>NC_044281.2:1579833-11579833 GCF_004027225.2 Strigops habroptila
TGGCCTCCAAACCAGTTGAGCTTTTGTTATCCTGGCAACATCTGAATGGAAGACTTGTGTCATTACATTTTTTTTATTGCAGCTAAATGTATAGTTCTGCATCTCTTAGTTTTTTGTTGTCTTTGTGTGTCTTCTCCATTGCTTTTTAATAACTATGTGTTTTTCCTATCTAGGGTGACTTAGCAGCTGTTGAACAGCTGCTGAAAAATGGGGCAGATCCCAATGTCAAAGATAACGCGGGCTGGACGCCACTGGTGAGTGTTGGAGACTTCTTTTCTGTCGTCTGTCTTCTAATCACATTTCATTTCATCCCTCCTTTCCTCTCCCATGTTTTAGTTCCCTTCACATGCATTTTGGTGACAAAAAAATTGTGCAAAGTGAGTAAGTGGCGATAAGCAAGTTTAAAAGAATTTATTCACAACTACTGATCACTGACCTGCCCGAATCCAGCTCTCCTTTGCTGGGGTAGGGCATGCCAGGAAATCTTATCAGCCTTCAATACTGCAAATGCAGAAAATATAACTGTGGTAACTAGAAAATATTCGGTTGCAGACAATGTGTATATTTTAGAGGTTCTTAATGTCCTCAGTGTTTTTTACCATTTTGGAAATATATCAACTAGTTGAATGAAAAACTTGCTTACTTGAATTACAGAAAATAAAGAAAAGGTTCTTTTCAACCATGACTTCTTCCTCTCTGAAGAATACTCTTGACAGAGTCTGTAATCTGGGAGGCTTTGTTCTCCATAGTCTAATTTGCACGCAGTTGGCCTTTGTTCAGTTCTGTTCTGTGCTTTTCATTAGGGCTAGGTTCCAAGGTTAATTCATGTCAGGAATGTAGTGCAGTATCCTTGCATCACCTTCCCCCACCATCTACTGAGAGGTATTTGAAAATGGATGTGTTGTGTGACAGAAGTCCTTGCTCTGAATTCTGTTTCACTTGAGTTTCTTCTCCTATGGCTTTACTCAACTAGCACGAGGCATGTAATCATGGGCACAGAGAAGTGGTGGAGCTGTTGCTACAGTACAGGGCACTGGTGAATATTACGGGGTATCAGAACGACTCGCCTCTTCATGATGCTGCCAGGAATGGGCATGTGAGCATTGTTGAGCTGCTGCTTTTGCATGGTGCCTCGCGTGATGCAGTGTAAGTACATGTGGAATGTTATTTTAACTGTGGCATTAGCCACAGCTACAACTTCCAGGGTGTGTGTTAAGTAAATATGAAGTAAAGCTAGTAATAAATGTGATTTATCCGAAGTGAGGGGGTGGGTGTTAAACATATGCTCTGCTATACTTACATCCTTCTTTTCCACGTAGGTGTTTTCTTTCCATTTTGCTTTGTCCAAAGCTTTTCTAAGGATGTCTGAATCATAGATAGCTGGAGTACTGGACGTTGTAATAAGAAAGTAACAAAATAAGCTTACCTGATTCTTACACTTTCCTATTGGCATCTTCTTATAGCTCCTGTCAGATCTAAGATGCTGGGCTAGGTGAGTTTTGAACTCTACAGGTGTCTCTTTACTTTTACTACACGTACTTGCTAGCAGAAGGTGTTTTGGTCCAGTCTCTACCTTCACATGTGACATAGACACAGGCTGGTATTTGGGGGGTGTTTTTAATTTTTTACCATTCTGGATTAAAGCTCTAATCCTTGGTACACTTTTTAATTAAAAAAAAAAAAGCTTAGAAATATTTTCGATTGAATCTTCTATACAGTTAAGCCTCCCAAAGATTCTGGCATTTGGGTATAGGAGGGGCTAAAGAATCCATTGGTCTATGAGTAACCCTGCAAGCTATTAGTTTTTCAGACACTAAATGTGGGTTTAGGTGTTGTAGTATTGCTGTTGTGCCAGGGCCTGTGTGTATAAAATCTGAGTTCAATGCATGTTGTCATCCTGTCATGTTACTATACACATGCAACTATGGACATCTTGCATGACACAGCTTTCCTTGCCAGCTGCATAAAGAAGCATAAACAAGTTCAGTTTAATCACTTCAGCTCTCTATATTTGCTCTTGAAGCTTAGAGAATTAAGGTATTCTGTGGAAAAGCATAAGGTTTTCACAACCAGTCCTGATCTTGAATATACTGGAGTTAAAAAACAAACAACAAAACAACACAAAACAAACCCACAAAACTTTAGCATGAAAAAGTAAAACAAGGATCAATTGTTCATCTTCACTTTGTTCTTGAACAACAAAGACCAGTGCATTACACCTTGAAAAGCTGACAGCTTCAGAAACTAATTTTCAAGCCACTTGAATATTGCGAACTGATTGTGTGGCACTTCTCACTTGTCTGTCTGGTATTTGAAAGCCTAGCACAGTGAATGGCTTTGATGCAAAGTTTTGACAGGACTGAAGCACTGGTAGATTTGCACAGCTGAGACTCCAGATGCCAACAGTGGACTCTTCAGGTCTCTCATTAGCCTTTGCCTGTGATGCATGTGTCCACGCAAACTGAGATGAAACTGAACCTCTTTCAGCTCATTCTACATGAGCAAAGATGACTTCCTTGTTGAAACAGAAGCTTTTTAATCATGGAAAGAGACATTTCTGTAAGCCTTAAACCCTGTCTTAGCTTTTCACTGAATAGAGGTTATGTTCAGTTGTATAGTAAAACAATGTGACATAGGATACGTCACAACTCTGCAACTATCTCCTTGGTATCAAAAATGGGTTCTAGTGCACTTCTGAGTATGCACTGTTCTTGACTTGATCTCTGGGATACTTGGAATGTCTAGTGTTTTGGCGTTCATAAATATATATACACTTCTTTTAGAAACTTAAAATCTTTTTTGGGAACAAATTTAGCCACCTTTTATCTTTGTTTCAGTTGTCTGGCAATAGGAACCACGGGTGCTTTGGCAAAAATCCAGCCCTGTACGTCCCTTCTGGAAAAAGATTTCCAAATCTTCTGTAGGCTGAAACGCTACCATGCATGTTGCTATAGCCTTGATGCTGGAAAGGGCGTGTTTCTCCACACACACCTATTTTTAGAGAAAGCATTAGAGACGCAGAGAAAGGGATGTGCAAGCCAAGTGTTCAGGCTTGAGTAGCAAGATTCTACTGACCTCTTCCAAACACTACCAAGAAACAACAGAACCAAGAACAGTATGGCTGAGACTTCTCAGAACGTCTTGTGCCTGCCTCCCT
The DNA here is from genome assembly GCF_004027225.2 of Strigops habroptila. NCBI lineage: Eukaryota > Metazoa > Chordata > Aves > Psittaciformes > Psittacidae > Strigops > Strigops habroptila. The sequence continues at coordinate 1,582,991 of NC_044281.2, forward strand.
TCTTGTGCCCTGCTAGCTTCCATCAATGAATTGTGCCATGACCTTTCCCTGCATCGTGACTTTGCAAATCTTAGAGGGTTATTTTTCTGCCTCTGATAGTTGCAGACCTAATTAAACAGTGGTTGGATTTCTCTAGATAAGTGGATTTGAGCCGCCTTTAATGTAGAAGTTTGGAACATTTTTTTTCTGGGTACCCTTATCATGAAGTCACATCTGACAAGTAGGTTGCTTTTCTTCGGTGACTGTTTTTTTTTCTGAGATCCCCAAGACCTGCAGACCACAGTTTTAAAGCCAGGAGGCAAGAACGGGGGATCACTTAAGAAGGTGCAAATAAAGTTCTTTTCAGTATGATTAGTTATAATTGGCCTCTTTGTACTTAATGCAGGATCTGCTCACCTTCACATTATTACTTTAGGATCTCTAAAGTAGAAATTGAGCAGTGATGAGTAGAACTTGAATCTCTTCTCAAAGCTTTGTTTTCTTTAGGAATATACTTGAGGAGTGCCTTAACTTTAGAGGTATGCAATGTGTGAGCTAAGACAATACCAAACCGATTTTGCCAAACTGATAATTTGTCTAATTTTAGTGGATTTGGTTTGTTTGGGGTTTTTTATTTGCTGTATGAAACTTTCTAGTCCTTCTGAGGTCTCTTCAGGATCTCAGCGAGCTAACTTTCAGCCAAGGAGATGGCCCTTTATATCCTAGCATATTAAAGTGATTCTTCATGACCTCACAGGGGGAGGAGGGGAAGTTTGGTTAGTTCACTGTGGTTACTTAAAGTCTTTTCGCTAAGCTAAGTAAAATGTGAACATGATAAATGTATTCAAATGTGGCTTGGGACACTATTAAATATATGGCATGAAACCTCACAAAAGTGACTGATGTCTTGCTGCTGTTTTGACAGTAGAATTAACTCAGTTTTGTGTCTTAACGTCCCTTGTGTGTTGGAGAGTTAATCTACTGGAATAAAAACAGAGCTTGCATTGAATAGCCCGCTTAGAGCAGTAGTTTTGAAATTTAGTATGATACTCAATTGTGCAAGATGAAATATTTTTTAAAGATGTGCAGTATTTACTGACTGCAGGCTCCAAGGCAGGTAAGATCCACTGGTCTGTGGAGGGATGCAAGATGTATCCGAGAGCAAACACAGCTGATTTCTAAGGGACCTCAGTTCATGAGGCACACAGGTATTAGCATAACCCTTCCTGTTAGAGAGCTGAAGCTAATTCAATTTCAGATCATCAGGTTCACAGACCCATCAAGTACCTTTCATTCCACATGTCTTTTCAGGCTAGTTCTTTCTCCTTGCCTGTTAATACCTAGTGCATTAAATGTATGTAATATGAAGCAGCTACATATCTTTTGGACTAAGTGAATACAGATGAGAACTACCTCTTTTGCCAGAAAGCAGTCCTGGGATTTCAAGTATCCCTTGGCAAAAAAATTTCTTTGGAAATCTATAAGATTTAATAGCTGTGGCACTTCATTTGCCATTTGAAGTTTTCACTGACTGGGGAAGACAAGAACTACAAATGAAAAATGTTATATGGACCAGTGGACCTATTAATTGTCCTGGTGGTCTGGTTAATTTTTTTAAGTTAATCTCCTACATATAGCTAATTCTTCTTTTTGTGGCTTTTTTTTCATGTGCTCACTCCCTTGAATTCTTTTTTTCCTTGCTTCACAGCAAGGCAAGTGATTTGAAAAATTAGATCTGTGCGTTTGCAATTTCACAGTACTTCCTAAATGCTTTCACTCAAACGGGCTGTCTTTCCAGTTCTTCATGCACAGTAAGTTTAGCATTAGTAAAAATTGTTGTGTTGCCCTTTTTTTTGGGTTTTTTTTTTAGGTGTTAGCTGGGTTTTGAGTAGTTGTGAAGCTGGTTCTGACCAAACCTGTGAGAATGCTTCGGGGTAGATTGTGGTCCTCAATTATGAATGGCATAAGGGCAGAAACTGCTATAACCTGCAGTTAATTCTAGGAGGCACAAGACCCATGACACTGACATAATATTGTCTGCTTTTTCTAAGTGAAGCCAGTGCAACACTTAGCTGTCTCAGTGTAAGACAGTATGCTTACCTTCTTGCTGACAGCGGGTTAATTAAAACCCTGGCCCTGTTTGGATATCTAAGACGGTCTTTCTGGCTACACACATTAAATTTTCTTCCTTTTGTCAGGTTCTCTGCTTACCACGACATTACTGTACTCTCAAAATATAGGTGCTGACTGGAGATGCCCAAACTGGTCAGCTTTCCACATAGGAATCAGTGGTTACAGAACTGCACTGCGACATAGTTGTGGGACTTCCATTCAATACGGAACTCTTGTGGGGCTGGGGTAAAACTCGATTTATGCCCAGCTGTAGAACAGCAAATAACATCTGGAATCAAAATGGAGCAGCTTAAAACATCTGATTACACAGTGTTACACAGTCATTGTTTGCTTGTCGCAGAAGCTGTGCAAGTTGGGGCTTCTAAAGAATTGACAGGGGTGTCTCCCTATTTATCTTGTCTTCTCTGGTCACTTATTTCCTGAAAGTTTAATGAAACATTTAGTAGGAAGCTGTTTTCTTTCTGACTATAGCAATAACCTCTGTTGTCTTCATACCATAGACTTCAGCAGTGTTGCACCATAAACTTTCATTTCATTTAAAGCTTTTCCTAAGAAGTTTTTTTTATCTGTTGGTCCTTAAGATACTATCTATCATCTCATGTAAAGTCATACTCGGCAGATTACATTGAGTTGCTCTTCACTGGGCTCATCTTTGTTCTCAGCCACAGTCATCCTGTTCTTTGATTGAATTGTTCTAAGCTGTAAAAGCCCTCTACTGCCTATTCAGTACCTTGATGACTGGACTAATAGGGAGACTGCTTGTATCAAAGGAACATCTGACTCTTGAATGTTTAAAGCAACTTACAAAAAGACCTCTTGCATTCTGGTAGAAAGAAGTATGCCTTAGAGACCACATATTCGAGCTTAAGCACGTAGGATATGCTATTTGTCCTCATGTAGAAACAATCGTTGTCTTCTTTCTGAGTGTGGAATTTACCTTGCTAAGCCAATGAAGTGCACTGGACTTGTTCTCAACAAACCCAGACCTATAGTAGGAACACCACCAACGTAGTTACTGATATTTCTAAAAATACTCTGTCTGTGTGTGAGGTGACATAAGGTGCATGTCTCACTTACCTTTGTTTTGTAAACTGGGTCAAAATTCATTTTTTTACTCGAACAAAGTGGACGATTTCTCTTGTTTCGTTTGGCTGAATAAAGACAGATTGAGCACACGTTTTTGCCAAAAGCTCTATTTCCCATTCCTGTGCCTTACCAGTGTTCTTGTGGCTGCATAGATCTGGTCCTTCATCCTAAAGCATTCCTAAAGTATTAAAAATTGTTCCTCAAGTAGCTGCCACTCATATGTGTAACCCAGCCCAACAGAGAGTGGACAAGGTCTCATTCTGATCATGATTACTTTTTGGATGCTTAGTAGATGCCTAACTGAAAAGAATAAATCCTGTTTTCCATCTCTTTTCTCTTTAAAAAGGACGTGTAAATTACAATGCCATACTTGAAATCTGTTGTTAGGACATGTTCTTTGTCTTCGTTTTATTTTGTAAACTCTCTTTTTTCCTGTTGCAGCTACTTATTCACACTTTCCTTAAGCTCAGCAAGCTGCTTTGTTGCACATATTCGGAACTCTTACATCCATCCCTTAGGCTGAAGTTCCTTTTTTCAGACTTCAGCTGCCGAGTTTGTCACATTTTACTTTAACTATGCCATCTTAACATCCTGTTAATAGCCATTAATTCTTTAATGATGCATAATGATGGGATAGCAATACGTGGTAAGAAGCAACTGATATGATCTTAAAAAAGGAGAAAACAAAGAGAATACAGAGGGAGTAGCTGGAGCTCTTATTTGTACGGTTTCATTGGTAAAAAATGTTCTAGATTTAACTGTGGTGGTCTGTATATTTATCTATGGTAAACATTCATGAGTTGTTTTCAACAGTCAAGGATTTTACTGTGACATAGGATGGGGGGAGGGGGGGGAAGACACACTCTCAAACCTCTGCTACTGACATGCAGTGATTTTTTCCACCCCCTGCTTAGTTCACCGTGAAAGGTCAGCCATCTAGTCTAAAGGTGATTTTAGTGTCTGTGCTAATATACATCCACCCCTTCTGCCCATGCATTGTTCAAAGGAACTCTGTCCTGCAGCAGTGTGAATCAAATATGGCCTTTATTTAAAGAAAGGGCAAGAGCTACCCTGATGATGCATGACAAAGCAGGAGCAGCATGACAATATTTAATGGGCTGCAACTCCCAGGACTGGGCTGAGATTTAACCAATTATGTTTTAGGTTGCAGAATTTGGATGATGCTAGCTCTCTGCTCATTAGTATGCAGAAAAGCTTGAGGTTGGTAATATTGTAAAACTAGAAATTGTAAAATACCATCCCAGAATCTTCTGCGTGGGATTTTTGTGGGTTGTTGTTTTCCCAAGAGGCACATTAGTGAGCAGTGCTCACTCAGGAGCACAGAAAGGTGCTAAGGTCTGATGCATCTTTCAGCATTGCATTGGCTAAAGCCTTCTGGTTAAGTCAGTGAAGACTTAATGATTTGAGCTTATTTTTGGACTGGATTGGGTTATAGAATTCCCTGTAAAGCTTCCTAGATACCTACTCTGCACAAGGGCGTGTGGCTGGCTGAGAGACAGTGCTTCAAGGATACAGTGGGTTTTTGACCTCTTCAAATGTTTCATTGTTTGATGACTAAACTCACCGGATTTCAGATACTGAGTCAGGGCTTTGTTCTTGGTGACAAGCTTCCCTTCATAACAAGCTTTTATTATGCCTTTTGGGAGCCAGAGCTACATGAGGTGGGGAGAAGAGGATCAGCTGGAATAACCATTATTCTTGCAAAGGGCAAAGCAAGCAGAATATTTCCCAAATGTCCTGGCAGAGGATCAGCCAGTGACAAGTGACGTCCCTCAGGGGTCTCTGTTGGGACCAGTACTGTTTAATATCTTCTTCAACTACATAGGCAGTGGGATTGAGTGTGCCATCAGCAAGTTTGCAGGTGACACCAAGCTGAGTGGTGCAGTTGATGTGCCCAAGGGACGGAATGCCATCCAGAGGGACTTGGACAGGCTTGAGAGGTGGGCCAATGCAAACTTCATGAGGTTCAACAAGACCAAGTGCAAGGTCCTATACCTGGGTCAGGGCAACCCCTGGTATCAGTACAAGCTGCGGGATGGAGGGATTGAGAGTATCCCTGAGGAGAAGAACGTGGAGGGGACTGATGGATTGAAGATTGGACATGACCATGGCAGGGGGATTGGAACAAGGTGATCTTTAAGGTCCCTTCCAACCCAAACTACGCTGTGATTCTATGAGCTGGCAATGGGCGCTTGCAGCCCAGAAGGCCAATGCTATCTTGGGCTGCATCCAAAGGAGCGTGTCCAGAAGGACAAGAGAGGCGATTCTGCCCCTCTACGTTGCTCTGGTGAGACTCCACCTGCAGTCCTGTGCCCAGCTCAGGAAAGACACTGTCTCCAACGGACTTGTTGGAGACGGTCCAGAGAAGGGCCATGGAAATGTTCAGAGGAATGGAGCACCTCTGCTATGAGGAAAGGCTGAAAAGTGGAGGTTGTTCAGCCTGGAGGAGAGAATACTCCAGGGAGACCTTGTTGCAGCCTTTCAATTCTTAAGAGGAGCCTATAAGAAAGATGGGGAGAGACTTTTTATCAGGGCCTGTTGTGATAGGAGGAGGGATGATGGTTTTAAACTAAAAGAGAGGAGATTCAGGCTGGGCATGAGGAAAACATTCTTTACAATGAGGGTGGTAAAACACTGGCACAGGTTGCCCAGAGAGGTGGTGGATGCCCCATCCCTGGAGACATTGAAGGCCAGGCTGGATGTGGTTCTGGGCAACCTGATCTAGTTGAAGATGTTCCTGCTCATTGCAGAGGGCTGAAACTACATGAGCTTTGGGAGACCCTTCCAATCCAAACTGTTCTATGATTCTGTGTTTGTTTAACGGCGATTAGACCTGTTTTGTGGTTTCAAGTTATCATCCACTCGCTACTGCCCTGCAGCTTCAAAGTTGTGTGAAGAAGAGATAGAAGCCATGGCTGTGCTTGATGTTGTGTTTATAGCGAATCATATCTGTCTGAGCAATGCTAAAAGAATGGGGGAGGAAATGGGTCTTGAAGCATATCTAATAACTGTGAGGTGCCACATAGGATTAATAGTGTTCAACAAAATTGGCAAAGCAACTAAAATCTGAATGAATTTGCTATAATGTGTTCTGTGGAACAGCATGCTGAGCAAAAATGAGATGCATACTCAAATTTTGGAAGTGTGAGAGAGTCACAGTTCCCAAGTAGGAAGCAGATAGCTTTTCCCATAAAAGCATAACCACATCGAGCTCCAGTGTTTAACGCAGTATGTAGAATCTTGTGACATGTTTTTTATGGCAAATGGGTAAGCCAAAAATAGGTTTCTTGGTTATGTGACTGCAATGAAATATTAAAGCTGAAGTTTCTAGGTCTTGGGAACAATATCAAAGTGCATGTTGAACAAGTTAAACAAGGACTGGGGTTTATTTAACTAAACATACTGCTCTGAACATCCCTTACTCCTCAGCTGAATGCAGCAGCTTGTACATTCAGTATCCATCTGTCTTGGATGCAGTTCTTGTTTGAAGCTTTGTGGTTTTTAGCTGAAATTACATATTAATAAGAAAGTGGGAGGGAAAGCTTCCCAGCTAATGTTCCCGGTTAGTTAAGAATCAAGTCACATTTTATTTACTTAAACCCATCTGTGCTTGTTTTGCCAGTAATATATTTGGTCTGCGGCCTGTGGACTATGCAGAAAGTGAAAAGATGAAGTCTGTGCTAATGTTACCAGTGAAGAATGAATCATTTCCACTTAACCAGCCCTCTGAGGTAAATGTGTGTGGGTTTTGGGGTTTGTTTTGCTTTTTAACAAAACATAAGTCATCCTGTAAGTATTGAAGGCTTGGACTGAAGTACAGTACCTCACCTGCCTTTACAGGGACATTTAAAATGGGCTGGGAGACTAACTTGGACAGTATTTCTAGAATGTATATGGGACACTTACAAGCTATGGTATTTAGCGTTACAGCTTTATCTGGGAAAACAAAGGATGTTTCCTGTAATGTGGCTTTAGCATAGGAGAATGAACCTTGTGTTATTCTTGAAGTATTGCTGATTTAACTTTGCTATTGTTTTCCTGCATATTTGAATTTGTTCTATGTGCCAAACTGGCTGAAAGCAGTAGCAGCCTTTGCTTTTTGTGTGCCTGAAGCAAATGAAAGATGCAGCTTTTCTGTTGCAAAGATAACACTCAATATTTGCATTTGCTTTGAGATGAATGTGTACCAATGGATGGTTACTAGCTCATATGGGTGACTTGATCCGAAGCCTGATGAGGCTTTAGGGTAATTGAGTCTCAAAGGTGTGTGTACTATGGAATCTGGGAGTACTTACAAAGACCCCAGAGCTGAAGCATCACATCCTTGAGCAAGTAGATCCTTTTACTTTGCGTTAGTAGTTTCCACATAAAAGAACTTAAGCATTCATTACTTACAGGGCAATGTATTGGGGACTTTTTAGTAAAAGGAAACACAGGTGTTAATTATATAGGCTACTCAACATGTTGGTAGTGTAGCTGTGGCTAATATTTCATTAAAAACAGGAGGCTTTACTACTTTATTGGGAATTATTTTTTCTCCTTCAACACTGCAGTCAGCCAGGCTGTTTACACAATGTTCAAACAACTACATGTGTGTGCACCAGTGTCCTTAGGGGAAGAAAAACAACAGGCAAGTAAGAAAAAACTGATGCACAAGCTGTTTTGGTACCTTGCATAAGCTAAACGAAGTACCTCTAATGTCAAGCTTTTTTCCTCTAGAGCTGGTTTCTTATATGTAGATTTATTTAAGGACCCTGTCCACAAAGCTTGCCATGAATTGTTTTTCAGAATGCTTATTTATAGGATCGCAGACTGGTTTGGGTTGGAAAGGACCTGAAGCTCACCCAGTTCCAACCCCCTGTCACAGGCAGGGACACCTTCCACTAGAGCAGGTTGCTCCAAGCCCCTGTGTCCAACCTGGCCTTGAACACTGCCAGGGATGGGGCAGCCACAGCTTCTCTGGGCACCCTGTGCCAGTGTCTTATTCTCGTTAAATAAAGCTGTCAGACAAGTTAGTTGCTTTATTTATGTTCCTAAACATTTAGTTTATTTCCTGTTCATGCAGGTACTGAGCTCCAGCCAGCCAAGAGGTGGACCTCTTGGTATATTGGGGAGCAATCTTAGTTTGGAGCAACAGAAGTTGCTGAACAAACTAGCAACAGTTCTGAAGGCTCAAAGATGTACTGACTTTAACAGCAGAGGTATGTAGTCTTGTTAAAATTCTCTGTCCAAATATAAGTAACTACAGTTCTGCACTTTATCCTTTAAGATACTAGCTGCAACAGTGCTTTTATCATTCCTGATTAGTGCAGTCTCTAAATCCCTGAATTATAGCTGTAGTAGAATCATGGTGTGTTGTTGCGTGTAAATATATATAAAACCTGGTTACTACAACAGGATACTTCCAGGGGAGCCACAGCTTGGCAGTGTATTTAAAATCTCTATGTCCTTCTCAAAGTCTCTTTACACTTCTTTTACCAACTTAAAGGTCTCTGCTCATATGAGACACCCTGTAAGATTTTTATCTTCCAGAAATGAGTCTTAGGCAGATGGTGGTGCCTTTAGAAAGAGCATGTCATCGAGTAGAAGTTGGCAATTTTCTTCTCACATGCTATCTTGCTTCAGATTTGGTTCTTCATTAAGATGATGCAGCCAAATTATGGGCCTTAGTGTTTGGGTTTTTTTTTTTTTGTTCACTTTTGAGGAGAACTTTGTCTTAATCCCTCCTATTAGTTTTTGTTTGGAGTGCTGCCTTTCCTGCTTGTGAAAGAAATGCTAAGGTAATTTTCCTCTACCATCTTTCACATCCTGATTATTACTCCAAGATTGTGAGTAAAGTTCTGTTAGCTCTGAGTTAAAGCTGTGAGATCCCATAGGAAGCTCCTGTCAAAGTTAAATATAACTTTAGAAGGACTCGGAAAAAGAAGTACTATCCTATAAACCGGAGCCTCCTCTGAAGATTTGTTAGCTTAGAACTATAAAACTGTGACTTCCCTTTTTCACAGCAAGTATATGTTGAAACCCACAAAATTTCTAATAGCTCTCCTACTTAATCATATCTTAGGGTCAAAAAAATCACATACTTGTGCTGGAAAGAGTGGTTGATAAATTACTGTAGTGTATTTATTCTTTAAATGGTGATTGCTTTCTTTTCAGTCAGGCATGGTTCTGATTTTTATGTGCTTTTAGTTCTACTGATGTAATCTTTCTCCTAGTAACTCATCTCATTATCCCTGATGTTCCAATCCCAAAAACTGTCAAATGTATGATGGCTGTTCTGACTGGATGTTGGGTCCTCAAGTTCAAATGTAAGTATTAAATATCTTTGGGCCTTTTGACCACAAATTGTAAATGGGATTCCAGAGAAAATTTCCTTTTCTAAACCAGCCCTAATATCAATACTAGCTTAATATAAAGTGTGAGGGGTTTGTATTTTAAACTCCTGAATGGAATCACAAGAGAATTAATTAGATACAACTGCTCCTTCCTTGGCAAATGTGTGCATTTCATTGTTAGATGTATTGGGTTGGTCTTACCCTGAGTATCAGTAGGGAATGAATTTATTTATTGCTACATTAAGAGTGATTTGAAAGATTATGGAAAATAAACCCTTGGATTTCTTATAAACAGCTTCCCTTGAAGTCGATAAGAAACTTTTGCTTGCTCAAGGTTTATGTGGTCAATGCCTGTAGGAAGGTAAGGCGTTGCCTATTTACATATAAGCTGAGATCTGTTGAAAGTTAGGATTTCTAACCAAAGTTGGGCTGTCATCATAACCCCTGTTGGTACTTTTCACTGAAGTTCTTTATTAGTTGAGAAAATTGTCAGGCTTTATGCAGGCTCAGGCAGATCAAATGTGTATGTAACTTTCAATACCCATTTCTGTACATGCGAGCCCAGCAGACTGGAGTGCTCTTCAACTGAAATAGTAACCTCCAAGGAAAGATGATTTGCAGTGTCCCTTCAGCATGCAAGTAGTTTTGATGTCATTTCTCATGTAATTTGTAATTAGTTTTCATACGGTGTATGCTTTTTTGAGCAGCTGTTCAGTGGACTTGGATCCCAGATCTGCTTTTTATTCTTTCTAATGTATTTCTTAGTATCCACTCTCACAACAGTTGTAAAAGCCATCTTCTTCCCCTTGACCTTTATGGCTAAGTCATTTTAGCGAATAAGTACCCTACAAATGAGTTGATTATCCATGGAAAACTCACAGACAAATATCATTCCAGTTTTCTACTGTGTGACTAAACATCAGAGTATAAGGATTCTTTAATGGTCTAAATTTTCCAGTCACTGATGTTTATGAAGGTACTGCTTAAAGCTTCAAAAGTTGCACACTAGTTTTTCAAATAAAGCACATCTTCAGACTCTTTTGAAGATTGGGTTCTTTTTTTTTCAGAGCATTCATTTGGCTTCCAGATAGTCAGTATTTGTTCCATGCTTTTTTAAAGGGTCTGTTGAGTTACTGTGCCCTCAGAAATGTTTTCTGCAACATTGGCTTTGTTTGTAGCCTTATGAGAGTTTGCAAAAGGAAAACATTGTGCCGTCTTTGTGCTCCGATTCTTACAAAGAGGAGCAGCTTCTTGTTGAATGTAACATGGAGAAATACTGCTTCAAGCAAGCAGATGGATTTAATAAACTCCAGATGCTTTGTTGAGAAGCAGAAGGGAGATGGTTTCCTGTTTGGAGGTAGGGATGCAGGAGGAAACTCAGAAGGCCTAGAAGTGATGTTTGGGTTGTGTGATTGGAAAGGGTGTGTTCAGGTGCTTTGGAACAACATGCTGTTTAGCTAAGACTGAATAACCTGTTTCTGTGGTGAATCACTTTGCAGGTCCTTGGCTTCACTCAGGTCAGGAGGTCTGCATACCTTCTATCACATGTGCTAGGGTGGCTTTCCTTTATTTAATTGTATCTTTTTGCTAGTCAGATGCTTAGAAAAATTCACCGGAATGGTAGGGAGATTGAATTAGTGAGACCTGAGTTTAAATCTTTGTGGAAGAACTTTTATAAGTGATAGGAAAAGGAAAAAAAAATAGCGTGGGAGTTATTCAGGGACTATTTTCATATTTTTTTGTTTGCACCTGAGTTTTATTTTATGTTGTTAGTACTGATTAGTGCAATCCTGACTGCTAATGCTCCCAGCTTAGTAAGCAACATACTCCTTAAAAGCGAGTGATTCTCCTCCCTAGTGGGAAATGTTTGTAATAACTCATGGGGTCTGATGCAGCTAAGTGCCTATAATTAACAGCACCACTCCATCTGTTCCCACCAGTCTGTTATTAGTCTTCTTCAGAGTCATTACAAGTTAGAGATTGTTATAACAAATAATGGGACTCCTGCTGATGGAACATGTGTCTAGGAAAAAGAGGTCTTTGCTTTTCCATAATTTCTGTCTTTAGATAGTGTGGCTTGTTGCCTTCTATTTGGTGAAGTTTCCTTAAACGTGATGCAAATAAACTTCCAAAAGTATGCGCATATTGTGGCTTACTTCCGTCAAAGACACTGCAAATAGATTGAAGGAGTTGCTTATAGTTCAGTGTTCCAAACTGTTCAAAACCTTCTCTGAAATATTTGATAAAGCAAAGCTCAGTGTAGCACTTAATGAACTGCTGACTGTGCATAAGGGAGCGTTTGGATTTTTTTTACTACAAGGTAAGCTGCATTTGTCTGCGATTTCTAAAGTTACATTTATAGCCCACACATAATTATACCACTTCTTTAAAAAACATCACATGCTTGCCAAACCCAGTATTTCATTTAGGAGTGTGTTTCTTATGTTAACTTTTCTGTTCTAACAGGCTTTCAAGCTGTGTTTCTCTAATAAAGAGCAATTTCCTTTTCTTGTTTAATTCTACAGTGCTTCTGTTTCTATGTGTCTATACACATAGATAGAACATCCATTAGTATCAGTGGCGAGGAAATAGGGAATTTTCTGAGCTAAATGTAAGGTCTCTAAGTATTAGAGAGCCAAGATTTAAATACCTATCTTCAGTTTTTGGGTTCCCTTTTTAATTCAGGTAGATTAGGATGAAAGGATGCCACCACTGAGCAGTATTAGATCGTCACAGAAGAAAAATTTCACCTTACCAGTTGCAGTTCCATATTTTCAATATATATAGAATACACCGTCAGCAATATATCCACTTTCAAAGCAGCGTAGGATTCAGTTGAGACACTGTTGTCACAGTGCTCCTTGCCCATGGCCAAATCTTTCATTGGTTTCATTATTTTATTGCCTTCATTATTTCTGGGATGGTAATAGGGCACAAAGTAGCATATCATTATCCTTCTGCAAGTAGGCTGAGACAAAGATTCAAGTATCACTGTGTTTCCTCTGTGCTTTTTGTAGAGCATAGAATAATATAATTAAACCCAGCAGAAGTCTTTAATAGCTTTTCAGCTTGTTTTTTCTTAAACTGATTGTCATCTGTTAAAGCAGGGGATGAAAAATGATCTTGGTAACAATATTCATTGGAACAAGCTTGTGTCAGTCTTTGCAGTGGAGCATCTGGCAGAATTCTAAGCATCTGATTGCTTATTCCTTCATCTTTTTTGCTTACCTGGAGCAGCAGCAATGATTCAGCTCTGATCATATAAAAGAATGCAACCCCCCCCTGCTTTTCCTGTAAGGCCCCAGAACAACTGGGAGTTGACTGGAAGAGCTAGGGAATTGCATGACTGATGCTTTAAGGTGAAAACATCTTTCTGAATTTCTTGGAGCAATACGCCCATCCTTGTTTAGGCTGTTGGACAGGAGAGGTGCAAAGCTGTTTGAGCTGACTGCTTCTCAGGCTGCACTGTGTCTCTTTCATGCATAAACTTCCTTCAGGTAACAGGTTGATACTCAGCAAAGCCCTCTCTCCTGAAAGCAGCTCAAACTCACTGGAGTTTTGTGCTTGTCTTGCCTCTTCCTACAAAAGGACTCAGCTCTGTGGAATGTGGTAGAAATACCTAATACATGTATGCATGTTCTAGTTGTACTGGGTGTAAAGCCGAGGGAAATGCTTCACATCACCAGGGTCTGAACTTCTGCACTTCTGCAGTGTCTGCAGCTTCTGGAAAGGAGGCAGCAAACAGTTTTGCTTCAAATTCGGCACAAAGTTAGACTGTGAAGCTTTTGGGGTTTGCAGAGGAGAAAATGGGGTGAGAATGTCTTAAATGTGGTGTTTGCCCTGTGTCTGCAGAGCTAAGAAGTAGGCTGTTTTGAAATAAGGTCTACAGGAAAAGGAAACCAGGCTTCCACTGCTCTCTCTGTTCTAGGTCATCCAGATACTCAGTTTTTCATATTTAGAGTCCTTTTGCTCTAATTCACTTTTGGTTTGAAGAAAACATTGCATTAAGGAAGCCCATTGTAAGGAAAAGGATGGAAATTGTTAATTTAAAAGTATGCAATGGGATCCAGAGGATAAGCACACTTGGTGGAATTTAACATGACTTCTCCACCTTACTTCCAGTCACCTTGGTCAGTCTAGAGGACAGCGGTGGCACATACTGATTCCTTAAAGAAGTTAGGACACTTAGGGGTTTAAATGAAGTAGTGATTTTCATATTATATGCTCCTAGCATCTGGGAATTGATGTTTAAGGACTTCCTAAGCATCTGCTTCATCATGTTTAATAAGTATCGCCTGGATAACTTGTTAACTACCATTCTTAAACCAATTCATTATAGTCTCTGCAGCATCTCATGTCATTTCCATGTGTTAGAAAAATGGACTGCTCTTGTTTAAATCAAATGATATCTCTACATCTGTGAAAATCTCGGATCCTGAAGTTACTTTGTAAGAATATGAGACAGTTTAAAAACTCTTCTCTGTGCTGTAGCAGAGACCAGTAATGCTGTTGATGAGAGCAAATTGAAGCTAGCCATGCCAGATTTCCCTAAGGCTTTCTCTCAGTCTAGATTTCTTCCTTTTCTAGGAAAATAATCTTATCAAGCTTTACTCAATCTGCATGTAAGTCTTAAAACCCAGTGCAGACTGAGCTGGGGAAGTTTCAGTTGCAATCTACTAGATCTTGGATGTGCAGCATTTTTATCTTCTTTGTTGGTATTGTGTATTTCTAAATTACATTGTGTTCTAAGAGATTTTTGGGACTAACCCCTGCTCTTTGCTTTATTAATGCAAATCCAACAAAACTCCACTAAGGCTAATTGAGTTACTGAGCGCTACCCCTGGGTATCTGTGGGTGATTACCACTTGTTCTTGGCAACCAGTTCTTTTTGTACTTCATCCTATTTAAATTGGTTTTGCTGACGCAGTTAGTTTCGTTATAAACCAATAAGATTGACATGAATAAGGGTTATAGGGCTCTGATCTTAAATTTCGCAAATAATGGTGTTATTTGTTTCCAGTACTAGTAGCTCCTGTTGTATCAAAGGTCAAATAACGATACTGTTAGGGTGGGCACCCTTGTAACCTGGTTGCTCCTTTAAATACCTGAAGGTGAGAAGGTAGGGGCAGCTGTTCAGTGAGGTAATAAGGATCAGTGTAAGTAGTGATGCTTTACTGATCTTGCTAATGAGGAGGGGGGAAAGAGCAGTATTCTCCTTGCCAAATGTGGTAGCATCAAGCTACAATGTGGTTGTATTAGGCTAAACCCCTTTTCTGCAGTATTTTCTAGGGACTTGAAAGCAGGCTCGTTTTTTGCCAGCATTTGGTGCAGATGAGCTTGTTTACATCTACAAATTGCAAGTGTAAAATCGGCTATTTAAGAGGCTTTTTGAACTTCTGATGTTCCGTATTTCTAGGGAAGAACCTTGCATAGCCACCCTGCACACGAGATCTTGCCCCAGTATGTTCTTCTCTCAGGCAAGCTTTATTAATGAGTGCTTGCAAACTAGAACGGGACACTGCAAAACAGCTCTCGTCCACGTGAAATGGAAAAATGCCACTTGCCTTGCTACACGTCTTGCCTTTTGTGGGTAATTGATCCAACTAGTGTGACTAAACTAGAGGGCCATTAAAGTGTAGTTGAAATAATCACCCTCTTTAGGGAAAAGAACATGTTAAATGAATAAACTTGATCGACCTCAAACATAGAAGGTCCACAGGTCTTATTAGCAATAGTATCAAGGAATAAATCAAGATTGGCTGAGATCCTGAAGAACTTGAATGGTTTTACTTTATTTTAGAGCAGAACAAACTAGATTTTTGGTCAGGCTTGCCAGTAAAGAATGTGCAGACTGTGAATGGGGGAAGGAAAACAATGTAACCCTCATCTCTGCCCCTTCCTAAAATTACAGGTGTCTTCTCAAAAGCGAGTTTACTTTCCCCTCCATTTTCAGAGAGGTTCTTTAAGGATGTCCTTGTTCTTCCAAGATTCAGCCCCATTCTGATTAATTTTTTTTTTTGCATAAGTACTTAAGATGTCTCTCTCAATTTCAGAAGGGAGGTGGTATAGTATTGATGGTTCCTGATCACTTTTTAATTAGGATAATAGCACTTCCTTGTTTCAGTCCGTTCATTTCAGCAGCGTCTTGGCACCAGGTTCTCACTGGTGGCTTTTCAATACAGTGATGGACAAATGAGAGTCTGTAATCTCAGGAGTTCTGGGAAGCAATTTAACACAGCTCCTGTTTGAAGTCAAAGGGTGCTATACCTCTGACTTAAATCGGAGTGCTGTAAGGTCAGGAGAGCTTCTGGGAATGTCCCTGTAGCAGAAGTGGAGTGATATACCTTTGAGTACATTATGGAATTTTATTTCCTTTTATATGTCCTCTTAATCAGCATGACACTTGGATGAGGAGACTATTAAAAGAGAACTGTCACGTTATCCAGGCATTTATAGATGTTAGCAGCTTTAGAATTAATAATGCCTACTCAAGAAAAAGACCTGGGCTTTCCTGAATGGATTCAGCACTCAGTTTTCACAGAAAATAAAATCCCTTGTGTAAAAAAAACCCCCAAAAACCAACAACCAAAACCAAAAGTTGGAAGGGCCCACAGTATGCTCTAATCTTCTGTTTGTATCCCTACTCATAAGTGTGAAATTGAGGGTTTTTTAGCATCAGGTCATTTGGTGGTGGTTGTGCCATCTCACAGGAGAATGATAAAGCTCATACATGCCTGGTGCTTCCAAATGACACCGAAGCTGCTTATGCTGTCTTTGAGAAGCTCGATTTGACTGTTGATCCAGTTGGTGTCACTGCATCTGAAAATGATAATGTAAAATCAGTGATCTAGGAGCAAGTGACTTGACACTAAGTTTTATGTGGAGAGGGGAAAAAAGAACAGGCAAATAACATTTGTTTAGACAGATGCATAATGAATTAGGTAGAAACACAACGTGAGCTCTCTGTCATTTTATCTCAAATATGAGAACAGGAGGATAGTCTTTTTTTTCTTTTCGGATTTCTTTTTTATTGTGGTATGTGAATCCTTTAATTCTTTAATACAGAATCTCTTTCTGAGTATGCAGGAGTCACTGAAGAGAAATGAGCAACTCAAAGCAATCAGTCTGAACATAGGCTGCAGTTAAAGGACATACTGGTCTCTGTCACTTAAATAAATTACTTTAGCTTCCTTCTTCTAATTAGGAGGTCTTCTTTCATGGATGGATATTCCTTGACTGTTCACTTTAGGTTTGTAAGCACCTTTCTCAAACACCGGTAGCTAACTGCATCAATTTTCTGAATATATAGCTAGACCATGATTCTGATGATACATGACTTCTGTCATTCCTTGTGCCTAAGGGTCTTTTGCTGTTACCTTGTCTGTGCTGTCTTGTCTCTTTCCAAGTGATACTCTTACTACAGATTGGCTGTGCTGTTGATGGTAGGATTGCCGTGAATTATTCTGAAGCCCAAAACACCATCTCTTCAGAGCTTGAGGATTCCTAAGACTGACTTCCCTCTTTTTCTACCTGCACATAGACAAAGTGATAGATGAAACTGCTTAAAACGTTCCTGAGCACAGTGGTTCCAAAAGCATTTGTTGTTATCTATCAAATATGACAAGACCCATGAGTCAGAGCAAGTTCTGCGTCTACATCTTGCATGAAAAGTATGTTTGGGAATTGAAAATGTCCTAGTTTTCTACCACCAAAACCCACAGAGTCTGTTGCTCCGCAAAGGGCTGTGTGTGTGGTAGGTCTAACGATGTTGCCCCTTAACATGCTTATGTTAAAGGAAACACCTGGGCACTGAGAACTTACGTTCATGGCTTTTTATCCTAAACATAGCTTTTGTACCACAAGTCTGTTAAGACACAGATCTGTTGTGATTCTAGCTGGTTAAGAAAAGCTAAAATTAATCATAGAATCATAGAATAGTTAGGGTTGGAAAGGACCTGAAGATCCTCTAGTTCCAACCCTCCTGCCGCAGGGGATTAATGGTGAGAGCGCTCATCATGCAGGCACTGGCTAGACAAATGGTCTGTTTGCAGGTTTCCAGTTTTTCAAGGAAACAAATGTTTATCTTGTGGTCCTTATAGATACAATGAAAACAGGATGCGTAGGTGAGTTCCTCTTCTTGCTCTCTTGCTTTGAGGCATACAGATTCCTTGGAGGACTTGGCAGTGTGAAATGGACAGACATATGTATGCATACAGACATAACCTATTTTTCTAACAGACCTTCCACTAACAGTCACTTTCATAACTTAATTTTTAGTTTTTCAGGTAGCAGTATAAAAAGAAATCGTAGTTTTTTGTATTCATTCAACCTTTTATTACTTTCATATCACATTTGCTTCATTTGCTAATGCTGGCTCTGGATGCTCAATTCGTGATGTACTCATTGTATAAAACCCTCAGCTACAGCAAAGCTTTAGGTAGTGAAAGTCCTTGAAATTGAGATTTTGATGGCAGATTGAAATAAAACATGCTCTTAATGAACGGACGGTTCTGTTCTCAAGACTAGATGAGATAGTTTTTCCTTTATTGTAAGTGGCACCAATTAACATCTAGATTTTCTTGGAAGGAAAGAATAGCTGTGTAAGTTGGAGACAAACTGACACAGGAAGACTTGTTGAGTTGTGATGATAAAAAAAATACTGAAATAACTTAGATTTATTTTTGAGTTATGAGTACGTTGAAAATGTATTCACTGCTGTTACCAGTAATGAATATGTAAGTTGCTATTCCAGAAAATACATGACTAGGTTGCTCTTCCAGTTCATGTTAATTTTCCTTGAAGGAATGAACTACTGCAAATAATCAGTCTTATACCTGTACATGGAGGGATATTCGCCATAGTATACAGCCAGTTCTGGTTTTCTGTATAGGTTTATCTTTTTTGGTGTAAGTACATTGGAGGACTTCTAGTAACTAAAATATAAATTCCCGTTACATTTTGTGAGTTTATATGAACTGGTAGTAAATTACTAAAAACTGGCTTTTAAGATCTCTCTAAACTAGATATTCCTATCTGTTGTCTACTTACTGCCATGGTGTCCAATGCTTTTGTCAGTGATACTTCTCTTTATAGTCTTGTGCTTTCTTCCTTTTTAGGATCAACCCCTCACGTTTTACTCCTGATTTTGTTCGGTTTGTATTTTTTAGGTACCGTGGGTTTCATATTTGTACAGTGGAAATAAGTTGCCTGAGTAAGAAATGCTGTGCAAGGCGTGAAGTGCTGCTTTAACAGTTACCAGCAGTGACAGCACTGTAAATCCTCATGGAGCAGTCTACAAAATTAGCTTTGCAAACTTTCTTTCTTGGGTAATTTTTATTAATGAGTGCAGTGTATGTGCAGGCAAAATGTTCCATCCTTGGGTGGGTGACCACAGCAATCTCTCTTTCCAGAGTGAGGTCAGGTAGTATGTTTAACTGATGTTAGTGATACATTAGTGCATTCTGTATTGGAAAAAAATAACTAGCCTTAAAACAAGGTGAAAACATGTTGACTCTAAAAGACAATCTCATTATGCAGCACTGGTAACAAACATGAATGCCACTGTTAAACCCTAGCATAAATCTCCAGTTTGTGCTGATCTGGGAGATCTTGAAATCCCATCTGATTTGTTATTTGAGGCCATAGCTGTTCAGAAGCAGCTTTGTGCTTGCTTTGTAATTGCTCTTTATCAGACAGTTGCTTCCATTTCATAACGGTAGAGTTGGTTCTACATGCTGGATTTAAGCTTCCAAATGATCAGCAATCTGACATTTGACATTAAGTGGTTGACCTTTAGTGGGTAAGAGGAAAAGCTAAAAACTCCCAGTGTTCACAGCACTGATTTTAGTGTGATATTACTTCTCCCCATCTGACTTGCATCTTCAACCACGGTTGGAAATGTTTTCAAGTTTAAAGGCAAATTTCTAGAGCACGTAGGCTTTGATGCTATGTGGATGCAATATTTTGCATTGTGGGTAATCCTTTTATCGTAGTGCAACTCTTTAGTCCCTAAAACGGCATGCAAGCCTCTGTTAAAACATGGGGTCTCTAATCTTTGCCTTCCTCATTGCGGTTTTTGTAGGGGTACGAGCCTGTTTACGGACCACAGTTCGAGAACAAGAAGAGAAGTATGAAGTTCAAGGTGGCCCACGAAGAGGCCGGCTCAACAGAGAACAACTGGTGGGTTTTATTGCTTGAGACAGATGATTTTAATGACCTTTGGTTCATGGATTTTTTTGCCCTTTGCCACATGCGAAGGTGCAGTAGATGTAAAAGTTTAATGTGGTCTTGTACAGAAATTTGATTATGTGCAAGGTGATGGAAAGAACTGCGAATGCCCATAAAGCTGTCATTTTGCTCTATTAGTGGATATATTGCTATAACCTTGTCAGAGGCTGTGCCACACTCACGGAAGAAGCTGAATGGGACAGGAAGTGATGCTGCCTTGGCCTTCTCTGCTCAGCTTTAGAAGCCTGTTAAAATTATCTGATGAAAGAAAAAGGGGTTTATTACTTCTTGTTTCCATATAGGGCCGCTTTTATATTTAACTGGGTTAATTTCTGGTTACTTTCTGGATTACACTAGAGAAGTTCACTAAATGTATTGTAACAGTAGCTGTAAATATTCCTAGCTCACTGTTCAAATCCTTTTGTGCTGGAAAATATTTAAACATAAGCAAGAATTTACCATGTAAGCAAGCTTTTCTTGATTGCATACTTACACTGAGGACGGTACATAGAATCATAGAATGTTTAGGGTTGGAAAGGACCTTAAGATCATTAGTTCCAACCCCTGTGCCATGTGTAGGGACTCTTCTAGCTTCCAGTGTTGGTTATTTTAAATTATATTCTTTTGTAGGCACTGATTATTCCTTTCCACTTTGTTCCTGTGTGCTCAGTTGTGATGACCTGTATTTATACTTACTTTTTTTTTCCCTTCCATTTAGCTGCCTAAATTGTTTGATGGATGCTACTTCTATTTTTTGGGATCTTTCAAACACCACCAGAAGAGTGACCTTGTGGAGCTGGTCAAAGCAGCAGGAGGACAAATTCTGGTTAGGCAGCCAAAACCAGACAGTGATGTGACGCAGACAATAAACACGGTGGCATACCATGCAGAATCTACTTCTGACCAGAGATTTTGCACTCAATATGTAATCTATGATGAGTCTTCTAAATTCAAGCCGGAGAAAATTCGTCAAGGCAAAGTCTGGATGGCCCCCTCCAGCTGGCTTATAGACTGTCTGATGTCGTTTCAGCTCCTGCCTGTAAAATGAATATCTGTCTTATAGGCAAGGTTTTGAAATGTGGGTCTGGAGCAATTGGAACACTCTGGTAAACATTGGTCTGTAGCTATGATTTATGCTTTGCACTTAGGAATACAGGAGAGATCTGACCATTGCAATGAGTTGCTAAGATCACTGATATGCTGGAATAAGAGAGATAAATATACTGCATTGAAAAATGTGCCTTGGGTTCTTTAGTATGCTTTGGGTTTGCATTTAACTTAGCTGTAATAATCACTGGCATTTTGTAACTAAGATTGTGCAAAATGAAGCCTTTTGCATTCTTGATTAGAACCAGCCCTTTTTAGGTGATAAAGCGTGGCCCCATTTATTTTGTGTTTAATATCCATTGACAGGGATCTGCTGTATGCATCATCTCTTCTGTCAGATGGCACGTGATGTTTCTTACAACATCCTACAACTGAATTTTGAAGGAAACTCTTGGCATGGGACAAGCCTTATAGAAATTGGAGTTGAACTAATGGCCTGAATTCATTTGAAGCAGATCAAAACACTGTAAATAATTCCTAGTAATTCCTAATAATAATTCTAAAATAATTCCTTATTTTAGACCAAGATTTAGCAAGAGGAATGCCTTATTCATTTCTGTCCTCTTTCACGCTTGTAAATGTGTAACTTCTTAAATTCTGTTCTATTTTCTGAAGGTTTTTAAGTGTCAGGATCCTTATTAAATTATAACAAAAAATATTTTTGTAAGTATGGATGATTACTATCATGGTTACTTAAAAAATTAATGCTCACAAGAATTATGCCTCACTTTGCACAACTATACTTAAACTTAGCTTTCTACCTTGGAGCAATATTTGATTCTTTCATTTGTTACAGTATTTCTCATAATTGATCATAAGTTGTTGTCAGAATCTTACTTCCTCACTCTGTGCTCTTACGTAATGCCATGCATCTTTTGTATTGCCTTAGTTTGTGAATTCATAACTTAAAAATGGTGTCTTGTAATGATATACAATGACATTGATGGTTGTGGGATAAAACAAAGTTTCTTGTGTTTTGCTTTTGTATTGCTTGTAATAATAAAGCTTTTGGTGCCAGTAAGTTTGGAGTATCCTATTCCATGAGCTTAGCTGCAGTGTAAGTGCACAGCGCGTATGTATCTCAACAGGTAAATGGAAATGTAAGTACTTTTCTGTGAACTTGACTGTGAAGACAGCGTATCCACCTGCAAGAGCAGCTCTTCAGTGTGAGATTTGTTTTCTGTAACCATTGCCATTGGAGATCCTATGCTGATTTTCAATATGCTGTATAGAACTCTTAGAACTGTACACTTCAGGTGTAAAAGGTATCGTTTTCAATAGACTTCAGTAGCTGGAGTATCTTGATCTATCGCTTGTGCTACGCTGAACCATTGCTCTTCACTAAATGCAGTTCTCGAGTATTCGCACGTCTGTGTGAGTGAGCAAAAATGCCACAAGGCTCATTAATAAATGGAACAACCCATAGGATTAATGTTTGGGGGTTTTGTGCAGATAAACAGTGGCAGCACATAAGGCACTGAGTCGATACTGCATGGACTAGGTCATTTATTTGAGCAATTGTTGCACATTTTAACTTGGCATTTCGTAGCACATCGATATACCAGATGTGGTATTCTTTGCACAAGTAGCAGCGAGTCTGCAAAATCCTTAAGAATGGAGCTTTTCTGCTGTGTACCAGAAAGACATTTGGCCCACCAGTAATCCCACTCTAGGTCCTGAAGTAGAGGCAGCAGAGGGGCAGGCTTTAAGAGCCATTGTTCCTTGGCAGCTGAAAAAACCCTCTTGTTAGAAAATTGACATGAATCTTTTTTTCTTTTAAGACACACCCTGAACTCTTCCTTGTTCCTTTGAATCAAGTCATGTTTTTAAGAAGATTTACTATCAACTTGCATGAAGAATTACTCCTTATCATATTGAGGAGTGATCCTTACTGTTCTCATTGAAATGTGCTCAAGATTAACTCTGGCCCATCTCCTTCAGGTCTCTTCAGGAATTCAGCATTTGAATGTGATCAACTTGTGTAGACGGGCAGGCTTAAAGATCTTCACAGAACTGCAGGAGGTAGACTTTGATGCCAGTATTGCAGCAGGTGTCGAACACTACTGAAGCAATAGGTAAATACACACACAAAGAGAGATCAGTAACACAGATCCTGCTTAATTCACTCTTGCTAATCGTTGAAGCCAGAGGGGTAGCACTTAATAAAACATGTCTAAAAAGGTCTTGTAGTAAGAATAAATCAAGCCCCTTAATCCGTTGGATGGGTTTTGGCTCATGAAAGCAAAGGTATAAAATCATGAGGCATGTGGTGAAGGGTGTGTAGGGATCATTTCTCACTCTCTTGTAGTCTGAAACCAAGAGTGCAGTAAAGGAAGCGAGGAGGAGGCACGGTCAAAACAGAAGAGGTATTTCAAGCGGTGCGAGCAGACTTGTGGCACTGACAGCCATAGCCTGTTGTGGGTGCTGTATGCTCTGGCATAGTCTGAAGCCAGGGAGTAGATGAGTTCATCAAAGAAAATCTGCTAAAGGTTAGTAAAGAACTTCAGCTGTAACATGAATTTGTATTTGCATTCTACTGGTAAAGTGCATATACTTAATGTGCATTGATGACTGGGGCATTTGAAGAGGTAAAAGTCCAAAACTTGCATTCTGGATTATAGACGGTTTTATTACTCTTATACCTCAAAACTGCTGTGAATCTCAGGCTAATCCCTTGAAATTTATCTATTTATCTCATTATGAATTAGTTCATAATTAATCACTCCAGTCCTAATAACACCTTCAGTAGCAATGTCTGGAGTTCAGTGACATCAGCTTTACCATCACTAATTGTTAGTAAATATATGGAATACTTTTGAATGGCTGTGGCCTGTAGCCTAAGGGGGAATATATGAAGCCAGGCTGGTGTGTTTGCTTTTCTTTGTTGTTGTTGTTTTGTGTGGGGTTTTCGGGTTTGTTTTGTGTGGGTGCGTCTTGAAGTGAAAGATGCTTGGGAAGAGGTTGCTTCCTTGCATCACTGTCCTGGGTGGATCCCATGGAATATAACCATAGAATCCCAGACTGGTTTGTGTTGGAAGGGACCTTAAAGCTCCTCCAGTTCCAACCCCCTGCCACGGGCAGGGACACCTTCCACTAGAGCAGGTTGCTCCAAGCCCCTGTGTCCAACCTGTCCTTGAACACTTAATGATGTTCCTTGGGATTCTGAATGGATAACAAGCATGGGAGGGTGCAAAGACTTGCATCTCTCTAATAACAAAGATGTCAATAAGTGCTTCACCAGCTGGCTTTTACACAGCCTTCTTTAGGCTTGAACTAAAGGCCCCCTCTTCTGCTTTATCACAAGTGACCGAGCTGAGGTTGGGCCTGGCTAAGCTGTGTGGAACATAAGACAAAGTTACGGATGATGATCAGCCTTCAGCTGAGAGGAGCAAGAGCTATTGAAGATAAATAATTCAAGAAAGGGAATAATTCTAGGCAAGGAATTGAAGCTGGTTGTATTCCCTATTCAAGTTATAGGTCCAAACTTGATCAGCAGCAGTTATTTTATGCTGTAGTCTTCCAGATCAGCACTTTGTCTAAAGAAACTTGCAAATATTCTGGTCAGGGCAAAGATGTCTGTATGGAAGCCACAGGCTGTTGTAAAACTACATATTGGTGCATATTATTTGGGGAAGATGTGTAAACGTAAGGACTAAATGATCCTTCCTGTGCTTTCTGTGCTGCTTCCCCTTCATGTGGGCTAGCTTTACTGTCAGGGGGTACAGGGATGAGGAAAAATGGGTTTAGAACTGCCAGGGCTGCAGTGCCAGTAGAGCTGCTGGGCAGGAGTGTCTGTTCTGGCCCATCTTGTGGCACCTGAGCTGCCAGCAAAGTCTGGATAGCAGCCCCTTGGGATCTTGTTGAGGACAGGTCTGTAAAACATGGTAAAGCTTTTCCTTTTTCCTCCTTGAGCTGTTTTTACTCCAGTGCTGGAGGATTACCTGGTTTTGCTCTTGGAAATGAGGTGGATTTAATGTTAGATTAATTGGTATCAACCAGTGTGTCCCCATGTCACATTTTTCTGACTTCCTCCCATACTTTGCAAGAAAAAGCAGTTTGATGGCAAGGTTTGAATCTTTCTCTGATACTAAAGCAGACTGCACTGTGCTACAAAAGCCAACAAAGTAGGCTGAAGTATCAGCTTAAAAACTGCAAAAAGAGGTCTTTGGACAGCCAGACAGCATTGGCTAGGAAATGGGCAGTAATGTCTCCGATGGAACGAATGAAGATTCAGCTGTTTTAAATCTTCAGTGCAGCATGTTCTATCTTTTCAGACTTGTTTGATTTAAATTAATGGTAGTTTAACTAGTGTTAAATTGCCCTTAAAAGCAGAAGAACATCTTGTATATAATCAGATGGGGGGAAGGGAGGAAGATTCCCACCTTCCTTATTTTATTCCTACAGAGAAGATGCATTTTCTGTGCTTCAGTTCAATTCCTGGCAGGAGGTCTGGTCTGATGAAGTAGCAGAGAACCATCAGCTCCTGCTGTGTGCTTGAGACACTGCTGTCATTCAGCCAGCAGAGATGCTGAGGCAGTGACAGGCTGGGATGGCTGGTACCCATGGTTTTGTTAGGCAGCAGGGGTTGTGATGTCTTGCCTCAGTGGGTGTTGGATGCTTTGTGCACCGCAGCTGGGAGAAGTTAACCATGAAGTGCCACAGTGCCAATACCTGCCCTGGATGTACAAGTGTGTTTAAGAAGCAGAGAGGTTTCTTCCCTGATGGGCACAGCTATAAACCACAGCAGCCCTTCCTCAGGTCTGAGTTGACATTGGGGTGATGTCTGCTCAGTTGCAGTCAGCGTGCTGAAGAGCAGTGCTGTGCTATGATGAAGGCTGCACGAGGACAAGTGGTGCTTACCTTCACAAGCCCATAAGCCAAACAGATACACAGAGAATGGGGTTAAAATATGTATTAAAATATAGGATGCAAAGCAATAGCTAAGCCGACTGTCTTGCTCAGCTTGCTGAACTGATAAAAAAATTACTTATTTCTTCAGCTATTGTAGGGCTGGGTTGGTTTCCTCCTGGTTTAGCAGACTACTAATTCTCAGAGTCCAAAAAGTATTTGGTGGGGGGAACAAGCATCAGACTGTCTCTTTTGGCATCGATAAGCTGGGGTTCAGTTGTGACACGAAGTGAGGTTCCTAATTGCCACACACATTCGTGCACTCCGTGTCCCCCTGAGGGTGTCCCAGTCTCTCTTTGCAGGGTGCTAGTGGCAGCCTGACCGAGGAAATGGTTCTCTACTGCTCCACTGGAAAGGTCAGCTTTGACCAGCTGGTGCCAGGGGAAACCCAGACGAGCTATAGTTTGGATCCAGCTGGAATTCGCGGTCTCTAGCAAAATTTAACTTCCTTTCTGCAGCATAAAAGACCTGAAGGAACATTATTAAAGGAAAAGGGGCCTTTTAATATAATTAAATATTAATATGGATAATGCAATCAATGCTGTATTGATTGCGTTAGCCACAGGAATGTTTAATTCAATAAGTCTACAGTGCTGGTATTTCTCCCCCGGGTTTATTTTGTGCTGTGCAGCAATGTAATACCCCTATGTTCTGCCCAGCAGTGTCTCCTAGGCTTGGTACAGGAGAGCAGGAGATGATAGCGTGGGGAAAGGGCAAAGCAGCTAGGCTGCAATCTGAGTTGAACTCCTTCCTGTACCCTCAGGCTGACTGTATAAAGCCAGGATCACCTGCGTAGCTGATGTCACCTGGATTCAAAACAGCTGCTCTTAGTGGCATGCATAGCTTTTAAAGCCTGCACAGTAACAATATCGCTATTACTGTAAAAATTGACCATGACCTCCACGTGCTTTCCCTCTGGAGCCCGGGCCCGATGCAGTGCTTCACTCCTGCTCTCAGCAGCTGAGTGCCAGCACTTGCGTGTGTCAAAATGGGAAGATTTTCTGCCCTGAACTCTCTAACGTGTTTCTGAAGAGGCGCCAGGTTCAGGTTTTAAACTCAGCCAAGCTTGAATGATTTTATCTGTGGTTGTAGGCAGAAGGTTTTTATTAAATTAAGAGTCACGGTTTTGTTTAACTGAAAAATTGGAGGTAGATGTTCTCCTCAGCTTAACCCACTACAGAAAAAGTTTTCTGGTCTCTGGTTCTTTGCTTGCTGTGTACCTGTTGAACAAGGTTTGGTAAAAACATCCGTGAGCAGCCTGGAATAAGCATTCGGGTTTTTCCAGTGGTGACTTTTTGTGGACTCTTTCAAGAATTTCCATGGATTATTGGCTTTTGACTATTGGACTTCCCATCAGGGACTGTAGCAATAGGACAAGGGGGAATGGGTTTAAACTTAAACAGGGAAAGTTCAGGTTAGGTATAAGGAAGAAGCTCTTTACTGTGAGATGGTGAGGACCTGGAGCAGGGTGCCCAAAGAAGTGGTAAATGCTCCATCCCTGGCAGTGTTCAAGGCCAGGCTGGACAGAGCCTTGGGCGACATGGTTTAGTGTGAGGCATCCCTGCCCATGGCAGGGGGTTGGAACTGGATGATCTTAAGGTCCTTTCCAACCCAAACCATTCTAGGATTCTATGACTGTTGGCTTTCTGGTTTTAGAAAAACTGCTGGAGGGAACCAACCCTGACTCAATAATGAGAGATGAAGAAACTGCTCACACCGGATTCAAAGTTGCTGTGGTCTGTGCAGCAACGCACCTTCTTGTGGTGTTTCTGCAAGACATGAGGGGTTACTTTTCCTGTGATAGGCAGCAGCTCCAGCACCCAGAGGATGGAAATAATCGTTTTGGTACTACCCAGGCCAGCACAAGAGCTTGGGAGCCTATGTGGAGCGGTGTTGCACCGTTCATCAGCCAGGCATCCATGGTGGAACGATGAGTTTGAGCAAGCAAAGCCATTTCATCTCCCTTACCACAGCCTCCACCAGAGCACTGTGCAATGTTTGCAAATGCAGGCAAGCAAAGGAAGAGGAAGATGCAAAAAAAAGCCTGTGTTTCTGGCAATGGAAGAGGTTTATGCAGGTGCTTCAAAACTCTGACTTTGGGATGGGCAACAACATTCTCCTTCAAAAGGGGCAGATGCAAACTTCAGTTTCCAAATCTTCACCTCTCCAGACCCTTTTTTGCAGGGTTTCTCTGCCTGAAACAAATCAGAGAGCTCTCCTTAATTATCTTGAACTTGCAACCCCCTTTGCATGGGTCTCTGTCCCTGCCATGCCCGCTTCAGATTTTTACAGACTTATTCACTGCATTATAACATTTACGCACCACGGTGCCCAGACATTTCCTTCTAATGGATTTTGCATTAGTAGCTAGTATCGGGAAATCTAATACCAAAAGGTTAATGTACATCCATTAGTCCTTTTTTCCCCCCTTCTTCATGTGCTAGTAGAAGACAACCAATTTCAGTAAATACATAAGGTCTGGAAAGGGTCTGGAAGCACTTGAAACTCTGTATGTGCAAAGCTGTGGGGTTATTAATATTGTACTGTCTAAGCACTGCAGGTAAAGTGGGATTTGCAGATGTTTAATGATACTTTTCAGGTGTTTTCCTCATAAAAAGAGCTGGGTTTTTTTGAGACACGCTGTTTTCATCAAGTGCACTGCTTGTTCTGCATCTCCTGCATCGTGAATGAAGCTGTGCTTTCACCCATGTGCTCTCAGCTATAGGTAAGCTAAGGAGGAACAATGATGTCAGGGTAGTTCAGGCTGCTGCGTGGGCAGCTAAGCTACCTTTAACAGCTAGACCATTTCTGGACATGCAACAAATGGTTTCTTCCCTCCTGCTCCCATAGCCAGCATGACAATTTCTGTCCTGCTAATTAGAGCAAAGCTGAACCCTCAGAGTATCTATCTCATTGCATTCTCTTACCTGCACTTTAGACGAGGTCAAGCTTTTTCACTGAAAAAAAATCTATTACTCTAATGACCACAAGTGGCAAGTGCAACACTGGAGAGGGCTGGCTATGTATTCTGCCTCCTCATGTATTTATGATTTGCAGACCTTGCCATGTTCTTTAACTGAAACCTTATGTTTTAGCACCTTTGAAAGTTAAAAGAACTTGGGTTTTGATACTCTCACTCTGGCTGTCTTTCTGTGTATATTGGGTTTGTGTGGCAAGGTTTTAGTTGTAGAGGGGCTATAAGGGTGGCTTCTGTGAGAAGCTGCTGGAAGCTCCCCCCATGTCCAATAGAGCCAAGGCAGCCGGCTCCAAGACGGACCCGCTGCTGGCCAAGGCTGAGCCCAGCAGTGACAGTGGTAGCACCTCTGGGATAATGCATTGAAGAAGGAGAAGTTACAGGGCAGGAGCAATTGCAGCCAGAGAGAGGAGTGAGAACGTGAGAAACAACTCTGCAGACCCTAAGTTCAGTGCAGAAGGAGATTCCCCTGCAGCCCCTGGAGGCCCACAGTGAAGCAGATATCCACCTGCAGCCCATGGAGGTCCATGGTGGAGCAGATATCTACCTGCAGCCCATGGAGGTCCATGGTGGAGCAAATATCTGCCTGCAGCCATGGAGGACCCCACAGGGGGTGCCTGAAGGAGGCTGTGACCCCATGTGCAGCCCGCGCTGGAGCAGCCTCCTGGCAGGACCTGTGGCCCCATGGAGAGAGGAACCCATGCTGGAGCAGGTTTGCTGGCAAGGGCTATGACCCTGCAGGGGACCCAGGCTGGAGCAGTCCGTTCCTGAAGGACTGCACCCATGGAAGGGACCCGTGTTGGAGCAGCCTGCTCCTGAAGGGCACGGGACATGCAGGATGAGGCATGGCTAGCTCATTGCTCTATGATCCAGCAACTCCTGAAGCTTGTTGCTGTTATTTCCAGTACCATGTTGTTGTTCAGGCTGAGGATTTGTGTCTGGCACTAAAATCTGTGGTTCATGAAGAACATCTGCACTGGTCTTATTTGAGCACCATGGTGGACATCTCTGTGACGGCCGCTGCAGGATGGTCTACCACTGTGTGTGGGAGTCAGTTCTGCCGGGTGCAACATCCCCATGCCTCTGACTTTGGCTGTCCTTCAGGTAATCTCTCCTCGTTTTGAGGCTCAGTGACTTGAAGATACTCAGGTGAAATGGGGGTACACAAAGCCGAGTATGCGAGTTCAAAACATTGCAGAACCCAGGCCAAACAAAAAGACAAAACCCCTGTGTGCTTTGATTTCACTTACTGAGAAACCATTCACAGCTTTCCATTTCTGATCTGTATCTTTCCATTTCTATTCTAATGGTAATTACTGTAGCAGTTTATTAACAAAGAAATCATTTGATAGCTTTCACGTATTCCCATACTTCAAGTATCTAACAACCTATTGATTCGATAGCTTGGCAGTGTTCCTGATTGAGGAGCTGGAGTTAGATTCTTTTCTTTTTAAAGCACTTTGATCATTTTATATGCAAAAGATAATTATTCTTCTGGTTGAAACAAGGGCTGGATTGCAGAGTGATGCAGTCTACAGTATGTTCTGGTGTGTGATGCCTGCTGCACCCGCAGTCAGAGCAAGCACTGTCTGCATTTTCCTATAGAAGGACTTTGAAAACTTGTCACTGGGTTGGATTTCTGATCCCTGGGTCCCCACAATCAGCAACGGAAAGGTACGCACCACCTGCAGAGAGGTAATTTCAATATCTGACACTGCTGAGCCTATCCTTATGAAGGCTTTTTGTCTTTGCAGCCGTATGCCCTGCTTGCCACTGGTGCTGCGTGGAACAGATTTTGCAATGGCAATGTGCTCGCTCACGCTGCTGGTTGCTTCACCACCCCTCCTCTCGCTTTCCAGATGGTTCCTCACTTTCTCAACGTGGTTGGAGAAATCTTCCCTGACGCCAGTTCACACTAGTACAGAAGACCCAGGGCACTGGAGCAAGAGCTATGCAATGTGTGATGAGCGAGTCTGCAACAGTGCACAAGCCCAGCCGTGACCCAGCCCCTCAGAGGTAACCAGCAGCCAGTCTGCACTGGTGGCTGGTGTGCATGAGATGTGGCAGAGGCTCACAGGGGTGAAAAACAAGGTGGATCTGGAAGCAGTGCGTGGTGTAGACTGCTTGTGCGCATTACTGTCATGTTTTTTGCAGCTTTCTAGCAAATTGTTCCCAACTGTATTGGAGGCCTACGTGGGAGTTGTATTTCTGCTATTAAATAGCAGGGAAACTTGCCTGGAAAGAGGCTCCAGCTACTTCAGTTAGACCAAACACCTTCTACTTCTAAAAGGAATAAGGGGAGCAAAATGGATGGAAACAATCTGCTCTAAGTTTTCTCATGGAGTCTGGAAGGAACAGAAACATTTGACCTCTACAAGGAGAAGCTGCTACCTGTGTCCTCACAGGGCTTTTTATGCATGTGACCCTAATGGGCTTCCTAACTGCTTGGTTAATAATTCATCTGCTTCTGAAGTGGCTTGGTTTGATCATTCAGTGCCTAGGTGACCCTACAACCTGTTGGGAATAAGGCACTGGGAGAACTTGAATTACAGGTTAGTCATTTCCCCATCTAATATATCAAAGACTGAAAGCTTTATGACTTCAGAGCTTACTGTATTAATTTTATGCATGAGTGCTTTATTTTTGCCATATGAGATATATCACTGGCTTACTAGAGCAAAATATCATTAGACCTGGAAAGGGATTTGGTCACTTACACTTTGTCACCAAGGATCATTGCACATAGATTATGTAGGGCTGTGCTGTGCCATTTCTCATGTGTTTATTAAGTGATTATAAATACTGAACAGTGTGCCTTTGGGGGACACTTGAGATCTGTTATTGTAGCAATATTTCATTTAGAAAGATGGCACACACGCAGTGATTTGTGCCTTGGGAGGGTCTGTTGAAGGGGTTGTGTGATGTGAAGACAGAAGTAGCCTGTTCTGCCTTGAAGCAGCTCTCTGTTGTTTTTAGTCTTAGCTGTTAATTGTTCATCTTCTCTCATCCTGGTGGCACATCCTGGTGGCTTGTGTCGAGGACAGAATCCTGAAATACCCAGGGTGCAGCCCTGACTGCAACGGAGCCCTTGACTACATCCCATTGAACTCCTTTGGGTCCTTTGATTTTTTCTATCATCTCAGTTCAGGATGTCAGTCTTGAAAACACCACAAACTTGACTTTTCAGAAGTGCTAAGCTCTCAGTCTTTGTTGTTTCAATACAATGAATGGGTTTTCTCTATGGATCCATAAAAATCAGCTATTTACTCTCAAATTAAACCTACTTCTGCAAAAGGCAGGGAAAAAGAGCCTGTGGACATACCAGTGGCTGAGGGACACATCTACCCACCTTATTGAGATCTTGGTGCCATTTCCCACAGCCCGAAGATGTGCAGGAGTCCACCTCGGAGCTCTTCCACTCCTCAACCACCAAGACCAAAGAACAGCCCCCATCTGCAAACTTCGCTTTCCGTTTGCTGCCCAGACTGCTGGTGAGCTGATGTCTTGAGTCAAATTTTCAGAAGAGCTCTGGTCCCCTCCGGTCACTGCAGTAGGTTTGATTTCTCCACCGAAAAACTGACTTGTAAAGCATCTGCAGAAGAGTTGGTGAAGGCTGGGCCTCTTCTGGAAACTGATGTGTCTTTAGGTCCCTGCTTTTCATTTAAAAATATATATTAAATTGTTTCCTGCTGGGTATGTAAAGCACAACCTGAAAATGCAGCTGGTCTATGGATTTCCTCTGTAACTGAACAACGCAGGCTCACCTTTGATTAAGTGATCCTCAGAAGAAAAAAAACCCCAAACCCACGCTATCTGCCTCTTAAATGTTAATTAAGAGGCAGAATTTAAATGCTTCCATGATTCATTAATGAAAAAGACCAAGATGAAGTAGGTGAGCAGCAAAGAGCTGCATAAATTCACCAACAAAACTGACAGAAGCCAGCAACTGGGTTCTGAGACTGAGAACACGGGGAAATGGGGTAAAAATGATTTGTGACCAGGAGGAGGAAGAATTTCCTTGTGTTACATGACTGCATGCTTTTATTAGTTTGATGATGTACAGTGGGACTATTTCTCTTGGAAATGGCTTTTTGGTTAACATTTCATTTTCCTTCTCGAACTCAGGGATATGAAACACAGTTCTCTGCAATTGGCTATCCCTGAACTTTATTAATATCACTTGTTGTTGTTGTAAATGATCTATTGCAGAACAAGTAATAAAGCTCTTGTTTTGCAAGTAAGCAAGCCCTCACCCTTTTAGGGGAAGAATGAAAAATTTGTTAATAAAAATAGTAAGAATAAAACTCATATTACTTTGCACTGATAGTTATATCACTTTTATACCAGCTGCTTCTTCTCTTTAGGAATTTGAGGCCCTGCACTAATTTAATATCACTCAATTGGCCTGTTTTTGATGTGGTCTATCCTATCCTATTGCATTGCCAGTCACTGCCTCTTCGATATTACACAGTGCATCCAAATAAGAGCATCTGGAAAAGCACCAAGTTCAATTTTACCTGCAAAAGGCACAAGTTTCCAAGGTCAGAGAGGCAGTGCAGGTTAGCCAGCATCTGATTAACACATGCTTATCACCAAATTTATCACAAAATCAAACCCTGTTGCTCGTACCCATGGGAATGATTTCCTGTGGTAAATGAAGCTATTAATATTGGGGCTGGGGAATGGTAAGAGATTCCTGGTGTCGCTGGTGCTGGGTGTAAGCATCTTTGCATGAGGCCAAGTTTTTCCCCTCCATCTTTTCCAGGAGCAGGTTCTGGTGCAAATTTATGCTTGTTGGAAAGAAATACAGCTCAGGTGTTTTAATGTATCTTTCTTTATGTTTTCTATCTTTAGTTTCTCTTTTATCTGTTCAGGAAACAGGCTGCAATATCTCAAGGTTTCCTGGGGCAAGGCTCCAGCACTGTGCCCACTGGGTCTCCCTGCACTTGGAGGCAGCAAAACGTTTGCTGTGTGTTACGTTCCTACAGGTGTTTTTATTCTGTCTCAAACACTAAAGCCAAATGCCACTTGTGGGGGTAATATTGATTGAAAAGCGTATCTGACAAAATGCCAGAAAAGGTCTGTGGTGCACATGGATTTTTTTAAATCTCCTCTCCACCCTGCTCAAAGTTGGAGGAAGTGAAGCTTTCCTTGCTGGGGGTAGCTCCTTCAAAGAATGTGTGTCTGCTTCACTGGTCAGAAATTCAGACATGTATGCACCTATATTTCTATTTCTACACTGACCTACTCCTCAGGATCTTGGCTCCCATTCAGCAACTTATTTCTGTTCCTAACATGGTTTCACAGAAGAAAATTCCTATGTTTCTGCTACAAGGCATCACAAGTCACTGGTAACATACAAACACATTGGGTGAGTTTGGCTTAGGAAATGATGGCTTCGGTCTGTGATCTACTTTCTCAGATCCAGCAGGATGGAGCCCAGGTTGCTGCTAACAATTTTGGCCTGCGACTGATGCATGAGACCCTAAGCTCCAGCTGGTTGGAGACCAGTCTTGTATCTTCTCAGAAGCAACCAGGAGGAGCAGGTAGGGAAACCCCATTGTCTCATGGCATTTAAGGTATCTCCAATTTTAAGATGCTGTCCACTAATCCAGGGACACTCTCACCATCAGGGAGATTTTAAGGATTGTGCTTCCCTACATACTTCCTGCTCCCTTGCCCAAGGCACCTGCACCTCCTTCCATTTGTTGTTTTCTGCGCTGCTGATAAAACCAGTGGGATTCAGGCTGTTTTAAGTAAAAACACGAGGGCTAGAATATCCTGTAGAGCTTCACAGCATGATAAAAAATGTGCTTGCTTTTCCAGGCATGTCTTCATTTGCTTTCTTTTCACACTGGTGGGGCAAGGAGGGGCAATGCTACTGTTTGTTTAGAAATGCAATTAGCCCAAGTGTGCAGGCCTGCAGCAAGCCAAGTGGATAACCTTGAATTCAGAGAAAGTTAGGGGAAATTTAAGGCCATCTGCAGCTCCAATGGGTCCCCGTGCACCCCTTTCACTCGCAGTTTCTATTCATGCCGATAAAGTGCCAGAAGATATGCAATACAATGGGAAATTGCTTCTTTGGGTATCATAGCATCTTGACTTAGAAGTGCTTTAACCTTGGCCTCATGCTTCCTGCGGGGCCTGTTGTCTTTGCTGCACAAGTACCAACTCCAGCCAGGAATGTGTAGGATTTTTCATCAGAGTAAAATTAAAACGTGAAACCTTTACCATCCTCTCCATGCCAGACATGCTCTACCTGCATTAACTTGAGCAAAATGGACTGCAAAACGAGTGTTTCAGTGCGTAGGGGAGTGGGTTATTTGTGGGAGAGCAAGTTTTTATCTCTTCCCTTTCCCAAAGCTTTTGTCCTTTAAAGTACGAAAAAGAGAAATGGCAAATATAGCTAAATTATAGACACACAGCTGGGTCCTGGGAAATCCAGAAAACTGTTTGAGCAATGCAGAGGTTGCATCCCTCAAGCCAGCTAACTAATGAAAAGAGCAAAGATCACTAGTCCCTCTCTATTAAACTGAAATATTTTTATTAACCAAGTACTTGATGGCAGTGTTGAGGATGATGTAAACACCTCTCGGCAGGCCAGCTGAACGCCTCACCCTGGTTTCATTGCAGACTCTTCTGAAATCCTTCAAGGTAGGATCCAAGGCTCTGAAAGCTGGATCCTGTGGGCCCCAGCCACCCCAGTGCCTGGCACACTGGCTGCATAGCCAATGGTAGGATGCTCCGTCTTCACAGCCCACTCC
Source organism: Strigops habroptila (assembly GCF_004027225.2). Lineage (NCBI taxonomy): Eukaryota > Metazoa > Chordata > Aves > Psittaciformes > Psittacidae > Strigops > Strigops habroptila. Next base: position 1,618,525 of record NC_044281.2, read on the forward strand.
AAGGCATGGTCTGCAGTCTCCACTCTGGTCATCATGCTCCATCCCTGGCAGTGTTCAAGGCCAGGTTGGATGGAGTCTTGGATGACATAGTCTAGTGTGTAGTGCCCCTGCCCATGGCAAGGGGGTTGGACCTAGATGATCTTAAGGTCCTTTCCAACCCTAACCATCCTGTGATTCTATGACGTAAAGGGACAATGTAAAAGCCTGTTGAGCCCCATTTTTCACCTGCTTCCTTGGAGTTCTGCTTTCCAGATTCATTGGATTTTTCCAAAACTCCCTAGGCTGGGATTTAGCTGTTTCTCCAAACACAGAGGCAAGCTGCCACTGAAATATGTGAAGGGATAATGCATGTGGGTAGCAGGATAACCCCTATGGGGAACCAGGGGTTATGAGGGGAGAATGGCCTGGTTCTCTTTCAGTTTTCATAAGTTATCACTATAAAGAAAACAGCAGCTCGAAACACTCTGTAATTGTGTGGGTTGTAATGACCAAAAATACCCTGACTGTGTCCTTTCCAGTGCCAGATGCCTTACAGTCTAAATGGGCATCTTCAGTAGTGGCATTAATTATTATTGAAATCCTGCTCTGTCCCACTGAAACAAGTCTAATGCTCAGGTTTGTTCTTTCTCTCTATCCTCCCTCTCCCCAGATCCCTCTTTCCTGTTTCTGAAGCAAACATCAGAAAAGGGTCCTTACATCTAACTGGTTGGGCCACTGGAGAGACCGTGGGACTTTGCTTGAGCCCTGTGCTGTCCAGGTGAGCAGAAAGCATTCTGCATTGCATGGAGAACACAGCTCTGAGCGTGCAGATGGGATGAGGCATGGGTACCAGCACCAGGGATGCTGCATGAGCCGAGGATTGGAAAGGGTGTGTTGGGAAGGCTTCCGTGATACTGACTGGTAATGTCTCTTGGTGCTGCTCTACCCACCCTCTGGCCTTCTGTGGAAAGCCCAGTGCCAAGAAAATATTGACCAGCAGCTAGCTCCCAGGGATGCAGATAATTTTGATTAATTACTGACCCCAAGGGAACCAGCCTGGTCAGAGGATACTGACTCCTTGAGAAAGGAGAAGCTTCATCTGCCTCTTGCTGAATGGCCTTTGATAACACCCAGCTGGCTGCCTGATCTAAAAGGTGAGGCCGTCTATGCAGATGGGTGCAACCATCACCTGTCCCCCCGTCTTGTCAGGGAGGACACCAGCAAGCACTGGTGGGACACTGGCTTGTTCTGTGCCATCCCAAAGGAGCCTGACTTAGCTTTCTTGTTGGGTTTTGATTTTCCTTCCAGTTTCCTAGTGCGTAATTATCCCTTTGTCTGGGTTTGCACAGCCTTTGTCCAGAAGCATGACACATCTTGGCAATGGCTCATTCTTCACTGCCCTGGGCCGGTTATGCACATAAAGCCCAGTAAGGCCCCAAATAATATTTTATATGGCTTAATATGGATCCTTTGGGTACATAAGGGCCTCTGATTGATATTGCTGTTTACCGATGGGATATTGGTGCTGGCCTGCCTGCTCCCTATTCACAGACTGTTGTCATGCACATCCGTGGGTACAGGGAAGCGAACTGCCAAAAGGAGCAATTCAGTGAGCAAGGGCAGTTATCTGGGTTAAGATGATAGGTTGTAGGGGTTTCTGAGGATCTCAAGTGCTTCCTTTTTCCTGTGTGAAGTTGCCAAAAAAAAATACCAACCATCTATTCTGCCCTCCTCTGCTATTTATTTGGATGTCAATATCTGTGGCCACGGTGGTTAAAGGCTCAGCTTCTGTCTAGGTGGCCTGGAGGGTGGACCAAGCTCATGGTTGTCCTACAAGATCTGTGCCTTGAGGAGCCCCTCAAAGAGAACTTGGCATCACCTTAGTATGTGAACCAAAACAGTCATGTTCCCAGAGCTCCTGTGTTGACAGAGAAGAACATGTCACCATGTCGTGCTGGACATTGTCTCATGTTGGGCATATTTGGATGCAAATCTGCCCCTGCAGCCTGCGTCACTGGGGTGTGCTGGCTCTCCTGGGAGCGTGCAGGAAGAGTCTGGCTGCGTGGGGACATGAACTGGCACCTTCTGAGAGCAGAGCTCTTTTAGATGCTGAAGTTAGTCATGGTAAAAGGATATTTTCCCTAAAAAAAACCCCAAAAACAAAACCCAACGAAACAACTCTGAGAATGTAGGGATTATATTTGCAAATACAAATAAATACATACAGTATGTTAAATATATAAGTACAGGCACTTAATGCCTTTCCATGTGCTCTATTCCCTGTGCTTTAAAAGCTAAGCTTCTACACTAGAAAGGAAGGTGGAATTTTGATATAAATTTTTCATTTTCTATATTGACTTGCTGTTGCAAACCCGTGTAATTTTGCTATATAAAAGGCATTCATTTGCTATGCATTCACATGGGTCCTCTTTTTCCCTTGAACAGCCACCAAAGAGAAACACATTATTGCTCACGCTGTGCTGGAAGCCGTCAATTTGTTCTTTGCCTTTACATTTAGCAGAGCTGTGGCTGTATTGGGGTTGTCCGGCACAGTCAAGCCAGGGGGTGGTCATGTCAGATGGGGCTTGACTTATGTGCCACTGTAGCCATTATATGCTGCTGATTCAGGAGCTGGTGCTCAGCACCCTGGTACTGCATGGAGCCTCCTGGGTGGGGTGGTAGGATGGAGAGTAGCCAAAGTCCAGGTTTTTCCCAGCCTTAGCCTGGTTTTGAGTGTGCCTGCAGGCTCCTGGGGGAGAATGACATCGTCCTGCTGATGCTTCACAGGTGATGGGGAGCCAAGACAGTCCCCACACCCCGGGATGTGCAGGAAATTACGCTGTAATTATAAAATAATGTTGGGTAATGGCATATTAATGAAGACAGGGAAAAGGTGATGCTCTCGGGGGCGGCTTTCTTCACTTGGAGGAGGAGGGAGGCTGTACACAGCTGCTGCGCTTGGAAGGAGGGTGTCAAAAAATGGCATCACATCATTGTGAGACTTGGGTGTAAAGCATCCCAGGAGGAAGGATCATTTCCTGGCTCTGGGTCTGTTTCTTCTGCAAAATTCACTATGACTCATGCTGAAGGTGTTACCTCTAAGCTATCTGCTCTTTGACCCGCTCTTTTGATCCAATTTGAGACCATTTGGTTCCCTTTTCTATCCACATCTCTTAGGCTGTATCCTTTCTACCTGCCTTCATGCTGTCCTCTTTATCCTTCATCTTCCCAACCCATCATCTCCCCAACCCATCATCTCCACCTTCCCCTATTTTCTGCCCTACCAAGCCCCCTGCTCTTTTCTCTACCTCTCAACACTTTCGCTTTGTCCACCTTCTCCTCTTTTCCACTGCCCATAAATACCTCTTGTATTTTCAAGAATGTCAGCCTGGGGAAATGGAAAGGGCAGTGCCCATGGAGGAAGTTGTGCTCCCCCATCCAGTAACATATGTACCAGACACCTTTCCCGTGAGATGGCAGCCTCTGGAAGCTCAAGACAAACCTTTCAGCAAGATTAAAGAGATGGTATTAATTCCTATCGATCATGGGTCAACAAATTAAATTGCATCTGCAACTGCACCTCTGAAAGGTCTAAATAAGAGTAGTAGTTAATGGGTCTGGCTGGCCCAGAGCTGTGATTAATTAAGGGGAGAAATGAACTACAACATTAAAAAAAGGCAGAAAGGAAGGAGATTGAGATCGGGCTGAAGCTCTTTGGTGTATCAGGTGAGCACTCAATAGCATTTCAATTCTGGATCCACCCTGCCTGGCCTGAGACAGGCTGCTACGAAGCAGAGCTCGTGGCAGTGATTTTTGAGGCTGGTGCTCCAATTGCCTCAGGTGCTGTGGAACCACTGCACACCCAGGAGTGGCAACTCTTCCACATAAATCCTCAGAGAAGCCAATCTGTGCCCATTGCTCCTCCCTGCGATCCCAGCCATTGCCCTACCACCACCTTGATGCTTAGGGAAAGTTACAGGACCCCTCAGTGGGACCATGTGCCTAATGCCCTTGGATTTGAGGGAATCAGACCCCTTCCACCATCTGAGCCAGCATTAATGGGAACCTCGCAGAAGTATCTGTGATGGGACCTGCAGGGCTTCCCCCTCATTTTACCGAAACACAGGCTCCAGCTCACTGTGCGTGGTCCTTGAGGCATCCCCCCGCCATCAGCTGGGGTTTTATCCCATTTGTTTTATAGGCTTAATGCCCTGGAACACTGAAGGGAAAAAAAGGAGCATCCCCATAGTGCTCAGGAATCCCATTCACTGTAGAGAATTCTCCTTCAGCTCCCATCCTGCATGGCAGCCAGCACCACAGCATCCCTGTGGGAGTGGGGAGTAAAGTACTCCTGGGTGGGAATAAGGGTGCCACTGCGATTCCTTGGGAAATAATGAAGAAGCACAGCATGGAATAGAGATGGTGCTTAATTAATAGTGAAGAAAATAATATGTGGGACGTGTAGTGCTGTACTTGTTCCAAGCACTGTACAAACATTAACTACAGTAATTAAGCTGTAATTAATTCGAGTAACTACTAATCAGTGTAAATAATGATGCATCTGGAGGTACCAAATGGAGTTTGTGAACTGAAAGCGAATTTCCATGTTCAGGAAATGGCATCAAATATAAAATGGCACCAGTAAAAGGCAAAACCAGATGGAGGTTAAAGCGAGAGCCTGGGAGTTGTGTCGGTCCACGACAGCTCCCCAGAAGGGAATCCCAGTTTGGCACATACCTCGTGACAGAGCAAAGCTGATTTACTGATTCACTGCAGAGGAGCTCCCGGGGCAACCATCCCATCCATAGGACTTCCATGACTGTTTCCAGGCTCCAAGCCCGCTCCTCCCACTGCAGCTGCAGAGTCAGGGGCTGGAGCAAGGGCTGGCACGGGGAACTGGGAGCTTGAGGGGGTGAGTAAAATACACCACAAATATTTTGGGGATTTTTTTGCTGGTTCACACACTTTATGTTTAACAAAATAATTTTTTAATAATATAGTCTTTTACACATCAAATATTGTTTCTAGACACCCCACTCCCAAGTTTTTACAGGTTATTTTTTCTTTTCTCACTAGTTTCAGGCACACTATTGTTTGAAAAGTTTGAAACAGGGTAGTCATTGACAGGCAACAACTGACAAAGAAATGTGGCGATGACATCTTTAATGGTACCAGTTCCACTCGCGGGAAGTCAGTGCTCAGCCTGAAGTACAGTGATGGCTGCACTCACCAGTGCTCCTCCTACCCCACGCCCTCTGGTAGAACACAAAAATGGAGAAGAAATCAAAAATACCAAGGCAGCAGTGTGCATAATAATAGACAGAGCCTGACTGTGCCGATCCGCTTCGGTGGAGGACGCTGTGAGGAGGATTTGCTGCCGTCGCTGCTAAGCGCAGGTGCTGGACTGAAGTCTGAACAAAATAAGCACCATCACCCTCATGGCCATGGCCAAAATGCAGCAAACCAAGCGTGGACGGTGACGGGAAAGGCTTGTGGAGCAGGGAAATTACATTGGTGGCTTTTCTCTCACAGTATCGCTTGGAAGCTGCAGCCTGAGAAAGCAAAAGGTGTCAGTGCCAAAAAGCCTGAAGGGGCCCCTCGGCTGCTGGTGGGGACTGTGGGGACCTCTCCTTCCCACAGGCAGGCATGTAGCTGCTTTCTAAAGAGACCTTTCCCTGGGAGATGATTCCTGCGGATGCAGCCAGCCTGTCCCCATGCACCCTGGCTTGCTTTATCCACAGCAGAACGGATGCTCCTGGAACTGGGGGAGAGGAGGGCAGCTCCCTCAGGTCTCACCCTCTGGTGCAGTGATGGGACATTTCTGGAAAGCTCCCTAAAAGGGCGATGGGCAGGGCGAGGAGATCAGATGTTTTAATTCTGACTTGTGGTGCCCAAGTCCCACTGTCGCTGAAGTCACGGAAATGATGCCCTTGGCTCCAGCGAAAGCAGCCCCAAGCGCCAGCAAAACAGGGATGGAGCAAGGCTCAGCCCAAGAGCTGGTGAAGCTGTGGCACGGATGGGACCCTCCTCCCTCTGCTCCACCACTGACGCCCCAGCCGCAGAGACAACCCAGGTAAGACGTTGCTTTCTTGGTGCCTTTCCAGCCTGTCCTGGCTTGCCGCCCCTGCCCGGCCTGCGCAGCCGGTGTTGGCTTGTTGTCCGGTCAAGGTCACGGTGACTGTGTAGGTGTCTTTTTGACTTTATTGTCCCCACTCAGTGGAGAAAGTGTAACACAGATACAGCTTATGTCTTGGGTGTCCGGTGGTATACCTGTGCATCTACCATGGTCCTTCTGCAGGTTACATTCCAGTCAGGGTTCTGTTTTAACCCCTTCTTCCCCGTCCCTCCTGTCCTTAACGACCCCCTCATTATAGACACAATAAAAATGATCCATCACTTGACTCAGAGCTGTATTGCCCCGACAACCCCAGCTTAGGAAGGGGCTTTAAAAAAAAACACATTAGCAAAATAACCCTTCAATAAATAAATGTGAAACCCCCCAGGATCCACATTGTAGACAGTGAGAGCAGTGACTCAATCGGAGGCGTCACCAGTCTGAGAACTTACATGGGCTGTTTTGGTTTTTTTCCTCCCCAAATCTGACCACCGCATCCCTGTGAAGCACTGATAATTACAAAAGCAGAGTAGATACCTAGATACCGGATACATAGTGTGTAAAGCGGGAGAGGAGCAGGACAGGGGAGAAAGGGAGACCCTTCTCCACAAGTAAAAACCTCTGCTTGTGTGAAACTCTTGCAGGTTTTGCTGGTGACCCTGTTCCAGCTGGCGAGAGGTCAGATGCATGTGCAGCATCAAAGACGTTCCTTTGTCATCATCATCGTCATCATCATCATCAGGGGGTTGCTTGCCCAGCAGTGCCACTGGCAGGGGATTTGCCGCTACAGAGCCTGCTTGCCCTGGCACTCACGCTTGGAGCACTGCGCCGGCTTCCACCAGTCCCCGTTGTGGCAGTGGCAGATGTTGCAGTCGTCCACCTTCACCTCGATGCCGGCAGGAATTATTGTGGTTCCTGCAAAGCAGTTTGGACCTGCAGAAACACACGTGAGTAACAGGAATAAATACCTTTTTGGTTCTAAATTGGGCATAGCAGCTCTGCTCTCAGTGCCTGGGAGCAGGCAGGCGCTCAGCCCCAGCCTCTTGCTGTGCTCCAGCACTGCGTTGCCACTGCTGAACTCAGCAGCAATGCTCCCAGCTTGCTGGTGCCAACCTTCACCCCATGCTGATCACTTGCCTCATTTTTCTGGCTGCCCTCAGGCTCTAAAGGGAAAATAAAACGGCTTCAAAACTTTCCTTCTCCTGTTTCTACACCCACCCCCTAGTACAAATAGCATTGGATGCCCCATCGATGCACCCAGCTTTTTCTACTCAATTGCCCTCTAATTCAGTCTCTCTTTCACCTAAAATTTGGCTGTGAGATGGACAAGACCATGAGGACGAGCATCAAAACACAGACGAGCCTTTGCGCGCTGACACTGCGTTGAGCTGCAGGGACTGGAGCAAATTCATCCCCCAGGACCACGGCAGCCATGCCTGAATGCCCAGTAATCCCACCAGCTCAGGACTATCAACCATGGAAGATTTATGGCATCAAATTAACAAAAAAAATTTACCTCCCAGATAAGCTTTCTGATAAAAGCTGGGTTTTCTCAAGGTCAATTCCTTTAATCTGCTCATTACTGCTAATTTTGGGGGGCTGCTGTATTGCACATCATCAAAGCAGCAACCCAGGAGGATCTTATTTTCCTCCTTCTCTTAAAGGTCCCATAAATACCCACTGCCCAGCTGTCCCTCTGCAAACCCTCTCCTCTCCTCCCCTCTCATTCCTGCATCAGTTAGTGCCAGGAATTAATGGCAGAGGCAGCAGCACATGGGAAAATAATCGAGGCGGCCACATTCATGGTGTAGGGGAAGAAGCGTGAAGACATTTTAAAAGTGTCTCATGGCTCAAGTTCTGCTCTGAAATGTCACCCCCCAGCTGGCCACTGGTTTTAATCTATGCCTCCAGTGCACAAGGTGCATTCAGTAGATGGCAGTATGTACAGACCTGAAATTACAGGCAAGTTGTTAGTGCTTAAATAAGGCTTAAGACTTTTTAAAAGAGAAAATAGGGTCCCTGCATGGCTGGAAACAGGCTGAGCTGTAGCCAACCCAGTGCTGGGGTCTCATGTTTTATAGTCTCAGAGAATTATTAATTTCATCTCCCTGATTTATTAGTGCCCTGACTTTATGAAGGTGCTCCTCAAGACCCTCTGTTTAAGCTCAACAGACCACGAGTTTGACAGGGCTGGGCTTAACCAGATGTAGGCAATGCAGGTTGCTGCTGAGCCAAACAGTGCCTGGATGTTGTTTGCATTTAAGCAACTTCTTGGCTTTATTAAAGGCTTCCTTAAATGCAGATCAGTTCTACAGCAACTTTTCGCATCTATCTTTAATGAAGCCACCGCAGAAGAGCCTGAGCAAGATGCCTCTGATGGCTCCTGGAGCAGAATTTGGGTTGACTGTGTGTACTTCAGGGCTACTGCTTCTGTCCACAGTTAGGACCTGGGAAGGCAGGCTGTGGTGCAGGGAAGGTCTGTGTCTATCCAGGAAAGGGGGATGTTGCCTCCTCCTTTGCCTGGCCAGCATATGAATCCATTGGGATGCCAGGAAGAAGCAGGCTTTTGCTCCAAACACGGAAATGTAACACCACTTGTTCAGCTAGAGTTCAGGCTATGGGGGACTGCTGGCAGTTGAGGAGCAGTGCGCTGGGCGTGAGGATGTCTGCTTTGGGCTTGGCAACCGCCAAAGGTCCTCTCGAACCTCAGTCATTCCACAGAGCAAAGAACTTCAAAGCCAGGAGTTACCAGCCAAGGACATGCAGTGATATATAGAAAAGCCAAACTATGTACACACACACATATACTAGATGTGTTTATCTTTACATTCATGAAAAAGTCATGACCCATTTTAAGTCACAAGCTGAAGATTTCCAAAGTTGGCATTTCTCTGGAAGACACGATCCCAGTTGGAAAGGCTGTGATCCCAACTGCAGCTTTCCTCTGGCAACCCTCTGAAGTTGTCAGCTTCTTCCCAGGGCTCTCATGTCCCTGCACTGGCTGTGCTGCTGCCTGGGCTCTTCATCACAGAGTTTAACTCTCTGCTTCATCAAGCCCGGTGGGTGGTGGTGTGTTGTGACACCCAGCGCGGGCTTCACCAGCAAGTCGGCTCATTTGCTGCCGTTCAATGTCCAGGGTTCAAACTGGACATGCACAAAATGAAAATGCCAATAATCGCAGCTAGCTGCATTTAAAAGTAAGCTCCTGTCCCTTTTTTAACAGGATGCTCTGATTGTCTGCCGATGGCAGGGACACCCAGGATGGGCAGCCCCTCCTATCCTCCCCCCCAACAGCCTGCTCCCTCAAGCAAAGAACCCTTTTCATTAAAACTTACACAAAAAGCTTCCTCCGGAGCTGAGGGTGGCAGGGAAAGGGGAAGAGTGTTTTCCCTCCTGCCCTACGGCTGCCTGTTAATTATCTCATTTGAGAAGCCAATACTGCCTTGTCACCCACACACATCTCCGGGTGCTGAGCCCGTTCGATGTGGCTGAAACCACATGGGAAGCTGGTGAAGGCAGGAGCCTGTTTTATCACTCGCTGGTGGGCCAACCATCACTGTCTGCCCTGGGACTGGGGACCCTGTGACCCCTCATGTGGTGTTGGCTGCATCCCTGCACTGAAACACCGCAGGGGCAGAGCATGGCAGAGTCACTGTCAGTCAAGGGTGAGTGAGTTAGGACCAGTTGATGGGGTATTGCAAACTGGGGAAAAGCTTATTTTTCCTTGCATCCTGCTTATCTGAATCATGGCCACAGCTGCCCTTCCTCCTCCTGGCAGTCCCAGGTCCCTTCTCCTTCTTGAGCTTCCCCAGTGGGGCCATTTGGAATTTCATCTCTTCTGTCAGTACTTTTAATTCAGACAAACGCTACCACTGCTCTGGACCTTTCTTTTCCCCCAGCACGCTCTCAAAATAGCCACCTCTGCATTGTCAGAGTGAAATGGTTTCTTTTACTCACCACAGCAGGCCGGATGGAGCATTTCTGCATCCTCGCTCCCCACCCCTATAAAAACGTGGCTTTCCACACTCCATTTGTGAGAATTCAACTTAAATTCCCATCCCCTGAAAACTAATTTTCCAGCACAATTGCTATCAGCCAGCACACCCCCCTCTCTATTTTTTCCCATCTAAACTTCTCCCACCTTTGTACTGGAAAAGTGGATCCTGTTTGTCCAAAATGGGATTCAGTGAGCATCACACCCATGGCTGAGGCACGAGAAAGATGCATTCAGAGGGCTACTGCACTGCTGAAATGCAATTGAAAATACACCCCAGACAAGGGGCATTTCCTATGCCATGGCACAAAGTCACCAGGGGGTTTTTCAGCAACATCCAGCACCTGGGGATGCTACATGGCTTTGTGATGTGCCTTAGAGGAACTGCAGCCATGATGGGATCCCACAGCAAGAAACCAATCCTTTTTTAGCTCTGCAGCTAAGCAGGCTCCTTTAGGTTCTCTCATTTCCCTCCCCTAGATCAGCCTTCCAGCATTTCAACAGCTGAGTGCCCCAAACCCACACTGCTGGGGACTATCCTGAGCTGCTCCCACTGTGGCTTTGTGCTGCTTGGAGGAGCAGGCTGAGACCAGGATCTGCCCGATTGATATGAAGAAAATCACAAAGAATGAGGAGACAGACCAGCACAGCAACGTGGGTCTGGGTTTTGTAAATTATTATTCAAAGGCAGATGCTGCTCAGAAACATCTGATGACATGTCAAGCACATCAATAAATTTACTTATGGTAATAGTAGTAGGAACAAGAAGCTGCTTTGGGCAAGGGCTGTCATCCTGGTCTTTGTAAAAGCATCTTAAACCATGAAAACAGAAGAGTAATCATCCTCTTTTCCTTGCTCAGGGAGACTGATGGGACAAGTTTGCTGCTCCCACAGACAATGTAATTGTGAGATTTGCTTTGCTTAACATAGTTAATACCCATAGCAGACCACAGCACTCCAGGCTGTTTGCTAGCACAACTGTGAAGATTTTCATGGAGATATATTAGGGACATTCAGACGCTGTTTTGATGGGAGAGATCTAAAAAAATCACATATGGTTTGTTGTTTGGGAAGAGTGATGGCAAAGTTTGCAACTGTATGTACAAGACCAGATACCTGGGTGATGACCCATGTTGTGCTGCTGAACTGCACCCCTGGCATGGAGGGAATACATCTAATCCCATGCACAGGCGTTAACACATTCCTGCTACCTCATGCAATGCTACCCAAGGGTGTGAGATTAAGTTCTCTTGGGACTCAGTGGCATGATAGTGCTATAAAGAAACTCAAAAGCCCCCTGATCTGATGCTTCCTATCACACTGGAAAAAACTCACAGCCCAAAGGCAAGAGCAGCCATCCCAGCTCACAAGCAAATTGCACCTTCGGCACAGTCCCCACCACGGTACTATGGGGACGAGGAGGAAAACACGTGAATTCCCCACCACAGCACTATGGGGATGAGGAGGAAAACACGTGAATTCAAGAGCACGCTGCACAGATGCTGAGTTAAAGCTGGAAATAGCAGGAGTGTGGGGTTTGATGCATGCAGTGTCACACTGATGCTTTGGAGTCACTTGGTGCTGAACACCAACCTGGCTCCTGGGGGCTGTGGGCTGCAGGCTGCTCCCAATTGCTTCTCTGGTGGGTTTTGAACTCTACAGCTTTGCCCGTGGCTTACAGCAGCTCTGGATTTAGCTTTGTGTGTGCAAAGAAGCAATAAAAGGAAATAAAATGTTAAGCACCACAGCGAGCAGGAATTACTTCAGGCCAACTCTGATATTCAGATTTGCCCTGAATAGCATCTTGCGCCAGGCAAAGCTCATCGCCTTCACTGGAACTTCTCATGGTACAATGTCTGATTTCAGTGAGGAGTGGTACTTTCCTCTTAGTTAAATATTTTCCAGTGATAATTCTATATGTCTCTAGTCACTACTTTAGGAGCCTCCCCATCTCTTTAGGAAATACTAAGGCTGACTCCAAGATAATTCACCTTATTCAGTCAATGGATAATGCCAAAGAGAGAGGTGCTGATGGCTACACTTAGCTACCTCGCACCAGTAGTTTAGACAGCTGCTAAACAGCAACCCAATATAGCGAGCTGTCCCTCAGGCTCCTCTCTGATGTGTCCCACAATGTAAGTTGCAAGGGATAAGCAGAAAATGGTGGTGTTTCCTGACCCTTATTTAGGAATGGTTATTGCCTGAAAGCATCCCCATGGACACTCATCAGGTGAATGTGTCTTGATGGCTTTGCTTTTGGAGCTTGACCATGAATACAATAGTGGGAATTTACTGCTGGCAGTCTGTGTGGAACTGGGGGAGCCGTTTCTAGTGTCTTCTCAGCGGGAAGGCAGATTTTCCTTTTCATATCTCCACAAAACAGGCATCTCCACCATGACCCCCCATGCCGTAAGCCATGCATCCTCCAGCGCCAGTGTCCAGCACGCCCAGCATTGCTTGGCTGAAACAACCACTTGCAAAGCAATGCCCAGGTGAGGATTATTCCCCGAAACCGACACAAGGAGGCTTGTGGACAACTGCTCAACAGAGAGAGGCAAAACACAGCAGAAATACAGGCGATCCCCAGGCTCTGGCACAGGAGGCAGGAATTGCCAGCTGCCTGCACCTTGTGCTTTTTCCACATCCAGGCTGAACTCTGTGCTCAGGGAGGGAAGAAAACCCAGCATCTTGTTTTTAATGACAGCCCCCATTTCTGTGGGTTAACACAGCTCCTTGCTGCTGATTCTGCAGGATCTTTTCACATGTTCATTTAGCTCTGTCAATGCTATTTATGCGATTACTTTGGATTGCAAGAAAAGAGCTCAATTTGTGGCTGTAATTGATAAGGTGAGGAGGGAAGGAGTATTGTTTTCACTGCCTGGTATCGAGACTGCCTGCCACCCTTTCCACAGGGGGAAGAAAAGGCAGCGGGTGAGGCCGGAGGTGAGACATAAAGAAGCCAGCTGCTGATGCTGAGCTTTGCCTTAGTGAGAATTAAATTAGGTGATGCTCTGCAGCAGGGGCTGAAAACCCCAACAAAAGATAATAACACTGGAGCTTTGTTGAGTTAGAGGCTGGAAGCCAAAGATCCTGGCTCAAAGCAATGCTGACGCCTGAGGGTGCATCAGGAACAGAGCTATCAGAAACAAGAGACTGAGAAAACTGGGGCTGTTCAGCCCACAGAAGAGAAGCTGTGTGGAGACCTCAGAGCAACTTCCAGTATCTGAACGAGGCTATAACGATGCCGGAGAGGGACTATTCATTAGGGACTGTAGCGATAGGAGAAGGGGGAATGGTTTAAACTTAAACAGGGGAAGTTCGGGTTAGATATACGGAAGAAGTTGTTCATTGTGAGGGTGCTGAGGCACTGACAGAGGCTGCCCAAAGAAGTGGTAAACGCTCCATCCCTGGCAGTGTTCAAGGCCAGGTTGGGCAGAGTCTTGGGTGACATGATCTAGTGTGAGGTGTCCCTGCCCATAGCAGACGGGTTGGAACTCGATGATCTTAAGGTCCTTTCCAACCCAAACCATTCTATGGTTCTATGATTCTATGACCATGGCATGCGTGCGGGGGGTGAACCCAGGCCAGATCCCTGGTCTGTGGCTAATCACTTCTTCGTGGAGGCAGGAGGGAAGGGAGTACACTGTAGCTCTGCTTCCTCCCTACACTAGGAGGTGATGTCTATGTTCTCCAGACTATGGATGACACAGCTCTTTTCAGGCTAAAGGACATCCATTCATCCTGCACATCCCCAGTACATACACCAGGTGAGAATACACCCCTGGACTCCTTAGTCCAACAACACCCAACCTGCACAAAGGCTCCTGCAGGGCTGAGAAAGGGGATCGTTTCAGGTCAGTGCCCCCATCCACATCACCAGCAAGTCTTTGAAAGCCCCTTTCCAGCCCGTTCACCCTCGCTGGCAGCAGACGAGCTCTCCTAAGATGCCTGCACCTAAACATGGAGGCTGCATCAACACCTCAGCCACCACCTCAATGAAATCTGGATGCTGCTTTGTCTTTGGGAAGGACTAGGAGTCGAATCTACCAAACCATGCCAGCCTCAGCACCGCAGATGGAAAGTCCCTACAGCAGGTAAGCGGGGGATGCTGGAGGTGTCAGTGCTCACTGCCTTAAGCAAAACTCTTTGCAGAGCCATCTGGCACCCCAAATGCTAATCAGCTGCACATCTCAGTGCTGGAGCACGTCAATGTCTTCAGCGTGGGTAGGTGAAAGTTGGTCACAGCACAAACAAACCATCGTCTGCTAATCCCCTCCCCATGCTGCTGCAGACCTGTTGGGTAGCAATCGCATCCTGCAGAGTTGAAGGAAGCTCCACCCAGCACAGCAGCTACCAGAAATCTGGCATCTCCATCTGGCAGGTGAGGAGGCTCCATCTCACAGTGGGGTGGGTGGTGAATGGGGGGAGGAAGGCGAAAGCAGCACTGCTTTTTTGGCAACAGACCCACGAATGAGTGGTGGTAAAACACTGGCACAGGTTGTCCAGAGAGGTGCTGGATGCCCCATCTCTGGAGACATTCAAGGCCAGGCTGGATGTGGTTCTGAGCAACCTGCTCTAGTTGATGTCCCTGCTCATTGCAGGGGGGTTGGAACTAGATGAGCTTTGAAGGTCCCTTCCAACCCAAACCGTTCTATGATTCTGTGATGATTCTATGAAATCCCTGTGGGTTTTGTCCCATCCGCGCTCATGAGCTGAGGGATGAAAACCAAGGTAGGCATGTGAAGCTTTGGGCAGGAGCTGTGAGCAAGCACAGGCTAGTGGTACCCCCAGCAGCCCCCCCAGTCCCTTTGCCATTCATAAACCTCAGGAATTGCTCTGTGCTCCTTTTCTATGGTTGCTGTTGATGTTTTAAAATCTGAAAAGAAAGCCTTGCATGGACTTCAAATACACGGAGGGGGAGGTGGGGGAGTGTGTGTGTGTGTGCATATACGTGTAAGCAAAGCCAAGGGAGTTTGAAACACACATTTCCTACAGCCTTTCCCCCCCTCTCTTGTTCATTTCCTTTCAGCCAGTGTTTTCCTGAAGGACAGGAGGTTTGTGCAAGCTTTCCCATCAAACTTCAGCCTGCTGCCATTTCCATTCGCCAGCACAGACAGCTCCAGCAAGGTGGGTATGCCACTCCTGCCCTCTCTGATGAAAGGAACCAACGTACAGATACATGCAATGATGGACCAAATGATGTTTCTGCAACAAGGCCACCTTCTGCCTGGGGTGTTTCCACTTTTAGGCAGAGTATCCTATGACGATGGCTCGTAGCCGTGGCGACAAGTGTCACCTCCTCAAGGTGACCCCAAGGTGGAAGGTTCTTCCCCTACCACCTATGGGGAGATGGCATCTCCAATAAATGCCTCCAATTTCACTCTGTTGCCTAAAATATTACAAAATGTGAGCCTTTTCTTTATTTCTGGACAAACCGCACTTGGCTCTGGCTAAAAGCTCCCTGCACTCAAGTGGTGGTATCTTCCAGCCATCCGCAAGCTTTCAGTCTTGAACACTGCTTCCCCAAAGGATTAATCTCCTCCAAAGCTGTTCTGCAGCTCTTTCCATCCTTCCTGCATATTTCACTCCTCTCAAGATGAGCAAACAGCCCTTCTCATGCATTGCCTATTTACATGAGAGATTTTTCCAGCCATAATTCACATTGCTGGGTGCCTGAAGATGCCTAAAGCTTATTTAATCTCTGCATTAAAAAATACATCTTCAGTATCCAAATTAAATCTAAAAGTTCCTTACTCTAAGCAAGCCCTACATCATTAAAAAAGGAGTGCATTAAAAAGGTGAGACCAAGCTGAAAAGCTAAATTCAGGGCAACGGGAGACTTCTCATTGACTTTTGCCAGTGATGAAGCTATAAAATAAGATAAACCACACCTGCAGCTCTCAGCCAGCCCAGAGGGACAGGGATCTCCTGGAGGCCCCACATCACCTTCTGGCTCTCCCCATACAGCGATGTTTACATACAATCATAGAATAGTTTGGGTTGGAAGAGACCTTCAAAGCTCATCTAGTCCAACCCCCACATCACACAGGCTTTGCTCACACAACCCCAAGCACCCGCTGCCTTGGAGTATAATGAATGCAAGGAACCCACTTGAGTTCCCTGAATTATGACCTGGCTCCCAGTGGCACAGACTGATTTAATCCTCACTGCTTTGCACCATGGTTAGAAAATTACTGATAGCTCGTTTTCTGTCTTAATCAGGAGCAGTAAACAAATGAGGGACAGGGAGACATCCAGAAGGGAATACACCGCATTACTCCTCCTTATTGATAGCACAGTTACTTAATTTGATGTGGAGGCATAACTTCAGGCATCACTAAATACTGGAACAGGAATGTTTTGGTGCAAGGAAGATCTATGGGCGCAATTTAAAAGCAGTCTGTTTAGGAGCGCTGACGTCTACCAGTGCCGATACAGATCTGAGCTGTGTGGACAGACTTGAGATTATCACTCAGCAAGTTAAAGACACTTCAAAAGCACCAGCTGAAAACTGCAACCCCACTTCTCCCTTCAACTGCTGGGCTTGTGGGATGAGCATGATGATGGGGGATCAAGCTCAAGGCTGATTGTCACCTCCAACCTGCCCATCCCTGGGCAGCACCATCGCTTAGTTTCTGACACACAGCTCTGCCCGTGATGGGGCAGCAGGAAAGCTCTGGATTAACCTTTGGGCACGGCTCAGTGCGGGGAATGCAGAAAAACATTGTTTTTCTGCATTTCAGATGATGCAGAAAAACACATGTTCAGTACAGGTATCTGCAGGAAACAGATCAGCCACAAGCGCTGCCAATGACTGACAGCTGACACTGTCACCGGCGGGTATGAGGAGATGCCAGACTAGGCACTTCCAAGGGTTAAAGCCTAGAAGGAGCAGAACTTTTCCTCTAGCAGCAATATTGTGCATTGAGAAACGATAATAAACTACCGAAAGTCTCAACCGTGACAACGCATCTTTTTTAATCAGTTTTTAACCATCTAAGACTAGTGCAGATAATCCAGTAAAAATGATCTGGGCACGCTAAAGAAAATAAGGCAAGCAGTATGCTTCCTGCTGCTTTAGATCAAGGGTATTTGCCTCATTGTATGGGCATCTCCCCCAGCCTCTTTGTTTCTGATCCTGGGCGCACTGAAATCAAAGCTGGGAGAGCATCTGAGGGCACTTCTTTCTCCCTGCAAAACCTCCACCACCCGTTTCCCCATTTTTACTGGGTTCCTCATCCAGTGGTGGGTTATGGACTGTTAAGCAGCAGGGCTGGGCATTGCTGCAGTGCAAATTAATAGCGAATATCAAATTCATAATCATTTACCCACCCTGCTGATTGAATAGTATACCCGAATTGAGGGCGGCGTTGAACTATTGGCACCAAAGACATGGCATGTCTTCGGATCACCCCTCAGACAGCAGAAGAGCAAATCACAGGGCTACAGACCTAGCCACGAGTATAGGGTTTTCCTCCTCTCTTTTAATATAAAATACTGGTTGGCATTTTCAAAGTCACCTGTGGGATTTGCACACTAAATTCTTCTTCATTTTACAAGGCTCTACGTGTGAAAATACCTTAATCAGCACTGAAAAGTTTAGCTTATGGCAAAAAACCCGCACAGGCAAGGTGCCTAGCATTGCACAAGCAGACACTGTGCATATAAAGCAGCTTTTCTGAATCAGATTTTTACTGTGTACCTTCAAGGTTGAAGAACAAAACCAAGTAACATCTCAAAGACGACGATAACCAGCTATTAAGTGAGAAATGCGTATTTCAACATTTACCTGACCAAACAAAGAGGATTAGCTCTTTACGGACAGCATAACTCTTTGGGAGAACACCACAGATTTAAAAAAACCCCATAGGTAGATTTGAATTGCAGGCAATGAAAGCTGCTCCTAGGTCATTACAACCTTTCAGGTAAGTAATAGGCTTTAAAAAAGTTGTCTCAATAGGTATTTTCCCAACAGCACTGAACGTACATTAATTCTTTTAATGGTTCAAAGATGGCAAATAAGGTGAGGTGGGGTTGTTTTTGGAGCTGGAATCAAATAGGTTAATTTAAAAGAAATCAATTAATAAGACTACCATTAAAATACTGCATCAGCTAACAACATTACTGGATAAATCAACAGCCAAAGGGAAGAAAAGTTGGACCTTCCAGAAAATAAACTTTTAAGGCAAGAAATATAGTCAGAGGGTGTGTGTACAGATGTATAAAACATGTTCTGTGTGTATATATATATATATATATATGTATAAAAAGTGCTGTTGTGTTTCTGCTGCCTTCACCTCACCAGCTTGGGCCCTGAGAGCCGCCATGGGACAATGCATGCTGTGGGACAAGCTCAATCCAGGTGACTGTGCCCTTGTAGTGGGTATTTCCCAGGTCACCCATGAAAGGAATTGGGATGCAGAGGGGCAACTCAGACAGGGACTTGGCTGGGTATTTTTCCTGCCTACTGCAACAGTGCTGCAGCACATCCCAAGGCACTGTACTTGGACACAGGCAGGGAGCAGCAGCTCCAGCAGGCAGCAACAGCTCTTAGTCCACGCAGACGTGACAGGAAACTCTTATCTAGGGAAGCAAGTGGGCAAAAGATCCCCTGATTGCCAAAGTACCAGGTCTTTGCTCTCTGCCTGGGTTTCTCCATTCAAAGGCAAAGGTTAACAACAAAAGAATAACAACTGGGACTTTTTCTTTGGGTCTTTTGAGCTTTTAGCCAACTTATTCACCTCTTGGTTGTGCTCAGTGTGAAAATTTAATGATTTTTATGGCCCATTTTAATATTTTTATGTCTTCTTTCTTCAGGAAAAAAACCCACATTCGGTGTAAGAATTAAAACGGTATTTCACCCTTAACTGCAATCACAGATGATGTATGGAAGAGAGCTGGCTGCACGTCAACTCAATATAAAGCCAGAATTGAATCTAACTTGTTCGCTACAGCTGTGCATGATGTTTTATGGGGTGGTTTTTATTCATATCAGTCATAAATGAAGTGGAAACTGTGACTGTGCTAATTTTGTATAAAACAGGAGGAAAAAAATGCAATATGGGGGTGGGGAGGAAGAACCAGGATTACCTGAGTTGTGCATTTAGATGTGCAGTCTACTGAACACCCAACTCACGGTTGGATAATGAAACTATAGCAGTTAATGCACGATGACAGTCACCCCACCATGCATATTAGTCCTGGCAAGGTTGCCTTTTGGTATGAGTAAACCTCTGCAGAAACCCCTTGCCAAGGGGAAGAAAGGTTTCTTTAGCTGCAGGAGACCACTGCATGCTCAGGACAAGCCTTCAGCTCCTGTCAGGAAACTAGAGCAATCCAGATGACTGTGGGAATATGTCAATTAGTAGAAAAATGCCTTTATGCCCTCCTGCCACCACAAAATGTGATGCTTTGAGAGCATCAGCATGGTCCTTTTTTTTCCCCCACCTGGTGACAGATTTTTCTGATGAAAGTTTTGAACGCGGGTCATGTTAGAAATGGAACTTCAAAGCAAAGCAAAAACTTTTCATGTGAGAGCTGCTGCTGAAACCATTTCTTTCTACTCTTGGCTCATGTTGGAGTTGTTGGGTTTTCTGCTGCCAATTTCGAGCAGAACCCAATTTTCAGACTTTGTGTGACCCAGCAGGCCCATCTCCTACCATCTTCACCACCACTCTTCAGCCTCCTGCCCTCCACAGTGACAGACACAGGAACAACCCAAATGAAAGGTAAATCTAATGAACATGTACAAAAGCTAAAGTCTAAGTCGGGCACCAAAGGTTCCTCTTCCAGTCAAAGGATGGACTCTTCTGGAGGGTGTTTTACAGAGCCAAGTGGAATCAGCCTTTGGATTTGCCTTTTATTCAACTGTATAAATTCAGGTCAGGCTGCAGCAGCAGAGCTCCCACTTCTATGCACATTCATACAAAAGACTGATTACCTGGAGAAAGGGAATAACCACAATGGTAGAAACGTAATTTCTTCATTTGCTTGGGGAATTACTTGCCTGGCACACATAAAAGGAAACTTGAGCAAACACCTCCCCTCCGACGCTGCCCCCAGCAACTGATAAGCTTGGTGTTGGAGAGAGAAGACATAGCACTGCTCTGCCAAAATCTGTAGCTCATGAAGAAATAGGAGGAGAAGGAAGGGGCAGGATGGATGGATGGATCTTGAGCGCACACACTGGGAGCTCAAACCACTGCAAGGACAGGCACACCTCACTCTGATAGACAGATGAGACACACAGAGATTGATGCTTCTGGAATAAACATGCTCTTTAAACCCTTCTGCTGGGACCTGCCCTGGTTTCTCCAACAGCTGCAGAAACAGCTTTAAACCACGTTTTGTCCCCAGATTTTGCTCTTCCCGTTATGCTACCTGAATTTAATGGTATCCATGGCATTTCCACAATGCTCTCTGATGGTGCTGGGCAAAGAGTCAGGTTGCTAATAAAAATAAAATGAGTGGTGCTAGTTTTGCATGTGAATAGTTGCAGTTAACGGAATCATTACATGGAAAAGGATCATCCTTTCCTTTGCTAATAATTCTGTGTGCCACTACAAAATGCATTACCACAATCTATGTGGTCTTTTATACTCTGGCAGATGCCATATGATATTATCCTGATGTGCCAGGACAGGATGGTTATCCGTAAGGCACCAGCTAGGAATGATAAAAGGCTGAGAAAATTTATGGTGGCTATATGTGGTTCTGCATCCCCCCCCTCCCCAAATTTTTAGAATGCTTCATTACCCCTGGCTGGTTTTATTCCTTAAGTACTGGGTAAAACTATTGCTCACATTCTGGTCTCAGTGGCACCACAGTATCCAAATGGCTTGCAACCATTGCGTTTATCATCACAGCATCCCCATGGGGCAGGGAAGTGCACAGGGGAAACTGAGGCAACAGAGGCAGTGCCCGGCTTGAGGGGATGTGGGTTATTACAACTAAAGCCAGCAGACAACCATTTTAACAAAACTTGTAGGAACACAACAGGTTTAAGGCTGCAAACTGGGTTCTCAAATGTGATAGAAATTGGTTCAGACGTTATTGGCAGGGGAAAAGAACTGTGGGACAGAGCAGCAAAGTGATGGACAATGACTTCCAAAAGAAATTCCCCATATCTAAGTGTTTCTACACTCTTTAGCAAATATTCCCTGCCTTGTTTCTTCCTGCGTTCATTTTGTCCTTTGGAAATTTTTTTGAAGCCAGAAGGGGGATTTAGACATTAGAACAGCTACTGACTGATACAAGTTAATGATTTTATAAAACGCCTAAAAAATGCTTTACTTTTTAAGAGATTGATGTTTCCTATTGTATTTTTTCAATGCCAATTAATTACTTAATTCATTAGCAATGTAACACAAGAATAGTCTTTGAAAATCTGGTGCTTTGTGTAGATGCCTTTAATTATGGATAATTAAATACTGCGGAAGGACCTGATTATACCTCCGAGCATTTTCTAATTTCAAACTGAAACACGCTCTTGTACTCCTGAATGCATGTAACAAAAGCTGAGCTCAACAACCACATGCAGTAAAAAGAGATGGAAACTGCTCCCCCCCCAAAATCCAGACCAGCCCAAACCCCACAACTAAAGTAGAAACTCATGGGGAAGCTCAAGAGCTTTGTGCACACCCAGCCTGGTTGTTCCCAGTCCCTGGCTTGTCAGGGATACGAGCAGAAGCCCAAGTTAGCTCAACACGGAGCCCATGCAGCCAGTGAGCAAACACAAGCTCAGGAAGGCTCGATGTTAATGCTTGCTAAAGTTGGGAACAGGTTTCCAGATGGTCCTTTGTATGTATGGCTGCAACAGCCAAAACTGCTACAAAGAGCAAAGCACTCTCCAAACGAAATCAGGGCTGACCTTGGAAGGTGAAAACTTGCCAGTGCCAGAAGTTACTCCATTTGTTTGGCTTTGCATTCCTTCCCCTTGCTTTTTCTTTTTTCTTTTCTCCCTTTTATTCCTCCACAGAGACCATGGTGAGAAAGTCAGCATCCAGAGGGCTGTAATAACCACTGCGGCTGTCTCAGAAAGGGGTTTTAACCTCTGAAGCAAGCCAGGGAAATGTTTGTTTTGAAGACAGCATCGCCCCAGCACTTTCAAGACAGATCCCCTCCCTACTGCAGCTGAGATCCTGCAGGAGGGCCCAAGGAGGTTTATTTTTGGCTCCTTTTGTACTTGCTGGAAAAAAGCAGGGGGAAAGGAGGGGCATAGATGTCTAAATAAAGCCAATTAGTGCTGTCATGCCAGGCACCCTCACTGTGCACACCTTCCCTCCCTCCTGCCCCCAGCATCTTATTTATACCACAGCCAATTCCTCCCAGCATCTCTGCCCCTCCTGTGCCCTCCACAACCAACTGTCTTCTGCCTTAATTAAAAGCCACCAATGATGGTGCTGAGCGATAAAATGAGGCCAGGGGCTTTTCATGGCTAGTGGCCAGTCCTGCTTGGCTGGCTGGGAGCTGACTTGTGCCACTGGGCAGCCCAACCCAGCCCCCTAATGAATCATAGAATCATCACAGAATGGTTTGGGTTGGAAGGAACATTAAAGCTCATCCAGTTCCAACCCCCTGCCACGGGCAGGGACACCTTCCACTAGAGCAGGTTGCTCCAAGCCCCTGTGTCCAACCTGGCCTTGAACACTGCCAGGGATGGGGCAGCCACAGCTTCTCTGGGAAAAGTCTGTGCCAGCGCCTCAGCACCCTCACAGGGAAGAGCTGCTTCCTTACATCTAACCTAAATCTCTCCTTGTCCTACAGTCCCTGATGAAGAGTTCCTCTCTGTCATCCTTGCAGGCCCCCTTCTGGGGGTTTATAATCCCTTCCTTTGAGGCCATTCCCCTTCCACCACCACTCCCCAGGCCTTTAGATCCATAGATACAAGCTAGGCTAAATCTGTAAATAAAAGGAATAACCCTTATTTCACTGGGTGACCCACTTGGGAAACCCAAGCAACCATTTGGGCAGCGAAGTCCCTCAAGTAAGAGTGAAACTGCTCAAGAAGGGGGTCTGGAAGGTTCACACTGAGCACCAGGAGAGCAGAACCAAGCACAGCCCCTCTGTGTTTCTCAGTCCTTTACTCAAATTTCTGCAAGATCTTTTTGGCAAAAACTGGCAGCAAACCAAAGGAGGCAGAGCATCAATGTAGGGGTGTATGTGCAGACCCTCCAAGACAATTTCCCTGCCTACACAAATGCTCGCCAGGAGGAGGGCTGGCTGTAACTTCACCATTTGGACTTGCTGCTCACCCTAAGGGGAAGCGCTGACTTGCAGGCGTGATGACAGCAGCATCTCCTGATTTGGAAGGCAATGAAGCCAGCTTATATGGGTGCAGGAACTGGCCCTGGCCATTTTTTGCTTGTAACAACTTCACTGTCAAACTGTTAGAACAAATGAGAGAGGGGAGCAAATCCTCTGGTGTTGAAAAAGCATGGATATTTCCCTTGGAGCAAGGCAGCCAGGCCACTTTACACTAGACTCAGGAACTGGATCAGTGCATTTGCTCTTAGGGGAGCATGAATGCAGCAAAACATAGCAAATATATCTAATTGTTACTATTGTGGACAGGTTTCCATTTTTAATCACTGTTTTCCAAGTCCTTAATAATTACCATTTGACATTTCCTGTAATACATTTCTTTTTTGTCTGACACAGCTTGAAAAGCAATCAAAAAGTCTCTCTCAATTCTTTCCTTGTAGCATAGTGAGGGTACCAGAGCCACACACACATCAACCACAGCATCTCAAATGAAACCAAGCTAAATTCAGTCATCAATAGTTGGCAGCCACTGCCCTGATCCATAACCCAGAGGGCAGGTCTGTGACTGCTGTGCTGTTGGGAAGGGGCCAGTGCCCACACTGCTGGTGCGACTGCCGGCCTCTGCTTGCTGGGAGATAAGGGATGATGCATGGTATGCTGCTGCGGACCCAGTTCAGATGAATAATCCTCATGCAGAAGGAGTCCCTTGGACGTCAGCAGGGGCTGCGATGAGTCAGAGATCAGAGAACGAGGCTTTTCTGGAAGGAACACCCAGCGCTGGCTTGGCCTTGCGAAATCAGAGCCTTTGACTTGCAGACTGAGCTGGCACTGAAACGCTGCCTGTCGGCAGCAGTGTGTTCCCCAGCCTCTGCACAGAGGCAGCCCAAGGAGCTGATGGGGGGATTATTCACTCCGTGGTTTTTGTATTCCTGAATGTATGCGGTGAGAGCTGAGAGGGGATGGCACGAAAGCACGCTGGTATTTTGGTTCACAAGCCAAAAACAAGGCAAATGCACTGACCGGAAATCATGAGACTCAGGAATACTGAAGCAGTATCGAACAAGGGCTTTTCCACCTGCGCCTCCTGACATTTCCCATCCATTTCAATCAGACAAGAAAGTGCAATCCAAAGTGCAAATAGCTTTGCAAATAGCAAAGCCTGCAGGCCTCATCCTGCAAGGTGCAGAGGGTTTCCTGAGAGGTGTCAGCAGCCCTCTCCCAGCAGACATGGAAGGTGGTGGCCCCAAAGGCATCTTACCCAGATGAGTATATTAATCCCATCCTGGACCTGACTACTTATCCCGGTGAAGGGGCAGGATGTTTCCCATTACAACAGAAGCTATTTTTGCTACTCCTCTCTTATTCAAATGGGGAGGAAAAGCCAAAGCTGCAAACACTTTTTGATTTTAATAAAGATCCAAGCAGGCTGTCTGAAATAATTCATTGAGTAAAAAGCCCCTTTATTTCTGTCTTTCCTACTTGAAATTATAAACTAAAGATCTACATTCAAAACCATGTCACCCCCTTTTCCCTCCCAGATTTAAGTGAGTTCATTTTGAAAGCATTAAACTAGGGCATTTGATCCTTCCAAGGTTTTTTTCCCCAACCTTTTTTAACGTACAAACAGCGAGTTTGCTGTAATTGGCCTATTTCCTGGGGATGTTTCAGTGAGTCAGCATTTTCTGACCAAAATATTCCCATCTTCTTCAAATATCCTCAACTGGCTGCAGTGAAAAAAAGTTTGAGCTTTGAAAGGTGAGGGAGAACTTTGGGTGCTCATCTTCAAACAGACCCATTTCTCTCAGTAGACCCCTGTGCAGGACATGAGTACTTTTCTTTTTGGCCCATCAGCTCCTGCTCCATTTATTCTAACAAACATGAGCTTCCCTATCCGCACAACTGGCACAAAACACTTTTAACTGGGACAAAAATGTGGCTTAGCTGATGTAAAATGTGTTATACCAGTTGTGGGACTGGTCCATATCTATCTTTTTCCCCTAAAAACTACTTACAGAATTCCTTGTGGCAATTATCATTTCAGAAATGGGTACAAGTGGAATACGTATGTATGTCCTAGAGTTTACCTGAAAAGAATGAACTTTCCATGTACGAGATATGAAACTTTGATCACATGGTGTAGAATATGTGTGATGAGGATGTAGTTGCTGTGGGATACTAAAGAGAGCTTTGATTGCCTTTCCACCTTCCCAGGAGATGAAATCTACCTAGCAGTTGACATCTTTTGTGTAAGAATAAGATTAGCTCATGTACACGATTAGATCACGTACATCCTGAGCTCACTGTAGACAGGGCAGATTTAAAACTCTCTTAGAATCATAGAATCATAGAATCACAGAGTGATTTGTGTTGGAAGAGACCTTAAAGCTCATCCAGTTCCAACCCCCTGCCATGGGCAGGGACACCTTCCACTAGAGCAGGTTGCTCCAAGCCCCTGTGTCCAACCTGGCCTTGAACATTGCCAGGGATGGGGCATCCCTGGTAAGACTGCCAGTCTCTTTTGTTTCTATACTGTTCTGAAGGGATTTTTAGATTGATTTTTTGAGTTTCTACCATGAGCAAATTCTGATTTTTAGGGTTTTAAGTTTCAAGAACCTGCGTACAAAAAGAAATGATAAGGAATGCAGGCATGCCAACACAGGGTGGCTGAGAGTGACCATGTTTTGCAATGAGACCCACTTAGTACATACCTACACCCCCAAAGGACAGGTTCCTTCAGTCCAGCAAAAAATCAGTATGTCCTCAGGACAAAGAAGGTAGGAGGACCACTGGACTGTCTTTGCTAATGACCTACTGTATCACCTGGGGTGCAGCACTGCCCTTCTCCCCACCTCCTCTCCTCCCCAGTCCCTATTTCGGGTGTAAGCTCTGCACCTTAAGTCTCAACACGTGAAGTCTCCTGGTGGCTGAGTGCTTCTGGTGGCAAAAATCATAAGGGGTAAGAGTGCAGTGGCGGCATTTCTTGTGGAGGGACTCAAAGAACACACCCATACTGCAAATCGAAACAGGGCATGAGACTCTCCTCTGGCTCTAATGCCACACAGCAAAGTCTGGCCACATCCACACCACATAGCACTTCTCCTTGGGCCCCCTCCAGACCCCAGGAGGTGCTCTCTTGACCCTAAGATGTAATTATTTTGTGTGCATTTCTTTGTGCTTGAGCAAGCAGAAGGGTGGCCCTGCAGCCCAGCAGGGTGAGGGTCCCTTAGCATCAGGGTTAGGGTGAAGACATGAAGACACAGCTGGGTGGTGGAGCACGCAAAGCCTGCTAAAACAGCACTGGGTGACTGCTGCAATTTAGCTGTGCCATCCATTACAAAGTCCTGACAATCAGGGTCCCATAGGTGAGTTCTCTGCCCAGCCCTCTTTTATTTAGCTGTACCAATATAGTCAGAGGTGCAAGGAACTGAACCACACTAACCCAATCTGCCAAAGCAAAGAAAGCAGCAGCATCTCCTCTTTTCCACTGGGTTTTTATTTGCTGATGACTAAGCCTAAGCTCTTGTGTCTTAAGTATTAATTCAGATCAACATTGCAGAAGGATTTTCTAAACACAAACACAGAAAGCAAGAAATTACCCCCCTAAGCAGCCACGTTCTTTGCAGCCTGTGCTACAGGAAGTGAGGTGAGAAAAGCTTCATGCTGCAGGAGCAATGCCCTGGTGCTGAGCTTGTAGACCTGCACTGAGAGCTCAAAGCACTCGTGGAAAGCCAGAGTATGAAGCCAGTTAACCAACAGGGAAAGTGGTGGGCCAAGGGGGGTGGAAGGGAATGGATGCTGATGATTGCGGGCAGAAGAGCGTCTCTGGACAACAGGGACAGGCAGTATCTCTAGGCAGGCTTGGCACTGTACCAGCCTCAAGCATGTCCTACAGGCACCTTCTCAGGCAGCACAGCTCAACCACTGTCACATAGCAGTATTGCTGCCACGTATAAAGAATGTTCTTCTACCCTCACCCAGACATGCTGTAAGAAACTATGAGTCCCTCTGGCAAATGGTTCCACCAAACTTGCGCTTGTTTTCATTCTGTCCAGGAGCTGCACTCCGTCAGCAGATCAGGGATAGAGATGAAGAAAAATGCACCTTAAAAATGCTTTGTAGTCTCCCTAGCTGAACTAATTGGTGAGTTGGCAAGCGTAACAGGCCAGGATGATGTGCAAACATACAGTAATACCCAGAATGAGATTACTGCACCGATTTCCTTTGCAGAGGTGCGTAGGTGTAGAAGAGATAGGAGGCTATGCCTGAAATGCAGGACCCTTGCAAGGCACAGAGACGCAGAAATGTGAAGGAAAGGAAAGGAAGCAGGAGGAGAAAACTTCCAAGTGCCTTTTTTAATTCTTAGTTTTCTCAGACTTGCTTAGCTCTAATCTTTAATTCATATTTTCATTACAGTCTCTTTGCTCTGTAAAGTCTGCATTTCATGTAAAAGGAGCAGCTCAAACATCAATTATTTGACATAAGTCAACCCCTTGTTCAAGTCCTCTACTCTACATATATGTAGGCTCCAATAAAAGAAGCATTAAACATTCATTAAATTAGAAATACATGAAGACAGTGCCTGCCACTCTTCTCATACAGATATGCTTAATAATCCCAACCTTCTAGAGCAGCAAAAGCAAACCCATCTCTAATCCTTTTAGAAAGCCTGACCATGCAAAACACCCCAGCCTCCTGCAATGTGCCCATGAGTCACACAGAGATATTGGCTCCTGCAGGTTAGATGCTCAGCTAGAGCAAATCACAGTAAAACACCACAGCTGGCGTTACACCAAGTGACTCGTACTCAGGATTTGACTTTAGGCTTCTCTTGCAGCAAAATGGCTTACAGCAAAGTAATTGGATAATAACGTCACTTTTGGTCTTTCAAGTTACACCACCACACCATGCCTGCTTTAATTTCAGTACTGCCCAGGCTGCTTATGTTCTGCAAAAGGAACCTGGTTTCCCAACCTGAACCTAGGAACTTTCCCCCTCCCCAAAACCCCAAACCCACCCCCTCCTCTACAACATGCTATCATGATGGTAGTGGATCTTGAACTACCACTGCCATAGGCTTGTGCACACAAATTTCAGCAACATTTTCCCAAGGGGAAACAATCACCGATGAGCAAATCTTCTTCATAAATATTTCTGAGTTTAAAGAGCAATGCAGACCATGTAACATGCTTCCCACATCTCTGTGAACTGTATCTGCTTAATGAGAGCTTTGGAGCAAGTCTCATCCAAGAAATGGCTTCTCATAATCATCCCCAACCCTTCTCCTTAGGGTGCCTGTACACATTCATTTTGAACTCTGCTGGGATGAAAGCATGGAAACATGGTTAGGTCCTGCGGTACATATGGAGGATAGTGGCTTTCAGCTCCTATATGGCCTTTGGCTGTCTGGCAGAGTCTTCTCCCACCTTGTTTAATATGTAAATTATCCTGTTCTTGCTTCCTGGGCAGAGGAAGAGACCACAAATGCTCAGGAAGCATTAGCTGACCTGTGAGCATGCAGATGGACACGTCGGGTCGAAGGGGGCTGCTGTCCCGCTGGCTCCCTACACAGCACTCTGAATGGAGCTTTTCCTGGCAGCATCCCTGTCACTCTGAGGCTACACAGTCCAGCAGCTTCCACTCTGTGTGAGCACTGAGCTGTGTGATGGAGTTAATCACATTAAGCACTGTTCAGTTCATGTCTGTCTTGTTCTCTGGAAGGCTTTTCCTCTCCCTTGCCTTTTTCAGTCTCTCCTTCTTCTAAACTTCAGGAGGTGGCAGATTCAACTCAGTCGTCCTTGATGCTATCCAGCACCAGGATGACTGGTTTTGGAAGGTTTAACCTCTATACACCTTTCCAAAGCTTTTCACCGTTATTAGATGGCTCTTCCAACAGCTGTGTCCACAGAGAGCAGGGCATTTAAGCATCCGGATAATCCAACTGCCTGAGATCTCCAAAAGCAATGGAGGAGCAAGCTCTTGACAGGTGCTTACATACCTAACGCTCATCAGCTAATTCAGCATCTACATGCCTTTAACCACTTGGCCCAGAGTGATGGAGGTGAATGAGCTCCACTGAAAATCACTTTCAGGGAAACTACTTTTTTCAAGGAACAGTGAAGTAAGTACTGAAGTATTTTGCCAGGTCAGTGACTGCTTGGCCCAAATATACCACCTTGTTTTCAGTCTTGATCTTCTACCACTGTTTAAATTGATCCTTCTTTCCCCTCCATTGGTAATCAAATCAGTCCTTTAACCGAGCTAATAGGGCACCACAGTTTACATTCCTGCTTGCAAACACAAAGAACATTAGCTGTCAAACCATCAAAAATGCATCCTTTGTAGTCTCAGGAATCTTCTTCTGTATTCAACCTTCCAAAACCATTGATTTTCACAGCTGGCCACAAAGTCTTGGTGCTCTGGGCTCTGTTGTCGCCGTATTCAGATGGCTTCTACAGGTTCTGCAAAACTGGAAGACAACTCCTGATTTTGGGTGGCATCTCTGCATCAGCACAGCAGTGCTAAGGAGTCAGCCATGAAACAACCACCAGCCCCCATGTGCTGGGCAAGCACTGCTTGAAGAGGAGCAGGTCCTTCCTGTGACCCCTCAAAGATTTGAATGGGGTGGTGAGGTCAACTGAGTACCCAAAAAGCTGTCTGGCTGCCATGAATACTTCATCCACCAAGAAGGAAGGGTGATGCTGCTATGCTAGGCTACCAGCTTCGGTCTCTGGGACCTTTGGAGAGGATGGTGGAGTCCAGCAAAGTCCGGCGTGGGGGATACATCTTCTTGGCTGGTCACATTCAACTTGCATCTGCACGACCAATCAGCATATTGCATAGACTTTGACTGAAGGGGTTTTAACTGCAATCTTAAAATCTGGCCATTTCAGGAATTCCTGAAATAAATTAGAAGAGGAATTTTATTTAGTTGGGGTTTTTTCTAAAGGAATTTCCCCATGGCTCCAAACCACTGTTTTCCAAAACATAAATGAACATGAAGTCTTCTCTCATCCTCTTGCCACATTTTCTGTGTCACCTTTATCCTGCAACAGTTGTATATAATCAAATGGCCGACAAAACATCCTCTCCCCAAAACTCTCCTTTTTTTTTCCTCAAACTTTTAGTATTTTTTTTCCACACTTCATTGATTTTTTTGTCACTGATCATGTCAGAAGCAGATGCTTTCCAAAACAATGACCTGGAGAGTCAGTGATCCACATCTTGCACATAAATAACAAGCTCTATTTATGCAATGAAGCACAGGTAACTTAATATCCAGGCACCGGATTATTCGATATTAAAATCTTGGCACTTTTCAAGATAGCTGATAATTTGGAACAATAGAGACCATATGGGAAAGTTCTTTTTGTCAATATTGGTTAACAACATGCACTTTTAATCCACTACCTTCTCCTAAAATACAGTAAATAATTTACAGTTATATGGAGCTTTTTGTCCCCCCAAATCCCAAAGGGTGTTGCAAAATAAACAGCCCCTAAGACAATACCTGGGAATTGATTTGGCTGTCTCCCTGATTTGGAAAGAAGAGCCCTGTTCATGGACTGCATCGCCAACACCTCCTTTGGAGGCATCTAGATTTTCCTGGGAGGTCTACCCACCCGAGTGGTAATCAGTATTAACCCTGCTTCATTTATGAATGTAAATGAAGTTCCTGAACCAACTTTCACCCAGCGTGTGGCTGGGCAGGATGGGAACAGCCTGGCCTGGGGACTGCATCAACTTCCCTCCACTGTCCGCAGCAGAGCTCTTCCAAAGGGACACCCCTTTAGGACACCCCTTTGGGAGCATCCAAAAATCTCCCACTAGAAAAAAGGCATTTCTACATATCCCTTTGCAGCCTTGAAGGTCAGCCCCTCGGTGCTATTCCATAGAGTATAACATTTTTGCCACTGCATGCAAAATTGACTCCGGGACACATGTAGCACACATTTGTTTGCTAAAGGAAAGACTGCCCTCGGCATCGACAGGCTGGGAAAAATCCCTGGGGGGTTTCTGGGCAAAACACACTGTTATGGAAGGAACAGGCTGGGGTGCGGAATGCTTACTGCAAATTAACTCGAACAGAGAAATAATGAGCAGCAAGTTTAGATTCTCAATAAATTAAGAGAGAAGCTTAGGTAAAATGTGGCTTTCTATGCATGGAAATAAATTATTGTTTACTCGCTTTTGTGTTCATGCCCTCAGAGATGAAGACATTTGTATGGAATTATTAATATTTATAGCATATTAAATTAAATACCCATAAGAGCTTTGCCTCAATACATGCTGTTTTACCAAGATAAAATCTGCTGAAGGTCAAAGGGATCTTTTACTTGCATGTGGAGGGCAGGATCAGACTCTTTACTTTGAAATCTGTATCAACTGTGATAATTTAGAACTTTCATTAAAGACTCAGTGACAGAATATCTACGAAACATCTTCCTGCTGCCCAGTATTTCATCACAAATGTCTCCAGAAGCCCATGCTAACGTGAGTAAGCACACTTGCTAGCAAGTATTTCATTGTAGACATGTTCCCTTTTATCTGTCTTGTTGGGTAAAGGATTCTTTTGTTGAGGATCAGTGGCAACAAAAATTAAATTAAAAGCAAAACCAGATCCCCAAACAGAAATTTATAATGCTTATTCTGTTCATCCCTCAAGAAAATGGAAATGCCACAGCGAAGTCTATTTTAGCAATTGTGTTAATGTATGTGTAAATGGGTGAAGGCGCCTTTGAAATGCTCTGAAAAGAATTTCACACTTTGGAGAGGAGGAGAAGTTAACAATTCTATTGTGGCACTTGTTAGAATTTTTAAATTAATTTCCCTGACACAGCTGTGCCATAAAAATCCCCCACGATGAAGAATTTTTGCTAATGTTGGGCTTATTTTTGGGCACGATTCTGTAGGAGCACTTTGTAAAATCAGGAGAACATGGGTTGCCGAGAGCCCTGTGCTGCCCTTCCCATGCCTCCACTCACATTCAGCCTTTCCCCGAGCAGCTGAGAGGCTGCTAATTTGAAATTGCATCTAGTTTTTCTTCCAGAGAGCAGCAAATGGTGGATGGATGTGCAAGTGGCGTGAAACTGAGCCCCCTTAGAGCAGTGGCAAAGATCAGGGTGTCGCTAAGTCAGCACGGCATTGGAGGAGGTACCTCCAAGACCAACCGGGAACTCCCTACTGGAGCACATCTACTCACCCCATCAGAAAGGGCATGTTGGGAGCCCTTTGGCTCTGAACAAACAGTACTGGGGAAGGTGAAAGCAATGGATTTCTCCCTTCGTGCACAGCAGTAGGTGAGAGTTGTTTGCAGCTGGCAAACAAAGAAGAGGAATCCATCTAATCTGGATCACAGATTAAACCAGATTAAGCGATGCGAATGATGATACACTGGGGATCCCCTCCCATCCCTGCATCCTTGCCAGACCATGTTCAAAGGGTTGAAGGAAATGTGAAGAGCAACCTTGCAGTGATGTGTAAGGAAGAGCTTTAAAAACCACATGTCCCACCAATAACGAGGCTCAATCCACAGCAGTTGATGAATTTATGGGGAGGGAAAAGCAGAGGTTTGGAAATGAAGAGTTCAGGGTCAGGTGAGAAGACCCAGGGGAGGTATGAATAACACCACACAGGCATGTCTACCGCCCTGGACCCAGAAGGATGGGGACTACAGGGCAGATTTTTGCTCTGAAAGGCTTTGGTGTAAGCAGAGTGGATAGATGTTCTCACTGAACTGCAGGAAAACCTGAGGGGCAGGAGGGATAGCACACATGGTGGCAGCCCTGAGCTTGATTTTGACAATGATAGGCAAGTTTTAGATCCTGCAGAGGAGATAGTTAACAATAGCTGACACACTTTTGTCCAGAGAAGTCACAATGACTCGAAATAACAACTCGGGGCCGTAATTCTGCAGTCTGTCACTACCAGGAAACATGAAATCCGGTGACCTTTCATCTCCACAACAGGAACGCTGCACATCACCTGGAGCCATCGCCCTTAAAATCTACTCTGACAAATTGGGTAATGGGACACGAAGGAGAAAACATCCTCTCCCTCCCTCACCCCCAGATTTTAGCTTCCCAGTGCCTGTTCCACGTGTAATGCAGTATTCCTTGATGAGCAGAGCCAGCTTTGCACGAGCTACAGCATTTAGTGAAGCACAAGATAGCACTTCTATTTCTTTTGACAGTAAGGAATAAATCTCCAAAGCCACTTGTCCAGACTGCTCTTAAATGACGGTAGGGGGAGGGAAATTGGTATTGGCTTTGTATGTATCTTCAGGTCAGGTATGTTAGATTCAACAGATTTTTGCATTATCATAGAATCATAGAATGGTTTGGATTGGAAGAGACCTTAAAGCTCACCCAGTTCCAGCCCCCTGCCACGGGCAGGGACACCTTCCACTAGAGCAGGTTGCTCCAAGCCCCTGTGTCCAACCTGGCCGTGAACACTGCCAGGGATGGGGCAGCCACAGCTTCTTTGGGCAAACTATTCCAGTGCTCACTGCTTCACAGCACTTTTGCCCTTGGCAAGACATAACTAAGAAAGGTATGAAAATCTATCTGAATGTATAGAGAGGAAATTATTCTCCCATTAACGGCAGCAAAAGA
This sequence comes from Strigops habroptila, assembly GCF_004027225.2. Lineage (NCBI taxonomy): Eukaryota > Metazoa > Chordata > Aves > Psittaciformes > Psittacidae > Strigops > Strigops habroptila. The sequence goes on from NC_044281.2 coordinate 1,652,486, forward strand.
TAAACAAGAAGGTAAGCCACGCTGCTAGCAGAGTGCAGCAAATGATGCAGGGCTGTGTTTTAACCAAAAATGAGGATCTTCCTTACCAAAATTTTAAGGAGCATCTTTTGGAATGAGGATTTGCACTACATGTTGTTCTAGGGATTAACTTCCCCCACACCCACAGTTGTATCCCTTGAGCTCTCCTGTGTGCCAGTCTTAAATGATGACCGCAGGGACTGAGACGAAGCTAAAATCTTTTCATCACACTGAAACATGGCACTGTAACTGCTTTCATCACTTAGGTAGGAAGCAGAAGCTACCGCACTGAAGGGAAAAAAAAAAAAAAAAGGAAAAAATAAATTAAAAAAAAAAAAAAGAAAGAAAGGATTTTCAGTCATTTAAGTGGATCTGTCAGCTTTTGTTTTCTTCATGCATTTGTGAAACTGAGCTTTAATTGGCTGGCTGCAGTGGAGAGCCGAAAGATAACATTTTGGTCTCAAGATGACTAGACAGCTTAAAGCACTGCGATCCTCATTTATTAGGTAGTGTCAGAGGGATTCAGAGGGGTAAAAGACACAGCAACGTCTGTTACTCTTTCAGTTGAACTTCCCAAAATGATGGGAAGGGAGATGGAGGCAAAGGGTGTGAGCCACACTCAGAGCCACGTCCAAGAGCAGTAACAAAATCTCTCATCAGATTCCCTGTGACAACAGAGACTATGTTGGTGCCTACTAATTTCTATCACTGTGTGAATGATTTAATTTCATTTGCAAAGTATAAAGCCAAAACTACAAACGTTGGCCAGTCAGGAGGAGCAGGAAGCCCTGCCAGCTGGGGGGTCTCATCCCTACAGCCAGGATGGGATGGAAGAAAGGGTTCAGTTCTCCTCCACAGCACCCTCCAAGGAACAGCCATGCCACCGCACTGCCTCCCCCCTTCATCCGTCACTGGCTCAGAGCTGTTGCTGCAAGCCCTGGCCTCCCTGGCCCCAGAGCTCAGGATCCCCAAGGCATGCAGGCTGGTCTTAAGAGGATGGTGAGAAATACTTCCCTGCCTAAAACAGTTTTCAGACAATTTTATATCTATACCTCCAACAGATGAGTAAGGAGAGGAATGGAGAAATTTGGCAAAACCATGGAGGAAGCCTCCTGGCTTCTAGTTCCAATCACTACACTGCCCTAGAGGTTTTCAGCAGGTGGCTGATTTTCCTTCTGTCCTCCTGTCCTCATTCCCATCAGCAGGAGCTGCTTCTTCCCCTTTCCTCCTAGTTATCTGCGCATTCTGATTGTTTTTAGAGGAAAGATGCTGCCCATTCCCAGTCACCAGATATGCTGGGGACTACAACACAGAAAGCCACCAACCCCCAAAGTGGGGGAGTCCGGTTATTGGAGGAAGTGGTCATGGTGGTGAAGCGTTGGTAGGGAAATCCAGCAGCTCCTGGACTTTGTGAAGCCACCTTTGAGTCTGCACTCCTGGGAAGCCTGCTCACAGGCTGGATTCATGTGACGCAAACCAGATGGGAAGGAATCGACAAGCACTGCCACCGTAAATGAGGGGGATTTAGCATGGCATCCTGTACACGATGGGAACACAGAGGCCAAACACACACAAGAGGCATTTGTTCAGGTGCAAATGAATCTAAGCTGTGGTGACAGGCACGGCAATGGCCACTGTTACCCCTTCCAGTCATCAATCCAACACATCAATCTTACTGAGTGCAATGGGAAACCTCACACCCAAGCGCAGTGGGCCGTATGTGAAGGTGGTGGATAGAGCTGGTTAACACAGCTTTTCTCTGAAGTTCATCAACAACAACAACAACCCAATGACATTTCCTGTGAACATTTTCTGCTTTTCAACAGAAACATAAAGCTCTAAATGAAAACCTTTCAAAATACTTTTGAGTAAAAATCATTGTTTAATATAAACCTCAGGGTTACAGGTAGTATTTTGTGTATAATTTTCCAGACCGGTCTTATTTATGCCAATTCTTTAACAAAAATACTTTGCATTTCCAACTCTTTGCTTTTTCTCTATCTTAAAGAGCAGAAAATGTGTTGAAAATGTTATTTCTTTGTAAACATTTTCATTTAGATCCAAAAGCAACCATTACTCTTATCCAGCAGTGGTGATGTATGTAAGAGGAAATATATATGGGCAGTGAATTCCAATCACAAGAAGATGAGACTAAGTAGCCATTTCTTATATGTCAAGAAAGCCATGAAGACATTTATGTGATGCTAACGCATCTTTTAATCTGTCTTCATATGTACACTAGAAAGGTGTTTTTCCAGAGACATATGTGCATACAGGCTGTGGTACAAGACTGGGGAGACCTTCTTGGAAACAGATTTATTTTTTGCAGAGGTACTTTCAGTCATCCCAAAACCTTTCTTGAAAGTATTGCTAAATTAGACTCCAATTCATCAAATCTTTTCAGCAGGACAATCAGGGTCAACATTACACACACAGACTCCAGCACACAACTAACAATCTTACAAGCATGGTGGGCATCTTACCAGCCCCAATGGAAGTTTTGCCATTGATTTATGTGAATTTTCCCCTAGTTTTAGGTAATAATCATTGGTTTCTTAATTTAGGGACAGAGACTCTCTTTGTTCTTACATATTTGATTTCATGTTAGACTAATTATGAGAAAAAAGCAAAACCATGAAACGACTATCTCTGATACCAGGACTCAATCCTGTAAAGTCTTACTCAAGTCAGCAATCCCATCAGCTTCAATGAGAAGACACAGGCCAGGAAGGGCAACCTTAATTTTCATAGTTGCCACCTTACACATGAAGCCCAGGCACAAGGGGAAATAACAGTGCCACCACCACCCTGTGCCGATGGAAGCAAATCTCCTGGCGATGCATCAGTAACAACATTTTAATAAACTATTTCCTTTATGTCTGTTTGTTAAAGCCAACACAGTACTTTCTTACCATTTTTGCAGACAGGACAACACTGTTCTGGTTCATAGACTGGGTTGACACACTCGGGAACTGCGCAGTCTGCTACAACACAGTGAACTTCATTGCTGGGCTCGCAGCGACACCATTCGCATGGCGAGGGCTAGGAACAAATCTAAAATTAGCCTATTTCCTCCTGTAGCTCACAAGTTTGTAACATTTCTATCTTGCCATAAGATAAACACATTAGCGTTCAATACCTCTTGACTGCATTCATTTATCATGGGTAATACAAATTAATCTACAGGACAAAATAGCAACATCTGAAATAGGCAACTGGAACATCAGACAAACCAGCGAGCAGGATACATGTTTTCCCAGAGCAGGCATGAGACGTTTTAGCTTTCATGAGACCTTAGGTTCCTTTTTGTCAAAAAGACTGAGCCGAAACCACTAGGTCATATCTCTGTTCTAACCCATCTGTTGTTATCTTACACATTTGGCTGGGAGCACAGCAGGATTTTTGGAAGTCATGAGTGGTGGTTCATCCCAGGAAGGGACGACAGGGCAATTTTCCAGATCACAGAATCATAGAATGGTTTGGGTTGGAAAGGACCTGAAGATCATCCAGTTCCATACCCCTGCCACAGGCAGGGACACCTTCCATTAGACCAGGTTGCTCCAAGCCCCGTCCAACCTGGCCTTAAACACTTCCAGGGATGAGGCATACTCATACTCATATCTCATGTAGACCACCACTGACAGCAAACCCCAAGCTGTTGGAACGGTGCTGCTGGGGTGGCTTGTCCATTCGCCAGCCTCTCGATGTACTTATGTTCCCACTTTTCAGAAGAGAGGATAATAGTGTTGTTCTTGGAAGGGCAAAATCATTTTATTCTGTGTTTGTGCAGTACCTGTATCAGGAGTCTGTAAGCACTCCCATAACATAACCATTAGATCTGGTCCTGGCCCCAGTTGTGCCTGTTTCAACAAGGTTTGTGAGCAACTGCCTCACACATGATATGCAAATAATTAAGAGCTTGAATAATTCTGCTGAAGTCAGGGAGTTCTGGATTAAACACCCAGCTAAATGGTTCTGTTTCAGCTCCACCAATTCAAACAGGAATCTCTATTCACCTCTGAATAATAGAGAGTTGTCACATACTCACCCTTCGAAAAGCTATGGAAATCTGTTGAAAAACAGAAAGGTCAGTTTGTTAAGGTTCACAGCGTCCTACGTGTGTGCAAGTATGATGAAAGTATGACAACAGAGCTGAGAAAGGCGAATAAGAGGAGAATCTGAAAGGAAGATCGCTTCCTTTCAGTACCTGTACATTCAATACGCAATTCCCAATTCCTCAGCAATGACAGATCGATCACTGACACTTAATGTTAGTGATAAAGAAAACGTGGGTGTTGGAAAAAACATCTGTTTTCTGTTGCATTGATGGGAATCTGCAGAAATGAGAATTCCTCCATATATATTAAAATAAAGAGATACAAAGGAAAGGAGGATTCATCCCCATGTGTTTCATACCCCAGTGATGGGTCATTTCTACGAGACAGATACAACAACACGTGAACCCTGGTTCTGGCAGGTAAAAAGCTTTTCAGTTCACCTCTAAGAAACTCCATATGTCTTGAGTCAAATAATTTATTCCCAGGAAATTCATTTCTACCTTAAAATGCACTAATTGAAGCTTCCCTTGCTTTGTCTCAGTGTCTGCAGTCTATAATTCCCATCACCCCTCATTTGCTCACAGCTTTGGCAATTTAGATAAAATCAGCACTCCTCGAGCAAGGGAAGAAGTCTGTGGAGGTGGAATTCCTCTCTCTAATTATCCTTCCTCATTCAATCCTGCTTTGATTTCTGTCTGAAGCACCAGGAATCTAAATTCACTTGACTGACATTTCTTATTCAAGGCTATTTAATAAGAAGAAATAATACAGAAGAAAATAGAACTATTTGCTGAGGGATCAATAAGAAAATTGCTGCTTTGTTTTTACTCATTTTAATCGCTAATTACATGGAGCAGGAGAACTAGATCTTGTGATTTGTGGAGGCTTTCACTGATGAATCCTTCAGGACTTGTCCCCATCTTCACTACTACAGTGGCTGCATTGCTAAGAAATACATGATGCATTTCGAGGACTAGAGCCCATCTATGGCTTAAAGAGGATCAGCCCAAGTAGAAGATGCCCCTGAATGACTCTGCAACTGAGTAAATGAGACATGACATTCACACCTTTTGTTTTTGCGTTGTTGGTGCAACCTGAAAATGACACTGTAATAGACCATGATGTTGCTTGACACTGAAAGCAGCTTTTCAAGAGGGAAGAACTGCACACAACTGAAGAAGGAAAGCACATCTCAGTGGTACAAGCAACAAGCAGCAAACAAAAAGTCTGCTTTGGGAGAACAAAAGACTCCTCTCAGCCACTTCCTCTTCGCCATCTTACCAAGGTCAAGCTACTTGGTCTTGCCTCCAGGATCTTCCTCTATCTGACCATTCTGTTCACTTGTCATCCAGTGTCTCTTACCATGGCTCTTACCTAGCCCTCACCTCCATGGGTGACTCCAGCCTTCCTGACCACTTAGTTTATGAATGTCTCAGGTGTGCAAAGCCCTGCCCTTTTCAAAAGGACTTTACCCCGAGCACACTGATTGAGCATCTTTTTACTGTGGGCTCAGCTATTAATTTCCCTGTAGCTACCCTTCTTGTGGAACACTTACGAGACACTGGCCCAAAAAGTCCTCTATTTATTCATGTAAGCAGTAGGTAGACCAAGGAGCAAATGACAAACTGGGAACCAGTGAAAGATGTCCCAAAGTTTTGTTTCCTGATTCCTTATTTAAAGATTTATCCCCCACGGAAAAGGGGTGGTTTACTCTTTCGTAGCCACTGAAGTTCAAACCCCAGGTGACACCAGTTCCTGAGAAGAACCTCTGATCCCTACTGAAAATCCAGGTTGAAAAAACACGGAGGGTTTCTGAAGTGTGAAGGAGAGAGGACACAGAGGCTATGCCGTTCCCACACAGACAGTGCAAACGCTTTACTGGTGCCTTAAACTGATATTCTGGAAGAAGGGTTAAGATTAAAGGATCATAAAAGGCTTGGACCATAAGATGATTTATTCACTCCACCTGTCCAAGGCAGAATAATCTCTTAGAAGACTCTCTAGGGAAGAATTTGTTAGGAAGGATTTCAAGAGATGTTGGTGCAGAGACATTCCTCTCACCATTATCCTAAGGAAAGGATGTTCACAGTGCCCAGCCATAACATGGATACATATCCACACAATTGCATGGTCTCTTGCTGTTCAACGTGTATTTTAAGAAATAGACCTATCATTAAAACCTGAGGAGCAAACTAGGTCCTTTTGTAGAAGGTATGAGTATAGCATTTTGACTTGGGAAACTGGTGCAAAGCACCTGAAATTCTTTTTACCCAATTTTCACTTACAATGGGAGTGAGAGCGTTAACCCTCAGAACTAGTGAGGAAATACGTTCGTCGATGTTGTTTTCAGTGTAGAGGCCTATCGTGGTTAAGGTGGTAGTAAGCAGATGTGGCCAACATCTAACCACCATTCAAAGGCTCTTGAGAGCAGATGAAGTGAGACACAGAGCACAAAGGACCTTCTCAGTCTCAGCACTGACCCTGATTCACCTCTCCTTTGGCCAGTTGCTTCAAAGAGACCAAAATAAAAGCACAAAGATGTGGACCGTGAACACCCCTGTTTATAGCCACACCTAAGATCACAGCCCAACTTCTATTTCTCTTCTGTTCTATTGATCTCAAGGAGGACTGTGACCCCAGGTTTGCTGGGAGTTCAGGTTCATTCCCTGCTTCTACCAGGGAATGGCCCCATCCTGCACAGTGGGGTGGCCAGAGGAAGGAGCCAGGACTCAGCTGGTTGCGTGGCTGGAAAACCATAGTCTCAGATGCTGTCAAATGGGAAACATCTGCAATCAGCAGAGTTTGTTAACGAAGAAAGAAGGAAGGAAAATTAAAACAGAGAATAGAGAATACGCATGGCTAATAAAGATTTTATGTGCATGAACACATAATGATAAACTTGACAGATGATATAAACAAACAAACGAAAAAGGCAGTAAGGAAACAGAATGGAAAACAAGATACACCCTGAGCTGGGGAAATGAGGAAGCCAAACAAGATGTGGATACTGTATCTCCTAATCTCCACTTTCGCTCCCGTACAAGCTCCCCACCATTTCTACCCACTTTCTGGAAGCAAATGCCAGCACATGTAGGAATTATGATTGCTAATATCATCCAGCTACTCTTCACAGTGACAAGGGAATCCTTCTCTTACGGGGTTGGGCACTACGTGGGTCCTTCTTTAGTCAGCTACTAGGTTTCACAGAACCGCAGAAATACCATAGCTCTGAGAGGTCCACACTTGATGGCTTCAGCAGGACCTCAAGTCACCCAGATGGACTGCTGCACAGACAAGAGGGATCCTATGATCAAACAATTCCTCAGGAAAATACCCTAAAAACCTCATTCTTTCCTTCTACCACAGAGAAGTGGAGAAAAGAAAATGGAAAATTGAATTCAAAACTCAGATTCAAAACGTACTTTTATGCTTTTCTACAGCTGAAGAGACCTGAATCAAACATTTCTTTAGACCAAGGCAGCTGGTACAATCACACAAATAACTGATACACGTAACTTCAAGTTTTTAGGCAAGATCTTGCAAGAAGCTTACTGCATCTGAGCCACCTGATTTGTCATAGAAATCCGCTTGTCCAAAACACTAAACTTCACCCTTAGCTTCCATAACTACAGTACCCTAAGTCACCACTCTGCTGTCCCAAACATGTGCAACTCTTCTATAACATGCAGATTGCCTTGCAAAAGCTTATTACTGAGTAGTAAGTATTCTTCTTGAGTGAATGGAGGAAGCATATACATATATGAAAAAACCATACTGCAGCTCTCCTCTTGCCTGCCTCTGATAAGGATTTCTCTGTCTACATGTCTGCTTGTCAATCACTCTTAGCTGCTTCTACACAAACATCTCTCGAGAGGTGGAAAGGGAGTGATTTACCTAAGACAAACAAAAAGCTCTGAAGATGACATCTGACTGATACTTTTTCTTTACCTGTTTGTTCTGTCAATCAGAAACAATTTTCCTTAGTTTTCACTCCGCTGTCACATTCACGAGGCTGTTTCCAAGCTCACTCATTTTGATCCTGTATGTGGGGTGTCACCCAGCTGAGGAGAGATCTCAGACCAAGTTTTAAGGCTGCAGTCTCCTGTGATCAGCTGTGATTAACCCAGCTGGCTTCTCTCAGACTTGGGATTTGAGCCTCATGGGAAAATGGTGCCTACTTTCCAGGCAGCCTTCTGAGAGCAAAGTGTTACTTGGCACCTAAGTATTTCAAGAGCTGCTGGATCTTGTGTAGTTAAAACAGACTATACACAGACCTGTAACTCCTTGAGACTTCCCACTACGTACTTAGATGCCAGCTCCCGATTTCCTCCACGAATGTTTAGCACAGCCACTTCCTGACACTTTGGACCTCTCCTCACCTTTCAAGAGGAGACTGGATTGTGTGGTACTTTCTTCGTACCTGAGTTTTCAGCCTCATGGAAGAATGTGTACATCTTTGCTGGAGCTAGCATCCAGGCTGCTCAATAGCCCTGTAGTCATCTATTCTGAGATCCAGTTAGCAGAATTTATTGGGCTGCTCTCTTCCCTCTCCTTTCTGTACTCTCCAGCTAAGCCTGAGGAGGGTATTTGTATAAGAATGCCTCGAAATCCCACACTTGAAGACCTTATCTCATTGACAAGGTCCCATGAAGTGGTCACTTAAGGACCATGTCCTCATGCTGTCTGACTACTGCACAATAGTCATTTATCAATTATACACAGCCACTAGCAAACAGCTACAGAGCAGTACACACTTTACAAATATTGTATCACAAACACTTGACATTTCTTCTGTGGAAGGGAATAGTAAAGCTTCATGTAAGTGTTTATAACCATCTAATCATGTTACAATAGACACAGTAGAAGACAATCTAAGTATTTCCGCTGAATTGAACAGACCTGCTACTGGGGCCTGTGACGTTTTTCACAGTCAAATAGGTATTTACAATATGGGCAAAACAACTGGAGAAATATGCTTGGTTGACTGGATTTTGAAGTGGTGTTTAACCAGGAAATTAAGCCTCTGGGCTTGCCTTCTGAGCCTCATGGAAACCCAAGGAGCCAACACACCAGAGCAAACGCAGAGCAGATGCCAGGGCTCTTGATATCACTGCAAACCTTCCATCAGCATCTTAGCTCCCACCTCCTTTAAATGAGATGCCATCATCTCCATCTCTACTGATGTCAAGGTGGTTTCGAATGCAATGGATCTAACCTGGTACTTCTGCACACACTCGCCAGTACCTTGCCTTAGATTCAGATAGACTAGCTGTATCCACACATGTGTCCTTCCTACGTGTCCCCGGGAAGGACTGGATGTGTCCCATCCCCTGCCAGTGCTGGACTCCAAGGGAAGGAAAGCTAAACACCATCACTGCTGACAGTCTCTCCATCTTTTAGTTTTCAAGAGACTGTGTGCCAGCACTCATACGGATAATCACACTCAGCCTCCCCTCTCAGACAGGCTCAACTGAGAGCATCCTGCTCTATACAGAGAAAACAGTGGGAAAAGCAAAGCCATGTAGAGTGAAGTCTGTCAAATTGGGCACTTACATCTTAAGACTAGCTGTAACTTTTAATGACGCTAAGGACAACGGCAGTTCTAATGGAAATGATTTTTGTAGCTACAGTTTCAGGTGGTGAATTTATTGGCAGGAAGCAAAAGGGGGAAGAAAGCTAAAAAGGACCTGATGAATAAAATGGGAGGCAAAAATGGTTTCCACATTATGGCTGAAGTGGAAGTCATAAACCAAGGGAGATGAATAAAAAAGAAACCAGGATAGCATTCATCAAAGATATTCCTGGAGTCAAAATTAGAATCATTTTCATTGTTACTGAAATTGCCTGTGATCTCAGCCAGATTAGCAAGAGATTGCAGGGAAGTTCAGGAAAGCTTTCAACTGAGAAATTCTGCAGGTGTCAAACTGCAGAGAACAGGTTAGCTAGTGAGCCCCACCTCAAGAGGAGACTGACATCAGCCCACTTCTCTTCTGGGCTGCTTACTTTGCTATTAACAGTGCATAAATAACCATCTAAATTGTGTTAAAAGCTTGGTAAATGGCTCTATTTTTTATATGTTCATGTGTGTGTGCCAATACAAGAATCTGCACAGGGCAAAAATTTCACTCATTTTTGTCATTTACTTAAAATACAAGTCATCCATCCAGCTAGTGGAGACACAGCATCAATTATGCTACAGGAACTGTAATGACTTGGGTTTTCCAGAGGTGGAAAGTTGCCCAAATAAATGATCTGGTGAGTGATTATATAGACAAGTGCAGTCACTGGAAACACCACCAGGTTGCAAATGATTTTGCAACAGGAAAAAACTACCGAGTCATTAGATAATTTATTTGCAGTGAAAAACTGGAGCTGTATCCTACTTACATGGAGCACTAGCAATACGAATGAACTGTGCCACCCCAAAATTGAAAAATGCTTGCACCATCCTGCAGATCGGCTGAAACAAGGACCTGGCTTCCAAGAAGCAGAACAAGTGTATGCTGAGATCCCATATTTCTAAGGGAGGTCCCAACATGTACACAAACATTGCTAATGGAAGACTGAAATGAAACGACAAATCTCTCACTTGATGGAAAGGACGAGAGAGACAGAAATACATTACTGAAAACCTTTTCTATAAATGGTGACTCCATCCTATACTCAAAGCAGCCCCACCACAAGGAGGTTGAAGATGACTTGCCTATTTTCCTAGCCTACAGATGCTGCAGCTCTCCAACCAAAGCTTGATTTTAGTTACCCCTAACTGCTGCTTGCCTCTTCACAGGTACCAGAGTCTTCCCAGCAGGCCAGTGACCAGGCTTGGATTCTGGAGATGGAAAGGCATAAAGATGCTGTAATCTCCCGCAGTCATGTATGCCTCTCCTCCCATCAGCTCTAGACCATGCCTATCCATACCTGGAAACAAAATGATTCCTGCCATCCTTTTGTAGAAATTCCTGCGGAGCTACTACAGATCAGTAAGCCAGATGAGGGAGAGAAGCACAGATGTGCCTCACTGTGGGTAACCTGGGCCCACATCTGATGATTCAGGATTGTGATGGCAGTAAGAGCTTTGTACTCGTGTATTTGTTGCTATGTGCCACACAACTTGATGGGTTTAAAAGGCTCCTGGAACCACTTCTGGATCTGGAGAGTGACTCCTCCATTAGCTGATGAGAGAGAGAGAACCTTGAGCTGAGCCCTGGCCCTTTCTCCACAGGAGCTGGGTATCTGCAGTCTTGTGGTTGCTCTTCTCTCCTGAGAGCAGCAGTGGAGCTCTCTGTAACAACATGACATTGCACTTCTTTCATCAGAACAACTCTCGTTGTTTTGATATATGTCTCATTTTATTCCTTACAATAGTTGCACCTCACCTACCCTGGGGCTGAGGGGATTGGAGTTCTCTATTACTTTGGTGATAATTTTTATGACTCTATTTCAATAGTTTTCTAGTTCAGACATGCCCAGCACACAGGGAACAGAACTCCTTTTGAAAGGTTAGGGATATGACAGATGGGACTGTGGCTCCAATGTGCAGCAATGAGCAGCCCTGTCTGCCTGGACACAGACAAAATGTTTGTGTGTGCTTCACATTTGTTAAGCTCCTTTTAATATCAATAGAGAAAGTGAGCCCAGCTGGCAGCTTCTGCTGATGGTTGTTGGGCTGAACTGAAGGCAATCTTTAGAGTTAGTCTGCTTTGTCTGAAGACAAGCTCCATGTCCCTACACAGCTCAGGCAGCTGGGAATGATCACCCTGGTGCATGGGTAACCCCTGGCTGGGTCACGGCAGTCAAAAGCAGGCATGAGCTCCTCTTGCTGCAGGCACCACACTGCAGGTTTCAGCGCTGTATCACACTCTGCCTCAGCGCTTCACACAGTTTTGCACCTTTAGTGCCCTAAGGGAAGCCAGTCCCATGCCCCTGGTACTGCAGTGGGAGCTCCTGCATCCTACTGGCACACCAATATGCTCCCTCCTTCCCCTCAAAGGAGCAGCTCCTTCCTGGATGCTTTGCTCTTGCTCACCTCTGCTGAGCTCAGGATTTCCTCCAGCATGGGAGCTGGAGACAAGATCTCATTGCTGATCTCCATTAACATGCTCTGTTGTTGCCTCACCTTTATCTACTCCCAAAGAAAGACATGTTGGCTGAACCCGAGCCTATGTCCAAGGAGTATTTAGGAGCTGACTTGCTTTTTTCCTTTACATTGCTGAGCATACAGGAGCTCAAGGGTGCTGAGCATCCACGAATACACCTACACATACATCTCCTTCTCCTTTGCTGTCTCCAGGCCCTGCTTCAAAGCGCTGTCCTGCCTAGCAATGAGGTGTGGTTGTACCAGTGGGTTAACATCATGTATCTGACTCGGCTAGGTGTGCTTCTGGTTTCCTTTGCTCCTGGGCTTCAACACCAGTCCTGTTTTCAGTACATGTTGAGAGGTGAGAGAGGGGCAAACGCATCACATCAAACTCTGACTTGTTCCTGGTTGCTTTTTGTCTCTCATTCTCTATTATCTGTACTTTTTTGAAAGCCTAGCCTAAGTTTTTATTTTCTGGCAGCTCCCTTTATTTTCAGGGAGCTGCCATGAAGCCTAAAAGCCAGAAGGCAGATTAGGCTTCATGGCAGCTCCCTTGGGCAAATTCTTATCACAGGTCAGCACCACGGAAACTACATAAAAGAGCATCTAAGTGGTGCCAAACTTCACGCCAGTGTAATACCCTCATGGGCCACTTGTGATCCATGACGCTGCAGCAGTTCATAGCAATGGAGAACCTGTCCCACAGAATAAAGCAGCTCTTTACTAGATGGCACTATGCCTGCCCCTTGTATCCAGTTCCCATTGCTTAAACCCTCAGGAGGGAAGCCAGCGGGGTCCAGGAGGTTTCTGTCCCTCAGGGGATGTTACCACATTTGGTTATCAGCACAAGCTGGGAAGGATGTGAAATGAGAACAGGTTTGAATAGGTTATCTGTGATGAGAGAATACACTGGAGTCTACTAACACAGGGAGTACACTGGCTTAAGCCTCAGAAAGTTTTCCTGCCTGGGATGACCACAGTTAACAGACTGCGAGATTCCCTGCTTTGAGGAGCTGCTTCAAGCTCTAATGCTCCTCCAAGCTTACCCATTTTATCATAATTCCCAAAGAACTACCTCTGAACTGCAACACAGAATGAAGAGTAAGGAAGCCTCATGCTACCTGTATTTTTATTTTGCAGCTAGACTGAGCATTGTCACTACATGGCTTATCTAATTATATTCTTAAAACCAGTAACTAGGATAATTAGCTAACTGAGCATCATTTTTAATGAATGCAATTCTGCATAAAGCACATTCCAGCAGCAACACACACGTGCACTTCCCCTTGCTCTGGTAGGAAATGGGTTTCTAACAAACTTCTCGCCAATGACCTGTCAGCATTTCAGTGGCTGAAATTCATCACAATCACAAGCTGATTGTGGACCTCAAACCCACCAGCCCTACAGAAACATCTTGGGTGACAGAGATGGACATAGGTTGGGAGAGCCAAGGGATGACCACTTCTCCCCTTGGTCCCACCGAGCATTGTCTGGCACAATAATAAAGCCTCAGACTTGATTTTACCACTCCTGGAAGGAGCGGTAACAGTTGCATGTCCTACACATCCTATTTTCTTCACAGAGCCTCTTCTCAGCTGTGCAGAGGTACCTCCTCTCTTTCAGCAGCTCCCTGGACAGCCCCCAATTCTGGAAGCAAGCAGAGCTGATGAGCTATTTCCTGAAGCCAGCCACGGCTTTGGCGGTACAAATGTTGGGCACAGGTTAATTCCTGTGTTGTATTTACTGGAAAAATACCAACCCCTTGGGCTTGCACATATAGGCCAAATTCTGCACTGCTCTCCTGCACCAGTGCACTGTAATTAAAACATGGGAGCTTGTGCTTAATTCCTGGTGATTTTGAATCATGCTGATGCACAAGTTTTGGGTCTCGTCTATTTCAATGGGGAGCTCTGAGACAGTGTGTGTGTAGCACAGCTGGCACCACTGAGCTCTGAGCTTTTGGGGCCTCCATGCATAACTGTGATCTGGGGAAAACAACAGCATGGATTCTTGGTAGCAAAATTCTGAATACAGCCCATCTTCTTTCCCTTATCATCATAATATAGCTGTGCATAATGTAATATATATGTTAAAGAGTCAGTAGCTAAGTACATAACATAATTTAAGAAATAGGTATCGCTATAGATCAATATGTGACATGCATATCTATTTTAGTATGTTTTCTTGGTACAAATTATGACAGAAATACAGTAAGTCAGTAATTTCAGATTCCTTTGCATAGACATTGTCACTGTAACTTTGCCAGGAGGGAGATAATAAATCATACTTTTCCATCTGACTGATGTTCTGTTTCCCCTGTCTGATTTCAATGACTGTGCACTATCTTCAGAGCTGGCATTGTTCATGGCTCCTTTTATTAAAGCACAGGCACGTTATTGAAATTTCTTTTGTATTATGATTTTCTAGCCGTATGTGAAATTGCAGTACACACAAGGAGAAGAAGAACGAAAAAAGAAGCCCCATTAGTTTGAGTCATAGTAGAAAAAAAATCTGCTACACACATCTTGGAGAGAAAAATGCCTATATTAAAATCCCCATGCTGGCTTGGGATAGTAATCGGTTGCTTGGAATTCATGAGTGAAGCTCTATCTAAAAACTACTAGTGATATGGATGACTGGTTTAGTGTACTACCAAAAGGTTTTAATAATGCTAGTTCTTGCAATGATGAGCTTTGCCATGATTTGAGCACTTTCCAAGATTCAGCAAAGCCAACGCCCCTATAATAGAGGAGAAAACTTACTGAAGAACCTTCCTTTTCTCCCCACTTTGTTTTTCTAGTGGCCTAATGAAGCTCCTCAGATTTAAGGTGCCATATCTCTGTTCTCTCATGCCGATGCAAACCACAGCATCCACAGTCCAAACCTGCAGCTGCACAGTTGGACAGGGCTGAAGGGCTCTCAGAGCAGCCACTGCACCACCCCAGCCAACGGATGGTTGCACACTTCTCCCCATCACCTTCCCTTTCAACCCAGGGCTGCAACAAACTTGTCTTCCCCCTAACAGCATCATCCCATCACCAATGCTCAGGGAACGTCCCAAGTGTTTCATTCATATTTGATAAGGCTGTACTCCCAAGCTGGGTAACTAGTGGTCAGAGTCAGGCTGTAGTTTGCACCACTTAATTTCTATTTCTGGCATGGTTCTGCGGGCGGGGAATCACTTTTTGATTTCATTGCCTCCTTTTCTCCAGTGGCAGAATGGACACACTGCATTTCAGGGACTGAGAGATGCTGAGATAGCAGCTGAATACACTCCTCCGTCTGCTAATGCTTTTTGATGAGAGGTCTTACTTTGTTAAGTTATATTGAGATAATTGCATTAATAAAACATTTTTAAAGAGCATTAACAAAGGAGAAGGAGGTGCCACTGTTCTGAAGTAACAGTTTCCATAATGAGCTGAGAATTAGTATATGATAATGCTATGCTTATATAGTCCCTCATTTATTTTGGATTCTGATTATACCCCAAGATCCCTGCTAGAGCTGTGATCCCTACTGTGCAAAGTGCTGCTCAAGAAGACATAAAGTCAGCTAGATACAGAAGCCCTAGCTGAAGGATTACAGATGATTTGTGGACAAAACAAAGCAATGAACTTCTTAAGATACACTGGCAGGAAACATGGGAAAGAAAAATAAAGTAGAACTCCAGCAGTGAAATCCTGGATCTTTTGAAGTCAGTGGAGATTCTGCCCTAGAATGAAGCTAAAATTCCTTCTTTCCTGTTTTGTCTGCGTTTGTTTTTCACAGAGCAGAGGCCTGCCCAGGAGCAAGATTTGTTCTCCCATCTTCTACACTTCTACTTTATGCAAGGGACAAACATTTGGGCACCATTTCGGGAGTTTTTGAGTGAGGACGGGTTTGGGAGCAGTGAAGGTGGAAGGGAAGAGGAAAAGGAGGTGCAGAAGTCATTGGGAAGGGCAGAGAGATGAAAGGCAGCAGCAGAGGTTAGGCACTGGCAGAGCCAATGGCTGGAAGAAATTGCAGCTCTGTGCCTGGCAGAAAACAAGGTGGCCACTGAAGAGCACCCAAAAAATGGCCTTAATGTTCAGAGCTGTTTCCAAGCTCAAGTTCACAACTGCAGGTCGAAGCTCTCTTCTCTCCTGAATGTTACCAGGAAGGCCAAGTTGTGATGCCAAAACCTCTTCTGTTACCACCCAAAGGATAACACACCCAGTGTCCTGCCAGGCACAGGGAGATATTTTCATGCCTAGAAAATTTCTGCCATGGACTTTGAGAAGGATGGCACCATGCTACCAAACCCCACGTCACCGGGACTTGCTCTCCTGAAGGGACAGGGAGCAGTTCCTGCATGTAGGGTCTCAAATGAAGAGAATGTTTCAAGATGTTTGCTTGACAATCTCTTGTGAACTCATCATTCATTTCCCAGTGAGGGTATTTTCCTACAAATTCACACAGGTCCATAGAAGATTATTCTGGATATGCCTGTATTGGGTGGTGAGAGATCTGGGAAGTTCGGAAGTGATTATGGACTTTTCCAACTGACAGCCTAATCTTAGAATCATAGAATAGTTAAAGTTGGAAAGCACCTTAAGATCATCTAGTTCCAACCCCCCTGCCATGGGCAGGGACACCTCACACTAGACCATGTCACCCAAGATTCCTCTTCAAACGGCTTCTAACTGTGGCTACAAATACACCTTAATCATACTGTAAACTGCATTTCTCTAACGTGGGTAGGTGCGTGCTTTTCTGTCAGCAAGTTATGCAGGAGAGTGAAAACTAATCAGCACTTAGGAAAACTGTTGTCTCACTGACATTTGCACTTCTCCTCCATAAGCTGCCAATGAACATCCATCACGCTGGTGGTACACTGTCTCCTTAAGTTTATATAAGCTGCTGCCTGGGAACATTCATTTAAAACACAACCATGTGGACTTAGAATACCTGAGACCGCTCTTTGAGTTGGTATTTGCTTGTTTTCTCTCTCTGGGAAGAAAGGGGAGGGTTAACAACCTCCCTGAAAGATCTCTGCTAGTACGGACAAGTGCGGAGCACTTGGGACTCAGACCTTAACTGCCAGGACTGAAATCAAAACACGGCTGATGTGTGGGTGCAAAAGCAAGCTGCTAAGTGACCCTGAGAATCCCTGCCAGATCTCCCTGGAGAAAACAGAGAGACTGCCTGAGACTTGCAGCATCCTCCACACCCTCCCTGCAGCCACCACAGCCATGCGCCACCCTGTGTCTGCCTCTGAGAGGGACCAGAGGAGATGCAAGAGACCAGATTTGAGGCCGACAAAGAAAGAAGTGGAAAATGAGATAGGAAAGAGATAGATGGATGCCAGTAAAAGCCGCCAGACCTCTCCTTTCTCCTGCATACTGCTCCACAGGAATCAAACCCCTGAACACTGGTCTATATATTAGATATTACTTGAGTCAGATGTTAATTCACATTAGAGACCTTGATGACCTTTTCTGCAGGGGTATCTAGGTGGAAACACAGCCTCAGACGAAGCTGGGGATAAATCCCAGTCAAACCAAGGGGATAATGCAGGCTCTGTATGGGCAGCTGGGGCCCCAAACCCACAAAGATCCCCCAGGAGCCATAGCAGAGCTATGAAAATGCTACATGGGGGTACTAAACCATCCGGAAGGAACACATGATTTTACAAAAGGATACAAGAAAAACTACTGATTGGTTTAGATTTACAAGTGAACTTCATTTCAGCATTTCATCTGTACATGATAAGGATTTAGGGGCGCAAGCATAACCATTTGGACAGCTGTCTAAATTAGATGGCTTGTTATGTTTTTTGCACTTATGATTGTTATGAGGCAAAAAAAAAAAATCCAAGGTACAAGATCAATTCACTAGAAGAAAGCTAAATATTCAAGAAATGGGCCTTTATAACTACTGCTGTACCCTGAGATAGTCACAGTTACTGTCAGTGTTAAGGAAAAACAACTCATCAAATTGCATTTGGATTTCTCCTAAGCAGAAATCTAGAAACCAGACACGAAAATTCTCCTAAATGGAAACCTCTCACAGATCCTAGAGAAGAAAATTTCCTAGCAAAAAAAAAAAAGTAAATTCTAATTTGTGAAAGATCAGGCAGTTGAAATTTCTACAAGATGAGTCAGTCACAGAATCACAGACTGGTTTGTGTTGGAAGGGACCTTAAAGCTCATCCAGTTCCAACCCCCTGCCACGGGCAGGGACACCTTCCACTAGAGCAGGTTGCTCCAAGCCCCTGTGTCCAACCTGGCCTTGAACACTGCCAGGGATGGGGCAGCCACAGCTTCTCTGGGCACCCTGTGCCAGCGCCTCAGCACCCTCACAGGGAAGAACTTCTGCCTCAGAGCTCATCTCAGTCTCCCCTCTGGCAGGTTAAAGCCACTCCCCTTGTCCTGTCCCTGCAGGCCCTTGTCCAAAGCCCCTCTCCAGGTTTCTTATTAGCCCCTTTATGCACTGGAAGCTGCTCTACGGTCTCCCCAGAGCCTTCTCTTCTCTAGGCTGAACAAATCCTGGCACACAAACAGAAACACACTTGCTAAAGGTTTTTAAGTGGAGCCTAATTTCAGCTGTAACTAAGCAGTGACAAGCACTTCTGTGGATGATGATTTGGAACCTACATATTAGAAAAAGTAAATCAAGTGGGTGAAAGCATTATGAGCCCACATAAAACAGTGCCTCCCTTCTAACTGAAAACAGTCTGGGTTTGATTTAGAATGACTGGAGCAAGCCCCTCTTCAACTTCAGAGTGTGTGGAATGGACTTGAGAAAGTTTGCAGACCTTATAAATTTAACAGGATGAGGGAAGAGCAGAGCTCGGAGCCTGTAAAACCTGTGAACTGCTCAGAATTTCATCTGTGGAGACAGCAGGTGAAAATCTTTGTTCTGTGAAGTAAACAGTCAAATGCTTGGATGCTTCAACAAAGTAAAGAGTTCACCTTCATAGCAGCAGTTTCTTGAATCTAGGAGTTCTGTCTTTCCTATAGGATTTATAAAGTCATAGTTCACAGTGGCTCCTTTTCTTCCCCTCAAACATCCCTGAAAGCGCACAGTAATCCTCCGTTGCCTGAATCTCTTCCTCTATTTAGAAGCAAAAAAGAATTTAACTCTTTATTCTCATAGATAAAAAAAACCCAACCAACATCCAAACAACAAAACCAAACCATTTCTGCCCCACTCCACAGAGTATTGAGCTCTCAGCAAAACACAGTTCCAGGTCAAAAGCTTGACTGTCAACTAAATTAAATCTGAAGGACCTCACATTAGTCCTGGACTGAAGGTTACCGTATGTGTGAGTGGTGTGCCACCATCTACTTTGTGTTTCTCAGAGGATACTGGAATTTCACTTTTCAACCCACAGGTTTTGAACACAGCAAACAACAAACCAGATTGCTCTAACTCTCTCTAATAGCCTTTCTCCCCTAAATTCTGTTTCTCTATCCTTCAATCCATTATCAGAGTGCAATCATTTCTGTCAGGAAAAGTGATCAGTACTTTTGTACGTCATTCACATGAAAAAGCTACTTTAATGAGAAGATCCATCTCATTATTTTCCCACTGGAATCTCTCTGGAAAGGGTCCTTATACATTTCTCCTTTCTAAAATCTCTCCAAAAAGAGTTCTCATAACTCTCATTTAAGAACCTGACCATGTACCAGAAGTGCACCTAGGTGGGACACTTTACCACCAGACAACTCAGCAGTCAAAATGGGATCACTGAAGCATGATTGTGGCATGAAGCTGGGATAGGCCTTCTTAGGTCAAGAAGAAACTGTTATTTAAGCACTTCACAAGATCAGCATCTTCACATTCCTCAGCAACGCAGAGAACAGGTTCATCAGGATGGCTCTCAAGGAGATGTTCCTCATATATTTGTTTTGGCTTGTGTCTATGACACTGAACTGTCTTGCCCATTGCTAAAACTGAGCAATTGCAGTTAAAGATGGACAGAAAAAGATGAACATAAACCATACATGATAGAAGGAAGGAACTAAATACTACCTTCACTGAAAATTACAGTATCTGGGAAAAAGGAAATTGAGATCTATGTCACCAAGAGCTTTTGAAGTACACAGACCTCTGTGGAAGTACTTTCATTGTCAGAAAAGAGAATAAATTGGCAAGTGCATAATGAGATCAGGCATACAACCATGAAAAGTTACAGGCTGTTATTAATTATGGAGGCACAAATCTTAAAGCCACGTGACCTGGGAGAACAAACTTGTGTATACCTACTGTCTTTAAAGACCCCATTCTTCATTGTGAAATGCTATTTTCCTTAGGAGAATTGAAAACATGCAATCAAATTCATTAGAATGAGAGCTGTGGGTTGTGTAAAGGGTAATGGGTTTTTGAAAATCTGGTCTTATTTTGAAGATATATTCCAGAAGGATTTCTTTACAACTTTCCTGATAGGAACTCAATCATTACAATTAAACCCCTTACTTCTCATTACTTGAGAGGGTCATCTGCCTAGGAATTCATCTTCTGCCATTCAGGACAGATTTATCACAGTTGAACTGAAAATACTAAGTATAGCTTGAGATCTACTTACTTGCATTCTCATACAGTTACAAGTAACAACTCTCAGTACCATGCCATCAGATTTTGCTATCCAAACTGGAAAAGGGGTTCATAGAAAGCACTCAGTACTGGTTTACCACCTCTTCTACTGACCCCATTGGTAGTCCAACTTGATTCATACTATGAGCAAAGAAGGAGGTTGTCCAGAGTAGCAAATTCAGAGGGCTGGCATTTCACATGGGGGCGTCTGACTGACCATTAGCCCTCAGTGAGTGCACATAAGGGGGGAGGTGGCAGCTTTTACATTAGCCAGACCTGCACAACAGCTAAAAAGGACTTCAGCTTTAGCATCAATTATTAGCTGTAAGCAAAGAGAGTGCCTTTGAGAATCCCCAACAGAAATACAATTCCTAGAGCAAACTAATAGTAAATACTGAAGAAACAGCTTCATACCTTAAATTCCTCCAAGATTTTGTAATTTTTCCCATGATATTCACAAAAGTTTCTCACTTCTTTGCATTCTGGACAGCATCCGTTGTGTTCCACTTTTGTACACTTTGGGTGGATTTTAGGGCATTCTGGTTGATCACAAACAGGTCCATCCTCAGTACAGACACAGGGACAGTTGGAATGTCCCGGGAAAAAACGTTCTCCCAGTTTGTACACAAAGCCACTGTCATCCACACAGCCCTTCCCTCGGTAGTCATCAAAGATCAGATTGTCATTGCTGGAGGTCTGGTCCCCTTCATCAGCAGGGTAGTCTTCATGATTGATGGCAGCTGGAGTGACCAAAGCAGGGATTACAAAAAGAAGCATCCAGGCATCATGGATATGAGGAGCCATCCCCCTCCTCAGCTTCTCCATGGGATCTCAATGCCAGATGGAAACAGCTGCTTCCATAGGGAGACCAGTGTTGTGGTCTGAAAACAAATATTTTTAAGTGAGAAAAACCTCAAAATTCTAAGGAATAATGACTTATAAAGGCCACAGTTTCAACCAGCATCCAAGAATACATCAGTGCTTTCAAACTGCACAGATAACCGTCACTGTTTCATTCGAATTAAGCCTCTTCTCAAATGTTAAAGGGAATAAAAAATATGAAATACATAAATTAGGCACACATGCCTTTAAGTATATGCCCACAAAATATCTTCATAGAAATGGTGGCTCACAGAATCACCTCATTTTTATTTTCCTCATTTGTGCAGTTCAATTTTCTGATGCACCCGAAACTAAACTAGCTGCCTGAAATTCTATGGGGATGGACAGCTCTGATTTCAATCCAAGTTTAAGCACACTGTGGCTACTGTTCCTCTGCGCTATGTATGGTGCACAGCCCACTTCATTAAACTGAGGTGGGAAACCTGAGTTGAAAATGAGGTAAGCATAATCTGTAGGTAGATCTACCTCCAATACGAAAGATGGTGCTGGGTTATACTTGGTCAACAAGAGGTGGAACAGCATGGAATTTTATATACAGCATTTCTGAAGACGAAAAG
This sequence comes from Strigops habroptila, assembly GCF_004027225.2. Taxonomy (NCBI): domain Eukaryota; kingdom Metazoa; phylum Chordata; class Aves; order Psittaciformes; family Psittacidae; genus Strigops; species Strigops habroptila. Next base: position 1,674,655 of record NC_044281.2, read on the forward strand.
GGAGTACCTGGGCTACCAACACAGCCCAGCCTGCAGCAGGTATGTATAATCCTGACAGAAGTAAAGATGTAATTCACCTTCTCCATTATTCAGCATGACATTCCCAGTAATTCCCAGAGAGAAACACAGAGAGCAAGATGTTAAGTGCAACGCATGGAGCCGCTGAAATATGTTTGCCTGATTAAGCTGGAGCCCTGCTAAAACTTTGGGAGCAACGCAGCATGGTCTGACCCTTGGAGAGCTCTGCTGATGCAGCCGAGCCAAGGACTGACCCAGAGTGGTAGAGGAACTCTGCACTGCCCCCGAGGGAGAGTCATCGCTAGGCAAAGGCTCAGCACGTGTGTCGTGTGTGCACTGTTGGCTGCCCATGGTGCCACCTCACAGCCACCAATGCACTGTCCTGCCTGCACACCTACCAACAGCCAGGGACACCCCAGCACCAAAATGGCTTCTGACCTCTCCTAAGAGAGCTGGACAAAGTATTATAAGAAACTTTTACATGAGATGAAATACTAGCACTATGTGGATTGAGGAACACCGGAGGTAGCTACTGGCACAGACCAAAAATGGACTGGTTGGAAGTGTGGCATTCCTCCTCTTCCTTCATTCCCGTAGCGTGCACACAGAGCTATACACAATATATACAAACATGCATTAACCTACACACACGCAGGCAAACACATACTCCCCCTCCACCCTTCTGGGAGGTCTTTTTATGTATTGGGATTTTTGGTGGACTGCAGATGTTCAAGCAATTAATTCTCCCTTAATTGAAGCAAAAAAGCAGCAGCAGGAGGAAGAAGGTTTAATCCCAAAGAGGCAGCTAAGGGATCCTGTTGACAAAGCAGTTTTTCCAAAGCCACAACAGAGGGAGACACCGGATATTACACAAGCTTTATCAAATTCAAAAGATATCTTCTTAATTGAAGTACTAGCTGTGTTTCCAACACAAGGACTATGCACCCTGTTACGACTATCAGCAACATCTATTGTAACATGTTGTTTGGAAATCAAGTGGTTCATGCAGATGCTGCTGCTTTATGTATCTCCAGAGCTGAGAATCTCACCCACCTAAATGCTACAGGTAGGCTGCAACATTGCAGACTGGGGGGCATTCAGAGGGAAAAAAAAAGCAGAAGCAAATGAAGTAATTCATGTCCAGGGAAATGTGAAACAATCAAGAGAATTTGTTGAAGTTCGATGAGGAAGCTCTGCAAATCATATATATACCATATATATAAAAAAAAGTTCTCCAAAGATCATAAATAAGACCAGTATATTTTGCTATGGCATCTGAGCTGTCCCACAGCAACTCACAAGGGCTCTGCTCAGCAGCGATCCTGGACATCAGACAGACTGCAGACGTCTTGCACAGACAGATTTCAACAAGTAAACAAATGCTGCTCAGCTCGGAATGAGTTTACAGCTGAACTTTCTCATCATTGCCCGTCATGAGAGAAGCCAGCATTGTAGGTAAGTCTCTGAGTAAAACATTTCCACCCGCCTTCCCTCACCCCAAGTGAATAATTTACACTTACCTAATCAGGCTCGATCTGAAAGCTGAAAGGGGTCACAGGCCAACATGGACTAAAAGGTTAGAAACAGATTAGTGAAAGCAGTTCCTCCTAATCACATTTTCAGTGTTGACTCACGGACAAGACCTTTTCCTCCACCTCCCATCGCAAAACACGGGAAAGCGGCAGCCCAGCAACCACAACATGAGAATTAAGCTTTAACCCAGTGTTCAGGATTCAAAGCGAGCAGCGGCAAGGCGGTCCAGAGGCTGGGATGCCGCGGAGAAACCCCGATGCCAACAGCGCAGTCATCGCGGCGAACTTGGGCTGGATTTCCTCAGGTCTTGGAGAGGGGGAAGGACCGCGGGGGTGGGGGGGACGAGAAAAAAAACACCCTATATACATCTATATATCCCCTCCCTATGCCCAGCGGATCTCTTGCGCTCCAAGATTTGCCACGGCGAGGGAGAGAAAGGGGGGGAAAGGGGGCTGGTTATGCTGTGGGCAGGCGGCGGAGGGAGGGCGGAGGAGCCCCGCGGCCGGCGGGCGGGCAGCCCCCGCTCCCCTGCGGGGACTCCCCGAGCCGGGGGCCGGGCATGCCCGCGGCGGGCCGCGCCGCTCCGCGCTCCCGCCTCTTGCTATTGTAATTAATTATAATTTTGGGCGGAAAAGAAGAGAGGAAAAAAAAAAAAAAGAAGGAAGAGGGGAGGAAAACATAAATAAATCCGTCTGCGGAGCGCTCAGGCCCGCGGGCGCGCCATGGCCACTGTGCCCGCGGGCGGGCGGCGGTGTTGCCGCCGCTCCCCGCCGCCGCTCCCCGCCGCCGCTCGCCCCAAGTCCTGCTCCTTGCTGGCGGCGTCCGGAGCGTCTGCTGCGGGGGGAGCACCGCACCCCCGCCCCGGCTGCATGATTAAAACTTCACATCTTCCCCGTGGCTGGCACCGCGGAAGGGGCGCCCGGCTCTGGTGTGGCGTGTGGTGCTACATTAAAAATCAATCTCCTTGCAGTTCAGCTGCTCTGTCATTAGGCGTCATTGTAAAGCTGTTTCTCCAGAAAGGACCGAAAGAGTCTTGATGTTCGGAAAAAACAGAGTGTCAACAGAAAGAGGGAGAAATTGGGGTTTTTATTTGGATAAAATGCAGAATAATACTCCTTTCGGGCTGTTATTCCCACTGCAAACATTAACTATGAAAACACTTTACTAAGCCCTCACTGCTCTCTTGTCAAACCCTTTTTTTCCCATGAGATTACGGTCAGGTTCAGCAGCGTCCTGGTCCTCATTTCCAGAGACAAACCTTACCGTCGGCACCCCCGGAGAGCAGCAGCTCTGCCCGGTGATGGAAGCCAACGCTGTGCACTTCGCCGCTGTGGCCCCGCAGGCTGGATTGCTGCCCAGACGCAACTTGCAGAACCTTAACAGATCCATCGCCGCTCGCCAGAGCCACGACCTGACCTGAAATTCAGAGGAAAGTTATCGAGGTTTGCAAAGGCAAAGCAAGACAGTGGCGCTGGGAGTTCTGAGATCGTCGCTTTAAAGATGTCCATGCACGCTCCTGTTGTCTGAGATAAATTATCAGAGAGTTGGACAGATCAATAATGATGAGATTGGATTTTGGAGTGATTAAGTGAATCTGGAAACCCTCGCATGCTACTCGTTAGGAGCACAGCTATTTTCCTTGTATTTGGATACAATTATTCAGGGCCAGATTCTGACACAGAGACTGAGCACCAGAGAAGTAGATGCTGTTCAGATACCTGGAGGTATCAGCATCAGGCCATGCTCTTAACCCTGCTTTTCTTGTATAGGTCTGTAAGAAATGAAGATCACAGAATCACAGAATAGTTTGGTTGGAAGGGACCTTCAAAGGTCATCTAGTTCAACCCCCCTGCAATGAGCAGGTACATCTTTAATGTGGGTTTTCAACCAGATGTCAAGGATGTCAGGCATCTGGTTGGACTGATGATCTTAAAAGTCTTTTCCAACCTAGTTGCATTCTATGATTCTATGATTCTGTCTAGCTGAACTGAGTGCCTTGCTCCCTTATGTCATTAAGGAAAAATGATGCTAATAAAACCATTAATACAGAATTCGGTCTAACAGTAGAAAAAAAATTAAAGAAAACCTAGAAAAGGTTCTAAGGAGTTTCCAGTTCCCATGTGTTTGTTTATGAACCAAATGGACTCAGTTTTCATAGAACCACAGAATCACAGAATAGTTAGGGTTGGAAAGGACCTTAAGATCATCTAGTTCCAAACCCTATCACTCAAGAAGGAAGAATGCACTCATAAGTTTATCATGTTCCTGCTTAAATAAAAGCTGAGGTAACAGCTGCTAAGTGCTATGTCTGAAGCACCTTTTAGTTACCCAGCCACCAGATAAAGATTCTCTCCTTTTAGAAATTAACTATAGGAATCATGAGTTTCATGTACAAAACTAAAAAAAAAAAAAAAGAGGATCAATACATTCATTTCGAGGCTGATGTGGGCCTCCCAACAACAGGATCATTGTACTGCCAGTCCTCATCTTGGTCAAACACCTTTTCCTATTAGGAGCAACTTCAATATACCCTCCAAATGATTACAGCTCTTTTTATGTATCAGGGTTTTCTCTCTGAAAGCAAAGTCATAGCCAGCAGAGGAATAATTAGTATCGACTTTGACAAAGTCAGTCTGGCACTGATGCCATCATTTTTGGGAAGATTATGAAAACCGAGAGTTATTTTGCTATTTTTAGTCATTCAGATTATTCACCAAGTAGCCAATGGGAACCTATTGCCAACGGAAGTTAGTATGGAGGAATCTGTCCCAGTTTGAATAATGTGCAAGCTGTAGGGCCTTGGGTGTGCCTACGTGATGTACAGTTTATCCAGGGAATATATTGTCCTTCCATTCAAAGCAATTCTTAACAATGATGTTCTCTGCTCTGCTCATTGAGATCTGATGATTTCATTTGGCAGCCTGAGAGGTAAACAACTGCCCTTTTCTCCATTTATCCAAGGAAGCACACAGCCAAAAAGATCTTACAAATGCATTGAGAACATTTAATCACAAGTTATGCTTAGCGTGGTCATGGATATTTGTGCAAGAAAGGGAACTAGAAAGTAGAACTAACCATGATAAATATGCCCTATTTGCAAACCTTTATAACTACCCAGCTTCTTCATCTAGAACAAAGCCTGACACAGCAAAGATCTGTAGGATGGATTAGAGTGTCCAAAGGAGCAGATGTGAATATTTATTATAAACTCTCTTCCAGCAAGTCTTTGCTGACAGAAGCATTGCATATGGATTTCACTTGCAGCCAGACTCTCCAGGCAGTCGCTGGGATGACTTCTCTAGGAGCCAAACAAATGCCATTTTGCCTGGAGCCCTGACACCACAACAGCTGGGCAGGGGGTTAATGTCACTTTCAGCTTCTCAAACTCAGTAACGAACCCAGTCCTTACAAAGAGAGAGGGACATGAAGGAGAGAAGATTTAGACAACAGCAGCTCACACCCAGAAAGTAAGGGCAGGATAGGCTGGTAACTGAGACAACAGCCTTCATGTCTAACTGACCCCCCCAGTTTGGCATACCCCAACACTGTGTTTTTCTAAACTCTTTGCTAGGTAAGTCATATGCCTGAAGCAAAACCATAGCACTCTCATCCAGTCAGTCCATGCCAGTATCACGACAGTACTGGGAAATGACTAAATCAATAGAGAAGGACAACAAAAAACAACTAGCAAGGAGGTGCAGTAGTAAACTACACGTGCCTTCATTGCTAGTACTCACTGGGAAAAGGGTTTAGGAATGATTCGTTTCATAGGAATTTTTGTTACCTGAGTTATGATGTATTACTGTCATGACGATGAGCACAGCCACTGCTTTGCTCAGTAGCAGCCACATGCACAGGCAAATGTGTGTGAGAGGGAACGAAAGGGGAGGGGAAGGCACAAAATGAGAACATCTCATTTCACTCACCCTTTATGTCAACGCTGATCTATGCGCTCATAAGAATTTGCTCATTATAATGCAAATTTACTCCCTCCTTCCTTCCAAAAGGAGATGTTTCCTTTTGGAAAGAGGGAACAAATTGCGTTTTATTGCTCTTTCAAAATGTTCTCCAATTAGGAAAGCAAACAAAAACTATTACATAATTGTCATGCAAAGCTCTCTTTTAATGAAGGATACTTACTTGTGCACTGACAAAGGCACTTTGATACAACACGCAGAGGAAGATAAAAGCCTGTAGATAAATTTTTCTTCCTACCTTTGACCAAACTGTCAGGTGGGGCTGGTCTATGCAAACCCACTGAACTTAGCACTTACTGATTTGCATTGAACAATTTCTTGCTTAGAAGATGTAGAGCCTCAAAGACTCTGTCCTCTAGATCTCACAGCCTCTAGATCTCCAGCTCTCAAGGCTTCCAAAGGACCCGCTCCAGATCTGCTATTGCACCTCCCAGACAGGCAACACGGGGAGCTGAAACGAAGCTGTGCTTTGGCTGGCCCCACGCCATTCCCGAGCTCATCCTTCTTCCTCAAACTGGCAGAATAGAGTGATGGCAAAGCATGTTGCCACAACGGAGAGACCCTACAGTAGCAGCTTTTGTACTCATTATGGCTGATTTGCTGTTGTCCATTGCAAGAACATAGGTACTAATTTTTCTGATATATCCCTATTATGTCCTTAGAATAACATAAGCTCTGACCATCTGGTCATTTGCTTCAAAAAGGATGCAAAGTTAGAAAAGTTAGAGAGAGAAAGCCAGCAAAGGCAAAGAAAGGTATAAACAACTTCTGCGCAAAGAATCATTAAGATGACATTAAGACAACTTACCCCAGAAAAAAATGTTTGTGCACTAAAATGTACTTGGCTCATCACGCTTTCTCCATATGCAAACCTCAAGCTTCAGTCAGCCCATGATATCACCACTGTTTCCCTCCCTGGGGACCCACAGAGAAATTCAGAGCTGAGCCAGACCCCAAACTACCACCCAGGTGGTGTGGGTGAAACAGAGTTTCCATCAAAATGCTAGTCTGACTCCTGCCTAAATGGGAGCTGTAAGGCAGCCGAAGCTGTCAGGAGCAGCGCAGCATGTCCCACGGTATTTCTGAACAGTCACCTTGCTCCTTGGACCAAACTGAATTTCCTCTAAGCAATCAATGCTCTTCAGCTCCCTTCTTCCCCCCAGCATTTGTGTAAGCTGCCGCTGTAGGTTTCCAGTCCTGGTGTCCTACAGAGAAAAAACTCTGTCCCTGATCTCATGCATGCCACCTTGCCAAGCTGGCAAGGCTCTTGGTTTTAGGCGCTGATTAATTACAAATGCGGTGCTATTGTTTGGGCTGGAAATACATTTGTATTTAAACCAAAAATCACTCATGCCCTTCTAGAGAAACTATTTCTGATACTAAAACCATATCCCTACATTGTTTTGAAACCAGAACGGGACCCTAAAATCATTTAGTACCTCAAAAGATGGGATTGCTTTTAAGACATGTACCTCCCTTTGGAGAATGAGGTACTTCAAATTAATTACCTTGTATGGAAATCTGGCCCTGTACATTTTCCAAATGTACATCAAGTTATAGGCCTAAAAAAGGCCATAACCATAAAGTGTCAAAAGGTAGAATCTGGGGAAAAAAAAAAAAAAAAAAAAAGTAGTTTTACTGGAGTCTCCACACTGACCTAAATGTGAGCTTAAACCCAAAGTTATTACATTCAGTGAAGCTCAGTACATATTAGTAAGCAACATGCTTTTTCTCATCTGCAAGGAACTTTGCATACCTGTGCTGCTACATAAATACTAACAAACCCAAAGCCACTCCAGGGAATACAATATGAAATCCATCCCCTGATTTGGACTGGTGGATACATTTAAAATAGTCCTGGTATGTTGAAGCAATCTAATTTGTTACTGCATTTCTTCAGAAGGCAAAACTATACAAGATTAATTTGCTGGGTTGATGGAACCAAATTACATGGGGTAGAGGAAACAAAACCTGTACTTGTCAGAAGACAGTTTGACAATATATATTCCGTAAGAGCCAAACGCAAATCACAGCCATGATTACTGTCTTCTTTGTAAAATGAATTTTGAGTGAAGCCTTGCCAAGACCACACTAAGTACTGTTTCACTGGTTTATGCGTTCAAACGGCTGGAATGGACTGGGAAAGCCTAAAAAGCAGACCAGTTTACTGGCTCTGACAGTCAATAAATTATACTGGCCAAAGCCTTAAGATTTCATCTTAAAACAACAGACCCAACCTGCCCGCTTTGTTCCAGTGCATCCAGTTCATGCTGTAGACTGCTACATATACACACTGCTGTGTCCAAACAAACCACCACCACCAAGCCTCATCAGCAAGCCCTTTATAGGCACACTGAAGCATTACACTTTCCTTCAGGCAAATTAAGTTATAAATGATGCAACGTTCCATTACTGAATACCCTAAAAATTCCTGTTTTGGCAGACAAGTACTTCATGTTTCTAGAGTAGTCTAGCACCTTAAATGTTAATAAAATAGTATTGTAATAAAAGTCATAAACTCCACAACTTGCTGTAGCCTATTAGGCTGAGACATTCATACTAGTAACTAGCAGTTTGCTACCTCAGAATAGTTTTTTTCCATAGACTCAGCAGTTAACATTAACTCTTTTGCTCAGATAGAGTGCAGAACAAGGACAGTGAAAGATGGGAAACTCTGTTCCAGCAGCAATTTACTCCCAGAGCAAACAGACCAGTTGAGGTGCTGAATTTGGACAATTGTTTCTAATAAAAGTATAGCAATTCCTTTAGACTTCCTTGTGAATAATTCAGATTCAGTAACTTTCCCAATTTAAAAATACTTGCACTGCCTAACTGTAAGCAAAGCATTCATCTTCAAAGACACAAAACCAGTTATTTCTTGTTTCATGAAAATTACATTCTTGCATGGATTGAAAAAATTCTGTTTATCATAACTGCATAGAAAAGCCTGAGACCATTACCAATAGCAGAGATGAAATAACATATCAAAGAGAGAAAGGAAGAAAAGCTTTGATCAATAGGGAAATGATTTTTATACACATCAGAACCAATTTAAAGAATTCTCTAGGATCAATTTAGATAGACAGAAATGCTTCTCAGCATTTATTACCTGTGGAGGGAATATTGATCCCATCCATTGATTTCTCCTATGCATGTAGAGCAGCATCTGGTTTTGTTGTGTGGTTTTCTTAAAGAAAGATGCCCCAAAGTGGAAAGTATCAAGAAACTACTTAAATTTTAAGGACTTACATTAATGGTTCAACCAATGTCATAACTCAGAACTTTTAAACTCTATTTAAGAGTAGGCAAAATGTAATTTAGCTTAATTTTGGCACATGATTGTTAGTCAACAGAATATATTTTAAGAGAAGGGTTTTTTTTTTTTGGAACCTTACTTACCAAAGGCTACTAGTTCCTTACATAACACATTGTACCAAACATTTTCTTTCCTGTTCCCCTTTGAAACAGAATCTCTCTTCATGATGATCTTATAAATCACACCGTATTAATGGATTACATGAATGTAACCTTTTGTCATTATTGGAGCCGCAACCATTTGCATCATCATAACAATCACTTAACCTAGAGAGTCTCCTAGGAACGGGGCACCTCTCAGGTTAGGTGTAAAAGCAAAAATACCCAGTCCCTGCCTTGAATAATCTGCAGTCTAAGTATAATTAAAAAACAACCAACCACAACAAGGAATACAGCAAACAGATCAGGAAGGACAAGGCTGCAGATAAACTTAACTAGCCATGATCACACTGTTTTCCCATAGTTAAATGTTTCATGAGCATCCTGGCAGCAGGACAGGCCTTGAGTCTGAAGTCTCGTTTCTACACTGCATCATGTAGAGGTACCAGGTACCTCCCCTATACAAAGCTGGTTCAGGTATCTTGAGCACATCTAGAGCAGTAGCAGCCAATATGACCCAGCCTGGACACAGCAGAGCGCAACGGTGCCTGTGTGACCTCCAGCTTCTGAGCTGGCATCACCCATGCTGCAGAGAAACGTGAACTGGGCGGGCTGTGATCCCTACTGGGAAATGGGAGGAAAGCACTGAACTGCTTTACACCAGCTCATGATCTGGCTCACAGTTTTTACTTGGTATGAAATCAGACCAAGCTTTAATGTTGAGGAACCTTTCTGAAGGGGTAGAACGGCAGATGGGGAGGTTGCCAAACACGACAAAGATTCTTCATGCAAATGTTAGTGTGCTTGCCTAAATAAGAGTAAATACAATGCTCCCAGATACTGCAAACTATGATTGCAGTGGCTGTAGATCACTACTGTCAGGCCAAGCAGACTGTTATTTACCAGGCAACTGATTTCACCTTACGATAGATGTTGTATATTTTTTCTTTTGTTCTATAAACAGCTTTCAACAAATATAGCAATTATTTCTTATCTTCCAAGTGTACACTGTGTTTTGCTTAGGAAAGCACTTTCCTGACATTGCTGAAAGTCCTCCATTTTCAAATCTGAATAAAACCTCTAAAATATTCTTTTTTTGGACATAATGGCAACCCCTCCTCTCTTTGCCTTTCCACTGTGTTTATTTAACTTTTTCACAGGAGAGGGCATAGAAGAATAATTTTGAGCAGGTTGTAATTCGCTTGCAGCAATTTACAAAATATTCCCAGTAACAGAGAGGACAAGGCAAGCTGGGAAAAAGAGAAGAGGTCCAACAGTCTGCTGATACAGGTTTTTAATATATTAGTACCAAAATAAAATCCTTTTGTCATTCTCTAATGTAATGACTTTTTTTTCTCCCTTTCTCAGAAGTATTTAAATAGACAGAGATTTGGCAAAGTATATTAGGGAAAATTAGCTCATCTCAGTATGCACTTAAACTCGTGACTCACCTTATGCATGTGAAGTCATTCAATTCAGTGTAATCATGTGCTTAAATGATGGCTGGATCAGGGCATCGCAAACAGATTCATTATTGCAATAATGAGTTACGGCACAAGGTCTTCAAATGAACAAATTCACTTTTATCTGGCTTTTAGCAGTACACTAACAGTTAGACCTTTTAAAGAGAAAGGCAACTTTATAGACTGAATAGGAGCATATGATGCAGGTTTCCTAGACCCAAGTGTTAGAAAAAGGTAGTAACTGAAAAGTTACTTAGACAAATTACCCCATAGACATTTACAAAGGCGGAAAGTGATTCCCCCGGAACACAGAAAAGTCATACTACCGAGGCAGTATATTAATAGAAATTCAGTTGCTATCTTTAAAAATCTGCACATAGAGATTTGTCCTGGATGAGAAGTGAGTGAGTGGCAGGATATGGCCTTTGGCATTTCCCTCAAAAGAGTAAAGGTGTGGAGTAATGTCTGGACAACAGAAAAAAGGGATTTCTTTTAACTTTTTACTGCGTGGAAAACATGACCTAGATGAAGGAGCATTATTGCCAGAGCTTAAACAGATCTCTGAACTTGACAAATCCTTTTCCGATCAAAAAAATCACCAGAAAGTTACTCAGAGCAAAGAAAGCATTTATCTGATAGGAGAAAATCCTTTATATAAAAGAATTTAAAGTCTTTTTATAATGATTTCTAGGCCCAGACCATTAGTGTAAAGCTACCTTTCAGCTGGACTTGAGCTTGTTTATATTAGATTTTAGTTGGCCTTTTTGATTTTCAAAATAGTTTCAAAACAAATCAGAAAGTGTTAAAGCAGCAACTTTTGGAGCAGAGTCTTCAAGATGTCAAAACCTTTCTGGATGTGTTTATGAGGCATGCTTGAATATATTCAGAATATATTAAAAAATAATATACTGAGAATAAAAGGACAACAGTCTCCATCTTCTGTCCAGGGCTGGAGGGGTTTTAATGAACATTTCTACCAAAGATCCTGCTCTAGTTGAAGATGTCCCTGCTCATTTCAGGGGGGTTGGATTCGATGATGTTTGAAAGTCCATTTCAACCCGAACTGTTCTATGATTCTGTAAATAATATTTTTGTGCCTATAATAGGAACACATTTACCTAGTTTTCAGTGTTACATAGAATATCTGTATGTGGACATACATATAGGTGTCTGTGTTTCTAAGTGAATCTACCCTGAGCTAAAAACAGATGAGGCACAAGGTAGATGGCATCCTGGCAAAATTCCTTGGATTGCTACCAAGTGTGGGACCTCAATCCCACCAAGCTCTTCCACAATCCAAAATCCCCAAAGGTAGCAAAGGCGGCACCTGGGGAGCTGCCTGTAGCCTCGGCAGAGAAATAACCTCCTCCCTACTTGTTGGCTGAGAAACTTCAGAGAAGGTGACACCAGTGACGTTGTTGCTGTAGTTGTGCTTGTGCTGCCCAGGGCAACAACATGACAAAACTGTCGAATTTTAAAATGATGCATGAGAAGAAAGCCATGGATGAAAAGAGTAAAGATCAGTATCATCTGATGATCTTCAAAAAGGAATAAATCACCATAACATTATCTGCATAAGTTGCCAAGCTGAAGCTCTGCTTACAAAAAAACTTTCTGAAGGACTTATGTGAAGGCAAATGCTCCAGAGCGTGGTTAAGGTTCACACTAAAATCTTATTCTGAAGAAAAGCCTTCTCTTCTGTTAAACATATATTGGAAGCAGCATATCAAGTACTGTACTGTGTGTAATGTTATCTCCATAACACACTGGCTGGTTTCTTGGTGTTTCAAGAGCCTAAGAGGAAAAAGAGTTGCACTTACATTAAATAAAAATTTTCATTAAGAAAAATAAAACTTACTGAGGGGTTAACTTGGAGAAATGAAGTCACAGCAAAATTGCTGTCACCACAAATAGAAATTTATTCTAGTTTCTGCTACAAGTGAGGTCCCTGAATATAGATTTGGGTGCAAAACCATGCTTTCCTCTGAACTTCTTACTTGACTGCAGCTGTATGTATTTTAGGCATTAGTATGTCTCGTTTTTAAGAATTCAATGAAGTTAAGCAATGTATAAAGAACAATTCCAGGAGCTACGCAGGACCATAGCTTTGACTAATGGAAACACCATTTAAAAAGCATTCAGATAACCTTTCAATTAATATTCTATTCTTTGTCTTTTCCTCACTCTCCATTTTCAGATGCCTGCAGTCATCCAGTTAAAGCCTCTTTGGTCGTTCTTCCTTTTTCAAATGATAAGATGGATATGCTTGTGTTACAGAAGATGAGACCAGGATGTGAACACTGATTTATTTTTCCCTTGGACAGCATATGCATCATTCTTTCCATTAACTCTAAAGGAATGACCAGCTGTGTAATCGCTTTTTGGACACAGAGTGGGATTCATTTCATCTAACCTTGCCATCCCACAGCGGAAACCGAGACAAGTAGTTGGTTCATCTGGGTTCCTTCTGCAGCTACCAATGAGAGAAACTTCGATTTCAGAGGAACTCACCCTGCCTCTTTTAGACAGCTATTGCAGGTGCTCAGTCTGTGCACTGACTACAGAGGGATTCTACATAGCTCACTTTCAGATAGCTGAGGCAGCATGAGATTAAAACTCACTCAAAACCTGCAAACAGGCATCTCAAAGAAATTGGCAAAATAAATTCCCTGATTTGCACAGATTTATGTGTACCAGAGCTTCTGAAAACATAACTAGGCATGTCCAGGTGCTTAAATACCATCCAAAGTCAGACTTACATAGGCAATGACCTCTATTAAACCCAAGGCTTCATCATTTGGTGCAACTCATGCTGTGGCAACAATCCATAATTTAAGTGGCATTTGGTAACAAAGCAGATCATGTGCATCGTCAACATCTTGTAACCCTATTAACTCTGAGATAATGGCCTTGTCTCCCCTATACTTCTAAGCTTATTAAAATGGATTGTAATTAGCACTTCCTTTTTATACAAATCGCTTGACCCTAAGAGCCAGCTTTGGCACAGCAGCTAATAACCACTGCAGGTGATCAAAACCTGCGATGAAGGTGGACTCAGACAAAGGGTTGCCCACGAAGACCTAAAAGCCAAACTTCAGATTACATTTACAGTTTAAGCAGGAGTCATGAGAACTACTGCTTCAGAGAAAAAGCACTTTTGAGGAAAAATAATACTTACCTTGCTTTACCTCACAATGTTCTGCCTAAATGTTTTATCTCTGAATATACTCCTTGAAGAGAAGTTGGGTGCCCTTATGAGCCCAGATCAGAGCAGAAGCTCTGGGTAAACACTGTTGCTACTGAACGCTTTTTGCACTCCTCAGTCTTCTGTAGCAAATAAGATCAGGAAACAATTCTGTTTTGTCCTTAAAGCTAGTTTGTTGTTATCATTATTATTTCAAGCTTAGAGGATGATGTAATGTTGATTCTGGGTTTTGTCAAAATCCTTCCCTACACAATGCTCCCTGGAGAGGAAGGTTGATGCAGAGCTGGTTAAAGCACTGCTGGGGCAGCTGGGGAAGCTAGCCCAGCTTGTGCTGTGCGTGCCTCCAGCCTAGCCTGAGGATACCCACCTGACTTTTCCCTGCCCAGGCTATCATAGCTGACTGGGTGTTTTTCACGGTGACTAGAAAGAGTCGAGTGGAATAAAGTTTGCTCTGCAAATCACCACTCTCCATTCACTCCAGAGGCAACGCCATGAGTAGCTTCAACAAATTACCTGATTTTCAGGTAGTTAAATAGATGGGTTCAGTGCCATCCTTAATCTTCCCAAACTTCAGCTCTCCTAAGTTTCTTTTGTCTGTTTATAAACTTTCCAGGATAAAATAACAGTGAATTTTAATCCTAATCAATGCAGCTTTCAGATGTTGTCTACACTATCATGATAATTTAAATGAAACAGAGTGTTACAGAATGACTTTTATCTTCCTTCCAACTAAATAGTATTTTACCATGGTAGTAAAACACACAGACACACAGGAAAACTGTGGAAAAAACAGAAGTAGAAAAACAGGCTTAATAAAATCTTCTCCAAGTAAAAGCTCAAACAAAGAGTCTACTTTTAATGTAAGCATGTTATTGTCAACAGCAGCATCTCTATTAGGCTTGTTCCCTTACCTGTACATTCCTATTACTGTCATTTCTCAGGATTGTCATATTCACTGCCTTGACAGCACAAACACTATGCTGTAAAATCTGTCAAAGAGGCCAGTTGATTTCCTACATCTTCTGACACTTGCAGGTCTTTAATATCAGGCTGTCAGAACACCTAAGAGAAAGGCGGGTGCTTCCCTGTTCGGTGCTGTTACTGTGACTACCATTGCACATACTTTAATCATTAGCCTTATACTGCTATAAAATCCTGACTTTTATGCCCTTGGAGTCCCATGCTAGAAAATGCTGCGGGCATAAATCTATCACAGAGGTTAGCTGGCTCAGTTACCCATGGAGTTATATTTGTAAAATGAAGCCTTTACATTTTATGAAGCTTATATAGTTTTTTCTTAAACTTTCTTCTGTGACTTTTTTTTGTTTTTGAGAGGGGAGCTGTAGTAGGTGTAATGATTATTCAGTTACAGGTGTAGGCGAAACTCAGCCGCTTAAAATAAACCTCTCTACCCCTGGATCATTTTGTCTTTAGGTGTACTAATGTAGGAAATGAAATGGGCAGTAAGTTTTCTATAATGCAAAACTCTCTTGATTCAATCTTGAAATGAAACTGAGAGGAGAACAAGAGTAAATCAGACAGAACGGTCAACAGCCTTTAAGTGTTCATGGCACTCACTTCCCAGGGAGGAGGGTATCTGTATTCCTGCTCCTGGTCTGCCGTTGTCCCCCAGTGACACTGAATGAAGTAGTTCCTGAGCTAATAATTATCCTGGGATAGACCTTTTAGAATCTCTCCTGTTTTAGCATTCTACTTTGTACCCCAAAAAATTTAAAAGCAGTAAAAATGATTTTATAGCCCCCAGATCAGGGCTATAAAATATATACCCTGAGATGTAGCATTCTCTGCTAGTACTAACAGCCAAATTAATCACACAGCACAGCATGGCTCCACAGAAACGACATGGATTTAGGAAACCCCATTGCAAGAAGAGTGTGATAAGCAAAGCACATACTTCCAGGTGGTATTAGTCAGGTAAGCTGCCAGAAACCATAGCTGGATGTTTATTGTAGCTTTAAGTGACTGTATTGATGCTCCAAGAGTTTCCATTCACAGAGAAAGGAACAAAAATTCAGGTCTTTAGTACTTTAATTGCCAAAGAACATTTGCTGCAGGAAACTAATAACTTTTATACGCACTAATCCATGAACACCCTGCAAGGAGAATCAACAGACTTGTGACTGAGGCAGAGATAGGGCAAATTTGGAGATCAGTTCCAATAACTGCCTTACTCCCTGACAGGACATGTCATTTAATTTCCCCGTGCCTCAGCTTCCCATCTGCAACAGAAAGCAGTAACATCCTTTGTTCAGCTTAGACTGACTGGGCCAGGGGCTCTCACAGCTTGCCTAGAGAGCTTTGCATTATTAAAACAATCATAAATAATAACAATAGGGTTTACTGCTGTAAGTCAACAGCAGATCTCCTGGCTATATGTGCACACAAGGCATCAGCTGAATCATGGGAGGTAACACACACTGTCACTTCCTTGGGCTGCTCTGCTCCTACCGGCTGCCAAATTGCTCTCACCTCTTGTCAAGTAATGGCCAAGTACTGTAAGGAAATGCAGCCTGGCTGCTATTGCTTACAGTAATGAACGCTGCTGTCGAGTGTAACAAATGTCGTATGTCATAACAGCATTTATGACACTAATACTGAATCACTGGATAGCATCCAATAAAAATCTATGGTGAGGTAATGGGACGTAGCTAGAGAGTGTTGAAAAGGAATCCCGAGTTAATATAGTTCTTATAGTTTCAGCTATACACAAAATATCTTGTAATACTACAGCTAAGTGATAGTTATAAAACAAGAAAGCTAACTGTAGGATACGTGAGACATTCTGCAGATTTATGGTACCTCAAATGCAGCTCCTTGCAGTGCTCCCTGACAAGGTTTTAAGCAGGGTTAACAGTTCTGACTGTTTTGTGGCATCTGCTATGCTTTAAGTTTCTGCAAGATATGAACTGTTTTCCACTCATTGCCCTGGACTGACTAGTATTTTGCTGTTTTTATTCACAGCCAAAAAATACTTTTAATTCTTTATGGATTATTTTACCTTGCCTGAGAAGCCAGCATAGGTCAGGTCTGGATGCGTTTGTCTCAGACCCTGTATACTGACTGCTGTTCCAAGCCTAAGCCCATGACGTGTAACAGTTTCCAAAATGAAAATATCCTACTAGACACAAGTAGTCTCTCATATATAAGATTAAGACATAAATGTGCCTTGAACTGTGTTCCTTTACCTTGAACTTGCCATTTGCAATACTAGTGATTGCTTACATCTTAGTTGCTCTTTCCTGTGTGCGCAGAGCCAGTTACACACTGAATTTACAGAGGCAGGGCTTTGTAAGTCCAGTCTATCCCTTGCCTAGGACTGCATAAGCATGAGTAGTTTAAATTATTCTCATCTAAATCCAGGTTTCCAAAGCAACCCTGTCAAATAGAGGCATCCACCTTTCTTTTGCTGGATGGCTTCAGCTAATAGTCAGTCAGTCATGGTATCCAAAAGGGGGAAGACTGCAGTCTTCTCCACCATTGTATTATCTTTTCTCACTGCTTTTTCTACTTTTATATATTATGGCAAACCCACAGCAGTAGGAGGTAATTCTAGCTTGTAAGATCTTAGAAGAATTGAATGCAAGTCCCAATGTATATATTTCATATCTAAATATGTAATTTTCTGTAACATTCCTGTCTCCTTCCAGTTTATCCACAAGGGCTCCTGGTGAATACCTCACTGTTCTCCCTTTCTCTGAAAATGTGCTCTAACAGCTCTTTTCCTTCTTTATCAGTAATTTTCCTTCTTCTTGTACTGAAGCTCTACATTTACCTGCAGGTGTTGTTCTTACAGAATCACAGCATGGTTTGGGTTGGAAGGGACCTTAAAGCTCAGCCCCCAACCCCCTGCCATGGGCAGGGACGCCTTCCACTAGACCAGGTTGCGCCAAGCCCCATCCAGCCTGGCCTTGAACACTGCCAGGGGTGGGAATTTTGAGTGTATCTCATTATTTTACACCTTCTTCATCTTCTACATGAGCACAGTTCTTTGCTCCACACTCATTCTTCATCTTCTCACCTATGCTTGAACTAGTCCCATTGCAAGCCGTGGTTTCCAGTTACCCATCCATCATTCCATTCATCAGGCTAACACATTCCCCTCTTCCAGCCCCCACACAAAACCTGCTTTTGATGATTTCTAAAAACCCTCTTTTATTTAGCTTTCTAACTAGCATATTAACACAACTAGGCCCTGTAACCTCATGAATTACTAAATCACCTAAATGACTGTTCTGGTGGGGAAAAAAGAAAAAAGATCCTACAGAAAATCACTTAAAAATTCAATTGCTTCATGCAAATTTTAAATGCCTTCTATATTACTCTTAATTAGGAAGTTATCTATTAATATTGTAGTGACATAGTCCTATGAGGAACCTGAGCTATTACAATGCACACTTTTCACTGTCAAAACACAAGTCTTATTCTTGCAGTGCCCTGTGTTTTGGGGCAGCACACAGATGCAGGTACCTGTCCAAGAGAAACTTAGGCTACATGGTGGGGCAGAGTTCTCAGCCACGCCTAGCCAAAGAAACCACCAGCCTTTGTCTTCTTGCTTCATTTAGACACAAAGCCTCTAAACATTCTTCTCTGGTAAACAAGAAAGAATGATCTTAGGGCCAAATCCCAGGAGCTTGCTTTCTGTACAAAGAAGCTGTGGGTTAGGTTGTGTTCCTCCACACTGGGAAAACTTTTGTTTTAAATATGCCATTGCACTTCCGTGATTTCATTCCCAAGGATGCAGATCTCCTTCACGTGGATTCTCCAGGTGAATGGGTGATTCCATAATACAGTTAATGTTTGTTATTAACTTTTAATGACCTCTGTGATTAATCTGTCATTTCCATTAGACAATACTTTTTTTGTGTCTATTCTTTCTTCCTGCTCTGAGTCTTCAGATCTACTGCCTTTGAGTTAAAGTTGCAACTTCATGTAGCTTCATTAAATTAGATTTGGTTTAAAACAGGCTTCACATCTGGTTCTAAATTTTTCTCAAAAGCTTGAGATGTTCGGGATTGAGATTTTGATCACAGCAACTACTGAAGGGAAAAACCAAGCTCCACTTCCATATCCAAATGTGAGTTCCATATATATATCTCCAAAGGTTTGATTCAGATTCAGCTCCCGTTTTCCTTATGCAGTACTAATACATGTGCCAGGGAGTTGGTCTGGTTTCACAACAGCTTTAGCAACATAACAAAAGCAACCATGCCAGGCTGCATAAATGGAATTTCAACAAGAACTTTTGAACAGAAAATTCTCTTCCCAAAATTGTTTTTCTGTAACTGAAAAATGTCTTTCAAATGGAACCACTTAGCATAGCCCTGAACTGTATCCAGGATGGTCATAAACTGCTGCTCACAGGCTAAGGGCCAAGATTTTGACTTCAGATATAAATGCAGTAGGAGATGCCAGTACTGCTAACACTGAAATCTGGCCTGATTAGCTTGATTTTAAAGCATTTGTTTCTTTGTTCTCATTTCTGCTTGTAAAATCAAGGAGTGTGTTTAAAGCAGAGCTCAGAAGAGATATTATTTGGGAAAACTCACTATGAAAGTTCTATCCAACCCAGACTTCTGGTCTGTTTCAATCTTATCATTGCCTGAATAGCTTCAAATGGAGCCTTCTCCAGACTCCCTTTTTCTTTATGAGCCATAAACAGCTCAAAAGCCTCAGCATTAGCTTCAATTTCTTCCATGAAAACATCCCAGCTATATACAATTTCACCACTTCTTCCCTGACATCTCCAGTGAATCGTCTTTAGCTCCTTTTCACAATGTCCTCCCTAATACCTACCACGCTGTCATTCTGCCTTCCCCACGGCAAACTACTGCTACTGAGATTATCATTGTTAACTATTCTCAATGGCCTCCACTCCTCAACTATACCAATTCAAACTTCTTCCTCCAAAGATTCATTTAGGGTTTTTTTCCAACTCCCTCCATTCCACCTGTTTAGCTTTCAATGTCTCATTTTCCTGATTCACCCAGAAGTCTTTATGCCAAGGAGTTCCACGACTCAAATAACTTATCAACGCTTTCTTAAAAAACACAGAAGACTTGAATAAGATCAATTGAAGCCATTGATGTCAAATTTCCTCAATCAGAGAGCTGTTCAGCACCTGTTCTTTCATGCTCTTCATGCTTTTGGTAATGGCTGTTGAGAAAACAGCCCTTCCACGGGACCTACTGCAAATTCAGAAGTCTGAAAAGGGGCAGGCGCTGTAGATGGCTTAATGGGTAGAAATGTGTCAGCGATAAATCAAGAAGGCAGGAGAGAGGGGAAGAATGCCCCTCACATTGTATCAACCTGTTTATTCTTGGTTTACCCCAACATCAAGGACACATCTGTACAGGCAGTAACCATGCCACCTCTTTTACCTTCACTCCATCGTAACGATCAGGGTACAACCTAGGTTTTCAGAATGACTTAGGGCACCAAAGTCTCAATTTCTGCTGAAAGTTAGTTTGATTTGGCATCCAACCCTCAATTATATCTCTGGTTAATGCTCCTGGTGCACTAAGAAAGAACTGTCCCATTTTCACTGCATAAGCGATGTACCATCTGAAAGATGTACCACTGGCCTGGCCATAGACAACAAACAAAATAAGGACATGGGTGCTTTGCAGCTAGTAATCATTTAGCAAAGAAACAGAAGATGGAAACAAAATGGAATCCAGCCTAAGGAAAAACCTAGTTTCTATTACAAAGATCTAAACTGTAAAATCTAGTTTCTGTGTTCTGTAAAATCTCGTTTCTGCAGCTGTTTCTGAGCTAGTATGTCTAGATAACAAGGATGAGAATTCCAGCAGACAGAAGATTAATGACGAGAAATAATTTTAAGTTATCTGTTTCTCTATCCCTACTGGTGGAGTATTTGTTCTTACAACTCTGGTTTTGCACCACAGTAAATCATGGGTAAATTACTGATTAAATCTGAGTTCCTAAAGACATCAAGTAATTGTAATAACTAGTATTAGAAAATCATTTAACTCTTAGAAGCTACTTTAGATTAACAAATAATTAGATATGTTAGATTAACATATAATTCATGTGATTCTTTTTGTTGTTATAAATACGATTTAATTTAAAGATAATCTTCTAATCCACTGTATTAAAAAGCAATTATGGCACCAGTGCATTAACTAAGAATCAGTTGCACATCCCAGAGACATAACAGATCCAGGACTTTATTAGAACACTTCAGAACACATGGAGGTGACTGAACAACTGGGGAAGGCATCAGTTAATCCACTTAATTATTTAATGCAATAGGATTTAATCTGCTAATGAAATTCACAAAGTTGCTGGATACTGAAAACATGCTGGCTTATGAACGCCAACCACAGTGCTCTCTATCGTGCAGATGCTCTACCCTTCATTTGCAGACATGGTATTTTGGTGGTGAATTGGTTATGTGCAGCAGCAATACTAAGAAAGGCTTTCCAAAAGCCTTTTTAATGGAATTTGGAAACTGAGATGCAGGAAGAAAAAACAGCATCTGTAATCAAGCCATCCTGTGCACAACACCAACAAAGCTTCCGCAGATGTCTCCTGGCCCCTATAGAGATACACTGATGCTTCTTACGAAATCTGGAATCATTAAATCTGTAGTTTTAGACAGAAGTGTAGAATCCTCTCTAAGTTAAAGAAATCGGGGAAGAGAGGAATGCATGCAGACAGAACTACATTGTTTTGGATGCTAAAAAGAGATCCTGCTTAAAAATTAAAATCACATTTTCCCTTAGTACCTGAACATCCATAATTCAAAAACTTAAGTCAACAAAAACTGTTGAGTATTGGATCTGAGTGAACAGAAGTAGTTAACAGCAAATTCAGGATTAGAACCTGATCTGGCTTTCAGAACATTAAATCATGTCAGAAAACCTCTTTTTGAAATTCTCTTAGTGCTACATGGATCATATCGGCTGCCTCAGTAGGATGCCTGGACTAGGAGTTTAATTCCTCTGAAAAGCATGAGCATATTACAGAAGGTTAGCATCCTCCATTGCCTGTACGATCAATTCATATGCCCATTTGTCTTCTGCACAACTACATTTCGGTCTCAGTTTTGTTAGTAACTTGTACTGTATTTAGATTAATTATTAAATGAAAAAGAATATAATTATAAATGGCAAGATGAAAAGCTTGCAAACAGGGAACTATAATTCCCGCTGTTGTACTCGCTGCCTCTCAGAGTGTATTGTAAATCCACACATGCTCAAGCACTGAATTTCTTCACCTGCATCTCAGGTAAAACAATGTTCCCTTTTTGGTATCTTCACGCTGCAAGTTTTAGGAGGTCTGAAAACAGAATGTGGCCCCAGTAGCTTTATAGTTTTTTTATTGATATTAGCTGTATCTCACTAATTTACCCTATGGAAAGAAAGAAGTTTCCTTGTTTCAAAGTCAGATTTATCTGGACAACAGAGTTTTTATTGTTTAAAAGCCTGGCCTAATATTATGTATGACAATAATTAAAAGAAATCAGGTCTGAGGAGAGATTTGTTGATGTATACTGATGTTTGTTTCTTAAATCTCAGCTCACTGTGATTTTATAGCAAGGGCAAGCATAGAAATCTGCAACCATTTCAAATTAACCTTGTTTTACCTGGACTGGTAAATTATTTTTAAGTGTGTACCACCAAGAGGAATAAGGTGCTCAAATCGTTTCTTGCAGAAAAGGCAAGTTCTGTTTGGAGGCCACATGCATAAAAGGTAAAGAAGTGTATCAAATTAAGCAACAGGTCACTTGTGAAAGGACAAAATACAGGCAATATTAAAAAACCAAACTATGGCTAAGTGAGTTGAGGCTACATAGGAGCTAGGCTCTGAAGAGCAACAACAGTGGCAGGGATGCAATAGGAGAAATCCCATGCTGGAAGGAATCAGAAGTTAATTTTTTTCTTAATGAATGCCCAACAACATTGTGGTTATGAACACTGTTGACAAAGGATGTAAAAAACCAATAAGCAAATAGGGAATGAAAGAGGAGTTCTGAATTAACATTTTGGTGGGGGTTAAAACAAGAAAGGCAACGTGAGGCAAAAATATCCAAGAGGACATCTATGTACAAGTGGGTACAGAGACCACTGGTTCCACCAGAATTCAAAGCCATTACCTGGCTAATACAGAGGTTTTGAAGAACATATAATTTGGTTCAGGGAGCAAAGAAGGACTAGAGATAGCTCTACTTGCAGCTGGAATGTGTCAGAGAAAGAAAGAAGATCCCAAATGACACTAACCCGGGATCCCCCATGGGGACAGTGGGGTGGGCTGGGCTTCCTCCAGAGACAATGGATAATTCCCACTGCATTAGATTTCTAGAGTGGAATGAGAAACTGCATTTTTGCTGATTGATACTAGTCGTTAGGAAAGTAGCTAAGCAGAATCAGGAAAGAGTTAGGAAAAACGGCTTCCCAAGTAAGCACAATGATATCCTGAGATGAACCATTAATAGGTTTGCCCATATGTTTTTGCCATCACTTCACGATTCAGCATTCCCATTTCCCTCCCATCTATACTGTGATTTCAAGGCAAACCAAAACTAAGACAATGTTGTGAATGTATCAAATTTGCTTAAAGAACAAAAATTTTCTCCTCCTGTTTGCATGTGGCTGAACTTTATAAGCTGCATTTATATTGCCTAGTTTGCAGCGTCTGAGGCCAATCTGGATGTTTTTAAGTAAGAGTTATTCATTTAGCAGAAACAGGTAATTCACTATCTGAATTGTTTAGGCAAATTTCCTGCACTATCAAAGCTTTAGCTTCTTATATGCTTATGCAGCTTATCTATTACTCTTTGAAATGCACACCTAGAATCTTTTACTGCAATATCACAGCTAGAAACCTACAGCTGTATTAAAAAATTATGACATCAGAGGCAAAATACCCGCATCATTGAGTTCTGAAAATCATCTCTCTGTTCCCACTACTTTTAAGCTCCAGAATTCTGATCTTGGGGACCTGATGAAGAATAAATACATGTTTTGCATTTGATTTATTTCTGTGTTATTAAATCTTGTTTGTGCTTCACCCAGGTACAAGTAACAATGTAAATTTATTTCACGCCACAGTGGGTCATGTCATCAAAAGTCATTATTCCCATTGGAAATTCTGCAGTTGCTTGCAGGCTTGGGAGCGTATGATATTCCTGACTCAAGATCCTGTGATGGGAATGAAATTCATAGTAAGCTGGTAATTACATCTGGTCCTATACTGTGAAGATACAGGCACTCAGAGACAAGCGTGTCAATACTCTGTGTTTATATTTTTGCAAGATAGGAGAAATTCAATTTTATTCAGCTCTCTCCCAGTGACTTTCTGCAACTACGTATCAGCAGAACTTTTTTCGCTTTTTATTTTAAAGATAAATTGCTTGGTGCACTATCAAGGATACTTAGAATTTAAGAATAGAATCTATTAGTCTGTCACTCTTCCAGAGACACAGACCTTGAAGAGTCTGAAGAAGCAGTCTTTATGTGACAGCATAATAACGATGTCAGGCACCCTCCCTCCTCCCCAATCTTCTTGAATGACGTTTTCCCCAGCAGGGAAAATTAATACACTTCAAAAGTTATAACATGCCGGAAAACATACAGCAGCCATCAGCATGATTTTCTAAAATGAAGCAGTGTGGAAACCACATTCTTAATCAACTTTTGTAAACCAGCTCTCCTACTTTAGAAAAAGAAAAAAAAAACCCCTAACAAAAAAAGTGCTTCATAATGTTTTTACTCTGTAGCATTAGATTTGCTAGTGAAGTGTGGAATACTTCTCATGTTATTAAATTTCAAAGACCTACTCCTTAGGGCTTGTCTTAAGTCTGTCATCTGTGCCGCTAGTAAAGACTCTTAACACTTGGACAGCTCCATCCCTCCCCTTAGATCCCACCAGCAAATCAATCAAAATGGCACCACTTCTTTTCTGCAGCATGCCAGAAAATGTTGATATTTCATCACTGCTTAGCTGGCTTTTGTCATCATTTGAGAGTTGTCTGTATCACTTAGCAAGAAAGGGACGTGCACAAAGGGGTTATCTCCTTAGTGTCAGAGGAAGTGTGATTATGTTATTTGATCACAGTGAAGAGAGCGGCTGGTATCTCGCAAAGGATGGGAAACAGACAAAGTTAGAGAATTCAATAGAGGCAAAATATTAAGAGAAGGAAAGAAAAGAAGAAAAATAAAGAGAAAATGGGGGTGAATAGAAATAAGAGGAAAATGATAAAAGATCAAGGAATACGAATCAAGAAAATGTTATGTCAACAGGAAAAGCAAACATGCTAGAAACAATAAACTGACATACAATGAAACAATATAAAACAAACCAGCAGATTCAACTTTAAAATAAGAAGTAAGGAAAAATTATTGATGTTCTCCTCCCTGTCAGTATCTTTTATACTTTTTACTAGGTGTGTGCAGAGAGCTATATATAAATTAATACCCATCAGTGGAAAACAAAAGTCAAACACCACTTCAGAGAGAAAAGCATACCATCTTCTGACTTGCTGAAGATGGGAAGCTTTGCTCTCTGGTACTTCTAAGGACCTCAGTAGAAGTTCAAGGTACAGAACAAGCTAAAAACAGATGTCCTTGACAATGATTCATGTCAACAAAAAGGAAAAATACTCAAAGCATGTCAATGTTTGTGACACTGACCTGCTTTTGTTCAGGGAAATATTAAGACTCTACTTAGCAAACCAGTTCTGCCATTAGCATCAGGCATGTGACGGAGAATCGGAAACTACTTCAGAAATCCATCAGCAATCCAAGAGTCCAGAATTATATTAGAGACTTGCCATGAAAGAGCAGAACCCGAGTTAGGAGTCTTGCAGGTGGAATGAGAAGGTCTAGAATGGTGTTAAAATGAGTAGCTCAGATGTGAGCTTAAAGTCCCAGAGCCAGCACAGAAGAACAAGACAACTTCAGCATCAACTAAGGACTTCAAAATCCCTTAGAACACAGCTAAATTAGGCTGAGTAGATCTGGAAGCATCTTTGGGGAAAAGATAATTTGGAATATTAAGAATCAAATGGTGGCTCCCCCTGAGTGCAGAGATGTAGCTTGTATGTCTTTCAGAAGATTAGTCACAGGAAAAACAAATGCTGGCTTTGCATTCGTGTTTGAAGTTGAGAAGGCAACTGGTAGTTGGTAGTAGTTTAAAGCACTGCCAGTTTCCTTGTTAGCTCCCTTAGAAATAAAACAAACAGAGATGACAGATGATGATGTCCCTATCACTGAGAAATAGTTTTCGCTACACAAATCATGTTATTTTCTGTTTAGACGAGGCAGCATGGTTATATCATTAAAAGATTTGTTGACAGCTTTTGTTATTAATGGTCCCAAATGTGCCTCCTGCCATCTGTGATGGGCAAAAGATAGTAGCAGGCAATGATGTGCATGGAAGTTTGCTTTCCTGACTACTACTTAAGGAAAAGGCAGATTTTTTTTTTTAAGAACAGATCTGTTTCTTAGTGACCCTTTAGAATGCTCTCGATACAAGTCATCTGCTTTGTAAAAATACAGTAATTTTACAGGGAAGAGACACTATTCTAAGGCATAAAGATACAATTTGCACTTATGAATGTATTTTCATTATAAGTCTGGTGGGAAGGATATGTTAGTCAAGCAAGTTGGGGCTAAGATGGCAGTGCCAGCTTTCTCACATCAGCTGTCTGAAGATTTCAAAGAATCAACTTGAAAAATTATCAAAAAAACCAGAACAAGATGCAAAATGGCTTGTTTTTTTTCTAAATCAACAGAACCCAACTGACTTGGGGCTTGATGACTACTCTGAGCATTTCTGCAAGCACAATGGGAAAGAAAAGCATGTAAAGGACCAAATTTTACTGACAGGTCAGGTGCCAGCAAAGGTGGCTTTGCTGGCAGGCTAGTTAGTTCTCAATTTATCCAACATAATGAACACATATTCTCTTTTCATTCTAAACTGAAATTATAATCTATCTCTGAATAGGAAAGTTTCTCAGTCCTGTAATTTGCAGTCCACTAAATACACAAAATCTATTAAGCTTTATCATGTTTATAATGAGGTTCTAATCGTGCTAAAAATCATGTCTTTACAGAATCTTCAGGTGCAGCATTGCAGGATGATGACTGGACTTGCATCTGCTTTGGCTGTTCTCAGAACTAGCATCAAAGAAACTTGCTTTGGAATAGAAAAAGATGAATGCCAAACTCTTGAATAAAAAAAGGGAGTCTTTGAAAGTGAAGATGAAGAAAGTTGCCCATTTTTTCCCCCTTTCTTAAGTAAACAATGCAAATAACAGTATTTGCCACTGCTGGTTTATGATGGAAGAATAAAAACATTTTAGGGTCAAGTTCAGTACACAGAAGTGAATTATTGGTGTTGCAGGAAGTCCTGCCATCGGTTGCATCAGGCTGCACTCAAAAGACAGGCCTTTTATTGAATTAAATTATGCTATTAATTTGCAACAGAAAAATTAGGGTGGTAACACTTAATATGAAAAGCAAAACCAAAACTCTAAGCTGTAAACAGTTTCTCTACAGAGATACACTTGACCCTGGGAATAGCATAAAATGAACAAGGTGGGTGTGGGGGAGGAAAGGCAGCATAGCTATAAATGTTGCCTTAAACAAGCTCAATCTATGGCTCTACTACAGCATTTGCATACTATGTTATTTTAATCATGAGTAATTACTAGGAAACAAAAACAACTCATGGCAGGATAAGAACTGTAATAAATCATTAAAAACATCAGGGGATTTCTATTAAGACCAGATTTAAGAGGGTCATTCTTTTAACTTTAATATCGCCAGCATAAGACATAACTTAGTGCAACAGAGCTCAGCTTGTATTTAGGCAGTTATCCTACTGGATTAATATAATGGTAATTAAAAAAAAAAAAAAGTCAACATTTGTATTTAATTTATTCTAGTGCCAAATTAATTAATTTAACAGTGCTCACACTGAGTCCATCTTAGGTGGGGTGTGGATCTTTGGTTTCAGGGTCTTAGTTCCATGGCAGCGTGACAAGCCATCTCGTATTGCACCAGACGGGCTCCTGAATTGAGAACCTTGTCTCAGCTTTTCAGTAATGAAAAGATGCCAGCCCATCCATGTCCATAATGCAGATATGCTCAGTTCATATATCAGTATACTTCTGCTGATTTTCAGCAGCGTCAAAACAGCATAGCACCACTGTAATAACGAGGAGAATGAAGCCCCAATCTCTCTCTCTTACACGTGTCTCAGCTCTCATCTGGAAGCTCACTGACATGAAATAGAAAGCCAAGGGTTTCCTCCCAAGAGGAAAAAAAGCTAGCGCTTTGCCATTAGACAGTCCTTACAACCACCAAAAGTACAGCAGGAGACAAGAAAAGGAAAAGATCAAACCAGTGCATCTTCTCCTTCATTTACATTCAGTAACTTCGTATCTGAGCATAAAGCTGACTGCAGAATAGTTGGGAAAAATCACTGGAAGGCAGATTTGTTCACAGTTCTCATCTCATGGTCCCTTTGCATGCGAAATTCGTATTAACTTGTGCATTTGAAACACAGACAAGATTCTACACAAATTTGCCCAGGCATCCTCAATGTATATTCATTTAGATACCAGAATAAAAACCAGTCAGGCGCTGCATATTTCTCTGTAAGGACACTTCAAAAATACAATTCGAATTCTCTTTTAAAGGTATTTGAAATTTCATGTCCACACTGGGAGAGAGGGAGGTTTTGCAGGCAATTTAGAACTACTACTACTTTCAGGTAGGTAGGAATCAACCCATCCAGCCAGCCATCCAAATATTAAATGAAAGAATGGCCGTTGTCCAAAGCTGTGTTTCTGATAGCTGCAGATTGGAGAGGCTGTGGATAAGCTGTCACTACTAACAGATGCATGTTCTGTAGTATCCTGGCAGCAGATGCTGCTGTTGCTGACAGGATCTACAGCACTAGGGATGGATGAGAGTGCCTTTCTGCTGTGGCACCGGAGAGACTTGTCTAGTGCTCAAAAGCATCTGCAGGGAGCTGCAAGACAGAAGATTGTTTCTTATTCAAATGGGCATAAACTCCCCACATGGAGGCAGAGAGAAAAACATGGGCTGGGAAGAGGTGTACAGGGTAAATAATTAAGAAAATAAAATGCTGCAAAAATGAATCTTCAGAGAAAGGAACAGAAATCCACATGCTCACTGAAGTGAGAAATGCAATATTTAAATGCCCCAGTAAGGTTCTACAAGCAGTCATGGTAGCGGTGTTGTTACAGGGTTTGAGGGATGTCAGCCCTCGTACTTCAGGACATAAGGCAGTTGCTACCTGCTTGAGGTTGGCCAGAACTGCACAGCACACACCCTTCACTGGCATGATATTGCTGAATTATACGGGTTTTAAACCATTTTCTGAAGCATCTGGTCTTGGCTCCTGTTAAAGGCAAGACCCCTTAGCAACTCCAGATGAACCATTGCTCTGATGTGTTATGACAATTTCTGTGTTCTTACAAATGTCTAGATTAAACTCAGTTTTTCTTTCAGCTAAATGGTTCACTTTACAAAAATAGCTCATAGAAATACTCAGTGGAAAAAAGAGAGGACAGTAACCTGCCCAGAATATTTTGTGTCTATGATAATTAAAATATAGTAGCAAGGGGTTTGCCTAGAAATGATTTTAATAAGAATCATATTATACCATACAATGCAATGTCAGGCAATAGGTATTCCCAGTCAACTGACAACCCATCACACCAGATTGAGGAGATTAGTTTGATGCCTGTTTACTTGCTCTGACGGTGCATTGTGACAAACCCTCTAAAAGGTTAACTTGGATTGCAACAGTTCTTGATAGTAAAGAAAACATTAACTGGAAAGCCTGGGTGAATGCTAATTTAGCAAGGCTGACAGTGCCAAAAGAGTTCCTATCAAGGACAATGAAAAATTACCCATGGGGTTTAAGCTAAAAAAGGGCACTGAACGATTTCTGAAAAAGTGAAAACTCTTTTGATTTTAAATCCTTGCAAAGCAAAGTCAAGTTGAAGCTGTCACCGTAATCTGAATGGAAGTTTCATTTCAAATCCCTCACAGCCTATAATGTTCTGATTTTAAAGGTTAAACAAGCAGTAGAAACGCGAGTTGATTAACCCTTGTCTTCCCCTCTCCAAAACCCCAAATCAACTAAACCTAAACGAGCTAAACTAGTTGGAGGCCAAATTGAACATGGTAACAGACAACCGGTGGAAACACTGATGAACAAGGAGGAAAATGAAGAAAACAGGAATTCTACTAAACTTGAAAATGATGTCTTAGAAGATTTCACTCATCTTAAACTTCTGGCATCAACCACTACATAAAACAGAGAGGGAAGAGCTCTCTCTGGAGAACTCTAACATACATGAACATGTCTGAGGAACAGAACAAGGAACAGAACAAATGTCCTGTTCCTCTTTGCCAGTTAGGTTTGTCAGAATGAATAATTCCCAATCCAAAGCAATTTCCTCCTCCGACTTTATCAAAATACTTTGCTTTACTGCATGGTGGATAAGATCATTCACACATTTCTCGAGTCCTTTTTTCCCCTGCAAAACCTGGGAGTTATATTTCTCTACCCTCCAGAAGAGCAAGGATTTATATTAATTAAATTCACTTCTTTGGGAAGGGGAACATTCTTCTGTACTGGTGTTTTCATCACAGTACTACAATCTCTCGTCTTCTTCACGACGCAAGAAACACAAATGACCTTTTGTATGTATGTGTGAACTGCTAGACAGGAGATAAAGATCCACAGGTTTGGAAAGACACACAGGACATATACAGAGGTAGAAGGAAATACTTTGCTATAACGTAACTAAAGGTATATAAATTTTCAGTATGTGAATATTTTCATCAGCTTCCAGTGAAGGAATGGCTTCCAAGAAGCTATCCATGTGTGAAAAGTTAAGCATGTGCCTCACAGTACTGAGAGAGATCAGAAGGACAGATTACTTGTTCTTGCTGTGGTTCTCTTATTAACTACTTCCCTCATAGGCTGCCTTCCCCTTCCCCATATCAATGCAGCCACTCACTGGCATGCAACCTCTCTCTTGATTTATGTCATCTCTAAATTTGCATCATATGAAGCCAAATGACTAGGTGACGAAGTTCTGGAGATATCGACTTCAGATCTATCACCAACTTAACCAGTTTTCCTGTTCTGCAGAGGACAGGCTATACAATATAAGGAATGACACAAAATTAGTGTCTTTCAACCCTAAGAAAGGAATGAAGCTTTTCTCTGAGAGCTTAGCTTCCACACAGCATCAACCCAAGGCAGATCTCCAGCTCAAAGAGATTCCTGGCTTTGCCATTAATAAAGGAAGACAAATTGACTTGCTCTTGTCTGATTTTTTTTTCCCCCAGATGCTCACCCTAATGAATGCATCAGGAATCACAACTCCTTACTGCATAAAAATGAATGACCTCTGCAACATCCCTCTAAATTTGAGCAAGAAAGTGCTGGGTGGTTATGCATGACCCAGTTTGATGAAGTTGCTTACCTAAAGCTCTAGGCACCTTCAGCATCAAAGTCTAACAGCAGAATAAATAACCAGAAACCACAGCCACGACGGAAGAGCCAACAGCATAGGAATGCTTCTTGGAAGACTTCAGTACCCTTCATTCCAGCTGAGAACTGTAAGAAATGTTTTCTTTTAAGCTGGCTAACGTTGGAAAATCAAATCCTAAGGGATGAAAAGTGTTGATACATGATGTCCCATGTTTCAGGTTCAGAACTAAACTTTTGAGTAGATTTGCATGGGGACAGGAAACAGGATGATGAGATAGGATAGTTAAGCACTCCACCCTTGTTGCAGACATGCAGCAAGAGGCAAAAGTCATAATTATCAACACCATCTTGGTAATTCAGGAAAAAAAACCTCTAAGGGAATTCCAGTCTTTTAAGCTACACTAAGAATGTGTTGGAAATCTCATCCCACCTAGCCTTAAAGATCCTGTAATATGTCCACAGTTAAGTCCCATGCTTGTCATTGGGGAAACACAGCTATAAAACTAAAAGTTTCTGTGCCTGTAACAATTTGTAATTAGGGAGTTTTCATACAGAAGAAACAGAGATTTGCTGGATTTTGTAACCAAGCTGACTAGAACAGCAATGTAGGTAAGAGAAGGAAGCACAACATCCACAAACTGACAAGTCAACAGCAATAGCCTGAACAAAATCATGTGGCCATCAAGGCAAGAAAGAAAGAAGTTTCAGCATGCATCAGAAAGTGTAGCCAACTGCCCTATGAGCAATGTGCCTTTCCATCTATCCAGCACACTCATGTTAATCTCCTTCGAAAAATGTCCTTCTTCTGAAGTAACTTACCTGTCACTGAGGGGACAACTTCACTGTTATTGCTGAAAAAACCTTTCCATTAGAAATGCAAAACCGACAGGCAAATGTTAAAAAAGGGTTATTTACATCACATGAAGCAATTCCACATAAGTTTAAATTTTCTGTCTGCATTGTGTCTTATGTCCCAGTATTACAGCTGTTGATTTAGGTTAGAATCCTGTCCATTGACCATAAAACTACTCATCACTTAATCTTCCTAATACCATTAGGAGTGCAGTAGGATCTTTCCAAACTAAGGGTGGGATGATCTATCAGCATTTCAAGTGTGTTTGCATGCAGGGTTGCTGATAACAATATAAACAAATTCTGTAAAGTATGAGTAGTTTCAATATGTTATTTACTGAAACCTGAAAATAGAACCACTGCCTCATCAAAGTGATAGTTTAGGCTTTTTAGGAGACTTCTGCAGAATTCGTTAGAGATGAAATTAAAAGTGTTCTGTGAAAGCATGATGGGGTTCTGCAGAAATGATTAAGAAATCCTGCTGTGATGAGCAGAGAATACTTTGTACTCCATGTAATTGTAAAAAAGTGAAATAAATAGAGAATTAAGGGGCAGATATTTGGCACTTGGCTTAGTGAAAGGAGGATTAGTCTACCTGCTGTAAATCAGGAGCGGCAGGTTTCTGTGTGTGCATTTACAAGCTCCACAGAAAAATGAAGACTTGTTTACTTTCCTTGCATTCATCTATTAAATGAAAACTGAATGAAGTATAGGGAGAAGTGCTTACAGTCCAACAAAGACTACCTACTGAATACACCCAACTATCTCCTGCTTTTCTTTTTTTTTCTGCTCTTGGCCTTTCACGTATTCACCCCCACTACACACAAACTTAAAAAATATTATATAAAAATACAAGCTCTTGTGAACACACTTTCCTGAAATAGAATGATACAACTGCCCCATCCCTGGCAGTGTTCAAGGCCAGGTCAGATGGAAGGTGCCTGGTCTAGTGGAAGGGGTCCCTGCCTGTGGCTCAGATGAGCTTTAAGTTTCCTTCCAATCCAAACCTGTGATTCTATAGCTCTTCCAAAGTAAGTCTGAAGTGCCTTTTTTTGGTACACTGCTTGTAAGGATCTTACCTAAGTAATAAACCCAGAACAAATCTGTCTGCCTTTTAAGAGGTTTCTATGCCAGACTAACTCCAAGGGTGAAGCCATGTGCATTTAAGAGACTGTTGTATGTTGGAATCACTATGCACAAGTAAGCGTTGTAAATATAAAAAAAATAGTGAAAATGAGCCAGGAGTTAGGCAGAAGTATAGTTAGAAATTTCTAAATTAGTTGGTACCAATAGTTACAACCCATCACGAAAAAATAGGCAGAAGAGAACCATACAGATTTGGGATAAGGACTGAAGCACGGGCTTAAGTTTTCATGTGGTGTCAAACACTGATTTTTGAAGTACACTAGAAAGTATTAGTTACCATTTCTACTGACCATGTTCACTTCTTATCATTTGCAACAGAAAACAAAATAACACAATCCACTGCAGCACTTCAAGATAGAAATTACATACGTGTAAATGTTTGGGGTTTTTTCCATAAATGACTCTCAGCATGTTTGAAACAATAAATCATCTCCTTTTTTCATCTATTCCTATCTCCTTTTAATGCCTTATTTAGTTATCTTAGCAATACTTTTTTTATTTATTTTTTTTTTAATCCAGGCTAAGGAGTCCAGGACTCATGAATTTAAAAATCATTTTTGCCTTTGCTGTCAGCCCTAAGGGACCCCACTGTGGATAGCAGGAGATGAGCATGCAGTCAGGAATGATATCCCTTCTCTTATGACCTCCAGTTTTCCTGTCAGACAAAACACCTCACAGAGTTGTAAGATAAAGGTCTAGGATAATTTTTTGAGGCCACAAAGACTCTGAAAGACATTTTTATATTCTTTTTAATGGTATAAAAAAGGGACAGCAGCAATACTAGTGCTATAAATGACTTTGAGAAGAATCTCTCCTGATCTTCACACCCCAGACTCTCTGTCACAGGCACAAGTCTAATGTTTTCATTCATCATCTCGGCATAAATAAAAATGATCCATTTTTTGAGGGGCTAAGTGTCTTTGCATTACTTCTTCTAAACACAGAAACTTATCTATTCAAGGTGGGTGCCTGACTCAACCATGACCTTGTCAATCTCATTAAGTCTTGAATGAATTTTCTCAAATTTTCTTATCAATCAAGGTAATTGCTTCTTGCAGGAAATCCAATCTTCTGTTAACCACATCATTACCTGGTGATCGAAGTCCTCAAGCTCTGTGTAAGCCGGAATCACTCAATTCACCCAAGAGAATACAAAAGCCTAAATTTGTAAACAAATCTCCACAAGTCATTTCCATTTCAGCAGCTATTCCCCAGTCTGTCAGATACCTTGAAATATCTTTAAGAATTAAAAGTACTTTTACATCAGGCTTTAGAGTCATAAAAGATGACACCGTCCTTGCAAAGGCCATGTAAGACCAAAAGAAGATGAAAAGAAGGAAGAAAAAAATCTCTGGAAGAAGTGCATTTTAAGCAGGGATCTCAATAGTACAGTAGATAAAACCCCAAGAATGTAAGAAAGATGGGGCAAAAGGTTAATTTAATCTAAATCCTCCCCACCTGGGAAAGAGTATAAGAACAGGGCAGGAATCTAGTGGTACCTCCTCAAAGTAGTTTCCTGCCCAATAGCAACCTGCAGCCTTCCTGAGGTGGGGCACTCTGGTTATATTTTACAGCCCACACTGCATTTTTCTTTTGTGATTCCAACCAGCTGATTTGAACCTACACAAGCTTTTAGCACAAACAACATCTCCATCTCTGTTGTACCCATGAGTGGCTTGGATGCCATGCTAAATCAGGCTGGAGATAAAATCCTAAACTTTGAAATATGGGAATGTAATTAAGGTGATTGTGATGAAAGGTTTGGGGAGGGCTGGGAGCAAGTGAGACTGGCTGTTCTTGTTGATACAGGGCATAGGAAGATTTACCAAGAGGTGCCCTACTTTCAGAGACACTACATGTGTTCCTCTACCAACACAACAGCTCTCATGCTGTGGAGACTGGTGTTGCATGCTAATAATTCTGGGCTTTCATGAATCAAAAATAATGATTTCACGCACAAAAATAAATTAGTATTTCCAGTACTAATTAGTATTTTCACCAATATATAGCTCTGACCTTTAATTTCAGTATCTGAGAAGAAAATATGTTCATACAGAAATCTGTCTTACCCTCTCTCCTAAGGACCTAGGCAGAAGTTCTTTTCTTATTAAATCGGTGGGAATGCCATCACCGACTTCAGTGCAGCCAAGATTTTTGCTATTGCTGTGTTGCTGCGAGGCTTGTGGGAGATCTAACCAGGTCCCTGAATAAAATCAGCAAATTCCTCCTCTGAGGAATCTGAGGTGACTATGCACACAAACAAGTGGAGGCATTAAGTAAATCCTGTAACTATTTAGCTTTAGGTACATAGGGACTTTTCACCAGCTTTAATGTGAGAAAATCCACAATCCAGCCAGCCACATATCTATGTGCCTTCCAACTCACCCCAACTAAGTTACACAAATGCTAGGTCTGTTGATTTTCTCTACGATGCTAGACAACGGTACCAAATACACTCGAGTCAAACTCTGCTCTCTCAGGAAAACCGTGTTTAAACTTTCTTTCATCTTATGTCCTCTTACGCACAACACAAGTAATTCATCATACTGCAAACCCTATTTTGCACTACAGTAAGTATTTCTCAGTCTGTTAAGCTGCAGATTAATTTTCCTCCCATCTCAAGTCCGTTACATTAATTGGAATGGTTACTTTCCTTCTGTTTCCAAACTTATTAGCTTAATAGAATAACTCAAATTGAATGCATGAGAGGGAAAGGTGTTTCCCAGTGGTTAGAGTATCTAGCTAGTATCTGGCTAGTATTTGATTAAAACTTGCACTTCTCTTCATCGCAACTAATTCATACTCATTCATAAAACTTACTGAGCAATATTGTACTTACAATACACAGCTGCAACAGAGAGACTTCCAGAGAACGTGTGCGAATCCCTGCCTTGAGCCATCTCTGATGCTGCACAGTGAGCCAAAAGGACCAAGCATTTACATGCTGAGCAAAGATATTCACAACTTTAAGATTCGGTGGATAAAGAACTGGCTCGATGGCCGCACGCAAAGAGTTGTGGTAAATGGCTCGATGTCCAGTCGGAAACCTGTAACGAGTGGTGTCCCTCAGGGATCAGTGTTGGGACCGGTCCTGTTCAACATCTTTGTCGGCGACATGGACAGTGGGATTGAGTGCGCCCTCAGCAAGTTTGCCGATGACACCAAGCTGTGTGGTTCGGTTGATACGCTGGAGGGAAGGGATGCCATCCAGAGGGACCTGGACACGCTTGTGAGGTGGGCCGATGCCAAACTTATGAAGTTCAACCAAGCCAAGTGTAAGGTCCTACACCTGGGTCGAGGCAATCCCAGGCACAGCTACAGGTTGGGTGGAGAAGAGATTCAGAGCAGCCCTGCAGAGAAGGACTTGGGGGTATTGGTTGATGAGAAACTGAACATGAGCCGGCAGTGTGTGCTTGCAGCCCAGAAAGCCAACTGTATCCTGGGCTGCATCAAAAGAAGCGTGACCAGCAGGTCGAAGGAGGTGATCCTGCCCCTCTACTCTGCTCTCGTGAGACCTCACTTGGAGTACTGTGTACAGTTCTGGTGTTCTCAACATAAAAAGGACATAGAGCTGTTGGAGCGAGTCCAGAGGTTTGCCACGAGGATGATAAGAGGGCTGGAGCACCTCCCGTATGAAGACAGGCTGAGAGAGTTGGGGCTGTTCAGCCTGGAGAAGAGAAGCTGCGTGGAGACCTCATAGCAGCTTCCAGTATCTGAAGGGGGCCTACAAGGATGCTGGGGAGGGACTCTTCCTTAGGGACTGTAGTGGTAGGACAAGGGGTAATGGCTTCAAACTTAAACAGGGGAAGTTTAGATTAGATGTAAGGAAGAAGTTCTTTACAGTGAGGGTGGTGAAGCACTGGAATGGGTTGCCCAGGGAGGTTGTGGATGCTCCATCCCTGGCGGTGTTCAAGGCCAGGTTGGACAGAGCCTTGGGTGACGTGGTTTAGGGTGAGGTGTCCCTGCCCATGGAACGGGAGTTGGAACTAGATGATCTTAAGGCCCTTTCCAACCCTTACTATTCTATGATTCTATGACTCTAAGATGACATGGGGTTTTGCCCGTTTGGAAAAATTACAACTTCAAGTTTTCTGGAAAAGACTCAGAAAAGACCTAAAGCAGATCCAGGAGCTAAGACAGATCTAGGACCTAAGAGTTTGTGCTCGCTGGTATGTGGGAAGGTGTTTTACCTCTTGCAAGCACTATCTGGTACTACACTGTTCAAGTGACCATGGCCACCCTGCATCACCGGTAGGACTCTGGCACATCCAGATAGAGACCCCACCTACACATATTGCAAACCTAAGGATTTATAATTACAGTCAGATTTCTCTCATTTCATTCCCCTTACCCCCCTCAAAAAACCTAACACTATGACTGAAACAGAATAATCACTTTTATGGAGGCTTTTGTAAAAAGATCACTAAGAAGAACAGAAAACATGCTGTCACCAGAGAATTGCGGCTATCAGCGGGAGGGCTGAAGAACAAGAAAATGACTGTGATTGTACTTTACAGTTCACCTCTTAGACAAACACAAGGAACACAAGGAACCCAAGGACAAGGGCAGAACAGAAAAGGAGACACACAAGTGAGCTACACAAAGTCACCAGCCACTTTATTTTCCCTTTTACGTGACCAAATCTCTCCCTTTTATCTCTTGCTCTCGTCTCATAAGGAAAATACATGCTGGATTTCCGGATAGCCTGCACTTGCACAATAACTATATTTGAGCCTGAAAAGGATTTTTGGCTGACTGCAAAATTTCAAGACATGTTTTGCATTAAAAATAAGACAAAGGCAACCACAAGGTCTTCATCTTTTCAGAAGTGGAATTCTCCAGAGTCGGTGCCCATCCAGGAAAGGACAGCTTTCCACTTGCAGACTCCTAGGTAGCTCTGCAGAACCTGGGGAGTCCTTATAGGATGCATTTCAATACTATTAACTAGGAGGAGTCAGTCATTAGCAATGAACTTAGCCTGAGATAAAGAGCAGATGAAAGAATCAGAATAAAGTTACCAAAACACAATAAAGCAGCAGCTTCTCTTAAGTGGAAGGAAACGATCTTGTGGAGGCATTAGTGCCACGAAGAAGACTGCAGAAGATCAGTATGTTCACACTTAAGACTATTCAGAAAAAGATTCACAAATTACTATTACTTACATAGAAGATACTAATAAAATGAGCTTCAGTCATCTCTCTTGCTTCTCTCTACAGCTGAAGGTGAGAGATGGGCCTCTCCAGAGAAGTCTAACTTCGGGGTGTCGAATAGCCTCCAGCAAACCTGATTTCTCTCTCCACCAGCCTAAAAAGGGGTCGAAGAGAGTTTGGCCTTCCAAACCCGAGATTAGCTTATGTGACCTCATGTAGTGGAAGCCTAAAAAAGCTCCTTCTGGGGATGTTTAATCCATTCTGATAGGTATCTCACATGCCTACAGTAGTGACAGGATCTCAGGAAATGACATTATTATACCGTGAGAGCTTTATTTTATCATTTTTACTAGCCTAGTCTATGTGCTGGTTTCCCCCCAGGGATGTCAATCAATGATCACAGCTCTATTCAGCACCAAAATGTATTCTTATATAGCGACAGTAGGATCCCAATAAACTGTCACACCATTACTAAGAACATGCTGCTGACATTCAAGATAGGTAAATTAATATCTTGATTTTTTTAAAATTACTATGGGAGTGTGTTTACAGATGCAGAATTAAGCCTTTGCTCTATTATTCATGAGCACTGTTGCTACTGATGTGAATGTCTCATATACTAATTGAGTTTAAAGGTTACGGTGCACCCTTCCAGACGTAGTAGCCCTTTTAATCAGCAAAACAAATAATGCAGCACGTTCATTAACAAGATTTTAAAAAATCTGTTTGGATGATAGACAGAAGTCAAGCATTAAAAACATTCGCTTCAAATTCCCTTTTTCTAATGCTTAACGTTCCTTGCCTATAGGTACGGAATTATCTGTAAAGCTAATACCAAGGTAAAAATAAATATAAAATTATAGCTAAATAAATGATTGCTTCTTTGTTGCTCATGCATCATATAATTAATACCATGATGTGATCTAACATGTTAAGGAAATAAGAATTTGCCATGAGCAGGCTGAAATTTGTTTATTAGTTTACTGTGATTCAGTTTATGAGAATGTGCTTCACTGATCTTTGCAAAAGAACTTTAATTGGAAATGAATATCACAATCTATTTACCACACCACTAAGCCCAGTCTGCTACAGTTCATTTAAACTACACCTGCTACTTAATTTTCCAATATGAGAAAAACTTTGAATTAATACAATAAGAAGCAGTTAGAAAGCAGGCTCAGTAGACCACTGTTTTAATCAAGGTGTTCCTTGCATGCCCTTATGCAATTCTGCTAGGAGCTGATTGGGATTTTATGTAGCATTTACATCAGAGCTTGAATTCAGACACTGTGCATTTTGATTACTACTTGCAACATGCAAAGTCATTCCTCCTTTGCCTGAGAGAGCTAAAACCTATATCCGGCATGCAGATTCAGAGGAAATATTCCAACACTTTGGACCATCAACCCTAAAGCAAGAGCAAAAAAGACTAAAATGAGCCTTTTCCATCTCTTGTTTGATCTTTGAAGATTTAAAGTGAGGCCAGTGCCATGTGTACCTAGAGAAGTGAGTCAAGGAAGATTACAACAGAGTGTAATACCTTCATGTCCTAATCCCTACATTTAAGCAAGAGTCAGAGCAATCCTAAAGGTCTTGGAGTCTCTGGAAACATTATTATTTTGTGCTTTTTCCAAGGACATACACCACATCTGCCACCTTTATTTCTAGGTGGGGCAATTCGTCCCTTTTAACTGGCTGACTAGGAATGAAGAATGACCCGGGTCCATGTTTCGTGATACCACTGCCACACAATTCAGGCTAGAGGCCCCTCCTGCCAAAGGGTGGGGTAAAAAACATTGCCAGGTTCAGCTGGCTTAATGCAGGTCTCCACACCCTATTCCTCTGAGCCACAGCACACCCTCATGGCTCAGCTCAGATTTATAAGCAGCTGATTTATAGTCAGAAAGACTAAATTTCTCGCAACATTCCATGCGGCCCATGACCAAGCGCAAACTCTGGGCTGTTACCCTTAGCATTTAACAACAGGACAGCAGGAAGCATGCAGGATGGGCTGGAAGAAGACAAAGGCTGAGCCCCAGTGACTGTGAACTTGCCATGAGCAGCTACCACAATGACCTGACTGCAATGAGCATCCCACCTCTTTGAAGTATCAGCCACTGGCACAGCTTGGCAGTGTAAGGCAAAGCCTCCTGCCACACAGCAGCAGAGCCCAGTTACTCCGGTGAGCAGCTGGCCAGGTGAAGTTACGCACACTGAAGTTACGTCCCACTTCACATGAGGGATGAATGAAAAAATCATCAGGAATAACAAAAGATGGATTTGGAGATCTCTGACAGTTTTTCATAACTGCTTCCCTGGAGTCTCTTATATTCAACATGGCTGTGAAAACACAAACAAACCCCTAAATGGGCTAGGACTGAGAGACTTTTCCCCCAGATAATAATCCCACTCACAAGCAGCCCCCCCATTGCCTTCTTCCCACTAGTCAGTGATTTCTGAGTTTAACTGTGCGGCCAAGATTTCGTCTTGTTTTACTAAGGTTCCTCAACAGTGAGCTTACTAAAAATAAATAGCTCTTTCTGATGCAATACGTTTATCCTGATTAAAAAATGACTGCAGTGAAACACTGTAGTCTCCTTCATGAAGCCTTTTTCATTTTAACACAGTGTCTAATTAATAGGGTTCTTTTAACACGATTGCCCTTTGTGTAATATTTTAAGATATTCTGAAAAATTAATACTTTAACAGGTTATACTCAGATCGTTATAATTTTTCATTAAAGATGTTTTGTGGGGTCAACTTCTGACCCTGCAGTTTGCAAAAATGGAAGGCACTAACTACTGCAGAATTATCCTAGATTTATCACAGCAAGAAAACGTGGTACTGTAAAGCCTCCTTGGGAACTCTGCCCTCTGGCTAGTCAGACTGTCTCTGACAGAATGATTTTTTTCCCCTCAAAACGCCCATTTGTCAAAATTGAAACTGTTCCCCTCAATGAAGAGGTTTCAGGTGATTCTCCAGACCTGGAAAAATGTTGGAACAAATTTAGAAATGACTAGAAGGTTCATTCCGATGTTTTTTGGCATAAGACACCTCAAAGGGAGTTTTGCTTAAAACTGCTTTTCATTTTGAAATTTAATTTCACACTGATTTCCAAAAAAGGTGAAATATAATAATGATGACTGTAACAAAATATTTTGAAGATATAAAAAAT
The DNA here is from genome assembly GCF_004027225.2 of Strigops habroptila. Classification (NCBI taxonomy): domain Eukaryota; kingdom Metazoa; phylum Chordata; class Aves; order Psittaciformes; family Psittacidae; genus Strigops; species Strigops habroptila. The sequence continues at coordinate 1,716,117 of NC_044281.2, forward strand.
ATTTTTAAAATATCAAAAATAAATATTTTCACTGGCCACATGATTTTTTTCCCTTTCTTTGCTAATGTATGAAGATTGCCAGATTACCTTTTATTTCAAATGGGAATATTCTTACAGGAAGGCATGAAAGGTTTCTGTTTATGTCTATTCTCCACCCTGTGAAGAGAGAGCTTTTATGCATGAAACACAGGAGGAGCGCTGGCAACATGGCCAGACACTTTGGAAAGCCAAGATCTGCTGAGGATGGAGGCAGCTCAGTGGTCTGTGTGACGAGCTGCGCTAACGCTTCATCGCATCAGAGATGAAGGAAAGCCCTTTAGCAGGGCCCATTTTTCCTGACTTTCTGTTTAGGCCTATGAGTTGGACCGTTACATTAATTTTCCTGCACTTAAATTGTTCCCTACTGGCTTGTGAAAGTATGATTAATATTCTTCAGGAATCTGTTATTAATTCTTCATTACAGTGTAGTCGCACAAAAGGCAAGGAGAATATTATGTCTGGCTTGTTGCACCTCACCAACCATTTCAATAAGTGTCTTAAAGAACAGAGGGTGTGCAGAGAATGAAGAGTATCCAGGACTGCTTACATTCCATGCACTGCAAAATAAATCACCAATCTGTCTGATTGAATAAAAAAACAGTACGGAGCAGAGTTAAATCACAGAATTGGATGTTGAAAAGTACAGTATTGTGAATGTGGCTTAATATATTCAGCACTGAGATGGATATGTATTATATATGTTATTTATTTTAGCTGCACAAAGGCAAAAAGGTGGCTTTTATATGCTATACTGTTCTAATAAATATCACGGTTCCAAAACAAAATTATGAATGGTATTAAAAATGAAGTACACCCAAAACACGCGACCTGTAAATAAAGAATATCCTATGGGAGAAAAAAGACCTCAAAGAATTCACCAGTGAATAAATACAACACAGCATAATTACAGGCTCTTGTGTTTTTCAGCCAGGGTACAATCATACAGTTTACTCAAAAGTCTTCTAATAGCCTCTGGGTACATACTCCATTTATGAGAAAGCTTTCTATTGTGAGCTCTCTCTTCCCTGCCTGACCCTCCACACTCTTCAAATGTACTTTTGGGGAAAAAAGTCTGCACTTGAAAGGCGATAGAGCAGATTCTTGGAGAAATAATTGGCTTTTTGGAGTTCTAATTTTGACCATTCTCCTTTTCTCAGACCCTCAGAAGTCCAAATTCCACCGATGTTCACAGCTACTTTTCAGTTAACTCTGACTGGCTTTGGACCACTTACTTTTTTTTTTCCTAGGTCTCAAATTTATTTATTTAGTATCTTTTTCTGGCTATTAAAGAGAGGAAAAATATTAATAATTCATTTATGCTAAATTATCGTCTTACTATTTTTAGTTAGGACAATTTAGCAAATCAATCATTTGAAAGATACTATACTACCATGATAATCCAAGTATGTGTGATCACACATATTTAGTGCCACCTGTGCCTACTTCCCCTCATTACATATCTCCTGGCAACAAGAAAGAGTAAAGACAGAAAGAGCCAATTTTGCAAAGTCCTAATAGTTATGCCTAACTTCAAGGAGCAGCAATTCTGAAGTAATGTGGCATTATGAGTGGACTGCAGCACTATGTGTTAATTCCAGCTAATTAGGGGTTTGGCTATTTCACCATCAAGTCAAATGAGATCTGGTATTTTTTTTCCCTGCAGGTTACAGATATTCAACAAAACTGCTGTGAGTTTCAGGAGATATGTAAGTGTTTATATTTAGTGCTTTGACTCTAGTTTGAGACTCCTGCCACACAGGAAAATTCATATTGGAAATCCAGTTAAAACCTAAGTCAGAGAGATCTTTTATAGAGATTATTTACTTTAAAAGGACCCAAATATAATATCTTAAATTCATTTGTCATTGATACAAATGGATTTGCCTCTTTCTTGCTTTGATCAATGGGAATTTGGTCGGTTGTGAGGGAGTTAAGCTTTCCAAAGGCAAAAAAGGCTGCTATAGGTTGTGTTTGTGGAAGCACCAACTAGAGACAATGATAAAATTTCACCGATTTGCTAAACCATGAAATGAAAGCTTGCTTTGTTCAGAGCATTAGCACATTTTCTTTTGACTGTGTATTTATTATAGAGGGTGCACTTAAAAAAAGGCAAACAAACAAAAAACATAATAAAGCTATCGGGATTGAGATCAGGGGGATAGTAAATCAAAACCAGGTTCACTCAGTTAACCACTAACAGAAGTTTGCATTAAGATACATTTTAAAGCAGTCTTGGGATCCAAAAAGAAACTGTCTAGATATGAATCTGAATCAGCTCAAGAATACTGTTGTTATTACAGAGAAAGCTGAAGCTTTATGAATGAATGTAGATTGGCTAATTGAAAGTACAGGAGTGGATATAGCACCAGTGTCAGAATGAAAAGGATAAAAGCAGCTTCCTCTCCCACCTCAAATTACACATGTTGAAGTAGATTACAGAAGACACACATTCTAATGAAATGTTCTGCAGAGTGAACACTCCTGAGATGACAATGAGATGCGAACTTGTTCTCCAAACCCCACTCTCCAAAACTCTCTTCCTTCCAGTGCCTTGGCACTCCTAAGAGCTCTCAATCACTCCTTTCCGTTAAGTACTGTCTCATTTCCCTCCTTCTCATCATCTACCTGCTTCAGCTCCTCTTTGTGCCTTTAACAGCAGATTAAATTTTCTCTCCCTCCCCCTCAGTAACTAACCTCATCTTCAAACGCGACCTCCAGCCTTTGTCATCCTTACAGTGGGAACCTTGCAAGTACAAGTACTGTGTTAAGAGGAGGAGTTTCATTGAAGCTTTTATTGATGCACACTTCCCAAGGCACACAACGCAGTGCCCAGGGAAGCAGCAAGGCCAGGTTTGACCAAGACAAGGCCTTCTAAGAAGTAACAAGACACCCTCCCCTTTCATCCAGTCTCTTGCCATCATGCTAATGAACCGTGGAAGGTAAAAGTTCAGGATTAAACACAAATGTCCCAAAAGATGGACATGTGTCAGTTCAGAACATGCAAGAAATAGAACGTGGTCTTGATCTTTATGATGTGTCATTTTAAATAAATCATTAATCTTCATAAACACATATGAAACCCCCTACAGTATCACATGTGAAAGGTGAGGTACCTCTCACCCCACTTGAGCTATCTACGGGTTATATTTCTAGATTACATTTGTGAATTCTTTAAACTATTCTTGGATGAGATGAATCATCAGTCAGAAAATAGCTCGTTATGTCTCCTGAAACAACAAAGGAGGCAATTTCTAAATGATTAGTCAATTGAGATGGCATCTTTCACAGAGAGATGAACAAACCATACAAACTGTACAAATAAGGAAGGTGTAATGAAATATTTTGCCTGATTCTCAACTGAAACCTGTTAATTGGCTATTCTTTGCAAACTACTGACTTTCTTTAAACATATTTAAACAACAGAATGTAGTTAGAGAAGCACCTTCTATTGTATCTTTGAAGCACTGATGTTAATTTGGTAAACTTTGGAGAAGCAGTCAGATACAAATTGGAATTGTCTCTAAGCATAAAGACACAGGTTTAACACAATTCTTTCTTACAAGATGAACGGTTCACAGGAAAAATTGCTTTTGTAATCAGTAACTGGTTCATTCTTAAATGACTGATCTTCTTCATACCACAAAATAATCTGTTCACATTCAATGTAACAGCCAAACCTGGCAGAGAAAAAATTTGAAGAAATGTAGTTACAGCTGACATGAAAATATAAAAGAGCTCCAACAATATAAAATAAGCAGTAGATTTGATAAAAGAGTATGGTGAACACAACTCAGAAATATTTATTCATCAGATAGGTCTGTACAAATCTGCACTGACATTCTGAATCTGGATAAACTGCACAGGTTTTGATCTGTCTCTGAAAGACCAAAGAATTGCTACTTCACCCAGGATATATACTAGAGAAGGCTTTTCATATCATTCAAATAAGCACATAGTATAGAGGAAGAATAAGAAAATTCTGATTCAAAATCAAATCCGAACAGAAACAGAGGCTGTGAAAATTGGGATTCAAATTGCATAGTCTGGGTCTGAAAAGATGTAACTTAAAGATTCAAAGCAACTCCAGTTACAGCTAATCAACAGGAATATGTTGAATTTTTAAGGGCCAGATTCTAGCTACTTTACTCATATTGAATTAACAGTCTTCCTTTACAAAAAGCCCCTCTTAAATCAATGAGTCTACTCTTGAAGTAACAATATCACAGCCAGTATTCCTTATAACCCGATAGAAACACATCACAGATGTCTGGTAGAGATAGTCCCTACTATCTGCAGCTTCATAGTATTGAGTAGTTGTCATCCTAATATTGATTACTGGTTAGATTACAGATGCAGATTACAGATGCGAGTGAATGAGAGATTCCCACAACATATCGAAGTGGAATCATAAAATCAAAATAATTTTAAAAACAACATTTTCTGCTTGGGTTTAAACACTAAGATGCCTTGATGGCTTTCAACACAAAGATTTACTGCATATTTATTCCAATCAAACTCCTAACAGATACAGAGATGAGTCCTAATGAGTTACAATCTTTTAAGAAAATATCTAGGAGCCACTGCAGGCAACTCAGTAACTCACACAGCAACACTCACATTAGCAAACCAGGCTGCAGGCTCCATGATACAAGAGTTCCTATATGAAATACGTATTAAATCTTGGCATTTCATAGTCTTAAGACACACTGAGATGTGGTCACTCTCACTTTGAAAAAGTAAAAATAGAAGCAAACATACTTCGAGGAAAGACAAAGCAATGGACAGTTGCTGATCATAGGATAAATAGGCACATACAACACTAGTGAAGGAGTATTAATGCCCTTTTCAAAGCTCCTCATGCAACTTCATCTGGAATCCTGTGTAAACTGTAGTTTAACAGTTTAGTCTACAGTGGAACCACTGGCAAGCCCAAGGAGAAGATCAAGGAAATGAAGAGCCTAAAAGATGTAATATAGCCATTAAAAAATGGGGTCTGAGTGAGGATATGTCTGATGGGATAATGTAAGCTACAAGAGTAAGCATGACATTTTAAGTGAAAGGAAAACACACAGGAAGATATTTTGGTAGGAATTGACTAATTATGAATAAATGTAACCTAGAAATGAAACCCACTAGAAATGTGAGGTCTTCAAACAGTCTTACAGTAGGATTAGTGGGTGGCAAAAAACCCCAAAAGCTCAAATAATTTTTAAAAGGAGCTTGAAACTTTATGTATGAGGAAGAAAACTGTCTGGGGTTGCTCCACGAAGAGTAACACTACAACATCTGTGGTTTAGGACATAAATTGATCTTCAGCAGGAGTTGAGGTGAAACCAGTACACTATACATACCTCTGTAGAGTGTAAAATAATAGACGACTGGAAAAGTCAGGCTGTTTCAATAAAGTAAGAAGCATACAAACCTCATTCGCAACCTAGCTGAAACCAGGGGTTTTCCAGTACTTTCAGTGGAATATGAGACATACCTTATACAGGCATCCTCAGTATTTCATTAAGTTTTTCACTTACACGTTCCGTTTTCAATGACTGAAAATTACTAAGCATACCAAGATTCACTTGCAGCCCAACCTTTTTAAAGGTCTGTAAGTTAATGGATCTAACATTTAGAGACGTTTTTACCCTTTGTACATTCCTATTAACTTCCACAGAGTAGCAACAGGAAAGATTGCTGCAAAGTTCCCTCATGTGGTTAATTTATCTGTAGAGAGACTTGGAAAAACATGCAATACAAAAAGCATTTCAGCTTTAGAGGGAGAGGGAATAGACACAGACATTATAGGCAGAGATGATGGAAAGGCAAATAGGAAGGGAAAGACTTGAAATAGTAATGTCTTAGCAATAAATGCCAGCCTATCTGACTTTGAATGCAATGAAAAGAAAAAGAGTAAAAAAAATACGCAAATAACAATATCTTGAATTGTTAAAGACATTGTTTTCTCTTTGGAATAACTGCTTTATCACACACATTAAAATGTATGATTTGCTTCATTAATCACACTCATTACCCTTCCAGAGGTATGGATATGATCACCACTTATTTCACAAGACCAATATAAAAAGGTTGAGCTTTTATTTTCTTTCATTTGAGTGTTCATTCAGTCTGATTACAGCAAAAGAACATTTCCACCCCAAAAAGTTTAGATGCTTTGTATCTGAATGTACAGGCTGCAATAGCCAGCAGCATCTTTTGCCCACCTGTAGTTTCAATTCCAAATTTCTTTCCTTGACTCAGTGATTTATTTCTAAACAGATTACCAAGAGTAAAAGATCTGTATTTTGGACTTGGAGAGAGCAAAGCCAGCTGTAGCATAAGTTAAAAGGTGAAGAAGTTGAGAAAAAACATGCAGGCACACACTTATGCTTCTCGAGTTACATGGTACTCAGTTAAACCAATATACACTAATAGCGGGATTAAATATATACATACTAATAGAGGACTAAAAAGGAAACAGTCTACAGAAACTGAGTGAAGTCAAACATTAAGGGTTAGAAATACATGGGGAAATGACTTACTGAATCATTCAAAGAAAGAAATGACATGTCATTCTAAAAAACTGAGAAGGGCAAAGTTCAGCAATACCATGGTTTAAAGGCTTCCCCTTAAGATGCATTAAATGAAATTCATTTAGTATAAAGTAAGCTTTTCCTGAATTTCTGGTTAGAATTTGTCTTTGTGCAGGGAGAAAAGGAGAAAAGGCAAATGAGACTGCACTGAATAATGATCAAGAGAAGAAGGGGAAAATTTTCAAAGATAAAACCTGTTGGTGGAGGGCTGCTTGGAAAAGGCGGTTATTCTCTCCACAGAGAAGAACTCTGAATGATCAAGAAGCATATCATCAAAATATTTTTTCAGCCAATATGTTAGTCAATCTGACCAGAATTGCTTTTACAAAGGAAAACTAGTCCGTTGGTATTTATCATTGAAAGTATTGCCTTGGTATGAAATTACAGAGAATTCATTAAAACTGTGCTCTTGGGCAGTTGTTTTTCCTGGAAACTAAAAGAAAACAAGAGAAATCTTTAATTAAAAAAAGAAAAAAAAATTCCTATGAAAGTAACAAATGGAAGTCAGGTTCACAGCTGGTATAAACTGGAAGGAATTCTTTGTCTTCCTATTGAGGACACAGTTGTAGCAGCAGACAATTGCAGTAGAGGTACCTGCCCCTGTTGGGCTTTCCCATTGTTCCCCCCTCATTATCCGCAAAGTAATGACTGGACTTTCTTTGGCTTTTACTTTTTCCACAAATTATATCCCAGTAGCAAAATCACTACCTTGCCACATATAAAATGCTTGCTAAGAGCATATGACAGAGCTGCAGCTGGGACATAGCTCCCTTCTCAGCACAGGAATTAATTTGACACAGTAGCTGTGGGTCATGTTCCTGTGTCTGCACAGAGGAGTACCTGTATGTTGAAGAAAGGTTTGTTTCTCAGGATGCTCAAAAAATCATGAACCGGATCTTCAGCCATTATACAATAGTAGACACGCTTTAGAGTTATGCAGATGTCACTCTCCAACAAGGAAAATGGCACAGAAAAACAGGGCCCAAGTTTTCAACATAAGAAAATTAAAATTAACACCTCGAAGTCAAGTGACCTCAGGTGAGGTTCTGGTTTATTGGTTTAAACATCTTTTTCACCTTGAAAGATCAAGTTTTCATGTACCTGATTTCTTCAATATCAGCTACAGCATCCCTTGAGTTGTATGTCTTTACTCCTGCAAAGCAGAGGTGGCAGCATGTTTACCGCTTGTTTCTACAAGTTAGATGAGCTCCCTGGTTAACTGGTGAACTCCAGAGCTCCTAAATCAAGAGAAGTGTTCATATGAACAACTGGTTTTAATGAATCTGCATCTTAGTAAACTGCAGCTAAGCTTAATATTAATTTTATTTTACTGAATCCCTTTTCTTCCCTCTGATAATCTTCATATGCGGCTACTTCACTAAAAGCTCTAGATATTACATTTTTATTTGTATGTTAATCTAAATTGCTACTTAAACAAAAAGGACAGGATTGGAACGATCATAAATGTGAACAAAGTCTACTCAAGTATCTTCATCCTCTGTGCCACAATGGTATGTATGCACTTAAAGCATTTTGCTCATTAAACACAAAGTGTTGGAGCAATATAAAATGCTGCTAACCTTCTTCTAATGCATCATTGGTTTGGAATAAAGCTTTTTATCCCCTTTGAGCTCAAGCAGCTAGATTGCCTGTGAATAATTAACAACAAAACAAATTTACCTGTGTTTGCCAGGAAAAAAAAATAAATAAAATAAATCCTGCAGTTTAGTAGGCAAAGGGTAGAGAGAAACATCACAATCCAAACTTGAGTTTGTAGTAACTGGATTGCAACAACATCAAATCCTATCTGATAACATATTATCCTGTCTGGGATAGCTCCCATCTGCATCTACAAAGATGTAGCGGCACTGACTGTCAGCATCCTTCCCCAGCACCCCGAGGCTGCCACAGGCTCACCTCATCCCTTTTATGAATATTCATCCATTCTGCAAACATGTGAGTCCATCTGTCTGAAGTAAAGTTCGCTCCCTCCATTGCAAAGACTGTTTCTCTGTCCAACTGGTGTTAAACAATATATCAAACAGACAAAAGGCAGAAACCAGCCTCGGCCCTTTGTCTCTCTCTACAAAGCTGGTATATCCTCTCTACCTTTCTCTGCAACTAAATTTTAAGTTCTTAAAATAGCTAAATAATGTCTCCAGGGTAACAAGGGGAAAACTCTTAAGTTCTCATGCAATATGAACAATATCCAGTAATCCAGATGTAGAGCAAATAACCTGAGACTTCTAATGTAAAAACCTCAAGACTTTTCAGGATTCATTTTGGTTAAAAAAAAGTTGTTTGTTATCTAGGAATGGCCACATTATTGGAGTTCTTACAGTCAGCATAAATGAAAAGCAGAGAAAAGTCCACAGAAACCAGAAGCTCAGAAGTATTCCTGACAGAAATACGTGTTCGTGTTGGTCCATCAGATACACAAGAGTGGGTGTCCCTGAGCCCAGAGCACCGTGACCAGTCACACTCAGATCAAACTCACACTTCTCATAGGTTTCTCTTTACCAAGAAACACACTGGGCTAAAAGAGTGCTTCTCTGATAGGAAAAAAATTAAGATATAAACTCAGAATGATAGTATGGAAAAATAATCAATATTCTCTGTACCAGGCAGTCACACTAAATGCAGATGCTATGCACTATATGATCCCATTTACTGACTGTGAACTGCTTGAAGGCACAGTGGATTCACTCCTCTGAATGGTCAGACATGGATTATTGTTATTGCTGCTTATTTTACGGCACACAAATAGTGAGCTAAGCACTTCAGAGAAGTGGAAAGATATAGTCCCCTTATCCAGTAGCCATGTTAATTCATGGACTGAAACCCAGGGCTTAGGAACTCTCCTTACTCTCCTGCGCATCTTCCACAATTTCTAAGGCACTCAGAAATTAGGGTACTGAAGGGGAATATGAAGGAATAATTCAGGTTGTTACAGCGTGAAGGCCTAAGGCAATTAATGCTTCAGTCGACAAAGTACTGCATGCATTTCCCTAAGAAGCTAATACAGGACAGAAAAAAACCTCACAAACACAATGACTTCCAAAATTTGAACCCGAGGAATTCAGACACCAAGATATTAAAACTTTTGAAATGTACATTTATACACAGGCATAGCAAGATGTTTGTCTCCTTCATTTGCATACACACAGCCAGAAGTGATAGAGACAGCCTACCCACTTAGATCTGTTTCTAAGGCACACCTCACCTTTCCTAAATCAGATTTCTCCACACAGCAGCAGAGGTGCACAGTAATTTCCTGTTGCACTTCAGAGGCCAAATCACAGCTCCGACAAGAGAGTGGCTCCTTGATTCTAGCAAGAACTGCATGTAGCTATAGATGAGACCTTTTATCCCTTTCCACAGAGGATTTAACTCCATTGTCAGGAGATCTTCCTGAAGAATAGCAGGAAGCCATCTGGAATAACTCACATTCATCTGCCACTTTTACTAGCTTTAACTACCTACCTAAATATCTCTCAAGTCAACAAATATATCTGAGCAAACATACTCCTTTTTTTCCCCTGAAGTAAATCTAGTTATTGCGTATCTGATTCTGGAAGAACTTCCCAGTTCTGCAACTGATTGACAGTCAAACAATAGATATAGATTTGACATCTCCTCTAGGAAAGAACATACTTGTAGACTATTTAGCTAACTGAAGTTATGTCCGTAGATATCTGTGAATGTTCCATATCAGCATCAATTCCCAGTAGATCCAAAGCTGCACATAACACCAGGCTCACTTGCACAGGGTTTGCCCAAAGCACAAGTGGTTAGTGCTGGTAGAGCAACAGCACAACTACTCCAGATACTCATATTTCCACATTTATTGTGCATCGCATACATATCTGCAAGGCTGCTTGCTACATGGGAACAGCATTCAGAGCCACAACCCTGAGCGTACTACCTTTAAAGAGAGTCTTTTTTTCACTTCTTCTGCAGACACACCTTTCATAAATGCCAAGGGGGAACTTCGGAGGGACTCTACAATGCTCCTCCAACAAGTTATGTATAGTCCAAACCCAGTAACTGCTTGGTGTCAGTGATGGGGCAACTGTCCAACTAACATAGAAAAGCAAACCATGATATGCATGTTCGGTGCATGTCAGTGAAATGAAGAAAATGTGACACTTCTGATGAGGTTTGGATATTGAAGACAGCTTGCACTATGCCACGACTTAGCTGTGACAGAGCAGATAGGGGGTTGGCTTGACTAGCCTGATTTTGCATGTGTCCTCTGTAGCAACACAGGAGCTTATCAGCTCCTCACACAAACATCTTTGTTCCTCCTTTCCTGCAGTCTGTACATGCAGCACAGACTTCCTCAATGACTTTGTTAACCATCATATTGCCTTTTTCATATTTCTACATCTATCTGTTTCAAAATTTCTATCAGAAAACAACTAATAGCAACATTTACAATATCAGAAAAAAACCCTGACATATTTGCATGATGTTTTTTCCATATAGACAGGCATTAAACAGCTGCTTTTCTGAAGAAGTAGCAGCAACACAACAGGATTTAATTTACTTGGAGTCTAGAGCTACCTGCAATACCCACAAAATAAAGGCCCGACAACAGAGAAATCATTTAAGGCATCTTGAAGAAGCATAAAACATAACACACCACCAACAATATCCTGAACATATGGTTTTCTTGAGTCTCATTCCTGTGAACTGGTTATAGATGACTTTTCAAAATTAAAAGCAGTAACAGAGCTTCTCAATAAATCACAATACAGAAGTTGCTGGTAAACTCATTATGGCAAAGATCTATCTTGATACCAGCAAAATAAAAACTTCTAGTAATTCTTGTACTGAGCTTCTCTCTTACGGATATATATATTACCTCTTACTACACTACATCCCAGCGGTATATATTAGATTGCACTTTTTCCACTCCCATACTTCATGTGTCACTTGTATATGCTCACATAAAATCTTGGGGTTTACGTAAGTTCTCAGGAGAAAAAACCACACCTATATGGATAAAGATAACACCAGGACAATGCCATCTGAATTCCAATTACAGCCTGGAGGTGTTGCTGTACCATATAGACACCAATAGACCAGCTGTGTGGGTGTACCTGGAGGAGGGATGCAGCAATTCACAGCTGTTTCACTGCCCTTCAGAAGATGTTTCCAGCTCTTATACCACAATCTGGCCGCTGGTCTGCTCTAACCTCTGCTGGATCTGAATTAGGCTGGAAATGAAAACTTCAGGTCTCTTGTCGGATCCCCGCTGACTCAATATACAAGGATGTCAGAGCGAGACTTCATCAGGGACTGTGGCAATACGACAAGGGGGAATGGGTTCAAACTCAAACAGGGGAGATTAAGGTTAGATCTTAGGCAGAAATTCTTCCCTGTGAGGGTGCTGAGGCGCTGGCACAGGGTGCCCAGAGAAGCTGAGGCTGCCCCATCCCTGGCAGTGTTCAAGGGCAGGTTGGACACAGGGGCTTGGAGCAACCTGCTCTAGTGGAAGGTGTCCCTGCCCGTGGCAGGGCGTTGGAACTCGATGAGCTTAAGGTCCTTTCCAACCCAAACCATTCTATGATGATTCTATGAATATGAATTCAAGATCTGGATTTCTTAAACTGTCATCCTTCCTGAAAACCTGCTTGGCAGTGGCTCTAAGAAGAAAAATTTATTTTCCATCACGCAGTGCCACGTTTCTCTTTATATTAATCACTTCTTGGTTCTTCATAATACAAAAGTTAGCACATCCATTCAAACCCATAAAGAAGAGTACTGTAGTGTCAAAACGCCTGACAACTTCCACAACTTTGGCACCGATGTTACTGAGATGATGAAAGGCATGTCCAGTGGCAATGCCTGAAAGGTTCAAGACATTTCATTTCCACAAATTCTGCAGACTGTAAAAAGCCCCCCTGTCCATGGCATAACCAGAACTCCTGTTAAATCTTACAGATTCTTCTGCTTCCCCCCCTTTCAGGAACTGTGATTTTCAGAAGTTGCCACATGTGTTTCAATGTTTAGCAGAGAAGAAACCAGCCTGAATGCTTCTTTTGCTATTTTAATTAAGCTCAAGCTTCTACCTACTTACATTTTCTTTAAAAATGCATAAAACTATGAATTAAATATATGCATTATTACTCATCGAATTGTTTATCTCTGTACTAATTTTATATATATACACAGATTAAATATTCATGGGTTCCTTCTCCTTTTCAGAGCATCTTATGTCCTAGTTCCTTTTTCTTCCACATTGGTGTTTCCAGTTGCATTGTGTAAGCTGAAGATCATCTAGGTAAAAGCATCCTTAGGGACTTCTGCCTAAAAATTCCAAATTAAGTGGTTTTTTTTCCTATATTAGTAGTGGAGAGCTGTCCATATGCTTATGTTAAGCCTGACAGATCTTTGATTACCCCTCAGCTTGTAGTTATGCAGCTATAATGCAGTTGAGATACATTCCAAAGTTGTTAATGGCTCAACATACTGAGACCTTGAAGAATAACAACCAAGGTTATTTAGCAATGTAATGCAATAAAACAAAATAGGCTTCACCATGTATGCAAAAGTAGTAAATGCTTTGCTGATTTTAAGGCATATGTTTCTTTAAAGTTCTCTGAACATAAATGATTTAACTGCTAGACACACGCACAAACACAAAATCACAAGCCAAATTTACTGCAAACTTTGCAAGCTGCAATAAATAGGTAAGGACATAAATTGCTGGCAATTAGGAATTTACTGAAGAGGGTAGTTAGGGGAATTGCGCTGATTCAGAGAGATGAAATGCAAATACATCGTGCTTACGGATACGGGGCCACTGCACCTGTGCCCTAGCTAAAGCACTAAATCAGCAAGCACAACCCAACCCAAGGACCCCGAGAATGCAGATCACAATGCAGCAGTGAAATCCTAGAGACATGCTGTTTCCACTGATGTTAACCAGACCTATGTTTGTTTGGCATCTCTGAAGGCCACACCAACGCTGTATTTATAAACCAAAACCATGCAAACAAACACTGACTGCCACCAACACTGCTTCCAAGTACAGACCTGGGGCATTGTGAAACTCATAACGGCAGCAAGATGCTGGAAGTCCTTCTCTCAGAGAATATCTCACTGCTTCCAGGTGTCCCGCTTTCATGCCACACTGAAAGGTGATGGTTGTTACCCTAAGAACTCACTACCACTGTATGAAGTGACTGGCTATAGACAAATGATGACTAGCCGAGGCACTGTTTCAGCTCCTGGATCTTACATTGCTGAGTGAGGCCATTCCTGCATGGGCATGAATCAAAATGTCCCCACTGCGTGTGGGTTAGCAAACCTCCGCGTACGGAGTTACTGCTCTACCAGTGTATTCAGCTTTCAATGCATCATTGTGGAGTACTCCAAGCTGAGGAAAAGGGGTTGGGTGGAATACTTCTACCAGGAACACTCACCATGGCAATGCCACTTCTATAGGGGCTCCAGCAGCAGGCTGAAACGGAAGGTTGATGACTTATGAGCCAACAGAAAGACCGGTGGGAAGGAGCATACTTGAATGGCTGCAGTGCACAACACACAGGAATCACACACAGACTCAGCAAAACACACATGCAAATGGAACAGACCATCGTGGCTGTCACAGAGCCTTGGTGGGCAGGAATGCTCACCCCTTTCCTTTCAGCAGTCCTGGCCCAGGACAGGCATAACCCAAATCCCCAATCTGCTACACAGGTGGTAGATGAACTTCCTTGCAGAAGTTGATCTTAAGTAACATCTATGCCATGAAAAGTCCTCTTTCCAAGTACACGGTTTGATAACCTAGGATTGCACTTAGCATCCAGTTGTTGGTGTTCATGATTGCTTGAGTCTCTGTACTGGTGCATGCAAGGTCCTCTGCCCTCAGATCAAGTGGGTATGGCATCCAGTGGAGGCAGCCGTTGGCAGGAGTAATAACTATTGTTCAGATTCAGTCTATAGCTAAAATGAGCTGTAACACAAGCCAGGCACGAGGGAAATCCATTCAATGAGCAGCTTGAACAAATCTATGTTCAATTAATGTAGCTTTTCAAACACTGTGACAGTGTTTGTGTGCTAAGAAGATGGTTAAGACATTGCTGCCACCAATCATTACGGCAGTTCTCCTTCCTCTTGGGAAGCAGTGTCAGTCCAGGAAGGGAGCACAATTAGCAGTAACAAGAGAGTATGTGGGGGAGTGCAGGATGTAAGGCAAGACTGAAATGACTATCGAGGCCTTCCTTAGAAGAAAAGGAACTTATGAAGAGAGGATAAGGACACAGAGGTAAAAGACAGGAAAAAGAAGGAAAGAGGAAAACATCAGAGACAAGAACAGGTGAAGAGGAGAAAAGGAAGAAGAGAAAATGATGAAAATCAAACAGAACAAGGAGTCTGAAGAAAAACAAACATTATTCTGGTATCCATGGTATTAATGTTGTCTAACTCAGGGTAGATTTGTATCTTCTGTTACTTGCTCTGCCCTCTTTGTCGCAATTGCCCAGTTCACCCCACCTATTCCATTTGGTTAGTGCAGACAAGAAATAGCACCAAGCTACAGAACAGCTATTACTGGCCATTTTCTGCCAGATATAATGTATAAGGGCTGAACTCTGCTACATATTCCTCCATTCTCTACTCACACTATCTGTCCTCTCCCCAGTCAGTCATCTTCACAAAACCTTAGGGAGTTTGCCATCTCATATCATGCTGGCCCTCCTTCTTGTTTAGCTGCAATTAGCAAACAGGTTCCAAGTTATTAAAGGAGGACTGACAAACACATAGAGGGCCTGACAGATGGACCAATTATATAAACCTTCATTCCTTAGGCATCCAGGCTGAAAAGAGGACAAACCATGAGGAACACGAATCCTGCTGAAAGTAAAGGGAAAGTGGCTGGAGGAGTGCAGGAGCAAGGGAGTACAAGACAAAAGAGATTGCTGCAAGGGAGTTGAAGGGTAAGGGAATGGCAAACAAAAGGTGGTGATGTTACTTGAAGAGGTCTGGAACGACATGTCAGAAAAGGCAGCTGGTTTTGAAAGGAGAGTGTGTTACCTGGAGTTGTAAAGATGCTCTGTAATGACAGGAGCGCCCTTAGAGAAAGAGTTTGCTGGGAATGTTATCCAGGAAGTAATAAAGGGAGCACAAGCAGTTAGAGGATAAGGTTAAGGACAGAAAAGCTGTGAATAACTATTGAAGTCTTCAAGGGATGAAGAAAAAATTAAGAATAGAAAAGATCTCTCATTTGTGCAAAGTGAGATTCACTGAATTCAATGTTGCTATGGTGATTTACACCACCTGAGGACCCAGGTTCAGCTGTTTAAGGCAATGCATATAATTATGCTTTTTATTTTCCAAATAAGTACTTGTAGCCTCTTGCTTATATATAATGTGTTTCATAATTCAGAATTCTGCTGTGGTTTGACAGCTGATTGATGTACTTTCATGAATAAAGCTAGTAGCAGTTTTAACTGGAAGGGTGTAATTAAGAAGTATGTTATGAAACAAATGCCCTTTACAACTTAAATGGCATTTGAAGAAATGTGGTTTACTTAACAGATATGTAAAAAACAGAAAAGAAGCAAAATTCAGTCTCTAGAAAATTCGTTTTATTTTAAAAGTAAAGGGAGGTCAATAACAAAGGGTAGTCCTTCAACTGTCCTGTGTTACCCTGCGTAGACAGCAGGGATCCAAGAATCCAGTTCTGCATTACTACAAAGTTCTCCAACTTTTGGCAAGTTATTTAAATCCCTATGCTTCTGTTTCTCAACCTGAAAAACTGCTGGAACTAAACTTACCCTGAGGATGTATTTTGAGACTTCAGTAATAATTCCTAAGTGCTTTGAAAAGTGCTACATCATGTAAGTGAAGAATGTCATTATTAAAATTGTGCTTCAGAAATCATCACTAACAAGGATTTGTTCTATAGCTAAAACTGCGCCAAAAACATTATTAGCTTGCAAATCACAAAGCTCGCATCGACACACAGGCGAGAGCTGTGCCTGTACTGCAAGGGATATGTGCACCTAGCATTGCTGCGCGTTTTAATGCTTAGCTGCTACTACCAGTTAACCTGCAGCAGTGCAAAGCTCACTGCAGACCCACATGCACAGCCCCTTTTCATCTGCAGACATCCAACCAGCAGTACCTCAGCTAAATATTAAATACCTGAAGATTATGTCTGCTGGCAAATGCTGCAGTCTCAGCTGCAGCATAAGGGTAGCCCAGCTAACACAATTCACTGCTGGGCTTAGCAAGAGGGGGAGTATGGCCACGTTGAGGTGGCACAGGCTTGATTCCTGTTCTGGGGTCTGACTGACAGTCACAGTTATGCTGTTCCTTAGCAGTGTTTTTAGAAAATTAATTTGTATCTGGTTAGGGTTCTAGGACACCTTTCTTTGCACAGATGTTGGTTTGGCACAGCCACTGGCTTCATACTGAAAAATCATATTTCAAGACACATTTTAGAAAGCAGCCTAACTGACTGAATACAATATAGGGAGGGAGCTTTATTTAGGAGCAACAAGGAGTGTATGTAAGCTTTAAAAGAAGCATCAATTATGCGAAAAGCAGGCCTCTCTCTGTCTCAGTTCACACAGAAAGGTATTAAACTAAAGCTATCAGAAAAGGTGTTAACCATTTTCTTAGAGAGCACGCTCCTTTTTCTGTAAACTCTTCAATACTCTGAAATTTTAGGAAAGCTGCTTGTGATTTGGAAGTGACCTATGTAAGCTGTTATTTCTCTCTAATATGCAGGACAAATGTTCACATCACCTGGCATTGTTTTTATGTAAACATTGAGATGACTGATTGTGTAATACAACAAGGTTACGTGATGCTGTGACTGCCTGCTAATGTGAAAAGCTTGTTAGGTTAGCTGTCTCCTTGTCTGGCAGTGCTTAACCAGCTTTGCCTACAAACTCAGATGGAAAAATTATCACTTTTCTAAACACTATTTCAGAAGAAGAGGCAGTGTCTTCTGCAATAGATATGTCATTATCCTCTACCAAGATTTCATTCAAAAGAACAGTATTTTCAAGCATCCAAGTTATGTTATACAAAGGTAAGCCTTTGAACTAATTTTGATGTTTTATAAACTTCCTTTAAATTTCAACTTCTTTTTCACCCAGATAGGGCAAAAAGAGTATTTTGGAAAATAATAACAAAAAGAAGACTTAAAATCCTACATCTGGTCTGTGAGTTTCATGCAACAAGAATAGATGCAAATAAGATTTTGTTATATATGTAGTGCATAGATTATGTATGCCCGAACTGAAAAGCTTACTAAGACGTGACAGTGCTGAGCCAATTGAAAGGTCAAAACTAATTTTGAAGCTAGACATACTTGAAAAATAGAAGTTTTGACACCTTCTATGAAATGGTGAGAAAGAAGCTGTTACGAACATTCTTCAAATTGAATGTTGAAATTGTTCATTCAGCACTTTTTCTGCAATACAGTATGTGGCTAACCTTCATAGCTGGGATGCCTCCCGAGGGAGACGCATCTCTCCAGCTGAGAACCAATGGCTTAAACCACATATTCCTGCAGACAGAAAATGGTTATATCCTTGATTTACCTCCTCCAGGACAGCACCTTAGACAGCTTTTTGGAGCAAATGACAAATACTTGCCCTGTGTTCATGAATCTTATCTAAGTTTACTCCAGTTGGCCACAATGGAAGTACATAAACTGCTTCATTGAACTGTGATGCATCAAACACAAAGCCAGGATTCAAAGCCAGTTTTGTGTTGATTTGCAAACTACTTACTTCTCTGTGGTGTATATAAAGATGGGACACTGTACTGGAACTCACTGCTAGTGTTGGAATGCTTTACACCTCCTTCATAGAATCATAGAATAGTTAGGGTTGGAAAGGACCTTTAGATCATCTAGTTCCAACCCCCCTGCCATGGGCAGGGACACCTCGCACTAAACCATGTCGCCCAAGGCTCTGTCCAACCTGGCCTTGAACACTGCCAGGGATGAAGCATTCACAACTTCCTTGGGCAACCCATTCCAGTGCCTCACCACCCTCACTGTAAAGAACTTCTTCCTTATATCTAATCTAAACTTCCCCTGTTTAAGTTTGAAGCCATTACCCCTTGTCCTTCCACTACAGTCTCTAATGAAGAGTGCCTCCCCAGCATCCTTATAGGCCCCCTTCAGACACTGGAAGCTGCTCTGAGGTCTCCACGCAGCTTCTCTTCTCCAGGCTGAACAGCCCCAACTTTCTCAGCCTGTCTTCATACGGGAGGTGCTCTAGCCCTCTTATCATCCTCGTGGCAAACCTATTGACCAAGGTGAAACTAAAGAGGAGACACAAAAGGGACTGTAAACAGTGACTAGAATTAGACCACAGTTTTACTTTGGAATGCTTCCTGTCTTAAATAAAACTGTTCCTCGTCACTGCTTGGTTTTTGGTGGTGATGTGCCTTACGAAGTCGCAATGAAGATCAACCACTTCTGCACCAACAGAAAGAATCTGAATCCCCTATTTGCTCATGTAGAGAAAAGTCTTGAGGCTCAGCCTGAAGAAACAAAAGGAATACTTCCTGCTGTTTTCAGGGTGTGTTTTAATAAAATATGTCAATATTCAACAATTCAGAGCAGCTCTTCTTGCCTCAGCACAGGCCACAAGAGTCACAATGAGCCTCTGCCCCCGTCTTAATGCTGGCCGGACTCTGTACCCACTGCGTCACTCTGAAGAGTTGCTCTATGCACCTCTTCAACTGCCTCATCTCCACTTACATTGTACCTTCTCGCCTGCCTCCACTGCTCCTCATTAGCCTTTTCATGCACTGCACAGCATACTGAGACATCTGCGTTGGGTGGGCTTTTAATTGCTGCTCTAATTTTTAATAATTTCAGAATATTACTAATGAAGGTGCATAAATACTTGGGAGGTTCGCACAAATGCTCTCCCACAGTCCCCCCCAGTAGCATCTTTCAGGACTTGGTAGCGCGCCCTTAAAGCTGGAAAGTTAAGTGGGGAAAAAAAAAAAGAGCATTTGTTGTGTTCTGGAAAAATAAGGCATACGAAAGACACAACAATCAATCTGAATTTCTTCCGGTTAAAGTCTAACCCTGTTTTACAGCTTTGTTTTGTTATTTTTTGCCAGATCCCCAGATTCATCTTGTAATAATGTGCTCTCTCCCCAGAGACAGAGCTGGTGCCTTTCATCAGCACCAGCCTTCCAGAAGTTCCACTTAGCTCACAAAGCAAACACAGTGTTTGGCATAATATTTCAAAAAGGTCATACTGTGCTTCCTAACTTAATGGCCATTTATATTGCTTTACAACACTTAAATTCACACTCTGCTACCAAGTGGAGCCATGACATCTAAAAATAAATGCTTAAAAGCTAGGAAAAAAAAAAAATGCCCTAGATACTTGCATTAGGAAATGTTTTCTGTTTATCTGAAGGCAAATTCTGATGCCCTTCCTGACAAGTCCTTTAACTCAAGGGTAGGTCCACTGAAAATAGCAGGATAGATGCTGAGGCCGTTACTCCCAAGTATTCGTGCCACAGGTTCCAAAATACTCACAATGTACTGCATACAACCACCAGCAAAGAGTACCTTGAATTTAGTATGTATTGTCACATCCTTTGACAGGAGGAAAAGGTATTAATCATAGAAATTACAAAATGGTTTGGGTTGGAAGGACCTTAAGATCATCTGCTTCTCCTCCTGTGCCACAGGCAGGGACACCTCACACTAAAGCAGGTTGCTCCAAGCCCCTGTGTCCAACCTGGCTTTGAACACTACCAGGGATGGGGCAGCCACAGCTTCTCTGGGCAGCCTGTTCCTGTGCCTCACCACCCTCACAGTAAAGAACTTCTTCCTTGTATCTAACCTAAATCTCCTCGTTTAAGTTTGAACCCATTCCCCCTTGTCCTTTCGCTGCAGTCCCTCATGAAGAGTCCCTCTCCGGCATCCTTGTAGGCCTCCTTCAGATACTGGAAGCTGCTCTGAGGTCTCCGAACAGCTTCTCTTCTCCACGCTGAACAGCCCCAACTTTCTCAGCCTGTCTTCGTATGGGATGCGCTTCAGCCCCTGATCATCCTCGTGGTCCTGATTCACAGAGGAATTCAAAGCCCACATATGCCATGTGCAACAGTCAGAGACCTGCTCTACACATACATGAACTAGTACCAATCCTCAAGCCTGGAAACCATGCCAGGCTAATGTTGAGCCAAAACACAGTCCTGCTCCTCAGCGTGGCCTATGAATCTTAGCTCAGCACTCCACCCCCCGCCTTCCCTGGTCCCTGGCTCACATCGGATTTCCAATTAGTGAAAAGGAATTTCACTACAGTTGACAGTGCCATTTCAGAACGCGGCTGCTGAAAAGTCAGAAAAGCAGCATTTGCCCATAGGTAACCACTTAAAGTAAAAAGCTGATAGTAACTCTTCTTTTGCTGAAATGGAAAAGTTTAAACCTAACCTATTGTTTCCTTGAGGCAGTACAATCTGATTAACCA
This sequence comes from Strigops habroptila, assembly GCF_004027225.2. Classification (NCBI taxonomy): domain Eukaryota; kingdom Metazoa; phylum Chordata; class Aves; order Psittaciformes; family Psittacidae; genus Strigops; species Strigops habroptila. The sequence continues at coordinate 1,737,214 of NC_044281.2, forward strand.
GCACAACAAAGCTTCACAGGAATTTAAAGCAAGCACAGCTTGAAAATACAGCCACTGTGATTAAAGTAGATTATTCTTTACCACTCTTACACACATCCATAGATACAGGTGTATTCTATCAATTAATTCATTTATATAGAAAATCAGCTGAAAGGCACAAGGCATTTCTTGGTGACTTGAATTATTACTTACTCCTAATTGAACCAGTGCCTCCATACTCGTTTTACCCGCACAAGTGAAGTGAAACCACAAAATTGAAACAGGGACAGGTACATGGGGCACAAACAGTTAAAAGGTTGACATTTCTCATGTCACAGTCTTTACCTTATCTGCAGTATTTGCAGCGATTCTCTATGCTTTGAGGGGGAGTCACTGCAAAGGCCACTGACCCAATTTTTGTTTCCTAATTTGTATTTGCTTGTACATATTTCATTTTATTGCCTTTCAAGCTACATCAAATCTTTGAAAATTGCAGTGTGCCAAAATTGCAGGCAATCCACGCTGACAATTTCACAGGTCTGGGAATCCTCCCTCAGTGTTCCCACTTATTCAAACCACAGGTTTTCACTCACTTGCATATAAAGATATAGTAATCCAAGTACTTCAAATGTGCACATTCAACATTATGATTCCTAGAGAATGTCGAAAAAAAATCCCTATTCTATGAAGAATTACTATATCAAGCTCTGTATTGGCACATCAATATCACAGTACATCAGAAAAAGGTACCCAAAATGAAAAGCATAATTTTGCTCTTTTTACATTACTTTTCAAGTAGCTATGCTACGTAATTCTCTGTTATTTTAAAATTCTCCATTTCCTAACAAAAGATGATAAAGGCTAGATCAACCTAAACAAGTTATTGGAATTAGCAATGTCCAGATTTACTACGCTACGCAGTTACTTCTGTATTTCTGATATCCTGTGAAGCTTACACTGATACCACGATGGATTATGTACAACGTGTCTTAAATTTAATGCATGTTTTACACTAATTTCAGGTCTCCATAATTTTTCCTTTAGGATAATTATGGAATGGTGATTAAGGCATGAATACAAAAGGCTAAGAGAACATTTATCCTAAATCCGGATGCCACAAAAGCCATTTGTAATTTTTCAAGTGGACGTGCACTCGTGAACATTATACAGATCTCAGGCAGCTCCACTCAGCTGTTTTCCCCTTAGCATCACTATTCAGCTTTCCTTAATTTCTGTCTCTTTGATCTCTCCTCAAAATATAGTCTGAATTTAATGATAGCCAAAGATGCTGGGGGGCTTTTCATTACTCCAAGGACTTTAGGTGAAAAAAATCAGGACGTACTACTCTCAGGCAGTGGCTCTTTCCTCACACTACATCAAGAGCCATTCCATTAACTTCATCCGCATAGCACTGGGAGTGGAAGACCAAACTGGAACTATTTCTTCTCCTTCCTCTAAACAACAGTAAAAAAACCCCAAAAATTTCTCCAGTAGTTGCCACCTCTAGATAAAAAAGTGACAGTAGTTGTCTAAAACATTGCATCTTACAGATCTAATACTCCACAGACCTGCTCTGCTGTACTGAGTAGGATGGGAGGTGGCCAAGGATGAAAGGAACATTTTCCTTTCCATTTGTAAAGATTCTGGAAACGACACAGCTAGTGTCCTGCCTGCCCTAAAACCAGGAAAAGCCACACAACAAGCAGAAAGTCTGCCAAAAAGAGGATCTTTGGGTTCACATTGATCACTCTAAACTGCAGAGAACATCTGACCGACAGAAGCCCCAAAGAACTGCCTTGGACCCTACACAGCAGCTGCTACAGCTGAACATCAGGATGTAGTTCAGTATCACATATCTATCTGGGGCTTTTAATGCTAAAGCTGCTATTTTCTAACAGCTGTTTCTATCTCCTTACCACTGGCTGTGCAGTGAGTTGGTGGTATTCCACAAGCGTATAAAACATGAACTGCCTGCCATGAGACAGAACAAACAAATATTTTAAAATAAAATAACCTTTTCCCTGCTACAAATAGAGACAAATACTTCAATATTCCAAAGTGAGTAGCACAAGTCAGGAAAGTAACAGTTGTGATAAATTATTTCATCTTATAAACTTTCTTCCTTTGGGCACAAACCACTTTCAGTATTTATGATTTAAATAACTAAATGATATTCTTCCATGAACAGAGAGAATAAACTTGAAATCAGATGCATGGTCATCCCCCATCACATTTTTGTGGATCTGTAATGAAATATTTGAGAAACTGTATATGCTGCCTCTGATTATGATTGTTCTGTTCATTAGCAAGTAAACTTTCAGCCACAGTGCCAATTAAATCTACTTAGTTGTGTTTAGAAGTTAATTAATAGTAAATTAAAGTTCTGAATTTCATGCGTATTTTTAATCCATACATTACATTTATCTCATGGCTGGCATTTCAGAAGAATTTTTCGTCAAATTATTTTCATCTAAGAAAAGGAGCTACTAAAATGGCCTTTGTGCTTCATTTCATGGTGTCATTAAAGGGCATCCTTCAATACTGACAAGGAACCCTTTCTCCCACTTCATATTTGTAGCAGCTGTCTGTATTGCACTACCATTAATAGAACTTCTGTCAAAAATTGGAGGAAGAAATCCTTCAAGCTCCTAATTGACTTCACCCTTGTATACTCACACTCACAGGACACTGTTACTCCTTTCCCAGCTAGCAGGCTACCAGATGTGTTAAATGGAAGCCAAATGAAATCATCTACTCTTCAGATAAGTAAGTATATCCAAGACAGATTTATTTTTTTTTTTTTGGGGGGGGGTCATATTAAGATATTTATTTCATAGAATCATAGAATGGTTTGGGTTGGAAAGGACCTTAAGTATCATCTAATTCCAACTCCCTGCCACAGGCAAGGACACCTTCCACTAGACCAGGTTGCTCCAAGCCCCATCCAACCTGGCCTTGAACACTGCCAGGGATGGGGCAGCCACAGCTTCTCTGGGCACCCTGTGCCAGCGCCTCAGCACCTTCACAGGGAAGTTCTTCCTAATATCTAAGCTAAATCTAATCTCTGTCATCTTGAAGCCATTCCCCCTTGTCCTGTCATAACATGGTATATACAGTATTATTTAATTGTATTTAATGATATGGTATATACCAAATGATATGGTATTATTTCACTAATTTTTATATACTAGAAATGAATTAAAACTGCAAGAGTAGAAAAAAGTTGAACACCACCTCAAGAAAACAGAGAAAGGCGTCATAATTATTTGTCAAGCTTTCATGCTAATTAACTGGCAGACATAAGCTTTGTATCACCATATTTTTCAAAGGTAATTAGCTACTTCTTTCCTCAGTTTGCTTCTATATATGCTATGGGCTATGAAATATTTCCAGGTCCAGACTGGGGTTGAGGTGCCACCCCAGCCATGGATCACTAAGACACCTCAGGAAGGGGGACATAGCGAATCCCCTTTGCAAGAGGACATACTGCAACAGGCCCGAGCTAAATGTGATGTTTCCTGAGACGCCTTTCCTTTGCTCAAGAAAAACAAGGATCATGCATGGAACAGGGACAATCCGAAATCGGGGCCTGGTGAAACTATGGTGAAGGGTGAAAGATACTTTCTTGACTTCAGATCGTATTGCACACTAGAGCAGTAACTGGGTTACAGACCCAAATCGTAATGATGGTACAATAGCCTAATTAGGTTGCTTAGCCCTGGGACTTCCTTAAGGTCTGGCCAAATTGTGTATTGTTCATTTTGCCGTGTCAGCAATACACAAGGGAGGAGGACTGCAATCCTCCAGATGAAACCAGTACAGCATAGTGACTCTATTTGCATCAGCCTTCTCATGCATCTTGATCATATCAAGACTTAGCAGCACAAATCCACCTCACTAAATCTCTGGGGCCATTGACTTTGGTAGAGTTGAAAGAGACATGAAACCTCCAATGACCACAGCACCTGATTCAAGATTGCAAATTGCTTGTTCAGGGGCCCATCATGATTTCAGAAGTCATTGGGAAGAAGAAGGAGCCATCAGAAATGGAACATAATCAATTCTTTTTGATAACAGCTATTTTAAAGAACAGTTAAGGTCAGCTATAAAATACAACTGTAATTGAACAGCTTAGCCTGTAAAATTACTCTTTGCTAGTACAGCTATGCCAGCATACACTAAGCAATCTGTGTTATGGAGCTTACGGAAACATGAAATTTGCTTAAAATCCCACCCTTTTTCAACAGGATGACACTCAGAAGGATGTCTGGAGGGAGTGTTAGTTCATATGTAAAGCACTCTTCTGAGCCACCAGTCAGGGACGTGATACAATTGTCTTTGTAATTGTAATGGTGACCTTCTGAATAGAAGCAAAAAACAGATAAGAACCCTTAATTTACTAGTTATACTGAAATCAAATGTGTTTGAAGTCAGTTTGTGATGGTCAGATCCATTCTGCATGTTAGTATATCCGAAGACATGACAAATAAAGAGATCACAAATCTCTGTAGTTTCTTCCAGAATCACTTTAAAATAATGCTTCATCTGATCTGCTAATTATATTCAAATTAATTAAAACCCATTTATCACTACAAGTTCTCTGAAGTACTTGAGGATTCAAAGCCAGTTTTTCTTGCTCTGTCAAATATCCTGGTTTTCTGAGTGGGTAGGATGTGACTTATAAATTACCATGATGAATAACTTTATGAGTAAGGACGTGGGTCAGTTTTTCATTAAAATTAAAAGGTCCTGATTCTCTGTTGTCAGATTATCAAGTGCTGCTGCAAAGGGAAACAAAGCACTGTCAAAGCAGACTGATGACACTCTACATCCAGTGTGCCCTGGTGTAAGGAACATGTCGTGTTATAGGACACTGTGTAGGCAGAACCATTATGCTCTTTTTCAAGGACAGCAAGTAAATTCTGATTTATTCATGGAGAAGAAATTTCTCGCTGGTTGAAACTTGCTTCTATGATCACACAGGGTCAATGTACCACTTAATTCCTGTACAAATCTTCTGAAGATGGACAAATTTCAAGCAGCACAATGTTGTATCATTTCTGCCAATCGGAGGGAAAGACAGTGTTAATGATAATTCCTTCTTCTGATCCAAGGGTTTTGAGAGTCAGAGAAATGTGAGCAGGCTGTCAAGTTATAGAGACTGAAGGTGAAAGACAGATTTTAGGGTATTTTTTAAAATGCAGCAATGAAGCCTCCTGGCATTATTGTGCATTTTACACAGACAGAAACTACCAAGTAGTACGAGATGCAGCTGAAAATCCTTAAAGAGACAGTTGAAGGTAAACTAAAAGCAAGTTCAAAAGTAGCTTGGATAATCACAGGATGTGACTTTGTGACTTCATATTAGACCTTTTGATGATGGGGACAGCTGCTCCCAAGTGAAAACCTGATGACTGCCATGTGAAACAGTAGAACTGCTTACAAATGAAATATTAAGTGCACCAAGGAACTTTTACACCAAGAACTCTGAATTATCATCATGGTCATTTGTAAGAATCATAAAGGAGTAAAGCTTGGCTAGAAATGTGATGTTTTTCCATTAGAAGTGCCACCTCTCTGGTTTGCACATAACCGTAGACTTAGCCAGTGGGAGGCACTGGATGAAACTGCATCATGCCAAGGGGTTGCATTAATGCTCAAAGACTGAAAGCTGCTTTTAGGCACAGCAAGGTTCCTCTCTTGCCATTCCTGTCAAAGACGGGAGGCACCTTTACATCTCCATCCGACCTGCCACTTCCTCACCACTCAATTCCCAGATGAAAAGGGAACACATCTCACAGGCATGACATTTTCCACCTAAGACAGTTTTCTGACCAAAAAAGACGGGGATAATCAGCAGAGAAACTTCTTGCCCTAAAGGATAGTTGTCACTTACAAAATGTCTCCCCGAGCTCCGTATGACAAGGAGGGAACCACAGGTGAACCTCTGTGGCTCAGCTCTGCGATGTGTTGCACCTGTAGATACTTTGCAAATTTGGTGGTTATTTACTGATTTATAACCATGTCCTTCACAGAGATTTACAAGATTGGATAAAGCAGAACAAAGAAATGCTCCAAATAGCTCATCTCAAGTGAGTTAGATAGAGGGAATTTTTAATGTTTGACCTTAAACATACTGAAAGTATAATATGGTTTCATCTGTTTTCTCAAACAAGAGAATCATCTACACCAAGAAACTGCAGAGGACATAAACAGTACATGAAACGAATTACCTGACCTGAAAAATAAGGCTTTGGGCAAAGATGCAAACATAAATCAGCATACAAAGATAAGGAAGAGCCAAGAAATGAGGATTTTTGAATAGGAATAATGAAGATTTACCTTTTAATCATTATTTTGTGCTAAAAGGAAGATCAGGAAGCTGCCTGAATAAAGATATGAGAAAGATGAATGGCAGAGAAGTACATTAGATACGTTACTGAACTCTGAATAGATCAAAATAGGCAATGAACAAGACAAAAAGGGTAATACAGAAATACTGTCAATAATAAAAATATCACATATAAGATCATACAAAACAGTATCTTGTAATGCACATTGTGACAAAGAATTATGACAAAAAATCCTAATTAGATATGTGAAGGCAAAAAATGTGAATCAATTTCTTAATAGTTTGACTCCTGCAGCTTTGAGCAGTAGATTACTTAGGAGGACTTTATAATGATTTTATTATGTTCTTCCTGAAAACACCAGCTGATTCAATCTAACACCAGACTGAACAATAAAGTAAAATGTTCAATTTTGTGTTCAATCACATCCAGGCTTTAGCAACCAGTATGATTTACAAAGGTGTATTCTACATGCTAATCTGCGAGATAAAGGTTGACTATCTATACCCAGATTGTCTCTGCATACCCAGATTGACTGTTGAAGATCATACAGCACCACTGTTTCCCCGCGGAGTGGGAAAGACTTTGGACAAAGACAGCCCCTGCAAGGAAAGGAAATGCTATGTGTCACTGGTGGGAACCACTGAGCCTTAGAGAGGAGTCAGAGAAGGGAAGATGTGTTCAGACTCTGATTTATTGAAGGTGGCTACAGGTGTCCCTGGAGAGCCTGGTTTTTCCAGGTATTTCCCTAAGCCAGCACAGGCGATGCATGCTAACCAGTATGAAGTACACAGCTTGGCACTTCCAGGAACTCGGCATACAAACAAAGACAAATGAACAAGTAGCTGCCTTTTCTACCTTTTAAAGGAAAAGGGAACAACCTAGCTCATCGAGAACAGGCATCAGCCTTCCAAGCGCATGAGTATCAGCTAGTTTTGTGGACTTCATTGACCTGAAATACAAGTTCTCAGAGTCACAACGTGCATCTTTTGAACCTACATGCTCAATCTTATTACAAAGATACGTTTTTAAAAGAGAGGATGTAATAGTGAGCAGCAAAGCATAGAAATGATTAATAGTCTGATTGCCAGCAAGTGCTCTGAACAGCTCTTGCTCTGCAGACACTGACATTCTCTTGCCAAAGAAAAAACGCAGTGGCATTTCACATTAAAAAAACAATGTTCATTGAAATAGAAAAAACACTAGCTGGCACTGAGAGTAACTACTGAGGTGGTCAGCTGAACAGACACAAACAGCACACAAAATATACGCCACATATACTATGAAAGAGATATTTAATTTACCATATGCAGCATTCACTTCAGCAGTATTAATAAAGCTTACATTAGTTTAACAAAAAGAAAAAGGAACTACATTCACTTTTTTGATTAAATGCAATTATAACTCTCAATCAGCCCCTTTTAGCAGGGTTACTAATGGAAATGCATTAATTAATGCTGGACACCTATCATTTTATTCTGTTTTTAAGAGTCACTGTTATTTGCAGTTCTGTTCCAGAAGAACAGATAATGTTCAGAAAACCAATCAAGCCTTCACAACACTTTTAGCCTCTGTTAGCTAAATGCTGATATCTTATCAGAGTAAAACCTGAAGTAAGCAACTATTAAGTCTTTTTACAGAGATGGAACAGTAAAAAAAAAAACCAACCCCAAAACCCTCTTACTTCCCTGATGCATCTCACTACCAGAAATCAAGGAGAGCTAATGCTCCCTCCCTGCATTCCTAAAGGCCTTGTGGTACTCCAAAAAGGTAAGTCAAGCTCAGACTAGGATATAAGGTATGTCTAGAGCTTTGCTTAGCTGGCTTGTATTCCTCTGTGCCAAGAAGCTCATAGATGAGGGGATAGCAACCCGGCCCTAAAGGCCAAAATCTTGATCCAAATATATAATCAACATCTGGAGCAAAAAAAACCCAAACTGTGGAGGAGCTAAAACTATGCACATCTGCAAAGTCTGTGCACAGACAGAGGAGCATGTCTACAGAAGCTTTAAGTAATCAAAAGAATAAAAAGAATGAAAAACGAAAGATTTCCTCTAGACTGGGATACTAACCCTCAGCTACAATTTTTTCTGATGATAAACAGACAGAAATACAAGTTAAATACATATCAGAACAGTAGTTGCTTAAACAATGCTTTTGACTAATTAAAGTCCGGGTGTATTATCTTGTAAAGAGACTATGTAAATGATAAGAAGTTTGGTAGCTTGATCAAACTTCTGCCCTCTCCCCCAGCTCACTGTGTGTAGATATAAAACAGTATGATGAAGCCTGGTAGAGAAAATGGGAAATGCTTTGGATTCCTGTTAAACAAATGGAACTTCAAACATTTCACAATGGTTTGGTTTTTAAAAAGGAAAAGCAATACAGGAGAGAGAGCAGAAGAGACAACAGTGATGGTATTTATGCAGTAGGAATCAAACAAACGTATTTGTAAAATCTACAGATTTTAAAATTATTCTCAAGAGATAAGCTAAGAATGGTTAAACACAAACCCTAATACAAATAGTACTTTTTTATTCATTAAATTTGAAAAGCTATTGGAAAAAGACATCTGAGCATCACCAAATTTTAAAGAGATGGAAAAAGGAAATACAATTTGCATATTTAATTATTTCTTTTCACTGAAACAAGATTAGATAATTGTAACATTTAAACAGATCCCATACTAACTCTTCCATCTGGATGCATTAACTGGATACTTCAAAGGGAAAGAATCTTGAAGAATATGCAAGCTTACCAGCTGGAGTCTCTTGTACATGGTAGTATTGACAGGATCCTGAAAGAGCAAGTAGATCCTGAACAGCAAGTGCACACTGAAAGGGTTCCTCTGTGCCTCTTAGGTTCACAAACTGGCATGCCAAAGTTCATGCACATTGCAGAGATGGTATGAAAAAAATCACCATGAGGATTTTACAGGCATAAGCAAACACCCAAGTGGAAAACAGGTAGAATAAATAGAAAAGGCCACTTTGTGATGGTGAAGGTTTTTTCTCCCTCTCCAAAGAAAGACTTCAGATACAGCCACTCACCTAATACAACACCTATCTTATCGGGGAACTATGTTATAATACATTGGACATTGCCACTTCTTCCTTGATGTTTTTAGAGAGTCTGATGAACTGCATGGATTCTGGGAGGCTTGTGCCCTTGTAGAACTAAGCAAAGAGATCCCATCTGCTCTAAGCAATGGTGATTTATAGCCTACTTCCAACATGAAGTAGTTCCATACAGAGAGTATGGAAGCTGCATTAAAAAAAACAGCTGAAGGGGATGAAATAAGATGTGGTGAAAGAGACACTATCAAATGGGGAGAAGCTTATTAATGCAAAACCTCCAGGACTGGTCCTGAGACTCACTTTATTTAGCATTTTCCTCAGTTATCTAAAAGAGCACAGAATCATAGAATCAAACTAATTAAACATTAATGGCACAAAGTTAGATGGCAGTGACCATACTGATGAGGATCATAATCACAAGCAAGAAAAGCTGATGCTGTTAAGTGCTGGAGTAACAAAACCGAAATAAATCATGATAGTAAGAAGTGCAAGGTCTTGCCCTGGAGATTAATACAAATTTCTGCTATAAACTGAGGGTACAAGGTGGATATTGACTGGCCAAAGGAAGATGATGCTTCTTCAGGGTGATACAGCCATACACGAGTATGATGCAACCCAAGGAGATACTGGACTGAGGTGGAAGATGGGGTGTAATAGTGTAAGGGTCATCAGGAAACTGGAGAGATGATCTTACGAGAGGGCATTTTGATGCCCCAGTTATCTATCCCCACAAAACAAAGGCTGACAGAAATTGCTCTAGGAAATTCTGTTGAAGATTAAATACCAGTGAGGACAGAAGGGCCAATATACACAGGGGAAGAAAAGGTATGCTTAGTTTGGGGATGGAACTTAGAATACAGTGTTTTAACTGTCCAGAGAGTAAGGTTCTGAAACAGTCTTTTAAAAGCTAGTAAATTTTATGGCCAATTTTATAAAAAAAGAAAAAGGATTATCTGACACGTTTGCCTGCAATTAGAAAGAAGTAAACATGCTCACCCGGGAGAGCTGCCTTTTACTTCTGCATTCTCTGTTCCTAATGGCCAAAGCCAGCTCAGTAAGATAGATGGAGCTTCATTTCTTCTGCCAAGCCTTGATCTGAACTTACAGATCTCAGAAACCAAGACAGTCAGAGACAAAATAGAAGTGCAATTCATAGCCCGTCCTACTGTGCTCTGCTATTTCATCCCCAATAGCACGGTGGATAGAATTGTCTTTGGAGACCCCTCTGCAATCTCTCACCAAACCGGCTAAAATACAGTAAAAATTTTCTATCTAATTCTGAGTATTTTGGCAGTCGTTTTCATGTGATTTCCCACATTATTTGAGTGAAGGCTTTTTGAAACCTTCATAAAATCCAAGCATGCATTACAAGAAATGATTACATTTACGACCTGATATAATGTCATATAATTACATATTAATGTAATTTTTTAAATTGCTGTTTTTCTCCTGATGGCAGCAGAAATGCTGCACATTCTTCCACACGCATAAATTCAGCAATATCATGTCTTGCTTTGGAATATATTAGTGCGCAAGAGTGGATTTTTTCTGTCTGACTTTGAAAAGGGAGCACTTGCTTGGTATATGCTGTTCTCCCAGAGGCTGCTCTGCATTCTGGGCAGTGGAGAGGGTTATCCCATGTCACCAGAAAATGTTACATGACAGCCTCTGAGACATTTCCAACTCCACAGTGGTTTAGTGACCGGAATCCAACAGTAGTTTTACTATATGACTTGGAAGCAAATCTACTCCAGAGCAGAGCTTTTCAACAAAGACTTCAGACGCAGAGTGCTTCAAATTAATATTTTGGGGATGTAACCATAAGTTTTAAGTCTAGCTTTAGCCTTTCTCTGTTAAAAACTCCTAAGGCAAGTTCAGTTTTCAGCTTTCAGTCTCATCGATTGTTGGTGTTTATAATCAAAATGAATGACATGAAATAATGTCTTTACTACTAATAATTAAACATCAGAATTTTAGCCTTTTTCTTCCCTCAATGTATTAGCAAGAATTTTTGCTTTATTCACCACTGGGCAAAGAGCAGTCACTGATTTGGAATGGAGACAGAATTATTAAAATTGTCCTGACCCACTTATGAGAGGATATCCCCTGAAATGACACTAAAATACTCCAAACTCTGCTTTCATAAATCAGAAGCCTCAGAGAGCAAGGCAGCCTTAAGACAAGGCAAACCTTCAAAATGCTGAGTAATGCCTTTACTCCATCAATCTTTTTACTCTGTCAAAACATTAGCTTTTTACTATACCACATGTTCTGTGCCACATACAACAATTATGATAGGACTGAGAAGAAAGGAAGCCTGACAGGTTATGCTCTTATGTCTCCAGATTTTAATGGGGCTGACAAGTCTCAAGGACTCTCCTCCTGCAATGGAGTTGCTGTTCTGCAGAGTATTTCTCCCAGCAATGAGCAATGAACAAGTTCACATACTGCTTAAAAAGAAATAAAGCAGCAGCAGCAGCAGCAAGGAGGAAAGGTAGAAAGCTGTATGTAGGTTAAGAGCAAACCATGGTATAAATCTCATTGGATATTTGCCAGTAAGTATTCATGTATTGGAGCTGGCATGTGCAGTATTGGGTAAGTCTTTCCTTATCTACCTAGGGAAACAAAATCAAAACTCTCTTGCCATTGCAGCGTAAAGAAGGGGATTGCAGCTATACTGGACCCAGCACTACACCACTGAATTCAAGCACAGTTTCAGCCCTGACCTCCACCTGATCGGAAATGGGCCTAATGCACTGTTGGACTTTCTGTGTTCGCTTGTTGCTGGAGTTCATGTGATAATTCTGTTAACCACTCTAAGGAAAATTGACTGCAGAAGGGTTGGACAAAAAGGACTGTTGTAACTGCTCACTGATGTAAACACAGCCGGCAAGCCCCTGCTTTTGTCAGCTACTTCTTTTGAACTTTTCTACTCCTGTCCCTCCCCACAGCAGTACTGCAACTGCAGAACCCACAGAAACCTGTGTGTATCCAGCGCAAAACACAACTGTGTTTGACAGCATTGCTCTGAAAGTAGCAGCTCTAGGAGCTCTGAAGCCATCTGCAGCACCCGAGCTTTCAAAAAGTGCTGGCCCCGGAGTGCTGGACTAAAGGGCTGGCCTCCCCTATCAACTCTGAGGAAACAGCCTCACCCTGCAATGCAGTCATGCTTCCGCCCTGAGCAAGTGCATTTTGCTTCTTCCTTAAGTTGGGAGAAGATGACATGAACAAGAACTCTTCATTTCATGTCCTCATTTGCCATTTCTTCAACAGCAAGAGAACTAGCACAGCAAACTCCGTCTGTTGTAATGAAATATGAGCTTCCATTAGATTCAAATGTAGTTTGAGGCCAGTCAGCGTTAATACAAGCCAGCAGCCCTCTAGCCAGAGGTTTGGGAACTGCTGTGGTTTAGCTGCTCAAGATGTCTTTTCTATAGCTCCCAGAAATCCAGCAAGCATTTCAGAATCTCAGAATTCAGGGCTGGAGGGACGCTTAAGAGGTCATTACTCCTTCTGCCATCTCCAGGCAAGATCAACTTCACCGCAACTCTTTGTGACAGATCTTTGTTCTTAGAGCTGTAAAATGCTGGAGCTCCCACAGCTCTTCTCAGCACTGTTTTTCAGCAATAGTTAAGCAACTTTCCTTAGAAAATCACTTACATGAAGAAGTTTGCACCTCAAAGACTTAAGAAAAGAACAGGTATTTCATTCAGCACAACACAATTACTGCAGTCATTGTTGATGAGGGGAACTTGAGATGTCTGGGAGCCATTACTATCCTGACCTTACAGCTGTAATTCCCAGTCTTTCTGATGGTAAAAAGCCTCAAGTGAGCCTCTCATTCATGGCCTTCTGACTTCTTAAACTCTTAGAAAGTGAGAAGATCTTTCTCTGATAAAGTCAAATCAGTATCTAACATGAGAATACATTTTTCTGTATTGCAGAGGGTTACAATGCGGACTGGAATAATTTACATTACAATTACCTGTCCTATTGTTGTAGGAAAGATCTGCAGACAGCATAATGCAGGGAAACATTTCGCTTCACTTGCTGAGTTTGAGCAACCTATAAAGAGTTATTCTGTGAAGACTCCAGAGCCCAGCTGCTGCAGTGTGTGCAGGCACTATGTATTACTTCTAAAAATAGGGCACTGTGGAAGAAGGCGGAAAAAAAGGAGAAAGTCAGCAACAAAAATGCATCCCCAAACTTTCCACTTTTCTGTCTTACCTTTAAAGGTATCTTGCACAGAAAAGATGCAATCTCATACCCACAGACCCCAGACAGCAGGGGAGCGACACCAGATGTTAGCTCTGTTATGAGTCTTGCTGTAGAGAATCACAGAAGGGTTTGGGCTGGAAGGGACCGCCAAAGGACATCTAGTCCAACCCTCCTGCAACGAGCAGGGACACCTTCAACTGGATCAGGTTGCCCAGAACCACATCCAGCTTGGCCTTGAATGTCTCCAGGGATGGTGCATCCATCACCTCTCTGGGCAACCTGTGCCAGTGTTTTACCATCCTCATTGTAATAAATTTCCTCCTCATGTCAAGCCTGAATCTCCCCTCTTTTGGTTTAAAATCATAACCTTGGACAAATCACATATGCCTGTTTCTCTGCCCATCTTCCTTTGTATTGCCTAGATTATGCAGCTTAGATTCCTAAAGGTACTTAAGCATGTAATGCCTCTGTGGACACATCTCTAAGTCTTCCACATCAGGTACTGTCTCTTACACTGTCTATATACCAGCTTTGATCTTACTTGCCGTACTTCATCACTACTGATATAAAAACTGTCATCACAGCTCAGCTCTAAGGTCTTCTGTTCTACAATACGAGTTAACAAGTGAATTCACTTCTTTTATATATTCAAAAAAGTCAGGACAAGAATTCAAATAGGAAGAGAAGCATATTGAGAATCCATGTCACAAAACCACCATATAAAATCATATCCACAAGAATTACAGCTTGATTTTAACTGTTAACTTCATCCAGAAGAAAAGTGTGGAAACATCAATTATTTTGAGAACAGAAACTCCCCCCAGTATTTGCTTCTCAGCAGACAGTGGGGTCAGGATGACTTGCCTTTCCTAAGCTTTAGTACCCTCATGTGGCCAGGTCCAGAGCAAAAGGACCAAGGGGAATTTAAGACAGTTAAAGTATGTTCTGACTTGGACCAGGAGCTGGGCAGATGCAAACACACTTCGATTCATAAAATGTAAATCTTGCTTATGAAAACAAAGGCTAAAAGGTGACCTTATTACATGTGTAAGCTTACACCCCACAGCCTAAGGGACTAATCGCAGAGAACTTGTCAGTCTTATTAGATCAAGGCATAATTAAATCCATCCTCTGGAAGTTAGAGAAACTTGGCCTTAAAAAAGATGCAATCTCACAGTGGTGTGTACTTAAATGCTGAGATAGTTACTGAAAGTGGTGGTGCAACACTTGAATTTCTTAGATGCTTTGCAGAAGAACTACTGGGAAAAAGTCTAGTGTGTGTATATACTAAACCAGTCAGATATTTGCAGCCTGGGTATAGGATGATCTGTCCCCTGATACATCAAGATCTCTTTCAAATGTTTAAATTTCTTATTATTTCTGTATTTCTATAGTGGCTCCTTCTGGCCTCAAAAGATGGAATTTGCCTTTGCCGAGCACTACTGCAGTGTCCTTATCTAATCCCTGAATAGAGGCCAGTGAATAACATGCCCCATTTGGCAAGTGTTTTCTCAAGTGTAAACAAGTGCTTTTTTAAAATGCCCCCCTCCTTATAAAAATACATGAAATTCACCATAGTAACTGATAAACTGCGTACTAAAGTACTGACAAAACTGAGCAATAAATAATAAAAGCCCAATTCCACATTTTAAAAGAAGCCTCAGAACAGAAAGAGAGGTTATCACTTTAGCTCCGAGTAAGAACAAGGATAAAACTGCAGTAAAACTGTGTACCATGTTTTAAAAAAGTGGAGAGATGAAGAAGAAAGCCACTGTAAGATTTCAAATTATTACATGGTATAGTATAAGTTCTATAGGGATTGAAATGCTCGTTTAGATGCTTCAGGTAATATTTCCATTACATGCAATAAAGTAAAAAGTACCCAGAAGTATGTTTTCATTGTTTATCTGGTTCCTTAAGGAATTTCAGGAAAAAAAATCAAAGCCTGTATGCTTTTTTTTTTTTTAAATACATACTGTACATATTGGAAAAATGGATATGAAACTTTAGATCTCTAAGCATCAGGTAGAAGAGCAGACATTCTCTGTCACTGGTCTTCTAGTGTTATCTCTGAGAAGAGCTAAACTCCAAAACCTCTGGCGTTGTATCCCAAGAGCTGTTCCAGTGAGACTCTAATGCATTCCTGAGGAGGATGACATGAAAATAAGAAAATTCAATGATTTTAAAGAGGGCTTATAGTCAGTACCTGCACAGACAGATGTGTACTGTTCTGATGGTGAAGGTACTGTCCCGGTACTTTATTTAAGAGAAGAATCTATACTCTTCCCAAGGTGCTTCATTTTAGGAAGAGGTAATCAATGTTTAATTCAGAGAATTATACAGCACAGAGAAACTTATCCAATATGCAGAGGTTTTTTCAGTCTTTGTAACTCTGACAGATTCCCTGATGCAGAGACAATTTACTTTTCTCTTATGCTTGTCTTTGAGAGCAGGGAAAACATACTGAAATGGAGCTTTGTATTCAAGGAAAAAACATAATACTTGGAGAAATTGCTTCAAATGGAGGCATCTCCCTGTCTTGTACAAAACCACACCGATGACATAAAACATTAGAGACCCTGACATCAAACCCACACAGCAACAGAATCAGTTGATGGAACTAGTCCTGCAACCATTGAAATGATGCTGTGCCTGGATCCTCCAATTACAGCAAGCTGATAATTGCAATCCTCATATCAAAACTGCCTTTTCACCCTTACTTCAGAAGCTTCCAAAATCCACCAGAGCTTATGCTTTGCCCTACATACAGAAAGGGTCTTCACCAAGAGGAAATCTTGGGTTCACGCACAGAGCAAGCTTAAGAGTTCAGCGTGCCCATTCTTCTGGGCCTGAGGCAAAGAGACGGGCCACTTGGAGAATTAGCTTTTTGTAGGATACATCAAGCCATAGAAAGGGTATTCCAGTCTGGAAAGATGGAGAGTGGAGGACTGTAATTAAGTCAGGTTTTAGGGAGAACAAACACAGAATTTAAAGCAGTGGAAAGACAGAAACTGCAGTATCACAGTATGAACCTCTGCTAGTTGTGGGGTTTCCCTCCCTGACGCAGCCCGTAATCTGTGTCTTCTCTAAGAAGTCTAACATATAAAAGTGCTAGCAAAGAAGAAAAAATTCTTAATCCCCCAGTCCTCTGCAGACAGTACAGAGATCTTTAATACTAGCTGGTGTGGACAGGGGAAACCAACATGCAGAACAAAATCTGTCTGTATTAATAAATACCCGAATGGAAATCTGCCTTCAGGCCTGTTACACAAACTTGAGGATGCAAAGTCTTATTCACAGTTCTTGAAATGATTTTCCACTTTTCTTTCTATTAAGGCACACATCTGCAGCGTATAAAATTATAGTTATGAAAGAATACTGTGGGAATTCAAAATATATTCCATTTTAAATACAGAAAAATGGTTAGCAGAGCATTTAAGAACCATGCTTCTATCATATTCCACAGATTAAGATCCACCGATATCTCTGGACGAATTACACGAAGAGCCAGCATTTCTGTCAGAAACGAGAAGTCACAGGAATTATTCGCCTTTGGAGATTGATTCTGGTGTTTTTCATATATTAATGCCAGGTTCCTATTAAGTCTTTGGATTTACTGTGACTGTGTCCTAAATCTTAGGAAATGCCAATATTTTCCCCACTTTCTGTCCCCTTTATTGCAGCATACTTCTTCTTCTTCTTTCCATCAGTCTCCATAATTGGTGGAAAGTAAGAGAAAAGCCCAGCATGGTGCTGAATCCATCTAATAGTGAGATACAATGATTGCTGGTGGACCTGAACTTCTTCAGGGAACGGGCTGTATTTTCACAAGAGGTAGTAATCTTTTTATGTTGATAGCAAGGGCTTGGGAGGAACACTTAGGCCAAGCAAACGGCATATCACTTACTTAGCACAGCTCAGCACAGGACACAAGGGTGTTCGATGGCAGGTCCAGGGTCTACCATGGCACACGAGGTAAGTGGGTTTTTTTGTAGAACTTCACCCGTTCCTCCTTTTTATATATACCACACCTTTTAATCCCATGCTTTTAGCCAGCTAACTTCCATCTTACTTTCTTGAATCAGGAACTACAGGGAGGTAACCTGCTCAGAATAAGCTTCTGCTATGTACTATTAATAGAGCACAGCAATAACTTTATGCTGGAAAGAGTTCCTGGAGCTCAGACCCTGAGTCCACTCTCACGCTAGATCAGCTAAGAGAATATTTAAACTTTGCTGGGTGCAGACATACATTAAACTCTGAGGCTAAGATAAAAGAAACCACCTGAAAGGTTTCCCTTTGCAGTTACTATTCAGCTACTGAGAAGCATGCGTTGCTTGCTTTTTCCTCCTGCTTGTGCTCTTTTTCATGTCTTTTTTACCAGCGATGCCCTGTTTTGTTACCTGTTTCTATCCATTCATATTGCAGAGGAGGAAAAGTAAGCAAATTATAGAGTGAACCAAAAGAAAAAGACAACAGCTTGAGATCTTTAGCAAGAAAGGATGTAATTTAATCCACTAAGATGCACTTAAGATTTAAAAGCAAATCAAACCCAATTTATAGCTATACAGATATACATCTGTGAAATAAAACACAATAGCAGATATTCTTTCTGAATTTCAATTACCTTAAGACCCCATACATTTTAGAAATAACATTAAACAATGTTCATTAAGCCATCTGATATTCTGAAATGGATCTTCAAATGTGTATTTAAACTTTTAAAGCAATTTTTATAGAATTCAGATTTTGGCTCCCTTAGGAAAATACATTAATGAGTTCTATGCTCACTTAAGATAGACACTTGCTTCCTGATAGATCCAAGTGCTAAAAAGAAAATTGTTTAGATGATTTCAAGCATTATTGCTCTCTGATATTAATGCAGCAGCACACGAATAAATAAAATGAAGCAAACTCTTTCCTTGGAACTCGCTTAAACAGCAGCATTCTAAAGTCATCCTGAATTCTACTTAAAAAGTATGATGGGTTTGTTGGGTTTTTTTAGAAGCAAAGCAAAAGTTACACATCAAAATGATGCAAATCAATCAGGAGCCTCTACCTGCACCTATGTGTATTTTCATTAGATGTTTCGTTAGTAGATAATAGGAAAGCTTTTCCTTGTGCTTACTTGTCAGCCGTTGTTGGGATTACATGCCCTCCCCTTGTTTGTCAAAGCCAAGAGAGACCTGACCTCCACTCCATCAGCGGATTTATAGAAACCGCTGCCAGAGGAGGTAGAGGAGCCCATAGCTCCCCATAACCTCTATTCACTGGGCCTGCAGTGATCTAAGTTGACCTCCCTTGCCTGAATAACATTTGGCTTTCCTTATTTCTAAGTATAATCATGCATTTTGCATGAAAAGTGTATTGTGTTTGATGGCCATTTGTCAGATCACCTGTCAGCAAAGAAGTCTGTGAATATAAGCAGTCATTTGATGCAAAAGCCTCCTATTCAACCAAACACAGGAACGCACACAAGCTCATTATTTGCAGCATGAAATAAATCTATTTCCTTCACCTGGAATTGGAGAGCATCCCACTCATGCTTTAAGAACAGAATATGACAGGGAAGGAAAAAAAGAGCTGATGTATTATTCTTTGTGCAGTCCAAATTGGAAACCTACATGCCCTAATAGCATTTTGGTTTCCAAATGAGTTCTTTGAATAATATTCCCTTCCCCTCTTTCCATTAAAACCTCCAGAAATTAATAATTTAGTCTAGTCATACCGTAGGCCACATGAGTGGTAACTTTTGAATAAAACAATAACCATTCATACCCACATTTAAACTGCTGGAAGGCTTTTGAGGTTCATTGCCAAAAAACTAACCCATCTCAAGTGTTTGTAGTATGAAAAGCAGTGGCAGCTCAGTCAGCATTAACTTTAGTTTTAGGAGTTTGGTTTTAATTTGTTATGTTGCCTTGCGTGGGACTTTATATCCACAGGGAAAGGGACACACAGAGAGTTTCATTTGCAATAACAACATAGCCAAGCTTTCTACAGCCAAATACAGCTCCAGGGTTGCCAGTCACCCCTGTGACTTTCTGCATTGCCAGGTTACAGAAACAGTTTCTAGACTGCAACCCTTCTGTCAGCCTTCTATGAAGATCTATGCTCAGGATGCTACTGTCAGGCAACACACTGAGCAGGTACAAAAAATGAACTCATCTCTATATCACTACATTTGGAAATTCTGCATCTCAGGAGATTCAACCAAATCTGTGACAGGATTCAACATTTATGGCATTACAGAATTCACCATTAGGTCTTTGATGTGGAATCAGAGTATGCAGTAAGTGAAAGAAAGAAAAACAAGGAAAGAAAGAAAAAGAGAGAAAGAGAGGGAGGAAGAGAGGGAGGAAGGGAGGGAGGGAGGGAGGGAGGAAGGGAGGGAGGGAGGAAGGGAGGGAGGGAGGGAGGAAGGGAGGGAGGGAGGAAGGGAGGGAGGAAGGGAGGAAGGGAGGAAGGAAGGAAGGAAGGAAGGAAGGAAGGAAGGAAGGCAAAGAAAAAGAAAGGAAAACACTTCTATACACCACATCACTGCAGAAAACTTGATCCATATATTGCCAGGTAGATTCTTCCCTAAGGGCTGAGGTTGAAAGGTTGAAAACCTCTGCGTTTTATTACAAGGGAGCACAATGGCAAATGTGGAGGCTCGACCCACACCACCCTGGAGGGTTTAATCCCTCCAGGGATTAAACTGTGAAGGAGGGGTGTCAGTGGTGTCCTGCCAGCCAGGGAAATCTGCTTAGCACTGATTGCACTCACCTCTGCCTGCAGACTTCCCTCTGCTGCCGCCTCCATTTCTTAGCATTTCTATTAATTAAATTCTCCACTTCAGTACGCTGGCTTGAAATACAGGCAGGGCTTAGTGAACATAATTCCAGACTCCAACTGTGATATTAACACTGAAACACTCACGGAGCACATTCAGAATTAACAAGCCTGCTTCCCCCTCTTTTAAATGATGAGACCAAAAGGATTCAGATGTCTCAGACACAAGTGTATCAGAAACAGGGGCTTATGTTCGTGAGAAAGAGTCCGTTACATGCCTGTTATATGCTTCCAGATTCTCAAAAGCATTACGTTAATTTTGCCACTTATTTCCATTATTCTCTTCCTGCTTATTCCCAAAGCCAATTAAAATGCAAACAGGAGATTTTAAAGGCTTTAGTTTGATAACAGGCAGCAAGACAAGCGAGGCATGGGACAGCACTGAAATATGGATCTTTAATGCAAGCATATTAATAGAAATAATTGGATTTCTAACGTCTCACAATTGCAAGCATACCTCCTATCGTCCATTACATCAATTGACATCCTGCATTTGTTATTTCAAATGTGTTATTTCACAAGAGTGCTAAACATATTTGGTTTGCTTTAATGAAAGCTGTGGAGTTTTCTTCTGAAGTACATACTAGCTCATAGCAGGTAATACATATCCATGGATATATAATGGATTCATTAAAGCCAGTACGGTAAATGCCGGCCTCGCAGAAGTTAAACTCTCAATTTTGTTTTTAGCAAGGCCAGAGCTTCATCTAAAACACATAATGTGTTATTAAGCTTTTAGTCATTATAATAAAAGTGTTAGAGTTTAATCTCAACTTTTCAAAAGAGCCTATGGGAAGTAGATCTTAGCATCTAATATCCTCGGGAAATCCTGCCTTATCCCACAGCTAATTTCTGAATTTAACATCATCCTCGTTTCCCATTTTCTATGTTCAATTCAAATTATCTCTCCTGGCTATGGCTGCTGTCAGGTGATGCCCAGTCCACCTTACGCCCCATGTTCCTGCCCCTTCTCTTCATGCTAAAGAGCCAAAAGCAAAGGAACATGGCAAGGGACAAAGAGAGAAGAGCAAATAAATAGGAGGGCAAAATTACTGTTACAATTAGCCATAAACTGCTTTAATTTACTTGTCAGACTACATGCTGCCTGTGGCTGCACAGGATTAAGACTTCCCCATGCCCCTAATGGTACAGTTTCATCCCAGCAGCAAGTGTGCTGCTGCCACAAATGGTGGTTCTGCTCTCCAGCCCCCTCCTGAGAACGAGTTTCTGCTCCTCTCCTTTTTGCCAGCACAAACATCCTTGTGACTGTGCTGTGAGCTGAAGCGGGAAACAAATAGAGCTGAAAAGTAACTTCCATTTTCCAGAGTGGGTTTTATCTGAATTGGTTCCCTGGTCTGGCTCACAAAGCAGCTACACACCACCAATGCCAGGAAAAGGGAAGGGTCCATCCCTCCAAGCAGCACTGTGAACTTATGCCAGAACTGTTCATAGAGCTACAGCTGTGATCCAAGAGCTGAAAGCCAACCCTTCAAAACTGGGAAATGAAAATCAGCCTTCTAACTTTGTTTACAGCACATACTGCATTATGTATCTAGGCTCTTGAATAGCTTAGGAATGAAGTTCCAGTGATGATGAATTAGAACTATGCCCCGGCTAGGTATGGTTATATATCCAACTCCAGCTTTTAAGCACCCATTTCAAACATAAATTAATATTAAAAAGATACATCTAATTTTTTATACTTACTCATTTTCTATTACTTATTCCAACATGAATATTTCCCTATTTATAGCATGATAAATTATCTTCTATTTTTAAGTCTTCCTACAAGCAAGATTTCAGTTTTCTTTTCAGCTCCTTCAGATATTACCTTGTACAGAAATGTTGAAGTGCCATGTTTTTATCATCACTAATGCAGAATAAGTCATTTTGCCAGTTGAAATTATGACAACTGTGTCACAAAGAGAGAAGTAAGAGCAA
Organism: Strigops habroptila; assembly: GCF_004027225.2. Taxonomy (NCBI): domain Eukaryota; kingdom Metazoa; phylum Chordata; class Aves; order Psittaciformes; family Psittacidae; genus Strigops; species Strigops habroptila. The sequence continues at coordinate 1,759,613 of NC_044281.2, forward strand.
AAATGAGTGTATGTTTCTTTTTTAACGGTTAAAAAAGAAAAAAAAAAGAAACCACTTTTGTTGTATTTCCTGGAAGAACTGTCAGAGGAAGTTGAAGAGCACTTAACATACACCTTGTGGCCTTGAACACTAATAACTTCAACATAAGAGCTGATTGGGAAATTGCTTTTCACTTCAAGGTGAAACCACTGAAATCTATCTAGTGAATTAAGGATTTCCCTAACAGAAAACTAAGTATTTCAATTGGAAAGTTGGATTACGGGGGATTTTAAGCAAATAAAGGGAGAAAATAGGCACAAAGTTCGGTTCTAACAGTTTTTTTCTCAGTTCTGGATCTCTTACTTCATACCCTTAAAAAAATATTGCATTGAGTATTTTACACTCAAATAAAATGATGAAATACAAAAGGTTAAAAGATAGAAATAGTACCAAAAATGTTTGGGCCTCAAATCAGGAACAAAGTAATCCATTAAGAAAATGGGGCCACAAACAGGAAAATGCCTTAATCATAATTTTATAGCAGAGTTTTATGTCAGTACATAGTTTTTTTAGATGCCTTAAACTGCTAATTTCCATAAATTAACATGCCTGGGTCTCTTTTAATAGTAAACATAACTTTGCATTTCCTGCTTGTAATGCTTGGTTTTAATATAATTACCATATACTTCTTGTTTTCAGTCCCATACAGATCCCCCTCACTGCTCCCTCCCCAGTAAAGCTTTGCTCAACAGAGCTTTGCATTAGCAGAGACACAAAATGAACCTGCAAAATTTACTCAGAGATTTATTGCATACATAACACTTGCACATGTATATGCAAACTCATATTTGCATACTCAAAATGTCTGTCTGCTGTTGCCAGCATGTTTTATTTTTGCATGCTATGGCTGTCCATGCAAATTCTCTTCTTCCAGCATCAATTATCTACCCCCTCATAATCAATACATTCCCTTTCCTAAAGCAATCCATTTCAGACCGTATGTTACTCCGCTTTCCTGTAAGTCAACAGATACTGTCATGTCCCCTACGCAAATGTCTTTGTCTAACTCTTTTTACCAATTCTGTCAATTATGTGCTTGTCCCCATTTTCTTTCCCAAATCTTCATCTTCCTCCCTCTTCTTTAGCCCAGACCCTCCTTTTGCTCATCCCATGCAGGAGAAAGAGCAGCAGCTCTAGCTCTTCTGCTGCCCTGTTTCTCTTTCTCACCTGTCTGACACAGAGGCACCTTCTGCTCCCTTTGCTAAAGAAACAGCATCCCCAAAAGGCAGCGTTCAATAGAGGCCGTGTAAGGGACTGTGACTAGAAGCACTTGCCAAGGACATGAATGAACAAAATACTGCAGGGGATTAATGCTGCATGGATTTATCTCTTTAATATCCACCAAAAATGACATTATTTTATTTTTTTATGGGAAGCACTGGTCTTGGGAGCTAAATATTGCAGTCTCCATAGCCACGTGGACAAGGGCCAGGAAGAGGCTGCTTAAATGCTCTGCCCAAGGGGCCTGTTAAATGAGATTCTGCACTGGGGTACTTCTGCATCAGGGCCGACTGCATCAACCAGTCCATCACCACAATACACATAATCCCCTGGATCACTAAGGGGCTAGCAGGTCCCACCCCACCTCATTTGGATGCTTCTGCCTGGCAGTATTGCAAAGAGCAGCAATTTTGCACAAACACATGACCCACTCGCTACCTCTCTCCTGCAAAAGTACATCATACTCTACCTTCAGACTCACTGAGGTGCCCTACCCACCAGAGCATAGAGACACACAAAATCTCTGCATGAAATGACAGTGCTACAGGGAATTGCTTCCTAAAGGTTCATGTCACTAACCCTTAGCCTGCAGTGGTGTCGGCCAGGCTAGTAGAGTCAAGACCACAGGGAAAAGCAGTCAGCTGGAGCCTCTTCTCAACCTTACCCCTGCAGGGCTGGGTCAGAGTTCTCAGCTGTGTCCTGCTCAGAGTACACTTCACGCCTGAATAAAGAAAAAGTTTTGTTCTCTGAAAGAATGAAGTTCTAGTTACAAGAATGCTAGTTACAAGAACTGAGCTAGCTAAACCACAAACATTTAACTATGGATCATGGCCATTAAATCACTTCAAAATAGGAGAATAAATTCCAACTGGACTTGGTAGACTACATTTACTTTCAATTTTTTTCCCAGGTTATTTTTGGCTTATTTGCTTAACTTAATGATTTGCAGCTATCTTTAATGTGCAAATATTTTCTACTGTGAATATGCAATCTATATAAAAAATAATCAGAAACTTTCATTCTGAAATGATGCCGTTTATTTCCTTCCTGAAAACTCAGCTGAGTGAAGTTACGTTAATTGCCTCTAAGTCTCTATGAATAATATTGTAAAGCCTTGCACTGACAGTTACACCATTCTTCTGCTAGTTGTGTATCCCAGAGCTATTTCAATGTATAACTGTAACTCATTTTGGCTGCTAGATCTGCATGTAAGGATAAAAGCCAATAGCAAACTTCCTCAGTCTGCCTCTGGTTTTCATCAGCTTTCTATCCAGTGGGTGTAATTTTGGAGATGTTACTTGATCTAACATGCTCCAAAATAATGGAAGTCTTTGCTCTCTTTAATATATTCTCTGCACATTGCCATCGTTCATGGTGGTAGCAGCAGTATGTTGGCTCATTATGTTGTACTAGTCTTGCTCCCCAATCAATCTACTGGTTACAGCCAGTTTAAAACTTAGTGATAAACAGGATTCTGAGATTTTTCAAAGGACAATGGAAGCTGAATTAATTAGCATCCCTCAGAGGACAAACAAAATCCTCCTACAAATAGAACTGAGAAACTTCATAACCCACAAGGACAATGTTTATGGAGCAGTGGATGGGCTTTTACACACTTGGAGTGCAGGAGAGCATAGCATCCTCGTCTCAATCAGGCTCCGGAGAAGCTAATTCTCACAGAGAAATTTATTAATTATGCCTTGACACTACCAAGTTACCCTGTTATTGACATCAGATCTCAAACCGTTCTCATTCATAACTCATCTTTAAAACCTGCAAGCATGAAGATTTGAAGCTTCTGTCGAAGCATTTCCAGGTTACACTGACTATCAATCACATACCTCACAGAGCCAAAACAAGCCCAGTCTAACACTTGCATGGATAACAAGGGGAAATTCATATAAAAAGGGGGAAAAAATCATACCTGTTTTCTTCAAACTATCTTGGAGCATAATGAGTATGCTCCATAGTTGGCAACTTAATAATGTTGCTAACATTAACAATTTCTCACAATGTAAGTGGTTTTGAAAGAACACTAAAATACTTGAAAACGGGGCCTTCGAAAAAGAGGTTAAAAAAAGGGACATTATTTACATGGCTGGCATTTATGGAAATAACAAAGATTATTCTTGCTTTTATGGACAACAGTAACATTTGCAGTCCAGAAACTCCTAACTGTCCTGTAACAGATGATGATCGCCTCACTGACATGACAAATAAGAGACATTTAATTTTTAATGGCTTTTGTAATTTTTTCTTGTATTTCTTATGAGAGCAGCACAGTGTGTAAAATGTATTTTAGTCTTCGGTACTTGGAAGCAACTTCACACATTATTATTCTACATTAGCTTCATTTGTCGATTTGATGACTGAAGACCTATTGGCCAGATGCAAATGCTGCTTTCTAATCTTGATCTGTAACGCAGGACAGCTGAGGGTATGTCATTCCCCATGAAGGAGAATGAATGAGGAGAATTCTTCTCTAAGATATGGCGAAAAGATAAACCAGATGCATTAATTATCTGAAGGAAGTTCTTGCTTACCTATGAGAACATTTAGCACAAAACCATAAAGAAAATAAGCCCAGGTGCAAAGATAAGCCCTGTCAAAAGTATAGTCTTTCCCAGTCAAAAGATGCTGGCACTGGCCTTGAATCAGTATGTTGCAGAGCTCTTTGTCCTTCATCAGCCACATGTGAACAGCTTAGAGAAGTCAACAGGAATTCTGATGTTCTACTGGATCACGGCCAGGAAATCGAATATATTTTATTTCTAATTTCCATCATACGTGCATAGGATGATATCCTCTAATTCGGACATACATCAAATAATCATATTTTTTTTTCTTTCCTCGAGTAAGCACCAGGTGAAAATAGTGAGATGTGTTAAGGCTTTACTAATTGCTAATATATTGCCTTAAATTAATTTTCTACTATTAATGCCCCTTAATGGAGTTTCCTATTTCTTATTTGAAAAATGAGGGTCAAAGGAAGCAATGATGAGAGACAATTACAATTATCACTTAGGACCATTAATATGTAAATATATGGGTAAGTTAAGATTGCTAATTTAAGTTGCATAATTGCTAGATATTTTTGAAGTTAGAGCTTAATAGGTTCTGCCATTATTCACGACTATTTTATGCATATAATGTCAATGATTTTTATTCTTAACATACCATGAATAACAGCATTGCATTCATTTTGTTAACTGATACGGGCATTAATGTCGCATGATGCCATTCAATCACTGCATTGCTTTCTAAAAATACAACAGGTTAAAAAATGGGATCACTTACAAACCTTCATGCATCAGCTCATGAGTCAATCACCAGTAGCTGGGTTTGAGCACCAGCTTACATACTGGGTAGATGTGTCCATAATCACCCATTGGGGTGGGGTTTTTTAACCTTCCTTTGCAACATCTGATATTACTAACTTCAAAGCAGAGGTACTTTTTAAAGGTCAAGATAGAGAATGGATTTGATCCAAAGATCCCTAGCTTAGCAATCCAAAAGTCAAGAGAACTCTATCAAATGTCAAGAGAAACTGGAAGAGACTTCAACAAATTATTTCTGCAGTACTTCTCATTTATGCAATGTGCGCACAGGATAAATATTTTAACCAGTTCTAATGCAATGCTATTTTACAAATTTAATTTTATTTCAAACATAAAGCACAGATGATGAGAATTTTCTCAGTTATGATTTTTTAATGAATATTTCACTATTACATATAACTTAGAAATCGAGACTGTCCTTTAAAGAATATAATCCTAAACTGTGGCCTGCATTACATGGACCATGAAAATAAAATCAGAAATAAAACACTGCGGCCCACTTATAACCCCAGTATGTTCTTCATTTGAATTTAAAATAGAGCATGCGTTCTCAGAAGAATCCTGCACAGACTGCCTCACACAAGTGTGAAAAATGACAATGGCTGTGTGATTCTTTTTAGTAAGATTTTAAGATTTTTTTTTCTAAACCTGGGGTTTTCTTCTTGAGATACATCTCGTGCAAATATTCACATGTCTCACAGTAAAAGAAAGGCTTTCAGTTTCCAAAAGTGCAAGGAATACTCAGTTCTAAGCAATTTTGTTAAGATATAATCAAATTCAATCATTAAGATCTTCCTTCTCTTTTCCTTGCATGATTTAAATGAATGCCTGATAGTTTTAGGGAGGCATAAAGTCAAATGAAATACTATCATCACATGAAACAACTTTCTTTGGTATGTATAAAAAAAATTTATATAAACTACATTCGAGTGCATCCTAAGTATGAACAAACGTGGTGTTAACTTGTTGCAACAACCTAAAAAGAAACTCTATTTCTGCTGCTGAAAATGGAAGAAGTATTTTGGGCCTGTGAAGACGCAACTACCTTTCCTAATTGCCCTTTATTCTGTCTTAAGTATGATGTGGCCTTTCTGTAGACAACTCACTCATGTCACTCCAGAAGATACAAAGAATAAATCAAGCCCACTATCTGAGCCATCTGTAATAAAGTTTTAACTACTGATCCAAGAGATATTTTTCCCATAAATTGACTCACTGTACAATTGGGATTGCTCCAAGCCTGCAAGACTTTATCTGCTAACTGTTTGGAAATAGTAGATGATAACTCCCCCACAGCTGATAGAGCCAAGTAGTTAAAAAGTGTTTTAGACAATATCTTCAATGGCCTCGACAGAGAATCCCATAATACTTTAAATTTCTTTAGCTGTGATCTACTCTCAAATACAAACCCCCCCTTTAATCCCTGCTTTGGACTGCTGGAATCACTGGATGGGTTGGGAAAAGTATTTTGTTATAGCTAAACAGTTGAGTAATACGATATCCAGATTCCTCAGGAGATACAGAGAGATCTATTTAAAATCTATACAGAAAACACATTGTTGCATAAAAAGAGGTGAATGCGGTTTATGAGAAATACCTACTAAAGGAAAAGTTAGCACAGGAAAAAAAATATTAGTGAAAGAACAGCTCAAACAGCATCTCCTGACACTATGATAACTCTAGTACAGTCAGGTGGAAATTCAGTTCTTGTGGGTTACCAAGAAAAAAACCCAGCGTAGTCTGGGCACTGTTCATCTTTCAAAAATCACTTCTTCCCACGGTTCAGATGTTATTTGCACACTCTCAGGTACCACTTACATATGAAACAGCAACATGTAGCGCACTTTATTTATAACCAGGAAGATCTCTATGAAAAGGTGCACCAGTGCAGTTAGGGGAATTGAGGCCAGCAAAGCACCAGCAAAACCCCTTCAGCATGTTGCTATCAGCATGGAGAAATCAAGGATGAATCTGCACTGGCTAAGGTTTGCTGTCTCCACTGCAGGGAAGACCCCCTAGTTACAGCCCCTAGGTACAGAGATAAATGTCTATAACCCTACTGGTCCTAACTATCTGATCTACTTCTGCCTAATCTCCTCTTTTCCCCTTCATGAAATAAAATGCATTAACACACCCAATCCCAAGAAGGTTTTCAATACTAGTCCACTTTACTGTCTTCCACACAGATATCAAACCCCACACAAATGTCAGACGATGGTTCCTTTGCACACTACATCCTAATCCAGCACTTACAAAGAGATGGCATCATGAAGGTATCCCAGAGCCTGCCTTTAGCCATCCCCTGTCAAGAGGGCACTGCCCTTCCGATTTCCCTCTGTTTTTAAGGCATCCCAGGCCACAAACAGGATAGCATGGAATAAATTACCTAAGACACAGCTAGCTACTAATTATAACAGAGAGAACAAATATTAAGTAAAAATTATTCCTTGCAAGTGATGCAGAAACCCTAGTAATACTTGAGCAATGAAGGATGGAAGTTCATGGAAAATCTCTGCTGGAAAGGCTGAGGAGTATAAATGTGTGTATACTGGAAAGGGATGTGCCAGAATCCCCTTTCTCCACATCACCCACAAACAAGTAGCAGCAGCCTCTCAGCAAGCAGAAGCATGGGACAGAAGAAAGACATTTCAAGCCAAAGCTAATGCTAAGAAAACACTAACAAATCTCAACAGCAATAATGGATCCCTTAGAGCTACAACTTACTACTACTATGACCTTCATTTATGTGCTTCATTCACTTCACACCAAAGCAAAAGGAATTTTGCTAGGAACTGCATTTGTTTCTAGACAACCTCAGTTGGGCTAAAGCAGTAAGTGCAGCACATTGCTGTATGTGACCCAAGTTAACCCAGCCATGTTTGTGGGGACAGGCTGCTGGACCCACTGCAGTGGCTGGGGTGTGATTTGAAGTGCTGCAGCTGGCACCAAAGAACAATCAGGTCTTCCTAAAACACACCCCTCTGAATAAAACACAGGCAGAGCACAGTGCTGCACTTCCTCCTGCAGCGGCTGAGAAGCCCAAAATATGAGGAATATGTTGGTGGTCAGAATGGAATTACATACTTGGGAAGAGAGCAGCACACTGGAGTTAACAGCTTTCCCAACACCTAAACCACTAAAATTGCTTGGAAACTTGCTGTTAGAAGTGAGATGAATGAAAGTACTTCAGTTCCACAGAAGCTGGCCAAAAAAAATAAAAAAATAAAAAAATACCCCTCCCTTATTCTAAATCTGCAATCCAAACCTGGAAATCAAGTCAAGATTTCTTTGAAGGGGCTAATTGAATTTGCTCCTTTTTGGACTTGGCCTCATTTTATTCTGTATTTGCTGTGTCACTAAAGCTTATTTAAAGAATTTACACTTTTGATAATTAAATCAGAAGTTAGAACTCTGAAGAGATTTTTTTTGTTGTTGTTCTGAGAATCCTAAAACAATTCACAGAAGTTCAATAGAGTAGGAAGAAGATTAGGCTGCCAAATGAAAGAAATTCAAATGATCTTCAAAAGCTGGCCTCTCCCCATCTTATCTTTGAGAGTGGGTAAATCCACTTTGATATCAGGATTTAACAAATAGATCAAAAAAGTCCACATGCTTATATCTGATGTTATTCAGATAATTTTGTTGTTTAAGTAGTTCTGAGGATGAAACATAAGCCACGGAATGTACATCCGCTGCTTCTCAGCAGTAAAACATTAGCTCTACACATGCAGAATTCCTAGGACTGGGGGATACAGGGAAACACAAAGTCTGGAGCTCATAAATACCTTTTTCTTTGTTTTAAGTTTTATAACCTGTCACTGACCAGATACCATGTCAGCAGCAAATGGGCTTTCCATAGACCAATTAGATATAAACCCCCCTATATCTCTGGTTTAACAAGAGATGGTCTGAGGATTCAAGGTGAGAATAAAGATGTGGGAGGGGAGAGAGAAATAGAAGACAAGACTATAAGCCACTGTGAGTCAAAGGTATATGTAAATGGCTGCAACCACTTTTATTCATTACAGAATCAAAAGAGAACAAATTCATTTAATTTTATATGCTTAGTCAAGTATTTGTCTTGTAAATGTTCTAAGAGACAGCACTGAAAACATTAATTCTATAGTTTCTTATAAAGGAAAGAGAGAACAAATAGGAAGAACATTCTTGAATGATAAAATGTCTGAGGGATCTGGTGGGAATTCTTCACATAAGATGTATTCTTCTTTAGGGAACAGGCGTAGATGTAAACAGATGGGCTATATAAGTAGAACTGGCAGCTCCACAGATAGCTGCTTTCTTATATATGTTTTTTCAGACTCACCAGGGCATTCAGGACCACTCTGCTTAATTATTCTTAATATTCTGCCCATTTCAGATGCTCGCAATATAATGGCCAAATATAAAAATAATGTAAGCAAATAGTAGTTTGACTCTCGATGGAAACAATACATTTTCTTCAAACAAACCACTTAAAAAGGGGACTGTCTGTTTTATGAATGTTAGTCCATCTGTTCACAATAGCTCCTTTGGAAGTGTTTGTTTTGCTTAGAAATACCAAAAGGGATTGATTGGTGGTAGATGAGCTGAGGTGTGTTTGCTGCTTTTAAATCATTGAGCATATAAAGGTGGTTTTGCTTTTGTTGATTCAGTACAACCAAAGAAAGGAAATGCTTGAATCAATTTTCACTGCACGTATGTTCTGTACCGTGACTGTTGCAGACATTCCTCTTCTGGAGAGGACAAAGTGATTTAAGCGTTGTGTTTCCATGATGATGGCCAGACTGTACTGGGGTACAATTCTCACCTCTCCTCCATAAATTATAAGAAAAGACTAATTCAGATAACATTAGAGAGAAGTCCAGCACAGCACACTTCAATTACATGTATACACGGTACAACAATGCTTATAGTGCAGCTGTAGAACCACGCTAGTAATTCAACTGGGCACATGGTATCTACCATTTTACAGGATCCTAATGGTCACTCTGCCAAATCATTACAGAAAAAAAGAGCATCACATACCTAAGGGGGTAACTTCTGGTAATAAAACCTTGTCCAGCCCTCGGTACATCATTCTAAAAAGGCGAAACAGACTGTGAATATGCATGTTAAGAGCAAAACTGTACAGAGCCAAAGGACTGTAATCTGCACGTACTTGTACATAAGGTGAACGTCAGCTCTGTGCTAATGGGTGTGATTGTGCTCTCATCTGTTGAGCAACCCAGTTTGTGTCATTTTTGGATCCATTCCATTGAATTATTCAGACATTCACCTCAGTACTACTAAAACTTATAACTGCAGAAAACATCAGGACAAATCACGAAGTGAACTTCAAATAGAAGAACAGAAGAGTGTTTATAGCAGTAAAAGGAAAATAATGACAGAAAACAAATGAGTAATGCATGAAAAGGAATCATTATAAAATATGTAACAGAGTCCTTGCTTAGTGTAAGAATTTGAAGCAGGTAGCCTCACGAGCCCTCAGGCTGGCAGCATGCACACAGAGAGGCAATTCAAACTAGGACTCCCAGAGAAGCTGTGTTTGAAAAATATCACAGAGCTGAGATGTCCAACCTAAGGAACCACTAATAAACAGTGAAGCCTTCTGCTGCATCAGATGATATCTTTTTAGTTGGGTCCTCTACAGTGTCTCAGAAAATGTCCTGGACAGGCAGTATGGTTCCTGCTAGACAGAAGCTGGCTGAAGCTGGTTAGGTTGGACTATAGTAACAGAAACCCAGAGCATGTTGTTGCAGTATGACAGAAGCCAAGAAGAAATCTTCTATGGAGGTTTGAAGCTCAGGCTTCTCTTCCCTTGAAAGGACCAACACTGAGACTCAAGATGCCCTCTACCTTGGTCTACTAAGTCTTAGCTTGCCACAGTGAACCCGTTGCACAAGGTTCATGATGCCATGGGGATGGCTCAGCACTTCCCAGCAAACAATGTCAGATTTCTCTCCAAACTTTAGATCTACCTACAGCTAGGCCTCTGGGTGATACTTCAGAAGAGCATCTTTTTTTTTTTTGCTTTTGCTGGGATGTTCTGAGTGAGGTGATGTTTAATGATTTCTGTGGGGTTGGTTCTCCTTATTGATTTCCTTTCCTGTTTCCTTTCTCTATGTTTTGCTCTGATGCCAGGGAAGAAGAGTTCATTGTACTCAATAACCTTGAGTTTGGGTTACCATTCCTGCAATGTCCTATCAAGCATCAGAGTAGTCTACTAATTTACACAAATACTCTAAGAAAAATCTATAATAAATGTGTTAATTAAAAACTAAAAATTACAGGAGCATAAAACAATCACAATATCTGTATCATAAGGCTCAGCAGTCCCAGATTCAAATGCTTCAGATCACCTGCAGAAGCTGTAATGGGAAGATTGTGTGTTCCTAAAGCCAGGGAGTTCACTCAATCTTGGCATTTAGATTCGTGGCTCAGGGAGAAAAGTGGAGGAGCTATCTCAGGCTGAGCGAGGCAAATGCTGGTTCAGATCTGCCTTCCCTATGGGGTGACTCAGAGGCTTCATCTGCTTAAATGAAGCCCATATTTTGCTGGTCAATCAGCCAATGACTCTCAGCAACTCTACCGTGGCAGTGCCTAAACTTAGCTTGCAAGCACAGCTAAAGAATTAATTATTACCAGAGGCATTCCCAATGTCATTCAGGTTGACTGGCTATTGTATGAAATTAAAGGAAAAAGAATACACAACAAAAATAAAAGCCTTCAAATACTGGACACAAAATAGACAGGGCTAATTCCACTGAGGTAAGCAGAGACCTGTTTAGATAAATACACATACGTGCACATTAGAGTTTGAAGTAGACAGCTGTGACTGCAGTCTGGAATACAGAAAGGGATGATCATGAGTAACAGGCTGTTATCAACTACTACAGTTCTGGCAAGGAAGCCAGGGAAAGCAATGAATTAAACAGACTATGTTTTAAGTTCTGCTTTTTTATGAATGTACAATGAAATTCTCGAATTCAATGACTCTTGCACTCCAAAGACAGTGTTAACAATTTAACTCCCAATCTTAATATCCAACTTTATGTTACCATCCAACTTCAGATGCACATCAAGCTAAGAATCCAAAGCACCTTACATTATATAGATAGATGTCTCTGGTTGAGGGAATTGCTGACACAGTCCTTTAGTGGCAATAATCGTCCATTCCTTTAAAGATGAGGTCGTGCACAGAAAGCCAGGTGTCCCATGTACCAATAGTCTAAATCTCTCTCCTCTGTGACGGATTTCAAAGCCACCTGTGCATTATTTCAACCATATCCAACCAGCTTCAATCATCACATCTGCAAGAAGAGCTATACAGAGAGCTGACTGCGTTTGTTACTCCTGAGACAGCCCTGGTCAGGCTGGTTTGTTGGTTTTTTTAAACAGAGAGTGGAAGTCCAAAATCTGATAATAAAGTGATTAAATATTTGCCAGAATCGGAGAGTATTCAAACAGGCATTTTATAAAACCTTAAATATGAAATTAACTGAAATTGTTACTGAAGTACAAGACCTATTGCTTAACCTGGTCCAAGGAGCAGAGGAATGGAAGGTGGCAAACATTACAGCAACTTCTGAAAAGAGCTTGAGGAGCTGTCAACTGGTACATCTGATCTCTTTACATGTCTAATAAACTCTACTGTATATTAAGGAATGGATTTTGTTGATGCATGGAAAAATGTTACACCATAGCAAAGAGTTACCGTAGATTTCATAGCAGGAAACCACAGCTCAGAAACCTGCTCCTTTTCTTTGATGGTGTTGAGAAGCGCAGGAGTAAGGGTGGCCTGACTGACGTAAGATTTGAATTCCCCAAAGTTTTTGACAACTAAAGTGGAAAGGGGAAAAGCAAAGAAGAATGCGACATCTATTCTGGGACCCGCGCTAGTCAGCACATTCGTAAGTATTTTTTAAAGAGAGGAAAAGTGAATATTGAGATGATATTCGTTGATAGCATAAAATTATTCAAGTTTTTCAAGACAACAGCATGTTTCATGCTCACTGATTAATCTCAAGATGCTACTGGATTAAGTAATAAAGTGGCAGATGAAACTGAACTCCAAAATGATTCAAATGAAAAAAAATACCCTTAATTATCAAATCCAGCAAGATACAAATCCAGCAAGGATAGTATTCTTTGTCATTCAGAAGATGGATCTCACAGCCACCGCAGATACTTCTTATAAAGCATTAGCTTGATATAGTGTCAAGATTTATGGGGGGGGGGAGCTAGAGAACAAAATGATGAAACCTCATTAGGCCTCTATTTAAACAATGATTTAAGCACATCTTAAATTGATCATGCAGGCCTCATCCCTCTCCTTCGTTTCTGAAAAAATATACCTGAAATAAGATTTACAGAAGGGCAACAAATGAAGAAAGATGAGTAATGGCTTATGTATCAGGGAGATTAAACAGACACGGACTCTTCAGCTCTGCAAAGAGCTTAGGGGAGGATGTGTCAGCATGAAGAGGTTGAACAGGAACAATTATTCAATAATTCCCACATTATGAGAATCAGAATGTATCATTAAGAGATTTAAAGCAAAGGCAGGGAAGTATTCTGTTATTGCTATAGGATCTATTGGAAGCTGAAATATAAAGAAGTTCCAAATCAAAAGATCAGACAAGTTTAACAGAGGAGAGATCCATGAATGCCAGACCAAGTGCATGAAGTCCCCAGCTCTGGAAGGTCCTAATCCACAGGGCATTGGAGAGAAGTAACAGAAACCTCAGTATTTACTCACTCTCGTTTTATCTATTTTCCCTAAGCATCACCTCCTGCCTGATACTGACAAAGCAGACTTGATGATTTTAAAGGTCTTTTCCAACCTAGTTGACTCTCTGATTCTATACATAGGAGATATTTTCACCAGTTGAAAGACAGGCAAAGAAATAAAGTTCATTCCAGGCAAAAAACCAAAACCAACAGTTCAAATACCCAAATCAGGCTTTGGAAGCTGTTTCTAGAATTTCTTTTCTTCTTTAGTTTCCTGTTCACCATTATATATAGTATTTTGCCCCAGAAAAAGGGACTTGAAAATACTTCATTTTGTTGCCCTAAAGTCTCAGTACAAAAAAATGTTTATCTGCCCAGGAATGAGCATGTGCTTACTGGTGTGAGCCTTTACAAAAGGACAGGCAATATTTATGAGCAGTTTGAAGGCTTCCTAGTGAATATCCACCTGGAGAAAGTGGATATGCAAGTTTTGCACTCTCTCTTCTAGGTCACTTTTCTAATCCTAAAATTGCATCCAATCTTTTCTGAGGAATAGTTCTGCATAAGCATAAGTTAAATGCCTCAAAGGCATCTAAATCATGATTTTCTTAGTATTGGATCAGCATTAAAAACTAAGAAGTTAAAATCCTGCTTTCATGACAAAGGGGAATTTGTCTCAGGCCTCAAATTCATTTCAAGCTGACGGGTTTGTTTTGCTGGCATGCAGGCTTGACAAAAGAGGTTGGCAGATACTGTGGTAGGAGCAGTTCTTCAGCAGTTTGTCCTTTTCAGCAAACTTGATGTCTTTCCCTGTACATCAGACCATCATTTCACCCAGTTCTGACTGCTAGTAGCAATGGAATAACTGCAGAGAAGCCCTGAACTTTGTCTCAGTCACCTTTTTCCACCTGGCCCAAGAAATTCAAGCAAGACTATCAGACTGGTTCATAAAAAAATATAACAAGCACTCCTAGGACATGTGCACGGAGATTATATTGGTAATCAATTTATTTTGCATAGCCCCATGGATCACTTATATTGATGATTATGCGTTTTAGCTCCTGTGACAACTTGTCAATAAAATAAAAGTAAAAAAAGGCGAAGGACAGCATACTTTAAATTTAAAGATGATCTCTTTCTTGGAAAGAGGTGCCACTTTCCAAGCTTTGAAAAGAACTAGCTCATGAATATATTTCATTTATCAAGTGTAATACTGTTCAGGGAATCAAAACTTTCTTATGATCACAATACCGGTATCCAAAGGTGAATAATTTTCTTTTAGAGTTCAGTTACTTTTAAAGATGAATTTTGGAAAAAGAGTAAGTTTGACAAAAAATTTAGGTCTTGAGTTACTTGAAAATGTGTTATTCAAACTCAACATAGACTGGCACAGTTTTTATCCCCCCAGAGTGGAAAACTAAATACGGTTTACAGGTTGGATTAGAGATTTTTTTTTTTTCCATTAAAGATTCTGACATTTCATTTCAAAGTTTTCATTCAAAATATGAACTTTACTCCTTGCAAAGGGAAAAGAATGGTGGGTAAATAGACCAAATTACCTAAATTATCCTTAAGTTTGAAAAAACACAGTTGAGTTACTTAGGTTGTCACAGGAATTATTTTTTTTATCGAAAGCATCAAATCCCAATGGACTGTCTCCACTCTTCAGTATTTGCTTCCCTTAAACAAAACTGCCCAGTTTCTTCTTTTTACAAGCATATGTTCTACCCTCCCAGTAAAATTCTGGATCAGTCCACAAAGCTACCAGCTCACTAATGACTTTTGGTTACTGATGATAATATATTTAATCTCAACACTGATGACGATGAAAATCACTGTCCTCTTTCAGATTCCCTGACCTATCCTGTCCTTGGCAGAAAATGCTGTGGCTGTTCTATCTATCTTGCATGTTTAACACATAGAAAGTGCACAAAAATACTAGGTCAATATAATACCTTATTTTAAAAATCCTTTTCTTTTATTACAGGATATGAATGATGAATGTAGTATTGATTCATTTCTTTACATCCAATACAGATGCCTTACTCAAAACACAAGACCTGGATAGCTGTCGATATTTAAGAGAAGCTTTCATGGAAGAAAGGCTGTGATGACCTTCAGAGGTCCTTACTCTCTGACTATCTGCAAAAGTAAGTTAATCAGGAGATGAAGCTCTTGTATCTAAGCCAGGCTTGAGATGGAGCTGTGCAGTCTGAGTGAAAGAAAGGAGTTCTCACTGTATCCCTGTAAATACACTCAAAGTGGGAATTTGCTAATTGCAGCACTCTGTAAGCTGGAATTAATATAAACAATATCTATAAAATGCAATGCATGCACCTAGTAAAGTTACAAAAGCAGCAAATGCTAGAGATGAGATACTGAATACATTATTAAGACTTGTGCCTACTTTAAATGGGATTAGAAGAAAACCAACTTGTTGCAAGCCATTTTAATTCAGTTTATGGGTAGCTGCTAGAGAATCCAAATTTTCATCAGTTATGCCCCACTTGGGATGCATAGAGCTCCAATTTTCAGCTTCTGTTAGTTTAATACAAGGATGGCAAAAATCATGTGGACATTCCCTTCATTTACTTTTGGAACAATTTGCTCATCACCATGTTTTGGCTGCCTGCCTGAACAGCTGAAAATGTTGCTTCTCCTTGAAGAACAACATTTAACCAGTCAGATAATAGTCCATTCAACCTGAGGTCCTCAAAAATCCCCTAACAGGTCAACAGAGTGCTCTAATGAGGAACCACCCTGGCTTCCAAAACATTGGTTTTATGCTGGTATATGCAGGCAAGTGAAATGGGAATATTTAATACTATGGTATCTACTTGAAAAAGGCTGGCTCTATTAAATAGCTGTCCATCTTCTTGCACTCCAGGGAAGGGAGCATTCCTCTGTAACAAAGATGAAGGGAATATCAATGGGGCTAATCTCTTCAAAGTGCTCAGTGCTCAAAGCAATTGCCTGCAGTAGTACACAGTCCCCACCCTCATTAGCTCAGCAAAGAAAACACAGCCAGAGACAAAATACTTGCAACTAGGGCAACAAATGTAAAATAAGGGGTTTCTACCTTTTCCACCTGCCTTTTCCTTCCAAAGGACAAATATTTCAAACATTTTAAATTACGTGTGTGCTGAAAATAAAGTCATATGTCTTAGGAACCCCTTTTCTTTCTAGAATATTTAAATATTGTAGAGTTGGCTCATGTTGAAAAATGGCTATGACACAACAGAAATACTGTGTGGCACAACTGTTCTCCTGGTCAACAAAGGGGAAAAATTCATTGCCAATTTTTTTCCTTTTGAAAAACTGCAACAGTCAAGAAAAAAGGAGACTGATAGTTTCATACCCCCATGAAACAAGGAGACAAAATGATCTGTCAATCAGCTCGTATTTGTGTAAGTTCCAGTCTATCCACTGCCTCCAAATCAGGTCAGGAAAACAAATGTTGAGAACAAGGGAAATGAAATACAGCAGGACTGAGGGGAGAAGTGAGAATTATGAGACAAGGCATTGCTGTTGAATAATGTAGTCTTCCAGCACATCCTTTTCCCATGTTGACCATAGGAATAATTAAGGATGGCCAACAGATGTTGTAAGCACTCCTCAGAGAAAGAGGGCTGATATGGATGTGTTACCCATCTGAGTTCCAAGACTAAGCAGCATGATCAGGACTAGAAAATAGGTCATGGGTTGTGTAAACCAACTCAGACCACATGGGAATCTCTCCAGAGAGTCCACTGATGGATTCATCAGTTCAAACACACAGGCTGGGCAGGCTACCTAGGCACAAAACATGAATATCAGTGCATTGCCTAAGAGCACACAGTTGGGGCAACAGCATTTGCTTATTGTAAAGCTCTGCCAAAGCATGGAATTTCAGCTTGAAGGACAAAGCACAAAAAGCTTTCTACTAGTGTGGGTGAGGTGAACCAGCCCACCACCATTCCCTCTACCCAAGGAATCCTTTTTGAAGATCTTTTGCTTGTATAAAAACAACTTGATCAGCAAATGGTGGGCCTGAAAGTTTATTACATAGAATTGCAGAATCCTAGAAGGGTTTGGGTGGGAAAGGACCTTAAAGCTCATCCGATTCCAACCCCCTGCCACTAGACAAGGCTGCTCCAAACCCCATCCAACCTGGCCTTGAACACTGCCAAAGATGGGGCAGCCACAGCTTCTCTGGGCAACCTGTGCCAGGGCCTCACCACCCTTAAAGCCATTCCCAGAGATAAGTTTCAAGTAGGGATGTACATTCAGACAAACACATACCACAAAAGTGTCTTTCATTCTCCCTGTAATCCTTGTCTGATCGTTGACTGATGGTTAGGGAAAGTTTTATAAAGGGATACTCAAGTTTGGAGTGACAAGAAAAAGAGAAAGATGGACAAGAAACGGAGAACCACCATTGCTTGCAAATGGCCAGTGTAAAGGAAAATGACTTCAGCATTTAGCCCTATCCCATTTTGGATGGACAGACAGAAGGAAGGAAGGTTGGTTTTTGTGACTGATTGCTACTTGGCCCAGTGCCTGCAGAGTGTCCCCTACGCTGGCCTGGCAGGAGGCATGCACGAGAACAGTGATCAGATGCAGAGCACTGATACAGCACTTGGAGCCAAGCTGAAGCCAAGAAAGCGAAGTCAAATTAAAAGTGCTGATCACCAGATAAAGAATGGAGAACTGAGAGATGCAGTGGCGGGATTTGTGCTCATCAAGCAAAACTTGTAGGAATTTGGCTCAGTTATGTTTCCAAGAAACAGAACATGGGAATCCTTAGTTTGTATAGAAAAGGGTGTGGTAAGGATGCAGTGAAAAAGACAGATCTTGCTGTCCTGAACCCATAGAGAAGAAAAGGGTTCTGATGGGACAGGCATTAAACAATTCATGATGGGAGAAAGGAAAGGAACAAGTGATGTACAAGATTGTAGCTTATGCTTCATGAATAGACTTGAGAAAAGCCTAAATGAGAAGCCAAGCAGGCAGCAAAATAAGGAAAAAACGGTCTCAATTTTCCAGAGAGAAACATTCCAATGTTTCAAAGGAATCAGAAAGATGTTTCCTAAAAACATGTCTTGATCCTCTTGTTGTCCTGTTAGGTGAAGCTATAGCACAGTAGCAACTCCAACCTGATCAATAACCAGAAATGGGAGTTGTCCAAGATCTGTGTAAAAAAGCAAGTGCCAGGACAAATCCAAAGACTTATACCTATATCTGTTTCAATCTATCTATATATCAAGCTCTCTTTGCATAATGGGCATCAATTTGCAGAGTTTACTACAATCATGCATAAAGGCCCAGTGAATGGATGCACAGACACCCGATTAGCTCACACATGAGGGCCCAATGATCTTATGCAGGAATACCCCACAGTTCATGCACGTGTGCCAAATCAGTTTATGCACCGACACCCAAGTACACATAAGCTCCCAGTTAATTTACACGCAGCCCTGTCAGATATTTGGCTTAAGCTAAGACTGGGAAACAGGGAAGAAAAGTATTTACTTAAGCACTTGTTTCATTCTTCATATTTTCTTTTTTCTCAATACCTAGAATCAGTAATCAGAAGTTTGCATTAATCGGCAATAACTTAAATCAAGTAAAAATTGCCCAA
The DNA here is from genome assembly GCF_004027225.2 of Strigops habroptila. Lineage (NCBI taxonomy): Eukaryota > Metazoa > Chordata > Aves > Psittaciformes > Psittacidae > Strigops > Strigops habroptila. Next base: position 1,778,561 of record NC_044281.2, read on the forward strand.
ATTGAGACTGTATTGCCTGTGACAGCATATACGCAGTCAGAACTAAGGTCGAGGCTTGTGTTGAGCTACTAGGGGAAAAGCACCCTAAGGAATCAATTGATGTTATCAAGTAATCTGCCTTGGAGATTAAAGAACACAGAGCAATAAACTGTTGTAATGAAAAAAGCTTTTTAGTCAGAAATGGGGGTCATAGGGAAAAACACACATTAATGTCAGCACATAATTGCACTATATGGACAAAATCAGACGCTGCTAAAAAGATTACTGTGGTAAATTTTGCATTGAAGGATTTTTCTCCCATCAGGCATGAGTTTAACTGTAAGAAAGAGGGAGACATATACAAAAAGCAAGCTTCAGAAACTGAAAAAAAAGGTAAGATAATGAGTCAAGATCTTGCCCTGCTCCTGTTTTGTTAATACCTGGAGACAGACTCCTCCTGAGATCTGAGAGGTGCAGGGCTCTCCCCACATCCAGCTGCCAACTGCGAAGTCCACTGTACAGCTTCCCAGCAACAGACAGCTTCTTCCGTCCTGGAAAAATCCCTCCCCTGCCCTGCCAAGATGAAGCTTTATCTGCTCAGTGCCACTTGAGTAATATCAATTAACCAAAATGTGAAGGAAAGAAGGAGAAAAACCAGGTATCTGGCACCTCAATACCAGCTTGTCTTTGCAGCCAATATACCAACCAAAAGCGATGAAATCACAGACAAAAATTAGTGGCCACCTCAAAGCAAGATCAATCCTCTAAATAAATGAGACTGCCATATAATACTTCAATATTATTTGTGTTTTCTTTAAGAAATAGAATATTCAACTAGGCATATATGAATTTAAAAACAATTTATGTTTCTGATTTTTCCCCCTCAATTTACAAGGACTATTTCTGCCAGTTCTGTTCTGAGCACAGAAATTGTTACCAGATAAGGAATCTGAAAACTGTAATTCTGGAACTTTATCTGAATACTCAACACCATGAGAAACTCTGACAATCTGAGGTTTAATCTCTGTGCCTCCATCCCTCTTGAGGCCTGTGTGAACCTCCCATGGCTTTAATATTATCAGTAATAGCCCAAATAATGTCAAGTGCAAATATTGAAATTGCTTCAGCAATCTCATCCCAGAAAATCCCGACACTAATTCTGTATTCAGTAAAGGGTGGGTAATATAAATTAATTCTTTAGACCACTATCTAACACCAAAACCAACTCCAGACCCAACAGCAAACACCTGTTGCCCATTGGACTAATGGTCATCTTATGGTAACAGTCCTGTGTAATGTCATGTGATGTGTAAGCAGATGAAGCTTGCTTTTACACACCAACACTGAGAAGTTACCCTGACCCCACTATGGTTGAGAGTGGTACCATTTGTTCCACAGTCACTTCCTAAAACACTATGTCTCTTTAACCCCCAGAATTCCCAGCCCCTAAAATAAACCACTTCTATCACAAGGTAACATTGATCCTGGCATTTCTCAACTTTCACATTAATTTACAACCTCTACATTCTTTTAAGATACTCTCCATCTAAATAAAATAGGTACGTATTGCCCTTTGAGATGTTCAGAGGCATTGTAAGTCTATTTATTCATGCTCTGGCAGAAGAATCACATACCCTTCACACTTCTTCAATGCCGAGATCAACACTTGGATGGACGCAAGTTAAGCGATAACACCTCATTGTATCTTCAGATCTCAAAATATAGCAGTGTATCTTTCCAAATATTGTTTGCTTTCCCTTGACCTTATTGTAACTGCTATTGATTTTGCACCTTTCCTGTTGTAGTTGGGTTTGTTTGGTTTGTTTTGTTATGATAATAAATATGTCGTAGCATATAGACAGGAACCCTCTACAGCTTCTCTCTTACATATGCAACACTGTGGTGTGATTAATTGTATTGTTTTCTAAACAGCAAGTGGAAACACAAAAGGTGATGAGAAGAGGGTGTTTAAGGGATTCATGAACGCTACGCAGGAATATAAGCATATGCTGGTTAACTTGCATCTGAAAAAAAAGTAAATTTTACTTTAAAAATCAGATACATTGGGGTCCGTCTTGCACAGTAACGACAGTTGGTCCCCTCTCTGAGGCCATTCACAGCACACAGAATTCAAAGGACACGTTCCTTTGTATTTCTGATATTGAAGTATAATATTGAAGATCATTGCCCCGGTGGACTGAGTTCTGGCCAGCTCCACCCCCAGCTCTCATGGCAAGACCATAAGCTAGTTTCAGAAAGACTGGGGGAAAGAAGAAAATCCACATAAAGTGCAATGGTAATTAATCATGTAATTAATTTCTTCTCATTCACAAGTATGCCATATCAAAAATCCACCTGTAAGCTGAGCTGAAGAAAAGCTAAGGCAGAGTCTGGCTAAAGCAGAAAGATTTATACACAACTTTTTTCATTAACTTATTTGGGATCTGAGTGTGGCTCTGATAAAGCAGAAAATGGCTTTATGGTCAAGCATTCATGCCACAAATAGCATTCAGATCACCAGAGTTAGCAAGGACCACCCCCAGTAATTCCATTGGGAGAATCCCAGTAACTTACAAACTCACTCTTTGATAAGCAACTCCCATCCAGTGCATGTCATACCAACAAAAGATAGTGCCACTTCAAAACAAAAGGTGAGATGTGGTTGTCTACATTACATTTGCAATGCTAATTACTTGAAAACAATACAAAGGAAAACCAAACAAAAATCTTCCATTAGCTGGGGCCTTACTATCTCTGACCTCAATCGTGTTTGCTGATACCGCCAAACGTTTCATAAACCCCTTCATTATCAGCTATAATTTAAATAATTATGGGGCAGAAGTAAAAGAACTGCTCAACCATGGCTCTCTGATCTGGTAATTAATTCTACCTGTAAGATGATGAACCATTTCTTTCCAGTCTATGACTATGAATGCCATCAAGTTTTCACACTAAATGGCATAACATCACTAGGAGAACCTGAGGGATACAGCTGGAAATTAAGCCACACTTTGCTAAGGTCAGAAAAATCCACCCAAGCTCTTCCACAGACAGAGGTCCCAAAGGAGACAGAGGTCCCATGCACAACAGGCTGTTAGTTACGCACAGAATATATTCTCCCATCCCTATTTGTATTTGGAATATTCTGTTTGATGTATTTCAACATGGTTATTATTTTTAGTTAACTCCACTCAAATGACTGACTGAATAGTTTAGATTGACCAAATCCATGAATTACTGTTTAGATAAACAATGCAGGAACCTGCTGGATTACCCATCCAGCTCTCTGCTGTTGCAGGCAAGCACATCATTCAGACTTTCTCAGTGATGTATCAAGGACTATTTTAGGATTACTCAGACTATTCTGGTTTAGCTTGTTTGACAACTCTGGTATTAGCAAAAAAAAAGCAAAGCTATGACAACATGGTGTCTGCATGAGTTGAACATCCACAAGCCCAGGTCCCAGAGATATTCGCATCAGACTGGGTCCCACACTGCATTGCAAACAGTATCCAAAGCAGCTGCACCCAAGCAAGGCCATCGTTGCTAAAGAATACCACATCATTCCTCCCGGATGCAGGGCAGAAAATTAATTTCTTCCAGCCACTCACCAAGTAAATTAAATACTTCTCCATAACAAGTAGATATTAGTATGCTTGTATTTGTACAAGATACCTATTCAGAACAGATACTGCCTGCTCAGTTGGTGTGTGGATGGTGCCCTCCATCCCTGGTTAGGTGCTGTAGGCACTACCAACAACAGGAATCGCAATAGTCTCTTCTAGCTAGATCTTTTCCTGTCTTTAGCTAGGTGTGATTGCATCCTGTTGCATTATGCCTCACAGAATCATAGAATGGTTAGGGTTGGAAGAGACCTTAAATTGTGATCATCCATCCCAATTTGATATCTCTGTTGTGTGGTTACTCCTGCAGAGAAAATTCTGAATTTTATCCAAATGATGGAAAAATTTGCCCATTTAGATTACCTGAAGCTGATAACCTTTCTACTGGAAAGTTCCCATCTGGCTAGAAATATTGCTATTGCATTTTTCAGGATGTGATTCCTTTGCAAATGACCCAACATTATACTCCAGAAAGAAAAATGCAAAACTTCTTCAAATCCTCCTGAACAAAAAATGAGCTCTTATTCCAAATTACACACAGAAAAAGAATAGTGGTTAAATTTGTCTTTGGGAGCTGTCAAAAGTGGACAGTGCCGATGCAATTTTTTCCCCTTGGAAATGCAAATACCTTATTTAATGGTACAGTAGAAAGATCTGTGAAATCACTATAGAGGTAATACAGAATTTGATGGCAAAGTTTTCTGCCAAGTGATTTAGGATATTGGTACTATGCATTCCACAGTATGTGGGTCGTTATGACAAAATATCATATTATTTTTGTCTAATTATTCCTTGATTATATCTCATATTCTATTGAAGCATTACATTTTACCCACATAACATATAATGCAAATGTATACATATTTTTCAACATACCTATATATATTACATTACATATTACTGTATTATATCACATCATATTGTACTAGCTTTGAGTAAGAACAATTTCCTAAGCAAGGATCTAACTCTGTGCTGCAACATGAATGTTTGTCCATGCTTTGGAATTGCAGATTAATATTGGTTTTAAACCAAAAAATATGGTTTACAGCAGCCCCTGTACAAATGAAAATGCATGTTCACTCACAATATTGCTGACGTGGTAATACATGCTTAATGATGAAAGAGAACTGGTTAATTCAATTCTTTGTGCATAGTAAGCAGTCCTGTCAACACAATGAAGTTCTGAGGCAATTATAAGAGGACTTCGGAAGACTGGTTATGAAATGCAACTACAGAATTAGCAAGTAAAAGAACAAACAGTAATGGAGAATAAACATCACTAGATTGCAGGTAATCTGGCTACATTTTTTAACTCCGGTGATTAATTCTGCATTTTATGAAGTATTTTTGTAATTAATTGCACTTCTTGCTATTGCATATTTTTCATTTCATATAAATGGATCATTAGTCCAATTTGCCAAGCTAGTCCATAGAAACCAAGGGTATTGACCATTGGCATAATCAGGCAGCTCTTCTTGAAAATGAACACGTCTATGCTGTTTCACACAAACTATCTGGTTTCAGAACCAGAAAGATTTCAAAATAAACCACATCTGAGGTAGAGAAAGTTGTTTTAGAATCCTACCAGTGCGATCAAAGACGGCGTGGTTGGCTGGACGTGGGCCTGCGTCTACGGATAAAACAGGGCCTGACTTCCGAATGTCCCAGAGCTTCATCATACCGGAGGAGTCGCAGGAAGCAATCAAATCACCCTGTCAATGTCGGGAACAAAATAAAGGCATCACTTTTGTACTTCTGCAAAGAAGAAAGGGTATCACACAAGGCTGGATACCCATTGATGCCAGGCATAGTAACTGTATGTTATTGTATGTGAGGCTGTCACAGCCTCTTAACAACTATGGGGACTTGAATAGCAACAATACAGTATGACTTTTAAAGAGAACAGTTCAGGAGAAACTGTAAGTAAAAAAGAGAAAAGAGGTTATTTTGAATTCTGATACCAATGTCCCCTAAGAACATGGCTTGTGATTATACATTTTGTTCTCACAGAGACACAGAAATAGCCCTTTAGCCCTGATCTTTAATTTACCTACTCATGCTTTCAGTGTGAAGCATAAGATTGGAGAAGAACAGACACTCCTTCATCATTCATTAAGAGGCCTGCTAAGGACAATCTCACTTCTGCAAGTCAGAAGCATGCAGGGACTACCTATGCAAGGAAAGACAGCAGGAGCATGTCTTCCATGCCTCTCTTCAATATTAATTAAAAAAACCCTCAACAACTAAAAAAGTGACAGAAGTATTTTGAATATGTAGCATGTGAACAAATGGAAAAATCCAACAAGGCAGGGTAAAGAATGCCCAAATTTTACTTTGTTTAGCAAACTCCTGACACCATAACAGAAAGAAACCCCTAGCTATCCATGCAGAAACATTTACTTTTCATTTTAACCTCCTAAATAAAGATTTAAAATCCCCAAACCAGCTCAGCTGGTTTGCACCCAGAGTTATCAAAGTCAATATATTTTCCAATTTATGCAAGAATGTAAGATTAGATTAAGAGATATTGTTTTGAAGGAGAATCACAATGGTATGGAACTGAGAATCAGGTAAAACACGGGTCAGGTGCTGCATCCATGATGTTTTTATATTCAGTTAATTTTTGTGTCTTTCACATAAATAATATCCCCAAGAAAATATGTGGAGTAAATAGAGGAATTAAGATCTGAAAATATCTATTGACTTCTCAAGTAGAAAGTAATGGCCTGTGAAACACTATCATGGTATAAATATAATGAAATCTTCAGGTTCATTTGGAGGAGATCTGAGATGTCAAAACTCCATTCTAGCTTGTTACAGGGAGTAATACAGAGTAACACCAAGAATCAAAGTAATCATTGCTTGGAGAATTTAGCCAGCAATGTGTAAGCTCTCAGCAGCCGCTGCTTTGCAAAAAAGCTCAGTAAGCATAACTACATCCCCCCTCAGCACTGTGGTGCTGAGCATTAAGGAAAGGCTACTTGTTTAACTGTCTCACCAGCTGTACCCACCTACTTCTCTTTAATTTCATCTGGCTCCTTTCATGAAGTTTAGCCTTTACAAATGATGACATTAAACAGGCCGGCTGAGAAACAAAAGACAAAAACCCCCAAATACAACAGCTACACTTCAAATTGTTGTATGGCTTTAACTGCATCTCAATAAAGCTAATTTTGAGTGGGAAGGGAAAAAAGCAAAAATAAAAGCATCATCCTGGATATAAGACTGGAAACCACCAAATCCAGTCCCTTACTCTTACAATCAGTGCTTTCCTACATGTGCCACGATAAAAGTACTGAATGCCAGATTAGTAGGAATTCCCCCATCCAGCCCCCACTGCTGATCTAGAACCTGCCTGTCCTTGCATTTATAAATCTTTCAGCCCCTAAGCATAAAACAGAAGTTTAAAAGTACTTGTTCACATGCATACTATATCCTTTAGGTTAAATACAAGGGGGTTTTTTGCAGAAATACTTCTCCCTTCTTCCCTGTCCCTGATGCATTCCACTTACAGTATCATTCATATGCCCCCTTGGACAATATTTTCCAGGCTAAACAGCTGAAGCTCTTCCTTCTCTTCTCCCCACCCTTTTCAGATAGCATGGAGTCTGGATTAACTATGAATATACCCATCCCTGATTTGTATAAAGCAACTCTTGCAAAACTGATGACCAATTTTGGAAGCCCTGACTTTCAGAGAGCTTAAAGATGCACATGTCAGCTAAGCAGAGGTTTCGGTGAAGCTGGCACACAGCAGCAACTACAGAGTAGGAGGGTGGGACACTCAAGATCAAATGTGATGTCACCTTTCTGTCATTATCTATCACACCACTAAAGGGAAGAAGAACTGAGTATGTGCACATAGAAAGAAGCCTCCATCCCTCACTGTAACTACTCAGCTTCTGGACCAGCTCTCCACACCTCACCATCCTCTCTCTTTTTACGTTCTTCTGCAAAGATTATGTCCATCACTATCAACATTCCACTTAGGAAATCACTAGTATCCCTTATACCTGTTACTTCATAACTTCTAATATGACTTTGAAATATTCTTGCATTTTACTTCTAATTTTTTTTTCTATCCATAGAGGCATTTTAGTAAAATATATCTTTTATTTGGGGGTGCGGGTGTTGGGGTTTTTTTGTTTTAGAATATGCCTGTCTTCAAACTTGTTTTATATGTGTCTGATATGCTTCAATTTAATAAATGCTCCTTAATTACAGCTTTGGTAACTCAGCAATTTTGAACTAGACCAATGGACAGCCCATCTGGATAAGACTGCATATAACCCACTCAGTGTAGTTATAGCAGACACTCCAGTGGGTGCTCTGTGACTCCTTCTTATGTCATCAATAGTCATGCCCATGGATTTTCAGTATGACATTTCTCTCTTAAGCAACGGCAAGGCCCAGCTCATAGTAGCATCATAGTAGCATCAAGAATGCTTCACTGAAATAGATATTATGCAAACATTGATCAGAGACAGTCCCTGCTGCACAGTAGAGCTGACTTTGACCTTCCCACTGGTCCTTGATTGAGGGATCGTTACTAGTTGCATAATTATGAGGGAAACAACCTGATCTACTTTTCTTACAGGTTCTTCCTTCCATGAATTCATTTTGCTACAGTGGCTGTCACACCACAAGAGAAGATACATACCCCATCCTCTTTCAATCTTGCTATCCTATTCTCTGCCATATTTTCTCCCTTCTACTACAGATCCCTAAGAAACACAAGGGTAAACAGATCTTCCCTCATTCAGGAATTTACATGATCAAATTGTTAATAGGTACCAGATATACTGAACCACTCTACCTTCTTACTTAAGCTCTCTTTCACAAGGTGGTTTGTGGACAAATCAGAAAGGATGAGCCCCCCGATCCTTGCAGATGCTATTTGAACAGAAGCAGTAGTGGAGAAACCTGGTCTGGGAGCACCATCCCACTGTGCTAGGTGCTGTGTAAACAAGTGAGAGAAGACAGTCTAACTCTAAAGGGATTACCATCTTCTTAGCAGCAAGATCAATCAGTTCTTGCTATCAATAGTTGCAGACTTTTTATAAATATCCCCCAGGTGCCTGGTATAAACATACTGTGCATAAAATGCAACACCCAGTAGCATATTTTGCCAGATTCCCATAGAAAGGCAGTAGACTTCATCTGCAGACAGAAGTAAGAAAGCATAGGGTTCTGATGGTAACACATCAACACATGCAAACACATATTTTATCAGCCTCAGCACACTCAGTCCACAGACTTATTAAATGCACTAATTATTACTGATACTTGGGCAGCTGCTAAGCTAGAAACATTCCAAAATGAATTTGTTGATTAGCCAGCTATTATGTATCCCCACTTCTTCATTTGATGTCATCTCTATCACGTGCCTGTTCTAAATCAAGTGAGCTGGAGATATGGGGTAACAACTTTTTAATAGGAAGAAATAAACCAGGAATGTAATTAAGCTTAAGGATAATTTGAAGCTACATGGCATTCAAAGAAAAAGAAAAGGATAAGTCATACGTTAAATGAACTCATCTGCATCCGGCCACAGGCCATTTTAAAAACTTTAAAGCAGAATCACTTTGAATACTCCTATGAGCTTTTGGCTTTTTCATTTTTTTTACAGTTACTATTTTAGTTATTCCTGGAAGATCCCTCTGCCGTGCTCTTCGTTTTCTTCTTTGTGTGTCTTGCCACACTAAAGTCTGTCTTACGATGTCTTTTTGATGACATATTTTACTGAACAGCCAGCTGGACCATCAGGGCTTGACTCATTTTCCTACATGTAAAAGGAGGAGACTATGAGATCTAAGGAGAAAATGTGCAAAAGCAGGTTCCCATTTTAGTGATTTTCATTTACACTACATTTTACGCTGCAGCAGCCACAGTTCAGTTCTATTACTTCCTTTAATCGAAGAGCATGTAGAACGATTCATAAAACTGTTAAGACTTGCTCCCTATTCTATATAATCAAGTTGGTACTTTCTTTGTGTGTGCATGCACAAGCAATTAAAGAACTTTTACAAGGATTCAATTGGTCTGGACTGAAACACTGGTTCTGTTTTGGGCTCCATTTAAAGGACTTTGCAAGTCCTTTAACTGCCTTTACAGTTCCACCCTCCACTCTTCCTCCTCTGCTGACTTAATGAACATCTTCATATTCCAGAAGCTCTCCCATTAAAATGGGAATGCTCAGCTCCATATACATCATAAACCCGATCTCAATTGGCACTTGGAAACCACTGGAACACAAATAATTATAATATCAGTAATTAACAAGATAATAGTATACAACTATATAATTTCCAGGAAGTTAAAAAAAATCAGTTTCGTCTTTCAAATTTTTTAAATATACATTTCTTTCTTGTGAACATTAATAATGATTAACAATGGGACTAATAACCAGGTACACTTTGGACAAATATTTCCTGAGAATTGATGTTCCACACCAGCAAAAAGGATAAAAATCTAAATAATTCAGTCTCTTGCTTATGAACGCTCCTCTGGATTTATTGCTGAAAGATCAATAATGTATGAACTGCAACAAGTGGCTTTAATTTAGACTGTGAGAAACTCCTGAGAGTATGCTCGTGGAAGTTTCATTCTGAAGGCTGGTCAGTAGTTGTCGCATGACCTTTTGCAAATACTTCTAAGAAAGCAAAATAGTGAATGAACAGGTAACTCATTCTCACTACAAGTTCTTATCAAATCAGGCAAGTTTGCTGATTTGCAAGTCCTCTGTTTTCAAAACAGATGTAGCTACATGAAGCATATTTTAAAGACTCATGATGACTAGACTAAGATTTTCATCAGCCTCATTGGAAACAGATCCAGGCTCTAGGCACCCTGTTAACCAGAAAGAAATTTCATAATTACTTCCCCTTCCATCACTATTGGGAACCTGTCTGACCTCTGGCATAACAAATCACTGACAAGCTTCGTACCAGTCTTACCAGTCTTGTTACCAGTCTCTGAACAAAGTAAAATTAGTTTGTTTTGTGTACACAAAGTGTGGTGGAAACTCCTTGCCATTAAACCCCAGTAGACAAAGTGGCCACATGAGGAATAGCTTCAGCTACCTCAAACTGAGACAGACTTAAATAATCTGCATTTCTAAAATGCTCCCTGTGGGACACGTCCTAAGTCACTTAACTGTACCACCATTTTATATGCGTTTAAGTGAATATTTTTAAGAGAAAGAATCATTACCTCCCACATTACAGCATGAAGCACATCAGAAACCTGATGAGAGTTACTACCTCAGGCTTCTTGTAATGCAAAAACTAACTACCCTCAGAAAAAAATGACAGGGGGCAAACATGCACGGCAGACAGAGTCCCATCCCTGTGCCACTCCATCCTGTGGGGTAGAATTGGGCTTTCTGAGAAGCAGTGAGTGAAGGCAGACGGATCTCAAGAGAATCCAGGCAGGGGCGGTTGACTTTGCTGTAGTCATTACAAGGAAAAAGATTTTAATGTCCAATTAAGCCAAATGAATTATGTAAAATATGATAAAGATGGAGGAAAAAAATGCAGATGTAGTCCATTATTAGACTGATGACTAATCAATCACCACCCATTTTTGAAATATCAGGTTGAAATCATCCCAGTTTCAAATTAAAATAGCATCTTCTTAGCAAGACATGGAATTACTTAGCCCGGCAAAAATACAGAGCTACACCGATTACAACTTTGAAAGGGTAGTGGTCTATTTTTAATAATTATATTCATCAAGAGTGGGGGAAAAGGGGTGATTAAAGGTTACTGAGAGGCAGCACCAGTGCTTTCCCATATGCTTTCTTACTTGCTTTTTCCTTTTTTGGTTTTGACTTCTGCATTGCAATCTAAGCGACAAAGGACCACTCCTGTCTCAAAGCAACTGAACACCCAGAACTCAAGTGACTGGGTGGGCCTTACTCCCTGTGACATTTTTTACAGCTTTGAGTAAAAAAGAACTGGTGAGACACCATCTCTTCTGGAGGTGAGGTGAATCCAAGATATTGATGCAGAATCATCTCTCAGAGCTTCACTGTTGGTTCCTACAAAAGAACCCTCCAACTTTACCAGCAGTTGTCAATGAGTAACTTGTAATTTTGCCCTGCGTAGAACTGATACAACTTGCTGTAAGTATTTGGTTATTTTTGCCATACCTACTGTGATGACTGATCTATTGTAATCCCTTGATATTATGGCTCAATGTGCATGTTTTAAGAGTGTACTGACTGTGCATGCTCTGTAGCAAAAGCATCCTCCTCCTCCCTCCTCTAAGCCAGCTCTATGTGCGCTGACATTTGAACAAACAGGCAACACAATATTTATTATTAAAAAACATTATGGATTCAAAACTACAAGAATCTATTCCAAGCTCTCTCTTAACGCCCTTTACAAGGCAATATCAGCACCTACCCCAGTAGAGCAAAGGAGACGCCTCAGGATAACGGATGTTTTATGCCTTTGGGAAGCAGGGATCATTCCTGTCCCAGCTCCAATTCTTTTGCTGGCAATTTTTCCTTCAGGCGCCCCAGCAGCTGAGGTTCATAATGAATGTGGTAAGTCAAAACATGCTTTACAAACATAATAGGGGAATTCTGTGTCAACGCTTTCCTCTTTCACGTGATGCTGCAGTCCAGAACACAGACATACTGATCACTTACTATAATGAAGGTGAAGGAATGTTAGCGTATCAGAAGTGCTATAAAAATGGAGGGTTCTTCAAATTAGCCACTCTAAATTATGGTTCAAGATTAAATACTTTGCAATTACTGCTGGTACACACTGGGACCTGACCAGCTTCAGCTGTAACATGAGGATCATCTACAGGTACTCAGCAGCATGCAGCTGAAGACAGCAAGTCCTGGTGGAAAACACAAAGCAGAGAGATGCACATGGAGAAGTGCTGGCTGAGGGGTGAGTCCTATTAGTGCAAACAACCAAACAGAGCAAAAGGAACAACCAGACAGTCCCCAGGAGGGGTTTTGAGCAGAAGGGATATTTATTACAGAAAGTAGAGGCACAGAGATGCCTCTATGAAGTGAGCAGTGACCAAAAGTCTACCGCTATTAGAAAGTGGAGGAGAAACAAATGTATCAGCAAGTGGAAAAAACGTGTGGATGAGAAGTCTGTGCTGATAAATGGACAAGTATGTGGGCCATCACATAAACTTAAAGATATCAAGATGGATCTTTTTTTAACTTATCCTCATTTTCTCACTGATGATTTTGACCAAGATGAAGAGTATCTTAAAATGATATTATTTCTAGGTGATTAATTTTATCATTTCAGAGATATGGAGACTCATAAAGAACACCCCTCGTGTCCTCCAGAGGAGGAGCTCCATTAAAAGTAATCAGTGGAAATGGCAGAACTTTGTTGCATAAAAATTTCCAGTTCTACTGCCTTTCAGAAAGAACCGTGGCTCATGGGTCTCTTGTCTGTTTACATGCACTCTGCAGGCTTTCCTCTTGCCGTAGGAAACAGAGGGAACCTCTTTCTGTTTGCCACATGGAGTAGCAGGAAGTGCCTGGTGGTGTTGGAGGAGAACACGACCTGCTAGGCTTGCAGAAACCCTTTGCATAAATTTACATAAGAAACGCAAGATCACTACACTCCCTGCAGTTACTGCTAGCTGTAGTTGACATTGCACTTGAAACAGTACTGCAAAGGGAGCAGTATCTTTTGCAGGGAGGTTTAAAATAATCAATTTTGGTTTTCCTTTCTAACCATCAAAGACGTGCCTTTGAATTCTGGGAGCTGTGTAGTGAGAGGAGGAGATGAATGATAATTGCCATTTCTGGCTTTCCTCCGTCTTCTGAGAGCCACCATGACTACAGTGAAGTTAGGTGTCATCATTACCTGATTAGACACTCCTGAGAGCAATAAGCACAACAAATTGCCAGGGTACACCACGTTCATGTACAGGGATTTCATTGTCATTCAGTTCCTTAAAGTCTAAATAAGTACATTTTTTAAATCTGGGTAGTATCTACTGCAATAATGCTAAAATATAGATGTAATACACACTTTCATAAATTCATAAATTAGTATTAGTGGCAATAGATCTATTGCTGAAATGGGAAATAGTTCATTGAAAAACGCAGAACATCTAAGTAACTGAAAGGAAATAAGTGTCAGTAAACTACGTGTGCTTTTTTAACCAGGAACTATCAAAGGAACATGTAAAATGAAAAAGTTCAACTTAATATTTGGCTCTTTATCTTGTCTTTGGGCATTTTTAAAGGGAAATTAAAAGCATAAAGAAGAAATACCAACAATATATAAAATGTATTCACAGAAGCTTGCCCAGTTCTGAACTCTGGTAAGTGTATGAATGTTTCTCCTAGTTTCAAAGTATTTCAGGCTGGAGAATGCTCAGTTCAACAAATATCCCATTATTTCCCACAGGAGACAGTCCTCCACAAACTTCCTCAATGTGAGTCCTTGCCACAGGCTGCAGTTGTTCATGACCTGCTCCAGCGTGAGTACATTCCATGGGGTGCAGTCCTTCGGGAACAGATGGCTTCAGCCAGCAAACCTGCTCCTGCACGGGCTCCTCTCTCCATGAGGCCACAGGTCCTGCCAGGAGCCTGCTCCAGTGCAGGCTTCCTGCAGGGTCACAGCCTCCTTTGGGCATCCTCTGCTACAGTCTGGGGTCCTCCATGGGCTGAAGGTGGATATCTGCTCCACCGTGGGCCTCCATGGGCTGTGGGGCACAGCCTGCCTCACCATGGTCTGCACTTCAGGCTGCAGGGGAATCTCTGCTCCTGCACCCGGAGCACCTCCTCCCTCCTTCTGTACTGACCTTGGGGTCTGCAGGGCTATTTCTCACTTTCACTACTTTCTCTGGCTGCAATTGCTCCTGCCCCGTATCTTTTTCTCCTTCTTAAATACATTATCCCAGAGGTGCTACACTATTGCTGCCGGACTCAGCCTTGGCCAGCAGCGGGTCCGTCTTGGAGCCAGCTGCATTTGCTCTGTTGGACATGGGGGAAGCTTCCAGCAGCTTCTCACAGAAGCCACCCCTCTAGCCCCTCTGCTACCAAAACCTTGCCACACAAACCCAATACAACATCAAAATAGAATAATCATCATTCCTATCCCTGATGGACTTTCACTGTGCATTCTCAATTATTTTCAGATTAAATCAATCTGATATTCAAGTACCTTCTAACAGTAATATTTATTCACCTACAGATTAACTGTATTGTCATTATAGGGAGGCCTTTCCAAATCTGGCCCTACTTTCATTCTCGCACAAATTAATGTTAAACTCAAGTTTGTATTATATGAACCCGCATGCTACAGAACCACATACACAGCACTGTTTCAAGAACCCTGCTTCCCTCTGGCCATGCTTCGGCAAGTAGTAAACAGTTCAAGAGTCCTCTTACCAAATACAAATCACTGGTCTAGGCTTCTCTAACCCAAATTCAATTTAAGCCCTTTTGAAAAGCCAACTTTGCACAAACAGGCTTTTTGTTGGAAGAGCTGTTACCTGTGTGCTTGTAACCAATGCAAAACCATACCGATAGCATCTATGTGAACGGGTAACCCAGATAAGGGAATGTGAGACCCCATCTACACCTGAACACAGCAAACTGGGAGAGCTGGGAGAGCTGGAGGGGGCAGATTCAGAGCCCTGGCCTCACAACTTAGTGCTGAGCACCTGCGGTGATTCCCATTCACGTCAGTGCTAACAGCAGCAGTGTGGATAAAGTCTCCATTTATCCAGGAAATGACTGTCACATGAGAGAGTTACAGGGTAGGGATGGTGTGCTGCTTTCCAATGTCTTTTAAAACATAATTTCCAGGGAAATATTACTTAGAGAGACAGCTTTGACTGTTCTGCAGGTGGGAAACAGAATTTAAAAGAACCTAGAAGGATCTTCGCGTTCTGATTTTGATTGGTTTGCAAAATGACAAGTTTTAAAGACAGCTGTTAAAATAAAGAATTATGCTGGGGCTTGGACTCACAGTGTCCATCTGCCACACAAAAGTCAGGCGTGCTGGGCCAGGAGAGGCATTTGAAAAAAATCCTTATTCCTGAGGATATCCAAATTAATTCTTCTCCTCCAAGAAAGAAGGGCAAAGTTTTGCACAGTGCTTGCGGTTTTGCATGCTAAACAGTGCCTGCTTCATGTAGTGTATACACAGAGGGTCACATTCACTGCAGAACACAGAACACAGCAAACGAAATCTCATTAAAGGAGATAATCTCTTTTTCCTTCACTTATAGTTCTGAGCAAGTGGACATAATATGTTTGTAATTGTAAATATAAAGTCTGAAAACATACAAGAAAATACTGTATGGTCAGTTAATTCTCGGTTTCAGCTGAGGATGTTTCTAAGGGCCAATCTGACCTAAAACATACAGGTTTTTTAAAGTTACCCAAAACCAAATTATGTCAAAGCTAGTTAAAAATGATGCCACATTTTCTCCTCTTGGGCTTTACAGAACTGTGTAAAATCCAGATGTCTATTCATTACCCCAAACTTGTATCATGAAGAATTGAGACAAAGCTTCACCACATGCAAATATTTAAACAAGAGCAAAAACTGATTAAAAGCTTCAATTAGAAAAGTTAAATATTTCATTTACTGCTGGTTCAAAACAAATGAATGAGATAGATAGTATGATGGCAGACCTGCCCTGCTCCTAACCCATGCTCTTCATCTATACCATATCCATGTGGTCCACTTCTGGAGAACTCTCAGTGATCATGACTAGAGGCCTTCCGCCATCATGGTACATGCAATTTGCCCCTGGGAAGAGCAGCTGCCCTTCTGCTATTTCACTTCTATCGAGTCCATGTGGTAGTAGCCACCACATTAATCTGAGGTCTGTCTTCCACGCACACCACCACGACCATGTAGAACTACTAGCATCCAACAAAGAGCACGCACCACAAAGAGGGGACTGAAAAGACTGACCAGGCAATGTCTCTTACAGAACACGAGGCCTTAAGATAATACCTGCAGACAGGCACCCATCTTGTAATACCTGGTGATGAGAAGGCTGAACGTGATGTTTCTACAAGTATCATTATTGGGAAAAATTATGTTCTTTTTTTTCCACGTCAAAGAAAGAAAAGCAAATGTGAGGCAGCAGCTTTTTCAGCAGTGGTCAATCACAGAATCAACTAGGCTGGAAAAGACCTTTAAGATCAAGTCCAATCACGCCCCCAGCACTGTCAAGGCCACCACTAAACCATGTCACTGAGGGCCTCATCTACATGGTTTTTGAACACTTTCAGGGATGGTGACTCCACCACTGCCTTGAGCAGCCTGTTCCAATGCCTGACCACCTCTCAGTGAAGAAATTTTTCCTCATATCCAACCTAAACCTCCCCTGGCGGTTTCCCCTTGTCCTATCACTTGTTATTTGTGAGAAGAGACCAGCCACCTCCTGGCTCCATCTTTCTTTCAGGTAGCTGTAGAGAGCAATAGGGTCCCCCCTGAAACTGTTACAGTAAGATATTTTTGCTTTCCATTTCTTGATGGCTTTGAATTGCTTTCCTAGAACCTACTACCAGGAAGAAGTAGAAAAGAAGGTCTTCTCAAATCTGTGCTTCTTTGTGCAGATCTGGGTGAATGACAGTGAAGGAACTGCATTTTGCCCAATTTAGAAGTGCAGAGGTAAGCTCTAGCAGCAGTTGGTGCATTAAACTCTGACACTGAAGGTTTGCCAGTCACCGTCACCTACTATGAGTGAAAGAAAAAAGGATTTTTCTCTGTCATTGACTTGTTGAGTCAAAACCTATTACTAAGTTTTTCTTTGCAAATGATCTCTGAGAAGAAACTAGAAATGGTGATGAGAAACTGTATGACACAAACTATGACATTTAAAAATCAGGCTTGGATTTTTTTCAATTCTATTGAAATGCCTTTGCTAAGAGCCTGTCTCTTTCCTCAAGAACACAGGGATACACTACCTTGGGAGAGCCACCCCCACTCAAACCAGTGCATCACGTATCTCGTTGGCCTTCTGAACAGGGTCAGAGAAGTTCATACATATTGGAGCTTCCTCACAGAAAGAGCTGGAGGAATTTTTTACTTCTAGGATATCTGCTAGACAAACTCTTGCCTTTTCATCCAGCCTTCTATATTAGAACTCCGATGTCAGAGGCAGATAGAAGAATATTTACACTGATCAAAATAAAGATAGATCTACCCAACATTTCCAGAGTAGTTTCAGAACAACTTATCTGGTCTACACACAATGCGTAAAACAAGCACATTCATGCTAACTGTAGGAGCCTGTGAATAACAATAGCAGCAGAGATGGTGGGAAGTGATTAAACAGAGTGGTTGGCCAAGGGAAGAGAGCATTCCAGCAAAATTACTTCCAAATATAGGGAATAACATGGAAATTTCAGACACTGGATGTGCAAGTGGCTTCTAGTGCAGTTTTCTGAGAGTTTTACTATTACTAGAAAGAGCTTTTTGCCAGCATTTCAATGAGGGTATTCTGATGCAGATTTTGTTCTTTACCATGACACAGAGACAGAACAGATTTATTTTGTTACTTCCAACAACATTCGATAGCTTGAAAATAGTTAACTAATGATACTAAAATCTGTACTTAAAATGTAATTCAGTTCTGTAATTATATTTCTTATGCACGAAGACAGAAATAAACTAGAAGAAGAACCTATTAGCCCTTTTGCATGTATAATTGAACACGTTTGATATTACTAGGTAACCTTTGCAAGTAACTGGCTTTGAGTTTATGCAGAGAGGTGAACGCTTGGAATACATAAATAACAATAAGAGCAGATAGGTTTTTGATTTTGTATTCCGTTCTTTTCTTGTTTGTGCCTGTTAGATGCAGTCAGACGTCCCTGGTTTTTTTTTTGGCCATCCACAGAAACATCTGAAAGATCTGACTTTTGCATCATTTGGGTGCAGTAATGAATAAGAACTGACATCAAATATCAATATTATTGGCCCAGCTAAATGGTAGCTGACATCCAACTGGACTGCTGAAGAGGTAAACAAAATTGAAATTTTGTTTTTGTTTAAAAACTGTCAGACATTATTTGTCCTTCAGTGAATCAATGGAAGAATGACCAAAATGCTGTCTGCATTTTGGCTTGGGGAGGTAAAATCGGGCAGTTGCTATATCAAGCATACTTTTTAGTTTTCCTAATATAAACTCTAATTCCCAAACCACTTTTTTCTTGTAGGAAAACTTGGTAACCTCTGTAATAATTTCTTAACCTGCAGATATCATGCAAACAGCACAGCAGATACAGATAAAGGTAAACAAGAATCATACCCTTATTTGAACACACATAAGGGAGGAAATTTTGTTCTACTTTAAATTCATAATGATTCAGCCAAAGAGCGACAGTCTTTATACTTCATTAGCATAGGTGATTTGACAAGCTGGGAAAATGCTGTGCAAAGTATGTACAAACAAAGTATGTACAAAAAGTAACTTCAAATGCTATTTAGGCCCTACTTAGATTTTTTTATTACATGTCAACATTCAAGAACAGATCACCATTCCTTGTATGAATGGTACTGTATGCTATGGCATTGTTTTCCCCTAGTTTTTGATCAAAACCACGTACTGATGTAAAAATGTTAGTGGTTTGATTTTTCATGTTTACATGAATTATTCCAGATTCATAATATCCTCCCTAGAATTATCCACAACACAGAAGGAGAGGGCCAGGGCTGACTTGGACATCCCTGCCTTGATGTCCAGATGTCGGCACTTTGGTAGCATTGGAGCTCCCTCCACCACCTTTTGCCCACCATGAGCCTACATTTGTGCAGTCACATGGAATCCACCAATTAAATGGGGTCACCTCAAATCCCAGTAACATTCAGGAACTGGGGAAACTGCCTCTTTAGGTGCAGTCTCACTTGGTTTTCCCTATATTTGGTATGATTGCTTTCCCAGGTAAGATGTATTCGCATGTATCTTTTACTGCCCTCAGAGCATTTGAAGAGAACTGAAGCACACGCAGTGGCCTCTAAAAAAACATCCTTATAAGCACATACACATTTCTACTCAAAGGCTTAGCCCTCAGTGGAAAAGAAACATCCGAAACATTTGTCTCTGCAAAGTTAGTTGTCTTATGGGGCATGGGAGTAAAAGGGACAGTATCATTAACTTTTAGGAGGAAAGATGCACTTAGGTATATTTTCAATTCAAAAACAGCTGTATGGATTTTGCTGAAATGTTCTCAAACTTTCCACAGGCAGAGAACCAACTTGGAAAGCCACAGGATCTATCCATTGCTGAAAGTGTTCTATTTTATGTCCTAACATAACCACAACTACAGAAGTTTCTATCAGGGCAATGGCACTACCCACCAGGCTCTCCAGAGCTCATGTCCCAGCAAGGCAGCCTCCAACAAATGGCCATGTTTCAGGTGCCAAATGGGCAGTTATGTTGCATAGAGAAATGTCTAATTATGGAATCTGAGCATTGTTAAGAGTTCTGGCTGTAAATGTTGCCCACTTTACAAAAATCTATTTACTACAGTTTCAGAAGCATGGTTAGTAAGCAGATTTAACCAGTTTCACAGAGCTTAATGAGGATTCATTCAATTTGTATAAATGCATTATTCTTTTTTTCCTTCTGCCTCATCAAATACTCTTCCCCTAAAATATCCCTTAATATCTGGAGGCACTGCCTGGGCAGCTCTCCGATGTAAGTGGAACTTTTTTTCTTTGTTGTATTTTCCCTACAGTACTTTGCGTAATTAGAATTTCACGTTCTTTCAAAACTCCTCTGGGCACCAAGCAGCCTGAGACATGACTATCACAAGCCCACTGAAGTGGAGCTTAGGAGCCCCCTTCAACCGACCTATATCCTAAGCAGAAAAACGAGTGAATCTCTTGGGATCTTTCACCATTACTGCACCCACACAGTCCGACTTGTAGACAAGACTTCTGACAAAGCATCTGCAGACCTGTGCCATTAGGATATATTAAATAAATAAATACTCAGGATTCTGTCAGCAATCAGTCTTCAGTTTTGCCACTTTACACTTGAGAAACCAGTCTTTTCCAACAAATCTTTGCCTGGCTGCAAAGCTGCTTTGGACAGGCCCAGCTATTAGGCTTTCCGTTGGACACTCTGGAAGTGATCTTTGTCCAAACAGTCCATGATCAATCTCCAAAATCTTTCCCATGAAAGTATGGTTGAAAACACTAATTAGTTTCCATAAACCCTTCTTTACGCATCAAATATGCACCCTTTAACAAAAAATATTGTCATTCCAAAGACCTTAATCAGCTTGCTTGGGTGGAATATTTTAATTTCTTAGAGGGCAAGCACTAGAGGGTAAGAAAACAGTTCTCTGGTGATACACTAGTTGAAAAACAGCACTTGCTTTGCTAGCCAACCAATGTGGCAACTGTAGCTTGTACAACTCAGGACCAACTATTTAGTCTTTTCAGTACTTTTCCAGTACATACAGGGTTAATTTATATAACTGCAATTACAGCTTCTGAAATTATATTCCTCACTCAGTTTAATCAATGCTGAACTAGAGGTTTCCATTTTTACTAATTCAATCATTGAGAATGTCAACCAATGATTTTAGTCTAGAGTTTAATGCCAACTATAATATTCTTTATCAAAATAACATGCTTGTCCGGGAGATTATCAGCACACAGTCTCAGCTTCCTGTTAATCACTATAGGTCACATAACAGCATGAGGCTCTTTGTAAATATTCATGTTAAAGACAGTGCTATAGTACTGCTATAGTATTTCCCCCACAATTTTTGCGACTCTTAAACATTCTTTGTTCTACGCCATGGCGCTTCAAAATACTGAGAGGCAGGTTGTGCCTGTCAAATATACAGATACATGCATGTGGCCAAGCAAGAATTAAGATTCTTTGGGAATTTCTATTCTCCTCTTTGCCATAAGTTTATCCTGCACTTTCTGCTATGTCAGCCCCTAGCGTCTGGCCTACAAACAATAAAAAAGCGTAAGGTGGTAAACCAGTAGCTGATACTGATCAAGAAGAGTATCTTCAGGGTCTCCTTGAGTGGTATCTTTCTCTGCTTGTAATGAAAACAGCAGTGAGAGCACAGGAGCAGGAACATCACTGAGATATTTTTAAGGAAAGATAGTCCCTGAGAGGAAAGAGTGCAAGTGGTAGCGGAAACCAGCACATGGCTCTCCACTTCCGCACCAGTTTAAAGAGCTGTGTGGCCAGGAGAGCTACGGGAACCATACACAGAATTATATAATAGAATCATAGAATGGTTTGGGTTGGAAAGGATCTTAAGATCATCTAGTTCCAACCCCCCTGCCAAGGGCAGGGACATGTCACACTAAACCATGTTGCCCAAGGCTCTGTCCAACCTGGCCTTGAACACTGCCAGAGATGGAGCATCCACAACCTCCCTGGGCAACCCATTCCAGTGCCTCATCACAGTAAAGAACTTCTTCCATATATCTAATCTAAACTTCCCCTGTGTAAGTTTGAACCCATTACCCCTTGTCCTATCACTACAGTCCCTAACAAAGAGTCTCTCCCCAGCATCCTCATAGGCCCCCTTCAGATACTGGAAGGCTGCTATGAGGTCTCCACGCAGCCTTCTCTTTTTCAGGCTGAGAATTATAGATGGTTTGGGTTGGAAAGGACCTTAAGATCATATACTTCCAACCCCCTGCCATGGGCAGGGGCACCTTCCACTAGAGCAGGTTGCTCCAAGCCCCTGTGTCCAACCTGGCCTTGAACACTGCCAGGGATGGGGCAGCCACAGCTTCTCTGGGCACCCTGTGCCAGGGCCTCAGCACCCTCCCAGGGAAGAACTTCTTCCTAAAATCTAACCTAAATCTCCCCTGTTTCAGTTTAAACCCATTACCCCTTGTCCTACTGCTACCAGAGTCCCTCTGTGGTATCCTTGTAGGCCCCCTCACATCACATCACAAATGTTTTGATCATTTCAGAGTATTTCATATCACCTCAAAGAAACACTTTGGAAAAATTACTTCCCTTCCATTCAGATCACAGTCTGTCACCAATCCAAGCAAAATGATTCTTTTGAGACAACAGCTATAAAATTAACCATCCAGGGAAAAAACTACCAGCAAATTTCGTTTAAGTAAAGTCACTAAATGATCATGCCAAAGGAGAATGGCTTAGATATTGTGCACTGATCAAAGGAGAATGGAGACAGGCACAAGGACGGTGCATTTTCATTATAGCAGTCTTTGGGACCCTGCTCTGGCTGGCAGGTATGTGTCACACTGAACTGCTCTAGATGTCATTACTAATACTGAATTCAGCTGCAGAGGTATCTATTTCACCATAGAGCATGACAGTATTTACCAGAGCAGGGAACACGATGACTAAAAAAAAAAAAAGAAACCACAAAACCCCAAGAAATTCGTACTCAGAACTTACCTTCAGATTGAATGTAGCATGATTACAGGAATGCAGGTGACCATAGAACGTGTAGACACGGAGACCCTAGCAATTAAACACAAAAATAAAGCAATTAAATAATTTACAGTGATATAAATTATTCTACCCTTGTAAACAGAAAGACCTTGATTTTATGGCTGCATGCAAACCAAGGCACTTTGTGTGCCAAAAGCCAGCTCCTGGTTGCTAAAAGAGGAGCACATTTCTCACAATTACTAAGGAAATACATCCTTACTTTACATAATAGCTAGCAGAAAAGGTGCATTGAAATACCACAAAAAAAAAAAAGCCATCTCCCTTGCCAGAGGGTTTGAATTAGAAGGTGTAATCACTGCTGCCAAAAGACAGAGCTCTTGCTCTTAGGCAGTGATTCAGTACATGTCTCTTGATATTCCACACACACCATTAAAGTCTTCCTTAAGGAATCACAAGCATGAAATCAAAATTAATTATCTTTTGTCATCTTCCACATTAGGCATAAGTGACCTACACAGTGCAGTAACATATGTCAGATGTCATCACTGATGTCTGACTTGTTCTCCCAGTGCAAGAGGCATCCAACCACAGCATCTCCTGCTAAAAAACTCCAAAGTCTTCAAGATTGGAAGACAGAGGTATTAAAAATAGACGCACTTCTCTGTTTTCATAAAAATCACTGGCTTCACAGGGAACAGCAGCAAAAATACTTTCTATTAAAAGTCCAAACCCAGCTTTGAACAATGCAACCATAACCTGAAGAACAAGTTTTCACCCTAAGAAAACATTTTATTGACTCTGCAATTGAAAGACTATTTGTTGCATTTTTCTGGAGAGACAAAACAAACCCAAACCTAGATCTGAAATTGCTCTACTCATCCTAGCAGTCCTTCTTTGTACATAATTCCAGCTTGAATCAATCTTTCAGGAGCAGAGGTAACATAGCTTAATCATACCTCTGTCATGCTTTTAAGTTTAAACCATCAGCTTAATTCCATTTTTATTTTCCCAATTAAAGCAAAAATTAAAAATCACTCCTTCTGTGACATAAGATACTTGAATTCGCTTTTGCACTGACAAAATCTCCTCCATGAGGAGGTTTTATCATCAGCACGCTTTATCAGTATATTCTCACAGTTTGCAACAAGTCCTTTCAGGCAAGTAGTTAATGAGGTTTGACCCCAAAGTAATTCTGAAGGGACACTACTTGATAATGCTCTGTAGTTTATATTACATCTCTGAACCATTTAGGAGAAGTCAGTCCAACAAAACAGCAGTTAAAAGGGATTAGATTGCTGTTGTAAATATCTCGGGGTTAAGAGCAAAGAGGGAAAGAGCTATTGAAACTGAAAGGCAGTGCTGATGCAGGAACATATGGGTATTCATTATCTGCAGATAAATTTCAGTTGGAATTTAGAAGACAGTTCTCAAACAGTGAGATGCAAAACCTCCCCTCCGCTCCAAGAAGTGGGGATAAAAAATTCTCATTAATCGCAAGAAGCTGCTTGAAAAGGCTGGAAATAAATGACCTTCTGCTGCATGTCATCTTTGGCCTGAACTTGAAGACCAAGAAGACTCTTTCTGGTCTTGTTCATATCAATACAAACATCTGATAAATCCCAGCATTTAATGCTTCGCTGAATTCCTTTTGTTTAAAAAATGTCACCAAAAAAAGGCAGCGGGCTACTTTGGCAAGTGCCATTTTCTATCTCATTTTATTTTTCATTTACCTTTCTGTCTTGAAGCAGTCTGCTTCAAGGCTGCAGACACTATTAAGATCAAACTAGGAAATTAGTATTATTCCCATGGAAGGATTGCAAGACAAAACAAGAACAAAACGCTCTGGACTATTAAAAGCAATCCACTATCTTTAAAGAGCAAGCACACCACACACTTTAAGCATAAAAGGATTGGTAAAGCACAGTTCTTGAGTCCTCCACAGTTTTCAACAGACTTACAAGGGGAAAAATGCTAAAAAAACCACCCCAAAAAACCTGCCTATTTACATGATTTCTAAATAAAAAAATATGAACTGATAAATCCCAATGAAAAGAAAATGTAAATAATTATTATCCAATTCTAAACTCACTGTTGGAATAGAAATGTGATCACACCAAATTCCCCAAGATTGACAGGCAAATTAAATTTTATAAAGGTAACATAACAGGAGACAAAGATAGCCAAACACATAAGAGCAGTCTAGAAAGGAAAAAAATCAAGGACATAAAATCTATCTTGTGACCCAGCAGCAATATCAGTTGTACCCAGTCCATGGTAACAAAATCCTGGTGCATGTTTTGCATATAAAAAGTAGTCCCTGTGAAGTAACTGCTGTTGCTCAACAGGGCGTAGTATTTACCCTCAGACACTCTCAAAAACCAATATATACCCAGTAATCTTTCCACAAATGCAGAGAAAGCATGCCATCACAAACCATCATGCCATGCCACAAAATGAATGTAAATGCTCTGATTTCCCTTCTGTAAGTCAATTCAGTATAAAGCCTCTGAAAAGGATTTTAATAATAGTAATAACCATAATAAAAGCTAGACAAAGGCAATGGTTCTGTAAAGTGTTTCTCAATATTATTGCTGAAACTTATTTTCCAAATGCCACTTTATTTTTATTCAATGCACAGCTAGTGTTTTCTTTACCAACACCAGGACATCTGAGCTTTGCATACACAGATGCCATGAAAACAAAACTGGAAAGCTTACTATTTAGCTGTAATGTCCCAGCAAAATCAAACAGTAATAAATATTCTCAGAATCAGAGCTCATGTTAAGATAGGACTGAGTTTTCAGCATCAAGAACTCAGCAGTAAGTTAATGATACCCCTTTTGCACATGCATTCTGCCTTTCAGTCTTTAATTATAAAATTATAACACCACCAGGACCCCTGATTCATTCAATGTAGAACTAAATAGGGCTTAGACTCCCTTGGAGAAAAGTTTGGAGCACCTCTGCTTCGGCGGAATTTCACTGGAGTGCTTTGCAAACCGGTCTGTGGCTTACTAACAGCTTCTTGTCATCCAGGAACCAGCTGTATGCATTTGCCTTTTACATGAATTTCTTTAAGGTTCAAGATGAGCAGGGGCAAACTTCTGGGACTTGTATCACAAGGATAGAAGCAGAGGAAAAAGGAGAAGCCTGTCTTAATGCTAGGGGAGTTGTCAGGGAAAATTAGGCTCCTTTGCTGCTACCTTCAGAGTCTCACTGACAATTATCCCACTGACAGAGATGACATTATTACAAATTGAGAGTAGGAGAAACAACAAAACATCACAGCAGAAGTCTGCAGCTGTTAAAAGACCAATTTTTTTCCCACATTTAACCCACGGGGTCTATCCAGTCTCCTTGCATACGACGCTGTAGCAGTATAAAGGACAGTAAATTATGGAGAATATATTATTATTGTTAACTGAGTCATCAGGTCTTGATTGAAATCTTAATGGAGGAAATCTCAGTTCTATTCACTCCTTGAGCTACTGCCCAATTACATTAATAACCATACATTCTTCCTCTGCAAAAAATAGATAATAGCAATGTTCAAAGAAAATAAAATACGATGTGTTCCACATTGTTTTGCTGTGGGTTTGGTGGGTTTTGGTTTTTTTTAAATGATTATTCACACATGCACACACACACATAATTTTCCAGTTTGAAACCCAGAAATTAACATCAGAATCAGCAGTTAGAAACACCATGGCATTACGTTATGGAGCCAATCAACCTCTCAGCTTGCACTGAACACAGACATTAATTGCCTGCCTTGGACTGGAGCTATCTGAAAGACTTCAGAGAGAGAAAACATTTCTTTTTTTTTTTTTTAAATGCAATCTAGTATTGTAGAAAAGCAGCTTGACCTTTGGAACTATGGATCCACGAACAGTAATCCTGCTGCAAAAGTAGCTAAACAAGTTGCCTAAATTTGAAAGATTTTTTGTTCTGACTTACATAGGCTAAAAGGCCAAGATTTTGGAATCAATAGTGAAATTCTGCTGTAAATCCTCCCTATAGGTATACCACGGCAGGACAAGACAGGCTGAAGACAAACGTAATTAATATACTTAGCTCTGCTTAAGTAGAATTAAGTTCAACTATTAATTATGTAACACAGCAGTTGAATCTTCCTATACCTATTTTAATTACCAGTTCAGCAGCAACAACAACAAACTTCCAAACCTAACAAGTGACAATTCAAGCAACCTCTGGAGAAAATAAACAGCCTAAAACTGTTGAGCATCATTTAAAAACTACTCATGTTTTTCAAACTCTGCTGCTTTGATTATTTTTCTACATTTTGAATGCCCTGCTATACATGAAAGTCTGACATGAACAAACTTTTTTTTGCCAAGTTCAAAAATCAAGACAACAAATCTATTAGATCAAGATGAGTGTAATATACTAAGTGCAAAACATAATTATAAGTTTGATATGGTATGAGCTTTTAGATAACAACATCCAAGTATCAGATTTATCTGAACAGTGCTCAGATAAGAGAGTTATTTGTAATTTCTTGGTTCATTTAGAAATAAACGCAAAGAAATATTGATTCAAAGAACTTGTTAAGAACTCGCCAACAAAGTTTTAAGTTGACAAGCAGGTATTCTTTATTGCGGCGCCAGGAGACACGGGGACTCCCTCCTCCTACCATGTCTCACCGCAGCGTTAAACAGACCGTGTTTATATTGTTGTTTAACATACATATTCATTACATTTCCGAGAACTGCTTTATATAGATCTATGCCCATTTTCGCATGCACACAATAACGTGGTAGTGGCCTTTCGGGACCCTGGTGGTTGTTTCTTCATCATCTTAGTCTTCATCACTTCCTCTTCTAGTTGAACTTTAGGTTTGGAAAGTCCCACTGTCATGTCAGCAACCACTAGTCCAGTTCTGGCTGGTCATCGTGAAACATTTACCCAAGATGCTTTCTCACTGTCATCTATTACAATATCCTGCTTTTTCAATGTCATCTATTACAACGCCACAAAGCCTAACTGAATTTAACTATACTTGTACTTCCTTGTCTCAATATGTTCATTCAGAAGGACTAAACTAAGAAAAGTGTTCAAACCATGAAGCAGTCAACATTGGAACTGTTCAGCTCATTCTCTTCATTAAAAAGAAACAAAATCTTGCAACAGTTTTTTATGAAAGGTTTACTTTTACTTGGGGGAGAAAAATAGTGTCTTGAATGAAATTTCTGACCTTACATAGGTAATCTTTTTTCAGAATAATCTAATGCTTAGGACGCTCCCTTCACTAGACTTGAACTTTTCCTAAAGGAAGGGTCATATTAGGTGTTCCATGACTGGTACTATCATACAGTGGCTATTGACTCCCTGGGGAAGGCCTAACCTTTCTCTCAATCGCCCTTGCTGAATATGGCCAAGTTTCTCTTTTTTTTACAGCAAAGAGCGACATTGAAAGGGCAGCTCCTACTCAAACCCTTGCCTTACTCATTACACAGACTGACTGCTTGGTCTACCTGCACTTCGCATTAGCAAGGCACTAGCAAGCTCTGAAGGAAACATGAGACCTATCCAGCAGAACAGTGGGCTCTGAAGTCACTCCATGCTGCAGGGGAATTGCCTGCATTGTTGCACTGGAAACTTCAAAAGGGATTTGGATCTCTTTATTAGAGTATAAGCAAGGTAACTTTTAAAAGAGAGAAAACTCATTTTCATGGGACATGACAGGCAAACACAAAAACTGGAGGAAAGAGTCTAAAAACACCTCCCCCCTCTACCTTTCCAAGACAGCTCCCTTCTTTCCAGCCCAGTCTCTCCTTCCAGCCCAGCCTGTAATAACTCACTTCAGCAATTTCTTGCATTACATGATGTCTGTGTGACCCCCCGCAAGGCCAGCCCAGCTGCTCGCAGCAAGAGCCGCGCTCTTCTCCATCTGCCCCTGTCTCACCCAGAGGGCACCACTCAGAGCAAGGCAAACTGCATCCATCTCCCAGCTCCTTTCTCAGAGGCATTTTGAGCACAGGATGTACAGTATCTGTACAGTAAGCAGTGAACAAATTTGGAAAACAGTTTTACCATCTGTCACCACAAGTTTGACTTGATAAGCTCAAACACGGAACCTTCAGCATGGAGTTTGCTTCTGTTCTCCTTGCTTGGAATAGACCCTGGGGGGGGGGAAATCATGAAGAGAAGACTGTTTCTTGAAGAGAAGACTGTTTCATGAAGAGAAGACTGTTTCTTGTTAGACTAAGGGCATTACTCAGACATTTTGTAATCCTGTAATAAATATAACGATTTATATATTAATGAGCAAATGATTATGAATAAGATGAATCAAGAAAATCAACCTCCAACCATGTTTTGTGTGCCTTATTACACAAGGATTCAGGGAGGCGGGTATGTACACTAAAGCTGAGTACATCTGCTGTTGGGCCCTTTGCTATTAAAGTGATCTCTCTTTCTCACGGACAGCTTTTGATTTATTTTTTTTAACTTTATTCACTACATCTTCCTAAAGAAATGAAAGAGAATTTTGGATCTCTTAAAAATGCATGAACTTACATAACACTTTCATACTGTGAAACATGAAAAACTTGAGAAACAGTGTTTTTCTAAAGCTAGGTAATAGAAACTAGAAATAGAGCTCTGCCTGCCTGCTAAGCCTAACACCATGTTTTTCATCACAGACCAGCCTTCCTTTCACTTCAGAGTTAGTGGCACCTGCTATTAGAAGTACAGGACAAAACCTAAATTAACCTTGCTCTCGGACACTCCTGAATTACCTCATTTTTCTGCATCTGAACTTTCACCTGAACATAGCATTAATATGTCTTTTGCACTGAACATGCAGTCATATTCATTTTCCTTAATTTGGAGGAAAAGTATGTTTCTAGACCAAGACCTTGTATGCTAAATCTGTTCAAAGTGAACCTCTAAGGCTCTCCTAAAAAACACTAAAACCAGGAGTTTATAATAAGAAATGCTGACAGATTATATTCTTGCCAGCATAATATAACCTGACTCTAAGATGAATGTTTCATGAATTAAAAAAGTTGAAAAAAGCTCCTCTGTTCAGCTTTGTTCTTGAGATGAAAGTGAATTATCTTTTTGTCTTCTACTGACAGCTGGATTTTTGAACAGCAGTCTGCGGAAACCTGTAACCACAGGCAGTATTTAAACAGACATGACCATGTGGGATTCTCTCCTTAGTAAACTCCTCTAAGCAACATCAAACTTCTGACTAGATAAGGAGGAAAAAAGGTTTTCTAGTAAGCAGATGCCTTCCTGAACTTGTGTCTGTGAAGAGAGAGAAAAGTCATCTCCACTTGGAGAGATCACATGCCTGCACAATTCCACCAGCATGGCCATGACAGACCATCCAGGGAGGAGGAGGAGGGAGAAATTTCTTTGCTGAACCCATCATTCCTTTAAAAGAAAATAAATAGAAAAAAATCCCTCAGAGATATTGAAATTCTTTTACTAACAGCAGACTTGTGTATTATTCACCTGGTTGATATTGGCAGATGGCTTCAGTAACAGAATTTACTGCATCTTAATGAGGATTTGTAAGGCAGGTTAACATACATCACTGTCAGCACCAAAAAAAGCCAAATTTGGTTAACCTTATTTCTCCTATCCAGTGTAACTTCTGGATGTTCCAGTGAGGGAAGGACCAGCAGTTCAAGAGCAGGGATGGCCAGGGAAGTCCCGTATGCTGAAGCTCATTAACTGCAGACTTCTCAGTGTGAGATACAGCCTTTTCCCCACAGAATTAGGCAGCCCACATTTACCATAACTAGAGCTTACTTTAAATTAACTTGGTATTCCAATAGCTGGCAAAACATACCACCCGTTTTCAGCAGAGTAATGTGTGAATGACAGAAAACTAGAACTGTCTAATATGAAACATTATGAGCTCTACTGTTTTAACGTAAAAACAAGATCAAAAAAATTAATTATGAGTGAAAGCTGCTGGTGCAATATAACTGGAAAAGTTATGAGTGCAGTGAAAGCACAGAAGAGACACAAAAGAGTTTCTGTTGGCTTTGAAAATGAAATTACATGAAAGCAGAATAAAACAATGAATGCATAATTTAATTATACATGAGAAAAAGGGAGAGGGCTACATGGGAAACCCTTTCTTCCTTCCCACATTGAAAGGTAGAAAGTTTGAAATTTAAGTTGCATGCTTGGCAAGTTTTTACTTTTCCTCTGTTTAGAAGTGAACTGCATCTGGCCTGCACAAAAACTACAGAAAGAATAAGAAGCTGTTCACCTGTAGAAAGTTCAGCTTCTGCACACGTACAGCTTCTACAGCTGAACCTACCACTCCTGTGCATTGACTGCACTCTAGAAATGTGTTTCTTCACCTGCTAATCCAACTCTGCTCCAGTAACAGAAGCCTTAAGAAAGCAGCAACTGAGCAAATCCCCATGATACCCTATCTTCTGATCTTATCTGGAGATGAGAAGTTAAGTATCTGTCTGAAGGATTTTAGTGCTTTGAAAACCTTAGGCTCAATTTTGGCCCAAATGCCAAACTGTTGCCTTAAGTGAATTCATACTAGAATATTTGTTATTTCTCCTAACAACAGAAGGGGAAAACCTAAGCAGCTTTAACTGAAAAAAGACAGTACAGAGGTAAAAGCAGGTACATCCACAACTGTGATTATTAAATAAAACAAATGAAGTATCCCAAAAGTTCAAAAAGAAAAAAATAAAAAAAGAAAAAGCTGAAGGATTTCTTCCCTTCAAAAAGTCAGTACAAATCAAGAGTAAGGCAATAAGATCAAAGTTATTACTTGTCTGACAGCCATTGGAGAGTGTTTACTTCAATTGGTATAAATGAATTTATAAGCCTCCTGTATTCACACTGTGAATTTTGTTCTGGCAGTCATTATGCATCAGATGCATTTCATCCAAATTTCAAATGGCAGATGCACAGAGAAAAATACCAACATGGGGAAAACAGAAAAGGGCAAACTTAACAGAACATGTCTGCAGTTCTCTTTTGTTAACCTGCAACTGCTGAATAGCACTCTTGAAGACAGGTTCCTCTTGGGTCCCTATTTTCTCTAGTAACCAACAGGAAGGGATTAACTAGTTCCCAAAGTAAGTGTCTGGGCAAAGAAACCAGGATCTGAAAAGAAATGGAAAACACATCACTTCCTCACCAACTACTGCGGCTTTAAGAATCACGGTATTGCTGGCCTGAGGGACTGAGATCAGAGAAGACAATCTAGACTATTTGGCTGGAAACATTGAAGAAGTTATTAATGGGCAAAAGAAGTCACTGAAACAAATAAGTAATACTAAATGAATAAAAAATAGAGAACAGTTTAATTTTAAACAGTCTTTAGATTTTACTATTTGAAAATATCACTAGTGGAAGAGGACAAAATGTTGAAATTGGCTCTTACAAACACACTGTCTGTAGATCCTATACACCAGATACTGCATACACTGTCTACATATTCTGAGTGAAAGGAGAAAAAAGGATTGTAAATGTCTATCAAAAATATTCCTAATTTTCTGCAATTTCCAATTCAGAATTGTATCCAAAACCAAATTCATGTAAATATTTTCAAAAGTAAGATTTCCTAGAGAAAAGAGAAAGTAAAGCAGGAAGGTGATGGAAATTGTTAAATTTTTTAGTAAGTCTACTGGACATCTAAGTTTTAGTTTGCATTCAAAACACAAATACTTGATTCCTATCTCAGTGTCTCAATAGTATGACGGTTAACTTCCGTTCCATTTAGGAACAGGCAAACTTTGTCTCATAAACTTGCATGCTTTATATGTTATGGGCCTTTCATATCCTCCTTGTTTAGCTGAAACACAGATACTGTGTGAAAAGGCATCATCCTTTGGTCATTGTCTTACATTCCCACAAGGAGGTATCACAAAACGAAGCAGATCTGGGGCCTACTGAAGCTAATGACAACCTTATTGCCAGCTTCGGTCACAACATGAGAACACATGGTGATGCGTTTGCTAGAAAAAGACTTCCACCTGATGTCAAGTTTCATTGCACGCTAAATTACCTATGCCAATAAATATGCTTATGCTCAGGCCAAAGATATGTAAATACAGCCTTTTGACTTCCGTCACACAAAGCATTCCCACTGGAAATACCCTGCTGAATCTCAGTCTAAGGATTACCAATATTACTCTTTGACTGTAGCACTGTTCCCAGTAGAAACTGTATTCAGTCTCGGTGGGAAAGGAATTAGGCAAAACACCAACTTTTAAAGTCCCACCTGCTTTATAGATCTTATTGATCATCTGACAGAATAATTATTTTAAACATTAAAAACACACTCTAGTGGTTTAGCTTTGTTAAGTTGATTAATATTTCCCACTAAACTTCATGACTTAAATGAAATAGGAATAAATACATTTTTTTAATCCATCAATACCACTGTACCTGGTGACTGGATTTACAGGACTAGAGAGTATGCAACTATTTATGTCACCTTCAAACAAGCAAGTGTAGAGGGCTGAATCCAGAGAATCTTTACCACGAATATCCCACAACAAAACAAATGTCAAAATAATTTATAAATACATACATATATACATGAATACATAGTCCATGTGCAAGAAGGTAAGTCAAATGATAAAAATATTGAGAAAAATTATTCCAAAGCAATATGAACACTTTCCCCCAACATGTTTTTGTCTGGTGCTAATAAGGTTATTGAGGGCAGAAGGGATAAAAACATTTAGCATCTGAGGAGCTTGAGCTTTTCACTTGTTGTCGTGGTTTGAGCCCAGCCGGTAACTCGGAACCATGCAGCCGCTCGCTCACTCCCCGCCTTCTTCCTCCCCCTGCTCCTGGAGGGATGGGGAGGAGAATCGAAAGAATGTAACTCCCACAGGTTGACATAAGAGCAGTCCCGCAACTAAGGTATAACACAAAACTACCACTGCTACCACCAATAACACTAATGATAAGGAAAATAACAAGGGGAGAGGATACAATTGCTCACCACCCGCCGACTGACACCCAGCCCGACCTGACCAGCAATCTGGGCCTTCCGGGTAACTCCCCCCGGTTTATATACTGGGCATGACGTGCTGTGGTATAGAATACCCCTTTGGCCAGTTTGGGTCAGGTGTCCTGTCTCTGCTTCCTCCCGGCTTCCCCTCCTCCCTGGCAGAGCGTGAGACTGAGAAAGTCCTTGGTCAGAGTAAACATTACTTAGCAACAACTAAAAACATCGGTGTTATCAGCGTTGTTCCCAGGCTGAAAGTTAAAAAACACAGCACTGCACCAGCTACTAAGAAGGAGAAAAATGACTGCTATAGCTGAACCCAGGACAGTATCCACCCCTTATTCCATACCATTCACGTCATGCTCAGATCCCACATCTCTCAACACACCATCGCCCCTGTCCCATATATACACATATATATACATCCACACCCACACACAAAGAGAAAGATATCATTCCGTAGTCCATGGACCAATCCCTATAAAATTGCTGAATTCATTCAGTCCATGATGTCAGGCTCCATCTCTTGTAATAGTCTTTCAGGGCGGGAGGGACGGTATGTAGTGTTGGGTTGTTGCCTGCTGATGATACCGCCAAACTCGTCTGGTCACTGCTGAGCTCCTCTGGTTTCCTCAAAATTCATTCTTTGTTGAGGTGATGATTGGAGGGAAGTCAGGGTCAATTGCTGGTGACTTGAAGATATCTAGCTGGTGGGCTATAAAAGTGTTATAGAGCAGGCAACAGTGTACAATTGAGTTCATTGGCTGTTTTCCCCAAAATCAAATCCCCTTGAGGTACACATCGGACTTCCCCATCTTCCCGCATTACCCACCAAGTATATCCAGGTCCCTGAGCAAAAGCAACCCCATGAGTGGGTTTGCCTTTACCTGAAGCAGGAATAACCCAGACTGTCTTCCCCAACAAATTCTTTATGTGCACCACAGGAACTTTATCCCCCTCTACAGTACGTAAAAGTTCTGATTGGGCTGGGCCAGCCCTGTTGGCAGATTCCCTACTGTTGACCAACCAGGTGGCTTTTGGTAAATGTGTATCCCAGTGTTTGAAAGTCCCACCACCCATTGCTCTCAGTGTAGTTTTTAACAGCCCATTGTACCGTTCGATTTTCCCAGAGGCTGGTGCATGGTAGGGGATGTGGTATACCCACTCAATGCCATGCTCTTTGGCCCAAGTGTCTATGAGGTTGTTCCAGAAATGAGTCCCATTGTCTGACTCAATTCTCTCTGGGGTGCCTTGTCGCCACAAGACTTGTTTCTCAAGGCCCAGGATAGTGTTCCGGGCAGTGGCATGGGACACAGCGTATGTTTCCAGCCAGCCGGTGGTTGCTTCCGCCATGGTAAGCACATAGCGCTTGCCTTGGCGGGTTGGTGGGAGAGTGATATAGTCAATCTGCCAGGCCTCCCCATACTTGTACTTCAGCCATCGTCCTCCATACCAGAGAGGCTTTAACCGCTTGGCTTGCTTAACCGCAGCACATGTTTCACATTCGTGAATAACCTGGGCAATAGCGTCCATTATTAAGTCCACCCCTCGATCACGAGCCCATCTATATGTTGCATCTCTGCCTTGATGGCCTGAGGTGTCATGGGCCCACCGGGCTAAAAATAATTCACCCCTATGTTGCCAATCCAAGTCCATCTGAGCCACCTCAATCTTAGCAGCTTTATCTACTTGCTGGTTGTTCTGGCGTTCCTCAGTGGCCCGACTCTTGGGTACATGAGCATCTACGTGGCGTACCTTCACCACCAGGTTCTGCACCCGAGCAGCGATATCTTGCCACAATGCAGCAGCCCAGATGGGTTTACTTCTACGTTGCCAGTTGCTCTGCTTCCATGGCTGCAACCACCCCCACAGGGCGTTTGCCACCATCCATGAGTCAGTACAGAGATAAAGTACTGGCCATTTTTCTCGTTCAGCAATGTCCAAGGCCAGCTGGATGGCTTTCACCTCTGCAAACTGACTCGATTCACCCTCTCCTTCAGCAGTTTCTGCAACTTGTCGCAGGGGACTCCACACAGCTGCCTTCCATCTCCGATGCTTTCCCACAATAGGGCAGCACCCACCAGTAAACAAGGCATACTGCTTTTCAGTCTCTGACAGTTCATTATATGGTGGGGTCTCTTCAGCACGCGTCACCTCCTCTTCTGGTGACATCCCAAAATCTTTGCCCTCTGGCCAGTCCATGATGACTTCTAGAATTCCTGGACGACTGGGATTTCCTATTCGAGCTCGTTGTGTAATTAGTGTGGCCCACTTACTCCATGTAGCATCAGTTGCATGATGTGTAGAGGAGACCCTGCCTTTGAACATCCAGTCCAGCACAGGCAACCGGGGTGCCAGGAGGAGCTGCGCTTCAGTTCCAATCACTTCTGAGGCAGCTCGAACCCCTTCATAGGCTGCCAGTATCTCTTTTTCAGTGGGAGTATAGCTGGCCTCGGATCCTTTATATCCCCGACTCCAAAAGCCAAGGGGTCGACCTCGAGTCTCCCCTGGAGCTTTCTGCCAGAGGCTCCAGGTAGGACCATTCTCCCCAGCTGCGGTATAGAGCACATTTTTCACATCTGGCCCGGCCCGGACTGGTCCAAGGGCTACTGCATGAACTATTTCTCGTTTAATTTGTTCAAAGGCTTGTTGTTGCTCAGGGCCCCATTTGAAATCATTCTTCTTCCGGGTCACGTGGTAGAGAGGGCTTACAATCAGACTGTAATTTGGGATGTGCATTCTCCAGAACCCCACAACACCTAAGAAAGCTTGTGTTTCTTTCTTGTTAGTTGGTGGAGACATTGCTGTTATCTTGTTGATCACGTCTGTGGGGATCTGGCGGCGTCCATCTTGCCATTTTATTCCCAAAAATTGAATCTCCTGTGCAGGTCCCTTGACCTTACTCCGTTTTATGGCAAAACCAGCCTTCAGCAGGATTTGGATTATCTTCCTCCCTTTCTCAAAAACTTCTTCCGCTGTATCACCCCACACGATGATGTCATCAATGTATTGCAGGTGTTCTGGAGCTTGCCCCTGTTCCAGTGCAGTCTGGATCAATCCATGGCAGATGGTAGCGCTGTGTTTCCACCCCTGGGGCAGCCGGTTCCAAGTGTACTGGACGCCCCTCCAAGTGAAAGCAAACTGTGGCCTGCATTCTGCTGCCAAAGGGATTGAGAAAAATGCATTGGCAATGTCAATTGTGGCATACCACTTGGCTGCCTTTGACTCCAGTTCATATTGAAGTTCTAACATGTCCGGTATGGCAGCACTCAATGGTGGTGTGACTTCGTTCAGGCCATGATAGCCTACTGTTAGTCTCCACTCTCCATAAGACTTTTGCACTGGCCATATGGGGCTATTAAAGGGTGATCGGGTCCTGCTGATCACTCCTTGGCTCTCCAGTCTACAGATCAGCTTATGGATGGGAATCAAGGAGTTTCAGTTGGTGCGATATTGCTGCCGGTGCACTGTTGTGGTCATAATTGGCACTTGTTCTTCGACCTTCAGCAACCCCACAACAGAAGGATCCTCTGAGAGACCGGGCAAGGTGGACAGCTGCTTAATTTCCTCTGTTTCCAAGGCAGCGATACCAAAAGCCCATCTATACCCTTTTGGGTCTTTGAAGTACCCTCTCCTGAGATAGTCTATGCCAAGAATGCATGGAGCCCCTGGACCAGTCACAATGGGTGCTTTTGCCACTTCCTCCCAGTCAGGCTGATTTCAGCTTCCAGCATAGTTAACGCTTGGGATCCTCCTGTCACTCCAGAAATATAAATGGGTTTCACCCCTTGATACCTTGATGGCATCAGAGTACACTGTGCACCGGTATCTACTAGAGCCTTATACTTCTGTGGGACTGATGTGCCAGGCCACCTGATCCACACAGTCCAGTAAACCCAATTATCCCTCTCCTCCACCTGGCTGGAGAGGTTTGAGCACCATTTTCCCAAGATGCTCACATCATGGCACAAGATTCTAGAGATACTGAAGAGAAGTGAAACTCCTGGAAGCCTCTTCAGAGACCTCTTGCAATATTACAGCATGATTACATTACCTCCTAGATTAAAAAAAGTTTCTTCCAAAGTTCAGCCTGTCAGAGTTGCCACGGTTAGATCTGGGACCAAATGTATTATGATTAAGCTCAATGCTGTCTAAGTATTAGATCCATTATTCAAACAGCTCACAGGACACTCCGAGCTTGATTTTACACCGACAAAAACTCCCCAAGAAATGTATTTCCTGGGTTTTTTTCCTAGCGAGAGTTGTGGCATGGGGCCCTGTCTGAGCAAAAGGAAATGTAAACAGCAGGTTCCCATTAAAGGAGTTCTATTATGTACGTAGCCTCAGACAAAAAAACGCCAGCATTGGGGTTCTGTGAGTTATTAACAGCAGTCTGCTCTGTAATTGTCAGTGAAGTAATCTCATTGACACATACAAGTTAGGAAATAGAGGTCTCATTAACAAAGCCTCTAGCCTTTATTAGATCATATAAATAACCAAGAGAGCCTGCAAAAGATCGATTACAGCCTTTAAACATTTACAGAATCAGTGTTTAATTAAGACAATTTTAATATGCAAATCAAGCCTAATTATCATCATTTGTTAATGTGAAGTCTGCCTGGGCTCTAAACAGCTTCAGCTGCAAATATGGTAACAGTATCATATTTTTGCTGCTTATTTTTGCCCTAGGAAGAATTGCAGAGGAAACAATCAGGTTGCGCTGCCAGTACGTACGAAGACTTTCAAAACCACATTTCCATTTACCATTTGGAGATGAAGGTCAAAAAAGTGCTCAGCGTAGCATAAAATCGAGCTGAAAAGTTATGCATTTCTTCACCCACTACTTCGTCGAGTGCTTTAATTAATGTATTTCCTTCAAAGTTAAGTAACCCCTCCGGGAGCTTCTTTTGATGAAAATCTGCCCTTGTTCAGTGCACTGATTGAATAGATGGGTTTCTAACACAGACCATTGTCACTCAGAAGCTGATATTGGGAGGTTTTTTCTTCCTAGTTCCTCTGCTCTGGGAATGGTAACCCTCCTACGCTGAGAAGCCACCGCATTACGGCAAAGCCCTTGGATATTAAAGTGTGAAGCAAAACAAGAGAACAACACAGCCTTCAGCAACACGATGGGAGGAGCAGCCAGGAAGGAATACAAAACAGCAAGAGAGCAAACAAATGGCTGTGTTCTGATTCTGGAAGAAGTCAAATTAAAGCCTTGAAACCCCAATGAATTTCTTTTGGGAAAGAGGGTGGGGCAGCTGCAACACAATCCTGGAAAAAGTCATTCCCTTTTCCCAACACTGCTGCTCTCCTGTCTCCACGATGAGCTGCACAGGGTAAAACGAAGAGAACCACTCACCACTGCGTGGTATTGATTTGTGGTTGAATGATTACACATTGAAAACTGAGGAAATCCAAAATGTTTCTGTTTGCAGCATTTTCACTTCATTTTTCTTTGCGATTATGTTTTCTTTCCTCATATTCCCAGCGCTTTGGACCCTGTAGTTTCGAAGCCCTCAGTGGTTGACAGCAAAAGGAAAGCTTTCTACTTTTACTTATTCTGTAATATATGTGATATTTCTAAGTAAATGAAGTCCTCATAAGGGGGGGAAAAAAAAAAAAAGAGTTGCAGTTATACCAGGCAATGAGTCTTTCAAGAGATTATGAATAAAAACGTAATAAACAGAGTAGAAATAAAATACAAGAGACAACTTGAAAAGCCCCCAATTCAAGTGGGAGCAAAGTGGCTTTCACCCAGTGTCTTGAGTGACTACTGGATGAAAGGACTTCATACAGAAACAGCATTTGGCTGCAGCACAGAACCATGGTTGCGTAGAGATCTGTGAGGCCATCACTTCCCACTGCCTTTTTGAAAGGTCCTTCCTGGAGATGCTCTTGGGGAATGGGGTGCGTTCAGTAAAACCTGTGCACACCATTGCCAACGCAGCAAGCTGAAGTTGAGCTGGGCTAGGGGAGAAATTTGGGTTTAGGGGATGAAGCCTTACATAGCAGGAACACCTAATGCTCATGCACCTGCAGGCAATGAAGAGTCAAGTCACAGAGTACAAAGCTGTTGAAGGGGCTGTGAGGCAGCTGGCAGGTGCTGGGGCCAGATTTACAGCATGTTCCCATGGAGTGCTGTGAGCAAAGGCACAGCGCTCCTGCACAGACTAACAATGGCTGGGGAGCTGTGATTATTTCTGGGTGAATATCTGAACCTGAGAACACCATAAGGATTTGAACTAACCATCCATGGAAGCAAGCACCTACAAAGCTTAGTTTTCTAAAGCTGTTAGCTGTAATGAAAAGGATTGACACTTTCTTACTTATCCTTCATTAGATAGCTCAGTAGAGGTGATCCTGCCCTTCTACTCTGCTCCTGCGAGACCCCACTTGGAGTACTGGTGTCTGCAGTTCTGGTGTCCTCAACATAAGAAAGATGTGGAGTTGCTGGAGCAAGTCCAGAGGAGGGCCATGAGGATGATCAGGGGCTGGAGCACCTGCTGTATGAAGACAGGCTGAGAAAGTTGGGACTGTTCAGCCTGGAGAAGAAAAGCTGCGTGGAGACCTCATAGCAGCTTCCAGTGTCTGAAGGGGGCTACAAGGATGCTGGGGAGGCACTCTTCATCAGGGACTGTAGCGATAGGACAAGGGGGAATGGGTTCAAACTGAAACAGGGGAAGTTCAGGTTAGATGTAAGGAAGAAATTCTTTACTGTGAGATGGTGAGGCGCTGGCACAGGTTGCCCAAAGAAGTGGTGAATGCTCTATCCCTGGCAGAGCTCAAGGCCAGGTTGGACAGAGCCTTGGGTGACATGGTCTGGTGTGAGGTGCCCCTGCCTATGGCACGGGTTTGGAACTGAATGATCTTAAGGTCCTTTCCAACCCAAACCAGTCTGTGATTCTATGATTTTCACAGAACCTATGGAAGCTTGAATTTCAGTGGAACTCTGTAGAATGAGTGAAGCAAGTATGTGTTCAGGAAATATCTGCAAACTGAAGAGCAGGGAAGAAAGACTGGAAAATAAATGTAAACTAGAATAATAGAATCAAAAAATAGTTAGGGCACATCTAGTAGGTTTAGTGGAGGAGTTTTGTGTTCAGACACAGTATACATACACACCACTGAGCTCTGAGCTACACCATCAGGACTAGAACAGGGAAGGAAAGAAGGAAGGAGTATTTTAGAAGTTCAGTTCACTCTGTCATTTACTACAGTTAACAGTGCTGAGAGCTTCATACAGACATTAAACTGACAGCAAAGTGAAATGAGAAAGGTGATACTTGAGCCACTAATTCACAGCTGATGATTCATTTTCCAGGTCCCCTCCATGCTACTTACTAATACTGGATAAGAGACAGTCCTTTCTATCCCAGCTGAAATTTCCCAGACCATGGGAAGTGCTGTGCCCCACTATACCTGCTCCAATTTTCCAATGCAGTTGCACCACAAAAGCAGTGACTTCTGAAGAAAGTTCTCTCATACAACAGGTAGTTATGCTGTCCATAAATATTATTTCATGTTCTCAAGCCTAAGCTTGCTATTCGTATTTAAAATATATGAAATACATTTTATGTTTGACACATTGTATGGTCTCATTATGCATACAAATATCCATTCACTTTTGTATCCTGCTAAAGTCTTGGCCTCAGCTGCTCAAACCTGCCAGCAGCTCCAGTGATGGAAAGTTAAAAACATTCCCAAACTCCCTTCTCTCTCTCTCTGAGTGTTGTCATGTGCACTCAGCAAGTTGAAGGAGTACCTGAGTCAGACAGAGATCTGATAACTTCCTAAGATATACAGACATATCTCAAAGTAGATATTACTGTCAAAACATAAAGAGTTTTAAAAATTAATTTGGAAGAAAAATTCCCTGCCTTAGATATGCACATCAACAACCCTGCTCTGTAACAATGTTCAGGCATCTACCAAACGAAACGCTACTTCTTATGTAGCGGTCTTCTGAGTGTTCAATCATCTCTGAACATCCAAGTTTCAAGACCATTGTTATAAGAACTGTCATAAATAAAAAGTACTACTTACACGGCATTTTACACCTTGGAAGAGATTGAGGCTCTGCTGAAACCTTACTCTCCAATGAGGATGGAATTAGTGCCATTTGACAATGTGGAGCAAAGGAAATACACTGGCATACATGGCTGAAAGCTGTGGGAGGAATCCTGACACTGCATTTATACAGAGCAGTAAGAGAAGTAGAGCTCTTTCATTAATTTTAGTCTGTAATTTTTCAATTTAACCCAGGTATTTCCTGATTACTGAAGAGTAAGACAAGTAAAGATACTTAAAGAGAAAAAAAAAGTAGGAAAAATATGCATTTAACAAAAAGAAGAAGCTCAAAAGGAAAACACATACAGCACTTCAAAAGCAAATAACCTATAACTTGCAAATTTTCAAACAAAATTCTACAATCTCAACCAAAGCACTAGGGTTATGTTTGCAGCTATCTCTGCCCAGCTTGTGACCTTCTTACCCTGATTGCCTGCAGGGAACTAGC
This sequence comes from Strigops habroptila, assembly GCF_004027225.2. Taxonomy (NCBI): domain Eukaryota; kingdom Metazoa; phylum Chordata; class Aves; order Psittaciformes; family Psittacidae; genus Strigops; species Strigops habroptila. The sequence continues at coordinate 1,821,036 of NC_044281.2, forward strand.
AGGAAGCAGGATGTCCTGGGTTCCCCCATCCTTTAGCCAGAGGATGCTTAGCAGCAGCATGGACTGGCCCACATTTGCCACCCCTCATGTGGCAGGGCTCTGCCCTTCGTATGAGCCGTGCTGCTGTACAACAGGGTCACTGCAATGACATGGCAGAGCTAGTCTCTGAGCTTAGAAATTAATTCATGTCCTTGCATGTCTTCAAGCCACATGTGGATCATCTCTTATCCACGGGTAAGAATATATGGCCACAATAGCCTCTCAGGTCTCACCAGAACGTATATCTACCCGCTGAACAAGACAAGATGGCACAAGAAGCATTGCACTATGAGATATCACATTACGTTCGTTTTCTCTTCAGTGAACTGAACTGCAAATAAATGACTCAGAAACCAGCATGAAATGAGGACATATCACCAACAGGGGTTTATAAACATTATTTGTTAGAAGATGTAACTGTCTTAACAATATATGACCCATGACTAATTTCAGGGGGTCAAAGTGATCTTTGCCCTCCACTGTGTAGGGTATTATTCTTCTCTAGAGAAGTTCAGAGGTTAATGAATAACGTGTCAGCAAAGAAGAAATGAGACTAAGCAAGAAAACGCTCGTTCTTGGGCTCTGCTATAAATAATGCTCTCATTAAAATTCTGCCTTGGAAGAAAGGCAAGTCCATTAGTCTAGGAGCTAATTTTTACTGGCTCCTTAGATGTATGCATATTAAAAATTCAGCTTTTATAATTGCCAGCCATCAACCACCTAGTCAGTGCTGTTCTTGGAGTTTTTAATTATTTACTTCATTTGCATAGACACTCCAATTTATGATCAACCATTTAGTTATCAAGGGACAGTTTTAGTAATGCCTCTTTTACATTTTTATTTATTCCCTTTGTATCCCTAGCAGGAGCGCTGCTAAACGCCCGTATCCCACCTCCAAGCATCACAGCAGGGTGTAATGACAGCCCTCCTACCCAATACCTTAACCTCCTCCCCAGCTGCTGCTGAAGGCCCTTGCCTGGCACCTTGGCCTCAAAAGAGGAAGGAAGAGCTTACAGCTTGGAATGTGCTGCCTCTTTGCTACAAGCGCTCTAGCACTTTGCCCCAAAGCGGTTCTCCTTTGGGTTTTCAGTTTGGGGCTGTTATCTGTTGTCTGAGGACACTAGAATGCTGCGAAACCTCCTCCACTATCGCCCTTCCTTGTTACCAACAGAAAGGTCCCGGTCTTCTCTGTTCGTACTTCTAAGGAGAGATCACATGTTTCTCCTCAAAAAGCTGCCTACCCAGCTCCCTGGACACACAAAAAGAAGCAAAAACATAGGAAGACACGGGTTTTGAAAAGAATGAGCTCTGCAGTCCAACAGGAGCCTGTCCCCCCACCCCTCTGCACTGGGTGGCCAGCCTGCACTACTGCTGCCAATGCTCTCTTCAGCTGTACAGCGTCCCTCCAGGTGCTACTGACCCAGAGATGGCAATGAATCTTGAAAAGCCAACCAGTTTTTTGTTCATCCTTACAAACAACTAAATTATTGAACGGAAGACATGTCTGTCTTCGGCGTTCAAAGGCAGGCTCCAGCAACAATGGCAATGATTGATTGGTAATCCCTGGTATCATTGTGATCCTCCCCAGGTACCATTTCTGATGGCTTTTTGCAGACAGGATACCAGACAGCAAGTGTGAAGGGAGCAAAGCAGCCTTGCCTGGCAGGAAGGGAATTGATTACCGATCCCTCTCTCTGCCAGGCAGAATTTCTTTGCTGCAATTCATACTTTTCAATGGGCTGTCTACAGACAGCCTCCAGATGGCTTTGAGGAGAAAGTGAGGGCAATGACACGAGAGATTACAAATCAATCACTATTATAGAGCCTTTTATTTGGTAGAAGCTTATGAGCAGAAAACGGATACCAAAAATATATAATATGTCCTGATTTTTGTTTGCCGTTTCCGTTCCTCAAGCTTTTTTATGTCCTCTTTTCCTCCTGACACCACTGCTTTCTCTTCTTTCACTGCTTTTACTTCCATCTTTCTTACTACATATTTCTCATTTATACTTGATTTTATCCTTCCGTCATCTTTCTCACTGCTAACCTACACCATCCACAGTTACCTGATATGGAAGTAAAACATGATCTTTCTACTCTATGCTGTCGTCTTCCCTTCCCAGGCTCCTCTTCTCAAAAAATGGGACAGTAACACTGACAAAGAATGAAGCAAAGTCTACCTAATTTTTATTGTCTTGAAGCCATCACACATATCATCCTGACTGATTTTGCTCTTAGCATTAAGTCAGGTTTAGTACGCTAGGATCCACACAATAAGGAGAGGAAGTAACAGAGAGTCTAGCAAAAGATGACTGTAGCCCCTTAGCCGCAACATAAAACATCCAGAGAAAGTTCCCCACATGTCAGGGGACACCCACACTGCTGGGCACTGAATGTGACACTTGTCAAATGTGTGACACCTCTCATCAGTGCATTAATTTTATAAGGGAGGTCATGGCTGCAGTCCCAGGCAGCCAGAAGCAATTAGAGGTTTCTGAGTTATGACACTACTGTAAGGTAGACTACATGACACAGTTCAAGTCACTCATGTTCTACAATCAGATGAATTACTACAACCAGAGAGTAACACCTTCATAGTAACACAAGAGCACAAAGCAGTGGACTGAAGACCACAGAGGAAACACTTTGCAGTGCAGTATGCGAGCACCATGAAACCAGCATGGCTTGTGCAGCAGAGCGAAGCTCAGCTTTGATGTGTCTTGCTAAAGAAATCAACACACTGTCTTTTCACACCTCATTCAAACTCTTGAGAAACACAGTGAGATGCTGGAGGATGTGTTTTTTTCACTTAAGTTTGTTCCATTTTGATATATCTCTGGTTGCATCCAAGATATGGAGAACCAAAGTTGCATCTATGATTTTTTTGATGGTATCAATTCCAGCCAGACACAGTGGGGCTCCCTGGGTCTCTGAGCAGCTGTTTTGCCCTGTGGGCTCCAAGGGCTGTGCTCTGCCCACCTCAGAAGCCCTTTTGGTGGGGCTAGCACCAAAACTCCCACTTTTCCCTCCAGAGGATGAAAAGAATTTTCACTGGGACACTGCCTAGCACATAAGTTTGTAAAATAAAGATGTTTCTACAGAAATATTTGGGTTAATGATGAAATTCCCTTTCACCAGATAATTTTCAAACAATGTTAAGAGAGATTTTGTGTTTAGGTTTGTAACACATGCTTAACCTCTACAATTAGTTGGAAAACTATATACAACAATAATTGTCTTTACTCTATTGATTCAGCTACTGGAAATTTTGAGATTTTGACAAAATATTTCTTTTTATTACGCTATTTCTGACAGCTGAATATTGCTGAAATGAAATAGCAGGCAATTATTTTAATACACTCTTACTGCACATTACTTTAGAAGAGCGTTCTAAATTGCTAAAGACAGACAAATTTATCTAAACAGAATTATTTAATACCAGTATGGATTAGCATTATAGAGTCAGGTAGGCAGAAACTACGGATAGAAACTGCAAACCTTTTTCCATTTCTTGTTTTAAATTAAGAAAAAGAGGGCTGCTCCAGAACAAGTCAAAACATTGCATTATATAGCAGAAAGAACATGTCCTCCTTCAAAATCTCTGCTGATTTGGCAATGCTCAGCAAACATATATTATTAGACACCATTTGCAATCCATGCTTCCTGCACCTGAAGGCTTGATCATTTCCCCTAAGCCCATATATACACGGGAAGAAGATTTATAGAAAAGGAAAACAATTTTTGGTGGCTTTTTTGGTCTGTGAATGCTGGCAGTAAGCCACTGTTTCGCTGAATGCGTAATTTTATGCTTCTATGTTAGGGGCAGATGTTTATTTAAATCATTTAAATCTCTGTTTTTTCTGGTTTAGACACATTTAGTATTAAGGGATGCTCCCTAAGTAACAGCATACATTAAAAGTTAATTAAGAGGAAGTTAAAGGAGAAGGAATTACTTTTTTTGTACCACCAACAGACATTTATTTCGTTTTGGCAGGTTAAAAATGAGAAAATTTGGAACAAGGTGTGAAAACCAGCAAGGCATATTTTTAGGGAGAAGTTTTATTATCCATTTCCTTACCTGCTCATTAGGAAATGCAATCCCCTTTCTCACGTGGAGTGAGACTAGCAAGTAAAGATAAGTTGCTTCCTGAATTTGTTTAATAATCCAACTTTTCAAAAGTGGCATGCCTGAGTCCAACAGCAGGCAGTTACAGGCTGTCATCACAAAACCAACCCATTTTGAACAATACACTAGTCGACACTATTTACAGCTTTTTTACTTACTATGCAGTGTTAAATAATGTCTTTACCATTTTAGGTTTAATACAACTATTTACTCTTGACTACCAATTCACGTTTCTGAGAGAGCAAAATATAGACAGGAAAATGTGTGCACACATACCCCCCCCCACTCACAGACACACATTTTTTAACTTACAAGTATGTGTTCAACAAATTGTTTAACTCTCATTTATAGTAACTCAGACTCCACTGGAAACACTAGGATCTAAATTAAAAATAAAAACTTGATATCAATATAGAATCCCAGACTGGTTTGGGTTGGAAGGGACCTTAAAGCTCATCCAGTTCCAACCCCCTGCCATGGGCAGGGACATCTTCCACTAGAGCAGGTTGCTCCAAGCCCCTGTGTCCAACCTGGCCTTGAACACTGCCAGGGATGGGGCAGCCACAGCTTCTCTGGGCACCCTGTGCCAGCGCCTCAGCACCCTCACAGGGAAGAACTTCTGCCTAAGAGCTCATTTCAATCTGCCCTCTGTCAGTTTAAAGCCATTCCCCCTTGTCCTAACCCTATATGCCCTTGTGCAAAGTCCCTCTCCAGGTTTTTTGTGGGCATTTTACCTCCAGAGAAAGAGTACTTTCCAGATTAAAAAAAAAAATTAAAAATAAAATAAAATAAAAAAAAGACGTAACAAAAGAATGTCACAAAGGAAAAAAATAAAAAATAAAAAAACTCAGTCTTAGCCACAGCAAAGCTGCTCTATTTAAAGTAGGACAATTATTCTTGTAAAATAAAGCCCTCAAGCTCCAAAGATGTTCTGTGCCCTGATGTCAGGTCTCAGAAAGACTCTACTGAGAGGAGTGCTCATGTGCCCTTCCGGCAGATCAGCTGCGAGGTATCCTCAGCCAGCACCAGGAAGGCAGTGCCTCATGGAGGAACATCAGCCCTCTCCCTGCCCATGCTCAACTGAATCCAGCTGAACTTCAGCATCTTGGGTCATGTCTGCTGCTGTTGGTGACAGGGGGAATTTGAGACATGAGGCTTTTGCATTATTCAGAGAGGAACTGACAAAGGGCTAATTTTTAATAACATGATTAAAAGGGAACCAAAAATGGGAATACTCTGCAAATCCACAGCAGATCTTGCAAAATCCACTTGCCACATTTGGAAAGGAAAGATTTTGAAGGGAACCAAATTCACCAAAAACCGTGCCCAAATATGTCACACAGTTTTTCCCAGAATAAAAAACACTTTTTTTTTTCCTCAAAGCATCTTTCATTTCCTATCCCATTTCCTATGAATTCAACATTTTTAAAAACTCAAATTATACTTATTACAAATATGACTCATGTTTCTTAGCACTTTGTGTAAAATAAAATCCTTCGGCCCCAAGTTTCTCATGTTTAAAGGTCTGACTTTTACTTATCCCGTATCTGTTATAGTGACACTGCAGGAGAACTACAGATTTAACTTTGGGGTTGGTGGGAGAAAATGCCTGACAAGGCATGTTCATGAGCTCTCCCACACGCAGGTCCCTCCATTTCTTACTTAATCAAAGCAGAGTATGATGGCCAGGACCAACACAAATGGGTGACTGTATGCAGATTTTCACTGAATGCAGAAGGCAAATAAAACGAAAATGATAAAAGTCTGTAATCATTACAATTATAAACTTCAAAATATATATGGCAAGTGGAATTGACACAAGACTATTTCTCAAGATGCTACATGTTTCCCAAGGCACCTGCTCTGCCACAGGTGGACACAGAATCACAGAATCATAGAATCAACTAGGTTGATTCCAAAAAGCATTGAGTCCAATGCCCAAGCCTGTAGGGTTCCATCCGAACTAGTAAAACTAGTTGTGTGCCATTTACTGGAAGGGGCTGGAAAGGGGGATGGGTTGGGCAGCAGGATTGGGGTGGATAGATCTTGGAGTACAGAGTGTCCCACCCAGCCTTACTCTAGTCCTGACCACTCCTGCTTTTCAGAACTTTCTGCTAAAGCAACTCTTCGTTGCTTTTGCACAAACCTAGTATAAAACAGGAGAGATTTAAATAAAGAGCAGGACTGTGGCACAGTCACATCAACACACGTCACTGAGTACTTCCCTTCCTGTGAGCTTGTTCACAGCAGAAAATTGGACCATTGATATTGGACCACAGTCACCAACAGAGGAAGATTATGTACAAAGGCTTTGTCACATTGCCAAATTTTGCTTCTCGCCTATCAGCTTTGTCCCAGTGTTTCCAATCTGTGCGTGATAAATACCTTCTTGTTGAAAGATTATTGCTCTCTACAAAACATTTTTGAGGGGAGAGAAAGGGGAAAGAAACAATTGACTAAGGGACTGGCACATAAAATACTATCATTTGCAGAACAGTGGTCTGAAACCCACTTGGAGGCAGAGAAGCTGGGCTTGAGCCACAAAAGAGGAAAAAGAGGAATGCAATAATAACATATTTATTTTTAGAGAAAATTAAAAGCTAAATAAACTGTAAAACCAGTGTTTACCAGTAAATCCTTTCTATCCTGAAAACCATGCTGAGTGATGCAGGAACAGTCAGTTCTCAGGAGATCAACTAGTGGTACCTTCTTGGCAGCATCTCATTCCTCCTGTGTTGGTGCCAGGACACTTTAGGTCCTGAAACAATTAATTTTAGTAGTGCTGCAGCAAACTATTGCCAGAAATCGGAACTTGAGAGACAATGATGCTGCTGCAGAAGCTTGTTTTTCTGCCCTCGCTCTGAAATCATCTCACAATCAAGAGGCGCTCTGAAACTCCTGAAAAGAAGCTAATGGAACTCGGCCTGCCAAGAAAGAGGGACACAAAGCATCCAGACAGCATTTGTGACGGGATTAGTGCACTTACCACTGGATTTGGCATGGGGTAGTGTGAGAGACTGGGATTTATGGTAAGGATGAGGAATTGTGTCTTGACTGCTTTGATAAATGTGCATCCTTGAGGTATGCCTAATTGTTCTAAGGAAATAAAGGAGATACCATTAAACACAGCAGGAGAAAACACACAGAGGAAATCCACAAGCAGTGCCACAGCACTCAGAGAAGTTTGCCTCCAAATGAAGAGCCTGGGCAAATGTTAGGATGTAAGAAAACCTGGCGGTTAACTAGAATGACACAGCAATTCACACCACTGATTGGAATACCATCCTGTTGTTAGCAAAATCCAGACTAGGGCAGTGACAGAGACAGACCTCTTTTCATTGCTTCACATAAATTACAGCATGTAATTAGCTTTGTATTCATTGCTGCTGAAGGGGGACAGACTTGGGGTTCTCAGGATACAAGAACAAACAGTTCTCCACAAAGTGAGTCACTACTAGTTGCGACAATTCCACAGTAATAACGCTGTCATATCACCTTGTGCAAAGCAACAGAAGAACATGCACTCCTATTCCTATCAGCAATATGAAATCCCATCAGGGTAGTCTACTGAAGCAATTTTAGATAGAACTGTACAACACAAATTAGGTGCTGCCTCATTGCTTCTCCTCTCCAAAAGCCTTTGCTAATGTCTCCCAACGTCCCCACACCTGAAGCTCCTTCTGAGGACAACGGTCATATATTTTTTATTCCATCTCCACCATTTTAGCAACCAGGTCTACCTACAGAATAACCCATTCCAGATTCCAGAGAGAAGTGAATATGTTTGTATTTTATGGCCTCAGCTGAATCATCCTTAGATTATGAGTACAGCATGCTTTGAGATGCCAAGACTCTTACCCTTTAATGCGTCTTTTTCACACTCCACACTGCAGTCTACATCAGCAAGAAAGGGTGAAAGGGCAGATGGAAAAGAGCTGAAGAGATATTCCTGCTACTCATAAGCAAATTTGTGAGGTGGTGTGAGGAAGAGAAGCATCATCTCCCAAATTTCATACCAGTTTCACATCAGACCAACCACATTGCCTCTCAACATAAAATGTCCTCAGCTATTTATCACACTTACAAATGTGGAAGCTGAATTCAATTATAATCAGAGAGTTGCATTTTGGTCTTGGACCATAAAATATGAACGCCACCTCCCTGCTGTTGCCTTGGGTGTATCGGAGTATAAACCTGTTTTAAGCCTGTGTCTGCCTGGCAGTTCTCTGTACATTAAATGCGTCCTACAAAAACTCTATTGTATAGGAAATCTTTGAAGAACAAATTACCCACTGCAAACTTCCACTATCCATCGAAACTGCATGGGGCACCCTATTCAAAACCAGTTTGACAGCCTACAGCTTTTGCTTCAAAAGTAGGACCCTCAACTATTTTGCAGGTATTTTTGCAGAGCCACTTCCAGTTGACTACTCAAGCCTTCTTGAAGCAGCAAGAAAATATTTTTTAAGCAAGTATCTTGCAAGCTCTAAAATTCCCTTTTTCTGAACATACAGCTGAAGTCATCCCAAAGGTCTGCCCGCTTTTCAGTTCAAGCTGTTTCCCAGACAGTATCTCTTTTGCTATTATGAAAAGGACATGTGAGTGGGAAATCTAAAAAAGCCACCCACTGAGGCTGTGGGGAACCAGAATGGGAATAAATCTATACACAAGCAGTAGTGGGTAGGAGTAGTCTATACAAAGAAACATTCATTCATCACCAACATTTTGATCCAGTATTTACCAAACTGGAAAGCTATTTCTTGAAACTGTACTTCTTCACAATGTTATTGTTAGTAAAAAGGAAATCAATTTTTAAGGTTTGGGGTTTGTTTGGGTTTTAATAGATCTTTTTGAGAATGCATAGCCACAGTCAGCATGTCATCAGAGTTCTGAAACTTAAGTTCTTACAGCTACATCTGGGAAGGGACAGTGGAATACATGGTTTGATATATAACAGCTCATGCTTGGACTAGAGAGTCTAGTGTAATCTTAGTGTGAAAGTAAAAACCCATCATACCATGTTCTTTATAGACAAGTGTGTCCAGATGCCTTACTTCAACCTGACAGAATAGCAGCTCTGTACTTAGTAGCACATAAAAACAGCTCATGGGGAATCCAGATGAAAGGAAAGATAGCAAAATACCCACTCTTTTTCTTCTGCATAACATAAGCAGTAGAGCACTGCAGGCATGCAGGTGGACAGGCAGACATGCTGATCCACTAAGAGGACTTTTACACAAAAAGTTCACGTCTACAGTCTGCTTTCTTTAATTAATATGTGAGGAAAGAAGATTCCACAATTAATTGTAGAAAGGAAAAAAAGAGCATTTAGGATGTAATGCCTTTAGCTTAATAGACTAACAAATTTATCTGTTTCTCATACAACCTGAATGGCATAGTAATTTTCCCCCCCACTGCCTCCTCAAGAATAGGACTTGGTTCGGAGCAAATGTGTTGAAGCAGAATTTAACTGTAGCAGGCGCAATTACTGTCTAGAGAAAGCGTTTACAGTTGCTGTGCAGAGTGACTATTAATGGGAGCTCAGTTCCCCAAATGCCTATGAAGCTCACAATATTAGACAACTCCCAGATAGCCCCGACATATATTTTTTTTTAAGTACATGCTTATCTGAATTCTGTCTCCCATGATTTAATGAATTTCCCTGTGCCCACGAATACACGCGTTCCACAGGCACAGGATGGTGCAGACTATGGCAGGTGTTTGCTTAGTAAATTTCCACATCCATGCTTCAATGTTTGGATTAGTTTCCAATTAGCTTGCATGTGCAAGCAGTATGGTGATACTGAACTACATTTATAACAGGCTCCAGAACAGGCTGTCTTCTTACCTATGAACTACTGCACCAATTAGCTACTTTTGCAGTGATATGTAAGCTAGACAATTTACATTGAAAGATCTGTGGCAGAGGGTAAAGTATCTGTAACAGAGCTTTCATCTCAAATGTGTTTCCTTCCCTGGCTTCTCAGGACACGATAGCTAAATTTCAGAGACGATGCAAAAGCTGTGACTGATTTTACTTCATATAACATTATGAGCACCTTGTGTAAAGCCCACAGCACAATCAGTACAAAACTCAGGACTTCTCCATTCAGGGGAAGGCAAGCAGTACCTGGCTGCGTACCTTGCTTGCAAGTGACTATTTTTTGCTTGTAGATTCCAAGCTTTCTAGCAGTTCTTAAATCCTCCAGTGTCACCTCTCACTGCTGCTCTGTCAAAGGCAACAGTGTTAAGTGGTCTTTTGAAAATTTTCTGACAAACACCTTTATGCTTTCCTCCGGCTTCCTTTCATGCCTATAAACATCCATGGACCAACTTGAATGACCTCTAAAAATCTCCCCTTACTTCTCATGCTTATAAAAAAGCTGCTAACAAATGTTCTGTGTAGTACAAAGCATTCTTTATGATGTTAAATAATAACATAATGGTTTCATAGAATTTTTTTGCTCTCTTTGGCTGAAGCTTCTGGTTTCTGCCATGGTTATCAGTGGTCCTGAGTAGAAGCATGCTATGGCTATGTACCTCCTACTGTACATCCCACAATGGAGGTCTGGTCTGGGAAGAAGGGTGTTAATATAATATCAACCAAGTAAATTTAGCTACTATTTTTAATTAATTTAGGTATTGCGTGGACAGTGGTAATCTGGTAGGAACATTATTACACACATACACACACTAAATTGCCTTTTTACTAATGACTCATTTGTTTTATTCTTGCCTCTTTCAAAAAAGCGATTAAGTTGAAAATGACCTTTTGAAGATTGTACTTGTGGACCGATCTTTTCATTTTTAATTACTTACTTTGCTTTAATTGTTACATTAGAAACTATTAGGAAAGCAGCCAGCTTCATAATCAATAATTTAATTAGATGTTTAGGACCAAGAAGTCAATGCAAATGTTATTCTGCAGTCAGGCCTTTCCCAAATCCTTTCAAAGAACTTTATTCCCCTTTTGTTTCAAAGTGACATTGACGACATAAAAATTAAATTCATACTTACTGCAATATATCATGCACACACATTACTGATCTACACAGGCAGCTGGTAACAAGTTCAGATTCAGGTCAATCTATTTGCTGCCCAGACAGGAATATAGCCTGCTTCTCTCACTTCATTTCTACATAATCAGTGACACAGCCAAATGCCATTACACTGCACACTCCGGCACACCAGGAGCCACACTATCCAAGTGTTTACTGAAAGCTATAGCCAGACTTTTCCCCTGGCTAGAACTTCAAATATTTTAAACGTATCTATTTATAGCTCTCTAATTACTACTAATATTCTAAGATAACCATCAGCAACTGAAAACTGTTCCACTCTAATTTTACAGCCGATGAAATCTGATTCAATCAGGAGTGAATTAATACCCTCCTCCATTCCACTGTTACCTCTCTGCCTGCCCTTGCAAGTTTACAACACAGCAGCGTCAGTGATACATCACAGGGAGCTGTCAGCAGAGCTGTGAATTGCATGGCCTGCTGCCTGGAATATGGATGTCCCTCATTTGTAATTATAGGCATGTGTTTCACATGCAGAATGCCTTGCCCAGAAGCAACCCCCTAGCTGGTAAGGTGTAAGTAACAGAAATGAGCGTGCCAAAACACCTCCCCATCACCCATCACTAGATTAGGAGGACCATCCTGGGGAATGTGAGGGAAACACAGCACATGGATGAAAGAGAGCCTAAAACCAGAACAGAAGCCTTGGTGAAAGGCATAAAACCTTGCAGAACAGTGACCTGCTAGGACGGAGGTGGGGGTTCAAAGACACATGCACCTATAGCTTGCTAGGGAAGGGCAAGAGGACTGCTCTGACCATGGGAAAGGCAGTGATACCAGAAAGCAGCCAAGACTTGCCCTAAGACACACAGTAAGTTAAAACTTGGCCAGGCTGCACTGCAAGAAGCCTTGCCTGGAGGGTGCAAACTTCCAGCTACAGGAGGAAACTCAGGCAGATCCCCTGGGAAACCATGACTGTAGAGGAAGGAAAGCATCAGGCTACAGAGGAGCCTGCTACTCTCTTCTCTAGTAGCAGCTTAAATGACTGTGAACATCATGCTGAAAAGGTGCTACTTTAACTAAATAATTACACCACTGCCAAGATAAAGCCATTTATACATTTCACATGGATTAGGAATCAAGCTGGATATTAAGCTTTAATATACAGAACTGTCTTGTTTTCTCAAAGACTTCCCCTTGAAATGAAGTAAAAATGTAGCTTGGAGACAAGGCAGAGGATGACAACGTGTTAAAAGGGGCTGCCTTCCCACTGGCAATAGGACTCTGACATCCAGTGGACAGGCCCAGGCATGTCAATGAACAGGAACATCTTAATAAAACAATAATTATAACCTCTTCAGAGCCACTAATTCACCTAGAGCTTTAGAATCTTCGAATCGTTTAGGCTGGAAAAGACTTTTAAGATCATCAAGTCCAACCATTGAGATTTGCAGAACAAGGTAACTTGTCTGATCTGAAATGTTTAGTGCCTAATTTAAAGTGAGTTTAACAGGGGGGAAAAAGCCCATGAGACCAACTGATTATACAGTTTGTTAAACTTTGGATTTAATGGTTTGATTTGGGAGCAAAGTCAGGAAGGCAAGAAAAAGGAGGGACAAGTCAATGGCAGGCCAAACGAAAGCCAGAGTTGTAGTTCCAGCCTGAGGGTTGTTCTGGAGACAGCAGCCAAATACAGTCTGAAAGGCAACGGTTTTCCTGCTTCCCCAGGAAGAAGAAAAACCCCAGCAAAACAAGAACACAGGATACTTTCCTGCTTGCATCTGGGTCAACTGATCCCAATTGCAGAGTTATGTGCTCATTAGCTGAAATATTTTATTTTAATCTGCCTTTTCCCACTGAAGTTGTTTTGGAGGAAAGTCAAAATGTAGCATTTTTAAAAATTACAGTGACCGTTCCAAGCTTTTTTCCCAATTATTTCAAGATTAGAAAGAAATCAAGACATTTCTCCTCAGCCATGCTTTTGGTTTTGAAAAAATTGGCACTAAGTCTTCAGGAAAGCATCCCAAACAGATTTCACATAAACCTCTTCAAGTTTTACTTTTGTTTTTCATGTTATTACTTCTTGGAGAAAACATAATCTGTATTCATAGCTACTTGTTCCTGATTTCATATTTCACTGTGACTCAAATTCCCTTTCGTATTAAGACAGGGAGTTTTAAAATATGAACCCATTATTTACAAATACAGAGAACAGAATGAGGACCACAAAATTTGTTACACTTCATGCCAGGAACGGGACTTATGCTTGCATATCCGTTCTTTACAGGAGGATAATTCAACTACACCAAGAGATTCAAAGTTTGCATGGAAGAGCTCTTCGTCTCCAATACTGACAACTTCAATCTTTGACCTACTTTTGAAGAGGATTGACTTGAACCAGAAACTGCCTGTCAGAGATTTTTTTTAAATGACCCATCCTGTCTATCCATTCAGCTCTCGAATTCATCCCTCAGGAGTTCAAATAAAGCTGACAAATCCAATGCACTCATAATTTTGTGTCTAAGGTGTTTACTGAGGAATAAATCAAGTGGATAGGCCAAAAAATGTAAAGACAACCAGATGGGCTTTCAAAACAACTCCCTTTGGCTGCTCCAAATGAACACAGATATAAAAGCCCCCACCAAAACCAGGCAGCATTCCTACAAAGATCTGGGTGTTCCCACATACTTTAAAGCTACTGACAAAAAAGTTCTGACAAAATCCATGTTCAGAAACATGTAGTTTAAAAGATAATTTATATTACACTGGAAGAAACAAAAATACAACTGGGTTTTTGTTTTTTTTTTTTTTTTTTAAGGGAATTACTAATTTGAAAATTACTAAATTCTGACAAAATCAACACTGAAAAATGAGTGGTCTAAAAGATAATTTCATTAGAAGAAAGAAAAAAGGTTCTCTAAGGAAATTACTAGTTTGGAACAGTTCCACTGAATTAAATCAAGTAAGAGTTAACTCGCTTTCAGGCACAATCCAGTTGCACCAGGAACCACAGCAGAGTTGTTCCATGCCATGGTGGGGGAATATGGGCTTGTTTTGGGAAGGAAAACATTGCAAGACTGGAGCTTAGATCAGCATCGTTGTAATTATTCCACATCCATAGGAAATACGTCAGCAGCTAAACCCTCATCATTGAAATGCCGCACCACAGCTGGCAACAGCAGAGAGCTCAAAAATGGGTGTATGTAAGTGTTTATTCCCTGGTAGGACACAGTGTGAAAAGCCCTTTAAATAGCCACTGTCCTTAAATGATCTGGATGCCTTAAATGCTGAATATTATGCCTTTCACAAGACTGCAAAAACGCAAATTGCACTGCCCCAAATCCTTGGGGATTTACTCAGCTATTTCTTTGAACTCACAGACATTTTGGGGTCTAAGACTGTATGGGGTAGATTATGAAAAGCCAAGAAAGAAAAGTCCCGGGCAGTATCTTACCACCACCCCCTGCACCCACATGGTAGAACAATGCTGGCGGGGCTGCTGTGGACCATGGGAAAGGTGGTGCCTGACAGCAGGGCTGAGCACCCACTGCCACTTCTACCAGATGTGGTATTCATTTGGGTTTCCCTGCTGTTGCCCAGAGACCTAATTGCATGGCAACTTAAACTCTATCAAACCTTGTCTAGCATTCAAATGCCATTGGCACAAAATGATAAGCAGACAGTTATTAGGAACTCTTTAAAAAGGGCTGTGCATAGACCCTTTTTTAATCCAATTCCACATTTAAAGAAAAAAACCCCTGCCCTAAACGAACATCCAGCTGCCTCTCACTCTCTTCACTGACTACTTCTTCCTAATGGCTTTCTTCTAGTATAATGTGGTCCTAGAAGTCCAACCTGCCCTACTATATAAAGTGTGCCCGTAACACGCTCCTGAACCATTCCCACAGGCTAACAGAGAACTGATTTCTTCATGCCCATTAAGAGATACTCCTGCATGAGCCTGAAAGGAGGCTCTGCCTGGATTCCCACTCCCTGCCCTTGCTTTGGGGCAGGGGGAAGCTTTACAGCAGACTAGATGGCCACAGCCAGGTTCTGGCTCAATGAGAATGAGTTATCATTACTGGGAGCTATTTGCTGCTGTTAAGGCAGGAGTTTGGACAATCTCATTCTGCTTTTTTTCCTTTTTCCTCTGAGATTGCTGCCTGGATTATTCATCAAAGACCACACTACCACTACTACCACTTCCAACTTTCGATTGTGCTGTTCAGTCCACAAACTACTGTCAAGGATAAAATTTGACGCACAGAGCTAGAACTTGCATCTTGTCACTGTTCTGCTGAGCTGTCTTACCCATATTTAAGTCATCTTTGACCCAAATAGTAAAAAGCTGACATGTTTAATGCCATCCTGTCTGGATGTCAGGGATATTAGTTTGATAGTGGGGTGGGAATAGGATCCCTTCATCTGTGCCATGTGCTAACAGTTTTCTACTAAAGGAATGCAGAAAAAATAGAGCTTGTCTTAAATCCCTGGGCTACACTGCACACAATCACAAATATATCCTGGATAATTAAAAAATTAAACTACAAGCACTTCAATATCAGTGACCAGTAGAGACCAAAATAGGCAACAGTTATCAAACAGTATCTTGAATGTTTAGAATTTCACAGACTCAAATAGAAAAATAGAGCATTGTACGAATCTAGCTTTTTACAGAGCTGTGCATGTGCTCCACTTCATTAACATGATCAGTAACGCTGATATGAATGGGACCGTCCAGTTAAGTACATACACAAGTCTTCCCAAATCCTTGTGGGACACATTCCTTAAGGCATTATTACTGAATGCTGACTTCTAAATGACAGTCACTGCACAACTTTTTCAAAAATGAAATATCCACCTAGAGAACCTGACATTTCAAAAATCAGAAAGCAGATGAGATAGTTACTAAATCAATAAGTTTCAAACGTGTAGAATGAAAAATGAGAGTACTTCCCCCCGCCCTATTTAATTATTTAAGAGTATAAATATTTGGCATTTTATCTGTCTGAGAAACAGCAAAGATTTAGCTTGACTCAAATGTTACCCAGACAGATCTGACGAGCCCCAAGAAATTACACATCAGAATGTGGGAAATGCAGACGAGCGACACACCGCGTATCACGAGAAAAATTAACCCAGGCAGGTGAACTTGTACCCTTGGGGTTTTATGTTCTTTTGTACCGCTCATATTTGTCATAGGACACACTTTGCAATTCATGAGTAGAGATGCTCACTCTGATGTGTCAGCAAGAAAATACCCTGGTGAAAAGCCAGAATATACTTGTCTTTCTATGAAACTGGCATAAAGATAAATAAATTCCCCAGCTTATCTTGGCACAAGAGCCATCAGCTTTACTGGCAAGAAATTCCTACCAGTGAATTGCAGCCTCAGTCTCACACATCTAATCTCCTGGGAGTCTGGCACAGCATGAGGATGATTCCTATCCAAATCCAACACCAACTCCCTATTTTCTCCCAGAATGTTTGGAAAGAGCCATAATCATCTAAATACTATTCTTCCTTCTGTGTTCTAATTTCTCTATAGGCAATATCTATCTTAGGTTAAAATTACAGTCAATGTGCTGCAGATTATTTTGGAAACACTAGATCTCACCCTATGTTATCCAGGCGGGAAAAAAAAAAAAAGAAGAAAAGAACAAAGTAATGCCACACATTTCCGAAGTCTGAAGGCTGCATTATAACTTCAGTTTAGTAATTACAAAATTTATGTCCCATTCTACCCCAAATCCAGAGCTCACTGTCCATTCAACTTACACTGCTCTGACTTACAGTTCTCTGCATCCATTATCTTTAATAATAAAGAGCTGACTGAAGTTAATGATTGAAGAGCAAGATGTGGTTAGTAATATGAATCTAATTTATGAGAAAACAAACCAGAGTATGATTTTCATGTTTCATTAAAATTATCTTAAATGTACTCTTTAATGCTAATTGATCTCACAGAGGTGAGAAAAGACTCTGTTCCAAATTAATGGGAGAAAATCATTCATCTTCCTTCAGGAGGGAACATTTAATATCATTCAGTATTTAGAGGGAGATAACATCTTCACAGTGATTTCACCACTTAAAGTGACGCTTCAACGTGGGCCCATATCCGAAACCTGCAAGATTTCCCACTGAACAGGGAAACAATTCAACAGAATAAACACACACCAAAATGCCACATAAAATGTTTTCTTTTCACAAAAGGCCTTTCGTCTCTTAGCAAAATTATGCAAAGCTGAAAAAAATTGTGAATGAAAATCTAAGGTTTTTTTCCCATAAGTTTATCAAAGAAAAGCGCTTGTGTAATTCTGTTAATTTGCTATGAACAGATTACTGCGACATCTGCAAGATTAAGTTCCTTGCAGGATTCACTAAAAACAAAACAAAGCAGAAAACTATTCTTCCACTGAGTTTTTCACTTTTGCTTGTATTTCAATATTTTTCTCTCAGTTTGAATTATTCATATTCAGATATCAAATATTCTTACAAACCAAAACAGCTAAGAATAATGAGTCTTGACTGGCTTCATTTTAACTTGTTGTGCTTTATGCCCAGGGTTATTATTAAATGACCTTCTATTCAGTCTGTTTCTATGACCCATAAATAGATATTGTCTAATGAGCATCTCAAGTATTCCACTGTCATTTTCATGTCAGTTTTTCCTACCCTATGTTTGTATACCTCTGATGACAACACCTGTTAGTACACAGCAATAGTTCCTTGCCTCCTTCTTCTCAAATCTCTTCCTTGAACACAACCTTCTCTATCCTGGGCTGGAATCTTGTATCTTTACATCGTCTGAGAAATGCAAAGTGACCATAATAACAACTGAAGAAGCAACTTGAGCATTTCAGGAGTTGCTCTATGAGAAATATCACAACAGCAGCAATAGTTATTGAATTTTCTGATAGAAGAAAAAAATTACTCTTGCCTTGTTCTGGCATTCCACTTGAACATGATTTACATATTCGGTCTGCAAAGCAGCAGCAACAAATACACTCTCCAATGTACTACATCCATTTATACTTATAGTAGAGAAGAATAAGATGCATCAGTTTGGACACTAGCTACAGTGATACATTATGGAGAAAACAAAACATATTCCATGAGAAATTAGGAGTGAGTTCTGGGAGCAAGGAGGGGAATCTCTTCTATAGAGGAAGAATAAATATACTAGACTTCTATGCAGCTTGAGGTTCTCCTATGCACTTTCTCCCATTTCCTTTGTAACTTAAAGCACGCACCAGCACTTATTAAAGAAGCTTGATAAAGCTGACCTTCAGCTGCTCTATCTATTGAACTGATAGAGCATCGTGTGCAGTAATACCATCTTCCAGACTGACCATCGGCTGGTAACACCACTCCCACCAAACTAAGTCTCCCTGTTTATTCAGCGATCTCGGTGCATGTCCATGTGTTGCACTGTGAGGACTCAGACATTTCAGATATCAAGGAAATGGGATATGGTGATAATTTTGGTCAGAAGATAACAGCTGTGTTAGTGAATACTCTATTGCCACATCACCCATTATTTCTATTTTGATTTTATACTGGCTTTCTTTTTTCTCATACCATACATGCCATCACTTTGCTTGAATTTAAGAAAGACCAAGAAAAAGGCTGCTTACCGTTCTGGCATCCCAAAGAGATAAAGTCTTGTCAGCAGAGCTAGTGAGAACAATGTTGGAGAATGGAAGAAACTCAATGCTATTGACTGAATCCTTATGGCCACGCATTGTATATTTGCATTTCTCACTGCAAAAGAAAATAATAGGAAATACAGCACTTGCCATTCAGGATAATAATAACAAGAGAAAGGTTCAGGTAAATTAGTAATGCATTTCAGGTGTATTTCCTAGCTACTCATTAGAAAAGATGAACATTGACAGCTATTCGTCACCCAAGCATTCCATCACAGGGAAAATAAAAACCCCAAACAGTTTGTGTGTGCTTCTCAGTAATGAAGGCTATAGTGGGAAGGCAAAAGGAAATGGAGAAGCAGGTTTTAAAAGACTGAATTGTAAGGAGCAACAATGAAGGCACCACTTTATGTTTCCTGGGTGCATCCTCAAAAACCTTGCTGATGTAGAATTTAAAAGGAACATGGATAAAAAGGTAGGATAGGTACAGCACCATTTCCTTTTTAAAGATGTCTTACTCCTTCTTGCTTACAAAGGATCTGAGAAGTGTATAGCACAATGCCAACATGTACGTTGAAGGAAGCCAGAGAGGGCTGGCAGCCTGACTTTCTTCTCAAGGTCTGAAGAAAGACTTGTAGAAACTAAGTGACATCTGGGAGTTCTTCACTGTGGGTGAAGTATTGTCACTGTGGACACCCAAGAGACCCTTTCCCTTACTATGGACAAGTCCCACCAGTAGCCATGGTAAGCTACTGGTGTAAGTTCTTAAAGCAGATGTGAGCAAACAGAGGTGAACCCCAAGCATGGAGGTCTTTACCATGAACTGACCATAGCTTTGTGACATAGCTTTGGAAGTTCTTTCAAGGATGAAGACTTTCAACTGTCCCATTTTTCTCTCAGCTGATTACCTAAGAAGTAATGCCCTAAGGGGTTTTGTTTTGCTTTCTTATCTTTTTGTTTTGTTTTCTTACCTTTTAATGTGTGAATTTCTGAGACAACGCTATTGATCCTTCTCAGTTCAGGGTATGAACCTGAATACAAGATGGGAAGCTTTTCCCACTGTAAGAGATGCAACCACTATGCCACTGCTGTAGAGAATCAGTTCTCTCACAAACCAGCCTGAAGCTGGCTATATAGCTATGATCTCTACAAGCTTTTGGGCTTCTGTTTTGTTTTCTGCATGCACACCAGAGAAGAACATTCCTTAAAATGGAGTCCAGGAGAAGAGAAGGAAAAGCCCAAGGATGCCTCACCAGGACAACACAGAAGATAACAAACAAATCTGGGATTATTCAAACCGAATAGAATAGTAAATGCTTAACTCCTACCCAAGCATGTCAAGATGGGAGACAATTGAAATAAACCTGCATTCATGACTTATGTCTGTATGCGAGAGTCTCCCATGCTGATAAGGCTTTCAGTCTATGATTTCTCTACTTATACATGAAATTTGCAGTGTTTGAATTGTTGTATCCTGTGAAAACATAGGGGCAGGTGAGCATACTATGGAAAAAGCAAATCAGTTCTATCCTCTTTGTTCAGCTGAGTCAAAAATAGCATGAAAAAAAGAAAAGCCAACAACTCATCATAAATTATTACAGCTTTCAGTGAGAGCTCACAATTTTATTCCTTGCTCATGTGATTCTGACAATAGAAACACACCTCCCCTGAGCTGGCTGCTGAATATATCACTGGGGCTTGCAAGTTAGATTACTGGGTGGCTCTTACCAGAGAAATTTCTTACAAAATTTATTAAGGAATCTGTCAGCAGGGGGAATTAAAGAGGTGATTTATTTAATTATTTATTTAAATTTTCTTCCTGCCTGTATGTCACCAAAAGACTCTTGGAGCTCTTGCAGGTTTGGGATGAACAGCACAGATCAGTATCTGCAGATCAGGTACAGGCCAGTAGAGCTAAAACGTTTTGATGGACACTACCCCTGATCACTCATCTAATAAAGTGACCTCTCAGACCTATTTTAATGCCTCTCTATTTCCCAGACCAAAATCCATATGCTGTGCTGAGCTGAACACCAGGCCTGTCCCCCCAAAAAAGGAGATCAGTTGTTTCTGAGTAGAAATATTATCCAGGAAATATTTTTCAAAGGAGTATTAGATTCCACTGGTGTAAGTTTAAAGAATCTATGTTTCCCTATTATAGACAATACACTATATTCAATATATTCAGTATTTCAATATTATCTGTTATATAGACTACATGTGTTACTTTATCACAAGGACTCATTTTAAACTAGTCATAAAGTATTGTGGCTGTTAGAGCTCGGTGCACAAGATATTCATGATCACTTGATATAAGACAATAACTTCAGTGAAATATTTTTTTTGTTTCACAGTCTCATGGTAATGTTTTACACCACAGAATATGCCTTTCTCATCTCAGATCATATACTTTTATTCATCTATAGGTATGCCATGATTTAAAAGTGACCAGTGATTTGCTGCTTGCCTGTAAGGTCTGGGAGCTGTTGAGTAGCTTCTGACAAGCAAACTCTTGCTGTGTACTTTTGTGGGCACTTATTAGGTTTGAAAACACACACAACTTTATATACCACAGTGGGACAGTGCTCACTAGGAGAAAAGGGGCTATTTTCCTGTAATAACAGAATGTATGTACGTAATTTTCAAAGGCAAGGGAAATCAACATCTTCAGCCTGCTTGAGGGTGCTTGGGGTGAAAGAACATGGGAAAATGAAGGAAAGTAAAGGACAAAAGGAGTATTTTGTTTGCGAGGCACTGACATAAGATATGGCCCATCCCAGGCAGACAGGCTGCAAGAACAGGCTTGTGAGAGATTAATTAGGTGCCAAAGCAGGAAGGCCCATTCAGAATCCCTCAGCAAGGTGAAAATGGACTAAAGTGATGGACCATGACAGCAGCAGAAGGGAAGGAAATGATTTGTATTTTTCCATCAAGAACATAAACACCCAGTCCTGATGCAGTTGTCTGTCTCTCTCCTTACGACTTCCATATCACTGCGTACTGATGAGCGAACTCTGGCTCTCAAGATTTAATTTACCACTCTGGTAACTGACTGACTGGTATTTCTAAGAACCTCCAACTGCTACATAAAAGAAACTCATCTTTACTTCCAGCTGAGACATAATTTCAGCAAGACTATCTTGTATACAAGCTATCTTCTGGTCAGAAAGGGAAACATTTTATTTAGATGTTCTTTTTCCACAAAAAGAAGCTGACATAAAGGGTAGAGAATTACCCTGCTTTTCACCCGGGCTCGTATCTCTATGCAATGGTTCAAGTTTGTCTACATTAGAACAGATCTGTAGCTACTTTCATTACCTAATGTTTTTTTCTCATGATGAACACATAGCCTCATACATACAAGTTTCACCAGCTCTGAGCGATTTGGTTCAGAAGAGAGAGGGAATCATCTATGAATAGTAGTTTAGGAATCTGCAGTACTCTTGTGGCTTACATCCAGAAGCAAAGAGGTCCTGAACAAATGCTGCCATGGTAGGCATGCCACAGCAGTATGCATACTGCTCAGTGTTTTGCAGATTGCATTCTGAACCTCATCTCAGCCATTATTCCAACCCTCATCCTTTACCTGTGTTATTACTACTTTTTCAAGGTAAAACATCAGTTAACACATTTTCTTGACTTGTGACTGATTATCCTCAGTATTCTCTTTTTCTCTACAATTTCCCTTAAATCTAGGTAAGGGAATGATGTCCATCAATAAATCAACCTTAATTCTACCTCTCCAGGTTTCGATTTTCCTTAACAGGTTCAAACACACACAGACAGACTGTTATAGTTCTAAAGCAGCACACCTATAGCATGAATGTTGCCTTTAAATTAATCATACCATTATCGATATCACTAGCTCAACAGTGATGGGCAAATTTTACTTGCTCAATTTTTAGAGATTTGGTTTTTGAGAATCACATTCCAGCATGGTTCATTCAAATTCAAAAGGGCTTTCAGTAAAACCACATTGAAAACAGAAGATTTGAAACACTTCCACTAACATGAGACTTCACTGAATATTAACAGACTGCCGTCTCTACACTAAGGTACAATAGCAGCCAAATAATGAACCAGTGAGATGTTTCGTCTACTGTACAATAACTGAAAGAAAATACAGATAGTGGGCAGGTTTCTTTTCCCTGTATACTCTCCTGTCTGCACAGATGGAGTTGAACTTCAGTGAGGACAACAAGCTGGCAAGCCCTGATGAGAACATTTGACAACTGCCTGGTGCGTATTTATTGCTAAAGGCTATTTAGGGCACAAAGCACTGGACAACCTGCAGTGCGCCACACCAGGTTAGTACTCATTTCAAAAGACACACAGCAAACCAGAGCAACAAGTGAGATTACATGTTGCCAATTCTTTTGCTATTTAAAAGAGTTTTAATGCCCAACACACACATGCTCACAAGCAATCCTATGAAAACAAGTCAAGCTCTGCCTCCTTTCTTGATTCCTTTTTTTTAAAGCATATGGTTTCGATGTTCAGCTCCGATTGGAAAAATTGGGGGTTTGGAGAGTAATATTATTTCAGTGATTAGTTAGGTAGCCACAGAATCACAGACTGGTTTGGGTTGGAAAGGACCTTAAAGCTCACCCAGTCCCAACCCCGTGCCACGGGCAGGGACACCTTCCACTAGAGCAGGTTGCTCCAAGCCCCTGTGTCCAACCTGGCCTTGAACTGCCAGGGATGGGGCAGCCACAGCTTCTTTAGGCAACCTGTGCCAGTCTCTTACCTCCCTCACAGGGAAGAGCTTCTGCCTAAGATCTCATCTCAATCTACTTATTTCATTGCTGTGCTATATTAAATCTCAATTTCAAGCATGGTAATTAAAAGTACCTATACAGCTAAACAAAATTAATGAGATTTTTGCATGTACTTCTGAGTCATTGCCTCTACCAACCATCTTTTTACAAGCCTTCCAAAGGAATACATTAAATGCACACTCTCAAACTGTACTATCCTTCCCAACAATGACTCTCTCCACAGAATGAACAAAAAACTAAACCCTTTCTCATGCCTATATAAAACCATACTTGTACATGACCTGCAACCACCAGAAGGTAAAATGTTAAGATAAATTATACCAGAAAGTCACCTGTTATGAAGATGGAAACAACAATTCTAAGCAAGTTTTGCAAAGTCACACAACAACCAGCCTCCATTCCTGTTATGGTGATATAATTGTAGCAATTAAAGGAGAATACTTTTCGCAAAACTAAATCCTATCTGTTTCCCATTATATGGCTTTATCTCCAAAAGGTATTTAAATTAGGCATAGAACTTTTCCAGCCAAGATCAATGGGCAAATATAGCAAATAGGCTGGCTTAAGACGTTAAAATGCCAGTTTGGTTTATGCTGTTATAAATGCATCCTATCATGTCTTTACATTTTATGACCTCTATTTTATTTCTAGGTAGCTTCACATATGACACACCCAATTATTCATGTCAAGAATGTAAAACTACCAGTATTTCAGTAAAAAGTGCCTACCATCATTTATGACAATGATTCTTTTTTTCTTGACCCATTATTTCACTAAATATAACACATTTTAGAAGACATTGACATGTGAGGACACTTCCTCCATAAAGTACATTTCTCTCTGAAAAGATATATGCCAGTATGATGCTGTCAATATGAACCACTTTGTTCAGTTATTACTTATCTTCCATAAAATGAAGCTGTCTTCAAATTGTGAACATTCATTCATGACCTCTTTCAAACCAGCATTTGACACTTTGAAAAAGCAGTACTAAAGTATAGGCTACTACCATTGTTGTGAAAATGTAAGCATTCCTTCTCCAGTATTTAGAAACATTTAGAAAGAAAATACAAATTAAATCCTTCTCCGTATTTAATCTTCATACATGGAACGTTTTAATCTTCACAATCTGAGTGCTCTGCAAAACAAAGAGCAATCCCCCAATTTAAAAGAAGCTGTAAGTCAGGGCTTCTCTAGTAAGGGTCAGTTACTTATGAGTTATTAAATCACGTCAAATCACTTTATATTGTTGGTTTTAGATAATTGTAATTGTTAGACATTTTAAATTCACAGTGAGCAGAAGCAGGATTAAGTATTAAACTTTCCTATCATCACTCACATCAGAGGCTGCTTTGAGCTCAGCAAGGTAAGGCTGGCTGAATCACAAGCATGGTGTCTAAGTCCGGCTCCCACTGAAAGCAACACGAGGTTTGCCACTGATGTCAATAGGAGTAGGATTAGATCCAGGTTTATCACCACAGGAGCCTGACAGCTCACGCTTCTGGTCTAGTGCACAGTAAACTGAGCATGTAAAAAGAAACCGATCTCTGAAGACTTAACTGTAAGTTCAAGGGTGCAATTCTTTCCCTTCCTCTATTCTTTTCCTCCTCCTTCTGCCAAAAGCAAAGCAAAGGCTTAGCAACCAGGAAGGCTTAGCCAAGGAAGAAAGAACCCCAAACGATATAAATGTTTTATTAACATTTTCTAGGTATATAAACAAACATTACTTATCTGACTCGGCAAGTTTACAAGCCCACAATAAAATACTGTTACATCCTTTTCTTAGACCTCCTTGAGAAACTGGGAAGCTGGGAGTCATACTCTCAAACCATGGAAGTTCTGAAATAGATCAAATTGCTTCTTTTACTTAAAACAACATAAGTCGACTTTAATAGTTACAGTTTTGTCTTGTTTGGTAAGGTCTGAAAGCCTGCAGCAGTTTATTTTTCAGAGTGCAGATTTCTTCTCTGAAATTTGACAAAGTTCTTTTCCCCTTACTTTTCAGGAGCTAAACGGAGCATGGCAGCTTCCCTTTAGTACCAATTTATAAAGACTGAACAAAACCATCTGCAGCCCTGCTTCAGCTCCTGCTGAAATCAGTAATAAAACCCACGGTGATTTAGTAGGGGAACAGATAGCACCCTGCTGTGGGTGGGAACTGTAGTCTCTGTCCTCTTCTGGCCCTGCTTGTACAAGAAACACCTTGCACACATATGGCGAGCTTTTGTGCTCACACAGGATGCAATGATACCTTCAGGTAAGCCCCCAGTTTACACTGAATTTGTCTAAGCTATAATAAAAGCCCTCCCTTTTAGTAAAACTCTAAGAGAAAACTGAAAGGCAACATCTAAGCATGACTGGTCCTTAACTTTGGATCTCATTTGATGAGCACACAGAGTGCTCCCCAGCCCAATCCAGTCCCACATATTTTGGGGTTCAACCCTGCAAGCATCATGTATTAAAATCTACCTAGAGCAGAGTGTGCCCATAAGCTTGTCTGTACACCCTTCCTCCGACTCAAAACAGATATAGGCTTCTCTTCTGTAGTGCCACCTCCACTAGCAGTGCACAATCCTGCTACCATTTACACATTTGTGTGCTGTTAACAACCTACTCAGTCAACAGCAACACCCAAACGGAACAGGAAAGCTATTTCATTGTGTTGTGTTAGAGATTTATTTCATCTCCAGAGACCTTGCCTCCTTACATACTTTGCTGTTCTAAAAATTACTTTGTCCTATTTCTATGACTTGAAAGAGGCTCTTTGGCAAAAAATACCCAGACAGGGAAAATTGAACATACCTGAGAACACAAAAAATACAAAAAAGCACATGCAGAACAGAAAGAGAGGCCAGTGCATTACATTAAATGAAGTCTAATAGCTTGAACTTCAGATTCAGCAAGGTCTAAGACTGAGGGACATTTGGTCAGAACTCCCCTAATTAATTTATAATTAACCAGCAGAAAGCAATGCTCCAGTCAGATTTCCATTCTGCAGTGAAATTAGATAACAGCCAAATAACCACAGTATTTGAAATAGTGTTCTATAAATGCAGGAGAAAGGGGCTGCAAAACTTCATGCCTTACCTTTGGGATTAAAATGCTTATTTATTTGTCTCAATTCCTTGTAATTTATGTAACAGAATATGTATTACTGGAAAAGTAGTCAATTATAACACCATATTTATTTTTCTGGAAGAGCTCTACTATATGTATTTTAGTAGAAGCTGTGTATTTATTGAGTGTGTGGAAACTTCCACTACTAGTGAGATACTGATCAGCTTACTAAGACACATCACTGAGAAAAAAAAACCCCCTCTCAGCCAAAAAAATACAAAGTCTTAAGGACACTCTGGTTGCTATGGTGTTGAACATAGACTTGACTGCCTGATGCTAGCCTGCAAAACAATAAGAAACTTTATATTCTACCACTGATTATTGAGCATGTTTCCGCATAGAGCACAGACAGTGGTTGGTTGGGGTTTGCAGAACAAAAGACTTGCACAGGTAGTAGGTTTGGTTAGTGCAATCTAGCAAAACTAGACAAAAAAGAAATATAAGCAATTACATTATGTTCTCTTTGAGTGATTGAATATTACTTAAAACCAGGATCTATTTTGATAAACATTGAGAATAATAAATATGATTGATAATAGTTTGATATATTCCCTCACGGAAAGTGCAAATTACTGAATTAATATTCTTCTACTTTGGCTTTCACTAGAAGGTGTGAAAAACTAACGGTATGCCAATAACATACCTCCTTTTTTGCTGGCTTGAAACATGAATAATGAATCTGCTCATGATTATACTGAAGATTTAGCCTCTTAACGTCTTACACGTCTTTGAACAAGTGAAGTGTTGTGCAAGAAGTATTATTATTTGCATTATTTTCTGTTTCCAGATAAAGAGGTTTTGATGTGAAGCTTAATTTTTTAAAAAAGGAAAGATAAACAATAAGGCATAAGATCTCTTAGGAATGGTTTAAAGTCTTTTAGTTCTAACCTTCACTGTTAATGTATGATTTTGTATCAATATAATTAAACCTGTATAATCACAGCGTGCACCCCAAATAACTGTCACTGTATGAGAACAACAGAATCCACAATCACAAGAGCAGACTGATTTCTAAAGCAATATAGTGACGCTGTAGAATCCTTCACAGATGTGACCTGGAACTAAGCACGTCTTCAAATGTAAGCATTTACTTAAATGTTCAGCTGAACCAGGACCAGAAGACACATCGCTTTGCCAAACATAGCTCTAAAATAGCATCAGAAATTAATACTCCTGTAGCTGTCTCAGAGACACCAACAAGTGATCACTGTGAATTGAAACAACCATTTTTTCCTGTGTAGCTGTTCTCGACTGAGTCGCAGCAGCAAGGGAGGCCAGAGATGTCTGAATGCCTCGGCGGCACACCATGTCCACCATGTTGCAGTTGCCAGGTCTGTCATCAGGAGGCAAGGAATACTTTTATAACATTTCAGTAGGTTCCAAGAGGACAAGTGCTGAGATTAAAAGTTTTGCAATATAGCACATGTATTTTCATACCAGATGGTAATATTGTCTTCATTACCTTTTACTATGTAGGCTTGGTTGAACTCTGTACTTTGTCAAGGTATCTTTAAAATCTCACTAGTCAACACCTAATTGTTGGCAGCACCAGGCACTTTTCAGCTCATAGCAACAGCTGTTGCAAAAGCTCACTTTGCACTGAAATCGGGCTCCAAATCAACTTTGATAATTTATTTCAGCTATTTGAGTTTGAACAGAAGCATGTTACTTACGATCCAAGTTTTTCAGAAGTCAGATGCAGTTTTTTATGCTTCAACTTTGGATTATTTTTCATTTGAAAAGGGCCATATTTTTCCCAAGGTTAGAATCAGGTCAATGAGAATGACTTTGAAAGTCATGGCACAGGAACAAGATTTAGGCAGTTACATCCAGAATCTAGATCTTAATAAGCTCCCTTTTCAAAGAGCGTCTCAGTCATATACAGAACTTTGCTCTTGCTTGTAAGTACCAGTAAAAGGCCCATGTCTGGGAATGGTCCAAAGTATTTTTATCCTGAGAATACTTAGCAATTTGTAATCTATCTCACCCCTGAGCTCAGTCAGAAACAATGCATATGTTAAACGCTACTCTACGGAACTTAACTTAGTAGGCATTCCTAGAATGTATGCCCATGGGATTTGGACCCCGCATAAACTGCATTGGTACTCACTCCTAACATGATATCCTAACGTGACACAAGAGTGCACACCTTAGATTCCTCAATCGTATTTCAAAATCTAGGTTTATTTCTTCCCTCTGCCTCAGGAAGGTCAAATCCCGTGCATTAAGCCATCTGTTCATGGCTGTAAC
The DNA here is from genome assembly GCF_004027225.2 of Strigops habroptila. NCBI lineage: Eukaryota > Metazoa > Chordata > Aves > Psittaciformes > Psittacidae > Strigops > Strigops habroptila. The sequence continues at coordinate 1,850,014 of NC_044281.2, forward strand.
TTTCAAACTTTTTCAAGTCTGACTATCTGCAGATAATAAATTCAGTCAGCTGAAGAAAAAGAAAAAATCTGCAGACCAATGGTAACAGCACTCAGAAAGACAAGATCTGAAACTGTCCCCCTCCAAGGTCAGTTCTTCTATTTCATAGTCATTGAATAAAGTGCCATTTCGGTCCTTAGGACAGGAACTAGAACACAATCTTCTCTAAGATGTCTGGGTCTTCCTCGTAATATACAGAAAGCAAAACCATCTATCCCAGAATTACTGACATCAGTCAAGGGGCAAGGAGCATTCAGGTTCAGAAAGGTACATGGTGATGCTTATATTATTTTTGGACTCTAACCCTTGCTCAGCACTTTCTGCAAATCAAGCTTCCTTCAGGGATTTTTTTTGTTGGCCAGTTAAAGACAGGAGCACCAGAAATCACTTACTGAAAACCATAGTCTTATTTTATTAAACAATTATTTCCTACTCCCTCAAGGCATCTGGGTACTAGATAATCAGATAAGCACAATCTCAGTAATAATAAAATAGATATAAACCTTTTAAGCCGACATTAAACACTGCAGAACTAGTACGAGCACGTTTTCTGCTCAGCAGTTCTGCAGCCGAATAAGCAAAGCTTCGCTCTCTGGTGCCACTGGGTTATCCTCAATTATCATATCAGCTGACATCAGCACTGAACTGATGGCCTGTTTCTGCAGGCAGTATGGAACCTGCCATGGCTTTATTATTCTTGCCCTCCCTCTCACCCTGCCCCCCCCTTTATTTTAATACAAAAACTTTACAGGTGGAATTTCTGCCTTTTCTGTCTCACCTTGAGAAACTAAATCCAGATGTCTCATAATTAATCCAAGAACTTACTGCTGCTGAATTTGAAGGATAACCGTATACATGTATTTTGATGGATCACTGCCAAGTGGTTTAATTTTGTGTGTGTATATCAGTGCTTTTGTTAGAACTGCTCTATTCAGATAGGGGTTTGTACAGTTCTAGGCTTCTGCTGTTCAAATAGAGGAAAAGGTGAGCCCCCTAAATTCAATATCCAGCTCTCCTTTACAGTGTTTCAAGCACCCTGAAGAATTTCTCTGTCATTTCTTCCACTCTCTTCTTTCTCATCGTTTATTTCACTCTTCTACTTGATTACATTAATAGATAAAGAATATGGCATTATATGCACAAATACTGACTGGTCACACATAACACTGAAAATGAGAAATGTCACAATGAAAAGTAAAACTTGAAACATCTTTACACCAGAAGACCAGATAAACTTACTATGCTATACCGGAATGCACATTTCCTATTGAATCCTGGTATCTTACTGTGAGGCTGATATGATCTATTTCGTCTGAAAAGTCACTGATGAATGGAATATGTAATTGCTTTTTATAGGATTTTAAGTCTGTAACAATCTATAACAGCACATTTTTAACAAATCCTACTCCTGCAACTCTGAAGTATACCTTGCCAAAGCCTACTCTGAGTTCATCCCAACGAGATCTACGATACCATATTCTCTACAACTATGTATATTTAGGATGAAATTTCCAAACTTCCCTGACAATGCGGAGTCCCAGATTCATATAGCTTTTGGGGGCCTATATAAGCAATCCTTAATGGGAGTTGATAACCAACAGACCTGTACATGTTAAGCACAGTATGCCCATGCCAACAGATTTTCAATCATCAACTCAGGCACTTTTTAAAGATCCAGCTCTTGGTTCATATTAAATGAAGGGAGCCCATTCTCTAACATCTGCTTAGGTAAGAATTCTGTTATGTGACTTTCCAGAATTAGGCAGAAGCTGACAAGAAGACTTGTCTCACTGAAGAATAAGAAGTGACTCTCTCAGGGCTTCTGTTTGCTAAGAATCAACATGAAACTGCATGAAGGATGACCCAGGTTGTCACTGTTTCTAAAACGAAATTCTTGCCTGCCTTCCAAAAAGAAAAAAAAAAACAAAACAACAAACCAACTGTTGTAAAACTACCAACAAAAGGGAAAAACTGAAACAAGAACTAGATAGGAGACCAGCAGAATAAATCCCAAGAACTGAACTTCATCCATAATGTTTTTATAAAACTGACTTAATTCAGCTATGAGCCCTCATACCCACTCCCAACAAAAAGCCAAATGAAAAACTCAACAAAATTTCCACCATTTGCAGCTCTAGCTTTATAGTGATGAAATTCTATAGAGAATTAGATAGAGAAAGCAGTACCAGCACTTCACAATTTAATTTCACCAATTTCTTAATTCATTTCTTTTATGTGAGATTAGACTGACATCTGTATGTTTTAGTCCCAGCCCATAGTCAGGAAGACTCATATAAGCAACAAAGGTAACTTACACTATTCAATGCACATTTAAAGTGCCTTCTGCAAGCGGTGTTCCCTGACCATCACATACAAATGCACAAGGCACCAAAACTATACATACACCATGAATGACTCTACCAGCAGCTACCTTACTGAGTGCTGATATAGAAAATGCCTTTATCAAAAAAGTCAGATAAAGAAAAAACAACAGTCTCAAACTCAAAAATGCAGTGACAAGTGAAAGAGGCCCCTCTTTATTGATTACTATATTACAAACCAGGAATTCTAGTCCTTATTTTTAAAATGAAAAACTATTTTATATATATAAAAAAAGGACTAGCGCAGAGAACCATGAAAGCCTGGCTCAGTATTGTGCTACTGTAAGTTAATATGCATTTACATATTAATAGATGAGTTTAATCTAGAGCATGCAGATTCACTGCATAAAAAGCAGTGCTACTCTTGTCGTATGTTAGTCTATTTTCTTCTACATTTTAAATTTACTGACATTCCTTTACACTGATTAAATGAGCAAGTCCTTTTTGAAAACAGTACAACATGGCTGAAATGCAATAAATATAAGCACTTTAATATTTAAGTGAGGAAAATGAATTTCAGTGTGTTTTCAAATTGGTTTTCTGCAGTGCAGAGTTTATTTGTCCAAATAAAATGGATTTGAGTGGGTGGCAGCTTTAAGGAGCTATGCAGCACTATTCAATGGCTTTGTGAACTTGGGAAGACATTATGAATAATGGATTTGCTGTGCTCTTAGACACAGAGCCACAACAAAAACAATATCATTCCAGGTTCTCTAATAGGCAGCTGTTGGAGTAGGGCATAAAAAGCCTGGCTTAGTGATTTAAGCTACAGGTGCTAGTGTTTTTTATTCTGAACATTGTAGCAAACTATGGGACTGGCCCTGTGTTTTCAGCAGGAAAACTACTCAAACACAGAATGTGAAGGCCTAAATTCCCAAGGCTACCTCCACCCCTCTACTTTGCTGCTTTCTTTTTAGAAGCCTATCTTTATATTACACACCACCCCACCACTCATCCCAGATAGAATCCTTCTCCCCTAGAAAAGGGCTGGAAGAAAAAGTTAACTTGAAACAGATGCACAAAATACAAGAGTACTGGTTTAGTTTCCTCCTTTTATAGATCTGAACATATATCCCCCTTCTCAAGGGGAGAGAGTCCTTCGCTTTTTTTAGTAATGAATTTAAAATACTTAAATTTCATCAGCAAATTATTCACTCTTAAGCACTAACGGAAACAACACCCAACTGTTTTCAATATAGACAGATTTGACCAACATAACTTTGAGGAGTGTACTTCTCAGTCCTTTTGAAAGGAATCTGGCCTCAGTCTAATAGGAAATCACAACAGTTTGGGGCATCTAATCCATTCCTAACAGCGTGCAAGTTTTCAGTGCTTGACACCACCGGACTGCATGCTTCAGAGTAGGAGGAGAAAGTAGGATATCCACCTACTGAGGTGGGAAGATCTTATTCTCATTTTCTTCCCAAACTTACAAATACAAAAACTGTTCACTGTACACACCTAGGCACATAAAATAGTTCCTCATATTAGTATGTCTAAAAGCATATTGAAGAGAAGATCAGCAATCAGGATCTCAAAACTCTGGTCCCAAAAGCCAAATAGCTGCATTTGATAACCAACAGATCTGGACAAGCAAAGATTTTAGTACTGGCACTGTAATTCTAGTAGTTGTGCCATCTTCTTATCTTGTTGGTAAGTATATCTCCATCAAATCACTACTAAGATGTTCAGTTGCATATAGCAAAGCTTAGTTTGTATTGTAGTTGTAGGTGCTGAATACGTAATCAAAGTATTGTCAAGCCAAAGCTGATACGGATGACTTAAAAGGTTGACACACTCGGAATCGGGGTTTTGGGCAGCCAGCAGCGCTAGCTTCACACCTGGTTAGCAGCTGCGTCCTCAAGCCGTTATTTTTATCATAACCCTCCAAACACAGTTAGCTCAGTCTATATGACTATGAAACAAACTCTGATATTAAAAATACTATGAAAAGGGCTTCTTAATGGGCAGGACATAACTGCAGAAGATCCCGTATAGTATTTTTGGGTTTTTTTCTTAGAACTTCAGAGGAGAGCTACAAGTGTAACTTCAACTATGTTCCCACTGTGCAGCTAACTGGCATGCCCTTTCTGCAACAGAAATGGGCCATGACTGCTCTGTATTAAATAATTCACAAATTTTGTTGACATTTTACTGCAGTGCCAATGTTAAGACTCCATTATCTAGAATTTTTGTTTTGGTGACAGAAATATGTTTGAAAGAGATACTGAAATATAAAGAAATTCATTGGTTTTGCATCAGCTGGATAATTCCAATACATATTTAATAGGTTTCCCACAGATACACATACTTTTGCAGGCTCCGAGTTCAGTAAATACGTGCATAAATATTGTCTTTCAGATGGTGAACTGATTCCTAGCTGGGAAATATATTGGCCAGTCTAGAAAGAGATTTCTGCCTGATGTCGTATCTCAATTCACATCAGAAAATTTGCTCTGAATATGGGAAGTGCAGAAGGGAAATTGCCAACATTTTTGTTTTCTTCGGGCCAGACTGGCTATGTAAACAGTTCAAAGACTTAACCATTTGTATTGTGTGGACATAAGCTTTAAAGCTTTCAAAGTCTACTCCGAAGATCCTGAGATTTGGCTCAAAGAAAAAACCACACAGCATACCAAAGAAATTGTATTGTATGTCCTACCTACTAAATGGTAGGACTAATTTTAGAAATTGAAAAGGAAAGGGAAATATAAGGTTTAGAGCAGAAATGACCCCCAAATGTTAAAAACCATCACTGTTGGGCTGAAAACAATATTCATTCACATTTTAAGAAGGTACAAATACAATTCAGCGTCTTCCAACTGCAATAAAAGAACCAGAAGACTCTTTCTGTATATAGAAGTCATTGTTTAAGGATTAAGATGTAACTTGTGTTCATATTCCAGCTGAGGCTAATCAAACATGAATGTAGTTTGCTTTAACAGGATACAGATGGTATACAACTAGAGTTCCAGCATTTGGGAGAGAAAATAATCTGACAAGATTTTGTGTAAAGTCTGAACCCTTAACTAAAAGAAAAAAAAAAAAAAAGAGGGAGGAGGGGTGTGAAAAGAAAAAAAATCACAAACAAATTTAAAAACAAACCCTGCACACACACATCTCTGAAGACTATTTTAGAGCCAGAGGATAAGAATTCAAACAACAGGAATTTATATGTATAAAGACATCCATTACAGCAGAGTTTCATTTTGAAATCAAATGACCAACTCCTATAATTTCAAACTAGAAGACATTATCAGCTAAAAATAGTTCAATATTCAGGTGAATATTTCTATCAAAGTACTGCTGCTTATGAATAGTAAGACATATTCCTGTTCTTGTAAATTCCCTGGAGACACAAGCAGGGAAACAATCTACAATTACTTGTGTTGCAGCACACTGTGATTTTGGGTAACAGTACTCTACTTTAACATGTATCACAGACTACATGTGTAATATTTGCACTAACTGGTACTGACAGGATATGGTTGTGATGATTGAAATACATCATTTTAATGAACTGTTGTCTGCACTGAATTCTGTAATAATATCTGACAGCTTTCACTGCTGTATGAATTACTCTCTGTTGGTACAATTCATTTTTGTTTTGGTTGAGATACTGTAAGACAGTATTTCTAGGAAAACAGGTTGGGTGAAGAAAAGACTGCCAGGAATGACTGAATGTAACATGAAGGAGAAAGAAAACAACTGGATAATGAGCCTGGATATGTAGTGAAAAACTATACTGACTTAAAATGTGCAGAATGTCTGCAGTGCTGACCCTCTGCATTCGAATACTGAATGTAGGACAGTGGAAACACCCTGTCAAGATCTTAACAACATTTTGCAGAAGGCATAGTTATAATACTTGCACCCTTGCAAATAAGACAAGGAATTCAACTTGCACATTGTCAAAGAGAGTAAAAACCCACAACTGAGCCTACCTACAGTATACACGATCAAAGTGGACTAAGTTTTCCAGACCTCCGAGCTGTTTTGGTTAGGAAAGGAAGCCTAAGTATCAGCTTCATAATTCATCCTGCTCTTGAACTAGCTGTCAGGGAACCTAGGAAGCATTTTGACAAGTAAGGTAAACCAAGTAGAAAGGTATCCAACTTACAGAACATCACATTACCTTCGCACTGCAAACAAATAAAGCATTCTGCTGTCCAACAGGAATCTCTCCGCCAACTATACATAATTTAACAAATTTGTCCATCCCTGGGCTGACAGAGGGCAATTGGAACATAAAAATACCCAATCAACAGCATCTAATAAGTTTTTCCAAGCCATATTGGATGCTGAAATAATGGAAGCAAGGAAACTGGTGAGATTAGAAAAGGGTACATCTTTTTATGCAAATCAAGTGCAACTTTCTCTGCTCTCTTACCATAAAAGAAGATGGAAATCTCATGTAGGTAACTGATTGCAGAGTTCAGATAAGCCTACTAGAAATATTTGCAGAGCTGAGAACTCAGACATTTTAGGAAGCAGCTCCATTCACTACACCCTAGTTTAAAAAAAAGTAGTATTTTATTCCCCCTCTTCCTTAATCAAAACCAGTGCTGTACATTTCAAGACCAGTAGTAGAAAGCAAAAAGCAAAGCTTTCATTTCTGCTTTTCATTTTCATTTCTGTCTTTTCAACGCTTTAGAAAAAAAAGTCAAAATATTTTTGACATTTAAAAAAGTATTTTCAGGTTAACCACATTCAAATATGCTTCTTATATACAAGGTAAATTGCCACAGATAGTTACAATGACAACCACAGAGAACATTGATTTATCTAGACCTGCAGCCAACAACCACCAACACAAACATTTCAGCAGAAGCTACACAATTCTTGTCATGTTTAACAGTGTAATTCCATAGAGACATGTTTCTACTGTGTCCCAAGTGGTGATTAGTTTACGTTACGAAGTGTGAAGGCTGACAGTCTTTGCAATATTGCTACCAGCATATGCTTTTAATGTCTCTATGTGTGCTTTGAACATTGCTATGCAACTGCAGACAAGTCCAACATTGCTTTATCGTTGCATCCTGTAAGTGACAGAGAAATAATAACGGTATAAACACACGTTTCTCATGAATCTGTATTACTACTGAAAATCCAATTCCAATTTTCTTTCTTCTCAGCCTGTAGGAAGGTTTGAGGACAATTCATTTTGACATTTTTTTTAATGTTACCAAGAAATGGAAAGTTGGGTTTGTAATGATGACTTCAGTAGTAACTCCCTGTATGGCCTCGAGTAAAGCACTTCAACTCTTTGCTTAGTTTCACCAAAGGTAAACAACTGTACCACTTGTCCAGTTTAAGCATTCCATGGGATTTAGGTGAAGACTTGTCTGGCTGTTTGAGCTGCAAATATATGACCCTATTAAACATTTCTCATGATTAATGCCTGTTGTCTTGTACTAACTCTGTAATGTGATTTAAATAAGTTTACAATATGGAGTTCAAGCTACAATTAAGTTTTCTACTTCAAGATTCATCTTTTTCAGTATTATGAAGATTAAGCCATATTTTCCCCTTAACTGAACAGCAATGCTTTGGATATCATTTTTTACCCTCATAATTCACATCTTCGAATTGATTTTTACAATTGGCTCTCTGGGAATTATAATAACTAGGTTTTAGACTTTCTTGGTCCTGAAAAATGTGTTATGGAACTCAAGCACAATTATAAATTTGGAGACTTGGGCATAGGTCTCATTTTGATTTGAGGGATTAATAGCAGGTTGTCTCTCCAGTGCTCCTCAGAGGATTCAGAAGGGAATTCTCCTTCATCAAAATGGCAAGCATTTCCTGATGTGCTGTCAGGAGAGACATTACAAACTACCCAAAGATGGTCCTTCCACATTTCCTCTGAGTTCTTCTACCTGCCTTCTAATTTCCCGGAGGACATTTGTCTTCTCTGAAAATAGAATAGTCTCACTTTTACTGGAATCAATTAAACATGGTATCTGGCCAGAAGAGCTTGTGGCTTCTGTCCCACTGAAGAAGTGAGTCAGGTAAGTGTCATCTGAAAAGGGGTATTTGACAAGGACTGGTTACACACCCTTATTCTGATTCAGAATGTGGAAGTATGGCTCCATTTTACAACTAGACAATCTTTATGAGTTTCTCCAAAGGAGATTTTATAGAGTCCTGGTATGGATACATTTGGTGGGGTGAAAAATAACTACAAATCTGATAGTAAATGTCATTTAAAAGCTGTCCATTGCCTAAGGAAAAAGGAAGAAAAAGCAGCAGAGTATGAGTGTAAAAGATATCAGGAGAAGTCAGGCTAAACTGTGCCTTTTCACATTACTTTGATGGTACAAAGCAACTAGTTTGACTAGCCGACTTGGCAATTCAAGCAACAATAACTAACTTATTGAGACCAAAGCAAAGAACCCCAAACCCAACCAAAACAGTTGTTAATAGCAGTTTAAAATCAATCATATCATGCACTGCACGCTGTCAAGATGTGCCAATAATAAAAAATGTGCAGTATCATCATTGCATGGTATCATTCCAAAGAAACCTATAGTTCATTAGGGGCTTCTAAATAAACAAAAATCAATCCCTGCTTAATTTCTTTAAAATGTATACTAGCCCAAAAGTTCCCCAAATTAAAGTGCTTCTTAAGAGGAGAAAGAAAACTATAATCAGCAGTTATTAAGTGGAGAGAAGTTATAGCAGAAGATAAGAATCCTAAGTAGGCTTAAGAACAAAAGAAGGAATTATTTAAATAAACAAGGGATTAATTTATGTCACATACATGTGACACTAGGTAAAGATGTGAAAATTCCTGGTCTTGTAGAAATGCAAAAGGTGTCAACAACTATTTTTGTGTGTATTTGGAAACAAGTAAAATTATGTATTAATAGCTTAGTATCAAGATGCTGTATTAGTGGTAGCACAGGATCATGATGGATTAGTTACTTTTTTAAGTTGCACCTGAACAAATACACCAACGGAATGACAGAGGATTGATGTAAACAATTACATTTTTTAGAATTTTAAAATAAAATTTTGATTATGGGACAAATTTCAGGCACATAGACAAAAGTGACTGTGTTAACTGAAAAGAAGTAAGTGATGGAGTGAAAAGCAGCGAACAGAAAGCAGCAACAGCACCAATTTGCAAACATTTATTCACCCTGAGGTCTGCTGCAGAACAGAACAGAACTGCATTTCTCTGTGGCCTAATTCTGCCTTATTTCACACTGCTGAAAGAAACCACAGGAAAACAGAGAACAGGTCCAATGACTACATAATGGATAAACTGGAGGGAAAAAAAAATATTCTGAATGTTCTGACTTTGGTGCAAATAATTTCTCAGTCTTAAAGCACAAATAACAATGTTTGCATTTATCATACAGTCCTAGCATATGTTTGCAAAACTAAGTAGCTGCCTGTGTTTACATGAGATATATGATGTTCAGTTTGATTTGCGTATCAGAGATCAGGCTGTAAATCTCTGATGATATTTACAGTTGGATAATTGAAATTAATCCTGCCAAAATGACTTTGACAGGCCTGAATTTATGGCCTGAGAAAACAATCCTGGAACTGTTTGCCAATCTATTAACATGGCTGGCTATATATTTCCAATCTGAGCTATGCTGCTGAATAAAAACCTGTTCACAAATTACAGCCTCTTCCTTTCTTTCCCCACTTCATGTTCAACTTGCTTTCTACAATCACGAAGAAGGTAGGATCACTTTGAAGATAGCAGATATGCCTGTGCTTTGCTGGTTTTGTGGTTTTATTTTTCTAAACGTGGCAGGTACATTAGTTATCTTTCTCCCTTCTCAAGTTATGCCATTCTCTTTCTCATTTCCTTTCAAAGCAGCCAATTCTCCCAGCAGAAAGCATTGAGAAGTTTCAACACCAGAATTCAGACTCTCTCAGATCCTCCAGTAACTTGGATCATAGCTGCATCTCAGCATGTGTCTGTGTCTTCAGGGAAGAAGAAAGGTGTCTGGATTTTTGTCTATTTGTTTGGTTTCTGTTTTGTTTTTCAAACTTAGATCGTCTCTTTAAATGGAAGAACAACATTTTTAACTGCAAGCTACCCCACATTATTGTCCTGGTAGGAATGCCATTTGCGGCTAGATATATGACAGAAACTTCCAGCATACACAAAAGAAAAATGCTTGTGACTAATATCCACTGCAAATAAAAAAGGAGTTGGCAGTGGTTTCACCTTCTATTAAAACAAAATTCAAACAGTTAGCAGCTGAATTTTCTTATCTTTGGCGAAGAATTATATAATTCATTAAAACTGTTGTCAATTTTTTCCTATTTAAGAGATGTTGCACCTTATATTCTTTGGACTCCAATATGGATTTGATGATTGTGAAAGCTGCAACTTGGGTTTTGGTGTTAAAGAGAGCAAACAGCCTCCCCACTTTCTTGATACCAAGTTTTTAACCACAGAGAACTCTGCTTTAGGTATTTCAAAAGCTATGTTTATAGATAGAAAAAAAGTATATTTCTAATATATAAAAGCAACTTTTCAAAGTCTGGAAATAAAAAGCCAACTGCCAGCCATTACAGAAATGTATTTGTATTTGTAGCATTTACTTACAACATACCTTTTTAAGGAAGGTGGCAGTGATAGTTTTGATTTTCATCTTGCTTTCCTTCTTTACCCTCCCCCTAACATGCTGCTTTCCAGAGCCTTTCAATTTAAAAGCAGGCACCTATCCAAATATGTAATATTAAGAAAGAAAGACAGCTCTCATTTATAAAATGTTAATTCCTTATTAGTGGAAAGAATAAATCACTAGATTAAACAGAAAAACTGTGATCACTGATTATTATCCTACCACGAGTATGTCATCTTCTGCTCTGTCACTGTTCAGAGCTTGTGTCAACTGGCAGATATCTGAGGAGGATAACTCTAAGGATGAGAACTAGATAAACACATACTCTGTAAGGATGGGAAGAAAACAAACTTTCTAAGCATTGCAAACCCTTGTGGAAAGCCTGCTCCACCTGCCCATTTGGTTGCACAAACCCACACTGCAAAGGAGTTTGAAGGAAGTTTTATTTATATGGTACCCAGCACAGCTGGCTTCACTCACATCAGTGAACTCCACGTACATAACAAACGTACAGGTAACACTCTGGGAGACATCTAGGATTAGCGTTGCCAAACTCAGCCAATTAGTTTGGCAAGTAGTACTGCCAAGCCAAAATACACTGCAGGCTCTGTACAGGTATAGCATTACTGTATATATGCATCAACAAATTAACAATCCAGACTGGAAACTACCAGCCTCATTAATCTGTCAATAGTTTTCCCTTATTCCCACATCTCATTGTATATTCTGCACAGGTTGATTTTTCACTTGAATTAGCCAATGGGGGCATAAAGATCAATTGCAGCTGATTGTTCTGCAGAATCAGGTCTTCAGGTGGGATGTCTTAAGCTTGAAACAGCTATGTCCTGTCATCATCAAATCCCTTTTTACAGAAGGTCTTCAAGAGCATCAAACTGTTCAAGTGCAAACACTTTATACTAAGTGCATACACCACATACCTTCTACAGCACATCTTACAAACTCATCTAGACTAGCTAAACAGAACTCGATGGTCTTTTCAACTCTGACAGTGTAACTTACATGAGCACATGGGCTTTTATTGTAAACAGACTGAAAGTCCACCAGTGAGAACTCCAAGTGAGGCTTTTTTATTTCATACTCTGAATACTCCTATTTCAAACATACTGTGCCACATTTTGTGCCACCTCCTGCTCCCTTTAGCCACTGAGATTTTTGCACATCTAAAGGTTTCAATAATTACATGCTGATAACCAGCTTTTCACATGATGGCTCTGCTCCTTACTCTCTTATTTTCAAATGCAAAATGCACATCAGATACACTGAAGGTAGAAATGAGAGCTGGTAATGAGTGTGAGTGGGAGGCATGGGTTGGTGATGAAGATTTGCTTTGATTCCTCTGACTACAAAAGATTCCTCAGTAGAGAAGATATTTTAAAGTGTCTAAACAAAACCTTTGTCTATGCAAATGCAAAACCATTCTGATAAAAAATTAAAACTATTCTTAGTATTATTTCTTAAAGGTCATGAATATGCCATATAGGATAATCAAAGTATTAAAATCCTACAACAGGTTAAGTAAAGAGGCAATACAGTAGATGTCTGATGTTTTCATTTCAAAGCAAAACACTGACCATTAATTCTTATTACTGACAGTAAGAGCAGAGGCATCATCTGTTATCAGAACTGGCTGACAATTTCTGTTATAAAACCCACTTCTCAGTTGTCTTGAACTTTGCCAAACTTTAACTCCTTTCTCTGTGGTTTTATAAAAACTGAGTATTTGTTTCAAGCTTTTGCTTTAAGAAGCTGCTCTCAGCTTTGCCAAAATAATCTGGAATAATTCATGAAAGGATACATTGCTTACCCCATTTTGTAAACAACGTTTTTATGATTATTTAATGCTTCCTCAATTCACGATTTGAAAAGCAAGACTGAAAATCTGATACTGACAGAGTTTTAATTAGCTCTCAAGAAAATCTGGCTGGATTACAACGGTTTGAAAAATCTCAACTCACACATGTTTATCAGAAAAGTACTTCACTGCTACAAGAAAACCCCTCAGCACTCACGCTTCACAAAAGCACACTCCTAAAATCAGTCTCTATGTCTTGGTTGCAGGGCTCACTGCAATGGCAACAGATGGGGAGTGGTCTAGGCAAAAGGAACGGAAGAGGAGAGTCTCCCTTGGTTTTTCAGCAAAGCTGCTTTCCCTGGAGTGGCCAACAAGCTTGAAGGAGTATTTCACCTCATCCAAATGCAAAGGAAGAAAAAGACTGAGTGGAAATGGAAAAATGCATTAGGAACTAGATGATCTTAAGGTTCTTTCCAACCTTAACCATTCTATGGTTCTATGACTAGATAATAAAGGGGGAAAACATCTGTGAGACTGAAGACTTGTCTGTGGACTGATGACATTCAGTTGTTAAAAATCAGACCTAGAACAGTACAGTGGAGTCAGTCACACTACACCTACGTCATTCAGGAGCCTAGAAGGAACAGTTTGGATTCCTTTAAGGTGTACATTAATCAAAATATGTCACCTCAAATATAACTGAAGAGAGTTGAGGAACTACTAATTAATTGGTAAGCAAGAATATACTATTATTATAATATTATAGAAGCACCTTCATAAAAATGCATTTGCCTGGATAATAAAGCAAATGAAGAGGTATACGCTGATTTATTAATCAGGAGTCACCTTGCCAAAACATACATAATGAATAAATTTCCACTTGTCCAACCTTGAAGTGTACTGTATACTCATGAGCTAGAAATGCTGCAGAGAAAACTTAAATGTTTGTTCAGTTACTTATTTAAATTACATACTGAAGTTCCACGAGGGTCTGACCTTAAAAAGCAAACAAACAGCACAGAATCACAGATACCAAATAAAAGCAAATTTGCTTTTTTAGCTCTATCTTAAATTAAGTCCTTCCCAGCTCTCTAGTAAAGCTTTGGTCTAGTATATCACATCAAAGTTTTTGTACTACTCCCTTTAATTTACCTCTGTTCTTCAAATGAAGTCCACAAATCAATGCTAGATCTCTCTCTGTGACTGGGCTAAAACATAAAGCTTATTAGGTAAAGCCGTCAAGTGGCTAATACGGAATCTCCATACCTGTTAATATCCCATATTTTGCTTGTGTTGTCCATGGAGGCGGAAGCCACAAAATCACCACACGAATGCCACGAGCAGCCCCATACAGCTTGGGTATGTTCTGCTAAAGTCAGAACGCAGGCACGTTTTGAGAAGTCCCATATCCGCACTGTGGTATCCCCACTTGAAGTGACCAGCTGGGTGCCACTGTTACCAGGAATAAAAATAAAGAGTACTTTTTAGCAAGGATATAGGTAAAGGTTTTTCAAAGTACACAGAAAGTAATTCAACCATGTTTAGAAAGACAGGTTAAGGAGTAACTGTTGATTTTACATTAAAATACATATGAACAAAAAATTATGTTTGAAAACATTCAGATTTTTACTTCACAGAGTTTTCTGACACATGATAGATGAAGTGGTCTTGTATTAAATACACTATCAAAAGAAACTGAGATATGAAGTAGTTATCTTCCATGGGAAAGTAAATATGGGTTCCAAAAATTACATTTTTACTTTTTGTAGTCTGAGTTCATCAGGAAAATAACTTAAGCCCAGAGAATTGCTTTCAAAATAGAATAAAATAGCTTCGGGAAGAATATTTTCTGATTTCCCAAATCCATACCATTTTCTACATCTAAATTATGATTTAAGCATCACAATTTTGTCTCTTCCAACTCAGTATAAACACTTTAACACACTCACTATCTCTTGAGTCATTGCTATGTTATATAAATGAAAAATACAGAGTTAACTCAGATCTTTTGGCCAAATCTTCAGATATAAACTAGTACTGTTCTATTTCAATTAAGCATGGACATATGGCTTCAGACTGGAAGTCCATCTGGTTCAGTACCATGTTATACAACAACTAGTAGGGGATTCTTAATAACAAGAAAATAACAAGAAGTATGTAGAGTGGTTCTCCTGTTAATCTCCCAGACCTGGCCTGCGGCTCAGGATTCTTTGAGGCAGAAGCACTTTAACAAGCAGCCATGGAGGGTTTTTTCCATGACTAATGAATTTTTGAACATATGCAAACCTTTGGCACCCACAATCTCCTGTGAGATTCCAATCTTCAGTGAATTCCAAAATTTAATTATGCACTGTGTGAAAAACTATTTTGGGGTCTTCAATATTCATTTCATTTGATACTTCTAATACTAATACTGTGATTAAAAGTAAACCCTGACTACACATTTACCATCTCTAAACCAATGGTTTTAGGACCCTATCGTATTTTAACCGCAAAGCAGAAGACTCCTCCTTTATTGACTCGTACCTCATAGAGACATCATTCCACCTCTTCGGTCACATTTACCATCTTTCTCAGCACCTTTTGAGCTATAACTGAAGATATACAATGGCACAGTAGTGTTTTCTGGTTTATTGTGTATTCTTTTAGCAATTTTGGCACTACTACATAGATATTTTCAGAAAACTGTCACAGTGGCTCCAAAATTTCTTTCCTGAGAACAAACAACTAGTTTAGACCGATTCCGATCTATCTATAATTAGAACCATTTTTTCTTACATGCATCACTTTGCATTCACTTGCATTGACTTTCACCTGCCACTTGACCATTGAGTCAAGTGTTGCAACTGAAATTCTTTTCCTATAATTCTTCACATGCAACCTTCACTTTTACTGCCGTGACTAAGCAGCAAATCCATCCACCTCATTCTGTTCTCCAATTTCCCCATCATCTTAATAACTCATGTTCCAGCACAGCTCCCTGTGGGACTCAAACAATAATTTCTCCACTCTGCAAGTGTCATTTGATTCCCATCCTTTCCCCAGTTTTTAAACTCACAAGATAAATTTCCTTTTGATTCAGGACAGTTTGGCCTCTTTGAGAGTTTTTGTCAAATGACCATAAGAAGAATTTACTGAAGATCTGAGTATACTGAATTTATGAATCTCCCTTGATCAAATGCTCAACAAGTCCTTCATAGAACTCTTTAACAGATTTCTGAGACTTCGTTTCCAAAGCCATGCTGAGACCTCCCAATGCTTCATTCCCACAAATGTATCCATGTATCCTGTAATTTTGCTTCTCAATATCATTTCTACCAGCCTTCCCAGTATAAAGCTTACATCTACTGACCTTTAGCCCCTTCATCCTAAACTCTTTTAAAACACTGAAAAAAATGTTAATGCAGCTTTCTCAAATTATACTAGGGACAACTCACGTAAACAAACAAAAATACAGGCCAAAATATTCTAACCTTGGGTTTTCAGACCAATTTCAGCTGTTATCTCACCAACATCAGTAAGAAGATCTTGCCTTTAGGATTCAATAAACTCTGCTTTCATTTGAATAATGAAAAATGTGCTATCGCCTGTGATAGAAATCCTTCCTCCAAATTTCTGGATATAAAACTGTGGGAACTGAAAATAGCTCAAGGCTTGATCCTAAGCACTACTATAAAACTTCATCCTAAGAATGAACTCAAAGATACCCAGTTCATTGTTCCAGTGTAAAAAAAAATGAAGGGAAAAAAGGGTCCGGGAGGAATGGTGTCAACCTTTTTCTTTTATATTCTCTCTTTCCTCTTTTTCCAATAGGTGTCTGTAAATTGTTCTGTAAAAAGCACCTACGAAGACAGCTTGAAATATGTGCATCATTTATCTGATAGATCTTAAGGGGGAACTTGCCATTATGAAATATCACCTACCTAAACTTTGGACTATTTTTAACACTTACGGTTTAGATTGCTATTTTTTGTGAAAATGTCATTAGAATCCTCATTAAGACAGTTACACCCCCATGCCAAAGACAAAGCTTTGAGAGATTCATCTCTCAAAAATTTTAACATTGCTCAGGAATAATTCTGAAGCTTTGCTGACATATACCAAAGCACAAAGGCTTGGAGCCCGACTATGAGTTTGAAGGAGACCCTTATTTTGTCAAGCTGCTAGGAAAAAATGTGCTTTTATTAATGAAACACTTGTACTTCTAATAACTTAAGCTAGATCTCACTTCTGGAGACAGATAAAATTGAAATGACAAATTGTCATGCCCCTTATACATTTATAAAATAAGAGCTTAAAACAAATTCAGAAGCAGGTACTAGGTGGGAGTGATGAAATCTATAATTGATTCAGAGGTCAGTATGCACTGCCGCTGTTGTGAATCGCAGAAAGAGATTTATTGCTTATGCATTTTTTAATATATAATCCAGAAAATGCTACATGAAGAACCGGTTTCTTGGGCTGAATTTTAAGAATACACCATCTAGGCAGTGATGAAAATCTTTCAGAAAACAGATATGAGCAGGAAGGTAGTTCAAATGGATTCAATTTGGCAATCTGTGGCAGGGGAAAGAGTTACAAATGAGGTTTAGCACTCCACAGATCAAAGGAGAAAAAAGTGGAGATTGAAAACAAAAGCAAGGCTTGTGCAAGAAAAAGATTTGAGGGACAGACTGACAGCAGAAGTAAGTGCAAAAGTACTCAGGAACAGAGAGACCCAATGCCCCAGTGCCATGCTATGCAACACAAGCTTCCTAATAATCCGTGTGCATAAAAGAAGCACCGCTACATCAAAGAGTTGCATCAACTGAGGGTCTGCAATTCTGCATGAACGTCAGCAGTTCTGGGAAGCACAAACTGCTGCTTGTAGGAATGATGGCTGTCAGACCTGGTTTAGCACTTGGTCTGCATTTTGTGGTCATGAAATCTTCACTGCACACTAGTATTCAAACCAGACACACACACAGGAAAAAAGGAAGTGCTGTGTCAAGCCAAGTCAGGCATCTTGGCAAAAATCCTATCTACTTCATAGCTGATTTTTGTCATTTGCAGCATTGTTTTGGTCCTGGGAGATAAAAGAAACACTCCAAATTTGGAGGTGATGTTCTGTTACCCACTGCTGCGACGCTTCTTTCACCATGCTATTGTTCTATACGTATGATACAAGATTATCTCAGGAAAAAACAGGAGGGAAAGTAGGTATTTTGCTTGACTTAGGTTGTCAGTTTAACAATCTATGATACCCACACAGCCTTCTACCGTATTTCTGATTTTTACATTAAAAACATACGGAAATGTGATATTAGATGCTCAGCCTTAATTATCAGCAGCTATATATATAATCTCCATTTGAATTTGAGATTGATCAATAACAGAGAAAGCTCCAAGTAATCCGGTGCAGTGTGTGTATCTTTAATTCAGAGGATAATAAACCACTTGAATTCTTTTTTACCAAACAAATCAAAGAACCAGGCAACACAAATCCTATCTTTTCCTGTCACTTGACACACATTCACATGTATGCAAATAACTTTGCTATATTTGGTGCCAGCAATTTTTATTTACAGAAAAGTAGCATTACATTTGTGCTCAGTGCTCTAAGGACCCCATTGGTTGGGTCTGTATGGTCTTGCTTAGTCTGTTTTGGTGTTTTTCTGTTTAAAGTTTCTAGCAACCACAGCACTATGAGGGATGAAATAAGCCTGTATAGTTTAGAACAAAGTATTTGTGTAGAAAAAGCCTTCAAAAATTACAGGCAGTTGAGAGCCTGTGACACCAGTAACCCCTGTGTTGTCTCTATGGATAGATCTTTTTTCTTAATATTACATACTTGCAATATTAAGATTACAACTGATTTTGGGTATTCCTAACTGATGCTATAAACCTGCCCTTCCAGAAACAATTAGAGTGGAAAAAAATTTTGGAAATGTTAATTTCACATTCCAGAAAAGTAGATATAGAGCATTAATTTCTCAAGCCTTTACAAATCTTTCCTCACTCTTATTCTAAACACACACATTATATACTTTTCCTTCTTCCAGCTTCAGTGTTCTCACTCCAAGATGCCTCCCCATTAATACTTACTGAGTTGCAGCGTCATTTTCAGTGACAACATGAGCCTTTGGCACAGTTTTCTACAACCTTTCAGGTGACTGATCACCTTTCTGGAATGCCAGTCAAACGCAGTAGCTATGCTGACACATTGCCCTGTAAATATATTCTAACGTAGTATCAACAGTCAAAGCAGCTTCAAATATTGTACCTTGTTCAAGTATTTCTGGACGATGGAGTTAGATCTGAACCTCAAGCTACTCCTGGGGCATTACTCAAGTTACCTCTGAAGAGGCTGCGGAAAGCACAGCTAGCAAGCTATTCTGCTTCACCACATCAGCTGCCAAGCAGGACACAGAACCCATTCTTCAACATTTACAAGGGCTGTCATTTTACACCAGCCAAAATAAATGATAAAGCCATTTGTATTATTAGATCTATCTGCCTAGGACATCCTACCATCAACTTCTCGTAGCACTGACTGCAGCAATACCTCTTCATAAGCACTGAGCATTCTTGGTCAGCTTTATTCTGAGTACTGGTAGAGAGAGAGAGATCAGCTTACTTGGTAAACAACAGTAAGGCAGACTGCTCTGTCCAATGTATCTCATCTTAAGAGTTAATCTCAGGAATATTATTTTTAGTAGTTGCCAGGGACAGTACTGTGAATCAGACAACAATTTTGTTACTGTATTCTACATGACATTAAGTGACCATAGCAACATCTGTGCTACTAGCATTTGTATGTATTATTTATATAGTGCTGTGGACATGCCTGGTGTTCTGCAGACAAACTAAGATATGGCTCCTCTCCTGAGACAATTCCAGTCTAACTCAAAAGGTGGTGAGCAAAGCCTTACCCACAGTGCTGTCAAATAACAGGTCTCAAAACAGCACACTAAAATAAGCACAACTTGTGTTTAAGTTTTGCATCCTAAAAGAACTGCAGCAACAGGCAGCATCCGACGGGAACTTAACTGTACAACATAAGAATGAGTAACTCAACAGCAAATTTTAAACATGCAGTCAAGACCATTAGAGAATTAACAGTCTTTTACCATGGCAATTGAAAAACACTTTAAAATCAATATTCCAATTGCTTAATTGGAAAAATGATGTCTCTTTTATTTACCTCTATTCATGCAATTATTCTAAAAGCTACTCTACTATTTGCAGTATTAGGGCAGGTAGACCCTAAGCACAGCAAAGCCCAAGGGAAGAACTGCAAATACTGTTAAAAGATAACTTTATTTTTTCTGACATTTTATGCCAGGGTAAAGAGGAAAGATAAAGAAAAGAAATGTCTAGCAAAACTGAGTTACTCCATGAAGATCTGAATTAATGAACTCTGAATGCCTACAGAAATATATTTTGCCTCCTCGCTCCATCATCTAAGCTGTTTATTAATTAAATATATCAGGAATTGATCGAACCTTTACACTTCTGTCTTCTATGTTTTGGCAGAATTAGCCTGCAGGTTAAAAGTGACTAGAGAGCACAGGAGAGGGTGTATGGAAAATGCTCAGAAGAGAAGGGGGGCGAGAGGACTACACCCTCATAACCTTCATTTTCCTTGGAAACAAGGTTAAAAACAGTCATCCAACAGTCATCCAGGAAAGTATATACCTACTAATGGGCTCCCACCTTTGATTATGAGGGCTGTGTATTTAAACACCCTCTTTTCCATTTGATACTAAAACCAATGTAAGGAAATGAAATACCAAACATCAGTTCAGCTGTGCAATCATCAGAATTCTTCTTCAGTGTCCTACTTTGCCATGGTGTGCTTTTGTCATAGCTCCTCATTTTCATCTCACCAGAGAAGGTGAAAATCAGGCTGAATTTAAAAAAGGTTGGGCTTAACATATTATTAAAAAAGTTCCCATTACAAATATTGAAAAAGTAACAGGTGATTTTTTTTTTTTTCCATACCAGGCAGAAGACTTCCATAGTTCCTTGACAAAGGATGATGTGGATCTAACGCTTTGTGGGTACAAAGGAATATGGGACGCTCTAGAAGAGGAATAAATCAGGGATCACATGGAAGCTGCATCTGGCCCAAGAACCTTTAGAGTCCAGGAGGGTACTAAGACAAAACCTCAATGCCTTTCCTTATTCTTATCCATTCCCAGGCATCCCCTGGTCCTTGCTGCTGGGGACAGGATGATGGTCCAGAAGAATCTGCCATGTGCAGCCATCCTTATGTTCTTAGTGTGTATTTGAACAATACACTTAGTGGCAAAGATTTTGTTTCTGATAGATTTTGTAACCTTGAAACAGACTTGATATACAGTTCACTTTTTTGTTACTGGAACTCTGAGTCACATTAATTATTTACAATGACATTTCTTATTAAAACCCCTAGGGTTTTTTTGTATCTATGGTTCATTTTGGGTGTTGCTTTCATTATCCTCATGGACTATGTGTCTAAGACACATCTTACGTAGTAATTGTAACATGGTTCATCTTTCAGAATCATCTTAAGCTCAATTTTACTCCTGTTTTATTAATAGACATAAAATGTCATTTATACAGAAGGTGAATGCCGGAATGCTTAGCAGTAGAAATATGAAAATACCTTTTCCTCATTTATCAACAAAGCTGGGAGGGAAGGGGGGAAGAATTAAATTTCAAAATGCAAAATCAATCATAAACTGACATTCTACAAACCAATGAGCAGTTTCAAAGCCAGGAAGCACAGCAGCAACCAGCAGATGGTGGATGGCACATAGGTACACGGCTTTTTGTCTGAGAAGAAAAATGCAACCATCCTGCAAAAACCAGTGGCACCAGGCTGTTGGCTGGAAATCTTCAGAAAACTGTCAATGCGCAGTATGCCAGGTGCAAAACTCAAGGTAATTTTTCATTCTACATTACCTAATTGCTAGATCTTTTTATCATATTTCATGCTTATATTATTGACCCAAGACAGGATAACTGTTTCCCCCTGCCTTTCTACCTGGCTGACAGCTGGGTGTGACACCAAGGGAAAAAAAATAAAGCAGTCTTTTGGCATAGCACCATTTGTCACTGCTTCTAGATCACACATTGGGGTAGTTGTAATAGTAGTAATCTTTTGTTTTAATGAAGTTCACCTTCTTTATTAATATTTCCTCAAGGCCACATTACACTTCAAAAGCAATACATCTGTGATAACTTAAATATAACATGCTCCTACTACCAAAAAGAGTCCCAGTATAGTATACATGTATTTTTAGACAACAAATTCAAGTTATTTATAAACAAGTTTCAACCTAGCATGTCCTCCATATTATAAAGCATTTTCCCTTTCTGAACTGATGACAGAAGCTGGCATATCCAACTATACCAGACACAGAAAAATCTCGTTTCACCTGGCAACTTTCCCACTCCTCTTACCAGCTTGTCTCTGTCTCAGTGCACAATTACTCCTTTATTTCACACTCCATTGTTCTGCATTCAGAATCATTGTGATGATTTTTTTTGTTACGACCACAAGGTAGCAGATTGCTCCAATTCACTTGATCATCTATACAGACCACAGTCAGGCCTGCTACATTCAAATCCATTAGCTTGCTAAGATTAGCTTGGTACCACCATATTCACTGCAGGCTAGTCTTTTTAACGTACAAAAAATGAGCTGGCTGTCTTTCAATGTCATGTAATTAAAAGTGGTTAAATGAGATTTAAAAATTATTTAGGCACCTAGTAGAAGCCAGGTTTTAGTACATGTAAAATTGCCTTTTAGGAGGCTTTGGAAGCACACCAGGTGAGGAATAAAAATGAAAAGACAACAGATAAACTAGTTGCAATATTTGGAGATTAGGTGTAGCAAAATGCATGCCAGCAGGACAGCAGGCACTAGACAATGCAGAGCTCTATGAAAGATTTAAAGACCAGTGAATAATTACCTTCCAAAAACAACAAAAAATGGTAATAATAAAAAAATGAGGTCTCTTCTAAAAGCTTTCTGCCAGTGCGTGACCAGCACCCCACGCCCCACACCAAAGTTTTACACCTATTTACCAAAGGGTAGATCATTTCAAGTAGGGAGCTTGTAGGAGCCTAGCCAGTGATATCTCCAACAGTTATGAAAGCTGCTTATGCTGAAGGCAAACAATGTTCCTGTATCCAGTCATGGCATCTTGCTGTAGGGTATTGCCAAGTAAATTTTCCTCCATTAACTTCATGAGAAATAATTATTTTACCTGAAATTAAATATAATGAGTAAACATTGCAAAACTACCCTATTTTACAGAAATGGTATCTATTCTGTACCAATCCAATACTTTCCTTCAAATAACGCCAATATAAGTTAAAGTCTTCCTATACACTATCCCACTCTATAAATAAATTGATGAATTTAACCCACATAAAATCACACATAGTACCAATCAATACCCATAATAAACATTAAACAATGTGCTATTACAGCGTGGTACTTAATCTCAACACCCATCCCATCCAGCATGGGTCATTTTTTCCTCCATTGGAATGACTCCAAAACCTCTAATTTTAATGAAGGGCTGTTGAAGCAGGGAAAAATGTAGTTTGGAAGGAGTTCAAATACATGAATTCCATGTACAGAACTGACTTAGGACCCATATTAACAATGATAATCCTGTGTCACAGCTCTTCTGAACAGCAAAACTGCGGATCAGTCACTTCAAATCCATTACCATCCCCAAATGGTTGTCCAGTGATGTCTAATTTCAATCAATAGCCAGTAATGAACCACAGCCATTAATCCCATTTCTATGTTTGTACGAAGTATCATTTTTAAGCTGCATATTCATATGCATAGAGATTTCAGTGAGTGTATAGAGATTTCACAGCCTGTGGCAATTTCTGCACTGGGATTTGAACATTTCCCAGGCACCTGGAAGAATGTTTAACTCACACTGTGTAATGATCTCAACAGTGAAGCCAAGATAACACACAGGACAGCGTGCTAGCCAAGCATTTACATTTTGGGCAACTGATGATCTTACTGAGCCACGCGCTGGGGATTTGAACATAACCAAAGGCAGGGAATTAGTTAATGGAGACAGTGATCAATAACAACTGAAGTCTGAGAGTGGTAGAGGAATTGGAATGCTGAACATGAACAGAATCTTGGGTTAGTACAAGAGAAAGCAGCATACCGAAATTAATACAATCTTCCACTTTTCACAGAAAGGTTTTGTATGAAAACTGAATGTTCATTCATGAGGCCATGCAGTCTAACACCTGACTGTTTAACAAAGGGGGAAAACCAAAAAAACCTGAAAGCCTCAAACACAGCAACTCTCAAAGGTGATCTGAAGTATGACCCTATATAGTGTGACCTTCTTCCTGCTCCTCATTCATTTTATATATACTCTACTCAAATGCAAAGAATACAATTACAACAAGCTAAGAACATGTTCCACATCCATGTCCTTCAATGGTCAAACTAGTCCCAAGGCTCATTCACAGTTAGTCAACTTCCCCTGCTACTTGTGCTACCACAACTGTTTTGTACCTGGAGTTATCCAAATGAATTCAACAATACAGCTTGAGAGAAAATACATAAATACAACAAATAAATGACAGTACAATTCATATCTTGAGTTTGTACTCAGGACAAATTTTCCTTACTTCAACCAATAAACCTAATTGCATGCTAACAATGATTTGTGAAGTAATGCACAACTGAAAGCAGTAATACAAGGGCTAGTCCTTGAAAAAAGATTCATGCCAGGAAATCCAGAATCTCCATGGATCAATCTCACAACATATTGCTCGAGGATTAGGGCATAAATGTCACATTGCTTAGCAAAAAACCCCGTATCAAATACCAAAGAAATACATTGGGTAACGCTACCGATATACAATGAAATTACATAGTATCCAGGACTAAACCAACCATATTTAAATCCTTGCAATAATAAAACTTGATATTTGAGCTAAAGTATCTAATTAAAGGTAATGCATTGCCAATCATAAGTACTCATCACACCAATGTCTCTTGAACTGCACTGGTTAGATCATTTTTGGCAAAGACAAAATAAATGAAGCACCCTGATGCTATGGTATGAAAGAGAAGGTCCTGACTTCACATGTGTCAAACTGGTAATCAAGTTTTTCCTCTATCTAATTCAGAACCCTATTTTTCACCCTCGATAGATCATTGTGACTAGGATGAGGTTTCACTGTGTTCACATTTGCGTTTCACAGAGCATTCCTCAGCCACGCATTCCCCTTGTTAGCATTACATTAGAAAAAAATTAATCCTGTAGAAAAACTGGAAATGAAGTTTCCTGGCAGCTGAGCTCTCCAAACAAGCTCACTGTGCACCAGAGCTGTCAATGTCCAGGCACTGGAAGCGAGTGGCTGGATACAGACTTAGGGTCAGAATCCTCTCTTTCCACAGCAGCTAGACACAGCACTGGCAGAGGCACAGCAAAACCCTCCAGCATCACAGAGATTTGAACCTCCGCCTAAATATATAACCAAAAAAATCAGTCATACTGATAAAAAAGCCCCCTCATCTTCTAAAATCTTTTTTAAAAATATCAAAGCAGTATTTCTATAAAACCTAAGCCTCCTACCTTGAAAAGAGACATTTCAGTGCAGTGCAATTTTTGTAAACACTCTAAATACTTGCGGGTTTATTTCCACTTCAAATATCTGATACATTGCCTCAATTGAATTGCCATTCTCTATTCAAGTCTAACACTAATGTTAGTTATTTTAACAGCTACACTTTAGGAAATGCACATTTGAGCAATATAACAAACATGGATATCTCTCCATCTACTCCACTAGAATTCTTGCAGCAGACTTTAGGGAAAAAACAATTGCCTTTATCTCACAGATGAAAACAATAATGATTCAACTATGTTAAAGGCATCAAGATTGTAATTGCACACAAGGAAACATAACACAAGAGATTATATTGAGAGAGATGTTTTGATGTGTATAACTCTGAATAGAATGAGAGTAACTCGATCCACAGAAACACAGGATAGACCAGTGAAACTGAGAGCAGCCCAAGCAAGGAGGCAGCTAGCTCTCTGTACTTCCAACTTCCCATCCTCAAATAGGGATGGTGATGAACCTAGAAAAAAACCCTCAACTACTCACAATCTGAAGCCACCATGGTGAACGACATTTTTTTTTCTCACAACCTGAATAAATGAATTGAAAAGCCACAAAACTGAATTGCTTGTGGTGACTCTCAGGCAGCAGCTGTACCAGGACCAGCAGAAACTGAAAATCAGGGTGACGCATAGGAAAAGAAACCCAAGAACTCCCTGAAGAGGAAGAAAATTTCTGCAAAACTTTCCCGGAACATATTCATGGCTTCCCTGAAGCTGAACTAGTAGGTTTAGCAGTATACTATTTTGTTGGTACTCTATAAAGAGACTTCAAATACATATTTCTCCTCCCTTTCCCTATCAAAGTGGTTATCATAGAAATTATTTTCTCCCTTTTAAGTAAACACCAGATCTAATTACCCACACAGCTGAGCAGAATGTTTCCTCTTCATTTCTAAGAGTCAAAACAATCACATCAAAATATTACTGAATTTGAATAACTGAATAAACTTTTGCTGAAAAGAGAAAGATTAAACTTGACACCTGTTTTGTGACACTGATAATCACAATGCCTCTTCAACCAGTATGATTATAATGCTTTAATGCTCCCAATATTAATTATGGGTGTTTTCAAGTCTAAAATTTAGGTAAGGAGAGAATGAAGCACACAAGACAATCATTTAAGAATAATGAGACAATTCTATGTAAGCAAAGCATTCAGTACATTTGAAAACTGTTTACCTTATAGACAAGCATAAAATTTAAATGATAAATTATGAAGATAAGATAGCTAAATAATAATTTAAATAACACTATATAAAGACTAGCAATCTTTTTATTTCCACTAGGAGTTCAAATGTATCCAACGTCACAAACTGCGGGTATGAAGGTTGAGGCCTTTTTGAAGGGGGGTTTAAAGACATTTTGTATCTGTGATGGAGGGGCAACAAATTAATCAGTAATGGCATTAGTTCAGCTGAAAAAAAAGAAAAGAAAGAAAAAAGACAGCAAATGAACAAGGTGAAGATTAGACAAAAGAAACCACTGACACCCTGTAAGAACTCCTTAAGAAATTCTGAGTTTGAATTGTTTGATTTGATCAAAGTGGCATCTGCTACTTTCATCTTAAAATTGCTTCAGAAACAAAAGTAGTGTTGACATACCAATCCATTGATATCCCTTCTCACTTCCTCAGGAAGATTCTTTGAAAAACTGTGGGCAAAGGTTCAATTTCATCTGAAAGAAGGTGCATGTGCATGTGTGTAAGCCTGGCCAAACTCTTAACATCTAAGAAGAAAAAAAAGCTCTTGGTAATTATATATATGTATTAAATGGAAGAGTACAGAAATATTGTCCAATATATTACATAATTAAAAATGAGTAAATTCAAGGGGTGTTGCTTTGTTAGGAAAGTGCAAATGTATAGCTGTATGAATAACTTGTTTCAGCAGAAAGTTACAGAAATGAGTGTCTCATGTTATCAGTTTCGATTTTTCCAGCTGCTGACATTTCTGGCCTTGACCCATGGGCTGAGTCCTTTCCTCTAGCTCCTTGTCTCTAGCTCCTTAGGAGCAAACCAGCCATAGGGCTTCACTCGGCACCAGCTCGGAGCAGCAGCTGCTCTGAGTGGAGTGAGCCACAGGGATGTGCAGCTTCTGGTGTCACATCTGGCTAAGGGGGTGGTGGGGACAGCCTCCTCCAGCAAGCGCAGAGAGCTGGTCAGCTCAGGGGTTGATGCCACTGATGTTTCCTAGGTATTTCTCTATGTGTTTCGTAAGTCCGAGTAATATCACTTGGAAGCAGATTGCCTCCAACTCTTTTCTTTGCCCTCTTACATGCATTTTAACTGTCTCTCCTAGTGTAGTCCTTGCTTTAACGGAAAGCAAACTGCCACTGTGATAGTCTTAACTCTGGGAAACTCAGGACTAACATGTAATTTGGTAGCTTGCTTGGAAGCTCACATAAGTGCCCTGTGAAACAAGATTTACATTTCAGAAGCCACATTCCTTCTTCCCCCCACCCAGAGAGAGAGAAATGAAGTTTCTCACTATGTATCCACACAAAAGAAAACTAACATACAGGAGACAGAAACGTACAAGGAAATGAAGAAACCAACTGCACTTTTCACAATGTTTACAACTGCAACTCCTTACCAATACACAAGAACCAAAAAAGAGAAAAAGCAGTCAGTATAAGCATCCTATCATAAATACCTAAAATGCAAGACCTTACTTTGTTTCAGCTACAATAATGCCTTAAAAGCTTCAGCAAAGCACCACAACCAGACACTTTTTAACCAGTTCCCACTGTTTAAGAGCTTTTTAAAAATCTAAGCCATGCCTGCTAACTACCAGAAAATACCTAACAAGACAATCAACAAAATGGCTGTGGTATCTCTGGTCTTCAAAAAAATACGTTGTGGTTTATCTTAAATATTGGAAAGGCTTCCTATGATTTATTAGTTTTACACAAAAACTTCAATAGGTTTTCAATCACTGGTTTTGAAACTCAGTAAGTGTGTGAAGCCACCTGTGAAACTAACTACCTAGTGGTTTTATCAAAGGACAGCATTTCATTACAATATATTTTCTTCCTGTAATTATTTCAAATCTGCATTTGAATTGCTCAATAGGAGGAATGCATCGTCTGCCAGCCAGCTTCCCCCCTTTCCTCTCTTCAACTGTCATCAGCATTTCTCTCTCCTGCTATTTGCTGAATTATTTTAATGGAGATATTATTAGTGAATCACTCTACCTTTGAGTGGTCAATATTTCCACCAACCAAGAAATAAGCCAAAGGTAGTTTTTCATTACAACATGGTCATTCTGGACGTAAAGTGAAGCCTATTCAGTAACCACATTATGGAACTGAAGAGTGTTTGCTTTTTAAAATCAATATAATGATAAACTCTTAAGGCTCCTGAGAGAAAAGAAAGAAGCTGCATTTTGTCCTGCAAAGTATTTCTAGTTTAGAATTAACTTTCAAGGACAGTTCTGGTAACAGATGGATATATTTAAAACCAGAAAAAGTGAAGCAAAGTCTAAACAAATTTCTACAATTAAAGCAGCTGTGACTCAACTTCAAAATGCATGCAATAGTAACTTTTCTTTTTGTCTTCCTATTTGTCTTCCTAACCCTAACAAGTGGAAAAATACTTCTTTATAGCAGAGGTAACAGCCTCGCAGAACACTAACAGTCTAATTATTACTGTTTTAAAGACTGCAGGTGGCCTGTGGTCTGCCAATACAACCGTCTCAAAGACAGAAGATCAGAAAGACGGGGGGAAAGGAGACACCCGATGATTTGGCAACAAAGAAAATCTCCAGAAGTTTGGACAGCTGCTGGGTATGCTGGCCTGTGTAAGAAAATGCTCCTCAGCATGACAGGAGCAGCAGCAAAAAAGCAAATTCTGAACAACAAAACATGATCTAAACATGTAGCAAAGTTACAATTATTATCATTCCATAATTTCCAAAAGCACAACTGATCTCTCTGTAGAAAAATGAGATAAAAACATTGCTTTTTCTTAAAACAGATACTCACCAGTGGTTAACACAGCCTTCTGAAAGGATATAAAGCATATTAGATAAATATACAGATACACATCCCCGAACCCCACAGAGAATAACCAACACTTACACGTGCTGAAGAGATTAGTATGGGTAGAAACATTTGGCTCGTGGGAGTGGGTGGAAGGGGAAAAATTTTAATCAAATCCATTACCTGGTTATTGATTTCTCTTTGCCAGACTGATCCTGTAGAATACTTATAAAGCCTTTGACATTGAGATGTTGGGCCAAAGATATTGGATTAGACTAAGCAAAAGCTGAGCTTCTCATGTAATCTCTCATATTTCATTTATATGTGATTTATTCGTTTGTCCAGCAGAGGCTTTTTATTGATAAAAATAATGAGATTGAGAATCCCAAAGGAAATCTAATGCCCACCCACTCAAACTAGGCTTTGTAGGCCTGAGAGGGAATGATGTTATGGGACGACTATTTCCTTGTATGAAAAGTATGAAGCTTGCCAAGGATTTTGAAACAAACAAAGCTACTTTTGAAATTAAAATTCTGCTATACTTGAAAACACCAAGTTAAACACAGTTAAAACCATACACCAGGGAGCAACCGAAACACTTCTGAAATAGTTTTTCTTTGCAGAATAAATGAATGCAACCTTTTTTCTTTTGACTTCCTTTAGTAGCTCAGTTTGATAAAACATCTTAAAATACGTCTACTCTGCTAAATATGATGTGTTACATAAAGCCAGTTAGATGACAGAAAATTAATTGTACCACTCAAAAGAAGTTTCTAACCATTGTCAAATTTAATATGTAATCTGGTAACTAAAGGCTTTGCTGAACTACATGAGAATTTAAGATTCTCTAAGAAATTAAATTATGCCTTTTCAATAAAATGCTGTTCAAAAGTCCTAAGCAAAATGTACAGACTTTTGTGCATTTCTTTAATAGCTATCAATAGTAGTAAAAGGATAAATAAAACCAGTGTGTTTCTGCAGTGAACCCTGACTTAAGTCTTAAAGTCTCTATTTCAAGGCACAGATCAGAATAATCCTATTCCACTGATAGCCAACAGAGGCCTTTGTGATTAACAGGAGTCTTACAACTCTTTCTTATGCTAATGCTTAAAGCAGAGTTAGCGGCTTTTAACTCTCATCCTTGTTTCACATATAATGTGGAACTCAGCATCTATGACTCAAAAACTATCAGAAAAGTCTTTTGAAGCTCATTGTTTATGGACCACTTATTAACAGTAATTTCCAAGATCCTTTCACTGAGAGGACCGTAAGCCTGGCTGTCCCAGTGGTCAGACAGAAAGGGTGAATGCTGACATTTTATTTCTTCCTCCTCCTTGGCTCTCAGGTGTACACAACAGCTTGCCTGACCAGTCTTACTCTTTGTGTGAACACAGAGCTTCTCTTACCAATGACCTCTGTGAAACCTCCTGGGGCAGTGAGGTCCCTTCCTACCCCATGTGTATCTACAGGCCATGGGCCATGATTATTGTTACCTACAAAATCTAGGTTTGCCTTGTTTCAGCTCTTTACTCTGAAACAAAGTATGGTACTCCATACTTTAAAGACTGATTGATTGTGAAATCGTCTTAGCTTTTTTCTAAGATTCCCAAATACAAAACCCTCTGTTGTCCATAATGAATCCATCAATTCCTGAATGCGCAGAACCCATCTCTGGGATGTGCTGCACTTGCTGCATATCCACAGGCTACCTGGGCAGCCTGTGCTCAGTACTCCTGAATCGCCTGGAAGCAGCTGACAAACTGGAAGTGTATTGCAGAGCACATAATTACTTACCTGGGAGGCCCAGGGCCTGCGTAGATGGTCTGGGATTGGGCAGTTATCCCATGAAAACACACAAAACTCTTCAACGCCACCAGAAATACAATCTGGATGACAACAAACAGGAGGGTACCTGAACACATCACAGCCAAAACTTTACCATCATGGAATCTGAAAGGGTCCTTGATGGACCTGAATTCTCATCCTGTTCTTTCCTTGACAATTCAAAGAACTTCCTTTGGTCCTGAGTAGGTTAACATGTATGGCGTTACCTTTGCGACTGGTGACCCAGCCTGGACAGTGACTTTAAGGGATGGGTGGCATCAAAACCCAACACTTTAAAATCACCGACTCCAAAACCTTCTTCATGTTGGCAGATATTCTGAAAAACCCCAAAAGTGTATGTGAAGGTCTGTAACTAGAAAGAGCCTCCAGCAGCACAGTCGAATCACAAAACTGAATGTTAAATTACATCTTATATACAGACAAATGCTGTTCTATTTAACTAAAACTAACAAACATTAGCTTGTAGTAATATTTTATAGATCCTGGAATCATAACTTCAGTAGCAACTGTGTGGTCTGGAAGTCTCCCCAGTTTCACCAAATAACTGTAGCATCAATATTTGAAAGTCGGTCCATTAAACAAAATGGAATTATAGATATTTCCTGTTTCTTCTCATAGAAATAAAAATACATCTCAGACTGGCCTTAGGAATTATTATGAGGAGGAATATATTTGATGTCAGTAGAATTTTTTAAATGATCCTGTTCTTGTGACTACAGAACCTAGTTACTCAGGATGTCATCAAGTGCTTTTCATTTGCAGAGACTTCATGGGCCATGTACACTTCTAGTTATTCAAAAAATATTATTTGCAATATGCAATTGAAAAGAAAGCAGCCATTTATTTTGAGTGCCAGATTGTCTGTCTGACTCTCCTCATACCCTGCAGATGTTTCCCACCACACACTGATAAATGAGAATATTATAGTTGGCAAGAAGATTGGTATGGACCGATGCATCAGCATCTACCAGTAACAGGACCCTCCTCAACAGGGACTGAGAGCTGTAAAGGTGGGGGGTGAAAACAGAAACATGCTGCCTGATTGTAATTCACTTTGATAATTAAAGCATGATGGGCTCTCAAACAACAAAAGAGTGTGAAATTCCAAAATCACACATGTACCTGCCAAGTTGTCAAGACTGACTGTTGCTCCTCAGTTTCCCTCCTTTTCCAAGTAGAAGTCCTCTGGGATACAGCGAGCAATGAACACTGTCAGATTCTGCCTGTTACATCTGAACAACTGATCTTGGCTGGCTTGAAACCCTGCCTCCCTCTCCTTTCTGTGCATGCCTTCCCCCCTGAATTTTGCCCCTCTTCCCCATTACTCCTGTGTTCCCCATCTCGAGCCTTAAATTTCCACTAGAGACAGGGCATAGCTGAAGTCAAGAGCAAACCACAGCTCTTGGCTGCTTATGTATTAGCCAACATAAGTTCAGCAGTGATTCTGTGCTGCTCAGCCTTACGCAGCTGGAAGAGACCTTGGTTTTAGAGACAAGTGCTTAGACATTTCTGCAGACCAGGCATTCATAAATGTTTCATTGCTGACTACCCATAGCCCCCCAGCCACCCAGGCAGAATCAAAATCACTGTCCCTCCATTGCCTGCTCTGATGTGCTACTGAATTAGTCTAAAAGCTTCTGGTGTGAATTCGAGCCCTCCTGGAGTTGCTATTTCCTTCCCAACCCATTCAACCACATCCTCATACCCAACCTCAACATATTTTGCTAATTCGTTCTGCATTGTCTCTCTGCAAGGCTGGCTTTCTCATCTACCCATGCATAGGTTTTCATCAGAGTAACATCACCTCCTTCAGCTTCGAGAGATACAATCTCAAGCTGCTTCTGTTCTTCCAGAGCACGGCTTGTTCTTTTCGCCCAACACCTTGTCTTTCTCTTGCACCCCCTCACTGCTACCTTTTTCTAGGCCATCAAACACTAACTACCTTTATTTTCAAGATGTTTGATGCATGAACACACTTACCTTATTTTTTTCCCCTAATTACTGAGGAGACAATACCCACCTCCAGTTTTCCAATAGCAAAAGAACTTAAAGAAAATCCACACGGTTCAAAATAACTGCTGTGGGTTTTTTTGGTATAATAAACAAATTGACAACAGTTTTGATTTCTCTCCTCAGTAACTGTGAGAGTTGAAATAGCAACAGAAAGAATACAAGCAATTCCGCTTCTGTCTCACGTGAACAGGACACTACAAAGGAGTTGACAATTTTCAGTGTACGTTTTAAATAGCTTTAAGAACCTACAGTTTGTACTTTTTTCAATTCAGAAATTCATTGTATTTCACAGACTCAAACAATGTTTGCATGAAAAGGGTTACAAACATTTTAGAAGAGTTGACTTGATTAATATTTATGAATATATTAAAGACATTATGTATTATACCAGCACATCTGTGGAACAAGAATACAGTATTTTACTGTAGACCAGTATTTTAGAATCATAGAATCATAGAACAGTTAGGGTTGGAAAGGACCTTAAGATCATCTAGTTCCAACTCCCCTGCCATGGGCAGGGACACCTCGCACTAACCCATGTCACCCAAGGCTCTGTCCAACCTGCTCTTGAACACTGCCAGGGAAGGAACACTCACGACTTCCCTGGGCAACCCATTCCAGTGCCTCACCACCCTCACTGTAAAGAACTTCTTCCTTATATCTAATCTAAACTTCCCCTGTTTAAGTTTGAACCCATTACCCTTGTCCTACCACTACAGTCCCTAAGGAAGAGTCCCTCCCCAGCATCCTTATAGGCCCTGGAAGGCTGCTATGAGGTCTCCATGCAGCCTTCTCTTCTCCAGCCCCAACTCTCTCAGCCTGTCTTCATACGGGAGGTGCTCCAGCCCTCTTATCATCCTCGTGGCCCTCCTCTGGACTCGCTCCAACAGCTCCATGTCCTTTTTGTGTTGAGGACACCAGAACTGTACGCGGTACTGCAAGTGAGGTCTCACAAGAGCAGAGTAGAGGGGCAGGATCACCTCCTTCGACCTGTTGGTCACACTTCTTTTGATGTGACCCAGGATACAGTTGGCGTTCTGGGCTGCAAGTACACACTGCTGGCTCATGTTCAGTTTCTCATCAACCAACACCCCCAAGTCCTTCTCTGCAGGGCTGCTTTGAATCTCTTCTCCACCCAACCTGTAGCAGTGCCTGGGATTGCCCCGACCCAGGTGTCGGACCTTACACTTGGCTTGGTTAAACTTCATAAGGTTGGCATTAGCCCACCTCACAAGCGTGTCCAGATACCCTCTGGATGGCATCCCTTCCCTCCAGCGTATCAACCAAACCACACAGCTTGGCATTGTCGGCAAACTTGCTGAGGGCGCAATCCCACTGTTGGGCACTGACACGCACCTCTGCTATGCTGCAGAGCGTCACTCTTTAGCCACCCAGGAACGTTAGTGATAAAGATAAACAAATCTAGCACGTCATGAAATATCTTAATGTAAGTAGAGGATGGTTCTTAAAGGTGAAGCATTTACATTGTCAGCTTACTCTGGAAACTGGCAGAAGATGCACATTTTTGTTAACATACCATGCAGATGAGGTCCTTAGTGACATGGTTTAGCAGTGGACTGGGCAGGGCTGGGGTAAAGGTTGGACTTCATGATCTTAAACGTCTTTTCCAACCTAGCTGATTCTATGATTTTTGGCTGCTATTCCAAACATTTGGGCCACCTGGTATCCACAGGTACACTACAAAGCTCTTCTCCAGCTATCCAGATTTTTAACAAGAAGCCCATGCGGATGGCTGTCAGAAGCCATTCTGACTCCCTCACTCCTTCACACGTATAAAAGATAAATTGGAAAATATTTCTAAATTTTTCAACAGTGACAGGAACTTGCAATGTCTAATTCACCTGCAAACGACTATTCAGACACACCAAGTAAAAATAGTGTTTGTTTTTGAAGATTGACCAGTTGTCACCTGAGCTTCAAAAAGGAAACACTTTTCTCCTCCCTCCTTCCAGCTGCCACGTTCTGTAGATGACAGGACCTGTTTGAAGTTTTACTTTTATCTAAAAAGCTTAAGGCAAAATTCTACTCTCAGATCTGCAGAGAGCATCACAACAGAGATGTTCTGCTCTCCCCACATGCAAAGAGGTAGTCTGCTGCCCTTATCTATTGTCCTGGGAGCCACTGCAATGCAGGGAGAACACATGGGGAACTAAGACCCTTTGTACAGACTGAAGAGCACTGAGTGCAATGCAAAAAATCATACACCAACACACTCTGAAGCTTCAGCAAACCACACACCCTCACCTCACTCTACTTTGCTCATATGCGAAGCAGACGTGTTTTTAAGCAAAAAAATTTGTGGAATGAAGCACATTGTCAGCGAAGGGGAAAATGAGACACCCCAATCCCTTCCATCCAACAATTCTTCAGAAACTCAGTGTACCTTACCCCTAACGCTCAATGTCATTATGATAGTTAAGGATATTTTTGTACATCAGTACTGGGAAAGATTCAAATGACAATCCTCATCACTAATTTGTATTAATCAGCAGGCAAAGTCCAGAGCCTAAAATGTACCTTTACCTTTTTAGTGTATGCAGGTAAGTTCCTACTACCAACTCCCATTCTCTCACTGCTTTTGGAGAAGCTGAGGATATATAAAGAAAACCAGACCCTTAGCTTGAAGATTATGGATCTTCACAGCTACCAATGAGACCTGCAACTTCACCCCTATTTACACAGTGGTGGCACTAAGACAACCGTAAGGAATAGTATACTGTGAACACGTAAAAATGGATTTCTGGGTTTTTCACTCATTTGTATGTGCAGAAGCACCAGCTGAATTCACATCATAGCTCTAGATTTCTTCCTCCTCAAATTACTAGTACACTCCGTGTCAGTGTATCGATCATTCTGATGCTGTTCAAAGATGTTTTCAAAGTGGACTGGTGTGTGTGACTCCGCATGCAGGCACATCCTTTGGCTACACATAAGATATTTCTCAGAGCAGAGGTGGAGATCGTTCTAAACCAGATTTTACAGATGGAAAGAAAAAACACAGAAGAGAAGTGTTCTAACACAGGACAAAAAGGGAAGAATGTAAAAGTTTGGAAGTTGTACCCAGATTTCTGTATCATGATTTACTAGCCCAGTACCACAAAAATATTTTTCTTATCAACTTTCGCTTGAACATAATTTTACATCTTTAAAACAGTAACGAACCTAGAGACTACCTACATTTGATTCCAGAATATAATCTATCAGAAATTTCCATTTTTAATTGTTTTTACTTCCAGAAGACCTGAGATCTAGAAGTCCCCTACTTAAAAAAAAAAAAGAAAAAGATGATTAAATGTATTCTGTCACATTATATATATTTTATCCAGTAACGGAAGACAACATTTTAGCAGCACTGCTTTTGATTCACGCCAGAGCATTCAGCAGGAGTCAATTTATACTGCAAGAGAATAACGATGTACCTCAACTCATTTTAATTTCAATAATTGAAAGAGGAATAGGAAAGCTTATTGAAAGGACTGTATTCTGGTCAAAGACTAATGAGAAAATAGTTTTGAGTCTCTGAGTCAGCGGGTGTCATGGTAACAATGCATTATCAAAATCTGATTAGCATGCCCAGCAGCTTTAGAAATGATAACATGCTCTTCTAATTGTATTTCCCTTTCTTTCCCTGTGATGAGTTTCATATTCATAACAGGTAAGAGGTAAGGCAGCATTCTGTTTATCTGCAAGTTAAGACTTTGGATGTCCAGCACGCTCACAAACTCTGTGCAAACTGTCGAAATAGAAAAATTCTCCTACCATCTTAAAATAAGCTGAGCTTTCCATTTCTCTCCTCCCATAACTTAAGTCAAATATTATTCGCTTCTTTTAAATACAGAAAATTCTTTCTAAGGATATACACACAAAAAGGGGAACACTCTGAAATGGAAGACTCTTAAGAAAAAGCCTATGTTTCATAGGAGAAAGAGATGCAAGAAAAGAGTAAGTGCATGTTTAATTCATCCCAGAAAGCATGACTCCATGTTCTTGAGTTTTTGAAAGAGGGAGGGGATTTTCCTGTGTTTAGATGACTGTGTGTGTGCTTGCTAACTATTAAAATACCAGGAATCAGGAAGAAGCATGAATCTGAACAGGATATTTTTCCTTCTCATGAAGGAAAGAGCTAATATTGTTTCATAAAATAAATACAATGAAAATAAAAGGCTGCAGGTTTAATAATGCTCTTTTTATAAGTGAACCTCAGTGAGTAGCCTGGCAGACCTTTATTATGTTAACATTAAAGAATTCCATTGCAACTGCAGCCTTACAAATCTGATGGAAAGTCATTTTAACATATGGAGTCTCAGTCTTAACAAATGTTGGGGTTTTTTTGAGACAGAGTAAAATGGCATTCTATTTTTCAACAGAATGACCAAGAAATCTATTTCATGTTTGGCCTACTTCCATGACCCTTGTAACCTAAATATTTAATTCTTATTTTCAATGTTCACTTTAATTTATTAATCAGCTTCAAATCTTTACAAAAAGAAAGGAGGAGAGCTTGTATTCTTATTGTCTAAATAAACTCAAATACTCTTAGTCATATGACAAATGATGCCTAATACAAGAAATCAACTTTTCTGTATTATTAATACTGGAGCAGTGTTTGTTATAGTGCATAAACAGGGAGCAAATGAATACAGTGAGACCTAAAAAGCTTATTAATCCTTGTTACGTGCACTGGCATGCGGACAGAGTTTAAGATATACAAAATACTAAAGGCAATCAATCTTAAGTCAACACACTGAAAGCCAGAGCAACATTTATCTACATGTTTGGAAACTCGGTAGAGAGCGCAGGGTTACACTGAGAATAGAAAGTCATCAAAGCAGGCCAGTGAACAAAGAAAGAGCAAACAAGTATGCCCCAGAAGGGATCAGTGCTTGTTCAGGGGACTGTTTGCACTAACCTTGGATGGAAGCAGCAGCCTGAAAGCCAATCAGTGTGACCTTCACCTGTCATGATGATGTTCCCATGAGGTAAAGCCCACATTTTCCAGAGGTGGTCATCACTGCCAGTGACTACAATGTCTTTTCGGGGATGTAAAGCCAAGCTACAACAGAAAAGAAAGGCACGTTATATTCTGTATCAATTTCATTTTATGTTAAATACACAGCAGTGAGATTCCTTTAACTTAGGGCAACAGCTGCAGAGGACTCTGATTCTAGATGGACAGAACAAACAGTGATGCCTTCTATGCTCCTAAGAATTTAGAATACATGCTAGGTAGAAGAGTTTCTGCTTCTTCTGAAGAAAACAAAAAAAGGTGCCCGACTTCAGTGAAACCAGGCTTGTTTTCACACTCTCTTGAGGTTTCAGTTGATTAAAACACTTTAAAATACTTTGTTAGATTATGTTCTTACAAGCATGCGACAGGGTAATACACGAACAAGCTGTACCAATATGAACTTCCAAAAGCAGCGGCTTGTCAGTCTGCTGCTGATGCCCACAGGTCTAAAGTCTCCTACCACTGAGAAATAACTCAAATGATAATTACAATCCAGGAGTTACAGTCTCTGGCATCACTTTGGCACCTATTCACTGGGACTAGGTCAGAAAATCCATTTCAATTCTATACTCAAAACGTGTTACATGTTTTCATTTTTTATTACGTAGCACACTGGCAGGTAATGGAAATCACACACTTAGCGCACCCCTATACTGAAAACTTGGTTTATTTTTGATTTAGCAACTGCAGTGCAGCTTAAAATGGATCCAGGGAAGAAAATCAATCTGTTGGAAAGATAACAAGTAGTGTATTTCGTATGGATTTGGTTATTTGATTTAAATTATTGTAATGCTTTACTATTTGTTGAACATCAAAAAGCATCTAGGAGTTGACTTAAGTCCCGGGAGTAGATTACTTTAATAGATTAAACCTGGAGTTCAGAATCAAAATGCAACTATGGGGAGAGGAATCATAACCTGCATGTGCTCCTATTTCAGCTGTGCATCAGGGCTCACAGTCTGCGGAGAAAAACTTATTAAAACAGAATGAGAGTAGAGACGATGATAAACAGACAAATTGGAAGAGAGGTCTTAGAACGCACGTTATTATAAAAATCCCTTTTTTAACAGTACCTTTCTCTTGCACTCAAATTAATTCATAAAACTCCTAAACCAGACTCACAGCTTCTACTGTAGTTTGAAAAATAATTCCCTCCATCACATCCATGCTAAAAACATATTGATGAAACTAGATTTTTGTTACAAAACACATCTATTCTTGCAGTTTAAGGCAAAGTCTAGGAAGATTCCTACCCATTCATCAGCTGAATTCAACTGCTCGACCAAGGAGCCTGGGTTTTACCCGTTCTCTAGTTTCTTAGAAAAAAAAAAAAGTTTTCTGTCTTTGCCTAAAGAAGAGAAAGTTCCTTTGCATTTATAGGGAGAAAAGAGAATGAGGGAATGACTCCTTTAAATTCTCCAGAGATGCACAGAGAGCAATCATATCACTTAGACTGGCCACAACAGATATCTAGAAGAGCAAGGAGAGAATAGAGGTAAAAGAACTGAAGTCTGAAAGAAGGCACGCCAGTGGCCTGTAAAATACAGGATGAGAACAACTGTCCCAGAAACCCTCTAGTGTTGGAGACCTGTGACACACCAAAAATCCCATTGCTGTTTTCTGCAGCATGCATAGGCACAGAGCATTGTTATTCTAGAGACCAGCTTCACAGAAAATGAGTGGGCTAATAAGTATAAAGATAAATCCGTATCAGGGCTGCTACACACCCTTCCCTCAGTCTCAAAAACAGAGCCTTCCCCACCGGTATGCAGCTCACACAGAAACGA
Source organism: Strigops habroptila (assembly GCF_004027225.2). Taxonomy (NCBI): domain Eukaryota; kingdom Metazoa; phylum Chordata; class Aves; order Psittaciformes; family Psittacidae; genus Strigops; species Strigops habroptila. The sequence continues at coordinate 1,890,149 of NC_044281.2, forward strand.
GACCAGCGCAGGAGGATCTTTTACTTGCTAGCAACAAGGTCCTAAGCTCCTCTGGATGTAGCAAGGAATGGCAAGGGAAAAAGAAACGGAAGTGGATTCAAGAAGGCTAGAGGAGGATGCCTGCTGCAGAACAGCCTACAGCATGTGCTACTGCAGGAAGGTTCATCACCGGTTCAGGCCTGTCTATGGTTTTTCAGGTTTGGGAAAAACTTTATCGCTGTGTTATTTGGAGAAAAAAATCAAGCAAGCAGTGTCACATGGATACAGCTTACATTTTTCTCTTAATCTATCTTACATGTATTAGATACTCTCCAGTTTTTCTCTCCAGATATTTCTGCTATTAGTCAAAGTGCATGCCTGTTGTGAAGCCTTTCCAGCAGCTCTCTCTCTTATATTCTTCCCAAATATCTGCCTTCTCAGTTGCCGAGATATATTACACAGTCTAACTTAAATTGCCTTCAGTCTACCCTTCACTCGAAGGAAAATATGACTTTCTTTCAGATCCTGACCTTAGCCCTCCCAACACACTTCCTGTCCAACTTTTGAAATGTCCAAACTTCTTCAGTGACCGCACATTCCTAAAGAGCTTTGAGACAATCCATAAAGTGAATTTCATACGGAAGGAAATATCTTGCCATCGCTATCAAGCCTGCACATTTATTTTTCACAGGCTTTTCTTCTAATTGCAGAGCTCTTGGAGCTGTTGTAAAATGCTGTTGCTGCCCAATGTTGTTTTTTTTCTCCATGCCATTATTACAGGCACACAGTGAGCACTATTTAATTAACAGCAAATCTGTGACATGACTGTTGAGCTGCTTCTAAGAAGGGGAAGCCCATTCATCCAAAAGGCGTTCTATATGCAACATTAATTAGGCACCCTTGTCTTCATTTCTGGCAAGCCAGCATTGTATAGATTTTTGCTTCATGTCTGTTCACAGGGTCTAATTATTTCCAGCACGGAAGACTTTGGGTAGACTACAAGGGAAATCAATAATGGAACATGTGTGAGAGGAACATTAGTTTTCTCCTCCTCCTCCTATGGGATAGAAGTGCGATCAGAGGAGACCTGGCCAAGAAAAAAAAAAACAAACCCTCTCAGAGTTTTGCTGCTGTTGAGTATATAAATACCCATGTTTACACAATTCATTCTAGCATTATAAGACATGCTCATCTCTTCAGCACTTGCCATGGTAGATATATAGTGCTCCCAGTAATCTGCTTTCAAAACAATAATTGATTATTTTAATTTATTTTGACTGAACCATAAATAAAAATATTGTATCTTCAGATGCAAAATACTTTCGGTCTCAGCATGTAATACATTTGATCACGTCACACATAAAAAATCAACCTTCAGGTTAAAAAGCGTTAAACCCAAATCTGTCTGTGTAACTGTGTGTTTGTTTTAATACAAACACTAACTACACTGCACTGAGGCAGGGAAGATTTCAGTTAGATGTGAAGGAAAACTTTCTGGTAATAAGGTTTCTGAAACACTGGAACCCACTGCCATGTGCCATCATTAGCTTGTTCTTAAAGCTCTCGGCACACCTATCATGTATTACCTAGGCAAATTACTTCCATTATGGTTAGGAGAAAGGACTGGTTGGTGTCTTGAGGTTCCTTCAAGTCCTAAGGTAGCAATGTTCCTACTGAGCCCTGGTTCATTCAATGCACAAAATACACAGTGCTTGTATGTGAAGGACAATTATAAAACAATAAAAGCATCACCTCAACCCCCTGCTAAGGCATAACAGCAGTTACATCCAATTGCACAGATGCAGGACAGTAAGGCACACAAAACCTCCTATAATTTTAAAACAATTTTAGTGGCTAAAGCATCTCACAAAATCACTACATATTCAGCCTTTTTTACTAGCTTCCTACAGACCTCAGGAGATTGCAGGAATAAGAAAAGTCCAGAAATAAAAACCTAACCTAAGAAGTCTCAAAATTAGGCACACTGAGAATTAAGAATGCAAAAATAATGACTTAGTAGTCGAAGTGACTTATCCAGCCTCAGCCACTTGCTCTGTGGCAGAAAGAAGGGAAAAATCCAGTTTTCTATAGTTTGACATATAGGAGTTATACATAAACGTATGTTCTCAATATAGACAGCATTTAGCTGCCAAAATCTTATACAGCATCCTACTGACTATCACTTGTGATATGTAATTATTAGAACTTCATGATTTGATCAAATTTATCTATTTGCATTCCCGGATACTGGCAAAGAGGATTGTTGTTAGTGCCAGTAGCTGCTTTCAGACCAGAAAGCTCTTCAGCTGCATTTCTCGCTCCAAAATATGAGAGCAGCAGAGTTCCTCCAAGACTAAAAAAAACCCCCAAACCCAACACATTTTTCTTGATCACAGAAATATTTTAGCTAATGTGTTCTTACACAAGAATTCCGCCTTATTCGTGATATCTAGCACAGGAGATTTCAACCTGAGAAGTTACATAGGGGTGAAGTTATAAATGGTTGACAAAAATCATTTTTATAATGGAAACTGCTGGGAAATTGCAAGTATTTCTTTACCATCGGGCTTTCTAGGTTTGTTGGAATGGAAGAGCAGAGCAGTTTTGAAGGCAAGGACATAACACACACTGAATTCTGGAGGATGGCTACTGATTAAGGACATGGAGGTGTTGGAGCAAGCCCAGAGGAGGCCACGAGGATGATCAGGGGTGGGAGCACCTCCCGTAGGAAGACAGTCTGAGAAAGTTGGGGCTGTTCAGCCTGGAGATGAGAAGCTGCGTGGAGACCTCAGAGCAGCCTCTGGGAGAACACACCAGAGACATGGCACTGGCATAAGCTGCCCAGATGGAGCTGTGGCTGCACCATCCCTGGCAGTGTTCTAGGCCAGGTTCTAGAAAGGAAGGGGAAACAAGGGAGGGGGAACAAAAGGTTCAGAAACACCAAGGGCAGAGAAATCCTGTTCCAGTGCCACGTGGAGCTCCTGCATCACCTGCAGCCCACAGGCAGCCCGTGCTGGAGCAGGCTTTCCTGACAGGAATGTGACAGGCCCACAGACCCACATTGTGGCCTTTTCCTGAAGGACTGCAGCTGTGGGGAGAGCCTACACTGGAGAAGGGGAAAAGTGTGAGGAGAAAGGAGGAGCAGAAGCTGCTGTGTACTGGCCATACCGCCCAGCCCCTCATGGAAGGGTCGAGGGGCTTGCAGCAAAGGAGTGCAGTGGAACTGGCAAGCAGAGGGGGAGGAAAGGTGCTGCTTTCATGTTTGTCTGTTTCTCGCTACCCAAATCTATTTTAATCGGCAATAAATGAAATTAACTTTCCCCCAGTTGAGTCTGCTTTGCCCACAACATTAATGGTCCTTGCCTTGAGCCATGGGCTCTCTCAGCCTGTTTTCTCCTCCTGCCCTGCCAAGGAAGGCAAGTGAGCCAGCAGCTGGGTGGGCACGTGGCCCTCGGCCAAGATTAACCCACCAATAAATCAAACCCAAACACATCACAAAAGCCTAATCAATCATTTTGCCCGCTACAACTTATCCTAATATGTCTTATTTGAACAGCATCTCCCTAACACAGTTATTTCTACCACCTTTTTATCTTGGCTTGAGCTATCCAGTCTCACCTGCCAGCATACTTCAGCAGTAATTATAACCCTGACATTTAATTCCAGGTTCTATTATGCAAAGGTAGCATAACTGAAAAGCATAACTTTGCATTCTTGCAAAGAGGGAAAATGCTTTCTAAAGAGAAAATAAGAGCTAAAACAATTAAAAAAAAAAGGATAAAGCAGAAAAAAAAAGGAACTAACACAAAATGAACATAAGTAGGGGAAAATACTCATAGTACAAAGCTCGTATCTTTTGTTTCATTTATGTAAATGCCCGTCTAGATGTCAGTCATAGATCTCACTCAGAACAATGCTTAAAAATCTCTATACTGCCTAGTGAAAATCCTGGCTGCTTCCCAAGCTCCTATGACTCAGGATTTGGGAAGAAGAAAACTTGCTAGGATCTCAACATACCTGTAGTTAACCTTCTAGACAGCCTACCAAACCTTTGAAAATAATTAGAAAATGGTCTTCTAGAACCTTAAACCCATATCTCTAAAACGCCAAAAGGCTTCATAATTTACAGTGTTTACTTCTTGTACTCATTCTATTCACCACGCACACAAAATCTTCAATCTTAGCTGTACAGCAGTAGCAAACATACTCACTCATGTGAAGAAGGGGAATAAATTCACACACTTCCTAACTTGCCCAAACCAGTTCTCCTCCCCACAAAAAAAATCTTCAGAAAGTGAACACCTCATACAGCACACAATGCCTCCACATATAATTGTACTAAACACATTGTTATAACTCACAGATATAGACACAGCTTTAGTGACTGATTAATAAAATCCATTTTGTGATGCTTGGTTTTGATCGCTTTCTGTTTATCCACTCTGTGTGCAATTATCAAAACACATCAATTTGTGTTAGCCGAGTGTTGTAATCTACCTGGGTATTACCACATTACATCTGATTACGTACATGCTGGGCCAGCCTAAAATAATTTTCTTCTTAACAACAAAGTTTGGCCCTGCATCAAATCTTAGAAAAATTCAAAACCCTCCTGCTGATCTGCATGTGTTTTATTTAGGTCTCAGCCCTTTGAAGATATATGTACATTCCTGAATTATGCACTGACGGCAGTCCTAATGATTTGACAACATACTAACTTAAAAACATAAATAATCCTTTTCAAGGTAGCATCCTTATTCAGATCAGAGAAAGAGGATTTTTCTAGAACCTACATAATAATATGCAAACTGTTTATGTCGTTATAGTATTGTGTACCATGCATCTCTGCAACCTAACGCTAAGCCTTTTATCTGAAATGCTTGTAAATAACAACCGGCATGAATCTAAATCACTTCTTAGAGAATCTTTACTTATTCATTCCTTCCTTTTGCTTACAAGGCTGTTGATAATTACTGCTGGCCAAAATACAAATAAAAAAGACTCAGTCTACACTGTCAGCTGTTGCACAGTACAGAAACAGGGCATTTCTAACCTGCCGTAAGTCAAAGCAGCAGGCAACTCCACCTTGCTCCACAGAGAGAGCCACCACTTATTTTCACTCTGCAGAATCCAAATACATGTTTCTGAATCAATTTTTCAAGCTTAGTCAACTTACGTGGTACCCAGTGTACCTTAAGGAGAAGTAATTAAGCCAAGAAGAAAAAGAGAGAATGACAGTAATGGCAAACAAGTAGATGCAATCAAATGTTAAAACATGGACGTCCCTTCCCAATATGTTCCCTCTGGAGTGAAAGCTGTATGTCCTCACCTCTAACGATTTCTACCATGATTCATACTGCCCATTATCATGTAACTAATCTTTTAATATCACTTCCTTTATGAAATAGGCTACGTCACTTTCTTCTAGGGAACAGCAGTCCCGTATGAGTATTAAATTATAGCATTGGAAATAGTATAGAAACAGGATTAGTTTACATCTGCCATGTCTTGAAGCCAATTCTGAAAGAGTTGGCAGCCCATAGGACAACTCTCTAGAGCAGCAGGGAAGAGGCTATAGATAACCAGGGTTAGACCATGCGCAAACCTTGGCAAAGGAGCAGCCCCTATGGTTTTACACTGCACCTGTGGTTGTGAACCACTTCACAGGCAGAGAAGCAAAGGGAAAGGCAAAGTGGGCAAACTTACAGAAGATTTTCCCCATTCGATATATCATTGTTGCCTATTTTTTGGCCTGTGTATTAGGTACTTGTCGGGTACTGAGATAACGGCTTATCTTCTTTTGTAATGAAAGACAAACTGCTTTTCTAAAAGGCAATTTTAGCCTGGCCAACTTGAAAAGATGCAGATTGCTTTCACAGAAGCTTTTACCTGTGGCCTGGTTTGAATTAGTTTTCATCATTACTGTTAGCAATTCCCAGTCTTCTGTTGCATGGCAGCTTTTTCACAGATGATTAGGAGCAGTGTTGTGGTATATAAGAGTTTGGAATGAAAGCTACTTGAAACTTGCCAGTTGGTAAATTCTGTTAAATTATCAAGGTTGATAAAAGAAAATATTTAAAAATATAACTTGCAATTAGAGCATCAAACTGTCAACTCACATTTCTAAATTAATAAGAAACCAAAGCATTAACTTCTCAAGGTCAGTTTCCCTCCTGTGTTTCTTTCTCACTTTTGAAGGCAGAGAAGGGTATCACGCTCTGTGCTTTATTTCTGTACTGTAATGCTGAAAAATGCTTCCATCAACAGAATTAATGGAAGCTCTTGTGGGAAGAAAGTTACATAAATAAATAGTTTATTCACAGTTAGGACTAAGAGGTAAAGTTGATACCTATCAATAATGTTCTTCTTCTGATGATCTGTGTAACTGGACATATATATGTATGAGAGAGAAACAGATTTTAGGTTCAGAATTCTTGGTAATTCTCTAGTTCCGTGATCCTTAAGTGACAGGCTGCAGACGCTGCGTGGCCTGCAAAGCTCTGCTGAGCAGCTTCTCTGCCCCAACAGCTAGGCAATTTTCCCCACTGAAGAAGCCCAATTTCAATTTTTCCATGACGTTTCAAGAGGAAAATTTTTCAAGTTATTTGCTCCACTCCCATCTCCTGCACAGAATTACAGAAACATATGCTGAAAGGCATCATCTAATCCACCTTGTGCTAAGGAAGGACTGTGTAGACTCACCCAATGCAGATTTGTATAACTTTTCCGTGGTAAGGAGGTTCTACAGCACTTCTGGGTGGCTTTTTCTGGGCTTCATACTTCAAAAAGCATTTTCTAAAACACAACCCTCTTCACTCTGAATGCAAATTACAGAGGTTTCCTTAACTCTTCTCTCAGGAATAGGGAAAATGACTTCTCTCTACCTTTTGTCTTAAAATCTTTATGTATCAGATGGTTGTTACTAACATTGTCTTAAACTAGGCAAACTCAATTCTCTAACTGATGCAGTTCTCTGAACTTTTAAAAAAAGTCATGACCAAACATGGATACAATAGGTCAACTCAGATCTCACTAACCTTAATTTGGAAGAATTACCCAACATTATAGACGCTACATCCCTCCTCAGATGTACTAGAATGACATTCCTTAGTTTGCAACAGCAATGGATTGTAGATTGTTACCCTTTTTTCCCCCTGACAGCTATTTGTGTATCTGCAGTCTTTTTCCTAAATATGTCATATAGCACTTTATTGAATTTCATCTTGCTGATTTCAGACCATCTTTCCAATTTGCCAAGTTTATTTTGAATTCTGATTTGATGCAGAAAGGCATTTGCAACTTCTCACAGCTTGGTGTCATCTGCATATTTTATAAGCTATTCTGTATTCCACCATCCTCACTGCTAATGAACACACTGAACGGAACCAATTTCCTAAGCAAATTCTCACACTGAAATGCACACTGTGGAGTTCAACCAAGAGGTTCCTGCACCCAAGCCATTTCACTGATTTCTACTAAAAGTTCTCCTTTAGCAAGGCAGACAATACATATTTTAAACCATTAAATGCAAGAAAAGCCACCATTTGATCTGCTAAATTGTCACGATACTTAATTATCCTCTTCTTATTTTTGCAGAGCTTTACAGAGCTTCACTCTCTAGCTGCCTATTATACTGATTACTGTATCAGAGAGAAAATACCTACAGAAAACAGTGACTTCTAGAATACAGACTTACTGATAGATTCTACTATAGTATTCTTTAGAACTTCTATGGATTAATCTTCACAGATGGTACTAACTGAGGTTACGAATTCCTGAACTGTCTCCTAAACTACTTGAATTTAGGAGATTCAAGTAATATTTTTTTGTTTGCAGCGCCTGGCATTGCTGCGGAATATTGTACAATCACTTGCAGAAAAATATGACCCTATGGGCAAAGCTAAGCCCTTTAAGACTATATAATTTCTAGAATATTTGCTGTGCGATATCTGGCATATTTGGCAAATTCTTCCGACCCCTCCTTTGCTGTCCATAAGTATTATGGGGAAGAAAGCAGAAAGCAAAGATCTTTGGTGCTGGAAAAAAAACTTAGAGAGACCCAAACCCACACCTCTCTACAAAAACTAGAAATAGGTCTCAGGATTCCCTTCAACTTCCAACATGTGCGGTGAAAAAGAACTTGGGATAGAAGAAATAACAGACTTATTCATTCTGGGACAGACACAAACACTCAAAAAACTGAAGACATATTCAAGTGCTGTTAGTTAGAGATTAAAAAAACCAAAAATCACCAAAAAAAAACCCCACAATGAAAAACCCCCTTTATTTGTTTTACAGCATTTGTGACATTTTTCCAGCCCTATAAAGCACAGACAATGGGCCAAATTATCTGATTGCTTAAATACCTACAGTTCTTCAGTGTAACACACACCTGCAAAAACAGAACAGAATATACACATTCCATTTCAGTGCTCAAGACTCAAGTAACATTGTGGTGACCAGAATGTCATACACAAACGTTAACCATGATCAAGGCTGTTGTGATGCCTGGACATGCCATGCTGCCCTCCCTGGCATGGGAAGGTGTATGGCTGCTTTCCCACCTTTCTCTCAGACAAACTCCTTTTATACCATTATCATCCTAATATTATAGTAATGAATGCAACATTTACATTTCAACAAACCCCTGAAAGTATTTCTTGTAATGAACACTGACTGCACACAGAATTATAATCTTCATGGTTGAAACTCCCAATTGCCACGTATTTATCTGTATTGCCACACACCAGACCCTGTAAATTCTTAAGTAGCTGGTTCTAACCTTTATATAGTATAAAGATACATTAAAGATTGGCAGAAGAGTTTTAAATAATATAAACACATACATATTAAAAATTACTTCTGATAAGCATGAGTGTCTCTGATACATATGGAGGCCTTACTGTCAAGCTGCAGGAGTTACCTGAAAGGAGTCTTCATGATGTTAAAATGTGATGCTTTTCAATACTTACTGACATCTGCAAACCAAACCTCGGAAGACTCAGTCATGCAAGGTCCAAATTTTCAATTCAAGGCATATTTGGAATAAAATGCCTTTTCCCAAGTCACATTCAAGTGAAAATGGTGGCACTCCAGATTTCAGTTTTTCACCTCTGTTAGTGTTCTCGCCATCTGTTACCATTTACAGGCCCCAGCTGTATGTTCTAAATCTTATGATGGTCTCAACATCTTAAATCTTCTGCTGTGCCACGGAGTTAGCCTATAGCTGGCTGCCACCAACCTCATTGAACACAGTATCATGAAGTATCAAAAAGACTTTCTAACCCCTCATGTAACCATTTTGTTAGCTGCTCTTGTCTGTGGTAAACATCCCAGAGCCAGACTCCTGCAAAGACAGTGCTTATATAAACTGTGCTGGAGCAGTAAAAACAAACACACAACTAAAATGATTACTTATTTTCAACAACCGCAATTCTACAGCAACATTAACCTCAAGGTTGGCATTTATCCTCCTTCCAAATGACTTTTGATTCACTTCAAACTGGGTGATAAGGAAGGATAAAGATCACTCTCAAAAGACCACTGCTGTGGTTGAAGGATATGTATTCATTACTGCTCATTAATGACAAGTAACGAATATGCACTTTTAAAGAACACTACACAGTCCTGCTTCTGGAGCAGGAAAAAGCAGGAGAAACTTGCCTGTTGCAGTGTTATAAGACTCTTAAGTCATCGTTCCAATGGAAAGAAACATGGAATCCATATACAGAAAGACATAAGATTTTCTAATTGTTTGCTATCCTTTGATCGAAAATAGCTAAAAACATCTCAGTTTTAGTTTGCTACCACCATTTTGTGTCCTGCTGCGTGTGCATTATATACCAGTTTATAAAAGAGACTAAAACCAACAGATTCCTAAACTTTGGCTTACATACTAGCCTGCAGAGAGCTAAAGTCCTCTCAGAATCTGACCAAGTGCTACCAAAAAGCCTAATAGTAATTTTTCTAAAATCATTTTTTTACACATGTAAATGTTAGCGTATTACCAAAGTGCCAGAGGACTATGAATGAGGAGATGGGTTTCTGCTTATTTTTGACAAGAGGGAGACTAGACTTAAAGGAAATGTTATTATATATGCCCATGGCAGGGGGTTGGAACTAGATGATCTTAAGGTCCTTTCCAACCCAAACCATTCTATGATTATGCCATCTATTCTGTAAAAAAAATTATGATACCTTCAAGAAAAAGACGGATGAACTGGGGCACTGCATCTTGCACAAGTCAGTCAGAAAATCTCATTTATATAGTTGCAAGATTTGCTTCATCAGAAGCAAAGGTACGAAGCGCAACCTAGGAGATTAGTTTCCTTTTGAGGGCAAGCCCATCTGCATTGCTGCATGTTTTTACCAAGACATGGGCTATTTAGTCTTTTATGCTACCTATTGCCAACAGCTGCTTTAGAGAATCCTTCTGGATGAACTGTTCGGATACTCCCTGACTGCCTATTCTGTCGTTAATGAGTCTGTATATGTTTCAGCAGTACCTGTATGTGTGATACCTGTATACTAGAAAGACCATGCAAGTTGATTCAGGTTTAGGGGGTTTTTTTGAAGTACAAAGCCCCAGTTCCTCTAAACTCAAAATACCAGAATATTTTGTGCCACTACCAACAATCCCTTAATACTAATTAAAAACTAGCAACCTAAAAGCTTTACAAACCTAGCTGATCAAATATGGTATGTATGTAGCGCTCTCACACATTATAACACTTGTATAATGCCATTTACCTTTGATCAATACAGACCGCAGACCAAACCACCCCATCATGCCTACGGAAAGCTCAGTATTACTGTAAATGTAAGAACTACTATGATGTAGAGAGCACAGCAGAACCCTATAGTCTATTTATCATACGAAAAAGAGCATCAATATGGTAATTGTAGAAGTGCAAAATGCAGTTTAAAGACCAATGCTGGCGATATTTTCATTCCACGTAGTAGGAAAACTAACGAGGCACATTTTAGGTTAGTTTAGTGTAATCCTAAAAGCACTAAATAATGCTTTCTGTATAAGTACTTTAAAGTAGATTGCTTAAATAAAAACAACACTACAGATTCCGCTCTAATGTTACAGATGCAGAAACATAAGAGTTTAAATCACCATTAAATCAGAAATTACATGGGCTATTTTTATTGCTATTCATTACTCCAATTTGGCAGAATACTTCACATCGTATTAATTTCAGTTTTAATATGAATATTGTTTCTAGTTAAAAAAAAAATCTAATTAAAAACCATCTACCTTCCAAAAAACCCACCACAAACAAATAATAATATCCAATAGATAGAAACACAAAACAAAGTAAACAATAGATTTCAGGGGACCCACTCTATGTAAAGTTACAAAAATCTAAAAGGAGCCTCATCAGTTCCCCTACCAAGTGGAATAAAAAAAAGGAAGCAATCTGAGCATGAATAGCTTAAAATGGCAACTGTACAGACAAAAATCTCTTACAAATAGCTACAGAGAGCTGGAAGTAGAGTCTCAGTCAGCAAAAGAGCTACACTGGTACCCAAGTTCAGCTTAGCAAGTGAAGGGACAGGCACGTCTCTCTCCCACGTGGCCATTCAGTATTGTATCATGCAGGGCAGAGCAGTTATGTGGAGTGGAAGTTCAGAATACCAGCAGTGGGGATGCTGAAGTCCTTTTTCCCCAGTTCACACCAAAAACACCCAAAGAAACATCCATAGCAAGTCCAGGGCCTGGTTTGGCAAAAAAATTTACGTGGCTTGAAAAAACAAGCAATTACAATAGTGCTGTGCACCACAGAGCTACACCTTTTAGATGCAGCATCCACCCTGAAACGGGGTCTCCTCCTGGTCTGTTCCAACAAATTCATTTTTATCCATCAGTTTCATTCCAGCTTGTAAATGGTCAGCAAGAGGTATGCTTTCAAAGTGGTATTTGGGGCTATAGCAATCTCTTTAATATCAAGAGATTTCTTTACATATCAAAATATTATTTTCCCTTGCATGTAATGGGGATGGAGCTTTGCAGCGTTCATGCTTGAATCCCTGCAGCCAGATGCTAAAGCTAGCGTAATCAATAGAAATCCTTTCCTCATTTAATGGGACTTGTACAGAGAATTGCTTAGAAGAAAAAAAAATACCATTAAAGTTCATGGGAATTTGGACTGACTTTGTATTTCAGCATATAGCACTGTGCAAAGAGTTGCTTAATGTGCTTGATTCTCCCTCTGTAAATGCCACTGATCAGCTGTGTGTACCTTGCAGCAGTGCAAAAGGAAACAATACCTTATGTCTTACACCATGACATAACTGCGCTTACAGTAATAAAATAGGGATTTATAGAAACATCTACTTTAAACTGTTTTTAAAGCTTCTGAAATATATCTGGTCTAGTTTATTTTACTCCTGCAAACCTGTACAAATAAATGTACTCTGACCATTAAGGCTTTACAGGCAAGAAAATGCAGAAGGTAGCTGTACCAAAACATGCCAGACTATTAAACCACACCTAAAATCTCTCTTAAAAATAATAAATAAATCAGATGTTATGCGTGTACATGAGTATTTAACAGCAGAGCTTCATAATGCTCTATTTAAGACTGACTCCTGCAATATAACGAGCTGAATAGAGGAATTTGGGCTCTTTGTACAAATTCAAGTGTTCCAAATAAGAAGCAGCCTAATGGAGGGGGATACAGAAATGCAGTGTCACTATGATATTTTAAAATATGCTCCTGTATTCTGCTTTAAGTTCCAATTGTAACGAAGTCAAACACTTCTGTTACACGCATTACTTCATGCACACAATTAGCCCCACAAAGCAGAGCTGAACAACAAACTACAGCAATTTACTTTGGTGTCAGTAGGATTAATTACATCCTTAAACTTAACTACTGCCCTGTGTACTTACATCACACGCGCAGAAGAGCAGCTGATACCAACACAGCACTACGCACTTACGAGCCCCTATTCCCAGCTTCCTCATATCCAGGGAGAAGATATTCCAGTTCTTCTTTGAGTTGTACACAGTAAAAAAAATGTTCTATGAACCTGAAATATAATGCATCTTGCCCTTGTTATTGTGTGTATATATACATATTACCAGAACTTGCTATTGCAGCTGGCCTTCATATTTGTGTATAATAAAGTAGAATATTGAGAACAAGTATCCGTGTAATTAGCACATCAATCATGTTGTTGTTTAATATAAATGAAGAATTAATTCACTTCTCCATAAATTGGCTCACCATAACTAATGCAAATTATTAATTAGCCAACCACAAGCAACAGAAATGCAGAAACCCACTGGAAGTACACAAATTCCAGCAGCTGTAGCTCAGGCAGCATCCATGGTAGTGACCACGGTCCCAACAGCCCCAGCTGTGTGGAGAACACCCTGTACAGGGAGGTTTGCCAGCTTCAGCATTAAATTGGGCATCTTAGTTACCTGCCGGAGCACAGGTTGCTGTGAGCTGTGATCCTCTCTGTTCAACCACTGCTACAGCTCCCATCTTTCTTGTTATTATGGCTTGTTACTGAGAGCCAAATATTCCGTTTTCGAGGAAAGTTAGAAAGCTTTATGGCATGTCCTTGGCATTTTTTATGAGGGCCCTGTGATAGTTTCCTGCTGGAATACCATATAACCATCTTCCTAAAAGGCTTTGTGAAATTCTTCCAAAGCTGCTGCTTCAGAGTGATGGGCTTCTCCCCACCACGGCTGCACCAATACGAGCCAAAAAGTCTGGTAGAAGGTTCAGTCAAAACCACACCAGGAAGAGCAACAGGCTGTGATGTTCCACCAATCCTGTGCTTAAATACAGACGATTCACTCTGCTGAATGATCTGCAAAGCTCTTCTTTGTGTAGCTGCAGGTATGATCTGCTTCTTTCCTTTCTTCTTATTCAAACTCAGACAATTATTGTAAGAACTAGGCTAAGGCTCTCGCTGTAAATGCACACCCACCCATGAAGCAAGCCTCTCCAAAATCAGAAAGTAATAAAATGCAGAAAGCTGTTAAGGTGTTAGTGTCTGTTGCCATAGTGTAGCTACTCACTGCTCTCCCAGACAACAGCCGCCTCGCTCTGCTTTTACAGGTATCAGTTCGTATTTCTTAAAACATCAACTTACTGAACCCATTTCTCTGTTTCTTTTGGTTCATGTTTCTCCCCACACATCCAATGGATTACACTGCCTGTAACAGGGAATTTGTCCAGCGTTTGTCAGTGCCACACTACCCTCTTTCTTCCTATCTACACTGCATGCATGTACTTCATACATGTATGTTTCATTAAGATTTGTAACTAGAGACAGAAGACCATCCTTCCATTTTTTCCTCAAACTATGTATGAAATTATGTGGTGACCTTGTTTAGAGGTCATGAGAATCTCAAAAGAATTATTATGCTATTGAAGACTGGACACCATTCTGAGACAACCATTTAAACAATGCAGCAGAGATATCTTTCCCCTTTGGGACATTACAATTGTAAATGTCATTTTCTTACTTTTGTTTGCAAAAAAACATTTTGCTCTTTCTGTACCAGTTAGCAGCAGATCAAAACTTTCATTTCAAGAGACACTTTGAAATGCTAGCTCATGAGAAACAGCAACTTTCCCCACTGGATCAGCATACGGTCAACTCATCAAACTTGTGGTCAATGACTTGATGTCCAAGTAGAGACTGGTGACAAGTAGTGCCCTTCAGAGGTTGGCACTGGGAGTGGTGCTATTCAACATCTTTGTTGGCGACATGGACAGTAGGATCAAGCAGGCTGGAGAGGTGGGTCTATGTGAACCTCATGAAGTTTAACAAGGCCAAGTGCAAGGTTCTACACCTAAGTTGAGACAGTCACAAGCACAACTACACACTGGGCAGAAAATGGATTGAGAGCAGCCCTGAGGAGAAGGACTTGGGAGGTGTTGGGTGACGATTAGCTCTCGATGACCCAACAGTGTGCACTTGAGCCCAGAACCCTGCCATGTGCTGAGCTGTATCCCCAGAGCGTGAGCAGCAGGTCGAAGGAGGGGATTCGCCTCCTCAACTCTGCTCTCTTGAGATCCACTTGAAGTGCTGCATCCAGCTCTGGGTCCTCCAAGAGGGATGTGGACCTGCTTGAGCAAAACCAGAGGAGGCCACGCAGATGCTGCGAGGGCTGGAGAAGCTCTGCTCTGCAGCCAGGCTGAGAGAGCTGGGCTGGGTCAGCCTGGAGAAGAGAAGGCTCTGGGGAGACATTATAACAGTCTTCCAACACCTAAAGGGGGCTTTTACATTAAACTTTTAACTCTTAAGAAAGTCCTTTAAAACCTTGCTAAGGTTTTAGCTCCTATAAAATTTTATGCCTACATTTGACTCAAAAGACACACGGGACACATCTTTCTTTTTCTTTTATACCTGCATCCATCCCTACCAGCTACCATACACTGAAGATCAGCAGCGCACTGGTCATCAAGTAAAGGAACCATATTTTTATTTATTTTTAAACCTAAAGGGCTTTGGGGAAGAACACTGGCTGTTAATCATGACCGTAGATTATGGCAAACAGGGTTGAAGAGCTCTTTCTAAAACCCACTGTGTTTATCCTAAGAAATCAATTTTGATCATCCTAGCACCCCCGGATAACTGTTACTGAAGTCTCTGGACACTGAGAACTGCTGATGAGCTCCAGTGCCATCCAGTCAGCTGTACAGGGTCACCTTTCACAGAAAAAATGGGGAGATTCAGTTTACTAAGAAAGGCAATGGCATAAACACTCCATCGAGGGAAGAAAGGTGAAATGGTTTCTATCGATTTGGCCAGCTGTCCTTTCAACATGACTTAGCCGAATATTCTTCCAAAGCCTATTTATACTAGGAAGATGACAAGTTGTAAAGCTCTTCCCCTCATGAAACATTTCTCTGAAATAGCTATTAAAACCTCTGTGGCTTTGAGCGTACAGGGACAGGACTGTTTGAGCATCTCGCCTGAAATCCCTTCCTTCACCTTCTATCTGCCACGGCAGAGCCCTGGAGCTGGCTGTGGCGCGTGACACGTGGAGGTGAATTTGGGACTCAAGGCTTTTTCTAGACACAGACACCTGATTTGGTACACCCCACATGGGAAAGACATGATCATCTTTGCCATTTTCTTCCACTGTCCTTGACGCTTAATTAAACAAGTCTTTCTTTGCCTGATAGATGAAAAAGGTGCCCTGAGGTTACATGAATGCTATTTCAACTTGCTTGAGCTTCCTCTTCCTTGCATCTTTCCCCAAAACCAAACAAAACAAATGAGCACTGCTGAGTACACTGAGCACATCCAGGGGCACCGGAGAAAGGAGCCAGCCCCGTGCTATTGCTCTGTGCTTAACTGTCTTTTCCAGCTTCTATCTGGCATGCAGATACCTACCAGAGAGGACAGGATTACACAAGGATGACAAGGAATACTCCTGCAGAAGCAGTGGTAAAAGGCTGGTTGGCTTAAGAGATCCTTACCCACCATTTTAAAAGAAAAAAATTGTATCAATTTTCATGCCGTGCATTCATCACTAATCCCACCCTGTAGCAAATATTCCTGCCAGCTAGAAGCAAGGTATAGCATAGTTCCCATGCCAGTTCGGTCCAGCAAAGCTGGCTGAGGGAAAGGGGAGTCTTCCCTTCCAATGCCTAAAGGGGGCCTACAAGAATCTGGAAGGGGACTTTTTATGAGGGCACGTAGTGATAGGACAAGGGGGAATGGCTTTAACATGACAGAGGGGAGATTTAGATTAGACATTAGGAAAAAATTTACTGTGAGGGTGCTGAGGCGCTGGCACAGGGTGCCCAGAGAAGCTGTGGCTGCCCCATCCCTGGCAGTGGATATATACGTGGGGAGCAAAGAATCAGTTGTACTGACTGGCAAGGCCTGTTCTGAGGCACTTCGCTGTCCTTGCAGGTGCGGAGGCTGCTGTAAAAGCACGAGGTAGCTCTGCCAACTCTTATGAAGTTTGTGTCCAAAATTGGATCATTACGTGCAGTATAGTATACAAGGAAGGTCCTATCATTGAAAGGAGAAGGACAAGTAAAGAGGCAGTAGGAAACTGCCTTTCGCAGGGTCAAATTCTGCCAAAGCAAACCCCCCCTGCCCCCCAGCAATCACCAGATGGCAGGATTTGCTTATGAAACTGAAAACTATTCCCACGCCTTTCAAAAGCAAGAAGGGAGTGGAGAAGCATGCAAGTTGCTCACCTGCCACAGTTACTAGCTAGGGACAGAAAAGAGGTTAGAAAGGAACAAATCAGAGATGCAGCAGTGCCATTCAGATCTAAACGCATTCTGTACTACAAACTCCTCCTCATACACCTCTAACTCACGATTACCTTTTTTCTATTGATGTTCACTTTTCTCCTCCCTGAAGGATTCTACATCATGCTTCCATGGAAAGAATGAGGCAGAAACATGTAACAAACCACCTTCCAAACTCTCCTTCTCAGACGTGCAAAGAAATTAGTAAATACATTTCTACTTTGGATTGGTTGCAAGAGATTCAAAAAAACCTAATCCAGTTTTGCAAGTCAGGTCTCTCCTGATGTCTGCCTTCAAATTATCAAATGATAAATGATCAAATGATGGGGGTCGGTTGGTTGCTTTACAATTCCCTTTGAAGCAGAAAGAATCCTATTAAAAAACAAATGCTGCCATTTCCATCTGCTGTTTTACTTTGTGGATCGTATGTTTTCCCACATTTTCCAATGTCCTAATAATTGAGCACGGAAGAAATCCTGGACATACATTTAGAGTACTTTTTGTACCACATCCCAAAAGGTGAGAATAAGAGTTGTGAAACAACCCTTTTCCGATGACTCTCTGATGCAGAAGTAGCAGCTGCAACACATACACAGGCGTAGAGAGAGAAGACAAAGTACTTTTCAAATGCAGGGTGAAATCTGTGTGCAATCAATGCATAAAGGACACACTGACAGATACTTGAGCAGAAACGCTCTGTAAGATAAGGAATGTGAAAAGGGCATTTTTTCAAATAAACAAAACTGTGACAGCTTTTTCTACAAGAAAGAACTGAGGAAAAAGTAGGCCTAACGGGATAATATTGAAAGATGGAATTGTGTTTCACAGCAATTGACACGGGCGATAAATGATCACTGGAGGAAAAAACCCTCAGAATGAGAACTACACCGGAGATCTCTCTGCTGTACTCTCACACTGCCACAACAGCCAATTACCTTGAGAAAATATTAGGTTATTTATATATATACATACACACACACAAGAAACAACCTATTTTCTAGCAGCCTTGCACGAATTCAAGCAAACCACTACCAAAGCACAGCAAGACAGTTCAGTTTAATCCACCAACACCAGGCTAAGCAACCCCAAAGAACAGTCCTCCTTCCGTGTTAGCTCCATACTTGATTTTCCTACAGGGAAAAAAAAGAATAGTTTTGCATGTAATCTATAGGGCAGCTTGTTAAAAGTCATTCTAAACAAAGGAATAGTCTTAAATTTGAAGTGTTTGTGTCCCAGAGAAAGAGAAAGAAATGTAAAGTTTTGGATTCTACAAGGAATAGGGTGCATATACACATATGGGTTTTTTCCAGCCCTTAAGAGGTCTGTTTGGTGTTTTTTCTCCATCATTTACTGATACCTGACACATGATCACTGACACACTTATGCCAGCGCTTGACAAAGGTGCCACAGAGAGATCCTGACACATGAACTCACTTATACTATTTGCAGGAAACAGTTTGACTACACGTGACATGCAGGAATAGTATTCCCTGCAGGCTGGAAGATGAGGAAGACAACGGCCTAACTCTTGTGGGATGCAGAAGGCTTTGTAACCACGCAGCACAGTGGCAGCAGAACTCTGCTGGGCAAGAAAACTGATATGTCACACTAAATCTGGTACACTAGAGAGGTATGAATAGAAAGCATCCTCATATTTCACACAAATTAGAATCGGTTTCTTCTGGCCAGTGCTTAGGGGTTTCCAGTGTCAGGCTTCAAGCAATTGTCTATGGCAGGAGAGAACAGATAGACAGTATTATCTATTTCTTCTTAATTTGTAAACTTTAAAAACCAAAAATCAATTACAAGTTGGACAGGAGACATTTAACAAACAGAAAATTTGTGTTTTCCAACTGTTTCACAGTGCCTAGAGCTGTGGGCTGGTGTCCTAAATATTCAATAAATATATAAAAAACTCAAATGCTTCATTTCCAGAAAACTTATTTCTGAGCTTAACACAGTAAATTTTCATTAATTTCTTCCCCTAGGTTAACAGGAAACAAATTACATTTCAGAAAATGTTAATGGAATTTCCCTACAGTTTCTCTCTTATGTACTTGCACCTCTAAATGTTTAAATATTATGAAAAGATGTAAGTAGGACGAGACAATGGGCAACTTATTCTACTGTAAGCACAGTACCGGATAGGATGGATGGAAAACATGAAAATAAATCATGTCTGAAGCTATCTGAAAGGTCTAGCAAGCTCACTCCAACAGTATGCTCTGTCCTTAAAAGAATGTCTGGAGTAATGAAAGAATTAGATGGGGTCCTGCGGTCTTAGAGCAGAAATGGATGGGGATGCAAGGTTCAGTAGAGGAGAACAAATGGTAACAGGTACAGAAGGAAGACCAGGAAGACAAGAGAAATAAGGTTTGGGGTGGTTTATCTATAGCAAAATAGGCAGAGAATATCACTGATAGCAAATCAAGAAGCCCAGCTGGTACTTACGACTATAAAGGTGTAATAGTAACATAGTTCATGCTATGTTTAGACAGCACATAGTTCTGTTCTTCCAAACCTTAGGATAAACCCACTACTGAGTCAATACGTCACCATTCAAAAAGAGTTGTATATGCTGTGATAGTACTGTTATGTATTTTTTACTTTTTCTATTTTGACATATCCACCCACAATGGGAATCGTTTCTAATAGATAGCTAAGATTAAATAGTAGAGCAAGTATTTTGAAATGTTCTGTGTTCTTTTTTTGACACTCTCGCTAAAATCTTCAAGCTCCTCATTTCCATTTCTTGTGCACAAATGACAGTCAGAAGCAGAGCTTATTTCAACTGATTCACCCAATTCACTTTTCAAGTGCAAAACTGCAGATAAAATTTTGCCAGTCTGCACGCCAGCGTTAGGCTTAGAGCAGGATGTTTCCCTGCCATGGATCAATGGCAGAGGTTCCAGCAGCACTACACATGGCCGGTATGAGGAGTCTCCTGCCAACCCATCGAGTCCCCAGTGAACATATGGAATTTTGCTTTAAATGGCACATGTTTGCAGCAGCCCCTACTTCTTCCCTGGTACTCCTAAAGGTAGAATTTCCTGTAAGGATCCCTAAGGGGCAGCACAGCTCCACAAAAGTGCAACCTTAATTCTGGTGACAATTGCAACCCACATTTTACGGGATCACATACGTTTCATTTCCTATCTCCCAAGTACCAGACAATTCCTAGAGAGATGTCATCGTGGGACTTTTTATAAGGGCATGTAGTTGCAGGACAAGGGGGAATGGCTTTAAGCTGGCAGAGGGGAGACTGAGATGAGACATTAGGAAGAAGTTCTTCCGTGTGAGGGTGCTGAGGCGCTGGCACAGGGTGCCCAGAGAAGCTGTGGCTGCCCCATCCCTGGCAGTGTTCAAGGCCAGGTTTAAGGGCTTCCACATGTTTTGACATTCTGAACGATGGAGGAGTTACTTTATAAACTCAGCACCAAGCCTGTCAAGTCTTTTACGGTAAGGGGCAATCAGTTATTCCATCTGAGCCTCTGTAGGGCAGGGGCAAACCCCCAGTTTTTGTACAGCCAGAATGAGAGGCATGGTCTATAAAGGCGGCTGGAAAATTACATGGTCCACCCAATTCAAGGGGTGTGATCAGCAATAAGTCCCACTGACATGAAGTCAGAAGTATCATTTTCCCAGGTTTCCCAGGGTTAAAGATGGGGCTGAGACTATTTACCATCTTTATTCATGACCAGGATGATGGACCTGAACACATCCCCAACAGGTTTGCAGCCCCACTAGGGTGAGCAGTCAGTCTGCTGGTGACTAGGGCTGCTGTCCAGAGGGAGCTTGGCAGACTAGAAATGTGTGTTGACAGGAATCTCCTGAAATTTAATCAAAGCAAGTGCAAGTTATTGCATTTAGGATGCAAATTCTCTTTAAACCACCACAGGATAGGTGTTGGAGTGACTAGTGAGCAGCTTTGCAGAAAAGGACTGGGATGAAGTCAGGGGAGGGGAAGGTTGTGATGGACACAAGTTGAAAATGAGACAAAAGCTTGTCCCTGTAGTAATGAAGCCAAACACATGCCATGCTGTATTAGCAGCAAGGCTGCAGCCAACAGCTTAAAGCAGTGATAATTCCCCTCTGCCCCACTCTTGTAAGAACATAGCTGGGGTACTCTGTCCAGTTTTGGACAATGACAGATCTCCCAGATGGAAGCTGACAAACTGGAATGAATCCAGTGGAGGGCTGCCAAAGTGACTGGAGACATGATGGAGCACATGACCTGTAAGAGTCCTTTTATCAGTCTTAATACTCACCTCAGGTCAGCAATCCTGCTTTCTTTGCACGCTATCTAAAAACAGTAATCAACTTACTATCGTTTAGGAAAGATAGTCAAGTACCGTGAATATTTTATTTTGAAAAGTAGTACTAAAGTCAGTCACTTTGTCAGACTAAAACAGGACATTTTTGTAAGTTTTCTGCTAATTAAAATAAGAATTCTGAGAGTCCAATTCTCATTTCATTGCAAATCAAAAGCAACTTCACTGAACTAGAAATAATCTGAGGCGAGATTAGTACTCATAAGAGAAAAGAAAAGCTCTTTCCATTCAGGAGTCACCAGCTTCCTGAAATACACAGCTTTTAACAACTTCCTCAGAATGTATAGAATAATGATGACTCAAGTAGTTTCCCTTAAGAGACAATTCAGAGCATTTCCTCATACTGACTTAGAGCAACTTAGAGGACAAGACACGTACATCACAGCTTTCCATTTTCATCCGACATGCTGCATGCCTTCATGTTAGCTGGTGCATTAATGACTCGGGCACGGGAACCACAGCTTATTCCCTGTGTTAAATGGCATCACCATCTCACTTAGAAACAACCCTGTTACTCTAAGACATGGATTCCATCTTGGTTCATAGTTGCCTGATGGATGGTTTGTCTTAAAGCAGAAGCAAGTCAAAAAATTATGGCCCTGCTGCTCCCATTTTACTTAGCGTAGACCTTTCGTGGTCCCCAAGCCTTCACAGAGAAAGGGTCACATGCCATCAAGTGATATAGATGCAAAACTACTCAAGGGCGTTTCTATTCCTTGATGTTTGCACACACAGACACACACCTTTTATTTTTGTGCTGTGTACATGCAACAAACCACAACAAAAATCAGAAAGCAGAATTCTCCCTGGAGATTCATTTTCAGGGAATCTCAGCCCTGACATTCTAGTTTCCCCTACAAGCCCCCACAATTCAATAGTGAATTTAATGAGAGCAGAACACATTATACAGTTCAAAGAGATGGGTCTGGAACCTTGTTTCAATTTCAAAGAAAAAATGTCACCATTCAATTGGTTGTAACAGAAAGTAATTTTAACTGACATAGAAAACAAAACTACTTGAATTTGTATTTCTTTTCCATATGGTCCGTAAAGAGAATCCATAGAAGAGAAAGGTATTTTAAGACAGAATGAATTAACGCAGCTTACAAAAGCCAATGAAACTATTGAGAAAACAAGTCAGCATGCCACTTTTTAAAGAAACTGTGTCAATTCAGTAAGAGAAAACTACTGGCTTATTTAAATTCACTTCTGTTTATGCTGGGGTATTTTCTGTCTGTCACAATCCTGACACATAAATGACATGCTATTTTTTCCCCCCAATCTAAAATAACAAGGTACTGGATTGTGCAACTAATGTAAGAAACTGCACTTTTGTACAGCCGAAGAGAAAAACACATATTAAGAAGTTTCACATCTACAAATGTTAACGTTTCTTACACCAACTTCTTGAAATCAAATGATGGATTACAAATCCTAAACTCTGTTTTATTAATATTGAAGTTCAGCTAAATTCTTCAGGCTGAGGTATCTTAAAATTGCAAATAAAAACCATTCAAAGGTCATCATACCCCGTCATAATGGAGACAGCTTGCTAGACATAAAGTACAAATTCCAGCAAAAGCAGCATGGATGGAGTACGGAAACATACCTGTCATGTATAACACAGAACAGTTCTTGGCAAACTAGGAACTAACAGGCTTCTATTAAAAATTACACACTGGTGCTGAGTTTTAAGAAGACATTCCACTGCTTTCAACCATCACCCTTACAATAGTATAGCTGAGTCTTGGCTAAATCTAAATATCAGACAGAAACTGTGAGTCTTCCCAACTCACTAAAAAGAAAGGCAGGGTGTGAAATTCTGCCCCAGCTGACTACCAAAGCAACACCTCCCGCTGACCTCGCTGGAATCAGAATTTCACTCCAATTGCATCTGCTTAGGGACTGGATAGTTCTGATTTTTAAAATCTTTCAATTAAAACTTAATCCTTTAAGAACCTGATCCATACAGGTCTTGATTTTGTTCTTCCAAATATTTATTAGCACAAATCTTCCTGCTCACATGGATAATCCTATTTTCTTCAAAACCAGAAACAAATATTACGCTGTACTTAGGCTTTCGCAGAGGAAAAGAAAGGTGGTCACAGATACTGAAAGATGCGATGAAAATGGAGCAGAGCTTGAAGAAAATAAAAGAGCAGAAGGTTAAAGTGCTGAAGGAAAGAGATGAAAGCCTGAAATCACTGAAGAATGGGTGACACATCCCCAAGAGTGGGAGAGAAGGGCACCTCTGTCAGCAATGTTTTCTTTAGACAAGAAATTGGGAGGGTACGGACGAGATGAAGGGAAGCTGAGACAGCAGTGGTTTTCATCTGCACAAGTCTGAGTACGGAAACCCTCTAAACACTGAAAAACATCAGCATCTATAAAGAGGAAAGAGGGTAGTCTTAATAAGAAATATAAGGAATAAGAATATGAGGAAAGAGAAAAATAAGGAATACAAGATACCAAGGTCTAGAATAAATATGGAAGAATAATGCAAGATTTATTAAAAAAAAAAAGGGGGGGGGGAGGAGGGAGGAAGCCGAATAGAAGCTTGTACTTAATATAAGGAAAAAACCTGATCATTTTCTGATAGCTACAGGCTCTGAACCTGAGTCTGTGCAAACTAAACCAATGCAATTGAAAATGCCAGTTCCGCAAGGAGGAATCTTGAACTGGTATTAGAAAAGGCATATGCTGCAATTTCTACCTCTAATTTCTCTATTTTCTAACATGATTATTAGAGCCCTGATATACTAGTTACGTTTGGCAATATGTATGATAAAGACCAAGAGCAAAATACATCTGAATCCTGTGCCAAAGTCCTGCCTTTCCACTAGGCATGCATCGAAAAGATGTACATGGAAGAATATGTATGTTTTAAGTTAATGATGTCCTATGGGTAATATTTCAGAGGAAATCTCAGTAACAAAACATAAAATGATAAACAGAAAAGAGATGGACTCAATAAGCTTCAGAATATTTGATTACCAAAAGAAATGCTAGGTTATGTGTTGCAGTTCAATACACTTCAAGGAAAAGGCAGAAATTACCAACAGGGAATTAAATGCTACAGTAGAGATAATCTATATTTAAATCCTAGTCTAATACAGATTAAAGACAACAAGGGAAGTAAGAATTTTCAATGAACCTTAAAGTGGTGCAGTCAATCAGGTTAAAATTGGAGCCTTGTTTTTCTCCCCTGTGACTCCTAAGCATCTTGTTAGATGCAATTATCAGCTAGTCTAGTAACAGCAGTTTAAGTGGATGACAGAATGTGGGGTTTTGTTAAACATCCTTGAATAGACTCTAAAAATGCAAACTTCTTCATTCCACTATGCACATGGACACACAAGTATCCCAAGAGAGAAGAAAAGCTAAAAGCTGAAGTAAGACCCTGAGCCCGCTGGACGATCAGATCCTGATCCATCTCTGCATGACTGGACCAATTCTACATCTACTCCCTGCCCAGCAGGGGAGCAGTCACTGAACCCACTATTCTGTAACAAAGCAAGTCGATACTTGCATTGTGTCATATAAAAGTGAGTCCTGCCCTGTTCTACACAGCTTCTGATATTCTCAGTTAAGCGTCTTCCAGTGACCATCACATGCACATTTCTAAATATAATACAATATAAATACACATTTATTTTGACGAGCATGCCAGGAATTAAAAAGGACAGACCTGTCTTCTAGAAGCAGCGCCAAGGCAAAGAGAGGTCCAGCTACATTACAACTGTCATGGAATGTGCCCACCTGTGTTGGGCACTGCTGTCCATGGGGCTGTTCTGGTGAGAAGCACACAATTGGCAGGGCAGGTTTCCACAGTCCTGCAGCAATAAACTTGGAAAACCACTTCACGGGTGAGAAGCCATTAAGTCTCTGCATCATAAACATTCTTAACATCATTTGGGACTATGTTTGGGACTTGATGATCTTAAAGGTCTTTTCCAACCTAAATGATTTGATGATTCTATACTGAACCTTTTTATGGCCCCATGCTCCTACCTCCCATTGCAGTACAGCTGCAGTCACAGAGCTCACAAGTGGCAAGGGGTAAGAACGAGGAGCAGCAGATGGAAAACAGAGATGGGAACTGGTTGCTTAAAAAGCACAAAGTAGATCTCTCAGTAGGAGCTGCCCATCTGCCCTGCGACACCCGAGGTTATTCAAGAAAGGGTCACAGAGTTAGTACCGAGGGGTGCAGCTTCTATGGTGTGACTGCTGATCAGATCCCTGAGCTCCAGCTTTTCCACCTCGAAAATGGTAATCAGAACTGTCTCTAGTTTTATAAAGCTCCTTGAGCTCAGTGCTGGAGGCTAAGAAAGTTCAGTGAGATCTGGGTCTTAACCGTGTTGTCTTGAAAAATATATATATATGTATTAAATCCTACAGTGTTTGTATCTCCTCCTTTAGAGTGCAAACTTATTGTTGAAACCTTGTTATTCCAAATTGACTTTGCAAGTACATAATTTAACAGACAATTCTTCCTTGTATATCCACAAGGCACAAGAGATAATCTCAAAGCAAAACCTTTGAAGGAGGTTTATTAAGATTTTACATATTCCGACTACTAATAAGCTAATAAAGTAAAAAAAAAAAAAAAAAAGATTATTTAATGAATTTTTTTCCATTGTAGAAATTAGTGATAAAAACACCTGAAGAAATCAACATTACATTCATCAGGATGCGACAACAACCATACTGTGGAATGAATTTGGCTTGGAGGCTCAAGCATTTATAAGGCTGTGTGTTGATTCAGGAAGGACTCCTGAATGCAATCTCCTTCCCACAATATAGGCAGAGTTATAGTTTTGCTTAGAGCCAAAGTGTCATAAAATAGTTCATCCTAACACACAACCATTTGGCAAGCAAATTATGGTACGTTACATACCACGGAATAACAGAAGAGTATAATCTTCTCACTGGGAGACTGCAGAATCCATTTTAAATTTTACACCTGAACTCTCTGGATTTAATTAGAGTGTTGCAGTATCTCAGTGTTGCTACTAATATCACCAGTAAACATATATCGATATTAGGGGACCCAGAAAAACCCTAGTATTTACTGCTTCTAACTAATCACAATGCAGAGACACACATACATGCTATTTAATCAGCAAGTAAGAGGTAACAATTCTCACTAGTTTAGAGGCAGCAAACAGTTACTGCTTGCTCACACACAGAATATCGCAGGCCTGAGTTTGTTCCCAACTTTTTCCTGTTCTTCTCTGAAGAGCTGAAATAAATTTATGCTTTTCATAAAATTATCAACTCCTTATCAAATAATTACACCTCAGTTACCTCTTTGGTGCTCTCAGCAATATTTACTTTCCAATATTTACTGGTGTTGAGGGGCAACATTCCTGAAGGAGCCATCCTGAAATACCTTCAACAGTTTGATTTGCAAAAGCACAACTTTGAAATCCTCTCTAAGCTATCGCTGCCTCAAAGCTAAGATTAATCATCAGCTTTAAAACATCTAAACAAAGCACTATTTTGTAAATAATTAATAAGGAAATTAATAGCAGAGGACAAACAGCAGCAGCAGCAAGGAGCTTCCTTATTTATTTTACTTAAACCCCATCACCTTTCAAGCAAAACGTGTGAAGGTCGCGCTATTAGCTTAATAATACTTGGGTTAATATTTGTTCTAAGCCTCTGAATCTGCCCACTGTAAAGATGGCTTTTCCTAAATCTGTAACAATCTGACTATGCTTTGTGATTGCATACTTAATAAATCTCTTGATAAACCTGCCTCCAGAGTTCTTATTAGGTCTCTATAACACAGTGCAGAGCATTTCTCTAATTCAGGATTTAGCTGTATGGAGTCACCAAGAAGCCAACTGTGCCTACCTTAAAAAAATCCAGATCCAATCTCCCCTTTCTCCAAGTGCTTTTTATGTCTAAATAATTCATGTTAAAGGAATCCCTTAAAATCAGCATCATTTATCAATATTTTTTTAACACTGGCCTGATTAATTTTGCTATAGCTGGCACTATTCATCTGTCAATAATATAATATTAACAACACTGGAAGCCGTGTAATTAAAAAGAAAAGAAACATCTGCTGTAAC
This sequence comes from Strigops habroptila, assembly GCF_004027225.2. Lineage (NCBI taxonomy): Eukaryota > Metazoa > Chordata > Aves > Psittaciformes > Psittacidae > Strigops > Strigops habroptila. The sequence goes on from NC_044281.2 coordinate 1,917,788, forward strand.
ATCAGAACATTGGTGACTATGCATTAGAATGTCAACACACTCATCACACACAAAGTCTACAAGGTCAGCTGTATGTAAGCTGAGTTTCAAGCTCCTTAGTCTGTCATGACAACTGTAATTAAGTATTCACGTAACACAGTCCTGAAGTTTCTCTAGGTTTTCAACCAAAGCCACACAAACACATCCCTGTTTCACAGACAAGTTCTTATCCTGAATAATCATTAATTTTTGAATACTAAAAATAGAGATTTTTAGACTGTCCCAACACAGCCAAGGCCAGAAGCCCCTATCATACACCTGGACACCATTCTGCCTTTTTTATATGAAAAATACTACTGTAAAGATCCACTGCTGCTGGCTTCAGACTGAGACAGAGCAAAGCCCTTTTTGTCTGGATAAGCTGCTTCCGTCTGGTTTCACATAAAGGTGATACCACTAGAAAACAGAGAGGAACAGCAGATGGAAGTCTCATGTCAAGCAGAAATGATGATACAACAGAAAGGAAAAGTCCTCTGGCTTAAGGAAAAAACCTGGGGAAATGGTTGAGGAAAGTTCTTTGGGCTTTTATATAGATGTAAAGAAAAATACATTTTTCTGTGGAAACTGAACATGATCTACTCACTTTAAAACTTCTCCAGCCAACATTTACACAGTAACAGACTGGAGGAAGCAAGCAAACACAAATGCGAATTAAAACTAATGTAATCTGAGTAAATGGGTAAAGCCAAAGTTGTGAACTAATGTAATCCTTCTGTACCATAAAAGCAATACCCTATATCCCTAAAGAATCAAATCATGCACTCCTGCAGGAAAGAGGTAGATAAATAAATAGTGAGGCAATATAGAAACACTATGAATTAACATTCCACTCAGCTCTTGCTCTAACTAGAAGAGTCAAGATGCCCGGTTTCCAAAGGATGTCAAACAAGAAAACTCACAGATAACAATCAACATTTCAGTTGCATTTCAACACACAGGGAGAGAACCAGGCTTTTTGTCATGGAGAGAACATTCTAGACTTCTTAGTGATAATGCTGGCAAATTTTCGTTAGACAAACTGTAACAAACTTTCAGGGAGAACTGCAATTTACTATGTATTTGCACAGCAAAAAAATGATCTACATTTTGTTTCTGTATGTTTTAAATAATAATTACAGTAATTTATTGCTGAATATAAAAACTTTGCACCATCTGAACTGCAACAGATACTGAAATTAATATGAAACCTACCTTTACCTTTCCCTTCATTGGCCCTTCTCATTTAAAAAGCATCCTACTAATGACATGTTAATGGTTGTATCAAGAATCCTGCCTTTGCCATTGACTTTGTGCAGATCACAAGATAAATTAACAATCCCAGTTTGCGATTTCTGGTCTATCATCCTGGTCCTGAATGTATATAATTTTAATTCTCAAGACCTGGTTTCACTGAACTACTTTTGCCACAAAGGAATATAAATTGAAGGAGATGGAAAGGGCACTAATTTGACTGTCACTTCGCTGCTGCCAGATTCCTAGCCTGGTTTTAAAATGAGCAGAAAATCACACATAAAAATTACAATAAGCTTTTGGAGATGAAAGACATCTGCTTTCTCCCTTTCGAGGCCAGGTTGGATGGGGCTTGGAGCAACCTGCTCTAGTGGAAGGTGTCCCTGCCCGTGGCAGGGGGTTGGAACTGGATGAGCTTCAAGGTCTCTTCCAACCAAACCAGTCTGGGATTCTATAATTCCTTTCTGATAAAAATGAGAGCAATAATATCTACAAGACCTGCCAAAATCAGTCCTTAACGAAGCCTACTAATAATTTACTTATATACTCTATGCACTAGCTACAAGTATTGCTAGTTTAGCAGTAACATAGTAATAGTAATACTACTGTAATATTTCTCCTGAATTGCTAGTTGCAGGAAACTAGAAAAAAATTATTTTTAGGCAGAGCAGCTCCATTCTTGGAGTAAGTCCTTGGCTTGCCTACAGACAAAAGTTGGATCTCCTTGACTGAGTTCTAAAACCACCAATACCGCTCTATAGCCTCGAACGGTGTTTTTTCTGCTTTCATGCTGCTGAAGGACTGCTTCATCAGATGCTCTGAGGCATACAAATTGCTACACATTGGAGCAAATGGACCTTGTTCAAAACCTGCAACTGAAAGAAACATTCTAGAACAGAATGGAAAGATTTAGCTTTGATCAAAGCCTTTAACATACATTATCTTTAATGTGGTTGTTCAGGTGAGCAGAGCTTTACGTGGTGCTCATCCTAATATTTCTTATGCGCATCCCCAGCACACACCTATGACCCTGGTGTATTCTGTGACGTTTCTCTTTTCCCCCTGCAATTTCAGGTTTAATTTCTGATCCCAGCATTCATGCCAAGGAACATTGTGGGTATAGATGCCTTTTACACATAGATTTTTCTTCTTCTTTTCTAACTAGGTGTAGCATTTTGGCTTTTTCAGGAAGTTTCAGGAAATGCTATGTTTCTAGTCTAACATTCTGAGGGGAACAATATGAATGTGAACTGCACATATTCTTAATGATACAAAAAGTAATCTCTCAGTGAAACAACTCTTTAGCCAAGAAAAGAGGCAGCTTGTCATGTGCTGACCTTCACTGATACCCTTTAAAAATCTCCACACGGTTGCAGCTGCCATGGTTTCTTTTACAGGTCAACAATCTTTTTTGATTAAAAGAACCCTTCTTGCTACTTTTAGAAGGCAATATTTCTCCAAGGTTTGTTAATTTAAATGAACATTTGAGTTTCTGCCTTTTAAAGGCTGTCATTTTCTACATCCATTTTCTGAACGTAGAACAGAAGATCCCTTTAGCTCCTTTAATCTTCTTGTTAGCAATAGCCATCTGTCCTTGCAAGAATCTTGCAGAGTAGCAAGAAACACAGTTGGCAATTCAAGACCAACATGTAGTCATTAGTTTCAAAGTCACATTTTAGGATCTCCAACTTTAGAGAAAAGAGCTTTTCCCCCTTGACTTTTGAAACTTATTTGAATTCCAGCAACACTGAAAACTGTGATAATACTAAAAGCATTTAAAAACTTGAAATTCAATTACTGATATGTATTAACATAGACGCTAGCCCAAACAGAATCCTCAAACAGAAGTGTCTGAAGGGAAAACACGCTCACCGAGAACACAAGGAAAGAATTACACAAACTCAAACAAACAAAGCAAGCAGCAGAGTGTTCTTGTTATTTGTTCTATTGCAAACAAGAAAAAACAAAGCATCCAGGTACAATAGCCACTAGTTAATTTACTGAAATATGTAAATTACTTAATTTACAAGAAATCTGGAGAGGGACTTTTTACAGGGCTGTAGGGACAGGGCAAAGGGAATGGCTTTAAACTGATAGAGGGGAGATTAAGATGAGATTTTAAGAAGCTGTTCTTCCCTTTGAGGGTGGTGAAGCGCTGGCACAGACTTTTCCCAGAGAAGCTGTGGCTGCCCCATCCCTGGCAGTGTTCAAGGCCAGGTTGGACACAGGGGCTTGGAGCAACCTGCTCTAGTGGAAGGTGCCCCTGCCCGTGGCAGGGGGTTGGAACTGGATGAGCTTTAACCTCCCTTCCAACACAAACCATTCCATGATTCCATGATACTGACACCAACACTTTAAGATTCATTCCCATCAACCCACAAAACCTGCTAATATAGACACAGGCACAGAAAACCAAGCTGGCAGTACGATTGGATCCACTGGCTTTGCCTGCTTGCAGTTAAAGAGTATCCTCATCTGCCCTGCAGCTTATCTTTGTAAAATAAAAAACGGCATGTCTCATGAGGTCACATAATTCACTAAGAGTAAGCAAGCTCCAGACTGATAAAAAGAAAGTGGAAAGGACAGAGCAACACAGAACCTATTTGCATTTGAGACGTTTGCTGTTTAAAACAGTACTTAAACCACCAAGGGGCAATTATCTGTCAGGCAAGCAGAGAAGGTAACAAACATCAAGGGAAGATTTCTTCCCCTCCTCCCCCCCAAGAGGTCTGTGATTTAGGAGGCTGAACTGAGTGAAGGATTCAGTGTATAATCCAGGCAACAAGACAGAATGACATAAAGGGGAATTTAGTAATTAAACAGCAGTTGATCCAGTTTGACCCCCAGACAGAAGTTCTCCAGCAGCAGGAGGGCCCTGTCCTGGCACAGATCACAGGCGAGCTAATGAGGGTGGTCAGGGCTGGCAGAAAGATACAGCTCAGCAGTTCTTTACAACATGATGTTGGAGGTTCTACTTTCCTTGTAGAGGACAAGTACAGTCAAGTCTATGAGGAAACATAAATAAAATGCAAGCATGTATATAGCACACATCGCACAAGAATACAGAGCTCATGTGCCAGGTATATAGCATGAGTTTGCATTAGTAGCATGTGTTGGTGTAAGAGCCTGCACCTTACGATTTTTATACTAAGTAAGCTAGTGATCTTTTATCTTGATGTAATCTTAACAAAGGTATAAGTAGGTAAAGTGCTCTACTGACCACTGCTCCAAGAAAGCAGTAACTTGCTTGTCAGCTGACCTATTATCAATGAGTGAAGCTTTGCCTTCAATTATTTCTCTACTGTGTAAGAAGAATCAAGCTATCAAAGACAGATCAAACCTTCCGAGGATGTACAAGTTCCAAGTGAGGCAGGCAGGCAGCCACCTGCATTTTGGCTTATTTTTGACAAGACAGCACAAACTCTGGGATGATTTACAAACAATACACAATATGAACACATGTGAAAAAACCCCAAACATTTAACATCACTGTCATGCTCCTCTAGCAATTACGTATTTTTCAACCTTAGAATGAAAGGGATAGTAAAACAAAAATATCTTCAAGGCTTCTTTTCCTTCCTCTTTTTGACTGCTGTTGTACAAATTGAACAGAAACTAAGCTCAAATACATTTTCCATTAATTTAACTAGGCATTAAAATAAAGCAACTTGTTAAGTGAAAAATAGGCACAGAAATACAAAACCAGAGTAAGATGTAATACATATAGCTCAAGAAATTACACCAGAAAGTACTAGTTGCTTGCTAGTGGGACTCTTAGCTTTGACTACTACATCACAAATCAGGCAGTGCAAACACTGAGAAATGTGGGTGATGATGTGAACATTAGGCAGAAGCTCTTCCCTGTGAGGGTGCTGAGGCGCTGGCACAGACTTTTCCCAGAGAAGCTGTGGCTGCCCCATCCCTGGCAGTGTTCAAGGCCAGGTCGGACACAGGGGCTTGGAGCAAGCTGCTCTAGTGGAAGGTGTCCCTGCCCATGGCAGGGGTTGGAACTGGATGAACTTTAAGGTCCCTTCGAACCCAAACCAGACTGTGATTCTATGATGGTGTTACTTCAAACACACAAATAGAGAAGACATTCTGAAAGTAGAAATACTGATAGTACATGCATTCGGAGAAACTTACTGTAAGCCTGAACAGCTGTCCCCCTTAGAAAGATTTTCCCTTCACTGAGATACAGTGAAATATTCAGAATTGCACAAATTAAATTACAAAATCAATAGAAGTACACATGCAAACGAAGGAGTCATATGCTGATAGTTATTAGCAATTTGCAAAGCTTCCTTTTTGAGCTCTGTACACAAAAGAAACATGATCTTTGCCTGTTTGTCTGCTGATGCTTTTGAAGATTTGTCTCCTATGTATGCTTTGTTAAATTTAATCAGTTGCTAAGTAATAAAATAGATTATTGTGGGTTTTTTTCTTACAATAACAGAAAGGTAGGAACAGCGGTCTCTAATCCAGGCTCCTACTTGAGGCAGCACTATCACCAACACTAGATCAAATCTGCTGTGACTTTCTCTAGCCAGCTCTTGGAAACCTCTAGGAATGGATTTTCCATAACCTGTTTCTGAGCTGCACTATCATTCAGCTGATACAGTGTTTTCTGACGTCCAATCTGCACCTCCTAATCTACATCTTGTGGCAACAGTCCAATTTCATCATCTACCGCTATCAGAAAGAGTTTGGCTCCATCGTCTTCGTAAACCCCTGAAGAGTACTTATAGGTCAACTGAAGTCCCCCCCTTCAGTCTCCCTTTCAGTTGTGGGCAACTATATGAGACCAGCTCCCTCAGCCTCTCTTTCCAGGTCATGTATTCTATCTCCCTACTCATTTTGGTTGCCACCTCTCTGTGTTTTCAAAACCCACTTGGACATGGGAGGCCCAAAACTGGATATAATTTTTCAAGTGTGCCTCACCAGCACCAAGTGAAGGAAGGATTACCACTTCCCTTGTATCTCCTGGCCATGGTCCTCACAGTATAGCCCAGTATGTTGTTTTCCTTCTCTGTGATGTTGCACATGGCTGGCTTCTACTCAACTACGTCTTCTTCAGCTGCAATTTAGGGGGCTTGCAGTCTGTACCAATGAGTGGGGTTATTTACCCCCGGACAGAACACTGACGTTGACAGATGCATCTCCAGGTTTTGTTGTTGTTCTAGCCCCTGTTCCTACCAGGTGTTTTTTTAGCTCCCCTGTCCCATGCCACTCCCTCATGCATAATTTTCAAGAGCTTCAACTGCAAATTCACAGCTGAGTACCTCTGCACATCCAGAAAGATGATGCAAATGCCTCAAGCCACGCAAGGAATTAGTTTGTGTCTTTAAGTGTCTCTGAACACTGGGTTACATGACTACATAAAAGTGAGAGTTGGCATGTATTCATCACATAAGTTACCTGGAAATTGTCACTGTTCACTCCGGTAACTTGTTCTACCTGCCTAAGCCAGTACTGAAACACTGACTGATGGGAGTCAGTGAATGCTTTTTATTGACTACTATTACTGTGTATTCTTACCATGACCCCCAGCTCTACAGTAACAGTGTGGAATATAAAACAGTTTATTTTGTCACTATTTTAACTGATTAAAAGCATGCCTTCCTGAAAACTCAAAAAGAGATAGCTAGAAGTGTATTTAGGATAACAAGACAGAAACCTAAAGATGGGATAAAGTTCTGGATTTCCTGCTTCACTGGTTTTTGGACTTTCCATTTCAGGATCCAAAATGAATAGTGCAATAAACGCCACGAAGCCTAAGAGACTAAAGCCATCATTCTGGGTCCTGAGCATAGATTTTATTTTGTAATTTCATACACACTTCACAACATACACGTTCCACACTATTATCAGTTCAATTCTTAGCATAAAAGACAAATTCTGCCAGTTAGCTGAATTTCCACCACAGTACCTGGATGAAGTAGTATTAAGTCTAAGCTCAAGAGAAAGGCAATGAATTTTTTTAAGGCACTAGATCAGTAATCATCTTCACTAAGCAAAGCAGATACGTCAGAAGTATGTCCCGAAATATGGGAGAAAGCAAAGTAGATCTTGCATTCAAGCTGCAATCCATCTTTGTTAGCGTATGACTAATCACTCTGAGATAAGAAGTTGAACCATTTGATGTTGTATAGGTTCCAGTATACAAGTGCGATATATTAATGGCCTTTAAAGCTGTACATCAAGAGGAGCTGTCTGAAACAGCGGAGCTCAGAGGTACGCAAATAGGCTGTGACCCACCTTGGTGCTTGCCAGTTTCCATGTTCTCCAGGGGACCTGCATTAAGTCTTTCTGCTGTTCAAAAATTTTAAGACTTCAAAAAGATGCTGATGCCTATGTAAGCACCTGCAGGAAGAGCATGATTTATATGGACAACAACTGAAAAGTAAGAAACATTGGGGTGATTCTCACGGCCCCAGTTTTTCTGACCTTCCCTTCAGCAGGAAGGTTTCGCCGTCAGCTCTCCGATTCCCAGGTTATGGAGAGTAGCTGCAGGCAGTTGTGGTGGGTTCAATTGCTTAGCAATAGGTTCTTTACATTCATACTGACTCTGGGATGTAACACACCAGTGTTATATACTGTAGCACCACTATACTGTATGAAGACATACAGACAATATTTGTGATTGCAGCATTGACTACAGAGTTCATTTATCAGCCTTTGTAGGAAAGTGGGATAGATTTTGATGTTTTCTACTGACACTTGAAAGCCAAGAGGTCCTACTACCCATGTAAATACTGTCTGGTTCATTGAAAATTTCCTTGGCTAACAGAGCTTTCTGCTCAGCTGATCTGCTGTTACACTGGCATTCCTCCACTGTGGATGGATACAACAGACATTGTTTGTTGTACCTGGAGAGTCCTCCATTGATGATCCTTTGCTGTTCAGGTAATAAAGCTAATTTATCCCCTCACTGTTAGTACATGCTGGAGGTTGTGCTTGCTTATTTTTCCCCAGTTTCTTTAGTGCTTCTGCTTCCTGCAGCTTTAGGAAATGTATATTCCCTTCTCTCCCTACCTCTACCCAGACTGTACAGACAACACTTCTGTAACAAGCCACGTCTTCAACACAGGCATTGACACCTGCAGTGCTGAGAAAGCTGCTTCCAGTTATGATGTTCCCTCTGAAGACAAGTGGATTCTAAAGGAAAAGGATCAAAGGTTCCTATAATTCCTCCAGTTCTTTAGACATAAAGATTCGCTGGGATATATTATACATGTCATTTTATAGCAAAGAGTAGAATTCTGGAGGCTCATCCATACCCGACAAAGAAAAGGCTTACCATGCAGTTACTGCAACCATCTGTCCTGCAGGATGGACTATCCTGCTAACAAAGGAGGCCTCCCTTTACAACATTTGGGCACCATTCCAGCTTGCTTGCTCTACTCACCCCACCAAGCTACCACCCATCGTTTGGAGACAGAAAATGCTACTTGCCAAAAGTCAAGCCTTCCCTTTAGAAAACTCGATGAGGTTTGTAACCTCCCCTTAAGAGGCATATTGCGTACGCATATGATGCTATAATCTAATCATTGCAATAAACAAAAGTAGAAAACCACATATCATTCTTTGCCTTTCACCAAACCATGTTAAGCAGCAGACTTCCATGCCAACAGTCATAATACTAAAAAAAGACTGCAGCAAAAAACCAGTATCAACTTGTACCCAACACAACACAGAGATCAGGAAAGCTAGTTAAATGCCAAGAGAGTCTATAAATATCATTTAACTAAGATGCTGCAATTTATTGTACGACTATTTTAAGCATCACTGGGAAAATGTAATAATGCCTTAACTGTAAACCAACAGAAAACCAGACATTTTGAACATTAAACTGTCTGCAACATTCATTCTGTGATCTTGGTATTAGGATAAAGTAGAAAAATAGTTAAGTTTTTCTTTAGTACTTTTCAGCGTGATAACATAAACACGATAAAAGGAAGATCCAGTGAGAAATCAATTTCTATATGCAATTTGCTGCAGTGAGATCACCAAAGTACACCACTTCCATTAAAAACTGAATGCTCTTCCTGTATTACTAATAACAAAACATTCACCATCAAAATCATCTGGGACATCTGCAAGGTTTTGAAGCAGGGCTTCACACAATCAAGAGTCATAATTTGCATTTACAAGAAATAAAGGCATCCTTTCCTTACTTTGATGTGCTAAGTGAGAAGTTAACAGGATAATCACTTCAAAGATACCTATTTCACTGAAGGACCTTCAATTATGCCATCAACTGGACAAGGACTCCTGTTCCCGGCAGTCTCTGGTTATTGGGTGACACATTTTTTAAGCCATCTGTGCTTACAAAAGCCATAGAGCCCGTTGTGGGGAAAAAAGGAAAAAAAGTAAGAAAACCACATTGCCCATGGAAGTTATCCTGTAATATATTTTGATTCCTCTCTATTTAATGCAGTCTTTTTGATCTCTATGTTTCTGTAGAGAACAAACTGCCTTTTTTTACCACCACTGTTGCAGTTTATTTCATATATGCACATTCTAGTTAAAGTTCACAAGATAATTTTAGCCTTACATGCTAAGAGAAGCGCATAGAAGTCATGTGCTGCTGCATCTTTTAGACAAGTTATTTTTTCCTGTGGTCAGTGAAGCCAAGGGAACCAACAGTCTAATTTTAAGGAGCCTTTATATATAAAGTCACAAGAAAAAGCAATTTATATGTTCTATTCAGCAATCCAGATAGACATAAATTCACAGGAAATACCATATGCATTGAAAGTTTTAAAAAGTTATTATGACAAAGAAGGGTTAAAACTAATTGCTTCGAATTCTGTAATCTGCATTACTGCAATTTATTTTTTACGTTAAAAGTCTGGACATTTAAAAATTTTATTTCAAAACATTGAAAATAATAAATGCTGTACTGTGAGAGCAAAGAAGTTTTATGGATTAGTGCTGTTCACAGTACTCTATTACTGCCTTCTGACTTCTAAGTACTAGTTTTTCATAATCATTTCCCAATCCACCATTTCTCCTACGTGCATACAGCCAGACCCCAAGAAGCTGTGCCATCTGAATGAACCACACTCAAATTCTTCCATGCCATGGCAATCCAGTGCCTTGAGAGATGGTCTTAGACTATAAAAGTTAAAAATACCCTATAGCCATGAGCACATTACATACTATTGACATGTGTCTATCTCCTCAGGGAGCAGAACCACTAGCCACACGCTGAGACACAGTAGTGGTTTATATAGTTTATCTAATGTGGCTTCATAGAAAGGAAATGTATTTTTCACTGCCTGGAAACTCAAGAACAGTCCATTTATAGCAACTGTAATCTGTTCAAATCAAAGAAAATCATCAAAAATGAGGGAAGTGGAAGAATGAGGTCACCCCAAACCAAATAACCACTCAATAGACAAAAACCCCCAGAAGTTCTTGACAACTACAGCTGCAAATACAGAAACACCAGAACACCCCTCATGACTAATCAGCTGTGCCTCTGAGCCTACAACAGTTTCTATGAACACATCCCAGAGAGTTCAACTCCTTCATAACTGACCCAAGACGTGAGGAGATGCCAGTCATTTTAATGACGCACTACACGGTCGCGATTTTATGAGGTGTCTTATGATGAGCCAGTTTCGTGTAAGGAAAGGCAGAGTTATACAACTACACCCTAAGGGCTAAACACAAAGAGGTGACATTAATCTCACGTTTTAATTTGTAAAGAATGCATCATTTTAAAAGCAGTCTCTGCTTTTATAGCCCAGATGCCCAGTTGGGTCTGGTGAGTTCTGTTTAACACCATATGCATAATTCAAATAGCTCACTAGCAAACATTTGGGGTATTCACCTCAAAAAACTATTTTTCACCCAAACAGAGCTCTGAAATTATCCATTCAGACTGAAATGCATGTTTTCAAATGGAATTTTCCTGAGGAAACGATAAGAAAACAATCATCATTACTTCTAAGCATGACTAAATTTAAGCTGCAGCCAAGCCTCACAACATTTGCTCCCCATTTTTCCACCCAGAATAGCTGGGACTCACATACAGTCCATCTTGATCACTAAAAGGGATACATGTTTCACAACTTACTTGCATGAGAAGTTTTGTTAAATGAATGCTGATTTTTAAGACATGCTTAGAAATTTAGAATTACTTGCAAAGTTAACAGAATAAAAATTAAGTAAATCTTAAAGCAAAATTACTCCATTTTGATGGAAAAAGGGTGTATTATTAAATACTCCACTAGCCTTTGCTGACACAAGTCATTGCAGGAACAGGAAATATTTTGTTTTCTTAGATAACAAAAAGGAATTTGTTCTCATTTTTCAGAATTCTTACACATTCCAGGCTTCCTTAAAACAGAACAAAACTCAAGAAACTATGCCTGATCTTTACAGCAATACATACTTTTTCCTGAATGTAATTCCTATATTCTTAAGATACTATAATGGGAAAGGTAAAAACGTTCTCTGTTTCTTTATTTTAAAACCTCATTTTTCACGTAGTATGTATTTTTCTCCAAAAAGTGAAGAAAACTCACAAAGTTTGTAAGAAAACCAGTTGTAAAAATAAAACAAATTTCACCTGCTCTGCAAGGGGTTATTTTTCACTTTCGATGCTTTATACTAATGTAAATCTACGTGCTGTAATTTAGCTAGCAAGAAGTTTTACATCAATCTGACAGTCTTATTAGCCTCAGTAGAAAAGGAAAGCAAAGAAGAGGTAGGTAATATGATGCATACAAGCTTTCTGCATCTCTCCCTTACCTTTTTGCTCTTCACCTTGGTATTGGAAGGACCTTAGTACTCCTAAGAAAACCTGGTTAACTCTTTATATCTTCTTACTTGTGTCCATTCTAAGGCCATCTTTAAATTAGTCGAGTTCTTACCCAAATGTTTAACACTGCTCTGTTGTTAAAAATTCTAATAGAATACTCAGGATAACAGGTACGTCTTGTGTAATCTCATTTCTCTCTGTTCTACTAGTAACAAAACAAGCACAAACCTAGTATAGGAAAACAGACAAGGGAACTTTTGATCATAAATACATTAGTTTCTTCATTTATTTATACATAAGAGAGAAAACAGCATCTTCACTGACTTTTACCAGCCAGCCTGGATTTAATACTACAGCTTGTTTTCTGCTAGTAGCTAAACAACTAATAAAAAGCATTTCTATTGTTAGGAAAAAGAACACCACCATGGGGGTCACTGCTCAGTGAAAGCCTAAAAGTGAAAACCTGTACAAACCCACACTCTTGTGTGGTTAGTTGATGTACCTACCACCTCCAGCTAATAGTCTTCAAACACAGTTTACCCAGAATTGCTACATAGCGAGCACTTTTTAATGTGAAAAATTACAAAAATAATGATTTTTAATATTCTCAGCGGACCATTTCTTTACTCGTCTCTCAATTCAATCAACACAGCAAGTCTTTTGGATATATTATGTCTTTAAGGGATACTGTGTCATAGTCTGGTATCCCACAGACCAGTCAAGCCATACAGTTTATAATCCCAGACCCCCTTATGGAACGATGAGGATCTCTATAGCAGTTTATCATCATACACATTTTCATGTCCTCAATTCATTCAGGAATTAGTTATTTTTAATTTACTTCCCAAAGAAACAAAACAGTATCTCTTACATATACAAGAGAAGGAGAACTAGGCCTAAAATGTAACAATCCCAGAAATTAAAACAGAAACCTATTTTCAGGCTAATAGTAATAGATTCTATGAAATCACATTTGCAAAATTTAAGTAGAAGTGCTAGCCAGCTGAAGAAGAGAAACAAAATACAACCTTAATTCCTTTAACTGAGTAATGTAGAAAAACAAACTATAAACACAAATATATGAGCTGCTGTGAATTGTCGCAGCTCCATTAATTTCCACTTTACACCTGGAAATGTTCTTACCCTGACACTTAGATATGAATATCTGTTTTGCCTCTCTTCTTCTGAATTTAAAGTAGCTGTGCTGCTAGTTCAGGCATTATAGTTAATGCGAATTTACTTATTCTCATTTGTTCTGTGAAAAATGAGTGTAAGGTTCTATACTACAATGCCAATCTGGTTTGGGTTTGTTTTTCATATTTTAAATATAACTATAATGCAACACTTTGCAAATCCCTGAGCTCTCCTTTCTTCTTACAAGTAGAAAAGGAACACCTAAATTATGCCCTGCTGGAACAACCCCAAGGTCTATTATAACACACAAAACATACATCCTTCAGTCAGTGGGTTATAGAGATAATTAAGCAAAAGTGGTGAACCTTCAGCACAAGTTCATCATGAAGAAGGACTCAGATCACTTACTATGACAGGCAAATTATGTCAGACAAAGAAAGTAAGATGCTCAACATTAATTTTATTCATATCATCTTGTTATTTAAAAGAAATGTGAAGGAACCACGCAGCCTGCCATGGACTGATGAAAAATACAGCAAGCTGGCTATTACTGCTTTAAAGAAAACCAGTTAGAGTGAAAAATGATACCACCATTCTACTTTCACAGGTTAAAATAAAATACGTCTTCCACCTATTCGCCATAGCGCCTTTGGTGTGCAAATGAAAATGTGCCACCCGTGCAGTCTCCAAAGAATACAATGTTAACTTTTAAAGATTAAAATTCGTTACTGATAACAATATGTAATTTCTAAAGGTAGTCTTATTAAAATACTATTGCTCATAACGCCTGGTGAACCAGTACTAGGGAACCAGTACTACTGCTCTGAGCAAAGATCCACATAACGCTCTATCCTATTTCTTATGCTTGCCAAAAGTGGATGTCTAGGGAAGAAAGTATAGGAAACTGTTACCTCCTAGCTGTCAGCCACTTGCAGCCCAGAGACTTCATGAGCCAGACACATGTTCTGTGAACTCCAGAAATTTCTGTTCCCTGACCTTTGCCCAATCTCCTGTTGAGCCTCTGCAAATATCCACAATGGATGAACACAAGAACCACCACTCTTTCATGTTTACTTTCAACACACCTCTTGTTGGTTTAATTTCCTATCTTCTAGGTCTTGTGTTAGAAGACAGTAAAAAAACCAAACAAAAAAAAAAAAAAAAAAAAAACCCCAAAAAAACCACCAACAAAACAAACAAACAAACAAACAAAACCCAAAACCCACCCCAAACCAAACCAAACACACCACCAGCCCCTTTTCACTCTTCCCAAGCCATTCATGACTCTATAGCTACCTGTGTTCCAGGCTGAAGAAGACTGGCTTAATTGGCTGTTCCTTATAAAGCAGCATTTGAACAGCCCTGATGCTCTTCTCTGGACAGCTTATGAATCCACTATATTTTTCTTGAGATGTGGGGACCAGAACTATACAAACTATTTCTAGTTGTTGGCAAACTATAAATTTAATCATTGATGTCGCCTGATTTATTCTCTACCCCTTTGTTGAGAATTCTTAATGTTCAATTTACTTTTTTGACTGCTGCTAAGTGCTGAGCTGTAGCTCTCCTACAGCCACCTATCAATCTCAGAAACATTACTCTGAGCAGTAATGGTCAGCTCAGAGCTCACATTTGCTATTTTAAGTTCTCAAGTACTAAGGAAGTATTGAGTAAGACATTATGCATCACAACTAGTAGTTAAAGCACCAGTTCTTGAGTCAATAGGATCTGATCTTGGCGACTCATTACTATTCCTTTCGTCCATTTACTCCATGCATTACTACTACATAACCCCATCATCTCCTAGGAGATATTCAGATGTGAGACAGATATTCTGCTAAATCCCCCACATGGAAGGATTCCCACGTGTGAACCACATGAACGCAGGTAAAAATAATTACTTTAGATTCTTTGCTATGGCCTTATGTTCCTCGGCTGCTTACCTATATATCATATTGAATATCAGCAGACTTCTACTGGCTTTCTTCTTCTTAAGTGATCTTGCAAGTTTACCAAAGCAATGGGCACTGCTGTCTACTAGGGGCACATGGAGAGGTTTGCCATTGCTTTCCATTTGCCTTATACTGAGGTTTGCCATTGCTTTCCATTCATACACTCTGTAATACAAGTGTATCTTGTAAGTAGCATAATATCATCTTTATCTTAACAATTATGTGTAAATGACATTAAAGTGTATTTGTGGAAAAAAGAAAATCTACAAATCCCAGACTGGTTTGGGTTGGAAGGGACCTTAAAGCTCATCCAGTTCCAACCCCCTGCCACGGGCAGGGACACCTTCCACTAGAGCAGGTTGCTCCAAGCCCCTGTGTCCAACCTGGCCTTGAACACTGCCAGGGATGGGGCAGCCACAGCTTCTCTGGGAAAAGTCTGTGCCAGCGCCTCAGCACCCTCATAGTAAAGTATTTCTTCCTAATACGAAGTATTACTGATAACGGCTTAAATGTCTACAATGTCTTAATAACAACAAACCTCATAGTAAAAGAGAACAGAGTAAAAACTAAGTTCTTGGCCTTACCTTACTCAAAAGATTAGACAAAGGCTGCACAGATGGCAAACTGAAGAGATATTTATGTATGGATATGCAACAGTCTCAAAGCCACAAGATCAAGAAATCAAATTTGAAGGGAGAGAGCAGGTTTACTTGAAAAAGCATGAAAGCACGAAGACAGAAATACTGACAAGAGTATAGCTAGGGAAATATTCTAGAGAATTAGAGGAAACTAAGGCAGACCCCTAGCTACATAAAAAATGCCTCAACAGCTTTATAGATGAAAAGAGCATGAAACGGTTCACTGATAACTTGGAACAAATGCAGAAATTATACTCCAGTGAGCTGAACTGTCTCAGATAAAGATGATCCCAGCAGGAGAGGCTAGAATGGACTAGAGTAAAAACACTGATGGTAAGGAAGGCAATTAACATAATAAAAGCGTAACTTTGAAAATAAAGAATGCTTTTTTGTCCACAGCTGAAGAGAGTAAGAGCCTAGAAACAATCTAAATAGAAGGTTGAAGAGGGGAAAAAATGACACTGGGGACACACATTCTAGATGATGGAAGAGATAATGGTGACATTAAAGCTAGAGCAAAAGAATTCATAACTGAACCTGTCTAGATAACAAATATCAACTGACTGTGGATGGTAATATGATGCGGGTGGGATAAAAGGTGAGGGACACAAGAGAGTTTTGTAGGGGGGGATACAGAGCTCTGCTTTACCTTTGTTATCAGCAAGCTGTCAAGGCAGGAATGCTGAAGATGCTTGATGAAATGCGTGCCTGAACAGAGGCAGGCAAACCGCGAGCTGACAAACAGATCTGCAAATCATCTGCATAAAAATAGTACCTGGTGATGTATGAGAAGAGGAGGTCATCCAGTGATAAGATTCACAAAGACAGTCAGCACAACATTCCTAAAACTAAAGGAAGGAACAAGGAAAATATCTACAAAAATAATGGTGCGTGAAGCTGGAGCAGTAACTCCAGGGACAGTCAAATATACCATAATGGAAGGAATAGAAATTATGATAGAAGGATGAATGAGTGATAAGCTTTATCTATAAGGAAGCATGAGGCAAAGGTGGTGATCTTTGATCAAGAAATTATTTTAGGCTTGCTGAAATGTTATCTGTGGTTAAAAACAGATGGAAACTAGACTAGGGTGTACTTTGAAGTAAACCTGGCAAATCTGGTGAATCAGCGAATGGTAACGGGACTGATGACACAGCCAGGGGTTTGGTTACAAGAGAGAATTTGGTGCATGTGAGAAATCCAAATTACAATGTCAAACAAGGAAGGCTGGAGCAAAGGGCTAAACTGTCAAGTAAAGGAAGATGAGGGATTAAGGACTCATCATGAAGCCAGAAAGTGGGTGAGCCCTCAGAAGATATCCCAGATGCCCTCCTGAGATTTACATCCAAGATTTGTATCAGTGGCCTGTGGTGATGCCATGTGCTACATCAGAAAACAGTAGAGTCCAAAAGAGCCAAAAGTCAGTGTGGCTCCCACTTTATCAGACTACAATAGGCAACATGATATGATCAGTGTAACTCATTAAAGAGTTTCATTTGTCTTCAAGAATACATAAGAACTCATGCGTGATAGCCATGGTACATCTACTGAAATTGGGAAAGCTATGCAATTTAAATGAGGCAATATCTAGTTCTTCATCTCCTAACTCATTGTCCAGTGCTTCAGTCATTTACCTTCCCACATCCAAATCACGTTTCCTCTCCCGTACTGCAAAATAACTTCTTCCTTCTTTAGCATGAAATCTCCTGTTTGTCACAAAAGCATTCTGCTAATAATAATGAGCCTATCCTTCACAGGTGTTTTCCAACGCCTGCAGTCAATGTTTTCTCATTACCTAAGCAAGATTTTTTAAGACAGTACTTCATTAACAAGTCTTAGAAAAGGAATGTAGCATTGCAAGCGAGAAAGTGCTAAGCTGAAGATCACTCAGGTATTCTCTCAAATGTCTTTTGTGTGTTAAGCCAAAACTCCTAAACCGCATTGGGCCAGACTGCATTCTTACCAAGTTACCTGCAAACTTCCTTAAAGAACAGCCCTATAAAAATGAATAATCCTGCTCATAAAGTAAGATGCTATTCAATGTGAAAAGGAGCCAAATAGTATTGCAATACTTCTATCAGTGCACTACTGCAATTCCCTCCCACCTATGAGATGTCAAATAAAGTTTAAGAACAGACAAGTTTTCAAATAACAGACCTATGAAGTTAGTGATAGCTGCTCTGAAGCAATTCACTGGAAACGTTCTATTACTGATTCTAAAAATGAATCAAAATTCACATTGGTATTGAAAGATAGAACAATTTATCTCACTTTGCTTACTTGGTAGTAGGCAATTTCTCTTGCCATTGTCTTTTAAAAAAATGTATTCAATTAGCTACTGGGAACATTTGCTGTAAACTGATACACAGGTTTTATATTCTACAAGAACAAACATCTATGAAAAGCTCAGATTTTCTCCCATTTCACTAAATACATAGAGATCATCCCTATTATGAGTTACACAAACAGCCACGTTTAAAAAGGAGTGACGAACAGCTTGACACATAAAACTTTAACCAAAAAACAGAAGCTGTAGATTTACACTGGTGTAAATGAACCTCATCAGTCATTCTCAGAATTGTTTAAATCACTTAGCTATAGAGTAAGATCATACTAATCTGCATGAATGAGTAGGAGAATAATTGAGGTCTTTGCGGCTGTTTACACTGTATTTACAGTTGTTTTGCATGACTAGAGCAGTAAAAAACAACTGGTGCATGCCAGTTAATCTGGCTCATTTATTTGTTCGTTTATTTTGACCATGTAATTTCTTTCACAACATTTGTGCTTTAACATAATTCTATAGTAAATGTAATAGAACACTCCATCAAGCCAATAAAATCAACTGGAATATGAGCCCTCGGTACAACACAGAATCATTTAGGTTGGAAAAGACCTTTAAGGTCATCGAGTCCGCCACTAAAACCATGTCACTCAGTGCCATGTCTATACGTCTTTTAAATACCCCCAGGGATGGTGACTCCACCACATGCTGAGGACAGCCACCTTTGCTAAACAGCAGGAAGAGAAAGGTACATTCGCTACGTGGTTATTATAATGTGAAAAGATTAGTGAGGTGTTGCTGTAACACGCAGACTAAGCTCAGCAGCTCCTAGGTGTTTGTTTCCAACTTGACAAGGTTTCATTTACTTCAGGTCAAGTCTGTTTTCTCTCCATCATCCTGTTTTATTCCACTATCAGTGGACTCCGCACATAAAAAACTGCTGAGAATCTCCAAGACATTCTGGTTTTCTTTTTTATTATTATCATGGCAGTAGAACTTTATATTTAAAATCAGTTAAATGTTGCCTGCCTTCAGTTCACCAGCAGGATTTTCCTTGGAGACTACTACTAAACTCACTTGGTAAAGCAGATGGCTCCAAGGACGTATGGGAATAGGGCATTTGAGAACTACATGTCTCCTCTCTCTTTAAAGTCTGTTGGAGCAATCAGCAGTAGTTACTCATGTTTAAAACCTCCAGAATATCTCCCTAGTCCGGTTGCACAGCAGGCAGAGATGTGTGATGAGCCGTAGAGGGTGATGTTCAGAACGACTACACCACAGTAATCAAGTGAAAATGTAACTCGACATTATTTTACTGGAAAACCATGAATTGGGCTGACAGAAGCAAATATCATTTATATGTCTGACAGTATCACTGTTTTGCTGCTTACTACAGGCTACCATGCCAAAGATCTACTCGTTGTAGTATCAGAGTAAAGAAGGACATGCACTGTGTTTCATGTAAATATGCAAAGGTTTGTTTTCTTATTCATATAAGAACAGGAGTCATAAGACTGATCTGAATATCGTATCGTCATAGACTCAGTTTTCCTTTTTTTATAGGTGGCAAAGAAATTCCCTTCACATGAAGGGCAAATGCTAATGTATCATGATGAAAAAGGGATAATTCCATAATACTTTGGGTATTAAGTGATCAAGCATGTTCAGATCCAATTACTGCCATCTCTTACTAAAAACTGGACAGATAACTGATCCTTTCCCTCCCCTGCCCAAACACACACTGTAGCTCTATAAAGAAATACATTGAATCCAGAGGGAAGCTACAACTTTAATAAATCAAATTACATGCTACTATTTTTCTAGTTGATAGCTATTATGTACTTTATAAAAAAACCTTCTGGCTTTCTTAATTTCAATGATTTGGGAACTTTTTGTTAAAAATACCAATTTTTAAATTTTTGTTTTGTTAAAATACCAATGCTTCATTTAACAATAAATTACTAACATATCTGGGAAATAGCTAGATTCTGCCAGGGATTTTTTAAGTAGATTTTACTGTTGATTAATGGACAGTTCTGCTCAGAATTGAAGCTATAATACAGTCCTGAGACTCTGCTATGGGCAAACTGATCTATAAAGACAAACATTGCAGCAATGTGAAGTCTTAACAACTTCAAAAGGAAGGAGTCTTCTCAGAAATGTGATTACGGAATCGTGATTGCAAGATGTGTAACAGAATCACATATTTATGTTTTAATAAAGTCATATGTTAATTAATCTTTCATTGTACAGGATTTTTCTCTTTTTTCCCTTTCACCTCTCTGCTTAAAGATTCATGACTTTATTGTTCATATATTCTAAGTAGCTTTGCAGTCAAAGTTTTATAATCATTTCCAAACAGTTACTACAGATGTCTTCTGGTTTAAGTACAGCATAAAGCCAGGCAATTTCAGATGCTCTCTTATGGTAAACGATGGAAGTAAAAATTACTTTGAATACATGTTACTATATAAATGGAAATCCTGGGAAGTTTAAAGCCCTTTGAGCTTCTTGGCTTAGTGACCTGTAGAAGTAGCGCTCTTTGGGACTCGCACTGTATCAGACATGCAAATCCTGGGCGGCAGCTCTGCTATATTTGGAGATTTTCAATAGCAGCCCTATAGCAAAAAAAAATAAAATATAATCACAGAATAGTTTGGGCTGGAAGGGACCTTCAAAGGTTATCTAGTAAAGCACTACCTATCAATTTAAAAGCCACAGTCCCACATGGAGGTGATCAATCAGAATTCTGTAGGCCACATCATAGCTGCAAAGACTTCTCAGAACATAATCATTTAAGTTTAACGCCAGCACATGTTGCCTGGTAACTAAACAAGAATTATGAGGAGATGAGTCAAAAATGCTGCACAATTAAACAACTCGCCTCCCTCAAAGAAGAGACAGGTAGGTGGGAGAGAGAAAGGCCCATTGTTAAGAGCTGTTGTAAGAATAGGCAGCAGAAATTGCTCAGCAATTTCAAGTCTGAAATGAAAACAAATAAACGAAAGTCACCATTACTGTCAGGTTCTCTTTCTGGCCACCCTCCTGCAAGCTGCTGAAGACCAGCAACAAACCTACTGGAAAAGCATTTCAGCAAATTTTAAAATCTGAACTGTAATACCCATGCTAAATATTAAAGCGGACATATGAAAGAAACTTTTTCCCCTCTTCATTTTTAGTCCACAGGTTCTGGCAGACACTACAAATATATCCCTGTAACTGTACAGATAGTGACGTATTGGAATACTTTGGCTCTCCTCTCTCGTGGCCCCCAACTTCTCTTCTGCGGTTTCAGTGAGCTCTGTAGTCTTGACAAGGAAGTTCTTATGAAAAATGTGCTGGTCCTTTTTAACTTTTTCTAATTGCTTTGAAAAATTTGAAGTGGTTTAATTTAATAATACACACAATATAAATTAGTATCTAGATGTCAAGGTGGAACCGCAGCTTTCCAGCATAAAATCCCACAGAGACATCAGAAAAGGCTGGAATAGATGAGCCCATTCTCACTGGTATCTCATGCTCTATTTAACCTGTTGCTTCCCAATGCATACTAGCAACCCTTAAACAAAGAATCACAGAATGGTTTGGGTTGGAAGGGACCTTAAAGCTCATCCAGCTCCAACCCCCTGCCATGGGCAAGGACACCTTCCACTAGAGCAGGTTGCTCCAAGCCCCTGTGTCCAACCTGGCCTTGAACACTGCCAGGGATGGGGCAGCCACAGCTTCTCTGGGAAAAGTCTGTGCCAGCGCCTCAGCACCCTCACAGGGAAGAGCTTCTGCCTCAGAGCTCATCTCAATCTCCCCTCTGGCAGGTTAAAGCCATTCCCCTTGTCCTGTCCCTACAGGCCCTTGTCCAAAGCCCCTCTCCAGGTTTCCTGGAGCCCCTTTAGGCGCTGGAGCTGCTCTAAGGTCTCCCCCTTCAGGAGCCTTCTCTTCTCCGGGCTGCCCCAGCCCAGCTCTCTCAGCCTGGCTCCAGAGCAGAGCTGCTCCAGCCCTCGCAGGATCTCTGTGGCCTCCTCTGGACTTGCTCAAAACTGCACAGTAAACTGACACTCGGAATTTCTTGTATATTCTCTCCAGTCCCCAGTTACTGACCACTGCGGATATGAAAAGCCTCAGTGATGACTCTGTTGGGTTGGGGAGATGAACATGGCATCAGGAACCTGACATTTATTATCTTATATAAATGAAAAAGGAAAAAATAAACCGCAAAGTTATGCCTTTGACCTATGACATTACGATACCTGCATTTGAATCACTCAAGACTTAACCCAGGGTCTTGAAAAGTTCCAAGGATAGAGACTGACAGCTTCTTTAGACAGCCTGTCCCAGTGCTTGGCTATGTCAATGGTGAAAAAGTTCTCTCCTTACATCCAAGTCAGACTTTGATCCCCAACAACAGATCTGTTCCTCATGACCTGTATTATGGAATCCTTTCACAGAAAAGGGTAAGGGCAATGAATGAATATTTTTTTTTCCCAGATCATAGGCCAAAATATATTTTATTGGCTGGGACCTCAAGACCTGGGTTCCAATTATTTGCACGCACACAGCTCTTACTGGTTTCAGAGGAAAGGGTGCTTCATGCTCAAGAGCAGAATATAACTGGAAATTACTAACTCTATTTGACATTAATATCACAATTATAGTTCATGCACTGTAGCTAGTCAATTCTCTCAGCTAAATTACTTCATCTTATTTACTAATCATCTGGAGTAGGGTTCAGGGTTTTATGATGATGGCAAAATGGAGATACAAGGGTGTCATTAACTTTGTCTCTATTTTCACATTATTTTGATGAAGCGTGCTCAAATATGGAGAAAAAAAAATAACTTGGCAGCATATTTGATTAAAAAATATCCTAGGCACTAAATTACTAAAACATTCTTTTTTTTCTTAAGGCAAGAAAAGAGATTGATTTTAACTGAACAATTTTAAGGTTGATAATGTTTCCATATCCTGGATATATTATTTCCTAAACTTTATGGAAAAGTTTGAATAACTTCTAAACACACATAGTGCAGACAATAATGCAGTAGGCAATATTCACAGAGTTAAAAACATTATTTTCCTGTTAACCTAATTGTTTCTAAACTCTGATGATAATAAACCAGCATATATACTTTCTGTTCATCCTCCACTACTGGTGCTGGGGATCTGAAGGCATTTCACAAAACACACAGGAAATCTCCAAATACATGGCACAGATGAGATGTTCGCATCAGTCCCCTGCAACCTTCCAGTGAGCATGCATCTACAGAGCTACATACACCACGATCATAATGTAGCCACAAGGCACTGAGCAGCAGAGGTAGAGTGGATATATTGAAGGGCATATGCACCCTATAATAAAGATTCGCACGAGAACTGCAATTCTATCTTTTGCAGACATGCAAAACATGCAATACCCTGTTGCTTTCTGTCTTATCTGAACAGCAGACAGGCTGTCTTAATAGACAGTCACTAAGAAATCCAAAAGAGGGAAGGATGGTATTGTCTGCCTGTTCAGCTATCACCTGCTGAAACCTGGGTATTGATGTGAAGCTCAAAGTCAATAATGATATCAAGGAGAAATGATTGCTCCCGTAACAGCAATCACACAGTGCTAAGACGTGAGCCTGAATGGTGAAGTATATAAGAACAGAGCACATTCTATGGCACAACCATGCAAATTTCATTTAGTCTTTGCAAAGGAGCTGAAAAAGTTAAGGCTATACTGACAACATGCCAGTGGAATACATTTCTTTCTCTAAGATGGCACCCTACCAGAATGTCACGTTGCTCCCTGTAAGTACCATCCATGCATCTTGCACACCTGGTTTCTCCCGACTGAGCACCACCTCTGCCCTTTTCATTCCTATATGATACATCTCCACAATTTTGCCTTTATATTGCTCCCAATTCTAACTGTGTCAGGCTTTCATTCACTTTGAAAAATACCAAGAAAATGAGTTAAGAATGTCAATACAGATTTATGGAGGTGGCATTGCAATGTCAAATCAAGAATATGGTACCGAAATGAAATACAACAGTGTCAGGATAAATGTACCAAGCTGACAGCACAAAGTCAAAATGGAGCAATGTCACTGCAGATCTACAGAAACAACGTTCATCTGTCAAAACTAAATCATGTCATTACACATTAAAGAATAGCTTAAATAAACTGGTACGCATAACTCTTTGTTCAGATTAGCAAATCCCACCCACACTCGCTTCCGAGCAGGGAAAAACACAAGTGTTTTGCAGCTGTAGGCAAGTAAACATTGCTACTGGACTTAATACCAGAAAACCAGTTAAAGTCCAAGCTGGTGAGCACGCTAGAATAAGGAAACTTCCAAGTCAGGACCAACAACCACTTGTCAAAGTGCCAAAGTAATCACCAAAGAATGACCCCAGAATGAGTAGTGACTATTTATGCAGGAGCGAGTTCACCCATATATTCATTTTCAGCTCTTCACCTTCATAGAACTGAGGTATGCTTCTTACCTGTTACAGTTCAGTCCCAAATATGACATTTCTTTCCTTCTTTTCCTGAATGGCATAACTGCCCCATCACTTGCTATTAAGCGGACAGTGTGTAGCCCCAGGCAAAACGTCTTTAGAAAGCCCTCACAGCCAGAGACCTGCTCTAATCTTATTTCTGGGCCTAAGGTCCTCATTAACCAAAATGCAGAACACTTGTTAAAAAATAGTGGATTCAACTCAGGACTGCGAATTTTAAACTCCACATGACTAAACACAGAGTTGTTCCTCAGAATTAATAGATTATTTGATGTCACATGTGCAAATACAAAAGGAACACTTTGAGAAATGGTTGATAGTTACCACAGTAGAAGCAAGGTCAGGTACAACAGAGAGGTAAGCAAATGGAAGAATGCCCCTGTAAGTCACTGAGCAGGGATTGTTTTCAGCAATGTCTGCTGTAAGCTTATATTATGAGCTATGTGCTTGATCTCTACACTGTTCAGCCCTTCAACCTGCTTCAGCACAGCAGTGACTACACATGGAATAAACTTATCAGCTACAGCACCTCTATTTTTCAAGTGGGGGATGGAAACAATATTGTTTTGGTTTGGTTTTTGTGTACAAAGTCACTTGAGATTCCAAGTCTGTTTCTGTTTGTACCAAATACAGTACTAAGAGAACTATCCCTTTCTTCATTGATGATCACAATCCTGGTTTCACTAAGTATGACCCTACAAGCTCTTGGTTATAACAGGTCTAAATTTAACCTGAAACTAAAAAATAAAAAAAAAAAATTAAAAAAAAAAAAAAAAAAAAAAAAAAAGTAGTTTTCTCAATGCTAGAGCTGTATCCATCAACATATCATCCACACCCTTCAAAAGCCAAAATGAAGTTAGTGACATTAGGAGCATATGTACAAAAATATGATGCATTAATCTATTTGAAAGGTAGTGAATTAGAAAATAAAGAAAATACAAATGTGAAAAATGCAATATCTCTGTCCTACCATAGCTTTAGTACAGAAAGGAAGTATAGATCAATGGAAAACTGTATGTAAAGCAATCATACTTATGAAAAAGTTTTCTTATTCCTAAGGGAAGAAAACCAGGTAAATTAAAGTTTATACGTCACTGAAGAATAACACTGGTGCTTACACTCATTT
Organism: Strigops habroptila; assembly: GCF_004027225.2. Taxonomy (NCBI): domain Eukaryota; kingdom Metazoa; phylum Chordata; class Aves; order Psittaciformes; family Psittacidae; genus Strigops; species Strigops habroptila. The sequence goes on from NC_044281.2 coordinate 1,943,463, forward strand.
TCCTCAGGCGACTCAGTGAAAATATGCATGCTTTTGATGTTTCTAGCCAGGAATATCTTTTATTGCACTGTATTATCTCTTATATATCACTTTCCTGAAATAACTTACTGGGAAATTTGATTTTTAGCCTCTATTTTAAAATAGAGGAAAAAACAAACCAAAACACAACACCAGACCAGGAGAACAGAAAGGCAATCCACTTTTCATTGAGAAAGCATCATGCACATTAGTCATTGACTGCCACTTTCTACGAGACATCGGCTTATTGTGTGAAGTGTGTGGATACCTTTGCGAAGGCCACATACCCAAAAGTGAAAGAAGAGATAATTATGTTTTATTTAGTCTTGCTGCAGAACACATTAGTTAATCAAGCATAACCCTTATACCCTTCACATGCTCCTCTTTTCAGCAATTTCCAATTAATCAAAGACTGCAGGTGTTGAGGACTCACACAGAAACATCTGTGCTAGTCAGCCATCTCCAGTGGAAGGCGATGCTAGTTTTGTTATGGTCGATATTTCAACTGGAACCTCAACCTGTGACCAGGAATGTATCAGAAGTTGCATTTATACCCTCATAAGATACTTCACAGCAGTGAATGGTAATTTAATGTAAGAGTAGGTATGAAGAAAACCAAGACACTGAGTGACCTTCAACAGAGGCACTGAACTATGCCGTGCTGTTTCTGAGGCAGGACAAACTGAGATTATCCATGGGGATGATTACATGACTCTGCCTTGTTCCTTTCCCCAAAGCTTCAGAAATTGGCAGTGGAACTAAAGTTCAACTGGGATTCGCTGTTTGGAGGGGCTGTTTTTTCAATCAACATCAGTATGAAACAAGCTATTTCCTTTGCTAACACAGTGTTATTCCTTCCTCCCCCCATCCAAAGGCATTAAATGAAGTGAATAGAAAAAAAATCAGAATATTCTAACAGCAAATAGTTAAAACCTCATGGTCAGGTGAGAAAAGGTGTACAAATGAAATATTTTGCAAGCACAAATCCATACATCTTATGTCAACTGAATCAGGATCACAAAAGCAACCAAGAATGTTATTCTGAAGGTGACCATTTCTTTAATTACTTACCCCCTTCTGTGATGAAGCATCACAAAAGCAGAAGGGGGATCAGCTTCGGAATGATTTATTATGTGAATTCTTTCAGACAGTACTTGACTACCTGCTACACATAACCAAAGACAAGGTACAAAGTAACTTATTTTTTTACAACATGGGGAATTTTCTTCTTCCTTTACAACCCTTTCTTTTTAAGTAACAATATTCAGCCTCTCACCCAACTTGCTATCCAATTTCAGGACAAACAGGAATCAGCGGGGAAGCTTGTTAAATAGAGATGAGATTTTCACTACAAAAGCACAGAAAACATTATCCTGATATGTTATGGAAATAGGCACAATGCACACGCACAAACTGTTGAAAGTTTCATAAATCATGTTTTCATATGGTCTTTCTAATAGAGAGGATAGCAAAGCAACAAGTTATGCTCCAAATAGGTTCCTTTAGCTTGGCTGAAATAAGGGTAATTATCTAGCCCCTCCCTCCTACAAATTTTACAGTTACCTCCCAGGTCATGCCATATTCTAAGCCTGTTTCTTGTGCCTAATCTCAGATATCAGGGAGGTCTTCATTACAACCGCCTTTTTGAGCAGAGGATCAATACAGTTCAGTGACTCTTTAAGACACATCACTAGAAGCTCCCCCCTGTTGGTACCAGTTCTCAAACACTGAAACCTTTCATGGAGCAGAACTGCAGTTCTCCCCCATGCAAGGCCTACATCTTTACAGACTGTATTTTGGTAGACAGCATTAGTGACAGCTGTTACGAAGCATGATAATAGTAAGTTTTCAGAACTGTTAGCTAAAACTGCATACAAATTTCAGTGCTGAAACAGATGTTAATACATATTTACATTATCTAAGCCATTACTTATTAAATAATCTGGCTGGAAAGATTGCTTTGCATTTGCCAGTTCAAAGATCCAGTATTTCAGACTAACCAAGCAGCTTAGATTCATGCACAGCCTTTGCAGTTTGCCTTGATATTATTTTGTGAAATGGCTACTTAATACTTTGAAGTTACATACTAAAACATTTCCCATGTGGAACAAGCACAGAAGGAAAGAGGCTACTACCCAGACTGAAGATACCTTCAGTAATCACACTCTGCTTGAACATGAAGAAAAACTAGTTCCAGCTGCTATGCCTGCTTTTTTATTTCTATATGGCAGGCTGTGGATGGCCTGATTAGTACCAAGTAGTTTACAAGGCACTGTGTAAACAAGTGAGAAAGTGTCTGCCTTGAGAGCTTCCACCTTAAGATTACGAAAACACACAAAAGACAAAGCAGAGAGAAGAGGCAGCAGCAAGATGAACATCGTGTGCATAATAAGCAATTCCCCTAGTGCTACCAACACAGCTACCGAGAGGAATTATGATGAGCTTTTCTACGCATGCCAAGAGCAAAGAAAAAGCCTGTCCTTCAAAAATGAATTCCCACATTTGCTGAGAAAACTGTATTGTTTCAATTCTATCCCAGTTTCTCTAAATCTAAACACCCCACGGAAACAGTATCAATTCAGCTAAGTTCTGATGATAGCCAAGAAAATCCTTGATGGATTTTTAGTTGTTTCTTCCTAACTTGCCCACCAAGTTCCTTGGTGGCCTACCTGATAAAATACTTGGGAGTCAGTCTGCAACACATGCACTTCCACAGGAGCTCAGACTATTTTCTCTTTCCCAGGGAATTCCATAATCTTGGATTTTTTTCTCAGAAAAAGTTCAATTTAAAATCCTGAAACACTGACATCTTTCACAGATCGTAACGTCATTTTATTTCTTAACTCCAAAATGCATTTTCATGGTGCCACCACACAAATCGTAACTACCACAATTTCACTTCAGAAATAGGGAGAAGTATTGAATTTAAATTCATGTATTGCAAATAATCCAAATGGTTTAACTCTAGAGAAGATACAAACAGTGGTGGTCTCTTTTTTCCAGTGCACCTATGCAGAAAAGAAAAGGTAAAGAAGCTAACAGCCATTTAAATACTTATAATGGTTTGTACAATAAATACTTGTTCATATGAAAATCTCCATTGATCCAAGTCAAACCATCACTTTCCAAAATCATTTATCCATGTGCCCAGCCCACATTCATAATATTTAACTGACTTTGAATGCAGATCTTAGGACATATGAGTCTCCCTCTTGAGGCAGCTCCACTTTTGAAACAAACCTGAATTCTAGATTACCAGGTGCTCCCCATGAAAAATGTATTGGCAAGAAGGAAGGAAAGGTACCTCCAGAGAGGACCTAAGCTCTGCCTAGACATGCCCCCATGATGACAAGCACTTTGATTACTCCCAAGCCATGTAGGTGGGCAGTGGAACAGCACGAAGGAGAGAGATAAAAGGCTTGTGTGCTGTTGCCAAATCAAAGTGAACTGCAAATTCAGTACTTTCAAATGAAGCAGGTAACTAACCGAATAGATCACTACCAAAGCTACAGTGAAATAAAATTTTTTCATCGTGTATATTGAGAAAATACTGCCACACATTCCCAAGGTGTCTCTGTGCTCTATTTTCCTCACTGCACTTCTGTACTGGGATCCATGCAGACTCTGTGCTTACCAGACCACCAGGCTGCCTACCAGGTTTTCAGAAATACCATTTGTCAGCCTGACTTTCTGGGTTTACTGGTTTCTAAGAGCATTGAGGTAGCCGAGCCTGGCCCTTGCTCCTGCCAAGTACATGCAACAACCAGTTTTCCACACAAAGCCTCAACAGCACTGCCATTCTGCTAAGCATGCTCTCACGTCACTGGTTTACAAAGAATGTCATTTAGTTAGCTGCACTCCTCCCACAGACCAAGTTTCTTTACACCACATTCCACAGAGCGTAGACTTCCACGGCGGTCTACTCAGGAAAAAGACCTCTCTTGAACATCAAGCATCATATTTTATAATCCTGAACTGCAAGGTATGTCTCCTGAACAATTAATACAGGTGTAATAGATGACTGCTATGCCACAAAGTCTCCCTTATAGTTCACAAACATGTCAAAAATATCTTTAGAGAGGTAGGTATCACAATAAACCATGTGCTAAATAGCCCATATAGCAAAACAACTGACTTTAGCTATTGATAACATGGCATTAAAAAGGCTTAACATACAGCAGGTTGTTCAGGTTGGTTGTTTTTTTTCCTCATACTTGATACAAGAGAAACAATTCCATTACTCTGCTCTTAATAAAGAACATCTGCACATTTTGTTGTCATGACTGATATAAGCCTTTCGTTTAAAGTGTCACTGCTTCTCCTCTCATTAAGATCAAGTTCAGACCCTGCAGAACTGCCAATTCCACAAGATGCTTTACAGAAGGGAGGAGACAAAAAAGGAGAGGCCAACTGTTCCTAGGATAACATCTTCACATTGCAGTTTAGCTGTCTACAATAATTAGAAGAGCTTTGCGATGTATCTCACTTTTGGGTGACTGTTGCTTTCAGCTCTGAAGTAGCATGAACAAATAGATATGAAAAGTGCAAGTCAGTTATGATAACTTAAAAACATGTTAACTTCTGCAAAACATAGCCTGTGGTTTATTTCTCACATGAAGCGTTGAGGTGTTAATGTTAAAAATTACAGCCCACAGATATCAGAACTCCAGCTGAAAGCATCTTCTTGGCTGGCCTAAGTAGTGACTCCAGACAAATTCACTGCAATCTAATACATTGAACTACCATCACTTCAACCACATCACCCTTTAATGCCTTCTTCAGCAAATAATAGAAAGTTTCCTGAGAAATGCTTACACTACCTGCAGACAGACTGTGGTTACTTTCTTCTGGGTGTGCAAGAAGAAAATAGCATCACTACCATTTGTGCTACAATGCTCACCTGAGCTCAGGCACTAGTTATTAGATGTCAGATTATCCAGGACTGTTGGTAGGAGGCCATACATGCCTGGCACAGCAGCTCCTCCTGTTTATTACAGAGCAGCACTATCCAAAATCTGACACGAGAAGACGAAACAGAAGATCTGACACCAAATATATCCTGAAGTTTCAACTGCACACTGAACACAGAAGAACACACTAAGACTGTACCTATTCTGCTGGCCTACTTCAATTTGTTTTGACATGTTGCTTTGGTTACTCTGTGCATCATCCAAGATTTTTAGGTGCTTCAACTGTTTTTTGTTGGTTTTCTTCACAGAAACTTGCATTTAATCTGAAAAACCCTTGAAGATTTTAAAAAGAACTTTAAATTATTTAAAATTAAAGATTTGGAAAACAGATTCTACTTACATAAAAAAATTGAGAAAATTTCATCTCTGCAGAATAAAGCAGGTAAAAGAATACTATCTAGTGCTGAAATCCTGTTTACATCTTAGTACTTGATGCCCAAGATACGGGTTTTTTCATTAAAGAGGAATATATATGCACATTACATGGAGGGCTGGTGATGCAAGAGGGAGATAATAAACACGTGAGTCCAAGCACTGGATGTACTGGATCCTGTATTGTGAGAGTGCTGAGGCGCTGGCACAGGGTGCCCAGAGAAGCTGTGGCTGCCCCATCCCTGGCAGTGTTCAAGGCCAGGTTGGACACGGGCCTGGAGCAACCTGCTCTAGTGGAAGGTGTCCCTGCCCATGGCAGGGGGTTGGAACTGGATGAGCTTTAAGGTCCCTTCCCACCCAAACCAGTCTATGATTCAATGTTGCTGCTGCAACATTGAACTGCTCCTACGCTCCAACCCTGCTCCCTGGCCAAGCATGACCACTAAGTTCACTCTGTTCTTCAAGAGGCATCTTTCTCCTTAGCTGGTCACTATAAGCAAGCTGCAGATCTGCTTTGTGCCAGTCTCCCTGGCCTAACCAATGCACATCCGTTCGGTCTGTATTCCAGTAGAAATCAAGCATGTAAAACAAGGTAACCTGACTAGCCAAGAATCCCTGGCATGGCTGTAATCATCATGATGAACGGCTCCAACTGTGGAGCCCTAAATATTACACTCGCACTTCAGGTTTCATATTATCTAGTTTGAAGCCTTGTATTAACACAGTATGACTCCAGCATGAGAACTGCCACGTTAATTTGCTCCTACTTATGCTGACAGCCCTCTGTGGCCCCATGCCAAATAACAGGCACAAATTAACATATATCTGCCATGTTTTCCTGCCTAAGAAAGGATATGAAAACCTTCCACAGGCAACATACTGCGGTCCTTAGTTTTTATGCACACCCAGCCTAAGAAATTTCAACTAAGTCTAATAGAATTTTGACTACAAAATTACTTCTAAAAGGAGAGTTCCTGTATTGTATGCATGGTTAATTTTCAAAAGTGTCCCAAGTACTGAAAGATAAAATTACTCTAAAAGCAACTATCATTGCTAAAATCCCATTGGCTAAATTCTGCTTATGTGTATGTGTACTATGTACATACATAGAATGCATGTTCATAGTGTGTATCATGGACATACATACTACGTATTCCGAGTTCCACAAAGCAACACAAAAACAGCTGGTGCAAATAAATGTGTATTTGATATGAAGGAATTCTCCTTGATATATTAAAATTGTTAAGAATAACAACAAACCCACCAGACCTAATACAGATACATAGCTGATGAATCCATGGGTTAGCTTGAGCACAATTCATGGCTCTTAGGACATTCACAAACTGTGTGTCTAGACACACCTTATGCCAGAATCAAACAGCACAGAGAAAAAGCACTGCAGCCCCATGTTTTGCTTCCCTCCACCTATGTCTCCTTCCTTGTGTATAGGACCTTGCTGGTATAAGACCTGTACAACAAACCATGGTCAGTGAACTCACCTGTGTTAAAAATAACCGCACTTCATTTTACTGGGCTATTTTAATCTGTACCAGCCTTCTGATCCAGTTCAGCGCAGCCACTCTAAACTAAGAGAAGTGAAGAGGCTGGAAAAAGGGTCCGAGAAAGAAATAACATGAGGTTTGCTCCTTTTGGCAGCAACGCCAGATTTTGCCTCCCTAACGTGCCTGCAGAACTGCAGGGCTGGTTTCAGCCAAGACAGCCCCATGCTGCTGTCTCAGCAACCATTTCAGGAACAGCAGATCAACACCGGTTCACTGGAATCCAAACAGCTACAAGTGAGAAAGCCTTCCTCCTAGGCATCCAGGAATGCCTCTGATGTCCTGACTTAAAGACAAACTTATTCAGCCGTGCACTGGGATCGCTGTATTTTGCCCGAGGTTTTTGCTTGCTTCTATTTTATGTTTTTAATTCAATTTGCCTATCCTGGATTTTTTAAAGATTAGTGTTTTACTTTTCCCCAAAGCTTTTACTTTTATTTATATCACTCTTCCTTTAAACAATGAAATGAGGTATATAAGAAGAGTGAACAAGAGAGGATGCTTTGCAAAAAAAAAATACAGCCCAATATTATTACGTTGAGGTTGAGGCCATCTAACTCTCCCTACCTGCTTTCTTTCAGATGCCTTTTTTTTTTTTTGCAGGGAGGAGACTTTGGATGGAGAACAGGATTTCAAAAGATTTTTTGCTACATTAATGATTCTAAAATTTCCTCAAATAGCAAATTTGATGGAGGGGGTCCATGGGCCATACAGAGATACTCTTCAGACATTGTGTTCCAGAAAAAAAAGGGAATAAAAGCACTGGGAAAATAGCTTAGATCTGTGGGATGTGAGTCAGGGGCAAAAAAACCCAGACGGTGAAGACTCAATCCAATACTGAACCACTTTATTTGATCTTGTCCCATCACAACAACAAAGAAGGGTAAATAGATTATTGCTGCACAATCTGTTCTCTGAAAATTGCTTTCATCCAGAGCTTTTGTATTATCTTTTAGCAGAACACCTTTTAGGGGTCTAGTGCCACAGGACGACTGGGTTTCTTAAGGTTTCTAATTTGTTTGCAGCAGGGTAATTCAGAAACAAGCCTGAAAGCTGGAAAGGGGCACATTAATCTGCGGATAGCCTGGCATTACCCACTGCCACAAAATGGATTGTCTCTGGGACAATAATTACCATTTTTCCCTAGAAGGTGGACATGAAGTCATCCTGCTACAAAGCAGATTCTGTACAATCCCTACTACACTGAAATTAGCAGAAGAAAACTAACTGTAAATGCCTTCATGATCCTAGCCTTCCAGTTGAGAGTGTGTATTAAACCATATTAAGGTATTAAGATGTAGGTTAAATTCATCAGTACAGAAAATGAAATAAAACACTATATTTTCAAGCATGATTCTGCAGAAAGCTGCTGCTTGGAAAGTGAATTTCCAGTAAATCCACTTATCAAAACTCAGAGAATAGTTCTGCACCAAGACACCGATAATTCCTTTCCAGTATAAAGATATTTTCTGTAATATTCCACAGATAGAAGATGCCCTTGAATCAAAAAGGAAAGACATCAGGTACAATGTTTGAAGCTCACTTATGCATGCCAGCTAAGGTGAATCACGGAAGATGTTTTGAGAAGAAAAATATATCATCCATGGAAAAGGGAAGAACAGTCTAACATGCCAGCAATTATGGAGCACAGCAAAGGTGCCCGATAAACTGTTCTCATAAGCATGGTTTGGATGTGAATAGCTAAGGGAAAAGCCATTACGCAAAAACCAAACAAAAAAACCCAAACCAACCCCAAAACCAACAAAACCAGCCAAGGAAACCCATCCTTGTAAAATGATTTCTAACATAAGATGCTTTTAGCAAATACAGATTGAACTCAGTAAAGTGCATAAATTTAGACCACAAAAAATAAGTTACCTAGAAACACCTACACTTCTTATAGTAAAGGATGACCTAACCACTGAAGCGTATCTTATACCCAGTTCTAAAAGCTCTGAGTGCCTTTAGTCTCTTCCTGCTGTATAGGTAAAGCCTCGGTCTAAATGCTGCAGAACTACACCAACATCTACAGGCGTGATTCAACTGCGCTGCAACTTTTCAATTCAGTACCAATTTGCACGGATTTTTCCTATATTGCTCCAGGACATGTTTTTCATTTTGACCTCAGGCATCAGTAGGATACCCGTGTCTTCTTTCTCCATATGTAAAGGCAAATAGCATGAAGCTGAAGAACAAGCATCCCTCTAGTGTAGCAGGCTTAGTCCCGAATTAGACACCTTCTTGCAAGTGCACTTTTCCGTCACTGTAGTAAGATATTAAATCCTTATGGATCTAGGAGTAGTGTTGGGTAATTGCTGTCTACTTAATACTTAACAAAACCACTCTTTTTCCAGTTCTTCATCAATATAGAAAAACAGCCCCTTCCAGTCCATAGGAAATATGACTAGTCCAGAAGAGGCCACAAAGATGCTGTGAGAGCTGGAGCACCTCACCTGTGGAGACAGGCTGAGAGAGCTGGGCTTGTTCAGCCTGGAGAACAGAAGGCTCCAGGGAGACCTTACTGTGGCCCTTCAGTTCTTAGAAGGGGCTATATGAAAGATCAGGAGAGATTTTTTATCAGGGCTTATTGCGATGGGACGAGGGGTGAGGGGTTTATACTAAAGGAGAGGAGATTCAGGCTAGATGTGAGGAAGAAATTCTTTACAATGAGGTTGGTAAAACACTGGCACAGGTTGTCCAAAGAGGTGATGGATGCACCATCTCTGGAGACATTCAAGGCCAGGCTGAATGTGGTTCTGCACAAACTGATCTAGTTGAAGATGTCCCTGCTCATTGCAGTGGGTTGGACTAGATGAGCTTTGTCCCTTCCAACCCAAATTATTCTATGATTTTACGATATAGCCACAGCAGATTGCACGACATGCAGCCAGTGATGGCACTAATTAGGATGTAAACTCCTGTGCAGGCACAAGAATGTCCTGAGAGGTTGGGTTATAAATCTCCTTCCCATGCCTTTCTTACCCCAACCTAACCAAGTGAGCTGCCCACTGGATACTTCAATCTCTGTTTGGACATGCTTCCCTCTATCCCAGCCCTCACAGCAGCAGTGGCTTAGCGAAACCTATTCCTACTGCCAAGATAAGGCCTCCTACGTACTTAATAAGACGAGATTTTTTACTCCTACTGAAGCCCTGTTTTATTTAACTAGAACATACCTCCTAGCAACCAACACTATCAAAAGAATTTTACCTGTGCACCTTTTGCAGCTGTCATTTCTATTTCACAGAGAACACTAAAATAAACATGGCCTTTTCTTTCAGTTAAACAACTGCCCTTACACATTTTTCCTGTATGGCTACTTAATGGGTATAAAGATAATGTGCCATATACTGAAAACTCTGAATGTGTGATGTCCCATCATTACGTAACCTAATATTTCCTTTCTTTCTATAAGACTTTAAGTAATAATAATACTTGGCACTAATATACTACTTTACATCTTAAAAGCACTGAACGAACATGCACCTAATGAATCTTCCCAATTTATCTATGAAAAAAGCTACCAGGAATTAAGATTATTAGTAATCATTATTCTATTTATTTGTTAAATCATGATGGCCTACATGGTCCTAAGCATGACAATATATCTATCTGCCTTGAGGGCATCACAATCTAAATTGTGAAGAATTGCCAAAGGTGCACATTATGCTGACAGCAAGATTCAGCCCCCCAAAAAGGGTTCAGATCAAATTAAAAGCAAAAGTAGAGTTTACAATGGAAAATCTAATAATTTTAACACTAAGCAAAAACCTTCACCTGAAAAATTGTACTGGAAAGAAGCACAAGAAGACTGAAATCACTCACATTAAAATAAACCTGCAGATATTAAAAGATGTGTAGATGTGGCACTTCAGAACATGGTTTAGTGGTGGACTTGGCAGTGCTGGGTTAATGGTTGCACTCAATGATTTTAAAGGTCTTTTCCAACCTAAATGATTCTATGTTCTATAGAAAACATATCTGGTTTACACATTTACATATTTGGTGGCTTTATTTTGTTTTTGTACCAAATCCTGATGCAACACATGCGGTATTTTATTAGTACTAAAATATGACCTTCTCTTGGGTTTGGACATGAAACAAATACTGTATCTCTCAGCAATCTTTAATGCAGCACTGATGCACGCACACTAAATTAGACACAACAGCTTCAGGAATCTTTTTAGAAGTAGGATAGTTACCAAACTTCCAGGCATCACATAAGACATCTACATGTCAGCATTAAAATTCATACTTCACATTTTGTTTGGTAATACTCACAAAACCCGCAGCTTTGTGTTGCTCACAGAAGCACCCTGAACTGTCAAACCTCCTCTCTGCATGATGATTCTAATGCCAAGGAAAAAAGAATCAGATATCCTTCCTAGAAAAGTCAACACTTCAGACTCAGGTGGGGAACAGGACTGCATGAGAGATATAATTTACACGCAGATGAGACACCGCATTGCATATCAACTCTGTATTATTGCACTCCTCTGAAGTCAATGATCTCTTCAAGACACATCCCAGCTGAACGTTTCAGAACAGATTGCTAGAGTTCAGAACCCAGCATAAAGAAAATCAGGAGCTAGCTACTAACAAAAATGCAGCTTTATTACCACTTGTTACCTTCTCATTTTGGCTGATATTTGAATCTTACATGACATCAATTGCTATCAAAACTGAATCATAGAATGGTTTCGGTTGGAAGGGACTTTAAAGCTCATTGAGTTTTTCCAACCCCCTGCCACGGGCAGGGACACCTTTCACTAGAGCAGGTTGCTCCAAGTCCCGTCCAACCTGGCCTTGAACACTGCCAGGGATGGGGTATTCTCAACTCTCACAATAAAGAATTTCTCCTTTGTCACTGAAATGGCACATAGCTGTGTATTGCACAGCTTTCCTGGAAGGATCCACCATCGGACAGCAACATGTGGTATTAATTCATGAACTGCAGTATGTACTGCTCTAATGCCTATCCCTATCAGTAGGACAAATGTAGTCCAACACATGTCACCTTAGGCAGCCAGTGTGGACATGGCCTTAGCAAAGCAAGAAAATCGAGACTATGTGTAGTAAGTAGGTTGAACAAGACAACAGTAAAACCCAAGAGAGTATATTTTGAGTCACAATCCCTGGAGGTATTTAGAAGACGGGCAGACATGCTGCCTAGGGAAATGGTTTGGTGGTAGACTTGGTAGTGTTAGGTTAACAGTTTAACTTGATCTTAAGGATCTTTTCCAACTTATGTGATTCTACAACTCTATAATTCTGTATTTCTTAAAAAGAAAAAACAAAAAACAAAAAACAAAACAAAACAAACCCCCAAAACCAAACAAACATTAAAAATAGCAAAGCCCTCAGACACAATTACAAAACATAATGAAAACTTCCAAATGAGATATAGCAGCCTCCTAGTGCACAGAGATGTAAGGCACGCTGGCATGTTGCAATCTGAAAGCAGGACTTCCTAGCAACTATCAAAATTTACCATCTCTTACAAAACACTGTATACATTATTTTTACTATGTTAAAAATATTGTTAAATGCAACAGATTGAAAGATCTGAATTTAATATTTAAAAAATGACTACTGAATATTTCTTCATGAAATTACTGAGATTTTGAAACTACTCTGCTACATCGTATTCCAAAACATGTACTGAAAGCAAGACACCGCCATCTTAAACACCTATTTACCTCAAAAAAAGCAATTGTTACTTTCCTTCATATCACAAGTTCTTTTATGTAAAAAATAACCAAAAGGTTCTCAAAGTAAAATAGAATTTAAGAAAATAGCATCACAACTCTTTTACATAGAAAGTAATTTGAGCTGAGCATGGGTAACTACTGAGAAGAAAATGGTAACTGTCTAATAAATACTCACTTTAGATGAATAGTTTTCTATTTCTTTCCCATTTGTAGCTTGAATATGATGATTTGCTACTACAAGATTTAATTTAAATATTAGCACTGTATTAATTTAAAAGAATCAACCCCAGGATTACTTGTGAATAGAGTTAACATACAAGTTCAGGGGATACCAATTATTTTGTTGAGTATGATTCATCACAAACTGAACTAAATTGAAAATGCTACTTCGAGAAGTTTGACTTTACCTCAGTTAAACCAGCTTTGGCATTAGACACAGAACTGAGTTGGGAAAAAAAATCCCACTTGAAACACCAAGTTTAATGGACCTCTGGGGTCTGATCCCACTATGTTCTTCTTTGATCTGCTGGCAGGGTTTTGGTTGGCACCATTTTAATTACTGGAACTTAAAAGCCATATTAAATTTCCTTTGGAAGCTGATGAAGGGGGAAAAATTGCCATCTTCCCATAGCCTAGGAAAGGGAATATAGGAGACAAAGAGACCTCTTCACCACAGGAGAAATCTGGGAAGAAATTAAACCCCCTGTCAGTGAATTGGCCTACATTCAGATTTGTCACTTGGTTTGATCAGTGACTTTCCAAAGGACACGACAGGTGGGGTGGGTTGGCAGGACTCTTCCTTGCTACTACAATTACATTTCCCACATTGCTTGACTGCAGTTCCATAATGCTAGCGCACCATCCTGCCAACTGTAAGGAACTTGAGTAGCTTACCAGCTTTAATCAGAAGACAGATAATCTTCCTCTTTTAACACACTGCGGTGGTGAAATTGAATACTAAGATGATGTCGTGGATTAACTCCATAGAAAGGGTAAAACAAAACAATTTTGTCTTAAGGAAAGGGTACTAAAAACAATGCCTTTATTCTAGATGCAGAGAAAAGCCAGTCATTTTCATAGCTGTGGAGTGTATCAACCTTATAATTTCAGTTGCATGGAAAATTGGATACTTTTCAGCAGCAAAAGGACTATATTTGACCACCACAGCAAGCCTGCAGCAGCCTACTAGCACTGAACTCATATCATCCTTATATTACCAACCTCTCCTACTTACTACATCCTATCACAGCACTAAATCATAGAATCACAGAACAGTTTGGGTTGGAAAGGACCTAAAGCTCATCCAGTTCCAACCCCCTGCCATGGGCAGGGACACCTTCCACTAGAGCAGGTTGCTCCAAGCCCCCGTGTCCAACCTGGCCTTGAACACTGCCAGGGATGGGGCAGCCACAGCTTCTCTGGGAAAAGTCTGTGCCAGCGCTTCACCCCCTTATAGTGAAGAAAAGTCTAGCATCCAGATTTTTTTCTTGCCTTCTCAATCCAGGCCAACACAACTGACCTTAATTTAGGAGCACAAAGCCTTCAAAAGCCTCAGAATACCCTGCATCATAACTGAAGGAAACCTCAGCCATCGCAGACTAACTCATCACTGAAAAGGAATGTCTGGCAGTAAAGTGTGCCAGAGACCTCTTAGAGGTCTTCTACTTCGTAACTCCCCTCTCTAACTACTCATTGTAGAGTAGTAATTGATACTTCTAATTCACACATTTTCTGCACTGTAACTTTTAATACCATTAATGCATGCTCCCCTTCAACACAAATGCTAGAAGGATGAAGAGGTTTGGGTTTTGAGAAGGAAAAAAGTAGATGTGGCATTAAAAAGCCCTTGAGGTCTTCATGATCCTTGTAAGCTCATGTCCCCAGTGACAGCCAGCTCGATAGGAAAATCAAACCAAAGGCATGCAGGCTGAATAACAACGCCTCTTCAAAAGGAACCATTCCCCTAGCGACTCATGACATGACTCGCTCAGGTCCACAGAGGTGTGAAAACCAGACCCTCTACAGGAATGGTGAACACTAGCTTCAACAGAAGGGAAGAAGAGAGAACATCAGATTCTGCTTCTTAAAATTTAGTATGCAATACATCTACTTTAAAGCAGTCAGGCTTTTATTTCCCCAAACAGTAATAGCTCAAAACATCCCAGCTACAGCAAGAAGATACACAGGCACATATTATTTCTAACTTATTTTAAGTTCTTCCCTACTCTATTCTCTCGATATTGTTTCTTTCTCCTAACTTATTATTTCAGATCTAAAATAATGTTGGAAACCCTTCTGAATGTGGCAAACATTCTTTGCTCATTATCTGTGAAGCAGAAGACATTTGGCATACTGTGTTAACAACACGCACTTTTTGTAAGCACAAAGAAATATTCAGGTTCGGAAGAGGAGTCATGTATTGATACAGGAGGCAGATTAGTAAGTCAAGTCATCTTGGTCTAGAGATCATTTAACTTGATTTTTAAGACCCATTATTTTTCTGTGTATAGACTACGCAGACTATACAGAAACATTCAGACTTAAGGCCAGTGTAGATACATGGTTATAAGAATCTAAAACGTAGGCTTGCACCACAGTTTCACCCCAGAAATGCAGTTATGTGCAGAATTCAGGAACTGTTTTTTCAATGCAGTTCTGGTAAGGAAAGCAAAGGATACTTCTGTTGCTGCTATATTTGGAACCACTATCACGTTCAGAGAAATAACAAAGGACATGGCATTCCCATTTTCTGTGCAGCAGCTGACCTCTCCTAGACATCTTCCAAGTATTAATTCACGCCTGTGAGAGTGTGGATACAGGCACATAAAACATAACTCCTATGACATTAAGAAAGAAACCAAAAAATGTTCCCAGTTTTTATTTAGTGCATAAGAAACATTACTTGAGGGTATATATGTGAGAGAGAGCAAACAAAATAGCTCATTCATTATTTAAATTGGGGAATGGACTCGGAGAGGTTTTATTAATGTTCAAAGTAGTAAAAAGCCAGAATTTCCTTACACAGACTGTATCTGTCTAAATCCTGTTTACAGCACAGACGTTTGACAACACTATTGAAGTTCTAAATTATTTCTATAGCGTAGCAGTACTTTGGGAATGTTTTTCTGCCCTTTTTTTTTTTCTAATGTATTAAAAACAATCATGAAAATATCCTTCCAAGGTCACTTTACCCAGTTCCTCATATGAGATAAAATGACAACTCCATAAATCATTGAAACAGTGAAGTATTGTAAAGTTTATCTAAAGTCAGTACCGCAACCCGCAGTGAATCATCTTTGATCAATTAACAGATTACCTTAATTCAGCAAAATCCAATACCTGCATTTTCCTGATTAATACCTCCTATACATCTAGAGTTCTGGTAATTACTGCTAAAAGTACCCACTGAAATTGAAGACGGATTATACACTTGTGGATACAGAACGTGAGAGACTGGGAGAAATCTCCCTTCATTAAATAACTGTGATAGCTAGAGCTGTGCATGTTGTTTACAAAATCAGGGTTCCCATCCAGCTTGATTTATTAGGGCCTAAATGTTGTCAGCTTAGAAGGCTTGGTATCAAGATTTCTAAGAGACATACATGATGCGGGATATACATTGTCATATATTCACAGTCATGATGGTTTCTGCCTGAAATAGAGCATTCCAGTGCAAAAGACCCTCCATCTCTGCTAACCTGTCCAGAAGTCTGACGGGATTAGTGGGGAGGCACCCCAGCACGGATACTTACTGCAAAACCCTTCCAGTTCAACCCAAAGCGTAGCTGCCTCCGCCAACTCAACACTATTAGATGACGGGTTCTGCAAAACAAATTGATCACTCACACACCTCTTGGGATGACCAAGAGTTAGGGCCTCCAGCTGGAGTAACTCCTGCCCTTCCATACTCATTCCAATGCCAAACCCTTCTAACAGCTTCCATGTGAAAACTGCTAAGAAAGGACCTGACTGCTGTCCTGTAAGGGAAACAACCGCTGTAAATTCCCCAAGGAATTGCTGATTAGCCAGGCTGAAGATGACATTATAAGACCTGGAGTACTGCATTCAGCTTTGGGGGCAACAACACAAGAGGGACATGGACCTGCTCAGTGAGTCTAAAGGAGGCCACCAAGATCCTGCGAGGGCTGGAGCAGCTCTGCTCTGGAGCCAGGCTGAGAGAGCTGGGCTGGGTCAGGCTGGTGAAGAGAAGGCTCCTGAAGGGGAGACCTTAGAGCAGCTCCAGTGCCTAAAGGAGCTACAGGAAACCTGGAGAGGGGCTTTGGTAAGGGCCTGTAGGGACAGGACAAGGGGAATGGCTTTAACCTGCCAGAGGGGAGATTGAGATGAGCTCTGAGGCAGAAGTTCTTCCCTGTGAGGGTGCTGAGGCCCTGGCACAGGGTGCCCAGAGAAGCTGTGGCTGCCCCCTCCCTGGCAGTGTTCAAGGCCAGGTTGGACACAGGGGCTTGGAGCAACCCCTGTGGCAGGGTGTTATAACTGGATGAGCTCTATGGTCCCTTCCAACCCAAACCACTCTAGGATTCTATGAGTCTATGTTAAGAGCTGAAAACAATGCAAGTATTTAAGGCTATTAGGAGAGCCAGAAGCAAGATTAACATACTGAGGTGGAAACTGAACAGGAGTGGGAGAAAAGAGGCAGTTGACAGAAGGAAGGGAATGTTTAGTAGTGACTGTCAGAGGATGGAGGCAGAGTACACAGATGAGCCTGCCTTTGTCCTACTAACAACAGAGCATTTGTGCTCTTCTGAAACTGATGAGAGGATTTACTTCTGTGGACTATGATTAAATCCCACTACACTGAAATTCAGGAAAATACCAAGAGTATCTAGATAATCATCCAGCAGACCAGAAACAATAGTCCTGCCTGATAAAGTGAGCCTCCTCCTGTGTCTTTCAATGCTAGGTAACGGTCAGGAGCCAGGATCCTGTAACAAGATTGCTATGATAGCAGTGCTATATGAAAGTGCTGGGGCTAGTTTTAAACTTGATTGTACAACCAGTAATTTTGCTTTGGCAGTTTAGAGATCAGTACAGCTGCAGTGTAAAGAGATTCATGGTAGGTTACCCAAGAAAATGGGTGACAATCAAACACTTATCCCAAGCTAAACTTCATGCTGCCGGTATTCAAGCTAACTACTTGCACACAGGTTTTTGTAAGGGTACACAATACAGTAATCACTAGAGGCAGTATTAGACATTATCTGTGACTTCTAGCCATACATTTAATTGGCCAAGGTGTAGCTACTCTAAACTAGGCCTCAAAATACACAAAAATTGCTACCAATTTCTACAGAGCAACCACACGGACATCCAAACAGAACTGGGAAAACTCAAGCCTGTGCAACTCAGCTATTTTACTGCAGAAACAGTCATTAAGATTCAGAACACAGGCGGCTTCAAGATAACGTTAACGTGCATGAGCTCAAATTTACCAATAAAAATCCCTCAAACTAGAGATTCAGACAACAAACTTCAGTGTACCACTGAAGTTAATGAGAAAGATGAAACCAAGGTTATACAGTGTACTACAGAAACTATTTTCTTCACTCACATGCAAATCTTTTTCTTGGGCAAGTAACTAAGTGACTTTCAAGTAAACACAGTCTGCCAAATAAACAGAATTTTTCTAATTGATTGGGCTTTCAGATTTGGTACATTCTCATGCTCCAACAAAACTCACGTTGACAAGACACTGTGCTATTAAAATAGCTATACCAATATTCATCACATGAAAATAAAAAGGAAACTTAACATTCTGAAGTCTTAAAATGATCTAATCTATAACTAAAATTGTATTACCCTGCTTTAATTAAGATACTATACACTCATTTTCCTTGGATGCTCACAATCATAATCATGGCATGTGCAGGTGAGCCCTGGAAGTACTTCTAATAGAATCTAGCACGCGTATTGGTTCCCCATGGGCAGTAGCATATTCATAAGAAAAGCCACCTCCTCTCAGCAGTAAAGTGGAAATGGAAGCTACTTCTATAAAAAAAGGCAACTCTGAAGAGAGAAGTTTAACAGAACTTAAATTTAGGTCTTTTTTCTAAGACCCTCAGGAATATCACCATCACAGACTGTTTCTTATTTAGCTATCAAAATGTCTAAACTCCACTCTCTGTAAATACTACCGATACAAACGGCTCATACTGATATGACAGTGGTCCTTTGAGTCACTCCTTATGCTTCAAAATATATAATTTTTCCCATTTCTGAAGAGTTTTACATACATTCAAGCAGGCAGCTGTATGCCAGTCGGCACTGTTGGTGAAATATGACATCGGTTTCTTTAATACCTGCAAAGCAAGTATGACAGGATCTTACAGGCATGCATTATGCTGTTAAGTCTTCTGTTGAAACAGCTGCCAAGAGGAGAAGGTGATTAAACAGCCACTATTCACATTATTACTATTTTAAAGGAAAGCTAGCAAGAATTACAGTACTAAACCCCTCAGTATTCTGTATAATAGCCTGTTATCATTATATACACATGTATGTAGCAGTAGGTTGATATAGTATATACATTATATATTCATACAGATAGGGAAAAACTAAGATGTAAACAGTGTGACTGGAAGTCTCCCACTCAGCATCAGAGAATGAATTCTGCTGTCTTCAAAGGCACAGAAGCAGCAGATATGACTGCCCTCTTACATGAGCTGGCTGCAGGAGGATGCAAGACAAAGTGCAAGACTGTCTTCCCTTTCTGAATTTACTCTAGTTTACAAGCTAACACTCGACACAAACATGAAAGTATTTGCTACAAAGATGATGGTTTTTACAAGACTGTCAGGGTTGTGGACTGTAGGATCTACAGAAAGGCTTACATAGCTAGCAGACTAAGCCACGGAAGATTTCAGAGCCACTGACATCTGAGTAGTTCTTCTACCTCTTCTTCTCTTAATCACATCAACTCACTGAGCTGTGTACTCCATCGCCTTGCTGTATGTCAGACTTTGCCTGGTTACTGCTGGTCTCTGGAAGCACATATCGTTCCCTGGGTCTGCCCAATAACAGATTTAAGACTTATCCATCATACTTTCTGTGTCCTTAAGAAGTTTTTGAGGGAGATTGGATATTTAACCCTCTGGATCCCAGTTTTAAAAATCATGAAGTATAAACTTAACCCCACTTTTATTCCCAAGCTAAAGACAAAAAGAAATTATTTAAAAACCTAATTGTTAAACATAAAGACTTAAAACATATGAAACAACACTGACTTTATGTATCACAGTTGTAAAACATCTCACATACAGGACACAGGAACTTTGTAACCCATTCAATGTCTTCATGTGCCACAACTGTTTTTTGGGCAGCTGAAAATGGTGGCACCTTCAGCAAAACTTATGATTGTGTGAATATGGCCAATTACTTGGGAAGAATAACTTTTGGGTCACAATACTCAATGATAATCCTAAAACCCTGGACCATCTCAAACTGCATTTACTTTCATTTAGCTAATAAGTGGATTTGATGTTTTCAAACTTTAGGAGCATCATATACTTCTGCAAAAAGGTTTTGAAGACTCAGGCAACCAGCAAGAAGGATGCTTCAGAATCCTTTAGGCAAGGGCATCTGAGGGAAAAAAGTGCCTTTTTCTAGGGTACCTCGTGTTTCTGCCTAGAGCTTCCTTTAAGACAAAGGAACAATCTTAAGAGAACAGCATAAGAGCTGTTTCCCTAACACAAATACATGCTATCTTCTGAAGAACTCCAAAGAGCCCTTTTCACTGACTTTCTCTTCTTCATGCCCTGTTTCATTCTGTCTACCAGATGAGGAACATCTTGTTTATCCAGTATTCTTTCTTTTGTAGTTGTAGAGTAGATAGAACAAAAGTATGATTACAACTCCTAGACTGGAAATAGATCTGCAAATTCGACTTCTGATTCCTAGACATATTTAATTGTAGAATGATTATTCAGTTGCTTGCTTTCCTCAAATGTCCCTGCCTGAAAGAAAAAAAAAGATAAATGGGGTGGGAGGAGGGATTCTGCGCTGTTGATACTCGATATTGCCTCACCGCATGAAAAGGCAACAAGTTCTGGGTTGCACAGAACCATTAAGTCAGGAAAAGACTTGGCTGATTTACAGCAGGTGCTCACCTCTCCCCCCCAGCCAAGAGCACTTCTGAATCAATCTCAAATGCTCCCATGGTGGTGAATTTTTATGCACAGCTTAGGTTGGATTCTTTTCCCCACCAAGCCAGAAAGGTCAACTTTGACACACTGTTTAAATGTGTGACATAAAAATACTTCTAAATGTAATAATTAAAAGTTCAAAAGCATCAAACCAAGACTATGCAGTGTGGTTGCAGACAGAACATGTTTATTTATTTAAAGCCATTTTTTCCCCAATTTTCTTCCTTACCTGAATATGACAGTATTATTTATGGACAACCAAAACAAGTTTTTCTGCACTATATCTCAACTGCCAAACTGAAAAGAAAATTTGCAAAACTCTAAATAAACTACTATCAGCTAGTAATACTAGCCCAGGATCTACATGTATAAGTAAAGTTATTTACAGGAGAAACAGGATGCAAGCTGAATGGAAGAATTAAAAAGGTTTTGTCTTTAAGACACTACTAATCTGTACAGTCTGTTCACACATGATTTTTCATAAAAATTCTATTTAAATGTTTCTCTTATTTGCATGAGACAAGGAAAAGATTTTTTTTTTTCCCCCCTGAACTGTGATCTATTCAAGAGACTGCTCTTCTTAGCTTTACTGAAATAAAGGAAACAGGCTCAAAGCACTGCTTGCAGGAATAGAACAATCCCCTAATCTAAAATAATATTATGTTCTTAGAGAAACAGATGTCCTTATGGTTATACAACACGTAGCTAGAACAATGAAAGTTATTCATAAAAGCCTTTAAGTCAAGTGTAATTTTTCACAGGAGCTGCCAATCTAGTTGAGAATTACAAAGAACAGAAATAAATCTGTTCCTCACTTTTCCAGCAGATTCTATACCAAGATTTTACTACACTTGTGAGTTAGAATTCTTTAACTCTAGCCCCCACTTAACTTCTACTGTACCACATTAAAAGAGCCTTGCAATCTTAGGTACTGTTTTGTTATATGGAGATTAGTTTACATGTGGATAATTTATCATTTAATTACTCATTAATAATTGGAAAAAGATCAAATGATTTCTCTCTTTATAGATCAGATAATTAATGGTTATTTCTATGGTAATTTGTCAAGGCACAGCTGGAAGAATTAGACAACTCTTCAGCTAAAGTGCACATAATCATTTTAGCATTAACATAATGTGAGAGATACAGCTATTTCTGCAATTATACTTAGCTGTAGGAGTCCTTACTCCATTTACATGGACCTAAGTGAGTATGTATTTTTTAAGATATCTCAGTGGACACCTGGAGGGGGGTGTTGTGTGTTTATCAGTTTAGAAAAATACAAAAGTAGTAAAACTAATTCTGTGATCATGATATGCCATTGCATTTGAAAATTTAAAGTGCAGTTCTGCAAGTGCCAGAAAGGGAAGGACAGACTGCAGAACTGGTGAGCTATGCTGGATTGAAGTATACCTGAGACTGCAATCTGTAATGTGTAGACCCTGTTCTGTAGGAGAATTTTTCTTCTACTATATATAATTCTTGGTAAGAAAAGCTTTATGAGTATTCATGTTTGTAACAAATGTATTTGGCAGAAAGAAAAAAAAATGTGAGTTCCACCCTTGGTTCCTTTTCTCTTCAATGCTTTTTTATTATTTTTATTTTTCCTGCATTGTCTACTTAGCAGAATTGCTTTAAAAAGAGAGGTGTATTAATTTTCTCTTCCACGCCAAAGACAAATGTATTCAGACACCAAAAAGTTACCTTCAGGTGAAAACTAAGCTTCAACGATTGGCGTAACGCATTCATTTTTCCCAATTTTATTCTCATATAAGTAAACCAAAAGTTCCTTTGTTTCAAACACTATCTTGAACAAGTTTGCTAAAAGATAGGGAAAAGAAGAGAATACCAGCATCTTGAATAATACCAACACAAACCAAACATGTGGTTCCAACCTAGTCACATAGCCCCATCAACTGAGCTAAATTCTGCCCAGGTCACAGCCACACAGGTTAAAAATGTGCTTTCAACTCTACTGTCAAACTTCCCTGTATGTGACAGGGAATATATGGCTTTTCAATAGAGAAGATCAAGTAATTTTGAAACTACTTGCTAGAAAGCTGAAGAATATTATTTGTTTTTCTCACATTAGAAGATTCACAGTATTCCATTATGAAGAGAGGGAAAAGGCAGCATATTCAAACTGACTTTTACAGTACTGAATTTACAGCATCAAACTGGCAACTTGCACTTGCAAAGATTCTAGTAAAATCCTTCAAAAGATGAGCCTTTGGACTCTAAGTTTGCCCTGAAGCATCAGGCCAAGTTGAGCTCCACCTAAAAATACTATTTTTAACCTTTTACTACTGTATGCAGTAAGATGCAGGGTTCACCAAGAATGTCATCATCTTTTAATTGCAGTAATAAACTTCTCTGTTATTTATTTTCAGTCAGCTCTATTTACTAAAAAGCATGAAACAAATGCGATGAAGAGGTTGTGTACATGAGCTAGACAGGGTACAAGAAAAATCTTGGTAAAACAATGTATTGCTTTTTCACTTTTGCAGAGACCCAGATAAATGGTTGTAATTTGAGCTTCAAAATGAGTATCCTATTTTTGAAAAGGGAAGAGCTATAATAATGCAATTTTTTCCCAGGTTGAAGGCACTTCATACTGGCACAATATTAATACAAATATGGCCTTAATATCTTAACTCCATATACACTCCTATACTTGTGTCTATTTATAACACTATTAATTTATAATACAACAGGCCACTTGTACTTCTAAAGTGTGCAAGAAAAAACTACCTGTCAAGCAAAAGGCATCAAGCTAAAAACCGAAACCACTCACATTACGCAACTCCTCAGGCCCTTAGCATTTGAAAACCTTTTAACAAAATGGCAATTATTACTATATTTCTTTTTCATGCACATTTGTGGTGTAACTATGCATTAAAGATCGCCCAAGTGCTGAATGCCAGCGACTGTATTCAGGGGAATCCAATGGACAACTGGGCCACCAGCTCCATCAGAACAGACACAGCCACTGCACGCAGCAGCAGCCCCATCCAGTTTTCATTTCGACAAGATTAGAGGCATTCAGCCCCATTCTGATGGTAAGTACAATTAAATACACACTGAAAGTAAGGATTTTATTAAACAACTGCAGGATGTGTTTGAATGCCACATTATATAAGAAACTTAAACCAGCATCTGCTAGTCAAGAGAAAATTCAAAGAAACAGGATGAGACAAGACAGACACTGGGTCGTACAAGTCATTCATCTTGGAAATGAAAAAGATCATCATAAGAATCAATTTTTTCTTTGCTTGAGCCCCAGCTATATATATTTCCATTCAAAGTAGAATGTGGCCTATTAACAGAAACAAGGCTGAGGAAAAAACTGTTCAACAGATTTGCTTTGACTCCAAAACAATAAAGGAGCTGGA
The DNA here is from genome assembly GCF_004027225.2 of Strigops habroptila. NCBI lineage: Eukaryota > Metazoa > Chordata > Aves > Psittaciformes > Psittacidae > Strigops > Strigops habroptila. The sequence goes on from NC_044281.2 coordinate 1,967,644, forward strand.
AAAGGAAAGTCAAATCCATTAACTAGGCTTTTAAATAACACTAACCTCAGCCGTGTCTCACTGGAAAACAGCAACTCAGAATAGCAGTACAAATGATACCTGCAGCTGTAGTTAAGGCAGAGAAAGCAGCTGGGCCATTTTAAAACTTGTAATCTTGAAAGCATGCAAAGCTTTAACATAATTTTTGCAGAAAACAATAATCAAGATACAGACGTGTTTGAACAAACCCCACCAATTTTACTAAATACACTGTTCTAAACTAATTCAGCAAGGTAGCCAGTGTTTAAGGTAAAGCTGGTCAAAGATCAGCTGAGGAGACAAGTAGTATTCAGCATGTCCTTAAGCAACTCTTATACAAGTACTAGCATTCTAATGAAAGTCATAATGAGAAGATGTAACTGCACTGTCAGTACATAGGCAAATAATGGAGTAATAAAACTGGATGTCACTGTGGAGCAAAGCAAGAGAAATGGGGTGTAGTTCAATACCACAAATCAGGAGATGATTCAACTGCCTACAATAATTTCAGTTAAATTCTGGAGACAGCTGGAAGCGAGCAATGTATTTTATATGAAGAAACTGGCAGAGTCTTTGGCCCTAGCTTTGTGAACAGCTGAATCAAAGTAACGGTTTGTGTTAATGCTGTTTCTGCTCTTCATGATCCCCATTCTCCCCTCACCAGTTCCAGCCACACAGTTCTGCCTCTTCCCTCTCACAGGTGTCTCAGGTCCATCTGTGACTCAATCCAACACACCAGTGCAGTAGTGCTTTTTGTGGGTGTTCTTTTGGTAGCATACCATAGAACCACGGACCACTTGAGTGAGCTTGGACAGGAACTTCTGGAGGTCATCTGGTCCAACCCCCCTGCTCAAGCAGGGACAGCTGCCCAGGACCATGTCCAGGTGATTTTTGAAACTCTAAGGATGGCGACTACACAATCTCTGTGGGCAACCTGCACCAGTGCTTGGTCACGGTCACAATAAACAAGCATTTCCTTAAGCGTCCACCCCTTGTCCTGGGTTAACACATTAAACAGTCTCACACAAACAGGATCAATGGAAGGTGAAGCAGAGGGAAAGAAGTAGGACTATCCTCTTTCAGCAGCAGTGAGCTACTAGATTGTCTCAACCCATATGTGAAAATAAAGGCTGCAAATGTATCGGATGAGAAAGTATCACTTAAAAAGCACCAAAACATCTTTAAAAATATATGTAGAATCCCAGTTACTTGAATTCAAGAAGGATGAACCCAAACTGGAAAGGGTACAAAGGAAAAAATGGTAAAATGCACAACAAAATGGACAGCTGAAGTTACAAGAGGAGACTGACTCAGCATGAAGGAGACATGAATGCTTGCAGTGTCATTTGGATTAAATTATAAAAGCAAGATGTCAACACTAAAATCAATAATGGGTTTCTCATGATTAAACCTGAAACCTGAAAGATTAGTGACTAATGGACATGAAAGGTTTTAGAAATTAATTTGATTAAAAAGAGAAACCCCTGTTTTTAAAAAGAAATTAATTGTTAAGGTGCAACTTAAAGGTATCAAACTCTGAGGTTGCCTGTATCAATAGCAGAATGCAACCTGAACACCTTTTCTGTATTCCTGTACTCACAGTATATTGTGCTAGTAAAACAAGAAGTGTAAGGCTGTATAAAATTGCAAACAGAACATGAGCTACCTCACGTACCTTTGCCACAGACATTTTCCAGAGATTGCTATAATCTTGTAGAATATATTATAAAAGTTTCTGCTATTGAAGCATCTATTCATTCTCTATACACAAAGATCTGAACTATCTGTTCATGACCTCAACAGTCTGGGGAGGTTTTCCCCTCCCTTTCTGCTTTTTCTTTTGGCTTTTCTCCTTTCTCTACCTCTGCTGTTACTCACCATAAAAGAGAGCATTTGGAATCTGATTACCATTCCACAGCACAGGCTGCAGTCCTGAATGCCTGAAAAACCTAAGTAAAACATTCAGTTAGAGACACTGCTCTTTCTTTCCATGCTGAACAACGCGTTCTCGATGCACTCTGAGCAGATGAGATCAGATACCCCTTCCACAAAACTCAACATCCAATTACCAAGAAGCACAAGGACTAGAGCTCAGGATTCTCTCCAATATATTAATCTCCTCTCCAGACAACAGCAAGTGCAGGAAGAGCAGCAAGGGAAAATGTGAGGCTCTGAAGCAGCTTCTTTTCACAAAGGGAGAGAGCTGGAATTTCCTCCAGGTTGTGAACCTCATGGCTCAGTTTATCTTTTGTAAATGAGTGTATTCTGCAGTAGAACTGCAGACCAGATGTGCTGCAAAGCATGCTAAATTCTTAGGTGAACAGAGCTATACAAATATAAACTTTTCCATTAGCACAGTAGGCCTATCTATTGTTGGCATTATTGATTGAAGATTAGAACATAGGAGTAAAAATCTAAGACTTTCAGGCTCAGTCTAAGTTAGTTTTCTTACATTTCATTGGCGTGCAGCACGAGATCAGCCCTTAAATTACAGCCAACAGACTAGTGCTTGTGTGGAATACTGATTACTTGTCCACAGGCACTTACAAGTTAAAACTTGTTGGTCTCAGAAGATAACATGATTGTACCAGTTTTCTTTCTGGCTGTGATCCATAATATAATCCATATATAATTTTCAATTATATAAGTAGCATCATCACAGCAAATTTCATAGAATCCCAGACTGGTCTGGGTTGGAAGGGACCTTAAAGCTCATCCAGCTCGAACCCCCTGCCACGGACAGGGACACCTTCCACTAGAGCAGGTTGCTCCAAGCCCCTGTGTCCAACCTGGCCTTGAACACTGCCAGGGATGGGGCAGCCACAGCTTCTCTGGGCACCCTGTGCCAGCGCCTCAGCACCCTCACAGGGAAGAGCTTCTGCCCAAGAGCTCATCTCAATCTCCCCTCTGGCAGGTTAAAGCCATTCCCCCTTGTCTTGTCACTACATGCTCTTGTCAAACATCCCTCTCCAATTTTTTTGTAGGAAGCAATAAATCAAGAAATTTAGCACTCACTTGCAAACTTTCTTTTATGGTTCTTTTGATTATAAAAGGAGAGTGAAATCCCAGTGCTTAGATAGCACCACCACATCAATTTTTGTGTTGGTTAGAGATTTATACCAAACTTCTTTGAATCCTTGAGACATTTTTATCAACACAATAATAGCATTCAGAAGAGCATTCTCATCAAGCATAATAGCTAAATAATGCACTTCCAAAGGCTGGTCAAGCAGAACTGATGCATCATGTAAACCCTATTTAATCCTAACTCTATCAGGAGCTCAGACACTCAACAGCTAAAATTGTGACTGGCTGATGCTGCGGTTTTTCATGGCTAGCTTTCATTCTCTTCCTTACCACCACATATGACACACGAAGTCCTGACTCAGAAGAACTTCAGGAAAACCTGACTCCATCCTTTTGGAAACGTCCTGACAGAAGTTAGGTTCAACACTAACAGATATGTGTATTTGCCTGCTGAAACAGAACTGGCATACTTTTGGAAAGGAAAAGTGTATCTATCACAGAGCTTATGGATGATGTGATAACCTGATCAAGGCAAAACTTTAATCTCAGACATCTCCTCCTCCCGAGGCTAAAAACAAAAATAAAGATTACACGTTATTCAAGTGAAACATTTCTTGACAGGGAATGAGGATTTCCCATTCAACAAAGAATGTCTTGATACCTCGTTCCCAGTTACTGAAAGCATGCCTTCATAGAAACATTAACTAATTCTTCAGGTCCATTTAAACTCCTAATTGATTTTTCTTGTATCATTTTTTGGTAAGCTGTAAAAGCTGACCTCTTTGTCCATGACTGAACTTGCTGAAAATGCATGGAATAGAATAGTTCTTGATATTATAGTAAGCCCTCCATATTTCATTATTCTTTTTTTCAAAACCTGTCTTAGTCAGGAGTGATTCATGCTGTGGGACTCAAACAGTGAGTTGCAGAAGACCTCATTTCTCTGAAGCTAAAGCAAAACTATCACCTGGGAACACCATCTGTGTAGCCAGTTAGCTGACAAATTTCTTTTTCATTATAATAACCCATCATTAAAACAGAGATGGAATTTTTCATATAGTACTTTGAATCTCAAATGCATTTGCAGAGCTAACCAGATGCCTCCTCATCCTGCCTAAGTTAAAGACCCGTTTTCCTCCTTACTAAATCATAGCAACAAACTAGAAGACTGTCAAAGGTTTACCTTTCTTATACGAACTGAAGGGAAAGAATCAGAAGCTTTATCTTAATAAAATATGTGTCACTAATTTCCACTCGCAGAATAACTTCTATTCACCTTAAAATAAAGCTGTTATTGCAGATACCTTAATGACTTCATCTGCACAGTACTTGCAAAGCAAAAGAATAAAGTAAGTGTCCCTCATTTGCTGCTCTGCCAAAGGAGAATTGCAGTTTAGGTATTTTAGAGCAAATGCTTTCCCTTGAAGTATTTTGTAAATCTTGTTTCTGGACACTTAAAGATTTCTTACTTTTATTTATTTCCTAACTCTGAGAAATCAGGAAAATTACCAAGTCAGTTAAGCTTGCATACTTTCCACGTGTTAATTAGTTTTTCCACTTGGTTTGAGGATTTAAAACATGAGCATGTTTCACAGCAAAAACATAGTGTCAAATTAGGATGTTTAAGACTTGCAGTCAGTATCAATTATAGTATAGGAGAGTTAACATCTTTATTAATGTATTAATGTACTCTGATGCATTAATGCATTTTGATGGAAAATTATCAAAGGCCTGAACTGAACTCATGTAGTTTTCAAATACAGCCTCAAGCTCACTTTCAAATTTGAATAAAGACCTTGCAGAAAGGGTTCTGGACTGATGAATAATAAAGATTTTTTTTTAGTCAAATTCAGGTGGATCCTCATTTCACACAATGACATATTAACTGAGGAAGGAGACTCTGGAGATCATCCAGCCCAAGCTTCTGCTCAAAGCAGGGTCATCTAGACAGGTTGCTCAGGGCCATTTCCAGTTACATTTTGAGTATTACAAAGTCAAGGGGGACTCCAAAACCTATGGGCAACTTGTTCCAGAGCTTGACCACTCTTAAGATAAAAAGGTTTGTTCTGATGTTTAAATTGAATGCCTTGTATTTCCATTTGCAGCCAGGTTCCGAAGTCTGACTGTAATTCAATTCAGCTGCCTTTCTAAAAGCTATCTGCACAACCTGTTTCCTAGCCTGTAGCCGATTTTCAGTGCAGTAAGAATCTTTGGTCAAAGTTTCTTCTACAGTGCTTTTGAAATGAGAGTATTTTGGGATCATACTGATAAATCTTACATATGTACTCAGCCTAAGATTGATGGTATTTATCATCAGTGTTGGCCTAGAAACTTCCATAGCCTGGAAACACTAGTTAATTGGCAGAAAAGTTTCAATCTGTAATCATGAGTGCTGTCAGGGCCCATATCTCAATGTAGCTGATAACCACACAGAAAGGTTTTTAAATGCCTACTGACCTTTTGAGCTTCCACTTTCTCCTCCTCTGTCTTAAAAACCCTAAAGGTAGAGTTCTTTTCTTTTGCACCTTCATGGAGCAAATGAAACAAAGAATACATGAACTTACACACACAAAAATAGTACCCACCCCTACTGACACAATCTCTATCTAATCCTTAGTCAAAAAGGAAATGGTTACTCAAAGTACTTAAAGATTTTTATGCTTCTCCTCCAGCTCAATGGGTTAGAGAACCAAAAATTCCAGAGAAATTATTTATGAATCACCTTTAAAAAATAAACCATCTCAAGATTTTGCCATACGTATTACCAGCATCTGTATCAAACGTAAGTCCTCTTTCAGCTTCTGAACTGCAAATGAAATCTCTTGGTTCACTATTAAATGTTCTAAGTTTCCCTTGGGGACATCAAGTTTAGTAGTTCACATATAATATCTTGGTAGTCACTATAAAGCATAAGGAATTGGACAAGTAGCTCTAATTTTAATGAAAATTTAGATGATAACTTGGTGAATACAGCTTCCAATGCAGTAACTAATAAAGAAGCTGGAAGCCTAATTCCTAATATGCTTCCACTGCATATTAAAAAAAGCCAATCTGTCAAACAAAACACTTTTTATTATAAATCATACTTTCAAATATTTGCTATTTTTTATATAGCAGTGCACACATTCCACGATAATACTGTATTCCTGTACCAAGCTAAGTAGTTCATCAATAAAAATCACAGAACTTTATCTCAAATTTCCTTCATTTAAACAGCTCAACATATTGGATTTGTCTACAGAAATATTCTTCCTGTCTCCACTACTTGCAGTCAATGAGAAGTACTGTCCTTCAAGCACTGACTTTCCTGCAATAAAAAGAATTTATTTCTCCTTTACTTTGTTTCCTTGCAGTACATCAGGGTGTGAGAAAACAGTTACGCTGCTATAATTTGATTTTCATTTGATTCACAGCGTACTTAGGTCAGATCCTGAAAGCTCAAAAGTAAGGACATATTAGAAGGTTTGACAATCCTATTTTTAAACCTCTCCTGCTAGCTATGTACTTCTCCCTAGACATATTACAGTCAACATTAAAAATAAATGTATTTGGATTATAAAGGCAACAATCCCAGCTCTGTTGAAACCTCCTTGGCACGAGTTTTTTTTCCGGACAAGTAAATACCTTCAAACTTTCACAAGCAAATGAAGCAAGAGCCCTGCAAACTCTCTCTTATTGCCCATTTATGCAGAGAGCAATTCAGCCCATACACTTTGTTTGCTCACATGTTCTGTAAAGAAGTCTATATTACAGCTTAATAATAAACCAAATTTGTAACTCTTTCTGCGGAGAACTGGTTTTATTATATAGCACATGCTAATGAAAGCAAAAGGTATTGAACTCCAGTTATAATTAAGAATGCTTTGGGCAAATTTCATCATGATAATATTCTTTCACTAACCCCAACCACCAAACTATCACCACTGACAGGAAAATAAACAGATTACAGCCAATTAGAAGGCAGGATGATTGTTTTTATCTGTAAGCAAGTAAACTAAACAGCTTAAAATCAAAATATCCATATTGAGAGGCTTCCATATGGCCACAAACCAACTACTCTGACTTAAAGAATATTCAATATTTGATACCAACGTTTGGCTTGTAACACATGGTTACTGTATCCACAGTAGTATGCAACTATGCAGGAGTTAACAGCCAAAGGGAGGGATGCAGAGATTTACAAACCACATTTGACAAAGTAATCTTTCTTACAATGGCAAATTAGTGGGTTGTGGTTATTTTTAAAAGGTAGTAATTTGGTTTTAAATATAGACGTAAGCACAAACATTCTTATTTCAAGAAAATGATTACTATGTTTAGATTAAGTTAGTTTTATTAACAGTATGTCTCAACTAACGAAACAAAAACATCAGACCTTTATGCAGAATAATGATTTTAAAAACTATTACAGGGACATGCACCAATTAACCAAGCAGCTCACAGAATACCTTCTCCAAATTTCAGAAGGAAAAGGAGCCATGCTTCAGAGATCCTAACAATTGCTTTGTAGCAAATACTTTGCATTAAAGCAAAGCAATGCAAGCATTTTTTTAACTTTTACCTCCTAACTCTCAACCAAATGTGCTCTTATAAAATTACAAATGAAAAAAAAAAAAGAAAAGGTAAAATATTAAGACACTAAAAAGGGAAGAAGTTTCCTAGTCTGCATTCTTTCCTACCCAGTAGATATTAGGCATTATATGAAGGAGGAAAAGAGGAAATGAAGCAAGTAATGCAATAAAAAGTGCAAAGTCCTGTGGCAATTCTTCTGTTTCTGCTGTCTAAAAGTTATTTTATTGACTCCTTCAGCATTCTGCATTAAATGTAAAGGAAATCTCAAATCACTGAAACCACTGAGACTTTAAAAACCCACCCAAACCCCAAAAAAGAACCAACTGAGGAGTGATCAAGGTAGCTGCCTGACACCTTGTACGTACGACAGATGAATACATCCAACAGTGACAATTCCTCCTTGCCTAATTCCTCACTTATTTGCTAAGTTGTACTGGGAAATAAGGCCCCTTCGCAACAATTACTCCCTCCAGAGAGTTATTGAAACAGAACAGTGCTTGACAGGCTTAGTTATAAAATAACAAGTTATATTTATATTGCTTATTGATAACTTTGCAAAGCCGATTGATTTCAGCTGGCAAGAAGCACTAACATTGGAGCCATACAAAATGATAAAACAAAGCCTGAAATACTATATATTCTTCATCCTTACTAGTCAGAAGGCCAAAGAACAGAAACAAAATTAAATAAAATGTAAAACACTAGGAAGTGATATTTTGAAATCATTGACACAATCACTAACAACATGGGCAACTGTATTCTCATTAGCAAAGATACTTAAAGGTGAGGAAATAATATCCAATTATTTAAATAACCTTCCTACACACAGGGGTTAGGATTTAATTAGGTGAACTATACAGTATCACTATAAACCATCAATACAGTTGACTCTCCCTGGTCTTACTCTATCCTGCGCATGTCTGGACACAAACTGGAAAAAATGCCAGATGATGAAAGAGCTTCTGAATGCTACGGAGAAAGTCTGTTCAGTTTTTAAGTCACAGTTCTTTAATTAAAGTTGAAAGAATACTGAGCCTTTTGGTTTGGTTCATTTTTTCCTTTTTTTTCATACACAAAAAAGATCTATATTTTGCAGCAAATGAAAATGGCATTAACTTTTAGGATCATGGGTAGACAGAGAAGGAGACTGAAAAAGAAAATGCTACCTACCATTTTAAAGAGATCCTAGTCCTGCTGTAAGCACACTGGTGATTTCTTTCTTATTTTAACAATAAAATTGACTATAGGAAAAGAAATACATCGGCAATCTTTTTTTCTTCGCTATGAGTGTGGTGAGGTGCTGGCACAGGGTCCCCAGAGAAGCTGTGGCTGCCCCATCCCTGGCAGTGTTCAAGGCCAGGTTGGACACAGGGGCTTGGAGCAACCTGCTCTAGTGGAAGGTGTCCCTGCCCATGGCTGGGGGTTGGAATTGGATGAGCTTTAAGATCCCTTCCAACCCAAACCAGTCTGGGATTCTGTGAATCTCATGAAACAATAAAAACATCCCACGGAAAAAGCAAGCTGTTTGTAAATGTACTACAGTTCCCCCAGCTGGCTATAACATAGTTAACAGTTCACGTAAGTAGTATCAAGAGTAATGTAAACTATATCTGGATACATGTAGGTGCGGGTGCATACCTGCATTCCAGAGCTGCAATCTTACTTTCTTCTAAAAGAGCATCAGCCCAGCTATGAATTCTCTGTTCATTAGGGAGTCTGATTTTACATCAGAAAATAAGCACTTCTTCATCAATGAAAACAGGTACTTTCATGAAATTAGTAATTCCGGTTTTCTTCCCCAAGTTATTAAACATATGCAAGAACCCAGAATGATCAACATAAACTAATTTCTCAGTTTTCTTTCATCAGAATAACCGTTGCCAATTTACAAGTCAATGCCCAAACTTCCTAATTTCTGAACTTTCCAATTAAAATAATGCAAGTTTATTACTTTAAGTTTACATTACTATAAGCAGCTGTATGCACTTACCGTTCTTATACATAGTACTAATGGTATTTATTAATTTGGTATTAATACCAAAACTTTCAATTGAGTTAACTTTATCATGCAGAGAATTACTAAATGCCTTAGGAAATTCATAATCATTTGTATTTTGCAGCTATAAATAGCACAACAACTTTTTTATCTTGAACTACCTTAAGAGATAGGACCCTCAGCAGAAAGCTAGATTCAGTCACAAGTACTGACTGACAGTAAATTCTAGAAGTACTGCAGCAATATAGTAGGATCGGACTACCTGTTACAGAACAGTTTCAGCCCTGTGGCTAAATCCACTTTGCCCGTTTCAAAAATGACAGGATCCTCAGCATCCCTTTGGTATTTCTGAATAGTGTTCCAGCGCTCGATTTCAAATTTGCCCCCGTATGAACATCTGCAGCTCAAGTGATCAATGAATTAACTCCCGAGAGGTGAATTTTAGACAAGAGGTTAACAAAACTATTAGATGAATAGAATGCATTTTTCAAATTAAAGAAGTCAAAAGAACTCAACACAGTTACTATACATACACATAGATTAAGTAGAAAGCATTGATTCCTGCTGATACTTGAATCTTATTAATTATTAAAGCATCTTTAATAAAGATTTTACAAACTTAAGAAAAGGAAAAGCTATCTGGCGATGTTTTGTGGTCCAGGAAACAAGAAGTATTTTCCAGGACTGGGTTTGGGAGAAAAAGGAGAACAAAATCAGCTAAAGGCTTATTCCCAATTTACATGTAAACTTTAGAACAGATCTTGTTCCAATTGGGAAAATCCATTTAAGCTATAGTCCTGAAGATCTATCAATGACATAATCATAAAGATACCAGATGTCTGCAAGACTATGCGTATATATACATTATGTTGAATTCCTATATCTGTCTCCAATATAAACAACCACTTTGTGTCCTGAAAATAAAATGTTGGCACCTTATGCTGTTAAATGCAAAAAAGCTGGTGTATTCATTATACTTCTTGTAGCAAAGCCTGTCACATTTCATTAAGCAATATAATACTGTGATATGCTTAGTAATAAAAAAGCAATAAAACTTGATATTTTAATTTCTTCTGGGGAAGATGCTCATGATTTATGTAGCCTTTCCTACAAAAAGTGACATCTAATGGAGCACACGACTGCTGTACATCAAGAAGGCCAAATTGGTTTGAAGAGAGAAAGAACGGCTTATTTGTGCAAGGATCCACCTTCAAAATCAATAGATTAGTTAAGACCAAGTGTTACAGTAGGTTTAACAGCACCATTTTTGAGCAAAAAAAATGTGTGTATCGTGTGTCTTAAACCTAAATCTTGACGTTCTTTCGAAGATTTACTGTCAAATTTTGTTGGTGGTTTAAGCTTTTGTTTTTTCAGTAATGCTCTATTTAACAACTTAATAGACATGAAAAAGTTGAATACACAAACATGTTTTGACTCTTATTTACATACAGCACAAAATATAAATGCACTGGATCCACAGTAATCCCTGCTGACAAGCAACACCTGAATTACTTGTCTTTCATACTTGTCTGCATAATAAATAGGATGTAACTATCATTTTTGAAATGCATTCTTGAAGTACTGGCTTCCTAAACTATAATCCCAAATATGGAGGTAAGCCTGACTCAACACCTTGCTTAAGAAAACCTACTTTAAAAGGTCAATGTGGACTTAAAATCTAACTAATTTAATTACGAAAAGCTGAGTAATTTCAGAAAGAAAATATCCTACTAGTTTTTGTTTTTATTACAAACATTTCTTATTTGTTGATAAAAGATCAAATAAAATGGGAAAACCTGTCAAAAAGCAAAAAGGCAAATGACCCCCTTTTGTCCTTGCCTACTTACTATCTCTACTCCCATCAGGATCTTAATTTCCCCTTATGTCCTGTCCTGAATGGGAGACATTCTGGTAAAAAGCAGACTGTGTAATTTCTGAACTGTAAAACCTGTGTCCTCAGGAGGGAAAACCTTTGGTATATTGTTCTTCTAGTCACCCACTTAAGAATGATATTTCAGTCTGCCTTTCAAATTCAGCTGGAATTGACCTGGGAAGTCAGTCAGGTTATTAGAAGAGGAGGACATAGGTGAAAGAACAGTACTGGTGTGATAAACTTGCTTTATTATTATAGAGATTTGGTATTTCAGTCTGTATTGATTTCACTGAAATTCTCAGCCTTTACTTTAAGGTGTCAGAAACAGTAAAATGTGAAACACTGATGAGTTCAGGTGATAAGAGTATCAACAGAAGTGCAATAATCATCTCCTTTGAAGTTTTGTTAATGTGCCTAGGAAAATACTAGTAGTAAAGTATTTTCACTTTTTTGTTAAATGGGTTGTGTAAAGATCTAAATAAAAAGTATATAAGCAACAAGCTGATAAAATGCTTAATCAGAAGAGAAAAAGAGCACAAGATCTTTCTCCTTTTGCTACAGAAATTCTTTTTGCCACCCCAGTCCCCCCCAAAAAAAACCCAAACCAGCAACTTTTAGTGGGCAGCCCTGAATTCAGCTAATTGATGCATCACCCGGAGTCACTGATATAAGCAAAAAAATCAGCAAACAAAGTACATCAAGAAATGTCACGGATCAGTAGCTACAATTACAGCAATTGCTTTGAGCAGTTCAGTGCACCTCTGAACCATTCACTATAGCCTTTAAATAATTTGGAAGTGTGTTATGCAGGAATACTTTAAATCAGTTTGGTCACACATGCCAGGCATGGGTATTTTTGCTTAAAAGGGTGTGCTGGTACCACTACAAGTATACATTCCCACAATGACACCTGTCCAGCAGCCACTTGGGACACTGCTGCCTGGATACTGCATTTCACAAGTGAATTTTAGAAGCACAGGCACATTAGGCACAGTGTGCGTCAAAAGATGAACACATGGCTACAGCCACACAGGTGCTGTCAGTGTGTCTTACATAGCGCAGAGAATGAAATGTCAATAGGTAGTTTGTATGGAGTCTAGTCATCACTAAGTGCAGCAACACTTTAACATTAAACCCAAACTATCTTGATACTATATATGAAAAAATCATCAAGGTTTAAGAAAAACCAAAACAAACAACAGAAGAACAATCCTTAGAGAAGAATCCTATTATCTACTAATACATTTCATTTAGAAAGCTGTTGAGAAAGCCTACATCTGTGAAATAATACATAGCTGTTCTCTGCTAGGTTTTAACTCCCATTTTCTAACACCTTGTCATTGCGCTATGAGATCTAGAAGTAAAACAAGATTCATGTTTCACAATGCAAAGAAAAACAAAAGTTGAACTCGGAACAATTGGAACAAATCACTAAAGTAGCAAAATTGAGCATCAAAAGCTAAATGTGCCCACAACCCCCTTTTCAAGTTTCATGTCGATAATGACTGCTTTCAATGACATTACTACATAGCTCTTCAGGGCTGACATTGCTCAATCATTCAGTGATTAATCAGTATTTAATCTGTGGCCTTATGCTGAAAGGCACGTGAGCTACTACCATTATTATTATTAGGTCATATTAATAAACTTTATATGAATAAACTCCTTACAGTGAAGACACAATTAATGTCTTCAGTTGTGTATTTGTTGTTTCCCTTTGTTTTACAGCGCTTTTTACTGACAGCATTTAAGTCCTTCAAACCCAGTAATTAATCTCCTCCGCCCAACAGCCTCGTGAGCAAAACTATTTACATTTTTAAGCTCACAAAAAGATTAAAAAGTGTCTGAGTGAGGAGCCAAAGGACCCAACTTGACAAAACACCCACCATTACAGAACATTCAAACTCAGCTACAACTGATATCCAGTCCCACTGGATACCTTTAGTGCAGACCATGGTCTTCAAACTGAGCATCTACTAAATACAGAGCATGTAATTTGCAGCAAGTTAAACAGTTTGCATTGCACAAGAACTGACAAAACCAAATTCCTGCAGAACGGCCACACGTGGTCCTAACTTTCCGATACTCCAAAAGGGAGGAACCACAAATGTTTTCATTTCTGTGCATTCATGTGATACTACTGTAACCAAGTAGCAAAGAAAAAGTTTGATTTGGTTGTTCTTGATCAGAACAGCTTCTTACGTTCACCCTTTTTCTCAAGAGCAATACTAAATTACAAGGATGCACATCAACACTGTAAAGTTTGTAATTTGCTTGTCACAGACCTATGTGGATGAAAATGAGGGATTTTCCAACTAGGTACTCTGGATAGTAGACAGCTCTCAGAATTTGGTATATAATCCTTAACTCTTCAGCAAAAAACAGAGTATAGGCTTTTGGTTTTACAAAACTTGGGCATTGTCATTTTTCAAAACCAATTTTCATTTACTATAAGCAACATACTATTTGAATAAAAAAACAAATCAATGCCAAGACAAAAGCACATCTATCACTATATGCTTTTGGAGCTGAGACACCCTTCCCTTACTGCAATCCTAAGGTTAAGTAATGCTAAAAAGTGCTTATCAAAATAGATATCAGCTTCATTGGGGCGGGGGTGTGGTTCAGATTTTATATCTCTATTGCACACCTCCACTGGGTCAAATATTTCATTCCTCCCATTACATAATACAAGATAACCAGCATTTTATACTCCAGTGAAGTTAACATCTCACAGTCCCCACTGCTTCCTAGTCAGTGACATTTCACTTGACATACTATTAATAAACATTAATTTTGTTATTACAACACATTTGAAAACTCTTCAGTGAGCAAGAAAAAAGGTTGGCAGTTGCCACTGTGCCCTTTAGGAAAGTGATATTTGATAGTGATCATTTGCATATTTTCAACTGAGAATTCACTCTATGGAGAGATAATATAGTGACATATAGTTGTCACAGCTCCACAGAGACAAGAATCATTGGGTTTGTTTTTTTCACTTGCCTTACTGATTCCAAACACTACATAGAGTCATAGAATCACAGAATGGTTTGGGTTGGAAAGGACCTTAAGATCATCCAGTTCCAACCCCCCTGCCATGGGCAGGGACACCTCACACTAGACCATGTCACCCAAGGCTCTGTCCATCCTGGCCTTGAACATTGCCAGGGATGGAGCATTTACCACTTCTTTGGGCAGCATGTGCCAGGGCCTCACCACCCTCACAGGGAAGAATTTCCTTTTATCTAACCTGAATTTCCCCTGTTTCAGTTTAAACCCATTACCCTTTGACAGTCCCTGATGAAGAGCTCCTCTCAAGTAAATTATGGGACAAAGCAAAGCTACCGAAGACTGAACTGAGAAGTAGGAAGAATGACAACACTTGTAAGAGAGGTCACACCAATTTCAAGTTGATTTCTTGCGTAACTATGAATGCAACAAGCAAGGCAGTAATTCTGTTCAGGCGCTGTAGAACTATCAAATGTTGGAGGATACTCGACCCCGTCCCTCATTGCACAAAGCTTCTTCTGGGAGTCAAGAAACAAAAGAGTCTTCATGATTCTTGGCCATCCTATACACTGAACAACTCAAAAACGCCTTGAGATCGTCCTAATTAATGCCAAACTGTAGACTACAGAGCCCAGCTTTGCTTCATCTCTCCTCCACAAGCAGGTATCCAACTTCCAGTACTGCTAGAGTAACAGCAGTAATCTATCATCAACTACTGCTGTTACTGCTGGTACAAGAGTTTCAGGAAGACTCATGATGCCAAGTATCACCTCCAACTTCTCACCTCTCCTCCTAGAAACTGGTATCTTGACAGAATCAACCACCTAAGAATTCTTTGTATGATGCTTTTCCAAAAGAAAATGCTAACAAGTTAGAACAAAACAAAAATAAACCCACCATTTTCCTAATACTGCAGGCATATACCTAAGAGCAGACAATCAAATGGGTCAGGGCCATGCCTTTGGCCTCCAAGAGTCGAAAATCACCATTCACAGGGATGTGCCATTCTGAATACTACTGACAAGATCCCATCCTGAGTTATTCCAGCTAGTGGTTCCCTTGATACACATTCCACTGCTTTACTTTGGGATAATTTGGGCCCATCAGTGTGTCTACCTCCTGATATCCAGCACTGTTAAATTAGTTTTAATTTTCACAAAAAACACTGTTATGATTCTTCAGTTCACTGATATCTGCCCCTCCTTTGTGCCCTTAACTGCTGCCAAGAAACTGTCTCATATAATATATGTATGTCTCATATATAATAATATGACTAAATCCTCTTAGACAAGGCACACTTCATTCAAGAATCTCTCTCCCTTTGAAAAGCTGAAATTGCTCACCACCCCTACCACCAATCTGAGAAGAGCGCAGTATCTTAACCCCGTCCCATATATAAGCATCACTTACATAAAATGTTGAACATAAGAAAACAGAACCATATTTTTATGTTTCCATCAATATTGCTAGAGTAGCCATCACACTGAAGCCATCAATAAAGCAATCACTTCCATGTGATTTCCCTGTTTATAACTAAACACTGCTATTAAATGGTTATCATTTAACTTCATCAGTCTGGCACAAGCCAAGAGAAGGAAGAAATTAGGAAAATAATTTCCAATCACTTAGTAATTTGGCAGTGGATAGCAAACCAATGCATCTTGTGGAGATTGACACCTGATGATCATTTACTTCCAGCCAATTACTATTTAATGAAGCACAAACCCACAATGATGAAACACACAAGGGTGATTGCAAAGTATGTTTTCAGTATCGTATTACTGAATAATTAAGATAACCACAATTTCAGCATGGGGAAATAAAGGCAACGAGGACTTTCAATAACACAATGCCTACTTGTGGCATAATAATGATGGATTGCTTTTGCTCAAGCAATCAGTGCTTAACCAGCACTCCCCATCCACCATCCATAAACACACATCACTGGGAAGTTTTCATTGTCAAAGGATGCACTGACACGTATGCTGACATTATTTAGCACGTCACAGTTAAATTAAAACCATACCAACACACTAATTAACAGTATGTAGTTCAAAGTCCTGTTGGAGACACATTTTACACAGTACTCAGTAAAACAATACAATGCTTGCTTAAACTTCTTGCCAAATAGTAACAGTAATTTAAATTTTCCCTCTAATTTCTAGCTCTTTTAGGTTGCCAAAGGTATTTATCTCTACAGCAAGAAGAAAACAATACCTCCCATTAAGTCGCAAACATGGTCCTTCACAACTAACTTTTCATTCCAATAGCCAAACTTCTAACAGCACCCATATGCAAAGTTCTTAAAGTGAAACCAAAAGTGAATAACATGTCAGGTTTGATGTATTTAAAAAACAAAGCTGCATTTCTTTGTAAGTCAATTGACAGTAACCAGACTTGCCTGTCTATCTGTCTTTGTCAAACTTTTTCCAGCTGGATAAACCCAATTGTTATTAAAGTTGACAAAAGACAATGATATTATTAATGAAAGCAGCTACATGACATTAGACTTTTCATTACAGGCTCCTAGTGAGCTTTAATTAATTGCATGGCTGCTATGCCCAAAAAGGCTGCAGACAAAAACAAGGGATGGGGGCGGGGGGAGAGTAGGAATTTTTAACTTGTTGCTTGAAGTAAGGTTTTCAATCCATCATCTTCCTCTTCAACTGTAAATAAAATATTGCTTCAGAAAACCCCTCTTTAGATTAACCATATGTTTTCTTCTTCAAGCACAACCTGTATTAAATTACACATCTGTATTCGCCAACTATTTAGAGAGCTTCTGATACAATTAAGATTTATAACCTGTCTTCTGTGATATTGTATTTGGTTAACAGATTTAGTTTTATACAAAGCATTTCTGAATAGAATACAGAAACAAGGGTCACAACGCGCCATGTGCTTTGGGAACCTTTCTTCTGTCCTGCTGTTTACAGGATGCTCTCCTTGATCACCTAAAGGCATTCCCTTTATACAACCCTTCAGCTTAGCAGCTTGCAGAACCAGGCCTAAGAGGAACCACAGATTTAGACAACACAGGAATAATATTCCTTTAACAAGCAGTTCCTGGCATGTAATATCTTTCTCTCTTTCAGCACAAATCTAGGCAAACGCTGAAGAAATTAAAGTTATTTCTTGGGTCATGGACTCCATCCTTTGTAACAAGTGCTTCGGTTACCCTACCCCATTCCTACAAGTATTAAATCCAACTGTCCCTTAATTAAAGCAAAGCAGTGAAGCTTCAATAGCTTCTAAGTGCACTATTCTTTCCTTCATTTAACCTTACTTGCAGGTTCTTCTAATTTAGAAAAAGTCAGTTGAATTTTGCTTTTTCTGCTAGTATGATCTCATCCCTTATGGTCCTGCGATGACCTCAGATCATCTTCTGTTTTGTAGTATTAGACAATTTTTACATAGTTATTACCTTTTCCTAAGCGTTTCAGCTTCTGTCCAAAAAAACTCATCTGAGCAAGTCATTAACTCTTGCTTTCTTTCTCTATACTTTTTAATATTCATCCCACTTTGAGATGGTCTTTTATCTTTTGTACTGATTTTCACTATGATCTTGTTGAAAAGTGGGTATCACAAGCATCTTCAAGTGTAAAATCCTGTCCTCTCTTGGTTTCCTACTTAACTCATTTATTGTCCTCTCCTTTCCATCCTTTGTTTTCATTGATCCTATTTATTCTTATGAACAGGTAAGAAGAAGTAGTTCAGAGTTCTGTACAACAATTTTTTTGCCATCGTTCCCATTTATGCAGTTGTATTAATTACTGTTCCTTGACTAGTACATGGCTAAGTTAAATTAGCTTTAGTTAACCTTGCAAAAAGCAATAATCGACTAAATGTTGCAGTGGCTAATACTCAAACAGGCAGCTCTGCCTCCACTCACAGACAGCAGTTGCTAGATCCTGCATTAAGGACAAGAGATTTCAGACTGAAGCCTTCAAAAGTTCTTCCGAAAAATATTAAAAGAATGTGTTAAAATAGCCAAACCATGGGTGGAGTCTAGAAAACAAAAGGTCTCTGCATGCTCCACAGTCAACAGCTGCCAAGTTTTGACTTCACTCTCTGCTTTTAGAAACCCACAGGAACACTCATACACACACAGATTACATGAGCAGCTCTTCGCAAAGTCGTAGGCCGTGCATTCAATCAGGAGCTGCAAAGAGCTGTTTATTGCTCCTCTGTGTGAGCCACGGCTTTCACGCATGAATTCAGGAGAGTCATCTAATGGTGTCTCAGCTTCACATCTCAAAGTAATGCTTTCACACAGAAAATTCCCCCTTTACGCCCCCCCCCCCCCCCCCCCCCCGCCAAAGGCACTACTTAGTATCTTCATAACCTTGAAGAAGCAAGCAGGAATGCTCAAGAAAACCTCTTATTTTGAGGAAATTCTATATATAACACTGCAGAGAACTGATTTTATTTTAATAAACTAAAATGTCTTCTAAGTTGTCTTTTGAATATATCATTTATGCCAGAAATACTACACTGATCACACAGGAAATACAAAACTCAAGGCTAAGCTTGTCCCTCTTATGTACCTCTATCTATTCTTACTGATTTCACTATTCACTGTAAACAGAGCTGGAAATAAAGTTAATGGCGTGTTGCAGGAGGGGGTTTCTTCACACACTACCCACCAATTCCCAGAGTCAGGATTTACAGAGTTTCTGCTTTTAGGTAGACAAACATTTCCTTAAAACCAAAAATAAATAGTAAATTTCAGCATACACATGGCAAGCAGGTAAAGTTTAGGAAAAATGACAAGACAAAAAAATATTACATCTCATGTTTTTAAACAAAAAACTTTGAACTTGCAGTTCCATGACAATTTCCTCATTTAATTTTGCTATCTTGGGAATTCCCACAGAATGGCAGTTCTAATTCTGGACAGTTTTAGCCATCATACTTCTTTTTGAGCATCTGAAAGTTGACAGCAATGGCCAGTCATAGTAACCGTTCCACTCCCTTTCCATTAAACAAATAGAGTTTTATTCTCTTCTTTTGAAAGCACAGTTTTTGGCATTAAAAAAAAAAAAAATCAACCTGTGCTTTTCATTACTGTGATGGAAAAGCGAAAAGGATGTAAATTGTGGAGGAAGAAGTCCAGAAACAATTTCTGCCCTTCCACCACTGTTAGCTTCAGCTCACGATAAATCCAGCTGTTTGAGAGGACAAAGATGAGGGCAGCCACCCACCTGCCACGTTCTTGTGTAAGAGAAGTGAAGTGTACTGGAATCCAGTACTGGAGAAAGAAACCCATACTGGAAACATAATAAGCAACTGATTCAACAGGCTTATAATATTTACTAATATTAAGCACTACAATATTTACACTTTCTGATCACAAACCCATTTACAATTCATACTAGATTACACCCAACAAGGAGCATAACTATAGCTAGTGACAGGCATCAGAATTTTACTTTTGTATTAAATAAGCAATATAATAAAAACCTTCTGATAGTCTGTAGACAGCACAGCTCCCAGTCTCCTCACTGGAAGTGACTTTGGTATGTTAGAGCTCATTTTAAAGTCCTTTTATATGCATTTCATATAAATGAAGGAGCCTGAGAAACCTTAACTTTAGATCATAGAATCGTAGACAACTCTGCCCACGGGCAGGGACACCTTCCACTAGAGCAGGTTGCTCCAAGCCCCTGTGTCCAACCTGGCCTTGAACACTGCCAGGGATGGGGCAGCCACAGCTTCTCTGGGCACCCTGTGCCAGCGCCTCAGCACCCTCAAAGGAAGATCTTCTAGAAGAGGTTGGACTGAACAACCTCTTACAGACATTTCTAACCATTACAATTCTATAACTCAATAACATCATTCTGGCCACAACAGAGAGCCTTTTGATGGCAGTAATCATGTCTGCTACATAAACTGGATTAAATGGAAGATTATAAACATTGCTATTCTCTTACACAGGTAAGCTTTATTAATTTTACTGCATGCACATCTGCTCTTTGTTATTTCCCTGTGCTTGCTTAAAACAGGATATCTACTTAATGGACTAAAAAAAACATTAAAAGCACCTTGAAATAAAATATTTCACTCTAGTAATTGAGAAAACCAAAATCTTTCAAAGCCACAATCCACAGCTGTTACACCTTAAAATTCAGACACACGTTCAGTGACAAACTTTACTCTCTTAACAAAGCTGTAATACATGGGATGCTTAAATAGAGTATCACATATGGACCTCGTATCTTACTGGGTTTAGGAAATACGATTTTTACCTATTTGTATGAAGAAGTGTTAGACGCTAAATAAGGAATGTATATTTTCCCCTCACTGGACTACTTCCAAAAAGCCTCCAAAAAAGAAATGTCCTGCAATGAATCTACACAAAGTGCAAGGTAAATCTCTCCTGCTTTCTCACCCATGTTCCCTACGCTTCAACAAACACGGAGCTTGAGCTCATTTCTCCCCATCCACTCTTTCAGAGACCAGGCTCTAACAGTCACACGCAGGCTCCTCACTCTTGCAGGAACTAGCTTCTTAAAGGGTAACATGAAAAGCCAGGACAGGAACATAAAAGACAGCACTTGCACCCGCTATAATTAAGTACCGCTATATTAGCAAGGCCACCACTTGTCTCTAAGTGAAACAAGGATGGTAACACACATACCACTTCTGATTGTTACTGTGTTCGCCTCTTTGCCAACTCCCCTTGAATTCAATCATCCAAATTTACTGGGTTTTCCCACTCAGCTGGGAATCAGTGAGGCTCTCGGGCACATACTGTTCAGCCACGTAACTTAAATTACTAACACTCCTTGCATAATAAAAGTACTTTTGATAATAAGCTTTGTGAGGAGTGATTCTTTATGCTTAACTGTTCAAATGGGACGCTGGAAAAAAACTAGATAGCATTACCACAATGTCATCTTCTTGCACTTCTGAATTTTATTATATAAAGTCTTCATGAATATTGGATGAGGACAGCACATCTCTGCAAAAATAACATTAAAAGCTTTCAAACTGTCCAAATAGCACAGTTAATAAATGTTAGCATAGGTCTACATTGTGATAGGTTACATTCAATTTCTTGTTAAACAAGCATTATATTACTACAAGGAAGCCATCCTTTTGATAATAAGTAGTGGAAGACACATAAATGGTCTATTAATGGATAAAAAGAGGAAATGAAATAACTGAAGGTCTTTTAAATCATTTGTGTGCCATTTAACTCTATTTCAGAAAGTACATGAACTTTGTGATTTAAAACAAATTTCCTAAGAGACTGATTTGCTCTTTTTCTTCTGACCCATGATTAAAAGCAGCAAAGTTGTGGGATCATAAACGGACATATCAAACGTGCTACCTTTGCATATCCTTTAACTGACTTCATTAGTGAAATGCCTATTCACAATCACAAATATACTTTGCTTAACAGTTTTAACGATTGCGAGACTGAATGAATGCATTTTAAAAGTTGGCACTTAATAAATATACTAGAGTGATCCCTAAGGTCTATAACATGACCAAACACTTATTTACTAAAAAAGTACCCAGGAATATAAAATATTCTATAGGTGACTTGCTAATCTGCTTAAAATTGCTCACGTATATAGGTGTAAGTTTGCCAAAAAACAGTATTTTAATCTTGCTCTGTGCAGCTTCATTTTCAGAAAAGACAGAACTAAGTGTATCTTTCCTGCCAACACAGCACTTCATGTAAGTCTGCCATGGGCAGAGACACCTTCCACTAGAGCAGGTTGCTCCAAGCCCCTGTGTCCAACCTGGCCTTGGACACTGCCAGGGATGGGGCAGCCACAGATTCTCTGGGCACCCTGTGCCAGCGCCTCAGCACCCTCACAGGGAAGAACTTCTTCCTAATTTCAGCTGATGATTAGTGCAAGTCAACTTAAAAGAACACATAAAAACCTGATCTGTTGAGCTGTAAAAGATTGTTCTAGTTAGCTCAGACTGTGGTTCGTTATTTCAGATTTAATGAAATTATAATCAGAACGCCATTTTTTCAAAGGTGGACATTACTCTCTAACAATTAAACTTCTGCAGTTAACCCTCCATAAAACTTTGAAATACACTTTTAAAGAAAATATTGATACTTCATTATTTGATCCAGTTACTAAAGTGGCTACTTAAGAGAGAATCTAAAAAGGTGCTAACACTTCTAAGAGCCCATTCAGATGCAATTCTAAAGGGAATCTAGAGAAGCAGCCTTTAAGCTTACTTCCTATATTTTAGTCACATCTTGAGATGTGTTGGTATTTAGAGTGTAACACAGCTCATCACATCACTGAACTTTTATATTGCATGCATGAGAAAACCTCCACAAATATCCATAAATATCTATTGGGAGAGACAGATAAAACCACCTCCAGGAAGTACAGCAGGGGAAAAGCTTTGAATTACCATTATTATAGTGGTTTCTCAGACTAACAGATTGAAGACTGATGACTAATCAGTGCCAATGATGAAAACAGAATTCCCACTCCAACTTGCACTTGCTCTCTTAAGGCTAAACCAATATGCTTGAGAATTTGCTGCCTTTTTATTGTCTGCCCTTCACTACCATATCATAATGTGATACTTACAAAATATCCACTGCTGACTTGTTGCTAATAACTACAGGTTACAAATAGCTACTCATTAGTTGCAGAAAGGTAAATGTATCTCATCCTCACGAGTTTTTAAAATTTGAAACTCTAAAAGTGTTCCTATAATTGAAATTAAATACCTTCTGCCACAGTAGAAAGATTTAATAGGTGTGACTAATACAAGCCAATGCAAAACCCTAGCACTCATTTTAATGTTGAAATTATTTCAAGAGTGTGTAATTGTTTATAGCTTTATATATATGTATGCAAAACCTTGAGCCTCTGCATAAACCAAATTCTTACTTTTTAGCTTAAAATTGACAGAAATGGACTTAAAATATAAAATAACCCACACACATCAAAACAAAGACTAAGTATCTCCTCAGTATTGACTGAAATGACATTTTTCAGCTCATTAATCCATAGGCTACCAAATTAAACCTGTGAGTCACAGTCACTATAAACCTTTGTTATTCAACCACAGCATTTTTCAGCCTTTATATCACTTTTTATTCTCAACAGTCATTTGTGCAAGGGTTAATAGGAAATAACTTAACTTTACAATTTAAAAGGAAGTAAAAAGAGCAAATATTTTAAAAGTTACTGTGCTCTAATGATACCAAACTGTATATGCATTGAAAACTATCAAGCTTCTAAACTGAAAGAAATTATACTGACAACTCAGTAACAGCAACAGCACGATAAAAATGCTTCCTTCTGGACACGACAGCAAATGTAGAGCACAAGTGTGATGAGGAACGGCTGAGGGAACTGGGGGGGGTTACTCTGGAGAAGAGAAGGCTCAGGGGGGATTTTACGCTCTCTACAACTACCTGAAAAGAGGATGGAGCCAAGAGAGGGCTGATCTCCCATGTAACAAGTGATAAGACAAGAGGAAACAGCCTCAAGCTGCACCAGGGCAGGTTTAGATGGAGCTGAGGAACAATTCCTTCCCCAGAGGGTGCTCAGGCATTGGAACATGCTGCCCAGGGCAGGGCTGGAGTCACCGTCCCTGCAAGTGCTCACACACCGTGTAGCCGAGGCCTCAGTGCCATGGGTTAGTGGTGGCCTTGGCAGTGCTGGGGAACGGTTGGACTTGATGATCTTAAAGGTCTTTTCCAACCTGGCTGATTCTATGATTCCATGAAATTCAAAGGGAGGGGGAGAGGGGTGCTGCTAGAAGCAAAATTCTAGGATCGATATATAAGCCATTTTATTAGCATGAAAGTACTATAAATTCACATGCCACTTTGTCAGGATTTAGAGCTGATCAATACACAACTTGGATTTTGCAAGTCCATCTGTGAGCAGGCACTGCATCTCCTGCAATTCTACAGCTGCAGACTTTCCTGAGCCATGTACCTTGGTTACAGCAATGTACCTGAAAAATCAATGATCTCACCTGCTATAATTTGCTTATCAGATGGAATGGCAATAAAAAGAGGAAAGGAATTGGCCTGACTGAATAAAGCACAAAAGGAAATTGAAGAGGCAATAACAGCATCTCTGTATTCAAGAGAACTGAATACATATGTGGCCATTCCACCCAGAAAAGATGAGCTACAAAAGAGGGGATATAGTAGATATAAATAGCATTTAAAGCAAGAGAAATATACAGTTTCTAAACCATAACTGTTTGTAGGGCAGTCTGTAACCAAGGACAGCACAAAGTAGCATTCCTAGATTTGATTAAATGAGCTTTGCCGTATTAGAAACTTATCTCCTGTTTTTAAGATCAGAAAAACACTCGTGATGAAGAAACAGAAAGAGGTGCAGCTATACTACTGTAAAGAAGAAAAAAAAGAAAACCAACTTTCAGCCTAGTTTCTAAGGAGTAACTCTCCTCTATACTTCCATTTTTCTCCTGTGAGAAAGCAACGAAAACACCACAGAGAATAATAACCGATGAAAGTGATTTTCAACAGTAAAGTTTTACAATACAATTTACATGAAACAGCTGTTGAAACTGCCGGAGTACATTTGTGCAATGACAACAGAGTAACAAGCACTGCTGCTGTTACAGCAATTGTTACTCTTACAAAAGAAAAAGCTACTGCTGCCTATGTCTACACACACCCCCTTACTGCTGCCCATGGCCAGTCAAGTGTCCTTAGCCAGAGGCAGCACCCCAAGGGCTGTCCTGATACCCAGGCACCACACAGGGCTGCTTTGCACTCAGTCTACTTGGTTTTGCACCAGATAGGAAATGGAGGCCAGGTTGGACACAGGGGCTTGGAGCAACCTGGTCTAGTGGAAGGTGTCCCTGCCTGTGGCAGGGGGTTGGAACTGGATGAGCTTTAAGGTCCCTTCCAACCCAAACCACTGTGATTTTGAGACACTGCCTTAAACCATTGCCTATTGCAGCAGAAATCCTCACAACTGGATTTCAGCTACAATTGCTGTTCAAGGTATATGAGTGAGTGTGTCCAACTAGAATGTCTACCATTGCCATGAAGGCAACGCACTGCACTATCCAGCACACCAACGAGTCTTGTTACATACATCATCATTCAGAAACTACACAAAAATAATTAAAGATTCTTATTGATTTTCTGTCAATAGAGACCAGCTTAAATGTTCTGTACTGAGTTAAGGTCATTATCCTTCTGTCAAAGATTACTCTGAAGAACAGTAATTTGCTCATAATTATCACAGAGTTATGAAAATCAATTCAGTGTACTGGTATGCTCAAGACAGGGCTGAACACTCCCCATACAGGGTTTTTTTTTTCCCCTTTAAACAAGTGTTCTTGAATCAAACAAGCCTTTTTAGAATTAGCTGTAACAGGCCATATTGTCCACCTCACCACAGTAGAAACAGCCAATGCATTTCACACAATCTCCAGCAGGCCTACTGCTTGGAACCGATCAACAGTATGATTCAACTCCTGCCAGGTATTGAACACACTGATCACAGAATCATAGAATCAGTTAGGTTGGAAAAGCTCTTTAAGATCATCAAGTCCAACCTTATTATATCAACTTAGATTCTAGAAGTCGGTGCTGACCTCAACCACAGTAATGAAAATCTCAGCTCACACATTTAAATAAGAGGCTTGACTTATAGCTGTCAAATACACTAATAATTCTAGTGTGGTTTACACAGGCTTTGTTATTAATATAGCTCTGTACTCTGCAAAAAGACAGGCCCTGGATACTCTACAGAAGATGACTTCCAACTACAAAACAATTATCTTCAGCAGACAGTGGAGCATTGCCAGATTTCACTCATCACTGGATGAAACCTTTATCACAAGCAGAACTTTGCGTCCAGACATAGGGGCTGCCTTTCTGTACAGAAGTACATGCACACACATTTGTGCTTCATGCAAGAGACTGCACATCCATCCTGTCACAAGAACTAGTAGAGGAAGTACTGTGGGTGGAGATGCAGGTATTGGGCTAGCTGACAAGGGCCATTTGTAAAGCTTGTTCTCAATAGCCAGGGTGGCCCATTTTTCTCTTAAACACTCTCTAGTCTTTTCCTGTGCAGACTGTCAATTTAAAGACATTGAAAAGACAATACCATTTCACTTATTCAGAAATAAAATACATACCTGTCCCCTACAGCCATTAACAGCAGCACCATTATGAGCAAACTAATGGGCTTGGACAGACTACACCCCAGGCTTTGTAGTAATAACAGAAATGAAAGGAAGGAGGATACTAGGCCGTTATGCAGAATTTGTCACTGGCAATCTGTGCTGCATTTATACCAGGAAGAAGGTGTCCACAAACTGCTGGAGCAACACTACCAGACTGCAGCTCACATACTTCCTAAATGCAGTATCAAGAGGAACTTCTAGTGGATCTAGAGGATTTAGTATTTTACAGCTGGCTTCTACCTAAGCATATCTCTAATTTTCATATGACCATGATGAAGTGAGTGACATAAACACATTAAGAAACAGTTACCTATTGTGTCCCTTAAAAATACACATTCACTTCAGTAAAACTAAAGAACACTCAAGATCTCTCACTGTCTGATTCATGCAATATGACAAAAATCCAATGACACAATGATCCAGAGCTTCTGCAAACCAGGTCTCATATTGAAACACAAATAGCCCAAAGACAAAATAAAAAATTGATGCATGTATGCACATTGCACTTAATTCTTGCAATATCTGAACCATTTTGCCAACAATGAGAAAAGGACTATTATAACAAAAGTGTACTTAAAGAAAAGTACACAACGCTACTTTAAGACTTCAGGATTCACTCCAAGAGTCTACACACAAACCTCCTGGACAATGTTTTAATTCATGCACATAAGCATGAAACAAACAAAATACTAAGACTTCAAACTAAACATTTCAGCAATGTGGTTTACAGTGACTACTAAATTGCAACCCAATAGAAAAAAAAACCTGTCTTGACAAAAAGCTTCTACTACTTTTGGCTTTTAAATTGAGCCAGAAAGCTACATTCCTCAAGCTATGTCCTT
This sequence comes from Strigops habroptila, assembly GCF_004027225.2. Taxonomy (NCBI): domain Eukaryota; kingdom Metazoa; phylum Chordata; class Aves; order Psittaciformes; family Psittacidae; genus Strigops; species Strigops habroptila. The sequence continues at coordinate 1,995,161 of NC_044281.2, forward strand.
CACACCACTATTTTAAGATGAAACTCTACTCCTTGGAGTAAATCTCCAGGTACTCAGGCTTTTTAACCATGAAGTTAGACAAGTTCAACATCAGTTCAGCAAAGCCACCACTCATTTTCACTACAAAAATCAGCTCCCTAAGTGGTGTTGAGAACTTGGGCTCACCATCACTAATGACTCCCAAATTCTCAGGCCATGTTGCAGGTGCACATATATTTTACCTCACTGGTCCTCAGTATAAGGGAGCAACATAAAAAAATGCTGAGTTTGAAATAAAATTGTTGAAACCTTGTGCATAAGGATGCCCATTGGTTTGCTTCATCCTGATGAGTGGAAGAATTTCTGAAGTGATATTTGGAAAACAACCTTAAGTCAACCACCTAAGTAACATTAAAGCACAAATATATATTTTAGCACATTTTGTAAGGATCACCTTTTCAGAAGTTGGCCTTTAGTCTTGAAGGAGTATTTGTGTACAATGCCAGATTCTTAAGTGCCTTCATGTTTGTAAATTTTATCACTTGATCTCTATAATTCTGTAACATATATCTATTTATCTATATAATCTGTAACAGCAGCCTAACATTTAGATCTAACTCATCTGAATCTTACAGATACCAGAAGAGTGACACTGAAAGTTTTGATATCTAATAGATTAGATAGTCTGAACAGGCATATTGTCAATGGAAAAGAAAGGCTGCCTTAAAAATCCATAGAAAGCAACTGAAAATGTAGATACACAAAAAACAACCCACTGAAAAAGCTTTATAGCCTTCTGAACATCATCAATCATACAAAAAGTGAATGGTAAGAAGAAGATGAAAGCTTATTCCCCTACTTCCTTGGAAAACCACATTTCAATGTGAGAACAAAATCAGCTTTAAGATGTTTTGTTAACCAGTCATCTCCCAGCTTATTATCCTATGGCTCATTTTGCCATTTTTATCCTCCAGAGATCTTGAAGTGCTTCAGATGCAGAACTGGCCCTGGAGTAAGAGCAGTGACTTTGCTATCATTATTACTGATTAATATACCTATTTCTAAGGAATGTTCTTTGTTCATGTTCTTTCTTCTTTAATTGATGTCTTTTCGGTCAGAACATTTAATCTCTGGCACTTCCAAGTCATTGTACATGGTTTTATCATCTACCGTTGAGTAATTAGATTCCATGTACTTTCCGGAGTTTGGATTGTTCAAAACCAGAAATTTCATCTTTTATGTGACCTTAGCAGATGTGGTTTGGTCATTACTCCCTTAAGCCTTTGAATGTAAAGCACACTTAGACTCATTTCCATCACTCATCTTTGCAGCAGCTGAAGGCGCAGTCTGCTCTTTTATTCCCACAAAAGGCCTTTTTAATGGCTTTTATACACAAAGTCTATGCCACTGAACACATAACACAAGATTCATGGAAGAAGCAGGGTTATAGTACCCACAATATACTCTTTCTGTTGCATGTAAGGTTGTGAGCCTGCTGCTCTGGTTGTCAGTGTTGAGGACAGGGAAGCCCTGCAGTGATGACAGCTCTAGAAGATGTTTTGTGACACGTCTCTTACTGTACCTCTAGGTTTAGCATACAAATTTTTCTTCCCTTGCTCATTGCTACCAAAAGACTGTTAAATGGCTAACAGCTTGAAGACTGAGGTACCTTTGGCTTATATTTCTGTTTGTGTTGTTGTTCAAAACAAAATCGAGCAGTTCAAATTGCCTAAAGACAGATGAAAACAATTATATTTAGCAGCTGAGAAACAAAAACCACCAAGATAATTAGATTCAATTTTATTAAACAAAATACTAGTGGCATAGATACTACAGAGAGGTGGTGGATGTGCCATCCCTGGAGATATTCAAGGCCAGGTTGGATGTGGTTCTGAGCAACATGATCTAGTGGAACATGTCCCTGCTTATTGGGGGTGGGGTGGGGTGTCAGACTAAATGAGCTTTGAAGGTCCCTTCCAATCCAAACCATTCTATGATCCTACCCTTCTATGATTTATGTTACAGCACAATGACACATACAAACCCCATCAAATACGCATATATTGTTCCTGTAGTTTTTACTTACTGCATAAAACAATGTACAGGTGTGGAAAGGAAACCACATCACTTTCACAAGTGATGCACGTAAATCCAAAACATATCCATTTCAATGGTTATGAAATATACAGTGCAAGCTTCAGAAAACTCTAGCTCAAGTCCCTGCCTGAAGTAAGTGGAAATTAGATGAGTTGAACATGCAAGAAATAGGATAGTACTGAAACCTGCAGAGTTTCTCACTCTTTGTTTGCCCATTTCTAGCTGAAATAAGGTTTGAAGAAGGCATCTGAGATACAACCACAAATACTGCAAGTTTAAAGTCTGCAACTTTGAATACTTCTCTATCTATAGACATGAAACACGAAGGGGAACCATATGGAAATTATTTTCGAAGTCTGAAAACTAAACTTCCATGAGACGTTACTGGACTCAACCACTCCAGCAACACAGCTTTTATGTAGCACAGGAAACAGAAATACCCGGTTTTTCACAAAATAACCCTGAGTGGCCCGACCTGGCATGTTCTGCAACATCTAAGAAGCCCACATGACATGCTTTTTCATCAAAATACATCAATAGAAGCATACATGGGTACAGGCCAGAAACTGTTAAAAGTTCTTCAAGGTAGGTCACCTTTACTTGCTGAATTTTATTAAGTTGTTTCCTTTCTTTTACTTTAAAGCTCTACATCAAAAGGAAAGCTTGTAAAAATTCCAGGTTTTGAAAAATAAAGATACAATTACTGAAATACTTCAGTAAGAATATAGTAGATATGAAAACGAAAACATTTTCAGGAAGGATTTACAAAGCCCCATTCCCTACAAATACTGACTCCTCACTGACTGAAAACTGACTCTAGTTCCTTTCAACTTTTCTGACATTAATAAAAATCTCTTAATCACATGGATTCTCCAGCACCAATAAATATGGGATCACAGAGCAATCTCTCCACATTTGTGCGCTTTACATCATCTCCTTTTTCTCTCTAATCTCATTTCCATGTGGCCACCAATTTCTACAGTGCAGTAACAAATACACGTACATACTCACACACAGCAAATAATTTCACACATCTTTTCTTTAGGAAATACAAGTGTCATGAATACTGTCAGCAGAATTGTATTACTGATCATACATAAGTTTATTTCACCTTCCCATCCAATTTCCTTCCTCCTTTGTTTGCTTACTCTTGCAAACTCTTATTAAAAAGGGAAATGAAGCCTTACTTCAACTATTTAAAAATAAAAAGTAAAAAAAATCTTCTAATGACAGCTCATTAATCCCAAAAATTTGACATCTGACCAAATATACTTTGTCATGTGGGTATGCTGCTTGCTCTATTAGTAGAAAGGATGCCGGACACTGCCCTCTCTTGAACAGTGGTGTTAAAGCAGAGGTGACCCGCTCAGCAATCTGTCCACAGTGCAATGACAGTACACCATTACATTTGCTTTTGAGCAGCTGCAGACTGCATTGATTCTGCCCTTCCGTGCCTTGGAGCTACTTGCCTTTGCAGAAAACTACAGCTCAGAAATGCATGGTAGAGCACTCCCCACACCTCATTTCAAAGCAGCAGATGTCTTCAGAGGCTACCTCATCCTGTCCTGTGCTGGCCTAGAAAGCTGGCTTGGACCTGCAACCTCACTGAAGTTAGGAAAGATAATCCCACTTACTGCGTATCTGATATTGAAATATTCTTGTCCAAAATAAGATTTTTGCCCTAGGTACAGCTTTGGCATTAAGGTATTACTTTGCTGTCAGTGTTACAATTACAGATGGTAACTAACTGAAAGTAAGGTCACACTGCAGAGTAGCAGAACATCTTCAAATCAAGCTCTGTTCCTCAAGAACAAGAGAAACACCAGAGTCCACACTTCAGCAATAAGAAAAGGATCATGAACTAAGTCAGGACTGTGACTTGATTTTAACGCAATTACTGGTTAATTTAATATCCCCAAATCATTATTGCTCTGAGGCTTTTGCCTGTAACTCCATTAATTCTTCTCATTTTATTCAGCTTGTAGCATACAGAACTATACTATGCTAATGGAGAAGTTGCAATTATTTACTCCGTGCATTTCCTGCTGACTGAGGTTATTGCACTATGCAAGAAATGTCATTGTGATAGAATAAAATACTGATAATGGCACAACATAAAGTAAGAAGAGACTGCAGTTCCATCATTTGTCATTGAGTTATTGCCTTTTGGGTAAGCAAAAAGGCATTAAGTTAAGTGAAAGCACGGCATTACTGAAAACGTATCTTCAATTTTCAACAAGAATGAGATCATTTTTACCTTAATGAATTATTCCAAATTCCATTTAATTTACTTAACTATGAAATGCATACAGTCAAATTCTTACTGTTTAATCCAGCAACATCTATTTAAAATGCTTATTATAAGCATGTTCAAAACCTGAATGCATGGAGATTTAGAAGATAATTGAAAAATTAAGTGATTTTTCCGTAAAAACCTAGACTACATTGGATTATTTTGTACTACTGGGTTAAACATCAGTAATACAAAGAATAATTAGTGAAGGAAAAGGTCACACCGCCAAGTTTGACAGGTTCTTTATCCAAATTCTATCAAGTTAGGCCCTTTCAATGAAAACAAATAAAAGACTAATAATAATAATAAAAAACACAAGTTAAAAATGAAATAGATTTTCACATATCCACTTACTGAGAAGGCACAGGGTTAACAACATACCAATGTTCTGGCAACCTACTCCAAACTCTAATTAAATTGACTTTAGTAGTGCTAAGGGAGACAGTTGTGGTTTATATTCAGTGGCCTTTATAAAACACAAATACACCAACATAACCTTACAAAACTCAAAAGCCTCCAACCTATAAAAGGTTTTTCAAAAACCCACAATAAACTCATATAGATTAAAACATAACATGAGTTCATTAGAAAGTAAAAAAATGTTTACTCGTGGAGGGAAAAGAAGAAATACATAAAACTCAAAGGAATCAATAGAGCAGAAAAAAGCAATAGCCAAAAGATATGCCATCAAAACATGAAAGACTTTGAAACAGGAAAACACAAGTTTGAATTTCAAACACAGTGGAAAATCCTCAGCTAAAGTGAACTGTCTGGTTCTACAATCAAAGTCAGAATTAAAATGATAGACTTTAAAAGCAAACAGAGAAAAAAAAACATTGCCCTGGTTTTGAATTGCTCTCCACAGCAATTTACTTTCATTGGTTGTGGGTTTTCTTGATTCCAGTTTTTTTAGTAGAGGAAAGGATTCTCATGTATTCACTCTCGTATTCAGTCACGCAAAGTGAGACCAAAAAAAAAGGCAAAACCCAAGCCAATTCCATTAAACTTGTCATATAATTGTAAGAATCACCAGCACTAGAATTAGCTTACTGCAAATAATCTCTGGTATTTAAAGAGTTTATACATTATAAGTAGAACAATTGATTTAGGACTTCATGTTCCTGACTCATGCTACCGAGTAGGGAACAGACAATTCTGCTTCTGTCTGTTCTGACAGAACAAATGATTCTGCTTCTTCAAGCCACTGTCACCATTTCAAAAGCAACAGGCATCTTTCACCTGCAAGAACATGTCTCCAGATATGAGACTTTGGAGGACTTTCATTTTAATTAAACTAAGCAGAACTTTTGCGTTAATAAGTATTATAATGCCTTCACCAAACATTCTTCCCCTTCAAACACAAATCTCGTTAGACAGGCAAGATACTCCATACAGCAAATTTGTATAAATCTTCAGAAAGCAAAACCTAAAGTCTATATAGTCGTGCTAACAGATATTTTATCACCTGAATTTTGTAAGCTTTTCCATTTTCTGAGGTAAGGAGCTGAGATTTCTCAATTCACATACCTTTTGTACCGTTTAATTCACACAAGTTCTTAAATGCCTTGAACATCCAGTTTTTATAATGAAAGAGCTTTCGTTTATCATCCAATCACCTTCCATTAATGCTATTCTATTACTTTCAAATGCAATAAGAAATATAAAACACTCTGTGGGGCTTATAACAGCATGGAATGAGGACTGTATTAAAGCTGGTGCCTCTTGACCCAGAAAAAAAGTACTCCCTGATTGTACCTTTCACTCAGGGTAAGGACTGTCAGTCAGTCCATGTAGTAAAAGAGCAAATTGCTCAGGAAGCAGCAGGTATTTAAGACTTGCAAAAGGTTTGGAAACATGAATTTCACGGCAAATTAACATCTTAAATCAAGCGTAAAACTGGATTCGTTCATTTGAAATCCTTCCCTCAACTGAAAGGTTCTGCTGATGGTACAGGCGGGTCACAAAATCAAAGTTAACACACAACCTAAATTCTACCATTCCATGATAAAAGTTAAACCATAGTTCTAAATTAAGAGTATGAAAGCTACTGACAGTACCTGAGGAAAGAGCCTTGGATGACTTCATTTCAGCAAACGTAGCACAGATCAAAGGGTTATCTTTTATCTCTAAAAAATAGCTTTTAAACTGATAAGCATCCATCAATGTCTGCTCCAAAGTACACCAGAACAAAATTAATTTCCAAGGCAGAAAGGAATGCAAGAGCAGCTCCAGTGCAAAATTAATGCTAAAACCTCCACAAACCTGACTTGGTTTTAATAAGGCGCTTATACTTGTTACAACCAAATGCATCAGTGCTCCTCATTCTTCTCTGCAGAACAGCATGATACTGTCTCAGAACTGGCCTGACCTCAACAAGAGAGGGGAAACCAAAAAGTCACAGAGGAAGGACATGTAAATTAAACTATTCAAGTTTCTTTAGCTTCTCTGTTTAACTGCAGCTTCCCCCAAACAGGGCAGAATCAATCAAAAAATACAAAGCCAAACCCCAAAACAAACAAAAAGGTAAAAAGGGGCCATAAAGAGAGTCACAAAGAGGTTTTACACAACAGAAGAATCATTAGAAGAGGGAATAGTGTCTTCAAAGTTCGTTCTAAATTAGACTAAATTGAATTGCTTGACATGCATTCCATAGGAAAACTCGAGACATCAAAAATGAAAAACAAACCACCTTTGCAGACTAGCACACAACAAGATTTAGCTAAAGCTTCAAAATGAGACACAAAGTAGAAGACCAGAAGAATTTATATATATGACTTTGACAATAAACAGCAAAAGTAAAGAATAGAAAGTTTGAAAGACATTGTAAGACATGCCTCTAAGCATTGTTCAGGTATTCTCTGCATGTTAAAAAAGCTGCCACTACATTACACTACATGGTTTTTCCAAAGACAACAGTAATGACAGATTGGAAGTGACGACAGCACAGATCAAGGCATTATTACAGTAATGTGGATGAATTTAAAGATCACATCAACAATTCACAGTCTATTTAACAGTAAATTAAGGACTGGAAGACTGCTTAGTTTATGACAGATAAAGAATACTAATGTGCGCTCACGTTCCAAGTGATAATCTTCCTGCAAAGATGCTGATTCAACGCAGAGGTCAAGTAAGTCTACATCATTTATTTCCTAAAAGTAAGGAAGAAACCCCACAGTTTTTAGCAAAGGCCCAGTTACTTGCTCCAGCTGCCTCCAATATCACTCCATTTGTCAGCCTGCTCAAGATTAAGGCAGATTCAAACCCCCTAAGTTATGAAGGTTCCCAGATGTCTAGATGGAGGGAAGATAACCCTCCAAGTGAGGTAACGCGTGCTTCTCTTGGGTGAGTTGACCCTGTTAGGATTGATCCTGAAATGTTTCCCTCCCATTTAGTTATTTCTAAATCTTAATGTTATCTAAAAATTCTTTAATTTATGTATTTTGTACAGATAGGGGAAAATAAAATGAGTATAAGTGGGTGATTTATCTTTACCATGACAGTTGTGAATTTGTCCTTCTCCCATCAACAGATAATGTTTAATCTAGTAAACTTTAGCATCATTTAAAATAGCACTAGTCTCAAAAGTCTTACAGATCTCTAGCATTTGGAACATTATTCTTCAGGGAACCCATTAATCTTCTCAAAAAGGTCTCAGAGGGCTGTATTAATTAACAGATCCAAGTAATCTCCAAAAACTGAGATACCGCCAAACCACCCCGCACGTACTCCCAGCTCATTAAAAATACCCAAATTCTCACTTTAACATTAAGTAATTCCCACAGCACTTTCAAAAAAAGGTTACACAAGTACAATATTTAAAAATTGTTCTAAATGCTAGGGAAATTTACTGTGATTTATTATCACAATTACACATAATAAGCCTTTTAGAGCTCTGGTTCTAACACAAGTTATAACTGCTACTATGTGATAATGAGCTTCATTGGTATGTCCTTTCCATATGGATTTTGTGCTCTTACTCCCCTTGCTTTTCATAGAGCGTTTTGTTCAATCTGTCCCAAAGAAAGGGATTAAAAAAGAAATGGCAAAAACAAAGAATAAAAGTTGTTTCTCCCAAACATGACCTTCAGCACTACCAGAGCCACTCCTTGCACTCTAACAAAGCTTTCCTTTCAAGATTTGTGATACCAAGGAAGTCACAGCATATGTGTTATTAAACAACTACAGTTACCTGGAAAATAACAATACAGAAAAAAACTCCAAGTCCTTTTCTGTCGTTGAACCTTCTCTCAACACAAATTTCCTAATCAATGGCCACGGTTATTTGTTTAGCTATGCTGAATTGCATAAATATACTTGAAAAGGTCACAGTTATCTTACTGGAGGTGACAATCTGACTATTTTTATTAATCTCCAAAAATAAAGATGTATAGTAGGTAGTTATACTTCCTAGGGTAAAAAAAAAAAGATAATTCAATCTTCCCTCGTCTATCCAATCACAAAAAGCATTCCTAAACTACTACAGAAGCAGACTCAATCTTGCTCACAATTGATATGAAGTCTGAAGAGGGTGATGAGCTTAAGAAGTGATACTAAAATATGACAAGAACCAATCCTAAAGAGATGAAGCAGCAAATAAGGCCAACTAGAGTATCATTTAAACATAAAAACAGGTTGAGAAGGATGCCTATGGATTAGAAATAGATTTTTAAATACTTAGCACCTACTATTAATTGAGATGACTAAGAGCTCTTATCAAAAGAATGCACTCAGAAAATGTCAATGACTATCCAAGTCATGCCACCACAGTCCTGACTTAGAATCATAGAATCATAGAAGAGTTCGGGTTGGAAAGGACCTTAAGATCATCCAGTTCCAACCCCCCTGCCATGGGCAGGGACACCTCACGCTAGACCGTGTCAACCTGGCCTTAAACACTGCCAGGGATGGAGCATTTACCACTTCTTCGGGCAACCTATGCCACCCTCACAGGGAAGAACTTCTTCCTTATATCTAACCTGAAGCTCCCCTGTTTAAGTTTGAACCCATCACCTCTTGTCCTATCACTACAATCCCTGATGAAGAGTCTCTCTCCAACATCCTCGTAGGCCCCCTTCAGATACTGGAAGGCTGCTATATGGTATTTTGGCATCTCCCAAGGGAAAATTGACCCCTTTGAGCTACATAGCCTAAAATCCCCATTTGTTTTACCGCCACATGAAGAAAGCTGTTTTGTGTTATTACCATAGAATGGTTTGTGTTGGAAGGGACCTTAAAGCTCATCCAGTTCCAACCCCCTGCCACAGGCAGGGACACCTTCCACTAGAGCAGGTTGCTCCAAGCCCCTGTGTCCAACCTGCCCTTGAACACTGCCAGGGATGGGGCAGCCACAGCTTCTCTGGGAAAAGTCTGTGCCAGCGCCTCAGCACCCTCACAGGGAAGAGCTTCTGCCTCAGAGCTCATCTCAATCTCCCTTCTGGTAGGTTCAAGCCATTCCCCTTGTCCTGTCACTACATGCCCTTGCCAAAAGCCCCTCTCCGTATTACTTGTAAGCCCCCTTTATTCACTGGAAGTCTGCTATAAGGTCTACATGGAGCCTCCTCTTCTCCAAGCCAAACAACCCCATATCCTTTATGCAGAGACTCCAGAAGTGGGGACTCAAATTCTACCTCCTCCATCCTAGGAATTACAGACAGCATTTTCCACAGGGAAATTGCATTTATTCAAACTATGCAACTACTGGGTTTTCTTTTTCCTTCTCCTTCCCCTCACATCCCCGAGTGTGACTGTGCACAACCCAGTTTCACCCGTGCCCAAAATTCCCACCTGCAAGGTCACAGGACTCTAACCTCATTACTAAACATTAAACTGAGCAGTTTTTCTTTACAATCTGTCAATGATAAAATATCATCTTTTCTAAGAAGAAAAAAACCCAACCAAACAAAAAACACAACCAAACAAAAAACCCCCCACAACAAACCAGAAGACTTAAAAACCTTGTTTATCCCCATCATCTTTTGCTTTCAAGTTTTCTACTTCTTGGACTCTGACTTGACTTTACTCTCTTAAAAGATGGTATTTACAGCACCTCTTTGCATTTGAATAAATGGTCTTCGGGTTGGCCCTTTCAGAAAATATCCCCTTCAACTTGTATCATGGAATTATAAATAACTGCACAGATGTGTCACACACACTCGTATGCAAAGCACACTATCCTACAGTAAGCGTAAAGTGCCCATTACGTCAGGCTATGACATGCACTGCACTGTCAGACACAGAATACTTTAAATACCTGAAGCATACACCACAGTGTTTTGCTTTATACTGTAACTACATGCAACACAAAATGGGGTTGAAGGACATCAGTATCAAAGGTACCAAGTATCATATAAGCAGAGTATACCCATATGTCTTTATATAGCTGGTGAGTTAAAATCAGTCCCTAGAAACTATTAAATTAAGCATTACTGCTCTATTTTCTGAGGCACACCGAGTTCCATGCATGTTTAACTACTTGCCAATACACATCAGGATACAGCATTACAACTTTTTTGTTCCCTCTATTTTCCCCCCTGACTATTCAGAAACCCAGGGAAGTTAGCTTTGGACAGAAAACTCACTGATCTCAGTGGCCATCAATCTTCCTTCATTTACTGTTGTCTTGTTTGTCCTTTCCCTGCCACTATCTATCTTCTGAGAGGTAACTGATCCATTTAAACACCGTTCAAAGCCCAGGAAAAAGTTGCCTTGCCTCCCTAACCCCCCTGAAGCCAGCCAGTAACACTGCAGTTAATATTGTACTGTGGAGTAATTAAACAATGCTACATAACGTAGTTTGAAAAACTACATGGAACTGCACCAGAAATATTTCTGGTTGGGTGAAACAAGTGCTGCTCATTTTCTGGCTGATGGCATCTCTACTTTTGAAAGCAGCTACATAAATATGCATATATTCCACTAAGGTATCGTTACAAGGAGGATACTTAACAGTACTTGGGAAAGCACTATAATATCTGGCAGCCAGCAATTCCTGTAGAATTTTACTGACCATCTTAAAGATGTCTTAAAAGTTGATTTACAGATGTTTAGACAGCAGAATTACAAGGTTTGGTTTCCCAGCACTTTTTATCCATAACTCTGAACCACATGGAAAAATCAAACAAATACCAAAGAGAAGCATGGGGACTTTATTGATTTGAAGTTTAAAACACCCAAACATTTTAACTCAACGTCAAGAAGAAACTGTAACTACTCTACAAATGAGAGCAAAAAATTCATCTGAATGAGTTGATGTCCCTACCTCAGGAGTACCACACAGCTACACCAGAGAAGTAGCAGCTGCTCCCCTCAGACCTCTATGGTCTTCAGAAGAGACACTATTAATACACATGGTCGTGAGGTTTGGTTTGCTTACCAAACATTTGATGTCAGAGTCCTTCTCTAAAATGTCAGGTAAAACAGGTAAGAGTGCTCTATTCAGGTAAGTAACTACTAAAGCAAGCCACAAAGCACACAAGAGCATATCAATAACAAGGCACTGTTTAATAGCAATTTAACGATATTAAGAACTAGCAATGACACAGCGAGCATGAAAACAACAAAAGCAACAAGCAGACCCTAATCTGTACTACCCAAACACCAAGAACAAAAAGTTCAGTTGGTAGCAAAAGATCAGTCGCTAAACAGAAGTTGGTATTAGAAAATAATGAGCATTCATCTGCTGAAGAAAACTTATCAAGTAGGAAGTAAAATACCCTTAACGCTGTACTTCTAGGATGTGGAATAACTTGGCATGCAGTTCTAAATAACAAGGTGATGGGGTTTTTTTTTTCCTTCTTATTTTGTTGTTCTCAAACCTCTGTCATTTGAAAGACTTGTCCTTTTCAATATAAGAAATTAATGGAAAAGATTAAAAATAATCCCTGTTTCTGAATTAATTTTTAAATCAAAAGATAAAAATAAAGCAGGCTAAAATGACCTGTCTGCAGCTACATGGAAAACCATAAACTATAAATTTTAGTAAAGCAAACTTGTTTCATTTTGGACAGCATCTGCCTAAAACATGCCATTTCACATCCAGATGGTTTTATTTTTAAGGCAAACAAAACAAATACCAACAGTACAGAAGCTCAGTCTGGAAAAAGCCCTGATAAATGTAGAAACTTCAGTTTCCAGTGTCGCAGTCCATTAGCTTTCATGACTGTGAGCACTCAAGGAAACAAGGATGATCACAGCCTTAGACAGACATTCACCTGGTTAACATTTTATTTTCAAATGCAAGTGTTCAGGGACTGGAAATTGAAATCTCCATCAATTTCATTTTGATTATAAGTTAGAGTTATAAGCCTAATTGTTTTGAAACAAGAAAAGAAAAAGATACAAGAAGATCTGGCAAGTATTATTATAGCATTTAGTATCAATTAGTGTAAAAGGAAAATCCAGATGTTCTTTTCTTTGGTTTGACAGAAGCATTTTGTTACTTGCTTACCACAGTAGACACTCTGTCCCACTCGGATGATTGAAAAATCTTTACATGAATTTAATGCTGTAGTTGTAAGACTGAACTAAAAACTCCACAAAGTTTCAAGTTTTAACCACACCTACAATTGGGATGAGAGTTTTAGAATATGCTGAGCATCCCCAAGGAAATCTAATCATTTTGTCCATGTCTCCATGTGGGAATTGGTCTGTTCTGAAGAACAGATGCTTCATTATACACCTGCGTAGTAGCTGCTGACAGCTAGATCTGAATTAGAATTTGAGCACTTCAGTGCTATAGGAAGTCTGTCCCTGAAGCTGAGCACAGCTGATGAAAATTCCCATTATACTCAAGTAATAATATTACTACCATATATGTGCTCTGTTTCATAGTTCCCAAATCCCTAGTTAGAGATCCTTTACTCCTAAGCTGATCTACATAGAACCTTGCATAGGCAAGAAACACAAACCACATGATCCAATTATGATGCTCAATAAATGTTCTAGTTTTATGCCAGTCCTAATTAATTATAACAGCAGCAATTAAAGTTTATTCAGTAAATAAACCCATAGCCATAACTCATCACTGCCATTCAGCTTTCATCTGCTCCTAAGTACTTGTTTCAATACAAGGACATAGCATCAGTGTTGCAGATGGGAGAAACAAAACACAAGCACCTATTACACGCAGTGCACAGCCTCCTATGCTTATGACACCTCCTTCAAAATCAAGTTTGAAAATCTACCACTGAATTCCTGGCAATGGCATGTTATTCCAAGGTCTGTTAACTACTGTCCAAGAACCTACCTATTTCTGAATAAAATACTGCTATAAAAATTGGGGCTGGGTACAAAAGTGAAACTGAGGGGTTCTTTGGTGGGTTTTTTTTGTTTTAAAAAGATCAGTCTTTTTAAAAAGACTGATCTTTTGTAAAGCTGACTTTGGTAAAGCATTCCAAATATAAAGGATTGTCTATCACTTTATTTTATGCCAACTGCATTCAAACATTTTGTAATACAATGCTGGAAATTCTCCAGGGAGATCATAGAATCATCACAGAATGATTTGGAACCTCGCATTTGACAACAGTCCACCCATCAAATCCATATCTCTCCAGTTTAGAGAGAAGGATATTGTGGGGGACTGTGTCAAAGGCTTTACAAAAGTCCAGATAGACAATATCTGTAGCCCTTCCTTTGTCCACTAATGTGAACTCCATCATAGAAGGCCATCGGGTTGGTCAGGCAGGACCTGCCCTTGGTGAAGCCAAGATACTTCATGATAAATTCTGAACGCCTCAGTATCAAGGCACTTTGAGCTATGCATTCTTGAACAAGTGCCGGTTCTCTTGCACATGAGAATACACTGTATTAGACAGCTGTACTTTGAAGACAGAACTAAAATTGAATGAAATGTAAGATTCCATATTTGTGCAATGTCTGGTATGATTGCCAACTACTGACCTCTTGATTTCCTTACAAATCCTATTCTGGGAGTTACTCCATGCTTCTGCTACTGTCCCGTTTTATACATATTGCTGCTTTTATTTTGCCACTCCCAGTGCTGATTTTCCCTTTATTCTGTTATAATTTCAGCATTTCCTTCACGGTAAATTCTGAAAGTCTCAGCATCGACACACTTTGAGCTATGCAACTTAAAAGATTAACAGAAAAGGTAAGAGCTGAACTCAGTTTGAGGGGTGAAGTTTTAAAAATGTTGGAGAGATACTGAAGTTGTAACCTTGGAGATGCTTTTTTCTAGGCAGTTCGGATCACCTCATAGTGTGAAATCACAGGGAATGCTGTCTTACCTTAGCTTTTAGGCAGGCACACCTGGTAAATATAAAGAAAAGGCAATCCCCCATTACCTCGAGCACAGAACCCTGTCGTCTGTCCTTTCTATCTTCACATGGAATATACAAAATTCACCAAGACCATTCTTTACACTTTTTCTTTACCACTGTCTTGGTCAAAAATCTATAATTATCTGTCTATGTGGACTAATTCAAACCATTTTGTAACAGTTTGAAGGTTATTCCATGACATACAAAAGACAGTATCTGAAAAACCTCTATAATGAATATTAAAAGTTAAGTTTCACCTTAACCACATCAAAGCACAAATGTTGTGAATATCCTTGATTTCTCCTTATTTCTCTTTTGTAGTTATGAACTTTCATTCAATACTGCAGTAAATTTGCTCACAATCCAATAGTTTAATTCAATTTTTCTTTGGCCTGCTGGATATTTACTCACTGAAACAGAGGAGTAAATACCCCTATTGTCTCCTATAAATTTCTTATATTTATCTTCCTTTTCTTCAGAGGCACTGCAGCTATAGTTCAAGTACTATGTTCATTTCAGTAATTGAAAATCTCCTTTAAAAATATTTAGATAGTGAAAAAACAACTGAAGATTTATTTTTTTAACTTCAGGCATTAAAATCCTACAACATATAACACCAACGTGAGATTTTCCAAACTGAAGAGATTAAAAGCTAGAGAATACAGAAATAGAAACTGCCATTTTTATGTACCTCTGTCTTAATATTGTATCTCTAAAGCACTGCAACTATAAATACTCAAAACCTTTAGTGATTTTACATTCAGGTTATGAAACTGGCCTACAAACGAATGGTAGGTGATTTCAGTTTCTATTACTTCAGCCAATGAAAAAAGGAATCACTAGTACAGTAGGTTTCTAATACATGCACAATGTCTTCTCATTAGTCAGATTAAGAATAGCGATGCATCAGAAGCATTACTAGATCCAATTTACTATTTCTACAAGATAGTATCAACCAAAGGGAGTAAAAAGTGCTTTATGGTATTAACTGCAATGCACAAAATGTTTTGGCAAACAGAATTCCTCATTAAAACACGATGGAACCTTACATGCTATTTCAAAGTAGCAACTGATTTTTATACATCATGCATTATGCTTGTATTGATGTAAGTTACTTCTATTTAGAATACAGAAATTGTAATTTGGTGTTATATTTTTGTTATGTTCCTCTTCCTTTTTCTCTGTCACAATAAATTATGCATTGAACACTCTCTGGTTCTCAGAAACATCACTCAGCAACGCTCTGTCCTTTCCCAGCAGACAAACTGTTTATCTATTCGCTAATTGTACATATATTGCTGACTTCCATCTTTATAAAGTCTTGATGTGACTGCCTAAAAATTTTACTTAAAAAATAGAAATATTTACTTTTCCCCAAGATATGTATTTTTTTTTACAGGGAGAAATTCATTGCCAAAGACTAGAAAACTTAACTGACATACAGAATCAAAACAAAGCTTCTTCGAGCACTTCCTTCCATGTTCCTTGACAGAACAGCTCTGAACAGGTGCTAAAAATATAAATATATAAAATGTAGAAATAATATAATAAATGGCTTTTCAGTTTACAAGAATTTCAGGATTGTATATTAATTGAGGATCTTTTTGCAGATAACTATTTAGAATTGTATCAAGGTCAATGAAGTGCAGACAGACGTTATTCCCTTTTCACAAATCAGAGTTCAGCATTTTTGTGTTCTAAAATAGATTGAGCACTTAAAAACAAACCCAAAAAACCTCACACTCCACAATGTGAATTCCCTCGTACAAATTATCTTTTTAAAACTCACTAAAACATTTCAATAAAATCTCAGTATTTTGCACCATCTTCTTCACACTTTATAAAATACATTTATAAATAAAATTCTTTTCAAACTAACTTCCTTTCAAAATTAGCATTAGTTCATCCCATACGGTGTCAAAATTTCTTTTTTTATAAACCACATTTGGTCAAAATAAGCACACGTCAATTAAGTGTTTTAGTTACCAGTGTATTTGCTGTTCAAAATACACTGACTGTTCTCAGTTAAACACTTAAAAAAATACTAACCCAATCAATTCAACCCTTTCTTTTCCACAGACTATTGGAAATAAAAGGAGAATAAACCAAATCTAGTAGAGCTGACGGTTTCCAGGCATCATACTTTTTGGTCTATGGAGAATACGCAAGAGCCTTAATAAAGTTAAGACAGTATCTTTTTACAATCATGTTTTTGTACTTTGAAGTTTTTCTGCAAAGTCTGCTTCAAAAACTATGAAGGGAACTAGTAAAAAAAAGAAATATATTAAAAATTATATGCTTTCCCTCTGTTGACCTTCCCTGGAAGTGTTCCGGTTTTCTGATAAAGATGCTTGTTCGCTAATAAAATTAGAGATACCCAGCTCATTTCAGGTGTGCACCATAAAAGAACACAATATGATTTCAAATTCTTGCTGCTACAGTTTCAAGCTGCCCATTAAAGTGACGGCCAATGCTTTCTTCCCAGAGGAGCAATTGCTTATGGCCAAAGTTGCAGACAAAGCCAATGAGAAATAAAAAGACTTCTTCAGACTATGATAGCCAAAAGCTTCTAGAGAGGTAACAGGAAGGTACATTTACCAGGGAAAAAGTGAGTGGAGCAAAGAGGCAAAGGTGGAGCTAAGGGAACCATTTACTTCTCTTATTATGGCTGTGTTAGTTAGAAAAAGCTACAAATGAGGTTGAAAGGGTCATAGCCAGGAACTGTGCATTTGTACTGTTGCAGCAACAAGGCCTCACAGAGCTTATCAAAGTGTGATCCACACCGTTCTTCCTGATTATTCATGGAGAACTCACTTTTTCTCTTCATTAAACTGCATTACAGCCAGCTAAACTACATTTGACATTTTCCTATGAGTACTTCTTCCACATAAACTGCATTAAAACTCTTTCAGAGACTGTACAATAATGAACAGAGCAAAGTCCATGAAATAATCTCTCCATTACAACGTGGGCCTTAATGCAGAAAGAAATTAAGAACTTAATTTTGTATAGGAAACAGTGATACTCTGAAATCGAAGGTTAAAGCACTGAACTGTGACTTGGAAGACACGAATTTCATTTCTGGATCTTTCACTTAAGCAATCTTGCAGGAATTATATCACGGGAGGATAATGCCACCTCGCAGGACTGTTGGGGAGATAAGTGTTTGTGTGTGGTCTCAGCTAGCAGTATAGTTAGACCCATATGAGCACATACAGATATGTACACCTACTCAGTCTTTACATTAGATCTACATTAAATCTGCACTGCCCACTGCAGCCTGGCGCTCATCACACCCTGACTCAGCCATTTAGTTTCCGTCCTAGTGCTTGCAGCTGAGGCTGCAGGTATCCATGTTTCTGAGAGCTGCTCAAGCCCAGGCTGCCTGCATGCATCCCATCTGGCTGTGCCTGAGATGGCACCAGGGTCTCTGGAGAAAGGACCTTGGTGCCAGTCTGGGTGCCTGACATCAGCCACACATGATTCTACAAGGACAGAGCCACAGCTGGGACAACAGGACAAAGGATATTCTTCTCATCCCACTGTAGGTGTTGTTAGGTGGACCAGCACACTGAGGTTTTAGGGTTATTTGTCACTTGTTCTTTGTCAGGTTAAGAACTTCGATTATGTGCAGTGTAAACACACCTTTATACTTCTCATCAAGGTCAGGGAAATGATTTTTCAGTCGTGAGGAAGTAAAAGGCATTAATGCAAGCATTTCTGAAAGGAAATAACCTAAATTTCCTATATTGTAAAGACAGGTATAACAGATTCATTATTAACATTAATTTAATGCTAAAACATTTGGCCAGGATGTATAAGATAAAGTTAACAGATTAAAACACCACAAAAAAACCTTGCTGCAAGTGTACAGACTGATCTGTCCAGAATGACCCAGGCAGAGTTGCTCTTCTTTATCATGCATTAGCTCCTTCAAATATATTTAAAGTTTGTTAAAATGAGGAGAGGGGAAATAAAATAGGAGAAATAGGAATTTGTTTACATGTATACAGGGAGATAAGGATTAACTCAAGCTTCCACTCATATTTCTTCTACTGTGAAAAAAGGCAGAATTTGAATATTTCAAAAGAGGCAGAATTGAGTATTTGAATATTTCAGCACAGACAAAAATCCAATCCTGCAACTACACTGTCTACACTTATTTGGCAGACATTAAAATTAATAGCACATACATCTAAAGGTATTATTAGATACATATAATTTAAACATGTTCACACATGTTTTTGTGTATTTCCATATATAATTAAACCACAGAATGCTTGAGGTTGGAAAGGACCTCTGGAGGTCATCTGGTCCAATCTCCCTGCTCAGGCAGAGTTACACAGAGCCAGTTGCTCAGGACCTTGTCCAGATGCCTTTTGAATAACTCCAAGGATGGAGACTCCACTACATCTCTGGGTTACCTGTACCAGCTCAGCCACCCTCAAAGTGAAAAAGCATTTCCTAATGTTCAGAGGGAACCTCCTGTGCTTCAGTTTGTGCCCATTGCTTCTGGTCCTGCCACTGGGCACCGCTGAAAAGAGCCTGGCTTCATATTTTTTCTACCCTTCCTTCAGATACTTGCACACATTCATTGATGAGATCACCCCTGTGACTTCTTTCTGTCAGGCTGAACAGTCCCAGCTCTCTCAGCCTTTCCTCATAGGAGTGATGCTCCAGCCCACCATCTCTGTGTCTCTCTGCTGGACTCTCTCTACTATGTCTCTTGTACTAGGGAGCCTAGGACTGGACCAGGGGTGGCTTCATCAAGTGCTGAGCAGAGGGGAAGGATCACCTCCCTTGACCTGCTGGAAACACTCCTCCTAATGCAGCCCCAGATACCATTCACCTTCTCAGCCACAAGGGCTCCCAGGTCCTTTTCCAACAAGTTGCTTTCCAGCTGGATGATGCCCAGCATATTCTGGTGGTGCACGGGGTTGTTCCCTCACAGATGCAGGACTTAACAATTTCCCTTGTTAAACTTTATGAAGTTGCCGTAGTTCTGTTTTTCCAGCCACTGGACAGCACCATGACCCTCTGGAGCGTCACCCACTCCTCCCAGCCTGGTATTATCTCCAAACTTGCTGAAGGTATGCTTTGCCCCATCACTCCGACCACTAATGAAGAGGTTAAGCAGGACTGGGCCCAGTACTGACCCCTGGGATAGACTGCTAGTTAGTGGTCTCCAACTGGACTTTATGCCTCTGATCACCACTCTCTGCACCTGGTCATTCAGCCAGCTTTCAATCCACCTCAGTCTGCAAATAAAACTCGTACCTAGTTAGTAGGCGACAGAGTATTTTTATGTGCAGGTGAGACTCACTTTCTTCCTTTTGGGGCTCAGTGTTACATATCTAAGTTGAAGTAGTAATTAAGGCTTTGGCTTTTGAAGAACGGTAACAGAAAAGGGATACCTGCAGTTCTAATAAAATCAATTCCTTATGTAGTAAGTTTTGAAAGGTTCAATATTATTATTTGCTTACAGAATTACAAGGACACAAATGGGTTTCAATGGAATGGCTCTCCTGAAACACAGAAAGGAGCTCTTCTCTCTCAGCCAAATAATACAAATGTTTTGAAAGCGCTAACGTGAAAGATCACATGCTGGGATG
The DNA here is from genome assembly GCF_004027225.2 of Strigops habroptila. Classification (NCBI taxonomy): domain Eukaryota; kingdom Metazoa; phylum Chordata; class Aves; order Psittaciformes; family Psittacidae; genus Strigops; species Strigops habroptila. Next base: position 2,015,425 of record NC_044281.2, read on the forward strand.
GTTAGTCCCAGGGAAAGACACATGCCTCAGGGTCCCAGAGCAGTTTGATAAGGAAATGAAATTCCAATCTGGAGCTATATCTTAGCTGTCAGAGATACAGCTTTGAAATCCACACTTTAAACCCCTACAAATTTCCTTTTAACAGTCATGGACTTGAGTCTGAAGCATGCAATGAAATGAGTAAGATACAAAATGTGAACAGAAAAAACGCAGGTGGCTTCTGAATGACAGAAGCTGGAAGGCGGGAAGTGTCATACTGCCCCAGCAATCCATACGAAGACATGCTCCACAAAAACCCCCTTCCACATCTGCTATGCTGGAGCTAAATTGTTCAAACTGGCTACAGCATGAGAGGGAGGGTGGGAAATGCAGCAGCTACCTTGTATGTCACACTGCTTTAAAAAAGGTGTAATTTCTGTCGGAAAATTAAGCAGCAGCTAATGTTGCTAATGCAAATCTCCAACTCACTGTGGCTACTCATGCAAGAAATCAGCACATGATGGTACAATTTAAAAGTGTTACTGTTAATGGAAAAATGTAGTTTAATGAAAAAAAAATCTTTTTTTAATATCCGAGGGAGGCAAGAAGAGGGTTTAAATAATTAATAAGGATTTCTCTACATCCTTAAATTTTTCTTGTTTGACAGAAACTTTCACCACATGAATTTTGGACTTTGAATCCTCTGTTTTCTAGCTTGTGTTAAATAAGGACACAATATGATTCATATGACTGATCACCTTTTGGTAGATGGACCCTGTTCTGCTTGACATTGTTCAGACATGGAACAAAATGACATTACTTCACCATTTCTAAGACAACAGAGATATGGAAACAAATGGGCAGAACGCAGGAAAAAGGGAGACAACATTCATCAGCATGACAGGCAGCAGTTTCAGCAAAGCATCAGAATAACTGTTGTCAGAACTCTACAGGCATCACAAGAATATCAAGGGATGACAAGAAAGACTAGGAGAAAGTTGCTTTGAAATGTCAATACAGGGTTCTTCACAAATGAGAAGGGCAACAAAAACCACTACCAAGACAGTTGCTTAAAAATAATCTGCACTACTTGTGTTGCTTCATTTATACATGACACAATCTTAATAGCCTGCTCTTCCCATAAGTACCTCCATGGAAAGAAAAGTTTGGGAAAGAAACAGAAAAGTGGCAGGTATGCCTAAGAGGAACTAACACAGACTACAGCCCAGATATCAGAATCTGACTGACACAACAAAATATACAGTTTTTCACACTACTGCCAAATCCACTCTGCCTCACCACCTTACTCTGTAAATGGAAAACTTGAAACCCTCAAGAGGTAACACAGATAGGTATCATCTCATTTTACAGCAAACTTTAAGACTATAATCTATTTCATAAGTTTCTCATATCAACACTCACAATCCTCTTTCCTGCAAAGTTTATTCCTCTGTGTGTATGTGTATGTGCATCTGTGTGTACATATGAATTTATATGTTAAGAAGGAGCAAAAGTAGTAGAAGGGAACTAAAGAGGGAAAGAGTACAGGGGTTTGCAATACTTTCTGTAGTCTTACCTCCATAACTTTGCACAAGGCACTATAAGACTAATTTCAATTTGTGAGTAAGTCTCATATAATCACCGACACAATTTTATGCTCTAAGTTAATTTGCATGGCTCCCAAAGAGATAAGTTTTTAAAAGTCTTCTCTGGAACCTAGTGATAAAAAAATGGGGGAAACTAGGATAATACGATATAATGACGAATCAGTCCCTATAGAAAAGTTATCTTTTGCTGAGCCCATCAGGAAAACCTTGATAATCACTAAACGTTTTGTATTTGCTTTTCTTTCTTCTTATCTCCAGCTTCATATTTTTACTGTGCCTGGGCAAGGCATTTGCAATTCTTTATCTTTTTCTTTTACAAAATATCAACTGAGGATAAAGGATTTGGGAACATGAGGTTTCATGAAAACAAGAATAATATACAATACATTTTCTATTTTTGCAGGTACACTTCCTAAGTAAAGCATACATTTAAAATATTAGGCTATACACTTTACAAATTCTACCCACAATCAAAAGTGGCATTTTGACAGCAATTACTATAAATGATAAACATCAAACAAGCTTTGAATGGAGAATTGTAACCTCTGGTTGTGAGGCTTGGGAAGGAGGAGGAGGACAAGACTTAACATAACAAAAGGCAAGGTGAAGCCTTTACTTGTCATCCTGCTCAAGTAAATGGGTAGTATAAAAGGTCATCAATAAAATGCAAACAGCCAGTATTTTCACACCACTAATCATCTGATCTGAAATTTAAGCAAGAGAAATAGTTCTATCTTCTATCTACAAAACCCATTAAATTCTCATTAAATACCCTATTGTACTAATCTGAAACTCTCATGCCATTACTGCTAATATTTCTGCTGCATCTTAGATAAGTATCTCTAAAATAATACATGCCATTTTCCAACACTGTACTAACCATTAGGAATGCACTGAATACAGTTTGCATGGGCATCTTTCTTTTCCCAGGTGAAGACAATGTAACCCACAACAGATGTAGTACTGCATACGCTGATTGCAGAAGTACCTTCTATGGAAAGCCATGCAAACCCCTTGGGGGTACATGAAAGATGCAGACAGCAGGTGAAGAGACAGGGAACAGTAAGCAAGCAAGACTGAAAAGATCATTTCACCATTATAGATCTTCCAGTGATTCTTGTAGGCAGCATAAGATTTACCAGGATATTTAAAAGGACACTGGAGAAATGTGAGCTTAATGCAGAGGAGGAATGCCTGTGTGATGATCTGAAAAGTGAGAAACATGCAGCTTAGTAGAAAACAAACATAGTTTCCCAAAGGATCTTTTTGCCCCTCTGCAAATAGGATTTTCAATGAATACTCATTAAAGTCTAAGCACTAATCTACATCAGCTTTATGGCATGGAAAAACTGGGAATTTGGACTTGCAGGTACTCTAATTTCTAGAGCAATGTAAAGGAACCTAGTAATATATATAGGATATATATAGAGTGTATACAGTATTATATACACACAAGCCAGATTTTATTCTGTACTTTTCATACACCAGTTCTGGTGAGAAAAAACCTAAATCATTTACAAAAAAAAAAGCAAATTTTGTCTCAAGTCAATAGAATGTTTTCTATCTATGCTATGAACTACAAGAAACAATTATCATCTAGTGGATACTGATTTCTACCTTCTGTCTGTGAACTAATCAAATAGACAATCATAATCACTATAAATACATTTACTGAAAGTTCAGAATTTCTTTAAATGGGCCATTTTTATTTAATTCCCTATACAGAGAATTTAATCTAAGTCGTTCTGCTCTGAAAATTCTTGATTTATGCATTTAATAACCTCTTGGACTTCCAAGGAAAGCCAGCTTCAGGACTGAAAAGCAGCTATGTCAAACTAAAAATGATAACCCAAGCTCTGTGGGCATTAACTGTGTGCCACGAGATTGCATTCTATAGCATCTCATAACGTATGAGCTCCATTTGAAGCTCTTAAATAATAAAAAAAATAGAATATTTACAACCTCTCTCCCCTCTTTGAATTCTTCATTGCTTACAGTCAACAGGGTGCTAGAAGTAGCCCTTTCTTCAGTAGAGATCTGTTTTCTGGAAACACATTGGAACCCTAGTACTTCCAAGTCTGTTATTCCTCTATTAAATTTGTCTGAAATTTGGCAGTGTGTTAAAAAAAAAGAACCAAAACCAAACCAAACACACCAATAGAGGACATGCTGCCAGAAAAAAAAAAGCGTACCTTTAGCAAACCAGGCTACAACACAGCCTTTAGCATTACCAGGAGAAAAAAGCATCCTTTTCAATCACTTTAAAAAGATTGATTTTAAGTACTGGCATTTAGATAGGAAAAATCTTTGTGAATTGAAATAACTAAATTTTAAATGTCTTTCCCCTCTCCCCAGACATACTTAAACATGTAGAAACTACAATCTAGCATTTACACAAAGAGATTTTTAAGCAAATGAAAAGTTCAATTACGTTGTTCACATTTTTTCAGGAAGATGTTAAAATTCTTTTGTTCTTTATATGCTTTTATATTTTTACACATTTAAAATAAGCATTTCTGTTCATTTTAAAGCACTATCTCATTCATGTTCATTTTAAAGCAGGGTCTCCCTTTGTTTAAAGCATTATCTTTACATGCAGGTTAACTTCATATTGCCAGCACATGAAATTAAATACACATCCTCACCGTTTTGGTGGGGATTTTTTCAGTGTAGTTGCTGTTTCTCCAAGCAAGTTCTAAAGTGGTTTCAAATAAGTTGAAAGACATTCAATTTATTTTCACTCCAGTAAATTGCTTTCTCAAGTGGCACTGTATCCTTAAGGTGCGATATCCAGTTATTAACTGTAGAAAATACTTAGAATTCCCCAGCACATAATAGTATCTCTTCAGCAATAACTAGAAGCACTAGGTATAAGGATCTAGAATAATGCTTTCAGTAAGATACAAAAATATCATTCAAGAAGGATAAAGAAAACAAAGAATACATGAACAAGTATGATATTTATCTGTTCTTCAAGTGTACGATAAAGGGAAAATTTAGGTAGAGATGTCCTTTCTTGACTAGCTTATGAGCTTTTACTACTTTCAATTACATATTACATAGTTTAACATTCACAAGTAACTTGCAACAACATTCCGAAGTAATTTGCAACTCAAACCTGACTTCCTGCTGCAGGTAAAGGCAAAATTTTAACAAGGCAAACAGGAAGATGAAAATAACAGCTTCAGACTTGCCCCTCTGGAGCCTGTCATGCATGTAAATCTTGTGATGATGTAGCCTGTAAGGGTTACATTTCAGTTGTTATTCCACCTGATTTTAAACCAAGACAATACAGCACACCATTCTTGCTTGAAGAACCTTCTGGTCTTCAAACAAGCCTAATAACCCACTAATATGAGTGGATTTACTACAGCCTCCTCAGAGCAGCAGTAGACAGACACCAGTTGCAAGCTTTCATTCCTGATCGGACCAGCATGACTATACAGTACGGGAGACAATTATTCAAAATATTATTCCCTTACGAATATAGGTTAGTGATTAGCCAGACAGAAAACCAGATTTGAGCATCTGAGAGTCTAAGCAGAAGCCTGCCCAGCCAGGCCGAAACTCAAAGCAGTACAGTGGATATTTATTACAGACACCTAAAGAATTTGTGACCTTTGCAGTGTAATTATTCTATGTGTATTATTAATGTTTCCCTTTTCACAGACAAGACTTACCTTACACCCACATCAGCATGTTGTAATTTGTGCCCTCAGCTCTGATCTTACATACTGTTTCTATGGTGTACTGCTCTCTTTCATCCCAACACTGACTTTTTTTTTAATAAGTGAGTTGATTGTCAAGACCTTAATCTGCATTAGAATTACACAGCCCAAGTTTTTAAGCTTTTAAAACATACCTATATTGGATTATGTTTCCTGGACGCAATGAGAAATTATACTTCTAAAATTCAGTGTAGGAATACAGTTCATTCTTCAGGGAGATACCTTCAGGAGTAATCTACTAGCAGTCTGAGTACAGTAACAAGCATCAAGCTACTTCAAGTTTGTTCAAATTACTAAGGTATTGATTATTTCTGAAATCAATTAAAATATATTCATACATAGACAATGTGTCTGAATTGTCTGAACTTTGCCACTGGCTTTAACATGGGGGGGGGGTGTGTTTAATATCTTTATGTTTATTCTTCCTCAGCTGCAGCCAGCAAGCCCTGAAATGTCACTGCTTATAGGCTATTTGCACACTCAAGCTAATCTAAATTTAAACTCTTCTGATTTTTGACCCAAGGGAATAAACTGCAATCAAATACAAATTGCAAAAACATTCAGCATCATAATTCAGTTTCCTGGAACCTGAGTTCATAGTCACCTCTGGTTCCTGTTTTCAGATCTACTATCCAAATCCCACCCTTCTTACATAAAAAATGAATCTGAATCTGAACAGTTCTGCCCAGGTGTTTTACTGTATTTATGCTGCCACTAAATTTCATTACTTTTGCCACTTTCACATTCTTCAGAGAGAATGCCCCCTGATTGCTGCCAGGAGGTTTTTTTAGAAGTTGACTTAAAGCAAATGATTCTCAATGACCTGTTGAAAATAAAACTCGTCATGTATGTAACACTAAAATTAATGTACTGTTAATGGCTCCTACCAGCTCACTGAAAAGTCGTGCACTTTCAAAACGCTGCTCAGTTTATACTCTCCGTATTTCAGGCGTTGAGTGTGTTCTTTAGGATGCGTAAGGTGTGTGGTCACTTGAATATCAACAGGAACCTCCTGGAAATAAAAACGAAAAACATTATCAGTTCCCAGAAATGCTGTGTAAGTTGAAATAAAGTACTACTTATTATGTTACTATTTTGAAAATACAATTTTGTCTTATTTTTCCACTGTTTCTCCTCTGTTCCATTTTTATCATTTTTTTAAGTCACTGTTGTCCTGATTTTATTAATTTTAGTACATACTGTTAAAGTTGAGTACAGGCATAACTGGGAGACTGGGCTGTGTAGCGAACAGCTGAATACCATGAGATTTGTTAGCCTGTTCTTTTAAAACTATATTCTTACAAATTAACTTCTGGACATTTATACAATCTAACATTGCTCTAGAAAGAGATCAAGCATCACTACTAATCCTTACCTGCAGTCAAATATAAATTCACCATTTATACCAGCAAAACCCCTTTTTCCCTCAAAACAAACCAAAAAGCCCCCAAAAACCAAAAGAACCCAACACTTATGTAGTTCAGGGTAACAGCAATGGGAAAAGAATCAACTGTATACAGTGGATATGGTGAGAAAAAGTAAAAAATGGCAAATAAGATTTTGCATTTATAACAAAGTTTGTGTAATAATATGGGCATGACAAAAACTTGGCCTGCTACTTTAGTTGTTAATGTCAGTTAGGTACCTGCTACTGGAAGAAGAGATGATGTTTAAAAAGGAAGGTTGTTGTTAGTATGAAATCTCCTATATTAAATTCAAGATAATCTATGTTTTTAAGTAAGTGTTTGGTGGAAGACAGAAGTTAAAGTAAAAATTAAGGTAAATTAATTCTTTTTCCCCAAAACAGAAAAATGTTTTAAGATTGTTTAACAGTAAGTTTAAACTACCGATTTAAGATGCAGTGATCTACCCTGCACTGGACCATCTCACTATTAAATAATAATTCAGGAAGTCTCAGTCCTGGGAGCCTGTGGCTTCAAGAACTAACAGGAAAGCTAATTTTGTAATTCAGACAAAACAAATCATACAGTAGACATGAATTTAGAATGAACTCTGAAGATAACTTTGCATGGAATAGGACATATTAAGAGTATGCTATAGAGACTTCTCTCAAGAAGTGACCATCATCAAGAAAAACATCCTCATCATCAGATAATGGAAGGCAAAATTAGATGCTGATTGAAGTGGATGGCACAGCAAAGATTCATGGATAACATGATTAAGATCCACTGCAGGACTGGATTCCCAAAAAGACCCAAATCCTTCAGATGTATCTACTGAGCAGATACAAGAATACAAATATACTGAACACCAGCAGAATACTCAGATACCCTTGAAGTGTTAGCCCAGTTTTCTTGAGCTCCCAGCAGTTAACCTAGAGGGATAAGAACCACAGAATGCTGGACTGTTACCAGCTTAGGAGAAGAAAATCATGTCCCCTGGGCACAGCAGAGACATCCTTGCTATTAATCAAGAACCTTACTGTAGACTTGATACTCAGCATTCATGCCATCAGACAGAGGGGGCCAAGGTTTGCACAGGAAACATTCTCAAACTGACCTGAACTCAGACACGAGCAGAACTGAGTTTTCAGGCTCTTTACCAAAAAGAAGAGAGATTTTCTGGAGCCAGGATTGGCTTTGCCAGATAAGGGTCAAAAGGGATTGCAGCACGTGCAGCATAAGAAGGATTCTGGATAGAAGGAAACACACCCATCAGCTTCCCCAGACAAGGAACCAGGAAATTATTCAGCATGGGCCCCCAGAAACAAACTGGCCCTACATTAGAAAGATTCTTCATAATGACATTCAAATCAAAGAATAATACTTCAGAGCACTTCCAAATAGCTATTTGGACACCATAATCTGCACTTATCATTTACAATCAGCTTGAAATTACTGTCCAGGATTTTAGGCAGGTAAATGGCATACAATGGTATTCAAAACTCATAACAAGACTTCAGAAAGTTCAGCTCTGCTGAAGAGAGTTGATACTACATCTTGATACAGAACATAGGGGTTTTTGTCAGTATCTGCATGTGAAGCTATTAACTACATTTGTGCATCAAGTTGTTATTAATGGTTAAAAAGATGCTTTAAAATAACAAATGGATTGTCCAGACCCCCCAAAAAACCCCTGTTACTATGGAAATAGGTGATAGAGCTAAATTGACAGAATTTAATGCATGTATTTTTAGTACTGGACACAGAGTACTGGACTCTCTGACGTATCACAGGTCACTGTACAGCCCAAAGTGAAAGAGATCATAGTTGGAGGTGACACATATACAGTCCACTTGGTCTCACCCATGCACAGTTAACATTTCCCAAAAAGGATATTATACAAGTATGATCAAGCAGTATTAAGTTGAGGATACCTGAGTCTGTGCTAGCTTTACAGTCTGCTCCAGTGATATTCACTGAAAAGCTGAAAACCTCTCTTGTAAGTTCCAAGAGTTAAGTTACAATTGCTTAGTACAATGCAGTAGTTAAGGTGCAAAGACAAGGAGGAGAAAGCTTCCAAGGTACACCAGACAGTGAAGAGAAGCTGTATCACAGCATGGGGCTGAACTGCAGAGAAAGAAGCTTCAATGGTTGCAAGAAGCCTCAAGTTAAAAACTCGATAAAATAAATGGCATACTACTGACATCAAAAACTGGACTAGAACTGGGAATGAAGGTTTTTGTCAGCATCCCTCTGTGAGATTACTAGCATGGGCTATTTTCCATTTTTCTATGGCCTATTTTTTTTCTACTACTATTTTCCACGAAGAAGTGCATTAAGAGGCAGATCTTCCATATCCTTCAAAAACTTTTCTTGCAAGTATAATGCTGATAAGCCAAAATACAGATCTACACAGAGTTAATCCTGCAGCCTCAATTTCAATCAGTGTGGTCTAAAATATTTCCTAAGATTAGTCAGCAGATGTGGAGATTTATTACTAACTCTGATTAACCAAGCTAAATGGCTTTATTAAAAATACATCGTCAAAGAATGTAAAGAGGGTAACTGCCCACAATATATTTTAAGGACCATACTAGTCATTACAAAACCACTTACAAAGACAACACAGTTTCCTGATGACTTAGCTGATCATTCATGTTTGCACAATTTCAGGGCATCCTGCTGTGAGAAGCTATAAAGGAAAGACTGAAATTACCGTACTCCTTAAAATGCCCATCAACCACTAAGATTAAGAATGGAATAAAATCAATGTATTTTAAGCCGAAAATGTATACACGCAGCAGGGATAACCACTAACTTTTTTCTATAATCTATTTGCACTTAACTTGACAGTAGCCATCCCATTAATTTGTAGGAGTGAACGTACAGCAAATTTCAGAACTACAGACTAACGAAAGAATATCATATTGTCTCCCATTGCAGAAGCTCTCTATGCTGCATGTTCTAGAAGGATACGAGTAATCAGAATCCAAATTTTTAAATTATTAAGAAAATAATTAAGCTAATGATGTAATGATCAGTGCAAGCACATCTGGAAGACGTGGAAGATAGTTTTCAGTGCACTGAAATCTAGTTTTTCATTTATTTGGTTTACTTGATTATTAAAAGAGTAAGACTGGGTCTGACAGAAGCTGCAGATGTTCAGTGCTAAGTTTTGTTCCATCTAAACTATATCTGCATTTCCTCTTTGAAACAAAGAGGCAATATACAGAGCTCTGTTTGCAGGAAACCTTCTCAGTATTATTATCCTATACAAGCGTTTTGTAAGCTTTTATAGATAAGCAAAACTTTAGCTTCAAATTGCCTTAATGATGCTCACAAATCCCATTACCAGAACACTGGACTCAATTTCCATGGAACAGTAGGGACTTATAATGGTGACTGACACAGGACACTGGTCTCACCTTTCTTCTCTGACAGAATCTGGGCATCATGGAGAACAGATGATCAAAATCATCCGTTGTTGCCTTAACTCAGGTATTGGCAAGATACCTACATCCTGTACTAAGATGCTAACTAACCATTTACATCTTGAACTAGCCATTTCACATCGATTTGCCATCTGTCTAAGTACAGTGTTCTATATTTCCACTTACTAGGAGTATTTAGGGGTATACTACGAAGCAAAGAGAAACCCAGAAAGAAAATCAACCTCAAATGAACACTTAAATTCTTAAGATTCTACTGGAAACCTCTGGAAGATAACTGTTAACAGAATTAAAAATTCTTATCTCTCAGATAGGAACAGTTTTGGAGAGAAAGGTTAACTGTGGAGAAAAAAAAAAAAACAATCAAAACCAGAAACAGTCAGAATTAGAAAATAAATAATGTAAAGTACAAATAAGTAAAGACTAATTAATCCTACACTGTTATTCCAGGAAGGAATCATATGATGTTTGTGACTAAAGTTACATTTTTATGGAAATACATATCAAGTTCTGATCGTGTTTCAGCCATAACATTTCTGCACATCTCTGAATCCAGTTTCAAGAAAAATCCATATGTTTTCCAAATTTAGGAGTGATTGAAATAAGTCTGCAGTATTTATTATACGGACAGTAAAAAGCAAAGAGGTTAAGTAACAGTGAGTACAGGCCCAGTATTGTGCCATTGCCTTCATGCAAATCTTAAAAGTTTCATGTGCTCTGTCTTACAAAGTTTTATCTTTGAGCAATTACAAATTTGAACAACTAGAATTATAACATAAAATGCGATACAGTTAACATGCTTTTTGTAAACCATGTCTCATTCACTTTCTGGAACAAGACCAATTATTAAATGTAACCAGACTTACTCATTTCAGATTGAAACAATTCTAGGAAAGCCTAAGCACTCTGAATAGAAATGCCTGAAAGTCTTGCATTTTGCAGTAGAAAAAACCCCAGACACTACTTCAGGAGATACTGCCCTAAAATATTGCAGTAAAATTCACAAATACAGTAAAAAGAGTATAATACAAAATATTAGTACTCGTATTATTCCTTACTAAATACATGAACTATTCCTAAAATTCCTAAAATTTCTATCACCTTTGCAGTGATAATCCTTTATTTTACTAGAACATGAGATCCGGCCTCAGATGATGAGATCATTCATAGCTATGGCTCATACTTCAGGGTCTGAATAGCATGAACAGTGGTGTCACTTGTCATGGTCAGGTGAAACATTCCATTTCAGTAGCACCCCAGTACACACAAGATAGAAACCACAGTTTAAACACATCAAGTCTGTTGCTGGGTTGATTTCCTGCCTGAGAAAGCTACCAAGGAACTTAGAAGCAACACCAGCTTAAGGTGTTCTCTCACAGTATTTCCAAAACATTATTACTGTATTGATTTATCAAAGCTTCATCAGAACTTTGATTTATGTGAGGAACACCTCAGTATGTAGGTCCTGAACTCCTCAAAACAAACTACCTATGAATTTACGGTCAATATCGATTTTCCCTTTTTTCCCCCAGACACAAATGTTTATCACTGTGAAATAAATGTAGTATCTCTAGCCTAAAAACTTCCTACAATAAAAATGCAAATATGAAGATAGCTGCCCTCCCCCAACCAATTTTGACAATGAAACGTCATTATTTAATTCTTTTTCTATTATTTTCAATTGCTAAATCTTAAGGATAACAAAGAATCCATGACACAAGATGAGACCTTGCATAACAAGGCTTTGCGAAGCATACTTATTACAAACACTGATTGCAAAGCCTGATGTTACTTCAGCATCAGCAAGGGTAATGTGCATGCCAAAATTCAAGAAACACATGGACTGAGCGCTAAGGAGCAAAAGCAATGTATTATGGTTTTGTTCACTCTTGTATCTGCAAAGTACTAGACATTGGTACTATGATAAACATGAAAAGCTATTAAGCTTCTCTCTTGCACCAGTATAAAAGAGAAAGCAATGCATTTCCTGCCTGTGAAATTAAACATCCTATTTCTTTATCATCAAAGGCAAGGAACATTACATTCAAAATAGCATCCTAGAAAGAATCTGTGAACCAAACCCATTCTGAATGCATGTCCTCAGTCACTGGCAATGGTTAAAGCAAATGGTGCATTGTATCCGACCCAAATGTCATTTAGAAACTACACTACCATTGTTATGTAGAGTTACAGGTGTAACATACTATCAGCAACTCATAAAACATTAGCCATGACTCTTCGTAAGTTTACATGTAGTATTTCCATAGCTCTCAAAAATATTAGCAAAAGAGAGTTTCCATCATTATCTCCATTTCTTCTATAGGCACAGGGAAGACATCCCAATGCTAGATCCTTGGTAAGGTAATAACACAAACCCATTCACACTCCCAAGTAATGGAAGGATCTGTTACTTACCTAGAGAGCCCTATAACAATCAGAACTCATAAAAGCATTCCCTACCCTAAGACCTCACAGGTTCATATACAAAAACACAGCACAAGAAAAGAAATAACATAGCTTGCCCCTCCCCATCTTTCCCCCCATTTAATCCCTGGAACCATATAAGGATTTTGTGATTTGCCTCAGATCAAGCTGAAATTCTCTAGGAAAGCTTGTAAGCGAAACTCGTATTTTCAAGCAGTTACTTAATTCTCCCTAATAAGATGCAAATCTTGCCTTTATGGAAATTGTTCTGCAATTAAGACCATTTACCCTTAAAGCTCTCAGAAAGCTTCCTTTTCTCTGCTGTCCTGAATTTTTGCAGTAAGACTGTTTTTTCCCCTTCTGATAGCAGGGCTCCTCCAAGTGAGCCTATAGCTTTCATTTTCCTTGAGAAATACACAAGAGACTCATTTGACAAAGCATACAGAAGGCAATGAATAGATAAGTGGAACTGATCTAAATCATTCCGCAGCTGAGAAAAATGTAGTATAGTTTAATACACAACAGAAAACATCCAAATCAGTTTATCTAAATCACAGCTTGGCCTTGTCTGTATCACTACTACACGGAGTTCTAAGTTTCTCCTTATTCAGAGGGTAAAAACTGAAGTCAAAAAGTAGTTTCACAGTGCAATTGCTAGCAGGATCAAGCCTTGTTACTTTATTTCTAAAGAAGAAACCAAGTTTAACTGAGGCAAAGATCAATGGGCAGTAACTTGGTGATCCAAAGTCCTTCACTGAGGGAGGATGAGGAGCAATTTCATTTTTTTTTAGGTTTTTTTTTTTTTAAATGGATGACTACCAGCATCAGTAATTCCAATATGAAAATTATCAAGGTCATTCTAAGACATTCACAAGCGGCACAATCAGTCACACGTGCGGGTGTATCCATATATTCCATTTAAAAGCAAATACTAGATATGTCTGGTTCAGAAATAAAAACAGAGTCATGAAAATGAAATTCTTAAGGCATAGCTAGTCTATGTCCAAGAATCAGCAGGATGGCCTGGCTTGTATCACTAAATATTTTCAAGGAAATATCTATTCTAGCCCAAAAATCAGGATTATCTCTGCTTTTCTGTACTTGGAAAAGTACTGCGCTAATCACCAATAGCTACACTTACATACCAGTGACATTATCTTTTTACTTGAAGTTAAAGAGGTAGGGGGAAGAAAAATAATCTTAATAATTGCTTGCTTGATTTTCCTGAAGAAAAAAATATTTGCTTATATTATGGGGGATACATTTTGTATTTTTTCTTGTCAATTAAATACATTTCAATATATTGAAATTTCCATATTTTAGTTCTTAAATATCAAAGCAGTCCCATGAAAATCAGCAGTCCTACTCAGAAACTCCTTCTTAAATACATAGTTTTCGCAGAAAGACTGCAGTTTTACACTAAAGTTTCTCAGTTTTTGTTTAAGCTATCACAGCTTTCAAAACTACCTAAGGATTACTAAGAACCCCCATTTTCTAACAGCAGAAATAAACAAAAGCATTTTTAAAATACCAAATAAATCTAAATAAGAATGGAAATAGTCTCAGCTGTAATTGCTCACAATGAATGAGCCTTAATCATCAGACTATCAAAAATAAAAGTATGTGAAATAAGCTAAAATATTTTCAAAAACAAACTATAGTATGAGATTTTCAAACCACCACTTTACTTTTCCTCACCTTTTTGTTTTTACAAGAATCAGACAATTCCTGAGGAAAGATGTGGAAAATGACCACTATTACAATGACATAAGAGAATACTTCAAATTATTTTAAGGTTAAAAGTTAAGAAAGATTCAAAGATGTTCCTGTTTCCTTCTTCCCCATGATGAAAATCCTAATACTCTTACTATGTTCTCCAAGTATCTTCGGTTTTGGGGCAGTAGAGATAGGTTCAAGAGGAACCAAATACTAAGCAAGGAACTCTTGAATTTACATTAAGTGCTTTCCTGCAAGAGTGACAAAAAGGTAATATTATAGCCAAGTAAAATAGCCAAGTATTATTTTAACTTCTTTTTTACGTTTTCTGTAATTGAAGGAATAAGATATCCTTTTTTAGCAAAGTATGAAAGAAATGAAGATATTTAGTGCACCCTCTAAACAGAACATCAACAAAATATTCAGTAGCCAGTGTTGTACTACTCTTTATATTGAAACAGCTCAATTGAAAATGTTCCAGTGTCTATAGTAACTGTATTACCGCATATTTACACCTTATTTTACTATTTAACCGTCACCACAATTATTTTATAAGCATCTGAAATGTAAGGAAAGCAAGTTGAAAGCAAAAGAAGGAGAACATAGTAAAACTTTTATTGCATACTACATCTTCCTTGGCTTGCTAATAAAGAACAAAAATCACCTACAAAGGTTGTGGCTACAAATTCTCCTTAGTCAATTATTCAGTTTATAACTCTGGCTTTTTTCCTTTTTTAAATAAACATGAAGATAATATGTAATAGGAGTAAAGTCAGATTAATTACAAAAGCAATGGTGAAACTGTTCTGTCTTCATGTTCAGGACTAGTGTATTCACGCACCTCTTCAGACTGTTTGTGAACTGGTGCTAACCATAAATTTAATCTTGAAAATGCTCCTGACAAGGCCAGTTTTAAGGATCTGACAAATCAAGTCTTCCTACAGCAGTCGCCTATGTGATAAAAAAACTAGAAAGCGCTACTATTACACATATATCACTATACCACAGACACTCGATACCTTTTTGACTAGAGATCTTATCAGCACTCAATTATAAATTTACAGAAATTATTTTCCACTATAAAAAGGATAAACTCGAAGATTGAAAGCTGCTGCACTTCACTAACATTTTCTTTCTTTTATTATGGCTATTAAAGCTTTATTTTTCAATTATTAATAATCTGAGAGATTTGAAGAATAAGAGGGAGCTATCAATTAGAAAAAGATCCATTCCTGAAAAGCAGTAACTTTCTCCCAATTCCAGCACTACAGCTTGTTTAACTTCAAGTGCCACTATTCCAGAAAGCAAAGGTACAAGGGGAAAAAACCAAACAATTTACTTTGTGCAAAACATATTGCCCAACCATAAAGAAGTAAAACAACTGCAACATTTTAGCTTCTGCTAAAAGCTCTTAGCATGTACCTAAATAAATCACATTTCTTAGTTTAAAGCAACGTAGAATCACAGACTAGTTTGGGTTGGAAGAGACCATAAGATCACCCCGTTCCAACCCCCTGCCACAGGCACGGACACCTTCCACTAGACCAGGTTGCTTCAAGCCCCATCCAACCTGGCCTTAAACACTGCCAGGGATGGGGCAGCCACAGCTTCCTTGAACAACCTGTGCCAGGGCCTCACCACCCACAGTAAAGAATTGATTGTGGATGATGCTGTAAAGGATAAACACGACACTCAAATGTGGGGACTGGAACAACTTGTACACTACAGACAAATGCCCAAGTTGTTCCACAGCTGCTTAGATAACAGAGCTTGGAGTCTCAGGACTAAGAGCTGAGAAACACACGACGACTCCTTGAGCTGCACAACATTGGCCATAGAACCATTAGGAAATTTAAGACGCTCTGCACCCACACACAATAGAAAACAAACACTTCCGCTTTATTTATAAAGAGGAACAGATTGTTTTTCCACAGAAGGAACAGTCCTCTGGAATAAACTATTCATTGAAGTCCTGCTCTATCTTCAAAAGGCCATCTATGCTGTGCAGAAATACTCCATGCAGCTTCTTCCATCACTTCTACCACCCCAGATACCTCATCAAATGGATTTTTAATCCATTTTTTTTGATTAATCTAGTCTGCTACAGGATACAGCATGACCAACGATCTCTGTTAAGTCAAGAAGGTGAGGAGTCACACTGAAATCATTATAGTACATGAATGTATTAACAATTCCGAGTGCTAAATTCAGCTACAGTCTCAAAGTGGTATACTGATCATCTAACTTCTAATTTACTAGTCCTTGATGGTGGGAATTTAACTTAATACATGCAATTAAAATTAATTTCGTGATTTCAAATGATGCAATTCAATATTACAACTCTAAGATACAAAGTCAATGCTGGTACTGATACGCCTGGATTTTAAAGATCTACTTCTGATTGCCATTAACAGGAACTATGAATGTAAAATGACCACACACGAAAGAATAAATTCAGAACTACTTTACCGGTAGCAATTCTGATTCTGTTGACCTGATTCTTGTCATTACAGCATCACCACATCATAACACCACAATATCTTCCTGTTTATTTTTCAAAATAGTATTTTATGTCATACAGATAACCAGCCTTTTACAAGGCACAAAACATCTATGTTCATACAATGCATATACACAGCACAACTACACATACACCAATCTTGCATAAACAAGTGAAAAGACTTTTACAAAACTAATTTGCCAAGGAGAAATAAGACACTATTGATGAAAATGTTGCAATAAATTATGATGATACAAGGAATGCATTTAGTTGGCTGGATTTTCACGGCAATTTTGCAAGTCACAAATAACCACGTGCTATTCCCCAAGATGTTCCCTATCCCTCCCTTTAAAAGGCCCATGCTTGAAAAAGCTCCTATGTTTACGATCAACATCAAAATAAACAGTGGTGCAATAAAATATGGAAACTTCTTCCAATTATAATTTTATTTTATAGCTTTAAATTTTAACTAGGGTGCAATTTAACTCAAAATATTGTTGAAGAAACACTTGCTACATATGCCATAGAATTCGATGAGGCAGGTTAAAAAGGGAAATGCTGATTATGCCATAGACATCAAGTTACTTCTGTTTTCTGACATACTCCAAAATATGTTGCAGTACTGTCTTTTTTATATATATTTTAAAAATTGTTCATAGTGGTTAATATGAATTTTGTCTCCTACAGAAGTATCCTATAGTAGAGTCAATTAACAAATTTAGATGCTTTCTTCAAATAAGTAGTCTAATTTCTGTTTGCTTCCTTGGAACAGCCATATAAATCTAGAAGTTAGTTATTAAACATCACATGCTCAGATCTAAATGCATAGGAAGTCCCTTAGATCATATATATCAATCTATGGTATAGTATCACAGACACTGGTATCATTATTAAATCATAATATCAAATTCATGCTTCATGTATGATTCTTCCTATTGTAGTACTCAAGCTGAATTAAAAACCCTAGATCTAGTATCAGCTAGCTTGCTGTCCACTGACTGGGAACCTGGAGTTAAAAGAACAAATATATTGAACAAATGGGAATAAAGACACAAGTTCAGTAGACCTTAAGCAATAAGTTACTATTAAGTATTTGTGTTGATAACCTGAGGTCAAAATGAAAAAGAAAACATATCTAACAAAAATTAGTTTCTGATGTGCTTAATAAAATGGTATTTCATCCAAACTCTGTATTAGAAAAATACTTTTCTGCATGTCATTCTAGCACACTGCAGTTTTGCTGTGAAATCAAAATGTATTCACATCTTCACCAAGACAAAGCACACCCTTTACCTTCCCTGGGAACGGGTTGAGCTGTAAGCTGTATGGGCTGCTTTGTCCCGTTATACAGCCCTGGAGTCAGCACCAGGCCACATGGGAAGCTCTTGTCAACTCCGCAACCTGAGGAGCTCAGTGCCTCTTCTACCATGCACTGCTACTTCCTAGCCTGCAGCATGGCACACACTTTACACAGCCAAACCGTACCCTACATATATCTGTGTTCCCACCCTGCAGGTAGGATTGCCACTACATACCCATCTCCTTACCAACACCATTTAAGGGATTCCTTTGCCTCCAGTGAGAAAGAAGTTTGCCACAGTGATGGTGCCAAAATGCACTACTGCAGTTTCATAGCCACAGGTAATCCAACAAAAAAGAAAATGAAAATAGCCCTACCCATACAGGTTCTGTCATGCTTAAGGCTGGTATGTCAAATACTGATTTATAATTATTAATTTGTAATATTTTCCCAACAAGGGCTTGTTAAGTCATTATGAAGTCTAGGCCAAAAGATTATAGTTAAAATGAACATCAGTTTTATCAGCTATCAAAATGCTTAGATGCTACAAATACTGCCAAATGTTTCTTCTCTAGTTCTTGCTCCAGCACATTGATATGTCTTTTGTAAGATGTATCTTCCCATTGATCAAGATGGCAAAATTACAAGCCTAAAAGTTCTGAAGTAACAGTAATATCTTAATCAGAAGAACTTCTTTTAAGTGTATGAGCTATCAGACAGATTTGCCATGAAACTCAATTGATATATTGTCTATTTAAGCTAAGCAGCAGCAATTACACATGCTTAAAGTTCCAGAACTATAAGCACTGTTGCTATAAATCCAGTGCAAAGCAAGAGGGGATGAAAAAGTGCCAGCAAACCCCCTGCAAACCATCACGAGTGCAAGTGGAAAACTGAAGAGAAACAGCAGTGCTGAAAGAGAGGACCAAATTCCTTAGAAGCTAATACAAGATAGTACATTCATTTACAGATGTTTCAAACTACAGTCCAGTTGAATTACTTTTGATCTTATTTCTACCACACACGCTGTAAAAAATGTGCAGAAAAATTATTTTTTGGATGATCTAGTTTGATATGATCCTAGCCTGCACTTCTAATAAGAGAAAGATATGTCTTCTCCTAAAGATTTTCCTATTGCTAGTAGCATCCAACTATTGATGCTAGAGGTTCAAGTAAGTTCCAGGTTTTGCCATCCGTTTATTAACTTTCCAAATGCTAACAAGTTTCATTTTTCCTCAAATTAATACTCCACTCTTCAAACATTGTCAGGAACCTCAGAAACTGTATTTATGCTCTCAGTATCTAGTATACACTAATTTTTCACATGACTAAAGTACATACTGTAATCATCTCAATAACCGTTATAAGGCACACAGGGTTTACAACAGTCCCATCTATCACTACAATGAACTAGTAAACACATTCAGGGACCATTAGTTATTGATTTATTTGCAATTATCCTCTACAGATGCTGTCCATATTACTCTCCTTTGCATTTAATCATACTGCTTCAGTTTCAGGACAGGTAGTAACCATTATTCCAAGCTCCACATAATGATAAATAATGAAAACAAAGCTGTAAGAGCACTCTGACACGCAAGCACAAAGCATTCAACCTGCCAATATTAGTAATGGATTTTTTTATAATAAAAAGCTAATTAATTGATTACTGTATTTGTAAGCAGTAAGTACTATATCAAATAGTGATAATGCTGATTATTTATCACTGTAGCTCAGCACAAATATTTTCAGAACTGCAGGAAGTGGATACTAGAGAATATCTAAGTGAGGTACTGCCAGACTGACTTCACAAACATGCCAGCAGTGAAACTGAAACTGTTAAAACCGCCTTAAGGTGCAAGGAAGTCAGTCTGTTCTAAATTCATCAAGACATAGATTATAAAGCCAGACGAGACAACGTCTGTAACTGATTTTGGACCACATAAAACCCAGGCCACTGCACTTTCTTGAATTAATTTCTACTCGAGCTAGACGTAGCTTAAAAAAGCCATTATTTATCATCAGTTTCTTCAAGACTGAAGAATTTACTGTAACTGCCAGTAAATGTGTGAAATGCCTAACCACATTCTCTGTTAAAAAGCAAGGCTTTATATCTAACCCAGAATGTTCTTAGATTCTATTTTCACCTGCTAAATCCTGTTCTATGGCTAAGTAAACAGTCCTATTGAGAATGTATTGTGTTTGCTTTGTCAAGGTTAATGACAATTGTTAGTTTTCTGTATGATTCTAGTTCTCATCTCTAGTTCTCCCATGAGTCACTTTTTGCATCTTAAAAGATAGTTTTGGAAGCATCCACAGATTGCTGGCACAATCTCACTGAGACAATTTCTTAGTGCAGGAGATGAAAGAAGGGAATTAGTTTATTACCACCTGATTCCTAAGTTACAAAATTGAAAGGCTGAGCTTTCATGTGGTATATCAAAAGCTGCAAGATTTTATTCAATTCTTGAAACTTAGCCCATGTACTCTCAATAGAAAGTTAATTTGGTTATGTGGGTTAGGACAGATGCCATCGGGACCTAAAATGAGTTTTCCTCTGAAAAACAGCAAGGTCTTACCCAATAGATCTGGTCTCCTTTTTTTTTTTTTTAATTCAAAATCTTCTGTAAGAATGCAAGTAACATTTATTGTATACCTTTATATTACCATTAGTCCCTCAAAACCCATTCAATTTTAAACTTGAATTAGATTCTATTTGTCATCCTTGGTCTTCCTCTTCCAAGTGTAGAATACCCTTCCATACGCAGCAGCTTTTTGTTCCGTCCACTCTGACAAAGTCAGAGGGAATATTTGAAAACAATTCTCCACAGCTGCTCATCCACAGACAAATTCAAGATAACTTGCAATTTCATTCTAAATCTCAGCACTTGGGCACTGCCTTAACAGTTTCAAAGCTTTTATTGGAGATGTCAAATTTCATTCATCAGTAGCTACAGTACAGGATAAGTATGAAGAATGTGGGCATTAGCTTTATTAATTTTCAAGAGTGCTATATATCAATATACCTCTGTGGACTCAGAGTAATAGTACAACCAGTTATGAAATACCCTCCAGAATTCACTGACCACAATTTTGAGCCTAATGTTTAATGAGTCAATACCAGCAATCTACACCAGAGAGAGATAAAACCTAACACACTACCTGTAAGAATTAAAAATTTATCTGATCACAGGTTGCAGCCTGTTCTAACTTGCAGGACGTTTCTAGAGAGAAACCCTGGATTAAAAAAGAAAGTTTTTCTAAAACTAAGAAGCCAGTCTGGATGCAAAGAAAGGGAGATGCAAGTAGGAAAAAACTGGCTGAGAACATTCCAAAGAATTCTGCTGTAGAGCACACCAAACCAAGCAGCATACAAAATTAGTTTGGAGAAAAATAAGCAAGTTGTGCAAGCAGGGCCATACCACCCAGGAAATCATAGAATACCAGGTCGGGAGGGACCTCAGCCATCATCTGGTTCAACCTATCTTGGCAAAGCATGACCTGGACTATGATGTCCCAGCACCCTGTCCAGTTGAATCTTTGTGTCCAATGTTGGGAAAGCCACTTCCCTGGAGAGATTATTCCAATGACTGGTTGTTCTCATTGTGAAAAATTTTCCTATTGTGCCCAACCGGAATCTCCCTAAAAGTAACTTGCACCCATTATCCCTCCTCTTTTCCACGTGACTCCTTTTAAAAAGGCACTCTCCAACTTCTTTGTAGCCACCCTTTAAATGCTGGAACATGGTGATAAGGTCTCCCCTGAGCCTTCTTTTCTCCAAGCTGAACAAGCCCAGCTTTCTCAGCCTTTCCTTACAGAGTTCCCAGTCCTGGTAATCTTTGTACCAGTATGGTAATCTTTGGAGCCCTTCTCTGAACCCTCTCCAGCCTGTCTACATCTTTTTCTATAGCAGGAACCAAAACTGAACACAGTATTCCAGGTATGGCCCAACAAGCACCAAGTAATGCCCCTGTTGATGCAACCCAGCATCCTGTTGGCTTTCCTTGCCACAGCTGCACACTGTTCATTCACCTTGAGCTTGCTGTCCATCAGAACCCAAAGGTTCTTTTCCACAGAGCTGTTCTTCAACCAAGGAGATGCCAGCCTATGCTGCACTCTTGGATTATGTTTACCTTACACTTGTCCTTGTTGCATTTCATAATGCTCTTGTTAGCCCACTCATCCATCCTATCCAGGTCTTTCTGCAGGGTGGGTCTCCCTTCTGAAGTGTCCACTTTCCCACTCAGTTTGGTATCATCAAACTTCATCAGGGTACTTGATCCCATTATAGAGATCATTTATGAAGATACTAAACAGCATTGAGCCAAATACCAATCCCAGGGGGACCCCACTAGTGACAGGTCCCCAGTTTGAGAAGGAGCTATTCACCACCACCCCCGGGGGTGCAGCCAGTCAGCCACTTCCCCATCCACTGCACAGACCACTTGTCCAGACTAACACATCAGTTTTTCTAGGAGGAGGAGGCTACAGGAAACTCTATCAAAAGCCTTGGAGAAATCCAGGTAGACAATGTCCATTGCTCCCCCTGCATCAACCAAGCAAGTTACTCTGTCATAGAAGGCAGTCAGATTTGCCAAGCACGATTTGCCCCTGGTAAATCTGTGCTGGCTTTTCCCAATCACATGCTTCATTTGGCTTGTAATAGCTGCTTGGAGGATTTGCTCCATAACCTTCCTAGGGACTGAGTTAAGACTGATGGACCTATGATTTCCCAGATCCTCCTTTGAGACCTTCTTTGTAGTTGGGGGTGACAATAGCCTTCCTCTAGTCTTCTGGGGCATCCCCTGATCTCCATGAATCCTCAAAGATTATGGAGAGCAGCCTTGCAAGAACATCAGCAGCTCTCATAACACCCCTGCGTGGATAGTGTCAGGGCCCATCAATTTGTGGGGATCAAGCTCCTGTAATAGTTCATGTACCAACTCCTCCTTCACTGACAGTGGGTCTGTCTGCATCCACTTGAATTTTAGTTCCCAAGGCCTGAGGGCTGAGAGTGCTGATACAGGCAGAGGTGAAGAAAGCATTAAGAATCTGACTTTTCAGCATTGCTGGTGACCAGTTTCTCTCTCCTGCTTAACAGCAGGCCAATATTTTCCTTGTTTCTGGTTGTTGTTTATGTAGCTCAAGAACCCTTTTTTGTCGTTTTTGACATCTCAGCCCAATTTCAATTCAAGCTCAGCTTTTGCTTTTCTAACTGCATCTCTGCACACTCTGGCAACACCCTTGTAGATCTCAATGGCTATTCATCCACTTTTCCATCTCTGGTACACTTTGGAAAGTATCTTTTCAAATTATTATGACTATCCTTATAACTTAAACTATTGCCTTTGTTTCCTCCATCTACTCCTCTAGCAAAGGTTTTTTTTTCTTCTAACTTTCCGAATTCTTGAGAATCTACAGAGGTTCAAACTCTCCCTTGACTCCTCATTCACTGGTCATAAAATTATGCCTAACTGCCCTTTGCATATGCCTGAGCAGGTATGACTCTTCCTTATCCACACTAATAACCCATACAAAAAATTTAATCAATTCTAAATCTGAAATTCACTCGCACTTGTATTATGAAATAATTTGCTTCAGTAAATGTCCATCTTGTACTCCACCTTCTTGGCATCTTCCTCTATGACTTTAGTAAATGCTCTAGGATAGCAAGCCACCTTGATACATTCCTACTTACATTAACCCCAAGTGGATAGGAGTAGGCAAATTAGATTTCCTTTGCCAGTATTCTACCTTTATCAGAAGTCCTCTCTCATTCTCTGTTGATTTCACAACATGAAAATTCTACTACATCTTTCCACACACAAATTTAATTGTAGCTTTTTTGTTCTACTTTTGTAATCTGAAATTATAAATCATACTGATCTATCCCCTTATTTTTATCATCTATAATCTGTTTCATTGCCTCATTCTTGGTTTACTTGCAGTTCATAGTCATCTCCCAAATTTCTTACCAACCTTTCACTCTATTTTTTTTCTAATTTTCCTGTATATCTATGTACTTATATTGTCTGTAGAAAATGATGTGAAATGTAAGTATGCCAGTTATGCAGAGAGAGATCTTCACTGCCACCTATTCTATTTTTATGTCCTACTCCCATTGGCATCTATTACAAAGTGTTCTTACAGTGAAAAGAATAACATAAGCACAGGAGTAGTTTGAGAAAAAATCGCATTCTGGAAAAATGCCTTTTGGACCTGGGTATAAAATCTACTTCTGCTGGCAAGTCTTCTTCACTTTCTCATTTCTGACCTAGAATGCATGATTGCAAAATTCCACTTGTTGGTATTCAAGCAAACAGAATTGTTACAGCTCACTTTCCATCTGCAACACAATACTCAATCACTTGTTCTCCTCTATCCTTCCCCAAGCTTGCATCACTTTCCGCATTATGTTGCAAATTGCCTTTTTATATCAAACTCCCCAAAGATCCAGTCATCTTACTCAAAGAGTGCCTTCCTTCCTCACCTGTCATTTCCTTCTTTTATTTTTCATTTCTACCTCAGCTGTCATACCAACACCTCAAATTGTTTCATTTTTTGCTGGGCTTTTGCCTTCACTCTGCAGGCACTAAAGACAATATTTGGCAAGAGCTTTCAGACAGTGAAACTGGAAAAAAAAACAACACAATTTTTACTCAAAGGAACTACAGTTACTGAAGGCATTTAATGTGTTTAAAGATCTTTTTCTATGTGATCACAGCCATTGCCGCACATCAGATATAATGCCTGTGATGTTTCAGCCATAAACTGTACCTCTGGATCCCCTTTGTGTTTGCCCTGAAGGATATCCTAATGAAGTCTCCAACTTCCAGACCCTAACTGATGAAAACTTCTGTAATACTCTGACTCCAAATCGGACTCAGAAATTTACTGGAATCACATTGGCAGTTTTTTAGCTATTATACAGGGGGGGTTTTTTGGTTTTTGTTGTTCTGTTTTTTTGTTGGTTTATTTTTTTTTGTTGCCCTATGGATTAAAATGAAGGACACAGTAAGGACTGCAGCTCAACTACATAAAGTAATACTCACTAAAACATACCAAACATTGTTCCTCTCAATTTCTAGCACTCCCACAATTACACACATTTATCCTTTTTTCTGGAGTTGAAGAAAAACTAATGTTAAATGTATACAGCCGATGAATTTCAGTAAAGATAACAGCATTTCTGATTCTGTTCTCTCAGTATTATCTCCACACTAAAAGCTTCTTAAAACAGTCTCTTATTTACTCTGAACAAAAACATTTAAAAGAAAGCACATTTTAAAGTCAGAAACTCTTACGCAAACACCTACTTTACATTCAATTATCAACATACCAGCCAAAAAGACTAGTAAGTGAAATAGTTCTAGTGCTTTCATTGGTGCCAAGTCTCCTATGGAAGTCAGACATGTTACTGCACTGAGGGGACCCTACAGAGTAATTCATATTTTTTGATGCCTCATCTTTTGAGTCAGGTCATAGTACTCTTCTTTCTTTCTTTCTAGTGAAGTGAAAGTTCAACTTTATGCCTGAAGTATTTCAGTATTGTCATCTAGTATATACAGCGATGGCAACTTGAATTAGAAAATCCTTCTACGGCATATGACCACATTTTCATGAAAAGAGAAAAAAAAGATATGTTGCAACAGCATAATTAGAACAGGCTAATCATGTCTGAAAAGCAAGATACTAGCTCCACATTCCCACCTCTGAATTTAGCTATGTGGGATTTTTTCATCCAAGGTTTTACGGCTAATACAAACTCACACTATTTGTCTGTGCCTGTGACCTTAATACTGCCTTAATCACATCGTTTGGAGGCTTCTATCAAATTGATGAGTACATTCTCTCTAAAAAATTTCCTTTTCTAGCTCAGAATCTAAGGAGAATGTAAAGAACAAAGCAGAAAATAAATTGCTATCATTACAGAAACTCAAAAGAGTAACACTTAAAAATGTCAGATGTTTCTTACTTCAGTTATAATAGTACATAAAGGACATAGGGATAAAACAGTACAGAATTACCTGGATATTCAGGGAGGTACAACAACAACCACAAAAAGCAGCCCTCAAAGTAACAGCTGAGAGCAGCAGTTCAAATAGCTACAGAAAAGACACTGAACAGAAGGTCTAAATACATAAACAATGTCTTTTGCACTGATATATAAGGTCTTTGTATTTGTAGCTTCTATGAATACTTCAATAGAAAGGTAAAATGCAATGATCTATACAGCAGCAAGTCTTTAGCATAAAACTAGAATTTCAGTTTTCTCAAACCAAAAAACCCCAAACAAGGCATTCTTCCTGCATTATCTGAATATGACCAGACAAAACTCTTAAATGTGCAATATTCAGAAGAGAATAGCAGAAAAAAACGTACCGGTATAAAATCCTCTTTGCAACTAGACAAACTCTCACCATTGGTTCAATTAGCTTACACATCCCTCCACAATTTCAGCTGAATTTTGTCACAGATGTAGAAATGCTGTTAGGATTCTGTAAGAATCGCCACAGACTTGAAACTCCCCCCAGAAACTGTCACCTACTACACAGTGAATAGGAAACAAAAATGAGATTTCATGTAACATACAAATCTAAGAGACAACAGCCACAGAGCTGATCCTGTGGCCTCCCCACACTTGCTAACGCAGATTCAGCCTGCTTTGCACTGAACAGCATTACTTTGATGCCAGGGTGATCCTGATCACCTAACTAAGCCAGCAGAAAACAACCGCTACCAGAAAAACAGGTTCTTCTCTGCAAAGAACGAAAAGAGAAGAGAGAAAATAGGGATAGAAAATTGGAACCTTACCAGTGGCAACAAGCCATTAGGTCTGTTTAACTTTAAGATACAAGACTATGAGAAAAATCAAGCTTCACATTATATAATGATACCTGACTTTAAACAGAAGCTGGATATTTAATTCTCTTAAGCGTGCTTAGAAAACTTATTAAACAATAATATCAATCCAATCTCAGCACGTAAGCCTTAAATTCTCAAAAGCATTTATGCCTTTACTCCTACTAACTTCTATGACAGGGAACCTGAACACCTTTACAGAGCTTTAGATACTAACTGCTGCTAAACATATAGACACTATTTTGAGAAGAAAATTTGAAAACATTAAAGACCATTGGTAAACGTACTGGGTGTGCAGCTAAAGCATATTAAGACAATATAAACTACCAGTAGATCAACTTTCATTTATAAAACACAGGTGCATACTTGTGTAGCTAAAAATAATAGTTAAAGTAGAGTTGAGGCAAAATCACCAAGAAGATAGCACTAGTAAAAATCAAATTTCAGCTGTGTCAATATATCAGCTAGAACAATCCAATGACAGACTAACATGATATTCAAATATATTTGGCTGGGTAAAGAAACAAAAAGGTTACCCTTTTCTTGTTTCCTCTCATTACTTATACTCCAGTAGCTTACTTCTGACATGAAATTCATGATGAATGAATTCAATGAGTAAAAAGATTTTCAGAAGTAATAAAACCAGGATTTGTAGTATTAGGAACAATATTTATAGCTCCAAATCTCCAATTTAAAATCTTTCTTACATAATTTGTGAATGTCAGGAAAACAAAGGTTTTATTGCAAAGAAACAGAAAAGGATTCTTTCAAAGGTATAAAATTTAAGACAGTCTAAAGCATCACTGAGTAGCTGATATAGCTGAATAAGAATAGTCTCTGCACAGGTGTTGGCATGTTCTGACAAAGCTCCTAACCACAGCTTTGGCACATACAGCCTGTTATACTGCCACTGAGGCTGTCTACTCATACAGATTACCAGATGCTGGTTAGAAGCTTAATTGTGTGTATCCTGACAAAAATGGAAATAAACTACCCAGAGATTGCAAAGATCTCCTTGCTGTGATTCCCAGACCAAAAATCAGTTAACTTAGCACCAAAGGTTAAGAATATATGGAATTATATTAGTTTGGTTGTGGTTTTAAAAAGAATACAGGAGTTACGGAATACAACACAGTATGTATCCAATTAATGTTAAATGTGTTCCAAATATCATCAGCCTTCCCCTCATTCTTTTTATGTTTACACAGTATCCAAAATACTTAATTACTACAAAATAGCCTGTGTTCCATTAAAATTAAATAAAGCTTTATAAATAAGCAATGGTGCCAACAAAGCCCTTTCAGCTTCTCCTCATTACTTCCAAAACTATTTTAGCCTGGGTAGCTTTTTGAGATTAAAGCAAGTCTACATATACTGATTGTTGAAAGCTTTGACAACAGGCAAATACTGGCCTTGAGCTGCTAGTTTGCAAAATAGAAGAGAAGCTGCAAAGGCAAAATCAGAACAAGAAAACTTCAGGGAAGAACAGAACAGGAACAGCAGAAGAAAAAGATATCAAAGATTTATATCCAGGAACGCAAGGGAACATCTGACAAGACAAAGGGGAATGGCTTTAAATTGAAAGAAGGGAGATTTAGATGAACTATTAGGAAATTTCTTTACTACAGTGAGGCGCTGGCACAGGGTGCCCAGAGAAGCTGTGGCTGCCCCATCCCTGGCAGTGTTCAAGGCCAGGTTGGACACAGGGGCTTGGAGCAACCTGCTCTAGTGGAAGGTGTCCCTGTCTGTGGCAGCGGGTTGGAACTGGATGAGCTTTTAGGTCCCTTTCAACCCAAACTAGGCTGTGATTCTATGATCTCTTTCAAATTACTCCTATGTTTGGACAAAACCAACCACATAACACTGTCTATCAAAAATTCCAAGTACAATATACTCAAAGTGAGAAATTTTTTTATAAGGATAATATTTAAAGCGTCTCCTATTCCATCTCTATTACTATGTTTCTTATTTGTAACAATGCAAAATGAAGGACAGTATCTTCACATTAACCATTCCTGTTATCTTTGCAGACACACATAACTAGGATATTCTCCATAATTATTACATTAACATGGATATGTGCAGCTCTAATTATTTTATCTGCTGGGATCAAGTCAGGGCATGTAAACCATATAGCATAGCAACAGAGTTTACCTGAAGCGTGGAAAAATAGATGATTAATTTCTTTACTATTATAAACATCCTTTTATGGCCAATTTCTTAGGCTATGGGTATAAAAAATACATATATAAACAGCTGAGACATCACAGCTATATGTATTGTTCCTACATTAGCTACAAGAGCTAAGTAATCAAAACAAAATAAAGAAATAATAATCAGTATCCCACAGAAGTGTGGAAATGTAGTGTACACAGAATTCTCACGTTAACAAGTACCACTGGTACACATGACTAAATTTTTTTTAAGTATTATGTATAGTGTTTATTTGTTCTTTTAATTTTTACCCTATAAAAATTTGTGACCAATCTAAATCACAGCAAACAATCTCAGGTTTTACTGTATTGCTTCAAGAGAGCAATTTCTTTACAGGCGCTACAGGAACAATAGGTAGGGTTTGAAGCATCCCCGCAAAAACAAAAGTTTCAGGTATGTAGGAAATGAAACATCTGATCAACTGGTCTGCTTTGAATGATTTACAATATATAGCACATTATTTGAACTGAATATACACAAGATGACAAAAACTTGTAAGCAAATACAGAAAAATGTTGCCAAGTATACTAGAGACGTAATGAGTATGTGGTAATTTGCTATCACTTCAGCATGGTTCGGCCTGTGTTTCGAGTAGCAGAATTCTACACTAGACTTTCAAACTTGTGTAAAGAGCTTTTTAATTCAGCACCTAACTTGAAAGAATTTAGAGTATTTACAAAGAGAATAGAAGTAGGAAAGAGAAAGGTAGGTGTTAAGGAGAAGAAAGGAGGGCTGAAAGGAAGCAAGAATAAAAAGCATTCTTTTAGATAAGATGTGATAAGAGTACAAAAAATGCATTGTTCCCCCCCCCCCCCCCCAAAAAAAACTCTGAGAGATCATGGCTAAACTCCACAGTAAGACATTAGACTGCACTTACACAAAGCCAAATTCTTTTGCAATATAAAATCATTCTTATAATGTGTCCACAAAATTGGCATCTGTTTAGCACATGCTGTTTAGCAGGTGTGCTCTACACACGTGTTCCATTTAGCACAGCAGATTCAATCCACATTTATTGTCTAAATATCACTCTGTGATATTATTTCTGGTCCCGTGGCATAAAAAAACCTACCCGTAAATACATCATTATAGGTTACTTTCCAGCAGAAATTTTTCACCAAGGAACCTTTTCTCAGGAAAGCAAAACCCTTACTTGGAGGGAGCAAAGGTGTTACCATTTGACAATTGTTAAGTGATCTGTATGGGTGTTAAGGACAAAAGAAAGTATGAACGGAGGTGGAAGGCAGTAACCTCAAAGGATCTCAGACAGAGGCAAACAATAGCTCCCCTCCATCCTCATCATGTTTCTCCTGAGGGCTGAGATTATAAATTTACAGTACCCTGCCAGACCTCAGTCTCCTGCTGACAGAGAGTTCACTGTGGTTATTGCATGTAAGAGAAGATCAACACATCCATGATTATACAATGACTAGTTTTAATCATGATCAAACCTGCAGACCTAGAATTGAACTAGAAATCCAATTATGAAAAGCCCTCTGACCCAGTAACATTATATTCATAGTATGTGTCACTCCACTGAAAAATAATTTAGTTTTCTGAAGGAAACTGTCTGCTTATTAATTCATAAACTGTTTGGAATATAGCCTTAGCATTTATTTCATTTCACTGTATCCAAAGAAAAACAATTAAGACTACTTTCAACTCCCAGAAGGACTGCTTGAATATGCAAGACAAACAACCCTGGACGTGATGAGCAGTGCATGTTCCTGACAAAGTACTTATGGTATGTTAGAGAGATTTGTTACCATGAAAATTAAATGCTAATGTTGAATTTCATTTTCCTTAAAGTGATGTTTACATATGCAAAGGCTTTGTTTAAATATTGGAAAGAAAGATTGAAACACCAAAATCCATAACTTAGTATAGAATAGGTAATTTAAAATATAAATACCATAGTTAGTAAGCACCTGAGCCCGCCCTTCCAGATTTTAGGGGTCTGTGTACTTATTTCACATTTCAATCACATTTCAGTAATTTGAAAAGGGATCTAGTTTTATCCATGAATAACTTAAGCTGAACTACATTAAAATGGAAAAACAAAAAAACAATTAGTATTGTTAACTTTGGCCTCATTTCATCTTCCTTCTTTCTCCTGGGAGTATAGCATACAGTAGGTCACATACTACCCTTTTAACCACATCCCTGAACACCAATGTAAGTTTAACTGTTGGATTTTACATTGCAAATGTTTCTTCTGGAAGACTTCCTTTAAGAATACAGTAGTGATTAGTCCCCCAGTTCAAATACATTTACCATTTTGAATATTTTTACTTGCAGTTCTATACCAATTACAATTAATTTTTTTATATCTATTTCATCAATACCCACAAATACCAACAGAGATTATTGTTTTGTTGTATTCGAAACTAAAACTATATAAAAAGGTTCCAAAATTATAATGTAAGTCTTCTCACCTCTTGAATTATGTTTATTATTGAAAGAGTTAAAAAGAACAGAAGAATTATAACTCAAAATAGACTTCTGTGGAATTTTAATGTTTCACTCACACAAAAAAATCCCTTCTTAAAAACAATCGACATTTTTCAAGTGTAATGAAGTTTGCATCAGTAACATTGTGGCCAAGGTACCCAACCAAGAGAGCACTGCTGCTTGTCTTGTGCAGTGCATTCTAATGCTACTTAATGATGGCTGTTTCCTTCAAAGACAGACCTCGGCAAAAGTTAAATGTTCAACGCACCACAACTGCACAGTTAGAGAGAACTTATACTGGCGGAATCCCATGCAGTGGCATTTCACCTCATAGGTTTCAAGTGCTGTAAGCACTGTACATTTGTTAGTGAAGGAACAAGCACAACCAAACCATTCTCCTCCTTGACCCCTCCAAAATTCCCAGCTGATGTCCAAGAGAAAGTCTTGACACTTTAATTAAAGGGGAAACAAAGCATTCTTGTAGAGTTAATGAAATTACGCAATTACAGTCTCAAAAGCCAAACAATGCTGACATTACTGGTAGTTGTACAGGCATGATTCCACCACCTGCTGTGCGCTTTGAATGGAGGCTCTGGTTCTGTTGTCAAGTTCCCTTTCAAATCATCCAAAGTCAAATACAATCATAAAACTCAGTGAATGAGAGAAAGCATTGTAAGAACTCCTGTGGGATAAAAGCAATCCTTAGGCACAACATTTCCAACTCTCATTTGTCAGGGCTGTCTGTCCTGAAGAAGATAGCAATGCCAACAGCTATCAGTAAAAATAAAGTTTTTGTATTTTTTTATATTTATATAAATTCTTTATATAAATTTTTTTACATTTTCACAGCCACGTTCAAAGGTGTTGAAATTAATTTCAGTAGGTCCCTTTTCGAGGAAATAGAAGCATTTGCATGTAAGAAGTAATCATTTTATTACCAGCAGTCTTTGCAAATGATTATAGCAAGAGTGAGGTTCAGAGTCTTGCAGAAGAGAGGCTATTATTCTAAAATCTGTCACTAGTTACACTCAACTACAGAAAAAATATATGAATATGCAAAGCATATCTACAATTATAATTAGAATCAAATGCATTTTACTTTCCAACAAATCCAACTGAATTAGTTTCAGTCTTGGGGGCCTGTTATTTTATTATTCTTAGCAGCATATAATGAGTCAAAATAAGCAATGCTCTTTAGCACAAAGAAACCCTTTGGTAATTGTATCAAGTACCAATAGCTTTAAATATCAAACAATCTATTTGTAGAAATGCATGGCTTTGGGTGTCTTGATTTAACAACGCTGCAATGATGGATGGAAAATTATATCTTACATAAATTCTTCTTGCAAATGTATGATTATTTTTTCACAGCTTTATTTGTGGCTGACATTCTTAACCATTTTCCTATTTTCTCCATGTAGGTCTGTCATATTTAAAAACACATGTTTAGGCAAAGCCTAGAACTACAGCAATCATCACATCATCTATTACATACACAATACCATACACAAAGCCAAAGCATGGATTTCATCTAAAAAGAAGTTTTGTCATTTTATCATTTTCAAGTCTACTGTAGATGTCTTTTTTAAAAAAACCAAACTATTGCCTAATGAAATATGTAATTCTTTTAAAATAAGTTCCATCCAAATCAACTAACAAACACTTTGTAGCTTACATTCAGTTAATCTGGGACCATATTCTTAACATTTCAGTCACAGAACATTAATTCTGTAAGTAATGAGGCATCATATTCTAAAGATACATATTCTTTGATGCTTAATGTCCACTAGCACCAAAATAACACCAGCTCCCACTGTGTACGTGGGGACAGTCCCACTGAACAAGCAGCAGCACACGCTGTACTTGTTCTAGAGCTACAGTCATGCTCACCAGTTCACAAACACACATACGCCGGCTGGCATATCTTCGGAATGCTTTCCCATCCCCAGGCACTATTGCAAGTCTTTTCCCTTCCCCAAGCCATCAAGTCTAATGGGAATTATAAAGACTTACTTTGATATTGCTATTCTTTAATAGAAAGTTACAAGCAGCTTGCTATTTTAGGGCAAGGCAGAAAGCTTCTTCCCTTAAGTACAATTTTTTGGGGGGAAAAAAAAAAAAACAATCTAATAACAGCTAGACAGCTGAAAAAGTCCTCTGCTGGTCAATCAGTACATCCCCTTTCCTATGCTGACACTGCACCTATGTTTTTCCTTCAGAGAAATCCTATTCTGGAAATACAAACACCCTAGGCAATCTATTCCAGTGCTTCACTATATTTACTTCCATATCTTGTTTAATATGTAATCTGAATTAATCTTATTGGATTTCTACTTTATTACTTCATGTTCTAACAGATGGTTTTGTTGTTTTTCAGTTTTGGTTGTTTGGGTATTTGTTTGTGTTTTGTTTTGGTGTTTCTTTCAACAGAACCATTTTATATTTTAAGGATGTATCCTGTCTCCCCTTAGTGTTCTTTTCTGTTAACTACGTAATTTGACTCTTGACCTTTTCTTTGACAGGGTCCAAGGAACTCTATAAAATCTGTTCCAGCTGAAACCAAAGACAGACAGTTATGTTCCACTGACTTCTAATCATTCTTTATTGTAGATGCTCTACCTGTCTCCTGAGGAGCTGTGATCAAACTGAGAACAATACTGCAGCCAGAGCTACATATCAAATAAACAAAGCACGAGGAATATTCCACATCCTCTACACATTATTCCTGGATTCACTGCAGTATGGTGTTCATAAAATCACGGACTAGTTTGGGTTGGAAGGGACCCTAAAGCTCATCCAGTTCCAACCCTCCGCCACAGGCACGGACACCTTCCACTAGAGCAGGTTGCTCCAAGCCCCGTCCAACCTGGCCTTAAACACTGCCAGGGATGGGGCAGCCACAGCTTCCTTGAACAACCTGTGCCAGGGCCTCACCACCCACAGTAAAGAATTGATTGTGGATGATGCTGTAAAGGATAAACACGACACTCAAATGTGGGGACTGGAACAATTTGTACACTACAGACAAATGCCCAAGTTGTTCCACAGCTGCTTAGATAACAGAGCTTGGAGTCTCAGGACTAAGAGCTGAGAAACACACGACGACTCCTTGAGCTGCACAACATTGGCCATAGAACCATTAGGAGATTTAAGACGCTCTGCACTCACACACAATAGAAAACAAACACTTCAGCTTTATTTATAAAGAGGAACAGATTGTTTTTCCACAGAAGGAACAGTCCTCTGGAATAAACTATTCATTGAAGTCCTGCTCTATCTTCAAAAGGCCATCTATGCTGTGCAGAAATACTCCATGCAGCTTCTTCCATCATTTCTACCACCCCAGATACCTCATCAAATGGATTTTTAACCCCTTCTTTTGATTAATCTAGTCTGCTACAGGATACAGCATGACCAACGATCTCTGTTAAGTCAAGAAGGTGAGGAGTCACACTGAAATCATTATAGTACATGAATGTTGTCCTGGGTTCAGCTATAGCAGCCATTTTTCTCCTTCTTAGTAGCTGGTGCAGTGCTGTGTTTTTTAACTTTCAGCCTGGGAACAATGCTGATAATACCGATGTTTTTAGTTGTTACTAAGTAATGTTTACTCTGACCAAGGACTTTCTCAGTCTCATGCTTTGCCAGGGAGGAGGGGAAGCTGGGAGGAAACAGAGACAGGACACCTGACCTAAACCGGCCAAAGGGGTATTCTATACCACAGCACGTCATGCCCCGTATATAAACCGGGCGGAGTTACCCAGAAGGCCCAGATCACTGCTCGGGTCAGGCTGGGTATCGGTTGGCAGGTGGTGAGCAATTGTATCAATTGTATTCTCTTCCCTTGTTATTTCCCTTATCATTATTATCATTGGTGGTAGCAGTGGTAGTTTTGTGTTATACCTTAGTTACTGGACTGCTCTTATCTCAACCTGTGGGAGTTACATTCTTTTGATTCTCCTCCCCATCCCTCCGGGAGCAAGGGAAGGAAGAAGGGGGGGAGTGAGCGAGCGGCTGCATGGTTCCGAGTTACCGGCTGGGCTCAAACCACGACAAATGTATTAATAATTCCGAGTGCTAAATTCAGCTACAGTCTCAAAGTGGTATACTGATCATCCAACTTTTAATTTACTACTCCTTGATGGTGGGAATTTAACTTAATACATGCAATTAAAATTAATTTCATGATTTCAAATGATGCAATTCAATATTACAACTCTAAGATACAAAGTCAATGCTGGTACTGATATGCCTGGATTTTAAAGATCTACTTCTGATTGCCATTAACAGGAACTATGAATGTAAAATTCAGTACTATTTTACTGGTAGCAATTCTGATTGTGTTAACCTGATTCTTGTCATCACAGCATCACCACAATATCCTCCTGTTTGTTTTTCAAAATAGTGTTTTATGTCATAGATAGCCAACCCTTTAAGGCACAAAACATCTATGTTCATACAATATAGATGTACAGCACAACTCCACATATAACTTAACCTGTGCCAGTGTTCAGCTATTCTGCAATATTGTTATTGACTCACACTAAGCTTGTTTTATACAACAAAACCTAGAACCTACTCTAAATAGAAGCTGATTGGCCAACTCTTCATCTTCTTGTTCTGTTCATTTGATTTTTCTTCAAGGTAGAGTTTTGTACTTTTTCTTACATTGCATGTTATTTCTTTAGATCGATTCTCCAATAGGTCAAGTTTTGAACTGCACTCCCTTCCTCAATCACTGTTCCACCCCCACCAAACCCCATTCACTTGGGCTGCAAGTGTAGTCAGCAGACTATTCCACCTTCTGGACCATTAATGACAACATAGCCCAGCAAAAACCTATGCAATATATCTGCATGTTTCCAATCTGGTTTCCACTCATTTCGGAAAGTTTTTGCCAGGTCACATTTCCACAGCTGCTAATAGGAATGATCTGTGAGACAGTATCCAAAGCCTTTCTAAAAACATATGACCATTTATATCTCAAAGATAAAGTTACAACATTACTTCTCTTATGCCCAGGACACTTCTTAACCTGTTATAGATGCAATTTAGACTGGATTGAAATAATTTTTCCTAGCAAATCCATCTCATTGTACTACTTTTCCTGGGTTTTTTTTCCACATAGTCAGCAAAACTTCATTTAATCATTACAAATTTCCTTGGGAATTTAAATTATACTGTCTAGTCTATAATTTCTTAGCTTTTACATTTTATCTCGTTTGAAATACAGACATTGTATTTTCTTCTCCCTTCTCTAGGCTGCGGTCTTATATCTTTGTAACTGGTATTAATTTTCTTAGCTGTCTGTTGGGAGATTTGTATACCAGTGAAGGACTGTAGAAATAAGTATTCCCAGTACTACCTGTCAGTCACCTGCTCCCTACTGAATATCCAATCAGTGCTTTCTTAGCAGTCTTACTACAAACACAAAATGATTGCCTATTTTGTTTATTCCCCTTCCTAACTATTTTGGGACCTCACCTTTCCACTGCTGTCCCAATATGTGCTAATTTATATTCAAATTCAATAACCTGATTAAGTACCCATTTAGGTTTAGCTTCCCTTCTCTGAGAGCACAGAAACAGTAGTTCTTCTAAACTTTGTACACTTTCTTCCATGGAACTCCGGAGAAACTTGGGTTTTATAGATGTATACATGTGATATTTCAACCTAAATTCCTATTAATTACAAAAGCTATGTTTGTATGATCACTGGATTTTACTTCTCTACTTTTTTATTATTCCACTGGCCATAATTTCAAAACCTGTTCCACAGAAACAGGTAATGCCTTAACTCCAGAAATATCCAATGCACCTTTTGATAAAGTCTTACACCAAATAAAACAACAGAAAATTAAACTGCATTGTAATACAGTGTATGTGGAAATAGAATTTACTAAACATGAAGAAGCTGCAATTGTCCTGCTAATAACTAGTGAATGCAAACGTAGAATGTACTCTGTGAGGAACCCAAGAGAACAAAAATCACAGAATCCCAGCCTGGTTTGGGTTGGAAGGGACCTTAAAGCTCATCCAGTTCCAACCCCCTGCCATGGGCAGGGACACCTTCCACTAGAGCAGGTTGCTCCAAGCCCTGTCCAACTTGGCTTTTAAAATAAAAACCAGAAAAAGTTCATTTCATCAGAATATTAAAATTCACGTTATCAAAGATTCCCTACAATTTTAACGATGTGTAAGATTTTGATTTAATTGTTTAAAGCTGTACTCCACACATGTTCTTAATCTAAGAATATTTATGCTATTTCAGCTGGCTTATTAAGGACTAGATATGTAAACCTGTTAGCCAACTTACCTGTTACTGTAGAATTTAACTGAATCTGGTAACAAAGATTTTAAAGTCAAGAGAATACATTCTCTCAGAAAAAAATCACAGTTGCTTTTTTACTGTTTCACTGATAAACTTCATATTAAAGGGACCTTAGGTTTTAAATTACATGTCAGCTTTTACAAGCTATTACAATAACGATAACACAATATATGCCTGTCCTTGAAGTAAATGTTCTAGCTCAGCTGTGAGTCATATTTGCATCTACTTAAAAGTAAGCGCAAGCATTTGTTAGATCACTATTCAGCTACAAGACACGGAAAAGATTTTAAATCATTTTCATCACCATAATTCACTCCTACGTAACAGTAAACACAAACATTTATAATTTTGTCTCCAGTACACAATTTCATGACAACATATTTGCTTTTTACTGAATGTGATGTAATCCAAATGCTTAAACTTTAAAATTGGATAAACTGCCCACCCTGAACTTTTGTAAACTTTAGATGTTCACTTACATTTACTAAAGAGCCAAACACTGTATTTGACGATGAACTTTACCTAGATCTCCCATTTGTCATAAATGTACTGTTTGAACACAGAAATTTTAATTACATATATTTCTTTTATATATTCCTCATCTGAACTCAATGGAACTGACAAATTTATGCTCTGAGTCTTACTTTCTTTGTGGTATAAAAAAAAATTTAAATGAAGTGTAATTTTAATCTGAATGTGCGTAAATCAGTTTTACACACACTCTCCAAAAACATTCGAAGGGTTATTTTCATTACTGTAAACGACACCAATACTATTATTTATGGTACACTCTTCAATAAAGACAGTGCCATGTTGAACCATTCTAAGAAAGTCTGTAAGTCACATAACACATGGCAGAATATAAAAGATCACACAAGTTTGATTTCAAGTATCACATAAAATGATCCAAGGCAGGCAAGGCCTTCATTTATACCTTATCCCTTTGACTGGAACAAATACTCAGACAACTAAACTGTTGAGTAAGAACGCACTATTTTAATGAAATAACTTAGATTTGAACGTAGTTCAATAAATCTAAGTTACAGAACAGAATTCTGTAAGTATCTTTGTTTTAAATACTCACACCTTTGCCCTCTACAGACTTATTTCCTCTGCTGTTTATTTCTAACAGCCTAAGAAATAAGATAATTCATATGCATATCTAAGGTAGTATCCTTTGTCAGGGTCAGGAAATATTTAGACATAATAGATCCAAGAAATGTGAAGTGGGGAAAAAAGGTATTGGTCCATTGCTGAAATGATGTTAGTCTCATACCTGAAGTTTTAAATTATTGCTTAGCCATGGTAAAATCTAGCACTTTCAAACATGCCCATATTTTCTGATGTCTTATTTCTGGAGCTACTCCAGTTTTCTAATCCACTGATTAAATAGACACACCAGTGCCTCTGGTAGGACTCATTTGGGAAACATAAGACCTGCAGAAACACAGATGCTTGCCAGAACCAGTCAACTAACAGTGCTCATGAATTTCAAAGAACAAGAAAGAGCCAGACGGGCATACTACCTGTGCGGAGTTCATATATTCTGGGGGTGAAGCACAACTCCACTGAAGTTCACTATAAAAATCCTGATGACTTCAGTAGAAACAGGAACAAAAAAAATAAGATTCCATAAGCCAATAAATATTCATCTGTTCATAGGTCAAAATGAAAAGAAGAGATACGTCCAAGAGTCTGAATGAAAAACAGGGAAAGTGGAGACAGACTGACTGGCAGGTGCCTCAGTAATACTCAAATACTAATAGGTGGGGAGACCATAGAGATAATTATTTCCAGTATGTGGCAAGATGTGTTTCAGACAGAAACAGTATATATATATTTTTTTAATTATTATTTTATTTGGCAGTTCAGGAGAATGAAAAGGGATGAAAATAGAAATAAAGTGGTATGTTTTTCAGAGAAGAGGTGCATTGCCAGAAGAAGTGTCAGAAGAAATGCCCTTGCAAAACCAGACAGAAACATACAGAAAAGCCCCACCGTGGAGATTTTCTTGTGGAAACAGGGGAAGGAAAGACTGAAGCTGATTACAACTACATCACTGTAAATACAATTCAAACTCTAACTGTGGCTCTCAAACAAAATTAGGCCAGTGTAACAGTTTTAAGAGCTTAAGAAGGTCTAGATATTAGAATGTGTACCTCGATTTGGAAATATAAAAAGCAGTTAGATAGTCCCAAAATGCAACTTCAATAAATAAACCAAGTAAAATAAACAAATTCCTTTCAACAGTAACAAAAAAATCCAATCGGGAAGTAATTTTGATTTACACAACTTCCAAACAGGAACATCAACAAGTATAGAAACTTTCATTGACTATAAAGAAATCCCCAACTTTTTGCCCTCTGTCTCCCAGATGTTATACCTTTGAGACCCAGCTGAAACAGGCTGAAATGCTTGAAAAGTTTGCGAGCACTACAGAATAAGGCACGATTTCTCCAGCTATAAAAGAAACACAACAGAGCAACAAGCATTTATAGCCAATGCTCTTCCTCTGCAGGATGATTACAGATGACTCTCAAAAAGTAGCTTGCTAGCTTCAACTCAGAGCTCCTGTTATTCCCTGAAAAAATAACTGCAATAGAAACTCATACTAAAAATAAAAAACTTGTTACCTACCTGTCCTATTCACTTTTACTGAGTAGGATTTCATTCAGTCATGTTGGACAAATGTCTCTCACCACAGCTTTGTGAAATTTTAAGTGTACTTTGGATTAAGATACTGAGCAACTGGAAAGAATGTTGCATACCTTTGGCTCTTTCTTGCTTGTCTTCTCTGCATCTTTGACTGGATCATATGAAGAGCTTTCAGCATCTAGGATTTTCTGCTGCCTGGCTTTCTGGAGAGCTTTCTGGGTGGGACCTTCCAGCCACTTCTTCCCTGAACATTCATGGCCTACTAGAAAATAAAAACAACAAAAGTATCATCAGCATTTTTTACTTACTCTTCTGAAAGATCCCTCTTTACTTAATATTAGCTAGACATGCCAAATTCTAAAAGAAATACCACTTTGAAAAGATACTCAGGTTACAGTGCCATCCATATAAATATGCCAAGACTACATAACTGCTCACCAGACTATTTTGGTGCATTTTGCTATTTTAGCTTACTAATGGTTCCCTAGATTTTGCTCCCAAAATGCAAGAATGGTTTTGAATCTTGCACTACAGGAGAGAGTCACAGTAAAATGGATATAATTCTTTATTTCCCTCAGAGCCAGAAGAAACATCATCTCACTGCATCCTATCTAATAACTACCACCAATGCATTATTCTGATTTCCCTGCTTTTGCTTCCCTGCATTTTCTCCCAACTCATCTTTCAAACAAGAAATTACTTATGAATCTTGTTGCAATGCTCTGCAGTATGTACATGGGTTTACAGAAAAGGAATAGAATACTCAATTCCAACAGGATTTAGGCACTTACATCCCTCCAGTTCTTTGAAAAAAATCTCAAGATTGAAAAATACTACTACTAAACCCCAGATCGAAACAAATGTCACACTATGCATTTTGCTCTTGTAAAACAGTTTTAGGAAAACCTTGACACCAAAATGCAAACTTTCTGACTTAAAGGGGAAAAAAGAAAACCCCAAACATGCTCTCCACTCTTGAGGCAAAAAAAGCAGATCAAGCAAACATGAAACCTTTCTGTATACCCAACCCGAGTAAAATTACCTGGTGAGAACCGTGCCTAACAAAATGGTCCAATAAAACACCTATATTTTCACTGCTTTAACAGTTAGAGCTAATGTCACATATCCTGAATAACTTCCTCTGAGGAATGTTACATAGCAAACTTGAGTTTTATGTCAAACACTTTCTACTCAGTAACTGCTACCCACTAGCATGTGGCTCACAGATTGGGTTTGTTGGTGCTTTTGAAATACACATACTTAGAAACCAGAGTTATGACAGTTGAAGGGCTTAAAAAGTCAGGAACCATTAGAAAAAAAGGAAGAACAAATCCTAAGGAACTGTTGCAATTGCACTAAGAAGTCAACAGCTTGTGTATATACATTTTATATTCTGATTGCATTGTAGATGGAATGGGGACAAGCAGGTTTAAGTACTTTAACTGGTGCATTTTAAATTTCTTTTTACATGACCTTCTAACAGCAATTACATCAGATCGAGGAAAGGAAAAGCACAGTTAACAGTCTTAGCAATGAGTTAACTCAACCATGAGTGAAGAAACTCATTGAGTTCAACTTTTGAAACTAATTGGGTAATAAATAAGCAGCTGTTGTTTCTAGAAAATACAAGAAATGTTCTAAGCAAGTAACAGTTTTAGAACATGTTTTTAGAACCAGCTGTTATAGCAGCGCCCACTTAGGTTTATGAGCAAGCCACAATGAACATTGCTTAATTCTTTCATCAGACAAAAGTGGTCTTTTTTCAGAGCACCACTTAACACTCTGTCTTGCTCCATGAGTAAGGGCACAAGGGTTCTGTTAATATAAACTAATAATCTAAACAAAAAAATCAGTTCTCTTTGATAATTAGATCCCTCTATGTATGATCTTGCTACCACATCAAGGAGAACCAGATTTAAAACAAAACCAAAACCAGTTCTTAATGGAAATCATCTTACACAAGACATCCAATCCCTTTTAAAAATAATCTGAACTCAAAACACAACTGGTCTTTCTGAGATGGCTTCTGAGTGAGTGTAGCAGGGACAGAGAAACAGTCTACAAGATTATCAAGTCCTAATCATAACTGTTAACTAACTCCTCTTTATTATGCACTATATGACTCAAACCAACAAAAAAACACCTGAGCAAGAAACAAACTCAAAGGATTGGATGTGCAAGACCTCATTACCACTATT
Source organism: Strigops habroptila (assembly GCF_004027225.2). NCBI lineage: Eukaryota > Metazoa > Chordata > Aves > Psittaciformes > Psittacidae > Strigops > Strigops habroptila. The sequence continues at coordinate 2,058,241 of NC_044281.2, forward strand.
TAAAACCCCAAACAATTCAGCAAATCCAAACCTAAAAACCACTCTCAGTATCCTCTAGCCAAAGCCAGCTCTCCAGGTGTTCTGCAGTCAAGTCAGATTGTGGGACAGAAGCAACACCAGGAGCAGTGACAGGCATTCTCCTGCTGCCAGGCAGAGCCATTCTCGTTCCTTCATGGTCTGCACTGCAGTGAAAGCAGACAGCTGGCCAGAAGAGGCATCCTGCCTTGACAATTCGTAACTTGCCAGTCTGAATGTTCATTATCTTCTAACTAAAATGTACCAGTGTACTAATGCATTAAAGTCAGCCTTGAAGAGATGGCAACTGAATAAAACAAAGCTGTGGGTCTCCTTGCAGCGGAGATTTGCAAGTCCAACAGTACCAGTTCCTTCCAAACGAAAAGCTTTAAATTTAGAGAAAAATGCAGAAACGTTTCTCCAGTATGTATGCACTGCTTGCTTCTGAAGACTGCATTTATACTAACTCAGGAATAAGAACTCAAGAGTCAACTTTCCAGAGGCAGCAGAAAGTATCTGAATAAGAGACAGTATCACCCACTGAGACATGAGCATAACCTACAGAGGGCAATAAAAATTACGTAGTATTAGAGGACAAGCACTGGAAAGAAATTAACTGAAATACCCCTTAATTCATGATACACAAGGTATGCAGCAAATTTAAGCTTGTACAAGCAAGCTGAAGGGTGGCTGATCAGCTTAATTTGTGCTGGAGACTAAGTGACTTTTTTATATATTATTATTTCTGAAGTGCTGCCCTGCTTGTCGCTTTTTGGTATTATAAAGTGCTCTCAAGATTTCTGGAGAATAAACAAGTACTGTGAAGCCAGGGAATGGTTTTTAGAGTCACTCAAACATCAAACTTAAGTATTTGTAATATGAAAAAGAGGTAGATGGGGCATCTATTGTGTGAAACACTAGCGTGGGGGAAGAAACCACAGCATTAAACCTCAAGCCAGCATATGATGAAAAGTTGAATGCTATTTGCACTAAACAAACACAAAACAAAACCCTCTGTTCTCTATCTTCCTATCTGAAGTGGAATGAAAACGAGCCCTGTGCTCATTAGAGGAGCAGAGGCTTATACCTAAGTTGTAACAAGATTTCAAGACTACAGCACAGTATATCCAGTATATAAAGCCACAGAAATGTATTTTGGGGGCCTGAACCATGCCTTGCTGAGGTGGCTCATATAAAAAAGGGCATCAGAATCCAAAACCAGAGAGATACTGTGAACACTAAAGAGCCATCCTGCCAGTACATTAGTATTCCACTGCATTAACACATCTCAAGTCTGTATTTTTTGAAGTTACTATTTAGTAGCCATTTGCTTGTATACAAAATAAAATCATAGCTTAGTTTATACTGGGTAAGACTGGGTTTATAGACTGGATAAGAACCCTTCCAAGTTCTCCCAGAACTGAAAGCAGCTATGCTCTTCACTAAGCAGTAGTTTAGTAAAGGAGTAGGGTGTGCTCCAAGGGACTCCTCAGCTGCGTAAGCCTTCCACTGCTGCAAGGAAACCAAGACCTGAGCTAGAATGAGGGGCATCTTTAGATCATCAGATCTCCGTCCAGTGCTTATAGCAGTTCATGACAATTTAGGAGACCAACTGCTTCCATCTAAATCAGATGGAATTTGAAGGACAAAATTCAACTAAATGTGCTATGCTCATAATAAGTGGGCAGTAGCAAAGATCTGGACAGCTGAAATGTCTGCATTAACAGCAAATAAGCCATCTTAATAGAAAAGGAAATGCTTGGAAGCCTCTTCACTCAAAAACAAATCCAAAAAGAAAAGAAAAATGTTTATGTCGCTACTACTCTTCTCAGCCTTGTCTTTTCTACAGGAATTTATACAATGGAATTAAGTCCATGAACATGGGAACCAATGTAGCTTGATTGTCACAGGCTGGAGTAACTCAATGGCTTTTTACCTGGGGTATACTACCAGTGCAAAAGGAAGGTGAGGCCTCCAACACCCTGCAGGCAGAGGGGGACCACAAAAGAAATAGGTATTAAAAAAAATGTCCTAATTGTACAAATGCTTCACCTGGAAGTTGCATAATATTTGCCACCAGCTCACCTATGTGGCTGAGAAATTTGGGATTCTCTAATGTCAAATAAACTGCAGTCTCTGATTGGAGTTCTGTTCACGACTAAGGCAGGTACAACACCCCCTTCTCATGTGATTACTGTGTTGGTCTAAGAGATTAGAGTCGCTGTTTCTCTTTTGCATCATCTCGTCTATTTTCAGGTGTCTTTTAGAAACCTGGTTTCTTTTGAGACTTATCTCACTGTCAAATATTGCTGCAATTGGAAAATAGGTTCAAAATTATTAGTGGAAGTGATGCTCACAAAGAATGTGCTAGCTTGGGCTTCATTTACTTAGGAAACCAGAGGTGCTATGGTTTTTTTCGGATGGAGTTAGAAAAATAACTTCATAATTATGCATTTATTCAAAACTCCAGGGAAGCAGCATAGCACCATACAGATGAAGATACTCCAGCAGGTATTGTACAACCCTCACAACCTCCTGTAAAAATAAGACATGTTAAAATAAGAGGCTGGATTTCATAACGCCAGTATTTTCAAAATGTTTCTGGACCACCATCTGTAGCTGCTTAGAGTGAGCTGAAAAAGAACACTCACACTAAATAAAAAGCACATAAAACAACAAAAACGGGCACAAAATAGATTTACAGGACAAGGTCCTTCCATAGTTACTCATACATTCCATATTGCTATCAGCAGGTCTCACTGTCCTTACAGGATACATTTTAGAATAAATATTGCAATAATAGAATTGCTGCTGTCACCAGGACAGCTGAGCAAATGTATACTCTGCAAGTATCTGAGTTACTGTTACACCACATTTTGAAATGCATCACAACAAAAAACCCATAACCAGTCTGAGCTTGGCGATGGAAATACTGTACCTTTTGTCACAGGCATCTGAAAAGCACATCCAGGCTCTAAGTTTTGCAGTGCAGCTTGCAAATCTGTAACCTAATTTCAAAAGAGGAAAGAACAAGAGGTAGTATGAAAACACTGCTTTTGAACTGTCTGTTCACAACACACAGCATTTATGCCTGCATATTTAACTAATAAATTCCATCTACAATTTTTATATATTGACTGTTTCCTCAAGTTATAAACATTACTCCTAATTCAAGACCCAGTGAAACAAGGGTAAAATACAAACCATCCAGGATCTCTCAAAATACTCTCACAGCTCTACTAAAACAATGCTGAATATTAGGGCTCTTGCTGCACCATCAACTGTTAGCCACTGCTATCACTGCACTTATCTTTAACTTAATGGCACATGACATGACATACAGCTTTGTTCTAAGAAAATGCCATAAAATATGGTGTTATGTGTTACCAAAAAAGTCACTACTCTAGAATGCATACAGTTCCTAACTGGATAGGTCTTACATATGTTCCTGAGATTTCATAGCATTGGAACTGTTCTCTTTTGTACTTCTGATGCAGCATAACTGTATAGAAACAGTAACCTTCCTATAGGACATTTTCTTTTACTTTGTGAAATTTCAAACATATAATCCTTAGTCTTTTAGAAATAAGCCCTCAGGCAACCTGAGTAAAAACAGAGGCAGAGGAAAGGAGGCAATGAGAGATGAGGACTATTAGAAGAGAGTGCAAGCATGGTAAATTCCTTTCATGTTATCCACATATAATTGATGCTACTGCTGAAATACAATGTGTTTGGGGAGTTTTTTTCCTTCTCTTTTTGTGAGCAAAAAACCTATTGGTTAAAGACATGCAAGATAATTTTCTGTTCTTCATCCATTCTATCTGTGTTAATAACACTTCCTGCTAAAGGAACAGAGTATTTTGTATACCGACCTATACATCAGACAAGATTATAGGAGTAAAATATTACTCTATTATTCCATTCACAAAACAGAAAAACTGTCTGATATCTTCATGTATTTTTTCCTAAACTATTAGGAAAGTCATTCCTAGAAAAAATGAACAGTAGATTTCTAAAGGCACAGATGGAAGCACGCGAATCTGTGGGAATACCACACCCTTCCTTAAACTGTCAACAGTGAATGTGTAACAAGGTCTGCACATTGCTGACTCATGTAGAGCTGCACTGAGCAAGTACAGGCGAAGAACTACTACTTTGAGGCACTAAGTTTTTATATACTTTCAGTATTAATGTTTCACCAAATATCATGAAACTAACTAAAATATTCTGCTTGAAACTACTGCGTGAGTTGCTTTAATAAAAATATCCTGTGTATTTATCAAAGTAAAAAACAAAAGCATTCATTACAGCTTTGGAAGTGGTGTTCACCATAGTTTTACCTGCCCAACTGCTCTGTCTCTCTCCAAAGTAGTTAACATTTTCTGTCTCAGAGCAGTCTGGTATTTTTCAGTCAGCTGCTTCAGCACTGGTTCATAAGATGCATAATGTGCCTTCAGCCTGTGAACAAGAAGAGGACAAATGATTCCTCAAAGATGAGTTAAACCAGAAATTTATGTCCGTGTAACTTTTTCCCTATCCCTAACGAAAGAATAAAAGTGACAAAAGGTCAACACAGAGGAGACATCAAAGATATTTAGTAGGCAACCACCCAACCAGAATACGACAAGAAAAAACCCACAAGAGTAATTCAGATCAGTAAGAGGATTCATAGTCTCTTTAGCCTTACCTTTTAAAAGAATCTACCTAATTCTGACCTATTCTTAATCCTTCATACACATACTGCACATTAATTTCTGTTGACTTCTGTTTTCTTGCAGATGGATGACATTTCATTAGCAAAAATTTACAGCTGTCATCTGATGAGCAACTAAGATTCTTCTCTAGACAAAACAGGCATAATATGATTGCTCTTTTTCTTCACTGCACATTACATTTAAAGACTAATTCTTCAGACCAACTAAAAATGAGATATATATATAATCTCTCTAGAGAAACATGTGACACTAAAAGCTTCAAAAATACTGCATCCTGCAAAAAGCTGACACACAGGAGAAGTCAGTGAATAGTGCTGTCTTGCTGTAGTATGTATGGATTTCAAGGTTAAAGATACAGAACATGTAGCTGCTATTACACACACTGATTGACAGCAGTATTGATAAGATTCTGTCAATTGTTTGGAGCTGCAGATGTAAGCCACTCCCCAATATTATTTCAAAATAGGAGCTGACAAGCATGTGCAAAGAAGATTTCAAATTCAACTCTGCCACCTGGCTCACTGATCTTTAGATGAAAATGTAAAAGCTCTACTCATGGAGGCAAAGTAGAAAACCAGTTAATAGAAAACTTACAGAACTCCAGAATGACAGAATTATGGAATTAAATATTATAAAATAAGTTACTATAACTCAGTACCAATGGACTAGTTTGGGCTTATTTGCAACCAAAGTAATAGCAAGCTTCACGTAGGAAGTTCAAGATGTAAAAGGACAGAAAATAACCAGCTATGGTTCTGAACTTGGTGTGATAACAAATACTCTTAAAATGGGCAAAGGCCCTAAACCCAGAAATCACTGTACATTTATGGAAAGACACCTGGCTAAAAAAATCTCACTTATATTTCAAATTATTAGAAATACTATGTATTTATTAATGTCACATCACACCACGAAGAATATACCATAAAATCATTAGACACTTTTAAAGACACATGGCAGAATGGTCAGATGGCATTGCTACTGTCCTGAGTTCAGCTGTAACAGTTATTTTCCTCCTTCTCAGTAAGCTGGTGCAGTGCTGTGTTTTCGACTTTAGTCTGAGAACAGTGCTGACAGCACACCGATGTTTTTAGTTGCTGCTAAGTGACGCTTACTCCGATCAAGGACTTTTTCAGTCTCATGCTCTGCCAGTGAGGAGGGGCACGGGAAGCCGGGAGGAAGCAGAGACAGGACACCTGACCCAAACTAGCCAAAGGGGTATTCCATACCACAGCACATCATGCCCAGTATATAAGCTGAAGGGAGTTACCCGGAAAGCCCAAATGGCTGCTTGCATCAGGCTGGGTATCAGTCGGTGGGTGGTGAGCAATTGTATTGTGCATCACTTGTGTTTTCCTTTTCCCCTTTTAGTTTTATATTCTCTTCCCTTGTTATTTCCCTTATCATTGTTATTGGTGGTAATAGTGGTAGTTTCGTATTATACCTTAGTTACCGGACTGTTCTTATCTCAACCCATGGGATTTACATTCTTTTGATTCTTCTCCCCATTCCTCTGGGAGCCGGGGGGAGGAAAAGCGGGGAGGAGTGAGCGAGCGAGCAGCTGTGTGGCTCTGAGTTACGGGCTGGGCTCAAACCACGACAGCTATTTATCAGGACACTAACTAACTGCAGCTAGCTTTACTTGAGAACTTTAAATTCCACAATGTGACCTCATTATCAGGTAATAATTGAAGAGGATTATCTTTAATTCTACATGTATAGTAACTAAAATGATTTTTTACCTTTTGATGTCAGAAATAAGCCTGTTTTTCTCCTGGACCACTCGCTTATGATGCATTCGATGGAAGTCACGCTCTTTCTGCATTTTTAGGAAAGCCTCTTTTGCTTTGCTATATGCAAACAAAAAATGCAAGAGAAGTATTAGTCTCCTATTAATTGCTCATCAAGGTATGCTAAATACATATATAATTTATTTTCAGGTATGCACATGACTACCAAAGTGAAACTTCTGGTAGCATGTCCTGTGATGGACAACACATGCTTCTGAGTATTTTTGAGGTCTTTTTGCTGCCAGCTGCTGTACAAAACCATGGTACTCTTCAGTTTCCCTTTGTTCCTTTAGACAGAATCCATAAACATTCTGGCATTATAAATCTCAGAGTTGAGGTCAACCTTACTTTAAGCACAGGGTCTCTTGTGGAGGTATATATTCAAGTTACAGGTGATTTGAAAACAACCACACTTGTGGGTTTAAAATGCTACAGGAACATGTATCATAATACTGATTTTCTAATATCTGCATCACATCTGGATAGACAGCCAGCATAATGGTACATGCTAGAAGGACACACACAGAAGGATAACTATCCCTGCCTTGAGAATACATGTGTTTAGAGAGCTTCTCGAAAAAATTATGCTAGAAAAGTTCTGGGCTCTATTCAATCATGTTTGCAACCTGCCCCCAGGTGTGCCCTGTACATGACAGCAGGAAGCAAAAAGAACCCATTTCAAAAATAATGGCAAACATACTGATAACCTGTTATTCTCTAAGTACATTCTACACAGCCATAGGACACCCTGAGATACTCTGCTCCATAAACATGAAAGAAAATACTCTGTATATATTCTATATATTTTCTCCTTGCCCTTACCGACAGGGTTTGGCAGGAAAGATTAGCAGATGAATTGCTTAATTGGAAAGGAAGCTTGAAATTATCTTGCACAGAAACTGGATATTTGCGCTTTGCAAAAATAAAGCTCATTTCCTCTCCAACAGGAGATGCAGAGTTAGGAAAACACTATGACAGTAGAGCATGCCAAAAATCACAGGTCCAGGAAGATGATTCGTAACTGCCAGTGTATTATATTTAATTGCACAAATAATTTATATTTACTATATATGCATTTGCTATATTTATTACTTATACCAACTACCATAGTTGTATATGTACATTTATACGTGAATTGTTGCTTGTGGCAGGAACAGTCAGAAAGACCCGAAGAGCAGCACTGTGAATTAATGCCACCATGTATCAGTCACAGCTGAGAAAAAGCTGGCAGGGAAACAAAAACAGGCAGGGCTGCCCTTGCAGTAACACTGTGAACAGTTTAAAGGAGCTGTGGGCATGGGCACAAAAGTTGTGAAACAGAGGAACTGTTGGTATAGGGATACAAATTATAGATCAGTGATTCTGCTCAAGCTCCTTGGAACAGTGAAACATCTGAGGGGTAAATGAATCTGTGGTTTCAGGACAATTCTGTGAAACAACAACTCCATCATGACACTACTCACAAATTCTGACTTGCCATAAGATCTCGAACACAAAACCTGCCCCTTCAGAGCTAGAACAGATGGCTTGTTCTAAGAGGAAAAAGATGTTCCTACTGCCATAGCCAAGCCAAAATCCATTTCTTTTACTTAATATATATGTCAAAGACCGCAGGTCTCTCCAGTTAAAACTTTTCTCAAGCAAGCAGTTTCATAAAAATAGCAGAAGAGGACAGGGTCCAATAAATCCAAGTAGGGATTTTCAAAGGTGAGTTACATGCCTTGCTCCCACTGAGTTTAGGTGGGACTTTATTCCAAGATGCTGCAAGTTGTATCCCTAAAATTTTAATTTTAATAAAGACAGGTTTAGTAAACCTACTCTTGCTTTTACTCTAGCTAGTTTATTTAGTACTTAGCAGCAAGCATGCTAAATGTACCATATAATTAAACAGACACATTTAAATATGGTGCACAATACAAGAAGTGTGCATTTTATTTTTTCCATGGTGTAAGTGGAGAAATATGTGCAGGAATAGTTAAATTTTAGCACAGAAATAGGAGATTAGCTGAGGATTTTATTGCTGGCAATAGCACTAACAGTAATAATAAATATGATTTCCAAGATTGCTTTATATTTTGACTGTTACTGTGGCTGCAAACTGGGTGTATATTTGTGAGCATGCTTCCAAAAAAATCAGGACAGAAAGATACTTGCAAATGTTTAGTCTTCCTAACTGATGTTTGTGAACTCAGTTAGAAACCTCACACAAAAGCTGTGCAGTTTTCCTTCTGTCTAGCTATTAGCTAAATTGTTAAAGAACTTACAAATAGCACAGTTAGCAGTTCTAGTGATTAACACCATCTTAAACATGATGTACCATTATGTTGTCTACTGACACGTTTAAACACAAAGGCAATACAAAGGGTCTGGCCATAGGAAAACACCAAAATAGATGGGACTCGGGCTATTTCAATTCATCACAGAGGCAGAGTTTAACGTTGCTGTGAAATGACAATCTATTATTCAACTCCAGCAAATATTACTAGGATATTAAAATACAAATCACAGAAGACAATGAATTAAAATTAACTAGTCTCCTGTAAGAGTTAATAATTTTCAAAGACATTTTCAAATTTTTCTTGCATATTGGAAAGAAGAGCTATGCTTCCATTAGAGATAACATCCCTTACCAATCAATCAGGGCTTAGCTGTAGCCTTCAAGATAAAAGAAAGAGAAAGGGGGTACACCTAAGGTATACTTAAACTCCTATCACATGGCAAACCAAGGTAAAATTAGTTTTGACTTCTATCACAACACAATGTCTGGGTTTTGAAATCATTTAAATAAAGATTAGCAGCGTATCTAAATCTTAAGGTAGTAACTATCACTACCTTTGGAGTAAAAGATTTACGCTAATATTTCTTTTAATGTATGCATCCAGGGATTTTGTTACATCTCAAGATGCCTTCAGACATTGGACAGCCTATGAAAAACACATATTAATGCATACAGGAAGCAAAGCTGATAGTGATTTTCTCCTTAAATAGCGAGATGTAACCAACAGTCAGCAATCCACTCTATTAGCCCACCTGCTTGCCATGCAATCATGTAAATACTATATTAAAATACCCCACAGTTACAGTTAGCTTCTAGACACTGAATCTCTTCCACCAATTGCTAAACATTAAAGCATAAGGTAATTAGTTTAGAGCCATTTAATCCTGGGCCCCCTACTGCCAAGGTCCTAAGTAACATCTCTTTTCTGCAAGATGGCTGTCAAGAATGCCAAGCTCAGAAATACCAAGTGTAATTAAAATCTTTCTTCAAATACACTTCACTGTATCTCAACCAAAGTTTTCTGAGCAAAACATGAGACTTTCTTTGCCCACAAATCCTTGGTTTCTAACCAGTCAAATTCAACATTCCTTCAGCACATTCTGTTTTCAGTTTAGGCTGGTGAATTCTCTCTCAATACCTGAAAACTAACTGTCCTCCAGGTAATTTGAGCTCCTGATGGAATATTTGCTTTACCATAGCAAGGGTACTGACTCCAGTATTGAATGTGTGAACAACATTCACTACAGTAAACAGATTTAGTATAGTGTTTTATGGGCAGGGTTTTTCCAAAGACACAAAGGAACACTAACTCAAGGTACATGCTCAGAAATGCTACCTTTGACAAAGTCATTTACTGCTTTAATCCATAAATTACTAAAAAAACCCAAAAACCAAAAAACCCAAATGAAATAAATGTCACAGAAGTGCTGAACTTTTAACATTAGTATCTACGAAAACTTTGAAATAAAAAAGGTAGAAAAAGGAAGTAGTGACCATCAGCATAAACCAAGCTTCACATCTACATATACTCCATTCTAGTATAAACAGGAAGACTGAAAATAAAGCTCTCCCTACAAGTGAAGAAAGGAGGGCTAATTTTAATAAGTGTTTTAACAAGGCACATGCAGACTAAGTGCAATATTTAACAGTAAATGCCCAGGAATAGAATTTACTCACTTCTAATATGTGTCATACAGAATTGCTCTACATCTCACTGCCCTCTCTGGAATACCAAACAGGTAACATGACTCATTTACCACCAGAGCATTACTATTTCAGGTTTCATGAACACTAGAATGTGAAAAAACAGGGCACAGTTTCAGTGTGTGGATTGTTTTGGGGTGGTTTTTTAACACAGTTCGCTTTAGTATGAATGTTAGTATGAAAGTTTAGTGAATGTTAGTTTTATTTAACAGATAGCCTGTAGGAACCTATCATATTGGCAATGTCTTTTTCTCCTGCTTTCTTCCTGTTGCACATTATCATGTCATCTTTCAGCCTTTTAACTAGACATCTGCTACCAAAAATCTTCTGGCACCCTGTATAGAGACATTCTTATGGGAAAAACCCAACTCATTCATAACCACAGTGAAACAGTCTTGAGCTTTATAGTCTTAACCATGTAGCAACACAACATAGCCAGGAAAACTCTTAGCAAGTCATAATCCACTCGGATTACCTCATTATAGCAAGCTCTGCTTCATAAAAAAGGTAAAAAAGAAGGGTGAGGAAGGAAAGCCTGTAAAAATTACTCTCGACAATATCAAATTTCAGAAGGGCCAGATCATATCTTTCCTTCTTTTACTATACATTACTGCTTCTTTCTCTCCCACTCAAATGAGACACAATCCCTAACTATCTATTGTTCAAAGAAGCTGCAGATTAAAGTAAAGGAATGTTTTCTGTATGGCCCATCTCCCAGTGCAACAGCATACTTAGACTACACAGTATTTGACTTGATTATTAAAGCTGTTTCTTTAACTATTAGACTATGGCAAATTAATTTATTAATTTAAAAGGTAATAAATCATTATCATTGGAAAATAATTTGATCATCATTATTATGAGTAGTAGTGATTATTTAAGATATGAGTAGCAATTTTCATATAAACGAATAAATGAAAATTAGTAGCTTGAGCAATCTTGAGGAAAAATCAAGGAGATGGAGGTAATTTTTTTAGAGCTCTGTATTTTAAAACTATGCACTGACAAAACTAAATTGAGCACATAATTAGGTCTCAGGGTAAATTCTCAATAAACACATACATGTGCAGACGCACCATTCTTCACAAAAGGTTATGTCACATGTAGTTCACTATTGCACCTCTCCAACACATAAGATTAAATATTTTAACTCTCTTATCACTGAAGTACAACTGACTTGTAAAATTAAATACTACAATGTACACACAGGTATAACCAACGATGGTAATTTACACTGACATATTTACCACCAGGACCAGAGTGATAGATCTTTTTGCAATTAAAAAAATTAATAAATGTATAGTGATTTTTTCCTATGTTGACAGTTTGCAGTAGCTGTAATTATAGTCCTGTATTTTAATACAAAATGCACATAACCATTTATTTTTTAGTTCTACATATCATACTCTCACGATTCTTTGTAGTAGTTTGTTGTGATTACTGAATATTGAAAATTATTTTCTATAGCTCAGTAAACACAAATAAAAGAAATTAAGATTTAGGTTTCTAACAGAGCTCAGAGAAACTGGAACTTTAATTATAAGTGGCACCTAGAAGTAAATACATCTGCAGCCAGCATAACAAACAGGAACTTACTATTTCCATTAAGAACTCGGGTTTACTTTATGTGGCCATTTACTATTGCATATCAAAGTGTCAATAAGAGCAAATAACATACTTTGCAGCATGTTTATAGTTTTCCAGCTCTTTCTTCAAACACATATTTTCAGCCTCGAGTTGCTGGTTGCGGGTATACACCGTTGGAACCAATTCAATGTCTTTGGCTGTGAGCAAGCCTCTCTGTACAAGTTCATACCTAGCAGAAAACAAAGAGAGGGATTATATTCCATGTTTCCTTTTTTCTCACTTCACTGATGTCTCCCCTCTCACGCTAGCATTTAGCTAAACTATAATCACAAAGATACTTATCTCAAGGCCTTTACCTTCTATGATCATTAACAATTAGCAACAGTACTATCGCACCACACTGTTCTATTTTACTACTTTTCATTCTAAAATGCATTACAGTTCATAATACTCGAAAGATACGTTATGCATAACAGTACTTAAAGTTGCACAATTGTTCTTTGCCTTCCTTTCTTCCAAATAGCTTAAATAGAAGACAGGACAAAAATATTCTCGTTCAAATAACATTTGTATATCTTCACAGTTCTTTCACATGCAAGATTATTTTTTGAGGACTCAAGTAAAATGGCAAAGCTGCAGATAACCTGGATGAATGAACCTATGAGCTACCTTCAGCATGGAATACAGAGCTCACCTAGGGAAATTCCTTCATTCCTTCCCATTTACTTATGTTGTCTTCTCATTAAATTCTATTTACCAGTATTTACCTATTTGACCAGCCCCCATGAAAACAGGATGCTGTGATGCAGAAGCCTGAAGGCTACTTCAGTTAAATACTTGTACAGACTAACTTGCCTTTTGAGAAGTAAAAAGAGAATCTGGAGCAGCACATAATGCTGTGTAGCAACCCAGGAACCTCTATAGCCCCTGGCAATGAAGTCTACTCAGTCTCATATCTTTTAGGACTATCCATCTTTTGGTAGGATGTCAATGAAAGCTAAGAATATTCTAACTGGCAGTAAAAAGGATATAGGCATTAACACTATGCATATTAGGCTTAGTTTAAAGGCATTTAAATACAGAGCAATTGAAAATACCTAAATATCTTCTATACTAAAAAAGCAGTGATGTCAGATAAGCTAAATTTAACTAAAAAAAAAAAAAAAAAGTTGACAGGTACTACACAAAATAAATGCTTCTGCAGAACCCTGTTTGTTCAAGGAACGATTATAAGTGATCAGTATTTGTCAAAGTGTTTAAGAAGACATGATATTCAGGTCTACATATATGAGCATAACATGCTTCTGTGCAAGCAGATATTGCAGAGGTGATTCCAGAATCCAGAACACATATGTACAAAACAGCTATTTCTTATCTGCTTCTGTCCTAGAAGACAGAAAAGCAAGACCTTCAGTTGGTACAAGTCCTTACAGACCCATGGAAAACAAAGACATCGCACACTACTGTAGCCATGATATCAGTTCAGCATAGGCCCAATGGAGCTATAAATTTATACCAGATAAAGACTATAGCCCCACCATCAGCTTCCCTGCTGGTAGTGACTGCAGCTGGAAGAAGCTCTCCATGGGAATTCACTAGGAGTAGTATGAGCATTATTTGCCTTTTCAGGTGAAAAATATATTGACCTTGTGTGAGGTTTTTTCTCCTAATAATAAGGAAATCTGAAAAGAACAGCAGTAATTAGAAATAAAAAGTAATACTAAATGCTCTCTCCTGCACTTGGACACAAGCAGCGGATTTGAAACGAAGAGAGGAAGCACAGCATTCCTAGATCAATAAAACATGCTGCAGGAACAAAAAGCAGTTGTAGTATAAGGGATTTTTACACAATAAGCAACTTCTATTTAACATTCTCAAAAAAAAAAAAAGAAAAAAAAAAAAGGGGGAATGTTAGAAGCTCTTACATCCAAATTACATCCAATTACAGTCACCTACTTATCTGCAGCCTGTGGACAATTCTAGGAATGCTCATCCCCATGAATTAAGCTGTCACTCACAGTCACCACCAGTAAATGAAAGACTTCTCGAAAGTTAAACTGAACATGTCCAAAGTAAAACTCATTCCATCATCACTTCGTTTTCTTGAGCAAAGCACGTTAGCAACAGGCTTTAACTCTAAAAGAAGCTTAGTCTTCCCCCGCTCCAATAAACATTGACTGATGAGCAGGTACAATTCCCGTGGGAAATATTGCAAAATAAGGGCACTTTTCATCACAGATGATCACAACTCTACATATTCCTTTATTTGCCAGAAAAAATTCTCAACTGAATGACCTAACTACACCTCATGAAAACCATTGCACTTCTGCACGAAGACACATCAGACATGGATAATTGATGAACTTAGCCTCCAGCAGAGCTAAGAACTCTGCAAGACAATTTTAATGAAATACAATTAATACCAATAAATTCACTATGCCCTTGTCTAAAAACAGTACTAAAAATGAAGGCTTTTGTGCATGTAGCTGACATGGAACAGAAAACCCCACAACAAAACTGCATTGTGAAATCTCATTATCTTTCATCAACTTAGTCCTGTAAAATTTCTAGAACTCCTACATATCTAGCCAACTGCCAAATAGCTTTTGTTCTCACTTCTTTCCATTACAGAAGGGAACTGGGATGCAAATTACCTTAGTTAGTTCCACGCACACAGAGGTATTTTTCTAAGCTTTTCAGAAATGAGTAATTATTCTTGAATCACTATTTAAAATTAAGCAAGAATCTGGGAACCTAAGGAACAGATGGTCAGCTATGATTTTATGATCAAGCCCGGTGCAGACTGACTAAACCAGTACATTGCTACTATATATACATTACACTGAATTCAAGGTTCTAATTGTTTAAAGGAATCAGGTTGCAGAGACCCTGCAATAAACTGACAGGTAGCACAGGACAGTTCTTTACTAAGGGATAACTCACCTAGAGATGCATTCAAGGATTAAAATTTCAAATTTTAGGTTTTACAAGAACTTCTTACTTAAAGTTATCATTCCAACTGATAACATCTTACACCATTTCAACAGAAGGCTAAAAAAATAAATGATATCAGAAAAATAAAGCACCTTTTTGCCCTAGTGTACTCCTCCAATCCACTACAGTGTGTAAGTAGAAAATTTCTATTATGTTACGCAGGCAAGAATGTAGGTACATCCACACGGCCTTTTGCAAATCAAACCTGCTATTACTTCACTTGTGTTCTGAGCCAGTTCTAATACAAAACCTGAATATGTTTTAGTTTGATGCTGTCCTGGAACTGATAACCCTTGTTTCTCTTGGGATTTATGAACTCAGAGCAACAACATATTAATGTGACCATATGATTTCCAGGCCAAAGAGGACAGAGAGCAGAGACAGCTTAGGCATGCCTGGAATAAGCAGATTGTTTCCACTGTCTTCAGGGAGTTGTGACATGGATGATCACAGGCTATACCCATTTTCTTCAATCTGCAAAATGGAATTTTTCTGTAAGAAGTCTACTTTTATGCTCAGAGCAGACACAGTAGCTTTGTTGCATGTGCTCTGTTATGCACAACCCAGGTGATTTTTGCAAGGCACACACAAGATAGCCACAGCTTTTAACCTTGCTTGATCATCTACATTCAGTCATAATTTTAACCACATCAAACAGAAAAGAATTTTCAAATCACGCTTCTGTAATCAGTCTGCAGCTCTCCTTTTACTCCCAAGCTGAAACACTGCGAGGTCTCCCAGAACACTTAGAGATTACCAGTCCGACGAGTATACTAACTAATCACAGTGATAACTCTCTGCATATGTGAGAACAGCAAATGATTCATCTGTTCATCAGACCAGCAACATGCTGCCAGCACCAGTGAGCTCTCTGGGATTAGGAAGTATGGACTGTCAGATGCATGAATTTACAGTTGATCAGGCCTTGCACTTCATACTTCAAAGCTGTCAATCCAATATGTTTAATAAGCAACAAAAGCACGATAAAGTCCTATATACCAAAGGAATAGAAAATTTAATGGTAAATTAGATATCCTAAAAATAATTTAAATCTAATTTTTAGTTCCCTAAAGTGTAACTGGAAGAAAAAGTGTATGTGCAAACAAACCTACCCAAGTAAAAAAATCATGACAACTGTGATGAAGTTACACATTACATCATAGAAAAAGAGTGGGTTTGGCTTAAAGTAAAACATAATCAAATCCTAACATATTATATAGCTGGAGAGAACAACAATGTTTTCTCAAACTCTGAAGTAAACACAGATAATTTGGTCCAATTGAAGTGACCTTTAGATCTCAGACAGACAATTATTTCAAAGCAAGCCTTTTGATACATTTTCTCTACGTTAATTAATTTCTCATTTTAAATTCCATTAGGACTTGATCACCACAGGATGAGAGTGAGTGTGTCATCCCAATACATAATGAGGAACCCGAGTACACTAATCTGCTCTCACTTTCATTAATATTGTAAATTATCTATTTCAAATCAACATGAAACATTTTTAAATAAGGTATTAATGCAGAAAAAGCCTCAATACAGTAAGAGCAGAACCTGACATGATGAGCTCATTTGTAATGCTACAGAAAATAAAATATTACTTATAGAGAAAAAAATGTATGTATAGCTAAGGATTTACAAGATAGGGTCTGCTAAGACCTGCACTTCCTCTGTTAAAAACCAATTTGAATTTTGCCATTGATATAAATTCAGGTTAAGTACTTCAAAGAAAGCTGTAGTTACATAAAAAGGTGCTATTTATATCTGTCCAGTACTAATTCTCTTTTAGCATAAAAAAATTTCAAACTTCAAACTTGATGCTACTCATATCAGTTCTTTTGTTGAAAAAGAACACAGAAATATAGTGCTCCTTCTCTAAGGAATCATTTAAGTCACATTGTTATGCTATAAAAAGCTGATCATCATTAATTCCAAAGGCAACGCCTGACTGGTGAGCTCTACGCTAGCAAGACCAGAGCCTTGCAAACAACAGCAATGACTCCCCATTAAATCAATTTTCTAAGAAAATTTGAAAGCTTTGACGGCCTTTGTAGGAAAAAAAAAAAAGATGTTTAAAGACTGACTACACGATAACTCAAAAAGAGGTGTTTCCACTTCTCAATCTTTCGGATGCAACTTAAAGATTCAGAGCAAGCTTGTAAGTAAAGTATTTCAACAGAATTTTATGACAAGTGTCATCATTTCTCCAAAATAATTCTCCTCTCAAGCTTTGCAGCATTCCTGGCACATCATTCTTACTTAATTATAGAAAAAGTATACATCATGTGGGATTCCATATATGAAGGAGGAAGAAGTGGAGTATTTAGACAAAGCTGCATGTTTAAAGTTCGGCACAATGGATGAAATCCCTGCAATCTGTAAAAGCTGGGGGGGGGGAATAACAGCTCAAGAGTTTACTCTTCTGATTATTATAAGAATTAAAATTTTAGGAAAAAACCACCATATTATTTTGACTGACGTACCAAAAATTACGAAGTATCAAAAATTGTGATTATTCTACTTACAATGATGAATTCTGCTCAGCTATGATGAATATCCAAACCCACCCAAACAATTAAGGTGCACACACTGTAGCATACTACAAAATATTCAGTTTTTAAGCAGGCACTCATGGTCTGGAAAGCAAGAAAATAACAAAGCCACATGAATTCTCAGCACTGCTGAAGTGAAATCATGGTCATTTTGTATTGGACTCATTTGATCCAATGATTATCAGTCTGCACTGTAGCTGGTTTTAGTTTTCATTGGTAGGCAGTGGAGAGCAGAATATACCTAAAAATACAACTGAATTAATTTGTCTTAAAGGAGATGGCTTAAACAACTCAGATGAGTTGTATCCTGAAAAAGTATTTCTCTTCGTTGGTCACAAAAGAGGCCTCAGGTGACCACTTCAGGTTTGTCAATGTCTAAAGTTCAATGAAATGCACTCAGTTCTTCAGAGATATCTGTTTAGGAGCTCCCTGAAGTAAGCTTTCTTGAAAGTCTGTCCTTAAAACAGCAGTTTGCAGCCTCATTCTCACCAGCAATATAGTTACTTGGCAAAGCATTACATGTTTAAGATTGACTTGTAATCAAAAGAGTTGTCTGGAAATATATCCTGAAATACTGGCAATTTGAACCCTGAGCATCTACTTGGTAATTCTCAGAGTCTTAAAATATTTTACCATTCTGTTTGAAAGCAGTCAAGGGTTCTGGACATTCCCAATCTGACCAGGAAATTGCAGAAGAAGTCATCCATTGCTTCAGGTATTTCAGAGACTGATTTCTCAGAGGTCAGAACTGATTGCAAAGCCTGAAATTGAAATTTGGTAATTGTTATTTAAACAAAAAAGAGAAATTTAATTATAATATCTTCTATTTCCAAAGTCATCTAAAGTCAGAAATCTGTTGAGTACAGCTGAATGCTTCCCTTGCCTTTACTGATCAGATCTGTAATCACTGTTCCTTCTAATGTCAAGGTCTGTAAAAGGTTATAGAGAAATAACTCAAAAATCACCCAATTTAAGCAAGTATACTGAACCTGCCATAATCTGATATGGACCTGAACTATTTAAACTGATGGATGATCCTGTGTCACTGACCAGAGAGAAAATGTTAATTCTCCCACTCCTGTACCCTTCAGCAACCTTCAAAACTACTGATGAGAAAAATCAGTACTTCATTTAATAAAAAAAGCCAAGCTCCAAGGTGATGGTAAAATGGCTTATATTCTTTTTGTAACGATGCATGCAATGGAGAGACTGAAAGAACTGCATCTCCATCATCAGATCTCTTAGGAAGTCACACAAAGATCAACTCTCCCTTTTCTTCCCAACACCCTTATGCAGGCACTGAATGAAGCTGCCAGACAACATTGCTACAAGTGTTAGCAGAATGCAGATGGTGCACTGAGGCTTCACATGCAGCTTGTCCAGTGCCATCAAGATAGACAGCTATTCAGATAAGTTCAGCTCATGGGTCAAGCACAGTTGCCAAAAGCAGAATCAAAACAAAACAGATATCCTGCTACAAAGGGGGGGGGGAGCGGAAATAATTGTAATAAAAAAAGAGCTTTCACAGCTTTCTGTTGCAATGCAAATTTCTTTCCTTCACTCCACCCCATTCAGCCCACTCAGTGCACAGCTTGATATTAAGCTCTCCTAGAGAGATTTCAAGATGCAAGGAAGTATGAAGAAAGTAAAATATGACCCACTCTGAGACTATATCCCCCCCCACCCCTGGCCCCAAATGCATTTAAATATAACCAGATGAGAGACTGCCATAACTTGGCAGCCAAAGGTTTGCTTAATTCATTCAGGTTGCAAATGGATCACGGCAATTTGACATACCTAAATATGAGGGTCTCAGCATTTGGTAACTTCACGTGGGCACAACGCTACAATGGACTTGCTCAACAATGCAGGCCACTATCTAAGACAAGCTATTACACTGCACATGCCTGCTTCCTGGTGAGAGGGTGACAGAATCATCTGGGGCTTGACAACTATCATTTAGTGCACTATTGAAACTCAGATTCTATGGTAACATATTCTACATATTATTAAAAAAAGATACCACTGTAGAGATGAGAAGCAGAAACAGCTTCCACACATGCCTACCACCTTTTAATTTCAATACTAACAAAACCAGAAAAAAAATCCAGTGAGATAGTCATCAAGACATGCTAAAGGCTGTGACTATGAATTATTTCCTCCAACTATTTTTAAAAGAATCTGTAGGCCAGCGATTTTTGATAACTCCATTCATTTATGGCTTATTCATGTCCTTAGTGGGAGCCCTATCAACATGACTGCATAAATTACCTGGAGATAAAGGCATTTCTCTGGATAAAACCAAACCACTGGAAAAATCTCATAGCCATTTTGTATAATATAGAAAATGTTGTGGTTAATCTAAGCAATCTACCTAATATAAACAGGAAGAATTGTAATGTAGAATCAAGGCCATGTAGCACTGTATTATGAATAATATAATATGCCAAGTGCAATGTAGAATTTGGCATATTTTCATTACTACAGATACAGTACATCAGACAAGTCTATTTTCTAATTGTAGTAATACAAGAACTAAAAAGAGTACATCTGCAGACATGCAGCTGCATCCCTCTTCTTGCTTCTTTTCTTTCTTTATTCTAAGCGAGGCAAATGTCTAATACTGTTGCTCATAGTTTCCTGAACACATCTATAAAGCCAGTCTTTGCAAAAAAATGACACCGTTTGATTCCCTTAATAAATGGAATTATGATAGAAATTCATTTCATCCGTGCAGAAGAGAACTTATTGGCTAGATGCTAGTACTGACAATCATTTCAGGAACCAAAGCTCAAGCTGGGAACAATACAGGGAAAAACACGGTCTAACAGACGCAGCATTGGAATAGGGTCTCACGAAGCCAGAACTAAATTCCTAGCTTTTCCACAGACTTTGTGAGGGATATTAGGCTAACCACTTGCTTTAATTGTAACCTTGGATGACTACCCATAGAATAGCATAACAGTATTTTTTTATATATATTTACCTATTTAGGAAAATATAATTTAATTGGAAACAAAGCATGTTCTTGCAAAACTTCTTAAACTAAAAAGAATGTAAGAAAGGAATTCGTGGATTTTTAACACACTCAAACAAATTAAAATGATCAAACCTACATTAAATACAAAGTTAACAAAGGACAATGGAACTTCACATTATTGTTTGGGATACGAAGAAAACAAAGATCCTGGAATGGAAGCAGAACAGCTGTAACTACTGGAGAAAGTATTTCAGCCAGCTTTCTTCCATATGTGGTTTTCCAGACGTTCTGTATCCTTTTCCTAGGGTCGCTATCAGCTGATGATTTTCTTTCACAGGCAAAATATTCTGCTGCTTGTCTTTAAAATTTGTATTACTTTGCAATGTCTCAAAAAAAACTCAGGGGGAAAAAAAAAAAAAACATGAGTTGTGACTAAGAAGGACAAATGATGACTAGAACAGGAACAGCAGGCAGAATCACTGCTATCCAAAGCATGTGTTGCCCAGCACAGCTGTATTTGCAATCAGCTGCTATTTCATCACCAGACCAGGCGGAAATGATATTTAGAGATTAGAGCTCTACCACCCTCATTTCCCTGTTGGGATCCAAACAAAAATATGAACTGGAACTGTTGAGGGAGCCTCAAACTCCTTTATGACCAACAGTTCTACTGCATGCATGCAGAGATCAAGAAAACATGCCTCAATATCCCTTTTAAAACATAGCTTTGATTCCTACACACCAATTTCTTTTTTAAAGGTGAATAGCACCACCTCTCCTTTGCTTATGTTTGCTGCCCTTCATTTAGTAATTAGGGCTAATTACTTCAGAAGAAAGTTTGAAAATAAGCTTTTTTCTTAGATTTTCCTGGTTATACTTGACCTTTTCACAGAGTGTAAAAGAAACTAATCACTCGGTTTAGAAACTGTGGATATTTATATTATCTGCATTTGGAAAATCAGTTAAATATTTTTGCATAATCACTTTCTGTGCTTTCTTTATATAATTTCCTTAAAGATTTGCATCTGATATTTAAATGCAATCTTTAATATAGTGTCAGGTATACAAGTTACTATGAACTGCAAATATACACAATCACTTAAAACTGTTTATCATGGATTAGCTACTCCAAGATATAGTTATTACCACATTTAACCTATTTCAGCCATGATTAGAAGGTAATACTTGAAAAAGTGTAGCAATTATATATCGTGTGAAGAAGACAGCCTTCTACTGTGCCTCTTAGCTCAGAGTTGGATGTTGAGTCAATATTAATTCACAGGAAACAGTGCTTCTAACTTGGGTCACCAAAAGCATTTGCTGCAGCACTTGGTTTTTCCAGTGAGTTAGCATCAAGCAATCCAGTCACCAAGCCTCACAAAATATACAGTACATTGTTATGAAAGCTGTCAAAGAACTACCTAGTGTATTAAAACATTTTTCTATTCATGTCTTTCTAAAAGCTGAAAACAATACTTCAGTTTCAAAACTACAGAAAAAGTGAGCTCTCCTCCTGAAAAAATGAGCCAAGAAGCAAGAAGCCAGACATCTATTAGCATAAGCACAAGTCAAAGAGTTTAAGCATGCATGTTTTTGTTTTAAGGAAAGGCAACACTTTCTTCAGGTTGATTAAATAGGATAGAGATTGTTTCCTCAAAGTTCAATAAATAAGGAGGTAAAATATTATTTAAATATAGCACTGTCAAAAGATCAATAGATCAAAAAATTTCTTCCTTGTCTTGCTTTTTATTTGCATGTCACCTCACACAAACATAACTTCAGTTATCCCTAAGTAACCTAGGAATTGCCACTACTCGGTTAACATTAAGCATATTCAGTCTCAAAAATTTCTGCTGTCTTTCCTTTAGTTTTCAGGTATATTCAGTTAAAAACATTAGACTCCAGTATTGTTGGTTTTCATTCAAAGTTTCATCTAGAATACAAAACTGATCTGTTGATACATACTACTGCAAAAGAAAATGCACATCTTCTCTCCATTTTGATGTTAAGAATCATTCACCTTATTTTCTCTTTGCATTACTAACAATTTGCTTTTGCAAAACAAAGATTATGACAATACCTTACTGATGCAGCTGTAAGCTAGCAGTGATATTAGAAACAGCAGGGAAAAGCACTTTTCCATTAGATTGTTATAAGCACGTAACTCCAGGTAAAACATTTTGGAAAATGCAATATAACAATCCCACTGTGTAAGTCTGAACTATTACATGACTGTTCTGAAATCAAAACGTAGGAAGTGTCAAAAACGATTGGTGTGAAATGATTGATCATTTCATTAATGCTTTGATTTAACATAGTGTAACTGCCCAATCTTTAGTTTCAATACGTGAATAATTTTGCTAGCAAAGTACTCAAATGTACAAGCTTCTGTGACTCTTAGGCATAGTTTCTTTCCTGTGTCAGGGATCACAATCCCATTCAATACACTCAGAAGAAGAAACAAACCATAAAATACTGATACACTGTCATAGCATTTATATATTTTAAAGAATCTATCTACATAATTGTTACATATATCTGCAATACCAGCTTCCTTATGGAACATGAAATGAACAGAAGTTAAAGGATGATGAAACACAGGAAACATAAGTTGCCTTTTCCACTGTGGCATATATTTACCCCTAGAAACTTCTAACAGGTAAGGAGACGATCTTTTCCTCACAAGTATTTCATAATTAAATTATGATGTGTAAATTTTAAGCCACCAATGCCCACAGAATTACAGACAGAGTCTTAAAATATTTAGGTAGTTCTTACTAAAATTTGGGCATCTTCAGCCTGCTCTTTAATAGTCTGCAAAGCCTTTGCCAGATCCTCATCATCTTCTTGAAGACCGAATTCATCATCTGGTGGAACCTAAATGAAATTATTTGAAAGTAAGTATCAACATATTTTATATCTCTCTATTCCAGAATACAACCATTTCCACTTCCAGTACAACTACTGAAAATAATCTCGTTCTTGTTAAAATTTGCCACATTTAAATACCACTTATATTACTGAAATATTCATTATAAGCAGACTGAGATGCAAATAGGAATACCTGTATCTTTAAGAAAGTATTTAATGTTCACATGTTCAAAGTAAAACATAAATCAACTGACAATAAATCTTCTCTTGAAAAATAAAGATATGCCTAGCATCGCCACAGTTTATAGAAGATTTGTGTCATCTCCCAGGATGTTTTTATGACTGATGAAGTACAACAGAAGAATGAAACATGAATAGTCTACCATATATATCAGAAGATCATCAATTTAGTAAATTACCTCTTCATACTGGTCATCATCCTTAGAGTCCTCTGTTATGGTAAATTCTGCAGCTCTTGTTAAGTCTGAAACAGCTGATGCATGTGGTGAGTTCCAACTTTAAATAAGAACTATCATGAAGCACACATCTATAAATCCGTTACCACCACTTTTGCCCTTGTTCTTTCTAACACAAGACTTTACACTTCCAGGCTTCTTTCAGCCTTTAGCTGAACAACCTCCAGAGAAAACAATGTGCACAGAGAATTCTCTCAGAGAATAGCATTTTTTTTAATCAAATTCAGATGTCCAAGTTCAAACATGAACATCTGAGATCAAGCACTGAATACTAGAGGACAGATACTGCAGATCATACAAATGCCCTAATTACAGCACAGCTACAATGAGAAAGATAAGGAACTTGCAAAATGTAAAAATTCATTTGGCAATTATCTACAGTTCCTCCAAATGCTTTACAGTCAAATTTTTCATTCCAAGTAACTACAAATGGTGCAAAATTAAAAACCAATTTTTTTTTCATCTACTGGCCTCACAGCCCATTAAAGTATAACTAAAATGTTTTTAGCAAGATGCTCTGTTGAGTTTCCAAAGGAAATCAGTTAGCCTATAAATGACCCATGTAAACAAACCAGAATTAACTTCCAACAAAAAAAACAGCAATTCAGTACTTCACATACAGAGAATAAAAGAGACACGATTTTCTAGCTTTACATCAGGTTTCCCAAAACTGAGTTATTCTCCTAAACACCAGGCCTTTTGCTACAGCTCTCACAGTACAATACATATGTAAAAGTATCATCTGCATTCAAGACTCCAGCATCAACAAAACTATCAGTTAAATTGTAACCATCTGGAAGGCTAACAGCTGAAGATCATGCCCCCAAAAAAAAAAAAAAAAAGGACAGCCACCATTTGGTTTTTAAGAGATGTTTTTTAGGGTTTGAGCTAAAAGATGGAGAGATGCCATTCGCTCTTGTAAACAAGAAGGAAAAAAAGCCAACACACAAATAGGGAAGTCATTGAGTGACTAAAGGCATAATTTTCAGTAATCAAGTCGAAGCACATCTGTGTACCTCCAACTGCACAGAAACACCACACACTGACTGTAAAAATTGTGTGCAAAAATAGGAAACTGCCACAAACACTTAAGAATCTCTTGTCTAGCCGTAGTACAAGAAAGCAAATGCCTGCAATACATATATCCCCCTCCCCCCCCCAAATTTACTTCCCAACTTACTGCAGCACAGACTGCAAACGTGCAACCCAGGCCTTGAATTCAAGTCACCACCCCTCTGTATCTCAAATTTCACTCTCTACAAAAGCTCCATTTTCTAGCTTGACTGATTCTTAGAATGCTTAATTCTAAAACCTGAACTATGCAGAAACTCCTCTCCAAAAAATGTTTACTGTGCTTTCTTCCATAAGGAAGGGGAAAAAAAGGAAGGCATGCCCAAACTATTAGGCCTAAATCTGTTTCCTATTACGCCAGAATAAACCTGGATTAACTCTTCTGACTTTAAAGGGAGGGCAAAGAAATTGCACATTTCAACAAATGCATTTTCTCTCAGCATGGACCACATGTGGATCCACCAAGGGAACCAAAGAGAACCAAGATGAAAATAGCTCATGTTGAGATACGACTTTCAAGAGCTGATACAGGGACCCAAGCACCGGGCCAGCTTTCAATTGTCTGCCTGCCAACAAGAACATTTTGATCCTCACATCAGTGTCTGGCCACATCCTAATAGAAGAGCTCCTGATTCCTGTACTTTGTTCCTTCAACTCAGACAGAGAAAAGTTCATCTGAACTGCTGATTACATAAGAAAAAGGAAACAGCAGCAAGGCACAAGTGCAGAGCAGGAGGAATAGGTTACCTTTATTGTTTGAAAAAGCAAGAAGAATGCTTGCAGCAGGCAAGTCACAAAGACAACACTGACTAGTTAGGATAATGTTCTAAAAAGCCCCGTTTTTTAAATTAGATCAAGATATCCTAGCACTAGGTAGCTGACTACAAATTTCTCTTTCAAGAATGAGACTTCTAAAAGCATGGCAATGTTCACACAGCATGAGTATTTGGGTACAACATTTTTTCTATGAACAGGGGACAATTTCCACACATACGTAGTAATTCTATGCATGAACTAAGTATCTGCGTACTTCTCTGTAACCTTTAAGTCTGTTCATTACTTTCCAGCGCAGTATTCATAAACTTTAAAATACTGCACCCAGCAATTTTTCACACATTTAGTGATTTGAACAGAATCTATTTTTCTAAAGCTATCTTTTGTATGAACTCCCACCCCCATCTCAACTACTTCTTTCTGCATTTATCGAGTCTTTCAATGTAGTAAGAAACATCACCACAACACTTGATAAGTAAACCACTTTCAAACAGTGCTTTTTCCTGAATTTTCTACTGACCTGATTGTCCTTGCAAACCACTACCATCAAAACTAACATGTCACTGCAAACACTGTGCACAGACTAAAGTATTACTTAAAATCCTGCATTTTTGGGGTCTTTTCTTCAAAAAAAAAACAAACCAAAACATCCCATAGCCCAGTGCACAATAAAACAAGAATTTTAAGCTACTGTATTTTCCCAGTCTTTTTTATACATGTCCTGATGCAGTGCTTTTTTAAGCACACGACAGTGTAAAAACGGCTCTGCAGTTTCAAGAAAGTAGGAACTGAGGCACAAGCTCAGAAAGGATAATCTTCCACTTATTTTTTTAATGCTTTTATATTCGCTTACATCTTAATTCTCACAAGGCAGGAAAAACTAAGATACTGTTTGGATTCTAAAACAAAGATTGAAAGATCTTCTTCATTTGGCAGCTCACAGCTACAAAAGAGACAGAGCTAGTCTGGCCTAGTGACAAAACTAGAATTTGGGTCATCTGACCAAAAATTACACATTGAAAAGCCATAAACTAACAGAATTTGCTACAACTCAACTGTGAAAAGAAGTCACACTGAGGGTGGGTTGGTTTTTTCTTTCCCCCCTCTCTAAAACCCACAACAAATAAAATTATGTCTGGGTTATTGTCTCATTATCACTTTGTCATACACATTACTAAACAAAACCATGAAGATCTAGCCAGTTACTCCGTGTGGCAAGCACTGGGAAATTAAACGAGCACCTTCCACAGCACACTGGGACTGTGAGCCTTGATAACAAGTCTTGTCACTCCTCTGCAGATAAATTGCATTTACTGATCAACAACTAACACAAGCTTCTTTCATTTCAGAATTTTAACTCTTGCTTAGCCTGGCCCATCAGCAGGGGAGGATTAAAGTTATCCTGCTTTTCCTGAGGGTCACTCAGGGACTCTTACCATCAGCAATGAAAACCACCACCACCACCTTAAAGCGAGCAAGAGCCTAGTCTTCTCCGCCGGGAATCCTCCCATTGTCTCTTTCTAGCCCCCAGGGGCTATAACTCACGAAAAGAAACAACAGGCAGGGGGCTTTTGTGGCTTTTTTCTCTTCTTAATGGAAGAAACAACAGGGCTCTCAGCGCGGAGCCAAGCAGGGCTCCCTGTCCTCGCCCTGCCAACAGCCCGCCCAAGCAGCCCCGAGGTCCCCCCGCCTCAGGCACAAGCTGAGGAGAGGGCCCGCCCGCCCGCGCCGCTCCCCTCCGAGGTGGGGAACCAGCGGGACCCCGAGGCGCCGTGCACCCTCCAGCCGCCCGCCTCAGACGAGGAGGAGGAAGGATACTTTGCAGGCAGAAGGACACCTCAGAGCCCGCCGCCCCCTCCATGGCCGCCGCCGCGTCGTGCCGTTGCCGGGGCGACCTCTCGCGAGAAGAGGCACCCACCCCACAGCGAGCCCCTCGGGCAGTGCGGTGGCGGGCGCAGAACCCGGCCGCCATTTTAATTAGCGTAGTTCACCTCAGGATTACTCACACTTCACCTTCTGGCCCCCCGCAGGTCCTGCCTGTAAGTCGAGGCGAAGCTCCTCACGCATTTTAGTGGTGAGGGAGCGGCCCCGGCGGGCACCATGAGGAGGTTTCTGGAAGTTTCCAGAGTGGTCACTGGCAAAGCTGGGGCCAGCTTCTCGGTCCCCTCAGCGCCCTCCCCCTGTCTGCCGCCACCTTTCTGATCAGGGTACTCTGAGTTCTCTTACACGGAAGGAAAAGAAGGGAGGAAAAAGCTGTTTCAGTCTTCTAAGAAAGGACTCACTTAGGGGAAGCATAAATGTAGCTGAAATGGGTTTGCTGGTTCACCTGAGCTCAGTCTTGGGGGACTGCTTGAATTAACTTCCTGCAGTATGTTCAAGTTTAATTGAGGGCAGGAGTTTTCCGAGGCAAAAGTTCAGGCAAGAAGTATACTATTGTGGACGATGGCATGGGAGTTTGAGGTAAGGTTACAAGATTCAACAGGAAATTTTCTGCCTTTAATTTCCTTTTACTTAAAGTTTAGAGGTTCCAGTCCTGAATTCCATTGAGTTAATAGGCGCTGCACGCAATAGGAATTCAGGAATTAGTGCTTGAAGATGTGTAAGTAACTAAAAATAAATCCCAAAGGTACCAGGAAAAAAGGATAATGATAAAGTGTTAATAGGTAGTCTAAAAAAAGAGGTGCCAGTTTTGCGTGCAAGTTTTAAAAAAAAACAAGAACTGAAATGCAGTCTGACAATGGAGAAGATGGAAGTGGGTGAAATTGCGTTGTATAATTCAATTCAGTCTTGAGCCTGAAAGAACAGGACGCAATCCTGCAAAAGAGGGCCTGTTACTTATGAAACTACTATTTTAGCATTTCCTTTCCAGAGATTGTCACACGGGATTAAGTCTACAATGGGAGAGGAATGACATTTGTGACATCTCACGAATGTCTCCAAATTATAATAAAAGAACAGTGTTTTGGCACAAGATCTTCACAACACTGCTAAGGAAACAAAGACTGTTGTGTTCCTTCACAAGTTCTCTCATGTCAGCCTCACCACTGGGTTGAGTTTGATACATGTCAGGGCTTGAACTCATCTGGGTTCACAAGACAGAGGGCAAAGGCTGACATACCTTTCTTTTTGTCTTGCAGGTTTGGGGTTTTTTTCACTTCAGAGTAAAGTGATGTGACTGGAACAACATTCTTTCATCCATATCCGACCAAATAGAGCAGTCCTGAACTCCACCTGAGAATCTCAGAAGAAATAGCAAAGAATAAGCAGAAGTAGCATCATAAAGCACAACACCCATGGGTCAGTACTTCCAAAACTGCAGGTTTAAGAAGAGTCCTGATGCAGTTGGGATGGCTCCAGGTGAAGACCTCATTCTCTTTAAAGTAGCACCCAATTCCACCGCAAGCCACAGAGTAAGTGCAGCTGTACTTAATGTCATACAGGGAAGCACAGCTGATTGATATCATAAGTTAAGACCACTCGCTTCTCTCAGCAACAGGTTTGCTGTTAGCCTTTACACAAAGTAGAACAAACAAAAGGCTAAGCAGTACCCTTCTCACCCTTCTCCACTTGTTAGAGTTTTCTCTGCCTCTGCAAGCCTAACTTCTCCCTACAAATTTTTCACAGGATTTCTCTATCTCACTAAAATATGGAAATGTATGGTATCCACAATTGAAGAAGGCTGATGAAAGCTTAAATAGGGCTCAAAGAAGTGCTCAAGGGAAGATTAAGATTGGAAAAGAATTAATAATGAAGGACAAAAGGAGCTCAGTCTTCTTGGTTTATTAAAGGAATAGTTAAACAGCTTGATCAAAGCGCATGGGTAATATATTTGATAAGAAAGGCTATGCAAGGAGAAACATATCCAATCACATCAGGAATTAAATCAAAATAAATTACAACTAAAAACAAAGAGCAAATTTCTAACGAGTAACTATTTAACTGATTTTCAAGTATAATGGAAACTGTTCCTGGAGGATTTCAGCAATGACAGAGTTCTTAATAAAAAATACATTCCACATGCAGACTCTATCCAGTTCAAGATGTCGTATGGCTTGTCTTTTCAAAAAAAGTCAAATGTGGTCATTGCAATAGCACTGTCTATGAAAAATAGCTGAAATGAGAAGATAAGCAGTTCTACCGTATGTGGAGACTTGCCAGTATCCTAGAGGACCCGTAGAGTTTATTTGTTTGCTTTTCAAGAAGAATCAGTCCCCAGTTGTTATTTTCCAAAGGTTTAAAGCTTTGTTTGGTTGGCAACTTCGAAGCTATTTGTGTCATCCCATTGTGACTCTTAAGTGAGCTGATAGTACAATAATTTTCCTTCAAAAGGCATACCAAGCCAGCTTGTTTCTCTCTACCTTGTTGAAAGCCACCTACCATGAATACATTATATTTGGTTATTGCTTAGCTGAAGTCCAAACACCCAATTCACCCTGCTTTATAGCCTCATAACAGTCTGAGATATAAATTAACATCATCTCCCAAATGGCAATAACCAATGTTGTTACTGTATCCCATTATTTCTCATCAGAAAGACACACAAGCAGCATATGCTGTAGCTTGAGCATTTCATTAGACAGGCTGTTTGCTTTTCGCACACAGCAAAGACTAAGCATGCACTTCAGCAGATATATCAGCCAGACAAGTTAGTGTTTGAAAAAGATCATTCATGAAAACTGGGTAAACTGGAATGCTCCAGAAATGTTGTACTTGCTCCCAAGCCTTAAGGGCCAGATACTCTCCCAGCTTTATACCAGCAACTGAAGGACTGTGAGACTATACTCAGAGCAAAATACCCCCTTCTACTGAATTCAGCTAGCAAACTGACTACAATTCTGACGAGTTAAAACAACATCAATGCAAGCTACTTTCAGTGACTTTCCCTCCCCTGAAGGAAGGTGTCCCAAAGGTGCAGTTCATGCACTTCATCACAACACATAAGCAGCCAAAGAATTATCTGCCCCACTGACTTTTATACACCCATTTTTGATTGTTCTTCAGCACAGTTCTGGGGGAGAAGGTACAAGGGAATGTCATCAGTTCAGCTTTTTGAATGAGCACATAGCATGGCCAGGAACAGTGTAAAGGCAGTACTATGGTGACAGTCAAGAGGCTGTTATCTGCATGGTTGTGGGGAAGCATGGGACCACAGCTGGAAGCCGGAATGAGTTGGCAAACATCGTGTTCCAACTTCTGCTGTGCCATCTGGCTTCCAGTTAGGTGACTGACATTAAATGTATTTTCTCGGTATTGCCATCTGGCAGCTGCTTGTACAAGAACAGAGTAACATGCAGAATCTGGCTAACAGTTATGCTGAGAATCATATCAAGTATACTTGAAACATAGACTCTGAAATGAAAAAGCTTACAAGGGAGGTTTCTTTAACTGCTGGCATTCCACACACACAGTGTTACAGGTAGGGAACATTTACCTTTCCAAAATTAGAGGAACAGGACTTTTTCCCCCCTGTAATAATGCATGCCAGAGGTATTTTTAATAAAGGAAGCAAATTAAGGGAATTGATGAGTACAAACAATAGTCTCAAAAAGATGGTGCTTTAACAAATTTTAGCTAAAAATGTAAGGATTGCCAAATACACCGTAACCAGAGTATGAAGTACAGTGTAATACCTGTGATGCCAAGTCTTCATATTTGTAAAGGTCACATTTGCAAAGCTTAGAGGCCATAGTAACCTTGCTGGGCTTTAAATGTAGCAGTGTGGGGTGCTTTAAATAATGGAGTAGGATATTCAGTAAGTATGATCTCATGACAGCTTAAATCAATATATTTTCTGGTTTGCCTCCTGCTGTGCATTTCTGCCTCTTTCCTTGCTCCTGTGCTGGTGCTCATACGATTCTCAAATAATTTAAACCTAAAAAAGCTAATCTGGGCAGAAGAAAAGGAGGGATTTTTTGGGGGGTGGCTTTTTTTGTTGGTTTTTTTTTCTTTTTTTTTTGAGGGGGGGTGAATGCTAGGAAAAGCAATACTAAAATGTTAGAGGCTTTGCATTCAGAGTTAAGCTGAAGTTAATAAATGATGTACTGTTCTGTCTTTATAGAAGAAAGTTCTTTTTATTAAAACCATAACTAGCATTAGCTGGAATACTAGTTGCATTATTTAATAACTTACTCCAAAAGCTGATTTTCTTTGATAAATTGCTAAAATTTAGCCTGGCTTCAATCACACAGCTATTTCACAGGACAGAATGAGACAATGCTTTGCTCCAAATCCAATGGTATGAGTGCAGACAGCAGTATGAAGAAGTTTAACTGCACTTATAGAAAGATGTGGGAGTGAAGAATCAAGTATTTTGTCAATAATGCAGAGTGACATTGGTACAAGGTGATCTCATAGCACAGGTTTTAGTGGGCACAGTAGTGTGAAGTGCAGGTTTCCCACTGCAGGCACCGGAATTGTAAAGTATATAGCCTAGTCTGTACACTGTAATGTATAATAAAAGAGCTATTCCATCCATACCGATGCTGCTGTCTCCAAGAACTATAGCCTCCCCATCTTCCACTGTTAATGCCTTTGTAAGTTTTCAGGAGCATTGAACAGATGATACATTTTGACTCTCCCTGAACTAGCTATTTCTGCATCACAGACAAGAATTAAGTTGTGCTGAGAGACATGACATACGTCACTTTTTATTTAAGTCTAGGTGACCCATGTTCTCTCTAAACTCCAGTTTTATGAACACCAAGTTATTTATGCAGCATATAGAAACTAATGATCATCTGTTCCTGATAATTACAGGCTTTTCATTTCATATCTTGTCTTTGAAATTAAGTTTAGTTAATATGCTTTTCAAATTTAGGCAGCTTTCATCGCAAAGCAGCCAATACATTCCTACTACAAGCTAAAAAAAATTTACTGTGTGACAGCTGTAAAAAGGAAAGCCACCATCCTTAACACAAAAAACCAGAGAAAAAGTGCTGTGTTATCCTAATCTGTGCTTAGTCATAGAGGCAAGAATTGAGATGCCATCACATCAGAAAACATGCAAACTAAAGGACAAGCAAGGGAAAAGCTAGCAGAAATTAATTTTGTTTATTTCACCATGCTTCCAAGTGATCCACACTACTTGTTACCCAGGTAATGCATCTTCGCATTGGAAGTCTGAATCTCATGCTAATTAGTATGTGCCAGAATAATTTTAGCTGATTTCCTGCTCAATCTGGGGAGTATGTGCACATATTAAGACCCAACACAACCAAATTCTGTCAAAATCAGATTGAAAATATACATAAAGGAATATATCTAGCAAAAACGAGAAGAAAAAGTATTTGACACTGTTGGGTCCTTCAATAAAAGCAAGTTTTTTCCCTGCACCCAGTCCTCTGTTATCTGCGTCAGACTGGTTTGGGTGGAAGGGATCTTAAAGCTCATACCGTTCCAACCGTCTTGCCATGAGCAGGGACACCTTCCACTAGACAAGGTTAATCAGATAAGCCAAGTCTTTTGTGTTGTTTTTTCACTGTTGTTGCCACAAAACACCTTTGCGGGCTCTTTGCTGCTTTCCCTACCTGGACTCATTGCTTCCTTTTCACTCGGATTTTCCCCATTCTGGCCAACCTCCCTTGAAATCTGACCATTTCATGTGCGTTTTTAACAAGTTCGACAATCCTTGGCTATTTCTTTAGAATGCATATTTTCAGAGCTACACCTAGAAGACATTGTGTATTCCTGTTCCAAGAAAGTAACCAGAAACTTAGTAAAAAAGTAATCTTCTGAGAGGTCACAGAATTTGATGCAAGTTGGGCAAGGACTAGCAGGGGATTTGTAGCCAAAAGCAACATTTGCTGCCAGAATATTTAGGCGAACCTTTCATCAACTGGTTAAAGCCATTTTTATTGATCAAGGCTGGGCATGGAATTTCAACAACTTCTCTATTATTGTGTTTGTTCTTAGTGCAGTGTCATTTTCTCACATACAGAGTGTGAAGATACAAATAATTAGAAGTCAAAATCATCCACTTCTA
The DNA here is from genome assembly GCF_004027225.2 of Strigops habroptila. NCBI lineage: Eukaryota > Metazoa > Chordata > Aves > Psittaciformes > Psittacidae > Strigops > Strigops habroptila. The sequence continues at coordinate 2,092,032 of NC_044281.2, forward strand.
ATCTGTCTTCATTCAGCTGAGGGCAGCAATGCACACTAGTAGGTGGGTATTAATATATAATGGAGACTGCACGGTCTTTACATCCATCTTCTTGCTTTGTTATTATTAACAGAGAGAAAGGACTTCAGGCACAGTTTTGTAAAAATCCTACATTTTGGATAAAAAGTGATTTTTTTTTTTTTTAAAGTTTTCCATATCCTATACTGATTGCCATTTGTGATGTGAGTGAAGCATTTTATGGTTTTCATTTTCATGTATGGCCAATGAAAGCAATAGTACAGTACTGACACCCTGTACTTAAATGTCAAAGCTCTGCTTTGTGGTTTTTGTAATATTTTGTTTAAATATTGAAGTACCACAAAATTGAAGTCTGAAAAACCTATGTTTAAGTTCTTTGCTTTTACCTTTGTATTGCTTATAGCACAGCCATTATTTTGGCTATCAAGCCATTTGCTCATTTTGGTATAGAATAGAATGAGCAAATAATGGTAATTCAGCTTCTCTCAAACTATACCTAGATTTTGGGCACACTGCACTGAGTTTGAAGATGCCCAAACTGGTTTTAAATGGGCTAGCTCATACACTAGAAATTGAACTTTATATAAATTGTTACTATAACTCACACCACTTTATATTTCAGGTATGTTCCCAGTAATTTAGAGCCAAATCCCTAAAATAAGCTGAGAAACTAGAGAGGCCTACAGGCATCCAGGCACCTGAAACCAACAGGGAAATCCTCTAGGTTTTTACTGACTCTGAATCCTTAAAACTGACTCTTGCTGCTTTGTCCCCTTTCTGAAAAGAGCAATTGTAGTGCCAGTGTCCAAGAGAGGCTTGCTCTATAAGGGCACCCACTCTTCTCCAGTCCACTACCTGAAGTCAGGGAAGAGGTACCCAAGCCCTCTAGAGGATGTCATTTTGAATACAACACTTTCAGTGCTGTGTTTTGACCAGATGAGACAGTTCCTTGCTCTGTGTGTTGATTACTATGCTACCATCCTAAGGCAGCTGTCTAAAAAACCCATGCATTTACCAAGTCAGTCTGAGGGCTGCTGATTCCTCTCCACTGGCCAGGAATACAGAAAAAAGTGTAGCCTTACTTTTGGCAGTAGTTTATTCCAGTAGAACTTCTGCTGTAGCTACTTAAAGGGTGTAAAATTTATTATCCATTTGAATTAACCAGATTTTTAATTTTTTTTTTAAATAACTCCATGTAAAGGCATTTCTGACCCTTTCAAATATGCAGTTGGTTCAGAGGGAAAGAATCAGAATTCCCTCACCTCAGTTTACCTCTAATCTGAACGTGTATTTGTACTTTCCTGGAACATAATACAGGTATCTTCATAGGCCAGCGTCACCATCTGTCTGACTATCCACACCATCCCTTTAAGATCCACAGCTTGTCTTGCTGCACCCTGTAGAGCTGATCACTCTTAAAATGGTTCTGTTCAGGTTTAACTGTTCCAATACTTGCTTGGCAAAGTGCGGTTTCATGTCTACTGCTTTTTCACAGAGTCAGAATCAATTCAAACCACACATCAGAGCATAGCTCCTTATATTCCATTCTATAAGATAGTGGGAGTGAAACAAAGTATGGAAAGAGGAGGAAAGTAGGCTGAGTAACCCATACATATCTCTTTGAACATTTCCATCACAGATGTGCAAGTTCACTTTCTACACTTTATAAAGTGGGTTGGTTTTTTTTTTTAAGCAGAAGGAAACATTACAGTTTTCACAAGCTAGGGACTACAAATCAGTATGTTTGCACAGATGACAAGTGAGTACAATTGTAATTCCCACTCCCACAGAAGGCAAGATCACTTGCTTTAAGAAAAACAACTTTGTGGACGAAAACAACAGGCAAAATAGCCCTATAGATTTTGACTTTATAGCAAGTGGCATAACAGAACACTCTTCTTCTAAACAGCTCCAAGCTGTTTAATTGGGTGTTTTCAGACTTGACATCTCACTTGCCTCAGTTTCCAGAATCCACCACCAAGACTCCCAGCATGAAATTGGGCTTTGCAGCACGATGGCATCTGAACTGAACAAAAACTGCAAGCATCTTGAACTACAACCCTGCCAGTGCCCTCATTCTCCACTTGTAAAACGGAGGTGAATGCCCTCTAGCCAGCTTCAGCTGTTGCCTGATACCATCAAGAGTGCAGTCCATACATGAAAAGTATTGTGGCCATTAAAGCACTTTGCCTGTTTCATTAGCACACAGAATGCATCTCAATTAGCAGGTGATTAACACCACCATTAGTGTAAATTTATTTTAACAAGTAGCCATGATTCTCAACATTGAGAAAGCACTGATGGAATTGGTCCCTGTGTGTGGGTGTGACAGCAGTACTGATACACACAGACCAAAAGCTTCATTCTGAAAATCCAGTCTGAACTGGCACCAAAAGCTGGAGGCCAGCTCTGGGTCCTGGTTTCGTTAGATGGACTTTGTCAAGTCAGCCAAAGCCTCCATGCGCATGTATGTAAATTTAGATATCAGCTTGGCATCTTAGTCTGCCTTGGAGTTATCAAGCATGATAAACTTTCATTGCAAATGCAATTTCATAGAGCCACCAGTTGTTAGTGTACAACTTTGTTTACCGCAGTTATTCAGACCATCTCAATTCATCATAGACTGCTGTACCATAAATCTATTCAGACACTCATCTTCTACTACGCTATTTTTACGACAGCCTTCCTTCTAGGCACATATTCTGTTTCTTTCGCTATACTCTATCAGCTTTATTTTTCCACTGGTTACAGCTAATGAGGACTGAGCGAGCTATGCTATTGTAGATGTAAGATGTTGATGTTATAAGTGGTTCATACCCCATGCCCTGCATGTGTCCTCAACATGGGACAGCGAGAAGAACCTCCTGGAGAAGCAGGACTTTGCATAGCAGCCTCCCTGCTCCCCTGGCCATAGCCACTGCTTTCTGCATCTTCCTCAAAGCTGTCCAGGAGAAAAGGCTAAGCAAAACTTGGACCAGGGTCAGCCGATTTCAGCAGCAAAGCTTTTACCCAGCTGCTGTGAAGAGCGGACCATATCCAGTGGATCAGATACAAAAAACTAGAACAGAGTGTCTCCACATCTGAATTGCTTACACAGGACCATTAAGCCATGTGCCGGTATCAATGTTTGAAAGCATGTGTGCAGACTGTTGGCTTTGCCCATCAAAGTTCCCTGCTTTTTCTGTAATTATATCCGTGAAAATGAGGGTCCTTAATGGGGATATTTATAATCTTTGTCTGAACCATCCTCTTTACTCCTTAGTCATTACTGCATAAAGATCTACTTCTGCACAGGGAATTTATATTCCAACTGTGTCAATTCCTCTAATGGTGTATTGGCTGCTCCTTTATTAAAGGGAAAATTCAAGATCTGTTAAAAGGAAAAGATCCAATGGGGGTGAATGGTTTTTGAGTCAGGTCCCCATGAAAGCTTTTCTTCACCTCACAAAGCAGAGTAAATTTCCACAGACCAAGCACACACAGGCAACCCACCAATAGCAAAGAAAACAAAAATTTGCTATTTTTTCCCTTGTCATCTTCTCAGGTGTTGTCCCATCAACTTGTCTCCTACAGCAGTGAACAAACTGCAGCCACTGAGGACAGGCATGTTGTCCACAACTGAAGGAGAAACGGTGAATCTAACAAAATATTTCTTTCCTCCAAACTACTAATAAGGTAGTTAAATTGTGTGTGCAGGCACATGGTACCCCCTCCTTCCTGCAGCACTTGATCCTTAACAGGAAACCCATCAGTGGCAAAGCCAGGATCCCTGGCAGGCAGAGCCACTCACTGCAAGCACCGCTTTCACTTGGATTTCTCATCTGTCCCAAGGACCTGGCAGGGTGATTACCCTCCAGCCACACAAAGAACTATTTTATTAGTGCCTTGTCAATATAATTAAGTGCCTTGAAATGCTTTTCCTGAACAGCCCATGGATCCTTACTCGGTTACCTTCTCCTAGCATAGGCAGACTTAAACATCTGGTTTCTGCTAGCATAAACAGACCTAAAAATCCCTTTTCCTTGCCTCAGCTTTTAGTACACTGAGAAGATACCTTCTCTCCACATCACAGTTTGTCCTTCCATTAAACAAGAAAATTATTTATGTTTTAAAAAAGCAAGGCACATCTAAATGATCAGATATTTGAGCCTTAAGTGTAAGACCAACTTGTAGCTCATGCCTTGAATTCATTATGGTGTTTCCCCAAGGATGTCATGTTACCCAGTTTCTCTCCCAACCAGCAACTTTACAAATTGACAAACTATAAGAAAGGCTTCTGCTACAGAATCAAGAATCAATAGCTGTCTACTTGGATAGCCTCAAAAAGCGCTTAACTTTTAATTGAACACTGGAAATGGAATTGCAAAGCATGAGAGCTCAAAACAGCATGAATCCTGCATAATTATCTTTCTCCTTGCAGCTCCTTATGCAGACTGGAGACTAATTAAACACATGTGCAGCCTAGAAGATGATTTGCAAAGATATATCTTCTGTCAGTTTGCAAGGGGACCTCACCAGAAGCACTAGCAAGGAACAGGAGCCATTGCCAGCTGTCTTGTACTGTCATCCTCACTAGTGCCCTGGCTTCTAATTTCAGCCATCTAGAGCAAGGACAAACTAGATTTTGCATCTGCTGTACAATGAGATGAACAAAGATCAGGACAATGGTGAACTCAAGCCCCAGGCTTCAAGGGTAATATAAAAACACACAGGGATTTTAAAGCATTTTGGTGCAGGCTTCATGTACTATACGAATATATGTTTTAGTTATTAGGAGACCAATCTTACCATGACCCATTTATAGCATAACAGCAAATTGAAACAAGCACTTTCTTTTCTTCCTTCTGTTGCAGAAAAGCAAAACCAAGTAACACTCTCAATCTTCAAACCCATTCCTTAATCCTTATCATGTTAACAAAAAGGCCTAAAGCATCCATTAAAAAACATGCTTAGTAAAGTAATTCTCCAATATACAATCACTACCTACCACTTCGACCACCTCTCCAGGAGAAAAACATCTCAGCCTCCTCACCAGGGCCTTAAATCATGTCTCTGTTCACATCCAAAGTGAAAGCACCTGTGCAGGCTGTCTCTCAGCTGGCAGGATCGAATTGGAGCCCAGCAACCATTGCCCTAATAGGAGACAATATTATTAACTTTTAATTCTTTCACATCAGCATTGATCAGAAGCAGTTACTGAGGAGCAGGAAGACTTCAGGATGTCAGGACGTGGTGCTCAAGGCCAGTGTAATTACCACAGAAATGAAGGATCCTCTGATCAGTCCAAACAATCATCTGCAATTATAATGGAAAATTCTGATCCGGTGTGGTTTTCATCCTGCTTGCACCACGTGAAGACTCATGTCGTTCAAAGGGTTGTGGTTTCTGTGAGTCTGGAGTACAAAAAAACCCCATCAGCTGCCCCAAAAACTGTAGCTGCTGAGTACATTTTTAAGTGATGGTGACAATCTTCAAATGATATTTCCCACCATTAGGGCATGAGAAAGGAGACTGCGTTGCTCATGAATGGTGCTGCTCCAGGCTTTCAACCCCCTGTGCAAATTGAAATGAAATTTTAAGTGTGTTGTGGCACTGCACGGCTCTGGCAGAATAGTTTAATGCTACTTTAGGATCCCAAGAGGGCTGATGGAGCAAGACTGCAAGGCTTTGGATGTGTCAGTCGCTCCAATAAAGCATTAATTTTAGATATCCAAAAGCCCGAAATCCCACAGGCAGAGGGCTGCCTTCCTAAAAACACGTTTGCTGCGAGTGGGACTGTGGTAGAAGTTGGGAGGGGAGAAAGCTTCGAGGATGAATGATCCTTTCTCACCTTTACCAGCAGTTGCACTCCATCATCATTTTAAAACCTCCCACGTGAATAAATGTGCTGCTATACCCTGTCTCCAGTTCTCTTCCATTTCCCTGGCTCTTCTCCTGCCACACATCCCCTTCCTCCGTCTGCACCTGGGAAGTTCAGGAAGGGTTGGGGGGATGCAGCATTGGCAGATGAGTGGTTCCTCTTGTTCTGACTTGCCCTCTGGATAAAATCCTTTTCATTAGCAACAGGGTCCCCTACCCCAGTGGGAACATTCTGTCCCCAAACTCCATCTGTCCCCTTTCCAAAACGCTGGAAGAGGCAGGGGACAGCAGGGACAAGAACACTGGATGTTCACGTGTATTCTCGCTGTGTCAAATACCAGGCTCAGATTCAGCTCGGTGAATGCCAGCTGGCCACATGTGGGCTGCCTGAGGCCACTTCATGCCATAAAATCCCTCAGAGCTGTCAGAGACTAACACTTCTCATTTCAGCATGGTGAAACATCAGCTCTGGAGGAGCTTCACAGGACCAGACAGCTTTGTGTCCCCACACACATCCAACGCTGTGCTCCCCCACTTATGTAGCCCTTACAGCTCAGCACCTATAGCTCATGCAAGGATGCACAGCTCCTGCGGGCCCAGCCGGGGTTGCTGCAAGTCCCCATTGCACGGCCAATGCTGCCACCCTAATGCAAAGCAAAGAATAGATCTGCACCAGGCAGGAGGGGAGAGCCTCTGTCCCTGTCCCCCTGCACAGCCCTGCAGTGTACACACACAGCCTAGCAGGGAACCGAGCTTGGGGCATGGAGCTGGGGGATGCTTTACCCACTATTATCAGAGATTCAAGAATAGGCACAGTCTCCTGCAAGGTGCAGGAGTGTATGGGAAAGCCATCCCAGGCTGATGAGAGGGATGCACAGCGCCGTAGGTGAGGCCCTCACTGCTGGAGAGCAGGGAGAAGAGAAGCCAAACAAAGAAATAATAATTTCTTATATGCTCTTTCTCACACTCATATGATGAGAAGAACTTAAAGAGAAACCTTAAAAGATTATCCAGCAGAGAATTAAACTGATGGAAAAAGAGCTGTAATTTTTATCCATCTGAAAACATTAATATGAGTATTAAAAAAAAAGCCTCGAAATTTGCAGAATAGCTAAAATAAAGGTTCTTGCCTATTAGTTTAACATTTTCTCTATGTGAATATTTCACTAATTGCTCCTCCAATGGAAATTACCTCCCGAAAGGAGGCGGGGGGGGGGGCCGCTGGGCCGCCCGCTCCCGTTAGGCAAATGGCAATGCTGACATCTACTGTCGGCACCACCGCAGCGCCCATCCATCCACCCCAGCCCGGGTGTAGTAAATAATGAGTCTGGCTGAGGGCAAACGCACGTATACCAATAGACTAAGGAAATATAACTCAAGCCACTGTGTTACCACCCCAGAGAACGATCTGAAGTGCAAATATTTATACAAGAGTGTATTGTACTGTTGTAATTTTTATTACTGGGCAAAGATACCTTTAAAATAGCCATAGTCTGTGCAGGTAAATATTTGCTTTCTTTAAGAGACCCACGGGACTTTTATGCATTAATTCTCTCCCCCTTCTAGATTTATTTTCTCTATTAAGCTTTACACTGTTCCTTTCATCCAATTAGTACTAAAATCATCTTCTTTTTCATCACGGCACAGATAGAAAACATGTTTTATTTCCTGCAGCAAGAAAGAATAAACTGCCAAAGAAAAGCCTTAAAGATTACAAATGAAGCTTATAACAGTGTTTGTGCCTCTGCTGTGGTGTTTGAACGCTGTGTTTCCAAGAGCATTTAAGCGACATTCAGAAGCCCCTTGTTGCGTACATTATAGGAACCATCAGCGGCAGGAGGAATAAACCTTGAAGCTGCAAAGCAAATGCAATACTGAGAAACACTGGCAATTAATAGAAACAGAGGAATTGTGGATGGCTGTGCATATGTTAGGGGGGATAAGCAGCATCCACCACCTCCCGCACAGCAAAGCAGGCAAAGTGGCTGTCAGTTGTGCAGCAACAAGTTGTAGAAGTTTATCAGAAGATGAGTTATTCCTAATTACATTTTTTAAGAAAGTCATTACTGGAGCATTCCCAATTGTAAGCAATTAATTTATTTATAAACTGGTACAACAGCAGTTCCCACTAATGTCTCCTTGACACATGATCATAGAATGGTTTGGGTTGGAAAGGACCTTAAAGCTCACCCATTTCCAGCCCCCTGCCACGGGCAGGGACACCTTCCACTAGAGCAGGTTGCTCCAAGCCCCTGTGTCCAACCTGGCCTTGAACACTGCCAGGGATGGGGCAGCCACAGCTTCTCTGGGCACCCTGTGCCAGCGCCTCAGCACCCTCACAGGGAAGAGCTTCTGCCTCAGAGCTCATCTCAATCTCCCCTCTGGCAGGTTAAAGCCATTCCCCTTGTCCTGTCCCTACAGGCCCTTGTCCAAAGCCCCTCTCCAGGTTTCCTGGAGCCCCTTTAGGCACTGGGAGCTGCTCTAAGGTCTCCCCTTAGGGAGCCTTCTCTTCCCCAAGCTGAACCAGCCCAGCTCTCAGCCTGTCTTCATAAGAGGTTGTGCAAAAGCAGCTATTGGTGCAAAGTACAACAGACTTCTGAAATGATCCTTCCATTTCTGACTTATCAAAAGTCATTTGAAAATAACAGAAGCTCAGAGCTTGCCTTTGCTCTTCTATCCTTATCAGGATTCAGAGCTAACATTCATGAGACCCAGCTGCAGTGCATTGGCATGAAACTATGTAAGATCAACACCTGATGAGCATTTTAACTGTAACACGAAGTGTATTTAAGCAGGGGTGAGGGATTTAGTAGGGTTTTTGAGAGGAAAGCAGCAGTGGGGTTGGTTGGAAATGGTTTGATGAAAGACTTCTTCAAGAAGAAAATCTTCTCAGACAGGTTGGTAATGGTGAGACTCTCTGGTATGCTGGAGAGCCTGAGCTAAGCCCCTCCTTTGCTCAGTTGGGGCTCCTATATTTTTCCTTTGGTGTTTGCTGTTCTGGAGGAGCAGTGGTTTTTTTGTTTCAGCAATATTGTGTTCTCCTGAATTAGGAAAGGGGGAAACCTCAAAAAAAAGTCCCCTTTTTGTAAGATAGAAAAAGTGCATCCCACTGAGTTGTTAACTATCATAGTGTTTATAGTGTAACACCATCCTTCTCTTGCAATGTATCTGTTGTATATGTGTATTGGGAAGAGATGCTTGTTTGGTGGATGGATGCTGGAAGACCAGTGAGGTCATGCTGCTGCCTCTATCCCTCTCTTGTGGTTAGCTCGGATTTTCTACTTGCAGGAGCTCACTTGTTCCTCCTGCACACAGTTGCAATGTCTCCTGTGATGATGCTCATTTATATTAGGAAAACACTTGCAGACACTCAGTAGGGAGGAGAACTTTGTGCGGTGGGCACTGAGCACGAAAGAGCTCCCAGGTAAGTGGCTCAAAGGAGGGAGAGTTGTATGAGCCAGCAAGCATGGGGCCAGGAGTCTGTGGGATCCTGGTGGCCACAGACCCCCCCCCCCGCCACCACTCAGCTATGAGGACCTGAGCTAACATATTGGCGTCTTGGCTGAAGCTCCTTGGGGAAAAAGGGGGTCTTGCCAGTTTCCAGGAACTTCCAGCCCTTTCTCTGCAACATAAGGAGGTCCCACCTGTAACCCCTAAATTGGGGGAGATTGGTCTATGTGGAAAAGCTGCTTTGAGGGAGATGCAGTGCTTTCCAACACAATAATAAAATTTATCTGCTTCTAAATAGAAGAAGAAAGCATTGAGTGCTGTGCTCTCCTGCCCCAAGTCAGAGCCTCCAGCCCTGCCTCTATGCCAGGGTGCCAAAACCAGCAGTGTATCTGTGGAACAATCTAGTGCTGGACTGGCGCTGGCTGCTCTAAGGTACCTCCATGGGCTTTTGGGGTGCCTACTGCTGGCACCTCCTGATTTAAGGAGAGGTGGGGGAAAGCATTTTGAAGTAATGATACAATCTCACTTTTTTCAGTGTATGAGGTAATGAGCATCTTCAGTGCTTAAAGGTGCTGTGAGAAGCTGCAGGGCATGTGTGAATGCCAGCGTTTTATGGAAGGGTGGGTTTACTGCCAGCAGGCTAGAAAAAAATCCCTGCAGTTTATATTAATAAGACTGGATGTTATTGCGTGTCAGGAGTTACTGTGATTTATAAAGTACTTCTTACTTGGTGTGTAATGGAAACACTTGGTACTCAGCCCCAGTCACTAACAGGAGATGATAGTAGCATTATCCACAATAGCCAACTTGACCTGGAACCTTTTATCATTTTTTAATGATATTTTAGTGCTGCCTTTTGCTTTCACCTGAGTTTAAGGTAGCTTCAACTTTCATAATGTGAATAAATAATAGAATCCTTATTTAAAAAAAAAAATCTAAGGAAAGGGGACACCCCAGTTTTTTGTTCATGTCCCAAACAGCCCTGCTCCATGTGTACAAATCTTTGTTGTGCAACACTGCAGTGTTGGTCCTTTAATAACATGCTCTGCTTGCTGTTCCCAGGCCTCTCATTCAGGACTATTATTCTTCTGTTGAGAATCTGACACATCTTGGAGATGCCAAAAATATAACACGGGGAAAAGGGTGGAGAAGGGTAAGTAGATGGGTGAGTCCAGAGCTAAATAATTGTTTCCAAGTATGCTTCCTTGAAAAAACACCCTGTATTTAACACCAGAAGTGTACTGCTGTGAGTGGGGAAAAGACCCTTTCCTAAGGGGCCTCCTGGGGACCATGCTGGATTTTTTCTTTGCCCCAAAAGCATGTGCATATATAGAAATATGAAAAAGCAACAGAGCTGATGTGCCCAGGGCTTCCTTTGCTACTGCCCTGTTCAGCCATTCTTTAAATGCTCAGGTTGAGGTACGGGTGTAACTTGGTACCTGGGGATCATGAGCCCTGCAAAGGTAGGGCTGGCTCCTAAGATAATGCCTTCTCCTGTTGGCTCCTGTTGTGATAATACAACCTGGTATAAAGCTTTCTACCTGTGCATCATCCTTGCAGCATGAGCTATTTCATATAGCCCTGGGGTTAGAGCAAGTGGGAATAACTGGGAAGGCAAATCGTTCAGCAACTCCCTGGGTGAGGAAAGGTGTCAGAAGCAGCTCCAGCCTGAGCGAAGCCCCAGAGCACATTGGTACTGCACTGGCTCCATCTAGCTGCAGGGGAGGTTCTATTAAGTACATCAGAAGCAGCTTATGTATCCTGCTGATCTAAATACAACAGAGCTGCAGTGTTCCCTTGGGAGCAGCAGGAAAGCTGGGCACAGTGGCCCCCTTCTCCTGCTGAGCTGTTTCCTTGCTGCATGTGGATGCAGGGCTGCAGGTCTAGGAGAACCTTGCCCTTGCCTGTTTCACTATGCCTGCAGGGAGCAAGCAAAAAGCATCATACTTGGGCTGCTTTTATGCTGGGAACAAGTGCAGTGTAATACTTTTTCCAGAGGCTGGGAGAAGAGCTGCCCATCTGGGGGGGCTGGAAAATCTCATGAATAGCTAGAAATGTGGTCATTTTGGGCAGTGAAGATAGGTGATGTCCCCTGATCTGGTTTGGACCTTTTGTCTTGTCTCTGAGCAGGACTGGCCCCATCCAGACCTACTTGACAAGGAAACTGCTGTCATAATGCTCTCACTGAATTTCCACACCTACAAAACCCTGTCAGCTATGTCACTGGCAGCTGGGATAGGTGATTCTTGGGCTGAATCAAGAAGCTGGAAAAAACAGGATGAAAGGAATTGCTGCTAGATATATTGTAATTGTACTTGGCAAGCATGTCTCATAGGTTGTGCTTGCTTTGTAACTAAATACAAAACTAGGCGCAAGGCAGAAATATGATGTAAAAGGCAAATAAAGATAAAATGTACTTTAGGCAATGAATGCCAGCCTCCTTTGAGGTAGGAAGGTGCATCAGGAAAATGGCAAGAAGTAGAATCTTCTATAGAATCACTGTAGGAGCCATGAGGGCGAAGTATCGTAGGATCACAAAATGGTTTGGGTTGGAAAGGACCTTAAGATCATCCAGTTCCAACCCCCCTGCCCTGGGCAGGGACACCTCACACTAGACCATGTTGCCCAAGGCTTTGTCCAGCCTGGCCTTGAACACTGCCAGGGATGGAGCATTTATCACTTCTTTGGGCACCCTGTGCCAGTGCCCGGGGTGTACAAGGGATGGTACAATTACCTTAAGAATGGCAAATGTTTTACAGGCAGCTTCCCTATGAAATGCATGTGGGGAATGACCACAGATGCTTACAGGAGGCTTAATTGTCCTTGCCAGCAAGGCTCATTATCCATACATAAACATATGTGCTGCTGCTTAACAGCAAAGTGCATTTTTTTCAAGAGAATATTTTAAATCTGAACTGCTTGAGTGTCAAATTAGTGGAGTCTGGCTTGGTTTTAATTACACCAGCCATTGCTTTGTGCGGGAGGATGAGGGATGTGCTACTTCTGTGGGCAAAAGAAGGTATGTTTGCAGAATTACTACCACTAAAATGCTGTTCTGTCATTCAGCAGCACCACAAGAGCAATGTCAAGAGATCAGGAATGAATCTTAATGTCTGTTTCAGTGGGGTTTTACTCAGGGCCTCAGCCAGAGTTACCTTCTTCAGAGGTTTCTACCTCTTGTTGATTGAAACTGTGAGAGCTGGGCCTTAGGTTTGTTGCCCCACACCACCTGCAGCCCCTGATACAAGAGCAGGCAGGTGGGAAACACAGCCAGGATAGACTAATAACTTTTTAAATGCTTGTTCTGCATTTGTCAGGCACTGGAGAGCTGGACCCCAGGGAAGCAGGCAATTTCCTGCAGGTATTTAACAAGGTGTGGCAGGGAAATGGGGAGAGGGCAGAGGCAAAATTGCCATTGAAGGGGTTTTCTCTCCTCAGGCTCCATTTATAACCACCTCACTGGTGATGAAGATGAGGCCCAGGTACTTCAAAGCATGTATAATGTTGGGAGTGGGCTAAGAAACAGCAGCCTTTGAAGTGTGACTTGAAGAATAGTGGGTTGGGCATGGGATGAGAGGGGTGAACATCCTGACAAGTGGAACAGGTTGGGTGAAAGGAGGGAGGGGATCTTTTCTTTCCCTAGGCTATTGTATCCATGTTAACCAAGAGACCTGTTCACATCTCTGCAGCTTGGATGGATTTTTTGAATACCAAAGTGTGGCAGTAATCAAAGTGCTGGGTATTCAGGTGGGTGAAGCAGAATTGAAATGTGCCAGAACGCAGCTGCTGTCAGATGGTGCTTGGTGAGCAAGAGCCTTGTCAGGAGCTGGTGTTCACTTCCCATTTCCATGGGCAGGAATGAACAAAACCCATTTCAGCAAGCGAGCTGGCCTTGGCTGGGGCATGATACCCTGAGCTTGCAGAGCTTGGGCAATCCTGCACTTTACAGACAATTCCATAACATCACCAGGGTTGTTTTAAATGTACCCCAGTCCTTGGTGAAGTGCCCTGGGGGTCCCACCATGCAGCTCAGCATGAAGGGACACTGCTGACACAACCTCTGCTGTCTGAGCATGGCATTTCTAAAGCACAGGTTGTGGGGTTTATTTATCTGTTATTTGCTAGGACTGTAAAAGATGGCCAGGACAGCAGGGATGCCTGGCAGTGTGAGATGCAGCCTTGCATGTGCTTCTCCCACAAGCAGTGTGGCAGATGTTTACAAGCATGTTGTTGGGATGTCCTACTTCTAATAGCTAAACTCATTACCTGTAAATATGGATTTCTGGGGATGCTGAAAGCCTTTTAAAAGTCCATCTGTCCTCACACTGTAAACTTAGCAGGAAAAGCTCTGAGTGTGTGGGAAAGGAAAACCAATGCCTGCAGCAAGTCTCTGTTCATACCATTTGTGAATAAAGGTTGTTAATGTTTGAAGCTCTTAAGTCCAAGTTCAGTCTACCATCCTCAGGCCAAAAAAAAAACCCTAAAGAAAACAGAATTAATTAAGAATTAATTTAAGAATTAATTCCGAATTTGCATTGGTAGAGCAATGCCATGAACCTCTACATCTCCTCACTGCTGCTTCCAACATCTCAAGTTGTTTGGTGGTACTTGTATCAAAATCAGGAGGGAAGACATGAGTGTTGGCTGTTCCTTCTAAATCAGTATTGAAAGGGGGAGCCCTGTCTGCTTGTACCAAATAAAACATCATGTTGGTAGGGCTGCTGAGTGGTTCAGGCTATAGCTGCTGACAGACTATGCACAGAAGGAAACCAAGTAGCATGTTTTTACTGTCCACTACAAGAGCAATAAACCAAGGTGTACAATCAAGCCCAGGCACTAAAAGAAAACCCAAACAAAACACAACAAAGCCAAAGTATAACTGACCAACCACCAAGAGATTAAAAGGAAGAAACCCACTTTACAGTCCATTATAATCCCCATCTCTCTGGCCAGTGTTTCAGTGCTGAGGGCCCGTGTTCTCAGTTTTCCCAGCTGAAGTGCTCTGCTTTCATTTTCTACCTTCTCTGCTGCCATGAGCTTTTACTCACAAAAAAGATTTCTAACTGCAACAGGTCACCTAGAAAACAAGGTGATGTCCCAAGACTGCTTCTGAAGTTGCAAGCACAAGCAATGCTAACACATTGAACAAAATTGAGTAAGCCAGGCAATTACGAAAGCACCCAACATATTTTATCTCCCTCCTCGTTAGTGAGATCCAAAAAAGGCACAAACCCACAAATTAAAATCCTCTAGTTAATAGTGGGCATTAATAGCAACTATATCTAAGCCCTGTTGAGGCTCCTGCAGGAGTGATGACTGCAGCACTACAGCATGGCTGTAGCCCAAAGGAGCTTGGGGAGAGGGGACACAGGAGTGGGGGAGCACCTGAGGATGAGGGATGCTGCCAACATCTCATCCTTGTTTGAATTCCAAACCCCCCAGTATTCAGCTTTTCCCTTCTATTCAAAAAATTATAAACCAAATCCTGCAGAAACTGTTGGTGGTTTTGAAGAAAAGCACCCCAACCCCAAACCAGGAGTTCCCATTGATCTGTTGTTTGTTTTCTTTCTGGGGTTTTGAGCCCACTAAATGTCACTGAACCAGAGTTTTCCATAACCATGAGAGTTACACATTTGCCACTGAAAAACTATGAAATCACTTGGGGTGCTGACAAAAAGTCTGGTGAAGGAGCAGCTTTAGGATTTGGCTGCAGCTGGAGACAGTCACATTAACAGCTTTTAATTGCCATCAGCTACAACCTGAGGTCTGGAGCTTGTTAAGGAAGGTGTACTTTTGGTTTAAAAGCCCCTGCACCCCACTTAAGAGTGCACTGAGTGAAGGAGGGAGAAGTGTGAGCTCTTGGTTGTGTGAGGTTGTGAAGCTGCTTGGTGAGTCCTGTTGCCTTTATCCTTCAGGGAGTTTGGAGTTCTGGTCCTCTGTGCCTGTGAGGGTTTTGTAAGCTTGGTCCTGGGTGCAGCTGGTGGCTGCTGCCCACAGCATATGGGGCCTGTCTCTTACAACATGGCCTGAGTCCTAACTTGGTCCTCCAGCAGTGAGCAGAGTATAAATAAGGACAACAATATTTCTTGTTTGTGCTAGTTTGGGCTTTTTTCCTGTTATTTGTAAATCCTGTGTGCCCAGCTTTCTGCAGCAGAGCCAGTTCAGGTAGGAAAGCCTCACTTGTGCGAGCAAGGTCAAGGTCCCAGTTTTCTCCTGACTTGCGCGGGGCTGATTACCCTTCTGAGGAGTTTGCTTGGGGCCTCTGAAATCACTGGAGTCTCCCACTCCACTGTGTGTAGATCCAAGGGAGCAGCTCTCTGTGGTAAAAGTTGGAGCTATCGGTATGTCAACAAATAAACTGTGTTATGGTCAAACTGTCAGAACACGTGGTGGGTGACAGGCACTATAATGTTATGGAAAATACTGTATCTGGTGTGATATCCTCTTGACCCTGCTCCCAGGTGGTATACATAGAATCCCAGACTGGTTTGGGTTAGAAGGGACCTTAAAACTCATCCAGTTCCAACCCCCTGCCACAGGCAGGGACACCTTCCACTAGAGCAGGTTGCTCCAAGCCCCTGTGTCCAACCTGGCCTTGAACACTGCCAGGGATGGGGCAGCCACAGCTTCTCTGGGCACCCTGTGCCAGCGCCTCAGCACCCTCACAGGGAAGAGCTTCCAGTATCTAACCTGAATCTCCCCTATATGCAAAAAAAAAAAAGTCTTTACCTTGAGGATCTTTCTGCTTAACCAGGGTTACTTGGGGAGGAAGGGAATTGCTCCAGGTTACATGAAAGCTCAGGGCAGAGGTAAGGATAGATATGGGCTTTGCCAGTGTTTATCCTTGCAGAGCTTGCATGTAGTTCCTGCAATAGTCACCTCTGTTGTCTATGTTGTATTGTCCATGCAAGGGAGGGACATCCTATAAAAATCATCAACAGTTTCTCCTTTCACCTTTCTCACTCATTTTCCTATTTCTCAGGGGACTTCTGAGAATACCAATGCTCTAACGCTTGTGCAGGTGGTGTAGGCTTTCTCTGATGTTTGGCCTCATCCTGCTAATCCCACTTTGTGTGTCTGCTGCTTCCCTGCTCTCCTCCTGCCTGCCTTCCCAGGAGCACGGGCTGCAGCCTCTTCCAGGTGTGCTGCCCAAAAGGGGTTTTACCAAAGCCTTGCCTACAGATTTGCTGCCATCGAGGTTCTCCTTGTTTTCCCTTAGCTGAATTATTGTGCTGCCTGCTTGGCTCCTCTCTTTGCCGTTCTTGGGATGCTCAGGTGCTGTTTCAGGGCACACCAACAAGCTTTTCCATCGCTGGCGAGCCTGCAAGGAAAGGCTGCTCTGCGTGGGTGATTAGTTTATTTTCTATCCTCTTTTTTTTCCCTTTCCCCCTCCAGCCAGAGCCTTGGCACAATTTCTGGCTCTCCTACGTTGCCATCTGACAGCAGCGTGTGCCTCGTGCAGTGCTTGGCACCCACAGGAGGGCATCTCGGGCACAGCTCTGAGTGAGTAATGGGTGAAGTCGCTGCCCTGGGTTAGGGATGTGGTGTGGCAGCGGGCAGGCAGCCCTGGGCTCCTGTGCGTGGTAATTCCCTCCTGGGGCTTTTCCCTTAGTGCACTTATGGGGGGCTCCTCTCTGCAGAGGATTGAGCAGAAAAAGGAAAACCAAGATTCGGGCTTCTGCAAGATGCACTTTGCATTAGCTGGCTTGCTTTTAGGGGCCATATCAGCATCATTTTACTTATTTTTGAGACCAGGCAGAACTCCTTTATTTTTCATTGCAATTGCATAACGTGCATCACTCTCCTTCCCCTCCTTAAAGAACTTGCTTTAAAAGTCGACTCTCTTCTTTCAACTAATGGCAAAAGGAGGTTCTTCTGTTACTGAAACATGCTCGTTGGTTAACTGTATGCATGTGTACTTATGAATTTACTCAGAGCGCTGTGATAATCCTCAAATCTGCTGCAAAAGCCAGCCTGCTCTTCCCATCCTCTCCTGTGGGCAGCCTGAAGTTTAAATGGCTGGAGGCACACGGGGATGGGCCATTAACACATTTAAATGTCTCCTAAATGCTAGGAAAGGCTTTATTTGGGGAGGGGTGATATATAAAATTAGGATGTTGAATTAACTGACCAAGATAATGCATAGATGCCCAGCTTCCAGCCTGCGGGGAGGGTACTGAACTCAATGGGAAGAGCCCTGTGAGGTTTGGCAGATGTTAACCCAGCACTTCACCTGCTGAATTACTGCTGCTGAGGAGGCACGTGGGGTGTGATGCTCCTGATTAAGAGATTTTGCAGGCTTGGGGAAGACTAATCAGGTTTAATGGCCAAATATCCTGGCCTGTGAACCCAGTTGTTAAATAAGTGGTGAAGCTCTGCTCCATCGGTGAGGTTGTGAGAAGTGTTGTGGGCTAATGTCTTTCATAGCTGAAATATTAGGCAGAAGCCATCCCAACTTAACCAGGGCTTAGCGGGTTTTCTGCTCCTGGCCAGAAGAGGCTTCCTGCACAGGGTAGAGCCTGTTCCTGCCTCTGGCATGTCTGGAGCAGTGGATGGGGCTGCTGAGCTTCTCCAGGTGCCTTTGGGGAAAACGCTGCCAGGCTTGGGATCTGCCAAGCCTTCCCTGTGGGTAGACTGGAGGTGAAAAACAAGCAGGTTTGTTCCACGCTGAACATGCCCACGTCTTGTCACAGAAATGTGCAGCATGGATGAAAACAAAAAACAAGCCACAGATGGACACTGGCAACCTGTCGCTAAGCACAAGCCTCTGAATTCAAAATAAACAGAATGCAGCAGATAGTGTCTTCTGAATGGGATCGCATGAATTTCCATTGCGGATATTGTACTGTCCTGGTTATTGGTGCTGCAGGGGAGTGCCTGAGACCCGGTGAGGTATAAGGCCCCTGGGAGTTGCAGCAAACTTGGCTGGAAGAGGCTCCTGAAGATGACTGGACCTGTTCTGAGACTTGCAGATGCTGCTTGGGTCATTCCTGAGAAGTTTCTCCATCCTTAGGAAGCACTAATAACAAAGACACCACAACCATTAGGGGCAGTTGATCTACTCCCATGCTTGTGTCTCCATGCCATTAGGAAGCTTTTCCTTAAGGCCTCTCCTAGCTCTCCTTTGCTGCAGGACCTCTTGCTTGCCCTGTCCTGTGCTGAACAAGCCCAGGAGGTCTGGTGGGCTGCACATGACAGAAATAACTAAAGGAAACCATGTGGACATTGTTTTCCACCCTGTATAACTGTCCTGGCTGAACAGGGTGATTTCTGGAGGGCAGGAGCTGAGGCAGTCCAGGAGGAGATGGCAAAGGCATTTTCTAGAGCTGCAGCTCCTCTGGGCTGGCTCCTGTGCAAAACTTCTTCTGGAGGCACTTAAGAGGCTTTCAGTCAAGCTGCTCTCTGGTGCCAAGGCTTTCTTCTCCTACCCAAGGAGATAAAAGCAGCTGCGCTTGGCCAGACCCAAGCTCCCTCTTGCCTGGTATTTTGTCTTCAGCTGAGATCAGAGGTGGCTGAGGAGGAGAAGGCGGCGCTTTCCCTCACCTGACCTCCCTGCTGGCCGTGCATCACCGGGTCTGGCTGCCGGGGCACCAAAAACCCTGATGCCCACCTCTCCCTGGAAGGGGCTTCCAAACAGGCATAGGGAAATCAAGGGCTAAACTGGGGAGGAAAGGTTTTTGTTGGCTGTGGTGGAGCCCATGTGAATTTCACCGAGCTCTGAGTAATTAATCATGGAGCACATGGGTTTGTGTGTGTTTGCCCACAGTAATTACCTGAAGTGAAACACATGCATTTCCAATCTTGCATGTTGTGGTTAAGATAGAAATGAAGATGATGGTCAAATGGAATTACTTCTTTATTAGCAAGGCACAGGGACATCTCTACAGCTATGTAATTAATTCTAATTCTGCATATAAGGATATAAAAGGACATGGAGCTGTTGGAGCAAGTCCAGAGGAGGCCCCAAGGATGATCAGGGGCTGGAGCAACTCCCATGTGAAGACAGGCTGAGAACATTGGGGCTGTTCAGCCTGGAGAAGAGAAGCTGCGTGGAGACCTCAGAGCAGCTTCCAGTATCTGAAGGGGACCTATAAGGATGCTGGAGAGGGACTCTTCTTCAGGGACTGTAGTGATAGGACAAGGGGTAATGGGTTTAAACTGAAACAGGAGAGATCTAGGCTAGACATAAGTGAAGATTTGGTGACCTATTTTCCTTTCATGTTTGAAAATTTTCAAGCTGATGAAAATAGAGAAGCTCCTGCTGAGAATGTGCCTTCTCAGTGACAGCCTGAAGGAAGGATCTCTGCAATGTCAGTATAATGTTTTGTACTTGGATTTACACAGAAAGAGACTGAAAACAGAATTAATGCTCTGGTCCCGCAAATATTTTCTCAAATGCCATGACTGACACCAGCCATGCCATGGTGAGATGTGAGGACCTCGCAGATGTTCACACTGACTCACATTCACCTCACTTGGATCAGTTGGGGTTTATTACCCTGTCTCTGCTCCTTTAGGTGGTATGTAGCCACCAGGTATGTCAAGGAGTCCCTTGAGTATGTTAATATGCACACAGAGAGCAAGTTACAGCATAGGAAGGAGAAGAGGCCATAGAAAGACTTATTTCTGTTCTTATCTCTGCCATTAAGTTGCTGAAAAACCTGGACAAAGATGGCAGCAGCTTGACAGCTTTCCCCACCATTGAGGTACACCATTTCTGGGTCTGTGTGGCCTCATGTAGGGATGCTCTGAGATCTTTGCTGGACAAAAAGTTATTCACTGTTAAGCTGGTGGAGGAGACACGCATGTGAGTGCAACACATCTACAGACGGGATCAGGGTATGCGGAAATGGGAAGCTTGGGCAGAGCAAGGCAAGTCCTGTGCTTGTCTCCCTTTGTCATACAGAATCGTACAATGGTTTGGGTTGGAAAGGACCTCATCTAGTTCCAACCCCCTGCCATGGGCAGAGAATAGGAGGAGGTATAACCCTTCTGTGTGATTTGGTTATTTGCGTAGTAATTCAACTTAAAAACGTTTTAAAAGGGCAAAGTGCTAAAGTACAAAGCAGAGTTACAAACTATAACCTTTATCATTACCACTGTGGAGAAACTACTTATGCTGCTGTAGCTTTTGTTTGCTGATGAAATACCATCTAGTGGCATCGGTTGGGGGGAGAGGGGGGCTAGGTAAAGAATAAAACCCAAACTATGCTGTTTTAATTGCAGCCTGGCTTTTGATCAGATGTGTATTTGGGGGAGAGAGAGGGGAAGAGGAGGAGAGAGAGAAATGTGGCTTTGTGTGTATTCTGTGTTACATTATTAGTCAGTAAGCCCTAAACCACAAAAGCTCCTATGGGAAGATTCATTATCGCATTAAGCGAGATAGGGAGGGGGATGCCTTGCTGGCAGTCACAGACAATATGTTGCTTTTTCATGTTGTTTGGGCTGGTCCCCCTCCCTTTTGGGGGTGCATGCTCTAGAGAAACAGTTTAAGACACAGTTGGATGGAAACAAAAAAAACCCAGAAGAAAGGCAGAAAGAGGCAAGTGACCGCAGTGCACAGCGCTGTTTCGGCAGGCTGGAGGTTTCTAACGGCTCCCCTCTGACTTCAAACACCTCCCCAGCCTGCAGCGAGCCCTCTGTGCAGCTCTGCACCCTGATAAGCATCACCGGTGAGAGACACCATGATACCCGCATCCCCCTGTGGTACCCAGCCTCACCCCACGGCATCTCCCCGTCCCCCTGAGGAGCCGGGCTCTCCAGCCCTGCACCGGGGATCTCCACCTCTCTACTCCTGCAGTGTTGGGTTTTCTCTCCTGGTGTCGTCTTGTCCTGCGCTCTGAAAGCTCTTCCTTCTTTCCCCAGGGAGCTGGGTGCTGGGGTTGATAGGGAGAGCGATGGCCTAGCTCTGTAAGGGGAAGGACCTTCTGGAAATAACAGCAATATTGGTAGAGAGCCCAGATCTCCTTGTTGCAAGTAATAGGGGAAACAAAAGCTTTTTCTTCCTCCAAATTGATGATTTATCGTGGCTCAGCTCACAGGTGACCAATCTGAACCAGCAGTCACAGGGGAAGCTTAGATTTTTGGAAAACACTGAAGGCCCATCTTGTGACAGAAGGCAGGTTTCAGGTGTGGTTGCATGGGATGCTCAGTAATGAATAGCCTGACAAACAGGTTTTTCATCTTGTTTTTTCTTTTCAAAAGTGCAGGCCATGTTATCAAAGTGATGATACATTTAAAAAAGGTATTAAAGCCCATTTATTCTTCTTTGAAAACTAAAATCGGAGGCCCTGCCTGGATTGTTCTTTTGGTTACAAAACCCCATTCTTCTTCCTGCGAGGGAATTCTGCAGTTTCAAGACTGACTAGTTCCCTAATTTATGTCTTAAAAACAACAAAAACCCAATCCCAAAACCCAAAACCAAAGATACATCACTTGTGCGTTACATTTTGTTGATGTTACTGTAAAATACATATTTGCTTGCATTCCTAATTGGGGAAGCACAGATGGCAGTGGCTTCTGCTAGAGTGATACGCTCTTTAAAATATCTGGTAACATTACAACAAAGTATAGTCATTAAAATGAGTGTCTGTGCGTGCTGCAGGAGTTTCGTTCTGGGGAGCAAGGTGCCCTCTTGTTTTAAGGAGGGAGGGCTTGGTTTAACTATCCCTGGGCTGGTCCTTGGCATGGTGGGATAAATCCAGCATGGCGGGATAAATCTGGCATGGTTCACCCAAGTGTGGTGCTACTGAAACTGCTTGAGGGAAAACTTATCCTTCCTGCATGGATGCATTCCTGGGGGATGATGTGCCCACAGGGTCTGGAGCCAGTAGAAGTCATAGATAAGCTTATTTTGGTGTCGTGTGCCCTGTGTGCGATAAAAGGGGAGGTAAAAAGCAGTGACTGCCTCCTTGAAAATGCATTGGTGCTCACAGTGTCTTGAGGACTAGGCCCTCGGAAGGGTACCACTGCATTGAAAGAAAAAATACAAGGAAAATATAACAATAAAAGAAGATAACATTGGATTGCAGGTTGTTCATCATCATTTTCAGAATCCTGTTTGAATTCTCTCGTCTCATCCAAATCAAGCTGTCATGAGCAACCGCAGAGCAAGTGAGCAGCATTTACCAGAGTGCTTGCAATGTGTTGGCAGCGAGCACGTGCTGGGAGGGAGGGGGAAGCTCTTTCATTTAATTTTAAAGGCAGTTTTGTGCTGAAGCCCCTGCTGTCGGGTATCCGATGCTCTTTGAGATGCTCCTCTCCCCTGCTGCAGCTCCCCGTCCCAGAAAGCTCGCTGTGGCCAGGGCGATCGATCTCATCCTCTCTGGTTTGGGGACAACTCTGCATATATAGAATCATGAATGGTTTGGGTTGAAGGGACCTTAAAGCTCATCCAGTTCCAACCCCCTGCCACAGGCAGGGACACCTTCCACTAGAGCAGGTTGCTCCAAGCCCCTGTGTCCAACCTGGCCTTGAACACTGCCAGGGATGGGGCAGCCACAGCTTCTCTGGGCGCCCTGTGCCAGCGCCTCAGCACCCTCACAGGGAAGAGCTTCCGCCTCAGAGCTCATCTCAGTCTCCCCTCTTTCAGGTTAAAGGCGTTCTTCATTGTCTGTCACTACCTACCCTTGTCCAAAGCCCCTCTCCAGGTTTCCTGGAGCCCCTTTAGGCACTGGAGCTGCTCTAAGGTCTCCCCTTCAGGAGCCTTCTCTTCTCCAGGCTGCCCCAGCCCAGCTCTCTCAGCCTGGCTCCAGAGCAGAGCTGCTCCAACAGCTCCACGTCCCTCTTGTGCTGTTGCCCCAGAGCTGGATCAGGACTGCAGGGGGGTCTCCCCAGAGCATAGCAGAGGGGCAGAATCCCCTCCATGACCTGTTGCTCATGCTCTGGGGATGCAGCCCAGGACATGGTTGGCCCTCATGTTGGCGGGGTTAAAATACTAACAGCTTGTTGGGAGCTGGGGTTTCGTTAAATTTATGTTTTAAAAGGCTCCACTCCAGCCATGACTTCACATGTGTACCTGGTGTTATTAGTCCTGCAGTCTCCAGTGATGTTAATCATGTGCCTGGCTTCTTACTTGCAGCATCCCCGTTGGCCAGGGTGCTTTTGAGTGCCTTCCTGAGCCGCCTTGGAGCTGTGCAGGTTGTGGGGGGCAGAAGAGCCCCCTCGCACAGCCAGGCTGCAGCAGGCATTGTGAGACACTTGGTCCCATCAGCTCCTTGGGGTTTAATTAGAATCCGTGCAGTTGAGAGGCCTCTGTATCATGGTTTGCTCTGGAAATTAAGGTTGATTGGTAAAAATCCATGCCTTTGGAGCAAGAGGGAGCAAACAGTGTGATGGTAAGGTATGGAAACCATACGTTACCTTCCAACCCTGCCTGCTTTGCTCACCTTTGCTGGAGTGGAAAAGGTTGCCATAGGATGGCTATAGGGTCATTATAGACCTCCTAATGGCAAGCGTGCCCTTTGGTTGTAGTAGGATTGAAGGAGCCATAGGGAATGCCATGGATGCAAATATGTCTTGTTGTATAATACAAAGTGTGATTTAAGAATGAGTTGGGGTTTTTTCCATTTGTGGGTTGAATTTAGTAGGTGTGTGAGGATCTGAGGGAGAAAAGCAGTTGGGTGAAGCCCTAGGGAAGGGTTTCCCTTATAGCAGCACACCTTCGTATTTGCGTTTTGGAGAGGGACACAATACCAGCACCCAGGACTAAGGAAGGTGGGAGACCTGCCTCAAAGCTTCACCCGAGCTGTCCATGCAGTGCTAGGGAAGAGTCAGCCAGGGAAGAAGATGCTCCAGCTCCCTGCTCCCCCAGGCAGCATCCCTCACGGGGCAGTGGGGCCTTGCTGGCAGGACGGGGTGCTTTGGGGGGTTCGCTGCAGCAGCGGTCACGCAGGATCCGTGCGGCACAGGCAAGCAGCAGCAGTCACGCACACAGCGCTGGTTTTGTCTAAGGTATCGATATGCCTCCAGGCAGAGCAGGCGCGGGGGGAGCAGGGTGGGAGGGACGGAGGGGTGAGGTACCAGCTGCGTTATTAAGCCTGATCCCAAACCCTTTGAAGTCGATAGAAGAATTATCCTCGACTTTGATACACTTTGGATTGCGCCTTTTAAGTCATGTGAAAGACATTCGTGTTATTAAAGCAGCAGCAGAGCACCGCCGGTTACATCTGCTTTTATTTTTTAATGGCAATGGTAGGTTTAGCCTTGGGCACTATCTGAGACTCATAAATAACCCATGTCAAGTGTAACACACCTACTGAACAGCCACAGAAGACAGAGGACTTGGCTGTTTATCTCCCTGCATTTTTCAGTAACGAGCCACTTGTACATTAGGAGGGGTGGATGTCCTCTAGCATTCATTAATAAAGCATCCTTAAACAGCCAGGCTTCTCCTTGATCATGCAGGGCTAATGCGATAAATATCTTCTTTCCACACTCTCCTGACAACTGAAAGACAGGAATGCAGTCTAACTTACAATGTTAGTTGTGCAAGAATTTTACAGGGCTTATTTCTTCTGTGCACATGTCATGTCCAGGTATGGCACCCGCTCGCTGCCGGGATAATGAAAGCAGAGCACAGAGGCTTTCTGAAAAAGCATTTCCAGTATAGCACTGCAGTCACCCTCCCCATGGATATGGGATAGTGTGAGACCCCATGGAAAGTCCAGGATCAGGTCAAAACATTATTCCATAGGCACCCACGTGGATGTGTATGCAAGCCCCAGGCTGCTGGGTCAGTGAGGTGCAGCTGATGAAGGTCAGATGCCACCATCAGAATACCTTGGAGACCACCAGTTGCTCTTGGGGGTCAAAGCAGGCCTAAAGTATCTGAATCTGTCCATCACTGATCTTATCCAGTGCTTTGGTTTCTTTTTGCCAATAGTTCATTCCAGCAGGAAGGCCTTATGTAAATACATATCACTGTTCACACTGACAATATATGGATATCAGCCACGCAGCCATTGACTTGCAGCACCAGCATGTCCCACAGCAGCCATGGAGAAGCATCGGTTTAATTCAGGCAGCACAGGCACACCGGAGATTCACTTTAGACCTTCGTATCACTTCCAACACACCAGTCCTTGAAAACCCTACATGTACGTGAGCTTGTGTGTGGTTTTTTGCTTAACTGATGTGTTTTATTTACTTCCACTTCTTCTCCAGCATGTGGGTATCTTGTCCAAGCCCTCCCATTTTTGGAGAGGAGAAGGGGACAGACTCACCTGCTCTGAGTGCTGTGCATAGGTATTCCTTCCCCCCATGTTGTTACTCATCCTTTCCCTTCCCACCTCTGCTACCTGCTAATGACCAAGGATGGGTATGCCATTCCTGAATGGCCCCACAGCTGATGCTGCTGGGTACTGTCACAGAATCGATGCTTTGGGTTGGAAGGGACCTTAAAGCTCATCCAGTCCCAACCCTCTGCCACGGACAGGGACACCTTCCACTAGAGCAGGTTGCTTCAAGCCCCTGTGTCCAACCTGGCCTTGAACACTGCCAGGGATGGGGCAGCCACAGCTTCTCTGGGCACCCTACGCCAGTGCCTCACCTTCTCTTCTCCAGGCTTCATGGCCTCTACTGTCATCTCTCCCCCCATTTTATTCTGTTGACTTAACAGCAAGGCAAAGCCAGGGCTTCCCACTAAGGAAGTTTGAGGTGTTTTGTGGGGAACAAGTCTGCAAGGAGCTTTGTTTGCAGTTAAAACAGCAGGATTACTGGGGACGCCTGGTCTAGAGCAGCCTGAAATGCTGATCCCAAGAGGGTTTGTTTCTAAGCTATTTAACCCCTTAAAATAATAATTAAAAAAAAAGAGGTCAACCATGAAAGGGAATTTAATAAATGCAGCTCATACATAAATATTTGCTTCTGCTCCGGAGTGCCTGATTCCTCTAGTTTCTCCTGTTAAAGAATACCCGTGGGACAGTCAGTTTAAAAATGTTTCTGTTTCCAAAGATTTTAAGGAGCTTATGCCCATGTAGTCTGTATTGCTCTGGGGCAGGGACAAGGAAAGGAGACAGAAGGGACCCACATATGCAGCAGCAGCTCTTTGACAGCTCCCCTACTCCCTGGGCAGGAATGCAGAGAGACCCCTTCCCTCCAACAAGTTGTTCCCAGTCTCCTGCACCCTGACCTAGAAGGAACCAGAGCAGCAAGTTGAGGTCTGTGAGGTTTCTCCCACCCAGAGCTTGCTCACAGCTTTGCCCCATGCTTCAAGAGCAGACCCATGCCATCCTCCAGGCAGCAAGTGAAATAGCATCCTTGGAGCTGCAAGTGTATTTCTAGGCCATCCTGCTGCAGAAAGAACAAGCTGAAGGATGGGTCTTCTTGCCTGCATACGAACTGGGCTACAGGAGCTGAAACAGGATGGAGCAGGCAGGGCTTCAGGCAGGAGGCTGCTTTAGGGAAGTGTGAATTAATCCCCCTCCTTAACACCTGCTTAAATGATCACAAGCTGGAGGGTATTTTAAAAGAAGCTAAGAAGGTGCTGCTTTATCCCTATGGCTTTGGATTTTCAAAGGAATTTGAGTATCCAGAAAGATTTTTACTCTGAGGAGACCATGTGCTCTCAGCATTCTCCTTATGCCATCTTTTCATCTCCCTGATTCCTTTCTCCCCGTCACTGAGCCATGTCTGTCTTTCCTCAAACCAAAGCCTCCATAAAATAATCCAGTTCAAGCATTCAACGTATGTTTTCCCCACTGAGATTTGAACGTGCAACAACACTCCTTCTCAGCTGAAACCTTACAGAAAAAGTGTTAATTGCTGAAGATTTGGGTCTTGGTTTTGCTAACCACAAATGCGAGTGGAAACAGCCTCATAGGATACGGTTGTGCTGAAAGCTGGCAGGTGTTAAATAGCACACCCAGGGCTTCAGCATCCTCTGGCTCCGCAGCTTTGTGGTGGTTTCTGACTAATAGGCACCAACTTCATTTTTACCTTTGAGGAGCCTTGGTAGATACTTGCAGAACCCCCCTGGGCCTCAAGCCACACTAAGTTAAAACCTTAGTTAAACCCTTGGAGGCGTAATCCATCCCACAAACTAATGTATCAAATGGGGCTGCTCCAACATCTTAAAAGCAGCTTTCCACTCTCTTACATGTGGGCAGAAACCCCGAATCCTAATGACATCTATATGAAACTGCCTCTTTCATGTTGAGAGATTTCCATCCAAGACATTGAACTGAAATTTTATTTTGATGTATGAAGTGTACCTGAGGTTAGATAGGAGATGGTTGCTTCCAACCATGAGGTGGTTGCTTCCAACGCTTCTTACTCAAAGACCATTTAAACACCTCCTTTCTACCCCCAGCCTCCTCTTTCCACGTGCTGATCTTTTTCACAGGTGGAAAGAAAAGTTTATTTGCTGACTTGCTGCATTTCTAGCGCTAGATGCCCCAGTGGACATCTATTTGAGTGTCACTTGGGAGAGCCACAGCATGGACCTGCTTTGATTCTATCAAACAGAGCTGTTGGCTCTTGCACACACATGATCCTGTGTCCAGGCTTTGCACATTTATGTGCAAAGTTGTGTGCAAGAAGCTGGTTATTAGGCATTTCAAGATCAGGAATGCTTCAAGTTTCCCTCTTAGCATCTGCAAAAAAAAGGGGACAGCCGGGAAGCTCCTGATTCTGGCAAATCTCACAACATTTCTGCATATATGAAGAGCATTTAAAATGAGAGCTTTTTCTAGCCCTTGTGCTTCCAGCTGAAAGGCCAAACCGGAGTGGCAGCAAGGACCAGGACCATAAACTGCAGATGCATTTTCAGGTGGGCGAAGGGAAAACCAGCTCTCCTCAGTTCTGGTGATGCAAAGTGCTTCTAGTCTAAATGCAATTAAACCAGCATTAAATCTAGGACAACTGCACTGGGTAGAGGCCATCTCACTCCCCCAGCACATTGCAGACATGTGGCCGAGGCTCTCCAAGCAGATGCAATGCCAGCACACTGGCCATGGGGCCATCAGTAAAGAAGGGGCTGTGTCCTCCTCCTGCCTGTCTCAGGTACAAAACCGGCTCCTTAACTGCGGGTTTTCCCATCCAGTGCCACCTCTTGCCCCATCTCTCTCATCTCCTTGCCCTTCTCCCTGCACATCTGCCTCTCTCTTTGGTTGTCAGCTTCCTCCCTCTGCCCATGGAAGATGCCCGTGTGCCGCGCTGGGGACCAGGGGACACCCAACCCCATGGCATCTCTGTTTCCATCTCTCCAACAGCCCTGGTGCCCTGGGTGCCCCTGGCAGCGTTTTGGCTGTGTCTAATGGGGGGTAACCACTGTCAGAACAAGCAGCACCTCAGTTTTCATGACTGAGAGAAGGTGCAGAGAGAGAGGAGACCCCCAGGTGGGTGTCTGCTCTCCACCAGCACATCTGGAGCTCACAGCTGGCAAGTGGGGCCACAGCTTGCCCTGCTCTCAAACAGAGATGGCTCTTCCTTTCAGAGAACTTTTCGGGGTGGAAAGAGTGAGAAATGAAGGAAGCACAAGAAATACATGGGGGCTCAGAGAGGGTGATGAGGGGATGGCGTAGCTGGAGCAGGGCAGACGGGGAAGCCACCACCTCCTGTTTCTTTTCAACCTTTTGCAGTCAGGCTGTTGCCCCTGCTGGCTTACCCAGCCCTCTGCTTTCAAAGGACCCTTTGAGACCAGTTTTCAACCAGTGTCCAATATGATCCTCTCAAACCAGTCTTGCGCAGACCTTCTTCAGGAGTCTGGACAACAGGTTTGCCCCACAGAAACCCTTCCCAAACCTTGACAGCACGAGATTCCTTCCTCCTCCCTGCCTGCCCTTGGATGTGCCTCTTCAATGCCACAGCGCTTGAATTCCCCCTCTGGAATGTCAGAGCCAGAACCCTGCAGGCATTTTGGGCTGTGCATCTTGGACCCCCATCGTGGCTTCCCCCAGACCACGGGAATGTGTGGTACATCTCGGGTAGCTTGGATTTTGGTTCAACAGTAGCTGGTTAAGCATCAGTACTGCACAGCCCAGCCAAATTCATCTTCTGAACAAAATCAGACTCTTAAAATGCCATGGGAGGGGAGAGAGGAGTATTTTGCAGGGGCTGTTAGTACAACTTTTCTTCTTTTTTTTAATAAAACTCAAAACTGAGGATTGGGTTTTATCAAAATGTCTTTTCTGGCACACCTGGCAAGAGGGAGGAAAAGAGATTTTACCTGTATGACACAAAGGAATTAAAACATCTCTGCAGATCTTAAAATCTTTCTTCCCCCTGCATTCGCTAGGAAGCTGAAGATGAGCAGTTTAATTTTAAAGCCCTTGTTCTGCGCCTTTGAAACAAACACTCTCTTCTTTCTGATAATGATTGAAGTGCCAGCAATTTATTTTTTAAAGGAAAAGATCACAGGAATTTCTGAGCTCCTCACCCCAGCTCAGGTATAGCTTTGTCCTTGCTGAGGTGATGCTCCTGTGCTTTAACCATTGCATACTTCCCACCTCAGTAACACAGGGAACAAAAAGGTGTTGCTCCAAAATAATAAATGCAGTGACAAAGAAACGATGGCTTTAGTAAAGTTTTCCTTATATGCTTGATATACCAATTTCCAACAGTGACTTTGTGACACTGACTCCAGTAACAGTGAATTTGGGATTTCAGGAGGGTTTTTTTTGTGTGCGTGTGTGCTTTGGCTTTTAAAAAGGTTATTGCAACCAATGTTGTGGACAAACTTGAAGGTGCAAGGTTTTATTCTTCCTCTGCCACCACAGATAATGAAGTTTTATCAACTCCCTTTTATTATAGTAATCTAAAACTGTATCCTGTAATAGGGTCATAAACATTTAATGAAATGAACGCTGTATGAATAAAAACAGAGAAGCTTTAGGATGGACAAGTGGAGAACAAAAGGGAATCCAAGTAACTCAGGTGACTCTAGTCCAGAGCCTCAGTAAAGGATGCTCCTCCATCCTCACCTCTGTGCTGGCGTGTAGCCTGGGCACCACTTGCTTAATTCCCATTAGTGGGATTTTGCCCTGTGTTTAAACTTTACCATACCCAAAGTGAGGTGCTGAAATGAAGCCCTGATCTTTATGACTTTTTTTTTCCCTACCGTTTCAACCCTTCCTGGTATGTTCTGCGGAGACTTTTAATGTATTGTTTCATCACATACTTAAAACGAAGGGGATGTTAATTACTCTGATGCCACGAGAAGCATAAATACTGCCTAACTGACATTCACCGGTGCGTTTCAAAGAGCAGATGTATATTACTATAGCATGGCAGTTACATTAACTCTGTGCAATGACAATAGGAAAAACTGGTAATAAACATCAAACTCATCTGCCTTTTACCACAGGAAAAAAAAAAAGAGAAAGTTCAAGTGTAGTGGAAAGTTTTGGGGGTTGTTTTGTACATTACCCCTTGCTTGCTTGGTCTAAAACCTTTTGCCAGGGAAGGTTTTGGGACTGGAGAAGAGCCCACACTATCCCTAATTCTGGTTTTGTGACAGGCGCCTGTGACCCTGCTTTCCATAAGGTATATTCACTTGCTGAGAAGTAGCTGATATTAGACAAAATCTGATAACCTGGCCTGCTATCAAAATACGATCACATGGCCTTTGCCATGCCAAAATTGGCTTACAGTGCCCTAAAACAAGTAGGCATATGTAGGGGTAGGAGATTACATATGACTTTGGTTTTCGTACTGGCAAACATAAAAATGGCCAGAAATATTATGGTATCTTTTGTGTAAGGGCTGTTTGTTGGGAACTGCTCCTGCTCGGCAATGTGAACCTCAGTTTGTGTGGGGGGTAAAATAACAGAGAAAAAATGATCTGGAGCACCCTGGTGTTTGTGACTGGGGCCTTGGTTTCATTTGTTGAAGATGGTGGCAAGAATCATTGGATGTTAGAAACTTGATCAGAATAAGGCAAATAATATTATTCCTTAGTTATTCTCCGTGTGTTTTCCTTTCACACAGCTTTTGCTGGGGACTTGTTTCTGTCCTCTCTTCAGTCCATTGCCATGCCAGCAGCTATGGACTCAAAAGCAGGATTGAAGAAGGCTGAAAATCTTAATCAAAATGTTTTTAACAGAAAATTTGAATTTTAACTAAAAATTGTCAGTGAAATAATTTCCATTCACCATGTTGGTTTCTTCTTTTGAGAAAACAGAAGACTCAAAATCCAGAAATATGTTTCCAAAAGTAGAAGAGTTAAGTTTAGGGTGGACATTTTTCAAGGTTGACTGGCAGATATGAAAATGTAAGGGGAAGAAAAAGTCCAACAGTTCGAGGGTTTGTTGGTAAAACCTTCCATCAAATTGCATATTCTGATATCTGTTGAGGTAAATTGTGACAAATTTATAATCATGGAATGGTTTGAGTTGGAGGGGACCTTCAAGCTCATCCAGTTCCAACCCCCTGCCACAGGCAGGGACACCTTCCACTAGAGCAGGTTGCTCCAAGCCCCTGTGTCCAACCTGGCCTTGAACACTGCCAGGGATGGGGCAGCCACAGCTTCTCTGGGCACCCTGTGCCAGCGCCTCAATTTCCCCTAAATTCTCTTTCCCCTATTTTTCCGTGTTAGTATGCATGGTGTAGGTTGTGGCCCAAAAGGACTAATGTGATATATAGAGAGCAACCTGATGGAAATTTTATTCTTCATCTTGTAGGTTTCCATGTAGGTATATCACAGGTGGGCTTTTTTCCCCCTCCTTTGTTTTAGTGAAAACGGGGAACAACGTTGTGAAAAGGGAAGCTTTAAAAAGAACGTGTGATCTGGAAGCGTGAGTGCATAAATTATCAGAGCCAGCTTTGGAAATGTGCATTTGCAAGTGTTACGATCAGACACGTTTCCCAAAGCAAACTGTAGTAGTTTTAAGATAAATGGTGCCCCAGAGGAAAGCAATAAATAGTACAGCCACACGCTTTACTACGCCTTGGCTGTGTACTTCCATTATGTATGAAAAGGTGGAAAGCAAGCTACAATTCCAGAAACCCCTTTGATCAGTGTATTTATTTTTAAAGTACCTTTAAAAATAATATGAAAATAAAAACCCAAACCAGAAGAGTCATCGAAAGACTGGAAATTGGCTGTGGATTTTAAATATGCATGAAGGACAAAAGATTGGGATGAGTACACAATTTCCTTTGAAGCCTCTCCTTGATATCCATGATACTGCAAAAAATTATTAGATCACTAGAAACCAACTCTTTTTTTGCACCTCATGTTGCCCTTTCTCTGTCCTGGCTTCTTGCATATGTGGATTATAACATCTTTGAACCTTTTTATTCTGTGATGGTCATGGGAGACTCCTTCAGAAAATATTAATTACTATTAATGTGTGTGTGTGGAGTAATTTAGCTTGGAAGGGACACCTCTGGAGCTCATCTAATTCAACCTCCTGATTTAAATAGAAAGAAGGTGGGAACACAGGTACTAAGACACTGGCACAGTGAAGAGGTCTCACCAGGATGCAGTAGGGCGGATGTGATGTCTTGTTTTAAACAGTCAAACATTAATAAGATCAGGGTTGTACATCAGCACCATATCCTTAATGTGGACTTGCAAAGCAGAGACACCCTGCTTTAACTTGAATCCAAATAGGACTGGTCTTTCAGGACGATAACCCGACAGCATGGAAGAGAACAGGGATGCCGTGTTCAAACGCGTCCATGAAATTGGATAATCAAAATGAGTCCTGTGCCTCTGCAAACATACAGCCTCTTCTTGTGCCCCCGTCCTGAGAGCTGGAGCAAATTATCCCTCTTTGCGGACCTTGAATAAGCAAATACTCAGGAGGGTGATGGGGTGGGTCCTTTTTCAGAAATTGCTTTGAAAACTTAAATTTGGAAATCAAACAACATGAGGTTCATCTATATAAGCAATTTTCTCCCCCAGGAATCCCACTATGTAGAGACAAATCTAGTCTGAATAAGGAAAATAATATCCAAACCAAAGCCAGCAGAGAAAGCACATCATTTCTGTGGCCATGAACTGAAGTGGGGACTTACCCATATTCTCACATCCCCATGATTATCTAAGGCATAGCCTGAAAATCCCAGGACTCTTCATTGAACCTCTTCTTTCACCTCCCTTTTTAACATAAAAAGCAATTCACCGACAAATCCTTCTGATGTAATGGATTTTTACATGCCTGAAATGATGGCTAAGCTTTAAGCAAGGAAAATCAATAAATGATGTGTAGCTGTCAGCCATGTATACAGCAGTTCAGGATGATTTCAATAGCGTTATCACTACAGAAGGAAGGCAGGGGAGACGTATCTGCTGCTTCAGTTCAGTGTGGAGTGTGACCCCTCGCTGAAGAGGAAGCTCAGGGAGTGCTGTACCCCTCAGTAAGGCCGCAGTGCGTCCCTTCCGTCCTACCAGTGGCCACTGCCTCTGGGAAATGGTGACATCTGCGGATGCCTGGGCTTCATATTCTCCACATAACCACTTCATCCTCTGGCCATGAGACTGCACATTGTAGTTTGGGAGAGATTGTAATTCAGGCAAGACTAGAAACCAAAGTGAGGTGGAAGAAGGAGGCTGCTCTCACATGTTGCCTTCCACTCATTAATTAACCAGCTGTTAAACATCATCAAATAATCTTGTAACCTCATCAAGCTCTGCTAAAGCAATGCATGGTGATGTTTTGCTCACCTGGAGAAGTTAAATAAAAGGAGGACTGTATATCACAGAATCATAGAATGGTTTTGGTTGGAAGGGATTCCCAAAGGTCATCTAGTCCAGGCCCCCTGCAATAAGCAGGAACATCTTCAACTTGCTCAGGTTTGCCCAGAACCACATCCAGCCTGGCCTTGAATGTCTTCAGGGGTGGGGCATCTACAATGAAGTCAGATTATTCACTTCTGTGAGGGGTCTCAAAAAAATAATTATTTGAAATAGTAAATTAGCTTGCCTATTCTTGAAAACCTTTGTGAGACCACCTGAATGTATGAGTGTTCAGACAGGGAGAGCCCAGTTTACCCTGGGTTCCTTTTTCCCTTGAGGCTGAGGCAGCTCAGGCAGTGGCGCAGGCAGGGAGAGTGTGCGTGGATGAAGCTGTTCACTGTTCAGAAACATTCTTCCCTGTTTAACAATGTAAGTTACTCTATACTGCCTGGAAACTGTGATAAGAAACAGGACAGTGCTTTAGAGATACCATGCTTTAAATTTTGAATAATGTACTACTGGGATGTTTAAAATAGCTAAAGTGCAAACTGATCACGCAGGCATAAAAGGGCACGCTGGTTACATAAAATATAATAATGTACCCTTCAGCACAGTGGCATGTTCCATGCAGAATATAATGTACTATATGAAATGAGTAACACATAAGAGAGTGGAGAATAGTTTCAAAGACCAGACTGGAGAAAGGAATAATACCAGAGAGTAGCACATGATGATATATGACATGTGGAGGAAACTAAGGTATTAGATTGAATCTCAGGGAAGATTGAAGTTCTCCAAGAGGAGATAAATATAATCTAAACCAAAGATATTTGGTAGGAAGAAGCTACTTACAAGGCAATCGTGTTGGAAGTGCCTAAGTGGATAGCAAATCAGATATGAGCATGCAGTGAGATTGAAAAATAAATGTATAAATGCCAATGTAATTCTGGCCTGTGCTGTGACAGGGAGGCGGAAAGGGACGCTCCTTCACACAACGCCCAGGCGACAGCAGGAAATACCATCTTTGGGAGCCTTGATAATAAAGCTTCAGCAATTGGAGGTGAGAGTGTGACAAGGAGCAAGGATACTACAGAGAAATTTGGGACACAGAGGAGACAGACCACCACTGGAGCAGAATTGAGTAAGTGTGGCTGAGCGGCAACCAGCACATGGATGGCTGCTTGCAAATAGCTGATGCAGGGAAGTGTGGTGGACTGTGGGCACGGCAAGCCCGAGACCGGGCAAATGAAATGTCTTCTTGAATTTCAGGGAAAAAATGGCCAGTAAAGCTGGTCCATCTTCCCACAGAAAGGGTTAGGAGCCCTATCATTCGTCATGTAAAAGGAGTTTATACAACTGATTCCCTGAGGAGCTAAAGGGAGCTTGAGTGTTACATCATGCATCGTCCTACTTCATGGCAGTGGGCTTTTGGGGCTACCACTGACAAAGCTGAGGTCATGAGATGTAAGGAAGAATTGCTGAGATGGGCTAGAAGGTCGATCCAGCTCTTGTTTTCTCCTGCTCTGCCCTGAAGCAAGGATTGCTCAATAGCTCAGAATGTTTAAAGTACTGGGGGTGGCCAGTGGGTGTCAGTTTTGCTCTATGAAGCAGCTGATGGAGCTTCCCTTATCTAAAGCAAACTATCTCTTAAAGGAGGCAGTGGAAAGAAAACATTCCCGTGGAGAAATATGAGGTCAGCCCCACAGTTTGGCATTTTGGTTTCTTCATAGCTCTGTCTGAGCGGCCACAGATAGTAATTCTTAGAGAAGTCGTCATCATGGTTTCTCCTCTTTCAGTAACTCTGATTTTAGGGCAACGACAACTAAGTGACGGTTTTCGACAGAGCCTTTTTGTCTTACAAAAGAAGAAGCTGCCATCTACAGCCAGCAAGACGCTTTATTTTAAAGGCTCATATGTGCAAATGTGCAAAGGTCTTGCATGAGCCATCTAGGATAACCTTGCTGGAGAGTCATGATTTTGTTGTCAGCCAATGAAGACAACTCAATATAGTGTAGAAACCACTTAAAGATCAAGTCAACACTAAAGAACAATAGCTACTTTGGACACAATTTCCATGGAAAACATCTTCAGATTTTAAGGATCATTTTCAACAGCTATTTTTAACCAAACTTCAGAGTCAAATGTAAAATTATACCCTTGTTGAATTAAAAACCATCCCAACAAAGCCAAACCAGCAGCAAGCCACTACGAAAAATGTTTGCCTTTCTAATACAATGAGTAAGCTGAGACCTGGTACTTCTATAGGGCTTCATAAGAAACATTTGCATGAGGAAAGTTTTGTTATGAGAAGAACACCCTTTAACAGTGTACGGACACAATAAACCAGCAAAAGCAATTTGGAGAAGAATTTTTAATTAAAGGATGAAGCTAATATCTGCAAAGGTTTTTCTATTTGTGTCCTCAGTCGTAATGCTATAAAATTGGAATCTTTATTTTTACTTTTGTAGATTTTAGATGAGGTCTTTTCAGCTGAAGTCAGTAGGAGAATTTCTATTGATATTAGTTGTATAAGCTCAGGCCTGTGAAGAAAAGATACCTGAAAAAATGACATCTTCTTTAGCCATCATTCCACCACCTAAGATCTTAATTAGAAGAATCCCTCGTGTTGCTAATAAACGGAGAGTAACATTTGTTCTTCCAGACCTCAGAAAAAAATGAGAGTATATTGGCATTGCTGGGAGTACAAGATTGTCTTTTAATACAGAGACCGAATGATGTCTTCATTGATTTAAATCCCCAAAGGAGAACTGAAAAATAGAAACGCCACCCTCTTAAAAATAAACAAACAGGAAAAAGGAGGCATTTTCAAACCACAAGAATGAAGTTATGCTTTCTTTGCTTGCACAGTTATGTGTGGGTAATGTCTGGATGTAGAGAAATGTTATTCCTTTCCTGGAGTAAAATAAGAATAATAAATAAAACTTTGAAAATGAAGAAATCCTCTACCACTAACCGAATCAGTCTCCTAAAAACAGGCTGTGGAGCACTCCATCAGCTCTGTTGCTGGAGTGAGACAGAGGATGCTTTGCAGTAAAAATTAACATGCAGCTTTAAAAGGCTGTGGTCAAATACTGTTTCATGTAACACTGAGAGGAGCGTAAAAAGATGCTAATGTTTTATTTTTATGATCTAAATTGTTGCTTGTGGTTAATCAAAGTTAACCTGGCTCCACTTCAAAACTGATTATGTGGCCAGTTAATTTAAGGTGACTGTATTTACATAGTCAAACCCCAGGACACTTGTATGATGACACTTTGCTTATGGGCACAAAAGAGGCATACAACCCCCCTATTTTTTAAACGTCTCTCTCCTGCACAGTCGCAGGGCCTCCATCACAGCTGTATCCAAGTCCCTGCCCCTCTTGTCGAGGTGTTGCTCTTTCTTAACACAGTTGACAGAGAAGAAATACTATCAGCTTTATTGTCTAGGTGAAGAACAGAAGTATGAACATGGATATTCACCCCCTGTAAGTAACTTAATTTAGCCAGCTGGTTTCTCCAGCCTCGCTGTGTAGTCACTGGAGACAGGAATGCTCCTCTCAAGAGTGACTACCAGTGGAAATTTAATTTTGGTGCTTGGAGTTGCAATCTGGAAGCACCAGTCTTTTCCAGGGACTCCAGAAGCAGCCAAGGAATAGGAGGCTGAACTAGGTGCTTGTAGCAGAATACCCCTTGTAAATGGAGGGGGAAATGAGTATCCTCTTCCAAAGCAAGGCATTGAAAGTGAGTCACCCACAATACAGATTTAGGCTTAGTCCCTAGGTTGTCTTTCACCTCTGAGATGACAGTGTCAGCCTTTGGCTCGGCTGTGCCGCTTCTCGCAGAGAGGGCTAGGCGTTTTTGTTTTTTCAGACACTTCTATGTTCTGACTTCATTACTCATGAGACTCTGATGACATACCATTTCTGCAATGATCAAAAGACTGGTTTGAAAGCCAGCTTCTCACCCCCAGCACTCACTGCAGGTGTGGTACCATCCAGCGAACTGCTCGCTCTGAGTCCATGCACTGTGCTGAGTAGCACAGAGGGGACTAACTAATCCCTGCCCTACTCCCCTGGCCTGGGACAGCTGGGCCTGTCCTCTGGATCAGGTTTTTTTGCAGAGCCACATGCCTACAGGAGCTGTCAGCCTGAAAGATTCATTACCTACTTAGTCCCTGACAACCACTGCAACTAGTTTTCAACCCAGCACCACAGATTCTTCCTAGCTCCCTCCAAGCACCAGCATGGTGTTAGAAAAGCAGTGAAGAAAGAGGGACAAGGGCTAAAGAGGGTAAAGCGCACACCAGTAAATCCATGCTCACATTTTGTAGCTATGCACGCTGAACAGGGGCGATAGTGGTTTTGGAAACGTGGCAAGTGAGGAATGTAATGAAAAAACAGGACATCCTTCAGGTGTTTTGAAAAAGGGCCTTGGTGCCCTGAGAGAAATCATGCAACTAGGTAGAATCAGCGAAAACAACCAGTTTAATTTCCAGGGAAGTATGTAAGCTCCTGAAAGGTAAGACAAGATGTGAGCTTAAAACATGCCAGTTACTCCTCTTGTGCACAGCATGACTCCAGCAAAGGAGGAGTGGGATGCCTAACAGCTCCTGCTGAACAAGAGCACACACAGCGAATTAGACAACCTAACTTCATGTTAAGGTCAGCTATTCGTTTCCTTGTTTGAAAACTCCTATCTACAGTTGTTCAGAGTTGAAGCTGGTTTGGCAGTGTGAGGACCCTGAAGGCACCAAAAGACCTTAATGACCCTGATCAGCCTCAGCTGGGGCCCGCACCCACACTCCCACCATTGGCCAAGTAGCCCATTTAAGATTAGCCCCATGCTTTGCTCTAGGTTTGGGACATGCTGGTCTCCTGCTTGGCAGAAGTTGTGTCCCTTTCTAGCCATGGACCTTGCTGATTCTGACCTACAGATTGACTTCTTGGCTTAACCTCCAACCTGCCTCGTTGCTGCAGACTTGTGTGAGTGTCAGAGTTCTTGGTGAGACCTGGCTGTCATCTCTGGCCTGGCCTGTTCCCTTGCTGGGGGTTGTGGGATGGACCCTAGCTGGTGAGGTTCCTGCCGTGCTGGCCTGGGGCACCCCTGTGGCTCCTGGCCTCCAGGGAGCCACTGGCTCATGTTGTGTACTTACAGGTAGTTTGGATTCAAATAGAAAATGATATTATTCCTCAATTATTTGCCAAGCTTTAAAGAGCAGTAGTGGGAACTCTTTTCAAGCTCAGAAATATACGTATAGGGTGGCCTCTATCTGTTCTATATTTCACATGGGATGATAACTCTGAATATAGCTGTAGTATATCAGGTTTAACCCAGAAAGGATGTGTCAGAAGCCTTACAAGACCTGCACCTGTGATGTTTGCAGCCCAGTTTGTTAGAAGATTTCAGTATGGTAGAAGCCCCTTCAAACCCAAATGGCAGCTTTGGACATTTGAAGATTCAATCATGTTATTCCTGTCATAGAGAAATGGAAGAACTCCACTCCCACCAGCTTTTCAGATGTTCAGTGGTACTTTGCAATACTCAACATAATTGATACCTCTAATTTGGCTAAATTTTAGCTCGAGTAACAAATGCCTATCTGCCTAAATGCCTCCAGCAGCTCTAGCAATTTAAATAGATCCAGCACATTTTTGTATCAGCTGCTTCATGAGCTTCATAATACTGTGTTGTCCTCTGTTTGGTATTGGATGTATGTAATTCTGTTGGTACTTGTGATTTCCAGCCATAAGCAAAGCAAGAGTTAATTCTTATTTTTGTTGAAGTACTAAGCGGGAAGCTAGGTCACGCATAAATCCTCATTGTGCTAGGTGCTGTACAAGCAAAGAATAAAAATGATCCCAGGCTCAAGGCTTCTCTGTTAGTAGCTTGTGTCATAGTTAAATTTTGTTAGGACACTTCAGAATTGCCCTTCCTCATAAATGCTATATCCATATACATTTATATCTCCATAATAGAAGATAAAACCTGTACACTTTTACTGTCGATAATAAAACAGGAAATATAATACTATTTTCCAAGTAACTTGGATATAGCAATTGGAATACACGGGGGTGAAGGAAAGGATCTTTGTTTCTTGTATACTTCTGAGTTACATACATGTGAAGTTCTCCACTTCATAGAATAAGGAAGAAGTATGTGTTGTGAAAACTGTCTCACACGTAGCACACTGAATTCAGTTGGAGGGTACAGAGCAGGAGCTGGTGCCCTTTTAAGAATCAAATATTGTTTCTTGATGAATAAAGCTCTAACAGTAAAGATAAGAGAAGAAAATACAGCAAACCATGTGATAGATTAGCAGAATGTTTTACAGAGTCCCCTACAAAGCATCCGCTGCTCTTGAAAAGCCTAACCAGCCCAAGTGAGAAACTATTCACAAATTTAGTATTCAGATTACATACTCTGCCTTTTCAACTGCTCTCTGTACAATGAATGCCTGTACAACTACAGTAACAGACACAGATCTACAGTTTCTGTGGCCTTTGAGCTATTATGAGTATTGTGCCTCTCCATAAATTACATCTGCATGTCCTGAAAATACCAACTGTTTTAATAGGAATTAATCTGTAGGCTTTTATCTCGGTGAAATACAAGGGATACAGTATGTTGTGTCCATGTTAAAATTAATAAAGTATGCTCTGAAGATATTCAAGGATGTTCATTATTTTCTTTATGGCTCTCTTTATGGATGCATATAAGCATAAAACAGTGCTTTATTGTAGCAAAGAGGAGGAGATGCAATAATGAACAGATTAGTGCTTATATGCTTTTTAGATTGCCCAATGCACAGTTAAGTGAAGAAAGGTCTACTTTTGTCCTCTTCAAAGTATATTGGGATTTGATCCAGTTTGCCTTCAAAGTGCCCTCTTCTGTGGGTAGAGAAGAGAGGGTTCAGTCTAAAGGCAAGAAAGCAGATGCAGGGGTCTGCTGCTCTGTGGTGTTCATAGCTGTCCAAGGCACAGTGTGTTAGATATGCCTTTTTGAATTTGCTAAGTATAAATAGATCTGGAGCTTATGCTGTGAGGAGCTACTATTTATGTGAGTACGTAATACAAGCTTTTTGGGAGTGAACTCCTAGAATACCTTGACCTTATACAAGCATATAAAAAAGGAGAAAAATATAATTTAAACCAGAATTTACACATCTGCATTATGGTTGTTTTGAAGGATAATTCTCACACACATGCAAGCGCACATGCACACATACACAGGGGTTAAACATTTAAATATTTTGCTGAAAAGAGGCTGAGCCCATCACTGACCTATCAAAGCAGGTTACTGACAAATGATGAGGAATTGAATTCTCCTCCCAGGGTCCCTGTGAGACAGGGCAGCTCTATTATCTCCAGCACACGGGGGTAGAACTGAGGCTCAAGGGGACTAAGCAAATACCTGCAGGGACATATGGGTCTTGAGTAGATGATTGTCGGCACTGCCTGTGATCTCCAGGGTAGCTGGGCTTGTGTCCCAGGGTAGGCAGGGCTGTGTGAAGGCTCCTTATGTCTTGTTGATGAAAATAGGAGGGAAACAGACTGCCCACCAGGCTCACAGCAGCTCCAGAAGCATCTCTTTCAGAGCTATGCTGAAGTAATCTCTATAATGTGGCAGAAGTCCATGGCAAAGCTGAGAATTGCTCCTGGAGCATTGCTCAGCAGAAGAAAACCTCTCATTGCATTATTCACCACATTTTAGAAATGGAGAACTGAAATGCAGATAAATAATGACTTGGCTGAAATTACACGGAGGAGCCTGGTGGTCTCTTGGTCCCCAAGCCATCACTTGGTCCTCAAGAATATCACAGCTGCTTTGCTGAGTATCATTTGGGGGCAGGTGTGTGGTTGACATAAACCACTGTGGAGCTCTTGCTGCAGCCCCCAAGCTGAGTTTTGTAGTGAAACCTGTGATTCACCCCTGTGCTGCTGCAGTGAAGATGTGCTCATCTCTGCAGCCCTTGGAGTTGACAAGCTGATTTTTAAAGACAAGCCCTTTCACTTTATTCCCTGTCCCTTACTTTTCCTTTGGTCGCTCCTTGTGTTACCAGCTTCATTTGGTTTTGAAAGCTTATGGAGCAGCAGGATTAAAAAATCAGAGGTATTTACTGAAGAGTATGGGTTTGGCTTTTCCCATCAGCTTCCATGGCTCAAGCAGGTTCCAGCAGCTTTGTGAGGAAAGCTGTTAGCTATTAAATTATTACCTGTAAGAAGAGCCAGCTGGAAGCTTTCAGTTTTCAACGTTTTGATGAAAAGCACCATAAAAATCTTGACAACAAGGCTTGTAGCATTTCAATGACATCTTTTGCATTTTCCCCTGCTTTTCAATGGTCTGTGAAAGTGATCAAAGGCTTCAAAATGCTGCTGAGACCCACATCTTAGGCATTTTGACCCCCCAATATGAACATGGAGGGGGAAAAAAATAAAAGGGAAAACCCGAAGTGTGTGCTATTGAGTGAATTTGGACGGCTTTGGGAAGTCACTTTCCATCTGGAGGAGAATGTCCGTAAGGAGAGTTATTCCGGCGTAAACTGTTATGGTATAATTACACAGCTATAGTTATGCCAGTCTATTTTCTGATGTAGGCAAGCCAAGTCTAGTTGTTGAGACGTAGGTGTGGGAAACAAGAAGTGTGCTTTCTAGGCTCAGCTCTGAGTGCTCTTTGTGGCCTTGGGCCAGTCCCCTAACCTTTCTGCCTCCTTCCTATGCAAAATGAGAAGACTTAAGTTAACCCACTTCACAGATGTGGTGTAATGACTAATTGGCTAAAATTTGTATTGCTGGGGAGAGAGCTGTCTATTAACTTTAGTGTCTTTGGCTGGCTGAGTAATTTAAAGTATGTTTAAAAGTGGAGTTTGTCTCTTTCTCTTAGGATAGGGTGGCTCTGTCACTACAAAGGAGAATGTCATTTGATGTGAAGAGTTTGAGTTAATAAACCCTGGGTTTTACTTTACTGCCTCTAACAACAGTGTTGAGTTCATGTGTAGCTGGTACAAGAGTTAAGGCTGTAGTTAAGATTTTGCTTGAAAGCAAAACTTACAGGTACTGAGAGCCTTTGCAGGCTCTGCATACACAAAGAACGTGGGTACGAAGTGACGAGGCTACGTGTGTCAGTGCATGTCTGAAACTCACTGGCAAATGTGTTATTCCTCTTTGGTAGCAGTGAAAATAAGGGACAACTCCCTGATATTCCTTTTGGCTGCTCTGTTGCATGAAAAAGCCCAAGGGTGTTATGGACAGCCTGAATTCTGATGCTTCCTAGTGTTTGTGTACTTAACTTTATGATTAACTTTATGAATTTGAAGTTAATAATACCTGTGTATATAATGCATGACAAACACAACCACGGGACATTCTTCCCTGTGAGGGTGCTGAGGCGCTGGCACAGGGTGCCCAGAGAAGCTGTGGCTGCCCCATCCCTGGCAGTGTCCAAGGCCAGGTTGGACACAGGGGCTTGGAGCAACCTGCTCTAGTGGAAGGTGTCCCTGCCCATGGCAGGGGTTGGAACTGGATGAGCTTTGAGGTCCCTTCCAACCCAAACCAGGCTGGGATTCTTAATGGGTTGTTAACTCTGGTGCCTATTAATGCCATCACCAGAGTCACAGCACCCAGCAGTTCAGCTTCCGCAGAGAGATGCTTGAAGAAAGGATGATGCTGTTGCACCTGATCTAAGGCCTGTCCAAGGCAAGGGAAAGTACATTCTGTGTTCATCATTGGCACCAAAGACGTCCCGGTGGGTTTGGGTCAGGCCCCGATGAGGGGTAGTGGCTCTAGGGGGTGTTACTTCAGCCTCAGCTGTGAGGGAAAGCACGGTTTTCCTCAGGAGAATCATGCCGGTTTTCCCCCTTTCCACACCGCACTGACTTCTCAGGAGGGGGAAATACGTGGAAAGGCTTTTATTTTAACCGGGCTTTCTCTGTAAGCGTAATGCTTACAGAATGGAAAAGAAATTACCTCATATTTACTTTCAATGTTCATTAGATAACGGCAGCTCTCGACCCTTCCCGCCGCCGCCCCCCCCCACCCCCCATAGGCTCCCACCGTGGGGGTAATTAGCGCCAAGCCAACGCCGGCGGGAGAGCGCCGGGCCGCGCTGAAGGGTTAAAAATAGAAGTGCTGAATCATGACTCCGCCGGCAACTTCACCCGCCCGGCGGCAGCGGCTGCCGCTGCTGAGGGAAGGGGAGAGGAGGAGCGGGGACGGCGGGGTGCAGGGGGTAGCCCCGGTGCCCGGAGGATGGCGGCAGCGCTGCCCTGAGGGGGCGGCGCGCGCGTGTGTCCGTCCGCGTGAGGCGCGGAGCGCACACGGCGGCGGCGGCGGCGGCACTTGTCCTCTAATCGATTGCCGAGCGTGCTGAGCGGCCCTGCCGGCGCGGGCACCCGCCCCCCGCGTCCCCCCCCATCCCTCGCTTCTTCCCCCCCCTCCCGCCCCTTCCCTCCTTCTCTCCCTCCCTTCGCCTTGCCGCG
Organism: Strigops habroptila; assembly: GCF_004027225.2. Taxonomy (NCBI): domain Eukaryota; kingdom Metazoa; phylum Chordata; class Aves; order Psittaciformes; family Psittacidae; genus Strigops; species Strigops habroptila. The sequence goes on from NC_044281.2 coordinate 2,136,457, forward strand.
CCGGCCCTTGGGTGAGGCGCCGCGGGGCGGCTGGGGCGGCGCGCACCCGCGGGGCTGCGGGAGCGCGCGTCCGCGAGCGTGTCCGTGTGTCCCCGTGTCCGTGTGTCCCCGCGTGTGAGTGAGTGAGTGTGTGTGAGGAGTGAGTGAGTGAGTGCGGGCGTGCGGGCGCCGGCGGATCGGTTTCTCGGGGTTTGACCAGCTGTCCCAGGCTAACCCTGCTCTCTGAAGATGGAGGAAGTAAAAACAGGATTACCCTTAGCTACAGCTCCACTGCTTTAGTTTCCATAGCCAACTGCCGTGCACAAACACACCTCCACTAGGCAGAGGGAGCCGACACTAATAAAAACACAAACAAAAGGGGGATGGAAGTGATTCACTGCCTGCGCGGCTGAGGTAAATCTGCGCCTGGCTTCTTTTTCTTTCTTTCTTTTTTGTCCCCCCCCCTCTCCTTCACCCCCCCTTTCCTCTCTTCTCTCTCCCCTCCCTCACCCCGGTCTTTCTTTCCCAGGTGGGGAGGACAGCTCCGTCCGGTGTGCGAGGCGGCGGCGGGGACGGCGGGGCTCCGTGTGTGTGTGCCTGCCTCTGTGTGTGTGTGTGTGTGTGTGTGTCTGCCCGTGTGGAGGGGTCCCCGAGTAAAGTGCGGGTGTGCAGCATCTCCCGCACGGCGGTGGGCTCCAGTGACTTGTTGCTGTTAGACCATTAAAAATAATAATAATCATGATAATGGGGAAAGAGAAGGGCAAAAGCGCCGTGGGAGAGGGGCGGCGGGAGCTGTGCGTGTGCCGGGGGGCGCCGGGGCTCGCCCGGTCCGTTAGTCAGCGCCGGCCCCAACTGCCATTTCCCTCAGCGCCCGCCGCCACCTGCGGCCCCGGGGGGCTGCGGCCTGACGCGGCGGCGGCGGGAGGGAGGAGAGACGCAGGGGTGTGTGTGTAGGGGGATGTGTGGAAGGGAAGGGCAGAAAATAAAATAAAACGAAAAATGAGGCAGGACTTCCATGACTTTGACAGGTTGTGGTATGGGCGGGCAGAGCAGGGATGAGGCGCGGAGCCCGGTGTCGCCCAGGGCCGGAGCAGCACTCCGGGGAAGTTGGCCTAGGCGTTCTGCGCGGGGTGTGAGTGCGCCTGCCGGCCCCCTCCCCTCACCTCATCCCGCCCCGCATCCCCTCACCCCATCCCGCCCCGCATCCCCTCCTCTCCCCCCGTTTTCGTGCCGATTCGTAAGGAACCGGTGGATCAAGTTTTTCTCTCTCTCTCTCCCCGCTGGTTAATCGCATTGCTGTAGCACCGGCTGACCTCCCTCCCTCCCTTTCCTTCTCTCTCTCTCTCTTTTTTTTTGTGTGTTCTTCATCTTCCTTCAAAGTATGTGCCATTCCTGAGCGAGTTTCCCCGCCGGCTCATCCCCGGGGCTGCCCGGCTCCGTATGCCCCACCTGTAAGTGCCAGGGGCGGGTTTCTCTCCCCTCTCCCTGTCCCCCCTCCCCCCCCCTTTTTTTCCTACCTCTATCTTTTAAAAATAATATTTTTAAAACTTTCCCCATCTTGCTCTGTCTTCAGCCCGAGCAAAACTCTCTCTCTCTCTCCATTCGTTGTGGAGGGGGAGGCTTAGCAGCTGGGATTTGCCATCACCAGCCTAAAAATGGTGACCAAACTTTTTCTTTCCCCCTTTCTCCTCCCTCCCTTGAAGAAATAAAAAATAAAAATCAAACCGTGTTTTAATTTCGGTTATGGATGTTTCTGTGTTTCTTTTTGTCTTCCTTTCTCTTCCTCCTCCCTTCCTCCCCTTTCTTTCCTTCCACTTCATTGGCTGGGATGATCTTTCCCTGTTGCTTCTGATGTTTCTTTCTTTTTCTCAGTGTGTGCCTGCCTACCTGGACTAGGGGGAAGATAAGGTAATTTTGAAGGGCTTGAGGAAGCGGCTTACCTGTTTTGAAAACTTTTTTTTCTTTGGAGATTTCTTTTTAAGAGTCACGTGAAAATCAGTAATTGAAGAGAGTTTGGTAGCAGCTGGGCAGGTTGAAATTTAAGTGTTATGTGCTGAATGCCTTGGGAATTTGATCTGTTTTATACCAAAGAGGAGCACAGAGAAAAGTATTTATTTATTGGGGGAAAAGGAGGGGAGGGGGGAAAGGAAAGCGGGTTAAGGGAGGGGGAGGGAAGTGGTTTTGGAGACAAGAAGTGAAGCTGCCTGTTTTCCAGTAAGTAATGGAGAAATTCCAGGAGCCAGGGCTAAATATACTTGGCGATCAATACAGAAATGGCTCATTGTGAATAATTTAGCTGCCTGGTGCAGTGAGAGTTTTGAAACTAAAGGCAAAAAAGAGGCCATGGAGGGAGAGAGGAAATAAAATTCTTTTCTGGTCATGTCAGATTCTTAACTTTTCCACTTAAAAGAACATAGTTGTGATTATTGATTTCTTTTTTTCTTTTTTCTTTTTCCCCCCCCCCCCCTCAATATATATCAAATGATAGCTAGGGGGTGTCATTCTATACAGTTACTTGGGTTTCTGGAAAGTAATAGCTTGTTCTGTGTCAGCAAAGTGCTTCCAGAAACTTTAAGATTGCTTCACACCACAAAATGCACGATCTGGGAGTATTTAGTGTGATGTTCGGCCCCGTGCTGTGGCAGATAAATAGGGTTAGAGTGAACAGGTGCCTGTACAGGTGTGTGTGCGTGTACAGTGGTGCGAGACAAAGAGTTGTAGTAACACTGTTGAAGGGGAACAGACATGGGAGGGCTTCTTTTTGTTTAGCTCAGGATGGAGTCTCTTGGAGCGCGCGTGAAAAGAGCAATTGTTAGTAGTATCCATCTCCTCAAAGCCTGTTCTGGCTGTGAGAGCTGATAATTGATAAAGCATTACCATCCCAGCTTGAACAAGACAAGTGGGAAGTCAGGGAAGAACCTCTCAGATCAGGTGAAGATGTGAGTAGGGGAGAAAGGGGGGTATGGTCAGACCAAGATGGTCCCAGTGCAGCCTGCCTAGGAGGCAGCCGAATTTCTCTGCTCACATTATTTGCAGGGAGAGTTCAGTGATTTGCAAATGAGCACATGCAGTACACTTGTGTGTTTCTCTAGGCAATGGTTGCAACAGCAGTAAAATGGGCAACTACTTAGGGCTTTTAAGTAAGTTTAATCATTTAATGGTTGATACTGACAGGCGTCTTTGAGGGTGTACTTTTCTGCCTTGCAGCACTGCACTTTGACTATGGAAGCAGAGGCTGCTGATGGATATATAACATGTAAGTAGTCATTTCATTTGATTATTCTGAATTACTTTTCTTCTCCCACTATCCTTTCTATAATGCAGACACCTGAAACTTTAGCTTCCTTCTGTATGGTCTTTGCATTGAGATGACACTGAATTAATAGCATTAAACATAAGTTTTGTATATGACTGAAAATTGCATGGGGGTGGGTGCTTGAGTGAGTACCTCTAGGTCTAATTATTTGCTGAAGATGAATGAACTTTGCAAATGAGAGTTCATCTTCAGAAATTCAAATTGCAACAACAAACTTTTTATGCCTTTCACTGTGCATTTCTCCTGTTTTCTATGTCAGGGTTTATTTAAGTGCTTTGTTTAACTGTCAGTTAACCCAGAGCTTTTTGGGGGAAGGTCTGTATGGTGAAGTACTGTTTCAGTCTTCTCCTGCTCAGGCTGGATTCTCGGTGTCTGCAAATGGAAAAGTAATCCTTAATTTCTCTTGAGACAAAGCAGCTGGGGCAAGGCTTGTCACAGGTGTGTGTGTGAAAGACTGGTGACAGTAGGTTTGAGGGGACTCTTAAATCAGTTCATCAAACCTTTACTTGTGGCAACTGAGAGCCCAGTTTTTACACAGGCTCTAGAAAACCCCACCAGTGGAAGAGGGAAGGGCAGGGGTGAAGGGAACGGATGGGCTGTAGTTATTAATCGTGGGATGGAAACTTACGGGGAACTTGTTTTGTGGAAGCAGGTGACAATGAGTTTTCGCCCGAAAGGGAGCACTCCGGCATGGCCATTGACCTCACTTCCAGCACACCCAATGGGCAGCATACCTCCCCCTGTCACATGGCAAGCAGTAAGTCTCTTCTTAAGCCTGTTTCTCTCTAGCAGCATTTTTGGGTTAGTCTGATCCTCTGGGTCCTTGGCTTGCTTACCGGGTCTTCACCACTGGCATAGGCATTGCTAATAAAAGAAGAGAAGGACAGGGTAGATTTCTTTTTTTTTTCTTTCTTGTTCATGCTGGTGTCTCATCTAAACATGAACGGGATTACTAGTCTGAACTATCCCAAGGTGGCATTTGAGAGCTGGTCCTTACCTGTTCCAGGTAGGAAAACACTAGGCTTGACATGCGCTGGTTTTGTTTCATCAGGTTTTGAAATCCAAATGGAAATTGTTATTATTATTTACTGTGCTTCTGAGAACAGCTTGAAGTAGCTTTATTTGAAAACAAACACGTTTTATTTACAAAAAGGCTTTACTCTGGCAAAAGTATAAAGTTAAAATATCTGGGTTTGATGACAGGTTGTATTTCACTGTTCCATATAGAAACTTCAGCATCCTATTCATTACCTCAGCTTTGCCTTGACGAGTCCAAAAGTAGTTGGGATAATTGGAAGTTTATGGCACTTGGTAGCTGACTCTCTAACAAACTGAAAGGATTTTGTTTTAGAATGTCAGGGGAGAAATCGAGAAAATGTAGAGATTTGGGAGTCTACTGAAAGTGTCAAGTGCTGATAATATTTTTATAATTATTTTTGTGCTGTATTTTGGAGGTGGCTAAAGGTAGTTTACACACATTTCGTAAAGCCGGCATCCTTCCTTTTCTCTGTGTGTGAGTGCCATGGCTTGTTTTACTGTTGGTTACAATGTTATATCAAGATATTTACCTTAAAGGACCCCTGTGCTTAAGTTAAAAAATAATGTAACATTCTTTGCTTCCAGTATACTTTCAGAGGGTTCCTGTCTATGTGATACTAATTTTCTTCCTAGTGGGTATGCTATAGATGTGTATTTACCTTTTTAAACTGTGAAAGAAAAAGAGAGCTTTCAGGGTTGCTAGCTTTCAAATACACAGCCTCAGAGTCATTCTTCCTGAGAAAAAGATGTCACTTTCCTTTAAGAATTCTTCTTTCCTCCTGCAAATTAAGGGTAAAACGCAGTTTTTATGAGCCTTTAAAACTGAGGGTTATTATGAAGATCTTCCAATTATATACATGTTACTAGAGAATATGATTACTAATACTCTGGACTGAACTTTATATGACAACCGATCATAATTCAGCATCTTTAGACAATTCCAATCCTGCTGCACTGGGATTCTGATATATTTTATTATGTTGTAAAAGTTTTACTACTCACTTTCTTCATTTTCTTTGTTTCCTTTTTATTAATGGGAAGGCTTCATTGGAAGGGAAAAAAATCTCCCTGTTTTAAATCTTCTTTATAATCTAGACTAAAAACCAGAGTCAAATTTGGGAATAAAAAGATCTAGGATGAAGTAATGCAAAAATACTTTAACACATTCAGTATTTTCATGTTCACTGTGTTAACATTTTCAATGGTTTTTAAGCTTTGTTAGTTCTTGCAACACACATATCTGCAGCCTGGCTGAATATCTCATTTTTGTAGATGTGTTTTTTGGTCTCTCACAGGTGTCTCAGCTGCTCTCATCACTGCTACTCTTCTGTTAACCATGTACTGCTGTTGAAAAATTAGGGTCTCTGCTTGGGTTTCCTAAGCCAAGCAAAACCTAAAGTTGTAATTTATTTACTCTGTTTTGCAGAGAGGCAGTTTGTTCTGTCTTAAACATGGGAGGTATTGATTAGAGGTTGTCGGCTTTTGTGGCAGCTGTTACGTTGATTCATTTAAGGTTTTTGGCCAAATCTTGGATCTGGCATGCGTAGACTAAATCGCCAGGCTGTGCTTTAGAGCTTTCCACCTGTTTTACAGGGTACAGGAAATTCTTTTAAAGGTTCTATAACCCAGGGGCCTGCGACCTCTCTTTTTTCTTTTTTTCTTGTTTTTCTTTAAATATATATTTTTTTAAAGGAGAGGTGGAGATGGGAGAGTAAGGAGGAATAGCTCGTGGAGATGTTTTGTATGAATTTGGTAGCTCCTGATGGATTGATCCATCATCCATCACTGTAAGTGGAAGAAGTGGCTGCGTTGTACTTCAGTATGGTTTTGTTTCTAGTGAAATCGCTGGAGGACAGATCTACTCTTCCATTATAGTGAAGCCCAGGGCCTGCCATTCTGGCTGGGTAGGGCCTGCTGATGGAGGAGATGGTATGTAAGTAAGGTGGTACATGGATCAGACCCCAAATATTTCTCTCCTGGTTTTGTTGCCACCATAAGGTGGATGGCCCTACTTAGGTGTGCGCTCAGGACATGCACCTGCAGGGTAGAGATCTAAGTTTTGACCTTTGTTCTTGCATTCCCTTGAATCGTTTGAACCACAGCTCTTAATTTAGCATTAATTTGTGTCTGGCTCAAACAGAGACAAAACCATAAGAAGCAAATTTCTTGGATCTGTACCGAAATGACTGAGCAGCACTCTCCCAGCAACAGTAAAATTATGTGCTAGGTAAAGAGTTTTCTATGTTCATTAGCCCTTGGCAATCCAAGTTAGTAGGAGTTCTGGCTTTGCTACTGATGTTTTCAGGTTCTATTCCAAAAGGTTTCAGGTTAAATATTTTGGCTTGTGTTGGAGAGTTGTCTGCTGCATCCTTTAACCTATTATCATTTTCAAGTAGCTAGACGGTATGTATAGGTTATGGATGGGGCTGACAGTCAATTTTCTGTGTGAATGAGATGATCCTGAAAGATAAATCACAGTAAATCGCCTGTCATAGCTAACTAATGATCTTACATATACCTTACGGTATGTATCTGCCTTTAGCAGAATACTGTATGATTGTTGGCAGATGCTCTGTTCTAAAATACTTTATTGTAGTTTTATGTAAGCAAAGATTTAAAATGTGTGTAAATAGTCAAACATAATACGTTGATAGATCATCTCAGTGTCTTCTACAGCAAAAGACAAATTAGTGCTATACCTGCTGAGTACAGATGATACATTTACATAGCCCCAAATCTGGAAGTCCAGCTTTTCTTCTGATGTTCCGTAGGAAAACTCTTCCAATGGCTGACACCCAGGGCTGGGCGTCAAAGGCTCAATTAACTTTCTGTTGGTACTAGAGAGTTCCCTGCATGGCCCTAAGCCCTCCTATAGACCCCACAGGGTTCAAGGGAGTCTGTGTTGTTGCCTTCAGTGAATGCTGAGCTGGGCTGTAAGTGATCAGGAACCTCTGAATAGGAACTGGCATGCTAATTAAAGGCTGATGGGGAATCCTTATAAAAGAGGCTTTAAAAAGAAATAATTCCCAGTCACCTCCTCATAATACCACACTGAGTTCTTACTACAGTTATTAGAGGGGTTTTTTTTGTTTTTCTATAGCTTAAAATGGACTTAGAATGTCCCCTTTAGAAACTGCGGGGCACAGTTATTTGATTAGTGAGCTTGATGACGGCTTTGTATAGGATGAAGGATACTTCTCTAAGACCACTTGCCTGGTATCATGCAGAAAATAATAACGTCAGCTATTAGCATCTGACAGTCAGTGACAGAGGAAATTTCCTCTTAAATTAGAGGCTTTACAGTGGGTGTCCCAAATAACTTTATCTTTGCTGTCATAGACAAAAGGAGCCCTTAAATGAAACAGTCAGAACAATCATAAATATCAAACCCAACATCTGATGTTTGAAACTGATTAAAATTGTGGTGCACTCTCAAGATCTGTTTGTAGTAAAGTGTTACTAAGTTATGAGAAATAATAGATTAAGAAAACAGCCACTGTCAGCTGACTCTGTTGCTGAAACTGAGGCTATTGCATTTTCTCCATGGTGGGGAATGATCGCCCTGTCTGACAAGATCGCCCCAAATCTTTCTTGATTACTTTCATTTTTGAACTCCAAATTGTCATACGACCCGTTTTGTGACAGTTGTGTTGCCCCAAGCGGAAAGTTTCATGTACCAAAACTGTATCAGCACCATATCTGTATGGATAAAGAAATGCAACCGTTGAGCTTGTCTTTTGGGATGAAACCGTGTAAAATTAGAGGTTGCTTCATGCCTCAGCTGCACGGCGAACAAGCCTTGCCATCACTAGCCTACTGCCCAGGCAAGTGAGGCTGGACCTTGCAGTGGGATTCTTTTGGCTCAGCATATGTTTTTTCAGTATGATGAGGTGACGGGGGCTGAGCCTCTGCAGGAGGCTTTTCTTTAGGGAGGGTGGTTGGAGCTGGCTGGGCTGGGCTGCCGGAGGGGGGACTGAATTAGTGCTTTGAGGCAGTCACTCCCCTGACACGAGCACTGGGGCATGAAGAATTCTGGCAGCCAAACTGTTGTGCTCTGAAGTGGGGATTCAGGTCTTCAGTTCTTCCAAGTATTTCGGAAAGTGTGAAACACCACATATGGTGCTAAAAACTTAGACTGGATAACCTCGAGATGCAGAGGAATCTCTTTCTTCAGCGGCCTTTAAGGAGTAGGATAGGCAGCATCTATTGGTCTGGCTATCTTTGATCTTGCCTTGGTGCAGGGAGGTGGACTTCTGATAGTCCCTTAGGATGTCCTTCAGTCCTTTGTGTCTGACTTTCCAACCTTCACAGTTTGATGTTTAGAGTTCAGCTGTGCCTGATACAGATGTACCTATGGTTTTGCAGGTTGAAGGGCAGTGAAGATGCTTTATGCCAAAATGAGCTTAGACGTAAGGGATGAGCTCAATAAAGTGTGGCAGGGAGCTGGAAGAAGTGAACTCCTTTGACACTTACAGAAGCACTGACTTTGCTTCAGCCTTTTAACCTCAGACTCCCTGGGAATTGCTGGAGGAATAATACTCATTAGAGTTTCAGCCAATGGATTTAGCTTTCTTGAAGTTTAAGGAGGAAAAATAATAAATAAGGTGATGATCAGGCTTTGAACAGAAATCTAGGGGGTTTTGTCCACACCTAAAAAACTGAAGCACTGCAGAGTAGTATTACACTACTTGTTTCATTAAAAAAAGAAAGAAAAAAGGGGTACCTGGAAATGAAATACTTGCTGGGATGCACCTTGGATTGTTGTAACTTCATCCCCAACAGCTTAGATTTTTCACACGGGTATGGTTAAAATAATGAAATAGTTCCTCTGATACAAACTCTGTGCATAAACGAACACCAAGTAGCCGCTGAAACTAATAGGTGTTTAAGTAACTACTATCCATAGCTCACACTCCAATGGCAGAGGGTTCCCCTGTTGATTTTTCATATCTCTGTCACGGTCTCTCTGGCATTCCCTATGGAGTCAGATACTCGGCTGCAAAAACATTCCTCTCTGCCAGTGAGTGTTATAACGAGGGTGGAGCAAAATGATCAGTTAATCTCATTAAATAGGTTTTTATCCATTCTGATGGAAGCCTCTTGAGAGGTCATCTGCCAGGGCTTTGTTGCAGCACACACCTTTTCTTAGGGAGCTTCTGTTATTCTCTTGGACTGTCAGGTTTGGTTAACTTTCCTTGGTACACACCCTGTTACAACACTCGGCGCTCTTGCTAGCTTTAGAGTCAGCAAGTTTTCAAAGTTTGCCTCTGGAATTTCAGTTCCTTTTCAGACATGCCAACAAAAAGAGCAATCTTCATCTTCCTTGAAACGTGGCACTTCGATAGCAGCTGGACAATGAGATACCTGTTAGAGAGCGCTTTGTCTTTCCCATCCATGAATCGGGGGGAATGTGCCACTCGTGTTGAAATCGATGGGTATTTTCTCCTGGGAAATTGGATCAAGGGCTTGTTTCCTGTTCCTGTGGGATACAGGCTCTGTCTAGTCCCCCAGATAATTGACAGTTTGCAGGTCTAGGTTTTGCAAGTGGAAATGCAGCTACCTGTGTCATCTTTGTGAGTTACAGAGGGTGAGTGATGCTCGTCCTCCTTTCAGTGCCAAGAGGGCACCTTGGAAGAATGATGCTATTCTAGCTGGGAGGAAAAGGCTTAGCTCTCTTCTGCCTTTTCCTCAATAATCCCAGTGAAGAAAACTCCTTAGGGGATCCACCTTGAAGCAGGTTGGTAGAAACTTGAAGAGAAGGCTGTGCCACTGCTCTCTGTAGTAACAAAACCTGTTGCTAGCCTGGGCGTGGAGCCTGTGCCATAGCATAGAGTGGTGAATGCTTGGTTGGAGTCCAGATGTCTGACTGCTGCATCCCAATGGAAGGAAGCAGAGCTGTGGTTATCACTGACAAGTGATGAGGCTTGACAGGTATGTGCTGGGTGACCAGAGGCCCAGCTTTTCTCCTGACTCTTGTCACCATAGGGGAGTCCCTTAATGTTTCCGTGCTGCCTTTTTTTCCCTCATGCCTTTTTCTGAATCAGAAAGGTCACAGATCACTTAGGATGGTACATGTTAGGCCTTGTCAAAAGTGGGAATTTTATTACAATATCTACTTTGCTTAGGGGTTGTTTTACATTTAATTTTTGCAACCCCACAATGAGACACTTTCAGAAGTACCTGAATACCAGTGTAGCTTATTTCCTGTCCCGCGCAGGAATAATTGCGGTGGTCTTAAAGCACCCTGTTCTGGTGTGATTACATTAGAGCAACCACAGCATTTTAACACTTCCCATGCAGCTGAGCATTACCAGGTCTGTGTATGGACAAACCCCTATTTACACTGCCCAGCAAAATGTGCCCTTGATCCAGAGCCAGGTCTACATTACCGGCTTGTGCTGGCACTGCTGTGTCAGCCTGTGGCTTTGGAGAGCTGTAATCCCTCACAGGCAGAGCAGCGCTGGCAGAAGCTCCTGCTGTGAGCGTAGCCCTGGCTGGCAGGGTCACCTGCAAGTGGTGTTACAGGTGTTACACTGGAGTGTACCGTAAAACAGCAGGCACTGTTCCTGGAAAAGCTGATTGATACCCCTTATTTCTATGCTGATAAAAAGCTGCCATGAATTAGAACCTCTTTTTTTTAACTGACTTATGCTTTCTCCACATATCCTTGCTTTCCACTTTGTGGGTTGATTCCGGTAACGCTGCGTGACCGAGGCATAGCACCACAGAGGTGGTGTGCTCTGTATGCATCATACCTGCTCTTTCAGCTCATGGTTGCTGTATTCAGCCTGTCCAGAGAGGTTACAGGGCACTGAGTTTACCCTCTGGGAAAGCCAAGATTGCTGGTGATCCCTGTGCTCCTGCAGGGAATGTTATGGGGGGCGCGCACCTATATGTGGTTGTAGGTCAGTCCTAGGGCTAAACTGCACTCCCAAGCCTGGCGTGGAGGGTGTGAGTCTACTAGCTGGTGGTGAATGAAAAAGACAGCAGAGTTTAAGTGCATCATGTCCCTAAACAGGTAGGAGCCTGTTTAGCAGACTGGGTTTTACATAAGACAGGAGCCAAGGAATCCAATTCACTCCAGACGTGCCTCTACTCTCCCCACCACGGCTTCGCGAAGAAGCCGCACCAATTGGGGCTTTTTTACCTCTTTTTTCTATTGTGTTATTGGTACCACTTGTGAGGCTGTTCTGGGCACAGGTGTAGTCACTGTAGTAGGGAAAGTGAGAAAGGGAAGACTAGTGGGAATATTGAAGTCCTTTCCAATCACTGGGCTGGAGAAGGCCTTTTGAGGACTCAGCTCTAGTGTTCACCCTGAAGCTTCATGCAGTGGGGATAGAAGACCCAGCTACATCTTGGTGCTGCCAGTGTCGGGCCCTTTGTCCTGAGGGGTGGAAGTCTGAAGCAGTTTCCAAAGAAACTAGGGCATACCGAAGCACAGAAAATCCATTCGCCTTGTCTGTCCGTCCTATCACCTTTTTTCTTACAAAGTTTCCTCTTATGTGGCGAGGTAAGGCAGTTGTGTTTCATCTCCAGGTAATGGAAGATCTGGGCAGGGCTTACAATAGAGGTGCTCCATTTGCAGTTAAACCACATACATGATAGAGCTTGACTTTCCGATGAGGGCTATTTTCTTGTTTATCCCCTTTGTTCCTCTGCTTGAACAAAACAAGTGTTATACTAAACATATCGATGCTGTGACCTTCAACAGTAGGCTGGAGTTTTTTCAGCTCCTTATGAGTCATGTTTCCCTTGCATTCCCCTCAGCCTCAAAAAAAAATCCATAATTCCATCAGAAAAAAGTGATGGTGTCCTGGTTCTTTTCAAGGGACATGTGTACCCTCAGCCCATGAAAGTGATGTTGGTGAGTGGCACAGAAAGCTGGCTGGAGAAAGCCTGTGATATGCCCACGTCCATGTTATTTTTTCTCATAATTACTCTTTGGGAATTTGTGTGTGTGCAGTCGTATGAAAATTCACACCTACTTTTTCCCAGTCCCCAGCTCAGCCTTCGGACATTTTATGTTTCCCTTTGCAAACAAATGTGCTTTTTTGGTAATGATCTAGCCATAAAACACAAACTGAGAGAATTTTTGGTAACTGTATCTGTGCATCCTTTAAACTCCAGCAGAAAAAATTAAACACTCGTTTCTGTCCAAAGAGCAGCAAACAGGATGATGTGAATTCCCTTCTTTTGAAAATGAAAGAAGTTGCCTCTTTCTGTATGAAAACAGCAAGCCTTTTTACACAGAAGAGGTATGAGGTCTATTCATTTGGGGAAGAGCAGCTATTCTCTTTAAGTCTTGGATGGTTTAAAAGTTTCCAAGGAAGTTGCAGTAGATTGAAGACCTTTGCTGGTTAGCAGCCAGGTCTGTGATACAGGGAGAAGGCTCAGGCAAAGAAGAAAATGGTGTTTGAATTTGGTGAGGTTTTGTCTTGTTTATTGAGAAATTGATATCCTGCAGTATGTGTTTTGCTTCGTCCAGATAATGGCTCCTGAAGGGGAACAAATCTTATTAATTAGCAGGTTTGCATACTGCTTTTAATTGACCGTTCCTAGGTACGGCCTTTGTATTGCACATGCAGTGTCATCGTGAGGGGCCTCTTTCCCTGCGTTTCTGGAGAGTTCACAATGATCTGGCACCTGTGCAGAGTTTGTCCCTGTACAGAAAGATTTTAGAATACACTTTTGGGTCTTAAATTCACTCGGTGCCTTAGTCCTTATCACCTTTCAGATGTAGGCATGTCGTAGACATAGATGTGTATAATAGTTTTACAATTCAATCTCCCCAAATTAGGTGAACTTTACCAGTTCTTTGGATTTTGTTACCAGCACAGGTGGTTCCTGTGTGAGGTTAATACATCTCCATGCAGCTGCATGGAACAATCTGGGGTATCAGCTTTACTTGAAACCCCCTGTTTGAAATTTTTCCTCTAGCTCAAATACACAAGCCTCTCGCTCCATCACTGTTAGGTATTATCCTTTGGATAATCTATTCTTCTAGAGTGTAATGGAATAATATCTCCTCATTATATCATGCATTTCAACAATAAATCTTTAAGAGCTTCACAAAGGATGCCAGCTGAAGAGATACAAATGGGTGAATAAAATTATAGGCTGAAGAGGTGGAGAAAAATTAGAGAAATTAATGTTAGTATGAATTCAGCTCCTATAGGTGGGAGGCAGTCAGCTGCATCATTTTTGTATGTGACTTCAGAATGTCAGATTATAGGTAAGTCTTGAGTTCAGAAGAATGATGTGCTAGTTGTGTATTTAAGGGTCAAGTAGTATATGACGTTAGCAGACTGTGAGAGCTCTGTGAGTTTATTCTTGCATTCTTTTAAATTTGTAGTCTATCAAAATTTCTTCATTTCCCCCAAATCCCGTACATTTGAATGTGAATCCCAAACCAAAGTGTTCTCAGAGTATAAATGCTTTCACCAGTCAGCTGCCCCCACATTAGCTAATATCACTAGAGAAGGTTGGCAGCTGGAGCAAAAAGTATGAAAATGTGTCCAGCCCTGGTTTATGACAAGCCTGTACATGTGAGATGTGTGTAAATACAAATGGAAGGCACTTAGGGAGAGTTTCGGTCACATACTATAGAGACATACAGGCTTGAAAAATACTGGAATCATGCAAGTCTTATGAAATTAGGAAGCCAGAAAGAGGAGAGGTATGTGACTTACGCCTCTGCTAAAGGAAAAGCTATTAAGCGCCACCCTTTTCAAATGTCAAATGCATGGGAAAAAGTTGTTGGAAGCCAGTCTCTGCTAAGGTTCCTGCTCGTAGGACCTACATTTTGTTAGATGTTTGTGCAAAATCACCTCGCTGGTTGGACTGTGAGACCAGACATGACTCAGGCTGTCAGCACGTAACATGGTTTCAGGTTGCTGTCTTACTGCTTTTGTGCTAAAATGCTGTAAAGAGGCATTTGCTTTTTTTCTCACACTTTTCAAGTGCTTTGTTTATTTAATGTCATTAGCGCTATTGTTATTTAAATTTAGCTTCTGACTGGTAACCATTAAATATTTATGGAAAAATCGATAGCACTGAGATTTTTGCTCTAGTAAATATATATCACATATGTATTCAGAACCAAAGCAAACTGCAGTGCATTCCAGGAAATAATCTATAATGATGCTCTGTAACGTACTTGCTCATCTTCGTGTCAAGATGCTTTATCTGTGTCCCGACTGCAGCCAATCCTGCAGTGGAACCCTGGCTGGTTTTTTTAATGGCCTAGAACAACAGAGTACAGTGCCTTAGGAAATGAGTAAAAATAGGTTTTCGTTGTAGAAACGTGGATGATAATTGCAGTGTAATTATTCGAGGTTCTTTAGTGACTCTATATGGAGAGATCCTTAAGTTTTATGTGGCATCTGATTTACAGCACCCCAGTAGTAGACTACTGTGCTGGAAGAGAATGGTGCTAGGGTATTGGTTCTGCTTTGGTTATGCCGATCACTATCATCCATTCTGTCTTCTCAAACATGTGGATGTCGTTTGGTGTCCCAGCTTGTCATGCTTTCCCCACCTTTGCTGTGGCATCTGAATGCCCTTATGAAACTAGTGGGGTGCGAGTCCCTTTCAGGAATTTCTGACATGTCTCTCCTATTGTGAGGTCAGTACTCGGGTCTGAGTAGAGGCAAAACCAGCCCTGCGTTTGGGAGCAGGAAAGTGGTTTTGAGAGAAGGTAGCAATGTGGCAACTGAAGATCGTGGTTTAAAACCAATGCCTAGTTAAAAAACTGTAACTGTGACCTTAAACTGGTTTCAGAGGCAGGCTAGAGTTCATTGGAGGGGTATGGACAAAGGCATGGGATCTGTAGGATGCCTGACGTGTGAACGAGACAATTGTTTCTCCAGCCTGGGTCTCTGCATCATATTCTTGTGCGACTGTAAATGGAATAGATCTTGATAGACCATCATAGAGATGACCTGAATTAATCGTTCTGGCCAGGTGTTTTCAAGAGGGGGATGCTTCCATCTGAGTTGGCGATGAGATTTCAATTTATAATTATGACTGTAGTTTATAATAATAATTCTAATTATATATATAAACAGTTTAATCTACTATAATGTGATATGGTAACATTTGCTGAGCTTTGGCTGCTTTCAGATAGTGAAAATGTGCTGGTGGTTGTTGGCTAGGATTCAGAACCATTTGTCAAAATTTTGTGCACTATGTGAACAACAAAATTTTGTGTGGATTAAGCAATTATTAATTCTCTCCCATTATCCATCAGATAAAACTACAACTAACTCATTAACCAAAATTAATGGTAAATAAAGCCGATCTGTTGTTGAGGAGGCTAATTAGGATGGTAATTGTGTAATGATGATGCATTTAATTTCAAAATGCAGATTTAAAAGCTACTCTTTTTGGCAGTGATAGAGCAAGGTGTTGTGAAATGAAGCAGGATGCTTATCACTGGCACTGGCTTCTTAATTAATGCCACCAGGGTTGCCTGTGGCTTTAGGGTTATTTGTGTCCCCTATAGAGCCCTCAGAAATGTCCTAATTCTGCTCACATTGAAGCCAGTAGTAAAACAGCTTTTTTTTTTAACTTCAATGGGAAGAAGGTGTTACGTGGAAGCACTGGTGTAAAACATTGCACGCTCCTGGGTTTACTACTGCAGCAGCGCATCCGCATGTCTGAGCTCTGGGAATACTGACTGTGCTTTGGGATTTGCTACTGACTTGCCATGGAGATAGATCTGGAGTTTCAGGCCAACAGAACTGAATTGTGACTCAATGTTTAAAAAATGATCGAGTGAGTAATTTTCCATGCAAGTTTCATTACAGTATCTTATGCCCCAAGGATTATTTACTGTAGGTGAACTTCCAGCATTTTTTTCACTGCTATATGTAATCTGGAATTTTTATAAGAAAGGAATAGTTTAAATAGGATCGTGTTTTACCCAAATTGCCTCATTCTAACACTAAAATTAACATCACTAGTAAAATCAGCAGTTGTACCTGCTACACTGTATGCACAATTTCTTTTATCTGTTGTCAAAAATATATTAAATGCCATTATGAGGTGTTGGGGGTTTTTAGCAGAGTGTGTTTGTTTAAATCATTAACAAAGAAATGGGCACTGGATGCAGAATATATGATTCAGTTTGTCTCATCCTTTCTAATCACTCTACTGATTTCTTTCCTTCTGACTTGGTTTAAAGGGAATTACAGAACTGAAAGCATTGAATTAATCTTGAATGTTCCCACTAATCAGACTTGAAGGGAGAATTGAGCATAAATACACTTTACCTATTTTATTTTTAAGTTTTCCTCTGTAAGTTTTTTTTCTTGTGCTTCCTGGTTCATGGGGAGAGAAACCCTACGAGCATGTTTTAGTTACATCACTAATATTAGATCTGAGTAATCGGGTGGCTTTGGCAGCAGCCTCATTTATAAATTGGTGGTGAGCAGATGGCTCACCAAGTTGGCATGCCAACTCCAAACTTTCACAATCATGAGTCAAGTTTGAAATCGCAAGATTGCCTTACATGCCATGAGATATTTTTTGGCTGTTTGTTTAATAAATGAAATTCTCGACGTCCCTTCGCATTTCTGAGCTGTGTTTTGCACCGAAGCATGGCTTCTCAGCAATCTCTAGGGCTGGGAATTCCTGGTTTTTTTCTTAATTTAATGAAGGTGGAGCCTCTTGAAGCCACTTATCCAAAAATCTTGCTGCTAAGAAAAAGCAGTAAATATCAGGCAAAGGGACATAAAAGTGAGAATTGGCATTCCTGGCTAACACCAAATAGTTCGAATGGTTGAGATCATTCACATTTTTACTTTCAGCAGCTCCTGCTTTGTTCATGCAATAATTTACTAGAAATAATTTGCTGGTATCTGTAATCCTGGGTATGCAAATCCGTGCCAATTCATTTGTTTCCCGAGTGTGGGGCTTCAGTTGTTAAGCTGCATAGAGTACAAACGTTATATTTTGAAATGCAAGAGTGAGTATTTTCTGTAAGCAAAATGTAGCAATAAGAAAATAGAGCCGAGCTGAAGTGCTCAGATGTTCTCACTGTGAACACAGCGAAGTTCCAAAAGGGTCAGATTTTGATCCACTTGAGAATTTGGGCAGATACTACCGGAAGGATTTTTTTCTGTTGTTGGTTTTGGGTTTTTTGTTTGTTTGGGGTTTTTTTTTTCTGCTCTTTGTAAGCTATTCCTTCAACTAAAATGAACATGGTATATGTGGGTTATAATGCATTGTGGGACCTGCTACAGAATGATAATTAGGCCTTATTCCTAAATGATTCCACACAAAGTGTGCTGTTGTAAATGCTGAACAACAGCGTTTCATCCATAATCACGTAATTGGTGTGTGCAGCTAATTAGTGTGTGTTCAATTTAGGCTCAGATTTTTTGGAAATGTCTCCTGTTCTGGTCCTGATTTAGCAAAGCTCTTAAACAGATGATTAACTTCCATTGGCTTTAATAGGACTTAAGCACATTCTTAATCGGGGCCATTGTGTCAAATCATGTCTCTTGGTGACAATCAGAACAACCTGCCAGAGCCGTAGGAAAAATATCTGTAGGTCCCCCTTAAATTTAGATTAATCATTTCTTTAATCTGTGAGGCATTTTATTTCAGAATCTGAAACTCTGTGTAGATCGGTCTTTTTTTTTCCTTATTTTCTTTCTTTCTTTTTTTTTTTATTTTTAAGCAAATGGTTATTGTCACAATCTAATTGTATGTATAAAGTTTAAAGATTTTAACTAGCTTGGCAGGAGGCTGTTTACATCAAATCTGCTCAATACACCTTTGAGATGGAAAAGAATACGCATCGGAGCGCGCCTCGCTTGAATATAAATGTCAACGCTGATAGATATCTGTGATAGAAAATTTGTGTGGGAGTAATAATTTAGTAATAAAATAGGTCAAATTAATTCTTATGCTGAAGGGGATACCTTACAATAACCATTTTGTAATGCAGAGCAAACTGTCAAACATAAAATTATGTGGATAGGTGGAGCTGAGATAATGTAATCCATTTCCAGTTGTAAACAAGATTGCTTTAAGAGCTGCTGTAGTAAGATGCATGTTGGCTGACTTTAAGCTGAAAGGTAATTGCCTCTGAATATTAATGTGCATGTGGGGATTTTGTTTTTAATTCTGGGATTTCATCTTTGCCCTATAGCAGTTCTGAAGAGGCCCTTGTTTTCCCAAACCCCACTTTGCTGCTAATTGAAGCTGATGGCAAGTGTTGCGCTTTGGGCCCTTTGATTTTATGTGGCCTGTGTACCTTGGAGAATGCTTTTTTGTTTGGCTATTTTCTTTTTTATTTTTTTTGTTAACCACCTTTTGAGTAGGTGAGTTGTTTTGGAGATGCTCTTGCTGTCCTACAGCAGCTATGGCTAGATCCTGGGCTGGGGGAGGATCAATAGGTTATGAGAAAGGGGAGAAGTTGCTGCACTAATTGAATTGTAGCCTCTTAAGAGAAATGAAAGTTAAGGTGCTGATCCTGTGCTATGTAGCTGGAGAGCTTCCTCAGGAGTAATTCAGGACCTACCCAAAGCCCACTGCATTTTGTGGGAGATTCTCGATCTAGTTCCAGACGCTTTTGGAGTAGACCCATATCATGGGGGCAGATTTTAGGTAGTGACAAACTTAGTCTGGGGGAACATCAGCTGCCTGCATTTGTATATGAAATTGTTTCAGGCGTGGAAGGGAGCAGCTAGGTCACAATCAAGTTGTACCTAGTCTTTCCATTTAAATCCTAGCACTTAGCTGCTACGAGCTATTCTATTACCTGCTGCTTACAGTGAGGCTCAGCACTGGGTACAGGGGGGATTGGTGTTGAGCAAAGTGTAACTGCAACTCTGCTCTGGAACAAACTGCAGTCAGAGTGCTGCAGGAGCTTGAAAATCTGTTGTGTGCTGGGTTCTAACCTGCACGTGTTTTAAGGGCAGTGGGTATGTGGGCTGTCACTGTTCAAAGATGTTATGACTGGCAAGTTAGATATAAGGAAGAAGCTCTTCCCTGTGAGGGTGCTGAGGCGCTGGCACAGGGTGCCCAGAGAAGCTGTGGCTGCCCCATCCCTGGCAGCGTTCAAGGCCAGGTTGGACACAGGGGCTTGGAGCAACCTGCTCTAGTGGAAGGTGTCCCTGCCTGTGGCAGGGGGTTGGAACTGGATGAGCTTTCAGGCCCGTTCCAACCCAAACCAGTCTGGGATTCTGTAAGCGCCCCACATGCCCTTCTAGCAGGGATGATTATTCTTAAGGCAGGCATTCAAAGCAGAGTCCAATGTGCCTTGTTCTCTGCCAGCAGTTTTTCTAAAAAAGAAAAACCAAACAACAAAATGGAGTATTTTTAGCTTAGATCGATTCACTGATCCAGTTTGCTGCATGGTCTCATGCAGTGAGAGGGTGGTATCTGAGCAGGGGTGGGAGCTCCTGGTGCTGGTGTTTCTGCAAAGGCAAAGGTATGCTGAACCAGAGCAATGGGGGCAGCAGCTCAGAGGCACTGGCTTTGCAACCGGCCCCTTCTGCAGGTCACCTTTAGCTCATGCCTCGTGGTTGGACTGTAACCTCATATAATGTCTCTAGTTAAACAGTGGGCAGAAGATAGGTGGTGTTATGGGTGGGAACTGCTCAACAGAGCCAGCCGTGAGTCCTCCACATTCCTGCATATTGCACAAACTTTGGGGTATTGAGGTTTTTGGTTTAGAATGATTTTTAAATTTCCACAGTGCCCTGTCTCTAGTGATTTGGTCTGACACTTCTTGAAGTCAAGGGGAGTCCTTGTGGTAATTCAGTCGTTTTTGCAATGTGATGCTGCTTGTAGCAAAGCTGTTCTATGGATGCCTTTGCTAAAAAATTACTTAGCTACAGAAACATTTGACTGTAGGCTGGTAAACAGAAAAAGTGAGGGTGTGTGGGTTTGTGAATGTATGTTGCCCATTAAGGAGTCTCACTTTATGCTGGGGCTGCTTCATTACTATGATAAAAATAACATAAAAGGATTCTAATAACTAATTAACTTCTTCGCTAATGGATCAAGCATTGTCTTAAGGGCAGCAGTTTAAAGGAGTCTGTTTTATGAAAGTTGACTGGAGATATGTCCTGTGGCTATTACAAACTTTGTTTTATAATAGCATGTATTTTTCAGTAGCTCCTTGCCATTCTGTAATGTGGTTGGAGTGGGAGAAATAGAAAACTGGCCATTTCCCGGCAGATAGCGATAAGTTTCTACTCAGTCAGAATGCTCTATACAGTGTGATAGGTTTATAATTATTATCCTAAGATTGATGTTTTTGGGGGGGAGTGTAAATTTGTGCAGCAGTAATCCATTAAGAAATCAATAATCATTCCATCCTGAAATGCAGTTTCTCTACAACATTATAAATACACACCAAAGACTTTAAAGTCTTCTTGTCTCCCCTTCTCCACCCCACTCCTCCCACTTCCCTGAACTCCAAGTTCAATGTCCTTTGCTGTGTTGGAGAAACAATAATGTTGTAGGACTCTTCTGTTGGATAAAACCAAGGGTGATAGTGTTAGCGTAATCCTGAGAGCCAGTAAAATATTTTAGTGTGAACTTTGCTTCCCCTGCAGTACCCTTTTGATCGCGGGGAAATTCCCCTTCTCCTCTGCCTTGGTTTCATCCCTGGTAGATGGGGATGATGAAGATTCATGCCTTGCTCCTCTGTAAAGGACTGTGGAGAGGAAGTGCTGTATAAGTGCGAAGTCGTGGTATGTGTACGTTTCCTTTTCCTCGCTCCTCCTCCTCATTCAGTCTTGCTTCTTCATGTAACAGTTTTGATAGTCAAACAGAGGTTTGACTATCAGAGGCCAGCACGTCCTGCAGGACTTCCCTTTTTGCTCTGAATTCTCCCCAGCATTTTTGAAATGCTGCTGTAAGTTATCCCCTGATCTAGGGAGCTGGAAACCTACTTTGTCTCAGGGTAAAGGTGTTTGTAGCTGATAAATAGTAGACTCCGAGGGAGACTAAGAGTAGTAGTTATGTTTCTCAGTTGAAGGCTAAAAAAGCAAGATGCTGGCCTGGCCTGGTTTTGATCTTGCAAGGAAAATTATGGATGGGGCAGATCCTGTTAATGTAGTAATGGCCACAAAACATGGAGTACTTCTAATATTATGTTTCCATGTCTTTTATTTTCATTCTTCCTCTACTTCCATTTTGTTAGAGCTGGTTGAAAAATCAGTTTTAATGAAAAATACCTCCATTTTCCACTTGAGTTTAAATTACTATAATGTTTAGCCAGCTCTGCTGTTCATTAAAAAATGAGGCATTCTTTATGATAGGGTTGTATCTTATATCCATGATACTTACCCAGGCTTAATTTCACTCTGTTTTCTCATCTGCCTCAATAAAAGACATGCTCAGCTTGGAATGGATGCAATAACTCAGTACCTGCCTTTTACTTTTCTGAGAACATTGTCATCTAGTACATGGATGCTTACCAGCCTGTTCAGCTTTGAGAGGGAGAGAAAGACCTGAGCGTTCATCACATCCTTGCTTTTGAGATATGAGTATCTCAGGTTATGTCCAGAGGTCTAAGCGAGTGTAAGGTGCGAGGTTTGCTTGTCATTTGGCACATAAAGACCTTTGCTTATCAGAGCAGGGTGTGGGAATATCCATAGTGGTAGAATTATTCACATATTTCAGTGTTCACAGGCTTGCATCTTGGGCAGGGGGTTTTGGAAGAGCTGGTAATGAGTGAAACTGGACACTTAAAAGCCAAGAACACTGCTTCTCATCTGCGTAGTTGCTCTAAAGTAAATTTAAGGCTGCTGTGGTTGTAAGTTCCTCACTGTAATCCTGTATGGGGAGAGTTTTCACGCATGGCTTGATTGTGGGGCAGCTTGACTTCCACTGGTTTGCACTGGAATGTGTGAAGTTGTGATGCTGAGAGGAAAAGGCCCAGATGGCAGCAAAAAAAGTTGGTCGTGCCAGTTGTGTTCAGTACGTTTCCATTCAGCATTGACTTTTTGTCAGGTGAATTGCTTTTCTCTAAGGCCACGAACCCCATAGTGGGTTGCTTTCCCATCAGTAAAGAATACTTCCTTATTTACCTAGAACTGTCCTCCTTGCTCAGATGCTGGGAATGTAAGAGTTCAGCGAGGCCTGGTACTTTGTGGGGTTTGACTCTTCTTAATTCAATGCCGTGTCACTGGTGTCACTTCTCCATTGGCCCACGTACTGATCAATGGCTTTTACACATCAACACAATTCTTAATTTGAAACTAACTCTCCCTCCCCCTGGTCAACTTGTGGTGTAGAAGCAGCAGCCGATTGACAGCTGATTTTTCTGCAATGATTTGCTGAAGTGTTCATGCAAATGACGCATGGCTTTTCAGTGAAATAGGAAGTCTTTATCACATCTTTTTGGGTTTTACCCATTACCTTCTTTTTCCAGTGGTTTGCAGAATGGTGAGTGCTAAAAGCCCAATATCAGCTCACAGGATGCTGTGTTTAACAGATAGGGTTTTATCAGCTCTCAGTTGCATTTGTCTTTACTTCACAAGTCTCTATTTAGAATTACCTGTGAGTGGTTATTTTCCAGTGTGCTTTTGTTAAGACAAACTTTTTTTTGCTTTTTATTGTTGCTGCTGGTATGTTTGGGTTTTTTGAACTACTAAAAGCTCATCACCACATTGATAACTTATGAATGTGTGTGTGTCCACCGATAGCTTGAATGGCAAGATAGAGAAATTGCTGTAAGTGGTTCTTTGGAAAAAAAATTCTTCAAAGAGAAATATTTAACAAATTGAAGGATTAAAAGATGCCATCTCAATAAGTTAGAGTTAATTGGCTGTGTACAAAGCATTTTGAAACAACTTCCCTGAAGATTCTGCATGTTAGGCTTGGAGTGCCTTTCTAGCAAGGCTAGACACTGAGGCTATTTCAAAGGCTGGTTCCATGTGAAAAAGTGCTTATTTTCCAAAGTATTTTTTTTTTCTAATTTCCAGACTCAAAACCATTCTGCATTGTAGTTATGGGTTTGCCTGAGGGAATTTAATAACAGCTTTGCATATCTTCTTTTTTGTGTGTGTGCCCCTCTAGGAGTAACCCATGCTGTAGCGACTGCAAACTGCTACTCTGGAAAACAGTTGCAAGCCACTCTCAGTCTGTGGGCAGTAAGAGTGCTGCAAACTGTATTCAGATCTCTGTGTCACCTCATTTTTCTATTTCTGTTGCTGTGAGCATTATCAAAGTCTCCCAAGTGCAACACGTTGACCACAACCCACGTGAAAGGGCCAACGGTCCTAAACTACTGATTCAACTTTATGCTTGTAGATGTGGTTTAAATCCTGTTGGAATTAAAAGGGAAAAAGAACCCCAAGCCCCCTTATTAGTGTTAGCAGGCTATGGATAAAGTTCAGAAAGGATATTTCATCCAAAGGTTTTAAAGCCCTCTTTAAAGATGAACAAGCAGCATCCTCTGTATTTTCAGAGAATGGAGGTAGGAGAAGAACTTAGCCTCTTTTTGAGCAAGAACCACCTGTCTTTGGGGTCCCTTACTTGGGATATCGTAGGCCTGCCTTTTAGAGATGGCATAGATTGCTAGACCATTTCAAAATGGATCAGGAATACAATCAGATAGGATTCTTGAAGAGCTGGTCTTAAGTGACTTGGTCAATGACATGCAGTGAGTCAACAACTGAGCCACAAACAAGCTGAAATGCTTGTCTTCCAGCTATGAGTTTACCACACCAGTGTTTCTTGCTCTGTGGGTTGCATAGAAGTGTTAAATGTGTTTAATGAAGCTCCCCCCTTCTCTTTCTCACCCCTAATGTCACCTCTAAAAGTCAAGGTAAACTGTAAGAAAGAAAGAAATCCCTAGCATAAAATCAGTAGGAGGAAGTGGTTCACAGCAGAATGCTTTCTTTTCTTTAAATGCTTGTGCTGGAAATTGTTCTTCCCATTTGGCCCACCAAAGGTCTTCACCAAGACTTGCAAGCTGAGGGAGGGTAATAGCTCTCAAATCCTTTGAGCAATGCTGTATTCAAATGGAGAAATGTTAACAAATCTTGTGCAGGCTAATTCTCCCTAGCTTGGTTGGGTAAAGGAGGGGGAAGTAAATCATTGAGTAGGTATATCTTCCATTCAGCAGGAGCTGCACATGATGGGATTATTAGTATTTCTAAACTAAAGCCCCTGACAGATCCTTGGATGCTTAAAGCTGTTGTGATGCTTTACCAGATGGTTCAGAAACTCAGACTGGAATATCTCATTGGCTGGTGCTGAACAATGACATTTCAAACCCACACGTTTGTTTGGATTTTAATTTTCAGGAGGATTAAAGCTTTTTGGGATATGGGCTGTCTCTTTCCATATATATGCTCAGCACCTTATGTAGTTTAGATGCTTTTGCAGTGTCTTTATAGTTCATCATATTACTTATGAAAGAGCAGTTTGAACTGTTGCACATTTTTAGCCATATACCTGGTCTGGCAAAGTGCAGACGGGATAAGTGTCCAAGTTGTTGCCTTGCTTCATGCAATGAGCATGACGACTGCAGCTGCTTTGTCTTGTAGCTGGGAATTGTGTGAACAGGTCATCATACTGAAACATGCTATTTTTGATGCTGTATCCCTCTGTTCTTTTCACTTCTCAAATCTTGTCTTTGAAGCCCCAATCCTGCAAATACTAATGCATTTGCATAACTTGTATCGAGTGGAGTGTTGATGTTTATTCCTGCTAGGTGTTGAGCTGTTCAGTTCTGGCTCTACAAAGTACTTTGAATGAGACCCTGCTGCTCTGGGGGAGAAGATCAAAGGAAATTGGTTGGGTTTTACTCCCTTTCAGTCCCATGGCGTTTTGAAAACAGGATGCAGTGCCCCTCTGGCAAAATGTAAAACATTTTTAGGGCCTGCCAAGTTAGGCAGTCCTCCCTGGCTGCCCACATGACTGTCCTGGTTAGAACTAGGACCTTTCTGCTACTTCTGAACTGCCTTGAAGCAGGAGTATTACTATTAAATTCCCTTCTAAATTCCTTAGGGTAAAGACTGCTAGTTTGTTGCGTGTAGATGTATTGTGTGGTGGTAGGTTACTGTGTAAAAATGTAAGTGCACAGATGATTTTGCGATCGAAGGAAGGATTTGAGCTTAGTGTTTGAGGAATGCAAAACTTGTAACGGTCATTTAAATAAGTGTTAATGCACATTCTACAGTGCAAAGAACCAGGATGCTTTGCTGACAAGTCTAAGAGCTTTTGCTTTTTTCCTGCCCTCTCTTACCCCTGCCAACTCTATTAAGAGAAAAGCATCAGTGGAGAAAAGAGTTTGGTTATGTTGTGAAGAAAAAGGACATTTTCTGTAATTATTTTCATGTGTTAGTCTGGTACATTCAATCCCACTGTTCTCCATATGATTCATCCTATTTGTACATGACTGTTGCATGGTATTAAATAATGTGCAGGGGTTTTTTTTCTGTTAAACGAGTATTCCCTTAGGTTGTCACAAAAAGCTGACACATGTTCATTCTTCACTGAGGGAGTTCTGCATCTGTCGACACTTCAGACATAATCAGTTTAGATTTCAGCAGATGATTAGTGCTCACCTCTAACCAAACTGAGAAGCTGTTCCTCCAAATGGTAACAAATAATATCCTAATTAGTCTTCCACATAAGGAGCCCTCACTGAAAGCTGCTGATCTCGGAGGCCTTTCTGTTCTAGTCCACTGGCTTTACAGACTGTTGTATCAGCATTTATGCTGAGCTTTTATTCCCCCTGTCTCAAAATGCCTCGCAGAGCAATTAATTATGCACCTGAAGATAGGCATTAGCCACGCAACAATATTCCACACACAGTTATGAACGTTTCATTAGTGCCAGTTAATTTATGTATGATTATGAAAGCAAGAGCAGGAACGCTGGGCAGGACTCCAGCATTATCCTATAGCACTTGTAGCTGTTAAGTGTCCCTGTGAAGCTTTTTGACCTGGCCAACCAGTGCAGATGAGTGCAGCTCATGCTGCTTATATACTGGTTTGCTCAAAGCAGGAACCCACAGAGTGAACAGAGCAGAAAATGAAGGGAAGAGGACAGCACGCAGAGTGACTCCTCTGTGCTGCAGTGCCTGGATGGTTGTGACAGCACCAGGTTTTACCAGGAAGTTTTAAATGGGTTTATGCTTTTCTGAGTCTGGTTAGCTAGTTAGCAAAACATGCCCATCCCTGTCTATTAAACTCTCTGTACTTCCTCTTAGCTAACGCTATTTTGCACAAGCCTGGAGTTTTTAAATAGATAAATGTCCACAAAGGCATAATTTAAGAAATACCACTCACAGGGATGGCAAAGAAGCCACTGGCATATCTCAGGACAAAAGTCATGTGAGCAACTATAGCTGGATTAGCGTGACCTCAATAGTACAAAGAATTGAGGAAAGAAAAGAGGGAGAGAGGATGGGGCTGGGGGGAGTAAAGCCGTAAGATGCCTTCCGGAACATGTGCAGCCAGAGTTGTCCAAAGCTAGGCTGAGCAAGCTGAACACCAGAGTGCATAATTATCCGTTAGTTTAAAAAGGAAGTTTTAAAATGTCAATTGGATTTTCAGGTTCGACTCAATAACTTTTTTAAACCCCGCATAAGTTTGAAAGTGGGAGTGCCTATTTTAAAACATAAATTGACAGGAAAAAATCACTTAAATAACAGCAAAAGTGCTGCTTAAATATTTGCTGCCGAAATGTTAAGGAATGTCTACCTACTAAAATTGGGGATGCCACAAAATCAGCACCTAAAAGCAGAGCTTGTAGCAGAAAGGGCTTTATTACTATCGTTGTTGCTTTTACTGTTGGTACAGGGATATTTTCTTCAGTTGATTAAGAGTTCAGTCAAAGTGGGTAAGGCAGCTAGGAGATGAAAAAGCAGAAAGATTTGTTCTCGTCTGCAAGCTGGGGAATGAAAACTGGTTTGAGAGGTTGAGGCCAATTCCAATTTGCATTCAGGGTAAGGTTGACATAAATAATGAATTTAAAAATCATCTAGGAAATGAAGCTGTTAATTATCTTTAATATATTAACATGTAAAATAAATGTGTGAATAAATGAATGTTAAGCTTTTTAAATAAGTGCACATTTTATCCCCTGAGGTAATAAAAAGTACCTGATCTGCTATAAAGCTTACATTTATTTGCAAAATTACTGGTCTCTGTGGCTAATAGTTTTTATTTAGAAAACAACCGAGAAGTCCAAATGCAAGATGAGGACTTGCATGGACTGCAAGACGAGCTACAGTATTTTAGCTGAAGTTTCTTTGTTGCTCTTTTCAATGCTTTTAACCCAACTTTAAAAGGTGATTAAATCACTTGATTGTTAATAGATTCACCATGTCTTTCTCTTAAATAAAATGTATTTGTCTTAGAAACAAGAAGCACAGTACACCTAATCTATCTGCATATTGGTACCGCAGCTGATACGTTATTAGTGAGAAATTTGTTGGTTTAAGAGGGTAAAAATTGATACGGCTGTTATAAGGTGCATGAGAAAATATCTAAATGGAAGATTATGGCAGGCTATAATAGACGAGAATTATGAGGTTACCAGAAGGTTGCAAGCTCCTTCTAGTTTGGTCTGAAAATGGATGTTTCAAATATTTGTTAATGAATTGCCATTAAAGATGAGGAAGTACTGATATATCTTCCAAGTCAAATCAGAAGGCAATATCAACATGAAAAAGAGCCGGAAAATTGTACAGAAAAAGTTGACGCTCTTGAGCTGGAGCAGTGAAAATAAGATGAAACATGATAGTGCACGGTGCAAGGTCAGACACACAGCGGCTAATAAGAATTTCTGTTGTAACTTGTATGCCTGAAAATGGCAGAGGAGGAAAAAGGTCTGAATGTTTTTAGGTGACACAAGATGTCTGTCAGGCACCAACATGGTAAAGTTATGAAAAAGGCACATGCCATGATGTGATATTGCAGTGCTTCCAGTGGAGCAGGGAAATGTTGATGCTGTTTTACTACAGCTTAGCCCACGCAGAGGCCTGCGCTTCAGCTATGAGGCGTCTTCCATTTCTTCAGCTCCCTTTTCAGAGTAGTTTGGGAATCGCTCCTCTCTGTCAAGAAATGAAGGTTTATTCTGCTGCATCTAGTCAGCCTGGTAAATTAAACCTATTGAAAGGGCATGGGACTGCGCCCATTGAAAAGTACAGGAAGGGGTAAATATCAGGTAGGGTGGCAAGCTATTTAAACTTACACAATGGTCACGAGGAGCTGCAGACAACGAATAAAGCAAAGTTACCCTTTTGCTTTTGCCAGAGCATGGGCAGGAGTCTGACACATTTATGAATGGGATCATATGGCATGATGGCCTGGCAGCTGCAGGCTCAAAGTCATGTAGGGCAACGAGGCACCTTTTCACTTTATAGAGGTCACCAGTTGTGTGGCCTGCAATGTCTTCCTTCTCAAATTCTCACTCAAAGGCTGATGCAGTCCCCCTCCACTCTGAAGTCCAAGCCAAGCCTGCGATGTCCGTGCACATAAGCAAGGTCTTGCTTTTTGTGGGCCACAGTTCAGTTGTGCAGCAGCAGAAACATTGTTTCCATGTACTTTTCATGACTTTCTACAACTAGCATTAGTTTTCTACGCTGTTGGTTGACTTGAGCCCCAGAAGGAAAACCAAGATTTTCCTTGGCAAGACCTATTCTAGGTCTCTAGCAGGAAGCAGTTGCCTACAAGAAGCCCTGAGATACATAGAGGTGTGATTATGAACTCCCTATAGTTGGAAGAGATGTTCTGTATTTTACTCTAGAGCTGGAAGAGCTTGGAATTAGTGACGACTTAAGAGTCTGTTTCTGGTTTTGTTTGCTGTGCTGCAAGGCAATGGAAAAATGAAAGTCTTCAGACATCTGTATTTCTTCCTCTCCTTAAAAGAGGAAGGTGTAAGAAGGAAAGTCATCTTGCTGAGCAGCTGTGGAAGGAGTCTAAATGATGTGACATTTTGGCACTGCTTAGTGTTGCTCTTTCATTAGCTGTTGGGAGCAAGGTGACTTCACTTCTCTGTAATAACCCTTGGTAGCCAAACTCAGGCCAGCCATGCAGCAGGCTAAATATTTTGAGGAGGAGAAGAACAAGTAGAAAAAAATAACATTTTAAACAATATGTCCATATTCCCAATAAATATCATTAAAATACATAGTTTTTAGTCTGACATTATTCCCTTGAAAATTGTTTTATACACCTTATGCAGATTTTAAGTGACTTTCAGATTATTTTCTATATCCCTATACTCAGAACCTAATCTTGACTATGAGGAAAAAGTTAGATTTAGGTAGTAAGACTGAGGATTCAGTGTTCCTCATGGACAACAAGTGACAGAAGATGCGTGGTCTGAAAACTTAGTCCATTCCTTTTCCCCCTCGCTTTGTTCAGGGCAGGGTTAGGACCATCTTCAATTTTAAATGACTGAGTAGTGGCAGAAATGAAGGCTCAGGTCTGTGTCTGGAGCACTGGAGATTTAACTCTCCCGTGGCTAACTGCAATTGTAATGGCTGAACCATCTATAATATTTTTTTTATTATTATTAAACCTACTGTAAGCTATATATAAATTTCATGGCAAAATTTGTTTTGATCTTTATAGAAGACATACAGAATGAAAATCCTCAGCTGATGCCAAGTTTTCATTTAGTGTAAAGTACCATAAGTATAGCTCTAATATAGGACTTCTGATTTTAGAGCATCTGATCTTCTAGCTTACTAACTATTGTTCATCTCATTTAAAAAAAAATTTTTATTTAACAAAAAGCTCCATATAAAACATTGTTTGGTTTTGTTTCCCATATATTTATCATGAGAAGAGGAGGAATGCCATTCTTCTGTAGTATGGTTGAAATCATGAGTTCACTCCAATCATCAAAATGAAATTTTACAGTCTACCTCTCCTCTGCCATGAAATAGGATGGTGTCACATCACTTCTGTCAGACGAGCAAGGTACACTGCCGAGGTGGTAAATGAGGCAGGGAATTGGTTTGGGCTGGCTAACTGGAATTTTTGGACAATAGTAGGGCAGTGTTTTCTTACGAAGAATAATTTATAATGTCTTCGAGATTTTTTTTAATGCCAGAACAGTCTGGGATATATTTTCAAAGCTGTGTTCACAGGGCTTGTTAACAAATAATGGGATTTGTGCATGTGCCTCCAATGAATTGCTTTCAAAACGTACCCGTAAGCATCAGAAGTTTTCTGGACACACATTTAAGACTTACTATATTCTTTAAAGGCTAAGAATAGGAATTCCCCAATGCTCTCAGCTTGTATCGTATCTAAAGTACATGCTGGAAGAAACTACTGCAAATGATTGCTTAAAAACAAAACAAACAAATGAAAAAGGACTACCTCAAAATTACCTTTTAATGCAGAATTGTTGTGTTTCTGAGCTGCCTGATGTGACAGTGAGAGACGCTGGGTGTTTCTAGGAGATTTCGTTTAGGTAGGAGAAATATCTACAGCACTATTCAGGGGAAAGGCTATTCTAACCACCTTTACCTCAAGATATCTTGTCTGTCAAACCGGAACAATAAGAAATGGTGCACATCTATGCGTTGAATATAATGTGGTGTTTTGGTGGGTGTTTTGGGGGATAAAATTCACCACAAATTAGTACCTGCTCACCTCGAGGTTGGATCTTGGAATATGATAATTCATTATCTCGTGGACAATGTGACAAATAGGGATCAGTTCTTGCTAATTTGTTTTCCTGTCTACACCTATTTCCACTGCTAGGTTACTATCTCTACAAGGGCTGCATGATTAAGAAGGAAAAGCACATTTTGACTGAAAACTATTACTGAGGTTTTACCTCTTTCCTTTAAATAAAAGTATGAATATAATGTGTATCTCTCTTTTTATCAAGGAATTTGGTTGCCCGAGGCAAGCTGAAAAACTATGGGTGCAGATAGACCTTTGTGTAATACAGCATCCTTAAATATCGCATTAGCAATATTAGTAAGACCTGGTGGGTCCAAGATTTTTCCATGCCTGCAGCCTGCAGTAAAGCTGGAGAAAATCAAAATAGTTGACTTGAGAAATATCTGTGTCTAAAAGCCAGGAAGTGGAGAAGCGCCTTCCTCTGTTCTTATGGTAGTTCTGCTGAATAATCACTTGGCAAACAGCTGTGGCATGTTAGAGAAGCTCCTGGTTGCAGTTTAGGTGTAGGATATTCTGAGAGGCTGAAGGCTTTGCTAACATTTTGTTGGATGTAGGAAATGCTGCGTGGTGAGAATGGTAAATTTTCTCTTAAACCATGTTGGTGATCTGCAGCAGTTGAGGTACTTAGTGTAAATGAGAAAAGCTGATGTTTTTGTCTGCTTGGTGATGGTGGAACTAGCAAATTTGAGGACACTTTAGGGAAAGGAGACAGTCTTTAGAATGATTTTTTCACTTCTTTCCTGAAAAAAGTATCAGGTGGCCTGTGCTCACTGTCTTTTATTTCTTTGGTCCTCCTGGAGCTGGATTTTTGCTCCTGGCTGGCTTTTCAGCAGAGACTAGTCCAACACAAACCAGTTGATCCAGGAGCTTAGGTGGATTCATCCAGAACTGCTATTTAATAAGTCTCCTCTAAGCTGAGTTAAAAACTTCAGTTTTCTTCTCCAAGTTACATTCGCCCAAGTTAACCAGGCATTGAAGCAAATCTGTTTGTTTCTGTTCTCTTTACACTGCTCCTTCTTTTCTGGACCCTTTACCACTGTGAAACAGTTGGCATGTGAACGCAGTCTGTCCTTCCTGTACCGATTAAAAACATTTCCAAAAGGTCTCCTAGAAATTGTCTCTTCTACTGGGAATCAACCTGCCTCCTTCAGTTGTTCTTCATAACATATGCTTTTTTGTATTTGGTGTTTTCCTGATTGCTTTTCATTAAACTGTTTCTGGGATAGTGATAATATGTCCTTGAGGGACTGAAGTGGGATTTATACAAGTTAGATGAGTATTTAGCTTAGATCCAACTTTGGTAGCGCTCTATTTAGTGTTACACTTAGGTGTTTGAGTAATCCTCTTCCCATTCATCGGGGGTCTGAAGACACTAGCAAGCCCCTTTGGCTTGTACAAAATTTGAGTGTGCACCCAAGAGCCTTGCTGAATGAAGCCTTCTAGAAGAATAACCACATAACTTGCTTTTTTACTGGTTCCTGTGTATGGTACTGGCATTTCTCAGCCACATTTCTGCTGTGATCCCTAGTTAAGAATGGAGGTGCCTTACTGTCTTTAGCTGTTGTAGGGGCAACTGTGTCTCATTTTCCTTCAGCTCCATTTTTAATTTGGCCAGGCTTTTGCTCCCTCTTCTCCACAGCTTTTCTAGACTTTTTCCACTTTCCAGAACAAACATCTTTGTGATCCGTGTTAAAGCAGCTTAACCCTTTTTCCTCTTCTTGACCAGTGTACTGGGTTGTGGTTTTGACTACTTGCATATACTAACCCCCAAGTATGAACTATTTAGGCACACATGGCTGCATACTGAGGAAGCTTCTTCAGGCTCACATCTATCAAGCATCATTAGATGTATGATAGTTCTGTTTGCTTCACTTTAGTTTCATTATTTTGCTTTTTAGCAACCGTAAAATGATGTGCAAATGCACATGCACTGGAACATGGAAGGGGAGAGGAAACTAAGACCACATTATGGACTTGCTGTACATCTGTCAAACACATAAATAGGCAAGAGGAGCCTGTATGAGTAAATGAGTATCAATGTATTTTTTAAGAGGTTTAAACTGACCTCTGGAATGATCCTTTGATTTCATTCCAACCTTGAAATATGTTCACTTTTGGTACCCTTTGGCTCCTGCTCTTAACTCTATTTACTGTATAGGCTCCTACTTTAGATCTTCTTCCAAAACTCTTCACCTTTGCTGTTGCTGTCTGGTGCAGAATCTTGTGAAATGCTTTTTAGTGCTCTGACACCCCCCGAAATTCCTTTATGTCACTGCAGTACCATGCCTGAGAATTCCAGAGGCTTTGCTGAGCGTGACCTCTTCTGCCTTGGTCCAACCACCACAGTCTTCAGCACATTGCTTTCCATATTTTCCTAGCTTTCGCTCCTCCTGTATGCAGTTCCCAAAACTTTCTCCCTGCAGTTCATTTTTAGCATTATGGCTAATAGTGTTACCACTTTTCTCTTGACCTGGTATAAAGTGATACTAAACTAAAGGCATTTGTAGCATAATTCACTGATGATTAAGCCTGTGTTGTAGAAATCTCACTTTAGGGTCATTTGTGTGACAGCATGGTTCTTGTGATGGACTAGAATTACGCTTCTTCCTATATAAAAACTCTTATTTCTTTTAAAAGTTTGATATGAACAAGCAAGATTTTTGGCTTGCTACTCACGAGGATGCAAGTTTGTGGCCTTCCTTCTTTTTTCTTTTTTTTTTTTTTTTTTTTTATGGTATTATGTGAAAACAGCGTAATATGCTTATTTCTGGTTTGCAGAGAAGGCATTTTTAGAGCAAGCTGATAGTGAGCCAGAGTCTCTGAAACCTTAAAATTGTGGTTAGCAGACAGCCAGTCTAGGAAATTAGGTCACCATTACCTCACTTTTATATATATATATTATTTTTTAGAATTCTGTAGTATGTCCTGCAGTTGACACTGTTGCTGTCTTGCCAATGGCACCAGCAAGAAGGAGACCAAAAGAAGGGTCTGAGGCTGCAGAGGGGTGAATCAGGGGTGTGAAATCCGCCAGGAGCAGAGCAGCAGTGGAGGGTGGCTGGCTTATTTGGGAAGGAAAGTCCAAGCATAAACTGGTCTTTAACACCACAGAAGTAGGTTGGGTTTGGGGATCTGGGCAGTTTGCAGAGCTCGTGGTAGGAGTTGCTTCCCTGAGGACTGTGGCTTAGCAGAGACAAGGCCAGGAGCAACCATGGTCCTTGTGGGGAGGCAGTTGCAGGCGCTCTGCTTGCCTGAGTGGGTATTTGCCTCTGCGCTCTTGGCTGTTGCAGCCTCCACTGCAGCAGAAATCATCCCCGTGTGGGCTGGTGGGATGAGGTGGGAGCAAGAGTAACTTGAAAACCCAAACCTATTTATATAGATATTAAAAAATATATATTTTTCTTCTCTTAGAAATGCTATTAGCAGATTCTAGGAGTACTGAAAGCTTTATTCCCATCTGTTACACTGTGCATGGCTCTTCTAAGGTGTGACCTTATCAAAGCTGGAATCAAAACACAGAGTGAAACTCAAGGCAGGCTCGATCTAGTTGAGATTCCCTTCAGTAGACCATGGCAATGGGGAACAATGGACGTGCTGCTGAAGTTCATTCTTTCCGTAAGTGTGGTTTTATCGACAAGGAGTGTGTTAGAATAGTGCTTACTGCCTTCAGGATCCTTCTCCCTGCTTTCAGATTTCTGTTTGCTCACTTTGCCTAAAAATAAGGGAGGTTTCTACTCCAACTGTAGTATTGGCTGAGCCAGTAGAGCCATAACTGCTGTGTTAGAAGAACAGGTAGTTGTGCCTTGTCAGTGGGATTATTTGTTAAGCTCCAGCTACAAAACTTTTACTGTTGAGTTTTCTTCATGAGCCAGGAGGAGAACAATTTAAATCTTGGATTAGTCTTCCAGGTCCAGGAAAATAAATCCTTTCAGAGAAAGCTAACGTATCATTGCACAGAGCTGGATTTTTGGGGTTGTTTTTCAGGTGTGCTTTCAGGGCTTTGTGAGGGCTTTCATGTATCAGCGGGAATTTTGTGACTAACTCGGTCATGATACCTTGTAGGAGAAAAACGAGACTGAAAAGGGAAAAGAGGGATCCAGTGGGCAGACTTTGCTGTTTGCACTTGTCTGTAATCCTCTGACTCCGGCAGAGTAGCAGGCTACTAAAGCAGATAAAGGCAAAATTGGCATGTTCCCCATTAACCTGAGTCTCTCAGCCTGCATTTAGTGTCAAGGGAAAATATTTAAGCCCAGAAGTTTGTTTTTTTGGAGAAGTGGTTGTTTGGGTGAGGCAGTTCTTGATGCAAGTTGGAAGATGGGAACTGTATTTTGGGTATTGTTGAACTAGCTTTCAGGAGCTTAACAAGTAGTAAAGCATCAGCCTTGGTGCTTTTTTTCCCCCCTTTTTTTTACTACTTCACCTGTGACAGCTTCAGTTTACAGACTCCATTCTTGTTGTGGAAATTTTATTGTGTGACCGTTTCCTTGTTTAGTAATACAGTGGCTTGGGAGGAAGCAACTTTATACTTTTGATCTAATTTTAAAGCCTCCGAATAGGTCATTCACTCCTCCAACCAATTTCTAAAGATTTTCAAATAAGGCCTAACTCGATTTAGAAGGTGAGGAGTAAAGTGTCGGGGCCAAAACTTTGAAGGAGTTTTCATGTGTAACCTTATTGGGATTTTTAATGGGCTAAATACAGCATTGTAGGCAGAAGCTGTAAGCTGAGATGCCCTCCACCTCAGCAGATCCTTGGGGATATGCCCTTGGGAGGGTTTCAGACTGCAAGAAAATGTGGAAAAACAAGAAGATTGCTCTGCAAGGATGGACATAATGTAGGGAGAGGTTGGGAAAGATAAATCCTTCTGGCCCCCTTCATTATGAGCGTAAAACGACACTTTTGGCTAGAGGCCAGTGAAACCTGGGAGATCTAGGATGGTGCAGACAGGACTAGCAACAAGTTTTGTCAGGGAATGGATTGGATGAGTGCAGATCTGCCTCTGCATTGTGGTTTTTGTTCTGAACACAGAGCATTAACCCCTCTCTTCCTGCTGCTTTCCAGAAGCAGAAACGAGGCTGAGGCACTCAATCCCTCAGAGCAGATGGGTAAAAATTGTGGTGGATTTTAATTAAACTTGGAAAAACAAGCGGAGGTAGAGGAATGCTCTGACAGGAGGTGTAGGATTGTTGGAGGAGCATGTTGTTGTGATACTGACCTGACAATACAGAGGTTAACAGCTATCCCGCCTTCCCCACGCAATCAAAATTTAGCAGCTGCGTGGAGAGGGGGCTGCCAGGCAGATTTGCTTACTCACAAGGAGCATTAAAAAGAAAAGTTGGTTTTGTTTGGTTTTTTGCTTTCTTATCAAAAGAAACTGAAAAATTATTTTCAGCAAGAAATGCTGCAATCTATCATCTCGAAAATGGTCACTTTGAGTGAAAATTTTGGCATTCAACTTCTGGTATCACCTATGGTGGCCCGCTGAGGTGGTGCCTTCAAAGAGGCGGGGAAAAGGTCTTTAAAAGTCTGAAATCAGCTTAAATGCGGCACCTTTCTTACGCCTATGGAAACGCATTTTTCTGTACCTATAAATTTGTTAGGTCTGTGAGAAGTGAAGAAATTTGTCTTTGAACTTAGACCATTAAGGGCTAGTTTTTCAAGAGAATTGGGGGTCGCTCTGCTCCCTTCAAAGTACATCTACGGTGTGGTAGGAATTCAGAGGAATAGGAATTCAGAGGTGTGAATGCAGCTTCTGCAGATTTACCTGGGCTGGCTCTAAGTTAGCTCCTGTGTACATGTAGGGAGGGCCAGTGCTGCACCCCAGCAGCATGGGCATGGTGTGCTTTGGGGATCAACCCTGACTGCATCCCTGGCACTGGTACCCACGAGAGCGAGGGAGCGACTGATGCTGCCTTAAAGGAAGCTCTGTGAAGCTGGCTCTGGGTAGGTTGAGCCTGTGTGTATTTGCACAATCTCATGATCTTCTGGGGACAGTATTTAATTTTTTTTTATGGGAGTTGCATGTAAACATGGGAGGATGGAATTTGGCCTGTAAATAGGATCTATTTGGGAATAAGCCTTTTCCAGAGCTATGTAATAATACTTCTAATTTCTTCAGTTAGAAACAAATGAGGGCCACAATCCTAAAAAAGGCTTACATGGAGGCTTTATTCTAAGATTCACCAAGTACTGAAATTAGCCTGTAACTTCAGGGCTTTCAACTTAAACATGCTCGTTTTCAGAGCCTCAGGCCATAGAGCATTTCACCTTGGAACAGTCGTACTGTTCCAACTGCTGTAAGTCTAGGCATGATATCTTTCTGTTTCCAGAGCTTAAGATGTATTTGCAAGTCCAACTTTTTACAACTAGGAGATACCAAGGGGCATTACTTTATAATGATACGAGGTAGAGCTGGTTTGTTAAAATTTCTTATCTGTTGTAGAATAGGAGGTCAGAACGACGAAAACACCCACGGAGGGTAACTGAACAGCCTGGTGTCATTTGAACTTTTCAGCAACCAAACCCCTTAGGAAATACAGTTTACATGATGTAAGGATGCAAGGCATTTAATGTTCCATCCCTTGAGCTTTTGTACTGGCAGCCCCCTAAGGAATGATACCACTGATGAAGAATTTTTTTTTCCTCTGAAACTTATGACTAATATTTTGCTGCTCTGAGGAAAAATGTGGGGAAAGGATGCTGCAATGTTAACTGGGTGTAGTACAAGGGATTCATGAATGAAATCCAAATTGTCTTGTGTCTGAAGGCTTCTGAGGGCACTGGAGAAGTGCAAAAGGAGTTGCTGTTTGCTGTCAGGTTGTCACCCTTAGCACAGCTCCAGTCCTGATTTTGTGCTTTTACCTACTTGCTTTCAAATAGCATCAGCCTCCACTGTTCCCAGGCTGCTTAGTTGTAAATCACACCAAACCTTTGAATCCTTGAGTCATTTTTCGTTATGACTTTTCTTCCTCTGTGGTATGAAGTACATGTGTGTTATCTGCTCACCTGGAGCAGATCTGAGAGGTGGTGTGGTCTGCAGGAATGAGAACTAGGTTGGGAGGCAGGAGGTGGTGAAATCAGTTCTGGCTCACAGGGCAGAGTTAAGCAAACTGCTTCACCTCTCAGTTTCATTTTTCTCCTCTCTGCAAGGAAAGGGGTAGGGACACTTCCGTGCCTGCCTCCCAGGACGGGCTTTGGGCAGAGTACTTAACTCAATCCCACTTGAATCTTTGGAAACATCAGCATACAGGACATGACTATCTTTTAGCGGCTAATGATATATAGCAGTGATCTGTCATTTGCTCTGGAGCTGCTCTGTGTGGTGCATGTGTGATTTGTGCTTTCTGCGTTCCTGATCATGTTTACATGTGGCTCTGAAGGAGGAGGCATAGCAAAGGTCGCCTGTGTCCATACATTTTAACACAGGCCAATACAAACCCCAGTATTCTGGTGTGGAGGGCGTGCTTTTGTGCTGTGATGTATGCTTTGGTTGTTCGCTGTGGTCAAAATGTGCATGTCCATTGAATGCTGAAAAGTCGCTTGGGGAATCCTGGCTGTCACTTTTTGCTTTTCTTCTGCAGTTTTACTTTATGAGCACCTTTCCTCCAGTTGGGGGAAAGGCTGGCAAACAAACACCCTCACACCTGCCAGCAAGGACCACACCTTGGGCTTCCTGAGAGTCATAGCAGTCAATAATTTATTGCAGGGAGTACAAATCTGTTTTCCAACTCTGCTCAGGCAGCAACCGAAAAACTCAAACCAACTGGAGATAATGCCTATTAGAATAATCTCTTACCTGAGAGCAGCCATTCTTAATAAAAGACAAATAGTCATGGTTTTCTGCCCTTAAATAGCACAGAAAGCCTGTTGATCCTTTGCAGTTTCACTGTAGGAAGAATTGATTCTGTTTTCCACCCCTCAGCTCAGGACCCAGGCTTGCATGGTGTTGCCGTGGTGCTGGCAACAGAGAGACAATGGGACCCTCAGCCCTTGCCTGCTTGTTCTCATAGCCTTATTACTCCAAGATGTGCATTGCCTGTTCTTCTGGTTATGTGTGACAAGGAGAAAACCTGGAGTTTGTGAAAAGCCGGTTTAAAAACCAAAACACAGTGTTTTCTGGGAGGGGATTTTTTTAAGTTTCTATTTTTTATGTTGCAGATCTGGTTTGAAACATAGCTGGTACAACTCTCTTGAGCGCTAACTAGCTTTTATAAAAATTACATAAGCGGTTTTTAATATAAGAAAGTATTTATTTTCCTCTCTTTTTTTTTTTTTTTAATGTCCAAGAAAATATCCAAACATAACAAATTTCTCTGTGTGTTTCTTTAGGACCTTTTTTCCATCTGTCTTTTTCTTTTTTTCCCCTTTGAGAAAACCTGTAGGGTTTCTTTTCTGTTAAAGTTTATAGGTGACTCTGACAAGATTGCTTCTTTCAGGGAGGGTGGGGAGCTGTGTGAGTCAGCTTGCAGGACTTCTGCCCTAGCAATACTTGTGGAGTTAGGAGGAACTCCAGCTTCTACTAATCCATTCTTTTCCAGCAGTATGCTTTCATACATGCTCATAATCTGGGATTAAACCTGGCTTTGTTCAGTGTCCTGGCTGGAAGCTTGATGGGAAGGAAGACTTAGCATGGTGGACAGCCAAGTGCACCCACGTGTCCCGGTATTTTCAGGGCGTATCACAGCATGCCGGGGATGAATCCTGAGTTAATTCCATTGATCGCACCATTAGAGTTCAGGACTGTCCTGTGTACGTAGTGTGCTTGACTTTTACAAGGGAGTGAAACAAGTTGATTGAAACCTTTGAACTACCTGCCTCTGGCATCCGCAGAGAAAGAGCGTCAGGGGTTTAGGGAAAGATAACAGCCACCAAG
Organism: Strigops habroptila; assembly: GCF_004027225.2. Lineage (NCBI taxonomy): Eukaryota > Metazoa > Chordata > Aves > Psittaciformes > Psittacidae > Strigops > Strigops habroptila. Next base: position 2,176,289 of record NC_044281.2, read on the forward strand.
CTGTGGCTTCTGTGCAGGCATTGATAGGAGAAGTTCTGTGGGTAGAGAGGTCAGACTAGAAGATCATAACAAGCTCTTCTGATCTTAATGTGTCTGAATCTTACCCGACTTCTCAAACTGTTCTACCCCTTCGTTCGTGGTAGTTTTCTTTTCCTTGTTTCACAGTGACTTAACGGTAGGTTCTGTCTCACCATATGATGCTTTGTACAAATGCTTGTAACCTTGTTGCAAATTTGTAGTATATGAAAGTTTTCATAGGTGAGCGTGTCTCTTCATTTCTTTTCACTCGAGATGTTTTCTGTAGTTGTTTCTCTCATGGGAATAGGGGAAAGAAAAGGTCCTGGTCTTTCCCACTGTAGAGCAGAAGAGCAGAGCTTGGGCATTATTAGAATCAGCATCATCGGAAGGACTTTGACTGTATGTGCAAGGCAAGCACACGTTATCTTTTTTTTTTCCCAATGTGAGTTCATTTTTCTTATTCCAAGAATCAATAAATTAATTAAAATAAGTACAAGTTTTTTTTCTGGCATAAACTAATCCATGATCTGTAAAAGGGAATTTGGTATAAGAAATTCCAGTAACATAAAATACTCTGACTAAAACTATCTCAGATCCAGATAGAGCTTATAATATTCTAAGAATCAACCTAACATAGAAAATGGAAATGCAGGCATGGGTAAGACATGTCCTTCTAGGATCTTTGAAAGGACCAAACGGGCAAGAAAGTAGAGGTTGTGGTGGCACAATCTGAGTGTGATTCCCTGCTGAACCTGGGAATGCATAGCAATATGGTCCAGCTTTGCTTGATATCTAATAAGGATGCCTTGCTCTGAAGATGATTTAAGACCGTTGTCTTAGTAATAAATGGTTTCAGCTGAAATGGCTAGTAAAGATTTTCCAAATTCTGTGGAGGGATCTGTGAAGTTCTGCACTGAATAGTCCTGTCCTCACAGAGTTCATTTTGAGGAACTTCAGCCTTGTAGAAGCTAGGTATCTAGTCCAAACTAGTCATTTCATCTTACTCTGTAGGCTCCTCCAGAAAATCATCATCTCACAGAACAGGTGGGATGAAATTATTTGCCCTCTGGAAATGCTTGTTTATTTGGATTGACTTCACAGGGAACCTAGACAGTACTAGCTGGGGCTTGGCTAACTAGCTGTTAGATGTGTAAAACTAGGTGGCATAAATTGGCCCTCGCAGCACTAAATGGTGAGGTGATAGTTAAGCTCACCATGGGGAAGGACAAAGACAGATAAGAATTCATGCAACAAAACCATTCTGGAATTTGAGTATGGCGAGGACACCTCTCATGTTGGTTACTTTAAATACAGTGGTTGTTTTGATATACTATATGCTCATAACAGTAATGCTCTTTGTAGCATCATTCTGGGCGCCGTCTGCTAGTGGAACTCATATGCACTGTAATGAGGAGTTTGGTTAAATACACTCACCACCAGATGATTACGTCCAAGATTAAACTCGGGATAAAAATGACAGACTTCTCCGTTTGTTCAGATAACAGCCATAGCAACTGCTGTACAAGCTTGGTGATAGTTTGTATTCCTTTTGGTATTACTGTGCTACCTGGCATCCTTACTAAGGAGTAAAGTCCTGAGAAGTGGTTATTGAACTTCAGAAATAAGGAACACTTTCACTTTTCTCTGCTTGCTTTGCTGATATGACAAACTAAATGAACCACCCCCACTAAAATCCTAACACTCCTTATGCAGTGATTCACTCAGGCTTATTCCTTCACCATTTCCTCTTGCCCACCTCCGGTCTGGTTACTTAGTCTGTGGACTGTATGGAGTTTTCTGTGATATTTAAGAAGGAATGGGGGAAAGGGTCCCAGTCTGGAAAGGGCTTAAACTTACATCATGATCAGAAATATGTCACAGTCTTCCTTGTCCTTATGTGGCCCCTGAGAAGGAGGTGTGCCAGTTTTCATCTCCTTGAGGAAGTGACTGGACTGGCATCACACTCAGCTGCCTTTGGTTCTCTGTCTCAGTTAAAGCAGATGCCTATTTACAGCTGAACTGGTTCAGAATGGCTTTAGGCTTCATCTAGAGCAAGGCTTTGGTGTCTGCCTCTGGATCGGTAGCTAGACAGCACAGCTGCTTTGCAAAGGGCTGGATTCACTGAAGGAGCCTTTGTGGATTAAGATCCAACTTAGCATTTGTAAGGTTGTCACAAGTAATAGTACAGCCTGACAAACAGCGCAGTCAATAAAACAATGCAGTCCCTCTGTGTACTGTAGTTCTCTGCTCTAGATGAGGTGCAGAGTCCAATTTTGGAGTTACTAGGTCTGAAGCTCCTCTTATTCGCTAACCTGTAAATTCAGGAAAATAGTTTTATTGAAGGCAGCAGGGTGTCAGCAGCATATAAAACATGCGCTGCCGGCTCTGGGCTCGTGAGTCTTGGTCGTGTGAATGGTATAGAGGTTTATTTTTCTTTTCCTTTCATAATAGTGTCCTGCTCTCTGCTGCCAATATAACTACTGGACTTCTTTTTTTAAGTGGAATTTCTGCTGAAAACATGAAAAGCTTGCATAAATAATGAAACTTGAGGCCAGCCTCTTATCTTCAGTGCATTCCCCACTAGCTCTGGTGCATCTCCAGATACGTAGTTTTGCAGGCTGACTAGATCTTTCCCTCCCCCATACCACTTAATCCATCAAACTGTGTCCAGATCACTACAATTCTGAGGTTTTTTGTTGTGCTTGATTTATTTTGTTTGTTGTTGGGTTTTGGGGGGTGGTGGTGGTGTTTTAAATTGGGACAAGCCCATATTCTCAGTAACCAACACCCTGACACCCAGCCAACACAAGTGTAGAGCTGGCTACGAATTATTTAGCGTTTGTTGTAAACTATTTTTCGTGAAGATCCCTCACTAGATCCACAGTTCCTTAAGAGAGCAACTGGGTCTTAATCCAGCGAGCAGGAACAGTACAGACAAGCTGCTGCAGCCTTTGCCCGGTAACAAGCAGTCTTGATAGCATCTGTTGCATGAGGATAAGGATTGGAAATGGCAAGGCCAGTTTTGGAACAACTGCATCCTTGTTTCTCTACCCTTGAGGACGAGGAGGACAAGTGCCTACATGTGGTGGATTTTGTTAGCTGGATCCAGTTGCTGTGTTGAGTTAATGAAGGTCATGTTAGTCCGTGGAATGCCGGGAAAGCAGGAGAAGCTGAAACTGAGCTGGCCCATCCCCAGGCAAACTGGTTTTAACCAGGAAAAAGTCAGAGAATGCGAAGAAACTTCTTGTACATCACCTCAGGCGGTTATGTATTCTGTTTCCTAGTTACATTTTTTTTTTTTCCTGGTATCAATTCCAAAACAAACAAATGGAGAGAGAGACACACACACACGGGGGGGAGGTGGAGGGGGAGCATTCCTTGAAATAACCCTTTGACATCTTGGGCCAAGTTCTCTTGTCCTCAGGCCTGAAGATACAGTCTGTGTGTGCTGATATTGGTAGAGAGCACTCCAGATGTATGCTGCAATGATTGTGAAATGAAACTTCTGATCCCTTTTTATTCATTCAGAAGTAGAATCATAGGACTGTGGCATGTACTGGGCACTACACTCAATAGCAGGATAAAGAAGTGGGCACCGCAGGTACAGACCTCCTGACTATCTGCTGTTGCACCTTTTTCTTACACCAGATAGGAGAGACTACTGGGCAGGAAAGGACCCTGGCATCAATTAGCATCTGGAGGCACAGCCCTAATGGAAGGGCTAGTAGCAAGTCTATTCAAACAGTAGCTTGGATATTTAGAAGTAGTAGTTCAGCACAAGTATTTCCTCTTGGCCTCACTGAGAGAGATGGCACAGTCAAGTGCAGCTCCTGAAGTGTTTCAGTTAGCTGCCTTACCTTGTGAATGCTCAAACCTCAGGCCTGCTCCAGTACTGACTGCAAATTTTCACTGGGGCATTTGCCACGCATGATTGTCATACTACAGTGCTTGAATAATGCTTGAATAAACCTTCTTTTTTTGTCTGTGTGATGTGATCACATCCACTTTCTCTCCTACTCTGTGTTGTTTCTAGTCTTTCAACTAACTTTTGACTCCAAAAAATTTAGGGACTTTATCAGACCTCGCTTTGGAAATGACCATTTGATCCGCTTGAGAGCAAAAGCAGAAGATGTTTCTCAACTTCCCTGTACCGCTGCCCTCTATGTCATCCTGTTTCGAGCTCCTCTATACAGCTCCTAAAGTGCTATATAAGGTTCTGAAAAGTATCACATTGCTTGGCTCGGTGCTTAAGGCAGTAGGGCACACAGTCTCTTTGGCATGCTCCAGCAGCCAGTGGAAACAAGGGTAAGCCAGCTCGTGTACATCTTAGCTTTGGCAAGGATGATCAGAGCCATAGCTCAGCAAGAAATCAGCATTCCCTCTGCAAGTGAAAGGTCAGGAATGCAGAAAGCTCACTGCCTTTTTAAGAAGATTGAAAGTTTGCCCTCCTTTTTTTCCAAAAAGAGGGCAAATAGGGGGATAACAATCCCATTTTCTGGTTTGTGTTTGGCTGAGAATGTGTCATCTAATCTATTTAAGGAATGGTCACATGTAATATTGTAAAGAGCTGGTAACCTCTGGGTCAAATCCGTTCCATTCAGTCCTGCTGTTTGCTTGACTCGCTAGTGGCCAACAATGTTCGTTATCCAGCTGACATCATGTTCTTTCCTGCTCCTAAATTCTCCAGCCAGCAGATAGAGAAGAAACAAAACCTATCAGCACAGGCATTTCCTCATTAAAACCTGTGGTGCTGGGATCTAGAGGGGACACTGTTCTGATGAGTTCAGGATCCTGTGATATTTTTCAAGCATGGACATCCAAACCTAAGCTAAGAAGTGAGCGTAGCTTCGTCAGCAGAAGCACATGTGTGTGCATATGTATATGTGTGTGTACTTTTTCTATCCCAAAGCACAGGCACAAATGTTATCAGTCTTGCTGAGAGAGTGGGTGGGAAACTATTCAGAGAAGCTTTTTTCCCACTGGAAGCCTTTGGTGTCTAGAAATCAAAGCTCTCTGCAGATGTGTGCAAGTCTTGAGGAGATCTAAATTGAGAAGATTTCTAAAATCCAGATGGAATTTCTGATGAAAACAGATGCGTGATGAACACCCTTGCCAGCTTAGAAGTTAGAGGCTGTAGCAGTGCCACGAAGAACTTTGGGCTTAGTCAACCTGAGCAAGTGCTCAGAGTGTCACCATAAGACCTCAAAGGGAGGTTCTTCCTTCTGCTTGAGTTGGGGTCTGCTTCATCTTCATGATTTTCTCAATGACAGCCTTGACATTTTCTGTATAATTCATCCCCTCTTTAAAGCCAGCACTAGTCATGTGCTGTGTTTATAGAGGGAGAGAATAAAATGTTTAAATATTAGATAGGATTTTGTTCTGTGTTTCTTCAAGTAGATACTGTTTTAGCAGATGCAGTTGCTTTTGCTTTCCAAATTACTATTAGTGACCTATTTTGCCTTAAATTAACATCCAGATTCTGGGGTTTTTTAATCAATGTATTCTGTTCACAATGTAATAACAACTTACTGTAATGACACAAATTAATTTTCCTTCTTAGCATAGTATCCAGCCATGCTTTTCTTTTAACATTGGAAATAACTATTATGGAATCAGCCACATGTGATGCGGTCTTTGTGAAAGACATCTCAGCTGGCATGGGGTCATGTTATAAGACATTAGCATTAGAAGTTTCTTCCCACTTGCTTGAACAATTCCTCTTTTATGCAAACATATGCAAAGTCCTGCCTGCCTTTTTCTTGCAGCCTGTGTTAAACTTCAGTTGTCGCTTGAATTCTCGTTCCAAGTTTTTCTGCATCAATTTCTTTGAAACCAACAGTAGAGAACTTAAAGGATGTACAGAGATATTTTTTCTGAAGGGTTCATGAAAGAGGCAGGCTGCTACTCCTAGCTTGAGCCAAAATACATGGAGTGAAGATTGTGCAAGTTATTTTGCAAGCAGATGTATCTTGTCCCTGATAGAGAAGGCACTGGCTTTACAAACGCTGGGATTCCTGTAAGCTTACAGTGAATTAGGGATTTGTTTCTGCTTCCATTGACTTCAGCACATGAACATTAATCTCCAACATTAATCAATTTATTGTTGCTGAACCCCCATAAGGTAAAGAATTACAACCTCTACTTTGTAGATGAACTGAGTTGCAAAGAGATTTAGCTTCCTGTTTAAATGTGTGTTTAGGCACCTAAGGATGCAACTAGGTGCCAAATAAGATTTATGAAAGTACCTTAACTGATTTCGCGTGGAAGTTTAGGTCTTGGAGAAGTGAGGGGCTTTTGTAAATTCAGCTAGGCACTAGGGTATCTATAGCAGCCTCCTGCCGACTTTCCTGGTCTCACCTGTGTTTGGGAGCAGAGCTAGTGCTAAACCCAGACGTGCAGAAATGCAGAAAAATGCATGCAGGAGATGAAAGGTGGCTCCTTGAGCAGCTTGCAGCTTGCGTTGGAGGACAGCACTACTCATGCAGATGTATACAGCCGCTATTTCCCATTTCCATTTATTTCCAGCGTCATAGTCTATCAGCAATCCCCTTCCCCATCTCAGGTTATTTTTCAGCTGGATAATATAGAGGTTTCAAATGTTTGCTTTTATTTTTTAGATTTGTCTTTAGTTAGTTTTAAACAACGCCTGTTTCAGAACTTCCTTGATTGAAATAAGTTCAATGCTTCCTTAGTTCCTGATGCAGGAGACAAGCTCGAGACTGGTTTGCATCCTTACGGCCTGCTGGGAATGAGCTTGCTGTGGAAACCGTTAGGTGGAAATGACAAGTAATAAATTTGTCCAAAAAGGCAGCTTGTGTGCAGGACCAGAATGAAATTTGAGTCAAGTTAAATGAAAATGTTGGGGGAGAAAACACTTCAGCAACATTGAAATAGCTTTTGATGTTTGAAAGTAGAAAACATTTCCATGCTTGTTTCAAAATGATGTATTTTAGCTCAAAAGGGCCAGCACTTGAAAGGCAGAGGTTATACAACTTCAGAAATGTTTTAGTTTCTTTTTGTTCAAATAGACATTTCGAGTCAACTCGAATTATTTTCATAGCAAATGAAACATTTCTGTTTGCCCTATATGATTATTTCTTTCTTTTTGTCTCTGGTAGTCACTGCAAAACCTCTTATTTTCCTTATGCTCCCACCAGAATGGAAGGTTGGAGACTGGAATATTCCACCTCCGTGTGTGCGGGGTGCAGCCGCCTAAAATAAATCTTCAAGCTTTAAGCATCTCAGACTCTGCCTCATGGTGGATGCTTTCTTCTTACCCTAGAGCGAGAATCCCCTGTTGATGATATCTTTAGGGAAGCCAGTGATCCCAAAGCCCCAGGCCAGAAACTTGACAACAGAGCAGTAATGAGGCATTGCTTGTGTGAACAGGTCACTTTCTGCAAAGACTGTATAGCATATATGCACGAATAATGTTCAGAAACATTAGAAGAAGTCAACGGATCCACTATGCACATGGAAGCAGATAAATGAAGCATTACATGTGATATATAAAATTCTATGCCCTACCTGGGAGTATGCATAATGCCTTCCTGAACCCCTCAGGTCAAATTTGGCACCAGGGTAGTTGAATCTGACATGGTTCTGATCGTAACCTTTGCAGCTAGAATTGTGCGGGTACATCGCTTGATGAGAATGTGACAAGAGAAAATTGAATGTAAAGTCTGCTAGACAGCCAATAAATTTGTTTTATATCTGTATCTTTTCCTTGCTTGGCGATTATTTCAGCAGGTGCTGAACTACTTTCTGCTTAGTGTGAGTAAGGGAACTCAAATGACCTACTGTAAATTCTTGATATTTCCTGTACTTATGAGAAGACATAATCATCTGAAGAACTTGTATATTTGGTGTGGATTAAGGCAGGTTTTTAAATAATGCTTCCCCCCAAAAAAAGATGAAGATTGGTCATAACTAGTGGTAGGTTGCTTAGTACTACATAACTGAAATGTCTTCACATTGTCACCAAACCCCTGTTATCTATTTTTAAGCTAGAAGGACAGAGTTGTCACTCAGGTCCTTCTACATTATTTGTTGTAATTCAGGAGACTGTTAATAACAGCATTATCGTTATTAGGTTACAGCCCTCCTAGATTATGATTTTTAGAACCATAAAGCAAGAGTTGCAGAGTTTCAGAGGTTGATTACAGAGAGAAATTTATTGTTATTTCTTACACTTAAATCTGCTAGGCAAGTTGAAACAGCCAAGTAGGAGATCTGGAATAGAAACGATCAGCAGTTAAACACTGAAAAATCTCTACCTCTTCTATTCAGGAGAGCTGTTAAACTATTGCTTATTGTACATTAGTATTCTGCATTTGTTATCTGAAAAGCTACTACAGGCAGCAGTTTGAGCAGGCTATTACCATTTCTAACTTCATGCCACAACGTTCTCGCTTGTCTGCACGGTTGACCCGATCCTGTATGTCATCAGGGAGGAGATGTTTAACTTGTGACACTACTAATCCTTTCCTGAAGGCTTTTCGTTCTTCCTGCACGTTGTCCTTTCATTGCTTTTTGTGAGCTGGAACATGCTTGCTCAGCCCAATGATGAATTCATGTAATTACCTATGTATGTGCTGAAGTCCTGTTGACTTTAACGTTAAAGATCAGCGATTGCTTAAGTATTGCACTGAATCAGGACCCCCCAGGCGTTTTCACATGCACAAGGTAACTTGGGAATTGGTGCACCTTCTTGTAGTTCCCCACTGATGGGAACAAACAGCAGGCTGTGCGTGGGGACAGCTGGGAGCATAGCAGCCCAACAGGGTGCTTGTTTCTCCCCAGGTAAGTAAATCTGCAGAGCACAGTTGGCCTGTATGCCTTTGCATTAACCCAAGTGGGATACGTGGAAACAAATCACGATGTTAGACAAAGTTCAGAGTACTTGGTTAATCCAATTCTAGAAAGCCTCATTAGTCTGTGTGCAGGTATGAGTTATGCAAAAGCACATGTCCGTGCCAGGAGTCTGCATCCCAGTGTAGCTGTGTGTGTGTACCTCTGCAGAAACCCTGTCTGCAGGAGCTCATGGTGCAGTCTTTTCTTTCTCAGCCAAGTTCTCACACAAGGGTAGGGATGATTTTCCATGTGCCTCTTGAAAATGTGCTTGTCTCCACATTTTTATTTTGCTGATATAAATACACCTAATGCACTGTGATAGTGCTGTGTTTTGTAGGGGAGGCTGCACTACTGTCAAGCCCAAAAAGTCTAGGTCGGTCTTGGTGTATGTAGGCATCAAGCTTTCAGAAAATATGATTGTCCTCAGCTGGAATGACTGACAGTCCTGGGAATCACATCTGAATTACAAAAAACCTTGGGTCTCCAGTTTGTATGTTGTCATAACCCAGTAGACACATTATATATTCCCTGCAGAGGCTCATTTGTGATCCTTTCTAACACAGTTTGTGCTCAGAATAGCGTTAGCCCTTTGACAAGAGGGGAGATGTTGCTGTTAGAGCAGTTCCAGTCTGGGCTTCTGCCGGAGCTCTGTGGCATTGCTTTCCCAGGTCGATGATGAAGGAGTGGACTTTAGCTTTCTCCATCCCTTCAGGAGTCATCCATGCTGCTTCCTCAGTGCTTTGGTATTCTGCCAGCCGAGAGAGGGAAGAGCCATTTATAAATATTTCTGGTAATACAGTAAGTACTCTCACATGTTTTGCTCACTCATTTTCCGTATCCAGAAATCTATGCGACCAGAATCGGTTCACTCTCTTTTATTAGCAGAAATAGATCCACAACAATTAAAATTGATTTAAAAAAAAAAAAAAGATAGAGAAAAGCAGCAGCAGCAAGCACAACATCGTATTGACTGACTGTGTGTATATTCACACTGGCTTCCAATCCATGGATAATTACCCCTCAGAGATTGTGTGCTGTGTACAGTATGGAGATGGAATTATGCACTTTAAAGAGCTTTAGTGAGGCTCTTAGGATGCCAAATTCTTTCCTTTTTTCCCCCCCCCCCCCTTTTTTTTTTTCCTTCTTTTCATTGCAGTGAGTAATGATTTTTAAATGCACATGACCCATCCTCAAAAACAAAGTAAGTCATGTCAGTGTTGTTTCGTGTCTGGGTCCCGCTTTTCCTGAATGGACACATTAGAAGTGTGCCCGTGAGGTGAAATCTGGAGCATGGTCAGAAATCTATTGGGCTTGCTGGCCTTTCTTCATGAGGGGAAAGGCAAGTGGAACTTAGATGTTACTTGTTCCGTTTGGCAGCAGGTACCCCAATTGGGTTTACTGCAAGGAAAGAGAACTTGAAAGAGACTGTGGGTACAGATCCCTAGAAGAGCAGACTTACTTGAATGCTAAGAACCAGTGGTGGTGGTTTCTCCGACCTCTTTGTCGGAGCCAGTTGAACTGTTTTGATTTGCAGTTTCACATACATACACAAATTAAAATATTGCCTATAAATTTCAGCCTAAATTGGTTTTGGCAAAGTGATAAGCAAGTAAAAAACAGGGCCTCATCGTAGGAAGTGTCAACCCATCTTAATTTTAGACAGAGATACCAGCTCCTCCTAGAGGAAAAGAGCCAGTACGTAAATAGCTCCCAACAGATCCTTTACCCAAGGAGACAAAAGGGTGACGTGCAGAAGTTGCTGCTAATGCCAAATTTAAGCTTTCCAATGGGAATGTGTCATGTACATGAGGTTTGCGTTTGTCTGTAAGATGTGACTTGATGTTCAGGCAGGAGTGTTTAGTATTGTTCTGTCATAGTTTGGAGGTATTAACAGCTCTCCAGATTTGCTGGAGCTCTTTGGAGGACATCTCCAAAGGTACTATCATGGGAGTTGAAAACGGAGGCACCTTTTGAAACGTATGTAGTTGCAGGGCTGCAGTACTCCTCCATGGCAGGCACTTGTTCTTTGACAGTGATATGGATTTTTATCTTTAATTTATGTTTAGTAACAGTGAATGGTGCTGCATCCTGTTCCACCAGGCTGCTCTGTTAAAAGGAGGGCTCCCAAAGACAACTTGTTGCCCAAAAAGAGATTCTGTAAGAGGAACAGACTGTAGCAGCTACCCTGCCCTCCTGCTCAAGGATGAATGAAGGTGGGCATGGGAGAGCTGTCAGGAGTAGGTTTGTGTGTACAAGCCAGCTTTCTGGGCCCTGTGTCCCAGGAGGTGCAGTGTCCCTGCTCTCTGTGTGTCACCTGGACTGCAGAAGCTAGAACAAGGCAAACAAGGACCTTCCTTGGATGCTGCCCAGCCTCAGTCCCTTAATAAAACAAAGGGCACACACTGCTTTACAGGTAACCAAAGACAAACAAATGAAGTAGTTCTGCCATCCATCAGAGAGGCTGCGTGCATGGCTGTGCGTGGTGGCTGAACGTGCAGTTTCCAGAGTAGCTGAGGTTATGGGATGTTTTCAGGAGAGGACTGCACGTATCTTCTGGGAAAGTATGAGATGCTTCAGTCTATTAATCTGTTATTTCTCCCTGTTCTTGACTTTCTGGAATAATACCGAGTGGTGCTCAAAGCCACTCGCAGCATCTTTCAGTGATGGTGCATCCCATGACCTCCTCAGCAGTCTGAAATGCTTCAGTTTGGGGTTTGGTGCTGCAGTCTCATGTCCTTTCTTGGTTTAGCGGTTGATGGAGGTATGTGCTCAGCATTCTTGGGTACTGTGGGGAAAACGGGGTGGGTGCTTTTGGTGTTTTAATGGTTGATATGTGAAAATGTGTGTGTATGTGCCCATTCTTATTGTTTTAATCTAACTTGAAGAAGCATTCCTTACTTGTTAGATATGTAAATTTTTAGGTACCTAATTATCTGCTTTACTTGCCAACTCTCTCCAGCTCCTTTCTTCCATGATCCCACCACCCTCTTCCCTTCTCATTCCCTTAAATATGTGTAGCTGATGAATAGCAAATCTCCTCATAGAATTCTTCAGGAATATTTACTGTAGGGTTTTGCTTTTGTTTGCTTTTCTGGTGACTTAGAGATGGCATAGTGAGAAAAGAAACATGTGAGCTAAACCTGTTGGTTTGAACATTGTGTCAGAAAATATCCATAAATTGCAAGTTACTACACAGATGTATAGATTTAATGAGACTGTGTAATGCCATTTATTTATGCTAAAGAATCTGACACATACGGTACTGAAAAAAGTTAATACTCTAAGAGTTATTTTATATTTTTCCATTGCCATCTGTCACTGCCTACATAATAATGATACAGGTGAAAGCCTAGCGCTGCTTTAAAAAAAAAAATCAGAATGAATAGTCATTTAAATGTCTTGCTGCTTTAGTAGCTGGTGTGTTTTAAGTTGTGGGAAGGAGGCAACAGAGATACCCTCCCCCTGGTTTTTGTATATTAAATTTGGGGTTTAAACAGATTTATATTCTTGAAGTGACTTCTGAAAGTGGAAGATGATTGTAAACTGTTCTATCCTTTAAATTTGGAAAAATTAAGGGACTAAACCAGACTCTGCCATCTTTATACGATCAGTCTCTAGTTCTTGGAGTAGCCCGTTCATGTACATCTTCAGATGCAGGTGAATTTTTGTGCTCAAAGTCTTGCCTTAATGTGCTGAATTCAGTAGTGTGAGTGTGATTCAGCTGTGAGTGGGTCTTTCTAGATCCCAGATCCCAAATCCTGGTTCCCATTGGCCATCTGAAATGAGTAAAGAAAAGGGAAAAAAAAGAAAAAGAAATAAGGGAAATACACTTTTTCAGCTGTCTCAAGTAAAAATACATGTTTCAAAGCAGCACCAACTCGGCATTTACAAACACACTGGCTTTGCAGAGTTTTCCTTCAACTTTATGCAGTCGTACTGTGGTTAGGCAAAGCTGCTTTCCCTTTTTTCTTTTAATCATAGCAGAGTCCAACACAGCAGTGGCTGTGACGTGTGTGGTGAGGGGTCCCTATGCTCTGATGTTTGCAATCATCAAGGGCAGCAAATAGTCCTATACCAGGGGATTTGCCCATTGCTTTGCATCCAAGGGTGCAGACAAGGCTTTGACTTGAATGAATGAAACAGGTTTTGTTGTTAATCACCTTTTAACAGTGTAGTGACAAAGAGAGAAAATATTTTTGTGGCAGGTGCTTATCCTATAATTTTCCATGGGTTGATGAGTTAGGGAGGTTCCTCCTTTAGAGGAGGAGGAGGACATGGTTGGGTCAGGTTGCATTAAGATGATTTAGAGTTTATATAATTAAAAATAAACACGTCTTTTTCTGAAAGCTGTGAATGATCCAAAGGTGTAACTTTGTAATGAAAGCCTTTCACTTACATAAAATAACGTCTCCAGTGGTAAAAATGCCAGAGAATTAAGCAAAGTGCCTGGTCCAGACGCAGAGAAATCATTCCACTGGCTTCCAACAACTTTTCCAGGTGTGTTTTCAAATATAGTGCAGATCCCTCATGGCAAGTTCCTTATAAATGAAATAATCATTACTGTTCTAATTACTACTCTTTGCGTATGTTGGAAAGCATTTTAGGAAGTCATGCACTTTTTAAGAAGCAGAGATGACAATGAGTGAGCAATGAGGTTTTGGTCACTTTAAATGGATGTTATAAATCACTTTATTTTTGTTTATAAGAGATGATCCATATATAGCTGTAGTTTGTCAGCATTTTCCATTACAAACTTCGAGTTTTGGGTACCGTATAGAGCTCTCAGCAGCCTCTTAGAAAACCCACTTAGAGGTGAATGTTGTGTCATTGCTTAATGAGTATATGTTTCTTCTGCTCCCTTATTAGAATTTGAACCAGTCCTAAAAATAAAAAGGTGTTCATGGTTTAATGTTTTGAGAGACAGAGTGTTTCACTACAGGACTGAGCTCAATTTTATTTTTTCTCCCTCTCTCTGCTTTCCAGCGTGCATCAGAAATAACTCTCCTGAAGTAAAAAAGAGCTGTGGTAGGAGAGGAGACTGACAGTATTTAATGTGTGTGTTGCAGACAGTAAGAGACTCGCTTTAGATCGGCAAGGGAAAGGGCTGTCAAAGACCACCCACGTCCCCGAACCCTGCCTCCTGCAGCTCATGGGAACTGGGAAATGGAAGTTTACAATGAAAAGGGGCCCTGGAGAACACCTGCTATACACCACAGTCACATGCCCCTCCCACCCCCCCCAACATCATCTGCCTGTCTGTAAGGACCGAGAAGTCATTAAGACACAGGCTTTGTGATTAGGGTATGCAGCAGGGGAGCATAGGGGCTGATCAGGTGTTGCATAAAGGCAGAAAGTTTGCTAGCTGACATTTGCTCAGAGAAGCATGTTTCATGCAACATAATAAGGAGATGAAAAAGAAAAACCCCACTCCTTCTCACCCCATCAAAACAGCCTGAAAAGTAACAGAACAAATAAACAAGTATCCAACAATTTCTCCTAATTTGACCATAGGGAAAAATCCATGAGTCCAAGCCTAATAACTGGCTTAGTTTGAACATCAGTAGAGGGGACAGCAGCTAGGAGCTGTGAGTACTGCTGTGTTTGCCTCGTCTTTTGCAGGAGGCGGGTTCTGACACAGTGAAGGGATAGGGAGGAGTCGGGGTGAGGAATCTTCCTCGCACCTATAGGGAATCGGCAGAAACCTTGTACTACATTAAGCACAATACCCTGTTGCACCATCATTACTTTGTAAATATAGGCAAAAAAGGAGGGGGAGATTGGGTCATCAGTACTACTTTTCCTACCCTGGGATATGAATACATGACTCTCACTTGTGCAAGTACAAGTTGCATTTAAGAGTGAAATTTGGCCTGAGGTCCTTCTGGAGAGGAATCTTGCAACACTGAGCCATCATATATAGTTAATTAGGAGTTCTTACTCTTGCCACATGGAGGTAAGCAGCATTTGTGACTTGTGGTGAGCAAACAGCCATGCCTAAAGGCTGGGCATCTGGGGCATATTCCGGTCTAGGTACTGCCATCCTTACTTACACTGAGATAGTTCTTACTAAGGGTCTCACCCTTTGGGCTTCAGCAGAGGCCTTACTGTATGCGACTTAAAAGTCATTGAAACCATCCGAATTTGGTCTTGTTATAGAAAAGAAATTTTGGGTCTTAATGCTGCAGTTGCTGGGATGCCTTGTGCTTAAATCAGAGCTCTTCCAACTGTAACTGTTTAATATTTGTATAAGCTTGTATAGTCATTTGAGCATAAAAGTTGTTCCACAGGTTTAACTGCTGCAGTCTTCATTCCTTGTGTCTGGCCGTGGACAGCTGGATGGGGAGAAGCCGCCTGGTATTTTAAAAGCATTGCTGCTGAAAGCATGCAGCGACAGCCAGGCTGCTGCTCCACATCCGCCAGAGCTGGTTCTCGTGATGGCACAGTATGCCTGGTTAGGGGCCTGATCCAGCTGAAAATGGTTGTTTTTTCTCAGGAAGATTAGTTTTTAACCAGAGTGGTTTACCACACAGTTCCATGAGCACTTCCAATATAAAAGATGGAAGTAGGGTGGGGAGCGAGAGGATGGCAACCACGGTTTGTGTCAGCTAAAACCTGACTGGAGCTCGGCTTAGCTATGCAACTGCATCCTAATTTAAACTAATCTTGGGTGTAACAGACCTGTTAGTCTACACTTACTGCACACACCACCTCCAGAAGATATGAAATAAGTATTCTGTTGCATTTAGTGAGAGTTTAAATTGACTTCAGAGAGGTAGCAGGCTTAAACTGAGACTCTTCAATGTGAAAACTAAGAATTTTGAAGGATGCCTAAATAAGCTGATCACTTCTCACTGTATTTCTGGCGCATTAACCACCTCCATGTGGGCTTGAAGAATCCCGTTTGTAGCATGCAGAAAAGGACTCGGCACAAAGCTCCTGAATCTTTCCATCCTTCCTTCTTTTTATTAGTTCTGAAATGTTTGGTTTGATTTAACTGTTACAAATGGACATAAGCCTGCCGAGGTCACCGTGGCAACATGGTGTCACCATCTAAGATTCGCACTTGCTCAGCAGCCAAAAGCTAAATCTTTGGCAGCTTGTGATAAACAAATTTGACACCCAGCATCAGGGACGTCCATGTGTAATGTAAGAGGCCCTGCTTAGGCTTTTGTTGCTTGACTCTAGAAAGGAGCTGGGTAATTCCCCTTTCTTTGCAGGTGACGTTCACCCTCATTTGTTCCATCCAGCTACAGCTTCACTTTAAGTCCCCAGAAAGCCTCAATCTACTGTGAAAGCAGAACAGGCTTCCTTGAAATACACCTTTCTAAGCCCCAACTGAAACATTTTCCATTACAGTGTCGTTAGGGCAGCGTTGCCCACAGGTGTCGTTTTAGGAGACATCTTCCTTTCTCCTACAGATCAGGGTTACCAACTTCCAGTGCCTTAAGCAGCCCCGAATCTCCTTATTCCTCAGCATCACACCTACACAGCTTTGGAGGGATACCTGCATTTCACCAGGAGAAGAGCATGCCTGTTAGTTTCTCAGGAATTAAATATAATTTGCAGCTAATTTACTACTTAATGTCAACCTGTTTGCCAAGTGCTTTGTGGCTATGAGGCAACAACAGAGCAGATTCCTTGCCTGGTTCTGCCACTGCTCAGCTGGCATTCTCACCCTTTGTATGCATGCCTTTTGAAAAAGGGAAGGTTTGCCCATGCTCCCTTGTTTACACATTTAATAGCTCACAATTAAGCCAAAATGGACTTGAAAAGCCTCGTTAATTAAGAGCCAAATTACCAGCAACAGAAACTCAAAGATGAAGTTTTCTTTTCACCCCTTTATACTATTCCAGGGGGAAAGTATATTTAAACATGCATTCAAGTCTCACTACACTTCTGGAGTGGTGTAGACAGCCTCTTTAAGGACCCTTTTTGCTACCAGAGTGCTCTTAGGCTGAACAAGAGTCAGGGCTCATTGTTCCCAGCTTTTGGCATTCCTTACCTTGAATTTTCAAAGTCTGTCAAGATGGAAGCGTTCTCCCTCCCCCCCACTTCCTTAATTTTCAGTTTAAAAACATTGGTTTGCCATTCCAGATATTAAAGTTAACTGTGTTCCACTCATCATTATTAAGTGTTTTTAACAGTATATAAACAGAGCATTTAATAGTATAGAAACGCTCCACATCTGAGTCTTGCGATCTGTGAGAATTAGGTTCCCAGGTTCAAAACTTGTGAGTAGCTGGGTCATTTTCTATTTGTCTTTAGCTGCCAATTAGCAATGTCATTAATCCACTGCCTAGGAGAAGTTCATGATTAAAATAGACGGTGTCACTGACCATGGACAAGACAATATGCAGAAGGTTGTGCCATAGCTGCCCGTCACTGTGCTGCAGCAGTTAGAGCTCAGTCTCACTCTCCAGAGGGAAGTAAAAATTTCTTAATTTCTCTGCCTCCTGGAGTACAGACAGACACATTATCCAGGCTTTGAATATTGCATTGTGTTGTGTTCTGGACAGGGAATCTGCAGCAGAACCCGGGAGAGCTAATGCACCACCTGCCACCCGTTATTGGAGGAGTTTGGAATTAGGGAACACATTGTGTCCGCATTAGCCGCAAATGTCCTTTGCTGCGTCCACCCACAGAGCCACCCCAAGGCTCCTCGGGGGTGGCAGATTTGAATTTTGCCTCCTCAAGGATGAGTGTCTTGAAGCCGGGCCAGAGCTTTGCGTCCTGCTGGCGAGAGAAGACAGATGGGGGAAGAGGCGCAGGAGGGCTGGAAGGGTCAGGCTTGCTTTTTCTGCAGCTCCGGGGGCAGCAGGGAGGAACTGGTGGTGCACGGCTGCTGCCAGGAAAGGCTAACCTCTAGCCGGAGACCGCAAACCCTTGGTGGCAGTGGCCAGCCTGGTTTTCCGAGGCCACAGATAAAATAAGCAACGACCTAGGACAGCAGACAGTGGAGGAGACAGAGGGGCACAGTCCTGCTGCTTGCTCCCTGGTGTGCTGGACAGAAGGAATTTTCTTCTGGAGAGGGAATTGCACTCTAGCTTGCTTGCTTAAGGAAAAGACGACCAGTGCTTTAGTTTACACCCCACCTGGGGATCAAATCTCTCAGCAAGACAGGAGAGTTTTATTTTCGCCCCCCAAATCTCACTTTTGAGGGAAACAAATTTCCATGACAGAGGATGAAATACTAGGAATAGTTTTCTTAGGTGGATCTTCCAACTTCTGGTTTGTAACTGCACTAATTTGTGGGTGAAGGAAATATTTTGGTACTGAAAACTTGCCAAAATGCTGTTTAAGAGGGAACTGCAGTTTAATTAGCACTTAGGAGACATTAACAATAATTGTATTCAATTTCGCCACTCAGGATAAAGTGTGATTCAGGATCAGCTGGTTGGTGCTCTGAAAGAAAGAAAAAAAAAAAGGAAAAAGAAACATTGCTGTGTGGTCTGGTGAACATGTGCCATTAGCTTTGTGTTTATAGGTAGAAGCTTTTGTGGCTGCTTGTCTCTTTCTTCCCACAAGGTGTTGTGCTGGACTGGGAAAAAGTGGGAGGAACTTGTATTAACTGGAGGGAAAGGGTTTAACTTCAGGTTCATGCTTTTGCAGCAAGCTGGGTTATGGTTTATCCCTGCTATCTCTTTTGCTGTGATTTTTAGGAAAAGTGCCAAATACTTTAAAAAAATTTTCCATTTACTTATTTATGCTTTGCTTTGCCAAAGAATGAGAAAGCCTGCCATGTTTAGCAAGCGTGTGAACAAGAAAGGTGAGGGAATCCAGGGTGTAATTCGATGTGGAGACTTGTGTATGATGCAGGATAGCCATCAATATCCCTTGAATATTTCTTTCTTTTTAACAGCAGAGTTCATTATACTCTCAAAGTTTGTGGCTGTAGGTGAAAACAAAGACAGTGCCACTAAGTGACTGTAGTTTCAAAGGCTGGCTGAGAACAGAGAAGACAAACAATATGCAATTGAAGTGCCTGTTTGTATGCAAGCTACCACACAAGCCTGATATATACACCAGTATGATGTAAGGCAGTGGAGAGAACCTGATTAGCAAAGCCCTCACAACAAGCTGGGGAGATCCCTGCTGCACCAGCGCTCCCCTCCTTGGAGACCTGCAACTAGTCCCAGTTGAAGGAAACCATCCCGCAGCAACAGAGCTAGCAGAGTGTTTCTGAAAACGGCTCTGTGTGTGTGTTTGTGTGTATGTGTGAAGGTGAGGGAAGTAAGAAGAGTAAACAGCCAGAACAACTCTGCAGAATAGCTGGGATATGGTGAAGGATGCAAGAGGAATTACTTGGGCTTTGTGAGCTATGTTTGCAGGAGTTGTGGAGCACGGTGTGTCTGGGAGCAAACGGCTCACTCCGTTTTGTTGGGCTCTTTAGCCTGTTGGATGAAAGCCATCCTTCAGTAGAAAGAAATGATAGGGCAAGATAAAGTAAGTGATCTTCCAGTTTGTAAGCTCTTGCAGCCTTGCTTTCGTTTGTGCTGAGCAGGCAGAGGTCCACAAACTTGAATGGGAAGCAGTGGTTCTCAACACTTACTGCAGTCAAGTGTAGTCCATATCAGAGAAATAGAGTCAAAAATCTGTATACGTAAGGAGACGCATAAGGTACAAGGCTTTCTCTCTCTCTTCTGAGTACATATAAATATATACAATTGGTATGAGCTTTGGGTTATTTAGTGCATTACTGTGCAAAGAGAGTGCACAGGCATGTGGCAGCAACCTGGAGTTTTAGGTGAGGAGTTCAGGGCACTATTTCTGGCTCTACCGTAGCTACTTGTGTGGTCAAGTGTATTAAATCCTGCTCCCAAAGACAGCAAACCATTTATTCGGGCTTCATTCTCAGACTTGCTGAATACCCCAAAAGGCTGCTATTATTAGAGGGAACTGCCATTCCTTAGCTCTGAAAGTGGGCTGTCCATAAATCGCCAATGCCTGCTTTCCATGCAGAGGTGGGACCAGGACCTTGGCTTTTTCCCTGCCAGCCTGCGGAACTTCCAGAACTCTCACTCTTCCTCCCTTTGCTTCTCTCGCTGCTGTGGTGGGTCAGGCCCCCTCATTCTTCTCATGCAAACAGCTTCCTGTTGACCTTTTTCTGCCGCCTTCCCCTTGTGGCAGCGGTGGCCTTGCAGAAGAAGCTATTAAGAAAAATGTACCTTGTCCTTGGTGGGCGGGTGATTTGCAATTGCATAAAGTTTAGGGTGTCTCTTTCATGGCCAGGTTTGGGTGCAGGAGGTTACTGTCACCCACTTATTTCTCTGTGTGCGCTGTTGATACAGGGTTAGCACTGTGGAGCAGAGAGCTGGCCTGGGGCACTGTGCTCTTCCACCACGCCAGGCACCAGCTGGGGACAGGTCATGGTCAAGCTCACAGCCTGGGCTTTTTTCCCTTTTATTTAGACAATAAATGCATCTCTGGCAACAAAAATATCAATTCCCTTCTATAAATGTAGCACTTGAGCATTTTGTAGTTGCAGACTGCTTGGATGACGGTGCCTGTGCTGGTACTAGTCTGCTGTGATCTGATCTGGCTGTGTCCTTGCTCTGGATGGGCTTTGCCGTAATAGTACTTTCATTCCTTAGCTCCCATTAGTGCCTTGATGAAGAGTGGAAGATGCATTTCAACAATTTTACGATTAAAAAGCAACATCTTACCGTTCTTTGGTCTCTGGTGCCTTTACCCTGTTCATTATGCTTTGCCTAGGAGTAGCAGCAGTGATTTAGAGTTGCAACATCAACATCAGTCTCTGAACCTTGTGTTTTCTTTAACTGTAAATTCTGGGGAAGCAGGATGAAGGAGGAAGTCTAAGTAGCAGGATTTGTTCTTTTGACATTTCCAGGCCTGCTGTTTGAAACTCACAGCAGACACATTTACTCATTGGGTTCATGGACATTCCCCTTGGTGGCTGTTCTCTGCAGCACATCTGGCCAGGGTTTGGAGGCACTGACCATGCTCAAGGCACATATTTAGACTCTGAGTCTACTGCTGTCACCAGCACTCCTGCTAATGGCCTTAGTACAGAGGTCAAAGACTGCTTAGATATGAAGGCTGAATCACCTCCTTTATAAACCCCTCAGCAGGATCAAGGCTTAGGGAAGCAGGCACGTGGGCTTGCCTTCTGGCTGACTGTGTGGATGGAGATTGTGACTCTGAGACAGGCCTTTTGGGCACTTCAACCAGCCATTTAGACATTGAAATGGGGGTCTCTAGTGATGACAACACCCCTGTGTGAGAAAGCCTGATGCATTCATTTTCTTTAAAGATATGCTGATCCTGCAAGCTCTTGATAGTTAGAGAAGGTTTATCCTGTGACTTGAGGATCACAGAAATCAGTGGTGAGCCTATCAGTCTAACCAGACAGATACAAAAGATCTTGAAGTGTGCTTATTTCACTTGCAAATACATATAAGCCAGCAGCGTAGGTCTCACTTCAGACCTGTTTGCCTTGGCAGTGTCCCATTTGTGTGAATCAGAAGATGGTAGCAAAAAAGCACTGGAGGTTTATCCAGAGATTGGTCTCCCCTCTGCCAGGAAACCTGCCCAACTCTGGCTTCACTAGGTCCTTGCGTTTTCAGTTATCCTGCTTGCAAAGGATGCTTGTTTCCATGAGTTGTGGTGGTGCAGTGAAACTCCATCTTTGGAGACCCTTCATCTTGGTGCACTAGGCAGGAGAGACCTGGAAGAAGCAACTGTGGCTATGTCCTTTGGTCTTGCGACCTGGGCTTCTTGAAAGCAAGGGAGCTCCTATGTTTCAAGCTAAGCAGGAGGATCAGTTCTTAAGCCTGCTGCATCTCTGCAGCTTTTGGTAGGTCTCTGGATCACACCGTGCCTTAGTTTCTAAGCTGTAAAATAGGGATAGAAATTAAGAATTAAAAAACCCACCAAAACAGGGCCTTGACACAGTTGTAACATGTGGTGCCATCACCGTCATCAGACTGTGCGATTGTGGTGCCATCACCACCATGAGGCCCTCATGTTGGTCAGAGCTTCAAGGCTGTGCTTTAATATTGATAATAGTAGAGGTTTATCATTATATTAGTGATTGGGAACTTAGAACATACATGGGTTTAATTTTTTAATTTTTAATTTTTATTTTTTTTACTTTTTTTATTTCAGCAAATTCAGTAAAGCTAGAAATGCAAAGTGATGATGAATTTGACAGGAAGCCCCTGAGTCAGGAAGATGAGATCAGGGCTCATGATGAAGGAAGCAGCCTGGAAGAGCCTCTCACTGAGAGTAACGAGATGATGGATAACAGAAAGATCCAGGAGCTCTCAAGCGAGGGAGGAATCCGGCTTCCGAATGGTAAACTGAAATGTGACGTCTGTGGCATGGTTTGCATTGGGCCCAATGTGCTAATGGTACATAAAAGGAGCCACACTGGTAAGCAGCTGAAAGAAAATCTGATGACTGCCCGTGGCGTCTGATGTTGATATTACCTGACCCACCCTTCTCTCTTCCCTTTTCATTCATGGGGTAGCAGGAGGCTGGGGAGGGAAAGGTGGGCTTCATTGGTTTGGTTCTCTACCTGCTCCCCAAATTCTGGTGATGCTGTGTTTCTGGCATAGTGCTTCCTTGGCATTGATTTACAGCCTTTAGTTCTTAAAAACAGCACAAAAGTATGAAAATTGCTTTTTTTTACTGTTCCTGACCAGGGGCGAGTTGGTGAGAGTCATTCTTTGGCATGGGGGTATGTGTGTGTTCACGTGTGTGTGCATGTGCAAAGCTTTTGAGCCTTTAAGGTGAGTCTTAGGTGGTCTTCCCTTAGAGGTGCCCACAGTGGACAACATCAGAAGCTTCCTGGGGATCTCTCACCTCCTTTGCAAGTGGCTGGGCATGATGCTGGTGGCCCAACAAACCTGGGATTAGCAAACCCCACAGAGGAAGGACACTCATTACTTAGTGATGCATTGTGTGACAGCTCCATCAGGAAACCTGACCTGAACTGCTCCTGTGGGCTAGCACTTGGCCTCCCCCTAACCATCCAGATGTGGCGTCTTTCAATGCTTGCACTCTGCTATCATTTATTTTTATTACTCTTAGTTATTTCGAAGTTTTGGAGACCAAACCAGCTCACTGGGCTTATGGTTCTGAGAATTGAAGAGGCAGACAAAACCTCTGCAATATGCTGATTGAGCAGGTCTTTGGGGCCTGAAAGATGAGGCCTTGAGTTCAAAATGGAGAATTTCAGGGGAGTTTTAGCTAATGGGACAAACTGGGCTGCTCAAGGGTCAGCCTCACTAAGTCTCTGCTACTCCTCAGGTAGGAGTGGCAGTTACCTCCAACAGGATAAAGTACAGGTGGTGCCAGAAGACAATTCTCTCTGGTTTTGCAGAGGTCTACCTGGCAGAGCCTTTGTTAAAAAAAGCACTTAAGCTTGTGCTTAACTTTCATGATATTTAAGCACATGTAAGTCACCTGAAGTGCTACCATATATGCTTAAGATATACACTTCAATCTTGTTAAGGTTAAGCACAGGTTTTTGTGCTGGAGCTTTCGGTTGGGTGCTTGTTTTCATAGTTTTTTGGACAAAATGAAGTATTTTTTTTTTTTTTTAATCTTTGCTATTATTTAATGGGGTGAGAGACTCGCACAGACTGTGAGATTTCTGCTAAGATATGAAAAGAAAATTGGGGGTTTAAGGTAGAGTGAGAAAGACTTTGCGTAATCCCTTTGTAAACCTGGTAGTTCACAGTCAAGTAGTGTGCTCTTGATGTGAAAGAAATCAATAGAATTTCTGTACAGAGGAATAATAAATATATACTACATAGTTAATGCCCTCTATATAAGTTGTATTGATAATAACTTAACAGAAATGTGTAATGGCAAAGCATTGCAGTATCGTTTATGAATGCAGCCATGATTTTAGACAGCAGTTACGACAGGGGAAAAGCACTAGCTGGAGAACCAAAATCTTGATTAACAATTTGACATGCTGTTACTAGGAAGGAGAAGAGAATTGAGAATGTACAGCCTGAGTCCCCAGCTTTCAACCTCCCTAAAAGTTTTTCATTGACATTCACATGTATCTGAGCATATGTATTGAGGTGCATCAGAGTCCATGTATTTGAACTTGAAGCAGCTAAATTAGACTTGCTAAATTTAGATTTAGGGTATACTTCATTAAATGGTCTGCATTTTTTTGACATACTGACAGCTAGTGCATCTTTTAAATACAGGCAAGCTGCCTTTTTCCTGTGAAAGAAGACATGCAAATTCTCAAAACAAAATCTCATCTGCGTGCGGGCAAGGGGGCTGTGTGCGGATGCAGACATGGGAATTGCATAACTGGTAGCATTTTCCTGCAGCTATTGCTGGTTTCTCGTAGAGGCCCTGATCTTCCCATCCGAGCAGAGGAGCTGTGATATATTGCTCTATACAGATGATCTCAAGGCATATAGAAATGACATTCCTTTTAACGTGCAGCTCGGTGCCTCTAGGCTCAGTAAACCAGTTGGCAAATTTTGCGGGGGATTTTTCTTTTTCTTTCCGCCTTTTTTGTTTGTTTTGTGTTTTAATACATGCTGCTGCTTCACTGTCCCACAACCAGAAGGGGAAGTTTGCTTGGATTTCCACATCCTTGATTTTAAGGAGTATTTTTAACATACTGGTATCTGTCTTTTGAAGTGCAGTGTTTTAAAATCTATTGCCACTTCCTCGGCAGCAGGCATTGATGGGCTGGCCCCAGCTCGTGGAATGAGCCCTGACCTGTGGGTAGTCTGGTTTTGCAGCCCAAGGGGAGAATTGTGGAGGAAGGGAGGTTTTCCCTGGTGATGGAAACCAATGATATTCTTTATCAGCTAAAGCAACTGGCATGTAAAATCCTTACCTCTCAAAGCCAGTTTAAGTGTGTTTTGGGAGCTGAATCTTGCCTTACTCTCCTCTTTATCTGTACAAAACCAAAGCATGGTCTAGTCAAGTTATTTGTGTTGGCAAAGACTGAAGTATTTTTTCTTTTTCCAAAAAACCTGTCAGCATTCTATGTAAATCACACAAAATGCTGCGGTCCATAGTAAGAGGCTGTAATTTTGCATGTATGCTGGGACAAGAGTGTGGCTTTCCTTACACCGGGACGCCAGGCTTTTGCGGAGAAGCTGTGCTGTGTGGCTTTGGCCTGATTACACACATAAAGGGGCACAGTTTTTCTCCAGCCATTATTCATCCTGTTTGTGAGAGGCAGTTGTCTTCCCTGCCACATTATGGTAGTTTGGTCAAACAGATACAGGAATGGGGAAAAATCATGCTGTGCTGTGGAATGAGGCCAGAGTAGATGAGCTCAGTGTCCATCTCTCATCCTCATGTGCCAGAGCAGTCATAATTGTTTCATATCACAGAAATCCCAGACTGGTTTGGGTTGGAAGGGACCTTAAAGCTCAGTCCAGTCCCAACCCCCTGCCATGGGCAGGGACACCTTCCACTAGAGCAGGTTGCTCCAAGCCCCTGTGTCCAACTGGCCTTGAACACTGCCAGGGCTGGGGCAGCCACAGCTTCTCTGGGCACCTTGTGCCAGCGCCTCAGCACCCTCACAGGGAAGAACTTCTGCCTAAGAGCTCATCTCAATCTATCTCCCCTCGGACAGGTTCAAGCCATTCCCCTTGTCCTGTCCCTACAGGCCCTTGTCCAAAAGCCCTCTCCAGATTTCTTGAAGGCCCTCTCAGTTGCCCCTTCCCAATGATAGACCAAGCTGGGGGATTTCCTGTTCATCCTTCAGATCCACACAAGCTCTGCCTCGTGCACGTTGTGCGAGTGATACTCTGGTCCACAGCACCTCCGTCACGGAGTCCGTGGCACTGCTCATCTGATACTGCCCAATGCAGCATTTCTTTGAAACACTGATGATTCAGGTGAAACATTTTTTGTAGTCTGCATGATTCCTCAGGAGAAAGGCCTTTCTATTTATTTGTCATCACTTGCAGAAAAGAAATAAAATGCTCAATGTGGGAATTAAGCATGATGCACTCCCTGCTTTCGTGAGCAGGGTAACTCCCCACCCTCTCCCTCACGTGCCACATCCTCGTGTCAGAAAAATAGCATGTTTCAGGTTTGATTTATTTTCCTCCTTTCCCATAGTATCTTCTTTTGGTCCAAATTTCATATTCCACAGCACATGTCCTGAGTTGCAGCATCTTGTGCTTGGGAATGTTGAGGGAAGGGGAAAAGAAGGTAAGGTCAATAATCCAATTTGTTTGAAGGAATGAAAGGGAACTCCAGAGATTTCTCACCTCTTTAGGCTTTCTGATAGTTGGCCTGATTTAAAACTTTCTTGTTTCTCATTTTTGGTAAAGCAGAAACGTTTTGCTAGTGCAGCCCTGCTGCTGCCTCTGTCATCTGCAAGGTCTTCACGTTGTTCTCCCTTGTGCTGTGAACTGTGATTTTTCTCCACCGTAACATCCAGTCCTTTATTTAGTCCACTGCTGGATGTGTAAATACTTTTCATCTCTAAGGGGGGCTTGGGATTATCCTCATAGAACACCCAGATGTTAAATGCTTTCTCTGTTGTGGATGCAGAGGGACAGGGGCAGAGCAAAGACAAGTCCCTGGGTGCAGGGTATGATGCAGCAGGCAGTGGGGATAGCAGTCTTGTCCCGCTCTCACTTTGGGCTGCTGATAGGTTCTTTTTTGGGGTGCTAACTGTAGGAGAGTCTCATCTCTTTGTTTGCACTCCACATGTATTTTAGTACCATGAAGTCAGTGAAATGAGACAAGTTGTGTGCCCATGAGAGAAATCTTCAAGTTCTGCTATAGCAGCCGTAGCATTATAACTGAACATATGCAACGCTGGAACTCGGAATGCTATTTAAGTTTTGTTTTTTATGCAGAGTTCAAGTTTCTGGGACACAATTAATAAATGAGGAAAAACCCAATTGTGCTGTTCAGTGTATAAGACTTTATGCCTAAGCCAGCTAATCAAGAGCAAATTTAAACAAATGGTCATATTAACACATTGCAATTAACTCCGTTGGACTGCCTGTCTTATTCTTCTAGGAGAAAGGTTTTATTTGGTTTAATTTGTCATTTGTAACCTAGTGCAGGCTTTCTGCCTCTTGCAATGTGAATTGGTTTAGCACTGAATCAAAATTGTAGGGCCAAATTTCTAAACGTGCAATTTTCTGCTTAGGTTCTTAAATCGAACTTTTCCAAGAGTTTCATTTTCTGCTTAAGCATAAGGAAGGGGAGCTTAGATTTTTGAAAGCACTATCTGCATAAAGATGTGTTTTACTTGCAGTACGTGGTAGCTAAACTCTTCTGATACTTTTGCCAGTTCACTTAAAGGATTTTTCTCTCTTAAGAGTATGGTCACAAATCTCTGCACAGAGACACTTGGAAATCACCCAGGATTTCTCAGGAATTTTTCATGAGAGATTTGTCAGTAGTGTTTTATAATAAACTGCCCTATCTGGAAGTAGGTTTTTCCCAATAAAAAACCCTAGTAAAATCACTGTTTACAAGTGATGTGCAGCCTCTTAAGTGAATCTGGTAGGACAGTGAATAGGTATGCAGGCTAGATAGTCCCCAGAATAACAAATACAGAAATGGAACAAATTCTGCTGCTTTGTCTCTCGCTCGTGTAAAGGCAGGTTGCAACTCAGTGTCTGTCACTATGCCGGTAGCACAGCTGATATTCCATTTGTGTTCCTGGGGCAGAGCTGAATCAGAGCAGTTGCAGCATCTTATGAACCAGGAGAAATGTTTTATTTTAACTGAATATTAACAAAACGCCTACTACAGAAGGGTGAAAATCAAGATTATTCAATTATTTGATTATTGCCACACTTTCTGGTGGCAGCATGGGAGCAGTAATTTTGCATTAAGAGGTTAAAAAACCAAATTAAATCCCATTTGAGAAGTACTTAAGCTGTCCTTTGCATATCAAAGGTATGTGCCAAAGGGAAAAAGCTGAGATCTCAGATACACATTTGGCCAGGACTAATGTTAAATGTGGTTCCAAGGGACCTGGTACTTATATGTAGATGGACTTTATCCTGGCTTTCCTTGTTATTGTGAAGAGACTTTAAACCTAGTGGATTTTTTAAAACAAGGATATTAAAACATTCAGAGGAAGGGACTTGAGCACTGCTGTTGAAATAACCAGGCTTCACTATTAATGAGAGCTTCTGCATTATTTTGTGAGTCTCTCCGTTTGATTTCAAAGGGACAAAAGTCACCAGCCAAGGGTTGTGAAGATCTAAACGTCCTTGGTTGTGAGATCTGCAGGCTCTTTGTCCTCAGTCAAATTTCTGTTTTGATACAGAAAATATCACTGATGTATTTTGCACCAGTCTGAGATTCGAAGAAGGGTAACTCATACTGAAACTTCTGCAGAGTGCTTCCGTGCTGAGGCGGTAAAGGAGAGTTTTTGTGCCGGGAAGCTTCCAGTTAAGCAGAAAAAGGAGTTGGTTTGCTTTTTGAAATAACATTTGACATATACACAGTAAAATGTGAAAGCTATTAGGAGGAAGTTAATCACTTCATTTGCCTGGTTTCAGGTTGTATCAGCTAGACAGTGTTCATAACTTGTGCTGTGAAGTCTCCAGGCAGCTGCCATATATTAAAGACACAAAAGGAGATACTTATGAAAAGACTGCATCTTGATAATAACCCTGACTCCCTTGGTTCAATTCACCTTTCATCTCAGTGTTTGTTTACACAAACAGCAAGTTAACTTGGGTACTTGAGTTACTGATGTAGCTAAAGAGCAGTAGTATTTCATTATTATTTTTCCTGGAGGAAGCATAGCTGTCTCGGATGCATGTTAAACAAAGAAGTTTCAGCAGTATTTTGCTGTAATTTAGAGATAAATATTTGAAATTGTACCTTTCAGTTAATGCTTTATTTAACTGTAAAATGATAAAACCCCATGTATTTAGTTATTTGTTTCATCATCAGGGCTGTTCCCTGGCACAAGCCCCTCTTCATAAAGCTTTAGGAAAGGTAATACTTCGCAGGTCTGCCTTACCTTCCCTAGCCCATTCCTGAAGTAACTTTAGATAATTGACTTACCTGTGTTGGAGAACAAGGCTTTTTAGGCATTCTTGGTTTTGTCTGTCTTTAGATATTAAATCTGGAGTTGGAAAGAAACATGGTTTTTGTTTGATTAGCTGTTCCTCCCTCTCTCCCCACTCAGAAAGTCTTTTTTTAATCACTAAGGTTTGAGGGTTTTCTGCCTTAGTTTAGCTCTAAAATAGAGAAAAGGTTTAATACTTAAAGTAGATGCCAAATATTTTGTAGTTACATTGGAGTCACCTAGTTTCCAGTGCTGAAAAGCAAAAAGCTTGCTTAGTCACATTTCAGTATATGTTATTCTTATAAGGAGTTCTTATTTTAATAAATCAATATCAGTATATAGTCAAACAACAGTAAATACATAGCTGTAAGTGGTGAAAAACACACCATGCTCCTAACTGTCATTACCCTCCTGTTGTCGTGAATGTCACCTGTTTAATAGGTCTGTAGTTTCTGGTGTGTCTGTGCTGCCATCACCCCCAAAGAAAGGAAGACATTTTAAACACAGTCAGGGGCTGTCATGGAGAGAAGAAATGTACTGAAGACTTTTTGAGTGGATGTATAGTTTGAAGTGTGGTTAATTTCAGCCTATGAATAAAAACTTTTAATTTTCACACAGGAGTAAGGCAAGTGAATAAGGATGTCAAGGTTGTTAATTTGTTATCAGGAAGTAATAGCACTGGAGAACTGCATACCAGCTTACTAGCAAAAGGCAGCAGGAGAAATAATTGGAAAACAGTCTTCTCGAGGCACTGAAGTGATAAAGAAGTCTGGTTTGGTAGTATCTGGAGTGGGCATCAGACAGCACAGTTCTTGGAACACCAGCAAAATCTTCTTATTACTCAGTCTTTACTTTTTTGTGCACCCTTCTATTGGATAATGGTCTCTCAGATTAGCTGTGCTAAATGGAGAAGCTGCTAATCAATAGCACGAAGGTGGGACTAAAATTAACAGTCATCCCACAAGCCTGCAGCTTAAACAAGGAGTAGGAATCAAGTGATTGCACAGAAGTATAACAAACCGATCAAAGCAGCTATTTACCCAGAATTAAGCCAGTAGGAAAAACGAATTCATGCTGGCTTTAAATAGATACAGAGGTTATTTAAGGTAAAATGTGCTGTTATAGCAGATTCTGTCTGTTGCAAGAGATTTGGTCACTTTGTGGTAAGTGTTTTCATGTCATCTTTGCCACTGAACCATGGTGCAGTGACTATTTGAATTCCTGACCAAAGGCTTTCAGCATCTCTTCGGCAGCCAGTTTATGGAGAAATAATACCTGCTCGTATGTGGCCTCCAAAATATCAAAGGTAAATGGGTGATTTAGCAGGTAAAACACTTTAACTGCACAGTTTTAAATACAACAGGAGTAAAAGGAAAGGCTTTAGACTTGGTTAAGAAACTTGCCACCTTAATGTTGTCATCCTGAAACTGAAGCTATCATTCCTGAATACTGAGAAGCGTGTCAAAGGAAGGAGGTTTGCCTGTTTTCTCAGACAGCGAAAGCAAAACAGAAAAGAAAAAAGCCCCGTGTATTTTTCTACTGCAGTCTCTGCATATCTCTGTTATGGACATTTTGAAATTATATAAAAGAAGATAATGGCTAATCAGATCTTTGAAGTATAGTGTGGGAGTTTGAAAGGGAAACCACAAACTCTTTATCAATTCCAACGAGCTCGTGTTCAGTGTATTGGAAGAAGAGTTTTATGCCCTGATTTTTATTTTTTTTTTTTATTGTTACTCCATAATGTTCTTGGCAAGCTTGTAGGAACCTTAGTATCTTCTTCAGTGCATCTGTGGTGGTTTCAGATGTAATTTCCAGCTCATGCACGTGAAATAAAGTTGCAGAGGTATGGCATTATATATGGCACGTATCCTGCCTTATGCTACCCTCCTGGCAGGGCCGTAATGCTGGCAGTGATTTAAACCACTGAAGCAAGAATTGTTTGTGGACATCTGTAAGAGCTCTTTTCCTCCCTCTCTTTCCATTTGAATCTACAGGCGTATTTTGGAGTTTACACAGAACACATGAACTCCTTTGATAAAAACATAGCATTAATTTTGTCTAGCAAGGGAGTAATCATTTTAAAGCAATTGAAAAAAGGCTTTGCAGAGATGTGACAGTCACACAATGCGTTGTGTTTTTCCATGAGATCTGTGCTTCAGGACAGCGAATTCAACCTCAGAAAGTCCCACCAGGATTTAACCAAGGCTTCAAAACAGGTGATGCACTGAAAAAATGGATTGAGGCTGCTTACATTCTGAAATCTGATGAACTTGGTCCTTACTTGGTGGAAAGCATGCTGGCAGCTAATGCCCAGCTGCAGTAAAGCAACTTCGGCAGGTGGCCGGCACAACTATATGCTTATGCCCTATTGATGTGCACAGTGGGACAAGCAGGTGATTAGAAGCTGATGGCGTGCCAAGAATGCTGGAACAGACTAAGTGTCCTCAACAAATGTTGACAAAGAGTATGGTTTTGATGATACTTCATAAAACCTGTGTGGGTTTGTCAGGGCTTTTCCTCTAACTAGTGACTTTAAATAAGGGTGTTTGTTTTTATGGACCCAGTCCCCACTGCTCAGAGCAAATACAAAGGATTAACATCAAAATAAGTTTTGTATGTGTGTGTGTGAATGCATGGGTTCAGGGGAGAGGGTAAAGTATAGAGTTTCTGTTAATTTAGATACTGTGTTTTTCATCAAACAAGTCTTTTCAATGAGTTTTACTTAGAGCACAAATTTGCATATTTCACAATTTAACAGTGTAACATTTTTCTCGGTGTTTGCTACTGCACAAAGCTTGTGGACCTGATCCTTACTTGCATCTATTCTCTCTATACCACTCTAGCAATGCAAAGCAGCCTTTAAAAAGGGTTTTCAATCAAAGTGTAATGTAAGCAAAAGGTTTGGTTTGAAGCAAAGACCTTAACATCTGTCCAAGTCCAATTGTTCTGCTCAGTTCTAAATACTCATATGGATTGGACCTATACTAAAAATAAGTGCAAAACCATAGAGATAAATACTACAAACTCACAGTCATGGATCTGAATTTTGATCAGAGCTTGTCTTTCGTGAAGGATCAAACCTCTGAGGCAGAGAACTTTAAGAAAATCACTATTGAAGTCTTTGCCCATCGTGCAAAAGAAACAGCCTCTGACTTTAGCAAGCGCCACGTGTGGCAGTGGGGGCCATACGTATGTAAGATGACACTGTTACAGAGAGCGGGATAAAGGGCTTCATGCCTCTTCCAATGTTTCTTGACAGCTCTCTCCCTTCCATTTCCCTTCCAGGTGAACGCCCCTTCCACTGTAACCAATGTGGAGCTTCTTTTACCCAGAAGGGGAACCTGCTGAGGCACATCAAGTTGCACTCTGGGGAGAAACCATTCAAATGTCCCTTCTGCAGCTATGCCTGCCGACGGAGGGATGCCCTCACAGGACACCTCAGGACGCACTCTGGTGAGCCTGCCTTGTCTTCTCTTCCCTCTTGTTTTGCCCTTTGTCATTGCCGTTCAAGTGAAGCAGGTTGTGAAAACAACTGTGTGGTCCTGGTGGCTCTGGGTCTGTACCATCCTCTTCAGATAGCACAGCTCTGAACTTTGGGAAAGCCTTGATGTGAATCAGAAAAGTTGTGGTTAAGCCACACCTCTCCTTTTGTGTAACTGAGCTCCTCTGCTGATGCTATCGTTCTTCCCTTTGAATGTCTCCTTGGGTGTATCCAGGCTTCGCTGGCAGATTGTTTTGACACTCTCAGCCCCAAAGTGGCTGTGAAATTCCAAAGACTGTAAAGAATAACTGCTCTTGGTAGCCTGCTTTTCCGTTCATACCCATTTCTTCATCTAATAAATGCCATATGCTGGTGAGTTCTTACTCGTTCATCTTTCAGAAACCTCCTAATTGCATTTTTGATTGTTACATCTTGCTGTAAAGTCCTAATTCATGGCACCCACAGCACTCACCCTAAAGCAGAAAGTGGTGGAGGGAGACTAGGTTTGTCTTGCCTTGCTACGTGATAGTATCATGTCTATGTCAAGTCTACTTGATAGAGTTTCTTGATATGTTCTGAAAAAATATCTGCCCCGTAACTGCATGTTTATAGTCGGGCTGATAGCCCTGATCAGGATCAGGTGTATTTCTAGTCTTTGTATGCTGCACCAAAGGGCCTCATTCTGCCCACTTACTCAGTTGTGTAGGACTCTTGAGTAAGATTTCCATTTGCTGCATTTTTTATCTTCTAAGATGTTCAACTTCTGTGTCCAGGCCATTTATAGGAGACTGTTTTTCATTGTTGAATGAGCAGAGATAATTGGACTGCTAATAGTGATAGCATTACAGATGAACATTTTGGAGGTATTAGCAAATGTGTGACTGCTGAAACACAGTAGTTGAAGTGTAGCCACAGACGAAAACTCTACTGTGAAAATGCAATCATGGAGCTTCCTGATTCTTTATGTGTGTTTCTTCTACAGGGTCTGCCTCACTTCAGTAGAGGTTTCTGGTTCATGAGCATTAGGTTGGTCTTACGATACACAGTTGCCTTGACATTTCCAGGAATCAGAAAGGATAAGCTAGTAAGCTTCTCCAGGTAGATTTTGGAGTACGCAGGAGGCTGTATTGATGCAAATGCACTGCTGGCAGAAAGCATGAGCTTAAAGGACTGCAGGTGTGGGACTAGGCTGAGAGAACGGTGTGAGAGTTGTCAGCCGAGAGGATTCCGTCTGCAAGTCAGAAGGGACAATACCTGTGGAACTGTGAGATGCAATTTTCACACATCTGACCATAACCATAATTTCAGCTTGAAATTGAGTAAAAAAGAATACATGATCATAATAGCCACCATTAAAATAAGAAAGGGAGTTGTGACATAAAATAGCTCACAAACATTGAGGTTAAAGACTGTATTCATAATACGAATATAGATCTTGTTACCCAGATACAGCCATTGATAGAGATGGATGAATTTTCCCATGTGAAAAGTACGTTTCTGATGTTTCTGCTTTTTGTATGAGGATGAAATGCAAAGGTGTGGGATTTTCAGAAGACAACTAAGCTGCTTAGGCACATGAGTTCCTCTGGATCTCGTTCCCTAACTGACTTAGCTGAGTTCAGCTGTGCTCAATGGGTAATTTCATGTTTTGTTTTCAGTGAGGAAAGTGTCACCCCTCTCAACAGTCAGCTACAACAGTTTTCAGCAGAGGGCCAGCAGAAATAGGCAAGTGCTCCCACAATACTCTCCAAGTTCTTAAGAGTAGCACTCGCAGATGAAGAGTTAAAAACCTAGGATATTGCCCTAAAACCCGGTACCCAGCTGTGAACATGAGCATGGGAGTTAAGATGTCATTCTGTCCACGTCTTATAGGCCAGCTTTGTTGGTCTGTGCATATGTATATGAACGTGGTTCATGGAGAAAATGGGGGGATGTTTCCTAGAGATTTTAAACAGTTTCATATCAGTGTACGATACAGCACTTTCTGCTTTAATAAAGCACAACTGAGAAGTCTGTAAGTAGACCGTGAAGATACAGCAATTCTAGTAACTCATCGAAGGTCTTTTCCAATCTAAATGATTTTATGGTGCTATGAATGTTTACATCTCTTATTTCTGACCAGAAAAGACGATATCAGATAAAACATAGGAAGAAGAGGTTGAAAACTATTTTGAAATATGAGATTTCAATCTAGTACACTTAATATCTAAATTGAGGTGAGTCTGTATATGTTTTTATGTTTATAAAAGGAAAGCTCTTTCAATCAGATCCTCAGCTGATACAGATTGGAACCTCATCCTCTAAGCAAGGAAAGTACTGCTGTTTTGCACCAGCTGAGAATCTGGTAAATGATTTCATAAATGCAAGACCAGTTTCCTTTTTCATGTTGTATGTCCTTTTCATCCTTAAAAAGAAAGTGCTATGAATTAAGAAAAACCAAAAAACACAAAAAGCCACTTTTTCCTTCCCAAGAGGGCTTTAAACTACTCAATTTTTTTATGGAAGGCAGAGTTTGTAAGAAAGGAATTAAAGAATTTTTTCTATCCTTTTTTTTTTTTTTCTCCCAGCTAGTTTGGTCTGCGAATTGGAAAGCACTTTGTGTCACCATTTAGTCAGTTACACCCTCTAACTATTGCCAGTTAGTCAATTTTTCCTGCGCTTAGTGCAGGGTTTTCATACAGTAAGACAGGAAAGGTGAAAAAATAAGGAAATGTGATTGCAAACAGAAATTAGCAGAAGCATCTCAGAGAGAGCTGAAATAGCTGGAACTACTATCGACTTAAAAAACCTCAAAATTGGGGTTGGTTTTTTTTTTTCACTTGGGGTGCATTTTTTGTCCATGCTTTTTAATATTGTTTCCTATTTATTTGAAAGTGTTTCTAAGCATCACAATCCACGTTTTGCTTGCCCTTCTTCTGCAGAATAATATCTTACTGTGTAAGTGTTCCCAGGATGAGTGGTTAACAAAATATTACTCTGCATCTGTAGTGCTGCTGCTGTTTAACCCTAAATAATTAAGGTCGTATCTTGCAGTGATTTAATCCTGCGATTATTTACCATTTACTGACATATGGAGTTCTGATGAACTTCGTGTTTATATCTTCCTCCCACATGCAGCTTTTTTGATTTCAGAAATATAACGATGCCTTCAGGACATTAGTAGAATAATGCCTGTGGAGAGAATGTGCAGAATTACACTAAGAGTGGGCCTGAGCATCAAGGTACTTACAGGACTTTCAAATGTTGTATTCAGAATCAACTCCATAGTTCTGTAACACAGGTGATACAGGAGGGGTGCCTGAGTGGGCTTCCCTCATGTGAGTTGTAAGGACAGGCTGTGGAGGGCTGGGGCAAATGTTGGTAGCCCCTGCTGCAGGATGCACTTGACAAACCAGCAAGGATTGGCTTCGCCTTGCCTGGCTTTTGCTGTTCTCAAGGAGGAAAACATCCAGGCAAAGCCAGTCTCCTGGTGGCAGTCACAGAGTACCTGCTATCTCACCCTGAGACGTGCCCATCTTCTCCATCATTTCTATAATTGCACTATGAGACAAAGGCAGACAGAAAGCCAATGAAACATTCTACTGTAGGCAATTAATGAACAAACCCCAGAAGTTTTAAGGAAGGCCGTTGATCTGACAGATAAATCTGATAATTAAAGCACCTAGATGGTGACTTCTGTAGTTTGAAAGATATATTGTACAGCCTGATGCTGTTTTACCTTGAAAAGCCCTGCATTCTCAAATGGGTGCATAAAATTAGCAGTTATGTTTTGGCATAAATTTCTCTTGTGTCTAAAATGGAGCCAAGTCAGCCCTCCCCTCATAATGCTATTGTAAACACAAATGCTTTGATAATTCTTAAAAAAGTCAAGGCTGCAATGATGAGCAATCTGGAAGAGCCCATAGAAAACATCAGAACATCAGTTTTCAGAGCAGGGCTTGGGCAGTAAGCCATAGATTAGGGGTGGAATCACTTGCTAAGGGGAAAACAACATACAGAATAGATTTTGATTAAGTGTGAACCATCCATCCATCCTTTGCAGTAAGCAAGGATGGCCGTGTGGGCAAATTATTTTGTGGTTTTTTGGTGATTAACAGACTGCCTCGTTGTGCATACACACACACTGGCCACATGAAGCCGCCTCAGGCAACCGTACTTCTGGAATTTCCTTATTTTTCCTTTATCTTGGCAACTTCAATCACTCTCCCTTACTGTGGGAGTATGTAAGTGTTATTCATATAAGAAAGCAGTTTTACTGTTTATTTCTTCCTAAAAAACGGGTAGTCAAATCATTGTTCTTTCCTGTCAGAGAAGCTTTTCCTCACAATAGCTTTAAAAAAATATATTTCCAAGCTATTTCTTTCTTGTTTAGAAAATGCTTTTTTTCCCTTTTCTACTTTTAACAAATATTTGCTTTTTCTTCCCCCTCTTCTTCCTGCATTGCTCCTGCACATTGTTTGTTACTTACTTCCCAGCTCTTCAGTGGTACTGAAATAATGGTATCATTTTATTTGCCAAAGAAAAGCAGTGAAGCATTTGTTTTGAAAAGAGAGGCTTAGGCAAAAACTCCCAAAGGCACTATCTTAGCAATCTATGTACAGTGTGCAAGATAAAAGGGCATATAATTAAAAAGGTGAATGTCCCATTCGTATAAAGGTAGTTTATAAGTCTTTCTATGTTTCTTGCAAGTCTTTCTCATCTCTTTTTCTCCATAAGGGCTTTCTGCTCAGCTCCTCCTATGTGGTAGTAAGCCATTGGAGATGTCCTACATGCCTGCAATTGCATGACTGTTGTCAGCAGAACAAGTGAGATCTCTGTGTGTGACTGTGCTCAGAGGCAGAAAGAACCTGGTTCCTAATGCTGACAACATGCCTGACTCAATACCTGTTTGAGAGAGTCATCCCACCTGTGAGTGTCTCAGTCCAGCTGAAAAATGGGATGAACAAGCACAGTGCTGAAAAACAGTGCTGTGCAGGAAGTCCTGCCTGTCAAAAGCCAGCGAGAATTATTGAAACAGTGGCGAGGACAGTTATTAAAGATAATGAAGAATCAGTGTTTTGAACTGCTATTTTTATCTTCAAGGGACTTTTACCACTATTAACATCTCCACTCTCAAAAGGACCAGTATCTACTCTATAACTATGTTTTTGACGATGGGAACAATATAATTAGAAGAATCTTGGGACCTGAAATTCTCCTTACGCTCTGAGCTGGACTGCCTCAAACATATTGTGAATGGGGAAAAAAGTAGTAAATGTGAATAACTAGGATACTGTCTGTGAAAAATGAAGTAGGAATGTGAAGAGGTGAGGGGATATTTTGCATACAAATCCCATTTCTGCAAATAGGTTAGCAAACAGCACCTTCCATCAGTTGTGATGAGCCAGCGGGTATTTATTCTCTTGGTCTGGTACTTAGAGCTGTATTTAATCAGGCAGGGCTACTCTTCCTCTCAGGTTTTCTTACACTGTTTCAGTTAAACTTGGCGGAATTAACCTTGTCACAAAACCATTTTGTGGTGTTCTTATCGGAATTCAGGTTCCAAACTGTTATAAGCAGGTACACAGTACAGCAGCTCATTAATGCTTCCAGTACCTAGAGACCTTCGCTCTATGTTGTAGAGAGAGTAAAATCTCTGGGATTCTGCTTTCCATATTGTTTCTATGTGCATTTTTTGAAGGCAAGATCAGAATGTGTACAAGGGTAGTGTCTTTCATCCCCTAGGCATCCTTATTTAAAGTTTAATCCCCACGTAGCTCCAACTTGTATCCCATGCTTTGCTAAATCCCTATCTGAACCTGATTCTTGAAGTGGCGGGGTCCTCTTCACCTCCAGAGCACTACGGTTACAAGTATTAGTGTCAGCTATATGAAAAGATCATCTTTTATGTGCTCAGAATTATCTCATTATACAAGCTTGGTCGTGATAAGCCTTTTCTACAGAGCACAATTATCGCTGAGAAAACATCTTTGATTTAAAGGTGCTGTAGGATCATGATCTTTCCACAAAAAATAACATTTGGGCTTTGTTTTCAGGGGAAACTTGTGAAAAGATATGGTTCCACCCAAAGCAAAAAGTGTTCACTTTTTGCTTATTGATCTTTTAAAAGTCTTGAAATTCCATAAAGATTCCCTCTTATCTGTGGTAGTTATGGATCAATCTTTGACTGTTCAACCCAGGAGATCTGTTTCCGACAGATAAGACAGAGAAACAGGAGAAGTGGTCCTGGCAAGCAGAGGTAGATGTGTTGTGTACCAGCCTCATGAATATCTCACTCTTGGTTAAGACTGGATATCAGCTTTTCTTCCTCGCCCATCCCCTGGGGTATGTGATTGATCTGACAGGGGAACAGACGCTATGCACCTTCCCACTTCTTATGGTGCCCCACTATAAGCAGGAGGTGGCCGGCTTCTTCAGTGGTTCAGGCTTGCCTGTAAACTGGCTGAATAGGGAAAGACTCACCCACTCTTTTAGTGGTGAGAGACACCAATACCATGGGAGTATCCTTGTTCTAAATATCAATTCACAGCAAGATTAGTAAGTGCTAAGATTTATCATGGTATCTGTGAGACAAGTCTTGTGCCTCCTGCTGTATCTCTCAGTGGAACATGGCTTTACTGTGTCTCTGGCACCTGCAGGTCTACCAGCTCCATTCTTCAGCAGAGAGAAGGAGGAAAGCATGTCTGGAGGGAGGTTACATCATCTCCTCCTTTCCCTGATCATCTAAGTTTCCTCTCCTTAATGAGACAGAATGGCAGAATTGGGTGTTTGGTGTGAGGTTAAGCCTCTGGACCCTTGGCAAGGAAGAGTTTTGTGTTAAGGCAGCAGATCCTGCACCCCAAAATGGGGAAGAGTATTAATGCCTCAACACTCCAGCTTCACCATGAGGGAAAGTTTCCCCAGGGCACATTTCGGTCCTGCAGTGCAACAAGGTGCTCATAAGGAGGGGACGGGGTGGCTTTTGCCTCTCACTTCAGATCTCCTGAACCTGCTGTCACCTCATCCAGAAGGTCAGATATCACCACAAGGCTTAGGGGTAACTAGGTCATTGTTTAGGCAGCATCGTCGTGGTGAAAGACTTGCATGGGATCATCCCTGATTAACTTTGTCCAGTTCCTTTCTTCCTGCGGGAATGCCTGTGCCAAGATGGAAGTGTGTGTTTTGGGTGGGACTGTTGACGTCCAGTTTTTGTGTGTTTTCTGTCTCTCCTCCACGTTAGCAATTTGCATCTCGGCATCATCAGCCAGATTCTGTCCCTCTTTGTGTTGCCTCAGGCCGTATACAACCAAAATGAAGCACCTGGTCTTGCCCTACTGGACTGCTCATTGGAGAGGAAAGGGACACTTCTCCACTGCTGCGTGATGCCTGTTCTTAAGCCAGACATCCTGCTTTGGAGGAGCAAACAAGACAGTGGCTTTCTTTTTCCTCTGGGCTGTTATTCTGCCACAGTGCTATATGTGGGATTTCACTGACATAAAAAAAGCAGATGAATGTGAGATGACTTCTGCATATAGAGCAGCAGCCCTTCTAAACAGCATGCCTAACCTGTTTTTTTAAACATCCAGAGAGACTGTTTCTATCGCCTCCCTAGGGAGACAGTTCCACTCCCCATCTGCTTTTTATAGCTGTAACTCTCATTTGGATATTTAACCAAAACTATCCTTTCTTTTGCTGCAGATTATTGCTCTTCCTAACACTATTTTTTGTGACTGTGAGTAATCTCTGGGCTCAGTTTACACTGTGATAGGCTGTACTCATTATGTCTGGCATTGATTCTATTCTAGCCTGTCTTTATCTTCCAATCCTCTCCTTTTTTATTTTTACTAATTTTGATTTTTTTTTTGCTACTCTTATTATTATAAGGGACCTAAATTTTGAAGTCATTTTACACTCTGGAAACACGGGCCAGTACAGATGCAGACCCCTTAACCTCATCTCTGCCTCAGTTGCCTGTCAGTGAAATGGAAATAAAGTGCACTTCTCAACCTTGTCACGATGGTGAGAGGGCAGCATGCACAAATGATTGCAAGGCGCACACATATTGCTGCAGTGAAGGTCATGTAAGTACGTAGCAGAGTATTCCGGTGCTGCTTGTGCCCCTGCTGCATAGCATTACATATTATCTCCTTAGTTTTACTTAGCCTTTGTGCAATAGTAAAATGAGATAATTACAAAGTGGAAGGAATAATAACTTTGTATTGTTCCCATAACCACTGAGGTATTATACCCTGATCCTGGTGTGATTATCTTCGACACAATAGTAAGGTGATTATTAATAATGCTAAAGGACTTACTACTTAGCCTGCAATTTTTGTGTCTTGTTTCTTTCATGAGCCCTATCTATTTCATCAGCCCAAAGCCTGTGTGAAGTGGGTATGTGTTGTTGCCTTGCCGTTATCCGTTTTTCAGTGATGGGAAAATGAAATAGGAAAAAACCCCTATGAGACCAGGTTGGCAAATTTGGGTACCTCAGCACCAAGGTAGCTTCATGTGAATCACTTGTCTTTCTGCACCAGAACTACAATGGGCAGGCTGGCAGGTGAGGGTCTAGTAGCTTAGGTATTTAAGGATGTGTGGTCCTTTTCTCTTAAGTTCAAGCTGTAGAGGCCTCTTGTGGCCTCGTTTTCTTTGTCATCAAGGATTGTTTCAGAAATCCAGTGTTTTTACACTCCAGTTGATGTATGTACCTACAAACCCAGAGTTTAAGGTGTAGCTGTAAACACAGGCATTACATGGCCGGGCTCCAAACTCTTTGGGATCTGGGTGTCACATTGTATTAGAATAAGCTTGAAGGATGTAATGCAGTGCATCAGGAGTCCTCCTGCTCCAGAGGTGGCCTTCTGAGGTAGCTGCAGTGGGTTTTGCAGAACAGAGAGCCAAGAAATGGCTGAGAACTTTCTCGTGTTCTTGAGATGCAAACGTGGTATTGACTTGATGAAGCCATCTCTTGGCAAAACCAAGACCACTTCTTGCACATACTCTGACCAGCAAAATACCACAGCAGCTCTAAGGAGGAAAAGAGTTTGGCTTTTTTCCCCCAAGAAAATTGTTTTCAAGGGCAAAAAGCTTTTGCATATTGCCTCCAAGGAAAGAAGATCCAGCATTTGGAGCTCGCCTTTGTCAGTTCTTGAAGGAGTTCGTGAAACTTTTCAGCTTGAGAAAGTTTGAGCTTGGAATCAAATGGTGGTTTGAGGCCACCTTTCCTTGACATCTCAGAGGTGGTTTATGGGGCAGTGTGAAATGGAGAAACGTCACTGACATTTTTGATAATATATGAGTGCTTTAAGGTGTAAGAGAGGTTATTTTTGCCATCTGGAAAGGAAGCCAAGAGAAACTAAAGGGGAAAAAAATAACCCAGTTAACACCACACCATAGCAGAGCTGCAGAAAGCTGCTACTGGTATATTCTCCCAGACTCTCAGCAACCTGTAATTATGAATTATCTGACAGCTAAGATATTGATGGATATCGCTCAAGGAAAATGAGAATGTCTAGATTTTTTACAGTGAACCTGTACTGAACTCTGTGTGACTCTCCTATTTATAACCCTGTGTGAAGTTCAAGGAAACTTGTCCTGGAGGTTTCCTATGAGAGGGAACTGTGTTTTTACCTGACTAAAACTCTCTGGATATTTTCCCATTTTTTATTTGATCTAAGTGTGAACTTTCTCCACCCTCTGCCCCTCCTTCCTTTCTGGAGTGGTTAGAGAGGTTGATTACAGCCAGGATTACACAAGAGATGCCAGTTGCACACATGTTTTGCATAACTGTGCTGTGCTGATTTCAGACAGGGTGCCCCAAGTTCCCTCCCTGCCTTGCAAAAGCGAGTCAAGATCTCTATCTTCATTCCTGAAGCTGGAGAAATGCTGTTGAGGCCCTGCCTATTGAAACTTTGTCAAAGAGCACCTGGCTGGGACTCTCCCCAACCACAGGGTTACCTGTACACTGCAAAGCACTCCCTTTTGGAAAAGCCTCTATGTCGAGTTTGTTCGGGCTTTTTGTATTAAATCTGCGAGAGTCACTCTGCCTCTGTGGGAAGTGCTACAAGTAGTTGGTGGGACAGGGTAATTGAGGAGGATTTTCAGTGTAAGGCAGCAGAGTTCCCCGGGATGCTGTAGCTGCCCAGACAGCCACCTGCTCCCTATCAAGGATGGGGGGATGTGCTCCCCAGGGATGTCTCCTCTCCCTCCTTTCCAGGAAGACAGGCATGAATGCTCTTCCATGCTCCGAGATGGTCAAGAGCCCATGGTGAGGATCCTGATGGGACAGCTAAGACAAGCTCAACCCTGTGCTGATTCTGGGGCTAGTTAAACGTGGCTCTTCAAAAGCAGTGAGCTCTGTTTGAATTCGGTAAGAATGGGGGGCTTTGAAAGCCTTAGCCTGTGTTTCAGTTCCTTTTGCTGAGAAATAGGTACTTTCTTCCTCCTGCCTCTTTTCAGTTTGGAGTAGAAGTCTAGGACAGCACATAGCCAAACAGGACTGGACTGTGCTGACATGCCTACAGCACCATACTGTACCATGGGATAGAGCTGGTCTCACAGGTAGGCAGAGCACAGACTGTTTAAGGGCTTCAGGCTCTTCCTAGAAAATAAATCACATGTAAAGGTAACACTGCTGAGAATCTGATGATGAAATTTTTATATAGAAAAGCAGCACGGGCCATAGACTCTCTCTCACTTGGATACCCTTCGTGTGCATGCATTTTGCTTGTCTCCTTGGAGACAGTGGCTTGTCTGGGAGCAGCTAGCCTTGGCTAGGAGAGGCCTGACATTTCTGGTTTGTGGGATGAAGCTGTGCTGCTGAATTTTCCAACAACCACAGAGGCATGATTTGATAGAAGCATAAGCAGTTCCACGCAAGGTTTTCGTGTGAACATCTTTCTCTAATACCTCTCCGGGGACACCATTCGAGTCTCTGATGTGAAAGACGGGTTCAGATATCTTCGAGGAGAGCCCAGCAATCCCCATCCCTCGGATATCAGAAAGGTTTGAGAAATTTCTCCCTTCCCTTTCCTCCTTTCAAAGAGCTGAGTCAGCTGGACTGGCATGTCTGGAACTCTGTGGCACCGCGAGCAGGCAGTCTGCCAGCTGCATTACACACCGCATCCAAAGGAACACGTCACTCCCCTCTCTTTCCCTCCCCTCATTCCCACCCCCCCCTTCCCTTTTCCCTTTGCAGTCTCCACCCTCTCCCTTTTATTTTTCCTTGTTGATCCGTGTAGGTGAGTCAGAGAAACCTGCTCATCCACAACCTGTTCCTTCTTGCCAAATCCTGGAGCAGCACTCCCAGTTCTTGTTAGGTGTCAGGAATAGGTTATGAAAACAAAAACTGATATAGGCAGTTTACTGGGTATAGAGTGCATGCTGTAAATGAAAACTAAATGCATAGTGAATGTGCCACTTTGAATGTGTTCCTAATAGAGTGATGTCTTTTGTAGGAGGCACTTTATTCTGTGATTCATATGTAATGATAGTTTTCTTCCTATAAAACACCAGGACAGAACAGGGAAATGATTTAAGGCTGAGAGAGCTGGGCTTGTTCAGCCTGAAGAAGAGAAGGCTCCAGGGAGCCTTTAGGGCAGCACCCATTGCCTAAAGGGGCTACAAGAAAGCTGGAGAGGGGCTTTGGACAAGGGCCTGTAGGGACAGGACAAGGGGAATGGCTTTAACCTGCCAGAGGGGAGACTGAGATGAGCTCTTAGGCAGAAGTTGTTCCCTGTGAGGGTGCTGAGGCGCTGGCTCAGGGTGCCCAGAGAAGCTGTGGCTGCCCCATCCCTGGCAGTGTTCAAGCCAGGTTGGACACAGGGGCTTGGAGCAACCTGCTCTAGTGGAAGGTGTCCCTGCCCGTGGCAGGGGGTTGGAATTAGATGAGCTTTAAGGTCCCTCTCAACTGTTCTAAGATTCTGTAGGAGCAAGCACATTTACAAAGAAAAGCCATGTTAACTCCTCTGGATTTTAAAATAACTGGAAAGTGGAAAATTTCCAGTAGGAAAAAAGGTGGTTCACAAAAGTGATTTTGAACAAAATGACTGAGCTTTTGATATCAATTGTAGTTGTACTAATCTGGAGAA
Organism: Strigops habroptila; assembly: GCF_004027225.2. Taxonomy (NCBI): domain Eukaryota; kingdom Metazoa; phylum Chordata; class Aves; order Psittaciformes; family Psittacidae; genus Strigops; species Strigops habroptila. The sequence continues at coordinate 2,220,726 of NC_044281.2, forward strand.
ACTCCACTGATGTTGGCATAATTCCTCAAAGTTTGCACTACCAATGTGCTTCTGACCCCAGGAATTAAAAAATGATGAATCTGGATCCCCTCAGTTCATAGATACTTAGAAATGAGAGTGAAACATGATAAATTAGCCGTTTTGTTTACCTTATTATATTTATTTCATGAGTGGGGAGGAAGGGGGAAACATGCAAGTTAACTTTTCTCTTTGGTCAACTGACTCTGGGAGCTGGAAACTGGAGAACAGCGTAGTATTGTATCTGTCTTGGGCTGAAACTGCAGGTGCTGGTAATGCTGTAGGATCAAGTGTGTCTCAATATCCATAGCTACGTTTCCATCAAGCAGCATCAACAGATTGCTTTTTGGCATGTTTTGTTGGAATGAAGCTGCTCAGCTTCAAAGAATAGATCATCCACTGGGAAAAGTGCTTTGTTTGACTTGTATGTGTCCCAGTAAAATGTCCACATTAGCTATATTGTGAAAAATGTCTTCATTATGTGTTCCTATCATTGGTCTTTTACAAGCAATGAGTTTTTCCCAAGGGCTAATGATGAACCAGCTTCAGGAGACTGTAAGTATGGTGTTGGTTGAGATGCATGAGATTTCTGCCCTGATCAACATCAAGTTGAGGACTAATTTGACCTGGCTGGTGAGCAGTCCATGGGATAAGATTGCACCATTGGTGAAGAGAAGGTAAAAGGGCCATTTTGTGTCAGGGAGTATAGAACTCATAGTGAGACACAGTCATTTCTCAGAGGGTTCAATCCCAAGACAAGAAAACAGGAAGGCTTACTGCCCAGCCACCTTCTGCAGAGGATGAATCTAGTACAGACAAAAAGGGACTTGAAAAAGGCATTTGAGACATCAGTGTCACAGATAGGAATGAATCCAGATGTCCTAAATCCCAATCTGCTGACTCAGTTCAAGACTCTTCACACACAAAGTAAACAAAAAAATAGATGTAAGAAAATGAGAAAAAGATAGTTTTCTTCTCCCAGGTTTTGAGAAATGAGAAGATTTACACCCTTTCACTCTTGATTCAGACTTCGCACTGAAATCAGCTAATTTAAATAGCCTAGTGGAGCATTCAATATGAATTTTTATTTTGTTGTGGGGGTTTTTTTGGTCATGGAATGCAGTTAAGTGTGTTCAGAGTTTCCTAAATTCCCCTTTTTTGCAGGAAACCTTTTTAAAGTATTTCTGGATGTTGAAAGAGCTCTGTGGTGTGTTGTCCAGCTTTTCTGTCTTTACTTTCAGCCCAGGCAGTTGCTTTTTCGTTCCTCTTTTTCTTTCTCTTCCTTTTGGTTTAATTTCACACCCATGTTTAATTTCCTTTCATTTTGTCTGCCTCCCTTTCAGCCACAATAACAGGTTCTGAATCTATCCAGGGCTTGTAGTGCAAAACTAATCGCACCAAAAAAGAAACATCCTAAACCCCCAAATCTTTCCTGCTGGAAATTGGAATTGCTGAATTTTATTACCCAGAAAAGATTAATGCAGCTTCAATGTCAGACATACACAGTTGATGCAGAAGTTTGTGCTAGAACAGAAGCTGCCCAGTATCCCAGATTCATCTCTCAGAGTTAAAGGATGCCATCATCCTTTAAAAGTTATCTTTATTGTTAATTGTTGTTTTGGTAAGAATTGTTTTCATACAAAATGGTCCTGGCTTCCCCCTGCCAAATACTATGGCTAATTTTGAACATGGAGCACTGAAGACCACAAGTGTTGGTGACAAACATGGTAGGGAAAGGAGGCATCTGTCCAGCCCTGGTGGCAGCAGATTCATTTGCTTTGATGAAGCTGGAATAAATGGGAAGATCATTTAGGAGCAGTGAACTGGCCCAAAACCCCTTATCCTGAAGGAGCCTTTAAGCATATGAGGTTTTCCAAAGTATGCAGCACAGCTTGGCTAAGCACTGTCTGCTTGAGAAAAGTCCCACCCTTGTTTCGAGCTCTTCAATAATGTTGGTGGTAAATATATATGTTGTCAAGTAGAGAGCAATAGGAAGAGATAGGAAAACTGCATAGGTAAGAAGTGTCAGTCAGCTCAATCTGTTTGACCTCATTTGGCACCTGTGCAAGGCATGACAAAACCACATGCTTGAAGAGCAGATCTTTCCAAGGGTGACAAAGGCCTGGGCCACACTGGTTCTTGGGCAGAAAGTAAAGTATAAATAAAAATGTTCATGTCCCAAAGGAGCCCATTAGTTTCACAGCCTGACCTGGTTTTGGAAGCAAGGTTCCCTTCGCTTCTAGCCTTGATCAAAGTAAGTGAAAACTCCCAACTTCAGTGGCGGGGAAGGAAGAGGAGTTGTCAATATTGCTCTTCCCATGTCACTATTATCTTCATAACAGCTTACTGTTAATAGCCTGTTTCCAAAACTTTATTTCTGACAGTAACAAGAAAAGGGAAAACTTACTTACATAAAGGGAAACTGGAGCATGTTCTTGCTATCTCCTAATATGAGACATAAAATAGAATGGTGCTAACAGAAATACTTTTTCTCATGTGGGAGCATGTTGGTGGAACAGTGGAACTCATTGACACGGGATGAGAAGAAATGAACTAGGGATAAGGGCTGGTTCAGAGGTTTTATGCAGAAGAAAACTGTCTAGCTCGATAGGAAAGTTAAAGGCCATGTATTCTCTCTGTCTTCCTGTGTTTATATAGTATAAAATAACTGGTAATGCTATGTTTGGCACTGCTTGCTCCAAGTAATTAATGGATTCTGTTTGCTTTATGATGCTAAAGGACTTCTGCAAGATATGCAAAGGGGCTGCACTTGGAATAAATACAAACTGTATGCAGGTGATCTAAATTGACTTCAGGGTCTTGCTTCCATTGATACTACCTATGAATCTGGCTCGACATCTACATTTGTTTTACCCAAAGGGAGAAAAAAAACCCACAAAACAAACAAAAGCACTTCTCAAGGGAGTGTTTGTCCAGCAGCATTCCTGATCCGCACCGAGGTACCCACACCCTGTGCTGAGTGTGTGAGCTGTTCCTGTCCACCTGCAGTCGAACCTTGGCTTGCAATGATGTGTGGATCTCCAGTCACCTCCTTAAATTCCTGCTGGGCTGTGGCATTGACAGGGAGCGGACAGGACAGGGCAGAGAAGAACAACAGACAAACCTAAACTTGTTTTCATTTTTCCTACTTGCTCTGTTGCTGGAGCAGGGTTAAAATAAAGAGAAGCAAACAAGCACATTTTGTAAGGTTTGTTGTGCAAACCAGTTAACTCTCAGCTTATCAAGTCAAGTTTAATATGACATTAAGGGTCTGAAGTGGAGTGGAAAGTACAGAGCTGGTACATACAGTTAAGGTTTAACCTTCATCTTAAGCCGGTTCCCACCCACATCCAGATAGCATGGAGGCACCGTAGGGAGGAGGCTCCTTTGTGAAGGCACATCTCTCATATTCATTGCAGGGCCTCTCCCCCTTTAAAAGAAAGTTGCAGTAAACCTGGCTGCCTCTAAGTGACTTTGAAGCTATCCAGGTGATAAAACTCCAGATTATTTTGTGGACTTCCTGGGGTTTTTTAGTTTATCTCACCACCAGAGTGCTATTTAAACAGAGTCCCTTTTTAATAGTATTTAACCGTTTCTGAGTGAGCATAAAATTCCTGGGAATCCCACCAGTGTTGGGGTGCCTGGAGGACTGGGATGTGTCGGTATAGAACAAGGACAGTGCACCCAGTTCAGTGGCCTCACAGCACAAGTGCAGAACATTTGCAGTTGGAATTTTCAAATATATCCGGGCAGGAATGTGAAAGCCCCAGTGCCATTACTATAAACTAAAAAACGAGTTTCAGGTGCCTTTTGCCAGGTTCAAAGCTCTTATATTGAAGGAAATAAAGGTAAGCCAAGAGAATTATATGAGGAGAGCGCCTGTATAGCACAATGTATGTTTTGAGGACATGGAATTGGAGCAAGCAGCCATGAATTTCATCTTTTTTCAGAACTAAATACAACTTTAGTGACCTTATCTGTGTTTTCCTTGATTTCGTATGTAATTTATTTGCATGGTTTCACATAGACAGCTACATTTTCCTTTGTTTTTTTACACATACATAGATACAACAGACAAATCTACAAAGAGAACTGTTTGTCTTCTGTGCTGCAAGGGAAGGAAATGGGGTGTAAGATTCTTGCTTTTCTGTTTTTAATTATTTAATAGGTGATGTGAGACTGTGGCAGGAGCCCTGCAAGTATCTGGGCTGTAAGGGAGATTTCAGTAATTCTGTGACTGTGCCAGTGAAACAGGAGTTTGTTTGTTTGTTTGTTTGTTAAACTTCTGGCATAAAAATGCCACCTACTTATTTATAACCCTTGTGGCAGATTGGAACATTGTTTTATCTGTAAAATCCTGCAGAGCAGTTAATAAATAAACACAATCTGATGAATCAGATTAAATAACAGAGCCACCAGTAGCTGCAAGATAAATTGTAATAAACTACTCAAGTAATAAAAGGCTGCAAGCAGAAACATCTTGAAGGTGCAAGTAAGGACCCCAACCCCTTAGCTATTGGACGTGAGCACCAATGTTTACTAGTTTACACTATATTCTGGCTGTGTGCTTATGCATAGAGAAGGTATAGATGCTGGAAAATTTCTCCTAACTAGTGTATTTACTTGTTCTCCATGTGCTCATGTTTTAGTGGGTCTGTTCTAGCCAAAATGTAGCCTGTATGAAGTTCACGTATAATCTGATGTTTAACATTGCTTGGTGCAGGAGTTCAAGGGAGGACTGCACACTAGCACAGTATTCCTAGCTAGCTGCTTATTTTACAGTACCATAAACAACTGGCAGGTAGATGCAGGTGTCAAGCTGCTGTTTTGTGCCCTGGAGATATTTATGGGAAAGGCAGGCACAGGTAGGAAACAACGGGTGTGTAGGTGCAATGTGTTGCCATTGTTTTACTGTGTGCTGATGTACCGCAAGTATCTAGTGGTGTTTCACTGCTAGCTGTATAGGACTACTGTAATAGTACATGATGGTTGTTGACAGAAATAACATATCATTGACTGCTGCTGTGTAAAAAGTGAGGACAAGCCATTTTTCATGTGCTGGGAGGCTCACAAAGTGTTGAACAGCCACATATATATCAATAAGCAATTGATAATAACCTTTACTAAGAGACATTGGGTCACGAGGTTGCGAAGTGAGTCAAGTATTTCAAGATCCAAGTCAAGAAAGTACTAGTTGCTTAATGGCATGTATATAGCCTTCTCCTGTTGTAATGTTGCATTTTAGGTTTTGAACCTTTTGAGGAATCCAAAGTGTCCAGAAACCTTTTTAAGCACAGATCTATCTGTATGGTCTTTTCTACTGCATGACCTAGTGAATCCATCCTTTACCATGTGACCTCACGAAACCTAAAACTTGGCCCAAAATATGATAATCTAAAAGGTGGTGTTGAGTGGGGACATAAGAACCCCATGAGGTCCAGCAATGCATTTGCATCCTGTGAAATATACCCCAGGTATTGCTGCCTCTGCTTGGACTGGCAAGCATTAAAAGGTGAAGGCAAAGTTTTCATAATGTGATTAGAGATTTGGTTCTTTCTGAAAATCAGACTGCTTTAAGGTGTCACAGGTTGGGCACTCAGAAGTGGAAGTACTTGACACTGTGTGTTGCATGTCTGTGTGTGTGTGTGCTCTAGCATCCTGAAGCCTTATTTTAGATGTTTACATGTTGTGACTTCTGCATGCAGATTGTCTTGGACAGTCTTGGGTTAGCTGTGGGACTTGCTGTTATTTCTGAACACCAGTATATACCCATTATTGTGTGTGTGTGTAATCTCCCAGGCAAAAAAAAAAGCAACGAATCAAAGAGCCCCCATGAATTTCAATGAACACATTTACAGTCATTAAGCACAGCAGCAAGATACAGCATCGGAGTGGGAGGCAGTTTCCTTTGCAAAGCTACGTGCCGCTCAGAGACAGCATGGGCTTAGGTCTCACTGTAATTTTTTTTGTGATTAATCCGTTCAGGGGTCTATTATTCATGTAAATATTTTTGTGTGTGAAGCTTTGAGCTGGGCAGCTCTAGAAAAGCCAAAATGCGCTGTTTAATTACAGTAGCAAACTGTGTTATGTCTCTGCAGCCTCAGCCCTCCTGCTGGAACCTCAACCGCTGCCTCGGTCCTCCCTGGCTCCAGCAATTGCTTCCTTGGCTCAGGGAAGCTGGAGGTGGGAAGGACTGTGGCGGTTGTGGTATCCACCTCTTTGTGACTGTTACATTCTCTCTTTTTTGTCCTGTATGGCATTAAATGTCACCAAGCTCAGAGGCATTTTACGTTTCCTGGGCTGACCATCTCATGGCCTGAAAGGACACCATGCGTACGCATTGCCTCCTATGCCACCTATCGTTTTTTCCTGATTTGATATGTATTTTATTCCTTGATCCTCTTTTATTCCTTTTATTATTTTTTTTTATTCTTGATCCTCTACTCTGCACCATCCTGTCTCCTCCTGCTCTTTAATGTTCACTCCCATATCTAATAAAATCACAGTGTATTATTAAGTCCTTAATTTCTCAGTAGAGATACGGGCCGTATTTTTCTGTGTCTACCTACTTGTGTGAGCTTCACCAAATGAGCCTCTGTGCATCTGGCAAAGTGTATGAATTCATTTACATGCTGTAAAGAAGGGAATTATTACCTTAATCATACGTATGAATAATTGAAGCACAGGAAATCAGAATAACTTGCCTGCAGTCACAAAATTTGTAGCGTAGCTAAGAGGTGAACCGTACGCTCCCTAGTCCCAGCCCAGTGCCTTAATCATACTTCCTACCTCTGTGTTAAAACTGATCTTACTTTGATAAGTCTCATGGAAGTGAAAGAGCTGCTTCGTAGTAGGCACCACGTAAATGCAGAACAGCTCCCCTTGCCCAGGTGGCTTCCAGTTTCAGGGAAGAAAGAAGAAATAATGAATTAACACTGGTTATGATCATGACGGTGGATTCTACAGTCTCACTGATAGGTGTAGTTTCAGCCCAAAAGAATCTCAGAATTCTAGAATGGTTTGGGTTGGAAAGGACCCGAAGCTCATCCAGTTCCAACCCCTTGTCACAGGCCGGGACACCTTCCACTAGAGCAGGTTGCTCCAAGCCCCGTCCAACCTGGCCTTGAACACTGCCAAGGATGGGGCAGCCACAGCTTCTCCGGGCAACCTGTGCCAGTGTCTCACCACCCTCACAGGGAAGAACTTCCTTATATCTAACCTAAATCTTCCCATTACCCCTTGTCCTATCACTACGATCCCTGATGGAGAGTCCCTCTCCAGCATCCTTGTAGGCCCCCTTCAGATAGTGGAACATTTTAACTTCTTCGATGCTGCTTCAGAAAGCTTCAGTTGGAGAGTACTGGGGTTTCCTCCAGCTCTGGAGTGCTGGGGGCTGAGTGGGAATTCAGATTTTACAGAAATAAGTGACTCTCGGTGTGCTGCTATCAGGGACTTCCTCAGACTGAAAGTAGCTACGTCAGATGGCCACTTAGTTCACAAATCTTGGCTGGCTTCCCTTCCAAGGCCCTCATGGGGCAATAATGCAAAAGTAATGAAAGTCTGGTGCAACCGTCAGTGCAAAGTCTCTGGTCCTCGGACTAGGCTGCCCTACGTCATATGGCCGTAGTAATGCCCTTTCCTGTGTGAGCTGTTAGTGTTAGCGGTTGAGCAGACGCAGGGACTCGGGACATGGGCAGATGGACAGGAAGGAGTCTGCTCAGCACTGCTGCAGAGGAAACATGGTACTTGAAATAGGGAAATGTGGGACTGCTAAAAGCAGTGCATGTTTTGTCACTGGTCTTAAGGAAGACAGGATTTTAGCTCAGGCTTTAGCTTATGGCAAGGTATTACCTGGGATGCCTTGTTATTTCCCTTTGACTTACATTATATTCTGCTATGCACTCCCATCTCTTTTGAGAACAAAATGCTGTTCAAATGCCTTACGGGCTCTTTCTCTTTCGATGACCTTTTTTTATGACTTTAAAGAAGTTTTCCTAGGCCCAAGTCTGCTTTCTATCTTGCATATTGACCTTAGAGTTACATCATCTCATTGTCACTGCACGCAGACTTCTCAGCTATCAAAGTTGCCCCACAGGACTCAAAGTATTCCTAACTCAGAAACACGTTGCCTTTTATGTCCTCCTCCTATTCTCCCTCCTCCCTCAACGTGAGCATTTTAATTTCACAAGCAAACTCCGTTTCTCTGTGAATTTCAACAAGTGGTTTACCTGTTTCATGGTAAAAATTGTACTTCAAATTTAAATGTCTTTTTCGCTGTGACTGTCATAATATTTTCCATTTGAGGCTGAGACTCCACTGTGGGTTTTCTCTGCCACATTGTCGTTTGTACAAATCTGAGTTTAAATGCGTGGAAATTCTGACATTTCAGTAAGAAATGTAAAGTGTTTTTTAATGTTCTTCAAGTTAGCTGTTTCATAGGTATGGCCGCTGGGTTTTGCCCCGTGCCCTGGTCTTTCCCAGTTCAACAATAGATCGAAGATTTCTCAAGATTTTGGGCTTATTTGCATTCACTATATTGCGTCATTTCTATGAGAATGAGTGGTGGTAATTTCTTATCTGATTGCTTGCCCTGAAAAGGTGATAAAGGAATAATTACCCCAAACCAGGGATTTCCAAACTGACTTTGCTTGGGTGCCATTATCATTGGCAGTGGTGGTTACATACAATGCCAAATGTGGTGTCGTGTACCATGGTCTTCAGTGAGGATCTTGGAGAAGGCAGCTTCATACCAAGCAAGCTGAGCCAAACTTTGAGTGGCTTCACAGTGAAAATGGCTCTATGGTGGAAAGAACTCTCTTGTGTGGGGGATTAGAGAGGGTTTTGTTAGGCAATAGCACTGTTGAGCTCTTTGCCTTCAAGTCAGTGGCCTATAGACCAAGGCTCCTCATGCCCAGTAGTGCAAGTCACATGTTTTGGGGGCAAATTTGGACTACTAACATTTATGTACTATACAGTATTTGAAATCCCTCTTAACAAACCACCATATGAAACCACATGACTGCCATGTGGAACAAAGAATACTGTTGAGGAGATCACTGGAGTTGAATTCTCTAATACACTTTTACAGTTTTCTGTTGGGTAACATGAACTAGATGATCTTAGGGTCCTTTCCAACCCTAACCATTCTTTGATTCTGTAATGTGAAATACAGAAAAATGTCCACCCACTTATAACGTTCATGTCCATAAATATATATTTTGTCATTAGTTACTTTGAGAACACGAGGGGAAATTTGCGGCTATTTCAGTGACTTGACATTTGTCACAATGACAAGGATTCTAAAATCCAGACCGTAATTGCTATCTCAGCTAGCCGTACCTCTTACCAAATGGGTTGTGAGAACTGCTGGTGACACAAACTGCTGCTGTCAGAACTGATTCCATTGTGGTTTGACCTGATCAATGGCACTGCAACCCAAGTCACAGTCACTTTGTGTAATTTTATAGTAGAAATCACAGAATGGTTCAGGTCGGAAGGGACCTTAAAGATTATTTAGTTCTAAGCCCCTCTGTGAAATTGGATTTTACGGGTGTGGGGCTCTGATGTGACTGCATCAGTAAAGCAGGAGGAACAGAATTTGGAAATGAACCCAAGGGAGTTGTATTCAGTCCTCCTCAACTGGAGCTCACAAACTTTGTTCCTCACAGATGTGTTTGAGCAGCTTCCAGTTGTGTATTAGGCAACATGACTAACATTTGTCACATGTTGTTTATTCTTTTATCTTCTCCCCAGAGCAGGCAGAGTGTGTGCTGGAGTATTTCTTTCCTTGGGGAAAGAATACTGTTTCCTTAGGTTCCTCAAATCCCATATTGCCTGTAGAAATTGTGCCTTTATCATTAGCTTTTATCATCTCTATGAACCTTGAATTTTGATGGAATTTGGGTAGCTGACCATCCTAGATATCACTGGAAAAGCTCAGCCTTGTTGTGTGTAAATAGTTTGTGATATTGTTGCAATGCGGGGAGCAACCGTTTCAAGAGGTGTCATACAAACCTTGTTTTGGTTGTTGAATCAATTTTATGGGGTTTTTTGTACTGTGAGCTTGTAGCAGAACATGTTCCTTTGTGCTAAATGACAATATATTTTATTAATTATAGCTGCCTCTTGAACAGCTGAAAGGAATCATCCCTTTCCCTTGTGTCTTACAGTTTATCTGAGTTGCTTGATAATCTGGTGTAGCCAAATCAGGTGGGCTAATCCAGCCCTGTTTCAGCTTGGTTAATACCTGCAATTGCATTGGATTTTTTTTATTAGACAACAAGTTAGCTTCTAATAAAGGCATCAGGCTGACAGACATTGATGCCATCTAGGTCATGAAGAAGCATCGTAATGGTGATGATAAAAGTCTATCCTAGGGAGCCGCTAGTGTGTTTTCCTAAAGGTGCCTCTAGAATGAGATGGCTGGTTTATGTTTAAGAGCTGAGGCTTGATCCAGATCATTCACATCAAGGACAATTACTCTGGGAATGATAATGAGCTTCATGCTTGGCCTCCACTGAGATTTCCAGTGCCAGCACCAGTTGCAGCAACAGTGTAGGGCAGTGAGCAAAATAAATGAAGACCACAACAACTCTTTGGTTTAAGACACAATATTTTCCTGGGCATAAGCCTTATCTCTAAATAAATAAATAAATAAATAAATAAATCCACAGTTTGGATGCTCAGTAAAAGCAGCTTTCTTTTCCTGGTGGAAAACTTGGTTGTGTCACTGAACTGTATGCACAAACTCTTTGAGAAAAACCAAAACTTCTGCAAGTGTGTTCATTTCATCAAATCCCTTTTTTCAAAGACAAAAAAACATTTGAAGCTTTTTGACCAGCTCTGATACTAGAGGCTCAGGCTTTTTCATCTTCCATCATATGGGTGATGTGGGGTGCACACTGTGGTGTGTGCTAGTCCTGCAGAGGCCCCAGACAGTTTCCCCGGCACTGGGACTTTTGTGTTTAGGAGCCCTCTGTCCAGCTTCTTGTTGGCTACGGGTGTCCTCCCCACAGTTTCCCCTGCATTTACCCCATCCCAGTGGTGACGGTACATTTTGGCTGTAATTAGTACAGCTTGGATTTCATTAAGTAAATGACTATGAAAAGCTTTCAATATTGGGTTAAACCCAATAGAAAGATGTATATTATCCAACAGAGGATGTTCTCAATTTCTTTGGCTGGAAACTAAAATTCTTACCTAAGATCTTCAGAACTCTGGAAGAAGTTTGACCTTCCCTATCCCTCAGCCAGCTCTGAAAATCACAGCCAATGGTGTTTTGCTAGACTTACAGTACTGACTTAATAGCTCTCTAGTTATTACAGAATAAATGTTCATGTTCTACAAGTTTAAATTATATTAAAAGCCTTTATTAGCACGACTTGGCAAAATACACTTCTGGCTAGCTTTCTGGCCTTGGGTTAGGCCATTCTTGTGGTTTCTTAATGACATGCTATGAAGAGGATATACTTTATGAGAATCTGGTGCCAGGTTTTGCATGTATTAAGAGGCATTTAACATTTGTTCATAATGCTGCTGAGTGAAACAAACAGAAAAAAATAAATTTGAGTTACAAATCGTATTCATCTGGCTTGATTTTTGTTGTACATGGCCTTTTATATTTTATTTGTGTATATATATGTTATCTATATTTTTTTATTACCCAGTCTCTATGAATTACTGGTGGAAGCTCAGTTCTGGCATGTAACAGTCCTGTTACCAAAGTTACTTTCTGTTATCTTTTAATTTCCAATCTTCCCTTAGTAATTTTGGCAATGTTTTCTCAATGAAAGAAGAACTCCTCTGGGCTGTGTAATGGCTTTCCTCATAGTTGGGAGCAGAATTAGGCCACTGGGGCAGCTCATTTTTGTGAATGCAACTCTTGGTACAATGGACAAAATGTCTCAGAAGTTTCTTTCCCACAAGACTTGGTGACACACAGGCAGTGCTGGGGTGTGATTCAGCTGTTTGGTTTGTTTTCCCCTCTTGTCGTCTGTTTGCTTTGCAACCAACAAGTCCGCCTCTTTTTCCTTCTGCTGATATTGCATGTTAGTGTGAAAAAGGGATGGGGCAAAGTACCCATCGGGTGGGAGGAGGTGTGTGCGACAGGAAAATGGGGCTGGGAAAAAGGTCTGGGACTTGAGTAACCTTTCTTAGGTGTCTTTCCATCACAAGAGTTGTTTGTTGCAAAGGTGCGATTGTTGATAGTAAAAGTGGGTCGCAGTGGATTTGACCTGACGCTCTCATTCTTTCCACAGTGGGGAAGCCTCACAAGTGCAACTACTGCGGCCGGAGCTACAAGCAGCGCAGTTCACTGGAGGAGCACAAGGAACGCTGCCACAACTATCTGCAGAATGTCAGTATGGAGGCTGCTGGGCAGGTCATGAGTCACCATGGTGGGTGGAAACCGCCTGTTGAGGTCTCTTGGACTTGGAGCACCTCTTGCGGGTTTTTTTTCCATCTGTTTTTCTTCCTTCCTTTCAGCTTTGCATCACTTCCATCTTTGCATCATTTCCGTTTTAGAGATAGGTTATGCTCAGATAGGCAGGAGGAGAAAAGATGGGCTAAAGTCCTCTCTCTGTCCAATTTAATAGCAATGGTTTTGCTGTTCAGTCAGTATTTCACTTGTAACTATGTATAAATAGGCAGACATGAAAATAAAACAGTCATCTGTGTAAAGTTACCCTGAAAATTAACCCATAGTTATAGGAGGTAAGGGCGGTGGAGGGATTCAGAAGTCATTCTTTCTACGTCCTCTAATATTATATCACCAAAAAAGAGAGGGATAGATATAAAAATCTCCAGAGCAGAATGAAATTCAGCAATGTTGATGAAAGTAATTATAACCCCCCAAAAATGTTTGTATGCATTTACATGTGTTAGTATTAATATGTTAACTAACACTGCATGTGTTAATATACATAAAGACTGAAGATTGCCAAAAAGATTGTTGAAAACAAGAAATGTCAAACTCCATGAATTTGTTTTCAAAATTTTCTGTAGCTATCAGTGTGGATAATGAGCATAATGTCTGAGACTGCAGGGTTGTAGCACTAAATACTAAATGATTGCTATCCATAAATTGTTATAGTTTCATTCAAAATTAATGGCTTGGAAACTCTTCTAAAACTGAACATCTTTTAACTTTTAGAAGTTGTCTTTAGATGTTTGGTACCTAATCAGAAAATATAAAAAGTACATGTTTTCCATTTTGATTAAAAATTACCATATACAAAAGAATATCAGAAGTTAGATTATAGGTAAATGGAAAGGCAAAAGAATGTTTCCTCTTTTTTTTCCGCATTTTGCTTTTTGTTGTTGAGTGGAATCATATGGCTTCGTTTGGAAATTAATTATGTAAAAGTTCTGAAAGGTCATTTCTAAAAACCTAAAAGTACAAGCTGAAATAAAATGTATTCATCATTAATAATATGGGATGTTTTCTGGTGAAAAAGATCATGAAAAAAAAATAGAGTATTTTTCTGTGAAGAATTTAATCCTATAGAGGCATTCTAAATATATTTGATACATATTGCCAAAAGGTTCATACAGCTGTATTAAGTAATTACAATCTTTACAGACACCCTGGAGACTAAAGTCAACATTTAAAATGTAATGGATGACTTTAAAGATATTGAAATTAGTGGTCATATGCTTTAGGCCTGACTTTATGTTTGTAAAAGTCAGTGGAAGGACTGATTTCAGGGCTCGGCTATTTGCAGGTACCTGTTGTGTGCTCAATCTGTTGGATGGAGTGCTTAGTTGATAGTAGGAGTTTAACCACCAACTCCATTCCCAACAAAATGCACACTCTTTACTCTACAAGGGCATGCTTGTCTTTTATTAGCCAGCGATTTCAGTCAGCCTTCCTTTAGGGGAATAACAGAAGGCTGATGCAGTTATGACAGCCAGGTTGCTTTAGAGATCACACTCCGGAGGATCTTCCCAATTCCAGTCAACTTCTGGGCTTTATTCAGTTATATATTAAAATTGGGTTTCCTTTTGTTGATAGTGTACTTCTGAGGAAATCTAAAGCTTTTTCTAAGCTGCTTAATGCTATGACAAGAAGGGTAAGTCCTTAGCCTTGTCTACCCAAAGAAGCTGGAATGGTTGATCTTGCATCGATTTTTCTACCAACTGAAGTTAAACCAGTGCAAACCCCATGTGGACAGTTCTTTTATTTACAGCCTGACTGACTTTGCTCAGGCTTAAAATAGAAATGTTCACACAACCACTTCGCTTTTCTCAACAAAATTAGCTTAAAACAGCACTTTGAATTCAACTAGTGCCTCTTTCTCCTCCGGGCAAATATGTCTAAATCTCCCCTGGTGAATGTTTAAGGGGATATTTGATCCACTGTCTTTGTTTAGCTGTTTAGTGAGGGCACAGCAAGGACAGGCAGCAACAGGGAGCTCCAAAGTCAGCTGGGACCAGGAATAAATCTCACCTCGCATCCCAGCATCACTCCCACCTCTGAAGCTCAGCATGGGAGCGAGGATCATGAGCACCAACCTGTAGATGTCTGCAGCGAAGTCCTTTCTCCTGGCGCACTATAAAGTCAGCAGGGAGGAGAATACAAATGATTACTCAACTTAACGTTAGGTCTTAATCTAATACTGAAAAATGTATTGATTTTTCTCTCTCCCATCTCACACATGGAAAGGATATTACTGAGGATGAGTAAGTGTATGCTTTGCAGATTTTGATCATTGGTTCATTTTGCATCACATTAGAATTAAGTTTTTCTGACTCTGTTTCCAAATGCTTTTAAGTATTTTCTTCCTGCTGAGTGTTTTGAAGCCTCTGAATGCATTTTGGTGTGACTCCTGATCACAGCTTCACCATTATGCACAGAATAGGTAGAGGTAGGGATTTTCTCATCTGTGTGGGTATTAAGTGTGCAGGCAGCTGTGCTGAGTCTCAACCAATATAGCCAACATTTAACATCAGTCTAACTCATTTCTGCAGAGATGAATTGTTCCAGAAAACTGGAGGCAGCCCCTAGAGAGTTTAAGTGCTCAAGTTGATGGGTTTATAGGCATGCTACAGGCATCTCCTTGGGTGCTTTTACTATGGCCTGATGAGGTCTTTGTCTTGCAGATGGCTAGATCACCTAACTAAAGCCACAGGGGCAAGCAAGAGGTGGGGAAGGAGGGCTAGTTTTCAGTGTGTGGGTAGGAACGTACAAGTCTCTGGGTGTTTCTCCATCCTCTTGCAGGGTGCTATTTGCTTGCTGAGCTGCCCCTCCTTGTGGCTATGTCCTGTTCCCTGCTTAGCACGATGGCTGCTGCAAGAGAGCTCCCACTTCGGTGGCAATTTTTGACTAAGCAGTGCTGTCCCCAGAGGTAGAAATTAGTCTGTGGTCTCCAAGCTAGCGGCATGTTGGAGGTGACTGAAGTGACAGTCTCTGAATGTCAAGAACATGATCTTTGTGGGAACAAATGGAGAAATATTGAAGGCTAGCTATGGTTTACACCCAGTTATGTGTTCTTCTCCATCTTCTCAAAGCAAAAAGTCGAGGGAAATTCTTAAAGTGGAGTGGAGAAGCATACTCTTTTTAGGACAAGGAGAAAGAAGCCTAGCCCTAGGCTATGTGAGGCTCAAAGGCCAGCTCTACATAAAATACACAATGGCCTTGTGTCCTTCCCTCTTAAATAGTTGCTTAAACCATCATTAAAATGCTGGTCCCACAGGAGGCTTCACACCAGGGTCCCTGGGAATATTTCCTGTCATTTCTTTGTGCACACACGCTTTTTTTGATAACAATATTGTGAGCTTAGGAAAGGAAATTGAAGTTGATGGAGTAATGCTAATTTATACCAGCTGAGACTTAGCCCAGTGTCTGTTGTCTGCACACAAAAGTATTTATCAGCACAACACACACTGGGTATGTTTCTTACTTCTTTTTTCCCTATTCTTTCCTCACTGGAACAGCATAGAACTTTTTTAACAGTATGTGTGGTTCCTTACAAATGAAGAAGCAAAACCTAAGAGATAGCCACTTCAAGCACTATGATTGAAAGACCAGTGTCTTCAGGAAAATAAAGACTTTGTTCTGAAGACCATCCAGTGAATTGAGAGTTTGGGCTTAGAAGCAACATTAACTGCAGTTGAAAAGATGGTGAACATCTGCATGGGCAATCTAGGAGTGCACCCCAATAGCTGATCAAGAACATCCTTGAACAGAAACGTACTCGAGCGTGGGCTTTTCATGGACTAGATGCTTGGCTTTTAGAATAAAAAAGCCTTCCTGGGCTGAGGCTGTAAGTTCACGGCATAAAATAAGTTGCTGTATCAAAGCTAGTTATAACGTGTCAGCTGTTCTTCAGTAGCTCCCACTACCAAGGTAATGAAATGTGATGAAATACGACACAAAAGGAATTGCGTTTACTACAGAGTAAATGCGTACACATGAGCTTCTACCACAGAGCAGCTGATTTGTGACAACTGTTGTCTCTGCGTGATCTGTTTTTCTCCTTTTTCATTCATTCTGGTTTTCCTCAAAAAAAGGAAAAGAAAAAAAGGTGCAGGCTGGGCTATTTGTCCTTCATTTGTATATTTTTAAATTGAAAAGAAAATGATTGTATCTAGAATTGACGATGTGATCTTAAGCTTAACTCTTTGGGTTTCTAAAATGTGACATTTAACCTGTTTGGTCCAGTTTTGCATGCAATTTAAATGGTTTCAGAAACTCGACTATTTCTATCTCTCCCTTCTCCCAGGAAATCTGCATAACAAAACACATTCTAGTAACTTACTGCCATCGTAACACAAATATTGGCGTGATTCTGTTGAAACAGAGCCATGCCCTGGATTATAGAGTTGAGTTCTGAGGTGGGAAAGAGAGCTTTCAGCATGAAAGATAGAAAAGAAAATGCTTTTACGGGTGATGCTTTTACTTTTAAAAGGAGTCCAAGCAGAATTTTTGCCTGACTTAGAGAAGAGCAGATGTCTTTTTTAGCACTATTCATTTTTCATGGAAGAAAGGTTTCAAATTCTGTATATGCAATTTTACACACATATGCCCAACAGTAGAATTATTTAATTATTGCTTAATTGTTATAAGACATACAAATGTCACTACATTTGGGGCTTAATCAGATGACTATGAAAGTAATCACGAGGTTTTCAACTGATTTTGTTGGCAAGTACAGTCTTATAAAGCCAACATGCCTTTAGCAGGTCTTTCTAGGAGGGATTTAAAGCCCTCTGCACCTTCCTAGGTCCCCACAACCAGCCTCATAAGACCTGTACACTTAGGACTGGAAATCCTTGAAATTCCACAAGGTCTGGAAATCCTTCAAGTGGCACTCACCTGCAAACTTGGCCCATCGCAGTGAGGATGGGTATTGCCACTGAACAGGGATCCAGGGTTTCACACAGAGCGTGTGTGCATGTGCATGCATACACTGATTTTTGGTAAGCCAAAGGACAGTCAGATGCCAGTTCCCAATGAAAATCAACAGACATAATCTTTCCTTTCTTCCCAAATCTCCTTGGTAAATACTTGTGTAGAACTAGTGCAGATAGCTGCTGACCAAGCATGGTATTTGAATAACCTTAAAAATTTAGCCTTAGCTATTAGAGTATTCCAGACCTCCCAGTCTGCACTGGGCATTTATTAGGTCACTTGAACACTGCATCCCATTTTGTTGCAACATTAGATTCATTTCATATTTATGCTTTTTCTTCCTTTCTTTCACTGAAGCCAGCAGGACTGCCTTGTAAATGAGATACCATTGTGTTTCTCAGGGGGAGCATCCTGTACAAATAAAAAAGCAGCAGAGTAAATCATTTTATAGCATATGGTAGATTCTAAGCCTCAAAGAACTCAGCTTTCCATAGCAGCAGAGGCACAAATGGAATCAAATGAATAAATTGCCATGTTTTCTTATTATGAATGTCTGAATTGAGAAGTTCACCTGAGCAGATACCTTCTTTTGTAATTGCCTGGTATTTGCTCTTCCTTACTAGAAAGAAGGCAAAGACAAGACTTTTATCACCCCATTTTTCATTTATTATGTGCTAGCAAACAGCTGCCTGTTTAAGAACAGGGGAGTGATTATTCCATATTAGGATCCTTAAGGTAGTAAATTTGCATGGGAGGAAAGTAGGCTGGTGGTGTTCATTTATGGCACAGTCTGAGAGAGAGGGTGCCTATGATACACAAGGCTGCTAAGGTGAGAGACCAGAGGAGGACTAGTAGAAGACATGGGTTTCAGTCCTCCTCTGCTACCTCTGCAATACCACCCAAGACTTCACTGGCAGATTTATCTCATGCAGGGAATGCAGTGGGTTGCTCACAGTTTACAAACTATAGGAACTCCCAAAGTCATCCCAGTTTCTCCTGAAATAATTTTTTGCACCTCAACCTTCCCATGGGCTAGTGTCTGATCCTCCTCAAGTTTCTCTGCTACCTTCTGAAGGTGAATGAGGGACAATTAGGCCATATATTAAATTCATGGCAGCAGAACAGAGCTACGTGTGGAATCACACGTGGCATATATTGCAAATGACTCAGACTGTCTGGGCCTGATCTGCAGCATAGTACCGCTGCCCCTTCTTGGTGTTCAGATGGTGTTGGATGTTCAACAAAAGGGAGTACTGGGTAGGTATTTAATGAGTAGCTATGTGTGTCAGCAAGTGACATAAAACCCTGTGCAGGTTGGTCACTCTCCTGGTAAGAAGCCTGTGCTATTTCTCTACTTCTTTTGCTCTAGCACCTTATTCCCCAACTCAACAAGCAACAGTGAGTGAAATGAGTAAAGACAGAAGGGGTCATTGATTTCTTTTTATTGCCTTGAAGACAATGTGTGAGCATTCCCTTAACATAGTTAGCACAGGAATGCTCCCTGCTGATCCCAGAAAGTGGGAAGACAGACACAGAAGACTTGTGTTCACAGGTTGTTAGGTCTTGTTCGAAGGGATAAAAGATTAGAATCATAGAATGGTTTGGGTTGGGAAGGACCTTATGATCATCTAGTTCCAACCCCCTGCCACAGGTGGCTCAAGGCCTCATTCAACCTGGCCTTGAACACAGCCAGGGACGGGGCACTCACAATTTCCTTGGGCAGCCTGCTCCAGTGCCTCACCACTCTCACTGTGTAAAGAATTTCTTATATCTAATCTGAATCTCCCCTGTTTAAGTTTGAACCCATTACCCCATGTCCTATCACTACAGTCATATATCAATAAAAAAATTGATAGTTTCTGCAAGTGATTCTGAAGGGAATTTCCATACAATGTTAGTCCTGTAATTCCAGTCCTGTGTTTGTTGATTTTGCAATCTCATGTATAGAAAGAGGAAACACGCTTTAATGAGCAGATCCTTCATTCGGGAAGCCTTTGTCTTGGGGAATGCACAGCCAGGCCCAGGAAACACAAGTCATTAATGCTTTGTAGTTTTTTTAGTCATTGAGATTAGTGCATAAAGAAAACAAGAACGGCAAGCATGCCTTATGATAAGCATGAAGTTAAGGGACTACACAAAGAATGATAACTAAAAAGTTGCATTGGCAACAGGCGATGATGTTGAAGGGAGAGTAACAGAAAATGTCATCTACAGAGTGAGTTTTCAGAAGTGTACCTTCCTCACTGAACAAATCAAGTCCTTTAGTAAATGCTTAAATTTGGGCTTCTGCTAAGTAAGATGGTCCCAAAGAGAGGCATTTTGTAAATGTGACTCTGCTTAAATGTGATTGCTGTCTTGATGCCCAGTGTGTCCTTGTACCTTGCTTTACTTTGTGTTGCACTTGTTGGGCAGTCAGCAGGGCTCAAATGATTTGTGTTGTCTCTGAAGCGTAGACCAGACTTGTCTGATATGATTTTTTGGTTTTATGTAGTACCTCCTATGGAAGATTGTAAGGAACAAGAGCCTGTGATGGACAACAATATTTCTCTGGTGCCTTTTGAGAGACCTGCTGTTATAGAGAAGGTGACAAGCAACATGGGAAAGCGTAAAAGCTCCACCCCACAGAAGTTTGTGGGTAAGCTTGAAATACGCCTTTTATTATTTTTAGTGTGTAGGTATAGGTTACTTGTTGTTTGCAATAGCCAAAAGAACAAGGGGAAAAGTAGTGCTCTCAGAACTTGGTCGTGATGGGGAAGGCCAACAATGAAGATGATTAAATAGCCGCAAGAAATCCTGAAAATTACTGAATTCATTTTACCCACCCAGAGAATTCAAAAGTGAGGTCCCCAGAATAATGAAAATGGTTTAGAAATCCTTGAGCTTTTTACTGTGCCTTAAGGCTTTTTTGGTTTTTTAAACTTTTCTCTGGCCCTTTTGAGATTTAGACTTGTCTTGTCCTTGCCCCAGCAAATAAAAACTAAGATTCTCATATAATTATTTGTCTCCATATATGTGTGTGTGTGTGTGTGTGTGTGTGTGTGTGTGTGAAAAACAAACAAGTATCTCAAGACTTGTAACTTGTATTACATTCTCGGGAGTTGGCAACAACTGATCTGATAGTACCGGCATGAGGAAATAAAATCCCATCACTTCTGTTGGAAAAACTGCTTGCTCCAAGTGCAATGTTCTGCACACAATAAACTTATTAAGGCATGAATACAAACCAGCACTTTGGATGACTTTTGCATACCAAATTTAGAATCCTAGGCCCAGAATTCATCTTTTGCTTTGTGTTTTGACATCTTAAAATTGTTCAGCTTCTAACAGGAGACAGTATGGGGAATTTTGCTTGGCTTGAGTGGTAATTTAAACTTTCTTTTTACTGCTACTGAGGCAGTGCTAAACTTCTTAGGAGGGAAGTTGGGACATAGAATTATTTGGGGTAAGTGTATGCTGCTAGACTCCAAAGTCATGTAATATGCATTTTCCACACTCACTCCCTGGAAGGACAGTTGTACAGAATTTAAGGCTGTCATATACTCATTCTGCCTACACTGAGGATACTTATGGAGAGAGGATCAGAGCACTGTAAGCAATTAACACAGCCATTTAGAAAAGTTGTTGCCCCTCAGCTAAATGCAGATTCAGATGGATTTGTTAAATCACCACTGAAGGTGGTTTTCAGCTAACCCACATGCTTTTGAATAGTAGGGGGCTAGCAGCATGCAGCAGCTCACCTGGGGGGCACTGACACACTGACCTGGCTGCTCTTAGTCATCTGACCATTTCCAAATATCAGTGCTAAGCCAAGGTTAGGTCAGGAACAATCCAACCCACATGAGGAACGCTGGGAGACATCGGTGTTTCCTGTATTGTAATTAGTACTTCTGATATAAAAGCTTAATTCTTAGACTGTTGTCTTTTAAAAGTGGTCTGAAATGGATTACTGTTTAGCTGATGAGAACTGGAGGATTTATACTCTAATTTACAGCTGTGATAACAGAGCTGAAGAAGGGGGAAATGGGAGCAAAACTCTACTGACAAGCCAAATACAGCTTTATGAGACTGTAAACATGGCCCCATCATAGCAGGTTTCCCTAATGTTGTCTCAGCAAGTACTGTATGTTCTTGCAGGTTGTGATCAACAGTGGTATTAGTTAACCAGGCTGACATTTAAACTGTCAGACCTCAGAAATATTACAGCTTCAAGATGAAGAAGGGCAGTTCACATCTTTCACTCTTTTCCGCCCCCCAGGTTGTCCACAGATGTGAACAGAATTGTTTGCAATACCTCTCAAGGTTATCTTTGCAGGGGCGAAAAACTTAATCTGGGAAGGCTGGAGACCTTGCTTTCTTCCCTTAAATCCTGTTGTACCCAGGCCTGCTCCCATAAACAGTATAGTTTGCTCATTATAAACCTACCTCAACTGATTGGAAATCCTTGCCTGAGATATGCTGTAGCAGATTATTCTTCTCTTCAGTATGGTATACTACTTTGTTGTTAGATAAACTTGTTTCTTCTATAGGTGTAACAGATCATTCTGCTATTTTCTGGGGCTGGGAATTCAGGATTTCATGTGACGTACAGCTGTTTATCCAGATCCAGCTGTAGGGAAAAAATACCCTCTTTCATATTTACTGTATCTTATTTTTCTGCTTTTCTGATCTTTCATGGCATCACCGTGTTTGAAATGAATAACAGCGGTCTCCACTTTGTTCTTTTTCTTTACTTTTTTTTTTCTACCATGACCTCACTTTTCTTCCCGTTTTATCCCCAGTGAAATACTGTTCAACTCTATCAGGAAGAACTTGTAATGGTTCTCTTGCTTGCAGGAAATTTTTCTGTGCATACTGCAAGTGTGGCACGTGTCCAAAACAACTTAATGGTGTTTATGAGAAGGTCATGTAAGCATAAGCTAAAACCTTTGCATGCTACATCTATCAATGCTTTACTGCTGTTTCTGATCAGCAATCTCCAAGGGACCTTGGGTTTGGACCACAGTCTCTACTCTGGCTGAAATTTCGGAAGGGAAGGAAAGGAAGCAACATCCAGCAAATAGAGTTAGTTTCTGAATGAAAGATTTGGTTATATATCTGCTGTTGAGATACAAGTCTTCCCAAACCTGTTGAAAATGGTGGAGGCAGAAAGTATAACTTCTTTCAATGAAGGGAGAAGCACACACTAGAGAAATTGAAAGTAGCCATCTTCAAGCTGATCTCGTGAAGCAGATTCACATATTTTCAGTTTGAATGTGGTGCTCACTCTCACAGAGCATTACTGAGGTGTCAAGAACTAGCAGGATACAAACCAAGACATTCATGTGGCTTACGATAAGGCCACGGTTGTTATAGTAAGAATCAAAAATACACAGGCATTTCAGAACAGATGAAGACCAACCAGCTTCAAAATTAGAGTCAACTTCTAGTTAATGGGGGTCAGAAGGAAGTTTACCTAGTGGCAAATTCTGTGACTGCTTTTTCCAAGATTTCCTGCAGCTTTCTCCCAAGTGTCTGGCATTGCAGTTGCTGTAGATACTTGATGAGATGGTCTACAGGTATCACAGGGCAGTTGTGTCTATGTGCTTTGATCTAGCTTCAAATACCTGCTTTGAGGTTTTTTTGAATGTCATACAATAAGATGACCATAGTGGAGAATGTTTCTTCTTCTACTTCACTATTGTAGGGCCAAGTGTAAATAGAATTTGAGCATAATCTTGCATGAAAATTAAAAAATATGAGTCTGATTAGTTTTCAGTGCAAATTTGGCCAAAGAGGAATTAAAATTGAAAACCATGTTGGACTGGTTTGTTAATTCTTCTGAGCTCTTTTGTTTCACGCCCTCTCCTCCCCACATGATCATTTATTTTACTCTTTTATGTCACGCTCAATTTCTAAGGCTCTGACATCTTTGGAACCAGTTTATAATTAAAGGAATGAATAATTCAGGTCACTGACAATTTACGATTTTCTCTACTCTGCTGTCTGTGCTGGAGTAACTAAACGTGGAAGACAAAAGGAATCAAAATAAGGTTTGTGTCATTCATGAGAGTTGTCCATAAAAGACAGGTATTATTTCTTGATCTATATAGCCTACAAAGGACTGACAGCATGTTTGGCAGCTGGATCAGACTCTCACGAGATCCAGTTCTTTATTCAAACACAGGAATGATGTGGGTGGCCAGAGCAGGTGACAGGGACTAATGTTTTTTCCATTTTCATTCCTTTTCTTCCCACTGTGACAAAGACTCCATCTGCCTCTTGGAGCTGCCCTCCAGTCCCACTTTGGCCCCACCTGGGAAGGAGCTGCTCAATTTCGTATGAGACCGGAGCCACCTCCCATTACAGAGTTGTCCATCCTATCAGTGGTAGGACAGGCATCACAGACAGCGAGACTGCCAGCCCATGGCAGAAACACTGAAAAGAGGATGTTTGATGGCAAGAAGTCACCATTATGTCATGTTAGATTAGGGAGGCCATTGCTTTAGGACTATTTGCTCCTTCTGTCCTTCCTTCCCTGTTTTTCTCCAAATGCCTTGTGTGTAACAAAGAAGTAATTTTCTACATTGTGCTTTCTCACAGCCAGCCATAGGGAAACAAAGTGAGGTGCATGAACATGGTGTCTAATCAGAAGCATGTGAGCAGTATTGCTGAAGAGAGTAGGAATATTTATGTGCTTCACTTTAGACTTGCATTTAATTACCTTCCTAATCAGGACTAAGTTCCCAAGCGAAAGTGATGCATCATCTCCAAGGATAACATGATTGTTCTGTGGGTAATGTTAAATTATTTCTCTATGCATGATTTTTAGATAAGCCACATTAAGTGGAATGAATTATTATAGTCAAAAATAAAATGCTGAGTGATAGCTATGTTGAAATGTACTAATGCTATTTGGAAGAGATTTGGGAATACAGTTCTGTTTCTTTCTTATGGTGGTTTATACACATTTTGTTCCAAGCAATTTTGGCAAAAAGTGATAGAAGATTCTTGAGTTCTTTAATGCTTGGATAGTCAAACCAGTTGTCTGTAGCGACTCCTTGAATGTGTTAGCTTATGCTATTGAAGAAAGTACAAGTTTATGTACCAAGGTAGTGAAAAGTAACAAAGACAATGAATACCAACCAAATTATTTATCAGACTTTGTCAAATCAGCTTTAAAATGTAACAACTAGCTAATATTTGTGTCTGTGACCACATACGAGCATGTATATCTTGTATCTTATACATCTAGTTATGCATACAACCTTTCCTATTTAAAAAAGAGTTGCTGTTACATGAACTTTCCTTGTACTGACACTCTAAAGCCATCACAGGAAAAGCAGTGCTGCTGAGCTGAGGCCTGATGGAAGTAGTAGTAAATTGTTTTTTCAAAGGAGAGCTGTGATAGGTAACATGCCCTACAACTAGCATAATTTACCAGCATATTGGTAATGCCATTGATTTAAAAAGGTTACAAGGATGTGAATTTGGGTTCACATCAGCCAACTTCATCATTATTATGTATTTATTTAACCTGTATCAGTGAAAGTTGCTTTTGCCATTTACCAAATGACACTAAGCTACACAGTGTGGTTTCTCTATTTTGTGTTCTTGCCTAAGCAGACACTGTGGTGGTGGTAGCGATGTCTTTTTCTCAGACCAAAACATTGGGATAGGATTTTTTTCTTTTTTGAGGGGGAGAACTACAAACATACCATAGCTTGACCATGAGATGGCAGATCAGCCCCCAGTGCTCCTGTTACTTGCTCTCTTCTGTGTCATTTTACTGACATTTCTTCTGCCGGTTGAAGGATTTAAATATTGTATCTCTAAAGGTGCCCCTGTACCTGTTGGTCAGGTTTCTTGCTATGCAGCCCTATTGTAAGGTATGTATGAGGCACCGCAGAGTGCCGGGGACGTGTGGCACTGCGTCCTTTAATTTTGGGAGAGTATGTCTAATGATATAAACGAGCAAAGCTTCATTGACCTTGGTGGTTCAATCCCATTTTCTACCAGTTAACATGTATTTCCTAACTTGAAGCACAGGCCCAGTCAGGCCCAGTGGGAGGTTTGGAATTGGTCAGGAAGTCACTGCAGCCACATGCTTCACTTAAAATAAAAAAACAAAAAAAACTGTTGGTGAAGTTGCTGTTTTACCCATCTCAGGACAGAAACTTCATAGGAGGTCAGTTATCAAGTAGATAAGGAGGCTAATTTGGGACTCTGGAATGAATTTCACACCAAGTCAGGGTGAATTTCAAGGTGAAATTCTGCCCCTCCCTACCCCTTTTACAGTGAAGCCTTGAAGTGGTTACGTTCATTTGTCTCATTCATTTGCTCTTGTCCCTTAGGTGAAAAGCTCATGAGATTTGGCTATCCAGATATTCCCTTTGATATGAACCTAACCTATGAGAAGGAGGCTGAGCTGATGCAGTCTCACATGATGGACCAAGCCATCAACAATGCAATCACCTACCTTGGAGCTGAGGCACTTCACCCCCTGATGCAGCACACACCAAGCACAATTGCAGAGGTGGCCCCCGTCATCAGCTCAGCTTATGCTCAGGTCTATCATCCTAACAGGATAGAAAGGCCCATTAGCAGGGAAACAGCTGACAGTCATGAGAACAACATGGATGGCCCGATCTCCCTCATCAGACCAAAGAGTCGAACCCAGGATAGAGAGGGCTCCCCCAGCAATAGCTGCCTGGATTCTACTGACTCAGAGAGCAGCCACGAAGACCGCCAGTCCTACCAAGGAAACTCTGCCTTAAATCCCAAGAGAAAGCCAAGCCCGGCTTATATGAAGGAGGACGCCAAGGCTTTGGATGCCACAAAAGCTTCTAAGGGCTCTTTAAAGGATATCTACAAGGTCATCAATGGAGAAGGGGAGCAGATTAGGGCTTTCAAGTGCGAGCACTGTCGCGTCCTTTTCCTGGACCATGTCATGTACACCATCCACATGGGCTGCCACGGCTACCGGGACCCACTAGAGTGCAACATCTGTGGCTACCGAAGCCAGGACCGCTATGAGTTCTCATCGCACATAGTCCGAGGAGAGCACACATTCCACTAGGCCTTCTCATCCAAAGGGGACTTGTATGAAGTAGAAGAACTGCACATGAAGAAATACTGCACTTACAATCCCACTTTTCCTCAGACATTGAGACGCCTATTTTGTTGTTGTTGCTGTTGTTGTTGTTGCTGTTGTTTAATTATTATTATTATTAACCTTATTTTTTGTGGACCCAACCTCATTTGCTCTGCCCAGCTTAAGAATGGAAAGAAGGGAGGGAAGGGATAAAAGAGGGGTTTGTTGTTGCCGTCACTTTTTGGTGGGTGGCCCGCGTCGCTTTCATGGGAATTGAAAGGCAGCCTGTTTCTGTCTCAATCAGCTGTACATTGTGTCCTGTTTTGGGACATCACTCAACCCTGCTAGGTGCTTTAAAGTCCTGACGAGATGCCACTCACTCATTTACAATTTCAGACGAATAGATAGAAACATTTCAGAGGAGGGCCTTTTCCAAACGTATAGATATGGTGTGGGGTTTCGGTGGCTGGAGGAGAGAGGGGGATCTTTATTCTGCAGAATGAACAATTATTTTTAAAGCAAAACTATTAGGGATTTAGGAGCATGAATGAAAGTCAATGTTCCTTTCAAAATTACTTTTTAGGGTGAGCTGTTTTCCTGGGTTCAGTGTGTATTGCCCCTCTAGAATGTAAATTTAAAGAAAAAAAAAATAAAAACAAAATATATGTCTTAACACTGTACCACATTACAGCAGTTTAGTTTCATAAGTCTGAGGGCCTTTTGTGGTAAGTCTGAGGCTTTGTATTTTTATTTTCCTTAACTTATGAAGCACCTTTTTTAGAATTGTTGATTTGCTGTTACTCCATGCCTATGTATTGACTCACAGGCTTCTTAGAGACCCTTGGGAGCCTTACTTATTTAGTTGCACCCTGTGTTTTAAGAAATAGCATTTAGAAATAACTTTTACACTTGCTTCTAGGACAGTAAGTGGCCTAGGAGTGGGTGAGAGAGTCTGTAGTTTACTCAAGAGGTTCTGCTGCTCTTCTGAAATAATTTTGTTTTAAAATTACGGATTTTAAAATGACAGAAGTCCTAAGTAGCAAAGTGTTCTTTAAATACAGGTATATAGAGATATATAATTATATAAATACTTTCTCATTCTATTATCACAGTGTTAACCTCTTGGCAACAGCCTAAACTAAGACTTGCAGCTGGGAAAAAGCTAGGAGCCAGATCCTTGGCCAGCATTAGTCCCCTTAGCCCCACTGAATTTAATGAAACTACCCCAACTACTTCAGCTACATCAGGAGCCAAGCCTTTACCGTTTAGTCTCTCGTTGACATCTTATTTGCTAATCTGCTGAAGTTCCTTTCGGTTTTAAGTCATCAATTCTACTTTAATTTAGGAGTGGAAGTGTTTGCAGGTTTTGATGCATAGCCTTTGCTCTTCGAGAGCACAGAAGCCCTGCAAATGAGCAGATAGCGTATCACTTTCCCTATTTCTTCAGAAAGTGATACATGGAGATGCAGGTGTTGTGCTTTGATTTGGATTTGCAGATTTCATTTTTATTC
This sequence comes from Strigops habroptila, assembly GCF_004027225.2. Lineage (NCBI taxonomy): Eukaryota > Metazoa > Chordata > Aves > Psittaciformes > Psittacidae > Strigops > Strigops habroptila. Next base: position 2,248,675 of record NC_044281.2, read on the forward strand.
CTATGTTATTAAATTCACTGTAGGGAAGACGAAACAAACTTCAGAGTAAGTCTTTGAACTATAGACTGGACAAGAGCAAAAGAAAATCAGACCTCCAATCTGTTTTGGTTCCTTTCTTTCTTTCCCAATAAATAACAAAGCCAACAACCACCCAGCAAGTTGCAGGTTGCATCAGTAAAAACTGGGCTTAAACCTACATGACAGATTGCCATTGAAACCCAACTGTTTGTACCAATCACAATTGAAATGTTGTTGTTTGGCAACAAGAACAAAGCTTGAGAATGGAAAGATCTGCATGGTTTTAACCCCCTCCATGCACACGGTCTCCATGCGCTTGGTGAGACCTTTTCCAAAGTATAAAGTTACTAAAGTGTAAAAGAGAGAGCAAGATCAGGCCATAATGAATTCCCATCTGCTCACTTCAATCTGCGTACTCGATGCATATGCCAGTTTGCTGTTCGTTTTGAGGGTACTGGTTTTTTAATTCTCCTCTTCCTAGACCTGGAGCATGTGAAAGTAGGAGCTGAGTGGTATTGATTGAAATCTTTTTATGGTGACATTCTTGGCAGCTAGAACCTGTGTTTAGAAAGGATACAGTAGATCATGGCCAGATTACCTGATGACTGCTTCCCAGCACTGAAATGCTATTAAGTAGGAGCTGGTAAAGTCTTGAAGTAGCCTATTAATTATAATACAATGTGGAGAGAAATGTCATCTTCTGTAATGTGAGAGCTATCAAGGCTCGGAATATACGGGCTTTGGAGAGACAGATTTAAAGACCTATTCCCAACATTGTTCTTAATGTCATTGGGTTCCTCCCCCTCCTTCTTTCTTCATCCTAATGTAGAGGAAAGTCAGGCAAATGAACCACTGCCGTCCTCCAGACCATTCTCATTTTCTTGTGCTTGGTGCAATCAAAGAAGCTTGTGCAGGAATAAAATGGGGAGGTGCTGGAGGGCATCACTTTTATTCCTTATGGCTGATTCTCTGCAGCCGTGAAGGTTGGCTGAGGAGGTAGCCAGCCGTGTTCTGCATCAGGATGTGCTTGGAAATTCAGAAAAGAGGGTTTGCTTTTTGAGGTCGGAAAAGTCATCTGAGAACAATGTGCAAAGGGAAAGGTGCTGGGCCTGAAGGTCACTTGGCTTGCATGGGCCTCCAGGAAGACACGTGCCTGAGCCAGAGAAAAGGGTTGCCGGCAATCCCTTTCAGTCTCTGGGGGACAACGTTCTGTTCTCCCCTCTGTGGTCAGTGGAAAGAACACAGGCTATGGTTTCTTGGAATGCTTAGCACTAGGGAAAAAGCATTAACAACTTCTGCCCGTGTTTAGGAAAGCACCAGAATACGGGAAAGACAGAGAATAATCTCTTGTGTATTCACAAATAAGTTGGCTGCAATTACATCTGCAGTTTGTTAGTGTGCACTTTCATTCATTGATGATTCATTGATACCTCCTGTAGCATATATTCTGTAGATGTTTAAAGTATCAAACAGGGAGGCTCTGTGGTTTTGTAGCTGGGTTCAGTTAAGCTCAACTTCTTGTTCCAATGGTAGCATGCGAGATCTGTATCTGAGCACCCTATGTCCTGGTATCATAGGCACAGAGAACTGGGAAGGCAGTGGGGAGAGACACTGGTTTAATTATCTTCCAAAAACTGCATTTTTGGAGAGCAAGAAAGTGAGGGGTTACATTAAATCAATGCCTTTTCTGAAGACTCAGTGAAGTTTTTCATCCTAGAGCTAGGGAAAAGATTAAATTCTAGTTCAGATTTTGAACAGTGTTTTGGGCTAGCATTGATTTTTAGCATTTGCTTACTACTGAAAATCACTGGAGGGTTTTATCTCAAGCAGTTTGCCCCTACACAGAAGTGTGCAAAATGAGGCCTCAGAGATTTTTTTTTTTTCCTCTTGCTTCTTCTCTGCAGATTTCTAAGAAAAGCTCTTGAGTTTTGTCGAGTTCATTAGTCATTCACAGTGTACTAGGAATTTCAGTAGATAATCCTTGGCCTGCAGATCCATTTGTTCTAAGTATTTGGTGTTGGAAATTGAACCTGACTGATTTTTATTGGGCTCTCATGAAATTCTTGGAATTGAGTTTCCAGTTAAAAACATGCATTTGCAAATGCTTGTGAACATCCCCATTTTCATAAAAAAAAAAAAAAAAAAGCCATTTCTGCACATATTCCTACCAGTAAACCCTTTTGCTTCTTTTTACATCAAAAATGACAAGATTCTGACTCAATTTAGAGTATTACAAGCCTATTAATTTCAATAGAAGTGTGACTGCTTATTCTGCTCTTGCTATGATCCATATTCTTGGAGCAAAGGGCATTATCTATGTATCTGCTGTTATGGCCAATGAATTTTACAGCCACCTCTCTTTGCAGTCAGTTAGGAGTGCACATCAAAATATATATAATATTTTCAGTAAAGCCAGCTCTTTACTCAGTAACTTATGGGATTAAAACAATTTTATTCTCCTTAAAAAGTGCTTCCATCTATGATGTGATGGGAAATGTGTTTAGGCATTAACCTCTGTTGCTCTGTATTAGGGAGAAAGAATCAAAGTCTGTTAATTGGCCTGATTTTTTAATGGTGGGCGTTTCTACAATGTGAGGTCGCAGCTCACAAAACAGCCATGTGGAACTGAAGTATATTTACTGCAAGGGGAAGAAATTCTCGATTTCAGGAGTTTCCAAATTTTTTTCTGTTTACAAGGGCATTCCTAAATTGGGGCTGTCAGGCAGAAGAGGAGGCCAGGAATTAAACAAACCCTTCAAAACTGGCTTTTTATTACTGTTTCCTAGGTCCTGTGTTAGCTTTTTCATATTCGAAAGAAGCTAGACAACAGACACTCCTTCCTCCAGAAAGAAACTTCAGAGATAATTTATGGAAAGGACATTATTATTATTATTATTTCAGCCAAGGACAGGAGCCACAGTAATACAGTTCCTTTGCCAGATAATATTCCTTTCCTTAACTCTTGCTGTGCATTGTAACGTGATGAGGAGGGGGAAAGGAGGCTGCTCTGATACCCCAGTTGCCTAAACTCAGTGTGGCATTTGAGGAAAAGTGTGATATAATTGGCTTTGACTCTAGAAATTGGCATCTTAGCTTGGCTTAGTATCATTTAAAAACAAAAATGGATGGCAGTAGTGGCCTGTGGTCTAGGGCAGCTGGAGATTTTGAGAAAGTATATTTATATATATATATGGTATCGTATAATTAGATATATGCTTTATTGTATATGTGCCTTTTTCAAATGCATTTTGGAAGTTTGTGATGTCGTTCATGATATCCTACCATACCCTTTCAGAATGCACGACAAAAACCAACCCAAAGTAAACATCCCTTCTGCTATGGTGTAGCGAGGCAGATCCCTCTCCCCTTTGGCACCCTTCTTGGCAGCTCGACCCAGAGGGAGGACCATCTTTGTACTTTGCTGTGAGATTTCCTGGAGTTTGATGGCTTTTAGGAGTGGGAGAGGCTAAGAATTGCCCTAGCAAAGTGCATTCCAGCTACCCAGCCAGACCTGGCCCCAACCAACACAGCATCCCCAGCTGCACAGTGCCCTGCACAGCGCCAGGGCAGCGCTTCCCTGTTCTCCCCCTCCCAAGATTTAAGTAAAGTATGCTTGAAAACAGACTTTGCTGTGCTTTTAAGATGCTGCTGAGGAGCAGACTTTAAAGCATCTACCACTTGCTTCGGCCTGGAAAAAGAAATCTGTCAGAACAAAAGTCCTTTGGAAATGGTTTGTAAGTTTGATGGTCATGCTGCTGCCACCCTGATGGTTGATGCAGAGGTGAGAGAAGCCCATCTGTAGAAGATGTTATGGGGGTTTATTAGCTGGAACACTTGGGTGAGAAGCGCAGCATTTGTTTCGGTGCTTTCCTGGCAGGTTGGTGACCTAGTTTCAGATCTAGTTATTTACCCTGCATGGGTGCAGTATCTAAGTGTGCCGGCACAGGCACAACGTGAACCTGGCAGGGGAGGTGACTAGGTGAGGGTGCTTTGGGTCAGGCCCTGAGCCCGTTGCCAGCTCCTCAGCACCTCTCTTCTGGGGTCTGGGGCTGTGGCAGTCACAGAGAGTATGTGGGAGGAGGAATTAGGTAGAAAAGAGGCAGAATTTGCTTCATCGTAAATATATTCCCTTTATCCCATTAAGAATTGTCCTGAAGTATAAGCCAAGGAGAGCATTACTGGTTTCTGATTTAGCCTCTAACAGCCGTGCCTGAAAGCGTGTGATTATGTCCTTCTCCACTGAAGCTCTCAAGTGAACAGAGGACAGACAGGAGGAGGTGGTGTGCTGACGTCTTGCCATGCTGCACACTTAACAGGCTAAGATAACAATAAAACTGGTATCTAAATCACCTAGCTTTTCCAGCCTTTGGAACGGTGGTTGTTGGTATGCTCACTCGGATCCTTATTTGGGAGGATAACTGCCCGTGCGCTCTCCTTCTGTGAAAAACTTCTTTACAAACTGTCCTGGGTTCAGTTTGTGTCCTTAAACCACAACACAAACAAATCACGGGACAGTGGGCAGAGATGACCGTTTCAACAAAGACTTAGATCACTGTAGTAAACCATATGATTTACAGTTACAAAAGGAGTACTGTGATGTATTTCCTAGCAGTATGTGAAGTATTTTAACAGAGTGAATGACAAGGAAGTTACTCACATCATGTCTTGAGAAGGGCTCATGATGCATACTCTACTGGGAGAAAGGGAGCAGCTTGGCCCAAAGCTTGGGACTGACACTTCCTTCCTGCAGCAGGTATTGATTTAGGTGCATGCACTGCAGCCCAATAAAACATGTGAGCATAATCAGCCTCCTGCCATCCCTTCAATTAGATCTGGAAGTACACAGGAGCTTTGCAGTTAACAATGTGCTTAATAATTACCATTAATTAATTGTGAGATTGGGTCCTTAGTTGCTGATCAGTGCAGTGCAACAGCTCTGGTTAGGTCTTGGTTTTTGGCACTCCATGGTGGGGCTCTGCAGTGAAGACGGTGGTGTAGCAGCCTTAATCCCTCACACTCGGCCATATGTGAATGGCAGCAGCCTCTAGTCTGGATTATCCATCACGGATAAAATATGGGCACCTCCCGCAAGGCATGGTGGAGAGCGTGACTCCATTATTGGCACAACGAGGCCAGTTTGCAGTAAATTGGGCCATTTAGTTTTACCTCAAGTGACATCAAATACGAAAAGCTTCTTGAAGGGGTAGAGGTCACTGAATCCCCTACTATGCACTTACTGGGATTTGACATTGCTTACTGGAAATGGATGTTCGTTCCTGAACACACTGTAACAAGGGAAGGACTTTTTGGTTATTTTTGTAGTCGTTCAGATTCTGAAACTGTGATCAATTATTTGACGAATTGTCAAGTGTCCTCAGAGCTTGAACATGTTCACTTCCTCTGCCATGTAGCAGTCTCCTCGGGCTTTCAGTGGTTTTCTCTTTCTCTCTCCCCCTTTTCCTTCTCTGAGCTTTAAGTCTGGGCCTGCTCTTATCTCCTGTAGCTTGGGGCTGTCTAGGGGTTTGGGGGTTTGTTTGGGAGGGGTTTTTTGTTCATTGGCTGTACAGTCTGTTTACATATTTTTGTACTCAAGTGTAGTTTTATATTAAAAACAGGAAAAAGAAAAAAAGATAGTCAATTTGAGAAAACAAAATATTAAGGTACGTCTCTTTGTAACACTTTAAAGACCTAGGGTACCTTCAGAGATGACTCCACAGTGATGTAATTATAATACTGTATATTTGCCTTCCTTTTTAGTTGGTTTTATTTTCTGGTTGTATTTTTTTTTTTCCTAAAATGTATATCTTTTTATGAGAAACTGGAAACTTTTAATGCAAATGTTTAGAAAGATTTAAAATTGTAAAGTAAAAAAAAAAAAAAAAAGTCATATAATTTTTTTTTTTTTTCCTGTTGGAAGAAAATGCTTTAAAAAAAAGTTTTACTACTGTTGTATTCCAGGGTGGGGGTTACCAACCCCAAATTTGCTTCTTATGTTTCATTCTTGGATCCTGCTTTCTCAACGTGGTCAATGCAGACCTGGATGATTTGCTTATATTAGTCAAAAGAAAAACTTCACCAACAAAACCACCTTTTGGGGTTATTTTTCTGTTCAAGTGCAATACTTTCCCTGACATCGTATTAATATGCGGTGGTTTCTTTCTTCTTTCCTCAGTCCACACAAATCAGTGAAGCAAAATGCTTTGTCTTAAATACATTCAAAGATAAGGGTTAAGTAAATTAGACAAAATTAGACTGACAAAAGGTGAGAGAATGTAAGTTAAGGCTAAAGCCCATACCTTAACTCCTGCTTTTATTTGATATTGAAACACATCCAGTGCATGAATTAAGGACATACCTGTTCTTGCCTCTTCCTTTTCTTTTCTAATTGCAGCTTTCTTTTTAAGAAAAGCACTTAATATTGATGTTTATTAAAAATAACAAAAAATAAAAAGATCTTTTAGTCTGATCCAAAACCCACTCAGTGGAGACTCTTGTTGATTTTCATGATGGGTTTTGGATTAGCCCTAATCTCTTAGCTAGGGCAAAACTGCCATTTACTCTAATGGGAGAGATTTGCCTGTGTAAGAATTACAGGACTCATGTCCTTTATCTACCTGAGAGACCAGAAAAGCTTCTTTAGAGTTGTCCTTGTCTTATATAAGTTTAGATGGGACTTGTTTTACATATCATACATATTTATATATAGTGTATTTTTAATGCCTCCCCCCTCCCCCCCCCCCCAGTAGACTGAAGCCGCTGTTCTGTAAATATGTATTTAGGTACAAAATAAAGAGAGAAAATCCCATTGAGATTTCTTTGCAAGGCAGTCGCTGCGCATGCACAGTAGCCACTTTTGTCTTTTTAATTTGTATTTAGGAGATTTCTTTTTAATAATAACAAAGGTGAGGAGACTGTATCCCTTTCTGACTGATTGCCAAAATGATTTCCCAGACTCTTGTGTTTGAGTTCAACAAGAAAAATGCATTTGGTGGGTGACTGTAGCAGTCACCCACAGGTTCACACTCCTTGGGCTGAGTTCTGGTAACCTCACATAGGTTGCTCAGGTCCTCCCACAAACGGGGACTGTGCTGGAGCAGTGGGATCCTAGCAGAGCACGCACCGTTTTGTGAATGTAATTCAGGATATGGGCTCTGACCCATTTGTCACGGCATCTTCCCTGACTCACAGGGAGCTGCATTCTGCCCACTTTAGTGCTGGTTTCCTGAAGCAAGGCAGGTGAGTAATCTGGCAAATGACTGCTTTTCTCCCCAGTTATGATTCTTTTGGTTCTGTGACAGATGTTCTGAGCTCAAATTGAGGAACCTTTGCAATTTAAAAAAATAAATAGGAATGAAAAAAGAAAATCCAAGAAATGGGAGTTTATTCCAAAAGCCCGTGAAGACACTGGGGATTGTCCCATTTCTTTACATGGTCATTGGAACATGCTCTTATAAAAGGAGTTCAGAAATGATCACTATGACAGTGGTGCATGTGAGCAACCCTAATGTAAACCTGTATCCCCCTGCTAAAAGAGTTTTGCCGCTATAGACTGAACTATGGGACTTGTTATTTTTTTTCTTCATCTTAGTATACATGCATACATATGGTTCCACATCTGTATGTGTGTACTCTGTACATGTGTGAGTGTTGTACAGCCATGTGAGAGTGTGAGTCTGTATGTGTGTATAAATAAAAGAAGCTGCAGAAACTTTGTAATACTTTGTGAAAAGGATTATATTATAAAGGTTTGTACTGTCTTGAGTGCACAGCTACTGGAATAAATGTAGGGAATCTCAGGAACAAGCATATAATTTGTCCAAGAATTATTTCTTCTCAGAAGTGTAAGTGCAGTTTTTAATTCTGTATATTATTTAATATTTTACCAATAAAAATAAACTTCTGACACGAAAGGGTTTTCCATTCAAGCTTTCTGGAAACATTGGTGTATGCATACACTTTGCTTTCTTGCAGCAGGAAACACCTCAAAGGAATCACATTTCTACTGATAACAAAGCCTATGAATTAAATAGAGAGACTGAACATCTTATGAGTTGGGGTTATGAGTGTGGGTTATGAGACTGGTGAACTGGGCACAGATCCACTTTCAATATTCATTTGAAGCTAATGACATTCTTTTCATCAGCTTCAGCACGAGCTAGAGAAGTATCCCCACTAAGATCCTACTATGCCAAGTGGTGACATCGGTCACCTGCCACTGGGTCTACCGTGTTTTTGGAATGAGTTAGTGGCCCAAGGTCCAACTTTTTCTAGAAGACACTCGGAGTGCATAAACAGTTCCTTCGAGCCCTTCCCTTTGCAGGGGTTCCCCTCTGTCGTACCCAGAGGCAATCTTCCCGGTAGAGATTTATCGGGTAGTTCACATCGCTTAACTTGTTCTTTCTTTCATAGTGCAGCTATCAATCCAGTAGCGTTCACAGTACAAACTCTTCAGAATAACAGGAAGAAGGTCTCATGAAGCTTCGTAAGTTGTTTCTTGTTTGTTTTAAGTATCTCTTGTAAATTGTTGGTTAAAGATTAACCAGCCTCTCCCCATAATTAAAATGTTCATTACTGACATGGGAATGGAAACTCCTTAAGATATCATCTGAATAAAACTTAATCTTCCTTTAAGACATGGTTGATGTATATTGTCTCCGAGGAATGCTTCTGTCTGATAAGCAGAATTTCCTCTGCCGCCTTTTGCTCAGGATTGCCAGATTACTGGTTTTGCTTCAAAAAGACCAAATATTCAGCAAATGGGACAGTCCAAGTATTTAAAGTATGGAGAAGAAATCATGTTCTACCATTGTAAGACAGAAATGGCTGACTTGAGTGACTCATGGTCCTGTCTAAGTTTTAGACTTACTGGAGATGGTGACACTCTTTTCATTGACTTCAGATAAGGGTTCTAAGAAGAAGAGAGGAGAACTCATAGGCAGAAACTAAATGACTGATAGTCATTAAGGCTGCTGAGTCATTTGCTGGAGTGAGATTCTGTGCATGGCCTCATGTTGTTAAGGAAGAGAATCTTAGAAATCTGGCCATGAGTCAGGGACAGTATGCTGTTTGTGGCTGTTCAAGTGTCTGGGTGAGAGTCATACCGTGGTGTACCATTGCCTTTCTCTCTAGATCACCCTGTCAGCAGGCAAAGGGCAGGTTGACCTCACCTATTCAACTCCATCTAGGCAACAGGGAATCATGTCCAAACTCCTGCATCACTTCTGCTAGGAAACTCTTACTCTACTGAAAATAGCCTTTTCCTACTTTATAGCAACAGAAGCCTAAAGATTACTCCAGCGACCAGTGCCTGCATAAGCTGTCATCATTGAGTCTTAATTTGGTCTATGGGAGGCAACTGCTTTCAAAATATTTAATCATTTTCTCTGTTACTGGATCAAATTGCAGCAGGTCTTTTAAACTGCAGCATTGCCCTTCATGTTGATTGACTGTATCAGTCTAGTAGCCAGGTAAGTGATGTTTGTCTGACCAGCCTGTCCAGCACCTTGGCATTAAGCTGAAATTCCTCTTGTCACCAACAGGCAGTGACAGCACAAGCGAGCTTTGAGCAGTGCGTTCTGACAAGTGCCTTCTGCAGCTTTACCAAAACAAATATCATTTTCCCAGTTAATAAAGATTAAGTGTTGATTCCTGGCTTTCGCTTCTATAGCGCTAATATTGCTATTTTTATGCACTACTTTCAAGAAATTACTAAAGCTTCATCTAAGAGTGAAATTGTGTTTTTAAAACGTGGTGAATCAAAGCACATTCTTCTCCATCTCTGTGCTCGGATGTCAAATCCCAGCCCTCCAATGAAACATTTCCCACCAAGACATTGCAGAATATATAACAGAATAATGGGAGTTGACGGTAGGCCCTCAAAATCATGTTATGAAACTCACAATAATTGAGGGACTAAAAATGAATTTTGCTTGGATTGCACTTTGAACATGCTTGTTTTGGGGGTTGTTGGGTTTTTTTAGTCAATCCTAATGTAGTCAGTCCTCAATAAACCCAGCTTTAACCTTCTGCCCTTCAGTGTTTATTTTTCTCGGTGCATTGTATAAGCATGTCATAATTTCCAGCATGCAATTAACAATGTTTTGGTTGGGTTTTTTTTCCACAGCAGAGTACCTTAGGAGCCACGGTGACTTCTGGATTCAATGAAATAGGAGTTGAAAGGATTACTGTGTAAGTACTCAGGTCTCTTAATATTTTACAACTAAGAATGAAAGCTCTTTTCAAAGGAATATACTTCTGAAATAGCCTCTGTGTGTCCTATTAATTCCTAGTGCAGAGATTAGGGATGAAGCCCCAGAATACAACATTTCCCAGGGATTTCTCTCAGTGGGGAAACCAAGCCCTTCTAATGAGACTATATAAATGCTCAATATTATCTCATTATTTTTCATTAATCTGCACACACCAGCCCGCCTCCACATGCTGTAATTCCATGTTACCACCCATGTTCACATTAAAATAGGAACAGATTATTCAAGACTCCCACACAAATCGTGAACCTCTATCCCTTCTGATCTGTCACCGGCCATTCCTGGGACTGAGGGATGTCCCCCCTAGGCCTGAAGAAGTCTTTAACCCTGGCAACCCTGCCCTTCAGAGCTAAATGCCTGTATTTATTCCTGGCATCCAACATCTGAGCCCGGCTGAAACTACCCTGTCAAAACTGATTTTTAACAGAAAATTGCTTTTCAATGAACCCATTCTCTATGGAAAGTGTCTGCTTTTCATAGATTTGGGAGGGTTCAGGGTTTTTTTTTTTTCTTAATAAGAAAGCCTGAAACTCTAAACCCTCCAAAGGTTTCTGGGTTATTTTGTTTGGTTTCAAGAGGAAATACTTCCCTGCCCTGAACTCCTGTTTTCATATCAGTTCAAATAATGTCAAGACGCTATTTGCTGCTCTTTCCCATTATTTTCGTTACTTTTCCTGTTTCAGGCTGCCTGTGTGTAGTTTATAGGGTGTGGTGAGGAATGTAAATTATTATTTTCATGTAGGTGTGGTAGCTATTCAGTTGTAAATCTTGTTTTCAATCCTTCTGACTATTTTATTTGTGATCTGCAATATTGATCTGTCTTCAGGGCAGAGAATGCTGCAATCTATCAGGAGCAGAGACTTCTATTCCTTGCTAAAATAAAGCATTCAAAGGACTCCCAGAAATCTCCAAGATGGAAAAAAAAAAAAGATCTTGCTTGAAGCCTTTCTCTTATTTTTTTTTTTTTTTTGCTCTTTGAGATCTGTAGAGGAATTTGTTTCTGTGGTTGATTTGTTTTTATCAGTTGGTTGCAAAATCTGCCTGGCCTCCCTTTTCAAATTCATCTCCTGTGATAGCCTGCCACTGGCTGTCTCTTGATAACTGACTTTAAAGAAACAAGTTTAGAGGTTTGCCTCTGAATGTGATCCATGACGGTGAAGAAACGGGACTAATCTACAAAAGGGAGCTCTGCAGTTGCTGTTGGACTCGAGCAAAGTAGTCAAGCTGTTTTCAGTTCCACACGAGCTGTAGCAGACATGCCTGAAACACAGCTGTATTTTCACACAAGCTGTGAAGAGGCATTTTGGCAGCCCACTGTCAGCGGTACTGCTGATGCTCTGGCTCTCCAAAGCCCTGTTCTGAACCGGCCCCATCATAGGGAGGATGAGCTGCTGTTTAAGGCACGAAGGATACGGCCCCTTGTAGAACCAGATCCTCAGCTGCTACAAATCGACGTGGCCTGAGCAGCCTTACTGGAGCTAAGCTGATTTACTCTTTCTCTGCAAGATGCAAGCGCTCCTCTGAGCTCTCTGGGCTGTTGTGTGTGCTCTTGTGGACATGCTCTCATCTGTGCATGTCCTCTTGTATGTACCTGTTCTGGAGCTAGCCCTTAAAACCACCAAAATGGGTGATTTGTGGATAAATCCAGACATCTAGGAGTATAGTCTAGTATTGCAGATTTTTTTTGTTATGATTAGCTTGAGGCATGTAGAATCCTTGTGCCTGAGGTTGTGGCTAGTATCAGTCACTGGCCTCCATGAAAACTAAAGTTTAGGTGTCACATGCTGCATACTCAAGACTGATGGCCATGATTGATGGTTTTGGGCAGCATACTTATGGTAAATGTGGAATCTAGTTGTCCTTGGATACCTCTGTATATTGTTATCTATCAAAGAGATGTTTTGTTGGCTGACCTGAAAATAACCCAAGTCCTACCAGCTTGAAAAGCTTCTCCTTTCACTGAAGTGGCAGAAATGCATAGTGTTTGGGTAACAGTTGCATTTCCTGAGCAGTGAATGCAAGGTTCAGATGCCTGCAGTACATGCTGAGTGTTATGCTGATGCTGTGTGTCCATGATAAGGCATTTAAAGTGCTTTTTCTCAGGAGTTCTTTTCAAAAATTCATTTCCTCAGTCAAATGTTCTCTTTTATTTACCTTCAACTTTTCCCCCTTTCTTCTAGTAATAAACCAGAAGTTGTCAGTAGGCATTAGAACACAGCAAGGTTTAAATCAATCCAGGTTGATATTAATTATTTGCATTATGTTAGTTCTTAGAAGCCATTCAGAGCTAAGTGATCTAGCAGAGAGCAAAAAATAGGTCCTAGCGAACTCTAAACAGTTTTATCATCTACTTATAAAAAGAAACCAAGTTTCTTCTCATTTTCAGAAGTCCAAGATATTGTGGTCAAAGCATGGATACCAGGCTTGGAGACTGTATTCCAGTAACTGTTCCTCTAATATCTCACTGCTTGAGACTATTCCCCATGTACTTATATATGAGTATATACAGAGATACATCCTTGTGTTCCAGTGGATGGCTTTTCAGTATTTGTGGAGCAGGGAGCTGTGCTTACAGTTGTGCACTGCACTTTTCCCCTGTATTTGTCTGACCTCTAAGCTTTGGCTTAATCACTGCTTTTCAGAATACAGCCCCCCTCCTTATAAATGTGGCCAGCATCACCAGTCCTTGGATGTCTGATCGCAAGCAGAGATGTATTAAAACACGTGTTGGTCAAATGAGTCCAGCTACCCAACAGATCCGGATGGCTTTGGATAACTGACATCCTAATCTTTATCATGCTCGCACAGATCTGCCTCATCTGTGAACGTTACCGGCTCTATTTCTGCCTTTTTTTGTTTAAGTAGATCCTTTGATAAGATATTAAATTATCTGGCTCAAAACCAGATCTAAATGGGACCTTGCTTAGAAACACTACAGCTGGATGATATCCTATTCACAGTTCCTACTGAAAACTGTCCAGTACGTAGATGGACTGTGATCCATTTAATATGAGCACTGATTTTTTATTTTCTCTGGAGAGGGGGAAAGTGATCACAGTATCAATAGCATACCGTTTTTATGGTGGTCATATCTGTTGGAAAGGAAGCTTTTAAGATTAAGCTGGTGTGATGCACCCTGTACAACACACTTCAACTGCTCTTAGGAGACAACTTTAAGTAACAGATGAAAGGTGAAGACTTTTTGGGTGTGGTATAGACTCAAGTTATGAAAGAAAACTGAAGGTATTCAGGAAGGAATGGTTTTGAGGATAACATCACTAGCCAGTTCATTCAGCTTCACGTGAAATTGTCCATATTTTAATGACCTGCTCTCCTGTCCTGCCAACTTCAGATGACCACGATACTAGCCATGTACTTCATTTCCTCATATGTGTTGCTGCGTTGCTGAGACTTCTTTGAGATCCAGATTGTTAAAGGGAAAACTTTGCTGTTATTTCAGGCTGATCTGTGCATGTCTAAGCTAGGCTGCATAAACCATGGATGACGTCTGATGCAATTTTATCTTTAGTTGCTTGCCCCATTCTGCTACCAGGCTTACACACTACCACAATCCCAAACCTGACATTTCTTTTGGTGAAAATGATGGTAGAATAAGCCAAAAGATGATTAGAGCACAACAGCTCTCCCACTGCTGCTCTCTCAGGGTACCCTCTAATTCATCATTGTCAGAGCCTTTGCACCACTTGGCTTATCCCATTCTGCACTGGACCAAAAAGAGGGTTTAGTGCAAAGCACTGTGTATCTATCTCAGGAGGTATTTAGGCAGGAGTATTCCACAACAGCTATTTTGGGCAATTTCCCCACATAGAGAAGCTCTAGTGCTTATCTCGATGGAACGAAAGTCAGGCCTGTTCTTCTAGATAAAATGCTTTCCCCTCCAACTGCCTGATGGCTTATCTCTGGTCTTGCAGCATCACTTGTAACCCTTCTCCTGACCCACTTAACTTTCTGCGTTTAGCAGAGCTGGAGTGGGGGCAGGGAGACTTGATTAATGAAGAATATTCACTTTCTTTTAATGTGAAAAACTCTTCAAGTGCTCTGTGCTCACATAATTAGGACAGAAATCTCTGTTCTTAATCAGCTGATAAATTATCTATGGGCAAAGCTTTAAGAATGTATTTCTGGTGTGTTTGGTTCATATAAATTATCTATTTAGAAGGGGCTTAAGCATTTTTAAGAATCTCCTAACAGAGAACTTTAATAATATCATTTGACACTTGCCACCTTGTTTTCTTTGCCTGTTAAAACAAAACAAAACTGTGTTATTTCTTTTCCATACCCATAACATTTAGTATTAAATCAGTATTTTCGCGAGCATAGCAATCTACTAGTGCTCACCTTTTGAGCTTCAAAAAATAGATAAGGACTAAATATAGGTAGCCAAGGCAGTGAATGCAGTGAATGCAGGTACAGCGAATGCAAACCTATTTGTTAATGTATTTGGAATTAGGCTGGTACTTCTAAGCCATTTCCTAGTGCATGATTATCTATTGAAATGTTTTTATCAGCTAGAGCTGACTGGTGTTAATTCAGGTAGTTTCTTGGAGAGCCACCACATGTGCAGTTAAGCAGGATTCAATCTGGTTTCCTACTCTAACCAGTTTAAGGGACTGGTTAGAGGACTGCCAAGGTGCAAGTGACAAGACACTTGATTGACTTTATAGTTTCAGCTCCAAGGAGAGGAAAGAAGGGATGTAAGCACGTGCACATCCAACTCGTAAGGGTTCTTGCCAGGTTCTGCCTTTGGGAAATGGCAAAACAAGCCAGCAAATCAGTCATTGAATATCTTCATGTGTCACACAGCCTTTCGCATTCTTGCATTTGCCTTCATTCCTTCCATTAATCGTATGAAGTGTCACCATTACACCCACTGCATTCCAAGGACAATTTCACCGCATCACTTTTGATTTTATCTTTTTCCGTGCATTCATTCATAGGTGGAGAGGAAAAATGAGACCTGCTTTACTTAGCCAGTGTGGAGCTGTGATTTTCCTATGCTGGCGTATTGAGCTGTAGCCGTGTGTCACAAATCTGCTGCTTGTCAATTCCCATGTTCTTACTATTCCCTGTCACTTTAAAATTAATTCATTGCTAATCACTTACTCCTCCCAGATGATACCTATTTTCTTGTACCACAAGGTACCACCTGATGCTTCATTTGAGGAGGATGGAGAGAGGGAAAAACAAAACCTGACAGTTGTGCTATGAACCAATATGATTAATATATCCCGTGTGGAACACTGAATTTAAACAGTATTAATAATGAAGCTAGCTCTTTGGTCAGAGCATTGCATCTCCAGATATTGCAGTGTAATTTTGTCTATACAAGGGGGCAGAAAGAGGAAAGGAGTCATATCTTCCTTTCTGAGTTTGTATGGGATCTAGCACTCTCAGGTCTCGGTGGGGCAATTTGACATTAACACCATGCAAATCATAGTTATATTAAAGAGCAACCATCTCTGTGCATTGCCAAAGTTGCTTTTGGAAGCTGTGCTCTGAGTCAGGCTGGAGTTTTCTGAATCACAGAATGGTTGAGGTTGGCAGGGACCTAGACAGGTCACCTACTCCAGCCCCCTCCTCAAGCAGGGTGACCTACAGCAGGTTGCCCAGGGCTGTGATTTTTAGTATCTCCAAGCTTGGAGTCACCACAACCTCCCTGAGCAACCTGTGCCAGCATTTGTAACCATCACAAACCCTTGTTTGTGACCCTTCTTCTTGTGCAAAGATCATGGCAGCATTGGGAAACAGGATGTCCACGTGGAGCACGGGAGGGTGTTGCATGTGCTGGACGGATAAGATCAGGGCAGAGCTCCCTTTTCGGTTGGCGCCAGTTGCTGGGCTCTGCTCCCTGCTTGCAGCACATTTAGTGACAGGGAGCAGCCTTATCTACCAGCCCTGAGCAAGGAAGCCTCAAACCACGGCTAGGAACATTTTGAAACAGATTTTTGTCACCCCAGAGGAAACATCATAGGGGAATAACAGGCCCTGGTAGCTGTAAACCAGTGATGACAAGATAAAGGCACCCAGCTCATCCTTTGTACATATCTAATAGTGTAACAGCAATTAATTTTAATCCATTTATTTCAGGCTGGGAAGGAACAAGGACACTTCTCTTTCTCAGCTCTTCTCACTATTTTGTTTCCTAATGCAATGTATGTGTGCACCTATTTTTTAATGTATATATAGATAAGGGGGGGGGGTGTGTGTCTGTATGTACATACAGAGAATGGGACTTGCTAAAATGGTGGGCTTTGGTATGGAGTTTGAGGAAACACAACCCTGAAAGTCAAAAGAAGGATTTCTGCTGTGTTTTGTGGAGCATCTCATGTACCACTCAGAGCCCAGAGACGTGGCACTGAAGGCATTGCTGGTCTTGGTTGATGTGTGACCTCAAGCCAAATTTGCAGAATTAGATTTTGACCAAAGGCAGTACCTTTCTCTGCTCAAAGAATGTCTTATGCTTGTGGGCAGTGGTAAATGCCCAGAGAAGGCAAGGTTCTTCAGAACTTGGAAGTAAGGCTTTGTCAGAATGTAAGTCGGGTTGTTCTGGTGATTGTCAGCAGGTAATTGAAAGCTGTCACTGCTATCCTCATTAAAAGGATGGGTCAAGTATTAAATCTCTGTGGAGAAGTGAGGGAAGGGGAGCCAGAAAATCACCCACAGGTAGAATGGGATCATATAAGAAGCTGCAGTATTTCAAATAAAATTGATTCTCTTTATTTACTCCCAAATAAGCACCTGAATCAGTATGAATCAATACTAGTGAAATCAATAAACGTATCTCAATTTAGTCTAGTTTAAAATCTATTTCAAAAGAGAGCCAGAGGTAGGCTCTCAGAAAGTGTTTTAACACACCGATGCATGAAATACTGCTGTCAGATAGATTCAGATTATCCCAGATAAGGACATTACATCCCAGAATGAAAACGGGCAGCAGAAATATAAAAGCAAAGAAACTGTTAGCACCAATTTCTTGGGAAATGTCAAAAAGGCTGATGTGAGGAGTGGCGGTGTTTGAGTCCCAGCACCAGCTAATATTTGTATTGCTGCTGTTTGCCCTATGCTTCTGCAGCGGTGAGAAAGAGAGCTCAGTCTCCAGCAATACCAAATAATATTATTTTATTTAACTTTTGAATTTTACCAATAAATGAGAAGTATGTCTTGGTTTTCTTCAAAACTTAGTCATGTCTGACACACCTGGCACCACTTCTGTTTTGAAAAAGGTGGTATTGTTTCCCAGGTTGTAATGACTCCTGAATTCTTTGAAACCTAGTTGCAGAGTATGTTAATCTGTTTTTTACAGTGTTTTTTAATGTGAATTGGTGTCAGTACGTATCTCTGCACGGTTTGCAATGTGTGCCACCCCAAAAAAAAAGATGAAGTTAAACGTGAAAGCCAACCAAAAGCTGGAATAATGAAAAGGTCAAATATATTATTAAACATTAAAATTCTGAGAAGTCCCTGTTGTGCAGCAGATTGTAACAAGAAGAGGAAACAGCACAGCATGAGCGATCTCTCGTGATAAAGATCTGGTGAGCAGAGAAGAGCGGAGGAAGTGGAGCACATGTGATGATTCCTGTTACAGGACGTGGCCCTCCTCCCCATCAGGTGCTGTGCTCAGGGCCTTGCCTGAAATATGCTGGAATTTGGTTAAACTCAGAAATAATTTCTCCTTTTTGCTTATTTCATCAAGCGAATGGGAATCTTTGTTTTTCCAGTCGTAGAAAGGCATCTGAGGCTAAAGTTGTCTGATCCCAATGAAGCATCCCCAGACATGACCTGGAAGGAGTCAGTGCCACATATCTTCAGGATCACCACCTTTGTACCATGCCTCATGTGTAACTCAGACACCTATTTTCCAAGATCTGGGATGGGACTACTGGCACTGTCCCATTTTGCCACCAGACAGGTTGGTACCCAATTATCAGGGCTGGTGGCACATAGGGCTATGAACAAAGACTCCGTTGAAGCTGCTCTTATGAAAGACTTTAAAGGTTTTAAAGCCCCTGTTGTTATTGTAAGGATTGAGCGGCTTTGTGATATTTAGACGCATCATTTAGGGGATGAGCAACAGTTGGTTAAATGACCTCAAATATATAGTATTATTCCTGTCACTCAGTACAATCCACCATGGAGACTTGTTTTTTGTGTGTCACTTGATGATTAGCCTCTGCTTTTACCTGCAGGCAAAGGCAATGAACAAGGTGAGGGTGGTAGAGGTCCACCTATGTCCATACTGTAGCTGTAGTTCATCCAGTAGCATACAGATGCCAAGCCTCAGAGGATGGAGTGAGATAGTACAACCTCTGAGGTTGCCATCCATCCTTTTCATCAGATACCCTGCCTCAGACTGGACTTGCACTTGGCTCTGCAGGTGAGTGGATAGCTGAATTAGATTAGGTTTAGCATTTTTAGCCCTGATGTAGGCACAGGGACACAAGAAAGGGAATCGAGGAGAGAAGGAAAATGGTCAAATTTCATGAATCTCACCAATGGTGATCAGTAGCTGAGAGTTGCTCATGGTAGATTGGGTGGGATTTGCTAATTCACCCATGCATGCAATTTCACTGAGGAGTGAGAAGGCACAATAACATAGCAATATGTGATGAAGGGCCTTGAGGGAAGCAAAGAGCAAGGGGAAAAACCTGCTCTGTGCCCAGAGAGTAGGGGAATCACCCCATCTACTGCATTTGGAAAATGCTGGTATATGCACAGAGATGCAGGCACCAGCCAGGAACCCATGTTGGTTTATGCGAGTTTTTGACATGAATAAGGTCATTCTGAAACTTAATAAACAAATGAAAGGTGAAAAAAAGTGACTCCATCACCTTCCCTCCCCACACAAGTTTTTCTCTAGCTCAAATAATAAGTTACAAGCACAGAGAGTTAGAAATATAGAGCTGAAACGGACTGTGGGAGATGAAGCAGTGTAACACCACCACACAGAGACCAGAACAAGTTTAACTCTCATGCTAAGAAAATTCAATCAGGGTAATACTGATTCAAGCCTTTATGCAGACTGTCTTTACTGTTGCAAGGGGGACGAGGCCCATCTTCACCCTGTACCTGCTCACGCCACCAGGCCACCTTTGCAAGTGGAGATGATGAATCCTGGCACTGTGTGGTTGATCTCCCCAGAGCCCTGAAGGATGGTGTGGTCCCTTGGTTTGTGTGTGCCGATTGCACCCCAGGAAACATTGCTGCTGCAGGGCAAGAGGGCTAAAATCACCTGCCAGGCCCCTGGGGGAAGTCTGTGTTAGAGCTGGGATGCACAAGGGTTGGGATAACAGAAACGGGCACTTTCAGGTTCTGCCTTGCTAATTACTCAGCACTCATCAAAATAACCAGGAAAATAATTTTGCAGATTGTATCAGTTTGTGGTTGGCTTGAACTGGTGCTTTATTCTGCAGGGCTGAAACATGCAGCACTTTTGAAGGCCTGGACTTTTAAAAACCGAGGACATAAGGGGCTTTATTCATTTCTTTCTTTCCTTCCCATTCACCACAGAAGGAAGAAAAAAAATCCCAACAAAAGCCTAATTGATGCCTGTTGTTTTGCTTCCCTCCATGCTTTTATTTCTCTTTGCTGCTTGCTACCTAGTGTTTTCCCTGACTTTAGAGATGCTAGTGAAGAAGCTAAAAGGGAAATGAAACTCTGGCCGTGCAATATTTTCCAGATACATATCCATTTTGCTGTGTGAAGATGAAAAGGAAAACTTAAATCCAGCCCTGAGATGTTTCCATTTCAGGTCTTCAAATAATATTCTAACCCTCTTGCAAGCACTTTAGGACAGAAAGTGTCTTGCTATGTGTGTAGATAGCAAAGGAATGATCCTTTTCTGATTGTATTATGGGAACCCCTTACATGACGCTGTCCTATCGGCCATGCAGCTGGTTTGAAGATCCATGTGATTTATCTTCTAAAAAAATTAATAATCTTTCCAAAACCAAAGAACTTTGGGGTTTTTCTCTCTACTTCAGACGCCTGTCTGGCAAGGGCTGGTTTTAGGTGAAGAGCTGGTTTCAGGAGGCAGCTTGTCAGGCAGGATTGTATTTTAATTTGCCCCCTCCCTACGGATGAATGATTGGCTTAATTCAGGAATTCTGAAATTATTATGATTATTCTCTCTGGGCACGAGAAACACCCCTATGATTTCTCATGGAGTACGCTTTGCTGCAGAAAAATCACATCCCCTCCTGCGCCGGTGCATGAAATGTGTCCTTATGTAAAGAGCAGCTTAGCTCATCTGTTTATTGCTCCATCAGACTCCGCGGCCGTATGTAAACGCTTGGCGTGTTTGTTTGTGTGCTGGTGGTTAATGCTCATTAAGCAGGGAGACTAATAGCACTGCCTGGAGCCACGCAAAGTGGAAGGCAGTTGCCATACAAATTTCCCCAGCTTGATTTGGCAAGTGCAGGCAGCGCTTAACCTGCAGCATCCCTGCTGCTCCTCTTGCCCGTGTCAGCTCTGCAAGCTTGTGCCAAAGCCCAGGATGCTTTATGAACAGCATCTCCCTGCATAAAAGGCACTGATGACTGGGGTGGGGGAACGGTGGGCTGTCGCTGTGCGAGGGATGATGGAGCCATCCCAGGGGTCCCACTCTGCCTGGGTTTCCTCTGTTCTTTTCAAGCTGTGGTCCTCTCCGCTGTCCGCTGCTCCTCCCAGGCATCCTCTGCTCCATTTCAGTCGTGTTTTGCTGGCTGATTTATCCCCCAGCTGCTTCTTCTGCATTCAGGGGATTATTTATGTGTGGCAGCAAATGGGAAACTGAGGCATCTGGCTGTAGAGTGGGTCATGTGAAATATGTCAGTGGTGGTGCAGTGCTAAACTATGAGAAAATATCAGCAGGCTGACAGGTCAGAGGAAGATCAGGGTGCTGATAACTCTCTGCAGGCAGGAGAGATTGGCCAAAGCTGAAAATCTGGCATAGCACTGAGGGCAATATGGGTTTCCCCAACCTGTTTGCATCCCACACACTTAGAGAAAAGTTTCAGTTAGAGACAAAGATGAGAAGCACTTTGGGTTTGTTCTGAAGTTTTATTCTCAGGGATAAACAAGCCTTAGGTACCCAGAACAGGTTTTTCCCCCAAAAAAATGAAGTTGGGGTGTCCACTCACCTGGCCCATATCTGTCAGTAAGCATGAGAACAGCTGTGATGAGAGGTGTCCACAGAGTCACTATCCAGGGCATGTGCCGTATTGAAGGCATCAAATCCCAGCTCTGACAGCTCTGAAATCACCTTATCGGCCACACTGGGTGGATGAAATGCAGAACAGACCCTGCAAGGGGGCTAATGTGTTAGGTGGTTATCAAGGAGCCAGGTTCCATGTGGAGTCATAGAGTTGTGGGATGGTTTGTCTTGGAAGGGACCTTCAAGCTCATCCAGTTCCAACCCCCTGCCAAGGGACACCTTCCACTAGAGCAGGTTGCTCCAAGCCCCTGTGTCCAACCTGGCCTTGAACACTGCCAGGGATGGGGCAGCCACAGCTTCTCTGGGCACCCTGTGCCAGCACCTCACCACCCTCACAGGGAAGAGCTTCTTCCTAATGTCACTCGTTTCTAATGTTAGCATTTATTACAGTTCTCTTGTTTAGACTTGGCAAGATTTGAAGAAGTCTCATCTTGTGACAGGAATCATTGCATGTGTGTGTAGCTAAGGCTGGGGTCTCACTTCAGGAAGGTGTTTGAAGGCAAAACGTAGCATGATGCTCCCTGCTGTGGCTGGAGGCTTCCTGAGGGATGCTGAGAAAACAGGACTGCAGGGTACCCTGTTTGTGGAGAGATGACTTGAGGCACTGTGCATTGCTTTGAACCAAGAGAGAGCTTTTATCCCAAATTCCTTGGGAGGAGAAGGGGTCTTCACCGAGATTTTGGATGCTGAGGATTGGGCTGGGTGCAGAGTAGGCCAATGTGGCAGAAAAACTGGCAATGCCCCCTTCTACCTACCCTGAGGCTCTGGCTATGGCCATGCTGAAGAGTCCAGGCTTTGGTCCAGGCATGTGCAGAAAGCCATGCCTCGGTAGATGTCATACTGGTAATAAAAAACCCCACAACAACAATTAAAGCAAAGTTAATCGGTCTTGGTGGATGTGATTGGGGATTCTGCCATATGTGGAGCATCTGGCTTTAAGTCTCTCGGGGTGAAACCCATCACATGTTTCTCTTGTAGGACGATCTCCAGTCAACTGGCAAAGACTCTGCTGAATGGTCAAAGAATACACAAATGAGTTCTAAAAGGGATTGTCCTCAACACTTATGGTTAAGCAGGTAGTTAAAATGAAGTATTAATACTAGAAAAACTAGGCAGTGCTTACAGCATCCATAGGGTATTTCTCTGATAAGCTGTGGCTGGGATGTGCCAAAGTGTCTAAGAAACTTGGGCGCTAGAGTCTCACTCATTTTGTCTGACAGCTTTGGGCTTCTCAGCCTTCTGCAAACACCAACATAATTTGTCTGGAAGATGAGTGCTTACGTTCAAGTTGTTATCTCCACATAACTTACTGAGTTACCAGTGTCACACTGACTGATGGTGGCTAAAATTTTCCTTTTGTCCTGGATCAGTTAGTCTTGAATGACAGCTTCACTGTGCAGAAGAGATGCATTTGATCTTCAGACAGAGGTTGAAATTAGGTCTTGTGTTTGGTGAAAATACTTTAACCAATAAGATATTGAATGAAACTTTTGCTTTTTCCTTCTCCTTTTTCCTGTTTGGAAGGAGAATTGTCCTTAAATTCTTAATCTTGAAAGACTGAAGTGCCACATTGAAGAGCGAATCTAGAGCATGGTGAAATCCCAGGAGCACACAGTTATGGGGAGGTAAGATGAAAGATACACCATTCCCTCACTGAAGATTTCCTAGTCCTTCTGTTGAGCTGTGGCAACTGCCACTCAGTCAGATGCTTAAAAGGGTCTTGTCTTGAGACACGCAGCTCTTCCTACCCATTCACAGCCCAGGGAACACCTCCATCCACTCCAGGCACAGGTTTCTGCGATCGGGACCAGCCTCTTGGAAGCTCTGGTAAGTCTCAAGGATACAGCCTTTCACCTCCTTTCTCAAGAACTTGACCCAGTAAAGTCAATGAAAGTGTAACTGTGCCCTCTGAGAGCCTTTGGGCTCATGTATATCTAGAAGCACATCCATAAGGATTGATGTACTGAATACAAAATATAGTAGCACTCATTCTGGAATAAGAATTGATTTATTTTAATGTGACTTAATACATTTTCTTATTCTAGCTTAAGAGCGTCCAGAAGAGCTCTTCTAGTCAATTTTCAAGTGTCAACAAGCTGTTTTTCTTGGTCTCACAAACTCATCTTTGAAATGGGAATAACTTAGTCTCCCATATGGTGTTGAAAGCTACTTCATAGCGGAAATCTCCTGTATATTCATACAGAATTTCAGAGGAGCAGGTGGAAATTATCTGGCAATTAAAGTTAGTGCTATGGAGCTAGGACTTGGAATGACATAGTCAATCTATTCAAAGTTCACATCTCCCACTGTCAGCAATTGGTTACGTGACTGTCCATCGTGCTGCTCCTTGGGGGGGAAAAAGGCCTTGAAGAGATGGCAGAATATTTCAGCTGATTTCTGATAACTGCGTTTGAGCAGCTGATTGCATTTATCTGGAAGGAAATGGTTAAAAGCAGTTCTTTCGCAGTTCTGAATCTCGCATCGTTCTGCAGACTTATTGGGGCACTAATGAAGAAAAGTAACTTTCTGTGAATGCAGGAAGTAGCCTCACAGAAAAACGGACATAAAAAGGTCAAGACTCCCCTCAGATGTTCATGTCTAATTTTATTTCAAGCAGGAGATTTCTCTACTCACTTGAAATACTCAGGTTTGAGCAATAATACAGGATGGTTGCCATCATTCTGAAGGGGAAATGCTCATCATCCTCTTGCAGCAGCAGCCAAAGGTGCACCAGTCACCATTTGTCAGAATTGCACAGTATTTTTGTGACTGTTTGTAGCTAATGTTAGATCAGCAGTGAAACACTGAATCACAGAATGGTTTGGGTTGGAAAGGACCTTAAAGCTCATCCAACCCCCTGCCACAGGCAGGGACAACTTCCGTTAGACCAGGTTGCTCAAAGCCCCATGTATTTGTCTCCATTGCAGGAATGTCAGGATTTTTTTTGTTTGTTTCTCCATTTATTTTGTTTCTCAATTTTTTTTTTTTTAATTTTTTTTTTTTTTTCAGTTTACAGGGAACTAATTATTCTCATAGCTCCCTGAAAGGGTTTGCTCAGGCTTTCCAAACTAACTTGACTGGAAGCCCTGATGAACCATTTTAGCTCCAGAATTCATGACTTGTAGGGAGGAATAAGCATATATAAACAGCTGGTTTGGCTGGAAATTGGTGTACAGTATTGCTTCCAATACACAAAAAAATGAAGCACAACACTCCATTGAGGCTCCATCAACGGGCAGGAAGGTTTGCTACCTGTATCTAATAGACACTGCTCTTGTTTAAATTTCTCTCTGATGTTACAGTGAGGAACATTGCGGTGTTGCTGTGAAAACCCTGACAAGCAATAAGGATCCTAGAGAGCATCCTTGGCAGTGTGGAGGCTCATCCACTCCAGACAAAACAGAAGCAAAGCCACATGGCTGGTGGGAATGCAGGAGGTCCCATGGCGTGGCAGCATGTCAGATGCAAACTGATGGAGAGGTGTGCTTCAGGGTCAGCCATAAGGGTTTTGAGAATCCTCTGGAGGATGTCATTCTAAATACATAAAACTGTATATTCATTTCACCACATGAGTGGTAAAAATGGGTATGAGCAACCTAGTGAGACTAGTTCCATGGGGAGAAGCGCTCAGGTGAGATCCTAGAGCCTGGTGCTCAGGGAGGCGAGGGCTCTGTCAATCCTGCTGGGGCCAGAAGGTGATCAGGGAATTCAGTGCTTGGCATGAGCAGTCTTGGAAGAAGCGAGAGTTTAGCAGGCTTAAAATTAAGCAATGAAAATTGAAAGGGAGCATGATCAATCTCCACTGGGAGTTGGTGCGTTTTAAATACGGGATGGTCCTTTGTTGCAACCTGTATAAGTTTGCTAATGCCCCTGATTTATTATAGAAGCTGAAAGAAATAGCTTTGCACAGTGGGATAAGCATGCATTTGACTTGGTTCCAGGTATAGAATAGAGAAGAGCCATCAAAACTGGGAAGAAAATAGCTGCCAACAGTCCTATCTATCTCAGATTATCCTGATTTTCTACTTGCTCTGACAAACCTTGCTCCCTTGTTCCTTCTGATGGAGTCGAGGACAGCATTTCCCTTGGAGAGCAGTTTTTGTTCCGATCAGCATTAACCATGTTTTCTCTGTAGGATATGAAGAGCCTTGGAAAGAAAAATCTCTCCTCTGCTTTCGCCTTGCTTTACTGGCAACAAATACTGGGTACTGCGAATGGAGGAGACATGGGATGGAAAGAGTTCTGACCTCTAAGGTTCAGAATATGCCAGCAGACAGAAGCAGCGCATCTAAGATGATATTCAGGAAGGCATTTTTGATTTGCTATTGGGAGTTACAATACAAAGGAGTATTGTCCCCGGCTCATGACTACCGCAAATGGAAATACCAGACCAAGCCTTTTTTCCCCTCCTCCCTGAAAGAGACAGCAAGAGGCCAGGTAAGCCTTCACCACCCCTTGGTTAGAAAATATCTGTGCTGGGAAAATCCTTACGAGTGGACTGGGTGGATGCTAGAAGATGCGCACTATTAAGCTATGAGATTCTGGTCTGAAATAAACCCAGAACCTGAGTGTTTGAAGTTTCCTGACACTGCAAATGAATATATTTTTGCAACTGTCTGCAAGGGGGATTATGTGCATGCTCTGCAGTCATAGTGTTTTAGTTTGCATGCTCACATAGCACTGCAACTGGAGTTTTATGGTGCTTTTCCTCTTGTTGTGGGAGGGACACCTTCCCAGACGTGTAAAGGACTCTGTGTGTTGGAATGACCAACTAAGTAAAACCATTTATAAAACAAAAATGAAAAATAGGACATTCTAACTAAAAAAAAAAAACCCAACTTCAGGCATTTGGGCACTTTCATAGTCCTTTAACACAACTTGAAAACAAATGGTTAAAATTTGGCTAAGAATACTTACCCCTAGCCACAGATTAAGCAAAATGTCTATTTTATGCCTTTTTTCCCCACCAGGCTATTTAAACCTGTTAAGAAATTAGTTTTCATGTAGAATTTGAGATGTATGGTTGTTTTTTTTTCCTTCTAATATGCAAAATACTTGGATTTTGAGCAATGTTGTAGATTTTAAGCTGGTCAGACATGTATCTAATGGTTATGAAATATGGAGGGGGTTCGGGTCATTCTTTGAGGGTAAACATGGTGAAGAAAGCCACGATTTGGAGTAGTTCAATTGAAATACTTTGTTGGTTGCAGCTTTTGCTCTGTCCTGTGAATGTCCATTCTTTGCCAAGGCATTGGGGATAAAGGCTGTCCTGAAGAAAAATAACTTTTAGGTAGTAAGAGTGGAGAGTGTGTGGCATGAGTAAGCTGGACACCACCTTTATGAGAAGGCTTATATTGAAACTTTGAACTTGCAGTCCATGGTTTTGAAGGAGAAGGTGATGGGGATTTTCCTTGTTTGAGGAATTTGATCTTGAGCTGAATAATATAGCCTTTAAAAGCCCATAGTGGTGATGTGTGTCTTTAAGACAACTATGCAGGTGTGTACTTTTGTACCCAAAGGCATCTCTCCATGTGTTTCCTCATGGACTGAGACTCCAAAATGCCATTGAAGTGCAATAATATTGCTTAGGGAAACTGAAAACAGCCTTGCTTTGAAATCCCATCTCCTCATTGCTAGATGCATCTGGAGGTGTGTGTGTAACAACTGCCCTGATAGTCATAAGCTATATAATGATAAGCTAGATGCAGTTATAAGTAGCTATAAGCTCCTTGGATACCCTAAAAACTGTGGAGGTGGAAAGGAGAAATGAAAGGAGGGCTGGGGTAGAAAGAAATGGGGCAGAAAATGGCATGTATTGCCATGCTTAGACACACATTTTCCCTGTTACACACAGACATGCAGGAGGGGAAGAGGGAACTTGAGGAGAAACCTGTGCTGGGTGTAAGGCAGGGAGCCTCAGGGTGCTACTGCTGTGGACCCGCCAGTAGTGTCTAGTTCTTGTGATTGTCTGCACGTTTGCTATTATTTGAAGGTTTGGGTCTGCTTTGGAGTGATTTTTTAATGTAAATGGAGAGTGTGAGGGCTGCTGGGTTTCATTTTTAAAGAGAAGAGCAGTGTGTTTGTTCATCAGCTGCTGTCAACTGGGTCTCAGGGCAAAGAGGAAGGAGGACAAGATGTGTAAGTTTCGATGATGAACCCTTTCAAGACTATTCTGCCTCAGTTAGCAATTTCTGTAAGTTTGCAGCCAGTGTTTAGTGTGTGGATGGGGGGGGGGAAGGATATTTCTTCCCTTCTCACTCAGAGAAGAAATCTGTCATATCCACAGCAAAATCCATCAGTTCCAAGCTCCTTCCCCTTCCAAAAATCCTTGTGCTCTACTCACCTATGCCATGCCAGGCATGTGGCTCTGGTTACCTTCCCAGTCCCTTGCTCCTCCTTCCTCCACACATTTCCAATGGGTTTTAGATTTGGGATGCAGATCTCTTTTCTCCTGCCCTCCTTTTCTTTGGTGAATTCATCCCAATCCGACCCTGGAGCCTGGGGTGGCACCGAGGCTGGCAGAGGAAGGGTGAGCTTGCACCCCTGTGGCAAGGTGAGCCAAGACGGTGTGGGTAGAATTCATCTGTCTGGCAAATCTGAAGTCTCCCCAGAGCACCCTGTTTTGCTGGGGAGGGAGAGACAATAAATGAGTCACAAAAATGCTGTTCTCAACGCACAGCAAGTGCCACAGGGCTCCAGAGTAGATCTAAAATGTAACTTCTCGGAACATTTCAAGCCATCTCTGCCAAGGCTGGGAGTAGTTCCCTTGCTTTCTGACAGCCCAAAAGCAGACAGGGAAGCTGGCATAGTCACAATCATTATTTTATGACATTTCAGCAAAAGGCCTGTGGCAAGAGACATGTGGACTGTCCAGTTCTCTGTTCCAGCTTTTCACCCATCTATGTCCTTAGAAACACAGACCTGGCAGACACAGCATCTTCTTCTGAGCCCACAGCAAAAAGTTTGCAAGCTCAGGTCCTTCGTGGACCCTCTCAGATGCTTGTCATCGATCTTGAAGATGCAAATTGGTAGTAGCTGAGAAGATTTTTGTTTTCATGAGGTTAAAAGTCAGATTTTGTCAGCAGTGGCTTCAACTGTCAATTAAAACAAGTTTTGTCTGGGTGTTATCTGACACACAGCTTGCTAACTCTGAAATTAAGATGCCACTTCAGATCAAAACAAAATCTCCTTATATTAAAACATTATAACTATGTTTTCGCCTGTAGAACACTGAATAGAAGCTGCTCTTGAAAGGTATTTCATTGGGAAGTATCCATGGATGCTGATGGCAGCTGTCTTTCCTATCTGCCTGTAGGATGCAGACATTCTTGTTCAGTTTCTAGGCACTACATCTCTATGTTAAACTTAAAGATTGGGTTTTTCTCAAGCTTTTTAGGCCTGTGACTCTCATTGCTCAGGGATCGTGGCACAAATGCTATTTCTTTTTTGCAAGATCAGCATAATCAGGCTATATGATCAGTGCTCTGGACTGAATGCCCACAGTGTTCATCCCTAAGTACCATTATCTCATGGCAGGAATGAAATAAGCTCATATGGGTTTCATAGGTGACAGTCCATGTTACCCAAAGACCACAAAGTATGTGCAGGAGTGTTTGATACGGATCTCACAACGCTTTCAAGGAGAATTCCCCTGGGGGTTGCAGTTCACACTTGACTTACTAAAATTTATTTTGAAATGCAACATGTCAGCTCACAGAGGAAACTCTTAATATGGACGAAGTCAAATACCAGTGAATGTGACACTGGATTTGACTCAGATTTCTGGACAGAAACTGTGATCAGTGCAAAGAAGCTACGCTGAAGTTCTTGCTCTCCAATTAGGGAAATGTCAGCGAGCGCACGGCTAAGCAGCAGTCTGGTAAGCACAGGGATGTTTTTATTAAACAGCTTTGGGAAACAAAATTATTTATACTGACCTTGTTTGCCAACTCTTCAGAGGCCCAAGGAGAAAGCTTGCGATTTTGTAAGAAGTAAGGCTCCTTCATTATACTGCTTCCATCTGTCGGGTTAGTTTTTAGGATCTATATGTATTCATCTCTCGGGGAGCAATGGGGATTTCACAGGCAAGAAAACATATGAATGAAACTTTGTTTATCAGTGAAGGGTCTAAGAGTGCTTTCATGTGTCATATGGACACAAACTTAATGACAGGCTGCTGGGATGTGAGCAAGTTCAGCTTAGTTCCGTGCTGTACTGCAGAGCATGTAACCTGTAACTGCTGTATCCAGAAGCATGAATGGATGAGGGGTATGAAGTGGGAGCTTAGGTTCATGTGCAAACAAATCAAAGCTTTTGGGTTGCAAGAGGGGAGAGAGGTGAGGTAAACTCTCCCCTTGACGTCTATGATGATAATTTCCCTAAGATATCATATAAGGTTGCTATTCGCTTGAATGAGAGGATGACAAGCAGTAAGTAGTCTGAAGGTATAACCAGATGAGAGCAAGCCCTAAGCCTGGATAAAGGGTATGATTTTTCCAAAGTGCTTAAGAGACTCATCATTTCCACTTCAAGTCCTACAATAACTTAAGGGGATATGTTTCCCTTTTTGGTGCCTGGTGAAATTTGCAGTGGGTTAAAAGAGGAGCAGCCACCACGTCCGAAACACAGAGCACCACAGGTCCCAGCAAGCATCAGCTGGGCAGAAGCCTGTGAGGATCAGCCTGAGCTCCCCAGATTTGGTGTGGCAGTAAGTGGGGCTTCTTGTGAGAGGTGATGTGATATCAAGCTTGAGGAGCAAGTGCCTGGTGGTTCATGTTCACTTTATTGGAACTATTTATTACCTTTTGGAAAATGCAATTAAAAGTGAAATCACCCATTTGACATATGGTTTATTGACCCCATCTAATTAAAGTCTGCCTGGGATAAAAGTGCTGTGGTGAGCGCAGGTGAGATCCCAGTGAAATCCTACCGCTGAAATGCCTTCCCAGGGCATGTGCAGACCAGAGGAAAGAAAGATGGAATAAAAATGAATAATGCTGGCTGCAGGAAAGAGGTGAAATGATTTCCTGTTACACTAAGCGTGTCTCTCCTCATTGCTGTCCCCAGTGAACAGAGTCAGGAGCAGGGCAGTGCTGCACTTGTGAGGTAATCCCCAAACTGTATTCAGAGCTGGCAAACTCATAATGAGTTTTTACTGTTCTTCTGCACCACAGAGGCCCCACGAAGCTGTTTGCCTCTTGTCCTGCTGTTCATAGTCTTTCAGGTATATTCTTGTGATTTCAGGAGGCTTGGTCAGTCGTCTGCTCGGCGTTGCTGTTTGGCAGGTTAAAACATGCCCAGAAGTCAGATGTGTTGATGCTGATTTCTCCCCATGCAGGGACAGAGAGGCACATCCCTCTGTGCATGGTTGGGGCGTGCATGGGAATTGCAAAACCAGGCACCTTCCTTAAAAAGGGATCTCTGGCAGGGTTAGGACCCGCTCTGAACCTTGTAGCAGTTACAACGCGTGCTGTGTTTGCAGCCTGAGTAAGCTGCTGGGCACTGAGTAGCATCAGGTCATGTCCACTAAAATCTGTCTGCTGGAGGCTATGCTGCCATCGCTGCCTGTGCTAGCTGGCTTAGAGTAAGGTAGCCTGTCTGTTTAAGATGCAAAGACCTCTATTAGGTTCAGTATTGCTGTTCTTGACTTCTTTTATTGAAGGACTTTGAAATGAAGGTAACTCCTGCATCCTTTAGAAGTATACCCATGTAAGTTAGGAATCATAGAGTCCTAGGGTGGTTTGGGTTGGAAGGGACCTTAAAGCTCATCCAGTTCCAGCCCCCTGCCACAGGCAGGGACGCCTTCCACTAGACCATGTTGCTCCAAGCCCCATCCAACCTGGCCCTGAACACTGCCAGGGATGGGGCAGCCACAGCTTCTCTGGGCACCCTGGGCCAGCGCCTCAGCACCCTCACAGGGAAGAGCTTCTGCCTAAGAGCTCATCTCAATCTCCCCTCTGGCAGGTTAAAGCCATTCGCCCTTGTCCTGTCCCTACAGGCCCTTGTCCAAAGCCCCTCTCCAGGTTTCCTGGAGCCCCTTTAGGCACTGGAGCTGCTCTAAGGTCTCCCCTTCAGGAGCCTTCTCTTCTCCAGGCTGACCCAGCCCAGCTCTCTCAGCCTGGCTCCAGAGCAGAGCTGCTCCAGCCCTTGCAGCACCTCCTTGGCCTCCTCTGGACTCGCTCCAACAGCTTCACATCCCTCTTGTGTTGGGGAAGTAGCATCTTAAAAAAAAAAATCATATGCATCCCGTTTTGTAGCTTTTCCTACTCAACCTGGAACACATTAAATGAGCAGTGAAGCACATGGTGTGGAGCCATGCTCACAGTCACGGAGCCCATCTCCATCTGCCTCTTTCTCAATCCCCTGTACCTGTCTAGCTCCATTGCTGTGGTGTTGCAGTAGGGAAGTTGGTTGTAACATCACTAGAACAAACTAATTTTTAATTCAGTATTGCCTTCACATTGGTTTTTTCCTGCTCTGTCAGTGCTTGGTACTTCACCTGAGGCCTGGCTTCAGGTAACTGATGGAGCACAGAGGACTTCTGCTCCTCTTGGGAAGTATGGGCCTTGCTCGGGTGGCTGCTGCTGCAGCTCCCAGTCCTGGGCTCTGCATCACCCCTGGCTCTGCTTCTCCTCAGCTGTTCATGCTGGCCCTCCCATTGCCTCCTGAGATGCACCTGGATCTCTTCTGGGCACTTAGGTGCAATCAGGGCATGTCCCTAAATCACTATGCATGAGTGAAAACCTTGAGAAAGCAGGAGACAAGTAACCTTTCTTTCCTGGCTCATGAGTTTCAAGGCAGTGTTGGGATTCACTGAGAAACGAGTGGTTTGTCAGCTCTTAAAAGCTAAGGAAGCTATTCCGTTTGGTACGATGATGGTGTGTGCCCACCCTCTTAGGGGCAAAGCAGTTGTGGCATCTCATCCTCCAGTACCAAGCCGCGTTCCACTTTTCCCATGGCTCTTTCCAGATCTCCACAGCTAGTTTGGTCTTGACTAAAGCAAACCTTGGAAGGATGTGCCTTCCCTGTGCTGCAGACAAGGTAGAGCTCTGCAGAGCTGCAGTAACAAAGCGGGGACAGCTTTCTTTCCTTCTGCCTGCTGCAGAGCTGGGCTCTTCGGCACCCCTTATTTATTAACTCTTGCTCTCTAAACCTGTTCTCGCTCTCACACCTCCGGAGCTCTGCAGCCACTTCTTGCACCTCCCACAAGTGCACATGCTTTTGCTCCAAGAGCCTCCCTGGATTTCGGACCTGTGTGTGATCAGAATGAATTAAGACTTGGCTGAGGCATGGGATTATTGCAGACCTGTCACTTCACAGTATGTTCCTGTTACAGCCCACACTCGTGTCTGCTAGTATTTTAAAGTAAACTTTAATTAGCATCTTCCAAAGGGTGTGAATAAATTGTTTTATTGTTGTTTTAGGTTTGGTTTTGTTTTAAGGAAAAGAGTGTTTACTCACCAAGGACATGTTTCCAAACTCTTCATGAACACTGGTCCTGCTTTTCTGATACCTCACTGTGAAGCTCTGTGTAGTGCCGTTGGTGGGAGCAAGGATGCTCAGTGGTGGGGTAGGACCTGACATGGAGGCACATGCAAGCACTGAAGTCTTTTGAGGCCATGTTGGAGCAATGCTGTCAGACTCCTGACGGCCATGTGTCACCCATTTACTAACAAACTATTCCAATAAGAGTCACTTTGGGCTAAGTAGATCTGTGTCTGCCTTGGTTTGGTCTAGCAGCTCCTTTACCTATAGTCTGATGGGCACAGCTTG
Organism: Strigops habroptila; assembly: GCF_004027225.2. Lineage (NCBI taxonomy): Eukaryota > Metazoa > Chordata > Aves > Psittaciformes > Psittacidae > Strigops > Strigops habroptila. Next base: position 2,281,945 of record NC_044281.2, read on the forward strand.
GGCTTGGTGCCCTCAAAGGTATTACACAGCTTCTGTGTAACACTGCTGCAATCCAGCAACAGTGGAGATGTCTCCCCCTTATTGTAAATAACATGTTCAAAATGTTCTTTGCAAGGAGCGTTGAGCATGTTGTCCAGCCTTCCCTCCAGAAAGAGTGAATCAGGTATCTGATGTGGTCAAGGGATCTGCTCATAGATAGAAAAGAGATGCAAGGGATGTTTTGTACACGGCTGAATTCCTGCAGAATTTCTTTTGAAACTGCTGAAATTAAGGATATTATTATTGTGTGAAGGTTTCTACCCGTCACCCAACCCATTTACTAGGCTGAATTTGTGAAAATGGTGGAATAATGGATTGGAAGGGGCTGAGCTACAGACCTGTTCACCCTCTTTGTGGGGAGAGCGTTAAGGAAGGGTTGAGAAATCAAGCTGGGGCTGGAGTGTTACCTGCTAGTGCTGGCACAGAGTAGTGATCCCCACCCCATACCGTCTGTTTTAAAAGGTGGTGTGTGATGTGAGGAAGGTAAACCCGCAGCCTGGAATACTGGAGGCAGGAAGAAGTAAACTAGCAACAGGGGGAAGAGGCTAAATTTAAAGGCCTGGGTGTTTCAGAGGACAGAAGGTGTTGACTTGGGTGAGCTGTGAGGACTCCATTGGCTTTTGCATTGCTAGGAAATGTACTTGAGCAAATGTGCTGGAATGAAGTGTTCAGGCAGATAGATTTACTCCTTTTAGTTTCACCCATGCATGGCTTCAGTTCCACCCATCTTGTTTAAACAAACATACTTGGTGGGGATGAGGCAAGGAAAATCCTGTTCTCTGCTTGTGTTTGTTCTTCCCTCTGCTCCTCCAGCAGGGACACTCGAAACACAGATGGAGCTCAAGGCGTTAGGTTTTAACAGATCCAAATCAATTTGATGTGCCCTTAAAAATTCCCACAGTCATTTCCAGTGGCATCCACAGAGCTGCTAACAGATGAGCATGTGCCCAGTCACTAGCTGCTGCATGTATTGGTTTTCTCATACTGAAAGCCATTCTTTTCCTGTAATGTGAAGGCTTCAAGTGTGCCTTTTTGGTGGCATCAACACAAGAGCATCTTTAGAAGTTACAAAGTACTGTTATTTGGAGTATCAACATGGGAGCAGCAGGGCAGTAGAGACCGGGTTGTCATCTTGTGTTTCTAAACCAGTTGTTCCCAGTTTCCTAGTGAGACCTATCAGTGACTGCCGCATAAAAAGGCTTCCTGTAGGTAGTCAGAAAAAGGATAATGTCTGGGAATTGAAACATCCAATTCCCTGGTCCATTAGTTGTGAAAATGGGCTACCAGCAGTTCCCCAGAAGACACAACCAACTGCTTGAAGGAGGACCATCTGCCTACTGGGAAGGACTGGAGAAAAGTTGGCCTGCATTGCTTCCTAATATGAGATAGAGGGAATCAAGAGAACTGGCAGCCAATGCTGTGCTTACCCACTGGTGTATGGCATTGTCCTCATTTGTGTGAAAATAGTATTTGATGACTTGGAAAAACAGTCTTCAAAATAGGAAAGGATTATTCTATTTATGCCATTTCTGCTTTATTCCTTCCCCCAAGGTTACACAAAAGTGATGGTGGGAATGGGCCTCAGGAGGTTTGTAATCTAACCTCCCATCTGGAGCAGGACTGTCTCCAACACCAGATCAGGTCAGCCATGGCTTAGACTACCCAAGGTTTGATCACTGCTGTGGATGGAGATGTCACCATCTTTCTGTGTAACCTGTTTGAGGTCTATGCTACCCTCCTAGTGCAGTTTATTTCTTATTGTCGAATCTGGACCTTACAAGCTACAATATGTGGCCATTGGCCCTACCTGCCATTACCAAGAAGCGTGACCCTGTCATCATCACAACTCCCCTTCAAATCCTGTAGGCAGGAGCTTGACTGTAGAAAGTGACACCAGTTTCCCTTTTGTATTGGTTTTGTGCTCGGGAATGACGCTTCATGCTCCTTGGCATTGCTACTGGAGGAGAAAGTGGTTTTCTGTAGCCATGACCTCCCCAGCTGGGGAAGAGCTGTGACAGATCCAAACCCTGTGAGAACAGTGGGAAAGTCCAAACCATGCAAGTCCATAGGGCAAACTGTGTCTCTGAGGAAGAGTTCACTTTCTTTCCTCCATGGCTTATCCTACTGAGGAAGAGAGAGAATTCAGTCGCTATTAACATTGATTATCAGTATAAAGGATTATAAAGGACTGAGCTCTGATCAGGAAGCTCTGATGCAAGTTCCCAGTCTTCCCTATTCCCCTTCTCCTGACTCACCTGGTCTGCTTGCTGCGTGTTGCTCCATCCCGGGGGAAGCAGAGCACTCAACACATTGCTCACCTCTCCTGTGACCTCTCTGGTGCCACACCTTTGTTGGGTGACAGCAACAAAAACAGCACAGAGAATTCCCAAAAGGGTGAGGACTCCTTAATCCCTTCAGAAAACCAACCCGATACTTCATGGGTGGGTCCCTGCTAGTCTCAGGGTAAATTAACATCTCCTTCCTCATCCACAGCTCTGTGCCTTTGTGATCACACTAAATGCAAGTGCCAATCCCATGTGCCTCTGGCCAGTCTGCCTCCTTGTTGGCAAAGGTAGTACTTCATGGGGACAAGGGTCTTACCCTCTTAAAATGCCAGCCCTTTTTCCTTTCCCTAGTTCCACATATGGCTATGTAATCATGGGTCAAGTTGTGTGCCTAGCAGCCGGTGCGAGAGTCCGCTCACCACCACTGGCTTAGAGCTGTTGACAGTTTTGCTGTTTCTTCAGGTGATCTCCCTCAGTGTTTTCCTTAACTGTGTTTCTCTTTGAACTGAATCCTTTGTCTATTTATTTAGCATCTTTCTTCCATCCTGTATTTTGTACAGTCACATCACCATGGTATCGAGACACTCTGTGGTCAGTATTAGATGTTAACCATTAAGACGCTGGAGAGTTTACCTCCATTTTCAGAGAAAAAGGCTAAAAGAAGCCAATTGCCCAAGTTATGTGATATATTGCAGGTGAGACTGAACTCATGGGCCCCATTCCTCCTAGTCAGACCATCCTTTCCGTTTGGTGTTTCAAAAAAAGACATGTTCCATAGGGCAGACCCCAGCTCACAATCTCTTTGTTAAGAAATCTTGACGTTTTCCTGCCTTTCCCTGCATTTGTAAGGTGGTGATTTATCAAGAAAGAACATAGCAAACCAACATCTTGTTCTACAGCTTCACCACAGGGATGATTCACATGGACTGCATGGCATCTGGCACTGGGTTTTGGCTGCTCCTCTGGAAATAGTGAGCCCTTTGTGGATATCTGGTTATTAGATGATGAATTTTTGTTTGCTTTCACCTCAACTTAATTCAGACTCAGGTGCCACACATCTTCATTAATCCTCTTAGCCACAATTTGGTTGCACCCTCTTACCTGAAAGAAAGGAATTTGATAATGCACCGATGAAATGAGCTGCAGCGATCTGACATTCAAACCCAGACAAACAAAACTCTCTCAACTCTCTTGGAGAAAACCACATCAATTACACTGTCAGTTATATTTACCTTGCACAGTCCTGAACCATCCCAAGGCTGAAACGTGTGTTGTCAGTGTCTGGGGCAATGCCTCTGCGGTTAAGGATGTGCCCCGGTCACTGGGATGGACTGAGGACACAGCACACAGAGGTGCATCCATGGGCTGAACAAGGCTGCAGGAATGCTGAAGAGCAAAGTCTCCAATACACGATTGCCACAAAATCTGACCGAGTTCAGCAAAGCTCATTTTGTAAGCTTGGGCTTACAAAACAGAAGAAGAAAGGGAAAAAAAGGAAGAACCTGCTGGAAAGGAGGGATTTCCCGAATTTCTGCAATGTCAGGCACTGACTGCATTCCTGTGCCATGAGGACAGTGTAGTCCAGAAATGCTCATTTTGTCTATTTTCCCACTGGCCTTTGCTTCTTGCTTATGTGCAGTAATTTGCACCGTATGGCAACAATCCCCTCGCCAGACCCTGGGGTTAGAATGGGAACTTTGCTTCTGACGTTAAGCTGGGAGTAGCTGTCTGGGTACCCATGCAGGGGAGCAGAGAGAAAGTGCCCTGTTCAACCTCTGGGCTTGCACACCCATTGCTCCCCTCTGCGTTTTGAAGCGCTGCCGGTACCTCACTTCCCTGAGCTTGGAAACCTACCATCACAGCCCTCGAGAGTGGCTCTCCTCCCGAGGCTGACGAGCAGTAAATAAGGAGGGTTTTGTTCTGCTGTCGTCTACCTCAGCACATTCAATGGGGAAAATTAAAACAGACGCATGAGCGGATTAGGTGTCAGAAAACATCTAATTATGGCTTATAAAATTACCGGCTCAGTGGCTTACAAATGGAAATGTGCAGGGGAACCCTGTATCAGTGTAGCCTCCAGCTTATCCCTGAAAGCCTCATCTCCAGAGAAAAGGGAAAGAAGCAATCCCTCCAGAACAGTCTTCTACCTGCCATGGCAAATGGAGACAGTCTGGTTCCTTGGGAGCCGTGTGCGCCCTATGTTTCAAAACAGCCTGTCTCCTGAAGGGTAGTAAAAGATAATGTTGCTATTCATTACATAGATCCTCTCTGCCCACTCTCAGCTCCTTATGTGGTTTCTGTCATGTTTTTTGCTGAATGGTGCAGACCGATGCTGTTCTTCGCACTGCCGCAGTGCTTAGAGTCTGTGCCCACATCTGTGATGCTTCAAGAAATTCAGACAGAGGCCTTTGCCCCTCTGAATTTATGATTTGATGGCCTAACAGTTATGGTTTGGTTATGGTTTAATGTTACATAATGATTTAATACTTCTCACCTTTAACAATTTCCCATGAAATGCAGGCATGACAGCAAATACATTTTGCTCTCAGTTTTGAGCATAGTACGTTCTGCGGTGTAACCTCCGTGTGTTTGTAACCTACAGGACAAAGACTGTCCCCAGAGCTGTCTGCCAAGGCATGGCAAGGGAGAAGTGTGACTCCCCAGAAGGTAATTACTTGCTTATCAAAAGTTATTGGAGTTTTTAATGGGCTTTGTGTACATGCAAAATGCATACACACAAATAGGAATTCGCCAAGGTTTTTCCAGCTATCTCCTTAAACCTTTCAGAGTGAGTGTTTCAGTGAAACTTTGGTGCAACAACAACAAATTGTTGTATGTACGACAACTTTTTTTTTAAGCTTTCTTCAAGATAGCCAAAATCTCTCTTTTCAAAATGTACCAGCTGCATCCTTAACTGTTGGAGAGCCTGTATCCCTCCCTCTCAGTAACTAATACCCTATCGCTGGTATGTTGTATCTATCCTGACTGATCAGAAGCCAAGCGCTGCTTCGGAGTCCAAGGGCCAAATCTTGGCTCAGCTCAGCTTAGTATCACATAGGCCTTACATGCAATGGCTTTTCCTCATACTGACTCATGAATATAGGTGTGCCCTCAACTTCTTTTGGAGCATTTAAGTGGAATAACTCAAATGGGAAGGGAACGCCTTGTGCTTTGCCTGGTCTGCTTGTACTGGTCTTGCCACAGCACTGGTGAAGACGCAGGGTTTTAGTCCTGCCTTAGAGAGATCCTGGGCTCAAGGAGTTTTTCAAACTGGGTTATGTTTTATGGGAAATAGCGTTTGTCATTTTGTGTTTCCAAATGGATTGCAACAGATGTGTATCTCTGGGCTTCATATCTCTACCCTTGGAATATTTACCTGTGCAGACCTGATGAGTGTTTTACTAAGTTTTTCTATGCAATTTCCTATAGTGCCTTAGTTTTGTAAGCAAGATGAAGTTCTTCTTGCAAAAATCTCTGAGCTACTACAGTAGGTGCACAACCTAGGCAGCTAACAACCCTTACAGTAAGCAGATACTCTTGGTAAAAAACAAGAGCTGAGGGGTGGCTTTGGCAGGTCATACTCTCAGCACTGCTCAGTATATTTCCTCAAGTACAGCATCTTCAGATTGCACATGTCCTGCCTAGGCAAAAGCCTGCATATGGCTGCAGCTATCATATCTACCACAGGCATATCTACCAGTAGAAATGTGGTCTGAATATTTGTGGCCAGCTTGGGACCGGTGAGGCTGTGAGCAAATATGTTTGTCCTAGTTGTAGCTCTTGTCATGAGATGGTTTTGATGGGATGTCTCTATCACTCCATGTGCAGAGTGTGACCTGGAGAGCCAGTTTGCACACATGGACATCAGTGCCACTTTTGGTCAGCACTGTGCAATGTTTAACATCCTAAAGGAGAAGTCCTGGCCGCAATGTGGTGAATAGCAAAGTCCCCATGGGGCTGATATTTCACAGGACTCTACCAGAAATACAGCTTGTCAGATTTATGGTGCAGCTTCCTCTTCCCTTGGTGCAAAGTTGCTTCTGTTTTGTTTTGTTTTTCCTTTTTAACTAGAAGTTACCTTTTTCATGTGCACATCTGCTTTCCACCCCAAATCTTGGTATTTATGTATCGTACTACTCACAACCAAGCAGTTCTGGCTGAAAACCAAAGTATTTTTGTGCAAAATGGCATTAGTCTTTCATGGGAATTGTGGTTTTCAATACCTTCTCCTTCCACTCTCCTTTCCAGGCCAAGTTTTGTTGCAACCTGCAACTCCCAGGATGTGCATAGACAGAGCGAGCATGTGTGCTAAGCTATGAACATCTTTAGCTTTCAAGGCCTTATAAATTTTGGTGAAAGAAAACAGGCTAAAAAGCAAAATATGGAGGAAAAAGGCAAAAGAAAAGCCTTAAGGGGCAATAACTGAAGCTCAGTGACACATTTTTGAGTCATGATATTTCACTGAAAAATATTTTTCTAATGTGGAAAATTCTGATAAAACCAAAATTGTGTATCAGCACTTCCTATAGGAAAATACCTTTTCTTCCAATTTTCAATCTAGTCTACTCCTATAACAAGGAAAAAAGTTTTGACTGAAGTTGGCTTATGTGGGATTTTAACAACCCAACCAAATGCATCAAAAGCCTTCAAGATATTTCACAACAAAATTCTCTGGAGTTCCACAATGTTTGTCCAGCGTCCTGAAATTCAGGAAAGTACTTTGAGACATGAAAAGTTTATTTGCAGAGTTAGCAAGTTGGAGGGGTAGCTGCCTGAAATAAATCTAATTCCATTGACTTCAGTGCTACAGTGATTTACAGCGCTGGCGAGTGTCGCTCAGTGATTTGAGCTCGCAGCTTGCTGCGCGTAGAGCTTGTGCTGCTTTCATTTACCCATATGGGAAAAGTGGTATAATGGGGCTGCAACTGTGCAACTGCTATAAATGTGCTTGTTTCCATGAAGGGATAGGCTTTTGTGTGTATGTTTAGTTGTTTGTTTGGTTGGGTTTTTTAATTTAAGTGTGTTTTGCTCTCTACAACTACCTGAAAGGAGAACGGAGCCAGGAGGTGGCCGATCTCTGCTCCCAAGTCACAACTGATAGGACAAGAAGAAACGGCCTCAAGCTGCACCAGGGCAGGCTTAGATGCAGATTAGGAACAATTCCTTCCCCAAAGGGTTCTCAGGCATTGGAACAGGCTGCCTAGGGCAGTGCTGGAGTCACCGTCCCTGGAAGTGTTCATACACCGTGTAGACGAGGCCCTCAGTGACATGGGTTATTGGTGGCCTTGGCAGTGCTGGGGTAAAGGTTGGACTTGATGAGCTTAAAGGTCTTTTCCAACCTGGTTGATTCTATGGTTCTGTGTCCACAGTAGTGGTTTTCTGCTATTAACTGAGTTTTGCAAATTACAGCACCTCTGCTGAAATACTGAGAACTGGGTGTATGTCCCACCTGAGGAAAAAAAAAAGCTTTTTCAGTTTAAAAGTTCCTTTTGGAGTCAGAAAACAACACATTCAGCTCTGCCAATCTATGGAAATCACTGGTTCTGTTTATACAGCAATTAAATGGGGATTACAGCTGCCGTGGAGCTCAGCACCCCGTCCTCTCCCCTGTGCACACCAGGAGCATTGTTCCCTGTAGCCGTCAGCACCAGCCTGAGGACAAGGTGGGTCATGAAGATGGGAGAGGGTGGTTTCTGCCAGGGAATGAGACTTAAAGAAAGAAAAAAAACCAAAACAAAACCAAAGAAGACAGGGTGGGGAAGGAGCGATAGTTATGTTTTCTTCTTCCAAAGGTGTTTTCCATGGCCATCCTTGATGCAGGGCAGTGGGGAAGGGAAATGTCTGTACCAAGTGCACCCTGGTAGTCATCCTTCAGGGCATGTGTTATACAAGGTGCTATACAAGCATGTGGGCAGAGGTTGTCCTTGCCCTGAAAGCACTGGCTTACCCTGAAGGACTCAGTTTGGAGGCGGCATCCTCCTGCTCTGCTCAGAGGAGCCTCACATCAGGGATGGAGCGAACCAGAGAGGTGAATGCGTGTCTCTGCTTCAGCAGGATCCCTTGGGCTCAGTACAGCTGGACAGCCACCAGCAGAGCCAGATTCTTGCTCCCCATGGAAACAGCCTCCCGTAACGCCCGTCCCTGCTCAGACAGCCCTAATCCTCCCACCGCAGTCACCCTGAGAAGCCTCCCGGCTCTCTTATCAGTGAGGATCTGTCTTTAGCAAATATTTACAAGGCTGCTTTGCAGCGGGGATGGTGAGCCAAAGTGGGTGGCGGGGGCCCATGCTGTGGAGAAGGCACTAACTGGGACAGGATGGGGGGCACAGCCTTCCCACAGGGTCCCTGCGGTGTGTGGGGCCACATCAGCCCCCCACATCTCCCCCCATGCTGGGGAGACCTGGCTGTGCCCCTGTGAGTTACAGCATCCTGACCTTTGCTGCCAGCAGAAAACCTTCAAAACAAGTGTCAGTGTGACTCCCCCAGGAGGAGATGATGCCTTGGTGACAGGGAGCATGGTCGGAGATGGGGAGATGTGTTTTTTCCTCAGAAAAAATGGCTTTTCTTGCAGAGAGGGGAGGTTTAGGGGGGAAGGGGAGCCCTGTTCCACACCAGCTACAAGTTCAAGTGCTGAGGAGCCACAGGCTATTTAACAACAGCTTTGTAGTTAGTCACATAGCTCCATTCTCAGCTTTCAGATGTTGGGGTTTTTTGAAGACCCACCAGAGAACAAACTCCAGCATTTATCCTGCCTCAGCATGGAGGGTTATCCAGAAAACATACCCTCTGGACACAGCAAGCAAATTCAAGCCCATGCATGGGTTACCCTGATGGTCACATGGGAATTTATTTCCACTTGGTGGTAGGGCAGGAGCTGTTTTGGTGGTGCTGCTGCAGAGGTTGTGAGCTGAACTCCCTTGAGCAGAGCCGGTGTGCAGGCTTGAGGAGCAATACCTGGTGAGGTTTTACAGCCCTGGTTGGAAAAGGATTCAGGTTGGCACAAGAGAGAGAAGCAGAAGAGGAGGCCTGGTCATTAGGGATGAGGAGACAATGCACACACAGTGCCACCATATTTTGACACAGCAACTCAAAGTATGGGACTGTAAGAGAAGCTCAAGCAACCGATGAGAGATGATCCCAATAGTGGCATCTTGGACAGACCAGTGAGAGCCAAAATGAATCACGAGGAGGCACTTCCTGCCCAGCCTCTCCATTCCTGGGAGGTTCATGTTGGTACAGGTCAGGCTGCAGGTCCAACACCCAGATCTCAAGTGTTCAGGACTGCATAGCCTGGTTTGCAGCTGAAATTCATAGCAAAACCAATGCTTACCCCACCCATGGGGGCACACATGGAGGCTTGGGCAATCTTCAGGGAACATGGGGATCTTCAAAAGAATTAAAAAAGAAAACACTGAGCCCTGCCAAAAACCCACACACAATTAAAATACAGACAAAAAAAAAAAGGGCAAAAAACCACAATCCCAAAAAACAGGCTATGGGAAAGTAACAGGTACTGTCCAGCTTCTGGTCTGACCTTGGTGATGGCTACGGATGCACCAAACTGGAGTTTTCACACCTAAAGGTGACAGCACCTGGGTCCATAAATACCAGTGCATATAGGTGTAAGCTCACTTTTTTTCTTTCTTTTCTCACTGCAGCATTCAGTCAGTTCTGCCTTACGAAGGAAAGGTGAATGTGAAAGATGGAGGGGCTTTGTTACCTTATTAATGGTATGTAAAGTAAATGGGGCCTGAGAACCATTTGAGCTGGAAGCAATAATCAGCCTTTGTGGTAACATCCTTCTCCCTGGACAGGCAGCATTGAGAACACAGAATTACAGAATCTTAGAATGGATTCTGTGGAAGGGATCTCAAAGCTCATCCAGTTCCAAACCCCTGCCATGGGCAGGGACACCTTCCTCTAGACCAGGTTGCTCCAAGCCCTGTCCAACCTGCCCTTGAACACTTTTGTGGGAATGAGTGTTAACACTACATAGTGCAGCACAGTAAGTAAATGATATCTGGAGCCTTTTGCAGCATTTGTTGGCTTTTTACATCTCCCTGCATTGCTCTTTTGCACCATGCAAACTGACCAGTGGTAAAGGAGATGTGCCCCTCACTTTTGCAGCAGCACAGGGGAAGATTAGGAGCCATTAAAGTTTTGGATTGGTTCTGAAGTGCCTTTGCACACGCATCCCATATCCCTTTGTATAACAGGACGATGCTGTTTACGGAGGTAACACGTACTGTCAAAAACCCGGGCAAAGGAAAAAACCTGACATCTCCTTGGTTTTGAGCCTCAGCTTTGTCTCTCCTGCCTGCCGAGAGGCAAGCGGTGCCCCGCAGACTGCGTGGCTTGCAGGGCATCTAGTGGCCGGATGCTGTACGAGTGCTCAGGGCGTTGCAATGCTTCCCATATACCCTCTTTCAACAGCGGCTCTAGTCAGCCCTCTCACCCTGAAGAGGTTAATGTCCCTCATTACACAAATACAATCAACCCCTGGAGGCCAAAAATGTTGCCACTAATCTGATTTAAAAGATATTCTCCCTCTCCTTTCCCTCCTCTCCTTCCCAAAGTACCTGTTTTGGATAAGAAGCAAAACTTTGCAGATGGCTTCAATCCTCCCTCTGTTGAGTGTATGGGAATAATGCTTAGTGGCAGTGGCATCCCTTCACACACCAGTGTAGCTTCCCCAAGCACACCGAGGAGCTGCTTTGTGGAAGCCTGAGTGCAAACATCAGTTTGGAGGAAGCCTGCTACTACTGCCTAATTTTTGGTTGCACGATTTGGCACGGGCATGTCTCAGCTTAAAAAGACTGAAGAAATCACAGGATTGGGTGGGAGAAAGAAAAATATCACATGCCGTTTTGCAAAGCCAAAATTTCTTAGCACACTACAGGGGTTCAGGACCAAATCTGCCTCTGCCAGCAGTGAGATGCCCAGGAAAGTACGGCACAGCCGTGCCTGCAGCCATCTCTGGCTCCAGGGATGTGAAAGGGACAGGGAAGAGCCAGGAACACCACAGTGGCACCAAGTGCTGCATTTGCTTTCTTTAAATATTCAGAGGATGATACCTGTGGCAAACAGTCCCTGAAAGTACAAGTGCAATGTAGCAGATTGGAGGCTGATAAAAAAGACTCTTTTGTAAGGACTTGTGTCTCCTGGATTTTATAGGAAAATGCACACAAAAGCAATTACTGGGGTGTGAATAATTTCATTTCTTAATGGCCTGACAGTTTTGACAGCTCTGAGCTTGTTATCTATCACAAACTTTCTTGATCTCCTAACTTTAATGTGACTTTTAATTATACTTTCATATGAGTAAAAGGACAGACAGTCTATAGTCTGGTTTCCATTCAGTCTAACATATTTAAAGCGTAAAGGAAACTTTTCCTCCTAGCAGGGTAAAAAGGGTGATTTGGATGTCTAATGTGGTACATATATGTAAAAAAAAAAACCAAACCAAACACAAATAATTCAGAGTTTGTTCTCTGTATGTATGGAAGGTAAATCGGTGCTTTCTTTCCCTCCCTTTTTGGAGCTGCTGGGAAAGCCGTCTCCTCCTGGCTATGCCTGTGTTTGCTCATGGAGGTTTGAGTTTGGAGTGAAGTTGTGGGTGTTGTTCCCAGAGAGGGGTCTGGTCAGAGAGGGTACTTCAGCGAAGGAGATGGGGACATGAGGATGTCCCTGAGGGGCTCACTCTGCGCCAGGCATGGCGGAGGTACAGGGGTTCCCATGTGTCCCAGGCTACAGGGAGGCTCTGGAGACAGTTTATGGCAAATGTCATTTAAAAATTATCACAGTCCAGCTAATTGCTCTCCACAGTTGAAAAAGAATAATTCTTTCCATTCAGAATTTAAAAAACAAGAAATCACCTGATCACCACAGGCCTGAGCTACCAATGCCTTTGCTGCGGACCTTGCTGGGAGAGCAGTAAGCTGCATGACCTCTCCTAGAAGACCCTTTTCATTTCCAAAACACGGGCTTGCCTCCTCAGTCATGCTGATGCTCAGCAGCATTGTGCATCTTGGTCCCCATGGCCCATGTTCCTCCTGCTCAGCCACTGGTCTGAGGGCAATGCCATTACAGACCAGCACTAAAAGGCTAGGTATATTAAGGATTATAAAGAACTTGGAAGCTATAGTGAGGGACATCACATACACTGGAAGAGGTAAGATGTGAGCAGGAACTAAAATGTAAATCAAAATTAGGAAGATTATACTAAACCTATAATAAACCCCACAACAAACAAAGTCTACTGTGTTCTGCCAGATCAGTCATTTAAAAGTTAGGAGGGAGCAAAGTTAGGGATACTTGTAGAACACACTTATTTCTCCTGCGTATGTGCATTAAAGCACATTCTTTCATGTCATCATTATATATTAATTTTTCTATATGACCTGTTATGAGCATGTCTTAGAATATTGGAAAGCAACAGCATATATGACCAGAAGGCCTCTGGAGTTGCAGAGGTATTAAATAGATCCCATACATCAGTTGTTTTGTTGGTCTGTCTAGTGACAGGCTGCTGTTTATCTTATGATAAAATAGCATGTTAGGGAAATGCCTCTTTCAACTGCATTTGTATAGAGAATGTTTTTGTAGAGAGAAAATATACGGAAAAGGTAAGATGAGAAAAGTTAAAAAAAAAAAAAAGTAACTTGAGAAATTCAGGGGCAATAAATCACCACAGCAGATGGTATTCATCTGTGAATGCTGTGCAGAGCTATCAGTTTAAAAAATTGCACAGGAGTGTGCCATTAAAATGCAGACATAATATCTGCCTATTTTCACTGCCCATCGTTGTGGTACCTGGGCAGGTATGAAGTGACTTGGTTCTGCCTGCCAATGTCTCTAGGTGCCTTCAGAGCCCACCCAGTGTTCCCACCACAGCCTTGGAAAATTTGGCTCAGTGGATTATGTGTCTATTTACTTGCTAATTCTCTCAATTATAGCGAAGAAGTGCAGCTGAAGAAGTGTAATCTGAAGAATATTTGTTAAATCCATGGGATATTGATTTACAATGATCTTCCTGCCAACTTACATGCTTGGAGAAAAAAATGCTTTATGTTGAGCTCACATGTGTTTCATCCTAGGTTTTAGAGGGCTTTTGGATGTGTTGGCCCCATGGATGAGGAGACAGCCTGCGATATGCCTACATATGGTTCTGAAGATCAGGAATTAAGTCTTATGTTGCCACCAGTGTGCAATACAGCAGCAACTGCTCTTGCTGTCAGGATCATTCTACGGACCCATCATGGTCACCCTGAGTGGGGCTTTTCAGTTAATTCCCATGGTTGGGATACAATGGATGAGAAATACTGTGTCTCAATCCAGTCTTGGGTCTGCAAGATAGAGCATCATCCATGAGAAAGCATCCCCAGCTGGTTGGTGGGAGCTGCCTGTTCTCCCAGAGAAAGAGGTTAAGTAGGGGCCAAGCTATAAAATACTGGGAGAGTGCAATCAGCATGTCAGCTATAAGGAAAAAAAACACCAGCTTTATCAAATTTGGGATTTCTAGCAATTCTTTGAAAGTGTTGGCAAAATAATGGACATAAGGGAATCCAGGAAAAGATGCAGAAGTTAGCACTTGGATTATGAAGCTCACATTTAGAGCTTTGGAAATTGCAGACTGCGTAAACTGGGAGTTGAGTGACAGTAAGTAAACCCCTTCATCTCTTGAATCCTATTTTCTCTCTTCCTCACCTTGCAGATCACAGTGTGAGGATAAATTCAGTAGAAGACTGTGAAGTTATGGCAGGTCACAGTTGCATAAAGTAAGGGAGTCTCTGCATTTGGGAACCTGTGATGCGGTTCTCCTGTCGTTTAAGATTTGGCAAAGAAAAGGAAAAGAAAGACTGGTTAGAAAGCCATGGTTGTGGCAGTGCACAGCTATTTCTGCCATATATATAATTATGTAAATATATACATTATAATAAATAATCAGTGCCTGGATACAATTGCCATTGGAGCAACCTGCTGTGCTGGCGACACAGCTTAATAAGTGGACCAAGAAACAGGGTCTTGCGGACCAGCTTTCACCTGGCGGGGAGGAAGGAGGGAGCAATGTGTGCACACAGGGATGCAAGCCCAACGGGGTAAACTCTCTGCATTGGCTTGTGATTGGGAAAATATTTCCCCTCTTCTAGATTAAAGTGGGAGATGCTGGCTTTATGCCCTGTGAGTCCTGTTTAGAATATATACACAGTGTGGGTACTTTCTTTTACAATAAAGAAAAAAAGTGTTGTTTCATTCGCCAGTCCTAAAATGATGATTTGTAAAGAAAAGAAAATTGATTTCAAGGCCACAGGAACAAATTGAGGGGTCAATTTTGACTTTAATTCCAACAATTAATTAAAGAACTCTTCTGGAAAGGTTTGTAAAATGAATATTGATCTCGGATCTCAGGCACTCTGCAGTCATGTCTCCGTCCTGGTTTATATCCTTCCATTTTGATTTATGGATTGAGTTTAGCAAATAGTGGAGCTACATGACAGGGCTACTCAGCAGCACTGTGCAAGCACTTATCCTGAGAGCACAAAGCTCATTGCAGTCATCTGCACAGTGGATCCAGAATATTTTTACAGCGTGAGCAATGGATGTGTCGCTTTTGGTGCGTGCTTTGATGACCAGGAGTCACCTACTGCTGTCCTGCCCCAGCTTACCCTCCTGCCTCCCAGTAAATGTCCCTCTGAGCAATATTTTTGTCTCTACAGCAGTGTAAAATGAACTAAGTTCTGCATTGTTGAGAGGGCAAGAATGCATTTGATACTGGAAGACGCAGAAATTGTTGATAACCTTTGTTTTAAAAGAAACTTGTCTGTAGAAGGATGGCCAAGGTTGTGTTTGGTTTTTGAGTTGTTTTGGTCGGTTGTGTTGGGATTTCTTCATGGCACGGCTGGGGTCTTTTCCTACCAGGTATCTCTGATTGCTGAAGAAGAGGTGCTTGGGGTAGGTGTGGGTGTGGGAAGGCAGAAAGGCTCCTCCTGGTACCTGCTGCAGATGGGTTTGCTCCATTTTTGATGTCCTGCTCCATAGTGTGGGCACTGCGAGGCTGGGCAGAAGTACAGCCTTCACGCCCTGAAGAGTATGCCTTTTCTCTTTCATTCTCTTTATTCTCTCTCTTTGTCCTACTCCCTGTGAACACTTGTTCATGGATTTGGGGTGAAGGACACAATAGTTCTGTTTTCTATCAACCCCTTCTCTGCTATAAATGGGAAATTTTCAGAAGGGTTAATCTGAACAATTGTCCTTAGCACTTCACCAGTTTCCCTTCTTCTTGCCCAGTTTCCCTTCTTCTTGCACATGCCCTTTATACTGACTGCAAAACACAGATTTCTCCAGCTGAGTGGGTTGAGTTTGCCAGGAAAATCGCCTCTGCCCGGAAAAAGTTTGGTGACACAAAAGCACTGCCCCAACATTTGCAATCCTACAGTAAGTGACTACATCGAATGAATTTCTAGCATCACCTGGACCTTAATCAAGTAGCATCAGATTTAATGCTATTGCTGCAGATAGAAGCCTGGGAAGCAAAGATCTAGCTTCAGAAAACATTCCTACCTGCTCAGTATAAATCATGTTCACTCTTCACTGGAGGATAATCAGATTGACAGGTGATAGATATTCAGCATAACTTAAAAAGATTAGGTGTGAATTGTAGTCACAGTGTAAAGTAAATAGTAAAAATCAAGGTTTTTAACATTGGGAATTACTGCATAGCTGAAAAGCACCCCTGGCTCTGAAATACAGCTGGTATTTAGAGTCTTATTGTTTTATTTACTACTGCATTTAAAGCACACCCAGCTAGTTACCCAACTACTTATAAAACATATTTAATGTTTGGAGGCACCCAGTACAGCTATAGAGTGATTTTTAAGGGCATGCAAACATAGTGTGTTAACAGCATTACATGCACCTGAGTTCTCTCTGGAAAAAAAAGAACCAAAGAACACAAACGAACCCTCTTTGCAAGTAGACTTGATCATCTCATCCAGAGTTTTGTAGATGAGCTACACAGCTCAATCTGGTTGACTTCCTGACACTTGATGGGAACCATTTAAAAGGATAAACTCGAAGAGATCAATACCCCTTACATACTATAAGTGATATAGCACCGAGTACTCCAAGGCTGTTAAAAACTCTGTGATAAAGGACTGCTCAGAAATTAAACAAGAAGAGGGGGGAAAACCCACCTGGTGGTTGTAGGGACTTAGTATCATTTCACTGCATGGGGGATTTATCTGCAAAGCTGGGGGCTGATGACAGTCTTTCAGGCAGGTTTTCCTCAGGTTTTGTTCCTGATTTACATGGGTAGCAACAACAATATCAGACAGAAAGTCTGTGAGCAGGCAGAGATGAGAAGAGGCGCCGCGGAGAGAGGCACCCGTGTGTGTGTTTATCCATTTATGAAAATGGGGAATCCAGAGGCAAACATGCTCAGCAGTCCCCTGGTGCAGATAATTGAAAGTGAGTGCTGAAAGCATGCGCTCCTGTTTCATGCTCCAAGGGTTAATAGTCTTCTGGGGCACTTAAAATGAAGCTCCTTTGAGAGTCCACATGATATCTCCTGCCTATCCCTCAACCATTACTTTGCTTCTCCTTTCAGTAAATTCTTATTATTTAGGACAGAGTGGTGGTTATTTTTCCCTGGCAAAACTCATGCTGGCTCACCCTTCACATATTATATTCATCAAGAGGCTCTACAGCTTTCCCTAAGGATCTTTGCTGCTATTTTTCCTGGTAGTGTGGGGAGGGACTGGGAGTCCTGGGAGAACCATTAGTTCATTTTGAAAGGATTGATATGGACCTGGCCTTCTTCCAGTCCTTCCACTGCAGAAATTGTAACTTATCATTTAAAAGCATACATTATTTTTGTTAGCAGTTCAGCTACTTCATTCTCAGTTCCTTCAACTTTTCTGGATGGGTGCCATGGAAACCCAAATGATTTATTGTAATTTAGTGGTTGGGATTGAATGAGCACCTCTTTATCACCATTTGTACATCTCCATCAGCTCTGGGCATGGTGCAGAGCAACCCAGCCCCAACATCCAGTGCAGGAGGGACAGTAGGATCCAGCAAAGAAATAGAGAGCGTGTTCAGCATCGGGTACTGAAGTTGCTCAGCCGTGTGGCAATGGCGGCAACCTGAGTTTGATCTGGGGCAGAGCCCAGCTTGCTGTCTGCTTCACATCTTTCTTAAGTGCGTTGGGTTTCTGAACTGGAAGGACTAAAGGTAAGAGATGCCTCTCCTTCTGTATGCTGCAATATAAACATATTCATATATTCGGGCACACATCAGGGCTGGTGAAAAAAGTTACTCTGCATTAGTAATTTTGCTGGCACACTGAGGTGCATGCAGTCTCCCATGTCTAGCTGAATCCCTGCCTTTCCTGTAAAACTGATGTGTAAGACCATGTCTTGAGCTTGTTTCCCATTATCTGAACTATTGCTGCTTTGCTATGGGACTCTTCTTGCTGTCCTGTTGGCATGGAAATAGAAATCAGAACAGAGACTGAAGACCCTTCAGTGTCTGCTCAGTGAACCCTCCCTCTTCAATGATGTGTACAGATTCATTTTTTGCCAGTTGCCCCAGATATCTTCTTCCACTCAGTAGAAGAATCTCAGCAGAAATATTGCAATATAAGAAGTAATGAAT
Source organism: Strigops habroptila (assembly GCF_004027225.2). Lineage (NCBI taxonomy): Eukaryota > Metazoa > Chordata > Aves > Psittaciformes > Psittacidae > Strigops > Strigops habroptila. Next base: position 2,299,922 of record NC_044281.2, read on the forward strand.
CTGTGCTGCCCTATTGCACGTAGGAATGCTACATGTGCTGCGCTAATGAATTTATAAGCTGGAGTAATGCAACAAGCCTGCTGCTACCTCACATCTGCATGCACCTATGGACACACATAATGCTGCCTTATGTTAATAGCAGGATGGCCAAATAATACAGGACAGCAAACTTCCTCTCCTGAGATTATTTTGCTGGTGCAGACACCAAGACCGAGCCATTTAAACTAGAAGATGCAGATCCCTGAGGCTGAATATAAAATATTTATATGAAGAGACCATGGACCAATAAATTTCAGTTATAAATGTTTACAGCTGAAGGTAGTTATAAATAACCTCCAAAAGCAATATTTCAATTTGCACTTATTGTACTTGTACTACACGTTATATTTTCAGGAAACAATAATAATTGTAGCAGGACATGGAATTAGCTCATGTTTAATGAATGATTACCCGATTTAGTTGTGATCATTATAACATCAGGACACAATTAAAACTGTGAAATGTTGTTTATTCTGGAGAGAGAGATGGGACTGTTTCTCCATGGCTACCATTTGTATGTCCACCAATGCATAATCTGTTCATTAAATTGTGATAGAGGTGGGTAATAAATTTGTCTGACAACTCCTAGTTCTTGAATTTCCAGTCATCTAACTTCAGTTGTGCAGGCTTCACATGGTCTTTGGCAACAGAGAGTTAAAGCCAGGAGAAGATTCACTCTTCAGTGAGCTTAATGGCCATTTCCTACTGATCTGCAAGAACTCAACTTCAGATCATCGCAGGGACCATACCCTCCTGTGTGTTCGCTGCACCCAGCATGGCTGCTTTCTCCTCATCTTCTTCTTTAACCTCTGTATTCCTTGTACGGCAGGGCATAGGTTTGTTTCAAGTTGTCATCTTGCAATTAAACATTTGGGATGGGTTTTAAAGAGAGAAATACCTTACCTGGTGACACAGATGTAAATGATGTGTTGACATCTATGTTGGGTTGATCCAGCCTTCTCTGGTGTAAGTGGGATGGTTTATGCTATAAAAGTGAGTTACTCTTGGTGTAAGGCAAGCACTTGCTAATAAATCTGGTTGTCTATCTCATCTTCTGGTGACTGTCCTGTGACAGGGACCAGTAAGTTTTTTCCAGAAGGGGAGAGCTCTTGGGTTGTCTCTCTGCCAAATCAACCTCAGATACGGTGGGAGATAAGAGAGTTACAAATAACTCTATACTGACTTTGCATTCAAGTTGGAGAACACTTACCTAACCTGAAACTCTAACAGTTGGGCTTCACCTTTCACTAGGAATGGAAGCTGTACAAAACTAAAGCACAGTCCTTAGGGTCCGTGAGAAAGTCAGAGAGAGGGAGAGGCATCTACTGAGGATGATTTATCCCATGCTTGTCATCGGATGCCATGAGTCTTCTCCTAGGGAGTCTTATTGCTTGTTGTTGACTGTAGAGAGCACTCTACAACAGCCTCTGAATGATCAGCTTTCACTAGACAGACAGCTCTTCTGTGGCTAAATATGATGAGATGACATCTATCCTCTCTAATGTTTTTGATATCCTCTGAGTGTTTCCTGCCTAGTTGCACACTGTGATAATTTTTCCCTTCTTTTTTTTCTGTCTGTCTTTGTCTTTCCCCAGTGCCCTGTGTCTGGCTGCCTTTATCTAGCCCACATGTCTCTGTGGAGAAAAGACTGACTTTGGCAGGAAGTATGTTCTTAGCTTTTCCCGGAGAGGACATGACTTACTGCAAGGATAGATGGGAGCTGTAGACAGGATGAACCACAGCGCAAGGTGCCTCCAAAGCCCTCTAGAGAAAGCTCTTAGGTGTGCCTTGGCCAACCTGGTATACAGGATACCTCTGCGTACAGAAGATGCCTGAGGGGTGATACTTTAGAAGTGAGGTACCTCTATAACTTCAAGGCATGAGTCTTCATGATAGTGCTGTGACTGTGTTGGTTTAAAGATATGGGTGAAACAAGATCTGCAAGGACCAAGTAATATATTGAACAAACTTCTATAGCTAGTAGAGGTCACGCAAGCATAGAGTAGAAATAGCGTGTTAATAAACCCAGCAAATCTCAATGCTAAATGCAAGCTTAGCACCTTTCTTCCATGTCTAGGTAGACTACCTGCAAGAAACTGAGATGGGCACAATTATAGGAGAGGGTTTATTGGTTGCATGGGAGAGGTATTAGATGGCTGCCTCCTAGGTAAGAGGTACCAAAAATTTATAATCCAGACAAATATTTACTGTTTTGCAGTTAATAAATGTTACAACTGTCTTCTAGGCAATGTCTAGATCCACTTGGCGGGTGTTGGACTGCTGTGCTTGCTCATTATGAAGTTTAACATTGATGGGAAAGCTGTTTGGAGGCTAAGAAGGGGCAGCACTGGGAAAATGGTGAGACAGAGTTTACTTTTCTTGCGTTCACCATGGTCTAATGCACTTTGTAAGCTCCCTTCTCTCTTTCTTTTCTTTTCTAAGAGAGTACAAGGCGGCTGCTGAATTTCCCCCTCACAGTCTGCATTTCCCCTAATAACTACCTGAGATAAATTTAGCTGGGAAACCAAACTGGTTGGGCTGCCTTCTGGGGGAAAGCAACCCTTTTGCAGGCTTTGATCTGCGCTATGATGTTTAGAATGTGCAAATAGACAGAAAAAGGAGAACTGGGCAAATATTTGAATGCAGGTGTCTGTGGCAGCTCCCCTTTAGCAAGCACTCCACCCAAGAGCCCATCGGAGAGCTTTTGGCTGTGCTATCTCAGGACTGGCTCCTAAATGGGTAGATGAAGACAGCAAAAGCAAGACTAAAAGTAAGGACATTTCTGCTAAGGATGCACAGCATTCCCATGCTCCCCTCCACACTTTTGAATAAGATCTGGTATTACTGAGTTGCTGGAGCAGGTCCAGAGAAGGGCAATGGAGCTGGTGAAGAGCCTAGAGCACAAGTGTGATGCGGAACGGCTGAGGCACCTGGAGGGGTTTAGTCTGAAGAAGAGAAGGCTCAGGGAGGACCTTATCGCTCTCTACAGCTACCTGACAGGAGGATGGAGCCAGGAGATGGCTCGTCTATGCTCCAGCCAGAAGGAACAAATGATAGGACAAGAAGTAACATCCTCAAGCTGTGCCAGGGAAGGTTTAAATGGAGATTAGGAACAATTCCTTCCGCAGAGGGTGCGCAGGCATTGGAACAGGCTGCCCAGGGCAGTGCTGGAGTCACCGTCCCTGGAAGTCCTCACAAACCGTGTAGATGAGCGTCTCAATGGCATGGGTTAGTGGTGGCCTTGGCAGTGCTGGGAACAGTTGGACTTGATGATCTTAAAGGTCTTTTCCAAACCAGTTGATTCTTTGATCCTACGAGGCTGTGACCCTCATGGCCAAAGAGGGTATTTCAGGCAAATTTTTCCCATTAACGAAAGCAGAAGAGTATTTCCAAAAGCACAAGCATAGCCCTGCTGCCAGTGATGAACTGCTCTTGCTCTTAAACCAAGGCCTCAGTTGAATGCTTTGGTGCATTGGGACCTTGGAGTAGATACAGGATTGTGCACTCTGCACCTGCCCTTGCGAATGCATCACTTAGGGCTCTCATTCAGCTGCTTTTCAGTAGCTTTGTGCAGAACAGCTAGACAAAGGGAAAAATGGGCAAAGATGATGAAAACATTAATACATATGAAGGTTCCATTAATTATTGAATTACTAATTCAATTATTGAAGAACAATTATTAATATTTATAGCACCCAGATTGGTGGTGATAGATTAACCATGATGGCATAATTTAACAAATATTTTTAAAATAAAACATTTAACAAATAACATTTCCACCATTTTCCATCTTAAAAAGAAGTGTGAAGGGTTCATGAATATATGCAATCTTTTCTGATTTTAAAACACGGGTTTGATTATTTTATTTTTATTATGGATTGCTTTAATGTAGATTTTATCCTCAGGTTGTTTCCCAACGAACTTCTGCACTCTCTTAGGCAGAAAGAAACCTATGGCAAAATAAGCTTATAGTAACAGCAATATAAATCCACGGTGTAAGTACAGGAGTAAGTAAATGCATAATACAGCTATTTCTTTCTACTGATTTCTCTTTCTGACATCTTTGTAACACAGTGATTGATGTATATGAAAACAATTTAGCATATATTAAACTAGGGAGTCAAAATATTACTTTAAAGTTTTCCAAGGTACATTGATCCAAACTTATGTCAGAATCTCCTGAAAGGTTACACTGACCCATGTTTTGCAATATTCATTTTTCATTGCAAAAGTTCCTACATGACATTGCAGTAAAACCTAACACATACATGTATACCAACATGCAAAATTTCACAAAGAAAATTTCTGAAACTAAACATCAAATGAAATTTGCAGCTTCTGCAAAATGTCAGATTTGTAAAGGCTTGTTGGGCTTTGTCAAAAAATGATTTGCAAATGTTTTTATCTGCAAAAGGTTTATTCTACTGAGGGGAAAAAAGGATTTGGGGGGAGATCATTCCACCTGATCTTATGATAAGCCTACGCCTGCCAAATTTTTAAGCCTCATCTGTAGGAACTCTTTCAACAGATGTTTGCTGTGTGTGATATTATCGTGTTTTCTCTGAAGTATTTAACTGCACTTCATAGGGAAAAACAATTCCTTGACTTCCTTCACAATAACATAATGTCAAAAATAGACTTGAGATCTTGTTATTTATATTACTGAAGTACTGAATGGCCTTTCCTGAGAACAGGCTGTTCTAGCATCAAATAGAGTACCGAAGTACGGTGGGAGATGGTCTTTGCTCTGAAGAACTAACACTTGAGGTAAACAAGACAGACAAGGAGAAGATGACAAATGGAGCATCCTAAAACTGCCGCAGAGAAGTGATGGAATATAAGTGGCAAACCTTAGCCATTTTCCGAAGCATCCCACCATTTCCTGTTTATTTATATCTGCTCATCATCCTTCCTTTCTAATAGCCAGAAGGGGCCTGGGACATGCTCCTGGTGACAAGAGATGTAAAATTCCTTCTTTGCTTCAGTGTTTATACCAAGAAATAAACTTATTAAGGAAGCAGAACTAGAAAATGCCCCAGGTTGTACCTTGTAACTCAGCTGAAGATGGGCTGGTAGGGAATGAGGATGACTAAATTTCTTCATTCCTGCCTTGCAAACCACAATGACTGATCCACTATAAAAAAGTTGGGCTGTTAAATTGCTATTTAGCAAATACAAACTGAAACAGCTCTGGTACATCTGAAATGATGCATCTTTGCAAAGCGTGGGCATCAAACTAGCCCACTTGCCTGTACAATTGCTTTAGTTACCTCTTCATAGGCCTGGCTAGTGAGGCTGGTCCTTTAGGAGCTCATTACCCTGAAGCTCAAAAAGGAAGCTGGCTTACAGGTTCATTTTATTTAAATGTGTCAATTATTATTTATTTATTCTGGGCAGAAAAAAATAGCTGAAAATATGCAGTTTTTCCAACGCATCAGAGTAAGTTTCTACTGTCTTTGTTAGTGCCCTTTTTCAGGATGTATGTGCCAATCTATGAGAGTGCTCTGGACTTCAGTTTCTTCTGCCCTGGGTCATATCACAGCTGTAATCTCTCTGCCATGAATTTACCAGAGAATATGTGGAGTTTGCAAATAATATTTCCTTGCCTAAAGACAAGGCGATGTTTCTTTAGCAGTTGCTGGTCTTTGAACTTCTCCAAGTGCTTTGTCGGCAAGCAAGCTCTCTTCAGGATTCTGCTTCCTCTGATATATAGGAGGCTATTTCTTGGCATGAAGTAATTAGAAGCAAGGCAATTTTACAGCAGAAGGCATAGGGGTGCTCACTAATCACAGCCTTCTCCCTGCTCAAGTGCTGCGCTTGCTGACGAACCCCTCTTTGCTGCAGGCAATTGTGTTTTCTGGGGCAAATCAGGTCACTGACATCCGTGTGCTTCCTTGTGGCTAATGCAATAAGCTGGAGCTACAGGAGACATCTCTTCAGGACAGCACTTGCCATGGGTGAATGTGGGCACCCTGCAAGGTGGAGGCAGTCATTAACTGTCCACCTGATAGAGTTTGGAGCTGGTCTGGTGGGGCATTCATTTGCAAAAAGGTGCTTGTGCTCATCCAAGCATGAGGAGGGAATAGGCAATATCTTCTCTAGAGTGGGAGGCTTTCCCAGCAGAGTTTGTGCTCCACTTGGAGGGAAGTGATCTTTCCCAACAACCCGAGCACCCCAGAGGGAAAGCAGAACCATGCAAGGCTGTCACACATCCCTTGGATAATGCCAATGTTCTTCAAACCACTCATAATTTTAGAAACAGCTCTGAATAAGCAGGATGGTGGCCTGAAGTCTTTTCACTGATGACTGCAAATGCAAATGGGGAGTTTCGTTGTACAGGATATAAGGGAAGCCCAGATGTGATGCACTAATTGTCTGAAAAGCCTGACCTACATAGTGCCCTCTGCAATTCAAATCATGATGATCTTCCAAATCAAAGCTCTTCTGACTTTGACATGCAGAGTTTGAAACTGCTGCTTGTCTACAGCTACAGGACCAGGTTACAGGTCTGCGCCATGCAAAGAGCTTGTTTTCTGTTATGTGTTTGTGTAGGAAGATGTAGTTTATCCAAAGAGATAGCAATTCCCTTCCTCATATTTGTCACCACAGCTGGAAGCCAAAATGGATTATTTATTTTTGTTGTTGCTGTTTTTCAAGTATTAGATACCTGCAAAGAAGATTCAAGTAAAACTTCACTTAGTGGGGCTCCTTGAAATAGTCTTATTTCAGGTTTTCCATGGAGAAGGTGCTGGTTATACCCTGCTTCCCTGCTCACACAAAGGTCATTGAGTCAGCACTAGGGCATGGCAGACCAATGGAGCCGTCTTTCAGGATGTGCAGCTCCTCAAGAGCTGGTGCTCAAGGGCAGATGCATGACAAAACAGCAGTTTTCTTTGCCAGGATATATGGAAAGAGAGGAAAATGGTAGCAGTAGGTGTTCTTATTCTCAAAGTTTAAATCCAGCATCCATCCAATGCAGGACAAGAGTAGTACCTTATCCTTTACAAGTAAAGTCACACCTGGTGAGGAGAGGAACAAGGGAAAAAATGGTTTTCATGGAGAAAAAAAAAAGTCTTCCCAGCAGATGTCTCGGCCAGCCAACGAGGATTACAAACCTCCCTGGGAATCCTTTCTTTATGGCTAGTGAGAAGGTGATATTGCTAGTGACAGCACAGAAAGATTGGCTGAAATAAAATAAAGAGGTTTCCATGGTGATCCCTTCATATTGCAGTAAATTTCATCTTGCAGTCAGCCGGGTTGTGTTTCTTCCCCCGGAGGAAGAGTCCTCGGCTCCCCCTGCGTTATTAGTTACTACTGGTGCTAACGAAATGCCAGCAGACCCCGAGTAAAGCCAGTGACAGGGACGTCTATGCAATGGCCTTGTTAATTATCTCAAAGAAGTGGGACTGCCCAGGCAGCCTGCAGGTGCTTTAGAAATAATCCTGCTTTCTGTTTTAAACTGTAAATAGATAAAGAATTGATATAAAGATATAGCTGTGCGTAAAGATCAGAGAGGAAAGAAGGAGGTTTCTTCCCATTTTACAGCTGGGGAAAGAACCATAGTCAAAATGTGTAACTGCCCTAAAACCAGAGCCCAGCTGCTGTTAGAGGAGGGAATTGAATGTGTAATTCCCAAACTCCAGCACAGAAGATGCCTTTCCTCCTGAGGTTAATGCCAGGGAAGGCACTGACCTGCAGAGAGATTGCTGGCAGGGAAGGGAAGCTCTTTGCACTTGGGTGACCAATGCAGTATCACCTAGGAAGCGTAGCAAAGGGAAGGGGTGAGGGGTCCTCCCAGGTCTTGTGCTGACAGAGGTGAAAACTGTCTGGTGAAAGAATGACCTTTCCTTTGGGAAGATGAGGAATCCCCTCCAGCTGTTGAAGCTGATTACTCACAAGCTTCACATAAGCATAATCTCTCCTACAGTCTGAAGAAATGAGCAGCCGCAAGACGTGTCTGCCTGTGGGTAGGCTCAGCGACGAGCTTCCCAGCTCACTCCTGGGACGACGGCATCTTTCCATCTGCATCTGAAATTGAGAGTCACAAGCGCAGTGCTAGTCAAGCTTTGCAGCCCAGAACATGCTTGACATGAAAAGCATTTCCCTAAGAAGGTGTGTCATTGAATGCAAATGAGTGCTGCCTTAAGATCATGTGAATTTCTGCTACAGAACAAATCTCTTCTATCTGCTTAATGTACTACACAACCAGAAAAATGTTGACCTACCCATTGCCATACTCAAACCTCTGTGTCTTTGGAAACGTTTATTTTATATTATAGACAGTTCAAATAATGTGCTGGAGACTTAGGAAGCAAAGAGGGATGTGCAGGAGAGATGCCCAGATTACTGCTAGCTGTAATGGCTTAGGGTGACTCTTGGGTGAGCAGAAGGTGTATGAGGGTGAGCTGCTTCTAAACATCAAAATTACTGGGGTTGGCTACCAGCTCAAGCTGGGAACTGATCATGGAGAAGGATAAAATGAAGCCTCTGAAGGCTGCCTTCTTTTCCTTTTCACCCCTGAAGTTAATCTTCCTTCCAGAGCTTAGGAAAGCTGAAATTTGTTTCTCCTGAAGCCACTGTGCTTGACTTTAGCAAAATGCTGGATCCCACCTTCTGCTGTCCTGTTTGTAAATCTGCAATTACTGCACTGTCAGGAAGCTGGGAGCTGTGATTGCAGCTCTGAGTTTGGAAAGCACTAGCCCATCCAGCCTGGCAAACAGCCAGTCCTTGCACTGTCTTCTACCTGGGCTCTGTACAGTGGCCACAGTGGCCAAGGTGTGATATTGAGGGTCTGCTGGCCATCAAACTGGCTGGTTGGACAGGCTGATGCACTCAGAGGTAATTGCACTGTCTGCACAGGCACATGTTACACCTGGAGCTTTGAGGTGCTCAGGTTTGTTGAGCCCCAGCCACTTTTCAGGACAACCTTTCATCAGGTGAGGCAAAATTCGAGACAATCTTCCATCAGATGGAGCTGAGAGAGAGGGGGTGTCAGAAGCTGCTTGAACAATGGGAGCTTTGTGTTGGATTTCTTATTTTGCTATTTGGAAGAAAACTGTTGCGTCCTCTGGCTGGAACACTGGATTGGTGCTCCACAAAGATGTCTTCTGCGAGGAGCCGGGACAAATGGGAACTTTCGTAAGGAAAGGAACTGGTATGAAGTTGCCACTCCGACGGAGAAAGTCATCCCAAGTGCTAATTTCCTGCCATTGTCAGTGTGAATTGGGGCTCAACCCTCTAGTTTGCAGTAGGGCAGCTACAAAAACATGTTTGGCAGCCAACTTTTAATGTGCAACTAGTGCTGTTCATATTATTATGTTAAGGGAAAGCTGTGATTCTTTCTGCAAAGAAAAGAGCTATTTAAAAGAAAACAAACCACAGAAAACAATGAGAGATCAAGACACATGCTGACTGGCTCTGCAAGGAGAGCTTGAGAAAGTCTTAGAGGGAAAATAAAGAGACATAGGGTGGAGGCTGTGATTGTTATCCCAGTTGAGTGCTGTTGAGCTGCAGTGCATTGGCGTCAGCCAGGTAATCTGCTTGGAGTGATTGCTCACATCTCCCTCGCTTTTCCCTGGCAGTGGCACGTGTGTATTACTGGGGTAAATTTGCTTTGCAAATCTACCTTTGTGTCTTCAGATTAGCTGTATTTGCTCAAGGATTTTAGAGGTAATGTGGGGGAATATTCATGCTTCTATTAGTTAAAATTTCTGCTTTTTGTTAACGTCGTAACATAATGTCATCCAAGGCAAGCACCTAAAGTGGGTATTTTGGGCATTTGAGATGCATTTTTTTATTTCTTTGCTTTTAAATGGTTTCTCTTGAAGTTACTGAGTCCAACGTGGGTAACTGCTGTGCTCGCTGCATGAGTACAGCTCAGGTTGACCATGGTCTCCTGCTTTTGCTAGGTGGGAGTGCTGCTTCACAGCAACAGCTGAAAACCCACTGAGCCTGGTACCTACAGTAAAGTCATCCAAGGACACATGTCAACATTCACTCTCAGCATCACCTCTTCAAGTGTGCTTCAGCCGCACAGTGCTCTCTGCTCTGCTAGCACTGCTGGTAGTGCACCCTTTGTGCAAGCCCTCTCAGATGTGCATCCTTTGGCCCAGAACCTGACAGCAAAGAGTGCAGTACATGGTCCCCTGGCTGTGAAGGCTGAACAATCATGTCTTGCCATGACCAGGTAACCAGGTATTAATTTTGGGGGTGATGTGAGAAAAAGAACCAAAGAACCTGATTGCCTGTGCTGTCAAAGCTGGAAAGGGGGAAGCAAAAGGTCCCGGGCATGTTATTCAGTCACCTGCCTGTGCCAGAGGAGCCTTGTGATGCTTTCCCACCAGCCAGCTTTATTCCCAGCAGAACGGTTTATCACAGGCCTCTCTATTTAAAGCAGAGAGAAACTCATTTCAGCAGGAATTTTTGCCTCAGACCAGCCCTGCACCACATCTGCTGCATGTCCAAATTATCTGGGACAACTTAATGACCTCAGCATGTTGCACCTTATAAACAGGATTTTTAGTCAAAGACCATGGGCAGATTCAGAGGAGAGTCAAAGGGTCTTTAAAGCATAAGAGGAGGGGAAAAGAACCATTCATAGCATGGTAAAATAGGCTGAAAATGCACAAAATTATGGGTTCTGATCTCAAAACTATCTTGGGGAACCTGACAAAAAAGCTTCAGCTTTTTCACCAGCAACATGACCTGAAAATAGGCTAGAGATAGTAGAGCAGAAGAAAAAGAGAGAAAAAGGAGTGGGCTATTGCCATAGAGGCGATACTGGACATCACATATATCTTCTTGGTACACCCAGGTGAGGCCAAGAAACTCTCGTTGCCCTTCGAAAAGCTGTAGAGCAGCAGAGCTCTGCTTGGTCTAGCACCAGGCTGGCTGCCCTGCATCCCAGCAGACATGGTGGCAGGGAAGTGGGGGAACTGCAGGAGAAGAGCATTAACCAAAAACGTGCTGCCTGGATGGCCCAGACTTCAGGGATCACCCAGAGTTTGGAAGCAACAGAGAACTAAACATGTTAAGCAAAGTGGCCTTGCCTGAATCTCTGCTGAGGTTCAGAGAAGGCCAGAAGTATCTTTCAGGCTCTGAAAGCAGAGAGGAGCAGTTCACAGACATACAACTGCACATGAGGGGGGTTGGAACTAGATGATCTTTAAGGTCCCTTCCAACACAAACCAATCTGTGACTCTGTGATTGGTGTAGGCATCCATCCACCAGAAAGCACTAGCAGCATGCTCAAACATTGCACCGAAGTAGGCAATCATGGACTCCAACCGTGTGGCATCTGCAGGAATCTGATACTCTTTACTAAAAAAAAGGGGGGGGGGGGGACTTTTTTACAATTCCCGTTTGTTAAAAAATGTGCAAGCACCTCATTAACTCTGATGGTACGATAGTTTTGGCTAGCTGCATTGCTAAGCATGTGTTAAGCTCTGAGTTGGTGCAAGAAATTACCTTTGTAACAGCAGTGGAGTCTTCTGAATGCAGTTAGCACCTCCCCAGCGCTGATAAGGTGCGAAAAATGATCTTCCCATCTACAGTTGTGTCAACTGAATGCAATTAGCACCTCTACATGTGTTTAAAATCATGACCCCAGGTTATACATTTCAGCAGCCTGCAATACATTAGCACTTAATCCCATCTTTGTGAATCAAGGAAAAAAAGTCGCTGCAAAACCAGTGCAATGAATACAATTAAGTGCCATTAACATTCCATTAACTATTTTTAATGAAGCAAATCCAATCCCAGATTGGGGAACAATGGACTAGGGACTTTTCATAGCTCACGGACAGTTGCTTGCTGTATATACATGTGTTGGAGGAAGATCTCTTTACTCCTGCTAGACCTTGTTTAAACAGCTCTGTTACACTGGGGTGGCAAAGCCAGGCTTTTCTCTTGGATCGTAGGGTACAGGCACCCCAGAATGCTGCAGAGAGTGCAGGATGCTCCTCCTAAAAATGCTGCCTTCTCTGAAGCAAAAAAAAAAGAAAGAAAAGAAGGAGGAAAAAAGCACAATAGGTATTTTTTCCTTTGGTGCAAGTAGCCAAGTTCCAGCGTGTTGATCATTTATTATATCCCTCTCAGGCTATTAATCGCATCTTTAACTGCATTAAACCAGATTCTGTCTATGTCTCTGTATGGAAGCCTTTCCGTGTCCAAATAATTATTGTCAGCAGTGTCCAAACTCCTCCTTTTATTGCTGTTTTCCTTCCAAGTTTCACTGACTAAAAATTACTATATGGAGGATTGTGTAAGTGGGCCTGACACAAGAGCTTCAGTAATATTTTTCTTGCAAACACAGCATGTATACAGAAATGGTCATCTTCAGACATCAAATATGAACACTTTTGTTATGCATATTTGAAAGCTGTAAATAAGAAAGTAATGTAGACACACCTCAGTGGGATGGGAAAATATTTTCATCCCAAACACATTTTTACATTATATATTTAACAAATGATGAGTCTAAGCCATTTTCTTTGCTGGAGCTCATCTGGCCCTCTTTGCCCAAAGCCATATTTTTCAAGAAGTTTTGCTGAAATCGTTGGCAATGCTCCCCAACAAGGAGCATCCCAATGCTGGGGCTTGGGATGGAAGCTGGGTGCAACAGTGGCAGCCTCTATACCTCACCTCTATTCATTTTTTAAAAGCCAGCTATTGATTTTTCACTTTCAAGGGGGATCTGCAACAGCTGTGAATTGTTTTTTATTATTATTTACTTTTTTTCATGAAATTTGTAATCAAAAGGGACAGATCCCCATCTGGGACACTTGACAGTGGATGTACAGGGCTACTCCTGCTGCTGGCAGCAGCCCCATGCTGGTGTGGCATCTATATCTTGTTAGGGCAGAAGGAAACACCATGCTCAACTCGTTTCGCTCCCTACATATCACAGGACATAAAGCCTTACTCAGTGATTCCTACACAGAGGTCCAAATAACTTTTGGTTGAACTAGGGCATATCTTTGAGGAAGAAGCGCTCAATCTCGCTGTAATTTATTCTTGATCATCCTTTATTTTCTCTGTATTTCCACAATGCACGGTATTCTGCACAGGAATAACTGCTCCTAGAAAGATGAACATCTGCAAAGAGCTCTCTGAGAGCAATACTGTCCTGATTCTGAACCTAAATCCAAACCCTATCGCAGTTAATAGGGTTTCCTCCTACTGCAAATTTAAATGTTCATGGGGGTTTTTTCTTCTAAAGGAAGCCAAGGTTGCTGATGCAAGTTGGGGAGGAAAAGAGGGGTTCCTTCCTTTCCCCTCTCTCCCAGGAACATGTGAGATGAAGTTATCATACAAGATGAATGTCCATCAGAAAAGTCCTTCACACCCCTGAGAAGCCTCCAGGACAGCCGGGATGTGAATGCCCACTGGTAAGTGCCTGGAACACTGCTGTTGCCTTTTGCCTTGGCACAGCAGCATAAAGTGACCTTCTCCTCTGTTTTCTCCTGAAAACTGCCCCCAAAAGTCCTTGTGCCAGCTATAAATATTGCATTGTCACGATGGTGGACATGCACATTCTGCACATTGCTGTGAACATGACCTGTGTCCCTTGGGGCAGCCAGGGCTGAACTTCACATACCACAATCCACTAACTTCCTGGCACATATGGGGAAGGGTCACCATCTTTTTCCAGGTACACAATATTGAGGTGTTGTGGTATACAAAGCTTGAAGTGCCTTGAAGGAAAAAAACCCCAAACAAACCAAACCAAACCCCCCAACCAAACATCTTTCTACATCCAAGCATGAGAGCTTGGGTGTCTAGCTCAGTCTTCTGGATCAACAGTGTTAACGGAAAGGGGCCTGATCTGAAGGCTGCTGAAGGCAGTGGAATCAGTGGTTAGGTCTGGCTGATGTTGGCTTTGCTGGCTATTTCTTTGACTTTTTAGTGGGTCTTCTATGAGATCTACAGGTCCCAGTGAGGAAATCAGGTGTGGGGGAATCACAGCTGACTTTTATTAGATTCTGCCTTTTAGCAGTTCCTTTACTGCACTGAGATAAATACCTTTGCTATGCATATCCATGCACTGGTCTGGCATTGCTGAGAGCTGCAACGTGAATCTGACTGTGCACCTTTTCACAGAGCAATTCCTGCGAGAGTCATGCTGGTTGCTGCAGTGAGAGCTGCCAGGGGGAAACAGCATCCAAGCAAGATGAGCTTGCACCTCGTAGGCAAAGCAGTGTAAGGGGTCACTGCTGGCTGAGGGTGAATCTGGGGGACAAAGTGACTGTGCTGAATTGTTGCCATCTTGCTGCTTTGAAAAGCAATGCAGTATTGTGGTCAACAAAGCAAGTCAGGAAGAAATGAATCTGTTTTAAGGAAAAGTCCTAAAGCTGGAGGTGAGAAAAGACAACTCAGCGTTATTAAGAGTAAGTGGATTTGGGGCCATGTGCCCAGCTGGGGCCACCCAGCGCTGCAGCAGCCTCTCGCTCGGAGCCAGGACATTCTGCAGTCCCACTTGGATGCAGGTGGGAGGATGCAGCACTGACAGCCATCCATTCTGGAAATTAAATTCCACTCCCCTCGGTCGTCCTCAGCTCACAGCCCCACTTGCTTGCTGGAGGATTGCTGAGCGCGCAGATTAGTATGGGCTAAGTCCAAAACCTATGAGATCAGCGAGAAAGGCTTCAGCATCCCAGGGAGGCATGATCTTGGTACTCCAGGAGTGGATTTCATCTCACGTGTGTCCAGCTGTGGGCATGAGGAGTGGGATGGAAGTGGGGACCTCCTTTGCTATCTGTGGGCTGGAGGTCAGCACATAAACTATTAGACACTGTGGGATGCATGGCTGTCCTGCTGCTGTGAGTGGGATGGGACAGGCAGTGTTTCCGTGGAGCCTGCCTGGCTTCCCTTTTTCTCCATCCCAGCCTGAAACCTTTCAATAAGGACTGAACTAATGGACCAAAGAGCCCAAACCTTCTTGTTCAAAGCAGTGGGAGGGGATAGGGATCAACCACAGGGTTAAGTGTCTCTCTTTGAACCAGGGGGCAAATCCCTGTTATGATATCCTGCCTCTGTGGGCTGAAGTCCCTGCATTTGGGGAGAGGAAAATCTGAGCAGTTAACTGGAGCTAGGAGAGTATGGCTATGTTGGCAGGGTCCGACAGGGTCTGCTTTTGGCCTCAGACGCAGAAAATCCCCAAAAACAAAAGCATGATCCTTGCTTGAGACTCCTGCTGGGTTTTCCAGTGGTATCCTGGGGAAAAACAGTCTGTTTAGGCTATTGCACAAGGCAGATATTTATAAAACTGTATCTATTTAAGCAGAGGAATGTGCTTTTTCCCAGTGAGGTCTCTGAAAAACCAGCAGTATGTCGCTTGACCCAGGCCTTTAACTTGAACTGTCTTGGCGGTTTAATGAAACTAAATAGCTGGACTACAGGGAGTTCATTAGTAAGTAATCCAAAGGCGAAAGCTCTGTGAGCTTGTTCAGCTCTCAAACACTTATTTGTGTTTGCCAGATTCACTAGAGCAAAACCCCTTAATAGGCACTGGCAGTATGTGCAACATGCTCTCCTCTGATCTGGAGACAGTGACACATGTACTGGGGTGACTTCATCTTTCTACAGGACTTAAGGAAAAGGCCAGGACATGGTGCAGTCCCCTGTGTTCCACTGGGCAGGCTCGAGTGGATTTGCAGAAGTGCTTCTGCTGCTCAACTTCTCAAACCTCTTGCTTCTGGCAAAGCAAGCAAGGGACTCTTGTTTCTTTCCAAAAAAGCTTTCAGAAATGGCTGCTGCTGCCAGCAGTGCAACGCTGAACCTGCAAGGGACTCTGGCTTTCTTGTCATGCAATTATGAGCTGGTTTATTGCGTGCCTTTTGCCCAGGATGTGAAGTGCCTGTAGGGTTTTGGCAGGTTGTAAAACAGGATGCAGAATTGCTGCTTATTTCCTTCGAGTGGGGGTTTAGAGGAGGGAGAAGGGAGAGGATCTTCCTCCCGCTGCGCAAAGGATTTCTGGGTTTCCAGAAACCAAGTGAATGTGCTTAAGTTTCACTCTCTTTAATTCACAGGCATAAACAAGATTAGACTGGTTTAGACTAGATATTAGAAAAATTTGTCACTGGAAGGGTGGTCAGGCATTGGAACGGGCTGTCCAGGGAAGTAATGTAATCATCATACCTGGAAGTGTTCACAAACCATGTAGACGAGGCCCTCAGTGACATGGTTTAGTGGTGGACTTAGCAGTGCTGGGTAAAAGTTGGACTTGATCTTAAAGGTCTTTTCCAGCCTAAGTGATTCTGCGATTCTCTGATTCTAAGATTTACAAATAAATGAGCTGCAGCACCACTGAAGGTTTGGCAGGGAGCTCACTGAGGGCTGTTTGAGATAATTAAAGGAATATCCTGACTCCAATATACTTAAATTTATTTTTTAAGGTAGCATGTAAAGACCAGCCAAACACTGTGCTGGCTCTTAGGGGTTGTCCACCATGAAAGCCCTTAGGGAAGGCTCTGCATGCCACATCCTAGAGGTAGCATTTAGTTTTTTCAGACCTGATTAAAACCTCTTACTGTGAATTTGGTAGAAGCCCAGTGTAATCATATGGTGAACCCTTGGGCTGGAATTGAAGGATTGTGGATTACATCCATGCAGGAAAACTTCCCTGACCTGAGTTAAAGCTTGTGTCATCCTAGGAAGAAACAGGGTTTTCTGTAATTGAAATTTGTTTTGTGGGAAAATTCTTGCTGGGCTGTAGTGTAGCTGCCACACAAGTACTCCTAAAAGTAAATAATCCCATCTGCTGGGTGCTTCTTGCAAAGAAATTGACTGTGGACAGGTATGAATATGAAATATGAATGTTATAGAGGGGAAAACATCAACCTGAGTAATAGATATCCCAAATGTTGCCAGACCTGTAGTGGTTTCAGCAGTGCAGTTTTTCTTCTGGAATGTGCAAAATGCCCCAAAGATCAAGTAGATTTTGAAAGGGGGCTTGAGTCTTTACTGGAGGTACCTAAACCTGTCTCAATTTATACCACAGCACTGCATTCCCAAAAGAGCCTGCACTAAATTAGGCATTGCCAAACACAACTTCCATGTCTTAAATTTACAGTATGGAAAAAGACTGGCTACCTTATAGTAGCCTTCCAATACCTAAAGGGGACCTAGAAAAAAGGTGGAGAGGGACTTTTGACAAGAGCATGTGGTGGCAAGACAAGGGGGAATGGCTTTAAACCTGCAGAGGGGAGATTGAGATGAGTTCTTAGGCAGACATTCCTCCCTGTGAGGGTGCTGAGGCGCTGGCACAGACTTTTCCCAGAGAAGCTGTGGCTGCCCCATCCCTGGCAGTGTTCAAGGCCAGGTTGGACACAGGGGCTTGGAGCAACCTGCTCTAGTGGAAGGTGTCCCTGCCCGTGGCAGGGGGTTGGAACTGGATGAGCTTTAAGGTCCCTTCCAACACAAACCAGTCTGAGATTCTGTGGTGTTATCCAGAGGTATGATGTGAAAGTTCTTGTGGCAGCTACAGGAGATTTCAAGGTCTGCTGAAGCCCCGGTAGCAATCCTGTTTTCTACGAGCTCGGGCCAGCTGCTAGCCTATGCAGGCACCTCTTCTCCTTTTTGCTAGCCTGGCTCAGTGCAGTCCAGAGGGCTGACAAAAAGCCAGAACAGCTCTGCAAGTCTCCATTCCCAGTGTGGTGTTGGGAAGAGCAGTCACGTGCCCTTCTCCACAGGTGCTGTATAAGCATTGGCTTCCATGCTACAGCAATGAGGGGTGTGCTTTTATTCCTAAACCCTCCTTTCCATGTAAAACAGAATCCCAGCAGTCCCATCCGAGCAGTCTTTCTGCACTTGCTGTGACTATCCAAAGCAGCCCTGCAGTCGAAGTCCAGGCAGGACAAAGCCTCCATGCAACCCAGCCCATGTCTCAAGGTGCTGCTACAAGTCCTGCGTGCCCATGCTGTGCTCATGGCACAGGAGGAGACCTGTAGATGCTTGCTCATGCACTGGGATGAGTGGCTAGAGCATGGGTAGGTCTCTCTAAGGCTAATCTTATAGCAAGTGACATGCATGGGTCAGGTCTGTAGCTTTGGCAAGGTTGAGTGTGTTGTTTTGCTGGGCACTTGTGGGAAGCCTGTCCATAAATGTCCCTAGAGACATGGGGTGTTCCTGAGGAGATGGCCTGGAACACGTGGGCTTGGGTTTAGATGGGAAAAGTGGCGCTTTTCCCTGCAAGGGAAGCAAGAATGAGACAAAAGCAGCGCAGCAACGACATCTTGTGATGCGCGGTGACGGCTGCATGTGCCTGCTGCGAGAGCCAGGCACTCGGCAGTGTCCTCACTGGGAGGGCAGGGAGCATGGAGCTGTTGGACAGGAAGGGACGTTGTCCCCAGCATGTTGTGATGAAACAGAGCCAAAGCAGGGTTTTGCCCACAGCAAAGCAGGGGTGGGAGTGAAAAAGCTGCAAAGGAAAGTCCTGCTTATTGCATTCTCTTTTTTCTCTTTTAGTATGGCAATGCTGCAAAGCACTGAAATCTCTCTCGAGTGCTCTGTGAGAACCTATGCTCCACCCATCTGCAGGTATCTTCTGAAATAGGTACACCAGTAACATTTCATTTTCTTTTTGCAAAAAGTATGCAAGTGCAAGTATTCTGTCTTACATCTGAGGATCACTGTGGCTGAAGACTCACTTATCAAGACGCAGACCAGTGTTTCATCCCAAACAAGGATAGTAGTACCCATCCTTTCCCAATCTGATTGCACCAAAGAGGAGCAGTGGCAAAAATTACTCCAGACTTGCACCCTGGGGCTCAGGATTCAAGGTTTGTAGTGGAAGGGCAGCAGCAAAGACTGAGAGCAGGTTGAGTTGGTGCCTCACCATTGCCCAGCTGCTGAAGAGCAGCCTCTTTAATGTACCAGCTCAACCCACCAAGTGGACAGTTCTTCTCGAGGCCCTTCAGTTGTAAGCTGGGTTGAACTGTGGCCAATTTTATACTGAACTCTTGCAAAATCAGTATGTTTTGGAACTGTGGTGGCTGAGTTTCTTCTTGAGATGTCGTCTTTGTTGCCGCCGGTGCTTCCTTGCAGAGCTTGCGAGACAGAGGTCACACCAGAAATAAAGGAAAGCCTTTGCATGAAGCCCTGCAGCATCCATCTGCTGTGCTTAAGGTAATGGTGAGCAGAAACACACTCCTGTCTGATCTATGTTGTGTTACGTCTCTGGGTAGGATTTTTGGAGACACCTACAACACGTAGCAGCAGAAGTG
Organism: Strigops habroptila; assembly: GCF_004027225.2. Classification (NCBI taxonomy): domain Eukaryota; kingdom Metazoa; phylum Chordata; class Aves; order Psittaciformes; family Psittacidae; genus Strigops; species Strigops habroptila. The sequence goes on from NC_044281.2 coordinate 2,319,184, forward strand.
CTACTGAAAGTCAATGAGACTTTGTTCAGAACAGCCTCGGGTGCTTTTGAAAGACTTGTCCTCTTGTAGATTTCTTTAAAGACTTGTAAATTATAGTTAATTCCTACGGCTTAGGTGTATTGATAGAACCCAGGTTTACATTCCTGTCCTCCTTAGGATCCCACTGCTGGGGCCTCCTAGTCAGCCTGGATTTAAAGTTTGGCAGGGCTCAGGCATAGCAACTCCTGCCTTCAACTGCATGAGAGAGCCACAAATGTTGCCCGTGCCCCTGTGTCCTGTTGCCCAGCCTGAAGAGACAGGTCTGCATACCGCAGCTGGGACAGTGCTCTCACACCACAAGAACTCAAACTCATCCAACACAAGCTTCTGCGGACAAAGTAAAGCTGGTTGAGCTGTGGTCATCCTCTAGGCCACCTCCAGCTGAGAAACCAAGCTACTTGCAGGGCACCTCTGCAAGGAAAACAAGAGTGGCTGCAGTTTGGCATGGTTTGTGATGCCAATTTATCTCTTTCATGTGGAAACAGAGGTCCCTGTTGCACTCAGGCTGAAATGAATGCTATCAAGGATTGTAACTAGGCCACCTGCCTACAGAGCCATCTTCACCAGGGACCGTAGTGATAGGACAAGGGGCAATGGATTTAAACTGAAACAGGAGAAGTTCAGGTTAGATATAAGGAAGAAGTTCTTTACTGTGAGGGTGGTAGCACAGGCTACCCAGAGAAGTGGTAAATGCTCCATCCCTGGCAGTGTTCAAAGCCATGTTGGACAGTCTTGGGTGTCATGGTCTAGTGTGAGGTGTCCCTGCCCATGGCAGGGAGTTGGAACTAGATAATCTTAAGGTCCTTTCCAACCATAACTATTCTATGATTCTATGCCATTACATACCTCTGGGGATTTTCTTGTTGGCTTTGGTTTGAGGGGTTTTTTTAGGGAATATGGGTTCTTCCTGTGTTCTTCACAGATAATCAGGAAGAAGTACCCCCCATAAATGAGATAAAAACCTGACAAAGTTTTGTCTGCTTCATCACTAGGTATTCCAACCTCTTCTGATCAGAAACAGCATGTTGCTTCCAGTGAGCCTGACCGAGGTTGTTGACCTCTGGCAGATTAAATAGTCTTGCCCTATAGGTCAGACAGGTAAAACATGGTCTGCAGGAAACAGTAGAGGACTGAGGGTAGGAGGTGGGGGGCAATAACAGTCTTTTGCAGAAAAGTCACTGGTTTTGTCCAGAAACCAGTGTCACATCTCAACACACCATAGGCAAGGGTTGGTGTTTTCATCTGGATGCTTGTGCAGAACCTGGCCCGTGGGGACACCAGACTCCTCAGTTTTCACTGTGGTGCTGGGCTTTGTTGTTGCACTACAGAAAGGAGGCACAGCTGCCTCTGTCCTCTGGGTCTGAGGGGAAGGTTCAGCTCTCGGAGGCAATTTGCAGTAATGTGACAGCATGTCTCAATTCTGCTGAAATTTCACAGGAAAACCTTTGTTGCCTAGCTAGATCCACAGGCAGGTTCGAAATCAAGACCAAGGTTGTCCTGTCTGTGCAAATATAAATTCCAAAATATATCCTTGTGGCTTGCTGCTCGAAGTCTTCCTCTGCTGGTTTGGAAAAGGTCTGATTTAATTTGTAAAATTCTGGGGGGAGCTCAGAGTAAATGGTGCTGAGGAGAAGACAAAGCCACGGCTACAGAGAGGGGGTCCTGTCTGCATCTCAGGTTGTAGATCATAGAATCAGGGAATGGTTTGGCTTGGAAAGGACCTTAAAGCTCATCCAATTCCACCTCCCTGACAGGGGCAGGGACACCTTCCACTAGACCAGGTTGCTCCAAGCCCCTGTGTCCAACCTGGCCTTGAACACTGCCAAGAATGGGGCAGGCACAGCTTCTCTGGGCAACCTGTGCCACCACCTCACCACCCTCGCAGGGAAGAACTTCTTTCTTATAGCTATCCTGTAGGAGAGGATGGAAACTATTTGATTATTGCCAAAGCGAAGTAACTGCTTGGCTGGAGAAGAAAGAGTTAAAGAAGAAGCAAAGTACACTGTGTGATTAAGCAGAGCAACCCAGCTGGACAGGAGCAGGAGAACAGAAAGATAAGGAACTGATTATTTTGGGACTGTTTGTGAAACAACGAAGAATGTTGGAAAAAACAAAACCGTAAACCAGGAACTAAACATGATGTGCTAAAACTAGCTTGGTATAAAAGGTAGAGCAATAGGCTAAAAATATTTTTTGCTAGAATGGTATAAAAGCTAGAGCAATAGGCAATAAAGTGATTTGCTGCATGAAGATGCTCTGAGTCCGTGCCTTTCATACGCCACACTATCCCAAATCTCCCCTGTTTAAGTTTGAACCCACTGCCCCTTTTCTTATCACTACAGTCCCGGAAGGGTCCCTCTCTGGCATCCCTGTAGGCTCCTTTGAGATGACTATTGGGTTTTGCAGGACTTTACTAGTGTGGTTGTCAAGACCCTGAAGGTGACATTGTGTAATGGACCTATAAGTCACTATGGGCACCAGACTCTGGTTTGGAAACTTCTCAGGAGGCTGCCTGACCCACTGCCCTGGCCGAAGCAGAGGGAGAGCAATGGCCATGGCTGCTTCCTCCTGTCTTGGCTTTCAAAGAGGATGCTCACCCCAGAAGGTGGGCTGGGTAGAATCATACCAGGGATATGCAGTATGTCAAAGGTTAGCTGTGTCACCTTCTCTTTCTTAATCCCTGCAGACTGAAAGCCCAGCTGCTGTTGGATCAGGAAACAGTAATTCATAGTGGAAACGGCTCTTGCACTGAGAAGAATTGGATCCTGTGTCTTCCCACACTGACGACTCAAACCTTTTTGTTGAAGTTGGGAAGGACAGTTGGATTGTTCTTAGTCATCTCCAATGCCTGTGTGGATGAGGGTGGAGGTGGGTGGCAGGTGTGATTTTTGGTTTGGTTTTCTTTCTTCTTTTTCCCTTGTGCCTATAGATCGACGTGTCTGCGGTGGCGTTGCTCACAGCAGCTCCTCTGAACAGCACTCAGAGGTCCATGAGTGCTCAGGCTTGCTCTGAGGGCTATGGGGGCAGCAGTAATAAATGAATGAAGACCGGAGAGCAACAAGTAAAGCTGTGAGTCACCCTCAGTGCACAGGGTGTCATGGATCGAAATAGGGGTTGGTTGACCCTGACAGGCTTGTCAAGGAGATGCCTATCTGAGTGCAATGGAAAAAAACTTGCAGAGTGAAGTGCTTGTGAACTATTTTAAGGTTGTGGTGTTGTTTGTCTTACAACTGAAGTGTGAAACCCCTTGTGGATTTTTAATTTCTTAAAACAGATCCTTAGGTGCTAGGTTTTCTGCTAATTGGTGCACAGGATGGTGCATTAACATATAATACATTGGGTAATATAAAAGAGAGATTGCCCACTGAACTACAGCATTTGTGCAACATCTGATGCTATGATTTTTGTAAACAAAGAGAAGTCTCGTGTCCTTATGAAACCACTCAGTCACTCCCTGGGAAGACCTGAACTCTTTGGTTGATTTCTGTCATATCTCATAGTTTCTCTAGGCCTTATGAGGAGAGGTTGAGCGAAGCAGCACTGCCCGCAGAGGGTCCCCATGGAGGGACAGGCTCCTGACGCAGGTTCACCTTTTATTAGTTTCCAACAGATTCAGCAGCACACAAAACCAGAGGAGACTTCAATCATTCCGCTGCTAGACTGCCTCCTCGGCTGGCAAACTATCTGTATAACTGTACGGGAGGAAAAACCCGCTCAAAGCTTCCTGCTGCTGATTGCCGCCTATAAAAAGATCTTGACAACCTCTCCTGTGAAAAGCTCTCACACCTTCACTCTGCAGCATGCCTTTGATGCTTTAGCAAGTGGGTAGTCCTGAGGCTACCGAAGTGCCTTTCCTTTGTCTTCTGTGCTGCTCAGCTCCTGCCTGCCTGCACAGGCATGTCCCTCCCATAGTGGATGTGGACCCCCTAGATGTGTTGGGAGCTCTCACCTTTGGAGGAGGTGCTTGGAGGGGCCCTTATTTGGCTCGGGTACCGCAGGTTTGTCAGCTGCAGTGATTATAGCCTGTAGATCATCAGAGTTCTGGGGGAGGGAAGAAGACATTCAGCACTGAAATTAAGCTTGGGCCAGATGCTCCATCCTTTTCTAGGTGGGGGTTCAAGAGCAATCCCTCTCTGCTCCTAGCTCCTATTTCATATTTGACTGATATAAAGGAAGCATCATCCATTGGTGTAATGGGATCATAGGAAAACAATGAGGCGTGAAATGATTTTTCCTTCTTTCCCAGATAAATCCCTTGTTGTAAATTAAGTAGTTTACCCATTTAACTACAGGTGAATCACAGATGCGTGCATAAGTCTACTGTTAATAAGGAGGGAGATTATCCAGGACAAACTTTCAGACCTCTTGGGTCTCTCTTGCTAATGATGAAGTAATGTTCTTCACAAGTTGTTATCACTGAGATAATGGGGAAGCTGGGGAAGGAACATAGCATCAGCTGCTCTCAGTGTGTGGGATCTGGATGGGGTGATATCCCCATGCTGAAAGTATTATCCAGTTCTCCACACACAAAAGAAAGTTTCTATTGAAAACAAACATAGGATTAGCATTGGATCAAGTTGTCCAATGGAGGCAAATGTTGGAACAGGTGGACAGCTTTCCCAAGGCCAACAGGAGCAATCCCTTGGCTGGGCTCTGCCAGCAGCGGAGCTGGAGCCCATGGCAGGGTGTCCTTTGACTCTGCATGGTGACCTTCGCATTCATGAACCTCCCTGGTGAAATCTGAAATTACATTCACACCATAGCAAATGCAGTCAAGTATAGCTAAGACAGCAGAAAGACAGGACTCATCCTGTTCTTCACTGAGTTGTCTTTCAAAATGAGTTGGAAATGCTGTTTGTTTTACACAGTGGATATTAATTCACATTTTTAAAAGGCCTTGAAGCGCAGTGAGAGTTTTATCCCCATGGTCTGGGGATCAAGCCCTGACAAGGCTTGACTGTGTAATAGGAAGAGTTAGCAATGGGAAACTATTAGTAAGGAGAGCAACAGCTGAGCCCCTCAGGCTGCCAAGTGCAAGGCTGTCTAGTGCTAACTGCAGGAGTCACTGATGTTTCTGACAGGTCAAGTATTAATGGGGTCTTAACAAAGATAACAGAAAATGACTGTGAGCAGCAGGCTGTCATGGAAGTAGCAGGTTCATATTTTATTCCTGCAGCCAGAGCTCTCCTGGCCCCCTGTGGCTCAAATTGGCTGTCCCAGTGGTGCAGAAGTACTGCTGAGGATAATCATAGAATCATATTCTCTTAAAGCCATGTGATTTGGGGGCCTCATGATGGTAACTAAAGATACTTACAAGTCATTGAGGCACAAATGCATATGAACTGAGGCACAGTGTCATCCCCTGGTGCTAAAACCTCCCTCCTCCCCAGCCCAAATTCAGAAGACGTTGTTAGCAATATGGCAAAGAAACCTTCCCAACATAACACCTACGTGTGTCTGCAGAGCCATTTCTTGATGCACACGTAATGTGCCAGCTCAGGGAGCCCCCATGCCCTGGTGGGAAGCCTGCATGCAAGTGGGTTCCCACAGTAAGGAAAAATAGCCTGAATACAGTATTTGTACAGCTTATATCTGCTTCTGGTAAACCCACATTTCTCTGATAGGAGAAGAGGGTGTCTGACATCCACCAAGCTCTAGCTGATGCTTCCCAAGACCCTGCAGCCTAGCATCACTCACAGCTCATGGGAAGTAGTTTTGGGGAGCTGTTTCCCTCCCTTTGCTGGTCCTAAAGCAGAGTCTATGGCTGCCATGTGCACTTGGACCTCTGATCCTGGCAACATTGCTTCTTCTTAGCAATTTGCCTGTGTTAAAATTGTATTTGTTCATGTTTTTTGGGAGTGTTGCTCAAAACTGGCTTTTTCCTCTAGATCTGGTTTATAAATCACTTGTCTCCTCACTTGGTTGGGGTGTAAGGGTGTCTCCAGGCAGATATATGGACTAAAATGTTTCTCTTTAGTGGCTCTTAGGTTATCAAGACTGCAGACAAGGTTGGAGATGTAAGAGGTGTTGCATGGGTGTTGGGTTTGGGGAATTTAAGACAGCTTATCCTCCCTCTGGAAAGGGAATTTCAGTCAGGCACTGACTTGGTGTTTGGCAATGACCTCTGCAGGATTTGCAAAGGTGAGGAAAGCCCTGACATCTCATAACATCTTGTCTGTTTTGTACATGTCTCAAGGCATAGTCTTAGGAGATCTCTAGTTGCCTAATGTGGAAGGGCTGCTTAAAGTCCAGCTCTGGATTTCAATGGGTTTCTTATCTTCCAGTTGGTTCAGCGAGGAGATTTGTTTGCTGTTGCTGTGGGTGTGTGTCACAGCACTCTGAACCTCCATCATGCATCCTGCTGAATCCTGCTGCACCACACATCACATCCAGCCTTAGATCAGGACAACTAAACCAGACTCCTGGCCTTTCCCACATATTGAGCAAAGCTGTTTTGCACTTCAAATGCTAAGCCAGGCGGATATTCTCCTTTCTGTCAATATGCAAGTTATGTACATTTTTCCTCTTGCAAAATTTCCAACGGTGGGGAGATAAAAATACTGCCCAACTTTATGGGAGACCAAAAGGGACAAGGGGCACAAAGGGACTGCCAGATTTAGGAGCTGAATCTAAAGCCACTGAACGCTTTTCAGTCTTAACAGTGTGTCCTGCTTCTAAGGGATGATATCAATTGTTGTGCAGCTTAGAGAGTTATTTACAAAGCTATTGTCAGCAAGCTTGTTCAGGCAAATAAGTGGGGAGCCTATTGCTTAATCCTGTTTTCAGAAACACTAATATAATATCAGAGAGTGTCACCTTCATGAAAGCATCAGCTGGAAACATGAGGTAAGTTTTCCTATGCCTTTCCATTACCTTTGCTTTTTGGAAGAAAAAAGGTTAAATACCAAAGAGAAACAGTACGTTAAGACTCATATTCTAGTCCAGAGCTTAATGCTGATATTCACATTTCTCCCCTTTGGTGACATGAATGCTGCTAGAACAGCCTCATCTGCAGCTGAAATGCCCTCCAAGAGTATCATGCTCACAGGAAATAGGATGCTGAAATCACAGCCTTCTTGGTGAAGTATTTTTATATTGTCTCCTCTTCTTCAGACCTGATCTTCCACCCTCTTCTCCTGGATAATGGTTTCTGGATGTCTGCTCTTGCCTGTGCTCTTCTGCAGTCCATGTCTTTGCCTTAAATTCAATGCAGCACTTATCCAAGGACTGCTTTGTTTCTTACTGATGATATTTAAGCTGCAATAATCCTGCAAGGGCTTTTTCTACCTGATATCAAAGACAAATGGTTTGAATTTTGATCCTGTTGTAAGGACCAGCCTACCTCTTTCACAAAAGCTGGAGTCAGCATGAGAGATTTAAGTTAAGCAGCATTTTTCCTGTTACCAAAGACATTTCTGCTTTGGTCTGGGAGTGGAATTAATTCCACAGTTATAACTAAAATAATGTAGTGTTTCTGCCTATGTTAGCAAAAAGTGTCTGATTAGTCCCTTAAAAACTCCCAAGTGCCTATAACTCATGGCCATAGCTGACAGGATTTGGATCCAGCTCCACTTGTTGTGGAAATCCTACCCCACTGCCTCTGCTTTCAGATCATTCCTCTCATCTCTGACTTAATTTGATCTAACTATAGCTCACTGGCAAATGACAATTCATAGTTAGGCGATTTTCAAAGTCTAATTGCTCCAGAGTTTTCTCAGTACTTGAGAATTTCTTAATTGTATTAGCCAAGGTGAGGATAATTGCTGCTTTCATATCCTTGAAACTTCTCATACAAAAGAGGCTTATGCAAGAATCTGCTTATTCTCTCCAATAAATGATCTCTCTGTTATTAAGGAGTGTGTATTGGGGGACTGCTGGGAAGCATTCCTCTGCACCATTATGTACTTGAACAAAACCTGAAACTTGCAGATACAAGACTAAATTATAGTCTGGGGCAATCATCAGAACACACTTTTTTCCTTTTTTTTTCCTGGAGGTTGCTCGTTCAAAAGAAGAATAAGCCCCGAATCTACAAATAACCTGGTATTTTGCATTTTGGGGATCTTCTGGGTGGGGGAAATCTCCTATTTATAGGTCACTGGTGCTCTAACATTGCTCCTGGTCATGGATACCGATGTTGTCCTATTTAAAACTACTAGTCTTTGCCAGTCAGTGCCTTATTTTTTCCTTTGATCATGAAATCCTCAAGCAGGGACCATTTCTTCCCCTGGTTTGTATAGCTTCAGGATCTTGAGATTATACAGGGCTTCTAGTCATCTCAGTATTGTAGCTCTGTGCTTGTGCATAAACTGCAATAAAGCCACTCCAGCAGAGAATTAGGCATAATGTTCTTCCTTAAGCTCCAGCAATTAAACATATGCATGCACAGTAAAATGCCATGTATCACTTCTGAGGCTACAACTACCATTAGAGAAAAAAAAAGGAGGATGAACCATATATTTTCTAACATGCCAATTCAATAGACTGAGTGTGGGAAGGAGGCATTCAGTGAGTCAAACACTTAATGCGAGAAGCAAGTTCTGCACAAATTGCTGATAAGGTAGACAAATTTCACAGCCCTTTCTGGGGAAAATATTGCATTTCATGGTGCTTTACAGATGATGAGAAATCCTATTAAAATCCTGAAAAAAATATGTATACAAGTTAAACGTGGATATTTAAAAGAACCTGTAGTTTTGGATACAGGATAAGAAGTAAAATGGGCATCTCTTAGGGATAAAAGTAAGTGTCATAGAGGTTTTACACCAGGTCCTTGGTAAAAAGTAATCTTCTTATAGTTACAGGACTGATTTCTCTTGTACCACATGAAATAATGCTCAGAAATAGTCCAAGTATTTATTTCAATTGCTAGACAAACTGAAAGGATAAATAAGATGAAGACTGTAATGATGGGTGTTTTAAGGACTGCAAGAATATCAGACCTTTCAGGTAAGCTCTTTCCTTACTCCAGGACTTTAAATCAAGATGGGTTATGCCATCATTTTGAGGCAGCTGAGCTATAATTTAGGAGCTTTTCCCAGTAACCGTGCCTGGCTGAAGTAGAGTGGTATGAGCTTTGCAGAGGTTTAAATCATTGCTTTTTAAACTCAGATGCCAGTGCTCTGACTGCGGGGATATGCTGATGCAGCAAGGCCAGCTTGTGCTACCTACTGTATTTCCCTGTCCATCTGGGTGTGAAGCAGATCCACTCCCATTGGTACCCACCTTGGCAGCCATACCTTTGGCCACATACTTTTGTTACACATACTTTTAAATCCTCCAACTGGATTCTGTCTATCCAGCACTGGATAGGTCTCAAAGTAGCTCTAGAACTCTTAGTAGCAACATAAATTTTCTCCAGATCAGGAATCAGCTCACCATGAATAAACGTTGCTCTACCAATACATCAGTGTGTTTTCCCCTGCTATGTTGCCTGATCATGTTTGCTTTAAAAGCACCTCCAGTGCCAGGGTTGCAATAGGACCTGGTTTTCTGTGGAAGAGAAGGATAGGCTCTGCACCAGAGTCCTCCTGGGGACACCCTGACCTCTGGTGACCAGGTACTTCACTAACACTGTGCTCCAGGGAAGCTTTGCGCTTTACTTCTCATGCATTAACACATAGAATAGCAAACCTCCTGAACTCTCCCCAGAGGAGCTACTTGTGGTCACCATGCAACTTGGTGTTTGGAGAAACCCTTATATTCCTTGGAGTTACTGCCACCTAATGACCCAGTGGAGGACCAAACATGGACCCAATTCAGCCATGTCCCATTTCATTGCTATAAACCTGGTACTGCCGAATTCCTGCATTAGTCTGCTTTCATTAGCTGTAGTACTACAGAAATGAGAAAATGGCATGTGACAAAGCCCCTAGCAGATGAACTAGAATGCTTTATCTGCCATAGATCCAGGAAAGCCTGGTTTCCCGTAGGCTTGTCCTGCACCTTGGCACCTTAGCATGCTCCAAAGTCCAACCAGGACCTGTTGCTTTCGTGTGATCTAATATGAAACCAGTAGTCTGGAATAATTGGTCTTGGGAAATTAATGCCAAGTTACTTGCAGAACTTCAGGAAGAACCATCGCTTCTTTGTGACAGTTAAGTACTGGGAGGTGTTGAAATGGTCACAAGTGACCTCCTCTAGTGAAGGATAACAAATGATTAGCTTGTTGGGGCTGTGTCCATTACCAAACACCCAGAAATATTCGAAGGGAAAAATTGCCTTCAACCACAGATTACTTTACTAAAAATAGCACTAGGAATGACTCTTATGTCAGATGGTGTGAAATGATGTAAAAAACAATGCCTTTTTGAGAGCCTCTATTACAAGGGAAGTATGGGATGCTGCTGTAATAGTCATTTATATGGTTGCCTGCCAGCAGGTCCATGTATTTGTTACTGGCAATGAATGTCCACACTCCTGGAAGGAAAAATGTTTGTCCTCAGACTCTGACAAGATAGGTTATCCCCTTCGGATGGAGGAAGAGGCTCTCAAAGGAAAATTATCTTCCCAGTTTCTGCTCCTGGAAGCTCTTCCCAGGGCATTTTGCAACTGTGCTACAAGCCAACTCAGCTCCTGTGAGGTTTCAAAGGGGCACACTGAGTCTGGAAGTGGGAAGAGGATGTGAGGCTTTCAATTTGACTGTCAGGGTTGGGATGTGAAGTTCTGGTTGAAGGCATAGGGATGAGACAAGCAAGCTTATCACATAGCTTCTTGGAGGGATGAATTACAACCTGGAAGGACAAAGAAAAGCTTTCTAACAAGAAGAACTAGAGCTGTCCGAGTGTAGTGGTGGGGTGTGGAGATGAAGGTGGCTCATCCCCAACATGTTGTGGTGCTGGAGAAGCAGGAGAAGGGGAAGGAGATGCCAACATGTTGCAGCAGCCAGAGGGAGACCAGGATAGCAAAGGGTCAGTGGTTCCTTGCTGCTCTGCAGGCATGACTGCTCATCTGACCTGTGTATAACATCAGGATCACTTTTTTCACTAAAAAAAATTTTTTCTTTTTTTTTTAAGAATTCTGAAGAACTAGAAAATTGCCTTGAAAATGAAAAGGAGACTTGAAACAACTTTCAGGTATGAAACTACTTGCTATTCAGGTGTGAAACTACAGTGAGGAAGCATTTTTTGATTAGTATTTTCAACTAAAACCTAGCTCAATTACAAGTGACAGGACAAAACATGATGATGAGCTTCCCAAGTCTGTAAATATGCAATTAATAACATGCTCATCTACAAAAGGAAAGAAAAAAAGATAAAGGATGGCATGAAGTAGCAAAAAACTAGCATGTGCTTTTTGCTATGGGAGCTGTTGCCATCATTATTTAGTAGTAAACCTTAGGAACTGGCTTTGCTCTCAGGACATGTGATGTCTGTTCTTATAAACATGCTCAGAAACACGTTTTAAAGTGTTTGTATGAATTGAAAGGGGCAACTTTGGGAGAAACTGTAAACCCATTTTGGAAATCTTACTCCCATTTTCCGAGGTACCTGAGTGCAAAGTGGGACTGGAGGAGATCTGTGGCCAAGTTCAGGTCCCAAGGTGTGCTCAGGAGCAATGGCTGGTAATACCTGCTGTCATGGGCTGACTCATTAGCAATAGAGATTTACAGGAAACTCCTTCACTGTGTGTGGTTCTGGCAGGTTCATTCTCCTGGGACTGAGACCCTGAATCTTCTGTGGCACTTCCCTGAAAGTCTTGAGAAGCTTCTCAGGTGCAGTTACCTCTTGGAGAGGCACTCCTGGCTCCCCACCAAGGATGCTGAGAGCTGCTTATGAGGTTTAAATAGGTTACAGCTGCCATCTCTTCCACATGTTCTCCTGCCAAGAGTGCTCCTGAGCCTCTTGCAGAAATGCTGAATGGCTTCTTGAAGCCCAAAGCAGGGCTGACAGCCTTCCCACTGAAACATTTTATGATGAAGAAGCCTGGTTTGCAGCTAACCAACTCTGCTATTTCAGTGACTGATGTTCTCAAGGGTTTTTTCTTTTTGCCTTCTCTTTTGAGCAACATTTTTCTTACTCTCCCTGAGGTATGTTGTCTGCCCTATTAAATCTCCTGGAGTACCATTCAGAGACTGTGAAAGCCCCAGTGGTATGTGTCCCTGCCTTCAGGAGACTTCACATAGTCTTTGCTGCCCTGCCATGCAACAGGAGGTATAAACATGACACTTAGGGATGTGTTTTAGTGCTGGACTTGGTAGTGTTAGCCTAACTGTTGGACTCAATGATCCCAGAGGTCTTTTCCAACCTAAATGATTCTGTGATTCTAAGATAATGGGAGACTTCTGGTAGGGGAAGAGGAGGAAAGGCCAGGACTCCTGACTGGGAGCTGGTTGCAGGTAAAAGCAGGTTGGAAATTACCTAATGGGAAAGGTCATGTGTGGATAAAAGGAAAAGGTGGGATTGTTCCTTCATTCTTGTGCATGTGAGTTTTAAGCTGGGTGACCTGTCTGTGTTTTCTCTTGTTTGTGATCTGGGGCTTTCTGCCTCTTTATATATGATCCTCAAAGCTAAGAATAGGCACTTTCTAAAATGTAGATCCTTCATCACTTAAAATATTTCTGCCCTCTTATAGGGGCATCTCCAGCAGAGGAAGATGAGTTGTTACAGACCTGGCTTTTCACAGCAGCCTGGTCAGAAGGTGCAACCATGGAAAAGGAAACATTTCCTTACCCAGTACAGTGTCTTTCTTATGCTATGAGGTTAAAGGTTTCTCTTACCTTTCTTGTCAGCCTCAAAGGTGGGTGAAATAGAGTGTTGTGGCTTGATGCTGTTGGAAGAAGCAAGCCCATACCACATCTTCAGAGACACCATGGTGAGGCTTCCAACAAGGCTGGGAACTTATGGATAAGGACACCTTGAGTAAGCGTTTGTAATGCTGCAATTTGCGGTGCATTGTGTTGCTTTCTGGAAGTGTTTGGATAACTTAACGGGCCCCTTACAGCATCCGAGGAAGAAAAATTTGACATCGTTAGACAGTGCTTTGATGAGGAGAACATTTGTATTTAATTAATACTGTTCTACAGTAACGGGTGTGAAGCTGTGGAAAGCTGAGCAGGGATGAGAACAATGTTGCCCAAGTCCAGCAATGCAGAAACAAATTATTAGTTTAACAGGGCATGAAATTACCCTTTCTGTTTTCTTCAAATTTAATCTTAGTTCACAATATAATCTGCCATGGCTGATGAAAACCCATCAGGGTTGCCCATGCAAGCAACCCAAAAACATTTGCCTTCATGTAGGACTCTGATGTGTAGCTCTGAGGACTGTTAGCAGATTATCAGCCCTGGACACCAAAAGAGACCCTGGCAAAACTCCCATGGTTATTCTTTTATAACTTCTTTTTCTTCTTTATTGCCCTTAGTGGCAAGGCATTTGGAGGACTGCAGAAAATAAAGCATTTTTATCAAAGCACATGGGTTTTCTGCAAGGGCCTGTGGAATGATTTGCTGTATGTGCCTTGGGGCAGCTGTGTGGCAAGTGGGAGAAGATGCTCCCTGCTCAGCAGTAGAGTTACAGATCCAGATGGAGTCCACAAAATGCTGAATTTGCTCTTTGAAATCAGTAATGCCCAAGACATTGGGAATGAGAAACTTCACAGCTTTCTTAGATGCTCTAAGGAGCTGTGTTTAACTCTTCCCAAGCAGGAAAGCTTGGTAGCTGGTTTCCTGGCCTGCTTTAGGCACACAGATGAGAGAATGGGATGATGGTACTGCTGCAAATACTGAACAGACTTGTGTGTCTGCATCGTCATTTTGTCTCATTTGAATAGTTGATAATTTGTCCAAACCTAGAACTGCTTCAGAGTAAAACTGTCTACACCCAAGAAGTCTTAAAATGTAGGCGATTACATGAATATTTGAAGGTCTAATAGTGGGTGAGTGATAAAAGAGTGAATGGAAATTCACCTAATCCAATCAATAACAAAATCTCAGACCATTGCAGTAAACTTGTGACTGAATATGAAATCAAAACAACTTTAAAAATACTGGCTTTCAGCTCAGCCTTGAAAGCTGTCCCACTTCCACCCTATTTTAAGTCCACACCAACCATTCCCAGCTCTGCATCCTTTACCTCTGCTGTCTTCTCTGTGGTGTTGGTGAAGGTACTTCAGTAGAAGTGTGTAATGACACAAGAATTTCTTTTTCTTGCTATTGTGCAGATGTAAAATTAGCTGCTTATCCAGTGGTAATCAGATGTGACTATTTGGCAAGCAGCCCTTTTCTGAAGAACCACTGTAGAGATGCTGTTGAATGTGATAGAGAGGGGTAGAAACTTTAAAGTTAAAACATAAACACAAACCACTTGCAAATACGTGGCAGGTGGCTGAAATTACAGCTGTTAATGGCCTTATAAAATGACTGAGAATCTGTTGCTTAACCAGCCCCTTGAGTCTCACAGTACTTGTTCTGGCATTGAAATCGATGACAAAGCTGTCACTGATTTCCTGGGAACTGAGCAAGAACACAAATACTTCCTATTTGTTGCAGACTTTAACTGAATCATGAGCAATGCTTTAAAAGGAGGGAATAAACCCCTGGGGCTAATTTACATATGTTTTTACACAAGCATGTCTGGAGTTGCATAGAGCAACACTGATTTCTACCTGCCACTGATAAGGAGGGCTCACCAGCTTGTATTTCTTTTATGCTTTAGTGATCTCTAAACTAGGAGACCTTTGTATGAACATCTTTAGACAGTATGGAATGGCTGAGGGCTCTGGATCAATTTTATCTTGTCCAAACTAGCCTGACTTTAAGAGAAAGCTTATGAAGAGTGAGTAGCCTGGAGTACGTGGAATAGTTCTGCATCGCCTGGTAGCAGTGCCTGTGAAACTGAAGGTGCATGGCTGATGGTTTATACATAAGACTTCAGGGGGTTGGGTGCTTTGCTTTGAAAAGTGAAAGGCTGACACAGTCGCAGTTTTCCTTCAGCATCACTTAGTTCCGATAGGGCATTTTTTTGATGTCAGTGGGAGTTGTGGCTGTAGCAAACCACACACAAGGTGCTAACAAGTGGTTCCTGACATCGTTTAAAAATAAGTTCATTGTGGACTGTTAAACTCTTGCAGTATCTGTCTGCTGGCATTCCTTTCTCTCCCGGCAAGCTGACTTGGCTTTTCAATGGAGGCTGGATTGCAACAAAAGAAATTGATATTTTGTTCTATGAGATAAAGTTTATTTACAGTTAATTGTTGGATTTATTGCTTCCAGACAATACAACAGTTGAAATGTCAATTTGTATTATCTTTCCTTCAGACCTGTATCAATAGCGATCCACTGAGCCACTGTTAAAGCAGCAGAACAGAGGGCAGCCAGGAGAGATCTCCAGTCACCCGCTGTGAAAGTGGAGGCATTGGGCTCCAAAAGCCATGATCCCTCATGCTTTCCATCTATTCCTTTGGAGAAACCTCTTCATTGTGTCAAAAGCTTTTTTAAAGCAAAAACCATGTTCAAAAGGGAAGCAATGACTGTTTCCTTGCTTACGCCCTGTCGTGCTGGTCCTGGGCCTGCTTGGCACACGCTTTCCTCCCTGAAACCCACCTCTACTAAGTGTGAGTAATAGATGCCAAACTTCCTCAGCATGTCTCAGGATATAATGCAGCCCAGAGTGATTAGGTTTGCTTTGACTTGTTCACACTACACTGATTCATTGCCCAGATTCATTAGGCTGGAGGAACACTAATGACTTTTCAGCATTTGAGATGGGATGGATCATTAGATGGTCACCAATAGTTTCATTTTGGTTTTGTTCTTTTTTTTTTATTCCCTTACTCTTCAGGAAATAGACCAGAAAATTGGATTTTTAAATTTTTTTCCTATCTAAAAATAAGCTGTAAATGTAGCATTGTTTTTGGCTGTATCATTATCTGAAGTGCAAAGGTCCTAGATAGAACCTTCTAGAGGGCAGCTTAGCCTTAGATTTAATTTCAAATATGAGCATATCCTTGTCCTTTCAGTGAAGTTTTACAATATTGCATACTTGCTGGAAATCTGTACGACTTTGCAACACTTCATTTATGAGTAGTGACATAACAAGATTAACATTGACCTTTCTGCAGCGAAGGTACTCCCTACCTTTCCCCCAAGGCCCATAGGCTGCTGTTGAGTAAAACTAGCGCCACATATTTGAAATTCCATATTGAGATTAATGGATAAGTAGTCTGGAAAAAAAGAAAAACAAATAAAAAAAGGGGGGAGGATTTACTTATTTTGCTATATCTGCTCGATGGTTTGCAATTTCTCATTCTATGTAGACATGCAAAGTAAGATAGAGCATCGGTATATTGATGGGCAGAAGATAACACAAACACTACCTTGAAAACTTGCAGATGGTGTTCATCTTGCAGTATTTTTTGTTTGCAAGTCATTATAGCTGATTCTTTGTTCTAACATAGGAGTTCTCTGAAGGGCAAACAGCATCTGTTGTGGCTGTCCAGCATGGAGCACCTCTGATGGTCAAAAAGGGAGCTGAGAGGTCACACTCTTTCAGTCCTGTGTCACAGGAAGAGTGGGAACAACAAGGATTTGGTGAGAGGAACAGAAACGTGATACATCAGATACAGGGCCACCTGGAAGGCAAAGAGGTCTGCTAATTCCTGCAGGTATTGGTGTCTCTGAAGGTGGCACAGGTTAATTTAAGCTGTGTTTGTGCTCGAAGTCCATCCCCAGTCAAGCCAATAGTCCTCATGGTAATTTGCTACAATCTTTATTCCAGAAATGCTCTTCTTCAAGGACTGGAAAACTTGATTTCAGGAGGATATCATTCTAACTGGTGCAGGGGCAGCCATGCATAGAATGGTCAGCAAGGAAGCTGTAATTAAGTAGTAACCTCCATGGTGAGTGTGCATTAGTAGCCAACAGCTTCTCTTTAATAAGACTTTTCAGCTTTGGACTTAAAAAACCATAATCCCAATATATGCAGTCATCCCACTTGTGAGGCCCTACATACCATCTCTGATGCTGGCTAACAGCAACATGCTTAGCAGAAAACGTATGGCTGTGGAATTCTCCCTGGGGCCCTCGCTGTACGAGAAAAGTCTCTGTAGATCCACATCTCAGCTCTGCATGGCTCGCAGTTGCACAGGCTGCTGCTTTGTCTGTGAAAACAAGCTCACATCAGCTTCAAATCCCTGCCTGAACTTCCAGAAAACTAGAGAAGGCATTTCCTTTGCCTGGGTTTTTAGGCAGGCTGAGGCCACAGCTCTAGGCAGGCAGGCAGCAGGCTTAATGCAGTCCCTCTCCTATCTGTAACGGCTATAAATCTTAGCCAACACCTTAGCCAGGAGAAGGTAGGACATGCCACCAAGTATGTGGGAGGCAGAGTAGCAGGTCTGCTGATATATTAATTAAAAGGTGTAAGGAGTCATCAGGTTTTGAGTTAACGCTGCAAGTTCAGAAATGCTGGAGTATTTTCCTATTTTCCCCCAGATTTTTAAAATCCAAGTTCTTTAAAAGAAGCCTTGCATAAACAGACTGTATGCATGAGGAGAAGGGGTAGGATTGTATTTTAAACCATGTAACATATTGCTAATCTGATATCGAGATGACGATGGGATACAATATACCTGGGTAAAATGGTTTGAATAACTTGATTTGAGAATTCTTCTATTGTCTAATTCAAATCTAAATGAAAGGTGGCTGTCCTAGTTACATGAGCCACATGTTGAAGGTACCAGCTTCAGTTAATGTTGTCAATGTATTTGAACCCATTTTATTACCTGGACTTAAAACCAGTTTAAGTTCTCAGTAAAACTGCTTCCAACAAAATTCTGAAACTTTTCCATAGAGCTAAAGAACTATCCAGTTTCTTTTTCCAGGTCAGAACCTTGACGAATGTTGTGCAATGTAGAAAAAAGGGTTTGAAGAAATGTGTATGTTTCCTTTCTTGTATTAAAAATTCCTGGCTAGGTCTCTTAAGCAGCTCTTAGCAAACAAAGGTGTATTTTTCTACTCTAGATAATATTGGCAGGTATCTTTGGCATCATGCATCTGTGTGACTGGCTCCTCTTCTTTATTATTTCCATGCATTAAGAAATTGAGAAGTGAGGAAAGTACGACTTTCTTTTGGAAACATTTAGACCAGCTGAGGGGAAGGGACGTTTGCTGCTCTTTTGATGGGGCCTTGGTACTGAAGATGCTTTACATCTTTATTTGTTTATTGGTAACTTCATTCATCGTGGCTGGCAATTTCTGTAAAAGTAAGTAAAACACTGACATCTAGTGCCTAAAATAAAGCATCCAAACGTGCTCTCATGAAATTCCAGTCTTGGACCTCTAGGTTGGATGTTGACTGTCCATTAATATTATGACTGGAGTGTGTTATGGATATTCATATTATGGTTTAGCTCTGGATCAATGAAAGGAAGCTATTGGTTTGTGCACTTAATGTTACAATATGCAGCTGGTGAGACAGGGTGGGAGATGAAGGTCTGTGTCTAGCAGGAGCTGGTTGTACTGGGGTGCTGGAATAGGGGTGGTCAAACACCAGGAAAAACAGACCTATGCATTATCTCTTATTGTTTTGAATATATGAGGATTTTAAGAGGAATATGTTAATATATAGTAATATAGCACACTTAAACACGGAATATAAGGGGGGGAGGGGAGGCTTTTTCCATGATTGTGAGTATGATCCTTACTGATCCACATGGAAGGGAGTTGCAAGGTGGGGTTTTTCATCAGACCTGTGGAGGTAAAGCTGTTAACCAAGAAATGGCTATAGGCCATAAAGTGGCCATTGAGGGCCAGTTTTGAGAGCTGGAACCCTAACCCTGGGAGTATGCCCTTCTTGTCAAGTGAATCATTACAATGTCTTCCTTTCCTGATTCTCATGCTGCTTTTTAATATCTTTTTGTTCGCCTTTATTATTTGATTGTTCAAAACAGGGTAGTCCTGATGAGACAATCAATAGCAAGAGGGAGCTCAGCTGCTCTCTCTGAAGTGGGTATGAGTTTGCCTTTTCCTCCAGAGCCAGTTCCTCCTCCTGTGTTCTTTCCCTTGCTGTAGCCAGTCCTCATTTAACTCCTCTGAGCCTCAGGCACCAAGAGCTCTTCTGGCAGCCTGTGTGCAAATAGTTTTTAAACCAGGGCTGCCTACTAATTTTTAACTGGCATTTTAATAATTTCATTATTTAATAGCCATTTCGAGGCCATTGTGGAAATGGCAGAAGTAATCTTTGGTTTGCTTTGGTACCACTTCATGCCTTCTGTCCCTTCCCCTTTTCTTGATGCTTAATGCGATCATTTTTTGTAGTTGTTCTGCAAGATGAAGGGTGCAGACAATCTTAGTTAAGTCCACCAAGGGAGCACAAAAAAGCAGTGGGGTTTGCAAGGCCTTTTTTCATAGGTCAGATTTAGTGGCTAAACTACATAAAAACAGAAGTTCTTCTGCCCCTGCAAAACCCCAGATCATAACAGAGCATTTGAAATCCACATGAAGTTGTACCGGCTTAAATGTCTTTAAACACAAACAAAGAATGCAAACAGACAAAAAGTGTGGGTATTTCCATGTGCTGAAGCCATCGAGGCAAACATGAACTCACATGTTATTTCTACAGGCAACTCTGGTGTTTCCAGGTACAATAATGAATGAAGACAAATCACTTTTGTGTAGATGCTTTCCTAAAAAAAGTTTATCAGGCTTCTCAGAGGCAGTGTTACAGAAGTCCCTTGCCTTGCCATGCTGCACTGTGCTGATGAGCTGACAGAAGCAGAAAGGCAAGCCTGGAGCATGTGCTGGGAGCCACATTGAGTTGGCTATTAAAAAAAGTATATATACCAATAGTTGCCTATACTTATTGCTCCAGAGGAGGTAGCTAAGTCTTTAAAATCAGTTAGGAAACCAGCTCAACAGCCTGGAATAATTATAGGGCATTTCTTGCTCATTTTCTATATAATCCATTAAGTATATCCTCAATTTATCTTCCTATTTCTGCTATGTCATTTGCAGTTTCTAGTCTACAGAAGTATATTTAAGGGATTAGCCAGCAGCCAGACTGATGATACTTGGTATCTGGAATCTAAGCTCAGGAGCAAGGATTTCTTTCAGTCTGCCACGAATAACCCATTTTGTATTTATTTTGCATCTTTTGTTGTCTAAATGAAATAGCAAACATGTTCTAGACACTTTTGTTCTGGCTACTAAAATATAGGAATGACAGAAACTTTCTATGTCAGCCAGCCTTCTAGGAAACCTGAAGTCATATCTGAGTTACTCAAGTTTAATAGCTTAGGGTGGGAGGTAGTTACTTTCCGTAACATCTTTCTCTATCAAGAATTTTGTTGTAACCCTCGATTCAGAATTATTCCACTGACATTATAAACTGTAGTGTAATGCCTTATAATGTCACCTCTTACTACCACAGAGAAACCTTTATGTTATGAGTTAGATTATACGTTCATAACCTACACCAAAAATGCAGATGAATATAATGAAAGTAGATTGCTAATGGTGTTGAGGTGGCATTTCAGCTGAGAATTTGTTTTTGTGGGTTTTTTTTACTAATATGTCTGAGAACATGAAATAAATTAGCCAGATTTTTGTCTTGCCAAAAAAAGGAGCCAAAGTCAATTATCTTCAATGGTGGTTCACCCATTTACCATCAATAGAAATGATGTCAGTAAATCTCAGGTTTGCTTTTGGCTTCACTCTTGGTTTTTTAGTCAGTTTTCATTTGACATAGCTGCTGTTGATTTTTCTTATGCCATTTCTTTAGACAGGAGATGAAAAGCCTGAAGTTGAATTTATCCTTCCATTATCAGACTGATAGACCCTAGTTTAAAGGCTGCTTTTGCCTTTCTTTTTTTCCTTTTCCTTTTCCTTTTCCTTTTCCTTTTCCTTTCCCTTTTCCTTTCCCTTTCCTTTCTCTTTTTTCCTTGCTTCTCCTCTCTTTTCTCTTCCTCTCTTTTCTCTTCCTTTCCCTTCTCTTCCCCATCCTCCTCCCTACCAAACCACCCACAAGGACTGGAGAAGATGCAGGGAAGAACACCATGTGCTACAACCTCTCCCTCTCTAGGGACTCCTCAGCATCTGATATCCTGGAACATTTTCCTTGGCTGATACGGGGAAAGGCTTGTCCTGGCAAATCCTTCTTTTTTAATGGAAGACAATCTTGCTGTGACAGCTTGGAAGGAAAGGTACTGGAGATTAGATACTTCCTCCAATCCTCCTTTATTTTGGTGGTAATAAATTCATTGGTATGGAATTCATATCAGCACCATGCTATTTCAGTGTCATTCTTCTGACACAAAGCCTATCCATGGGTAGAATGGCAATGAAGACAGTTTCTCAGGAAACATTTTGCTGTTGGAAAAGACTGGGTTTGTTCAAATTATATATGGCACTCTATGTAGGCAGTACGCAGGTGGACTTTTATGTGGCTAAGCAAGGGTGGATTGCCATGTTGGTGGCACTGTTCAGGAGGGCACCATGTGTAGGACATGCCCAGCACCAGCTTTCTGTCCTGGCACCTTAGGCTTAGCATCAGAGTCTGGACATTCGCACTTAGGGAACTGGTTTCTCAGTCACCGGAGAGTGCTATCCAGTGAGGCTTTACACAGATGGAGTTTTAGCTGGGTAAGTAAGTGAGGATATCCATGTTGGTGGCACTGTTCCAGAGGGCACCATGTCTAGGACATGCCCAGGGCCTGGTTTCTGTCCTAACGCATTAGGCTTAGGAGCAGGGTCTGGATGTCTGCCCTTAGGGAACTGGTTTCTCGGTCACCAGAAAGTGCTGTTCAGTGAGGCTTTCACAGATGGAGTTTTAAGTGGGTAAGTAAATGAGGATACCCATGTTGGTGGCACTGCTTCAGAGGGCACCATGTGTAGGTGATGCCCAGCACCACCTTCATGTCCTAGCACCTTCGGCTTAGCATCAGGGTCTGGTCGCGCTTGGGGAGCTGGTTTCTCGGTCACCGGAGAGTGCTGTCCAGTGAGGTTTTACACAGATGGAGTTTTATTTCGTAAGTGGGTGAGGATATCCATGTTGGTGGCACTGTTCAGGAGGGCACCATGTGTAGGTGATGCCCAGCACCAGCTTTCTGTCCTGGTACCTTAGGCTTACCATCAGGGTCTGGATGTTTGCACTCTAGAGAGTTGTTCAGTTGTCCGCCTGAGAGCGCTGCCCCAAGCCATGGGTCAGCTCGCGTCCGGACCTGCTCCAGCTAATCCCCCCGGGACTGGGCTGGTGCCGGGACTGGTGCCGGGGTTCTGGGAGCAGCCCGGGCCGTGCCGGCTCCTCGCTGCTGTGTTTGGCCATGGGAAGCGTCAGTCTGTGCCCACCATCCCCAAGGAGGCGCCGTGGGCTGTGCTCCCGTTCCAGCACGCCGGTTCAGCACACGTCGCTCCAGGACTCTGCTGCAGGACCCCATGCACTATGCCGAGGGGCTGCGGGACCGGGGACATGCGGGGCCGCGAAGCTGGTGCTGCACAGAGGTTCCTGAGGTTCACTGGTGTTTATGTGATGTGTGTCTGGGGAGATGCGGATGATGTGGCTGAGGAGCGATCGAACGGCGATTTGGACCTACCACCACCAAAGTACGCAGAGTCACGGAGATTACAGACCAACGGGATGCCACTGGATCCATGGTGGTGACTATCTCTTGCTGCAACTCTATCCCCACTGCTTGCTAGATTTTTGCTAGATTTCGTTCTTTTCTATTTTCTCTCCCTTTCCTATTGCTATTTTCTCACCACAATAAATTACTACTTTGTTTAGTTAAAAAAGCAATAGATCTCTTTGATTAGCGGCATTTGACCTCGCTTGTGTCTTAATCTCACTCTGAGTATAACACGGCACCTCAGCTGCTCGTGTCCTCCTGGACCAGGACAGGGTCATTGCCCCAAACCGGCCCCGTGGGGGCTCCGGCTGACGCGAGGGGTGGTTATGGGTCTCGATGGAAGGTCCCGAGGCCGTGCAGAGCCGGGAGTAAGCCGCTCCTGAGAGCCACAGCTGGGGTTAAAAAGGAAGAGAGGAGCGATCCTGATGGAAACCGGTGTGGAACTTGCGTTGCGAGGGCTTTGGCTGGACCTTTCATCCCAGCTCCGCGTGTTCTGCCCGGGAACGAAGGCAGGAAGAGGAGAGACGCGCCGCTGGGTACGGGGACGGCGACTGCAGGTGACGGGGCTGCGGGGACGCCACAGGCCGGAGATAGATGGCCGGGCGGCAGGACCCGGGGCGGCCCTGGAGGGGGGCGGGGCCTGTGAAATTAGGGGGCGGGGCGAGTATGGCGGAGGGCGGGGTTACATCTATAAAAGGAGATGAGGGCGGAGCGATGTCTATAATAGGAGGAGGCGGGGCAGCCTGATGTTTATACAAGGAACGGGCGAGGGGCGGGGCCAGGCGGGTGCGGTTTTGGCGGCTCTTCCGGCGTGGTGAGTGCGGGCGGCGCCGCTCCCGGATCGGGGCTGCCGGTCCTCCGGGTCCCGGGGCATAAAGCCCGGAGGGTCGGAGCCCGGTGCCTTCGCCGCCCGCCGGTCCCTGACCCCGAGCGGTTTGGGGCTCCAGCGGGGGCTGCGGCTCAGCAGAGCCGGGCGCGAGAGCGGGGACCAGCGCCGGTGGGTGCTGCTTGGCCGCGGCGAGCCCCGCGTTCCCGGGACGTGGCTGCCGGGGGGCGCCAGGCCTCGCTCCCCGAGAGAGCCGAGCCCTGTGGGGCTGGACACCGGCTCTGGAGCTCCCCGAGAGCGTGGGGTTCGCTCCCGAGGAGGGTACCACGGGCTCCGGCACACGCGGCCGAGTTCTGGGAGCAGAGACCGAGGCCTGAGTCTGGCCTGGAACCGGGCTCGGAGCGGAGCAGTAAAGTTCTGAGTTTGGAAACCAACCAGCTCCTGGGGCCATTTTGGGCACAATGGTAGAGCTGCTTGTTATCCTGATCTCTGGCATGCTACTTTTTAAGCCTAGTTCAGGTTAAAGGGGCTCTTCTGGTGACCTGTACCTACGGAGGGGGACCATAGGAGACCTCCTGAGAATAAGGATACTTTTTCCAGTTCAAGTCAAAGTTCAAAGTTGAAGCTTCTGTTCTTGCTCTGGATGTGGAGATGTGAGTAAGGTTGGAGCACCCACTGTCATTCCTGAGATTCCTTTCCTCTACCCTTAATCTAATGAGGAAGGAGAAAGCTTACAGTGATAATGGTGGGATGACTAGTACCAATTCTGCTATGGGGTCTGGATTTTGGGGAGGCAGGAACAGGAAAGGTAAAACTGTCATTCCAGATACAAAGGCCATCTAGTTTAACCTGGGGCATACAGACTGTTCTTTCACCGCCTGGCTCCTGCCATGGAATTTTAGGTGGCAAAGCAAGGGTGGATATCCATGTTGGTGACACTGTTCCAGAGCTCACCACGTGTAGGTGATGCCCAGCACCAGCTTCTGTCCTGGAACCTTATGTGTGGGAACAGGGGCTGGACATCTGAATTTAGGAAGCTGGATTCTGGGCCGCCTGAAAGCGTTGCCCTGAGCGGCAGTACAGAGCTGGGAGTTTTAGGTGGCAAAGCAAAGGTGGATTGCCATGTTGGTGATAGTGTTCCGGAGCATCCCATGTGTCGGTCAGCCCACTCCCGCTCGGGTGAAGGCAGCATTAGCTCCATCTCCTCCCGGTGGAACAGACAGTTGCTTGTTCAGACACATGGAACAGGGAACAAAACAAAGTATCCAGAAACCCATTTTTCTCACCCATCTTCCTTAGCCCTCTTTGCACTTCCACCAAAGGAATTTCTCTCTAGCCTCAGGCTAAAAATCCTTCCTTCTTTCTACAGTGTTGAATATGAACATAGAGGATGCAATGCAATTTTAGAAGGAAATGTTTTGTGGTTTGGTGGGGTGTTTTTGCTTGCTTTAACTGAGTGGAAAATCCTGACTGAGCTCATACAGCTCCACCTGCAGCAGGTAACACAGAGTGTTCACTTAAGATGATTCGGATAGAGGGTGAGGGCTCAAGCTGCAAGGAGGTCATTGCCCCCTAAATCTGTTCTCTAATATTTTAAGTTAGCTCTCCCTTTCAAAGGGAGAAGAAGAAGAAACAAGGAAACAGGAATGACCAGCACAGGGTGCTAACTTGAGTGTTTCACATCATCCATGTTTCTGCTTTCCCAACAGAAACAAAACAGGTTGCATACCAGAAAGCCAGTTCTGTCCTAAACTGTTAGCACCACTTCCTACCTAATTAGAGAATCATGTCTGGGCAACCCAACCAGCGGCGTGTGCTGTTAATAATGTAGAGCAAAGCCTTTGGCTGCTTTCAGCTTGGTATGAACAGGGAAGAAACTGAGGGCCTCAGTTGCGGCTTCAGGACCAAGTTTACAGTACTGGCTGCTGAAAACAAGGCTGGGGTGCTGAAAGCGTTACCTGCAGTGGGGCTGCTGAGAGGAAAGGGATGAGATCTAGAAACAGCAGAACACCAGCACAACTTTTTGAAGAAGGGATTGTAACCTTTATTCACATTTGCTGCTGTTTTCAACAGCAAATGCAGCTGGGATCTAGAACTAAGTACAACAAATAAACAGAGATGTACAACAGCAGCGTACTGTCTTTCCTGCAATATCACAGCATGAGCCTGTGTCAATCAAGGGTAATTCTCCTCACCCCCAGACTAGACGCATACACTTAAGCTGCCTTTCTTTGTCAGAAGAGGATTTAAAATCTAGACCTCTTCTGTACAGTATCTCTCTTTATCAACCCAACCCAAAAGTTTCAGGGGGTATATGCTTCCCAAGATACCAGACCATGGGACACACAAAGAAGGATTTAGAAGCCCATTCTCTGCTTGCAACAACGCAAGTGGGAGATGAGATAAGAAAATGCCCTGTTTGGGGCAGGAGGGCTGAGAGGGGGGGAATCCAGGCTGCATCCTGAAGGAGCTGTTTAAGCCCTACCACTGCTCTGCAGCATGGAACACGCTCCTAAGTCAAAAACGGACATGAGGATGCTGCTGCAGCGCTGCGTTAGGTAACCAATGCACCAGCACTGCCAGCTCCAAAGCCTAGCTTCCTCCAGTAAAGCCCCTGCTGCCTCCTCTGTGCCTCCCTGATATTCAAAGGATATATGAAATTTCAACAAGACTATTCAGAACCAGATTATCTGGAAAGCACAAGCATGTTGGCTACTTGTTAACATCTTAGCAGCTACTACCATGTCTAAAATTAAGTGGCATGCCAGAGCTGGGGGTTGTGTACTCCAGCCTAGAAGAGCCCTGCCAGTATTGGGAGTCTTGTTTCACTGAAGTGTGATCTACCTTAGAGAAACCTGCTGAAATGCTTGAACCAACTACGGGGAACAACAAAACTGGGATGAATCATTTAATATCTACATAAACAGAAAAACACCTCAAACTGACCTTCAGGTTATATTCTCTTGGATAAGACTGAACATGAAACAGTGACGCTACCCGAGTTTTCATTAAGATCTGCTGAAATAAACCAAACAAGAAGTACAATACGATCCCGGAACAAGCTGAAGGATGGAAGTTGCAAAATCTTCATCTTCCAAGGGGAGATGATCAGTTCTTCATAGTTGGAAAGCCATCTACTTAGAGAGAAAACAAGAAATACTAATAAAACACACCAGCAGGTGAATTTTGTTTGTACACACTCAAACTGAACTAAAGGGAATGCCACCAGTTTTAATACCCCAGAAAAACCACTAGAAGCTTTAACAGTTTTGCTAGGGACTGCAGAAGTACACAGCAGAATTAGGTTTCCTAGCTTCAACAACCACAAGTAAGAAGTAAGTACAATAAAATGTATCAATCAATCATCTTTGTGCAACAAATCATACTTGGGGGGCATTTTTTTATTAATTCAATTAATTCAAAATTAAGTTCCCAAACCATCATTTAGGAATACGTAGACTCGATGCATTTCTTTATGTTTCTCAAAGCACTGGTTTAGTTGTGCTTTGGAAGGACCCCTCTCTATTGGTCTGGTTTTAAACTGTAGACTGTTAATTTCACAGAAAGCTTCCAAGCATGAACATTGGGTAATATTTAAGGCAAAAACCATTTTTAATGATGCACTGAATAACTTTGATAGCACCACAACTCCTGTTAACTACTGCCTACCATTAGGTTTAGAAAACAGAACAAGGTTAGAGCGAGCTCTTCAAGTAAATGTGACAGCCCCTCCCTAATGAGAATAAAAGGACTTTCCAGTCCAAAACATAATTTCAATGAAGTTCCTCCTTCCAACTTAACAAACATACAAAATCCAGAAACGTTCAGATCCAACTCTAGGCTAAGTCAGCTAAAGAAAAAAGCAAGATTCTATCATGCTTTACTTTAAAGCTGAAGTTGTTATACATTAAATACTATGTAATACAGCTTGATATAAAACTATTATCTGTACAACTCTGGATGTTTCATCAGCTTGCAAGAACATAATGCTCTGAGGTGGTATTTCTCAGTGGACACTTACACTTCAGGAATGTCTGAAGCTATACACATACCAGAATTAGGACAGATGAGCTCGGAGCAGACTCTTTTCTTAAAAATATTAAATGTTTCTTACTATGGAAAGATGAGAATTCTTTTCTTTTCCCTATTACCTACTATTTCACAGCTTCCTCATGATGAAAGTAAAAATTGTTATGGGCCAGCATCTCTCTAGCAAAGCAACAGAGAACAAAATACTATCATAGGAATAATGACTGTAAAGCCCACACAACATTTAAAAGAAACAAATAAATTACTTGACAGGGAAAGCACAACACACTTGAGGCCATTAAAACCTTAGTAACTGAAAATATTTTCAAGTGTAAGGTTTTATTTTATGACTTTATGTCCGTATCTGCAGCCCTGTATAAGTCAGTCAGTGGATTAATACAAAGAGTTCTCTCTTGTCAAATTTATGTTGATTCAGAGAGGCATCCGTAAAAGCTCACAGGGCAGTCAAAGGCCAAAGTAACAAACTTATGCCACACAGTAATCCTTTCAAAAGGAACTCAGACAAACATGCATCTTGGTTGAGATTCTTTCATGCTCTTCGTCGCTATGTATGTAAAATCCTACCCTATGCCTCTGTATATTTAACAAAATCTACAGTCATTCTTTCTGACAAGGACTGAAGATGAATGACTTATAAGCATCTATTTGTATATTTAATGTATCTATGGAAGCTCTTCTAGCCCAAGCTCCTGTTTTGTCTTACTGGGCAGAACCACTCTACTCTTAGTACAGTTCTAGTATCTAACGTACAGCAGTTCTGTTCAAGTTAGGGCTGTGCTGTGGTTTACTTGTGCACTACAGTAACGTGCACAGGCATCTGACTAGGAGAATTTAGTCTGATAAGCAACATTGAATGGGTAGCAAAGATACTTAGATATGTAAAACTATCAGCATAAATACTACTCATCTTAGAAGAGGTGGTCTTGATTAAAACCAAACTGACTCCTTGAAATAGTGGCTTTGAGACCAAAATCAAAGTGTCAAGAATTTGGTGCAGTTTGGGGAGGAAACAACACAGAAGAATAAATATTGTACAGATTGTGTTTGTAGGCAAAAGTGAAGCTAGAGCATTGCTAAGAACATCTGGGACAGTGCAGGAAACCTCATAGTGCAGGAAACCTCATAGTGGCACTGCTAGCAGCCCTAAAATAAGCAGAACACCAAGCTTATTAGGAGACTGAAACAAGCATCAACTCCAAGATGTCTCCTACAGGAGAATATCCCTGGAATTCTGGGCTGTGGTTTTAGCATGTTCAGGTTGCTGCAGCTTCCTCCAGCATCCGGTGCTGTGTCACCATACAAGGTGTCTTTTAACATGAAAAAAACCTAAAAGAAATACAATCTTATTCTGTTAAGACTTCTACTCCAGAACTCATCCATCACAGAGAAATCCTCCAGTTTTAAACCAAAATTGAGCCTGTGCTGGGATTTCTTTATGAACTGCTACACAAGGACTGGCCATTAGGTGTCAGCTTTGTACAGAATATGTATGACAGTCTCCACTATATTAATCAGTACCATAGTTGACATAATAAACCCAGTAGTATGTTTACGGAGTGCACAGAGCTAGCAAGTCAAGATGTTCTGCTAAACAGCTAGCAATGCTGAGAAGCTATTGCTTCAGTGGATTCATTCACATCCTTCTTTCAGAGCTTTATACTAAGTTACTTACTAATCTAGTCAGGCTATACAGCTACAAAAATTCGGGGGGTGTGGGGGGCGTGTTATTTCAATGTATTTCTGTAGGCTAGAATACCCACTTATTTACATGCCTTTTCTCACTTCTGACTGGATTTCTTTAGAATGGCAGAGGTCCTTGCCACAATAGTATTGATGGACAAGCCACTTAGGATACCATTGTTGTTCTTCCTCACCTCCAGCAAAGCAGCCAAAATTGTGTCTCTAGATGAATAAAAGAAAGACCTGTTTACATAACATGTTGTGCAATACGTTTAGGACTTAGTTACCATGGATATTTGATCCATTAGAAATCAAGGGCAGAAAGGAAATCCAAATCCTCTCACCTGCTAGCCTGTGGATGAAGTCCTTTAAGTTTCTCAACTAATTTGGTAAAACTGCTCAAATTCAAATTATCAGGTAAAATAAAGACATCATATGACTTATTGGAGTAAGAAGATGGTTTGAACAGGAAGTTTTCTCCAGTATCCTAGAATTTCATCAAAAAGGTACAATACTTAACTCATTTTTGCAAGTAATACATCTATTTACTACTAATAAATATTCCTGTTATGGAAAATGGAAAAAGAAAAAAATGACAGCTACAGATTCAGCTCAATAAGTTATTCTAATACAACCAGTCATATTATCCAATTTGTAAATTATAGAATGGGTTGTGTTGGATAGATAATTTATTAGAAATAAAACTACTACATGCAGACCCCACTTGGAGTACTGTGTACAGTTCTGGTGTCCTCAGCGTAAGAAGGACATGGAGCTGTTGGAGCAAGTCCAGAGGAAGCCACAAGGATGACCAGGGGACTGGAGCACCTCCCGTATGAAGACGGGCTGAGAAAGTTGGGGCTGTTCAGCCTGGACAAGAGAAGCTGCGTGGAGACCTCAGAGCAGCTTCAAGTATCTGAAGGGGGCCACAAGGACGCAGAGAGGGACTCTTCATCAGGGACTGTAGTGATAGGACGAGGGGTGATGGGTTTAAACTTAAACACGGAAAGTTCAGGCTGGATATAAGGAAGAAGTTCTTCCTTGTGAGGGTGGTAAGGCACTGGCACAGGTTGCCCAAAGAAGTGGTAAATGCTCCATCGCTGGCAGTGTTCAAGGCCAGGTTGGACAGAGTCTTGGGTGACATGTTCTAGTGTGAGGTGTCCCTGCTCATGGCAGGGGGGTGGAACTAGATCATCTTAAGGTTCTTTCTAACCCAAACCATTCTATGATTTACATGTAACTGACATTCCCACTACTTTAAATTAGATATGATACACATTTCCCAGGGGACTAGCATGTTTAAAAGCTAAATCCCCAAAGGTAGCATATCTATATAGTTTATGAAAGCAACACCAGCAATTACTAACTGCCTTATCCTCCAAGGACCAACCTGAGCAAATAGAAAATACTAAATTTAAACAGACGTGTTTCCTAGATTTATATTAAAAACCCCAACAGCCACCCCTCCAGTATCCCAAAATCTTTCTTGTATAACATCACAAGACATTCACTTTAAAAAATTGTTCCAAGTGGAAACTCAAAAGAGGAGAAAAGCAAGATGAAAACTCTAATGCAAATTACTAGGTTCCCGACTGGTTTAGGATTAAGAAAAAACACATGGAGTATCACGGTTTGATGCAGAAGCAAATGACTGGTGCTCTCAGTCTTCTGCAGCAGCATGCCAGGAATTTATTAGTGACACACGGTATGTTTTCCTATCCTAACATCATTCTCTATATACTAAAAATGCAATGTGTTATGAGACAAGAAGTTTTAAAGCTCTTAATTTGCCATATAAAGAATCCTTAGTAGTAATTATTTACCTTTTGTTTAACTTCAAGCAAATAAGGATCTTCTGTAGATGGTTTCTGATCAGGGCACTTTGTTTCTGAAGGTACATGTGTAGAACAAGAGGTTTTTGAAGAAGTTATTTTCTCAGAAGCAGAAGCAGTGACAGGGGCTTCCACAGAATCGGAGGCTGAAGCGAGTGCGTTATTTTGATCATTTCTTTGACTCTTCCCAACAGGTTGGATTTCATGGGAAAGCTTATTTTTAAGAACTTGGGAAACCGCATATTTACTCTCTGATGAAGTATTTACAATTTTAACACTTACTCCTTTTCCTTTTATCTTCTTGTGGTTCATTTCCTCTACAGCTAACTTGGCTTTACTAAAGTCTTTAAAGGAAAGAAGTGCGCATCTAAGGCATAAAATTTAAGAAAAAAAGAAAAAAGAAACTAAGTAAAACACATTACTCTCAGTAATAACACGTGATGAGCATTACACATCTTTTGAGCATTAACTATATCTCCATTAAACTCAACAGAAAATTTCAGGCTCAACTTATAAGGTGAGAAGCTGTCTGGAATGACAAGCTTTTGTCAACCTATCTATATCTCTATTAATCACTGAAATGAATGAACAACTCTGTCCTCTCTCCCATGGTTTGCTTACTTCGACAGAAAAAAAATATAACTTGAAACAAGTAAAACTTCTATTAATATACCTGCAGTTATTAGATTCCACAGAGACAACAATGTCACAAATCTGATACTTCTGGAAATGTGATCTTAAATCAGCCTACAAAATAGAACAATATTTGGTTGCAAGTGTGTGATATGAAAGAATTCAGAAAGAGGCAAGACATTACTGCACTATGTAAATAAGAACAGACATACCTCTGACACTGAGGAACTTAGGCCATCAACACGAATAAAAGAATACTCGTTTCCACTCTTTGCTTCTAACAATGAACGTAAGAAACCAAAGTGTTACTATTTTTGTTCCAGTTCAAGCTAACACCTCAGTAGATCTCAGAAAGTATAGATGAAAAACCTTTAAAAGAACCTATAAGAATGAAGAGTATCTTCTTACAGAAAACAGGTGTCCTGAAAAGCAGAACAGTTCAGTTTGTGAAATCTGCTTTCCCTGAGTATTCTCTGAGGTTTGAAGAGGCAAAAGAAGTACAACCAAAGAAAACGCTGGTCTGAACTAACAGGTACCAGTGCTAAAGCATGGGCAGTGTACTCCGAGTCCCCACAAGCTCTCTGCTTTCAACAGATTGGGACTTCTAACCATGCCCATCAGTGGGACCCAAGCGTCCAAACACAGACCGTTCCCCCTCCAGAAGTATGGAGAATGGAGCAGAAAGAGAAGGAATAGGAAAAAAAAAAGAAAGATTTCCAGCTAGGTGACTGGCTGGACATTTACTAAATTGAGTTTTCAATTTAGTGTGAAGTTTTCAATGAAAACTGTGGCTGAAGGGAGCTGAATTGTACATGGATTGTACATGGATTCATGGATTCATGGATTTCAAGACAATGAAAAAGAATCTGAAAACCTAGCTAGCATTTCTTCCAAGTTTACTTATGCTTGTGGAAGGATCAGAATACTCAAATAACAAACAAACACTATTATTAGGTACAGCAATTTAAAGCACACAACCTCACCTCTTAAATCAACTGTGTCTTGTTCTTGTTGCTTTTTTGTGTCTTCAGCTATTACTGAAGAATTTGCTACTGCCAAGTTCTCTTTAGCATCAAACCAATCTTCATTCCCTTCTTCATTTTTCACACAGCCTTGATGGTTGAAATAAATTTCAGTGTGTTAAAATTCAGACCATAATATGTCATATGAATGAATAACAAATCTCTGTGCTTAAGAAGATTCCAGCTACCTACATGACTTGGTACTAGGTACCAAGTACTTGGTACAAAGAGGTGACACATACTAGTTTTCCCTTCTGATTTAAGTAGCAACATTTTTTTTTTTTCCAAGATGTCAAGTATATATATATAGAGCTGATATAATCTTAAACATTCCATCACAGAAAGCACAGCCGAGTATCCATACATGTTTTACACAGGGTTTGGGGTTTTGCTAACAACTTAACCAACAAATAATACTTGTAAGAGAAGCAGATGGCTTACCACGTTCCTCAACCTGACTTTTAGGTTGTTCTTCCAAAGTCTTGGATGAAGTAGAGTCACTTGGCTCACCTCCATCAGTTAAACCTTCAACCTGTGGATTGTCCTACAAACATGTCACAGCACTTGCACCTGATTATACATTATTTTTCTGAGCTTCAAAATATTAATTGATTAAACAGGTAAATTTTTAAAAGTTAACCTACTGATTGTATTCAAGAACCCTCAAGTTACTTTATTTTGAAAGGACCATCAAAATTCTGGTCACATGAGCTACTTTGGCAACTACTGGCACAGAATCCCTGCTTAAGCCCTTAAGACTCTGCTTGTATTTGCGTACACCTAAAAGGAGACCATGCTTCACAACATTAATGTCTATGAAACTCAGTAATCAAGAAGTCCATACCATGGTGTCAGAAATCTTCCTTTCTTGCAGTTCTGGTGCTTTAGAATGAGATTTTCTTGTGCCTGAAACAGAACTAAAAGAGAGCCAAGAATTTCATACAAAATATGTCACAACAATTTTAAATTCTACAATGATATACCAAGTACTCTGAAGTATTCATTTAAGGATTTCCAAAAGCTCACAGTAAAATAAATGTGCTTAAGAAATCTTAAAGTAAGAATCAAAGTTTTTTGATACCTGTAATTTATAAAGGCATTGATTGCAACCTGAAACATAAAGCTATGTTCCAGGCTTATGTTAGGTTATTTTTCCTTTATACCTAGATGGCCTTCTGCGTGATGTTTTGATGGATGTCTCTACAATTTGAAATCTCTGTGCAGTTTGTGATTAATTTTATTAATGCTTAACAAGAAATTTGAAAAAGATCACTAGTTGTTCACCTGATGCAATAAAAACTTCTTGATGGATTTGTTTTAATCTCCACTTACATAAAGTAACTGGGTATGGTTCTTGAATGTGCAGAACCATGTGCCTTCCTGGAACCCGAAATGATTTTTCTATCATTCTTCATAACTGAATTGTAATCTCAGCAGAACAGCTGCTTATATGCCTAATATTATCTTCGTTAGTAGCAAAGTCTTTTTGCTCTGGTGGGGTTTTTTGTGGGTTTTTGGTTGGTTGGTTGGGTTTGGGGTTTTTGGGGGGTTTTTTGGTTTTATTTTTAACACAGACAGCATTAAGATTAGAGACAAAGATTTTAGTAGTGAAAGCAGGGAACCAGGAAAGTTATCTGTAAATTGAAAACTTTGGCTATAAAGATAGTAAATATGCAACTGCATAGTTTGCATACTAGAATGCTGCAGAGTAAAAATTTCCTTAAAATTAAAGCACTGTACCCAGAGTGCTATGCAAGTCTTTCAGCTAAACAGTTTGGAGAAACAAGACATATCCTGAAATAAACAAATTGTAAGATTAACTTCTCTTAAACTCACTTCCCCTTTATTCTAAAACATATCACAAATGAGAACTACTTACTCAGTGCAAAGATCCTCTCTGAACAACTGTCAAACAAAGAAAAGATTTGTCTTAATTTTCTGGAGGAAAAGGATTTCTATTAACAACAAAAAGCAATTAAGAAATTACCTTGGAGGGGACATAAGAACAGTAGATTTGGAAAAACTTCATCTCAACTGATAGCGGAGAAAGTGCACTTAAAGGTGCACCCATTTTTATTTTCATTTTCATACTGTTGTAATTCTTTTCCAGCTCTTCCAAAACCAATGTGAGAGCTGAATCTAATTCTGAATTTTCATTAAATCTGTTAAAAAATGTATAAGAAAGCAAGATCAACTTAGACAGACATTTATTTTACTGCTTCTAGATTTGCCCAAATATTTTACAGTTTTTAAAGATTCCTCTACATCATGTAAGAACATGAGCTCACTCCTAACACAGAATCCCAGACTGGCTTGGGTTGGAAGGGACCGTAAAGCTCATCCAGTTCCAACTCCCTGCAAGGGCAGGGACACCTTTCACTAGAGCAGGTTGCTCCAAACCCCGTCCAACCTGGCCTTGAACACATCAGGAGTTCTCTGGAGCCCAATCTGTTTCACAGCATCACAACCTGCTCTCTTGAGCCCTCTCCTAAGCTGCAGAGCACACACTACGTTAAGGAAGTTTTACAGCTATCCATGGCACAGTAAAGTGTTCAGAGGCAGGACTTCTTGGTTGAATTCCAGGTTCATTACAGGATGTATGCTTACCAGCTAGAGTCTGCAATCCCTACCCCCTTCCTGCCTCACCTCCTTTTTCTCCTTTACCACTTCCTCCCCAGTTCCCTCTCTGTGCATCTCATCCATTCCTGAATGGACTCTCTGTACTACTCCTCCTGTACAGAAAATCATTCCTGGAAACAAACTGTATTTTGCTGGGTCTGTGTATGCTACAGAAAAAATTAGGCTGAAAATAAGACTCCCAGTTACCAGAATGTAAACTCTTTTGGACAACAATGCTAACTATAAAGACTATTAGAAGCTATGGGTAGAATACCTCAGGAACATTTAACAATTCATGCCTTTTAACCAAGTTATCAATTTCATTTAAAAGGACATTAAAGTACATGCCTGCTAAAACATGTGTTTTCCTCCAGAGCTAGTTTGTAAATCTTCAAGCAGTGCTGATAACACATCTGAAAATGAGCATTTAGAATCTGCAATTCTGCTTCAACTGCTCTCTCCAGTATTTTTTTACAGTCAGTTGATGTAGAATTCTTCACAGCTTGTTCATCAAGGTGTACAGGCCTTTAAAATAATAATAATAAATAAAATCTTGGAGGCCTTCAGTAAGTATTTTAAGTTCATTATGGTTTATTTTGAA
Source organism: Strigops habroptila (assembly GCF_004027225.2). Lineage (NCBI taxonomy): Eukaryota > Metazoa > Chordata > Aves > Psittaciformes > Psittacidae > Strigops > Strigops habroptila. The sequence continues at coordinate 2,355,043 of NC_044281.2, forward strand.
GAAAGTAGCTCTCTCCAGAAGCTATTTCTGATATGATTCAAGGAAAAAAAAAAAACAACAAGAAAAATGAAATCAGTTCCTCCTATTTACTACACAGGAAAAAATAATGATGTGCAGTAGCTTTCACACTATTATCAGCCTTAACTGAGAGGTGGGAACTGCATGAGCGCCACAATCATTTGTAAGAAACTTTTTCTTACACCCACTCAGAATTCCCCCCACAGTAACTGCTGGTTCTTGCCCTTTCAAAATGCACCTCTGCAAAGAATTTGCCTCTGTCTTCTCTGCAACCCACCACCAGACTGCCAAGAGCTGCAGGGATGTTTCCCACCTCCCCAGACTTCCCTGCTCTGCACTGACCATACCGAGTTCCCTCAGCTCTCCCCACACATCAGATTCTCCTCCCACCATTCCTGTGGCCCTTCAAGTGGACTTCCCCCAGCCAGCCAATCTCTTATACTGTAAAGCCCAGAGCTGGAGATACCTTTCTAGATACAACCCCACAAGCATCCAACTGAGAAGAATCAACACTTCCCTCCACCCACTGGCTGCACTCTTGCTAATGCAGCCCCAGGATACGGTTTCCTTTCTTTGCCATACAGAGGCACTGCTGACTTACACTCGACTTGTTCTTGGCCAGTCTGCAACTGCAGTCCGAGGATGTCTAGGGTTTTGTTCAACTTTGGGTGGTCTTCAGCTCATGCTTCTGACTTGTCCAGGTCCTGCCTACCCTCCAGCATAGCAACCACTGCCAAGCGGTCTTTTAATACCATCATTTTTGCTAAGTTACAGACAACCTTCCAACCATTAAAAACATAAATAACTTATCTAGCATCTAGAATTCTAAACTAAGAACAATTCATGACCCACCTGTCAGTGCTCATCTTTAAGTCACTGCTACTCGGCTCAGTTTTGGATTCCTGCTGTTCCTAAACAAAAATAATATTTCAAAATGTTATGGATTAACATTTGTATAGACCAGTTGTGAGCAACTTTCAGTTAAAAAAAGTTCTATCTATCAAAATTCTTTGGTTGTAGGTTGGATTCTTTTTGTAATTACCTGAATTTGTGAACTTCTTTTAGCTAGTGCAGTATTGCCATCTGAGGGTTCTTCCAGGGTGTTGGTAACCTGTGACTGAATTTCCTCTGTCCTACCAGCTTCATACGAGCAGTCCGTATTACAAGCAACGTCTGCATAGGTTTCACAGCACCATCCCATCAGTCGAGATGTGTTCATCATTGTTATCTCTGTATTAATAGCTCTGGACGAGAGACAAACCTGAGCACAGGTACTTCTGCTTGTTGTAAAGCAAGCTCTAAAATCAGAACTTGCATCAACAGCCTGGTTAACTGCAGAGGCACAGGCAATGTTTACCAAACTTTCACAATGCTCCAGCTCTGAGTTCATAGAATTGGGATTTCCATGGGAGGATTTATCTGCAAGATCCGCCCCAAAAAAGGGTTTCTTGCTAGTGAGAATTTCAGAGATTGCAATATGGGTTTCAGCATCCTTTACAGTGCAGTCAGTGCAGGTGGTAACATGTGTGCACATGCCAGATTCTTCACAACTGCAGAAATCCAAGTCCTCTGCGTGTATGCAAACTTGCATGGCTACTGCAGGGGCCCTTTCTCTCAGAGACAGTGAAGGATTGCTTTGCTTCGCTGAGATGCTGTGAATGTGTCTGCCAGTTTTTGCAGACACTTCTTCAGTTATAGCCATTTGGGGTGGCAGCGTGCCATCAATCAGTGCCACGTCTTTCACCTCTCCATCTTCTAAACTGTCATATACAAACAGATTTGGACAGACCCCATGAGAATGACTTTCAAGTATACTTCCACAAACAACACTATGATACTCTGTTTGCTCTTCCTGATGATCACAAGTCATGCCACTGCAATCTTGCAGAGACAGAGAGTCCTGAAGCAGGTGGGGAAGCTCTGGCGTAGCTACTTCTGGGCAGGTCTGGTCATCTACGATATACTCAGAAGCAGAACAACAATCTTCTAATAGGTCAGTGAGATTTTGTTCCTGTGTGACTCCACCCCCTGGAACTTCATGAATGGGGTCTATCAGACTTAAGGTTTCAATTTTTATAGTTTCCCTTGGTTCAGAAAACTCACTTGAGCTATTCTCATCATCAAAATCTTGCTCGTGAGCACTGAGATACTCCAGCTGTGAATCTTCACTCAAATAACTTTGTCTGCAATGATCACACCCCCCGCAATTGAAGTGCGTATCATCACGTGCCCTTTCCAACCCTTCAGCTTCTTTCTTGTTTTCATCTACCTTTGCACAGCAAATTCCCATTCTCTTTTTATTACACATGTCAAGATCTGCATCTGAGTATGAAATTAAATAAGGTAAATTTTCCTCTGACAACTTTAATTCAGGAACATTGGCAGAACATGCCTGGCCAAAAACAGAGTGGTTGGGTCCTGCTGCAACATCTCCGATGAGCATCTGCTCAGCTTTCTCAGAGTAAGAAGAAAGAAGGGAGGTCTGACTGAAGCATCTTTTTTTGCTTTTAATATCACTGTTCTTTTCCAATTCCATGGCACAAACACTTAAGCCCTCTTCCTCAGCAGTAACCCACACCACTCACTTCCACTGCAAGTTCTCAAAGTCATCAGCTTCTCTCTTCCTATCACTTTCTCACCTTAAAAATTAAGAGAAGTTTGAGGTACTCCATGGTATACAAGAAGACATTACTGTTTAAAAAGTACATTAAATTAACCATCTTATTTTTAACTACTGCATGCCAGTACAGAAGCTAGGAATTATACGATACTATAGACATCCTAAGAGCTCATGGAAGGCTGTTAAAAGAATTTGCTGTTCTTGCTTGTGTGACTTCGATTGAGTAAAAGCATCCCCAAGGCCAACCAATCCAATTTTCTTATATTTTTGGGCAAAGTTTCCATCCTCTTACCACTGAAGCATTTCTTGTCTGAATCAACAGAATCCCTGGTGATACCCAGCAAGCTATTTACATCATATGCTAAGTCCATGACAGCACACAAGGGGTTTAGATGCCTGTACTGACTTCTGAAAGCCAAGATGCTGATGGTCGAGGACTCAGTGACCACAAATGACCTCACATCATTCCTGACTGCATACTGGCCCGTAAGCACTTCTTGCTGCAGAAAGCTTACAGCTTCTTGAACCATGATCAGTGTATTTATTACAGGTAAAATCCTTCAGGACCTATAAAAACTACTTAAATGAGTGAAGAGGTGGTGGCGGTGGCATTCGCTGGTTCTCCTCCACTAAGCATCATTCTTAAAATGGTATCATTTCAAAAAACTTAATAAAACCCATTTAAATCATTTAACAGAACTCATCAATAGGAGTCAGCCACCTTCCAAAAACACCCTTTACCATGATTTCATTAGCTTTATTACTCTAACTTTACCTTGATCTCCTAACTGAAGTTTTGAGTGACTCTATCTGTGAAACTATAAATCTTTCTGTAACTCTACCAAAGCACCTCTCACATGCCTATACAGAAATCACAACGTATTATCACTGTGATAAATAAAGTGGGGATCTTTTCCCCCCACTTCAGAACAAGAATCAGAATAGCTCTGTGCCCTAGATAAACAACGATAACCTTGTCGTTACTACCACCAGCTCTGGTATTAAAAGCACAGCTCCCGCACCCCAGCGCGGCGTGGAGAGCCACAGCAGAGCCCCCGGGGCCGGAGAGCGGGGTCAGCCCTCGGGAGCAGCCCAGCGTGCTGCACACCCAAGGAGGACCCGCAGGCAGGGCACCGCCGCCCCAGTAACGCGCCCGTACCCGAGCCGAGCCGCCGGCTCCCCGTTCCCCTCACCCCTCACCTCACCCACCGACCGCTCCACAACGGACCGACCCAGCCCCCGCCCAGCGGCCGCCCGCTGCCACTGACCCCGCCCGCGCCTCCAGCCCATTGGCTGCCACTTGAACCGCTCTAGCGCCTGATTGGCCGGCGCGGCGCCTGCTGCCTCCCGACGCCATGAGGGCGGTTGGTCGCTGTGCCTCCTCGTCCCTCGCCCTCAGGGCGCGGGGGTGGTCCTGCAGGGCGTCCTCCATCAGTGCTCTTCTTGTCACAGGAAGCCCCAACAGTCATTAAAGCCCACCAGCAGTTTATTATAAATAGTTGTCAATTCTTCCCTGCCTTCCCCCAGAAGCTTATATCGAAGAGAGGGATACATAGAGATGTTAGATGTCTCAGTTATGTATGCTTTCTAAAGCACTTGAATGAAATATAACAATTTTATGTTATAGGCACTGGTCTCTAACCTGGCTGTAATGTTACATAAAGCACAGCGAATTACAGTCCTGCCTGTAACTCCTTCCCCTCTTGAGGGCATGCAGACTTGATGCAAGCTCCACGGGTGCCTTTCTGGTGTCCTGTCCCCAGAACGGAGCCAAGCTATTTTTTAATTAATATATGCTGGAAAGAAGGGGGAGTGATTTTTTTTATCTTGGCATATTTGAACCTGGTTTTCCACCTTTTCTCCTTGCCCTCCAGGGGAAAAATCAGGCCCTGGTTTGAGTCACGGCTCCTGTGAGGGTCAGCCAGGGAGAGCTTCTGGCACCGTCTCCAGCTAGTCTTTAAAGACAACTTCAAATAAAGGTGGAATTATGTAGGCTTTCCAAAGAACGCATGTTTACATTGCAGCAAGTGCAGCTCGGCCAGACCTGTCAGGTAGAGGTGACGGGTGCCCGTAGCATGCTAGGGCTTGTTGGCAAGGAGTGGAGAAGCAGCCTTGAAGGTAGTGGTGCCAAAAATGACACCCACAGCCCACGCCACCCCTTGCCATCCCTGCAGGCAGCTCCTCAGCCACCAGGCAGCTGCTGGCAATGGCAATGGGAAGAGGTGGAGCCTGTTGAAGTGCAGGGCAGGCAAAAGGATGCCGGAGAGGGCCTCTTCATCAGGGACCGTAGTGATAGGACAAGGGGTCCTATCCCACATCTCTCAGTTTAAACTTAAACGGGGGAAGTTCAGGCTGGATATAAGGAAGTTCTTCCTTGTGAGGGTGGTGAGGCACTGGCACAGGGTGCCCAAAGAAGTGGTAAATGCTCCATCCCTGGCAGTGTTCAAGGCCAGGTTGGACGGAGCCTTGGGTGACATGGTCTAGTGTGAGGTGTCCCTGCCCATGGCAGGGGGGTGGAACTAGATGATCTTAAGGTCCTTTCCAACCCTAACTCTTCTATGATTCTATAAAAAGTGCCTTAGCGAGGGCTGTGATAAGCACATACAGAGATAACTGACCAGATAGAGGTAACTGAAAATTGGGTGGGCACAAGCACACAGCAGAGGAAGTTACTTTTCATTGTGGTCCAGACAAGTCATCCTTTGTGGTCAGGAAAAAAGACACATCCTCTCACCAAACCTGCATCCCATGGCCAATGAGAGCAAAAGGTAACCTCATCTACAGCTTCTTTCCTCACCAGGAAGGGGTTTCTTGTTCATTTTTTTTAAAGAGCACCCCCAGCAGTCATTATAGGGACTGGGAGATTTTGCTTTTCCAGGCAATGGCTCATTACATGCAATGAGGCAGTGAGACGAGCCAAGGAGAGCTGGATGGGTTTCCCACAGGAGCTTGCTGGGATGAGCCAGGCTGGCCCCAGGCATCCCGCTATACCCCATGCACCCCGGAGCACCCAGAACACCAACACCAGCCCCATGCACCCCGCTGTGCCCCGCGAACGAATGCCAACCCTGTGCAGCAACACCAGCTCCACTGCGGTTGCAGAGAGACCCAGAGGCTGCACATCCTCCAGTCCACAGAGGTCATGGGCAACTTCAGATGATGCTGTGCCTCATCGAGTGGAAATAACTAGTTCGTTACAGCTCTAAACTCTTCCTGTAGTGCCACAAAAACATTCCCAAGCGAGCCCTGGCAGGAAAGGTGTCTCATTCCGCAGATTAGAGGGAGTGGCAACCCGTGACGTTCCCAAATGCGTGGAACAGAGGGAATAATAGCCTGATGCATGGTGTGTGAGAGCAGTGTGCTCAGGCAGCGGGGACCTCCTGCTTGGCAGACATCAGGAAGAAAGGCACCCCCACCTCTTCTGGACCACAACAGGTAATCCTTCCTCCCTGGGTGCCTTTGTGCAGACTGCCAGCCAGGGGCCATCCCCAGGGATGGCCGGAGAGAGCTGTAGGTAGGTGAAGAGCCCCACGATGGGAAGGCAGGGCTTCTCCAAGAGTCCTGGGTCCAAAGGAAGGTTGCTTCTGCTGGGTGGAGTGGTGGTGGGAGTGCTCAGGGGCCAGGACCATGCTGCTGGTGGAAGAGGTTTCACCCTGCTGCACCTCTCAGAGGTCACTTGGAGCTCTCAAGGTCTGCTGAGCTGAGGAACCTTTCACAAAGGGAATATTTTTGCAGGTTGGCTGTTGAAGGAAAGGGCCGCCCTAGGCAAGGCTCTTCCCTTGAATTTGCATGCTATTCTCCAGATGTTATGCCACAAAAATGCTTTCCGTCTCTCCTTGCTTTTCTGAAAGGCTCAGTCTTGAAAGTAATGAGCTCAGTGGAAAGGCTCTGTTGAGTGGGCATGGGAATGATCCCTCAGCTGCCTTCCCCTGAGGGGATGTCAGCAGCAACAGGATGTGCAGCAAGGGGTCTTGGTCCCAAATCACAGCCCAAAAGGTTCAGGGTGGAGGTGAGGAACCCTTCTTCCCCCGGAGTGGGGAGCAGCCATGCGAGGGGGGTGTCCGGGCTCTGCTGAGCCGAGCCACAGCCACCCCAACCTCATGCTGACAACACCCCACTGTGAGCTGGAGGGTGGACAAGGCGGGTGCCGAGGTCCCCTCCAGCAGAGCAGCAGTGACTGTGTGATCCTCCAGGGTCACATCACAGGAGACGCTCCAAGGACACCAGAGGGAGCAAGTGGCCTTCTCCCCAACTGCAAAACCACCTCCTGCAGCACGGGAAGTGAGTTCCTCCAGCAGAAGAGAGACGGAACAAGGAGAGATAGCTGGGAAGTGACAGAAACCTGCTCACAGGACTCCTTTCCGCAGGAAGATACTCTGCAGGGAAGCAATGGGCTGGATGTAAGATACCTGGTGCTGGCATCTGGCCCTGGTCGCTGCTTCCCACACAGCCCTGCACAGGCACATGCATTCAGACAGGATTGGGTAGGGCTCCATGCAATTTAACTATTCAAGCATGTCGCACGAGAGCTGAGGCACTATTTCCATTGCCAATTTGTTGTCTCGAACAAATAAAATGGTTTGTGGTAGGAACATTCAAAACATATGCTTCAAAACCCTTCCCAGGAAGAACAGCAGGTCTCCTGGGGTAGTATTTCACTCAGGTTTGCAATATCAACTCACGTGTGTCCTGGGGTCTCTTTCAGGTTGGGTAGAGCCCAACCAAATCACGTTATTTGATTACATATTAAGAACAAAACCTCCATGGTCCTGCAACTTGAAATCAGGTGGTTTCCTCTTGATTAGTTCAGCTATCAGTTTAACCAAATAATCTATTCTTACGAGTCTCTGAGACATCATTTTAAATGAATAGTCTATAATCACCCCCTCAGAAAACAGATTTGCCCAGGTGCATATAGCTGTATACATACACATGCATTTTTCTGAATACAGTGATCTGATGGAGAGTGTGTGATTAAATGGGACAGAGTTTGGACTCTGGCATTGTTCAAAATGAGCAAAATGAGGCATTTTTAGGACAAATTGGAGGATTTTAAATGTATTGCACCTGTTGAGTGGTCAGATTGATATACTAACAGAAGTGAAGTGCATGCAATCCCTAGCTTCTGTGTCAGTACTGTCAATGTCTCTCATGCTCATCATGTTGACAATGTTTTGCAGAGCACCATGAAGTGGCTGTTCATAACCATTGCTTATTTAATGTGCATCAGTGAAAAGTCAAATGCAAGTCCTGAGGCGTCCATGGATGTCGTAAGTCCTGACTTCTCTCCCTTCTTTTCCTGCTTGGGCATGCAAGCTGCCTATGTTGCCATAAAGACCGATGGTCTTTGTGTGTACATGTTCACCAAAGTTTGGTACCAGGGTTTTATTAGAGAATTTATTTCCCTGTGCTTATGTACATAGAGATTTATGGCAGACATTGTGGGAGATTTGGGTGAAATCAACAGGGTTGGTCAATGTAGCTGTCTCAGGCTTGGAGCTTCACTGTCGTTGCTGCCCCGCTCTTAGAATCATAGAATCCCAGACTGGTTTGGGTGGGAAGGGACCTTAAAGCTCATCCAGTCCCAACCCCCTGCCCCGGGCAGGGACACCTTCCACTAGAGCAGGTTGCTCCAAGCCCCTGTGTCCAACCTGGCCTTGAACACTGCCAGGGATGGGGCAGCCACAGCTCCTCTGGGCACCCTGTGCCAGCGCCTCACCACCCTCACAAACATTGATTGCAACATGAAAAGTGACAATGGGTCTGTCTTTATCAGATCTGCTGAAAGAGCAAGGGAAACTCACAGCTGCCAAAAATTTTAGCTGAAGGCATAACATTGCCACAGCATTGGTGGAAGGGGCATTGGGAGGTCCGTACTCCAACCTCCTGCTGATAGCAGGAGTCACCACCATGAGCTCAGGGCAGCCACTGTTGGCTTCATCCAGACAAGCCCTGACACCCTCCAGAATGGAGACCCCCACCTCCCTGGGGACCTGCCCCACACTGTCCTTCCCTTTTCACAGGGTGAAATTATCCGCTACCATGGGTACCCCTATGAGGAGCATGAAGTGGTGACAGATGATGGCTATTACCTCACCATGCAGAGGATTCCTCATGGCAGAGACAATCTGGAAAGCATGAGCACCTCCCATGAAGCAGAGGCACAGGGCTCCAGCATGTTCTGTCCCCGTAAGTGCCACAAGGTCTGCCTGGTCGAGGGACCCTGAGAGCTTTGCTGGGCTGAAGATGCCCAGGGCTGAAGATGGTCAGGGCTGCCTTGTCATGGGCTGGATCCTCAAGGAGACAACTTTCTCTGTAGGATTAGCAGAAGAAATGCAGGTGCCCTCCACACCAAACTTCTTGTTCTTGTTCTGAGAGGATCTGCTCCAAAGAGGGAGGAAAAGATAAGGAGAATGAATGGGACAGAGAAATTTTGCTCCAGGTTTTACCTCTGCTCAAAACCAGCCAGTGGAACAGCAAAAAGCCATTTGTGAGCAAAAAAACCCCAGCCAATTTCCAGTCCAATGCCGTCTCACCATTTTGGCTCCTTTCTGTTCTTCACTTGAACCACTGTTTCAAAGTGAAGGGGGTGATGCCCCATTCTTGGCAGGGTGTCCCTCTCCAAGGAAGCAGGAGAACCGGCGTATGAACATGGCAAATGGGTGTAAAAAGCCAACATTCCCTTCAGGACACTTTGTCCTCAGCTGTCCAGGGTGGGAACGTGAGTCTTATATTGAGGGTCTGAAAAACAACAGAAAAAAAAGACAAAGTAAAGAAAAAAAAAATAAAGTCACTTTTACTTCAACTTTTCATGCTGCAACCTATGGTCACTCTACCATATGAATTCAGATATCCCTGTGATAACCCTGTCGTGGCTGTGAAGCTGGACCTGGTTTGAGCAGAGCAGAGACCTCCAGGCAACCTTTCCAAACTAAACCTTTCCATAATCTCTCTTCCTCTCTCTTCCTACAGCACTTCAGGCTTCCTGTTCCTTTGTAAAAAAGTTTGTAAGCTTGTTGTGAGGAGCTGAGACTTGCCCATATGGCTTAAAGTGGGCTGAATTGAGTGGAGGAGATGCTCTTGGCCCCTCCAGTAGCGTGTCTCTTGCAACAGGGCATCATGGGGTTGCTGTGCCTTGGGAGGTTCTTAAACTCTGCTGGGTTTTCAGTGTCTCCTGGTCAGACCTGGAGTACCTGAGTCAAACAAAAGGCACCATGAACAGGGTGGTCTCCATGCAAAGCGCACAGCCATTGTTCAGACAGACACAGGTTCAGTTTCCTTCTTTCTGGGAGCATAATTCAGTGTGGAGTCCAACCTTATTTTTCAGCTTCACTATATTGATTTTCTCTGCCCTGGGATGACCAAAGAGCATATTTCAAAAACAGCTCTCCAAAGAGGTTGAGGGCATAGCTGACCATCTCCCTGCACTGGAGTCACTTCCCCAAGAGGTTGCTGCGAAAGCAATACCTGGATGTGAATTTTGCTAGTGGTCAGAGAAATGATCCTACTTTTCTTTCTTCAGCTCCAAAGCCCGCGGTCCTCCTGCAGCATGGCCTGGTGTTGGAGGGAAGCAACTGGGTTACCAACTTACCCAACAGCAGCCTGGGCTTCATCCTCGCTGATGCTGGCTATGACGTCTGGATCGGAAACAGCCGGGGGAACAGCTGGTCACAAAAGCACAAAAAGTTTGAGTTTCACCAGCAGGAATACTCAAATTACAGGTACTTCCTGCAAAACTGAAGGGTGGGCAGGTACCTGGTACCCTCAGCAGTGTCTGTAGGCTGGAGGAGCAGCACTGCTGACAGTCACACCATCTGCCAGTGGGCATAAACCAACTCCACCAAGATACCTGCCAGAGCCCTCACCTGCTCCCCAAATAGTCAAAGCACTAAGGTCAGTAATTTTGTTATGTGCCCATCTCTGTTGCAGCTTTCATGAGATGGCCATGTATGACCTTCCAGCAACGATCAACTATATTCTGCAGAAAACTGGACAGGAGCAGTTATACTACGTGGCTTACTCCCAGGGAACCACCACAGGTACTTAGGAGGAGATCAGACCGCTGTCAGGATTATGTTTAGTTGCGCACCCCTGGTTTGGAAGTGTTCTTCTGAGAACACGGACAGGGAGGGTAATGTCTAGGCACATCCAAGCAACAAAAGGAAAAGAGCAGGTAAAAAATTCCTGTTTGCATTAACAGAACAGTTTTGAGCAGCGACAGCCCAAAAATGGTTGCAGTGATGGTTTTTGGTGCATCCCACTGCTCTCAGAGCCTCAAGAAGGGCTTGCGGGAGCTGCAGCTGGGCTGAGCAGTCAAGCTAGGAGCTAAAATGCATCAGTAGCAAAGGCTTCAGGTCAAGTCACCAACCTGCTAGAGCCACCTCCAAGGGTTCTTCTGATGGGCACACACACCTGGGAATCAACAACTCCTTCAGAAATAACCTGGCAGGGTCTGCTTCCTTCTCCCTCCCACAGGTTTCATTGCTTTTTCGTCCATTCCTGAGCTGGATCGCAAAATCAAGATGTTTTTTGCCTTGGCTCCTATCACCACAAACTCAAATATGAAGTCACCCTTGGTAAGGGTGTTAGACCTTCCCGAGGGGCTGGTTAAGGTACGTCCTTGCCACACACTTGTCTGGTGTGAAGGGAAAGGAGGGAACAGGAAGGTCTCATCACTTGAGACATGCAGTGCTTGTACATCGCTTTCATTTCCCTTTGTGTGTGCCCTTTGCATTGAGCAGGTAGGTACGTTTGTGCCTATGCCCTTGAGGCTGCAGGGTGTTGAACAGTGTAAAGCATCCTCTTGTCCAGCCCTAATCTGAGAACAACTATTTCTAGCTATTACTTTTGGGTCCATCTTCCTAGGAGAAACCTCTTGTAGGAAGATCAGGGCTCTTCCAGGGCCATGGCCATTTCTGAAAAGCCAAAATCACAAAGCCCAGTAAAGCTGTGGCAAGGAAGGCAGAAACTTTCAGGGATGAGCAGAGAGTTGGGGAGTGTCTGAAGACAAAAGAGGAATGTGACCACACTGATCAATGCCTTTGACTTTCACAGCTCATTTTAGGACATACAGTGGTCTTCGATAAGGGCGAAATCCTGCAGCAAGTGATTTCCAAACTGTGCAGCTACCCTATCTTCAAAAGCTTTTGCTCCTTGGTCCTTTACTTGCCTGGTGGGTTTACCAACAGCTTAAATGTGGTATGTACACTCCAGCTTACCTTTTAAGCAATCCAGTTTCTCGTTGTTTGAGCCTGAGTTGTCAACTAGCTGCCTTCACCTGGCCTTTCACCTCTTCAATTTGTTGAAAAATCTTGCCATTGAGTCAACGTTTTGCAATCTGGCCATTGTGATGCTCTTGCATTGGCACCAGAGGGAAGCCCAGGGTGTGCACAAGGTCAGATGTCTGCTGAGCACACTGTCTCCCCAGAAGGGATGATACCAAAGGGGAGAGCACAGAAATTCATTTGGTGCTTCAGGGGCACCCAGGGTTTCTCTTTCACTAAGTGATTTGTAATTTCACGTGTGTTTTAATAACAAAATGGGCTCTTGCAGAACAAACTTCCCTTCAGTCCACTGCTAGGAGATGTGGGCCCTCAGACTCTTCAGTCCACTATCCCTTAGAACATACTAAGCCTTTCCCTGTGCTGCACTGCACTCTGAACACAGAGTCATAGAAAAATTCAGGCTGGAGGCACCAGGGTGCAGGTCTTCAGCCCAACCCTGCTCCCACCAGGGCCAACACTACAGCTGTAGTAAGTTGCCTGGGGACATATCCAGGTGAGTTGGGTGGTCCCAGGGATTCCCCACTCACACAGGGGCTATTTCCTTGGGGCCAGCCAAGATTTCAAAGTCCAGATCTTACCACAAACCACTCATGTAAGCAAAATTGAAGACAGGTCCATGTAAAGTGCCAAGCAATAATGACTTGATCATGGATGGAGTCAGAGCTAGGCCACTGTTTCTCAAAGAAAGTGGGTTAATTTCTTAATATTCCAAGGAGAAAACACATTAGAAACAACATGTAGAACTATTGTCATGAGTTGCCCATTGTCTTTACAAAAGGACCCTGAGCACAATATGTGGAGTTTACTTTGGATTGAAAACCACATAGACTCATAACATGACCCAGCGTTCCATGGGAATTGCTCAGCTTACTGAAGGAAGCTCTACAGGACCTTTCATGCTGCTGTCTGCAGCATGAATTCTCATGGCACGTGGCTGAGCTGTGCCTTCACAGAGCTAAGATGAAGCAGTTTGTGTGAGTGGAAGATTTCTGTGGCTACTGAAAAGGATCAGGTTTATTTCTAATGGGATTTCCCTCCATGCAGAGAATAAATGTCTCCAATGGTTTCTTGCAGAGCCGCATAGATGTCTACCTGTCCCGCTACCCTGATTCAACATCCATAAAAAACGTGTTACACTGGCGCCAGGTAATACTTCCTGCTGCAGAATAAGATTGCATGTAACCAGGGCCCATGTTCTCTCAGCTGCCAAGGACGTCTTCTCAATGCTTGGATATAATCCTCCATTGCTCTCCCTGCAGAGCTATATTAGAGAGAAAGGGGAAAATTGACATGAAACACTGGTGCAGATGCAGTTCTTTTAGCCATAACATTCAACAAAAGATGACCAAGAGTCTTAGGAGCTGATAGGAGATGGAGATGGAAGAAAAAAATGGTAATAAATCAGCACAGGAGATGCTAAAGGCCAAGAGCTGTGGGTCAGTAGAGACAGCTAATCATAGAAAAACTAATGATTGAAAACATGCACAGATTCATATCCTTCTGTTGTAGACACTGACCATGAGAGACAAAGGAAACTTGCCCAAAGGTCTGATTTATGCCTTCTTTGAGGCTAGCTCTTGGTGCACTGTGGGTTTCTGGGGCCTCAGCCTCCAAATAGCAGACATGAGCAACGCCAGGCAGTCTTGCAGGTCGTGCTGAGATCTTCCTCAAGGTTGATCTCCCCTCCCAAAAGACAGTATCACATGTAACATGTAGCCTTGGTGGCAGACAGGAGCTGTACAATTCCTCGCTTGCCTCTTTTATCTTTCTTATGGTTCCCCCTAATGCATGGATAATAAATACAACTTCCCTCCTTTTCCAGCTCTATCAAACAGGGGAATTCAAATATTATGATTATGGCAGTGACAACATGTTTCATTACAACCAGGTAAGAGAAATCCATTCTCATTTGTTAGTTTTAAAAGAGAAAAGAAAAAAAAAAAAAAGGAAAGACAGACTAAAATTACATTGAAAATATTGCAGTAGTTGAGACTGAATTTGATGGGATTTACCTTATATGGTTAAACTAGTTTGTACCTTTCTTACAAAACCCATGTCTGTGATGTTGTTCAGTGATGACTTTTTGACTCTCTGATGAAAAGCACAGGAGCCCAAGGCATAGTCAGGATCTCTGCTGATAGTTTCTGTACCACCTCTTAGGATAGAGGAGAAATTCCAAGCAGCAATCAGGAATACTTTGAAGTTTTGACTTGCCCATGACCTCCCAGGTTTTCCTTCCTCAAGCCACACTATTTGTCTTGCAGACCACACCTCCCTTCTACAAACTGGAAAACATGAAAGCCCCTCTTGCTGCATGGTATGGTGGCAAGGACTGGATTTCAGCCCCCGAAGACGTAAACATCACACTGCCTCGGATAACCAATGTGGCGTACAAAAAGTACATTCCTGAATTCGTCCACTTTGATTTCCTTTGGGGTGTGCAAGCATATGAACAAGTATACAAAGAAATTCTTGACCTGATGGAGAGGAGCACCTAGAGCTGGACCAAGGGCAATAATTGTTGGTTTCTCGTTTGATTGATGGAGCTTCTTTTAGTTAAAAAGGAAAAAAGAGAAGGAAAAGGCTGATTAAACACTGTGCTTGGTTAGGATTGATATTACTTTGGCAAGTGACAAAAAACAAGCCAATCCAATGATCTGGAAAGCACATAGGATTTAGGTTAAGTAAGTTAAAGTCCTTGAAGAAGTGGGGCATGGCCCTTGGACCCTGAGTGTCCTAGGTGCCTCACTGATGTGGGCTTCCAGAAACATGTAATTTCCATGGAATTTGGCTTCTGGGCACACTTAGGTTCCCAGCTGCAAACACCTAGATAGCAGCTCAGCTTTCTCCTGGGCACTGGTGTTCCACAAGAGTAGGTGTGCTTAGATGGGAATGTGGTGGGTCAAGTGATGAATCCTTCTGATGCAGGTTTATCCACCTTCCGGTGACTCTTCCATACCAAGAATCCCAACATCCTAACATTCTTTGCTTTTCTTTACAGTTGGAAGGAGCTAGAAACAGTGTGACAGGTGACAGTGAAAAGACCTCACTTTTTTTCCCATGAGAACTGCCCACTTTGCTGATGTAGGGAACATCTTTCTCAAATTCATGTTGATTTGGGTAACAACAGCCTTGCTCATACACGAAAGAGTTTTCAATAAGTTCTAAGCAGGAAACACCATTTTGCACCATTTTAAACAATATTCCCAAGGCACAACCTTTTACCAAGTCTCAGGAAGTGCTTCTGTTTTCCTTATATGGGACAGAGAAGAGTCTGGTGGAAGCAGCAATGAGTCTAACTTTGTTTTCAGCTTGGATTATACTTCTTAATAATATATTGATTAGGGGAGGAATTGTGAATTTGCCTGTTTGTGTAACTACCTTCTTAAAATATGCCTAGGAGCAGGCAGGGCAAAGGATAAGATGCTCTTTCCACAAAGGTGTACAAATAGTAATCTTAATAGTAATAGTAATAGTAATAGTAATAGTAATAGTAGTAATAGTAATAGTGATAATAATAATAATAGAGAGGGTCTGCTGGGCTTTTTGTGGTTGTAATGCCATAAACCTCTGGAGGAGTATGGGGGTTTTCAGCACAGATGTCTTGCCACGTGCAGGAGAGGGAGAGCTGCTCGTCCAACACTCCCCCCTGCTCAGGGGTGGCTTTCAGTGGCTTGTAACACTGGCAGAAAACTAACACTAGGCAGAAGTTCTTCCCTGTGAGGGTGCTGAAGGGTGCCAGCTGAGGCGCTGGCACAGGGTGCCCAGAGAAGCTGTGGCTGTCCCATCCCTGGCAGTGTTCAAGGCCAGGTTGGACACAGAGGCTTGGAGCAACCTGCTCTAGTGGAAGGTGTCCCTGCTCGTGGCAGGGGGTTGGAACTGGATGAGCTTTAAGGTCCCTTCCCACCCAAACCAGTCTGTAATTCTGATTCTGTGAAATGTCTGGAGATGGTGGGATGGGGATGATGATGCATGTCCTCGTAGGACAACTGCAGTGGGCTCTGTTTGAGTTATCATCAAAAGGGACCAGCTGTAAAGGTATTTCACTTTCCATCCTTGCAGCTAGAATTGACCACAGAAGGAAACAGGATGGAGAGCAGTAATCTCAGGGTGAAATAATTAGGTTATAGGTTAGATATTATCTATCTGGTGTGACAGTGTTTAGCTACCTCACTTAGCATATTTGTAATGACAACTTTTTCTGTGTAATTAGTTATTTATGGCAGGGCTCTGCCCTGGAGCAGCATTCTTACAGGACTGCGTTGTCATGCCATGGATATCAATGCAAATGCAAGAAGACTTTTCTGTCTCTGTAAATAAACACCCAAAGCTTGGCAAGATGTTTCCCAACAGACTTCTGAAAAGCTTGCAAGAAGTTATTTACTTCTGAAGATTTCTAATAACTGCAGGGTTTAGTATCTTCTCTTTCTGTTCAGGTTGTCATGTTTGTGCCGCTTCAGTAATGATGTGGTGTAATGTTTGTATTGCATTACCTTCATTCATTGGCATCTCCTATGACTGCTTTTTCACGAAGTTCTTTCTAAATCAAGTTCTGGAAGTCCTCTGATATGTGCTTCCTGTCTCCCATTAAAGGATCAGTAATCGCTGAAGCAGAGCATTCTGGAACCAAACAGAACAGTAAACAATCAAGGTGCTTATAGGATAAATATTATGATGTTCTGACATGTGGGATTGCTTTGATCAATAAACAGATTATGTTGATGCTGGGACTGGAGTCCTTGCATGTCTCAAGTCTGTCAGGCAAGTCAGAAGTCATCAGGCAGGTCCATGGTAATGGCACACATCCAAGGCCAGGCTGGGACATCAACCCATGATGTCAGGGTCCAGATCAACTGAATCTCTTGACCTTAGACTTCACAACACAGCATGAGGCCTTCACCACCCTCATAAATGTATTCATGCCACAGCACTATTCCTTTTTTATTGTCCCTGCATGAGCTAACCAGCCTCAGTCCTACACTTACATGTGTGACGGATAATGGGCATTCAGTGTCCTGGTTTCAGCTGGGATAGAGTTAATTCTCCCCCTAGTAGCTGGTGCAGTGCCGTGTTTTGGCTTTAGTCTGAGAACAATGCTGGTAACACACTGATGTTCTAGTTGTTACTCTAAATCAAGGACTTCTCAGTCTCTCATGCTCTGCTGGTGAGGACAGGCAAAAGAAGCTGGGAGGAAGCAGAGACAGGACACCTGACCTAAACTAGCCAAAGGGGTATTCCATACCACAGCATGTCATGCCCTTTGTCCCTCTACTCTACTGTGATGAGACCCCCACCCTGCAATCCTGCATCCAGCTCTGGAATCCTCAGCACAGGAAAACATGAACCTGTTGGAGAGGGTCCAGAGAAGGGCCACAGAAATGATCAGAGGGATGGAGCACCTCTGCTATGAGGAAAGGCTAAGAGAGCTGGGGTTGTTCAGCCTGGAGAAGACTCCAGGGAGACCTTATTGTGGCCTTTCAGTACTTAAAAGGGGCCTATGAGAAAGATGAGGAGAGACTTTTTAGCAGGGCTTGTTGCAACAGGTTGAGAGGTGATGGTTTTAAACTAAAAGAGGGGAGATTCAGCCTGGATGTGAGGAGTAAATTACACTGAGGGTGGTAAAACACTGGCACAGGTTGCCCAGAGAGGTGATGGATGCACCATCCCTGGAGACATTCAAGGCCAGGCTGGATTTGGTTCTGAGCAACCTGATCTAGTTGAAGGTGTCCCTGCCCGTTACAGGGGAGTTGGAATAGATGAGCTTTGAAGGCCCCTTCCAACCCAAACCATTCTATGCTTCTATGATTCTATGCCCAGTATATAAACTGGGGGGAGTTACCCAGAAAGGGCTGGTCACTGTTTGGGGACTGGCTGGGCATCGGTCAGTGGGTGCTGAACAGTTGTACTGTGCATCATTTGGGGTTTTTTGGGAAGGGGGGTTATTCCTTTCTCTCCGTCTCTTTTTTCATGTTATGTTATGTCATGTTATGTTATGTCATGTTATGTCATGTCATGTTATGTCATGTCATGTCACGCTATGTTATGTCATGTCATGTCATGTTGCTGTGTTGCTGTACTGTTGTATTCTATTCTATGATTATATTTTACTTTTATTTCAATTATTAAACTGTTCTTATCTCAGCCCCTGGGTTTCATCTTTTTCTGATTCTCCTCCACATGCCACCATGGGGCTATGGAGGGGTGGAGTGAGCAAGCAGCAGCGTGGTACTTAAGCTGGCTGGGCTTAAGCCACAGAATTCAGCCACTTTCTTACTGTCCTTCTAGATGTGCTAATGCAAAGCCATTCTTGATCTGCTTGCTTATGGCCAAAAGGGCTTAAAACCATATCACATCCTATTCAAAATACAGTAGTTGCACCATGTTTGCTGACCTATAATTTTCTATCATCATCATGGTCAATGCAAAAAAAGGCAGCACACACATGAACTACAGAGCGTATAGTCCAACTCCAGTCTGTGTCCACACTGGAGAGGTGATAAGCACATGTACTACAGTGTCCTTGCTGCTTGAGGGTTATGCTTTGGTGTCTGCTTTAAGCAATATACTGACCTTCCTGGTTATTTAGAAACTCATTTGTACCAGGGTTAATCTAGGATAAGGTTTAATCGACTTATGTCAGATGGTGTACTCCCTTTTCATGGTTTTTTGGTCCTTAACAGCAAGCATGACAACAGTTTGCAGCAGTGACCAGCACTGCTGAGTAGTTTTATTCACTTGAGGACAGGTTGCTTTCTTATTTCAGGAACTATAAGCAATTTCTGTGTTCTTCCCTATGTTATTTCCAAATTTTCTTTTGAGGTTGCTTGGAAGAGAGACCCAGTAACTGCTCTTTGAGACTTATATTTTCATATAGTGGTACTATAGGCAGATAGGAATGGACTACAGAGCCCTGGGAGAGGTGGTTAGGGGCTCTGGAGCTCAGATAGTTTTTTCATCAATTCTCCAGGACAAAGGGGAGGACCTTAAAAAAGCTAGGCGTGTTTGGCAGGTTAATAAACGGTTAGAATGCTGGTGCCATAGTCAGGGGTTTGGCTATTTAGAACATGGGGCTCCATTTGGGAGGCCAGATCTACTGGAGGCTGGTGGAGCTGGTCTGACAAAGAAGGGGAAGAGCTGTTTTGGTAGGAGGCTTGCCAGGCTGGTCAGGAAAGCTTTAAACTAGATGTGTTGGGGGAGCATTGATCCATCCCAACATTCCTGGTCAGTTGCCAGCACCTGTAATAAGTGCTTGGAGCGATGTAGAGATGTTCCAGCTGCCCCAGCCATTGAGTCGGCTGCATTTGGAGCTCGGCTGAGGTGCCTCTATACAAATGCCCGTAGTATGGGGAACAAACAAGAGGAATTAGAGATGTGTGCAAGGCTATGGGAATATGATGTCATTGGTATCACAGAAACATGGTGGGATGGCTCCTATGACTGGAATGTCGGAATGGAAGGTTACAGGCTGTTTAGAAAAGACAGGCCAGGCAGACAGGGAGGGGGTGTTGCTATCTATGTCAGTGATAGGCTAGAGAGTATGGAACTCTGTCTGGGGACGGGTGATGAGGTAACAGAGTGTTTGTGGGTCAGGATCAAAGGGAAAACAGCAACAGGGGACATTACGGTGGGGATCTGTTACAGGCCGCCTGATCAAGAGGACTCTGTGGATGAAGCGCTCTACAGACAGATAGGAGCAGCCTCACGCTCGCAGGCCCTGGTCCTCATGGGGGACTTCAACCATCCTGACTTCTGTTGGAGGGACGGTACGGCCTGGCAGAAGCAATCCAGGAGGTTCCTCAATTGTGTGGAAGACAACTTCCTCTTTCAAGCAATAGAGGAGCTGATGAGGAGAGGTGCCATGCTGGACCTGCTCACCAACAGGGAGGGACTGGTTGGAAATGTAACGCTCCAGGGCAGCCTTGGCTCTAGTGATCACGATATGGTTGAGTTTGAGATCCTCAGGACAGTGAGAAGAGCATGCAGCAAGCTCACTGCCCTGGACTTCAAGAAAGCAGACTTTGGCCTCTTCAGGAACCTCCTTAGTAAGGTTTCATGGGATACAGTCCTAGAGGGCAGGGGGGCCCAAGACTGCTGGTCAGTATTCAAGGATCACCTGCTACATGCTCAAGAGTGTTGCATCCCGACTAGAAGAAAGTGCAGCAGGAGGGCCAGGAGACCTCCATGGATGGACAAGGAGCTGCTGAGGAAACTTAGAGGGAAAAAAGAAGCTTATAGAAGGTGGAAGCGAGGACAGGCGGCCTGGGAAGAATATAGGAGCATTGCCCGAGAAGCTAGGGACCAGGTTAGGAAAGCTAAGGCCCAGCTAGAATTAAGTTTGGCAAGGGATGTAAAAGATAACAGGAAAGGATTCTATAGAAACGTAGCAAATAAAAGACAGACTAGGGACAATGTAGGCCCTCTCCAGAAGCTATCAGGAGAACTGGCTACCATGGATTTGGAGAAGGCTGAGGTTCTTAATGACTTCTTTGCCTCAGTCTTCACCAGCAAATACTCTGACCACATCACCCAAGTCTTGGAAAGCAAATGCACGGACTGTGAGAATGAAGACCTTAGGCCCACTGTAGGAGACGATCAGGTTCGAGACCATCTTAAGAACCTGAATATGCACAAGTCCATGGGACCTGATGAAATCCATCCACGGGTCCTGAAGGAGCTGGCGAATGAAGTTGCTAAACCACTGTCCATCATATTCGAAAAATCCTGGCAGTCAGGTGAAGTTCCCGATGACTGGAAGAAGGGTAATATAACCCCCATTTTCAAGAAGGGGAAGGTGGAAGACCCAGGGAACTACAGACCAGTCAGCCTCACCTCTGTGCCTGGCAAAATCTTGGAACAGTTTCTCCTGGAAAACATGCTAAGGCACATGAAAAACAACGAGGTGGTTGGTGACAGCCAACATGGCTTCACTAAGGGGAAATCCTGCCTGACCAGTTTGGTGGCCTTCTATGATGGAGCCATGGAACTGATGGACAGGGGCAGAGCAGTTGACGTCATCTACCTGGACTTGTGCAAAGCGTTCGACACTGTCCCGCACGACATCCTTGTCTCTAAATTGGAGAGACATCAATTTGATAGATGGACCACTCGGTGGATAAAAAACTGGCTTGATGGCCGCACGCAAAGAGTTGTGGTAAATGGCTCGATGTCCAGTTGGAAACCTGTAACGAGTGGTGTCCCTCAGGGATCGGTGTTGGGACCGGTCCTGTTCAACATCTTTGTCGGCGACATGGACAGTGGGATTGAGTGCGCCCTCAGCAAGTTTGCCGACGACACCAAGCTGTGTGGTTTGGTTGATACGCTGGAGGGAAGGGATGCCATCCAGAGGGACCTTGACACGCTTGTGAGGTGGGCCGATGCCAACCTTATGAAGTTTAACCAAGCCAAGTGCAAGGTCCTACACCTGGGTCGGGGCAATCCCAGGCACTGCTACAGGTTGGGCGGAGAAGAGATTCAGAGCAGCCCTGCAGAAAAGGACTTGGGGGTGTTGGTTGACGAGAAGCTTAACATGAGCTGGCAGTGTGCGCTTGCAGCCCAGAAAGCCGACCGTATCCTGGGCTGCATCAAAAGAAGCGTGACCAGCAGGTCGAAGGAGATGATCCTGCCCCTCTACTCTGCTCTCGTAAGACCTCACTTGGAGTACTGTGTACAGTTCTGGTGTCCTCAACATAAAAAGGACATGGAGCTGTTGGAGCGAGTCCAGAGGAGGGCCACGAGGATGATAAGAGGGCTGGAGCACCTCCCCTATGAAGACATGCTGAGAGAGTTGGGGCTGTTCAGCCTGGAGAAGAGAAGGCTGCGTGCTGACCTCATAGCAGCCTTCCAGTATCTGAAGGGGGTCACAAGGATGCTGGGGAGGGACTCTTCCTTAGGGGCTGTAGTGGTAGGACAAGGGGTAATGGGTTCAAACTTAAACAGGGGAAGTTTAGATTAGATATAAGGAAGAAGTTCTTTACAGTGAGGGTGGCGAAGCACTGGAATGGGTTGCCCAGGGAGGTTGTGGATGCTCCATCCCTGGCGGTGTTCAAGGCCAGGTTGGACAGAGCCTTGAACCATGTGGTTTAGGGCAAGGTGTCCCTGCCCATGGCAGGGGGGTTGGAACTAGATGATCTTAAGGTCCTTTCCAACCCTTACAATTCTATGATTCTATGATTCTATGATTCTATATGGCCATGGAAGGTTACATGAATAGATGTAACTATCTTTCGCACTCTTCACAAGCCTATGTTAGTCTCCATTCCTGACCCTGGCCTATGTCGTGTGGGACATGCTACTGCTCCCTGAAGGTCTTAAATATATATGTGTGTATATATATACACACACGCACATAGGTATTCTATATATGCATATGCGCCATAAGCATATATGTGTATGTATGTATGTATCTATGTATACGTATGTATGTATATGTGTGTGTATATATGTATAAAAATACATATAAATAATCCCAAGAGCATTATGATACCAAATTTGAAAAAATTTAGTGTTTATTTATTGAGCAAGTTTGCTGAAGTTGGCCCAGGTCATGGACAAAACAAACTCTTTCAGCTTTAGCAGACTCTTTGAAGCCAATTGTACAATGAAGAGAGATCAGAGAAGAAGTACAAGAAGTTCAGGGTTGTTCTGCGGTCTTCTGAGCAAAGAAACAGGGGAAGAGTAAGATAAGACAAAGCACTGGTGACCACATCTCAGCTATTTCACGACCAACATTTGGGGACATTTATGCTTTGTTAATTCAGTTTCACTACTGTGAATAAACACTGCATAAACAATTCTAGCAAGGTGTTGTGAAAAGAATACACTGTTTCATCACAGCTTCACTGTGCAAGTCTACCATGAGTAAAATCCCTACTACATGTGTAATCAGAGATGCTGGAGATATCCCAGCCCAGCTGGGGGGCTTTAAACTAGGAGAAGTACAAACAGATTAGGACTGTATCTTATTAGGTTCTTTAACTTAAGCAAGGTTCTCCAAGGTTACTGCAAGGGAATCCTGCTTATCTGGCAGGAATTACACTAGACTTTATGTTCTCTTATTGCTAAAATCAGAATGATAGTCTCTTTCCTAGCTCAGGATCCCAGTTCAGATGACAGCTAGTTAAGCACCTCCCTGATTGTGACTGGTTTACCCTTGTGCTTGGCAAGAGGCAATGGATAGAAGGAAACAACCAGCATCCTGGTCATACAGGCAGCAGACTTGTACATGCATGAAAACACTGGGAGAAACACCAGGGCAGGAGTTAGAGGAATGGTATGCATTGGTAGCCAAGGACATGATAAACACCAATCAGACTGGTAAGCACTGAGGAGCATGTTGCTTGCACTGTGATGCGCCACGGAGAAGGTGACTCATCAGCAGAAGACCTGCATCTGTTAACAGGACAGCAGTGGGGATACAGCACATTTCATGGGTCATTTCTCTTCTTGTTATCCCAACAGCAGGATGTGTTACAGTCATATGATAACAAAAAAGTGAAACAGCCAGCAGCAACGTTGCCTAGTATTTATGAAGCATGAAGTAAACAGGATGCAGAAGCAAAATGTCATGCCATAGTAACTTCTGACTCCTAAAGCACCTTCGAGGCCAAGAAAGACTTGGCCTTTGGGAACCCAGAAGGCTTATGGAGAACTCAGTAGCTGGCAATCCTTGCCTTCTATATCACACTCAGGTGACCTTGGGCAGGCTACTTCGTACACACATTTTGGCCCCTCTGAAAGTGTGTGTATGAAAGTGCTGATTGGTACAGTCTACTTGGTTAGAAAGCTAAATAAAATACCTTTCTGTTTCTAAATGGTCTTGAGTTTTCTTACACTGGCTCCCACCTCAATACTGTAAAAACATCCCATGAGCATGGTTATACAGCTTCATTTTAAGATGCCCATGTTAGTCTATTTAATTTTGTGCACCTTACCATGTATTATGGCATCCTGGCCTGTAGGTTATACTAGTGATTATTTACAATCCTGTTAAGTGCACAATCACAGAAGTAGCATGACAGCATTGCTCTTTCCACCTATACTGTGTCAAAACATCCAATGTGGGTCCTAGAGGAACTAGAGTTAGAACTTCAAATAACTCAAAGGTCTTCCTTTCTTCCCTTGACTAAGCTCCGCAAGAGTTTCTCAGTAAAAAGATAGCTGCTCTTTTCTCCAACTTCTTTCCTTCCTACCACAGTTATGATACGTCCTGGTCTGAAATCACACGCTAGCCTCAGCACTGATACTCTGGTCTGATAGCCTTGTCCCATGGCCTGAGGATGCTGGAGAAATCTCTGCTGCCTCGTATCTAGTACTAGTACTTTGTATCTCCACTAGATAACTAGTACCCTGTGGAAGTAGGAGACAGCAGACTTGACAGTGGATGAAGTAGCTGACCGTACAAATAAAAGGTAAGACCTGTCTTGATGCTAGTGTGGTAGTACACAAGCTGGGTAAGGGCTTCTCCATCCCTAGGGTGTTTTCTAACTCCTCCTTGGACACACAGTGGAATTGCCCTTGACACAACCTGTAAAGTCCATCTTATGTAGAGGGATTTTTGCACTCATGGGAATGGGAAGACATTTTCAAAAGCCTAAAGTAGGCACAAGGACAGAAGTAAGGTAATGAAACAGTGAAGGCTCAGGCCACAGGAGCTGTCAGGAAGAGAGCACCCACACACAGCATCCCTTTGCATCAGCAGTTGTGGCACTGACAGAAAATGATAGACTGGTGGATGGAGTAACACATGCTTGATCTGGGCTGTGTTCCACAGCTTGCATACTGCTCACAGACCATGGCTGGTATGAATATTAGAAGTCAGCCTAATCCATGACCAGGAAAGATATACTCAACCAAAGCACCTGATAGCCAACTGAAGGCTTAGTCTTTTAGGTGGCTACCAAACAGCTAGAGAAAGGCGTAGGTTGTAAGGTGGAGAATGAGGTGGAGGTGGAGAATGAGCACCTTTACTCTGTGAAATACCTACCACTTCACCCAAATGGAGGCATTGCACAGGCTCTGCTGTCTATCAGCAAGAGGCTACACTTGGCACTTGTCCAGAAAATGTTGCAAAGGTTTTGCAAGTTGTCAGTTGCTAACACACTACCACTTGGGTGTAAGGGCTATGTGGAGATTACCTGGGCCACTGTCACTTCTGAAGAGTGGTGCACCAAGTGCCTCCCATGCAGGAAGCCAGTGAAGCCTGACCTGTCCTTGCTGTTTTGTCCTTGTTTCAGCTGGGATAGAGTTAGTTCTCTCCCTAGTAGCTGGTACAGTGCTGTATTTTGGCTTTAGTCTTAGAATAATGCTGATACCCTAATGCCATCTAGCCATCGAGGGACAGAACCCATTTGTATTTCTGGAATGACAGGAGGATCTCAACAGCACTTGTACTGCATGGTACTTAGTTGCCAGCTGGGTTTAAGCCATGACATGTGCCTATGGAGAGGTTGACATACCGCTGAGGGCTTGTGAAGCTGATAAAGTCCAAGTCCTTTCATTGCCCCAGGAGCATTTCTAAGAGGCATTCCCAAAGAACTCCTTGGAGTTAGGAAATGACCCTTTACAAAGAAAACCTGTTGACATTTTTTTACTATGGCTACCGTGAGCTTAGGGTGCAATTCCATAGCTGAAATTCCGTGCTGCACCACTCCACTGCTTTTGGAAACAATCCTTTGCAACCACGAAAGTCATGACCACATGGCCAAGCAGAGGAAGTTATCAAAGACATGACTAGCACACACATCACTTAATTGGAGGACGTGATGTGGTCCAGCATGGTGCCAGGGATCTGACACAACGTGCTGGTTTTAATACTGGTGATGATAGAGCCACCACCATTCACACCACCAGCCTGATCAGTTACGACAGTGGCCTCTGCCAGGTAATGTATTTTCCTTCGCATAATTCAGATTTGCATTGGAGCTATCCTGAGGGTGGAAAAGCATTCATTGCTTTTGTTCTTGTAACTTGCCTATTGGCAATACCATAGAGAGGGTTACTGGGAATATTTCAGAGAGCAGATACATCTCATGGTGTGAGTGACCCATTAGGAGGAGGAAGAAGAGAGGTAGAGAGTAACCAGATGGCTGGTGAGATGATTTGCAACTTATGCTACTGTCATAGCATAAGAGCCTGTCAAGGGATTAAAAATCATATCTGATATTAAGCGGGTATATTAAAAATAGATCTCTGCTTGGAAAAGAAAAGTCTCTAAGGTGATCAGAATGGTTTCTGGGTTTTTATTTTAGGCTACACTTATTTTATAAATAGCCTTCCTATGAGGCTCTACCAGTTTCAGTTCACAGGATCCTTCTGTTCATAGTGGCTTCCGGGTGCAAAAGCTAAGCAACAGAGAAACAGCAAAAGTATAGACATAGTCATAGCCCAGCCAACCTAAATGTGTTCCTTCTATAGCATAAACCCTTACTTTAAATTAATTAATTCACTTTGAATTAATTCCCCCTCTGTGACAATTGGCCTGACAGTATTTTCTATCAGTTCTTGGATTATAAAGCAGTTTCTCTACTTTTTACCATTAAAAATATAAAAATGGGTCTTGCCAAGCACCAGATCCAGTCTGTACGGAGGAGTATGAAGAGCCTTGCATGGACTGTAATGGTAGATGGAATTGGGAATCCATTCTGCTTCCAGCCCAGACCGTGATATATGGTCTTCAGGCATATAAGAAACCTAACCCATCATAACGAAGTAGAAACAGACATTCATAACAATGTTAAATAGCAATAGCAACAGCAATAGCAATGGCAATGGCAATAGTAATAGTAATATTTTACACAGGCACAAGATGTGGCTGTTGATTGCAATCCTGGTTTTAACACAAGCACCCGTGAACTCAGAAGATGTCATCGAGCAGAAAAAGGTTATAAATCCCGAGACTTTCATGAATGTTGTAAGTCAGGAGAACTTTGGACTTCCACTCTGTCTGAAAGCTTGGGGACGTTTATCTGGGGAGAGAGGGATGGAGGGGACGTATGTCGAGAAGCTTGGGTCTTCATGTGTGCTGGTTTTCTTGAGTGGTGCAGTCTGATGTTGCCTCCATACCATCATTAGCAAGCCCTGCTTCCTGAAGGAGTCCTGTTCCTCCCAGCAGTATGAATTGCAATTGCCAGCACTTCACTTACCAGGTCAGTTAGAGAAGGGGGTAAACCCAGCCTGGATTTGATCAGACACCTTCCTGAAGGGTCAAAAGTTGTGCATGGCTTCTCTCCTTCAGCTGCGGCAAGTCCAGGTGAGTTCTGCAACTCTCTGAAGGTGGTTTTAAATGGACCCATGACATGGGCAATTAAATTGCTAAAATTAATCCCTTCTGCCAACTGCGTGACAAAGCAAGCATACGGCGATGTGTAGGCAGGACCACAGCTGGATTTCACCAGACTGAAACTTCACAATCTGTGGAGTTTTCAGCATAAATAAAACTCGGGCAATAACCTCAAGAACCATGAGACAAATCCTACAGGGTTTGTCTTATTGCCCTTCCAGTCAGCCCAGCTCAGCAGGTTCAATATGCCCTGCTATCTTATCTGCCCCACACATCAGCTCAGAGTGTGACATGACATGTCAGATGTCAGTAAATCCTTTTCATTTCAATCTTTGGGTTTGGAAACATCTCAAATACATGTGCTGCTGCAGCTGCGAGGGAGCCCTGCTGCCACTCACCCCCTCCTGCTCACAGAACAAGCTGAGCATTTCCTCTTCCCTTTAGCATCTCATGGGGCATCGTATGGAGAAGAGAAGGCTCAGGGGGGACCACTCTCTACAACTACATGACAGGAGGATGGAGCCAGGAGGTGGCTGGTGTCTGCTCCCAAGGAACAAGTGACGGGACATGAGGAAACGGCCTCAAGCTGTGCCAGGGGAGGTTTAGCTTTCCACCTGTGTTTTTCTTTCCCCAGAGCCAAATCATCTGCCACAGAGGGTACCCCAGTGAGGAGTATGAAGTCCTGACTCGTGATGGCTACTATGTCAGCCTCAACAGGATTCCTTATGGAAGACCAAATCCTAGGAACAGAGGTACGTGACTATTTCACAAGGAAGCCAGCAAAAAAAAAAAAAAAACCCAAGCAAACAACATAACAACAAGGGATGAGCCTGACCAGCCAGGGGAGCATTTATTGTGAAAGCAAAAATACCAAATGCACAGTACTTCTCAGATTTACAGTCACACTTCTAGCAGCCAGCACAGAAAAGTGTGTCTACAGCACAGCAACTGCCTGTCACATCCAGCAGAGACCTGAGCCTTAAAAAGGCCCAGAGGATGCAGACGTATCTTAAGAGATATATCTTAATTTAATTTCCCCCCCCATAAATCTGTGCATCTGAGGTTTGAACAATCTCAGGAATGAGCCTGTACGTTTGAGCTTTCACATGGTTGTTCTCAGTGTCCGCTGCACTAAGCTTGTGGGGATGAGCTGGTGGGGTCTCAAAGGCTTAGGAGGGACATCTGCAGCTCTCCAGCCTGAGACAATGAGGGCAACCACCACAAGACAACTACAGCAAGGAAATGTCATTCGAACGCACATTGTATGTTCTCTGGCAGTGTGAGAAAGAGGCTTTATTGGCCTGAATTTGGGGTGAATAAGCAGAGGAATTCTGGTTCAGTGCAATGTGCTGTTTCTTTCACATCCAGGGCCCAATCCAGTCGTGTTTCTCCAGCACGGCTTACTCGGAGAAGGCAGCCACTGGGTCGAAAACCTATCTAACAACAGCCTTGGCTTCATACTCGCAGACTCTGGCTATGACGTCTGGCTGGGAAACAGCCGGGGGACAAGCTGGTCCCAGCGACACCAGCACCTTTCTGCTGACCAGGCTGAATTCTGGGATTTCAGGTGGGCTGGAGCACATCACAACAGCACAGCCCATTCCTCTGCCTGTCACTAACCTCTAGGCAGAGGTGGGTGCCTCCGAGCAGGCAAGTCAGAGCACCACATCTCCGGTATGGCCTCCCCCAGCATTCCCGGTGATGTGCCAGGGATTTGGAGGTACCTGTGCAGACCTGCCTGCTGACACGGTGCCAGCAGCTCCCTGCAGCTGCCTGGCCCTGCTGCATGCATGGGGACATCCATCCTGCAGAGACATCAGCCCTATCTTGGGGCCTCTGTGGGGACCTCCCTCACCAAACCCCCCCAGCAAGGGGTCCAGAAGCACCATTGCCACCTACCCTTCTCCTAGATGTTGCCCACAGAAACCTTGTTCCCAAGAATGGCTTTTTAAACTGCTACTGCCTCTCCAGAACTGATCTTCAGAGCAGTCCTGGATTTCCCAAGCTCATAAACATGCTTCCAGTAAGAAAAAGCTGATAGAGCACCTCTGTGCTTCACCTTATCACACTAAAAAGCACATGGGCAGTAACCAGTGCTCCATGCACTGCTGGGAAAGAGCATCTCTAGGAGCAGAGCTGGTGCTGTAACCCTGACAAGAGCCAGTTCTGGGGCTGCAGACCTGGATGCGCAGCTGGGCAGGCTCTGCACAATCTCTTTGCTGCTAACCATGGCTATGGGAGGACTAAGCCCTTTCAGGGAAGGATGAGGCCGTGGCAGGATGGATACATTCAGCCCCTGCGCAGTTTCACCCAGCACAGGGCTCTCCTACCTCATAGGAATTTTCTCCTGGTAAATCAGCCATGGATATTAAGCCCTTCAGTACAGAAGCAATGCAAGGCAGCCAAAATTCAAAGGGAGCTTTGCTCTACGGGTGTTATCTTATAACCAGTGAACTGCTCCTGTGTTGCAGCTTCCATGAGATGGCAATGTACGACCTCCCAGCCATGATCAACTTCATCCTGCAGAAGACTGGACAGAAGCAGATCTATTACATTGGCTACTCCCAGGGCTGCACGATTGGTGTGTTAGAACTGCCTGGACCACCCTGAAAATCCTCATTTTGGTGTTTGTAAGCAGGAAGCAGAGAGGTCCAATCTTTGAGGGCTGACAAGCAGGCAGACTAGGTAGAAGGTCTCTTGCAATGAGGCACACAAGCCATGCTCTCATATAAGACATCTGGGAGGACCAGCATGCTCGTAGGGGAGTCAGAAAGCTCCTTGCTGCAACTATAATTCAACCTAGAAAACCAAGTTGCAGCATCCCGCATCAAAACCAAAGGCGTTTTGCATGGATGTCACAGCTTCTGCTTTCCAATGAAATGCATTGTGCTTCTTTTCACCTGGGCCATCAGGGGTATGAGATAATCTCTGTGATGATGACACCCTTTAGCAGGGGTTGATGGAATATGACAGCACTGTTCCCTTTACCTGGTGTATGGGGCAGGACTTCCCATTAGTAGTAGTCATTGAAGTGCCTCATCAGCCACTTCTAACCACAGGAATAAAGGCTTTGCCTCCTTCTGGACATCTCTAGTACTAATGCTAAGCAGAAAGGTGGGAAGAGATCCCAGGTTTCTAATTGGATGTAATGCCAGCTAAACAGGTCTGGGCAAGCATACCCTCAGATTAAGCACCTGAAGAAAGATGAACCCTGTCTTAGGTTGTTTTTCTGTTTCCTCAGCGTTCATTGCCTTTTCATCCATGCCAGAACTGGCTCAGAAAATCAAACTGTTTTTTGCCCTGGCTCCAGTAGTGACAGTCAAACATGCCAGAAGTCCCATCATGAAACTGTCCTTCCTTCTAGACAGGCAATTCAAGACGTTACAGGTAGGGGATTGCTCCATGCTCTCCTCTCCCAAACACGCCAGTGCTAGAAAAGGGATTGTGCCCAGACACAGCCCCCAGGGCTATCTGACACAGCAGGAGACAGCTAATTCCTGCTGATTTATAAGCACAGACACGATTCATCAGGTGCAGGTGCACCCTGCACAGTCCCTTTGTTGAGTGCACGCCTGCCTTCCATCTGCAGGATCTTAAGGTGTTGAAGCTGGTCTTTCTGTGGGGACACCTGTTGAATTCATGGACAGATCACCTGGGAAAGAGCAGCTTTACTGTGTTGATGTTAATGACAAACCCAGCACTTGGGGGGCAGAAGAGAGTCCCGAGTACTGATTTCCTTGGTGTGCATTCAGTCAGCATCACCTCCTGCACTGAACTGTGCAGAGGGGCAACTAGCAGGGCAGGGGGGCAAAGGAAAAGTGGGTTTGACCCATGTGAGCGCCACACATCCCCTCCCCACACAGCTCAGGGGACAGCGGCTGGTGGCACATCAAGGGGGGCAGTTTGAGGTCCAGGCTCAAGGAAGGAAAGTGCCAGACACCAACCTTGCCCTTTGCTCCTGCAGCTCCTGCTCGGCAGAACGGACGCCTCGCTGCGGATGAGGAAACTGTGGAGGTTTCTCCCCCAGCTCTGCAGGAACCAGCTGCTGCACAAGCCTTGTGCCAACCTCCTCTTCCTGCTGGGTGGCTACAACGAGAAGAACTTCAACATGGTGAGTGCAACCACTCCGCGTGGGGATGAGAGAGCCGGAGCCCTGGGCTGCACCACTTGGGAGCACCCAGCAGCACCTACTGCCACCGAGACCATTTGTACATCCCACCAGCACTCCTGGGTGCAGCCCCTGCTCCTACCCACCCTGGGTGACCACAAGTAGTCACTAAGGTCTTCAGCACAGCCCCTGAGCCCAGAAGAGGTATCTCCAGGAGCTAGAGGGTACCTCATCCTTCACCATTCTCCTCCTGGAGCTGTCTGAGAGCAATGGGTTTTTAATGAAGATTATATTCCTGGCCCAACTCTCCAGGCAGCTTGACTCAGCAGTGGCTGTTTTGGGAAATGCATCATCTGGCAACTGCCATCCTTGCTCTTATCCATTGGAAAGCAATCACAGAATCATAGAATCAACTGGGTTGGAAAAGACCTTTAAGATCATCAAGTCCAACCATTCACCAGCACTGCCAAGACCACCACTAAACCATGGCACTGAAGGCCTCGTCTACACAGTGTGTGAACACTTCCAGGGACGGTGGCTCCACCACTGCCCTGGGCAGCCTGTTCCAATGCCTGAGCACCCTGTGGGGAAGGAATTGTTCCTAATCTCCACCTAAACCTCCCCTGGTGCAGCTTGAGGCTATCTCCTCTTGTCCTGTCACTTGTTCCTTGGGAGCAGAGACCAGCTGCATCCTGGCTCCATCCTCCTGTCAAGCAGTTGCAGAGAGTGATAAGGTCTCTCCTGAGCCTTCTCTTCTCCAGACTAAGCCCCTCCACTTTCCTCAGCCATTCCTCACCAGATTTGTGCTCTAGTCTATGATAGTTTGAATGTGTTTCCTTGCAGACACGGCTGGATGTGTATACATCCCACTATCCGGATAGGACATCTGTCAAAACCATGATACACTGGGCCCAGGTAGGTTCCTAGCACAGAAGCAACCCTTACAATACCTGGGACTGATGTTTCTATACTCTGAGCCCAGAGTGTGACAAGAAAGTAAGAATGATCAGGTTGTTGATCATCCAGCACCACCCTGCACATGAGCTGGTGATGAGCAGGTCTGCAGAGGTACGAGCTTCACACCGCAGCAGCCGAAGTGTCACATGCAATGCCTTGGTTTGCCAACCCATAGCTAGGGATAGGAGTGGAGCTGGAGCTCAAAGCATCACCCTGTTAAAAAAGGTAGAAAGTCCAGCTTTGGAAGGATGCCACCTCTGTGCATCACGACCTCCTCTCACGACATGATCCTTTTAGGAGGCTAGGAGATGCAGGACCTGCCCAGAGGTGCTCCCTGGCCTCCCACCGCAGACCTATCCTCTCCTTGCAGGTAATGAAATCAGGAGAATTCAAAGCCTTTGACTATGGCAGTGAAAACCCAGCCATATACCACCAGGTAGGAGGCTGCACCAGCAGTGCTGGTGGCTGGAGGTGCCAGGGCTCTGTGGTGTGGGGACATGTTGGCTTGCAGCGGTGGACAACAGCAGCAGCTCCTCAAAGCCCCCCGTGTCTCTCCAGGAGACACCTCCCTTGTACCATGTGGAGGAGATGCCCGTGCCCACCGCAGTGTGGTCGGGAGGACAGGACTGGGCAGCTGACTGGAGAGACATCCGCCTGCTACTGCCCCGCATCGCCCACCTTGTTACCTACAGCCACATGCCCGACTGGAACCACTGGGACTTCATCTGGGGCTTGGATGCCCCCGCGCGACTCTACAGCAGCATCCTGGAGCTGATGGAGGGGTCTCAGTAGAGTGGTGGGTCCCCAGGGAGATGCCAGTGGCCTGGCCCCTCTCCGTCAGCTGGGACATCCCCTATTGTCCCCTCCTTACTGCTGGCCTGACACACTTGTGGTGATGGTGCTTCCCATGCAGCCGTTGGTCATCAGGGTTTGTCCTCCTTGCTTGAGAGCTCATCATGGTCCAGTGACACCGTGCAGGCAGGCAGCACCGGGGTAAACCGAGGCATCAGGGCAGGCAGGAGCCACCAGTCAGGCAGCCCTGCTGGAAGGGTGATGGTGGAGCCACATCCTGGGCTGTGCAAGGGGGATGTGAGGACCCTGCTGTGACCCCAGTGGGTTGGAGATGAGAGCACCCAACCCACAAGGAGATGGGAAGGAGCTGGGCTTATTGGGTCTGGCCATGGGGAGGTGGGGGGTGTCTGAGTCCAACCCCCAGTCACAAGAAGGGATGCAGGGAGTGGATGGATGTATGGCCATGGTTCCCCTATGAAGCTGCCACCAGGCTGGTGTTCTGCTGTGGTGTGCATGCCCTTCCATGTGGTCCCACCCTGCTGCTTGCTGGAAAAACGGAGGTGGGGAAAATCCCTCCTAAATAAAGAATCATCAGGGTTGAAGGGACATCTGGAGATCATCCAGTCCAACCCCCTAGCAAGGCAGGGCCACCCAGAGTGGGTCACACAGGACCATGTCCAGGTGGGTTTGGAACATCTCCAGAGAGGGAGGTTCACAACCTCCCTGGGCAGGCTGTTCTACTCCTCTGCCACCATCAACAGAAAGAAGTTCTTCCTTGTGTTGAGGTGGAAGTCGTGTTTTAGTTTATGGCCATTGCTCCTTGTCCTGTCACTGGATACCACTGAAAGAGTCTGGCACCATCCTCCTGGCACCCACCTTTGAGATACTGATCTGCATTGATGAGATCCCCTCTCAGTCTGCTCTTCTCCAGACTAACCAAGCCCAGCTCCCACAACCTCTCCTCATAAGTGATGCCCCAGACCCCTGATCACCTTTGTGGCCTCTTGTCTGTCTTTTACTGAGGAGCCCAGAACTGGACACAGTGCTCCAGATGTGGCCTCACCAGGGTCAGTAGAGGGGGAGGATCCCATCCCTCGACCTGTTGCCACACTCCTCCCTATGGCCTCCAAGATACTCTTGTCCCTCCTGGCTTAAGGGCACGCTGCTGACTACACCACTGATCACAACCCTTCATAGAATCACAGCCTGGTTTGGATTGGAAGGGACCTTAAACTCATCCAGTCCCAACCCCTTGCCACGGGCAGGGACACCTTCCACTAGATCAGGTTGCTCCAAGTCCCGTCCGACTGGCCTTGAACACTGCCAGGGATGGGGCAGCCACAGTTTCTCTGGGCACCCTGTGCCAGTGCCTCAGCACCCTCACAGGGAAGAACTTCCTTATATCCAACCTGAACTTCCCCTGTTTCAGTATGAACCCATCATCCCTTGTCCTATCGCTACAGTCCCTGATGAAGAGTCAGTCCTTCTCCGGCATCACCCGGCCCGTTCCCATACCACCTCACCATCCTTCCATCCAACCCGCTCTTGCTGCGCTCACACACGAGGATGTGATGGGAAGAGGCGGGGCCTGGCGGAGGCGGGACCATGCGGAGCGGGGCGGGGCGTTGCGGGTGCCACGGAGGGCCACGGAGTGCGGCGGGTGGTGGCGGTACGCGCGGGACTGGCGGGGCTGGGCGTGGTGCAGCGGCTCTGCGGGACCGGCTCCGGCTCCGGCTCCGGCTCCGTGCGGCTGGTGGAGGCGGCGGCCCGCGCCGGCGGCCGCGTCTGCACCCGCCCCTTCGGTACGGAGGAGCTCCGGGGAGTGGCACCGGCTGCGGAACCGGCCCGGCCCGGGACGGGGGCAGCAGCGGGGATGGGGGAGCTGCACTGCGACCGCCGTTGTGGGGCCGGTTCCTGAGTGGGGGGACACGGCGCTGGGGGTCTCTGGTCCTGTGGGTGCAGTGGAAGCACACTGGAGCCAGTGACGGGTGGTACAGGGGGTCTGGGGCAGGGTCTGCTGACTCCAGCTGGTTTTGGGGGTCCTGCCTTGGGGTGGCCTCCTCCTCCCCCGCAGCGTCAGGGCTGGCAGAGATGGGGGCATATTGCATCCACGGCTCCTTGCCAGGGAACCCCGCCTTCTGCCTGGCCACTCGCTATGGCCTGCTGGGTCCGGAGGCTGCCGTCCATCATCCCCTGCTGCCCTCCATGACCTACAGCAGAAGTTGAGCTGCACAGGGCAACCCAGACCTCGCCATTCTCCCACGGGGACTGAGCATCCACACCGCGAGTTTCCAGGTGTCACCCTGTGCACGGCGCTGTGGGTGCTCCCTAAGAAGTGCCCACAAGTGTGAAACAGGTACCACTCCTCCACTCCACACCTCCACTCCCACTCGTTGGCACTCAGCTGCAGAGAGACACACACCTTGAGAGCTGAGGACAAGCATGATGTGTCACAAGCTTCTCTGAAGCGAATGGCAACACTGCCATCACCGATGGCCCTCCCCAGCATCAAAATGCAGACCGATGGAGGCTGAGATGGCAGCAAGGGCTGGGGCTTTGCCTCCACTCAGAAACCCTGCCCCAATTCGCTCTGCGCACCACTCAGGCCGGTTACACAACCCCCGCACCCCCAATTCTGCCCCTAACAGCCCACACGTCCCTCCCCTTGCCCCGTCAACTAGTGCCCTGCCAGCTCCACCTCTGGCCAAAGAGGAACCAGCATAAACCACTCTGACAGCAACACCACCCCACCACCAAAGTCGTCTCTGGAAACCAGCACCTGATATGCCAGAGATTCCCCCTGCAACCAGCCAGGACCAACACACATGGAAAAAACGCCAGTGGTTGCTGAAGGTTAAAATCGCGTGTGCGGTGCAATTGTGCTGCATCCCTTAAAGCGGCCTGGGGCAGGAAAGTAGTCAAATGGCCAAGAGACGGTTGGAGAAAGCGCTTTACTGGGTGCCCGCAGCTAATACGGAATAGCTGGGAAAAGGGCAGCGATAGAAGCTGTTGCAGGACACAGACAAGGAGGAGGAGGAAGCGCCAAGGAGCTGCTCCAGAGGCACAGCCATCATCCCGGAAGAGCCAGGGATGCTCCAGGGGCCCGCAGCCCTGCAGCCAGGGAGATCCCCTGCCCAGGAGCACCCTTCTCTCTCCCCTGCTCTTCGCGCTGCCGCTCCGCTCCTCTCCTCGCTCGCTCTTGCGCACGGCTCCTTCCGCACACGAGGGACACCGCCGCTTTCTTCTCTGCAGGCAGCCGCTGCACAGGTCGCAGGACGCGATCAGGTCCGAGTCAACCACCGCTGCTCCGTCGGGAGAACAGAGAGAGGCGAGGCCGCCCCGGAGCGAGCGCTGCGCAGCGCCACCGGCCCCGCCCGTCCTCCCGCCCCACCCCGCCAAACACGTCGCCGGCTTTTCTCACCGGGGTGGGGCCCCGGGGCTCCGCCGGGGCTGGAGGCGAGCTTGCAGGCGGCACCCTGGGCAAACGCTGTTGGGCATCCGGGCCCTCGCATGCTCCTTCTCTCGGACTGAGGGGCAGCCTGACCTGTACCCCATATGCTAGCGGGGCGGTCACCCCACACAAGCTGCCAGCTCAGTGCTCTGAAGAGTGCGGGGCACTTCCTGCCCTAAGGGCAGGGGAATCGCTGGTGCCTCTGGCAAGGGCATTTCCCTCATACAGGGCGGCCCCCCTCGGCTCGGCACTCCCAACAAGCCCCAGGGAGGCCGAGTTACGGGCGGGCCGTCTTGGTTGCAGCACGACGCCGCATCTTCAGGAGCTCCACTTTCCCGCACCCTGGGCTGTGGAGATGGTGGCTCTCACCCTTCTTACAGGGTTGCCCTTCTCTCCGGGCAGGCAACATGGCCAAAAGCCAACAGAAGCAAAGACCCCGGCCCTGCTTACAGGGAGGGCACCCAGCTCAAAGCCAGCCAGGACACCCCAAAGGTGCCAGCGACACCCTTGTGTGGCCACAGCCCCGGTGATAAGGTGGTCCCAGTGCCCAGACTGCCTTTCTCTTTCCTCGTCTTCAGCCTCCCGGGCTTCCTCCAATCCGCTCTTCTTGTCGGTCGCTCTGGCCTCGCAGCGCCACACGATAGACACCTCCTCTCTCTGCTCCACCACTGGTGCGAAGACGGGAGAACGCGGTCAGAGCCGAGCGGGGCCAGGAGCTCCCGACAGCCTCCCCGGCCCCGCCGTCCTCCCGGAAGTACCCCCGGCCCACCCTCGGACAACACTCCCCCGTCGGCTTCTCTCCCGGGGTCGGTGCTCTGGGGTGCCCTGCAGGGACGAGGGCGAAGAGCTCCCTGCTGCTGCGGGCTCCTGACTGCTCCCGGCGGGCGCTGGACTGCCGTGGACCTTCTGCAACCTCATTTCCCGGCCCCGCCGGGCAGACAGCATGGCTAGAGCTGACTCCACGACTCAGCTCCCGGCGCCCCAGGCAGGCAGCGGGGCTGGTTCTGACCACGAAACTCAGGTCCAGGTCCCTCGGGGCAGGCAGCGGCGCTGGTTCTGGACTCGGGGCTCAACTCCCGGCCCACCTGGGCAGGAAGCAGGGCTGTGCTGGCCTCGGGGCTCATATCCCAGCCACCCCTGGCAGGCAGCAGGGCTGGTGCTGGATTCAGGGTTCAGCTCCCGGCCACCACCAGACATGCTGCCCTCCCGGGCTGGCCGAGACCTGAGCCCCGAGGCCAGCACCAGCTGAACTGCTTGCCCGAAGGGGCCGGGAGCTTAGCTCCAAGGCCAGCACCAACTATGTTGCTGCCCGGGGGGGGCTGGGAGCTGAGACCTGAGACTCGCACCAGCACCACAGCCTGCGTGGGGGTGCTGGGAGCTGAGCCCCGAACCAGCACCAGCTCCGCTATGTGCCTAGGGTGGCCGGGAGTTGAGCCCCAAGGCCAGCACCAGTGCTGCTGCCTGCCGGGGGGAGTGGGGAGCTAAGCTCTGAGGACAGCACCATCCAAGCTGCCTGCTGTGAGGTCAGGAGCTGAGACCCCAAGTCTGGCAGCAGCATCACTGCCTGCCCAGGGAGCCGGGAGCTGAGCCCCGAGGACAGCAGAAGCCCCATTATCTGCTTGGGGAGGCCAAGAGTTGAGCCCCGAGGTCAGCACCAGCCCTGCTGCCTGCCAGGGGGTCGGGAGCTGAACCCTGAGGCCAGCACCAGTCCCTCTGCCTGCCTGGGGGGCCTGGAGCTGAGGTCCGAGGTCAGCACCATCCCTGCTGCCTCCCCAGTGGGGCCAAGAGCTGAGTTCCAAGGTCAGCACCAGCCCTGCTGCATACCAGGGGGGACCTCGACCTAAGCTCTGAGACCAGCACCAGCGGTGCTTCCTGCCCGGGGGGGGGGGTGGGAGCTGAGCCCTGAGGCCAGAAACAGCCCCCTTCCCTGCCCGGGGGGCCAGGAGCTGAGCCCTGAGGACAGCGTCTGTCCCGATGCCTGCCCAGGGGGCTGGGATCTGAGCCTACTTCTGGCCACAGGTCTCAGCTCGTGGCCCCCCCCTGGCAGGCAGCTGGCCTGTTGCTGGCATCGGAGCTGAGCACCCGGCCCCCCCAGCTCAGGCAGCAGAGCTGGTGCTGGCCTTCAGTCTCAGCTCCCAGCCAGGCAGTAGGGCTGATGCAGCCCTTGGGGTTCACGTCCCAGCCTCTCCAGGCAGGCAGCGGGGCTTGTGCTGGCCTCGCGGCTCAGCTCCAGGCCCCACTGCGCAGGCAGCAGGGCTGGTGCTGGCCTTGGAGCTGAGCTCTTCGTACCCCCGGGCAGGCAACGGGGCTGGGGCTGGCCACGGGTCTCATGTCATGGCGTGCCCAAGCAGGCAGCGGCACTCATGCTGGCCTCAGTCCTCAGTTCCTGGCCACTCCGGGCAGGCAGTGAGTCTGGTGCTTGCCTCGGGGCTCAGCTCTTGGCCCCCCCCCCGTGCAGGCAGTGTGGCTGGTGCAGGCCTCGGACCTCTGCTGTTGGCCCCACTGGTCAGGCAGCCGGGCTGGTTCTGGCCTCTGGTCTCAACTGCCTGCCCCCGGGCAGGCAGTGGGGCTGCTGCTTGCCTCACGTCTCAACTCTCCACCCCCCAGAGCAGGCAACAGGGCTGGTGCTAACCTCGGAGCTGAGCTCTAGACACCCCCAGGCAGGCAGTGGGGAGGTGCTGGCCACGGAGCTCAGCTCTTGGCCCCCCTGGGTAGGCAGCAGGGCTAGTTCTGGCCTCGTGTCTCAGCTCCAGGCCCACCCGGGCAGGCAGCGCGGCTGGTGCCCACTGGGCAGGTAGCGGGGCTGGAGCTTGCATCAGTGCTGAGCTCCCAGCCCCTCCAGGCAGGCAGCGGGGCTGGTGCTGGCCTCAGAGATTTGCTCTTCACCCCACCGGGCAGACAGAGGGGCTGGTACTGGCCTTGCTTCTCATCTCCCACCCCCCCCCCCGAGTATGCAGCAGGGCTGTTGCTTGCTTTGCATCTCAGCTCCTGGCCCACTGGACAGGCAGCGAGGCTGGACCTTGCCTCGGGGCTCAGATCCCGGCCCCAACATGCAGGTTGGTGTGGCTGATGCTGACCTCAGGTCTCAGCTCCAGGTCCCCCCAGGCAGGCAGCAGGGCTGGTGCTGGTTCAGGTCTAAGGTTCCAACCCCCCCGGGTAGGCGGTGGGGCTGGTGCTGGCCTCAAAGCTCAGGTCTTGGCCCCCACGGTCAGGCAGCAGGGCTGGTGCTGACCTCAGGGCTCAGTTCCTGGCCCCACCGGGCAGGCAGTGGGGCTGGTGTTTGCCTCAGGGCTCAGCTCCCG
Organism: Strigops habroptila; assembly: GCF_004027225.2. Classification (NCBI taxonomy): domain Eukaryota; kingdom Metazoa; phylum Chordata; class Aves; order Psittaciformes; family Psittacidae; genus Strigops; species Strigops habroptila. The sequence continues at coordinate 2,394,852 of NC_044281.2, forward strand.
ACCTCCTGGGCAGGCAGTGGGTCTAGTGTTGGCCTCGGGGCTGAAATCCTGGCCCCGCCAGGCAGGCAGCGGGGCTGGTGCTGGCTTCGGAGCTGAGCTCCAGACACCCCTAGGATGCCACAATACACAGTGCAGCTCCCGGCCACATATTGTGACATCACCTGCCACGCACTGTGGCATCCCCCAGCCCAGCACGGTGCCATCGCCAGACACACACTGTGACATCACCGCTCTCGCTGCTTATATTGCATCCAGTGACTCCCCCATGACAGTCGCTGTGGGGAGGCGACTCTGAGAACTTCCCAGAGCAGCACCTGCGGCATCGTCGGGCAGCGCCCAAGAGGAGGCACCTTCCGCACTGGCTTCCTGGAGCAGCCCCCTCCATCAGCGCTGCCACAGCTGGAAGTTTTCGTCCTTTCCTGCTGCCTCATGAATGAAAAATCCTTCCTTGGTAAGCCCGCAGGAAGCCAGTTCAGAGAAACAGACTGAATCCAATGGTCTGAGTGAGCACTCCTCAATGTCCAAGTTTCCAGCTGGGGATGAAGCAGTGGCAAATATGAAGGCCCATGGTAACAGCCCTCAGCCACGCACTGTGACATCACCTCTCTCGCTGCTTATATTGCATCCAGTGACTCCCCCACGGCAGTCGCTGTGGGGAGACGACTCTGAGAACTTCCCAGAGCAGCACCTGCGGCATCATCAGGCAGTGCCCAAGAGGAGGCAGCTTCCGCACTGGCAGTGGCAGCATCACGCAGGTGCACCAGCCCTGCACCATGGCTCCAGGGTTCGTGGGGGATTTCTAACTTCTGCCTGGGGGTCCCTGTTCCAGAGGCACCCACAGCTCCTCCGGTTGCTGCAGCCCTGGCTGTCTCGGGAGCTGGAGCGCTTCTTTGGCATGGAGAGTTTCAAGGCGTTGATGCTCATACGTGAGATCCTGGGTGCGCTGCCTGTCTATGGGCTCGATGAAGGAGTCCTGGACGCGGTGCTGCGGCCTGACCTGCAGAGCCACATGAAGACTCATTGAGGCCACTGGCAAAGATGAAGATACAAAGCCCAGCACCTCCTGATCCACAAGGGCTCCTGTGCTGCCAACGGGTTGGGGGACAGCCACGGAGGCTTAGAGTGCTCCACTGACTTTAGCAGGTGGAGGGAGGGCAGCGCTGTGGCAGGAAGCACTGAGGCCAGAACCAGCCCCCTGCGTGCCCCGGGGGCTGGGACCTGAGAGGCTTGGAGCTCAGCTCCTGTCCCACCAGGCAGGCAGTAGGGCTCGTGATGGTATCTGGGCTCAACTCCCGGCCCCCCTGGGCGAGCAGCAGGGCTGGTGCTGGCTTTGGAGGTCAGGTCTTGGCCAGAAGTTCAGCTCCGATGCCAGCGCCAGATGCGCTGCCTGCCCACGGGGCCAGGAGCTGAGCCCTGAGGCCAGCACCAGCCCCGCTGCCTGCCCAGGGAGGCCGGGAGCTGAGCCCTGAAGCCAGCACCAGCCCCGCTGCCTGCCTATGGGGGCCTGAAGCTCAGCTCTGATGGCAGCAGCAGCTCCGCTGCCTGACTAGGGGGGCCAAGGGCTTAGCTCCGAGGCCAGCACCAGCACCGCTGTCTTGCCGGTGGGGCCAAGAGCTGAGCTCCGAGGTGATTCTTAGAACACATTAAGAACTCGGCAACGAAGTTGAAGTTGACAAGCAGGTATTCTTTATCGCAGCGCTGGGAGACACAGGGGATATGTCCTCCTAATGTGTGTCCTGTTTATGCATCAAACAGACCCTGATTATATTGCTGCTTAACATACCTATTCATTACATTTCCGATAGACGTCATACATATTCATTACGTGTTCTTTTGGTTGGGCTTTTTAGGTTTGGAAAGTTTTGTTATGTCAGCAACCACTAGTCCAGTTTTGGCTGATTATCATGAAATATTCACCTAAGATACTTTCCATTGCTATTGTTACAAAGCCACCAAGCTTAATGTTACTTAGAACTGAATTTTCTTATTTACAAAGGATTATATTTCATTTAGTACTTCCTTGTCTCAGAGGCCAGTACCAGCCCCGCTGCCTGCCCGGAGGGGCCTGGAACACACCTCCGAGGCCAGCACCGGCCCCACTGCCTGCTCTGGGGGGCAGGGAGCTGAGCCCTGACGACAGTACCTCCCCACTGCCTGCCCAGTTACACCAAGAGCTGAGTCTTGAAGCCAGCACCAGCCCCGCTGCCTGCCTGGGGGGACACGGAGCTGAGACCCGAGTCAAGCAGCAGTCCCACTGCCTGCCCCGGGGGGCCGCAAGCTCAGCTCTGAGGCCATCACCAGCTCCACTACCTACCTAGAGGGTCCAAGACCTGAGTTCCGAGGCCAGTACCAGCCTGGCTGTCTGCCCAGGGGGGCCGGGAGCTGAGCTGTGAGGCCAGCACCAGCCCCTCTGCCTACACGGTGGGGTCTGGAGATCAGCCACGAGGCCAGCAGCAGCCCCGCTCCTTGCCTGGGGGTTCCAGGAGCTGCGATCCAAGGCCAGCACCAGTCCTGCTGCCTGCCCGCAGGGGTCTGGAGTTCAGGTCTGAGGCCAACACCAAACCTACTGCCTGCCCAGGGGAGCCGGGAGCTCTGCTGGAGGCCAGCAGCAGCTGCGCTGCCTGCCCTGGGGTTCGGGAGTTGAGCTCTGAGACAAGCACCAGTCCTGCTGCCTGTCTGGTGGGGCCAGGAGCTGAGCTCCGAAGCCAGCATCAGCTCCGCTGACTGCTCGGGGCAGGCAAGAGCTGAGCTCCGAATCCAGCACCAGCTCCTCTGCCTGCCCGGGGGCCCTGGAGCTGAGCCCCAGGTGCTGGAATTGCAGCTCAGCTCCCGGACCCCAGGGCAGGTGGCGGGACTGCTGCTGTCCTCGGGGCTCAAATCCCAGCCCACCTGTGAAGGCAGTGGGGCTGGTGCTCACCTCGGGTCTCAGTTCCCAGCCCCCTTGGGCAGGCAGTGGGGCTGAAGCCGGTCTCAAGGCCCTGAGGCCTGCAAAAGCCCTTCTGCCTGCCCAGAGGGACCAGGAGCTCAGCTCTGAGGCCAGCATGAGCCCCACTGCCTGCCCAGGGGGACCAAGAGCTGAGCTCCGAGGCCAGCATGAGCCCCACTGCCTGCCTAGGGGGACCAGAAGCTGAGCCCCGAGGCCAGCACCAGCTGTGCTGCCTGCCTGGGAGGTCGGGAGCTGACACCCGAAACAGCACCAGCCCTGCTACCTGCCCGAGGGGGCGGCGAGCTGGGACCCAAAGCCAGTACCAGCCCCGCTGCCTGCCCAGAAGGCCAGGAGCTCAGCTCCACCACCAGCACCACCCCTCTACCTGCCCGGTGAGGTCTCGAGCTCAGCTCCGAAGGCAGCACCAGCCCCGCTGCTTGCCTGGGGGGGCAGAGAGCTGAGAAGTGAGGCAAGCACTAACCCCACTGCCTGCCTGGGGGGGCCCAGGAGCTGAGACACGAGTCTGGTAGCAGCACCGCTGCCTGCCCAGAGGACTGGGAGCTGAGACCCGAGGACAGCAGGAGCCCCACTGTCTGCCCGGGACGTCCAGGAGCTGTTCCCCGAGATCAGCACCAGCCCTGCTGCCTGCCGGAGGGTTGAGACCTGAGCCCTGAGGCCAGCACCAGTCCCTTTGCCTGCCCGGGAGGCCCGAAGCTGAGCTCCGAGACCAGCACCAGCCCTGCTGCCTGCCCAGGGGAGCTGGGAGTTGAGACTCAAAACTGACACCAGCCCCGCTGCCTGCTCAGGTGCCAGGAGCTGTGTCCTGAGGCCAGAACCAGCCCTGCTGCCTGCCCGGAGCTATCAGGAGCTCTACTCCAAGGCTAGCACCAACCCTGCTGCCTGGCCGGGGCGGGTCTGGAGCTCAGCCCCGAGGCCAGCACCAGACCCGCTGCCTGCCCAGGGGGACGGAGAGCTGAGCCCTGATGCCAGCACCAGCCCCACTGCCTGTCCAGGGGGGTCAGGAGTTAAGACCCGACGACACCACTAGCCCTGCTGCTTGCCCAGGAGGCCAAGAGCTCAGCTCCAAGGCCAGAACCAGCCCCACTACCTGCCCTACGGGGGCAGGGAGCTGAGCCCCGAGGCCAGCACCAGTCCTGCTGCCTGCCCGGGGGGGTGGAGAGCTGAGAAGTGAGGCGGGCACTAACCCTGCTGCCTTCTTGGGGGTCCCAGGAGCTGAGACACGAGTCTGGTAGCAGCACTGCTGCCTGCCCAGGGGACCTGGAGCTGAGACCCGAGGACAGCAGGAGCCCCACTGTTTGCCCGGGGCTTCCAAGAGTTGTGGCCCGAGAGCAGCACCACTGGTGCTGCCTGCTGGGGCGTCGGGAGCTGAGTCCTGAGGGTTGGTGATGACCCCGCGTCCCAGCTCCCCGCCCGCCCGGGCAGGCAGCACGGCTGGTGCTGGCCTAAGAGCTGAGCTCCAGATGCCCTCGTGCAGGCAGCGGGACTCCCGGCCCATCCTTGCAGGCAGCGGGGCTGGAGCTTGCCTAGAGGCTCAGATCCCAGTCCCCTCGTACAGGCAGTGGGTCCAGTGCTGGTCTTGGAGCTCAATTCCTGACCCCTGCTTGCAGGCAGGGGGCCTGTTGCAGGCCTTGGGGCTGAGCTCATGGCCCGGTCAGGCAGAGGGCTCGTGCTGGCCTCGGAGCTCAGCCCCAGTCCCCTCTGGGAAGTCAACGGGGCTGGTGCTGGCCCCGGAGCTGAGCTCCCGGTCCCCCGGGAAGGAAGCGGTGCTGGTGCTGGCTTCGGAGCTCAGCTCCCGGCCCCCCCGGGCAGGCAGCAGAGCTGGTGCAAGATCGGGGCTCAGCTCCCGGCCTCCAGCTAGGCAGCAGGGAGGTAATGTACTCGGGTCCCAGCTCCCGGCCCCCAGCTAGGCAGCAGGGAGGTAATGTACTCGGGTCCCAGCTCCCGGCCCCCAGCTAGGCAGCAGGGAGGTAATGTACTCGGGTCCCAGCTCCCGGCCCCCAGCTAGGCAGCAGGGAGGTAATGTACTCGGGTCCCAGATTCCGACTCCCTCGGGTAGGCGATGGGACTGCTGCTGCCCTCAGAGCACAGCTGCCAGTCCCCCCCGGGCAGGCAGCGGGGTTGGTGCTGGTTCGGGGCTCAGCTCCAGGCCCTCCTGGGCAGGCAGCACGGCTGGTGCTAGCCTCGGACCTGAGCTCCAGAACCCCCCACGCAGGCACCAGGGCTGATGCTGGCCTCGTGTCTCAGCTCCCGCCACCCCCGGGCAGGCAGTGTGGATGGTGCTGGACTGGGGGCTCAGCTCCTGACCCTCGCAGTCAAGCAGCGGGACTGGTGCCGGCCTCGGGGCTCAGCTCCCGACCCTCGCAGTCAAGCAGCAGGATTGGTGCTGGCCTCGGAGCTCAGCTCTTGGCTGGAAGTTCAGCTCCGATGCCCGCACCAGCCATGGGGCATGCGCGGGGGGCCAAGAAATGAGGTCTGAGGCCAGCACCAGCCCAGCTGTCTGCATGGGGGGGCCGGGAGCTGAGCTCCGGGACCAGCACCAGCCCTGCTGACTTCCCGGGGGGCCTGGAGCTGAGGTCCGACACCAGCAACAGCCCCGCTGCCTACCCTGGGGGACGGACACCTGAGACCGGAAGCCAGCACCAGCACTGCTGCCTGGCTAAGGGGGCCAGGAGCTGAGAACGGAGGCCAGCAGCAGCCCTGCTACCTGCAAGCTGGGACCGGGAGCTGAGTCCCGAGGCCTGCACCAGACCCGCTGCCTGTCCTGCGGGGGGCGGGAGCAGAGTCCTGAGGCCAGCACCTCAGCTGCCTGCCCAGGGGTGCCGGGAGCACAGGTGCGAGTTCAGGACCAGCCCCACTACCTGAGTGGGAGCTCAGCTGCCATGCGAGCGCCAGCTCTGCAGCCTGCAGTGGGGGACTGGAGCTGACCACCAAGACCAGCACCAGCAACGCTATCTGCCCAGAGTGCCCGGGAGCTGAGACCCAAGGCCAGCAGCAACCCCGCAGCCTGCCCGAGGAGACCTCGAGCTGAGCTCCGAGGCCAGCACCAGCCAAGCTGCCTGACCCGGGGGGGGCTATGAGTTCAGCCCTGAGGCCTGCAACAGCCCCCCTGCTGCAAGCGGGGCTCGGGAGCTGAGCTCCGAGACCAGCACTGGACCCACTGCCTGCCCAGGGAGGCCGGGACCTGGGCCCAGAGGCAAGCTCCAGCACCGCTGCCTGCAAGGATGGACCGGGAGCTGAGACCCGAGACCAGCACAAGCCACGCTGCCTGGCCAGTGGGGCCAAGAGCTGAGCTCCGAGGCCAGCACCAGCCCCACTGCCTTCCCAGGGGTGTCTGGAGCTCAGCTGCAAAGCCAGCACCAGACCCGCTGCCTGCAAGTTGGGGCCAGAAGGTGAGCCCCGAGGCCAGCACCAGCCCTGCTGCCTCCCGGGGTGTGCTGGAGCTCAGGCCTGATGCCAGCACCAGCTCCACTGCCTGCCAGGGGGGATGGGAGCTGAGCCCCCAGTCCAGCACCATCCACGCTGCCTGCCCAGGGGTGGCGGGAGCTGAGACACGAGGCCAGCATCAGCCCTGGTGCCTGCCTGGGGGTTTCTGGAGCTCAGGTCCGAGGCTAGCACCAGCCGTGCTGCCTGCCCAGGAGGGCCTGGAGCTGAGCCCCGAACCAGCACCAACCTCTCTGCCTGCCCGGGGGAGACTGGCAGCTGTGCTCTGAGGGCAGCAGCAGTCCCATCGCCTACCTGGCATGTCCAGGAGTTGTTCTCCGAGATCAGCACCAGCCCTGCTGCCTGCCGGAGGGTTGGGAGCTGAGCTCCGAGGCCAGCACCATCCCCGCTGCCTGCCCAGGGAAGCTGGGAGTTGAGACCCAAAACTGACACCAGCCCCGCTTCCTGCTCGGGTGCCGGGAGCTGTGTCCTGAGGCCAGCACCAGCGCCGCTGCCTGTCCAGGGGGGTCAGGAGTTAAGACCTGACGACAGCACTAGCCCTGCTGCTTGCCCAGGAGGCCAAGAGCTCAGCCCCAAGGCCAGAACCAGCCCCGCTACCTGCTCTAGGGGGGCAGGGAGCTGAGCCCTGAGGCCAGCACCAGTCCCGCTGCCTGCCCGGGGGGATGGAGAGCTGAGAACCGAGGCGGGCACTAACCCTGCTGCCTGCTTGGGGGTCCCAGGAGCTGAGACTCGAGTCGGGTAGCATCACTGCTGCCTGCCCAGGGGACCTGGAGCTGAGACCCGAGGACAGCAGGAGCCCCACTGTCTGCTCGGGGCTTCCAAGAGTTGTGGCCCGAGAGCAGCACCACTGATGCTGCCTGCTGGGGCGTTGGGAGCTGAGTCCTGAGGGTTGGTGATGACCCCGGGTCCCAGCTCCCCGCCCGGGCAGGCAGCGCGGCTGGTGCTGGCCTAAGAGCTGAGCTCCAGATCCCCTCGCGCAGGCAGCGCTGCTGGTGCTGGCTTTGGAGCTGAGCTCCGGACTCCCCTGGGAAGGCAGCACGGCTGGTGGTGGCTTCGGACCTCAGCTCCCAGCCCATCTTTGCAGGCAGCGGGTCTGGAGCTTGTCTAGAGACTCAGATCCCAGTCCCCCCGTACAGGTCCAGTGCTGGTCTCGGAGCTCAATTCCTGACCCCTGCTTGCAGGCAGGGGGCCTGTTGCAGGCCTCGGGGCTGAGCTCATAGCCCGGTCAGGCAGAGGGCTGGCGCTGGCCTCGGAGCTCAGCCCCAGTCCCCCCTGGGACGTCAACGTGGCTGGTGCTGGCCCTGGAGCTGAGCTCCCGGCCCCCTGGGCAGGCAGCAGAGCTGGTGCTGGCCTCGGAGCTCAGCTCCCGGCCCCCCCTGGCAGGCAGCAGAGCTGGTGCAAGTTCAGGGCTCCGCTCCCGGCCCCCAGCTAGGCAGCAGGGAGGTAACGTACTTGGGTCCCAGATCCCGACTCCCCTGGCTAGGCGATGGGACTGCTGCTGCCCTCAGAGCACAGCTGCCAGTCCCCCCCGGGCAGGCAGCGGGATTGGTGCTGGTTCGGGGCTCAGCTCAAGGCCCCCCCGAGCAGGCAGCATGGCTGGTGCTAGCCTCGGACCTGAGCTTGAGAAGCCCCCGGGCAGGCAGCGGGATTGGTGCTGGTTCGGGGCTCAGCTCCAGGCCCTCCTGGGCAGGCAGCATGGCTGGTGCTAGCCTCGGACCTGAGCTCCAGAACCCCCCAGGCAGGCACCAGGGCTGATGCTGGCCTCGTGTCTCAGCTCCCGCCACCCCCGGGCAGGCAGTGTGGATGGTGCTGGACTAGGGGCTCAGCTCCCATCCCCCCTGGCAGGCAGTGGGGCTGGTGCTGGCATCAGACCTGAGCTCCAGCACCCCCCGGGAGGCAGCAGGGCTGGTGCTGGCCTCGGGGCTCAGCTTCTGGCCCCCACTTGCAGGCAGCGGGTCTGGTGCTGGCCTCGGGGCTCAGCTTCTGGCCCCCACTTGCAGGCAGCGGGTCTGGTGCTGGCTTTGCAGCTGAGCTCCAGACACCCCTGGGAAGGCAGTGGGGCTGGTGCTGGCCTCGGAGCTCAGCTCTTGGCCCCACTGGCCAGGCAGCGTGGCTTGTGCTGGTCTCGGGTCTCAGCTCCCGGTCTATCCTTGCAGGCAGCGGTGCTGGAGCTTGCCTCGGGGCCCAGGTCCCGGCCCCCCTGGGCAGGCAGTGGGTCCAGTGCTGGTCTTGGAGCTCAGCTCCCGAGCCCCGCTTGCAGCAGGGGGGCTGTTGCAGGCCTCAGGGCCTTGAGACCGGCTTCAGCCCCGCTGCCTGCCCAAGGGGGCTGGGAACTGAGACCCGAGGTGAGCACCAGCCCCACTGCCTTCACAGGTGGGCTGGGATTTGAGCCCTGAGGACAGCACTGCCACCTGCCCTGCCACCTGCCCTGGGGTCCAGGAGCCGAGCTGCAATTCCAGCACCTGGGGCTCAGCGCCAGGGCCCCCAGGCAGGCAGCGCGGCTGGTGCTGGCCTAAGAGCTGAGCTCCAGATCCCCTCGCGCAGGCAGCGGTACTCCCGGCCCATCCTTGCAGGCAGCGGGGCTGGAGCTTGCCTAGAGGCTCAGATCCCAGTCCCCCCGTACAGGCAGTGGGTCCAGTGCTGGTCTTGGAGCTTAATTCCTGACCCTTGCTTGCAGGCAGGGGGCCTGTTGCAGGCCTTGGCGCTGAGCTCATGGCCCGGTCAGGCAGAGGGCTGGTGCTGGCCTCGGAGTTCAGCCCCAGTCCCCCCTGGGAAGTCAACGGGGCTGGTGCTGGCCCCGGAGCTGAGCTCCCGGTCCCTCGGGCAGGCAGCGGTGCTGGTGCTGGCCTCGGAGCTCAGCTCCCGGCCCCCCCGGGCAGGCAGCAGAGCTGGTGCAAGTTCAGGGCTCAGCTCCCGGCCCCCAGCTAGGCAGCAGGGAGGTAATGTACTCGGGTCCCAGCTCCCGGCCCCCAGCTAGGCAGTAGGGAGGTAATGTACTCGGGTCCCAGCTCCCGGCCCCCAGCTAGGCAGCAGGGAGGTAACGTACTCGGGTCCCAGATCCCGACTCCCCCGAGTAGGCGATGGGACTGCTGCTGCCCTCAGAGCACAGCTGCCAGTCCCCCCCGGGCAGGCAGCGGGGTTGGTGCTGGTTCGGGGCTCAGCTCCAGGCCCTCCTGGGCAGGCAGCACGGCTGGTGCTAGCCTCGGACCTGAGCTCCAGAACTCCGCAGGCAGGCACCAGGGCTGATGCTGGCCTCGTGTCTCTTCTCCCGCCACCCCCAGGCAGGCAGTGTGGATGGTGCTGGACTGGGGTCTCAGCTCCCATCCCCCCTGGCAGGCAGTGGGGCTGGTGCTGGCATCAGACCTGAGCTCCAGCACCCCCCAGGAGGCAGCAGGGCTGGTGCTGGCCTCGGGGCTCAGCTTCTGGCCCCCACTTGCAGGCAGCGGGTCTGGTGCTGGCCTCGGGGCTCAGCTTCTGGCCCCCACTTGCAGGCAGCGGGTCTGGTGCTGGCTTTGCAGCTGAGCTCCAGACACCCCTGGGAAGGCAGTGGGGCTGGTGCTGGCCTCGGAGCTCAGCTCTTGGCCCCACTGGCCAGGCAGCGTGGCTTGTGCTGGTCTCGGGTCTCAGCTCCCGGTCTATCCTTGCAGGCAGCGGTGCTGGAGCTTGCCTCGGGGCCCAGGTCCCGGCCCCCCTGGGCAGGCAGTGGGTCCAGTGCTGGTCTTGGAGCTCAGCTCCCGAGCCCCGCTTGCAGCAGGGGGGCTGTTGCAGGCCTCAGGGCCTTGAGACCGGCTTCAGCCCCGCTGCCTGCCCAAGGGGGCTGGGAACTGAGACCCGAGGTGAGCACCAGCCCCACTGCCTTCACAGGTGGGCTGGGATTTGAGCCCTGAGGACAGCACTGCCACCTGCCCTGCCACCTGCCCTGGGGTCCAGGAGCCGAGCTGCAATTCCAGCACCTGGGGCTCAGCGCCAGGGCCCCCAGGCAGGCAGCGCGGCTGGTGCTGGCCTAAGAGCTGAGCTCCAGATCCCCTCGCGCAGGCAGCGGTACTCCCGGCCCATCCTTGCAGGCAGCGGGGCTGGAGCTTGCCTAGAGGCTCAGATCCCAGTCCCCCCGTACAGGCAGTGGGTCCAGTGCTGGTCTTGGAGCTTAATTCCTGACCCTTGCTTGCAGGCAGGGGGCCTGTTGCAGGCCTTGGGGCTGAGCTCATGGCCCGGTCAGGCAGAGGGCTGGTGCTGGCCTCGGAGTTCAGCCCCAGTCCCCCCTGGGAAGTCAACGGGGCTGGTGCTGGCCCCGGAGCTGAGCTCCCGGTCCCTCGGGCAGGCAGCGGTGCTGGTGCTGGCCTCGGAGCTCAGCTCCCGGCCCCCCCGGGCAGGCAGCAGAGCTGGTGCAAGTTCAGGGCTCAGCTCCCGGCCCCCAGCTAGGCAGCAGGGAGGTAATGTACTCGGGTCCCAGCTCCCGGCCCCCAGCTAGGCAGTAGGGAGGTAATGTACTCGGGTCCCAGCTCCCGGCCCCCAGCTAGGCAGCAGGGAGGTAACGTACTCGGGTCCCAGATCCCGACTCCCCCGAGTAGGCGATGGGACTGCTGCTGCCCTCAGAGCACAGCTGCCAGTCCCCCCCGGGCAGGCAGCGGGGTTGGTGCTGGTTCGGGGCTCAGCTCCAGGCCCTCCTGGGCAGGCAGCACGGCTGGTGCTAGCCTCGGACCTGAGCTCCAGAACTCCGCAGGCAGGCACCAGGGCTGATGCTGGCCTCGTGTCTCTTCTCCCGCCACCCCCGGGCAGGCAGTGTGGATGGTGCTGGACTGGGGTCTCAGCTCCCATCCCCCCTGGCAGGCAGTGGGGCTGGTGCTGGCATCAGACCTGAGCTCCAGCACCCCCCGGGAGGCAGCAGGGCTGGTGCTGGCCTCGGGGCTCAGCTTCTGGCCCCCACTTGCAGGCAGCGGGTCTGGTGCTGGCTTCGCAGCTGAGCTCCAGACACCCCTGGGAAGGCAGCCCCCCGCTTGCAGCAGGGGGCTGTTGCAGGCCTCAAGGCTGAAGTCATGGCCCCCCCCCGGGTCAGGCAGCTTGGCTGGTGCTGGCCTCGGAGCTCAGCTCGAGGTCTCCTCAGGCAGGCTGCAGGGTTGCTGCTGGCCTCGGGTCTCAGCTCCCGGGCACTCTGAGCAGATAGCGTTGCTGGTGCTGGTCTTGGCGGTCAGCTCCAGTCCCCCACTGCAGGCTGCAGAGCTGGCGCTCGCATGGCAGCTGAGCTCCCACTCAGGTAGTGGGGCTGGTCCTGAACTCGCACCTGTGCTCCCGGCACCCCTGGGCAGGCAGCTGAGGTGCTGGCCTCAGGACTCTGCTCCCGCCCCCCGCAGGACAGGCAGCGGGTCTGGTGCAGGCCTCGGGACTCAGCTCCCGGTCCCAGCTTGCAGGTAGCAGGGCTGCTGCTGGCCTCCGTTCTCAGCTCCTGGCCCCCTTAGCCAGGCAGCAGTGCTGGTGCTGGCTTCCGGTCTCAGGTCTCCGTCCCCCAGAGTCGGCAGCGGGGCTGTTCCTAGTGTCGGACCTCAGCTCCAGGCCCCCCGGGAAGTCAGCAGGGCTGGTGCTGGTCCCGGAGCTCAGCTCCCGGCCCCCCCATGCAGACAGCTGGGCTGGTGCTGGCCTCAGATCTCATTTCTTGGCCCCCCGCGCATGCCCCATGGCTGGTGCGGGCATCGGAGCTGAACTTCCAGCCAAGAGCTGAGCCCTGAGGCCAGCACCAGCCCTGCTGGCTGCCCAGAGGGACCGGGAGCTCAGCTCTGAGGCCAGCATGAGCCCCACTGCCTGCCCAGGGGGACCAAGAGCTGAGCTCCGAGGCCAGCATGAGCCCCACTGCCTGCCCAGGGGGACCAGAAGCTGAGCCCCAAGGCCAGCACCAGCTGCGCTGCCTGCCTGGGAGGTCGGGAGCTGACACCCGAAACAGCACCAGCCCTGCTACCCGCCCGAGGGGTCGGCGAGCTGGGACCCAACGCCAGTACCAGCCCCTCTGCCTGCCCAGAAGGCCAGGAGCTCAACTCCACCACCAGCACCACCCCTCTACCTGCCCGGTGAGGTCTCGAGCTCAGCTCCGAAGGCAGCACCAGCCCCGCTACCTGCCCTAGGGGGGCAGGGAGCTGAGCCCCGAGGCCAGCACCAGTCCTGCTGCCTGCCCAGGGGGGTGGAGAGCTGAGAAGTGAGGCGGGCACTAACCCTGCTGCCTGCTTGGGGGTCCCAGGAGCTGAGACTCGAGTCGGGTAGCATCACTGCTGCCTGCCCAGGGGACCTGGAGCTGAGACCCGAGGACAGCAGGAGCCCCACTGTCTGCCCGGGGCTTCCAAGAGTTGTGGCCCGAGAGCAGCACCACTGGTGCTGCCTGCTGGGGCGTTGGGAGCTGAGTCCTGAGGGTTGGTGATGACCCCGGGTCCCAGCTCCCCGCCTGCCCGGGCAGGCAGCGCGGCTGGTGCTGGCCAAAGAGCTGAGCTCCAGATCCCCTCGCGCAGGCAGCGGTACTCCCGGCCCATCCTTGCAGGCAGCGGGGCTGGAGCTTGCCTAGAGGCTCAGATCCCAGTCCCCCCGTACAGGCAGTGGGTCCAGTGCTGGTCTCGGAGCTCAACTCCTGACCCCTGCTTGCAGGCAGGGGGCCTGTTGCAGGCCTTGGGGCTAAGCTCATGGCCCAGTCAGGCAGAGGGCTCGTACTGGCCTCGGAGCTCAGCCCTAGTCCCCCCTGGGAAGTCAACGGGGCTGGTGCTGGCCCCGGAGCTGAGCTCCCGGTCCCCCGGGCAGGCAGCGGTGCTGGTGCTGGCCTCGGAGCTCAGCTCCCGGCCCCCCCGGGCAGGCAGCAGAGCTGGTGCAAGTTCGGGGCTCAGCTCCCGGCCCCCAGCTAGGCAGCAGGGAGGTAACGTACTCGGGTCCCAGCTCCCGGCCCCCAGCTAGGCAGCAGGGAGGTAATGTACTCAGGTCCCAGATCCCGACTCCCCCAGGTAGGCAATGGGACTGCTGCTGCCCTCAGAGCACAGCTGCCAGTCCCCCCCGGCCAGGCAGCGGGGTTGGTGCTGGTTCAGGGCTCAGCTCCAGGCCCCCCTGGGCAGGCAGCACGGCTGGTGCTAGCCTCGGACCTGAGCTCCAGAACCCCCCAGGCAGGCACCAGGGCTGATGCTGGCCTCGTGTCTCAGCTCCCGCCACCCCCGGGCAGGCAGTGTGGATGGTGCTGGACTGGGGGCTCAGCTCCCATCCCCCCTGGCAGGCAGTGGGGCTGGTGCTGGCATCAGACCTGAGCTCCAGCACCCCCCGGGAGGCAGCAGGGCTGGTGCTGGCCTCGAGGCTCAGCTTCTGGCCCCCACTTGCAGGCAGCGGGTCTGGTGCTGGCTTTGCAGCTGAGCTCCAGACACCCCTGGGAAGGCAGTGGGGCTGGTGCTGGCCTCGGAGCTCAGCTCTTGGCCCCACTGGCCAGGCAGCGTGGCTTGTGCTGGTCTCGGGTCTCAGCTCCCGGTCCATCCTTGCAGGCAGCGGTGCTGGAGCTTGCCTCAGGGCCCAGGTCCCGGCCCCCCTGGGCAGGCAGTGGGTCCAGTGCCGGTCTCGGAGCGCAGCTCCCGAGCCCCGCTTGCAGCAGGGGGGCTGTTGCAGGCCTCAGGGCCTTGAGACCGGCTTCAGCCCCACTGCCTGCCCAAGGGGGCTGGGAACTGAGACCCGAGGTGAGCACCAGCCCCACTGCCTTCACAGGTGGGCTGGGATTTGAGCCCCGAGGACAGCAGCAGTCCTGCCACCTGCCCTGGGGTCCGGGAGCTGAGCTGCAATTCCAGCACCTGGGGCTCAGCTCCAGGGCCCCCAGGCAGGCAGCGGAGCTGGTGCTGGATTCGGAGCTCAGCTCTTGCCTGCCCCGAGCAGTCAGCGGAGCTGATGCTGGCTTCGGAGCTCAGCTCCTGGCCCCACCAGACAGGCAGCAGGACTGGTGCTTGTCTCAGAGCTCAACTCCCGAACCCCAGGGCAGGCAGCGTGGCTGCTGCTGGCCTCCAGCAGAGCTCTCGGCTCCCCTGGGCAGGCAGTAGGTTTGGTGCTGGCCTCAGACCTGAACTCCAGACTCCTGCGGGCAGGCAGCAGGACTGGTGCTGGCCTTGGATCGCAGCTCCTGGAACCCCCAGGCAAGGAGCGGGGCTGCTGCTGGCCTCATGGCTGATCTCCAGACTCCACCGTGCAGGCAGAGGGGCTGGTGCTGGCCTCGGAGCTCAGCTCCCGGCCCCCCTGGGCAGACAGCCAGGCTGGTACTGGCCTCAGAACTCAGGTCTTGGACCCTCCGGGTAGGTAGTGGAGCTGGTGATGGCCTCGGAGCTGAGCTTGCTGCCCCCCGGGGCAGGCAGTGGGACTGCTGCTTGACTCAGGTCTCAGCTCCGTGTCCCCCCAGGCAGGCAGCGGGGCTGGTGCTGGCTTCAAGGCTCAGCTCTTGGTGTAACTGGGCAGGCAGTGGGGAGGTACTGCCGTCAGGGCTCAGCTCCCTGCCCCCCAGAGCAGGCAGCGGGGCCGGTGCTGGCCTCGGAGGTGTGTTCCAGGCCCCTCCGGGCAGGCAGCGGGGCTGGTACTGGCCTCTGAGACAAGGAAGTACTAAATGAAATATAATCCTTTGTAAATAAGAAAATTCAGTTCTAAGTAACATTAAGCTTGGTGGCTTTGTAACAATAGCAATGGAAAGTATCTTAGGTGAATATTTCATAATAATCAGCCAAAACTGGACTAGTGGTTGCTGACATAACAAAACTTTCCAAACCTAAAAAGCCCAACCAAAAGAACACGTAATGAATACGTATGACGTCTATCAGAAATGTAATGAATAGGTATGTTAAGCAGCAATATAATCAGGGTCTGTTTGATGCATAAACAGGACACACATTAGGAGGACATATCCCCTGGGTCTCCCAGCGCTGCGATAAAGAATACCTGCTTGTCAACTTCAACTTCGTTGCCGAGTTCTTAATGTGTTCTAAGAATCACCACGGAGCTCAGCTCTTGGCCCCACCGGGAAGACAGCGGTGCTGGTGCTGGCCTCGGAGCTAAGCCCTTGGCCCCCCTAGTCAGGCAGCGGAGCTGCTGCTGTCATCAGAGCTGAGCTTCAGGCCCCCATAGGCAGGCAGTGGGGCTGGTGCTGGCTTCAGGGCTCAGCTCCCGGCCTCCCTGGGCCGGCAGCGGGGCTGGTGCTGGCCTCAGGGCTCAGCTCCTGGCCCCGTGGGCAGGCAGCGCATCTGGCGCTGGCATCGGAGCTGAACTTCTGGCCAAGACCTGACCTCCGAAGCCAGCACCAGCCCTGCTGCTCGCCCAGGGGGGCCGGGAGTTGAGCCCAGATACCATCACGAGCCCTACTGCCTGCCTGGTGGGACAGGAGCTGAGCTCCAAGCCTCTCAGGTCCCAGCCCCCGGGGCACACAGGGGGCTGGTTCTGGCCTCGGTGCTTCCGGCCACAGCGCTGCCCTCCCTCCACCTGCTAAAGTCAGTGGAGCACTCTAAGTCTCCGTGGCTGTCCCCCAACCCGTTGGCAGCACAGGAACCCTTGTGGATCAGGAGGTGCTTTGTATCTTCATCTTTGCCAGTGGCCTCAATGAGTCTTCATGTGGCTCTGCAGGTCAGGCCGCAGCACCGCGTCCAGGACTCCTTCATCGAGCCCATAGACAGGCAGCGCACCCAGGATCTCACGTATGAGCATCAACGCCTTGAAACTCTCCATGCCAAAGAAGCGCTCCAGCTCCCGAGACAGCCAGGGCTGCAGCAACCGGAGGAGCTGTGGGTGCCTCTGGAACAGGGACCCCCAGGCAGAAGTTAGGAATCCCCCACGAACCCTGGAGCCATGGTGCAGAGCTGGTGCACGTGCGTGATGCTGCCACTGCCAGTGCGGAAGCTGCCTCCTCTTGGGCACTGCCCGATGATGCCACAGGTGCTGCTCTGGGAAGTTCTCAGAGTCGTCTCCCACAGCGACTGTCGTGGGGAAGTCACTGGATGCAATATAAGAGCAGGGCTCTGTGCAATAACAGGGGGGGCCCCTCTGAGTCCACGAGCAGAGGGAGGGTCTGGGCTACCCCTTCTGTCAAAGGATGGCACCAAGTCACTTGGTGGTGGTGCGGGCAACACGATCTGCCTGTAGTCAGGGCCTGGGTCTCTGCCTGCATGGCTGCCTGTCCTGCTGGTGACCTGCCAGCATGATGACCCTGTACTCAGGGCGTGTGCCCGTGGAGCCCTCTGTCCCCAGGAGAAGCCGGAGCTCGCTGTCAGCAGGGCTGGGGAGGCTGCTTTAGCCAGCCCACAGCCCCTCCCTCATCCTTTAGAGGGTGGAGGTTGAAGAAATGCTGTGCTGGAGGGCGCAAGCCCACCTTTGGAAAGCCACTGTCTCCACAGCCCGGGGTGGGGGAAAGTGGAGCTCCTGAAGATGCAGTGTCATGCTGCAGTCAGGATGGCCAGCCCATAGCTCGGGCTCCATGGGGCTTGTTGGGAGTGCTGAGCCGAGGTGGGCCGCCCTGTATGAGGGAAATGCCCTTGCCAGAGGCACCAGCGATTCCCCTGCCCCTAGGGCAGGAAGTGCCCCGCATTCTTCAGAGCACTGAGCTGGCAGCCTGTGTGGGGTGACCGCCCTGCTAGCATATGGGGTACAGGTCAGGCTGCCCCTCAGTCCGAGAGAAGGAGCCTCCGAGGGCCCGGGGGACCAGGGCTGCCCTCTCCAACTACTGCTTTGCACGCCCAGCAGCGTTTGCCCAGGGTGCCAGTCCCATGTCTCTCTGTCCTCCCGGCAGAGCAGTGGTGGCTGCTCGGCCCTGACCATGTCCTGCGGTGGCTGCGGCAGCTGCCGGCGGAGAAGAAAGCGGCGGTGTCCCTCGTGTGCGGAAGGAGCTGCAGGGCAAGAGCAAGCAAGGAGAGGAGCAGAGTGGCAGCGCGAGAAGCAGGGGAGAGAGAAGGGTGCTCCTGGGCAGGGGATCTCCCTGGCTGCGGGGCTGCGGGCCCCTGTTGCACCCCGGCCCTTCCGGGATGATGGCTGTGCCTCTGAAGCAGCTCCCTGGCGCTTCCTCCTCCTCCTTGTCTGTGTCCTGCAACAGCTTCTGTCGCTGCCCTTTTCCCAGCTATTCAGTATTAGCTGTGGGTACCCAGTAAAGCGCTTTCTCCAACCGTCTCTTGGCTATTTGGCTACTTTCCTGCCCAAGGCCGCTTTAAGGGATGCAGCACAATTGCACCGCACACGCGATTTTAACCTTCAGCAACCACTGGCGTTTTTTCCATGTGTGTTGGTCCTGGCTGGTTGCAAGGGAAATCTCTGGGATATCAGGTGCTGGTTTCCAGAGACGACTTTGGTGGTGGGGTGGTGTTGCTGTCAGAGTGGTTTATGCTGGTTCCTCTTTGGCCAGAGCTGGAGCTGGCAGGGCACTAGTTGACAGGGCAAGGGGAGGGACATGTGAGCTGTTAGGCATAGAATTGGGGGTGCAGGGGTTGTGTAACCGGCCTGAGTGGTGTGCAGAGTGAATTGGGGCAGGGTTTCTGAGCGCAGGAAAGGCCCTCACCCTTGCTGCCGATACAGCCTCCATCGGTCTGCATTTTGAGGCTGGGGAGGGCCATCGCTGATGGCAGCATTGCCATTCACTTCAGAGAAGCACCACAAGCTTGTGCCTGCGAAAATTCAAACCAAAGTGTCACAATTCCAAACCAGGACTTGGAGCAGCACTTGTACAGTGAGGGTGCTCCTTGGAGCAGACTGGGATAAGCTGCTCCCTGGGTAGGGGCTGTGATAAATAATATAAATAGTTTGCTTCAGCAAAAGCTTGCTTTATCTTTGTTTTTGCATTGTATTGTGCTTGAGCACAATTGTATAGGTGGACGGGAAGAATGTAAATTCCTGAAACTATGAAACAAACAGGAATAAGGGACTTGTGCAGCCAGATATAGGATGTATGGCAGTCATGCTTGATTGAACCAACATCTAATCTGGAAGTGACAGAACAAGGTATAAGATAAGGCCTTTAGGCACAGAGTTAAATAAATCAAAGGAGCCTTTATCAACTAGCTCTTAAAAAAAAAACCCCTCCTGGAAAAAAGAATGAAGATTACATCAGCCGTTGGGAGGTGGGATTCGTCTTCCTAAAAGTCCTATGAATATGTAAAAGGCTGGACTATAAGAAACTTTGACTCGGAACTCACAAGTGTGCATGCAGGATATGAAAGCATCCACCCAGCGCTGTAAATAAACCTTTGCTCCACCGACTTTGTCCCCAGTTAAATTTTTCTAAAGGTGATCGCGTTTCTCACAGGGCAAAAGCTGGAAAGGTTCAAGAAATGCAAGTTGCTGCTGTCCACAAAGGTGTAGAGCATTGGTACCTCTTGAGCTTTCATTTCAGTGCTCATGCAGCTGAGACAGGCCCAGGAAGGAACCTGAGCTCATTGCCAAGAGCTGCAGCACCCCTGTGAGCTCTGTGGAGGAACAGGAGAAGCAGCAGGAGCTGCCACTCTGCAGCCACTGAGTGGTTTCCTCCACTCCCCCACCTTCTCCTGAACGATCTGTAATAGAACTTCAGTGTTTCAATAAGGGTTTGTCCTGCCTGTGCCTGCAGAGGGGGGAACAGAGCCCCATAGTGCTTGTCCTCGGCTCCCAAGGAGGGTGTCTCTCTGCAGGTGAGTGCCAACGAGTGGCAGTGGAGGTGATGGGGGAGGGAGCCATGATAGTGCCTGGGCAAGAAGCATCATACTTGGTGGGCAACTGTTAAGGAGCAGCAGGAATGAGAAACACCCATGTGTCTGACCCGGTGCTTTTCTTTCCCTAAAAAGCTGCAGCAGGGAAGAGGCCCTGCCTAAAGCCCATCAGCAATGACTGGCCAGGGGAATGCCAGCCGATGGTTGACTTGATGAAGAGGTGTTGGGACCAAGACCCTAAGCAAAAGCCAAGCTTTACTAGTAGCTGATGTGACACATATTAGCCAGGGCTCAGCTCTGTGGATTAACAAGAGGGGGATAAACTCACATATAATCCACCTCGCCGTCCTTCCATCTAACCCGCACTTGCTGCGCTCGCACACGAGGATGTGATGGGAAGAGGCGGGGCCTGACGGAGGCGGGACCATGCGGGGCGGGTCCATGCGGGACGGGGCGGGGCAGGGCGTTGCGGGCGCTGCGGGCGCCATGGAGGGCCACAGCGTGCGGCGGGTGGTGGTGGTGGGCGCGGGACTGGCGGGGCTGGGCGCGGTGCAGCGGCTCTGTGGGACCGGCTCCGGCTCCGTGCGGCTGCTGGAGGCGGCGGCCCGCGCCGGCGGCCGCGTCTGCACCCGCCCCTTCGGTACGGAGGAGCTCCGGGGAGTGGCACCGCCTGCGGAACCGGCCCGGCCCGGGACGGGGGTAGCAGCGGGGATGGGAGAGCTGGACCGCGACCGCCGTTGTGGGGCCGGTTCCTGAGTGGAGGAACACGGCGCTGGGGGTCTCTAGTCCTGTGGGTGCAGTGTGAGCACAGTGGAGCCAGTGACGGGTGGTACAGGGGGGGTCTGGGGCAGGGTCCGCTGACTCCAGCTGGTTTGGGGGGTCCTGCCTTGGGGTGACCTCCTCCTCCCCCGCAGCGTCAGGGCTGGCAGAGATGGGGGCACACTGGATCCACGGGCCCTCGCCAGGGAACCCCGTCTTCTGCCTGGCCACCCACTATGGCCTGCTGGGTCCAGAGGCTGCCCGGGAGGAGAACCAGCAGGCAGAGGTCGGCGGTCACCCCCCACTGCCCTCCATCACCTATGGTAGCTCAGGGAGGGTGCTGAGCCCCCAGGCGGTAAGTGAAGCCCGTGACCTCTTTGACACCCTCCTGGCCTCTGCCCGTGATTTTTTGGGCGTCGAGGAGCCACCAGTGCCCAGTGTGGGAGAGTACGTGCGGGCAGAGATCACACGCAGGGTCCCCGCTTTGGGGGGGGGCAAGGAAGATGCCCGGCGGCTCCAGCTGGCCGTCCTTGCCGCATGCCTCAAGCTGGAATGTTGCATCAGTGGCACCCACAGCATGGACCTGGTGGCCCTGCAGCCCTTTGGGGAGTACATCTCCCTGCCAGGCCTGGACTGCACTTTCCCGGGGTAAGCACAGGGCTCTGGAGAGGGACATGGAAGAGCATTTGGGAGGTGGGGGGCACCCTATCCCTAGCAGCATCTCCTCCTGCAGTGGCTACAGCAGCTTGCCCGAGCGCATACTCTCGGCTCTGCCAGAGGGCACTGTCCTGCTCAACAAGGGAGTGAGGACCATCCAGTGGCAAGGGTCCTTCCGTGAGGAAGGGGATAATGCCAGGGATTTCCCTGTCCGTGTGGAGTGTGAGGATGGAGACGCCTTCCTCGCCGACCACGTCATCGTCACCGTCCCACTGGGTGAGGACACCAACACCTTTCCTTGTCCTGCCTGTCCCCTCCAATCAGTTGGCATGATTGGAGATGGGCAGGCTCCTGGTGGGAGAGGGGAGGCTGGGAAGGGGCTTTGGGATAGGCAAGTATCTCAGGCCCCACTTAAGAGCCCAGCAAACAAAGCTGCCGGTTCTTCTGCCTAATCTTCTGCCTGCAGGTTTCCTCAAGGAACACCACCAGGACTTCTTCCAGCCTCCCCTGCCGGAGCGGAAAGTAGAGGCCATTCGCCGCCTGGGTTTTGGCACCAACAACAAGATCTTCCTGGAGTTCGAGCAGCCTTTCTGGGAGCCCCAGCAGCAGCTCATCACAGTGGTGTGGGAGGATGAGTCTCCCCTCGAGAAGCCCAGCACCGACCTAGAGGCCAACTGGTTCAAGAAGCTCATTGGATTTGTGGTCCTCCAACCACCAGAGCAGTATGTGATGGGAGCATCGGCAACAGGGGTTGGGGCATCTCCTAGGCAATGTGACAGAGCATCTTGGTTCTGTCTGGAGCTTCAAGACCTTCTCTGGGTTGCTTGTGGCCTGTGGTGCAGCAGTTCTCCCATGGTACCTGGTAAGCAGCAGGAGAGTGGCAGCAGCTCTCAGCGCCATCTTTGCTCCCCAGGTACGGGCATGTCCTCTGTGGCTTCATTGCGGGGAAGGAGTCTGAGTACATGGAGACACTGAGTGACTCAGAGGTTCTCAGCACCATGACACATGTGCTCCGCACACTTACAGGTAACTGCTGCCTCCTCTGCCCTCGTCACCCCATCCCCCTGGATTTCTGGATCCCACTGAGAATCTGCACCCACAGGGAACCTGCTTCTGCCTGCTCCTAGGAGCATGCTCCGGTCCCGGTGGCACAGCGCTCCTTACACCCGGGGCTCCTACAGCTACGTGGCCGTTGGCAGCTCTGGGGATGACATTGACATCTTGGCTCAGCCCCTGCCTGAGGACCCCAAGGACCCCCGGGTAACTGCTTTAGGTTGGGGGATGGCAGTGGCTATGGAAGAAGCGGGATCTCCTGGCTTGGGGCCAGGGCACCCCAGGCCATGAGGAACACAGGGACATGGCACTTCCACTCCATTCCAGTGGAGTGGAAGTGCCAGTGTTCAGGTCACCAACCACCCCCCCGGCTCTTCCCACCTAGCTCCACGGGTGTGTGGGGAACCCTGCTTCCATAAAATTTGGGGACACTTGGCTGTTTCCAACCACTTTCTGGCATGAGGAGGTTGTAGGGAGGTGGAGGTCAGGCTCTTTTTCCCAAGTTACAAGGGATAGGTCAAGAGGAAACAGCCTCAAGCTGCACCAGGGGAGGTTTAGACTGGAGATTAGGAACAATTCCTTCCCCAAAGGGTGCTCAGGCATTGGAACAGGCTGCCCAGGGCAGTGCTGGAGTCACCGTCCCTGGAAGTGTTCACACACCGTGTAGACAAGGTCCTCAGTGACATGGGTTAGTGGTGGCCTTGGCAGTGCTGGGTAAAGGTTGGACTTGATGATCATAAAGGTCTTTTCCAACCTGGTTGATTCTGTGAGTCTATGATGCTCACAGTATGGAGTGGGTCTCTAAGGAAAGGAAGGTGCCCTATGGCTGCAGAGTGGGTCATGCACGTGTGGGGTGCCAGCGGGCAGGGAGATAAGGCTGGGTTAGGAATAAGCCCCGTTGTGCTGGGGGGGGCAGCAAGTCCCCGGCACTCACTTCCCATCTTGCAGCCCCTGCAGCTCCTCTTCGCCGGCGAGGCCACGCACCGCACCTTCTACTCCACCACGCACGGGGCGCTGCTATCGGGCTGGCGAGAGGCCGAGCGCCTCAACCAGCTCTTTGAGACACCCCTCAGCTCTGAGGTGCAGAAATAAACCCCGTGCTTTGCCGCTCAGCCTCCTTTATTGAGAACCCGGCCGGGCAGACACACGCAGAGAGGCTTCTCCTTCTGCAGGGCATGGACGCGGCTCCTCTGCTCGGGTCCGGCGGGGACAGGGGTCTGCAGCGTTAGTACCAGTTGGTGCTGGCGATCAGGTAGCGGGTGTCGTCCAGCGGGCACTGCGGCGGTGCTGGCTCCGCGCTGGGCTGAGGGTCTGGCGGCGGCTGCGGCGGCTGGGGGGTGGCTTGGGGACCGGGCCCCGCGGCCGGACCGGTGCCGGGCCCCGCGGCCGGGGGTACCTCCCCCTCCCTGCGGGGCCCGGTGCTGCCCGTGCCGCCGGGGCCCGGCGCCGGCCCGCCCGCACCCCGCTGCTCCGCCATGGCGCTGAGGGGAGCCGGAGCCGGCCGTTAGCGGCTGAGGGGAAGCCCCGCCCGCCGTCCCGCTCGCGAGGGCGGGGTGATGCAGCACCTCCCCGCGCGTCGCGCCGGATGCGGCGTAGAACCGCCATGAGGGGATGCGCGGCGCTGCTCCGGGCGGCCGCGGCCGGGCCGGGGCCAGGAGGGTTTCGGGAGCGCTTCGATTTCGGCGGCCGCGATGTGGCCACCTGGTTCCCGGGGCACATGGCGAAAGGTGAGGGGTGGTGGGAGCGGGGCGGGCTGGCACCGCCGCCCCTTCGCTTTCGCCGCCGCCGCCGCTGCTCACTCAGCGCTGTGCTGCAGGCTTGCGGCAGATGCGGGCCTCCCTGCGGCGCGCCGACTGCCTCATCGAGGTGCACGACGCTCGCATATCCTCCAGCACGGCTCGTCCTGTCCCACCCCCTGGGTGTCCGCCGGGGCACAGGAGATGGCACTCTGGGATCCCGGTCCCGGACGCCCCATTTCCATTCAGGTCGCCTCTTCTCCCAGCCCTATACCCCTCTCCAGCATCACAACAGCCCCGCTCCAGCCCTATCAGCTTCCCCCCCCCCCCCCCAGCAACTAGTCCACCCCAGTACCTGCTTCCATGGAATGCCTCTCCCTAGCTCCTCAACAGTCCCATCAGCTTTCCCCCCTGAGCAGTTGATCCACCCCAGTACCCGCTTCCATGGAATACCCCTCTCTAGCTCCACAACAGCCCCATCAGCTTCCCGCCCTGAGCAACTGGTCCACCACAGTACATGCTTCCATGCTGTACCCATCTCCAGCTCTGCAGTAGCCCCATCAGCTTCCCCACGCACACAACTTGTCCACCTCAGTACCTGCTGCCGTGCCAGTGCGCAGTCACTATCCTTAACGGTGCTCACATCCCGCTGTCGGGCCGTAACCCCATTCTGCACGAGGTGCTGGGCATCCGCCCCCACATCTTGGTGCTGAACAAGATGGACCTGGCTGATCCCGGCCAGCAGCCGGTGAGCACTGGAGCAGGGCTGGCTGGGGGTCCATGGGTCCATGCAGGCAGGTGCCAGCAATGCCTCTTCCTGTCCCCTTCAGACAGTCTTGGAGCACCTGAAGCAACAGCGATGCTCACACGTTGTCTTCGCTGACTGCCAGCGTGATGTCAATGTCAAGAAGGTAATGAATGGACCAGCAGCTCCATGTCCAGCCCTGCGTCTTGCTGCCAGCAGCTGAGGGCCATGCCCTCATCTCCCAGCCCCAGGGAGAGGCCTCAGTGCCCCACTGTGAGGAAGTGATGCTGGCTGGTTCAGAGTGTTCCACATGAGCCCTGTCCTCTGCTTGGCCCCCATTTTGTGCATCCTTCTGGCACAGTGTCCTCTGAGTGAGTAGCTGCTGCCAGCGTGGGCACAGAGCCGCAGTTACAGCCCTCCTCCGTGTCTCTCTGCAGATTGTTCCCCTGGTTGCCAAGCTGGTGGACAACAGCCCTCGCTACCACAGGGCTGAGGTGAGACTGCCAATGTGAGCAGGGAGTTAGGGTGGCTGTTGGCAGCCTCTCCAGCTCAAGGGACAAGGCCAAAAGCACCAGAAAAGGCAGGCTTGTTTTGCTGTCATGGCTGCCTGTTACTCCTGGGGTGAGTGGCCAAGAGCCGGCTGCTCCCTGCCCACATCCTCCTCGCTTCCAGAGCACTGAGTACAGCATCCTAGTGATCGGCGTGCCCAACGTGGGCAAGTCCTCGCTCATCAACTCCCTGCGGAGGCTGCACCTCAAAAAGGGTATTTCTCCATGGCGGCTGGCCTTGGGGAGGAGTCTCTGCTGGGACAGGGTGTCACTTGCTTGTCTGACTGTTGTCTCTCCCAAAGGGAAAGCCACTGCTGTTGGTGGTGAGCCTGGTGTCACTAAGGCAGTGCTGACCAGAATCCAGGTACTGTCCCTGTTGTCTGGGTGAGTGCTGGCCTCTGCCTTCTTTTGCTCAAGGCATGCAGAGCTGATCTGAAAGGGTTGCTCAGGTCCCCTTTCCAGCAAGACCTTAAAAAAAGTATTCAGTGCCTTGCTTGTTAGCCACATCCGTGTCTGTGATGCTGCAGTTATGAAGCAGTGTGTCCTAACAGCCCTGTCTCCCCCATCCCAGGTCTGCGAGAAGCCCCTGATGTACCTGGTGGATACTCCTGGCGTGTTGTCACCGAAGCTGGGCGATGTGGAGACGGGCATGAAGCTGGCACTATGTGGTGAGGTGAAGGCTGTGGCTTGGGGGACTCCCCAGATGTGGCTGTGAGCCCTCATGTGAGGCTGGGGTGGGACTTTGCTGCTCGCAGGGCCAGCACATGGTATCTGGGTGCCCGCAGGTGGCATGTCGATGGCAGGACGTGTGGTCAGGGTTTGACCAGGGCTGTGGGATCTGGGGCTTGACCTTCTTTTCCAGGAGCCATCCGTGACCACCTAGTTGGGGAAGACATCATGGCCGACTACCTCCTGTATGCCCTGAACAAGCGGCAGCAGTTCAGGTGAGCCAGTAGGGAAGCTGGAGAGGGCCCTGGTCTGTGTTCGCTGCTCGTAGTACCATGTGGGTGGTGGAGAAGCTGCACCCAGGGAGCTTGAAGGGCAGAAGCAGTACACCCTACCTCCTTTGGCAGGTATGTGCAACGTTATGGGCTGGCTGACGCCTGCGACGACATTGAGCTTGTGCTGAGGCACGTGGCCCTCACCAAGGGCAGGATGCAGAAGGTGAAGGTGTTGACGGGCACAGGTGAGTGCTTGGGGGGGACCTCTGCCTCCTGGGTTGCAGGGGATCCCTTTTGGGGATCCTAGGATGGCTCCAGGTTCCACTGATGCCTCCTTCTGCATCCCCTCCCTCCCCATTTCCAGGAAATGTCAACATGATGATGCTCAACTACCCCGCTGCTGCCTACGAGTTCCTGCGGGATTTCCGGGCAGGACGCCTGGGCAGGGTGACACTGGACTGAGACCTGTCCCATGGGGGAAGAGAGGCACCACCTGCAGCTGCATGGGCTGGGGACACTTCAGCATGGAGCTTTGGTGTGAGATTAAAGCGGCTCTGCCAGGGCAGCCCCCAGTTTCAGACCTTGGGCTGCTGCAGGGGGCCAGAGGGACGGAATCCCTGTGGTGGGGGTGAGGAGTTGCCCCAAGGTGTCCCTGTGCTGGGCAGTGGTTGCTGTGGGGAAAGGAGTCCTGGGTGCTGCCTCCAGCCAGGACAAAACCTCTGAGGAGCTGTTTCCTCACTGTGGCCTTGGCTATCCCAAAATAAAACCTGCATGCGCAGGGTGCTGGGGCCACCTCAGGGTGCCCAGCCTGAGCCCCTCACCCTGCATCCAGCCATAACTGCTTTCTGCTCAGCTTTATTCCTGCCTCCTCGTTCTCCAAACACTGTGAGACCCACATCTACAGAGGAAGGAGCAGCACGGACAGGGGTTTGGCATGGGCTGGAGGGTAAGAAAGTGTGGGGGGCTCCCATGGGGTCCTGCCCCGCTGGCGGTGGATAATGGATGAGGCCGGGCGCAGCCCTGGGAGCTGCTGCTATCCTGGGGGGTGGGCTCAGCCGCGGGGGCGGCGGCTGGTCGTCTCGGCATCGGTAGCTGCACCAGACATGGGCCGTGTTCCTCCCGAAACCGTCAGCGCCGGAGGACGGCAGCCAAGGGGCAGAGCCAGGACACGGCCCAGCTCGGCGGGGCCCGTCCCGGTGCGGTGGAGGTCCAGGCGCTGGCGGTCCAGTTGCCATCGCGGTACTCGGCGCCGTCACCCACCTCCAGCTCCCCGGCCAGCCGTGCCCGGCGCAGCGCGGCCCCCGCTGCCACACCGGCCGCGGCTCCCGCCGCCGCCGCCGCCCCGGCTACGCGTAGGGATGAGCCGTACCGGGGCACCGCCGCCTTCACCCGGCTGCGGGCGGCCCCCCGCGCCCCGCCACGGGCGGCCCCCCGGGCACCACCGCGCCCGCCCTTACCGGCCACAGTGTCGCAGAAGGCGGCGGCCAGCAGCATCAGCGCCCAGCACGCCGCCGTGCTCCGCCACATCCCGCAGCTCGGCTCACCTGGGCACACGGGAGAGCGCCGGCCGTTCAGACCCGGCGTCCGGGCGGGACTCACGCACGGCCTCACGCGTGAGCCCCGCACGCAGCAGCGCCCCCCTCCTCGCCCGGTGCGGGAGAGGCGTGCTCCCGCGCATGCTTGCACACGCAGCCACGCACACGCATCTCCCCGCAGCAGCAGCCGCCGCGCACGGCCGAGGAGCGCAATCACGCACACACACACACCGCGCTCCACCGGGCACCGCGTATGCTGCCCCCGCTGCGGGGCTCACCGTGCCCGGGACCACTGTTCGCTTCCTCCACCGCGATCACGCACCCGCCCCCCTCCCTCCTTTTTCGCTCCATGCGGGGGGGCGCCCGTGGTTGCGTGAGGAACGTGTCGGGGTAGCGGGAGCGGCGCCTCTAAACCACACACCCCACCACCCCCCCACACCCCCTAGAGCCCCACTGGTGTCCCGCAGCGCGAGGTGCGGACTCAGCGCCCTCTGCCCACGGCACCGGGAGAGCCCCTCCCAGTGAACGCGCCGAGGGGCCTCGGCCAATGAGGATGGCGCGTTGCGGGGCGGGGTCCACCTCAGCCAATAGGAGCAAGGGCGGGGCGGGGCGAGCTGCGCAGCTCTCCGCCATGGCCGCCTCACTGCGCGCGCTCCTTCGTCCCGCCGCCGCCGCCGCGCGGTGCCGCGCGCTCCTCCCGCCGCCGCCCCGCCCCTTCCTCGGGGCGCGGGGCTGCAGCGCCGGTGAGCGGGGATGGGGGGAGAACCCGAGCGGGGGGGGCATGGGGAGGGGGGGCCGACACCAGTCACGGGCCCCGGACACCGGGTCCTTGCACCATGTATGGGGCTGTGGCGCTGCGTGCCAGCGTCCGTGCGCCGCGGCTCAGCACCGTGTGCGGTCCCATCTCGTGCGTGTGCCCAGCACCGTGTGCGGGCCATGCACCGGGTCCCAGCACCGCGCACCAGGCCGGCACCGGAAGGTGGTCGCCGAGGTGCACCGGCTCGGGTCAGGAGTGAGTGCACCAGGAACTCCCAAGGAGCCCCGTTCACCGGTCCCGCGGGGGTCACATCCCACCGGGCTGCCAATGACCGCTGCCGTGTGCCCACCACTCTGAAGGTCACCTTAAAGCAGCACGGTGCCGTGGCTGACCGGAGGGCAGGCGGGGGTAGATCTTGCCCGGTTGCAGGCAGCCAGTTGACTAACGGGACGGTGCTGGTGGGCAGGAGCCGCGTTCGAGTACCTGGCGGTGCAAAAGACGGGGGCACGGCAGAGCGTGGGCCTGATCCAGCTGAACCGGCCGCAGGCGCTCAATGCCCTGTGCGAGGGGCTGATGGAGGAGCTGGCGCAGGCACTGCAGACCCTGCAGAACGACCCGCAAGTGGGGGCCATCGTCATCACTGGCAGCCAAAAAGCCTTCGCAGGTAGGGCAGGATGCCTCCCCCACCCCAGGTTTTGGAGAGGGGGTGGGAAGAGGTATCCCACCTCATTTCCCTTTGCAGCTGGTGCAGACATCAAGGAAATGCAGAATAAAACCTTTCAGGAGTGCTACAGCAGCAGCTTTCTCGCTGGCTGGGACAAACTCTCTACCATCCGCAAACCCATCATTGCTGCTGTCAATGGCTACGCCGTGAGTCCCTCCCCATATTCTCTCTGTCTGAATTCTCAGCCCTGGCACCCCCTTACCCCCCTCTTCTTCCCCTGTCCCAGCTGGGTGGCGGGTGCGAGCTGGCCATGATGTGCGATATCATCTACGCTGGCGAGAAAGCACAGTTTGGGCAACCAGAAATCCTGCTGGGAACCATCCCAGGTGAGCAGAGGGGGTCCTGCCGTGGAGGTCTGTCCCCACTGGAGCAGGGACAGCAGGAACACCCAGGTATCCTCTCTGGGCTTTTCCCTTCCCTAAATGGCTCCAGGTGCTGGAGGGACACAGAGGTTGACCAGAGCAGTGGGGAAGTCACTGGCGATGGAGATGGTCCTCACTGGGGACCGGATTTCTGCACAAGAGGCAAAGGAGGCAGGTAGGACCACGGGCCAGTCCCAGCACTGTGGTGGGACAGCAGGGAGCTGTCCCACCACCTCCCACTGTCCATCCTAGGTCTGGTCAGCAAGATCTTTCCTGTGGAGAAGCTGCTGGACGCGGCCATCGCCTGTGCTGAGAAGATCGCCAGCAACTCCAAGTTGGTGGCCGCCATGGCAAAGGAGTCAGTCAATAGTGGTAAGGGGTGGGAGGCCAGTGGAAATGCCATGGGGCTGCTGCAGGCCATGGGGTTTCCTCAACTTCTCCTTTGCTTTCAGCCTTTGAGACAACGCTGGAGGAGGGGATGAGAACAGAGAAGCGGCTTTTTTACGCCACCTTTGCCACTGTGAGTAGGGGAGTTGTCCTCAGTGTGGTGGGGACAGCAGGGTGGGCACAGCCTCCCCTGACCCCATCTCTCTGCTCCCCACAGAGTGACCGCAAGGAGGGGATGTCAGCGTTTGTGGAGAAGCGCAAAGCAAACTTCACTGACAGCTGAGCCCGTGGGGGTGCTGGTCCCCTGCAGCACATCAGCCCCACACATCACCCCACGGAGGGGACTGAGACCTGGTGGCAAGTGACAAGTGCCTCAAGTGAGACAGCCAGCAGCAGGGAGCAATTTGCCATCGCTATTAAAAGATTTTCCTGGCGCTGCAGGAAGATGGGTGATCCTTGCTGTGGGGTTCCCCCTGAGCTTGGATTTGTTGGGGTTCACTGAGATCCCATCATCATGCTGTTCCCCACTGCTGGGCAAGAGCAGTCTCATGGAGCAATAGGTCCATGTGTCCCCTGGGCAGAGGACAGCCCACGGCACCTTCTTGGGTGCAACGCTAATGTGCTGAGTTTGCCGGGCCTCAGGCTCAGCTGGGCTGCACTGAGGCCACGGTGATGGTCAGAGTCGCCTACCCTGAGGCATCATCCTCACCCTGCTCAGAGTCTCTTTTTAGTGAGCCCAAGGATGGCATCTCCCAGATATGGGTGCCTTACGCTTGGCAATAGGGTTCTAGCAGCAATGAGAAGCCTACCAGGACATGGAGGGGAAGTCATTGAATCCCATACTGGTTTCTGTTGGAAAGGACCTTAAGATCATCCAGTTCCAAGCCCTTGCCATGGGCAGGGACACCTTTCACTAGAGCAGGTTGCTCCAAGTCCCTGTGTCCAACCTGACCTTGAACACTGCCACGGATGGGGCAGCCACAGCTTCTCTGGGCACCCTGCGCCAGCTCCTCAGCACCCTCACAGGGAAGAACTTCTTTATATACAACCTGAACTTCCCCTGTTTCAGTTTGAACCCATCACCCCTTGTCCTATCACTGCAGTCCCTGATGAAGAGTCCCTCTCCAGCACCCTTGTAGCCCCTTTCAGATACTGGAAGCTGCTCTGAGGTCTCCACGCAGCTTCTCCATGGTGAACAATCCCAATTTTCTCAGCCTGTCTTCATATGGGAGGTGTTCTAAATGGGTTTATTGGGGGGCTCAAGGGTGTGTTGGGAGGGATGAGGCCCAGGGATGCTCCCACCCCTCATTGTGCAGCTTGGGCCTGTCTCCGCTGCTCAGCGGTGGTGGAGATGGTCGTGGTCCTCCTCTGGCCCATTCTGCACCTGCAGGGACAGCATCAGTGGTGGCCCTTGGGCATCAGCCTCTGCAGCATCATCCTGGGAGTGGTGCAGGTGGTCATGGTCCTGCTCTGGTCCTGCCTGGGCTTGGCGGGCGACCCAGCGAGCCCAGGCGCTGTTGGAGACAACCTTTGAACTTTGTTCCACGTCTTGGGTGATCTCAGCCTCCTGTGGTGGCTCCACAGCGCGAATACCCAGGATGCTGGAAGAGGGGAACAAATTCAGCCAGGGAAGGTCGCAGTGCATCAGGGTTACTAAATACCTCCCTGTCCCAGGAGCATCCCACCCCATCGGCATGCAAGGACCCTGGTGAGAGACAACCCTCATCCCCGTGAGGCTCAATTAGGGTCTCAGGGAGCAAACGGGCTCGTTTGGCTGCTGGGGAGTTGCTTTGTTGTTGTTCCCAAGTCAGATGTGGGTGCCTCTTACATTTCCTTGGCCAAATCCTCCTCCGTGGCCGGGTCCTTCCTCCTGGCGTTGCGCAGAGCCTGTGGGAAGAAAGATGGTGCAAGGGGGTGTCACAGAGCATAGGGGACCCTCTGTGCCTGCTTATGCTCAGGGCAGGGGGAGGGCAGGCAGGGGATGGATGGATGGACGGATGGGGCTCACCTGGGTGCTGCCAGGAGCAGGCAGGAGGAGGGCAGTGCCCAGCAGGATGGTGATGCTGCAGAGCCACAGGGTCCTCAGGCTGCAGAGAGACAGAAGAGCCCTGTTGGCAGGAGCTGTGTTGGCTGGGGCCTGCCTGCACCCACAGCTCCTGCTCCACCCCTTGTGCCCAGTGTCTACCTGTATCCTGCACACACAGCTCCTGCTGCACCCGCCTGTGCCCAGTGTCTGCCTGTATCCTGCACCCCCACCTCTGGCGCTGCCCTGGGCCACCCCACAGGGACTCACCGCTCCATGGCTGCTCCTGCACTCCCTCGGTTGCTCTTTGACCGCGGAGTTTTGCTGCTGTGGCCGCTCCCGGGGTGGGGCCAGTTCGTGATACTGGTGCTACTGGGGGCAAAGGGGGCACTAGGATAACCTGCCCTCCTGCACCCAGGCAGAGCAACCCATATAGCCTGGGGCTTGGGCACCCAAATTGGCAGATCCCCTAGTGCTGACTAACCAGGTCATTTGCTAAACATGTATCCCAATGTTTGAAAGTCCCACCACGCATTGCTCACAGTATAGTTCTTAAAATACATTGAACCGTTCAATTTTCCCAGAGGTTGGTGCATGATATAGGATAGTGTTCCAGGTGGTGGAAGGTCCTTTCCCACCCAAAGCCACCTGAGGGTTTGTCAGGTCCAAACTGCTAAGTCCAAACCTAAATAGAAGCCATTAAGCAACATAAAGAGCTTTAATGTGGAGCTGGGAGTGCCCTGGCATTATATGGCATGTCCACAGCCAACCTCCGAGCTTTAGTTCGATTGCTGAGTGAGTAAGGCTTAATTCAGCAGGGAGAGATCAACCAAGAGGAAATAAATCAATGAGGTATAAACCTATGCCTTCAGCCCCAGAATGTGAGGGATTGATTTGGCTTCACAAATATCCATCACCTTGGAGAGGGCTTCAGCCCAGGCCTGGAGCTGAACCTGCCGCCCCGTCGCCATCCAATCTCAGAGGGTAAAGTTCTGATGAGTTGGAAAAGTTTGTGCTTGTCTATGGGTCAAGGCCAGGTTGGATGGGCTCTTGCACCTGGTCTAGTAGAAGGTGACCCTGCCCATGGCAGCAGGGTTGGACTGGATGGTTTTGTAAGGTCCCTTCCCAGCTAAAGCACTCTATGAGCTAAGGCTGCCTGGAGTCCATCTTCCTCCCTTCTGACACCCACTGCTTGCAAGAGCCTGGTTGTGCTCTGAGGAGCCTTATTCCTGGAAGGCAGCCAGGCTCTGGGAATGTCAGCTCTGAGGAGACTTCCAGCTGGTCCCTGCTTCTGCTCCCTGCTTGCAGAGTGCATTTAGTCATGGGTCATTTATGGAGAGGTCAGAAACACAGCTGTTTGCTTTACTGTCAAATATGGGGATGCACATGCCTATGCTCTGGAAAAAGTTGGTGACCCAGGAGAAAGTTATTGAGTCAAGAGCCCTGAGGCTGTAATTGCAATATTCATTTTGTAATTAATCTCTGGACCTGAAGTCTAGGAAAAGGGAAAAAGGGAATTTCCAGGTGGAAACTTAGGACTTAAACTCAGAAGGGGAAGCAGACTGGACTGCTCTTTGTACCATCACTGGCCAAAGGCTGCGGGGATCTCCAGTGACGTGATGCCTGCTTCCAATCTCCAGTTATTCTAGCGTGGGGAAAGAAGCCTCACTAGGGGCTTCCAGTGTTGGAAAGTGATTTTTGGTCATTGCTGGTCACTGCTGATAGATGTCCCTGTGCAGACATGTGGCAGGCATGTCAGGGTGGTGGCCACAACGGTGGTGACAGAGCCTGGTGTTCCCTGTCCTGTACCATGGACTGTCTCTGGGGGACCAGCAACAGCAGGAGGCGAGGCCGGACCTCCTGGACAGAGGCAGGCCTGCCAGAGACAGCTCTCTGGAGGCTGAGGAACAAGGATTAGGGCCAGGCAAGCTGGCTGAGTTTTAAACACAGCAAAGCATTTTAAAACTGACAGGAAAATCTCTGTAAGCATCATTCCCTGCTCCTATTTACAAGGATTTTTCAAAGCCCTTTTTATCCTTTGTTCCAGCCGGAGAGGGGGAAGGGAGAAAAGCAATCATAGATCCTAAGCTTCTCGGATAAACGTCATTCCTGCAACCTCCTTTTTTTTTCCCCTTTATGGATCATTTTGAAAGTGACATAGTTCAACAGGACCAGAGACCTGGCTCTGTGTTTCCTATCAATCTTTTGCTCTGGCAGGATGAGACTAAAAAGGAAGAAAAGACAAGAGGAAAAATAACCTCCACCTCAACCTGATTTTGGGGGTCTTTGGAGCAAAGGGAGGTTCATTTGTCACATCTGACTCTGCCTGGGCTTCAAGACAGCATTTAAATTCTCTACAAAGTAATTTTGTAAAAATTCCTTTTATTTATACACCTAGTTGGAAGACACTTCATTTTAATTCCCTGTGGAAATGAGCTGCAGGGCACCAGAATGCTTCTCCTGGCCTAGGCAGGAGTGCATTGGCAGGGAGAGCAGACTTCAGCAAGATGCAAGTCAGAATTAAGGACCAATGCCTTTTTTTTCCCCCCATTTTCTTTTTGTCAGTGGTTCCAGCTTCTGTACAATCATAGATTTTGTCTTGGAATTCCCTGAATCCATTTCTTCCCCCAAAAGGAAAAAATCAAGAAGATAATCCTGTGTAGGCTCAGCTGCAGCAGCCAACTTCCTCTCACCGTCCCACCGCTGAGGTCCACCAGTGCTCTGCTGCAGTCTTAGACTCTTTGTGTGAGTTCAACCTGCCCCATGTCTCAAGGGCTGTACTTGCTGGAGCTTTAAAAGAAAAAAAGAAAATGAAAGAACGTAATTAAAATAATGAATTGTTGTAATCTCCTTTGCTCTTCCTCTGGATTTTATTTTGCTACTCCCCTGTGCAACCATGGCTGGCAGGGAAGTGTGACAACCTGCCCCTAGGCCAGGGAGGGGATGCAGGGCTTCCTGCGGGAAGAGGGAACACTGTGTTTTGCTCGGTGTTATCCCTCCTGCATTTCTGACAGCGATTCCTTTCAAAGCCTGTGGGATCCCTGCAGCTGCCTGGAGTTTCAGAACAGCATTTGCCATTTCGCAAGCTCAGGCGAGATGTGACCACCTATCCAGAAAGCCACTGCTGCCCAGAGCAGTCCTGGCACTGATGAGGGACAGAAACTCACAACACAGAGGCAGAAGAATTTATTTGTAGTTTGATTTCAGAGGGGATCAGAAAAGAGAGTACTGTGCCTCAGGAAGGGTAAAGCATGGGTCAGCTCTGAAATGCTGCCTAAGGGAGATGGTATGGAGACAGGAAGGGACTGTAGCAAAGCACCTCTCAACGTGTATCCCAAACTGTTGCCACACAACTCCTGTTTTCACCCTTCTGCCTTCCCTCTATGGAGTGGGACCCCTGCACACACTGCAAGTGTCCCCACTCAGCTATGGTGCCAACGTCTGCAGGCAGCAGCGGCTGGTGCCTTCTTGTCTTGCACAAACCTGCTGCACTGACCTTCAGACTTTCTTCCTTGGTCCTTTAAATCCTCGGGTAGCACCTTGTCCAAAGCAAATTGTGGATGGGATCCTGGAAAGGCAGACATGCTGTAATACACATCAACACCCCACCTCTCACAGCATCAATAGAATGCTTTATGCCTTTTGTAGCACTTCAAACTCTCAAGAGTGGGAAGAGGAAGGTATTGGAGGAGCAGGACACCTAAATCACCAAAGTGTAATTCAAAAAATGGGTAAAATACTGGTCTGCTTTCCTGTTTATTCCTCACATTTATGTTCTGGAGGCCTCCAGAGTGTAAGGTGTTAGAAAATGCAATATGCCACTGGGCAGTGTCAGTGGGATTTTGTGGAAGCATATGACTGTGAAAAGCAGGAGAGAAGAAACAGCAGTATAAGCACGGCCTTTCAGCAGCCAACTCTCCTTTTGACCTGCAGCATCACATCAAATTCAAGGGATGGTTTCTTTTGGGTTTATAAGCTGTTAATGCTGGACAAGGCAGTGAAGCTTAAAATGTCACTGTGGCGGCTTCTTAGGGACAGGATTTTGTCAGGCAAACCATGACATACAAAAGACCCCACTGGCTGTAGTGCGTTGTGAGCACTTCCAGACTCCATGACTCAGCAGAAAGCCCTGAAGCAGTAAGGCTCACCTCATTTTACACAAGCAGAGCTGACAGCAGGGAAAGCATTAGGACAGCAGGGAAAACAAGAGGACAGAAGCAGGTTTCCCTGCATGGCACTCCAGTACAGTTGTGGGCTCATCATACTGCTTCCCGACTGCCAGCGTGCCACAGATGTGGCAAACTCAAACCAGAAGAATCCTTTTGCTAACTGGAATAGTTCAGGCAATACCATATTAACCTTTATGCTGAGAGATGATTAAAATGATGAATAAAATGACACCGATCTGGGAAGAGGCTGGTGACCTGTATGTTATATGGGTTTTATAGCACATGATGAGGGGGAGAGGGACTCTTCATCAAGGACTGTAGTGATAAAGACAAGGGATAATGGGTTTAAACTGAAACAGGGGAAGTTCAGGTTAGATATAACGAAGAAGTTCTTTACTGTGAGGGTTGCCCAGAGAAGCTGTGGCTGCCCCATCTCTGGCAGTGTTCAAGGCCAGGCTGGACAGAGCCTTGGGTGACAAGGTCTAGGGTGAGGCGTCCCTGCCCGTGGCAGGGGGTTGGAACTGGATGATCTTAAGGTCCCTTCCAACCCATACTGTTCTATGATTCTGTGATTTCAAAAGTCAAGCCAGCATTAGGCAATTCAGTTTCAACCTTCTGCTAAGATTTTATGTTTAAAACAAAAAAAAAAACAACCCAAAAGCAAACCACCAAACCCAGCAATGCTGCTCTGGCTTTGCAAAATCTAAGATTCAGAGTAGGACGTTCACCTGCTCTATTCGTGCCTTGTCCTGCACCTGCATGGGAGCACAGACAGCTCCAGTGAAATGCACCAGCTCAGCCCCTAGTCAGCCAGGATGGAAAGTGTTATAAATCTCAACAAAATTTGTTGGAGTATTTTGGGACAGAGTTCTTACCTTCACACCCACAGCATTCTGCTGTACCCTGGGAAAAGATCACGGGTTGGCAGACTAACAGGACCTTATTGACACAGCTTTCACAGGGTATGCACACTCTGCCCTTCCTCACACTTTCCTCTTTCAAAAATGGTTTTTAAAACATACATGGAAATCCTACCTCTTTTATCTTCAACACAGAAACACCCTGAGCTGTGCTGCACTAAGCACTGCAAAATGCAATGAAGATGGCTATAGTCCCACTCCAGAGTTTTTTTGCCTATGGAGGCCAACAGTACCGACCTGGATTTATAGAGGCGTTTCTCTGGCAATGAGGAGCCAGGGCTGGCTGCAGGCTCAGGGATCTCCATGCTCTCACTGGGCCCTATTTCCATGGGGTCCACTTGGAATTGCTCCGTCTCCACAATCATATCCATTGGCATGCTGGCATCCTGCTTTGTGGGACTGTTCGTGTGCTTGGGGCCACTGCAGAGAAAATATTACACCCTTCCTCAATAGTTGTCATTTATTTCTTTGGGGCTTAGAGAGTATTTAATGATGAAACAGGTCAAGTCCAATTTGGGTGCACAAACCACTGGGAACAGCCAAAAAGCTGCTGGGGAGCTGAGTAATAGGCTTGTGTGAGTTTCTACCAAGTATTCAGGGTGGATGTATTACAGCACACAGCTTTGTGCAAAGGTTCTTTTCTTCAGTTCATAAAGTGTAACTCATTCTATGGGCTTGATTCCCTAAAAGAAACATGCACAAACTGACAGAAAGATGCTGAGATTTGCATTTACACTTGAGATGGCACAAAGGAAGCAGAGCCTGGAGCCACCCAGGAAGGGAAAGAAGACACATTTCAACATTAAGATGAAGTAAAACATTGCCACATGCAAGTTTATCTGCTTAATTTCTGAACCTCTGAGAACATAAACTTGCTTACTCTGCAAAGGGAATGCCATGGCAGAGAAGCACATCACCTCTACAGGTAAAAACCATTTGTGCCACTGCAGTTCTGCAGTTACCTTTTCACTTTCTTCGGTTTATCAAACCGAAAGTCAGCAGGATAAAGGTGAACAGTGACCAAGTGATCCTTTCTGTCCTTGCTGCTCTTGAACTTCTCTGCACAGCCTTCTACCAAGCACTTGTACTGGAAGGCAGGGGAAAAATGAAAAAAGACATAATGGGAAAAGGCCAGAAGTGTCAGCTGGGGACACGCGTATCCTTCCCAAATGGTCATTCTTTAAGGGTGCCAGCCCCGACCATGCACACCAACCCGGGCAAAGGGCTGTGCACAGCAACATACCATGTTTTGCTTTTCAGCCATTATCTGGAAGAGTGAGTCATGCCACTCCAAGATGTGGATATCCAGGAGATGCCAGGATGGAAAGGAGCGCTTGCAGAAGGAGCAGACGTTCCTGTGCAGCGTGTTGTAGTGGTGCTCGTAGCCTTCCAGTGTGTCAAAGACCTGGCAGCACCCAGAGATGTGGCAACTGAATTCAGACACCCTGCAGGGAAATTACAGCATCCATGCCTTAAATTAAATTAGAGCCTCAATTTAAGCTGCATATATCCCTCCAGTGACTATATTTGCTTGTGGCATTTTTTGTGAATAATACTTAAATTAAGCACAAGGTGTAATAGAATGAAGATTACAATGGTGCTGGCAGTTGGAAACTCTTTATTTGCTGTTATGGCTTGAGCATCGTATATATTATCATCCTGTGATGTGGTGCTTCGATTAAGAATAAACCACAGGCAGCAATGCGTGAAACAAGCTGTTGGACTTGAAAGTTGCTGCTACGGGTTAGAACTGTAGGATAACCCCACGCAAACCTCAACTTCCTCTATTTTATATACAAGAGCAGGTTTTACAGCAAGACGATCTTCCCCCAGGCTCAGCCTTCCAACTGAGGCTGTCTGTACCACACGGCTCTCCCACTGGTTTTTACTGGGTAAATAACCTGCCACTTAAATCCTCTTGTTTAGCTAGAATCCCAATTTTCAGACATATTATAGATGCCTTCCTGTTTGGGAACTCTCAGAGAAATGCCACGGTATCCAACAAACACAAGAAGGAAATATCTAGACAGACAGCTGACTGCAGCACAAAATCACAGAATGATTTGGGTTGGAAAGGACCTTAAAGCTCATACAGCTCCAACCCCCTGCCATGGGCGAGAACGCCTCACGCTAGACCATGTTGCCCAAGGCTCTGTCTAACCTGGCCTTGAACACTGCCAGGGATGGAGCATTCACCACTTCTCTGGGCACCCTGTGCCAGCGCCTCACCACCCTCACAGTAAAGAACTTCTTCGTTATATCTAACCTGAACTTCGCCTGTTTAAGTTTGAACCCATCACGCCTTGTCCTGTCGCTACAGCTCCTGATGAAGAGTTCCTCCCCGGTATCCTTGTAGCCTCCTTCAGATACTGGAAGCTGCTCTGAGGTCTCCACACAGCTTCTCTTCTCCAGGTGGAACAGCTCCCAGAAGTTCAAAGGAAGCTGTGGCTGCCCCATCCCTGGCAGTGTTCAAGGCCAGGTTGGACACAGGGGCTTGGTGCAACCTGCTCTAGTGGAAGGTGTCCCTGCCTGTGGCAGGGGGTTGGAACTGGATGAGCTTTTAAGGTCAAAACCAGTCTGTGATCTATGATTGTGTCCCCAAAGACAATGTTTGCACTGGTACCTGTCCGAGCCTGGCACCCGCACACTACCAGCGGTTGGAGTTCACACCAACAGTGCTGCTCACCAACGGCAGGCACAAACTATGCAGCGCATCCGCTGCCGTCTCACTTACTTGGGTCTCTCCGCCACCTCGCCGAGGCTGGTGAGGACCCCCTGGAGGTAGAGGTGCCTGTGAACGTCCCCATCCTGGGAGAGGAGAGGAGAGAGAGGCGGTGGGCAGGCCGGCCTGCGCCCGCGGAGCGAGCCCTTCTCCACAGAGACAGGCCGCGCCGGGGCGGGGGGGCTCTGCGGGAGCGCGGCCGCTGCCTTCCGCACCGACCGGGCCCGGGGGGCAGCCGCTCACCTCGAAGAGCGGGTGGTGGGGGCCGAGGCGGAGGCGGCGGGGAGCGAACGTGAAGGGCGGCAGTGGAGGGGCGGGATCAAGAGACGACAGCGGCGGGGCGGGGGACGGCAGCGGCGCCTCCCGCAGGCGGCGGCGCAGCCCGGGCGGCAGCTGCAGCATCGGAGCCTGGGGCCCGGCGGAAGCGGCGCTGGGCGCAGGCGTGGAGCGCGCTTCCGGCCGGCGGCGGCGGCGGCGGCGGGAGCTTCCCGGCGGGCAGGTAGGGCCGGTGCCGCGGGGCCGGTGCCAGAGCCCTGGTGCCGGTCCCGGCTCCTGTCCCGGTCCGGCTTGGAGCCGCCGCGGGGCCGGGGAAGGCGCGCCGCTCCCCCGGGTAAACCGGTGCGGGATGGGCAGGAAGCAGTGGGTCCCACCGCGGCACCCCGGCGGGTTCTCCGTCCTGGCCCTGCCGCCAGCAGGGCTGATGTCTCGGCTGCAGCAGGTCGCTGGGGGCTGTGTCCGGGCATCCTCCTTGGGATGGGGACCCCGCACCGCTCCCGGTCCCATCCCAGGCACACGCCGCTCGCACGGACACGGGCTGTTTCCTTGGGGCCGGGCAGGGTTCCTGTGCCCCTGGGGCTCCCGCTGTGCCGCCCCGAGCAGAGTGCGGTGTCGGCGTCTCCAGGGAACCCTTGGGGCAGGGGGAGGTACCGTTGGGGCCTGCTGAGCAAGCCCTGCTCCCCCGGCCTCGCCTCCGTTGTTACAGCCTTGAACCCTGGTGCCTTCAGCAGCCGGAGGGGGAACTGGAGGTTGTTACTGGTGCCGATGCCCGTTGCTGGGGCTGGTGACTTTTGACGTGTGCTTAGGCAGGCAGGGTGACAGGAGGGATGGCTTTGGACAAGGTCATGCATCCCATAACAGAATGCTGGAGTGGGACTCTTCATTAGGGACTGTAGTGTCAGGACAAGGGGTGATGGGTTCAAACTTAAACAGGCGAAGTTCAGGTTAGATATAACGAAGAAGTTCTTTACTGTGAGGGTGGTGAGGCGCTGGCACAGGGTGCCCAGAGAAGTGGTGAATGCTCCATCCCTGGCAGTGTTCACGGCCAGATTAGACAGAGCCTTGGGCAACATGGTCTAGTGTGAGGCGTTCTCGCCCATGGCAGGGCATTGGAGCTGTATGAGCTTTAAGGTCCTTTCCAACCCCAACCATTCTATAATTCTCTGAGGGGTTCATGGCTGGGGGTTATGGTGACTGTGCATGGGCATCTTGACAGGCTGGAGAAGCGGGCTCACAGAAACAGTAAGGAACTGGAAATAATGCAAATGCTGAGTCTTTGGGGACACAGACTGGTTTGGGTTGGAAGGGACCCTAAAGCTCATACAGTTCCAACTCCCTGCCACAGGCAGGGGACATTCCACTAGAGCAGATTGCTCCAAGCCCCGTCCAGCCTGTCCTTGAAGGAGCACACCTGCAAGAAGAAAGTGACCTGGAGGTCTTACAAGCCAGTTCTCACTGGTGTTAGCAAGGACATAGCCAGTAGGTAAAGCGAAGGGAACACCTCGTTTGTGGCACCACATCCAAAATGCTCTGGCCAGTCTATGTCCTCCCTTGTGAGAGACTTACAAAGTGGAGTAAGCCCAGGGAGGCCCTGGCCATGCAGGGTGGAGGCCAGGGCACAGGAGAGGCTACAGGAGCTGGGCTTGCTCAGCCAGGGACAAGGAGGCAA
The DNA here is from genome assembly GCF_004027225.2 of Strigops habroptila. NCBI lineage: Eukaryota > Metazoa > Chordata > Aves > Psittaciformes > Psittacidae > Strigops > Strigops habroptila. The sequence continues at coordinate 2,435,858 of NC_044281.2, forward strand.
AGAGGGATCCAATGGCATTTCTCCCTGCTCAAAGGGATCCTGGAGATGCTGGGGCCAGACTGCTCAGAGGGCCACAGAGGCACTGGCATGGGCTGCAACAGAGGAAACACCGGTTGGATGTTAGGAAAAGGTGTTTCCATGTGAGGATCAGGGCCCCAAGTGGTGGCGGAATCTCAATCTTTAGAGACATTTAAGCTTGGACTGGAGAAAGCCCTGCAGAGCATGTTCTAATTTGGCTCAGTTTTGGTTGGAGACTTGCGCTTGCAGAGATCTTTTCCAGCCTAAATGATTCAATGATTTTGGCAAACAGAATGTTTTTCCATATGCTTGGTATTCTGCATCTCTGTAGGCTGTTACATTAAATTCCATACTTGCACGATGCCTCAGTCAGACTCTTAGTTCTGCAGCCAGTATTTCAATAAATGTGCAGAATTTGGTGCTTGCCTATTAACAAAATAGGCAGCAATATAGAATATAAAGACCCATAAACTTGGAAAAACTGCATTTGAATGGCTTCAGAAGCAGCAGGATGGGCAGGCTGCTGGAGCCAGCAGTTCCAGCTGTGTCTGCAGTCTGTCAGTACAAAAACCAGCACTTTTTTATGATGACTCAGTGACTTTTCCACCACCGGTGTGATTTTGAGACTGAAAAATCTGCTGGCTCACCTCCCTTATCACCGTGGTTTGTACCAGTATAGTTAAATCAGGCATGATAAGAGATACCTCTGCTTTGTTTGCACAAGTTGCAAACAAAACGTATTCCTTTGTTCCAGTCAAGTCTTGTAGCATACCCTGCAGGCTCATCATGTAGTCAGGAAACGTTCGTGTGGGTATATTTTCATTTGCAGCAGCAAAATAACATGGCACCTTCTCCCACATTGCTCGTAGCCTCAGGTGGGAGTATGAGCGAGTTCCGCATTCACCATGATGTCAATGAGTTGCTCAGCCTGCTGCATGTTCATGGAGGGGAAGGAGCTGAAGTCTACATTGATCTTCTGCAGAAGAATCGAACACCATACGTTACCACGGCTGTCTCTGCACACAGCGTGAAGGTAAGTGTTGGTACGCTGTAATCACAGCCGAGATGCATTTCAGACCTTACCAGTGGGCAGAGGGACTCCTGAGGCAGCATGTTTCCTTTGCAGTCCTTGATAGAGGTTCCATCAGCTCTGAGAGCATGCTCCTCCCTAAAGAGAAATTCAAGATAAAGATTCCTCAGTGTGATTTCCATCCAACTGAGAGATCTGGGCTTGTTCAGCCTGGAGAAGGCTTTGGGGAGATCTTAGAGCAGCTCCAGTGCCTAAAGGGGCTATAAGAAACCTGGAGAGGAGCTTTGGGCAAGGGCCTGTAGGGACAGGACAAGGGGGAATGGCGTTAACCTGCCAGAGGAAAGACTGAGATGAGCTCTTAGGCAGAAGTTCTTCCCTGTGAGGGTGCTGAGGCGCTGGCACAGGGTGCCCAGAGAAGCTGTGGCTGCCCCATCCCTGGCAGTGTTCAAGGCCAGGTTGGACACAGGGACTTGGAGCAACCTGCTCTAGTGGAAGGTGTCCCTGCCCATGGCAGGGGCTTGGAACTGGATGAGCTTATGGTGCTTTTGCTGTGCCCCTTAGAGCAGGATCTGTAATCCTTTTGGGCAACAGGCAGTACACCCCACCATCTCAATGGCTCTGCATTGGGCTCAGTCTGGTTTGTTGATGTCTTTCTTGCTAGGGGGGCCCCCAAAGTGGACCCAGTGGCTTCATCAATGCCAAATTCCTTAATAAACCTGATGGTACAAAACTATATTGCTTCAAACTGAGTATGTGCAAAGTGAGCCCTGCTGCAGATCTTGTGCATACCTTCATCTTTTCTTTCCTGCAGTCCCTTCTCTATCACCTGAAGTGCCAGGACCCCCACTCTCCTCCAGCATAATTATTAGTAGGAGACCAGTGCTGCAGCATTCTGTCCAAAACTCATTCCCTGAAGTACTTTGGTGGCAACCACAGCCTGCACCTTGTTGTCTTCCTCCTTGCACAATGTTTCTCTCTTGAATGCTGTACTAATAATATACATTAAATATTTATTATTTATGTGCTGTTTTACAGGTAAAAATAGCAGAGTTCTCTCGAACTCCTGAAGATTTTTTAAAGAAGTATGATGAGCTGAAATCTAAAAATACAAGACATCTTGATTCTTTAGTTTATCTACTGTCAAAACTCACAGAAGACAAAGAGGTTTGTTTCTACTTTAGAATTGGATGTGTTAAAAGTATCCTACAGTATCAGCAATGCAATGATTTTAAGTACAGCAGGCTTTCTGATGATAATGCTCAGCATAGAAATCAATAGATAACCGATTCTAGATCTACTGAATTGTTAAAGCACTATTGAGAATTGCACTATTCTTGGTATAAACCGCTGAGACATGAAAACTGGGACAGAAAGAGCTGTGGTCTGGTTCAGCACAACCATCTTATGGTCATATGTTTTTTGCTTTAGTGTGTGCTGACCAGTGTTCACCAAATCTTTTATTTTTTTCATGTATGTACAGACACTCCAGTATTTGCAACAAAATGCTAAAGAAAGGGCAGAACTTGCAGCAAATGCAGCAACCAGTGGCAGCACAAATTTTTCCATTCCCTCATCTACTTCCAAGATATCTCTGCAGGAGCTTGAGGAGCTACGCAAGCAGCTGGGCAGTGTCACAGCCAACTCCAGTGTACAGCAGGTACTGTCTCTTCCCAAGCTATGAGCACAGTGTCTTTCCCTTCTGCTCATACGTATAGCTGTGCTCTTCACTTTTATCATCTAGTGGAGTTATAAATGTTCCTATATATGCAGTTAATTTAAATTATCTCTCAAAATTTATTAGCCAGATTATATTAAATCTTTGTGCTGTTCTTAATGAAAGTGGCTTTATTCTATTTAAGTCAGTTAAGGTAAGTGAAGTTTAGGCCAAGACAGTTGTAACTGTTGGGGGTTAATGTAATTTCATTTTCCCATTTCAAATAACCACTTTAAGCTGTGCTGATGTTTCATTTTCTGCCTGTGGCAGTGCTTGATTAGGAGCACTATGAGGTGAGGCACTGGCACAGGTTGTGCAGAGAAGCTGAGGCTGCCTCATCCCTGGCAGGGTTCAAGGCCAGGTTGGACACAGGGGCTTGGAGCAACCTGCTCTAGTGGAAGGTGTCCCTGCCCGTGGCAGGGGGTTGGAACTGGGTGGGCTTTAAGGTCCCTTCCAACCCAAACTATTCTATGAGTCTATGATGTGATTTCATTTTGGCAATTTGAGGTAGGAATTGCTTCATGTCTCTGAATTTCCAAGGTGTAACTTTCATGTAGTCCATCTCACTGAACTGTCTCTGTGCTATAGTTCTGCCTTCCATTCACCTGTTCTGTCGATATCCTATCTGGCTCTGTTAGGTTGTATGATCTCCCATACTTACCTCAATGCCTCAGAAGCTTTTGGACTTAGATAGTTTTTTAGTTTGCCCTCTTGTAAGTGTGCATAGTTCATGGAGGTGGTGAGGTCCATTGGAGCTTTTATTCCAACTCATTCCCTGCCATTTAGGAAGATGTAATGGTGGCTGCCCTTCTCCTAAGCAGAACTTATTCATACAGCCATGTTGTATAGAGCCTGGGCTAGAGGGAGATTTTCCATTCCAGGTCTTCTTTAATGATCTGGAGCTCAAGTTGATACAGAAAATGCACACGATGTGTTGATCTTTTAGCCAGTATCTGTGTGTCCAGATTGTGACAGACAAGTAAACTACTATATACTACTTTAAAAGAGGAGTATTTTCTCACTGTATGAGTTTAAGATTTGTAAAGGAGTTCAGGTTGTTTACCTATTTGAAAGACTCAATCCTACACCGAGATCTGCAGTTTTATGTGAAGTTTAGTCACCTTTTGAATTGCTGGCAGCTTAATTGATGCTTCATCCTTTCCTATACCCTCCTATGAGAGTCCTGTTTCTGTTAGGGGAGCAGAGGAAATTCAGGTCTTCTAGCAGATCTCACATACACGGTATGCTTTGAGGAGCCTCTCTGACCTGGGGAGATTGTCTTGGTGTTATGGCAGCAGTGACGCTGCAGCAAATATGCCCAAAACCAGAGCTACTTGGAGGAGTGGTCCCACAGCTTGTTTGAATGCTTGTGATTGATGCTTGTTTGGTGAATTTCAAGACTGGGCAACTCTGAGAATATGAAAGATGGCCAGGGCCAGCCATGGTGTGCATCAGCTACCTCTCACATGTAAGAGTGCCATTCTCTTAAGATGCAAAGCTCACACATATGTTTTTTTCCTGCCAAGTTCCTCTTTCCCTCTCCTTTGAGACCTGTGAGAGTGAAGTAAAATGATGCTGCGCGTATCCCATTTCACATAGGCGTGTGGAGTTTAAGAAATGGCCATTCATAAGCATGTCCCCTGTGTACGCTTGGGGCTGTAAATGTTCGTGTAGGCTGTACATCTCACAAGCCTCTCCAGCTAATAATGAATCTTGCACTCCATTTATTTAGTGTCAGAGACCCAGAGCCAGAGATGGAATGTCTTTCAGTCTTTAAGAGCTCACTTCCTTCGCTGACTCCTATTCAGAGTAAAAAACTACATCATTCTCCAGGTATCTGTGGGTGGATTATCTGGATTGCGTTTGGCACGTAGCTACTCAATAGGCGCTGTGCAGAAATTGAGTTTGGAGGTGTTCGTTAGCCTATCTGCAAGTGGTCCTTGAATCAGGTGTTACTGCTTACTGCTTCTGGAAGGAGTTTGCTGCCCTGTGTGTGGTGCACTTTGTAAACTAGTAAGACGCCTGATGGTTGTGCATATTCCCACTCTGTTCCTGTATGAGTGTGCCCTAGCACCCAGGAGGTGGGGAGGGGTGCTGAAAGGCATTATTTGATGTATCCTCCAACAAAAAGAAGGCCAACTGTATGAAAAAATCACAGGCTACAATACACTAGATGGTATTGGGAGACCAAATCCTACACTGTGCTAGCGAAGCATCAGCTGTTCTACATTCTGTTCTCAAGTTACCAGCTTACAGTCAATTTCTGCTTCAAATTGAAGATTTTTTTGACTTCTGAAGATTTTTTTTTTTGTTTTTTTTTTTTTTTTTTCCTTCTTTCTTTCTCTCTCTTTTTCCAACAGCCTCTTGAGCTTACACGAAAAATCCTCCGAGATAAGCAGAACAAGAAGAATTCTGGTCAGCCCATTCCAGTATTTCCATCCTGGGTGTATGAGAGACCTGCACTTATTGGTGACTTCTTAATTGGCACCAGTTTAAGCACTGACACAACAGTACCTATAGGTATGTCATACACAGGAAAAATGGCATTAACTTTTCATGTTTTGTACTTGTTCAGAAGTGCCATTCAGACTTTGTCACACTCAGGATGAAAGCAAAACTTTGCTCCTTGCACTCTGCAGATGAAGAGCAGGGTTCAAACAAACCCCAAACTTAATTTGTTCACAGTGTTTCTCCTGTGCTGAATTCCAGCCCCACTGTTGATCCATGGGATCTAATCTGTTTGGAGTTTCATAGTCCTTTTTCTCTCTTGAGTTTATGAGCCTTTATGAGCCTTCATAGAATCTTGCTGTAGGAGTATCACATCTGCATTTTCAGCTGAAAAATCTGTAGTCATATCTGACAAGGGAGCATTCATCAATCCACCCGGGTCAATATCCTCTCCAGTAAGACTATAACAACCTCCCCAGTTTGCTCTCTCCTCACCCGAGCAGCAGGGGACTAATCTCTCCCTGTTGTGTTCTAGCTTTAGGCTGAGCTGTTCTTATATATAGTTTCTTATTCACTTGATTATGTTTTGGGTTGAGTCCTTTATGCTTCTTGCAGGGTTGACCAAACTATTCAGAGACACAATTCAAACCATTCAATTTACAGTTCACCTGCAGCTTTTGCAGGGCTAGCATTTCTTTGTGTCTGTATTTGAACTGTTTTTTTGATATTTGAATATTTTGGTGGAGTGGAGGTAGGGGGAGTTAACAAGATCGGAGTTCCTTGGGTCCAGTATAGCTGAGCCCTTTTGGGTGGAAGGATCAGCAGCACAAGCTGAGGGTGATGTTCTCTTGGCCACAGATGTCGGATGTATAGCCCTGTCTGTTTGCTCTGCTTTGGGTATAAATGAGCAAAGGATTCTGTTTTCCTGGAAAGAAAGATGGATGATTTTGGAGTTGAGCCTCACTCAGTCTTATTTCTCTCTATCTTGATTCAGCTTTGCATGATCTTCCTTTGTTCTGTTTGAATGGTAGTATGTCTTCCTTTCAAGCTTCAGGTACTAGACTGAAATTATATGAATGGTCAATCAGGTGGTATTACGGCATGTTCTGATTGTGTTCTTTTTTTGTCTCGTATTTGAAAACAGGTACTTTGCCATTAGCCTCCCAAGAATCTATGATTGTGGAGGACTTGCTGTACGTTCTGATTGGTGTGGATGGAAGATACATCACAGCACAGCCTCTCGTAGGCAGACAGAACCGAGCATTTTCAGTCGATCCAAACTTGGACTTGTCCATCAAAGAGCTGGTGACCAGGATTCTTCCTGTAGCAGCAAGTTACTCTGCTGTCACCAGGTACCTAGCTGACTTGTGTCAAAGGAGGATATTCTCCTTTGAGCATCAGGTTATAGAACAGAGAATCTGTCATTGTGCAGATGTTAACTTCCAAGCTTAATTTAAACCTACGGGGATATAAAGTAAGAATGACAATTGCTTTGAATTGGTTTTAGCTACATTTCTTTTTGCTAGGTTTCTCCTCTCTGCTGCCAATTCACTCTTTCATTCACCTCACCTTTGCTTTGTCTAAATTTGATCTTGGTAAATTCAGGCAAAGTGCAAATAGGATATGTCTGCTTATTCTGGCTCATCCCTTCCCATTCTGCTATGAATTTCTCCATGTTTCCTGCTTTTTGCTCTCCTCTGGACATCCAGGACAGAGATCACCTTTGCATGGTTCTGAGTAAGAGAACCTACTGCTGTCAAGCTTCTCGTAGCTACCTTAATTGTTAAAAGGTCTTAGGATAAGGTACACCTCACCAGTAGGAGATATTTCTTATGTAGATGTCTGCATTTGATTCAAAGTCCCTAAAAGATCAGCAAAGAGAAGCATTTTTAGAATGTGATTCATCCAATCTCTTTTACATGTCTCCTTCCAGATGACTTGTGTTCAGAAGTATCTGTCTCTCTCCACTAACGTGTAGAGCCATCTAAATCTGGTCAGATGAATCCCTGCAGTGGCATGTGGTGTCAAAAGCTAGCAGCAGTGCTTTCCCCACATGTCTGGGTGCATATAGCTTCCTTTTGAGATCTTTTCCTGTCCTCTAATCTGCTGCTTGTGCAAAGATAATCTTGAAAAGCCTGGCTCTCACTTTCTACACAGTGCTTTTCCAAAGAATTCTAGTTCCCCTGCAGCTTGAGAGGAAATGTCTTCCCACAGCTTTCTGTACTAGGAAGTGTGGTGATGGGAAGTAGGGAAGGGGACACAGAGCAGATCTGGAACCTGAAACTCCAGCTGACGACTGGTGCGCTTTCCAACACACAATCTATTTGTGTGCTTGTACAGTGTCCTGAAGAGAAAATTTCTGAATGTGATAGAAGGTGCTTTGCCTAAAAGAGTTTCCATTTTGCTTTTTGCAGGTTTATAGAGGAGAAATCTTCCTTCGAGTATGGACAGGTAAATCATGCTCTGGCTGCTGCAATGCGGACTCTAATCAAGGAATACATGATATTAATTACCCAGCTGGAACATCTTCAGAGACAGGGACTTCTGTCACTGCAGAAACTCTGGTTTTATATCCAGCCCACAATGAGGACCCTGGAGATTCTTGCTTCACTTGGTAAATTTCAGAAATACAGTCATCACATTTTGGGTGCATGACAGTTTCTGAAAACTGTGGCTACAGAGCAGCAATACAGCCAGGGCACGTGTCATTTTAATTTTATATTATATTAAAGAAGAAAGTCAAGGGGAATTGTACTTGTCAGAGCATGGCTCTTCCTTGAGAGCGATGGGCTTTTAGGGTATGTCCGTGCTTTTTACCTTCATAGTCCATGCCTTTCGGATCAGTTGTTTCCACCACTGCTGCCTCTACTCAGCTTCTTTCCAAATGCCTCTCCAGCTGTGTGTGGATGTATAACCACAAACGGATTCAAACAGAAGAAACCCCTGGAAGTTTCTAGTCCAACCCCTTACAGCTACAGCACATTCCTCAGGGCCATGTCCAGGCGAGTCTGGACAGTCCCCAGCGATGGAGATCCCCCATTCCGGGCCCTTTCCCATGACTTCACCGCCTTTTTGTGAACATTTCTTTCTGTATTTCCGACTGGGATTACCCTACCTAAATCCTGATGTTCGAGGTATATGCAGTGTAACAGTTGAGAACAAAGTGCTTTTGAGATCAGAGCAAGTCACTGAAGTGTGTATTTCTTCCATTACTACCTGGAAGGTGGATCTCTATACTTCGTCCCCTCAGCGTAGGAGGCTTTTGGACTTGAAGCCAGCATGTACCTTGTGTCTACCTGAGTTCAGTTCTCCTTTCCTGGAGCGTTGGGTTTTGGTTATTGCTTCTTTAGGTTGTGAATCATTTGGGGTTTTTGTTTCAGGACATTTCAGGATGTAAGCTTTTGGTTGTGTGGTGGAATGGCCTTGCATATTCACAGCAGTGTTCTAGAGCTGACGTGGAGATCTGTGACTTAGGGTGGTCAGCTAATCAAGTGATTACATTTCATTTAAGACCATAGCTTGTGCAATTAATCTGTGTCAGCTTTGTATCTTATATCTAATATTTTTCAATTTTAGCTACCTCTGTGGATAAAGGAGAGTGTATGGGAGGATCTACTCTGAGCTTGCTCCCATGACAAGACATTTAATTACACGGGGGACAGCCAGGCCCAGGAGCTGTGCCTGTAATTTAACCAAGGCAGCCAGTGTACCTTATTTTGAAATTCTGGAAAAGTGGATATATCGAGCATCATTAATGATCCTACAGGTAAAGAACAATTAAGGAATGAAAATGAAATGCAAAAGTTCAGAAATACTGCTCAGGTCTTTGGCTTTTACTTTCTTAGTGTACCCATCCCTCTGCTCTGTAAAGTCTGTATAACCTAGGGGCCTGGATGTGGCAGCAGTGAGTAGACAAGGCAGCATTGCAAGGAAGGAGAGCTGCTGAAGCATGTTTAACTACATTTCTTATTTGATTCAGTGTGTATACAGTCAGAGACACTCTTACTTGCTTAATTTTTCCAAATTCAAGGAAATTATATGCAAAAGTCAATAGTACAACAGTTCAAATATGCAATACACTCAAATTCCACCTTATCATGACTGTCCCCCTTTAAGTATTCTCCTCTCACATCCTCATCCTTTTCATGACAAGGGGTGAGCCGTCTTCTCATGGGGCACGAGCGTGATAATTCAGTGAACCTATGTTAAATGTAGTCCACTATATGCTAATCTGATAGTAGCTAACAACGCTTGTCTGAAGTTTCTTGGCTTTCATAGAGTCATTTGAAGCATTTTGCTTTGTTTAATAGATTAGCAGCATTTGTTTCCACATTTTCAAATCCTAAGGGGGGGCAAAACTCAAGATAACTAAAATTAATGCGTTTCCTGATGGTGAGAAGAAAGGAAAAGGCCAGCTTTCCTCACCCTCTACAATGAGAACCAGATCAAAGTTTTAGGACTGGTTTTGTAAACTCTATAAGATTCTGTTTCCGTCATCATTGATTGCAGAATAAGCAGGAACATTCTGCATAAATGCATCTCCTCTTAGTACAAACACCAGACTAATTTCCGGTTCTAGATTGGAATGTGTTTCCTGAGATGTTATTTCTGATAGAATCGTGTTAGCAGTTTTAGCAGGTCCAAAAAAAGTAATCCTCATCTAATAGGCCAAACTCCCTGCTCCTAAAGCATCCTGCTCTTAAGCTGTTCAGTGAGTTCATGGTAGGTAGGAACATTCGAGCTGCAGAAGGAGAAAGATTCAGGCGGACCATATGGACAGTAATCTGGGATCAATAGAGTAGCTACTGTTGTTCAGCAACAGATTCCCTCATTCTTTGCAGAAAAATGGCTGACAAAAATCACTAAGCACGAGGTAGGTTAAAGATATGCTTCGTGATGTAAGCAGCGAATCTTGAGACAAGCATTACCATTTTTTGTGTAAAGATAGAAATGTCATCGTGTATTTTGTCAGTTTTATCGGGTTTGTCCATACCAAACCTTTTCAGAGGAATACGAAAAACTCAGACTTGTAAAGTAATCCCAATTCCCTATAAATAACACATGTGGGAAAGGAGTCCAGCAGCAAACAGGACCTTTTTTAATGCTCTGTTTCATGGGTACAGTTTTCTAGCAGCTAGCTAGATGGAGCTAGACAACTGAGGTTTGAATATGCTGAGTTTTAATTGGGTTGTTTAAATGAAGCTTGCAACATGATGGCTACCATTTTGCTCTCTTTTCTAAGTACAAACCCCTCCAAAAAGCTACTTCTGAAGCGCAGCACCAGATCTTGAAAGTTTCTGTCTATCTGCAGAGATGTTTTGCCACCACTGGAAAACAAAACTATTTTTAAATCCCTCCTTAAATCTGATCCTAGGTGCCTAATTTAAAATTCTGTATTATCTTTTGAAAGGTGTCTAAATCCTTTCCAGCTTTTGGTAAAGAATTTAAGTGCAAACGTCTCACAGCATCTTCTTCTCTTGAAGATAGTGGTTTGAAAGTTTTCCCTGTTGGATGTACAGAAATAGGTCATTCTTTCTTTTTTGCTTCTAGGAAAATACTTAAATGTTGTGCGAGAATGTGGCCGTGATGTTACCTGCCCTGTGGCTAAAGAGGTCATCTATACTTTAAAAAGAGCGAGCATATGTGGAACAAATAGAAAAAGCATATTAACCTATGGCTAGCAAAGTTCTTCTGGATTTCCTAATGGAGGAGAAAGAGCTGGTGGCTCATCTAAGGTTTGATTCATTTTACTAAATGCATGTTAAATACATTGGTTCTGAGAGTGAACATAAGTTTTTTGAAGTTAGCCTGCTTTTCTTGTGTTATTATTAATGTGTAGTCTCTACTTCCATTAGAAGAGATGACCTGAAAAAGTAAGATTTGGGTTTTTTCCTGAATTAAAACAGAAAGAGAAGTGTAAAATTCTAGAAATGTTGGGTGGGAAGGGTATCTGGGCATCTCTAGTCCAAGTTCCTTGTAAGGCTGTTGCCAAAACTAGGTCAGGGCAGTTGTGGCTTTGCCTAGCCCAGTCCCAAAACCCACCCTCAGGTATGGAAGTCCCCTGCCTCTCTCATGACTTGTCCTATGCTTGTCACTCCCACCCAGGAAAGGAGTTTCGTATGTCACCTGGTATGATCAAGAAGAGTTTAATGTGAATAAGAAATAGTTGGATATTAAGCACCTTGCCAAATAAGTGCCCTGGTTATTGTTCATTCAAACATAAGTATCTGCAATAGAGTAAGCGTATTAGCCCTAAGTTCCAGTACAGGGTTTTTCTAAACATCGTCCTTTTCTAAAGTTCATTTTAATAACTTGGTTTTTGATTCTCGTAACACATTCAGCTGATTGCAAATGCAGGTGCATTCTGCATGCAAACTCTAGCTTCCTTGTGTGAATCAAGCTTTTAGTTTATTACCATCTTCAGAAAACAGTAAAACCAGGACTTCCTGATTTCATGAAAAGTTGAGAGCTGTCTGAAACCTGCCAGTCATTAAAGAGATTCTTCCTAGCCCTGCTAATGACTGTCATCTCTCCAAGCCTTTTTTGCTTAATAGGAATGCTCAAGAGACACTGGATTCTGAAGTTCTGGTGGCACATGTCCTCTCTTGGGCCATCTCCCTCAGTGTAGTTTCAGTTTAAGGTGGTGTTCAGCCTGTTCAGCTGGGGTTGATGACTATGACCTCCTCATCTTTGAAATAGGGTCTTTGCTAGGTCATTCAGCAGCTGTCCTGTGTATAAATGATCTGCTAGGGTGCAAGTGCAGGGGCAGCTGGTTGAAGAGGAAGCTACTGAGTTTCCAGTGTATGGGTGGACTTTGAGGGCTGAAGTGGGATGTTTGTGATTAAACCCCAGGGAACTATGATAGATACCACTTCTCCTCAGTTAAGCAGCAGTACTAACTCTCTCTCCTCTGTCCCAGAAACATTGGTTGGAAGGGACCAACAACCTCGGCAGATCTGTAGTTCAGCCTCCTGCTTGAAGTGGGATTGTCACCAGCATTAGTTCAGGTTTTTATTTGGGTTTACACTCTAGGGTTTCTCAGTGGTGAATATCTTGTTCCCTTACCTCTTGTGTCCTCAGTTAACCACTGACACTGTCATGACTTCCTGATAACTGGGGGAGTTTCCTCGGTTCAAAAGAGTAATGACAGTCAGGGAAGCAGAGGGGCTGAGCATCATCCCAAATTGACAGTAATCAGGAGTCTGCAACCATCTTGTGTTAAGGATATGCTGGTCCTAGTTTTGCTTTGAAAGTTGCAGTTACCAGTTACTTCTCTGAGTTATTTCCAAGCTCCTGGCCCATTGCAGTTAATTCCCTGGTGCCAAGTGAAAACTAAAGTTTATGCATCCTACTGTAGCAGAAGTCAACACAAGTACCTGAGTACATAAAAAATCAGCACAGATACTTGTTCATTCAGAGTTCAGGATTCCGTATTGGCAACTGAATTGGCAACTGCCTCTTGGATGGATCTGCATGTATCCTGACTGAGGTGGTAGGGAGGAGAACGCATGCATAAGAGTAGTCTCCAAATTGGTTATTTGTGGCAGTATGTTCTCCATGAAGAGGAACATTTTGTGGTCAAAGCCAGCAGGCTGGCTGAATTGATTGCTTTTGTTCCTTTAGGTTTAATATGGATTAACTTGGCCTTTTAAAAACATAATCAATTGTCCCTTCATTTTCTTGAGCAGATCTATAAAACATTATTTCCTGATGGATCAAGGGGACTTTTTTGTTCACTTCATGGATCTCACAGAAGAGGAACTTAAGAAGCCTGTAGATGACATCATAACCACGAGGCTAGAGGCTCTGCTTGAGTTAGCCCTGCGAATGAGCACAGCCAACACAGATCCTTTCAAGGATGATTTAAAGGTAAGAGTGTATGTAAGCAGAAGGTAATTCAATTTGAGAAGAAGGCTTGCCATGATTTGGGAAGACCAGTGTGCCTCTAAGAACCTGCTGAATGTACAGTGAAGGAAAAGAGAATTGATGGCTATCCTTTTGTCATCCTTCTCTGGGTTAAGTCCTGTTTCGTCCAGATTGGCAACAGGAAGCATCTACCCTGGCTGTGTTTTCTTTCTGGTTTCTTGAACATGGAGGAGGTGCTTTTGGGTGGCCTCAGGATAAAGTGGAAGCTGTGGTGTGTCTCTCATGCTTGTTCTCAGCTTGGGTGCTCACTTTGGAGTACAAGAGAATACCTGATTAGAAGACCTGCCTATTAATGATTGTGTCTTTTACAGATGTGAAGCAGCACAGGCTGTGCTGGGGGGTGTGAGATCTGAATAAGGAGGCTGAGAGCAAGGGGAGAGTGATCAGTGGAGCAGCATGTTGTATGCTGATTGTTAACCCACTACAGCAACACTGCTCTGGTGTCTGTCTGCTGCTCCATTACAGACTTACACCATTTACTATTGCTTTCTAGGTTGGTCTGATGACTTGAGAAATGACTCTGATAATTTGCACTTCTGCCACGTCTGTTGCTATGCAATAGTTGTGAGTATCCTGTGGCTTCATTTTTTTTTACCCCTGCTCTTCCTTTATAGATTGACTTGATGCCCCATGACCTCATTACACAGCTCTTGAGAGTATTGGCTATAGAAACAAAACAGGAGAAGGCTATTATCAGTGCAGATCCCACAGAGCTCACTCTAAGTGGTTTGGAAGCATTTTCCTTTGACTACATTGTTAAATGGCCTCTGTCCCTTATTATAAACAGGTAAGATATCAATCCACTGAAGGCATAAAAGGCAAAAGCTTTTGCATAGGAGTGAAGTACGTTTCCACACAGCAAAATATTGGAAAGTCTGTATCTTTAAAAGTGATGTTACAAGTTGCTGACTAGTGGAATGCTAAGAATTGCAAAGGAATGCTTTTGTGGTGTTTAGCCCTGCTTGCTCCACTTGTAGACTATGGAATATGGATAGTAGGGTTCTACTGAAGACACAAAGGCATGCTTGAAAAGTCGAACTTTGATTTCAAATGCTGGGAAGAGAGCTCAAAGGATGTTTCCTCAGCCTGCTCCTTGATTTTACTTGTGACTGGTCACCCAGTTTTCGTTTGTCCATGGCTTTCTGAAGTATCTTCGTCAAGAACATGAACTCTCACAGGAGGATTTCCATCCAAGAGTCAAACATTTCTCAAATGTAGAGAGTGGTAAAAATGCACTTTCTGGTATCCCTGGTTGCACACTAGAAGGATAAAGGCTGTTGCTAGAATTGCTACTGCAAGCTATTTTGCATTTAATTGAGTTGTGAGGGACTAAATGGTTCATTTTTCTGCAGGGATTTGCCTCCTGTTTCCCTGGAGAAACACTGTCAAACTCTGTGAGCCAGGGCAATGGGACAAGCAGTGTTAGATTAGCAGGGTGACAAATGTGGAATTGTTTAACACCAACAATTAGTTTGTCTCTTAATTTCCCCTTTAAAGAAGCAGTTGACACAGTGGGACTTTTCTAGTGACATGATGCTTTTGAAATTTTATCTCTTTCTTCCAGAGTGACTGTGTTAGCTCTGATGGTAGCTATGGAAGTGAAAATAGTATTTGGTAAGGTTTCATGAACTGTATCGACTGGAGCTCTGTAGACACCTACACTGAAGTGTCTGAACACAGACCTGAATCCAGTCCCTGAAGCTATAAATAAGCATCCCCATCTGCTTCTGACAGTGCATTGCTGTTGGGGTAATGCTGCCTGTAGCTTGGTTACAGCTTTTTCTTCATCTTTTTGGAGAATCCTGGTGAATTGTTTTGCTGATTGTAACTGTCTTAGTGCAGTGGGTACATGAGCTCAGGCTTTCTGCCCTTTGTCCCAGCATCTATGTGAGTGACCTTCCTGCAGGTAGCTCGAGGGAATTGAAGAAGGAGGCTGGTGATGTACCAGCTGGCAGGAAATACAGAGGAGGGACTCCTTGGAGAGAAATTCTTTGGGTTGGCAACAAATGTGATTTTTTTCCTTTGGTTTGAATTGTTTCAGTGTGGATCCATGTAGCTGAAGGTGTAGGGAACATATTTTGTAATGTCTTTTTGCCTTTGAGCAGCCTTAGCCTTCATCTGTCAATCAGAACAGGGGCTTAATCTGGATGGGTTTTCTCCTTTCTTTCCAGGAAGGCTCTGACAAGATACCAAGATGCTTTTCAGACACATGTTCTATTGCAAACATGTGGAAAGACAGTTGTGCAATGTTTGGATCAGCAATAAGACGGCCAAGCATTCTCCCTACATTCAGCTAGTGGTATGACCTTTTTTTCTCCCGGATCAGATGCGAAGGTTTGGTTTTCCTTCTTGCTAGTTAGATACGTTGTGACATGGATCAGATCATTTTTGGTGTGAAAACGATCCTTACAAATTTCTTACAGGCTGAGAGAGGTCAAAATATAACATTTTAGGTGTCAGTAGGAAGTATCTGATCAATAATCTTTGTGCTGCTCAGCTCGTTCCTCTTTGTTGACATGTAGTTTTGAAAAGGAAGAGGTGGTCTTTAGGGTTAGCTCATTATACACTGAACTGTTACAGCAGAGGACATCTGTTCGCATATAATCTTGGTCACTACTTTAGCATCAGCAAGATTAGTAAGCGCCCCAGTAGTTTAAAAGCAACATCCTTCTATTCTGGCCAGACCACTAGCAAGGACCTGTGACCTTCACACAGCTTGATTGATATTTGGCGTGATGCAGATTGAGTAAGGTAAAAATGGAGGGGTGTTTTGCCAGCAAATCATTCTATTTTGTTCCACGTGTGAGAGTAGATTTTAATATTTGGATCTGCACTCCAGGTTGCTGGAGGTACCCGTCTGGAGAGTGAGGCAGACCCCAGCGCTGTGAGGTAGTACCTTTTGCCTTGCCAGTGGCACTTCCTTGTCACAAGTTAACAGTGCCTCACCTTAGCCAACAGAACTGTAGCTCTGGTCCTCCTAGAATTGTGGAGGTGTTAGCGGAAGAGATCTGTGAGGGTCTCTAGTCCAACCTCCAGCTCACAGGACAACCGAGATCAGCAGGGGACGGGGCAGCTGTGGTTGAAAACCCCTATGGTAGGTATGCCCCACCTCTCTGTCCCAGTTTGCTGAAGTCAGTTCTTAGTTTGCCATCACAGAGCCTGCATAAATCAACATTGAAAGAACCTCTATATAATCCCACTGTTCTGTTTTTAAGGTGAAATTGCAATTAAATACCTTAGATAACAGGTGATTTGGTTAAATATTTGGATCCCCTGAACATACTGATGCAAGGCATCATTTCTAAGTGTTCATTTAACAAGTAAGGCTGGAAAACATTTATCTTCTTCAATTCTGCCCTGCTAATGAGTGCATGTTTTGCTCGATAGTTACGCTAATCTAATTGCTTTAATATTTAATGTTAACATTTTAGTTGAATATAAGCAAATATTCAAAGTAATTGTCCAGCCTATGACAGGTTCAAAATTCCTGCGTCTAGTAATTGAGGGAAAGCCAGTTGAATATGTGGAAAACAGAGATGGTTTGCATTGACTTTATAATCCCTCTCACGCTGCAGCACTGAATTTGCCAGGACAGAAATATTTAGCTCTGCTTGACTGTGCAAGCCTGGTGATAGTTCTCCATGGCATTTGCTAGCTCTCAGTTGTGTGGGTGTGATTTCTCCCCTAGGTTTGCTGGTGCTTTCACACTGCGGCAGCGGATGCTGAATTTTGTACAGAATATCCAGTATTACATGATGTTTGAAGTGATGGAGCCAACATGGCACATTCTTGAGAAGAACCTGAAGTTGGTGAGTGTGTGTGTGCTTGGGAGAAGTCAGAACAGAAGTCTTAAGTTAACAAATTTGCTATAGGGAAAAAATGCCTAATGCAGGTGTCTTAGTTTTGTTGGAGGCACTTCAGTATCTGGGAACTGTTCTTATCCTGCTGCAGAGACTGCCGCTGTTCTACATCACCTTTCTGATTTATTAATCATATATCCCTTTCCTGTGCTGCATCTTCCTATCTCTGTCCCGTTCATACTCTGCACCTTGTTATGTGAAGGTGGTGTTCTGCTGAAAAGAAAGAAAACTATGGAAAAGGAAGAAGGATGCAGGGTGCAATGATCATAAACTGGTCCAGATATCTTCAGTTGATTCCTTGGCTGGCTTACAGTGCTCTTCAAAGTCTGTGCTTTCTCTTCCATGAAGCTGCCACAGACTGGCATGTTAGGACTGTCTGTTATAAACAGGCCTTCCTTATTCAAGAGACTATTGCACATGTGTATTCCAACTGCAGAGAGAACTTTTCCAGTCTGGTGGTACCTGGGAGAGGCCTAAGCTCACTTCTCGCTGGATTTTATGCCTGGCAAAGAGGGTATCTGGGCAAAGCATGCCTGGCAATCATTTTGGTTCCTATCACAGAGATGTGCTGTTCTGAGCTGTGGGATTTTCCAGGTGTGTTACAGAGTATTTCTGGTTTCCTAATCCAAGTCAGTGACTTCTCCAGAAGTTAACTCTTTGCCCTAGCAATAAATGTAAGAATTGGTTTCTATCTCCTGATGGGGCATGTGAGATGGCTTTTATTATCTCAGAGATGAACACATTCTCAGCTGATGTCCCACCTGCCTGTTTTAAATCAAGAATGAGAAGTCACTGGGAGTTTGCCTTTCAGAACAGGCTAATCAAAAAGCCCATAAAGGTCTTCTCATATCTGCTTTCATTCACATCAGATTTGTTGTCTCCATCCTCAACAGCAGGGAAAAAAATCTCTTACCAACAGATCAAGGACTATTCTGTCTGTCTAGAGCAAGCCCTTCTCTCCCTTCCTCTTTTACCTGACTGTAGTAAAGATCTAGACTTCTGGGTCATACAGAGTTATTGTGGAAGTTCAGTAGACAAATGAAGGATGATGCCTGAGCACTGGCGAGCACTTCTGAAAGCCACAGCAATGCTGCAAATACATCTTGTCTAGATGGAGCACTTTGCCAAGGGAGGGAATCTGATCTGCTGCCATCTCCTCCATGCCAGGAGACAACTTGAAGAAGGTGTTTTAGGAAGTGCTGTCTGAGTTTTGTACGTCTTGGTGCATGCCACTTAGCACAGGCAAGGGCTGTGCCAGGCAGTGACCTTGTATTTAATTAATTAAAGCAGGTGATCAGTGATCCATCCCTCAAGCTTGCTTATTTTGCAGCATAACCTTTGTGATGGCTGTAGTGATTTTTGTTATCTCAAGTGATACTGCATTCCTCATGGTCCTTATCAGCTTCCTTACACACTGTGGTGCTGCTGTGATGGGACTGGTGTTAGGGTGCCCCAGCTATTGCGAGGAAACAGGAAGCAGATGTACATCACCTTTTTATTCTTCCCTCTGGTAGTTATCCTGTGATCAGACACTTCTGGGTTACACGTCTTTTTTTACTGTGAAAAAAATATGTATCTGAGGTATCAAACAGCTCAACACTCCTTTCTGCCATCTCCATTAAGCCTCAGTGGCTCTGTTGAGCCTTGTGAATCTGCAACATCAAGTCACTCTGTCTTAGTTTCTACTGCGTACATGGGAGTTGTTCTGGGATCAGCTAACCAACTTTTTTTGATGCCCTGTCATCCTTTTTCCTGGATCCAGGTCTGGGATTATGAAATATATTTGCAATATCTTGGTGAGGACTCTGAACAAGAAGAGTTTATATGTCAAGATCCTGGGATTATCTAAAAGAAGTGTATTTTTCTTAATTTTGCTGTCAAGTTTAGGTTTTCAAAGTATAATTCTTAGTGTACTTGGCTTGTATCAAGGCACTTGTTCAAGGTATCCTGTCCTAGGTTCTTCCACACTGATGTCCTTTCAGTCTCTGCTGATTCCAGGTGTCCTAGAAGGGACTCTTAAATGCAGTAGGCACGCTGTCTGTATTGATGACATTCCCTGTTCAGAAGAGACAGCATCCTGGCTCTTTCTGTGTGAAGATCCCTCTTTGCTTTGGCTCTCAATCATTGTGTTTCTCTGCTCCTTCAGAGCTATTAGCAGTGTTGAAGCATTTTATTTCAGTTCCAAAATGAATTTGCCAATTTATACTGTTTGTCAGAGGAGCTCATTCCCAAGAAGCATCTATAGACTAAACCTTTTTGGATAGCCCAAGTGGGCAGAATTTTTCTATTGCTATGCAACATCGATGAGCCTTTTTAGCCTGCCAGAGATGCTGAGATAGCAGGTATGAACTGACTTTGCTGGCGCTGGGGAAAGGTGTTTCATGGCTGTATGGCAGGAAGGAGAAGTTTAGCAAAGTCTTTGAGGTTTAATTCAAGTATTTGTTTGTCTCCCACCCTCATCAGTGTCCTTTAAGGCTTTTTAAATCTCTGGGAGATGGAGCATGCCGTCTACCAGTGCTGGGGCAGGAGAAAGTCTGGTGCCTGTGGGTCAGATGGTGTCACAGGCGCCTGTGAGTTGAACATCTCAACACTGCCAGCTAAAGAAGCTATTTGAGCAACCACTTCATTAGGCAGCCCTTTAAAAGAGCTGCTCACCCATGACATATCCCCAGCTTGTGGGTAAAATCTTACTTGATTTAAATAAAAGTATCATTTATTTCCAAACAGAGGATGCAGAACTGGCTCTTTAACCTCCATAGCCTACAGACTGGGGTAGTCTTTTCCTTTCATTTGTATTTTAGGAGGGAAAAGGATGATCCTCACTGGTCTCATGTGGTGTCTTATACTGGTTTTTTCATTTGCCAGAATTCTCTTGTGCATTTCCACTTGAAGTTAAGGTGCTTTCTTTCTAAGACTATAACTAGTATCTTCATCTTCCAAACATGATTGTTTTCATCAACACAACTAGCGTCTTCATTGCATTAGAGAGCAGCATTTATCCCTCTTCTGTACTAGTTGTTTAAAAGGTTATGGGGCTTTTTCTTGGCATTGATCCTTATGTGGCAGTGTGAATGCCTTGGCGATTTCTTAGTCCTATAGTTCGTTTCCAAAGCTTGACTTGTGTTCTCAGCTTCAGAACATCCTGTAACTGTACAGAGTGACAGGGGATTTTTTATCTATCATTTAAACTTGAGACTTAACAGCCCCCCTTGAGTAGCAGAGCTAAGACAGAATCTTAGAGAATCCTTGGCAACACTTCATGTCCCCAGTGTCCTTTATTGTGCTCCTAAAAGTATGTTTCTGATAACCTTTATGTTTTAAGCCTCCCTAAAACTTACTGACATTTGAGGTTCTTTGATTTAATTTTTCTTCTGTTTCCACTTAGTTGCAGGCTTGACCTACTGAATTGTGAACGGTAGGAGTGGGCATGACAAGCAGATTGAAAGCAAAGGAAATGAATGTTCATAAAAGCAGATAGCTCCATTCTGAGCCTCCTTTCCTAGTGGAGGGTTTGGGTGATTAAAGAAAGCATAATTTGGTTGAGAAGGGTAATGTGACAAATCAAAGGGTAAATAGCCCTGTGAAGGGCAATTGAATGCAGTAATGGCAAAATGTGTCCATCTCCAGATGTTCTCAAAGCTGGAAGATATATCAGAAATCTCTCAACATTGCCCCTAGAGCATGTCTGAGAGGTCACTGTCAGAGGCAAGATACTGGGTTGTAGAGGCTTTGGTCCAGTGCAGCACAGCAGTCCTGGTTTGGTTTTTCATTATTGCACTATACCATCACAGGCATCTAATATTGATGATGTCCTGAGCCACCACACAAGCTTCTTGGATAACTGCTTGAAGGACTGCATGCTAACCAACCCAAGAGCTTGCTGAAGATATTCTCCAAGCTGATGTCTGTCTGTGTTATGTTCACAAACTGCATGCAGGTATGTACAGCCTCCCACATTGACCATGCCAGTGACAGCCAGCTAGGACAGTCCATTTTTATAACTCAAGCCCTTTGTCCTTGCTGCACATGAAAGAGCCTCTGTTCCTCCCACCAGCAGGCTTTAAGACTGTGCCAGCCTTTCTCCCAAATGGTTTCTGTGCCTTCTTTCCTCCACAGAATTCTCTACGCTCTTCTTTTTGAGTGTTGGGATCAGGTTCATATGAACGCGAAATACTTCAGCCAATCCTGCAGCAGAATGATGAGGTGTAAGCTGTAGGACTCTGTAGTTTGTTTAGCATGCCTTTCTTGAGGGTCAGGCAAGGACTGGTGATTGGACCTATGGAGGCTGATCTGTGTGGGCACACTCTAGCCTATAGCTGTAAAAGAGGCCCGAAACAACACCTTCCTTTGGGTTTAGGAAGCTTTGTGTATTAACATCATAAACTTAATCTCAGAGTTAGCTTTCATGCAAGGTAGCTAGCTTCAGGGCCAGCAGAACTGAGTCAGCCTCATGCTTTGCCCATAATTGAAAAAATGGGATCTAAACCATGTTCCACTAACCCTCTGCTCTTCCAAACGAGGTTGCACCCAGAGCATGAAGTTGGATAGCCGAGATGGACCGGCTCACCCTAGAGCACGGCACAATGCTGGGCCCACCAACGAGAGGAGCGTGCTGAAGAGACTGCAAAGAAGAAGCTGACTAACAAGGTGAGAACATGGATGGACAGCTGGGCCCTTTCCTCTGTGAATGCTGCCTGCGTTGCAGTCTGGTCAGGGTAGCTGTCTTACCTTTTTGCAGATAGACCTTCCTAGTTTCTAGAGCACCTATAGCCCCAATAGCAGAATCTACAGAATTATGAGTAGTTTTGAGGGTAGTGTGGAGTGCCGCTGGTGTTCTCAGAGTCTGTTTTGAAGACCCTTTCCCCCACAGCAGTCCTTGCACTTGCTTTTAAGTCCTTAGTTGTATTTTCAGCCGTGAAGTGGGAACCCACATACAGGCTTTCTGCAGCTTGAGAACTTTCTTATTTCCAGAACTAAGACTTTGTGATGGATGAGCCAATAAACTGTTGGGTGTGACTCTTTACAGCCCACCCCTTTCACATCTCTGGGGTTATTTGTCTTGTTCCTATTTTCTCTATGTAGATGCACATGTCCTAAGCGATTTGGCCTGTTCTGCTCCTAGCAGGCTGCCTCCTCTCCTGCTGAAAGCCCCTCTCCTGGCACACAGCTGGTAGGATCCATCATACTGCAAGGCAGTCAGAGTGCTCCAGAGGTTACAGGCCTGTCTTAGGCAACACCTCCCTTTCTGCTTACTGGTTTTTCCTTCTTGAAAAATAAATAATGACAGCATATATTTGAGGATAAGTCTACTGGGATCTACTCTGGGGTTCTCCCAGGTAGTCATAGCAAGGTTTTTAACTACCAAGAAACTCTGCAACTGTTTTGAAGGATTTAGTTTAGTGTCTGAGCAACTGTTAAGCTTTAATGGCAGTATTTTGAGCAGGTTAGGAAATAGGGAAGGAATAAATTGCATCTCTTTTGGCAAGTGCAAATCAGCAAACACATGGGGCCACTGTGCTTTGTCTTGATAGCTTTTAGCAGAGCATGCTGACAACCTCCACCTGACATCTGGCTTTGAAGCAACAATCAACAAGTTTGATAGCAATTTCTCAACTCATCTGCTGGACCTGTTGGACAAACTGAGCGTTTATAGCACCAATGATTGTGAGCACAGCATGCTTAACATCATATACAGGTGAGCCAGTAGTTTTCTCTCTGTAACTTCCCTTCCCAAATGCAGCTCAGGAAGAATAAATTGTTTGTTCATAACTGTGCATGTCTGCCCCATCAATGAAAACACTGAAATCACAAAAAAATCTTGCTTTGCATTTCAATGCAATGCTTAAAAAACTCTCACATCCTTCGAATTATGTGAAATGTGTCTATCAATGTTGTAAATGTAACACAAGTGTGAGTTTTGTTGGGGATTGTCTCAATGTGTAGTCAGTGAATAATTCCTGAATACAGCATAAGTATTCCAAAATCATACAATTATGCAAGGGATTGATCATAAGTGGCTTTTTTGTTTTAAGTTCACATCCTGTATGTATTTAAATAAGCATCCCTTAATAGGAATTAAGGTTTTTATAGCTGTCTCATCCATACTTACTAGCTTCAGAGAGAGAGAGTGAAAATTGGATGAGATGCACAAGGCCTTTTTGGGAAGGATAAACATTTGGGTTTTTTATAAGGGCCATACATATTAGTGTTGCTGGGCTTTTAAGATCTGTGTTATGGATTGGTGTAGCATGGAGGGACCTGCCCTGGTACTTCTAGCCTTGAAGAACCATAAATAATGCTCTAGGACCATTACTCT
The DNA here is from genome assembly GCF_004027225.2 of Strigops habroptila. NCBI lineage: Eukaryota > Metazoa > Chordata > Aves > Psittaciformes > Psittacidae > Strigops > Strigops habroptila. The sequence continues at coordinate 2,459,170 of NC_044281.2, forward strand.
GTGAGTTGAGCCCATGTGCTATGCCAGCAGAATGCTTCTTACTGTGGTCCTCTAGGACTGAGATGTCCCTGCCCATGGCAGGGGGTTGGAACTAGATGATCTTCAGGTTATTTCCAACCCAAACCATTCTGTGATTCTATGATCCTGCCACCGTGAATATCCATTAGTTTCTTCATGCTGGCTGTGAGCCTGTTTGTAGTCTTATTTTCATGTGTAAACAGTTGTAAAAAGCTGCTATTGGACCAGCCAGAAATTAAGGTCATGTTTAGGTGTCGATTATTTCCTTTCATCTTTTTATGAGGAAAGCCCTTGGTTTACTAAGGAGCAGTCCCTACTCGTAAGAATAATTTTCGTCTAAAGCTGTAATGCTTTTCAGTGGTAGACATGCTAGAGTCAGTTGTTGGTGATACATAATTTTGTTCACAGATGTGCCCAATAACTGGTAAATCACATTAATGTCCTTTCTTCCCTTGGTGCTGTAGGGATTCACGCCCCAACCCCTTCGATATTTAGTACAGGACAGAGCAGATCATGATACAGTTTGTTTTAACCACATAGGACTAAAGGGTACTTTTGAGCTTTCTCTTAACTGTGCTTTGTCCTCTGTTTTGTTTTATTTAAGCGTAGTACTATTGCTCCTCTGCTTCGTTTGGTGTTTGTGAACTGTACTTTTTGTTGGTCATTCTCATCCTTTAACTTAATCTTCAGGAAAACAGTAAGAATATGAACCTGCAACCATTAAGTTTTGTTCACTGCCCTTCTGTGTCAGATGTCTTTTATGGCTGCCTGATAACCCTTACAGCTCTGCTGAGATGTGCTACACTGGAAAACAGAGAAAGAAAAAGGTTTAGGAATGTTTTTTTGAAACAGGTTGGTGTCCGCTCCTCATGCTGTGTCTCTTGAAGCTTTCATTGTCCTTTTCTAACAGCATCTGACAGGGCTGTCCAGGATTCCTGGTATGAGCCTCCACAAATATGAACTATGCCAGCAGGAGACTGGGCTTCCAGTTGTTCTTTATTTCTGAGAACTTTTTGATTAGCAACTACCATGTGTTTACACAGCCCTTGGCCTCCTGTGTTAGCATCTGAGGACATGGTCACAGCTTGAGACCAAGGTTAAACACTAAACCTGTGATCTCTGTTACCATGGATGTTTCCAGGAGTCAAGTCTAGTCCACCAGCTCCCACAGCACTGTAGAGGATTACATGTCTTGTCTTCTTCCTTGTAGGATTGTATTCCTTATTTAAGGAGGACAGGGATACTCACAGGCATCTGAAAGGAAATGCAGTGCTGAAGGACTGCTTGCTGCTCTGAACTTTCCTGCTTCATTCCCTGTCAGAATAGGAGCTTTTCTTCCAACCACCAGAACTGCCCTTGTTGGTGATAGTCAGTCCCTGAATTGGGAAGGTAGGAGAGGACCCCTTCTCTACAGTCCTCATAACTCTGATTCACTCTGTTTCTGAAGTGACCGGGAGTCAGAGGTCTCTCCTTATCATGCAAATTCTTCAAAGTGAGGCCCCAGCTGTACAAGTGATTGCTGCTCCTTTCAGGACTAACCAGGACAGCTAAACCTGCAAATCTTTTTAGGAAATGATGGTGCAGCCTTCTGGACATTTTATGTCAACCTTCATTTGCTTGGACATCACTGTGTCATCACTGGGCTGTTGTATGTTGCAGGCAGGGTCCACCTGTAGAATTGTCGGCCAAGAGGATTAAGCTCTTAATCTCCCCTTGCTGCCATCACTCCGAAGTGTTAGAGTGGCAGCCAGAGTCAGGCTCGATTCAGGGATTGAGACCATAAGTAGCTGAGTCATCAGGCAAGAACATTTACTCCTCCTCAGTGTTCCAGCTCTGCCTCCTTCTTTATCAAGCACTTACATTTTTATCATTACCAGTACAAGTTCTAACAGATGGGCTTTTTTATGATGCTCCATCCAGGAGATCTTAATGGCAACTAACACCATGATCTAGCCACTTGGACATCATTACAGGTCGCGCAGGGCATGGCCAACGGAGTATTGAAGACCAAGTCACCTGCTCTTTTAATAGAAGAGCATCGTGACCCCACAGTCCTTGAGTCTTGCAAAGAAAGAACATATGAAGATTTTTCCGTCGGTGGGATCACCCAGCTGAGTCCAAGGCTGGAGTTGGTTCTCAGCTTACTCAAGAAGACAACAACATCAAGTCCTTGCTCAGCTTTTACATCATGCGACAGCAGAAGCCTTGCAGCCTTCCATCACACTTTATCATGTGTGATGCCAGACACTGATGTAAGGCCTTTTCTGACAGTAGCTCCTGTCAGCACTGCTCCTACACTTAGCATCAGAAGTTCACCTCTTTTATCATTGCCTCCACACCCTTGTGTCAACATTATGCATCTACCAGGACAATGGGATGAGTACCATAGAGACTGGCTGTGTATCTTATGCAGTTGTGGGTCCATGGTGCCATGGCCTGGAGCTATCCTCCACCACATAGATGTTTTAGTGTTTCACAGACTGTACACAAGTGTTAGCTGTGGCAGGAGGTGACTCCTGAGCTGTGGAAGCTCTAACCAGTTCTCACAAATATGGAGAGGTTGTTTTTTACATGAATACTTCCTGCTTCAGGCGAAAGGAGAAGTTTGGTGGTTCAGGCAGGTTCTGAGAAAATACTTCTGTTAGCAGTTTGCATTGAGAATGATGACCTAAGCTGCAACCAGCTGTCCAGAACAGGGTCTGAGTTAATTGCCTCCCTGGTATTTCCATGCCCCAGTTCTGTCCAAGGGCTGCAGATTCTTTATGCCATCAGGACAGTCATCACTATCAAGACCCCCAGTCTGGGATCACGTGAGTCTTCATCAAGATGTTGGACACAGATGAACCTTTACTGACAAACCAGATGTCCCCATTTCCTTAACTGAAATACTGCATGTTAACAGGCCATGCAACAGAACACGTCTTTCCATTTCTACAGGCTGCTCGGTAATGTTTTAGAGAGTAGAAGTCCCACGATGCGTGCCCAGACGTGACATTTAGCTCCCATTCAGTCTGTAGAGATTATTGGATCGAGTCCTGGACTCTATGGCAACAGGAACCCAAGAACCAGAGTGGAGATAGTTGCCATCTGAAATAACACATTTGATAGAGAGACGGAACAGTTTATAAGATATACCAGTGTTTTCTTATAAATTATAACCTTTTTATATGGCTGCTTTTCAAGGGTGATAATCAACATGTAAGATAGATAACAAAATATCCCTTTTATTCATAATTCTGGTCCTGTGCTTTTCTTTATTTGGCCTGGTTAGTATTTATTCAGTTTACAGTACTGAATCCATCGTATTTGTAGCACCAAACAACAGAAGAGAGATCCTGAGGGTTTCCTTCAAAGCGGGAAAGCTCACACATTAACTCACAGATCTTCTGTGTGCCAAAGTCCTGCTGAGGTGCCTTGGCTACATCACTAGCAGTGCTGACAGAGGGTTTGGCAACAGCAGAGAAATTTTCAGTCACTTCTTCACTGAGTAGTGAAAAGAGAATAATTACAGCATTTGTTTGTCATACTTTGTTGGAAGGATTACTTAATTCCAAATACTTAGAAATCTGACCCATCAAGTACTGTTAGCATTCATCAGATATCCTTCCTTTACCAGTTTGGAGGAAACGGCAATGACTGACTACGAAGTGACGCAAACCCCAGCCACAAAGCAAGAAACAAGCGTAAGCAGAGTTTGAGGAAGCACCATGCAGATTCTTAAGAGATAGTTGTCAAAGGTCATTTAACCCTAAAAATATAGCTGGAATGGAAGCAAATCTAAATTCAAGAAGTTTGGAATAAAGCAAATTTAGAAATGGAACAGGTCCTCAAAGCAAGGATGAGGGGCTGGTCTCTGCTCCCAATGAACAAGGGATAGGACAAGAGGAAACAGCCTCAAGCTGTGCCAGAGGAGGTTTAGATGGAGATGAGGAACAATTCCTTCCCCAAAGGGTGCTCAGGCATTGGAACAGGCTGCCCAGGGCAGTGCTGGAGTCACTGTCCCTGGAAGCGTTCACACACTGTGTAGATGAGGCCCCCAGTGACATGGGTTAGTGGTGGCCTTGGCAGTGCTGGGCAACGATTGGACTTGATGATCTTAAAGGTCTTTTCCAGTCTGGTTGGTTCTGTGGTTCTGTGATTCTCTGATGTCCTGGCCTTGTATTTGAATCAAAGTTTGGTAGATATGCCTGCCTCAGTGTTAGGTTTCATTTGTACAACTCCTAAAGGACGAAAGAGACATAAGCTTTTCAACCAGGATAGAGCAACAGATAAATTTCATCTGTCGAGTCTCTGTTTTCTGCAGTCACCAAAAAATGTCAAGGAACAATTTGTTGCCATTTATGTGAGGTTGTTAAGCAACATGAAACTCAAATATTGTGCCCATTCATTTAGTATTGGAGCAACTTCATTTGAGAAATGAAGAGAGTAACTTTTGTGTGATTCACAGGCTTATATCAACTATTGCTTAGTGTTCCAGGGCACATCTTTTTAAGAGCTGCATGTCTTAGTTGGCTTGATAGTCAAGAAATGCGCCTAGAGGAGGTCACAGCAGGCATGGAGCTGGGTGGTTTTGTGGCATCATTTTAGATTATCAAGGAGACAGGATTATGATATTGCTGCTGTTGCCTTCTGTTGCAAAAATGGTTTTTAATGCAAATCTGTGAAGGTGTGATTTAAGAAAGTTCGATGGCAAAGTTCACTCTATTACTTGCTATGTGGATGAAGCATACAAAGGAAGACTGAGTTAGAATCGATTTAGAAGTGTTTACACAGAGACTGAAGACACAAAAGACTGATGAAGACTGTCGTGGCTTAAGCCCAGCTGGCAACTGAGCACCAGGCAGCCACTTGATCCACCTTTTGCTCCCCTCAGTGGGATGGGGAGGAGAACCTGAAAAGGTGTAAAAACCTGTGGGTTGAGAGAAAAATGGTTTAATAATTGAAATAAAGTTGTTGATGATGATAATAATAGGGAAGGAAAAAAGGAGGGGGAAGCAATAAACCCCACCTCTCCGAGGAAAAAACCAAATGCTGCACAGTGCAATTGCTCATCACCCTCTGATTGATGCCCAACTCATCCCCCAGCAGCTATAAGTGGCTCCCCACTAACTCCCCCCATTTTGTATACTGGGCATGACGTGCTGTGGTATGGAATACCCCTTTGGCTAGTTTGGGTCAAGTGTCCTGTCTCTGCTCACTCCTGGCTCCTTGTGCCCCTCCTCACTGGCAGAGCATGAGACTGGGAAGTCCTTGATTTAGAGTAACAAGTAGAACTACTGGAGACCCTCCCATTGAGTCATGAGGTTCAGAGTAACCCCCTCCTTGCTTTCTAAACTCCTGATAGAGCTTAGGTGTGGCTAGGTTCAATCTTTGTCTCAGAATTGGGCAACGGTTTATGTCTAAAAGAACTAATCACATGGATTTCGTTTAGTATTAATTCAGCATGTTATCAATCACTTACTGAGGATCTGTTGCGGATCATCTCTCTGCCTGGGGTAAGGAGGGATCTCCCAGTCTCAGGTAAGAAATCTCAAACCTTGAGAGGCATCCCAGCTCAAGAATGGAATTACCTGGCATGCAGTCCAGCTGCGGTGCAGAGAGAAGTTGAATAGAACTCATCCAAAGATCTGTCATTAGCAGATGGGAGGTCTCTGCTTTGAAGAGCAAACTGAAGAGACGTCTCAGCTCCAGGGGAGATCACTGCCATGCAGCCTTGCTGCCTAGCAGGGAGAGCTCAGAGAAGGCTCACTTAGGCTACCTTATTTATGGAATGAAGTGGTTGGCTTGTAATCAAATTGCACACAATGGGAAAGGTATGCTTGAGACTCCTTGTACCCACAACTTTCTTTGGTCCTTGGTAAATGAGTCTTGGAAAAGGCACGTGCTATCCATGTGTTAGTGGCATGATCAGTGCTCCAAGCTCATATGCATCGATGCTTTCTGGGTCACACTGCCCCTTGGTGGGTTTCCTGGAGGAGTTCTTGGCCTGGCTACAGCTCAGGCTTTCACCTCCTTTGGAGGGTGTACCAAACTATTGCTGGTTTGGTTAGGGTGGTCGAGTGCATCTCGTGCTTTGGAGAGGCGTTTACAGGTATCAACAATATCTGTGATTTTGGCTCAGTATCATCCAACCAGTTACTCATCTTCTTGAATCATGAATCTGTTTGAAGCATGCTTGTGTTAGCAAGGCGATGGTGGTGGTAATAACGAAAACTGCAACTTTCTGTGGTGGTTACAGTGGATTTCATATGGGAATTAATACTGTAGTTCAATGGTGGTATTAAGAAGTGGAGGGAGGTGGTCGGGAAGGTGCAGCGACTGAAGAGCCCTCAGCCCTGGCACCTTGTCCCCGAGTGACAGGTTTCCAGCGCTGTGTGGTCAAGCCATAGCTCTAGAGAAGAAGAAATTGGTTCTTCCTGATGTATATTATACACCTGTAAAGAACAGGTGAAATTTATCCATCTATTAAGGGATGAGCACAAAAGAGGTGTCACTGACAACAGCCTGTGGCACAGGGCAGACATGTGCATCTCGCTCTGGACCAGCCGCTGTGCCTACCCAGCCCGGGGCAGACCCATGTTGGGGATGACAGGTCCAGAGCCCACTGTGGTGTGGCCACATTTGTGCGCTGGGAGAGGCTTCTCCAGGGGCTGTGGTTGGAGAAGAGCAAGGCTGTGGGCAGGGGGAGTGAAGTGCTAAAGGGGTCTGTGCTGTGGTGCATCATCTGCTTCTTCCCACAGGAAGACTTGCTTTGCTTCACATCCCTCATTTGAACTAACTTTGTCCTAAAATTCATCTCACCTATAAAAGATTTTCATAGAATCACAGAATCCTAGGATGGTTTGGGTTGGAAGGGACCTTAAAGCTCATCCAGTTCCAACCCCCTGCCACAGGCAAGGACATCTTGCACGAGAGTAGCTTGCTCCAAGCCCTGTCCAACCTGGCCTTGAACACTGCAGGGATGGGACAGCCACAGCTTCTCTGGGAAAGTCTGTGCCAGCGCCTCAGCACCCTCACAGGGAAGAGCTTCTGCCTAAGAGCTCATCTCAGTCTCCCCTCTGGCAGGTTAAAGCCGTTCCGCCTTGTCCTGTCCCTACAGGCTCTTGTCCAAAGCCCCTCTCCAGGTTTCCTGTAGCCCCTTTAGGCACTGGAGCTGCTCTAAGGTGTCCCCTTCAGGAGCCTTCTCTTCTCCAGGCTGCCCCAGCCCAGCTCTCTCAGCCTGGCTCCAGAGCAGGGCTGCTCCAGCCCTCGCAGCAGCTCCGTGGCCTCCTCTGGCCTCGCTCCAACAGCTCCACGTCCCTCTTGTGCTGTTGCCCCAGAGCTGGATCAGGACTGCAGGGGGGGAGAATCCCCTCCCTGACCTGCTGCTCACGCTCTGGGGGTGCAGCCCAGCACATGCGGGGGTTCTGGGCTCAAGTGCACACTGAAACCAGGTCATGGGGAGCTGCTCCACACCCAACATCCCCAAGTCCATCTCCTTCTCCTGTGTTTTCGGATCACCTCAATGCCCATAAGCACCGAGTTCTTGGGGGCAGCATTGAGCTGAAACTTCTGGGGCTTTTGTCTCTCAGGTTGGACTTCAACGGGTTCTACACGGAGCGCCTGGAGCACATGTCTGCTGAGCGCAGCCAGAAGGCAGCTCCCGTGCTTGCCCGCCCGGCTGTGCCTGCCCAATGAAGCCCTGCTGCTGCTGCCACTGCCCTTCCACCTCTTCGGCACCAGCAGAGACCCAGACACTCACTCACCTCAAGCTGGGAGCACCCACCCTTTGCATTCAGAACGTGAGCTGAAGACAAACCATAAGAGTTGTCCCTTATGGGACAATACACAATCTCCTGAGATGTTTGTAGTGGGCTTTCTCTTCTGAGAGGCTTTTGTCAGGTCCTTTTTTTTACTACATTGTGTATTTGTGTGTTGTAAAATAAATAAATAAAGGGAATAACTGGGGTTATTTTGTTTGTTAGCAGAACCAGGGTGTGAATTAGGCTTTTAGCTGGCAAGATGTTGATTTGCTCACAGAGATCTGGCTCAGCTGCCATGCAGCATTATTTTGGGAGGAGAGCCTAACTGGGGCATTGCTGGAATGAAGCTGATCAGCTGCTCTAACTGAGGAGATGGGCTTTGCAGCTGAGCAGGTACGTGATGTTCATACCATATTGGCCAAGTCCTCAGCAGAGGACTTTGAGGGTACCTTGCAGACTTGTTCACCCTCAAAAATTGCTTGAGCCAGTTCAGAAATGGATATGGTAGAGGGTGGAAGAGAAGTGTCAAGAGGAACAAGGCGTAACCAAGACACGTGCCAGAGGCCTCAGTGGCAAGTGTGAGACTCTGGGGAAGCATGCGAGGGCTGTGGATCCAGGGCTGAGTGCTCCTGTTAATGGCCTGCCCTTCCTTTCCCTCACCTCCTCCTTCGCCAGGACCTTCTAGAGTGTGTCAGAGCCAGGTTCTCTTTGCTCTGGTGGCCTAAAGCTGGTCCTCCATCTTGGCATAGGGCGAGAGACCCATGGAGAGGATGGAGAGCACCAATCTTGGGTCTGGAGTACTGAAGTCCTTTATCTGAAGGTTGAGCTTGAGGACCAAGTCCTCACCCAGCATCACCTGGCTCTTCAGGGAAAGCACTTGTGCAGTTCATGGGGAAGGGAAAGGTTTCCTGTTGCCCCCAATGGAGGTGGCCCCTCAGACTGGGGGGGGGGCTTGGAGAAGTTGACCCGTTGTTTCCATTCAGTTTCTATGGATAAACAGACCTCGCTGCCTGTCCCTTGAACTCAGGGTGGAGAGGCCAGGTCCCCGGAGGAACCTGCTCCCACTCCCGCACTGTGCCACCCTTGGTCACGCACATTCCCTTACCCCAGTGAGCAACGTTGGTGGCTCTTGCAGGAAAAAACTCCTTTCGTGCAGTTTAAACTAAATCAGGACTGAAGCTGTTTATAGATTAATGGCAGATCATTAACCAGCAAGCATCGAGCCTCAGCAGAAATAATAGATATTTCTGAAACGTTCCTTTTTAAAACTGACAGCAAATTTCCAAGCACCCATCTATGAGTAATCGCAAGGAATCCTGCTCACACACAAGCACAAGTTAGGAGCAGACGTGATGAGGAGTGTCGAGGGTGAAAGCACGGAACCTTGTATTTATTGTTTTCTAATAAACTTGTATATTTAGGAGGGAGTTAAAGAAAATATGAGAGAAGAAAGAGGGAAGACATTGGAGCAGCACTTGGCTCTGTGGTTTCTGTGCCATTTTGGAGGAAGCTTGCCCCTGGTTTTGGAGCTCTGCAACAGTTGAATTTGGCATCTGATCCCCTCCTTCATTAAATGCAGCATTTCCTGGCTGGTCCTGGCCTGAAACACCATGGAATATAAACCATCATGGTTGCAGGAGAGGGTTCTCTCTTCTCAAGTTGCCCCATGGAGAAAACAAGGGGCAATGGGTTGCACTGGGACAGGTTTAATCTCAACCTAAGAAATATGCTAGAGTGAGAACAACCACCAGCTGGAAGAATCAGGAACATGGTAGAATCCCCATTCCTGGAGGGGTTTAAGATGCGACTGGACAGGCAGTGGGATAACTTCATCCAGGCTCCCCTCCCCATGGCAAGTGATCCCCAGATGATCTTCAGAGGTCCTGTCCAACCTCGGATGTTCTTTGGACAAAGGGGAGACAGCAGCCGCTCTGTGTCAGAGTGGAGAGCCCAGGTCATCCCCACATGGTAGTCCCAGCCCTACAGATCCTTTGGGATCAAGGAGGGTCCCAAGTGCCCCACTGATAGGCCCTGATGTCACAGGCCACCCCCCAGCCCCTGACTACTCAGACACCATGGTGACTCCAGCCCCTCCATCATCTCAGTGCTCCATCATCTCAGTGCCCCACCAATACCCCACAGTGTCTCCCCGGTCCGGCTACTGCATCACCTCAGGGCCACCATGGTGCCTCACAGATATCCCCCTCATGTCCATTGGGCACTGCCGCACCCTTTCCAGCCTCTCTGTCACCTTAGAGGTGCCAAGCAGACACCTGCAGTGCCCCATGGACACTCCATTCATACCCCACAGACAGTCCCTAGCGAGGTGGAGCTTCCAATTGCTCCCAGTCACCACTGGTGCTGCACTGTCACCTCCACAGTGCCCTGTGGAACCCAGCAGTGCCCTGGGATGTGCCCTCAAAGCCCATGGACCTCAGACTCTCCCCGAAGCCACAGACAACCCCCTGGATCCTGCCTCCGATGCCACATGCACACCCTCTGACATAGCATCATAGAATCAACAGGGTTGGAAAAGACCTTTAAGATCATCAAGTCCAACCATTCCCCAGCACTGCCAATGCCACCACTAACCCATGTCACTGTGGGCCTCGTCTACGCGGTGTGTGAACACTTGCAGGGACGGTGACTCCAGCACTGCCCTGGGCAGCCTGTTCCAATGCCTGACCACCCTCTGGGGAAGGAATCTCCATCTAAACTTCCCCTGGTGCAGTTTGAGGCCGTTTCCTCTTGTCCTGTCGCTTGTTCCTTGGGAGCAGAGACCAGCCCCCTCCTGGCTCCATCCTCCTCTCAGGTAGTTGCAGAGAGCGATAAGGTCACCCCTGAGCCTTCTCCAGACTAAACCCCTCCAGGTCCCTCAGCCGTTCCTCATCACACTTCTGCTCCAGACATCCCCCAAACCCTTTCTGGTGTCCCACGGACACCCTCCGATGCCCTGTGGACAGCCCACGATGCTCTATGGACCCTCCCCGATACCCCCACAGACACTCCCCCCCGCCTCTCCCGGCCCCGCTCCGCACCGAGCCCCCTGCCGGGGGCGGCCCCGTCCCGCCCCGTCCCGCCCCGTCCCGTCCGTGAGTCACGGCGGGCGGGGGCTGCCGGCGCGGCGGAGCACCGCGGGCACCTCCGAGCCATGGCCCCGGCGCTCGTCCTGCTCCTGCTGCTGCTGCCGCCGGGACATGGTGAGCGTGGGGCGGGCAGGGGACAGCTCGCAGGCAGCCGCTGCTCCGCCGACGGGGCGGGCGTGAAGTTTGGGGGTCGCACGGCAAAAGCCTGGCTCCCCCGAGGTGGAGGAGGGGGGGGATCTGCTGTGGGGCAGGGTTGGAGGTACCGGGAGATTCGGGGGAAGATGCTTTTCCCCGCGAGGATTAAGGGGAATGCCGCGTGGGAAGCGGCGCAGGAAGGGATGCACAAGGAGCTGCGTGTTGCGGTGGCTTTTTGGGGTCGGGTCGCAGCTCGGTAAGGTTTTGGCTGCTTCCATCTGCCGCGCTGAGCCCTGTGGCCACGGCGCGACGAGGCGGCATCGCCTTCCCAAGCCCCCTCGAGGGCGAAGGGTGGAGAAAGGGGCTTTGGGGGCCGGGTCATGCGGAGGGACATGCTTTCGGTGACCCCCCGATGGGGCACCCGCCGTTATGTAAAGGCACCAACCTCAGCGAGGAGGAAATTTGTCACCACCAGCCTGCGGTGCTCGCAGAGGGGGGGAGCCGCTGACTCAGCCGGGGGTCGTGGGCGCGGGCACCGGAGCTCCCGGCCCCGCCGCCCCACCGAAGCCCCGGGGCAGGGGCACGGCTGCGGGGCGATGTCGGGGCTCCCGGGGAGGAAAAGGCGAAGGGTTTATCGCAGAACACGATAAAAGCCGAGGGTGGGAGGAGGGCTGAGTCAGCCCAGACACGAGCCGTTCTCCACAACACCCCCCCTCCCCAGCAGCTGCCAGACGCCAAGTCAGAGACTGTGGCATCGAGATGGGGAACTGAAATACTCCGTCTTTATTTGCACACCGGGCTCTCCGTAGGGTTTTCCAGCTTGGAAGGAACCTGTAAGCCCATGTGTGGTGCTGAGCTGGGATGGGTGCTTGGGCTGGAGCACCCCTGAATGGTGTAAATGCCCCTGGCAGTGTTCAAAGCCAGGCTGGACAGGGCTTTGCTGGCAGGGCAACCTGCTCTAGTGGAAGGTGTCCCTGCCTGTGGCAGGGGGTTGGAACTGGATGAGCTTTAAGGTCCTTTCCAATACAAATCATTCTATGATTCTATGACCCCTGGAGCCCGTCAGGGAGGTACGTTCCCAGCAGCTATTTCAGGACTTGCTATCTTGGCTCTTCCCTGCACCACTTCCATTACCCCCTGGCTGGGTTGTTCCTGGGCATCCCTGCTCAAAGTCCTTTAACTTTTCCCAGGCGGGGCTGCCAGACTGGAAGAGAAGCTCACCCATGTTGAGAAGTACGAGAGGGTGATACCACACAAGGTGCTGGTGCCTCGGGGGAAGAGGGACCTCTCTGCGGCATCGGTGAGTAGCATTGCCTCCCAAAACCTGGCTCAGCACCTTGCAGGGAGCTGGGGGGGAAAGAGGGTATAAGAGACCACATCACTGGGCTTGAAGCTGGACCCCCTTAGCTCTGTGCCAGAGTGGCAGTTTCTTGCATTGCTTCCACCATAGAGGCTGGAGATCTTGAAGCGGTTGATGAGCTCAGCTTTTCTGGGCTGTTTTGGGTCAAACCCAGGCACTGCAGGTGTTAGGGTGGGCTCTCAGAGAAGGGGTCTGCTTTCTCCAGCACTTTCTTCAGAGACATTACCCAGCAGTTCCATCTCTTGTAGCCTTGCAGTGATCTTGTGACATCTGGTCTTTGCTTAAGGAGGGATTTGCAAAGCCTCACTGAGCTGTAAGCACTTTTCTTGCTGTGGTTGCTGAAGTTGAGGCTTTTTTTGTCCTTTGGGGCAGGGAAATAAGAATCAGAAAGTTGCAGAAATCCACATGAAAGCAAGCCACTGTTGTTTTTCTTGGGAAACCTTGTAATTTGGGGGAAGGAGTTGGTGTTTGACTCAGGAGGTTTGAGTGCTTGGGCTTGACATACATAGAACCATGGCCTTGACCTCAAAGATTCTTCCCTCATTGCCAGTTGAGCCAAATACATTTTCTAGGGCCAAAAAGCACCGACTTGAGCACCTGATGAGATCGAGGTGTTGGGGACATTTATTCTCTAGTAAACCCTTCGTACAGCACATTTCATCTGTGATTCAAACCCTTCCTGATAAACTCGCTTCAAAAACACTCCCCAAAAGCATCTGTTTTCTCTGCTCTAGAAACCTAAACTTGTCCACGAGATAAACATTCCCCAGGCTATTTAGAGACACCATCTGTGCTGGGCGCTCTGGGCAGCTCTGCACCAATCCCCACCCCGGAAAGGGGAGCTCACCCATCTTGGGATCCCTCTGCTTTCCACAGCATGGGAGAAGACCTCTGCCTTGAGCTGTGTGTTTTAGGACAGCCATGGGTGGTGTCTGCCTGGCGGCACTGGGATTCAGTCTAGGATTGGGTGGTCCTTGGACCTCCCAAACCTGCTTTGTTGAGGGTATGAGGTCTCCTGCCTTTCAAGCCATTTTCCTCCTCTTGGACAAAAGTTGGATTGGCTTTCCCCATACCTTCTTGGTGGGGAGGAGATTCTCAGCAAGGCTTGACCACCACCAAGCCCCTCTTTGAAGTGACGATAGGTAATTGGATGGGTGTTCCCTGTGCCGGCTCCTCCTGTGGCTTTGTAGTAGCAGTCTCTGACTGACATGAGCCAAGAGCTAGTTAGTTCTTGGGTCAGGACACATGAGGTTGGGTCAGCAGAGGATCTGCCAGGTGAGGTTTGAAGCAAACCAGCTCCCCTCTGGCTTTGCTTAAATCAGAATGTTCAGGCCTGCAGACAGGGTGGAAACCTGGGTCCTGCAGCACAGGATCTCCTTTCCACAGCCCATGATGGCCTTCTTAAGCAGGGCCACGACAGGGCGAGTGGCAAACCTGGGTTCTTCATGCAAAGATATGTGAAAAAAGAGCAAGAAGGTCCTTCAAGAAGATTGATGGTTAAATGCTCTGGATTGCAGAAGTGACATCTCTCTCATCCCCATGCTCCAGCCTTTCAAAGAGCTGTATTGAAACAGGAGGGTGGTTCCCAGCCTGTGCAAGACCCAGCGCTGCAAGCTGCTGGCTTCTCCCTCAGTGCACCTTTGCCTGCACATCCCTGCTGATACCCTGCAGCACATCCAGTTGATGCAAAGGGGCAAGTCCTTTGCCTGGGAGGAGACAGCCATGCTCCTGCCGGCCTACCCTGGGGCTCTGCAGGAAGCAGCAGGACAGCAGTGGGGCCAAATGGAGCAGGAGCAGGGCACAGTGGTGGCCCAGCAACCTGCCTTCCTTTGTGCTGCAGCTCCTATGATGAGACCCCACTTGCAGCACTGTGTGCAGTTCTGCTGTCCTCAACATAAGGAGGACATGGAGCTGTTGGAGCAAGTGCAGAGAAGGCCATGAGGATGCTCAGGGGCTGGAGCACCTCCCATATGAAGACAGGCTGAGAAAGTTGGGGTTGTTCAGCCTGGAGAAGAGAAGCTGTGTGGAGACCTCAGAGCAGCTTCCAATATCTGACGGGGACTACAAGGATGCTGGAGAGGGACTCTTCATCAGGAACTGTAGTGACAGGACAAGGGATGATAGGATTAAACTGGAACAGGGGAAGTTCAGGTTAGATTTAAGGAAGAAGTTCTTCCCTGTGAACCTGGTCTTTTCAGGTTGCCCAAAGAAGTGGTAAATGCTCCATTCCTGGCAGTGTTCAAGGCCAGGTTGGACAGGGCTTGGAGCAACCTGGTCTAGTGGAAGGTCTCCCTGTCCATGGCAGGGGGCTGGAACTGGATGATCTTAAGGTTGTTTCCAACTCAAACCATTCTGTGATTCTATGATTCTATGGCACGGTACAATGAGCCCCATCTCTACTGTCCTAGTGAGACCCATTTCTTCTTCCTACCCAGGAAAGAAACACCCTGTATGGGGTGGGATGGTGCATCCCATCCCAATCCTCTGCAAGCTCTCTGGGTCTGGAAGAAACCCCTCCTTCGTGTGTGCTGGTAGCCACAGCTCTGCTTTGCTTGCTCAGCACGGCCATGGGGTTAGCAGGGCTCACTCAGGGGCAGGGCTGAGCTGTGTTTCAAACCCTTCCTATCTGGAGCCCTTGCAAAGCCTATGTGAATACGGAAGGGGGTGATTCAGAGGAGCTTTATCAGGACTGTGTTATTTTAAACTTGCCCTGCGGTTGCCTCCAACAGGCAGCCCCTGAAACCACCACCCCCTTCCAAAGGCTTTCCTGCCATTCCCTAAGCCCTCTCCTGGCTCCAGCTCTGCCAGCAATAACAAAGCATCGCTTTGCGGGCAGACAGGAGACACTGTTCATAAGAGAAGAATTTGCCCAGGACCCATGAGTGTGGCAAGCTTGTTGCAACCCACTTGGAATGCACAGAAGATGCTTTGTGGCCAGCAGCCCATTGCTTTGGATTGGGAACGCAACTCAGATAGAACTGAAGGTGACTGAGTGATGGGCAAACCCCATCTGGCCCCGCTGATGCTGAGTCAGCAGGACTTCCTGCTCAGCCCCCAGCTCCTGCCAGGCTGTAGATCATCCCTCCGGGAATGCTGACCCATTATATGACAGCAGGTGCTGTCATCCTCCCCGGGGAGAGGCTGCACACCTCATCCAGGAGAATGCTGGCCCTTGGGAGGTGTTTGCTTTGCCTTTTGCTCAGCTCTCTACCCTGGGATCCTGCAAGAGCTCAGGATATGCTATCAGGAGAGGTCTCTGTGCTGTGGTGGTCCCTGGCGCTAAGGGTACAGCCTGATATGGGGCATTATGTGAGGGATCATCATCTCTCCAAGTGGTTCTGGTGGGACGGGACCTCTGGAGGTCAGTGACCTAACCTCTGCAGGTAGAGATCACAAAACATCCCAGAGGGAAATGTTTCTTATGGAGGGATATCTCCATCCTGAGGGTTCAGAGCTTGGCTGGGCTGACCCATGGCCACCCTGACCTGGAGGTTGGACTTGAGATGCCTCGAGGTCCCTTCCACCACCTTGAGGGATCTGGTACATAGTGACACTAAAATCTACTCTCAGTAGAGATGAAGAGCAAGAGAAGGTTATTCCCTAGCTGTGATGTTACTCGTTAGATCAGTCAGAGGTAAGGAATGAGAGCTGCTGGGCAGTGGGATCTTTGTGATTCAGCCCATGAGTAATGCTGATCTCAGTCCCCAGCAAAGGACCTCTGTGACTGATGAGTAAGAAAACTTAGTTTCATGCAGCCACATGTTGGAGACAGGAAACCACACTTTGCTGACTCTGTTTCACTGCTGGTGACCTGTTCTTTATCTCAGGATGTGCCAGGGATTTGTGGTATTGTCCACATGCAATTCTTCCCTTCTAATATCCCATGTCTTTGCTGCATGCCTCCAGGATGAGAAGCTAGCTTCCCATCCCACTGCTGCCTTCCAGTGGGGTGCATGTAGACCCCATTCCCTTTCTGGGCAGGATGGGGGCTCTCTTCTGTAGCTCTTGCTCCTGGTGACAGTGGGTATCTGATGTCCTCTATCTTTCATGCAGAGCATCTACCCTGACCGTGTCCTCTACAGCATCCATGCTGAAGGCAGGGACTACCTCCTCAGGCTGGAGAAGAACAAGTGAGTGCGGGTGGACCAGGGAGAGGCTCGCTGTGAACATCAGTTCTCCACGACCTAGTGTCGCTGCACCAGCGATCTCAGCCCTCAGCCTTTGGTTTTCTCCCCCTTGCCAAACCCCCATGGGAGAGGCCATGGGCCCGCCATCCTCAACCTCATCCCCAAAGCTTTGCTTTCCATCCTCTCCCGGAGTCACTGCTGATGCCCCCTCCCCACCCTGCAGGGAGCTGTTGGGGCAGCACTACACTGAGACGCACTACTTGGCCGATGGCACAGAGGTCACGGAGAAGCCGGATGTTCAGGTATGGGGCTGGCTCCAAGGACAGCAGTTTTCCTACTCCTGTGAGATCCTGCCATGCAGAGCCCCACCACACCTCTTCTCTCTGCTGTCGGCAGGACCACTGCTTTTATCAGGGCCATGTGCAAGGACACGCCAACTCAGCGGCGAGCATCAGCACCTGCGGTGGGCTCAGGTAGGATCTCCATATCCCTCCTCTATTCCCAGGGCAGACCAGAGCAAACTCACCCCGAATGCTGCAGCCAGTAGCACAAAGGTGTGCTCATGGTGAGCTGCCTTGCAGGCAGCTGGCATCTCCTCCGAGCCATGCTGAGCTCCTAGAGTCATAGAATCACGGAATGGTTTGTGTTGGAAGGGACCTTAAAGCTCACCCAGTCCCAACGCCCTGCCACGGGCAGGGACACCTTCCACTAGAGCAGGTTGCTCCAAGGCCCTGTGTCCAACCTGGCCTTGAACACTGCCAGGGATGGGGCAGCCACAGCTTCTCTGGGAAAAGTCTGTGCCAGCGCCTCAGCACCCTCACAGGGAAGAGCTTCTGCCTCAGAGCTCATCTCAATCTATCTCCCCTCTGGCAGGTTCAAGCCATTCCCCTTGGCCTGTCCCTACAAGCCCTTGTCCAAAGCCCCTCTCCAGGTTTCCTGTAGCCCCTTTAGACACTGGAGCTGCTCTAAGGTGTCCCCTTCAGGAGCCTTCTCTTCTCCAGGCTGCCCCAGCCCAGCTCTCTCAGCCTGGCTCCAGAGCAGAGCTGCTCCAGCCCTCGCAGCATCTCCATGGCCTCCTCTGGACTCGCTCCAACTGCTTCACATCCTCCTTATGTTGATGTTAAGATGTGCAAGGGCAGGGCAGGAGACAAGGATGATGCAGACAGGGCACATGAGACACCTTACAGAAGGCATTTTGAAATCCAGAGCTGCTTAGCAGAAATGCTGTGTTAAACCCGGTCTGCTAGTGCTGAGCAGGTCTCCTTTGTGCACCCTGGGACATCTCTGCTGCTCAAAGCACATGATGCTCCCTTGCTACCAGCCACAGATGCTGTGCCATGGTTTGCTCCCTTCCAGCCCAGCAGCCAGTTTCCAGCCTCCCTAAAAGTCCTTTTGTTCCAATGATGCTTCTGCAGCCTCCAAAAGCAAATGCTGTGGGCACATTTCCTATTGCTCACCATCTCCTGCTATGCACCAGGTCAGCTCCATCCTTGAATGTGCTCTTGGGCCAGGTGAGGTTGCAGGGAAGAGCCATCCAGTCCCTTGTGCTGTTGTGAGCTCTTGTACTTCTGTGGGTCCTCATGCACTGCCCAGGGGCTGCTGGGGACTTTGCATTGAGTGTGGCTTCATGCACATGGCCAGAAGAACCTGTCACATCCCACCAGTGACCTGCAGCTCATCCAATCTGCCTGTGGGAGCCTACAGAGGGGCAAGGTGGTTTCCTACCTGGGATTTCCAGCTATATTTTGTATCACAGCCACTTATGAGCATGCATATAGGGTCTGTCCATGCTGTGCTGGGTATCTCCCTAACCTGACAACCACCTTCTCTCTTGGCAGTGGGTTTTTCCAGGTGAATGGGACCACATTCCTGCTGGAGCCCCTGGAGGCGGATGCTGCTGGCCTGCATGCAGTATACAGAGCAGCTCACTTGCGGGGGAAGCGTGGCACATGCCGGGAGACTGGTGCCACCCTGGAATATGACCATGAGCCAAAAATCCCTGCAGCCATGAAGCTCCACCGCTGGGTTAAGGATTGCATTGCTTCTCCTTCCTGTAGCTGAGTTTACAAGAGCCTGGGTCCTGTGGAGTCCAGGGGAGGAGTGGGGTCATCCCACATCTTCTGGAGATGCTCCTCTCCCGTGCATTCTTGGTTGGGTATCTAAACACAGGTTGCTCCCAGTGGCCTAGCTTCTGGTGGGTACAAGTCCTCAGATACTGTACCATTAGCAGGAGCATCCTCTTACCCCATGAGCTCCATGATGCCTGCAGAGCCTATCATCTTGTGCTTTACCCCAGTAGCAGGCTTGGGTTTCTTCTTGCATCATAGAATCATAGAATGGTTTGTGTTGGAAGGGACCTTAAAGCTCATCCAGTTCCAACCCCCTGCCACGGGCAGGGACACCTTCCACTAGAGCAGGTTGCTCCAAGCCCCTGTGTCCAACCTGGCCTTGAACACTGCCAGGGATGGGGCAGCCACAGCTTCTCTGGGAAAAGTCTGTGCCAGCGCCTCAGCACCCTCACAGGGAAGAACTTCCTTATATCCAACCTGAACTTCCTCTGTTTCAGTTTAAACCCATCACCCCTTGTCCTATCACTGCAGTCCCTGATGAATAGTCCCTCTCCAGCATCTTCGTAGGCCCCCTTCAGACACTGGAATGTACGTTGGAAGACATCTGAAACACCCAGCAAAGTAACATCAGAAAGCAGAGCTAGAAGACCCACTAGCCTTGAATAACAGTGGAAGATACCCCAGGATACAACACATCCCACAGAAGGGCTTAGCAAGCTGCAGAGCTGAGTCCCTGTTTGCACTCACTTTCCTCTTCCCTTCCAGAAATCGATTCCATTACACAAAGGCCCCCGATACGTGGAGCTGGTCCTGGTTGTGGACAACGAGGAGGTAAGTGAGGTCAGGGGCAAGCTGGTGCCTGCATTTTTGCTCTCATCCACTGTAACGAGGAGGTCAAAGCCAGCCTGGAAATCTCTCTGTGTCCATAGTTCAGGAAACACAAGGACTTGCGCACGGTTCAGAACCGCATGAAGGAAATCGTGAACCATGTTGACAAGGTGAGCCCAGGGGTCTGAATCTGCCCTTCCAGCTCCTGCAGTGCCAGCACAG
The DNA here is from genome assembly GCF_004027225.2 of Strigops habroptila. Classification (NCBI taxonomy): domain Eukaryota; kingdom Metazoa; phylum Chordata; class Aves; order Psittaciformes; family Psittacidae; genus Strigops; species Strigops habroptila. Next base: position 2,478,757 of record NC_044281.2, read on the forward strand.
GCATGAACAGGATGGAGGAGAGATTGGCATGGGTAATGGAGCTGGAGCCCATCTCAAATCCCTTGGCCAACAGGGTGTGCAAAGTGGACGTGACGAGTAGGTTAACCCTGGACCTTGGGAGCATGGGACTACTGCCTCCTGGCTCTCATAAGGGAAGGGAGGAGAAATGTCTTCTTGTAACCCCCGGGAGCACTGGCCACTCTCAAGCTGGAGCGGGTGTTAACAAGGGGAGGGTGGTGGATGCGGTGCAACAAGGTGGGGTTTCTGCTTGCCTTGCTTCAGTCTCTTTGGTCAGCAGCATGGGAGCAGCATCCCAGCCTTCACTGGCCAAGAGGGAGCCCATAGTTCCTAAGTAAACCCTGCCTACATAGTCACCCCATCTTTGTTATTTACTGAGAGGGTGACAGAGCTGGTATTGCACAGTGAGGTGGGGTCATAGAATCATAGAATAGTTAGGGTTGGAAAGGACCTTAAGATCATCTAGTTCTAACCCCCCTGCCATGGGCAGGGACACCTCACACTAGACCATGCCACCCAAGCCTCCATCCAACCTGGCCTTGAGCACTGCCAGGGATGGAGCATTCACAACTTCCTTGGGCAACCCATTCCTGGGGTCCTGGGCTTGTTTGTGGTTCCCCAAAGGGAGGTGGGACCTTCCCTCTGCTTGTGCAGCTCAAATCCAAGCGCTGCCTCTGGACTGTCTCCTGCTCCAGCTTTATCAGCCTCTTCGCCTGCGGGTTGCCTTGATCGGCCTGGAGGTGTGGAGCTACAAGGACAAGATTGTGGTCAGCCCCAACCCAGAGGTGACGCTGGACAACTTCCTCCACTGGCGGGAGGCAGAGCTGCTGCGGAGGAAGCCTCATGACAATGCCCAGCTCATCACGTAAGGACGGAGTGTGGGGCACCACTGCGCTGTTCCTGCAGCCCTGCTGCCACTCAGGCCACACGGTGGCCTTGGTGGCATCTCAATCCCACACAGGGGCATAGACTTCCATGGCACGACTGTAGGGCTCGCCAAGAAGCTGGTGATGTGCACCAGGGACTCGGGTGGTGTCAACCAGGTGGGTCCCACTGCCCGGGCATGGCCGGGGTGGGCAGCATGGTCCCACCATCTGCCTTCCCTGCACTGTATTTCCCAGAGGGGGGTCTCTCCTGTATTGCTCTCCAGCTTTCGTCCTCCATAGCCTCCACAGGGGTATGGTCCCTGGCATCTCTGACCCCACCAAAGTGTCAGGCTATCTGTGGAAAGCCAGCAGGGTGCCTGTGGAGGGCTCTGATGTAGCTGAGCCCTGAAGAGCCTCCCCAAGCAGCTCTGTGGACACAGGACTTCTCCCACTGCCTGTCAGGTGGCTGGGACTTGGTTCACAATTTCTCCTCAGCCATCCTGGTTGTGCTGCTCATCCCTCCCCAGGGAGGGCATCCTTTGTGGTTGCCATGGGACCTGTGGCTGACCAGAACCACCACAAAGCATCGTTTCAGGGTAGATGTTATATCTAAGCTCACTTACATCCCAGTCTGGATGTCTTCAGGGGCCATGGGAAGAAGTCCAGCTTTCGTCTTCCTTTACCTCTCCATGGCACCAATGAGGGAACAAATCATAGAATCACAGAATCAACCAGGTTGGAAAAGACCTTTAAAATCAAGTCCAACCATTAGCCCAGGACTGCCAAGGCCACCACTAATGTATGTCACCAAGGGCCTCGTCACAGGCACTGAGCAGTTGGAGAGCACCAGTGGGCCCCATGGAGGTGCTTTGGAGGACATTTAAACCACACTGCACTTCTTGTCCCACAGGACCATAGCACAAATCCCATTGGTGCCGCATCCACCATGGCTCACGAGATGGGGCACAACCTGGGGATGTCTCACGATGAAGACGTGGCCGGCTGCCGCTGTCCTGTCCCCAAAGCTGATGGAGGATGTGTCATGGCAGCGAGTGTTGGGTGAGTGAAGGAGAAAGGGGAATATCCCTGGGCAGCAAATACTTTGAGGTGTCCTCCAGTGCTGTCCTGATGGGGTGAAGCCTGTGAGATGGTCAGGTCTGCGTGGACACTCCACTCGAAGCTGCACTTCAAAGGTCTGTTGGTGCCTTTGAGTCTGTTTGGTGGCCCTCCAGCTTCTCCCTGGGCTGGTGGGTGCGAGGACCCTTTGGGCTCTCACCTCTGCTCATGGCTGCCTTCTTCTTGTGCCCCTTCAGCTTGGTTTACCCGAAGCTGTTCAGCCGCTGCAGCGAGCAGGACATGTGGCAGTTCCTTGGGGACCCCAGGACCAGTTGTCTGCTGAACGTCCCCAGGGCAGATGAGCTGTACGGGGGGCCCGTGTGCGGGAACCAGTTTGTGGAGCGGGGAGAGCAATGTGACTGTGGCGTGCCAGAGGTAGGGATGTGCTCTGAGAGCCCGGGAAGGAGAGGGGGTAGCGGGGACCTGAGAGGTGTCATTCAGACTTGGAAAAGGTTGTGCAAGTCTCTTCCTTGGGCATCATGCTTTGCAAGGCTCATCTTCATAGAATCACAGCATCCCAGACTGGTTTGTGTTGGAATGGACCTTAAAGCTCATCCAGTCACAACCCCCTGCCACGGGCAGGGACACCTTCCACTAGAGCAGGTTGCTCCAAGCCCCTGTGTCCAACCTGGCCTTGAACACTGCCAGGGATGGGGCAGCCACAGCTTCTCTGGGAAAAGTCTGTGCCAGCGCCTCAGCACCCTCACAGGGAAGAGCTTCTGCCTCAGAGCTCATCTCAATCTCCCCTCTGGCAGGTTAAAGCCATTCCCCCTTGTCCTGTCCCTACAGGCCCTTGTCCAAAGCCCCTCTCCAGGTTTCCTGTAGCCCCTTTAGGCACTGGGAGCTGCTCTAAGGTCTCCCCTTAAGGAGCCTTTTCTTCCCCAGGCTGAACCAGCCCAGCTCTCTCAGCCTGTGCAAAGAGAAGGTTCACTCTCTTAGCAGCTTTCTGTCCTGGCACCTTTGGCATGGAAGCAGTGGCTGGACGTTTCCAGTTTGGGAGCTGGGCTATGCTATGCATAGAATCTTCCTCATGTTCTTGATCCTGCTTCAAAAAATACCCTTGTGCAGGACATTTAACTTGGGTGTGTGCCCCACTTCATGTAGCTGGCTGTGATTTTAGGAAAGATGGACATCATGCTCCAACATATCCTCCAAAGAGATGATCCAAAGGGTGGGTCATCATGGCATGTTGTCCTTTGAAGAGCTGTGCTCACCTTTTCCTCATTCATAGCATCCCATCAGTGCATCAGAAGGTGGGGACATCTCAGACAAATGGCCAGGCAACGCCTCTGGGATAAATCCCCAGGTCACAGCCCTGCTCTGGGACCTGAAGGGATGCTCTCCAAGGAGCACAGAGATCCTCAAGTTTTCTCCTTCCCAGAGGTGTGCAGTGAGGCTACCAGAGAGCAGGGTCCATCTTCTGAAAAGCCTCTTTTGGTGCTTTAGTTTGGTCTCCTAAGGGGGTAAAGGAGGGGCAGGAACAGTTCCCACCTGGGATGGAGCTGTGGGTTTGCCCCATGGCTCAGCCTGTGGCAGGCACACTGCAGTGGTACCTGCTGATGGGGAACTGGGGTCCCCTCAGAAGGGCAGGAAAGGTTCTTCAAGAGGGGTCTTGGGAGGATTCCAGTTGCTCCCTTTGTTGCAGGAGTGCTCCGACCACTGCTGCAACGCCACCACTTGCCAGCTGAGAGAGGGAGCCGAGTGCGCCCGGGGGGAATGCTGCCAGGACTGCAAGGTACTTGCCAGTGGAGTCTGGCTCTAGCTCCTGCAGAGCTTCCAGTGGAAGCAAGGTGCATCCATACCCTGGGGACCTCTGTAGCAGCCTCTTTTGCCCAGAGCCAAATGGAGTGATTCCAAAAGGAGTGATTCCTCCTGCAATGCTTTGGGGGAGGAATCACTCCTTCTATTCAGTGCTCTCACTACATGAACAGGCAGCATCTCTGGTGGGAAGGGGTTGGGGAAGTGAAGCAGCCTCTGCTTCTGGCATACCGGAATGCCCAGGTCCACCAGCTCTGTTAGGTTAGGTGCAGGATGGAAGGTGTTGAAGAACTGGGCAACGTTCAGAACAGATCAGCACGGCCCATTCCTGATGCAGGAAACCTCTTCTGCTCCATTCATCTGAAAGAAAGTTGAGTTACATACATTGGAAATGCACATACATGTGCATTTCCTGCACACAGGCGTAAGAAATGCCTTAACGTGAAGAGACAGGGCTGGAATGATAGAATTAGACTGATTTAGGTTGGAAGGGACCTTAAAGCTCATCCACCTCCAACCCCCTGCCACGGGCAGGGACACCTTCCACTAGAGCAGGTTGCTCCAAGCCCCTGTGTCCAACCTGGCCTTGAACACTGCCAGGGATGGGGCAGCCACAGCTTCTCTGGGCACCTGTGCCAGAGCCTCACCACCCTCACAAGAGGACCCTTGGGCAAGTCCAGACTAAAAGCAAAGCACAAGGTGCTGCCTGCAGGGAGAGATTTAACTATGGGAAGATGCCACAGTCCAATGCCTGGTGGTGTCTGGATCTTTGAGGTGCTGCCTGGATGTGGTGCCTGTGTGCCTGTGGGGTTATGAGAGCACTGGAGCAGCACTGACACCCCCTTTCCTGTGCAGGTGAAGGCTGCTGGTGTGCTCTGCCGGGCCAGCAAGAACGACTGCGACCTGCCCGAGCACTGCACCGGGCTCAGCGCTGAGTGCCCAGAGGACGTGTTCCAGGAGAATGGCATCTCCTGCCACAATGGCAACGGCTATTGCTACAATGGGGCCTGTCCCTCGCATGGCGAGCAGTGCCGCGCTCTCTGGGGTGCAGGTAGCAGCTCCCCACCATCCTCACCCCATCACCGGGTGATGTGCTGGAGCCATGGCTCACGCGGCCATCGCATGGTCCCCTCCTGTACCCCAGTGCTGTGGTTGCTGATGCTAAAGCATGGCACTGCTGTGATCCTTTCCATGTGTCCCACAGAGGCCCAAGTGGCTCCTGATGTCTGCTTTAAGCACAACAGCGAGCAGCACCTTCACCTCCACTGCCTCACCGAGCATGGGAAGCGGCCCTGCAGCCCCAAGTAAGGATCTGGGGGGGTGGTTGTGGTGCCCGTGTTGGCTCTGCGGGGTTGATCAAACCCCACTGCTGCTGCTGCCCATGACTGCTCTCCCGCAGGGACGTGAAGTGTGGCACACTGCTGTGCCTGAGCGACAACACCAGCCCTGTCCTTGGCGGTGGCTCCTACTCCCTCTTCTTTGGCCGCTTCAAGTGCAAGGCGGTCATCGCCAGCAACGACGCCAATGAGGTGGTGGCCAAGCTCAGGCTGGTGCCCACTGGTGCCAAGTGTGGAGAGGAGATGGTGAGCGGCCATGCTGGGGTGTCTGGGGGCTTATGACCACCCTGTGGGGACCCAGGGCAGCCTTATAGCCCCCCTGTCTACCCACAGGTTTGCTATGGTGGGCGCTGCCAGAATCTCCTGGTCTATGGCAACAAGAACTGCTCGGCCAAGTGCAACAACCATGGGGTACGCTGTGGGATCATGGTCTTTCAGAGCACTGATCCTGGCTCCTGTAGCATATCCACTGCCCTGACGCTTTCCTCCTTCCTCTCAGGTGTGCAACCACAAGCGGGAGTGCCACTGTGAGCCAGGCTGGGCAGCACCCTACTGCGAGCACCAGATTTCGGGGATGGTGGCGGGTATGGAACCCCCTTTGCATGGCCAGCATCAGCTCCCCCAGCCATGGGGAGGGGTTGGCACCCTGCTGTGGTGCCAGCAGGTGCTGCTCCGTCCCTAGGGGTGCCTGTGCCAACAATGGCTGTGTCTCCACAGGGAGCAGCAGCGTGGTGGTGGTGGCTGTGCTGGCTGTGCTGGCACTCTGCGGCATCCTGCTGTGTGGTGGCATCGTGCTCCTCAGAGGCAGGGGGACAACGCACTTGCAGAAAGGGTACTTCCTCTCCCGTCTGCCCCACAGCGGGGCTGAGCTCAGGAGGTGCCTGAAGCAGCACCACATTGTCTCTGTGCCCCACAGGAGGACCTCCAGCAGCCCCACCGCAGGCCTGGCCAACCCGCTGTTCCAGGAGGGCGGCCACACACGGCCCCCCCCGGAGGCCACTCTCCCACCGCGACATCGGCCCCCCCAGCCTGCTCAGCAGCACGGTGGCCCCGCGGGGGACCCGGGCTCTTGCACCCTGCCGCCCGGCCCCAGAGGTGAGGGACCGGGGTGGAGCATGGGGCAGCCTTGGGGGTGCTGGTGGGAGGGCAGGTTCTCACCCTGCTTTCTGCTGCCCCTGCAGCCACCGGCTCCAGTCCTGCAGGTGACATCTCCATCCTCTCCAGGACAGCCCCTGCAGGTAAACACCTTGTGGTGGGGTGGCCTACCCTGGCCTGACAGCCCCAGATGTGTGGGGCTGTCCAGATGCCCCACATTTGTGGAGTGGACCAGGTGGCTGATGAGTGGGGGGGGGTGGGGGGCATTCTCTGCCCCCTATTCCCCTCTGGATCCCTCCTTGGTGCCCAGGCAAGGGACTTCATGTTCAGCCTGGAGAAGAGAAGGCTCCTGAAGGAGAGACCTTAGGGCAGCTTCAGTGCCTAAAGGGGCTACAAGAAACCTGGAGAGGGGTTTTGGACAAGGGCCTGTAGGGACAGGACAAGGGGAATGGCTTTAACCTGCCAGAGGGGAGACTGAGATGAGCTCTGAGGCAGAAGTTCTTCCCTGTGAGGGTGCTGAGGCGCTGGCACAGACTTTTCCCAGAGAAGCTGTGGCTGCCCCATCCCTGGCAGTGTTCAAGGCCAGGTTGGACACAGGGGCTTGGAGCAACCTGCTCTAGTGGAAGGTGTCCCCACCCATGGCAGGGGGTTGGAAATGGACAATCCTAAGGTGCCTTCCAACACAAATCAGTCTGTGATTCTATCCTTGGGTCTCTCCTCTTGACAGGCGAAGCCAAAGCCACCCCGCAAGCCTCTCCCAGCACTGAAGAGCAAGGCACCATGCTGTAGCGAGAGGCCACCAGGAGCAGCCGTATCACCATCCCCTGCCTTGGTCTTTCAGCGGGGCACCCCCCCGAAGGTGGCCCTGAAGCCCCCTGTGGCCAGGAGGTGACCAAGGATGCTCCACCTGCTACCACAGCCATGTCGCCGAGTGGCACAGCAGGGAGCTGCCGTCTCGCTTCCACCCTTACTTGAATCCCTCTCCAAACCCTCCCCAGGAGGGCACCAGTGTTTACAGATACTCGAGTTGTGCCTTAACAGACGTCATAGCCCCATGGCTGGCCCAGGGAGAGCCATCAGCTGGGGCTTCCCGAGGACACCAGGAGCAGGGACAATGCCAGCACTGGTTCCGAGGCTCTCCTGCACCCTGGGAGCTGCTGCCTTCTCTCCCGACATCCTGAATGTGTCCTGCTCCTCCTGTCCCTTCCCACTGCACCATGGCCACTAAGCCCCATGGCCACTGCCCCAGCTGGGGACAGTCACACTGGGGGTTGTGGCAGGTCCAAGCCAAGCTGGGGCTTCCCCACAGGGCTTTTATCTCTGCACTTACCCCTTGAGTTACTGTTCCAAAAGGGAATTTCTTGGGAGCCTTTTTACTGCAGCCGTTAACTTATGACCCTGATGTGACCATTTTGTTGTGAAACCTCCCTGTTTTTTACATTTCAGTTTAAAGGCTTTTGTACCAATAAAGACTGAAGTATCATGGGATGTCTCTCAGCAGGAGGGTGGCAGCTGGGGCTCATGGGGGAGAAGGGATTGAACTGAGCTCCCAAATCGTGTGCCAGAGCCATGGAGGCTCATCTGCCAAACCAGGCCCTGGCCTTGTTCTGTGAACAAAGGCTTGGCCACCACGACTGCAGTTCATCTCCCACCATCCTATTCCAAGACAAGCACCCATACTTGCAGCAACATTAGTGCTTAGGGACCAGCCCACCATCCCCAAGGACATCACAGCACCCAGCAGCCGGGAAACACTCCCCACAGGCCATACACAAGCAACGGAGCAGCTCTGGGGCCAAGTGCCAGCAGGCTCAGCTCCCAGCACAAGCTTCAGAGGACAAAGCCCTGTTTTGTTTCTGCTATTATGTGCTGCCCCAGCTACTCAGCACCATCTTGGGGCTTGCTTTGTGGCTTGCAGGGCTCCCGGCATGCAGTCCCTGCACTATTACTGCAGGGACAGAGGCATGGATGTCCCCCCTCCACATGCTTACAGAGAAACCAGACCTAGGACGCACAAAGCCACCAAGGAAACTGTAACAAAATAGTTTTATTCTGCTTATCAAAAGAACTTAACACTGTGCATGTAAACTTGAACATATGTATCATGTTTTTAAGGTCCCTTCCAACCCAAGCCATTCTATGTTTCCTTAAAGAAGGTGTGGATCCAGTGGCAGACCCCTTTACTCACAGAACCACACAGGCCTTTTGAACAGAGAGAAAAATCAGCTCAACCCCACGTTTCTGGTGGCACCAGGAGTGCCCCTGGTATCCCTCAGAGCACAGGGATAGGAGATGGCTGCTGCACACCCAACCAGAGCAGGATGACAATTAGCCAGCGATAGCCACGAATGTACCTGAAAGGCAGCAAGGAGGGCGAGCGAGGCTCAGATCCAAAGGGAAGCAGCCCTTCCTGCACTGGCCTGAAAGGCTTTCCTGCTCCCTGCATGGGGATCTCACTCTGACCACTGCAGGACAACTGTGGGCTGCCGGGTTACTGCTTCTACTGGTACCCATGTGCCCCTCTCGTCACTTCCAGGCTGGCAGAACCTATCCCTGTCCACCAGCCTGATGCCCAGGGTGTGATGCACATGGAGACATGTCTATGTCTCCTCCAGGAGCGCTTCTGTTCTATAAAGCCTGCATTTGTCCCAAAATTCAGTCGAAGTGGCTGCTGTGGGGTGAGGAGAGGATGTGTTCCTGATGCAAGCCAGCAACACTGCGGAGGTGGACGGTCAAAGAGATGTGACTGCACTGGCCCCTTGAAGCCCTTCCCACAGGAGAAAAGGGACCTTGCAAGCCAAACAATACTTCCAGGAGACAGTTCAAACACCATGGCTACAAAATACACTGCCACCCCCTTTCTGTCCTGGCCCCTTCCCCTGGGGAGGGCACTGCAGGGTCTAATGAGGCTCATGCTGTGCCTGCCCGCTCCTCTCCTGCCATCAGTCAAGGGTTTCACCTCTGCCCTGCCATGCTGCCTTCCAGCATGACATGAAGATATCCTTCCTGCTCCTCTGCCCACCAGTATCCTTCAAAGGCTGCTCTTCACCAGGAGGAGCTTTTGGCAGGTGAAGGCATGAGCCCCACCATGCAAAAGCTCAGCTCAGTGCTCCCCAGGCTGGGATCTGCATGGCACATGGCTGTGCCACCAACCCCTGTGCACCAGGGAGACTGGAGACACCTCTCTTCCTGGCAAAAGCAGCATCCCCCCTCTCATCCTTGGAGCACACACATGCACAGCCTCCCAGGAAGCCAGGCTTGGTGCTCAGCACCTTAAGTTGGCTTCCTACTGGGGCAAGGACCTGGTCCCTGGCTCCTGACATGGCTGGGTTTGAAGAGCAACTGGTGTCCTGGAGCAGACCAGCAACTAGGCCTTAGGTTTGCAGACAGGAGGAAAGAAACATCACTGAAACTGCTGCAAAGTCCCACAGTCATATATTACTGTTACCCAAGCTGGCCTGCAGGAGAGGCAGGGTCAGTGTATCCCTGCTCTGCCCCAGAGATGCAGGAGAGGCAGCCAGGAAAGGAGCTGAGACAGCATAAGGCACCATATGTAACCAAACCTCCTTGAGGAGAGACACTGCCAACCTCCGAGTCAAGCCACACAGGATAGGAAAGCAGCACTGGAAAGCCTGAAGCCCACACAACTCACTTGGGGAAATCACTAGCAGAGGTGAAATTCAGGCTGCTTTGGGTTGAATGTTTCACCAAGGCAAAAGCTAGGCATGTTCTTCCCCTTGTCACAAGACTGCAGATGGTGCCAGGGGCAGATTCAACACCAGCACCAACCAGCCCATACAAGGGGGCACCAAGGGGACAGGAAAGCAGGATGAACATACAGCTATCCCAGGCTGAGGAGAAAAGGTAGCCTCTGCACAAGTGGTGGGTTCAGAGGCAGGCAATGCTGTAGTGCTACCAGCTGGGGAACAGCATTCCAGCTCAAGCTCTTGCCAGTTGGCTTCCCCAGCCACCGTCTTCTGGGATCATCGCAGAACACAATGAGAAACAGGTCCTAGAAACAAGCACATCCTCACAGGCAAAGGGAAGGACAAAGGAAAAGAGGAAAGCAGACTGTACCACCAGATTTACCCCCCAAGCATGTCTCTCTCTCTCACACTGCAGTGGCACACTGGGAGCAGCGGTTGAATATATTACAACAGACAGGAGGAGGTAAGATCGTGAGCCAGCACTGCTTGTGAGACAACAGCCCCAGCAAAGCCTGGCCAGTGATGAGAGGACCAGTGACGCACTCCCAACTGTTGCTGTTGAAAGACACACGAGGCAGGTCCCACTTCTTCTTGGAGCAGTGGATTTTGCACTGGGGAGCAATGATGCCTCACCTACTTTGCAGTTGAGGTGTCACACATCTGATCTGCTGCAGGGCAGGGTCCCTTCACTCTTCTCTTCCCCTTCACTTTGCCAGCGAGGCACAGCAGTGGAAATTCAGCCCCCTTTCCCTGGTGAAAAGACCTACAGGGAGGCTGGGGCCTAAGCAAAGATTTCTCAGCTCTGTTCCCAAACAGCTCTTTGGAGGTGCTCCATGCACTCTGAAATCTGGTTTAGGATGCAAGGTGAGACCCAGCCACCCAGCTGAAACATACTACAGTCAGTCACAGGCAGCAAGAGGCTGTTGCTTGGAGAGGGGAGTTACAGAAGCCTGTTAGGGACTGCTTGCTCCAAAGTTGTTATCTAATGCCACTGCCTACAGGAAAGAATATAATGGCTATGCATATCCTATTCAAACAACCTATTCCACACCAAACCATTCTTTGTCAGGCCAGGCTTTGGCCTGAGCAGCAACACGGAGAGCCAAGGAGAGCCCATTCCACTGGAGTCCTTGAGGAGAGTTAGAGAGCGCCGGAAGAAACCTGCCTCAGAGTCCACACAACACAGCTTCATTGGCAGGATGAAGGAAACCTCTTCACTTGGCCTCAGTGAGGAGCACTGCGGAATGCCCAGCGTGTGGCAACACAGCACTCAAAGCCACATCTCCTACCTCCAGAGTAATGCTCACTAAATAACTGCACCTACTGCAGGGAAGGCTTGCCTGGTGTCTTGTCTTTTAATATTCCAGTATAGGTATGTTAGTACAGGATTATCCCTCATTTGGAAGCACCAATTTAATAGGGGAAGAAATGGAAGAGGCAGAGCACTTGCAAATGTGTTGCTAGAAGAAAATCAACCCAACTGCCACCTATACACAAGATGTCCACGCTGCATCCGCCCCAGTAGCACAGGGCAACATCCCCATTCATAGCCAGGCTAGTTGTTGAGCTACACCAGGTATCCTTCTACCTCTGTCAGCCAGTGCTTTCCTTTGCTCTGAGGTGGTTTTCCCCAGAGGTCTCTGGGGCCTCCTGTGAAGGAAGATTGGTTTCTTGGGCAGTCCTCAGATTGGGTTGCTGGAAGGCACAGGAATCCAGAAACACGTTGGGGATGCGATCACCAAAATACAGCTTGCTGTTGGCAGCTATTGCTTCGTATTTCATTAGCTCCAGATACTCAGGGGTAAGTTTTAGCTACAAAAAGAGAAACCAGAGCTTGTAAGAGACAACCTTCTGGGCCCCACGTCATTAGATTTCTTCTGAGGCAGCTGCTTCCTGGGTTGTTAAACCAAGTGTTTCTTCAGTGCTGCCCACCTGAACTTAATCACCTGTGCAGAGGGAAAGAGTAAGCAAGTCCTCTCCTGACCAGCTTTCAAGTGCTCACCTTGTTGGAATCAGCCAGCTTCCAAGCAGCATAGAACTCTGCATCAGCTTTTGCCTTCTCTCTTGCTAGGAACGCAGCATCTAACACAGCAACAGACAGGAAAAGAATCATTAGCAAGTGAGTAGCCCCATCACAGAAGCACCTGAGCCTTCGTCCCATGGGGACAGCCACTTGGCTGGCCTTGTACTTGCACTGCCAGCTTCTTGGAGAGGTACCTGCAAGGGGGAGGAACGACCCCAGCGCATAACCTCGTGCTGTTGCACCCTTTACTGTTTTTGCAGGATGGTGATGTCTATGAGCCCAGCTCTGAGGTTCCTTTACTTGCCACCACCCTTTAGCTGGAAGATGACCCCAGTAGCACAGTTACCTTCAATCTCAGAAATCCGCTTTTCTGTTTCCTTCTCCATAATCTTCTGTTGATAGTGAATCTTGGCCACCTGAGCAGCCTTCTCTGCCTCTGCAATCACAACAGGCTCGGCTCAGACATTTGCTTCTCAGAGCTTGAGCATCAGCACCCTGACCACAGCACCTGGTCGCAGGATGTGCCACACCAGCAGTTTGCTCTCTGCTGCTTCCCTTTCTGCTCGGATCCTACAGTGCCAGTTTGTGCTCCAAGCAACACAGTTACAGGAAGAAAACACAGTGCTGATGTTTCTAGAGTTGCACTGGCTGACATCCCTTTTACAAGTGTGACACAGGGACATTTAGCTTCAAGCCCAAGCAGTTTTTCTGGCAGAGCTGTTACCTCTTGGCCTGCTCCAGCAGCAGCCCTGCTGCAGGATAGAGGTGTTTGCTGCTATGGGGAGGGAGGTAAGACACAGATACAGCAGCACAAACACTTGTATTTTCTAAATGACTGTTGGTGCAGCCTGGCTGGACCTCCTTCAGGGAGCTGTCAGCAATGGAAGACAATGTCCTACCCTGGCTTCCTGGGGGATGTAGGAACGGAAATTTAGTGTGGCCCCTGTCCACTAGTACTCCCAACTGGTGACATACCAATGAGTGCTTTCTTCCGGTCTGTCTCTGCCTCTTTCTCTACTACCTTCTGCTTCTGGGCTGCAATCAACAGCTTGGTCTTCTCAGCCTCCCTGCAGGGTGAGAAACAGGGAAACAGAGCTGGTGAGCAGCTCTGCAAAGCAGGGCATGAGAGGGGAACATGAAGTCAACTAGTTGCCAGCATCATGTCGTCACAGCCATGAGGACTAGTTCTGTCTTCAGCTATACCAGCCAGTGTGTAGCCAGAAGGACAAAGGAAGTGATTATTCCCCCCTCTCTATTTGGCACTGGTGAGGCCACAACTGGATGCTATATACAATCACAACTGGATGTTATATCCAGTTTGAGGCCCTCTGGATGAGAAGCAAGTCACCTGCAGGGCAATTGTAGATGTGGGATGGAGGCCAGGGCATATGAGGAGAGGCTGCAGGAACTGGGCTGGAGATGAGGAGGTGAAGTGGGATCCAACCACATCTCCCCTTGCCCAAAGGGGTTCCTGGAGGCACTAGGGCTGGACTCTGCTCAGAGGGGCACTGTTGGAGCCCCAGAGGCAGCAGCCAAGCTGCAGCACAGGAAACACCAGGCAGCCCCAAGGAAACAGCCCATCCCTGTGCAAGCCTGAGCAGCTGGGAATCTCCATCCCCAGGGATGTCCTGACTTGCCTGGACACAGGCCCCCAGTGAGCTGCTGCAGCTGAGGGACTGGTCCTGCTTTGGGAAAGGATTGGACGACAGATCTCCATGGGAATGTCTCAGAGTAAAATCTGGCAACAATTCTGTGAGTTTGCTGGAGGGGACCTTATGGACATCAAGACCTCTGTGCTCTGTTTATGAGTCTTCTACAGGTTCTCTATAGCACATCATACGTACATACAGGAAGAGGAACATAGCCCTGATATGGGGGGCTATGTTGTAGATGCTAACAACCACCTTTGTGAAGGGCTGAAAGGCTTCCAGGTGAAAGAGCTATGGAGATGGAGAAACAGAATGGGAAGGGCACCTAGCCAAGCACTCACTAACCCCAGCTCTCACCTTCTGAGCACCAGGTAAGAGCTTTCTAAGAGGATTATGCCTATGCTGAACCCTGAAAACCAATCCATACAATTTTATGTACAGCTACTCACATGAGCTCAAAATTTCTTCGGATGGCTTCTGGAATTTTGGGTTTTGTAACACGCACAGCCTATTGAAAACAGAAAAAGGGAGTGCATTTGAAATGAAACATTTTGATGGGAGGTGCATAACTAAAGAATGTCTTTGCAAAACCAGCTGTTGTGCTCTAGACATCTCCACATGGATCCAAAACCACACATAATGGTTCCTAATTCTCTTGTACAACACAGACAAGCACAGCCGCTCTCACAGAGTTCACATTTCCTGTCTTTGCACCGCTTATGGTAAACTTTTGCCTGAAATCTTGCTGCAACCAAGTGCAAGTTAACTTGGGTGTTTGGAAGAGCTGTGCCATCTCAACTTCTTTGTGATACACCATTGCCTGTGGTTCACCCTCATCAAACCAGAGCAAGCCTATGCACAACTGAGCCCCAAAGCAGAACGGTATCTGTTGTAGCATTACCTATACTATCAACAGGAGGTTTCCCCTCTCTGCATGCATGCAGCCAGCCTAGCTAAATGTGGCAACAAGAACAGCAAAACAGTCTCACATTCCTCCTCAGTGGCAACCTGGAGATTTCCATCTCAGCATTTGCATACCTAGGGTACATTTTTCTCAGTTGGTTGCCCTGAACTTCAAGATGCCAAAAAGCCAGTATGCCCCATAGCCTGCCTAAGATTAAACATGATTTTCTAACACTAAGTGTAAGCGGAAAATCACTTTGGATATAACACCTTTCCCCATCTCTGGCATAAGTGCAGAAAAGATGGAAGACCCCTTTGTTTTCCAATGACCTGTAGGAACTGTGCTGGCACACTAGAGCACCCAGATCTGCAGGAGTGTCAAACATAGCTTAAAAGAAAGACATTTTCTGTCTCTTTGCAAATTAAATCCAATACCTGCAGGTCTGTGGCCTAAAAGGTCCTTTTCTCAATCCTGCAGGTCTTCCCTTAATGTAAACCCAATGTTTAGAATTGGTAACTGTCATTTGGACAGTCTTCAACTGATAAACCTCAACTCAAGGTTCAACAGTTTCAGGTTATGTGGACAATGGAAGCAAGAAACCTCATCAATCTAGTGAAAGATGAGCAAATTAGAGGTGGAAATAGAACAGTCATTGTTAGGGAATGAACCTACCTGGATAGTGAGACCCGGTGCCATGACATTGAGATCCTTCTGCAGGGCCAACTTCAGATTCTCATCTATCTGATCTGTGTTTGGAGGAAAAGAGAGACCACTTAGCTTACAATCTTTTCTCCTATAGCTTGTGTGGCAGACAGTCAGCTGGCCCTGAAGAGCAGGAATCTCTATGGTGTAAGCTTTTTAAGATCACTGAGTACATTGTTTCCCTTCCTATATCCCCTGGAAAATGTTCCCAAAAGAAAAGCCACACTCTAGAAAGGTTCAGCTGTTGATGAACTCATGGTATCGGAGCTAAGAGCAAATGGTTTTTAGTGTCTCAGCAAGAAAAAGCACCCAGAGCCTGTGGAAGAAGTTAATCCCTTCCTAGCCAGAGCCACACCAACCCTGCTGCCAGTGGCCAACTCTGCCTCAAGTGTCTGGTGAACCTGCAGGATCCAGTACCTGCTACTAAAGAAAAAAGGCATTTTGTTACTTCCAAGCTCCAGGAAGATTTTTCTGCAGAAATGGTCAGTTATGGAATGATTAAGCTGCGTGTAATAACAGGAAACTCCTCTCTGACCACAGCTATTTGTTGAGTCTGAGTGGAGATTTCAAAGATTTAGTCCCTTAATATTAATTAATCTCTGCTAACTTTTTATCTTCCATAAACCCATTTTCCCCTGCTCTGGCACTCAAGAAGGAACATAATACTGTTCCATCTTTGAGGGCACAGGTAGGTACCAAGAAGCAGAACACCAAATTTGCTCATTCCTGAACCACTGCTACCCCTTGTGAAAAAAATATAGCATTGCAGCGAACTAAGGTCATGTCCCTTCTGGGTCTCACTTGCTAAAAACAGCCATAAAGAAGCTTTTAAAGTAAAACCAAATCAACCCAGAAACAGAACAGGGGCCTAAAAGTAGAAGTAGACATGACAAAACCATCATCATAGTGAAGGCAAATGGCATGACTGCACACACAAGAGCAGGGGGGCTACTTTGTGCATCCAGAATTCAGGCCTAAGTGGAAAAGGACTGAAATCAAACTCCCCTGCGCAGATGTGAAAAGACAAAGAAATCTGAGTCATTGAAGAGTAAAGCTACAAAGGAAGCAGCACATGGATATACAGCACAGTGGCTGTTTGCTCACAGGAGCCTGCTCTAACATATTCCACAGCAGACCAGGGAGATCGCACAGCTCTTGATGGGTACATCCAGTTGCCATCCACTTACCAAACAGCTGAATGTATACTTCCTGCAGAGTATGGGCACTGCAGAACTGATTCAGCTCATGATGAATTTTATTGAAGATCAAGGTCTTATCGTAGTCTGCAGTGTAGTTTCTCACAATATCATACACTGAGGAAGTAAGAGAATTATCACAGGTCACCACCAACGTGTATCACTTTCTGCAACGCCACCACTGCAAACAGCTCAGAACATTAGGAAAGTAGTGCAGCACTGGGACAGGTTTGGGGGGAGTTTTCAGGACTTGGCTGCACAAAGCCAAGTCCTGGGCTGCCCTGCCCAGCTGTTAGTGAGAAGCCTGGGAGGGAGGTCAGAGGAGATACCTGCAGAGGTCCCCTCCACCAGTGCTGCTGGGATCATACGACTTCAAAGAGCAGAGTAATCACAGCATGATATACTGCATGGTCCTGGTTTATGATCTGCATTAGTGAAACAATAAAGCCTATCCAGGACCTGCATGCATAGGAACAGATACTACTGAGTGAAAACAAGTATCATTCACACAATTATAGAACCATAGAATCCCAGACTGCTTTGGGTTGAAGGGACCTTAAAGCTCATCCAGTTCCAACCCCCTGCCACGGGCAGGGACACCTTCCACTAGAGCAGGTTGCTCCAAGCCCCTGTGTCCAACCTGGCCTTGAACACTGCCAGGGATGGGGCAGCCACAGCTTCTCTGGGCACCCTGTGCCAGCACCTCAGTACCCTCACAGGGAAGAACTTCTGCCTAAGATCTAACATGAATTATTATAACATGAATTATAACATGAGTTCACCCCTTGATGCCTCAGTAGTGTTAGCATTTTGCATTAAACTATGCTGCTGGGTCTGTGGTTCGGCAGCTGGTGAAGTAAGAAGGCAAGAGGCTCTTAGGTGGGCTCTGCCTTTGTGATCTCCCAGGAGCTGAGCTAGCAAGCACATGGGGAATTTATCCCTTGTCTTTAGTCTCCCCTTCAGTAGCAAGAAATAGGATTGCATGAGCACCCATCACATTTCTAACTATACAGGGGAGGAGCAAGCCTAGAATTTACCTTCAACTTTGCACACCTGGGGCTTGCAGACACATGCATGAAACTAAACGCTATGGTTCTTGGAACCAGAAGGATAGCAAGACAGAAGTCTTGCAAACCAAGACAGAACTGCTAGGGGATAGGTGAAGACAGTCGCAGTGCTGCTTGTTGAAACAGGACGGGAAATACCTGCGTATGGTGCCAATTTATTCACAACTTCTATTCGGTCAATGTAAATCATAACACCACCACTGCAAGTAAGAAAGAGAATTCATTCATTATTACTGCAACTGTTAACAGTGGTCCATATTTAAAGCAGATTTAAATCCCTCTTTTACTAAGTTCTACTAAACCTTCCCAGGACAATTCTGACTTTGGAGCACTTTGCAATTAGATGGCAGCAAATCCCAGCTTTGTCCAGGCCGGTCCCTCTCTCCCCATAAATCACAAGCATGCTGCAGCAAGTCTGCAAAGCACTTTGGCTTCACTTTGTTAACTCCAGTGAAAGGAAAATGTTTTCGAAGAGGACTGTAGCTGCAGCTCTCAGAAAGGGGGAACCCAACACAATGAAGGGAAGGCAACAAGGCCAGCAGATAACACCTGCAAGCAGCCCAGCAGACAAGATGCAGACAGAGCTCTTCTAGACAGCAAATACATTTGAAAGAGAAAAGCCCTTAGTTCAAGTTCATGCATTTACTAACTCCACCAGCAACTTGACAAGGCCCCTTCTAGAAAGGAAGAAACAAAGCATGTAGCAGACTTTAATTCATGTTCCCTGCTTCAATGTCACGTTGTGAATGGCTCTCCAGGAACACTCCCACCATGCACGTGTGCTCAGGCACGTGCCCTGCCAAGAAGCTCCAGACACCTCATTGGAAGGAGCCTGCAGGCACAATCCTCTCTCCAAGGGATCATGGCCACCTCAGCACAAGTGGATTTCTTTTAGTGTAGTGTGTAGCAGCCACTGAGCCAGAGGAATACATAAGGAAAGGTGGGAAAGCAACAGACACCTCCATAGATCTTATAGAGGACCATGGGAACAGCTAAGGGTGTTTGGGGAGAAAGCAAGCTTTGTCTACTTCAGCTACTTCTGAGGTACACTTAGGGACATGGTCTAGTGGTGGGCTTGGCAATGTTGGGGTAATGGTTGGACTCGGTGACCATAAAAATCTTTTCCAACCTAAGGAGTCTACCAGCAGAGAAAAATGGGAATGAGGCAGGGCTTGATCCCAGCTTCTGCTCTCACTGATGTGGCTTTCAGGTCATGTCCACCCCTGGGTACCTGTGACACTGGAGAAAAGCACAAACTCTACAGTGAATTAAAACCCCTTAACTTTCAAACAGTTCCTATGTCTCTCAGAGCATGTTTTTAAAGCACGATACTCTTGCAATTCCATCCTTGGGGCAAAGACAAGTCACAAATGAGAAGCTTTAGCAGAAACTGTTCAGCAAGAGCTCATCCCCAGAAGTGGACCTCCCACATTTCCAAACTTGAAATCCCTGTGGTGTTTTAACTCAAGTGTATCCCCCATGAAACACTCAAGTTTCTTATTCTGCAGATCTTATGTCTCTGACAGTTGAAAGCCAAGTGCAGAAAAATCACCTGAACTTGCCCCTGTCCATGTTCATTCAGAGAAGGTCCCCTACGCACAGCCTGTGTTTGCTCTGCAAACCTGGTTGCTCCATGTCATGCTATGAGCTAAAAACACTGGTGATGGACTGAACTTCTCTGCTGGAAGGGACAAGTCAACAAAAATAAGATACTTGCGGCTAAAGAGAGGCTTATTTCCCAGTGAAATACTACTATTAAGAGCATGAATCTCTTTTTCACTCAAGATTTCTCTTTGGGCCATGGTCATTCTTGCAGGCTCTATCTTAAGAACTGTTTCTACTAAATAAGACAGGCCTATGGATCCTTTACAGGTATGTCAGCCTGCACCAGCAGTTATAAGGGTATGGGATGTGTGTTTTTCTCCATCTCAGCTGTTCTGCACTCTAACTGTGCCACCACATCCAACAAAATGACTATTTATCATTGCAGGTGATGTCCAACAGCATTCCTCAGCATCTTCTGAACATGCTCTCATCTTCCTGATTTGTTCCAGCCACCTTATAATACCTCCAGCACAGGGAAACCCAGCTACCATCTAAGGGTAACTTCCAGATATCTTGGTGAGGAACCAAAGCAGAACATGTGGGCTTCTTTCACCAGAATCATGTCCACTCCACATCTTTATGTTGGGATCCTTTTGGGATTCCAATTTTACGGGGATGTTAGAAGGAAAAAGAGCACGTGAGACAACCTGCCTCCTACACAGCCCCTCATCACCTCACATGCAAGAAAGGCTGGTACCTCAGACCAGAGAGGACTGCAAGCTGCCTGTCTGACCCAACCAACACCACCTACAGCAAACCTGCCCAGGATCTCAACCAGCATGGGTCACCAAGGCAGGGCAGAAGTGAATTCTATCAGTCCTTTGAGGAAACAGGTACCACTCAGAGCCAAAATCTGCTGGCCATGTTCTTCCCCACTGAGGGCTTAAGGTTAAATGAAGCCCACGAAGCACTTCCACTGTGTTTTCCATCCCTCTACCCATTTCACATCATGCAGTGGGGACAGCCCTCTCGACCCTGCTACTGTAAACCCAGGAGCCAAACCAAACTCTAACACTCTGATCTTAAAGTGAGCACCCCAGACAAGTCCTCATCTCAAACAGCCTCGTCCAGAAGATGTTGGTAAACTCCTGGGTGCAGGAAACACTTTCCTGGGCAGTTTTTGGACATTTCAGGACAGTTGCTCTGGCAGAGCATCTTGCACTGATCTGGGGCAATTCACACACCCTGTTGAGCTGGAACTGTACAAATCCTCTCCTCATCCACAGCTGGTTTACTTGCCCTTTAGCACCTGTGGCTTAAACACTGGCTCAGACTCAACAGGCCACTACCATCCCCAAAACATCTTTCTTTGCCTAAGCCTGCCTCTTGCTAGATGCAAGACAGGGTGACTCCCACAGGGAGATTTCCAGTGCTTCCAACTCTCCACTGCAGTTTCTGCAGCCTTTCTAACACCAGCATTTGCAGCCTCTGTAAAGACTACTCACAGCTCCCAAGGTCCTCACTGCAGAGCTGCTCATAAGGCTCGTCAGGCAGAGCAGCCTCTTTGTTTCAGGGAAGAGGGAAACAAGAAGAAATCCATAGGAAGTCTGAAAGGAGGATCAACACATAGACTATGTGCACCTGGGGGAAGTTCAAGCATAATTCGGCAGCAATACTGCCTGACTTTAAATGACAAGGTGAAACTGTACAGGGAACTAACATTAGAAAGCAGGCCTTGGATTTAGGATTTTAGCTCAGGCCAGGCCAGGAAAAGACAAGGGAAGAACTGAAGGACAGTGCCATAAAAAAAATAGGCAAAGGTTCAATGCTTATTGCTAGAGCTGACCACAGGCAAGACCAGACCATGTAAGGCAATCAGAGCATGTAAAAACTGGGCTTAAAGGTCAGATCTGGTCTGTCTAAACACACAGGGATTAATGCAATACATTCACCTGCAATATTCGTGCCACATTTTTCCATATGACTGGTTACCAAACAGGGATCTGTCCCAGAACAGCATTCCCTCAGTGCTCCATCTGCATTCCTGCCAACGCTCTGCACCACGAGCACAAGAGGACTCGCACGCCTTCGCCATAAACTTCTAATGCTAGAGCAATGTCACTGCTTAGTGTCCTGGCTACTTACTGTTTCTTGGCATTGCAAAACCTGCTCAATGTTTACCATGATTCTTTCCAGTGAAGTTTATAAGAAAAATGCCACTTGCCCTATTCTCTTCTGCAATAGCTGCACGACACCATTTCCAAGCAATTTATTGTATTCCACAAATAATACACCTATGAGTATATTCATTCCTGACTAATTCTTTGAGTCAGTCCTTCAGAATGCCTCCCTTTTCTAAAACTAGTTCTAAAACTAGGTTTTCCATCAGTTTTTGGAGATGAGCAGACCTGCCATGAGGAAACTGCTGAGCTTTCCAAGGAACTGTGCACACATTTTCTTGCTGGGAAAAGGCAGAAACCTCAGGCACCAGAGGCAATTCACAGCTTAGAGCAGAGGCATATTCTATCTGCTGAAATGGAATGGGTTTTGTCTCTGGGGTAACACTGGTTTATGAGAAACAGTCATTTTTGCCAAAGTATTTTAAAATCTCTATTTAATGAATTCCCTTAATGCTGTCAAGTATAAATAGGAACAGGTAAGGCAGAAACCAGGGACAGGACACCCACAGAGCCATTCAGAAACTTCTTAATGCAGATGAGAACACAGGAAAATGAATATGGTGAAACAGAACCCCAGCCTTTAAAATGCGACGGCTTAAAAGACAATTATAGAAATTTAATCTGTTTAGGATCTATTCTTGTAATGAACTTTGAACCAGGATAGTGAAAATCCAGATTTGATCCATTTGTTACTTATAAGCTAACGTTTTATTATGGAAACGTGGCTTCAAAGCTTCTTTGGCATCAAGCAGTTGCAGACTTTGATTCCAAACACAGCAAGTTTAAAGGCTTCTACAGTAACACCTCAGAAATGGACAGGTCTACTGAGACCTTTGGTCTGAAGTGTATTCAATGATTAACTCAGAACTGCTTTACCAGCTGGGTGGTGTTTTAAAGCATGTTTAATACCTGCAACTTCACACCCACCTGTATTGCACAACTGAAAACCACAGTGCTGAAATGGAACAGGATCTTAATGAACTAACTATACAGAATTAAACAGAACATTTAGCTCTTCAGTCACAGCACACAGAATGGTGGAGGCTGGCAGGGACCTCTGGAGGTCATCTTGTCCAGCATCCCTGCACAAAAAGGGTCGAAGCAGAACAGTTTCATGTGGGCTGTCTTAGCACATCTACTGTGGCTAAGCTTCAGGGGAAAGCTTTGCTTGGTCTGCCTGCAGGACAGCAGGACACCATCCCAGAGGATGTGATGCTGTTTTATAGCATCCCACAGGTGAAGTATTAGTCCTATTTATGCTACTTATGAGCTAAAAGTTGCCACTACACACATTGCTAAAACTCTGATGGCTTTTTAACTGTGCTGTTTAAAAGATACAGATACAGAACATAAGGAGTCTTACTCCTCCTTTCTGCAATTACTTTTTGCTTGACCTAAAGACTCTTTACCTGACCACGAAGGCCTGGCTGCAGCATTGAACACCAACATTATTTACAGATACTCCTGAAAGAGGTTTGAGATCTAAAACTAAACCCAGCTATGGCCCATGAGGACTTTATGTTAATATTTAAGCCCAAGTGATGGCTGATGCTATAGGAGTAATTTCAAGCACTCATTTCAATAAGGGCTAAACCAGATGAAAATCAGCTCTGCTTTACTGATGTTGCCACTAACATTCAACTTTTCATTTCAGCATGGTCATCGTGTGCCAGCATTCAAGTCCTACTGAATGGAGTCGTTTTTCCTTTAAACAGAAATATTGTTGAGTACCCTAAAGCGAAAACTAAGGAGAATCATCAGTTTTGGTTTTATCCCGTCATCACCTTAACTTTTGAATGAACCAACACAACAGTCTGTGCTGACAAAAGGAACAGCTTAATTCAGAAGCAGGCAGGTACCACCTATGCATGGGATTCTTCTTTATTCTTTCTCACTCTCTCTTTACATCAGGTGAAATGTCAATTCCAAAAATGCACAAATGATTCCAGGAGACTCCTTTTTTTCAGCTTTTTTTCTTTTGAAATGAGCCATCTCCCATCAAGGAGATGCCCATTCACCACTGACTTTTGCCCATGCTGGGGTCAGCACTTGTATTTAAGCACAAGATTCAGACTAGAAAAACTGCAAAGCAAAGGGCAGACCAAAGCACAGGCACCAGGCTGTCAGAGCAATCAATGGAAGAAACCAAGACAAATCAAGAGACTGTCACTATAAATGCAAATACCCTCTGCATATCAATTCTAGCAAAAGCAAGAGCACTCCTTCCCATCCTCCTGCTCTTATTTCCACATGTGATGCGTGTCTGGTGTGTGTGTGATATTTGGAACTAATCTCAGGGTACGTGCCTGTACTTTTCAGCCTCTGTGTCACTGCACTGTAAGTGACTAGCTGCAAACTACATGATAGAGTGCATCTGCTCATCACCAGAAGAAATACAGAAGAAAAGCATACCTTGTCCCACAAGGCACATTTTTCACTTCATCAGTCTGCAACGTGGTCTGAAATTAAAAGACAACCACTGCTCATCAAACCACTCCATTCTGCAGGAAAATCACACTGTGCCCAGACTCCCACAGCTATTACATGGGAACGTAAAGCCCAAAATGCTCTGCCTCCCTCCTGGCTCTTGAAGGTGTGGGCACAAGACAGACTTCTTTCCAACTGCCTTTTGGGAAACAGAGAGGCAGCTGTGCTCATTTCCCTCCTCTTGGCTCCTGTGGCACGAAGGCCTGCAGCTCTCCCAAGAAGCAATTAGGGCCACAAACAGCCTGTCCTCCCAGAGCAAGACATCTCCTGTCCCAAGCAACACACATGCAGTTGGTGGAGATCCCATCAAAAGGACAAGTCCCAGCACACAGCTGGGTCTGGCACCTCAGGCAGAGGGAACCAAGGGCTTCCTAGGAGCTGCTACTCCAACTACCACGTTACCAAGCCCCTCTGCAAACACCAGCTGCCAAGTCACCCCCATCCAGCATTATCTCTATCAGCGTCCTCTCCCACTCGCCCTCTTCCAACGTGAAAAGACACAAACCTGTACAGATTTGAAGGTGGTAATGAACGGGAGCATGATGTGGTAGCCTGGGCCACTCGGACTAGTTAGCAACGCGCCACCCCTAGAGAAAGGAAAACAAGGAAAAGGCTCAAGCAACTGGAAAACAGCAAGTGCTGGCTTTGAGAGTGAGCACATTCCAACTGCCAGGAGTCACAGCTGTAGTAGTGCAAAATGACATCACTCACCTGCACCACATCTGCCACCAGTTCTCCTACAAAAGGGCTGACTGCATGTGATACTTGCCTGCTGCAACTCAGCCATCATTTGCTTCAGGCTTGTGAGCAATTAACTTTCAGAGAAGGCAGATATTGCTGAATTCTTCCATAACTGCAACATTGCAGAAAGCTTCAAGAACACAGCTTTTTTCCTCTCTAAATAGTTCACCAGTAACCATGGAAAAATCCAGCAGTTGATGCAGTGCTGCCAGTTTCAATCTCCCCAGTGCATTCGGCACAGTCCCTTACCCAAAGCACAACACAGAGGTGACAGCCCTTCATGCAAGAGGGAGATCAACAGATGTGAAAAGTTTGGATGGACTAAAAGCTTTGGTCCTCTAATTGTTAAAATCCAAACTGTGACCCAGAAAAGGGGAGGAAGAAGAAGGACAAGGAGAATTCAGAAAGCCCAAAACTCATAACAGCTTTGTACAGAACCACGCCACCTGGGCCCATGTTGTACGAGAGCAGGAACACCACAGTCTGCCTACCTCGGGGCAAAACCTGGAGGGAAACACAGGGGAGAGCAGCACCTCCCGAGGGGATCTCGGGCCAGGGATGAGCCCCAGTCGAGAAGGAGAAACTTATGGCAGGCTACAGAAGCTGCCGAGGCGCTGGCAGGCGGCAGTACCTGTAATACACGGCCAGGTGCCCCTCCTCAACCTTGTGGATCGAGGAGTACAGGAAGAAGACGAGGAGTCCCGTGGCAGCTGCAACTACGGCTCCAGCCTGGGCCATGGTCATCCTCACATCACCTGCGGGACACAAGCCGTTACCACTCGGTTGCCTGGACGGTGGGGCTCCGGTTATCCGCCGCCTAGCACGGAGATCTCCTCTCCCTCCTCCCTGTCGGGATCTCTGCCCCGCTCCCGAGCACTAACGCTTCGGCGCTCCGGCACCAAAGACACGGGGGGTGCCCGCTCCGCTCCTCGAGGCCGCGTTATCCCCTCACGCCAACGGCTGACGAGACCCCCCGGCACCGCGGGAAGGGCGCGCACACCGGGGCTGCCCCCCGCCCCCCCCAGGCCTCAGTTCGGTGCCGGACGCCATTACCCGGTACCGGGGAGGGGGGGGGTCCTGAGGTGAGGCCCCGCCCCTCCCGCCGCGCGCCCCGTACCTGGCAGCGCGAGCCCACGTGCGGCCGCGAGACCCCGCTCCCGCCCCTCCCACCGCGCGGGGCAGGCTGGGGGCGTGGAGCGGCCCGCGCGGCGCCGCCCGATGGCGTCACGGCGACGCGCCCGCGGCCACCGCCTCGTTGCGAGGCAACGGCGTGAAACGGGCCCAGCGGCCCAAGCGAGAGCTTCTCCACAGCGTTTATTGCGATTAACTCTATTTAAAATATATATATGTATATAATCTATACATTCATATTACACACGTGAGAAGCACGGGGCGGGGGGGGTGGGGGGGGGAGAGGGGAAGCAGCATCCCAGCCCTGAGGCAGCTGCCACCGGTCCCTCTCCTCCCTTCCTTCTGTCCATCCGCGATAAGCTCTGTGGGGACAAGCCCCCATCGCCGGTGTCCCCGCTCCTGCAGGCAGCCAGCACTGCAGCTGTGTCTCCAACAGGTAGTGGTTGAGTTAAGAACCCAACAAGGCAGCAGCATGGAAAACCCTGGTGGTTATTGCTGGTGGCGGATCTGCTCCTGAGCACCAACGCCTTCGGAACCAAGTCCGCTAAGGGTTACAAAACACAAGGTGGTTGACGGACCAGTCACATCGATGCCAAGTCACCTCTCAGCATGCAGGCACTTTGCAGACAGCAGCACGGCAGCTCCTTGGGCTATTTGAGCCAGCTCCAATCAAAACTCTGGAAGAAGAAGCAAGGAAACAACTGAAATGCAGGAAAACTGCTCTTGAATGTGTATTTCCTAGGTGGTGATCAAAAGACACTCGCTATCCAGCATACTCTCTCTTCCCAAGGGATCATGTTGATCTAGCAGCTGAAAAGTAATCTCACAATTTCACAACTCAGCTTGCCCCCAGCATGAAGCCCCCCATACTTATTGCAGGGCTCAGGCAACTCCCTTTGGAAATTGTATGTTGAGCCTGCACAAAACCTACCACTGGGGTTCGCAGTGCACCACGGGACATAGTGGTAGGGCAAGAACACAAATAAAAAGAAATTGATCTCAAATGTATGCAAGAATAGATAAAAAGTTCTTGTAATTAATATTTTATCCTATTTTATTCCCCCAAATGAAGAGGACAAAACCCCTTTTCTGCTGCTTTCCTGCTGCCTAACTTCTGTCCCGATGCAAGAAAAAGTAGAAAAAAAACCCCAAACATGACAAAACAGGTGCTGATCTGCAGAGTGTGATTCCACAGCAATGAATAATCTCTCTGGGCTAAAACATGCCAGGGACAGACGCTGCACCTTGGGATAAGGGAGATGACAGAGACATGGATGATTAACAGAAGCCAGTCAAACAGCTTCTTTCTCATCTCCAGCCACAGCAAGGACACAAGACAGGAGAGAATATTGTGTTCCACAACTGATACCAGCCCTGTCAGAATGGAACAAAGACAAATAAAGCATTGATCAACCAATGGATGAGACCAGAGTATGCATAATTAGGGCTGTCTTCCCCGCTAACATAATTACTTTGCCTTAACTGGTAGCTAATTTCATTTCCTCACTTGTATTGCTCAATCCCTTGCTATCACAGCGTCATATGCAACTCCTACTAATAAGCTTTCATTTCACAATCCCAAATAACTCAGTAACTCCAGTAAACTCTCAGTTCACTGTTTATGATTATTCATAAACATTAGTACATTAAAATGTTTATGAATTACAAGAGCTCCATTTCATCAACCACCTCCATTTCCCCAACCCTCTGTTCACTGTTATTTCAGCAGTTACAACTGGTAAACACCTTCAACTTCAAGCTTTAAGAAGCTTCTTGAAAATCTAAGTTACAGCACAGCGGTGGATCTTTGACTTCTTTACACAACTGCAATAAATTTGTTAGATAATCTCATGCTAACAGAAGCTGTATGGACTTTTCTCTGTTATAAACAGGTCAATCTACATGCCTTATTGTCCTTTTCTCATTATATTCATACATGTGCTTATATGATACAGCCTCCAAAATCAGCAGAGAGCCTCTTCTAAAACACCAGCATTCTGAGGTGCTCCTTATTATTCTGGTAACCAGGCTCTTCTGAGCATAAACTTACTGGCTTCAATTCGTAGTTCAGGAACAGAGTTTCAGATGGCATCAAAGCCTCTGGGTAATCACTATTTACTTTCGTTATTTCTTGCTACTTCAAATACCAACTTGTGCAAAGAGCCTTCTTAAAACTCTCTAAAGCCTCGCTTCTGCCATGAGGAGAGCTTCAGTTAATGATCAGGAAAGGGCTCTGGAAATGGAAAACCCTGCCCACTGCAGTGCAAGGACACAGACCACAGCTCTCCAATTGAGAATGCAACCAGTATGCAGAGCAAGCTTGATCAGCCCACAGAACAGCCGACTCCACCATGCAGACCACTTGGCTGACACTAATACCAAGGGCTACCTTCTAATGTTAGTGGAATCTACAAGGGAGGAAAGCCACAGCAATTCACATCATCACAAATTACCCTATTTAAGGAGCTCTCCACAGCCTCAGAGGACCCTGCTGTGGCTCTTAAAAACGAGGTCCTCAGAGACACATCGACAGACTTACCATCACACTGTTGTTCTGCTCCTGTCTCACCTCCTGCAAAATACTGCTAAAGAGTTCGAGGTAATTCAGATTCTCTTCTATGACATGGACAAAATTTTCCCTGCAGGGAAGGCATAAAATGACAGATTTAAACAACAAAGTAACACCAACATCAGAAGGTTCTGCAGTATGGGGGATAAAAAACAAATGAACAAAACCCAAACAACCCCAAAACCTGACTTGCAGGAGTTGTCTGCAACTCTAGGAGCTACCTTGTAGGGCACAAAAACATGCCTTGAGGTGGCAGATCCCCACTCTGGAAGCATGGATTTGCACTCCTTCCCTACAGAGGAACTGCACAAACCACACTGACAGAACCATGGGAGTGAGCTGAGCACAAGGGGCCTGAAATCACTGCTCACTCCCCATAAGGTTTACATCTCTTGACTCTTTGTATAGTGCCTCATACAGTGAAGTCATGGTTTGAAGAGGAGCTCTGAGGAGACCCAAAGGCTCAGGAAAGCAGCTATAAAAGGTGATCACCCCACATTACCCAGAGGTGAAAATCGCCCCACAGCAGCAGGCAGAAAGAAGGAAGGGGAAAGGTTGCTCAGGGTTTCAGGAAAACCAACTGACTTCCAGCAAAAGCCTGCTTAGAAGATGTGTATCTTCAGAATCCAGGTACTGCCCTAACCACCCAAAAATGGTTTGGTGCTGATGTTCAACCAGCACTGCTGCAGATCAAGGGCTGAGCAGTCTTCGAGGGGCACCTTTCCTTCCATTATGTTGACTGGAAGTAAAATTACGAACAAAGCAGAGAAAAGCCTCTCAGCTCCTGGCAACTCTTACTTAGCTGTGACTGGCTGAAAGAGAGGGGCCTTAATTACCAAATCCAACCCCAAGACAGAATTACATGACACGCAAGAAATGTCTAGCACAGTGCTTTAGCTGACAGCAGTAAGTGAAACTTACTCAGGAGCAGAGAGCAGAGTTTTCTGAATAGAGTTCAACCTAATTCCTGATCGTTTTAGAGCACAATTGAGCTACTGACACATTTTTTTGAGGGATAAATAAAGCCCCAGATATTGAACCAGATGGATTGCTTAGTACTGACCCTAACTTAAGTCCTCCCTTTGAATTAAGATGTTTTAAAACCACTGAAGCTGTAAGCAGCACTAAATATGGTATGATTTATCTGGGATTTGCACCAGAACCTGGGCATGAAATGATATTGCATTTCAACTCAAAATCTCATTGCTGCGGTATGGCCAGAGGTAAGTTACTAGAACTCCTGTCAGGAGTGGAACGATCTTGCCTTCGGAGACAGTCTGGTATGCCAGAACTTCCCCTGCCCAGCATATCCAAAACCCACCACATGGGATGTGGTGAGGACATGCCCCCTCAGCGCTGGAGACTCCAGTGGCAGAGGACAGGATTTCAGTGTTCGCACATAAAATGACTACACTGAGCTCTCTGCAGTGCTCTCCCAACAGCTCTTACCCATCTTCAGGAGTTGCCATAGAGGACAGAGGATGAGGTACATTCCCTGAGGAGCCCTGTGGGAGCCACGTGGCTGCTGGTGTTGAGGTTGTCCCTTCCAGGCTGGAGCTTACCAGTGATCGAGAAGAGCTCTGAGTCTGGAAAAAGAGAAATTCATCTCTTGGCAATGGGCAAGGGAGGTCTTAGTCAGGCTTATTTTCTATACACTGTTTGTAACATATGCATGCAAACTAGGCCATGTCTGCGGCTGGCAAGTCAGCTGGTACAAGCCTGCAGAGTTCTGGTACCAATGTCACCGATGTGACATTGTACAATGTTGTACATGACATGTCTTCTGTGCTGAAGAATTAGGAGGTGATGCCATGTCCTAAACTGCAAGCCATGCACAGCAGCAGCAATCCCGAAAGGGAAAAGACATAGAGGTTTCCTATGCTGATCTTAAACATGGGCATGTGGAAATCAGCTTCAGCTGTGCGGTCACTATAATCAATGCAGGAAAAGCAGTGTAGTCTTAAAACAACTTAAGCTAATCAGGAAAGCACCTGGTTTGCAGCACAAGAAGTCCAAAAGCTACTTACACAAGCAATTTTCAGCAAATGCCAGATCTCCCTTTGTCTTTTGCCCTGCATCTGCATCACCGAGTTGTCAGCTTCCTTGATGTTATTCAGAGCCACTTCAATCTTTGGAAGCAAGTCAATAATCTTCTGCTTACAGCCCAAGAGCTTGCTGTAATAGAAAGCAAACACAAAGTTACTTTTCAGCTTGTGCAGCAATATGTGCTGGCAAAACCAAAAGCCTCACCTTGGGATTCAAGAAAAATATTGTGAGAACATATCTGTGACAACTGCAGGTACAAAACCTGTACGACTGGAGGGACCCCTGGACCTCACCAAGTCCAGTTAAGACTCAAAAAAGGAGGCAGAAAACACTACCTACAATACAGGCTCTTCTTATTTGAAATGCAAAAATGGATCCTGATGATAAGGGAGAGCACAGCAACTCAACCATGGGACTTTATCCATCTTCTCTGGCCTGTGTTGGTATCTATGTGCTGACCATATCATAGCTTTCTTTATGGGCTCTACTAAGCATAAGCCACAACTAAATCATGTTTTGCTGACTACTGAGATTTGTATAATGACATTTTTTCTGAGCTACTTGAAGAATTAATGAAAAAAATCACTGTGGTATCTTCTCAGCTGTTACACAACTTTTTTCCCCTTTAAGACTGTAATCCCAACCTAAACACTGGCAGAATTTGTCTCATTTTAAAGTGAACTCTTGGATGCTATTAGTACAAGCCATTGCATTCTCCTCCCCTTCTCTATTAGCTACACAAGTTAGCTACATGTTTTAAAGAAGTAATTGGAAATTCAACACAGACACAAAGCAGCAGAATTAGTACTGCAAAGAAAAATGTACACCTGCAGATCAAGCTTTTGGGCTCTGATCTCCATGGTTTTCCCTCTCCTCTCCTGCTTTCCAAGTTGCATTTGTACCTGAGATGTCCGAAGAGCTCCTTGAGAACTCGGTCTTGGCTCTGTACTGTCTGCACAATGATCTTCACCATGTCCGTGCTGTCACTGTAGGCATGATCTAGAAGGGCCATCAATCACCACATTAGTAAAATGCTTTTCCATGAGGAGTCACTCGGGACACAAATGCCCAGAGTCAAGGAAAGATCTGATTTAATGAGTGCAGCCAAACAAAACAAAACAAAACAAAATGGAACATTTAAACATCTTAAAACCTGTCACAGTCTCTCATTAGGCACAGCTCTTCCTTAATGTCTCTCCACAGTGATGCACACAATTCCAGCCACTCTTGCTGTCCAGATACTGGCTTCAATGAGGACTGCCAAATACACAAGTAACTAGATCTTTCTGCTCACCAGTTACTATGTTAAGAACATAATAATCCCCAAACACGGGACTGCCTCCACTATAAGAGGGAGGAGAGGGAGAAAAGAAACTGCCCTTGGCTTGGAATGATGACAGAGGAACAACAGTTCTTTCCATGTCTGGGGGGCGTAAAGCAACAGTACTGCAGGCAGGAAAGAAGGCAGAGAATGCCAGAAGGCAGACACATGTTCAGGGCAGATGCTCCAAGACTGAAAACCAAAAGGAAAACCCATGGCTGAGGAACAGGACTACAGAATCTGGGAGAGCTCTAGGCTCTGCACAAAGCAGAAATCATCTTAAGGTATATGCCCTTGAGTCTCGTTAACCTTAATACAGTCATTTGCCTTCTCCTGAACAGTATTTTCTCGGTTTAAGTTCAACAAAATTAGTCATGGGGTGTAAGTGCAAAACATTCTTTCAACCATCTCCTTCCATACCTGGAGGTCTTGTTTTTAACTGCTTGTACAGGTCTATGGCTCTCTGTTCCCTTTAAAAAGAAGAAAAGGATTCATATGTGTATCAACAAGCAGGTGACTCAAGAAAAAGAAAGCCTTGCAATTAAGTTATACCTTACTGAATGTCATTCAGAAGAGCTCTTAGTAACAAAAGATTTAGTGGCTGTTCAATCTCAGTGGCTATTTGATCCCCCTCTTTTATAATTGCCACTTGTTGCTCTCAGCAACAGCCCAAGTACCACTTAGCTCTTTCATATTTTAATACTTAAAAAAATATATAAAGTCAAGTTTCCAAATATTCAAGTATTTATGAGTTGTTCATTATCCTTGCTTGGAAAACACATTAAATGTATTTAACAGGGTTTCCCAACAACCTCAATCTTCTCACTCAACACTACAAAACTTGCTCTTCTCAAATGCAAAAGGAATCCTCTGCATTTTTCAGTGGAGACTAAGATAAATATCTTGGGCCCACCCTCTTCTAAGATGAAATTTCATAGTCAGTGACAGAAGTGTCCTGTTCTCCCCAGCTGTGTTTTCCATGTTTCCCCAGGCCTAGTCATTGTGTGGCTGCAGGGTCAGTTAGGCAAGTTAGATGGGTTTACTCCTATGAATGCATATCAAGCTTCCTTACGCAGCTATCTTCTGGATAAAGCAGTGTCCTATCCTGTCTTATAATGCTGTCAAGTGATGTTAGAACTTCAAGAGGAAGGAGCAGCATACAGACATAAGTGGTAGGATCTTCCCTTTTACCAGCAAAATGATATTAAAACTGATTGCAAACTACTCTGTACTTGCAAAATGGATTCCAAAAGCAGTGATGGAACCACTAACAGAGACAAAAACCCCTCACACACTGAAATACACCAAATCTATGTGCAGTAAAAATACTAAGCAAAGTACTTACAAGCTCTCCATGACCTCTCCTTGGCGCCTCGCATACGGACTCTTCTGAAGCTCTACAATCTCTGTGTGGAGAGCCATGATCTGCTCATCCAGATATCCAATATCTTCAGCCTAATGGTGAAATTTCGGGACATTATCAAACTGAAGAGAGCAATAAAGTAGATAAAGCTCCCCAGAATACTTGTCTGGATAATGGGCTATCTCCACGCAGAGCTTAGGAGAAAAAAGCTCTTTGACATGACGGCTGCTACAATAATTGAGGTTACTGTTCTCAGTGCATGCTATCACCTAGATGCAAATCTCTGACAACCAAACTATATGGAGAATCAGATTTTTCTCATCAACTATATCTCTCTCCAAGATGCACTCTGCACACACACACTCTCTGGCTCTACATGCGTTCCAGCAGTGAAAAGTTTATACTCCTACTCTTACAGTACGGACGGTGGGTGCTCTCGCATTTTAACCTCCCATATGCATTTCAGTCTGACATCTTCCTCAAAGCACTATAGAACATACCAATCTTCTGCCAAGCCCCCACGGTAAGATAGGTGAGGCAGCCAACAACGCTTCTGAGCATGAGGAGTAGGTATGTGGAGATCCCCAGCATCGTTAAGGCAGCACTGGTCACTGTGATGGGTCTATAGTGCCATGGACTGTGGGCATTGATCTGCCTTCCTGAGAAAGTTTTTTGAGGTATTTCAGCTTTTCCTTTCTGACCTGGGACCTGAAAATTGAACATTTTCCAGAACATCCCTTGCCATAGGTCTTGCAGGTAAAGAATAACCGAAGAAGAAACAAGAAAGGAGAAGGAGAATGTGAAGTAAACCCTGTTATCAAAAGGAATGTCTTTATCTGGGGCGCTATGACTCACCACACAGCATAACTGTGGCTCTTGGCTTCAGAGAAGTTAAGCTACCCACTAGACAGACTGACACACCACTCTGTATTACAGAGCAAACCACTTTCCATTCCTGATAACTGGACATGGTGCAACCACACATGGGGACTGCACAGCTTGAAGACAACATAATTCTGACGGTTTGCTAAGGAAATATTTGGTGAGGTTCCTGGTTTGCTGGAAACAGCCAGTGCCAGCTTTGAGTTATGCTGCTAGAAGCAGCCTCCATTTTATCTTTCTTGCTTCTTTACAGGGAGCAACAAGATCCCAAAATTTAAAGAGCTGAACAGAGGTGAATTCAGGTGGGAATCCCAATTCCCCTCTCTCTATCAAATGACCAAGCAGAATCAAGGCTCCAAGAACCTTTTGACTTAGATGAAGATAGAACCTGAACTACCCAGCCTGCTCCTTCAAGGGGGGAAAAAATAGGCAATGTAATTTATTGTTTGTGTTTCTAATGGTGTCTGGGATTTTTATGTATTAATCACTGTGCTCTGTATTACTATGAGAGCCAATATAAAAACACCCTGGAGGGGAGAGCAAAAATGGAAGACATCAGCCCAGCAAACCATGTGCCAGTCCTGGTCAGCAGAACATGCAATGTTTTTGGCACTCCTGCAGCTACCTACTATCACAGAGCACAAAGAAGAGAGTAAGTACTTCTGGAGATGTTTTAAAGACCTTTACTCTGAGAAATACATTACAAATGTGCTGGCTTTTCCTTGCATTTCTTCTGAATGCTCCCCTCTCCCAAGCTTTATTCAATGCATTCAGTAGAAAAGAAGAAGAAACAGCTTTTGACAATGAACTACAATCATCCCAACTCTGTCTCTAGTTTTCAGAGCTAAAATCTTACTCCTTCCCTATAAAGGTCTGGACAGAACTGGAGGCAGAATTATTCTGTCAAAAAGGCCTCTTTTTGACATTTCCAATCATTTCCCGTGGAGATAAAATCAAAATGCTTATTCCTTGAAGTCAGAGATCAGAATTCCAAGCATTTCAACTAGCCTTTCTCACAGAACTAACTCTCCGAGAAACAGAAAGCTGTTCTCAGCTCAACTGTCCATAAACGACAAGTAGAAACATCTCTTACCTTTTAGGATTACTCAGAGTAACAACTGGTTCTGGCTCTGCTTTAAACTCTTTAAGGATGACTCTTACTAAAAACTATTTTTGTATTTACTTGCAGAATACTAGAAATTTACTCTGGCTGTACTCCTAAATGAAGTACTGCAATTTTGAAGTAACTGCAGAGTGTCTGGTATCATTTACAGCTTTAGCAATGGAAATTGTTGTGTGCAATCAATCCAACCAGGAAGACTTTTGTCTATAGCACCACCATTTCTCCTAGGCAATAAATAATGTGTCTATAGCTTACTTTCCTGTATAGACAACTGAGCCTAGTGACATTTGTGTTGCTTTTGTTCAAGTCACTCGATTCAAGCAACCTGGTGTCTGGGAGCTGTTTCTTTTTTAATGCACCTACAGTGATATTCTCATTCCCACAGCAGGCAGGATATGAAACACTGAAGGGACAGAGCAGTGGCATATATGACACTTTAAGTTCCTGCCATGACCTCCTTCACACAGAGATAATGAAGCTTCTTTAATATCCCCTACCTGTGCACACTGAGAAGCCTTCTCTTCCATCTCCTTCCAGGCTTTGAGCATCTTTTCTGAAGCTTAAGAGAACAGACTTGTTAATTTACAAAAAGATATAGACACAAAAATAAAGCATAACTTGAACTTTACATACATCAATTGAATTTCAACACAAAGAGCATGACAGAGTTTCCAAGCAGGAGTCATGACGCAGAAACCACAGAGATAAAGTTGCAGCTTAACAACTCCATGCTTGACCTTAACTCACCTACAAGCCCATTGATAGGATTTATAGAATCACAGAATCCCAGACTGGTTTGAGTTGGAAGAGGTCTCAAAGCTCATTCAGTTCCAACCCCCTGCATTGGGCAGGGACACTTTCCACTAGAACAGGTTGCTCAAATTTCACTGTTCATAATCACCAGCCTAAAATGAGTCTTTAAACTCCACCATTAGGCTAAACAACTGCCACTTCTGATTAAGCACCAGTTCACAGAGTCTTTCTATTTTCCGTTATCAGCCTGCAGCCCAGCCATAATTTTTAACTCAAGTTTCAGTTTTTAGCCATATATCCAAGCTCTGCATAAATCTTACTATTCTCCTCTGGAAAGTATTTGTAAGATCCAGATATCTCTTTGTCACTAAAACTGTAGCTGGTGCTTTCTCCACCTCGTGTCTCACCCTGCTACCTCAAGATCTCTCTTAGCATTGCTCAAAACAGGGTTCCCACAGTTGCCATGGGTGGTCAGTGGCCTTTCCACTGTCCATCCAGTGCAGCAACTCTGCCCTCCACTTTATGCCCAGTGACAACTCCAAATGAATCAGACTCTGAATGAATAAATAGCAAACATTTACATCACCACTACTATTAATACTCCCATTTTCTTAGCTTGGCGTTCTCAGTAGGCAACAGCTGACCACTGGTTTCACTGTCACTGAAGGTTTCCATAAACACCGTGGTTTTTATCCTCCTGCCTTTGCTTCTGCCAAACTCTTCTCCCGCATCTGCCTCAGCTAAAACATACCCATAAAGATGCTGAGGAACATAATGGCAGTTCCTGCATTAATTTCCTTTTAAGCCAGTTCTTACCCATAGTCCTTCATAGTCAGTCTGAGCCTTTATAGGATCAGACAAGACACTCAGACAAGTATTACACAACACGTACATATGCCATAAGCCATCTGGTCACTGTATCTCTCCAGGTCAAGGCGAATGCTTTGATGAAAGAATTCCAGCTTGGCTTTCAGTTGCTGGGATGCTGACACCATGTTGTTTTTCATTTTGATTAGGTTGGCGTTGTACCGAAGAAGACTGAGCCTAACAAAGGAAGCAAGAACAGCACATTAGTTGAAAAGCATATCTGGACTTCTGTTACCTGAAGGAAAGACACAGGTAGCAAAACATTTTGGAAGATCCTTGGAACAGGGACTCTCAGTGGGGTCATCTCAATTCTCAGACACTGCAGGTCTTCAGCAAGCAACAGAGAAAGTCCTTCCTCCTTTCCCACTATTTTTGTCAAGCTCAGTTGAACAGCCCTTGCAGTGTAGAGTATTTCTTAGCATTTAGAGGGTCCTGTAGTGCATGTTGTCCTTGGTGATTGCTGGCACCTTTTTTATCACTTGAGAATAATGACACTGCCCATTCTGTGATTCAATCACAGGACAAAACCCTACAAACACAACAGTTTCACTCATTCTGTCACTTGGGAAACAACCACCCTGGGTTGCATTAGGAGGAGCGTTGCCAGCAGGCTGAAGGAGCTGATCCTTCCCTTCTATTTCAGCACTGGTGGGACCATACCTAGCTCCAGTTCTGGGCTCCCCAGAGACATAGGCATACTGGAGGAAGGCCAGGAAGGTTATAAAGGGACTGCAAGATGCCTCCTATGAGAAAAGGCTGAGGGAGCTGGGACTGTTCAGCCTGGAGAAAAGACGGCTGAGTAGGGATCAAAATGTACAAATACCTGCAGTGAGGGTACATAGAGAACAGAGCCAGGCTCCTGTCAGTGGTGCCCAGTGACAAGGCTAAAGACAATGGGCAAAAAACTGACACAGTAAATTCCCTCTTAACATCAGGAAACTCTTTTTTTACTGTGAGGGTGACTGAGCACTGGCACAGATTGCCCAGAGAGGTTGCGGAGTTTCCATCCTTGGAGGTATTTAAAAGCCCAGTCCTGGGCAACCAGCTGTAGGTGACCCTGCTTCACCACGGGGGGTTGGACTGGGATGACCTCTAGAGGTCTGCGAGGCTGTGACTATATTCAAGGTTATTTCCAGTTATTATGCATGTCAAGCACCATGCAGTACAATTCCTGGAGTGGAATAAGCTCCCCTAGATATATTTTATGACTTAAAAGTATAGAATAGCAAAGGGCTGTAAAACTTTGGGTAACGAAAACATCCCGAGATATACATTTCCATGCAAACAGTCTCTGTACTAGCATAATAAAGGATCTTCTGAATGAGAAGTGACAACTTACATGGCAGCTCTCTGGCCCTGGAAGAGCCTGCTATAATCTTCCTTCAGCCCAATCACGTAGTGAACTGCTTCTGCCCATACTTTGCGCAGCTGAGAAATTGGCAATTGGATTTTACTATCCTGTACTGAATGCAAGAAAAACACAAATGTGCACAAATGAAAGGACAACTCTAGAGAAGAACTTCAGTGCTTACAACAT
Organism: Strigops habroptila; assembly: GCF_004027225.2. Lineage (NCBI taxonomy): Eukaryota > Metazoa > Chordata > Aves > Psittaciformes > Psittacidae > Strigops > Strigops habroptila. Next base: position 2,516,740 of record NC_044281.2, read on the forward strand.
TCCCAGTGCTTCAGGTGCCTAAACTAAGGGATCAAGCCATGGAAGACCTGCTCCAGTGTGTATAAGCTTTACACATTACAGCCCCCCAGTTATCTGACAGCCTCCTGCCAGCCAGGCAACTACTCATGTTTGAACTCACAGCTGCAGGAGCACTGATCTCTTTGAGAACGTTGGTCTATTGGCACTAGCAGACATACTGCACGAAACACGGCACAAAGCAGGACCCTGGACTGGTTTTATCCAGAAACTCTTATCTAAAGCACTAGCCCAAGCTAGCAAAGCAGATTTAATTGATCCATTTAATCAGCTGAAATCAGTCACTGTCCTGATCAGGTCTTTCATCTGAAAACATCTTCAAATCTTTCGATGCTCCCTCCCAGATTCCCAATGTAGATGTTTAAGAGAAAAAGACACAGGACTTCTGTGTGCCCCCCTACAGAGATGGGGAACTATCAATACACTGGGACGTCAATAAACATGTTGTAAAAAGCCTTAGCTCCAAGAGATCCAGCACAATGATGCCATGCAATGAGATTCACCAGTATAAAATAGCCCAGAACACAAAAAAAGCCAATCAGGATAAACCTGAATGAGAGTAAAAGGAGATACGGAAAACCAGCACAACTGCAGAGCTAGGCCAAAGAAAATTAAGCTACTTAACAGTATGTCACAAGGCATTGCCTTTACATGCAGTATCCTAGTAGATGTCTCCTGTCCCTTGACATTCTTTTCTCTTTCACACAGGTATACAAGGTCCTTTGCACAGCTTGTACACTTTCATAGAGGTATACTGGGTCCTGCAGATGACTGCTATCATTTCAGGAGACACATAAGGGAAGCTGTAAGCAGAGAAGCAGCTTTCATGCATGGTCTAAAAGCCTGATGATGGCCAGGCAGCAGCACCAGCACTAACAGGGACCCACTGGAGCAGACCCCACCATGCAGCAGCAGACAGGTTCTACTCCCAACAACTCAAAATGAAGGAGGGGCCTGGAGTCCCTCCGTCACTTGGCTCTGCTTGGTGAGACCAGAAGTAGGATCAGAGCTATGGGGTTGTGGACGCATTATGACTAGAACTGAAAACTGTCACGAAGACGGTACAAGAGGTTTTGAACCTCTGAAGTGTCTCTGAAGACCAGCACTAACTCCCAATGGAATGACAGCAGTCCTGCAACTGGTGTAATGTGCACAAAAACACACTGGCTTGGCTCTGTTATCAGAGCAAGGTGGATGAATGATCAGCAGCATAGAATGAGGGACCTGTTCTTTCACTTAGGTGAGACACGAGAGATGGATCACAGCTGAAATGCAACTATCACAGGCAGTGAGAGGGAAAAAAGGTAATATGTATCCTCAGGATGCTGATGTAGGGTGCAGAAGCATAAATCTAGGAGAGCTGTAGGAGGGCAACTGCTCATGGACATCCAAAGCTCAGGAGAAAGGACTGCAAGAAGCTGAAACCTGTTTGTACCTGTGCATGGTGAGGGGAAGAAGGGATATACATACAACTTCCACAGATGCTAAACCCTAAGATACGAAGGTCCCTGACCCTTGGTACCACCAAAGGACTTCTATGTGGGCTATCACTCAAGTTCTGCAAACATCTCCCAGCATGACGTCACTGCAACACTCTGGGTGTGAAGGGACAACACCCTTCAGCAGAGCAGAAGGCTGTGCAAACGAAACCAGAGCCCCCAGGTCAGAACCTTCTTTCCAGGATGTAGTGCACAGACATAACAACAGGTTTCCCTCTCTAGGCTACAAGATTAGGTTGCATGTAAACCTTCATTCACATCATGGCTTTGTTTAAGTGGGGCATTGCTTAGGTTAAGGTGTTGAGGTGGGGTAGATGCTGTTCAGTGCAGGGAATTTAATACTAGGGCAAAAACCTTAAGTGAATTCTAAGCAGCTCTATAGAAGAGTTTCTGAAGGGTGAGCAAAAAATTCTCTGAACTGTTAGATGAAGCAAATGGGGAGACATAGCTCCATAGAATAAACATTGTTAGGCTGCTCCTCGTTCTTAAATGGTCTCTTTGAATTAGATAGTGCCCTTCAAGATAACACACATATTTCTATGGCAAATCTACTTTCCTACTACATGAGAAGCAGCACTTTCAGTTCCCAGCTGTTCTCCAGCATACTTACCAATGTAATTTACACAGTCAGACAGACTCCGCGAAGCAAAGGGTCCATCATAGACAGTTTTGCTTTTGTCAAACAAATAGACCATGTAGCTATCCCAGCCTCTCTGGTAGGAGAAGAAAAGAGAACATAAAGAAATCCCGAACATAGCTCCTACTAACCCAGAGGGTCCTGGTTACATCATTCTGGGTACATACTCAGAAGGTCAGGTGCCTTAAAAAACTGATCTTGAGAAGACCCACAGAAACACAGGAACCTTTGCTAACAAGTTACTGTATTTAAACATTTAGATATCACTATAGGAATACTTATGCTATCATATTTAGACTATAAGTAGGAACTATTTAGCCCAGATATAGACTACTTAGCCCAGATACAGAATATATATAGAATATTTAGACTAAATATTGGAATATATACCATAGGAATCTGTCATTGGGTAATCTCACGTTACACAATAAAGGATATAATACTAGACCTGACACTACTACACTTAAAGAGCAAACTGTCTCCACTGGGAGAAGATGAGGGCAATTTATCTTCCCCAAGATTTTAAAATCCCTGAGAATGTGACATTAAACAAACAGAATCATTCTTACTACGCCATCAATCACACACTGGGAAGCAGGTTTCCGAGGGTCCAGGCAAATCCCTGTCTCTAACAGCAGTTCCTGATTTCCAGTACTAATTCCAGTTTCAAACTCAATCCGAATCTGAAGAGAATGAAGGCTTTCCTCGGGATGCAAGAGAAATGAAACAATCTTGGCAGAGGTCATATTTAGGATGTGTACTATCTGTAAAAAGAGTACAAGTTGATTACAAGTCACTGGCTATCAAAGATGAAGGACACAAAGGCCTGGGAGGTAGTATGTAGCAATTAACATGTTAGACTGAAAGCATCAGTTGAGTTTTAATGACTACAGTAATCAAGATGAGGAGTAAAGCCCCAGATGACAAAACTCAAAGCCCAGGACTAACTTTTAATGTTAGAGAAACTAGACTTACTCCAGCAAAGCTCCACTACTTGAAGGGCAAGAGTTAGGAGAATGTAATCTCTGTTCTACTACAGGTACATGGACCTGGAGGTCACAGCATCAGCAGTGGAGTTCAGGAAAACTTTTATTAGCAAATATTTAACCATTAATTCATCTTGGCAAGTCCTTTCTGAGGTGACAGACAGAAACATAGGGTCATTCTTCCACTCCAAGTGTAGAGCTAGAGATTAATATTTCTAGTGGTATTTTGCCTTGAGACAGGTACTGGACAGGCTGCACATACACTTGCTTCCTGATACCAAGAAAAACATTCCTCATGATCCTGCAGCTGGATGATGCCAGGATTATAGTTTTGCTCCACTGAACACACCTCCTGTCCTCTGAAATGCTTTCAGTAGGCCTTTACATTCAGTAATAACCCTCACTCACCTTCAAATTCAGTATGTGATCCATTATCAGGAAACACTTTGGACGACTGGTCTCAGGATCTAAACCTCCACCCCTCTGTTGTGGATCCCAATTCAGCATCAGTTGCAACCAATTTTCCATCGGTCCTACAATTAAACTAATCCAGAAGGGATGTAAGAAAGCGTCTACAACACTCAGTCCACTTAGGAAACTAGGGTCTTGCAACAGCAATAAGGTTACAACTCTTAGGTTAGGGACTATATGTGCACAACATATGTGAACATGTGAAAAGTACAGCGAGTACACTGCAGTCGCTCATCTGGAGAGCAGGGGAAGCCTGGGAGGGGAGGAGAACACGTGTAGAGTGAGCATCCCCACTATCCCCACTGTAGTAACAGTCCCAATGGCCTCAGCAGGAGCACAATATACCTTTCACGACACTTCTTCTGACTCCCATTCACTGAACCAAAAGTATCTGGACATGTCAGTAAGACGTATCAAATGGCTAAGGAGGGGAATTGGTTTTTGGTTCTTTTTCCTCCAAAAACTATCTGTGATACAAATAAAACCATATAGTTTTCAATGCCTTGTCTGCAGAATAGCGATCCCCATGCTGCCTGGAAGGTTCTCCTCCATCTTTATCCACATAAGAAGTTAATTATCAAGAATATCTTTAAAGACAGTCCATAGTGCACTGTGCTCACAGCACTGGCACAAAGCTCACTTTTATCATTCTCAACTCCAGTACTTCTCCTAGAAATCTGCCAGTGTCAGCAAGTTGCACTGCAAGGCTGGGCACAGCTGAAGACACAGATGCTAAATAAATGACAAATGAGCAGAGCCTGACTTCTGACTTGGTACAGACCAATTCAGGCTGAAGATCCTCCTGGAGGTCTTTGGTGTGAGCCCTAGCCCAGAGCAGGGCTAATGTCACAGCTGCAGGAGGCTGCTCAGGACTGTGCCCAAGCAAGTCTGGGCAGTCCCCGCAGATGAAGATTCCCCACTGCTTGGGGCCCTGTCCCAGGGATGCACCATTAGCAGAGGGAAACCTTTTCTGTGCCCAGATTTTGTCTCCCTTCTTGTAACTTGTGCTGTTGCCTTTTGTCCTTTCACTTTGCCCCTCTGAGACGAGACTAAAACCGTTTTCTCTGTAATGCCCCAATACATAGTAGAAGACAAAAATCAGATTCCCCTTTGCCTTCTCTTTGCTGGTCTGAAGCAGCCCAGCTTCATGGGCGTCTCCCTATATCATGGAATGGTTTGTGTTGGAAGGGACCTTAAAGCTCCTCCAGTTCCAACCCCCTGCCACGGGCAGGGACACCTTCCACTAGAGCAGGTTGCTCCAAGCCCCTGTGTCCAACCTGGCCTTGAACACTGCCAGGGATGGGGCAGCCACAGCTTCTCTGGGCACCCTCTGCCAGTGCCTCAGCACCCTCACAGGGAAGAGCTTCTGCCTAAGAGCTCATCTCAGTCTCCCCTCTGGCAGGTTCAAGCCATTCCCCTTGTCCTGTCCCTACAGGCCCTTGTCCAAAGCCCCTCTCCAGGTTTCCTGTAGCCCCTTTAGGCACTGGAGCTGCTCCAAGATCTCCCCTTCAGGAGCCTTCTCTTCTCCAGGCTGACCAAGCCCAGCTCTCTCAGCCTGGCTCCAGAGCAGAGCTGCTCCAGCCCTCGCAGCATCTCTGTGGCCTTCTCTGGACTCTCTCCAACAGCTCCACATCCCTCTGAGTTCAGGGCCCCAGAGCTGGATGCAGGACTGCAGGGAGGCATCTCACAGGCTCTGACCACCTTTATGGCCTCTGCTGGGCTTGCAGCAGTTTTTGCAACACAAGTACTAGAAGCTTCTGCTTCCATGGAGCAGCTGACTCAAGTACTTGGTTTACGAGACTCAATGCCATCAAATTATCAGCTAGATGTTGCTCAGTGGCCTTGTGCTACTAGATGGAAAGCAATCACAGATTTCATGCTGCAAGGTGAATTGCCCTGATCCCACAGACTGCCACAGGGTGAACTGCCATTGGAGAGCCAGGTATCAAAAGAGAGTCATATGGTTACAGGCTATTCCTCGACAACAAATGATAGCTCACCAGGAGCTTGGAACACTCCTAAGGAGGAGGAGCCCTCAGTGTAAAAGACAAGCCAAAAATTATGCCGTGTGGCCACAAGGACACACTTACCCACAGAGGCTGTGAGGCTGTGGCAAATGGGTACTAAAGCGAACCTCGCCGTTCATGTCTTCAGAAGCAAAGATGTGCTTTGGATCCTTCTTCTTGATTTTTTCATGCCTAGAAAATTAAATCCTTGGTGGATATACTGACGATGTGACCTTTTTAAAGGCCCAATTGACTATGGCAGCAGCAAAAAGTGCCCCTGGCTTGTAGCTTTAGAAAACAAACTCTTCTTTCAGGACAAAGACAACATTTCCAAACAATCCACCCAGATCTCCAAGCAGAAGAGGGCAGCCCTTGCCATTAACTCTGTCTTGGGAAACATTTCTGCACCTCAGGCAGGGAGGTCTGGACAGCATCAAACAAGAGGGTCAACAGGTAACTGTTCAGTGACCACAGAGCAAACCTGCAAACAAAATCAGCCTCCAGACAGCCAAGATTTGCAAGGGTCACCTGGCAAAACCCTTACCCCAACTTAGTGAAGCAGCTAAGAAGTGTTAGAAACACAGCAAGTGATGTACCAGGGAAAGCAGCGCCAGCAACTCTGCCTCGGTTTCCCCACCCTGGCTCACTACAGCACTTGTCTGAGCCTTGCTGAGAGCTCGACTGTGCCTGGCGCTCTGTCCCAGTCAGCCCCAACTAGAACTGAAGCCACAGGTGTGTCACCTGCACTGTTCTCTTCCTTCTTTTGTGGCTAGGAAAGAGCTGTTTCTAACCTCATTCGTTTTCTGCTACTTACATTAGGAACTCAAGTTTTTGATGTTGGAAAAAATGCAACAAATATTGCACTATTAAAATAATAAAATCCCAAGAATTGGCAGTTACAAGGCGAACTAATGCATGATACTGGTTAAAATTATGCTTTGATAACACAATTTTTTAAGCTAACACTTGCATAAAACCTTGAATTTACTTTTTCTCCTGTTATTATTTCAGTGCTAACAGAAAAGCTAGTTTTGGATTTTTCCTGTTGCAGAATCACGCTTTCAAAAGCCAAGCTTACACACTGTATCCCTCCTTCCCATTATGTTTTCCTGACACCGACACACAGACTGGTTTATAATTCTACTTTTGATTCAAAATTCACTTGTGAAGGAATTATGATGACCAGAGGCTAGTACACAATGTAATAAGCACACACCACAAGATGTATAAATCGCTATTCAAACTGTCTTTGACACTACTAAAGCATTGATGGCTTCTGCAAAGCTTAGCAGACCACCAGCCTCAGCACCTCACAATGAATTTATCACTCTGGTTCACACTGTCACCTCACCACACACAGGAGCTGTCATTCCTTGGCATCATCTCTTGCAGAGTAAGTGTCTTACCAGGTAAATGGCTGTAGATTGTGCAAGAAAGGTCTAAATCCTGCAATACATTCAAACACCATCGTTCCAAAGCTCCAGTAATCAACAGTAACCGAGTAGGACTTCTTTTCAAAGAGTTCTGGAGCCTAAAAAGGATCATAAAAAGACACTTCTTTGAAAGTGGTATATTTCAGGTCATCTATTTTCTTGCATTTCTACAGGGACAAAGCTGTGTCTGGGCATGGCCCCCAGATCCAGAGTGGCACAGGGACCCTACTGCAGCCCTGGTTAGGCTGCCTGGTGGATTCAACCCAAGAGGAGATGGGAGGCATTGGGCTTGTTGGGTCTGGGTCTGGCTGTGGGGAAGCTGGAGGTGGGGCAGGCTTAGAGCAGCCCCCAACTGTGCACACAAACGGATGGAAGGGCCAAACTCATCTTGCAAGTGACAGGAGATACAATGAGGGGCAACAGCCACTGATGACCATCCTGCGAGGTTCAGGTTGAACATGAGGAAACACTTCTTCCCCTGGAGAGCAAACACCCTTGGGACAGGAAAGATAGGATCTCAGGTTTTGGAGGTTTTAGGGCTTTGCTAGGCCATAGTGCTGGTGACAGTCTATAGAAGGCTTCAGCGGGTTCCTTCTGATACACACTCTGTGATTCTATAGCACGTGGCAGTACCACATCACTCACAAATAGAAAAAACACATCTTACCAAATATTGCAACGTTCCAACAAATGAAGTGCATAAACTTCCTTGATCCAGATCCTTTGCATACCCCAGGTCTATTATTTTGTGAACAATCTGTAGACAGTTCAAATAGTCCATGAGAAGAGCAAATTCAGAGATTTAAAAAAAAAAAAACCAACCCACCAAACAACCCCAAATCTGTGCAGTGACATCCATACACACAAGAATGGAAATCCTGGAGAAGATCCGCGGTGAAACTTCAACATGTTACCCAATGTTAAGGCTTGCTGTTTCACCACATATGCTGGCCTTGGCCACCTATCTCAGCATAGACTTGAACTTTATTTAAAGCAGCTTACCAGTTACAGCTTGGCCAAACAAAGTATTTGGCTTTTGATCTGGGAATTGAAATGTATTTGTTTAAAGAGTAACAATAGAGAAAACAATTTTCACTAGGAAATCAATTAGGCTAACTCCCTGAAGTAGCTGGATTTTTCCATGCAGCCCTCAAAGCCACAAACACAGGGATACACTATCATCTCATCTCATTCATATTCTGTTGTATGCAAGGTTCTTGAATGAAAGCGAAAGTTACTTGTTTTTAATGACAAGGATTTAAGAACAAGCAAAACTGTTGGCTTCAAGACAACGTAAACTTTTAGTAAATAGAGTTGAGTTTTCAGCTCAGTTCAATGCCACAAACGACTCGTTCTCTTTTCTCTCTCTCAGGGAAGACAAAGCTGCTGGCAACTTCCAGAAATGACAGTGGGAACACCACTGACAGAGGCCACCTGACTCACCTTCCCACCTTCATCCTGAAGAACAATATTTTCAGGCTTTAAATCTCTGTGTATAATTCTGTTTTCATGCAAATACTGGATACCAGACCCTGAAAGACACATAAACTCACATTGATTAAAGATACATCTGATCAAAATCGAATATACCCAACTTCAGGGTTGACAACAATACATTTTAAAGCACCATTAAGAACTATTGACTTAAAAGATTTGTCACTTTTATACTAGGACTAAACTAGATCCATTCCTCTGCTCTGCAGAAATGGAGGTTGCTACAGAGTTCAGACCTCACAGCATAACTACAGGTCACATCAGAGAAGGCAGCTGAATTCTTCTTCAACTGCAGAGTTACAAAATGAACCACAGCAAGCAGACAAGCAAAACAGATCTCCAAAATGTGCAGGCAGCTTGAAACAACTCTGCATGTCCTCTAGCCTAAGATCTTGGTGAATCAACACAAGATAACACAAAGACCTATTTATATATGGAAGCACATTATGCACGATGCTGAGGAAAGACAAACGGAACAAGAGGAGTTTCTTTTTGACCTAAAAATACTAGAAGTTATACAAGCCACTCTTCGGAAGCAAACTCCCCTGCTTTACTGGTCAGTATTAGCAACACTGAACTTAAGGGTTCAAGGCTTCCCCTCTGCTGGTAGGGGACTGGTCTGCTCAAAGTAGCACTTCACTGACCACTTCTGTCACTCCCACTGCTAAAAAATGAACTTCCATGATGGCTTTAAGGCAATCCATGTGGGGGCTGCCCCCAGGAGGAACTTATGTTCTCAAACTCTCCTTTCTCAGCCACAATTTCCATGGCAGCACGAGCATTTATGGCACCATGTGATCAGCTTGATCTGAAGACCGACCCAGCTAGAAAATACTAAGAATAAAGTAAGTTTTAGCCAGGCTGAAGCCAGCCAGCAAGTTTTCCAGAACTTGCTCCCTGCCTTGGTACAGGAGTGGCAGGGAAGAGAATGGGAGCATGTGCCCAAGAAAAGGCAGAGCAGGACTTTGCCTCGTGGCAACAGTCCACACTTGAGCTGCCTGGAGGGCACTGTGGAGCTTTTAACAAAAGAGAAAGAAGAGAAATCCTGCCTGTTGGAAGCCGAAAATTCACTACTGGTCTGCCCAAGGAACAGCACCGGCCACTTGATAAACGATGATCAAGCATCTCCCACAAGACACAGCCACAAACCAGCAAAAAATTACTTTCAACATCTGAGGGGTTTTGTTTAATGAATTCTCAATCTTGGAGATGTGAAAGTGGAAAGCAAAGGTCCCATGAAAGGCCCAAGGCCAATGTTGTATTTTCTTATCTCCATCATGGGGTATTTTAAGTTTTCCTATGCAAAGGCTACTCCAGCTGCACACAATGTAAAGGTGACTTCTCACCAGCTGTGACTGAAAATACAATAACGGATTATTGTAAGAGAAATACTCAACCAACACACCCCATCAAACACCTTCCCCCATCAGGATAAAGTGAACCATCATGGCCCAAACCTTCACTGGTTTATTTTAAAAACCAAAACACAAGAAAGAAAGGCATTAGACTACATACCAATGTCACTAAGCAGAGAAAGGATTTGACTTTCCTTAAGTCCACAGCAGTTATCCGGTTTGTTTAGCAACTACAGTAAAGAAAAAGATGTTTAGAGCCACATTGTTAACAGTTAACAGTCAAGAACAGCATGTTCCATCCCCTGCTGACACGACACAGGCAACAGCACAGCTCAAATCCAACTTGAGTTGAATGCACTAATCAGCTTTGTGAAATAAAAGCACAGGGGAGGAAAGCAAAAATTCATTGCACAGAGATGGGGTTGAAAAGAAGATTCGAGCTGTTAGAATAACACCACAAAAGGCTGAAAGCCATCAGAAAGCAAACAGGCAAGAGATGCAGGCAGGGTGATACAGCTACAGACAACAGGGATGCTGAAGCTCCTGGAATCTGCTCATTCCTCATCAGCTGAAGTCTGGCTTGATGGATTTAGGAACACCCCAAATGCCTGAAGCAGGACTGCTGCTTGGAAGAACAACTCTCCAGTGAGGAAAATAAACTGAGTGACAAAAAGCAAAAGGAATGGATATGCATCTAAGCCCTTGGCATTCAAACATGGGTCACTGAGAAAACGATGAGAAGGGAAACTAACAGGTTAACTCCTCAGTTGAGTGTAGGCCACAAAAGAGAAGACAACTGCAGTCATTTACAGCTCCCAAAGAGCCCAGCTGGCACAAAGCAATCGCTGGTTTAATCTGAACAAGCTGGCCATGGACACCAACAGAGCCTGTGGACTCAGTGGACTGTACCCAAGTGATACCCTGTTATAGAAAAGCCACCCAGGTATCAGACCCCACTGCAAGAGGCTGACAAACACCGTGCAGCCACCTCTGCAGTTACCCGTTGTCAGTCCCATGCCCATAAAGCTGCCTGAGCCCTGGAGGGCCCAAGGCACAGTACCACCAGGCTTCTAGGTTGCCCACGTAGTTAATCCCAAACTAAAAAGCAACTCATTAGCCTCTGCATCACTGGAGTGTCCACAGCATGGACCAGGACCTAAACTCTCAAACCTGCCTCCACTCTAAACTGCTTTATCTCTCTTCTCCCTTGCCCTGAATTTTTCTCCTCTAGTGAAAGGTATGGTAGAAGCACCATAGGAACCCCATCCTAACCACTATCTTCATGACCTTCACGACCAATAAGTAGCTTCAGCAATTTCCCGTGTACACCCCAAGTCAATCAACATGTGATTTGATTTTTACTATACTAAAGGCTTCTATAGATGACCAAGGAATGGTCATCTATAGATGCACTGCAGACACCCCTCCCATGATACAATCCTCATGGTTTTGCCTGCCTCCCACACTGCAGGCACAACCAGTACTCAAACCTCTATGGGAGAGAAGCCAAACTTCAACATCTCACTCCTTAAGTTCTGGGTAGATGTGCTGAACAAGAACGGAGAGGGGCAAAGCCAGAAATCAAGCTCAGAGCTCACAGCACTACCCTGAAAGAGCACAGGCATAAACATGTGCATGGCCCATAGACAGCAGCAGATGCTTTTCCAGGCTTTGTGGAAGATTGTAGATGTGCAATGAGAAATTAATAGCTGCACAAAACACAAATGATGCCAAGCAAGTGTAAGAAATATAAAGAGCGGGATCAGAAATAAAAAGAACATGTTGGTTAGTTTGGTTTCCTTTTTTACTTTAAATGAGGGATGCAGTTGTTGCATCCAACATCTGCTCAGTTTGCTATTTAACACCTGTAACAGAAACACCACAAAAATAAGCTTCCTGATCACTTGCATGAGGAGAATTCTGAGCAATCCTCAATCAAGAGGGATTTGCTTCTTCACTCCTCTACAAATAGCTGCTCCCTGAATCCAGCTGCAATGGAAAACAAACATAAACTCTATGGGGCCATGCAGCCACTGCCTGGGGGTCCACCAAAAGGTCCCTTTACTCTTCCATGTTGCTGCTTTGCAGAAGGGCAGCTCCCAGTCAGAAGGAATGCCTCTGAAGCCCTGGAGGCCCCAGTCCAGTACTAAAAGGATCCTTCCCTGTGCTGAGAGCAACACAATACTGTATACACATCAATCAAAATCAGATCAGACTCTAAAACAGAGACACAGTGCGGTAAAGCTAAACACACTGAGTGCAAATATCCAGGCTACAGGAATTGGTATTAATGCTAAAGCAGTTCCATGAAAGGACACGGCTTCAGGACAAAAGCATCTGCCTTTGGATTGCTCTGTGTCCTCTGGTTTCAAAACCACTTCGCATTTACTTCCCCACACCTGTATCTAAAAAGAAAAGCCCCACAGAACACAGATGGTTTCACAGACAACCCCAGTTACAGGAAGAGCATTAATTTCACTACATATTGCAAAGCAAAGCAGACATTACCTTACGGAGGTCACCCCCTGAACAATATTCCATTGCCAGGAGAGGAACATCATTAACCAGAAAGTTCATCTCCTCAGGAACTTCACAGGCTCTTACTACATTGGGATGGCTCAACCTAAGCACATGGAAAGCTGGATGAAAACTCTGACTCCTCTTTTGGAAGAATGAGACAACAGATTGTCAAGCAACTGTGGTTTATGTTTCAGGTAGAATTTCTGCTCCCCAAATGTATCCCTATTTGAGAAGCACACTCTTCAACTGGTACCTACCAGTATCCAAATGCATCAAATCCACAGCTTGGGAATACACAAACCACTGATGAGCAGAAATGATGTCTCAATGTCAAAGTACAGGACTTTGATGATGAGATTGGGGCTCAAGTTCTGGATTCCTGCACATTCCGGGCAGAGTTGCTGCATATGCATCTATGTTTCCGCTTGTGGGGACAATTGCCCCCTGGCCCAAGGGTTTCATAGGAATCCATTAACACTTCTGTAACTGTACTGGAGAGGTAGCACCATGCAGGTGACACCCACGTACATGGGGAAGGATTAATTCCTGAAATTTAATTCAAACAGCTGCTTCCTGACTGTTTCTAATATATGTTACTCTTGGGAACAAAAGACACATCCAGAAGTAAGAGAGGACAAATTACTTCCGTGTCCACCTTCCAAAGCCTGAGCCTCAGGAAGCCACCACAGGAGCAGCTGTAACTGTGCGGTCAGTGCTTGTATTCAGAAAACAACTATCATAGAAACACTAACGAGAACAGTAATTGCCAAGACCTGACTTATCAACTCAGGTTGTCTGCACATGGTTTCTGCCAACGTTGGTGCACAGCAAGGCATCAGAGCAGGGGCTCAGTAAAGCTCTATGCAGCAGGGGCACTGCAAGCCTTGGTGAGGGCAACTTAGAACAAAACTGAGCAGCATCCCTGCTACCACCACTAAAAGCATTTCACACTCGAGGATCACTCTTCGAAAGGGAAGAGGGATTCTCAGAATGAAGGCACAACTGTATGAGACTCCAATGGCCAGAGTAACCACTCACATCCATGAGGACACATCTGGCCAGCTGCAGCTCACAGGTTTTCAGAGTGACATGCCAGAGAGAGGGATGATGGGCAGCACAGAGTACGTGGTTTGTCATGAGAAAGCGTTAGGATACATCATTCTGTACGTGCAGGAGCACCACAGAAAAAAAGCAGTTTCTAGATCCCTGGCTGCTAGATCAAAAACGCATATGCTGCCCAGTGTGGGAACATATAGGTGTACTCATGTCCCCACATTAACTCAATGGCATCACATGGTGTGACTCTGAAGGAATTTAGGATGGACAGATAGCCCAGGCAGCACAAAAGTGCACGAAGTTTGAATGGTGCTAGATCCCAAATATGAGCTAGTGCACCAGGGCAGAAGTGCTTGGACATAGAATAAATCATAGAATGGTTTGCGTTGGAAGGGACCTTAAAGCTCATCCAGTTCCAACCCCCTGCCACGGGCAGGGACACCTTCCACTAGAGCAGGTTGCTCCAAGCCCCTGTGTCCAACCTGGCCTTGAACACTGCCAGGGATGGGGCAGCCACAGCTTCTCTGGGAAAAGTCTGTGCCAGCGCCTCAGCACCCTCACAGGGAAGAGCTTCTGCCTAAGAGCTCATCTCAATCTCCCCTCTGGCAGGTTCAAGCCATTCCCCTTGTCCTGTCCCTACAGGCCCTTGTCCAAAGCCCCTCTCCAGGTTTCCTGGAGCCCCTTTAGGCACTGGAGCTGCTCTAAGGTCTCCCCTTCAGGAGCCTTCTCTTCTCCAGGCTGCCCCAGCCCAGCTCTCTCAGCCTCTCACCTTGCCAAACCAGCGCGGAGCCGCTCGGTGCCCGGCAGCCCCTCACCCCGCTGCCTCAGGCCCCGAGGCCGTCCCCACGCCCCGGCCCCTCACCCCGGCTGGGCCCGGGGCCGCGCCGCCCGCACTCACTTCTTCATGATATCGATCTCATGGCACCAGCGGTCCTTGTTCTTGACGCTGAGCTCCAGCCGGCACGACTTGATGGCCACCCGTGCGCCCGAGTCCTGCGGGACACAGCGCCGTCAGCCGCCCCGGCCGGGCCCTGCCCTCCCTGCCGCCGCCGCCGCCCGGCCCCGCTCCGCTCCGCGCCGCCCCACCTGGTGCTGGTAGAGACAGACGTTACCGAAGCCGCCGGTGCCCAAGCGGTCGCGCATCTCCCACGGCCCGCAGCCGCCCGCGGGCTGCCCCCTCAGCGCCGCCCCGGTGGGGGCCCGCTCCGCGGTGCCGGGGGTTCCGCCCCGCTCCATCGCGCCTCAGCCGCTCTGCGCCACCGGCAACTCCGCCTTTATTGACACGTCACCGCGCGCGACCGCCCGCCCGCCAATGGCCGCGCGTCTTCCGCCGCCGGTGAGCGCCGCCGTCAGGCCCGGAGGGCGAAGTCGAAGGGCTGGAAGTCGCGGCGGAAGGCGCGGGCCTGCGCCGCCTCCTCCGCCCGCTCCGCCTCGCAGCGCCGCCAGTCGGCCCGGTGCGGTATCGCCAGTACCGCGTCGCTCGCCAGCACCGCCCTGCAAGCACAGCCCGCGTCAGCGCCGCCGGACACCGGCACGGGCAGGAGGGGAAGGGGGGCAGGCACCGACCTGCCGAAGTGCAACGGGAAGGGGCCGCGGATCCGGTGGAACAGCTTCTCGCCCGTGTCCAGCTCCACGTAGAAGTAGGGCTTCCCGGAGCGGGCCACCTGAGAGGGAGAGGAAGGGACAGGCGGACCCGGTGTGGCCTCCTGCCAGCACTCCGGGAGGGCGGTGCTGGACCAGAGCTGGGGTATCCTGGCCAGAGGGGCGATTCCTTTACAGAGGACACTGGGCAAAACCAACCAGCCCACAGACACCAAGAGCAGTGGGTGACATCAGCCACAGCTTCCAAGGGACGACAAAGTAATGGGTCACTCTCTGCTTGGATGGTGCATACACAGAATCATAGAATCACAGACTGGTTTGGGTTGGAAGGGAACTCACCACCCAGTTCCAAACCCCTGCCACATGGGCTGCCCCCTCTGCAATTGTGGCATGTAACCACAACCACCAGATCCCTCTCTGGATGCTGGAGAGGGACTCTTCATCAAGGACTGTATCGATAGGATAAGGGATGATGGGTTTAAACTGAAACAGGGGAAGTTCAGGTTAGATATAAGGCAGAAGTTCTTCCCTGTGAGGGTGCTGAGGCGCTGCCACAGGGTGCCAGAGAAGCTGTGGCTGCCCCATCCCTGGCAGTGTTCAAGGCCAGGTTGGACACAGGGGCTTGGAGCAACCTGCTCTAGCGGAACATGTCCCTGCCCGTGGCAGGGGGTTGGAACTGGATGAGCTTTAAGGTCTTTTCCAACGCAAACCATTCCATAAGTCTATGAATTTAGCAAGCCCTACACACAGCTGGAAAAATTTTCAGATTGGGAACACATCTGTTGTTCACAGGAAGGTCACCCGCAGCAGAACACGTCTGACACATCTCCATATCAACAGCTTAACCCTGCCACACACAGTATTCTCAGAGCAACTAGACAGGGCAGAAGTAAAGTAACAGGCGAAACCTTGTCTCATACTTGCGTGATATCCGAGTGCTCTGGGATTTCTAACAATTCAATCTTTTGTTCCTGGGCCTGTGCAATAAAGGACTCCTTAATGTCTTCGGCAGTACAGCGGTCCAATGGGACAGGAATCACCTGGAGAAGGAGGACAACATTTCCATAAAAAGAAGGCAAGACAAAACAAAGCACTTGCTGAAAGCAATCATTGCATCACTGGAGCTTTGCTCCTCAGTACTGCTCAGCATCATCAAACAAGACAGGGGAGACCTGTCCCTACAGGCTTAAACTTATGAGGTGTTTTCTGTAGGAGTTGAACAAGAAGCTGAAAACTAAAAGCTTGGAAAAGTTCTCAGCACAGCCTTCTCCTTTCTCATCTCTGTGGTAGTTTAAGGCCGCTCTGACACAGTTACAGACCTGCCAAATACAGAAACCACCACAATAAACCCCTACACGATTGACACACAAGGACGAAAAGTCAAATTAAAGGGCTGGTACCGGCTGGCAGTGACCAGAGCTCTGCATTTATCTTTATAGATTTTCAGCCTATTTCAGTTACAAATGTGAGCACCACAGTTTATGTACCAGTGTGAGCAATGTCTTGCCACTTAATGTGAAAACCTCGTGGGCTTTTTAATTGGTTCCATGCAGGGAAAATTCTTCCTCACCCACTCAACACAACCAACATTGTGCTGCTGTAACAAGAACTAAAGGACTGCGGCAGAACCAGCACACTGGTTTTAGTTTTGCTCTGGCTCTATCTGTCAGTAGGACGACTTCTCTCCATACTCTGGGAAGGTATAGAATAAGGAGGGAAATTTGAAGGTGAGCTTTCTCTTTCAATTCATTTGCAGGTAAGTGCAAGTTTATATTCTCCTAGGGTGACACTAAAATCATACCTGTAACTGCAGATGCTGACTCTTATAGTTTCTTTCAAATAAGACATATCTCTTTCCCTTGCTTCTGAAAAATTCCTTTAGGGCAGACTTGTACTTGGTCACTTCTTCCACCACCTCTGAAGACAAGTCAACCACTGACTGATAGTGCCCAATAGGCAAAATCAAGACGTGATCAGGTAATAAGCCACCTTTGGCCAGGGCAAGATAGCACTAGAGTGAAACAATACACACCAGTTACTCACTGCAAGCAACACTTACTTACCATGCTATGGAAATTTACTCTCTGACTGCATTCTGAGTATCCCCCATCCTAGCAATTTGCCTCAGGAACAGGAAAGTCTTCCTCTCTATGTCACTTATTAGGGATTGTGTATAAGCAATTTATTAATTACTAGAGGAATGAGAAAGAGAGAAAAAAATATCATCATCTTAATACCAGAGAATGCCTTGTCTGCAGGAAAGCAGCTGAGTGAACGTCCCCAGTGTGGCTACAATTTCTTACTACGACAAGAAAATCCACTTGAAAATTATTAACAGCTCTTAAAGTAAGCCTGTGGCCAAACCTGTAGCAGTTTGAAGTGGATTATGCTACACAGGAGCAATAACTTTAAGCAAAGTGAATATACCAATGATTGAATTCTTCTCCAAGATGTTGACTTTAAAGCTATCGTGTCTTCTGTTCAATCTGTATGTACCAAAACTGGAACCAATCATCCCAGGGACTGGCATGACTCCAGACAGTGCATCCTGCTGCCAAAGCAGCTCCCAGTTTACACTGAGTTCACACTGGAAAACTTCTGCCAGATGGTAACAAGCAAACCTGAGGGCTGGCAACAGCAAAGTGTTCTTGCACCGTAATCCAGCTCTGCTGCCAGAGCAAAACTGCTTGATTTTTTTAAGACTTTATGTAGTTATGACTTTTGTAGGGGAGATGTGAAGAAACTGAAAATAAAATCAAGAGTCAGCTGCAAATAAAATTTGTTTGGGGTTTTTTTTTAAAGACTAAAATTGGAATTGATGTTTTCTATTGCCATTTCTTAGCACATTTCTGCCATTATGTAGCAAAGAACATGCTCTGGGTACTTACATGTGTGCCAATACTAACAACCAAGTGCTTCTCAACTTCTGGACTGGCGAGGCAGAACCAGCAGGGCCCCGAGGGCTGTGCTTTATTGGGAAAGGAAAGAGAAAGCACAAGGAACTTATTTGTCAGAACAAGGAATGGAACAAGATCTGGAGGAGCTGTTATTTTCCAGCCACCCTTCCCAGCTGATAAAGTGCTGAAGATGTCAGAAAGACATCTCAAAGCAGATCTCATCAGAGAACTGGTGCCTCTGGGAATTCTCAGCAAGAAAGGAGGTGGTGGCAGTACACACATTCCTTCATCAAAACTGCCATCACAGCCAGTCGTGCCTCTGCAGGCATGTACAGAGCAATGGCACTGCACTGGAGTATAAGGTAATTTAGCCTGTGAACTGTTATGTGCAAAGACCATGCAAAGGGTTTGGAAATCTAATAAATAAAAACCAACAGCTTAGTCCCATGTAACAAAGGCAACCAGACTTACCTACAAGGGGCATTTCTGAATAATGTTTTCTTACCCACTGGCAGTGGGCATAGCTTTCAGAGAAACAGAAGGCGGGCTGACACCTGCATTTATGTCTTAAGACCAAATTTCTTTATAACTGAGACCAACATTTCTAAAGATCTGTGCTTGCAGTAACACTGGCACTGAGAAGTCATGATTCCTGAAGATTTCATTTTGATTTCTTCAAGTCAGACAAACTCTAATGAGATTTACAGCACAGAAATACAGAGGTAATAGAAGGGCTTCCTCCCTTCCTAGTTCGTTAATACTTTGTGAACTCACAGCACAGAACAACTGAAGTGGTGTTTCAAGAACTCATAAGCACCATGAACCAGTCTCTTGTGGTCCCTCTGAAAGGAAACATGCTGCTTTGTGAAACCGTCTTTTGTCATGTTCAGGGGCCAGTCTGGTTCAGAGGGTAAATGGCATCAGCTCAACTGCAACCACCACACATCCAACTAGCTTTCAAACTATGCTTTTGACTTGTCTTTCACCTCCTGATTGTCAGGTTTGTAGGAAACAAGGAAGCCTTCATTCCTCTGTATTCCCACAGCACCCAGTATAGTGACAGAGCACGTTGGCAAGCTGACATCCACAGTTCAACAGCTTGGGATAAATGAAGAGTGAGATGGTCCAATGCCTCAAGGGAAGAGCTTTGGTAAAAGAATCTGCATACTTACGGGGTTTTTTGGCTTGCTTTGGTTGGGAGTTCCCTCCCTCTTTTCCATCTGAGTGACGTTTCTTCCCCTGATGCTTGTTCAAATCAAAGAAAAACTGACAAGCTGATTCTTCCTGTTTAGAAAATGAAAACCAAAGCCAAGATTACAACTGCATCACAGAGAGTCACAGTACATACAAGAATTTGCTTTTTCCTCAAGAGGTGTGTAATTACCTTTGAAAAGCATCAACAGCAAAAGCATCAATGAATTTATCTTTCCCAATAACACAGCAGCTTAACTTCAGGCTGAGTACTTCCCCCCACACCAATCATCTTCCAGTTTAGTTTATCTACATTACATTAAGATATGTCGGCATAGCTCTTCGCATGTCTGCATTAGCAGAGTATCCCACTATTCTTGGAGGGCAAAACATGCTCTGCACAGGGAAATAACCTGAGTCTCTACACCTGAACACATCCACTTGCCTGATGATCAAATTACCAAGTTGGCAATTCACATCTTCTGACACCAACAGCTGAGTGTTCAGGCCCCAGGAAGGAACTCTTCTGCCCTCAGGAGGAGCAATTGATATTTAAAGGAGCATGGAGTTGGTAACTTAGGACACTTGAACAAAAACAACTGTACTCAACACCTAGGTCACCACATTGAGAGATACAGTGGAAATGCAACATCAAAAGAAGTAGCACCTGAGTAGCCAGCAATCTAAGGGAGAAAACTGGGGGCCAACTGGAAAGGAGTACTTTGTAGTCTACAAGCTTATGAGAATAAGACCATGTGTGCTGAGATGCCCATAGAGAACAGTCCTGACAAGGAGGCAGATCTAAATACAGCATCACCATGCAGACCTGCAACTAGAATCATAGACTGGTTTGAGTCTGAAGGAACCTTTGAAGGCCATCTAGTTCCAACCTCTCCTATAATGAGCAGCGACACCCACCACTAGACCAGGTTGCTCCAAGCTCCATCCAACCTGGCCTTGAACACTGCCAGGGATGGGGCCATCCACCACCCCTCTGGGCAACCTGTGCCAGTGTTTCACCACCCTCATTGTAAAAAAAATTCTTCCATATATCTAGTCTGACTCTCCCCTCTTTCGTTTAAAACAATTAACCCTTGATCTATTGCAACAGGCCCTATTAAAAAGTCTGTCCCTATCTTTCTCATAAGCCCTCTTTAAGTATTGAAAGGCCACAAGGGACTCTTCATCAGGGACTGTAGTGATAGGACAAGAGGTAATGGATTCAAAATAAACCAGGAGAGGTTCAGGTTAGGTATAAGGAAGTTCTTCTCTGTGAGGGTGCTGAGGCACTGACACATGTTGCCCAAAGAAGTGATAAATGCTCCACCCCGGCAGTGTTCAAGGCCAGGTTGGACAGAGCCTTGGGTGACATGGTCTAGTGTGAGGTCTCCCTGCCCATGGCAGGGGGTTGGAACTAGATGATCTTAAGGTCCTTTCCAACTCTAACTATTCTATGATAATAAGGTCTCCCTGGAGCCTTCTCCAGGCTGAACAACCCCAACTCTCTTTCCTCATAGGAGAGGTGCTCCATCCCTCTGGTCACTTCTGTGGCCCTTCTCTGGACCCTCTCCAACAGGTCCATGCCTGAGGACTCCAGAGTTGGATGCAGAACTGCAAGCGGGGTCTCACCAGAGCATAGCAGAAGGGCAGAATCACCTCCCTTGACCTGCTGGCCACGCTCCTTTGGATGCAGCCCAAGATACGGTTGGCTTAAGAAAGGACATACTGTAACAAACTCCTAAGCACTGCATCTATGCAATTGGGTTGATGCAAATTGTTTACACAGAATCCTTTAGTGTTTTGGACAGAACTATTCCCAAGTTAAAGCCAAATGCTGTTCTAAGCTCCCTGAACACAGAGAAACACGTGAAGGATAATGCAGCAGTACCTCTGCACACAGGAATGCTTTGCTCTTCTGTGCCTCCTTCTGTGATTTTCGGTATGGATTTTCAGTGGTGTCCTGTGGCTGTTTCACTAGCTCTGCAGGGTCCATCAAGCTCATTGGCACAATGCTGAAGGCATAGAGATACTAAAACAAAAACAGATGGCTCAGATGCAAGAAGCTTTTGCCATGACTGCAACTCTGAAGAGGTCACCTGTAAACAGCCACCCTGAAACAGTAACACACAACTTAGAACTGCAAGAACTCAGCAAACTGGTGTTAAAGCTAAGGCAGGACATGAAAAACACACTCCCTGTGCTAGTCTCCCACCCAGGGCAACCAAGAGTTTATGGAGTGCTTCAAAGTAGCTCACTTCTTTCACTTTAAGGAAGATCTTTTTGAAGAGCAGCAGTGTATCCTACTTGAAAAAGAAACAACCTTGATCCTTGCCTGTCTCCAGGCCTTCTATGCAGAATTCCTGGATCTTTTTTGTTACCAGGCCTGGTTTCTACGCCTTCTTAACCACTAGCAACATGTTCTTTTATACCAAAATTCTGTGACTTTGTTAAGGGTAGAGAAGAAACAGGTTAAAAAAACACCCCACAAAAAACCAACCCCTTCCTATCCCAGAAGTTAGTTATTTTCAGTGATTTGTAAGGGCTCCTTTGGAATTTCACTGCCTTCCATGTAAAGCAGCTGGGGAAAAGGAAGAAACAGCAGCTTTCTAACCAGTTTCCTCTGCAGCTGTCTTCACAGTTACATGCCATTTGACCAGGCAGAGAAGAACAACAGTGCCTTAGAACACATCTCACCCTCTGACATAACGGGCAACTGGTATCTGTTACTCAAGTGAGACTGATCCTTCCAGTTCAGTCAAGCTTTGAAGTGATCAACTCTGTCCTCTAGCTAGCCAAAGCTGGGCTTACTGCCTTCTTGTACTTAAGAAAAGAAGAAAGATTCAAGAGTGTCAGTACCTTTTTCTTGCTTGTATTGCCAACTTCAGCAAGTGCAATGAACCTGCTCACATGCTGCGGGGTCTCCTGCAACACTGTGTGGTTTCTGTAAGGAAGCAAAACATGACTCTACTGGCATATACAATATGGAAAAGGACAGTGGGCAAACCACGTGCCCTCCATGAATTTATTCAGACACCATGTTAGCCATATAGGGTCTTTGGCAAAAAATAAGGGGGCTGGAGGAAAGACTCATGAGACCTAACAGCAAACAGCTACATAGATCAAAATGACATCTCACTGCAGTGCAATACAGAGGTGAGAGGACAATTCACTAGTCTGAGAACAGCTACACCTTTAAAGTGTTTCCTGTGGAAAGGATAGTAATCTTAGCCAACATCAACACAACAGCTTTAGTTTTATTTGTAAGTTGTTCTGACACCTGCCTTATGTCACTAGTCACATTTTACATACAGAATTCTGACACCAGTCTTTTCACCACACAACAGCCTTTCTATGACACATTTTCAGAGACACACCCCTGCATTAGGCAGAACACTGTTTAAATGTGACTAAGGGCAACGAACCTGACATCACATTCACAGCAATGTACTTGGACTGCCAGCAGTAGCACAGTTTGAGGCAGCAGGAATTAAACTAATAAGATGCATCTGAGAAACAATCTTGACCCTGTGCTGGGGCTAGATGACTTCATAAAGTTTTTCTAAAGTTGTCCTCCTGTTTTCTTTAAAGCTTGAACTCTTATTAGACAAGAAGTGAGATTTCACATGGTCCTACAAACCTGTAAGGAAGTCTTTCATAATAAGCCTTCTCCAGGGCAGCAAAGTGGTACCTTGGTTTGAGACTTGCAGCTAGATCAGATACTAACTTGGAGCCACATTTCTTGGTATCTATTTCTCCCTACAAAACACAAACCAAGATTTATTTTAAAAACAACTGTCAGATTGTGGTGAAAATGAAGTTTTATACAGAACTGTATGCTGGGAATGTAGAGACTGACTATAGTGGTCACCATTCCCTGGAAGAGGAAAATGAAGTCAGAAGGGCTTGATCTCTTACCACCAACCAGAGCCTACTCGTTTATCCCACTCTGTGCAGTCAGGGTTTGCCTCCACTCATTTCATCAATCCAAGTTGGTTGTATTTTCCTTCTCCTGGTCTTGTGAAGCCCGGACAGCACAGAGTGAGTTTGGCAAACACCAACAGATGTCAAAATTATTAAGACAACTTTTGACCACATGCCCAGAGCGACAAAGCTTTAGTGCATGAGTCAAGTAAGTACAAAAGCTCTGAGGTTTCCTTAGGAAGCAAAATTTTATCCCACTCCCATCAGAGGAAGAAGCCAGAGCAAAACAAAACACAAAACACAACCAAAGAGCAGACTTCAAACCATTTCCTTGGGTTGAGGTCTTGTGCTGTTTTTTCCCCTAGAATCAGAAGTCTTAGCCTTAGACTAAGAAGTGAAGTAAGGAAAGAAAAGGGCAAAAGAAGAGAGAAGTTAAGGAACAGCCCATGTTATACCTTGTCATCTTTGGTAAAAGCAGAGGGCATGAGACTCTGACCTGGCAGGCATCTGTCACAGCCCTGCATTACAGCAGCAGGACAGGCACTTATCTGTTCTCAAGAAAGCAGTTTTCCTCTCTCTGCTTCCTCCTGCTGCCCTTGCAGTGGGCATGGCAGAGGGGAAGCCAGCAGTATCTGCACTGAGGGATGGCGGCTTCCAGCCCCACTGAAAACAGCCAGAGCTATGAAGCATCTCAGGAAAAGGAAACCCACAGACTTCTCCCGTGAGTCAATTCTCATCCATCCACACATTCTATCTCATCCATCACACGACTTTTGCTGAAAGAGAAACTTCAGGTGACAAAAGGCAAGAGGCCTAATTGTTCATTCCTCAAACTTCCTGCTTTGAGGGATTTCAGGGCCTCAGTGCACAAGGGAATCTCCAAGACTTATTACTGAAACCCTCAGGTGATAAATATACACTCCAAGAAGATGCATATTTGAATACAATCACTGTTAATATCCCCCTGTTAATTCAAGTGAGTACCTTCTCAGAAAAATCATGCCAAAGAAAGCCAAGTGTGGAATGATAATACAGAGACTTCCCATCGGAATTTTGAGACCAGAGGTTTCTTTTTAAGCCAGAACATCCCTCCATTTTGTTTCTCTCCAACTCCCGAGTGGGGTTGGTTCCTTTGGCAAGGAGAGATGAGGGAGGGTTCTTTATACTTTTAGACTGAGGATCATCTCTTTTTTTGGATGTCAGAAGACACCGGGAGGAAGCAAAAAGGGTACTTTTGCCATGGTATGCAGCCTTGTTCTCCAGGAAGGTTTCAGATCGCCTGAACGTAGGACTAGAAAATCAATTCCACTGAGGAACAGTAACAACAGAAAACTGGACACAAATGAAACAACATCCTCAAAATCCAGACAAAGAACCAGACCGTTTAGTACAGCTGACTGATACTTATGGAAATAAATACCAAAATGCTTGAAAAGTTTTGAAGCAGGGGGAAAAAAAAGAATGACTTAATGTCACGTGGTATTGAAGATGCTCGGGGCACAGCATTCCACTGCATGACTAGCAGCAGCATTCTGCAGCACCTGCAACTAAATGAATTCAGAACAATAAGTGTGATCAGATGAAAGCTACTAACTGATTTTTCGGGCAGAATAGATAAAATACTCTGAAGTTTCACAAATCGCCCTCCCCATTGGTTCTCCTCCACTGAAGAACCAGAATATCTGCTCAGAGATGGTCCAACAGCCCGAATTACCACAGCAAGCAGAAAGACAAGCCTTTGTTAAATCCATCTGGAAACCCATTCCACCAGAAACCAGAACACTTACTGCACTGTTGGCAAAAGTCCCCACATCTCTGGGCCAGGGGGATGTCAGCAATATATCCACACCTTTGAAGTTTGGTGTTGACAACAAAGATGTTTTCAGTTCTGCCACGTCCTTTGCACTAAAACTGTAGGCAGGAGCTGGCTCATGCTGGGACTCAGTGCCACTCAGGTATGCGATCTGCAGGCCAGAAGTACCACTGTAAAGACCTCGGCGACCTGCACGAATACACAAACATGAACTTCAGATCACAGAATAGTTAGGGCTGGAAAGCACCTTAAGATCGCCTAGTTCCAACCCCCTGCCATGGGCAGGGACACCCAGATGCAGACACTGCAAGTAATCTCTTAGTCACAAGAC
The DNA here is from genome assembly GCF_004027225.2 of Strigops habroptila. Lineage (NCBI taxonomy): Eukaryota > Metazoa > Chordata > Aves > Psittaciformes > Psittacidae > Strigops > Strigops habroptila. The sequence goes on from NC_044281.2 coordinate 2,541,988, forward strand.
AGGCAGAGGACCAAATTCAGCAGTCCTGCTTTACTTCTACTGGGACTTTCTTTACAGACAGCTCATTTTCTGTGCCCATAAACTCACGAGACCCCACTTGCAGCACTGTGTGCAGCTCTGGTGTCCTCAACATAAGAAGGACATGGAGCTGTTGGAGCAAGTCCAGAGGAGGCCACGAGAATGAGCAGGGGCTGGAGCACCTCCCGTATGAAGACAGGTTGAGAAAGTTCAGGCTGTTCAGCCTGGAGAAGAGAAGCTGCGTGGAGACCTCAGAGCAGCTTCCAGTATCTGAAGGGGGCTACAAGGATGCTGGAGAGAGACTCTGCATCAGGGACTGTAGCGATAGGACAAAGGGGTGATTGGTCCAAACTTAAACAGGGGAAGTTCAGGTTGGATATAAGGCAGAAGTTCTTCCCTGTGAGGGTGCTGAGGCGCTGCCACAGGGTGCCCACAGAAGCTGTGGCTGCCCCATCCCTGGCAGTGTTCAAGGCCAGGTTGGACACAGGGGCTTGGAGCAACCTGATCTAGTGGAAGGTGTCCCTGCCCATGGCAGGGGTTGGAACTGGATGAGCTTGAAGGTCCCTTCCAGCCCAAACCAGTCTGGGATTCTTGAAACTACAGTAAAGATAGGTTTTAGCACAATGGCTCAAACCCAACCCTGCCTACAGAGAAGCAGCTGTTCAGACAACCCCCAGTCTTCTCTCCTCATTGCTATCTTGCTTCCCAAAAATGAATCCATATCAAAAGCTGAGTTAAAAAAGTCAATTGCAAATGTCTTTACTCATTACACTTTCTGTCAGGTGGCACTGTAGAAAGGAACAAGGTTCTCCTTTTAGCTTTCCTACAGTTTCATTGCCTTTAAAGTTGACACTTCTTACCTTTGCTACTCCAGTACAGCCTCAGAGCATAGCAAAATCATACTTCAAGTAGGAAACCTTCTCCATTCAAAGACACACACATTATGGGAGTCAGATATTCCCAAAGAACAGGCTCTTTCAAACACTATTCCTTTTGGTTAGCAAGTTCAGTGTTAGAAAACAAGAGAAAAGCAGGGTTCTCTTTCACATTATACATAGCAGATTGTATCAGCCTTTCAACACAGAGTTCAACTCCAGTCTGAATCCCAGAATGTGAAATGTCACCTTAAAATTCCCAGAAAAAGGAAGGAACTTTGAAGTGGGAAGATCAAAAAACATTCAGGAAAACGCCTCCAGGTAAATGCACACCCCTTATCACAAAGCACTCGCAGCCTTACCTAAATAAGTGATGTTCTCAGCTAGTTCACAGCCACTGACATCTGGGAAATAGCTCACAGTCTCCTGGTCGTTAGCACCAAGCACATAGGTTGGAATTGGAGCTGAGGAAGAAAACCACATGCACTCAGTTAGCACAAGTTCAGTCCACGTTTAATAGGAATCCCAGCAGGTCCCATCCATTCGGACCCCAACACCGCTCCTCTGCAGCGTGCCAAGCAGCAATAAGTACAGAACAAGAAACATTCCTTCACAGTAAGTCCCTAAGCCTGCTCTTTGCACAGATGCATATAGCACCAGAAGATAATAACCTCTAACTACAACTCGCTTCGCTGCCTACACAACAAGGTCAAGTCCAAAATGATCCATAGGCCTGAAAACATAGGTCTTCCCTAGGGCAATGCTAAGTAAATACCAGAGCACAGAGACACCTGTGAGTCAGTTCAAGCTGATCTAAACTCATATGGACATCAAAAAATTGCAAACCATTGATGTTTTAGGAGAAAACTCCAAGTTCATCAGCTCTTTGATTCACTTGGTAGAAAAACTTGCTGCATGACTTCACCTACACCTGGTGGATAGAACTAACAACAGAAAAAAAGTAATGGAAAGTACCAGGTTTAATTTCTCTATGGCTTTAATTTCTCCAAACAACACAAGTCAAATCTTTTAAAGATTTTAAAAGTTAGAAAAAACAACAGCTGATGTCAGAGGCACCTCCTGTAGATTTCCTGGCACACCAGTACACCAGTAAGCTGGTCAACAGCTCTCCTGGTCAGCAGGTCCTAAGTTTTTCACTGAATAAAAACCAGCAACAGTTCCCTATTTCAGAAGGGAGGAGCAACACAGCAGCTCTGCTATAGCTGTTGGTAGGCTGTTGCTTGAAATTTCAGCTCCCAAAGTTAGAAGATACGACTGCAGAGCAGAGCTTGAAAACTTTCTGAATGGCTTAAAACCAAAATGAAGTGACATGAACCTTGCTTCTACCTACATGTATATAGGTGAGGTTATAAGCTACAGATGATTTCAACAGTTCAAAGGGTAAAGACAATTCAAGATGAGGAAAATGCATCGGTCCAGGGAAGCCTTTGCTGTTAACACTCACTCTTCTCCCCGTGTGCACTGGGGAGCTTCCTCAGGGAGCGAAGTTTAAAGCAGTAACAATTCTCCTCATATTCTCATAGCAACAGGAACACAAGGCAGTACACCCTGCCATGGTACGCAGCAAACAGGACAATCTTTATGCAGATGGCTCACACAGACAAGCAGGGGATAACTGGGGAGGGATGCAGCAGCAGAGAGGAAGTGGAAAGCAGGAGTCCCAGCTCCTTACTGGTTTGCCTCATGCCAGCAGCAAGAGCCAGAGTAGCACTGAAGAGGAGAGAGGAATACTACAAATGCTCATGAGGTAGCATCTTCCTTACAAAAGGGGTGTGGGAAGAGGCAGAGAACTCCACACAGGACCTTTCATATTCATGGCCATGAAAACATCTCTAACAGAAGGGCTGTGGGAACTGAGGAGGAATGGACAAACCCTGCTCCTTTGGAAAGTCTTGTGATCTCCGTGGCTGAAGAACAGAGACACTCACACCACCAGCACCTCTGCTTTCCCCTTTTCTCCTTGGGACTGAGTGCAGGGAGGGGAAGAACAGCACTGCTTTAACATGACATGTTTAACTGCAAGTTCTGACTTCAAAAGCACACTGAGATGAGACAGCGAAGTGGGTCACAAAGCAGTGCCATCACCAGCACCCGGAGCGAGGAGCCTTCCTTACCTTTCTTGGCGCCTGTGCAATACTCTGCCCATTCCGCCTCGGAAGTAGAGCCAAAAAAATTCCCAACACACAAAAGCATCTAAAAACATCAGATAAATCGAGAGTTGCCATTTGACCAAAGACACGACACATGCAACATTTCCGCTGGCGTGCTGTGTTGTCAGAACACTGTGCCCTGCATCACCCGAGCAGCGTTTTGCTTGGTGTGGTAAAGAGGTTCCTCCACACTTAACTGCACAGAGTATTAAACCCGTAACAGCAACATGAACAGTGGGACAGCCGCTCTTCCACACCCTTCTGCCCACAGATCACAGCTCCTCGGTGCCTGACAAGGAGGGCTGAGGGTGTGCTGAGCCCCTTCCACTGCCAGAAAGGGAAGGATCGAACAATGGGAGAAGATCTGGAGGACCAGCCCCTGACAAGGAAGGGTCTCAGCACCTGGTCCCTGGGTCACCGTGCCCAGGAGCCGCCGTAGGCAGGGACCACCATGCCCTCAGGGGTCACCATCCGCAGGGAGCCACCAGATCCTGGGGAATGCTGAGCCCATGGGCCACCGTCCCCAAGGGGCCACCAAATGTAATGGGCATGTAGTGACAGCACAAGGGAGAATACTTTAATTCCCAGCTGTGTACGGCGGTGCTGATGGCAAGAACCGTGCCCTGTGGGATTAGGGTCTGAAGTCCCCCCAGAACATGGAATCATGGAATGATTTGGGGTGGACAGAAAAGGAGGAGCGCGGCTCCGGACACCAACACCCGCCCCAGCCCGTGTCAAACCCACCCCGCGTCACCCGAGCAGGGTCCTGGCCCGAACCACCTCAAAGCCGCCGCTCATCCGCAGGGCGGATGCGGGACCCCCACACGGTTCCCCGCCGGGCACCCCGCGCCCCTCGCCCGCCGCAGAGCCTTACGTCGAAGGGGCCGCTCTTGCTCTGGATGGCCCGGACCCGTCCGAAGAGAGCCTCCAGCCGCCCCTCCACATCGCCACACGCCAGCCTGCGGGACACGGCGCGTCAGCGGCCGCCACAGCACGGCCCGGCCCCGCCGCGCCTCAGCGGCCTCCTCCCGCCCCGTCCCGCTCCAGCCCATCCCGTCCCGTCCCGTCCCGCCGCACTCACACTCGCAGCGGCGCCGCCGCCATCGCGGAAGCGCTCGACCCAATTCCCGCCTCTTCCGGCTGCGCAGCGCGAAGCGCCTCCGGAGGGAAAATGGCGCTTCCGGGCGGGCCCGTCAGGGGTGGCCGCCTCAGCGCTGGGGGAGCTGCTGGTGCGTTGGGAAGGGTCCCGCAACGCGGGAGGCTCTGAAGGACCGGCCCCCGGCAAGGGAGGGTCTCAGCGCCCGGTCCCGGGGTCACCGTGCCCTGAGAGTCACTGTCCATAGGGAGCCACCAGATCCTGTCGTGCCCGTCGTGCCCGTCGTGCCCGTCCCCAAGGGGCCACCAGACGTAGTGGCATTGCCAAGTTCCCCTACAGTGGTTTAAAACCAAGATCAAAACAACCACCAAACCCTCTTCCTGCTTGTAATGGAGAGTATGGATATGTGAGAAACTATGGACTAGGATATTGTTTATTAAGATTTAATTGTGAGAAACTATGGACTAGGATATTGTTTATTAAGATTTATGTTAAGCTCAATGTAAAGGTTAGGCAACAAAAGATGTGAAATCGCTTATGCAAACAGCTACCAGACACCGCTTGCGTAAGATAAGATAACCACAATCGCGAGATAACCGCCAGACTTCCAGGAACCGACAGAAACAGGACAAACAACCCCATATAAGGACATATGAATGAGGGGTCAACTATGGGACAAAGGAGGAAGACTTCTTACTTCGGCCTCAACGACCACCAGGAGGCAGAAAACGACCCCCTAACAACAACTGAAGCATGCGCAGAGTACCTCCACTACTTCATGAACACGGAAGTAAAGATGTATAAAAAGGGACTGTTTGAACTGCTCAGAACGGCAGTTGGCGGAGCGCAGACTCCCCTGTTGTCCAGCGCTGTTTTTGCTCATATTCTACTTGCTATAATTAATAAAATTTTAATTGGATTATGATCCGTTCTGGTCTCAATTTATGACAATTTCTGGTGCCGTGACTCGGATAAGGAACGGTGGGCTTTGGTCCTCCGGGGAGGCGCCCCGCGACATTTCGCGGCCCCGCGACCAACAGCTCACTCCAACCTTACCGACGAACCTAAATTCTAGGATATTGAGCAAAAAAAAAGACCGGTAAAATCCCATAAAATTCTGTGCACGGGAGTCCGGACGAAGACGCAGGACGCGTAAGTATATTGCGAAGTTGTTCGCGGGTTTGCCGTTCGGGCGGGATTGGGTTTCCTGGATTATAACGAACGAGAGGTTCGATATACTGAACCAAGCGAGTGTGGACCCTTTAGTACTGCGTTTCCCACCTCCCGCGAGGGACTGGGCCAGGAACAAGGGGAGCGAGTGAGTGTGTGTCTATGGATAATCCAGAAGATGGGGGCGAAGGGCAGCAAGCCTTCGACTCCCATGGGGAGGGTACACACTGTACCTAAGAATACCCCTCTGGCATATATCTTAGACAATTGGAGATATTTCCCTGGAACCCTAGGGAAAGATAAGCAAAAAATGATAGAATATTGTACTAAGATATGGGGAGGGAAGAAGATTTCTAAAAATGTCTTTTGGCCAGTCTATGGGTCAGAAGATTGGGTAAGACAGCAATTAAACCTCTGGGTTAATAATAAAAAACCTCTTAACCCGGAGGAGAATCAATATGCGGAAGTGTGGCTAGAAAGACTGGGAGCTAGACTCTACCCGCTGAATGAAATAAAAACTAAACAAAAGAAGGAAGAGTTAGATGAAACCCTTCTAACCCCCCCTCCTTACATTCCTCCTCCTGCTCCCGCAGAAGTCCCCAGAGCGCCCACTCCCCCACCAGAGTCGGAACAAGGGTCTCCCCCTCTTCCTAGACGCGTAACTAGAAGTCAAAAAGGGGCAGCTCAGATGTACCCCCTAAGGGAAATACCCATGGGGGGACCTCAACCTGTGATCGGATATATTTCCGTACCCCTAAACTCGGCTGACCTACGAGATTTTAAAAGAACCGAGATGGGAAACTTAATTGAGGACCCACTGGGAGTGGCAGAAAGATTAAATCAATTTTTGGGACCAAACCTTTATACTTGGGATGAGATGCAATCTATCCTTGGTCAATTATTTACTACCGAGGAAAGAGATATGATTAGATGAGCAGGAATGAGACTATGGGATGCTCAACATGCCCAGGGACCCCAAGCAGATATTAAATGGCCACTTCAAAGACCTAATTGGGATAATCAGGATCCCGTGCATAGAACTCATATGCAGGACCTGAGAACTATAGTAATTCAGGGAATTAGAGAAGCAGTACCCCGTGGCCAGAATATCAATAAAGCATTTAATGAAATGCAAAAGAAAGATGAAAGCCCTACTGAGTGGCTGGAACGACTGAGGAAAGCCCTTCAGCTGTACTCTGGGGTAAATCCAGACGACCCTTTAGGGCAAGCGCTCCTCAAAACTCAGTTTGTGGCAAAATCATGGGAAGATATCAGAAAGAAGATTGAAAAGTTAGAAGACTGGCAGAATGGAGGGTTGGATGAATTATTGAGGGAAGCTCAGAAAGTCTACGTAAGGCGGGAAGAAGAGAGCAGCAAGCGACAAGTAAAAATGATGGTAGCAGCGGTCAGAGAGGATCGCAAAGGACGAACTGGTGAACACAGATCTGCTGGAACGAAACAAGGGAACGTAATAGTAAAGAAGGAGCAGAGATGTTGTTTTTACTGTGGAAAGAAGGGACATATAAAGAAGAATTGCAGAGAAAGGATCAGGGATGAGGAAATATTGAAAACGGAATAGGAGAGTCAGGGGCTCTATATCTTAGGGGACCGGAGTCATCATGAGCCCTTGATAAAATTAAAAATAGGTCCCCATAAACAAGAGTTCACCTTTTTAGTAGACACTGGGGCTGAGAAATCAACTATTAAGCAAATACCTGAGGGATGTAAAGTTTCCCCTGAAAAAGTACAAGTAATTGGGGCAAAAGGAGAACCCTTTAAAGTAAGCAAAATCAAAAATGTGGTATTCGAAACTGAAAATAAATTTGGAATGGGTGAACTCTTGCTCGTCCCTGAAGCAGAATTTAATCTGTTAGGACGAGATTTAATTGTTGAATTGCAATTAGAAATTAAAGTGAAAAATCAAGAGCTAACAGTGTCTGCTTATCCTTTGACCGTGGATGATCAAAAACAAATTAACCCCGATGTCTGGTACTCTCCGGACACAATTAGTAGACTGAAAATCCCACCGATTAAAATCCAACTTTCCGAACCCCACATACCTGTGAGGGTAAGGCAATATCCCATATCCCTAGAAGGACGGAGGGGATTAAAACCAGAAATTGATCGATTGTTAGCACAAGGAATCTTAGAGCCTTGTATGTCACCCTTTAACACCCCCATTCTGCCTGTAAAGAAACCAAATGGGAAATATCGACTCGTACATGATTTAAGGGAAATAAACAAAAGAACTATCACCCGGTTCCCTGTAGTAGCAAATCCATACACACTGCTAAGCAAGCTAGGACCCCATAACTCCTGGTATAGTGTGGCTGATTTAAAGGATGCCTTTTGGGCCTGTCCACTGGCAGAAGAATGCCGTGATTATTTTGCCTTTGAATGGGAAGACATAGAGACAGGCCGTAGACAGCAATTGAGATGGACTGTGCTTCCCCAAGGGTTCACTGAGTCCCCTAATCTGTTTGGACAGGCCCTGGAAGAGCTCTTAAAAGAATACCAGGTACAAACGGGAAACGTGCTGTTACAGTATGTAGATGATCTGCTCATAGCAGGGAATAATAAGGAGGATGTAAGAAAAGAAAGCATTCGACTCCTAAACTTTCTTGCACAAAAGGGACTACGGGTATCACAAGAAAAGTTACAATTTGTGGAGGAAAAAGTGAAATATTTGGGGCATTATTTGTTTAACGGCAAGAAGATATTGGATCCAGAGCGCATTAAAGGAATTCTGGAATTACCTATGCCTGTCACTAAGAGGCAAATTCGGCAAGCATTAGGGCTATTTGGGTATTGTAGGCAATGGATAGAGAACTACAGCTTTAAAGTTAAATTTTTATATGAACAACTGTCTAAAGACAAAATACCCAAGTGGACCCCTCAGGATCAAGAGCAGTTTGTCAGTCTCAAAAGGGAGCTAAGTCAAGCACCGGTTTTAAGCCTACCAGATTTAAAGCGGCCATTCCATTTATTTGTTAACATACATGAAGGAACGGCATTCCTTCATCTGAGTATTAACTCAGGAATGGGCCGGACAAAAGAAACCGGTGGCATACCTATCAAAGCTGTTGGACCCTGTGAGCAGGGGTTAACCAAATTATTTACAAATCATTGTTGCTGCTGCCTTATTACTTGAGGAAACGAATCGCATTACCTTTAATGGAGAAGTTGTCTTATATGCGCCTCATAACATCAGGGGAGTGTTACAACAAAAAGCAGAAAAATGGCTTACAGATAGCCGATTATTAAAGTATGAGGGAATACTTATAGAATCCCCTAAACTATCTTTGAAAACTATTGGAGCAGTTAACCCCGCTGAATTTTTGTACCCAGGAGAAGGTAATGAACTATTGCACAATTGTTTTCAAACAATTGAACAGCAGACACGCATTAGGCCAGACTTAGAAGAACTACAATGTGGAGAAGTATTATTTATAGATGGGTCATCACGAATAGTGGAAGGTAAACGATTGTCCGGATATGCCATCGTTAAGTTGGAAAAAGGAGAATTTAAGACAATAGAATCAGGCCCCCTGAGTGCCAGCTGGTCGGCTCAAGCCTGTGAGCTGTATGCATTGTGGAAAGCATTAGTGTCACTGAAGGGAAAGGATGGAACTATATATACAGACTCACGCTATGCGTTCGGAGTAGTACACACTTCTGGAAAATATGGGAGGAAAGAGGATTTGTTAACTCACAGGGTTAACTGATACACCCGGAATTAATTCGGCGAGTTCTGGGGGCATTGAAAATGCCGAATAAAATAGCAGTTGTACATATAAAGGGACACCAGCGAGGTACAAGTTATCAAGTTAGGGGAAATAATGCAGCTGATACAGAAGCAAAACGAGTGGCAGGCAATTATAGTATGATTTTGACTATGCAACAAGTACCTGTTAGTAAAAATTTGAGTTTTGAGTCTGCAGAAAAGGAAAAACTAGAACAAATGGGAGCTAAGGAACAAGATGGTAAGTACATATTGCCAGATGGGAGAGAAGTCTTGCCGAAGGGCATAGCACTCGAGATATTTTCAAAAATACACAGTAGAACACACTGGGGAACCCAGGCGTTAGTTGATCATTTCAATCAACAGTTTGCCGGTATAGGCGTATATAACATAGCAAAGACAGTCACGGCAGCCTGCGAGACCTGTCAAAAGGTTAATCGAAGCAACATGAGACAAAAACCTCTTGGAGGACGTTCCCCAGCATACAGACCTTTCTCACACATACAAGTGGATTTTACTGAACTACCCAGGGTAGGGCGTTACAAACATTTATTAGTAATGGTGGATCATTTAACACATTATGTTGAGGCTTTTCCTACCTCCAAGGCAACTGCTAACCAGGTTACTAAAGTGTTACTTGAACACATTATACCTCGATATGGAGTACCTGAAGTAATCGACTCGGACAGAGGAACACACTTTGTGTCAAAAATTGTTAAAGATCTAGCTAAAAGCTTGGGGATTAAGTGGGAATACCATACACCATGGCATCCACAAAGTTCGGGAAAAGTTGAAAGGATAAATGGAGAAATCAAAACTACTTTGACTAAATTAATGATAGAAACCAAATTATCATGGATTAAGTGCCTACCCATGGCACTATTAATTCTCAGAACCAGACCCCGAGCAGATGTAGGAATATCAGCGTTTGAAATGGTGTATGGAATGTCTTATAGAATTGAAAGTCCACAAACAAATGTTTTAATTCGAGACCGTGTGATTAATGAATATGTTTCACAATTAGCAGAACATCGTAACAAGCTTTGGGAACATGGACTGATTGTACAACGACCCCCGTTGGACTTAAAAATTCACAATGTTAAACCTGGGGATTGGATATTGATTAAAGTGTGGAAGGAAGAAACCCTAAAACCCAATTGGGAGGGACCTTATCTTGTTTTGCTTACAACAGAAACAGCTGTCCGAACTGCTGAGCGTGGATGGACTCATGCCAGTCGCATTAAAGGCCCAGTGACGAGACCCCACTGGAAAGTAATCAGTACTCCAGGTGACACCAAGATAACCCTGAAAAGATAACGTAATGATAAAGACTTTATTTGATTATTTTACCGCATTACCTTTCGGTATAAAGTGTGTATTGCTGTTTATATTTGCTATAATTATTTCTCTTTTTTTCTATTATATATGGAAGCGTACAAAGTGTGTTGAAGGAAATTGCTAAACTTATGCAACCTCACAATATTAAATATAGAAGATATGTTGATGTAAATAATATATGCACTCTAGATATACGAATTAGGTGTAATGATTTGAACTGCAATTGTTATCCATTTGCTTGTTTTAGGTGCAAGGTATGCCAGGATAAATGGTGGACACATTGTGAATGTGGATACCCTCCAATAGGAGTTTGCACACAGTGTTGGAAAATCCAAAGAACTCTCACTGAGTGGAAACTAAAACAATTAGAATCTAAACAAGAAATTACTCGGGAATCCCATGAGTGGTGGGAAATTTTTGCCAAAGGAATAAACCCTCAATATTATTGTTACCACTCCAACGAACCAGTTCCATTTGTAGCTGAAATTTTGGTTATAAAATGCAGAAGGGAAGTACTGACCATGTCTTGCTTTGCCCCATTAGTTAAAGCTGCAAAGTGGGAAGCCTATATAAACAGGCAGAAAGCCCGAAACAGCTGTTCTCCTGAAGAATTCCCTTGCTGCCGAGAAGATGGTACACCCCGTGGCTCGAAGCAACCGAGTCGACGGGCGAAGCAGAGGAGGAACAAACTGTGGAGAAAAGAACCAGAACGATGGGACACAAAAGCAGCAATGGCCGAACTTCCCCAGGACTGGTAAAAATATACTTAAATTGACAAAATTGACAGACACCCTTTTTTCTGGTATACCGTTAGTTTTGTTATTGATAATAACCCAAGCAAATGGAAACCCTCATGAACCTATGGCTTGGAAATTATATAATTTACCAGAGTCAAAATTAATTCAAACACAGATCGGTCCAGGGAAGTGGAATTTCTCCGTGCATCTATATTCCCTGATACCTATAGAACAAGACTCCCCTGTTTTTACCCCAGATCTAGCAAAGCTTCAGGCCCAATGCAAGGCATTTTATATATGTCCAGCAAGTAACCCTGGCAGAGGTTATTGTAATTATCCAGGTCATTTTTACTGTGGCTATTGGGGTTGTGAAACTATTGCTTCAGATTGGAAAACGCGAGGAGATAAATATATAGGTGTAGCTTGGGGACCCCCGGGCTGCACTCCCCCAAAGCATGATTTTGATGGACACCCTACAAAACCCTGTGGCAGTGTGTCCTGTAACAGAATTGAAATCATTATAAAAGAACCCCAAGATGACACATGGTTAGTTGGCCGTATCTGGGGAATTAGATATTGGGAATCAGGAACAGATAGGGGAAGTTACTTTAGAATAGTTAAAGAAAAGCTTCCTCATGATCCTTTGTCAATAGGACCAAACCTGGTCCTGAATCCACCCACTTTCTCTGAGGAAAAGGTTGCCCCCGCAAGCGTCGCAACCACTTCTCCAAACTCCCTTTCGGAAACAACTAATGACATTGTGACTGAATTCTCCTCATCCAGGGATCGAGAGTTGTCAGAATCCAAAGACCCCTTATGAAATCTAATGCAAGCCTCTTATCGTGCCCTTAATGAAAGCAAACCAAATTTAACTGAAGAATGTTGGTTATGTTATAATGTTGGACCACCATATTTTGAGGCAATTGGAAAACCAGGTAGGATTCAATGGTCTAATGGTTCAAACCCACGAGAATGCCCATGGGATGACCAGAGGAACCATACGCAAGGAATTACTATTCAATTAGTAACAGGTCAAGGAAAATGTATAGGTACAGTGCCCGGAAAATATCAGCCTTTGTGCAACCGAACAGTCACTAACACCAATATAGAGAAACACAAGAATCAAAATGACAAATGGGCTATTCCGACACCAGGAGCTAAATGGGTTTGTTCAGACATCGGAGTAACGCCTTGCCTATCCCTAAACGTGTTTAATCAATCTCAGTTTTGCGTACAGGTGATTATTGTTCCTCGTCTAATCTATCACACCTCTGAGGAGGTGTTAAGCCACTTTAAAGGAAACCTGAATAGACAAAAACGAGAGCCAATTACAGTAGTAACCCTAGCCACCCTGCTGATAGCGGGCGGAGTTGGAGCAGGTACAGGCATAGCCTCCCTAGTAAAAGGTCAGGAATTACAAAATTTGCAGATGGCTGTAGATGAAGATTTAGCAAAAATAGAACAATCTATCCAAAATTTAGCCACTTCAGTAAAGTCTTTATCAGAAGTAGTACTGCAAAATAGAAGAGGATTAGATCTATTGTTTTTAAAGGAAGGAGGGTTATGTGTAGCTCTCAATGAAGAATGTTGCTCTTTTGCTGACCATACGGGAGTAGTCCAGGACACCATGTCTGAACTCCGGAAAAGGTTAGATCAACGTAAGAAAGATCGTGAGGTGGGCAGGTCATGGTATGAAAACTCGTTTAATGTTTCACCTTGGCTAACCACTTTGTTGTCCGCCTTAGCAGGACCGCTTATCATGTTGATTTTGGGACTCATATTTGGGCCTTGTATATTACGCTATATTTTACACTTTATTAAAGAACGGTTTGACATAGCTAAACTGCTTATTTTAACTACGAGGTCTAGGGCAAAATATAAGAGTGTATCTATTAATGAGGATGAAGATTGTTGTGAATGCGTTATGCCACGTGAGAACTATGCCTTTTGTAATTGTGAGGTATTACCTTGTGAGTGTTATGATAAATGTTGGGATTGTGGAAAAAGGTTTGTTTGCAGTGCCGAAAATGAAAGTAACGTCTAATAAACAATAATAGGATAAAAAGAAAAAGGGGGGATTGTGAGAAACTATGGACTAGGATATTGTTTATTAAGATTTAATTGTGAGAAACTATGGACTAGGATATTGTTTATTAAGATTTATGTTAAGCTCAATGTAAAGGTTAGGCAACAAAAGATGTGAAATCGCTTATGCAAACAGCTACCAGACACCGCTTGCGTAAGATAAGATAACCACAATCGCGAGATAACCGCCAGACTTCCAGGAACCGACAGAAACAGGACAAACAACCCCATATAAGGACATATGAATGAGGGGTCAACTATGGGACAAAGGAGGAAGACTTCTTACTTCGGCCTCAACGACCACCAGGAGGCAGAAAACGACCCCCTAACAACAACTGAAGCATGCGCAGAGTACCTCCACTACTTCATGAACACGGAAGTAAAGATGTATAAAAAGGGACTGTTTGAACTGCTCAGAACGGCAGTTGGCGGAGCGCAGACTCCCCTGTCGTCCAGCGCTGTTTTTGCTCATATTCTACTTGCTATAATTAATAAAATTTTAATTGGATTATGATCCGTTGTGGTCTCAATTTATGACAGATATAACTTGGAATGCCTGGTAGTGTCACACACAGTGTAAAGAAGTCCAGAGTTTGGAAAAGGCAAACAGGGCTGTCAAAACAGCCTGAGTTGAGTTTGATTAAATAACTTTTTCTTACTAACAACCTTGCTCAGCAAGCCTACCAGTGTGGGCAGGCAGAGGATGGGGTACAGAGCAGAGCTGCTTCTCAGAGGCTGGAGAAATGGGTTGAACAGAAGGGTTTGACCTTCAAGGTCTATGATTCTATGGTTCTTCTATAAAGTTAGACCAAGGCAAATACACTATGTTGCCCCTAGGGTGGAATCACAGAATGGAATAGAATCAACCAGGTTGGAAAACACCCTTAAGATCATCAAGTCCAACCATTCCCCAGCACTGCCAAGGCCACCGCTAACCCATGGCACTGGGGGTCTTATCTACACAGTGTGTGAACACTTCCAGGGACAGTGATTCCATGAATAACCCCATGTTGTGGTTTGAGCCCAGCCGGTAACTCAGAACCACGCAGCCGCTCGCTCCCCCGCTTTTTCCTCCCCCCGCTCCCAGAGGGATGGGGAGGAGAATCAAAAGAATGTAACTCCCACAGGTTGAGATAAGAGCAGTCCAGTAACTAAGGTATAACACAAAACTACCACTGCTACCACCAATGATAATAACGATAAGGGAAATAACAAGGGAAGAGAATTCAATTGCTCACCACCTGCCGACCGATACCCAGCCCGACCCAAGCAGCGATCTGGGCCTTCCGGGTAACTCCCCCCGGTTTATATACTGGGCATGACGTGCTGTGGTACGGAATACCCCTTTGGCTAGTTTGGGTCAGGTGTCCTGTCTCTGCTTCCTCCCAGCTTCCCCTCCTCCCTGGCAGAGCGTGAGACTGAAAAGTCCTTGATCGAGGGAAGCATTACTTAGCAACAACTAAAAACATCGGTGTGTTATCAGCGCTGTTCTCAGACTAAAGTTGAAAACACAGCACTGCACCAGCTTACTGAGAAGGAGAAAAATGCCTGCTACAGCTGAACTCAGGACACCCCATGCAGCAGCAGAGGCATGCTGGCTGGAGAACAGCTTTTTTTTGGGGCTGCTGGTGGGCAGCGAGTCCAGGAGCATGCAGGCACCAGCACACCGGGCTTATTGCATGAGTATAAGCTGCAGGTGGCGGGAATTGATCATTCCCTCTTAGCCTGTTGCTTCCTTGATTCTATTTTTCAGGGCCAAGGGCATTGGAAGAGGGTGATGCAGGCACAGGCTCCAAGCGCGGCTTGCGTGTTGGTGGAGATGGTGCCCATTCCACTGGGGAGAGGTGATCCAAGCCAGGTTACGCTATACTGCTGTGCATGCTCCCCTCTGCTTGGGACACGCTGACTGGGGCAGACAAACAGGAGCCCAACACACAGTTAAGTTCCCTTTGCAACACCTTTAGCAATTTAATAACCTGTCAGCCAACGTGACTTCCAACTCCTGACAACAAAGTGTGAATGCCCAACTGTACCATAGCCTGAACAGAGGCACCTGCTGCGCTGGGGCTGGCTGGAGGCTTTGCCCTGACACTCACCACCTCAGTGCTTTCTGCTTCAGATTCCCCTTTTTCAAAGTGGGAATGATGGTGGTGACTTCACCAGTGAGGCTCTGGGAAGCCAGGTGCCACCAGCTGGGGGACTGACAATGAGAAAACAGAGGGAAGCACTCCTCTTTTCCATCAGTCTGGGGGAGGATACGTGCCCTTCCCCTCCCAGCACAGGCTCCAGAGGAGAGAGCACTTCAACGGCAGTTGCTGGCACCCACAGCACAGAGGCCAGCTCAGCAGGGATTGTGCAGTGCACCCCATCACGATACTGGGCACAGGGGAGGCCCCCAATCCCACACTCTTGCTGCAGACAGCCAACCTGGACAGCACGAGGGGAAGACAAAGGCACGCTTGTTCCACCCAGCATAGAGTCATAGAATCATAGATGGTTTGGGTTGGAAAGGACCTTAAGATCATTCAGTTCCAACCCCCTGCCATGGGCAAAGGGGATGCCATGGACATCTGTCTCATGAGCATGAGAGAGTCTGTTTAGATGTGTAGTAGAACACAGCTTGGCACCTTTCTCTTCTCAG
Organism: Strigops habroptila; assembly: GCF_004027225.2. Taxonomy (NCBI): domain Eukaryota; kingdom Metazoa; phylum Chordata; class Aves; order Psittaciformes; family Psittacidae; genus Strigops; species Strigops habroptila. Next base: position 2,557,861 of record NC_044281.2, read on the forward strand.
ATGACCAAACTGGTCTGGAAAAGGCACTGCACTCCCTGTCCCGTGAGGGAGGATGTACTTGGGAAAACCCTTTAAAAGTGTATTTTTAGAAGAGGTTCAACAGAAGGAGGCTCAGCAGCACTCCTTTGTGGCAGAGCAGCAGCCCACGTGGTGAAGAACAGCACCAAGATACCCTATGCAGCAAACACCCCTGTGGCCCCATGCAGCAGCTGATATCTGAGATAAGTCAGAAGCCATGGCATGTGCAATGGCCCGGGCTTAGGCAGACAAAGCCTCTGGCACCATCTTCCCTGTCCCATCCAAGGATCCGGAGCGCAGCTTCCCAGCAAGAGGGCTGTTGGGATGCAGCCGGCAGAAACGGCCTAGCGTCCAGATGGGGAAGACGTTGCAGTATGCGGTGTAACTGATGGCACACGACTTGTTGAATACACCAGCAATATTCTCCTAAGAGAGAGACAGAGACCAAGGGATTGACAGGGGAGCATAGTGTGTCCAAGATGTGGCATTGAGCTCATTGCCTTCCTGAAGTCCCCCACTAAAAGCCACACAGGGCCTCCCTTCCCAGTAAGGGAAAGCACACCATTTGCAATGGCTGCACAATGCCCAGGGCATCTGGGAACCCCCTGGAAAGACCAGAGGAAAGATGTACCTGAGGCCAGTCCCCATTGGGCAGCTGCTTGTCAATCAGAAGTTTGATACCCCTTTCCAGCACGTCAATGTCAGGGTACCTGCAAAGCATGAGGGAGATGTGAACACTTATCTGCAAACCCATGTATTTGGAGAACTCAACCACCTCCAGGCTGCCCTGAGCCTGTCCCAAGCATGCCGAGTTCTTTGGGTCAGCCCCTCACAACCATAGCACACCAGATATCATGAATACAGCAACATCTTCCCAGGCTGGAGGTCTGTGGTTGAGATTTAGACCTTTGCTTTGCACTGGCTCCCCCGTGCCCAGCATTATGAGCCCCAGTGTCTTGTGGAGCACTGCGCAGACCCGTCCCTCAATGTGACCACAAGATCACAAACATGGTTGGGCGCATTGCCCGCACCAGCCACGCAACTGCACTTCCCTGAGCCTGCATTTCCCACTGAGCATCCATGTGGTGCCCCAAGAGGTGAGGGTTGCTCCTACCTGACAGCCATGAGCCCCAGCAGGGCCCAGCACGTGTTATGGATCTGTGACTCGGCGCTCTGCACATAGGTGCGCTGCTCGCATGACTCGAAGTCCTCTCCCCACCCGCCGTCTGCCATCTGCTTGGAGAGGAGGAACTGGCAGGCCTGGGCCACCTCTCGGCATGCAGCCCTGTGAGGATGCAGCAGAGAATCAGAGCTGGGGACAGCGAGTGTTTGCACGCCCATGTCCCAGCTGTAAAGGAGCTGTGCTCTGCCCATAGCTGGGGCTGCCCCAAGAGTTTGAGGCTTAGTCAGTGAGTGCCCTGGTCATAGCATAGAATCATAGAATCAACCAGGTTGGAAAGGATCTTTAAGTCCAACCCAGCACTGCCAAGGCCACCACTAACCCCTGTCACTGAGGGCCTCGTCTGCATGGTTTGTGAACACTTCTAGGGACGGTGACTCCACCACTGCCCTGGGCAGCCCGTTCCAGTGCCTGATATTGCAGGCACAAGATCATCCACCCAGCCCTGCCATGGCGTCCTGCCCTAGCTCAAGATGTAGGTAGGGTCAGAGGAACCAGATTTCTCACCCGTCACGGTACGTGTGCTGCATAATAGCAAATGCTTCCAGCCCAAACCAGGTGCCATAGGTGAAACAAACCCCCCAGCTCCTAGGAGGAAGGGGAGAGCAGCACTGTCAGGGGTGCAAGGCCTCAGGTCAAGGTGTTCACAGCACAGTCAGAGCCAGGCATAGAGCTGCCTGTGCCTTCCCCTGCAACACAACCATGCCCGGTCCCACCACCCCCTGCTCCCAGCTCACTCGGTCCTCATCAGACACTCTGAGACCAGAGAAGCTGGAGCCACCCTTGTCCTCAGGGGTTGTCTGCATCTTGTGCAGTGCATGAGGTACCTACTCGGCCCCATTTGCCCCTCCCACAGATCCTGCCAGCCAGGAATGCTTGCCTTCTTGCTCCCTCTCACACTGGGACAGCATCGGGAACACTGCTTACCCTTCCCATGACCCATCAGCTCGCTGCTGCTTGCGACAGAAGTCCAGGCCCTTCTGCAGAGTCTCTCTGGTCAGGAAAAAGACACCCATTTCAGAAGCAGTTGCTTCATCAGGGGCATCCATCAGTTCCTCTAAGGCTCTGATGGGTCCCGTTGTTATAGGGCTCAAGAGGCAAGAGCATGCAGACAGGCAGTTACACTGTTCAGGATCTCAGAGCCAAATCGAGCACCAGCTGGGTGCTTCTCTGGCTCATGCCAGCAGGCAAGCAGGGGACACAGCCTACAGCTGGCTGCAAGATCAACGCAGGTGCTAAGCTAAGAGGCAGGCAGATCTCTACTTATTTCCCCCAGCCTGATCCCAAACAGCCTTAAGAGGTTGCTTGTGGGTGGCTCTGGCTTGGAGACGTCACCAGTATCCCAGCCGTGCAAATACCAAGGGCCACCCTAGGGGCTGCTCCATGCCAGTGCAGACCCCTGACGAGGCTCAGCAGGGGCTGTGCCAACAGAGGCCATCGCAGGCAGCATGGGACACTGCAGCCTGTCTTCTCCCTTACCCAGCTTTCATCTCAGTGCCTCACCTGATCTCTGGAGCTCTGTGCTCAGGGAACTCATCATGGAAGTGTTTCAGTGCCTGCATGACAGCAGACGTGCACTCCACATAGGTGTAGTCAATCATGATGTCACCTGAAGGTGAAGGATATCAGTTATCCCACACTATCCCACAGAGGGTCCCGAGGCAAAGCCAGGCGCCCACTGGGCACAGTGAGGCCAGTCCACTGTGTCCATTCACAGTGCACAGGATGAGCAGCCCCATGCAGCTGCCCTTACCAAACACCTCTGAGGGGTTCAGCAGCTCCAGTAAGTGGCCTCCTCGCTTGGTTTCATATGTGGCAAAGCCTCCATCCGAGTTCCTCATGCTCAGCAACTGCCCAGACAAGCAGAGAGAAGGGTTGGGACTGGCTCACAGGCAGTGCCACCACCCCAGTCTGGCCCCAAACCAGGTCTGAGGACAAAGTCAGACCCACAAGTCCATGGGGTGGGCAGACAACCCAGGTCCCAAACTACATTGGCATCTGACATTCACAGACTGGACCATCACATTACATTATGTTGCATATGGAGCTCTGCATCACAGTAAATAATGATGTTGCCACACCAGGCCAGAGGCCTTGTACAGGCGTAGTAATACCAGAATCTAGCAAACTCATCAGGCCTTGAATTCTCTTCTTTTAGCTTGGTTTAGCTGCTGCCCACATTTCCCTTGGCCCTGATTTTTGCAGCACTTACCACATTCACAGCATCAAAGAGGCGCTCGGGGGGGACAAGCTTGGCTATGAAGGGGCACTTCTTCTGCAGAAGCATTACTGACTTCAGCCCCTCTGCTGTGCAGTCTGCCACGATCCAGCCACAGTCTCGGGTGCTGAAGGGAAAGCCACCCTGGAAAGGGGTCAGGAGGGCTGCAGCACCTTCCTCTGACCTATTCTGTTCTTGTAAGGGAGGAGGTGCTGCCCCTCATTCCCATCCGCTCTGCCCAAATCCCTGCCCCATTCGTGTGTCCTTCAGAGATCAGTTCCACACATCATACCTTGTTCATATGGCGATAGTATTTCTGGTAGTCAGGTGGGTTCTCTGGGATCTGCAGAAGACAAGGAACAAGTGAGGGCAGGCTGAGGGAAGTGTTGCTGAAGTCCGCTTTTTGGGTGCTTTCCTGTCCAGGAGCCATCTGCTTTCAATGCTTTCATTGGCAGCACCATGAGCAAGACCTATGACTGCATCTGCACCAAGCTGCTGGTGATGGTGACCCCACCTTGAGATACTGGCCTGGCAGCAGAAGCTGAGCTCACACAGTCACAAGTCTTAGAAGGGTGCCTCAAATGTGTGAGCACCAGACAGGACGAAGGGTAAATAAGCCCAAGCTCTCAGTTTTCCAGCCTGCTCAGGCAGCCAACCCAAACATCCCTGGGCCTGGCCAAGGCCCTCTCCCAGCAACAGGGAGCGAAAGCAGGAGGCTGTTCCTAGGACTTTGCTAGTCCAGCCCTTCAGAAGAGCTTTTCAGAAGGCAAAAGGCACATCCAGCAGGGCTCTGAGAAGCAACGAAGTCTGCATAGTGTGTGAGAGACACCAACCAGCTCTGCTCACCTGGGTGAACCGGAGGAATTCATGGGCATTTTGGAGGCAGGATGTAAATTCAGATATCTTCTGGGCTTCTGCCTGGAAACAGAGGTTCACAGTCAGCAGTGAGCAAGGAGTTGTGGCCACCAAATGAGTCCCTCAAGACAAAGATGTGCTGGGACCTTGCTGACCTGCTAATCTAGGTGCGATTAATGTCTGGCCCTTCATGCAGCCCTTTCTGTAGATTTGCATTCATACTTCATTTACTGTTTCCATTAAAACCTCTACAATGAGAACTGAGCCAACAACTATTGCTGGCATCACTAAGGTGTTTGCATGATCAGCTATGGGGCTTACCACAGCAATTATATCATACCCTCCAAAAAGCATTACCTCCAAGAAGGCTTGGATGGCAAAGGCAGTGTCCCAGAGCTGGGATCCATTTGTGCCCTGGAAGAGAGAAAGCAAATGGTGAGGGGAAGGGCCTGACAACAGCCTGACCCAGCTATGGGTCTATGGACAGCACATCCCTCCTGCATTACCCCCCCAGCTCCCTCCACCCTGTGTCTCAGTTCTGTGTCACCCAGTGTCACAGCTGATGTGCTGGCATAGAGGGGACAGATGCAGCAGCTCAGGGACAGCACAGGAATAGGAAATGAGACAGCTGCTTCAGCCTGCTCTGTGCACAGCCGAGACAGGAGAGGTGGCACAGGGACACAACAGCCATGGGAGAAGCACAGCTCAGTGCTCATGCAGTATTAGGGGCCTTTCTTCCACCTTCCCTTCTCCCTGTGGGGATGAAGGGGATGGGGGCCTCGAGCTGCTCCCTCAGCTCACAGCCGCACAGAGGCAAACTAGCAGGACACTGTTCACTTCTAGCACAGCCAGGGGAGGTGGCAGTGAGACAGACAAGGCCACCAGGCACCAAAGGTGAGATGGCAAGAGCTCAGGCACAGGGTGAATAAGCTATCCCATTATTCCATGGGCTGTCCCAGCATGACAGGGTCCCTCTTGAGTCACAGCTGAACTCCTACAGCACTTCACCTGCATCTTCATGCCATCGAGGCCCAGCCTGCAGGAGGAGAGAGCACAGTGCTGCAGCACAGGCACAGCAAGAGCACCAGGAAGCAGGCTGGGAGCCATGGTGTGCCTGCTCTGCAGGGACCACAGCCCAAAGCTGTGCCAGGTAAGCCACAGTCAGCCCTTACCAGAGATAGTCAGGGATCCTGGAAACATGTTCTTGGAAAGCTGGGGAGTTCTTCCCATCCACGAACCAGCGAACCAGCATGTTGATCGTCTTTGAAATCTGTTGAGAGCAGCAGTGTCACTGCTCTGGATTCAGCTTCTTCCAGCAACAGAGACATATATCCCTCCCACCCAGCACAAAGCCATCTAGAGGTGTTCCCAGGCTTGATCCATCCGCTCCATCTGTGGTTGACTTAGTGAGGTAGGTGCCACAGGACTACTCCAGAGCTTCTCCTCAGAACACTTCCCTGGACCACAAGGAGAGGCACCCCTCACTGGGGCCACAGCTGTCCCCATGCCCTGTTAGTGTTAAGCTCTTGAGCAATAGGAGCAGCAGGAGTTGTGCCTAAGCAAGATCATAGAATCCCAGGCTGGTTTGGGCTGGAAAGGACCTTAAAATCATCCGGCTCCAACCCCCTGCCACAGGCAGGGACACCTTCCACTAGAGCAGGTTGCTCCAAGCCCCTGTGTCCAACCTGGCCTTGAACACTGCCAGGGATGGGGCAGCCACAGCTTCTCTGGGAAAAGTCTGTGCCAGCACCTCAGCACCCTCACAGGGAAGAACTTCTTCCTTATATCTAACCTGAACTTCCTCTATTTAAGTTTAAGCCCATCACCCCTTGCCCTATCGCTCCAGTCCCTGATGAAGAGTCTCTCTCCAGCATCCAGAGAGGGATCTGGTGATTATGGTTACATGCCACAGTTGCAAAGGGCTGGGCGGGGGGCATGAGCTGGTCCCTAAAGACCAGCAAGATCTTTAAAGGATCAGCAGCAAGTGTCCTACCGGCCCAATGCTGATGCACTTGGTGAATCTATCATCAGCCTTGATGTGGTCGTACAGCTCTGTGACTGCTCGCTGCCGCAGGTGAGTGCTGTGGTGGGCTTCATACACATTCATGATGGCTACAGGAGAAGAAAGAGACATGCAATGAAAGACTGAGCCCATGTGGCCAGGCGCACGTTCTGTGGCAGGCTGCACCACTATTCACATGATGACCAGTGACGGAAAGCATGGGAACTTCTCTGCCCCAGAGTGGCTCGAGGACCTGGACACAAGGCCCTGCTGCTCTTGGGGAGGGAGAAGCCCACGGATCACACAATCCATGTCTCTATCCCAGCTCCAGGGACAGCTTGCAGTAGACCCTAAAGAGCCCTCATGGTCCAAGGCAGCTTCAGTCCCACCACCACCAGCTCATATGGTGTCATGGTTTAAACCCAGCCAGTAACTCAGCCCTCCTGCCCCAGCCAACACCCCACTCACCATAGGCGACCCCCAGCAGCCAGCTGTGCGGGGTGTACACATCACAGGCAGCCACGTTGTTCCTCTGGGCTGGCCAGTCGATGCTCTCATAGTCCTGCACGTACAGCTCCTGCCACAGGACAACAAAGGGCATCAGCCTGGGAGCAAACGCCCAGAGGCAGCTTACTGCTGGAATTTGGCTCCGCTGCCTGGATACAGGGACAGCGTGGGTATGGGAGCTGTCACTGCACAAGTCAGAGGGACAGGGAGCCACGTAACCTTGCTGGGGAGCTCCTGACCTGCCGCAAGCTCCGTATGAGCTCGTCCTCTTCTGCTGTCAGACGTTTGGCATAACAGTAGCTCATGGGGAGGTAAACCTGGCGGCAGTGGCACCAGAGCCGGGACGGGTGGGCTGGGAACCACATAGGAAGCAGCCTGTTTGCAACAGAGAAGGCGCTACTGTGAGGAACAAGGAGGGCAGCACGGAGAGACAATGTGCTGGCAGGGGGATGCGTGGAGCAAGGCGAGCCTTTCCCTGTCCCCTGTTCCAGGCCTGCTGGTAGGGCTGCTGGAGCAAAGAAAGGAATATCCACACCACCTGGCCCTGCTCAGATCCTCCCCACCAGAGCTGCTCCTTCCCACTAGGGCCAGCAGGCACTGCTCCTGGCCCAGCTGATAAAGGGCAGGGAGGGTCCAAGCTCAGAAAGTCAGTTCAGGGCCACCTTCTCTTCCCCACATGCCTCTGAAGGCAGACAGAGCACCAGCAGCCCTTGGTACTGTGCAGCCTCTGCTTTCCCATAGGGAAAATGTCATATACTTGCCACCTCTGACACCCAGCAGCCCTCTGAGTAATCAAGAAGGGTATGAGTGAGGGTTAGGGCTGGCAGCCTTACATGTGGCTGTCCCGTCCTGCTAGGACCCAGTTCTGGCTGGCCACAAGAGCAGAAGCTACTGGTGGCAGGCAGGGAGCACACAGATGTAATGGGGACTGCATAGAAAAAGCTCTGGCATCTCCCTTAGTGCAGTGTTCAGTCCCGTCCACCCCCTGGCTGGCCTTTCTGCCTGTCTTCCAGGCCATATCTGGAGTTATCCCAGCAAACACCAGTGCCTGGGATAGCTGTGAGTCGAGGCTGGTGGCAGGACTAACACCTCCTATCTCCACACTGAAGGGGTCACATACCACATTTCTGGGAGAAGTGTGTTCATTCCCTCCCAGCTGTAAACGTTCAAGACAGCCAGCCAAAACTTCCCCCAGGAAGGGATTCCCACAGCACCTCCTGCAGAGAGAAATACCAGCTTTCAGGATTAATGCAACCATGCCAGCTCCCTGCTTGCTTCCCCATCACAGGCTCCACTTCTCCCGAAGTTAGCTGAAAATGCAGGTGCAATCAAGGGCAAGCAAGAGCAACAGTCCCTCCACTACCTGGAAGCCCCTCGTGTTCCACAGAGCCCTCAGGCCCAGCCAGACCTCTCCCACCAGCAGTGCTGGGCACACTGGAGCTGACCTTTGCTGTGCAGGTTGACACGGGCCCGCACGATGTCAGGGTCATCTGGTCCGAGCCCCAGGATCCTCAGGGCTACGTAGTTGAGTGTTGTGCCAAACACTGTTGATTTGTCTTCCACATGCCTGCCACACGCATACACAGAGACAGCACAGCCATTAGCCAGCTATTGGCATTAGAGAGGCACAACCCACTGCACAGGGCTGTCTTTGTCAGGGTGAAGTGGAATGCCAGTAGTGACTGCGGAAAAGGGGAGACCCAAGGGCAGAAACACTGCTCTGCACTACCCTGTTACACACAGACTGGTTTGGGTTGAAAGGACCTTAAAGCTCATCCAGTTGCAACCCCCTGCCACAGGCAGGGACACCTTCCACTAGAGCAGGTTGCTCCAAGCCCCTGTGTCCAACCTGGCCTTGAACACTGCCAGGGATGGGGCAGCCACAGCTTCTCTGGGAAAAGTCTGTGCCAGCGCCTCAGCACCCTCACAGGGAAGAGCTTCTGCCTCAGAGCTCATCTCAATCTCCCCTCTGGCAGGTTAAAACTGTTCCCGTTGTCCTGTCCCTACAGTCCCTTGTCCAAAGCCCCTCTCCAGGTTTCTTGTAGCCCCTTTAGGCACTGGAGCTGCTCCAAGGTCTCCCCTTCAGGAGCCTTCTCTTCTCCAGGCTGACCCAGCCCAGCTCTCTCAGCCTGGCTCCAGAGAAGCGCTGCTCCAGCCCTCGCAGTATCTCTGTGGCCTCCTCTGGACTCGCTCCAGCAGCTCCCTCTTGTGTTGGGGGCCCCAGATGCTTTGGGATGCACGATGCTTTGGGATATAGTGCCATAGAAGAGATGCAGCCAGGCTTGATGCTCCTGCCACCTCTGTGACAAAAGCTACCTGGAGTGCTACAGAGGCAAGTGCAACCCCCAGAGGTATCACCGTTGCAGAGTCCCGCTCCCTCAGTCTGGGCAGATTTGACAGCAGCTCGACATGCTGGACCGCGGTGGTACCATCACGTAAAACATCATCTTATCTACTCACAAGCCCCAGCCTCCATCCGGGAGCTGCACGGAGCGCAGGTAGCGCACCATCTCCTTCCGAACCCCCTCCGGCAGCTGGATCTTGGCAGTGTGACACGTTATGAGCAGACCTGGAAGATCAGACAGGCTCTGGCATGAAACAGAACGCGTTCGCTCGCCCCTCTCAGCGGAAGCGACCTCCGCGGCTCACCTGGCAGCAGGAAGAGAGGACCACCGTAGTCACCCGCCCAGTGCCCGTCCTCAGCCTGCAGAGCGGCGTAGAACCGCATCCCTTTGAGGGCAGCCTCCCGGGCCGTTCCGGCCACCGGCGAGCCCTGCTGCACCTCACCCTGCGTGCGGGGAACACAGCGCCTGAGCCGGGGGCGCCCCTCGGCCGGGGCTCTGCCGCCCGGTCCCGCCCCAGCCCCGCACCGTGTCCAGCCCGAGGCTGTGCTCCTCCAGCAACGTCTGCGCCCGCCTCTCGCCGCCGTCCGCATCGCCGTCACCCAGGTAGTGCCAGCGCTGCCGGCCGCCCTCGCACCGCAGCCTCCAGTCGGGCAGCGCCGTGGCCGCCGCCGAGCGCCGCGGGCCGCCCCGCCGCCGCACCGCCCTGCCGGAGACAGGCACCGTGAGCCGCGACCCCCGCTGCCGCCCCGCCGCCTGCCCGCCGCCGCGCCGGCACCCACCCGCCGTCCGCCGCCATCGCCTCCAGCGTGCCCGTTACCACCGAGCCGCGGTTGTAGCCGGGGCAGAGGCCGCACCGCCCTGGGCCGACATCGCCTCACGGGCCGCAGCCAACGGGGCCGCGGAGCCGCGCCGGCAGCACCGCCCCGGCCGTAAGCACCGCCCCACGCCGCGCCCCTCGGCCGGTGTCAGGCGAGTGCGGGACACGGGGGCTGATGCGGAGCTCCTGAGGCCGCCAGCCCCGGCTCGGCTCCGCAGGCATCGATTGCCCTTGGACACGGTGGCTGCAGCTGTAGAGCTGGCTCCAATACCCACCCCATGGCTGCGCTTGTCCCTGTGCACCTTGCAGCACTTCCTGTCGTGGGGACATCATGCAGTTGATACGCCCGAGGGACCGGATGCCATCCACAGGGACTTGGACAGGCTCAAGAAGTGGGCCCAGGTGAACCTCATGAGGTTCGACAAGGCCAAAGGGCAAAGTCTTGTACTTGGATTGGAGCAATATCAATACAAGCTGGGGATGGAGGGATTGAGGGTAGCCCTGAGGAGAGGACTTGGGGGACTGGTGGGTGAAGGATTGGATGTGACCCAGTGAGGAGGGGTGCAGCAAGCAGGGGTGACACCCGTAAAACAGTTTGTTATGCTGTATGGGTGCTGTAACCATGGGGCTACAGGAGAACAGACATGTGGCACATCCTGGGGGGAGTCAGGCATCCCCACTGTGCCGTGGTGCCCACAGCATGGGTGCCACCCTCCTGCAGGCACTGGAATGGGACAGCAGCCCATGAGGTCTATGAGGAGGTGGCAGTGACCTGGCTTCCTTCCTACTGCAGAAGTGACACCAGACCAAGCTAAGCCAGTGGAAAGCTCAGGTGGAAAAGCCGCAATTCATGGCCATAAATACCTGTGATCAAAGTTCAGCCTTGGATCTAAGGCCTTGGAGGCAGGGACCTCTTCCATGTCTGTGCATCCCTGAGGGCCTCAGAGAGCATGGGGGGCCCAGGGATAAAAGAGCTACTCCCCAATGTGGCACCCATCAGTACCCCAGGACAGAAACGTGCCTGTGAATTAATACTTATTGTATTCACACACTACGAGTTGTGCTAGCAAATAGCTTTGCACTCATGTCCTGCATAACCTCAGGGATTATTTGGAGAGGATACAGTAATTTTATTTGAAAATTCTATAATTAATTTGGTATTTATTTTATAAACTAGGCTTAGGTCACACGCAGGTTCAGCCCTAGGTTCACCTGAACAGCTAAGGGTGCTGGAGCCCTCCTGTGGGGAGCTGTTATCCTTATGCCATGTTATCCTCCTGGCATGAGGATAACAGCTTTGACTTGTGCCTCATACCACCAGTCCCCACTAGGGAGGGCTGTGTTGCTTCCCTTCGCTGTTTAAACAGGCAAAGGGAACTCTAGAAGTTCACTGACATGGGTGTTGTATTTGGGGCTTAGTAGCCTTTTGTTTATTTTTGGTTTAAGGGGGAAAAATGGTGATCATGGATCTCCCTGAGATGAGCTTCATGGAAGTAGCTCCAAATCCTTGTGGATGCCAAAATCTCCAGATAATTTATGTAATATTTGTCTAAAGGCAATGAGTGATGGAAGATGAAACTCTTGGGTTTATTTCTCTGTCCCTGTACAACCTGCCTGCCTTAGAAATGCCAGGTTAGTCATGAAACTTTTATTTTTAATACCTGCCAAGCTCCTGTTGTCTGGGCATTACTTCCAGACTAGTTTTTATAGGCTTAGTCCAGCTGACAGAGCAAGACTCTGTTCCTTTTGTCTGTGGGCCCTCTGCTTGCTGGAGGCATCAGAAACTGAAGGTGATCCCCCGAGAAAGGGATGCTGCCAGCTCCTAAAAGCCATCACCACAACTCCCTCCCTTTTATTGCAGTCCAGCACACAAGGCTCAGTTCACAACTGATTAGTTATGCTGCTAGAATCAACACTGCAAAGGTACTTTAAAGCCATGGCTTGTGTTACAAGGAATCTGACCAAAGGGCTGTTACAAAACAACATGGTCTAAATATGCTGCTTGTGCTTTGAGAGAAGATAGACCGGAAACAGTCAGGTTTTCAGCAGAAGTATTTTAAGCAGAAACACAGGTGGTTTAGAAGCATCTATAAAACAAACCCCCATGGTTTCCTCTGGCCCTCTCAAGGTAACTTGGCTCCATGCAGCAAAAGGTGTGAGCCTTCAGCACCCGGCTGCACCAGCAAGCCTGCAGTGCTAGAGGCACTTGAATCGATGCTGCAGTGCCTTCTTTCAACACAGGTTTGATGGAGAACATATTCTTATCTATTTTTAATGAACTTCAGAGTAGTCTCTTCTTGTTTCAGCTGAATTCAGTCAGGAACTGACTTAAGCTCAAGGCCATGTTTCAGATGAGGTAAGAGCATCCCTGTGTTTCCAGCTCCAGAGGATTTGGGGCAGTGGCAGCATCACTACTCAGTGTTTTCTTAAGGGGTTACAAAACCTGCCAAGGTGACAGCACCTGGTGGGCCAGTAGCAAGGTTCAGAGCTGCTCCTCTGCAGCCCTAATGCATGGTTGTACTGGGAGAACAGTGGGGGAAACGGCAGTCAAGCCAGAGCCCAGGATTTAGGAGATGAAGGTGGATGTAAAGGCAACTTCGCCTGTGGTTCCCAAGAGGCAGGCACCATTTTAACCTTGTGAGTCTGTTCACTGGGGGGCAAAAAAGACCCACTGCTCATCCAATGGAGCCTGCCCCATCCCTCCTCATCCTCAGGTGGAGGCAGAAGCGACATTCGCTGAGGGCTGGCAGAGGTTGTGCAGGGCTCAGCAGGTCCCTCCTCGGGCAGGGCACTAAATTGGGCCCATCATCTCCCTCCAACAACTGCAACAAGCACCAGCCCAATTCCCAGATCATAGAATCACAGACTGATTTGGAAAGGACTGTAAAGCTCATCCAGTTCCAACCACTGCCATGGGCAGGGACACCTTCCACTAGGTTGCCTTCCACTACACCACGTTGCTCCAAGCCCTGTCCAGCCTGGCCTTGGACACTGCCAGGGATGGGGCAGCCACAGCTTCTCTGGGCACCCTGTGCCAGCGCCTCAGCACCCTCACAGGGAAGAACTTCTGCCTTGTATCTAACCTGAAGTTCCCCTGTTTCAGTTTGAACCCATCACCCCTTGTCCTGTCACTAGAGTCCTTGATGAAGAGTCCCTCTACAGCATCCTTACAGGACCCCTTCAGACACTGGAAGCTGCTGAGGTCTCCACGCAGCTTCTCTTCTCCAGGCTGAACAGCCCCAATGTTCTCAGCCTGTCTTTGTTTGGAGGTGCTCCAGCCCCCTAGATGTGTCCTGGTGTTTCTGGGCATCATTCGATGAAGCCTCTGGCTCATCTCTGGCTGATGTGTTTGGGGGGTCAGAAACACACACAGTGACAATGGCACAGAGCTGGGGAACCTGCTCTCTGCAAGTCCGCTCTGTGTGCTGGGACTGAGAACAGCCCTGCGGAGGCAGGAGCGCTTTTTCCCCCCTCCCACCCAAATTCCTCTGCTTTTCTCCCAGTTCAATGACTGCCATCCTTTGTCTCGTGGTCTGGCAGAGCCTGGTGCCACACACACCAGAGAGACAAAGAAATAACTGGCTTTTCTCCCTGAGCCTGCTATGAAGAGCCCACATTGTGTTTTACTGGGGAGAGGGAGGCAGGCAGAGGGCTGAAGTGTTTTGCTCAGCCTTGGACTCTGTAAACCCCTCTGTTTCTTTAAACACATCACCCCAAAGCTCTGGCAAGGAAGCAGTGACCCTGAGGAATAGAGCCCCAGGGTTACACTCTCCTGGTCAAAGACGAGGACCATGAATACTAAAACAATGGAAGCCACTCTGGGAAGCCTCAAAGCAAAACCATCTCTCAGCCCCACACCCATGCCCAGACTTCCTGGACTTTCACAGGCTGGATCAGGGACAACCCAGGCCAGGAGAGCAGTGTTTGCTAGGATATGAGCCTGGTGTTTGCTAGGATATGAGCCTGGAGAAGGGTCAGGGAAGTTGCCTGGAGCTGGTCATTAGCAGAGGCAGGAAAGTACCAAGGTTTCTGGTGTTCACACTGGATCCTGCTGCTCCTTCCCACCCTATCAGCCAGTGCAGCAGCTCATTCCAGATCATTCCCTGTAAAATATACAAGTCAGAATGATTTGGGGTGGAATGGACAATAAGAATAAGCAGGAAAGGGAATTTCAAGACTGTTCAGGTTTTGATCTGCCAAATGCTAAATTTTCTGTTCCATTTTGGGAAAAGGTCACTTTCAAGAATGAAATCAGAAAATGGTTTAACAAGGCTGAGCCAGGACCTTGTCTCCAAGTAGTAATGGTGTGCTTGAATGCATTTCTTGGCTAATAACTGAGCTAAGAGATCTACAGATCAAACTGCTATCAACAGAGAAAAATACCATTTCATAGAATCATAGAATAGTTTGGGCTGGTTTTCCCCAAACCAGTGTTTAAAGCTGTTACAAAAGCTTTCAAGAGCTGATGTAAGGAAATGATCAACGTGGACAGGTTTCTTGTACACTGGTTTGTGGACATGGTTTAGTGGTGGACTTGGCAGTCCTGTGGTAAAGGTTGGACTTGATGATCTTAAAGGTCTTTTCCAACCTGTTTGATTCTATGATTCAATGATTCTAACCTGTCTTATTGGTAATGGTGACCTGTTCCAAGTTGCACTGAGTCTGAAATTCATCACAGACATAAAAGCAGTTATTGATCCTGTGCTGCAGTGAGAAAGGTGTAAATCCTTTATCCTTTAAAGGCACACCACATCAGTAACAGCAAACAGCTTCAGCTGTGGCTCATCCCACCTCCGCTTGGGAAACAGCACAGCTAGGCAATGAAACACAGCGAAAACTTGCTTTCCTCAGCAAGCTCTGTGTGTTTATCAACCACCCTATTGTACTGTGCCACCAGGAGCAGTCTGGGTGAAATGCGCTTTCTGCTGCTCTCGCTGCTTGTCTCCTGCTCTCCTCCAGATCCCACTTCTCTGCTGGGCTGCCCATTGGCTCCCACAGGGCAGCATAGAATCAACCAGGTTGGAAAAGACCTTTAAGATCATCGGGTCCAACCATTCCCCTGCGCTGCCAAGGCCACCACTAACCCATGTCACTGAGGGCCTCGTCTACACAGTGTGTGAACCTGCCATCGGGTCTGTGCACCAGCCTGCAAGGGAGTCTGTGGTGGAAACAGACACTCACAGCTCCTGGGTTTCAATAAAAGGGCATTTAAGGCATATGGTGGCTGCTTGGGCTGGCAGAAGACTTCTGAGCAATGCCACATGTGTGGCTGTGACATGGACAACATGGTGCATGCAAGCAGGAGGTTCCCGGTTCCCTCTGTGCCCCAGGATGGTATCACAGCCACTGGCCAGGTGACAGCCTTATAACCCAACCCCACTTGATGTGGCTTTTTGTGAGGGTATGTCAAGGCACACCCCAGAACCTAGCACTTTCTCCCCATCAGGGAGGCATCAGGGAGGAGCTGCGGCTGCTGCCACCTCTGTCCTTCAACCACTTCGCTGCCTGATACAATCACAACTCACAAAGCATCCCACTGCCCCCAGATGCTGGGTGGCAGAGAAGACACAGTCAGACCCATCTCAGAGGTGCACAGCACAGCTACAAGAGGCCGCAGGCACAAGCTGCCCTGATGGATGTTGCCATCACAGGCAAAGAAAAACCTCTGCCCCAGAGGATACCGCAGCCCTGCAACAGGACCCACAGGGACAGGGTGCTCCACGCTTTGCATGCTCCTGTCCGTGACTGTATGGCACCCTGGGGAAGGTGCTGGTGCCCCCAACCCAGCCGTGGCTCAGTTCATTGCCTTCACTGTGGTGGGAGCAGCAAGCAGCACAAGCTGCTCTCCTGCTGACTGCCCAGTTATTTTGGCTCCTCACAACGGTGGCTTTCTCCCGAGCAGCTCCCACGCCGGCAGCCGTGGGTTGGCAGCGAGTCAATGCATCCCTGTGTGCATCCTTGTGCCGGGCTGGCTCCGGATGCCCCCGCCCTCCGCTGCCATTGGCACTGCAGGCAATAAGAAGCCAGCGAGTCCCCTGGACGTGCTGCATTGCTGTGTCACAGCCCCGACGCCAGCACAGAGGTGAGAAGGGCTGCGGGGAGCTGGGGCAGCGGGATTTGGGGGTCTTGCTGCCATGGGAGGGGTGGTGTGGGGGGCACCACGGCAGCTCTGCCACTGCAGCGGGGAGCTGAAACCCTCCTCAGCCTTGTGGAGAGGAAGCAGGAGGGCATGAGCATGCAAAGGGTTGTCAGGGTGCATGCCTGAAGGGCTTTAGTATATCCTACCTGACTGGAGATGGTGTCACAGATTGGGCCCTGCCTGTGGCACAGGAGAAGGTGTCAGCGTGAGTCTCAGGCCACAGGATGACAGTGCTTTGAGCATCGAGCCTTGTCATGGTGAGACAGGAGCCAGGCTGCAGGGCAGGAGATGTTTATCCGTGGGGTATGTATTAGCTGAGTGCCACACTAAGACTTGCTCCCCTCCCAGCATCAGCGCTTTCTACAGCTTTTGGGAAGGTGGTTTTGCATCTCTCCCTTTTAGACGCGAGTCTCTCTGGTTGGTTTGTGAAATCTGCAGGAAACACTGCAATCCCAACGGTTAACATTCCCAAGAGTCTCCACATCAAGGGAGGAGGGGGGTTAGAGGAGATGGGATTATTTTGTCCTGCTGGTACTCATCAAAACCAGTTCCTGGCGAGGATCCCCTGACTGCTCTGCAGGCAAGAGAGGCAGAGGTGAGCGTGCCTGTGACAGAGGGGACAGCAGAATCTTTCTGAAGCTTCATGGGCAGAGATGAAACCCCTGCCTGCCCCTCTCCCAGGCAAGGAGAACAAAGCAATGGGTTAAGCAGCGGGAGGCAAAGAAGAGGTGAAGCGACACGTCATCTGCTATATAAAGAAAATGCAGGATCACCTTGCTGGAAGGCACCAGGGCTTTGCAGCCTCTCCTCATTTGCTCTCCTTCACTCTGCCTGTGCAGACACCCGAGGTGTCAAACTCACATCAGTCCCAGGGGATATTGTCCGCTCCTGGTGCCCTATACCCGGCACTCCTCCTGTTGTGGCTCCCCTTCCCTCCTGGAGGCAGAGCCAAGGATTCTCAGGATCTTCCTCCCTGAAGTGAGTGCTGCTAGTGGTGCTTTTCAGCAGCACGGTTTGAGTTTGGGATCCAGTGCTGCTGATGCATAGAGGGAGCCCTGAGGCAGTCACACTTGCAATGCAAAGGGCACTTCTGGAGTTGTCCCAGGCTAATGCACACATTGCTCCCTCTGACCTCAGGGCCACATTGCGACCATGTCTGAGCTGGAGAAGGCCATGATCGCCATCATCGATGCCTTCCACCAGTACTCGGGGAAGGAGGGAGATAAGCACAAGCTGAAGAAATCAGAACTGAAGGAGCTCATTAACAATGAGTTGAGCCATTTCCTTGGTGTAAGTATTGCACCTCATGCAGCTGAGCAGCTCCCAGGCTCTGCTAACTCTGTCTCCCATGGGAAGCATGTGCAGGGGAAGGGGAAGCTGGAGCAGCAGTGCATTAAACACTTTGCTCCTGCTCCACAGGAGCAGCAAGTGGCAGGACAAGGGCAACAGCCTGCACTGAGGGCTCTGGTTTGGGTTGGATACTAGGGAAATATGACATGCTGAAAGAGCTGGGCTTGTTCAGCCTGGAGAAGAGAAGGCTCCTGAAGCGGAGACCTTTGAGCAGCTCCCAGTGCCTAAAGGGGCTAGAGGAAACCTGGAGAGGGGCTTTGGATAAGGGCCTTAGGACAGGCCAAGGCGGGAATGGCTTTAACCTGCCAGAGGGGAGATTGAGATGAGCTCTGAGGCAGAAGTTCTTCCCTGTGAGGGTGCTGAGGCGCTGGCACAGACTTTTTCCCAGAGAAGCTGTGGCTGCCCCATCCCCTGGCAGTGTTTCAAGGCCACGTTGGACACAGGGGCTTGGAGCAACCTGCTCTAGTGGAAGGTGTCCCTGCCCGTGGCAGGGGGTTGGAACTGGATGAGCTTTAAGGTCCACTTCCAGCCCAAAACCCACTCTGGGATTCTATTATTCTATGAAATTTCCTTCCCTGGGGAGGGGGACAGCCCCGAGGGGCTCAAGATGTCCTTTTTCCAGTGGAAGCTGTAGTTGTGATTCCTGCTCCAGGAGGGCTGCTGTTGTTCAGATGATGTGCTGTGTTGTTCCCCACCAACACAGGTGGGGAATGTGTCTGAACCAGAGGGATGTGTCTGAACAGAGATTCAGCCATGAGTGCCACTTGAGAAACTGGGACATGGCACTGTTGGGCCTTGCTCTGATCCTCCCCAGCTTTGGCTACCTGTTTCTATCCCTTCAGGAGATCAAAGACCAGGAGACTGTGGACAAAGTCATGGAAGCGCTGGACAGTGATGGGGATGCAGAATGCGACTTCCAGGAGTTTGTAGCCTTCATTGCGATGGTCACCGCTGCTTGCCCACGAGTTCTTTGAGCATGAGTGAGCTGGTGGGAGCCAGGTGAGCACCTCCCGCTCATGCCGGAGGGGAGCAGAGCAACATCATTCCTCTGGGAAAAAGACTGGGGCTCCTTGGAGTTAAGCTTGTGCTAGACTTAAGCAGCTTATTAAGTTCTATGGCTTTGTGAAGAAGAACCCCCCCCATGGTTCAGGAAAGTGCCCACCTGGCTGGACGTGGTGTGAGAATGCCTTGTCTTGAGCTCCTTCCATGCTGCTGTATGCCAGGGATGTGCACGGGGCTGGAGGATGCCGCGATCCCAAGCTTTGCTTGCAAATGGAAAAGCGGGAATTCAGGGGCTGAAGTAGGAGGTGATGCAGAGGGGGCTGGTTACAGAAGCCTGGTTCTGGCCTGAGCAGAAAGGCTCCCTGTTGATTCCCATGGGCTCTGACTGCCCTGTGCATGGTTACTAACACAAACAGCACAGCCCGTCCTGTCACGGGGCTCAGTAGAGCCCACACACTTCTTGGTAAATTGAGACAACCCTTGGCTTGAAAGCAAAGCATAACCATCTAACAGCCCAGGCTCTTCTCTTGCCAAATGAATCCTCCTGCTTTTAGCAGTCTGCAGTCTGGAAGTGAAAGTGGACAACGCTCCTGCCTTAGGACAGCCTCTGGGCCTGGATGTGCCTTGGCAAGGTCTCCAGGCTCAGTCAGAAGGCATGAGGCGGGATCTACCCAGTGTGACCACAGTGCTTTAATGTAGACCAGAGCCTCCAGTGTGGAAAGGGTGAGAATAAAATGTTGGTTTGGCCTCTGGTGGAAAGCGTGTCCTTTTGTCCCAGGCTGCTCCCAGCTGCCTGCACTGCCACAGGAGCAGGCTGGAGGATGCAGCCTGAAGCACTGCTGCAGCTCATGCCCCTGGGTTTGCTTGTTGGGCAAGGAACCTTCAACTCTTCCCTGGCATCCACTGTGGCTGTCCAGACTGGCAGATGTACCTGCAAGGCCAAAAGAGCACTACCGCACCTCCAGGGGACCGCTGCTGTTCAGAATGTGCCCACTGCTGCCCAAGGGTCATCCAGGGGCTTGCACTGGTGAACCTTTGCAAAACCCAAAACTAAACCTAAGACAATTTCCCCGAAGCCTTTTTCCAGAGCACTTGCTGTGCAGTTTAGCAATACCTGTGAGTTAGGCATTCATGGTTAGCAACATTTATAGTGACAAATCCAAAACAAAGATGCCCACAGATGTTGGTCTTTCTACCTCATTACACAGTTCATTATGATTTCACGCACAAAATGACATGTCTTTGCACATGGACCATCTTGCTATTCTCATCTGCCTCGCCCAAGCTGTGAAAGGAGACAGTTGGGCAGACTTGCACACAAGAAAGACAACATCTTCTACTCCATCTACAATTAAAAACCAGTTATGTCATCCCAGGTAAGTGTCCGTTTGCTGAGAACTTGTTTAGCATTCGAGTTACTTCCACCACATTTTTAACATCGTCACCTTGATTCAGCTGTTTCCAACACTTGCACGGACCAGAAGCAGTGTGGGAGGACAATGAATGGGGAGGCTGCCTGTCTCAGTGTCCCCAGGGTTAGGCAGGGTAGATGGGACCCTCTCCTGAGCCTGAACCGGAGTTCAGCAGAGGGGTCAGATGCTTCAGCACAAGGGTCTGCTGGTGAGGCTGCCTGGAAGGTCTCCAAGTCCCACTCGCCTCCTGCGTCACCTCACCAGCAGTGCTCACATGGTGAGGAAACCTTGCCCAAGACTGAGCCTTTCCAGCAGCTCTGCAGCAGCATGGCCTGAAGGCTGGCAGAGCCAGGGAGACACAGAGCAGGCTGTGCTTCCCTTGGTCAGCAATGACAGTAGGAGCAGGGAGTGACAGAGCACGGCTATGCACATGTTTCTGCCAGTAAGGCTGATCCTGACTTAGCACCACCACTGCTGGGAATTCAGAGAGGCTTTACCTGGCACAGGAGAATACAATCACAGAATCAACCAGGTTGCAAAAGACCTTTGAGTCCAACCATTCCCCAGCACTACCAAGGCCACCACTAACCCATGTCACTAAGGACCTCGTCTACACGGTTGGAAACACTTCCAGGGATGGTTCCAATGCCCGACCTCCCTTTGGGGATGAAATTGTTCCTAATATCCAATCTAAACATCCAGAGCTTGTGCCTCTTGTCAGGTGTGGCAGGTACACCCGCCCTGACAAGGACTGGGCAAAGACAGGACAAGAGCCCACAAAAACTTCTCACCACAGACAAAATCCCAGGAAAACTCCCCATGCAGCTCTTATCACACCCACATGGTGGTGGTCAGCTGGTCAGACCCCCCAAAAATGTCCTTCCACACTGGGTCTGATCCTCCTGGGAGTGCTGATCATTGCTGTGAGCACACCTGAAAACTGTTCTTCATGTTGTTACCTGCCAATGGAAGTGCATCCAGGCTGAATCATTCATGGAATGACAGTGAGACAAATAACAGATCTCCAAAACAAAATATGCTTTTTCCACAAATCACCTGCAAATTAACTCTGGAATGTTGCAGAGAAGGAACATTCCCAACCTTGTTGGATGGAGTAAGGCAATGGCACAAACAAGGCAGTGCACGTTTCCCACACCTTCAGAGCTCCACGCTGTGACAGCACCGAGATGTGCTCCTCCATCCCAGCACTGCAGTGACATGGAAGCACCTTCCAGCTCCCTCTGCATATTACACTGAAAACTGCCTTTCAAAAGGGAGCAGCAAGGAGTGATCCACGGATTGAACTTGTCCCCCTACCAGATATTAAATTGGAAGGATGTGCTTGGCCTTACTCACTGTACCGCAACTCTCAGGGCATTAGAGCGTATTTTCAGGTTTTCCATTGTGAAATAGTCTCAACACTGGATTTTACTGTACAAAGTCTGAACTCATCTGCATCCCCAACAGTGTGGACTGCAGGGGGAAGGCAGCTGACAGAGCAGGAAAGTAGAAGAGCAAAATGGGAAGTTTTTTAACTAAACCAAACCAAACTGCCTCCAAAACGATTCAGCAGCAACACAAACCTGATCTTTAAAAGGCCACTTTTGCATCTGCTTGCCACTGAAATCTTGATTCTGCATGTGGGCACGCCACATTACAAGTACAGACACAACCACCATGGCACTGTTACCCAGGTTTGGTAGAGAAAAATGCCAGAAGTAAAGACAAATCACTATTTTGCAAGCAAAGTTTTAAGGAATGCTAGAAAATCATAGAATCATAGAATCGTACGGGTTGGAAAGGACCTTAAGATCATCTAGTTCCAACCCCCCTGCCATGGGTTTTTCATTTTCATAAGCAAACCTTTATGTTTAGATGAGAACAGGATTAAAAAGTGACAGAAGGAAAAGACAGTGGTGTATATTATTTTAATAACATGTATTGAAATAAAAAGATAGAAATCTGCTTATATATGGCACTGGCATAACTGAACTGGAGATAAACCCCAGTGTGGCCAGTTCCTCCTAAACAACACAACTGATCACCAAAGAGAATTTAAAGACTGTAGCAAAACTTTACATTAGAATTTGTCATGACAAGAAACTCCGCCTTAGAAACATCTCATCTGAAATGCCTGACCATGGAAATATCTAAAGTATATTCACCAGCTGAACAGAAACACCAGTTCAACAATAACAGTTATACCTTAGTATACCAGCATCGAGTAAATCCTGAAGTGCAAAAACTTAAGAGAATTACCTAATGCAGTTGTGTTAGCTGTAAATCAGTTCTTAGATGTAACTCAGCTCTGTCATCTACTGACATGGTTTCTGGCCTGATACACTGCAACACTTTATATGTGCAAGCTTTCAGAAAATTCATTTTTTGGCCTTAAAACAGAGTTGTAAATGTGCTCTAGAAACCAAACCCAGAAGCCTCTCAAAAAGAGCCTTAAAGTGCGTAATACATGTTTTCACACAAAGGCAGGGAAAGAGCATTAAAATAATCAGGGACTTGGTACAGAGAATCGGGGACATGGAACAGACAATTAGGAATGTGCACTTCAAATGAACTCACCCAGTGCTTCCTTTTTTCCTGCTATTTCCCGGGTAACAACAAGCAATAAATAAAGGCGTAAAGTAGCCTCAGAGTAGTGTTGCTACTGTACGGAGCTTACAAAAAGCCAGTACAAAGTGCTGGCTCACAAGGAACACTGGCTGCAATAACAGCAGTTTTGGTAATGTTTGCAAAGTCACTTAGTACTCAACAGAGCCCAATCTCACGCCCTAGAATAAATCCGAAACATTCCACTTGGACAGCAACCCTTTTGTGGCATCTTGCCTCATTCCCTCAGCACGGTGACAGTGAAGGGCTCAGAATTCCCTTGTTACTACATTTCACATTCCCAAAAGATCAGGTATAAAGAAGTAAATAAATAAATTTTTGCACCTTTACTACAAGCTGGGATTTCAAATGTCAAACTCATTCCATTTAAGATGAATGACAGATTTTTGGCACCTTTCTTCATGAGTTTTGAGAAAGGTGAGTACAGGTGCTCTGGCAATAAAACCCACCGTGCTTTAAAAGCACTTCATGGACAGCACTATCTGGGTGCTAAGTACAACATCTTGTTGTAATTAAGAGTGAGAAAACCAAAAAAGGCTCAAAGATGCCATCTTCTCACCATGTACCGTGCTTTTAGAAACAAACCACGTTTTGCAGGATAAATTCCTGCTTGTTTCCTAAATCCACTCTTGGTACAAATCTGTTTTCTGTGCCATGTCTCTTGTCTCTTCCAAAACCTCTGCCTTCATTTGAGAGATCACAACTTCATTTATTTCTGCACGCAAAGAAGCATCCCCCTTTCAATGTGAGTTAAAGCAGGTGCTTTGGTCAGGAACCCCTGGAAGTCTGTGTCAGAAAATGTTGCTGACACGAACCACCACCACTGGGGCTTGTGAACAGGCTGGAACCACCCTGTAACCACGGAGGGTTCTGCACACGACTGCAGGGAGCCTGAGCAGCCTCCTATGCATCTGCTGCGCTCCACAGATGTGTTTGCGTTGAACCTCGCACCATAGAAAGAATTCCACTTGGAAACATGCGCTGGTGCAGCACGTCCTTTTCTTTTGATAAGAAGTAAACCAGACACTACCTCCTGTGAGCCATGTTGTGGAGGGCCAAGAACAGGTCTTTTTTCAGTGATTTTACAGCCTTTCCACCTCCTGCTTTGGGTCAGCCTGGTGAGCTTGCTCAGCGCCGTCATCTCGGTGCTGCTGTTTCTGCTCCTGCTTTTTATTATCACCCAGTGCTTTTGCCTTGGTGGCCATCGACCTCGGTCTAACGTCAGGCCTCTCCTCATCCTGCTGGTGCTTTTTACAGTGTTTTTCAAAGGCAGAAATCCTGGCATATGCCCGGTTGCAAAGCAAACAGTGGTAGGGCCGCTCCCCGCTGTGCGTCCTCATGTGGAGCTGGAGGTACGAGGACCTGGAGAAGGCTCTGCTGCAGACCGAGCAGTGGTGAGGCTCGCGCGCCTCGTGCGTCTTCAGGTGCTGCTTGAGGGACGCCGCCTGCTTGAAAGCCTTCCCGCAGGCGGAGCACCCGAAGTTCCTCTCGCCCGACTCGAGGAGCTGGTGCGACACGAGGTGCGCGGAGGAGCGGAAGTTCTTCCCGCACTTGTTACACTGGAAGGGCCGCTCCCCGGTGTGCAGGCGGACGTGGAGCACCAGCCCAGCTTTCTGCGTGAAAGCCTTCTCGCACTGCGGGCACTGGAAGGGCCGCTCGCCCGTGTGCACCCGGCGGTGCGTGGCGAGGTGCGAGGCGCGCCCGAAGAGCTTGCCGCAGTCCTGGCACTTGAAGCGTCTCTCCCCGGTGTGGATGGCTTTGTGGCGCGCCAAGTGGGACGACTGCAGGAACAGCTTCCCGCAGGCGGGACACCCGTACTTGCGCTCGCCCGTGTGGGAGCGGAGGTGCAGGGCGAGGTGCGAGGAGGAGATGAACGCCTTGCCGCAGAGCGCGCAGCCGTGCGGCCGCTCCCCGGTGTGCGTGCGCTTGTGGAGGACCAGCCCCGAGGAGAGGGCGAACGCTTTGGCGCACACCGAGCAGCGGTACGGCTTCTCCCCGGTGTGCACACGGCGGTGCTTGGCCAGCGCGCTGGCCTGCGCGAACGCCTTCCCGCACTGCTCGCACCCGTGGGGCCGCTCCCCCGCGGCGCCGAGGGCCCAGCCCCGGGACCGCCGGCCCGGCCCCATGGCGGCACCCACACGGAAGAGGCGGTGCCGCCCCGCGGTGACGGCAGGAAGCGGGGTGGAGCGGCCGCCGCCATGTTGTGGCGCGGCTCGTCTCCCTCAGGGGATGGGTGACAGCGGAGGGGAGGCAGAGCCGTGTCCTTGCCGGCCCCGCTCCGTGCTGTCTCCCTCCGTGCTGCCCCAGCGGGGTGCTGTACGACTCAGCGTTGGCTTTGCTGTGTTAAATAAGTGGCGCCTTGCTGAGGGGAGGAATGTTCCCCCCGCCTTGGTGTGTGGCAGTTGCCAGCTGTGGGGAGGACCCCCCCCCAGGGCACTGCCGTGCCCCAGAGAGCAGGGCAATATATATGAAAACAGAGGAAACTCAGGAACATCCAGGCTTTGAGGATGTGCAATTGCTTTAATTGTAATGAAATTCTGCAGAAAAAAAAGCTCTTCAGGCATTAAAACTCTCCAAAACACTGGTGAAAACTGCACTGTGGAGAAGCTGTGCTTTTGATCTAACAGCGTTTCAGCACTCAGCAAGCCAGATTGTTTTGAAATGTTTAATGCGCTTTTTGTTTTAGGTTTAGGGTACAGGGCAACTCACTGTCAGCTATAGCTCAATACAAAAATCTTACAATGCTTTATTTGCTAAAAAACTACACTATTAAAATGGGGGTTAGGTAGTTCTTTCCTTTTGCCAGCTGTTTTGTTACGAGCAGTGTCCCACAGCCCACTGTTAAAGGTTGCTGTACTTAATAAGTTACTCAAGTTCTGTACATAATTACAGTCAGAGTATGCAGCTGTATAATACACCACAGCCAAACACCATGAGGGCAAAGAACTACTATATAGGAAAGCTTTTTGTTGAAGATTTTACAGTTACTTGACAAAGAGTCAATTTGATATCCTCATACCGGGAGAGTTACATCCATCTTCCTTAGGCACTGATCCAGGCAGAATTGCCTTGCAGAATAACCTGGCTCTTTTGCCAAACTCATGCATTATGTATATATATATATAAAAGAAATTATGTAGCTCAAAGTCTTCAACAACTCTATAAAAATAATTATTTGTTAGTCTCGTGCTTACCTTCAAATACATGAAGTATTTGAATCACTTCACATTCTCTTTCTGAATTAGTCGCTGCAGTATGAGATCAGGCAGAAACTTCATAACCCTCGTTAGTCAAGTGTGACCCAACCAACTGGATATCGCAGCTTGAACAAAACAGTCTGTCTGAATACAATGCTAAAACAAGGAAGTTTGTACCACAGCAGATCAAGCTAACTAACACTGAGTATATTTTCTACGGTGGGGAAACACCCCCCCCCCAGTAAAAGCACTATAATAAGTTTTAGCATAGGATATTCAGGGAAAACATATTGTAAGACCATGCTTCGTAAACATTTTGATGAATCATTCAGAGACTGTTGGCTTTGGACTGAATTTTCAAATACTTGGTTTTATGCAGAGCATAACACAGCTAATGCTATGAAAACAAGCAACTTTAACATGAAGTTACAACAGTAAGAGCAGTGAAGGCTCCTGCATCGAATGGTTAAAACTGGATATTAATTTATATTTTATTACAAAGTTTATAGCATTACAGAGTCCAGCATGGCACAATAAGTAACGTTTTTACAGTTGCAGTATTTGTTTTCGCTTGGTACAAAAAAGCTGAACAGCAGCATACTTGTTATATTGAATCCGGGACTGGACTGAATTTCTTTCTTCTGAATGGGGGTAAGTCAGTGATTTCAAATAAAAAGGCTGCATTTTAAAAATCTCAAATATGTGCAAAATTCCTTTCATTACAGTAGAGAATATGGTAGAGATGTGTGCAGTCTTGAAAGTTATGCCTGAACCCTGATACTGCCAATATATTGCAAACAATCACATGGAGGGTGAACTCCAAACGGCTACTCACGACTCAGTACTGTTACCAGGAGTTGTCCTCACAGCTGGTGTTCTCTCCCCACCCTGCTTTATGTCCTTTTATGCAGTGCATCAAGTACTGACATTCAGAATTACTGTAGAAAAAACATTGGTCCATCACAGTTCTCATAAGCTTCCTTCAGGAATTCCAGTAAACTCTCCATCCTAAGTCAGCTGTAACTGTTACAATGGATTTATGAAAGCAAATGCAATCTGAGAGATGAAGGTCTGTGAAGATGAGCATCTCCATTTCCCTTTCAACAGCTTTTAAAACCACAGAAAATGGGTTCCGATGTTACTATTCGGAAAGTCCCTTGATTTTGGTGCTTTAGCCTTGGCGTGATTTTTCTCTTTTCACATGTTGTAGGCAACATAAATAGGATCCAACTGGTCAGCTAAAAACCCGTCTCTCAAGTGCATCCGTTGTTTCTCACCACGGGAATTGATAGGAATAACACCGGGGTCCACAATGACTACAACACCTACTATGAGATAATGCTCTTCCAGAACCACATTTGTTACCAAAGCAACCAGGTCCAATGCTTCTTGCTCTGAGCCTTCCAACTCCACAACCACTACAAGCAAGTTGGTCCATGTAAACACAGCACTGTTGGCATGATACAAATAGAAACAGTGAGAAAAAAACACACAGTCAAAGGAAGCCACTTATCAGAGAGGGACTCACTGGAAAGACATTTTGTAAGGACTTGAAGAATATAAGAAATGAGAACAAGTGATACAATAGTAATAAATCAGGAAGTATGAAAACTCTGAAGTTCCTGGAATATTCTCTGCCACTGTTTGTTTAATTGTCCATGTACAAAATATAAGCAGGTCTTTTTCTCTTACATGTCCACAATCGTGTATTTGAAAGTCCTTTGCACTTCTGTATTAAACCAGGAAGATTTCACACTCTGTGTGTGTATACTTGATTAAATTAAAGTACCTGTGCACATCTTCAGACTCATCAATGGAAAGACAAAACCTCCCAAAGCTTGGAAGTAAACATTGCCCTTTGAAGAGAACCTACAGCCAAGTGGCATACATCATCCATTAGAACACGTGAGAATAATGTATGTTAGAAGATACCATTCAAGAAGTCATAGAATCCCAGACTGGTTTGGGTTGGAAGGGACCTTAAAGCTCCTCCAGTCCCAACCCCCTGCCACGGGCAAGGACACCTTCCACTAGAGCAGGTTGCTCCAAGCCCCTGTGTCCAACCTGGCCTTGAACACTGCCAGGGATGGGGCAGCCACAGCTTCTCTGGGAAAAGTCTGTGCCAGCGCCTCAGCACCCTCACAGGGAAGAGCTTCTGCCTCAGAGCTCATCTCAGTCTCCCCTCTTGCAGGTTAAAGCCATTCTCCTTGCCCTGTCCCTACAGGCCCTTGTCCAAAGCCCTTCTCCAGGTTTCTTGTCAGCAGCTTTAGGCACTAGAAGCTGCTCTAAGGTCTCCCCGGAGCTTTCTCTTCTCCAGGCTGAAATCCTGAAGATGTATTTACCACATCCAAGCATGTACATTCTGACACAGGGAAGTGAAGGCTCTGCTGCCCTGTTCCCACCCTGCCATTCCTGTCTTTCAGACTATGAAGATCAAACTCTGATAAAGGTGTGGGCTTTATGTTGTTTTTAGCATCGGAGGCAGGGTCAAGAGGGACATTATGTTTCAGCTACTCTCACTGCAGTAGTTTCTATGCGAACTTTTGCTGAGTTCGCTCTACAGCAAGCTCTCAGTCTAAGCTCTGTTCCATGGAGCTTAATTTCTGCTGCTTTAGAAGAAATAAAAGAATACAGAAAAGTAATACTGAGGCTCTTACCATTCTGCAATGCTCTTATGTGCTCTTATTACAGAGGTCTCTATATCAATGGGATGGTACCTCATTCCTCTGAGCTCCAGTGTTTCATCCAAAGAGCCTACCACATACAGGGCATCGTGCCTCTCTGCAACATAGCACAGACATTTGAAACACCATCAGATCTCCAGAACAAACATGGTCATTTGTATGTGCTTATTCCTGATGTTCAGAGGTGCTTCCTAGGAGGAAGAGTCTGTAATACACATCAAGCTCTACCATTTGGAGGGAATTAGGAGGTCACATAGCACTTCTGACTATTGACTCCAAGCAAATGAATCCAGACGAAAAAGAATTTCTGGGTCATCTAATTCTGTCCCTTCTCTCATGT
The DNA here is from genome assembly GCF_004027225.2 of Strigops habroptila. Taxonomy (NCBI): domain Eukaryota; kingdom Metazoa; phylum Chordata; class Aves; order Psittaciformes; family Psittacidae; genus Strigops; species Strigops habroptila. The sequence goes on from NC_044281.2 coordinate 2,586,552, forward strand.
AATCTTAATTCATAAATCCATTCAAAGTACACTGTTAAAGCATCTTTTTGTCCCACTCTTTTTCCCAGAGAACTTCTCTCCTCTGATCAATAGGAACACTTTCAAATTTCCAAATTTAACTTTTATTTTTCTTTTTAAAACCAGCTTATACCCACTGTCCTCATACCAGCAATATTCAGCTTCTGAAGTTCCCATAGTTAATGCAGTGAGAACAACTCTATCCCTTCCTCAGCCTTAGCTTTGCTAGGTTAAATAAGCAGAGCTCTCCTAGATGCTTCTGTAAGGACATGCTCTCCCCATTACCACATCCATCCAGTAACTGCTCGGTTCAACTTTGCTTCTTTTTGCACGCATTTTATAATTCTGCTCAATCGTGTAACTTGAGACAAAAAGCATACTTGTGTTTCCTGCATACTTGGCTGTGTTAATTCACCATATATAGCCTCTCAAATGCTGACAAACTCAAGGACAACTGGCATTGTTCCACAGCGATAAACATCTCTACATGATTTTCCAGAAAGCTCCAAGGCACAAAACCTTGCTATAGTAATGTGCTGCCATGTCACTTCTCTTCCTTTGTGAATGCCTGCTCACAGATTCCAATTTCTCAACTACCAGCTTTCTCAAGAACAGGGAGCCCTTTCACTTTGAACAGTGTCAGAAAGACAATTCCACCAAAGTGTCCTGTGCCGAACCATGTCCTGCAGGTCAGGTCACTACCCTAGAAAATCAGAGAGGAGGAAAACTCAGAGCACCTTGGTCGAGTGCTCTTTTATCATCCTCTACCAGCTCTGAAGGGTGGCGAGTAATGAACGATTCCTGCTACATCCAGCACTTTCCTCTGATGGAAGTCAGGATGAACTTGCAGGACAGCTTCCTCTTTGCTAGCTCAACTACCCCGAGGGGTTTCCAACACATGTGTCTATAAGTACATTTGGTTTCTCTCACCTCCACTTGCATCAGTAAGTTCTGTTCTGCGCAGAAAGCCAAGGTACCCAGTCCGAGCCCATATGGTCTGAGTGTCTCCAAAACTCAAGCGAGCAGTAAAGTGATCAGCGTGCAGTGCCTCTTCTCCATACACTGTGTAGTAACCAGTAGCATTGTGTGGGCTACTCACCCATATCTAGGAGATAAAAACCAAAACAACCAACAAACCAAAAGGGAATAATTCTCATAGAAACATTGGTTATTTTGCCAGAGCCAGGCAGCAGCATTTCTAGATTTAGAGATCTGTTCCACTGACAATTTTGTTGCTCCTAAAATGCCAGGAGTAGTTCTATTAAAATAAGTCATTAACTTCTGCCTCACAGAAAATGACCAGGAAAAAGGAGTAAAAAAGACTTTTATATACATATCTATACATAGCTTGGCAGAGGAGGGAGGAAATCACCAACCCTAACTATTCTATGATTCTATGACACATACATACAAGTATGTAAACTGTTCCAGCTCTCTGCACATTGCCACATTAAGGTGATTAAGAGATAGGCATTTACCTGACATGATTTATCTATATATTAAATCACTAATGATAAAGTACAACAGCATCAAAGCTCTACCTCTCCTAAATGCGAGTCTCCCAGAGGTCCCTTGGTTTCTGTGTGTGCTATGATGACCTTGACCCCTGGAAGAATCTGGAATAAGAAGCAAACAGAAGTTAAGAGAACCTGAATTCATCAAAAGAACAGTTAAAAATGCAGAGCCACAGAAGTCAACAATCTGTGCAGGTCTTCCGTTTCTACTCCTCTCTGTACCATAGATATCAACCATATCTTCCTACTAAGTTGTTCGATCTTTTCGAGTCCAAGAACTGTTTTGCAGCTTTAGACTTGAAGTTTGTTTCACACCTGAAAAATGCCTTCCACATGAAGGCCTCTGATTTGTTCAGTTTTAGCAACATATCCTATTGCTTCACTTCATGCACCCGCCTTCATTTTAATAGCTGTTCATTTCATGCTCTCTCTAGTGCCTCTCCTAGACATAACTGTGATTAGTGAAGCTTGTTGCACAGATTTTGTACTGAGGTCCAGCTGAAGCAGCTCACTATCCAGGTAAGGGATGAGGAGGAAGGATGCTCTCAAGCTCTCACCTTCCCAGACTCCATAAGTGGCAGACTGTGTGGAGAACCTCTCTCTACCAAGCGCACCCTGAGAAAATAAAAGAATACATTTGTACAGGAATTTAGGAACTTCTGTAGAAGTTAAATAGATGTGTTCAATATTATCCTATCATTAGCTGCACTGACCAAACTCCTATGATGCCAGCCAGTTTGCTCAGTTATTCACAATGCAGTAAGTTAAGAGTTCTAGCTGTCTTCAAGACTTCTCTATTAGCATTCCCATAGACCACGTTTCTTTTAAGAATCAGAAACTCAGCTCTCTGGAGAGATGAGTAACGGTTTCCAACAGAGCTTGAAGGTTGCAGTTCCACCAGCATTTTACATTCACCTTCTTTGTTGGTCTTTCTTGCACCTCTGCTTGCCACACTGACCCATGGCAGAGAGGCAGTAGGAATTGCAAAAAGTGAAGAGCAAGCAGCCTAAACAGAATTCAGTGACACCATGCAGCACATTAGCAGCGTAACTTATGAAGACAGCACATTTGCAGAAGGAACAAGAATTGAGTGCAGTAGTAGAGGCATACAAGAGAGGCAGCTCCTATACATCATGTCATATTAGACTATCCCTACACCTATAAGGCCAGAACTAACATAGTGGCAGCTTTGAGGCACTGGCTGAACTTGGTTTTAAAAGGAACAGATACCATGCAAGTCATAGTGACACATTCAAGAAGGAGAAAATGACTGTAGTTTACATTGATCTGTTCAGATGCCAAGCAGGGTCATGCTAAAGGTGGTGAAGAGCTTGTCTTCGAACAGCTAAGATTTAAGCTTGCAAAAATTAGAGATGAGTTAGTCACAAAAGCTCCCAGATATCATAAGCCCCTAATTTAACATTATCAATTTAAAAGAAAATAAAGCACATGCTTTATTTTTATTTATATTTTGATTTATATATCAAGAAATAAGTCTTGATATTATGTTTCTTAAAATAAGTACAGAAACAAATACATGTATGCATGCACCCTGCTAAACTTACAGTCTTACTCTACACTTGGTGCTGCCAGCACTTGTGTTAACTAAGTTAACTGAGAGACAAGTTAATATGAAAATTAGGACTACAGAGTTACATCTGATAGAATGATGTATCTGTGGCAAGTTTCCAGATGATACGTGTGTACATATGTGCATGTGTGTGTGTGTGTTTTGATATGCTGTAGTACAGGCCTGACATCAATTTATTGGGTCTGGGAAGGCTGAGGGGATTGAGTTGCTTTTGTCTGAAGGGAAGGGTCAAAAAAACCAACCCACAAACCAAACCAAACAACTAAAGGAGATTCTAATTGTACTTTTCCCACTACCTAAAGGACTGTTAGAGAGAACATGGAGCCAGATTTCCTGGAGTTGCACACTATAAGAAGAAGAGACCAGGGACATAATATATAAAATGGGAAATGCCACTAAGGAAAACTTCCCCCGAGTGGGGTGTCAGTCTCAGCACACGCACACCCAGCGAGGAGGAGCATCTCCATTCTTGGAGATGTTCTGTACTGAACTGCTCCTGGCCCTCAGTAACCTCATAAAGTCTTGAAGCTGGTCCTGCTTTGAGCAGGAGGTTAGTTGAGGGACATCAGAGATCCTGCCCACTCCGAATGTTTCTGTGGTTCTGTGACTAACCACCCAGTTGGCAAAGTCACCTCTTGCTAAGGGTATGATTCGGTAAGAAACAGCTAATGGGTCTAGATTATACGGGACTGATGAACAGGCAGCAAGTTAAGAGAGGTTCTAGAGAGGAACAGCAGAATAAGTGATGGAGGAGGAGATGCTGGGCCACTTCCAGCACAGAGCTGTCATTCCCTAGGATGGGGTTCCTTGTATGTGGTGATAAGGGATTAGCTGCTGCCAAGAGCATTTCAGCAAACCAGTGCAATGAGGCTGAACTTTCTGCTCTACAGGAGGAGCATTAAAATAATGCTTTAACATAATCTGTACCTGTCATGTCGAAGTGCTCTCATATCTACGTAGACTGTTGTTGGGTCTGGTCCTGCTGTTCCCTAAGAATAAGAAGGAAGAAACAAATTCAACAGAAGCCAGAAAATCCTGTTCTAATTCTCACAGCCATATCAATTCACAATTTCCTCTCCCTTTTTTACTGACACTTATAAATTGCTGCCCTAATCTAGCAGAAATGTAGTAAAATAGCCCCCCTTACTAGAGGGACTGCCATAAAGCTTTGATGTTTTATGGAATCAGTAAATGAATGCACAAGCGAAATACATATTTATACAGGTAAGTCTTAATTTGGAAAGCACCTTCTGTAGAAACTACACCTAAATCTCTGAGGGCCTTAATCCCTGTCCCAAAGCTCAACTGTTCTGCTTTGTAACAGATTTATCAACTTTGAAATAAAAATCCCCCAACATTTAACTAAAACATAGTTTTATGTTTTGGAGTATGGAGTATGTCATGGAGTATGGAATTATGTTAAAACATAACCCCAACCAACCCACGTTAAAACGTAACCCCAACCAACCCATATTTTGCCAGGGCTCCTGTCAGTAACAGCCTGGGCAGAGGCAAAGCTTTGTTGCAGTCCCAGGAGAAACCTTCTGACCAGCTCTGGTGAGAAGTTTCCCATTTCTCAACATGGGAACAGGGGACTTTATTTACTCCCCAGCAGAATTGAATCTCAAGGCAGCCAGCAACTACCGTGAAATGCATACTTAAGCTACAAAAATAGGCAAAGTTTTGGTGACTATCCCTCTCCCCCCCTCCCCCAGCGCATTTCTCATTATAGAAATACTTCAAATGAGGCCCCTTTGCCATCAGCTCAAGACTGTGCTGCTGGAGAATGTCTTACAATGATATTCCCTTGTACTTTCATAGCACTGCTGAGGCTCAGTGACACTGATGGCCACACCAAATGAACAGTATGAGCTTTTTCTCTACGAATATACCATCCAGAAACTTTAATCATTGCTATAGCTCCCTTTCTGTCTTGTTTGAGAAAGAGGTTTTGTACTTCAGCTACAAGTGTTCTTTTGTAAGACTGAACTTCTTTAGAAGAAAAAAATCTCACTTCATCTGTTCCAAATGACAACTCTCAAATGACATATACATTCATTACAGAGTAATACTGGTGAACCAGACTGACTTTAGGACAGTACAAGCACACATGCATCACTATACCTGTTCAGCCAGCTTGCCCAGCCTGTTTGGCTGACACAGCAGGACCACAAACAGAAGTAACAGAGGCCATCAAAGTGTGTGAAACAGAGAGAAAGGGGAAAAAAGAAAATACAAACAAAGAGGCACTGGAAACGTAAGATACACACAGTCAGACAGAAAACAAAACTCATACTGTATTAGAGTGAGCAGAAAGTTTCCATTTCAGATTACTTCAGAGCTTGTCACTTTTAAGTGGTTCACTGGGAAACATGGAAGTCCCAGTTAATAAATGAGAAGAGGTTTAAGTCAGATAATATGTAATGCCTACTGCCTTATCCCTCCTCCATCTGTATCTGAAGGCTGCTTGCAGCTTCCAAAACACCTTCTCAGTAAACCAGTCCAGTGAGGTTGGAAGACATTATGCATTTATTTGCATGCTAACTTGTATCAAACACCCATTCAGTTGGCTATTCATCAATAGGCATTTAAATTCAGTGATTTAAGAAGTCAAATACAGGTATCCCTTTGGAAGAACGGGGAAAAGAGGTTAAAAAAATCCCCCAAAACACTAATAAAGGGCTCAAGAATGGAGAATAGAGATGAAAAAGGTATAAAATGAAGGGGAGGCTTCAGTTTTCACAGTTTTCTTGCAGTACTTTTCACATTGCCATTTAACATTCTGCAGAAAAACTGGGGGTTTTTTGCCTCTTTGTGCAGTCTGAACAGCAAATATCCAAACCTGGCTTTTAAAATTCTTATTTAGACAGTCAATTCAGAAGGCCATTCTTTTACACTTGGCATCTGAAATGCTTTATTGAATGAATTTAAAATCTTGACTTACGGTCATCTTAATTTCACCTATATCCTTCCTATTTTTCCATCTACTGATTCATAAAATTGCTCCGGTCACATTTCTTTTATAACCATCTCTCTAGGGGTTGTTAAAAACCTTTTCTCTTTTATACGTGTGACAGAAACCACAGAAACGATGATCTCCAGTCTGTGAAGTGGGGCTGTGTGTACTTTATGGGCATATTCTCCCCTTCAAAGCTTCCAATTTTATACCTTTAATTGAAAAAAGAAGTCCAACTCTCACATGAGGTGAGACAAATGTATTTGCATGTTGCTGCTACTCATTTGAGATCTTTAAAAGTAAAAAACCTGCCACCCTTATCAGTGTTCCTGGGACTTATTTGAGGAACTCTGTCTTCCATTTAATTCAACATAGACATAAACTGTTTTTCAAACAGACAAAATCTGAATCACACAAAAGCTGAAATAGCATTGCTTGAAATACTTAATGTATTTATGAACAGGAAGCTGTATTTAATACTGCTCCTGCATAGCAGGAATGAAACAAGTTTCTTAACACTGGTCCTCTGTATTGGAAAGGGAATCAATTGGTCCATTAATACAAGAACAGTGAAATTATCATAATGCACATCTTCAAGGCTTATTTACTTGGTGATGAAGCAAGCAAGCAATGGAGCTCTAGCTCATTAGAAAAGAACTTACACGAATGAACATGATTTCCTATACAGTTCCCGGAGATTCTGTATCAGGAATAAGCAGTTTAATCTCACCTGCAAGCAAATTGCTACGTTGACCCTGCACCCAAATGTAGTGCTCACTGCACGAGCGGAGAGGCCCAGGTCTTTGAATAACTTGGAGAAAGACTGTGTTAATGTAATCCTTGGTCTCTCCTCTGCAACCACCATGCACGTTCGCACGCAGGACAGGTTAACTCCTTTCATCTGAGGGGTTGGGTAAAGAAAACAACGTTTTAAATTTGAAGTCAACAATTCTAGAATTAAGCCATTTCAAGATGGACTTCCAAAACACTGGCATAACTGGCACAAACTGGTTAAACACCAAAGACATGGCCTGCACTCAGTTTGGCTCCATCGACCCAGGACAACCTTCTAAAATTGTGCCAAGAAGCTTTGTGGCAGGGTTTTCTCTGCACAGGATGCAAACTACTTGCATCGTGTATCTGCAACACAGCCACTCATCACTCTGAGCTGAAAACCCCACAAAGTGCCATTGTTTGCAGGGCTGGGCTCCCAAGGGACCTGCTCGCTCCAGTTCAGATGCACACAGAGTGTTTGAGACATTAGTAGCTCTAATCAGCATGAATGTGAACCTGTAGCAACTGGTTGTGGGCCAAGATTCCCTTCAGTGAGGTCCAGAGAGAACAGAGGGACAGGGTTTGGTGTCTACACTGAGAATAAGCACAATGAAGCCACTTTCTTGTGCACAACAAGCTGCCAGACATTCCCAGTGGAAGTCCTGGGCAGCTTAGTTACTACAGCCGTGGGAACTCTCCTGCCACTGAGACAGAGGCAGCTCTTAAAGGAAATCGAGTTTCAGCTAAGAGTTATTCCTCAAAAATAAATGGATGTATTAGTGTGTAATTGCTGCTATTAGGAAGATTACAGCCATTTCAGAACTCAATACTTTTGGTATCAAGCAATCTGAAAGCAGGTGAGACTTGCCAGGTTTTGGGGCCTTCTTGTTTCTTTTTTTTGGGAAGGAGGAGTAGTTTTTTGGGTTTGGGGTTTGGTAGGACTTTGTTTTTTCTCTTTTTTGATGTAGGTTTTGTCTGTTTGTTTGGGTTTTTTGTTTATTTGGGTTTTTTTTTTCACCTCAGACAAGAACAAGTTGATAACCTTGCTATGTATTTTGCCCAAAATCTCAGAAATACCCAGCAAGCAGCACAGAGGTGGCACAAATAAGTAAAGCTGCAAACAGAAGAACTTCTTTTCTTCCCCACCAGAAACATGAGAGCTCAAACTTCCAGCCATCTCAGTGTTTTCCAAAAAAGCAAGTCATAATTAAAGGCTTTCACAGAAACATGGGCCCATCTTCTGCAGGCTAAAATGAAAGATTTTAGAAAGATACACGTATTTAGATGTCAGTATGTTGAAAAATAAAGTCCACTCACCCGGAGTATATCAGTCTGTGTTCCAAGCCCTTTGGTGCACATCTCCATCACAGAGTAAGAGCAGAATGTGACGCGCACTTTATACTGACTGACAGCAGACAACCAGACAGACACGTTGCTCTCCAGTTCCAGAGGAGGGACTAGAATAGACTGATGACCCGAGTATACACTAGGGAGAGGAAGAAATAGAAAGATGAAAACTTCAAGCCAGCATATAAAAAGCCAGAAGTTACATAAAGTTATAATGAAGCAAGTACAGGAAAACTGAGAGCCTCGTGTCTGTTTGAATTTCACAGAATTGTTTGTGTTGGAAGGGACCTTAAAGCTCATCCAGTCCCAACCCCCTGCCACGGGCAGGGACACCTTCCACTGGAGCAGGTTGCTCCAAGCCCCTGTGTCCAACCTGGCCTTGAACACTGCCAGGGATGGGGCAGCCACAGCTTCTCTGGGAAAAGTCTGTGCCAGCGCCTCAGCACCCTCACAGGGAAGAACTTCTGCCTCAGAGCTCATCTCAATCTCCCCTCTGGCAGGTTCAAGCCATTCCCCTTGTCCTGTCCCTACAGGCCCTTGTCCAAAGCCCCTCTCCAGGTTTCTTGCAGCCTCTTTAGGCACTGGAGCTGCTCTAAGGTCTCTCCTAAGGTTCCCTTGGATAAGAATTTGAAAGAAATCTGCAACAGTCAACACCTTAAGGGTATTGTAAAAAGACAGTTTCCTCTCAAAAGACTTTAAAAGGATTTATTTAATCAATGTGAAATAGACAGTGAAGTCCTTTTTTTCTTGGATTTGGTATCTACTTAATTTCACTTGCAAACCCCAAGTTACTCAAGTAACTTGCTCACATGAATTTTATTACCACAAAATGTATTTTATGAAATACCTACAAAAGGTTAATTTGGGTTTCTCTGACAGTTTCAGCCATGACTGTTCCCTGGGATTCTAGAGAAGGCTGGGAATGCATGGGAGAACCTATGACTCAAAGGACATACCTGCACAAACACCACAGAGCAAATCCCAAGCCACAATAAGGGTCAAGACAAATGGCAATCTGACGTGAAGGGTACAGCTCACACTGTAGCTTTATAGAGCGACATAAGGCACTTGTAGCTGCATGTGACATCTGTAAGAGGAAAAGAGGTGCTCTCAGGGGCTTTAAACCAAAAAGGGTATCACATGAAATGCAGAAATGTTTGCTGTAGAAGACATGGCAACATGTAGTGGTTTGGGGGTTTTTTAAGCACCTTTAAGCACAGGAAAAGGATATAAGCCCAAAATTTCACAGGTACTTTACATTCTAGTGGCCAGTGACATCTGTCATGACATTGAATGATGCTAAACAAGGTCTCACATCTCTACTATAAATTGCAAAAGAAAACATTCGTGAACTTTATGACAAGCACACTCCATCTAATCCCCTTGGTGATTCCTCACATAGAGCCGGTAAAGACTGAATGCCTCCAAAAGTGCATCAAGAAATGTGGATGTCATGCATCTGAACAGTAAGATGCTCCACTTACATTTTTGTATTTCTTCTCTGGCAGGAGGAATGAATGCAGAATATAGCTATATATAAGGAAATGAAGAATAATCTCTCTCTTGTTACTCTACCTTTACTCCTGCTAATATACCAGTAGTAGACACACTGAAGTCCAAGTATGCCAACATATCTGGAGATGTAGGTCTGAAAATACCAGCCAGCTTCTTTTTAGGCATATCATCTATTTAAAATACAGAAAAAGAAGAGTACCATATTATTATTTTGTAAAATACAGGACAAAAATGTATCTTTACAGCATTACCACCAGATGCTTGCTATAGTTTCTGGACAGCTATTTTGATGCAATGTGAGATACATCCATTCAGTTAGGAAGTTATGGTATAACGAAAGAAATAAATCAGTCTTCAAACTGAATTTTGGCAAACATTCTGTACCTGTATCCAAAATAGTGGGCCACGTTTTAATATCTACAGCTGCTGCAGCTTCCTTGGACTTCAGCAGTTTCATTATCGCTTGTGTGGTCAGTATACAGGCAGACTTACTGACCTGTAAAAGACACAGCATCAAAACCATGTATAAAACTAACAAATGAATGCTCAAGTAATTTCATATCCATCCACATGAGAGAACCAGTAAGGTGAATAGATGAAAAATCACCCTTGGAAACGAAGCAAAATCAATCACAGCAACAGAAAGAACATTTTGAATGAGTTGCAAAAAAAGGTGTTTACTGGCTCAGTCACAGCATACTGATTATTTCTTTTCCTACCTTATTTTATATGGACTATGGCAAAGCAATTTATCAGGCTGCATCAACCATCCTGCACCTACCAAAAGCACCAGGAGGGGAATGTCTTATACATACCTCTACAATCATTTTGACAGTGGGCAGAGTGGTAGCAAGGTTCTGTGGATGAGGTGGGCGAACGGTGATAGGTATACAGCCAGCATATAAACAGCCATAGAAAGTTGCTATTAAGTCTACTCCTGTAAAGGATATTTGTAAAATTAAAGCCATTTTTATGAGAACAAAAGGCCAAACTCTTTCTCCAAAATCAAAACACACCCCAATTTCTTTTACTAAGATGTAAGGATTTGTCACAAAGGTCTCTTCAAATCAACAGGGTGTTCTTAGCCATGCCCCATTCTGTAAAGTTAAAAGATTTTGCATTTGAGAGTTAGCAAAAATTACTCAAACCCTACAGACTTTACATTTGCAGGGATATATTTTCATGGACAGGTAGTATAAGATAACAAAACTAACAAAAAAAGGTAGGTTATGAAGATGACATTTGTTTTTCACAATTATCACGCTGGAATATGCAGTCATCCTAATTTTATGAGGTAATATTTTTTTTTCCTGAGGTGCACTTGCACATATTAATAATGCAAGTTTGAGGTCCAGATTTCACTTCTAGAGACAGCCACTCAGGAAAGAAAGGGTGTTCATACACCCACATCCCTAATCTAGCTTTCAGTGGATATATACACAGTTTTATTCCATTCTCTGAGGTTGAAACTTGAGAATCTTTCCTGTGGTGTGAATCAAACTATTCTTGCATAACTGCTCAGCCATCTGAAGCAGTGAGATGAAATGTTTGGTAAACATAGAACAACCAACTTAATAATAGAATGACAAAAAGTCTCTTCCTTGAAATACTAAGTCACTACCATACAATGCTGTACTAAATGGGTGTCTGAATGCTCCATCTGGGCAGTAATTGTTTCTTTCCTTGTGATGCCTGACTTTGGCTTTTGCTGTCTGCATTCCCTTACCTGGAGGATAAACCAGGGCCACGTGGTCACCTACATTCAGTCGTCCTTTCTCCAGCAGTGCAACTGCCACCCTTTCTGCTCTCTTGTGTAGCTGTATGCACGATGCACTGCTGGCTACAGTGCCCTGCACAGAAGAGGAGCAACATCAGGAAACTTTATTCACTTTCAAACTGTTCTCCACAAACCACGTGCTGCAGATGTAGTATTTTGTTGTCCTTAGTTTAACAATACACTTTTGAAGACTCTGTCTTGGTATTTTGGAAACCAAGCTCCTGGTACCATGAACTTTTAGAACACTACTAAATTTTATACATATTATTTTGAACATGAGATGGTGAATCAGCTTCCGAACGTGTTTGGTACCACAAAAAGAGTATCTTCCAAATACTTGAAATGTCACAGTCCAAGGGAAATAGTAGTAACACAGTTGTACTAGCAGCAACTGAAGCACTGCATCAGCTCTACCCCACCATGCACAGCCAAACCTCCAGCCGCTTTTACAATCAGCAGTCTCAAAAGTGCAAAGGGAACTCTGCTGATGTCTTTGGTATAGACACTCTTTTGAAGGGTCAGAGAGGCAACCTGAGCTGTGGTTGCTTTGCACTGTCACTTCTGCTTCAGTGTATTGACTGAAAGTGTATTTCCCCGAACTATGCATCTGGAAAGATGCATCTGGAGAAGAGAATATTCTTCCGAGAGAAGAATAAACCAATTCTGGGTCTTTTAGCAATACTGAGGCAGTTTCTTCCGCTAAAGCAGCCTCATGAGAAAAAGTCAGAACTTTGAACCATGTCTTAAACCATTTTGCCTGTCCAAATGAGGCCCCCAAAGGCAAATCCTTCACTTCCTAAGGACCTTAGGAAAGCACATTCTCTATCTCACATGTCTGCAGTACAGCACAGCACAAGGTAGACCCAATTTATCACTGGGCTGTTACTGTCATTGGAAGGGTAGCTACTGAGTAAAGGCTCAAAGAAAATCCAACTGACCAGCTTTCCCCTCCTTTCTTTCCAGAAGGCAATAAAGAAAGTGCCAGAACAGCAGTAGAAGAATCTAAAAGATTTGGGTTTTCTCAATAATACAGCAGGAATATTCCTCAAACCCAGGGAGGCTTAAATACTGAGGCACATACACAAGTGCGAGTTGTTTCAGACCCCTTTACAAAGTGTTGGATGCACAAGGCATGTGAATTCTCCAGAACTACTGACAGTCACATGCAGAGCAGAGTGGCTATGAGCAAAAATGAGTATTTAGCTGAGAAACACGACTGTCGCCTTGTGATATGTCATAAGGGCTCAGACAGACCTTGAATAAAGGAAGTATACAGAGCTTGTAAGCACATAGAGCCCCAAAACTGAAGCATTTACTTGTTCATGTCGAGTAACTGTAAGTGACATTCTATTTGGGAGCAGAGCCTAGCCAAGGACAAGGCTTTGTCTCCTGAAGGGTGTGCAATGCTCCTGGAAAATATGACTCCAAGGCTGTACCAAGGCTTCTCCACTTAGGCACTAGGTCTTCTAATTAAAAAATCCTCCAGCTCTGACTTTCACTTACCCTTATGCTCAGGGATGAACACAGAATTGTGGCTTCCGTTAATAGGACAAAAGTTGTGTTGCAGCAGGAAATGCAATTACTACAATGTTTTAAGCCAGAATCCATACTGAAATTCCAGAGGTGGAAAAACAATGCTGCTTGCTAACTAGCAATTTTTTGTCTCCTTCATCAAAATAATCTGAAGCATTTTAGGAAAAGAATTAGCATTGGAATTTTCTTAGAATCCAAACAATTTTTTGCTGATCTCAATCTCCAAGTATGACCTAAAGTGCATCTCACCTTGGAATTCAACAAAAGGAAGAGGGGATGATCTGGAGTTGTCTGAGCTCGCCACTGAAGAACATCTGCTAAATACAGGAACTGAAAGAGGAAAAAAGGAGACACTGATTCAACCAAAATGCACCATGCTCAGTTTCAGTGGGATACCACAACTGTTCTTGTTTCATTTTGAATAAGCCAATTCAAGTATTTAATAAGACCAGGACATGTTACCTTTCTTGCCTGGTCGTTATCCTCCAACTGGGTAACATCTCTCCCTGAGGCTTGTGCAATTCTCTTTCCAGCAACAAGGTTTCCTACTATCATTGAAGCAGGACCAACATCTGTATTTTTAAAAACAGTCCAAAATGAGGAAAAATGAGTGTAATGAACATGTAATAATCTATAATTCAGCCTGCAGAATACTCTAAATGTACAGATCTGAAAAGATGGAAACCTAAAACCAAGGATCATATTGCACAGAAAAAGAGGACACTACACTAGCAATCACTCCATTATCAGTATGGTACACTAAAAATCAGTCTATTACTGATTCAGCAAACTGAGGTCTGCCTGTACTTGAGTTTTATTACACGAGTTACTACCCTTTGCAAGATGGCCAGTACAGGAGCAATTTATAATGTAGCTACAGAAGCATGAAATGGGATATGTGCTCTCTGTCCTTGCATTCACCTGGCAATCAGGGCAGACTATAATGTAATGCCCTCTCTGAGGTCTGGGATGCTCTGCCAACACCCCAAGCTCTGCCAAGTTAGGCAGCTTAAAGCCATCCAACATGCACAGCCCTGAGCTGTCATATTGCGTCTGGATCCCTCTCCATGCATCCCCCCAGAGACAGACACAGAGAACTAGGGAACACACTCCTTTCCTCACCTGGTTGTTTCTGCCGAGGCTTAGGCAGGTTAGTAACACAAGTATGTGGACACATCAAGACATTGCAAGGGTGCAGAGCACCCTCTAAAAAGCGTTGCTTGGTTTCTGAAATATGAATTCCTCCAAGTGGAGCCTTTGGCAAAGTATTGGCTGGCACCAAGGCAAGACAGTAGACGCCTACTTGGTGAATGCTATCAACTGCCTTGAGAGAAAGAAAGAAAGAAACACATTCGATGTTATGAACTGGGATGTAGCAAGAGCAAGAATTTGAATTCAAGTCATTTAATAACATTAAAGTTTTTACTTGCACCACAATTTGCAAATAAAGGGTCCAATTCTGCACTCACTGAACTCATAGAAGTTGTGCCATGACTTCAATGGGAGCAGGAGCAGACCCAGGACTTTGCTTGTGCACTCTATCAAGAGGATGCCACCTGCACATTAGGGATTAGGAAAGTCTCTTAAAAGTGGTCAAAAAGTGCAGAGTTTTTTAAAAGCCAAAATTATACCACAGCAAATTTAGTACGTATGGCACAATAACAGAAGCGCAGTAGAACATAAAACCACAAAAATAGGGAGGGAAACATCTCGCTGTCTAAAACGTGTCTGTTTTAGCTGTGACGCTTCTAAAAAGAGAAATAAAATATTTTCTCCCATGAAAAACAGCTTTTCCATTACCAGATGTTCCCTCTAAAAGGATTACAGAGCTGAAATTAGAAACCATTATTACACAACTGTCTTAGTCTTAAGAGAAATCCTCCTTTAAGATGTTCTCTCTAGCCTTCCTTCAGTTGTCCCTTTACCAGTGTCTTCTTCCAGAACTGCTCTCTCACTTTTTACTTTATTAGAACCAATGCATTAATTCCCAAATCCTCAAATGCAAGCCCCACAATTCCCCTCCCTCTTGGCCTCCCCATGGAAACACAATAAAGTTACCACGGGAAAAGAATTTTTAATGCTTACTGTTGGAGATCTAGAATAAGGATGTTAGTGACATAAAAGGATTTCAGAGTCTGTTTTGATACTTGGCACTAAGTGTATTCTTAAACATTTTCACACTTAACTCTCCAGCCAGTATAAAATCAGCAGAGATATGGAGAATTTAAACAAAGAAAAACTACCATCCCAGTAGTATGAAGTTCAAAACCATGCTGAAATAAAGTCTGGTAACTGTTAACCCTGGAATACATTCCGAAGTCAGCTTATTACAGCTCTCTCTAGTTACATCGATAGGTTTTTCTTATGGAAACAAAAGATGCTCTTAATATTCTCATTTCATACATCAGCCTTATTCACCTGTAAAGAGAGAAAGGACAGACTGACTACCTGTAGAACCCTGCTCATCCACTGAAAACTATCCTCCTCTGACGCGTCAGGGCGCTGCTCCGCCACAAGCACTATTCGATCATCATGCAAAACGGTGACCGAGAACACTGCTATCCTAAAACGCAAAGGACAGAAGAATGATAAGATGCAACATCTGATGAACACAGCAGGGTTTATTAGAATGTGGAAATGACTGCAACCTTTAATGGTCCCGGTTTCACCACATACAGGCATTAGTTATGCGAGATCATCACAAAATCGCAGACAAATTAAGAACAAATGTAGGTTCATTATTGTAATTTATTTCTGTTGAGGGTCAAAAGAATTTGCAGTCACCAAATAGCACATGTTTAACACAGGCAGGCTCCATATGTGCAGGGGCTCTACAAACCTTTCCTATGTAACTCCCATTATGCATGCTAAACTTGCTGTACCTACAGATGATGTCCCTTCTGAAAGACAACTATGCCAAATTACTGACCAGCGCATCGAGCAATGTTTGCACTGAAAAATACCTCTGCCCATCTGTGAATTACATTAGTTTTAGGCTTGCATGTTCTAGGATAAAATATTAATAGTGCCTCAGCCAGGTATGTGCCATTAGTTTTATGAAAGTTGAATTGCAAAAGTGATGCAAAGATGAGGAAAGCTCAACTTTCATAGAATGGTTTGAGTTGGAAGGCATCTTTAAAGCTCATCAAGTCCAACCCTGCCCCTGCAATGAGCAGGGACAACAGGTTGCTCGAAGCCCCATCCAACCTGACCATGACTGTTTCCAGGGATGCAACATCTACCCCTATGTAACCTGTCCCAGTGTTTCACCACCCTCATGGTAGAAATTTCATTCATTTTATCCAGTCTAAATCTCCTGTCTCTTAGTTTAAAACCATTAACCCTTGTCCTATTGCTACAAGCTGTATTAAAAAGTCTGTCACTGTCTTTCTTATAAGCCCCCTCTAGGTAAGGCCAAAGTAACATCTCCCAGAGCCGCCTCTTCTCCAGGCTGCCCCAGCCCAGCTCTCTCAGCCTGGCTCCAGAGCAGAGCTGCTCCAGCCCTCACAGCAGCTCCGTGGCCTCCTCTGGCCTCGCTCCAGCAGCTCCACGTCCCTCTTGTGCTGTTGCCCCAGAGCTGGATCAGGACTGCAGGGGGGTTCTCCCCACAGTGCAGCAAGGGGGAGAATCCCCTCCCTTGACCTGCTGCTCACGCTCTGGGGGTGCAGCCCAGCACACCCCCAAGTCCTCCTCAGAGCTACTCTCAATCCCTTCATCCCCCAGCCTGTATTAACACAGGGGGTTGCCCTGACTCAGGTGCAGGACCTTGCCCTTGGTCTTGTTGAACCTCATGAGGTTCACACTGGCCCACTTCCTGAGCTTGTCCAGGTGCCTCTGGATGGTGTCCCATCCCTCAGGTCAACCACACCATTCATCTTGGTGTCATCTGCAAATGTGTTGAGGGAGCACTTAATCCTACTGTCTGTGTTGTTCATGAAGATACTAAACAGTCCTGGTCCCGGTACGGACCCATGAGGACGCCACTCATCACTAATCTCCATGCGGACATTGAGCTGCTGAAGAGCAATAAGATTGGTGATAGAACACATACTGTCCTTCAGCACCCTCAACACTTACAGATTGTTCTTTAGAACATGCTGCAAAGTTCTTCCCTACGCCAATCTGCATGAAAGGCTCAAGTGGACAAAAGGGAGTTGTGTTTTACATTTGGCATACAAGCATCATTTGACTGTCTTAAAAGAAGCTTTGAAGGAAGTTTTAAACAGACACTTACTGATCTATGTTTAATACTATGTGAAATTAATTTTAAATCTATTATACATGAAGCATTGTATATATTGTATATATACATTGAGGCTGTCAATATTTATCTTCCATGCTAGGAGAGACAGCCAAGTTCTTATCTGGCATATCACAACCTAGGACCACCTTTCCTACAAAACACGTGTAAAAATGCACATGCAGAGCTCCTGTGTACACTATGTTACTTGCTGATCATTTGCAGGTTAAAAAAGCAGCAACAAAGTCCAATGAGCAGTGGTGAAGGTTTTAATCCACTTACCTTCCCCGGTAGACAAACTTCATAGGTTCGACAGCCAGTGCTGTGGCTACCACATCATCTGCATTGTGCCTGCGGCCACTAACTGTCATTAGGCCATCCAATTTTCCTACCACAAACACCAAATAGTCCTGAAAAGAAGACAGGATTAGAAATAGAGGGGGAAAGCCTCCAGACTCTGGGTGATACCTGCTTGACTAACGCCAAAAATCATTCTCAAGATCTAAAGGTCACTGCCCTGACAGAGAATGCTTCAGGGGCATTCAGGGCAATTGCTTAGAGTTGGGAGTGAGGACAAAGCAGAGCCCCAGATGGCTCAGTCACACTTACAGGACCCACAAAGCCAAGTAATCCTGTCCTTGTGAAGGGTTGGTCTGAAACAGGCACACCGGCTGCTGTCACTGGGATGGCCTGAAAGAACATGTAAGTATTGAGACACCCACAGTCCTGGTAAGAAAAGTAGAGCCAAAATTCCTCCTGCTTCTGTTCAATTGCAGCTCTACACTCGGTTGAGAAATTAGCTGATGACAACAGTTACTATCACGTCTAGTACCAATAACACACAGGTTTTTGGAAATGAAGAGCACACCTATTCTGAACTCTGTGGTAGAATTGTTTGTTATCTTTCTCTCAGCCATTTAGCCTCCGTAACAAGAGCTCACACTGCTTTTTAAACTCGGTTTTATAGTATACACTCATATAGCACTTTATCAAGAAGTTGTCCTGCTGCTACTGAGATATGTACCCAGGCACATCGCTTCAATTGCGACAAACGCTTTGCTATCAGAACCTTGAGAAAGTTCATTTTGCTGCAGAGACGGGACTGCCTACAGCAGAGAACCAGAGCAAAGAATTAAACTCATCAGGTGGTTTCCTTGCCTTCCTCCCACCCCCCAGCTCTTCCATTCCATCAGGTTTCTTGCTGTCTGTCACTAGCACAGTGCTGAAAGCTGAAGCTGTTTGAAGTGTTGAGACTTGGCAAGCTGACAGAGAGCGCTTTTTTGTAAGAGAGGATGATGGTGAGGATTACTTTCATCTCTCTGGTAGAACTCCATATGTCAGCTGAGCCTTCAAACTGCTGTCCAGTGTAACGCTACTGCGTGTGTGCGACTCTCAAAGGACTTTCACTCCTTTCTTGCCACAAAAGGGAAACATGAAATATGGGTACCACTGCGAGGAAAAATCTGGGCAGAAAGATTGCTTTTGCTTTACTGTGATGAACTACAAGACTTGGGACTGATGCACTATCATCCTTACTGTATCTTCATTCATATATCTAGGAACATAATTTCATATATCCAACAGCAAACTGCTTAGTGTTCTAAGCATCACAGCAAATCAACTAAAGCAACTAAAAATCAACTAAAGCAAATGAACTAAAGTTCATTTTGAAAAGCACACGCAGTTTGCAATACACGAAGGAAGCTTTTCTAAATGCATGAAGCAGCTTGCAAATATCAGACCAACTTCGAACTTTATGTCCCAAGCTGTGCACCAGTAACCTTGAAATGTCTTCAGGTAACTTTACACAAAGCTGATGTGTTAATACAGAACTAAGATGAATTTAAATGCTAACAGAGGCACAACACTGGACTGCAGAATACAGAGGCAGCTCATTGACTGCTGATTGTATTTTTGGTTATAATCACAGAATGGTTTGGGTTGGAAGGGACCTTAAAGCTCATCCAGTTCCAACCCCCTGTCACGGGCAGGGACACCTTCCATGAGAGCAGGTTGCTCCAAGCCCCTGTGTCCAACCTGGCCTTGGACACTGCCAGGGATGGGGCAGCCACAGCTTCTCTGGGCACTCTGTGCCAGCGCCTCAGCACCCTCACAGGGAAGAGCTTCTCCCCTCTGGCAGGTTAAAGCCATTCCCCTTGTCCTGTCCCTACAGGCCCTTGTCCAAAGCCCCTCTCTAAGAGACAGAATGTAACACTGAAACTTCACATTGCAAAGAGAAATACCAACCTCAAACACATTCTTGGTGATTCCGAGGAGGCCGAAATATGCCATCCCAGTTGCGCCTGAATTCACACATATTTCTCCAACCTCGTCAGCTTTACATAGATAAGGAGTCCCATCTACCTTCACAACACACACATTTGCTAAAGGAGAGAAAGAACACGCAGTCATGGCATTGGTACACTTTAGCAGCTGAGACAGATGTTGCTTTGCCACTGATGGGCAGCTCAAGATTGTAATATCATTTATCTGTCAGCTAGAGCAAACCCACAGCATCCAAGAGAGCTCTGTCTTTTTGAGAGCCTGTGTAATGTGTTCTCCAAGATGACAGATCCAAGTTTGCCAATGCAGTTTGTTTTTCTTACAGTGCTTCACAGTGTACCCATCAGCTGCAACTGAATCCAAAACCATAGCAATTACTTTTCAACATGAATGGTTTGATCAAGTACAAGCACATATGGGAGTAAAGATGAAAAATAAGATGACACCTATCCTCAGTTTTATGACCTTCTTTAACTCATTAAAAGAACTGCATTTAATAAAGATGCTATTATCCTTACCAGTTTTCTTCTGAAATCTCAGAAGTTTTCCTACACTGAAATATTCTTATTTTTGATCAAGGATACACACACTTGTAAACCAAACATCAAACTGAGCTTTGCTCTGGCCACTGCTTATATTTTACTTCTGAAATCACAATTTTCTCAGAGGTTTCTCTAGCTAAGTACAGCCCTTGCTTAAGCAGTCTGGATTTGTCCTTTCCTAGTCTGAAAGGAAAGGAAGAAGGAGACGGAGGAAGAAGGCACAATGGACTCTGTAACTCTGTAACACTTAAGCAATGATGCAGAGAGAAGGGAAAAGCATCATTTGTAGACAGACACAAATGCTACATCCTCAACTCATTCACAAACATGAGAAACCCAACCTACAGTCCCCAAATGATGCTCCATCCATGAAGCCCAAGGACAATCCTATCACCCTGATCAAGTAAATAACCCGAAACAAACCAAAAAACTTACCAGTAACCAATGTATGGTACAGGCAGTCTACATGTACAATCTAACAGCAGGCAGAGTTCTGCCCTGCCATGTGATACTGCAAAGTAGAACCTGTACTCTTGCTTCTCCTTCTTTTCCTGCTTCATGTGTGACATACAAGAGAGTGCATCTACCACCATTTCAGTCTCTTTCAACAGCATTGCATCTGAAAAAGAATTAGAAAGAAGGGAAAAGCAGATGGGACAGGAATGTACATGTGGACTACACATCACGAAGAACACTGATTACTGGTAAGTAAAGCTTGCTTTCTTCTAATGAGTCCACATGTACATTCTTATAGATGATGACTCTCAGCAGTTAGCCCTGCCATGAGATTTCTGGCAGAGGATGAGAATCCTACTGTGCAAACAAATGACTGCACTGATGCCCTACTGAAGACTGAATTCAGCTTTGGAATGTTTCAAGACCAGCACAGCATGAAGACAAGAAGAATGTCAGAAGCCTGCACCAACAGAAGGTGCCTGATGAGTGTTAGAAAGCGCTCTCTTGTTCCTCTCTCACAGTTTCATAGTGGATCCATGTGCAACTGATATCCATTTGGATTGTTACTGTGTGCCAATAGCGGAACTCCAGGATCTTCTTGAGGCAAACAAGTCTTCCTAAAAAGCCTGGGTCCATGAGAATAAAAACAAGAGGGACTTCTCCGCACTTCAGCCTTGAGTTATCGCTTCTGTTCTAGAAGCATGAAGCCTTAGGAAGAATACAAGACCAGGATAAAATGCCTCTATACCACCACTGCTGAAGGGGTTCCAGAGAAAACCTAATCTTTGAAGGAAACAGCATATGGGGATGCCCAGCGCCAGGACCTGAATCCTTCCTGGGGAGGGCAATAGGCATAAAGCAAGCCAAATTCTTAGATTAGGATGAACAAGAATAAAGACCCTAAAGGTGGCCACACAACCGTCCAAAGCACAACATTTAAATTGGAAGAAAATGTCCCATCTCAAGTGTACTCATTGCCATAGATCTCCAAGAGAAGTTAAGCAGTGGCAAGCTGTTGTGCCACCATGTGAAGCCAAGAACACACAGAGCTGATGACTGTGATAAATTCTAAGGACTGAGTGGGAATAAGGTACTGCTATCTCACATTCGCAGTCCAAGGAAAAAGACTGAAAGCTTCACAGAGTTGTTCTGTAACAACTCCTTTCACAAATCAGGCACTTGAGATGAAGGAACCAGATTCCGCTGCAGTGAAAACGCATCGTGGTAACTACCAGAACCTGGGCGAGAATTTTCTGAGACATAGACAGAGGAAACAATAACATCCAAGAGATCCATAGATGGAAGACAGAGTAAGCATCCTGCCATTTGAGAAATGTCAACCATTCCCCTTGGACTTCTGGGAAAGGTACTGAGTACAGTCACAGTCCAGAACTTGAAACTGTAGATGCAGAAGTTCATCTGCAGAAGCCTAAGATCTGGCACTAACCCAGAGTTTTTTGCTTTAGTATAAGAAAGTGGCTGCTGCAGCACTCTTTCTATGAGGCAGCCTTTGTATGATTAGGAGCTGTAGGGATACAAATCTTCTGGATTAGAGAGGGTTACTCATTTGTCAAAGAAAGAATGTGAGAAGGAACCCTGTAGAACAATGGAAACGCTTAGTTGGGAAGTAGCAGGGAGGCAAACTTAACTGAATATCCCGAGCACCCATATCCAGGTCCAAGCATAAGGTACAATAAGCTTCCAAGATGACAGATGACATGGCAGTTGCAACCCAGCTGATGTGAAAGTTAGAGGCACACAATAGGAGGAAGAGAGGTTTGCTACCCTCCCTTCCATCTTTACCAGTGCAATGTGAAAACAATGAACTAATGATTATTTTGAACCAAATACTGCTTCTTAGCAACATCAGTCCTAGAAAGAAACCATGCAAAATAGCCCAAGGTGGTCAACAGGAGAGGCAAAACATCATCCCTTCAGGAGCTGCAGAGAAGATTCCAGGGGAATGCATACTAGGTTCTCTCTTAATAATTCCCATGCTATCTTTGATGGGAAGGTTTCTTCATGGATGCTTGCACTTCCTTGAGATTGGCATTCATGGTAGATGATGAAAGTGAACAGCCAAGGCAACTGAAGAGCATGTGGCATCAAGAGCAGCCTATGGGTTAAACACCAGTGACATAAGACATGATCCTGGTGCTGAGCGGTCTGTTGAATAAGATTCCCTAAGCAGGTGGGCTCAGTGTCTCAGAACAAATAGCAAGATGTGAAGAAAAGGAGGGCAAAAGTGGGCACTTTATCCATGACTTTTCACCAGGTGGTACCTCAATAAAGCATGCCAGGGATCTTCAAAGGTAAGGAGATCAAAACCATTGGGCTTGACTGAGAGAACCTCAGCATGACAACTACTTCTTGGCTAGGAGACTTCTTTTACAGCATGTTTGACCACATGAAATTCAGGAACGTGTCATAAGATGTTTGAAAGACTAGGGCATGTAGTCACTTCGGTGTATTCAATGGGGATAAAAAGATGGAACAAAGCCTTCAGGAACAGCATCTGACTCAAATTAGGCCTTTGGTGAAAGCACAGCAATGTAAGGAAAGGAAAAAATACAAACCCAAAACCAGATAAAGAGCAAGACCCATCAGTCAGTGGAGTAATTCAAGAGGACAAGTAACAGGAAAGGAAATGGTGGTATGTTCTCTCCTGTATGCCAAACATCAAGTGAGAATGGACAAAGCACATCCTCCATGAATACTACATAGGAAAAAGCATAAATCTTACTAGGTAAGGCAAAAGTATAGCCACTGTTAGAATGTACATGCAGACTCATTTGGAAGTAAGTCAGTAGTTTCCTTAAGTCATTAATTTCTTTTCATTTGGCACATATCTCCAGATAACTGCTGGCCTTTTTACTTTCTTCCTTCTCTGGGAACTTTGAACAGTTTTCTTTTAAGACACAGTCAAGATAAAGTTATCGGATTATCCTCTAGAAAGAATTCTACTGCACTATCTTCTGACTTAAGGAACTTACAGAGAAATTTCTGCAAAAAATATACCTTCAGACCTGGAATTTGTATAATTTGGTCAAATTGAAGCTAATCTGCTCCAGATATTGATAGCCCAATGCTGATTACAGCTTTAAAAGCGTTAATTCATTAAGTTGCCCAACTGTGCTTAACCTGCAAGAAGTTTTGCCACTTAGTACTGTATTTTAAAACAGCCATAGCCATCAATTACAAGTCATATCACTCTGAGGCACTAAATGGATACACATTTAACTGTTCTCCCCTCACACAATCAGACAAGTCACTTGATGTTTCTTACTGATGTAGAAAGTCATGACAGTGTTGCCAATTGTCTGTCAATGGCACTCCAAACCAGAAGGATCCATTAGATTTGCCAGACAATGCTCCAAGGCATTTCACAAGGACAGGGATATGTTTTTCGTTAACAACTTACATAGAAGAGGAAGGTGAAATTACTTATCCACAAACATACAGGTAATCCTTCCAGCATCATTAAGCAGACTTGAACCTGCCACTGAGCAAATGCATTACAGAGGATTAACCAGGTGGAATTAACAGCTGTAATGGGCGAATATGAAGAGCAGTTTAAGGTGCAACACAACCATAAGCTGCTTTGTACCTTAGTCAAGCACCCTCTGCCCAGACTGCAAGTCTACAGCAAAGCCAGGAGGATCTCCATGTGATAAATCGATCCAAAGAAAGATTTTCTTTGATCCTGCATCAAATACCACTTTTTTGAACTCTCAAAAACGGGACCAACATCAAGTTCAACCTCAGTCAGTTCACCACAGGATCCATGACTAACTGAAGGGCATGCAAGTTTGTTCCCTCCATGTTCCTGTGATTAATCCATAATCTAAGTAGAAGAGCACAGCTAAATTTCAGTGGGTTTCAAAAGGACATCAGTAGTGAGAACAGCCAAATCAGACAGCAGTAGCAGCCCATACTATCTGTATTCTAGTTGAAGTGGAAAAATTACCCTTCTGTTGAGACACAGAAGCCAGTTGCAGCTTCTGGGACTTTGCAAAGTTTAAAAAACTGAATTTGAACATTCAGATGAACCATTAAGTGAGATTAGGTCACCAGACTCTTTTCCACACACCCCCCCCCCCCCCCTTTCGCTCATGTTTTCACATTAAGGCCATACAACAATGCAGAGACACTAACCTCTGGCTGTATCCACACTGGCTTGCCTTTACAGCCTTACTTCCTTGAGTGTTATGCTGAAGTAGAGTTATTTTACTAAATGTGAATTTAAGTTCAGTAAGAACAACTGAACCACCCAACCTTACTGGTTGCAAAGTGCTTCTGGGAGTAATGAGGAAAACAAAACAAGACCAGTGCCACTTGCTACATGATGGATGAGATTTTTATCAGCAGACTGGAAAGGTGTCTGCCTCCTCTCACTCAAAAAGAGGGCTCTGATGTACAGAGAAAAGGTGGTTGCTGAAATAGCACAAGATAGAATCATAGAATCATAGAATGGTTTGGGTTGGAGGGGATCTTAAAGCTCATCCAGGTGCCACAGACAGTCTCTCCTTCAATCCATTCAATGGGCTGAGGAACAATACCCATATCTACCTACTTTAGGAAGCACAGCGTTGCAAACAGATGTCATTAAGAAACTGAGGTTAATCCAGTTTGCTGGGATATGCAGACTCTGGGGCTCTCAGAATGGCTGAGGTTGGAAGGGACCTCCAGAAGTCATCTGGTCCAACCTCTCAACTCAAGCAGGGCTACCTAGAGCCAGTCACCTAGGACCATGTCCAGACAGCTTTTTAATACCTCCAAGGGTTTAGACTCCACAAGCTCCCATCAGGGCCCATGGACTTGTACATGCGCGCTTTGCTTAAGTATTCCTTAATGTCATCTCTTCTACCAAAGGTATGTCTTTCCTTGCTGAGCGTTTGTCTGGTTTGAAGAAAAGGAAGCTGAAGGATGACCTTCATTGCTCTCTGCAGCTTCCTGAGGAGTGGAAGCGGAGAGGGAGGTGCTGATCTCCCTGTTATCCAGTGATAAGACATGTGGGAAGGGTTCAAAGCTGTCTCAGAGGAGGTTTAGATTGGACATTAGGCAGCATTTCTTTACTGAGAGGGCGGTCAGATACTGGAGACCAAGAAAGGTGGTCAATGCCCCAAGCCTGTCAGTGTTTAAGAGGCATTTGGACAACAACATGCTTTAACTTTTGGTCAGCCCTGAATTGGTCAGGAAGGTGGACTAGATGATCTTTGTAGGTCCCTTCCAACTGAGATATTCTTTTCTGTTCTATTTTATTCTAACATGTGGACTGTCACTCCTGGATGAAAGACAGAATATTACTTACTATGGTTTACGTTTTGTTTTATTCTGCTGTATTTGTTATTCGGTCAGCACTAATGCTAACAAGTGAATAATAAAACAGCTCTGCACACCAGCCAAAAGCATCTGCCCATACCAAAACCTATGGTCATTCAAATTTATTGTGGATTAATCTCTACTGAAAACACTGAATAATCTAATTGAGACAGTATTTTCTTGCCATGTGTTTAGGTAATGCATCAAAATGTTAAGTCATATTACCTTAAAGATATTTACCACTTGACATTCTTATTTATTTCATAAGTATAATAGTAAAATAACTGATGTGGAGTATGCTTAAACCTACATGAAATACTTTTCCTACCTCCAGGCATAATCTGACCAACATCCTGTACAGTTAACACTGACAACTTCTCTTCTGTATCCACTCTGATCACGCCAAAACTCAGACAATTCATAGATAACACTGCTTTTCCTGGAGGAGGTCCACCCAGTTCTGGAGGTCTGCAAAGCAGAAAGTCAAATCAGATACGAATCAACAGACCGAGGGCAATATGGTCATCACAAACATTGTGCAAGTCTCCCAGCTGAGGTTAAGAGAAGTAACAGTTTCTCATTTTAAACAAAAAAGTGCTCAAGACAGGTAATCTGTTTTAACTAGATGAAAAAAGACCTAGAACAAAACACCACGTAACTTCCTCTCACTCTAAAATGTTACAGAGAGGATTTAGTTCTATTATGGGCAAAGAAGGGCCAAGAATAAGCATTCAAAGGCTAGATTTTCTAAACCCCAGGGAAAATGAGGAAGTGTTTGGAGGACTTGGCACTTCTTACACTGAGCAGAATTGATTGAAGACCAACAACTCCATTTTGTGTAACTGTTCAACCTTCATGATGTAGCAGAGCAAAAGGTACCAGATGCTATTGTAAAAACCAGTTCTTTAAGTGCATTTGTTAATAATTGGGAAATGTCACTTCTCCCATTAGAGGAAGAACTCTCCAAAATCTCAAAACTGTAAGTTTTCTTGAAATCGATTTTCCAAAAAAGTACATTTTGATCAAACCCACTTTCAACAAATCCCAGCATATTCCATCCACACATCTGCTAATAATTAAAGTATTTCCTTTTTTCAGAGCATCTCTTGCTATCTCCAGAATTCCAATGGTATTTTTCAGAGCAGTTATAAATATTACTTTCTTTCTTTAGCCCTCTGTTTAAAAGACATTGTATATAAGTGATTACTTGAAGATTCAGCATCTTCTCTCTCCCAAATAAATAAGTCTTGATTGTGGGGGCATTTTATAAAGGTCCTCCAGCAACAACAGTGAGTATGAGACCTCACTTTCTGAGCAGTTAAAAACCACAACCTTATGGCTGACTATCTTTAGAAAATCTTAAACTTTTTGAAGAAAACAAAAAACACCCATCCTTCAATGAAGGAGATATCTGTGAGCCTCAAACTTCTTCTCTCTAAGTCTTTGGGCATCTTTATGTGGCTGATGGTCTTTTCTGACTGTCATTTTAACACCAGATACATTTCAATAGTCAAGAAATGCTTCAGTTCCCTTCTCAGAAAAGAGAATTACCTGCGAATAGCAACAGTCAGTGCCTCTGAAGAACTAGCACAGGGACAGATTACTTCTGGTCTCAAGCCTCGGGATTGAAATACATTCAGGAATGCATCACATGAAGATATCGACCCTAGAAAGAACAATCACACAGTTGGAAACGTTTTGCAAGGGCAGGAAAGGGTGAGCTGCAGGACTTCAAAGTTTATGCTCAGCTATTATAATATGGTTGCATCCATGCACAAAACCAACATACTTGTTTAAAAGACATTCCAGCCTATTATTAGATGTTAGATTTGGAGGAAAACCATCCGGTGGTTAACAACTAATTCACTGCATGAAATTCTAAACTGCCTGCTCTCTTTATCTGGCAGCACTTTGTGATACTTATCATGGGAAGTCCTTCAGTGACCAGAATATTTTGTCACTAACAATAACTGTATCTGTTGGCTTCCTATATGGCTCCTATAGGAGTGATCAGTGTTTCTTGTAGAGGTCACAGAACCAAAGCATTTAGAAATTAACATCAGATGCTTCTGACATATCTTCATTTCAGTTCAGAACCTTACCTGGCCTGTATGACTCAGCCCAAAATGCAAGAGGATATGGAATCATCTACAGCTTTGTATTTTACAGTTGTGGAATTGCAGCACATAACGCAAAGCAGCAAACTTCACTGATTATACTACATCCTAGGCGTAATTTCAGGTCAATTTATCTAAGAGTACAGCACTAATGAAAAGATGAAGTTAAAAAAATGTATTTACACAGCTAAATATAGCTAAGTGCAAACAACAAGGAAAAAGTAGTGCCATCATTAGCATGCATACATACAGCATTTTACTACAGACTGAACTACCTAACTTTTCAAGCATCAGCTCTGAAACAGTGCTTACAACAAACATCATCTTAGTAAGACTGTTTGGGGCTTTCATCTTTTGCCAGCAGGACTTGCTGACCTCTCATTATGCAACTGCAAGGAATCTGAAACACTATTGATTTTCTGGTGTATGAGAGCAGCAAAATCAAGCAACTAAGGTATATTCTTACCACCTCCTGACTGCTTCCTCAAGTTACTGTAAGCCACCACCATATGAGTGACAGAAAAGGGCAAGAGCCTACCGCATACTCTAGTTAATAGTTGTCTTGGTTTTGAGTTAAGATTGTGACTGCTTCCGTTTTTCTGTCCTTGCACATGATTGAGACAAGTCCTAGGGGCATGTACAGAATCAGACACACTGCAACTCAAAGATTTTATGTCTACATGCAATACATAAGCAACTACTATTGAAACAGATGTTATGATTTACTTGAAATATTAAAAGCCTCTTTCAAAATCACGTTGCCAACTATTCTTTACGGAAAGAATAAATCCTTCAGAACATTTTCGACGGAAGTTCTGCTCCAGTGTCCTTGGCAAAGAAATCCTGCTGCTGTGTTTTCCTGAAGATGAACTATAGATAGTGCTGCTGAGCTCCTACAGTGCACACGCAGAGTTGTGTGATTTACAGTGTGCTTTAGCTCACCTTGGACTGAAAAAGCACTCATACTCACATGGATTAGCTCCATCTGCCACTAGTAACATTCGCAAAGAGCTCAGACTGACATCCCTCTGATCCCTCTGAGCCAAAAGTGACCAGTGCATATCACGAGATTTTACTACTGCTACACGGGCTGAAAGTAAAAACACAATTATGGTGCATGCACAGAACAAAATAAACACCAATTAGAAAATTCCACAAACACTTTTGTATATATAAATTTAGGAAACAAGTTACAAAGCTAGAGAACAAATACAAATGCCAAATATTTAACTACTGTGACACATGTACCCTCAATGTCTCCAGATGGACTTGATTAGAGAATATAAATGTTTGCTATAAATTTCAATAGTGAGGTGAGAAAAAGAGTTTCTTTAAATGTCTATCAGAGGAAGCCATCAACATCTCTCATGAATGAATCTATCAATACATATATTACTGAAATGGAGTACCCTAAAGCTGTGGCAAAGAAAGTCAGCTGGATAAAGCAGCAGTGGCCTCAGCTAGAGAAGACATTTTATACAAACAATTATTTTCATTTCCTTAAATCATCCATAAGGAAATGGGTTAAGTAAAATGCTTTAGGGTTACCTTTGTACGAGCAGACTTTCTGTATCCAGGAAAGTGGATTAACCTTCATTAATGCATAGGGAATACTGATGACATGCATCCTGTTCATAACACTCTGTGAGAAAAGTATTAACAAATTAAACTTTCAAGTGGCTCAAAGAATACACAGCATGCACTTAACAAACAAACTACCACAGGTACAGGGTAACTCTTACATTTAACTGTTAGTGAAAACTATGTGTAAAAACATCAGCTACGACTGTGCAGCCTGTTACTGAAAAATATAATATTAAAATACAAATAGTTTGAGAAAGTTTATTCCTTCATTCCCACACCAATCCTCTACCCCTGAGAGAAGCAATCTGCTGCAGTTTTTTTCATTCATTCCAATACTCACTGTTAATACTCCATGCCAAAGGCCAGCATCTCTTTTGAAATCCAAGACATTTGTTAGTGTTTCAGCTGAAAGCAAAGGAAAAAATATCAGGATTTTAGAAGCATATTTATGAGACTATTGAAGAACTCAAAATATTTGATGAAGCAACTATGAAACTTCCAACACTACCAAGAAATCAAAGCTATGCTCCCTTGCCTTCTTGTCTATAACAGGCTGCTTTAGCTGAAAGTGTCTTACTTTACTTCCAACAACCATCTTTAAGTTATGATTATAGACCACACGTTTATGAAGACTGAAACATCCGAACCCTTGAATAAACTTTATAAGGATCTCAGGTTAAAACAATTTAATACACACTGATTATCATTTCACAACTGGCTTCATATCACACCAATTATGAATGAGGAAGTTTGTCTTTCCTTTTGCGGTTAAAGCTACTACTGCGTATCGAAAGTTCTTTTAAAGACAATAAATATGATTTTGCAACATAAATGGTCCGACTACTCAAAGCTATGAGTATCATTTTAAAGTTGTACCTATCTAACTTACCTTCTGAATAACCACATGCCTGAGTCAATGCGTGACAGTGTGCCAGCATGGAAGCATGAGATACAGTAATGCCCACTGTGCTGCCCTCTTTACTTGTTTTGTACTGAGAAGAGAAAGTTTACAAAAGCGTTAGATTAACAACAAGATCTACAATATTTACAGCAACGAACTGAAAGGATATTTTACTATAAAACTGAAGTAAGCTTTTTAAAGAAATCAAAAGCTAGCATAAAAGATACATTTATGTTTAGAGAATACACCAATAGCATATGAAATCTGACTGTTTGTCTATCCCAATTGAACATATTGTCCCAGGGATCCAAAAATTATCCCCAATCTTCAAGCTGGTTCAACACAACCTCTCAAAGGACAGTTTGCCTGCCAACCCTGAGGGAAACATCCTTGCTCCACAGTTAAAAATATAGCAATCTCTTTTATTGCATCAAGAGATTAAAGGAAGAAAATGTGCTGGGATATAAACTACAACGGAGTAACTGTATATTAGGTGTATTATACTGGATCACCTCAATATAAGCAATCTCAGCACTGGCATCCCGTACTTGTGGATGCCAGTCCTTAGCTGGTTTTGCCAGATGCTTCCCATCAATCACAAACCACATGAGACGAGGCCAGCCTTCAAAGAAAAAGAAAAGTTACTGTCCTTACTGTCCCAAAAATCAGATTTCCCCCCCTCCAGTATTCAGGGATAACAACAGGAGGCAAGCAAAAGCTGCAGCATCACCCTCCTGACAGGAAGAAGCAGCACTAAGTACTGACGTGACAATCAAGGCAGTTCTTTACAAGTATGCCTCAGAAATTGTTGTTTAATAGCAACAATGGACATATCTGATCTTTATCCCATAAAGAAATATGAGTAGCTTAAAAACATACCTTTGAACGTCACCACCTCACCAGTCTGAGCTTTAGGAAGGCCTTTTTGACAGGCATCAGTGGTTAAAGCTAGTGTTACTCCACAACTGCCCAAAAGAAATCCAATTTGCTGGCTGCCAGCATCCTACGGAGAAACCATATTACAGCAAACTTACAAATAATGAAGCTTTTGTACAGTTTAATGTAACTTTTCTGTGTTTAGAAAGTATTGAGCCAATCTGTAACACAGGAAAGAACTTCTAGCCCGTAAGACTTTACATGGAAGACAAAAGACTGAAGTCTATGCTCAAAAGGCTTAGTTTTGCTTAGTGACAACTTAGATTTGGCAAGAGATCTGGCAAGCAATGGTAGCAAAATAGTGTCAAAAGCAGTGGTTGTGCATCCCTCTCCAACCCAACAGGGATGCTAATAAGGTCTGGTAAAACAGAGAGCTCGTTTGATGCTGATTCTGAGTCCTGAAGCACTGAAGAGCAGAGCTGGTACCTTTTCAACTCTCCCCTAATAATCAGAATGTGGGTGGGATTATATGGTATTTCCAGTAACTGCGGTGCCTCTGCCTGCCTGTGCTCTCACTTCTCAGCACAAGAGCTGAAAAGAGCTTTTCTACGTTACATGCTGAGAAATACTTTCATGCCTTTGCAAAATTATTTAACTAAAACAACAGTTACATATCCTAAAGTAGTTGATTTACTAGCTTCATACCATTTCCCCCCTGCCCTTCCCTAACTAAACACTCTCCAAGCATGTAATGTGCACTGAGCACTGTACTGCTTTCAAAGTGCAAGCTCTGAGGGGTACCACATAAAGACTATGGGATTTAGATACTTCCCTACTTACTTTATTTATGAAAGCATAAAAATGTGGAATGTATTTGCCTACCTTTCTTGTTAGTGGAACTTCTATTGGGACAGGAATAAGTTCTGCGAGGAGACATCCGTAAAATGCCACCATAAACATAACTGGATCACTATTGGGAAACACGAGAGCTACCTACAAAAATACATCAGAATAACAAGAAATGGGTTTCGTTGTCATTTCAGGGGAGGGAGCAGCTTTGTCATTTGTGGGAAAAAAAGAATCTTTGCAACAATGTTCAGGCTCATATTTAAACCAGGAACCGAAATAGCAAATGTTGTGATAATACACTATTACAAGTCCCACTATTACAAGGTTTTCTTTGGTTCCTCACTGTCTATTTTCTCCAGAGACCATTTCAAACAGAAGCCTACCCGGTCCCCAGGCTTCAGCAGTGGTTCATTCTTAGTGGTTAGCTTGTTTAGCAGGGTATATGCCAACTTCAAGCTTCTACTCCATAGCTTGCCTAAGGAAAAAAAGACATTCCAGAAATTAAACCCCATGAGACTCAAACATTAACATTTAATTAGTAAATCTCAGTGCCTTACATATGCACTAGGCAATAGGTTGAATTAGAACAGGGTCAACAGGCACATGAGCAAGTAATTGGGGAAAAGTGAACATTTGTGTTGTGAAAGCAATCCCACCTCACAAACCTATTGAGTT
Organism: Strigops habroptila; assembly: GCF_004027225.2. Classification (NCBI taxonomy): domain Eukaryota; kingdom Metazoa; phylum Chordata; class Aves; order Psittaciformes; family Psittacidae; genus Strigops; species Strigops habroptila. The sequence goes on from NC_044281.2 coordinate 2,619,422, forward strand.
CTTCTAATGGCTAGTGCATGTGAGCACACACACACACACATAAAGCCTGGCTGATACAACCTAACTGCATTTCTAAAAGAGTCTCCATAAAACTCCTTCTTAAGGGCTCTTAGAGAAAGCAAAGTGCTTGGGATAAAAAAAAAATAATCCTAAATTGGACAAAAAATTAACTGAAATTTAAGGAACAAAGGGTAGAAATAAATGCCATGATATTGGGCTCTGTGAAATGCCAGTTCAATGCTCAGTTGTGATCTACAGCTCTCAATAGTTCAAAACAAAACATTATTCTAAGCTATTAAATACAAAGGCAACACTAAATGCTTAACTGACACGATATAAAAATCAATTTTTAATTTGTAGCCTCCAAAACCAGAAGAGCTTTACCAAAAAAACCCAAAAAACAACGCCCTGCTTATAAAAAACTGAGCAATAGCAAACCCATTCCACTGTAAATGGTAAATCAAAGCAAGAACCCCCACCCAAAGAAGCATGCCATGGCAAACAGCATGCATCTGGAACTCAGCTTTCTAGTAGAGGGTCTTTACCATGGACTGACATCCACACTCAATCCCTTCAGACCATGTAGCAACCATCAGTTAATTTGTGTTTGTCAGTCTCAAACTTCAATTCTACTTTTCTTTTTTCCCTGTTTAATTTCCAGTTCTATAAAGAAAGGTTACACAGGACTCAGATACATCAAACAGGCAGTTCTCTACAGAACTGGCCATTCCATGCAGTTGGCAGAGTACGAATACAATTTAGAGCTTGGCTTCTTTACAGTTTGTCCTTTCCTTTCTTTTGTTTTTAAGTGTAAAACTAAGCACAATATTCTAAGGAATTCTCAAAGCACCACTGCAAAGTAATGGAACTAATGCAGCTGCTCAGTTCCACTTCCTGTAAGCACACTTCATCTGTAAGAATGCAAACAAGAAACTTTAACATTCTAACATAGCACAGAATGAAATGCTGCAGTTAGGGACAAAATGATCTTCCAAAAAATGCAATGGCTACAATACTTCTAGTTAATTGATTCAGGCAAGTTTTACTTCCCACAATAATGTCCCTAATATGCTTCTGAATGCAAGTCTATAAGAACTGCATTCAGCAATTTCAGCATGCAAAACCATGCCGAAATTTAATATCTACTCTGGGACTCTGAAGAGTGCATTATTAGTCATCTGCTTTTCTCCTCCTATTCTACACCAGGCTATTTTCAGTGTTCTTTAAAGAAAATAAACCCCAATTGTTTGAAATTTGTAAACAGCCATTTGTAAAGAATCAATACCATAAACAATTTCCCTTCATTAACTTCCTTTACAGTCTTTTTCACATACAATGAATTAGTAATTTGCATTCAAATCTCAAAGCATGTCATGAGCACAGCCAGTCCCTCCTAAGTAAAGCAAATTGCTCATTCCACAAGGAATGCCTAATTCTTCCTTACAGCTATCACCAATACCTACCATAGGTAAGGGTATAAATAGCTTTCCCAGTTGTATCCAATGCTGTCAGGCAAGGGGCTTTTGGCTGGGTGGTTCCCCAGCGCTGCAGGGCAGCCAGCAGAGAAGGTGGCCAGTTGGTTACCATGCCTAAGGGTTCACCTTTAAGTACATTCATTTGATTTCCTTCAGGCTTTGGTTGATTTGGGTCAGGCTGTTGCACTAAAACCAGAGCACAGGAAAAGGGCAAATGTCAATCCTTACAAAAGCACAGAATCACAGAATGGTTTGGCTTGGAAGACACCTTAAAGCTCATCCAATTCCAACCTCCTGCCATGGGCAGGGACACCCTCCACTAGAACAGATTGCTCCAAGCCCCGTCCAACCTGGCCTTGAATGTGCAAGCTGCATCTAAAACATTATTCTATGAACCGTTCCTACCTTCCTCTTCCTCAGAGCTATCATTACTTCTCTGCTATATGATGCTATGCTAATCATCTGTTGGCTTCACAAAAAGTAATTACCATCACTTTAGAGTTCTGATTCCACATTATTCAAAGGATCTAGACACAGGAACGGAATTTGAATCCCTAGTTCACTCTTTTTCTCTGCTTTGGAAAGATGTCTTTTCTGCTGCTTGTTCTGCTCATGTATTTAAATGACAGCCTACACCAACTCAAGAAGCATTATCAGAGAGAATGGCTTCAGTGACAATTGGATCTTTATTTTTGCTGCATCAAATTCGAAACAGGCAATGAAGAATGACACTGTGCCTCTATAACAGTACGTTTTTTTAAACAAAGAAAAAAAAGCCTGATGAAATGCTCTGGATATGGATTATCTACAACTAAAACTGTACCTCTCACAGCATGTTTTGTTTGATTTCTGGATCATCTCTCTCAACTGTGGAACACTGCAGGGTTTGTAAGCCATTTGCTCTCTGAGTAGCCTGCTGTTAAAATCTTGCTCCAAGCTGCTCAAGTAGGTGAAGTATCTTGATCTTAGCAAAATAAAGTCATAGTTGGATTTAGCTGAGACTCAATCTATGCAATAACTACAATTAACAGTTCAAAGTGATGCTCTTTGTTCTCCACAACGACATACATGGACCTCAGTGGAAGTTTGCCTGAAAAATGTTCAGTGAAAGACTAGAACCATGATCACTTCGTATCTTAAAGTATCAAACAAATAGATACTAGAGAATCTAGGAACAGCTGCTCAAGAGTGTCACATTGAGAATAACATTTCCATTTAATCTTTAAGACTAAGAAACCAGAACAAAATCTGTTCTCCAAAATTAGCTGATGCAGCTGGTTTTAGAGGCAGCTACATATTGCTAAGCATCTTCTACATCCGTTAGAGATGCTTTTCTTTCTGCCTAGACACATGCATACAGAGAAGAAAATAGTGGGTTTTAGCTGAGTAATATCTGCAGAGCATGTACAAGGACTATCCTTTCATGCAGAGCACAGACAAGACATATGCACAATGCACTCAATGCATTTAATTACTCTGAACATCTAAAATAAGGAAAGTTTCTGGATTTCAAGAAGAGGATATTAACATGCATGCAAACAATATTATCATAACAAATTCCATCTACTAGCAATAACTTTTTTCATCTAACTGTATTTGGGCACTGACCAGCTACAAAGCAGCGTCTCAGAGCAGGATGTGGGAGTCCTTGTAGACACCAACTGAATGCAAGCAGCCAGGGAGGCTGCAGAATCTCCACATCTGGAGATGCTCAGAACTTGACTGGACACAGCCCTGAGCAGCCTGATCTAGTCAGACCTGCTCTGAGCAAGAGATGTGCCATAGACTTTCAGAGGTCCACTGCATCACCAGTTACACCTAGGCTATGCCCTGACTTACTCAAAAAAGTACCCTCTATAAATTTGCTGATGACCACAGGGCAGAGTTTAGAATCTCTGAGGCAAAAAGTGATGGTGGGACTATCACCAAGCATGACAATCTCTGGATGCACCACTGAATTTCTTCAAGGATCACAGTCTTTAGTGTTCACCAGCTCATCACACTGGTCCAAATTAGGCTGAATCAGAAGAATTTCCAAAGTGAGGGAGGGAGAAGAAGCACACTGAGTAGAAGGGTTGAGTTAAAGGTTCTGTCTCACTTGTGATAGCATACGACCTCTCTCTCTCCCATATAACAACTCTACCATGACTTGTTTTCTATTGGGAAAAGAAAACAGCACTTGCTAAGGAGTATCAACTCTTTTGTAACCCACTTACACAAGGAGTGAAAAATGTATTTGAAAGAAAATTAACCTTCTAGGAGTTCTTCAAAGTCATCAACAAAAAACTCTTTCAAAGGTGGGCGCTTTGGTCTCTTCAAGGTATTTAGAAGCTGCTGGATTTTAGAGGACACTCTGCTATTCACTGGGACACCTGCCAAAGAGAAAAGATTTATTACTTGCCATATATTAATAAACACACACTAAAGCACATGCTGCCACATCGCTTACAACATCACACTAAGCTCACTGCAGCTTTCAGAGAGTCATTCAAGATGAGCAGCTTGTTTGGGAAAAAAACATACAGCTTTAAGCAGTAAGCTTCAACCATGGAGTTGTTTTAATATAATGCTGCTCCCTAGCTACCTGGATGAAGCATATACCTTCTCACACTTTAATTTAGCATTTCAATCTGCTGACTCCTTCATGAGAGTCCAACACAAACCTGAAGAATGTTCTCTTCTTCCAGAGTCTAGGTATTTGCTATGTCTTAAGATTCACTCAGTTCTGAAAGTGTGAGAATGCTTGGAAAAACGAAGCGAATCTTGCAGTATTTTACAGGACTAGCAAGAAATAATCAGAACGCAAACCCACATTGAATGCTTTTGCTTGTGTATGTGATATATTTATTTTAAATTAAATAGAAATGTGTATGTTTGTTTGTAGTTATTGAAATTTGAAGCTCTGAGGCAATATAAAATTAAAATGTGAGACAAAAAGGCTTACATTGCCTTTTACTGTAGAAATACACAGAAGTGGGGACATGGCTCCCACCAGCAGACCATGGGAAACACAGTAGTTTCCTCTCCCATGGTAGACTGACAGATACACCACACAAAGCTTTGGAGGGGTAGGGACGTAGCACAGGATGGGTGTCAAGCTCTGTTACACATTCGCTTATTCAGAAAAGGGGACACATTGAAAAAGTAGGAGGTTTATAATAGAATCACCATCTGCAGTTTCCAAGATGCTGCTGTTGTAGCCTCTGGGAACTCCTCGTACTGATGCAACCTGTGGGCGCTCGTGATGTAAATGTTCCACCAGGCCAGTGGTGACATCTGGAGGTGCAGAGTGATTATCTGTAGAAATGGAAGACAGACATGGGAGCTCATCAGTCATCTTAAGATTCAATATATCCAAAGCTGCTTCTTACATCATTCTTGTTGTTTTCTCATGTGTTTTTAACAGAACTCTGCCTTCTCTAATCAAACTGTAACTAAAATCTTCTAGATACAGAGGAAATCCTGAAAGGAACCACTGTGTCTCTCCAAGATGGAGAGGAGCTATTCCAATTTTCAAAGGGATCCAAAAAAATTCTGACAAAGAGAGTGGTTGCTCACTCCATCATTTCAAGGTGAATCCAAGGAGATGCATTATAGTAAACAGCACAAGTCTACAAAGAACGTCTGTCTCACATCTCTAAGAAGAAATACAGGCAGCCAAAGCCTCTCTACAAAACTGGAATGAGTACTCTGAGTCCCATAGGAAAAGAAACGGACAGAAGCATGAGGTTTAAAAGAATAGAGATTCTGCTCGAGGACAACGTGAAGCACTTATCTACGTTCTGCAAACTGTAAGAGGAAATCTTCTGCTGAGAAACAGAGATTAAGATTTTAGGTGGCACGGACAGTGCACTTAGGTCTGAACACATGTTGAGGATGGACACAGAGAGATGAGAGATGCCTCAGAGGAAAGGAACTGATGACTTAAAAACCTGTCACCTGCAGTTCATAAGACCAGTCATAGTTTCCCTTCAACAGCTTTTCTTACAACCTGTTTTTAACAGTCTCACAATGATACTGTAGCTTCCTGTTTATGTTGTGGTACAGACACAGTTCACTCTTCAATGGGCCATCTATCAGTGAGAATAGCTGGAATGCCTGTAACACTTAAACCCACCCTTGCTCTAGAGGTCAACACGATATACACATGCTGCTCACAACAGGTAATTTAGCACAGGGTTTCCTGAGGCATGAGGTGGTTGGTCATTTGTGGCCAGACATGACACACTTTCCTTTTAATGGTGTGTGCTACAAGCAATACATGCTTATACTTTTTATTGCACTACGGTTCTGTGCTGCAGAACAATGCTTAGGGAATAGCATCATTCCAAATAATGACCTAGGTTAGGGAATGGTTTTGAATGGAACCACAGGTTAGCAAATGGCAGTACCTGGGAGAAGTGTTCAAACAAGGGAAAAAAACCAGAATTGGATGCCTGAAGTATTCAGAATCCTAAAGAGCAAAAGGAAATGCTGAAGGATACAGTGCTGGAGGAACTGCTTGGGGTCACACAGCTCTGCAGTGATACCCCATAAAGGACCTCAACACACCACAGATCCTGCAGAAAGAACTCAAAGCACAGGGAGGTGGAGGCAGGGCTGTGAAATACATACCCCCACCCCACCTTTGTGACACGGCTTTTTGAGGAAGGGATTAGCACTAAGATAACAAGTGCTCATAGCTCTGTTCACAGGTTTCTGGGGCTGACATACAAGCCACCAGTTCAGCTCTTTGCAGTTCTAGAGGGATCACTGAAAGAAAAATTAAAGTCATTCCCAAGTTTTCCATAAGTCATTATTGCAATGCCAATTTTTGTATTGCAGAGACCTGCCTTACTGGGTACTAAGGAAGGACACATTCCTTTCATGTGGGTAAGGTACCTGAAAGACAAAGTATCACATTGTCTCTCTGACAAATGCCCAGGATAAAACCAGTAAAAAGAAAAGGTGACCATTATATGTAAGGCTGATTTGTACAACCACCCTAGAGAGCATCTAAAAAGCCCATGTATTCAGAGTAAACTGAAATGCTCTTGATGTGTTCTGTATACTTTCTGAGTCGCTTTTTGGTTGGTTTTATTCCCTTAGCTTTACCAAACTCCCAAACCATGGACTTCACACAGCATAGAAATTAATCAGAGTCAAATGTACCTGGTTCCCATAGTGCAGTATCAGTTCACGAGTCCACACTTCTCAACTGACAAACCCTGCAGTGATTATATATCAACGTCTAAAGCTTCCACTCCTTGAATACACCAGCAAGAACTACAATTAGGGATGTATCTGCAAGGTGGCTTCATCACTGGAAGGCCTCAAAATGGCATTTTTATAGATGGAAGTTGTCACCATTAAACATTAAGGTGACTCATACTGTACACTCAAAATGATGTACACACAGGTACAAATATAACCATCAAGTGAGAGGACAAGAGAGACTGACACATACTATGAGGTTTGGAGCAAACATGGGTGAGAAGCCCTACGTGAAGCGCAGAAGTTGAAATGCTGAATGGATGCAGGCTTTATCATGCATATTCCTGCTGGGAAAAAGCAAATCTTCCACTCACATGCAGGAGGCAGATATTTGAAATACAAAGGCTCTGCAATTAGATGCTTGGAAAATAACATAAGGAAGAAGCTATTTGGGAACATTTACAGAAGAGCTGTTTACTTGGGAACAGCTCAAAGACATCACACAAAAAATGAGAATGCTCAGAAAAGAAACAAAACCCCCATTAACAGTCATTCCCAACTGAAAACAAGCACAAAAAATAGCTATATATAGAGGTGCTAATCTACATTATTCACAGATCTTACAAACATCTCAGAGCCCAGTTTCATGCAAATAGACATCCCTTATCAACAAAGGAAATACCATGGGTCCTTATGAACAACTCTGCTGCCCATAGCTATTTGTTCTTTACATACAGCAGAGAATTGACTCTCCCTCCCCATCCTGCCTGGAGAAGGCAAAAATCTATGCATATACAAAGAATAAGTTCAATTTTCCAGAATTTGCGCTTGGATAAAAATCCCATTGGCTTCATTAATTATTTGGGTATTTCATTAATATATGTATATGAGAATCCATTAAATGAGTCTGTATCATCTAGAGATACTGTGGCAAAGCAGAGAAAGAGAATTGGTGAGTAGTCAGAAAAAGAATAGTCCAGACAGACTAGTGACTGCAAGAAAGAGTTAACTGGGTTCAGCCTGAAGTTCCTTTCCATTATTGATTAGAAGACAGAGATAAAGGCAAGAGAGAGCAGTGGTCCAAGAAAGAATGGATGGGATATGAGACAGAAAATTAGAAGCTAGGCATCAGGGAGAAAGTAGTCTCTAAGGAGGAGTCTCAGGGTGAAGATTCAAAAACATTAGAAAAGTCCCTGCCTAGCAGGACCTAGGGTTAGACCTAGAGATTGCCGTGTATGATAGTTTTGTCTGTAGGAAACTAATCAACAAATATGATCCACAAGACACTACATTTTGACATTTCCTCTTGAATAAACTTTTTGAAACTGTTTCTAACTCACTTCACTCTTACAACTCTGGTAAAACTGCTTATAAAGCCCCAGAAGTTCAGAACGCAACTCTTGTAACTCTGCTTCCCCTTAGGAAAAGAAATTGTAGTTTTCAGTTTTTCAATAAATACTGGGTCAAATACCATGATAATCCATTTTTCCAGTTACTCCTAAGTTGGGAAATACCCCACAGTTGAGATGGTAACCTTGAAAAAAAACACCTGGACACACTGCTGGCCTTATTCATTTTAAAGAAAGTATGAAACTAAAAGAAAACAAAAACCCCCAAACCAACATGTGCATGTTGTACTTGCTTTTATAGGTGAAAGATAAAGCTTAAAAATAATGTGTATTCCTGTCCAACTGTCTTAAATACTGTAACCTTGCAATTCCAACACTGCAGTCCATGGCTTGGGAATGTCACAGAATCATCATCATAGAATGGTTTGGGTTGGAAGGGGCCTTAAAGCTCATCCAGTTCCAACCCCCTGCCACGGGCAGGGACACCTTCCACTAGAGCAGGTTGCTCCAAGCCCCTGTGTCCAACCTGGCCTTGAACACTGCCAGGGATGGGGCAGCCACAGCTTCCGAACCCAACAGCCAGACCAGCTAAAAGAACAGGTATATGGAAAATGTATTTGTGTTTTAAATGCTCATGTTAACTGACATCTCCAGGTATACAGAAGCCTGTATACTCAGTTTAAATCTGAAGCATTTCAATGTGCTTTCTCACCTCACCTAACCTGTTCTCCGTAACAACTGAGACAAAACTGTCTGTATGGAGTATACAGGCATAAAGCCACAGATTAACAAAAAGTCAGCTAAGTAGAGAATTAAAACTGCCAAAACCTGAAATGTGCAGGAATAATATATGTGAGGCCTATTGCATATTACTAGAAGCACAACAACTTCATGCTGTAGCCCATAGGTGAAATACAAACAGAATTCTTCATTTCCTTTTTCTAAATTACTTCAGGGAGAAAAGTTATTTGAAATACAAAGTTCCTGTTTCTCCTCTGGGTCCTTTCCCATCATTTAACATTAGTGCAGACCTGCTGCACACACATAAATCCACTATCAGTCTTCACTACAGTGTATAAAACCATTGTAAAAGTTATTTCCATGGTGGAAGAGACTGCCTTTCTTCCTCCTTCCCTCCCAAATCTTTCAAAAGCACAAGATTTGGGTAAAGTGTTCCGCATTTTATGACAAAGAAAATAACCTGAAGTTCTGGACCTCCAGTGTTACAGAGATTGAGACAAAACTCACACTCACGTTTTGGCTTACCAGCAGTTCTACATTTTCACTCTAGTTTCACAATAAAGGACTATTAATGACTTAATTTTTTATTAAAGGAAAAAGAATAAAATCACGTCTGAGCTTGAAATCTCGTCTTGTCAGTAGTTCTGATTTCACAACTTTCCAAAGGATTCTAGATGTTTTTCTAGTCTTCTGGCTGTTTACCAATTCACCTCTGAATTCCATAACCTGATATGTATGGTCTGGGGTAAATACATGCAGATTGGAAAGCATGCACCAAAAATAGAATCCCTTTGAAATTCTGCTTTTGAATCCAGTAAAACTGAACCTTAGTTTCTTGATAAATCAAGCGTTTTACCAAGAAGAATGCGTTTTCAGATCTCATGAACATGCTTTAAATCAAACACATATATATCATACATACCTGGTCTGTAGATTGTACATTTTAAGGCTATTTAGAGGTATTTTCTGGTGAAGACTTTTGTGTTTAGCCCTGCTTTGGGATTTTTGAATCTGCTTTTATTCCAACGACACTTCTTTACTGACCTAGCTGGGTGTGTGCCATGAGATCTGCAAGCACAGTGGCAGCAGCGGTGACAGTAGCAGTATTGGAAGCAGCAGCAGGTTTCCCTCCTGGATGAGATGAGGTGGAGGATGCAGAGGATGAGGTGGAGGAGCCCTGAATAACCCGGTTAAGCCAGGGCTCTACGTTGGAATGGCTCTGGAACGGAGTGGAGGTGATCCGCCCTTGCCGACGTAAGGAGCCCTCATCTTCTGATGCTGACGATGTGTCTGTGATTAAAATAATGATGACAGGCATGTAACGTGGGAATGACCCAACAGACGGAACATGAAGCTTCTCCATGTTCTTCACGTCGCATTCTCATGTGCTACACATGAGGTGTGTGTCTTAAGCAAATGGTCTATTCACATGCACAAATTTGGCTCAACACCATTTTAGGTTAAGGCAACAACTTCTACACATTATAGCCAGAGCACACTTGAAGCAAAGTTTCAGTTACCTCCTGTATTTTGAATGACCTAAGGCTCAAAAAAGGCTTCTACCTAAGGTACCCAGTACATTCCCTAAGCATTCTCAGTGAGCATTCCATAACTATTCCACTGAAAGAATATTTTTGATTGGAACAGGTAAGTTGGATCTCATCCCACCTGATTAAATTCCATTTGTTTCCTTTTTTATTTTTTTTTTTGGGGGGGGGGAAATTCTTCACTTTTTGATTCTTTGGACAAATTCTTGGACAAGTAACGACTGAAAAAAGCACCGTGCTAAAAGTTCAAAGAGTAATTGCATTAAGCTAAGAATGATTTCAAGGAATTTAAAAGCATGTATATTAACCACATCACCTGATACCAATGAGCACTACAGAGGAATGCTTAGTAAAGCAGCTTTTGTTCTAGATGTATATTTGTTGCTGTTGGAAGTCTGATAAAGGCCTCCTATTTTTACTACAATTCAGTTATTTACAACTTTCCAGAAGTTTCCCTTTTGGCACTCAATCTTTCCACATTTATTATCCACTCAATAACAAATAAAAAGGTGTTTCTAAATACCAAGAAATTACATCCCAGTTGGTTCTGAGTGCAAAATAGAAAGTTTTATTACAGAAAAATAAAAATAACCTTGTCGTCCTAAATAGACGTCTGCATTTTAAGGACTTATCTTTTATACGCCTCTCCCCCTCCACTTTCCCCCTGAGTAATTGAAGGGAAGCTCCTAAAACAATGCAGTGCCCAGGAGACTGGATAGTTTAGGCTGGAGCTGAGGAACAATTCCTTCCCCAGAGGGTGCTCAGGCATTGGAACAGGCTGCCCAGGGCAGGGCTGGAGTCACCGTCCCTGCAAGTGTTCACACCCCGTGTAGACGAGGCCTCAGTGCCATGGGTTAGTGGTGGCCTTGGCAGTGCTGGGGAGCGGTTGGACTTGATGATCTTAAAGGTCTTTTCCAACCCGGTTGATTCTGTGATTCTAAGATATCCTGATAAAAGTTCACATCAAGTCAGTTTGTGAAGAGCAGTTCTGAGCCACACATAATGGCCAAACCAATTAAGAAGTCAGCAAAGGCTGGAAAAGAGCTTTTGAATAAAAGAAGGTGTCTGTTCCTGTACTCCAGACATGGAAACCCTGGGTGACAGTGGGGTGGGCTACATCAGAAATCCTGCAACCTTAATGTTGGCATTTCATTTTCAATCATCTGAACACGTAACTGTTCAGCCATATACAATTTCATATAAATTTTGCTGAAGCCACATTAAAAATATCTTCCTCATCTTTGGCAACAAACTTCAGTTACCAGGTGTTTCATTTTTGTGCATTTCCAATAGCTTCAGAATAATTGCTTTTAAACAGCCTAAGCCCACAAAAATCAGAAATCATTTCCTGAGAAGCCCATTTAACTCAATGGCATTTTCACAGGTAAAATCCCAGATCTCTCCTCACATGACCATCCCATATCAAACATGACAATTTGGCATGAAAACACCCTAACAATTGATCTTTGAGAAGATACAGCTGTGGTGCATCACCATTCCTGAGGCCGTGCCTTGTGTGACAGTTTTGGGCTACTGCCACAACTGGAGTTTTTGGCTGCTGACTCCAAGTGTTCCTGGAGAAGAGCCAAACCTGTCCCTGAGTGGTCACAACCTCCCCTGTCTTTTAGGCAGAAAGCAAAAATAAACAATTCCAGGGATATGGAACAAGATTACAAACAGTCAGGTTTTGGGAAAAAACCCCAAGCACTACATTTGCAATCTATTACCACTTCAGAGTGAGAAATAAAACTATAGAAAAAACAGGTTTTGCAAAGAATACACACTCTGACGATATCTCCTTATCCAATTTAATGAAACCTCTCTAACATTCCTAAGCTTTCAGATGTCTTCCATAAATGGAGTTGGATGGAAAAATCCATTTGAAATGTAAACTAGCAAATGTTTATAAAAATGAAGGATTCTTAGATACAACAGAAAAGTAGGAAGGTGACATCCATCAGTAACCAGCATGTGTCAGTCCCAAGAGTTAACTACTGGTTCTTGGTGTGCTGTGAACAGAATGTTATGTACTTGGCTTGCAGCTCTTCCTTGCTGGGAGCTGACCCAGGAGAGCTGCAGAACCACCACCCTTTGGATGCAGCTTGCATCAAGACTCAAGTTCTAATCATGGGAAATCCGTACGGGAAAGAGAAGAGACTCCGTAGGATGAAAACAAAGGGACATTAACAATTTTGGAAGGGAGGCTGCTGAAAGTGGTTCCATTACTGTGGTCAGGAGTTGGTTTTGAATTTAATGTTGTGACTAGAATCTGATGCTTCCTTCCTGGTGACTGATGGTAACAGATTCCAGTTATTAAGAAAGCCTGGTTTTAACTGCACTGACTTCTGCCAATACAAGGATTTTAAAGCAGTGGTTTAATGGCTTAAGATAACAAAACTAGATGCTTCAGCACTACCCAGGTTCTTTGCAATTTCAGAACTTTCTTTCTGACCTAACTTTGCAAGTAATGGCAGGCCCATAAAAAGACAATTATTTTTGTGAGTTGCTTTAGCTTGGAATATTTTTGAATGGCCTGATCTCCCATGATACAGAAATCATTCAGTGGCCCATACTCTTATAAAGGTATCTCCTGAGAAGTCACCTTCTCTTAGAAACAGCATGACAGATCCCAGAAACACTTAACTCTTCTTTCAGAATATAATAGTTAGGGTGCTTCTGTATCCTTCTAAAGCCCAGCAGAAGTATACTTGTCTTCTCTGTTAACCACTTGGGCAGGAGATGACACTCTCTAGCAGCACAAACACATAAAAACACTCACACAAGCAGGATGGAGGTCACATAAGCACAAACAGGTATGACATGGACCCCCCTCAAGCAGCTAGCTGGACTTAAAGACACTTGGCCTGCCAAGTGGCTGTCCCTGGATCCCAGTCATCCCAGTGCTGGCATCCAGACATAGGAGCGTAAGGCTGCAGTCCCACCTCATTTAATGGCTTGAACCTGCCAGAAGGGAGATTGAGATGAGCTTTTAGACAGAAGTTGTTCCCTGTGAGGGTGCTGAGGCGCTGGCACAGACTTTTCCCAGAGAAGCTGTGGCTGCCCCATCCCTGGCAGTGTTCAAGGCCAGGTTGGACACAGGGGCTTGGAGCAACCTGCTCTAGTGGAAGGTGTCCCTGCCAGTGGCAGGGGGTTGGGACTGGATGAGCTTTAAGGTCCCTTCCAACCCAAACCAGTCTGGGATTCTATGATTTGCTCATGTAAGTCTGACTGACTCAGCCAACCCACACGCACAGAGTATAGAGTCCATCACCCAGTAGAAGTGTTAGAAATGGAGTATAACAGGAAGAGGTGGGGTCAGGTCAGGTGCAGGGCATGACCAGGCAAGTCTACTCTTTATCATCCTCTTACCCCACACTTGTTCCTCCCCAAACCATCTAAATTTACCTCTCTCCCCATGTGTGGTTCCTCATTTAAACACCTTATAACAGATCTCACGCAGTCCCAAAGTACTTCTGCCCTGCAGAATGTGCCCCATACTCCTCCACGGCATCCCTGCCTCAGTCCAGCAGGTGCTCTAGTACTGACTAGTCTGGATGGGTTTCATGCCTGGACAGGAGGGCTGAGGCACTGCAGGGACAGCCCTGGGAGAGGCCTGGAGAGGATGACCCCTCTCCCAAGTCCTTAATGTGGATTCCCACTTTCTGTTGTTCCCAGTGCTCCCCTGGGCCTGCGGAGATGGGTCTGTGACAGGCTGATATCCCCTGGAATTAGCTTGGAGAGTGTATTATTTGTGCTCCCCTACCTGCCACTCTCTGCGCTCTTGCAAACATGTGCAGCCCAGCTTTTATCACATAATCTAACATTGCATCCACAGCATCTCCATTTGCTTTTATAGAGTCTCTCAACTTCCTCAAGACTTTGCTTCTTTGGAGCAGCACACAGAGCCCTGACCTCAGGCAGAGTGGGGACAGCAGGAACTGCACTAACCCTGCTTCAAATGCTGAAGGTATTCAAGAGAGAATGGTATTTTTGTTCTCTCAAAAACAAATGCAAGGAGATTCCTTCTGGTTTTAAATGTTAAGAGAAACAGGAAGGCCTCGCTGTCCTCTGCTCTCAGCAGGATTCTGGATGCCAGCTCTTTTCTGGGCACCAAATCCTAGGCAGAACAGTGGTGTGTTCTTTTTCTGTCATGCTTAATCTCATGCCAAGCACATAGTAATTTGTCACACTAAGGGAATGAGAGAAACAGAGTGATGATACCTAAAATGCACTGATGATTGTTCTATCAGAGTTTATTTTGGAGGGTGAGAAGGAATACTGCTTTGAAGAGCTACAAGCAGAAACCTCAGGGCCTCTCTCCCAAAGCCTGGGTATACAGATGGTCACTGTAAGTTCATTTTCCCCAGGATTTCACTTTATGGCATTCACTACAACTTTCACATAAAAAACTAACACGGATGTGAGAAAACTTGAGTGCATGATAAGCCCCTGCTGCAACTACTGCCCCCATGGGCTTCTGAGTATACAAGTACTAGAAGAATAAGCTAATCCTTAGCATAACACCTTAACATATCAGCAAAAACATAAAGGCTGAAGAAAGACCATATATAAGACTACAAAAGCAGCTTATTATTAACTAATGAAATAACCATCGAACCCACAAAAATAATATATAAAAGTGTATGACTAACAAAGAAAAGTGGAATTTCCTTTAAATGGGAAGAACAGAAAGAAGAAACATAGCCAAGGAAACAAGAGAGCAGCACATCAGACCTGCTCTTTTAAGGAAGGGAGATAAGAAATAGATTAGATGGGGAAGGGCACTAGAGGTCAGTGTGCTTCTACTTGTCAGGAAAGACACATCATTCAAAACTTCAGAGCTTAGGGCAATTCCTCCTCTTTCTATACAAGACGCGGTCCTGAAAACACTTGGCGTGCTAGCACATGTCATCTGGAGAAGGATTTTCCTAACCTCTAGAGAATTCATTGTGAGACAACAGGAAGATTACTTTTTTTCTCCTTAAAAAATAAATAAAGAAAGCGTTCTGACCTAAACAATCTGAACAATCTGATGCTGAATTAGAGCATCTGATTTTTGGGAAGTTTTAAATTCCTCACAGCTGAAACCATCTGATGGGTGTTCTGCAAGTCAATGCAGCAACTTCACGCTCTGGCATTTTCTTCAACTCTTAAAAAAAGAATCTTATGCAACGTGAAATATGGTATTTACAGCTCTGACATGCTTGCCAAGATGATCTCCAAGCGAGACACTACGTCAGAGAACATACCTAATGCATGAAGGGCAACTGCTCACTCTCTGATTGCTTCCAAGTGTACCTTTAGCAGCTACAGCATCTCTAGATGAGACACTAAAAATCTTGAGGAAAGACATCAAAGGACAAATCCAACCAACCCCTGATGATCAGGAAATGCAGCCATGAATACAGAAGAGGTTTATTGCAACATACTTACAAAGCATTTGCTCTTTATATTTTGCTAGCACGTTCACCTGGCAAGATTTACGTAGGTTAACTCAATAGATACCTGGAGGTGTGTACGTTTCTACTGAAGAGTGTACAAGAACAGACCGTCTTTTTGAAGGCATGGGCATTTTCCTCTCTTTGTATTTTGCCAGTGCTGCTTGTACTGCTTCCGTGTGGACATCTACATAGGAGAGAGAAAGAAAAAAAGGTTAAGACATTAAGTTTAACCATTATTCCTTTCTAAAAACACTGAAAGCATCAATGCCATCTTTTACAGCTCAAATCCAAAGGCTGAATTGCACATGATGGCCCTTCTGGCTTGAGTCCCGTTTAGCCCAATTGCTTAGCTTGAAGAAAGGAGCAGGCTCTCAGCTCCAGTGGAAGCAGCACTTCTTGGAGAGCAGGAAGGTCCAAAGCTAAGCCACAGTAACACAGTTTGCAATTCTGAAGCTGTAACAACTCGTATCAACTGTTTCTCCTTCAAGGCTGTTTAGTAGGATTGAATAAATATGTTTGTCCCCCACTGAACTAAGCTCAGAAGCAACGGTTTCAAAAGTTAAGGGTCAAGTTAACATATTTTTTCATGACAACAGCTCAAAGAGGCTTTGAAAGTATCATTTAGGAAGAACACCCTGAAAAATCTTGCACTCAAGTTGCAGAATACCCAGTACATTAGTTCTGAGCTATGATTTAGTTTCATTTTTTGGGGAAATATCAATGCAGATACTGTAAACTGGCAACAGCACTGGACTCTTCATCCTGAACATCTACAGTGGGAAAATAAGTGGGAAATGTATACTTGAAGCTCTCACAAAAGAATGCAAGTAATACGAAATAGAAAGAAGGGGCAAAATGTGTATGAAGAATTAGGGAAGAGACACAAAGTGTTTTCACTTTCCTGAAAGCAAAAATTGCGCTAATATGCGCATTGGGTATATTTTAACATTTCTTACTTTTAAGCCAAAACTCAGATTAAAGAAGAATTTAGTGTTCAATCGAGACCACACTGCAGATAAAATTTAATGTATTCAAGTAGTTCTAAATTGCCTTCAGCAGATTTTTCTCTTTCACATAGATATATTCCAACGGTGTCAAAAGAGAAACCTTACGTAGAAAGAAAATTCACGAGAACAGATACCAAGGAGAAATGAGGCAGACCAAAAATATACTTTAACTTATGGCCTACAGAGTCAAACTCACGAAAAACAAGTACAAACTACACTTACAAATAGCTACAAGAGGCCCAAAAGCGAGTGTTGTGATTATGCATTTGTCTTATCACATTGCTTTTATGTGGAAGCTATTACAGAACAATTACAGAATAAAACGGTTCAATTTGAAAAACAAAGATGTATTTTTTCATTAAGTATCCACCTAAGGCTGTAAATACGTACTATGAAACTCAGGCACTGGCATACACGCACTTATACATCTGACATGGATACATAGATATAGATATATATAAAAGTAATTTCTCTGCCTCATATCTATACGGATTAACCTTGATGATGACTGCAGGTAAAGCTCCATATTTTATGGTACCAGCTCTGTACCTGCTTTGGTCATGCTCAGCATGAGGCTCTTCATAACACTAATTTATTTTAAATAGGCTGATCAATTCCAGTTAACTTTGCCAAAGCAAGAGATAGCTCAGGGGAAGTACCTATTTTAACAAGAAGCAGAAGAGATTTTTGAGCATCCCAGAGAATGAAAATCTATCAAACAGCAAAGCACAGCATATCAATGTGAACCTTTAGGAAGCCTTGGCATGGAACACTTTCCAAAGGCAGCTGTGTTCCAATACACTGAATAAACACCCAACACTTCGGGGACAACTATTCAATTCTCCATTTCAAAACCAGATTATAAATGCTGCCCATAAACTCAGAAGCATGAATCTCCAGAAGGTGCAATATATTTGGTCTTTTTCTTTGTTTTTTAGTTCTTTGCAGTAACAATGCCACTCTTCAAGCCTGCAACTACCCCCAGATAATCTGGTCAGTGCTGAATTAAAAATACACATATACGCAAATATAACGTATCACCTGTGTGTTCTTACAAGACTTATCATAGACCCACTGACTAGTTTGTGTTGGAAGGGACCTTAAAGATCATCTGGTTCCAACCTCCCGCCACGGGCAGGGACACCTTCCACTAGAGCAGGTTGCTCCAAACCCCTGTGTCCAACCTGGCCTTGAACACTGCCAGGGATGGGGCAGCCACAGCTTCTCTGGGAAAAGTCTGTGCCAGCGCCTCAGCACCCTCACAGGGAAGAGCTTCTGCCTCAGAGCTCATCTCAATCTTCCCTCTGGCAGCTTAAAGCCATTCCCCTTGCCCTGTCCCTCCAGGCCCTTGTCCAAAGCCCCTCTCCAGGTTTCCTGGAGCCCCTTTAGGCACTGGAGCTGCTCTAAGGTCTCCCCTTCAGGAGCCTTCTCTTCTCCAGGCTGCCGCAGCCCAGCTCTCTCAGCCTGGCTCCAGAGCAGAGCTGCTCCAGCCCTCGCAGTATCTCTGTGGCCTCCTCTGGACTTGCTCCAACAGCTCACCCAACACCCCAAGTCCTTCTCCTCTCCATCCATTCTCCACCCTGCCTGTGTTTGTGCTTGGGATTGCCTTGACCCAGGGGCAGGACCCTGCACTTGGCGTTGCTGAACTTACTAAGTAGGAATTCACTAGGTAAATGCTTGTCTCAAATAAGAACCTTCTGTGCAACCAACTTGTGAGGTTCAAGGACCACCTATTCTGAGGCGAAAAAAATAAAACTAACACCCCCGCACACTTTTCAAACCTCAATCTTTTGAGACAAGATTATTTTTTGTAATATTTGGCACCATGTTAGATTTTTGCTGCTGACTTTCACACCAACGAGTTGTCAATACATGTGTCATGAATTAAAAATTATCTCTCCCTGCCTCTCCTTCCCCACATCTGAGCTACTGCTTTTGGACAAGTCTTGGCTATTCCTGATCTTTGGTTTTGGACACTTCTTCCTCCCCTCCTTGTAAATACTCACTGTTGAAGTTTACTCTCAGAGATACCCAGAAGCAAACCTCTCATTTCCACATAAGTCCAGAAAGTTTAAGCAGAACTCAACACACTTCTTGTTTTCCTGTGTTACTTACTGCTATCTATAGAGTTGAAAATATTACTTAAAGTTGATGTTTGCAGCCTTCAAAAGTTGCCAATTCTGCAAGCCACATTTCCATGGCAGAACTTTCAGTCAAAACCAAGTTTTTAAATATAGACAGTAACTACGAGATGCATTCACTTCAACCATGCATATATCCATGTTTAATTTAGAAGACATCTTTCATACATCTGGTAGAACATAACAAATGTTTTTTACTCCAGAAAAGGTCTTCCAAAAGAGAAAAATAACAAGCAATATTTATACTCTTTATACATATTCATCCAGTCATTAAATAATACTGCAGATTAAAAAATGAAAGCATTCTTAGCTAGCTGCGCATTTAGGGAATGGAAAGGACTGGCTCGAGGCAAGGGTGCGTTGAGGAATTTTAAGAAAGCAGAGTGGGACAGGTCATAACATCACACAGATACGTGGTAGCAAGCATGGGAACTACTTTTTACTCCATTTCCAGAGGGCAAAATCAGCTCCACCTCCTCCTCTCGCCCTCCCAACTCCCACCCCCAAAAGCTGGAAAACACAAGATTGAATGATAAAAATGCAACCAGTCAGGATACTATTTTATTCTGTTTCATGGTTTATTTTTATAGCATTGACTAAACTCATCAGTTCCTTCTACACTCATTAAGATCTATCTCCAGCTTGAAATTTTTCTGTTAATATCTTGTCCTTGGATAACAACTGAGTAGGACCATTCTCTCAGCCAAGTAAATTAAAGGGTTCCCTGGAACGCTTTGTTCCTATTTCACATTTCCTTTAAGAGCTTTTCTACATTCTGTACACAATGAAAGAGACTTCACTAAAAAAAGTAAAGTAAAAGGAATTGAATCATTTTAAAGCAGCAGAACATTTAGGGTATAAAAATTCATAAGGTAATAAAGTTTAGTTGGACAGCAGAATTGCAAAAAGCAGCTCTCTGCCATTGTTTACTACTACGTTGTTAAAAATGTACTGTGAAACTGATTTAACATGTAAGAGCTGTGGACTTTAGTCTTCTCCAGTGAGTTAAATAGTCATTAAACACAGATCAAATGTGATCTGAATTGCACCATATTTGAGAGCAGAGAACGCAAACGTTCAGCAGTGAGCAGTGGAGAGATGAACAGCAAGCCCACCATCTGACTGACATCAGCAAGCCCACCATCTGATTAACATGGAGATTACACATACCAAAGTGAGAAAAAAGTATATCCAAAAGCAGAAGAAAAAGCCTTGAAAAACTTATTTCTGCACTTTAGCAAGCTGCCAACAGCCATCAACAATTCATTATTGATTCAAAACATTTTTCCCTTCCTCTGTTGCAGTAAACCCCATAATCTTCTCTTCCATTTTAAGTACCTATTCTCATTTCCTCTCTTTCTACATGACCTTGAAAAAGGATGGGAGAGGAAAACTAAGAAATATTTTGTGGACTATAAATCACCTAAAGTCTTAGATCCTAAACCCTCCAGCTATTAGAAGAGCAATTTTCTTCCCTGTTTGTAGCCTCTGCTTGTTTATCAGCCTCTGATTCTTGTTCCTGCCTTAGGGACAGGAGGAAGAATTTCTACAGTTGTTTGAGCTAAAAATGGCATTCATAGGTTGACCAGTTTTCCTACTTCTCACAGGTCTCCAAATGCTATCAGCTAAAGCAACCAGCCCTATCTGCCTCTACAAATGGCACTCTGAAGTGTCCCGTATGATCGCATCCCCGTGACAAGGATTGCTGAGAAGGCTGAGGGAGGGAGAAGTAAAAATGATTTTAAAAGTTAGTATGACTCCAGGAAGGCTACTACAGCACAGAGTATCAGTGTGGGATCAAGCTCTACCACAGGAACTGAAAGGGAGCTCCTGTATACTGCCCACTGCTCTATAAGGATCACACCTGCACGGTGAGCAGGCCTGTTCCTCATCAAAAGCAGCTCCCCAAATGCATCCTATATTCATGTTCATAGAATCGTAGAATTATTTGAGTTAGAAGAGACAATCCAGTTCCAACCCCCTGCCACAGGCAGGGACACCTTCCACTAGAGCAGGTTCTGTTCCAGAAGAACAGTCTGTATGTTACAGCTGTATCTCCAATAAGCTTAAGAACAGTAAGCAGAAGAAAATGCAAGAGCGGAAAGTATAGGTGCCAGGAAAGCTTTTTCAGACACCCTCAAGGCTTACCAGCTAACTCATTTGTATTCTGACCCCAAACCAGGCAGCAGTGGGACTGAACGTAGGAGAAGGCACAGAGCCTCCACCAGAAACCGCATATCCTCCCTGGAAGAAAAGCCAGCAGCAATAGCTGCTGCATCACCATCTGACTTGCAAGTACAAGAGTTTTAGTGCTTATGATGGATGAATGCTTGCATTTCTCCCTTTCTCTACCACACATCCTTTAACAGGATAGAAACCTAGGTAAAGCACTGGAATGTTAACTGCTGTCCCAGGAACTATTAGGTTACTGAGTAGCCTACAGTGTTTATTGATGGTATTCACTGTTGGAATTTTTTGGTAATATTTACTGCTTGAAGATAAATATCTGTGGATAATAAAAATTAGAGTTAATTTAAATGGACAAGTGTGGGAAACTATTAAAAAATGTGCTTACAGCTAGTTAAATGGCAAATTAATTACATAAAAAGGCAAAATTGTTTCACTTGCTTATTTTAAGTCATTTTGTTGATGGTTCTAAAATAACTACAATTGCTCCAGAAAGAGATCCTGTTCTGTGAAAAGTGGCATTCCACCCTCATCAGCTACTCTTGGAAAGGACATAGCAGAAGTCATGAGAGGCAAAGAAAGGGATAAAAGAAGCAATAGTATCCAGAATTATAGCCTAAAGCTGTTTATCCTTCAAAAGTTTGCCAACGAATGGGGAAATTAAAAAAGCTAAAAACATTTCAAGCCAGTGGTGATGGACATCTTTTCTTTAGGTAGAAAATGCTTTTAGCATAGCTAAAATTTCTCAGCTAAATTGTGAGTGCTTTGTGAAGCAATACTGTGACTCTCTTTCTGACAAAGCATTGGAGGAACCAAGTGAAGCAACTGTGCAGTAGCTGGTGTTTCCTGAGACATCAACATTTCTATTCATGCTGTATGTAGACACCAGTCTCACAGCATGAGTACCCCTGGAAAAGAGCATCACAGAATCCCAGACTGGTTTGGGGTGGAAGGGACCTTAAGCTCCTGCAGTTCCAGCCCCCTGCCATGGGCAGGGACACCTTCCACTAGAGCAGGTTGCTCCAAGCCCCTGTGTCCAACCTGGCCTTGAACACTGCCAGGGATGGGGCAGCCACAGCTTCTCTGGGCACCCTGTGCCAGCGCCTCAGCACCCTCACAGCGAAGAACTTCTTCCTTATATCCAACCTGAACTTCCCCTGTTTCAGTTTAAACCCATCACCTCTTGTGCTATTGCTACAGTCCCTGATGAGGAGTTCCTCTCCGGCATCCTTCAGGCTCCCTTTAGATAGTGGAAGGCAACTCCGATGTGAAGCATTTTCGAATCAACTACATGAGTCAGCATCTATTAGAATCAGAGTAGTAATACTTTCAACAAGTATGTGGCAGTCCATATAAAATACTACCTATGGTTTTGGCACTGGCCAGTGCTAAGTACAAGAAATAACCTTAAATCCCTACACATCAGGCTTAATCTTGAGTAACTGTCCACTGAACACTTAAGGTCATTCAGAAATGCTCATATTGAGACGTAGAAGTATTGGCTAAGCTCTGGCCTGACAGGACTGTGACTAGTGCTTCAGAATCACTGAAATTCCATTTAAAGAATTTTAAAATCAACAAGGCCATAGAAATATTAATTCTAGGAAAAGAGGAAGCACTGATCATTAGCACTGATAGTCAGACTAACCTTTAGACACTATTCATCACCATGATCTATTCATCAGCAAGTATGGGAGCTGAACTTATTAACATCCACTCATTTCTATGTGTCTTGCACTGTGGCATAAGCCCGATGCCAAACTTCTCCCAAATAGCACCAGTAGTATAGCAGGGTTCTTTACTTCCTTCTGATTTATTGGTTTGCTTTTTGTAAGTACCCTTGGTGCAAATTAAATAGGACATCTGAGGCTCCGAGACAGGAAAAATGTCCATGTAGACAGCACAGTGCTCATATAGAGCATATTGCTCATACACAGCATATTGCACTAGACCCTCCCGGCTCTCTCAGCTAATAGTTCCCCATTGTAGTTCTACTCTTTTTGCAGATTTTATCTGTTAGTTGTTGTTAAACGCTACTTTAATGATCTAATTTCTATCAGATTTGTGCTCGTAATTTATTTGGAATCCACTTCGTCACAAAGTAACTTGGAAAACGTGGCTGTAATTCAACCACTAAATCTGTTGGGTTTTTCCCCAGTATCTTCAACAGTGAAAGTATATTGATGATACATTTGGAATGCAAGAATAAATACAAATAACCAATTTGTACATACTCTTAAACATGTCATTTAATTAGGTTTGATACTATATAAATATGATGCAATAACCATTATGCTAAAAAGCAAGGCAATGCAAGGCCAACAACACAGTAAGGATGTGTGGTGCATGCCATTACCTGCACTTCCCATCCCCAAACCCAAGACACATAATTACCCTGGAAAACAAACAGAAAAATTTCCAGTCCAAAGGTATTTAGGAGAGAATGCACCTTCCAAACACCTGCCTGTTCTTACTATTGTGACAAGGAATTTCACAGGGAAGCAGTACTTCAACCACCTGAGAAGTAACAATGGCAACAGGATGTGACGAGGATATTGGTATTTTCACAGAAGTTTCCAAAACAGGTTTGTCACAGTGGTGTCCATTTAATTGTAAGTAGAATATCCATTGTGACATTTCCCTTTTTTGTGCACTTGTTTTAAATCAGGAAATATCTGAAAGTGAGCTGCAACAAACATAATAATCCTATAACCTTCCTTTAACAAAATAACCCACTGACAAGCAAAATAACCCACAACCTGCACAATGTAATCTTCCAAATGTTTAAATAACTGTTCCACAAACTGCAACCCAATCATTTTTCTCAGCAAACAAGGAGAAAATTGTTAAGCATGGTGTAAAAATCACAATAAGAAAAACATCAGAAGGCATGGTTACAATTTATTTCCCTCCTGGCTTTTCCTCCATTCTGGATTTGAACAAAACCACTCATGTATAAGAAATACAAAAAGCTACTTGAGAAATATTCATCAGCTCTTCCATTCTTCCAAAGCACTTCCAACTTTTTATTTAGGTGTAGTAGGTACTACTTTTCCTCTTAAGACACCTGATATTTTAGCTACGTTTCTTGTCCTTACCGGAGCGGAAGCGCTCATCCCTTGAGTTGGTGGAACGGGATTTTTGCTGTTTCACACCAGTGGTGGTAGCCTGTGAGGAGCCTGACACTCTGTTCTCCGCTTGCAGGGATGGATCCACACCTGGAATACAGTTTGATTTCAGTACAAAATTTGTGAGTACAAATAGGCTCACAAATAAAACATGTGCTTCCCGACTAAGTAGGTGTCAAGAATGTAGACAAGTTCAACTGGAGCCCTCAGACTATACCTTTGAAAAACAAATCTCATCTTCCAACTGCATTTTAAATTATTTAAATTAAACCCTAGCTTAATCTGATAAGCATTTCACACAGAAGATAAGGAACACTTCTGAATATCAGAAAAAATTCCTTTGCTCCTTGCAGGAGTTTAAAATCTTTTGTCATCACGTGTTCTGCATGCCAGATCCATGCAGACAGAGGGAAAGGGAACCAACCCTCTCTCACCTAACTGCTGGACATCAAGAGAAATCATAGAATCAGAATCCTAGAATGGTTTGGGTTGAAGGGACCTTAAAGCTCATCCAGTTCCAACCCCCTGCCATGGGCAGGGACACCTTCCACTAGAGCAGGTTGCTCCAAGCCCCTGTGTCCAACCTGGCCTTGAACACTGCCAGGGATGGGGCAGCCACAGCTTCTCTGGGCATCCAACTCTGGAGACATGCTCCTGTCTTTTACAGTTTGCTATACAGAAAGAAGATAATTTCCTACTCTCCAAAAGTAAAGCTTTTTAAGTAGACAACAGGTGCCGAAAGGGAAAATGAGACAGGCCAGTAAAGAAATTGAAGTGTCCTCAATGGAGGGCACTTGAACATGTAGCTGAGTAGCACCGAAACATCATGTGCTTACCCAGTATAAAGAGGAACCATTCCCTGAATTAGCAGAATTCTGTTTCTAAAAGAAAAGCAACTTCAGTCTGCCAACAGAATTGATTCAACATCTCTGACACTTGAAGAGCGCTGAAAACACTCGAGAACTGTATTGTACATTTCATGTGAACAAACGTTTAACATAACCACAAGTCAAGAGTCCGATGAGAGTTGTTGATCTGGATACAATAAATAACAACTTTATATTTCATTAAAAAGATTAAGGCAAGTCATCTCTTCAATGCCTGAGCTAAGAAAAGCGCAGATGCAACAGACAATGCAATAACTAAATTGGGTTTTTTTCCTCCAAAAAAGGGTTATAAGTTCTAAGTGGAAGAAGATATTAATGCTCTATTCTGAATTCCTTATTCTTCTCTCTTCTAGTCCTACAGTTCAGCACCTAGCTTTAGAAACCTGTCTCTCTCCCCAGGCTCAGTATAGCCCATGAATCCCCATTCTGAACTCCTGCAGCTGGTATGAAAGCAGATAACTACACAGCCTTGGAATCGGGACTCAGAAGACCACAACCAAGCCATGACAATGAAATATGTATCACTGAACCTCAGAAGTCCCCTTTAAATTAGGATGAGGTTCAAAATCAGTGGCACTGTTGGCAACTACAACTGCACTTCTTCAGGTTAAATCTCCCTTTTCACCCTCTCAAAGGTTTCACTTTAGAATGCAAAAATACCAACGATCGATCTGAAAAGCATAACTTTTTGGTAAAAACAGTAAGATGCTGAATGTAACTCTTAGGCTGCACGATTATGTGCCAGAAAAATCCCGTTCCACGAGCTTGGTGAACTTGGTAATTTATTCTGGTACTATGCAAATCAGTACCTTGGCCTTCAGCAAAAGCAGCTGGGTAATTTGCTAAATCCCCCATTCACACTAATGAGCTTTACAAAAATAACATTTTAAGCAGTACACACTGAAGACTTGATCCACTATCACTCAATTCTGTCCATTTTTAACTTAGCCAAAGCTAGCAAAAATGAAAAGTCATCTTAAAGATGCTGCTTGTTCCAATTAACTGAACAATTCATTTCTACAGGATGAAATTAAAGTTAATATTGGAATTATAACTGCATTCTTCCATTCACTAACACTGGAGAGTCAAGATTAACACTGACACTTTTAGCAATTTTGATTTATAGAAGCAAAAACTATTTTATGATAAGAGCACTGACCAGTTGACAGGTCAATGAAGACAAGTGCAAGAATCGCTGGGGAGGATGCCTGGCTAAACACATCTGGCATCAGACAGATGAATCATAAAATCATGAATCATACAATCATAGAACCACAGACTGGTTTGTGTTGGAAGGGACCTTAAAGCTCATCTGGTTCCAACTCCCGCCACGGGCAAGGACACCTTCCACTAGAGCAGGTTGCTCCAAGCCCCTGTGTCCAACCTGGCCTTGAACACTGCCAGGGATGGGGCAGCCACAGCTTCTCTGGGAAAAGTCTGTGCCAGCGCCTCAGCACCCTCACAGGGAAGAGCTTCTGCCTCAGAGCTCATCTCAATCTCCCCTCTGGCAGGTTAAAGCCATTCCCCTTGTCCTGTCCCTACAGGCCCTTGTCCAAAGCCCCTCTCCAGGTTTCCTGGAGCCCCTTTAGGCACTGGAGCTGCTCTAAGGTCTCCCCTTCAGGAGCTTTCTCTTCTCCAGGCTGCCCCAGCCCAGCTCTCTCAGCCTGTCTTCACAGGAGAAATGTCAAAAACACACTTAGCAAAAGCACAAACTTTATTGCTAGATGACTCTTCTGAGAACCTACATGCAGAGCAGTTGGTCTATCGCCTCTTCCATCTCATCTGTGTAAGATGTGATATCTTAAAGTCAAACTCAACTGTTTTTAAAGACTTTCACTAATGTTTCAGCAGACCGTTATTTGTAACAGCTATTAGGAGTTCGAAGCTAAATAGATTTGGTAGATTAATCTAATTTACCTTTGCAAAAAGACTGATCTGGAAATTTATCTCCCAAAACAGAAATTCATAGTAATTTCAGTTCTAAACTAAGCTAATTTATATGAGAGAAGTTGTAGCAGTTTACTAGCTGAATCAAAAATGAATCTTCTAAGTTTTAATGGCAAATTGAAAAGTGAAGCCAAAGGAGCTGAAGTAGCATGGCAACAGATCGCTCAGCTCAGTTTCACTTGCATTGCTACCCAGTTGTGTATTATGCCTCCAGAAATACACGGTCTGCAGAAGATGACATATCACATTAAAGAGCTTTGCAGAGAGGAGAGGGAAAGAGGGAGGCCAACTTCAGGCTCTTCGTACACCATTAAACCTTTCTGCAGCTGTTGAACTGGATCTAGAAATAAGAAAGGAACAAAAGACAACATACCAGGTTCAGAGCAGTAAAAGGAAAAGGGGCATGACAGGGAGGAAAATAAACCAAGTGCAGGAAACTCCCGGTCTGGCTCTAGGCCAGCCTTTCGCTCTACCCAACTCTGCCCTGGTCCCTCTCAGCTGTCTCCTCCAAACCCAGCTCCCAGCTCTGCCCAAAGACCCGCCACCTAAGGCTCTTCAGCCCATTTCCTCCAACCCTGCCTCTGGTTTCCACCCCTTCTCCACGGATTCAAGCCCTGCAGACCTCCTGTTCATCCCTCTCCACTGTGGTCTGTTTTCTACCCACACTCACAGAGGGTCCCTAACATAACCAGGGAGGTTTTAGCTGAGGACTGCAGTATTCTTAGTTGGCTCTGCCTCTGCCTGCTCTAAAGGAGAGGGAGCTTCAGGACATTCCTAGTTAGAGACAGGCAGCCTGCAAGAATAGGTAAGGTCTTTCCTGGAAGGTTTTTCAGCTGTTTATTAATGTATGCAAGGAGCAGGACAAGGTATGCTGGAAATAGCTTCTCCTTCCCCATTAGTACTGCTTCATGCATCATGGCAGAAGAGGTGCATCGTTATCTAGCACCTTCACATGAAGTATCTGCATGGAACCCACTGATTTCATTGTCACTTGTGTACCTCACACTACTCAGTCTTCTCAGCAAAGCTGATGCTGTGCTGATGCATACCTACATTAAGTACAGCTCCACAGTAACAGACATATTAATTTCAGATTGCTTTTAAACAGGAATTTTGGATACAGTTATTTCCTACTGAAACGTAAAGGAAAAAAAACCCAAACCTTCTCCTCACAAAAAACAACCTAGATGCTAAAGTTCTACATGAAACACATGCTGAGTTTCGGATCCTTTTCATAGCAAACTTAAGGCAGGAGACTAAATGGAAATTATCCCCCAAGAGACTGAAATCTGAGGACTTCTCTTCACTTTTGGGTCTGAGAAGTCTTACCTTAGTTATTAAGCATCCAGTCCTTACTCAGGTCATAGTTCAATTTTATCATTCTTTGCTGTCATATCACATCCCAGAATGTATTACCCGATGCACACATTTTTGCCTTCACGATCTGAAGTGATCTAAGTGTTCACACCTTCTGGATCAGTGAAACTGCACAAGGGTCTACCTAATGCAATTTATTACCCAGAATAAGATATCAGAAAATCAGGAGTTTAAAGAAATAATAATAGACATGGTATAAATGATTGTGCTTGACAATCTTCCACTGTTCTATAACATTTTCCTCTACTCAAGGAAGTAAACTTCAGTGCATAAGTTTTCACTTGGAGGAAATGAAACCATTTTAAGGGTGTTATTACTTGCCATCAAAGGAAGCATACAACTGCAGCAAGAAATTACAAAAGTACTTGCTAAAAATTCAATGAAGCCAAATACCAGGTAGGAAATTAAACTGTTTCAATGAAAATGCCAACAGCAAGAGACATGCTCAGTTAGACATTATGACAAGACTGGTAAGCAGAACACCTACGTGTCATGAGCTACTACTTTTATTTCTCAGAATAATAGTCCATCCTAAGCAGGATGTAAAACTCATCCCATTCTAACTGAATGCTGGGCTGAAGTACCCAAAGCAGCAGTTCAGGAGATGCTTCACAAGCAGCCCAGCTCTTCTAACATAGGGGATTCTGCCTGTCAGTGACAACCCAAATTCATATAAATTACCTAAGCGCCATGCAGCCCGGGTCTAATCAAAGCAGGCAGCAAAAGAAGCAGAAGCCAGACAATGAAAAATCTCTGTGGCAAAGAGTCAGCAAAACCAACCCTAGGAGCAGGGAAGAGCAGTGAAGCACAGCAGTCAGGGGAAGATGGCTGGCCGTGCAGCACGACTGAGGCCATGGACCTTGGCAAGATCCCTGTTAAAACAGTCTTTGTTTGGCTATTAACTTTCAAGGAGATGCTGGCCACATCGCTTACATAAATTTGGTTACATTAGCTGAGTCAGCAGAGCAATGTCTATTTAGGCATATTAACTGGAAAAGAAGAAAGCAAGCTACCAAGGATGATGGATGTAACCACATTTTGGGCTCCTGACAGGAACAGAGGTCTTACATGGTTCATTTGAGAAAAGTACAAGGCATGGTTCTATCAAAGATAGATTCAGTTAGATGTAAGGAAGAAGTTCTTCCCTGTGAGGGGTTGAGGCACTGGAACAGGCTGCCCAAAGAAGCAAATGCTCCATCCCTGGCAGTGGTTAAGGCCAGGCTGGACAGAGCCTTGGGTGACATTGTCTAGTTGTGAGGTGGCCCTGCCCAAGGCAGATCCTGGTTTCAAAATCTTTAACTAAGCTGAGTTGGAGCACATGGTATTTGAAACACAAAGTGAAACAGTTCCTTTAAGCAAAATGGTGAAAGGATGGAGAAGTTGGTGGCAGGTTGAAGCTAAAGCTTGCTGCTGACTGCAATATTGATCAAAGAAATCCAAACGCTTCTATTCAAGGAATGAGCCATTTTATAAAGATGAGCTAGGTCCTGCATGTTCTACAGAGTCTTATACATTTGCTAAGGGAAAAACTACAGCTTGTTGGTAAAAAAGCAATCCACGACACCAAACCATGCTAAGAAACCCCATGATGAACTCCAGATCATTCTAACTGTTCAATGCCAAATAGACACTGTAAAACACCACAGCCAGCAGAACTCAGGAGAATAAAACTTTGTCTTCTCTGCTACAAAGAGCCGAAGGCATCACTACATCGAGATTTCAAAAAGCAAAAGAGACTATCAATCTAGTTCCACAATTTGCACAAAACTGGCTGGAGCTGCCCATTTCTCCTTCGAATCAGTAACTTCTGTGAATATTTGAACCAAGCCAGGACCAAAATTCACAGCATTAATCTCTCTGTTCTCTGAAGCATAACACTAACATTGTAAAATAATACCTGTTTCTCTTTCTCTCATCTACCTACAGCGTCTCATTATCAGGTCCACTCATTCTCAGTTGTCTTCTCATTTTCCCTTTTCTCAACCAGAATCTCTCAAGCTATGGAAGAATTGCCTAGCCAAATACAAGCCTAAAGCTCAGTGGCAGCACCACGGCTCAACCAGAGTTGATTTATGTGTCCTAGTATAAACATAAATTAAAAAGTTGGGCATTACTTTCAGCCATTGAAGATAAAGTTCTGACAATAAACACCTTAGAAGTAATAGTTTATATTAAACAGTATTTTGTGGAAACTGATTAGATGCCATGTCAATCAAACACTATCAATTCATCTATTCTATTCAGTGAGAACTTTTCCATTACATATTTTCCCAGATTTAGCACAAAAGGGTGTAAACTTACATGCAGTCTCTTACCTTGAACTAATGGTATGTTACCGTTTGCTAACAGCTTTGCTCTTTTCTTCTCATATCCTTTCTGAGTGATGTCTCTAAGGAAACAAACAAATACATTTAATATTGGTTTGAATTACTGAATTGGTTTTAAATAAGCCTTCTCATTTTCATGATCCCTAGGATTAAACTGGCTAACTTTGTATGAGTCACAACAGCAACAAAGACCTGGGGATGTCAGAGAAATTCATGGCCATATCCATACCACCCATGCAGATATGATCATCAGTGTCTTGGAGGTATACAACAGAGGGATAGTGGGTTTGTCTGCAGCACTTGTGCTCAACCTGGTTCTGGAGGTATTTACCATTTACACAGCACAAAACAGTTGCACTGTTGAAGACAACAAAGCTTTCAAACTGTAGGAGGTGGTAATCTCCTTCCAGCACTACCTTTTATTCACAGTTATCATCTGATACCCCGTTTTAAACCTGTTTTGCAGACTCCACTGGTAAAACATGGTAAAACTCTACTGGTAAAACATGAGGACTTTTTCACAGAGTAGAATAAAGGAAAACTTCTACAGAGACCCAGAAGAGGTTTTGAAACATTTCAGAATCTGCATTGCCATGGTTCTACCAACAGAACTTCAGGCAAAACAGCAGGAAACTTAGCACAAAAATAAAAAGCCCCAAACCCCACCAAGATTTTACAAGCTTTGTCCCTTTTCTAGATCTCATCATAGACATGAAAACAGGGATCTCAGACAACTTAAATCCACTCCCAGACCCCACAATTCACAGCTGCTTAAAGATGGTGAGATATTCTGTAGTTCCATTAACACAGTAGACTTTTATCCCTCTCTACTTGTGGAAAATGTATCACACCAGCATGAAATATGGCCAAGATTAAAGACATTAAGGATATCTGATTATATTTTTTAAAACATGGTCAAATAGAAGGTGAATTCTAGAAATGTAGGCAGATAATTATCTTCACATGAATTCGGACACAAAAGCAAAATTTAACATTTTGATCTTTGCTTCAAGAACATCCTTCCAGCAACGTACAGATGAAAAGAGCATACAAGAGGGGAAAAAAAACCCAAATAAAAACCCAAAACCCCATCATGAACTACATACGAAAGGATTAAGTAAATCAGCCTACCTCTGGCCATTTGCTTCCTGCCAAACCTGAAACCTTTTCGCCATCCTATTCACACAAGAAATCAAAACTTAATGTCTGGAAACCTTACATTTGACAGAACTCCAAGAACACTACCCCACTCCTAAGGCCTCTCTGACCTTGGTCATAGGTGTGCATTAAGATCATAGAATCCCAGACTGGTTTGGGTTGGAAGGGACCTTAAAGCTCATCCAGTTCCAACCCCCTGCCACGGGCAGGGACACCTTCCACTAGAGCAGGTTGCTCCAAGCCCCTGTGTCCAACCTGGCCTTGAACACTGCCAGGGATGGGGCAGCCACAGCTTCTCTAGGCAAGATCTGACAACACGTCCCAGACTCTGCTGGGTATTTGCCTTTATCCTTACCAATCCTTATCTGCAGGCAACCAGCAGAATCAAGTTATGAAGGTAATATAGAGAAAGACAGAGTGTGATTTACATGGGATTCCATTGGAAATGAGGCTATAAACTATATATATAAGATTATATAGCAGTATACTATACCACTAACATTTTTAATTCATCTGGACTAGTGGTTTGGGCATGCAGAAGCAATAACCCCCTTTCCTCAGTCAGATTTTACACAGAAAAGTTCCTACTCTGTATTTTAAAATGTTTCCTGGGTATTTGATTTAATACATAAGTGCTGGGTTTGGTGTTCTGTTTAATATTGTCCATAGCATTATGTGGTGCTATTTCCTCAACATCCACCCCTCTCCTACATCAGAGAACAGTGCTAACAGAAACAAAGTCACTTCATTCAAGCTCCCCACAAATAAGTGAATATGCATCATTTAAAGTCACCGACAGAATGCCAAAAAAAGCAATGACAGCTTGAAGACATTGTTCAAAACAGGTAAGGGAAAAGAAAATGCAAACCCTGAAGTGCTTCAATCATTGCAAACTACAACCAAACAGAATTTGTCAGGTTTTACTCATAAACCTCTGTAAATATTTCATATTAAATATGGACAAAAGACAGAAATGCTTTGGTCACTATTTTCCTTGAGCACAATTGTTTTTAGCAGAGGCAATACACAGAAATATAATTTGTATATATATGTCAAATAATTATATTGAAACAAGAATGAAACCAAAACAAAACACAAATACCCAAGCAGATTTGTATGCCTGAGTGTAAATTGTCATGGTGATCATTGTGATCAGCTCTTCTAAGTCAGTCATTTCTACAAAGAAAGAAAACAGATACCAAAAAGAGATGCAGCATTTTCAGTTATGGAAGGGAAAAAAACCCAACCAAACAAAAAACAGACAAGAAGCACCAGCAGGAAGAACAGTTTATCTTAAAACTTAAGTAATTTGGAAGACAAAAGCAATCTCAGCAAACTCTGGAAGTGACAAATGCTGCACGTAACAAAAACTTGCCATACCGCAACTCCAGTGAGGACAGTCATTTCCACAGCTTCATAAAGTAATCCTTACATGACACCTCTGTGCAGGTCAGGCATCACCCAACAGAAGAGGTACAGCATAGAAGCAGCAGATCAGCAGACAGGGTTGAAAAGAGTCTCATTTAAACCAGCACCTCTCCAGCTTTGGCACCTCCCTGCACTCTTTGATTCTGCTACAATGCCGAGTTGAAGAATTTTCCTTGAATGGGTTAAGAAAAGTCCTAAGTCAGAAGCATCTCTGTGGACTTTCAAGCCCCACTGGCAATTCCCACTTTGCTGCCAAGCAAAGCTTTCCTTTGTTCCTCTCTCTAAAGCTTGGGGGGGGGGTGTGGATTCCCCCTGACAATCGCTGCCCACCCCTTCGCCCTCAGAGCCTCAGTGGGATTAACCCATCATTTGGGGTTCTTTGTGAGCCTTCACCTCTTCCCAAAAGGGCTGCTTAGCCACATCTGGTGTGTGGTGGCCACAGCTGCTGTCATTTAGCCTCACTTTCTCCCCAGTTATTAGATTACACAAAAGCAAGATGAGGTTCCTCAGTCTCAGCAAACCAGCTGGGAAGCCTGGGATAAAGCGGGACACCGAATCAAGCTGTCAGTGCTCTGCCTGGTATAGCTGGAATACTGCAAAATATGTCAGAGGCTCTGAGAAAATTAAGCTAGACATAAAGGAAAGCCTTAGCAGTTCTGAAGAT
Source organism: Strigops habroptila (assembly GCF_004027225.2). Lineage (NCBI taxonomy): Eukaryota > Metazoa > Chordata > Aves > Psittaciformes > Psittacidae > Strigops > Strigops habroptila. The sequence continues at coordinate 2,653,419 of NC_044281.2, forward strand.
GATCTATAAAAATAATTTTCTTCATGAGTACACAAAGAATCTGCCAAATCTACCCAGGCACAGTTTTATTTCATAGTGTGACCACTATAGCTAACAGAACCTTCATACCAAATTAATCAATTCAATATTACCTGTATTTTATTAGGGTTTCCTCACTTACTTTTCATTGGCTATATACTTGCTGGGTTCCAAAATTTGAACTAGCTTATTCTCAATTCTGAAAAATACGTGGTGAACACAGAGTAAATACTTCAATGTTCTTCAAAACCACATGAATAGGAAACAAGCACAGGCTTCACTGCCTAGATACTGCTGTCATGCCTCTTCACATCCCCAAACCCTCACACAGCAAAGTCCTGACTTTGTAAGCTCAAGTATTTTATGGTAGTTCCACCCACTGGATAACTGCTTGGAAAAAGCTTTTTTTTGAAGTAGGAATTGGGCATAGGTGAGAGATGCAGTTCACAAACACAGTATGCCTAACAGAGTGCAGCAGCTTCTCCTCTTCAGTGCATGAAGATACAGGGCAAAGCACATCCAGTGCTGGTCCAGCTCCTTTGTATACCTGCACTGATGAGGCCTTGAAGGCTTCTGATGGAGAAAGGAAGATGAGCAAGATGCTGACAGACACTGAACAGCTCATGGGAAGGAGCTTGCTATGAAGTGAGCAACTTCTCCAGTCCTTCATCAGTAGTTTGCACTTAAATTCTCACAGGGAGCAGCTATAAGAAACCACACACCACACTGTGCTGGCAAGAGGTCTCAAGAGTCCCTTGTGTAAGCACAAGATGACTGTGGGTACCAGACAACTGAGGATGGCTTTGAGAGCTTAGTACCTGCTAAAGGTAAGGAAATGCCTCCTGGTCAAGAACAGAGACTTCTAAGTGAGATGACTGTGCATTAAATGTGGATGAAAAGAATAATATGTATTAGATCTGCAAGATAAAACCTTTAAGGATTCAACTGTTAGGCCACTGGTGAGCACAGTCACAATCTCAGGTATATCGACTATATCAGGTATATCACACTCTCAGGTGTATCAACTACTGACAAATCACTGCAAAAACTTTTGCCAGTTCCTTCAGTATAAAGTGGAAGTCAAGGGAGTTCTGCCTGAAGAGGTGGTTCCTGAATGGTTTGAAAAGGCAGCAGCAAGCTGGCAGTTTAAAACGTAACTCAGAAGTCACCTGTGGAAAAATCTGACCTCCAGTGTGTCAGGGGACAGGTTGTAACTGCATTTGAAGGGTTGGTGGAGTTGGAAGAATCAATGCAGCTGGCACTGATTTCTAATTCTACCTCTTAGACATGGTAAATATCTTTGTTAAGTGAAACAACTCACCAAGCTTTATTTTGCATCATCCTAGAAGTATTCTAGAAGGAGCACTGCATTGCTACATGATTTTGGCTTACTTCAAAGTCAGAAACAACAAAAAATTGTGAAAGAAATGATTAATATGACATCTGTGATTTCTGTCCACTGCAAAAGCACTGCAAATCAAGGCATTTCTAAGAACTATGATGACAGACAACAGTAAGGAAAGGCAGTAACACTTGGTGCAACAGCTGGAGAATCAAAAGATGGTACTGAAGAAAACTCATCCACGCAGCCAGCACAAATGTTTCAGTTTCTCATGGTACCCATCCTCCAGAGTAAATCATGTGCCAACTAGTCCTGAGGAAAACAATGGAAGCACATAGGAAAAGAGACCTCACCAACGCAGATGACAACAGAACAATGAAGGGATGGTTCACCTCCTGTGCAAACTCTGAAACTACAGCTATTAGAGCATGAAGAGATCATGAGCTTCTGAGTCCAATCATGCATGTGCACTGCAAGCTTTCCTCATACAGCTTCAGCGTGCCAACATCATCACAGCCAACATCAACAGGGAGACGGTTTCTTAAGGATGCTTACCACTCAAGGCTTGAAACGAATACACACAAGTAATACCTAGTAACTGGTGCATCTAACCTGTAACAAGCACCACAAAACCATCTAAACAACAATCCCTATCTGGAACTGCTGCACTTATTAAACAATCTGACTCCAAACAGGACCCACATCAACACAGCTCTTCTGTAAACCATGGTTGGGTTTCTTCCTCTTTTTTCTGCCAGCTGAGGAACCACCATTTTTCCTGGCAAAACAGACATTTACCACTGGATTCTTTCCCTAGTAGCTGAATTATTAATAAACAGCATGTTGATAAACCAGCAGGACATCTCACAAGTGTCTGGAAATAACTAGTCCATTAACTAGTCTTGGTTCTACATTTTTAGCTACTCCTATTTTTCCTCTTTCAATCTTAACCTTTGATCCTGTTCCTAAAACTGCATTACAAGCTGTACTTCCATCATTACTGAACTTCATACTGAAGTGACTGTATACAGATGTTATATTGCTAAATTCAGTGGTTTGAGGGGGTATTTTTTGGTTAGGAGTGGTAAGTACATTAGCTTCCAGTTGTTCGCTCTTCTGTAAAACTCATGGTTTGCCATCATGGCTGTAAAGAAGCACTTTAAACTTGTCATGTAAGCTGAAGTCCATTCTGGCATGCAATTTCTTGTGAAAAGTCCCATTTTTTTTCTAAACAACATACACCTTCATTCCAGGACTCATTCTATAGCACAATATTTCAGCCACAGCTAAGCTTACATCCATGTTGTCTTTGAAAAGCATAGCAATCTGTAGCTGCATGAGGAGCAGGTGAAACTTTATCTTTAAGATCCAGAAAAGAACACTTCCTTCCATCTCTAAGTCTGCAAAGCACTCAAACAGCAGTCCCTCATCCTGATTCATGGCTGTTTTCTGAAGTAAGGGCTATCAATTGATGCCTTAATTTAGTATGTATGTGATGAGCTAAGTGAAGTGTGAAGATATTTTGATTATAATCTTTCATATTATAGAAATCCATTTAAGATGGAAATAAGTGACATCTGATCATTCCATATGGTGATGCATTTGACTAACCTATAATTCTATTTTGAAGATTCTATTTTAAACATCCTGAGAGCATCGAGATGCTTTTCAAGCAGTACTAGAAGTTTAGCACAACTTCACTGAAAATATGTGTTATTGGTAATTCCTATTTTGCAGCAGGACTTTCATCCCTGTGACAGAATTTAAGTTGTCAGAGTACAGAACTTGTCTGCATGAAATAGTAGCAAGATGGAGACACAACTACTACATGTTACTACTTTGATGCTCTGAGGGCTGGAGTCCAGGCTGAGAGAGCTGGGCTGGTTCAGCCTGGAGAAGAGAAGGGTCCTGAAGGGGACACCTTAGAGCAGCTCCCGTGACTACAGGGGCTACAAGAAACCTGGAGAAGGGCTTTGGACAAGGGCCTGTAGGGGCAGGACAAGGGGAATGGCTTTAACCTGCCAGAGGGGAGATTGAGATGAGCTCTGAGGCAGAAGCTCTTCCCTCTGAGGGTGCTGAGGTGCTGGCACAGACTTTTCCCAGAGAAGCTGTGGCTGCCCCATCCCTGGCAGTGTTCAAGGCCAGGTTGGACACAGGGGCTTGGAGCAACCTGCCCTAGTGGAAGGTGTCCCTGCACGTGGCAGGGGGTTGGAACTGGGTGAGTTTTAAAGTCCCTTCCAACCCAAACCAGGCTGGGATCCAATGTACACAGCTCCATTAAGCCTTTGCATACACAACGAAATCACTGAAACATCAAGCTCCAGAAACTAGACAAATATTGACTAACTAATTACAGGTATCTTAATGACAGAACAGGAAGTAAATCTACCAATATGTTAGTAGCAGAAGGCTAACTTTTCTGCTTCATGCACATTACACAACAGGACTATCTATTTTACAATACCATTAATTGCCTATTGTGCTTTATCTTGGCCTAAATTTGGCCTGATCAAGCAATTGGGAGTTTTGCTATTGGCAAAGAAATGTTAGAATTAGAAAATTCTATCCTGACACATATCCCACCTTTTCACCTCGAAGTTTCAAAGCAGTTGCTAGCCAAAGGAACCACAAACAAGCCAGAGTGAATGAAGTGTGCAGTGCAGCAAGGACGGGAACAGTCCATGCATGCCAGGTTATTCCACTCTGTGCAAATCCACACTTGTGAACTGTGTGTGGATGTTGAAGGACAAGAGCTGCTCCTTTTTCAGTGCTGAGCTGCCTGGTTTGAAGCCATTATTTGCTTCATCTGCCAGGAGGTGGCATTTGACAGGGTAAAAGAAGATGAAATAATTGGATCACAAAAGCAACCTGGCGAATTTCCAGGCTCAGCCCCATTAATGAATTGCTCTTCTACTGCCTCAGTAAATCCTTAAGCTCACTCCATGGGGAGATAGGAAAAGCTCAAACTCGATCACTTCCCATCTATCCCATTAGGACTCTTTGCAGGATACGGGAACAGACTGACAGATGCCAGCTATACATACATCTGTATGTGCCAGTCTGACCATGGCTCTGCTCTTATAATTATTGATATGAAACAGGCCTAGTTTTTAAATTGAGATGTTTCCTTTCAGTGAAACATATTCTCATCTCCTACTGCATCAGAAGGACAAATGAAGAACCACCTTCTTTAAGCTCATGTTAGATGATGGTTTGTATTTCTTCAGCAGATACGAGCTTCAAAACATAATCCCCCCTACAGCTTCAGAGGTATGAGAAGTGGGTTTGAAACAATGGATATGTTCTGTAAAGTTGATGAGAATCTTCACCCAGAGGTTATGAACAGAATTTATCAAACCAGATACAGCTTTCCCAACTCATTATGATGTAAATCAGGAATGCTGCCATCCGCTTTTAACAAGCTGAGGAAAGCTATATGTATGGAGGGGGGAGTGGTGGAAATCAGCTGGTAAATAGGGAACGTACTGTCTGCTTCCCACAAAAGCCAACAAAAGAAGTTGAAAAAAACAGAATAGGAGTAGTTGGGCAGATCAAGGGACAGTTGCTTTGAAAATTTGAGCTAAAAATACTTCTTTTTGATACAATTGAAGATCATTTTGGTAAAATACAGAACTGAAAAGCTTCTGAAAGGATGCTGAATGCACACACTGTGTCCTCCTCTTAAACATTCACTCTTAAGAAAACGGTATTTCAGAATAACCCAAATCTCAGTGTACTGCAGAGATGAAAATACTCAGATTTTTTGCTTGTCACTTCCTAGATGCATCAGGGATGCAATATGAAAGTAAAATAATCATGCTTGGCATGTAGTAATCAACCATTATAACGAATTAGGCCAGAAAGAACTGCCTGAACCAAGTCATTTTACCCAAAAGCAAGCAGTGGGGAAGGAGGGGGAAGATACTTTGCTACTAGGTACAAAACCACATCCCTTCACTTGGTTGCATCAGCAATTTCTACTGCCATAATGTCCAGTAGCAGACCCAGACCAAACTCTATTCCATGGTTGCCACAAAAGATTCCCTGAAAACCGAGCCCAAAGATGCAAATCTAGAAACAACCAGACACAGAAACAGTGGACAAGAAGGAAAAAAACCCCCTTCCTACAGTACTTGTTGCAACAACTTTAACACACATTCCTCTCCAATGCTGCAAAGAGAAGAAAATTCTTGGCTATATAGGATATATTTTTTTCTGTTTCATTCAGTTAGGACAAGCAATCACAAACCACAAGAATAACTGCCTTATATTATGCAATCACCCTTGCCTTGAGGAATGCATGTGCAAAAATAAAAGCGGATATATGCACCATTTCATGCTGTTTGAAGCTGTTCAGTTGTTGTAACTCCCCTTCTGATCACATCCTCCACACGCTCATTACGTAAAGCGCAGTGATTAATGAGCAAGATGAAGATACTTCTGACTATTAAACCTCCACATCTTGGATGAAGCTTTATTTTTATGGTGTGCTTTTTGGATGGCAGTGACACTGATTTTGTTGTTGTTGCTCTTTCCACCAATACCCCAGAAGTTATGCCATGCCATCTACTACAGATATTAAATGCTCCATTGTGTGTAAAGCATGTACTAGCTGCAAAAACCTCACATTCATACTTCAGGAGCAACCACAAAGCCCAACACATCACAGCAAAGATGCTCTTTAGGCACGATGCACAGTGTTAACGACTGAAACAGCCTCATTCAGAAATCCATGACTATGGGAAGATCCAACTCATTAATTAGACCACGAAAATCTTTTAAAAACCCACCAGAAAATCCCAAAAGACACAAACCACAGCACAATGTCCAAAATTCACATTCCAAACACACAAAGAGAAGTCACATAACCCGCAATATCTAAACCACACACAACTCGTTACTTCAATTTGTAAACTACAAAACTTTTCCAGTGGATTTCTAGGTCCCGGTTTCATCGGATATGATCACAGAGAAACAAATGAAGTGATCCAGTGGTTCAGTGGCCGAACTACAAAATGATAAACTACACTGCAAAGAAGAAACCAGCTGAATTATTCATGGCAGCATGCAGAAGAGCAAGCCAGCTGGTGCACATAGCCATGGCAGGAGGGGAAAACCATCAATCCCTATTACGACCGGATCACCTCAATGCTTACAAGCTTGGGAAGCCCCAGCATGGGTCCCGATGATGGCTGAACTTATTTACATTGATTTCTAGTTGCAACAGTACTTATTAAGTGTCTAGCTGAGGTTAGGAGCCTGTAAATGATCAGCAAACACAGTTTTCCTGAATCTAGGCCCTGGAAAAGTGCAAGAACGTGGCTTGTAAAGGCCTTTCTCAATTACTCACACACATGGGAGCAGTGCTTTACCAGTCAGGCTTAGCACACAGCACACACCAGATCTGCTCAAAGACAGCAACTGTGAGCACTCACAAACATTAACCCCATCATCTCACACCACAGAAGGCCATTATCAAGGACTAAGCCATCCTACCCCACCTGATCAACCCAACCAGCCTCCCATCTGTGCTGGTTAATGGAATATGGACTACTTGACTCCTGCATGCCTCCCGTCTGCTCAGCTCAGCCATTCCTACTTAATGACAAGACAGGAGCCATCAGTTTGCTGCTGACATTAGGAAAATCAGTTCTTCAAAGGGATCTAGGGAAAATGTGGTCTCCTCTGGAAGGAGATGGGAGACCCGATTACCCAGGATATGGAGAAGGCCAAGGTACTCAATGACTTTGCCTCGGTCTTCACTGACAAGTGCTCCAGCTTTAATCTTGTGTTTGCTATTCAAGACTTATCAACTCACATGAATACAGCATATTTCAGTGCTGGAGTTTAATAAGAACTCCCCCAAAATGAGGGATTTGATCATTCAGACAAAAACACACATCTAAGCTTACAAGCTTCTCCCCATCTCTAAGCAAAGCCAGGTATGTAACTTTTCATTATTAATACATGGGCTAGGTTCTCAGTATTGGTCAACACCATACACAAGGTTTATCTACTTACATACTCTCCCCTAATGCAGATCTTTTAAGTTGCACTGGCTTTCAACTGGAAGTTCAACAGTTGTAGTAGAGCAGCAGCATCTTTATAAATACACCTCACCCTGACTTTAAAATACTCCAGTAGCAAAAATATTGTTCCAGTATTTCCTACCACTAAAAAATGTGTTTATATTTCATCTAAGGTTATGTTTCCAGCCATTGCATCTTACTGTTTCCCTCCATGATACCTTTGAGAGCCCTCACCACCTTTGTTTTTCATGTAAGCAGTAACTAGCCTCCTGAATAAACCCAGTCAATACAGAACTACCAATTCCTAACTTATCCTCCCATTTCTTCCTCCATCTTTCCCAGCTTGCAGGCAGCAGAAGCAAGGAGATTCCCTGTAGCAGACGAGCATGATACTTCAGAAAGCTGCTGTAATCTATTCAAGAGCTCCACCAACACATGCTGCGTCTTGGCCAACAGCTCCCAAACTTACTGTAACTGTATACTGTACATTCAGCTTCTCGCACCTCCTACCCCTGCTCTCTCTTAATTATTTCCTCCTCTTGTGCCAATTATTTTAATAGCACTCCCACTGACATCAAACTATGGATATTAAGCAGCACCCACTTGATTCCATCTAAGCCACTCAGCCAATTTAACTTGTTCAAAGCTCTCCATCTTGAGAACACAGTTTGGCAGTACCTAAACTTACCAATGCAGAACCACTCTGGCATGCCTGAGATTGGAGAACCACTATTACCTCTGCCCCAAGACTGCACAGAGAACTTGCTTCAACTGATTAGCCACCATTTCTTCCTATTCTTTGCAATTGCTACTTCCCAAAATACAGCATATAAATTCTGACCTACATCCTTTGATCCTGTGTCCATAGACTTGATGGCATTGCCTTTAAATCTCCTTACCAAGCTACTTAGTTATTTCCTTTTACTTTTCCAACTGGAATCTAAAAAGTATTCCATTGCTAATTGCTTGAGAAAAATAAAGTGTCTATAATTGGGCCAATCCCACAGTAGACTGGAAAATCCATTAAAAATTATGTTACTCAGGAGGTGGTCATGTTTATAACTCCATTCCCTTTTTAAGGTCATATCATTAAGCTGCTTTTTAAATCATTCAGAGTGACTTGTCATCTTCCCTGCTTCTTAATATCACATGGCTAACTCCAACACCTCTATTTCTGTCAGGGATGCCCCCTTGGTAGCTATTCACTATTAGGTCCATACAAACAAGCTCAATTCTCAAGTGTTCCCTATTCACACAGGCCTCATCCTCTCCTAAGATATGCTCATCCATTGTCTGCTAGATGTCTGTGTTACCAGATGCATCTAATTCCTTCCAAATCACCCATTTATCCACGCTCTAAAAGCTGTGCAGGGTTCCTTGTAAGCTCCCTCAGCCTTTTTCCTTACTCTCTCCAGCTAAGCCTTCATGAAATAATTCCTCTCTTCCCACTCTTTCTAGCGCTACTGAAAAATTAACCTGGAATCAGAGTGTAATTCAGGCTGGGAAGGACCTCAGGAGATCTCTAGTCCAACCTCCTGCTAAAAGCAGGAAAATGAAGAGGACAGACTGAGTTTGCTCAACAGGGAATTCGTTTAAGTAGTTCTGCCTTTCCCAAATTATTTGAGAAACATAGGATTTTGATACCATTATGCTCCACTATTTCTTAGGATTCCTTTGTCCTTGATACAGAAATTCTTCTTGCAGGCTCAGTGGGTCACATTATGATTATTTTTTGATGTTTTTATGCTCTGAACCTGGGAATTACATTTCTAACTATGGAGAAAACCTCCTCATTCATCCTTCTAGTGTTTGTAGCATTATCATGCCTCCAGCCATGCAAAATCCAACTGCTCTAGCTATTACAACCAGCCAAATTCAGACTCTGGTTTCTTGGTAGCCAGATTCTTACTTTCACGAGTGAGAAACAATTCTTTCTAAATCAGGTTGGAGAGAATGATGACTACCGAGACAATTCTGCATATTGTCAAATCTTGGTTTTCCAAACCACTGTGCTTTCTTCCTGCCGAGCCACCAATACAAACCTCATCCAGAGAAAGTGTGGCTCCAGGTCAGAAAGAGGAGAGCATTCACCTGCTGCTGATCTGTAGAAGGAGACCAACGCAATGTCTACATCACAAACTCATGTCTCTAAAGATCATTGACCTTCACTCAGGATATAGTTGCAGCTGCAATAGCAGCAACAGGCAAGTGAAGATCCTCAAAGTCACCAGGTACAATAACAGGACAGGTTAGCAGGTAAATTCCCAAGACAAGGCCAAAGGACACTATGGGAAATCAGATTTAAAAATGGTATTAAAGAAAAGAGATGAGTTTCTCCAAGTGTGTCAGATCTCTTTAGTTCCTGCTGGGTAACTGGGTCCTTGTTTTCACTTTTGACATATATGTACAAGGAGATATCAATAAACTACACACACAAAAAAAAAAGTAACTATACCAGAACAGCCATGAGTGTCAAAGCCAGAGAATTCATTCAAGAGCTTTTCCTTTTGCTTTTCTCATATACACGCTCTGTCCATCTTATACAATCCCAGAGTGGTTTGTGTCAGAGGGGACCTTAAAGCTCATCCAGTTCCAACCCCCTGCCACAGGCAGGGACACCTTCCACTAGAGCAGGTTGCTCCAAGCCCCTGTGTCCAACCTGGCCTTGAACACTGCCAGGGATGGGGCAGCCACAGCTTCTCTGGGAAAAGTCTGTGCCAGCGCCTCAGCACCCTCACAGGCAACAACTTCTGCCTAAGATCTTCCCCTGTTTCAGTTTGAATCCATCACCCCTTGTCCTGTCACTACAGTCCCTGATGAAGAGGCCCTTTCTGCATCTTTTAGGCCCCTTCAGATACTTGAAGCTGCTCTGAGGTCTCCACACAGCTTCTCTTCTCCAGGCTAAACAGCCCCAGTTTCCACAGCCTGTCTTCATACGGGAGGTGCTTCAGACCCTGATCATCTTCCGCATCTTGCCCATGTGCATACCACACAGCTTGATCTAGAGCTCACGTCACATGTGGTGTGCGTGTTTGGTGCTGTTACTAATGCAAGTGGTGTTGAAAGGCCATTTAAATGTGCTGGAAATGGTTCCAGTTCATTAAGAGGGTGCTGAGGAGGGGTGCGGCAGCACAACTGTTTTACACCCTGGCAGGTACGCCAAGGGTGCGGCTGCACAGGGCAGGATTGCAGCGGGGAGAGATGGACCTGCTCCCCGTGAGCACCCGCTGCTGACATACCTCTGCTGCTCAGAGCCCCCCGAACCTCACTGGGGTGGAACCAGGAAACAACACGTGTGAGGAAACAGCAAAAACCAAAGGAAACAAAATGGGGTAGGAGGGGAGAATTAGTTTAAAGTGAACGCTCTGCACTGGCCTGTTGAGGCAGCATATGGGATGGCACCCCACAGCCTGGAGAACAAGAGGAAATATGGAGCAGCAAGGAACAACGCTGTCCTCAACCACTGGTAAAACAGCAAAGTTCTTCTAACAGTTACGTTTTCCTCAAGCTCTTCCATTACTACCAGCTTTCCCCCACAGCTCCTTAAAATTGATCACTAGTAAGCAATTATTAATCACTTCATCACTTGGAATCACTCTATCAAAACAAACATTTTGCAAGCAATTTCTTTAAAGCTTATCTAAGAATTTGAAGAAGTTCACGTATTTGATGCCAAACCAGTGAAGCCTAGTAAAAAACCCACCATATGCAACGCTACCAAGGACTAACATACAAAGTCTGACTGCTCAAAATGCACATTTAGACAAACATTAAAGTTACAGAGACATGGAAGTTCAAAAATATCAGACTCAAGCTTGTCCAATGCGTTCCCTTGTGTCCAAGTAGTGGGAAGTTCTACAGAACCACATTTACTTTTCAACAAGACCTCCGATTCACCCAGTGCACTGAGGAGACATTGTTCAATGAACTGAATAGATGGGTGTTTTGTTTCCTAATTCTTTTGCCAAGATAGAACAGGCTTCAGAATGCAAGAGCACACGAAGAGGAATGTCATGGTTGGGGGTACAGACAGGGCTATTTGGAAGGAGTTACCAGGCTGGTACCACGTGTCCCACGTTTTTCATCCTAAAATAGAAAACCTGCAATTGTTCATCCTCAAAATGGTCTCATTCAGATATGTTATCGTAGGAAAAGCCACCCTAAATTCAGATTTAGTTATTTCAAAAGTCCCACCAAGCTCCCTAGCAGCGCCTCTCGTTGGTGTTCAGAACCTGACAAACCTGCTGAATGCTTGTGACCGGATGCAGGGCAGGGAGGAGGGCACTGCTTACACAAGCCAGTATCTTCCAAGATAATACCTGGATCTGGTTTCACCTTGTATAACCTGTATTAAAATAGTTTCAGATCTGTGCAGAATACAGTTTGGAAAGCTTTAGAGAGATTGGAATACAGAAGCTTCCACACAGGAAACTCATTAGCAGTGAAATTGTCCTAGTTCAAAGCAACAGATTTTGACATTTGTCTCCAAAAGCCTTGGCAGAGCAAAGGCACCGCTGCCGTTACCCTTCCAAATGCTGTGTTATAGGAGCACTTTCTAAGCCAACTACAAGGCTGTGTTTAACAGGAGCACATTAAACTATTTCATGTCTAGAGCGCTTTAGCAAATCTGTCCAAGTTTCAGAACAAAGATGTCAGAGGATCATGCTAAAGGGCCACTTCCTTTTTCCTCTAACCTTAAAGCAAATGGGCTTCCAGGCAACGTAAGAGCTTACTGATGGGGATCACAGAAGATAACAGCAGCACAAGGGAGAGGGCAATGGAATGTAGTTGACATCTACTCCATTCCATGGTGCAATATTTGTTCCATCTGAGCTTGCTCAGCAGGCTGGCTGAGCTCCATTTCCAGCACTGAAGTTTATTTATTAAAAGAAATGAAATAATAATAATAATAATAGTAGTTGTTTTGCAGAAGTGCTTATTCAAAAAGATTTTGGGTTTTTTTTTTTATTTCTTAAGTAACCAATGAAATCTGAACACTGCATTTTCAGGACAGCATTATAAAGCTATTCAATCCAGACTTACTTCTATTGTCCGCAGGAAAAACTGGGACATAGCCATATATCCATATAAGTGCTAAAAAATGGACTGTTCTGCCTGAAAGTTAAGAACCTGTACTTATTTTTCCCCCAGTTTAGCAATCATTCCCTAACACACAGTTACCATTCAACACCACCTCTTATTATGGCAGCTTTTTCAATTACCACCAAGACTTTAAAAGATCTTTAAGATAAATGAAATGCACTCACAGTTTTAAACTGACCCCCCAAATTATGTTGAAATTGTTTGAATAATTGCTTTAAACATTCATGGGACAAAGCCATTCCTGTTCACAACAGAGAATTGCTTCAGGGCTCGACATGATTTTAGTCTGGAATAAAGAAGTCCCTGCACTGCTAATACAAAAAAATACAGATACTCTAAGAGTTAGGGTTAGTCCCTTCATTTTGACTGACGATCAGAAGACACTTTAATGGCCATAATGCATTTCATAAGCAGCTATGGAATGTTAAGTTGATTAAATTCCTGTTAATCTAATCTGTAGAAGCTGCTGACATGACCTGTACAAATGCAAAGTTTCACTTGCCGTGCCCATTCATCTAACTTGATCTGGTTTCTCACATTCTCCACTCTTCTCTCTCCAGTCTTGAGTAAGACAATGAAGAAAATTCCATTAGAGCTACTATACAGTTATCTACCATGACTTTTACTAATTCATAAGAGCATTTTCTTCTTATTTCTGGAAAAAAATCAGAGGTCTGGTAAGAAGGCTGTGAAACCTTATGTCCTGTGTTCCCATCAGCTTCCCCGTTATCCATTAGTTTGACACATTTAAATGAATCTGGGAAGTAGCCCAGTTTTCTTGTAGAGAAGGCTGGGCAGTATTATCACAGCCTGTTTTAATCTTACTTATTATTTCACCTAGCTCCTAGGTTACCATATTCTCCAAGGCAGGATCTGGAAATACTAGTTAAAAAGCTTCTGTTAGAAAGGGACAAGTAGCTCTTGAGTCCTCAAAAACCCACACATCATTTTCTATGGGAGTAACACAGGGGATATCCTCCAAAGCTCTCTAATAGCATTCTCCTTACATTTTTAAGTGACAGAAAGGTAACAAATAATGAATGGCTAACATGCCATATCTGAATATGTTCATTACTGAATATGACATTACTGTAAGTAATACAGCCAAGATTGCAGAGACTCAGCTCTTCTATTAGAGCTCCAACCCATCAGAACCTGAAGTGCTGCTGAAAAACGCATTTAGTGTGAACCTTATACTACTATATACATGTAATGGCACAAGATTTCTCTTTTGGAAATGCAACTCCTTTCCCAAGAAAGCTGCCTTGGTCTATTACTATTAACAGTTCCATCTTTCAGCAAAAATTCCTCAATTCTAAACCTTCCAATATCCCCAAACTGCAAAGTTTTTTTGAGTTTTGCATATGTTTTGTTAGTATGCGGCTTGGAATTCAGTTGTTTTCATACAGACCAATGGTCCTATGTTCTCTACGGTTTTGTGGATAAATCCTCCTGAGCTTCAAAAATTAGATGTTCCCTTTTTTATTTTCAGGAACAAAGGCATCATAGTTTTCCAGAATTATTTCACTTGTCAACTTTTCCGTGTACATGACCTAACCCATAAACCATGGGTTGAAAACACTCAGAAACTGACACAAGTGGATAATCATTTCAAAACCTCATATATGTCTATTAGCTACTCAAGTGTTCTTTCAACAGCTTCACAAATTTATTCATCCATTTAGAAAGTCATTTTCGTTCTCAAATTATGAAAGATAGTTAAGGAGTTTAAAATTCAAAAGCTTTTACAGTTGTTAAGGTTTCTTCACCCCGATATTAATCACAGAATGGTTTGGGCTGGAACAGACCTTAAGATCATCTAGTTCCAACCCTGCGCCAGGGGCAAGGACACCACACAATAGAAAAGCAACATTATTTTAACCTTCCTTCCAGAAGAAAGACTGAAATCAAGAAACTGATTACTTGTGTCAGCCCTCAGCAACATCCCCGGGAAACTCTGTGAGTCACTGCAGCTATGAGAGAAAAAACCCCGAACACAACAATATATATACAAAGAAATAACTTCAAAGTCAATATGCTGCATGTAGACTTTCCTTAAGGTCTTCTTGTAACTTTCTTTGTTGTAAGCAAGGACAGAATTCACTACAAAAGCTACCAGTGAAGTCCCTTCCTGCAAAAGCTGGAAATCAGTGATGTTAGTAACGTGGCATCAAGACCTAGTCAAATCTACTGGAAAGAGCTAAAAAAAGAAGAGACATCAGTGTGACATTCTTCTGCCAAGAGACAGATTTTATGGTTATATCTATTTTTAGGCCTCACTTTCAACACCCTTCATTCATTAAAGGATCTGCTGCTCAAAACCTCCTCTAATAAATTATGTGCATTCAAGACTCTCAAAGAAGTGTCAAAACATCCTTACCTACTATGTTTGCTTGAATTAATAGAAGAGGCTTGAGCGTTACTTCCATCCCTGGCAGTGTTCAAGGCCAGGTTGGACACAGGGGCTTGGAGCAACCTGCTCTAGTGGAAGGTGTCCCTGCCCATGGCAGGGGGTTGGAACTGGATGAGTTTTAAGATCCTTCCCAACCCAAACCAGTCTGGGGTTCTATGGTTCTTTGAAACTTCCTTGAAAAACCTAAAAGAACTGAGGTGAGCCAACATTTGTTACTAAGCACCTAAGAAAGGTTAGGAACTAAAAAGGGCTTGCTTCGGCATCTTTCTGAACGCAGGTAGGTGTTCCGGTAGAAGCACTGCCAGTTCTCCATGGGAATGCGTTACCGGCAACATCCTGCAGCCTTCCTGTGCTGTTTGCCTGGCTGCTTGTAAAGCAGTAACCGTCCAGTGTGAAGGGTCTCCTTGTGCCTCAAGCTCCCATCTTTCTTGGGCAGCAGAGGACTGCATTGGCCAAAAGCATCACTGAGACTCTATCTGGTAACACACCCCTCCACACTCTTGAAGTCCTTTCCTGCCTAAGATTCGGTAAGCATTTAGTGTAAGACAGCAAGCATTTTTCTGAAAGAAAGACTATTGAGAACTGATACCAAGAAGAGAAAGAGGTAGAATAAAACCCATGTAGCTAGCACTGGCAAAGAAAACTTCTCTACTTGTCATCTGTTTTAAGCTGATCTCCAGCTGTCCTGTCATCTTGAGTCAGAAAGGAAGAGTAAGTATACTGTTAGGTTTTCCTCCATGCAGTAGTAAAAGAAGGTAGGAGACAAGGGTTAGAGCACCGGTCAAAAAGAATTTATGCTGAGCAAGTATTGAGACTCTGAAGAAAAGAGAATTACTATTTGGAAAATAACCAGGAAGAAATTTTTTATGATGAGGGTGGTAAAACACTGGCACAGGCTGCCCAGAGAGGTGGTGGATGCCACATCTCTTGAAAATTCAAGGTCAGGTTTGATGGGGCTCTGAGCAACCTGATGTAGTTGAAGATGTCGCTCTTCATTGCAGGAGGGTTGGACTAATGGACCTTAAAGGCCCATTTCAACCCAAACCATTTTGTGATGGTATTCTGTGATTGAATTCAAGAAATAACTGGAATAACAGTGCCCTCTGGTTTTGTCAAAAAAATACCAAACCAACCCCAAAAACCACTTCAATTTCCTCAAACATTTTCTCTAGCAAATGTTCTCTAGCAAATGTACCAGTAGATGATTTTTTTTAATGCTCATACCAGTTAAGCGTAGTCCTAACTACTCAGCACAAATTAGAAACTCAATAAACAATTTTAAAGTACTTGGATAGCTTGAATCAAATAAATCACAGCGAAAAAACAGTCCAAAACCTGAAGATGAGTCTCAAAGGAGTAACACCAATTCCCATAATGTTGGCAATTAGATTTCTTTTAAACATAACTTTCCTTTGTCTTAAATTACTTAAATACACTGGTATTTACCATTAAACACCCAACGGCTTCATTCCATTAAATGCACATTACTTCACGGCTATTAAAAATGTCTACAAACCCATAAACCTGCCCAAGTTACTCTTTTATCACCTAGTTTATCGTGGTAGCTTATCACCTGGTAGTACCTCAACATGACCAGGTCTCCTGGATTTCCCCCTCTCTGGTCACAATGCAAAATTGTTGTGCTTACAGAAATATCCCTATTTAAACTGATCTGAATCCCATTTTGCTGAAGTTACTTCCACCAGCTAAGCACAAGAGCATTATTTTCCAGTGAACAGTCGTCTTGTCCTCCTGGAACAAAACTAGGCAGTGGTCTCTATCCAGCATCAGATAAGGATTTTACTGCTGTCGTTCTCACAGATATAATATCCAGCAACGACTGCAAAAGAAATTCTCAAGTTTTTAAATTCAGAATTTCCCTTATAAAAGGCCATTGAGAACCTATTTCATGTGATGAACACAATTTTGGTAACATCATGAGTCATCAGTCTATCCAACAGTACCCTTCAGTCACTACAGGGGATTATCTCACAGCAATTCATAATCTGTCTTTATTTTGCCCTGTCAAAACATCATTTGTTTTAACACAGCAAGGCTATCTCTTGGTATGATTTATCAAGGTCACTTCTATTTTGTCACTAGTTATGGGCGCAGTGAATGAAAACAACATCGGGGGACAGCAAGGAGAGAATGAATGGCCCACGAAATACCTGTTAGGTATGTCTCTTCTTAATGGAAGTGTCTGCCCAAAGTTACAAGACTGCTGTTAATTCCTCCCTTATCCAGAAGGACTTATCCTGCTACTTCTCACTGCAGTGCACAACCATACTGCCAAAGGGACAGAGAAATGGCTACTGAGCTTCATACATTCAGCCATGCTACAAGAGATACCACCCACCTCATTTACCATTTTTGATCTTTACTATTTAAAAAATATCCATATGCACTTCACATAAAATAAGATTAAACACACATGTGAATGCCCATGGTTCAGTGTATTGGCCTTGAAGTGCATCAACATGGCAAACAGGACTGAAGCACTACAGAGAATGGCTCAAAGTTGAGCATAAAGTATTTACTGGTTCACTTTGCTACTTACAAATACCCATTAAAGAAAGGTAAAGCCACCAAAACCCATGTGGGTTATCACTAGTGCTGAAGACTTTGGACAGAGTTGGATAAAACCAACCAAAAATATACCTGTTTGGGCACAACAGTGCCCAAAACAGCCTAATCTCAAACAGAAACAACCCAAAAAACCAGTAAAAGCAGCCCTTGCACAAGATGCAATGAAGTGCAGTTGAGTACAGAAGACGCAAGTTCTCAGATATTAGCTATACACGTTTTTTGTATTTATAATGATTTTTAAAGTATTTTTTCTCCCCTGGATGCACGCCAGACAATGCTGGTTCTGCCAGGGAAAAGGGATCAGCAATACAGCAGTTGTGTAAGTACCAACTCAGCCACAGAATCTGTCAAATCTTCCTTATATAGCTCCCATTTAAAAAGTAAAAGACTTCATTTATTTCTTACTACTGTCTACCATTTCCTGGTTTTCACTGCTCTTCCTCCACCGTCTCAAACCAGCCTACAGGCTACCTTCATCATCACAACTATCACACAATCACGGGCTGGTTTGGGTTGGAAGGGACCTTAAAGCTCATCCAGCTCCAAGCCCCTGCCACGGGCAGGGACACCTTCCACTAGAGCAGGTTGCTCCAAGCCCCATCCAATCCTGCAATGATTTTGCAACACAGACTTATCTCAAGTTTAAGACCCATACATTTTGCTGCGGCAAAAGTAATAGATACCAGGATTTACACACAGCCAGTGTTACTTAAAATATTATTTAAGCTTACGCTATTGTAAAGATTATAGAATATTGAGCCATAGATACAAGTGATTCTATGATTCCAGGCTGGATCCAGAACAGCCTTGAAGGAAAAGCCATACGGATACAGTCAGACACTGAAAAAAATTTATTTTGGGTACAGATTCATGTTGCAGCTGAGCTGAAGTACTGGCACCCTCCTTCATCCTTCTCTCCTCAGTCCAATCCAGCTCTGAGCCCATCTGGCTGAGCCAATTCAACCCACTGAATTGCTTAAGAAAGAAAAATTGACTTTCTCTCCTATGAACTTGCTACCACCAGCAGACAGGCACCAGATGTCAATCAGGGTAAAGTTTGGGGATAGGAATTCCCCTTTTGGCCAATGGCTGCTTCTTTAGTTCAGCCGCCTGGTCAAACAACCCCCTGCCCAGAGCCTGGGGACAGATGAAGACCCCTTTCAGCTCCTTCATGTCAGCAGCAGGAAAGCAGAGAAGCCAGGCAAGCACAGCATCCCCACTGTAAAAACTGAGAGGCCCCTGTGTGCAACATCGGAGATGGAAAGAATGACCTCCTGCAGCAGCAGAGGTCACCAACCCAAACTTCATCAGAAAACCACTACACAAAGGACAATAGGGCAGAAAGGGAAGTAGCAAGATCACAGTGTTATATTCTTTTCCAGCTTGAAGGCTGGAAAAGCTTTTCCAGGCTGGGGAAGACTGGATGGAGCAGCCCGGAGGAAAAGGACTTGGGGGTGCTGGGTGAGGAGAAGCTCTCCATGAGCCGGCTTCAGTGTACGCTTGAGCCCAGAGCCCCACCATGTGCTGGGCTGCACCCCCAGAGAGTGAGCAGTGGGTTGAGGGAGGGGATTCTCCCCCTCTGCTCTGCTCTGGGAGACCCCCCCTGCAGTCCTGATCCAGCTCTGGGGCAACAGCACAAGAGGGACGTGGAGCTGTTGGAGCGAGGCCAGAGGAGGCCCCGGAGCTGCTGCGAGGGCTGGAGCAGCTCTGCTCTGGAGCCAGGCTGAGAGAGCTGGGCTGGGGCAGCCTGGAGAAGAGAAGGCTCCTGAAGGGGAGACTTGAGAGCAGCTTCCTTCAATTTTCTTCAAGTACAGGTTGACATCTTACTCCTGCCCCTCAGCAGGATTTAACCTTCCTTGCCAAAGCAACATACAGAAGAATAACAAGGTTTAAAGATCAGGGCTCTGCTACAGAACAGCTGAAGTTGGAAAGAACATCTCAAGTTGGACCTAGTTGAAGCCCCTGTTCCTGCAGGGTCAGCTAGAGCAGGCTGCCCAGGATGGCAGCTGAAGAATCATAGAATCCCAAGTCAGAAGAGACCTCAAGGATCATCTGGTCCAACCTCTGTAGGCACAGCATGACCTAGACTAGATGTCCCAGCATCCAATCTTAAAGGTGTCCCCACTGCACTGGGGAGATTATTCCAGTGGCTGGTTGTGCTCCTTGTGAAAGATTTTCCTCGTGTCCAACTGGAATCCTCCCAGGAGTAACCAGTGCCCACCCCCCTCCCTCTTTTCATTGTCTCCTTGTCAAAAGGGAGGCTCCCTCTTCTTAATAGCCACTCTTTAAATAGAAATCCTGAAGGAATTTCTGACAGACTTTACCCACAGCTTGGCTAGACATCTTATCATTCCTGTTGCCATTCAAACCAGCAAGGACTTAAGGTACCTCTGAGGAACATATCGAGCTATTACTTAAGTCTTTAACCACAATCTCAGTCTACAACTACAGTGGACCACTCAATGCAGAATTGGTTCTGAAAGAGACAGAGAGTATTTTACGTTCTTCTACCCCAAACACAGGGAAGAGAATAAGTTCAACGCAGATTAACTACAGCAGAAATCCAAAAGACAAAAAAAGAAATCCCAACCACCTAACTGGGTGTTGAGTCAAGTGTTGAGTCTGGAATGACACTATGATTACAAAGAAAGCTGATGACCCAGTTCTCCTGGTTGGGCATTTTCTGTTTCCTCAAAGCAATAAATACTAACAACACAGTAGATTTAGTCCTTTTTCTCTAAGGCCTTGAGTGCATCACTCCAAAGTTGCAAGCCACAGACATCAAAATAAGACTGGATGTCCTTACATCTTCTGCAGATTCTCACTGCTCACAAAACTGTTTGTGTGAGAAAGAGCTAAAGACAGAAAGTGTAAGGATGCTGTCAGCTAAGCAAGACACCTTCCTCATCCTCCCATGTTCCAGAAGGTAGGAAAGAAAGGGGAAGCAGGGGGAAGAGTAACACTGATGAAAAATCAGTATGATGGGGGAGTGGGAATCAGAGCAAAAGGGAAGGTGTGTTCCTGACGAAAACCATGGTCAATCACATTTTTCCACCACTATGACAGAACTTTCCAGCATGGTTGCTAACCTTGAAGGTCAGCCCAACAACAGCCCTTAAACTAGCTTCTCATTCCCTTCCAAAATAGCAGGAAGGAAGGAAAGAAAGTATCTATATCTACTCTGATCATCGCACATCAGATGTGTTAAGAAAAGGAAAATGGGTCAGTTTGTTCTTCTCTCACAACAGAGAAGTGTACACAGGGCTTTGAACTCTTCACACCATCTACGTTAACTGCCCTCTCTCTTAAATCCCTAGTTTATGAAGTAATTCTACTGAGGACACAGCAAGGTTTGGATAATAAACTCAGCTCTAAAGCATTCCTACAGGTCAATGAGAAGTGACAGTCTGCCCCCTTTCTGAGGAACGTCCTTTCATTCGAAGAAAAAAACTAAGGGAGGATGTGTATAAAAAACTATGACAGCAGTAAAAATGTGTACAATTGTTTTCCACAATAGTGATGCAACAAACACAGCTACAAGAGTCTCAGCTGTCACTGTTACCATTATACTAACGTGATGGGATGACTCTCAGCCTTCCAGTGCCTAAAGGGGCTACAAGAAACCTGGAGAGGGGCTTTGGACAAGGGCCTGTAGGGACAGGACAAGGGGAATGGCTTGAACCTGCCAGAGGGGAGATTGAGGTGAGCTCTTAGGCAGAAGGTGTTCCCTGTGAGGGTGCTGAGGCGCTGGCACAGACTTTTCCCAGAGAAGCTGTGGCTGCCCCATCCCTGGCAGTGTTCAAGGCCAGGTTGGACACAGGGGCTTGGAGCAACCTGCTCTAGTGGAAGGTGTCCCTGCCCGTGGCAGGGGGTTGGGACTGGAGGATCTTTAAGGTCCTTTCCAACCCAAACCAGTCTATGATTCTATGCTTGCGCTCATGTAAGGCACAACTGAGTTGGTTACTTCTCGTTGGTTTATATTCAATATAGCATTAAAGCAGCGAGTATTTATAAAAACTGCAATAGTACCTGACTTCCAGACAGGGTTGGCAAGAAAGAGCTAGCCTTGGTCCATCAACTGACAGTCACCAAGAAGGAGCCCCCAAACCCTTCTTTGGGTACATAACCAGAAATAAATTATTTAAAAGGATCACAAGACAAGGAGTAATAAATTAAATAAAAAGAAAGAAAACAAGTAAAAAAATCAGAAACCTGCTTCCCTTTGAGCACTGTGTGACTACTGCAGTCCCAAACACGAGCGAGCGTGAAGGACGGCAACCGGTTGCCAAGACCTGCACCAGGAATAACACGTGAGAACAAGCTTTGTAGACATCCTCAGCCCCCAGGGGCGTTTGGCAAGCCCCAGGTTCAACCACACTATTAACACTTTCTGTTGGAAGGGCCCAGAAATGAAGCAACAAAGATGCTGCAGGTCAAGTTTCACAGACCATCATCCTCTTACCAAGCATCTGTCTCCCCCGTTGCAAGAGTTCTTCCCACTGACAGCCTCGGATTATATTTATTTCCATGTATTAAACTGGTAGCAGAAGTGGAAAACAACTGCAATTTGCAGACATACTTTTTGAAGACTTCTCTAACACAAAAATACCACTTTCAGAGCAGAAAAAAACCCTTAACACCCAAATTCCATGCTTTATCATAGTAAGTTAAAGTGTGCGTGCAAGTGTGTCTTCCTCACCTGATATCACATACAGCATTTTAATAGCACATCAATATTCCTAGTGGAACAAAGGCAAGTAAGTTAAAACTTGGCAGCTCTGACCACTACCTTTAGTTTTATATAAGGTGTTCTGCCCCAAAAAAGTATTCTGCTACCAATTTATTATTTAAAACACCCAACCAGACTGTTAGTATGGGCTAATGTAGCTAGTAGTTACTACAAAGTATTTGCTGGAGTACTGGTGGAATATTTGCCATAGACAAAAAATGTCAGACACTAAATACCTTGACCGTTTTTGAGGAAACACTTGTTAGCTGACACTTTCTTCCAGTCAGGCAAAAAAACCCCCAAACCCCACATTTCCAACACCAAAACCAAAGGCACCACCAAAACAAAACCCCATCCACCAGACAAACCTTCCCTGTCACACAAGCACTACTTCTTCCTTTCCTAAATGGGAAATAAATAATTGGGATCAAACCGACATGAGAGCGAGCTTTCTGTCCAGGCAGACATGAACATCTCGTTGGGAACCAGAGCAACCCACACCTTGAACACTCCTTCTAAACCACCATGCTTCACACCTAAAATTAACCAGGCTCAGAAGAAACTTCGGAGCGATGTGTTGAGAGAGGGAAAACTCAACACCCCAAACTAACAGTGAAATCAAGTTCTAATTAAGATGAGAAACTATGTGATGATACACTTCTATCTCAGGACTCATTCTGTAGCCATCAAGAGCAGCATTTCCCATCTGGGGTGGGTGACAGAATAGATGGGAACTAGAAAAAAGTATCTTCAGCCTCTTTACAGTAGGTAACGTCTGTTGAGACTTTCAGCTCAGTTCCAAAACAAGGCCGACCTACAAATTCCCAGAAAAGAGAAGATGAAACAAATCCATATATTGAATGTTTAAAGCTGATGAGAAATTCAGGCCGCAGAAAGAAGCGTTGTAACGTTCACTTCCAGCCACCTGGAAGTGTGTAAACCCATGTTTTTCTTTCCTCAGCTTTTAAGCAGCATTTCCTAAATGCAAATTATGTTATGCATTCAAATGGCCCAGGCTCACCAGAACCACACAGCAACAAGTATAAGAAATCTCCAAGGAAAGAGACAAGTGTAGTCATACACTTTTTTCAGACCCTGAACCGAGCTGAGCGGACTACCACCATGAACAACTCCAGAAGACAAAGCCACACAAGCTAACAGCAATGGGATGCTCCTCATTGCTACACAGACACATAATACAGTTTTATCTTTGACTACTTCTACTCTTAAGTATATTGTCCTTGGATCAGAAAGGAACAAGCGAGGCATCTACCTGCACAGATGACCTGGAAGAAGCAAAAAATGACCCAATTCCACGTCTCCTGGGCTTAGGAGAGTAAAAGTGAAGCTGCTCAAATGGGAACGCAGTGGAAGCACCATGCCTTGTGCTCTGCAGGAAGAGGTTTCTGAATGTCAAGATTTCTGCTGGAGGAAGGGTTTCTCTTACCCAAAACATGCATCTGGTTGCATAAGCCAGCAAATTATAGCTATGTGCCATGGGAAAAACACTGTAGCAGAAAAACTGGGAAAGCTCTGAAAAGGACAAAAATGAGAAGTCTTTTGCAGAAGAGAACAGCCAGAAGTTGTCTTGAGGCACAGCTTTCAAATCAAATGTGGTTTTCATGAATGGACAAATTATACAAGTAACATTTGCGTCTAAATGAGACCTGCTCTTCAGAATTATCCCACCTTAATGAAAAGCAGCGTACATTTAGATACCTAAAAATACACACCAATATATGATGCGCTATCACAAAAAAGTGCAGGCTTTAAAAAAGCACAAGGATGGTTGTTTTCTCCAAAATCCCCACTGCAGATTGGATTATGTTTTTTAAAGAAGGGTTTATAACCTTCAATCTCCTTCAGAGCACAGAAGGAAAAACCATTTTATAGTGACTAAAAGATTCACTATTTTTTGCAGCAAGAAAGAAATGCCAGTGTTGAAGTAACAACCCAGCAAGCAGCACTGTTTAGGGATTCTTTTTTACCCCCAACTATTATTTTTCTAGTACATGAAGAATATGAACAACTGTCAATCAAGAGATTAAGATCTTGTACAAGTGGAAGGATCCATAAGAGCACACGAGACCAGAACTGTGGCAAGAGTTGGAGTTCCCTCCCCACACAAAACTCTAAGCTAAACACTTTATTTGGGATTTGGAGTCTTTAGAGAGCAGCAATGTACTCTGTGCTCATTGTTCTCCACATCTAAATGCAAACACTCTCCCCAGCTTTCACTTTGACAACATGGGACAAAACCAAAGAAAGTTTTTGATCATAATCTTGATGTATTTATAGGTGAAAATAATGTAATCAACAAGAACAGACGCTACCCCTGCCCCAGCACAGCATACATGGCATTTCTATTAACAAAGTACACATACAAAGTACAAAGGAACTTGCTCTCAAGTTGCTTCTTTTCCTCCCTTCACACTTCCTCTGGGATTATGGCAACATCCTCCCAAGTACGACTGTCTCTAACTCACAGCACACTCAGCAGAAGAAAACCCCTGTTAAATCTCTGCAATCTGCCTGTTCTCACACACACGCATGATCCTTCTTTCAGGCAGAGGTCAAGTACATTCTTGATGTACCAAGAGCAGAAGAACACTGTACACCCCACAAAAAGGCTGCTGAAAGCTTGAGAAAGCTGCTGTCAGCAGCAGCCTTCCACCAAGGGCTGGATTCTGCTCTAATAAACTGTCAATCTCCACAGGTATCAGACCACTATTCCTTCCTCTGCAAGTAAGGAAGTTTGGAATATGAATGACAGAGGGCTTTATTAACAGCAGCATATACACATATCAAGTGATCACAGAACACTAGCACATAACATGGAATCATAGAATCAACCAGGTTGGAAAAGACCTTCAAGATCATAATTTCCAACTTTTACCTGAGGACCGGCAAGTCCATCACAAAACCATACTACCGGATGCTGAAGAACTGCCTGTAAATGCTTTCAAGTCATTCAGGCAAAGCAGAAAATGAATCACACCTAATATCATAAACTAAGTCTTCAGAGTGGTTCAGAGGTTTGAGCTAACATTATCACTTTATACAATCACTTAATCCAGCAGCGCATTCAGTATGAGAGGAGACCTTAGAGCAGCTCCAGTGCCTAAAGGGGCTCCAGGAAACCTGGAGAGGGGCTTTGGAAAAGGGCCTGTAGGGACAGGACAAGGGGAATGGCTTGAACCTGCTGCCAAGAGGGGAGATTGAGATGAGCTCTGAGGCAGAAGCTCTTCCCTGTGAGGGTGCTGAGGCGCTGGCACAGACTTTTCCCAGAGAAGCTGTGGCTGCCCCATCCCTGGCAGTGTTCAAGGCCAGGTTGGACACAGGGGCTTGGAGCAACCTGCTCTAGTGGAAGGTGTCCCTGCCCGTGGCCGGGGGTTGGGACTGGATGAGCTTTAAGGTCCCTTTCAACCCAAACCAGCCTGTGATGCTATGACCAGATGCACTGCATTAAGGCAGCTCACAATCACTTTAGGCATCTCACAGATTCAACATCCTGCAGACTCATGCATAAAAAAAGATTCCAGTGGTTAAACAAACACACAGCCAGGACCTACACAGAAGACAAGCCCACTACAGGATATCCCAGCCGATCCGCAAGCACCAGCAGGCACAACACAGAGCTGCGGCCCCCACATGAGAGCACACGGGTGCCACAGCTCACACACCGCAGGAACTCCTCTTGCACAAGCATCAGCACATGCAGGTACTGCTTCCTACCGCTTTGGCAGGCATGCAGCGACAGGTTAAACCTGGACAACAAAGTTCCTAATCCTGTGCTTTTCCTCTGCCTCTGCGCCAAAGGTTTCACACTGGAGGCAAGGACAACCAATCTGTGAATCATTTCCTAAACCACAACAGAAGTCAGACAGCATATTAAGGTGAAACAACTCCACTTTTGCCCACCTGAATGTACTGATCTGAAAACGGCAATATCTGAGGAGCAGACTGAATGCTCCTACCCCAGGACCATGGCACTTACAGGCTTTTAACTCTTGTGTTACAAGGTGCAACTTGACAACATAGCTAGGGACAATGCAATGATGAACTGCTTCCAGGAAACACTGCCTCTCCTCTACCCCCTGTGTGCTCTCCTGCCTGTCTGCAGGGTGGGCCACAGCAGAGAACCAATATGCAAAAAACCTCACCCCAATCCTACCAAGGAAACAAGTATAATTCCCAGGGGTCACAGAAGGACTGTTACCACCAAACACAAGCATGGAGGTGGAATGGAAGGAACTGTACCTTTTGGTGGCAGCAAAACAACAGATCATAGCATCACAGACTGGTGTGGGTTGGAAGGGACCTTAAAGCTCATCCAGTTCCAACCCCCTGCCACAGGCAGGGACACCTTCCACTAGAGCAGGTTGCTCCAAGCCCCTGTGTCCAACCTGGCCTTGAACACTGCCAGGGATGGGGCAGCCACAGCTTCTCTGGGAAAAGTCTGTGCCAGCGCCTCAGCACCCTCACAGGGAAGAGCTTCTGCCTCAGAGCTCATCTCAACCTCCCCTCTGGCAGGTTAAAGCCATTCCCCTTGGTCTGTCCCTACAGGCCCTTTTCCAAAGCCCCTCTCCAGGTTTCCTGTAGACCCTTTAGGCACTGGAGCTGCTCTACGGTCTCCCCTTAAGGAGCCTTCTCTTCTCCAGGCTGACCCAGCCCAGCTCTCTCAGCCTGGCTCCATGCACATGTCTTAAGATAGGCTTGAGTATATTGTGAAGCTGAACCCTAGTCTGGCACTGCAACTTTGCCACCTCTGATCAGGGGCTCATTAACTACAGAAGTAGAGAGAATTTCACCATATTCCTGCCTGCAAACTTGGTATACAGGAAAGCATAAGAACGTTTGGAATTACGGAGAGATCCGAAGCAAAACGTTTAAGATTGCAGCTAGAATTAAAGATACTTTAAAACCCATACTTTCAGACTATGCAGGCACATACTAACTGACCGTTCCGGTGCCAGCTCAGCCTGAACAGAAAACCACCTCATGGCCATCCCCACACGCCTCTGAAGGAGCCTCTTACACCGCTTCCACCCGGCGGTGCAGCCGCCTCCCTCAGCGCGGTTCCCCCGCCACCGGCCGGCCCCGCTCCGTGCCTGCGACCGCGCGAAGGGCGCAGGCCCCGGCCGCCCCGACCCCCGCTCCCCTCCGAGGGCGCGTGAGGAGCCCCGGGCCCGCCGCTGCGCCCCAGGGGGAGCCGGGGGACGAGGCTCCCGCCGCCCCGCAGGCCCCTCAGCGGGACCAGGGCCCTGCTCCGGGCAGGCAGCGGAAACGCCGGGCGGGCCGAGCCGAGCCGAGCCCAGCCGAGCCGGGCCGCACCCCGCCCGCACGCCGTCCCCGTCCGCGGTGCCCGGTGCGGGCTCGCTCACCCTCCGAGAGCTCCAGCTCCAGCTCCGCCAGACTCTCCCGCACTTCGGGCGGCAGCGGCACCGCCTCCAGGGAGCAGCCGCCGCGCTCCGCCGCCATGGCGCGGCCGAGCAGCGAGCGGGCCCCGCCACAGCCGCCGCCCAGCGCTGCCGCAGGTGGGGCCGGGGGCGGGCAGCGGGAGGCGGTGCCGCCGCTGCTGAGGGGAGCGGAGGGAGCGGAGCGCCCGGCCCCGCCCCGCAGCCCGCGCCTGGTGCGGCCTGGGCCGCGTCAGCGGGTGGCGCCGGGGCCGCGGCCGGAGCTGCTGCGGGGAGGGAGGGCAGCGCCGGGGCTGCGGGAGGTCCCAGCGCTGAGGAGGGGCTTCCTGCTGTCCTGCCGCGTGCCCTGCGTGCTGGCGCTGTGCCCCCTTCTGAAACACCGAAACTACAGTTTGGGGTAAAAAAAACCCAAAACCTTTTCTAAAGACAACCACCTTCGAAGGGCACTGCGGAGGGGAGCAGGAAACGCTCGTTCGGGAGCCTGGATTGAGGTTTTTCCCAGTTTAACCGCAGGTTCCAGGGGGAACACGGGGCAGGACAGCAGTGTGTGGTCTTCCTCTGGCATTGCTGCAGCCCCCAGAGGCTCAAGCAAAGGCCAGTGCATGGATCTTGCCCTCAGTCCTGACGGCAAGGACGGCTCCACCAGTAGCAATAACTCGTGGAGCCAGAGTGTGGGGAAGAAGTTTTCTACTAACAACTATTTGTGGGAAACAGCTCCCCCGGTTGGGGGGAGCAGGGTTGTGTTGATGGCACTGTGGGGCAGGAGCAATGCGAGCCCTGCCTGACCTCCGCTCCTTCCCCTCTGGAGCGCGGTGCTGCAGTGGAGAGGGCTGTGGACCCTGCTTCTGAGCTCGCAGAACAACAACAAAGTCACATGGATGCTG
Source organism: Strigops habroptila (assembly GCF_004027225.2). NCBI lineage: Eukaryota > Metazoa > Chordata > Aves > Psittaciformes > Psittacidae > Strigops > Strigops habroptila. The sequence continues at coordinate 2,681,943 of NC_044281.2, forward strand.
CTCTCCTCATTCTGAATGCGGGAGAGGGACTCTTCATCAGGGACTGTAGTGAAGGACAAGGGGTGATGGGTTTAAACTGAAACAGGGGAAGTTCAGGTTGGATATAAAGCAGTTCTACCCTGTGAGGGTGCTGAGGCGCTGGCACAGACTTTTCCCAGAGAAGCTGTGGCTGCCCCATCCCTGGCAGTGTTCAAGGCCAGGTTGGACACAGGGGCTTGGAGCAACCTGCTCTAGTGGAAGGTGTCCCTGCCCGTGGCAGGGGGTTGGAACTGGATGAGCTTTGAGGTCCCTTCCAGCCCAAACCAGTCTGGGATTCTATGAAGAAAGACCAAGGGGAGAAGGAGGACTTATTTACTGTAAAACCAGAAGAGCAAATCCCAAATTCACTGATATTCTCTGATATTTGGGAGAGCATTGTAGCTGTTCTGTTAGTCTGAATGATCCTACAGAAATATTAAAACCCAAACAATTTTAGGAACAGCAAGAAAAGTAAATAAGGAAGGTGAAAACAAATAACCACACAATGTAAGAATTCACTAATAAAATGCCATTTTAATAACTTTTTTTTTTTACAAGGAGTCCACCTATACACTATAGAAAAATAAACACCAAAGAGACTCTTTGCAACTTACAATACAGCAAGGCAGGCACACTTCAGCTGTTAATGTAGTAATTTCACATGAGAATGTAAAACACTGTTCTTAGTGAAAAGTAATTTCCTCTTAGAGTACTAAAATATAATAAAAAGTCATATAAAAATCTGACGCAAAAGCACTGCCCTTTCTTCAGTTGCACAAGAGGTCACAAGTGCCTCTGTTACGTATGGACTGACTCAGAAGGAAGCAGTAACTGAGGGAAGGCGTTGCAGTATGGATCTCAGGAGCATCCTCATCACTTCATGTTCCTCTGGCGAGGAGGGCCTGGAACTTGTCCTAAATGTAAATAAAACAAACGAATATTAGAAACCCATTTGTGTTACGAAGCAACAGGGTGCGCTTGGCAGCATGTAATTTCCTCCACATGCTTCATGAGCTACCCTGAAAGCAATTCCCGTTTTCATGAGCCACCTAGGAACAATACAAACCAAGATTTGGAAGCTTCCCCATCCGCCAAAGCAAACCTTCACCATCAAACCAGTGCTCCATCACCCACTTCACACACCACAAACAGCTTTGAGCAGTTCAACTCTACTGCTCTGGTGATGATTTAACACATGTTCTGTTGCTGGAGAAAGTCTTGTCACCGAGTAGATGTTTTAAAGTTCATTAGAAACTGGGAGAGCATTTTGCTCACAGCACTGTTGTAAAGGCTGCAGCATCACTCTAATTCCTGACACCATTCTGGTGACATGGAAATTACCAAAGTGACAGGCATTTTCCACACGGAATTGCTATTAATGGTGTCCCAATTGTGGAATACTTATTCCATGCTTGCCATAAAGCAAAATACCTTATTTCTATAAATGCTGCCAGGTTTCAATTCTAACATTTGTTTCTCCATCTGCCATAAATAATTGCAGTATTTAGGGGAGGGGGAGAAACAAAAAACAAACCCCAAACCCACAAAGTCATGGAATTAAGGTTTCTAGGCAAAATCCTGCTGAGAACCATGTCAGGAGTTCCCGTATGGAAATGTCAGTGTAGCTGCTGACTTTCGTGACCTAAGTAAGACTAGGATCTTTATTAGATTGAGTCAGCCAGAAACACAGGCAGTGTTTTAGCCCTTCCCCAGAGCTGTTGTCCAGCCATAGCAGGCTCCTGGGTTGAATGCTGACAGAGCCAAGCTCCTCTCTTCCTAGAGAAACACATAATTTTAATGTTTAATTTCTTAATGTTGACACTAAAATGTGTTAGGAATGCAACATGTGATCATCCACAATTTTCCTCAGAAGGTAATTCAGTCATCATTTTTCCAAAAGCAGTAAAGTCTGATTGCTTGCCTAGAGATCAAGGACCACAGTGACCCAAAAGTAGCCTGATGAAGTAAACTGACTGTGGGGATGAGCAGCCAGAAGTAACATGGGGAAGGAACCAGCAATAGCAAAGGGATAAAGGTTGGATCAAAACACTGATGGCATTACCTGACCTGATGGCTCACATTAGCCGAGACCAGGAAACAACATAAACGTGGATGGGTGAAACAAGCTTTGGGATAGATGCTCCAAAGACCCTGGAGGAGCAGCTGTCGGCAGGCTCTTCAGGAGCCTCCACACCTTACTTCTGTGATACAAGACGACTAGAACATTAAGTAAATTCAGTCTAGAAGTTAGGTGGGAGGTTTTTAGGTAGCAAAGATAAGTGCCACTACAATCCGCTGTGTGTTCTTCAATCAATTTTAGGATTAGATGCCTGTTTTTACTAGCTTCCAATTTATGTTTAACCTGCTATGGAATATAAGGAAGTGATAAATGAGGAAAGTATTATAGTGTGTGCTGCAGAGAAGGCCCTGTTCAGCTATTACAGTGGTTCTCTTTGACTTTAAAGCAAATTAACTCTCTACACAACTTCATTTAAACTGCAACGCTTGCTTATTTAGACTTGGTAACAGGAAGGGGGGATGGAAATCACATGAAATTATTCAGCCTGATCTCTGAAGAATTTCCCGAAGAACTTCTTTTGAGACATGCTATGCTTGGTTTTAGATACGAGTCGCAAAATGTTTTCATTCCAGAGATTAATCCCTCCCCCACTCAATAATTATTCCTTAAAATGATGCTCTTCACATGCTTCAAGTGTTACAGGCAATAGAGGAAGAACATTGCAGAAAGCAGGGGGAGAGGTTGTTCTCACCTGGGTGCATACCCCCCAGTCTTTGCTGGATAACCTCCAGGCGATGGATGTATTCCGTTAGGGATCGTTCAGGATCCTCGGTAGGCACAAGTGACTTTTCTGAACCTGAACTTGGGGACGGATGCAGTCTTAAAAAGGAAAACAAATAATTTTCTTCTTCTCATGCTATACTCTCAAATATAATAGTTGCATTCATATAGGCAGCAATTCAGTGCAAAGCAAACTAGAACAACAGTAAAACCCACCACCACCAAAGAGTTACATGTAAAACTGGGCAGCTTTGTGTACAGGGGAGTCAAAAGAAAGGATGTTTTGATAAAAGCTGGTGTATCTATGAATCTCTCTCTAGGTTTATGCAACACAAAGTACCTCAGGTAAGAAAGCTGCAGTCAGAGGCAAGCCCAAATGGCCAAGTGAGAAAAGACCCACTTCTGCAGAGAGAGAAGGACTGAAGAGGAGTGTGCTGCATCCAGGCATGTATGCTCCTTTTCAGCAGGTAAAATGCTGTCTTGAGCGACAAGGTGGAAAAGGAGGACCCTTTAGATAGCAACACTGTGTTTCCTTTCTGGACATTAACAACAAACTGCAAATATTAGCAAAACTACATGCTGGAGGGGACACTGCAAATACACTGCTATTTGGAGTTAGGATTTATTCCTTCACCTTGCACGTTTGGATTAGTGGAAGGTGATTCCTATCCATCCCTTCCTTCCATGTAGCTTTACCAGGAAACAAAAGCAGCAATGGGCATTATTTAACCCATCTCAAATCCACATTAGACTTGAGTTGCCACTAACCCTGTCACACTGGGTAATCAGTCAGGGCCTGCTGTTATTAATATCCTTGTTCCATAATAATACACATGACTTTTCTTGATAGGTCAGCTGCCAGCTCCTGTTTCTGGCTGTCAGACCCAGACACATGCCATGACAGAGGATGGGGTAGATGAAGTCCTCTGGGAAATGCTGGCAGGTCTCTTAACTCTCCAAAATGTTTTGCTAAACTCTGTGCAAAGCAGAACACTATGTGTCCTTTGTGACAAGCCCCATCCAGTCCCCAAATCAGTCAGCAGTGTTGAAAAAACAGAAATAATTCGGAGCATCTTCTGCCTTCGATACCTCTGGATCACCACAGCTACTTCATTGCTACTCTTTTTGTCTTCATGAAGGAAATTCTTGCCTACTGGTTGAAGTTTCTAATTTATCAAGGAGGTGAAGAGACAAATAACACATCCCAAGCTGACAGGACTGAAAACAGGTACCTGCCTTCCACATCAACTCCTGCAAATCCTGACTTCAAGGAGGAAGCCAGGTATGAGGAGTGGCCTGGGAGAGGAAATGCTATACGCAGTAATGGACTATGCGGTGCCCAAGGTTACCCTGGGTTCCAGGAGAGCCTGGAACTGGGAAGGTCAGCAATGAGTGAAGGGCACCTTGCAGCTCAGGTGTTCTCCCAGCAGCACTGTGCAGAATGTCGCCTGTGACATCCGACCCAGTGACAAGCAGCTGGGGTTGGATTTCTGTGCATAACTGGCCATAATTCATGAGAAACTGCAACTGCAAACACCCCACAAGAGCTCCAGCTCCCATTCTGTGCATCCCAGGGGCTGACAGCAGCTAACACTAATGTGGCGCTGTCATCTGCTAGGGGAGCCACTTCCACAGGGTGCTCAGAAATTAATCTCCAACTTGGACAGCAAAGGCAACAAGAATTACCCCTCACAGAAGGCTGACAAACATAGAATCCCAGACTGGTTTGGGTTGGAAGGGACCTTAAAGCTCATCCAGTTCCAACCCCCTGCCATAGGCAGGGACACCTTCCACTAGAGCAGGTTGCTCCAAGCCCCCTCCAACCTGGCCATTTTAAATCCCGTAGTCTGTCCACATTAAACTGGGGAACACCACTAGGAATGCTCTCAGTCCAGGAATGTTGATGTGCTTAAAGCAAATGAGAAGTTTTCTCCTGTAACATCTTGAAAGAAATAAAACACTTCCCAGATGTAAGAAAACAACTCCCTCTTCTTGTTCCAGTACCTCCTCCAAGCAGTGGTTATGTTTTGTACAGCCTGTCCATTGGGGTGGTGCAGCAGAGGCAGTGACCATGGACTGACCTGCGGGGTAGGCGGTGGGATGCTCTGGAGCAGGGACTCCCCAACCTCGTGGAGCTGGTTCTGGGGCACAGCCCGGTGTCCCGGGTCGGGGGGGAGCTCACGGCTGGGGGCTGCAGCTCATCCAGCACCTCAGTTCGAGCACCAGGGGCTGTGTTAAATAGGAAACAGTTCAAAACACACACGCTGGGAATGATCATAAACATTAGGCTATCATAACCATAACCAGTAAACCCCATAGGAATTGCGGCACAATACAACTGTATTTTAGCTGCATTTAAAACCAAACACACTTTCTACAGCTAACTGCTTTTTTGGTTTGGTTTTTGTTTGTTTGAACCAGATTTCACAGAAGTTTTGCATTTCAATCTCAAACAACTGCTTCCTGCAGATGGAGAACTTTCCCTTTGTTCTTACTCTAGACTTGGTTTCTCATTAGCTGTTGTTACATCCACGCAGGGGATGTCCCAAAGGCTGAGATCAGCAAAATACTTTATTTTCTTTAAATTTAATTCTTCTTGTTTGCTCTAACTACATGTTACTGTTGACTAACATTGCCCGACTCTAGAGACAGCACAGAAACGAGATTGGGTTTGTTGGGTTTGGTGAAGGTTTGGGAAGCGCAGGGGGGTGTTTTGTTTTCATTAAAACAGAAAAAACCCCAGAGAAGTCCTTTAAATCACCAAAAAACCCAAACCCAAACATTTTTTTTAATGAACCTGCCAAGATGCTGTTTTGCAGTGAGTTCAGTAGGTATTTCTGGACTCAAGTTTCATAATGAACCACACCACAGTGGTTTTCATAGCATCCCAGACTGGTTTGTGTTGGAAGGGACCTTAAAGCTCCTCCAGTTCCAACCCCCTGCCACGGGCAGGGACACCTTCCACTAGAGCAGGTTGCTCCAAGCCCCTGTGTCCAACCTGGCCTTGAACACTGCCAGGGATGGGGCAGCCACAGCTTCTCTGGGCACCCTGTGCCAGCGCCTCAGCACCCTCACAGGGAAGAACTTCTGCCTAAGAGCTCATCTCAATCTCCCCTCTGGCAGGTTAAAGCCATTCCCCTTGTCCTGTTCCTGTCTTAACAGATGAACAGATTTTGCCACTTCGATGGGTATATTTTGGGGTATGTTTTTAAATGGAACACATCACTAAAGAGAAATTATGATTAAAACGAAGTACCAAAAGGCTTACCTGTGTAACCTCCTGTACTGTGAGAAATGGTTTCAGCCTGTGTGCTCTTCCTGCCAACTTTGTTCCACTTCTTCACCAAAAACTTTAACCTTGATAACAAAATACATTTGGGCAATCATTAAAAATAAGTCAAAATATACTGAATTTTAATGTTAAATTCTTTTTTGGCATAAAAGTAAGAATCCTTGCGGGAACTGAGGAAGAATTCTTCAGCTTTGGTCATTAGAATGAAGGATCATCCCATTTTACTCTGCGATGCTCCTCTAACTTTTGGAAAGGTTTGCTCATTTTGGCACTGCTCCTGCACTGTCCCTCATCTCCACAGTTCTGTGGCAGCTCTTCCTGACTCAGAGGAGTAATATGGAGGTCACTGTTTCTACAGCCTTTGATATTGCAATCATTATAGCATCCATGTAAAAGACAAGAGCCTAAAGACATTCTGTGCCATCTCCTGAAAGTCCAGACTTGGTAGTAATCATTATCACTAGACAAGGAAATTGCACAAAAGTAACCTGCTTACATTTCGTAGAATCCCAGACTGGTTTCGGTTGGAAGGGACCTTAAGGCTCCTCCAGTTCCAACCCCTTGCCATGGGCAGGGACACCTTCCACTAGAGCAGGTTGCTCCAAGCCCCTGTGTCCAACCTGGCCTTGAACACTGCCAGGGATGGGGCAGCCACAGCTTCTCTGGGAAAAGTCTGTGCCAGCGCCTCAGCACCCTCACAGGGAAGAGCTTCTGCCTCAGAGCTCATCTCAATCTCCCCTCTGGCAGGTTAAAGCCACTCCCCTTGTCCTGTCCCTACAGGCCCTTGGCCAAAGCCCCTCTCCAGGTCTCCTGGAGCCCCTTTAGGCACTGGAGCTGCTCTAAGGTCTCCCCTTCAGGAGCCTTCTCTTCTCCAGGCTGCCCCAGCCCAGCTCTCTCAGCCTGGCTCCAGAGCAGAGCTGCTCCAGCCCTCGCAGCAGCTCCGGGGCCTCCTCTGGCCTCGCTCCAGCAGCTCCACGTCCCTCTTGTGCTGTTGCCCCAGAGCTGGATCAGGACTGCAGGGGGGTCTCCCCAGGGCGCAGCAGAGGGGCAGGATCCCCTCCCTGACCTGCTGCTCACGCTCTGGGGGTGCAGCCCAGCACACGGGGGGGTTCTGGGCTCAAGCACACACTGACGCTGGGTCATGGGGAGCTTCTCATCACCCAACACCCCCAAGTCCTTCTCCTCAGGATTGCTCCATCCAGTCCCTCCCAGCCTGTGTTTGTGCTGGGGACTGCCCCAACCCCAGAGCAGGACCTTGCACTTGGCCTTGTCGAACTTCATGACGTTCATATGGTCCCACCTCTCAAGCCTGTCCAGGTCCCTCTGGATGGCATAAAGATGATGGCATTTAAAACTATTCTTTTCATTAAATGGACTCAAAAGCCATGACAACATGGCATAATGTCCCATGTACAGTTAACAAAATCCATTTGATAGTAAGTGACAGAATATGATAGAATCAAACTCAATGAAACACAGGCTACCAGTTTCAAGAGAGGAAAACCATCACTGACAAGATGATCACATTCTGGTACAAAACAGACTATTCAGTGAGTCCAAACAGAAAAGGATCTGACCTGAAAGGACATCAGTTTGTAATAGCTGTGCACTGATTCTCAACTAGATTGCTGCTGGGTATCCCTTAGGACAGAAGCAGCTTTTTATCAGTCTTTAGTACAGTGTCAGTGCTAGTACACTTTAGTCAGTGCTAAGTTGGATGTGTACAAGTATTTAGTACACATCCAACTTAGCACTGACTCTGCAACAGCAGTTTAGCCAAAGTTATAGCTAACAAGTCACAGAATCATGGAATGGTTTGAGTTGGAAGGGACCTTAGAGACATCTAGTTCCAACCCCTGCCACAGGCAGGGACCCAGGTCACAAGAATGAGAATCTTGCATGATACCACTGCACCAGTTTGAACCAGTTTTGATCTAGGATAAGCCACAGGAACTCTCCTTTTTTAAAATTCCCAGGAAAATATCAATTAAGAGAGACAGTGAGTGTTTTAGCTTTACCTTGATATGGCAATGATTGCCCTGGCTGCACATCTGAACTTGGTAAAAGGACGGGAACGTGATCCAGAAAGCTGCAGGTCTGCAGGTGAGGGGTAGATTCCCATGCGTGCTATTAGGGAGAGGGTGGCTTGCTCACAGTCCTGAAATCCACCAAGAAGGAGCAAGAGGTACTTCTTCTGATAAACCAAAGCCTTTCTAAAGCTCTCTGCTCTGAGATACTTCCTATATAATCTCTGCAACTGGAAAAAAAACCAGAAAGGAAACAAAAATAAATCCAATCTGTTAAGATTTAGCTCCAGAAAGCTCAGTAAAGTTACTAGCTTTTTCCAGCAGTATCTCCCACAACGTGGGTACCTAAATATGTTGCTTTACCAAAATATAGAAAGATATTTAATAATTATGAAGCATGGAAGCAGTGCACATTTCTCTCTCAAATGTAATTCTGAGCAAGTATTTGTGTCCCAGCCACTGTGACTTGGCCAGTTTTGGTGCAATGCCATGGTATGACACTCCTGCAGTGGGCACCACACACAGAGGCTTGTAGGAAGTCTAATGAGTGTGTATGGCTGTGTAGTCTTGGCTAGGCTAGAAAGTTTTGACCTGGTTACTGCTTGGTGTGCAAAACACCAACCACAAGCAAGCTGTCTTCACATGGAACGCTGATATCACGGGCACAAGGGCAGCAGGAAGGATTCTGTATGTATCTAAAAAGCCCTCAGTTCTGGAGTGTCAGACTGCCTTAGCTCTCCTGAATGTTTCGAAGCAACACTGTCATATCTGAAATTCTAAAACAGTTTAACTCTTAACAAAAAAATTAACATCTGCTTTAAATATTAACCAGAAAGCACGCTGGGATAAGTGCCCGTCAGGCTTGGTTACAAATAAACAGTATTTTAGATTGGTGAGGGCAGACTAAAAATAATGGATGTTTGATATTTTCATGCTTGGACAAGAAATCTCGATCTCCCTCTCCTTTAAGAGTAGTAAGAGGTTCCACAGACATAGATTACTTTGGGTGCAAGTTCCTGTCTAACACCAAGAAAGTTACAAAGGAACATCCCTGATGAGGTATATAGGGGGAGGCGTTCCTAATTTAATATGCAGTGTATAAAACTGTTCATCTATAAAATCACCTTTTAAGATAGCAACTGAAGCTTACAGCAAATAAGTGAAACTTAAATGCCATAATCTGACAGATATACCTCCAGAAATCTGAGCTGTCCACTTCCTGGCTCCTCTGCAACAGGAACTTTTATCATCTTTATTAAAAGAAATGAAATAGAATTACTAAATTACCTGTTCTTCATGTGACATTAATCCCTTAGGCAATGCCTGAAGAACAGTACTGCCAAGGACTGAACTCTCCAGAGGTTTTTATGATCCTAAGTTGGTAACAGTTCTCACACAGCAAAGCTGTACAACAGGCAAGACAGCGAAAGCAAACCATGTGCCAAAGTTTGAAATGACATGCCAAAGCTTGTGGCACTGCTCACACTCCAAGCTCCAGACAGCCCATTAGCTGGTCATCAAGAGAATTTTACCTTAGGGCTGGAAGTTTCTACCAGTGGTTTATTTGCAATTCCAGCACTGGCTTTAGCCAGTTCTGATTCAGCCTGTTTCAGAGCTTTCTGCAAAATGTTTCTCTCTCGCTGCCAGGATTCTCTTTCCAGTTCTTGAACAGAGTTGGTATCACACGTAGATCTGATCTAAAAAAGAAACCCAAAGGAAGTGAGCTGTGATGGGGTTTGCATATTACTCCCACAGCAAATATTTCAAAGAGAGTAATAACCTAAACTTGATGGACAAAAACCATGAAGATAACTAGGCTGAAAATCAGCAGTGGCACTCAGGTGTTAAATGGTAGGATGGGCAGCTGAAGCACACAAGCAGCCTTTCTTAAGAAGGATCAAAGTAATTGTTAATCAAGCTACCTCTTCTCTACAGATCTGTCTGAGCAGCTGTACAGGAATCCTATTCCCTTTAATAACAGAGTCTCCTCAACACTTGAAAACTGAGAGAGCTGGGCTGGGGCAGCCTGGAGAAGAGAAGGCTCCTGAAGGGGAGACCGTAGAGCAGCTCCAGTGCCTAAAGGGGCTACAAGAAACCTGGAGAGGGGCTTTGGACAAGGGCCTGTAGGGACAGGACAAGGGGAATGGCTTTAACCTGCCAGAGGGGAGATTGAGATGAGCTCTTAGGCAAAAGCTCTTCCCTGTGAGGGTGCTGAGGCGCTGGCACAGACTTTTCCCAGAGAAGCTGTGGCTGCCCCATCCCTGGCAGTGTTCAAGGCCAGGTTGGACACAGGGGCTTGGAGCAACCTGCTCTAGTGGAAGGTGTCCCTGCCCGTGGCAGGGGGTTGGAACTGGATGAGCTTTAAGGTCCCTTCCAGCCCAACCCATTCCACAATTGTATGAAAGGCTCTCCACTTCTCAGCATATTTAAAATGAGTTAAAAAGTGCTTCAAGAATCTAACACTACCCTCAGTACCATTTGAAAATTAGGTATTGATTTCTGTCCAAGTTAAACTCTTGTCCTCTACTTATCATCTAATTCACAGATGTTCTATTCAATTTCAGGTTTTTCCACTGAACCTTTTTTATCTTGAACAATGCATTTCCCTTTGCATGTCCTTCACCGGCATAGCGGCTGTGCCATATCACACATGGAGATGAGATAGAAGAGCTCTTTGAGAACAAGGGCAGAGATAAGGACTTCAGGTACAAAACACACTTCAGATAAGTATTATTAAAAATAGTTCAAACATGAGGAAAAAAACCCATGTGTATCATACATAAAAGGAGGGAAGTTGCTCTATATTGGCCTCCTCAGCAAGCATCCCTGTGAGGATCATGGTCCCACCATCCTAGGGACCTACAGATCTACAAAAGCTCAGTTTGAAGGTGGTAACAGATACTTGCAATATCTGAAGGAATTCCACATGATTCATCTATGCAGTTGATTTTACTGCACCAGTTGGCTTTTCATTGACCAGTTGACTCCATATTCACCTTGGCACAGGTTTTCCCTTTTGGCATTTGCCACTTTCCCTGTTTAATAGTCCCCCATTTATCACAACTCAAGGAGGTAATAGCAGTAAATTCCTTTGGTCTCCAGAGCATGTACTTCAGTATCTTAAAGGAAGGAGAAATTCAGGGAGGAGACTGAAGCAAAAAGTGATTCTGGAAAAGAAATCAAAGCCTGTGAAGAGGGCAGAGAGAAGGGACCGTTTGTGCCCACAGAAGCAATGATATCAAGGTAGGTTTTGCTCTCTAAGCTATAGAAAGGCAGATGTCTTTAGAGAGCTCCACTAAACTTCTTTTGTTACACAAAACAAGTTGGAAAACTTGAGTCCCTTGATTTTAGTGTGGCCATAGTCCCTAGAGGAGGCAATTGCAAAGTGTGGTCCAAGAAGAGAAGGGACTGCTATTCTGCATGGCATTCCTGGGCTTAATGTGATGAGAGCCTGGAAAACCTAAACCTTGTGGAATGCATTTGGAACAGAGTTGCTAATGCAGAAGACCTAATGGTATCAGAGGAAAAACAAACAACCCAAACTATTTTTCCTTTACCAGTAGAGTAATAACTTAGAGGGAGCTGAGCCAGAAAAACAGCTCAGCTCTGGAGGGAGTTCTGCTAAGTCAGATTTAAATAGAGCCATAAGGTTGCCAGGTTCCCCCCCCACAGGCTCTGAGCATTTTGCCCACAGCAGAGAGCTCTAAAGCTTTGTGAGAGAAAGGCTTAACCAAAATAACTCCATGGACACCTCCTAGGGAAGAGGTCACATCCCCCTCCTCAAGGCTGGAGATGATCTATTTGGCAACCACCTAAATGGCTGCACAGGTGACATAAAGGAAGTATTTATTGTGTTTTGTAAGCAGTTAAGACACAGGCAGAGCTTGCACCCTGCCAAAGCAGATTGTCATACATCTTGTGTTGCAGAGCACGTGACAACCACACGAATTACAGAAGCCTCTTCATGTACCAGACAGTCAGAACTATTTCCCAAAGGTGTGTTTTCTGGGGATCTGCTATCCAGCAGGTGAGGGAATAGAGAGAGGCTGAATCAAACAAGAGCCAAGACTGTTAGGTAGCCCTAAATCCCCAAATTTTGGCCAAAATGTAGTTGAAGATCTCTCTGTTATGAGAGAGATAAATGATAGGGCAAACTTATCTGGTGAGTAAGATGGAATCTAAGATCTTTAAGTTTTTATACTGTATTTTCGTATCAAATAGAACCGGGGCTCAGTCCTTGACAACCCCTAGACTTGCATCAATCATTTACAATACTGCAAACATCAGTCAGAAACACCCCTCCCGAGATGACAAACCACTCCCGGGCTTCTGGAAGACAAGTTGACAGTTTGCTGAAAACCAGCTGTCTCTGGATGCATCCAGAAGCAGCAGCCACACATCCCAAGGATTGATGCCCTTGGACATACTATTGTGTATCTAGGAAGAAAAATGCCATCACAAGCAGACTCTGCAGTACAACAAAAAAGCAAGAGGCTGATACTAAAATATGTTCATATAGTGACAACATGAGGACAAGAGCACTCTTTTTTTTTTCTATCCCCAAAGGCAAAAATGATTTTCCTCAGGATGTTTTACTGAAAAAGAAAGGGGAGGAAACCAATCAACTTACATGTGTGCTGCAACCCAAAGAATACAGAACAACTTACTGGATGATCAACATACAGATGCTGTTTTCCTTACCTGAGATGCAGGAGGAGATAATAAATCTGATTTTTAGTTCCTTTAACGTCTGCAGTAAGAGGCTACAGCTTCATCATTTGATACAGGCCAATCATTAATTGTTCTGTTAAACAGAAATACTGGTCAAGTATTCAAGTATCAGGGTGATTTGTAGTATGTGAAGGTAATTTGATTCCTCCTCCTCACTGGATGACTTTAAGTTTTGAGGCTGTATTTATGCACTCTTCATCACACAAAATACTATGAATACATGCAGAAATCAGCAAGTTTTGTTAAGTTTTAAGAGTAGAATTTCTAATTATTCTGCACGGGATTTACTCAGAAGTTCTGTATTTTACACAAGTCTGAAATTCTATCAATGCAAATTCAGGCTGCAGCAAAAACATCACCAGAATTTGAACTCTGCTGCCAAAGAAATATGAAATTAAATGCTACTTGGCCATTCATTCCTGACCCTTTGTTTTTCCCTGCCATGCTCAATGGAGTTTTCCCATTCTAACTGTGCAGATGTGTTCATTAACACCTGCTGTTTTGATTGCTCTCATAATCAGACTGCTGCAGCTACTAAACTACCAAACAACTCTTTCCAGTAGGGAGTTGGGTTTTAAGCAGGGCCGCTTCAAAGATATAGTTCAAACACAGGCACATGAGTTTCTAAGGGGAATGGCTGCAGTGGATAGCAATAACCAGTCTGCTGCCACCACAAAACCATGGTCTCACACAAGGTTGAGTCTTGGAAGCAGATAACATCACTCAGTCCCTTCAGCACAGGGCTCTCAGCCATGACCCACACAAGTTCATAAGCAAAATGGAAAGAAAATGACTATTTTATGAGCTACTCACTTATCCACAGTTTTATCTATGAACTCGTTCATGTGCACAGCTACAGAAAGCAACTGCTGCCTTATCTTCTCTAGCTGTTGTTGCTGCTGTTGCAAATGTGGTTTCTCAGTTTCTTTTGTCACGGCCTGTTTCACGTTTCGATCTTTGTTTGAGGTACACAACAGTTCTTGCTGATGGTTGGGTGACAGGAGAGTTCGTTCTTCTAATATTGCCACTGTTCGCTGCAGTTCTTTAATTCTTTGTTCATCTCTCTGGTGTTGCTGTTCCAAGTTCTGCTGTTAGAACAGAATAAGGAGTAGGTAACTGCATCTTATACATACACACGCATATGCATATATATATACACACACGAGTATTTTTTGGTTTTGTTTTGATATACACAGAGACTACAAGTAAAGGCATCCCACCTAACTATCCATATCCACACCCAGCATATCCATCTTAGTGTTCCTTAACTCACAGACCACTTTTAGGGGAAGGGCCACCAGGAAGCAATTCAGTGACTCTGGAATGGGCATTTTCTCCATCCATTTTCAGATGTGGTGACAGAGGAGTCTCCAGAGAGCCTGCAAAGCCTCCCTCCTTCCCTAATGAAAGCCAAGCAGTTGAGAAACAAGGGCAAAATCCAGATTGTTGCAAACCATAATTAGGAGCCTAACTCAAAATAAGGGCAATGACATGAAACCTAGTTCAGTTCCGTGCTGTGTTTAAGCCATATCCTTCTCCAGCCGTATCTGTTAACAACACTCAATTCCCAGCATAACCTAAGATGTAAAGATCAACTTCTGTCAACAACCAACTCAGACACAACCCCCTGAAAACAGCTGTATTTGAGAAATGCAGGAAAAGAGCTCATCTAACGTGTTTTTCAGAAAGCTTTGTTTCAAGGGAAGGAAACATTTCCATTAAACACCACCACCCACAGGGTTAAATTTGTGGGTGGCTATTTCAGTGTAAGGCAAAGCTTGCAGAGCTTTCTCACCAGTCTCTCCTGATCTCTCTGCCAGTTCTTCTGCTTCTCTACCTCTGTTTGTTGCTGCTGTCTCCTCTCTCTGTCTCTCTCCTCTTTCTTGTTTTTATCTTGCTCTTTCATGGCCTTGTAGAGCAACTGCAGTTGTTCCCAGTCAGCTTTCAGCTTTGCCTCCCTCTCCTTCTGGGCCTCTAAGGAACGGATTACCTCTTGCTTTTGAGCCTGGAGAGATTCCAGCATAGCTCGTAACTTGTCATTGACTTCTCTCTCCTTCTGGGTTTCTTCACAGCACATCTGTACCTCAGCCTCCAGCTGCCTTTTGGAACGAATGGCCTTCTGGTGCATTTCTTCAATGATAGCCAGCTAGCTCCATGCTTCGGGACCTCTCTTCTTCCAGCTGGGCTTGGAGCTCTCGAACACAAGGCTTGTTCCCAGCAGCGACTCCCTGTACTGACAAGAAGCACCTTCCTTCACTCTCACGCTCAACTGCTCTGTCAAAACACGTTCGTGATTTAAGGAATTCAGGAGCTCCAAGGTGCGATTCTTCTCAGCATCCAGATTTTTCTGGAGCTCCAAAAGCTTGGCCTCTTCCTGTGCCAGCAAAGCTTCACAGCGGGAGTGCTCGATCTGAAGTTCCTTGCGGAGATTATCATTGACTGTTTGGCTCGTGCTCCAAGGAAACAGCCAGCTGGCTCTTCTGCATCAACTTGCAGCTCCAAGGCAGCCTGTAAGCTTCCTGTTTAAAGGGGGAAGCACAGACACTCACTGGTGGGGCTGGCTGGCATTCAAGCAATTTCCAGCCTCCTGTTCTATCCAGGAAGATTGAACTGAAGTAGCTCAGGTATAAAAAAACCCAAATTAATTAAAAATGGCAAGTCTAATTTTCTAATTACAAGTGCCAGAAGCATGGGGAGACCTTAGAGCAGCTCCAGAGCCTAAAGGGGCTACAGGAAACCTGGAGAGGGGTTTTGGACAAGGGCCTGTAGGGACGGGACAAGGGGAATGGCTTGAACCTGCCAGAGGGGAGATGGAGATGAGCTCTGAGGCAGAAGCTCTTCCCTGTGAGGGTGCTGAGGCGCTGGCACAGGGTGCCCAGAGAAGCTGTGGCTGCCCCATCCCTGGCAGTGTTCAAGGCCAGGTTGGACACAGGGGCTTGGAGCAACCTGCTCTAGTGGAAGGTGTCCCTGCCCGGTGGCAGGGGGTGGGACTGGGTGAGCTTTAAGGTCCCTTCCAACCCAAACCAGTCTGGGATTCTATGACACCAATACAACCAAATATGTAATGTTAAAATACCTTCTTCAGTTAGCAAGACCTTCTATTAGTGAGAAATCACTCAATCCCCTTAGTAGGTTACATCTGAAGCAGAAATAACACACGTTGTTTTAAAAAGACTGAAAAATCTAAGCAGTAAGAGTAGCTGTAAAACCTCTGGATTTTACAAGCCCATCTTGTTTAAAGCACACGGTACAGACAGATAAAAATAATCCATCCCTAGATCCATATGGGGAGCCAGCCTTTCTTCAGAAGGAAAAGCAGCAATGAAGGGGCAGTCCCAGGGTGCTTGCAGACAGTCAGAGCTCCTTGCTGACCTCTTCTCTCATCTGGTAGAAAGCCAGGTCAGATGCTAAGTGGCATCAGCTTTCTGTAGCAGGGCTAGAAAGGACGATTTGGGAATGCAAGGCTGCAGGGATCTGAACTGGGAATGGTTTAGTCTATGGCACAGCTACACCTGGGGCAATGCACTTTTCTCTTTGCCTTGGCTAAAATGGGCCATGCCTTCCCTGCATAAGCAGGCCTTGTAAAAGCTGGAATATGTTACTGCCATGTGCTACCATGCAAGTAGTAACAAAAATCCCAACAAAACCCACCCACAAACCTAAACACCTATCAGAAAGATGATGTGAGAGGCCAAACTACAAGGAAATAGAGTCAGAATTGTGTTTCCTCACTTAAGGCATTGAACTAGGATTGTTTTGGAGTTGTCTGATAGAGTTGGGGGTCTGGTGTTTAAAGTTTTAGAAAAGGTTTATGTTAAATCTTCTTCCTTTTCCAGTCACTGTAGGCCTTTTACAAGAACCAAGTCACTGTTATCACAGTATCAGAGAGAAAGCTCTTCATTTAATTTTCTGTTCAGTTACAAGAAAAGAGAACAAAAAGACTTTGGGTTAACCTCCAAAAATACATGTTACATTGGAAAGGCTCCAGTTTCTCTCCTACCAAGCACATGTACCACTGGATGGTTTCCTTTATAATCTCAGTTGATCATACACATCCCATCCTCATAGCACATTTGCTCTGCAATCAAGGGTGCAGATACACAGTTGGCAGAATCTGGCTCTCCCCACACAGCAAGGGGCAGTACTGGTGAAAACGTGAAATGTGAAAGCGTTAAGGCTCTGGAAATACTAAGAAGATATGAAGAGAGGGGGAAAAAAAGGCATAAAACTTCTGCTTATTTCTGTATGTGCAATTAAGAAGGGTAACTGAAAGCATAATTCTGTGAAAACAAAAATAAACCGATGCACATTCACTAGAATGTTTTTGGTTTATAACAGTTATTAAAAAACCTAAACATTTATGTGAAAAGACTGTAAAAGAACCTGTTAGTATTTTAGTTGTTAAGTTTATGTACCAAGGGAGGTGACCTGAAGCACTGAGATGTAGGCTTACCTCCAAGGCCTTTGTCTTTTCATATTCTGTTCTCCTTATGCTGAAGCTGTGTTCTCAAACAAACCTTGTAGCTCAGTTTGCTTCAGATGCTCAGCCTTCAAGTCTTCAAGTGCAGCTGTCATCCTTTTCTTTTAATCCACTCAGAACTGCAAGTTCAAAAGGACATTTCTGTCAGTGTTCAGAACAGGACATCCTCCACCAATGACACAAGCAAGATATTTTGGGTTACTTTTTGTCAAGCTGGTACAACTGATTTGTTTCTTTAAGCCTCTGCTCTTTCTCCAGAGGATCACTTTTCAAGTCACAGCTATTTAGCAGCCTGAAAACATTTACCTCCCTGCAAGCAAAGCTGGAATTTCTCTATTAGTAACAATAAAGACAGAGGGAGAAGTTACCTCTCCTGGCACAGCAAAACTGCTGTCCTGTGAAAGAAAAAACTGGGGGTGTGAGGTGGGCAAACATACACAAGATGACAGGCAAACAGAAGTGCCAACCAAAAGACTAAACCAAAAGCTGCAGGAGTAGGGTACATCAGGGATGCAGGGGTCTAGCCTGTTCGTTCTTAATACACCCATACAACGTGCACATGTTTCCACAGCCTTCTCAGTCAAGGCTGCAGAAAAGGTAAATCTGCACATTTGAATTGAAGAATAAATAAATTTAAGCAATTCTTAAAGAAAAATTAACACAGCCATGAGAAGTGAGAGGTTAGTTTTCCTCCTCGCGTTCCCAAGTGCTAAGCCTGTCACGGATCCAATGAGGATAAGTTCTTTCAGACCTACCGATAAGTAAAATAAATGAATAAATCTACTTCTCACCCGTAACTGGTTCATTTCCCTCTGAAGCTCTTCTAGGATTTCTGCAGCCTTTCATTCTCTTGCTTACTTTCAGAAAGCTCTGATTTCAGGGCTGCTTTTTCTTGATTCAAGAGATCACATGTTTCAGAGGCTCTCTTCTGCTCCTCAGACAGGGTGCTGTGCAAGTCACTTACAATAGATTTTTCCTCCTGAAGCTTATATTCTAATAATTCAACTAGGAGAAGAAAATGTTATTTGTATTACACAGAACTTGACAATATGTTATCAACTTACCCTGAGCTATTGTGATATACTCTAAAGTAACCTGTTGCTAATGGACTCTAAACCTCATTAAGCAAACCCATCCATTTACTGGCAAACATATATATATAATATATATAACATATATATAACATATGTATAACATTATATATTATAATTTATATATATAATATATATATATTATTTTACTATATATGGCCCTTGTTGGGTTTTCTACGTGTATACACTATTGAAGAGTAACCTTCAGTTCTATTGGTTTGGGTTATTTTAAAGCTTCTCTTTGCTTTTCACAGTTTCTTAAACTACTAACATTAGAAAAGAATTCCTTCATCTGCTAAAAATCATAGAAACCCGAGTGCATTAGTAAAACTGAAGAACTGTACAGCATAAGAAGGACATGGAGCTGTTGGAGCAAGTCCAGAGGAGGCCACAAGGATGATCAGGGACTGGAGCACCTCCCATACAATGGCAGGCTGAAGAACATTGGGGCTGTTCAGCCCTGGAGAAAGAGAAGCTGCGTGGAGACTCAGAGCAGCTTCCAGTATCTGAAGGGGGCTACAAGGATGCCGGAGAGGGACTCTTCATCAAGGGGCTGTAGTGAAGGACAAGGGGTGATGGGTTTTAACTGAAACAGGGGAAGTTCAGGTTAGATATAAGGAAGAAACTCTTCCTGTGAGGGTGCTGAGGCGCGCTGGCACAGGGTGCCCAGAGAAGCTGTGGCTGCCCCATCCCTGGCATGTTCAAGGCCAGGTTGGACACAGGGGCTTGGAGCAACCTGCTCTAGTAGAAGGTGTCCCAGCCCGTGGCAGGGGGCTGGAACTGGATGAGGTTTAAGGTGCCTTCCAACCCAAACTAGTCTGGGATTAATGTGATCTGTTTCTTTGCAAACAATCTTTTTTTTTTTGCCTTTTATCTTCCAGGCAAGAAAGGAAAGAACTGGCATTGAAGACCAGGTAACAAGAA
This sequence comes from Strigops habroptila, assembly GCF_004027225.2. NCBI lineage: Eukaryota > Metazoa > Chordata > Aves > Psittaciformes > Psittacidae > Strigops > Strigops habroptila. Next base: position 2,701,306 of record NC_044281.2, read on the forward strand.
CTTGGGTGACAACTACCTTTCCTCCGAAGGTGATGTTCTCGTTTGCTCCCATGTTCCTCTGCATTGGTAAGGGTTTCCTGTAACTGCTGTAGCTTCTCCTGGTTCTGAAGATGTGTCATACGTAGCTGAGCTCGGAGGTCCTGTATTTCTGAGAGGCAAGCTATTCCGGTCTGAGGAGAAAAGGTGCTCTAACAACCATCTGCTTCTGCTCCTCCTGAAAATAAACAAATCCTATTAAATCCACAAGGTTATCCCTTATTTCCTAAAAAATATGAACTCTACAGACCACCCCTTCCAGTACAAGTTTTATACTGTGGCACTAAGTTCATGCTTCATTTAATGCAAAATGTTAACAGCAAGTAACAAAGAAAAAAATCCACTTCACTAGCTTCCCAAAACAGGAATAAATACCTTAATTAATATAGTTGATACATAATTATACTACAGACCATTTGGGTCAGTACCTAAACCCTAAATATTAATTATTGAAGCAAAAATTGCCAGATTTCAGAGTTAGCTCAGTATCTACCCCTTTGCAAGAGAGGTCTGTGAAGCTCTAGCTAAATTCTATCTAGAATTCTGTAAGTATAACACTTGAAAGAGGTTTTCTTTACCTGTTGTTTCATGATATACTCCAGTTTTCTGCTAATGAACCATCCCCAACCAGACCAAGATTGGAGAAGTAAGACTTCAAGTCAATTTGCAAACACATTTCTCTCCTTCTTCAAACACACTCTGGACTGCTTGCAGAAAGTTCTCCTCTCAGTCAGCAGCAATACCTGAGAGTTCCTGTTAAAAAAATATATATATATTTTAAATGGCATCTTTCTCAGTGGTAACCTAACTGTCTTTCATCTCATTCCTGTGTGTAAGAGTCTATGAACCTGCTAATTTAAGCAGACCAAAGGTGCTTAAAGAGGACTGTTCCAACCTCAGAAAGAGTCCCTTGCTCCTTATAAACAACACACACACACGCACATTAACTACATAACAATATTTCTGTAGATGTAAAAAACTGGTTACCTTCACAGAATCACAGAGTGGTTGAGGTTGGAAGGGACCACGTGGAGGTCATCTAGTCCAACCTCTCTGCTCAATGCAACATCAACTAGAGCACATCACTCAGGATTGTGTCTTGATTGTTCCTGAGTAGCTTCACAGATGGAGACTCCACAATCTCTCTGGGCAACCTACTCTAATGCTTAGTCACGCCTCACAGTAAAGAAGTTCTTCCTCATGTTTAGTTGGAACTGCTGTGTCTTTTAGTTTAGTTTATGCCTCTTGTCCTATCACCTGGCACACCAAGAAGCAGTCTGGCCCCATCCTCTGGACACCTCCCTTCACATACTTATCACAGAATGGTTTGGGTTGGAGGGACCTTAAAGCTCCTCCAGCTCCAGCCCCTGTCACGGGCAGGGACACCTTCCACTAGAGCAGGTTGCTCCAAGCCCCTGTGTCCAACCTGGCCTTGAACACTGCCAGGGATGGGGCAGCCACAGCTTCTCTGGGAAAAGTCTGTGCCAGCGCCTCAGCACCCTCACAGGGAAGAGCTTCTGCCTCAGAGCTCATCTCAATCTCCCCTCTGGCAGGTTAAAGCCATTCCCCTTGTCCCTGCCCCTACAGGCCCTTGTCCAAGCCCCTCTCCAGGTTTCCTGGAGCCCCTTTAGGCTCTGGAGCTGCTCTAAGGTCTCCCCTTCAGGAGCCTTCTCTTCTCCAGGCTGCCCCAGCCCAGCTTCTCAGCCTGGCTCCAGAGCAGAGCTGCTCCAGCCCTCGCAGCATCTCTGTGGCCTCTTCTGGACTCACTCCAACAGCTCCACTTACATACTGACCAGGTCCCCCCCTGAGCTTTCTCTTCGCTGGGCGTGAACAGGCCCACCTCTTCAGCCTTTCCTCATATCCTTGCTTTAAAGTATGTTTTTCGCCATAATACCTTGTCTCCTCTATCTTCGACCTTGCCAAGGTAATCTTTCAGCGACTGTATAGCATCCAGCAGGGCTAAGCCCCTCCTTCTGCCATCCCTCCATCGCTGCTCGGGTCTGATGGACATTTCTCAGCTCCCTGAAATCAAAGGGACATTCTGACAAAAGCCAGGATTTTGCGGCTCTCCTCATACACCATCTTCAGCACAGTCTGAGAAGGACAAAAGGCATAATGTTAGGAGATAGGCATCAGCATCCTGGCAGTTTTAAGATGAGAGAGCACTAGACAAGGAAAATAAGGTGACTGTCTGACATAGCGTGATACAGATATAAACACGCACTTCTGCCTGCTACTTGGGAACGCTGAATAAACCAATACCCATACTCAAACACCATATGCAGTGAGCCAACAGTACCAGAGAATTTTTATCTCCCCACAACTAATTCAAGAATACAGTGGCCGCTGTACTGTTAAATAGTGTATTCGCAATGTTAAAGTACAAATGGGAGCCTCAGCCAGAGCATTTTATTGCTGTGCACATCCACACACTAATATGCAATTAAGCCAAAGGACTGTGCTTTATCTTTGCTGTTTCTGAACTCTTTAGCTAACTTTCCTGAGAATACATTAAATTCTATCCAGTGTGAAGCTAGGTTACTAAACGCCAGTGATGCCAGAAAACTGAATTATGTATTTAGACAACTTTGGCTTAATTTAGCAGCTTACGTACAAATAACATCTCCCAAAATAATCAGTCTTAATAAGTTACACAGTGGAAATTGTTTCCTCTGACACTGTCAGGAAAAATAATCTCTTTTAAATAAATTCCCTGTTCACAAACTATTACATCATGCACAGATGTTTCCTGGTCTCTTTTCAAGGAAGGTCACTGGAGATTTAAGTCCTTTTCTACACACATCTCATCAGAAATATCCCAGCCTGATGTGGAGCTGTTCCTTGTTGCTACTCACTTTAACACCACCACCACAGAGTACTTCTCTTTAACTCCTGATATTCTTTCTTTGCACTTTTTGAATGACTTAACTTTTGAACCAACTTGAGTTGCTTTCCTGTCACTTGAACCAAAAGAGTGATTACTTCAAGAACCAAAGCTACATGATGAAAACCTTAGTAAACATGAACAACAGAAGCACAGTAAATTGCTCCAACTAAACATCCAGTACTGGAATTTGCATTCAGATCTTACAGCCAGTAAAGATTAGATTGACAATCCAGAGAAGAAACTGTTTCTTAAGATAAAATAAAATTCACCTCTTCCACAAAGTCTATGAAACTATGCTTTTGAGAACTACTACTTTTCAGATACAGATTTGGGACAGAAGGGACCTTTAAAGATCATCTAGTCCAACCCCTGGCACATGGGGGTATCTTTCATTAGACCAGGTTGCTTAAAGCCTCATCCACAGCTTCTCTGGGCAACCTGTTCCAGTGTCCTTTGAGGCATTTCATAGTTGTTTCCCTGTTGTTCCTAATACATCAGCTGCTCCTGGCTCTTCTCTGTTGCTCAAAACTCTACCCCTTTCTCTTGCTAACTCTAATTTAAAGCTCTCCTTACAGGTTTGGCCAGCTTATTGGTGAAGACAGTCTTGTCCTACTTGGTCAGGTGAATCCCATCAGCTCCCAACAGACCTGTCCATGATAGAAATCAAAACCTTAAGTATAGGTAACACTAGCTACACAGCTAGGTATTTTCCTGTTTGTGTCCTCCATCCTGAACCCCTTCCTCTGACTGGGAGTATAGAGGAGAAAACCATCTGTGCTCCCAATCCTTTTAACATTCATCTGAGGGACATAAAGTCTCTTTTGATGGTTCCAAATTGCCTTGTTACAGTATTGTTATTGCACACAGTTATGGTATTACTGTTCCTAGATGGAAAGTAGGAGCAGATGGTTATCTGCAGGGTTCACTAGGCTTGGCAGCCTCTCAGTGATGCCACGAATTCAAGCTCCTGGTAGGCAGCAAACATCTCTAGAGGAACTGTCTGGATAGCAAATGCTGGTGCTTCAGTGCCCCTCAGTAAGGAATCTCTCATTACTGATACTTTACAAACTTTTCTGGTAGCACAGGTTCTAATGCGAGTAGGTGGTTGCATCACCTTTGCATGGTTGGCTTTTCCTTCATCATGTCAGTTACTCAATGTGCTTTTCATTCTCCAGTGCCAGAGCATCACATGCCTGTTTTGAAGGGACACTTCAGAGGATGGAGGAAGGTTCTTCCTTCTGCCTCGAGCTGAGATAAAGGTCCAGTCTCCTTCATCTTGTGAGTTACTTGTGTCAGCCAGTGTAAGTCTGAATTCAGACTTACCTTCCCCTTGCACAGCCTTACTTCATTGCACAGATCTTCCTCCATTTTGTTGAGCAAGCTGAAAGAATCTGCTGAAGATTTGAGGAGGCAGCATTCACTTTCTAGGAAGTATATTTCTTCTGGTTTCTTATTATTTAAGAACTCCCTGTAGCCTGCTAATTTGGAGCACTGAATTTCTCCCCTTCACAAGCTGGGATTCTTCTAATGGCTGAGAGCTTGTTCAGCTGCAGCACCAAACCAAACGAGGCCAAGGCAATACACTTTCTTAAAAACTTGTTCGTTGTGACTACAGTAAGCCATCACTGCTCGAGTCTTCTGTATATTCTTCATGCTCCTTGAAGCTTGACTCTGAAAGATCCGCTCCACACCTATGTAGTGGTGTTCCCACAGCTCTCCATCTATCAGAATGACAAGAATAGGCAGGGAGCATGATGTCAGCTAGCTATGCTTGCTTAGGAAACAGCTTTCTGTAAAGCCTCCAAGACAAACCCATAAATCAGATCAATTAGTCCTTGAACTGTCACATTCTGGAACATCACTAGTGCTGTCCTAGCAAAATCTTCAATTCTAGCAAGTACAAGCAAGACAAATGTCAGGAAATTTTGTCACATGAGAGATGAAATAATTACTCAAGAACCAACATCAACTTGAATTTTAAACCATTATAGAACAGCTTCCAGTGTAAAGGTCACAGCTAACTATTTTTGTAATTAGCATTTTCATTTCTGCCGTTTCAGTTTTAAATTGCTTCTATTAATCATGTATTACCTTCAGCTGTGGTGAAAAGTATTTCCTTTTCTCTCACTGATTCCATAAAATCTGGAAACATTCCACGGTACTGCAGATAAGCCATGAACCCTAGCATCTAGGTGCTCTGAAGTCTGTAGCTCCTGCTTCAGTTTAGCTGCCAAATTTGAGCTGGTATCTGAAGAAAGAGACAGCCCCCCCCCAGTGTTACAAAGATGAAAAGCACTTCAAACCAGCATAACCACTTGCAAAATATCAATGATTTCTTCTGCTAGTTTGAATGCAGCTGAAGTTATTTGTGAGATCTCAACTAACGACAACAAGTAAAAAGGTTGTAAGTTGCCTTTAGCACCAGAGAAAGTATCATAGTTAAGTCAGGACTCACTAAAACCCCATGCTTCCTTTTCAGAACGCAAAGTTGAAAAGGTATAAGCAGACTTCCACTAGCACAAATACACAAGTGTCTCTAAACACAGATCCACCTGACAAAGGCATAGCCTTCAAATAAAAGAGCTACAATAAAACAAAATGGGAGAAAGAGGAAATGTTGTAACATTTTTATAATGAAGTTAAAGGTGAAAGGAATCTCCAAAGTTCAACTTACTGCTGCCATATCCATCACTCATCTCATCTACAGCAGATGCTCTTGATCTTACATCATCTTGTAAATCCGAAGGGGTTAAAGTTAGATTATCAGCTTCTCTCATCTGCTTGGAAAGAAATTTTTCATATGAGTTCAGTTTCTGGAATCTAGCTGTAGAGTTTTCTGCATTTTATAACAACTTTGTTATTAGTGCAGAGTTTAGCAAATGCTCACATCTCTAGTGTTAGAGATGGCAAATCCCATGGTGAATGTAACACTGGAAGGCATTCCATCACATTTTTTCCTCCCTTTCAATAGTCTATTAAGAAAGAGACATGTATTTATCATTAATTGCCCTTCAAAAGCAAGGCACAACAATATACAACTGAAGATTCATTTTCTGAAGTACAGACTTTATCTTCCTGTGAGATGATACAGACACAATATACCAAATATTGCCACTAAAAAGAAAAAACCTCTATTCTTCAATTTGACTCAGTCTCTACTAACACTCAATGACAGGTATTTGTGAGTGAAGAACTTTTAGAAAGTCAATTGAGTACTGTGGAAGCAAAACACTTTTACATGTTTTAGCTCAATTACTTGCACATGAAGTATTATCACCAATTTATCATTCACTTCCTGCTTGTGCCACTGCAAAAGTACCAGGATCTGAAAAGTCTTTTGAGAACATGAGAATAATACCCAGATTTTTACTGACACCACATCAGCAGTGTGCAGACACACACGACGCAAAGCCAGCTGTAAACAGCTTATTGCTCTATTTTAGGATTAGGAGTATCAGAAGCAGTGGTAAACAGTGTTTTAATACAGGCCAGAACCTTACGCACCCCTCTTGCTGTACAAGGCTCTGCTACTTGGAGCCAATGGACCAACAGGGATCTGAAGGAGACTGAGCTGAGCAGTCTTGTTTAATTAGAATTAAATCAGATATGAGATATCACTTACCAAAATCTTCTTCTCCATATCTTGGTCATCATCAACAGAGTAGGTACTTTCAGAGAAAGCAGGAGATTTTCTATCTACTCCCACTGCTGCTTCATCACTGCTGTTTTCATACAGGTTAGAACATCCCAGCAATCCAGAATTACCTTCCTGTATGGATGACCTGGTGTGCATCATCTCAAGATCTGTGCTTTCCACTTCCGAAAAGGGTGTCAGGACTGGTTGAACATCCAGGCTTATGTCTTGCTTTCTCATAATCTCCGGTGACCCCCATGAAGCCATACCTGCAGTGAAATCTGGAAATCTGTCAAATTGGTTTTTGCCTATGTTCAAGTTGTGCTTTGGAGCATCAGGAGTTTGATGACTTTCCAACATTTGCTGGCCAATGCTTTTTCAAATCTTGCCTCCTCTTCAGAGTCGTTGATAGCATCCAATTCCCGACTCAAGATATTTTCTTGTGATTGCTTGATTGGAGTTTTTGGATTTAGATTGTGAGTCTTTGAGTCAAACACAACTTCATCTTTGTCCTACAATGAAATAACACATATGAATTGTGTAACAGAATTTAAATGTGATTTTAAAAACTGAAAGGCATTAACTTCAAAAGATCTTTTCAAATTTAATAGTTGTATCTATTATTATGCAAAAATTATCTGATGCTTTAGTATATTTGATATGCCAGCTAACCAGGCTTTTTAACAAGCATATAATCAACAGCAGAAAAAAACCTCCCCACAACTGTACAATAAGCAAATGTCTTTCTGCAGAGCTGACTTTTGTATCAATCAGGAAAGAAAGGGTATTCCTTAGCAGTGTAGACAATCTTCCTATGTTCAAATAGACATCAAAACCTGTTGCTTTACTAAGTGGACAAATCTATCTATCTTAGTTCCTGACACAGGGCACTAGGAAAAAATGGTTAAGAAGTCTACAGACAATTCCTATGCCTGCCATTTCAATGTGGGAGAAACTTTTGACCATCTACTTCTAGTCACCGCAAAGAACAACAACATAGACTCACAGACTGATTTGGGTTGGAAAGGACCTTAAGATCATCCAGTTCCACCCCCCCACCACAGGCAGGGACACCTCACACTAGACCATGTCACCCAATGCTCTGTCCAACCTGGCCTTGAATACTTCCCTACTTGATGTGATCCTTGCACAAAACTGGCTGTTTTCCAGGCTGAGGGCTTGGGTATCTGAATGGGCACAGAACCTTTCCATCCTCTTTCCCACAGTGTGAGGCATAGTCACTGACCAGGCCAAGGCTAGACTTCCACCTTCAAACTGCAGAGACATCCCTGCCTACCTTGCTATGGGGGCTCTCATTCCAAACTCCTCTACCTCCTCCCCTGCTGTGTAGCTATCTGCCCTAGCATGGTCTCTTCAATGGGCTGCTTCTCACACTTCTTTCCCCTCACTCCTCACTGCCTGTGCAGCATTTTACCCATTATCTCTTAAATATGTTTTTCCAGGAGTGCCACACATGTGGCTGATGGGCTCAGCTGTGGCCTGTGGTGGAACCAGCTCTGCCCAGCATGGATCAACCCTGGCCTTTTGTCAGGGAGGCCACCCTGCAGCTCCCCCACTGCCAACACCCAAAACATACCTTAGGATCCATGCCCCAAACCATACCCAGCTCAGAAAAACTGACTGGATTAGGTTTCCATGAATGCTTGCCCTGTTCTTAGTTCTTCTAAGCATCTACCTCTAGCCACTACTGGAGAAACTATGAATAGACGCTTCAACTGACTCACCACAGCCACTTTTATGTCACAGTATTCATGTTCACCCTTTCTTACAGCACTGAAAAGGATAAACTAAATGGCTTTATTTTTTAAAAAAGATAATACTATTAAAACCAAATCACATACCTGTTTATCAGTGGGGGAAGCCAGTACAGCAAGTGGCTGATCAACATTTGCCTCCAGTTCTTCCAATTCCTCCATTCCTCTTTTAAGGGCTACACCTTTTCTTTCTCCCTGGCAGAGAGGCTTGGGAAGGCAAGTCTCCTCCTGATCACGTTGCTCTCTTGGCTTGCACGACTCCAACTGTGAAATCAGCTCACCCCTTTCCAGTTGTAAGGCTTCAAGCTCTTTCACATACACCTTGATTTGATTTTTCAGTTTTGCAGTGCTACCTTGCAGCTCACTGATTTCTCTCTGATAAGCTACTTCTTTCTGATTCAGTGCTTGCACCTGGGAATCAAGTCTGGAAACTTCTAATTGAAGACTATAAACATCTTGAGCCTGACTTGCATCTCTCTTTTCCAACTCAGTTTGAAGCTCTGCTGCCTTTTTTGTTAAGTGTTGCAACTCGGTTGTGTCAGCTTCTCGTTGATCTGCCATTCGCTTCATTTGCCTATTTTTCTCTAGAATATTTGCTTCCCTTTCTCTCACAGCCTCTTCAAGTTCTTGAAGGCGAGAAGAAGTCACCCTGGCTTCAGCCTCCCTCTGAGAAAAACGGGTTTGGAAAAGGTTGTGCTCTTCCTGAAGCGTGTTGTACTGTGTTCTCAGAGAGGTCAGCTCTGCAACATGCTGCTCTGATGACTCCCGTAATTTTTGGCATTTTTTCTCCAAAATTTCCATTTCCAGTTTGAACTGTGATTCCTTCTCTTCCAGTTGGTGCTGCAGAGCTTCTCTAGCAGCTGAGATAAGCTCTACCTCTTCTTGAAGTTCTCTCACTCTGCAGAGTAGCAATACGTTTCTTCTGTTTGGATCAATATCACCCTGCCAGTCCAACAGTCCCTCCTTCAACTCATTCTGAAGGTTTTCCACTGGCTTTCCCAATGTAAGTTGATAGAGATCATCTTGGTTGTCACTAAGTTCATGACATACTGGTCCGAGTTGTGCCAGCTCTTTTTGAAGCTTCTCAATTACTCCATGGAGTTGCTCTACCTCTTCATCTTTGTCCTTATGCAGCCTTTCCTGGTCACTGCGAAGGTGCTCAACAAGTGATCTGAGTTCTTCAATTTCAGATTTTTGCTCTTCCACAACCTGAGCAAAAGGATAAAGTCTGAATATTACTGTATGTAGGTGGAATTACTACTGCACATAGACTTTAAATGACATTTTCCTCCTGAGTCACACAGGCATTAAGTCACACATTTTACAGCAGGAAGAACTGCACACTTCAGCTGGCAGCTACTCAGAATAGATTTCATTTACAGTAAGATTCTTTCTTCCCCCAAAAATCAAGCAATGAGCATAGAGTAAGTACTTTTACTTTATCCTCCAGAGTGTTCTCTAGCTCGTGCTGCAGCCTCCTAATTTGTTCATTCAAGTGATCGATCTCTTGATTCTTTTCTTCAAGTAGTGCTTGTGGGAATGATAAAGTTGAGGACTCACTAATACCCAGATCCTGATTTTGCTTCACATGAAGTTTTGTTAGATCCTCCTGATCAGAAAAAAAAAATGGCAATCTCATTAGAAAGGACTTACTTTCTCTGCCAACCTAATGGTAGAACAGAACTAATGGCTTTATTTAAACAATCTCTTCCTTACTACAAGGTTAAAGAACTCAAGAACAGAACTACAGCTACTTTGGTTGGATTCGTACTACTGGGTTACTACCACAGTATTTCTCAACTGTTAAGGTAAGAGATGAGCACTCTAGTTGCCAGACTGACACTCAGCCAGTTTTCTAACTTGTAACAATCTGTCAGGGCCAGAAAAATGCTAAGTTTTTTTAATTAAATCAAATTACTGTAGAAGATAATGCCATAAGCATGAATCTAGAGTATTGTGGGGGGTGTTCTACAATATCCAGTAATGCAATATTCCTTTGACAAGAGAAACAAACTAAGTATCTGTTTATAACATCACAAGATGAAGACCACAGCACTCAAGAAAGCAGGCTCTGAAGTTTGAGCTGATGAACACTACAGCTAAGGAAACCTACCTTCAAGTGTGCATTCTCTAACTGAAGCTGGCTGATGCTGGAAGTGCTGAGCTTTTCTTGCATCTCTAACTGCAAGTTCAGCTGCAATATCTCCTCGTTTTTACTGATCAAATTCTCTTTATACTGTTCTAGTTGGTCTAACAAGCTTGCAATCTGAAAGAAAGAAGAAAATGCACAGTTGTTTCAATGAAGTCCTGATCTAAGCAGAAAAAACTTCATTCATCACCTTATTTACTGAGAACAAGTAACTTCAGCAGATTCGAAGATTTAAACTCTCTCTAATCAATCTGCATGAATAGAATACTTGAGACATAAAAAGAAAGTGAGAAGCTGATGTTCCAGCTCCTCAGCTGCAAAATCAAAGTACTGCAAAGGTGGTTTTCCATTTCCTTTTCAAAAAATCTAACTGCTCATAAAAGATTTGTGAATCTGTTCTGAGCAATCAAAGCTTGACTGATGTAAGCTGACATAACAAAACAGGAGACATGTTAGCATTTGATGTCTAATGTAATCATAAGCAGTTAACATAATCACCATTCTCCTCCTCCTAGAAGATAGAAATTAGCCCTGTAGTGCTAATCCCAGTAACACAGCAATCAAAACAGTTCTGAGCATTGATTCCTTTGGCCTGTAAAAGGAGTCGGTAACCACACATTTCACTCCTTGTAGCTGTTCGAAAGCTTGAGAGCTATTTGGAAACACTGTGATCTTGCCACCCACAGGTTTTTTTTATCATCTCTTGCCTTCATGGGTAAGAACTCCATTCCTTTGAGAATGGAAAAGGCTTAGTGGCTCCTGAAGTCAGACTTCATAAGAGACATGGAACTTACATTGACAAGAAATTAGTTCTTATTACCTTACTGCTCTTGAAACAATGGTATACAAGTAACTAGAGGATGAGCCATGTTTTAATTCTTTGCACATCCTAAACTGGACTGTACACACACCGAGCGTATTACAGATACAGTAATAATGATGAAATATCACATAAGCACTCAGTGGTGGGTGTATGTATCTGTGCATGTAAATCCAATAGAAATTCTGAATAATGTGACCAGTTACATTGTGTTTCAGCTTAGCACAAGAACTCATCGCTAGCTTTTTCGGGCTCGCAATACAGAGGAGATCAGATGACACCATTATGGGCACTTGTCCCTTCTGTTCTTAAAGGAATTATCACTCACTCTCAAAGTCAACCCAAATGTATCTACCTTCTGCTCCACCTCAACTTTGGAAGGAAAGGAAAATCAGTTTACAACAAATATTGATCAATCAGTCTCAAAGTTGAAACTGATGGACAGGGGGATGACAAAATGGAACGAAGCAAGAAAAAGGAACGTTAGTTCAGGACAAAGCATGGAGAATACTGGATAAGAGGCACATCGACTACAACATCAGTCATTGGGTTTTTGAATTGCTTAAATATCCAGCTACAAGTTTGCACAAACTCTTACTTCTCTCTCTTTTGACTGAAGTGCTTCTTGCTCTGCTTCTAACTGCTCCTTCAGCACTGGAGCGGCACTGCTGTCTGCTGGCACCCTGTGCCTCGCTTCATCCAATTTGGACTGGAGGGCAGAGATCTGAATCAGGTTATTGTACTGTTGCTGTTGCAATGCCTCTTTATCCTGCAAAATACATTTTTTATTGTATGCTAGAATTAATTGTTGTCAATATACATACCCACCTAACAGAATAACCCTGCCAAAATACTTCATCATCCCTGACAAGCCCCAGTACAAGTAGTACATAATCCCAATGGCCTATAAAGAAACAGGAATTTAAAACAACTGAATGTTTTTGGCTCACTCACATGAAACACATGGTATTAGCCAGCCCCTCGGGCATCCTGCTGCCATACATGAAAGAACCCACATAGCAACAACAGAGCCTTCCTTGGTTTTATATCAAGTAAAAATAAGACATTACCCACGCCATCTTGATCACCCACAAAACCCCTCCAGTGACCATGTGCCGATCCATATTCCTGAAGAACTGGGCTGCCTTACCTCAGATTTTCCCGTATTTACTGAACAGCAAAACTGCAAGTGTGCCATAGCTCTGGACACAAGAATTAAGATTCTCCTGCCATTCCCCAGCTGCTAAGTTCTGAGGTTTCTGCGATAATCCCATAAAAACAAGCGGCAATCCAAGCTAAAGTCAGAGCTTTATGTACGCTCACTGTAAAACATTCCTCTGGATGCCCAAAGAGATGTAGTCAAAACATGGCATCTTCTTCCACCGATACCAAAATTCATAGGACAGCAGACTCCTTCAATGAACCCTACTTTCAAGACCTCAAGCAAAAGGATGAGCAATTCTCCCAGCACAACCCTAACTAGAAGTGGCGAAGAGAAGCTGCGTAGAAGCCTCATAGCAGTCTTCCAGTATCTGAAGGGGGCTACAAGGATGCTGGAGAGAGACTCTTCATCAGGGACTGTAGTGATAGGACAAAGGGGTGATTGGTTCAAACTTAAACAGGGAAAGTTCAGGTTGGATATAAGGCAGAAGTTCTTCCCTGTGAGGGTGCTGAGGCGCTGGCACAGACTTTTCCCAGAGAAGCTGTGGCTGCCCCATCCCTGGCAGTGTTCAAGGCCAGGTTGGACACAGGGGCTTGGAGCAACCTGCTCTAGTGGAAGGTGTCCCTGCCCGTGGCAGGGGGTTGGAACTGGAGGAGCTTAAGGTCTTTTCCAACCCAAACCAGGCTTGGATTCTATGAACATATCAATCTAAACAACTGAAAGGAATTGGAGAAGAAAAAGACAAAGACCTGCTCCACGCACAAAAGAGCAGGACAAAGGGATCTGCTAGCTGTGAGTTTAGTCAGTATTCTTCACAAAGATACCATTCCATATTCAAAATTACTCTTTCCAGACCTATTTCTTATTGGCAGCAGTCTCCAGTAGCTGCAATACATACATTTTCATATGCTGGAATTTGGGGGACATGCCATACTCATTGAGTCTACTTTTACATGAAAATGCTGTGACATACAATCATTCTTAGAGCTCCATTGGCACTTATTTAGTGCACAAAATTGCTTTAAGACAAGCTATTACAATGTCTACAATTGGCAAATAGAATGGTACAACCTTGTTTAAAGCTGATTAATTAGCTTATTGGGAAAAGGAAAAAACAAAACCAAGAGTCTGAATTTGGCTTATTTAGGATTTTTAAGAAAGACTAATTTAGTTGGACATTCAAACAGCTAAAAGAATATTTGAATTCGCATGGTCAACAGAAAGCTAAGATTTTAGAGACAAGAGCAACTTGCTAACAGCAGTATCACAGTTTCCATCCACTTCAAGGCAAGCCAGACCTAAAGCTAATGGGCATGGCTCTTGCATGCTTGGATAAAATCACAGGATGGCTCAAGATGGGAAGGGTCTCTAGAGCTCTCTGGTCCAACCTCTGACTCAAAGCAGAACCAACTCGGCTTTGCTCAGGGCCTTGGCCAGCTGAATTCTGAACATCTCCAAGCCACAGAGATAGCACTGCCACAATGAGCCCCTTTTTCCAAATCTGGCTGCCCTTGCTATGACTGTTTCCCATTTAATTGGAATTCCCTCTGTTGCAGCTTATGCTTATATCGTTTTATCCTTACACTATACACCTCCAAGTCTGCCTCCTTCTTTATAACCTCATATTATGTGGTTGTAGCCAACAATAAGATCTCTACAAAGCTAAACAAACCCTGTTCTTCCAGCGTCCCCTCAAAACTCATCTCCTTAAGCCCCCTGACCAGTTTGATGTTCCTTTGCTAGACTTGCTCTAGTATGCCAATGTCCTTCATGCACATGGGAGTATAAAACCAGGCACTTCTCTGGATGCAATCTCACAAGTGCTAAGTAGATGGGAATAATAGTACCTAATAAGCTACAAGTGACTAGTTTGACATTAGCTGAAGCTAAAGCATGAAATAAATAATTGTTCAATATTTTAAAAATTAAAATAATGGAAGCAAGTATTTACAGAATTAGCAATTAAACTAATCAATTTAGTTTGGATCATGCCAATCTTAAATCTTCAGACTTGACAGACACACCAGCAGTACTCAACCCAGGAAAACTGCTGGGAGGAAACCGAAACAGTTTAAGGTAGAAAAGGTTACTTAGATGTTTGGTAAAAGACAAATACTTCTGCTAAATGAAATGTTATTCTTAACTCTAAGGTGCGATTAAATCTGCAGTAGTAAAACAGCACAAAATGTAGAGTATGGCAAACAGATCTGGCTCCAAAGACACATAGCAAGAAGAACTACCAATTAAAATAGGATTTTAAACACAGTTACTTATTGAAGACCCACAATGTTTCATATTCAGTAACACTATCTTCTTGGGAACTGCCAGAGAAGCAGAAGAGCTACTCTGATCTACGCAAACATGACAACTATCAGAAAGCAGCCTCTATAGTAAGTAGGCTTATAGTTCTATATAATATATTAAATATCTATATAATATACTAAAACCAAAGCTTGATTAAAACTGTGGCTGTGATACCTCCCATTGACACAACAGTTTAACTCACCACTAGGTGCCAGGGATAGTGTCAAACAACACTGTAACACACTGATATCCCCCATGAAGACACTGTCTCCATACCGCCACTCCCATCTAAATAAGCATTTTAAAATTACTTGTTTTAATTCAGTTTCCACTTTCTTCATTTTGTGCAGTTGCTGTTCCAAGCAGTGTACGGTCTTTGAGACTTCAGTACTGCTGTGCTTCAGTTCTCCGATCTGTGCCACCAGTTTTTCTATCTCTTTATCACGAGCTGTAATTTCTTGGTGTTTTTGCTCCTTTTCTAGTAACAGCTTATTGTAATCATCCATCTTCTCTTTTATTTCTGCTTGCAAAGATTCTACCTATACAGAAATCACATTATACAGATATTCAGGCAATATAAGAAACTTCCAGTTGGAAGCAAGAGTAATTTCATGACAGAGTAGGTAGAGTTCTACTACGGACTAAAGTAGTGGTAAAATTCCAGATGAAAGTAAAACTAGATGTGGACAGAAAGGATGAAAAAGTAACTTTCTGAACTCTTGTTTTCCAAATCCAGCAGCTCTTAAATATACATTTGAGTACTCTTAATATTGGTAGTATTCTTGCAAAGTACTCAAGGCCCAGTCATTACCAAAAGGGGCCATGTGGTGTGGAAGTGGGTTTTGTTTGTTTAAGACTAAAAAACCCCAAGATTACATGAATTATTACTAATAGCATTAGATGCATTTCTGTAACCTGAGACCCCTCTTTCATTACTTCATGGAATTCCAGTTTAAAGGAAAATACCAAGAATTGAAAGCTAAATATGCACCGTAACATACTCAATGCCTGCAAATCAGAAAGATTCACAGTAGTCAATGCAGAACAGGTCTTTTTTTTCACCCCAAATCACTTAAGTATGAAGAGGATATCAATTTTGAGATCTAATCATGCACAGAGCTTCAGGAAAATGGTCACTCATTCATCCCAGTAATCAACGTGAAGGCAAGGCTAGGAGCTTGGGTAACAGACGCAGGAGAGAACAATGTGTGAGAGACTACATTGGAAGTGATAAAGTCATCAAGCACATTGAAAGCAAGCTCAGATAGGAAAGCAATGGGAAACCTAAAGGAAAAATACTTTGGTCAATATTAATGAGCAAGGAAGATAAGATTTTACAAACTAAGTGCTTTGTTCATCACTAAGTGTGAATTTCTGCAAACTCCACTTCAAATATAATAAAGTAAAAATTCTTTGTATTAACACAGAACATCACATCTTCCAAGTATTTTACAGGTATTACTACAGAAGAAAAACACCCTCTAGCAAAATACAGAAGAACAGAGTTAATTTAGTCAAATTAATAAGGATGGAGAGCATCACAGACTAGATGAGAATACTAAAAGTATTGCTTTTCTAACACCAAGGTGCAGAGTTTCATAAACCGCACATAAATGAATAGCTGAAAATGAAATTAAGTAGTATACACACTGAAGTTTTGTTAAGAGCAGGGCCATAAACAAGTGCTGAAGACTAAGAAACAGTGTATCATTGAAATTCCATTATCCTTGTTTCATACTCTAAACCTCAACTTCTTTTATGCCAAAAAGCTCTTTTACAGTAAGTAACTGCCTATAATACATGTGAGCAGTAAGACAGGAGAACGAAGCACTTAGGTACAGGAAATTAAACTGAAAGCAGTTCCTCACTCCCTGCAAGAATTCTGCCACCCTAAAATGTGTATCTTTATCTCCAAGGCAAACTAAAGGCTTGACATATCAAGAACAGGGGAAAAAAAGCCAAAGCAGATCTAATTAACAGAGGGGACTGAAAGAAAAAGGAAAGAAAAGTTAGAGATGTTCATGCTGTTTTCCATACCTGTAGAATCAATTCATCGTTCTGTATAACGTTCATTTATGTGAAAAAAAAACCCAAAACAACAAACAAAAAAACAAAAGTTAATCTTTGAAATCAAACACAAACACATGAAAAAAATTACTCATTTATAAACTGAAATAGGACAAGACATACAGACAAAGAGCATCTCTTTTTACAACTCTCATAGGTGGAAAAACTAAACACATTTAGAACCCAGAAGTCATCCTTCATGTGTGCTCTGTCAAATGTCTGTATTGTGGTCTCCTCATTTAATTTAAACCACACTTACAGGCTGTGAAAGTTTACCGTGATGTATATACAACATTTCTTTCCATCTCCAGAAGAAGTAATGTAAGTATACTCTCACTGCATAAATGTAGCCCAGTCAGCTGAGGGGAAAACTGCTCTCTGGGTGACAACAGACAAAAGATGTCTCTCAAGAGCTGGTACCCAAAGACAACACAGGTTTTGGTGTTTAATGATTAGTGAACAAGCTCATTTGGCCACTGAGTGTGATTTTACTCACCCTGTACTCCCTGGGTTTTCCTGAAGTCTGCAATTTTGCTGTAAGTTTTAACCGTTCTTCCAGTTTCTGAATTTCCTGCTGAAAATCATCACGTTCGTGTTCCCTTTCTATAGCTTGTTCCTGTAAACCCAGCCAGAGAGAATGAAAAGCTTTTTATAGAAACTTTGCATCTCATCAAAATATAGAGTACAAGAAAAACGTGGGGGTTGTTTTTGTGGTGAAGAAACTGCTCACTTCAAAATTAACACCTTTTAGCAGTCCTGAAAGTATAGCTCAAGTTACAGGAAAAGAAATCAAAAGGACAACAAAATTTTTGCCTCTGATGTACATACAAATTACAATTAGCAATTCATAAAAAGGAAAAAATTATCCTGTAATACTACAGAAAGGCAATTGAAAAACTGCCTTCACATGACTAGAATACCAAGGTCTTAATTTGAAACAAAATGGAAAGTATCCCATTTTAGGGACAATCTTCCCAGTCTCAGCCACAAACTAGAAGGAGTATTTATCACCTCCAAAGCCATGGAAGGGTGGTACCAAGCTTGCTTACATCCATGAATTGCCGCTGGTTTTTAAGCTGTTTTTCAAGCACTTGAATTTGCTGTTTTAATTCAGCAACCTCCAATAACTGGGTAGCAAGGTCTTGATTACTATGCAGCTGTTCTTCCAGTTCCACCTCCAACACTTTCATTTGAGAGCGTAAGTTGGAATGGTCCTTTTCTGCCTGACACTGAAGATCTAATTTCTCCTTTGCTAAAAATTCTACTTCCTTCAGTAGACCTGAATAGGGACACAAAAATAACACAGTTATCAGTGCAGGGTACAAAAATCAAAATGAGTTGATGATGAGGTTAAATTCAGCATCAAAACCAAAGGAAAAATCTCCTGAGATGTAAGAGATGTAAAAGGAAGTCTGATACTTGACTGCCCACTGTGTCTCTGAAAGGCATCTCCAATAAGACTACCGTATGGTGTGGTGAAGGAGCACATGGGCATCTGTTCTCAATCCGACAGTGAACCCCAGCTGGAGATATTCTGGGCACATAGAAAACTTTCACCTTCACCCCTGGAGACCTCACAGTTCCCATCTCACCTGACCAGGAGTCCTTTGTATTCCTTCTATAGGCCCTCTCAACCCAGTTCCACACTCTTCCTGCCCCAGAGGCTCTTTCCAAATCAGTGCCTCAATCCTCCAGATTCATTCCATTCCAGATGTGCTCCATCCCTAAGTTTAAGCTCCACACCCCCCTGTCAGCCACCTAGTCTCTCATATCCATCCTTCCAACTGCCCCATCCTTCACTGTTCTATCCTAAATCCTCACCACTCCTTTTATCCCATCCTACGTCATATCTCTTCCTGATCAAACGATCCAATAAAGAACTCTCAATTCCTCCAAACTGCTGTGCTGAGATCCTCCTTAAGCCTCCAAAAAACAGACACAGGTCAGCCTCTCAATTACTCCTCTGCTCCATGCAATGCTGGATACTGCTGCTGCTGTCTACACCCAGTCCATCTTCTCAGTGGTCTCTGACATCCAGCCCTACCCTGAAGCTAGCTGCTATGAGAAAACAAAGTTAATCTTGTTCTCTGAACCTGAGTGGGGGTTAAAACCCCAAGAAAAGTCACACTTACAGAAACTCATCCCAGTGCTAAGGTTACAAAGGGAAGAAACTCCTGAGAAAAAGATAGCACATATTTGCCCTACACAGACTGCAAAAGAAATAGCACAGATTTGAAAACATACATAGCTCAAGATTATTAAAGTTCTTAATAACTAATTTATACCTACAAACTGCATTTTCAATCAGCTGGATGCACTGAATCCACTGTTTAGGAGACCCAAACTGAGACTCTGTTGTGAATACACTTAGAACAAAACTATTTTAATGTGCATATAGCTAAGTAATGTGAACATGAAAATAGAAGTTTGGCTATTCAGTATTTAAAGCAGGGTCCTGCAAGAGCTCTTTACTTTACTTTCAAGTGTTCCATTATTCTTATTAAATGTTTTCAGCCACAGAGAGCAAGATAAGTCTATGATTCCAATAAGGCCATCCAGCCCAGTTCCCAAAATGGGACAATTCCCTTTTCCAATCACGATCAACTCAATCCACATAATTTCTGATCGAGTATCAATTTAAACTGTTGTTCCAAACCTTCAAAACCCAAAGTTATTCCACAGACTCCTCACAACATCTTTTCTAGTGCTTCACTATCCACAGGTACTTAATGAAATCTATAGACACTTTAAAATAAGCCAATAAACATGAACATTTCAACGTGCATGCTTAAGAGGAGAAGCATCACAAGCTTAGAATGATGCAATAGCATTTTCATTAAACACTGGGGAACATGTCAACAGAGTAAGGATAACAGAACAGAATGCATAGGGACTGGGAAGACTGTCTCTGGAACTTAAAGAGGCTGGACAAAGAGAAACAAGTCAAGTTGATTCTGTTTCGGGACAAAAATATAGAATAAATGTTTATTATTTTATATATAAATATACACTAAATATATTTAATATAGTCCAAATATAGACTAATAGCTCTGGGGCCCCCAACACAAGAGGGATGTGGAGCTGTTGGAGCGAGGCCAGAGGAGGCGCCGGAGCTGCTGCGAGGGCTGGAGCAGCTCTGCTCTGGAGCCAGGCTGAGAGAGCTGGGCTGGGGCAGCCTGGAGAAGAGAAGGCTCCTGAAGGGGAGACCTTAGAGCAGCTCCAGTGCCTAAAGGGGCTACAGGTAACCTGGAGAGGGGCTTTGGACAAGGGCCTGGAGGGACAGGACAAGGGGAATGGCTTGAACCTGCCAGAGGGGAGATTGAGGTGAGCTCTGAGGCAGAAGCTCTTCCCTTTGAGGGTGCTGAGGCGCTGGCACAGGGTGCCCAGAGAAGCTGTGGCTGCCCCATCCCTGGCAGTGTTCAAGGCCAGGTTGGACACAGGGGCTTGGAGCAACCTGCTCTAGTGGAAGGTGTCCCTGCCCGTGGCAGGGGGTTGGAACTGGATGAGCTTTAAGATCCCTTCCAACACAAACCATTCCATGGTTCTGTGATTTTATGACGACATATGTGCACCCACAGGAAAGGCACATACGAACTGACACTTCTGTGAAAACAAGCACAAGGATTTTTCCTTCTATATCCTGAAAACCATGGTCGTTAATGAGTTGATGGCTTTTTAGCTTCAAAAGGAACACTACTGCTTTCTGATGAAAAAAATGCTGATTGGAGAAAACTGAACTCAACAGTCACAACCACTTCCTCAGACAGAAATGCAACTTAATGGAACAAAAGTCATCAGCTAACAGATTTTATGTGGAATTGAAACGTTATGTAGAAAGCAGGTATCACAGTTTGCAATCTCAGTAAGTGTAATCTGTTTGGGCTTTTTTTAAGCACATGTTCCCCAAGTGCATCAATATAATTTCAAGCCACATGAATCATCAGATCACAGATTTGTTTCTTTGAATGGACAAACCTGCTATTTTACGAATGCTAATTCAGATCATGCAATGCCACTTTGGTAATGCCCCGGCACACTCCCCCCCACTCCCAAGATCACCATCAGCAAATGCCAAGCTCCAGCCAAAGCGCATTTGATTAGCAAGGCCATTCTATCCACATTAGTACTACACATCAAAAAAGGGAGGAGGTGTCAACTTTTCAAGGCATAGGACATGTCAATCGACTCCAAACAAGATGATTTGCATCATATTTTCCACATTCTATAAACAATTCCAAATCAGAGGAAGAGTACTATCGATGGCTGGGGTGGGAGAACTACACTCTGACCCGCTAGGTTAGATGTTCCCTCTCACTGAGTGCACAGGAGCACATTTCAGGACAATGAGGTTCTTACCAAAACTAAGTTAAATAAAAATGGTGTTTGAGGGAGATTTGAATGGGACTGAAGGAATAAAGATACAGTAGTGGGTAAGAGCCCAATGCAGCTTTTTAACTCTAATGGGAATTTATCTAGATCACCATTTTTTATTCACCTAAGGGACTTGCTTTACCCAGCTCACATCCTTTGGGGGAAAAGTCCAGAAACGAGAGAACACATCTAAGAATATATATATGTGTGTGTATGAATAAAATTGATCAAGAAACATCATAAGATTCTTATATTTTGAGTAGACCACAAAACATAATCATGACAGCAATGAACTTATCAGATCTAAATGTTTGCTACTCAGGAGTTCAGTATGCACATGTAAGATTAGGAGGGAGGAAAAAAGATATTAAACAATGTAGGTGCCAAATTGAAAGAGGCAAGTTTTACTTTAGCATCAGACCTCTGACATCAGTGTAAAACTTTACACATCTGGAAGGGGGCTACAAGGATGCTGGAGAGGGAC
Source organism: Strigops habroptila (assembly GCF_004027225.2). NCBI lineage: Eukaryota > Metazoa > Chordata > Aves > Psittaciformes > Psittacidae > Strigops > Strigops habroptila. The sequence continues at coordinate 2,722,995 of NC_044281.2, forward strand.
TCTTCATCAGGGACTGTAGGGACAGGACAAGGGGTGAAATGGGAAGTCCAGGTTAGATACAAGGAAGAAGTTCTTCCCTGGGAGGGTGCTGAGGCGCTGGCACAGGGTGCCCAGAGAAGCTGTGGCTGCCCCATCCCTGGCAGTGTTCAAGGCCACGTTGGACACAGGGGCTTGGAGCAACCTGCTCTAGTGGAAGGTGTCCCTGCCCATGGCAGGGGGTTGGAACTGGATGAGCTTTAAGGCCCTTTCCAACCCAAACCAGTCTATGATCCTTCTTGCTTGTTTTTGGTTTCACCTAAGCAGCCTTCCTTCCCACTCTCCTCTCCTTTTTTCTTGATCTACCTCTCCATTCAATTCCGTTTCTCTAGTCTCCCTTAGACTTCCTTCAGTTCTCACTATCTTTTTGAGATCGGTATTTTACATCACCTCAAATATTTTTCTCCCCCCCCCCCCCCCCCCCCCCCATGATTCTAACAGCTCACTATGTAGCATTATAAGCTCCCAGCAAGCTTACAACCCACTCCATCCCCTCAAAAGAAAAATGAAGCTGGTAAACATGAAGATAATAGTACAAGGCACTTGAAGCCTAATGGCAGCAAAACCTTTCTTTCCCCTTTAAGTACTGGTCAGCTGAATATTCTTAGTTTTAGTTATATTCTGATGCATCACGGAAGTCATAACTTTTTTTTTTCCCAAGATATTCATAATCTCAGTAATTTGTTGGGCCTATTTATGAAGTACTGTTCCTCTTTGTTAAAGTCAAAACTAGCAATTCATTCACTCCGGTGTTACAGCAACCCAAACTAGGAAAAACCCACACTCATCATTACAAACCTGAACCTTCTTTTTGTGCTACATTAGCAATAGGTGTTCCTAGAAATCAAAACAGACAGACATGTACAAGACAAAAACAGGACACTGTGATCCATTTCAGCTTCTAACTCACTACAAAATTCTTATGCAATACAGATAGCTCCTACCTCTTATTCAGCAAAAATGCACTTCACCTTTATTATGACACAAAGCTCCTGATGACATACGTTGATCCATGTCTGTAATTAGACTAGAGCTACTATAGAAATATGTTTTCACTAAAACCATGCAAGTTGGTTGCAACATTCTTGGCTTTTTAGTTCCTTCCAGGGGATTCAAAGCAGGATTCAGTCCAGCTTTGAATGTCCAGGACTCACTGACACAGACTTACAGACTCTAATTTGTCATACATTTCCATGACACACAGATGTACTTATGTTCAACAGTATCATGGAATGATTTGGCATTTCCAGTGGGATGTATTGCTCGATGCCATAACCAATGTTGTAAAGCAAGCACAACATGCATTCAGCTTCAGTTACAGCCCCTGAATGTTTCTGTTCGACTGCCTTTCCCTTGAGGAAGAGAGCTTTCTCAACCTCTTCCTCTGCTTACTGGGACAAATGAGGGTAGGGTCTGTAAGCCAGAGCAATCTGCACAAGACTATTTTCCACTATTCCATTTTCCCTTAAGGTAATAGTAAGACATTATTAAGATGCCACATGAGAGATCAGAGATGGACACAACTTTTAATACTAACATACATACGCTACTTTTCAATAGGGCCTGTAGCGATAGGACGAGGGGTGATGGGCTTAAACTAAAGAGGGAAGATTCAGACTAGATATAAGGAAGAAATTGTTTACACTGAGGGTGGTTAAACGCTGGCACAGGTTGCCCAGAGAAGTGGTAGATGCCTCGTCCCTGGAAACATTCAAGGTCAGGTTGGATGGAGCTTTGAGCAACCTGGTCTAGTTGCTGGTGACAAGGTTGGCAGGAATGTCCTTTGAGGAGCAGCTGAGCACTCTGGCTTTGTCTGGTTTGGAGATAAGGAAGCTGAGGGGTGACTTCACTGCCCTCTGCAGCTTCCTGAGGAGGGGACGTGGAAAGGGACGTGCTGGTTTCTTCTGCCTGTTATCCAGTGATAGGATGTGTGGGAACAGTTTAAAGCTGTGCCAGGGGAGCTTTAGACTGGACAGTAGGAAGCATTTCTTTACTGAGAGGGCATTCAAACCTGGAACAGCCTTTCTAGAGAGGTGGTTGATGTCCCAGCCTGTCAGTGTTTAAGAGGCATTTGGACATGTCTTTAAAAACATGCTTTCACTTCAGGGATGACCAAAAGTTGTCAAGATGACTGTTGTAGGTCCCTTCCAACTAAAAATATTCTACTCTCTTCTAGTTGAATATGTCCCTGCTCATCATAGGTGGGTTGGACTAGACTACCTTTAAAGGTTCCTTCCAACCCAAACCATTCTATGATTCTATGTACAACATGAGCATTTTGATTGCACTGCATTTGAAAGGTCAAATGCAAAGCCAAAAGGAAGAACACAGAAGGATGGTTGCCCATGAGAGCAGGACAATGATAGAGTCAAGAGTCAGAAGAGTAGGTGAAAAGCAGCAAAGTTAAGAGAAGAAGAGAAGATGAGGTGGGGGAGAGGCAAGAGGCAGACAAGAGTTGCAGAGGAGTGATACAGTAGGACTGAAAGTCAGGCAGGAGTCTACACAGAGGCTCCTGAGAAGTGGACAGATTAACTGCAACATATAGACTGTGTCCGGTCAAACACACCCCTTCTACAGAATTCAGTTCTGTGTCCTGAAACCTAGAGTCTTTACATTCCTCTGCTACCCAAAATGGAGAAAGTAACTAGAAACTGTTTCTGGCTGTCTTTATTTCTGCCCTAAATATGCAGCATGTACAACTACCTGTTCTGTAGTTTGCTCAGGCCCTAAAGACCTATGCAACATAACTGAAGGTGGCATTTTGGTGACATAGCCGAGGGTAGCGTAACGTTGGCATTAGGCGGTGATCCCAAATGATAAAACATCTGGTGGAAGGTGATACAGAGGAATTTACTTATAGCACTACTAGAATGACATTAAGGCTTCAAATTCAAGAAGTCAAAACTATATAATGCTATTCAAATGGTTCAGGGATTCATCATTAAGAACCAGCATAACCTAGTCTTGAGTTCCTGCACAGTGCAAGCCACATAACATCTCTGAATCTTCTGTGAATCAGAAAAACATCTTGCATGTAAGCCTGCTATGTTACACTGAGATTCTTCAGGGGGTTTATTAAATCACTGCTGTCATTGTTCAAATGTATGCTCCTTCATTTGCAGTGTGAATTATCACAGCACCAACTTACACTCATGAAGTGTTATTAGACTCCATACATGTATGCTGAAAAGTTGCCCCCTATCCTACCCCACTTTCCTACACAAGCTTCCTGTAGTTAGCTCACGTCATATCACATACTCTGTGGGGCTGAGGGAGTCATGAAGTGAAAGAAGGAATTATGTAGATTGCTTATTTACACCTACTTATATGAGTTTGATTTGGTATTTCAGTGTCTGGCTATGGCTTGCAGTGAGCCGCCCTTTGTTTAAGGGTGGCTTAAAGGTGGTTTAAGGATGAGCTTAAAGTCTAAGTTTAAAGTTCAAATACTTGCCTCCCCCTATCCAACAACAATATCTCATCCAGCTTTTTCAACCTATATACTTTCTCCTTTAAAAACCTAAGCACATTTTGAGCTTGATCATTAAAATCTTCCCACAGTCACTCTTACTGATACCTTGACAGGACAAGGCTGGGGAGCAGAGGAAAAGCTTACGTGTGAAACTAAGTACACATCATCACCACAATTTTTTCATACATCAAATAATCTCCTGGGATGGTTTTATTTCTTCTGTCATTATTAAGCTATCTCCTTAGGCTTGGAAGCAGTCAAAAGCCTTGAATCTCCAACTCTTCTCTTTGTAGTGTCAAATAATCAGCATTTCAGTTACTAACTAGGTGTTAATGATCTGTTGCAACTAACTACCTGTAGTTAATACACGCCTCTCATTTTCTCACTTTGCATTTCTAACTAAGCATAGGACTTACAGCAGCACTCTTCACTTACAGTACTACCATCTTAGAAGCAAAGAACCAGTTGCTTTACTTTCTTTTTCCCTGCCAACCTCTGTACCAGACTGAGCTGCTCACTAGGTCATCAAACCAAAGACTGATACGTTACAGAAACACACTGCAGTGTGCCCTGACTGGAGATACAAAACACCCACTCCTCACCAAGGATTGCTTGCTCCTGGGTTAGTTCCTGGAAGCGTTCACGCATATTCTCCAGCTCCACAATAAGGTGGCGTTCAGATTCCTCTTTCAGATTCAAGGCCTCTTCCAAGGCAGCTTTTTCTGCAACATAGCCTTCAATAATGCCTAAAATCCCAAGTTGAATTGCAAATAGACAAACTCATCTATTGGAACAAAGCAGCTTGAAAACACAAGTAAAGATTTTTGCCAACAATGGAAGGTGACATAGAAAGGAAAAAGTACAAGATGACTTAAATTAAACTGTAGCTAGGCTTTTTGAATGATATCAAGAAATAAAATGTATCAGTTAAGGTATTTAACAGATTTTATGAGGCTGCCATACCACAAAATGTCTCCAAACATGTAGAACGTACATGGGGATTGTTAAGCCTTGATGGCCTGGGGCCACCTCACAACATAGGACAGCCTGACACATCTGCTGCTGGGGGCTGAGGGTTGTAGAAACAGAATCTCCAGAAAGTAAGATCAAATGTTAGATTCAGAGCCCAAGAAATATAGGAATTATTCACAGAAAGGAAGGAAACAGGATTTTGGAAAGACTGAGTAAGCCTAAAGGAGTATGACTGAGAAGAGGAATGGAAAGCAGATGCCACGATTAGGAAGAGAAGCTCAACTTGAAGGACACAGAAACCCACAAAGGTTCTCCTACGCAAAAGCGAAGGCCTCAAGTCATCATCTTCACAAAGGGGCATTAGATTGATGACGTACCGTCTGTGGTAGCATCGAGATTAACAGCCTCAGCCTTTTTGTCTCTCTTACAGAATCTCTTTATGGCTGTGTTACTATCAAACATTGCTCTAGTTTATGCTGAACCCTCCCAAGGACAGACAAGTGGGCTGATTTACACTGGGAGTGTATCTTGTCAATAATCCAAGCTCCCATATCCAGACATGCAGGAATGCAAACTGCTGTTTTAAAAACAGTGGTACGTTTCACATGCAGCCAATGGTGTGAGAATAGGACCAAGCACTATCACAGTTGCCCCAGGGAAATGCATAAGGGAATTAAGTAGTAGATTTGCAAGAGACGACCCAAGCATCGAGTAATTTAGCAATCTGAAATGCAGAAAATGGATTAAAAGGTTGGACTTGATGAACTTAAAGGTCTTTTCCAACCTAGCTGATTCTATGATTCTAAACAGGCAAATCAACAGCAAAAGTTGCAAAAAGGGTATCATAAGTATTTGGAGGCATGAGCTAGGAGTAAATGACACTGAAACCTCTTTCTATTGGTTTCATTTTCTTACCCTCTGCTTTATGAAGCTCTAATGCCAGCTGATTCTTGGCCTTACTCTCCTCGCCGAGGCACTCCAGGAGTTCCTTGTGCTGACTTACCACTTGGGCAGTTTCCCGGTTCTGGCGGCTGAGTTCTTCTTCAAATTGCGCTTGGTTTTCATGCATTTTCTCCAGCTACAAATAAACCATTGCCCCTCACATCAGACCTTGGATGTACATGCAATGTAATACTACCAACAGGCATTTAAACATAAACCTTATTTTTATAATAACATTTATGCATTAAGGTCCAGCTTTTCGAGTTTTATTTCAGTACTAGGTTGACTTTGCCCAAAACCCCTCTACACTTTGGTGACTCCCTGTACTCACATACCTGTATTTTTACCACAAATCTTCCTTAGGCACATAAGTTTCTTTACTGTGTGTAAAGAGATACCTTTTGATTGGCTAAACTGCTTGGTTCGACAATTCCTGAGCCACTTGAAATTCAAAGCAACCTCACAATTTCAAGAGATTTAGGCACATCTAATAGAAAGTGAAGTCAATACATCAACAGGTTTCCAAGGTATGGATGGCACCAATTCTCAGAGACAATGCATCTTGCATTCCTATGTGCAATGTCTCAAGTTCAACTAAAGCAGCTCTGTTCCCATTTAATTTGTATTTAGCTTATTCTGGTGGAGAAAAGTTGGAGATAACCAGGATTTCACAGATGTAAGCACAGTATGTTTGAATGCAGCCGATGAGGTAACCTAAAATCTACATCTGCCATGGCTTGGGCAAGAGCTTTAACCACAAGTTAGTTCCATACTAGTGGAACCAGCACCAGTACCCAAAAGCAGAAGCTGAATCACCTCATTCTAGGAGGAATTTTTTAAGATGGTGAATATACATTTCACATAGATGCTTATCTCTAGGTTGCACAAAATACCTGACAAGAAAATCAATTTCAGATATATTCCTCCCCTTCACATTTTCTCTTAAATTAGGGGCTTCCTTACTCAACACACTAATTACTGTTGCACTACATTCAGTCCTTTAAATGTATACAGTACTTGGGTATCTACTTCAGATTTACAATTTCTCTTCCCAAAGCTGAATATCTCAGACACTGCAAAACTCAATACGGAAATATTAAAATTCTTTTATGAGAGTGAGTCCAGTTCCTTTTAGCACAATTAAACAGTATATAATCACAAGGGTGTTTGCTTGCTGCTACCTACATATTTCCTAAACATTTTCACATGGGACTGAGTTTTCTTGAACCTGCTTAACAATGTTGAAGAAGTATTGATGTGAAGTGCAATAAAACTCCCTCAAAACCACTTCACTCTTAAGTCTCCTGAAGTTACCAAATGCATCTAAAATCCTAGCTTAAATCTACTTAAGGCAACCAACTTACAGTCTTCCTAAGGATCTGCTAGAAGAAAAAAAAGAAGTTGAAGTCTCATTTATAAGAAATAAGAGCAAAACCTTCATTGTAAGAAGCACGGGATATACACACTTCCCTATATTGATAACTTGTCATGTATTCAGACAAAACCTGTTTCTTTTTAGTAGCCAATCCTACAGATACAGAATTCACTTTTTTGGTGTAATTATACATCTGCATATATTAAAAAGTTTTACTTGTTTAGTTGATTCTGTAACCAGTTCCAGAAGTCTCTCCACTGCGGTGTGCAAACGGCGACAAGTTTTCAGTATCATCTCTTCATTTTCACATGCCAATTCTGGCTTTGCAAAAACACTTTCACATAAGTATTGGCTCAATTCAGACCCCTCATCAGTCACTGGAGACAGCTGGTTGTCTTCTGTGAGAGTTTCATCAAGCAGCTCATCGACTGGAGACAAGCAAGCTATTTCAAACCACAAAATAATTACACAGAACTGGCCACTCAGATAACAACTGACAGACAGTGACATTGGTTAGTCCTGAAGCTGGATTACAAGGTGAAAACTTGTACACATCAGTAACTCAGTGTTGAAAAATCAAGAGATCTTTCACAACATTTGGAATTATTGTGCTATACATCAGGGCCTGAAACTCTGCATTCACTAAGTTCCTCTTTCCTGCTCTATCATCTATTCAGCCTTTTCCAGCAACATAAATAGTGCAACTATTAAGTTGCACTATTAAAAGAACTAAAATGAAAGAACACTGACAGACACAAAATATGGAGCAACTTTGAAAGAGACACAGAAAACTGCAACAAGACATACCCCCTTTCTAAACCTCAGCCATATAAAAGGAAATGAAAGGGCATTTTTCGAGGAAGTGAATTGATTACATTCAGTTATGCAGATTTGTACTCACCCTTCTCTAGGTGATGCTTTTCTTTGGCTTTGAAATATTGCATGAATCCCATTTCTTCCATAATACTGTGACCTTCTCTAGAATCTCCAAAAGACACACTGTCATCAAGGCAAAGACCAATCTTGCTACTGATAAGGTCCTCAACAGCTATTGTGGCCTTCACCAACTCCATAAGCAATTTCAAAACATGCTGGTAAGATTCCTGCAGTTTTTTCCTAGAACAAAAGCATATTGGACGCTTCAAAAACTGCATGCACGTGATTTAAGACACTTCAAACCTACTGAAAAACTGACAGTCTAAAATGGCCATAGTTGGGACTTATCAATGAAGATGATTCAGATGACTCAAAAAACCAAGTCCATTTCTACAGAGGAAAAACCCCTTTGTCTTCTCCACAGGTAGATGGAGAGATCATATTGCAGTCACAAGCATCTAAGCTTCCATTATCTGTGAAAGCACCAGTAGGGAGAACACGTCTACTACTACAGTATCTGTGACATCCCAAGAACTAGGGGTGTTCTGGCAGAGTAGACAACAAAAATCGTATTTAGGAAAACATTTTAGTGTTAAGAAAAACAAGTATGCCAGTTTCTTAAAGATTAAAGAGGAAATTCTTCTACAAGCTTATTCAGCATGATAGCTTCTCTAACCCACACATTCCAATGCCACATCAAACCAATCCACACTGCACTGAAGGGTTTCTGCGACCAAGAGGCCTTTTCCATTTCCTAGCTTTTTCCAAGATAACGGACAGCGGAAACCCCAAAACACCAAAGTCTCCATCAGACCGCAAGGGAAAAATGAAGGAAACAAAATAATAAATCTCACTTTCCATGTCAAGGTAGTTTGGTAACTCAACACAACCAAACAAAAAGAAAACGCCAAAAGCACTCAAACTAAAAAGCTTGCAACTGAAACCAATATATCAGCATCCTGCACTATTCACTTGAGCTGCTTTCATTTTACCTAGTTACTAATTTCTTTATGAAAAGTGAGAAAACAAGCAGAACGACCAGTCACTAAGCATTAGGTAACCCAAGATGAACAAACCTTTCCTCCTTGGATTGCTCAATATCAGATCTCAACATGGCTACCAAATTCCCTCCTTCTAGGTTTTCTCTATCCCGCCGCTCAAGGAGTGTCTCCAGCTCAGAGTTGGTCTCCTCCATGGCATGGTTTAAAAGCTCCACTTTCTTTTCCAGCTGTGGAAAATACAGCAAAACAATGCAACAAAACTGATCATTTTGCCTAAACTCTGAACTTCACCCAATGATCTTACCCTTCATCACCTTGGATATATCCACACAATCGTTGTCTCCTCTCAGGTAAATTTACTTCTACAAGTATTAGAAATGAAGGATAGCAGAAAGAGAAAAAAAGAATGGTCTGGTTTTCAGTTCTCCATTTCTGGTGTTAGTTTTCCCTCAGGGAGCTGCCTCCCTTGCATTCAGACCCAGACAATGCAAAAAGCTTGTAAAAACCTTGTATTATACTTCAGTTTGCTCTTGGTTTGCTTTCATTGCTATGCCTCAAAGACACAAAGCAATGTCCTAGCATGAATTTTGACACTGTAGTACACAAACCCAAACAGCAACTTGATCCAGCATCATCAGTGCCAGCTTTCTTCTTTGCTTTGAGCTCTGCCTGAAACAAGTTTCTATAAATATGTTTTCTCTCCTCATATTTATTTCTGATGACACCTCTAACCAATTAGAAATACATATTAAAATACATATATGTGTGTATATACCCACCTCTGACCACCAGATTCAGCTGCCAAAGAATTAGTACTATTTCGTGAGAAACTTTGTCTCATAAGTAAGCCAATATATTAGTCCAAATATCTATTTGGGAGGAAACTGCAAGGAAAGAAAAGCATTCTCTTCCCATGCCAACCTTCTCACCCCTCACCAAATCCTGCAGGAATAGCAGGAAACAATAATGCACTTTTTCCCATAGGGGAAATTCTTACTCTTAGTTTTTTCCACTAAATAGATAGGCCTAACAGAACAGTCTAATATACCAGATTTACATTTCGGTCAGAGCTTCCTGAACCGTGAGAGAAGACATGAATGTTTTTTTCTAAACTTCGTAAGTAAAATAGAATCCTTTTCAAGCTGTTCCTCTCTTTTGGGGTATCCTGGATTCAACCTAGATATTTGCTTTACAGGAGACATAAAACTTTGTTTTGTTTGGCAAACAATATTATCTTTGCCACTTGTGGATCCAAACTTCCCATTTGCCTTACTTCCTCCAAACTAGAGCTCAGTTGGTCTAACAAAGCCTGCTAGAGCACTATGTTCTTAACAAAAAACTGTGATAGATACATTGGCATCAATACTCAAACAACAAAAAGGCAAATATCCAACCTTTTCTTATACAGCAGTGTTAATCTCCCTGAGAAATGGGGGTGTTGGTCAAGGAGAAGCTCCTCGTTACCCAGCCATGCGCACTTGAGCCCAGAACCCCACCATGTGCTGGGCTGCACCCCCAGAGCGTGAGCAGCAGGTCGAGGGAGGGGATTCTCCCCCTCTGCTGCGCTCTGGGGAGGCCCCCCTGCAGTCCTGATCCAGCTCTGGGGCAACAGCACAAGAGGGATGTGGAGCTGCTGGAGCGAGGCCAGAGGAGGCCCCGGAGCTGCTGCGAGGGCTGGAGCAGCTCTGCTCTGGAGCCAGGCTGAGAGAGCTGGGCTGGGGCAGCCTGGAGAAGAGAAGGCTCCTGAAGGGGACACCTTAGAGCAGCTCCAGTGCCTAAAGGGGCTCCAGGAAAGCTGGAGAGGGGCTTTGGACAAGGGCCTGTAGGGACAGGACAAGGGGGAATGGCTTTAACCTGCCAGAGGGGAGACTGAGATGAGCTCTTAGGCAAAAGCTCTTCCCTGTGAGGGTGCTGAGGCGCTGGCACAGGGTGCCCAGAGAAGCTGTGGCTGCCCCATCCCTGGCAGTGTTCAAGGCCAGGTTGGACACAGGGGCTTGGAGCAACCTGCTCTAGTGGAAGGTGTCCCTGCCCGTGGCAGGGGGTTGGGACTGGATGAGCTTTAAGGCCCCTTCCAACCCAAAGCAGTCTGGGATTCTATGAAATAGCTGAAGACCAGTTTTCAAGCCGATACCCAGGTTCAATTTCCATGTTAACTGCTGTAGCACTCCAACTAAGAGACAGAGCCCATCATACATTAAAGCCTGAAAACTAGCAATCACAAGAACTGTATACACAGTCCCTCTACATACATCTTGAGAAAGGTGAGAGCACTGTGTTAAAATACAGCCATAAAAGCACATTTAAAGTCTAGGTTTAAAATCCTTTCCACGCACCTGGATAATTATTGCTGCTTTTTCCTGCAGCTGGGCTGATAGCATCTCCTGCTCCTTCTGGTGAGCAGCCTGTGCCTTCTCCCTTTCCTGAATCAACATCTGCTCCTTGTCATGCAGTGATGCCTTTTTTTCAGCTTCAAATTCTTCCTACATAAGTCACATAATATACTTTGGTTTACAGAGAGAAAAAAGCCAAACAAACCAGAAAACCCACCACCAAAATCCACAACCAAACCCCCACAATCCCCCTCTTACTTTCTCTTTACATGTGCATGCCTTACCTCCTGATTAGCCTTACTGCTAGATTAACTAGCAGTAATTTACATGGTTAACACCTCCAATCAACAAAATCAGGCTGAAATGATGATTTAAAAATAGTTAGGTAGATAAATGAGCTATTTGAATGTGGTCACTGAGACCCAGGTCATTTCAGACTGCTGAGATAGCAATGAAGATCAGACAACAGATGGTTAAGTCAATATAGAGATGGACAGAAGCCACTGTAAGCAACTTCAAGTAGTACAATACTCATAGTACTGAGTTCCACATAGGAACAATGATTTACCAGAACAAACTGAAAATCTACAAGGTAGATTTACACAGTTAAATGATTTGGAAGCTCTTCAATTGGATCTCACCTCAGAGTGCTCCAAAGCACTCTAAAGGAAGGATTATCAGATATCCTTCACTCCTGCACCAGCAAATAAGGGAGGTGAAACAAGGTCCTGCAATCCCTTCCCAGGTAAGAGGCTAAAAGGAACCCTAATTAGTAATAGTTTCTGCAATATCAGGATGGGAAATCAGTCCTCTTGTTCACAGTATAGAAAACCCTCAAGCCATTTGGTCTATAAACACTAATACACGCCAAGGTGACAGCTGCCATTTTCACTGATAAGTCAAGAAAATGATTTTTCTGCAGGGCATGAAGTAAGCCTTCAGAGCAGAACATCTGTAGTCACCTGAGCTGTCCTGGATCCTTTGTGGAAGACTCAGCCAGTGCTTGCACTGAGTAGAGTCAAACAGCAGAGTATTTAGCAGTTAGCAAGATACGAATGAACAGACGTGGCCAGGGACCTTCCTCAACCAGTACAATAAACCTGTGGACAAAGTCTCTGAAACTGTCTGCCTCTTCTTCTCAGCAGCAGTGCATCCAATAAAAGAGAATGTCAGGCTGTAAAAAGGAACGCTGAGTATCTAAAATCTGCAAGGGGAGGCAAAGAGAGCGAGAAAGCATGGTTGGCATGAAGACAACGGCAGAAATGAGATGGGGTAAGCAGGTAGGGGAAGGCTCATTGCAAAAACCTGCCTGAGACCTTGATGCAGTTCAGCCTGACATTGCGAAGAGATCCAGTCAGTCTCTTCTGGGACAAAACACACATGAAGTTAACAAGGAAAAAAAAGCCAAAAGAGACAGCTGTACTAGCAGTAGCATTACCCCATGCCAAATGTCAACAAGAAGAGAGGTTTCTGGTGTCCCAAATGCTAATTTAAGTGCCTAGACAGCACAAGAGCGAGAAGACCAGGAATTACTTTGGGGGTATATGCGTAACAGTCAGTCCACTCCTGGCTTCCGCGGATTGAAGGCCGGGGTTCAGCTGAGGACAGCAATGCCAAATATATCTCCAGCAGCTTTTCAGGATATACTTGTGTCCTCTGTTTCAAAAGACAGCTGCACCAGACGGAGAGAGGTCAAAGAATGACCAGGAATCCACAGAGGACCAGAGGGAGGAAATAGGAGAGATTTTCTGCACATCTGCAGCACCCAGTTGTACAGGTTTGTGGAACTGTTAGGAAGAGTCCCACCTCAGGTTGGAGCACTGACAGGAGCAGTAAGGATCTGTTGAAATCTCCAAGGAGCAGCAAATAAGGAGATGGTACTTCATCTAAGTTATCTGTGCTCAACAAGTTGCTCTCACCACATGCTCAGTACAGTGATAACACTGAGGTGAATGTAAGCACTGACCTCAGTGTGTTGGCAAGTTTCCCTGTCTCTTCTGGCACAGGTTGTGCCTTCTCCATAAGCTTAATAACTCAACATGGTCTTGTCACCTAACCAGTTGAAGGCATTTTGCACAAGGCTCAGAAGATGACAGGCAATTACTACATCACACACAAGGCCAAAGATAGCATCTTAAAGATGCTTATCAAGATGAAAGTTTAGAACTCAAATGATGATCCCAAGAAAGCAGAAATGAAGAATAACCACCAAAAACATCTCATGAACAAAGAGCTTACTGTCATCACACTCTTGGTAAAAGTTTAGATAACACTGAACATGGATTTGCTTTTATATACACTGAACAGGTATACACACAAGTGCAGTGTACAAGGGATGATAGGCCAAGGGCACAGTTTATGCAGACAACAGGAAGAAAAAGTTTCAAATGATGAACTGAACAAATGTACACAAGGAATGTTGCTTAGAACAAAGACTGGTTTGTTTGAAGGACACTGCTTCACATCCAATTCAGGATTGTAAGACAACCTTGTAGTAAATACCATAGTATTGTAGTAACCCTGTAGTAAATACCCTAACTGCTTACAAAACACTGCAGTGTTTCCAATTCTGCTTTTCTAGTTCTAACATTGTGAGGCAAGACAACCTAGTTCAGATTGCCATTGTAGAGTCACACAGCTGAAGAACAAAAATGTTCAGCAGTTTAGCAGTGCCTACCCTGAAGTTCATGTCCACCAGCCCCTACCTTAAGCTGTGCAATCTGCTGCTCAAGCAGTACCTCCGACTGACACTTCAGCAGCTCAATCTCTTCCTGGAACTGGAGTTGTTGCTTCAATTTTACCTCCTCAAATTGAGCCAGAAGAGCTGATCGTGCAGTTTCTACTTCAGAGGCCGACGCAGAAGCATACATCTGCAGACAAATAAGTAATAGAAAAGATTTTAGCCACAGTGTTATAACTAAGCTAAAAAAGCAAAACAAAACCATCCAGCTCAACCAAATTCTTCAGAGTATTTTCACAATAGTTCTCTCCAATTCTCAAGGTCATATACAGTTGCTATCTATCATCATGCTGACTATAAAAAAAAGCAAGTTGATCTACCTAGTTGAGAAGCAACAAGGCATTAGATACCAAGTATCTCCTGTATTCATGAGACCATTAGGTCAGACTAACCAAGTACTCCCTACTTGTTCTTTCCAACAGACAGAAATGAGGAAGAAAAAGGCAGAGAAAAACAGGGGGAGAATATATTTTGTTGAGACACAATTTCTCTTCTTCAAATGAAATTAAACATTACATAGCTATATCTAATGTTATGAGATGCCACAAAGTTCATAAAAAATACCAGAGAAAGGTTTGGGGGTTTTCTGTTAATTTGTTTTCTTTTTTTTTCTTATTATCCTCTCTAAGAAGAGTCACTGCAGCCATCAGAATAGAAAGAATATATATAACATAGAAAAGTGAAGTCTTGATCGCTTGTGGCTGCTTGCATCAACACAAGTCAGACTATATAAAAGACTCATTCCATTTCATTGTTTAAAGATAACTTTGTGTAGATGATTCCATTTTTAGCCTTCAGGAAAAGAAAAACAATCAAGCTTACACATTTCCAACAAGAAGAAATGGTAAAGTTTTAAGGGCAACTAGGAAGATTTCCAGCCCTCCCTGAGAAAACATCTGGAGAAGTATTATCTACTATAATAGTTTCTCTAAGGAAAAAAGAAATCAATGTTAGCAAAGGTTGTTCATTTATAAAAGCCTGAAGTGAGCAGTTACTTTCCACAAATGGTTAATGACCTGAATTGTTACCTATTAGTTTTCTACCAAAATGGCAGCTTTCAAATGTTGAATTAAATACAGCAGGAACTCAAAAGAAAGCAGCCCCCACCCCAATAAAAAGAGCACTGCAAACAGGGATTTAAATGTAAATACATCAGGCTAATACACATATATGAATTGTCTTAAGTCCTTTTACATAAAACCAGGCTTAAAAATGTTAACTTTGTCTTTTCTTATCTATTGGCACTATTAAAACAAAACCATCCAAAAAGCATCTGTATATACCACCTTACTTCTAAGGTTAATAAAACTGATTTTACTTTATGACAATCTATGGATTATTCTGGGTTTAGGTATTAGCAACATTCTGACCTTTTGCTCATGTTCATGCTGTGCTTTTAATTTCTCCAATTCTTTTTCCAGCTCCCTGGAGTATTCTTCCTTATGTTTCTTCATTTCTGTCTCATGAAGATCCTGAAGTTCTTGGAGTGCTTTTCTGTGCTTGTCCTCCATATGCAACACTTCTTCACGTAATACATCCAGGGCCAGACGTTTCTCTTCTTCCAGCAACCTTCTTTGATTTTGAAGAGCAGTGTGCAATTCATCCTGTACAAGCATTAATTTAAAAAGGGGAGAAAAAGAAGGAAGTACAAATATTTTTATAAGCCACTTGTAAAGCTCATGTCATGCTGTATCAAAGCTTCTTAAGTTAACAGGAAAAATACTGCCTCATGAATGATGAGCAGACATACATACACATAGAATCATAGAATAGACTGGGTTGGAAAGGACCTTAAGATCACCAAGATCCCACCCCCTGCTACAGGCAGGGAACACCTCACACTAGACTATGTTGCCCAAGCCCCTGTGTCCAACCTGGCCTTGAACACTGCCAGGGATGGGGCAGCCACAGCTTCTCTGGGCACCCTGTGCCAGTGCCTCAGCACCCTCACAAGGAAGAACTTCTGCCTTATATCCAACCTGAACTTCCCAATATCATTGCAATGAGTTTATTTTTCCTATGTAGTAGAAGTTTTTGACTCCCCTACTTAGTCCTCTATCCATGGCATCACTCCCCCTCACAGCTCAATCTTCAACTTTATCTTTTTGAAGTTCTTTACACTCAAGAACAATTAAATGCAGATTTAAGATTAGTTAGCAAAGATAGGACAGAAGAAAAATACCCACCTTTCCCCCCACAAGACCTTCCTCTCAGCCTTTGTGGGGACAGAAACAACATACAATCAGAAGTTTGAGAAGTGGGCACGGTGACAGACAAGTCTGAAAAGCAGTACATCTCCCTCTGGAAGGCTCTGAAGTTTTAGCAGTGAGCTAAGCCTTCTTACCTCTTTGACTTGGAAAAGCCTTGGCATCATCTCTTACCCATCTGAATTCTTAAAAGAGCTGAAACCTCCACCCAATGAAGAGTAAAGCTATGGACTTCTGCTAAGGGCCCTAAGACAAGATCCACTCACCAACAACCTGTTCCCAAAACCCCATGTGGAGGCTTTAGAGATACCCTTCTTCTAGTCTTCCCTTTGATACTGTGCCACTAGAGAGGATCTTTAGATTCCTAGAGATGTAGCTTAACCACAGAATTGCATTTACTTTCTCCTGATCACTTCTGAAGAATTACATGGTTACTCTATCAGGCAGAGAAGCTCTGAGACACAAAATAGACAGACCCTCCAACCTGAACTATGTTAAAAATATTTACCTCATTTGTACCTTTTCCACACAGAAAACTCATTAGTCTGAACGTTTCAGGGAGGAGACCAACAGATGGACTTAATTGTCAGCTTCAGTTTCCTATTTCAGCTCACAATAGGGCCACACAAGAGTGTTAGTGGGAGGTTGTAAAAATACACCCCAAGAACAAGGGAAAAGGGCACCCCACACAATGTACCATGAAATTTCACCTTCTATGTCAAGTTTTCTTCCTGACTCACCTTATGAGCTGCTTCTGCTTCAACAGCCATGGCTTTAAGTTTTTCCATATGAAGGGTAGCTAGCTCAATTTTCAACTTATTTTGGGAAAGCTGAAGTTCTTCAGCATGCTTTAATTTCAACGTCTCTATCTCCTGATCCAAGCGTGCTTGACTCATTTTATCCTTTTCATGGAGCTGTTCTGTGTGCTGCTGCTGTAGCTTCTCAACAGCCTGACTGTGCTCATCTCTAATGTTCTGAATTTCACATAGGTAGGATGACTCCAAGGAATCCAGATTTGATAAGTGTTTAGCCTCCAGCTCATCGATTTGTGCCTGGTGCTTTGTCTGTAGTTCAGCAACACGAGCTTCAAGCTGGATCTGCTGTTTACTTTCTAGTGTCTCAATTTCAGCTTGGTGCTTTGTCTGAAACTCAGTTGTAAGAGACAAAATTTGCTGCTTATGCTTCTCCTGTAACTGCTGACTTTGGAGTTCCAGCTCATTGATGTGTTTCTCTTTCAGATCTTGCAGAAGAATCTCTTGCTCAGTTGTGAATTTCTGAGTCATGGCTTTGTGTTCCTCCATAAATCTGTATTATTTCCAAGAAAATTGAGAGAATATTGTCAAAAAAGCACTGCTTGTTTTGGTTTTAAACTGAACTAAAAATAAAAATCAAAGAAAAAGAAGGCGGCCTTACTTAGCCTCCACAAATCTGACTTTGTGTTTCAAACACAGAACTAATCCAAAGCAAGCCACAGTGATTTCATAGCCACATAATTGAAGGTTTATGCAGCGTCACTTGCTAGTATCTGGTTACTACTAGGTAGATTGGCACCTCTATTAAATTACTCACTAATAGAGAGCAACATACAAGCATCGTTCACTTTCTCTGAGAGAATACTGCCATATGAGAACATCTGGGATATAGCATACGCATTGTCTACACCTCAAATGTGTTGTCTGCAAGTAAACCAACTATCATAAGAATCATCTCGAAAAACATCTGGTTAAGACTGAGACATAAAACCACTATGGAAGTGGATGTGGGATACCTGGGGGCTCCTCCAAACTCATTTCAGCTCTCTGAGGTCTGCTTAAAGCTTGATGCAGAAGATTTAGTATCAGAGGTGCTGCAATTTACTGTGATCATTAACTATAGTATTTTTTGGATACAGACACCAATAATTAAAAAGTGATGGGCTATTTAAAGACTGAATTTCTACTTTCAGTGTTTCCTTACTCTAATTATTTCCCTAACCTTGTTCTGTGAAGATCTGTTTAGGGAGGAAAGAAGGGATCAATTTGAAGCAATGCATGCAAATACAAACACGCAGTTATTTGAGTGTTTCCTTTAACACACTTAAAACAATGGGTGCAGAAAGGGGAGGAAAAAGAAAGCAGTTACAGCTTTTCTGTTTAACCAGAACTGCAGAATACCATCTTCAGCCCATCAACCTCAGCATTCAGTAGTTAACACAAGCTTCATTCATTAGCTTGCTTAAATTCATTTGAATTGTTTGAAAACACTTGAAAAAAAACCTTTGAGAATGTTTCCACTTCCATGTCCTGTAACACTTCCCTTCCTCCAAGGCTGGTTTTCAGCTGTGTTGTATTCTTAACTGTAACAAACAGAACTTGACCACACTTCATTTGATTTCGTAGACTAAACTCAATGCATTTACATGAAGTAAAGTTGTGGATTAAACTGCAATGGACAGCATTACTGTTCCTTGGGAGAGTGAGCTTTACACACATGAAGTTAGATGGTGCCATCAAGCGACCAACTTACATCATTACCACTCTAAAATAAGAGAAAGCAGCAATAACAATGATTGAACTGCTAAGTGAAGAGTGCTCAAACACTCAGGACTTACTTGGTTTGTGCTTCCATAACTTTCAGTGCACATTCTTCCTGCAGACAAAGCGTGGCCTTTTCCATTTCTCTTGCCATGAGTGCTTTGGCTGCCTGCAGGTCAGCGTCATACTGCTCCTGAGCTTTCTGCGCAGTCTGTGCACTTGCAAGGCTGTCCTCTAGCTGCTGCAAGTTGTTTTGCTGCTCTTTTACCAGCTTCTCCAATTCCAGAATTTTGGCAGCCTGGTGATCTCGAAGTTGATTCATTTCAGCTTCACGGAGTTCAAACTCCTTTTGTAACTTCTGCTTCTCACATTCGCCTTTATTTTGCAGTTCTAGACGCAACAGTGATAACTTCTCCTCTGCTTGGATCCTCTGGTCTTCTCTTTCACATTTCCATTTGCTCTCTTTTTCTTTGTACATAGTCTCTATCTTCTGGACTTCTTCTCTGGCTTCTCTTAATTTATTCTTGTGATCCTCAGCCATTTCGTATTTTATCTGTGAACACAGTTTTGCATAAAATACCAAAACCAAACCGAAGCGTGTGAAGTGAACATTCTCAGGCATTTAAGGTCATGAAGAGATTCAATTCTTGCAGTGAAATAAAATACTGCTTACTTCCAAATAAAAGTAAGGCTGAAATGTCAATTTATAGCTATTTGAATTCAGTGCATTATTAAGAATTACCTGGGGTAAGGAAGAAAAAATTAAGGCAAAATTCTAGAATTAATAAGATACTCCATGTTCTTTCCCCTTGGGGCCACTTTCCTTCATTTCAGGAGTTCGGCTTAAAAATCAGAGTCCCAGCCTGGTTTGGGTTGGAAGGGACCTTAAAGCTCATCCAGTTCCAACCCCTGCCACGGGCAGGGACACCTTCCACTAGAGCAGGTTGCTCCAAGCCCCTGTGTCCAACCTGGCCTTGAACACTGCCAGGGATGGGGCAGCCACAGCTTCTCGGGGCACCCTGTGCCAGCGCCTCAGCACCCTCACAGGGAAGAACTTCTGCCTAAGAGCTCATCTCAATCTCCCCTCTGGCAGGTTAAAGCCATCCCCCTTGTCCTGTCCCTACAGGCCCTTGTCCAAAGCCCCTCTCCAGCTTTCTTGTTGGCCTCCTTTGGGCTTGATAAAAACCTCTTTTAAACCTCTCATCTCCTTCTGTGTTCCAGTTCCAGATACATATGCAGTGTCCAAGTCCATCACAAGGACAGTTCTCGTACATAGCATTAAAAGCAGCATAAAAACCACGTAGCATAAAAACAGAAGCCAAAGCACTAAATGATTGTTCAAGTGACAAAAGGCAGAAAAAGACCCTAAAAATATACTGAACAGATAAACAAATAAATAGTAAGCTAAGGAAACAACAGGGTCATCTCTTAAGAGAAAATTACAGGCTAGTAATACTACACAGGAGTGTAAAAGCAGTAATAGATCACATCGGTATGAAGTAGACTCTTTTCACTTGGAAAGTTCACTTTGAACAAATATTTCAGCATTCATTTATGCTACAACCTAAATGATGAGGCAGAAAAGACAAAACCCCCCAGGATTCTGATTAACACACAGTCCATGAAGATTTTTGTGGGATGCACTGCAGAGGCAATGGAGGAAATTGGTTCACTCTGTTTCTGAGAGGTAGAGACCAGACAACAAGCAAAATATGTATTTCCAGACAGCGGATCAGCATGTGGGCCAGGCTCATTTCAAACAACACATTCTGCATATGCTTATCTTTCACCCAGCCAGCAGTGCCACAAGCAACATCCTGCAGGTGGTAGAAGTAACTGTTAGTACTGAAGGCTTCACTACTGGAAGCTTCAGATGAGTCTCCATGTCATCTCCAGTCTGCAACTGTTTTCTCTGGCCTTCCCCACTGGATTTTAAGTCTGCAAAAGGACGCTCATTATCTCTCTCTTTAAAAAGGGAGGAAAAGAGAAATAAGAGCTTCATCCACCTAATTCTCCTAAGCATTCAAATACTAGAACAAATTAAGCAAAGAATTAACATCCAAGCTACGTTTATCCTCAGATGGGACAGCTGACTTAACAGGTAAGAGAGAAGGCTTGTAGTGAGGCAAGAGTTGGTCTCTTCTCCTGAGTAACAAGAGGGAATGGCCTCAAGCTGTGCCAGGGCAGGTTTAGACTGGATATTAGGAACAATTTCTTCCCCCAAAGGGTTGTCAAGCACTGGAACAGGCTGCCCAGGGCAGCGGTGGAGTCACCATCCCTGCAGGTATTTAAAAGACGTGTAGATGTGGCACTTAGGGACATGGTTTAGTGGCAGAGTTGGCAGTGAACAGTTGGGTTTGAATAACTTAAAGGTCTTTTCCAACCTAAAGAATTCTATGATTCTAAGGTGCCAGATAGATATTGACAGTGAAGGTAAAGAGCTGAGAGAATCCTAAGAGCTACACCAACGCAGAAATCTCTTCTCCAATTCTCTCTTCTTCCCTCAAAAAATGGTCTGAAAAATTATTTCTGGTTATTTGCTTCAAAGGCAGAAATTTCTTAGAAGGGACCTGTTCAGCAGAGGGTTTTTTCCATCTGCCCCAGTGCATTCTGCCGAATTCTCCATTGCCACATGACACGTCACAGTATGCAAGTGTACCGTGTTACTTTTGCACCAGGACACTCTGATGTACTGCAGGGAGATGTTCAGAATGAGGACCTTTTGTATTCTAATATTTGTGTGTATGCATGCAAGTCCATTTAAAGCTGAAGCTACCATCACTAACTAGGCACATCTAAAGATAAGTGCTGCTTCTCTCTCCTTTGGTCTTCCCAACAGATCTGAGCTTGCCCAACTCTCCGCCAAACAGTACTGTAATACATGTTACCTTTTCCATTTCATCTTTCAGATGCTTTTCATTCTGCACAAATGAATCTTTTTGTTTAGTAATCTCTTCCTTTAGATGCTCTATTTCTTCCAAAAGCTCTGCAATACGCTGTTTCTCAGAGTTGAGGAGGGAGAGCCTAGCTTTGTGCTCTTCCTCCAGCACAGACATGCGCTCAGCCACCTCCATTTCAACTTGACGTGCTGCATCTTGAGCGCTCTGTAGGCGCAGTTTGGTGATTTCTGAAAAGCAAAAAGAAAACCCATCAGTAAAATGACATTCTGGAACTTATTTTATTTTAGCAGGGTTTATTAATGCACAGAACTAAAGCTGAATGGGGTCAGCTGTGCAGTTTATCAGTAGCCATACTAACTAGAGATCAACAAGAAACTCTTATCAGGATGATTTCGTACTTTGTTCCATTTTAACATCACCTTTGAGATATATCAGTATCCACACACAAAGAATAATGGGGATGGATCAAGAAGCTTGTGGCAGGACCTCCCTTCCGCCAGCAACAGCCACAGACCTGACTTTTTTTTGGGGCAATGTAATGGCAGATTCATTCAAGTTTTATCTCCTCTTTTGCACATGCTTTTTACACAAGGCATTTCCCAAAAAAGGCAGATGGGACAAATCTCTAAACATTCCATTTTAAGCACTTTTTTTATATACTGCCTAGTATTAAAAAGAAAAATAAAT
The DNA here is from genome assembly GCF_004027225.2 of Strigops habroptila. Classification (NCBI taxonomy): domain Eukaryota; kingdom Metazoa; phylum Chordata; class Aves; order Psittaciformes; family Psittacidae; genus Strigops; species Strigops habroptila. The sequence goes on from NC_044281.2 coordinate 2,745,043, forward strand.
AAGAAATATAACTGCAAATGTTAAAAGTTGTACTGATCCTTTTAACCAACATACAGTGGAATATAGTTATAGCTGTGTGTTACATAGCTAACTGTAAATTATGGATTATAAAGTCATACTATGCTCCAAGATCAACATTGCAGATAGAAGAACTGCCACGATACCTTACCTGCACCTCAACAATATGTGCATTTCACACTGAATCAATACACGGCAGTATATTTCTATAAATTACAACTCCAAGAAAAGCAGCAATGGTTAGGAAATTACATCAATCCATGATCACATCAGAAGTCTCATTAAATTTAGTCTTAAGAGGAACTTTAACCTGAACTCCCCAGCAAAAGAAACCTATTACAAATTCTGCCCCTCAGAAATACTTTGTGTTCAAAAAATTCATCCTAATACATCTGCCAACTAGTGGAAAACACAGGAGAAAAAGGAAATATTAACATTAAATGAGCAGATGACTCTCAAACCCACAAAAGAAACACAGGCAAAAGAGGTATGGAACATAGATCAGAATTGGGTGTACTCTATGGAACTGGCCTGTTTCATGCGAATAGAGGAGGCATTTAACATAGTTGACAGATAAAACTAAGAAATTCTCAAATAAATATTAATTCAGGAATTGACAGTGCCCTCCCAGGCATCAAGAATGAAAACCTGATCAACTCCTTTTAGCAACTGCTCCACAGCTGTAGTACATTTTACTACAGAATAATCAACTTCAGGTCACCATATCTTTTATGGGCTTGTTGAGTTGTGCTACCAAAGGCAAAAAGCAAAGTGCTCGATGTCAGGGATTAACATGTGTTAAGTGTTCCCTATAGTTTATAGTAGATAATAACAAATTGAAAACTTAAAAAGCCTATTTAAAGGAATATATAAAGCCACACAAGCAGCTTACTGTTTTACTTCCCAGTCTGTCAGATCATCTTACCTTTTAAATGTTCTTCTGAAAGCTGGGCACGGAGCTGCTCAAGTTCTAAACAATGCTGTCTTTTAATTTCCTCAATTTCTGTTCTACATTTGTCTGACAGATCCATCTTCATTTTCATTAGGTCCTCTTTATATTGAAGTGCAAGGGAAGACCTTAAGGAATCTAATTCATACCTGTGTTGCTCTTTAAGTTGTACCTGCAAACAGGCAAGTTCTTCCTACACAAGAAATGGGTTAGAGAAAGACATCTTGAGCTTTGAAGAAACCATGCCAAGTATCTTTCAGTGGCAGCAGCAATATAAAGCACCTGCCCGACATGCATATATCTGGTTTCCAAAAAACCTGCTGGCTTTGCTCTGTTCCTGCTGCTCCATCTGCTGCTACAGCAGCAGAGCCCCTCAGATAGATACTCTTTGGAACCATGCCACAAGGCAGTTTTGAGCTTCAGGAGCTGTTTGAATATATAGCAGAGGGGGAAGTCCCACAAGCATCTGGGCAGAGAAACTATCAACTCTCAGCAATTAAGAGACCCTTTTGTGTACACCACGGAACTTAAAAGTAACCATCTACTATGCATGCAGCTTCATACTCAGCTAGGTAATCAAACAGCAAGAAAATAGGTATGATGTGTACATTTCTCACAACTCATGCATTTTTTGAGTGATTTACTAATGAAATTGAGCTCATGCTATCTTGGGAGTGTCTTTTCCCCTTGTCATTCCCTCATTAAGAAAAAAATATACTAATTTTATAATTCATTTAAAAAATAAAAATCTAAAGCCAAAACCAAAAGGAAAAATCCTTTTTGAAATGCTCAGTCCACTTCAAGTAAGTTGAGCAAAGAAGTAAGTTCTTAAGTTACAATAAGGTACATAAAAATAGGTGTGTAAATGGAAGCGGGACCAAATTAGCAACTGCATTTGAAGAGAACAGGCAGCAATAAAAGGCGCAACTACTACAGAAGCTATAGAGAAGAGAAACAACATGAGTTCTGCACTTGTGTAGAAAAGCTTTGATAAGCTCCTTACTAGGCACAGGATAACCCAAACAAAGGACACAAAACCACAGAACACTGTTTCATCTGTTCTGCTAGGCTGAGAACTGATAATTTACAATATACTTGTCAAAAATAATTAAGCCTTAATAAATGTCTCAAATTACTAACTATTTGCTAAGAACTAGGAATCAGACATCAATTTTCATATAGGTCATGTAATGAACAGTAGAATTTTAATATACCAAAAATCCTACCTGATGATGCTCCAGCTGTTGATTTAGCTGAACAAGTGTATCCTTTCTCTCTTTCTCAGCAGCCTCTTCAAAAACTGTGACAGAAGAACTAAGAAAAAGGGTTTCAAGTTTAAGATTGTAACGTGTCACAAATTAAGTGAACTTGCTGATTTACGATGTAGTACTGAAAGTAGGCACAGAGCAATTGTAACAACTGCTCAGGACTGAACACTCATGACTTCCATCACTGGGTTTCTAACTACAGATCACCTAATGCTCAATCCCAATATATTTAGAAGCTAACATCATCTTTAGTATTAAAAATATAATGCAAGCAATGCTGTCATAAGATAAGATAGGGGAAAAGGAATAATCACCTCATGTCCCCTGCTTGATCTTGACTCATTTCCAACTCTGACAGTGAATATTCCTTCAGCTCTTGCAGTCTCTGATGCAGCAAAGTCAACTCTTCTCTGTAGTTTTCTTCAGCAACTCTTAGCTTCTTTTCAAAGTAAAGTCTCAGTTGTTCCAATTCAGCTTCATGCTCACTTTTTCTCTGCTGACACTGCTGTTCAAATTCTTGTTTTAAATGCTCTATTTCTTCCACCTGTGATGCACGAGCCAGGAGCTGCTCTTTTAGCTCTGGAATGGAGGCAAAACCAACTCAAGTACTCAGAAGCACGTATCTTTAGGCTAAATCATTCTGTGAAGATCAGCCATATTTTAGTTGTTGAGACAGCAGTAAAATGTTATACCAGAGGCTACATAAGAAAATAAACTTCTAAAGACAAAACATTCCTTTGTGAGTAAACCTACGTTCTCCATTTACACTGCATTCAGAGAAACCATCCTCCTCATGACAAGAATCAAAGCTACCAGAAAACTGTTAGACCTCCTCATTTCCTTGTGTTTCAGGTCTGGGCTAGTAACATGCAGAGTCATGCAATATTGCTTAATCATCACCCATGCTCATTGTAGCAGGGACTAGTAACAACACCAATGGGATAGGCAAGGGGAGTCCAATCTGGCATGGGTATGTTTTGCCTAACCAGCAAAGTCTGCCAGCACAACATTAACCCTGAGAAGTGTTTAACAGTTTTGAACTGGCATGTCATTTGTCCATCAGAGCAGTGACCCCTTGATCCAGCTGCCACGTTGTGAACCCACCACCACAAGTCTTCAAATCAATCCAAATGCATTGTCAAAGGATCACTCAAGTGAAGAAAGGCAGAGTAAAACAAACCACTTTTAAGATCTCACACGCCAAAAGAGATATCCTCACCTGGACCATGGGCTTGCACTCTGGTTTCACCATCTCAAGCAAGATGAAGGAGAAACAAAAAGGGTCCAAAGAATGAGAATGTAAGCAGTTAGAAACATGGAGAGACATTTGAAATGTTAATAAAGATCAGGGCTACAGAGAGGAAATATAAGAATTCCAGCAAATACTATAAAGTGCTATCTGCTATAATTTTGTAATATCAGAGACCTGAAAAAGTCAAGGTAAAGTCTGACTAGATAGACTGTTTTGTTTTAAATCTTGAAACAGAAATCTTAAGCTATATAAAGCATATGGTCAGATTTGATCCAGTTGTTACTTTCTCTCAGGCTTTAAAACCTTTTCATAAGTTTAATGCAGATACACATAAGACTAATTCTAGTGTCAGGTGTCCCTGCCCACGGCAGGGGGTTGGAACTAGATGATCCTAAGGTCCTTTCCAACCCAAACCATTCTATGACTCTATAAAACCTGTTATCTTTAACTGCTGTGCGCAATGTTCACCTTTTTTTTGCTTTTAGATTTAGAGTATATGTTTATTTTAAACAGAAGCATCATCATGGAAAAAGGAGGGTATTTTTAGCCCTATAGGAAAACAACGTTATCATTCATTCTGATTTCAGAAGTATCACCTGAATGTTTTCGGTTTAACTTAGAGATATCTTTAATCCAGGGCTTTTCTATATTGAAGAATTAATAGCCTTTCAAAAGATGATGAATCTCCACTTTGAGTGTCAATGAAAATGCATAACTTGCCTCAAAACCCAAAGGGGGAAAAAAAAGCCACTTCTACCTCAAGATATAACCTAATCACAATTTTAAAATATTTCTGCCTTTTTGCCTTTAAGCAGACTCCTCTCTTCATTATCTATAAATAAAATAGCCACAATAAACTACCTGAAATCATAAACTAAGCAGTGAGCTTTACTGCCTACCTACAATTAACAGTTTGCTCAATTGAATTCATACCTGCTCCCCTACTGAATACAAATAGGAGCATGTGATTGCATTGACCAGCATTTTCTCCCTTTTTTAACTATATCACACTTAATTTGACATTGCAATGAAAAATGTTTGGTTTTCACTAACAATTTTGATAGTGTGCAGGAACGGAGTGGGAAGGGAAAAGAAAACCACAGGAGGGAGCTTTTCTCCATAGCGACACCATACTTTTTGACGCTGCAGGATCAACTACTCATCTGACACTGACTCACCTCTCACTTCAGAAACAGAACACTGTGACCTACCTGTGTGTTCTAGTACATGAGTACAAGTATTTTGTGTCAAAAATGTGTACTTCTATATGAAGAAGAGGCAAAAAAGGAAGTGCTTCAGTTTTCGACCTACCACTTAGCTCTTGTCGATTTGCTCGGGTACTGTCAAGCTGAGACCAAAGGTGCCTGACTTCTTCCTGTGAACGAGTCTTGAGTTCTTCATGCATGACCTGAAGTTTCTCCAGCTATGGAAGACATGTTAAAAAACCAAAACCCATCAACTTCTTAAAACAATTTTGTTCTAATTGCTTATTTGATAAGCAACAGACAGTTCTGTCGGAAATAGGTAGAATGTCTTAGTGGCAATCTCAGCTCCTCATCCAGGCTATCAGAGATGCTGAGTAGCACTTGACTGTTAGACCCACTCCTCAGAGAGAGGAATTTATTCTTGATGCCATATTTATCATCGGGGCAAAAATAAAGTTTTAGCTATATAAAAATGAAACATAAGAACCAGAAAATTAAGCATACAAGTACAGAGGAAGAAAAAGCACCAAACGGCACAAAGACAACTGCATTCAAAAGATTTTGAATGACTAGAGAATCCCAGAGTATTTACCTGCTTCATGAGTTTTAGTGTGTCAATAAAATCCCTAAATACAAGCAAGTCACCAAAATTATGTGTATGTTGTTTAGTTTTTGCTACATAGAATCAAACATGAGTATTTATTATTTTTCACCTCTTTCTGAAGATTCTCTTCTTTTTCTTGGCTTTTCATCTTCATATTTTCTAGGAGTTGGTTATGTTCAGCCTGCAGCTGCTGTTGTAATTCTGTAATGGCTAACTCGTGTTGCTCCTCCAGTTCTACACATTTTACTAAAATCAAAAGTGAGTTCTGTTATACCATCATCCCAGTTACTGAATAACTTGTACAACTTTTATGCAACTAAAGTAGAAATGCACGTCTCTAGACTAGAATGGTAGCTCAGAGAGAATCACTAAATACTTGAAGAATAAAGCATTTGAAAGTCAAACATTTCCACATAGTGCTTCCCAGTCTCTGTATCCCATGCTGTTAGCCAAGAGATAACCAACAGCAGTGCTGGAGGAATGAGCATCTGCTCTCTGCATACATGAACAAGCATCCTGGACTAGAAGCCCACATACAGGGAATCAAGCATATCTTTAGATGCTACAAACACAGAATTTCTCCTATGACCACACTCAGCAGAAGGCAGAAGAAGAGATGAACAGGCAGGACTAGGAAAGCTCACACCAAGTATGCTCTGCCTCAGCACTGAGCACTCTCTGAACCCTGTAAACGTGCTACTACCTCATTCAGTCAACACATCTTGACCTGCACAGAAAGAATCTGCAATCAAGTGACCACATTTCAGCCCCAGTGAGCTGCAAGGGATGCCATGTTATCCTCACAGAACAGATTTTAATGATACAGGATCAGGGAAATCCAGTAAAGCTAGTGCAGGCTGGGAAGAACAAGCATGTCCTCACAGCAGCCAAAGGTGAGCCAAACACTGTGAAAGTATCCAGTCCTTGGCAGGCCAAAAAGGCTGCTCTTCACTTCTGAAACCTGGTCCTGCTGCCTGCCTGCCAGCATCATCCAACACCCTTAAATAATGCATTTGCATTTACCTGTAGCGAGCATTAGAGAATCACAGAATGATTGAGGTTGGAAGGGACCACTGGGGGTCATCTAGTCCAACCTCCATGCTCAAGCAAGGTCCCACAGAGCACATTCCCCATTTCCCATGTCTCTCACCTGCATAGTGCCTCAGAGGCTAGGCAACCTGAGCAGTTATCTCTCTTCACTTCTTGGCACACCATATCTTGTAGTTCCTTTTCATGCCATCACTGACAGCAAAACTGACACTCTTGTGGCAGTCAACCACTATCTTGACAAACACGTCAGATTCTGAGATACACACAAACTTTTCCTAGTTTTATCTCCTATGTGTGCCTCAGCAAAAGGCATAAACAGACATACCTCATCTAGAGTTCATTTTTCAAGTTAAGGAAAACCTCAGTTACAGGTTACTTCCAAAACAGTGTCTAAAAAAAGCTACTATTCCATTAAGTTTTAACTAGTCCCACTGCAAACCTATTGGGTTTTTTGTTAGAAGAAGCTCCTATTGATAATAATCAATAGAATTTTGATTAATTCACTAACCGCCAAAGCTGGTTTTCAGCTGGAAGCAAAACAGTACCTCCCTTTAATACGCTTGAAGGAAAACACAGTCCATCTCATACCCTACAGAAGTCAAAGCACAAGACAGCTAACTAGGCTTTAAACAATCTTTCATTTACATAGAACCACAGACTGTTTTGGGTTGGAACGGACCTTAAAGTTCATCCAATTCCAACCCTCTGCCACAGGCAGGGACACCTTCCACTAGAGCAGGTTGCTCCAAGCCCCTGTGTCCAACCTGGCCTTGAACACTGCCAGGGATGGAGCAGTCACCACCTCTTTGGGCAGCCTGTTCATGTGTCATCCTGTTTTCAAGAGAGTCTTATGCCATTGGCTCAGTTTTTGAGTACATGGATATATTTGCTTTTTATACAGGTTCTAAAAACACTTAGCTAGCTTTGCCATTATTCAATAAATACAACTGCTTCCCACACTATGGCACTTACTTTTAGACTGTTCATTCTCCAGAGAAAGAACACCCAGCTCTGTTTTGACTTTTTCCAATTCCATTTCCAGAGTTTTCTGCAGTTCCACCATTTCAGTCTGATGTTTTGCAGACAGCTCTTCAACCATGTTTTTTAAATGCATATCAGACTCCAATTCCCAATCTCTTTTGAGAGTCTGAGAGAAGAAGATTTGCATTATTAAAGCAAACACACTTAATAAATGAGTACTTTTCTCCTTCATTTATTTGTCCTCTACAATAAACGTGTAGTGAACGCAAGACTTCTACCATCTCTAGTTTACTGAAAGGAGTTTAACTTTTTCTCGTATGAAGAACAGAATTTGTACCTCTAATGCCTGGGTATGTTTCTCTTCCATTTCCAATTCTATTTTCTTTCTCTGATCAACTGTGAAGTAAAATACTTATTAATAAATATACATTAAATGTTATGATTAAACGATAAGTAGAAATATGGATGAGATTACCATTTTCAGCATCAAACACAAGGGTAGGCATGCAACAGTGTAAGGTAGCAGGTTCTATCCAAACCCCCACCTTTAACCCTAAAGATATACATTCAAATGCCTATCAGTGTCATTTTAGATGCTTGCATTTCAGTGCACATCACTCTGAAGTGTTTGAATCATCTCTGTCTCCAGAGACACAGCAAAAGAGTCTCAGGCAGCAGCAAGAAGGAAACTCTCTTCAAATTTCTTCTAAGAATGCCTAAGAAACAGACTGCAAGACAGATGTTGTTATCTGCTCTGTTATCACTGACACCAATGGCTTCTTCCTTCCCAGCTCCTCCCCACGATTGATTCCAACTCCTTCAGCACACACCTTGGTCTGCAGGAACCCTGCAAGAGCCTATCAATCCCCTTCTCACAGCTTCAAAGTACCATTGCCTTAGCTTGCAACCTTATTTCAAGCGTTTCAGTGGGAAATGAGAACTCAGAGATGGTGCCAGCTACCCAGCTAATGGTCCAGTAGAGAAAGAAATATCATCTAAGTGACAAGACAGTGTCCCAGCATTCAGGCGAGTTGGGACATGGCCAAGCATCGCCTCCCTGAGGAGAAATGTCTTTCCTCCAGACCCCCAGGTAACAGTATCCACAACTCCCCACCAGGATTCTTCCACCATCTGATTCAGAGTTCTCCTTCTCAGCCTCTACATTCAAGAACTCCTAAGTGGTTACATTTATATTACTGTATTAATGTGCCAGCTCTACACTAAGACAGGAACCTGTGGAGGAAGACAAATACTGATGGGGTTTCAATGTCTGGTCCGTTATTCCCAAATTTTAATACCTAGTTCTTGCTGATGCTTTGACTTTAGGTCTTCTTTTTCCTTCAGACATTGTTCTTTAATCTTCTCCCACTCCAGCTGATGGCGGCTCTGCAGAATTGCTACCTCTTGAGCACGCTTATCATTGAGCATCTCCCGGAGTTCCACGAGGGCAGTTTCCTTTTCTTTTCTCAAGTTAGACTGGGTAAGCTCAAGCTGAGAGGTATGCATGTTATTTAAGCTTAGACGTAAAGCTTCCAGTTCAAGGCTGTGCAGTGTCTGTAATGGAGAAAAAAAGAAAGAAAAAGGTTTTTTTCCCTCCCCTCTAAAAAAATACATTCACTTTTTTCACAGTCAGTTTAACACATCTAAGTTTTGCCTTTCTGCACTTGGAGAGTGTTTCGTCATGGCAGAAGAATGTTTTTTGAAGACAGAACCCTGAAAATAAGCTGCTTTTAATTACAGTAAGATTTGTATAACATTTTCCATGCAAAATGCTTTCCTTGCCTGCCTCTTTACTTCATCTCCTACCAAATACCTTGTGTCTATCCACTTCCTCACAATGTCAGATCAGAACACAAGCTCACCCCAATCTTTTGTTGTCTATTAAGAAAAATTCCTCATATTTGCTCGTGGTTACAATTTAAGAAGCAAATTTCTGAAGTGGTATTGGAAAAGTGAAATAAAATTCACCATGCTTCATTAAAAAAAGGAGTGTTAAATATCCAACAGTTAGAAATGGCAGCGAAAATAGACCAACCAAACTTTTTAATTCTTAAATAAACTAAACGCTACAGCAACACCTTGTAATTAGACCTAACACTGGATGCATTTCTTCCCATTTCAAGTTTGCATTTAGTGGAAGTGTTCAAAAACCCAGTATATAGTGAGAGGAAAAGGTCAGGTTCATACACCTGAGTTTAGCAATAAAGCATTCCGAATTACATTAGTGGGATAAGTAAAAAGTGGGAGGGGGCTGGTATTTTCTTTGAATTCACTTATTAAACTTATCAAGACACGAAAAATGACAAAGTTGGGCTTTTGGGGCTTGGTTTTTTTGGTTGGTTGGTTTTGGTGTTTGGGTTTTTTGGCTGTTGTTTTATCTTGGTTTTTTAACCCATCAATTTCAGCATCCTGTTTTCTGCAAAATCAACATTGAAATATAATTGCAGTGAGGATCCTGGAGAACTGTAGAAAATATCTACTACCACCCACCACTCCTAACTCTTCAATGGCAGCACTACATAAAGGAGTTCACATTGCATGCACCAAACCCAAGGAGCTGCCTTTTGCAACAGCCAGGTAACCACTGCAGTAATTCCTGTGCTCCTGTATTTCACCTGGGCTTGGAGCTGAGCCTGCTCAATCTCTGCTTTGTGTGTGGCTGCCATTTGCTGCCGAAGTTCATCCAACACGAGCTGCTGTTCTTTATTTAGCTCAGCACGGAGCTTCTCCATTTCCTCTTCATGTCTAGTGATCAGCTCAGAGATTTCACGATCATGTTCTCGTTCATGTACCTGCAGAGAATACTCAGCTGAAGAACTTGATTCAACAAAATAACTAGAATTCTCCCCTCCTCCTGACCCCAAATCAAAAACACCATGGAAAAAAACTCCAATCATGAGATGTTGGCATCTCCAAAACATTTATACTGCTTAAAAAACATAAAATGAGTTTACTTCTCTGAAATCAACCCAATTACAGTATTTACCTTTTTTATTAAAGAAATCTGTTCCTTCTTTTCATCTTCCAACTTTTGCTGGTTTTCTACTTTATCTTTTATTTCAGCCTTTAATTCTTCTATCTGCAAACAGGCATACAAACATTTACAATGACTACCTTAAGCATTCTGAAACCTCCCAAGCCTCCCTCTTGGGTTTCCTACCTCTTTCTTGTGTGTCAAACTCACTTTAGTTAATTCAGCACAGTGCTGAGTCTCCATTTTATCTATTTCCTCTCTGTAATGTTTCACCATCTTGGCTTGTGCCTCCTCTGCAGCTTGTGCAGACTGAAAGGATTCCTGCAAGCGAGTCTCAAGCTCCAAATGAGCCTTCTTCAAATGGGCAATTTCTTCAGTCAACTGGCTTTTTTCCTCACTGTATTCAGTACTTTTGGCCTTTATTTCAGCATTAAGTTTATGGATTTCTAGGTTGCTGAAGTTTAACCTCTCCTCATATTCCAGTCTTTCACACTCCTGTATTTCTTTGAGGTTCTTCACTTCAGCATTAAGGTCCTGTATGTTTTTCTCAAGATCCTCAATGATGCTAGCATTCTCTGCTAGTGCTTTTCCTGCTTTTATCAGATCCACCTCCACATCAGATAATCTCTCTCCTAAGGCTGTTTTTTCCTCCAATAAGAGTGCTAATTTTTGTTCTTTATTATTTATTTCAGCTTTGAGCAACTCCTGTTCTTTTAGCAATGTCTCTTCAGATACGGTTTTCTGACCAAGCAGCTCTGCTATTGTCTGGTTTTTAGCCTTCTGAGCATCAAGCTGGCTTTGCATCTGATCCCTCTGACTTTGCAAAGCAGCTAACTGACGACCAAAAAGAGACTGTACTTCACTTGTTACAGAATCAGAAGCTGTTTTCTGCTCTTGAACGTCTTTCACTAATTGCTCCTGAGTTCGCAGCTGCACCATCAACATTTCTCTTTCCTCCTGGAGGTCTTTTATCATTTCTTGCCAGGTAGACAATTTTGACACTTGTGTTGAAGTTTCTCCATCCTCACCCTGCTGCCTCATTAGAAACATTATTTTGTTTTCAAGTTCTTTCTCCTTCTCTGCTTTTTGAAGAAGTTGTTTCTCACAACAGATCCGTGCTTCACGTTCCTCATCCAGTTCCACACGCATTTGAGAGAGCTCAGCCATTACTTTTTCCCATTTTCCAATAGCTTCTTGGGTCTCCTGATAAGATTTCTTCAAGGCTGACTCCTTCTCATGGAGTTGCTCATTTAGCTTCAGACATCTCTCTACTAAATTGGTTGTCTCATCATCCTTTACATCAACATCATGGTCACTTATTTTGCTTTGGTGCAGGGAGCTATCTGACAAAAATGAAACAAAGGCCTTTGCACTCACCTCAGTCTCTTCAAAAGTCTCTTCAGCCAAATCACTAGGATGTCTTTCCTCATCAAGACCAAAGCTTAATGGAGATAGAAAGTCTCTGCTGGCTTCTAGAAGCACACTACTGTCTAACCCATACCTACTGCACCTACCTTCTTCAATGGCATAACCTTCAGAAGTGCTGGATGCATATGACTCTCTTGGTCTCTCTGTGGAGATGAGGTATTTAGCCAATATACCTTCATCACCACTGAAAAGCCCCAGTTCTGGCAAGTGTTCTTGAGACAGGTTACCAGCTTCACTATTTTCATTATTCTCTGTGATCTCTGAATTCTTAATTTCTATTAATTGATTCCTTGAGGAGTCTACTCCGAAGCCATGATGAAACTCTAGTTCTTCATGAACTAGCTCATCTTCATCTGTCAACTGGTGTGCTTTATTCCACATCTCATCAAGCTCTGCTCTCATCTCTGAAAAAGTCTGGTTTTCCCTCAATTTCATTAACGTTTCATTGGAAACAATCTCTTCATCATGCTTTTGCCTTATGTCTATAGTGTTTTTAGCCTCACAAAGTTGCTTCTCATTTAATTCCTTGATAAAAGAATTCAGTTTCTGAATCTTTCCATTCGAGGACTGTTTTTCTTGTTCATATTGCTCATGAAGTTGCTTCTCATTTAATTCCTTGATGAAAGAATTCAGTTTCTGAATCTTTCCATTCGAGGACTGTATTTCTTGTTTATATTGCTCAGCTTCCTTGAGCTGCTCTTCTGCATCAGAAAGTTGCAACTTAAGGCCATCAATTAACTCCTTGTATTTAGTCTCAATTGAAGATTTTTCTCTCTGGAAGTCTTCCTGTTGGTTCTCAAGTTTCTTTCTCAAAGATTCTTTATTAATTTCGGACTCATGAAGGCTATTATTTAAGTCAATTATTATGCCATTCAAACTCTGAACATGCTCTTCAGAATTCAGAGCACAGAGTTCTTTTTTTAACTCATCAAGTTCATTCTTATATTTTAAAATCATTTCTTCTTCATATACCCGCTTGGCTTCTGCAATTTCTCTTCTGTGGCACTTCTCCAGCTCTGCCCTCAAGTTCTCCAACTGTCTGCGAATATCCTTCTCGTGACTGATTTTCAGTTCTTCAATGTGGTGTTGTTCTTTTATTTTGGATAAAGCTATTTCATTTTTCAAGTCTGTTATTTCTGAGTCCCGGAGAGAAAGGGTATGTTGTAGTATAGACAAGCTAAATCTTTCTGATGCCAGTAGATCTTGGAGACTTTTAATATCTTGTTCTTTTTCTTCTGTGCTTTTGTGTAGCTGTTGCATTGTATCTTTCATATTCTCTTCCGTTTGGGCAAACGTCTTTTCTTTGGTATTCTGAAAAATAAAAAATAAAAAAATTGCATATTAAATATGCCATTGAAATATGTTTTAATTTCCTTAAGCCTCATGCTTTCAATTTATCTTCCTAAATAATATCTACTGTTAAGTGCAAGACATATCATTGGCCTAGGCAACAGGATTTTTAACCACATCCTTGAGAGTGGAAAGGATTACTGAAAGACTGTGGTAACAAACGTGGTAACAAATATCAAATTGTCTAAGCAATAACAAATGATGTGCCAGTGAGTCCAAAAAGAAAGAAAATAGTGGCTGTCTCAAACTTCAGCTATTTTAATTAAAATAAAATAAAGAATATCAGAGCTACAGATGCCTCTCCAACTCACATCCATTTATAAAGAGAAAACACCTCCCGCAGGCAGAAGTAGGCCAATGTAAGAGCCATGTCATATTTTGGCTCATCTGACTCACTTAAAAGCTTAAGGCTTCTACCTGTGGCATTGCTGGTTATGTGCTTAAAGGAAATCGGACCTTTTAGGCTGTTCCTTTAATGTACATTTGTAATCACAATCCTCACGTAACTGTTTCTAAAGACTTTCTTCATGACCATGCCACTAGAGCAGGTCAGAGTTATCATCAGATCTGAAATACATATCATAAAAAATAAGTATCTGTTAGGTGTTTTTAACTTTAATGGAGTTTTTTTACTCATACTGCTTGTTTCTAGAATGATTATATCAAAATATTCCCACAATAAGCTTTCTACTTTATTTTCTATTTGAAACTATCACGATTACAGATACAGTTAACATTATCTCTCATATCAGTGTTTCGTGTTCACACAGACCTGTATTGTTATACACTTACATAGCAGATCCAGCAACCTTCACCCCACTGCAAGCCTCTGTCAGCTATGTTCCCACATGCCTCATAGAATCCTAGAATGGTTTGAGTTGGAAGGATCCTTAAAGCTCCTCCAGTTCCCACCCCCTGCCACGGGCAGGGACACCTTCCACTAGAGCAGGTTGCTCCAAGCCCCTGTGTCCAACCTGGCCTTGAACACTGCCAGGGATGGGGCAGCCACAGCTTCTCTGGGCACCCTGTGCCAGAGTCTCAGTTCAACAAACACCAGATGGACCTGCTTCTGATGGGAATTTCTTCATGTTATACAACAGTTGAGTAACAGAGTTGAAGAGCAACCCTTCTGCAACAGAAACTGATGGAGCAATTTCAACAAATGAGCAAATTTTCAAGAGCCAGAACTAAATCCTTGTTTCATTTAAATACATTAAAAAAAAAAAAAAAAAAATCTTAAATTAGAAGCAGCTGTTTTGCTTTAGCTGAATATCATTCCCTTCAGAAGAATAAACTTTTAATTCCATAATAAAGTGTAGTTTCAGTCCTAAAGCATTAGTGCTACTTCACACTCAAAAGTTCCTTACAGGATCTTCCTCCTGAAAGTACCACCTTGGCTTGCATGACCACACCAAACCCCTAACTACCTACAATTCCTAACTATAAAGGCACTTTAAACAGTTTTTACCTTTTGAGAAGACTCGAGCTGCACTTCCAAGTCATGTGCTTTCTCACGCAGCATCTCCAAATGTGCATTTTGCTCTCTGAGACAGTTCTGAAACAAGGACATCTGTTGCTGGGCTTCTAATACTTCATTTTTCGCAGAGCTTGTACTCCTCAGCACCTCATTAACCTGAACACATAAAGATACTCACAGTCATAAGGAAGTTTATGACAGAACTCCTACACAAGTCTTGCTGTATGCATAAAATACACTGTACTCATTTACTACAGATTTACCCTGTGTCTTTCACTCTCAGTGAGTAAGAATCTCCCTAAAAAGTCAGACAACACCTACCCTGTTTTAGATACTATTACTTACCATAAAGACATAAATGGACTAGATGATCTCCAGAGGTCTCTTCCAACCCTAACAATTCTGTTAGATAATTCATCTCTATGAAACCTCCAAAATGAAGCGGGACTTCCAAAAGACTGGACATACTCATAGGAGGCCAGTGAACAAAACCTGTCTTCTCTGCAAAGGATTTACAGCTCAACACTAAAGAGTTTTCTTTTCACCTCCCTCCAAATGAAAAGAGAACATTCACCCTATGTGAGTAAATTAAAACACATTTTATTAATTATTAAAACTTTTTTCTAAAGACTTTGCTAAGATCAAGAAGATAACATTTAAGACAGTATTAGTTCTTTCATCTGTTATCGAAGTTGACATGCTTCCACAAACAAATATTACTGGCCTTATTTAGAATATACCCAAAGTGCTATTTAGAGGCTTTACTGTTGTCTTTCAATGGCTTACGGAGCAAATCTCAACAATCATCTGTAGAGTAATTTTCACTAGTTCCACATATTTGTCAAGAGTACTAAGAATTGTCAATAGAAAGCAGGATTTTTGTTCTTTTCCAAAATTTCATTTAGCAGAGGATTTCTTTTCCAAGGCACAAGCAACCCCTTCAAGTCAAGCCCTGAACTTCACGAAGTCCCAGGTTTTATTTGCAGTTCTTTTTACCTCCCCTTCTTATCCAACCATTTCAGCTATATAATCCCTCCTAGCACCGTTGCTATCTTGCAAACCTGATATAGTGAGGAAACAGAACTATTCCTTCAAGGCTCCTGAGACAGCAAATTTACAGGTGTGCAGAGAGAATAGCCACTAGAACACTGAGCATCACCAAAAACAAATAAAGGGGTTTAGTTGGGTCTTTTGTTTGTTTTTCAATTTAAAGTAGATGAAAGGCTGCAGTATATCTCATTATCCAGGGATTAGATCCATGCTCAACTTGTGGCACTGAAGCATGTTCCTGTGTGTTACAGGGGCTGCATCAACTGTCTTCATGTTATTTAAAGCTCCTTTCTTGAGGCAAGACACCTTACCACATTACCTTAGCTATACTGCAGATAAATATTCAACACACTGAGTTTTTATGGCCTTTAACAGGAAAATAAAAAACAGGTACAAAGACAGGAGCTGCTCCAGTCAGTCCTGTGGTTTCTCGGGAGCAATATTGTTACAATTCTCACAGAAGAGACAGAATCTTGTATTTTATTTTAAATACTTTTTTGTTTTTAACGTATGAAACAACGAAGGAATGAATCTACTTTTCAATTAAAAACATCATTCAAATTTCTCTGAACAAGGTCCATGATTCCACTAAAACCAATTCTGTTAGCAGCAATTTTGCAGCCAATATATGTATGTACATGTAAGTACCTGTTTTACATTGTAAAATAGTGAAATATCATTTTATCACATTGACTAACAATACTCTGTAACTAATTATTTTAGTAACCTATTATCATACTCTTCTTTGACATATATATCAGCATCTTTTACTAAACACGTGTTCTTTCACTCTTATTTCAGCTGCATGATCATTCAGTACATCCCAGTTGGACGAGTCAGCACTCCCCTGGTGAGCAAACAAATGGAACAAACACTACATCATTTTAAATAGCCATTTGAAAGATACATAAGGAAAACCAGAATTATTTTAGAAACACCCTAAGCACATGAGCCACAAAGGTCCATGTTGTGACACAACATACCAGTGAGAGAAAGACTTTAATGCTAAACTCAGCTGGTCCTCCACAGCCAAAAGAATGAAATTAATGTAAATCAAATTAAAATTACTATGAATGTCTACGGGAAAATTTAGGGCTAAGTCTCCCCATTGAGATTCAATGTTTTATCTTCTGCTCCTGTGGCTTGCAAATATAGTTGAGCACTCTTGCATCAACTAAGAAATATTAGTTTACTAACTGAGAGGAGGTTAATGGTGGTAAATGCTCCATCCCTGGCAGTGTTCAAGGCCAGGTTGGATGGAGCCTTGGGTGACAAGGTCTAGTGTGAGGCGTCCCTGCCCATGGCAGGGGGTTGGACTAGGTGAGCTTAAGGTCCTTTCTTACTCAAACTATTCTATGATTACAATTACTTAACAAACGTGCTAAAATCACTCAGATAATTACAAAAGCAGTACTATTTTCTGAGGCATATACTTAGCTTGGTATCTTGAAAGATATTTACCTCTCACTAAATTCACAACAAGACAAAGATGACTGTAGCACTCTTTAAAAAACATAGCCCAGAGCCCTCCCTGTATTTTGAACCTGCACAAAGTAGTTTCCAAATTACTCCTGTCTCCCTAGAGGTGCCCTCTCCACATAACCTAGAAAGCAATCCCATTTGCTGTGCAAACCAGCTATTTGAACAAAAGCTGCTGAGAAGCAGTAAGTGATTTTTGTTTTGTTTCTTTAAGTTCACATGAATGTAATAAGGGCACTGCCATGGTCAAGTGCCAAAACACTTTATGCTTTCTCTTAGTGCAGACAGCTTGGCATGAAGCTTCATAAAAGCCTTCGCAATGCTAACAATATGTTCAGGATATCCTGAACGTAGGGATACAACAGAAAGTGGGATAACACATGCAAATGGCACCCTCTGTTATTGCAGGCTTGCAAACACACTAGTTTGATGCTCTGGTTGTATGTTGTGAAGACACACCAACAGCTGGAGAGCTGCTGGTTGTGCAGAAGGCACTGCCTCCCCAAAACTCGCCAGTCTTTGCATAGACAACATGCTCAAATGCACTGGGAAACTACTTTTTAAACAAGCTCCCAGACCAAGACAGATAGTTTGTTATAGCTAAAGAGCTGCCTTGTAGTTTCTGAGCTTGTGAAACTATCATTAGCTAATCACTTCTGAAGCAAGCTAGATTCCTATAAAATAACCCCAAACCTATTCAAAACTACATTTTGCTTATTTTTATTACAGGACAGAAAGAGAAAGCACAACATGGCTGTCTAATCCACAGCTGGTATAAAACTAAAACTGAAACACAACATGAAGAAGCAGAGTCCCATTTTAAACAAGTTTGTCAGATAACATAAGGTCTATACTGGCTTTACAATGGCTGGGACAAATTCTATTATTTCAGAAAACATTAAGCACATTTGAGCCAGCAAAGTAAAATAAAACCAAACTAATTGTGTATTTTAAGGTCCTGGCAGTTTTGCTCATCTACTATGCCCCTCAGTCTGGATTTGCCATTTCACAGAATCACAGCCACGTAAGTAGAAGTCTGCCCAAAGAGAAGTTCATGGCAGTGAGAAGTGAAAGACCCTAATTTAGCAGGCTAACAGAAGACTGTCCAGTCCATATAATGGAGATGTTTCAGTAACTGACATCACTTTGTAAGAGAGTTAATTATTACAAGTGAAATACACCAGTTTACTTACTTCTCAGTGACAGCTAGTTGACAGTCCCAGAGAGCTAATACCCAGTTAAGTAAAACAAATCACCTGGAATACTTGCTATCTGCAAACCAAGTGAAACACAAGAAATACTAAGATTTACCTCTATCTCTGTTGCTGTCTGTAGCAGGTTGGCATCTTCAGCCTTACTCTCTTGTAGGTTGGCATCTTCAGCATAACTCTGTAGTAGGTTGGCATCTCCAGCCTTAAGCTCTAGTAAGTTGGCATCTTCAGCCTTAAACTCTAGTTGGTTGGCGTCTCCAGCCTTAAGCTCCAGTAGGTTGGTGTCTTCAACATAACTCTCTAGTAGGTTGGTGTCTCCAGCCTTACCCTCTAGTAGACTGCTGTCTTCAGCATAACCCTCTAGTAGATTAGTGTCTTCAGACTTACTCTCTAGCAGGTTGCTGCCTCCAGCCTTAAGCTCCAGTAGATTGGTGTCTCCAGCCTTAAGCTCAAGTAGGTTGGCATCTCCAGCCTCAAGCTCCAGTAGATTGGTGTCTCCAGCCTTACCCTCTCTACCCTTACCAGCGCCTTGGGCCGCTAGTGCGTACTCTTCCTGCGGAAGGTCATGCGGGTGGACAGCCGAACCCTTCCTCTTCGCCGTCTTTTTCTGCGACTGCGCGTTGTTGCCTTTTGCTTTTCGTTGTCTGAAGTAAGCAAACTGTGCAGAAAAGATTGGAAGAGGTAGAGGGAGAGGTAAGTGAGGAAAAGGAAGCAGGACCACAAGATTAACACACTCATGGGTGATGAAGATCCTATCTTGATAAAATATATACATCTGCAGAAAAACTGCTTTATCTTCCTACTTTCTAAACATTCAGCACATACTGGATAACTGTGCAATTAAGCAAGAAATCTCACATCAGTACCAAAGACTCAATTCAATAAGAGAATCCAATTTTACTCAGTGAAACTTTGTGTGTCAATGACAACACCAAATTACAGCAAGACAGGTTAGCAAAGGCACAAGTTGTTAATATACTAGAATCATTAGCAAAAAAATCATCATCGAGCAGTCTTTCTGCATGAACAGCAAAAACAATAACCCCCCTCCAAATGCATCTAAACAGATCTTTGCCAGTGTAAGCTTCAAGATTAAAATTAACGGAAGTGAATCCTCATGCTCCTTCCCTGCCACCCCCTTAAGAGAATCCAGCAAAACTTCCTAGCCAGAAAGCAGCCGACAGGACATAAATAGAAAATCAATTAAGCCAGGTCATTTTAATATCTTCTGTTGAAGAATCAGATGCTCTACTTTATCAGACTATCACAGCTCGCCGAAGCACCAGGGACTTGCAAAGAATGTCACTCCCAGAATTTATTACCCAACTTTCCTTAGCACCTTAAGCAGCTTGAAAAGGATTATCAGATTTTCAGCACTAGTATTGTGTTTAGGCAGCATTTCTGATTAACATCTCTCTCACAGCATAAACCCAGACATCCTTCTCATGAGAAAAAAGCCTTCTCCAAGGTTACAACCACAGGTTATCAAGTGTTAATATATCCTTGTGATGAGATAAAACACAGAATCAAATGATGATGGGATGCAAACATAATCACCAAGTTCTACCTGCAAGACATACAAAAATACATTGCTTGACAGCTTGGTTTTCCTTCGAAACAGCCACCTTGCAGGAAAATCTTGTGTGTTTCTCTCCTCCAACTTATGCAGTGGATTTATTTCAGCCCTTTCTCCTTACAGCCATACCATTATAGCAATATCTACCTGCCAGCTTAGCTACTCAGCAAATACACAGTTACATACCTGCTACACTGAGCAGTCTGTTGAAAAGACACATTTGCAGAAAGTCATCAGTTTCTTACCAGCAGTTCAGATGCTTATGTACAAAGAGCTTATTTTTAAGATTCTGTTCTGTTATTTCCATAGTTATTAATATTGAATGCAGATTAAACACAGATTGTGTTGACTTTCATAATAAGCAAAATGAACAGAGCAGTAAATAAAACTGCAGTGAGACACAAACACTACTCTCTGAAATCAAGTGTTAACTCGAGCACTTACTGATGGCAGTATCTGTCAAAAATAGCTATTGCACCAATTAACCTGAGAACATGTGGAAAAGGGACAGCAGGAAACCTGCACAGAAATGGAGAGGAGAGGAAGCCGCTTTAATCAGAAAAGATGAGGAAGGAGGAGCAGAGAGAGGCCATCATAGAGAGCAGTTCATTTAATGAAGGGAGACCAAGTATTTGACATTCAAGCACCAAGACTTGCCATGACTGAACATCTAAATGAGTATGAATTTTTAAATGCACCAGTAAAACCAAAACTTATTTTGTCCCACGTATATGGCTTAAGCATATGAAATCATAGTACAGATGATACGTGAGCAGCAGGTCAGGGAGGAGATTCTCCCCCTCTGCTGTGCCCTGGGGAGACCCCCCCCTGCAGTCCTGATCCAGCTCTGGGGCAACAGCACAAGAGGGACGTGGAGCTGCTGGAGCGAGGCCAGAGGAGGCCCCGGAGCTGCTGCGAGGGCTGGAGCAGCTCTGCTCTGGAGCCAGGCTGAGAGAGCTGGGCTGGGGCAGCCTGGAGAAGAGAAGGCCCCTGAAGGGGACACCTTCGAGCAGCTCCAGGGCCTAAAGGGGCTCCAGGAAACCTGGAGAGGGGCTTTGGACAAGGGCCTGTAGGGACAGGACAAGGAGGAATGGCTTTAACCTGCCAGAGGGGAGATTGAGATTGTGCATAAGGCAGAAGCTCTTCCCTGTGAAGGTGCTGAGGCGCTGGCACAGGGTGCCCAGAGAAGCTGTGGCTGCCCCATCCCTGGCAGTGTTCAAGGCCAGGTTGGACACAGGGGCTTGGAGCAACCTGCTCTAGTGGAAGGTGTCCCTGACCGTGGCAGGGGGTTGGAACTGGATGAGCTTTGAGGTCCCTTCTAACACAAACCAGGCTGGGATTCTGTGGTACAAAAATATTCAAGTAACCCAAAATTTTATGGAACTACTAAACTTGTTGATCCGTAGAAGTGTGGAGTCAAACACATTCCAGATTATGGAATCACTGGATGGGGAAAAGCTCTGTTCAGGGCAGTATCAGGTTTTCAAAGCCTTTAATCAGCTACATAAATTGAACTGTCATTGTAAGAATATCATCAGGTACACAATCAGTCATCCGACATGGAGACAAGTGTGTAAATATGAGGAAAGCATCTAACACTGACTCTCCCTCATCCCAGTGAGATCCCATCATTCCCCTTTTGAAGGACTCCATTTTCAGTTTGCTTTCTAGAAGCACGTGCAAAGGCAACAGCTTCACTTTTAGCCAAGACGTAGCATGCCACAGGAACATCAACAGCACTGTCCACTGTAGCACCCAAAGCAGCTCTCTGTAACGCCTGGCCTTTCCGCAGGTACCAGTGTACTGCAACTTCATTTCACCAGGTCCAGGCAGTCAGAAGTGGCAGCCACAAGGCACCGCTGATGTGGTACAGCCAGCACCATGGCAGCATCCCAGAACAAGCCTCAAGAACAAGCCTGCCAGGTTTTGTGTCGTGTGGTCCCTGTGTCATCCCTAACCCCAATCAACTGCAGGAGCCAGCACACAGGGAAACTACAGCACATGCAGCACTGTTCAGCTTTCCCCAGCCTACCTCAAACATAATTTACTGAACTTACTGCTTTACATGCTTCAAAAATTAGGACCAAAAGAATACCCACAGAAAATGAAACAGCAGAAAACCACATCAGCACCAAATCGAAGAGGTTGTTCAAATAAACCTGAGCCCGCCTCTTAGATACAGCAAACATAAGCAGCAAGTGCTCTTAGACGAAAGCCAGGAATGTTTTCTACAGCTTCCTCAAACTGACGAAATGGGAGAACTTCCTAGAAACACCCGATGCTTGGGGAAGAGCGGCTGGAAAGCTGCTCATGAAAAAGGACCTGGGGGTGCTGACTGACAGAGCCGAACATGAGCAGCTTGTGCCCAGGCAGCCAAGACCAACAGCATCCTGGCCTGGATCGGAGCAGTGATCATCCCCCTGTGCTGGGCACTGGTGAGGCCACACCTCAAATCCCATGTTCAGTTCTGGGGCCCCCACTGCAAGAAAGACATTGAGGTGCTGGAGCGGGGCCAGAGAAGGGCAATGGAGCTGGTGAAGGGCCTGGAGCACAAGTGTGATGAGGAACAGCTGAGGGACCTGGGGGGGTTTAGTCTGGAGAAGAGAAGGCTCAGGGGCGGACCTTATCGCTCTCTGCAACTGCCTGACAGGAGGATGGAGCCAGGAGGGGCTGGTCTCTGCTCCCAAGGAACAAGGGATGGGACAAGAGGAAACGGCCTCAAGCTGCACCAGGGCAGGTTTAGATGGAGCTGAGGAACAATTCCTTCCCCAGAGGGTGCTCAGGCATTGGAACAGGCTGCCCAGGGCAGTGCTGGAGTCACCGTCCCTGGAAGCGTTCACACACCGTGTAGACGAGGCCCTCAGTGCCATGGGTTAGTGGTGGCCTTGGCAGTGCTGGGGAGCGGTTGGACTTGATGATCTTAAAGGTCTTTTCCAACCTGGTTGATTCTATGAAAGCATGTAAAATGCAAGAACAGCAAAAGCTTCTCACACACAAGGTATGGCACACACTGGTCTGGAACGAGAGGCACAGCTGGCCAACATGCACACTACCAAACTGAGGTGGAAAAAAAACACAGATAGAAGCACAACACTGAATCTTGGGGTTTGTTCTGTTCCTCAATCACTACCTTGGCCATCAGTATTGCATTTATTAAACAGGTTTAATAAATGTTTAATAAGGTACTGATACAATCCGTATTCAGCTGCCAAATCACGACAATTTCCAATTAGTCACAGAATCATAGAATCAACCAGGTTGGAAAAGACCTTTAAGATCATCAGATCCAACATTTACCCCAGGTGATAATTTAAATACATTTCAGTAATGAAGATTTTATTCCTATATGAAAAAGAATAACATGAGCACTGTTTTAAAGAGGAAAACATTCACATTATATTCCTTTCTCAAGTCATTATTTAACAGACTAAAATCTAAGGGTGCCAAAGACAAGAAAATACCTGGGGGGAAGTAGGAGAAGGGCAAAAGCCTCCCCAGCAGTTCACAACTCCAGATTCAAGCACTATCAGCCAGCAGTTAGCATGACTGCATAGGTTGCTGCTACAAGTAGGTTGCTACAACAGAGGCCCACAGCACATAACTGCTGTGAGCACCCTTGTAGTAATGCAGCGACACAATTCAGGATGCTGATCTGAATGAATACTGAACACTTGTGTATCAGTGCAGACATGGGATCACCTTAAACTGCTGTTGGCCTGCCCCATAGGAAGGAAATACTGTATCTGCTCATGGACATTTCTCCCTTTCAAAACTACATTTCTATTCATGAGGAGGGCAGCAGCAAGAAAACAGGAAAAAAAAAACTGAAAGGAGAAACATTTCCCTACTGCTCTATTATAAAGAGCCTTCAAAAACATGAGCTATCCAAAGGAAGTTTTTGAAGGAAGTTACAGTCCTGCAGCCCACTTACTCAGCAGCATGACCACATCCTACTATGGGCTTAAGAATAATAGAACCATAGAATGGTTTGGGTTGGAAGGGACCTCAAAGCTCATCCAGTTCCAACCCCCTGCCACGGGCAGGGACACCTTCCACTAGAGCAGGTTGCTCCAAGCCCCTGTGTCCAACCTGGCCTTGAACACTGCCAGGGATGGGGCAGCCACAGCTTCTCTGGGCACCCTGTGCCAGCGCCTCAGCACCCTCACAGGGAAGAGCTTCTGCCTCAGAGCTCATCTCAATCTCCCCTCTGGCAGGTTAAAGCCATTCCCCTTGTCCTGTCCCTACAGGCCCTTGTCCAAAGCCCCTCTCCAGGTTTCCTGGAGCCCCTTTAGGCACTGGAGCTGCTCCAAGGTCTCCCCTTCAGGAGCCTTCTCTTCTCCAGGCTAACCCAGCCCAGCTCTCTCAGCCTGTCAATGTTAAGAACATGCAAAGGACTACACCAAGTAAGACCAAAGGTGCATTTATTCCAGTAATCAGCCCAATATGAATTTGTTCCATAAATTAGCTCTACAATTTCAGGTATATAAGTAAAAATACAAAAGCACAAAGCTATACCTGACAGAAGTTGGGTATAAGCATAGCAAGGAATGTGTAGCTCATACATTTGCCTTCCAAGCCCTAACATACTATTTTTGTGTTTAATAAGCTCCCATGAATATTGCTTCCATTCATTTGGCCAGGGTTTTTTGAAGATGGTCTGGTGCAAGAAACCTGCCAGCCAAGTAATAGATCTCTGTGACATTTTAATGAGCAGAGGGAGCACTACATCTATCTTTACCTTTCTAAACCCTTTCCTCTCCTCTCAGTGTACCACGTATGTGATACCAGGGAACAGCAACCTTGATAGAGCTGCTGAGAATTTACCTGTCTTAAATGGTAAGATGAGAGATATTTAGCACATAGTTAAGAAAGAGATACTAAATGCAACATTGGCTCTGCACACATAACTTGAAACGTAATGCAAGTCCCTGCTTTTTTTTCCCCCCAATGGCAAACAACAGCTGTACAACAGGTGGAAACCAATAACTTATTCAAGGCAAGTCCATCCCATTTTTCTAAACTATAAACAGACACAGCACTTGGAGAAGGGTTACAAACGTTAACACAAGTCCTGCCACAGCTAATGTAACTTTTCAACCTGAAAAGCTCCTGTTCTCAAAGTGTTCTCTCTTGTTATTAATCCAAACACTAATCTTACAATGGTTCTCCAGCAAGGGATTGTGTCCACACAGCGTGTAACGAGGCTGTGAGGGCAAGCGGATGAGGAGCTGCTGAGTGCGAGCAGGGAGTGCGGCAACCACGACTGCATCTGGGTGGGATACACCAGGGACAGGCCCACCATGAAGCTGTGCCAGTGCAGCTACAGCCACAACCCCACTCCCTTCCCACTAACTCCCTTTTCCTTGCCTTCTGTGCAACATGGGGAGGAGGGAGCTGAAAAGATCCGAGACAGACAGCACAGCAACAAACCACCTCTGACCACACCAGCTCGATTTCCAGACAGGTCCCTTGCAGAAAGGGCCATGACCCTGTGCTTTTGGGAGAACCACTAGGAAAGGTATTAGGAGTGAAGAGGCTGTAGCACATCATGGAAAGATCTAATCTGTCCAAATCCCCCAACACCCTGTGCAGCCTCAGCTAACCCTTTCTAGCTACAGTCCCCCATTCCAGTCCTCCTGGGATGGCGAGAACAGGGAAAAGCCCGTAGCTGCAGACAAGCCAGTCTTATTTAGCAGTAGATTCCCAGAAAGGAAACATGTGAATAACAGCTCAAATCCTGCACCTTGGGTCAGGGTAATTCCCAGCACAAACACAGGCTGGGGGGAACTGAATGGAGCAATCCTGAGGAGAAGGACTTGGGGGTGTTGGGTGATGAGAAGCTCCCCATGACCCAGCTTCAGTGTGCGCTTGAGCCCAGAACCCCCCCTGTGCTAGGCTGCACCCCCAGAGCGTGAGCAGCAGGTCAGGGTGGGGATCCTGCCCCTCTGCTGCGCTTTGGGGAGCCCCCCCTGCAGTCTGATCCAGCTCTGGGGCAACAGCACAAGAGGGACGTGGAGCTGCTGGAGCGAGTCCAGGGGAGGCCACAGAGATGCTGCGAGGGCTGGAGCAGCTCTGCTCTGGAGCCAGGCTGAGAGAGCTGGGCTGGGGCAGCCTGGAGAAGAGAAGGCCCCTGAAGGGGACACCTTAGAGCAGCTCCAGTGCCTAAAGGGGCTCCAGGAAACCTGGAGAGGGGCTTTGGACAAGGGCCTGTAGGGACAGGACAAGGGGAATGGCTTTAACCTGCCAGAGGGGAGACTGAGATTGTGCATAAGGCAGAAGCTCTTCCCTGTGAGGGTGCTGAGGCGCTGGCACAGACTTTTCCCAGAGAAGCTGTGGCTGCCCCATCCCTGGCAGTGTTCAAGGCCAGGTTGGACACAGGGGCTTGGAGCAACCTGCTCTAGTGGAAGGTGTCCCTGCCCATGGCAGGGGGTTGGGACTGGATGAGCTTTAAGGTCCCTTCCAACACAAACCAGCCTGTGATTAGTAATTGGGCATTTCTAACCAGTTTCTTGAAGAAAGCAGTTTTTATTTAAGAGGATAATACATATCAGGTGTTAATCACATAGTTACAAACAATAATTACTACAAGGTCTCTCAACAATCCTACCAAACTACCCATAGCTGCAGACACAGAGCAGCTCAAAGCTTGTGAAGTGTTCCCTGAGGGCACAACTGCTAACAGCCCAGCCCAGCCCAGCCCAGCTCTCCAGTAACCCACCTGCAGACGCACAGGCAAGAGAACCAGCCACTGCGGGAATAAAACCCAGAATACCTATTTTGGGTGAGAGTCTCACTTGGAAATACAGTAACTGAACGGAATCCTATATAAAAATAGGAGAAATAATAATAATAAAAAATAATGAAATAGGAGAAACAATAATAATGATACAAAACCAACCAACCTGAACCACAACCAAACAACACCCCCCAAAATAACCCAACAAGCAGAACCGGGGGGAAGACACGTGCATTATTTTAAGCAAATCCTTGCTCACTAAAGCTAACGTTTATCTACCGTCTGTACCCGGGGCAGGCAGAGGCGACGCCGCGGGCGGCTCTGAGACACCCCGGCCGAGGGCACCGCAGGGCGCTGGGAGCCAGGCCGGGACCTGCGCGGACCCCCCAAGCCAGGACCCCCCGCTCCACCCTCACCTTGGCCCTGCCGGCTTCCAGCTTCCGCCTCCACGCCTCCTCCTCCTCCGCTTCCATGTGGCGGGCGAGCGGCGCACGCTGAGGCGGGGCCGGACCCGCGCCCCTCGCTGCACCCCTACCCCACGGGAGCGGGAACACACGCTCCGGTCATGGCCGCCCCAGGGCTTTGTCCCCGCCCACCCCGGCGGCTCAGCCAACCGCGAGGCGGCTCTCACCAGCGCTGGCCAATGAGGACGCAGGGGCTGGCCCAGCCTCCCGGAGCAGGGAGGAAGCTGTGCCGTACTTGGTGAGCCCCGCCAGCCAATGCCCAGAGGAGCCGTTAGGCGAGCCCCGCCCACCCTGGGATTGACAGCGCGCCCCCCGCGCCGCCGCTGCTGTCCCCGCCCCCTCCGCAGCCACCAATGGGAGAGGGGCAGCCCTCAGCCCGCCCTGCGCTGAGTGGACAGTTTCAAACGGGCCGCCAGCCACGGCCCCGCCCAGGGATGGGAGGGAGCCAATGGGGAGAGGGGGGGGGCTGCCGCGGGAAAGCTCAGCCGGGCGTTGCCGAGCAGCGATCAGAGGCGGTTTGGGCGGGCTCCGGGGCGGCAGCTGTGGCGTTCTTTCTGCTCCCCCTGCAGCTGCGGGTCCTACCCGGCTCCTCCGCGGCTTCGTTCCTCGCCTCGTTGGAGACGGAGGGAGGTGGTGGTGTGGGATTAACCGTCTAGCTTAGTTGTAGAACTATTATCCTTTGCAGCACGCCTAGTTTGTTCCCCTGCAACTGGGGTTTAGCATCTCCCTGCTTTGTTTTCATTGCGGTGTTGAGTTCACCTGTAGAATCTCTTCATTCAGAAAGAACCCGATGCAGAGAGAGCGAACGGCTGGAAATAACTGTCAGGTAACAAGGGAGAAGTAAGGTGCTCTTGTCTTAATATTGAGAATGATTAACCTTAACAGTCATTTACACAAGTGGTGGTTTCTTTGTGTCCTGAAGTCATTATATCATGCTGGAAAACACACGCTTTGATCCAGTTTGTCACTGGGCTCTGTTCAGAGGTAGCGTCTTGCAATGCACCGGCTTTTTGTTTCCAATAAACACTGAAATGCAAACATCTTCACGAACTATCATCAACCCCTTTTCTATCCCTGGACCTTTCTATGCATTTAGCCCTTAAGTTGGGCTCTTCTCTGTATGGGTTTTTGCCCCAAATTCAGACATTGCATCATCCAAGCCGTAAGCTGGACCTATCTGCTCCTGTGGACTGTATCTGTGCTATCTGGGTTGCCCATGCCCATGTCAGCCACCATCCAAAAAGGATGTGGGAAAAACCATGGATATGTTCTCATTCTCTGAATAAACTATTTCGTATTGCTCTCCCAGCCTCTCAGATAGAAATAAGTAAATATTTCAACATAGACAACAAAAAGACTGGAGCAGTGTGTGCTCAATGCTCTAAAGAGAAAGATGAGGACACTGGGAGCAAGGCAGGGCTGGCAGCCCTGTCTGCATCCAGAGCTGAGGTAAAGTTTTAAACCACTGCAAAGGTTGCAAGGGGACAATATGTGTTGGCTTTCCTTTTCTTCATGACCAGTTTTGCTCTTCTAAGGACTAGTGGAAGTTTCAGAGAGTAAACCATGCAGAGACTTTAAATCTGACAGGGTGGATGTTCTCCTGAGACTAATTCTGGTCATCTCTTGCTTCATCAGCCCTTGAGTTTATGTGTTTTTCCTGGTAGTGCTGCCATGTCCTCTGACCCCATAGCCAAAATTCTGAGTCAATGCTAAGAGACTAAGTCTGAATTATGAATTTTCTTAGCGCAAAAGCTTGTGTAATTGGTACCATCTGAGGAGCAAAAGGAAACTAGTAAGCCCAGAAGAAAGAAGTTTCATAAAAGTGACAATATGGCATTTATAATGGCAATTTTGTTCAATCAAATATGTCACTTGAAAAAAAAAAAATGGTTTAAAATAATACTGCTTGACTTCTTGCTCCTGTTAAAAATGTGAAATTAATAAGTCATGT
Source organism: Strigops habroptila (assembly GCF_004027225.2). NCBI lineage: Eukaryota > Metazoa > Chordata > Aves > Psittaciformes > Psittacidae > Strigops > Strigops habroptila. Next base: position 2,774,066 of record NC_044281.2, read on the forward strand.
TTGTTTGGGTTTTGGTTTATTGTTGTTTGGGCTTTTAATAACCAGCATGTGCATTATATTTTCTTGTATTGCTGTCTATTAAATGTCAGGATTTCTAGTGCTAGCCTAATTGAATTGACTCATGTGGAAGTATTCAAAAAGGGACCTAAGATCAGGGTGGTAACAAAACCATAACTGAGAACTCTGAGAGCTGCTGCAACCTATTTGCAAATAAATGAGCAGTGTTTGCAGAGACTAGTGGTTTGCCATGGTCATATAAGAAGACAATAATCATGTAGTGAAGTAACATGTATATATCATATGTGATCAGTATAGTATATTTAATCATATGGAGACTTACTTGCACAGTTGCATGACAGAGCATGAAACAACTCTTAGTTGTAAAGTATGTTTTATTTGTATGCTTAGCTTCAAATGGAGATAGGACATTTTTGCAACACGATGGTGCTGAGGCGCTGGCACAGGGTGCCCAGAGAAGCTGTGGCTGCCCCATCCCTGGCAGTGTTCAAGGCCAGGTTGGACACAGGGGCTTGGAGCAACCTGCTCTAGTGGAAGGTGCCCCTGCCCATAGCAGGAGGTTGGAACTGGAGGAGCTTTAAGGTGCCTTCCAACCCAAACTAGTCTGGGATTCTGTAAAATCCTTTTGTACCAGCTGGGACATTCCTGGCAACCACCAGGTTGTCCTGGTAATGGATGACTAATGAATATCCCTATAGTAGTGATCCCACTGTGGCAAGGCCATCGTAAGAGTGGGAAAAGCTAGATTCTTTAGCAGATGTGCTGGAAAGTATGGGGTTTTATCTAGTATTGGATTTTGTCTGGGATACTTGTTACATGAAGAAGAAGTTTCTTTCTCTTCCTTTCCTCTGTAGTCGGCTCAGTTTCTTAACACTGGCACTGTATTTTTAATGAAATACTTGTTTCTTTTTGTCAACCTTTCTTGTAACCCTCTATTTGTATTGCAAGGAAGGCTCTAGAAATTTAAACTCTAGGGAACACTGTATGACACCAGTTGATGGTAAAACATCAGCTCAATATTGAGCAGCAGTCAAAAAGTCTACTTAGAGCATCAGCAATGACTAACAGCAGACTTGTAGCTGTTGTGGTCATCTGGAGACACCAACACAGCTTCCTTTGCTACCTCGCTGCCCAAATGCTGCCCAGAACCCTGGTCACCCCCTCACAAAAGGATTTATGAATGAGAAAGGTAAAGAGAGAAGCAAGTAGGATAAACATGAGACTGTACAGACAGTATAGCCAAGGTGTGATCATAGGTGCAGCTGAAGCAGCACCTTCTGATAGTGGCTGATAGCAGAGGCCAAGAGGTGGGTTTGAGAGTAGTCTGTGTGGGCTCTTGCATTATACCTTCCCAGCTGAGTTATGAGATCGATAGGTAAAGGAAATCTGCTATTTGAGAACAAACTAAACAGATTCTTTTGCTTAGAAAAGAGACAACTGAATGGCAATATGATACCTAAATGATTCTATGATTCTAACTTGCAAGGGGTGTGGAAAAATGCCTGGGGAACACTTGTATAAATTCCACATAACAAATGAGAAGATTTCCAATGAACTCTTCAGGAATCTAGGTTTAAAACAATCTAAATGTAATCATTTTTCAGCCTAACACTTCAGTAAGCAACACTTACGCAGTTTTCTTGCATAACCAGGTTTATGCTTAAGTTTAAGATAAATGGGAAGCTCCTTGTCAAAAGCTCCTGCACAAAGGATGAAGGCGCCAAAGATATTAGAGATAAAAGGAGGAAAATCTTTGGGGGTTTTAAAGTACAAAAGTGCACACAGAGTGGTTTCTCAGGACAACTGCTGGCACGTGAGAGGATTTTCTGCTCTGCCTTATCCCTCAGAGCATTTGCAACTGGGCTCTGCCAAAGCAAACTGAACCCCAGCTCTGACATAGCGCAGCTATTTTTGGGATCCCCATGTCTCAGTTTCTGTAACCTCTCCAGGGACTACCAGCCTGTGTATTTTAAAGGGCAAATTGTATATGCATGCTGTGTGTGTCACAGCTGGAGGAGGTGATCCTACAGCATCTATCACTTGCTTCAGCCACCAGCAGTGGCTCAGCTGCAGTTTTGCTGTGGCTTTCAAGTAAGGAAGGGGTTGTAACTTTGCTCTCCAGGCTTAAAATATGATGCTGAGAATGAGTATCTGTTACTTGAATCCTTTCTCACGCCTTGGTGTTGATTTAACGGATGTCACTGTAAAATGTTTCTGGGTTTTATGCTGGTAGAGCTTTGCTGGGAGACGGAGACACCCTACAGGTTGTTTGGGAGACGGTGAGCAAATGGATGCTATACCATAGCATTTTTAGTCTTTTACTTATCCAGGGATGAGTTCCAGCTACGCTCCTTAGTTTTTGAGTTTTTAGTTACTACCTAGTGATGAAAACTCATATGAAGGACTATGTCAAAAGTCCTCCTTACAGTGAAATAAACGTTATTGGATATCAATCAGCAAGATCATAATCTGATGCCTGTCACTGGGCTTGTGTTAAAGAACCATTGGCTTTTCTTTCTTTTCTTCCTGTCCACTAATGTGCTGGGCATTTGCTTTACTAAAGGTATGTAAACTTCTACACCTGGAGATTAACTTGTTTATGTTGTGGATTGACACTAAGCACTTAGCAGCTAGGTTACAGGCACAACACACTGAGCTGCTCAGAGGACATTAACAACAGAGAGGGCCAGGCTTAGTGACAGTTAAGAACAAGCAAATATTCACCCTTAGTTACCTTTCTGTGGTGGTTGCAATCTGCAGCACAAAAATGCGTTGAGAGAAAGGGCAGAAAAAGCTGTGTCTGTGATCTTGTAGTGAACATCTGTACTCACTTTTACCTGGGAGGGAAACCAAAGCTTTTCTCTTCTTCAGTTGCTCACAATCTGGTTTCGTTTCCATTTTTTTCTAATAGAATTATTCTATGAAAATCGTGGAGGGGAAGAAATGAGGATTGAAAACCTATCTGCCTTTGCTTAGCTTTCTAACCTGTTCTTGCCTGCCTACTCCTCAAGAAGACTACTACAATGGCAGATCCTTCAGTGGTGGATCACCTGACAAGACTGAGACTCAAACTCCTAGAAAAGGTAAGGGAATATCTCTGCAGTGGTCACCTTTGCTCTTCGTATCGCCCTTGCATGTTTAAGCGTTAACATTGTATTTTAAATCATTATATTTCTACTGAGATACAAAGAGGATCTGCAGCCGATTGAGAAGCCCTTTCTTCATGCAAGCAGAGGCAGACCAATGTGCAGTGGTGCTTACAGTCACTGTCACTTTCTTAACTAACATTGTACAAGTTTACATGGACCTACAGTAAATTAAATAAACAGAGTTAAAGTGACTTTGATCCCATGGGAAATGTCAGCAGTTAGCTCAAAACCATTTTGAGTTGTGACAAGCAAAGTTTAGGAGTAAATTTTGGGTAAAGAGGACCTCAGATTGTTTTAAGGCAATTTCATGTTGTATTTTTTGTGTATTTTCACATAAGAAATGTTACCTGGTGAAACATGGGCAGACCTTTGTGCTGCACAGAATCCCAGTAGCTCTTTCTTGTGACTCTGCACACTAATGCACCCAGGGTTCTCCACTCAGCCCTGTTCCTCCATTATTAGCACATCTGATATGCATTAGTGTGTATCTTCTGTCCTTCAGTGTCCTCCAGAAGCCACTTAGGATTGTCTGGAAGGAAAAACAATTTGCCTGGAGACATGAGTGCTGCAAGTGGCATCTAACCTGTCTCCATAGTGAAGTCTTTCATCTTAGCTGCTGCAGCCATTTGAGGGCAAAGCTTTCACCTGTGTGGAGCCATGCAGTACCAAGAAAAGAGCCTCTGCATGAGCAAAGGGTCTAATTTCTGAGCATCAGGGAGTAACAAGGGCCAGCTGCTTCCTAAGGAGAAAGGAGTTGAGCACAATAACTCAGCCAGCAGAGCAGGGACCGGGCTGGCCAGCCCCAAAGCAAGCCAAGCAGGGCAGAAGCAAAACTCCAGCACTATTAGGCAAGCTCATGGCGATGAAGCAGGCCCAAGACCAACCTGGGAATTGACTGCAGGTTGGGATCAGGGTTAGAAAGATGTGTGGCCGGTCACAGGCATGGCTGTGGTTGAACTGCAGACCATGACTCACTCATTATAGCCCAGGTATGAACTGAACTCCTAGAGCTGAGATGAAAGGGGCTCCTGGGCTCATGAACAGCAGGTGTGGATGGAAGCCTCAGGTGAGGCTGGTTAGGGCCATTTAGGCCTATTAGTGCACCAAATACCCAAAACTGTGAAGCACCAAGTTCTTCATATGATCCAGCTCTCTGCCCTACAGAAGAAGTGATGTATAAGTCTCCTGATTCACCATGCTATCAATTTCCAGGTCTGGGATAGTCTGGCCAGTTGGAAGCATGACTATTCTTTTACCATAACTAGATTTGTAGTGAGACGTTTCATACTTCTATGAATACTTCTTGTAACTGTGGTTTAGCAGCTGAGAAGCACTGCTTGTCTCCACTTCTGCTTTATTTCCTCCATCCCAAACCTATGCCTATAAGGTAGGGTTAGAAATTGTTGTGAGCTTTGCTGCCTGACTCATAACTGATTCTTGTGGTTCTACCAACAGAGACTAGAAAACGAACAGGAGAACCTAGAGAAGATGGAGTTGCCTCTCCCAGCAGCAAGTAAGAGAATCACTTGTTCTCATTATGAACATAATATGGGAAGGGCTTAGTGATGTTCTCAGGCCTGAGTTCCCCAGTAGACCACACCAGATTATCACATCTCCAGCCTAAAAGCTGTCTACATTTTATCTTTTGAATTTCTTCATGTGTTTATTTCTGACAAAGGGAAGTGATCAGCCAGCTGAGCACTGGCGTAAGAATGATCTCTTGCCTAGGTGTGCTCTGCAGGTGATCCTACTTGTCCTAGCTCTTCTACCTAGGAGTGAGCCTCTGCTGCAGTCCAGCTGTATGCTTGGCTTTGGTGACCCTGAAAAGCAGTCATTAGGATGGCTGTGTGTCTTCAAGGGATCCAGGCAGGAGGAATGCTCCACTACTAATGCTGCTTTGCACCTTTGAAGTAGTGACCAGTGCAGCCTTGTGCAGACCAGAAGATGGTTTCCAGCATAAAAAAATATGACTCAACTTATGAAATATGTTGTTATACTGAAAGGGTTGGTCTTGAGAACTGTGGTGATAAGAGCTGGGAACCACTTTACCAGGAAACCATGCATGTATAATTACATCCTGACTTTGGTTTGGGCAGAGAGGTCAGGAATCCCAGCGTACTTATAGAACCTGGAAAGCTTAGAAAAATCACTATAACAGCTAGTGAACAGCTCCAAGTTGATGGATAAGGGAGCCAAAAATAAGTTGTGTCTTTATGAAAGCCTTCCAAAGGCTGCTGTGATGTTGCTGGGTTTGTTTGGATATGTCACAACAAACTTTCTTTTGCACTTTGCACGCTCATCATGTGCATGGACAGAGTATCTGTAGAACATTTCCAGCTGAAATGAGTTTCTAAGCCAGGAGGTTAAAAGGGGGCTTTAGAGAGTTTATATTGCCTGCTGGACAGCTGTGTCTGCATGGGGCATAAAGTTATTATCCTTTCATGGATTTGACAGAAAAAGTAGCCTAAAACCTTTTGTGGAAGAAGTCAAGCTCTCTTATAACACGTTGTCCAAAATCTCACCATGTAAGTGCTATAATAGCTCCGTCTTTGTGATCCCTTGAGAAGATGATGGCCTTTTCATCCTCCAGGGAACAGACGTGAGGATATGCTACAAAGTGCCCTAAGGCGAAGGAAAGATCTCCTGCAGGAGCTAAGGGTAAGAGCTCTTTCTGTGAGCAGAAACAACAGAAAGGGGCAGGTTATCTGCACATCCACTGCTGAGGTGGATTCAGTTTTTTCCTGTCCTTTAGATCTTGGGCTGGGGCTTGCAGCAACCCACTCTAGTGGAAGGTGTCCCTGCCCATGGCAGGGGGTTGGAACTAGATGAGCTTTAAGGTCCCTTCCAACCCAAACCATTCTGTGATTCTATGATTTCTAGTTTTTGGAGGAAACACTTTTCCAGGTTTTTGGCAGATTTTTTGTCACTTTTTTCCCCATTGCTTTTTGCTTGTACTGAAAACTGTATGGCTTCAAGACGTGGGGAGAAAACTCTCTACATACTTGTGCAGGTACTGGTTGAGCACTTTCCTTCGTGCAGCAGTCGCTTGTGGTCTGCCCATCAGACACAGGATGTTTCTGCAGCAGTGTTTCAGTGAGCAAGGCCGTGCCGGGCTGCAGGCTCCAGGAGCTAATCCCATTTAGACCAGAGAGTGTGGACTTTGTGCCTGCCTTTCTCTGACCAGGCTTTCTTTAGGAAGATACTTGATTTTGCAGGAGCAGCACCTTCTGGAAGAGCTTTCACAGCCCCCTGCACCAGCTGGAGGACATTGCCACAACCACAGAGCTGCTGCCCCACACATCTACCAGATACCTTTTCCAGCTCCAGAGGAGCCACCAAAGATTATCCAGCAGATGGTAAGGATCCTTTCTCCCAGGAAACGCTGCTATTGCTGTGCTGGTCTGAAACAACAGCTGCTTGGGAGCTGTATGGAAATGTTCATCCCACTGAAAGGGAAGATATCCATCTTGCTGATGTATGGGAACCCTCGCTGCCCTAGGCAAAACCTACAAATAAAGCATGAAATTCACAGTGGGAATGGTTTACCACAGGAAGGAGAGTATCAAGAGGAGTGGGAGGGTTGCCCATGCTCTGGTGTGGCTGTTAAACCAGTTCCCAGTGCACACCACTGTCTGCTCATACAGCCCAGAACCTCAACAGTTGCTCCATGAGGATCATCACAGAATCATGGAGGAAAGGGACCTCGAGGATGATCTGGTCCAACCTCTGTAGGCACAGCATGACCTAAGCTAGATGTCCCAGCACCCTGTCCAGCCCAATCATAACAGTGTCCAGTGTTGGGGAATCCACCACTTCCCCAGGGAGATTATTCCAGTGGCTGGTTGTGCTCCTTGTGAAGAATTTTCCTCTTGTGTCCAACTTGAATCCCCCCAGGAGTAACCTGTGCCCATCACCCCTTGTTTTTCCCATGTGACTCCTTGTAAAAAGGCACTCTCCATCTTCTTTGTAGCCACCCTTTAAATACTGGAACACGGTGATAATATCCTCCCTGAACCTTCTTTTCTTCAGGCTGGACAGTCCCAGCTCTCTCAGCCTTTCCTCATAGAGCTTCCCAGTCCTTGGATCATCTTTGTGACCCTTCTCTGGACCCTCTCCAGCCTGTCTACATCTTTTATGTAGAGTGGGAACCTAAACTGAACACAGTATTCCAGCTGTGGCCTGACAAGCACTGAGTGGGATAATGACACCTTTATCTCTGCTGGTGATGCCCCTGTTGATGTTCCCCAGCACGCTGTGGCTTGCTTTGCCACAGCAGCACACTGTTCACTCATGTTGAGCTTGTGCCCACCAGGACCACCAGGTCGCTTTCCACAGAGCTGCTTTCCAGCCAAGCAGATGTGCTGGGATTTCACAGGAGACAATGTCCATAGCCTCACTGAAGTCCCCGCAGATGATGCCCACTGCTCTCCCTTCCCAAAGATCAGGAAGCCAGACAAATCCAGCCCCAGCTTCTCCCTTTTCCTTTCTTTTCCAGATGCCGCCTCAGCCTGCCACCATCATCCAGCAGTTACCTCAGCAGCAGTCTCCCCTGATCACACAGATCCCCCCTGCCCAACCTTTTGCAGCCCCCCGCTCTGGAAGCATTAAAGAAGGTAAAGTACCCACCTAGCTCCCATTACTCAGGCTGGAGAGGGCAGAGGAGGTGCCACAACAAGTGGGAAGGGAGCATAGGGCAGCATCCAAGCTAGTTAGTGATATGCTGGTTTGTGACCAGGCTGCTGCTGGAGCTGTGGGAATTGCACTGCACTAGGTGCACTGGATATCATTTCTGAGGAGCTTTCAGATAAACTCATATCACTAAAACTAAAGAAACAGGGACTACAAACTCAGCAAAGCCAGATGAAGGTGCCAGGGAAGCTTGGGAAAGCAAAACAGCTCAACACATGGCACCGAGTAATATTAACAAAGTCAAACTCACATGTATGGATGATTCCAAAATTACCAGTCAGGTTTCTAAAACGTGGTTCTATTCCTTTCTTTTTTTCCTCCCTTAATCTGCTGCTCAATCTCCTCAAAAAATACAGGCTTTTGTTAAGCTCTTTGTTTGGAAACAAGACAGAACAGCTAGAAGTGCCGTTCCAAATATAGTGCAATGCCAATAAAAAGAGTTTGCTTCTAAATATAGCTGGATGCTACTGGGAAATAAGACATGAACAAAACCCTGGGATGATTTCCCTGGCTCAACCTTCAGCCAAAGGTTTCTTCATCCCACAGAGAAATCCTCATTCATGAGACTGCAATATTTCTCACCTCTTTCTAACTGTCTGGAGTTTTAAGTCACAGTTTATTTTCATAAATAAAATAGTCCCAATGCACGCATGACCCTGCCGAAGCTGATAGATGTGAACTACTTTTGGTATGACCAGAAAAAAAGGACAGTTGCCTTGATTTTGTTTGCCCTCTTTTTTAACCCCCTCTCCCTCTTTCACCCACTTCACAGGTCATAGAATCCTAGAATGGGTCGGGTTGGAAAGGACCTTTAGATCATCTAGTTCCAACCCCCTGCCATGGGCAGGGACTCCTCACACTAGATCTTTGTGATTAGGACCCAGAGATCATGGTTAATGGATTTTACATTCATGCAGTGGACTCTCAAGGTGGCACTGCAATATCATGTAAGTTTAAGGAAACCTCTCAGTGATTGTGAACTGAAGCAATGGAGAGCACTGCAAGGAGCTGGTCCATGCTGGAGGAAGCAAGAGAGCTCTAATGCTCAGCCCATCTCCAGAATAGCCAGTGGGGTGGGCTTGCAGGGAAACTAACAAACAGAAGATGCTCAACAGCAGCTTTCTTGTAGGAGGGAGGAGAAAGAGGAAGCTAGTATGAACAGTCTTATTCATAGGCATTAAATTTGCACTGCCTGGGTAAAGAATGCTAATATTCTGCATGCCGATCTTAAAGGTCTTTTCCAACCTAGTTGATTCTATGTGTCCCTTTCAGCTGATATGTCTTGGTTGTAGTGACAGGTCTATATATCAGAGAGCACTTCTTATTGAGATGCCTCTGCTGCTTGTCAGTTGCTGATAAAGCTCTTACTTTCTTCCTTGGGGTGACCTTTTCACAGATATGGTAGAGATGATGCTGATGCAGAACGCTCAGATGCACCAGATTATCATGCAGAACATGATGCTGAAGGCTCTGCCGCCGATGGCATTCACACAGCCTGTGGGAACCAGCCCTCCCCTGCTTCAGTGTGCACAGCAGGTAACAACACTGGGGTCTGAAGGGCATCCTTGCTCCCACAAGGCAGTGGTTGATCTCCTTGGTGGGTGCAGGGCTTGGATAAAACGTGGTGAAAGTCTGGGATGTTTAACACCTGTGCTACTGAGATCTGAAAGGACAGGTATTTTGGGGTGTAGATCCCTGTAGGGATATTTCCAAAATGTGTCCAGTGCCTGATAAGAGGTAGATAATTTTGAACAAGTCCTTAGGTGCCCAATTCCTAAGCTGTTTTTAACAAGGTGATTTAGCTCCTTAGCATCCTCAAGTGCTTTGGGAAAATGTATTTCTAGATTCATCTCTATGGCATTTCTTACCAAAGAAACAAGGACAGTTGCTTGTTGGGGAGCAGGGGATGTCCCAGTGTTGCAAAAAGTTCCATACTTTCCCTACCCTTCTTTTTCCAGGCTAACTACGTATTTCCCTGTGCTGTAAGTCAGATTTGGTTTGTTTTTGTCAGGTATTAAGGTTGTTGGGTACTGAGAAAGTAACTCCAAAAATCCTACTGCCCTTACCCAGCTCACTTGCATCTTTACTACATGCTATTTGTGAAAGCCTCCGAGCGCTCGGTTTAACAGAGGGGTAGGAAATGCAATCCTCCTCCATAACCCATCCCATGGCCTGGAGGGAGCTGACAGGTTTGTGCATCTGTTGGGGCAGAAAGCCTCTGGCAGCAGCTGCCAGCTCTCACATTTCAGGGCACTGATGTCCCAGGAGGCCACCTGAGGTGCAGAGCTGGCCTCATCAGCCGTGGTGCCAGGGTGGACTTGCTGTAGGAACAGCAGAGCTGCACCGAGCATTGCCTTGCATGAGAGTCCTTTTCTATTTCCCTTAAACTGTGCAGTTTCTGGATTTGAACAACCTTTCCCTTCCTACTGGAGAGGTGTCTGGGGCAGATGGTGGCGCTGGGAGAGCCAGTGGACACATCTGCAGCTTTCTGTGGAGGACCCCGTGTCTGAAGGGAGGTGATGGGAGAAGTGCATGCGTCCCCCTGGTCCCCACCTTCCTCCCCAGCCCATCCTGTCACTGTGTGCTTCCCTGGCTAAATCTGGGGCAGTGGGGTGTGAATGCCTCTGAATTCCAGGTGAAATCTGAAATCACCAAGTGTTTGCTGGACCTTCTATATTGGAGCCTGCAAAACTCATATCCAGACACATGCTGAAGGACTTCCTTTAGGGAGGGCTGGCCGAATGGGAACCCAGCCCCTTAGCAAGGGACCCTTCCCATGAGGGCACAGCTTTCACATGTCACCCTTTGTCTCTCCACCAAGGACCTGCAGGTTCCTGCTCCCCTGGCTGTGAAAGCAGACAGGCCCAGGCCATCCGTGGTGCACCACCACCACTACCCTGCCACAGGGATGCTCCCAGTGCCCCGCGAGCAACTCCCATCCACATCCACAGCGCATCACTGGACCAGCAGCACGATCCCTGCCCTGCCCACGTAAGTAAACGGGCAACCATGATATAAACTTTTAGCCCTTCTGTTCTGGTTTCAGCTGAGATAGAGTTAATTCTCCCCCTAGTAGCTGGTGCAGTGTTGCGGTTTGGCTTTATTCTGAGAACAACGCCGATAACACGCCGATGTTCTAGTTGTTGCTGAGCAGTGCTTACCCTGACCAAGGACTTTTCAGTTTAAACCACAACACCTTCTTTCCTGCACAGGTGGGATAGCAAGGTAGACCACATAGTCCTTACTGGTTCTTCACTAAATCCAGTCCTGAATATTGTCTTTAATGTAACAATGGCATTGAGGCAGATTAAATGAATATTTAATATGATTGACATTACAACTTGATTAATTAACCTTTGCTTACTGTGAAATAAACATGAGGGTCAGACAAAGCCTACAGATGATACCAATCTGTGTCCGGGCCACAGAGCCACAATCCACCCAGCTATTACCATGGCTGTTGCCCTGGGGTTTGGGTCTCCTTGTGAAGCCAGCAGACACCTGCTAAATAAGGGCTGCATGTATTTTCCATTCAGGCTAAGATTCCCGGTAGGATTCATATTCTTAAAACATTGCTGAGACCTTTGCTAATCAGAAATTTCTGGGGGAAAACCCCACCACCTCTGGCTAAGAAAAATGGTACAAAGTGAGGAAAACCCTCAGAAATAAAGCTGAGCCTTTGGGCTAAGCATGGGGACTCACTGCTGCATGACAGAGAACAAAGCTTCTACTTCTGTGCTATGGCTCCTAGTGAACAGAAGGACAGGATGGAGGCAGCTGCACCTTCAGGCATGGGTGGCCTGCTGGCAGGGGTATCTGTATAACCCCCTTAGCATGGGATTTGAATTCCTGAACAGATTATTTACCTAATGGGATTATAAGGGATAAACATTCAACCCATTTCACTCTTACATGGGTTTGTAATCTCTACCAGTAAAGATCTCTTGGTTCCTTCCAGAGTGGTGCCGTTAGCTGTTCGCAGAAATCACCAAAGGAAGATCTTGTTGAGCAGCCCTGCTCTGGAGCCAAGCTGAGAGAGCTGGGCTGGGTCAGCCTGGAGAAGAGAAGGCTCCTGAAGGGGAGACCTTAGAGCAGCTCCAGTGCCTGAAGGGGCTACAAGAAACCCAGAGGGGGCTTTGGACAAGGGCCTGTAGGGACAGGACAAGGGGAATGGCTTTAATCTGCCAGAGGGGAGATTGAGATGAGCTCTGAGGCAGAAGCTCTTCCCTGTGAAGGTGCTGAGGTGCTGGCACAGGGTGCCCAGAGAAGCTGTGGCTGCCCCATCCCTGGCAGTGTTCAAGGCCAGGTTGGACACAGGGGCTTGGAGCAACCTGCTCTAGTGGAAGGTGTCCCTGCCTGTGGCAGGGGGTTGGAACCGGATGAGCTTTAAGGTTGCTTCCAACCCAAACCAGTCTGGGATTCTCTGATTCTTCCTGTTCTTCAGCTACCTTCCGCCATGACACATTGACACTGTCCTCTTGCACCTGCAGGAAGCATGCACTGATGCACTGTTGGCTATTACCAAACACAGTAAAGCCATATTTCTTGTTGCAGGTGGCCCACATACTGACAGTACGTGTTCCTCTCAAGTGGACCGCAGCACTGCTGAAGTCAACCTGTATTTGAACAGTTCTGTCTGATTGACAGCCTAGTGTCAGTAAGATTGCACATTGTCGGTACAAGAAGTACCAGAACTCTGCCCTACCTGTGTGAACTGGCTTCACACACTACTCGGATAAATAATTGTCAGTGAAGAAGAACAGAAGGAAATCTGCTCCTGCAGGGTTTGAATGTTGAGGTGCAATAACTGCAGTCCACGTTTTCAGTCCCAGGAGGGCTCTGGCTCCCTGTCTTTCCCAAATTTCATATTTACAAAGCTAGCCAAGGCTTTCTTCTCAAAGAGCTATTGGAAGGTAACTTAAGCAGCTTGGAATTGTGTATATTTGTTTCATTATTTCTCAATCTTTCCCTCATATAATCAGGGTTTAGACTTGATTTAAAAACAAAAAATAAAATCTTGTGGTTCTTCCTTGGATATTGGCATGTCTTTTGCTTAAGCAACATAAATCAGCTTTTCCCCTCTTTACTTTTCCCACTGGTTTTCATAGGGCAGCCTTTAATCTGAGTCCATACTCTCCTGTTATCTTTGGTTTCACCTAGGACTCATTGGAAGGCCCACTGAGAGCTCTAATCATGCAATACTTTTTCATGCTCTCAGCAGCCTGGTGGTGGTTAATACAGAAAGATAACCCATGAATTAGTAGCACTTTCTCAGTGTCTTCCCACCTTCTCCTGTGTGTAAAGTGGAGAACATCTTTACGTTGGTTTTGCCTGGTGCAGTTTGTGAGTGACTCTAATATGAAGATAACCCCAAAGGAATAATCTATTTACTACACCAAACTTACCTTGCCCTTTGCCCTGTCTGCTCTGTTTTCTTTGCTGGGGGTGTGTGTGAGTCAAACAGGCAGTGTGTATCAACTCACTGCTGCATAGATCAGAGAAACCCGATGGAGGGTCTTCAGTAGAGACACATCCAGATGCAATGCCCAGGGCCTACGGGCAGTAGCAGCCTCTAACAACCCCAACCAGCCCCATCAGGGACTCCTGCCCCCCCCCAGAGGCCAGAAGTCCCTTTTAAGCTTGGGGCTGGGGCTGCTGTTGACCCTGTTCTTCATGTCCTCTCCTTGTGTGGTACCACAGGTTGGGACTATGGTGTGGTGCTTGCTCCTTATCCCCTCAGGAGCAGCCATCCCTTGCTGCACTGGGAACCAGGATGTGCAGTGGAGAGTGATGCTGTGCTTGTGCGTGGATTTGGCCTTGCTCCTTTGGGCCAAATCTGGCGTTTCGGGCTGTGCATTGCAGGTTTAGCAGTAAATGGTAGTTAGTGTATTTAGTGTATTTAATGTGTATGTTTTCACTGGCTGCTGTTTAACTGTTGTGTGTAGGCTGTAATTGGCTCCTCCCTTTTAAAAGCTTACTAAGGGCAGTATTGGCTCAGCAGAGCATTCCCTCCCAAGGACAGGCATGTGGAACGGTGCACAGAGACGTGTCTCCTCATAGCCTCATCCAAGTCCTTCTGCATGTTATGCCTGGACCCTCTGCTCACCATCACACCCCAATGTGCTGAAGCCACACACAGCTTCCTTGTGTGATTCTGGAAGAGGGGATCGGGCCCCTGGGCAAGCAGAGTGTTCCATATCCCACCCTTGGGCAGTGTCCCTCGGGCTCCAGGAGTTACTCCACATCATCCCCTGCACTTGCAGCCCAGCAAAGCACCAGCAGAAGCCCAGAAGATGCAAGTTCTGCTCATGCTCTCTGTGCGTTTCATCAGGAAGCCCTTGAGGACTGCAGAATTGCTTCAATTTTCAAGAGAAAACTGCTTTAAAGCATTCACAGCGTGGCTGAATAACTCCACATTCACATCCCTTCACCTGAGGAACCTGTCCCCATGGCCAGGCTGACCCACTGACAGCCTCTGTGCTGGGAGTTAAACTTTAATAGGAACCAGGGGAGAAGAACCCAAACGTGACTCAGCCGCCCATGTCCTTCCCCTTCTCCTCCCCACTGGTGAGGACAGCACAGCAGGACAGGGAGCAGGGACATAGCACTAAGAACCTGCAACCTGGGGGTGCCCCAGCGATGGAGACCAGTGATCCACGAGAGAAAAGAGTCGCCATTGTCGGTGGTGGTCTGGTAGGAAACTTGATTTAGCCGCTGTGTGATTGCACACAAGCTAGAGCTGTGAAAGCATTGGATGGGCTGTGAATGTCAGATGATGGGGTCTTATGGAGGGCTTGGTTGGAGGCAGCGAGGCTCATTTGAGCAGCTTTGTGGGACTTTGTAGGAGGAGAACATCTCTTCGCCTCGAGGGAAAGCTTTGCTGCTGAGATATCCCAGAGATGCAGTGCGTGGCTGTGCGTGGCACTTGGCTTGAATGGTGTGTGCAAATACATCACAGAGTCATTGGGGGAAATCCTGCCATTATGAGTCCTTTTGTCAGAGGAAGAGCTTTGGCAGGTAGTGCCCAGGTAGACTAAATCACAGTCCTCTCTTGGCCTGCCAGATCCTCTGCCCCTCGGCTGCTTCTGGCTTTAACCAAGTCACTAAGGTGAAATGCTCTGTGAGGACTGAGAGTTGGTAAACGCTAGGCTAAGAGGAAATGCCTCCCTCTGCCCGTTTCTGTTTGGGAGGGATTTTCCTACCTTGCTACTTGCAGAGTCATCTGATTTTAAAGGACAGCATGGAGTATTGCAGCACTTAACTCTGTCTTTTGACCTTTTGGCTGTTAGCTTCTTGTTCCCCTGCTGCTGGGAAGGAGTGATGACACAAGAATCTGTAGTTCTGACAATGATTAATGATGGCAACAAAACCCCAAAAGACAACCATCCATTTAAATAACAAGCAGGACACAAGTGTGAGGTCCTTTTAAAGGTGACATCTTGCTTTCACACAGATCTAGCTTCCCCTGCTGTGTTCCCAAGGGAATGCTGCAGCACCCTGAATTCCATCCAGGAAAATAAATCTAGTTTGGAGAGAAGCAGGCACTGTCCACCTCCTGTTGTGTCTGGGTGAAGGGCTTAGCTCTACTGCAATTAATCACTGTGTATAAGCAAGCCCTGAACTTGGTGTGACTTTGTATGATGAGTTTTGACGGATGACTCTTGCCTTGGAGGCTCTGCAGGCACAGCAGGGGTGCCAGAGCACTTCTCTCCTGGAAGAAGTCCTCTAAGGCTCTTGATCAAAGGGTTTTCCTTATATACTGAGCTGTATCCCCCGCCTGCTGCTTTCCCTTTATGCATCTCAGTAGTGATGTGTAATATAGCTGCTAGTGAAACACTTCATCTGCATTTCTTGATCCTTCTCTTGTAGGTGGGTGCATTAAATGCCTGTTTCTTTGCTAGACGAGGTTTCCACGTTGATGTTTATGAAGCCAGAGAAGGTAAGTTCAGCCTGATCATTGCTGCTTTATTAATGCGTTCCTGTCCCTCTGCTGGTTACAGTTTTTGAAGAAGCAAAAGAGGAACTGTGTGAGCTCACTGAAACTGCAGGAAGACAATGAGATCCAAAAGTGTGGCACTTGAACAATATCCTTTTCACTCTTCCCTTTAGTTTCTCTGGTGGGGAGGAGCATTTACCTGAACTATGTTGGTTTGTGTTGAGGGAACCCACTCTTCAATGATGCCTTTTTATGTTCTTGGCTTAAATATTGATTCAAATTCTCATCTTTGGAAGTTGTTCTCTGCATGAAGAGTTACAGCACAGTGCTGTTGAACCTGGGCAGAGATGGCAATGCCAAGAGGCTTGAAAGGTGAGAATGGCACCGTGGAAGGTGACACTCACCATGGTTTAACTGTTAAACTCTTTGCTGGATGCTGTATATGCCAGAAGTGTCACACGTTGAAAAAGCTTCTGGTTGCTCTTAGCTGCCTCCTGAGTCAGATGGATTTTACCACCCTGCTCCAGTGTTCGGCCCATGGCTTGCGCTGAGATGCAACCCTGAAAGCTCTCTGCTGCACGCACTGGATAGACAACACTGAGTGAGGCCATTCAGAGAAGGAACAGGCCAATGTTGAGACATCTCCATGTGACCAGAGATGGGTCTCGGCAGAAGCTGCCAGGCATTCACTGCTCACCTCTCTCCACTGAGAGGAGAAGCAGCTTTTAGTGATGATTTTGTCCTCCAACAATACAGGGAGCTGTTGGGATCCAGCATTCCCTTTGCAGCACTTTTTACAGGCTGGAGGTGGCAGGGAGGAAGCAGCCCTTGAAGCTGCTCAGCTGCCTTCCCAACAGCTGAACGTGCCCCTCTCTGCACACAAAGTGGTGGCACAGGGACCCCCCCTGCCCTGCTGCTGTTGCTGAAGGGACTTCAGGAGATGCTGTAAGTATCAGTGTCTCCGTAACCAACTGCTTCTCCCGCACAGATATCCGGGTGGCCAGCTTTACCCGTGGCAGAAGCATTAACTTGGCCCTGTCCCACCGAGGACGACAAGCCCTGCGAGCTGTGGGCATGGAGGAGCAGGTACCTGAGCAGCCCAGCCTGGGGACAGCACCCAACCCTGGGCTCTAGTTATGGCAGAGGGCTACAAGAAACCTGGAGAGGGGCTTTGGACAAGGGCCTGTAGGGACAGGACAAGGGGGAATGGCTTGAACCTGCCAGAGGGGAGATTGAGATGAGCTCTTAGGCAGAAGCTCTTCCCTGTGAGGGTGCTGAGGCGCTGGCACAGACTTTTCCCAGAGAAGCTGTGGCTGCCCCATCCCTGGCAGTGTTCAAGGCCAGGTTGGACACAGGGGCTTGGAGCAACCTGCTCTAGTGGAAGGTGTCCCTGCCCGTGGCAGGGGGTTGGGACTGGATGAGCTTTGAGGTCCCTTCCAACCCAAACCATTCCGTGATTCTATGACTCCCAGAAGAGTATGAGCAGGATGCAATCAATGGGGCTGGTTTCCCCACTGACATGCCCAGATTTGTATTTTCCCCCAAAACTTTGAGCTTTGGGCTGACCCCTGAAATCCATCACTCCACTGTTGCACAGCACACTTGATTCAGAACTCCTCTGACTTTTATGAGAATGAGCTTGTAAGTAACCTCAGGAAAATGTAGGGACTTGGAATTGTCAGCCCTGTAAAATCATCCCCAGTAACCTGGATAAGCAGAGAGCATCCCATTCCACCTAGAGTGTGGTGTGAGGAGGGGGCATGGCCCTTGGTGACTTGTGCCCTCCCCTTGGCAGCTCCAGTTTGGCCAGAGGGCTGGGTTGTATTCCCTTCCATTTCAGATTGTGTCCACAGGCATTCCCATGCGGGCAAGGAGGATACACACACCTTCAGGGAAGAAGTATTCTATTCCCTATGGGAAGAAGAACCAGGTACTGGTCTTGTGCTGTCGCTCTGGAGATGTCTTTGATGATGTCTGTACCTCTGTGTGATGGACGGGGGGCTCACGCTCCTAGGAAGGATGCTGTGAGCAGGAAGGGGGTTCCATGACCCCCTGGTTTTGGTGGGGCTGTTTAGAAGGAGTGGCATTCCTCATCTGCCATGCAGAGCATCCTTCAGCAATGCCTTCGGAACATGGTGTTTGCTTGCCTTGCAGTACATCCTCTCCGTGGACAGAGCAAACCTGAACAGAGAGCTGCTGACAGGTAGGTTGCCAGCTCTGTTTGCATGCACTTTCCCACCCTGTTCACCCAGGATTTAGGCTTTGCCCCATGAACAGGAGACTTTGGGCCCCAGGCTCTTTGTGAGTTCTGCATAACCTGGGGCTCAGAAAGCACAATCGGGATCTAGCTGTGTTTGTGAGGAGAAAATCTCTGCTTGTCTGACACAAAAGGATATTCGAACAGGTCCTTCCCCTTTCTGCACACGCAGCTCTCCTGCATTCACCCTTGAGCAGGGGTTGTCTCCATTTCATGGCTCCTGGCATGGGATTCTGCCCCAGAGCTTCACCCACCAAAGCAGGAGACAGCTTCTGAGCCTTGCCAAGTTTCCTGCAACCCCAATTGTACAGAGACATAGAAATTGGAGCAGTGTGGTAAAGTATATCATCAGGACAGGCCAAATTTCCCACTGACTACAGGCACCTCATCCCATCCTGAAATACAATGGTTGGAAACTTGCTGTAATGGCATAGTCCATGTAATTTATGGATCCCTTGGAACTTGTTTGGTAGGGGCCATGGTACAAGCCTCTACGTTTAGTTGTATTTCCACAGCTGCTGAGAAGTACTCCAACACTAAACTGTACTTTGGACACAAGCTCCTGGGGTGCAACGCAGAGCTGGGGACGTTAACCATCAAAAGGTAATCCCTGCACAGCCTGGGATGGAGTGTTGTGGTCAGTGAGCTCCTGCTTAATCATTCCTACAACCTCAAACAATTGAGCAATCTTAGTTTGAAACCGGTTTGTGATTACAGAGGGGGCAAGACTGTGTCAGCTTTGGAAAAGGCAGATGTGACAGCAGGGTTCATGGCGAGGCTGACAAGAATTGAAGCAACTCTCTAACCCCCAGCAGCTTGGCAGCAGGATGGGGACACTGCTGAGCGCAGGGAATGATGGGCCAGTCTCCATAGTGCTCATTTACAGGGACAGGTCACTCATCAGGGAGGGCAGCTAATCATATAGAATCCCAGACTGGTTTGTGTTGGAAGGGACCTTATATCTGATCCAGTTCCAAACCCCTGCCACGGGCAGGGACACCTTCCACTAGAGCAGGTTGCTCCAAGCCCCTGTGTCCAACCTGGCCTTGAACACTGCCAGGGATGGGGCAGCCACAGCTTCTCTGGGAAAAGTCTGTGCCAGCGCCTCAGCACCCTCACAGGGAAGAGCTGCCTCAGAGCTCATCTCAATCTCCCCTCTGGTAGGTTAAAGCCATTCCCCTTGGCCTGTCCCTACAGGCGCTTGTCCAAAGCCCCTCTCCAGGTTTCCTGGAGCCCCTTTAGGCACTGAGAGCTGCTCTAAGGTCTCCCCTTCAGGAGCCTTCTCTTCTCCAGGCTGCCCCAGCCCAGCTCTCTCAGCCTGGCTCCAGAGCAGAGCTGCTCCAGCCCTTGCAGCATCTCTGTGGCCTCCCCTGAACTCACTTCAACAGCTCCACGTCCCTCTTGTGCTGTTGCCCCAGAGCTAGATCAGGACTGCAGGGGGGGTCTCCCCAGGGCACAGCAGAGGGGCAGAATCCCCTCCCTGACCTGCTGCTCGCGCTCTGGGAGCGCAGCCCAGCACACGGGGGGGTTCTGAGCTCAAGCACGCACTGAAGCCGGGTTATAGGGAGCTTCTCCTCAATGACCTGGTTTCATAGCTGTGTTCGTGCCTGGGGATGTAGCTCTATGGAATAGCAGCACTGAGCCAGCAGTGCCTGTTGCATTCTTGGGTAGATATGGCAAAGCTGTGCTTTTGATAACCTGTAGGATACTTCTTTATCCTAATACTCAGCTTCCCAGTCAGTGAAGCCAATCCCCCTTACAAGATTTAGAACACTGGAGGTGACCTTGGCATTTTGCAAAGGGCAGAACCGCTGTGCCCCAGCAGTGCTGAGCTGGCCTGGTATCACAGCAGCATTGATCCAAGGGGCTTTCTTGCTTTCAGATCTGACCAGCAACCCTTGGAAGTGGCATACGATCTCATTGTGGGATGCGATGGAGCCTTCTCAACAGTCAGAAAGCAGTTCATGAGGCAAACGCGTTTTAACTACAGTCATGAGTACATTCCCCATGGGTATATGGAGCTGAGCATCCCTCCCAAGGATGGAGATGTAAGTGTACCTGTCCCAGGGGCTGCTCCCCTCTTACGGTGGCTCTGCTACAGCAGCTCTAGAGAAACTAATCTCTCCCCTGGGGCTCAGTCAAGGGATTAAAACTGCCCTAGGAAAAGGCAGAAAACTCCTCCCATCCTAGGGGTGGGGCCCATGTCTTGGTACCCTGCTCCGGAGTGGTTAACTCTAGCTCTGAGAGGTCCTGGGGATACAGGAATGCGTCTGTGAGCACCTCAGTGATTGCAAACTGGCAGACTTTTGCTCATCTTTCCTGCCTTTTCCTCTTCTTCTGTCTCCCAGAAGCATCAGGTTCCAGAAAGGGACCCTATGGATGTAGGTACAAAGGATGGCAACTGGTGTGCTGGTGTGGAAGGAAACCAGAGGCTGGGCTGGGGAAGCTGAGCAGGGCAGGGACACATCGGGTGATTTTCCTTCTCTTTCAGTTCGCCATGGAACCAAACTACCTCCATATCTGGCCGAGAAACACCTTCATGATGATCGCGCTGCCCAACATGGTGATAACCCGTGGCCATGCTCACGTGGGGCATGGGATGGAGCTTGTGGGGATAAACTGGTTGTGGTGGCAGGGGCTGGGAGGGATGACAAGGTGCCAGGAGGGACCCTCAGACCCCTTGGGTCTTGGGAGGGGTGCAGGACAGGACCCCCAAGGCCATCTCTGCCTCAGCGCCAAGCGGGTACCTGTGCGCCTCTCTCTGCCACGCACCCGAGTCCACCCAAACCCCCCAAACCAGCTCTCTGAATGTTATGAACTAAATATGGGAGCACCAGGGCACTGTGCCAGACCCATGGTGGCCATCACACGCTCCCTGTCCTTCCTCCCCACTGCCTGTCCCCAGGGTGTATAAGCCCACTATGGGACATGGGGTATGATTGTTGGGTGACAGGCTGGGCGCTGAGCTGCTGCTCCAGGTGCTCTCTATGGCCTCTGGGCTTCTTTCTGACCCCCTTCCCTGGCTAACAGGACAAGTCATTCACCTGCACGCTCTTCATGCCCTTTGAGGAATTTGAGAAGCTCACAACGGGAGAGCAAGTGCTGGGGTTTTTCCAGACCTACTTCCCAGATGCCATACCCCTCATTGGAGAGTAAGTGTTCCCATCTCCCCTTCCCACTCATCAGCACCGTGCTGTGAAGCCAGGGGGCACATCCCCACCCAGCCTCAGGGTCCTGGTGATGGGGTGGTGAATGCTGTTGGGGTGGATCCCCATGGCCTGTAGGTCCACATTGTGTCTGCACTGAAGCAGGACACGGATCTATCCCATTTTAATGAATTTAAGCTGAAAGAGGGGAGATTGAGATGAGATCTTAGGCAGAAGTTCTTCCTCGCCCTGTTGCTTGGAGCAACCTGGTCTTGTGGAAGGTGTCCCTGTCCCTGCCCCTGTCCCTGCCAACAGCAGGGGGTTGGCAATGGATGAGCTTTAAGGTCCTTTCCAACCCAAACCAGTCTATGATCCCACTGCAGTTTCTGTTGGAGTCACACTGAAGCACTGCTCTGTTCCTTGGAGGCACAGCCCAGGCCTGGCCACTGTGGGAGCAAAGAGCAAATCACCTCCTGCTGCTTTCATATTGCTGTGCAAGGATCTGAACTCAAGGGGTGGCTTAGCTGGTCATAACATGGGGTTTGGGTGTTAGAGGTGGGTGAGCACAGTGGCTCAAAGTGAGGGTTTCCAGCAGCCTGGAGGTGGTCTGGCTGTTCGGACAGCTGCTTGTGCCAGTGTTGAGGTTTTAGCTAACAGATAGAAGAGCTGGACTTGGGCTCTGCCAAGTAAACAAGTGCTGGTCCTTACTGGCTGTGGCTGGACAAAAGAGTGCCCAGCAGCAGTGGGGACCTTCTTGCTGCTGGGCCAATGGCACCAGGGCAGCAGCATGGAGCCAGAGCATCCCACTCCTCCTGCGGGCCCTGGTGGCACTGGGGACCAAACCCAGCCGTTCCAGCACATGTTCTAATGGACAAGGCTCTGTTCAGCATGTCCTCATTGCCCTGCAAAGAGGGAAGCCTCCCCAGCTGATACAAAAGGTCTCAGATGTGTTAGGCAGTTTCCTTTCCTCTTACAGAAGTCTGTATCCTTAGAAACTTGGATATCTTCCAGGATATCCCTCCTACAGTGACTGACATCCGCCACTGCCCACTGTAATGGGACTGAGATGTCAATGACACTCACTCATGGTCAAGTTGTGTGAAGAGTGTAAAACCTGCAGACAAAATACTTGGTCTATAGTGGGAAGTTAATGAAATAAGTTTTCTGGCTTCCACCTTTTTCCCAGCACAAATAGCCTAGTGAATAGCCTTGGGTTTTGCATCCCAATGCTGACACTGCCCTGCCTTCCTGAGCTCGGATGTGGCATGACATCTACATCCACGGCAGGACAGAGCCTTGGGTGATGTGGTCTAGTGGAAGGTGTCCCTGCCTTGGTCTTAAGGTCCTTTCCAACCCAAACCATTCTATGATTCTATGACTTGCTCTTCTTGTCTCTTTGGTCCCACAAGTGAAGTATCTGTTGTTTTGCCTGAAGGCAAGAGCTGAAGCAGGATTACTTTTTGCTGCCAGCCCAGGCCATGATATCTGTGAAGTGCTCTTCCTACCACCTTGGTTCCCGGTGTGTGCTGATGGGAGATGCTGCCCATGCTGTTGTGCCCTTCTACGGGCAGGGCATGAACGCAGTAAGTTCACTTGTATCACTTGGGTCCCCACTCTTCTCACCCAGAAATGCCTGGGTTTAGAGTGTAGCTCCATAGAGTTCCCGGGCTGGCCTGTCCCACAGTCTGATGTCCTCTGCATTGGCAGGTATTGAGCTCCCCTCATGCACTTGGCTGCTCACTAGGACCTGGTTGTCTGTCGGGGAGGAGAAGGGATGGGGTGATTGTGCTGCCTTGCCATGGGGCAGAGGACTGCATGAAAGTGGGGTCCAGCAGGGCAGTCCCAGGCTGCTGGAAAAGGCAACCCCCTGGATTTCTCTGCAAGACCCCTGGCAGAGTGGCCTGGAGTAAGGCTCCTGCTCTGAAGCTGTGGTCAGTGAGACCCTGCACATGCAAACAACTGCATTAGCTAAGCATCCATGAGAGCACTCCTTGTGAACGCATGGTTCCTTCTGCCTATTCACCCTCTAATCTTCCTCCCAGGGCTTTGAGGATTGTTTGGTCTTTGACGAATTAATGGACCAGTTCCATAATGACTTTGGTGAGTGAGGAGACCAAGAGCAGAGGAGGATCCCTGCTGGATGCTCTGCTAAGGAGCTGCCCATGAGCTGCTGCTTTCTTCTCCTAGGTGCCTGCCTCCCCGAGTTCTCCAGGCTGAGGGTGCCAGATGACCATGCCATCTCAGATTTAGCCATGTACAACTATGTAGAGGTAGGCAAGCTACACGTAGACTTGCAGCTCTGTGGGCCATGCACATGGTGACACTCTTGTCCTAACAGAATGCACACGGCAGGCAGGGTCTCTGGCAAGACTCTGGTTGGGTTCTCATGTGGTGGACTTGAGCCTGAGAGCTCCTTGGGAATGCCCCTGGGGCTGGGAGGCTCTGCTCTCTGCAGGCAGCACAACAGCTTGAAGAGATGCCCTGCAAAGGGATGTCTGTTGGTGTCACAGATGCGTGAGCACGTGAATTCAACGTGGTTCATCTTCCGGAAGCACGTAGACAACTTCCTTCATGCCCTCATGCCTTCCACCATCGTCCCCCTGTACACCATGGTAAGGCCAGCGCTGCCTGAGCTGCCACCACCTCCTCCTGTGGCTGGCTTCAAGGTGGTCACGGGCTCCTGCTAAACCTTCCAGGTGACCTTCACCAGGATTCGCTACCATGAGGCAGTTCAGCGCTGGAAATGGCAGAAAAAGGTCGGTCAGTGGTGGTGCTGGTCCTTCCTCCCCATGCCATGACCCTCCTGAGCATCCTGCTTTGGTGGTGGGAGAGGTGTGAAGACTTTGGTGCCACAGGTAGGAGCAAACCTCTGGATGATGCTGGGGTTTCTCTTTGCACTTGCAGATAATTAATCGAGGGCTGTTTGTCCTCGGGGCAGCAGGACTGGGGGGCACCTACCTCCTCATAAAGCGGCTGGCTCGGGACTTGGGCTTCTGCGGGGAAAACTCGTGGGGCTGGTCCCATTATCTGAAGAATATTGGAAATCTTCCCTTTGGCATACAAGTGCCTTAAATGTAAGGGGAGCTCCTGGTTGTAATAAAAGTGAAGGCATGGATGTTGTTTCTTTCGGATGTGGCCTTGCAGCTCCTGCAGTTCCTCTGCCTCCTGCTCCCTTGGGAGAGGTGGTGGCTCCTCTGAGTGAGAGGAGCCCATCGGGGCACAGAGTGCCCAGAGAGCATCTGCAGGGGTTCAGATGTATCTGCCTCATCTCAGCCTTGTCTCGAGTGATGTGCTGTGTCATGGGTTTTGTGTGCAGAAATAGGGGGACTCTTCATCAGGGACTGTAGCGATAGGATGAGGGGTGATGGGTTCAAACTGAAATAGAGGAAGTTCAGTTAGATATAAGGCAGAAGTTCTTCCCTGTGAGGGTGCTGAGGCGCTGGCACAGGGTGCCCAGAGAAGCTGTGGCTGCCCCATCCCTGGCAGTGTTCAAGGCCAGGTTGGACACAGGGGCTTGGAGCAACCTGCTCTAGTGGAAGGTGTCCGGGTGGGAACTGGAGGAGCTTTAAGGTCCCTTCCAACACAAACCATTCTAGGATTCCATGATTCTATGACTGTGTCCCCTCCCAGCCAGCAGAATGGCCACTTGAACTGGTCAGGGTGTCCTAGACCATACTGCTGATTTGCATGTGCTCTAGCATATACTTTTGGAACAATCCTGGATCTAATTTTCTCCAGTTGCCCCCCAAAGCATGTATGTGGTTGTTCACACACTACACCAGCACTAAAACCTGTGGCTGCTGAGAGGATGGACAGTCTCTTCACATTCAAGTAACAGCCTCTGCCTGGGTCCCCAGCAATGGGCATTGCATCCAAGACCTGGTCTGCACCATTTAGTGAGTCACTTTTGGTTTGCAGGGGATGTAGGTGGCAAATGAGTGTAGAAGACAGTTTGTTTCTCTGGCCAGCATCTTTCCCAGGCACACTATCTATGGATGGGAGCTGCTGGCAGCAATGACAGGGTTTCGCTGAAGTGTCTCCAATGAATACTTCAGTTGCTGCCCTTGCATTTGATTCTTACCAGGACAGATGTATTTACTTTATATATTAGTTTTTATTTACGTTAAACCTCTTCACAGAGCAAATGAAGATGGGACACAACACAGCTGTATGCAAATTATTCCCAAACTCAAAGGAAATATGGAATTGTACCGCTATTTCACAGGAATGACCCCCCAGTGTAAGAGCAATTAGCTGCTGTGCAAGTGCTGAGCTGCACATGCTCTGTGTCTTTCACACAACTGGCCCTCAGCGTGTCTGATGCACTCATAGAGCAGGGAAAAGATCTCACCCTGTGGCCAAACTCAGACACTTTCATGTGCTCAGCACCCATGTTTCATAGTTCAAACAGTTGCTCCTTTGAGTCCTTGTGATGCAGAGGTAAGCCAAGCTTGCAGGAGCCCAAGTAGAAGCTTGTCCAAGGTAGGTCTGAGAGGGAAGCAACAAAAGATCCAGTGCATGTTGCCCAGCTGCTCTTCATGTCTGGGTACAGGTGCTCGCTGGCCCTTAGGGCCCATCACCTCACTGAAACCTCCAGAGCAGACCACCAGCCTGCAGGACCCTCCATGTCCAACTCAGCAGGGAGTGCTTCAGACACGAGTGCAAGCACAGCACTGGGGACCAGCGCAGCAGCGGAAGGCATGGAGCAGTGTGGGAACAGATCCTGCTAGAGCTCAAAGGAAATGGCAGGTTTGTAATTCCAGCTCCAAATCAATGCTGGAAGCACTCTGTGCACTTGGCTGGTTTTGGAGTCTGAAAGTCCTGCCAGAAGGTAAAGGTCATCAAGAGCTGAGCGAGGCAGTAACGAGGCACAGGAGCCATTGCGTGTGCCCGCTGGTGGGACCTGCTCTGCAGTCCCATCAGTGGCAAAGCTGTGTTTGTTCCCTTCTCCCAGGTCCACTAACCCAACTGCACCAGGACACAGGCATGGTGCAGCCCCTCAGCCAGTGCCTGGTGTGCTGGTGGCCTCCTGGAAGAAGGGAATAAACGAACAGGATAAAGAAGAGGAGGTCTGAGATTCCCTTAGCTTGGCTTTTCCATATTTCAGAGCGGGTCCCAGCGCCACCGGGTGTTGCTCAGCTTCACTGGTCATTGAACCTGGGGTTCACAACTGTGGTTGTGGCACTCTTGAAGAGGGGGTTATCAGCCTGGAGGGAGAAAGGTGAGAGGCCCATGTTGTTGGTGAAGTGTTGCCCATCCCACCTACATCCCAACCTCAACAGTGCAGACAGCATTGGCAGAAAAGCCCACAGGCTGCTTTAGCACCCTGCAAACCCATCCAGTCTGAGACACTGGCCACTGGGGAGGGTTCAGGTCTGCCATGGCTACCTCTGGAGAGGATGTCCCTTCCAGATGTCCCAACCACATGAACACGAGCGCCCTGGCACACCCCAGCAGTACAGATGGGCTCTCTTACATCGTTCCACTTGGCCTTGGACTTCTCCTTTTCGAACCGGCGGTATTCCCGGCGGTCAAACAGTTCCATCAGGAGCCGCCAGATCAGCAAGAGCACCAGGCCGATGAGGGCCACGCCGGCCACGGTGCTGCCCACGATCAGCGCGATGTTGGGAGGCTTTGGGCACTCTGTGGGGCAGGCAAATGGTGTCTGGCTGCAGCCCCTGGTGAGGCCACAGTGCAGAGGGGCAGGAGCAGCAGGGCAGGGGTACCTTTTTCAGGATCCACGCTGACGGTGTATATCTCCTTGCCATCCTCCTGGACCATGCGGAAGGAGATCCAGCAGTTTTGGGAGTCCTTCTCCCTGCACTGCCTGCTCTCCCCTGTTATATTATTGACCACACGGATGTTGGGGCAGGCCTGGGAGCAGTTCTTCTCGAAGGGGCCGCTCTCGGAGGCCTTGCACTCCACACAGGAGCTGCAAAACAGGTCGCCACAGCTCACCTCTGCGGGGACAAGACTCTCACCCTGGCTTTGGCCACAGCTGGGCTCTGCCCAAGCACGGCTCTCCTGTGCCTGCCTCCCCACCACCCCTTGTGCCATCCCCATGTGCATCACTCACACGTATCTGCCGCAGGGCGAGGGGCAGCCGGGGCACTCCTGGCAGAAGGGGGGCTGGTATCCCCCCCAGCACTGGCAGCGGTTGCAGTGGCAGGTCCCGCGGTGGCTGCACTCGTTGCCATGCTGGTTCAAGCAGCCTTCTGTTGACTTCTTGCACTGGCAGGCGCTGCCCTGGTACTCAGGAG
The DNA here is from genome assembly GCF_004027225.2 of Strigops habroptila. Lineage (NCBI taxonomy): Eukaryota > Metazoa > Chordata > Aves > Psittaciformes > Psittacidae > Strigops > Strigops habroptila. The sequence goes on from NC_044281.2 coordinate 2,801,521, forward strand.
TGCACTTGCACTCCCCACAGTCACAATTACCTCGCTCTGCAGGGGAAGACCTTTCAGATGTGACCAGGATCCTACAGAAAACCAGGTCACCCTCCCTCTGCCCATGCTTGGAAAGCATCACCCACCCTGCACTCTCCATTGCACCCTCAATGGGATGGTTGAGAAGGTCCTACAGGCTGGTGTGATGGGACCCAGGACCCTCAAACCCACCCATTTGGGTTTTGGCAGGGAAATCAGCACCTGCTGGAACAGGTTGCCCAAAAGTGATAAATGCTCCATCCCTGGCAGTGTTCAAGGCCAGGTTGGACACAGGGGCTTGGAGCAACCTGCTCTAGTGGAAGGTGCCCCTGCCCATGGCAGGGGGTTGGCACTGGATGAGCTTTAAGGCCCCTTCCAACCCAAATCATTCCACGGTTCTGTGGTTTAATCTTTCTAAGCAGCGCCCCAGTGGAGAACCCATCACAGCCACATCACCTTTGCCACCACAGGGAAGGCCGTTGTGGAACTCGCAGTTGACGTTGTCGCACTCACAGAAGGTGCCATAGATCTGCTTGTCGGGCACGTCGCTGGTGTGGCAGAGGCACTGCCCGCACACGCAGTCCCCCAGCCCCGAGCAGATGACTGAGCTGTTGTCCTGCCGGCAGCTGCCCTCCAGCTCCTTGCTGCTCTTGCCTTTCGTGTCACACTCACAGTTCTTCCCTATGTAGCCTAGATTGCAGCTGCCACCAAAGGAGAGGAGGAGCCCAGGTCAGCGGCCACAAGAAGTGCTGTGGGGCATGTGCAGGGCCCAGACCTCAGCCAAAGCGGAGGAAATATGGGGCAGCCTCACCAAAACCCAACCGTGGCACGTTGGTGCTACTCCATGCTGGAGCAGGGTGGCTGATTAGGAGGAAACCTCACAAACGCTGCTTTTTCCCCAAGTCCTATTTACAACACCCAACAGTTGTCTGGAAAGTATTGTTATATTTATAATTTCCAAACCCTTGCCACGGAGATCTGAGTATTTCCTGAGGAAATCCAGTCTTTTTCGCTCCCTGTTACCAAGGGGTCAGGAAGTGCCCTTAAAGATCTGCATGAACTGCACCCAGGAGTGGGATTTAGAGTGATTTCCACAGAGACCTGTCTCTGCTCAGTGGGTCGTTTGGTGGATGGGGGGATAGTTGGATGGGTGGGTAGATGGATTGTGCATGGATAGATGGATAGATCGCATAGGTGGGTACATAGCTGGATAGATGGGTGGATGGCTGGGTGGTGGGTGGGTGCCCTTAGAAAACCAGCAGAGGCTCCACCAACAGGAGAGAGCCATGGTGTCCCCCATCTCCATGAACATAATCCACCCCTCTGAATGAGAAAACTGGTGCGAAGCTGCAGAGCCAAGCCCTGGGCTTGGTCTGACAGCCCCGTCCAGCAGCTCTGCAGCGCTGGCAGCGTTCGGAACAGTGTTCTGTGTGGAGAGCACGTACCTGCAGATGCCACAGACAATGCTGCCCTGCCCGCTGCAGGCGGCTGGGTCAGGCTGCTCGTTGCAGTTGCAGCTGCACTTGCTCTCCACGTGGACCGTGAGGGTGTCTGTGAAGCCCAGGGGTCGGATGGTGAAGGACTGGCTTTTGATGCACTCTTTGGCTGTAACCTTCACTCTGAAGGTGACCTAGAAAGTGCAGAGTGAGGAAGGGAAGGGCCAAAGGCCGTCAAGGCAGCTTCAGCAACCAGAGATTGCTGAATCCCGCAGCATTTTGGACATTCTTGGCATTAAATTAATGTGACCAGGAAGCCTGGAACAAGAGGCTGGATTCCTGTTGTTAAACAGGATGGGCATCCGGGACCTGCTGGTTGCAGGGTGTTCCCTCTACAGGACAATGTACCTCTTCGTTGATCTTGATGTTGTCGCACTGCCCTCTTGCTTTGTCTGTGCCTATGCTTTTAGCACATAAGGAGTCATATTTGACATCAAGGGCGTCTGGAAGGGTGGAGTGGTCCAGGATGATCAGTGAGGAGAGGTTCTGCGTGGAAATGGTGGTGCAAGTGCCATCAGTCAGAAAGGAGGCCAAAGCAAGGGAGTGTGGAGCTGCAGGGCAGGGTTTCCCTCCAGCCTAGGAGGTAGAGGCAGGGAGCACCCCTGGGCTCTTGGCTGCCTGGGATGGTTCTGGAAAGGCAGGCAGCAGCACTGAAGAGGTGGGAACCTCTTGCTTGCTGTGGGCAGAGGGACTCAGCATGTCTTGTACTCAAAGCCCTGGTCCCAGCTGCTCTCTCACAGCGAGGACACACAATGGAAGCCTTTCCCTGCTCTGGGATGGGTGAAACACAGCCTCCTCTAGCACTTACGTTGTAGGCCACCTGGATGAGTTCAATGATGTTGCTGGAGTCCTCGTTCAGCTCTCCCACTGCCGACTTTGGGATCATCTCACTGAGTTTCTGCCAACAGAGAGCAAAGAGGTGAGTGGACTCCCTGTGCTGATGGTGGAGAACAGGGGGACCACAGCAGCAGAAGGACATGCAGAGCTGCTTTTGTCCTCCTGGGGAGGCCCTTGGACCATCTGAAGTCTCCTTACCTTGTAAACATCCACCACCTTACTGGTGACAGCAAAAATGGGCTGAATGTTGTTTTCAGCAAGTTTCTGGACCAGCTGGCCAACAGACGGGTAGTCCTAGGTAGGGAGAGGGATGCCACACTCAGCACGATCTGCCCCACCAGCAGAAGGGTGGACAGTTTGGGTTTTGCAGCCCAAATGATGGTGGTTATGGTGACATCGTGGTCTCAACAACGGGCTTTTTGTGTGACATTATTTATCCTGCCTGGGGGAGCAGGGCTGAGGGTGCAGCGCTGCTGAGCATCTGTCTGGTACTTACAAACTCGTTGCTTTTCTTGTACATGTTGTCCTCCAAGTGGCACTGGCCGTCGTTGGGGGTCAGGATGGCTGCAAGCTTGCCATCCCCAGCGAAGTGGAAGCCATCATCAGTGGCATACACCAGCAAGCGGGTCACGTTGCGCCAGCCTATCAAGTCCTGCAAGTGGCATGAAGACCTGTCCCTGAGCAGAGCTGGGAGGACACGATATGGCCCTGGCCAAGTCCCATCAGCCACACCATGGGCAGGGGGGAGGTAGGTTACAGGAGATTTGGGGTAAGATGCTCTCTTGTAACCCCCAAAGTAACCTGCCCCACTGCTGAATCAAGACTTAGATATGACGGGCTTCCAGAGCCCACCTGGAAAGAGGAAGAGCCACCTTCCATGAGCACGGGTCACAGACTCACCCCACACACCGCTGCCTGCATCATGGCATCCAGCCCCCCTTCAGGTGCATCCAGGTTTCCCGAGATGAACTGCTTCCCCACTTCGCTCTCGAACTTCTCAGCATCATCAGTCAGGGAGAGGATGTGCTTGAAGGCAAAGGGAGGTTGGCACTGCTTGTCCTTGTAGGGGCAGGGGTTCTTTAGCTTCTCGGGGTGCGTGTTCACAAAGGGCAGCACAGTCTTGTCCACGAAGGAGCCAAACCCTAGGGCACCCAAGACTGCAGTGTCAGGGGCAGCAGCGACCAGCAGGCATGGACAGTCTGCTGGTCCCCATGTCCGCATCCCTTGCCCTGGCATGCTCTGCAGCCTGGTAGAGGATGGGTCACAATGCCTGCTGCCTGCATCCCACTCCATGGCTCTTCCCAGTGGCAAACAGCCCTTCAAGGGTTGGAGACAGGCTCACCTATGCGGCGAGAAGAGGTGGTGCTCTCCAGCGCCCTAAGCAGCTCCCCTCCCAGCTTCTTCACCTTCTCCAGGTCATCCAGCATGGAGTAGGAAAGGTCCATGAGGTAGTAGAGATCAATGGGGTACCCCATGGCACGGCGGAATTTCACCTCGAATACAGCGGGCTGCCCTGCAGGACAGGGATGCAGGATCATCCACTGTGCTGGGGCTCACATCCCGTCCCAGCACCCCACTCCCACTGGGATCCTCCTCGCTTGCTGAAGAGAAGGGGAGGAAACGTGGGCTGTGAGGAGAGGAAAAGAAATCCGAGGGAGGAAGAGGAAAAGAAAATAAAAGAAGGAAAGGAAAATGAAAAAAAAGGAAAAGGAAAGGGAAAAGAGAAAGGAAAGGAAGAGAAAAGAAAGGGAAAGGGGAAAGGAAAGAAGGGAAAGGAAAGGAAAGGAAAGGAAAGGAAAGGAAAGGAAAGGAAAGGAAAGGAAAGGAAAGGAAAGGAAAGGAAAGGAAAGGAAAGGAAAGGAAAGGAAAGGAAAGGAAAGGAAAGGAAAGGAAAGGAAAGGAAAGGAAAGGAAAGGAAAGGAAAAGGAAAGGAAAAAGGAAAGGAAAGGAAAGAGGAAAGGGGAAAGGAAAGAAAAAGGGAAAGAGAAAGGAGGGGAAAGGGAAAGAGAAACAGAAAGCAGGAGGAAATGTGGTCCCAGCTGAGGCTGGGGATGAGCAGAAGGGCACTGGGAATGCCAGGGAGCCTGTACCTATCCTCAGTTTCAGGTGCATCTCCTGGGGAGCGAGCTGTATGTCACTGCTCAGGGAGCTGTTCTGTGTGGCTGTAATGTCGTTCACTGGGAACTCGATGTCGCTGCTCGGGCACCCCCTCTGCAGCAGCTGCTCCACGGTGTCGCAGCGGATGGAGTCTGGCTCGCCGGCCTTGGTGAAGCTCTGCGTGTTGCAGCATCAGCAGGGAACAAAACCAGAGGAGCAGGAGGTCAGCAGGCTCCTTACCAGATGACCCACCTCCCAAACCACATCTCCATAGAGAAAGGAAGGTCAAAGGGACTTGTCCATCAGATCCCCATCCACCAGGTAAGACATGGAGCTCTCCCACCATGCAACCCACCCCTCCACTGCAGGCAGAGCTGGGTGGGCAGGATGACATCCCACTGCCACAGAGCTGACCACACCAGAGGCTACATGGACCTACCAGCTTCTTGCACCAGGCACAGCCAGGACCGGACTGGATGCAGTCCTTGCACGTCCCCACCTTGATCTTAGGGCATTCCATGGCAAAGGCTGAAACAGAGAGAAGATGGAGTTGGTGTGGGGGGCATTTGGGGGAGGCTGGTCTGTAGCAGCTAAGCCATGGGGTGCTCTGACACCCAGCACAGGGCACTCATGTTGTCCTGAGCAAACCTTGCCTATAAAACCTACACTGGAGGCCCCAGCAGGGTCCTCACCTGCCTCGCTGTCTCTCAGCTGGACTAACTGCCAGAGGGGAGATTGAGATGAGCTCTGAGGCAGAAGCTCTTCCCTGTGAGGGTGCTGAGGCGCTGGCACAGGGTGCCCAGAGAAGCTGTGGCTGCCCCATCCCTGGCAGTGTTCAAGGCCAGGTTGGACACAGGGGCTTGGAGCAACCTGCTCTAGTGGAAGGTGTCCCTGCCCGTGGCAGGGGTTGGAACCAGACAATCTTTAACTTGTCTTCCAACCCAAACTATTCTACGATTCCATGATTCTAGCCTGAGTTAAGTCCATATCCTGGGAAATACAGGATCTGGTGCTTGCATGCCTCTCAATGCCGTGTTCCTGCTGCTATTGGGCAGCATTTGGGTTCCTTCCCTATTTCACTGCCCACATAAGCTGCTGGAAGGAAGGCAGCGAGGAAGGGCAGGTTGGGCTCACCTGTGGTCAGCAGCAGCAGCACCCAGGTCACCATCGGCAGCTGGAGGCAGCGGTCACAAAACATCTTCTGCAAGACAAAGGAGCATCCCCGTGACCACCTTGTGCACAGTAGCTGCAGGGAAGGGAAACCTGAACCCTACAGAAAGTGGCTGCAGAGGATGGTGGCCCCAGGAGGACGTTCCACCAGTGTTTCAGAGCATGACAGAGGCCGTGTTCTTCACAAGCACGTTCTCACAGTGCTTGTCCCAGCTGCTCACACTACTTGCTTCTTGCCTGAAAGCACAGCTCCTGATCCCAGAAAATTTGTGCTACCCATGAAGTCGGCTAAGTCACTCTTGGGAAGCAATATTCCAGTGTTCTTCCTGTGGTGTCAATGAGATCATGTGCATTAACACCGTCATTTCTCGTAAGGCCTTCCCCGAGAACAACCCTGGAGCACAACCCAGCCTTGCAACATGGATACACAAGGGGAAGTGACAAAAGAGGAATCTGTTAAAAGAAGAAAAAGGAATAAGAAAGCCTAAAGAAACAACAAACATTGCCCTTATTTAGCAATATTAGACACAACGTCCAAAACCCACGTCATCGGTTTTGAAATAGCCCTGTATGAGTAAACAACCACTCTCTGGCTCCTGCCAACTTCTTCATGTGCCATCCCCAACCTGTGGACCTACTGGATTAACAGCTCAGTGAAATGGGAATGAGAAAACAGGGAGACTCCAAAAGGCACTGAAACATCTGGATGTCCTTTCTTAGCTCATCGGCCTCTGTAAGATACCAGACAAGCAAAGGATCATAGAATCAACCAGGTTGGAAAAGACCTTCAAGATCATCAAGTCCAACCATTACCCCAGCACTGCCAAGACCACCACCAAACCATGTCACTGAGGACCTCATCTAGAATCGCAGAATCACAGATCAGTCTTGAAAGAAGGTCTGGTCTCCTCCCAAGGGCAGAAAGGTCTAAGTAGGCCGATGGGTGTCATTTCGGTGAGGTTTGGTGGTCAGATGTAGTATGGAGTTGGAGATGTGGCAGGACCGCTAAGGCTGGTTGCAACCATTGCCAAGTGGATCTGAAGGTTTGCAGCCTTGGGGAATCCACTGTGCCCTGGAGCCAGCCTCCCCAGCATTGCTCCAGCTCACTTCACAGCTCCACAGGCAGCAAGAGGTGCCTCTGTGGTCACCCGGCCAAACCCTCACAGTGATGTGGCCCAGGAGCTCTCTCGGCCGTGTCTGGCCCAAGAGCACCCTGTGATGGGTGGACAGAGCCCTTCTTCACAAAGACACCCTCCACAAGTACCTCTCCTCCACCACAGTCCACCTTGGCAAGAGTTTCAAGGGCATCATTTACCATCCCAGCTGCACCTTCCCTCTCTATGTTACACACTCCTGATGAGCTTAGCTGGCCCCACATTTGCATCACCTTCAAATCATGCCAGCACCGTGTGAGCTTGCAGACAATGGGTAAAAACTCTTAAAGCAAAAAAAGAAAGAAAAAGGTCTTAACTTAAGAGTAAAAGCTCTTATCAAGGCGGGGTGGACACTAGGTCCTTGTTGGACCCTCCTGGATGCACCTTGCTAGACAATGACTTTTCCCAAATGTGCCTAATTAGGCTCCAGCCCTCCTACAAGCTGTAAGTTCCCAGACAGGCTGTGGGGACCAAACCTGCAGGTGGATGAGCTCCTGCCATGCCACCTGCCCAGTGTTCCCAAGTGTTTAATTCCTGCTGCCATGCCAAGGTGTAGGGAGGCGATGGTGTGGACCAAGGTCCATCTTACAAAACAGAATCACAGCATCCCAGACTGGTTTGGGTTGGAAGGGACCTTAAAGCTCATCCAGTTTCAACCCCTGCCATGGGCAGGGACACCTTCCACTAGAGCAGTTTGCTCCAAGCCCCTGTGTCCAACCTGGCCTTGAACGCTGCCAGGGATGGGGCAAGTTTCCAATTAAAACTTGATATAAGAAAGCTCCCAAACCCCAGAAATAAAGTGGAAACCTCCACATAAGCCAGCTCTGGCTGCTGTTGAATTTTGTAATGCGGGGTGCATTTTGTGGGCTGGATTTGCTTGCCTTTCTAATCCCCAAAGACGTTTCTTTCTCTTGTTGCAAGAAGGTAAACCACACACTCTGGTAGTAGGGGTGAGCAGCAGAAGAAACCTCACCACTTCTTTCCTTTTGCTGTGGAGGGAAATTGCTCACTGGTATGTGGGTGGCTGAGTGTATATGTGACGTAGGGTGACCTTCAAAGAGAACTAATAAGGCTTCTGCTTTTGTTTGCCTCCTTACGGTGTTCAGGGCTGGAGAAAGCAGGTTTTCGGTCTGACTCTGCATTAGCAGGGCCCACACACAGGCCTCAGCAGCATTTTCTCCAACTCCCTTGGTGGGGACTCCTCTCCTGGCTGTGCTCTGCATCATCTGGGATGTTGGGTTTTCTTCCTCTTTTTCACATATTAAGGCGAGCAGGGGGATGCATGTAGTCCATCCTCCTGCCCTGGTATGAAGGAGCAGAACTGCAGAGCTTTACAACCAACTTCATCCTGGGCTGGGGAGAGAGGTGCTGAGACTAAGCACCCCAGCTAAGGACAGGGCATGGTGCTACCAGGCTCTGGTACCTGACCAGGGCTGCATGGTGGCACGGGGGGAGAAAGGTCCTCCTTAGCCCTGAGCTCTGATCTTTGTGCCACGTGCCTTGGGCAGCTTGGGACTGGGGCTCTCCTTCACCAGGAGTCCTCTGCAGAAGCCACCAGGGTTTTCCACCTGTGGAGCATCTCTCACTTGCTGTATATTATACACTTGGCAAGGCTCAGGCAGGGCAAGATTCTCCTGAAGGATCTGTGAGCCAGAAAATGTGAAGGCAGCCTCAGGGAAGGCGCTGAACATCCAGTGGGATGGAGCACACTGCTGGGCAGCATGGAGTTGAGAGTTGGGATGTATAAATAGGGCTGAAGGGGAAGTGTGGATGCTAGTCGCAATCCTGTTGCTATAAATAAGATGAGTGTTCGACAGCAGAGACAGGTCTTGCAGTCTGTTAGCCACAACCCCCTTCAGTGCTTTGCTAAACATCTGTTTTCCTGTACAACGGGAGGATGTACTCTCATGCCCAGTATTCCAGGACTTCTGGGGCATTTCGAGCTGTTGGAGCGAGGCCGGAGGAGGCCACGGAGCTGCTGCGAGGGCTGGAGCAGCTCTGCTCTGGAGCCAGGCTGAGAGAGCTGGGCTGGGGCAGCCTGGAGAAGAGAAGGCTCCTGAAGGGGACACCTTAGAGCAGCTCCAGTGCCTAAAGGGGCTCCAGGAAACCTGGAGAGGGGCTTTGGACAAGGGCCTGTAGGGACAGAACAAGAGAGAATGGCTTTAACCTGCCAGAGGGGAGATTGAGATGAGCTCTGAGGCAGAAGCTCTTCCCTGTGAGGGTGCTGAGGCGCTGGCACAGACTTTTCCCAGAGAAGCTGTGGCTGCCCCATCCCTGGCAGTGTTCAAGGCCAGGTTGGACACAGGGGCTTGGAGCAACCTGCTCTAGTGGAAGGTGTCCCTGCCCGTGGCAGGGGGTTGGAACTCAATGAGCTTTAAGCTCCCTTCCAACACAAACCAGGCTGGGATTTTTAAGAGCAAAGAAGCCATTTCTCGTGTCTCATCTCCAGTGGGTATCACCCCTTGGCTGATCCCAGTGGGAACACTGTGATGGCTGCTGGGTTTGCAGAGATGCAGGACAGAGCCCTGCGCCTGGGCAGGGACCCAGATATCTGCCCAAGGGCACAATCTGTCCTCTGGAGCTGGCAGAGCTCATGCTTCCTGGGAGAAAAGGAGGGATCCTCTCTCACCACCAGCCCTGTGATGACCTGATTATGTCTGTCTCTGAGGAAATAAATCACCCTGCACCACACTCTCCGGCGCTGAGATCGCCTGTGACAGAACAGCAGCAGGATGAGAACACAAAAAATGCAAAACCAATCTGTGAGGCAGGATGTGAGAGCCGTGACAGCAAAATGCACTGCTTAAAGCCTTCCCACACCTTGCAGGAGCCACACAGCAGCACCCACGCTGGCTGCAGGGTGCAATGCCTCTTCTTGTGTTCACACATTCGCTTCCCGCCTGACTGGGAGGACATGACCTGGGGCTGTGTTGTGGGGAAGAAGCATCCAGTATAGATAATAGGCTACTTTCCTAGACCTCTGGGCTGTGCCTTGCATTCTGCTTGCATCCAAGAGCCACGGAGATTTTGGGAAGGACCTGCTATCCCTGGGGTTAGCTTGCCTGCAGCCTCTGCTGCCTTCCCCACCACTGCTTTCAATGGTTGTCAGCAGGGTATTTCATGTGTACAGCACACAGAGAGATGGAGGAGAGGAGCGAGGGTCTCATCCCTTCTCCCAGCTCTTCTCGCATGCCCCCAGGGATGCAGGCACCTTCCGTGCTGGTGGTGGCACCACACCAAGCCCCCCTCGCGCCATGTCACCGCGCCACGTCCCTCTTCCCCTCTGAGCCATCACATCCTGCGGCTGATGGTGGGTGCCTTTATGGGATCCCACAAGGAAGAAGGATGTCCTGGGAGGGGAACCAGCACAGCCCCCAGCCCTGGTGCTCGCCTGGTGCTGCTGGTGGGCACGCAGGCAGCGCTGCTCTCCCCAGTGCCATGTGTGAGGGTGACAGGGGAGCACGCTGCACCCTTTCTGCTTGCTTTCCAGGCTAGTGAGGTTGTGAGGAAGGAGTTGTCTGGGGTCTGACACCCTCTCCTCGATAACTACCATGCTTAATCCTACCTCCAAAACCATTACAGCCCAGGGAAGCAGCCTTTGCAAAGGCTGTTTAAAGCAACGGCCACACCATGCCACATGTGGGAAGGACACCATGCCGAGCTCCCAAAGCCCATCTAAGTAGCCAGAGGTTAGATCAGGAATTATAAACCAAATTCACTGGAAACACCAGAGCTACCAAAGCACCTTGTCGCCTGGCTGCCTCCCCCAGAGAAAGAAGGAACAGAAGCAAGGAGATGGAGATGCTCTACTCACCTTGCATCAAGCCCTCTCCTCCGTCCTGTGCTTCAGCTGGGATAGGGATAGTTTCAGCTTCTCAAGCTTGGCTGGGAAAAGCAGGGGGGCATCGGGAGCTGTACAACGCACCCCAATCCTTCCTTCCTATTTCTGTCTTACAGTCGGCTGGGGCTGAAAGGAGGAAGTCAGAGCAGTGGCTGTGGGAGGGCGTGTTCCCCTCCAAAACCCAACCAAGCCACACTTGCTCTGGCCAAAGCCCTGTGAAAGCATCCTGCCCTGCAGTGCTGAGGCTCATCTCCCCCCTGAGCTGCACTGGGGGGTCTGCAGCTCTCCTGCTTCACCTTGGACAGGGACCCTACCCAAAACTCGTGCTCTTTGCCCCACTTTTAACCTTTCACCAGCATGGTCCCTCACTGAGCAAATAAAGCTGGTAGTGGGGGAAATGGCTCCCTTTGGGAGCTGGTTCCTGGGTGCAAAGAAGATGGGAAGCTGGCTCTCCTCACTGCTAGGGTAGCGAGGTCTCCTTGCCTGGCAGAGTATGATGGCACTGTTCTTGCTGTAGCACAGCTCAGGGCTGTGTGGGGTTTTCTTTAAGCAGCTTTCAAATTATATTGTGCAGGCTGCAATAACTCCGCCCAATACACCTTAACAGCACCTCCCTAAGTAGAGAGGAACCAGCTACTTTAGGAAATGTACAGGATTGTAGTTTTGGGTGTTTTTGAAGATATAGTTAATATGAACCTTTTGTTAACTGCCTTTTAGGTTCCTCTTCCAATGGGATAATGTTGAGTGACCATGATGCATTGTAAGACACTGATGCAGTTCACCAGCTGCTTATCTTAGTTATGGAGTTGGGTTTATCTCTGCAGCAGGCAGGGAATCACAGTGCTAGCAGCAAGTTTCTGAGCCCTCACGAATGCTCCATGGGTTAGGTGGTTTTGACAACAGAGCTCTGGCCTGGTTTTATTGCAGCCAAGGTGCTCGTTGTAGCGAGAGACCGTCATAGCAATTCTTGCAGCAGGATGGGGATATTGGAGCAGCTATCGCCTGGCTGGCACAGCATACAGAGAGAATGGGGCTGAGGACAACCCTGCCAGGAATCATAGAATGGTTTGGGTTGGAAGCGTGTCTGCAGCTGGATGCTGCAATAAACCCCTAACCCTGGAGTGGATGAAGCTGGGAAAACTGGTGGGGCGTCCCATAAATGTTGCTGTTGCTGGTCTGGGGGAAGGAAATGTGCTCGAGTGAGACGAGCTGTGGTAATTTTTCCTTTTGTATTGCATAAGGTCCTTATCGGGCTGCTCTTTTCTCTTCAATTACTTCATCAGGTTTGTCAAACCACTCTGCTCCTACCAGCCTAAGGTCAATGGAAGGGGTGGGAGAGCTGGGAGCCTCCTGAGCTGGAGCAGCAGGAGCAGAATGGGTACACCATGGGTTCTTGGGGCCCAAAGCTGAAGCTTGCTGGCATACTCCCAGTTCCTCTTGAGCTGTTCCTCATGCTCTCCCACAGGTTTGGCCTTGAATAGATGTCCACAGCAAAGCACTATCCCTAATAATTCCCATAGGACCTTTAAAACATTGTGTGTGTTTCCCTGCCTCCAGCATACCAGTGCTTAGCATGATGGGTTAAGTTATGCATGTTTACTACATTACTACTACATTTACTACTATTAGCCAATGAGTAGTTACTCTTACACCGTGTCCATGCCTTCATGACTGCACATGCAACAAGATATCCAAGCAGAAGCAAGCCAGGGCTGGAGCAAGAAGCATTAGGGTGCCTTTCACCCCCTCGTGTGTGTGGAAAGGTGCAGCTAGGGCTGAGACTGTTTTGTGAGGGGTCTCCACCTGGTCCATCTGTGACTGCATGGTCCAACACGTGCTTGGGGCCCACAGGGGCTGGTCAGGTCTCTTCTGCTGTTCTAACTATGGAAATAATTTCTGGCAGTGTGTTTCAGAGTTCCTTTTTTGTCCTACCATGGCATCTTGGTCTCTGGTTAGGGCTGCCGAGAGGCCTCAGTTCTTTCAGAGGCTTACATCAGACTTTACCATGTTGCAGAGCCCCCAGGTTTAACCTAAGCGCACAGAGTGACACCCTCTGGCTGTTTCCAGGAGCCAATGGAGGCCTGAAGGTGATTAACCCCTGGACTGCCTACCAAAGTGACCAGTGCCATTTAAGATCCCACCATTAGGCTTCAGAGTTAACAGCTGCCGGGCAGGCTGGCTGGGGTGGCCATGTGTGTGCTTCCTGGGTTCATAGGATGGTTTGTGTTGGAAGGGACCTCAAAGCTCATCCAGTTCCAACCCCCTGCCACGGGCAGGGACACCTTCCACTAGAGCAGGTTGCTCCAAGCCCCTGTGTCCAACCTGGCCTTGAACACTGCCAGGGATGGGGCAGCCACAGCTTCTCTGGGAAAAGTCTGTGCCAGCGCCTCAGCACCCTCACAGGGAAGAACTTCTGCCTCAGAGCTCATCTCAATCTCCCCTCTGGCAGGTTCAAGCCATTCCCCTTGGCCTGTCCCTACAGGCCCTTGTTCAAAGCCCCTCTCCAGGTTTCCTGGAGCCCCTTTAGGCACTGGAGCTGCTCTAAGGTCTCCCCTTCAGGAGCCTTCTCTTCTCCAGGCTGCTCCAGCCCAGCTCTCTCAGCCTGGCTCCAGAGCAGAGCTGCTCCAGTCCTCGCAGCAGCTCCGTGGCCTCCTCTGGCCTCGCTCCAGCAGCTCCACGTCCCTCTTGTGCTGTTGCCCCAGAGCTGGATCAGGACTGCAGAGGAGGTCCCCCGGAGAGAGCAGAGAGGCAGAATCCCCTCCCTCAACCCGCTGCTCCCGCTCTGCGGGTGCAGCCCAGGATGGCAGCGATATATGTGCTGCTTCCCGGGGACCCCAACCCGCCGGGGCCGCAGCCGCACGGGTCCCGGTGCCAGCCCTCCCGGCCGGCCCGGTCGGGGCCAGCCCCAAGGCGGGCGGGGCGCAGCTCAGCCCTGCCCGCCTTCTTCCTTCCTTCCGCCGCGACGCCGCCATGGTGGGGAAGGTCAAGCGCCCGCGGCTGCACCGCGCCGCCCCCCGGCCCTGGCCCGCCAAGGATCCGCTGCCACTGCCCGAGCCCCAGCCCCAGCCCGGCCGCGGCCTCGGCCTCGGCCTCGGCGGCTGGAATGCGGCGGCGGGCAAGGTAACGGGGAGCGGGGCGGCGACACGTGGGGCCGTGGTATCGCCTGTCACGATAGATAGGTGTCACGGTGTCACGGTGTCACGGCGGCTGAGGCGGTGTTCCCCTGCCTGCACTGGGAAGGTCACAGCCCTGCCCGGTCTCTTGAGCTCTTGGGGCGCTGTGATGTCCCCCCACGGGCGCAGGACCCTCGCGGGGTGTCCCCGTGTGGGCTCACAGGGTGTCTGAGGGCGCCCTTTGGTCCTGGACGTGGTGAAGCGCTGGTGGGAGCTGGCAGGGTGTTCAGAGGGGCAGGAGTGAAGTGAAATGGTGAGATGGGCTTTGGACAAGGGCCTGTAGGGACAGGACAAGGGGAATGGCTTGAACCTGCCAGAGGGGAGACTGAGATGAGCTCTGAGGCAGAAGCTGTTCCCTGTGAGGGTGCTGAGGCGCTGGCACAGACTTTTCCCAGAGAAGCTGTGGCTGCCCCATCCCTGGCAGTGTTCAAGGCCAGGTTGGACACAGGGGCTTGGAGCAACCTGCTCTAGTGGAAGGTGTCCCTGCCCGTGGCAGGGGGCTGGAACTGGATGAGCTTTAAGGTCCCTTCCAACCATAGTGTTTCCTGAAGGCTGGTCTCCTTTTCCTGCTTGGATAAGTCACTTTACACCCTTAATGCTGTGCCTGTGGCCTTGAAGCCGCTGTGGCAGTGTGCTGGGCAGCTGCTCATCTCTCGCACCGCTTATCACCAGGAGGAGTGTGTTGACAAGGGCACGGCTGGGCACAGCAGGCAGAACAAGGGAGCCTGGAGCTTTAGGGCTCCAGTGCAAGGTCCTGCTTGTGCACCACCAGCATCCCAGCGTGCTTCTCTGCATCAGCCATGACGATGGATGTGCTGTGTAGGGGTAGTCACGGCAGCCACCAGCATGTGTTGGGAGCGGGGGGGGTCAGAGGCTGCCTGGCTCATTTTGCACTGATTCTTTTCAGTTCCAGGTTAGGGCAGGTGGAGATGAGCTGTCAGTTTATACACAGTCATTTAGGGGATTTAGGCCATATCTGGCTTCACCAGCTGTGTTATTAATAATGCAGTTCAGGCTAAAGCTGGTTGCCTCCCCCAGTCCCCCTGCAGCAAGGACACAGAGCAGCAGTTAATGCTTTTTATGCACCTACAGCTTTCCTTTTAAATAGGGAGGAACAGACTGTGCCATATACAGCTGGTTTTATAGCACTACGAAGTTATGTGTCAGTGCTGGGAGAAACTGCTATCTAAAATAATCAATTCTTCTAAGCCAACCAGAGAAGCTACTGCAAAGCTTAGCCCTTAGAGAGCTATTGCATGCTTAAGGGAACTAGATGCTGAAGATTTGGTAAGTTGCTGGTAGTCACTGAATCTGCTTAATGTCCATTGGTTTAGGATTTAGGCCCCTAATCTGCTCATTTTATGCTTATATGTATTGTCATGTACTTGTAATAAATCTGGCTTTTCTTAGGGATACCATTCACATTAAGACCAGAATTCACTTAGGTCAGGTGAGCTTGGGTTGAGGCAGAAATCTGTTAGGAGTAAAACAGTCTGAAGCATGACTTTGTGAAGCTTCCTTCTGTGTGGGAAAGCCTGAGGGGTTCTGGTCAGTGGGGTCATTTACCCACCCCTCCCCGCTCAGGAGAGGCACCTGCACCCTGCTCCTGTATGGAAGGTGCTGGGGTTGGTTTTTGTTTTAATGACCATGTCTGGTGGTGTTTGTACTAACTTCTGCTTTATGTTTCTTTTGGATAAGGACTGGGACTTCTCATCTTCTGGTGTCTTTTCCGGGCTGAAGATTGACCCTGATACTCTTGTCAAGAAGCTTGACTTGGACTCCAGAAGCATCATTTCCTCCAGAACAGGTTTGTTGTTGTATTTCGAATGAGCACCCAGTTAGGTTGTGAGCAAAGGCACTGGGGACTGTATTTTGCAGTGGCTGTCAGAATTGAACCCAAACCACAGCTTCCTGTGTTTCTGCAGGGGCTTTTCCAAGTGGTTGCTGTTTGGGGTTGGAGGAGGCAGAATGGCACGTACGCGTGGTGAGGGATTAGGCTCCTGGTCCTCAGGGGCTGAGGGGACAGCAGAGCCCAGGCTGTGACCTGATCTCCAGGCTTCCTCTGCAGCTGCTTCTGCCTCACCAGCAGCTGCCATTCACACTCTAATTATTTTGCCAGCAAGTTGCTTGTTGTGCATCAGCAGTGCTTTACCCACAGCAGGCCCATTGCAGCCCATTTTCTCCTCCTGTCCTTTGCTGCTGCTGGGTCCCCTGGCAGGAAAGTCCAGTTTACCAGGGATTATGGGGAGTAAGAGTGGAAATGGGGAGGAGGTGCTACAGGCTTTTGTGTTCTAGTCCCACAAGGAAATGCTCCCTCTCGCTGCTTAGTGGCAGACGGGGCTTTGTGTCTGAAACTGGGTTTCACCTCTGAATGCAAAGTGATGGCACACGGATCTGTCCTGGTGCAGAAGACGTGTGGGACTCACAAATACCTTGCTTACAAACTGAATTTCTTCTCTCCGTGCAGATTAATACTGCTTCAGTGACTTTGTTTTCATGTCCTGGGCTAGAAAGCAACCCAGTAACCACCTCAAGGCTAGTGGTTACCTGAGCTGCAGCAGCCGCAGCCACAGCCCATCAGTCACATTTAGTCACAGTGTGAGGGAACGGGAAGGTTGTGTGAGGACACGTGTGCTGGGGGTGCTTGCCCTCTGCACAGAAACCTTTGTGAAATGCCTTCTTTTCCAACACTGAGCTCATTGCTTGTACCTCTCCTGGGAAAAGAACATGTGTGCATACATGTGTGCACGTGAACATAGCCATCTCTTTAATTAAATGAGCATTTTGAGGGCTGACAGCCTGCAGTCCTTGTCTTTCACTGCAGGCTGCAGCTGCACAGATCTGCTTTATAAATAGCTCTGTGCCGCTGGTCCCTCTGCAAGTGCTGATGATGCAGATGTGTGGTGCCTGACTACATTTAACCCTCTCTTGAGGCTGTGTGCTGGCTTCCTGCAGCGATGCTGACCCCAATGCTTTGTGCTGCCTTGCACTTTCCAGATGATCAGCTAAAAATAGCTGTTTGTCTGGGGGCCCGAAACCTCAGCTCAACGAGGCAAAAAGTGGTTTGATTTTGTTCTTAAATCTTCCCAAGCTGCTGTGCCCTGTCTTTCTGTATCATTCTGGAGCCATGTGGAGGCCTTTTCATTATGGAAATCAATTCATTTTTTGTGTTAAGTCAGTGAACTGTAACTAGGCTGTGCATACAATAGCAGACACCCTGGAGTTAGAAAAGAGACTCTAGGCAGACTCTGCTTTGTGTCCTGGGATCCCTGGTCAGCTGAGGGCCTGTTCAGCTGGAAACTCAACTTGACTCCAACTCTCATCCCCACTTTCCTCCCACTCCCCTTAGCTCTGTGCACAGGGCAGGAGGGTAGGATTCTCCTACACATTGTTATTTTAAGATTTAATAGCAAGACAAAAAAGTGTCTCTCTCCCACTTGCTTTTCAAGCTCTGAGAAGGTCAACTTGGCAGACTGTAGGTAGGCTTTATTTCTCTATCTATCTCCTGCGTTCTTCACAGCTGAGGATTTTATTCTGCCCAGGAATGTGTGGCAGTGTCCAATTGCTGTGTGGCAGTTGAGAAAGCTGGTATCTTTGTCCTCCCTGTGCGTGTGCATGTGCTCCTAGGATTGCTTCACATTATCTAAGGTTACTGGTATCTCTGTTTTGTGTTACAGTCTGGCCTTGTGCTGTGATGCTTTAGGGACAGCCAGGAAGACATCAGTGTGGGCTTAGAGAGGCTTGCAGGGCATAAGTGAAACAAGGGATCAGTTACAGGGGTTGGACCTGGCAGGAAACACTCTGCTGGCAGCTATGGGTTTTCACTCTTTTATCTCTTCTCCTTAGACCCTGCATCCTTCTGATTTTGGAGGTGTAGTTCCCAGAAAGCCAGCATCTTACTGCATGCTGGTAATGCTTTCATGGCATTGTAGCTCAAAGGTATCTACACAAGATATTTCTGGGTAAAACATTTGACCTTCCTACTCCTATCCTGCCTTGTTCCTTTCCCCACTTGGTCTTTCACATTGCGGCTTTGTGCTTAAACAGGGGGATCCAACTTTTGTCTTGGCAGAGCCTGAGCACCAAAGTTATATTCCCTGGAGTGCCCTCTGCTAGCTGTGAAGCTGTCAGATGTGGAGCTGGCCTGGAAGGATGTGTGGGGTTGAGAGATTGCTTATTGCTGGAAAAGTAAGGAAGAAGAGGTGGTGACATTGGCTTGCGGCTCCACCTGTCTGCACCCCCCCTTAGTGTTTAAGAGAGGATAGTGGCTGGCTGGATCAGTAGAAGAGACTTGGAAAGCCTGCCTGGTCTCCTCAGAGCATGGTGCAGGGACACCAGTTGCTCCTGGACCAGTTTGAGGTAGCGGTGTAGGGAGAAGAAGAAGCCAGGAGCACTTTCTCTCTACCTTTTGTCCCCTTAGCTTTCCTCAGTTTCTTAAGTGAGGTTGGCTGTGGTTATTCTGATGGAAGAAGGAGAAGCATCATACATTGGAAAGTTCAGCATCTCTAGCAGGGTTAGCATCTTGGTTAACACGAGTGGTTGCATCTGCTCGCATGGGTGTGTGCTGGGGCTCAAAGGAGAATGAAGGAGGCCCTTGTTTTGGGAGGATAAACTGGTGGTGTTGGTTCTTGCCAGCATTTTCCTGAGGGTTCCTGGTATAGCTGGTGGAGGCAGGGTGCCACACTGGAAGTATCTGCTACTCTCATGGTAATGGTCTCATTGCTTCCCTTAGATACGAGGCTGATTCAGTGTGCTTGTTTTGATTGGGGTGAGGATTCAGCTTAGGCTGTTCTGGCATCAACGATTCTGGCAGCAGGAGAGGGAAAGGGTGGAACTGTAATAGAAAAATGGAGTTAGTATTTGGTGAGTCTTGCACATGTGATAGTAGGAAGCCAGTGGTCCAAAATGGGAAGTATTCTAATATGGGAAGCTCTGAGCCATGTCATACTGTGAAGAAGACCTGCTGCAACTACTTTCTTCTGCTCTGCTTCTTGTCTTTAATCATTAGCTCATCTCAACACCAGATTCCGGATGATTTCCACATGCTAATAGGTAACAAAAGCCAGCAACATCACTGTGAACACTGGAGCTAAGGCCAGGAGCTTGCTCAGTGATTGCTTTCCATCAGTGTAGTTTATTTAGCCACTGACGTAATGTAAATCAAATGCTTTGCCATAATCTAATCCATGCAAGGACTTCTGCTACTAGTGTGAGGGAGTAAATCTCCTGTGGGTGAGCCTCTGTAGCGTGGGAATTAAGGGCTTCCAAGTAAGTGAGAAATAATGGCCTGTCACAGGGGGAAGTATGTGTGTTTGCTTTTTTCCCCTTTTTTCTTTTCTTTTTCTCCCTTCTTTAGGTTTCCTTCCTCAGTGTTTGCCCTTTGAAGCAAGGGCCTGTTCAAGTGTGAGTCTGGCAAATCAGTTGCCTGGGAATGTCTGGGCTTTTTTGGAATGGATGATGAACCAGTTGTGGAATGGTATGAACAACTAGACTGGCATCTCCCTGCTTTATTTTCGGCTTCTCCAGAAGGGCACTCTGACAAGATGCATTGTTGAGAATGCAAAAGGGCAATGGCAGCAAGTGCTACCAGGTCAGATTTGCTTGCAAAACCTTAGCTGGTCACCTTGGTTTCTGAGGTTGTGCCAAGAGTAGCTTTTCCTGCAGATTGCTTTAGCTCCTCCTGTGCTACTGGTGAGCCAGGAAAACGTGATTTGATACATGGATTAAAGCCATTTGCTGCCTCTGGCCCCAGACCAGTTAAGGGTCCCTAAGGATACCATAAGGGTAGGTTTAGATTGGACATCAAGAAGACATTTTTTACAATGAGGGTTGTGAGGCGCTGGCACAGGTTGCCCAGAGAAGCTGTGGCTGCCCCATCCCTGGCAGTGTTCAAGGCCAGGTTGGACACAGGGGCTTGGAGCAACCTGCTCTAGTGGAAGGTGAAAGAAGGGGTTACACTAAATGGTCTCTGAAGGTCCCTTCCAACCGAAACCACTCTGTGAGTCTGATTTTACACCAAGCCTGGACCTGCACACTGGGATGTGAAACTAGAGGGGAGTTTCAGGCCTGCATGCTGTAGTATCTCTGAGTTACCTCTGTGTATCTTGAGAGGTTTCATCCTCTGATGACCATGTCTTGCAGCATGGGTTCCTCTGTCAGTGGCACAGAGGGGAGCAGAGGAGTGAAATTGCTGAGTATCTGACAAAGAAGGAAGCCCCTTTTCCTGCTGAAGAAATGTGGAGATGGGAGAGAATAAAATCAGGGCAAGCAGGAACCTGATAGCTTGGAATTGCTGGAGTCTGCAGGCCGTGTACAGCCTTGCTTTGCTCCTTTCTTACATACTCTTGAGTTCCTTTTGTTACCAAGCCTTCCTCTGCAGAATCACTGCCTATGGCCTTCTGGTTTGCACCTCAGCTTCTGTGCTGGTGTTCCAGGTTAGCTGTGTCTGTCACATATCTGCTTCCTTCTCCTTGAGCTCTGCAGCCACTTGTCCAATTCTGTTCTCCTTTTGTAGCCTCAAATGAGAAGCAAAAAGGCTGTGGTTGGATGGTGTCATGGTCCTGCTCTGCACTAACTTCACAGGACATGATTTGCTTTCCTGGTTTTTGTTTGTAGTGGGTGGTGTGCCAGAATCCATGTAAGACCCTTCCTCTTCAGCATTGCTGTTCCTGCAGTGTCTGGACTCAGGGTTACCACTGCTGTGGATCCACTGCTGTGTTGCTTGGAGAATCGCAGCTCTGACAGGATGCAAATCCTTGTGTCCCACAATTTATTTCTCTCTGTTCACTGGATTTCTGTTGGTTTGTGCCCTTTAAATGTTACGGTTCTTCCTCTTCTGTCCTCATCCCTGATATTGTTTCTCCATGAAATGCTTCTGTGCAAATCCTGGAGCTGTGCTGTTGGTAGGAGCAGGTTGCTTCTGCTGGGAAGATGTTTGCTCTGTTTTTCTGCAGTGCATGGTGTGAGTCTGCCCTCCTGCTGTGTCTAATCCTAGCACTGTCCACCTTCTTTAGGTGGATTTTTAGTGACGTGAACAGAGCAGAGACGTTGGCACCCCTCCTATTGCATTCATTTTGGGCTTCTCCTTCACCTCCTGGACAGCGTGCTGCTTGCCACGTCGTGTAGTCTCCTTCAGCTGTGCCTTCCTGGGTATTGTGCAGTGCCTGGCCTTTGTGAAGATGGAGGGTTCCTGTTTGGGTTGGGGGGTTATTTTGGTTTAATGAATAACATCCTTTCCGAATACCAGTTTTAAGCCTTTGCTGCTTTTTGGGGGGTTTTTAAATCAGATTGAGGTGGTCGTTTGCCACATCCGCGGTGTGGAAAGCTGCTGCATCCTCACAGTTCCACTGCTGTTGCTTTTCTTCAGCATCTCATTCTGCTGGCAGCTGTCATGCCTGTCTTGTGTTTGTTTTAGAGCACGCTGCTCAAGCTGTTCCCCACCCTAACACTCTTCAGATGGAGAGGGGTGCAAACTGGTGCTGACAGCGAGCGGCCTGCGAGGAGCAGCTGTAGCATCTCCAATGTGTGTGTAAAATGCGACGTGCTGTGCTAGTCCAAAATGACAAGATGTTCCTGCTCCATCTGTCTCTGGGCAAAGCTGCCCAGGCTTTGGTCTGTGTGAATTTAGGGGAGCGTTGAAATGCTTTCCTTTAAGCTGGTGTCAGGCAGAGGTACCTATTGGCGATGCCCTCGGTGGTGTGGCGCTGAAATGATTTTAACATAGAATGGTTTTGATTTGGAAGGCACCTTAAAGCTCATCCAGTTCCAACCCCCTGCCATAGGCAGGGACACCTTCCACTAGAGCAGGTTGCTCCAAGCCCCTGTGTCCAACCTGGCCTTGAACACAGCCAGGGATGGGGCAGCCACAGCTTCTCTGGGCACCCTGTGCCAGTGCCTCAGCACCCTCACAGGGAAGAGCTTCTGCCTAAGAGCTCATCTCAATCTACACCCCTATGGTCATGCTGAAAGCACCTGCCTGCTTACCTGCAATCCACTGCAGTATTTCTTGTTAGAAAATGATCTTTTTTTGTTTAACATGCTTGAAAGTCTCTTCTTGGCACATGGATGCTGCTCTAGGAGGAGCAGCTGCTTGAGTGGCATTGGAGCTGGGATTTCTCATTCTCATGGGTGAGGTGGATATCAGTATGGCTTTTAAACAGGGCATCCAAGCTCCATTATCTATCATATGCCAAGCCATTATCCATCATATCTGAGGAGTCGTGGCAGTCGGGTTAAGTTCCTACTGACTGGAAAAGGGGAACTATAAGCCCCATATTTTAAAAGAGAAACAAGGAAGACCCAGGGAACTACAGACCTCAGTGCCTGGCAAGATCACGGAGCAGATCCTCCTGGAAACTATGCTAAGTCACATGGATAATAAGGGGGTGATTGATGACAGCCAGCATGGCTTCACGAAGGGCAAATTGTGCCTGACCGATTTGGTGGCCTTCTACAACGAGGCCACAGTGTTGGTGGATAAGGGAAGAGCAACTGGTGTCATCTATCTGGACTTGTGCAGGGTGTTTGACACTATCCTGCATGACATCCTTGTCTCTAAAGTAGAGAGACATGGATTTGACAGGTGGACCACTTGGTGGATAAGGATTTGGCCGGATTGCTGCACACAGAGAGTTATGGTCAATGGCTCAATGTTCAAGTGGAGACTGGTGATGAGTGATGTTCCTCAGGGCTGTGGAGCTGCTGTGAGGGCTGGAGCAGCTCTGCTCTGGAGCCAGGCTGAGAGAGCTGGGCTGGGGCAGCCTGGAGAAGAGAAGGCTCCTGAAGGGGAGACCTTAGAGCAGCTCCAGTGCCTAAAGGGGCTACAGGAACAGAAGACTGTAGGTTGCAACAACTTGCCTCCAAGCCAGGAGAGTTCTTCTGTTGCTTCGGTCCAAAGGATGGAAATCAGTAGGACCTCACTTCAAGAGTCAAGTTGACCAAGTTCTCCAGCAGAGGTGAACATCCGTGGGGACTGCTTGAAATGGAGGACAGTGACCTCCTGTGGGTTTGGAGTTGGAATCCTACGGGAATCCTACTGAAAGCCAAAGGCACCCGTGCCTTAAAAATAATAATTTCTTTTAAATAAGTAAAAAATCCACACTGCTTAATATCACTTTAACATTTACTATGCACTGTGGTGCTGGCTGTGAGAAGAGCTGAATGAAACCCCATTTTAATTAGTCAGTGTAATTAAGTGAAAAGAGCTAAATTAGTGTCTGAAACTTGCACCACTTCAAGTGCTTTGACTTCCCTTCTGGAGATAGACCGTTTCCATGTTGTGAGTTGAACTTCTGCCAGCTCATGGGCATCAGTTGTGTTAATATTTCTGGAGTTAATTAACATTTTGTTTCCTTCCCCTTCCTCTAGCTGGGGCTAAGTCCTTCTACTTAAAATTAATGTTTTGTTGTTGTGTTTTCAAATGGTCCAATTAGCCAGTGGTCATGGATACTGAGCACTACACAAACACAGGGACACTTTCCAGAGTGCCCAAAGCTGCCAAGATGTTTGCAATCTGCTCAGGGAGAGGAGGCTATTGGTAGTGGGAAGAGCCTGAAATGAGTCTTAAGAGCTTGAACGATGTGTCAGATCCCTGTAATTTCTTCTTATGTCTGGTTCCTGAGGCAGCTGTGTCATGTTCCCCGCTAGCAGTGGCGGAAGGTACATGCTTGTTCTGAAGCAGCCTTTACATGTGTTTCTCCTTTGTTTCTGGAGAAGAGAAGGCTCAGGGGGGACCTTCTCGCTCTCTACAACTGCCTGACAGGAGGATGGAGCCAGGAGGGGGCTGGTCTCTGCTCCCAAGGAACAAGGGATGGGACAAGAGGAAACGGCCTCAAGCTGCCCCAGGGGAGGTTTAGATGGAGCTGAGGAACAATTCCTTCCCCAGAGGGTGCTCAGGCATTGGAACAGGCTGCCCAGGGCAGTGCTGGAGCCACCATCCCTGCAAGTGCTCACACACCGTGTAGCCGAGGCCCTCAGTGCCATGGGTTAGTGGTGGCCTTGGCACTGCTGAGGAACGGTTGGACTTGATGATCTTAAAGGTCTTTTCCAACGTGGTTGGTTCTATGATCCTATGGTTGTGTTGAAGCTGAGTGGGTGAAGAGGAGGAGAGGGCTCACTGAGGAAATGGGGACTGCATTGCTGAGGCTTCTGAGGTGTTGCTCTGGGCTTTTCAAAGCCTTCCTTCAGCCCTTGTACAAGTTGGGTGTTCGAGCTTGTGGGTTTTAGGTCAAATGGGTCAGTCCCTTGTGCCACTGAAGGGCTTGCTGAATTTGGGGCCGGTGTACATCCTGGCCTTCCCAGTCAGTTGTGATGGGGCATGGCGGTTTGCATGTTGTGCTGCGTCTTGCTCTGTGTGGTTATGATTCCCAAAGCTTTAAAAGGGTACTAATCTAGCCTGGTATTCTGCTAAATCAGTTTTAAATGGTCAGACATCCTTACTTAACACAAAAATAGATCAGCCCTGCTTAGGAGAGTACTGAAGCTGCAGTGTTACAAAAGAGGGTTGTGAACTGAAATCCATGCCTTTGCTGTCCTGATATTACAGCTTTGGCATAATCGAGTTGTAACATTATAAATGCTACAGAGCAAAAGGGAGGAGGCACAGTTCTGCACTGGTGGCAAAGAGCTGCACCCAGCATGAATCCCAGTCGTGAGAACCTCTTATGGGGCATGAGGGGAACAGTTTTAACACTGCATGACTTAAGGAACTGAATCCCAAGAGGGATGACGAACTGCTTGTGGAGAGGGCAGATTGACAGCTCTGGAAGTCAGGGCCCTTCCCTCGTCACCAGCATTGGTACAGAGTTGTGTCAAGCTGTCAAAGGCATTTCTGAAATATGTGTCCTGGGAGTTTAATATTTAATAGGTGTTCTAGTTAGAAAATTGGTGGAGCTGGTACAGTGTGGGTGAGCTGAGAGGTCTCCTTCTTCTGGGTTGCCCCTTCTGACTTGCCTTGATGTGGTTCTGGGGTGCAGGAATGAGTCAGCCTTCTCTTTCCTCTGCTGACACCCCTGGGAGATGCCCATGTGAGGAAGGCTATTTTGCTTGGCTATTTTTGCAAGCACAAGTTTCTACACTAAGATTGTCATCTATATAAATCTGACTTCTGTTTTACCAAGAGATAAATCTCTGCCTTGCTAATGCAGGTCTTATCTGGATGACAGGGTGAGTATTAAATGGTAGATCTCCCAAGACTTCATGGCTATAATTCAGACTAAGTGGGATCTATAGATTTATTCTATGTAAGTTATCCTTTACTGGAATAGTAGCAGGTCTAGCTTGCCTAAGATTTTATTTTTTGTTGTTTAAACTATACTGTCTGTTCATAGGGGCACAGATAATCCTTCAGTTACAGCACTGATGGCCCAGAGGTTGCAGTTATGGGAAAACATGATACTCTCCTGGAGCTCTTTTTCTCTCAGGCCACCACTGACTGCAGTGCATGCTTGAGAAATAGTATGTGGTGCTGGTTCCTGTGCTGAGAGCTGTTTTGCTCAGGGTATCCTCAGGATATAGAGCTGTTCAGAGAGGCTTTGTGAGCAGTTCATGGACAAACGTTTTCTTTATGCTTGGGTCAGAATGTGTGCGGCGCCTGAAGGTCTGTTTTCCCAGTTCAGTGCTTCAGAGGTGGCAGTACTGATGCTCACATGTGGCATAACTGAAAACGGCACATAATTTGGGTTTAGCTTTTTAGCCAAGTGGTTTATAGAAAGGAAATAAGGCTTTGCGGGATCTTTTGTTGGGGTTTGTCTGTTTGTTTTAATGGAGTTTTTAACACTGAAAATCTCAATGGACGCTAAGCTAAATGTACAAGAAACCTGGATAGGGGCTTCGGACAAGGGCCCGTAGGGACAGGACAAGGGGAATGGCTTTAACCTGCCCGAGGGGAGATTGAGATGAGCTCTGAGGCAGAAGCTCTTCCCTGTGAGGGTGCTGAGGCGCTGGCACAGGTTGCCCAGGGAAGCTGTGGCTGCCCCATCCCTGGCAGTGTTCAAGGCCAGGTTGGACACAGGGGCTTGGAGCAACCTGCTCTAGTGGAAGGTGTCCCTGCCCGTGGCAGGGGGTTGGAACTGGATGAGCTTTAAGGTCCCTTCAACTCAAACCGGTCTGGGACTTTTTGACATTTAAGCAGGTCATTCCTCCATGTTTCTGTTATGTTTCTGTTGTACCTCTATACCCGTAACAGCATCGTGGCCTTCTGTGGCAGTGAAGCCTGTGGTCTAACTCCATACCATGAGGTTACAGCATTTTCTTGGCTAGGTTGAATGAAGAGATCTAACGTATGAATAGCATCCAGGCAGACCCAAGCAAGGGACACAGAAGTTGAGAGCAGCAGTGTACTTTGGAGGTAACTTTAGAGGGAGGATGGTCCTTGCGGAAGCTGCAGGGGTTAGCTGATAAACTTGCTTGCGTCCTGAAGGTCCCAATTAGGAACCTTTCCCCTCCTCCCTCTCTTTGGGGAAGGAAAGAGAACAGAAGAGGAGACAGCCATATATTCTAATCTAAACTCAGGAGAGCACAGATTAGGTCTTGGTGTCCATCCAGATGTTTTTTCTGCATATTTGCTGTGTAGGAGGTGCTACGTTGCTCCAGCTGTGACTGCACTGCTGACAGCTCTGCAGCAGAAGAGGCCGTGCCTGTGGCGGAACAGAACGTATCTGTTAAGAGTGCTCTTTTTCAGATGTTAGATGTGCTCATTAGAGGGCAGCAGCAGAACTCTTCCTTTTTCTAGGTCAGTTCTATATTTTTGAACGATATTTTTCTGCTCTGCAGGGCACAGAACAAATTTTTCCAGTTCCTCCTTCAGTTTTTCCTAGTGCAGTACGTGTACAACCCAGCGATGCTCGTGTGAAAGCGTTAGCCAGTATAAAGTAACATAGAGCAGTTAGAGTAAAAACCAGCTTCTTGGAAGCTTGGAATTGTTGCAGGCTTAAACTTGGAGCTTCTCAAAGCTTAAACCACAAATGGCTAGCACCATATGTGGAAGAGCAGCCAAGTTGCACAGCTAACTTGTTTTTTCCTCAGCCTAATTCTTATGTGACCTATATGTCCATATGCATCTATTGATTTGTTTGCTCTACCCCAGCTGCTGCCGCCACCTTTTTCTGCTTGAAGAAAATGTTTAAGAATCGGAATTGCTTCAATTGCAAGTAATCTTTAAATGGGATCTGATAGTACTCTATATTCTAAATACTAGAAATAATTACAGCCCAGTGTTTAAAGGCTCAATGAGGCTGGGATTTGGAGCCCAACATCACAACCCTTAAATGCATTATTTATTATGTAACATTGATAGGAGAAGGCTGTGGTGGTGTTTGACGTTGCAGCTCATGTGTTTCTGGCTTCGGCATGTCCAAATCCTCACTAGGAGCAAACATCTCCAGTGCACAGCTTCCTTGCAGTATTTTGCACATAGTTGACCTCTCTGGGAAACGTGAGCTGCTTCCAGGCAGCTGGAATAGCA
Source organism: Strigops habroptila (assembly GCF_004027225.2). NCBI lineage: Eukaryota > Metazoa > Chordata > Aves > Psittaciformes > Psittacidae > Strigops > Strigops habroptila. The sequence continues at coordinate 2,828,769 of NC_044281.2, forward strand.
GGAAAAACGGATTGTTCCATTTCGTCAGCATCAGCCATTGGTTTCCAACAGATGGCTCTGATTTTGCAAGGTCCTCTGTGGAAGCAAATCTTGGAAGAGATGTCCGGATAGGTTTTGTACCTTGAGAACCTTTGGTGGATCCTCCTCTTCCTGAAGCTCCTTGGCCTAGGGTAGTGGAGCATGTGTGAGGATTGCCACGGGGAGACACACCACCTTCTTCTCTTTCCCAGTATGTATTTGGTGTTTTTATATCCCACATATTTCCATATCTCCCTCTGCCCTACCTGAAGGAGCACGTGTCCCCCCAGAGGGGAGGTTCCTTAGGTCTTGGTAGGTGCCATGTGTTCCTCACACAGTGGGGACTCTAGCACAGCAGGGTGTACTTGGCTGCTGCTTTCTGTCCTATGTTATTTTTTAGGATGGCAGTATCCAAGCCTGCAAACCACTAAGGTGGAACAGCCTTCTTGATGCTGGCAAACATTCCTGGTGCAGTGGCTTGGATCAGTCCCACCTCCTGGGGAAGTCCAGATTGTGCTTTGCACTCTCACTTTGGGATCCACTGGCAAGCTGGCATTTCTTCGTGTCTTCGCTGCGACACCTCAGCGAAGGCAGGAGTAATGGGAAGGTCCTCATCAGGAAAGGAAAGCTGAACAAAGCCAGAAAAATGTCTCACAGTGCTTGGCAGCTCTTGGTCCATTAGGTAAATTTAATACCCTGTCAGTAGGATAAAAGAGAAGGATGTGGAGCTGTTGGAGGGAGGCCAGAGGAGGCCACGGAGCTGCTGCGAGGGCTGGAGCAGCTCTGCTCTGGAGCCAGGCTGAGAGAGCTGGGCTGGGGCAGCCTGGAGAAGAGAAGGCTCCTGAAGGGGAGACCTTAGAGCAGCTCCAGTGCCTAAAGGGGCTCCAGGAAACCTGGAGAGGGGCTTTGGACAAGGGCCTGTAGGGACAGGACAAGGGGAATGGCTTGAACCTGCCAGAGGCGAGATTGAGGTGAGATCTAAGGCAGAAATTCTTCCCTGTGAGGGTGCTGAGGCGCTGGCACAGACTTTTCCCAGAGAAGCTGTGGCTGCCCCATCCCTGGCAGTGTTCAAGGCCAGGTTGGACACAGGGGCTTGGAGCAACCTGCTCTAGTGGAAGGTGTCCCTGCCCGTGGCAGGGGGTTGGGACTGGATGAGCTTTAAGGTCCCTTCCAACCCAAACCAGTCTGTGACTCTATGACCTAACACAGTATCTTGTTGGGGATGCGGGTGTTCTTGGGAGCTGTATTTTGGGCAGGGTGAGCCTAGAAGACTACTGCTTGGGAAGGGTGGTGGTTTTTTTGTTGGAGGAACCCTTTCTTCCCAGGCGTGGTGCCAGACCATGCTCCCCCGTCTGTGTGGGGATACTGAAGCGCAGGGAGGTGAGGGGACAGGTAGGTCTCAAGGCTCTGGTTTGGTGCTGTAGTCCCAGACCTGAGAAGATCAAGGCAATGCACAATGTCTGGCAGCTCTGCACATTGACAGCAGGGAGTGTCAGAAGAGCAACGACCATGGCTTGGTCCTTCCCCACCCCCTGTTTACTTCTTTCTGTTCTTGCAACACATCTCATGGCTGCGCCAGGTAGATGGGGCTGGGTGAGAGCACCCATTCGTGCCAATGCACGTGCAGTGTAAGTGGTGTTTGCTGAGGCTTTGTATCGTGTGTGTGTGCTGCTGACGGTGTAGAGAGCATGAAGTGCAAAGTGATGGAGCTCTGGCATCATTGAAAACCTGCTTGCTTTAAAACAGATTCTACCAGGAGAATGTTGTTCCAGGATGTTCCTGTCTTGCAAGTTTTGAATTGAGAGAAGGGGAAGAAGTGAAGGGATGGAGGGGAAGAAAATAGCTTCTCCCTCTCCTGGAGGAGCCCAGATCTTGATTTTTCTTTTTGATTAAGATTTCATCTTCATTGAAGTGAGCCAAGTGGGCATATTGGAGCAGAGTGGCTTGCTCTAACTTAAGACTTGTTCAAAAAGGAGGAAATTGTCTTGGTCCCTGGCAGAGTGGTCAAGCCCAGCTTTGGCAGGAGATGAAGAATGCTGTAGGAGGTCTGTAGTGAGGTAATGTTCACCGTGGTCTGCCGAGGGGCTTGGTAAAGCTGCAGGAGAGTGCCTGTGTATCCCCAGGAGCCAGGCAGAAGAGGAGCAGGGAACTGGATGTGGGGCTGTCCAGGGGGAAAGATGCTGTGGGAGTGTTGTGTGTTGCATAAGATGGCATAAGATAGCAGAGCTGGTGATGATATTGGTGCCTCAGGGCTTTTGGGAGCTCTAAAGTGTTTGCTGAAGCAGAAGAGCAGTTGAGACAGCACAAAAGCATCAGCCACCAGAAATGTCAGAGGCTGTAGGAGGTGATGAAGCCATGTTTGGACCAGTTCCACTTGCAGGGCAGTCTGTGAACCCATGAGGAAGGAAGGAAGGGGCCTTGAGGTGCTTGGGTACCTCCTGGAATGAGTGTTTTCATAGGTTGGGCTCATTGGAGTGTGTAATCACCACCACCAGCACAGAAGAAAAGGTAGTTCACCGTGTCACATTGGAATGCTAGAATTAGTAAGACCTTTTCAAGGTTAAAGGGCTGTTAAGATCATACAGTCTTCGTGCAGACACTGGTCAACTTTGCCTGTGCTTTAGGGGCTTCTGCTTGGCATCTCCAGTCCTGATCTCGTGGTGAAGCATTTCCTTATGAATGGTAGTCAGTTTTATAGTGCTTGTTTCTGGTCAGGACGTAACTTGCCAGCTCTTTGAGCTGGGAGAGCTGTGTGCTCCTCATGGGCAGGAGTGGGTACCTGGGTGCAGTAGACACTGACCTGCAGTGGGTGCTTGATACTGGGACTGAGTTAACCTCCACCCTAATCATAAACCTAGAGACTGGTTTGGGCTGGAAAGGACCTTAAGATCACCCAGTTCCAACCCCCTGCCATGGGCAGGAACGCCTCACACTAGACCACATCGCCCAAGGCTCTGTCCATCCTGCCTTTGAACACCATAGACCAGAGGAGCATGGATCACATGCCTTGTCCTTCCCCAGGTGATTATCTGTCTAGCTCCATTCTTCAAATGCCTTCCAGTCTTGAAATCTGCTATATGTGCTGCAAAAAGAGGGCTAGAAGAGGCAGAGAGGCTCCAGCAGCATTCTGCATTGCTGATCCTGTGTGTTGGTTGTTGCCTAACTGCGTGCAGGCAAAGCTAAACAGTGAGCCGGGGGCTGGAGGTCAAATACATGTCACAAACAATTTGGAAAGCTTTCCTGGGTGTCTCCTTCTTACTTTATGTTGGTGTTGCAGTCCTCTGTGTGTGCAGCAGTTTATAAAGCCACTTAGAATGCAAATGTTGTTGGAACCGACTGATTTTGACCACGGTTGAGCTAGTAATTCTTTGATTATGTAAATAATAAGTCTGCTGGCATTATCCAGGCTGAGTTGTTGAGCTCTTTTCGATGTCTAAACCTAAAATGATCTTGTATGTGTTGACTGAGCAAGCTATTGAGTAAAGGAAATGAATGTGATTACATTTAACGCGTGGCTCTTCAGTGCTGTTACGTGTGGTTGGACTTTCTGGTGCTTCCGAACTGTTAGGTGTTGGGGTTTCCTGGAGTGCAGGAGCTGCAGATGGTGGGATTAACTCCTTGACGTAGGGCTGTGCAAGAGATGGGAGGGCATGGGGAGGGGGAGGGCACCACGTTAATCTGCCACAGAGACTTAAAAATCAAAGGCAAGCTCTGACGTGATTACTTTTTTCATTTCCCTGTCAACGCACGGAGTGTTGGGAGTGGGGAAACAAACCCACACCGTAGGGATCCTGAGCGCAGGCACGCTAAAGAATCCAAGGAAATCTGCCAGGAAAGGGGAATTAATCAACGGTTAAAATAACCTAGTGGAAATTTTGCCTAACGAGCTTTGAGTAAGTTCCAGAGTAATTACTCCAGGAAAGCTCTGACTGGAGCAGCAAAGAAGCATGTCTGGAAACTCCGCTCCTGCGTTGCCCGAGTGCTTCTGGCTCTGAATATGTAGAAGGTGATGCCAGGGTTCACTGACCTTCCTTAGCACACGTGCCTCACCTCAAAAGAAAAGCCATTCTCCAGACTGGATATCTGAGCTCGTAACAGTGTCTGCAGTCAAATGCAGTCCTTTCAGATCATCTGTGTTTACTTGTAGATGAGTTTTTCAGCACTGATGGTAAAGGCATGGAACGCGAGCAGTGATTAAATGGATCTGAGCTCTCTTGCCTGGAAAAGATGATGGTCTGAGAAGAGCGATGCTGATGAAGTTTAGTAAAATATGGTTGCCACAGAGCTGAGGAGATATTAGACTTGTTCCCAGTCCCCATCTTCCAGTGAGATAAGTGGAAGAAATGAAATTATACTAGAAGATGCTGGGTTCAGGGTGGGCATAGGTCCTTCAAGAAAAAGGCAGTTAAGTTGTAGGACTTTCTGCACTGAGGTGTTCTGAATTTCTGGTACCCACTATGTGGGCTTCAAAGCAGCTGGCCAGATCCCCCAAAACAAAAATACACTGGGGATACTACATGTACACCAGCTCTATACTTGGGCATTCATTGCTGACCCTGTGGAACACATGGTATTGGCTTGCATGAAGCTTTGGTCAGGCCTGGTATGTTCTCAGCCCAGAGGTACTATTTACTAGTGGTAAAGCTGGACACCGAGGTTCAAGTTCTCAAAGTGCCTTCTGTTAAAGCTCTGTGGGGTTTTTGTGTGCAGCTTCTGCTGGTGGTTGGCAGGAGCAGTGCTTGCTCGCTGGAGAGAGCAAAAGGCAAGGAGGGAGTTGTCCAAGGCTCTTCCCAGAGAACATTATGTCAGGCTGGCTGAATCCCTTGTGCATGTCACATCTTTGATCGGGCATTGGAACAGGCTGCCCAGGGCAGTGCTGGAGTCACTGTCCCTGCAAGTGCTCACACCCCGTGTAGCCGAGGCCCTCAGTGCCATGGGTTAGTGGTGGCCTTGGCAGTGCTGGGGTAAAGGTTGGACTTGATGAGCTTAAAGGTCTTTTCCAATCTGATTGAGTCTATGATTCTATGATCTTGAGGTTTCTGTTGTGTTTGCAACCCTGGCTTGCAGTTGCAGGTGATGTTCTATCTCCTAATTCATGCAGGTGCTTTAATCTCATCTTCAGCATAACTGGTCAGCTGGATTTGTCGTGCTACAGAGGGGACTTTTCTTACTGAAACACATGGGCTGCTAGTCTTGGTTTATTTGAATGCCTCTTAATCTCCGGGGAGCGTTGCAAAGGGGAGGTATTCAAATGAAAACCACCAAAAGGATAGAGGCTTCCTGGAAATGTGCAAGAGGGATGTTGGAGACTTTTCCTGCATTCATCTGTTCTGCTAGTTAGGCTTTGCAGTAATGCCTGTAAGAGGAATGCAGCCACACACTTCACAGCAGCAATGCTCTTGTCACCCTTTGTGCTGTGAAGGATCCTGGTGTTCCCTCCAGCCCAACAGCTTCAGTGGCTCTTTTGTGTCTCCTGAAGCCACGGACACCTCCAGCTGGGGATGGGCCCAAGGGGATGCCAGTGGCACTAAGCAGTGCCAAACCTTACTGTTTTTCTCCTGATCCCAGTCCCAAATACATTCATGCAGCAGTTCTGCCCTTTGGCTATTTTAGCATAAAGTTATTTCCAGTGCAATTTAAAAACTGAAATGAAAGCATTAAGAATCTGCCCTTGCGTAGTTGCCTTTAATACAAACCTGTGGCAGACCTGCTGGAATTGAGAGGAGCTGACTAAAATATTGCAGGGATACAAGCTGAGCTTTGGGATTTTTTGTCCCTTCTGTCTGTAGTGCCTCTTGTAAATGGCTGAAAACTGCTAAATCCTCCCAGTCTGTTTCACAGTCATTAGTCTGTACTTCCTTTCTTCTCTCCTGCTCTTCCTGCTGGCCTTTGGATCCACCATGGAATTAATTGGTGAGGAAAAAAGAAGAGGGAAAGAAATTTGTGCACTGTATGCGGCAGGAGTTTGCTGGCAGTGCTATCTCAGGTTACGTACTGATACGTAACACACAGCCTTTCTGTGAGATAGAATCACACAATCAACCAGGTCGGAAAAGACCTTTAAGCTCATCAAGTCCAACCGTTCCCCAGCACTGCCAAGGCCACCACTAACCCATGGCACTGAGGGCCTCGGCTACACGGAGTGTGAACACTTGCAGGGACGGTGACTCCAGCCCTGCCCTGGGCAGCCTGTTCCAATGCCTGAGCACCCTCTGGGGAAGGAATTGTTCCTCAGCTCCATCTAAACCTCCCCTGGGGCAGCTTGAGGCCGTTTCCTCTTGTCCCATCCCTTGTTCCTTGGGAGCAGAGACCAGCCCCCTCCTGGCTCCATCCTCCTGTCAGGCAGTTGCAGAGAGCGATAAAGGTCCCCCCTGAGCCTTTCTCTTCTCCAGACTAAACCCCCCCAGGTCCCTCAGCCGTTCCTCATCACACTTGTGCTCCAGGCCCTGCACCAGCTCCGGTGCCCTTCCCTGGCCCCGCTCCAGCACCTCAGTGTCTCTCTTGTACTGAGGGGCTCAGATACGAGGCATCTCCTCCATGTTTCTTGTTTCCAGATAGGGTGTGCAGGTTTTGTCTGGGAAATAAGGCCTACAGCCAGGACTGGAAACATCAGCTACTGGGGAGGAGAGGAAAGATTATGGTTAAACAAGCCAACAGGGCAAGAGTATAGTAGACAATAGAAACACTGATTCTGCTGGCCTGGAAAAAGGGTAAGCTGAGCCCAAGTGGCTGGGAAGGAGCTGTTTGGAGACCTGGTTGGAAGCAGAGGCAGTATCAGTTGGAAAGAGCAGGGACAGGTCGGATTAACTAGGGCAGCATTGAAAGGCAGAACTCATCACCAGTTAATCATGCACCACCTGAAAGAAAATAAGGTGGGGCAATTCCTTGTTGTTGTTCAGTCTCACCCAGGATCAGGCACTGGGGTGAGAACTTTCTTCCTGCCCCTTTGTCCCAGCAAAGGACAAAAAGCCTGGTTAACCTCTCTTCCTGGAGCCTAGAGCTTCGCTGTCCTGGGCTTGTGATCATGGAAAGCACAGCAACTTGTTCAGTGCTTCAAGGAGAGGCGAGTTGTCCCATAGCAATCCTTGCCCTAGGAAGAGAAGCCTCCTACTGCATCCACCCCTCCTGCCCTGCCAGGGTCTGCTGTACCAGTCGTGCAAGCTGCTGTGATGATAGATTCGCGCTCTACAATGTGTGCCAGGATTTGTGCAGCAGTTCAGGTCTGGTTAAACCTCAAACTTCAGTCTCAGGGTGATGGTGTGTCCCATGCTGTCTTGCTCAGTGTCTCCACTACCAAGCTGGAGGCAGGGGATGTCATTCAGTGTTGCTGTGCCTCTGCTCCTGCTTCTCGGATAGCCAAATTCATCACAGACTCACAGTGTTACATGAGGTTACACAGGACTGGGTTTCAGCCCATCCTAGAAAAGGTTGGAAGGATACAAGGCTGCCCAGGCTGGTTAACAGTGGTGAATATTAAATGCTCCTCTGATGCTTGGTGTCCGCACATTGCAAAGCCTTGGATTGTGTGGTCTTCTGCCTGAACCCTCACAGCTGCTCCTAAAGCAGGTTATAGCTTTTAGGCCTCTCCTGTGCTTCTCTTCCCATTCTGTTTTCTTCTGTTTATTGGCTTATTCCAAAATTCATGCTCTGTCTATTTATTCCGTAAAATTCCCACGTGCACATCCCAAGGGAAGTTTGTGTCATACTCAAGTCTAATTTAGTAGTCTTGTACTCCTCTCTGGCTGTGTACTCTGGGCCAAACTGTGCAGTGAGGTGGCTGGTGCTGTCCTACTGACTTCATGTGTATCCTACACTCTTTATGTGCCTGGGGCCGGTTCTGAATCTGCTGGTTTGTCCTGTTAGAGTGCTGCAATGGTGACATACCAGAAGGAAGGAGCCCATTGCTGCTGTCTTGTGTTTTGTAGTCTGGGTGGCCTGATCTCTTACCAAGATCAGCCTTCTGGGTACTGAGATGGCAGCGTTGACATCCCAGTACCCCTAGAGTGGGTAGGAAAGGTAGAGGCAGCACCCAGCTGATAAATCTGTAGCTAGAAACATTAAAGGAGAACGTGAAACTGGAGAGGAAGAAAGATTTTTCAGGCTATTGATGAGCTGGTATTGAAGCAGTTAAAACCTGTCACAGATGTTGACCCCAAAGCTGTTTCTGAAGCCACTTCTGTTCTGTACTCCCAGGCTGCTATCAAGGTGGGAATTGGTGCTGGGATGTTTGATGGTGAGGTTTGTTTCTTCCCTTCCTTGTCTGATGGTGAGAAGTACACATTTCTGTGGTGCCAGGGCCTGGGTTCCTGGCAGCATGCAGAGAGCAGAGAAGAGGAGAGAACTGCACTCTGCCTTACAACAGATGTACTCATGTCATGACAGCTCATCTACTTAGAGTAACTGAGGCATAAGGCAGTAGTATGCCAGATTGCAGTCCTTCATCCCTTTTTTTTAGTGTGAATTTAGTAGATCATGGAGGGTTTTCTGGTCTGGGCTCTGTGAAGGAAACTTGAAACAAAACAAAATCTCCACTAAACAAGCTCTGTACTTAGTTTCCAGCTGCTGGAATTCCCAAGTTAGATCTTTATGCCAGAGGCATGAAGCAATGATTTTCAGGTTTCTCTTGTTTCTCAGGGTTTGGTTGGTGGTGTGACTGCTGAACCTCTTCCTGTGACAAGATCTTCCCCACCTTCCCAGGTAGCTTGGTATATGAGCTGGTGTACCTCGTCAGAATGAAAGGGTAGCCAAGGTGGGCAATTCCCCCAGGGAATACCTGGGGAATATAGCAATACTTTGCTCAAAATGCTTAGCTGAGCACTTAAAGCTTCCAGTGCCTAATAACTATTACAAAAAACAAGCTAGTGAGATGAAGAAATAGAAGGCTGTAGGTACCTCTAGTGCCAAATCCTTGGAGCACCCCTGTTCTTCCAGCCCCAAAAGGTTCTGCAGACATTCCCTCTGCCCTTGCTTGTAAGCCCATCTGAGGGACTTGGAATGCTCATGTGCTCATTCATGTCAGGCTGGAATAAAGACAACACTTGGCCTAGAGATATGTTGCTACTGATAAATATTAACTTCTGTCTAAAATAGATGATGGGCACTTTAGGGCTGAAGTCTGAGAGATCAGTGTGGCTATCTCAAACAACTTGCCACTGCTTCCTCCTCTCCGTGCTCCTGACCATGTGTGCTCCTGACTCGATTTGGCTGGGCCCACTAAACCAGTGGAAAACTAACCTGGGTGGCAGTGAGTGAGGTTTTCCTGCTGGAGCTGCACACCAGAGCTGGGGCAGGAGGCTGTGGAGCAGGCATGGTGGAAAGCTGCTGCTCTTGCAGGACCAAGCTCTTAGGTAAGCGAAGCTTAACCTAACGTCTGGCTTGGCCAAACCCCGAGCTGCTCTGCTCTGGAATCTGCCTGCTGTTGTCTCTGTGCCAAGTTTCCAGATGTCATGTATAGATAATGCTGCTGGTATGGATACTGCTCCACTGTGCATGTCGATCTTTCCAGAGGAAGCAGCCCTGTCTGTGTCATTAACCAACAAGTCGATTAGGATTCATTTAGGCTTTTTTTCACTCTAGTTCCATTAGAGACGAGCAATCCAATATTGCACTCAGTATTCCCTGGAGCAAGTCAGCACCTTCCAGACCTCTTCCCTGCTCATCAAACCACACCCGAGCATCCTGCCAGCATCGCAGCAGAGTTTGAGGAATATGTCTGCACAGGCAGTCTCCTCTTATCATAGAATCATGGAATGGTTTGGGTTGGATGGGACCTTAAGGCTCATCCAGTTCCAAGCCCTTGCCATGGGCAGGGACACCTTCCACTAGAGCAGGTTGCTCCAAGCCCTGTCCAACCTGGCTTTTAATGTATGTGAATGTAGATGCACTCTTCTTCATAGACTTGCTGGCGACTTAAATTATCTCTCTTCTGTCTGCATTAGAAGGAAGTTATTCTGAGTCTTAACGTGAATATGAGGCCTTTGTGCAGAAGTGGCTGCTCTCGCTGTGCTGATGGATGTTTGCTGACGGATGGGAGCAGTCCCTTTAACAGTAGGTGGGGTGTTGGCACAGGGAGACCTTGGAGTGGTGTGCTGGAACTGTGGCCTGTGCAGGCTTGTAGTGCAAGAGGCTGTTGGTGTGCCAAGAAAGCAGAAGGAGAGTTTATTAAACTATGTCAAGGCTCCTTGTGCACAGTGTAGCAGAGGCTGAGGACTGCATAACCTTAGGTGTGGCTGGCTACACTTCAGGCTTTTTGCCTCTTGCCTGAAATGTTTTTCTGGAGCATGTGTTTTGGTGGAATCCCAGTGTGACTGTAGATGCTAAAGCAGTATTTCTGGTTAATGGGAGGTCTTCTGAAGGGGGAAAAGCAGAGGAGTGACCTGTCAGCTTCCTTGACACCCCTCTGCCACTGTGCTCTGAACTTCATGGGCCACATGGCAAGATGGTCCTTCCTCCTGGCCGAGCATCCTCTCTGCTTCCTGAGAAGCAGCCTTGCTGTAAAGGCATCCCAAGAGAGCTGCTTGCCATGCAGTGTCAAAGGAATGCATTCAGTGAGGGCCATCCAGCAAATCCCTTTACTCAGGGTTAGATTGACAGGGACTCAAGGGCTCTCCAACTGGAAGACAGTGCACACTCCAGATGCTAATATAGCAAATCTCCCAGGGAGAGGCAGGGAAGCTGTTAGCCTGGAAGAATACTTGTGTGGGTCTTCAGGAGTTTTCCTAGGATTTATCCCACTTTCACACATGTGCTTCTTTTGTGTTCTTGTATTTCTGAACGCCTGTGAAGCACACAGGGTTTCAGGAATACATTTTAGGCAGCCTTCTCCTAGTTCAGGCAATTTCAAGTCCTTGTTGCCATTGGAACAGTGGCTGCCACAGGGAATGGTGCGATGCAGAGGTCAGGCTTGGATGTTACTTTTGTATCTGCTGTTTAAAAAGTAGTAGGTTTGGATTTTTCTGCAAAGCACTGATTTAATGAGCAGGGTTATTTCTGAAAGGGAAGACCATAGAATCCCAGACGGGTTTGGGCTGGAAGGGACCTCAAAGCTCCTCCAGTTCCAACCCCCTGCCACGGGCAGGGACACCTTCCACTAGAGCAGGTTGCTCCAAGCCCCTGTGTCCAACCTGGCCTTGAACACTGCCAGGGATGGGGCAGCCACAGCTTCTCTGGGAAAAGTCTGTGCCAGCGCCTCAGCACCCTCACAGGGAAGATAATGAAGTACTTGATACCTCTCTAGCAAGCTAGAGACAGAGGAGGGGGAATCCTCCCATCTCCCAGCCCTTCTCTGCGTTCTGCTGTGCCTCTGAATGCTTATTCCTTCTCTACTGATGAAAGCTTGACCAATCTGTTCCTCATGTGCCCCATGGGGAGGAGAAGGCTGAGGGAGCAGCCTCTCCATGTCACCAGGCTGGGAACAGAAATGGTCCTCCTGCCTTCCTGAAAACACCTCTCTCCCTGTCTGCCCCGGGGGGCTTTCTTTGTGCTTTGGGTTTGCTGTGCATTGGGCATCGATGGCCTGGCAGCCCTGCTCCTGTCTGTTGGAAGACAAACCTCACTCTACACTTACTGGTGTCTTGTGGATGTCCAGCTTCCCTTAGCATGCTTGTTTCTGCCTCTTCCCTAGCTGTTCCTGCTTCCCCCGTCTCTGTGCAACAGCTTCATCCTTATCATTTGCAACTATCATTTCAGCAGTTTTGACATTCTTCTCTTGACCTTCACGGCTCAGTTCTTCCTCCTTCACTGTGAAGACATCTGTGATGTGATCTGTTCTCTCCATGTGGCATGTGCTGCTGCTGAAACTCCTGTGCATGTCCTACTTACTGCTGTTCTGGGGATGGTTTTGTTTTGACCCTGAGGTTACGTATCTTCATTGTCCACTCAATTTCTGGCTGACAGTCTTGTATTGCCTGGAAATATAATTAAGTATTGATCACAGTGCACTCAGCAGTCAAATTAGTTAATATATTAATTATGTGTAACAGTAATTCCAGGGATGTTTGTTTTCTCTCAGTGTAAGTAACATCGTATGTGTGTTGAGAGGAAGGGCACAGAGAGACCTTGGGATGGAAAAGCTGTGTTTGCTTTTGGTGTTGCCTTTTAATAGTTGCAAGTCCCTTGGCTAGTGGTGGTCTGGGCATTGCTGGTTTGCTGGTACTGCTGTTTATTGCCTGTTCCTGCTAGTTATTGTCTGCCGGTCATAAATTTCCAGAAGAAGCCTTACGCCACCTCAGTGGTTCCTGATAAATCCTCTCATCTGTCGGAAAATGCCAGCATCTCCCTTTCTCAGGCAGAGTGAGTGTCTGTCAGCAGCACCAGAAGTGCTGAGCCCTTGGATTCCTGCCACCTCTTTTCCTTTATCTTCATCCAAGGAAAGGTCCAGCTGCAGCTCTTCCTACTGACTGCATCCCTACCTTGTCAGGTGGTTCAGGTGGTTCCTGCAGGCACTTGTTTCACCAAGTCATACTGTGGATGTGGTCCGGTTGCCCATCCTGACCCATTTCAGCTGAAAGAAATCATTACAGGCTATTTTGTATGTCTGCATTGCTCCCATGTCCTGTTTTTCCCAGTAGTGGGAGGGAAAATGGCTTTAGATGCTAAACCTTGAGCAAGGTGTCATGGTTTAATCCCAGCCGGCAACTCAGTTCCGCACTCCCCCCTTCCTCCTTCAGTGGGATGGAGAGGAGAATTGGAAACAAAGGTAAAACCCATGGGTTGAGATAAGAACAGTTTAATAATTGATATGAAGTAATTTAATAATAATAGTAGAGGTATTGAAAAGAGAGACAACAAAAAGAAAGAGAAATAAGACCCAAGACAGACAGATGTGTTATCAACATTATTCTCAGACTAAATCCAAAACACACAGCACTGTACCAGCTACTAGAGGGAAAATTAACTCTATCCCAGCCAAAACCAGGACATAAGGGACTGAGGAAAACAGTGTTTCTACCAACAAACTACCGAATCCATGAAATACATTATCTGGAGATGCTGGGGGGGGGAAGATGGGGCTCCACCATCAACTCCGCAACTTGTTCTGGGATGTTCTAGACAACCTTCAGTGCACGGCTGGTCTGCTGCCAGTGCTGCAGTGGCCCCTGACAGTGACATAGTTGTCTGCCTCAGACGTCTCACGCTTTGTGCCTTTGCAGTTCCTCAGAGCATCTTTAAATATTTAGCTTTTCCGTCTCTTCCCTTTTGTCTGCCCTTTCTTCCCCTCTATAGAGCACCCCGTCAGGCCATGGTGTTGGCACTGAGGGAAATGCGGCAGAAAATGCACAGCAGCACAGTTCTCTGCTGTGTATTTTGAGGAAGAATACCCATGGTTAAAACACAGTTATAGTGAACATAAATATATTGATAAATATGAATAAATATCAGTTATGTCTAAATCTCCCCATGCACCACTTGCAGGAACTACAGAATTGTCTGAGGTGTGGGGTGGCTTCAGCTCTATACAAATGTTCAATGGCAAGATCAGTATTTTGGATAAAACAAATCTTTTGTCTGCAGTCCCATTATGGGAGCTCTTCAGAAACCAAGGACTGAAGTGAAGAAATTCAGGTGGGAAGAAATCTGCCTGTTGTCAAACCTAGGGAAGGAGATTGAGGACCGGTTTGCAGGGTCACCGTTAAATCCGTGCGTTGAGAATGTAATAACAAGTACAAGTGAGCAGAGCAGGCTCCTCTGAGGAGCTAAAAGAGCATATATGGAGTGATGGGTGAGAATATACGTGTAAGAGAAATGCCAGGTACCGAAACAAATGCAAATTGTAGGAACCAGTGGCAGGAAATGGAAAACTTCCCTAGAGAATGCCCATTTAATTGTCTGGTAGGTAATATACAGCTCAAAGAGAAGGACATGAAGGTAGATTAATGTTTTCTGGCACTTTGCATAAATGACAAGCACCAGGTAAAATCAAATCATGTACCACTTCCAGCTCTAGAGCTTTCACTGTGTCACACTGCAGAAGGTATCAGACTTGTCCAAGGACAGTGTAGGCAAAGGCAATCTTATTAGCAGGAATGGAAAGGATATTTGGGGGAAATCTCTTTAAAATACAAACCTGCAAGGCATTGTCAAAAAGCATAGAGATGTTTCACTATTCTGTCTCCCTTAGTAAGCCCTGGAGAGCTTACTGGAGAGAATCTGCCTGTTCATAAACACGAATTGCTTTTGGGTTCAGAATACATCTCATTCTAGATATTTGTTGCTGTTTAAGCTTTTTATAGGGTTTTATATTCGATTCTTCCCACTGCTCCGTGCTGAAACTGCAATATCCACTCAAACATCTCTCGTGCATGTATCTGTTGCCAAAATAGACATTTTCATCCTCTGTGGAAAGGGACTTGCTGACTGTCCAGCCTGTGTTGTGCTGTAGACTGCCTGGGGTCTGCTTTGATGGTCCACCTTTGTGGTGGCCGTGGTTTTGCGTGAACCTTAGAAGTACTTGCTGCAGGAGGTGGACAGCTCAGAACGACACCTTTGTGTGCCCCCAGTGCCTTGTGTTTTTAGGTTGTGATGGCAAACCTGTGAGTCATTATTACCTTACAGATGTGTGCTGAAGGAACCTGGTTGCCAAGGTGACTTTTCAAATACTGGTTTGGCAAGGGCAGGTGTTTTCTGACAAGGGAGACACAGATCTGAGTGCTTTTATTGCTGCACGGAAACTGGGGGTGGGCTCAGAAAGGAATCATCATAGAATCACAGACTGGTTTGGGTTGGAAGGAACCTTAAAGCTCATCTAGTTCCAACTCCCTGCCATGTTTTTACAAAGGTAGGAATGGGACAAGGGGAAATGGCTTTAACCTGCCAGAAGGGAGATCTAAGGCAGAAGCTCTTCCCTGTGAGGGTGCTGAGGCGCTGGCACAGACTTTTCCCAGAGAAGCTGTGGCTGCCCCATCCCTGGCAGTGTTCAAGGCCAGGTTGGACACAGGGGCTTGGAGCAACCTGCTCTAGCGGAAGGTGTCCCTGCCCATGGCAGGGAGTTGGGACTGGGTGAGCTTTGAGGTCCCTTCCAACACAAACCATTCCATCATTCTATGATTCTATGAGAAGAGCATAGTAATGAGGCTGCTTTCAGTCCTAGCTTACTCCGTGTCTGACCTGGGCTGCAAATGCATGGGCTGCTGTGGGGTGCTTCATACCCCAAGCTTCTGTGCTACTTCCCAGAAATAGTGTGAGTGCTGGCTGAAAGGAGGAGGAACAACAGCAGCTTGCTGGGCTTCCATGACAACAGAGGAAGCCACTTTACCTGTGTGGTAATGTTTAATTGCAGTGTACAAGCTCACCAGCTTTCTAACCTGAGAGCTGGCAGAGATGCACTTGTCCATGTTTCTTAAGGAATATCCTGAGCAGATTAGAATTGTCTCCCTTAGGTGAGGGAGGGAAACGCACGGTGGCATTGCAGGTCCAGGCTCCCCTGGTGCTGCCTTAAGCAGCATTTGGTCTGAGCTCCACTTGTCTTGCACTTCTTCTACATGGTTGATGGAAGCCAAGCAGGCCTGCTTGGTTCTCCTCTCTCAGGTGCCTCAGGCCATGAAATCATGCTCAGGAGCTGGCTGGTGGGTTTCTGTGCAAGCAGTAGTGAGGCAGGAGGTTAGAGATGGTTGGGTTTCTTGGCTGAGTGTGGGAAAAACAAGGCTTTGCTGCAGGCCTACAACTCCTTGGATCAGCTTGATTGCAAGAAGGCTTTGCAATTTACCCTGCTTCACATGCAGACATGGCGAATCCTTATCTTCTGTGGCTGTTCCCTGTGTAATTTGCTGTGATCAGAGAAGCATGTGCAGGAAGGACAAGATGGCTTATGATGAAACATGAAAGAAATCTCATGAACTGAGTTGCTCCAAGTGTCTCAAACGTGCTCTGTTGCCCTCGTCCCTCTACTTTGCTCCCGGGTTTCCATTAGTGCCTTTCCTGTATTACCTCCATCCTGCTTCTCTTTGGCCTGGGTGACCAGTTTGTAGGACTAGAAGCTGCAGCAGCACTTGCAGAGAGCTGCTGGGCATAAAATTCACTATAATGACAGGTATTTAAACTGTTTATGGGGCTGCACAGAAAGCAAATACGTGCCAGAGGAAGCAAAGAAGTCAACCTTTTCAAATGTGCCATTCCTTGACAAATAAGGATATCTTACTTGTGCTGTGGGGCTTCAGGATACTTTTGGAGGACTTCTTGCTGCTTTGTTGGAAGAAATGTACACACACGTGTTGCATGTACATCACCCTTTCTTTTATTATTCCCTGTGGACATGAAAAGGGGCAGAGGGAATTGAAATCTCTTTTCTTGAAAGCAAACTCATTCTCACAAAGCTTGAAAACCCTGTTTCTTATACCTGGTCTTATCTAGTCCCTGACATGGCATGTGTTTCCCAGGGCATCTGTCTATGGGTGAGCCTTTCTGCCTTTGTTTGGTGGGTTTTGGAGTATGGCAGCTCAGGGAGTAATGAGAAATGCTTTGTTTTTCTGGGTGCAGAAGAGACATGAGGGGAGATAAGTTAAAAGTAATCCACCATCTTTTCTTGCAAAGCCATGTTGAATCCAGGCAGAAGCTGACCTGGCTGGGTGGTGAGGAGGCACAACTGGGGATGCTCTTTCTTGCAAGTGATGTGGAGCTCCTGCACTGGTGCAATAACATCCTCAGCAGTTGCACCTTTTGCCAAAAGGTGTTTTTCTCTGGCCAGGGAAGCATTTGAGGAAGATGTGAGGAACTTCCTTCAGTGGAAGAACAGCAAGAGAGTACCTCCCCATCTGCTGAGCACAGAGGTTGGTTTGGGGGACTCCCAGAAAAAGGACAGCCAAATGTGCAAGCAGCAGGAAAAAGGATGGTGAGTGGTAGCACCTACATTATTCAGGCAGAACTGTGTATCTGCAATGTTTATCAGTTTAAAGATAAAACTATACCAGAAAGGGTTCGTTCTGCATGCAGGGTTTCAAGAGCTCTAGCAGATGACAAATGGTTCATCCCCTTGGGTTTGCTTAAAGCCAGATTTACTGAAAGATGAGTGCAGTGCTTGGTTCGCTTTGCTGTAGGCAAGTCTTCCTCCTCCTGTAGGTGCCAGCCAACACTCCTGGAGCTCCTTTGTGTCCTGCGGCTCCTAATGCTTGTCTGGCCAGGAAGGGGAGAAGTAGCACGGCCTGTCTGATATCAGACAGTGGCACTGTCTGTCTGGTATCCTGTGGTTCATTCTCCCTCTTCAGTCTCACCACTACCCAGTGACTCAGCAGGATGTGCTAATAGTAAATGCACAATTTCTTTTCATTTCTTTCTTACGATAAGCTTTCCAAAACCAGCAAATTTTATGTGAAAAAAGCATTGTGGTGCCCTGGGCTGGTGATGAGTCTGACCTAATTTGCTGTCCTCCAGTGTATTTAGCAGCACAATGGAGGTAATACAGGAAAGGAACTAATGGAAATGCAGAAACAAAATGAAACAGGACGTGGTTGTCCTGCTGTCCCCAGCGCTGCTTCTGTGGATGCTTCTCCCCTAAGAAGGCTGCAAGTACAGAAATCATGGTGGGGTATTCCTCCCTCTGACCCAATGGTGTTTGTACCCTGTGTGTGTTTTATGGGGAGGATAACTCCTGAAACAAGCTGACCACCTTCTAGCAGCAAAAGATAATGTTTCCCAGGGAAGAGCCTGCAGCCTGGCAGATAAGATGAGCTCCTTGTGGCAGCCACAGATTCTCCATCAGGAAGCTCATCAGCTGGTTTCTGGGATCTCTCTGTGCCGTGAAGTGGCGATACCAAGCACCTGCCTTGGACAAGGCATTTTGCAATCCTTGTGGCATGCTTGGGTCATAAATCTGCATTCCCTGAGACATGTCACCTCTTTCTGCCTTGGTTATGAAAATAACCTTCCAGCTGCAAAAGTGGCTTTAAAGGCAGTGGCACACGAGCATCCTCTGTGTGCCTGTCAACCTCCGTGCTGGAGAGGGCACGTGGGAACACCATGGACTTCTGAACAGTGAAAAAGGCCTCGGGCAGAGGAGGAGAAGGTACTTCTACTTTGTGGCAGAGACTGAGCGTGCCTGCAGCACCCCAGATGTTGCTTGGGAGGACAGGCTTTGTGTTTGGAGTTGCCTTTCACAGGCTGCTGTGCACATTGTGACTTCTCCATCACCTCCTGAGGGGAACTGCTCCCACTTCACATGGCATGTCACTTGTGTGCTTATGCAGCTAACCAGAGATGAGTCTCAGCTCTTCTGCAGAGGGAGGTTTTGTGCCCTTGCTGTAGCTGGTCAGAGCCTGGGGATGTTTACCAGGCCTGACAGAGGCATGACCTTGGTGCGAGGACATGAGTCACGCTGCTCCTCTGGGGTCTCCGATGGGAAGCTGGGCTTGGGAGTAGACTCTGCTTTAAATAACATGGAGATCTGAGAGGGTTGGGAATGCAGATCCCACTTTAAATAGGATGCTTTCCTCGGAGGGCGCAGGAGGAAAGCCTACGTGTTGGTATAACGATTAAGCGTGAACAAAAATAATATAGCTTGTTTTGGAAAATAAAAAGCAAATGCTGTATCCATGGTGAAACCTGCTCTGTCCCAGCAGGGGCTGTCATCTTCTCTTCAACACTAGCTCCTGAGCCTGCTCAAGGTGGCAGGGCTTGGATTGGGTAAAACCTGAACACCCCACTACCATGGGCTGTGTTCACCGCGTACAAAGCTATCTCCAGGGCTCCTCTAAGAGCAAGGTGGGGCAAAAAGCCCAGAGATCAACCCCCTGCTTCTGTCCTTGCCACCTCCAAGCCTTGGTCCCACTAGTGGCACAGGCTGCCTGGACATTTGTGCGTCAGTGGGAAGTGGAGCTGGAGGTCACTTGGTTGGGAGCTGGGAGCAGGGCAGAGCAGCAGCTCTGCTGCGGGACCTTCTGCCTGGCCTGTGTTGTCCTTCAACCTGCTTCCCAGAGGAAGAAGAACTGGCACAGACTTTTCCCAGAGAAGCTGTGGCTGCCCCATCCCTGGCAGTGTTCAAGGCCAGGTTGGACACAGGGGCTTGGAGCAACCTGCTCTAGTGGAAGGTGTCCCTGCCCGTGGCAGGGGTTGAAGCTGGATGAGCTTTAAGGTCCCTTCCAACCCAAACCAGGCTGGGATTCTTTTATTCTGTGCTCTTCAGTGGTTCTGCACTAGCATCTGTCAGGTCACACCATGGTTGTGTTCACCCCAGGAGACTGTGGTTCCCATTTCCCAGGCCCTTTCAGTGGAAAAAGGTATCAGACAATTTGCAAGTGACACTGTGTAATTGAAAACAACCAAACAAAACCCAAAACACACCCAATCTTCTGCTTTTGGATGTCCTCTTTGGATTTCTTTAGCGAACTCACCCCACAGCTGTCGGCATATGCTCCTTTTTGCTGCTGTTATACAACCGAGGCTAAAATTAACACAGCTGTTGTTATTTAACTTCAATTTATACCGTACCCTGTTTTGCCAAAATATTATGTTTCGAGCAGCAACAGCTTTCCTGACGTGTCATTGGAGTTCTGGGAATAATACTACGTGCTATTTCTTAATAGCTCATACCAAAGTGGGGACTTAGTGCTTCGCTGCAGCTTTGCACAGAGGGAGCAGATGCCCAGGGCTGAAGGACCCTCCTCTGTTCACATAGCATTGCACAGGCACAAGTTTGTTTGCTATTTCTGCTCATATTTGATATTTCTGTTCATGGCTAAGTTGTCAATGTGGTTTCCTGGAACCGGGAAGCCTGTTTTCACCCTCTCCCTTGTGGACTCAAATAGTGGGATCTCGGGACTCAGGAAAGCCGGAAGTGTTATGGTGGTTTTAACCTAGTCCGGCTTCTTTCTGAATGCCTAGAAAGGATAAAATTAGGACTTTTAAGGTCAAAAAGAAGTCCTTTATGAAAAGCAGGCATATATATATTAATTTCTTTTTTTAGTCTTAAGATGTCCTTTACCAAATAAAACCCCTCAAACCTTTTTGCTGGACTCCAAAAGCCAAACCTGCTGGTCCACCAGGAAAGCAGGATCCTGAGAATTGTGGGGTGGTATCAAACGCTTGATGTGTAGGAGGCAAAAAGCTATTGGCTTTTATCATCTGTTTATATTTGAGATGTTTTGTACCGTGCAGATCAGAGGGAAGAAAAAACACATCCTCGCTAAGAGGAGTAATTGTCAAGTTTACAGGATGTGAATTGCCCTCAGCTAGTGCAGGAGGAGTTTGCTCACCTTTCTTCCTTGCATCAGGTTTCAAAGCCAAGTGCTGTTAAATTACATGTGGAATGGGCTGGAGGGGGGGAACCCAAACCCTTGTGATTTCACAGGAAAATAATTAAACTGGAGCTGCGGCCTGGCTTTGATCTCAGTGGTGCTTGCAAGCTAAATGAAAATAAAAGACTACCTTGGGAACAGCCCGTGCTGTTATTTAACCAGCTAAATTCTGCCTTCACTGCTCTCCAGTGGGTTTCCAGTGGCTTTGGCACTCGGCATCGTCACTGGAAGTTGCCAAACACAACTTGGCACCTTCCAGCAGCAAAACAACCTCTGCAGGGTAGGTGGGATACATAAAGTGGAGGTGTCTGGGGAGAAGGCAGTGCAGAAGGGCAGAAACTGGCCTCCCCGTGTCCCTCTGGTGATCTGCTGCTGCCAGCCTGGCCACCGGCCACCAGTCCCAGCCTGCAGCGAGGCTGGGCTCCTGCCAAGAAAGCAGCTTTTGTATGGCCTTAAATATTCTGCTGCTGTTTGGGAGGAGAAAAAAAGACAAGGAGAAAACCCCTAGATGTGAATTGCTGTTGTTACTAGAACTGGCCAGCTGGCTGGATGCTTTATTTAGTTATTTTCACCAACAAATCCCACTGAGCGCTCTTTGCCCAAGGGAGCAAGAAGCGTGTTTTCAGACGAGGGGGCACATCTCCCCGGCTGAAAGTTGGGCAGGCTCGGGCAGCCCTTCAGAGAGCATCAGGCACGGTTTGTGTTCTGGGCGCTGGTGATTCATCTTTCATTTTCCTCTGAAACCACAGAAATGTGGGGTGATCACATTCTTCCCTGTGAGGGTGCTGAGGCGCTGGCACAGACTTTTCCCAGAGAAGCTGTGGCTGCCCCATCCCTGGCAGTGTTCAAGGCCAGGTTGGACACAGGGGCTTGGAGCAACCTGCTCTAGTGGAAGGTGTCCCTGCCCGTGGCAGGGGGTTGGAACTGGAGGAGCTTTGAGGTCCCTTCCAACACAAACCCATCTGGGATTCTATAATTCTATCCTTAAGGTCCCTTCCAACCCAAACCATTCCATGGTTCTATGATTCTATGACCTGGGAACTGGTTATTGGAACATACAATTAGTTGTTTTAGCATCTGCTTTGATACTACAGCAGATTGAGGAAATTTGCCCTTAAGATGATGAGATGTTTGTCTCTCTTATTGCCCGGTCCTATGGAAAAGTGGGGCTGTTCTGCTGCTCCGGGTGTAGCAGGGTTCTTGTGTGTTGGTGCTTTATGCAGGAGATGGAAAAATGGATAGCAGCATCAGTCACATGCAAACCCTTCAAGACATCCCTGAACTTTGTGAGTGATGGTTTTATTTCTCACTTCTTGGGTGCATTGACTGTTGTAACCCATTTTTCTGGGACTCAAGGTGGTGAAAGCTAAAGCTTCATTCTCTGTGCCCTCTAGAAACTCATAGATTCATAGAATCATGGAATGGTTTGGGTTGAAAGGACCTTAAAGCTCATACAGCTCCAACCCCCTGCCACGGGCAGGGACACCTTCCACTAGAGCAGGTTGCTCCAAGCCCCTGTGTCCAACCTGGCCTCAACTCAAAACCTGGTGGTGGTTATTGGCTTTATGGAGAAGTCCTTCCAGCACCAGCAGGCTTGTTCTGATCTTAAACCACTGAAATTACTGAATTATGATACCGCTTTTGTTTAAATCACCTTGAAAGATTTGCAGCTTCAGAGAAGTTGTCCACAATAAGTTGTTTTCAGAGTTGCATTGAAATCCTTTCTGCTGATTCTTCTGGGGAGAAAACTGGTATTCCTTTTCTTTTCCAGGCTTAAGAATAATCTAAGGGAAGAGCAGTGGTCTTTGGGGAGCTTGTTCCTCCACTGGCATTCCTGTAGCAGTATTCCCAGCACATTTCAGGAGAAAAGTTGACTGAAGTCAATTTTGGTTTAAACACCAGAGATAAGATAAAATTTTATAGCGTCTGCAGCAAAACTCCGGTAAATCTGTTTGTGACGTTACTTCACTTGGTGCTGGATCTCAGCCATCAACAGCTGGGTTCCAATGCTGTGTTTGGTTATAGTAGGCTGCCTATTATAACCTGTTTGAAAAGCTGTTTGTAATGGACTGTTCCTTAGGGCTGCCACAGATCTGGGTGTTTCAGACCTTTTGCAGTCCTTCCGCTGCCTGACACATGCTGTCCAGGCAGGCAGTGAGGCTGTTGCTTGGGCAGGGGGGTGCCAATAGCCATGTCAGGTCACCATTCCTCCTCCTACATGTCTGCAGCCCATGTTTTCCTCCTTCCTAGCTTTATCAAGCCTGTGTATTTTCAGATTCAAACTTGTTCTTTGCTCCCAGTTCTGGAACGTGTCGGTCTTCCCATCACTTTGCTAGTCTTCAGAAGAAAACACCAGCTCCCAGACCAGGTACATGCAGGCAAGGGTCTCTTAAAAAGCTTATCTCAAAGAGCTACTTGGTCTGATCTACTTGCCCGTTCCTTATTTCTTGACTGACAGCAAGATGGGTTTGATTGTTCAGGTAGAAGTTGAGGTGAGGTGCAGCTCCCTGTCTGCCTGCAGCCTGCCCAGCTTGCCAGCAAGTTCAAAAGCATCAGGGTTTGAATGGTGTTTTTGGGACGAGCCCAGCACTGGATCTGTGTGCAGAAGCCATGTCTCATGTCTCTCTTCTCTTCTAGGTGTAGAAGAAAAAACAGTTCTTTCCAAAAAAGAGAAAATGAAGCTGAGGAAGGAAAGGTGGCTACAGAGTAAGTACTCCTCTGGAGCACAGTGCTACCGCAGGCATCACAGAGCGTGGGGCTGTTGGATCTGTCTGTATGTGGGGATTGGGTGGCAGTGTGGGGCAGTGCCAAGAGAGGCTGAATGCTTCTCAGGACCCTTCACATCTCCCTCACAGCATGTGGGGTAAAACTCCCAGCTGTTGTTTCTCTGTGTTAGCCACTGAGATTGAGTCATTGTCCCAAACCTTCCTCCTTTATGACTACATAAAGCCTTTATTTACCCAGATAGGACACTGTGCCTGTGCAGGTTTAGCATGTTTCTCTACCTTTTAAAGTTCTGGTACAGATATGACTAGCTGTGTAGTGGAGGTCCCCATCCCCAAGGAGCTGTGGGGACGGTAGGACAGCCTCGAGCTGAGCCCCACGGCTAATCCAAGCCTCTGTGGTGGAAGCCTGCAGTGGGCCCTCCAACCCTTCTGTGAGGGAAGTCTCTGGACGCTGCTGGCTGTGTTACTGCTCTTTCCCATGTGCCACAGGTCAGTGAACCCACTTACCAGTCAGTCTGGCTGTGAAATATGAGCTAAACAAAACCAGCCCACAGCAGAAATGTTTGTGTTTCCTGTGGGAAGTGTCTGTATTTGTGCTTCAAGTATCTCAGCGCGGTAAAAGACGATGCTGTGCTACCCAGCGTAGCAGAGGGATTCCTCCTGCCACCTGGAGCTGTTCTTGGGACAGGTTTTTTCCCTAAACACCTTCTTGGCCAACAGATCTGCTGACAGACTCTGTTTGGGGCTGAGGCATGCGGCTTTCTGCCACACCATATGCTCTCCGCTCCTGAGGTCTGAGCTCAAGTCCATCAACCTGTGATTTCACCAGTTGCAGTGAAGGTATCTCTGTCTCCTCTTAAATAAGAAGCGGATAATTTAACCCCATGAGTGTGAAGGAAACCTCCTCCTCCTCCCTGTCACCAACCAACGAGTGCCTTTGTCATCTGCAACCCTTGGTGTCCCTGTTGGGCACAAAGCATAGGTGGCTGTGCTAGTCCTAATGTCTGACCTGCCAGCTGCAATCATGGTGCTCCTAAAGGCCTCTTCTTGCCTGGCACTGTTGTGGGAACAGAGGAGAGGGCTGCTGGAGCAGAGCTGAGCTTTCCCTCCCCTCATAGCGTGTCCTCAGCAGCATTTTATGAAGGAATCCAAAGTAAAACGGGTACATGGGGCTCATGTCATCTGCAAGAAACAGAGGGCATGCTCCTGCCGTGAGGTGACAGCGCTGCTCCCATAGGAAAAGCCCAGGAGCAGGATACCTGCGCTCCTCCACATATGCCTTTGTAGCATCAGTCTTTCTCACGGTAACATGTTAGTTTGTCCTTGCTGCGGCCTCTTTCCTCCTCTCTTGGCTCTAAAATCACTAAGCTGAGGGAATACAAAGGAAATGCAGAGGCTTTGCTTTGAGGAGAACTCCAAGATAGAAAAACTTCAGACCAAATTATCTCTGTCTTAGAAGATACTGGGTGTTAGACATGCTTTACAGATGCAGAAGTACTTAAATTGCTGGCTCTCTTAACTCGCCCACTAAACTTGTGGCCAGTTAGTTGGCAAATCTTAGCATTCCCTAGCAAATGCTTTGTTAAGGGTAGCAAATACCCAGGGATTTGTGTAAGGAAAGTCAGCAAGGGTTAGTACCAGGTGTGCAGCTTGTTATTGAGGAAAATGGAATAGCTGGAAAGAGCCTAGATAAACATCATTAAAGAAACTGATATTATTAGCTGATGGAGTGAAATGAACTGGTATTTCCAGAAATGGAGATATTTAAGTGAAACTTGGCATTCTAACATTGTGACCTTAAAGAGCTGCAGTCAACTGAAACACATTGATTTTTATCAGATACA
Organism: Strigops habroptila; assembly: GCF_004027225.2. Classification (NCBI taxonomy): domain Eukaryota; kingdom Metazoa; phylum Chordata; class Aves; order Psittaciformes; family Psittacidae; genus Strigops; species Strigops habroptila. Next base: position 2,853,579 of record NC_044281.2, read on the forward strand.
GATAACTCTGCCAATTCTTTGTGGCCTTTGCCACCCCAAAAGAGAAGCCAGCTTAGACTGGTGAAGTTGGACGTTTAGGAAAACATCTCTGTTTCCCTAAATCTTCCTAAGAGTTTGTTGTTTCTTCTTGTCCCAGGGCTGCTTTTGTGACATTGGATGCCAAGACCCTGGGAACTAAAGTTCAGCCCAGTAGTGCAAATGCAAAACTTGGAGATTTCTCCCATTCCAATAAATAATCTCAGGAGAGACACGAGAGGGGAAAAAAAAAGATATGTAATGCTTCAGACATTAGAAGCATGCACATTTAAAAATACATATATCTCAGGGCTCCTCAGACAAACAAGACTTCATAGGAAAAGAATTTGGGATGTTTGCGCAGAATCAGGTGTCTGAAAATTTTGAGCACATACTGTTTATGAAAGCACTGAAGTAGTCAGCTTCATAAAGCCAGACCAAAAAAAGAAGTGATGCAGAACAGAAAGCTGTGTTCTTGGCAGGGATTGCTGTGAGGAGAAGCGTTTACAATCCAGATTTGTCACAAACATCCGTGAACAGCAAAATTGCAGTTCATGAAAAGCTGTTGCTCTTCGGCTCAGCTGAATTGGGGAGCAAACAAGACAAAGGCATTAAAGGAGCCAGTTGGGTTTGAAGTTCTGCTTGCTTAAATGTGGGCAGCAGGATTAGACCCAGAATTGCAGGAGGCATCTTGCCTGTGGTCTGTAAGTGGAACTGGCTGCAGAAATACCTGTACCGATTGAGGCTTGCTGCTGTAGCCATGCTGTGTTGGAAGCTGTTGGCCTCCCTGTGGCACCAGCTTGGCCCCACGGCCACTGGCACTGTGCTCTGCCACAGAACCACTAAATCGACCACGTTGGAAAAGACCTTTAAGCTCATCCAGTCCAACCGCTCCCCAGCACTGCCAAGGCCACCACTAACCCATGGCACTGAGGGCCTCGGCTACACGGTGTGTGAACACTTGCAGGGACGGTGACTCCAGCCCTGCCCTGGGCAGCCTGTTCCAATGCCTGAGCACCCTCTGGGGAAGGAATTGTTCCTCATCTCCATCTAAACCTTCCCTGGAGCAGCTTGAGGCCATTTCCTCTTGTCCGATCACTTGTAACTTGGGAGAAGAGACCAGGAGTTTCTAGCTCAGCATGGAGGCTCATCCTTGCAATACACTTGTCCAAGACAGTAAACAGAAGCCAGCTCTTCTGCTGCAGCCTCCACTGGATGCACATGGAAGAGGTAGAGTCCTCCATCATGTGCCCCTTGTACTGGTACCGCTTGTGGGTGTCGAGGTGATGCAGTGGGTTTCCAGGCCTGGTGGTCACCTAGCAGAAGGGAAAGGAGCTCATGGATCCCACTGAGCATTGGCTGTTTCTGGGGGCATCATCAAGGGTCTTCTTGGACAAGTTGGAGCATCTCAGGGGAGACCTTAGAGCAGCATCCAGTATCTAAAGGGGCTCCAGGAAAGCTGGAGAGGGGCTTTGGACAAGGGCCTGTAGGGACAGGACAAGGGGAATGGCTTTAACCTGCCAGAGGGGAGATTGAGATGAGCTCTGAGGCAGAAGCTCTTCCCTGTGAGGGTGCTGAGGCGCTGGCACAGACTTTTCCCAGAGAAGCTGTGGCTGCCCCATCCCTGGCAGTGTTCAAGGCCAGGTTGGACACAGGGGCTTGGAGCAACCTGCTCTAGTGGAAGGTGTCCCTGCCCATGGCAGGGGGTTGGGACTGGATGAGCTTTGAGGTCCCTTCCAACACAAACCCGTCTGGGATTCTGTGATCTTGGGGCTCAGCTGGGAGGCTGCTGGCTCTGTAAGGCTTGGGCAGCTGCGGGACCTATTTCTACACCAGGGAGCCTCGAGGACTGAGGCAGAAGCCTGTGGCTTTAGGTGCCCACATCCCATGGCCAAGAAGGGAGATTGCTGTAACATCTGTGGAGCCTGATGTGCCCGCAGCCTTGCTCAGAGCATGCTGGTGAGCATGGTGTCCAGGAAAAGCCATCCGCCTCTGTGTCTGCATTTGGTGCAGTGCTTTTCTAGGGGCCCAGTTTATCCAGCATCTGACTGCTTGAGCTCCACCTTGAGTCATGAAGTTGAGACCTTGACTTGCCCCAAACTAAGTAAACAACTGAAATGAAGTCCATCTTCTCTGCCTGTGCTAGGAGACCGTTGTTTTGTCCCAACAGCAGAGCGGAGATGGGGCTGTGGCCAGTGCTGCATGTGGAACTATTTGGTTTGTCCCTTCGCCTCTTGTTTCTTTCTCCTAATTCCATGCAAGGTGTCAGTGTGGTTTTGCCCACCCCAGAACTCCTGTGCCATGTTGCTGTGAGCAATGAACAGTGCAAGGGATGGAAACAGTTCAGACAAAACCCAGCTGGGATTTTCACTTCCCATGCACATGTCAGCAGAGATATATAGTTAGAAGCAAACACAACAAGGGAGGGAACTACCCAGCTGCATTATTCTTCAGTGTTCCCCTGGTTTAAATGAATTGTGGCTTGTTGTTCCCATCAATGATGAAGCAGCCTATGAATTTCTTAGCTCAAGGGTTATCTCTTGCAAACGCTTCCCCTTCCTCCACTAATGTCCTGTTTCTGATTCAGAAATAGAGAGCGTGAAGTTAGCCAAGCAGAAGCAAAAAGCCGAAGCGAAGCGGAAAGCAACACCCGTGGTGGGAGACATGCAGCCACTGATGGAAGCCCTGCCCGAGCTCTCTGACCTGACCACTGGTGGCAGGGGCAGGAAGCCACCCAAGAGGTATGTGCCATTTAGGGATGGGCTGTGTATTTCCCTTCTTCCTGCAGGGTGAAGTGTCCTTCAGCTCAGCTTGTCACTACAGGAAATGCAAGCGCAGTGGCAATGGTCAGGAGAACAGGGCCTCATTCTCAACTCCATTTCACCTCTTTCCATGCTTCACTTGCTGCAAGGAAAAAGCTTAAATGTGTCTTCTGAATCTACAGCTAAAAGGGGAGTCATATTGCTCAGGGGAGGCTTGGCAGACCTCCCAGGCTTGCTTTTGTGGCAGTTCAAGCCCTTTAAGCAGAGATTAACACTCTGGCCAGACCCCTTGTTCACCCTGTTGGCTTGCAGTGTGACTCTGGACAAGAATAGAAAGATGGTGTTTCTGTTCCTTTTATTCTGCTGAAAGAGAAGGGCTATTTCTGATCTCTAACACCCACATGTGAACCATCCCAGCCAGCTGTAGGGTGGGTTCTGGCTGCCCTTGTGTTTTCTCTTTTTTAGTCATGGAATGGTTTGTGTTGGAAGGGACCTTAAAACGCATCTGGTTCCAACCCCCTGCCACGGGCAGGGACACCTTCCACTAGAGCAGGTTGCTCCAAGCCCCTGTGTCCAACCTGGCCTTGAACACTGCCAGGGATGGGGCAGCCACAGCTTCTCTGGGAAAAGTCTGTGCCAGCGCCTCAGCACCCTCACAGGGAAGAGCTTCTGCCTCAGAGCTCATCTCAATCTCCCCTCGGGCAGGTTCAAGCCATTCCCCTTGTCCTGTCCCTACAGGCCCTTGTCCAAAGCCCCTCTCCAGGTTTCCTGGAGCCCCTTTAGGCGCTGGAGCTGCCCTAAGGTGTCCCCTTCAGGAGCCTTCTGTTCTCCAGGCTGACCCAGCCCAGCTCTTTCAGCCTGTCTGCAGTGCTCTGCCTGACCATCCAGTCAGTGCTAGAACTGCTTTTCCATCTCCTAGCGCAGAATGAAAGTGCTCTGTGTGCTGCACAATCACTTGTACCTCCTTTCCAGTTGCTCACTAGGGGTTGGAATTAGAGTTTTGACCGTAATAAGCAAGCACTTAGGTTAGAGAACAGCCAAGAAACAGGCTGTCTGGCAAAACATCCACTTCTTTGGTTGTAGATCCAGGCTGGAGATGCCATGAACCCTCGTGTGACTTGCTGAATGCCCCCACAATGAGCTCTTAACCCAGGTGGGACTCCTACCTACAGAGCATGGCTGAGTTGGCAGCTCCCTGTGCTTCTGGAAGGCCACTCCTCAGACAAACAGCAGCTCTGAACCTTGCATCTAAGCATGGGAAAATATTTCCTTCCTTAACTTGCCTTTTAATTCTTTGAATAGTATTTTTTTCCCTTTCTGCAGCCATTCAGTCTGCCTGAGCCCTCTCTTCCAGTGGGAATGAACAGTAAAAGTGCACGCAGGGGTTTCCAAGTCTTGCAGAGCACTGAGAGTTGCTTGGTTGGAGTTCTGGGCCAGGGCACAGCCTGAGCCTAAATAAGTGGCTTTGCCCTCTTTCTGTGACCATGTGCCACAACCACACGTGGCCTCTGATTCCAGGTTGTGTTCAGGAGCCCTTCCCTCTCCTCATTTTCCCCCAGCCTCCTTGCTGGCTGAGCCCCTCTTATCCAGGAGGGTGGCTTGCACAGGCGGTCAGAGGACAGGTAGAGTCCTTCCTTCGGGAATTCCTTTCCTGGGTGGCTGCATCATCCAGTACAAATACCCTGCAGCCTGCAATTCTGGACCAGCTCACAAGGCAGAGTAAACATGGGAAAGGCCTGACAAGGACGACAGTGCAGGATCTGGCACAGCTTGGTGTGACTAAGTGAGCTGGGGAGTCCTCAGCCCAGACAGGAGATAGAGGCAAAGAGCTTGGGAATGTAACAGTCTATAAAATCAAGTGTGATGTGGTTAGGAAGTAACTTGTTCACCTTCTTTTCCAGTATGAGAAATAAAGCACATGGAACATAGCGAGTAGGTAAGCAGAAGTCTCAGTGCTCTGCACAGCTCCTTGCTGCAGGATGTGGCTCAGGGAAGCCTGTGCTGAACCTGACAAATCCAGTGAGGAGAGCTCCATCGGAGGTTACTTCATGTACATAAAATGCAGCTGGCACAAGGTCTCTCGAGCTGCAAATACTGGAGAGGGTGTAGCTATTTGCTTGCCTTGGTCTTATCCCTCTCTGCCCATCTGCTGCAGGATGCTTCAAGGCAGAACACTGGCCAAAATAGTCCTTCCAGCTACTGCAATGGAATGCTCTTCTGTAGTACGCTTCATGGCAGAGGATGCGTGGCACATTTGGAAGTGGTTCAGTGGTCTTGCACAGATCTCCAGCCTGACGTCCTCAGAGAAGCTCTGTCATCTCTCCAGAAATAGGCCTCCTGTGGGAGGGTGGCAGCCCTTCTCTCCGTTTGGAAGCCTGAGCTCAGACTCTGGCTCTGGTTTCAATTTGGCTGCAAGGCTCTGCTGTCTAGAAAGCCCAGTGGGCCTGTGGCACAGCACAGGAGAGAAGCCCAGCCCTGACTGAGAACTTCAGGACTGTCCATCACCAGTTGCTGTGGGCACAGTGGAGGTGGCAGTTTGGCATTGCCTGTGACATGCCAACCCAAAAGCAGCCCTTGGTGCTGGCACGGAGGAGCTACAGGGCTGTTCTTCCCCCTTTGCTGGCTTGTGGCTTCCTGGACTGTGTGAGGATGCGTGTGCATCAGCGTTTGAGATAATCAGAGGAGGCTTTTATAGGATTTGAATCATTACATAAATGAAGGGTAATACTCTGGTGATTTGTCAGCATTATTAATAAAAGATTAGATTCTCCAGGAATTTGATCTCCTGCTGGGTAAGAGAGCATTACAGTGAGGGTTTTATTCTGTTTTATAATGAATGAAGGCAATGAAGCTTAATGAAACAGGGCTACTAACATGGTCCAAGTGAGCAAGCAGCATCCTGGTGGCTTGGTGGGGGAAATTCAGGCAGAGCCTTTCGAACCTGCTAGACCAGTGGGGCAGAGCTGTTGAGTGGAACTGGAAAGCCTTCAAGAAGGGGCTGCCATGGTGATTTGGTGGCACACGTGGATTTGGCAACCCCTGCTGTGGTGACTATGGGTTGCCATCCAACTTGAGAAGGGATTTCTCTGTGCTTCTGAGAGAAATGTGAGCAAACTGGGACAAGAAGTTGTTCCTGTGCCGTGCAGTCAATGGACATGAAGAGAGCAGAGATGCTTCCTGCTCCTTCTGTGTCTTGCAGTACCAGTGGACACAGCAGTGTGATGGGAGCTGCTCAAACCCCTGTAGCTCTTTGTCTGCTCTTTTTCCTTGTGAGCACTCAGGCAGTGCCAGCGTGGCCTCGAGGGGTCTGAAGGGTACAGGAGCAGCATGCAGGCATTGATCTGCCCTTTCCTACACAGGCTCTGTGCTGCGAGCCCTGGCTGACATCCATCCACACTATTTGTCTGGATTGGAAGGGAGTTTTGATGCTGGGGCACACTGTGCTGGGCTGAGGGTCATCCACCTGGACTCGTGCGAGGCATTTGCCACTGTTGCACATGACATCCTTGTCTCTAGATTGGAGAGGCCTGGATTTGATGCATGGACGCTGGCACAGGGTGCCCAGAGAAGCTGTGGCTGCCCCATCCCTGGCAGTGTTCAAGGCCAGGTTGGACACAGGGGCTTGGAGCAACCTGCTCTGGTGGAAGGTGTCCCTACCTGTGGCAGGGGGTTGGAACTGGAAGAGCTTTAAGGTCCCTTCCAACACAAACCAGTCTGGGAGTCTATGATCCTATGATCTTAAAACAGAAGTGACGGCTGATACCCCAGTGGTCCCACTGCAGGACCTGAAGCAGGGCTGGAAGTCCCTTCTTCTTGCTGAGCAACTGTGACACTGTGTATAACTGATGTGTGCCAGTGCTGGTGCTCTGCAGTGCAAGCAGGGAACATGAGATGTGCAGAGGTGGTGAGGGGAATTTCAATGGCATTTTTTCTCTAAGCAACAGTATCAGTTTGACCCGAGGTTAGTGATAAGCAGAAAGTGATCTGGGCACAGACGGCTAATGACCAGTTCTAGAAGTAAGTGATCTGATTTTAATTTACCTCCTGCCCGTTCAGTCCTGACTTCTAAGCTGTGGTCAATCTGTGTCAATCTCCATTACTGGCTGACTATGGAAATAATTGCCTTTCAGGACAGTTTGCATACAGGATAATTCCATGACTCTTCCCATCTCCGCAGCAATTGCTAAATTAACATTCTTCTGTAACACTCACTCACTTGGTTTGTTTCTTCTTTCCACAGCTGTGTAAAAGCAAAGGCAGAGCCAGCAGACTTCTGTCTGATGAAGCAAGCTCAGAAATGCCAGCTCTTGTAAGTACCCAGTTATTAGTTTCCAGTCGCTGCTGAGCATTATGGAATGGTTGAGACTGGAAGGGTCCTCTGGAGGACATCTGGTTGCAGGATGTTTGTGGGTGTCCTTCTGTCTTAGTCCCTATTAGACTCGGTCAGTTGTAAACAGATTCAGCCTGTTTCTGGTTCAGTCTCATGTAAAACTTAAGCTAAGAGAGCAGCAGAAACTGCTTTTGCTTCTGTAAGTGTTCACTTTCGCTGTGTCAGGAAAAGAAAGTGATGGCTTGGGCCTCCTGAGTATGGTCTCTGGGGTTTCAGGACGAACCCACCTCAACTGTCATCTTGTTCCTCCTGGCCACAGTTGTAAATCCTGCTGTACCAGGTGAGCATGCCTGTGCTGTGTCACCCTGTGTGGCATGGACGATGTGGTTATCAGCCCAGTGGTGCATCCCTTGCCTCGGCTTGCTGAGTTGGAGCTGCAATATCCAGCTGTGGCTGAGTCTCTTATGACACCAGGCCCATGTAGCTCTAGCTAATACCCTTCACCAAAGCCTCCTGTGGTTGTGTAGTTGAGGAGCTCCTGGAACTCTGCATAGCATCAGAAGCTATAGCTGCTGTCTTAGAACGCCTCTGGGATGCTGACTTACATGTCCCTTAGGAGTACAGCTGTCCATTGGCATCTGCCAAACCTTTTCTTGTAAAATAAACCACTAAGTGCTCTTGAATAACTCCTGGACTTGGTCTGACAACTCCTTATTCCGCTGTATAATCTGTTGGATATTTTATACTGGCACCAGGCTTCAAGAGCTTCATTTCCCCTCAGCATAGCACTCCTGGGGCCAGGCACTGGGATCTGGCAGTATTTGCTTTCTGTGGACCCTGTTTCTAGGATTTCTGTCAGTTCTGAGCCATTCAACTTCAAACCGAGGCTGAGGAGAACAGTCTGCAGACCCCAGCACTGCTCTCCAGCACGCTCTCTGAATACCCTTCTCTGTCTGGAACTGGCCACTGTTGATGCTGGGATGCCTTTCTTGCTCAGTTCTGCCTTTCTGGATGAGTCCCTCCTTGGCTCCTTGCAGAAGCTCAAGGGTCATGGCCTTCAGTGTCACCAGTGGGTCTCATTGTGCTAAAACTCATGGGTGAGGAACACTGCTTGAGGAGGGACTTGTGTACAGATCCGTAACTGAACAGGCAACTCCACCACAATCTTCTGCCTCAGCCAGATGGTCCCCTGTGTGCCCCCCTCCTCTCCTCTGCAGAAAACAGAGCAGATGCACTGAGTAGTGCCATGTATCCTACCACAGTGATCTGGGAAGTCTGTGCTGCTTGGGAGGGAAAAAGCTGGGAGGAAGGTCTGGAGTTTCCTCTTCCAGGATGTTAGGACTGGAGGTTCCCTGCGCCTCACCTTACTACCCCAACTGCCACAACCTGAGTTTCAGGTTTGACTTCTCTCTCTGTTCCAATGACAGGGGCAGGGCTGGTATTGAAGGGAGTGAACTAGCTGCAAGCTGAAGAGCACTCTGCTGATCCACAGCAACTCCTGAGCACATGGAGATGTGTGCCTGCCTGGGCTGTGGAGAGCCTGGTAGTCAATGAGAGGGAGATAGGGAGGCTGCAGTGGATGTGACGTACTGGTTTATGCACTCCTGCTCTGTTCTTATTCCTCCCTGGTTGCTTGCTTTTTAAGACAAGGCCATTTCCACAGCAACCAGCCATTGACCAAGCATGCAGAGGCAGTTCTGTCATGCTCCTCCCATGGTGGCTAACTTAGCGTTACACACAGTATTACCAAGCCTCTACATTGAGCAATAAAGAGAGTCAGTAGATGAGCTCTTCAAAGCAGAATCTGCTTTTGTGCTAGTGCAATCTGAAGTTGTTTTCATTCCTAGTGATTTACCAGATACCCAGTCTCTTGTTCCTGATTTACTAGGGAAAAGCTCTAAAAAAACCCATTTCCAAGTGATGCTGGACACTGTTGTGATTGTTTCTGTCTCTGTGGCATGAGATCAAGTCTCTGGCTCTTGTGAAGCTGGCAGCAATTCAAGCTTTGCCCTTGGGTAAATGGGCTTTATTTCTTGCACTGTTTCTTTCTGAGGCAGTTCTGTCTCTACGGAAACCCCCTGCTTTATGAGTTCTGCTCTTACCTGCTCGGTTCCTTTCGCATGAGGCACTCAGCACTTTCATGTTCTTTTTCTTTCCTCAGAGAGGAGGAAGTGGCTCGGTTTCACGAGGTCATCGCCAATCCCACCTACAGAGCCAACCCCCTCATGGCCATCACTGAGCATCTCTCCAAGAGGCTGAGGCAGGAGGAAGGAGGTAAACCCCTCTAGAGTGTTAAGCTGGGACCAAACGCTGGAGCTGGTGCGAGGGCTCCAGGCTGCAAAGGAGCACATCACTAACGTGACCTCTCAGCCACTTCAATCCCTGGAAGCAGTCCAGCAGATTATTAAATCCAACAGCCCTGCTTTCTGTCTGCAGGAATAATGCCATTCTCTCCTGACAGTGGCAGCTGCTCCTTGGCAAGCAGCCTGCAGAGAGCAGGGTGTCCTGTGAGATCTTTGTGCAGACATAAAGCTCCCTGCAAAGTGTCTTGACACCTCTTTCTCTTGTAGCAGGCACAATTCCTTCAATTGTGCCAGTGGCAACGTATCTGTTTTCTGTCATTTCCCTCCCCTTTCTGACAACTCTGACAAGAGAGTCTCTAATGCTCTGTTGAGATGGTTCAAGACCCCCAGCCCTCGAGCCCAGAAGGCTGTTGGAGATCTGTGTAAAGACCAATGCTGCTGTTCAGAGACATTGTTTTATGTGAGAACTTTAGCTTTGGAATAAACACATTTTCATGTAATACTCAGTTCGTCTTGTTTTGGTAAATACTGATAGAAATATGAACTTATTCGCATCATTAGTAAAATGACTTAAAAGAATGTTTTCTGTCCATGTGTACAGTGAAGCACGAGTCTGCTGCTGGAGGTGAACCAGAAGCCATGTGAAATCATTGCAGATCACATCTAACTCATTGACTTGCTTCCTGTGGGTGATGCTGATCCCTTTTGGTTTGGGTCATGTTCCCTGCTTGGCCTGCCCTATAGGAAGCATCCCAAAACATGTTCTGGCTGGAGGAGGCTGTGGGCTTCAGCTGGTCATTTCCATGTGTAGCTTCGGGAAAGGTCAGGCCTTTCTTTCTACCAAACACCGATTTTCACAAGACTCCAGTGAGTTTTCATGGGGACAGCTGAAGGCAGCGCCATTCCCTATTGGAGATGATCCTGATTTGACACCCCAAAATGTCAGTGCTGTCCCTTGTGAACTATGCAAAAAGTTTTCAGATGCTGCTTAACCTTGGAAGAGCAGCCTCTCTACGTCAGGTCAAGTCTGAGGAACATCTGAAACCTTTAAGAAAGAACATGGAGCCGACCCTTACCTAAGTTAGTGCCTAAGAACAGCTTCAATGAGAGTGGGAGGTACCTTGGTCACACCTTGGGTCACTATTAATGCTCCTTTTTCTCCCTTTAGGCTGGCAGAGGCCACAGAGAGGTGTTGGCTATGTCCCATCTTCCAACCTGTTGCTATCAAGCTGGCAGGGCTTTCATCCTTTTTTTGGGGGTTGGAACTGGATGATCTTAAGGTCCTTTCCAACCCAAACCATTCCATGATTCTATGACCATCAGAGCTGGGAGGCAAACACTGCTGTGCTGGAATGCCCTGCAGGACCCAGGCTCTGAAAAGCAGAGGGCTGTGGTTGGGTCAAACATCTCCAAATATCTCCCCACTTCCTGGTGGGTTCCTGCTTGCTCCCTTACCAGTATCTGCTTGTGTTTCTTTGAGGCTGTGTTGGATTTTGAGCTCTGAGCGCCAGCCCCAGCTTGCCCTGCTCATGTTATGTAGGTCGGGCACCGCATTGGAGAGCTGGGCCTTGAATGGGGTTGTGCACTATGGGCACCTCCTGCAGCTGCTGTTGCTGCTAGTGGCTCCCAACAGCCCCAAGATATGACTAAAATTTGGACAAAGGTAAGGTTTTCTCCCTAAGCCTGATCTTTACCCCTTTACTCCATCTAGTTGCCTTCTGAGAAAGGCACCATCCTTGTGCTTAAATGAATGGGAGGTGAGAGATAAAGAAGGTGAAGACAGCCAAGTACAAAGGAGGATGAAGTTTGCTCCTCTTCTTAGTGAACAGGGCACTCGGAATGGAGAAGCGTATCTGGAGGGCAGGAGGGAGAGAAGGCAGCTTGCATGGCATGGCAGAGGACTTGTGCTGCTTGTTTTCTGGACTTTGCAGGTTTCTTTTTGTCTTGTGGTTTACAAAACACCCCCCTGGGTTGCGCACTGTGGGTGGGATCATGTCTCTCCCCTCGGAGCTGCATGTGGTACATCATGACTGTGCTTTGCAGAGATCAGCCAGAGTGCTGATCGCATTTGACAAGCACCAGTTTCCTGGGGACCATCTGTTTTCTACAGAGCAAGACCAGCCTTTCAAGCCTCTGGAGAGCTGGATTGTCCCATGCACCTCTGTTCCAGACCACTTTCTTCTTAGTAACTTCTCCCTAGGGTGAAAACAAATCTGAATGGCTCTCAACTCCTGCTTTCCTGGACCACTCAGTTCTCTTTTCAGTCTTAGAGTTGAAGTAATGCCTGGATGGCCTGAATTGCAATGTTGGGGGAAATCCTCAGCTGGTAGGAGGGCTAGTTATAGTTAGGATCTAGGGTAGATGTTGCTGTGGGTTATGTGCCAAGAGACAGGAGAGGGCTGAAGCAGCTCTGCTCTGGAGCCAGGCTGAGAGAGCTGGGCTGGGTCAGCCTGGAGAAGAGAAGGCTCCTTAAGGGGAGACCTTAGAGCAGCTCCAGTGCCTAAAGGGGCTCCAGGAAACCTGGAGAGGGGCTTTGGACAAGGGCCTGTAGGGACAGGACAAGGGGAATGGCTTTAACGTGCCAAAGGGGAGATTGAGATGAGCTCTGAGGCAGAAGCTCTTCCCTGTGAGGGTGCTGAGGCGCTGGCGCAGGGTGCCCAGAGAAGCTGTGGCTGCCCCATCCCTGGCAGTGTTCGAGGCCAGGTTGGACACAGGAGCTTGGAGACCTGTAAAAGCAGGTCTGGATGAATCACAGAATAACTATGGTTGGAAGGGAAGTTAAAGCTCATCCAGTTCCAACCCCCTGCCATGGGCAGGGACACCTTCCACTAGAGCAGGTTGCTCCAAGCCCCTGTGTCCAACCTGGCCTTGAACACTGCCAGGGATGGGGCAGCCACAGCTTCTCTGGGCACCCTGTGCCAGCGCCTCAGCACCCTCACAGGGAAGAGCTTCTTCCTTATATCTAACCTGAACTTCCCCTGTTTCAGTTTAAACCCATCACCCCTTGTCCTGTCACTACAGCCCTTGCTGAAGAGCCCCTCTCTGGCATCCAGCACGCACTTGTTTGGCTTGGTTGCTGGCTCCAACCCTATCCCTTCAAACCACTGGGACCCAACAGAGCTGAAACCTCATGATCTGGGAAGCAGCGAGGCGACTGAGCACAGGGAGGTGTTGAGCTGGGTAACCCCACTCGGTACAGCCGGGAGCTGTACCCAGGCTGGTGGCCCTTCATCCCCGTGCCCAGCATCACTCGGCTGTGCCTAGCTCTTACCCCTCTGTTTGAAAATGTTGGTCTTCTGGGTCCTGAGCTGCAGTTAAACATGGGATTGTTTGAAACCACCGTTCCCAGCCTGCTGCAGGCATCTCCTGCCCCCGCCAGCCTACCAGTTGAGCAAAGGACTTAAAATCTGCCAGGAAACAGGCGTCTGAAGCACTGAGTCGCCTTCGCACTTGGCGCGTGTTCAGGAGGATGAAAGCTTTCATGCCAACTTTCCCTTTTTTGTTTTTAAGATAGCAGGTTGGGAAAAAATAGCTCCGAGGAGAGCTTGTGCCAGAGGGGAGGGCAGGAGCCCCACCACACTGCTCTACGCTGAGCAAGGAGTAAGCAGTGAATGCACCACACTGGAAAGATCTACGTTTCACAGCTCTTTTCTTTCTTGTTGGTGGTTTTGCCTTTGAAGGGTGTTCCCAGCAGCATGTCTCAAAGCAGAAGCCGGGGTATCCTTGTCCATCTGGTGGTATTGGTGGGTATTTTCTGCTACACACAAAGCACCCGAAGAAGCAGTGGGTGGATGGGGATTCTCCTCTCCCAGCAGCTCAGAGGTAGTGTCTTTGGTTTGCAGGTTGCAAAGGGAGAGGTTTTTATAGCAGCTCTTGCAACTCATGTGTTTCTCCCCAGCTGGGAGCAGGGCTTCCAGGAGGCCAGCAGTGTGTCTCACATCAGCACAGTGAGTCACAGACCTGGCTCCAGCCTGTCCTCTAACCCAAGGAAGTCCCTAGTGTGAGTATGTAACTCCCTGCTCCTTCCTTCCGCTCCCCGGCTTCTCTGCTCTGGAAAGTTTTCCTTACAGCCCTTGTTCGAGTGAGTTCCTCCATCCCTTCACATATGGAAAATATGACTTAGGCCAGGTCAGAGCACTTCTGCTCTTCTTTACTTTTTATAAGGCCAAGGGCAAGGTCCTGCCCTGGGATTGGGGCAATCCCCAGCACAAACAGAGGCTGGGGGAGACTGAATGGAGCAGCCCTGAGGAGAAGGATTTGGGGGTGTTGGTCAATGAGAAGCTTCCCATGACCCAGCTTCAGTGTGTGCTTGAGCCCAGAGCCCCCTGTGTGCTGGGCTGCACCCCCAGAGCGTGAGCAGCAGGTCAGGGAGGGGATCCTGCCCCTCTGCTGCACTCTGGGGAGACCCCCCCTGCAGTCCTGATCCAGCTCTGGGGCAACAGCACAAGAGGGACGTGGAGCTGCTGGAGCGAGGCCAGAGGAGGCCACGGAGCTGCTGCGAGGGCTCATCCTCCCTCACCTTGCATGTCACCAGGATAGGTGTGAGCAGGGGCTGAATCATACCCCAGACCTGTCTGGGACCCAGCTGGCCGTGACTCAGCCTGGCCTTGGCTGTTCGTGCTGCAGCTGAGGTCCTGGTCATAGAATCAAGGAATGGTTTGGGTTGGAAGGGACTTAAAGCTTATCCAGTTCCAAGCCCGCTTTCTAAGAGCTCATCTCAACCTCCCCTCTGGCAGGTTCAAGCCATTCCCCTTGTCCTGTCCCTACAGGCCCTTGTCCAAAGCCCCTCTCCAGGTTTCCTGAAGCCCCTTTAGGCACTGGAGCTGCTCTAAGGTCTCCCCTTCAGGAGCCTTCTCTTCTCCAGGCTGCCCCAGCCCAGCTCTCTCAGCCTGGCTCCAGAGCAGAGCTGCTCCAGCCTCTGCCCCAGACACTTTGGCCATTCAGGGTCTGGATCCCACCACTGCAGCCACTGGCAGGAACCCCCCTGGTACCATGGGGGACAAGGGTGGCTCCCCACACGCGCAGGGATGATGAGCCACGCTGAGCAGATCCAGGCAGCCCTGTATGGAAATGGGAGCAGTTCATGTGCAAATCACAGCGGGTTCACACAGGGTCACCAACACACCCTCTCTGGCACGAGGTGCCGATCGTTAGAGCAGAGATTATATTTTATGCATCCTGCTTGGAAGCAAGTTATCTGGAAAATCCAGGAGCGCTCGGATGCAAAGGTCTAAATCTTAACGACACTCCTGGCAAGGCTCTTCTGTGTTTGCACTCTTTAACAGCTTCTTCATAAGGAAACAATCGACTTAGTGAAGGATAAAAGCCACCACAAAGGTCCCAGCCCTGCTGCTTGGACAGCAGAGCTCCATCAGCAGCATCACCCTAGATGTTGGTCTCAGTTTGGGTTGCTGGAGCTTCTGCACCCACTGAGGTGTCTGGACCATAGAGCTGCATGTTACAACTCCGGCTGCTCAGGGGCCAGCTTCAGGAACCTGAAGGCAACCATTTATTTTTGCATGGTTTTGGATCCACTTCCTTCAGCATTTAATGCATTTTTCTCCCATCTGTAAATCTTATCGCCCTCACATCTTCATTTCTTTTTAGCACAGGACTAACTTTGTTACATCAGTTTGTGCTTAGGAACTGTAACCTACTTCAACACCTCATTTTCTTTCCCTTTGTGGATGGAGGCAATGCTTTTCACGTGAGAAGCCCAGCCCTGACCACTGCTTTGCAACAGAACCAGCACTGCTCGTGCCTCCCTTCGCCACTGTGCACGAGGAGGGCAGGAGGGACATCCCAGAGGCTTCATGAAAACAGGGTTCATGGTCAAGCATCTGCCTATGGCCAAGCTGCTGGTGTCCATGTCCCCAGTGCTGCACTGAGGGGATGTTGCTTCCATCCTGGATCACAGCTCCTGAGGGGTGATGGCTTGAACAGGATTAAATTGCTCAACAGAAAGCCGGGTTTAACACCTCCCATTGAAGCAAGCCATGGTTCAGAGAGGAATCAGCAGGCACCCAGATAGTTACCACTTTGGGAAGCGTCAGCATTGCAGGGCATGGTTTTCCCTTGCAAGCAAATGGTAAGTATGGAGATAAAGGTGATCCAATTAACGAGGCTTGATGTGGATTTCCAACTGGCATGTGGCAATGCTCTTAAGCACTTAAAGAATGCCCCAAAGCTCTTAAAGAAAGTGAGCTGCCGCGGGGTGAGAGGTAGAGGCCTCCTGGGATTAGTAACTGCTGAAAGGTCAGGGAGCAAAGAGCAGGACTGAATCACTCAAGAGAGGGTCTGACCCATCCTGCGCCTCCCTGAGCACCCAGGACACAGCAAGGTGATGGCAGGACGGCCACCGAGGGCAGTGAAAGCAGCAAACGAAGGCTGCCACAAACAGGCTGTGATGAAACTGGCGCTTCAGGGCAGGGACGTGAGGCTTTGGGCTCAGGGGCAAGGGCTTGGTGAGGTGATTCCCCTTCTCTTGTGCAACCGTGGATGAAAGGAGGAGTTGCTGGTGCTGAATCCCATCTGCTCCCAAAACCATGGAGCAGCTCAAATGTGCATACAGTTGTATTTGGTGAGGTTCCTGCTACCACTGCAGGAACAGGCCTTGGGTTAGTTTCAGATGTACCTGTGCAGTAGGTAAAAGGCAAAAGAAGGAGGTACAAGCATGCGGGTGGCTCTGTAAAGTGTGGGACGTGTAAGGATCAGCTGGGAAGAGGGCATCCAGGGGGAGAAATAACCCCACGCAGGGAAAGAGCTTCTGGAGCTTGCAAGAGGGAGGAGCGGCAGGAGGTCACAGGCGCTGGGTCTGTGCTCTGCCCCTGTCCCCTCTGGGCTGGAAGGAGCAGGAGTCACTGCAGCTGAACTCTAGGGAGCTCCCTGAGAAGCCCAGAGAAGCTGTGGCTGCCCCATCCCTGGCAGTGTTCAAGGCCAGGTTGGACACAGGGGCTTGGAGCAACCTGCTCTAGTGGAAGGTGTCCCTGCCCGTGGCAGGGGGTTGGAACTGGATGAGCTTTAACTTCCCTTCCAACCAAACCATTCTATGATCCTATGATTTCTGTGGTTTAATGTAGCATGGATTCTCTTTGCAATGGAGCAAGCTGTGGCCTGGGAGATGGGGAGCAAGATGTCAGTGTGGTATCTGTAGGCATCTGTGAGGCTGCTGTAGCTGTTTGCTGGGCTGCCCCACGAGCATGTGGGATGCAGTGTGCTGTGGAGGATGCTGGCAGCACACAGAGCAGCATGCAACACCTCATTCACGGCGTGTTCCCAGGACAGTCGCCTTAGTTTCAGTGACACAAGTAGGAAAGGAAGCCCAGACAAAGGAATATCCCAAACAGGAAGCTGCTGGGAAGAGAACAAATGTCAGGGCCGTGGTAGGTGAAGGCAGATGGTGCCAGGATATCCTCCCAGGGGAAGGAGATGGAGGAAGCAGTAGCAGCCCCAGCACTCATACCCCTTTGACCCACACTCATGGACAGACGGACGGCAGGAGGTGCCAGGAGGACAGACTGAAAACCTGATCTTTATTTAAACATCCAGATGTTTTCGCAGCTTTAGCAGGCACCGTTTGAGATCTGAGGGACAGGAGCCAATACGTGCGAGGAGGGGAGGCAGGAAAGAGAGAGCTGCTTCCTTGGGGATGCTGCTCCTCTCTCCACAGCAGCTCCGCAGGGAAGAGGGGGCTGCTCTGGGCCTTGCACTGGGATGGGGCTGCAGCAGATCCATGCTTCCCATGCTGGCCGGTGTTTGATGGGTTTCTGAGTGCGTCAGTGGCGCCACGGCCCAGAGATGAGGCTGGAAGAGCGCTGCCAGGCCAAGGGGATGTGAGTGTTTGCAGCTATTCTGGATACATTTCGTCTGAGTGTGTTTACAGCCGACCTGGATCCGTTAATCTCTTCTCAAGAGCGAGGACGTTCATCTAAACACCTTCCACTCCACTGGGTGAAACAGCCACTGCCTGACTCCTGAGCCCGTTTGGTGGGTTGGGAGTGGAGAGGAGGGAACAGCACTTAACTCTTACAAAGCTGCTGATGGTTGTAGCAAGGTGGAATCGGTCTCTTCTCCCAAGTAACAAAGGATAGGACAAGAGGAAACGGCCTCAAGCTGCCCCAGGGGAGGTTTAGATGGAGATGAGGAGCAATTTCTTCCCCAGAGGGTGCTCAGGCATTGGAACAGGCTGCCCAGGGCAGGGCTGGAGTCACCGTCCCTGCAAGTGCTCACACACCGTGTAGCCGAGGCCCTCAGTGCCATGGGTTAGTGGTGGCCTTGGCAGTGCTGGGGAACGGTTGGACTTGATGAGCTTGAAGGTCTTTTCCAACCTGGTTGATTCTGTGAGTCTATGACAGCAGGAAGGATGCTCCACTTGGTCTATCAGCCAGCACCCAGTTTGGGTGCTCAGGGGTACGTGCCGGTCTGGCAGCACCACTCTGCCTGCAGCCCCCGCTCAGATGTGTGAGCACACATCTGCATCTCAGCATTGGCCAAGGGGCTGCACAAGCAGGTGGCTGCAAGTGGAGCTGCCAGCCTGCACTGAATCATGCTCTGGCCTCAGAAATTCAGGGTACAGACCATCCACAAAGCAGCTTTATTGTGTACTGCCACCTGCACATGCGTAACATCAGTCCCATAGGAACAAGGCAAGGCAGGCACACACATGGTGTGAAGTAGGAGCTGGTTCTTGGCAACCAATGCCAATTATACACCAGCCAGTTTGATATCTCAACTGCACGGAAACCTCAGCAGGGGAGCTGGGGCCGTGGGGGGTGTGTGTGAATAATCAGAGCAGGGATGGCAACTGTGCCTCCCGTGTGTGCTCTCGCAGGCAGGCACTGCCCTGGTGAGGATGCTGTTGTGCAGCATAGGGCAGAGAGCTTGCCACCCATTGCAAGGTGTGGGTTAAACATCCTCTTTTTGCAGAATCCCTTTGGAAGCGGGTTCCTCGGAGCTGGCTGCTGCTCCACCAAGGATAATGTGGCAACAGCGGGGGGAAACTACCAAGCTTGGATCTGCTGCTTAGAGCTGTCTGGGGATGCAGTTTCTGTTGGGTTGGTGGCACGGATGGGATGGAGGAGGTGATAGGTCCAGCAGTGGATCCACCATGTCCCGCAGGTCTGGATGAATCAGGGAATGGTTTGGGTTGGAAGGGACCTTAAAGCTCATCCAGTTCCAAGCCCCTGCCACGGGCAGGGACACCTTCCACTAGAGCAGGTTGCTCCAAGCCCCTGTGTCCAACCTGGCCTTGAACACTGCCAGGGATGGGGCAGCCACAGCTTCTCTGGGAAAAGTCTGTGCCAGCGCCTCAGGACCCTCACAGGGAAGAGCTGCTGCCTCAGAGCTCATCTCAATCTCATTGATCATGGGCAAGTCGCCTGCTGGAGATGGCAGTGCATGACGTGGAGGGCACATGCAGGCAGAGCCATTAGAAAGCAGCAGGAGGCTTCAGCTGGAGGTCAGACATGGCAGCAGGGCAGGATTTCAAGACAAAATTCCCTGAAATCACAGCAACACTTCTGGGAAGATGGGTCATTTCTGCAATCTGTGGCTCTGGCGAGCCCACAGGCACCTCAGCTCTTGAAACCCCACAGTCCCCAGGGACCTCCAGTGCTACACAAGCCGCGCTGGCGACACTGGTGTCACAATAGCCATGGCTGGGGAATGGTGTGGGAGCATCAGCCTTGTGCCAGGCACAGCCCTGCTCCCAATGGGGCTAACCGAGCTCTGAGACATGTCCTGGGGTTTGGGGACCCCAAGGAGCGAGTCCAGTTTGCAAATCAAACCGCCCCAGTGTGGGAAAGCTGCTTTTGGTTTGTGGTGTTTGAAACACGCTGCGCTTGGTCTTACAAACAACAGCCTAATATTGCCCATTTCCCAAGGCTTTGATGAAAAAGTCAATGTTAAAAACCCATTAATTTATTCAAGTTAATTTACCAAGAAAATGCCAACACAAGAGTTGGGTGAAAATGAGGAAGAAAAAGAGCAAATGGTTTGGAAAAAATGTGATGTTTCATAAACACCAGCAACTGTGTCACAGTCCCTGAGCTCAGTGCTGCTCAGGGAGTGACAGGGCAGCGGATGTGCGGTGGAGTCAGGCTGGTCATGGAGCTGGATGAGGACCTTGGGAACACCCTCACTCCTGCCCCATTTGCCCAATGTGAGTCCTTGTCACCCCCAGCAGTGACTTTCCTCTCTCCAGTGCAGGGCTGGAGCTGGCAGAGACCCCCCTCCTTGACCCTTGGGCCAAAAGGGACATCCCTGGCTACGTTTCTGGCTATCCTGGGGGGCACATCCAGATGTCCTTGGGGGGCCAGTGCCTCCCCAGCCTCTTCCAGCCCTGTGGCTCTGCTGTGGTCTTCATCGGTGATACCTGTCAGCCTTGTCCCCCCAGCTCCAACCATGGTTTCCCCAACATCCTGGGAGGACACAACCACTTTGGTCCATGATGCGGAGGGGGAACTGAGGAGCGCAGCTTTGTTCTCGCTGGTTTCACTGCTAATCTTCAGGGGGCGAGGAGAAGGAGTCGCTCGTGTTAAATTCCTGGAGCCAAAAATAAACCAGGATAAAGAGACGCAGACAGGCGTTCCCGGAGGCGAAGGCTTTGCCAGGCAGGAGCTGCCCACCGCAAGCAGGGCAGAGGCAGAGGATTGTCTCTGGGAGGGAGGAAGTATAAAAATAGATGGTTGTTTCCAGCACAGGCTTTTGTGCTGGTCCTCTGCACCCTCCCAGTGAACATCTGTATGGATCCTTACCCTGCCGGGAATGAATGGGGAGAGGGAAAAAGCCACGTGTGAGCCGGGAGCCTGTGTGACAGTGACATGAGTGCCACCACCCAAGTGCTCTCGAGAAGGCACGCCAAGTTCTTAGCACCAGGTTTAAACAATACCGAGGTGGTTGCTGCAGCAACATGTATGGTTTTTGTCTGATTGGTGTCTACACAAGGCCCCTGCGGTGGCTGGGCACACCTCACTGTGGGATGGATGGGAGATGCCAGAGGCTCTTCCCAGCGGAGGTTCTTCCCACTGGCACATCTGTGGGTTGAAGCCTTAGAAACCTATTTGGTTTTCTTTAAATATCCTTTTAAATGTCCTTAAATTTCCTTTTGGATCCTGATTACTTTCAGGAACAGTTCCTTTTTCTGGCAGCCACCCGTAGGTCTGTGGGCAGCCACAGGAGGATGGACATATCGGGACATCGGGAGTAGTTTTCCCACCTCGCTTCCCAGCACATTTGGTTAAGCATTGGCTGCTGCAGTGCTGGATATTCCTCTCCTCTGTGCAAAGGTCAGTGGCTCCTGCATTCTGCTTGTGTCAGAGTCAACAGCAGGCAGGGACTTTGAACTCATCCATGGTCAGACTTCATGGGTTTTATTAACTGTGGGTGAGGAAATGCATCTCTGCTTGGGCAGGGAGGTAGGATGGGGGAGCTGCTCCAGCTCCCCTTGGTACCTCTGGTACTCTCTGTATCTTTGGTCTGGTTTGACCCACTGCAGAGACGCGTGGGGCTAGCGCACCCCATGGTCATGTGTCCCATTGATCCCCAGAGAGTCAACCACAGACTGGTTTGGTTTGGAAGGGAGCTTAAAACTCACCCAGTCCCAACCCCCTGCCACGGGCAGGGACACCTTCCACTAGAGCAGATTGCTCCAAGCCCCTGTGTCCAACCTGGCCTTGAACACTGCCAGGGATGGGGCAGCCACAGCTTCTCTGCGCACCCTGTGCCAGCGCCTCAGCACCCTCACAAGGAAGAGCTTCTGCCTCAGAGCTCATCTCCATCTCCCCTCTGGCAGGTTCAAGCCATTCCCCTTGTCCTGTCCCTACAGGCCCTTGTCCAAAGCCCCTCTCCAGGTTTCTTGTAGCTCCTTTAGGCACTGGAGTCTTAGGTTTCCTCTTCAGGAGCCTTCTCTTCTCCAGGCTGCCCCAGCCCAGCTCTCTCAGCCATATGAGAGGAGCTCCAGGCTTTCCGAAGATGTTTCAGCTTTTTCTGAAGATGTTTCCAGCATTTATTCTGTGTTTCACTGACTTTTCACTTAACACCTTGCTCTTCTCGCCAGAAATACCTGAGTGCAGAACAGCCATTACCTCTTTACCATGAAGAGGACAGCTTTCATGGTGATGCAGCTGAATCTACCAGCTTGCCCTTTGCTCCTGGGCATGGAGCTGATGCTTTTGTGGTTAGGTCCAGCTCCACCCAGACTCCTCTCATGATGTGCCGCCGGAACTGAGGGTGTCTGCTGTCCCCCTCTCAGGATGGGTGATGTGTGATGGGTGATTGTCTGTCACTGCTCTCCAGGCAAATAGGCTGCAGTATATAATGTTTAATGCAGCTTCTTAGAGGGAAAAATGTCACCCGAGGGCAAATTAAATAAGCTGCTGGTTTATTTAATAACTCTTTGTGTTCACTGGGTAACCTCAAAAGGACAGGAAGCTGGGAAAGTAAGACTTGTGCTTGACCAGTCGATGTCTGTGGTCAGCTGTGGCTGGGAATGAGATTCTGGGACATGATGAAGTGCTCTGAAGGACAGAGGCGTGATAGCGGCTGGGAAGAACAAGGCCAGTGTCGTATCCTGCTGTGTCCTGCTGTGTCCTGCTGCATCCCACAGGCTGAGCTGGCTTTGAGACTTGCAGATGTCAAGAGCAGAACACAAGCCATTGCTCAGAAACCTGCTCCCCAGGTGAGCGCACGCCTTTGTTCTAAGCCTGCTGCCACAGACAGACCATGTGAGAGGCAGGGTTTAAAGTAATTATTGAAGCCTTTTTGTGTCCCCTGTTCTAGGTTGAAGCCTTAATTTACACAATGAGCTGTGAGATGCATGCGGCAGAAGCACTTATGAACTTTGCTGCTTGTGGTTGAGTGGAAAACTCTGTTTGGCCTTCTCCTCTTGGCATGGTGGGACAGAGACACAGACAGAGGCTCAGTCCTTGGGTCCTCCTGGCTCTGAGGCCGGTCACAAGTAACCCCTTGGCATTAAGCATGGAGGACATGGGGAATCATTTCTCCTCCCCTCTTTGGAACCAACATTGGCATTTCTGCACCTCGTGCCAAAAAGCGACCATTTTGAAAAATAAATTGAAGACATTTAGGTCTAAAATGCAAAGTCAAAGGGACAAAAGCTCCTCAGCAGTTTATATGCTGAACATGATGAACGTCTTGGTGGGTCCTCAAACAGTGCTGCAAGTAGGCATCACCTGCAAGTCACAGTGTCCCTGTAGGACTGTTTTAACACTTTTTAAGGTGCTTTAATCACTTCAACTATATTTTGGTTCCTGCTTTATGTATTTGCTGTAGGCATCTCGCTTGCAGCCACCCCAGTTTACCCCACTGGGCTCCTCAGCCCAGATAAGCCAGGCTAAGGGTGGCCGTGGCTTGGCTGAGGAGCTGTCCCCACCATCCAACCCCTGGCGCCCACCACGCTGCACGGGAGGGTGCGGGCGCCCAGCCCAGCACCCCATGGAGCCGGCTGAGCCCGGGCACAGGGCTGGGAAGCAGCGGGTCTGGCTTAGCTCTGCCGGCGGGGGACCAGCGGGGCACGGGTGGCGCTGGGGTGAAGGCACATGGAGGTAAAGCGGCCGCGGCCCCGGCCCCGGCCCCGGCCCCGGCCCCGGTCCCGGCCCCTGCCCCTGCCCCTGCCCCTGCCCCTGCCCCTGCCCCTGCCCCTGCCCCTGCCCGGCGCCCGCCCCGCCCAATCAGCGGCCGCCTCTCCGCCCTCAGCCTATCCGGCTTCTCGCTGCCGCTGCCAGCCCCGCCCCGCCCCTCCGTCTCCCCGCCAATGAGAAGGGCGGCGCTGCCGCGGCCCCGCCCCGCCCCGCGCGCGGCCGGCGGGCCAGGCGCGGCCTGCACGTCGTCGGGGGCGCGCACGGGGGGCCGGTGGCGCGCAGGCGCGCTCGGGAGCCGGTGTCGGCGGCGCAGCGGGGGCCGCCGCTCGGGGTTCGGCTCGGCCGGGGCTGCGGATGGCGGAGCGGCGGCGGCGGTGGCGGCGGGGCCCGGGCAGCGGCGCGGCGCCGGGCGAGGTGAGCTGCGGGTACGGCGGCGGGAGCGCCCCGCGGGACCTGTCCAGGTCCTGACGGGGCGGCAGGTGCCGGTGGCGGCGGCGGCGGCGGCGGCCGCCCCGCACCTGTTGATGGCGGCGGGGCGGGCGGTGCTGCCCGGCGGGGCGCAGTGCGGCGGCGGGGCCCTGCCGGCCGTGCCCGGCGGGGCGGGCTCCCGGGCGGGGTGACCCGGCGAAGGGGCCGCGGCGGCGGCGGCGGCGGCGGCGAAGCCATTTTGAGGGGGGTGTCGGCGCGGCGGGAAGTTTGGCCCCGGTCCGTGCCCTGCCCGGGGTGCGCTGCCCTGCGGCGGGGAGCGGGGACGGCGAGCGCGGCGCCGCGGGGGCCTGGCCGCTGCTCCCGGGGCCGACGTGCCCTCTCCGGTGGCTGGCTCCGTTCCGCCCCCCCCCCCGCCGCCCGCCCTCTGCAGTGGGGAAGGCGGGCGCGTCCTTGCGAGCGGAGCTCGGGCGTGAAATGCGGGTTCACCTCGCGGCGCCTTTCCCCCCCTCGGCTGCTTAAAACACCCCGAAACCCCCTTTATTGTACCGTGCCATCTGTTGCTTTGGGGTTGGGTTTCACGCTTCCCCCTGGATTCGGGTGGGTTTAAGGCTGCGCTGGAACAAAAGTGCGGCTGCAGTGTCGTCTTGTGCAAAAACGTAAAGTCTGGTTTGCGTAAAAACACGCGTTTTTAAGGATTGAAGCGCGCTGGGATCCCCCTAAAGGCTGTCAGGTTGGATGCCGCCTGCATCCAGCCCCGCTCCCTGCCTCCAGCCCCGCTCCCTGCCCGCGTCTTTGCCTTGTCCCTCTCCGAACTCGGGAGGAGTGGTGGGAGAGGAGGCTCAGCCTGGTGAAAGCACAGAATAGATCCAAAATGGATCGACGAGCAGCGTAGCCAACTGCAGCCGTGCTGGTCCCTAGAAACACGCTTGGCCTGGGCTTTTATGTAGTTCTTCAGGCAGATGCATCTGCGTGCAGGAGCCTAACCCCTGTATTTGTCGTGTTTATCCCATCTCCAGGAGGTTCTTCTAAGCAGCAGGAAAATACAGTTGATGTTTCGTGTGGCGGTGTTTGAGTCCCAGGGCTCTGAATGTGGGGCTGCTGCTCAAGGGCTTTTGCCACTGTTTGTAGCATGTTTATTCCTCAGGGAATCATAGAAGGTTTGGGTTGGAAGGGACCTTCAAAGCTCGTTTGCAATGAGCAGGGACACCTTCAACTAGACCAGGTTGCCCAGAACCACATCCAGCCTGGCCTTGAATGTCTCCAGGGATGGGGCATCCACCACCTCTCCGGGCAACCTGTGCCAGTGTTTTACCACCTTCATTGTAAACAATTTCTTCCTCACATCCAGCCTGAATCTCCTCTTTCAGTTTAAACCCATCACCCCTCATCCTATCACAACAGGCCCTGCTAAAAGTTTTTACTCCCCGTCTTTTCCAGAGGTGAATGAAAACTTCCTGTTTTCCTGTAGCATAAACAAGATCCTGGTCTCATTTGATTTCTTCCTTTGGCATGGGGGGGGTGATGCGCTCGTCGGGCTCATAGGGACACACTGCTTGCTTTGGGAGCGATCTGTCACCCGAGTGTCGTGTGAGGGAAGTCGCAGCATCATTCTGCAAGCTGTTGGGCTGGGGAGTGGCAGCGGGCCAGCCTCCAGCGCGCAGGAGATGTTTAGAATAATTAGTGATGGACTGCCCTTTTACAATAATTGTTTGGGTTTATCTAGCACTCAGTTGTAGTGATATCTACCTCTATAAATAGGCAGGCCTCCTGTGTAATGAGTCTCGTAGTATAAACAGCCATGTCTTCAATGACTGGCGTTACTTTAAAGATGGCCAAGACAGATGCTTTTGGGGGTTTTGCCAATTTCTCTGTCTGTTTTAACTTTCTCCCTTCAGTGAATAATGTGGTTCTTGGCCCTTACAGCACGATGACCAGGGGAAAAGCTCAGTACTACCCTTGCTGCTCAGAGCTGGCACAGCTTCCCACCGCTCCTCCGGCAGCCCAAGGTCGAGGAGTCCTGTCTTCTCCATGAGATTCCTGCTCTGTGCACAGCCACCTTGTCGGAATCATGGGCAGCACTCGGCTCTGACAGGTGACGGTGCACTTTTGCTCTGAGGCACTGTTAATTCAGCACAGAGCTCCCTCAGCTAAATATATATTGGTGCAAGCAGGAAGGAGGTGATGCTGTCCGTGCTGGTGAGTCCATGGCTTTCGTGTGAGGAGGAGAGAGCAGCTCGGGTGTGATTATGGTGGCACTGCTTGCACCACTGTGCTCACCCTGTGCTTGGTGTCACCTCCTGGGATGCCTTCCCCCTGTTTGCTGCATGAATGCACAATTCCTGCTTTCGTGAGTGAAGAAAAAGGATTGTGCAGGGAATTCTGTCACGTTTTGCCATGCAGTTTATCAGAGCGTAACAGATGAGCTGTGGGCCCTAACCCCTCATGCACACATGCTGGCCAAGGTCCCTCTGGCGTGGCTTCTGTGTGAAAACACTGGCTCCTCAGCCCAAGGGAAGGCAGCCCAGCTTTTCCAGCAGGAGGAGAACTTGCTTTGTGAAGGCTTGCTTGTCTGAGAGGACATTGTGCTCAGCGTTTGAAGCAGGAGGTGTCCCAATGCATAGCTCACACTGTGCTCACAGACCGCAGGCTGTTTTTATATTTGCTCCCAGCTTGTTCAGATTTATCCACTCCAGTGCAAGTTTAGTGCCATTTTGTGGGCTGTATGTGGTTTGGGAATGGAAATGCAATGCCTTTAAGCCTTCAGTGGCAGGTCTCTTGCTTGCTGTAAGCGTGTAAGAGTGCTTTTATCTTGTTTATTATACGCAAACGGGGCTTTTTCCCTCTTTTAAAAGCCAACTGTGTTTTGACTTCAGTGAGTAAAACCTTCTAAATGGCCGGGCTTAGACAGGGCATCATCACAGTGTGGGGCTGCAGCCAGGTCGGGCTCTGCTGCTCTCCAGCAAACTCACCTCTCTGCTTGCCATACCCCGCACTGGTGCCTTCAGTTGTTTGCAGTCACCAGGTCAGATATCCTGCATGGGAATGAGGAATTCCCGTTGAACAGGGTGATGGCAAATGACCCATGGGAGAGCCATGGGTCACACCAGGAATATAACATGCCCTTTAAGCAGCTCAGTATCCACGTTTTTGGGACGTCATCTTTGATGACTTTGGGGATGGCAGTGGTGGGTGAAGAGTGTTCCATTGGCTGAATGAGTATGTTGGTGCTTCTCTGTGCTGGGAGGATTTTAGGCAAGGCTTAAAAAGGCTGAAATAGGCTAAAATGGGCTGTCTGCAGGTGCAAGCAGCGACCATGGCTTGTCAGGGTCATGCCTTGTGTGTTTGAAGTCAGTTCAGGGGGTGCAGGACCACACTAGGTGAGGATCTTTGCTTGGGTGTCTGAGGACGTGCTCTGACGAAGACAGACACGTAGCACTTGCTGTTTCTGCTCCCCCTGAAACCAGTAAGTGCTTGGCACCTTTGAAACTCTGTCCATCCAGCTGCTGTCCTATGGATTTCAGTTTAAGCACCAAAGATTAAAACTGTGGTCTGGGTCTGTATTTATCACTAGAAGCTGTTATTTATGTGCCTTGGCTTTAAAGGAAATACCTTCATAATATAAACATTGTGTGACTGCAAAAAAGAGCTCGGTGAATGATTATGTAAGCTAATGAAATGACATTTTAAAGCAGGTTTCTTTCCTGTTTGCGTACAATGTGGGTGGTTTTATTGCTCTTTCTTACCATTTAACAACAGAGTGCATTATTTCAATCCTGTCACTGAATGTTTTTTATATGGTAGGTGTGAGAAAGACCTGGTTTTGCGATTTGAATCCCTGAGGAGGCCATCAGCAGGCTCTGATGTGAGTGTTGGGGTCTGTAGCTGACCAAAGCAGTAGCACATCTATGTAGCTAAAAAATAATAACTAAAACCAAAGAAGAAACCCACGTAACTGATATTACTCTGGGAGCCGATCTTGTCTTAGAGTGATGCTCCAGAGTGATCCTCTCAAGGATATCTGGTTGCAAAGGGAATTGGGATCTCTTTACGCTCTGCCTTTGCACTTTGTTATGGGTTTATATCGTTGTGGGTTGCTTGTTTTATTTTAAGTTTTATTTTCATTTATTGCCTTGTTTCCCTTGGGGAGAAATCTCCCTGACGCTGTAGGGTTAGGTCTCTTTGTGTTCCTGTCTCTTAAAGTGAGACTGCTGTCCATGCTTTGCAATCAGGCTTGCCTCCTGCTACGTCCCTGTGTTTCTGAGCTCAATTTCCCATTGCATAAGCCCTGTCAACACATGGAAAAACACATCAGTTTTGACAAGAGGGTAGAGATGTCACAGGTGAGTGCCGAGAAGATGTGTTAGCGCAGGAATCTGCGTGGAAGAAACTCAAATTAGTGCTCTGCTGGAAACAAAGCTGTTGGCTGAATGCAGATGTATTATTAGACATCAGAGGATCTTTGCGGTAGGGAGACAAATCAAGTTTCGTAAGGAGTTCCAGTAGAAACTGAGTATTCCTTACTCTTCCTTTGTGAGAGCGGGGAGGAGTGATCTGATGAGTAATCCTGCGCTGCTGTAGGTGATAAAAGAAAACAAAAGGGTTTGGGTACAGGCCTTCACCCTGCCCCTTGGGGCTGAAGCGGGAGGGAGATGAGTGGGTATTTTAAATGTCACTGTAAAGGCATTTGCAGTTGTCCTGATAACAGTGCCACGTAATCACTGGGGCCAGGATTTCTCTGGCAGAGATGCACAGGGCAGGTCTGCTTGGGGGTGGCAGAGTATCGCCTTTTTCCTGCGTGCACCAATACATATTCAACATATTTATACTGAGATTCTTGACCATTTTGGTCGCTGGGGCTTTTCCTTTTTGAGGCCTCTTGAAAAAGGAAAATGTATTTTTTTCATTTTCTCTTTCTTTTAAAGAGATTTTAACAGAATGGAGGGTTTGGAGCCGTATTTGAGTCTTGCAGGTGAGAAGCTGAGTGTCCTGAGTATTGTCATTCAGAGACTACGCAGGAGGCATGGACCATATTTTGAATTTAAAGGAAAATAGAAACCTTCCTCATTTGGTGATGAGTTTGGTGCTGTCTCGGTTTCTTTCAGATGCAGCATGTGACAATGAAGTTCTTACATAGGATTGTGAGGCAGCCTCAACTAGAAGTCTTTTTGTTCCCAATTTAATCTGTTTAAGTTTGGAGATTGGCAAATATAATTAGTACCTGCCTCTGCCATTCTGAAGGGCTGCTGCTGAAAGAATCCAGCACGTCTAAAATTAGGTTGTTTTTTATTTAGGTTGATTTACTCAGCTTTTTATCTTTATTAGCAAGTGAGTCTTTAAGTTTAAACTGCCTCTTTCCTAGCTTAATTATACTCCAGTGTTTGGGCGCAGTCTGCTGGGAAACTATTAGAGGGGGGAAAATAGCGTTGACTTCTTTCTTTTGATGCAGAGTTTATGAAACTTGGTTTACAAAAGCTCTTTCTAGATCAAAATAAGTTTTTATTTTTCATCTCAAATATTGAGCACAGGTACTGAGCACTTAATGACAAAATAAAGTCTTTATATGACTCCCTGTAAGAGGATAGCAGGAGCTTTAATTCAAAAGCATGATCAGCCCTATGTTTTCATTAATAAAGTTTGTGAATGCAGGTTATCATAGAATCCCAGACTGGTTTGTGTTGGAAGGGACCTTAAAGCTCACCCAGTTCCAACCCCCTGCCACGGGCAGGGACACCTTCCACTAGAGCAGGTTGCTCCAAGCCCCTGTGTCCAACCTGGCCTTGAACACTGCCAGGGATGGGGCAGCCACAGCTTCTCTGGGAAAAGTCTGTGCCAGCGCCTCAGCACCCTCACAGTGAGGAAAGTAAATGTGTTCAAGGCCAGGTTGGATTCTATGATAGTAAGGAAAAAAATGTATCCTGGTCAAAACCTTTGGTAGTGTGTTTTTGTCCTTAGACTTGCCATGTTTTTCACAGCTAAAGATAGAGGATCAGTACGGGTATATTTAAGTCTCTGAAAAATGAGAAGAATGAACATAAGCTGGTGGCTGACCTGTGCATTGTTCGTGAGAAACTTGTGATCGAGCCACGGGGAACTGGGTTTATATCCCTCCTCTGCTGCCCAAGCTTGCTCTTGTCACACACAAGTAGCTCACACTGGGAGACCAAAGGAGGAGGAGATAACTTCTCTTTTGTCAGGTGCTTACTCATGTTCTTTCATCCTGATAGGCTTTGGTCAAGCTGGAAGGAACTTTGTAGGACATGTTTATGTGTTTTCCTCTCTATGGAAATCAGAGAGGGGTTTTATGTAGGGAGGGATCTCCTTTGGGATAGCTTCTGAATCCGCATCAGAAATAGCGTTTTCTCACTTAACTTTTGGTAGTTTTCGTAGCTGAAACTTGTCATCTGGTTGAATGTCCCCTTTTGGACACTGGCTCTATGAGGGTTTGCAGCCCTTTGGACCTGTTGCTTGTGGAGTCTGCAGAAAGTCTGGGTGCCGTTTCGAAGCTGTGGAGCCAGGCAACTGTAAACCTCTGTCATATTGCGTGTTAAACCGGAGTCACCTCTTCCAGCTAGGTTAAAACCACGTCCTCCTTTCTTTTTGTCCTTAAGCTTTTCGGAGCAGTTTCCATTTTCTCAGCAGCATTGGCTTTGATGTCTTCTCTGGAGCTGCAGCCCCTCTCCTGGTTAGGAGCACTCTTACAGCCGGCAAAGTCATCATTCGAGTGCTGGGAGCAGATGTACTTTCCTGGGATTTGATGTGTGTTGTACAGCCATTCTTGTAGTTGTATTTTTACAGATGCTTTTTATCTCCCGCTGCTCACCAGCGCCAAGTGGTGTTCTGCAATTTGATATCATGTGATACGGTGTTTTGATAACAAAGCAGAGCTGGAAATTAATGCTTAACTCGAACCAGGAATCCTGGCAGTTGGGTGCTGGCTGTGTGCACCAGCACGTTTTACTCTGCTTCAGGAACAGGCTTTTGACAGCCTCCTGCTTGTCTCCACCTCTGTGCTTTAGGGGTGTGGAACCACGGGCTTCCATGGAGGACCATGAGTGCAGAGATGAGCTGCAGGGGCCCGTTGGCCACCTCTAAGTTTGTGACTGCATTGTGCCTCGATCACTAATGAGCACTCAGACTTAATCAGAAGCTAAATTGGGACCCTGTGCTGAGTTTGCAGCTCTTAAGAACGTGAAGCAGGAAAGTGCTGCTGACTCAAGTGAAAGCATGTGGAGGTCTGCTTGGGAGAGCGTGTGCCTGTGCTTTTGCCAAAGCGCTGCCAGAGAGGAAAGTCTCCCACACTAAAGAGCTTTCAAGAATGTGCAGAAAATCCTCTTTTAACTCTGTAACCTACGTTGCGTGCTTGGACTGGTGGGAGCTGTAGCATCCCCTCTTTCATGAGGACTCTCGGGTCCTTCCAGTACAGTAAAGCCTTGATTTTCCCCATGTCTTTGAACCTCTTTGCAACAACTTGGGAAGTTAGATTAAACCCAGCTCTGCTGTTTTCCATGATGATGATAATGAGTTGGAAGTGCTCCCTGTCTGTGCCCAGGGTACAGCAGTCTGAAAGCCTTTGGGTAGTTTATCCCTGCTTGGTGCTTTTATATCAAAGTTGATTTCTGTAGACCTTAGCACTGATGGATGCACATGATGAGATACAGCAAGTACTGCTGCAGCTGGATCTGGGTTTTTTCTGGTGCAGCCTAGTTTCTCTTATCCCCTGAAAGCTATTTTTAGTAAGTGGTTGGGGTTTTTTTTTTTTTTAATTGAGTGAATAATCAGTATTTCATTCACTGCCCTTACATATGCTTAAATATAGTATTTACCTAATCTTCTTATATGCTTTTCCTCCTGCTTCTCCTGAGTTCATAAAGGAACCAGGTTCACTGTTAATAAGATCTATGAATGAACTTGCCCAGAATAGTTCTATTGGGCTGTGGCTCAGATTTATTGCCAAAATGATAATTTATTTATGCTTCTGGAAGATGGCGTCATTCTTCATGCATAAACGGCTTGTTCTGTGCCGGCCCCGTCTGTTTCCTTTGGTGCTGTCAAGAGTAATTTTTCTGTGTACAAATTCCTTGGATACAGTCTGTGAAACGGTGGGGTTTTTTCCTGCTTTGAAAGCAAAATGACTGTCTGGTGGCAAACTTCTATATTTTCCCTTTGAGGCAGGTTCATCGCCTTGAAAAGACCGGGGCGGTGATTGACATCTGTCAGACTCCCCGCGCAGGAGGTTCGCACACCTCTCCTCGGGCCTGAAGCCTCGCTGAGCCGTCGGGAAAGCGGGAGGGAGGGCAGGGAATGAGCTTGTCCTGCTGCTCCGCGGGCGCGGATGCTGCGGTGATGGGCTTCGGGTCCCCGCGTCTGCCGGCAGGGAGGGAGGGAGCGAGGGAGCTCTCCGTGGTGCCGAGCGCGGCCGAGGCTGCCCGATCCCTCCTTAGGAGCCCGATCCCTCCTGAGGAGACCTCCTGCACGGAGGCTCTAGTCCCCTGATTCCTGCATATTCCAGCGTTGGATCTGTGTGTGGCATGGGAGCAGACCTGGTGTCTTGCTTTGGATGGATGCGGCTCACCCCAGTATTCCAAAGGCACAAAGTTTGGTTGCTGCATGCAGCACATTGGCTCCCCACGCTGCAGGGAGCTTCAGCACGCCAGAAATATAAACTTTGAACATTAGGCCATGGTCATGTTGCCCGGAGATGGAGTAAATATAATATACCCTAAGTAAATATAGCTGGCGTTCCTGTAACTCCATGTTCTTTTCTCCCTTCATTGCATTTCAGCTCATGATGGCTGGCTTTTCTGTAGCCCACATAATGCTCAACCCTATTAGAGTGTTCTCAGCTCCACTGTTCATTTTCCATTTCCTTTGGCCTTCTTGTGCAATTTGTCTTAGGCAAAGCTGCCTGCTTTCTGTGTAGGGTCAGTCTGGTCCAAGTGATAGCAGGTGATATCACAGTCAGTGAACCATGGTGCTTCTGAGGCTGGTTTTGCCAGCCCTGCTATGAACATGTGCGGCTTCTCTCAGCATTAGAACCTGTCCAGCGCTGGGGCAACAGCACAAGAGGGACGTGGAGCTGCTGGAGCGAGGCCAGAGGAGGCCACGGAGCTGCTGCGAGGGCTGGAGCAGCTCTGCTCTGGAGCCAGGCTGAGAGAGCTGGGCTGGGGCAGCCTGGAGAAGAGAAGGCTCCTGAAGGGGAGACCTTAGAGCAGCTCCAGTGCCTAAAGGGGCTTCAGGAAACCTGGAGAGGGGCTTTGGACAAGGGCCTGTAGGGACAGGCCAAGGGGAATGGCTTGAACCTGCCAGAGGGGAGATTGAGATGAGCTCTGAGGCAGAAGCTCTTCCCTGTGAGGGTGCTGAGGCGCTGGCACAGGGTGCCCAGAGAAGCTGTGGCTGCCCCATCCCTGGCAGTGTTCAAGGCCAGGTTGGACACAGGGGCTTGGAGCAACCTGCTCTAGTGGAAGGTGTCCCTGCCCGTGGCAGGGGGTTGGAACTGGATGATCTTTAAGGTCCCTTCCAACCCAAACCAGTCTGGGATTCTATGATTTGTGGTGTCCTTGCTGGGCTCCTTCAGCGTTTAAAAAGTTGGCCTTTGTTCTACTTTCAATCTTTTGTTCCTTGCCCGTAATTCATTCAAGACATTTACTTGAAAGGAAGGTTGGCTTTCCAGTCTTAAGCAACCTTCTGTGGTAGCTGTGGAACATTTTCTAAATAGCTGCTCTTGATTGCTTTGTGTGGAAGGGACCAAAAATACCACATTCGATTCTTGCAGTAAAAGCTGTGTTGAGGAATATGGCTATTGACTGTTATTCTTTAAGGTCCTTTCCAACCCAAATCATTCTGTGATTCTAGGATTCTCTTGCCAGAGTATCACCTGGTCTGTAGGACAGCTTGGGTGAAGCAGGCTGCTTTGAATCCTATAGGAAAGAAGCCAATATTTTGAAGGTCATAGCTTCTAGACCACGATGGTAGAAAGTAGGGAAAGGAATTTGTCTCCTAGTATCTTCAAGTGTAACATAGCTTCTCAGCATTAGGAAAGGTTTTGGCTTTGGCATTCATTCTTCTCCCTGGATTGCATACCTTACTTGCTGCCTTCTTGTGGTTTCTTGCTTAGGTTTGGTACATTTGCTGTAGTCCAGATGGGACGTAAATTGTATTAATCAGGACAGGATTGTTCCTTTTCCTGGGAAGATGTAGGAGGCATTAACATTGTCCATTTAGCTGCAGGCTTGCTCTGATAAGGAGACCCAGAAGAACAACTAGATGTTGGCCTGTCCTAACAAAATGTGAGTGAATTGTTCAAAATGGAATGCAGCACTGCCTCTGTAAAGTATCTCCTGCTCTTGCTCTTTACCTATAACCATGTGTAAGTCTTAACTATACCCATAACCAGCTTTTGCACTGGGGAAGGTTGACGGTGGTGGTTCTGAGACCTGTATAGGTCCCTCTGATATGGTTGTCCTGTGAAACATGGATACAGCACAGCCCTCTGGGCAGTCTGAAAACAGCATCTCCCCCCCCCCCCCAAGATGTGCAGAAATCTGGGAAAGTGAGTATGTGTATTTTTACATCCCCTGGTACTTACAATACATGCAAACTCCTCTTGCTCCAGCAGCTTTTTGGGCTTCAGGTATCCTTTGCCCTGGCAACACTCATAATGAACACTACTTAATTGTGTGGCGCAGAGGGATAGTTTGAATCAATGACTTTTGGAGCCGTGTTAGGATGCTGCTGGTGTTCTTATTGGAGGTTTTTATCTCACAGAGCTGAAGTCTTGTCTTCTTATTTAGTGCGTGTTCATGTTGCTTAGGTTATCATTCAGAGAAAAGCCAACTCCCTGTATTCCTGAATCAATTGCTTCGTCTTTACTCCACAGAAAACGTGTGCAGTATAATGTTAAATATATGTATAATGTTTTATGTTCAGTGCTTTGTCCAGAATAAAAGGTTCAGACTAAAAATAATTCAGATCTAGTGAAACATTACTAAAGTAGGTGCATGACCTGAATTGTACTCAATAACATGGCTTCTTCACGTATGAACTGATGTACTTTTGCTTCGGTGGCTGAGATGGCTGAGATGGTCTTGGTGTGGCTCTTCCACTCTGTCATCCCGTTGTCATGGACCTGAAACAAATATGATGTCTTCCCTGTGCCTGTGTGCCCGGGGAATGGGGAATTTCCACCCTGGTGCAGGAACATTTGCAGCACAGCAGCGGTGCTCATTCTTCTATTCATCTCTTGCTGGTTTTAATTCTTTCGGGACCTATTTAGACCTTGTGTGTGTGTTGGTGTATGTGTGGGATGTGGCAGGGAAGGAGGAGGGCTGCGGTGGTGGTACAGCTATGTCCATGCCCCATGAGGTGGGAGGGTGGCAGCAGCATCCCGTACCACAGGTACCACAGCAGGCAGCTTGGATGCAACCCCACTGCTGTGGTTTTGGCTGCAGTGGAAGGAAGTACAACCAAGAGACACAGCTCAGCAAGGTGCCCCTTGTCCCCAGGTGAAGGCTGGCTTCCATCAGCCGTTCCATCCTTCCTTCCATGGTCAGCTCCTGCCCTCCCACCACAGGCACGGGAGGCTGGCAGCTTTCTCCTCCTCCTGAGGCCACTTGGAAATGCTTTCTGAAAGGCTGCAGAGAAGTAAAGATGCTCATGGCTTAATGCAGTGTAGTCCCTGCTCTGCCATCACTTGCAGCAGGTATAATTTTGCCCGAAAAGCATCGATTATTTCTTGTCTTCAGACAAAAAGCCTCATTTGGTTCTGTGCAGCGCTCCCTTTCAGGACACATAATTGCTTCCATTTCTTTCTCTCCCTTCTGTATTTGGAACAGTCATACTCTGATTTGTTCTGTTAGACTGAGCAGCTCTTGGGAGGCTTCCCTCGAATTCCCTATGCCCTATAGTCCTTCCCTATTTGCCTTCTGCTTTGAAATGATACTGATTTGCAAGGGATGGCAAAGATGGACAAGGTCCTGTATGTGATTTTTTGCTGTGCAAGATCCTGATATAAATTATTCTCTTGTATTGGTAATTTTCCCCCCTCCGCCCAACAAAATGTCCCCTCTGGCAGGACTCTGTCCTCTCTCAATCTCCCTTTCAATCTGGAGGGCCATGGAGCTGCTGCGAGGGCTGGAGCAGCTCTGCGCTGGAGCCAGGCTGAGAGAGCTGGGCTGGGGCAGCCTGGAGAAGAGAAGGCTCCTGAAGGGGAGCCCTTAGAGCAGCTCCAGTGCCTAAAGGGGCTCCA
Organism: Strigops habroptila; assembly: GCF_004027225.2. Classification (NCBI taxonomy): domain Eukaryota; kingdom Metazoa; phylum Chordata; class Aves; order Psittaciformes; family Psittacidae; genus Strigops; species Strigops habroptila. The sequence continues at coordinate 2,889,260 of NC_044281.2, forward strand.
GGAAACCTGGAGAGGGGCTTTGGACAAGGGCCTGTAGGGACAGGACAAGGGGAATGGCTTTAACCTGCCAGAGGCGAGATTGAGATGAGCTCTGAGGCAGAAGTTCTTCCCTGTGAGGGTGCTGAGGCGCTGGCACAGACTTTTCCCAGAGAAGCTGTGGCTGCCCCATCCCTGGCAGTGTTCAAGGCCAGCTTGGACACAGGGGCTTGGAGCAACCTGCTCTAGTGGAAGGTGTCCCTGCCTGTGGCAGGGGGTTGGAACTGGATGAGCTTTAACTTCCCTTCCAACACAAACCAGTCTGGGATATTATGACAGTTGTCATCATCTCTTCAGAACTGGATAATTATTATGGTGTTATATCATATACTGTATTAATTTATTTTTATATATACGAGTGGTGTTAACTCTGTCATTTCTACATCTAACTGCTGGTGACTGTTATGAAAGATGTGCCATTTCTTGAGAGGGGGACATGATACAAGCCATTTGAAAATGTAGGTGAGGTCAGTACTCCTGCTTCTAACCAGTGTTTGACTGATGCACTCAGTCTCCACTAAACTGAGACTTCATAGTTTGACCACTGGGGTCCTGCTGAAGCTCATCCTTCTGCTGTTGCTCACCAAGGCTTTTTAGCCGGTCTTACTCAAGAGTTGACTCAACTAATATACAGAGGAATTAATTCCCACTTGAAAGTGTTTTTTTAATGTTGTTTTTTATTCCTAAAAACCAATTTTTGCATCTTTCACCGTATTTCTGCAGCTTTCCCAGTTATCACAGGCATAAGGCTGCTGCTGAATCAGCAAAACACATTTGTAGGTTCAAAATGAAGTCCCATCACAGGAGCAGAAGTATAGACTTTACCACTACATGGGGAATACAGATACTAACAGCATGGAAGTAAACGTGGAAGTACTGAAGTTGAGGAGCTGATGCGGGAACAACAAAAAAAATCCCACCGAGATGTGGTAATTACACTGAATTATATTAAAAATGGTATCTGAAGGTCAATATGTGTAGCTGAAATACCACTTCTCTCACCCAATATTAAAACTTAGATTTGACTAACTCATGAAGCGGGAAAATATGACTTACACTTTTCTCCCTTTTATTAAGACTAAAATTTCTTCACCCCTCTTTTCTAACAGGACTTCTAGTAGCTGTTCCTACCATGATTTTGGGGGCAACTACTATTTAAGTAACTATAACCTCCTGCTTTCAAGGAAAACTAATGAATTTGGAAGGGACTTCTGCCTATAAATGCACAAAGAGTGGAGAAACCACCCCCCAAACACATATATGGAAAGGAACAGTGTTTGGCATAAGAACAAAGAGATTTGCTGGCTAGGAACTGGAAAATGGCATTTGCTGTGACCTGTGGTAGTTAAGTCAGAGAACTGGTATTTTCTCTGTTAATCAAGGGGAGAGTCAATCCCAAAGTTCTCATGAGGTTATAAGAGACTTGTACTTGGAGAAGCAAAGCTTTTGTGGCAAAAGACTGATCTTCGTGCCCTGCCATTTCATTGTTTTGGTTTATGGGATCAGCTGTATCCTGTATTCGGGGGTTTTGCTGAATGCTGGAGACACAAAATCTGCAGGGCATGAATTGTAACTTCAGCTTCAGCGGGTGCTGAGCTCTGTCTTCAGTCTTAAACGCCGTTTATTTCTCTCTGTTTTCACGGAATCACAGAGTGGTTTGTGTTGGAAGGGACCTTAAAGCTCATCCAGTTCCAACCCCCTGCCATGGGCAGGGACACCTTCCACTAGAGCAGTTATTTAGGAGATACAGTAAGTGTAGGTATTTCTACTCTCATTAGCCTCATTTCCTTTGACTATCAGGAGCAACTTTTACTACTCAGCAGGAGATGTTATATTATCTGAAAAGGTATTTATCTGAACTCAAAAAAAGACAAATGAAGATGAGTATATGAGTTACCTACTGACAGCTCAGCCTGGGGGTACTGAATCAAAATTGTCTTCTGCAGTCTCAAGTCACTGTCTTGATATATTCACAAGTTCTGGTCCAGTTGCCCTCAGCTGTGGCTTCTGCTCAAGAATCAGGACATACAAACCTTTTCCAACCTTTTCCTGCATGCAGGTAATGCAAGCCAAGGGGCTGTTCTGGACATGCCACCCTAACCTGAGCCTGGGGCATGCCAGCATCCTCCCTCTTTCCTGCTCTTCTCCTTCCCTATGCAGTCTCTACTGGGTGTTTCCCTTGCTGGTTTTGTCAAACTCAGGGGTGTATTACAATTTCTTGAGTAAGAAGGTGGTAAGTACCATTTCTGCACAACGTGGCTGCAAAATGTCTAATGTTCTGTGATGGCAAACACTCTGCCCACACACCAGAGTGGTGATGAAAGTCAGATTTTACACCATAAGTGTGGTTGGTGTTGGTTTTTTTTTTTTTCATAACATGCAGATATTTGATATTGAATAACACAACTACTCTGGAAGGGATGGTTTGAATCAGGCTTGTGTTAGAGAGATCCCCAACAGCCAGCTACAACTGCTGCATCCAGAGGCAGGCTTCCAGAAGACTGACTGAGAATGGAGCCCTCTCAAGAGTTAACTTGAAGTTCATCTGCTCATATTTATTATGGGGGAAAAGCAGAAATGTGATTTTAGAAGTGAAAGGTGATGCTTTCATGTTCTCACAAGTCCAGCAGCTGGTTCTTCCAGAAGCATTGCAGTGACACACACATCCAAAATCCCGCGGTGGGAATGCAGACTGTTGGTGAGACTTGAGTGACAAACACGGGGTGCTTTGAGTTCAGCTTGCCAAGGCTGCTGTCGTGTGCTCACCATGCCTGCTGTGATAGCCTGAGAGCAGGCCTCTGTGGGGAGAAAAACCCAGTGTAAGATGCAGATGCTGGTTTTTTTGGCTGCTTGTTGCATTGAGGCAGTTTGTGCGAGCCCCTTTTCCTTGCAATGGCCACCATGTGCCTGACAGGTAGGTCAGAGTCCTTGCTTGTGGTTGAGCCCCAAGGTTGGGCTGTGAAAACAGCTGCAGCTGGACTAGGATATTGGGAGAGACTGGTGTGTGCTGGGATGGGAGTGATCCTGCGTGCAAGGGAAGGGTACAAGTCACAGCTCTGTGCAGCCTTTGGCAGCTCTTCCCTTCCCAGCTCCCTTGGGGCTTTGTCCCTTCATCACTCTCCTGCAGTCTCCACCTCAGCCTGGAGCACAAAATGGGTCTGTATGTACAAATAGGGAAGCAGGGAGAAAACAACTGACCTGGAAGCGTGATTTCCAGCTACTCACACCCTGAGCCTTTGTTCGGGAAAACAACGTGACTCAGTTTTCTCCCACAGGCTCTTAACTTCCCTGTGCATGGAGTTCCTGTCATGTGCAACTTAAAGCCAGAGGATTAATGAGCTTTGAAACCTTCCTAATGTTAAATGCATAACATTTACTTGAATAAGAATAATAGTAATAATAATAATCATACTATAGCATGCACGGGCAGTGACCACAACCTCTCTTGAGCAGGGTGGCTGCTGCTGTTGGGTGCCCTGGCTTTTGGTGAACACGCGCAACCCACAGCTTTTGTTTCCTGGCTTAATTTGTGTTTCCTGGCTTTTTGTGCACAGTGGATGCAGCTTCTTGCTGTTTCTCCTGGTGGGGGAAGCTGTTGGCAAGCTGCAGGCTGATGGAGAACGGTTAGCATGGGGATTCAGCTCAAAGGCTAAGCGCAAAATGTGCACAAACAGTATCTGTGTTAAGCCCTGTTTCCAGCCTGTGCATTTTATCTTGGTGTACTCTTTTTGTTAAAGTTGCAGCACCCTCTTCTGCTGTTTTATTTTCATAAAGGTGCTATAAACTGGAATCAAGTTGCCTTCTACTGTTCTCACTGATAAAACTAATGCAATTTATTGTCTGGGCTGCATAAGATGCTTTTTCCTGCAGATATCTGTGTGTGTGTGGGGTGTGCCTGTGCCCCTTGGATCTTGTTGGCAGGAGGGGGGTTTAATCTCCTTCAGTCACTTGACCTCTGCCAGATAACCCTGGTTTCTCTTGTAGTGAGCACACTTCATCCCACCTTTGCTCGTGGCTGGTCCATCTCTCAGCTTGCTGCAGCAGGAGGCTGGAGGGAGCTGACAGCAGCACTTTGCTTTTCTGCCTGGCAAGCAGCTCGGCCATTGTGTGTTTAAAAGCACAAGTCTGTGAATAAAGTGTGTTGTTTTGGAGGTCCTGAAGCAGTAAAGTCTGTGGGGAGTGACTTTCCATAGTAAAGGCTAGAGAAGATACTCATACATCCGTAATGCAGGGTGTAATCTCACGGTTTTGAACACTGTTAAACTCAGTGATAATTACTTTGCATCTTTTTACCAAACGTTGATTTCCGAGGCATTTTTCTAAACTCTTACGTTAAAGTATACAATTACAGAACCATGGAATGGTTTGTGTTGGAAGGGACCTTAAAGCTCATCCAGTCCCAACCCCCTGCCACGGGCAGGGACACCTTCCACTGGAGCAGGTTGCTCCAAGCCCCTGTGTCCAACCTGGCCTTGAACACTGCCAGGGATGGGGCAGCCACAGCTTCTCTGGGCACCCTGTGCCAGCGCCTCAGCACCCTCACAGGGAAGAGCTTCTGCCTCAGAGCTCATCTCAATCTCCCCTCTGGCAGGTTAAAGCCATTCCCCCTTGTCAAAGGAAAGCATGTATGACTTGTGCAAGCCCTCAAGTATCCATCTGCCTCCAGGTAGGAACTGCTGGAGATCAGAGCTTCGTTACTGTTTTTTGTAACGTAGTGGTATTTCCCTTTCTTTCCAGTTTAGCTTCTTTACTGGTTTAAGGTGTTCCAAGTCTCATTTTTCATCTCCACCCATCTTTACTGCTCCCAGTCCTTGAGCAGTGAAGCTGGCTTTGGCAGTCCATGTTTGCCAGTGAAGGGGGTTAGTGCCAGACCACAGGCTCTGCGCTGGAGCCTGCCTCACAGGGGCCTTTTCTGCTGCTGACATTGGTGTGAGCCGCAAGAACTGGGGACAGAGCCATCCTCTGCTGAATGAGCACCCTTGGAGCCCTGAGCTGGCATCTGCCCACATTGCCCTGCCTGCTGCAAAAGCCCAGTGTGATGGAGATTAAAATAGAAGTGGTTTTCTAAGCAAGAAAAACTAAAGCATTTTCTTTCCTGATGTTGAGCAGGAACGTGGTGTCTTAGGGGTGAGCATGGCTGTGCCATGCAGAAAGAAGCAGCACCCAGCTCTTCGTCTTGTACCAGTGCAGTTTGCCAGCTAGAAAATGGAGAATTAGAGAAGAAATGTCTGGGTTTCCCCTATAGATATGTTTTTAAGCTGGACTTTAAAACTGTTCCTTATGCATCGTGCCTGTGGGCTGGTTCTTACCCTGTAAAACTGTCCACAGCTGTCAATATATAAAGGCTTTTTGTACTTAGTTACAGTAAACTTATTTTCAGTTCCAAGTCTCATGTTTGTTTGAAACTCAGGGAATGACTGACTGGGGTAATATAAGGAATAACAGTTTGTGAAGCAACTAGAGGTTATAATAGCGTAAAAACTTAGTTAAAAACTGCTAGCAATTTGTTGATTAATTGTGACTTTATGTAAAGCAATGTTCATGTAGAAAGGGAATTATCAACAGCTCTTTAAAAATAATCTTTTTTTTGCACCATAAATATGGGATTTCCATGTCAAACATAATTTATAGCTTATATTCCAATAGTTTGGAAGAGGTTTTAGTAGATATGGGCTGCTAGGTTGGGAAAATATTAAAGGAAATGGTAAATCATCATGGTGTAAATACAGTATTCTCATTTGGTGGATTGAGTGTAGTCCATTGCAGCATGGGAAGCTGACTGCAGTTAATGCTGTGTTGAGCTTTCTAAGCATTTTCACTACTTCATGCTAAAACCGAATTGGCTTATTTTTCAGGATTATTGGAAAATGTCACCATGAAATGTTGGGAAATGTCTTTGGAAAAAAAACCTGAGTCTGAATTAATGCAACTGTCATAGAATCCAAGACTGGTTTGGGTTGGAAGGGACCTCAAAGCTCATCCAGTTCCAACCCCCTGCCACGGGCAGGGACACCTTCCACTAGAGCAGGTTGCTCCAAGCCCCTGTGTCCAACCTGGCCTTGAACACTGCCAGGGATGGGGCAGCCACAGCTTCTCTGGGAAAAGTCTGTGCCAGCGCCTCAGCACCCTCACAGGGAACAGCTTCTGCCTCAGAGCTCATCTCAGTCTCCCCTCTGGCAGGTTCAAGCCATTCCCCTTGGCCTGTCCCTACAGGCCCTTTTCCAAAGCCCCTCTCCAGGTTTCCTGGAGCCCCTTTAGGCACTGGAGCTGCTCTAAGGTGTCCCCTTCAGGAGCCTTCTCTTCTCCAGGCTGCACCAGCCCAGCTCTCTCAGCCTGGCTCCAGAGCAGAGCTGCTCCAGCCCTCGCAGCAGCTCCGGGGCCTCCTCTGGCCTCCCTCCAACAGCTCCACGTCCCTCTTGTGCTGTTGCCCCAGAGCTGGATCAGGACTGCAGGGGGGATCCCCCAAAGCGCAGCAGGATCTGCTAGTGTATAGACTTAAAATATTTTGTCAGATCCCTTCTTCTCTAACTTGATCAAACCAGTTTTAGACACGCTTTATGCATCCATCAGTTTGTATCGTCCGAGGCTGTGCTGTGTAACTTAAGTATAGTGGAAGTTTTCGTAGGGTGCCAGCACCCTCTTGTGGGCAGTGTCACGGCAGAGGATTTTTGTCTTCTCAAGGTGCAAATACCCAAATCCTTTACAGGTGCAGGTGGTGTCCCCGCTCTGATCAACTGTGACACTCTGTGTTTCTTTGGAGGTTGTAGCCGCTTGACTGAAACAGACTGTTCCTTTGGAAACAGCTTCTGAGATTTACTGGACCAGTTTAGAACAGTGTGATCTTCACAGTGATGAAGTCACATATTTTCTTATAACTAGGAGGTTATCTATAAAAATAAAGCCATCTGGTCCTGTTGGAACAGCTGGGCAATTTATGTGTATCCGTGGAAATAAAAGACAGTTTCTTGTATCATTAGTCCTTCCCGTTATCCTGTATCCTTCTTACCCTGTATCTGCCATTTCTTTCCCACCCCACTGCTGGTAGTCAAGGAATCTTCCAGTTTTGCCGTCACTGATGCCAGTAGGATCAAAAACCTGATGTTTGAAAAGGGGGTTGTAGTGGAAGGTGGTGTTTTTCTGCAGGATGCGTTGCCTGTGATAACACAGAAGTTGATTTTAGTCTTAAACTGTTATTTGCCACAGTTTTTGCTGACCCTTTCTGCTAGAAGGTGCAGAGATTGCACATGGTGTTCTACTCAACAGCTGCTTGTACCTGTGGGATGTTTCTCCTGGCCCCAAGCATCTTCAGTCTTGATTATTTTGTGTTTATTACTGTTTATTTTTCCAATCAGGAGTGTCCAGAATTGTTTCTCCCCCTCCCTTTGCTGGGGTCACAGGGAAGTTGGCTCTGGGGCTGTGTATTTTCATTATGTACTATTTATTCTTACAGAATCAGCAATTTGTCCCTTTTAAGGTTTGAATTGCTATTTGTAATGCACTTAAATCTGGAAAAGAAACAAATCCTGTGTTTCCTCTTTTCCCAGGTTGCAGGATCAGCATGTGTCTCTAACAGTTAAAAAGGTAAGTAAAGGTCTTTGCGAATGTATCACGAGATTCTTTGTGTTCTGACTGCTGCATTCAGATCAGAACTTGGAGCAGGGGATTCATCTGAATGCATTTAAAGAGTTCTTTTTAACTTTATTACGTATATGTAACTGTTGTGTTTGTCACTGAATCCCTTCAGTGTATCAGTCCAGTTTGAAAATAGAGAAAATACTGTTAAAATAGCTCACTCCATCTGAAGTACCTGTTACAAAACATGACTTCCCCTTCTGCCTGCAGATTGGCCCCAATAAAACTTCATAATAAATCTACATTACAAACCAGTTTACTGTAGAATAAAACTGCAAACATTGTGAGTTATTTCTAGTTTGGAGCTGGGCTTTACACTCGGTCAAGGGAGCAAGAGGTGTAAAATCAATTCGTTATGTCCTGTGACAGTAGATGGTGCTGTTGGAGTGGATTGCACCACCCGAGGAGCTGACCTGCAAGCTGAGGCACATGGCACGGGGGCTCTTGGGGTTCTTGGTGCACAGCCAGCAGCTTTGTGTTTTGAGGTTTGCTGCGCTGAGCAAATGCTGAGGCTGTAATTAGCCTATAAAAGTCGTAGTGGTTGCTGTAGTTTAGATTCAGTATTGCTGCAGTACACAAAACTTGAAGGAATCATAGAATCATAGGCTGCTTTTTTGCTTTCTGCAAGTCGTGCTGTTTGCTCCAAGGAGCAAAATGAATTCCCATTCTCCCAAGGAATGTTTTCCTCCTTTTCCTATCTATTAATGGTGCTTTTCCTTCAAGGCCATGTAGATGTAGATATCTCACCCTCCACGTAATCCACATTATTATAGCAGCCTTCCAGTATCTGAAGGGGGCTACAAGGATGCTGGGGAGGGACTCTTCATTAGGGGCTGTGGTGATAGGACAAGGGGTAATGGGTTCAAACTGAAACAGGGGAAGTTCAGGTTGGATATAAGGAAGAAGTTCTTTACTGTGAGGGTGGTGAGGTGCTGGAATGGGTTGCCCAAGGAAGTTGTGAATGCTCCATCCCTGGCGGTGTTCAAGGCCAGATTGGACAGAGCCTTGGGTGACATGGTCTAGTGTGAGGTGTCCTTGCCCATGGCAGGGGGGTTGGAACTAGATGATCTTAAGGTCCTTTCCAACCCTAACTATTCTATGATTCTATTATAATATCACATTATCCCATAATGTCACATGTTACTTTTTTGTTTATAAAAAGGCTGAAAAATGCCACAGTTAATGTTGGCATTGGGAAGTCTCTTGTTCAGACCAAACATACAAACCCTCATCTGGAAAACGTGTGACTTAAACATTGCTTTTTAAGATTTGCATGGGTTTGTATTCCTGGTCCTCAGGCAGTGCCTGAAACACATACCTAAGAACAGGAGGAAAAATTACCATGGTTGCTGAAGGCAGTTTGGTTTCATGCATTGGGATGTGCTAACTTTTCCTTACTCACATCTCTCTTTGTTTCTGAGATATGCATAAGGCTGAAGCCACACTGAAGAGTTGCCCTCCTGTTTTAATAACAAGGTAAAGAGGAATTTGCCTTTCCACACTGAGTAGTGAGGATGCCTTTGCTACTGTCCTTCTAAGAAAACTGCCCTTCCTTCTCCCTTTCACTTACTGAAGGGTTAATTGTCACATGTGCCTCTTGCGGTGGGTAGGGATGAGCTGCAGCTTTCATTCATCAGAGCATCCTGTGCTTGGAGCAACTGGCCTCAGCTGGGTGAAGGGATCTCAAGGCAACACAGGGGCATTTTGGGGGTAGACCTCTGCCTTGTGAGGGGTGCTGGTGGTGTCTGCAGGGCTGGTCATGGCATCTCCTTTAGCCGTGGCGCTTGGCATGGGGACCCTCTCCAGCGCGCTCCGGCAGCGCTGCAAACGCAGGAGGAGGAGACGAGCGGAGCGGAAAGGTAGAGTTTGAATTGCTGTGTGCTCAAAACAGGGTATGGACGGGGGGTGGGTTGTAAATGTAGGTGTTTTCAGGGGAGGTTTGAACCTTTCATTGCTAAGTGCAACTTTAGTGTTTTCAGTTTGGATTTATAAGAAGTATTTTGAACAGGATCCTTCAACATCTCTCAACATTTCCTTTTATTAGCTTTCAGAGTTTGGAAGGAGAGCACTTTTTACCATATATGAAACATAACTAAAGCTGCAGCTTTTCTGACTTTTATTCTCTTCTGAGTTTTGGCTCATCTGTCAGGCTATATTTTTTTTCATATATGCCGTTCTCTGTTAACATAAAACATTGGGTAGTTGCTAAATTTTCCTTTCAAGGTAATCTAGTTTTTCCATAACGATGCGGATAAACCATGACTGCTGTTAAGAGCCTTTTACAACTTTTTTCTTGCATTGAATACACAGAATATTCAAACAAAGGAAACTCAACTTTTATCTCTCCTTGTCCTCATGTAGCACATCCTTTCTACAGCCAACATTTAGTTAAAAATCTTTCAAGTAGTCTCTTGGGGAAATAAAACACTATTGTAGTCTAAATGTTACGGAGTGTGGTGCTGTGCAGAATCCCTTGGCTTCAGTGAGAAGGTTTAGCCATCAGATGGACTTTGATTTGTCGCTCCATGTTAAAAAATTCCCTCTACTACACCAGCGTAGAACAGTTGAAACCTGAGAGACATTGAGGTGCTGGAGCGGGGCCAGAGAAGGGCACCGGAGCTGGTGCAGGGCCTGGAGCACAAGTGTGATGAGGAACAGCTGAGGGACCTGGGGGGTTTAGTCTGGAGAAGAGAAGGCTCAGGGGGGACCTTCTCGCTCTCTGCAACTGCCTGACAGGAGGATGGAGCCAGGAGGGGGCTGGTCTCTGCTCCCAAGGAACAAGGGATGGGACAAGAGGAAACGGCCTCAAGATGCCCCAGGGCAGGTTTAGATGGAGCTGAGGAACAATTCCTTCCCCAAAGGGTGCTCAGGCATTGGAACAGGCTGCCCAGGGCAGGGCTGGAGTCACTGTCCCTGCAAGTGCTCACACACCGTGTAGCCGAGGCCCTCAGTGCCATGGGTTAGTGGTGGCCTTGGCAGTGCTGGGGAACGGTTGGACTTGATGATCTTAAAGGTCTTTTCCAACCTGGTTGATTCTATGATTTTGGAACTATACCTGGGAGAAAACAGTTCATGCAGCCAAGGAGCAGACTTTCTGCACAGTCCTATTCTACGTACAACATGTACTGTACATGCACTGACATAAATTAGTTAACTAATATGTATGTCAGTTATGCATTATTGTTGCTTTTCAATGCTCTCTACATCTCTGAGCAGCAAGGAAGCTTTTTCCTTTATTCCTACATTGTTTTTAAACAAAAGGTTTTCTCAGAGAGTGTCACTCTCGTTGTGTCACTTCTCCCACAGCAGGTTTGTAGGAACAAAACTTGAGATTTTACTGAGACCTGCTGTCCTAGGCAAGTGCATGGCTTCAGTGGAGTCTTTTGGAAGCTGTCCTTGCTCAGATGCCACCAACAATTACCCAGCCTCGATGCTGGAGCAGTGTGGAGCCTTCGTGCCTGTAGGACCTGAGAGGTTTCTGGATGTCTGTTGCTAAATGGATTATTTAGAGGCAGCAGTTGAGTTTATTACTGCAGTTTTGCTGCGTTATTGCTCGCATGGGAGTTTGGAAGGTCAAAGTAGTCAAAAATGCTGTTCTTCAAAGTTTGCTCTTCAAACAACTGAATTATTAATGATTTCAAAAATAATCACCCGTATGAAGACAGGCTGAAAAAGTTATTTAGCCTGGAGAATAGAAGCTGTGTGGAGACTCAGAGCAGCTTCCAGTTTGTGAAGGGGGCCTGCAAGGATGCAGAGGGGGACTCTTCATCAGGCGCTGTAGTGATAAGACAAGGGGTGATGGGTTCAAACTGAAACAGGGGAAGTTCAGGTTAGATCTTAGGCAGAAGCTCTTCCCTGTGAGGGTGCTGAGGCGCTGGCACAGACTTTTCCCAGAGAAGCTGTGGCTGCCCCATCCCTGGCAGTGTTCAAGGCCAGGTTGGACACAGGGGCTTGGAGCAACCTGCTCTAGTGGAAGGTGTCCCTGCCCGTGGCAGGGGTTGGGACTGGACAAGCTTAAAGGTCCCTTCCAACACAAACCAGTCTGGGATTCTATGTCTTGGCAAGAGAAGAAACTTTTCTGTAGTGAGCAGCCTGGGTTCAGAGTTGTCTACCCTCACTTTCTGGAAGCATCCATGGGACCTATTTTATATGGAAAGGCTTTTATTTTTTATTTATTTTTTTTTTTTAACTACCTGTAGCTCTGGACCACATTGGGAGCAAGTTTGGAAGAGTAATCTCCTAATCAATATGTATACAAAAAGTGCTGATAAGTTCTCTGCCCCAGTCAAGTCCTGTGTTCTACACGTTACATGTACTGTTTGGATGCTCTTTGCTAGGAAAAGTAGATGTTATTTGGACTTAATGAGTAAGTATATTCAATTCACTCATTTCACAGTTGAAGGGGATGATTTTTAGAAGTTAGTTGTAATGGAAATCAGTGGGGTGGTACTTCTCTAAAATGCACACAGCTGTCTTGCTGTAGTGATGTGCTTGGAATAGAGAGTCATAGCGAAAGACACACAGTTTCCCAGGATACCTTCCGACTTCTGTTGCTCTGAGAGACTTCAGGTCTACTTTACATCTTGCTTTAGGCATCAAAGTCAAATCCTAGCTGTGGTAGGGCAGTTTTAGAGTAGGATCAGTTGAGCAGCTGTTTGCCAAGCAAAGGGAGGAGTCTCTGGATGCTTGTGGAGCACATGCACCAGGAGCCTGTATCTGTTAGTATACTAAAATATTATATATGTGTTACTAGTTCTTTTTCTAGTTCTTCCTTGCCTGGGCAGGTGGTTATGTCTGCAGTGGGAACGCATGTTGTTGAGTTGAAATGTGATGGGATCACATAGGTGGCACAGTCCAACCCTTCCTGCTCCATGCAGGGTGAGTTTTGGTGCTTTAGACCACAACATCTAAGAACCAAAGCACTGGAAAGTATGGGCTTACTAGCCTGGGGTCTGTGCTAGGTGTCTCCTGCAAGAGAGCAGGTCAGCAAGCAGAGCAACACAGGAGTTGATGGGCTGTTGCAGTGCTGGGTGCTGGAGGAAGGTGCTGAGCACCGCTGACTGTTCTCAAGTGTAGTTCTTTATAAGGAAAGGATTGGGAAAAATGTGTTGATTCATTATACACCAAGAATAAATTTAGATTCACTCTTAAGCACATATGGTTAAACTGTAAAAGGACACATCATTAAGAAATGTGGTCAGACAGCTTAGTGCTGTTTGGCTGCATCGTTTACTACTCTCGCATCACATCTCTTACATACCTTATAGCTCTTCTGTCAACTGTCCTTCTGGGCTGTCTGTTAACTGATGCTCACAAATCTGTTTAGCACATTTATTTAAGTTAATAATAATAAAAAGTATAAATTCTGCCTCATATAAGCTACAGTTAATGCCACCAACAGTCTGCATTAACTCACACAGATATTGATGCAACTGGCATTCATGTTTACTTATGCCTTTATCTTTTTTATGCTTTTCCTTTACTTTATGCTGGAGAAGCAGGATGGTCAGATGCAGTGGTGGTGCTGAGCCCCAACTCATCACACAGCTCCTCAGGAGGGTTTCTCTCTGGGGTAGCTGGGCACTGTTCCTGTGTTTCCCCTCAGCACCTCTGTAGTAATTCAGAATTGTCCAAGCCTTCTGCCCATGAGCACAGTGGTGCTGCAGGAGGAACTGGAGCCAGTTTGATGTGGTAAATAAAGTGACAATTATTTACAAGCCCTGTTGATTACAATCAGCTCATTTCCTCTTGTTACACCGGAGTTGTGCTGAAGCTATACAGTGCTAATGTGGCAATGCAGCTCTAGTAGTTCAGTAAGAAAAAGGTTTTTTTATACTGTGCTGCAGAAATAGTCACCAAGGCTAAAACGGATGGGAAGATGAAGCCAGGTGTGAGCCTACCTTACAACAGCCCATTAATTTATCCTGAACTCACAAGCTTGGCAAACAAAACATCTTTTGGAATACAGTATTTTTAGAAGCATCCCACCTTTTTTTCACACATACTTGCAGTGCTTGCTTTTTAAACAATACGTATGCTTTGGTTTCAATGAATAGTTAAAAAGATTCTTATTTATCATTTTGGTTTTGTTGTCTTTGCTAATCAGTTGAAGGGAAAGTGTATTAAGTCTTCATACTTGCTTCAGTTGTGTGTTTTAAACCTCAAATGTGGTTAGTAAGTACATACAGTGTAGGTGGTGGACAGTATATGGTAGTAGCAGGGGTTATTTGCAAACAAGTGAGCATCCCTTTTCCAAATTCATCACTGTGTACAACAGGCTGGTAACACTAGAGAGATGTTGGAGTTTGATTCTGGTTCCAAAATGCCTTGTTGGTCCATGCCTGGTTGCCATGAAATATGCGTTATCAGGATGCAATAAAATCCCAGTGCTTTCATGAAAATACATAAACTTTGGGTTTTGTAGGCCACAACAGAAGTCACCTTTTTGTAGGCACCATTTTTATACCTTTTTGGCACAGCTGTTGACTGATGGTGATGTCTGAGCTGTGCATCTACACAGAATAGGTGTTGCTGCTTCTGTTTCTGTAGAGAAATGTTTCCTCTTCATTGCTACACCAAAGTGTTTATAATGCTGTCCATGATACATGTAATAATCTGGTGGATCATAGTATTAGTATACCCAAAGTCATAGACTTACTGATAGTATGAGTTAATTAGGATCAGAATCAGCTTTCTCTATGGGAATAGGAAAGCAAATTTAAGCAGCTTTTATAGAGCAAGTGGAAGTAGCCTGTTTAGCAAAAGTTCTGCTCGAATTTTTAATCTCTTTAAGGAGAAAAAGTTGATTTGCCTTTCCCCTCTCCATCTGCTTTAGCCAGGACAGTGGCCATGGGTGAGAGAGATGCCCAAGCTAGTGCTGCTGCAGTGGAGCCATGGCACACTTTGGCTTTAAAAATTGATGTATTCAAGAAAAAATTGAATGGATTGTAACATTTGAAGTATTTCCAGGTGTGATGGGGACCTGAATCAGACAGGGTTGTGATCCTGTCCATCTTTCCTTGGGCTGTTGCACTGACTAGTGGCATAGGTACTCCTGCACGTATTGTGCTCGTGTTCAGAGCATGCACTAGCACAATGGCTCAGACCTTCTCAAGTGATGTCTTCTTTCCAAAGTCTGTTGCTTCCCAGCTGGGACTGGGAAAATCTCAACAACTCGGTGTCTCTGGCTCTTTACTTGTGTAGTACTCCACAAAAAGCAAAGTAAGATGCATCCTGTCCTCCTTTCCTCCCATATCCTCTCTGAGAGCAGTTGTCTTCAAGCTGTAGGTGTTTCTGTTGACTTCTTCTGGAAAATAACTCTCTTCCTTTCCCAGTTCTCTCACTCATCCCTTCTTCCTCGGTAAGGATTTCTGTTGTTCATCAGTTATTGCTGGCACTCGGGTACTTGGCATTGATGTACCAGCCCCAGTGACAGCGATGGGTTGTACCCATCTAGGGACTGGTGGTACTGCAAGATAAGCAATAAAATACACACTTTGCTTGCTATGGGGCCTCATCTTTCAGTCATTGATGATCATCTTGGTTTTGGGAGGGATCTTGGCTCAGGATTTAACCAAACCAGACATTCATCAGTTTGGTGCTGGATAAGAAACTGCATCTACAGTGGCTTGACTGAATTGTCTGCGTGGTGACCTGCAGAGTGGATTTGATGTTAATTTTGAGTTTAAAAACCCCCCAAACAAACAGTAGTGAGATAAAGTAGTTTACATACTCTTTCAGATCAAAAATGTTGCAGTTCCTCACACAAACCTCCAAATTCTTGCAAACCTGGTGAAATTTGCCATTCTGCAGAGTGCACTTCAGCTACAGAAGTAGGCACTTTGGGGAAATACTGTGTGAAAAGTGAACAAAACACATGGGCAGCCCATAGCAAAGCCAGTGCCCAGGCTGCTGCTTTTAGGAGAGATTTAATACTTTTTTACATTGTATTGTTGGTACCTTAAAGCTTAATTATCCCACTCTCTGTTTTCCAGACAGAAGCAGTCTCCGCCAGCCAAGAAACCAGCAAAAGTATTTCACAATGGATATAGACGATGAAGAAAACATGAGTAAGATGTGTTTATTTGCACAGTAATCACCTATGTAATCATATCTGAAGGTGGCTTTTTCTCCTGAGCACAGGGATGATTGTGAAGAGATTTGGGAAGCACAAATTTACTTCGTATGTTTTAAACCATGTATAGAAGAGTGAATCAGAGCTTTTGCATTTGGTGTGTTTTAAATGCACATGGTGCTAGTCTGATTAGACCTTGTATCTCATATTTTTCTTCCAACAACTGACTAATTAAAGAAAATACTTCCCTGGTTTGAACCAGCAATGAAGAAGAGAGGGAGAATCCCAGTAGTGCCAATGCTGACAGTGAGGGACCAGTCAGAAGGGAGGAGTGAGATGAAAGAGATGGAGTTTAAGTGTATAAAATAAATGAGGGGAAGCAGAAATGGAGGAAGGAAAAGCAAAAGGAGGAGCTAGGAGACCTTGCATGGCTGATTATTCTTATTCAATACTTGTTGTTCCAGCCCTGAATCATTGAAGTGCATTTAAGCACAGAAGTACTCAAATACAGTGATCATCTTGGTGCATACACTAGCAAAGTACTGCTAATGGTACCGTGGTATAATTAAGATAACCTGTGGAGAAAAGTGTTCTCACTAAAACATACAAATTTTGAACTCTTATTGGCTTTTTAACTCTCTTTTTTGGTGAATGAGAGAAATGTTCCATTGCTACCATGCTGACATGTTGTGCCTGACTGTAAAAATATGAACAAATGTGCTCCTTTTTTCCCTAAGTGACCATGGCTAAACAGTGCATCACTGACAAAGCCCAGCAGTGTAGGAGACTTTGGAGCAGAAGAGTTGTAGTTCAGGCTGAAGGAGTTACAGAACATTTTTATAGGGAGATAAATGAGTTAGATTATTGTGTTTAAAAAAAAAAAACCAAAGCCAAAAATTAAATATCATCACCCCAAACCCTGGAACTCTTCTGTTGACTAGAAAGCATCTTCTTTTCTTTGAGTGAAACGGTGAACTGAACTGGAAGGTGTTTGCTAACACTTTCTTTTCCTTAGTATAAAAAAAATTACTTCAGATGGATGCTTTCTAAAAGTGGTCTCCGTAAGGAGGATTTCATAAAATGCAAGGGATGTAATTGAATAATTCACGTAAGAGATTTTTTTAAATATAAAACATCCTCTTATCTCAATAAGAAGTATATCTGAGCATGAATAAAAGCTGCCTTCCTAAGCTGGAGAAAATAACATTTTGGAGTGGCCTCCAAAGCTCACTTTGCAGGAGCATTCTGTAAGCAAAATACTCAATTTTTGTCTGCTTCTGGGTTGGTTTTTTTGGTGTGTGTTAGTGCATCCCTATGGGAAAGCATTCACTGAACCTTTTGTCTTATCAGGAGCCTGGCCCCATGGAATTGTAGGTTTGGGACATGCATTTGTATAACCGCTGTTGTCTCCCAGAAATATGTTTTGAGTTGTCATCTGTGCTGTGGTTTTGAAAGGAAGCTACAGATACCAATGGCTACTTGGATGAGCCCAGTTAACAGAAGGTGCAAGAAGACCTTCCTGCATCTCTGTGCCCACACAAACATCATGAATTTGAAATGTTAAATCATCAGATTTGCGGGGGAGAAACCAAAGGTGAAATTACTGAGTTCTTCACCTTGATTTGTGCAGAGATCTCTTAAAAAAAATTTAATCTTTCTGTATGTTTATATCTCTTAAGATTAAGAATTTTTATCAAAAGTTGCCTATTAATTTTTTATTATTTTATGTAACTCCTGTTTGGGGAAGTATCTTACAGGAGAGGAAAGTGGGCATAGGCAGTATTTCTAGCCTGCAGTTGCATAAATAGAATTGCTCTGCAGAATCCAGAATTAGCTGAAATCTTGGTTCAGCTAAAATGTAAGACAGTGATGACCTCCCTGCAGTCCTGATCCAGCTCTGGGGCAACAGCACAAGAGGGACGTGGAGCTGTTGGAGCGAGGCCAGAGGAGGCCACAGAGATGCTGTGAGGGCTGGAGCAGCTCTGCTCTGGAGCCAGGCTGAGAGAGCTGGGCTGGGGCAGCCTGGAGAAGAGAAGGCTCCTGAAGGGGAGACCTTAGAGCAGCTCCAGTGCCTAAAGGGGCTCCAGGAAACCTGGAGAGGGGCTTTGGACAAGGGCCTGTAGGGACAGGCCAAGGGGAATGGCTTGAACCTGCCAGAGGGGAGATTGAGATGAGCTCTTAGGCAAAAGCTCTTCCCTGTGAGGGTGCTGAGGCGCTGGCACAGACTTTTCCCAGAGAAGCTGTGGCTGCCCCATCCCTGGCAGTGTTCAAGGCCAGGTTGGACACAGGGGCTTGGAGCAACCTGCTCTAGTGGAAGGTGTCCCTGCCCGTGGCAGGGGGTTGGGACTGGGTGAGCTTTAAGGTCCCTTCCAAAGCAAACCGTTCTATTATTCCATGATTCTACATTAATATCCTAGAGAAAAAGCTGTGTGTCAGACTTCAGTTTTTAAGGTCTTCCTCCTTTATCCTTTGAACATAAGAGAAGATGTTACAAGAGATTTGGAAAGACGTTTTTTTAAGAATGCTTTGATTTGGTTCTCTGTTGCTTTGCATGGCTAGCATGTCTGCAGCACTCTGAACACCCCAGGAACTTGTGCCAGAAGCCATCTGTATATGATCTCAGTGTCAAATCACTAGAAATAACTGTTTTGCCAGGTGTAAATTCATGCTGTGGCCTATCCTTATGGATTATTACAGGCAAGGAGCAGTGGGGCACTTTGCAGGACATTTGGGCCACTAGCATGTGGCTGGCCTGACCTTTCTCTTTGATCATTTTCCCCCTTTTCCTAAAAAGATGCTTAGAAGAGATCACATGGGTTTTTTTCTGCCTGTTGTTTATGCAAAAATGACTTGATTTGGAATTTCCCCAGGGCAGTAAATGAGAGCAGCAGTATAACGGGTAGGTAGAAACATCTTTCAGTTCAGAGTAATCTCCGTTTAATTAAGCGTGCTCCAGATCAGACAAAGCAGGGAGAGTGTTGTCTCTCAGCAAGCAGGTAAGTTCCCCGATGAATAAATCATCTTAATTAGATGTAGTTTTTAATTACAGGGGATAAAGCCAGAAATAACCCAATGCACTCAAGACGTAAGATTTTATTCTTTAGTGGCATGAAAACTTCCTGTGCCTCTTCCCTTCTTGAAAGGCTCTCAGGTTTGTCAGCCTCTCAAACAAGACTTTAGGGTCAAAACAACTTTACTTCCACTGAAGTTGTTGTCCTGTGATCCTGTCGGCTATGAGTTTTACTAAGGCTTCTTCCCCAGACATTAGTCAAAGCTGCCAACTGCTTTGAGTGACTAGAAAATAAGCCAGTCTTATGAAAAATGTCTTATTCTTCGATCGGGGTAGTATTAATGTTTAAGAAAACAGGATCAAGGGTTTATATGTGTATTAATGCTACAAAGCAGTGAATACACAGCAGCCACAGTGGGCCTCAAAGGGCTCTCTAAAGCATTCACTCCTTGAAAACTTCCTTAAAGACTGGGAAACACATAGACTTGACAGTATATTTCAAATCTAGAATTAGGCTGCTTTTAAACCTGGTTTAGGGTATTTTAGGAGAATCCACCTAACGTTTCTGAGGCCAGATGTATGATGTTAACATATGGTCGCTTGTCAACCCCAATAAAAGTGTAAGGTAAAAGGAAAAAAGATAAGAACAGAGATATTATATATTTTATGATTCAGATGGTAATTTCTTTTCTCCTTCGAGCTCTCTCCTATGCTTTATCCTTTCCATGAGTGTTTTAACATTCTCATTTCTTGTTTTCCTGCCTTATTTTAGCTGTGATGCTGGCAGCACAAAGCTTAACACTGGTCTCCAAATCAGACCAATAGACTTCAAAATGATCTAAACTGGTTTTTAGAACATGTATGGAGTGGTGGTCTACGTCTGCCATGACCTCTGCTTTATAGCAAACTAATTTTGCTCCTTTTGAGAACTAATGCTCTCAGCTTGAGCTATGATGGGATCCTGAAACAGCCAGAGCTTTCAGGGGATGAAGATGCCCTCCCCCATTCTCCTTGCAATGAGTAAGAGACTCCCCAAAGTCTTATGGTCTCTAAACCAGCATATTACCACAATGAAGAAGACGACAGAATAGAGCATGAAGAGTAAGATACAGAGCATCCAGCAGTAGGTCTACTGAGAAGAGGATGAACTTGGGACAAGGCCTGCGGTGTAGAGGAGGGATGACAAGGTTGGAGACTTCTGTAAAATCATGTGCAGGATGGGTTATTTAGTATTAGAATGATCAAACTGACAGAACAGCAAAGAAAACCCAGTGGATGCATTAAGTGAGACTAGCAGGTTGGGGTTCAAAGCTAGCCATGGGAGATACTTTCATGCAATATGTAGTGCATTGCCCATGATACTGTGAATACCAAGGGTTTCATGGGGTCTTGAGAAGTAGGTAGACAAATCTCTGGGGGAGAAAACCTCATTTATGGCTCGCTGCCTTGCTCTCTGAGACAACCCAGAGCTGTGGCTTGTCCTGGGGAAGGGCTGCTGTGGCCTTGCTCTGCTTCGATAGCCTCTCTTGGGGTTTGCTAGTGGCCCTGTCACAGGTGAGGATGAGCTAATAGGGTTGTTCTTAACTTCTTTAATAAGGTGAGATGTCTGGGGAAGGGAGAGCTGCTTTTGGACAGCAGGGAGAGGCTGGGCTGGAGGAGTTACTCCATGTCTGAATATGGACAAGATTAAACAAGATGACTTCTCTGACTTTAACATGTGGTGATAGCTAATCTGTTTTGACTAATCTGTCAGATCTTCTCCAGCCCTCACCGCTGGTGGGCAAGACAGGCTAAAGAAAAGGTCTGCACCCTCAGCCTGAGAAGGAGTTTCCCTTTCCTGCAGTCCAGTGACTCTGTGGGTTGGAACAGAGTCTTTTTTTCCCCATCATGTGCAAGGCTTGGACTTGAATCACCTGCACAATGCAGAAACTTGCCTGCTTTCATGATCTCTGCTTTGACTTGGGCTGCTAGCTCCCTGCTTGCTTTCTCTCCTAGTTTCTCCCACCCTGCAGGTTCTCAAAGCTTACAAGCCTAGTAGCTCTCAAGCAAGGAGTAGTTCTTTCTTATTGAGACAAGGTAAGCATGCAAGTTTCTTTCTTGCTTCCTACAAGTCCCCCCTCCCTGTCAGGGCATCATTTCCCCTGTGTCATGAAGTGGATTAAGGAGTTCCTCCAGCTGCTGTACTTACATGGAGAAGTTCAGGGGGGTTTGTTATGGGGTTTTTTAACATTCAGCTGGAGTCGTTCAACTCGTATTTCTTATGGTTTCCACAGGCACTGGTAGTAGTCTTCATATAAAAAGAAAGATAAAACCAGATTTTGTGTTAACTAAATTATTACTGTTTAGCTTAAAAGTCATATTGGTTGATAACACTACTTGCCATGAGTAAGAGCAATGTTCCACAAATGGTAGTTTAGATAAGATATAATTTTTGGAGATGACAGCTTCAGATAAGAAACTCATTACAAGGAAAGATTTAAAAAGTCACTCTACTATCCTTAGATTCCTTCACCATATATGTATGTATATATAAAGAATATATATACATGAACACTATGTATTGACAGTTGTGGCCCTCTAGTACACATTCTGCAGGCAATATAATTTGTGGATGAATGTTACAAGAGATACTTTCTTAAATTTAGCAGCTTTCTAGTGATGAAATGCTTCAGAATACTGAGTATTTTATTCTTGACTGACTTCAATTGGCTGGGATTCAGCGTTCAGTACTGTACCATTTGTTGTGCTGTTGTGATTTAACAGAATGTGTTCCTGCTTTGGCTTTTTCTTTTGATCTTTTTCTTCTTCTTCTCCTTCTTTTCTCTTCGAGCACCGAAAGGAGTAACCTATCGAGCTTTTGCTGGAGGATGTTATAAATGAAAATTTAGTAACCATTCCATCAGCTTTGTAATCTGGGCGAAGTGATGTGTGCGTGCTAGGGCAGTCATAGGGAAGGCTTCAAGAGCGGCTGCAATTTGTCGCTGTGAATGAGAGCTTCCACTTGAATTTGCTCTCATTTCAGTTCATACTTAGCATCTAGTTACAGTGTAGATGTAATATAGATAGTTTGATGTGTCGGAACAGAGGAGTTAAAAATATTTGACCTACTAAATTTGCCTTTTCATTCACAAATGCCAACGTAAAGCACAAATAATTAATCTCCTTATTTTCTTTAACAAGGTAAAAATGAGGTCCTTGCAGTTACAGCAACTAGAATTCTTTAAACATACATCTGACATACAATAACTTTCTATTTTAGAAAATAAATCATTAAATTAATATCACAATACTCCCCTCCGCCCCCCATTAAAATATCACTGGGTTTGCTCAGCTTTTGTCACACTTGTTGTATTCTGTGTGGTCTTGAGAGAAGATCCTTATCACGGTGTTTGTAACTGTGACAGCAGTCTTGTTTCTTTGCAAGGAAGTACAAAATAGCTTGTAAATGACAAATACAAGTCGTCTTAATAAAAGGCTGTGTGGAAATACATAAAGTAACATATATATAAAGTAATATATAAAGTAGTCTTGTGGTTATGCTGGCACAGTGGGCAGCTGAAGTTCCTGAGCACGTGGGGGTGAGGTGAAATGAACATCTAGGAAAGGTGTAAAAACAATTAAACTCAGAAAATACGGAATAGCTACAGAGAAACAAAAACATTCCAACACTCTCCAGCCGTGGTGCCTACCAAAGAGCTGCCTGATTTTTCATGGCTGAGGTTTTATTTATGTCCTTTTTCAAACTGAGCAACTAAAATCACTAAGAAAAAAAATGTGCCATGACTAAAATCAGGATAAAGTAAAACTAAATATCCATCTCCTACTACTGGTCTTAAGCATTCATTTTTATTTTACTAGTGGTTCTTTGTTTTATAGGCGAATGCCTATAAATTTATACTTCTGGTTTAAAGCACTCTTCAGGCCAAACACAACTTATTAGTAAAAGTTTTGTTCCAGCACGATTTAAATGCAAAACAGCAACAAAAAAGCTGCAGTATTTTTTTGCTATCTGATCGTGTCAAATGTGTAGTTTGAAAATCAATCTTGAGTGTGTTATTTCTTGAATTACTGACATTTTCTTGTTATCATGTCTGATCGTGTTGCAAAGCTTTAACCTGTGAGCACACATCACTTAACCAGTTACAAAGAGAGATAAAGGAATCTATAAATTTTGCATTTACAAGATCCTGCACCGAAGGCATTGTAAGTTACTCTTTCTGGGCACCACAGGTTCGAGCAGCACTGACGTTAAAGAAAACCGCAACGTGGACAACGTTCCCCCCAAGGAGGGCAGTGGGCAAGGTGCCGGGGAGGGGACACAGCTTTCCAACGGCGGTGGCAGCAGCAGCAGAAAGCGTCCTTTGGAGGAGGGCAACAATGGCCACTCCAAATTTCGCCTGAAGAAGAGGAAGAAAACACCCGGCCCCATTCTACCAAAGAACGCCCTGATGCAACTTAATGAGATTAAACCCGGTTTACAGTACAAACTCCTCTCCCAGACAGGCCCAGTTCATGCCCCCATGTTTGTGATGGCGGTTGAAGTCAATGGGCAGGTATTTGAGGGGTCTGGCCCAACAAAGAAGAAAGCCAAGCTTCACGCTGCTGAAAAGGCTCTCCGGTCTTTTGTCCAGTTCCCAAACGCTTCGGAAGCCCACCTAGCAATGGGAAGGACTCTGTCGGTCAACACGGATTTCACCTCCGACCAAGCGGACTTCCCCGACACCCTTTTCAATGGGTTCGAAACGCCGGTCCCTTCCGATGCTTCCTTTTACCTGGGCTCCAACGGGGACGGGTCCTTTAGCTCTAGCGGGGACTATGGTTTGCCATCGTCTGCCGTAGCCAGCAGCCTTTCCCAGTCACCTCTCCCTGCACCATCACCTTACCCCTCCGCCAGCGGGAAGAACCCTGTCATGATCCTCAACGAGCTGCGGCCAGGGCTGAAGTACGAGTTTCTCTCGGAGAGTGGGGAGAGCCATGCCAAAAACTTTGTCATGGCCGTGGCGGTGGATGGTCAGACTTTTGAAGGCTCAGGAAGGAATAAAAAGCTGGCAAAAGCTCGGGCGGCTCAGTCAGCCCTCGCATCCTTGTTTAACATGCAGCTGGACCAGACCCCATCTCGACAGCCCATTCCTAGCGAAGGGCTCCAGTTACACTTGCCACAGGTGAGAAGCCCTTTGGGTTTTGTTGATGTCTTTGGATAATGACCAAGAGTAGCTGAGTCATGAGTATTTAGTCAGCTTGAACAGCATTTCTGCTGTTTATTCTGCTACTGTAGATGTGTGTGTGCACCCGTCTACATATATATATATACACACATCTATATATATAGATGTATGTATATATACACCTCCCATATGAAGACAGGCTGAGAAAATTGGGGCTGTTCAGCCTGGAGAAGAGAAGCTGTGTGGAGATCTCAGAGCAGCTTCCAGCATCTGAAGGGGGCCTACAAGGATGCAGAAAGGGACTCTTCATCAGGGACTGTAATGACAAGACAAGGGGTGCTGGGTTCAAACTGAAACAGGGGAAGTTCAGGTTAGATATAAGGAAGAAGTTCTTTACTGTGAGGGTGCTGAGGCGCTGGCACAGGTTTGCCCAAAGAAGTGGTAAATGCCCCATCCCTGGCAGTGTTCAAGGCCAGGTTGGACACAGGGCTTGGAGCAACCTCATTTAGTGGAAGGTGTCCCTGCCGCGTGGCGGGGGGTTGGAACTGGATGAGCTTTAAAGTCCTTTCTAACCCCAAACTATTCTAGGATTCTATGTATATATGTATTAGTGATTTATCCACTTATGGCTTCTGACAGTTGAATGAATTCTTTATATTCTGTTGGACAAGAGGAGACTTTGTTGCTGATGCTTTCAGCTGTGATCATGTCACATAAGAGAGCACCAAGCCCAGTGCAGTGCCAGCTTGGATATAGTTTGTGCTGAGGAAGCTTGAATCACGTCTTGCTCATCTTAGGCAGCAAGGCTTTCAGGAGTTCAAGTCAGAAATACTGCTTTGAGTAAATTATTATTTGAAACAACAGTTTTTAGCAGAGAAGAAATCATTCTCTTCTGCAAACTGAAATTGTTGGCATGAAGAGAGGTGAATGATGGAAGTCAAGGACAGATGAAGTGAGGCAGTTGCCACGTATTTCCAGGGTCTAAATAAATGACACATTTGCAGTGCATGTATCCAAGACTCATGGTTAAATAGCTGGTCATCAAAAGGATTGTGCTCTAATCTAGTTAATAAGTATATCTAAGTTATCTAGACAGTATATCTAGATGAGAAATAGTTTAAATCAAATAATTGCTGAACTAGGGAAGGTATCACACATTCCAAACATAGACCAGACATTTAAAGTAACTAGAATGGAATAAATTTCATTTTTTTTTTTCAGTGAAGAAAAGTTCTCCCTTATCTGCTTGCTTGTGTTTCTCCCTATCAAACTACAGTAATGATTGTTCAACTGCCCTCTTTCTACTGTGTCTCTTGGGTCTTTTTGATGGTATTATATGCCTGTCTAAATTCAAGTACTTGCCTTTGACTTTTGTAACATTCTGTGTGTTTATTATGAGAATGTCAAGGCTTTGACCTTTTCTACCTCAAAAACCAATGGTTTAGATTTCATTGAAGCTATTAGATACTGATCTGATTTGATAATGTGGGGTTGAAGAGTGTAAGTAGATGTTGTGACTGTTTTAAGTATGTTGTTTTCTCAAAATGCCTGGACCGTATGCATAATTTAGGAATTCCTGGATGCTTTCTTTTTTAATCTTGCAAAATTAATGCATTATTGATGGATGTTTCCTTCAATCTCAAATCTAGGATCATGCTATTTCAGGTACTTACGATTTCTTCAGTAGTCATTTCAGCCTGCATTCTCTGCTGTGCCTTGAAAGTAGATTTGGCCTCAGACCCCCGAAAATTCACTGCCAGTAATTTATGTGGTGTTGGTTCTTGAATCAGTAAACCAGTGAAAATTGGAACCAGAATAGAGAAGTGGGAAAGAGCACAAGGTGAGATGTGAAAGAGAGGTCATTCTAAGAGTGTAAAGTTGTTTCTCCACCTGGTGTAGCACAGCTAAGCTAACAGCCTTTTTCCTTTCAGGGATTTCCATGGACTGCTGGGCAGTGCTGGGTTGTTGAGCTCCTTGCTTTTTGCCAGGTTTTGACTGACTCCCAAGTAAGAGCTTATGGATTCTCAGGGCATTTGAGCCTAAGGGCACAGCCTGAATAACAAAAAAGCAACAACATACAAACACAACTCTCAATTTTTTCCAGCTCTCCTACATTGATACCCATATTGTGCATAGCAAGGCATGCCTAGGGATACTTGTGTTTCACCTCTCGTAGGTGTGCACTGGTAAAGGCTGCTCCAGTGTGGAGGAGAACCCAGTGGGCTTTAGGAGTAATGCCAGTAATACACTGGATGGGAAGGTTGCTGGTACTGCCTCGTGTAGACCCGATTCCAAGTCAGTTATTTATTGAGAGGGTTTTGAGCAGCTTGTCATCAGGATGTCATCATCCTTTCTGCACTTCACTGTGCACAAAGTGTGTTAGATCACACTGCTTTTAAGTATAATTAGCTGTCAAGCTACTGGAATGATATGAGATCTGGTACATATTAGTGATTTTGGCCTGGTATGTATTAATCGTAGAATCCCAGACTGGTTTGGGTTGGAAAGGACCTTAAGATTATCCAATTACAACTGCCTGCCGTAGGCAGGGACACCTTCCACTAGACCATGTTGCCCAAGACCTATCCACCCTAGCCTTAATTAATGATTAATAAGGGTTATATTAAGGGTTATTATTAATGATTAATAAGGGTTTAAAACATTTTTGGTGTTTTCAGGTTCTTTATTTATTTTTTTTTTTTTTTAACTCTGTGAGTTGTTTAATTTTTTTTTTTACAGAGTATTTACTTAGGCTGTGTAAAGATGTTAAATTTGGAGCTAATCCTCAAGTGGGTGAGGTTGCAATCATTGGAGAGTGCAGGAATGATGTAAGTGAGGATAGGATTTGTTATAACCCATAGACCAAATAAAATGCTACTTGGGTTGGGGAAAAATGGAAGACAGAAATTTGCAAGGAGAGGAAAAAGCCAAATAATAAATGTTTAGTGGAAATCGTAAAAGTGGAAGATGTCCCTTCCCATGGCAGTGGGTTGGAACTAGATGAGCTTTAAGGCCCCTTCCAACCCAAACCAGTCTGTGATTCTACAACACAGTGTGGTTGTGCTGATGGACATGTTGGAATTGACTGCCTGGGTTGCAGGTTCAAAAGTGGCCTGTATCTGGTGTGTTACTTTGTGGTGCCTCATGAGAGAAATCAGTAGAGCAGAGTTGAGAGGAGAGATGGTCCCTGCTCCAGTGGTGATGGTGAGTATCTGCTGAAGTGCACATTGATGATCCCACACCTCCTGACAGCCGCAGGCACTCCAGAGAGGATGGAATGCAAGCTCTCAAATGGTGCAGAAGGACAGCTGACATCAGGAATCAGCTTATAAAATGGGCATTTTTAACTTTATGGTCTGTAGAGTTGGTTATCGAGGTGCTGATCCGATGGCTTAATGCTTTTAAAACCAGTCTCTGCAAAGCAAGCTGCCTTTGGTTCCACCACACAGGTAATCACCAGCATTCATCTGGGGTGGTCTCTGCGTCCTGCCAAGGTCTGCCTTCAGATCCAGACAGACCTGAACTTCATCAACTTCAGAATCTTTTAAAACATGGATGGTCGGGGTGGTTCTACTACAACATTGCTGCAAGATATGTATTAACCAAAATCAATCTGTGGATTCACTGTAACTTCATCAGAGAAAGGAAAATGCACCCAAAGTAGCTTTGAGCTCACATGCCTTAATGAGAAAACCATCAGCTATTTTAGGTCTTTCCTTTTTGGAATTACCCAACTTTGAATAATGATGTAATGCAGGAGCGGGGGTAGAGGAACTGCATGTCAGATGTTAGGGCACTCACTGGGAAGGTGAGGCACGAGCTCCATTGCTGTTCCAATTAATATTTATTTATGTGAAAGGGAGTAGAGTCAGAATGAGAAGTTGAAGATCCTTACCGAGGCCAGTCAGTGCTCTGGGTTTGATGTGGACACAGCTTCAAGTCCTTGGTTTTGAGATGGGGACAGCGAGGACATCATTTTAGGCCAGGAAGTCTCATTGCTCATGCTGCAGTGGTATGTTCATAGCCTGCCTTATTCCCATCTCTTCCATGCTTTTAGTGAGTTTTAACTATGTTAATGTAACGGAGAAAAGAGTAATGCTTCTAATTTAGGAGGTGAGTATTCTTATAAAAGACTAAAACGTTAGTAACTAAATCTATAGACATTTAATAGTGTTTATTCCTCACCACCCCCCTGTTGTCATGCAAATTGAGTTTCAAAGAGAAAAAGAAAAGTCTTTAATAAGTCTGCCTGTTTTCTGGCAGTGATTTTCTTCCTCCTGCACCTACACTTCCTTCTGTATTGTTTGACTCTCTAGTAGTCTTTTTGTCTCACTTGAGTTGTGCTTAGTCCTTTCTTATCAGCCCTCCCCAGTGTCTGGCTTCGTGTTCTTTCAAGTGGGTTTTGGTTTCCTTGCCAGCAGCTTAATTCCACAGTGCTTGAGCTGCAGCCCCATCCCATCCTTCTATGCCAGCTTTACATATTCCCAGAGGGACTCACTGTGTTCTCACTTGTATACCAACACCACAGTTTCCTATGTGAAAAAAAGAATCATTTTGGGAAAAGCTAATGTGTCCACGTTGCATGCAGTTCTCACCTCTTGATGAGAACCTGTTGAAGGCAGCCCTGGTTCCCCCAGGGAATGGGTGATCGCATGATGTAGGTCAGCCTCCGTTTGGCTGGGTAGGTTGACGATCTGTGTAGTGATTTACCCGTGTTTGGTGACCTGGAAGGATCATAGAATCACAAAGCAATTCCATCTAGCATGTAACTTGCCTTCCTCAGCAGCTCCCTTGGGAGCAACCAGCTAGCTGTGCTATCATAGATTACTATGGGTTTCAGTTTATTTTCAGGTGAAAACTCAAGGGTTTGAGTTTTGACTCATCTTTTCTAGCTGTTATAGTTCCAGCTTCCTTAAAAGCAACAGATGAGATGAGCTGCAGTGTTGAACTGAACCGTCGTTCGATGAGAGCACGACTGGTATTTTTAAGTGTTCCTTACTATTAGAAGTTAGCCCTCCTTACAGCCTGACCCACATTGCTGCAAGATACAAGAAGGCTGTGGCTGTTGTAGTTCAAGTATTCCTGAAGGTTAAAGAGATAAATCCTTCCTCATGCTGAGATAGCTTATTTGGGATTATGTGTTGACATTTTCTATTGCTAAATTTATATATGTCTTGTAAAAATGAGAAACAGAAAATGTTGAATCACTGTGGAAAACAGATTTGTTCCTATTTATGTAATAGATAATGAATTTGATTGTTATAAAAGGTTTACATGTTGGGTTGAGGAGCCTGGTTTCTGCACTTCAAACTTCTTGTCAGGTCGAATGTTGAGGAAACTGAAATGATGTGTTTTGAGGTTAGAGCATGAAAGTATAGACTTATCTGTCTGTCCAGTTGTTCTCCTCAGCCTCAAATGTTCATAACAATGTGAGCATTAGGTACTTTGATGCTTGGCTTAGGGCTGTCTGACCCCGTTTTAATCGATGTGGAGGAGCTGGGAATGCTCAGGATGCCTGAAAATCACATCCTTGACATACTGCTGATGCCTCAGTGTAGTTTTTAAAGCGAACAATAAAAGCTCCTTTGATTTCTTGTGTCAGATCATTGAAAAGTGCAAATCTATAATCTAATGTTGCTGTGATTTTTAGAATATTTTTTTAATTGTCTAATCTGCATTTCTGTGTGATCCCACAGGTTTTAGCTGACGCTGTCGCACGCTTGGTTGTAGATAAATTCAGTGATTTGACAGAAAATTTCACATCTCCACATGCACGTAGAAAAGTCCTTGCTGGAATTGTCATGACAACAGGTAAAGAAAAGGAGTCCTATTTTGCTTAAATAAGAGCTCTGTTTGCATTCTAGGAAACTCCCTTTTTTTTTCAATCAACCAGTATTGAAATACATTTTCCCAGTTTAATCTTCACAGTGCACTAAATAGAGCAATTAAATCTTGGCTGAAGTTAATTACAGGAAAATTAGAGCTGCAGATACTTCTGTTTCCATAGACTTCCTGTCTTCTGCCTGATTGAGACATCTAAGATGACTTATGGTCTACAAAATACATGTATCTTTTAAAATCTGACAGTAGATCTAACATGAATTGTACTGCAGTGGTCACACAAATGGTATGCTTGGGTTTTGGCATCTTATGAAAGAAATGATGCTTGCTTCCCAAGTTTTTAAGGTTTTGCACTTTGTTAGAGTTATTCTTGCTTTATTCTTAGTGCTTTGTGTCTCAGTCATTTTAGTCAAAATATCTGAAAAAGCAGCTTACGTTTTGGCAGCTGACACCATCGTGCATGTACAAACAGCAGGAATGTTGTAGTTCTGACTGCTGGCATGAGATCTGCCAGTGGAGTTCTGCCCTAAGCTGATCTGCGACCACTCGGCTGCTGAATTTTCCTCATGCTAAGATTTCTTTTGGTCTTCAATCCATCTGAACCCTTTATTGGACATTCCTTTTGGGCCCATCATGGAATGTCATAGAATCATGGAATGGTTCATATTGTAAAGGACCTTAAAGCTCCTCCAGTTCCAACCCCCTGCCACGGGCAGGGTTGCTCCAAGCCCCTGTGTCCAACCTGGCTTTGAACACTGCCAGGGATGGGGCAGCCACAGCTTCTCTGGGCACCCTGTGCCAGCGCCTCAGCACCCTCACAGGGAAGAGCTTCTGCCCAAGAGCTCATCTCAATCTCCCCTCTGGCAGGTTAAAGCCATTCCCCATTGTCCTGTCCCTACAGGCCTTTGTCCAAAGCCCCTCTCCAGGTTTCCTGGAGCCCCTTTAGGCACCGGGTGCTGCTCTAAGGTCTCAGAGCAATAAGGTCTCAGCCTGTCCCAATTAGTTGTGTGAGTCAGACGAATAGTGATAACTTCCCATGGTGATTTGGTCAATGCCAGCCCTTTCCTCCTGCAGGGATGTTTGTTAGGGTTTCCTCCAGAGCAGTGAAGTCTGAGGGTGCTGGTTAGAGTAGAAACTCTGTCATATGACATCCATGGTGGGCTGATCCTGGCCAGCAGTCAGACCACCAGCCTCCTTCTAGCTGCTCTCTCCTGGAGCACAGAGAGAAAATGGAAGGAGGGCAAGAAGACAAACACTGGGTGGGTAGACAGACACTGTAACTTCGAACATAGACTCACCAGGTTGGAAAAGACCTTTAAGATCATCAAGTCCAACCATTCCCCAGCACTGCCAAGACCGCCACTAACCCATGGCACTGAGGGCCTCGTCTACACGGTGTGTGAACACTTGCAGGGATGGTGACTCCAGCACTGCCCTGGGACACCCTCTCTTCCTTTCTCTGAGCTCCTGTTTATTCTATAGTATGGAATGATTTAATACCAAGAACTTCTAGAAGATTTAATACCAAGAACACTTCTAGAAGATTATACTGCCGATAAGCTTTACAGTGTTAAGCATTAACTTCTTCATTCCTTATCTTTCTGTTGCTAGTTTAATACCCTTCCATAATGTATTTCTGTTTTAATAAATCAGTGACTTTCAGATATCTAAAGTCACTGTGAATATCTGCATAGGGGCAAGGAGGCACATGCTGGAAGCTAGCTGGGGCTCAGATAAAGCACCATCTTCATAGCCCAGCTTAGTAACTCTTCCTGGCAGCAGTTTTTCCTTCACGTTTTCTAACTTGTTTAGTTCTGCATAAGATGATTTGTTGGATTTTGAAACTTAGTTGTATCTTCTTCCTGAAACTTTATTTTACAGGTACGGATGTGAAAGATGCCCTGGTATAAGTGTTTCTACAGGAACAAAATGCATTAATGGTGAATACATGAGTGATCGTGGTCTTGCATTAAACGATGCCATGCAGAGATTATATCTCGCCGGTGCCTTGCTTAAATTTCTCTATACACAACTGAGCTTTATCTAAGTGAGCTGGAGGGAAAAGGAAGATGAGCTGATCACATGAACTGAAAGTGTCTGTGGAACATCTGTGAACATTTTCAATGTGATCTATTGTTCTGCTGCATTAGGATGTTTCATTTAGAATTCAGGCTCTTTGTCCTAGTTTTGACTTGAATAAAACGTATTCAGTTAGCTGTAATCATGAGATAGGAGGAAAGAAAACATCATTGGGAACATTTTGTAAGCTCTAAATATGCAGATCAAAACAACCTCAAGTGAGCTAAAGGGTGGTGATGTTTCATTTGCCGTTAAGTGCCTGAAAGCTCTTAACATCTGAGGTGTCAAGGCTCTCTATTTCCTGTCACAGTGGTCTTTTCACTTTGTTAATAGTAATAACGTTAGCTTTATATCACAAACATTCCCAGACACCTGTGGTTGTTTTAATTGCCTATTAGACTGCCCAGCTATGGTTCTTAGTGTTCACTCAGTTTTGACTCTGTTTTATTCTCTCTTTCAGCAATAAAGAAGATCAACAAAATCTATTTTATCAAGTCGGAGCGAGGTGGATTTAAGCTGAAGGAGAATGTGCAGTTCCATCTCTATATCAGCACATCTCCTTGTGGTGATGCGAGGATTTTCTCCCACATGAAGCAGCACAAGAGGTATGACTGCAGTCCTGCTCCAGCAAGGAGGTTAAAGTATTTTTGAGCATGTCCGAGCGGTACAGTTAATTTAGGTGTCTTCTTTCCTTTAGTGTAGATGTGTTTAGACAAAGATCTCTTCCAAAAAAATCTGAGCTGTTCTTCCTGTGTGATAGAAGTTCAGTGTAGACTGATCCCATGTGGTCTTGAAGAGCTGAAGCCAGATAAGCCAGTGAGTCAGCAAGTATTTGTACAGAACTAACCAACCCTTTATGTTTCCAGCTTTTAACAGTGGTTTTCTGCCTGCCCTTTCTTGATCTGTCTGTTAACTTTGTTCTAATGCTGTAATACGCAGAACAATTGAAGAGCTCTCTGCTGGTACTGCTCTTTGTGGAAAGCTTGTTTCGTTGCAAAGCGTTGTAAGAAGAAGTCTGAGAGTTCTGATGCTGTAGCTCATTTTCAAGGGCAATAGAAATTCGTATGCAGCAGCAGGCAATACTTAATTGCCTTCTTATTGTAAAAAGTGTCTGTAAAAACACTTTTGAGAATGTTCCTCAGCTGATTGTAAGTGATTTTTTATCATTTAGATCAAGGGACAGGCATCCAAACCGCAAAGCAGAGGACAGCTACGACAAAGATAGAATCTGGGGAAGGACCATCCCTGTGCGCTCACTACCACTATCCAGACGTGGGATGGTGTCTGCAAGGAGAAAGGCTACTTACCATGTCTGCAGTGACAAGATAGCAAGGTAGATACGGACAATTGCTTTCTTTGCTATTGCTTTTTATTGCTGAACGAGGAGGGTTGCATGATACCTGTAGTGAATGGGCAGGTTCTTGGTTTGCTTGTTTTATTGCTTAGATGTAGCGGGGGTGGCTTTAATTCCAGTGATAGAGCTCTGGTTCTTACCTGCTCTTGGTGTCAGACCTCCTGCTGGCTTCAGAGACAAGGTGAAATCATAATGTATCATTCCTGCACTTCAAGTCATGACAGCTTTGGTTTGTATTTATATCACTAGGAAATAGCAGAGGATGCCTCTTTTCCCCTCCCAAGAGCAGTAAAGCATTAGTAAAACAATGCATAAATACATTAGTTAGATTTGGATAACCTCCTCCGTTGAGATACATCCTTTGCCTAATCCCTGGCAGTGTTCAAGGCAGGTTGGACACAGGGGCTTGGAGCAACCTGCTCTAGTGGAAGGTGTCCCTGCCCGTGGCAGGGGTTGGAACTGGTGAGCTTGAGGTCCTTCCAACCCAAGCGATTCCATGATTTGATGATATAAAAGATAGATACATTTTGCATGAGTAGATTTGGATTTGCGTCATTTTATACAGAGAAAAAATGTTCAGTTAAAAAAATATTAATTGATGGGCACTTTGAATTTATAATTTTAAAATTATTTTAAAACTTTTTATTGTCATTAGATGTTTAGTTTCCAAACTATGCTTTTATCATATTTTATCAATTCCTTCTTCTTGTCCTTTTGACAAAGATTGTAAGATTTATTCTTTTTTGTTCAAAACCATAATAGACAAATAATTACCCCTTTGTCCTTTAACAAGTATCAGAATATGAGAGAGTTGCAGGCATCTTGAAATGAATCTGTGTGTTTGCAGCCTCCATGTTCTTGCAAACTAGATGAGAAATGAGTATTTCAGCTGATGGTATTTTAGTTACATTTTAGTGAAAATAGCTCTGCTGTTTCGTCAAGTTACAGTTCAAAATGTATTAAGTGTATTAGGTGGAACTATCCTTGTGAACAGCATATGCCACATCAAAAATGCAGCAGGAAGGTTATGGAGTCACTTTGTTCCTCTAGCCTTGTCTCAAGTAATCAGCATCTCTACTGAAGGAAGATATTTTACTTTAGTTTAAAACTAAATATAACTGGATAGAGCCTTTCAGTAGATAGGACAGAATAATTCTACAAAAATGCCATTTCAGTTTCTTTTAGGATATTTTCCATCAAATTCACCAAATAAATTCCCCAGCTTCATGCCAGGGACTTCTCCAAGCACCCCACATGGTAACTGTGCCCATTCAGTTGATTTCTTTTATCACGTCATCGTTGCTGTTAATGCAAATGACAAAGAAATGAAGCCAGTTTTGAGCTAGAACCCATTTGACTATTTGTTGATTTTGTGATGCAGAACAGACTCCATCTCTCGCTTGCCTAGCTAGCTGTCACCTCTCCTTGGGGCTAATGGGAATAATTTTGTTTGTGCCAGTGAAGGAAGCAAATAGAAACCCTTGACACAGAACACAGACTATATGACGGGTAAGGAGGCCCAAATTTTCATATTCTTTTTTTACTTTCCTTATTTTTTTTACATTTCCCTGACACTTCTGACCGTGTTTTGTCCATTTTACCTTTTAAAGAATGCATTGCTCTGGAGTGTCCAGCACTCAGCCCTCCAGTATGCCTGAGCCCTGTGAATTTCCACTGAGCTTTCCCAAAGCTTCACAGTCCCAGCCTGGAAAAGACGTGGATAAATTCAGGGTGCAGGATTGCACGAGCAGGAAAGCTCTTGTATCTGAACAGCCTCGTCTGTGTGGATTATATGTATAATCCAAGCTGTTATTTCCAGCCTCTGAGTGCTTTGATGCAATGTGCTGCTGAGCACCCTCCTGAGCCTGGTAGGAACATCCAAGAAAACATGGAAAGGCCATGACTGTATTCCCGTTTGGGTCAGAAGCACTAGAACAGGATTATCCTGGTGTGTTAGTGCCTAGTGGCTTTCTGTGTAGGGCGCTTTCTGTGACCAGAGTAACTGTTCTGAGAGATTAATATACATGCATTTGTTTTCAATGTATCCTAAACTTGTTCTATGGTACTTTATGATGTCTGGTTTTATCATCCTCCTTTTGATGTGTTTTTCCACCCGCATTCATTTTAAGTTACTTGGCTTCAAATAATTACTTAAATTCTCATGAAACATTCCGAATGGAAGTTTGTAACTCAATCTTTCTCTTAGAAGTTGCACCAACACATCTTAAAATCATATGTGTGCTCACTAAAGGCTGCATGTTCAGCAGCTGTGTTCATGCCCATCCGTCTGTCTTCGAGTTGGAGAGTTATTACTAAGTGGCAAGCTCCATGACAGAGCCAGTGGGATTTCTGGACAGCAATAGAAGGAGCAATTCTCCTCATCAGTTCTTAACCCAAGCAACAGTGGCCATGTGAATGTATTCACTCGGATATTCTTCCCTCTGAGGGTGGTGAGATGCTGGCACAGAGAAGCTGTGGCAGTGTTCAAGGCCAGGTTGGACGGGGCTTGGAGCAATCTGGTCTAGTGGAAGGTGTCCCTGCCCATGGCAGGGGGTTGGAACTGGATGAGCTTTAAGGTCCTTTCCATCCCAAACCATTCTAGGATCCTATGGTACGTGGTGGCTGCATGACACCTAGGTAAAAAAACCTGTGGGGAAGTGGTAGGAAACCACTACCCAAGATGTAGCATCTAAATAACCAGAAGCAGCATCATGTAACCTCTCAAACCAGTGACCTGAGGCTTGATCCACGCTCACTGTGGTATGCAGCAAATCCTGGCAATGCCAGAAAAGCTGGTCCAGGTCAGAGCTGTGTGGTTGCCAGCCCAGGAACAGCTACAAGGGAAAGCAGATTCTCTTGGCTGTAACTGTAAATGTGACCTCAGGATAAATAAAAAGATGTTTGCAGGAAGTGCTGCTGTCAAAGATCATGGACTTTGTGCACTTACGGATTTACAGTGTGGGCCGCTGATTAAGCCACTTGGCGTGGAAGAAGCTTTGACTCCACTCCACGTAAAAGATGTTGCTGCCTGTTTATTCTGTGACTTATGAAAGGCATGGGCTGGTCATTGAGACTCAGTTAATCCCATAAGGAAACAAAGAGAAATCAGATTTAAAATCAGAAAAGAAACCACATTGCAGTTAGCTGAATTAAGTCATCTCTGCTCCTTCATTCTGCCAGGTGATGACCCAGCTAGATGCATGTCCACAGCAAGCAGATCATCACCTGCCCAGCACGGGTCTGATTTGATGTTGAGCAGCAGAAGTGTCCCTGCATATGAATGATGAGCCTGTGGATCTAGTGATGGGAGAATTGTCTTCTGTTGCCAATTTCTTGAGCCACCAGATGCTCCTAAATGAGCACTGCGCTGTGGCCAGGGTTGGAGTTTTAAGCTAGATTTAAGTTGCTTCAGTTCCTTAATGCTTTTCTGATAGTGTTTTTAATGTGCAGAAATATCCTTTGGTTAATTGTTGCACTGGAAAGGCAACACCGACTTTATTCAAGTATTCTGTAATAGAATTTGCTTTTTCTGCTCTGCAGCTCATGGTTTGAAGTGAAATACCCCATTTGGCTACAAAAGAAGTTGTGGCTTCAGTAAACATTTAGTACTAGATTGACAGCATTTGTTGGCATGCATTCTGGCAAGTTGTGCTTGTAAACTGGAAGGACGAGGCAGTTTTACCATTTCAAGATGCAATCAATGCCTGTGGCCTTTGGAAAACTGATGCGTGGTATTGGTGTAGCTTCTTCTCAGTTTATATCTAGAAAGGTTGTTTTTAGTATACATGCTAATGAAAGTGAGAAATTACTGCTTGACAGAAAGAAGTACAGTATAAAAAAGGAACAACAAGAAAATTTTCATACATCCCTCCCTTTTGACTCTGTCACAATCTGCATTTGGGTTTCATGTTTACTGCTGCGTTACTGACAGTTTCTGATACAAGTATACGTTTCTACAGCTAAGTATATGTTCTTTTATTATAACCATTGACATTTAAAGCTATTTTTATAAAGCTAACTGCCATCCAACCCTGCCTAATAAATAGTAAGACCTTGAGGTTTTGGCTGTATGAATAGTTGCTGCAAACCTTGTCCTTGCAGCCACTCTATTCTGTGTCCACACTCCTTCTCTTTCAACCAAAAGAAGTTTACAAGGCAGGCTACAGCTTTCATTTTCGGTGCAGAGAAGGGCACCAAGTAACTCAAGAATATCTGGAGAGGGGCTTTGGACAAGGGCTTGTAGGGACAGGACAAGGGGAAATGGCTTTAACCTGCCAGAGGGGAGACTGAGATTGTGTATCAGGCAGAAGTTCTTCCCTGTGAGGGTGCTGAGGCGCTGGCACAGACTTTTCCCAGAGAAGCTGTGGCTGCCCCATCCCTGGCAGTGTTCAAGGCCAGGTTGGACACAGGGGCTTGGAGCAACCTGCTCTAGTGGAAGGTGTCCCTGCCCGTGGCAGGGGTTGGAACTGGGTGAGCTTTGAGGTCCTTCAACCCAAACCATTCCATGGTTCTAAGTGTGGGAGGAAGCAGCAAAACACAAGCTCTGGAAATACTAGAGACTGAAGCAAGGGAAAGGGTCTGGCAAAGGTTTTATTTAGGAAGCTAGTGCTTGCCAGAGGAATGCTTTGGCCTTTTTTAAAATGTCCATCTGTTACTCAAGTACTGTTCATGAAAGGTAACCTGTGATGTGCCTTACTGAAGGAAGCTCAGTGTGTGGCTGCAAGTTTCAGATACTTTTGTAAGGCCCCAGTTTGCAATGCTTAGTCTTGAATTCTTTCCAGATGTTTCTTCCATAATATTATCTCTGTCTGTAGCAGTCCACGTGCTTCTTTATGCTTGACATAGGTAACTCTGCAAATAACAAGAAAATACTACTACAGTTCATTTGGCACTTGAAATACCACTGTGATTACAAAATTCTAGTCATGGTATGGTCCTTAGAAAAGTACCTTGGTCCTGGGAAGCAATAATTTTCACTTGATATCTTTCCTCTGACATCTGGTTGCTGATTGCATTTTCAGTGCTATACAAAACAGGCCTTTACTGAATGTAAAATCTACTTTATTTTTTATTAGCACAGTATTTTTATTCATTAAGGCCAGCTTTTTTATAGAGAGGTGAGTAAGCTAGTGCACATTGCCTCCATTTCATCCTCAGTGAAGATACACAAAGCAGTTGTTTCCTTGGATTGCAATTTTTATTTTGCCCTTTTTTGCTTTTAAACATCTTAGTAGTTCAGGTTTTGCAGTGGTGAAGCAGTTGTGTGTGGTTTCTAGCCTGAGCTGGTTGTGATGTGTAAGCCGTGCCATCCCAGCACAAGCTGCAAGAAACACTGTTAGCAACATCCACATTCCCCATTTTCCTAAGGAAGCCTTGCCACGTGGTTTAGAATGGGCCTTTCTGTATGAGTGTGAGCTCATCTGTTTCATTCAAGCACCAGAAGAAACTTTCTGCTGCTTGTGTCTGGGTGTTGCAGTTCTCAAGTGTGCTGTTTTCATAGTGACAAGCTGCTTGCAAGTATACCTCAGAGACAAGGACAGTGAAAATAGTCCACAGTAAAACCATTTTGAGGTTTGAGAAAGTACTTTGTATGGCTGTTACATGAAGGCTGAGAGCCAAAACTTGATCAAATGAACACAGCCACAAAAAATCCTTCTGTATTTTGCTCCTTTGCTGTATCCCTGCCACCAAACCTGATCCAGTCCTGTATCCCTGCTGCCATACCTGATCCAGTGTGGGTCACATTAGTGCAGACAGGGATTTTTGGTTGGCGTCTATGAAGCAAAGTGAGCAAAGAGTATATGCACTCTTCCTATTTTCAGGTTTCAGAATCAGTTTTCTCCCTGCCCGTGGATATTGCAAGCAACTACATAGGTCCTTCCTGGCAGCAGGATGTGGAAAGTTTGGCTGGGGTGTCAAGGACAAGCTTTCCCTTATGGTGCTGAGGTCTTGCAGACACAATCTTGCTTGTGTTCTGGGAAGGATGGTTTGCCTGCTGCCAGGTGTCTTTTGGAGGCATCAGCTACTGTTTCTGACTGAGAATCTCACAGTTTAGCTTTCTCTCATTGAATGATCCTGTCTATCTCTGGCATTAGGTTGCTGGAAAATGCATCACTAGATGAATCAGCAGGGAAAGAAAGTTATGGAGGCTGCTCCTGAAGTGGATGCTTCAGGAGACCTGTTGCTATAGGAAATCTTACTCAGGATTTCGTTGGGCATCCTATAAGTTGATCCCTGATATTCTGGCAGGTGTCACAGCTGTGCTACCACAGTCATGTGCTGGTCAAGAGGAAGGGTTCAAAGTCTAGTCTGTTGTGATTGACTGCTGTTATGTCTGGCAGATGTTCCTTGTTCCATTAAAAAGAAAGTGTTTTTTTTGTTTTGTTTTGTTTTGTTTTTCCCTCCCTCTTAGGTGGAACGTATTGGGTATTCAAGGAGCCTTACTTAGCCTCTTTGTGGAGCCAATTTACTTCTCTAGCATCATCTTGGGGAGTTTATATCATGGGGATCATCTATCCAGAGCCGTATACCAGAGGATAGCAGAGATAGAAGATCTACCACCTCTTTATACACTCAACAGACCTTTACTTAGTGGCAAGTATCTGATGGAGGAGGCCGTGCCGGTAACTAAGTCTGTTCCAGTAGCAATGTGATTTTGCAGTTCTCAAAACCTTGCAAATTATGTACTGTGAGTAAACTGCTTTCTGGTTACAACAGAGAAGTTATGTTCTAAACCTAATATAGATACTTGGTCAGAAATACCATAGCATCTTCATGAGTTAGAAGGTGGAAAGAGCTGTGGTATGAACCTTTGGATGCAGGTTCACATAACTGCTCTCTAGAGCATGCCCTAGCAATATGTGAGGCAAGTTGAAGGCCCTGGCTTAGTGAAACCTCTTCCTACCCATGAAATAACATGTCAGCTGTCACTGTTGCTTCTCTTGCCATTGCAGATATCTGTTGAATGACCACATCCTTAATCAGTATGTCAAGATAGACACATTGGATTCACCATTTCTAGATCTTTAAGAAACTAAAAATGGATGGAGAGAACATCTCAGCTGCCACTGATTGTATTTTCTTTTTATCATCAATCTGTTGGATGCAGCAGTAGCTTTAATTTGCATGGCACCCAACTTGTTTGTATGACCCAATAATACTTCCATTTCCACTTTGTGGAAGGTTAATGCACAAATGCAGCATTCAGAGCCCAGTGGCACATTCTTTGGGAGTATTTTTAAGAGGGTTAAATATATCTGACAGACAGCAGTATGGCAAGTCCCAGCCAGAGTAGTTAGTGGTTGTTTTCTGCAGTTG
This sequence comes from Strigops habroptila, assembly GCF_004027225.2. Classification (NCBI taxonomy): domain Eukaryota; kingdom Metazoa; phylum Chordata; class Aves; order Psittaciformes; family Psittacidae; genus Strigops; species Strigops habroptila. The sequence continues at coordinate 2,929,768 of NC_044281.2, forward strand.
CTGGTGAACAGTTAAATACTGTTCTTTGGCCTTGAGCTGATCCTAGGCTCTAGTGGGGCTAAGAGGAATGGCAGTGTTTGAATGAACAGGTTGTAACTTCTAATTGAGCTGTGACTTTCAAAGGGAGTTCTGAAGCATCTTAAATCCTAAAACTGCTAGTTAAAGTAATGCTGTGGAAGTTTCAAACCTGAAATCTCTCATCCTCCCTCTCGTGTGCATTGCTTTGTTCTGTAGAACTTGGCTTTTGGCATGTGTCTGTTTATTTTCCAGAAGAAAACAAACACACGCCCCCAAAAAAACCCCACCAAACCCAAAACCCCTCAGTAATTTAAAGCATTTTTTCAAGTTTGACGTGCATTTTTAAAATAGATTTAAGGAGGGAGTGGGGAAAAGAGCATATTGGATATTAGGCATTTCTTTAGATAAGAAAGGTAATGAATAAGGATTCCCTGAACTAGGATGTGCGAAAGTGTTAAGTAACATTTTTCCTTGTATTAGCAAGTAAGTAACAATTAAAACACAGTACCAATCATTTAATAGTAGTATGGACGTAGTAGCTGATGTGTGATCTGATTTGGGGGAATTTTTATCAGCTTTTCAAGACAGCAGGTTCAGGGCAGGGTGAGGGGAGGTTTTGTTATCCTTTTCACAACATATAATAATACCTTGTCTTCTTAAAAATCATCTTTCTGCAATATTGATGTCATCTGTTTGCCCTGAAATAGCACCATCTGTTTAAACAGCTCAGCCAGGACTAGCTGAGCAGTAGAGAGTGTTCAGAAATGTTCTGTGTTGAGTTTTCATGGAAATACACATCTCCAAAATGTATGGGAAGCTGGTTTGGAAGGTTGGACTGAGAATTGTGTTGGTGGATTTTCTTCTACTGGTTCAGTCTTCTGATCCATGCTGTTAGATTCAGTGGGGCATTTGTGTAGCTGCCCATCTGCTTTTCAGTTCACATTTTGCACTGTATTCTTCCCTGGAATAAGCACCACAGAAATCCCCAATTTTATGTTCCTCCTGGTGCCACACACACAACTGTGTTTATGGTGGACTTGTTTCTACCAGAGGGAAGAACCAAATTGAGAAGAAGCTGGTTTCCCTACTGTCTCACCTGTTTAGCTGAGAAAGTACTGTAAAACTGGGTTTTTTCTCTCATAAAACAATTTTATGGCTGCAGGGACAATTGCGTTAAGTCAAAGTCTGGCTGAGTTATTGTTATCTACTGCTAAACCTGTCTTTTCATAGTTTTTCTTCCTTGTAGGAGATTTTTTCTACTTACACCTTATTTTCCCAGCAAGTTAAATGGGAACATGCACATCAGAGTGGTTGCTTTTCAGCTAGGGATGCAGAAACCTGAATGCTGGTAGAAAACTCCCTCCCTGTGCTGACTCCTGGGAGCCTTTTGGTTGCAGGACCTGGCCTTTCAATGTGCTTTTAGCACCCCAGCACTGAGGGCATGTGAGCTTTCATTGAGAATTGGCCAGCTCACTGAGAGAAGACAGGGCCAGATGCTGCGATTTTCCAGAATAATCTGAAAAGGGATTGATTTCTCAAATGGCATGAGGATGAGTCTATAAATCAGACAGTAACAAAGTGCCAGTCTGCAGGGTAACCCACATAGACTCTTTTTGGAGCCAGTGTGGGAGGTGGACATGAAAGAGTTCACCCAGAATGGAAGCAGGGTGGCAGAGCTCAGCAGATACTCTATTCAGAGAGTCAGCCTTTGAAAATCATAGAGTGGTTTGGGTTGGAAGGGACCTTAAAGCTCACCCAGTTCCAACCCCCTGCCACGGGCAGGGACACCTTCCACTAGAGCAGGTTGCTCCAAGCCCCTGTGTCCAACCTGGCCTTGAACACTGCCAGGGATGGGGCAGCCACAGCTTCTCTGGGAAAAGTCTGTGCCAGCGCCTCAGCACCCTCACAGGGAGAGCTTCTGCCTCAGAGCTCATCTCAACCTCCCCTCTGGCAGGTTCAAGCCATTCCCCTTGTCCTGTCCCTACAGGCCCTTGTCCAAAGCCCCTCTCCAGGTTTCCTGGAGCCCCTTTAGGCGCTGGAAGCTGCTCTAAGGTCTCCCCTTAAGGACCCTTCTCTTCTCCAGGCTGACCCAGCCCAGCTCTCTTTCAGCTTGTTGTTGGCTTTTTCTGCTACTCTTTGCAAATGCTTCTCTTATTTACCTTCTTAAATAACCTACATCATCACTAATCTTACTCACCTTGGTTTTTCCCCCAGTGCACACTTTCCAGGTCTCCGAGGAGCTTGAGGGTCTCTCTCTGTGTTGGCTCTTCCCAAGCAGACCATCTTCATCCAGGTGTCCATTAAGTCTATTTTTAAGGTAGACATTGAGAAGACAGGCGTTCTGCTCTCTGGGCTTTCTAAGAATTAGTGTCACGCTAGCCACCTCCAGCCTTCAGTTAAGCATTTTGTTGAGTCTTTCCCAATATTGTTGTGTTTCCATCTGTGCCCAACTGGGCAGTATCATAGTTCCTGCAGCCTTCCTGATGCAGATGTCATGTTTATTGACTGGCAGTTCCCTGACACACCTCTAAACTCCTTTAAAATTGGAGTCATGCTGGCTGCCTTCCATCCTGGAAAACTCGTGTGGTTTGTGATGAGAGGTTATGTACCGCAACTGCTGTTCCTGCTGCTTCATCTTTAGTTTCCTTGTTGAAAGTTGAAGACTTCAACCACCACAGCAAGGGTGGTTATTAGAAATGTTCATGCCCCAGCACTCCTCTGACTTCTGCCTACGTTTGCATTTTTATTTTCTTTTAAACAAAAATAAATCCTTCAGCAGAACCTTTGGTGATTTTTCTGGCTGTTTCCTTGGTACCTGATCCTCCTGTTCACATTGGTGTTTTTCAGATCTCTCTTTCCTATTTAATGAAGCTTTTTTGAGCTCTGTCCTCAAAGAACCTTAAGCTTTGTTATTTATATAAGCACTGGCACAAAGAGCTCTGACTTTTTGCTTATTATACCCCATTATAATAATACTCAGCAGTAAGTTTTGAGCAATGTTCTCTAAATACCTTAGTTTTCAACTAAATTTCAATATTAGTTTTCAAAGGACAGCAAAATATTTTACTTTCTATCCTAGCTTTCTCTCCTATTACTAGTTTCAGCTTATTATGCTATGTTCATGTCTAGGTTTTGAGGGGGAAGATATGATCCATCTGAAGTGTTATCAGATGCTTTGCTTTTGAGATGACATTTGATCCTTGTCAATACTACCTGTGATCCACCTTCAGGGATTCTTTTGCCCTCTCTCCAGGGTTTGTGCAGATGATGAAACAGCAGAACAGGGTGTTGTTATTTTAGTCTGTTTGAAATTCTGTTTGTTTGGTTTTTTAAGAATGTATTTAATTCATCAAGATAACCTAAGGAATGCAACTGTGTAATTGCCATGGAAATGTTGTGCATACTGGATGATCAGCTTCCTCGTGATTTGCTTGTGTGGCTCCTTGTGATGATGTCTGAGTAGCTGATAGGGCAGTGGTGTATGGAACAAAAGCACAGATATCATTAGATGGAAGAAAAACCATGACTGACCTGCTTGTCATGTGGTGGCAGCTTCTTAAGCCCTGTTGCCTCAGTAGTTTTTGATCCAGAATTTTGTCAGCACGGTTCTGTTTCACATAAGCTTCACAAAAGCAGCCTGGATTGATGTGCTCTTGAAGACTCAGAGTTGAGATTCATTTTGTGTGCACCCAAAGTTGACAATGTCTGAAGTGTTTGGGTGCAGGCCTCGTGTTGTGTGGCTCATGGAGTAGAAGCGTTTGCACTTAAATGGCACAGGACAAGTTGAGGTGTGCATGAGCAGCTCCAGTTTCCAGGAGGTGTGATGCACATGTCCATTGCCAACCACTCAGAAGGACCTCAGATATTGCGATGAGGACTTTTTGACTCTCATCTTGTCATAAAGCCCCGTTCTTGTTGGGTCTTCCTCAAGTATTGCTTATGTGATGTTCTCGGTGGTACCGGCTCAACAGGGACCACTGTCTGCCCTCCTGGATTGGTCAGTATGTGGATCCCACAGCCTGATGTACAGATTGCTGGGTATAGGTCCATGGCATCCTGCTGTATTTCAGCTCCTGGATGCATCTCTCCTGAAAGAAACCAGAAAATACCTCTTCAGGAAACTTTTGTTCCAATTCTCAATTTTTTTTCAGCTTATATTTTAAGAGAATGAGGAATAGCGGAGTTGTTTTTTATTTTTTATTTATTCATGTAATCACTGGTTATCAGTCACAGTGACCAGGTTGACATAAACCAAGCGTAAAGACACAACAGCTTCAGGAAGTTCAATGTGATTGATACTTCAAAATGTTGATTTGTGAAAGGAAGAACTGATTGTGGCAATCAGCAAACTGAATGTTGCTGTGTTGAATGTTGCTTGTAGGTCTCACATGAGACCTGGCCCACGTGAGCCAGTCCTGTGCTCTTTGTGTATTAGATTACATTTCAAATATCAGCAAGAAAAGCACCCTGCTGCAACAGTTAGGTTCAATTCATACAAATTCACTAGATGTTATGAAGTGTAGGGCTTAGCAGAACCTCAGAGTACATTTGAAACAGGTTCTCAGTGAGAGTTGTGTTAATGTAAGAATGGGATCTTTACTTGCTAGAAAGAAAAACTCGCCCTGTTCCTTTGCTCTCTCCTGGTGAGACAACAGAGATATCTTAAAGGTAGAGTTTTTCCACCTCTGTAGAACCATAGAATCAACCAGGTTGGAAAAGACCTTTAAGATCACCAAGTCCAACCGTTCCCCAGCACTGCCAAGGCCACCACTAACCCGTGGCACTGAGGGCCTCGGCTACATGGTTTGTGAACACTTCCAGGATTGGTGATTCCACCACTGCCCTGGGCAGCATGTTCCAATACCTGTAATGTCCCAGGATCAAACCTGATGTGTTCCTCAGATTTTCCATAGCACACACAACCCAAACTTTCAGCCCTGGGTGTTGCTTGTGGGTGCAGAGCACACGCAGGACAGGAGCTGCCCATGGATGGCAGCAGCTGCCATGATTCTTCAAGCATGGTACGGTGGTCATTGCATAGAGTGCATCTCTGCAGTGTTGGGGTCCTGTGGGGGAATAAATCCTGCCCTAGGCCTTGCTTCACCCTTGGGTTAGACTGCTGGTGGCTTTGCTTCTCCATCAGTAGAGATGAAGCCATTGTTGAGAGGTGTTGCCCAATTTAACATCTAAGCAAAATGATCCAAGTCCTTTTCCGAGTCCTGTGGTTCACCATTTCTAGGCACTGTAAGTAGCAATAGGCATGTAGAGTGGGGAGGCAGCTGAAGCACAGCTGGATTTATGCTGACAGACCAGTTTTGGCATTCTGCAGAGGATGCTGAGGATAGGGCTCTCTCATATCAACTTGGATGCCCATAGCATCAGTGCTGCTGCCTGTGCTGGTCAAGCCATGTCCCAGTGTAGTTTGTAAGAAGGAGGAAATAGATTGATAGCTTTTAATGAAGCTCTCTCAACTGCTGCTGAACTGTAGGCACCTTCATGCCTTGGTTTGTAAGGCATTCTGCTGTCCCTGCTCTGACCTAACTCCATTCTTATGAGGGAAAGTGGAAAAGCACTTCGTAGGCACTTCTAAGTCAGCATGACCTCTCCAAATAAGACTGCAGTCCAAGGTTGCTAGCTGGATTGTAACTGTGTTTAAACATGACCAGTGTTTCACACCCATTTTGAAATGAGATAAGTAACATGCACCTACATTTTTACAGCAGCAGAGTGAAAAGGAATCAACTGGAGAGTTACAACTCCCAAAACCTCACGGTGTCTGCTCTTTCCTGTGCTCAACTTGTCCCTCAACTGAGGGGGCTCCGAGAGCAGCAGCTTCTTGTGCAGGAGCAGAGCAACTTTTTTTTCCTGCTTCATAATTATTGTCAGGTTAATAATTAGTTCATTGGTTTGCCCTATCAGCAAGACCAGGTCCTCCTTAGATGGCTGTGGCAAGGTGCTCGTATTAATGTCCCCATGGACCCTTGCCACAGACCTCTCCATGAACCCCTCTGCTGAGGAGGCTGATTTATCACAGCCCTGCTGGGAAGGACAGGAGGAGAGAGCCCTTTAGGCAGCATGAGAATGAGATGTGCATGGCAATATCTCCAAGGTTAGTGACAAATCTACAGGAGAATATGCTCAGAGTAAAAGATCTGCTTGCAAGACTCTCAGTGGTGTGATTTCATAGCTCTGCTGTATCCGTTACTCCCCAGTAAAAACAAAACTCATGAGTTAGTATTTCTTGTTGTCATTAACCACCACTTTTCTTTCAGGTATTAGCAATGCAGAAGCCCGTCAACCAGGGAAAGCACCAAACTTCAGTGTGAACTGGACAGTAGGAGACACTGGTCTTGAGGTCATTAATGCTACAACTGGCAAAGATGAAATGGGTCGTGCATCTCGCCTTTGTAAGCATGCTTTTTACAGCCGCTGGATGCGTATTCATGCAAAGGTACATCTGCTGGAGTGCTGGATTTTCCACTCCTTAATTCCTAATAAAGTATCTCAGAGTGCTGCTTTCTGTATTCAGAAACCTCTTTCTGAGCCTGTTTTAAGCTGAGCCTTATGTTAGCTACTGCTCCATGTAGTCATGGAAAAGAACAGTGCTGTTTTGGAGTTTATTCTTCGGTTTGATAATGTCTGATCCAACATACATGCAAGGATCTAAAAATACTTGGTTTCTAGCTGAGTAAACAAAGGGTGCTATCTCCTTTGAGCTTGCCTTCTCATTTTAATTTATTTGGAAGGATAATCCCACTTGGATTGCACTGCAATCCAACCTACTGAGGTTTTGCTGTGTCCTCTCAGAAAGAAAAGCTACAAGGGTCTGTCAGTGGCTTTTTAATGTCAAGACTGCTTCCACCAAAGGAAGCCAATAATCCAGAGAAAGCAAAAGGCAGGCGAGCTGGTGAGACTGCTCAGAGTGGCATGGTGCTTTGGAAGAGGCAAACAGCACAGTTGGGTGCAGTGAAGCTGGGTACAGAGCCATGATGGCTGGAAGGAGCAATACTGTCCTTGTCTGCCTTTGAACATTTGCTTTAGTAGTTTGTTATCTTGTTTTAATAGTAGAGGGTTTCTTAATAACTCACTCTCAAACTATTTGGTTTAATAGGTTCTTGTCTCTCTTCTTTTCTCCACACAGCTTTCCTCCAGCTTGCGCTCAAAGATCCTCAAGCCTAACCTGTACCACGAAACCAAGCAAGGAGCCACTGAGTATCAAACTGCCAAAGAGTGTTTGTTTAAAGCATTCCTGAAGGCAGGACTTGGAGCCTGGGTGGAGAAGCCCATCGAACAGGATCAGTTTTCTCTCACGGTTTAATTCACAGACTGCACATCACTTTGGGAAGGGGGTTGTTCTGGAAATTCCTGGTGTCCAGCATTGCTTTCTGGCATCTCCTCAGCCGTCAGAACATCTTTTATCCTGTTTGGAGTTGGGTTTTTCCTTTGGTTTTTATTTGAAACTTCATAGTAACTGTTTCTGTTTTGCCTGAGTATTGAAACTCAATGCTGGTCTGACACATACTTGTATATTTTGTTACGGGAAAGTAGTTTCTGGTGTATTTCTAGAAAGACTTTCACTGTAGAAAACTCGCAGTAAGGCTCTTCTTACAGTACACAATGACTCGTTTTTTCTGGGTTAAAATCATTTCTTTTTTACATTCAATGGCATCAAGTGCATGAAGAAATGAAAGTTTCTCCAGGTTTTCCACCACATTTTTAGGAAGTAGCTTATTTTTTCTTTTTTTTTTAAAAAAAGAAAATAGATGACAAAGCTGATTCTGCTCCTCCCTTAACTTGGTTTTGAACTGCAGATATTTCTAGCGTATAGACCACAGAGCCAGAATGGAGTCTGGACAGCTAGTTTTTCCCCACTTCCTTGCTCTTGAAAACCAGCTGCTGAGAATTTCATGTCTTCGATGTATGTATTTATTAGTCTGTGACCCAGTTTTTAACATGCAGCTTTTTATTCTGTTTTTAAAAATACATTTACCTCCCATTTACACACATTGTGAAGTCTTCATGTTTTATTTTTTACCACTGTAAACTGGAAACAGCAAAATAATTATTCGTAAGTTAAGAAGTTTAGTCTATAATGTGCAGGAACGTGTTTAGAAGTAGGTGATTTGTATATCCCAGGAACTCATCACAATACAATCCTAGCAGTAATATGACAACTTTAAAAAGAAATTGCTCATTTTAAGGGCCTGAATTGCCAAAACCAGTCACTTCCTGGGTATTAATTGCTCTCCTCTTGGAAATCAAAAGTTCTTGTATGGACAAAAAGTTGTTAAAACTTCTTTCCTGTGTTACATCTGTTTTCACCCAAGTTGCTATGTCTCTGAGGTTTCATTGCCTTTTGTGTTTACATGTGTGATGGTCTTCATGGAGCTGATTAGGTAAGTTGCTCTCAAAACGTGCTTTCGTTTGCTTTGATGATTACTTAGAAAGATGTTTTTCCTAAAGGTGTAGACACTTCTGCTTTATGTAAAAATGTAGGATAGAAAGGAAATATTGTGTTTGATTAACTGGTGTATAGAAGGCATTTTTCAAAACACTTTTTAGGATGTGATAGTTAGGGGCGGATGAGACAGCGTCCGGTATCACTCCTCTGCTCACACGGCGTGTGTCCAAACACAGCACTTGGCTCATGCCCATCCAGGTATCACCTGTGCTTTCCGAAGAGCGTCTCAGAGATCCTCCGTGTTCCCTTTGCAGACCGTGAAGGTGATGCTTTGTGACATGGGAGTTTGCTTGACAGAACCCAGTCGGTGCCCCACTGCTCCTGCTGTTGGGTCCTGTCCCTCTGCTCCGCTGCCCCTTGCCCGTGCTGCACAGGACATCAGATCAGCAGGCTGGTCCGTGCTTTGAAGTCAAGTCAAGGGTTACTTTTAGACCCACATTGGGTCAGAGATCCAGTTTAGAGTTGTGCCGGTGTGTCTGCAGAGGCAGTGGAGATGAGCTGTGGGTCCCTTCAGCCAGCTTCATGGCCAGAGGCTGTCTATCCTGAAGCTGTAACTGGATTTACTGTCCCTCAATCCCAACATCTCCCAGGGGGGCTAGCAAGTACTTGGGGTGTTGGAGATGTAAAGGCACTTCTACCAAGCATGAATGCCAAGAGAATGTGTTGGTTCATTATTGCTCAACTAGGAGCCCATTTCCAATCTCAAAAAGTGATCAAGCGTGAAAATCACTTGTGCATTAGTTGAAGCCTCTGGGTTAGTGTCTTTGGAAGTAACACACTGAGGTTCAGACAATGCAGTTTTGGTGGTGTTATGGGTAATAGCTCTGGGAGGGCTAGCAGGGCTGTGGCCTAGTGATCCCCTTGGAAAAGTCTGGTGCTTCCAGATGCCTTTTCCAGATGCCAGAGGACCAAATGTCACAAGCTGCAGAAGACAGGCTGTGTTCATCCAGCTTCCTCGGTGACTTCAGCCATCCTGTCTACTCCTCATTAAACCCAAAAGCATTCCCATGGCCTTTGCAAGCCCGACAAAGCTTTTGTCCTCCTCATCCGACTGAGGCTTAGACTGTCCTATTCTCAAGGTAAAAGGGATTTAACTGTATGTGGTTAAATAGATTTTGCACATCTGCCTTTGAGATCAACCTTGTCTCGTTCATGGTGCAGAAGTTGTGTTGGTGGCTGTAGCTGGGTGTGCGCAGGATCGAGGGGAAGCTGCTTGCATCGTGTGCTATTCTTGAAGTCATTGCTGAAATTATGTGAAACACCCATTTTGGAGGGGCTCAGTCTATTGATAAATGAAGTCTGTTGAGAATCTCCAGCCGGTTATTTTCACCCATCTTTCTGAAGTGCTCATTCAAAAGTTGGTGTCTCTCTGGATCCTGTTTTTTTTCTTTTGATGACTAGGAAAGTATTAGCTCAAACTATTTTTTTTATGAAGTCACAAATATGAGCAATATATTTAAGTATTATTTATAGACATAGTTTTTTAAACTGTTCTAATGAACGATGGAAATGAAACTGTAAAAGGAAATAATGTTCCATGCCAAACCCTTTTGACGAAGGAATGGTGTCAGGTTATTTATGAGGAATGAGTTCTCTTGTTTATAATTCCGGGATTTTAAAAAGTATAAAAAAAGTTTTCCAGGGTTGTATGCAAATCTATATCTGTCTTCTGGGAGTCAATAAAGTACTGCTTGGCTTCCTTCACTCGCTTCTTCCTTTTTGTGCACTTCATACGTGGCAGAGCTGTGCTTGCTGATGCTCCCGTGTTCCTCACAGATTACTCCCCCCGAGCAAGAATTCAGAGTGATTCATATAGTTTCCAGTGACTGCAGAAGGCAAGACAACTGCTGAACATTGTGGCTGACCTGTCTTTGGGAGCTGCAAGTCTCCATGGTGGGTTGGGGTCTTGTCTGAAAAGCCTGGGGTGGGTGGATGGGAGCTGGCTTGCACTGGGACCTGCAGTGCTGCTCTGAGAGCTGCTTTGCTTCTTTTGTATCTCTATGTTTTCCCCTTCTCTTTGATTGCATATGAGTGTCTCAGGATCTTCAAATGACTTAAAGCAACAACTTTCACGTTGGTGAATACTTGAAATTGAATTGCAGGTGGTTTTCCCCAGGTGACAGTCTGGATGAAGTTTGTAGGTTAGTAAAATAGTTCATTTTAAACATAGATGTTTGAAATATATATGTTCCATGGAATGGTTTTAAGAAAACTTGGGCCTAATGTTTAACACTTGAAATACGGGTTATGGCTGCAGTCAGGACCTGGTAATAACTATAGATTGTGTCTTGCCACTCGTGCGTGAAGTGTATCGTGTGTGGGACCTCGTTGGCAACTGTTCTCCCCCAGCAGTGCGGATGTTTTCGCACTCACAGCGCCCACCCGTCCTCTTATACTGATGGTAAACGTGACTCTCTGGGCTTAGGAACGTCCAACAGGGGTTTCTGTGCAGTTGGCAGGTTTGGTCTTCTCCTCACCATAAAGAAATCTTGTCATGACTGGTTACTGGCACAGGTTGCCCAGCGGGGAGGTGGGTGCTCCATCCCTGGAGACATTCAAGGCCAGGCTGGATGTGGTTCTGAGCAACCTGGTCTAGTTGAAGATGTCCCTGCTCATTGCAGGGGGGTTGGACTAGATGAGCTTTGAAGGTCCCTTCCAGCCCAAACTGTTCTATGATTCTATTCTATGATTCTACTGCACAGGAAGCTCAGGAGTAGAAGATTTGTGTGTGCTAGTACTCTGTATGTCCTCTGAAGTGACTTGTAGCTGAAAGTCTGAGGATCTCGGAGCTGGTGTGGCATTTCTTTAGTCGCATTCCAGCATGCCTAAGAGTACTATCTATCTGAGGGAAAAACCCAACTCTCACCCTGCTCTCAGTGAAAGGTGCTTTATTTCAAGCTGTTGGTTCAAAGAGCTTGATAGCACAGAGCAGAGCATGTGTCTCATGGAGGAGCAGTGCTGCCTTTGAAACCAAGCTATCTTAAAAAAAATAACCAACCAGGAGTTGAGAATCAATTCTAAGACTTGCTCAGTTGTGGTGACCACATAATTGAGAGGGGGCTTGCTGCTTTCTCTAGTTCCTAAAGAAACCTGGAGAGGGGCTTTGGACAAGGGCCTGTAGGGACAGGACAAGGGGAATGGCTTTAACCTGCCCAAGGGGAGACTGAGGTGAGCTCTGAGGCAGAAGCTCTTCCCTGTGAGGGTGCTGAGGCGCTGGCACAGGGTGCCCAGGGAAGCTGTGGCTGCCCCATCCCTGGCAGTGTTCAAGGCCAGGTTGGACACAGGGGCTTGGAGCAACCTGCTCTAGTGGAAGGTGTCCCTGCCTGTGGCAGGGGGTTGGAACTGGATGAGCTTTAAGGTCCCTTCCAACCCAAACCATTCCATGGTTCATTCTGATTCCAAAGCAGGAGCGATGGCTTGGGATGGGATTTCTGCTCCCTCCTGCTCTCTGCTGGAGAGAATCGTAGAATCATAGAATCATAGAATCGTAAGGGTTGGAAAGGACCTTAAGATCATCTAGTTCCAACCCCCCTGCCATGGGCAGGGACACCTTGCCCTAAACCACGTGGCTCAAGGCTCTGTCCAACCTGGCCTTGAACACCGCCAGGGATGGAGCATCCACAACCTCCCTGGGCAACCCATTCCAGTGCTTCACCACCCTCACTGTAAAGAACTTCTTCCTTATATCTAATCTAAACTTCCCCTGTTTAAGTTTGAACCCATTATCCCTTGTCCTACCACTACAGTCCCTAAGGAAGAGTCCCTCCCCAGCATCCTTGTAGACCCCCTTCAGGTACTGGAAGGCTGCTATGAGGTCACCACGCAGCCTTCTCTTCTCCCGGCTGAACAGCCCCAACTCTCTCAGCCTGTCTTCATACGGGAGAGGCCCTTGGGCAGGGAATGGGGAGCATGGGACACAGGAATTGTCTGCTGGGCAGCGGGTGCTTCTCAGCCACTGCCCTTCCCAGAGACACTGCAGCACAGGCAGTCCCAGCTGTCTGTATATCCAACGCTTTTAGGTGTGTTAGACTTCTGCCGTTCCTTTATGGAAATAAGTGGTGCAAAGCAATTTCAACAACTTTGGGTTGAGCCCCCAAGGAAGTGCTGCTGATGAACCAAATTCTTGCCCTGTTTCTGTTGAGCTGGTTGTGGTAGGAACAATGCAAACCAACCTGGGCTGCAGAAACAGGCTGTGGCTGAAAGCCTCAACCTGTCCGAGCTGCTGGAGAACAGGTAGGACCCAAGTTTCTCCTTGTTTCTCCTTGGATCATGTCAATGTAGAGTGGTTTTCAGAACCTTTGCAGCCAAAGGTCTGTCTCATTGCCCATTAGTTGTGCCAGCAGCATTTGGATGGTTTAGGGGTAGGTGTGTTTTGTAGGTGTGTGGTAGTGTCTGGAAAAGAGGCATTAAGAGCTGTGTTTGCTGTCAGTACCGAGGGCAGGGGAATGATACAGAAGAGTTTCTGTTCTCTGGAGGGACAGATCCACGTCGCTGCAGTGGTTTTGACATTCTTAATACCCTCATCACTCTCATACCAAGGCAAGTTTTGTTGTCGTTGGTTGAGACATCTTTAACAAATTTAAGATCAAATGTGTGTGTGAATATATATTTATACATCCAAATATATATATCTTGCTGTATATTATTTGCATTAAGCAGTTATTCTTCCCCAGTCTGCGTGACAGTGTGAATACAATTGCTTTAGCTACCTGGTATAAGGGTATTAAAGGCTACTCTCAGATACTGTCCTCACCAGTTACTTTCTCCATTCATAATCCCAATTTTGGAGACAGGACCTCACTCTGGTTTGTTGCTTTCCGTAGGGCACGCTTGTTCCCATCCTGGTGTCACTGCTGAAGCACAACTCCTCGATTATCCTAAGCAATGACTGTTTTGCATAGTACCTTGCTTTGTTTAGTTCATGTTTGTACAGAGATTTGAAAATACGACGAGCTATATCCTTGCTAAGTTTCATCATCGTTTTTGTATGGTGCTAGCACTAGTGGGAGCAAAAAAACCTTCAGTGAAATGTCACAGAATGCTGTGCATGTCCTTAAAGTTGTAGTGTTGGTTACATCCTGAAGAGCTAATGGGGAAGTAAGCTGAGGGGGGAGTGCTGAAACTGCCAACTTCATCTCTGAAACTACAGCTTTTGCAAAGGGAAAGGGAGGGATGGATGGATGGAGGGATCCTGGGCTTGGGACCGCACAGAGCAGCCTCACAGGTTGGAACTGAATTAAGGTCCCTTCCAACCTGAACCATTCTGTAATTCTACCATCAAACACCCCGGCTCTGAATTTCCTTTCCAGGCTTTGCAAATGCCCAGAATCCCTGTGATTCACAGCCTGGTTTGGATTGGAAGGGACCTTAAAGCTCATCCAGTTCCAACCCCCTGCCATGGGCAGGGACACTTTCCAGCCTGGTCTGCTGTCTCCACCTTGTGACAGAAAGGTGATGCTGGCAGCCCAGTGGCCAAGAGCAGAGAGACTGGGTTAAAACCCAATGCAGCAGGTTCCTACCATGGCTGTGCAAAGTTCCTTTGTGGCAGGTTTTAGCAGCCTTCCTCTGGACTCTCTCCTGTTTGTCTACATCCTTCTGGCAGATTTACGAGTCTCCTAGTGCCAAGAAGGGTCACGTAGGCTGTGCCTGCTAATGCAGCCTTGTCAGGACACTCAGATTTTATCCAGGTTTCAGCTACGCTGGAGCCAGGAGCCAGCAAAACGTACAGTTAGAAAGAAGCAGCATGGACACATCACGTAAAATGCTACAAAGCTTTTTAATGGTCATACTGAGGTATACATTACACAGAAAATGCCACCACTGCTTTCCATGGTGCACAGGTTAAAGGAGAACATTTGACTTGGTGGGAAAAGGCACTGCTTTGAAGGAATACAGTGGTAAGAACAGGAGACCTGCTGCTACTACTGCCTGAGTCTTCCCAGCTTCTGCTGCATTTGCACAGGAGGAAACAACATCACTGCCTGGGAGCAACTATGAGATGTCCACTGCAGGACTGTTCCATGTGCTCCTACTCAAGCCAAGAGGAAAGAACAAAAGGGTCCACTGGCAGTGAGGTAATTTGGTAATACTGACTTTAAGGAGCAGTGTCTGCTTTACCTTTTGAAATCTGTCTCCTAGTCCACTTTTGAGAAGGGTTTGTCCTGCTTGACAGAGCCATGTAGACCTGCGGGGTAAAAGACCCACCTAAAGCACGGAGTGAAGCAGAATACATCCCAGCAACCAATTCTACAGAGCAGGAGACTGCAAGAGCTGCAACAGATACCCCCACAAAGCCCTCCTCAAAGGGGAGCTGCACTTCACTTGTGGCTGGTGGCGTAGCACAGGGTTCTCCCCCTGTACCAACAACCAGCATCTCCATCAGAGCACAACCTCACCTACCAGATGATGGTTTATACGCATCATTTCAAGGCCCAAGGACCTTCCCTGTCTGTGACTGTCCTCAGTTTACTCCCTTGCATAAACTGAAAGAAGTGCAGGAAATTCCTTTGTTGAATCACTGGGACAACCCATCTGACTGACGTGGAAACTTTCCTGATCCTGCTCCCCAGCAAACCATCACCCCCACTGAACTGAGCAACTGGGTGAGCCCAAAAAGGTGCTGACATCTGCATCAGTGCAACTGAGCAGGCCTTTGGAAGGACTACGATGGGGTGAAGAAGTTTCCTTTGTGAAGGTAAAACATAAGAAGAAACAGAACCTTTCTTTAACCAGCCTACAGGCCCCATCTTTTTGCCTCTTTCAGCACAGACCCACTGAGGCTGCTGTTAGCTGCAGTTGGTCTTCAGGTCAAAACACGTCCTCCTTTTCTTTTATCAAGCACTGATTGCATGAGACAATTTGAACGTTCACAAAATACTGCTTGAAGAGGGAGGATTTCCCCAGAGAATGGCAGAGCTTCCACACAACCTGCAGCTCATGTAGTCCAGGTCACAAAACCAAGATGTATTTTCTTTTGCCATCAGAGAGGCAAACACTGAACGGGACAAAAAATACAGACAGAAATAGAGTATTTTAACTTCTAAAAATTAAAACTGTTCCTCTTCCTCCTCAGAACTCTAAAGCAAGCTGTGATTTACTTCACTTGGTACTTGGTTTCAGGACAAAGTTCTACCTTTCACATCTCACTTGTAGTGTCTGGTGGTGGTCTCTATTCGTGACCATGCCAAGAACCGGATCCCAGGCTGGGCTGACTGCAGTTTTCTTGCTCCCATCACTGCCTGGCTAAGAAGGTGAATATTGCTTGTTCTTCAAAGCAAAAATATCAAGTAAACACCAAAAAGAGGGTAGACGACAGAGCTGTAGTTTGGTCAAAGGGAGGTATTTCCCTGTGATGTTTCCATATCCTTTTGTGCTCACCAGTGCTGAAGTCCTTGGAATTCTCTGTATTTTAGTACACGATTTTCCAGTGAGTTGGCTGCTCACAGTTTTTCTCCTTTTCACCACAAAACCGGTTGTAAGTTGTTTTTGGATCAAATCCCAGGATCTCCCTTTCCTCATGGATCCGGAAGGAAAATGTTGAAACTGAGGTGCCTATAAAATACCTGTGGAAAACAAAGCAGAAAGGGTTGATGAAGGTGCCAGGTTTTAAAATGCAAGTGACTGATTTCAGTCCAATGAACTTTAATGATCGTTGAAATTATATGAAATTATCATATGTATGATATGTATACACAATGTCACTATTATCATAGAAATGTAGACTGGTTCGGGTTGGAAGGGACCTTAAAGCTCATTCAGTTCCAACCCCCTGCCACGGGCAGGGACACCTTCCACTAGAGCAGGTTGCTCCAAGCCCCTGTGTCCAACCTGGCCTTGAACACTGCCAGGGATGGGGCAGCCACAGCTTCTCTGGGCACCCTGTGCCAGCGCCTCAGCACCCTCACAGGGAAGAGCTTCTGCCTCAGAGCTCATCTCAATCTCCCCTCTGGCAGGTTAAAGCCATTTCCCCTTGTCCTGTCCCTGGTGCCAGCTTGGCAAGCCTATGACCTATTATACATCTATTATAGATGTATATCAGTTATATAAAATCATGTCATATATGATTTGTAAACAACTGTATCTGGATCAAAACCAATATTCAGTTTTGTGACACTAAGATTTGGTTCCTCGATGAAGCCAAATTTGCTACCTTGCATGTGCACAGATCCACTGGTCAATCACAGCCAAGCCCCCATCTTTGTAGAGCTCCAGCTCCTCCCAAGAGGGTTCAAATCTCACCATCTCAGGCAGCAGTTTCTTGAGCAATTCAACCTCTGAAAAAGGGAAAGATGCAAATCTATTTTGACATTGTAAAGAGCAACTTGCTGCTGTCATAAAATGCGTTTAAGGAAACCCTGGGTGGACAGTTACAAAGCAAGAGAAACCAAAAGCTACCTGCAGGTTTTGCAATGTTTGCCAACGTCAGAGTATTGCAGAGGGAGAGGACACACTGGGGCAGGAACGTGGTGCTGAGGGGAGCAACTCTCAAGGCTGGGGAAGCCTGTAAGGGGTATAACAGATGCTACCACTAGCCTTGCTGTCTAATCCTACAGGGTAGTTGTACCAAAAGGCCTTTCTTGACAGCAAGCTTCAGACTTGCTATCACCGATGCCATGCCCTGCAGGGTTATTCTAACATCCCGCATTGAAACAGATCCCTATATACCACCAGGAGGGAAGAGCAGCCCTGGGATAAGGCCTGGGAGGGGAAGCCCACCCTTGGGAGTGTCTAAGCCTTGGCCACACACAGCGAGGTCCACCCCAGTGTGGCGCTGGGGGCAACCAAGGGGAAGGCTGAGTGGAGACTTCAGAGGACCCTTCCCACCAGCATGTCCGAGACTGTCTGCAATGCTAAGGAAGAAGGTGGGATGGAAGAATGAGAAGGAGGAACAGGCAAATTCAATTCCCAATTTCCCACTGTAGAGACCATTGAACCTCCTATGGGAAATACCAAATGAATGGTATTCAAGCTGGAAGGAAGCAGCTGCCCAATCCTGCTCAATTCCCCATTCAGTGATGGAGGCACATGAAGTTCCAGTCATTTATGAAAGCAGAGTGGTAATTGCAGCCCTTGTTGTCAAAAGCTATCAATCCTAAACTGACTATAATCTGCTTACCCTCCTCGACAGCATCAGTGGCTACAAAAACTCTTTGAAGTTGAAGCATCCCCAAGAGGCTGCGAATTTTCTTTACAGCTCCTTGCAGGGAAGGCACGTCTTCTCTGTGACCCCAGATGAAGTCTTTCCTTCTGAGATGAACCCCAAGGTATGGACCACCTAGAGCTGTGCCTATCTTAACCTAAGAAAGAGAGAAAGATCAATCAACTTGAAGACTTGAGAGCACCACTATTCATTCACACTGAAAAGGTGTGAATCCCTGGATATGGCACTGAATTACTCCAGCTGCAAAAGTAACTTAGAGGTGTGGGCTGGTAGTATTTTGGGACACATTGTGATGTTTTGATCATGAGTGACCTGCATTATACAAGAGAAACTGGAGTGTGAGATCTTTGTATGCAAAATTCGCTCTCCTTGACCAAATCCCCACCTGGCAGTTTGCAGCTGAACTTTATGCCCACTGATGATGCTGAATACAAGAAGAAATACAAGGGAAGAGAGGGCAACAGAAACCTGGCACCCAGAAGCAGTCAGTCTCCTTTAACTCATGTCACAAGGGAGAAGAGGGTACAGTAGAAACATGGACATCCACCTCAACCTGAGCAGGGAGAGCTAGATTCACATGGATCTTCCAATATTCCTTGCAGTGTACAGCCAGGAGTACACAAATGATTGCATTTGTTATGGGAAACAGACTGCTGTGATTTTACCTTCATCTGTGTCCAGTCCTCATTGTAGTGAGTCCTGTCTGCCTCATCGGTGGATTGAAGGTATTTGTTTCTAAACTCATCTCCTGCTACACGGAGGTGTTTAGCAAACACCATGCTCCGACGGGTCTATTGGAATAAGAGCAGATGTGGAGTGAGAAAAAGGGAGAGCTAAAAATGACCAAATGGAGATAGTTTCACACACACACAGCTTCCAGGATGCAGTTACTTCTGACACATCCATACAGCACTACAAGCAGCAATTTCTAACCTTTCATCTGAGCTTTAACTGTTTAACCTTACTCATAACTACGTTTATAACCAGCATACATCTGACCCTGCAATACAGAGGTGTACGGAGTTACACTGTAGTTATTTACACAACAGAACATAATAGACCCAATTAAACATTCTAGCAATATACCTCACCTTTGGAAACAAAAGCTGGGCAAAGACTTTAGCTTGCAAAACACCTGTAAGACAAAACACCTATGGCAGGGGGTTGGAACTAGATGATCTTAAGGTCCTTTACAACCCAAACCATTCTATGATCCTATGATTCTCTATCAAGGGAAGGATGCAGACAGTGTCTGCTGCAGAATGCTCACACTGCAGTTCAGAGACAGACATTTTCCCTTCTTTTTGTAACATGTCAACACAATACGCCTGTCAGTCAAGCCTTTGAGTACCTTACCCAAGCTATGATGAACATGGTATGCCAAAAGGGCAGCAAACATGTACACAACCCATGGCAGTGCAGTGCACTGGCAAGGAAAATGAACACCTTTGAACGCTATGCTTGTGTCAAACACCTCTAAATCTGGCTTGTTCCTATTTGAAAACTTCTTTGAGACAAGACAGCATCTTTTAGCAAGACTAAAAAGAACTCCAGATGTTATCTGCAGAGCTATTAAGAAAAAAAACCAACACCACAAACCATGCAGGTAGTTAGAAACTGAAATAAAAGAAAGAAGCCTATTTTTCCACAAAAAGTGATAAATAATTTTGAGACAAATTTAAATTGTTGAGGTGATGTTTATAGTGCCACTGGTAAGAAATGTGTGTCATGGCTTTCATGTCTGCTTTTACAGGACCAAGAGTCAGACTCAGATGATACCTGGGTTGCATTTCTCTGTTTGGAAAGTCACTTGCAATGAAAAACAGTAATTAGCAAACTACTGTTTGGTCCATTTCTGAAAAAATATGCCATGTACCAAGTGAATAGTCAGATGTTGACATGGTCTACGCACCTTGGGTAGCAGTTGGACTCCATGATCTAAAGGTCTTTTCCAACCTAGTTGATTCTACGTTTATATCTTACAAGACTGTGGTCTATGTAAGTTATTTAGTAATATGAAAGTCACTTTCTCTTAGAAACATTACCAAGTATCAAGCTCTCCATATTGTGTTCAGTTTTCCTCGGGCTGAACCTTTAACTTGGCCTTAACATTTTTTACATAGCAGTTATTTTGCCACAAACCCCTTGGCTGGGGTCTCCCAAAGTGCTCAGCGTTACCTTAAAACCTGTGGGAATTTTGCCTTTGAAGCCAATGGGGAGACAGTTTCAACGCTACTGAGCACTTTCAGGAATTCCTTTGAAAACTCTGATCTTGAGGCTGCCTAGACAAGAAACTGCACAAAGGCAGATCCCTTCTCACTGCACGTGTGTTGTCCTTCTAAACACCATGTCCTGTGGCACTGAGTCTTTGGGGACAAGGCGCCAAGACATTAATGCACTACATTAATCCACAGCAGCCTGAAGACCATCTTTAGCATACTCTGCTGAAACGTAAGATACTAGTTAGTTCAAGAAAAGAAACACAAAACAAAACTGAAGCACGTATCAGTGATTGAACTGTTATCAGAACCAAGCAGAAAGGCTAGAGAAGCTGGCTGGAAAATACTCACATTCCAATAATCTCTCCCTCCGTAGTGGTCATGAAGAAGGTTTTCAGCTCTGTCTAACATCACTGACCTATTAAAAATTGTAAAACTGAGTGCAGTGCCCTTAAGAATAGAATGTACATTATGATGATACAGTTGCTAGGATAAAGCACAGACTATGATCTGTTTGCAAGGCGAGCACAGAGGGGAATGAGGGATAGGCTGCCAATCTGTTCTGTATAAAGAACTTTGTGACCCATTGCTTGCTGGGAGAAAAGGGAACTGTGCCACTGTGTGTTCCTGCTCTTTTCCTTAATAAGTGGTACTCTTAATTCTGACAGTTAAACACAAACAAGCATTAACAATGCCTCACATAGTCCTCACAGTACTTGCTGCTGGAGAAATAAGACTGCCAACAGGGAGAGTGATCCAAAGGGGAAAAGCGACCTATAAGATGATGCTTGGCCTCTGAGCATGTGAGAGCCTCTTGGAGGAAGCACAGGTTATGCTCATGAAAGTAAAACCAGAGATGATGCTTTCCACATGTGGAACAAAATATCCTGCAGTAAAACAACAGACCAAAGAAGACACAGACACTACAAAAACATGTGTTAGCAACTAAGCACACTAACATTAAAATGAAAGTTTTTCACTAACAGGAAAACAGCCTGATCTTTTCATAAACACACACAGCTCAGGATCGTGTACTGGGAACAGCAACTGCGCTAAGTGGGAAGAAGCAAAAGAGAGTTTTGAGTATCCAAGAACATAAGGGATGTAGGCTCAGTTCGTGCTCTGAGCACACTGAATATGAGTGAACACACAGAGAAATACTTCTGAAGGGGGTCAAAGTCATCATCTGGACCTTCTACTAAAATGAGAGGAGGGAAATAAATCAACTTCAGATTATCACTGTGAAAATCAGCTGGACACTTGCACATAAGGCTAATCTGGAAAACAGACTAGGTTATGCTGGTGGAGAAGCAGCACTGCTTTTAACAGGAAGCTTGGAGGTGAATCAGATTACACACCTGAAGAGTGATAGTACTAGGACCATACAAGTGATTGTCTGGCCAAAAGGGCAATATGGGAGATCAGAGAGGTGCAGGTCACCATAGCCATCAGAGATTTCACCTATCCCCAGGTAGGCAGGGCAAGCGTCACAGCAGGATGTGACCAAGCAACTGCAGTTTGAGACACCCTCAAAGGCAGTTCCATCAACCAACTGGGCAGGGAGCAGCTCCTGACATTGTCTTGAGCTGCAGCAAGACATGGCCCAAGATCTCACAGTGGAAGAGCTACTCTGTCAGAGGGGCCACAAACGTACTCATCTTCAACATCCTACTGGATCAACAATGGCCAAGCAAACGTTACTGCAGCTGCATTCAGTTTCAAATAGGGGACTATGCAAAAGTGCAGAAGCGTCCAAGTGAAGAAAACAGGTTCATAAACTCCATGAAGTTAAACAGTAAAAGATGATAAAGAAAGTAAAAATAAAAGAATTTGAGCATGAAGAAATAAAAGCCTTTAATCCTAATGACAGGTCTTCATTCCAATACAAAGAAAAAGGGAACTAAAGGCTTAGCAAGCACTTAGAGACAGCAACATCACAACAGAAACATCTCCTGTGAATTTTTGCACTAGGTGGTGGAGCTGGGAAGATCCACACGCCAGAACTACTTTTTACAGGGGATCTCATCAGAGAACATGTCTCAAACCAAAGCATCCATAGGAAGTGTCCAGCAATGACAAAATGAACCAACAAATGGCCAACACTCAGCAAGTGTTCAGCCAACAGTTGTCAAGTAACCCAAGGATGAAGCAGCTGCGCCACTAATTCTGGTATGCAACTTCTTGCTTAAAACTGCAACACAGCTTTTGCTTTGCTTCAGTGTCTTCAGTTGTTACAGGGTCACAGCTGACTGGAAATACTTCGCTACTGGGATAACGTAAGCTCCATCTCTCATATAAGAGCTTTGCTTTCCTTTCCTATGGTTATCCTAGTGGCATCTTACATCAGAAAGACAAAGCATGCTACTTGCTTTCTCTAAACCCAGCTCACACTATGGAGCATGGACATCACAGGAGACCAGGCACTGCATCTCGTGATCCAAGATGTGGGAAACACTGATTCCACTCTGTTCGTTCCCTCTTAACCCAGCATTGAAGGGTAAAGGAAAGAAAGCTAAACACAGGGTGGCAAGGACATTTAGCTACCTGAGAAAGAATACGAAGGAGCTCAAGGCTACTTCCTTTTAGCTTTCAGCACTGCAACATTTAACCTAACTTACAGTTAGGTGTTTCTTACAGTGTAAATTCCTGTGTAATGACTTTAATGGATTATAGTAACTCAGTGATGAACCACAACAGTGACACATAGCCTGTAACCTCGCCCTGCTCTTCCCACCTAGCAATGGTTTTGTGGGCACACAATACAAGACATAGTAACACAAGGCAACTCACTGTGCTGAAGTGTTCTTCAAAAGGATGGGAGCCACAATAGAGGCAGATCCTTGGACAGACAAACAAGAGACATTTAGGCCCCGCGTTTCCTCATAACCCCAGAACCATCCCCTGAAAGGGAACAGAAAATACTGATTCACAGGCAAACGTGTCACTAAATACAACTAAAAAGAAGACTAAAAGGACTGCTAGATGTTACCTGTAGTATTCGTGTTTGTCTTTGGAGTACATAAGCTGATCAATGCATGGCCTTTCATCTATTTTTTCTTCCCATGTTCCTTCTTTCCACCCTTCTGCGTAGCCTTGTAGGACGTAAATCTGTTCAATAAAGGGCCCACCTGACTCTGAGCAGGAGGCAAAGCATATGTGAGCATGAAAAAACACACGATAAAGGTATGAAGTAGCACTGCCTGCAGTTAAAACTCTGCTAGAAATGCTAACATTAGACTACTCTCCCCTGTTTTCCCTATAAAAAGAGAAGTTCTGTGTGAGCCAAAAAAGCTCAAAGGGTCAGGGGATGTGACAACCTGCTACTCTCACTCAGCTGTGCGTGATTTAATGTGCCAGACAGAACTGAATCACCAAGGGAATGTACATTTAGAAGCTAGGTAAAACATGCCATGAAGCACAGAGGTTTTCAGGGCTGTAGGTAGTTGCTGAGGGAAGACTGCCTCCAAGAAAATGACAAGTACAAACCCTTTGTCCCCTAATATCAGGGTTTCTAAATGCTTTTTCCTGGAAAGTAAGGGACAGAGATCCCTTCACAGCTCTTTGCAGAGGTGTGGCGTTTTATTTCACATATACAGATAACAGCATATATAAGGATAAACCTGTGAAGAAACCACCTTAAGTATTTAGTCAATTGTAGATTGTATCATTCCATGCTCTACCTGCAAGGAACTGCTCGTATTCAATGACGGGAATGTTCCTGTTGAGGCTTGGGAGATCAAAGAAGTCAGACCAAGGGAGCCGGACCTGAAGGATGTCGGGGCTCTGCCAGTGATAAAGACGTCCCCAGGGAGGCAGAACTAACACCCAGTTTTCACTTTTCAGCAAGGTCTTTAGAAGGGAAGCAATGCGAATGTAGACATCTCTGCGGAGGTTGAACCCTTCAGGAGGATTTACATCATACAAAAGGTATCTGGGGAGAACAAAGCAATGTAATTACTTCAAGGAGCTTAAAACTTGTACATGTGTTTTTCTCTTTACCCCACAATCATGTCACACAGCTGTATTAGGATGGAGACTGTTACTTTTTCATGAGTTGGTGGTACTCAGAAGGTGGAAGGGGACGGCAGAGTGGTGCACGCTGTAGTGGCTGGGGGCCACCAGGGTCTCCTCATGGGACATCATCAAGGTGACACACAATCACAGAATCAACCAGGTTGGAAAAGACCTTTAAGCTCATCAAGTCCAACCATTCCCCAGCACTGCCAAGGCCACCACTAACCCATGGCACTGAGGGCCTCGGCTACACAGTGTGTGAACATTTGCAGGGACGGTGACTCCAGCCCTGCCCTGGGCAGCCTGTTCCAATGCCTGAGCACCCTCTGGGGAAGGAATTGTTCCTCAGCTCCATCTAAATCTGCCCTGGTGCAGCTTGAGGCCGTTTCCTCTTGTCCCATCCCTTGTTCCTTGGGAGCAGAGACCAGCCCCCTCCTGGCTCCATCCTCCTGTCAGGCAGTTGCAGAGAGCGATAAGGTCCCCCCTGAGCCTTCTCTTCTCCAGACTAAACCTCCCAGGTCCCTCAGCTGTTCCTCATCACACTTGTGCTCCAGGCCCTGCACCAGCTCCGGTGCCCTTCTCTGGCCCAGCTCCAGCCCCTCAGTGTCTCTCTTGTAGTGAGGGGCCCAGAACCAACCATAGCATCATGAGCCTTTCCTGCAGAGTGGCAGGACACGGGGCCTCAAGGAGCAAACCCTCAGATGTCTTGCCTGTC
Source organism: Strigops habroptila (assembly GCF_004027225.2). Taxonomy (NCBI): domain Eukaryota; kingdom Metazoa; phylum Chordata; class Aves; order Psittaciformes; family Psittacidae; genus Strigops; species Strigops habroptila. The sequence goes on from NC_044281.2 coordinate 2,954,355, forward strand.
CCGAGGGTAACACGGTATGTGGTATGATTGGCGAAATGACTGGCACATTACTCAGGCTAACTCCTGCACACCGAATGTGAAGCTGGGAGGACACATTCAGGAGGGACAGGGGAAAAGGGTGCAGTTGGGGTCCCACTCAGAGCAGGAAAGCCCCCGTGACAGCTACAGCATCTTACAGAAACCCAAACCAGCACCAGCAGGTGACGGAAGACCTCTACATGCCCACCAGCCCACGGCTCAGAGAGGTCCCCTGGGGACACCACGCAGGGAGGCTGCGATGACAGGAGAGCCCCGGGGCTGACCCTGGGGCAGGCTGCACTGCCGCTGCGGCCCGCGGTGACCAAGGAGGACCCGCTCTTCACCTGGTGCGCGGCGCGGCAGCGGCGGCGGGCAGCGAGGAGGCGGCGTGGCCGGCGCGGAGCGCGGCGGGCGGCGGCTGCGCGGCGGCGGGCGGCGGGAGGGCGAGCACGGCCAGGCCCAGCAGCACCAGCGGCGGCGGGAGGCGGCATCCGGAGCCCTGCGCCGCCATCCCCGCGCCGCGCCACGTCCGGGGCGGCCCCGGTCGCGGCCCGTCCCCTCGGGGCGGCCCCCTCAGAAGAGGCCCGCGGTCAGGGGCCGGAGGCTGGAGCCCGTGAGGCGGTTCAGCTCCTCCAGGATCTCCACCTCCTTCTGGTACATCTGCAGGAGAGAAGCCGCAGTCAGCGCCGCTGGGCTAACCCAGCGAGCCAGAGTTCCCAGTCACAAAAGGGGCTTATTTCCACCGGGGTACGACGAGACACAGGCGGACACCGCACACCTCCCCCTGCTCCGGGGCATCGCCGTACCTGTTGCCACTCGGCTTTTGTGTTGTGCTGGTAGCCAAGCAAATGGCACAATCCGTGGGCTGCCGTCACCTGTTTAAAGAGACAAGAGAATAAACGACGTGTTGGAAGGGGCTTGGAGCAACCTGCTCTAGTGGAAGGTGTCCCTTCCGACCCAAACCAGTCTAGGATTCCATGAAACTTCACCTCAACGCTGTCAGATCCCTTGCACAGACAGCCCAGCCCATGCACCCCGGGGTAGAAGAGACGACCAGGGCTTACCCCGTACCCCATCATTTCCCGTTTTGCCATTACTGCAACAAGGAAAAGCCAGTACTCTGCCCTGCAAAACGACAAAGCCTAGGCAGTGTCCTCCCCCAGTTAAGTAAGTGTTAAAGCACAAAGTTAATCTTTCACGGTAAACCTCCTTATTCAGCCTGGCCGGGCTAGGAAAGCGACAGCCGCTACCCTCTCCCCGTCGGACACCGCACACTGCCCTTCCGCGCAGCGGGAGGACCGGAGGCCCCGCTGCTCGCGGCGGTGCTCACCGCCAGGACGCTGTCGAAGTCCTCCCCGGTGGCGCGGCACTGCTGGTGGATGTACTCTACCCCCAGGAAGATGTCCCCCAAGTTGTACTCGTCGCGGCAGCGCGGCCGCGGCAGCTCCCCCACCGCCACCCGGTGGAAGGGGAAGGAGAGGACGTCGGTGGGCTCCGGGCAGTGCCGGTACGCGCCGTTCAGACGCCGCATCAGCCCGTTGCCGGCGCAGACCAGCCCCACATCGAAGCGGGAAGCGCCCAGGGCGGCCCGCAGGGCGCACACGGCGCGGCGGAGCGGGGCCCGGCGCACCGGCACTACCCGCTGGGCGTTCCGCAGCGCCACACTCATGATGGCGACGGCGGCGGCGGCACGACCCTGCCCGCCCCTTCCTTCGCTCCGTCCCGCCCCGCCGGCGGGACCCCGCCCGCTGAGGAGAGCCGGCCGGCCGGCCGCCGCCATGAACGCCGGCGGTCCGTTCCGCGGGCCGCCCGCCTTCCCGCCGCCCCTGCGCTTCGGGCAGGCCGCCGTCTTCGGGCAGGGCGGTGCGGCCGCCGGGCTTCCCTTCTCCTCCGGGCCCTCTGCCTTCGGGCCGGCTTATGGGCTAGGCCAGGCGCCGGCCTTCACGGCGGCGGGCAGCAGCGGTGCCCCGGTGGGCAACGCGGGGTTCAGCTTCAAGCCGCCCACCAACCTGGGCGGCTTCCCGGGGCCGAGCGAGGCGCCGGGCGGCGGCGGCGGTGGGGCCTTCGCGGCGCCCGAGTTCCGCTTCAAGGCGCCTGAGAACGCCGCCGCCTTCAAGCCGCTGACGGGCAGCGAGGCGGAGAAGGGCCCCGCCGCTGCCTTCACTTTCTCGCCGCCCTTCGGCTTCGCGCCCGAGGCGAGCGCGGAGGTGACGGTGGGAGGACCCTTCTCGTTTTCGCGTCCCGCCGCCGCGCTCGGCCGGCAGGAGGAGAAAGGCCCGCGGCCGCTCTTCGAGGAGCCGGGCGAGCCGGCGGCCAAGGGCCTGAAGCGGAAGGAGGAGCGGGAGCGCTCGCCGCGGCGAGCGGTAGCCGCGGCGGCGGGAGGGCGGGCGGCGGCGGCGGCGCCGCCGGAGAAGCGGGCGGTGGTGCTGAGCCGGCCCCGCGGCGGAGCGCTCTTCGGCCGCATGCTGGAGGAGATGCTGCGCAGTCAGGGCCGCGGCCAGCGCGACCGCGGGGAAGCCGCCGAGGCTGAGCGGGGACCCACAGAGGAGACGCTGCCGGTCGAGGCCCGGGACCCGCCTCGGGAAGGTAGGATGGGACGGCGGGGAGCCCCGTGTCGCCCCGTGTCACCCCGCTCTCTGAGGTCGCTGCCTCCCTTCTCCTCACAGATTCCGCCGCCGTGACCCCCGCCCGCCGGGCTCGGAGCAGCGAGAGCATGGAGGGGCTGGGGGGGCTGTCGCCCAGCGACCTGACCGCCATCCAGTGCAAGAACGTCCCTGATTACCTCAACGACAGGACGGTGCTGGAGAAGCACTTCGGCCAGTTTGCAAAAGTCCGGCGGGTCATGACCAGGCGCAATAAGAAAATGGCCATTATCCACTTCTTCGATCATGTGAGTATTGGAAGCGGTTGGCACAAGAGCGGGTTCAGGTCTGAGTGGTTGGGATGGGTTGGGGTGGGTGCAGTGAGGACTGCGCCCCTGTTTGGTAGCGCGGTATGGTTTTCACTTGGAGAAAGCTTTGTATTGTGAGCACTGTGTTACAGACAGGGATAGAAGCACATTGAACTGCACCTAAGGCATGGCATCTACCAGAGCTATGCCTGGTTTTAGCTGTCCCGTTAGTATCCAGCAGATACCAAATGGATCTTCCCTGTTTGTTGTCTCCTGTTACCCAAACCTGAATTACACATGATGCTGTGCTCTTGCTCAGGCTCATCAGCATCACAGGTGAGGTGAGCTTGTGTGATCTCTGCAGGGTGACTTTGCTGGAAATGCTGCTATTACCTCAGTGCTGAGGTGTGTTGAAGAGCCAGTTCAGAGACTGCACGGTCTGTTCCTGTTTTGTGCTTAAAAACACACCTTTGGGCTCTAAGGTTGCTGTAGCTCTTAAAAGTTTTGTGGAATTTTTGTAGAAGCCAGTCCTGCTTATTCCATGTAGGTCTTAAGTGAGTGGCTAAAATGCAGTAACCGGAATCTTACAGAAATTGGTTTCTCTGGCAAAACCTGCACTGAGTATTTTGGTGTGATGCTAATGGGTTTTCATGTTTTCATGCTCTGCTTTTGTTTTCTTTCAGGCCTCTGCAGCTCTTGCCAGAAAAAAAGCAAAAGAGTTGCACAAAGATATAGTAACATTTTGGCAAAAGAAGAAAACAAGTAAGTCTGTGTTTCCAGATAGGGTTACTGGGTGATACATGAATGGTGCGCCTTCTGCTCAGTTCTTGTGCTAAGATGATCTCTGTATAGGAATGTTAAATCTCCAGGAGTATAATTGTAGAATCCCAGACTGGTTTGTGTTGGAAGGGACCTTAAAGCTCCTCCAGTCCGAACCCCCTGCCACGGGCAGGGACACCTTCCACTAGAGCAGGTTGCTCCAAGCCCCTGTGTCCAACCTGGCCTTGAACACTGCCAGGGATGGGGCAGCCACAGCTTCTCTGGGCACCCTGTGCCAGCGCCTCAGCACCCTCACAGGGAAGAGCTTCTGCCTAATGTCTAATCTGAATGTACCCTTTTTGAACTTAAAGCCATTCCTCCTTGTCCTGCCCGTATAGGCCTTTGTCAAAAGCCCCTCTCCAGATTTCTTCTCAGCCCCCTTTAGCCACTGGAAGGCTGTTCAGTGGCATTATTAAGGCTGGTAACCTGTTAAGGCTGTTAACATATGGGCGATGTTAACTTTTTGCTCCTATCTAGAAGTAGGATGTTCTTTGTGGATGTAAGAAAACCCAGTTTCAAATGCCTTGCTGCCCACTTCATGTGGTCTGGCATGTGGGCTTCCTGAGAACTGAATTAAGGAGCACTCTGGAGTGAGTTGAGGTTGCTGTTTGGCATATCAAGAGTTGCACACTACTTGAACCCAAATGAGAACAATCTACAGATAACTGAGTTCAGCAGTGGGAAACCTGAATTCCAGACTCTGCTTGGAATTAGGGCAAGTTGGCTGTTCACACCTTAGGCGAATGCTGGAGCTGTCAAGTGCTTCGTTTTCCTTAGCTTTGTAAAGGCTGCATGTGTGCTTTGGAGATCCTCACCTGGCAATAGGCTTCATCTCTCAGGTGCATGTTCAGCACATGTTCATCAGCAGGTGCATGGTTCACCACAGCTTTGATCAACCACATACTTGCCTTCAAACAATTAATAGCTGCAGAGTTGTCTTCCTGAGAATGAACATCTTGAAGCAGCAGCTGTAGGGATGCCTGTTTGCCTTTGTCATTTTATTGTGGTGTTAAGTGTATCGAAATGTGAATGGCAGCAATTTAAAATAACTAATCTGAGAGAATTTGAGAAATCCAACTGGTTGAAAATTTGTTCCTGAGAGAAGAAATTCTTCCTTTCTTCCTGCAAGGTGTAGATGTAACTCTTGAGAAGGCACACCAGCCTCAGTCTGAGCTTGGGTATGTGAAATAGGTACTTAAAATGCTTCAGCAGGAGCACTGGGAGTTGTGGTTTATTGTAAGTGGAATGGATTTGGTATCCCCTAGAGAGTTATGGCTTGTGGATTATACCCCAGACCTCAGAGAACTTAAATTCAGATGATGATCAGACTTCATCTACTGATAATCTACTGACCATTTATAGTTACTGCTAAGTGGTATTTTATTGAAAAATACTTCTTATGGAACAGTGAAGCTGACTAGCAATTGGTAGACTTACTCAGTGCAGCTTCAAGTTGTCCAACTGACTCTCAGCTTTATTTTCTAATAGTTTTGTTTTGGTGGGTTTTTTTCAAGCAAACTGTTGAACACCACCTCCATGGGGGAGAATGAGTTATTGCTTAAACCAGCAAGTACCTGGCTTCATGTTTATATGTCACTTCAGGTCCAGCAAAAAGAGAGTTTTCATCCAAGGAGAAGAAAGCAGGTGAAGATGAAGGAAGGCAAAGCAGTGAAGAGCAAAACTATCAGCATTCCCCTCTTCGAAAACCTTTAATAAGATCTTCTGGCAGCGGTGTCATACCTGGTAGAAGGTATGTCTGCTCCTCTGGGAGCTATGTGGCAGGAAGTGGGGTGGACAAGGAAAAATGATGATCTGTGTGTGCCAAATAGTCATGTTCTTATCAGGGACTGTGCTTCCCTTGTCTTTCCTGGTTTGTCTGAATTACAAGATCACAAATTTCATACTTGGTCAGAAAGATACTTTTAAGGTCTTTTACTTTAGTGTGCATATTTTGAATATTTTGTTCATAACAGCATGAGCAACAACACCTGCAGTAATGAGGCATAGGGCAATTGAATGAAACAGAGCAGGGCCAAATTAGGACCAAGCAGTGAAGACACTTTTCTGTGGTCTTGATTAATAAACCTCTGAAATGAGTAGTTTCATTTCTAGGCAATTATAGTTCTGTGGAAAGAGAATTCCCTTTTCAGAGGTGATGGTGAGTTTGGATTGTTGTCTCACTTCAAGTGACTGATTGTTGTAGAGGAATCTTCCTGCTTTGTGTCAGTTGCTGAAATGGCAGGGTTGTCATCTCCCTGTGGCACCTTAATGGTGTGTCTGGTTTGGTATATATACCAATATATACCTGTTTGGTATAGGTAGTCATGTAACCAGAGAATGAGTAATATGCTGTGAAGGAATGAATGCTCCTTGATTTACAAAGTATGTTTGTGTCTGGGCCCTGTAAAATCTTTTAATAATCTCTGTTTCTATAGAAAACACTATTTATTCTCTTCTTCACACTAAACAGCGGGCTAGCTCCTGGCTTAAAATGCAAACTGATGTGCCATAGTGATGCAAAATTACTGCAACAGCAGTAATCTGGTTTTATCCATTCTTGAGAGACCTTCAGTAATACCAAACTTTGTGGTACAAAGTTTGATGCTTTCACCGCAGTCCGGATTGCTTGGCAGTGTTGTCAAGGCAGTGCTGAGGATTTAAGCAGATTAAATTCCTGTGCTAGTGTTAGCTTGTAGCAACCTTAGTATGTCAATACATACTTGCTTATTTGACACATTGCCTTGCAAATAAAATATTCTTCTGAACAAACATGTCCTAAAGAAAGAGTGAACTGATTAAAGCTGGGGCATGCATTAATAGATTATTGATGATACATCTTCTGGTTTTAGTTCTCCAGCAAAGAAGTCTGGTCTTCGAAAGGCACTGCAATTTGAAGCAGAAATGTTTGATTCTACTTCTGAAGGGCAGAGCTCGGAGGCCTTGGGAGCTTCACTCTCATCTCTCAGTAACCTGGTAGGATTAGTGGCTGAGACATCTGAAGAGAGATACCGTCTTTTGGACCAGAGGGACAAAATCATGCGACAAGGTAATCACACAAGTTAATGAGTGTGACATCTGCTTCTCTGCTGGAAGGAAATGAAGTGTTTGGTGTCTGTTGCAAAGCTGTTGTGGTATTGTGGAAATGGCTTCAAAGAGAGTAACATGGAGCAGTCTAAATACCCTTCTATTGTACTTATATACATTAATTTCTTGTACAACACGCAAAAACCTATTTTACTTATTGCACGTGTTTATTTCTTGTGGAAAGTGAATAGCAGACTATTTGTCTTCTGTGAAGGAGGCTGTGTAGGGAGATCTGCACCCCTGCAGGCTCACTGAAGAAAGCTACCCAAAGCCTGACTGTGTTTCTCTAAATTCACACTACTAATTATTTCAAGAAATGGCACTTTGTTTCAGTGCTGGGTTGTAAACCCTTCCATCCTCTTCTTGCCATTTCAAAGCTGACCCTACTTTTAAGATCTTATTTTTAATATCGACAAACAGGTTTTTCATCCACTTCATGTGAAATTGTGAAATCGCCAGTGCTTAGTTAGGACACAAAACATTGGGTATCTTTTAGAGGTTTCAATCTTTTCAATCAAAGGGTCTGTAGGATTCCCCAAATGAGTGGTGCAACCCTGGGACAGGCCCCAGAGTGGGAGAATCCCATCGTTGTGTGTTTCTGACCCACTCCAAGTTGTGGGACAGTCTTGCTCTGAGTAGGAGTAGGCTGGGAATCATTAGAGACCTTTTCCCCACCAGCTCTTTCTGTAACTGTTGCTGCAGCAACGTACTTCTTGACCAACACACAGACCCCAGCTTTGAGGCATCTGGCATGTATTGGCACATCGGGATAAAAGCTCATCATGAAAACAAACTAGTGTATGTGTTTGCTTAGTGTTTGTTCAATTTTATTTATTTTTCTCCTTTTTTTAGCCCGAATCAAAAGGACTGATCTTGGCAAAGCAAAAACTGTTGTTGGCACTTGCCCAGACATGTGTCCTGAAAAGGAGCGCTACATGAGGGAGACGAGAAACCAGCTCAGTATCTTTGAGTTGCTTCTAGGATCTGACAAGGTATGAGCCCTCTGCATGCGGGGGTTTGTTGTTCCCAGGACATCTTGCTGCTTTTATAAAGCTGTCAGTATTGTTTAGCTCGATTACAGGGTTAATTCTGGTGGAAAAATTCTGGAGGCCATTTCATTAATGTCTCTCAATTCACGATTGTAAAAGAAGGAGGCTAGAAAATTGCTTTTTCACTCTGTCATGGCTTTTATTTAGCTACAGATGGGCTTTTGGAACTATAGTTCTAAAACTGTAGGGCAGCAGTTTATGTTGTCTGGAAGGTTATGAGACTGAGTCAACACTTAAGATCCTATCATAAAAGAAAATATATTTGCTATTGTAGCAGAATGGATATGAGCTGTTAGTGTGAACAGGGGAAAAACCTCTTTAATAATCTGCTCCTTACTAAAATAAAGGCATGGTTGGGATGAAATCCTCTATACTCCTGAAAAGTTGAACTTATTCCTTGGGCTTCGATTCTTTTCTCCATATCTTGCAGGTAGATCATGCGGCAGCAATCAAGGAATATAGCAGGTCTTCAGCAGATCAGGAGGAACCTTTGCCCCATGAATTGAGACCCTCTGAGGTGTTGAGCATGACCATGGACTATTTAGTGACAAACATTATGGATCAAGGAGAAGGAAACTACCGAGAATGGTATGACTTTGTCTGGAACAGAACTCGGGGAATAAGAAAGGTAAGTGCTGGTGGATGGAGGTGTTTGATAATAGAAAGCAAAAGATCACGTAATGCTGTAAAAAGTGAAGCAAAAAGCAGTAGTAGTTTAAATGTTTTGAATTGCTACGTGACTCAGAGCACAGTTGAAATGAGTTTTCCAAAGGTAGTGCCTTTGGAAAGTTGACTGTGTTCTTCAGCTGTAGCTTAAAGATACATGCAGTGTGTTTTGTATAATTCTGGCTAGGATATCACCCAGCAACATCTCTGCAACCCGCTGATGGTGTCTCTGATTGAGAAGTGCACTCGCTTTCACATCCATTGCGCTCACCACTTGTGTGAAGAGCCCATGTCCTCCTTTGATGCCAAAATCAACAATGAGAACATGACTAAATGCCTGCAGAGCTTGAAGGAGATGTATCAGGACCTGGCTAACAAGGGGATTTACTGCAAGAGTGAAGCAGAGTTCAGAGGCTATAATGTCTTGCTGAATCTCAACAAGGGTGATATTCTCAGGTGGGAACAACAGATACCACTTGTTTTCTCTCTTTGCTTCTGGGAAGAATTGAGATTAGGATTGAGTCCTGAGAAATTGTAATGGAAGCAAAAAAATCTTAGTCGTAAAGTGGTTTTTTTGCCAAAGAAAGTGTACTGTAATAATGTTTTATTTGACATTTTCACTAGGTCCTTTTAAAAAGTGTATTTTCTTTTTAAGAAAAGAAAAAAACAGCTTTGTTTTGTCTCACTGAACAACTCACTGGAACTTCTGCAGGTAGTTTAAAAAAAAACCCAACCAAACCCCCCAACATCTTCAATATTCTCAATCAAGGCAATTTTTTCTTCTTTTCCCAGAGTGGTATCTGAGCTTCACTGCTTTATCTGCAGTAGGACCAAGGAAAAGGAAGAAAACATTTTGTGGGCAGAGGCATACTTTGCTCTTCTGGTCAACTTCTTAACTGCCTTCCTCCCTAGACACTGGAGTGATATGCCTCAATAATAACATGCTGATGATGCAGGCATTGTTAGAAGATTAATGATCAGGAAATAATGCTGCGAATTTAATTCACAGCCATTTGTTTTGGACAGGAGTTGCATGTCTTGCTTATAGATCCTCATTTTAATTCCCTTTTGTTTCAGGTTGCTATTGAATTGTGATTGTTAATAATTGAAGCAAAAAGGTTGTCTCTGTCTTCTGTCTCCACAGAGAAGTACAGCAGTTTCATCCAGAGGTTAGAAACTCTCCTGAAGTTAGATTTGCTGTTCAAGCTTTTGCTGCATTAAACAGCAACAACTTTGTGAGGTTTTTCAAGTTAGTGCAAGCAGCTTCCTATCTGAATGCCTGTCTCTTACACTGTTACTTCAACCAGGTGAGAAAAAGGCAGATGGATGTTTTCTTTAAGTGTGAATAAGAAAAAAACAGTCTGGGACTTTTGGGAGGAAATCTTAGCGGAAAACTTGGTAGATATTTAGCCTTAAAAATAATCTTATTGTTGCTTCTTTAGAAGCATTTAAAAATATATCAAGAATGTTCAGCCGTGATACAAAAGGCAAATACTAAAATGCTCTTCTTGGCATGTTTTTCTCCATAACTGTGTACAAAACCATAGTATTTTCCCTGCGAATAATTGGGAAGCAGAGAAGTGGGCCTAAGACTTGCAGAGGAAGCATGAACCTGCAGTTTCAGAAGCCTTTGCAAGCTTTTTCTTCTGTACAAGAGTCACAAAGGGATATGCTCAAAATGGGCAGCATCAAAGAGGAGCAGAAACTAGAAAGCAAGTACATAGAGTTTAAGAGCAGTTAAATCTGAATAGTCATGTGGCTATTTGACAAAGTACTGGTTTCTTTTAACATAATTTTCATGTTTATAGTACACTTCATAGTAAATTTTGGGTTCTCTAACTTAGTAGTTACAAGGCTTTTTCTTTTATCTTCCCCCAGATCCGTAAAGATGCTCTCAAATCTCTCAATATTGCCTACACTGTGAGCACCCAAAGATGTACAGTGTTTCCCTTGGATCACTTGGTCCGCATGCTCCTGTTCAAAGACTGTGAGGAAGCAACTGATTTTATAAGTTACTATGGCCTGAGTGTATCTGATGGGTAAGTGTGGGTAGAAGAGCTCAGTGGAGTAAAACTGATGTTAGGTGAAGCATTAGAGTGGATAGGCTGCTCCTGCTCTTTGCAACCAGGAAAAGTAAAGAACAGGCAAAGGAAAAGGGCTGAGCTCTGTAAGCAAAGCACAAGGACAGAGATGGGTACAGATTTTAATCATCTGTTCTATTTTCATTATTGTAATTATGAAAATGTCTTTAGTTTTATGTCTTTCTCTCAAGAAATGGGGTTTGTATCCCTGTAACTAGCATGACTTCCCATGGTACCTTTTTTGCACTTGTAACTTACTGGTTTTTACTTGGTTTGATGAGGTGACAAGTGATTTCAAGGCACCAAAATTCCTTCAGCCTTCTGAAAGGTTAAATCTGGATCTCCTTCTCCATTGGATTCCAAGGTCTTTCTCTCTAGATAGAGACATTGTGGATAACCCAGTAGAAAAAATAAATAGTTTCAGGTTCTTATCTTGCAGCTGAATTGTAGGAAATGAGGATACAGTTCTGCCTCTCAGGAAACTCTCAGGCATTATTGTGATGTATGTAGGGAGGGATGAAGGTCAACAGTGCAAACCAGTTTTTCTGAGGATGTTGGAGGCCAACAGTTTGCAGATAAGAGTGTCTGCCATGGAAATACATACAGGGTAAAGTGTGCTCATGCAGACTTCCAATCTCAGGAGACTGGAACAGACAAAAACACATGAGCATGCCAGTTAATGTTCTATTTCCTGTTAACATTCTGGTTTGAAATAACGAATTCACCAGACTACAGGTGCAAAGATTAGAAGATGATTGTGGCTTTTAAAGTTACTTCTGTAGATAGCCCTGACATCTGTCAAGTGGAATGTATCAATCCTGAAGATGATCAAGGGCTGAAGCACTTTCCATTCAAAGACAGGCTGAGAAAGTTGGGGCTGTTCAGCCTGGAGAAGAGAAGCTGCGTGGAGACCTCAGAGCAGCTTCCAGTGTCTGAAGGGGCCTACAGGAATACCAGAGAGGGGCTCTTCATCAGGGACTGTAGCGACAGGACAAGGGGTGATGGGTTCAAACTTAAACAGGGGAAGTTCAGGTGAGATATAAGGCATAAGTTCTCCCCTGTGAGGGTGCTGAGGCGCTGGCACAGGGGCCCAGAGAAGCTGTGGCTGCCCCATCCCTGGCAGTGTTCAAGGACAGGTTGGACAGAGCCTTGAGAGACATGGTCTAGGGTGAGGCGTTCTTGCCCGTGGCAGGGGTTGGAACTAGATGACGTTAAGGTCCTTTCCAACTCAAACCATTCTAGGATTCTATGTAGTCTAGGTAAAACTATAATATGCACAGCGGATAAAGGTTAAAAGGAGAAGGGGACAGAACAGTCCACGAGGGTGCCCAGAAACATTAGTACAGTTTGTACACTGGGAGGAGAGGTGTGAGGACAGTGCTCTCTGCCTTCCCTGTTCTGGTTCCAGCCAAAGATTGAGATCCAGGCTACAAGGAGCAAGCCAGAGTGCCTATTGCCTGGCTCACTTTGCCCCCACTAACTGAAAACCTGTAGTTTACTGGAGCTTGGAGGATGTACTCCTGGTTTTTATCTTTCCACAGTGCTTATGTGGAGCTGAATCGCTCAGCTTTCTTGGAGCCGGATGGATTACCCAAACCACGGAAATCCGTGTTTGTCAGCCAGAAGCTAACTGTCTTGGTTGGGGAAGTTGTAAATGGTGGCCCATTGCCTGTGGTACCTCACCATGTGCCTGTGTCCAGCTTCAATGGACAGAACAAGTACATTGGTGGAAGCACCTCTGTGGATCAAGTTAGTACTAGCCAAAAATCCAGCGTGGAAACAACAGGTAAGAGCAGACATGCAGTTTTAGATACTGCTCAGGAGTATAATGCTGTGTTGGCTCTGTGAGGAGTTCTGTTTTACAAAGCAGGAACTGTTGTTGGCTCACAGGGGTTGAAATTTCATGGAAGTTTGGATGCAATGGAAGCATGCTTTGATTTAAATGCACTTAGGTATCTGTAAAAGCTAAGAAACAACCTGGTTAATAAAACACATTCCCTAATACAGGAAACACATGAAGGGAAATGAGCACAATTTTGCCACTATAGGTGAATGTCCTGGGTTCAGCTGTAGCAGTCATTTTTCTCCTTCTTAGTAGCTGGTGCAGTGCTGTGTTTTCAACTTTAATCTGGGAACAGTGCTGATAACACACTGATGTTTTTAGTTCTTGCTAAGAAATACTTTGATCAAGGACTTTCTCGGTCTCATGCTCTGCCAGGGAGGAGGGGAAGCTGGGAGGAGGCAGAGACAGGACACCTGATCCAAACTGGCCAAAGGGGTATTCCATACCACAGCACGTCATGCCCCATATATAAACCGGGGGGAGTTACCCGGAAGGCCCAGATCACTGCTCGGGTCGGGCTGGGTATCGGTCGGCGGGTGGTGAGCAATTGTATCCTCTCCCCTTGTTATTTCCCTTATTATTATTATCATTGGTGGTAGCAGTGGTAGTTTTGTGTTATACCTTAGTTACTGGACTGCTCTTATCTCAACCTGTGGGAGTTACTTTCTTTCCATTCTCCTCCCCATCCCTCCGGGAGCGGGGGGAAAGAACTGGGGGAGTGCGCAAGCGGCTGCGTGGTTCTTAGTTACCAGCTGGGCTTAAACCACAACGGTGAAATAACTAGGTATTTGGCTCCTTCAGACAGCCAACTTTCCTTTTCTGTTTGCAGGTTTTGTATTGCAGCTGTTCACACTGTGTGCATAAAATCATGTTGGTTTTCAGGTTTACTGAAGATAGAGGTTTTTTTGTTGAAAGTACAGCTCTTCTATTTATGCAAGAGGGGGGTATAGGTGCTAGGTGTACTTGACTTAAAACAGTTGTTTTATTGGGAATGTATATAATGTGCAATAAAAATTTTAATGTTTTGTATAAAATATTCATAAATATAAATTAGTTTCTATGATGTAACTGTATTTTTAACTTCAAGGCAGCAAGCCTCTGTTATCGGCTTGTTTTATGATGAGGTTTATCAGAGAAGCCAGCTTTTGAAGATAATGCTTTTGCTTCTACTTGTGACTGACCTGGCTTCCTTAATTTTTCTCCTCCTCCCATCCCAAGAAGGAAGAGTGGAAAGCAAAGGTGTGGATTTAGATGCTGCAGCAGTAAGAGTCCAGCCCCAAGCTCACCTTCTGTCCTCGCTGTTACCTCGTCAGCTTGTGCCGGTGCTGCCTCCTCCACAGACCATCTCCCAGCCTCCTGGACAACCTGAGCCTCTCTGCTCGAAGCCTCAGCCTGTCTACACAGACACAGTAAGGAAATTTAAACCCATCATGAAGTATATGAGAAAAATCTGTGAAAATAATAAAAGATAACAGAGTTCTTAGGTTGTTTTAGTTTTCCAGAATCTGCACATGTTATGTAGAATCAAAAGGAGATGCTCCCTGCTTTAGTGCTTTGGATACCTTGAGAGCTTGTTTCCTTGGACTATTCTGACAAGAGAAAGTCTTGAATGATTTCACATGCGAGCCTGACATAGGATAACCGGTTCTATATGTTCAGCATTTACTTGAGAAACCTCTAAGGAGAGAGTCAGAAAGTGATAGTAGAAAGTGATTATCTTTGACTTAGTAGGTAAACTTTGCTTTAGTGAATAATACTGAGCTGTTTCTTAATGCCACGTACTTCAAATATGAGACATGACAAAGTTTCTTCTGGTGAATATGTGACTATTGATGTTAGATATTGAATGTGTACCCTGTGTATCTGTGCTGTTTCCTCTTTTTCTACATTCCACATGTTTTTAGATATGTACTAATGCTGAACCCATCTCAGAGTCTCTCATTGCTTTGTAAACTACAGCTGCCTATTCTACCTAAACGTGGCTGCATTTCAGTGAAGGTTAGACCTGGTCATTTGGAATTAAATCAGCTAGAATGAGAGAAACTCTCAAGTAAGAAAATAGGAATCCCTCTCAAAATTCACTTTTAGTTACTGTTTCCTAACTTGACTTGCCCATATGTATTACCAAAAGCTGCTCCTGTTTCTGGGCTGTTACTAGTCTTTTAGGTAGTCTAACATTTCCAGGCTGTTGTGTTTGATGAAGTTAGCTTAGTTTGTAAGTAGAAATACAGATAACATTGCCAATTCCAGTCAATTCAACAAGGCTGAAAGGCCTTACTCCCAATTCACATGTGTGCCCAGGCCATCCTGAGCAGGGCTGCATCTTGCTTCAGCTGCTTCGTCTGCTCTGTTGCAGGACATCGCAGACGTGGTGGACGTGCTCTTGCAGGAGGTCCTCAATGGAGAGTGTAGCGAAGTCGGCAGAGCAGGAGTGGCTTATGTGACTGCTGCCATCTGGTAAGGAACATTTATTGCTGCTACTCCTGCAGTCAGTCATCAGAGCTGCAATTTGCCATAGCAGCACCATGTGTGAAGATCATAAGACTTAAGAAGGCAAGGTCTGTAGTGGAGATAGTGTGATACAGTAGATGACAGTATGATCAGGAGATACAGTTGAGGGAAGAGCAGACCTTTCTTCAGATGCCTGCCACGTCTCTGTTACACACCAGCTAGGCTAATGGAAAGCTTACTGCAAACCTCTACACCTTGCCTTGCACGACGCTCACACAACTGCTGCAAGAAATGTGTGTTGTGGGAGGGAAGGTGCCTGGAGAAAAAAAAAGGAGTAAGTCCAGATCTGGTTGCTTCTCTGCTTCAGATAATGGCTCCTCTCCAAGGCCATTGGTAGTCATAGATGTGAGTTTGTAACCAAAACAGTGTTATTAATGCCCCAATGTTTTGACTATTGCTGAACAGCAGAGGGTCAAGGTTTCCCACTCTTCCCTTGTTTCCCACTCTGCAGGCCTTGGGTAGGCTGGGGATGTGCCAGAGGCTGGTAGGAGACACAGCAGGGACAGCTGACCCAGGCTGACTAAAGTCCATACAATGTGATGTCATGGTCAGCAATAAAACTAGGTTTGAGGAAGAAAGCGGATTTTCTGGTTTCCAGGGTGGCTGCTGACTAGAAACTGTCACGGACGCCTTACTCTAGACCATGTTGCCCAAGGCTCCATCCAGCCTGGCCTTGAACTCTGCCAGGGATGGAGCATTTACCACTTCTGGGCAACTTGTTCCAGCAGCTCACCACCCTCACAGTAAAGAACTTTTTCCTTATATTTAACCTGAACTTCCCCTGTTTTAGTTTAAACCCATCACGCCTTGTCCTATCGCTACAGTCCCTGATGAAGAGTCCCTTTCTGGTATTCTTGTAGCCCCCTTGAGATACTGGAAGCTGCTCTGAGGTCTCCACGCAGCTTCTCTTCTCCAGGTTGAATATAGGGCTTTGAATGAAAACTTTCTGGCTTTGAAAAGAGACTTGCTCTTTCTGCACAGCACCTCGGAGGCTGCTGTAGAGGAACTCGTGACTGAAGTGACGGGGGAGATCCTCAGACAAGTGGCTGGGAGCGTGCTTAATGCGGAAAGGGAGCGTGTCAAAGAGGAAAGACGTAGAGTAGAGGAAGAGAGGTGAGTGGCTGCTTTTGCTGTTCATGGTGGGCTGTATTCATCCTTAGGCAGCATTTACAACAGCTGGAGCCAACCTGAGGCCTTGCCCATGGAATCAGCCCCTGTGTTTTCCTGCCATGCCAACAGCACTCAGTTTGTCTCACCCTGGAATTGTGCAGGCAGGGCTGCCCCTTCCACGTGCTCAGATGTGCTAACTCGTATTTTGGTGACCTCAGAGCCACCACGAAAATGGTGGCTGGGGATTTTGGGAACTTTAATACCCTCAGAGCTTCCAGAGAGGGAGATGGATCCCAGCTCTGCTATATGCAGGAACTTTTCCTTCTGAGTGAGCTACTTGCTTCTAACTTACTGTGAATAAAAGAATAAAATCACCCTATTATTATCTGTATTTTTGAAGGAAAACTGGCTCCATGCGGAGCTGTTTATCTTTGAAGAGAGAAATCAGCAGGTGGCAACTCAAGTTTTATGTGAATTAACTGTCTGACACTGCGTGTAGCGCTTGTGTAACTAAGCAGCAGGTTTGCAAGCGTACAACTTCAGTGTTGCCACTGGTGTAAATCTTTTCTCTGTCCTTCCAGGCAAAAGCAGGAAAAAGAAAAGTTAATAAAGCAGTTGAGCCAGTTGGTGGGGATGGAGTTAATGGAAGAAGTAATAAAGGAGAGTGTTCAAGAAGCTTCAACCAATGAGTTAAAGTAAGTACTACATACTGTATGCTGTACTTTCCTGTAGGATGCTTTCCTATGGGTAAGAATTTGTCACGGAGTGGTAGGATCCTTGCTTGGATTTCTCTGACGTCATCTTTACTAAGCTACTTGAGAAGGAAAGTATCCTTGATTGTACAGCAAGCTGCCAGTTTGCAGTCATGCTGTCAGGCAGTAGTGGTTCTCCAAGGTGAAGGGCACAGAGGATTTTCTAGGGCAAGGCTGCCCTGTGTGCTTATTCTTTGTCTGACTCCCATACGGCTCAGCTGTGGTCTCTCTTGTAGACCCTTTGTTAGATGCTCGTGATCAGTGTTAAACCTTCTGATAGATCACAGGTCTTATTTGGAAGGGTGTAGAACAGAAGTATGGAAAATGCCTTTCCTTTGCTAAATGTGATGGTCTTCCCTGTGTGCACCTCAGCTAATTGCACTGGCATTTGCTGCAGCCTCCACCTCACTAGAGGTCTCGGTTTGTTTCATTTTGAACTAGATGTGCCTTAGAAAGAGACCGGCAAGCCCGTATTGCCCGCTGCTCAGAAGAAGTCTGTGGTCATGTCATGGAGCTCTTTCTGGAGGATGAGATCTTCCAGATTGCTAAGGAAACCCTTCAGGAGCTCCAGTGTTTCTGCAAGTACTTACAGCGGTGAGTTGCCACCCTGTAACAAAACTGTTTTTCTCAGAAGCATAAGTTACTACATGTGAGGAGGGGAGCACATCTCCTTGGAGTCAGGTAATGAGCTTGGTAGGAGATTTCAGCTTCGTTTTATTCAGAGACTTGTAACAATTCCTCCTTGTAGTCTTTCTGTTGGACATTTCTTTTTTTGGATATGTACTAGAGTGTTACGGGGTTGTTATGGTGTTCCAAGGCAGAGATTCATTCTGTACTGCCCCAGTGCAGTCAGGTTGAGGTGCATTTCAGGTGGTATCTCTCACCATTAAATAGGAAGGAGCAGAGTAGACCCTTTTCTGTGGGGCACCTCCCCTTGCAGAGTTTTCTGTCCTAAAACTGAGTTCATGGGTCTCTTCAGGACACATGTAAATAGCCTTCAGTGCTCCTTTTGTCTGGATGGGCTTTTTGAATGGGGCATAAGGCCACTCCTTTTGGACGCTGCATGTGTATAGCTGGCAGGTCTCATCCTGTGCATGCTTCATTTGAGCTCTGGCTTTGCTGCTGTGTGCAGAAATACAGCCTGAACCCACTGCAGCATCCACATGCACCACCTCACACTGTGCCCTGGGCAGGATGACTTGGGTGTTTGAGATCCGAGTCCAATCTGAAGAGCAAAGATGAGAAACACAGAATCACAGAATGGTTTTGTTTGGAAGGAACCTTAAAGCTCATCCAGTTCCAACCCCCTGCCATGGGCAGGGACACCTTCCACTAGAGCAGGTTGCTCCAAGCCCCTGTGTCCAACCTGGCCTTGAACACTGCCAGGGATGGGGCAGCCACAGCTTCTCTGGGCACCCTGTGCCAGCGCCTCAGCACCCTCACAGGGAAGATTTTTTCCCATGAGAAAACCCATTTGATTTGCAGAAGAGTTTATTAATGTGACCTATTCTCTTCCAAAGGTGGAGGGAGGCAGTAGCAGCTCGAACAAAGCTGAAACGTCAAATGAGGGCATTTCCAGCTGCTCCCTGTTGCACAGATCCACAAAACAAGCTGAAAGCACTGTCCCCCAGTGCAGAATGGCCTGTAGCCATGGAGAACTTGTGCAAGAGGATTGTAAACCTGGGGAATGGAGGAAAGCTGGGAGTCTCTTGCACAAGGTAAAGATACTTCTAGTGACAGCAGTTGGCAATCTGGTTGGTTTTTGGAAGGTAAGTTCCAAAGTAGCCCTCTTCTTCCATTGCAAATGTTAATGGTTTTGCAAAACTTAGTTCTTATATAGCCACCAAAAGACACTTTGGACACAAATGCCCTGACAAAGACTGAAAATACAAGTAAATCCTTCTTCTATTAGCAGCCACTTTCTAAAGTGTCTGCAGTACTTCTCGCGTCTTAGTGTTCCTTAAATTTGGTTAAAGTACCTGTTTTACACCAAAAATTACAACCAGGTATCTTTTGTTTCCAGATTGAATTGGCTGAGAAACAAGACAGCACATGAAATTAAAGTTCAGCACTTCTACCAGCAGTTGTTAAGGTATGTTGGTGTTTGATCCCTGTTTTCTTTGTAAGCAAACGGTAACAGAAATGTCAAAGAGCTCCGAAAAGTCAGTAAGGAATGGAAAATCATACTGGAGAGTCCACTGGTATCTCTACTTCTGGGAGTATTTTTGAGGTAAGGGAAACTGGAGGATACATTCATGAAAGCATTAGGCTATGTGGTCCTATTGCCATGGGTGTAACTTTAAGGAACTGATAGATATTATGGGGTTTTTTGTACCTGAGTAGGATGGGATATAAGGGGAGAGGAGTAAATGAGCTGTTATCAGCCTGGCTTGCAGGAAGGGATTGATGTAGATATCTCCAGTGCAGCAGCAGGTCTGCTTTCTCATGGCTCATCATGCATTCTCGTGGTCTGTGTGTTTATTGGGGCAGCATATTGAAGCAGTGTGGAGCATTTCATATCTGGTCCACGATCCCCAAACTAAGGCTCGTGTATCAGATTTAGCAGCTGCAATTCTTGAAGGCCTCTGGTCTGTGGTAAAATAGATGGCAACACATCTAAGGAATTTGCTCTAATTTTGGACTGTTTGAACTGGACAGTAGCTACTTCCAGTATTGTAAGATACAGTAAAGAACTTCTTCCTCAGGTTAGATATAAGGAGGCACTGGAACAGGTTGCTCAAAGAAACGGTAAATGCTCCATCCCTGGCAGCATTCAAGGCCAGGTTGGACAGAGCATTGGGTGACATGTCTAGTGGGAGGTGTCCCTGCCCATTACAGGGGGTTGGAACTGGATGATCTTAAGGTCCTTTCCAACCCAAACCATTCTATGATTCTGTGATTAAAATCATTCCCCAGGTGTGAATGAGCACTAAAGGGGTGTCTCTTCACCAGTTTATCTTTCTCTTTTTAAGTGATTTAGCTTGGACTCCCCTGGATCTTGTCTCATTAATCACTGAACATACTCCACTTCAACAAGAACAGCTTTTTTGGAAGGTGATATTGGTTTTGCCAAATGATGATGAATATGCGGAGGCTGATCCTAGCAGGTAAGTAGAAGAGATGGTTGCTGGGTCCCTTTCTCAAACAGGACAGTCACACAGCAGAACAGCAGTAGTATACAGTCCTTGATGTGTTCTTTTTGTCACCCTGTACCGTGTCAAATTTCCAGGCTTTGTTGTTTTGGCTTGTGTTGTTTTTCTCCAGAGTGCTCTAAAGAATATAGCTGTAACTTACTGCAGTGGTCTGGATCTTCTCCTGACATTGTTCACTGAATTCCTTTTGCTCATAGTGAACACAGAACTCCTTGAAATGTAGATAATTTCAGGACATTTAATAGCTATTTAGTAAAATCCAGGCAATATGAAGGCTGAGGTTATGATAGATTGTGGTGTTGTAGGGGTGTTTGGTGCTTAAACTCTTTGTTGTTTGCCAGGGTACTGGTGGATTGGTTGAAAACCAAGTTCATGGGAGACAAAAGCTGGGAGAGGAACGCTTCCCATGCAGAAGGTAGAATTCAAACACTGACGCTATTTAGCTCACCTGGTGTGCAAGGGAGCCGAAGTATTAAAGTCAGTGTGTGTGTAAAGGTAGGTGAGAACAATTTCATGATACCTAACAGGCTGTAAGAGCAGAGTGTGCTCTTTTCCAGTGGCTGTTGTGTAGAAGCTTTTCATGCTGTGTCCTGTCAGATAGGGGGA
The DNA here is from genome assembly GCF_004027225.2 of Strigops habroptila. Taxonomy (NCBI): domain Eukaryota; kingdom Metazoa; phylum Chordata; class Aves; order Psittaciformes; family Psittacidae; genus Strigops; species Strigops habroptila. The sequence goes on from NC_044281.2 coordinate 2,974,936, forward strand.
GATGATGCTGGAGGGGTGGGATTGTTGAAAAGATCAGAAAAAAGATGGATTTTTTTTTTTCCCCTTGATTCCAATCGACTTAGTAAATACCTGCCTAAACACACTGCAATAGTTAGAACCTCAATCAGCTCCATTCCTGATGCCAAAACAGGTGCCGAAGTGCACTTTTGTGCTCACCTGCATCTATTCAACACATCTATGTTTGTCCAACAGCTCATTGTCTTAGGATTTGTAAAGCTCCTGGTAATGAATGTCAAACCTGAACGCTAATGGTAGTAAACTGCAGGTTTTGCTATGAAAATACCTTGGTTTAGCTTTAGCTACATTATTGTTACCATCTTTGTTGCTTGTATAGGTGGCCTATGGCGCGCTCTCTAACTCTGAGCTTGACGCAGCTGAGATGCAAAAAGACTTGCTCGGAACCAGTGGTCTCATCCTTCTCCTGCCACCTAGAGTTAGGAGTGAAGATGTTTCAGAAGATGATGTTTATTGGCTTTCAGCTTTGCTGCAGTTGAAACAGTTGCTTCAGGCCAAACCTTTCCACCCAATAGTTCCTCTGGTGGTTCTAGTCCCTGGTCAGGGAGATGAAGCCATAGAGAAAGAAGTAGAAGAAGGTATGTAACTATTTCTGTGCCTTGTAAAAAACCAGTGTGAATGTTTAGGGCTGCCCCAAGCAGAACTGTTGCAGTGTCTCAAATACATCACCTAGTAAAGGGGGAAGGCTTTGCAAGAAATTCTGAGGCCTTAAGAACTGATCAATATGGAAAGAGATGAACTTTCTTTTGGCTTCCAGTTTTCCTTTGCACACAGTGTTTGATCCTGGGTGTTTGTGGGTGAGGATGGAGGAAAGAAGTGATGCTGTGAACATATGCAGAGTGTGTGGTCAGAGAAGGTGTGTTCTTTTTCTGTGTATATATGGCAGGTTTTCTTCTTTTTAAGGTTTGATGCTGCAGGACTTGATTTCAGCCCAGCTTATATCAGACTACACCGTGGTTGAGCTCCCAGGTTCTATCAATGACTTACAAGGCACTAGAAGGGTAAGAACAGCAGCTCACATAAAGAGATAGTCGGTTTATCGTTAACCTCTCAATTCCTAATGCCTTAGAAGGAATGATTATGTTCTCAGTAGCTCAAATTGCTCTCAGTCCTAAAATACAAAGGACCCTTTGTAGCTCTTCTGGCTGCTGTGAGTTCACCAGTATTTTTCCATCTTGGTGGATGGGACTAAGGGATGCCTCTGTCCTCTCACGTATGTCCTCTCACATACGTATCTCTCCCTGACAGCCTCCAGACACCAGCTTCTCCTCTTGTCCTTCAGTTTATTGTGTGCTTGGCAGTAGTGGCCTGGAGACAACTCAAAAGCCCTTGATGGAAAATGATACTTAAGTCTAAAATAGTTTCTTGTGGATGGTTTGGAGAGGTTGGAGATGGTAATGGCCAAGAGCAGCCAAGTTGCCTCAGACCAAAAGCAGCTCCGGCCCTGTATTCCCTTCTCAAGGTGTCTGAAGAAGGTGCCTAAGAAAGAAAGTGAGAACAAGCCAAGCCCTCAGTGATGCCCCCCACAAACCTCACAGCTTGCATCTCTCTGCAGGTCAGGGACTGCCAGGATCAGACATGGCTTCTTTGGATATAGTCCAAATCCTCCCAGATAAGTTTTTGACATCCCCAGAGTCTTATAGCAGGGAATTCCACTGCATGACTGCGCTTGGGGTGAACAGCCTCTTTCTGTCTGTTCCTGAGCCTGCTACATGTGAATTTAGCTTGTGACCACCTAATTTGGAGAATTATTGTTGCAAATATTGGGATAATGAGAATTGATTCGTTTGTATTTTGCTGCATAGTATCTTGAATAGTGTTACATGGGCAGTGTTCAAGGCCAGGTTGGACACAGGGGCTTGGAGCAACCTGCTCTAGTGGAAGGTGTCCCTGCCCATGGCAGGGGGTTGGAACTGGATGAGCTTCAAGGTTCTTTCCAACCCAAACCAGTCTGGGATTTTACGTCAAACTTAGGATAGCATGATTGAATCCTTTGTGTCCTAATCGCTGCAGGCAGTTTCCAACCACCTTGTTTTGTGTGCCATAGATTTCTGAGGCTGTGGGCTGGCTGGTTTCGCAGTGCCCTGAGTCCCTTGAGCTCTGCAGTCAGACCCTTCAGGAGTACATTGAGGATGGGATTGATGGTGAATTTGGCAAGCGCTTCTACCATGACTGGAAGGAGAGGCGGTTAGCTGGCCTGCCATCTCAGGAGCCTGGGGTCATCACAGAGCTGTACAACAGCGTGCTGCAGTTCCTTTCAGATGTGGCATCCTCAGAGCACCTTTGTGACTTGTCTTGGCCTGTTACTGAGTTTTCAGAGCCTGGGGGTAACAAGCAGTTGCCCCATCTGCAGTGGAACACGACTGATCACCTGGCCTGGCTGAAGAAGGCTGTGCTGTCCTTCCAGATCCCATACCTAGATCTGCCTCCTCTAGGTGGTACGTACTTCACACTGCAGTATCCTCTTGGTGGCACATCATTCTCTCAGGTGTGCCTGTGCTGTGTTGAACTACCAGCTTGTAGGGTGGGTAGTTTGGCTTAGTCACAAATTCCTGCCATTTACTTTGTTGGTTTGTTTGGTTTGGTTTTCCCATAGCTCCTTGGCGTCCTGTTTGCCACATGATTTTTCAGTATGTGTCTCAGATTGCAAGTTCTACCCATACTCAACCACTGATCCAGTCTCAAGTGGAGAATCTGCTGAGCAAAACTTACCAAAAGTGGAAAAACAGAACATCTGGGAACTCTGATGAAGATGGACCTTCTGTTGATGAGATCCCTTGGGATGATATATTGTTAGCCTGCATTGATCATAAACTGAGAGACTGGAAACCACCCAAACTGCGTATTACTCCAGGTATTGTATGTCCTTCTACAACGTGGATGGTACTTCTTGCATAAGAGTGTTTAATAACTTGACAGTGGTGCCTTTACGTGTGTCAGGGAGGGAGCTGTGACCTTCCTGTGCTTACTGCACTGTCTTCTCTTTGGAATGTGTGTCTAGTGTTGATTATAACCTGACTTGAGCTTGTGATTAAGGAATTCTGTGTCTGTATGGTCAGAGTCTTTCAACCCTTGTCTCCCAGTACGAGAGGGTTTACATTCAACCAAAGGCTGAGAATTGGTCCCTCAGAAGCCAGGTAAGCTCAGGTCAGCTGAGCCAGCAGCCACCACTGTTAATGAGCACTTCCATGGGTTAATGAAGTTTGTCTTGGGTTTGTTTGCTTTCAATTTCAAGTGTGTGGGTTGGCTTTTGGTGCCCTGTTTGGCTTAACTATAGGGAACTTCTTTAAATGAAATGACTACTTAGCCTGCTGAACACTGCACTTGGATGCACTAGAATTTTTTTAATTAAGATAAAGCAGCATTTTACAGTCTTTCCCAGTAATCTGGTGTCTGTTAGAACAGTAAATCAGCTCAAAAAGCTCCTTTTTACATGCAGGTTGCAACTTAAAGCTGCTTGAAAGTGAACACACAAATTTTGCTTCAAATTGGCTTAATACTGAGTTTCTCTTCTGAAGGGGGAGGGTCTGTTCTAATATTCAATGTTGGTTTTGGGTTTATTCACAGAAGCGGTAAGTGAAGATGGTCAGATTCGTGTGTACTTCTTCAAGGAGCACTTAAAGAACTTCACTCTCCCTTTCTCATGGGAACAAGCCAGGCTGCGCACGCAGGAGGAGATCCGGCAGAGCCACACGAGGTGAGGAGCATTCAGCTCTCCCTTGTGCCATCGACCAGGGAGGCTGATGGGGGCCTCTACAGAGTGCCCTCACAGTGCTGAAACCCAGCATATGGCATCCTCCCAGGACGTGCTTGTGTACATCTTGGAATGATGTCCAAGGGTGTGCTGAAAGAGGGGAGTAAGTAGGGTTTATTTCCACAGGGTTACTCAGCTCTCAAAGAAATGGATTGCTTGGGGAGTGCTTAAAGTGTTCAAAGTGGAGAAATTCTGCCAAGGAAAATACTGCTGAGGCTTTGGAATTACAGACTTGTAGTCTAAGCACACAGTGTGGAGGAAAAAATAGCATGAGGTTGGGGAAGAGCACAGGAATAAATCACGAGCATGTGCTTTATGCTCCCTTACACCCTGAACCTGACAGCCCAATTACGTGTTAGATGGTTTGCAGATTTACTCTTTGGTAATTACATGTTAAATTTTGCAGCATTTTGAGTTCAAAAGGAAGTTTTGTCCCCAACTTGTGGGAAGACATGTGGAAAATCCTCCTGCTAAGAGAAAATGCTAGTGGGCGCAGGCTGCCTTAGAGCTGTGTGGCATTAAAGTATGTGAGATCTCGGGAGTCTAGCTCGCTTCCCGAACCTTGTCAGAGAGAGGCCAGGCCCTCTTCCCTGTTGGAAGCTTAGGTGCTGCTCTGCTGTGTAGCAGGAGATGTTGGGTAGATACTTTGGGGTGAATCTCAGCCCCCTGTCAGGTTACTTCCTCTCAAATCCCCCACACAGGTGGTGGTATGTTGGACCCTGGTGCGAGGGAATTATGTCTTCAAATGTTCAATTCTTACTTCTTGCTATTTCCAAACTTCAAGTTAATGGGCAAAAAAAATCAACACACTGATACCAATTTCTGTGCTTTTGTTTGGTTTTGTGGTCTTTTCCCCTCAGGTCAAGGGTAAAGTCTCCCATCTCTTTTAAGAAACCCTACAGCCTCTCTATGATGCCAGGTCAATATGGTTCTGGCATGAGCATGCTGTCAGGTCAGGAGAAGAGTGTTCCCGGTACAGATGAATTCACAGGCACTGCCTCGGCCCGGGAGCTTCTCCCAGAGCGTCTGTTGGCACAGTTGCAACAGGAGAAGATAGAAAGCAGGAGGTGAGTTCCTAGAGCAGCATCCTTTCAGCTCCAGACAGGGTTGTCATCAATTTTAACTTGTATGTAATGGGAAGCTGAAGTCCAACAGTGTTAGGAAACAGCCTTAGACTGTGTCCAGTTTCATCGAATTTCATCAAGCACATCAGTGCAGTGCAGTTCCCTGCTAGCTCCTCCTTGCACCACAGGAATAGTCCCAGGATGATAGAAATACTTGGAGCTTTGAGGAACGGTTGGAAACTGTGGTCAATCAAGCCACCAAACCTAAAGCAGTACAGTGTGTACAGCAATCTGTGTCCTGCACTATCACAAATGTCTGTAAAGTCCACTTTGGGGTGTCAGTTTGGTGCCTGGAGCAATGCAGATCACAAAGCTGAAGAACTAAAGCTTTTGAGGCTGGCCCAAGGGTTTCTGCCTTCTCCGTCAGTTGGACATCTTAACGATATGTGAGTCCTTTCTGGACCACAACCTTCTATGGGTGGATTTTCATCATAGCGGTTGGGTATGTCAGACCGTGTTGGCAATGACTGTGAACATCAGATCCTTCTTACAGACACTTCTGAACCCAAAACTGTTGGTTAACCCACTGGTTACAAGAACAAAACCAGGCTGACATTTGACTGGTGCTCTTTATTTTTCTGTCCAGGTTTGAAGAACAGTTGCACCAATATCTAGCTGAGGACATCAAGCCCTTTGGTGATTTCTTAGGGCTTCCTCTCTACCTGCCCCAGTCTCTGGTCTCCACCCCAAATGTCACCTGTCCATTGATGAAGAATCCTGTGCCATCTGCTCAAGAGGTAGGAAAGGGTGGTGCTGAGATTTAGCTATAGTTCTGAGGAGTGCAGGTGCCAGAACTACTGTAGTTGCAAAACCTTTAGTGGGAATTATGTTGGCCTGCTGTGTTGGGTAGACTTGGGAAATAACTGAAAAACTAGACCTTGGAAATCACTTCTTTCCGGGGAATGCTTTCTGCAGATCTGGAATAAGATTTCTTCCCAGGTATTAATGCTTTCTGCTGTTGGCAGTCATAACACTGCCCTTTGTGGTGCTGCACTTTAACTTGGGGTCATAACACTGCCCTTTGTGGTGCTGCACTTTAACTTGAGGAATCACTGTTGTGTGTCAGCTTCCTCCAGTTAAAGGAAGGCCAGGAACAGAAATAGAATGTGCTATTATTGCTTTATCTCCTCAGGGGTGAGGGCTGCTGACCTCCCTGGTTATTCTCAACCATGGGGGAACAGCCACTGAGCTGAGAAGTTCTTTGTTGGCACTGGGTAACGTTTCTTTCTTAGTCTCATCTCCCTTCCTTCTGCCCAGGCTGGAAATCCAGAAGGTCACAAGCCTTTGGTGGAGGAGCTAAACCCCACACTGTCAGACAGACTGAAACACTTGCAACAGCTCCTCAGAGCAAACAAGGAGGGTGAAGTTGCCTCTGAGCTTCACTTATCTGCTCTGTTGGACATGGTGGATACTTGAGCAGAGCGAACATGTGCAGACCAAGGGACTCGGTGAAGAAATCCACGTCTGGGTGATCGAACAGACAAGCTCCTGGGTTTGTCCTTCTGGGAGAAGAACACAGCACACGTGGGGCTTGGGTCCTTCTCACGTGGCTGCCTTGCACTGAGCTGGCGTGCTGTGGCTCATGTCACCCTCTGGCTCACTGCTGAGCTTTGGCTGGTCTGGAACTCCTCCTTTTCTGCTTCACAGGCACAGGGAGGAGGCAAATGCTCTTCTTGGAAGGCCTTAAATTGACACTTACTGTTGTTTTTTCTTGTTGCCAGCTGTCATTGTGGGTAAACTTCAACTATAAGGTAGCAGGAGCCTCTGAGAGCATCAGAGGCAAATGCTCTCCTTAAACACAGTCCCCGAGTTGTTGTCCCAGCTTGGCGTTTGCTTACTCCATGCAGAAGCTGCCTCGCAGCAGCACTGTGGTTTGATAGTTGCTGGTTTGATACCCAGAGATGTCAATACTGTCATTCTCAAGTCAGTGCAACACTGTGGCTGTATTTTGTACTTAGTGATGCTCGGTGCAAATCCAGAAGGGATTTTTGTGCTGCTGGGCCTAAGTTTTATTGTATTGAATATTTAAAGCATTAAAACCAGCTGAGTTGCTTATTCTGCAGGTGAATTGTCATGCTGGAAAGTGGGACACTTCCTTCAGCCTTCAGTAAACACCTATGGAGAACTGACTTTCCTTTTTTTGGAAGAGCAGATTACCTGCGTTCTCCATTAAAAATCTGTGGCTTTGGAAGTTGAAGGCTATTGGGTTTAGTTAATATTGATTCCCAGTAAATGGTATGAAGATAAAACTTCATGTCTGCAGTCCTGTGCAAGTCATATGTTTTTATTATTGCAGTATGAGAGATTTCTCAAATCTCTGCCTGGTGAAACACGAATGACCACAGCTTTGGCAGTAACACTGATTCTCTGCCCTGTGAGAGACCAGTTGTCTGATTTGCTTCTACTTTCATTTGAAATTCTCAGTAGTCCACATCTGTCATCTGCCTTCCAAGAAAGTAATTTTATAGTTGTTTTTCTTTTAATAGCATTTGTGTTATTTCTCTTTAACCTAGAATAGTAATAGTAGATCAATATGAAGTTGAAAGTTTGCTTTGAGTCTGTTCATACTACATGATACTTGTGTTGGCTGAGTTGTGTTAACTTTGGTAACATGCGAAGTGGAACCGAGTGATGCTCTTGGCTGTGTTTGACCGCAGTACTGCTGCTGATGTTCTCCAGTAAAGCTGTAAAACCCCAAAAAAGCATTTGGGGATGTGGTTCACACTGTCTGATGTAAATGTGTTTTTTACCTAGTAAATTTTGAGTGGCTTGAAATGGGCTGTTGCCTTCTTGCTGTGCAAAAGCTCCTGGTGTACAGGGTGCTCTCAAAGGGTGTTGTGGATGATGATAAGGTTGTCAAATGTGAATCCCAGACTGGTTTGGGTTGAAGGGACCTTAAAGCTCACCCAGTTCCAACCCCCTGCCACGGGCAGGGACACCTTCCACTAGAGCAGCTTGCTCCAAGCCCCTGTGTCCAACCTGGCCTTGAACACTGCCAGGGATGGGGCAGCCACAGCTTCTCTGGGAAAAGTCTGTGCCAGCGCCTCAGCACCCTCACAGGGAAGAGCTTCTGCCTCAGAGCTCATCTCAATCTCCCCTCTGGCAGGTTAAAGCCATTCCCCCTGTCCTGTCCCTATAGGCCCTTGTCCAAAGCCCCTCTCCAGGTTTCCTGGCGCCCCTTTAGGCACTGGAGCTGCTCTAAGGTCTCCCCTTCAGGAGCCTTCTCTTCTCCAGGCTGCCCCAGCCCAGCTCTCTCAGCCTGGCTCCAGAGCAGAGCTGCTCCTTGCCAGACTGCGGGGGGCTGTAGAAGCAGCTCTCACTCCCTGGGATAACCCCCGCCCTCTCCCCACCTTGTCTTGCCCCAGGCCTCCGCATCGCGGTGTGACAGAACTCGGGGCGCGGCACCAAAAGTCTCGACGAGGGTGGGATTCGAACCCACGCGTGCAGAGCACAATGGATTAGCAGTCCATCGCCTTCACCACTCGGCCACCTCGTCCTCGCACGCGCCCCCCGCGGCCCCGCCCCTCCGCACTGCCAACCGGCTTCGCCTCGATACGCGCCGCCCGAAGCCGCCGTCGGGGGGGGCTGAGGGCTCGGTCCAACCGTGCTCGACGTCGCCCTCTTAGCGCAGCCGGCAGCGCGTCAGTCTCATAATCTGAAGGTCCTGAGTTCGAGCCTCAGAGAGGGCACACCTTTTGCCACCCTCCCCTCCCCATCGGGGGTAACCGGCCACCGCGGGGAGGTGCCGTCGGAGCGACCTTTTTGCAGGGCCGCCTCGCCACGGCGAGGAGGAGCGGCCCTGGGCCGCTGAGAATGGAGGGAGGTGGATGGAGCCGTGCCTACGGCAGAGCCCCCTCAGGCGGGGGCAGCAAAATGGTGGCCTGCCCTCTGTTATTCCCAGTCGGACGGGGCGGCAAAATGTCTGCCCTCTCTGAGGTTCGAACTCAGGACCTTCAGATTATGAGACTGACGCGCTGCCGGCTGCGCTAAGAGGGCGACGGCAGAACAAACCCGGCCTGGGCCTGCAGCGACCGAGCGGGCGGCGGGGCCGGTCCTGCGGGCGGCGGCAGCTCCGCAGCGCGGCGGGACGGGCCCCACCGGGGCAGCGGCGGCCGCGGACTCAGGGCGGCGGCGGTGGGCGGGCGGGCGGCAGGACCCAGCGCCGCTAGCGAGGGGCGGGGCCGCGGGCGGTGCGTGCGAGGACGAGGTGGCCGAGTGGTGAAGGCGATGGACTGCTAATCCATTGTGCTCTGCACGCGTGGGTTCGAATCCCACCCTCGTCGAAGCTTTTGCTGCAGCGCGGGGAGAATAGAGGGAGCAGCCTAGATTGGGGTGTCCTGAGGCACGGGGAGGGTCAAGCTCCTGCCCGGTATATGGAGACCCCCGGGCTGGACTCTCCTTCTTCCAGTAGCAAGTGCCTGGTCGGTTCCAAGCCTCATCCAACCATGACGACTGCATTCTCCAAAGGGGAAGATCTCGGTTGCAAGATCCCCACAGCGGTGTTTGACTTTGGAAAGGAGGTGGCAGGAGGAAACCAAGGAGCCCAGGCAGAAGGAGTTGAAGCAGCATCTAAACGATCAGCCAGGTCCTGGCATAGAGGTGGCTGGAAGAGTCTTGTCATGGAAAACAAAACCCCTCTAAAACCTCAGAAATCCTTAAAAGAGATACCTATTATTGCAGAAAGTGGCTACTAAGCAGTAACTCTACAAGAGGGTGCAACTGGAAAAGTAAAGTGGGACAAACGAAGCATGAAGCCATGACAAAATGGATACCTTGGGGCGCGAGGGCAGGGAAGATGGGAAGGGATTTCCATCAGAGGTGTTGGTGAATGTGTCAGTTCGTTTTAACTGCAAAAAATGAGGAAAAGGGAGAATGCAAATCCCATTTTATACCCAGCGGGAGCACAGAGGGGGAGAGGAAGGCCTCACACCACCCCCAGCCCCACTTGGCACTGGGATAAGTTGGGTAAGTTGCCCAGACAGGGACCTAACCAAAGAGCTGATGGATCAGCTGCCTGCACGCTACCTGTTGGCGGGATGAGCTCTCTCCTGCAGCTAAACCTGCTCATCCAACAGCTCTGGGCACCCTGAGAAGGCACCAATCCCATGAGCCAGCCCCGCAGCAGAGCCCATGCCCAGGGACCCCAACATCCACCAAGAGATGCATTAGCCCTGCTACCCTCAGGAGGTACCTTCTGCTTGTCCCCATGGGCTCCATCGTTACATATGTGCTGCTGCTGGCCCCTCAACACCAATACCCTGCTCTCAAAACATGCTCCCACGTCCTTTCTGCCCCCATGTCCAGCTCTGTCCCTGTCCTACCCTGAAACAAGCTTTTGGTAAAAGCTTGCACCCAGACCATGCTGGGGCAGTTTTGTCACCGGGAGGGGGCAAACAGGGGCAGGAGGGCAGAGGAGCAGGGAGCTGCAGCCAGCCCTGCCAGGACATGGGGACACATCCTGCACCCAAGTTTCAGATAAGGAGGAAAAGCAGCCCCTGGGCCAGGCACCACTGGGAGTCGAACCCAGGATCTCCTGTTTACTAGACAGGCGCTTTAACCAGCTGAGCCATGGCGCCCGCCTGCCCCATGACATGGGGTGCCCCATGGCCAGCCCCTGTCCCCATCCCCCTGACACCCCAACAAGAGGGTGACCCTGCAGCACCTATGGGCCTAGGCACAGGGTTGGGACACCAGGGACAAGGGTGTAGCATTAAGAGTATAGAAATTTGGCCACAGATCACCCCCCTACACCATGTTCCAGCCCCTGACCCCAGAGATCAGAGTGGGATTAACTTCTAATTATCACCAGTTTGACACAATACGTTTGGTCACAGTCAATAGGAACTGTCATAACTGTGGCTTCAGGAATAGCGCAGGGTTTGAAGCAGCAGAAACACAGGTTCAGAATTGCCATTGATAATTTCACCTCCTGCGTTTGTGCTAAAGTCCAAAGCTTGACAACGGCTGATTGAGCTCATATGGAAACAATAACCTAGGGGTAATTCATTAGTTACACCCAGAACGATCCAACATAGTTGGAGGCGGAAATCCACCCGGAATAGAGAAGCTGTGGCTGCCCCATCCCTGGCAGTGTTCAAGGCCAGGTTGGACACAGGGGCTTGGAGCAACCTGCTCTAGTGGAAGGTGTCCCTGCCCGTGGCAGAGGGTTGGAACTGGATGAGCTTTAAGGTCCCTTCCAACACAAACCAGCCTGTGATTCTGTGAATCCCTTTACCACATATCTCACACCCTCATTCCTACAGGGGGATAATCCTCTGTATTACAGATAAGACCAAAGCCCCTGCAGCTGCAGGGTGTCCCTGGCCGAGTCCTCAATAAGCTCTACACTGGCCGGGCAGCATTACCCAAAAGCAGGGCTCGTCCGGGAGTTGAACCCGGGACCTCTCGCACCCTAAGCGAGAATCATACCCCTAGACCAACGAGCCGGGGTGCGCAGCTGCCCGGGCACCCCCTCCCTGTGCTGGGGGGTCGCTGTGCCCAGGGACCCCGGGGCCCAGCAGATGCTGTTTGGGGACGGGCCCTGCCCCAGCCCCAGCAGCAGAGCGGGGATGGGGTCTGTGCCGGGACGCACCGGACACCCCGGAGACTTCCCAGGACAACAGGGTGCCGGGGGGAGCAGGGGGTGCCCGGTGGACGGGGCAGGCGCCCCCCCGGGGTGCCCAGGGCTGGGGCTGTGATGGCCGAGGGGTGAAGGCGTTGGACTCGAAATCCAATAGGGTTTCCCTGCGCAGGTTCGAATCCTGCTCACAGCGACAGATTTTACCAAGTGCCCACACTGGGGACTGTGGGGGAGCTGGGATGATGACGAGGGTGATGGGAGCCAAGAGCAGCCCCAGCCACTGTGCTTCTTTCCTATGGAACTGCTCCTGCACCAGGAAACCTGCTCCCTGGCTCAGTCCCCAACAAATGCCCCCAGGCTGGGTCTGTGATGCCTCAGGAGCGAGGAGGGCACAGACTCAACCTCCCCTGGAGTTATTCAGGTTTTGCAGACCTGGAAGAGGTGAGGAAACAGCGATGGAGAGGAGCAGGACGATTTTGCTGTCATCATCTCCCTGTGCATCATCACTCAGAGAAGTGATGGTCGCAGAGCAGAGGGACAGGAGAGGGCATCACACTGCGGCTCTGGGACGAGCCCTGCTTTTGGGCACAGCTGGGGTGATGCCGCCTGGCACAGTTGCACATGAGGCCTCCCCAGCTCCTGCCAACACCAGCACTGGCCCCGAGCACCCTGGGGAAGGGACACGAGGTGCCCCTGCACCCTGCAGCACCCAGGCAGGGCAGGGAAAGAGCCGGGGGCAGTTCTCCACAGGCTGCTGGTCCCGGGAAGCAGCCCCAAGCCAGGGGTGCTCACAGGCAGCCCCAGGGCTTTTTGGGGTCAGTGGGGGGGCTCTGGCAGCCAAGGTGGTGTGGGGAGGCAAAAGGAGGTGGAGATGCTGGGGGTTGAACCCAGGGCCTCTTACATGCAAAGCAAGCGCTCTCCCGCTGAGCTACATCCCCTCTGCTGCAGGGGCAGCCCTGGGCACCTCCACAAGTGCCCTCGCCCCACACCGCTGCCCCACTGCCACCGCTCACCCTGCTCTGCCCCAGCGCCCTCACCCCAAAAACAAATCTCAGAGCAGCACCCGTCTGCTCTGCGCTGCCCAGGGCCGCGCCAAAGGCCCTTTCCCACCCTGTGCCCCATCTGCCTCCTGCTCACAGCCCTGCAGCACCTTGTGCCGGCTCTTGGGGTCCATCCCCAGCACAGGGACATGCCCAGCCAGGACGGGCCCCGACACCCCTGTGCTGGGCACCACCGCCATTGTTCTCCCAGGTTAACCTGCTCTGGTTAATGCCAAGGTCCCCGCGCCACTTCGGAAGGTGGGTGCCCAAAAGCAGGGCTCGTCCGGGAGTTGAACCCGGGACCTCTCGCACCCAAAGCGAGAATCATACCCCTAGACCAACGAGCCGGGGTGCTGGGCCCCATTGCACCCCATTGCAGCCCAGCCGCTGTGACCCACACACCTTTGGGAGTTTGGGGTGCAGTGGGGCAGTGTGTTTCCCTTGGCATGGTGTGGGAGCAGGAAGGTCCCTCTGTCTGTGGGGACCATGAACCCCTGAGTCCATCAGATGAAGGTGGCTGTGGGGCATCATTTCCCAGCATCTCGCACTCCACCATCTCTGGGGTTTCTGTTGCTGTGTCAGGGTGGGCACGGAGCTGCTGCCGGAGCTGCAGTGCCACCACCCTGCCTGCACCATGCCCCACAGTCCCAAGGGGCACCGGGGATGCTGCCCACCGGGGATGTCACCCAATCTGTGTCCCATCCCTCATGGGCTCTGCCCAGTGGTGGGTGCCCAAAAGTACGTCCTTGCACATGGGCCTTGTGTCCCTTCCCCAGGGCGCTTGGGGCCAATGCTGGTGTTGGCAGGAGCTGGGGAGGCCTCATGTGCAACTGTGCCAGGCAGCATCGCCCCGGCTGTGCCCAAAAGCAGGGCTCGTCCGGGAGTTGAACCCGGGACCTCTCGCACCCTAAGCGAGAATCATACCCCTAGACCAACGAGCCAGGGTGCACAGCTGCCTGGGCACCCCCTAACTGTGCCGGCACCGTGGTGCTGGGGGGTCGCTGTGCCCAGGGACCCCGGGGCCCAGCAGATGCTGTTTGGGGACAGGCCCTGCCCCAGCCCCAGCAGCAGAGTGGGGATGGGGTCTGTGCCGGGGTGTCCCTGGAGACTTCCCACTTCCCAGGAACATGGGACAACCAGGACAGGCAGGGACAGGGTGAGTGAGGGATGCCCAGGAGCCCAGCAATGCCCCCGTGTGATGGTCCTAGTACAGGACGGGCACAGACTCACCTCCCCTGTGGTTTTCCAGACCCAGGAGAGGTGAGGAAACAGCCGTGCAGAGGAGCGGGGTGAGGAGGTGTGAGCCGTGTTGGGGGACTCCCCATCATCACCATGTGCGTCATCCCTGGGGAGGTGACGACGATAAAGCTCCAGGCCTCTGTGCCCTCCGGCAACCCCAGGGCTTTTCTGTTGGGAATGGGGGGACTTTTCCAGCCCAGCATGACAGGGAAGGTGGTGTGGGGAGGCAAAAGGAGGTGGAGATGCTGGGGGTTGAACCCAGGGCCTCTTACATGCAAAGCAAGTGCTCTCCCGCTGAGCTACATCCCCTCTGCTGCAGGGGCAGCCCTGGGCACCTCCACAAGTGCCCTCACCCCACACCGCTGCCCCACTGCCACCGCTCACCCTGCTCTGCCCCAGCAACCCAAAATCACGCTGCCAGGGTTGCACTACCACCCCCACCATTGCTTCTAAGGGTGTCCATCCTGGCATGGGGACATGCCCACCCCAAACACTCCGCCATCCCTGCACCGATGCCCTTCCACCAGGCTGGCCGTGGTCCCACCATGGGTTGGGGCCACGTACTCCAGTCAAGGAAGGCAGGTACCCAAAAAGCAGGGCTCGTCCGGGAGTTGAACCCGGGACCTCTCGCACCCGAAGCGAGAATCATACCCCTAGACCAACGAGCCGGGGTGCTTCTATAGGGAGGAACCAGCTCCTTGACCTTCAGTACTCAGGGAACTGGTTTGGTGAGACAGGACCTTGGGAAGCTCTTTTTGGCTCCGATGGGTATTCACAGCTGGGGGTCCCCCCTGTGCTCTGCCCTGGCTGTGGGGCTACCACCCAGGCACGGCCCCTCACTGCAAGAGGTGCTGGAGCGGGGCCAGAGAAGGGCACCGGAGCTGGTGCAGGGCCTGGAGCACAAGTGTGATGAGGAACGGCTGAGGGACCTGGGGGGGTTTAGTCTGGAGAAGAGAAGGCTCAGGGGGGACCTTATCGCTCTCTGCAACTGCCTGACAGGAGGCTGGAGCCACGAGGGGGCTGGTCTCTGCTCCCAAGGAACAAGGGATGGGACAAGAGAAAATGGCCTCAAGCTGCATCAGGGGAGGTTTAGATGGAGATGAGGGACAATTCCTTCCCCAGAGGGTGCTCAGGCATTGGAACAGGCTGCCCAGGGCAGTGCTGGAGTCACCGTCCCTGCAAGTGTTCACACACCGTGCAGCCGAGGCCCTCAGTGCCATGGGTTAGTGGTGGCCTTGGCAGTGCTGGGGACTTGATGGTCTTAAAGGTCTTTTCCAACCTGGTTGATTCTGTGATTCTAAGATTCTATGGCTGTGACTGCCCCAGCTCCCACAGCTGTGAGGCTATGAGGCACAGGGTGGGCAGCAGGACCCCCAGGTGCAGGAAGCCCCCAGGCAAGGGGATGTAGCTCAGCGGAAGAGCGCTTGCTTCGCATGTAAGAGGTCCTGGGTTCAATCCCCAGCATCTCCAGCCTTTTTTGCCTCCTCCAACCCACCTCCTCCACAGGACCGTGCTGACAGACTCCACTTCCACCTCTGGAAGGCATCCTCAAAGGAAATACCCTGTGCCTGCACCATAGCCCCTGGGCAGAGGGGACATGGTGCCAGCAGGTCCCTGCTTTGCCATCTCCGCTATTTCCAGAGCCCCTGCCCAGGAGGGGATGTCCAGAGCCATGCTGTGCCTCTTTGTGATCCCCATCCCTCATGGGCTGTGCCCGGCGGTGAGTGCCCAAAAGTAAGGCTCACGTGGGGAGTTGAACCCAGAGTCCCAAAGGCCCAGCAGGGAGGTCTCTTCCCTCTCTACTGCTCTCCAGCCATCAGCTCCTGTGGGATGGGGTCCCAGTCCCCAGCCTCATCCGGCTGTTGTAAAAGCTATCGCTGTGAGCAGGATTCGAACCTGCGCAGGGAAACCCTATTGGATTTCAAGTCCAACGCCTTCACCCCTCGGCCATCACAGCCTGTGACATCTCAACACCTGGCCAGGGACACCCCAACTTTGCCCTGGGGTTGGTCTCTGAGGTGAAAACATCCCCCGAGGCTGGTACGGGACCATCTGCACAGTCCCAGTGCCCATTAGCAGCCCCAGTGCTGCGGCTGGGAAAAGGGAACATCCAGGAGGATTTATTGATGGCTGGGAAAAACTCCAGGTGCAGCACAGGTAGGCACCAAGGGGAAGCATCCCCCAGTGATGCGCAGGGAGACAACAGGTTTGAGGAGGCAAAAGGAGGTGGAGATGCTGGGGGTTGAACCCAGGGCCTCTTACATGCAAAGCAAGCGCTCTCCCGCTGAGCTACATCCCCTCTGCTGCAGGGGCAGCCCTGGGCACCTCCACAAGTGCCCTCGCCCCACACCGCTGCCCCACTGCCACCGCTCACCCTGCTCTGCCCCAGCGCCCTCACCCCAAAAACACACCCTCAGGACTCCCACACTGACCACTCTTAGGGGTCTATTCTGCCCAGGGACATGCAGCCAGCCAGATGTGGCACTGGCATCCCTGTGCTGGGCACTGCTGCCTTCATCATGCCCTGGTTATGCCACAGTCCCACACAACAGCCATTTTCCCTGCCTATCCAAAGCTGTGGGGACTTGGGGGGAACAAGGGGGTGAAAGCCAACAGCTGACTCCAAACGAGCTCTGTGCACCCCAGACAAAAGCAGGGCAGGCTTTGCCAATGGAAGGACTCCTCTGGGAGCTGGACCCATGTCTTCTCGCACCTGAAGATGGTGTAGGCTTAAATTATACGTTTAAACTAACAATAGTGTGTGTAGCTTTAAACTAACATAGTATAATACAGCAAACTGATCTAACTTGCTGACCCATAGTGAGTAAGCAATGTCCTGCTCATGGGGGAAGGAACATCATGGGACTGATAACAACTAAGGAGGCAGTAAATAAAATCAAGAATGCCAGCATTCAAGATAATAGAGACTGGAACAGAACAGAAGCAAGGACACACCAACTGCTAACTCAGCACTAGGACCTTGTGAGCATGCGCAGGCACTGAGATCACTCAGTGAACATAACGAGGAAGACTACAGGCAACCACCAGAGACCCCCGCCCAGCAAGAAAGCACATGCGTAATTAGGATGCAGATATTATAATTAGTTCCTGGAGATCTAATGAATATGTAAATCATTTCCTGGAAAAGCTGTAAATAGGCCTGAGTATGCTAAATATATATAGCTGCTACCAGCAAGTAACGGAGGCACTCACCTTTGTGAAATGATTCGCTTGTGCGCCCAGCGCTGCAATAAGGAATGCTGCTTTCTAAAACTCCACATTGACTCTTAGAGAGTTTCTCTGACTGTCTTTTAGTGTAACAGTGGAGCCATACCCGAAGCCTGCACTGGGTTCTCCAGCCCTCCTCCATGGCTCCACGGCCCTGGGTTGGTGTGGGTCCCCGCTGGTCCCATCCCCAGGCACCCCCTGATCCTCCTGGGCATCCCTTTGTCCTGGGAAGCAGGAAAGTCTCTGGGATGCATCCAGCACAGGGACCCCGCTCTGCTCCTGAGGGCCCATCCCCAAACAGCATCTGCTGGGCTCCAGGGTCCCTGGGCACAGCGACCCCCCAGCACCCTGGTGCTGGCACATTTTGGGGGTGCCCGGGCAGCTGTGCACCCCGGCTCGTTGGTCTAGGGGTATGATTCTCGCTTAGGGTGCGAGAGGTCCCGGGTTCAACTCCCGGACGAGCCCTGCTTTTGGGCACCCATTGCCTGGCACAACCCATGAGGAGTGGGGCACGGAAGAGGTGACATCCCGGTGGGCAGCTCTGCCTGGGGGCTGAGGCAGATAATTGTGAAAGGAAACAGGTATGAGGATGTCAGGGAGCAAGGAGGAGGAAAAATGGGTGAGGAGGAATATCAGCTTTTCTTAAGATCCTTTCCAACCCAAACCATTCTATGATTCGGTGTCCCATTCAGCAAGAAAGGGCATGTTTCTTACTGGAATTTTTCAGGGAAGAAAAAGTCGGAGATGCTAGCTGTTGAACCCAAGGACTCTTTACATTAAAAGCATGTAATGCTTTTAATGCTGCTGAGCTACATCCCTCCTGCCCAGGGGGATGCCCAGGCAGGCCATAACGTCCCTGGTACCACAGCAATAGCATCCAAGCTTACTACAACCAGTGTCAGCTGAAAAAGAAACCCTCTGGCCACACCATGGGGTGCTGTTTGCCAGGGCTGAACGTCCTCCACTGGGAGAGCAGAGAGCAGGAGGGATGCAGTCCCCAAAGGAGAGGTTGTCCCAAAAGGACAGCTTGTCTGGGAGTAGAACCTGTTGCACCCTGAATGAGAATCATACCCCTTGGCTGAGCTGAGGTCTGAACCCCTTCTGCACCCCTGCCCCTCTGTCCCCACATTTTAGGTGTGCAGCTGAGGCTGTGGTGTTCCCCTCGCACACCCAGGCAGGCACAGGGCTTTTCTAGTGTGTCTGGGGGGCTCTGCCAGCCCTGCATGACAGGGAAGGTGGTGTGGGGAGGCAAAAGGAGGTGGAGATGCTGGGGGTTGAACCCAGGGCCTCTTACATGCAAAGCAAGCGCTCTCCCGCTGAGCTACATCCCCCTGCATCAACAGCCCCTCACTGCTGGCTCTTGGGGGTCCATCCTGCCCACAGGGACATACCCAGCCATCATGTGGGACCAAAGCCACTGTGCTTTCTTTCGCACCACCACACTCATCTGTACCCTTGCCATGCCACAGCCACCGGCACCAAAGGGAAGGTGGGTGCCCAAAAGCAGGGCTCGTCCGGGAGTTGAACCCGGGACCTCTCGCACCCGAAGCGAGAATCATACCCCTAGACCAACGAGCCAGGGTGGACTTAAGTGGCCGGCCCTTGGCCCCAGTGCTCCACACTGGGAACAAGGTGTTGGCCCCTGGGTGCCCCCATCTCCCATCACCACTCCTTGGAGACCCATTCCAAGTGAGGTGTGGATCACTGTCCATACAGATGCTGTTGGACAGCCCGCACGCAGCAAGTGCAGCAGTGCTAATCCTGTAGCATTGCAGGCTGTGCCAGAGCCAGGATTCCCTCCCTGGAGCACATCCAAACCTCGTGAGCTGACCCAGGGGAGCCAGGAGGATGGATTTGCCATCGGCAGTGCAGGGAAGCCTCGCTCCTCAACCCTGCTCTGCAAAGCACGGAGGTGTGGGGTGGAGGAGGCACCCCTGGGATTTCCAGTCATGACTCCTTCAGTCCTACACATCCAGTGCTAGCAACACACACCTTACACGGCAATAACCTGCTCACCCGTCTCTTTGGGAGACATGCAGATACCTAATTCTCAGAAATGTGAATTAGCAGCTCAAGAATATTGAATTGAACATCTCTTGAGTTTGAAACTATCAGGATCTGACCCAGCAGTTTGTGCTTGTGACCCAGAACCCTCCATGTGCAGCGTGAGCAGCAGGTCATAGAGGGAATTCTCCCCCTCTGCTGCGCTCTGGGGAGAGTCAGGTCATCTATGATGACCTTTTAAACCATAGGGATTTGCTCTCCGCTTTCATTGCACTCATCCCTGTCCATGCCTGAGTGCTGCCCACCCTGGTGGGAGCAGCTCAGAGAAGAAGTGGGTGTAGGACAACTGGGAACAGTGTCTGGCAATGGTTTGGACTTCGGGTGAGGCACAGTGACTCACACGTGTGGCTGGCCTGTTATTTTCCTGGCTTATGGGATTTCCAGCCCTGGGGAAGAACTGGAGCCCTTGATGGAGCCATTGCCTGTCTGGCTCCCCAGGCTGGTGCAGGGCCCTTGTGTAGCAGGGAGGGTGCCCCAAAACCAGGGGCGAGTCTGTGGGTGCTTGGCGTGGGATGTCCTCTTATCCCAACCACCCAGCCACTTTCTCTCCCCTTCCTAAAACCTAAGACCAAGTGTCCTCTCTGCTTTGGTGGGAAATGGTTTTGGAAACTCTGGTGGGCAAGGAAGGAGGTTTTGATCAGGAAACAAGCCCCACCTCAGTCTGCCCTGCCTGCAGGCTCCCAGGGGCTCTGTCTCTCCACCCGGCTGGCTCCACGATGCTTGCCCCAAGTGCTCTGGCCAGAGGTCCTTGCCCCATTGAGGAGGATGAGGGGTGCTGCCTGTTGAGGCCAGCTTGCGCTCCTGGCATCGCCCTCAGCTTGGCACTTGGGCGCTGGGGTGGGAGATGCCTTTTGCAACCCAGCAAAGGCACAGGCAGTGGTTCTGTCTTTTCATCCTGTCCCACTGCTGTGAGTCACCGGGATTTCTGCCTTCTCATCTGGATGTGCAGAGAAGCCACAGATTGATGTGCTGGGATCTTGTTGACCCAGCAATTATACAGCCACCACTGATCCCTCCATTGCCATCACCAGCCCCATGCTGCCTGGGGCTTCCACTCCTGATGGTGCCACTCACTTGCTATTTACACCAGTCTTCCCTTTCCCATGACAGCTCCACACTGTGCTTGTTCCAGCTCAAACCATGACTTCACCCCTCCACCACCTCATCTATACCCACCACCACGTGATATACTCACTCACCGTCTGATTCTGTTGGCTTCCCCAAGCACATAAATGCAGAGAAATCTCAGTGAGCTCCTTTGCCACTGGAGTTGGTGCAAGCTGGGACGTTCCCTTGGTTACCTGGACCCCAAACAGAACATTGACACCCCCAACGCCGTGACCTCACAATGAGGAGCTACCCCACCACCTTCCCAGGCCAGTGTGCTTCAGCTGCTCTCTGCTGAGCTGGTGTACCTCGCTGTGATAGATAGATGCACTGTAATGTCTGCTGGTGCAGTTGACTTCACCAAAACAAAGGAAGACAGAAAATGCAGGGAAAGAGAGGTCTCCAAGAAGCAATGACTGCTGCCGGAGGAGGAGGATGAGTGACAGCAAGGAGAAGCTTTCCTTCAAGGACATGAGCAGGTGAAGGAAGATGGGAGGTGAGCAGAACACGAGACCCAACAGATTCGTGCATGGCGCCTGGGCTGTGCTCCAGGCTCTTCTGATAGATGCT
This sequence comes from Strigops habroptila, assembly GCF_004027225.2. Taxonomy (NCBI): domain Eukaryota; kingdom Metazoa; phylum Chordata; class Aves; order Psittaciformes; family Psittacidae; genus Strigops; species Strigops habroptila. The sequence goes on from NC_044281.2 coordinate 2,995,678, forward strand.
TTTGCTGCTGCTGCTCCTTTTGAAAGCAATGCTGTGACAAGGACCCAGCTATTTCCCTCCATGTGCACCCTTCCACCCGCTCAGTATTGTTTTTCATCTCATGAAAGCTGTAGTTCCCTGTTGGTCTCTAGTTCCCTGTTTCTCACCAGGGCCTTTGGCAGGAACCTGTATTTTAGGGCCTGATCAGCAAGTCTGTGGGGTCCTGCCGTGGGCAAGCGCTGGCTTGGGGGGTATGTGGTGGAGTGAGTTCAGGACGGCTCCCAGCCAGGAGCCACAGCACCCATGGCAGACAGGGTGCCAGATCCCTTAGGACAGGAAGCACTGGAGGGCACTGAGGTCCTCACTTGCCTGTCTGCAGCAAGGCATCACAATTTTCAAGTCAAATCAAGGGCCAGCATAGATTTTAGTCTCCTTTGAGACACTGGACAAAAAATACCATAGAATAATAGAACCATGGAATGGTTTGTGTTGGAAGGGACCTTAAAGCTCACCCAGTTCCAACCCTTTGCCACAGGCAGGGACACCTTCCACTAGAGCAGGTTGCTCCAAGCCCCTGTGTCCAACCTGGCCTTGAACACTGCCAAGGATGGGGCAGCCACAGCTTCTCTGGGCAACTCTTGGCGCCTCACCAAGAATACCAATGACACGTCACCAGTGAAGTCATTCAGTGAAAAGCCACATAAAAATGTCATTGTTCTTTCCCCCTGCTCCATCCTGGAATGTCCTATGATGGAGGACAGTTACACAAGCCCCATATAACTGCGTCTTTCTAACACAGCTTTTGCTGGGAATCCAACCCTTTTCCTCATTGTAGTGTTCAGGAGAATTTCACATTCTGCAGGCAATTCCTGGAGCTTGGATAAGAAATATCTGATAAAATATCCTTGGGAGAGAGATGTGGAACCACAGCTCTCCTCTCCCGGTGCTCGGATTGCTGAGCAATCGCCACACAAATTTTCTCCAAATTAGGAGCACCTCTGTGAAGATCTCCTGAGCAATAAAACCAGTTGAGCTTGGTCAAAGGCTTTTGAAGACCAATGTGCTTTCAAGCTCAGCCTCATTATAAACACTCATAAGCTTTATGCAAATTGTCACACTACCAAAATGCTTAAGGCACTAAAGGTTTAAACAGTACCCATGGAGGACTCTTATACCTCCTTCCATCAGCTGAATAGGTTCTACTTGATACATGGCATCTTAAAAAGAGGCTTTACTCAATGCCCGACATCTTCCAGAGACACCTGAATCCCCTGCTTGCAAAGCAATTATTTTCAGCTCTCCAATGTGTTCAACTAGAGCCTTGGTCCCAGTCTTTGGGAAGAGCTCACTGTGCTGGGGCTGGGGCTAGGGATGGGACCTTGTCTTCTATCCTCGACTTCTTCTAACTGGCCAGCATGGGACCTGCAGGTCTCTCCACACAGCAATAGAGCAAAGCCCTGCGTTCTGGTCCAGTTGTTGCTGTTGCCTCTGTACCTGTAGCACACAGGCAAACTAGTTTCTTCTTCATGTCCTCATTATTATGTTTATATATCTTCCCTGATGGCACTACCAGAGGTCTGAGTGCCCATCGTGCTTGGTGTCTCTGAGAAATGTCAGGAGGCCTCAAGCTGCACCAGGGGAGGTTTAGATGGATATTTAGGAACAATTCCTTCCCCAGAGGGTGCTCAGGCATTGGAACAGGCTGCCCAGGGCAGTGCTGGAGTCACCATCCCTGGAAGTGCTCACACACCGTGCAGCTGAGGCCCTCAGTGCCAGGGGTTAGTGGTGGCCTTGGCAGTGCTGGGGAATGGTTGAACTTGATGATCTTGAAGGTCTTTTCCACCCTGGTTGATTCTGTGATTCTATGACACCTCTGATCAACCAGTGCTCAGTCACAGCAAACTGGGCTTCCAAATGTCTGTGTATATTTGGAAACCTGTGTGTACATAGAGGAAACCTAGGTAACCCTGCACCACATTCCACATCACAGGCACCCCTCTTTCCCTGATGGGACTGGAGATGTTGCTGTGAACATGGGCTGCAGGACAAGGTGCACTCCCTGAGCCGTCATACTGAGCTAGGACAGGAACGTGGGAATATTCAGCTCATATGTAGGGCTCTCTCCAGGCAAATGTTGGAGTCACACCTATACATATGCATGTCAAGTCATGCAAACAGCAGCACAGAACAAAATGTTTCTGCTGCTTCATTAAGAGATACAGACAGATGGAGATACACCACACGCCTCACTGCCATCTGAGTTGAGTCAGCACATACTTATTTGTATAAGGCCTCTTTTGCCTTCTAAAGAATGAAAAGCCTAAAGCTTGAGGTCTGGTTTTGCCCCAGTATATCTTAGGAATGTCTTACTCTTCATCATCACCCATAAAACAGTGGGTGAGTTGGGCACAGGATAACCATCCAAAGGAGCATCTCCAAAGAAGCCCACCTCTACCTTTTTTCCCTGACCCCACATCCATCCTCCTTAGCATACCCCCCAAAATTGCTGCAAAATGAAGGGTAAAATGTTAAGCCTCCATGTTCCCACCTCCTTGAGAGAACAGGCAACAAGTGTGCTCCTGCGGGAAGTCCTCCCTAAGCAGATGCTTGCTATGGGGCAGCAGGAAAGGTTTCCAGGCTGAGAAAGTTATCTTCAAGCTGGTCACAGCAAACCACATATTTATGTCAGCACAGTGAGGAGCTGAGCAGCAGAAACCCCCATTTCAGGCCAAAACCAAAGGAATTCCCACCCCCAGCACAAGTTGCCTCCAGTCCAGAGGCACAAGGAACACCAGAAGACTCAGTCTGTGATGTAGCATGACTTTAATGAGATACGAGAATAAACCAGTTCAGAGTATGAGAAGTGCATTTCCAGCGCTTGATAAAGAAATGGATAAACCCCACTCCGGGACAAGCTGATCCCTACAAGGTTGTTCCTCTGCCCCACTGCCCCACGGCTATCATCTTCCGTCTACAGCCTGCTATAAGCATTTTCGCCCAGCCAGCAGCAAATGCTGTGTAGCCCCGCAGGGTGTGACACCTACATGGAAATATAAAGCAAGGCTTAGTGAGAGAAAGGTATACGTAGGCAGGGTGACAAGCTCACATGGATCCCTTCCTCCTGGTGGGGGTTTGCAGCTCCCCCCCTCCCATCTGGGAAACCCATGGGCATTTCCTTAGTCCTCTTCCCCAGTCTTGGTCCTGTGCTTTGTTTGTCCTTCCTGATGCAGAGGTTCTGCTGGCATCAGCAGGAGTGACCATCAGGGACACCCCTATATCCCGCTGCTGCCCAGGCACAGCAGTCCTGCCTTCCCCAGCCCGCGGGAACCACCGGAGGCCACGGGGACCCCGCAGCACCGCAGGTAGCTCCCGATGGCCGCCGATGCTGTGGATCCCACCGTCGTGTTCTGCGGGTAAGAGCTGAGGATGGGCCCGGGCAGGGTGACCACGACGGTGGGGGGCTGGATGATGGTGGTGGAGTCCCCACAGCGGCGGAAGCAGGGCTGGTTGCAGCTGGTGGCCAGCGGCCTGGGACCGCAGGAGGAGGGCGGGCACAGGTCGTAGCAGGACATTGCTCGGCAAGGACGTCTACCTGAAAGCCAGAGCCAGGGTGTAAATGCAAGGCAGAGGCTGGTCCATCCCTGCTGAGCCCTCATTCAGTGGCTCCCATAATAATAAGTGTGGGAGAGCTAGTTAAGGGGTGAGTTTGGATGGTTTAGAAACCCCGAAGGAAGGCTTTCTAAATGGGCTTCCCCCTTTCCTCATCCCATAACCCGCTTGGGAGAACGCAAGGAGTTTGGTTTGAGTTGCATAGCTGGGGAAGCACCAGATGCTGAGAGCACTGAGAGCAGACTCAGTCCTGCACAATGCCTGCCTTCAAGCCAACTACAAAGCCCTCAGCAAGCAAAATGCTCCCTGAGACACAAAACCTACTTAAATCCATAAACATAAGCAAGCTGGATTTAACATGAGCTGAGTTAGCCCATCCCAAAACAGAAGGGACCTCTGATACCTTTCCATAAATAGTGACACATCGATCCCTGCCACCTGGGCATATTCTTTGTCGGCTGAAAAGCTTCAGCAAGGCAAACCATGCAGGACGGACCTGGCTACGTGGTTACAAGACCCTGCATCCTGCAACCCCTTACACTCCTCACTTTGGAGCAGAAACGAAACCCTTCCCCAGCATCCTGCTCCTCCACAGGCGGGAGGGAGGCAGGTAACCAACCTGGGACTCTGGCGGAGGACCGGGCACAAGGCATCCGTGAAAGAAACAGCTCAGTTGGGGAGGAGATGGAGCCCGTCTCGGTCTCGACTTACCCAGGTAGAGGCAGCAGCGGCGACTGGGAGCGGGTGGTGGGGCGCAAAGCACCGTGTGGGGTTTTATAGGGTGCCCCGGCCCCAGGGGTGCGGGTGCGTACCTTCCGCCTGAAACTCTCCAACAACCGGCACTTTTCTCCTTGGAAAGCTCCCCCGGCTGGTTAAACAGTTCCCTCTTTCATCTGCCATGTTTTGCTTCCACTTCATACTGAGTAAGATTGAAATGATTCGGGCTACAGGCATTAATTACCTCGCTTCCTAAGGCCAGAGTACATCTTATGCCACCAGGCAGGAGAGTGTTGCAGCAGAATTTAGGGCAGACCCAGCGTATTGCTCCCCACCTTCCTCTGAACACAAGCAATTCAGCTCCCCGGTGCACCCGAGGTGAGCGTGGGGATATAGGCTGAGTATAAGGAACACGCATTTGTGGGTAAACCTACCACAGACAGAGAGCCTTGAGATAGCCTGGATGGAGCCAATTGTTACACTTTTGGGCCCACTGAGAGGATTTTGCCTGTTTTTATTGCTATTCCTCACACTTCTGCTACGAATTCTGTTTGGAAGGGATATTAGATTTTAAACCATGGGCGCTGAAGTCCACCCCTGAAAGTGCCGCACACCAAATCTGTCTGGTTTTGTGTACTGAGCTGATTTCTCAGGCCAAGAGCCTTTCCAGCCTGCTCTTTGGGCATGCTAACAGTGGTCAGCCTGAAGTTCACAGCTCTGCTTCCTTGGGATTCAGTGTTGTTGTTTAATTAGAGGCTGTGGCGTGACACTGGGTCGCTCTGCTGAATGCCTGTTAGATGCTAAGCATCCGGGGAGTCGCGCAAATCCCGACCTGCACTTAAATGTGAATCACCAGCAAGTTGGGGAGAGGGAGTCACTGACGTGGTCCCAAGCAGGGGAATGAGCCATCAGGCTCTAGGGGCAAGGAAAGTTTGAAGAAGGCTTCTCATTTTGTGCCAGCAGAGCCTAGGTGAAGGCACAAACATCTCCTGCCCTGGAATAAACCATGTCAGCAGCAGAGCACATGTACTATGCATGTGTGGAGCCGGGGGTTGTTATTGTCGCTGTTAAAGATGTGCCTTGTAGGGGTTTGGGGGTCATTTTAGTTTCTAGGGTGACTTGACCTTGCAGAGCCATGGTTGATAGTGCTGAATTGTCCCTGCTGGCTCCTCCCTGCCCTGCCTGCTGAGGCGAAAAAGCCTTTCAGAGGTATTTTCAACATCATTCTGGAAGGGGAAAGAGGAAATCAGCTTTTCCAATGTGCAGCGGAGGCTACGTGCTTCAGAGGGAAGCAACCCTGCAGCCTGCTTGGGGTAAGGCAGGAGGCTGTGGGTTCATCACAACCTCCTAAATGGCAATTGGGTGAGCAGGAAAAGGTGAGGCTTTATTTTAGGCTTTACCCTGCTGTTTTTGCCACCACTTTTGAATGCTGAAATGATGCCACACATTTGTGCAATGAATTAGATTAAAGCAAAATAAAACCATAAGGGAAAGAGCTCTTCCTGGAAACACAAGTACTGGGGAGAAAGACAAAGACCAGTTTTTGAACTCCTATTTATTTCAGGGAATGAGCACTTTCTGCTTGAGACGTGACTCTCCCTGGAGGAACTACGACACCAAGAAAATGTCACCAAACCAAACACATCAGACCCATTTTCTTAACTTCCAGGATGAGTGACCATCTCAGCCCCAGTTCTTCCTCCAGAAATGGGCACGAGGAGAAACATGGCCCAGGACCAATACTTGCTGTGTTTTCCTTCCCATCACCAGCCCCAGCAGCGCTTTGCAACTCCAATTTTACCACTCTGCATTTTGATTCCTAACAACCCAAGGGCTAAATGTCTCTCAGACTGGCTGGAGGGTGGAAGCTTACCCCTGGCCCCAAACTCCTCCTGAAAGCCAAAGGCACATTTTGGAACAGCAACAGACCCATTGCATCCCATCTCCAAGGCACTACTGCATCCAGTGCACTTGCCTTAGGGCTGCAGCTGACCTCTTGGAGACCATTCCCAAATGGTTGATGGGCAAATGGGACACACCGCTGCCAGGAGCATCCTGATGCAGACAGACCCACGCTGCATCCATGGAGCATCCTTGGCTGCCTGTGTCCTTGCCGAGGCCCCGCAGGGTGCTGTGTGAACCTGGGCAGTGGAGCCCAGCCGGTGCTGTGGGCAGCCCCGGGGCTGCAGGTGATCCAGTTCCATGCCTCTCACATGTCCCCTATAATAGCCAGGTCCCTGGGTGAGCTGATGCTCCCCAGCGCCACCGAGACTGGCACCTTCCGTCCCAGGAGGCCTCATCACTGCGCACCAGAGCAAGGGCACACATATACTGGGGCAGACACAACCCAAGGGTGTCCCAAGGGAGTCAGCTTGTCTCTTTTCCCTGCAAGCCCCCAGGTTCCATCCTGCAACACCAGCACCACCACCTTAGGAGGAGCCTGCACTGACCGCTTCCCATCTCACCATCTCCAGATGCATGTTGGTGTTTCCCCAAGGCTGTAACCCCCGCCGTGCACCAAACCCCATGCCTTTTCCACAGGAAACCTCCTTGCAGCCCTGCTTCTGGCCCCGGAGAAGCTGACAAAGGGAAGCAGCTCCAAGCTGGTCCCCAGAGGCACCTCTGCAAGGCATAGGAAGGAAACATGTCCCTAGGGAAGGTCAAAAAGCCAGCGCACGGCGTGCAGTGTGGGCAGCTGAGCTTGAGCATCTTCGCCTTTGCCTCCAAGCCACGGCATTGCTTGGCTACATCCTCATCTGTGGAAAGGGGTGGGAGCAGGGAAGGCACCGGCAATGCTGGCACAACAGGTTTGCCCAGCTGCATGGAAGCATGGGCAGCTCTGAGAAAGTCAAGGCTGCCCTCTGCACAAGACCACTGCATTTCAGCAGTTAAAGCATCACGGCATGTGGGGGTTTTACCCCTTTCCCCTGCATCCTGCAGTAGCTCATCCCCTCCTCTCTCCAGGAACCTCCACTGTGAGCACTGCTTTAGACCCAGGAGGGAGCTCCCACACATAGCAGCCATGCTGTGTGTTAATGCTGCGAGGGCTGGAGCAGCTCTGCTCTGGAGCCAGGCTGAGAGAGCTGGGCTGGGGCAGCCTGGAGAAGAGAAGGCTCCTTAAGGGGAGACCTTAGAGCAGCTCCAGGGCCTAAAGGGGCTCCAGGAAACCTGGAGAGGGGCTTTGGATAAGGGCCTGTAGGGACAGGACAAGGGGAATGGCTTTAACCTGCCAGAGGGGAGACTGAGATGAGCTCTGAGGCAGAAGCTCTTCCCTGTGAGGGTGCTGAGGCGCTGGCACAGACTTTTCCCAGAGAAGCTGTGGCTGCCCCATCCCTGGCAGTGTTCAAGGCCAGGGTGGACACAGGGGCTTGGAGCAACCTGCTCTAGTGGAAGGTGTCCCTGCCCGTGGCAGGGGGTTGGAACTGGAGGAGCTTGAAGGTCCCTTCCAACACAAACTAGTCTGGGATTGTATGATCTCCCTCCTGCCTCTCTCTGTTTTGCTCTGCCATGTTAAATACACGTCTGCCTCTGCATTACGGCTCTCACTTGCCGAACCTGCTCCGGTTTGCTCAGGGACCTGTGTTGCCCTTTAGTGCAACGTGCTGGGTGCCATGCTCCCATGCCTGTCCCCTCTGCTCCCCAAGCCCACAGGCCAGCCTGTTACACCTCCTCCAAGAGGCAAAGCGCCAAAGTGGGCAGGGAAGGTCAGCAGCAGGCTTGGGGGTCCCCGAGCACCCGAGAAGGTAGGATTCAAACCCACACATCGCCTTCACCATTTGGCCACCTCATCCCCTCCTTCAGACCCTTTTTTTGGGGATGTTTCCCCCTTTTCTGACCAAAAGCCGCAAACCTGTGGCTGGTTCTTCAGGGTGTCTTCTGGAGAGCCTGGCTGGGCACGCAGAACCCTGCCAGCACATTTGACTGGCCCTCCCCATGTTCCTTTCTGTCCCTGTGTTCAGAGGGTGGCAAAGGGTGAGGTGGCATTTACTTTTGCTATAAAAGAGTGTGCCCCAGGCTCTGTATTTGTCACAGGTCTCCATCAGCCCCACACCACCACTCACGCACCCCAACCTGTGTCCAGAGGGTTTTCTTGCATAACTCAGTTGTGCAAATGAATGGGGAAGATATGTTGGAGGTCCAGCCAGCATAGGAGGTACCTCTTTATGTCCCAAATCCCCTGGGTTTGGAAATGGTTTGGGTCAGCTCTTCACTGTGAGCTCCTTCCCCACAGAGTGGGGTTGCCTGGCACAGAGGAATAGGGGACACCACTGCAAAGACCCACAGCAGTGCCTCCAGCTTGGGGCAGGGAGGAAAAGCAGCCCCTGGGCCAGGCACCACTGGGAGTCGAACCCAGGATCTCCTGTTTACTAGACAGGCGCTTTAACCAGCTGAGCCATGGCGCCCGCCTGCCCCACAACATGGGGTGCCCCGCTGCCATGGGGTGCACATCACACCCTGACCCACACTGCTGCCTCAGGTCTGGGGTACCCTGGATCCCAAACCCTTCTCTATCTCTGCTGGGAGTACCCCAATGCTGGCTCAGGCACAGGGAGCCCAACACATCCCCTACCAGCACCAGCTGGGTTTTGGGGTCCCAGCCTCTGCAGGGACCTGCTGTCCCCCTCCCTTTTCCCATGAGTGCCCAAAGCCATCCCAGATTATCTCAGTGTGGCCTCTGAGGGCTCGGGCAACCCCAAAGTCTCCATTGTTTTGAGAGACGCATGAGACACAAGCAAGGAGGAGAGTGGCCTAGAGTAGATCCTCAGTGCAGTGGATGCTGGAGCACCCATGCTCGCCCAGCTCCATCTACCTGTCCTGACCCCAGCACTGGGTAGAGGACATGGGAAGAGGACAGAGACCTCCTCAGCCATTGCCACCCAGCCGGAAGGCTGAAAAGCCAAGGATGAAACATGGCCTGCAGCACCCTCCATGTATGCCAGCGGACAAATGGGACCCTCCACTGGGAAGGGTCCCAACGCCAGCACCCGCAGCTCCTCTGTGCTCTCCTTTATAGGTGCATGGCGGGACAGGGGCAGGGTCCATGTGGAGGATCTCCACTGGGCCATAGCTGTGCATGTTGTTTTGCTGGTTCAGCGGTATGAGTGTCTCTTAGAGGGGGAGAGTTCCAGGGTCCGATAAGCCCTGCTTTTGGGTACAGGCTGCAAAAGGAGGTGGAGATGCTGGGGGTTGAACCCAGGGCCTCTTACATGCAAAGCAAGCGCTCTCCCGCTGAGCTACATCCCCTCTGCTGCAGGGGCAGCCCTGGGCACCTCCACAAGTGCCCTCGCCCCACACCGCTGCCCCACTGCCACCGCTCACCCTGCTCTGCCCCAGCGCCCTCACCCCAAAAACACACCCTCATGTCCTGGTTATGCCAAGGTCCCTGCACCACTTTGGAAGGTGGGTGTCCAAAAGCAGGGCTCGTCCGGGAGTTGAACGCGGGACCTCTCGCACCCTAAGCGAGAATCATACCCCTAGACCAACGAGCCGGGGTGCGCAGCTGCCCGGGCACCCCCAAACTGTGCTGGCACCGGGGTGCTAGGTGGTCTCTGTGACCAGGGACCCCGCGGCCCAGCAGATGCTGTTTGGGGACGGGCCCTGCCCCAGGCCCAGCAGCAGAGCGGGGTCACTGTGCTGGATGCATCCCAGAGACTTTCCTGCTTCCCAGGACAAAAAGATGCCCAGGAAGATCAGGGGATGGGGCCAGCGGGGACGCACACCAAGTAGCAGTGGGGCCATGGAGGAGGGCAGGAGAACCCAATGCAGGCTTGTGGTATGGCTCCACCTTCAGATGCAAGAGGAATGTGGGTCCAGCTCCCAGAGGAGCGCTTCCATGGGCAAAGCCTGCCCTGCTTTTTCTGGGGCGCACCAAGATCGTTTGGGATGTCACCTGGTCTATGCCTCTCCCTCATGGGCTGTGCCCGGTGGTGTGTGCCCAAAAGCAGGGCTCGTCCGGGAGTTGAACCCGGGACCTCTCGCACCCAAAGCGAGAATCATACCCCTAGACCAACGAGCCGGGGTGCTGGGCCCCATTGCACCCCATTGCAGCCCAGCCGCTGTGATCCACACACCTTTGGGAGTTTGGGGTGCAGTGGGGCAGTGTGTTTCCCTTGGCACGTTGTAGGAGCCGGGGGATCCCTCTGCCTGTGGCTGCTCCATGGCCATGGGGCACCAGTGCCCAGCATCTCCCATGCCCTCCATCCCTGGAGTTTCAACTCCTCAAAACCATCTTTAGGCCATATAGAGGCTGAAATGCCCAGTCCTTTGCAGCAACATCCCCAAACCGTGCTCCTCCATGCAGCATCCCTCAAAACCAATGTCCCCCTGTGACCTGGCTTTCTTGTAACTCCCTGAAAATTCCTGTTGCTGCTTCCTTCCTCTGCTCGCCAGAGCTGCTGATCATGGGCTTGGGGCTTTGCAGGCACTGGGTGGCCTTGGATGCCTCTTGGCTGTCGAGGGACCTGGGAGGGCTCCGGGGCAGAAAGAGAACATGTTTTTGTGGATGCAGCCCCCAGCAGAGCTGCCCACAGGGGATGTGACCCCAGCTGTGCCCTGTCCCCATGGGCTGTGCCAGGCAGTGGGTACCCAAAAGCAGGGCTCGTCCAGGAGCCAGCACCGGGATGCTGGGGGGTTGCTGTGACCAGGGACCCCGGGGCACCAGGGGTAAAAGACCTCGGCATAGGAGTTGTTGAGTACCTCGTGTTGGGTAACCACGTCTCCCATTTCCTTCCGTTTTCCCTCATCTTCCTTTTATCACTGATGTACCTATAGAAACTTTCCTTGTTACCGTTAATATCCATGACCAGATTAAGTTCATTGAGGGCTTTAGTTTTCCTAACCCAATCCCTGGCTGCTTGGACAATATCTTTATATACCTCAAAGGCAAGCACTCTTTCCTTCCACCCTCTGTAGGCCTCCTTTTTGTGTTGGAGATTGCCCAGGAGCTCCTTGTTCATCCAGGCAGACCTTCTGGTGGTTTTGCCTGATTTCTTTGTTGGGGTGCACCCTCCCTCATGCCATATTACCTTCCTGGAACTGCAAAACCAGGAAAACCTGGTGGGATGTCTGTGTCCCTCCTGCCCTGGGGCCATCACAACCACAGCAAGGGGTATATTGGGGGTCCCTATGCACTGCTGGCACCCCAAAATCTGTCCCAGTTTCCCTCAGACACCCCACTATCCTGGAAGTGAGAAAGTCTCCGGGGTGTCCAGTGCATCCGGCACAGGCCCCATCCCCACTCTGCTGCTGGGGCTGGGGCAGGGCCTGTCCCCAAACAGCATCTGCTGGGCCGCGGGGTCCCCGGGCACAGCAACCCCCCAAGCACCCCGGTGCTGGCACATTTTGGGGGTGCCCGGGCAGCTGCGCACCCCGGCTCGTTGGTCTAGGGGTATGATTCTCGCTTAGGGTGCGAGAGGTCCCGGGTTCAACTCCCGGACGAGCCCTGCTTTTGGGCACAGCCGGGGCGATGCTGCCTGGCACAGTTGCACATGAGGCCTCCCCAGCTCCTGCCAACAGCAGCATTGGCCCCGAGCGCCCTGGGGAAGGGACACAAGGCCCATGTGCAATGACGTACTTTTGGGCACCCACCACTGGGCACAGCCCATGAGGGATGGGACACAGATTGGGTGACATCCCCGGTGGGCAGCATCCCCGGTGCTCCTTGGGACTGTGGGGCATGGTGCAGGCAGGGTGGTGGCACTGCAGCTCCGGCAGCAGCTCCGTGCCCACCCTGACACAGCAACAGAAACCCCAGAGATGGTGGAGTGCGAGATGCTGGGAAATGATGCCCCACAGCCACCTTCATCTGATGGACTCATGGGTTCATGGGTCCATGGTCCCCACAGACAGAGGGACCTTCCTGCTTCCACAACGTGCCAAGGGAAACACACTGCCCCACTGCCCCCCAAACTCCCAAAGGTGTGTGGGTCACAGCGGCTGGGCTGCAATGGGGTGCAATGGGGCCCAGCACCCCGGCTCGTTGGTCTAGGGGTATGATTCTCGCTTTGGGTGCGAGAGGTCCCGGGTTCAACTCCCGGACGAGCCCTGCTTTTGGGCACCCACCTTCCGAAGTGGCGCGGGGACCTTGGCATTAACCAGAGCAGGTTAACCTGGGAGAACAATGGCAGTGGTGCCCAGCACAGGGGTGTCGGGGCCCGGCCTGGCTGGGCATGTCCCTGTGCTGGGGATGGACTCCAAGAGCCGGCAGAAGGTGCCGCAGGGCTGTGGGCAGGAGGCAGATGGGGCACAGGGTGGGAAAGGGCCTTTGGCGCGGCCCTGGGCAGTGCAGAGCAGACGGGTGCTGCTCTGAGATTTGTTTTTGGGGTGAGGGCGCTGGGGCAGAGCAGGGTGAGCGGTGGCAGTGGGGCAGCGGTGTGGGGCGAGGGCACTTGTGGAGGTGCCCAGGGCTGCCCCTGCAGCAGAGGGGATGTAGCTCAGTGGGAGAGCGCTTGCTTTGCATGTAAGAGGCCCTGGGTTCAACCCCCAGCATCTCCACCTCCTTTTGCCTCCCCACACCACCTTGGCTGCCAGAGCCCCCCCCACTGACCCCAAAAAGCCCTGGGGCTGCCTGTGAGCACCCCTGGCTTGGGGCTGCTTCCCGGGACCAGCAGCCTGTGGAGAACTGCCCCCGGCTCTTTCCCTGCCCTGCCTGGGTGCTGCAGGGTGCAGGGGCACCTCGTGTCCCTTCCCCAGGGCGCTCGGAGCCAATGCTGGTGTTGGCAGGAGCTGGGGAGGCCTCATGTGCAACTGTGCCAGGCGGCATCACCCCGGCTGTGCCCAAAAGCAGGGCTCGTCCGGGAGTTGCACCCGGGACCTCTCGCACCCTAAGCGAGAATCATACCCCTAGACCAACGAGCCGGGGTGTGCAGCTGCCCGGGCACCCCCAAAATGTGCCGGCACCGGGGTGCTGGGGGGTCGCTGTGCCCAGGGACCCCGGGGCCCAGCAGATGCTGTTTGGGGACGGGCCCTGCCCCAGCCCCAGCAGCAGAGCGGGGATGGGGCCTGTGCCGGATGCACCGGACACCCCGGAGACTTCCCAGGACAACGGGGTGCCTGGGGGGAGCAGGGGGCGCCCGGTGGACAGGGCAGGCGCCCCCCCGGGGTGCCCAGGGCTGGGGCTGTGATGGCCGAGGGGTGAAGGCGTTGGACTCGAAATCCAATAGGGTTTCCCTGCGCAGGTTCGAATCCTGCTCACAGCGACAGATTTTACCAAGTGCCCGCACTGGGGCCCTGTGGAGCATCTGACACTCATCACCACGGAGTACTGGTGGTCCTCTTGCTGTGCCTTGGCCAGGAGCAGGCTGCCCCATCCAATAGCCACAGTATGGTGCTGCGTGCAGCAGATGCTTTTCATCATGTGGTATGACCTTCTCCTAGCAATTAATTAGTGCTTGTTGGTAATTAGTGGTGTAGGCTGGTGCTGGTGAGCAGTCATCACCCTTGTGCCTGGAGCTGCTCCAGTCACAGAGCAGTGACCACATTGTTTGTACAAGACCATTTTCTGGCCACAGATCAATGCAGTTAATGAGAAACTGGCTTGGGGAAGAGGCAACTGGTTGGATACTGGGAACTCTTTCATTCCACAGTGGGACAATTTGGGCAGGAAAACCCACAGGGCACAAGAAGCTGAGCCAGGGGCCGCAGGCAGACCCTAGTACCATGGCCAAGCTGGTGGAGTGTGTCCCTAACTTCTCAGAGGGGAATAACAAAGAGGTAAGTGAGTGCGCAGAGAGGGCTGCGGGGTGGGTGATGTCGGGGTGCTGATGATACCTAAAGGCAGCCAGCCCCTGCTCCCTTATGGCACCTAGGTGAGAAGTGGGGGGACTCAGACCTCCCCCTGCCCACCGCCTGCAGGTTGCTGTAGCTCTAGGGCTCAGGGTGGTCTCCCCTTAGAGAAAGATTGCTTGCAGTTATTGTCCCAAAACATGCCATCTGTGTTAATGGGCTTTGTGCTGGGCATGGCCTTAGGCTGAACTTTGGTCCTGCCGAGGGCAGGGAATTCAGCAACCTCCAGATATCAATAAAACCACTGCTTCCGCCAGGGAACAGGCTTTGCAGATCGAAATCTGTTTTGAAGCACGCAGGGGACTGTATTCTCAGGAACAGCAATTTGTGATGGTGTCTGTGACATGCAGTTGCAGCCGGGTGTCTCTTCCCCCACCACAGAATCATAGAATCCCAGACTGGTTTGCGTTGGAAGGGACCTTAAAGCTCACCCAGTCCCAACCCCCTGCCACAGGCAGGGGCACCTTCCACTAGAGCAGGTTGCTCCAAGCCCCTGTGTCCAACCTGGCCTTGAACACTGCCAGGGATGGGGCAGCCACAGCTTCTCTGGGCACCCTGTGCCAGCGCCTCAGCACCCTCACAGGGAAGAACTTCCTAATATTTAATCTAAATCTACCATTCACCTTCAAGCCCTCACGTCCTGTCACTCCATGCCCTTGTCCAAAGCCCCTCTCCAGATTTCTTGTTGGCCCCCTTTAGGCACTGGAAGCTGCTTTAAACCATGGCAGGTTTGGGGCTCACTGAGAGCCAGGGGTGTCCCAAGCCCCCTGGGTATAAGTGTGATGATTGTGCCCTTGGATCCTGCATCCTCTGCAGCACAGGGCTGCATCCCCACTGATCATGGATGGGGTCATCCCCAGCTCCGGTAGGAAGGGGGACGAGCTAAGAAAAGGCATCCCCTGCCTTGCTAGTGCTGAAAATACCCAAAGGCAGCCAACCCCTGCTCCCCTGTGGCACCTTCACACTGAGGGTCTGTGGTGGGGGTCCATCCATCTCAGCCCCCCTTCACTGCCATGCAGGTGATCGATGCGCTGGGACAGGCCATCTCCCGCACGCCGGGCTGCGTGCTGCTGGATGTGGATGCTGGAGCTTCCACCAACCGCACCGTCTACACCTTCGTGGGCACCCCTGAGGCTGTCATCGAAGGGGCACTGAGCGCAGCCCGTGTGGCCGGGCAGCTCATCGACATGAGCCGGCACAAGGGTGAGCTTGGGGGTGGCCAAGCACAGCACGCAGCAAGCTGGGATGGATGGTGGTGGGACCCCTGCTCATCCTCCCAGCCTAGAGAGGCTGAATCGCTTCTGTCCGTGAGCTGGAGTAGACATTACTGCCACAAACTCAACTTTCCTTGCAGCAGCAGTGCCCAGTCTGCAAAAGAGGCTGCGAAAAAGGGCCATTCTCCCTCCTTTGCTTGATTTTCCCAGTTCCTATATCTGCCCCCTTTCCAGGTGAACACCCTCGCATGGGGGTCTTGGACGTCTGCCCCTTCGTGCCTGTGATGAATGTCAGCATGGAGGAGTGCGTTACCTGCGCCCATGTCTTCGGGCAGCGCTTGGCAGCAGAGCTGGGGGTGCCTGGTAAGTGGGGTCCCACCACTGCCTGCTTCCAGCTGTGGACAATCTGCACACCTTCTGCAAAACCTTAACCAAATGAGGTTTGCTCCCAAATGGGCAAAAACTGCACCCTGCTAGGTGATGACCAGCCCTTTACCTAGCAGCGCTCACCCCCAGCTCTGTCTTGCAGTTTACCTGTATGGAGAAGCAGCACAGGAGGAGAGCAGGAAAGCTCTGCCCACCATCCGCGCCGGGGAGTATGAGGCGCTCCCCGAGAAGGTGACAGCACTGGGCAGAGCAGAGCTGCATCTCCCCAGCTTCAGGGAGAGTGCTGGGGGCTGGCACAGCAAGGAGCTGGTGGAATGCTTGGGGTGCTGCTGACCATGGAGGTGGTTGTGGTGGATATTGGCTGAGGCGGGAGATGCCCATCCCTCGGCAGCACCAGCCCATGAGCTTCTCCTTCCCAGCTTGCAAAACCAGAATGGGCTCCTGATTTTGGGCCCCCAACCTTTGTCTCCCGGTGGGGAGCCACTGTCACGGGTGCCCGGACCTTCCTTATCGCGTACAACATCAACCTGCTGTGCACCAAGGAGCTGGCTCATCGCATTGCCCTCAACATCCGTGAGCAGGGGCGCGGCACTGACCAGGTACCCCCTGTGCCAGCAGCACGCTGGGACCAGACCCATTTGTTCCTGGTCCTCCCGGGCCATGCCTTGACCATGGAAGTTCTTGGCAGCCTGGGCGCTTGAAGAAGGTGCAGGGCATTGGCTGGTATCTGGAGGAAGAGAATATAGCCCAGGTTTCAACAAACCTGCTGGACTTTGAGACCACGCCGCTCCATGCCGTCTATGAGGAGGTGTGCCGAGATGCCAAGGTGAGTCAGCACACCGTACTTGTTTCAATAGGGGCTTTGCAGAGGATGTCTCCCTCCAGGTTTTTCTCCCAATCCCAAAGTCAGGCTCTGCTTTACCTCGCACTCGGTTCAGCCAAGCTGGGTAGGGCGCTGAATGGCATGAAAACCACACAAGCTCAGTGCCTTGCCTCAGCTCCTCCACTGATGGCTTTTCCATGAGCTCTCCAGGTCCCGAGAAGGGATGAGGAACTAAAGGCTGGGGTGATAGTGGTGGTAGGGCAGGTAACTCTGGGGACAGTCATGTTTCTGATGTCTTTCACAGGCACTGAGTCTCCCTGTGGTAGGGTCCCAGTTGGTGGGGCTTGTCCCCAAGAAAGCCTTGCTGGACGCAGCCGAATTTTACATGAAGAAGGAAAACCTCTTCATCCTGGAGGAGGAACAGAAGATCAGGCTGGTAATGTGCCTCTTCCTGGTACCAACACAAGGGTGGGATCATGAGAGAAACACACCCCCAGCCTCCCAAACTGGCCCTGAGCAGAGATTTGTGACCATGGCAGCCTCCAGGCATGACACTTGTCACCGGGATGGTTCTTGGCAAGCTGTGAGGGCACAGTGAGGGGGATAAGGGGATGCTGAGGTGCTCTAGGGAGCAGAGAGCCTATCCTGTGAGGACAGAGCACGAGCAGCAGCTCCCCTTCTTGCCTGCATGGAGGCCAGGAGGGGAAGGAGACCCCTGCAGAGCTCAGGGACAGTGTGGGGCATTATGGGAAGCTGCTGCAGGGCCAGCATAAGCTGAAAACAAAGAGACAGGCTCTGCTTTTCAGCTGCACAAGGGAGGTACTTTTCCACCCTATGGAGAAGGTGCTAGATAAGAGCAAGCTAATGATTTACTGGTGCAGTTCCCAGTTGTTTGCGGGCGTCTGCCCCTGAGTCTGGGATGGGCTGGGATGGGCTGAGACAGGCAGGTGCCACCCGGGGTGATGGCCCCTGTAACTCTGCCTAGGGCGGGATCACCCCTGGTTAATGAACAACAGGGAATGAGGATGCAATGGGACTGACGTGGCAGTGCTGCTCCTTGCAGGTGGTCAGCCGGCTGGGCCTCGACTCCCTGGCTCCGTTTCACCCCGGGGAGCGCATCATCGAGTAGGGATCCCCATCCTGCTTCTCATCACGGTGCCCATCCCTGCCTGGATGGGGGGGATCCTGCTGCCTGTGTCCTCCATTCAGCTTGTTTTGGGAGAGCATCTCTGCCGGGTGTTGTGCAGGCATGGGGTGGTCCCTGCTCCCAAATGGTTGTGGACATGCTGGGGGGGATTCCAGGTGTCTCTGGCAAGGCAGCAGGAGCAGGTTTCAATGGGGTGGATGCAAACCTGTTGGAGAAGGGAGCGGGTGGTGGTTGTGGTGTGGGTGCTGACCCCCAGGGCTGCTGTGCTGCAGGTACCTGGTGCAGGCAGGAGAGGCTGGTGATGGAGGGCTGGTGGCCAAGCCACTGGGTGCCTTCGTGCGAGCGGTCGGTGCGAGATCAGCAGCACCGGGAGGAGGCTCTGTGTCTGCAGCCACGGGTGCCCTGGTGCGTGCCCCATGCTGGGATGGGGTCCCTGCCTGCCTGGGGCGGTCCTCTGGCTGTGCCAAGCCCCCCAAGGGGAGCTGACATGGCTGTAGTGGTGGGTGATGTGTCCTGATGGAGGATTTACTGCCATGCCGTCACAGGGAGCAGCGCTGGGTTGCATGGTGGGGCTGATGAGCTATGGGAAGAGGCAGTTTGAGGCGCTGGACCCCATCATGAGGAAGCTGATCCCCACCTTCCACCAGGCCATGGATGAGCTGGTGGTGATGGTGGATGCTGACTCCCGCGCCTTCAGCAGCTACATGGTAAGGTCCCACCAAAGCCAGCACTGCTGCTCCCTGGTGTCCTTAGGAACAGGGCTGTGACCTTGACCCAAGACAGGACCAGGGGAAGTGACATAGGATCATAGAATGGTTTGGGTTGGAAAGGAACTTAACATCACCCAGTTTCAACCCCCTGCCACAGGGACGCCTCGCACTAGACCATGTTGCCCAAGGCTCTGTCCAACCTGGCCTTGAACACTGCCAGGGGTGGAGCATTTACCACTTCTTTGGGCAACCTATACTAGCGCCTCACCACCCTCACAGGGAAGAACTTCTTCCTCATACCTAACCTGAACTTCCCCTGTTTCAACTTGAACCCATCACCCCTTGTCCTATCACTACAGTCCCTGACAGAAAGTCCCTCTCTGGCATCCTTGTAGGTCCCCTTCGGATACTGGAAGCTGCTCTGAGGTCTCCATGCATCACCTAAAGAGGGTTTCCGAGAGCATGGGAGCTACTGTGTCTGCCCTGGCCCCCAGTGCAAGGCACATAAGGGTCTGGGAGTGAATGGCAGCAAATCTAATTTTCTTTGCCTGCAGGAGGCTTTGAAGCTGCCCAAAAGCACCCCTGAAGAGCAGGAGAGGTGAGCTGTGCTGGAGGGGACATGCAGATGGGGAGGAGCATGGCCATGCAGTGCTCATGTTCCCCTTCCCAGGCGCACGGCTGCCATGCAGGAGGGGCTGAAGACAGCCGTGAGGGTGCCCTGTGCCCTGGCAGAGAAGGTGAGCGGGCTCTGGCCTGCTCTGAAGGAGCTGGCACGCCATTGCAACCTGGCCTGCAAATCCGACATCCAGGTACAGCCCCATGCTCACGTGCTGCCCTGGCTGGGGCTTTGGAGACTGCCGGGCTCACTGCTTTTCCCTGCAAGGCATCCCATCGTGTCCTGACCTCCAGGATGCATCTCTCCATCCATGCTTCCCAAACTGCCCAGTGGTTTTCACCCACTAAATTTTAGGCAGCTTGTAACCCTTGTTACAAGAGTTGACATCCACCAGCCCTTGCCTGAGTTTTTCCATCTCTGTAGCAAGGCCACGAGTCATGGAATGGTTTGGGTTGGAAGGGACCTTAAAGCTCACCCCGTCCCAACCCCCTGCCACGGGCAGGGACACCTTCCACTAGAGCAGGTTGCTCCAAGCCCCTGTGTCCAACCTGGCCTTGAACACTGCCAGGGATGGGGCATTCCATGCAGTGGAATGGTTCCCAGTGCTGAAAATACTGGATTGGAAAGTGTGGTATGCTGCTGGGTCACGGAGGGTGGGAGTCCTGCAGCATAAGGGTCTGCCCTGCTGCAGGGCCATGTGGTGGGGCTCTGATTCAGCAGGAGAGCTCCCCGCAAGCCTCTTTCCTAGGTGGGCGCCAAAATGCTGGAAGCGGCTGTGTTCGGAGCTTACTTCAATGTCATGATCAACCTCAAAGACATAACGGATGAGGAGTTCAAGCTTGCGGTAAGCAGGGGCTGTGTGTATGTGTGTGCCTTGGCCATGGTGGTGGGGATGAGGTGGGACAGAGATGGAGATGAAGCCCCTGGGAGCCCTCATGCCTGGGTACTCCCTCCTTTTGCCCCCAGTGGGATGCATGGGGTGGATGGTGGATGGCTATTCTGTCCTGTTGGACAAGGTGGCGAATGATGCACCTTCTTGCTCCTCATGCAGATGTCACAGAAGGTCTCTGGGCTCCTGGAGGAGGCAAAGCAAAGCTCGGCGCTTGTGCTGGTGCTGCTGGAGAAGCGGGTGGCCTGAGAGGGCCTGAGAGGAGCTCTGCAGTGGCAAATACAGCTGGGAAACATGATTATCCCTGCCTGGGCTCCTTCAGTATCTGGCTCGGGAGAGCTGCTCTGCTCAGGCAGATCCCAGCGTCATGTCCCCTGCTCACCTTGACCTGGCCAAGGGTGGGTTTTGCTGCCTGGGGGTCAGACTCCAGTCTTCATTCCCCTATCCCTGGGGCAGAAGGAGCCGATTAGGCTGGCAGTGCCTGTGGCCACAGGGATCCTGATGGAGGGGGATGGCAGGGACCCCATGATGCTGCCCAGGAAGAGAACCCAAAGTGTGGCCTCCTCCTGACCCCACACACCCCAGTGTGTTCCTGTGCCCACAGGGCTGGGGCACAGTCTCTTTCTGATGGTGCGTGACAAGCCCAGCCCATTGCATTGTTTACTGCTCCGGGAAGGGAGCATTGTCAAACACAGGGCAGTATCAAGGTGTTAGCAGGAAGACGGGGATGGGACGGAAGGAGCCTTGCCTCTTGTCTTTGTTACCTGGGTCTGATGGCAGATATCAGCTCCTCCACCCACAAGCCACGGCAGCAGCCCGAGCAGTGTCATAGTGAGTCATTAGCTGGACCCTGAGCCTCATTGTCCCACAGCAGTGCCTGCAGGAGGGTGACCCCCCTCCCTGCGCCAGCTCCTGACCCCAAATCCGGTGCCCATGCTGGGACCACTGAGCCTGACCCCATCATAGAACCATAGAATGGTTTGGGTTGGAGAGAACCTCGAAATCATCAAGTTCCAACCCTCTGCCACGGACAGGGACACCTTCCACTAGATCAGGTTGCTCCAAGCCCCTGTGTCCAACCTGGCCTTGAACACTGCCAGGGATGGGGCAGCCACAGCTTCTCTGGGCAACCTGTGCCAGTGCCTCCGCACCCTCACAGTAAAGAGCTTCTTCCTTATATCCAACCTGAACTTCCCCTGTTTCAGTTTGAACCCATCACCCCTTGTTCTGTCACTACAGTCCCTAATGAAGAGCCCCTCTCCAGCATCCTCGTAGCCCCCTTCAGACACTGGAAGCTGCTCTGAGGTCTCCACACAGCTTCTCTTCTCCAGGCTGAACAGCCTCAACTTTCTCAGCCTGTCTTCACACGGGAGGTGCTTCAGCCCCTGATCATCCTTGTGGCCTCCACCATGAGCAGGAGCTGAAACCATCACCCTCCAATCCCTGCGTTTAACAGCCCTGTGGGACCTTTGTGCAGCTGGGAGTGGAGTGTTGATGTTTCCAGCGTGCCCATGGTGACAGGCGATGGGAGTGGTGCCACCGATTCTACCTGGTGTTCCATCTGGTGTCACCCCTTCCTGCTGCGCCCTCCTGTACTCCCCTGGGCAGGGCTCTGCTATTTAAGGGGCGACGAGGACGGTGATCGGGGTGCTGCTGGCAGCGGTGCTTCCAGAGGGTGCTGCAGCATCGCTTCTGACCGGCGCTTCCCTGTGTACATCCGGTGAGTGGAAGAGGTTCCCGAGGCATCAGCACCAGGCACAGAGCAGGGGACAATGGGAGTGTGGGCACCCATGGGTCAGGGTGCACTGTCCCCATGGCTGGCACTGCACCAAGACATGGTGTCCTCAGCCCCTTGACATCCACAAGGACATGGGCTGGCACCCAGGCTTGGTTCATTGTTTCCATTGATGATGGAAACCACATGTACAGGGTTTGAGGTGCACAGAGGTGGGGACAGCCCTTCTTACAGCTGGTGCTGTCACCCAAAGGGACGGGGAGGCTTTTGGGGTCTGCGGGGGGATACGCTCCTGGGGGAGCGATTGTGGGCTCAGGGGCTGGGATAGAGGAGCTGAGTCCTGGCTGCTGGCAGGGCGATGGTGTCCCCACAACAGGAGGTGTCACTAATGGTGCTTGTCCTTCCCTTGCAGGCTCGGGGCCACAGAGGATGTCGAGCCCACACCCAGGTGAGGGGCTGTGGGGTTGGGCAGGACCGTGGGTACCACACAGCCATTGCGGAGCTCAGTGCAATAGCCATGGGCACCCAGGGGGATTACCTGTGTACCAAAGGGGAGTGGGGCATCATGTGTGGGGAGGGGGTGGACTGGGAGGTGTCCTTTGGGTGCATGGGTACGCCACCTCCCTGCATTGTCTGCCGAAGATGAGCCCTGTTCTGCTTGCTAACAAATCCCTCTTCTTCCTAGGTGGACATGGCGGGGCGCCGCCACCAGGACCACATCACCCTGGTCCCTCCCCTCCCCACCCTGCAGGCCCCCATGTTGGCCATCCCTCTGGCCACCCTCCGCCTGGTCCCCACCACCCAGGGCATCATCACCATGAGCACCATCCTCCGGGACACCCTCACTGCCCTCCGAAGCACCATTAAGAAAGATGAGAAGGAGCTCTCCAAGCACCACAGAGGCAAGGTAAAAGTGAATCTCTGTTGTAAGTCCTTCACACCCCTTTCCTTATGCCATAGAATCTAGCTTGGGCAACTGGGGGTCCCAGCTGGACCAGGCTGCCAAAACCTAGAAGTCGGTTGTTTTTAGACATGGAGACTCCTGTTTGGTTAATAAATAGGCAAGCCTGAGTCATTTCAGGCGATCCATGAAATTTCTTGAAGCCATTTGAAACAGTGACACAGCTCAGGGTGTATTAAATCCCACTTAAGTTCCTTCTTAAACCAAACCAAACCAACAAACCAAATCCCAAACACCAAAGAAAGGAAAAGCAATTCTCTATGCCAGGAGTAGATGCTGCAGAAAATGCCATGCCAGTGATAGGCACCATCTGGAGCAGGTCTGAGTGAGGGACTGCTAAACAAGACCGCAGTTCCACCGTCCAGGGTAGAAGCATTTCCCAAACAAAGCAATCCATCAGCTTCTGAATGGGTGTGATACCTCTGAAAGTGATCCAGCTTAATGTTCACCCTTGCTGACAGAGGGCAGGACCCTTCTGGACTTTGCCTAATTGCTTGTTCAGCCTTGAAAATAATGATAAAACCCCATCCCTCCCATGATATGCCCGTAATTATATTCTCCAAGCAGAAAAAGCGTGACTCCAAGCTCTAAAACGTGGTTTATAACAGCATTGCAATAAAGATTGTGGTGATAATGATAGTAGCTGTTTCACTTTCAAGTCAAGGGATCCCAGCTGGGGTTTACTGTTCTGAGGCTGTGGTGCTGACTCTCCTGTAGGTTCACTCCACCACAGTCATAGAATTGTATCACAGAATGGTTTGGGTTGGAAGGAACCTTAAGATCATCCAGTTCCAACTCCCTGCCACGGACAGGGACACCTTCCACTAGAGCAGGTTGCTCCAAGCCCCTGTGTCCATCCTGGCCTCGAACACTGCCAGGGATGGGGCAGCCACAGCTTCTCTGGGAAAAGTCTGTGCCAGCGCCTCAGCACCCTCACAGGGAAGAGCTTCTGCCTCAGAGCTCATCTCAATCTCCCCTCTGGCAGGTTCAAGCCATTCCCCTTGTCCTGTCCCTACAGGCCCTTGTCCAAAGCCCCTCTCCAGGTTTCTTGTAGGATCACCAACACAGATCAGAAATGGTGTGAAAGGGGATTGTTTCTGTGCTACCCTTAAGTTGCTTTATCTCCTCCAGCACTCCAGCAGCTCAAGCAGCAGCCCTGACTCTGACAGAAGAGGACATCTCCTACTCCCATCACATTGAAGCAATGAGACACAAAGCCAAATGCCTCGTGGGAACCACCTGCACCTTGCTCTACTCTTTTCCCCTTTCTCTTAGAGCTGCATTTTGCCTGTTGAGTGATTTTTCCTGTTTTTACCTTGTAAATTCTTTGACCTGAACTCACTGTGAGACAATGGGCTCTGCCTGCTGTCTTTTGGGAGAGCCCATGGAAAGCAGGGCAGTATCACAATGCTGGTTTTGCAGTCTGCTGGTGTCAGTGTGGTTTTTCCTGTGCGATGACGCTTGCTGCTAACATGGATCCCACTGCCTGTAGAAACCCTTAGCTTTTCCCAGCTGGAGCACAAGGGCTGGCTGGGGAATGCCATAGCTTTCTCCTTGCTGGGCTGTATGGTTTGCCATCCTTCAAGCCAGGGTAATTATTAAGAGGAAGAAGTAGTGAACTGCCTTTCTGAAGCCTCTGAGCCATGGGACCGTGCCATGCTCACTAGGAAAGGTGAAAACCCTGGCAGCGCTTTCACCACCACAACCCTTTCAACCCGGGACTGCCCTTGCTGCTGCTTTAGTTTTGTTTTGTTCATTGCCACGGCTCAAGAGGGCCCTTCCTAGCCCCATTGCTGCAAGCCAGTGTGATGGCTGCTGGAGCCGGTGGCACAAGTGGGAGCAACCTGCGGGTGCAACACATGCTTCCAGCTCCCTCTGCACACAAACCCTGGGGTCCCCTACACCCAACCTCAACCCTGCGCAGCCTCTCCTCCCCATCCCACCTCCACTGCCTTACAAACATGCCCCCATCTTCAGAGGGCTCCCCTGCTCTGCTGTGCTGGCTTGAGGTATACTCAAGTGCTGGATGCAAGAGGGGATGAAGAAAGCATGGGTAAAGCCTGACTCAAGTGCAATGCCTGGTGGGATGGGGAAAGCCACAGCTCCCTCAAAGCAGCATGGAATGGAAGGGACCTTAAAGCCATGGGCAGGGACACCTTCCACTAGACCATGTCACCCAACGCTCTGTCCCACCTGGCCAAAGAGGGGCACTTGGGCTCTCTTCACCCATGAACAAGTGAGGAACATGAAGCAAGTAAGGAATGAAGACATGGTCTTTGTCACACTGAGATGGATGGTCTGAATGGGCACTGCAGGGGCGAGGGATCAGGAGGCGGAGGAACAGATCTGCAAGAGGACTGATGGATACAGCGGGGAAGGATGGAGGGGACCCATCAGCCTCCGGTGGTCCCTCAGTTCCTTAGCCATGCCCTGTGGCACCTATACTGCAGGGCTTTGTGCGTCAATCTCACAGGTTGGGGGTTTGGGTCCCGTTTTGCTTTTGGGTTTCTTTTTGGGTTGGGTTTGGTTGGTTTGGTTCTTGGTTTGATGTTGCTTGTTTGACTTGGGTTTGGGTTTTGATTTGGGTTTGGGTTGGTTTGTGTGTTGGTTCAGGTCCCCATTTCTTTCAGGCCCAGCTGCCATTCATTTGCAGCTCCTGCTGGTTTCTGCTCTGGGTTCAGCTCCAGCTCACAGACAGCTCTGACCAGTTTGAGCTCCCAGTCACGGCCAGGAGCTGACTATGCCATGTCTGTCCCTGCGCAGGGATGGGCAGAAGAGCTCTAGCCACAGCGTGTGGGGTACGAAGCCCCAGGACTCACTCCTTGCAGCACCACGGGCGGGTGCAGCATCAGTTCGGACATGGCTCCAGGTTGTGGGTTTGGGCCCCCCTTTCTTGCGGGGGTTGTTGTTTTGAGGTTGTGTTTGGGTTTGGTTTGGGTTTGCTTGTTTGTTTCTGGGTTTGGGGTTTGGTTTGGTTGTTTTGTGTGTTGGTTCAGGTCCCTGTTTCTTTTAGTCACAGCTCCTGGACATCTCCAGTTCAGTTTCGGCTCCAGCTCATTTACAGCTCCGGTTGGTTTCTGCTCTGGGTTCAGGTCCAGCTTACGGACAGCTTCAGCTCCTGGTTGTCATGGTTCCAGTTCATGTGCTTTGGATGCCCTTTTCACTCTATGCTCTCTTTATGCAGTTCTCCCCCTTCTCCCTGTGGCTTTAGCACATCTCCTGCTGCAGCAGGCTGCCTTGCTAGCTGAGCACCAGAGCACCTTGTGTAAGGCAAATGGAAATTTACCTCTGCTGTTAATGCACTTGCCAGTGCTGTTTAAATACTTCATTCTAGCAGCTTTACCATCAGAAACAGCAGCTCTGCTGGTGGTGGTTTGGGATGCAGAAAACGAGGAATAAACTGGTTTCAGTCTGTTACCTGCAACCACCTCCTCTTGCTCCCACCCTTCAGCTCTTGGCTAAGGGACGACACTTGCAACTGCTCTTGAGTGTTTCACTGGGAGCTGAATCGCGTGTCCTGCGACAGCCCAGTCAGTTTTCTTCCTGATTTTTTTTTTCCAACGTATTATTTATGCATATGTAAGAAATAATTACAGTACTGGCACTGCTCAGGTGTACATCGTGTGTGAGGAAATGTAATAGTAAATATTTAATGCCGTTATTTGCAAACCAAATGGCAAAGGGATGGGAACTAGATGGTTTTACGGTCCTTCCCAACCCAACTCATTCTCTGATTCTATGTTCAGGCAGCGCCATCTATCCCCAAGCCTTTGTATCTGCACATGATAATGGTGCATTTTACTATTGCAGAAGCAACGTAACTCTTGGCAGTGCTTAAAAAATGCTTCTTTAGGAAAAGAAAAAGGTTTCGCAGCTCTTATTTTGCAAGGTACTTGGTAATACTGCGTCTATCGGCATACAGAACAAGTCAGTGATTTCGGTGAAGCTGTCGTGGTTTAAGCCCAGACTCTAACTCAGAACCACACAGCCGCTTGCTCACTCCCCCCCTTTTTCTCCCCCCACTCCCGGAGGAATGGGGAGGAGAATGGAAAGAAAGTAACTCCCACAGGTTGAGATAAGAGCAGTCCAGTAACTAAGGTATAACACAAAACTACCACTGCTACCACCAATAATAATAATGATAAGGGAAATAATAAGGGGAGAGGATACAATTGCTCACCACCCACCGAGTGATACCCAGCCCGACCCGAGCAGCGATCTGGGCCTTCTGGGTAACTCCCCCCGGTTTATATACTGGGCATGACGTGCTGTGGTATGGAATACCCCTTTGGCCAGTTTGGGTCAGGTGTCCTGTCTCTGCTTCCTCCTGGATTCTTGTGCCCCCCCCTCCCTGGCAGAGCATGAGACTGAAAACGTCCTTGATCAGAGTTAGCATTACTTAGCAAGAACCAAAAACATCGGTGTGTTATCAGCACTGTTCTCAGACTGATAAAGTCAAAAACACAGCACTGCACCAGCTACTAAGAAGGAGAAAAATGCCTGCTACAGCTGAACCCAGGACAGAAGCTTATCTGTGCGTGTATGTGGAGACTGGACTCAAATTGGGCTATGGGGGCTTAGTGAAGGAATCAGAAACTGATTTTGGCTTGCTCAGGGAATGGGAACTCTCCCCCTTTCCTTACCAATCTATGGTGGGTGGAGATGGACAACACATACTCAGCTGTGTCCATGGCTTCAGCATGGCACCATTGACCCCTGTATCCACAGAATTAAAAGAAGACGTTTTGGTATGAGTGCAGCAAAGAGTTTCCTGCTCCTTGTACCTGGCATGGAGAAGTCAAGGGTGATTTATTAACTCTCCAGTGTTAATAATTTGGTGAATACAGCTACCAGGGTCAAATACTTACATCCTGCGATGGAACCACTGGAATATTTTGACCAAACCCTCTGCAATGTAAAACTTTATTCCTGGGTTGTTCTTTTTTTACAAACTCTTCAAGTAATGTTTGCGTGCTGCTTCATTATCTGCCAGAAGTCATGTAAAGTTGCAGTTATATTGGCTTGGATTCAACACTGGACCACAATCGGTGAGTTTATTTTGTTTTGCTTCCCTCACACTTAAAGACATAAAGAAAATAGACTAATTTAAGCAAAATGGACTGAAACCCCCATTCACAATAACAAAGGTAAAATACTGATCGCAGGAGCTGTTCAAGGGTGAGAGCACAACTTGACTCACCTGCATGTGCTTACAGCTTGGTGAGACCCCGACATCACTGAGATCATTTTCTGCTCTTCCCCTGCTGTGAAGCCCCAGGGATGTGAGAGCAGAGCGGCTGTGTGGCGGGACACAGAGCACGCCTGGAAGAGCTGCACCCTGCACCTTTTGTCCTGCTGGAGACTTCCATGCTGTCACCTTTGCCTGTGAGAAAGTGGGTAAGGAAAACCAAAAATCTGGCCTTAAGAAATTTGAGTGTTTGAGTATTTGTGGAAGGCCAGGAAAAGAAAAGGGCATTGATATTTGCTTAACAGCTATTTAGTTACCAAGAACTGTGTATATTCACTTATGCATAAGCACAGCCTGTGAGGCAGTGAGATTTCAGAGTATTCCCTGCTGTTACCTCATGGTGGTTGTATTACTTAAGTCTTTGCAACAGAAGAAATGTGGAATGAGATGGAGAAGCATCAGGGGTTTCTTGTTGTACTGCAGATCCCCACTAGCAGATCCAGTTGCACTGAATGAAGATGGTCCCTTGCATCATCTTTAGAGCTCATTCCTTCTTCTAGGGTGCTTGAGGGAGTGCAAGAGGACATGTGAGCCGCCTGATGCAGCTCCTCCAAGGCGCCAGCTACAGCTCCAGAGGTGGGGAGCCTGCCTCAGAGGGATCTCTGTGTAACAGCATGACTCTGCTGCACAAAGCCCAGCTGTTTCTTTCCTCCTGTTTCTTGCCCCCTTTCCCACTTCAGTGCACCTTCTTGGAGCTAGGAGATGGGCAGCCACAGGCAGAGCTGCCTGCTTTGCCTGTGCAGGGCACAGAGGTGTCTGAATTGCTGTGGTGTGAATTGCCTTCTCCATCAGAGGCAAAGGCTGTCCCAGGTATGGCCAAGGAAAAGTCATCATAGAATCATAGAACAGTTTGGGTTGGAAGGGACCTTCAAAGCTCATCTAGTCCAACCCCCCTGCAATGAGCAGGGACATCTTCAACTAGATCAGGTTGCTCAGCAGCAAAGCTTTTAAAACCCATCCGAGGTAGGTGCTAAACATGTCACACATCTGCCAGCCAAGCAATGCTTTTAGACACGTGCTGAGTTTAAGCAGGTTAATGATGCTCCTTAATGTCCACAGCAAAGTAGAAATGTCCTTCTGTGCATAAGTATCATTGTCTGCTTTTTGAGTGCTTCTCTTAGTGAGGCCTTTATTACTGGAAGGCCCACAGACAACATGATGTCATCGTTAAACAAGAACCAGAACAAAAAGCCTTACGAACCAATAGTAACAGCAGTTATGCCTGGTAGTGAATAAATAAGGTGGGCTTTATTGCCATGGGCTCCCTTTTTTCCTGTCCAGCTGACTGAAACATTAAATTCAACAAGGGATTTCTTAGCTTTGCTGCTGAGGGATGTTCCTGAGGGGTGGCCGGAGGCTCTTGCAGTGATTTGTGTGCCCTGGTTTAGGTGCCCACTGCAGCCCTGTCCTTCAGCAGAGGCCAGCGCAGACCTCTGTGCTGCTTGGCCACTAGCATGCAGCCACTCACTGGTTTCAGGCTCTCCTCCCAGAGCTGTGGAGGAGGCTGTGATTTC
This sequence comes from Strigops habroptila, assembly GCF_004027225.2. Lineage (NCBI taxonomy): Eukaryota > Metazoa > Chordata > Aves > Psittaciformes > Psittacidae > Strigops > Strigops habroptila. Next base: position 3,025,010 of record NC_044281.2, read on the forward strand.
TTTCACTCTGGAAAAGGGCTTTTGAACGTGTGAGAACAGAACTATTATCCAGGCATCCACAGCTTAAAATAATAAATCCTCATGTCACCAAAAAGTATACGCTTTGGAGTTTAATAAAGATTTCTTGTGATTGTCTCCTCCATGAAGTGGATGCTATACAGTTTAAATTATGTATAGGTCTATTACAGAATAATCAGTGCTAAGTACATATGCATACATGCAGCACAATAAATTATGTATCTTTCCTTAATATTTCATGAATAAGAGGCATGACATATATTGATTTCATTTAGACCCTAGTTCAAGAGAGCATTTAAAAATATTTCTATTTTTAAATCCACACATCATCATAATGGGACTGTTCAGGTGCTATGTATCACTTGGTATCTACTTAACAACCTTGCTGAATTTGAGCCATAGTGATAATCACATTAATATTTTGAATCAGTGCCCAAGGAAGCCAATGGGAGCCATTTAATCAATTTTTCCAGGCTCTTGGAGTAGGATCCATTTCTTAATATATGTGTGTACATATATATATTTTTAATGAAGAATATTAGAGGCAGAGCTCCACCGAGTGAGTCTGTGCCTGCAGTCACCTTGTATCATCATGGATTTCAGCAGCAATCTGAGAAATTAAAGCAAGCTATCTCAAAATGCCACCGGCAGCCAATTATTCATTCCTCTAATGCCTAGGACGTGCCATGCTGAAGGCTGAACACTCCCCCTGCCTGCATGAGTGAGGCAGCGTTCTTTGGGGAACAGGAACTCATTTTTACCTAATGAAATTCTATTTCATTATTTCATTATATTTATATTATTCCTCCATGTCTTGTCTGCAAGATGTGGGGAAAATAAGGTTTTATAGGTCAAAATGTTTGAAAGCACTTCCATGGCACAAGAACTTAAACCTCACTGGCTCTGACTGGACAGGGAGGGTGGCTTAGCCTGGACCAGCTGGTAAGATTAGGATTTCCAGCTGTTTCCCTGCACAGATGTTCACATTGCTGGTGAATTAGCTCAAACACCATAACAGTTTACATTTTTGGCATTTTTCTTATTCTTAATCTGCAGGTTTCAACTTGATACTTTGCCTTCTTTAAGACAACTGTTGAGATACATTTATGTCTTTAATGGAAAGGTAAGAAAGGATCAATAAGTCTGAGCAAGAAAGCAGTCGCATTAAATAGGTCATCTAACATGGCCCTGATGGTAACATTAAGGAAGCTGTACTTTCTAGAATGAATCTGCCATACAAATATTAGCACATATTTATTTTCTTGTTTCTATAGAATAAAAATCAGATCATGACAGCTTTTAGCCTTGTGTTTCTTCCCCAGGACATATCCAAACTTCACAATGGGGAACAGCAATATCATAATCCATAAGAAAACATAAATAAAGACCAGGCTGCAGGAGGCTGCTTCTCTGCACAGATCCCTTGGCACAGCAAGGACACATCTCATGGCCGTGTGCTGCTTGCTGGGAGGACACGGCTCGTTCTTGTTTGTTGTGCACCGAAGCCTGTTCCTTTGTGCAGGGAAGGACCAAACAGGGAACATAGAGGCATAACCTAAAAGCCCAGTGAACTGATTCCCACTACATTACCTTTTCCTGTCTTGCCCTTTTCCCCACTCTCTCTTCAGGACATGGGCAAAGCTGGTGGTTTTATCTTTAAATATTTACAAACTACCAGACGCCTGTGCTTTTCTCTTTAGCTTTTTTGTGGACAAGTAGTAATAATGGTTAACGTTTCCCTCTGCAGGCATCCTACATGAACTGGCTCTTACAAAATTAAGTTAAATACCCTGTGTTTTAGCACTTTATTGTTATTACCATTATTTATTAATAGCAAGCTCTTTGGGGCTTTTTTTTTCCTTTTTAAAACACGGCATTCATAGTTCAGTCTGTATGTTGGCTCACACATTAATATGAATACAAATATTGAGCCATTCTGCGTATAAAGCATCACCTGTAATGGATCTTTAATACTGCTGTGCTTTGCTTCCACAAGGCGTTTTTGCAGTGAAGTGAGAAAATCAGCCCCGACCTTACCTACAGTGTTAAAGTTTAGGAGCTGATTGCTTTTTCTGCTGTAAGAACCAGATTCTATTGGGATAGTTTCTTGTCTGTTAGGGAAAAAAAAGTAATTTTCAAATTGCGGCTATCAAATACTGAACCTCTGATGGATCCCAAGCTCCCGGCCTCAAACTCTGCCTTTGTATTGCTCAGCTATAACTTCTAAGATCCAGAAATAATCAAACTACTGAGACTAAGTGTTTTTTAGTTGGACAGGCCATATTAATGTGATTGAAACGATAATACGGCAATGTTTAATCTATTTCCTCTTCTGCGATCTTTTTATTTCCTAAGAAAACCCAGAGAGTTTTATTTATCACCTCATCTGGAAAGGGAAGAAAGCTAAAGCTAATGAATTTTCACTTACCTGGAAAGGTTTAGAAATTGTGGAGTTCGTTGAGTAGCAAACATTTGGTGGGTCCGCATATGAAGCCACAACTTCCTTCAATTCAATTCTGTAGATTACGAATTTCTTTTGTTTAGATTTTAAGGATTTATTTTATCTGTCAGCTGCTGTTAAGCATCCTGCAGGAGAAAATCTTGGAAGACATCCATTTGTAGATACAGTCCTTTTTCTGCAGGGCAAAATACAAAGACCTATAAGCAAGCCAATGTTCAATTGTATGAGCTAATGGCATCAAAATTTAGTTACGGGTCCCTTCAATAAAATAAATCTGGAGTCTTATATGACAATTGTAAAATTAGATCATGCCACACCTCAGTTCACCTTGTGAGATGAGTCAAGAGCCTCGCACATTTGCTGCAAAAATGCCCCTTTATTTCTGCTCTGAGGTCATTAGTTGAAGACTTTTTGAGAAATGGCTAAACTTGATGCATTGTTTAAACGACAGTTTTTTAATGGTATCCCTTCTAGCAAAAGAATTGCCATTCCTGTTTCAGAGCAGCAGATAGACAGTATAATAGAAAGCACTGGATGCTTAGGGGAGGAGTATGAGAAGAAAAGAGAGCTTATAGAGGTCCTGCTTGTGGTACCCCCTTGCAGCAGCTGCCTGGGAGTGAGCTGGCTGATCCCCTGCCTTCAGTATCTACCAACGCCCATGAATTTGTCTTTACCTTCCTTGAGCCCATGTAGGTTTTTCACCTTCCTGGAGCCCTCTGCCAGTGAGTTCTGCAAATCAGCCTCTGTTCTCATAAAGATGTCTCTTGCTAGGCAGAGAATAGCCTGAGGCCAACATCCCTGGTAGAACCTGTGTAAATCCTGATTGAAAGCAGAAAGAGCTGCCCAGTCATTGATGATAGTGCCAGTTCCTAAATCTGGGCATAAGACTCGATCTTCAGGTGCCTGTAATGGGCAGCTTTTGTGATTTCCACTGCAAGAATTAACTACTAATTTCATAGCTGAGAAGGTGCGAGGAACAAAAATTAATGCTAGTGAGTGGTAAAATACATGATCTCACGGCATCAGGTTGGAAACGTCTATAGTTCTGTATCTGCTACCAAGTTTCTGTGCAACCCTGATGTGCCCACCCATCTCCACCTGAAAAGGAGACAGAAACGTTACTATTGATCTAAAAATGGCACGGCTACTGAGCTGTGCCTCTTGGGCCAGCTGTTTTCTACAGCACCAGTGTCGCATGAACCTTAATTCATGAATGCCTGTGTTTGAAGCAGCACAATGTGAAGGTAATGTTAGAAATGCATTCTCCTGTTGGAATACCTCAGTGCTGTTTGGTGATGCATGTACTTTGCTTCAGGAATGCTGCCAAATGGCATTTTATTCCTACCTCAGAGTTCTATGCAGAGGAAAAAAGTGAATTTCCTTGCCTTTTTTTTTTTGGCCAAAAAGTGCCTGCAGGTCTTTATACAGCTTGACCAGGCTGGGATCAAGGCCTGTTGGGGCTAATATTGTTTGTGCTCAGTCAGGCTTTCCCAAGTGTGTCTGACAAGGGTGAAGGTGGAAGTGGTGCTTTCCCAGGACTAAATGACAGGATGACAGTCTGACTCTCACCCCAGGGCCTCAGGAGGGGACAACTTTCTCTTAAATATTTATGTTAAGCGGGTTGGTGGATATAACTCTGTCACGATTCCTCTTTAGCCTCTACATCAGGTGTGGCAGTTCAAGGACAAGCCGTGGCTGGATTGGGGTTTTCTCCTGTTTTGAGTGTTAGAAAACCTTTCCCATCTGTATTTCTTTAACCTTGCCAATGCTCTTCCACTTTCCCCAGCAAATGGGAGGCCACGAATTCCCAGCTCTGTAGACCATTTTTCTGGATTCACATCTGCATCACGGCAAGTGTTAGACCTGTTGTCCTGTGCTGAGTTCCTTTGGGGTTGACCTCAAGTCCACTGAAGGCCATAGAAGTTTTCCCAGCAGAGTTAACACAAAGCTTCAAAGTGGTACCTTCTTCCTGAGTTGCCACTGCGTATTCCTGCAGGATAACTTGCCCTTGCCACATCATTTGGACTGCCCGGCTGAGGTTACTGTTGCTTAGCTACAAGACTCTATAATAAGAGCCTGAACCGTAGCAGAGCACGCACTGAAGCATTTCAAATACGACAAGACCCAAAGGATGCTCATCAGTGTACGTGCAGGAATATTACAGGTCCCAGATGCGGAGGTTTTAGCAACCATGACTGTTAGCTTTTAGCTAACAGGGCTCTGGTTGTTACTAGCTCGGCTTCGGTGGAGCTCGGTTGTTTGCAGTCAGTAGCCAGAGACACTGATTTTAGGAATGTGGGTGTTTGGGGGGGAAATTATTGAATGAAGGACCCTAAAAGAGGGAAATGGGGTAGGAGAGGAGCTACTTGGGGTTTTCTGTGCAGAAAAACTCTGATTGCCAGAGTTAAGCCCTGGTTACTGAGCTTTGTTAGGTGATGCCTTGTCAATTTGAACTGCAGGATGGGTCACACATGCCGTGTAAATATTGATCTCTGTCAGCAACAGTGATGTCTTTCAGCTTTTTCTTGCCAGTTTGCATAGGCAACTTGTTTTATATCTCCACAAACTGGGACTTCATTTTTGAATGCCACCGATTGCCCAGGACACGTCTTCGGGTCTCACAGCAGCTACACATGAAAGACACTAACACTGTGCTTCCAACAACATTAATTAACAGTCTGGAGGTGAGTGCTCAGCTGAATTTAATAGCAGTTCATCTGAATGCAGGAGTAAGGTTTCTCTGACCCTCCAGCAGAATCTGGTAGGACTCACTTCACCTGTGTGGTGACTGGGGTAGGGATTTTTGTCAAAAAGTAGCCTGGGGAAAGCTTTTCCTGAGGTTCAGCTGCCTCCAGTGTGAGTCAGCAGCAGGAAATAAAGATAAGAGCCAGCAGCTTGACAGTGTTGGACCATCCCCAGAGCGAGGCCACAAGGAGAGGCTGGACTGGTTTTGTGCTCAAGGAGCTTCCTTCCTTGGAGCAACTGGCCACATTGGTCTGTAGCTGGAAAGGAACCAAGTTCCTTCCCACACCTCTCGCATGACACCACACTAAAGGGACCTATGGAAGGGCAAGTATTGCAGTTTTGACTTTCTATTTGTCTTCTGTATCTCCAAAGATTGCCCTTACTGTTTGTGTTACAGATGTGAGCACAGGGAAGCACCAGGGTTAACTGCAGAATAGGTCAACTCTGTTTTCTGGCAGGAAAATGACAGGAAACCTGATTTTTTTTAAGAAGAGAGTTCACGATAAAATATTGTACACTGGATTTCTGGTTCATATACAGTGACACAGCCCTATTGAGAAAAGATACACCAAGGGTGACCTCACGTTGTTGTTATTTCTTGTTGCTAACGCCTACTTAACTTAAACATCTATGTAAGCAGTGAGGAACAAACCTCTCCTGTGAAAGTGTTAGCGCTTTTTGAACCCCCAGACTCAAACCCTGGAAAAGCTCTCAGTGAAACTCATGGGGATGTGCCTCATTTTTGTAGAACTCCCTCTAGAACAAGAGGGCAAAACCCCACAACTCGTAATCAAGTGGGACAGCTTTGTGCTGTTGCCTAATAGGATACTGCATTAATGTATGGGAAAGTGAACATGAGCAGGCTGCAGTGTGCACTCGCAGCCCAGAAACCAGCCGTGTCCTGGGCTGCATCAAAAGGAGCATGACCAGCAAGTAAAAGGAGGGGATCCTGCCCCTCTTCTCTCATGAGACCTCCTTGGAGTATTGTGTGCAGTTCTGGTGTCCCCAACATAAGAAGAGCATGGAGCTGCTGGAGCAAGTCCAGAGGAGGCCACAGGGATGATCAGGGGCTGAAGCACCTCCCATATGAAGACAGGCTGAGAAAGTTGGGGCTGTTGAGCCTGGAGAGGAGAAGCTGCGTGGACACCTCAGAGCAGCTTCCAGTGTCTGAAGGGGGCTGCAAGGATGCTGGAGAGGGACTGTTCATCAAAAACTGTAGTGATAGGACAAGGGGTGCTGAGTTCAAACTGAAACAGGGGAAGTTCACGTTGGATATAAGGAAGAAGTTCTTTACTGTGAGGGTGGTGAGACACTGGCACAGGGTGCCCAGAGAAGGGGTAAATGCTCCATCCCTGGCAGTGTTCAAGGCCAGGTTGGACAGAGCCTTGGGTGACATGGTCTAGTGTGAGGCATCCCTGCCTGTGGCAGGGGGTTGGAACTGGATGAGCTTTAAGGCCCTTTCCAACCGAAACCATTTTATGATTCTGTGTATTCAGCCCATGGGGATTTGTGCCATAGATATGTGTAATATATGGGGTGGTTCTAACACCAACAAAAAAGCCAAGGTTTGAAAATAGCCTGGATCACTGCCCAGGCTCTTTTTTACTTGCTTTCTTGTGTATTCACTTGCCTGTCACTTCTATACCTGTTTTGTCTCTCACTTAGCAGTGGAGTTGCAGCTGGGTAAAGGCATTACATATGTATTAGCTAAATATTGGTCATATAGTGCATATTCATTGTTTGTTTGCAAGCAAGTTGCTTGTTTGCTCAAAGCAAGTTATTCTGCTGTGTTATGTTGTCTATTGATCACTCCATTTCACTTTTTCTTGTTCTTGTTTGTTAATCCTGGCTCTTGCAGAAGGTGATGCCAGACCATTAGGAAATTGAATTATTCAACCTTCATATTGATTTTTCTTTACCATATAGCTGATGTTATCATGTAGGGACCCTTGCCTTGAGCTAGAAGGAGTTTTCTAAGTGCTTGACAGCTCTCCTCACTCCTTTGCTTTATCAACCTTCCCTCTCTTTACCACCCCGTCATTTCCAAGAGGAGGAGATTCTGAAAGCCATTCTGTGGAGTCATTCCATGCCACCATCAGGCTCTCTTTGCTGGCAGCCACACCGATGACGGGATTTGTCTGTTCTTCCGTACACAAACAGATCAGCCTATTTGCTACCAGCCTCGGTGCCGACACCACGGTATCCATGGCAACGCGCCAGCCTGCGCAAGCATCCGCAGACGCCTCAAAATCCGAAATGCCGAGTGATGACAAGGAGTTGCTTCAGACAATGGATGTTTATAGGTGTCACAACCACCTGAAATACTTCTCTCTCTACCCATCAGCTCCTTGATTATAATCTGCTTTATGTTTGTCTTGCAGCTCCTTTGTCAGGATACAAGATTCAAGGCAGAATTAATCCTTGTTTTGATGTTTTTTTAATTTTCTTTTACATTTAGATCACTGGCAGAGTTGCCTCATGGGAATGAGCACCCCCAAGCTCCATTGTCGACTTCCCTCTTTGAATAGGGCTGGAGTGCAGTTTCTTCAAACAATAAAATCCAAAGTCATAATTGAAATAGAAGTGGCCTATGTCAACCTAACTAACAAACGCAGTTGTGTGACTGCGAGGCTGAGTGGTGATTTGCTTCATCATGTTGCATGAACTGCTATTTTCCTATAATGACAGTAGAATCACACAATCACAGAATGGTTTGGGTTGGAAGGGACCTTAAAGCTCATCCAGTTTCAACCCCCTGCCATGGGCAGGGACACCTTCCACTAGAGCAGGTTGCTCCAAGCCCCTGTGTCCAACCTGGCCTTGAACACTGCCAGGGATGGGGCAGCCACAGCTTCTCTGGGCACCCTGTGCCATCACCACCCTCATAGGGAAGAATTTTTTCCTTATGCCTAACCTAACTATCCCCGGTTTAAGTTTGAACCCATTCCCTCTTGTTCTATCGCTACAGTCCCTGATGAAGAGTCCCTCTCTGGCATCCTTGTATGCCCCCTTCAGATATTGGAATGCTGCTCTGAGGTCATAGATTTAATAAGATCCAATCAACCATTTTTGGGGAGTATTTTTACAGAAGTTCATCCACCCGCTGGCATGGCAGACATGCTACTGTGTTTACAGCCCATAGTCTTCACTGAGCCTCTGGGTTCTTCAGCTCTGCTTTCAGGAGATAACATTCAGGTGCTCAGGCTGCATTTCTGAAGCTGGTTGCAGCAAACATATCAATCTATTAGAACAGGCACTTACATGCAAAACCATCTGTAATTCAGATTAGGTAACTGCACAGGGAGTACTGATTTGTGCAGCTTGCAGCTGGATAACTGTGGGCAAATGTATAGGCATAGGCTAGCATGAATTTACAGATGGGATGTATGTGCTGCTCCTCAGGACCCCACTCGTCATCTTTCACGTACAAAGCAGGCTGTTAGAGGCACGTGCTGATGATGACCCTGAGCCAGGAGCAGTTTTATAACACAGCAAACCAACAGGTAGTCTTCAGATATTCAGGACCATGTTCTGCCACACTAAAATGTGCTGGGGCTGTTCATCGATCAGGCTGAGGCCATTCTCAAAACTAGGCTGGACCACTGTATTTGTTATTTGCACAAGGGCTGAGTATGAGGCTGAGTTTAAAGCTTGGTCATGGGAAAGAGCCCAACTGCATTAGTGCCTAACTTAAAGCCACAGTTTTGGTGAGAAAATAGCCCTTCATTCTGTCTGCCATGTTTCCCCTCTCTTAAGAAGTAACATCAGTGTTTTATTCATAGAAAGGCAAAAAGAAATACAAAGCCCAAACCCAAGATGAACTACGTTGCCCCATATTGTGGTGTTAACTTGATTAGGCTAATCTGTTTTCAGATGATAACTTAAGCTTTAGGCTTGGAAAATGCAGTAACATTTGCATGTTTGAATATAACAAGAGAAGCCTATTAAAAAGCCTTACTAAAATCCCATATTAATAAAACAAGCTATCAGTGCATCAGAGAACTGAAGAACTTCCGTATGCAAGCATAGTAATAGATTACTTCTAAGGTTTTTACTCCTCAGTAGATACTGTTGGAAAAATTCAGGGTTTCCCCTAGAACAGGAAATTAAATCTCAGAAATAGTATATCCCTCATGTTCAGTTTGACTACTAAATTATACATAATATTTATTTTGAAAAGCAACATTTTCATATCACATTGTTTTGCTACAGATGCAATGTGTAAAGAGATTTCACTACTTACACCTTAACGTATGTTCTGTTCATCTTCAGCTTGATCTTGTAGGTAAGCAGTGGATGTTTGGTTTTTTCAATTTCATTAGAAGACCTAGTAAGAGGAATGGTGCCGTAGTTTTATTCCCATAGCTTTCAGGACAGATAAAGAAGGCAGTGCTTGTACTAGTGAGAAGGTAGAGATGGCAAAACAACCGAATCTCGAACTTTCATTTATTACTTCCTAGCAATCATCAGTCCCTGATATAAGTAGAAAATGATAAGTGCAACAAATCTTATTTTCCTAGAGAGTTTGGGTTGTTTTTCTTCTTGTGGGGATAGAACACTAATAGCAGAACTGTTTCTCTATACCTGAGAAAATTGGTTAAAGCAATGAAAATTGGTTTAGGTTAAGAACTTTCTACAGCTGAATCCTGCAGGGATCAGTAATCCCCTCGCTTCCTTTTGAATATGTTTACAAAACCTCCTGTGAGATATCTCTAACATGACAAGTCTGACATCCTGCTTTTCCCTCTCCAGCAAAGGAACCAGCCCCATAACCAAGATGTCACAAAGCATCAAGAGCTGAGAGGAGAAAGTAGCTGGGTTTAGGTAAATGACAGGGGAAGGAGGAAGCTCTGCACATAACCGCGTACTCTGTAAGGGACCTCTAACTGTCCATTTTTCCCATTGGCATGTTATCTGGGGAACCTTTGCTTTCAATCACAGCCATGAGAAATGGAGATGTCTGCTGGAGTATATTCTCTACTCCAAGTCTTGTGTCCTCGCATCCCCCAAAGCAGGTGGCACCAGCAGTTTATATCCTCTTTCTGCTTTCAAATTATTCTACTTCTCATGCACAGACTGGCTTTTGACACCAAAAGCACTTAGTAAATTACAGTGTAGCTCCCTGAAGCTAATTCTTCCATTATAATTCACATGGGATACCTACAGTCCCTTGGACAAAAAGACCAAAGACAACTAAGATCTGCAAAGGCAGCTCTGCTCTGGTACAAGTCCTTCCACTGTGGCTAGATTTCACCTTTGCTTAAAGCTTTTCTATAGCAACCTGAGGCATACATTTACAAGCAGGTAATGCTCCAAATAATCTTTGAAATGTAAATGTTATCAATGGGAGACAGGCAGAAAAAGCAAGGCTTTTACATAGAAATGTTACTATATGAGCTAATGAGATAGAGTTGAGTTTCTTGTCCAAAACAGAAACAAATTGAACATAGTTTGTTACACAACTCCAGGGATAAGTATATACAATTTTCAGTGGAAGCTTTTATTTTGCTTGGTGGTTGACTATCTTTCACCTTTCTTCCCCACTGCCTCCATTGGGCACTAGAGGGACCCTAGAGTTTTCCAACCGATAGAAGCAGCAGCAGGGCCAGGGCAGGAGCTCTGCCTTTCCCGGTCACCTTAGCCAAAGTGTGTCTAAGGGGAAAGGTGACAAAAAAACTGCTCAACCGGTTGTTGAACGTGCTCAGAGACTGCAAACATGCCACAGGGGAAAGTGCGGGTCCATAGCCATACTTGCCCTTGTTTCATCATCCTCATTGGTGCTCGAAGCTCTTCCCATCACAAATAAATCAGAGTTGGCTTTGTCTTGACTACTCTGTTCACTCAGATAATGTTGTGACTTTGGCACCAAGGCTTGAGTCACACTGTGTTTTTGAGAAATTAAATGTTTCCTTCCCCAGTCGGAAGGGAAGCCAAATACCTAAGTTGCCAACAACTGCATCTCAATAAACTGAGAGAGGAGCAGTGGCTTGTTATTACAGCTATGTAGTAAGAGAAGAATATATATTGACACAAGTCTCTCTTCAAACAGCATTTCCCAGCCACAGCTTCAAACAAATCTGTTCTAAATAGAGATAGACAGTGCCATTCTTTTTTCTTTTAGCAGGCAGGCAAAGATCCTCTGTGTTTGACTTACCAGACCTCCACACAGAGATCCATCAATGGATGGATCAGCATGTCAAAGCTTTACTATAAAGCTCCTGGTTTGTGAGGTTATGTAAAAATCCATTTTTCCTTGTACCAAAAAAATCTTTCCCCACTATCTCTTAGTGGGATGATGCTTTTTGATCTCTGCATGAATATTTCTAATGAAAATACGTGCATGCATTTTAATCTAACATAAATTATAAGAATTCTTCCTGTCTTAAAATGTCTAGTGCCAACACTGCTGGTGAATATTTAATGTAAAGTATAATGTAATTTGACTAGATAATTATCTTGGGGAAAATGGCGAATGCCACGTTGTTTTTTTTCTGTGTTTATATTTCATCATCTTTGATGATTGTTTAAAGGAGAGCAGCAGCTGAATGACTAACTTCCAGGATCCACTGGCTGCTGCTGAACAGAGACAGGCTGCTACTGTACTGCATCTGAGGCTTTGGTTCCTCCATGGCACCTGGAATATTCTGAGTGTTTCTCCAGATAGTTATATCATCCCTCTGATCTCTAGGAATGTTTATGGACAGTGCACAGTTGATTTATGGTACACGGTGTCTTTCTGTTAAGGCATCTCTTCAAGGATACCCAGTATTTGTATGCAGTATTTGTTTCCAACAGAAGTGTAAGCTGTCCTTTCCTTTTTTAATTGTTTTAATATTGTAAGCTTTAAATAAATCTAATTTCCATTTGGATGAAGTGTAACTGTTTCTCCTTGATCAAGTCAACTGCTCATTCCCTTTCAAGGCTCCTTCTGATTAGGCTTTATGTAAGCCTGCATTCATGTTATCTAGGTGGTGAAAGGAAGGGCAAAGTCCCGGTGCTTGAGGGGAAAGCTCCATCAAGGTCTTTGCAAGGCCACATAGGCTTCCAAGGGCAGGCACAGAAGACAGCAGGGGAAAGGCACTGCTGATCCTTAGGGTGCTGGGGATGCTGGTGCACATTTCTGGTGCACTGAACTCCTGGAAGAGCAAAGTCTGGAAGAAAGACTGTCTGCAGCACATCCATTTCCTCTGGAAGCATCTCCTCTGGATGGATATACATCACTGACAGTGGGTAACCAGAGGGGAACGTGGTGGCTTTGTCCTCTTGGCAAGCTCCTGTTCCCTTTGCATGCCACCAATTTACAGATGAAACGCTGTGTGAAGTTCTCCCAGACAGCTTGAGAAGGGTTCAGGAAAGGGACTGGAAGAGATGTCTGTAGCCTTGACTCACAGACTTGGAGCTTTGAGGAAAAGAAAATGTTCTGATTTACAAATACATAAAAATATGCAACAAAATCGTTTGGCATCCCCAAGTCACTTTATTGACATTAACAAGGGACTGGAATATAACCTGAAGCAGTTGAGTGATGGCCGTCTCTGCATTGGAGCTGAAGCAACAGGAGCAATGGCAGGACCTAGGCCTTCCTGAACCTGTGTTTTGATCACCCAGTCTAAGACATGTAAGGCCCAAATTACAAATACGAAATACTCCAGTTCACCTGCTAAAGTCCATGAAGAAAAAGAGTGCTCAGTACTCCTGAAAATCATGCTTGAAGTGCAGCTGGGGACCTAAATTAATGAGGCTTTGGAAAAAATACAGAGTACTCGCTCAGAGTGGTGCAGTGAAATGAAACGAAACTAATGATGAAATTAAATAAGCAGGTAGAGTTTTTGCACTGCAGCATGAGTTACAGTTAGTGGGTATTCTGGGCACCCAAATATAAAGAAGAGTAGCAATATTTGTCTTTACTGAGTGAAAACATACGGCTTGTTTTAAAAGCATTTGTTAGGCTAATACATACATGACATGCTCAGAATGGCTGGTTAAGATTCTGAAGGGCTGGATTTTGCGCATTCATTTTAACAAACCAGTTGGACTAATTTGTTTAGGAAATATGAAAGGTGAGAGAGTATCGTTTTACTCTTTCATCTCCAGCAAAGGGAACTGAAATGAGGTTATTCTGCCTAAGAAGTGTGAGATGAGCCAATGCTGTAGCTCCACCAAACCAGAGGCACTGCTTGATAGATGGCTTTGCCCTTGCCTGCTTTATGGAATATGGAAACTGTAATTGGTTTCCTGAGGGGTTGAGGAGGAAAGTTCAGTTGGAGAAGCTGGTAAATGACAAAGTAATAGATCTTTTATTTCCAGATTCCAGGAAATGGCTGGAGAGCTTGGCTGTACAAGAGCACAATTTGTAAGTTACGTGCTGTAAAAGTGTTTTTTAACCTACGTCACCAATACGCATCCCCTTTCTCTAGATGAAAAAGGAGAAATTATATTGAGCTGAGACTTGCACCATTGGAAGACCCTGATGAAATCAGGTGGGGGACTTTTGGCATGCTTCTCCATGAAGGCAGGGACGATTGGATGCCGGGGAGGGACTCTTCATTGGGGACTGTAGCGATAGGACAAGGGGTGATGGCCTTAAACTTAAACAGGGGAAGTTCAGGTTAGGTATGAGGAAGAAGTTCTTTACTGTGAGGGTGGTGAGGCACTGGCACAGGGTGCCCCGAGAAGTGGTGAATGCTCCACCCCTGGCAGTGTTCAAGGCCAGGTTGGACAGAGCCTTGGGCGATGTGGTCTAGCGTGAGGTGTCCCTGCCCATGGCAGGGGGTTGGAACTGGATGATCTTAAGGTCCTTTCCAACCCAAACCAGTCTGGGATTCTATGATGGACCACGGGCAGGGCACGGCAGGGCATTGCCGGGCCGGACGACACCCGTTCGGCCGGGGCCGGGCGCAGGGGCAGGTCCGGTGCCGCGTCCGCAGCACCTCGGCGTCGATGCGCGCCCATCGCCACGCAAACACCTCCGGCCGCGGGGCCCCTCCGCAATGCAGGGGCCGCTGCGGGCAGGGCGCGGGGCGGGGCGGTGCCGAGGGGCCGGGCCCGCCGCTACCGCCGCCGCGGGGGCCCTGCGGGAGCGGCGCCGGGGCGGGGCCGGGGGGCGGAGGAGCGGGGCGGGTCCCGGGAGCTCGCGGCGCGCAGGCGGCCGCGTCCCGGCGACAGCCCCGAGAGCGGCGGGGCGGGCTGAGGCGGGCACAGCGGCGGCGCGTCCTCTCTCTGCCCCTCGGCGCGTCCCGGTGCCGGCAGCCGCCGCGGCGCTCAGGTAAGGACTCTTCCCGAGACCCTGCGCTGCCGCCCCGCTGCGGGCGGGATGGTACCGGCCGGGCGGGGTGCGGCGGGTGCCCGTTGGAAGAAGAGGAGAAGGAAGGACCGAACGGGCGTTGGTGGTGGTTGGGGGGGGTTGGCTTCGCGGCCGTCGGGAGCCGTTGGGATCCGTCGGGGGCCGCGCTCGCTCCCTCAGGCGGACCTGGGCCGAAGTTGGCAGCGGGTCGGCCCCGCGGAGCTCCCGGAGAGGCGACCCGAGGTGAAGCGAGCCGGCGGCTTCCCGGTAACGCCCGTTTTACCTCCATAAAGGGGCAGCCGACTTTCGCCTTTAAGGGTTTTGAGCATCTCTAGACGGTAAAACCCTTTAAAGGATGTAACCTTCTGTCCTCTCCTGCCCCCACCCCTGCTAAGCTCCTCTAAAGGGATCTGTGAGGCTGAACAAAGAACGTTGTGTGAGACAAGGGGGTGCGGTGGTTGTAAGCGCTTTTAATTTGCAGCAGGGAAGGGGGGAAAATACATATATTAAAGAAAGAATCATTCCCTGTATTGAATGGGTGGGCTGCGGAGGGGAACCAGCCGTGCCCGGGGAGGCTGTAACCGCAGTGAGGCGGTGGAGAACAAAGCCTTTTTATGTAAGAGAAAATTATGCAAAATGTGCCTCGCTTGAGCTGCTGCAGGTACGAGCCGTGAGCATATGCAGCTCTGCGGTGCCGTAACGCTGCGCCCGATGTGATCCGCCAAATAAAGACTGCTCGCCTCAATTTGTTGCATATATGTTTGGGATGCTAATTATGACCTGCCGTTTGGATAAGATGTGTTTTGTGAAACAGCTTTGGGAAAGAAGGGGATGTGCCGCATGCCGGAAGAGTTGCTTTCTGTATATGAGATACCAACATTGTTTGTTTCCCCACGCTAACCAGGAGCTCTCAGTTTTCCTCTGAATAAAGGTATTCTCTACTTCGTTGGTGGATTTCGATGTAGGTGTCTTCCTAATATAAAGTAGCAGGTTTTCAAGTATAAGTAGTCATTAACATAAAACCATGCAGTAGAATGGGATGTATTTTGTAAGTTTTACTTACTCTAGGTCTCTAGCATCCCGTTTGATGTGTCATGTCTTTGTGGTTGTGTCAATAAATCTTACTCCGTCCTTTCTCAAAAAATCATTTGCTGTCCAGCATTTGCTCTGCTTGCGGTTCAGAAAACCTGTCCCTTTTGTTTTCAGAAGGGTTATTCCTCACAAGATTGAAGCACATGTCCATTCCATTCTGTTTCTCCCCATTTCCTCCCCAAACTTTTGTTTTCTCTCTGTGAAAGAACCTGTTTCTTTTCACCTGTGCTGGTTTAGACTTGCAGGGATGTCTAGACTACAGATCTCATATGCACCCAAGAAGAGGCTCAGCAGCAGAATGTATTTTCTATAGCTTCTCTTGCTTCTCTCCTGACTGGATGACGTGATCACAGCATCTCAGTGCCTGCTGGGAAGAGAATGTGCTGAGAAAGCATTACCTGCTGAAGTTACCCTTGCCATTACTTCATAGATCACTAAGAAGTGATTCACCAGAATTGACAGAATGGGCACCTTCCCTGTGTGTCCTGGAAACTTCCCTCATAGAGACAATGCAGTTAAGTTTGTGGATGGGTGTATATTTCTGCTGCTGATGTTCTGAAAGTGTGATATGTAAAATGGAGCCCATTGTGCCCCTTGTAGTGCCTAGGTCTAGGAATGGCTGAATTCCTCACTGTCTATTTCATTTCACCCATTTTCAAAGCACTCCTGATGCATTCAGCAGTGGGCAAGTCCCCAGACAATGTTTTACCAGGCTCCTGGAGCTCAGGCATTTGCTAACACGCTGAAAATAACCGCAATGCCTTACACCATTCATTGTGAAACATGCAGGTGAGCCCTTGTGCAGCAGGGCTCTGGGAAGAGGGGTGATTTCAGCAGTGAGATGCAGTGGCATAAATTCTATCTCTCCTCCACAACTTTTACCCAAGGGACAGGATTTGGTTAATGTAACTTAACAATTTGTTGCACCCATATTGTGCGTTGCCTGGGGGCGTTTGAGAGGAGCCAAAGAGCTGTCATCCTGAGAATAAAAAGTTGCTGTGCTTCTGTGGGGAGTTTTAGCATGCTTTGAGCATGGAGGGCAGTTCATTGTGCTTGTAACGCTGTTCATTACAGAAAGCGGCATTTGCACCCTTGATTTAGAGATCTGATGTAATTGTTATGTATGTTATGGTATGTTATGTCAGTGCCCACTTAGCTGTGCTCTTTAAATATATTCTGACAATAAAGAAAAAGTCGTAATTTAATGACCCCTGAGGTGCTATGCCTCGACATGAGTGATCTGATCACAGCAGTCCCTAAATGAATCTCTGCAGTCTGTGGCTTAAGAATTCCCTTGCTTATAGATGTTTTTCCAGAAGAACACCTTTCCTTTCAGCCTATGTCATGCTGCTTTCTGTATTAGTTACTGTTTGCTAAACCATATACCTGCATTCATGAGAGGAAACATTTGCTATGTGTACTGACACCAGAGCAGGCTCTGGCCCCTACAGCTCTGAGCCTGTGCTCACTTAGCAGTTGTCTGAGCTGTGGAAATTGCTAGAAATATCTAAACACAGAAATGGGTGGGTGAGGCCCACTGCAGACTCTGATGGACTATCTCAGCTATCACCCCCAAATGTGCCATGTCATACATGTGTTGGCGACAGATTTGTTTTCTTAAAGGGGTAGGAAGAAGGGAAAGTAAAAAAACCCAATTAGGTTGCAAGGCCCTGATGATGTTGGCTTTCAGAAGGCTACCTCTTTATTACTACAAGCTCTACAAAGTCTCAAGGTACTGACAGAACTTCTAACATAGCTGCAGCGTCTGTGAGATCTGAGATCTGATCTGCCACGATTAGCTTAAGAAAGGGAGAAACAAACCCCACTCTGATAGTAGTGCTTCTCTATAAATTGTGAGTCAGTCCAAAGGCCTGAGTTCCTTACAACTCTTTTGCTTATAGCACAGGCAGTGATTGTGCTGAGAACTGATCTGGTACACAGAAAGAGCTACCCCTTAGTTTTATTGGAGTTCCCCAAAGAGGCACTCCTGCCTGCAGGACGTTGGTAACTGAACTGAAGCCTTACCTGGAAAGGGATCAGGGTGTGTCAGAGTTAACATGCACATGAATGAGTGACAGCCAGAAACAGGCTGAGAGAGCTGGGCTTGTTCAATCTGGAGAAGAGAAGGCTCTGGAGAGATGTTAGAGGAGTTCCAAGTGCCTACAGGGGCTACAAGAAACCTGGACAGGGGCTTCGGACAAGGGCCTGTAGGGACAGGTCTAAAAAGGGGAGGTGTCTTTAACCTGACCCTAACAGGGCAGACTTACAGTAGATCTTAGGCAGAAGTTCTTCCCTGTGAGGGTGCTGAGGCGCTGGCACAGGGTGCCCAGAGAAGCTGTGGCTGCCCCATCCCTGGCATGTTCAAGGCCAGGTTGGACACAGGGGCTTGGAGCAACCTGCTCTAGTGGAAGGTGTCCCTGCCCGTGGCAGGGGGTTGGAACTGGATGAGCTTTAAGGTCTCTTCCAGCCCAACCCATTCCATGGTTCTATGATGATTCTATGAAATTTGGAAAGGTGTAATATCCTGGGGTCCTAGGACTAGGTGACTTCCCAAGGTCCCTTCTAAACTGAATTATCTGACGATCTGGATATTTTGTTTGTGTGCTACCTTAAAGTCCATGTGTGTACTTGATGAAGAAATAAAATTATGCATGAGCTTATAAGTGGAATTGTTCCTTAATACTCCAAGATGCTTGTTTTGGTCCATTTGGATTTATTCAGTTGCTTAAATGCAAGCTTAATTGCCCTTGAAAGTGAGCCTTACACATGCTTAAAAGTTAAGCATGTTTTTAACAGAAAAGGGAATGTTTTTGTTGAAAAAGGAAAGAGTGTAAATTCAGGGTATGTCGGCTCAGTGGTGGAAAACCCTCAGTCATGTTCGGTGGTGCCATGTACCTCCAGAGAAAGCATGGAAATAAGCAATGTAGTGATTTCATGGAACATTGTTTGTCCCTCCCCAAACACACATGCACACACGAAGGGAGAGGGGTTGGTCTTAACATGTTCAAGGGTGGTGCTTTTTCTTCCATTCTTTTGCATCATGTACAGGTGTGGTCATTAGCAGCATCTCAGCTAATGAGAGAAAAACAGCATGAGGCTGATTTTCATAGGGTGGAGCTGACATTAGAGGATTGGTGCTGCAAACAGAGGTGGTTTCTTAAGCCATCTGCCTCAGCACAGGAAAAAGCTTCTATTTCATGGGTAGGTTAAATCACCGGTTATGCTACTAAGCTATAGGAGGGTGTTTTAGAAGGTGATTCAGTGTAATATTTGTAATTGCTTTCTAGGTATTGGAGGAAAGGGCTGATGTATCCATGGGGTTAATTCGGATTGCTGTGGCCACATGGGTTGATTATGCTAGCTGTTAAGAAGATTTGAGGTCTTGATTGACCCATTTTATTTTAACACTAATTGTTTGCTGCCGTAGTAAGGAGAAAAGATGAGCTAATGCTGTTGCTCCTTATGGTTTTACACTCATTGCTGTTTTTCCCTAGAGCAGTCTTGCAGATGAAATTGATCTTTGTTCTTTTGTCTTGACTGAGGAGGTGGCGGAGAGCCTGTCACACTCATTTAAAATGATAAAGAGACAGTGGTTTCAGTGTTGGTGTTTGTACTCAGTGTACAAACATCTTTGCATCTTTGTTAGGGTGCTGGTTGGAAAGGAATTGTGAAAAGGTAAGGCTTGGGCAACCTCCGAAATACAGAGATTTATTAAACTGTTTTGTATTCTGTAATCTGTGAGAGAGGTTAGTGCTGCTTGATTGAACAATGTTACAATACACTGTTTCTGTTTAGAATTTTTTAAACATCATGTTTTTCTAACTTTCTGTGGTATAATATTCGGGGTTTTTAGCGCATAGTGTCCATCTTCCAGATAAACTGTGTATATGTATCTGTATGTTCATGTAGCATAAGGGAGACAATAGCCCTCTTACAAGCAGGACTGTTAAGTGGAGAAAATCAATGTAACTGTGTTGAATTCATTGAATCTACACCTGACTTGCACCATCTGGAAAAAGACAATGCCCCTTTGTTTTCTCTCTATTGAAGATCTGGGGTACTTTTCCTCTTCAGGGAAATAATCTGTTTATACCTGTGAATTCTTAAGTTATGGATTTGTAGGTAAAATTCAGCCCCTCTGGCAGATTTTGCTCCTTCATTTACAATCAGCACTCATGGGTACAGACATCTGAGAAATATTTCTTGTCTTGTGTTGGTCAAGCCCCCGGCAAGAAGTAGGAAGATTGTTCTGTTAGTGCTTGTACTAGCTGTAATGCAGTTAGATTACAGTAGCTTCCAGTGAGTTGAGTCTATGAAAACTTACTTTTCTGCTTGTGAAACTTGTCATTTTGTCCCCTGAGGGAGATTTAAACTAAATTTCAATGGCTGTTTGCAAGATTAGCTGTATTTAAAGTGTCTGCAACCTCTGGATAAACAACATGAACAAAAAACCCCAAACCAAAACCAGCAGTTCAATCATGTCAGCTAACTTGGCAGCATTTAATTATAAGACCTATTGATTCAATTAACCCCGTGTTTTCACTTTATTTTCTGGAGAGAACGATAGTGGCTGGTTTCTGGTTTAAAACTACGAGCTGTCAGTTCTGTTTTGAAGAACATACATTATCTGTTAGAAGAGCTGCTTTGTTGTGCAAAACTTGCCATTTTTACTAAGGTTCTGATCTTGGATGAACAAAGTTAGAAAGTATCTCAAAATGAGAACATAGCGTAGGAATACTATAGAGGTTCCAAACAGAGTTAGGGTTATGATTTTGAAAACTGCAGCCTTGGTCCAGATTTGGTCTGGAAGTGAACAGAAGAAAAAGGCTGTGGACCTTCAGAAGTGACCTGGGTGCTTCACTGCTTGGCCAGAAAACCAGGTTTGCTGGCTTTGGGTGCAGATCTGCAGTGGTTGGCCTGCTTCCCTACGCAGCTCAACCACAGCGTTGTGCAGGTTGTGTCCAGAGGAACCCTGGCTGGGTCTGAGGTAGAGCTAAATCTCTTGCTCTCTTCTGTTCTCCTTGCTTTCTGTAGAAGGTATCTGTATAACTTGTTAAGCCAGTGCAGGCAATTGCAAGGTGGCAGATCTTAAATTCAGAGACCCCCTTAGCCTCTGGGAAAGCTCAGAGACTGAGGAAAGCCTCTTTGCTGTGTTTGCTGTGAAATGGACTCGAAGTGGTGTTCAAAATGCTTTCACTTTAAGTAGGGTTCAGGTCTAGATCTGAATTCTGCTTAACTGGAAATCTGATTAGCTTGTTTTAGCTAACCAGTTCTTTTGTGCCAAATTATTCTGTTTTCTGCAGTAGCTTTTCTCTGACTGCCTGGTCTGAGCATATTGTTTCCCTTCATGGAGAATTTGTCTGGACCCGAGGCTGTACACTGCAGTGTACTGACTCCCATCCCAACATCCAATACTTGCTCATGTTAATGTGATTCCACTGTCCCCTGGCTGATTGTGGGACAAAGAGACCCCCCAGGCTATTAAAGCCCCTGTCGTGTTCTTACAGCTGCTTCCACATGACGCAGTAAGGTATGCTTGGGCACCCACTCCTGCTTTGGCCATGTGGTATCATTCAGAAAGCAGAGCTGCTACCTTTGTTTGAGCTGCTGTGACTACAGCTTTATTAGCTGGAGCTTATGCTCATGTGCAGGGTGCCTCTTGCTGACAAATCCCTGTCTGCTGGTGCCTGATGTGCTTTTTGGGTGTCTCAAGCTGCTGCGTGATGGTTGTGTCGCAGGGTGTGGTAGGTAGGTAGGCTGGCAGGCAGGCTGCTGTTCCTGCTTGCAGCAAGACCATGTTCATGCAGTTAGGTATTTGCCTGCTTCCTTTGAGTCATGCTGAAATCAATAACAGCTTTTATTTCCCTCAGTAATTAGAAAATGTTCAAGAAGGCTTAAGGAAGAAATCCAAGGGCTCAGAAAGGAGAGATGCAGGGGTGGAGCTGAATGATTTTCAAAGGAAAAGGAGAGTAGAGCTTGCTCAAGGGGTGGTCTGGATATTTGGTCATTCACAATCCCATTCTGCTTGCCAACTTGTAGTTTAGGGTGGGAGGGAATTGGAGATGAAGCCGGGTGTGCTGGCCTTAAGCTGCTTCCGGGCCTGCAGAATTATCTTCAGCACTCCCCCCTACCTGTATTAGAAAATAGGTGGTGCAGAGTCATAGCCACAAGAATAGGAGGGAGATTTCTGAATTAACAGAGTCAGCTCCTCCAGGTATGCGTTGGAGTTGTTTTTGATTTGCACTGATCCAGTCAGTGCAGAGTTTGGCCCTAAGGATGCTCTTCACAGGCTGTCAGCATGCTCATAATACACCTGGGTGTTAGTGTCTGTGTAGCTATGAGTCCAGAACAGACCTGGCATTTAGGGTTGGGGCTAAGTGTGGCTGGAAGGAAAGTGGCAAGGTAGTTTTTTGTCCCCATCCCTGTCTTTTCTAATATGATTAATCTGATGTCTTATAAAGAAAATCTTCCCCAGGAAAGCAACGAAGAAATGCATAAATCAGGAGCAAGGAAACTGTGTATTTATTTTTTTTTTAGGGAGATAAAACATGTTTATTTCCTGAAGTAGTAAACGGAAATTTGGCAAACATATGTGAGAGAGTCATTAAAGAAAAAAGAAAAAGAAAACCAAACAAACCGCTGTGTGTGTGAATGAACAGTTAATAACTTGATTCATTCCAAAGAGCAAGGGATAGAGTGTGGTAAATAAGAGCTTTCATTCCGTGTTGTTGTGTGAAGTTAGCTTTTCTGGCTATAGAGAGCTGGTTATACTTCTGAATAAGACTTAGCAAAATATTGAATGTAAGCATTTTGTATTACCCAGTGCTATCTGTTACAGCATATAATAAATTTATGTCTAAAATTTTGAATAAAAGGCTTTTTGTAATCTGACAAATTAATATCTATAATTTTATATTCCACATAGTTTGCCAAAATTACCAGCAGTATATATAGGTAATACTTACAGTCCTTTAGGTTAGATCATTTTAAATGGCATGCTACTAGTGTTGCTTAAAACACTGTCAGTATTTTGAATGCAAGATCAGAAATACTATTAAATGTGCCTTTCAATATGAATAGTTGTGAATTTCTTTGTGGAATGCATTTGGAAAAAAAAAGGTGTAGTTACATTATGTTCACTTTTTGACTTGTTTTGGCCCACTGTACACTTTCAGCATCACTGTTAGCAGTAAGTGGAATTAATCATATGTTGCAAAGTTTATTTGATAATGACAGGCACTTGGAGGTTAGCAACACATTTTCTCATTTACCATATTTATGATATTGATTCTACCTGCCCGAATGGCTGTGTGTTGTTTAGGTGGTAATGACGCTATCAGGATGCCGGCACAGACCTGCCTTATTACCTGTTATTACCAACAGGCTCAGAGTCAGTCAAACCTTTCCTATCTGCTGTCGCTGCAGCCCTTGAATCCAGTAGCAGGCTGACTTTTGGGTGAGTGCTGACTTGTGTAGGGGCTGTTGGTGTTGCCCGATGTGCACCAAGCAGCTGTACTTACAGGGTTTTCTGTTCTTTGGCTCATCGTGACTCAGGCTTTGACGCACTGATAGTAAGTAAATCAAGTAGTGGCTGCTGAAACAATGCCTTATGCCTTGCTTTGAAATCTCTTTATGAGCTTGATTCTTCTTGTTGTCTTGCAGCACAAATGACTATGTACACTGCTATTTATGAGAGAGTAGCCCTTGCTTTTTTAAAGATGCTAACAATGGCAGAGTATCCTTGGTGGAAGATGGGTACCTTCCTGAGCCAGCACATTCAAATGCTGCTGGTTAAGACAGATAATCCTTTTTTGGGTGGGGTCATGAATTTTCTGTTTTCTACCAGTGATGGGGACAGCGCAACATGGTGGTGGTGAAAGCTGTACTTTGAGTAACTAACTCATTTATGCTTTGAATTAAGTGTTTTAAGACCCATTTCAACCCACAACCACCACCACCACCACCAAGCCTATTACAAGCAGGAGGAGGGAAGAAGTAGTTGGGAGGAAAAAAAACAAAACTGGGCAACCCTAATGTTTTCCATACTTCAGGACACAAAGCTGTGTTTACTATTAGGATCAGAACGAACTATTTCCTTGAAGACATGGTATTGCAGAGTTGGCAGTATGGGTCATTCCCCTGAAATACCTCTGGCTGTGGTCAGCACCAGGTGATCTGCTTTGCCCTTACTGCCCTGTCATTCTTAGGTGGATTTCAGTTTTGAGGTTTTAGTCACTTTGAAGATTGGAGTTATTTTATTTCTGATCTGTTTTATGTACTGATAGAAGTAGTAATTTTTTCTGAAAAGGGTGAAATTTTCTTCTGCATATGAAAATGTTGCAAGATCAGCCCCAGTGACATTGCGTATTCCAGTGTGCAATGATGTAACTCATCTATGTCCTAGCATGGGCAAGGGAACGAATATTTTAGCTGTAGAGTGGTTTTGTGTTTTCTCTGGCAGTGTTTTGGTGGTTTTCTCTCACTTGCCCAAGGGGAAAGGGAAGGTGAGTGAAAAATTAGTTTTTTGCCAGTGGGGGAGTGATCTTTGCATGCATTAAAAAGGTAAAAAGAGAGGTCAGAAGCATGTGTTATGCTTTTATTTGAAGAATTAGCTGTGGAGACTTGTTTCAGCTGTAACTGGTAGGTTTCAGAGCTGACACAACAGTAGGAATAGAATTTGCCTGTCCAGGATTTCTAGACTGTTGAACAACAGATACGAAGCAGCAGATATCTCCCTATGTTCACTTCTTTTCCTCATCCAACCATGATATAAACATAACTTTTGGATTCTGTTCCCCTCATGCCTTTGCAGTTGGAAAGACTGGTGTATTTGTTGTTTGTTCTAGTGCCTTTACCTGCAGGCAAGGCATGATCTAGATTGAAGTGTAATCCTCGTGGATTGGTAAACAAGCCCTGCCCCATGCCTGTGTCACTGAGCAGATGAGTAGCTCTTTGAAGAATATTTTGAGGCTTGCGAAAATAATTTATAGCAGAAACTTTCCTCTTACAAGATGCACATGGTCATATGAACAAGGAAATGTGCCTCAAGAATAAAAGTGCTGTGTCTCTAGTCACTTATTAATGTTTCCCTTTCCATAATGGATTTACTTCACAGCTGAACTTGAAAATCCTTCATAACTGGTAGTGGTACTGGGCACTTTCCCCTTCCACTGTAGCTCTGGCTGTATTTCAGTGTTTCTCTCTTTCCATTTGTTGCTTCTAAGTTTAATCACTCATTTTGCTTTGAAACATAGCTCTGGGCAGAGCTCCACGTAAATAAGAAGCCTACTGCATAGATGAAACCATGGAAAAAGAACCTGTGATGTTCTTCTGCTGGATGTTGTTTGGAAATGTGGAGTTGTTCCTCTTCTGAGGAGCAACTTATGGGAGCTTATGGGAGTCTTAGATCATGGGCAAAGACAGCCATGGGGTGGACAGTGCATGGTAGGGCTCTGGGCTAGGGGTGAGAGCCACTGGCATGTCCATTACAGGTGCACTGTTGGTTTTGGTTTTAGCTTGTCCCATTTGCTTAGGTCCTGATCCACAGTAGAACTGGAGAAGCTGTTCTTGGCTTGGAGATTATTCCTGTGGGGATTTTCTGGGCACATTGCAGCCTTGTCTCTGCAAAATAATCCTCTCTGTACACACCAGTAATGTGGTTCTTCTGGGTACTTTGTTTATGCCCAAGCCTGGGAAGGCAGGTTCCTGGCTGCCAGGGCAGAACAGACATTTTTGCCCTGTGTGTCTGCTGAGCAGCAGCAGTTGCTGTTTCTTATCCTACTAATTCCAGTGGGAGCATCAAGCCTGACATTCTGGAGCTCCCCAGCACAGGCCCTTTCCATACGCTGGAAGGAGTCACAAGGCCTTTTCTTTTCCAGTTTTCCCCACCCTGTTTGAGAAATATTGAGACAACTTTGCTCCATCATGTCCACTGACCCCTGGTATTTATATATAACTAGTCTGAAACTGTTCCCAAGAACGGACTACTGCAAGTGCCCACGTAAACGTTTGGTTTAGCCTGAAATGTGAGCTGCTTTGTGCAAACTAAATCTTAGTGCAATAGCAGAAACCAGGAGAAGCCTTCCAGTTTGGTAGCCTGGGATGCGGTCTTTCTGCAGCCAAGGCTTATCTCAGCTGGTGCTGTGGGGGTCCTGTTCCTGTTTGCTCTCACGGTGCGTAGTCCTTGCCTGACCCCGTGGGAAGCCAGTTCAGGAAGCTGAGCCAGGGCAATGGCAGTGCTGGGCAGAAATTATTTACTTTCTACCAGTCCAGCTCTCTACAATGCTTGAGAGTGCTGGAGAAGGGAAGGGGCAGGAATGTGTATCTGAATCTGAGAGCTGGAAGGCATTTACCTATCTGAAACACAGGGATTTTAAGGAAATTATTGCTTCATTTTGAAAATAAATTTAATTTTTTTTTTTTTTTTGATTGTGATTTGAAGGGCACAAGACACGGGATTACAGTAAAAATGTTGTACTTGGCTCCTTTCCCATTAACAGTCAGCAATACCCTTGGCACAGTCTTTTGCTGGTAGTCACAGGGAGATACGTATGGTAATAAACAGCCCTTCTAGGCTTTCTGCTGCTGGCTCTGAACATTGCTGTGCTGCAGTTGACTCATTTGCGATAAAGCCCCTGTCTGTGTCTTTAATGAAGGACTGTCCTGAGGTAGAAATTGCCTTCCTTGGAATTAGAGGAGGAGGAGGGATGTGTGTTGTTAGAAAAAGCTAAGCCAAGGAACACCTGGCAACCAGATGGCCCCTAGCATGCTGCATCATACCCACATCTTCATTAAGGGTTATTGTGGCTGCCTCTGTGTAATAGATTTAGAAGTTTGGGGTCACAAAGAATTAGAAAATTGTGACCAGTTGCAATTAAACATAAGTTATTTTTAGAAAACAAAGAACTGAGCTGAAAGCTGAATTAGAGCTACTTGAAATGTTAAGGGCTCAGATACTATGGGCAGTATTTTCTAAGCAACAAACAAAAGAGCCCATGCGCTTGAGTCAGAGGCACAAAGCAGCCCAGGGTGGTGGCAGGTGGGCTGGAGACAGCAAAGCTGTGAGCAGTGGCAGTAACATGGAACTGGTGTTATTCTGCTTCCCGAGGGCAGTTGGCGGTGTGTACTTCTCTCTGAGTATTTGTGTGCAACAGATAAGGGTTGCTCAGATCCTTAGTAGGACAGGACTGTGTGGTTTGCACTGTGATTTATATGAGCCTGACTCAGTATCTTCCTCTAATGTTTTACTTGTATTTAATTTTGATTTCTATTTCCACCTCAGTGTGCCTGCAATCCGGAAAAGGCAAACATGAAGTTTTCAAGTGGATTATGAGAATACCAGTAAGAAAATAGAGATTTTGGAAGAACTGTGCTAGCACACAAACCCTTTCTGTGTTGGTGGCCAGTCAGTAGCAGCGGTTGGTAATGTGGTCAGGAATCCAGGCTAGTCCTGTGTGGGTGCACAGAAGGGAGCAATGACGAAACTGCTCTCCCTCCTACATCCCCTGTACTCGTCTCTCTATTCTGGCAGGTAAAAGAGCCATGGCACTACTGAGGTGCGTGGGTAGGTTGTGGCTGGCTCACTGCTGCATTGGAAGATGGCAAATGCCTCTTTTTCAGGGAGTTGTTTCTGTGAATCAGTGGCTCTTGCTGAATCTGGGGCCGATTCATACCATCTAGCACTGTTAACCTGCTCACTGCTCTGCTTTGAAAGCTCTGTAGGTATGTGGTAGGAATAACAAGTGAAGAAGAAACTTTGCTAGTCCAGGGGCTATGTAAACTCTGATTGCCTTCCTTACAAATGCTTTGGAGCATCCGCAGGAAGCTTGAATAGGTTGTTCATTGCTTCCGTTCTGGTGACGTTGATGGAGTAGTAAAAGCATTCCTAGCTTTTATCCTGTATGTATTTTGAGCAGCTTCTTTGCAGGCAGTATATCTTTTGTCACTTTCATGTTAAAATATTGATAAGCACAACTTCAACACACTTATCATTGAAGTATCTATTTAATTGCTAGTTAGTGTTGATTTCAAAGCCTATTGTGAATTTCACGCGGTGAATTCTGAGGAATCCAGCTCAAAAAACTTGTTTTAAGTATCACTTCAGTTTTTAAGGCTACTACCTGTGGGGTTGGTTCTGCAGCTGAGATCCTTGTTAAAGAGGAGCTAACTTGCATTATGCAACGTAAGTACTTGTATTTTATTAAAGACAAGCCAGTGGCACCCTACCACATGATATGGGGCAGCCACATGAATATGGAGCAACTCTGTCTTGAAAGGGTGGATCAAATTGTTCAGTCAGTCTTTTCATTTTCTAATCTCCGCATCTGAAAGGCTATATGGTATTCCTTATTTTACCCTGGGGAGAGAAAAAGAAATCTTCTCAGTTCTTGAAAGCTACTGCCCCAGGTTAGGCAGTCCATACATTACCAGTTCATTACCCAGAGAGGCTGGAATACCCTTTTGTTGTGTGTTGATCATGTCTTCAACCAGTGCAAAACTGCACAGCAGTAACTCGGAAAGAAAAATGGGGGAAACATGCCTGAAGGATTTACTGTGCTGCTGTTGGTTTTCCCCCGAGAGGAGCCCAGCTGTCTTGAAGCTGAAATTAAAATGTAAATCCTAAAATAGGCATAATTAGGGTACTTCCTTTAGACAATGTCTGGAGCAAGCAGCTTCAGTTTTTGGGGATGTGTGTTTCTTTTTTCAGTGAAGAAACGTTTGAGCAGTGAATGAGGGAGAGGATGATTAGCAACTGCGCACTGTGGTGGTGCTCTCCAGCTTGGGAAAGTTGTAACAAAGAACAGAGCAATGAGTTCTTTTTCCACACTAGTCCTCCTGCTATGGTGTGTAAACCTGATGAAGACTTCTGCATTTACAGAATTACTGTAATAAATTGGTGCTAAAATGAGCAGAAGATGCTGGATTGGGTCCTGTTGGAATTTGGTATGGCATTTTGCAGAGTCAGGATGGAGAGTCCCTGGGGTGCCTCATCTTAGCAGGGGCTGCCATGGGCCTGCTGAAGTGCTAAAGACCTCTGTGAATTGGGCTGTGAGGCAGCTTGCCATTGATAGGAACCTTTATTTTGGCTCTGATGGGCTTGGATTAGTCCTTCAAAGCAGCATATTTTGCAGAAACACTGGAAGCGGAAAACCAGGCACAAGAACCTAATTTTTGTCAGGGAGTTTGGGTTAGTTGTAACTGTGTGAAGCTTGCTGAATGCCTGAGCATGTATGGAGAGTCAGAGTTAGGTTTTGGTTGGAATAGGCCTGGAGAAGCAGGCTGGGACTTGTTGCCAGATGAAAACTGAGTGGCTGTGGTGGTTGTTTTTCATCTGTTTTGGCATCTGCTTTCACACTAAATCAGCTGTTGGGAATGTTATACATCTATGTAAAGGTGCTTAGAGCTGTCTGTGTGTGTCTGACAACATTGGCATATTTGCCTGATAGGTGGTGTTTAGTTCTTTTCCTTTCTTTTTTCCGTAGGAAGACTTGTAGTGTAATTAGGTAGGGGATGTTAATGACAAAATAGTTTCAAGACTCCAAACTTGTGCCTACTGAATAGTAGTAATTATTGTTTCTAATATTAATTTTCCTAGGGAATGCAGTAAAGTACTTTGTCTTATTGGGGGTGAGTTTGGTGCAGATATTTGTGATCTAAAGAGATCTTAAACGTTCTTGAGTTTTATTGCTAAGACCTACAGTTTCAAACGAGAAAAAGGTCCCTTTCAGCCTGGCTTTTTAACAGTGTTATGAAGCAGTGTTGAGTTTGATTTACTCATGGTCCTGTACATTGATGTTCATTCATGTCTCTGAGCCATCAAGATTAATCTTAGAACAGTGCTTTAAAATACTGTTTTGTTTTGTAGTTTGTTTGTTTCACATTGTCTAGCTTAACACATTAAAACCCCCAAACTAGTGAGGCAGAAAACAAAGCAGATGGTTATTTTCCTTTTTCCATACTAAGAAAGCTGTAGTTCAATTTTGGTTTTGCCATTTAGATTTTTATGGTGACAATTGGTGAAACCATGCTGTTTGTCAGATGGAAAGTATGCTTTTATGAACTGGATTTGAGATACTGGAAAGTGCCTGGCTGGGCTAATAATGTCACTTTTTCTAAGCAAATAGCTCTGATACTTTCTGTGCTCTCCTGGAGTCATATAATGGTCTACTTTAAATCCTGTATTAGTGAATCTTGAGCTATAGCTCAGTGCTTTGGAGTTTTTTTCTCATTTGGGAAGAGACTGGAATAGAGGTGACTTTCCACAAGAGCCTCATCCTGAATCTGACAGAATTTTGTAGAGAACTACTGAATTTCTGTCAAAGTTTTAAACCAAGCCCTGTCATTTACTAGGGAATTATCCCTGTTTCATAATGCCATCTGTTAGTTACTAAAAATTCTTGAGGAAGAATATATATAAATATATATATATATTTTTTTTTCCAAAGTGCTGAGGATATCAGAGTTTCTTGCAGAACTGAGTTACATCCCTGTGAAGTTCCCCAAGGCTTTTCCATACTGATCAGTATAGATGCCTTTTAATAATTTTTGGTAAACTTTCCATTGTACATTCTTACTCTTAAAAACATTTGTGCATGTTCGTATATATGCGCATATGTAACTCCACTGAGCTGAATAGAACTTCTTATACAAATACTACTGGAGCATAATACTTGGCCTATGTTAAATAGAAATAGCGTCAACAGTAGGACCATTGCTGTCGATACAGGAGAGCTGTCACCTGGATGGTTTCCAAGTGAAATGTTTTACCTGCAGTCAGTGTTACTTCATTCAGTTCTGCATTGCTGCACATGAATGACTGTGAGTCCTTCTGCATGCTGCATTCACATGCTAAAGCAATAGCTCTTCCGAATATGGAAGGACTCTAAATAGGAAGCTTTTCCTACGACAGTAATGACTTCTGCAATAAGAATAATGTAGTACTGTACCAAAAGAACATCTTTGGATAGTCTCTCAAACATGATGTGCAATAATGTATATGGAGTCTCTGTCAGTTCAATGGAAAACTCTGAAATATGAAAAATGACAGAATAAACTCTGCATGTGTGTTGAAATATGAACATTCCTCTTGTAACCATCTTTATAATCAACTGATAAGAAAAGAGCTATTAAATCGTCTTATTCATTTCCTGTTTTGCCCTACTTTCTATGCTGACACCTGGAGGACTTCTACAGTGTATATTGATAACTTTGCCCCACATTCGTCTTCTCTTAGCGGCTCAGTAGCATTTTTGTTTGTACAAATTGTAACTGTGAGGACCTTAAGGGAAGAAACAGGTTTTCTTCATTGCTGTGTGAGGGGGAAGGTTCTGTGATGTGTTTCCCGTTGCAGTGGGAGAGATTATGCAGTTGTGAACTGGTTGTCAAGAGACTGGTGTCATCATCAGTTGTGAGCCTCAGCTTCTTGACTGACAGTTTTGTTGTCCTTGAGGAAGGTAGCGGTCATGGAGTGCTTTACCAGGATAGCATATCAGGCTTGGGAATTTCAGTGTGAATTCAATAGGAGAGCAGGAATAAAGGATAGAAAAGTGGTGATATGTGATCTGGATCCTGTTTGATTCAATGAAAAGAACCATGTATTATTAATTAGCATATTCTATTGAAAGAGTTTCAGAAGGCAGATTGTATGTTGTGGAAAACCCCATAATCATCACTAATACAATCTCCTACTGAGACATTCTTTACCTAGAATTACTAGAAGAGTTAAAGAATGTTTTGTTTTCGGTTGGTAAAGTCAGTACAGCACCCATGTTATAACAAGCCTACAGCTTTCACTGATTCTCTGTAAAGCCTGTGGGAATGCCAATAATAACTTGGATGAGATTGCTAGTGATTTTCAGATATTTTTTTCTTCGTTTTTACTCATTACACCTATCAGAAATAGTAAATTAGCCATAACATTCTAGGCTGCCCTACAAGTGAGCAGCATATAGACCTTGCTGAAGATTGAGGCTTCATTGCTGATGTATGAGGATTTATGAAGGGATTCCTTGGGGTCTGAGGGCAGTGTGTAATAAAATTAGTGGCCTGTCAAGCTCTAGAACATCATCTTTCTTCAAAGGGAGAAAGTGCACATATTTTAATGTCACTTGCCAATTATTGCGTGTAACCTGCATCATCAGTTTTGGGGAGGAGGGAGGTTTCCTGCCTGTTTGGGCCATGAACATAAACAGGCAAACACATGTAAAAACATCAGAGTTGAGCATTCATGTTTCTTTTCTCTACTTCACTGTAGTAGCAGAGCGAGATCGGTTTGTGCTGGGTCAGAATCTTAACTGCATTGTTTCAAAGGTAATTGACATTTCTATTTACTCTTTCTCTATATGGTATTCTACAGACTTGATAGTGCAACGATTTAGCCCAGGCTGTAATCTCTGGAAATCTTGTTATGAGTGTGGTAGAGTTCTGTTCCAGTAAAATAGCTAGCAGGCTTTATAAATCTTGTGTCAATGGAAGGTCACCTGCTAAAACACCGCCAAACAGGATTTACTGTTTAGGTATAAGTGAAATCTGCATTACTTGTTGGCCATTAGTTAATTTTTAGTTATTGTATCAAAGTTTAATTTTGACATTTTCCACACAGGGCCAAAGTCTGGTTTTGGGTTGTTTTTTCCAGTTGTGATCGAGGCCCTAGTCTTCTAGCAAAAACCAGGTATCAGCGGCATCAATGCATGCATGTGAGGTTCCAGCCTCTCATTAGGGATAAAGAGGAGTCTGTGCTTGTAGGCTATGTTGCAGGATTAGTACCTAAAGCATGATTATGTGCTTACCAGCTTGATTATTCCCTTTACTGCCCTTTGAACAGTGCACACCCTGCTGAGGCACTGTCCTTAGACCTTGCAGACCTTTGGGGCTAAATTTATCCTTTGCTCAAAACAGCCTATGTCAGGAGAGAATCTAGGGGCATAAACTTGAGAATTGTAAGTGTATTAACAAAAAGGCGGGTTTCAATCTGCCTTTGCAGATTTGGCTATTGTCACGGTGCACTAAGTCAAGGAATGCTCCTAAGTATGCAAGGAGAACCATGTTGATGCCAAGGGATTCAGAGAGGGAAGGTATGCTTGAACTGAGCTTTTTGTTTGTGTTGCTGCTGCCTTGGTCCTGGACTCCTGTGTTACTCCTGAGGTAGGTGTTTGTGTTTGGCTGTTAGGTTGAACTGACAGTTGTCAATGAATGCTATGGAAATGGCAGTTGCCTTCTCTGCCCAACCTCCTGAATGAGTAGTATGGGCAGACAGGAGAGTGCTGCCTTCTAGGGGACACAATGCTTTACAGTTCCTCTGTCCTGCAAGGATCTCTGGGTGATTTTGTCATTTCCTTCATGGTTTTGAGCTCAAGAACGTTATCTTTGGTGCAGGTTTTTAAAGCCCTAAAGCTCTATCCAGCTGCGCTGCCGATAGCACCACGCACTGCCCAGGTAACCATGCAGACCTCCAGTTTCACAAATGTTCATCGGTTTGTCATCCATGTTAATCCCTTGAGCCAACTCCAGTCAGCAGCTGAATTTGGGCCAGACTTATTAGGGGAACCAACAAGTGTCTCTTTGAAGGCCAGGCACACAAGAGGAGAAAAGGGCAGGTCCTAAATCAGTGTGTAGTTTAATTGTTTTTATTTTCTCAGAGGCCCTGAAGCAATGTAATGCAGGTTTTTCAAAGCTGACATCACAAAATACTGGACATGCTGCCAAGTTCCATGTGGGTGGAGAAGAAAGGAGGTGTTCTTGATTTTTATAAACACTTGTGCTTCTATTCTCGAGGAAGAAAAAAGGAACAAACTTTCCCAATGATTCTCTGAGAATGTAAATGCCACATGAGCATTTTGGCTAATGGCAGGAATGGCATTTCCTGTGCTGTCTTCACTGCTCGATGCTCTTGTCCTAGTTACATAAGTTGTGTTTTATCAACTGGAGCATATGCATAGAAAACCAGTTGGAGAACTCTACAAGTCATTTATCACCTCCTCACAACTTCCAGCAGAATTACTCATACTCGCAGTTGCACTGAAATGAGTGTTCAGGTGCTCTGTATCAAAGCATTGGTGCTGCATCCTTTCACCTGTAAACTAAATATTTTTTGTCTTGTATCTGATGAGATTTAAGTTGCAAAACCTGAAATTGAGCGTGAATATCCATCATTTTTCTTAGGAAAGAACCTCAAAAGTTTTTAGCAATTATGCTGCTTTCTTACAGAGAGAGGATTGTTGAGCTAAACTCATCCTTGATGAAGCTACATTTCTCTTAGTGCTTGGAGAGAAATTAATTTTCATACTTATATTTACACCTTTTACAGTGTGTAGCATGGGAGGAATGCTTGTCACCAGTTTACACAAATCATGTACTTTACAACATTATATTGACCAACCCAAAATAGTGTTTTATTTATGTAACCAAATCTAAAGAAGATGCTTTTCATTCAGATGATCCGTGCATAGAAAATGAATGATGACACTTGTGTAAATAGTGTTCAGGTCATTGTTCCTTAAAAGAGCTTGGACAGTCACTTTTTGAGTATTTGGCAGTTCACAGTGGAAACAGAGGCTCTTTAGAGGCTGTTCAGGTTGATTCGTAGCAGAAGAGGCTTAGAACCGCCTGGACTCTTAGCGCTGTTGACCAGGGCTGTTTTTATCCATTGTTAATAACCTGTGCTCTTGCTATGCCAGTACAAGATGGCCCTTTAAAGATGCAATTTAGTTTTTATTAATCTTGTTATCAAGTGCACTCTACATAAAAGGGTGCTTTGCTGATTCAGAGCTCTGAGATGCTGCAGGGCTGGGGCAATGTTACTTGAACTAATGATGACCAACTCAGTTCCTGGCAAGCAAAGAAGGGGGATGTGGGAAGAAAACAAATTAAAAACTAGCCCCAAATGGAGTAGAGGACACAGAGTTTAGCATAGCTCAGAATAGTTTGGACATGTGAATCTGAAAGGCACACCTTGTGTGGAGGAGGACTCTTCATCAGGGACTGTAGTGGTAGGACAGGGGATGATGAGTTCAAACTAAAACAGGGGAAGTTCAGGATAGATATAAGGAAGAAGTTCTTCCCTGTGAGGGTGCTGAGGCGGTGGCACAGGGTGCCCAGAGAAGCTGTGGCTGCCCCATCCCTGGCAGTGTTCAAGGCCAGGTTGGATGGAGCCTTGGGCGATGAGGTCTAATGTGAGGTGTCCCTGCCCATTGCAGCGGGATTGGAACTGGATGATCTGAAGGTCCTTTCCAACCCAAACCATTCTATGATTCTATGATGCATGTCACTGTTTGTGGGAGTAGGGAATTAAATTGTGTAGTGACTTCAGCAAAGTATTAATTTTCTCCCAGGACCTTGGGAATGTGAATGGAGGAACACATTTGGGTTTGCCTCTTTTTGCATGCCTAACCTGAATGTGCTTGCAGGTGGAAGCTGTTAGCTGTGGAGCTGTTGATCCCGGCAGGGAAAACAGCTTGCTCTACTAATCATTGGGGCAGGTAGCAGACTGCTAAATCTTGTTTGCTTTAATTGGCCTAGTAGAGCCTTTGAATCAGTGCAGCTTGGGTGAATAATGTACTCAAGATTTGTCGTGGTATCTTTATTGTAGGCCATAGGTCTTACAATGTAAACTATTAAATTACTGTAGATGAAACACCAGAGAGATTGGTGTTGGAGTCCCTTGGGGATTGTGGAATTGCAAATTAACTCCTCACAATTTACTCCATCAGAGCGGGTATTTATTTTTTCAGAAGTCATTCTCTTGTGAGAAAAGTTCCTGAAGCGGCTAATTGGAACTGAGGTGCAGCTGGGACTCTCAGCTCCCTGCTCAGAGGAGCAAGCTCCTTTTTTTTGTGTTTCTTTGTCTGCTCTCTGTGATGTACGTTATGTGAGGACTTTACATTGAACCTCTGTCAGGGCAGATAGGCCCAAAGCCCCTCAGCTTTTGGTATGGAGGAAAGGAAAATGATTAGCTTCAGATTCTTTCCCAGAAGTCTGGGAACTGGGTGACTGGGCAAATGGTGACTTAACATGACACAAAAATGCATATGGGTCAGAATAACTGTGCTGACACCATGCTTTGTAGGTAATGTTGTTTTCTCCCAGTTTTCAATGTGTTCTTCATTCTTTCCACTATAATTAATGCTGCAAGAGGTATTTTGGTTAATGCTACTTTTCTTCCAAGATGAAAATTTCTGCTGTTTTGCAGTAAAGTAATGTCTCCCAGTCCATTGGATCTGCAGTGTCTACAGTTTGTGTAGTTTGGATTGTAGAACAGCTTTTGAGCGTAGGATCTTTCCCGACAGGCTGAAAAATCAAGGTCCTCAGAGCAAACGAATACAAATGTTTATTTCTTCTGTACTTGATCTGTTGTCTTCCACATGCTTGCAGGTATGGACCTAGGGGCCAAAACTTTGTTTAGCAATTTCAAATGGATCTAAGGAGTGAAATGCAGTGAGGATTGGGGTGCACACAAATCCTGAGGTTGGTTGTACACAGTCCCGTTAAATCACATGCAGATCCTGAGTGCTGGTGGCTGCACGTGTAATGCGTTCCCTTGCATGCAGTGCAAAGTCCGATGTTTCCCTTCCAAGCAGCTCAGTGTCTGGGTGGGTGACAGCATGGAGCTGTGTGTGCTTGGCATTCCCTGTGTCTGCAGCTGGCTCCCAGTTGTCCCAGAGGAATGGAGGGTAAGTCTTGGAGGGTGTGTTGGTGGATATACCATTGATGCTGATGGCCTAATTCCCTCCATGCAGTGTAAAACCAAAAGAGATCAAGGCCTCTGGGTCTTGAGTACAGGGACTCAAGACCCAGAGTATTTCTAACCAAAAGTGTGCCACTATTTCAACTCATGAGATGGAATGAGGATAAAAGCTGTAGTGGTCATAAATGGTTTTTATTGTAATAAAGAGGGAGAGAAGATGTGAACTTGCCACTCAGTTTACTTCTCCTGGTGCTCATTGAATTTCTCTTCAGTGCATTTGCATTGTGCTCACATTGCCTAATCAGCTTGCAATTACTCTTTCCTCCCCCATTTTTCATCTCTGCCATCACCATGAGAGGAGGCATTCTATAGCAGTAGGTTTTGCTGCTCAGAAAGAAGGGAGTTCTGTTTAGCAGAAGTTAATTTGCTGTTTAAAAATACAAAAGCCCTGGCTTGTGTCCTAGATCAGGTGGTTACCTCAAGCCCACCCATCACAGGAGTGCTTTGTTCTTGGGGACAAGTATTTTTCTGACAAAGAAGGATATGCAACTTCAGGAAATTGGGAATTGTAACTACTTTAACATCTGATATCAACCAAAAAAATGAACTGAGTGTGCTTGGATATCAGGATTTTATTTTTCTGTAGTTAAGGCTGGATTTCCCTCATAAGGACTTGCAATATCTTTAGGGATTACAGGATAATAACTTGGCAATTAAAAAAATATAAATACTTGGCATTGGAAGTTGGCTCCTGATGTGTTCTGCTGAGGGGATTGCTTTAACGGCATGAAAAAAAAAATTGTTATATTTAGATTATATCAGATTAAAATAATTCCTAACAGTCTGTCAGCTGGGGTTGTGTCTCTGTGCTGAGAACAGCCACCTCAAAAGGCAGAATGCAGTTTTGCTATTGCCACTTGAAATCTTACTGGTTTGGGTAGGGCTTTGTAAAATGCTTTGGTGATTTCCAGCTGGGTTTGTTTTAAAGAGTGCTTAACCTTCCTGTAGTTGCAAACAATCCCAGTGTCTACAAATCCTAGCTTTTACTGGAAGTGCTGGGAGGTGAAGTGCCTGAGTGGTAAATCCCAGCATGTATCCCTGTGCCCTTCTAGAGACACAGGTACGTTTAAGGTTGTGTCCCTGCATGCCACTGGCTTTTAGTGGGAGCTGGCTTAGGCAGGCAGGCATGCTGTGACAGTTCCATGTGGATGCACCTTTGTGGATACAGATCCTGCCCCTGCTGTAGAACCATTCTGGTTCCACTGGGGTCCTTTGAAAAGGAGCACTTTGCTCTGGGAAGCTGAGGCTCTGCACATGGCACAGCTCTCTGTTCCTCTTCTTCCTGCATGTCAAGGAGAACTGATGCCTTGCACAAAACCCAGCTGATCTCCAGGAACTCATTCCAGCCTGCTTTGCAGTGATTCTCTTTTCAAGTGGTTTGTTTGGTAAACTAGCAATAGTGTCTGGCATATAGAGTGCATAGCTTCCTGAAGGAAAAACAAATACATGCTTTAATATGAAGAGTTAGTTTATGTGTTTCTCTTTTGAAACTGCATTTTTGCACTGTTCTAGAAGCTGGATGGAAGCGTCCTGGAAGCATTCCAGAAACAGGAATAGCAAACCTGCAGCATGAGGGCAACGTTTGCGATACTGTCCTCTTGTGTAGAAGCAGACCTGGAGACTCCACCCTGGCCCTTTGAGATGGAGCTGCTGAAACAATCCTCTCTAAATAACAGATCTGAGTGTTTGTTTTGCTGTTTTTGTAATAAGCCATTTGTGAATCATTGTTTTCATTATTCATCCAGCCCCAGAGATAGAGAAATAACATATAATGAATTCACGCACTAATATTTTTCCATCAATGACTGACTAAATTACAGGGAGGTGAGCCATGCTGTTCCATTTGAGGTGTGTGACCATTCAGTCCTTGGCCTCTTTGCTGGTGCTGGCACTGAAGGGGCCAGCTGTGTGGATAATGGATCTTGTGACCTGGATTTCTGTCTGTGAGCAGCTGGATTGCACCATCAAGGGATTCCACCCAGGCTGTTTGCATGGAGGTTGGGTGGATGGAGCAGCAGGGTGAGGCCTGGGGAAGAGCAGTGCAGACAGGCAATGCTGTGGTACCCTCTGGAAGAAGAAGTTCTTGTTCTCTTCTTGGAGCACTGTGCTTGTGGCAGAGGTTAATGCTGCAGCCACTGATGCCCATTCCTGGCTAAGCTACCTGTGTTTGGAGGCTTTATCTCCCAGTTTGATGAACTGAGTTACTATGCAGTGGTAACTCTGCTAACTTAGATTGGTTCAATGAATTCATGCTGGTGGCTGTGTTGATAGCTTGTGGAGTGGGGTTGATAGCTTGTGGAGTGGTGTTGATGCCCAGGGAGCAGTGACTGGAGAGCTACTGATGTGTTTTCTTTCGTAGGCAGTATAGGAAAGCCAGTTTTGTGTTTAATTTCTGTTTTAAAAACTTTCTTGCAATTTAAGTCCAGCTCTCCTTTTAAAGCAGGGGTTTGCATTTTAGGCTTTGGAACTGCTGGCAGCACTTGCAGACTGACACCTCAGCTAATACATAGTCCCCCTTCAGTTCTCTGGCAATTTGGGAAGGGAGATTAAAAGACTTTGAAGACTGGTATGGATGAGTGGGTGAATCGAAAACAAATTGGATTGGTCTAACCTGTAATTGTTGAAAGATGTGTTCACCTGTATTGTAGGACAGGACACTTTCAGGGCCTTGCGCTTCCTGAGAATAAACCAGTGGTGTCTCACAGCTGGATGGGATGTCTGACCAAATGATGCCAACAGTTTGTTAAAGATGTTGTGGCTGCTGAACAACCTACTTCATTCTTTAGAGGGTTGCAGTCACTGAAAGTGGGGGATCAGAAACACATGAGATTAGTTCCTCTTGCAGATTTTTATTTAGCTGGATGGATCATGTGGCACTAGACCAGCCTCTCCAGTCATTTAGATGTTCTTGCTGCACAGAGACTCAAGTTTGTTTTCAGAACCTGGTGAAGATTTTGCCTTTCACTCGGGCTCAGCTTTCCGGGTCACTGCTGGGAGCTCAAATGGTTGCTCCATTCTGTGTGAGAAGTACGTCTGTCCCACCAGCCCCCAATGCTGGAACAGAGACTGTCAGGGGTTGTAAACTCTTGTATCCTGGAGGTATTTTGAAGCTCAACTGGATGAGATCTGGATGACCTGCTTGGGATGGGTGTTCGGAATAGAGATCTCCAGAGGCCCTTCCTATATGTTTCATTCTGTGATTCTAGTTCTGTGGAAGGACCATGGCGTCTTGAATGGAAACTGATACTCAGCTGCTGAACAACCACAGGGTCTGCATGCGGTTCGTGACCAAAATAGCTGTTTCTGCACTGCAGCTATTCTTTCTCAGCAGCAGAGTGTGTCCACTGATCATAAGTTACTTGTTTCCTCCTCTGGCCAGTCTGTGGGTGACAAATGTTTTTACCACGATCAATCTGCTGGCTGCTGTTGTAGCTTGTGCCAAGATTAAATCTCTTCTGCTTGGTTAAGGCTGACTTTTGCAAGGTAGGATGTGAAAAGTGCGTGAGCCTGGGAGAAAAACAGAGGAGCAATACCAACTTCTGGTTTGTGTCTCAGTACCTCCTTGGCAATCTGCTGTGGAAATGCTTAGACTACAAAATTTCTTTTTTTAACGGTTGAAAACATCTTTCAGAAGCTCTGAAAAAGTGCTAGAGATAAGCAGCACCTTTCCTTTGCTGTGCCCAGTATCCCCTAGCAAATGAACAGGGTGTGTGAACATATGAACATGATATTCATGTGTCCATCACCCTAACAGAGCAGAAATCTTGCTGACCCTTGAAACGTTATCTGGTAGGTTCTGATCAGACAAAATTAGTCTGCGTCATTTCTCTGGTGCTGCTCTGTGCTATCTTTCAGATTCTGCAGTTTGAGACAGATATATAGGCTGTTATCAGGCACAGTAATGCCACAGCTGTCCATGCCCTTGAGTCAATTTGTGTCTTCTGAAGAAGACTGAAACTAGCAAACACTGTAGGTAAAATCACCCTATTCACAGGGGCTCTCAGTGGGGTTCAGCCCCACAGATGTGAACCTTGGAGCCTCGTCGTATCACAGCAGGCCCCATGTGGCCTGAGCTGAAAGCTTTGTGTGCATGGCAAAATTGGGTTTTAAAAGATCTGCCTGAGCATATTTCCTGAACAAATAACATTGTGATACTTCCTCGGGAAAGAGAAGCAATGATAATCCTCTAGAAACATTTGTTTCCCATCTGTCTTGGTGAAGGAGGAAGGGAGATGGACTAGGAGACCTAAAATTAGCTTTAAGGGGCTTCTCACAAGCAATGTTACCTGTAGGCAGTGTATTGTTTAATTACTAAGGGTCTGTTTGCTTAAGCTACTGGAGATCAGCCAGGAACACTTTACTTTTCTCAGTATTAGTATGTTCTTTGGGAGTAAAATGTTTGTTTGTTTTTGCTGTCCCAGTGTTATTACTACACAAAGAAGATTGATGTATCCTTTACAGTTGTATTTGAATAGATGGGTCACACATAAAGACAAATAAATGTTGAAGAAGCAAACCCAAACCAGCCAAACCAACAAGAAAGTGAACAAAACAACTGTGTCTGGGTAGAGATGTTTAATTAGTTCTCCTGTGTGGTCTCTTTCTTACCCTTCTAACATTGCTGGGGTTAATATTAAAAATATGCATGTTAGTGTTTCCCAAACATGTGGTATTTGGGTATTGCCCCAGGCAGTAGTTGTGGTGTGTGGAGGTGGAGCTGGGAGGTGCTTTGGTACTAGGACCTCTGCCTTCACCTCTCCCTGTCCTCCTGGCTTAGGCAGATGCTGCAAGAGCTGTGCTGCTCCCCGTGGGAGAGTGGGGCTGTGTTTGGTGTCTTTTAATGAGAAACTCTTCTGAACAGAAGTCCTTAGAGTACTTATGATGCAGCACATGACTCAAGTGAGGTCCTGATTCCATCTGTGGCTCCATGACACATTTGGTATAAAAAAAATAGCATTTTATTTTCGCACTTGGTAAGTTGTTGCATACCATTGACCTTTCCTTAAGAGGATGATAAGTTTATTCCTGCTGCTACTAATTATAGTAAGATGAAAAAATAGGTGTACTGCAGGCAGTAAAAGTGGTCTTCTGTGAATGGGAAATGCAACATAATTTTTAAGTGTCATGATACTAAATGAATTGCATTTGCATCAAATAATTCTTCGTTTTCTGTATTGCTGTTCCTGGTTTGCTGCTATTTTCCTGCTATTAATTATTGATTTTAGTTCAAACAGAGTAGCTTTTTTTGACTGCCTTTTTACTATGGGTCAGGTTCCTGCATATAATGACCAATGAGTTCCACTGATTGTAGATTTTAACATTCTTGCCTGACAAGACTGTGCCAGATGTGGATCCCAGGATTTATTGTCCAAGAAAATAAGTCATTTCCTGTGGGCCTCTGATATTCTGAACTTGGAGCTATAATCCACAAAGATAATTCTGAATTGGGCTTAAAGGCATAAATGTTATTGTAGATGAGACAGTAATAAAATTCCTGGGAGAGAAGCTGAAGAAGAGTTGATTGTTAATCAAGACTTTTTTTGCCTTTCTAAATAGAGTGGAAAGCTAAGCAGTGTGTCCATCAAATGAATACGGAAATTACTGTTCATCCTTTTGAAGGGCCTTCTGGTTGTAGTAAAAACTGCATACACAATTAAGAGGAACCAAAACCAAAATATCTGTCTAAATGAGAAGCCATGAGGAGGAGATAAACAAGGCAATGGGAATGGGACAATCGGAACTGCCTGAAAACCGAAAGAACTGAGAAGAAAATCAGTTTGGATTTCAGCAGCTAATTTAGGACAAAAGGTCACTGAGGGTAGAAAAACCCAAACTTTATCAGTATTTAGAGTATGTGCTGGTATGTCCCAGGGTATTTATTGTTTTTCTTACTGGGCTTGGAGATGTTGTTTAGCTCCTAAACCAGAGCTTTCCCTTCTTTTATTCAGCCAGTAGAGGAGAAGTGGAGCCTGGTGAGTTGCAGCAATGCTGAGAAATGCTTAAGTGACTGTTGTAAGC
Organism: Strigops habroptila; assembly: GCF_004027225.2. NCBI lineage: Eukaryota > Metazoa > Chordata > Aves > Psittaciformes > Psittacidae > Strigops > Strigops habroptila. The sequence continues at coordinate 3,067,367 of NC_044281.2, forward strand.
TACATGAAAACTTAAGTCCCAATTTCGTTGATGCTATACTACTGTTTGTGCCGTAGCAGCATCTACATGCTGCAAGGGAGCCTGCCTAGGCTAGACAGCATAAAGACTTGTGGCAAGATGTGCATTGTTGTTCTGGACAACTGACATCAAAGTGGGGCAAGGATGGAGGGGTGCCAGGCACCCACAATAATTTGGGAGAGAGTGGGGGGGTGGGGTGTGTGAGGGGCATGTGGGAAGTGTTGTGTAGGAGCCTGACCTGCTGAGTGCCATGCCTTCCTATCTCCACACACCAGGGAAATGTTTGCTTTGTTTGTGGTCCCCAACCTGCACATGAGGGTGCTGAGGCGCTGGCACAGGGTGCCCAGAGAAGCTGTGGCTGCCCCATCCCTGGCAGTGTTCAAGGCCAGGTTGGACACAGGGGCTTGGAGCGACCTGCTCTAGTGGTAGGTGTCCCTGCCCATGGCAGGGGGTTGGAACTGGATGAGCTTGAAGGTCCTTTCCAACCCAAACCATGCTGTGGTTCTAGGAAGGGGGATAGTTGCATTTGAAGGGCTGTAGAAGGTAGTTTTCTTCCCTGAGCTGGTTAGAGCTGTCCCTTACAGGTCTTGCATTCAGAAGGGCTGAAAATCTACATCTTTGGCTAATGGTACATCATAAGTGGGTGGCAGCAGCTCCTGTGTTAATAGCAGAACTGTGAACTCTGCTCCAGAATGACTGAGGACCAGGTGTGAGGTGCTTACATTAGCATTGGTGGGTAATGAGGTATGATGTTGTACCAGCTGCTCACCACACTGTATCAGACTCAGGCATTTGCTCAAGTTAATCCTTGTGGTGCCTCTTGCTGCTGAAATCATTTCTTATCAGAGGACCTGCAGGAGTTGTTTCCCTTCTGCATCAAGATGTTTTACCTTTTCCTTTTTGGATTGTTCTGTTTCTTGGTCTTGTGCCATACTCTCTCCCTCCTCCACTCCCCCCTTTCTCTCAGCATCGGTACTCTGGTCCCATCCTGTTGAACAGCCCCACATCCTGCCATTCCTACAGGCTGACAAGAATAGCACATGGCTGGGCACTCTTGAAAAGAGACATCAAACTAATAAATGAGATGGACTAACCTGAATATGCTGGACAGCCCTGGACACCCAAAGAGGATGCTTAGGATGTTTTAACCGAACTATTACAGGGTCTGGTTAAGTTTATATTGGTTTAAATCAGTTTGTCTTATATCTGCATTTGAAAGGGAGAGGAATTTTCCCCTCCAAATGCTGCATCTAGTTCTTTTCCATGATCTTCGAATCACAGACTTTTCTGAAACTCTTGACGTCACCAGGGTAGTATATGCTGGCAAACAAGGATTATGGTTTTTGTATAAGTCAGGCCAGCCTGATAGATGTTAAGGGTGGAGAGAGGAAGGTAGTGAGACATCTGTGATTTAATCTTCCTATAGTTGTTTTTCTGGCAGTGAGAGCTAGATGAGGAGTCACATTTGCAGAGAGGACTAGTGAGAAGTTCTTTGCTCGGCTTTGCTTTGCACTGGCCCTAGTTTTACTTCTGCACGTGCCATGTAGTCGTGTTTTGGCTAAGACCACATCCTAGCTGCAAACCAACCCAGCTGGAGCAGCAGGAACAGACTCCCTTCCTATGCAGCTGGAGCAGGTCTTAGCGATGTGCAACAGATGTTGCCCACTGGATGACAGGCATTTAGAATCAGCTGTAAAACTGGATTGGGGATTTTGCAGATGAAGTTGAATGAGGACAAGTGCTATTTAACAGTCTGTGTGCTTTAACAGAGAACTGTGTTTCTGTTACACTGAAGTTCTGAAAAAGAGCAAAAGCCAAGGCTTGGGATTCTGCTCTAAGAAACAAGACACTGAGTTGCATGTGGACTCTGGAAAGCCAGGTTTAGTCCTTGTTTTGTGTGCAAACTCCATTTGGGTGACCATATATAGCTAGTGAAGTGGCTTGCATGCTGTATTATGCAGAGATCCCTGATGCAGTCCAAGACCCAGAAGTGAGGATATTAATGGTGGTGTGAAGCCAATTAGCCATTGTACTGCATGGAGACATTTTTCTTTAAGTTGGTGAGGTTTGCTACTGTATAATGTACTGCAGATCTTCATAGGAAAAAACCCCAACACCAAAGTACTGATGTCTTTTTCTAGTTTCAAACCATTTATTTGGAGTAGAGGGCAAGACATCAAGCATCTATTTGTGGTGATTTAAGGAGCATCAACAACAAAGTGAGAAGAACAGAAGGAGTGAATAAAATACATTTTCCCCAGAAGGTTGCTGTTTGCAGAGGAAACTCCTTTAATGGTTTGAACATAGAATCTCCTTTTAAAACTTCAGTCTGTTTGATAAAGAAATTGAGGGATTTCCACTGGGAAAACTTGAGATCTAAGGAATAATTGTCAGGAACAGCATATAAAATAGAAAACAAAGATTCCCAAAACTATATGTTTAACTTCTGTATGCAAAAAGCAGGCTGGAGGAGAGCATGCAGAGAGCATTCTTTGCTACATCTGATGTATGCAACACTGAAGTGGTTGGGAATGTTTTCACAGTTTGTCGTGTTATCATAAGAGCTAATTTAGAAAAGAATCCAAAACATTTGTGTCTGATGGACAAGTTTCAAACCAGCATTTTCAAATTTATCTACTAATGTAAATTCTTCCTTCAGTGGCAACAGGATCTTATAATTACTAATAATGATCTTAATGAAACATCCAGTACAGCATTGTTGCTGTAATTGATTTTATAGCTTGAATAATACAAGCCAACATTTCTGGTGGATTGAAAAGGATGGCAAGCTTTCACCAGCAAAGGTTAGGGGAAGTTAATTCTTTTTTATTTTTGCAAATTTTTCTTTCTTTCAACTAAACTGCTTGCACATTGTTCGCAATCAGTTTGAAATTCAGAAAATCCCAGTCCTGGACACTGAATATGAGCAGGCTGCAGCGTGCGCTCGCAGCCCAGAAACCAACCGTGCCCTGGGCTGCATCAAAAGAAGCGTGACCAGCAGGTCAAAGGAGAGGATACTGCCCCTCTGCTCTCATGAGACTCCACTTGCAGCACTGTGTGCAGCTCTGGTGTCCTCAACATAAGAAGTGCATGGAGCTGTTGGAGCAAGTCCAGAGGAGGCCACGAGGATGATCAGGGGCTGGAGCACCTCCCATATGAAGACAGGCTCAGAAAGTTCAGGCTGTTCAGCCTGGAGAAGAGAAGCTGCGTGGAGACCTCAGAGCAGCTTCCAGTATCTGAAGGGGGCTACAAGGATGCTGGAGAGGGACACTTCATCAGGGACTGTAGTGACAGGGCAAGGAGTGCTGAGTTCAAACTGAAACGGGAAGTTCAGGTTGGACATAAGGAAGAAGTTCTTTACTGTGAGGGTGGTGAGGTTCTGGCACAGGGTGCCCAGAGAAGTGGTAAATGCTCCATCCCTGGCAGTGTTCAAGGCCAGATTGGACAGAGCCTTGGGTGACATGGTCTAGTGTGAGGCATCCCTGCCCATGGCAGGGGTTTGGAGCTGGATGATCTTATGGTCCTTTCCATCCCAAACCCTTCTATGATTCCTTTATTGGTGGTCAAAGCAAAGCAAGCAATCCTGGTCATTAAAGAGACTTAAATCAAAATGGAAAGCTTTTTGCTGATATTATCTGGGTAATAAAATTTCCCAAGACTTTACCTGTTGTGATCTGCAGCCAAGACATCGTCGGCAAAGGGAGTGTTCCCATGGGTGCTTTTTCCTATCTGGAGAAAACTAGATTAAAAAATAAAAAACCGAAATCATCATCTTCTGTTTGCTTGGAAGTTTTCAATGGGCAGAAGTGCAGCAAGTCTGAAGAGCAAAAGATGAGTAGTATTTTTGACAGCTTAATCAGCCTTGTTGGTTACAGCATAACAGTGATGTAGAAAGTACTAACATACTTGCTTTTCTCTTCCCCCCTGGCTTTTGCCAGATCAGTTGCAAAGTATCCAAACAAGATACATGCAGGCTCCGTCCAGCAAGATTTAGCTTTTTCTTTCTTGGTTGAAGAAATCTCTTAGATTTGGCTTGATGAATGAAGAGTGGTCAAAGAATTTAGTTTATAATTCCCAGTTCTAGATTTTATTTTGGGTATGGCTTAGTACTGTGGGTCCTGTTACCCTCTTCAAAAGGGACTGAATATTTGAGAGTGTTCTTTTATTGAAAGGGGATCAGGAATTTGCATTCTGTGGTCTGTCAGGTGCTACCATGTTTTTAAAACTTTCTACCATAAAGCTAAGAAGTCTAAAGAATCAGTGTAACATATCCATTATCTGGGAAAGCAAGAAGAATTTTGCACACTTATTTTCTAACCTAAGAAATAAATATCTCGTTTACTGAAATGGATTCCATCTATACCATGTTTAACATATCTTCTCTAAGGAAATCGTTGTTATAGCAGATTACTGAACAATACAGATGATTCAGAGATTGATAGGGATAGAATATACAGGTGAATATTTGAAGTGCTGGATAGGAACCAGAACTGCTGCCCTGGACAGGTAGGAATGGTGAAAGCAAAGCTGTCAGTTCATATCGTCAGAGTTAACACTGAATAGGATGATTAGAATGATTTTCCTGTAAAGATAAAGCGTATGGAAGTGAATAAACTCCTCAGCAACCATTGATTCTTTGTTTACCCATCTCCTATCCTTCAAGACAAGGAAAAGTACAAACAGTGTTCATTGATGGGGCTGGTGAGGTGTGTTCCCTTTGCTTGTCTCGTTTACCTTATTTAATGTTTGATTTATAGTCTCAGTTGGGAAGTTGTGCTTTGGTTCTATGCCTTGTCTTGGGGCTAGTGCTGGCTAAGCAAATGCAAATGAAAGAAAACACACAGGCTGTGACCACAGGACCAAGTGTTGTGTGCTGAACGTGTGGTTGGTTGTTGTGCTTGCCTGCAGTACTGCTGTGTTCTGCTGCAGCACTTGGTCCTGCCGTGCTGTGGTGATGGCTTCCTCTGCTGTGCCTGCCTGTGTCATCTCTCCTGAACAAGATTTATTCCCCGTGCTGGAGTGGCTTGCAGGTAAAAGCAGGTGCTGAAGCTTTCTGTTACTGGGGTTGTTCTGGCTTTCGAGTCAACCTTTACCAAGTGTTCTCTCCGTAGGGCAGAATTATCCAGTTCTTTAGTTCAATTACCATTACTGCTGACATATTTGCCTTTGAGCTAGGGGCAGCACAAAATAGGTTCTAGCCTTAAAGACATCATCAACTCAATGTACCCATGTATGTAACCATGATTACATTTGACTGGAGTGCTCTTTGCTGGTAATTTGCTCTGCTGAATGCTCTTTCTTCCGTGGTCAAGTGCAGAAGAGTCCTATGTGAGGTAATTATGGCTGTGCAGTGTTATCTGTAGGGCTTTAGCAAAAAAAGTTTTGCCTCTCAAGTGCATATACGATCCCATTTTTAACACATGAGGAGAGGAGATGGGAAATATCCCAAGACCTGGACAGAAGAGCACACACTTGCGTGTGTGTGTATACATATATACATACAGTTTTCAAATAAACTTGCACCCTAAAGATTCTTGCCTGAGTGTACTAGGTAGAGCCTGCCTCAATTTGTCTTGGCCAAAGGTATCCAGCTACCCAAAGCTGGTGTATGTCTCACTAATGTTATTTAAGAAGAGTGATGGAAGGATGAGTGTAGGAAGTGACTTGACTGCATTGCTGAGAGATCGCAAAATGCTGCACAGCAAACAGGGAGGGGTGGGCAGGAGAGAAAGCCTAAAACGTAAACCAGTATAGTGCAGACGGAAACTAAAAGTTGGATGATCTGCCTTACCAGTAAGAGACAGCAAATTCTTTTCTGACGAATTGTATATAGCAGAGAAAAACTAGCTACAAGCGTGGAAGGATGCAGTGAGACTGCAGTCGTTTCCTGTGACTCCCAAAAGTTCCAGGGTCTGTTCAGCAGGATTCAGCGGGCTGTTGGAGGCAGAGGCTCACCAGAGGTGAGCAGCAGAACTGGGTCTCTGATTCACATGTGCAGCGACTGAATGGTCAGCAGCAGAGTTTCTAAACTCAACCTTTGTAGTTTGAAGTGCCTGTATCTAAATTTAGGGACTGGTATTGCACTTAGGAAATTTTTTTTGCTTGCAGTGTGCTCTTGCAGCTCATGGGTTTACTATACCTCTGTGGACCACATACAGGTAATTCTGCCTATGGTTTGACATTGATGCATATGAGGAGATTGCAGCCATTAGCACAGGCTTTGCATAGAAGTGATGTGGCATCTGAAGTCCTTTTCTTGTTGTGCTGTCCTCTGCATTGCTCTGTTAATGATCTTATTGGTGCTTTCTGAAACCTGCAATTACAGTGAGCTCTGTGATGGATGGGAAGCAGCATTAAAGGATTAATGAGTTGAACTGAATATTCTGTGATTCCTTGGAGTGTCAACATCAGCATGCAACAGCAAACTGCTGATTAGCTTGATTCAGCCTTTGGCAGCCAGCACAAGGCATTATCCTGACACAGTGTGCACTTCAGCTCCTGCAGAAGGACTCAGGGTCAGACTTACTGTGATACAGGATTAAGAAAACCCCCAATAACAAGATAAACCTCTTTAAAAGTGGGACCATGGCTTACATGTGTTGCAGGTATAAATACACATGACATGAAGGCTCAAATCAGGTGTGCTCTTGATTTTGCCTTACAAAGTGGAAGTAGTCAGTCTTTGCTCTTCAGATGTTTGTGTCGTGGCTGTGTTTCCTCCTTTTCCATGTGCTTTCCTTTCCTGTCTCTCCTTTAAAAACAGTAAAAAGTTTTTGCAATTGAAAATTACACATACAGGCACATATACATGTGTACACTGAAATATTAAGGATCAGAACATGTGTAGCTTTCATAAAGCCTTTGTTCTCTTTGATGTGGGTCCTTGAATATAATTACTCTAAGTGGCCTCTGCCTATGTGGTTAGGTTAACATTGCATGCCCTGTCAGACAACTCTATCTCAAATCAACACGTGGTCTAGAGACTCGACAAGTGTATTCTAATTTATTCAATGCTGCAGCTGTACTTGCTTGCTCCCAAGTGTTTTCCCTGTACCTTTTAAAATAAAACATGCCATCAAAGAGACTATTCCAGAACAAAAAAGTGTCAGTGGAAAGGTTGCATGGGATCCCTTGAGCCCTGTGCTTGGTACGTCTTGGTTTTACAAATGGTTTTGTGGAAGGACCAGCTGAGGGTAGTAGGGCTGCTTGCATGATTCCGTACTACTTTCAAGAATCACGGCTTGCTGCGTCAGACCCCACTTTCATCTTTTGCTCATCAGAATAGATGCCACGGGGTCAGCATAGGGCTGTTGGAGCACTTTTTTGAGTGTCTGCTTTGAGTGACCAGCCTCCTGTTAAATCAGATCCCTCCATTCTGAAAGCCTCTTCAATGTTGGAAAATCTCTGCCATGATAAAAGCTGGAGATGAATTATATATGTAGCTGTCTGAAGTGTACCAAGACAAACTCTTTGCTCAGCACCTATAATTACAAACTGTTCTGATCCTGAATAGAGGGCTTTAAAAGATCGCATTCAAAGCTGCTCATTAATTATGTTACTGAGTGTCAGCCCTTTTAATAAAGGAAAAATTGTGTTCTTCCTTGGCTGAAATACAAATACAATAGAGATAATGTCACTTCCCAAGGACGGATTATTTCAAACTAGAATGATGCTTTGTGCCCACTAATTAAAAGTTAATAAATCTGTAAAAAATGGGATTTCTAAGCCAGATTTGAATGAGTTTGCCATTGTTACTTGTGACTGTGGTTTCTGGGTGAAGTGCCAAGAAAGCCCTGCTATGTGTCCTTTTCTTCCTCAGTTAACTTTTGGACTGGGTAGTGTTGTTAATGTGCTCTTTGTGATGCCACTGTCATTCATTCAGGGACTGGGAGGCCACCAAACTCCTAGTATTTATATATTTTTATTCAGAATAATAAGAAAAGCTTATTTTAAAGGTTTGTTTTAATGAATTCCAAGTTCTGTGCGCTTCCACATATGTTTCTAGTATGGCTGTAGAAAATTGAGTGCTAGTCAGCCCTCGTAGGTCAGACAGTGCCCCTTTTGTCATGTTGCAGCACAAAATGTTACTCAGATTCTTAATGCACTTGACCCCAGTTACATCTAGATGATGTATCACAGACTGGAAAAGCTGTTAAAGGAACCTTTTAACATCAGCGAGTCAAATGGCTCATTTCAGGAAATACTGGAATAAAGGGTGTTTGTGCAGTCTTTGTGGCAGCCTTCTTCATGCATATTATAAAGCAGTCTTTAATTATGAGATCACATTATTACTCCTGCCTCCTTAAGTGCATGGTATGGATGTTGCTCCATTTGGGAAGAGCCACTCAGTGTTTTTGGTTTTTCTCTTGTATTTTTAGTGCAAGCCTTCATTCTTCTTATTTCTTGCAAACTACCTTAAGAGTGTTCTGAAAATACCGTATCAGTCATTCTGACATTATCTTGGCTGTCACATGTTTAGGAGTTTATATTTCAGAACCCTGCAGTGAAATGGAGGTGCGCTGGCACTGTAGAGGTGGAACAAACTTTTAAAGTCCGAGTACTTAAAGTCCAAGTGAGACCCTACTTGGAGCGCTGTGTGCGGTTCTAGTGTCCTCAATGGAAGAAGCATGTACAGCTGTTGGAGCAAGTCCAGAGACCATGAAGGGTGATCAGGGGCTGGAGCACCTCCCATATGAAGACAGGCTGAGAACATTGGGGCTGTTCAGCCTGGAGAAGAGAAGTGGAGAGAAGTCTGCGTGGAGACCTCAGAGCAGCTTCCAGTGTCTGAAGGGGGCTACAAGGATGCTGGAGAGGGACTCTTCATTAGGGACTGTAGTGACAGGGCAAGGGGTGATGGGTTTAAACTGAAACAGGGGAAGTTCAGGTTAGATATAAGGAAGAAGTTCTTTACTGTGAGGGTGGTGAGGCGCTGGCACAGGTTGCCCAAAGAAGTGGTAAATGCTCCATCCCTGGCAGTGTTCAAGGCCAGGTTGGACAGAGCCTTGGGTGACATGGTCTAGTGTGAGGCGTCCCTGCCTGTGGCAGGGGTTGGAACTGGATTATCTTAAGGTCTTTTCCAACCCAAACCATACTATGATTCTATCCCTACTTGTGGGTATCCAGTGGAAGCTGCTCAGGTTCACTGTGGAGTCACCCACCCTCTGCTCTGACCCTGTATGAGCAGTCTGGGCATGGAGGTGCAGGTAGTCTGACACCAGACCTTGGACAGAGACTGGGAAAGAAACAGCTGTGTAGGACATCCTGCTTTGAGGCCGCCATCCTCACACCTGCATGCTCCTTCCTCCATCCCCAGTCCTTGGTTTATGATGTGCCTTTGAGTTGTGGTGTTAGGGAGAGCTGTCCTACAGATACCTCCTGTGCTTCATCCCTGGAGTAGCTTTAATTTCTGTAAGAGTGAGGAGCAGGTCCTGTGGAGAGACGCTGTGATTTTATAATTGAAACCTGTCTGTCAGGAGGCTGGAGTTTAAACTGCTCAGAAAAGTGAATTCTTTAACTTCTTAACTTTTTTTTATTATTTTTAACCTGGAATGACAGTCTTTTTAGATTATTCAAGATTCATAGTTACCAAATCAGCCCATTTGAGTGTTTCAGATCTTTAGGGTTACCACAAAATTGAATGGATCTGTTATCTAATGAAGAATTATGCTTCCCCAAATCAATCCTTCATACTGTGACACTTAAAAACTCCAGAAGAACTTTCACTGATTTCTGATGTGAATACCTTAAATTGAACTTGATTTTCAGAAATGAGCATCATTTGGTTGCTGTTCCCCCCAGATTGTAGACTGGGAGGTGTTTGAACATTAAAATAGTGGGAACCTGTAAGACAGAGGGAGACTGTTCATTTAATGCTTCCTCTTGCAAAGCCGTGATTGGCAGGGCTGAGTGTGGTAGTGTGGTTTGCAAGCAGTGGGCAGTGGTGAAGCTCTGATTGACTTTGTGGGCTCAGGAGAGAGTAACATGAGAAACACTCAAGGATATGTTTTAGGGAGAGAATGGGAACATGTAGATTCTCAGGCAGCAGAAGCAAGTGAAGATGCTTTTCAAGCATCTTTTCATCACTACAAAGAAACAACTCACATTGTGATTACCCAAGACACATATCCAAGACGAATGCTTAACTACTATGAATCAGCGGCATTCCCTGGCATTTTGGTAGAACTGTGCTGATCTGTCCCTCTTAGGAATCAGGCTGTTGAGTGTGGAATCTCATTGAAGAGTAAAGAAGTTTGAGGCAATTCTTTCCTCACAGAAATCTTCCAACACCTCATACAGTGTCAGTGCTGATAAATTGAAAATTGTCTAAGCAGGTAATAAAAGGATGTGGTTTAACTTTACTTGCAACTCTAAAGGACTTGGATAAACTTCATGGAAGTCAGAATTGCTATGAGGAAGACATTGCCTATGAATGAGAATAGGAAGCAATTCAGAATTTACAGGTTCATACTGGCAGAAGCGCCTTGTCATGAGAGGATAAAGAATTTCCTGGAATAGGAGCAGTGTTAGAGCCACACTGATTGCTCTTGAAAAGAATTTTTTTGTTGTTACTTATTTTCTCGCACTGTTGGCACCCTTGCAGTGTGTTGAGTTGCATCTTTGAAAATGTGTTAAAGCATTGAGAAATGGCAAAAGGATAACGGGATCAGTCAAAGAACCAAACAGAAGCTTTGAAGTTCTTTCACTGCAGAAGTACCAACAGCAGACAATGTACTTTTGGTGTGAATTCCTGTCCTTGAAACTGGGAGATTCAAGTTGAAAGGATATGCGGTCGATAGAGCTCCTGGGAAGCTGGGCTCTCAGCTTCCATTAATGATAGCCAATGTGTATCTGCTGCTTTTTTGCACAGCAGGGGGGATGCCCCACAGATCTGTTTTATTACTCCCTCTTCAGCTCTGAGCCATAGATCATTTTTCATATGTAAACAATTAAAATATTCTGGGGTTTTCAGAACTCATTAAACTATGAATTTCATGAGACATAGCAAGAGGGACTAACAAAGGTACCACAGCAGCTGAGGAACAGTCTCACTCCAATTATAGAGAAAGTAGGGTTTGATATTTCTGGCTTTTTAAAGAAACAGAAGATGAATTTGTTCTTATTTCACAGCACCTGCTGTGAGCAGGCTGCAGCAGTAGGCTTCACACGTGAACCTCATTTCACTTGTGTATTGTCAGAGATGAGGCCTTCACAGTACATCCACAGCTCTTGCTGCTCAGCTTCATCACATGTGAGCAGGCAAACATCCAAAACTCCTGGACTGTCCATTATCTGCAGTGGGCAGATCAAACAAAGGTAGATGCCCAAGGCTGGAAGGAATTGCGAGAGATGCAATGCAGACTTTGGTTGAGGAGGCAGATTCCTCAGGATAACCCTGTCGTGTTTACTTGACTCTCTTTGACTGTCCAGAGAAGGTGAGGTACAGCTAATTTAGTTAGACTCCTAATTTAGATTAGTCTAAAACTCTTTTGCAAGCCTTTCAGACGTGTTGAACAACTGTTAGTTTTATACTTTGGAGGATTATCTCTTGTGTTGAGGCACATCTGTGTGCATACAACAATCAACAGTACTAGGTTGATAGCTCTGACAAAAGAGCTTTGGAAAATCTGATTGTGGAAGCCGAATATCCAGTTCACTTTGCTTTTCTGTGGGGTGTGACTTGCCTCCACTTAGAAGTCAGCACAGCAGAGAAATGTGGGATTGCACACCGGTTCCTCCTGTGCAAAGTCATGTACCTGGGCTCAACCCATTGGGTCTCAGCTAAGATGTTGGTGAATGAAGCTATGTGCTGGAAGATTTACTTTTGCTGCCTCTGCAGCAGCACTACTACAGCACTTTGCATCACTGAGGTTCATGGCATTGGTTCTTGGATGATTTTGGACCTCATGAAATACTTGTAAACTCAGCTCAGTGCTCTCTTCTGGCCAGTCACATAATGTATTGCAAAGAAGTAAGCCTCAGACTGACCCCTCTGAGAACTCATTCAGCCCCCGGAAGAGTTGAGCACGTCTGTACTGCTCTTTTTCCACTAAATGTCCTATACTGTAACAGAAAACTAGGTTAGAGTAGTTTGTGTTGGTTTTTTACAGAAGCTGATTTGATGAGTTTGATCATCTAACCATTTTTTGGGTATTTATAATTGATTACTGGTTTATTTCAGGAATCTGAGTTACACTGACAGGTCTCTAGTTGCCTGTGTGGAAACCATCCTCTTTCCTTGTTATGGTGGTCTTGTGCTTGCCTTTGGGCAGTGCTTTAAGACTTCCCTCATCTCCTGTGAGCTCACAGCGTCAATGGTTTCATCCACTGATGTGTGGTTGGTTGGTGTGGTTTGTGGTTGGTGTTTTGTGGTTGTTGTTTCTTTTTTTGCATTTAAAAAAAAATTGCAGTTAATAAAATTGTACTTTAATCTGTTTCATCTGCTTTACCTACATGTGTCTCTTCTTAATATTCTTTAGACATATCTCTCTCTTTTGGTCAGTGCTGTAGTTAGTTACATCCTAGCTTGCTTTTGCCACAGATTAGTTTATCCTTGTATCTTTATTCCATCCCTATGGAGCTTCCCTGCACTCTCTTGGTCTCCTGTGAAGCCCTGCTGACCTGTGCAGAGTTGCTTCAAATCTGTCTTGTCTTTTTTTGAGATTCATTAGCCTTAACCTGCTGCACTCCTTCCTTCCTTCTGTTTGAATAGTGTTGTCAGTTCAGGATCACAATTACCCAATGCATCTCCTGCCTTCAGTTTCAAACAGCTTCTCTCTTCTAGCCAAACCAACTCAACCATCTGAAATGAAACGTACCCAGGGTGTTAGAAGATGTAGATGTGTCCAGCTGTGCCAGTGGGTGTTTTGGATGAGCACAGCTGTCTTCATAACATGTGCCCCTCTTGCAGGGCTGGTGTAGGCTGATAGATGGGAAATTCTGGACAACTTTCTTTTCCATTTGCATGTTACTGGTAAGCTGTTAGCGAAGGACTTTGCTAACCAAATCTCCTAGTATGGCCCATTGCAGGAACACCAACTTTACATTAAAGCTGACAGAATTAGCAAATGCTGCTGTAGTTACAGGAAAGGGGTAGATAGATTATTCAATGTAGGTGTGTTCTTCAAAACCAACTCCTGATTTTGTTAGCCAGCAAGTATTCACAAGGCAAAATGCCAAGATGTAGCAGTGCTAATTGTGTTTTCTCTGAGTCAAACAGTAGGCATGGTACTTAATTATTAGTAGTCTTTTCCTACATGTGTCTTGGGTGTTCACCACAGGCTGCATGAGTCAGGGTTCTGATTCTGGAAATCCTGAGGTTCCTAAAGCAGAAAGAAGCGGTAAATGCCCCATCCCTGGCAGTGTTCAAGGCCGCGTTGGACAGAGCCCTGGGCAACATGGTCTAGCGTGAGGCTTCCCTGCCCATGGCAGAGGGTTTGGAACTGGATGAACCTAAGGTCCTTTCCAACCCAAACCATTCTATGAGTCTATAGCAGAAAAGTAAATACGTGTCTGATTGGTATTTCAGAGCCATACTATCTTGCTAGCAACAAGTCTGTTTCCCTTTTATCATGACCTAGGATACTAGGATGAGTCTGGAGTCTCTCAGGGAGTAAACACTGCGGACTGGGCCTTAAAGATGCTGAAAGTTGGCAGAGATGCTGGGGTTATGTGCTGTTCAGAAGTTTTATAAAAGAGATCCTTCTTGTACTGTCCCTACTTATCTCTTGCTTTGGGTATGGATTGGGAGCTCCTCAGAGATTAGGAGGTGCTGAATGGGGTTTTGCTCAAGAGGGGAATATTATGTAGGAGTTGTGAGATGATTGTTTTTTGCTGACCATTATTGGCAGTGTCTGGCCGAGTAGCATCTTCCTAAAGAATGCCGAATCTTTGGTGTGTGACGCTGCACCTGGGGTAGGGCTGCAGACAAATCTCATTTAGCAAGTCTAACCGGCTTAGAGCTGATTTCCTGCTCAGACATATGGAATTAACCAGAGATAATGGGGACCACGCCTGGGCAGTGTATTGTAAGAACTGACTTTTAATTTTCTGGTATTGGGAGGAAAGAAGAAATAGTTGAGCTTGAGGTGCTTTCCGCTTTTCTCCTGGTTGCACTTGCATCTTTCTCCTCAGTTATGATAGCAGTGTGCAGCAGAGTTAGTCTTTTTTTTTTTTGCTTTTACAAAGTTTTCCCATGCTTAAAAGCAGGAGGTAGGGATGTTGTCCTGGCTTTCTGCTCCTGACTCAGCCACTGACACGTTAACTTTGACAGGATACTGAATCTGCCCTTCACTACCTTTCAGAGCAATGAAATGCTTCATTTATAAGTTTGATAAAGTCAAAGGCAAGACCCCCATTGCTTTCAGTGACAACCCTTGTGCTTATGGGTACAGTGAGACATAGCAAAGTTGACCCAAAGTACAAAGTACTTTTATTCCTGCTAGTATTTATTTTCTGCCCACTCGTCTTCATCCAAGCAGTGAATATTATACATATTTGTTCAGCTGTGATTTTTGTTACCCCAGTTCTAGCAGAAGTTAATGTTGCAGGTAGGGTGCATGCTGATGAAGGGTGATTTACAGGAAGATGGTCCATTTGCTGGCTGTTGGCCTGAAACTGTAAAGGGAAGTCTGCCTGTTGTTCCTCCTTCTTGGGCAATTCATAAATACCAACCATTTGCACTTTATAGGAGCTTCTCCCCTGCCAAGCCTTTCCCAGGATTTGCAAAGCAGTAATTAATCCTCATTTATGCTGTTGCGATGATATTATACTCATTGTAAGATGTGGTAGTAACTAGAGCACAGAGTAGTTAAAGATGTGCCCAAGGTCATGCAATAAACAGCTGTAGCACCAGAGAGAATTCTCCGCTTGAGTGCTCAGCAGCACTTTCCTGTTGCAGCTTTTCTGTGGTACATGAAACTCAATTACATGATATTCAGTTTATAGGTCCCATTGGTCTGGGCTGCAGCTTGTAAGCAGATCATTTTTTACGGTGCAGTGGAACTGTGGGATTCCTGGACACAAGAAAACTTTTGGTAAATAAAGTCACATAATCTGCATTCTTTGTTTGTTGACTCCTTGTGCTGTCAGTTGTTGCTGTTACCATCTTTTGTAATTTTAGGTGAATCATCCCCAATGAATCTAGATACGTGAAAGGTCTTCTGCCTTTCTGTAGATCTTCTCGTTTCTCTAAAGGAAGAAGGGGTTTAGTTGTTTCTGTGAAACTCTGATCCTGACAAGACACCGTCAGTGTAGCCTGGGTTTCAGTGGAATCTGCTTTTCTATGGATATACACTTTGTATGGGAACAGGCATTCTGAAGGCCCAGGCTGCTTGGTGGGACATGGTCTGATGGATGAGAAGGCATGTAAGCTATGATGGCAGGAGAGGTTCTAGTCACTGGAAAGGAGAGTTTAGTGTAAAGTTGCACCTTTACCAGAAGCAGAGAAGGAAGGTATTTTGTTAATCACACATTGCAATTCATGAGTCTTTAAAACATTTAATAAAATGAGAGATTTTTCCCTTTAGCAGCTGTCACTAACTGAGAGCTTTTGCTTTGTTTCAGAGTGTGGAAACCTGAACTTAAAATATCCTGTGACTGACAACGTGACGACACCAAAAGGTGGGTTTTCTGGCTTTGTTCATCTCTTATCACTCGTTCCAGAGCACTGGATATGCTGTACATCTGGACTTTACTAGGATGGATTGCCTAATGGATCTCTGTGGCTTGTTCAAACAAAATCAAAGAGTTTGATAGGACTCCTCCCGTGTCTGTGCATGCATATGTTGAGTTTTAAACAAACGGAATGTGTCCATTTCCTGGGCTGCACATTGAGAGGTGTTTATGGCACAGAGGTGGAACCTTAAGTGAAAACAAAAACATGTTGGGGTTTTGCCAACCTTTTTGTGCAGGTGTCTGTTTCCTGTAGGGAATGTCCAGTGGCAGTAGGAGTTGAGCTATCCAAAAGCCGTGCTGCCAAGTACAAGCACTGCAAGGTGAATCTGTGACGTGGTGTTTTCCTCCTGTCACACTTCAGGATTCATGGTTGCCAAGAATGTTCTATGGAATGTGTGCTCATTACTTATCTGTCAGTCTCCACCACATGCTCACCTTGTTTGAGGGTTTGTTGCTCTGCTTTGTTGGAATGTTTTATTGTGGTTGTTGATGGAATATGGAAATTTGCAATGCAGCCCAGGTGCACAGAAATGCTGATCCCTGGGTTTCCCACTGAAGCCTGGCATTAACTGCTCAGAGGAGGGTTTGTGTAATGGGTGCAGACAGCTTTTGGTTATTCGAACAGCTCAAGTGAAAAACAGCTGGTAAATACCACTTTTGTTTTATCCAGTGGTTGTTGCAAGAACAATTATTTGGTCATTCCTCTTCAGCCAAGGAAAGTGGTCATCTTGGCTATACTTGAAGTTTTCAAGCACCAGGTTTATGTGGTGACACTGCACGGCCATGATGAAGTCATAGGTTTGGTTTTGGTTTGGTTTTGTTTTTCTTTCCTGGAGCTGGTTCTTGCCCTTCTTTATAGGGTGGGGAATGGAGTAGAAACTGGGACATGTGTTGCCTGCATCTGTGTGCTGAGGGCAGTTTCTTCTGGCCACAACATTGCTGCTCTTCCAGCCGCCCCTCATTTCTCTCTTGAAGGTCATAATTCTCTTTTCCAATGTCTTGAAGGTATGAGTCTTTCTGGAGTACATGTCCACAGCAGGAGGGCAAGCGGCAGCAGTATTTCAGTGCAGGGTGACAGTCTCTCTGTTGGGTATTTCAGAGTGCAGTGTTAGTCACCAGCTCTGGAATACTGTGTTGTAACTGCGAGGGACTGCATTGCAGACATACTGCTTGTATTTTCCAGAGGCTAAAAAGAATTGCCACAGTCATGTAGGCTTTTTCTCGTGCATTTGTGGAAGGCAGTGAGAGAAGCGGGTGAGGTGTGAAAATTTATCAGCCAAACTTCAGTTGTCAACATACTTGAAATGAAACAGCCAGGGTGCCTGCTCATGGTATTAATCCTTATTCAGTGTGAAAAGGTCTAGCTTTTATTTCAGTGAGGTCAGGATGCTTCTTTTTGCTGCCCTTCTGCATGCCATTAAACAAGATTAATTAGGCAAAAAGGCCGATGGTCAGGAAGAGCTGAGTCTTTCAAAACAGTAAAGAGGCCAGTCCAGTAACTCTAATGGGAGGGAGTGATTTGAGGATCTGAGCTTGAAGTGTAGACAGAGCTGTTTGGTGGATGCTCTTTGCAAAGAGCAACAGTGAAGTTGAGGAGAGTTCATTCTGCATTTGAATTCGCTTGTGCTAGTTTGAGCTTCAAAAGCCTTGATGGCAGGTGTTGAATGTGCTGTCGGCTCTTACTAAGAGCTCATCATGAACAGTGGTGTGTGTAACCAGGAAAGTCAGTGCAGGCTGCAGAGCCGTCAGCTGAAAGGGATAGCTAGGCTGTCTGCTCTTAGAAGTGAGTAGTAATCCAGTTCTCTCAGTACCCAGAATACGGGTACTGCCAGCTGTGTTTGAGCTCCTTGCAATTTATCATGTAGAGAAGTGGAGAGCAAGAAACCTTATTGTATTAAAATAGTCAGTTTCCTAAATCTCATTTTAGTAAGCTGATCAGGCAGTGAGTGCAGGCTGCAGGAGCAGCCCTGGACCAAGGCTGAATAAACACTTGAAACTTTTGAATTTTGTAAGCTCTTGTTCTTCTCTGTGATAGTGTTCTTTCCCTCTTCTCCTGTGTGAATCTAAGGCACATTCAGATGATGTTACGTTTTCATAGCACGCTAAATGTTCAGCTCTCCCTTTTGTCTTGGTAACCTTCCTTATAACCCTCTCTTAACCTTTCACACAACCTGCTTAATGGCAGAGAAGAAATTTACACACATTTCTTGGTCTCACTCTGTTGCATCGCTTTCTGAACTGCCCCAAAGGACCTTCCCTCTCCTTCTTGCTCATCACATAGCAGTTGTGTAGCTTGCACAAAGGAATGAAAGCAAGGTCGTTTGTCTCAGGCCTGTCCCTGCAAGCTCAGGCACATAGTGAATCACCCTTGCAGGGCAACAAAACCCAAATCCTCAAAACAAAACATGAAATGTAAATGCAACAGTTGTGTTTTACTGAGAATCTGGTAAAAAAAACCCCAACCTAAACCAAAACAAATAAAACCATAGAATCACAGAATGGTTTGGTTTGGAAGGAACCTTAAAGCTCATCTCGTTCCAACCCCCTGCCATGGGCAGGGACACCTTCCACTAGACCAGATTGCAGATGAAGAACATAAGTATATATAGGAAATTAGTTTCCAAACCTCTACTAATTCATGGTGAATTTCCATGTGGTATGAACAAAAAAATTGAGAGAATTAGAGAATTTTATCAACAACCCAAAGACCTGCATTGCCTACCTTAACATTAGGCCCTTGTGCGTGGCTACTGCCAGCAACAAGTGTGCTTGCCCTGCTCTCTACTTGCAGAGAACAGAGTCTTTCTGGAGAACATCTCTTTCCATTGAGTCTAGAAAAAGCTTTTGGTGTTTGGATACCTCTGTTCTGTTGAATGTGAGGTATGAAGAAGCGGAGTGAGCTTGTGTTCTTACAAGCTCTATAAAACAGAGCTAGCTATGCATTTACCTCTACACTGTTAAAAGAGTGATATGAGAACTGTGATCACAACTTATCCCGTGGAGTCTTTTGTACTTCTGTCTTTAAAATTGCCGATCTTTTGGGCTGCTTGTCTTGCAAAAGTGGTCCGCTACAGCACAGCGAATAAATGATTGTAGTAAGGCACCTGATCTCTTGAAGAAGTCTGTCATTCCACCAGGGTGTACTGGTTCTCTAGTTCGCAGTGGAAGATGATGCACCTCAAGCTGTTTTCTGAAGCTGCTCACATATACTCACCATTACCACTTTCTCCTACTCCGCTGCTAGGAGTGGAAAGTGTGAAGGGATTCAGGAGTGCAAAGAGCTGCCACAGCAGAGGTTCCTGAGGAGGGTGATGCCACGTGTGTGGTACAGAGAATAGTCTACACTGCGAAGCAACACGAATGTTATCCTTAGGCCCACTCCTTTCTCTGTTACAGATTTCCTGTGTGATATTGTCTTTGTGCTAAAATAAAACCAGAGAAAGCCAGACCCACTTCCCTGATCCAGCATCCTTTGGTTTGATGCTAAGGGCTGTTAAATACCACAGAGAGTCATGTGAGGCAGAAGCTATTTAGACTGAGCCTTGGCTGTTCATGCTGAAGTCAAGAAACTTGACCTTACCCACTGCAAGAAGAAATCCAGTTGCTTGGAGGTGCTCCTTGTATTGTTGTTCCAAATGCTCCTCTTGTAAGAAGGAGCCCTCTAGCATGTGGGTCTTGCAGACCTGTGTGATGCTCCCTGTGTTCACACATGGAAAAGTAGGAAGGGCACTGGTGTGAGGCCTTCCTCCCCAGAAGCTGGTGTGTAGGATGGGGACCTGGGAGCCCATCTGGCCTGTGCCGGGGAGGAAATGAAAGGGGGAGGTGTTGAATGAAGGTTGTGGCTGTACTATTTCTTCTCCAGTAGTGCAGGCAAACCAGCTGGCACCCACAGGACCCTGCACCAGCTATACCTGCAGTGTTAAGTCTGATGGACAAGATTTCCCTGCTGAAGTCAGCACAAGCATGTCAATATTGCACAGCAGCAGATCTGGCTTCTTGGTTTTGTTGTCTTTCACATGCATCTGGGCATTTTGACTACATGTCCAAACCTCACTCACTCAAATAACTCGAAGCCTGAGATGTAATGACAGAGTAAGGGAATGGTTTTCAACTGAAAGAGGCTGGATTTAGATTAAATGTTAGGAAGAAGTTCTTCCCTGTGAGGGTGCTGAGGCGCTGGCACAGACTTTTCCCAGAGAAGCTGTGGCTGCCCCATCCCTGGCAGTGTTCAAGGCCAGGTTGGACACAGGGGCTTGGAGCAACCTGCTCTAGTGGAAGGTGTCCCTGCCCATGGCAGGGGTTGGAGCTGGATGAGCTTTGAAGTCCCTTCCAACCCAAACCGGTGTGGGATTCTGTGATTATGAATATACAGAAACAGGTGCTCTTTTTGAGGGCCACTTTGTTTTTCATTGTCTAAGATTACATTTAATGTCTAAAGATGCAGAGTTTAAAACCCAGTAGTTTTCTGAGTGCTAGCAAATGGTTCAGTTAATGTTCTACCAAACACCAGATGTGAAACCCAAACGCAAGGCCAGAAAAATATTTATTGAGGGAGTATCATCTGAGGAAGCTGTTCTTATTGATGCCAGCAGCTCCTGAGTGCTAGTGAGTTAACCAAGGAAGTGTTTGTGGGTTGTTTTGTAATGACTAATTCTATTGCCAGCAATGTCTTCAGGATAAAACAGCAAATGGAAGGAACAGGTGGGACACGACTTCTTTAACAGGAAACAACATATTGTAGAACTGCAAGCGTCTGCTTCTACTTAATGCTCAATCTTCAAACACTCTGTGAGGCAGTTCATTTATGTGGAATAAATGACTTAGATCAGCCGGTGGGCCTATACGATACTTTCATATTTTAAAAACTCCTTATTTTAGTAATTCAGTGGGGTAAAAACATATCCTTTGTGACCTCCTGCATGCCATACCAGGAGGCTGGAAGGCACTAAAGAGAATAACAATTTTGATTAAATCCTTCTCCATAGCAATGAGTGGGAGTTTTGCTCTTGACTTCAGTGGGAGTAGGAGCCAGGCCCTTTCTTTGTAGTGCAGCAGTGACGTCTTCTGAGACAGTATTAAAGAAGAGGTGTTATGCCCTTTAATCTGAAAAGCTTAAATTAAGGAAGACAAGTCTCTTTGGAAGGAGAAAACATCTTTTATGAGGTTAACTGATACAGCAGGGAAGCCAGGCAAGTTTGCAGGTGAATAGTAAAGACCTGGGTAAAAGTTTCTATTCCCAAAAGCTTTTCTTGGTGTTTTGTTCTTTTTCTTCTTTTTTTCTCCCTAGCTGTAGGAGTTGTTATCACTATCTACAAGGTTTGCTCCACTTCCAGCCTTTGAGATAGTGGCTGTAATGTCTTTATGACTTGAGTGTCTTTTGTTATTGGTGGGGAGAAAGCATTTCAATCTATAGCATTCAGAAATAGAAGCTTTTCTATTATTTACAGTCGCGACTCATATCCTGTTCATAGACTTTTATCTCCATCGCTGATGTCCTCACATGTTTCTGGAACCATTACCACTCAACAGGTGGTGTTAAGAGTCTTTCCTTTCTCCCATAAAGTCACTTGGGGTTTTTTTGCACTGGTACCAGCAACAACAGAACCAGGGTTAAAGCTCTTTGATCTGGTAGGGCAGCATGGAGGGTCTCACTGCAGGTCTGCCTAAAGGGAATGTCAGATTTGTGGCCAGGTCTGTTAGAGAAAAGGGAGGAAGGACATCCTGAGAGAGAAGAGATTACAATCGTAAGAGGAATTGGTTATGTTTCTTACAGCTTTTAACTGCTGTAGGCATAAACATGCCTCATTGTCTAAAGACATTACAGTATCTCTTTTAGTGTTGCTTCTTACCTTGGAAGCATATGGGATTAATGGGAGCCGTTCACCAAATTCTTTATTTTCAGAATTTGAAAGGTGGATTGTAGAATTCAGTTCATTTGTCTGAACAACATATAAAGGCAACAGTTATTTCACTTTAAAACTTTCATACAAAACCCCTCTGTTTTTGCTTGGAACTGATTTTGCCTTTTTACTATTATAATTATCTGGTTATTTTACTGTGTGAATGAAACACATAACACTTCTGAGGATACACAAATCTTACATCTTCTGTTACTTCTCTTCTGAATATTTGTGTGTAGCTGAAATAATTTTGTCAAGTCACTTGGTTTATAATCCCTGGTCTGTTTAGCACCAGTGTCTCAAATCCTGATGAAATCAAGTCAGCCCTATTGTTCTAGGGAATGTGGTCTGATTCAGTGTGGGTAATGTTAGCCTGAGAGTTGGGAGAGTTGGACATAAGTGGTACCTTGTAACATTTTGATCCTGACCAGAAAAGAAGAAAATACTTGGTTAGAGGTCCATGTCAGTGTTGACCTTATTTAACCACTGTTGCACAAGGAACTGTTTATGCTGTCCTGTTTTTCTCCATCTGATAGGTTTATAATCCAAATGCTGTACAGCACGGTGCTGTGCATTGCTAGATGTTGATACGAATGCTGTTATCTCGTGCTCTGATGCTGCAGTGGCAGTTGCTTTGAGCTAAGGCTTCCAAAGACACGTCTTCTCAACATGAGTCGGGGGGAATTGTGTGGCTGAAAATGTGAAAACCTCAATCCTTAGTTTTTAAGTGCAGTCCTAGGAGAGATTTGGCTGTGGCACAGAATTGAAGGCAAGAATTCAACTGATTTGTGTGCTCTTAGCTGAGCTGTCACACTCGGCCTGCTCTTTTCTACTATTTGAATGCAAAGCTCAGAGCTAGAGAGGATACAATGCAATGGGGATAGGAGCCAGGTGTGGGGCAAGGCTCTGGTTCAGTGTTTGCACTGGAGAAAGGCTTTTGGATCTGGGGCTGGTTTGGAAAAATACCAAAGGATTTTTGTCAATACCAAGTCAGAGGATAGTGCCTGCCCAAGAATCCTTGCTATGGAGGTGGGATGGAAGGTGAATGGAAATGTGCCTGTTTCCAAAACCAAACCTTCACTGAGTCACAAATGAGTTTGAACTCATACAGGACTGTGGATAGAGGGAAGCCCGTGTTCCCCAGCAGTGTACAGCCCCATGTCTTTTGTCCACCCTGTGATTGGGGGGACTAAGGTTAGGAGCCAGAAAAATGCCATGTTAGTCTTCTGTGAAGGTGTTTAGTTCCAGAGCTGAGGCAGAGGGAGAGTGAAGGAGGAGCTTGCTTGGAGATCCATCCCTGAAGTGCAAAGGGAGCACTAGTACCTCCAGTTCACATGTGAGGAAATGAGGCACTTTTCAAGACATTAATATTATCTGCAGACAGTAGGCAAGTCTGTGCCCAGCTGGGATCAGACTCCAGTCTGCTGGGTCCCATGCGGGGCTTTGTTGTCTTTTCTGTCAAAGTGCCTGTTTCCACTGTACATCTTAATTAAACTGCTTACCCTGATCTAACAAATAAGCAATAGCTCTGCAGTGCAAAGACTAACAGCATGGACAGATGTGTGTATAAACCTGTATTTTGTTTCTAACCGCATCAGGGGGGTGTGTGTCTGAGGCATGTTATAATGTACTCAGAAGGAGAAAATATGGACCCCAGCCCATCAAGTGGGAAACTATTGCTTTGGATGAAAAGCTCTTGGTTTCTTCAAGCAAATACAGAGGCAAGTTTCATGTGTGAGCTGTGGGAGATGACTTAGAAAGCTTTTACTTTTAAATCAATTCTGTCTGATTCTGACAGTATTTTTGAATTTACAGTTATGCATTTTCATAATAAGCAGGAGCTGAAACTAAAGATTGGTGTGTTTAAACTCTTCGTGTCAGAATGCAATTGTGTTTATGCTAGAAAACTTGAAGCATCAGAAGCAGATGCTTATTTATCTCTGAAATTGCTGTAGCTCCATTGATTTCAGCAGACCTGCACCCACATGCATTTATAACAGCCAGCAAACAGGCTCTTGAGTCTTAGAAATGCATCATTTCCAAGAAGATGCCGAGCAACATCTGTAACATAGCAACAGGAAAGTATTTATGCTGTTCTTGTTACTGCTGGTCTCAGAGGTTAGTGGTAATAGTGAGCATATGGTGGAGAGTTTGCTTTAGTTTTGATCAGTCAAATTGCCTTGAGAGCGGAATGCCTACCGAATTTAAAACAATAGTTATGGTGGTGGTGCAAGGACCCAGCTTTGAGGAGCCTCAGCTTTGAACCAGCTTTTGAACCAGCTTTGGTTCAGAGCAAAGGTTTGGGAAGTTATCACACTGCACGTCTCCATGGTTTCTTCTTGCTTTCCATGGAGTTAATGCTTTCCCTATGCGAAGTGTGACCTTCCTGAATGCATCAGGAGCTTTGCCAGTAGGGTCTGGCATCTTTGTTTTCCCCTTCCAGGCTGTCTGGAGCAGTGTTGAAGGCTGTGTGGGCAGCAGAAGCCCCAGTCTGCCATCCCATGGCAGGCCTTTTGGTTTTGCTGTGTCTGGGGATGAAAAGGAAATGCCTTTTGTGCATGGTAGAGAAGGAGGTACTGGGGCTGGGAAAACAGCCATGGCCCATGAGCAGTGATTATGTGTTCCTCAGGATCAGCATCTCTGCCAGTGTTAATCAGCACCGAGGCCTGAGATCAGTGCAGCACCTGCTGCTGCTTCTTGCCTGCTGTCAGGTGTCTCACAGTCTTAGGCAAATAAACTGTTTAAGAAAATGAATTACTTGGATCAAACCATTCTGAAATGAATAGCACCAGCTCCTGTACCAGCCAGGCAGACACCTGAAAGATGTCCTGTATTTACACAACATGTAGCAATTAGGTTTTCCCCTGGCACCTCTTGTGGTTTTCACATTGTTTGCCTATTATTTCTGCAAGGGGAGAGGGGGAGGTAATGTGAGTGTCGTAACTACTGCCTGTAATTATACAGCCAAAAGAAGCAGGGGAGAAAAGCCTTCTGGGTATTTTCTGCACCCTGGGATTTATTAGGGTGTCTTGTGCTGACAGAATGCGATGTAAAATTGCTTTCAGTGTTCATCTCTCACCATGTGAGATGGAAGGAGCAAGTCTCACAGAAGTCCCGTAGCACGGAAACTTGCCCATCATGGGCAGTTCTCTCCCTTTTTTAAATGGCTTTCTGGTCTCGCAGTGCCCAAGCGCTGTATCGCTTCTGGCTGGAAAGGCCAGAGAAGGATCCAAGAGGAACAGAGGAGTTGGACAGAACCAGCTGCTGCTGGTGGGAGGACACTGCTGTTGGGAGACCCCAAACTCTGTTTTGTATTCTGTGGTTGCAATGAAAGCAGCAGGTTTAGAGCTGGGTGGGCTTTGCAGCCTGCTCATTGAGCCAAGAAGGTTAGAATTCAGCAGGGAAGTACATGGAGAGGCTGCCTGATTGGAGACCCGTGGGTCTCACATGGGATGTGCCAGGTAGAGCCCGCAGGTTGCCTGAACAAGCTGTGTGCCAGGTAAGTTCATCTGGGGTAGGGGCAAACCCTGATCCAGGAGCCAGGATGTCTGTTTCCTTCATGCTGTCTTCACTCGTTCTTCCTCTGTGAGTACTTGGGGCTGTGACGAGGGTGAAAGCCATGACTGGCACAGGGGCGCTGCTCTCGTGTGTGGAAGCGTCTGCTGTATTCTCAGTTGAAAAGATGAATCTTGAAGACGCAAGCAGTCCTTTTTGGGAGCAGCATTTGTTTGGTGGATCACAGGCACTGGCCGCTGACGTCGCTGATGCAGTCTTTTTAAAGCTGTAATCTCTTTGGGCACGTTCAGATGTGAACGTCATGCTGTCTGCGGCTTTAGCTGAAGCATGTCAGGCAGCCGTGTCACCTTACTGCAGGCTTTTAGAATGCTTCTTTTGCTTCTGTGCAACCTGAATGAGTATTTGCCCAGAAGCAACAGGTTAAGGGCTGTCTTAAGAAGACTCCTGTTCTGTACAGTGTTTCCAGAAGCTGCTTTCTCCAGCCTGTGGCTGGTGACACTGATGTTTCAAAGATTGGGATCTTAGAGCTCATCCCTGAGCGTGAATGGGTTTTTTGCTGTTTTCAGCTTAGTTATGGAGAGAAGAGAGGCATGAGAGATGCTAAGGGTAGTAACTTACCTGTACAGTACACGTTTTGCAGGTGAGAAATGAAGCTGAGGCTGAAGGTTACCCAGCTTTCATGAAGGTTACTGAGAGTATTTGTGGAAGAAGCAATCTGCATCTCATTTTTGATCTTTACAATTAGTGTCAACGCAGAAGAGAGTAGGCAAGCCTCAGACAACTTTATTGTGGTTATGAAACGTGTCTGTGCACAGCAACTGTGATTTGTGGTTTCATGGCATTTTTGAAGTGCATGATTTTGTGGATAAAACTTGCTCTTGTGGGGTGGGCAGGATGGGGAAGAGAAGTGGAAAAGAGAGAGGGACATTCAGCCAAAGTGGAGTGGCTGAGAGCTGCTTCAGAAATATTCAGAAAGCAAAGGGGTATCTTTCTGTTTTAAACATCAGTTCAGAATCTTTGAGCAGGAAAACCCAAGCTCAGCCCTGCAGGTCTGGAAATGCTGTTGGCCTGTCTGCAGATCCTGTTTTCCCCTTGCCAGAGCCCTGTGGAGCAGGAGCAGGGAGTGGCGTCTTGTACCAGTGAGGGCAGTGCGACTCAGGCCTGCAGCCAGGTCAGTGTGGTTGAACCCTTGCTGTAAGGCTAAGGGATGGTCAGAACATCCTTCTCTGCAGTGGTGCAGAGTAGACATTGCCCTGCCTCTGTTAGGCCGTGTCTGCTTCCATCAGGAAGCAGTATTAGCTTCCTAATGAGCTTTTCACAGCGTTTGGAAGTTGCGGTTTGGGTATAGGTTCAGCAGCAGCACTTGTGGAATTGGGAGATGTGGGAAAGCAGGGTGGAAATTCAAGATTTGCAATTGCAGGTGCAGTCATAATGGAGATTCTAAAGAGATATTGGCCCACAGTATATTTTTCATGTCAGCTTTCACAAGAGCTGCAGATGTTGGGAGGCTGTCATCTACCTTGGGAGACGACTGAAAATGTCTCCTTTGAGCAGGGGGGATAAGCAAAGGTGATGCTGCTGTACTGATGAAAGGGCCTGGGACCTGGTGTGGTCAGATTGCTCCTGGCATGTTCTCCAGGCAGATTGAACGAAATGTTTTAACAGTGAAATAAATCCGTGTTCCTGAGAAACAGCCTGTAAAATGTCAGTGCTTGCATTTCTAGAAAGGCTGCTTTCTTCAGCTCCAATTGATAGCCCCTGCAAATATGCTCTGCAAAGTTTTTGTAGGGTTATGTGGACATTGTGTGCCTCTACGTATGCTGACAGACTGTCACATTTACCACTTTGATTTAAAACTGTCTTTGAATCTCCCGTTTAATTCTTGCCCTTCTGATTTCCACTGGATTAAACAGTATGCTGTAGACCCTCTTCTCCACCAGTGAGCAGTGGATGGGTGTATCGACGAGTTGTTGGGAGATGGGTGCTGCCCTTGTCCCCTACTGCAGAGACCAGTCTGTATGATGTACTCCTGCGATGGCATGTCTCATCTTGGTCTTGTGTAATGCGGTTGTGCTAGATCATACTTTTAAACTGCCGGACTTCTGAGTGCTGATTGCAAATTGAACAGGAAAGATTGCTTGGATTGTCAGCAGGAACACAGTAGAAGGCATGACCTTTCTTCTGCTCCTTGGGGCGGAGCAGAGGTTTCTGTAGCATTCTGCTTTGAAACAAATTGGTAAATAGCAGGGATGTTCTTAATCTATTACAGGTTAGCTGCTGAGGTGTCTGTAGGCTTCTGAGGTGCTGAAGGAGATGGGGTGGAAAAGACATTAAATAGAGATAAGAACCTAAAAAAAGCCAGTCATGCAGAGATGTGGAAATAGCTTATTCAGGCAGGAATAACAAAATGTAGGATAAATTATGCCAAATCAAGCAGTGCAGATGAAAATTTTGCCTGAGCACAGGCTGTGACTGTTTGCCATCGTGAGGTTAAATCGGGGATAGTGCAAGCTGCAGGGAGTGCAGCAGCTAGGAAATAAAAGCGGCCATAAGGTCAGTGCTCAGAGCCAGGTAAATGAGCCATGCTGTAGGACAGGACAGGGGCAGTGCCAGAGCTCCCTGGAGATGTGATTCCAGAGGTGACATATTCTGGTGTCGTCCTTGACAAGGAGAACAGGGCTGACAGTGACTGGCTATTCCTTGTGTCCTTGTTTGAGTTAATGGGGAAATTGCTGTGATAAAGGTAGTGCAGCATGGTCTATGTGTGAGGAACAGTGGAAAACTTTAGGACTCTGTATGACCTTGTTGTGGTTTAAGCCCAGCTGGTAACTCAGAACCACGCAGCCGCTCACTCGATCCCTGTCTTCTCCCCCACCCCCTGCTCCTGGAGGGATGGGGAGGAGAATTGAAAGAATGTAAACCCCACAGGATGAGATAAGAACAGTCCAGTAACTAAGGTATAATACAAAACTACTGCTGCTACCACCAATAATGACAAGGGAAATAAAGGGAGAGAATATAAAACTAAAAAGGGAAAAGAAGACAATAAACACAAGTGATGCACAATACGATTGCTCACCACCCGCCGACCAATACCCAGCCCGACCCGAGCAGCGATCTGGGTAACTCCTCCCAGTTTCCATACTGGGCATGATGTGCTGTGGTATGGAATACCCTTTTGGCTAGTTTGGGTCAGCTGTCCTGTCTCTGCTTCCTCCCGGCTTCTTGTGCCCCCCCCCCCCCTCGCTGGCAGAGCATGAGACTGAAAACGTCCTTGATCGGGGTAAGCATTACTTAGCAACAACTAAAAACATCGGTGTGTTATCAGCATTGTTCTCAGACTAAAGTCGAAAACACAGCACTGCACCAGCTACTAGGAAGGAGAAAAATAACTGCTACTGCTGAACCCAGGACAGGCCTTCATTTTTAACAGCTTTCATACTTTACAGTACCTTGTGGTTTCTGTGTAGTCATGTATGACGTAGGAGGAAAGACAGCTTGCCCCTCAGAGTGAGGGGGAGCCTAGCAAACCTGAGTTTTGCAAGGGGCTGGGAAGAGCCTCCAACCTCCTCCTGATGGGCAGGGTGCAAAATTGTTCCAAAGGCTCCTCGGAGAAAGAGGCACTATGTTTCAGCCCCATCTTATGTAAAAGCATGTCTTCATCTCTGTGGGAATGATGCTGGTTTCAGGTGTTAATGCTGGTGGAGAATAAAGGGAGATGTGGTGTCTTAAACATCTAGAACTTTCAATTGTCTTTCAATAAAGGCAACTTTCAGATCCCCCTTTTCTGTTTGCTAGCTGCCGGAAGATAATTTCCATTATCAAACATGACCTGAGTGTGTCTTCTGAGCATTCAGTATCAATTTCGTGGCAAGTGTTGGGGAAAAGCACATTTCTGCATATTATAGGGTACTTCTTTGCAGTATTTTTCTTTAAAAATACAAATAGGAAAAGATACTTGTTAAGAGAAATGTAGGAGCAGTTGGTGCATGGTTGTATTATGAAGGATCTTAAATAGGCATAGCAGTGGCCTTAAAAGCTAACTTCTAAATTCCTGGATTTTTTGACCATGTCAGAGTTCTGAGAGCGAGTGCTGGGAGGTGACAGTAATGCCACATCTGGCCTGTGCATTTGGGTGGGGAATCCAGCAGCTTCTCTAGACTTCCTAGGCCAGATGTTTTATGTGTTACGTATACGAAATTACAAAGTTTAAATAACTTCTTCCCCAGACCAATCCTTTCTCATTCTCTACATTTTGGCCTTCCTATCCATTGCTGCAGCCCAGCTGACTTCTGTACTTGAATGAATTGTGAGTGAATGGTTTGGCTCTTCTTGAGAGAAGCCTACAGTTCCCTGCCTGCAGAGCACTGAGGAGTAGCTAGTGAAAGCTGCTTGAAGTCCTAGCCAGACCACAGAGCCAAACTGTGATTATGGTTGCACACCACAGAAGCTGTCTGTTTGGGAAGAGATGGAGCTATTTGTTCATTCATGGCTTAGGCCCCACCGTGCAACAGCAGCCACGTTTGTGCAAACATTTACTCATTCTGTGACAAACCCACTCGTATTGGCAGGTTAGGAAGTGTAGCATTTTCGTATTAAAAGGCAATGGGTAAGCTTTGCCTGTAGCTGTAGACCTAGTTAAGAAATATACTATTAAGCTCAATTAGAGTGGCACGGTGAAAATAGGTGTAATGAAACATCATGTAAAGACCTGAACAAATGAGACGTCGTTACTATGAATAATGCTCTCTCATGTGAGTAGAACCACTGCAGTCAGGGGCCCTACACCGCTGTTTCATGGTATATCTGTTACTGTTCTTTTGACTTTGTGTTGATGCTTTATGTTGGCTGAAACATTTTAATGTTTATTTGGAAACTCAGTAACTGAAACTTGCTAATGGCTGTACAAAGCATCTTCTGGGATACTTTCTGCTTTGCTGGTATGGACTGAAAAGGAACAGCTCCTCCGTTCCCTTTCTACCCAGCCATACAAGATTGCAAGCTAAGTTGTCCTGTGGTAATATGCTTTTTTCAGTGTGTGTAAAACCATCCTGTCTCTGCATGATCCATGTAATACATGGGAAAAAATTTCCCATCTAGTAAGTGATGAGGGCAATTTCCTGTTAGCTGGTTCTTTTTGTGGTCTCTGGTTTCCAGCCAGTTCTATTTTTACTGCCTTTTTCTTATTTTCCCCCCCCCCCCCCCCGTTTCTTTCTCTTTTTTTAATTAACCAAAAAGGCTGTTTCTGTTTGACAATCTGTTACTATAATAGTTCTTACACCCAGGCAGGCTACAGTCTTAAAAGGCACCAACAAAAGCCATGAAGGTAATGTGTGTCCTGATGACATCTAAGCTTTTGAGCCGCATCATAAAGTCAGCATCAGCTGATGGGGGCAGGTGCGAGTCAAGCCTTTGCTGTGCTGGTAAATCACTGCTGAGCTAAAGCCAGGTCCAAGTAATTCCGTATTATTGTAGTAAAAATTGTTTTGTTCCTGATGCTGCATTTAGATTGATGTACCATGCTACTTATGTGAATAAGAATCTCTGAGCATGTAAGTAGTTGCCTAATAATTCACGTGGCTGTAGGGAGTAAAGCTGGGGAGCCTTACACTGAGGATGCAAGAGGAATCCAGCAATCTGAAACCTGGTGTCAATGAAGGAGTTCCGAATGTATGGGAGGAGTGAGGAAATGAAAAAAGATCCAAGTAGGAGCACAGGATGGTAGAGATGTGAGAGGGGACTCATTTAGAACAGTCACTTTCCATTAAAGTAAATGGAAATCTTGGCTGCAGTTATAGAAATGTCATGCTGCATGGCCTGTGTGTATTTAAAGCCAATCTCAGTCTGTTTGAACTTTTTCCCAAGACTTCAGGAATCTGGGAACCTTGCAAAATCCAGCAAACATCATGCAGGAGAGCGCGTTGGAATTACGACTTTATGGTGCTAGAAATGGTGCTTGAAAGGCATTCTGATAGCCAGATTCCTAGAAATACAAAAGGAGGAAACCAAGGTAATGCCGTGACAACGCTGTTTCACAGGTGATACTGTCAGCTTTGTAGTGTTGTGACCTTACTTGGAGAAGATTTGGCCCTTCTTCAGGCATGCTTTCCACCACCACCACCCCCCCCCGCTTCCCAAATTACATCGTTGGACTGGATCAAGAAAGCTGCCCATTCTGCAAGCAAAATACCACAAGAATGCAGCAAATGCACGGGGCAAAAGGGTGCGTTTCCTAACTAAGGGACAGGGGATGTGAATTTTGGTGCTTGTAGACAGTTGCCCTGGTTTGTGCCCACAGTAGATAGTTAGGTAATGAGGAAGATGGATATCTCTGCTTTCTCACAGATAGTAACAGTTGACCAAAAAGTGCTGAGAACTTAGCGCCAGGAGTCATTTGGCATCTGAAGCACAGTTTGTACAAGTCAGATCTAGCATCAGTTGCATTTTCCTCGCGTTACATTCATTTCTTGAATGTTTAAATGATTGTGTTTGAAGTGTTTATTAACCTGGCTACTCTGGAATGACCACATCTTGTCCTGTGATATTGGAAAGGGGAAGCATTTGTCAAACTGCCTTCAGGTTTTCTCCATGGTTTCTGGGTACTGGTCCTTCAAGCCACTAAGACACTTTTTAGTTTTCAATATTCAGAAAAGCGTGTGCTGAAATTCCCCTTTTCCCACGTGAAATGCTGGCAAATTTTTTGTGCTACGATGACAACACATCATCAGAATGGCAAAGTTGAGGTGTGGCTCGTGCCCTCCTGACGATAGTGCCACTATTGCTTTGAACCATCGCCTCAGTCACTTTCATTCGAGCAACAAATACTTTGGTATGAGTGCAAAATATCTTAAGGAACAGGAGGGGCTTTTTGTTATTTCTGAACTCCAAAGGTGTTTGCTTCTGTTGCATGTTTATTCCACTTTCATTTTGCACTGAAATAACCGTGAATGACTGGAAAACATTGAATCAATCCTGTAGCTCGTGCTGCAGGTGGAGTCTTTAAAGACATTTATTTTTGAAGTTCTAAACTGAGGACTGTGAAAATTAAATAATAAAGTAAATAAATTTGCCTTGGAGGGCTCCTGTTTCCCATCACTTTAGTAAATCAGAGGCTTTCTTCCTCCAGGAAAATAATCCAAGTACAGTCTTAATTTTCAAGCCCATAAATAGACTCTAGGCAATTATGTGCATGATTCAAGTTATAAGACCTACGTAAGACCTTTTTTGTCAAAGCCATGGCCAGAATTCTTAGCTATGAATGTTGCTGTTAGTTGTCTGTCTGCTTAAATGTCCTTCTGCTCTGGGCTTCTGGTTGTGCAGAAGGGATGTAGCTGAACTCCACTCCTGTCCTAAGAATATCAATGTTGTGGTCAGGTTACCCAGATTACACCTTTCCATGAAAAGAGCGTGTTTATGCTGCTAGAGGAGGGACTCTCCAGCTGTTCAACAACATACCAGATGAAAGAGACAATTCCTTCCCCGTTGCAGCTGAAACCCTTGAAGCTTCAGATGGTCCAGGCTTGGGGTGTGTGCACCCACTTTCATCTTGTTTTCCTCTGACTTTGTTTTCCTTGGCAAAACTACACTGCTCACTATTACCCCCATCTTTGGAATTGCACTGATTTCTTGTTTGGCTTTAGACTGATTTGGGCTGTAGAATTCTGTCTCCTCCACACTCTGATTTTGAATGTTCTCCATGAGGCAAGGAAATGAGTGCTCTAGGTGAAGCATACAGGAGGTATCTATGGATGCAGGTGTGGACCAGACAGTTGAGGCAGATTCTTCAGGAGCTTGAGAATTAACAGAGGAGGTGAAGAGGTTTAGTTCTTCTGTGGGTGGAAGCCAGTTTGTGCCAGTACTTTCAGGAATGTCCTAGCTTTGGTTCACCCAACTGAGAAACGTCAAAGGCCTTGACTGGTTGTGTTCTCCAAAGCTCCTGGTGCCTTTCAAAGGTGGAAGATCATTATGAAAGTGATGCCACAAAGGCTCACCCAAATGGGTTGCTTTACCCAGTTTCTGGCCTTTGGCCAGCAGCCTTTCTAGTTTAATAACACTGAGTCCTACCTTCCATTTCTACCCGCCAAGTCACCAACACATCTCTCTTGTCCTCTACTTATGCAAAGCAAGAAAGGATTCAAGATGCTTTCCAGCCAGAAGAGTGGACAAAGCCTCTCTGATGCCCACTGAGTGTCAAGAAGGAGCCACTCCAGCTTGATGAACAGTCTTATAGCAAGGAATGAAGTGATGACATCTATGGGAAGGGCCAAGTTTCTCAGCACTGATGCAAGCCATAACCTTGCTTTCCTGGTGTGCATGAGGCAGTTGGCGAAGGGAGAGCTTTGCTGGCAGTTTCTTTACTGGAGAGTTGTCTGCTAAAGCAGGTGCTCTGTGCCCCCGTTGGACTGCCCAGGCATGAAGCTTGGGACCGAGAACTGATCCCTGGGTTTCTAAACATTGCAAGCCTGGATGTATGCTTTTTGTTTCCTTACACGCTATGCATCTGAGAGTTCTGTCTTGCATCCATTTCCATTTCTTTTTTCTTGTTTTTCTTTCAGCTTCTTTCTCTCCTAATCCTTATAACGGGGTGTGTGTTGTGTAAGCTTTAGCAGGTCAGAAAACAGGTTTGCATTTGTATAGGAGACTTTCATCCCCTTTTTGTGTTGCTCATATTAGGACAGCAAGTTTTGTTTAATAAATAGCACATGACCCACTCATGTTTTTGCGAGCCTATAGTGATGTGCAGTGTTTTATGCAGGCTATAAACCATGATACGTGCATCTTCCATTTACAAGGCTGTGTGTACTTTCTTTCTTTGATGTAATTGTGTTGACAGCAGTGGGGTTGTTCCTGCCTTGCACCTCGATAAATGAACAGGGAGTAAAGAGCAACACAGGTTCACACCCAGTGTGTGCTGACTCATCTGCTCATAATCTTATGTGTGGCAGAAAATGCTTTTAGGGTACTCCTGGGGAATGTAGTGTCTTGGATACCAAGTTCAAGATGAGGTACATGCTTAGCTGAGGGCTGTGTAAAGCCAGGAGACCATGAGATGATTTGTAATGAAGGTGAAAATCAGTGTTTTCAAACCAGCAGTCACTAACCTGAGCAATTAACTGTGATTTTTTTATTTGCTTATTTTTTTTAATTGCATTTCTTATTAGACTGGACCAAAGGGTGATTTTAAATGGGCTGCTTCTGGACAAATAGTTGGTGATAGAAACAAATGCAACTCTTCTCGTGCAGAGGAGGGTGGACTAGACAATCTCCAGAAGTCCCTGCCAACCTCAACAACTCCGTGGTTCTGTTCCAGGAATGTGCAACGACTTTTGCTGTTCATAAAGTAGTTTGCTTTGTGGTCTCCTTAGTTTTCTGGTTGTGTGTTTCATTTGGGACGTTTCCAGTCTGTGATTTACCTCATCTCAAATTCCTCCTTGCCTTCTCCTTTGCCCTGCTGGGGCCCGATTCAGATGTTGATGTTTCATCATGGTGGTCTAGGAAACTGTTGCCTTTTTATGGTAGTTCTTGTACCTCTCTTAGCTCTGGGTGGTTTTTGCAATGTGAAATAAGAAGTAGGCTCCAGCACATCAGAACTCACTGCGGATGGCCAGAGCCTGGCTTTATACCTGGATCAAAGCATCTGAAGGAAGAGTGCTTAGGTAGAGCGATCTTGTCCAGTTTGCTGGTGGGCTGTAGCTTGCTTTGCCTTTCCCATGCCAAAGCCATCCAGATCACACTAATAGTCTGGGCATATGCTAAGATGCTGAATAAGACTAATCTCTTTGTCCAGAGAGCTTGGGTTGAAGCGTCCTCTTAGTGTGAGCCAGGGATTTACAGTATGAGTGGTGAGTGAGTCTATCTGACAGCAGGCGCTTAAGCCATGGTGTAGACATGTGCTTAGTGTCTTCTGTTCCAGTGGGGCTTTCAGAGGACAGCTTGGTCCTGCCTCCACGTCTTGCTGGCTCAGTTTTCTCTTCGGCCAATGGTCTGTGGTGTCCTAGTTAGCTTTTTCTTCCATGTACGCAAAAAGTGGGTGGCTCTGAAGAAGAAATATCTCGTTCTCCTGTCTACAGCGTTTCTAGGTGAATAAATACAGATTTTACCATTGCTCATCTGGGGGAACAAAAAGTATTGTAACTGATGAAGGTAGGTCGCCATCATTTAGGGCTCTATTGCAATGTCCAAACTGTGATGATAAAAGGTCAGTACACCAAAGTTTGATGCCTGGGGCTTCAGAGCCAATAATTTTTTGATCAAGGATTACTTTATTTGATGATTAGATGATTGGGAACAGAAGTAGCTGAATTAGCAGCAAGCTTGCCAATGACTCTGGTGGGCTTGTGATGAAAACTGTTCAGTAGTTGGCACACAGCTCAAACTGTGTGCAGAAATCAATGCCAGAAGTAAATCATATAGACCATTAACCTTGGAACCTGCAGAGGGCAAAATCCAGAGCCTTGTTGTTTGGAGCACCTGGAGTAACTCAGCATTTGGAGATGTGCATTGCATGGAGTCATCTAAATAAAAGCCACATAAACAACTCTCAGTCTGTTCCAAGCTGGCTGAAGGAGAGAAGGGGGAGGGATAAGGATGTGGTAGTTTCAGATGTGTTGCCATGGTGACAAGAGCCAATAAACTAGAGGAAAACCAGGAGTAATCCATAATCAAGAAGTGTAGCAGCCACAAAGTGGCGTTGCTGTTTGCAGAGGCTCAGGTGCATTGACGTGCAGCAGGTTCACTACTGTTGTGCTCAGTCCTGCCCTCATCCTGAAAAATACTTTTATTTACTGCTGGTTTCCAAAGATTTCTTGTTACTTAAACCATGTACAGTTATTTCTGTTACCAGCACATTAATGACACCTGCCAACATCTGATCCCAATCAGAGCTTTTTATGTACTGCATACAACAGGCTTACAGTACACCTATCTATCTGTTAACCATACTGTCTTCGAAAAGTGAAGCCAGTTTTGGTCTGTAACTTCTGGAGCTGTTGGCTCTGTATTTCAGTCACACTATGGAAGCTGGATAGTCCTACAAAGGGCATAACATTAAAGCCTTGAGTCAGAGAAGCCACCAAGCACATGATTTACTGTAAGTGCATAAGTGCTCTGCTAAGTGAGGCTGGATTGCCCAAGTGCCTGAAGTTATACAGATGCTTAAATGCTTTGTAAACTCAGTGTTTAAGTACTTTATCCCAAAGGATGCTGTAGGAACTTGTGCTGAAGTAAGTTAGGATGAAGGAGACCTCCTGCCATGCTCAGCAGCTACAAGGATTGTGTGAGAGGACATTGTTGGACTCTTGCATATTTTAGCATGATTAAAAAAAAAACACCAAAAGGCAGATTTCTGGGTTTAGAGTGATGGTGGTTTTGTTTTTTGGTTTTTTTTTGGGGGGGGAGGAGGGGCGGGTGTGTACAGTGTGATAAGAGTTTGGGTAATTTAGTATTAAAACCTGCCTTGAGTATAAAACCAGTATAGGTGGGGAACAGGGCAGAATTCCCCAGACAATCCATCCCACCAAGGATGTGAATAGTCCTTTTCATTTCCAGTAATGCTTAAAAAACTTGTTAAAATAGGAAGGAAATCTTGTCATTCAAATCATGTTTAATGTTTATGATCCATCCCTTACAACAGTGTTCAAACTGATGTTGAACACACTGGGGGACTTGTCTTTTGATGTTATTGATGAGGGTTAGTGGAACTCTGCACTTTGTTGTACTTGTGTTTAAAACAACAGAGACACTTTAAAACCGAACAAATCCTGCTATAAAATGGCAACTCTCTACAAGTTCCCAACAAATGAAAATAGGTGCATATAACTTCATGCAGAGCAGCATTTTTATCCCACAGAAGAAGAGGTCCTGGAGTTGCTAGAAAATCTGCTTGTGATACGTTTTTCCTGCTTGTTTTCCACAACAACATTGATCCTATACGACATCTACATATCTGTATAAATAGTCTTGCGGTGTGTTTGTATCTGGTACAATGCCACCCCATTCTCAGCTGTTTCCTAAACACTGGTGCAATCAAAAGAAGCAGTAATAATCTTTGGCTTAATAGGTGTAACCTACCATAAACTTGCTCACAGAAGTGCTCAGGAGTACTGTTGTGCCGAGTGAGCAATGTGAGCGTAGATGGGAAGAAGCATATTGCGGGAAAAGAGAACAACTAAGAGAGGCTTTTCAGTGTGGTGCCTGCTGGTTGGGCTTTGAGTCCAAGCATGTGCAGAGAGGGCAGACCTGCAGCCCTGTGTGCTGCCACAGCCCTTGCTGAGTGCAGGGCAGGATGTCAGCTGTAGCATCGGTTGGTTTCTCTTACTGGGCCAAATTGGTGCTGAGACACTAATCCCTTTTCAAAAGGCACCTGCTTTGCCTTGCTGCAGGCATGGCAGTCACTGGTGGGGAGAGGGAGCTGCTGGAGCGAAGCATCTGCACAGCATCGGGTCTGGCCTTGCAGCGAGTGATCAAAACATGCGGAGAGGACTGCACCTCCATGAAGTGGAGAAGCCACCTGGTCCTGGCTGAGCACCAAAATGTAAAACTCTAAGAGACCATCAGTTCTGCAGAGCAATTGAGCACCATTACAAGTTTCTTGCTGGTTGTAAGGTTGGGGTTTTTGGTGCTGGTGGTGAGACGTGTAAGCTGTGCCAAGCCTCAGTGTGAAGGAGGCAAATGAAATTCTTCTCCGTTGAGCATAACTCCACAACGCCTATAGGAATGTTTTTCACATTGGCCTAACGAGTTCAGTATGAAACATTTCAGGAACAAAAAATTTTGTTATTGGACCAAACGTTTCAGCTTTGTTGCGGTTCTTCTGCTTTGATGTGGAGGGCTGGAGTGGCAAAACCCAAAAAAACCCCCTAAGCAGGCAAGGTAAAAGGCTGGAGGATTTTGTGGCTATTTTTATGCTTGCACTTTCTTTTCATATTTTTGCAGTTCAGATACTGTGTTTCCCTTGAACTTAGGTATTTACCCCAGCACTTGTAAGGCTCAGAGCTCTATGCAGGAGGAGGAAAGCAGCCATACATTCTCTTTCCCTCCTGCCCACCCCTCCATACTCTGCTCAATTACATTCTGTGTTCGTACAACTAAAGAAGATAATTGGTTTCTTCCTAACCTTGCTTGAAAACAGCCCTTGTTAAACTCCTTGCTGGGAGTAGGATTGGATGGGACACCAGCACATTAAAGGCCCTCTCTGTCCGGTTTGGGGAGCACCTTACATTAAGGAGCAGGCTCACAACAGCAGAGCTGAGGGCATGGGGACAGACGGCGCCATGGAACGTGACCTGAACTGGTTAGATCCCTTGGGGAGATCTTGCAGCCATGGGGTGGCCCTGGAGGAACAACGTGGTGGTTCTTCCCCACCAGCCAAAGTGCCTCTGTGCTGTGCCAGATGGAGGCTACGTGTTGGCATAGCCCTGTGGCTGCCTGCTGGGTTGAAATGGGCACAGAGCTGCCTCTGGCCCTTTTACTACAGACAGGCATTGCAAAGGAGACAAGACTTTGTCATCTAATAGCACCCTGCTGCTTGAAGAAATGATTGGTCTTTTTATGGCAATATATAGCACTCTTCTTATGCTTTCCTAGCTGCTTTTTCTCATCAAATGACCCAGCTAGTGCCTAGAAAGTGTTCCTGGGATTGCTTCTGAATTAAAAACTTTCTGCAGTGTAGCAATATGCACCCCATGGTGCGTTGCACATCACAGAAAATGGGAAGTTAAGATCTAGCAGAAAGGCTCTTTCCTGCCCCTAGCAGCAGGATATTAGCTCAGAGGAAATGTAGCAGGAGGAAATGATGGTATATTAAATTGAAAATCACAATAATGGAGGGGTGAAGCAGCTGTATGGGGAGCTGCCAAAACTGCAAGCAAAAGTATTGGGTACATGAGAGAAGTTGGTTAGCCAGAAGTTAGAGCTCGTTCCCCAGTTCCCTCACTGTAGTTCAGGGATGTAGTACATATGCTGATGCTAGTGCTGCTTTACTTTTGATTCACTGTCCTTATTGATAGAAAATTTCTCCCAGTAACTACCCAGATTTTGAGTGCTTTGATAGCCCTATTTTTCACATCCACTGCATGCATTTTCTGTTGTGCACAGCAATCTTGTACGTGTTTGGGTATGATATTTTCATCATATCTCTTTTTGGTGGTGTCTGAACTTTACACCTGTTAATTTAGTCTTTCTGTATAAGTCTTGCTTTACTGAAGTAGCATTATTTTTATTGCTGCAGCAGAGCGGGTAGCCAAAGGGACTGAACTCCAAATAATCCTCACAGGAATGGCTATCAGTCTGCGGTGTTGATGGAGGGGCTGCACTGGCTTTGACAGCTCTGCTGGTCTGAGCTGCAGCTCTATGACACAGGTGAGGAGGGGGATGCTGCTGATGCACAGATGAAACCAGAATGTGTCTTGTAATGTTACGAAGTCCTATCTGCAGTTGTATTTGGTTCAGTGGCTCAGCAAGTGATTGCTTAAATCTGAGCTTTTTTTTTCCTGCCCTGTCAGCTTTATCCTTGGCCACATCAAGTACTCAGAGCAAGCTGCCTTGGAGAATTCAGCCTTTGGCTGCTTCTAATTCAGAAGACAGATTTTCTGGATTGTGAATAACATGTTTGTGTCCTTGCATTTCCCTGCGGTTCTGTCAAACTGGAGTTCTTATATTTCAGCTCAGAGGGACAGCAAGAGGTGGAAAGAGAGGAGTTGAAAAAGGCAGAACTGCATTCGGTTCAGGAAGAAATGTGGCACTTTGTACGATCGTGGCCGGCTGTGTACAGTGACTGTCTTGCTGTTTGTCATGCAGCCTGGCACTGGCTCTGGTGGGCATGTGAATGAATGGACACCCTGTTGACATTGAGAGACTTGTCTTTCTAAAACACAAGTACAGCACTTCTGCTGTATAGCAAGCCTACCTGGAGTCAGGCATTAGGAGGTTTGCACCACGAAAGGCTACAATCCTCTAGATATTTAGGGTTTGTTTATGTGCGTAGACATACCTCACTTTACCATAGAGCTAAAGGAATGGTGATTTAACAGCAAGTAGGCTGTGTGAAAATGTAGTAACTACTTAAGCAAGCAAGATACTCTGTGTTAGTTTCCTGTTCATATGGGAATTTCTTACACACCTCTGATGGTCCTATGCAAGGCTCTGGGGAGATAGCAGAGGGAATCACAGGGCCACTTCAGCATGCTGCTTATGGAGGTGTCTCTTCTGGGCTAAAGGCTTCACTGATGCACATGTATATGGCTGTGGCAGCATCACTGTGAGCATTTGTGCTCGTGAGAGCCTGGGCTTCAATAGCAAGCGTTATCCTCTGTGAGAGGAAGAGTGTGTGTCCTGGGCAAGCAAGCTGGGGGAGCTGTCTCATGCTAGTGCAGCTGCACAACCATCACACGGTAAGTGTAGGGTGAAAAAAGCTGCTACAACAACATGATTCACATCATTTAGCAAGTGCTCCTGAGTAACTTGGTGGGCTGGACACCAGTTTGTGATAACATGCTTTGAAGGGTATTGCCTTCTGCCTGGCTACTGCTTTTTGTGTGGCTTCTCTTGCCCTATTTCTTATTGAGGAACTGGGTAGGTGTTGTAATTTAAGTTTTATCTTTCTCCTAACACTAGGAGATACACATGACATGGTAGATATTGTGATACATCAGGTTCCCTTGGTCCATTCACTGGATTCTCATTTGGTTTAGTAATGCCTATAAATCTAGCAATTCCTGCTTCCGTATAAAGCCTATGCCTGTGGTTTGTCAACCATGGCTATAAGAAAATGGGTAGGTGAGGCCAAGCTGTGAAATAGCAATCTATAAACGGTTGGTTACCAGAGCTATTTCTGTCAAGAGTTTATGGTAGTATAAGAATGAACGGCAATGAATTTTGTGCGGTCCGTAAACCATTAGAGCAGAGCCAATTTGGACATGTAGCCTCATAAAGCACATAACCCCATCTCTGAAATAATGGTGGGTTCTTAAACACACGTGCATAAGAGCTGCTTCTGAAGCCGCTGTTTATACAGGATGTTTAAGAAACTGTTTCAGGTATCTGCCTCAAGAAGTGTGCTTCATATTTCTTACCACCAGTTTTTTTTGCTGGCATCTGCTCTAGCTTTAGTTAAGTAAGGACAGTTTTCAATAAGACTAGCTTTGCGTTTGAAGTCACAGGTATTATGCTGATGCTGTTCTTGAAGAAGGAGCTTGTTCCGTCAGTAATCCAATATGTTATGAAATAGTCTTCTGTGCAGTGATGTGAACAGTTATCAGCTTTTAGGAATAGTTAGAAAGGAGATGTAACATTTGTGTTTGCACAGGACGGGCATAGATGAGTGAGTGAAATGAAATCTTGGCTTATTTGAAGTGCGGAGTGCAGTGTGCTGCGTGGAGAGAACTGGTGTCCCATCCAGACTGGGTAGATGATAACCGGTACAAGCATCTCTAGAGGCTCTCCATCATTTTAGATGGCAGAAGTCCTGTGCTTTCAAGCAGAGGACTTGGAGTCCTCATTTTCCAACAGCATGTGAGAAAAACATTCACAGTAGTTATATTTATCTGCATATTTGTTATGTTGATTCATGACATTGGCATCAGGCTGTTGGGTTAAAGGTTGCTTGACCCTAGAAACTGTTTGTGCTCACGAGAGAACAAAATGCCACTTTGTGAGTGTGCAAATGGGACCCTGTTGCATTATGAATTATGGGTGAAACATAAGCATGGAGCTTACTTCTACCAGCAGCAGAAATGGAGAAATCTGGTCTTGAGGTCCACGCAGGAGAAGCATTCAACTGCTTTTAGGTAACATGATGAAGATACAGCATTTGGCATATGAGCCTGGTGTGAGGAAGCAGTGCTTTGGGGACCGTGGTGAATATCTCTGCAGTGGCATGGGACTCTCTGTGGCTAAAACTCTGGAGAGGAGGAAGAAAGCCAGCCAGAGTCACATGTTCGTGTGTTGAGGGTCCCTTTAGGAAAAGTTTATTTGGGAAGCTGCAGTATTTAATCTGACCTGAAGCAGAAAACAGATGGAGGGGTGTATTCTGTCATATAGCTGTATTTTTGGCTTTCACTTCAAGCAAGAGGTTTGTAGGTGGCTTGCTTAGTGTTCTATGAATTTGATGCTCTATATATTGTGAAACTGGGCTGTTTGTTTGCAAGTAACACACTTTTTTTTTTTTTTTTTCAGTCTCCTTAAGCTTAAACTCCTTTGCCCAGAAGTTAAAAACAGGATCCTTCTAAATGAGATGTCCTGTTGGACCATACATTCTGTAGCTACAGGGAGCAAGTCATTCATGTTGGCTTAACTGGGAGTTATTTATAACCTGAAGTGGGACCATTTCGCTTTTCAGGTGAATCACTGAATTCTGGTTTTATGCTTACATATCTGAAAGACAGGATTCTTTTCTTTATAAGGCTTTTAAATGAACAGAGGTTTTTTTCCTCATGGAGCTCAACTTTTATCAGTGAGTATGTTTGGAAATCTCTCTCATCTCCCTTACCCCATGTCCAGTTAATAGAGGAGGAGAAAAGTGGACGTTCTTGGGAAGGTTTGTTCTCATTGTGCAGTAACTTCTTATAAAATAAAAACAAAAATAGAATTATTGCAATGCTGCTGAAATAAATGGCAGTAGAAGTCAGGGGCTTGGAAACAGCGTGGTTCTCCCTTTTTCAGGGTAAGCCGCTCAGCATTCCAAACTGGCTTGCACTGGGAGAGCAGACATCACCAGCAAGGTATTTCCTGGCTCCTTTTGCCAAATGCTAATAATAATAATAACAATAATATAAATAATAATAAAAATGGCTCAAATCTGAACGAAGCCCCTCGTGACTTCATTTGGCAGCACAGCCCCATTCTACATAACTTCTGCCTTGAGTTTGTTACTTGTATGCCTGCCAAGAGCTTCTGAATTAATTTGCCCCCTTCTCCCTCCCCTTCTTCCCCCCACTGAAGCAAAGGCAATAGCATATCACAGTCTGTGAGCCAGAGGAACATATGGGCTGGGGGAGCTTCAGCTGATCAGATTGAGGGCTCGGCTGTGAGCTGCTCTGAGCAAGGGCAGTACCTTGGCTGCAGAGGCTGGGGGGTCTTTCTCCTTGGGCTCCATCTCGGGCATGCTGCCTCTCCCGAGCTCTACTGCTTCTTGAGGGTTTAATTCCTTGCTGGCTTTTCCTGATGGTTGTGTCTCAGCTCGGCCTCCCAATTGAGTTTGGCCACAATGACCACGAGGGATAAGTGCCCACCATTTTATCCCTACCTCCTCGGGAGAAGGAGCAGAAACCTGCTTTATCTGTGCTAGTCTAATGAGAAGACAGTTTTTGTGGAAGCATTAGGTCTCTCTTTATGTTGGGTGCCTAATCCATGTCAGATCATAGCCCTCTTTTAAAATGCTTCAGATCCCTTGATCTGTGGTTACATAAGGGCTAGTGAAATAAAACATCTATAGTGGTGAAGAGGAAAGGGAGTTTGTATGTAAAGGGTGAAAGCCTGATCTGCTGCAGATATGCAACAAGAAGGCACAGCCTTGCCAACACATTTCAGTGTTGCAGGGAAAGACGGGAGAGTGTTTCTGAAGTTTGAGTCCTGCAGAGAGTAACCAGGAAGGAATGACTGGGAATTCCATTTTCATTGAGGAAAAAGGAAATATGTGAGGCCCTAAGCTGCCTCTGCTTGTGAAATGGTGGTACCCTAAAGAGGCAGGCGAAGATTCGTGGTACATTAAAATGAAGTAACAGTTTCATGGTAATTGATAGTGGTTTATGACACATCAGTTCCAGTTTCTGCTTTGTTAAACACTTTTAAAGCTGCTTCAGTGCGCCCAGCTTCCTTTCCCTAACTGCTGGGAACTCTGTGAACCATTAGCTTGTTTGTCTTGAGGCAGAGCTGGAAATGCTGGATTGGTCCCAGACTCCCATTTTGCCTAGGCAGCACCTGCATTTCCTCAGGTAAAATCTAATATGCAAATATGAGCATCATTTCAGGAATCAGTTAGAAACTGTATTCATGTGGTCCTCGGTGTATGTGTTAGTGTGAGCTGCTTTTCTTCAAATTGTTGAATTCATCATGGAAGAAAATGCATCCAGTGGTGCCTGATTCTGATGAGCCTGTATAGGTTAAAAGGAAAGGAGTTACTGTCCAG
Organism: Strigops habroptila; assembly: GCF_004027225.2. NCBI lineage: Eukaryota > Metazoa > Chordata > Aves > Psittaciformes > Psittacidae > Strigops > Strigops habroptila. The sequence continues at coordinate 3,111,596 of NC_044281.2, forward strand.
AAATCACTTTCCTTTGGCAAATGTTCCCTGTAATTCTCTGTGACCTCACCTGAAGCCTTTTATCTCACATTGGTTTTGGATGAAGTCTGCATTGCTGATGGTGCATTTTTGGCTGTAAAAATGAGATTGGTAATGGTTTAATTGATTTTTCAAGGGTAGGAGAAAATGCAGCTCTTGATAACCATTGCAGTTTCAGGTATTATATGCTATCACTGCTGTACGGGCTGCTTAGTGCCGATAATAACCTGGCTGACCTGACCTGCCTTGGCTTTAAAGTGCCTGGTAGAGGTTGCTGTGGCCTTGTAAAGAGATCTTTCATCTTTCTGTCTGTTTGCTGATGGATCCCTACTGTGAGTCTCACTAGCTTTGCTTCAGGATTTAATTATCAGCATACAAACAAGCCAGGTTGCTCCAATTATTTCTCCTGCCAAGACTTTGACTGTGTTGTTGAGGCTCCTTAGGGTTGGGGAGTGAAAAAGCTGTACCCTCCTGGCTTATACCAGAGGACAAAAACCATTATGGACTCTTCTTTAGCTGTTTCTTGGGGCAGCACACAATTTATGTGTGTCTTGATGGCGTTTCATGAAAGCTCAGTGAAAACTGGGCATCCTTGTTAGGCATCTCATGGCTACTTCAGGAGGGCAGCAGGAGGCTGGAAAAACTGCAGTGCACTAACTCCTGGCTGACCTGCTATTCCTGCAGTTCCCACCAAGGAACTCAGGAGGAAACTGAGTGTGATTTCAGAGCACAGAGGAAAAATATTGAAGAGTTTGGAGATTAGTTGTCAGTGGGGCTTGCCAGAAGTAGTGACAGACCAAGCTCATAAGGCAAACAATGCTGCACCATGGACTGACAATATCCCCCCATAATCTGTGTTAAAAATAGATTTTACAGGCTCCAGTTTTAGCATGATCCATTCAGTAATTCATATGGCATTCCATATGTTAGGGTGAGAGGAAGGTGGAAATAGTGGGAGTCGGGGGAAAAAGACACCGACTGATCCAGATCCTTATGCCATTTCAGTTCAGTTAATTGCATGCGTTTAAAGTGTTGTAACGTGAGCAGATGGGGTGTTTCACAGTTATGTGGTGTGTGTGTATATACACACACACATATATATATGAAGTTCTCTAGCACTTCAGTCCTCAGAGCTGCATTGAGGCTTTACCAACCACTCAGGTTGAGCGTGTATGGGGAAGAGGATGGCAGTAATCAGTGGTAGGTGGGTCTAACACTGGGATCCCCAAAACCACATCAGATGTGCACATGTTCAGTGAATGGTCCATTGCTTGCAGCTTTGTTGCGTGTGCTGGCAACCTCAAGGCACCCTTTCTGAGGTTGTCGTGTCTCCTTGTTTGAATCCACCCAGCTCTGAAAGCAGTAAACAAACATCTTCAGGGACTTGCACCTCAATCTTGCTTCGTGCTTGGACACCAGGGTCATATCCCTCAGCCTGGGAGTGACCCTTTTAGAAGAAGGAGAGTTGGCCCTGGAAGCAGTGACTTTATGTGCTGCAGAGTTGCAGGACTATGGGTTCCCTCCTCTGGCCAAGACTGCTGGAGCAGCAGCGAGCACCGTCCAGCTCAGGCGATGCTCTGGTTACAGCCAGGATAAGGGATGTTCTCCTGAGCATGGGTGAAATCCCCCTGCTCCCTGTCTTTGAAGTCTCCCCGCTCCCCTTGCTGCAGTGCTGGTGCTCAGCCTGCCGTGAACCCCAAGTCACCTGGCCATGTGAGATGAGAGTGCTCTGCTCTTCGCAGCCATTCCCCCAGTGCTGTTCCTCCTGCCTGCCCTGCACCCTGGCCCCTTCAGTGCAGGTGCTCTTGGGGATGGGGCAGCATCCCCTCGGCACAGAGCAGCCTGCTCACCCCTGCTGCACAGCAGGAGGATGGCAAACGGGCTGCCTCCCTCCTCCCTGCTACAGCCTTTTGAAGGGTAGAGTAAAGCAGATGGCGCCGTGCTCATACATAATAAACAGCGAGCAAATGAAGAAGCCTGTGTGTCAGCTTGGGCTTTGCTCTGCACCATCTATCCCTTGTTGGCAAGTGCTGAGCCTTCCTGCTGGAGCCTCTGCTTCTGCTGGGACCTCACTGGGGAGAGATTTGCCTGGAAGGGACCATCCCATCTCTTCCAAAGCCTCTGGTCCAGCTGTGCTCAGATCAGCTCTTCTGTGAGAGCAGCCAGGCTTTCAGCAGGACATTGACGTAGGGTTGACCTTCACTTACTGCAGTGTCATTTTGCTGAATCTTTAGGTAAGACAGATTTTTTTCTTTCTTAATCCCTTTTTCTTTTCTATTTTTCTTACCTTAAAGAATTCTATGTTCTTGCTTGAAGGGACCTGGCTACATCAGGAGTTTGGCTGTCTTTCACTTTGAGTGGTAGAGACATTAGATTTGTTTGGCCAAGGTCAGCATGAGCTTTAAGTTTGGATCTGACTGCTCTTTGCTTACAGGGATTTTGTTTGGGAGCGGTTTTTTGTGAATGTGTGTGTTATTCCTGTTCCCAGCCTATACAGCACTTGCTGATGTTTTCAAGCTGTATTCTCTCTGCCTTCATTCCTGCTTTCCTTCCACGTGGATTGGGAGGTGCGAGGAACCATCTTGTGCAGCTGGGAAAGCTTCCACTGCTGGAAAATCTTTGTGAACTTCAGAGGGAATATAGTAGCAATTGACTGGGCAGTGCAGGCAAGGATCAGCTGCCACTGCCCTTGGTGTGCCTGGGTGAGATAAGGAGATTCAGTCCAGTGCTTTTCAGGAATGAAAGATTAATTCAAGATGAGAGAGTCTTTTGGCCTTTTAAAAGGGGCAAAATGTTGAGCCACAGAAATTAAACAGCAACATGTGGAGTGGTAGTTAAATAAAATGAAAAAGCCTTAAGCTTTTTAGTTTATCTTGTTCTCTGAGTTGTCTGTCAGATGGCAGGTACCTGCTCAGCGTGTGGATATTAGGGGCATGCCGTTTGGAGGCTTACCTTCAAGTGATACCTGCCTTTGTGCTCTGCCTTTTGCTCATCAGATTGCATGTTGCAAGGTAGAAGGCATTTACTGGTCACAATGACTTGTTTTTCAAGTTACTGAACTGTAATATTATTTCTACCAAGGCATAAGAAAGTAAGTGTTCAGTTATTTCTATCTTGGCTATATGCTGGAGTCGATCTGAACCAATGCGTGTGTGTATACTTATTAATAAAATATGGCTCTATAAAGAGAAGGCTCCTAGGCTTCATTTCTCCCTTGTTCAAGGAGATGGAAAGAGACAAGGAAAAAGGCTTTAAGGTTAGGTGAGGAAGGTGGAGAGAAGACTCTGCTCCGTTTTGCTTGCCCCACTGGCATGCTCATTGAATTTTTGAGAGCAGTTTGACAGCGGGGTTCAGCACATGTACTAAAGCTTTCACTTGATGATTGAGGCCTGCATTGCAAAAGAGTAAGGATTTGGGCCTCCTGACACCACTGTGAGATGATTGAGGCATTTGGTCTGCTTGGGATGAAGTGAGGTTGGGGATGGGGAGGAATGAGAATCAGAGGGTGGAGGAGAGCAGTGAAGGATGCACCAGGGCACTATGTGGGTTTGGGGCATGGTAGGGCGCGAGCATTTATGCCACATGGAGGATGACCTGGCTGGGGACATGCATGTAGTATGCACCAAAGGAGCTGCAGCATGTGGGGGGAATGTATTGTTGCTGTGGAAGCCTTATTCTTGGGAGGGCGGGAGATTGCAGGCCTTCAATGGGAGCCTGGGCAGAGGGCAGGCACAGCCACAGCAGTGAAAATGAGCAAGGTGCCGTGGCAGGGCTGATGCAGACCTTGAGGACATGGGCGATGGAGAAAGATGGGAAATTGAACAGAAGATAATACAGAAATGCAAAGAAGCAGCAGGAAGGGAAAGAGATGAACGGAAGCCAAAGAGTCAAAGAGGATTGTTAAATATTACAGCAAACGGTTGAAGAACAAGAGGAGAAAAGATGGAAGAAATGGAGTGCCAGTAATGTAACAGTGTATTGCACATTTAGCTCACTTTAGATTTATTTACATTTGCTGTAACATTTATAACACAGAAGCATTTCAGAATTATCCTAAATGTTTCAGGAGAAACCAGTGTTTCCTTTGCCTGAAAGCTTGAGGTGTGACCCCTGGGTGACTCGGGAAGCAGAAATCAGAGGATAAAATAAGCTCATACATTTGCTTTCTTTAAAAAGGAGGTTTGACTGCTTCTAAAGTATTCACAGCTTTTAACTGTGTTTCGTGGTTGACAGATCCTGTTAGAGTGACAGAGTATTTTGGAATTTGGGAAAGGTGGGAGGCAGGAATCAGCTGGTCTGTTTGACAGTCAGTAGATGGGACATGTGTAGAGAGATGTTTTTACTAAGAAGATACTCCCAAGTGTCTCCAAAAAGTGCAAGGCGAAGAAGGCACCTTCATCCTGCCGGTGTCTTTGGCTGAACTCTGGTGTGTGCTCCTTCCATGACTTGCCTCTGTAATATTGAACCCTGCCCTCAGGAGTGGCTGAAGGAGAGAATAGAGATGTGAATGTAAGAGTGAGGAACAGTGCAGGAAGTAAATCTGTTCTGAGAAAGCTGATTTCATTAGGGCTCCCTCCTGATGGACTAACAGGGCTCAGCAACTGGAAGCGACCTAAATCCGGCAAGAAGGATCAGCAAATACAATCTGCTGGGAGAACAAAAAGGGCTGGAGGAAAAGTGTCTTTCCCAGCGTTGCAGTGGTTAAAGCTTAGATGATTTCAGCACACAGGTGTAACCAGTGGATGCTGTTCGAGAAATACTTAGTGTGAATTTTTCTGGAGCTCCTAGTCTTTCAATGGCTTTAACAGGTGACATCTTGTAGCAAAGAATCAAAATAGCCTGGAAAAATACCCTACGTTAACAAAGGCTCAGGCAGCCTTTCCAGAAGTGAGCGTTGTGGCTCTTGACCTGCAACTCCCTGCAGCAGGTGTAGGCTTCTTGTGTCTTGTTTGTATGCTGGGTTTTTTATGTGTGAAAGCTGGTTATTTTGGCATGGCTCTCTGTTTTTTTATTAGTAAAGCTGTTCATGATTTATTAATGACTTTCATGGTTTCCCTTTATTAAGGAGTGCAGTAAATATTTCTCTTCAAAATTTAGTCTATTAATAGGAAAAAATAAGAAATTCAGTTGAAGAGAGAATTGGTAGTTTCCAAATGAACACACAGGCTGATTTTATCCTTTACAGACCTCACATATGCAACAAATAAAGAATAAATCCTATAATAAAAACTCATTTCTTTTCCTCTAATCTCTTGTCCCGTGAAAGCTCTGTCAGGCAGAAGATTTATATCTGAGTGTAAGCAATGGAATTTTGAAGGATGATGTTGCCAGTTGTCCAAGTTCAGAGGTTTTTGGTTTGCATTACTGGAAAGCAGAAATTATTGATGGAGGCATATAAAATACTAGGCAATTTGCAAGTCCTATGAGTAAGAGCTGTCTTGGAGTTTAGTTCCTAGTCTAAACTAAAGTCGAGGCTCCTTTCTAAGTGTGTGTCTCTATGGGAGACTTGTACCAAGGTGGGAGGGCAAATGGTTGCTGGAGCTCCCTCTCTGCTTGCTGAACTGCTGCTGAGCTGCAGCATGGCCGGCCAAGTGCTTCCAAGCTTGCAGCAAGTTTTGCAAAGGGGATGATTCCAAGGAGGCTCAAGAAAATGTGCCAAAAAGCGAGGAGTTACAAAGGTGAGTCTACATGTGAGCGATCCCCAGCAGCTAAAAGAAGATAATGGAAAAAACAAATCCCAACCCAAAACCAACAACAAAACCCCACCACTGTCTTCATAAACTGGCTTCTGTCCTTTCCACTTCTGCGGCTCCACGCGCGTAGCTGCCAAGTGCGGCTCTGCAGGGTCTGTCCTGCCATGCTTCCCTCAGCCGAGTCGCTGTTCCAGCTCCAGTCCTGCTGATTGCAGTGGGGGTATTCAGAGGGCAGCAGAAGGTGACTTATGCAAAGCTAGCAGAGCAGAAAATGCAGGCTGTGTGGTAGTGGGAGGAAGTCCTATGGGTGTGAAGAGTTGCAGGAGGGCCCACTCTCCTCCTGTCTATGGTTTTGGTTCAGGTGGAGCTGCAGACAGGTTGTGCTGTGTTGTGGTGCTCTCTTGTGTTTTCTTAGTTCCTTATAGAGTAGTGGCTTGGTTGTTTCCCATTGACTTAGCTGTGGTGAGTGGTGTTGTTATAGCGTAACTGTGAAAATACCTTTGTGGTTTGCACTGCCATATTCCTGGGGCTTGGGAAGGTTTGCAAGAATAGCTTTTTGGGTGAATGTATCAGCCGTTAAGTTGGAGTTGGTTACCACCACAGAGCTTTTGGTTCATGACAGGTTGCTAGTAGTCCTTTCTGCAGATGATGCAGTTGCGGGTTGGTTTTTTGATGGTTTTTTGTTTGTTTGGCTTTTACCCCACTTCGCTCCATCCTATGAGATGTATTTAATCTGATCTTTTCTATACTGTTCTTGAAATTGTAGCTTTTCATTCTTTCTGATGAAAACAATACATTTCAGTCTTACTGAGTTTTCATTAACATCTTTCCCCCCAGCTATGGCAGCGAGCCAGTAAAATTAACATGCCCTTTGTCTCATTGCACAGTAACTGTGTTGTGCAAAACTCAAGGCTTTGAACCAGAGGCAAATGTGAGTGTGCCTGACTCCACTGCTCATGGCCTTCAAAAGGTATTGGTGGAGATTCCTCTGTCCAAAATTTGGCTCCTGAGGAGTTCTCCCAGTTTGTTTTGCTAGTAATGTTGGTCCTGTCTTGGTTTGCAGGGCTAACTTCCAAAAGCAATGAAAGCTTAAGCTCCCGTCAACTACATGCAGAGAATCATCAGTGTTAAGAGAAGCCCAGAAGGTTGGATGTTTGTTTGGGTTGGAAGGGACCCTAAGGCTCATCCAGTTCCAACCCTCTGCCACGGGCAGGGACACCTTCCACTAGAGCAGGTTGCTCCAAGCCATGTCCAACCTGGCCTTGAACACTGCCAGGGATGGGGCAGCCACAGCTTCTCTGGGCACCCTGTGCCAGCGCCTCAGCACCCTCACAGGGAAGAATTTCTTCCCAATATCTAATCTAAATCTCTCCTCTGTCAGTTTAAAACCATTTCCCTTTGTCTCATCTGTATACATGTCCTTCTAAAAAGTCCCTCTCCAGCTTTCTTGTAGGCCCCCATTAGGTACTGGAAGGCTGCTATTTAATGATTAATGAGGCTAAAAAATATAAACAAGTGACACTACATATTTTGCTACAGCAGTCTCCTATCCTTGTTTAATATTGTTAGTGGAGAGCTTGTGTCCAAAAGGGTGTTCAGTGACACCATCAGCTGAATAAGGTCTTTCAGATGCATCTGTCTGTGTTAATAATGAGAATGCTTGCTCTCATTTTACAAAGGAACCATTTCTTTTAACTATAACTCCCTCCTTCCCAGTCCCCAAATGATACCATCATCAGAATTCTCATTACAGTCCTCTTTCATCTCTTTATCTAATGTTGGCTGAAAATGCCATTGTCTTCAAGTTCCTTCACTTATTAATGATTCAGATGTATTCTTTTTGCCAATTGGTGCAGAGAGAACCCTGGAGCTAATGTGCATTAGTTATTCCATTTATTCTCTCCTCAGCGTTCCTTCTGTGTGTTTTGGGGTTTTTTCTTCTTCTTTTAATCGTGTTGCTCTCCTGGTTCTTCACTTGCAAGTTCCACATTGTTGCTTGTGTTTTTTGGCTCAAATATAAGAACCATTGTGCCCCAAAGACTGACTTTGATTCTGAAACATTTTACGAAGTGGTAGGGAACCTTCCTGTAAATGCTAGGAGCATCTGTGTTCCTCAGTCTCTCCTTTGATGTTAATAAGTGGACAGACACCTTCATCTGAACCAGTCCCACGCTGTGGACCAACTAGAAGTCTGGGGGATGGCAGGTCACAGACCCGGTGAAACTTTGATCCCAGACCCTAAAGAATGACCTCAATGGCAGCCTTGCTGCCCTCCCCACCCCACTGAGGTGCTCCAGCAGCAAAGAGGGGAGCAGTAGGTGGGATTCTCATGGAAGAGCTACAGGGCTTATCACATCTGCCTTATCCTACAAGAGACCATATTACTGCAGTGGGAGCAGTGTCGGTGCAGTGCCGTGCTCCCCTTCGCATGCCTTTTCCAGCCCCAGTGTCCCTGGAGCTGTAGGCTTTGTGTCTCTCTGAACCCTAATGGCAGACTGGGGGCTGAGGCTGAGGTCCCCAGCACCATGGCTGGCCCACATGAGAAAGGTGTGGAGGGAGCAGTGTTGGTGCAGTGCCATGTTCTGCACCAGCGATCCTGATTTGGCTTCCCGGGAAGCTCTCTGAAGGATGGAGAGAAGACAATATAAGTGTTGTGGTTAAAGTCTTTAAGCCCAGCTTAATAATTGAACTTAAAGTAAAATACAATAATAATACTAGGAAATAGAGAAATAACCATCACCACCATCCCTTTTTCCCTTCCCCCAGAAGTGATGCACAGTACAATTGCTCACCACCCACCAACTTATACCTTCCACGTAACTCCCTCCAGTTTCTATACGGGGCATGACATGCTGTGGTATGGAATACCCCTTTGGCTAGTTTGGGTCAGATGTCCTGTCTCTGCTCCCTCCTGGCTTTTTGTGCCTCATCACACTGGCAGAGCATGAGACTGAAAAGTCCTTGACAGGGTAAGTGCTAGAGCGCCTGTAGGATAGGACAGCGGGATCCTCATTCACTCCGAGGAGAGTGCCAGCATGTCTAGGCATTGTCCTTGGGGCTCTTTTAAAAATAAACACATAAATAAGTAGTTTGACTTTCCTCAGGAGCAGTCTGTTTGGTGGTGGTTTTAATACCACACCAAAAATCATCTTTGTTTTTAATTAGTTCAGCGAGTTCCTCGTTTATTCTCCCCCCTCTACACCACTTTGATTTAGAATGTCATTGCTTGCTTGCTTTGTCTTCACAAATTATATAATCTGGAAAATTTTTATTACTGTTTGGTTTTCCGTACTTGAAAGAAACCTATTTGAAACATGTGCTTTACAAGAAAAGATTAGAAGAATGTTTTCCCACACTCTCCCTTTTTCTCGTATCTGGGCTCTCCCCAGTTTGCCAATATCTTTCTTACTGTGCAAATCCCAAATTCTGGCACTTCTCCAGCTGAGACATCACCACCGACAAAGAAAATGGAATAATTATCCCAGTGTTTTCGGGACAGCATGCCCATTAGGATAAATAAAACCATGATTTGTCTCTTTTTTTGCCCACAGTAAGCCTTTTCCTGCCAAGCAACTGCCTAGCTACTTACTCCTGATTTGTCTAGTTATGTGTTTGAGGCCTCATCTCTCAATATGCTGTTCAGTCTTCCACTTTCTTGATTTCCTGCTTTCAGATTTGGGAGGTGCTACCATGAACTCAGTTGTTGAAGATGCTTTCCCAAGTGTGACAAACTCATCCCAGCTTGGGCTCAGACTCCAGTTTTATAAACGCAAAATCAGGAGGGAACGAGATGAATTTGCTGGGACTCATTACTCACCATCGCATATTGCCAGCAGTATTTTTTCAGTCGTGCTCTCGTCCTGTAGGTGCTTGTAAACTACTTGTTTAGTTTTCAAAATCTTTGCAAGGATGAGGTTTGACTGGTTTATCATTTCCCACGGCTTCCTTTCCAGAGAGCAGGAGTTGTTTGATTGTCCCTAGGGTCTGTTCTGAAACCTTAAATGCTCCTCTTGAGTCAAGGAGGATTCACAGAATTTTCTGAGCTGCATCTATCTTGTGTTGAGTGTTTCTTAAGCTGCTCTTTCCTATCCTGACCTGAGGTTCTGGTGCTGCTTAAAATTAATTGCATGCAGTGCTGCTCACTGTTGATCTTACTTGTGAAAATTGAGGCAGATGTTGGGTATGTCGAGTCGTTCCCTTCTGTGCATCATCTTTGCTGGGCCTCGCTGCTGAACCGTGACTTGCCCCGTCTGCTTTTCACATGGTATTTAATCTTTTTTGGTTGCCTTTTCTGTTCCTTTCTAATTGTAATTCATTTTGTTCCTTAGCTTTCTGATCGTATTCCTGTGCTTTCACTGTCTCTTAGTTACATGACGCTTGTCTCTGGTTTTTGCATGATTTTTATTTGAGTATTCAGGCTCTTAAAAAGCTTAGTGTATTCTTCCTCTGTACTGGTAGAATTTATTGTTAAAGCTGCTAAACTCTCCTATATCTGTCTCTCCTTTCTGGTTCTGTGTTTCTCGGGAGCCTTGCACAGTGCATAAACCCTCATCTGTTGAGCTGCACATGCTTTCTTCTGTTGCCTGCCAATGTGAACAGAAATATTGCAAATAAACCCAGGCAGGATGGTAGAGGAGTCGAGACTGGCAGTTTCTTTCTGTCCTCACCTCTGCCTTCCCTCTAAGTCCCAGATCATATTTGCATTGGTGCCCTAGTGTTTCTGAACGCTACCATCCTTTGAATATAGCCTAAACCACTGTCTGGATGACTTACAGTAGCAAGAATTCCTGTGTCAGTTGTTGAAATGGCAGGAGAAATTCCCTGACTTACTGGCAATGCTGCTGTTTGGGCTTGTCGTCTAAAATGCCATTGATCAAAGTACTGCTTCATCTAAAAGAAGGTCACATCCCTTGAGGTATATCAGATAAGTTCCAAGGTCCTTCATTTATCCGAAACTCCATTTTGCCTAATGACTTTCTTGTTTTCCATCCCATTCTGGTAAACCAGATTTGACTATAATCACATTACACCTCCCAAAAGTCTCCCTGGTGATGGCGATTGGATGTGGCACTGTTCACTTCATCCCCTGAGCTCATGGGCAGTGTAACTGAGCGCTGTTAAACAGCTCCTGCTTTTCATCCTCGAGGCAGTGACCTGGTGGAGGTGTAATTCTTGTGTACAAAGAGGTTAAAAATCATTTTGGACAGCGCTGTGAGACCAGGGTGAATGAAACCTGTGTTTAAGTTACCCAATCCGAGTCTCCAGTTGTTAAACCCAGCTTAGTCTTGATGTAGCAAGTGCTGTGGACTCAGTGGAGCAGTGGCTGACTTAAACGTGTGTAAACAAAGAAGGAATCAGATCATTATGTTAACCACAGGAAATCTGATTTTATGGTGATGAAAACAAGAATCAATCACAGGAAGCTAATGAGTTCCTGCAGTATCTGCTAAGTTCATTTCACAGTAAATGCAACAGTCAGAATCTATTAAGGAGCCCTTTGCAATGGGGTCCTCTGCAGAGATGGGGTCTGTAATGCACAGCACATGCACTGCCAGCCGTCCTTGCCTTTAGCTGAAGCTTTTCCAGAGTGTGGAATACAAATTCTGATCCAAATGCGCTGAAGTCAAGAAAGGGCTTCTGGTGAGTTTAGCTGGGCTTTTTCACAGAGGTTAAAGTGGCTGTCAGTTATGGTTGGTTTTACTGGAAGGCTGCAGGCTGTGAAGGAAGGCTATTGGGACAGGCACATCTCCATGCGGAGAACCCGGATGCCCATATGAAGAGGGAGTAAGCCGTGGTATCATGCTGGCAGTGTCACATCTGCACCCATGTGGGTCAGGCTGACTGTTAGGAGCATCCTTCATAAGGCAGCTTTTGTTGTCTCTTCTTTGAAGTGAGGACATAGCTGCTTCCCTTCCACGTGGCTCAGGGGCTGGAAGCCCTACCGTGGGTTTCTGCCTGCCTGCCTTCCTTACATAAAGCCTGCTAAGTGAGAAGCTGTTCAAACCAATTCTGCTACATGTTACTACATGTTACTGCAATTGCTATTGCCTGTCTGGTTGGTTTTGCTGCCGAGGAAAAGCTGCGAGTTGTTAGGGCTGACCAATTTTTAAACCAATTTCTGGAATGAAAGTGTGGACATAGGAGAAAGTAACTAACTGGCAGCTTCTAGGAAAGCAGCACTCAGCTGCTAGGGAAGTTGTCTCTGGGAAAAGGTTGATCTTTAGATTGAGTTACAAAAATGAAGGAGCAAATACATTTTCTCTGAAAGGAATCACAGATACAGACCCATTTCAGGAAAACCTCTCTTTTCCATACTGCATTTCACTACGCGCCAACGTCCCACTGACTGAAACAGAACTTAAACGTTTGTTTGCGCATTGTCCTAAACATGAACGGGATTTAAATTGAAATACTGCCCAAAACCTATGATTAGCCAAAACAGAGAAATTTGTGCATTCTACATTGCAGTTACTGCTTTATATATGGTCAAGGCCATGCCAGCTCAGAGTTTATATTTGAATTACGTGTCATGCAAAATCTGAATCAACAAATGATTCATGAATTTAAAATATTTTACTTATAAATTTAATACAGAATAATAACTAAAGCTTCCACTGTAAGGTATGACATGGCAGCTAATTGAAAAACATTAGCTTGCATGCTTAAGTGAAGTACACACTGACATTTGAATAACTTCTGCCACAGTAGCTGTGATATTTTACTAGAAGCAAGTTTTTGTCTTGATTCATCACCCCACTGGTAGGTGAAGAGAGAGAAGAGATGAGAAGAAGCAGTAGGGTTTGTATCTGCAGTATTTTCTTATTCATAAGCCATGTGATAGGATGGAGAAACGTTCAGTGTGTCTCTAAGCTGCACACGTCATGCCGGGCTTTCACATGGGCACGCACTTGTGGCAAGGGTTGTGTGTACTCAAGGGCTACCAGAGCACTGTGGCTAAATTGGGGTTAAGGCTGGGGTTGAAGAGGATGGTACCAACCATTATATGCTCTCAGGGGTGTCAGTCAGTCTAGCCAGAAGTGTAATGGGGAAGGTGACCGTGGTTTTCAGCATTAGCTGGTGGGTTTGCAGCCCTCAGCTTAAGGAGCCTGGTTTAAGCATCTCCCAGTAGCAGGAATTTGTGTGTTGGGCAATCACTTCTGTCTGCAAGCGGAAAGTGAAGCGCAGAATTGCCCCTCAAGGCAGAATGAAGCTGTGGGGAAAGGACTAACGCAGGCAAGTAGAGTAAGTAATGCAGTGCTCAACAGATGTCATGCAGCACACGCTGGTCAGGCGTTTGGTTTCTCTGTGTCCTTTACCTGTTGGGAGGAGGCAAAGGTTGTTGTAGGGATGTATCAGAAAGAGGGAGATGGAAGAAGGATGCATGAAGAAGAGAGGGCAGTGAGGGAAGTGAAAGGGAAAGAGTGGGAAACAAATGGAACAGGAGGAGTGAGAATGAAGCAGCAATTGGAAGAGAGCTGGGAGGAGGCTTTGGAGCGGAAAGCCAGGTAGTGTGGCAAGGGGGATTTTGAGACCTAGAATTACAAACAGCGGTTGGTTACCTTGTAACAGTCCAGGCAATCCCAGTCTGTCTTTGCCTTTTTCTAACACCCTTAACTCTTACTTTTCATTCGAAACCCCTCAGTGCCTGAGAGACTGACCAAACATCAACCTCCCATTTAACTTGGGGGTGGTTGTGCATCTGAGTCCCTTGCTTGTGGTGGCGACGGGAGTTGGCCTATCTGCCAACTATCTGCCTCTATCTCTTACTGACTCTGATAGAGTTTGTCTATCTCTTATTGGTGTGTGAGGGAGGATTTGTTGGAAAAATGGTGAGTAAATACTATTCCTTGTAAACTTGCCCTCTGTTATGACCTTAGCTTGCTGTGGCTATAACACTACAGCTACTACTTCATGCACCAATGCAAATCTATGCAGATTAGCTCCCTTCAGGAAGCAGAATTAAAGATGAAAAAAAATTAAAAAGAAGAATAAACCCACATCTTTCACTTACAAGTTCAAACCAGTAATGAATCCATTGCTGACAGTCGGGAATGTCAGAGAGGAACTTTGTGTTAGCTCATATCATCTTTGAGGCTCCTAACAGTGCAGTGTTGACTGCCTGTCTCGCAGCCTCAAGACATTGTGCTCGTGGATGTGTGCAGTGCAGTGGTTTTGTGGGAGGTCATAGCTCTCTCAGGTGTCACTGGTTTCTGCAAGAGTGTTGGTGCTATCGATTGTTTCCAATATTGCAGGCTTCAGGAACCACCTGAAAATTGAAATTGTCTTCCAGATGCAGTGAGGAAATCACTGGGCCCAATGTGTTGGTGGCAAGGCACTTGCAGGCTGAGATGATGGGGACACATAGGATGAGTTTAGTGATGTTTCAGTAGTTCTCAGAGATGGAGGTTTTCTTTTGCTGTGTCAGAATTTGGAATGTAACCACTCACTCATGCCTTTACTTCTTGCTTTTCCTCTGTGGATGGATTTTGAGCTTGGGGTGTTTCGCCCAACTGGCACTGCCCCCCAGAAGCAGTGGCCCGAACGAGCAGTGAGGCTGTTCCCCTCCATGTGCAGTGCCCAGTGCAGAGGTGATGGCTTATTATGGAGTTTTTATACAAAAGCTTGCATTGCAGCTGTTAACAGTAACAACACCAAACATACATACAAGGTTTGGGGACTAACAAACACCTTTCATGAATTTTGCTTTCTTGTTCTTTTGGTCTTACTGGGTCTCCGAGCTGGAAACCAAGGATTTCCCAAGAAAACCCAAGAATGTGTTTATCTGGTAGCTTCAGAGGGTTCTGTGCATAATTGGTTGTTCTGAAAAGCAGGGCTGGGAGGATTTGAATATCCTACATCTTCCAGCTTGATTTCAGTGACACGCTGGCAGAGGGCGAAATGGAAATGGGAGATCCTTTCTAGGTATTCCTCGTATCTATTATTTAGTTGAGGAGAGACAGCTTGGATTCCCAAAAGAGAGATCATGCCTAAAAACATCTGTCTGAAAGGTTTCAAACAAATAAGCTAAGATAGGAGAAAGAGAAGACATCCTTTGCCTGGGTTCAGAAGGCTTGTTTCTAGAACCATGCCACACAGAAGCCCATGTTGTTTCAGCTGCTGGGTTAAAGGGTGCCGTGGTACTTGGCGTGGAGGGATGCATTTGCATGGATGCTGGGAAAGGGCACTGTCACCAGTACAGGCCTTTTATTGGTAGCTGGGAGGAAGGACAGGACAGTCCTGTAAAAACGTTGAAATCTGCTGTGCAAACAAAGCCGGGGGCACCACTGGTGTGAAAGAAATGGTGCAGTCGAACAGGCTTTGGAGGGGCTGTTGCATGAGCTGGGTACATCAGCTCGTGCACACTTGTTCTTTGGGGGGCAGGCTAAAAACAAAACCAGGCCAGCCCCTGCATCCTGAAAGCTTCTAAGCTGCCTTGAAATCCTTTCCACCTTGTAACCCACAGGAGCTGCTCACTCAGCCTGCAGCTTTTCCCAAATCCTCTGTTATCAGTAACCATAGAGATACAGATGGTGACTCCAGTGTCAGCCTTCCTCACCGTGCAGCCCTAGTGAAAGAGCTAGTGTGCTGTACTGCACATGTGTCTCCAGGATTCATTAATGCCCTACTGGGGGGGGAAGGCAAGGTTGTCCCTCAAATGGCTGATAAAATGGGATAGTCTGATGTTTATTACTGCTGCAGAAGAACAGGCAATGCTTACAGAGCCTGGTGAAGCATCTGTCTCCTCTAAAGCTTTCCAGCAGCCATCCATCCCCAGCACTGTTCTGAGTGGTAAGACAATAGCGAATAAAGAAGAAATTTCCCTGTTCCAGGGCTATTTTTACCAGAGTGGTGCAGTTTCTGTTCAGGAGACTTACTCCTCTTATAATCTACATCACTGATGATACCGGTTGCTATTTTAGGCATTGCATAAAATGTTCCCCTATTCTTTGCTAAAAAAGAAGCAACCAACCTCCAAGTCCTTTGTTAAAGATTATCAAGGTTTTGGCAGTGGCTTGGGTGGAAAGATCTGAGGTTCTAGGAGGGTCTTCCAGCTTGGCTTGGCACAACACAGGTTGTGTGTTTCATCCTGAAAATGAGGAGAATGCTGCCACTGTCCCTTTTTGTGGGTTGGCTCTCGTAAGTGATCTGTTATAACAGAAGCTGTCTCCTGTTTTGCCCAGCACATTGCACAGAGGGACCCAGTATGCAGCTGGATTTTCTAAGCTCTCCTACAAGGCAGTAATGAAACTGAGTGCACTGTCATGCATGAATGTCAGAATTAAGGAGAAAAGCCCACCTGAACATGCTGCAAGGTCTTTTAGAGTTTAGACCAGGTTTTTGAAGTCATAGTCTTCCCACATCCTTTGCTGAGACTATGGATGTCTTTATACCTCTTTGAGAGCTATGGCTCTGAAAATGATGCTGCATAGCACACGTTCATCATTTAAACATTTCCAGGACCTCAACTAGTCAAATTCCTGATGTTTGTGTTTTCTTTTTGCTCACGAGTATTCGTGTTTCACTGTGTCGGAGTGCATTAATTTTATGTGATGAGTTTGCTTTGTGGCTGATCCTGCTTTCCTGTCTGAGCCAGGAAAGCAGGAGGTTAAATCTCTAAGGATGAGTGTTCTCTGTGTTCTATCACCTACCTGGACTAGGCCCTTCATCCCTGTTTCCTCCTGTGCCTTTTGTCTTGTCAGAAATGCCTTTATAGGAATATAAAAATACAAATTGTAGGGCAGCCAGAACAAACTTGATTATTAAGATTGTCTCCTATGTGCAGTATCTTATGATGAAACCATTTGCCATCGGCTGTTTTGGCAGATTGGGTGCCTGGAAATGCTTGCATGGTCAGGGTGAAGGCGATTTGGATGCCTGGATGAAGATTCAGCCATGGGCTTCAGTGTGGCAATATGTATCGGTCCCTTGGGAACCACATGAGGTCCATCAGGAACATCTGAGAGAAACTAGAGGGTAGTTTTCAGCACTTCATGATACCCTGTCACCACCCCAGCTCCGTGGTGTTCTTTCTGGACTTGCCAGAGCTCCTGGTTGCTTTGGGGAAAGAATGGCTGGTGGAGGGGAGCTGTAGAAGTGAGGGAGGGATGGCAGCAATGCTGTGAACAAGCACCAACTGTTAAATGGTGGAGCTGGGGAAGACGAGGGCAGGATTAGAGTTTCCTTGGTTTCTGCAGAGGAAGAGCTCTGCAGTGGGAGGTTTGGCAGCAGCAGGCACCCTTCTGATGAGTCATGGGAGGCTTTCTCAGAGGAGAGGTCCAAGATTTGCTCTAGTGCTGCTCTTGCTCATTTTTTCCGTTCCTTCTGAAGGCCTTTCGCCACCATACATTACCTGGTCCACCACCATCCCTGTCCCATCCAGGCTGACTTTAGTGGCTACATTCCTCCATTTCCTCTTCACTGCTGCGATGATTTGGAGAGTGGAGGGAAAACTATCTGGTCAGGACAGATGCCTTTAAGACAGTAGGATCTGTTTATAGCAATGAGGGTTGAACTTCTGGTTAATGCAAAGTTTGATAGGTCTTTGAAAAGTCATCTTCTTGTGCTTGGAAGGGAAAGCAAAAGGGAAGGAGATTTGTTACTCCTTCCTGCAAGCCTCTTGTCCCTCTCAAAGGTAAATGGGGTTTGTTGCTCTCTCATAAACTTTGCGATAGGGAGATATTTCCTTCCTCTGTTGACATCCTTCTGTCTCAAGGGCTCTGCTGTCACAGGGACTGAGAAACACCAGCTTGCTGTTGGGAACTGGATCTGGTTAGCTTCATATTCCTTTACCCCTTCTCTGCTGCCCCTCTCCAGTCATGCTGTGTCTCCTCCCAAAACACTGCCTGATTTCCCAATTCACAGATCCCTTTTGCTCAGATTAACATTGTTCTGGATAAAGCCTTGGAAGGAGGTGAGATCAAGGCAGACTCGGTGGCTGAATAGAGGCAGTAAAACTGCACCCCTCACAGCAGCTCATTTGCAAGCTGGACTGTGCAGTGAGCCCTGCTCCTCTCATGTATTAGTCCTGAAGGGTCCCCACTTGTCCCTGCAGTCCTGCAGCACTTCTGCATTTTCCCTGATTTTATTTCCCCGTTGGTGGCTTAAATAACAGCATAGCCGAGCTGGTTCCAACACGTGAACACAAGTGCTAGATAGAAAAAATAAAGGGGGAGAGCGAATCGCCCTCCTAATACATAACACAGAAAATGCTAAATCCCTCAAGACCTCCTTTTCAGTGTGTACCGTCCCTAAAACCTGTTTAGGATTTGGATCGGCATCGCAGTGGAGACCGGGTGTGCTGCTGCCTGTGTGCAGTGCCTGCCTGTGTGTGCTTGGCAGCAGAACAAAAGAAACCAGTTGATGATATCTGCAGGATTAAAGGCCCAATTCCTGGGGACACACTTGGTTGGATGCAATTAAAATGCCTGTCAGGCATTTGATACCAGCACCCCCTTGACAAACTGCTTCAGCAGCCGCGAGGTGCAGCATCCTATTGTAAGTGGATGATGGCGGAGCTGGCTGGTTTGTCATCATTCTGGAAATTTCTGTGGCCAGTGAACTCCCTCTTCCTCTCCCACTCACCCTCTTTTCCTTTTCACCACTGCGGGGACTTCTTCTAATTTGCAGTTTTCCTTTTCCTGACGTACACATGGTAGAGACAAGCTGGTGGCTTGCAAACTGCGTCTGTCTGGAGATAGGCAGCGAGCCGATGGATAACAACACTCCAGGAGAATGATTATGCAGCAGTTATTTAAGGATAGGCTTTTGGGGTATGGCAGCGTATGAGCTGGTAATGATTTTCCTTTAAAAATGTCAGCTTTGTTTGCTTGTTGAGGATTTGAAAGAGTTATACTTTTATGCTATAGCTTTTTGGATTTGGTCTGCTGTAGGTTAAATTCCATAGCGGTGCACACTGGATGAATTAAAATGTATAGGTAATAAACTTCTGTAGCTCTGTTTATAGATCTGTTTGATACATACATAGTGTGGATTATATGCATACACCTTCATAAAGACGTACTTGTCTGGATATCTTTATGCATCTGTGTCTTTGTATAATAGAAAAAAACCTTCTCGTAGCTGAAAACTGTTTTTCAGACAAAGTAAGTATTTTTAGGGGTTTTATCCTCATGTTTATTTTATATTAACAGATTCTCTGGTATATAGTCTTGGACGTGACTCACTGATTGGAATCTGCTTGTTCACAGATCAAAAAGGTAGGACACCTCTGTATTTGAATGTGATTTTGGGAATGTGAGAATGAATGTGATACAGGGTTTGGGTGGGTTGTGATTTTTTTGGCTTTGGTGTTTTATTTTTACTTCTATTTAAACAATACCTGTTATTCTACGTTGTTATTCTGCATTTTGTCAAGCTGTGTTTTGTTGCAGCTTTGCATAGGTTTTCGAATAGCTTTGGCAGGCTCTGTAAAGTTATTTTTGATGTATATGCGTATGCTCTTGCTATTTAATTAGTTGTTTCAGCTGCAGCTACCAAAGGGGGAGGTACAAACCTGGGTGCATTTCTGTTGTCTTGGGTCGGTATAGCGAGGAGATGTGGGCTGTTTCAATATTGAGTTTAGCATCAGCAAGAGCAGGGTTAAAATCCCTGGTTGGCTCAGAGCAGATAGATAGGATCAATCGGCACACAGCAGAAAGCATAGTGGAGGTTTCATACTGGATCTCTTTCCCGGAGGAGGGAAACTTCTTTTAACCCCTTCACTGCTGCCCCAAACCCACATGTGTGTCAGCTCAGAGTTTTATGCACAACATTTCAGTAGCCAGGCAGGGCTAGAAGAGCCGCTGATGGCTTCTTGATATATTACCGGCACTGCAGAAATGATTCCTCTGTATCAGAATGAAGCAAACACACTGAGGGTTTTTGACTCTGTCATTGCTAGTTCCTAAGAGAAGCAGTTTATTATCCTCTTCCCCCCAATACCTTTTGGTTTTGGTTGCTTTAAACCCTTGCTATAAAGGAAACTGTGAGCAGTTTCCTTTATTTCCTGCAGAATAAAAAAACATTAACTTCTTTGTATTAAACGTTGAGATGTATGAAGCAGTTGGGGAATGCACATCTCATTGATTTGCAGTGGTGACTGTGCCCTTAAAAATATGTAAACATCCCCCAAATCTAGGCAGGATTGAAAATCTGCTCCCTCCACCTTGATGGAGAGAGGGAGAGGTGTATCCATCTTGTATTAACTTCTGAGGTGCCAGTTCTCACCCAGTAGCTTCCAAACTGCATGTTGTTCTTCCCAGGTGTCCTACAAGTGATCATAGTTCTTAGCTCTACATTTAGCCCTGGAAGGAATATGTGTGTTTGTAGGGCAGCAATCAAAATCTGTGTGTGTTTTAGTCTGGAGTTCCAGGGTGCCTTTTGGAAACCTGGTAAACCAGGAGTAATGATCACCCTGTGAGAAAGCCCGGTCTCCTGAAAGGGCCGGTTTGGGTCCCCAGGCAAGCAGGAACCCCAAGCCAGAACAGCAGCACTGGCAAGGACATGGGCCACTGCTAGCAGCAATGCATCCCTCTGAAATGTGATGCATAATCAATTTTATGGCAATAAATTGCTAGGGCTGATTGATAGATGCTGTTTCCTGCGGGAAAGCATTTGTGATTTTTTCAGGCTATGCTCTCTCCTGCTTTTATGTGCAATTCTATTCCTTGTTTTCCTCTTCTACACATCTTTCTGTTTTCTCAGTCCTTGTATTTTTTCTGTCTTTGACAGAAGGCTTCTTACCTGATAGGTTTTCCTGGCTAAATAAAATTCTTCAAAGGAATGCTTTACTTGTTAGTTTCTCTTAGTTGCTTTTAATTTCCTCCTGGTGTCAATTATCACTAAACTGAAGTAAAAACCTGCAGTAAATAGTGTATAAAATACTTTAATTCTTGAGAAACGCACTCAGCGATCTGTTTCTAGCTACGAACAACCCCCTCTCTTCCCTCTACTTTTAATTTCACTTCCATTATCCAAGGGCAACAAGCCAAGCTGCAGTCTGATTTCATTAATGTTTTGCAAACTCTGTCTCAAGGACTAGCACTGCTTGCTGGGCTTGCTGTCAGAATCCAAGATTTTGCTGCAGCACAGGGAAGGGGAAAGGAAGGAGCTCTCCCAAATAGAAACGATGGCATTGTTAGCAGGCAAGTAAAGCTGCCTGGTTTTTACACTATCAGTGGATAGTGAGTCAAATTTGTTGACTATGATGACCTCAGATGAATGCTTTTCATTTCCTATGGGGCTGTCTCCTGTGCACAGCATCTTATCAGTCCTCTCTGGTCTCCTAAAACCAAAGAAAAGGTCTCAGCTATTTGTTAATAGATCAGGGGTGGTGAGGAGATTTTTATTTTTAATAAACAATACATCTGTATTTTACACCTCTGATTTATCAGTCATTTTAACCTCCTCTTTTCGATCTGGGTTTTTAAGATTCACATTACAAATCATTCCTTCGGGCTGCAAAGAAGAAAATGAGATGTTATGCTGGCAAAAATGGAAATCATTTCAAGCAATGTAATTTTCTTGAGGTAAGGGGCACTTATGCTGTGAGAAGAGAAATAATTCCAGATTGGCAGGACTTAAAGATCCTGTGGCCACAGGGGTAGCAAAAGATGGCTTGGAATACCAGAAGAAAAACATTGTGTTAGCTGATACAAAAAGGTGACAGAAGCCGGAGTGTACAGTAGCAACGAGGTGTGTTGGGTTACAGTCTGTGGGCTCCAGGGCATGCACCCAGAATGACGTGATGTTTGGCACTGGCCTTCATTCAGTCAAATGACACGGTGACCACACTGCCAGGAGACATTAAGAAGCGCTGTATGGCATCAGTTCATCATCAGGGAGCAGCAGCAGGAGCGAGCCTGGGCCCCTGTGTCTAACTCTGGCCTGAGATCATCACTCCTTTTTTAACCCCGTGTGTTAGGCAGCCCTGTTAGAGCATGTGCTATGGAGGTAAGCAGGGCGTTTGTTTTACAGCTGTTCTGGACTGGGTCTCAACATCCTCAGCTCATTTACTAAGGTTATGGTTAGATCACCAGTATTAATGTTGTCTTGCCCTGTGCTTACATGAAACAAGTATTTTTCTGAGCACCAGAATAAATGGTTTTGGCTTTCCTGTTGATTTAGAACCATAGAAGGGTTTGTGTTGGAAGGCACCTTAAAGCTCATCCAGTTCCAACCCCTTGCCACGGGCAGGGACACCTTCCACTAGAGCAGGTTGCTCCAAGCCCCTGTGTCCACCCTGGCCTTGAACACTGCCAGGGATGGGGCAGCCACAGCTTCTCTGGGAAAAGTCTGTGCCAGCGCCTCAGCACCCTCACAGGGAAGAACTTCTTCTTTATATCTAACCTAAATCTCCCCTGTTTAAGATTTATCTTGTGCTTAATGAAAAATTCTCAGGGAAGATTTTCCCAATGGTCTATTGATTAAAAAGTCTGTCTCCTTGGCAAACTTTTCAGTGGCAAAAAAGAGTCCTATGATACGGCTTTCCTTCCGGCTGGGACGTGAGGGGATTGTCACTTGCAAGGTCTGTCTTTTCTACTTGGATGTATGTTTTCATGTGGCTTGTAGGAAGACAGTTATCTCTGCTTCTGCATCAAAGCAGGCTGAAATTGTTCAATGGACTAAAAAATTATAGCTGGGGAGAACATAATCCACATAAAACTGGTTTTCTGTGAGTAAGACTGGAGCTAATGCTCCTGATGAAAGTTGTTTTCCCACGGATTTACGTCTTGTGTCCTCCCCTACCACGTTTTCCATTAGTTTTGCACCAGAGTACCCCAGTTTCTCTGTGGCCCTTCTGTCACCTGGGCAGGACACAGCGTGTGCTAGAGCTGCTCCGGGGTGCTGGCTGCCTATTATGTGCATGTACTGCCAGATCAAAGGCAGCAAGTGGTGAGGTTACGTCAGTGCTTTCTTCATTTCAGGGAAGGGAATACTCATTTCAGCTTTGGTTCTCATTTCTAGGGAGAAAATACATTTGTCCTTCACTCTCTGTCAAGTTATGTTTTTTTTAAAATATTGAGTGAGGGACAGTTAGCAGAAGTTTGGTTTGGTAACTTTAGGAAGGACCCTGTATAATCTGTCAAGAAAATAATAACCATCAGTGCGCAGAAATCCAGCGAAGGATGAACTGGATCCAGTGAAGGAGTTCAGCTGACATGGTCTCAATTGGAGGACAAAGAGGTTAGGCGAAGGCCTGTAGTTGAAAGCTGTAGGCTGCCAGGTTCATTTCTGAAAGTTTGTGTCTTCCTTCTTTTCCTTATTTTCTTTGCCTGTAAACCAAAGCAATGCCGATGTACCTGTCAGTAGGGGTATTCATCAGCTTCACAATATGATTGAGATCCTTGGTTAGAGGAAGCTGCATATGTGCAAAATTTCATCATGAGACATGTTACGGTGGCTTTTATTTTTGAGTGCAGTAACAAAGGTGGCTGTGGTATTACTGTAGTAGCAGGACCAGTGAAAATTAAAAGACTTGACTTCTCCCACATTCACTCCTCAACTTGACTCTTCCTTCCTGTGAAGCTCTTTGCTGTACAGAATTGTATTGTGAACATACAGGTCTGCGATGACTTTTGATATGATAATGAATAAGTGGCAATCAATACACACAAAAGGTGGCTATTTCCCGATGGACACTTGTGCTGCCATACCAAAGCTAGGAAATGCCAGTAGCATTTGGTAGGGAAAAACCTCCATAGCAGCAATGCTGCTGACTCATGCTTTACAAACCTGGAACATTCCTTGGAAGGCTGGAGATGCAGATTAACTTCCTTTACCTGGACTGGTCAGGGGACAATCCATTGCATTATTTGCCACCAAGTGAAGCCTCTAGATATTATGCCCTGCCGACGTTTTATTGAGGCCATTAACATGGAGCTTGCGAGAAATCATGGCCAATTTATTTTAATACACTGGGTGTCAGTCAGTGCTAAATCACAGGAGCTATTTACATCTGTTTCTGAGTCATCCTGGTTCCTGCAATAAGGTGATTTTTCAGTACGTGTGGTTAGTAAATCAGGTTCATCTTTTCTTTTTCCTACTTTGTGTGTATATTTGCTCTTAAAAATTCAAATATATGCCCTTTGTGTGTATATTTGCTCTTAAAAATTCAAATATATGCCCTAATAATGCTAAAAGAAAGTGACTCGGATTTAAGGAAGTACCTTTCTTTAGCATTTTCATCAAGGAGAAGAAGCCCATGACTCCTAGAGAGAGGAATAGAGAGCAGTGAGGGGGGAGTGATCACTGAGCTGTGTATTTAAATGTCAGTATAAAACTCCCCATATCGTCCAGTTCCCTGTGTCTTTCTGGTTCCCGAGTCACTTCCATCCACGTGCCCAAAGAGATCTGAGCACTGTGCTAATGAGACACCAGTCGTGCTAAACTGGCATCTCGTTTGTGCACTGGGGAAAGCCTCTGGCTCTGCTCTGTAGCAAGGAGCACTGTTCACCGCTCGGTTCATCAGTAGTGTTGGTCAGCACGCTGTCAGGCCCCCCGTGTCCTTCTGGCAGCAGTGCACAGCCTAGTGACTGCTACTCGCTTGCTATTTTACGTCCTCTCTGAGTGTCAGGAAGACTCTTAGAGTTTTATTGACATTTCTGTGCTGAGAATTTCGAAGCTAAGGTGTCAATAGAATTGATTTGAAGTGTCACAGGGTTGGAAGCCTCTCTTGCCAGTATACATTTTCCAAATTACCCTGCTATTTTTTAAAGTATTTGTGACTGAGATATTGTAGAGAAAGGGCAGCAGGAGTGGATAACGCAGGGTTGTAAGGATCTGGGCATTGATCAAGTTCTGCCTTTGGGCACTAGCACTGGAAACCAGGCTGCCCTGTCCAGGATTCAGCACTGCTAAGTCTTTCTTCCCTTGTATCCAGCCCTGAGCACACATGGGGGAATCTCTCACTGATAGCTCCAGCTTGCTTTTGTTTCTGTCTGAAAGCAGAGGCATCAAGACGCTGTCTGCAGTCACAGCCCACCTGAAGTGGTCAGAGAAGGGACAAACCCAGTAACATTTAATAATTTAGGACAGAACTATCTTCTTCAGGGTTTCTGTAGTCTCAGCAGTTTAGCTGAAATCTGTTGTAAGGGTGGATTTGCTTGTATACAGCTAAACCCCTTTTCATCACTTCTTCGTGTGACTGTGGTGGCCTGGCTGATGGTTGGCATTAGGGTCCTCTGTATTGACTTAATGCAGTACAAACCATGTTTATAATGATTCAGCCTGATAGCTGTGTTGGTAACTTGATGTTGAGTCAGGGCTTTGTTACTGCTGCAGTTTCAGAGTATGCCAGCAAGTCTGTGTTGCCAGGTCTCATCTGGTGCTACAGCAGGGTGTAAATCCTGGCCAGCCATGCAGGTGCTCTGCCTGCTCCTGACCAAGTTGAGTGTAGTCCAACTGCTGATCCACGTGTCTTTCTAAAGTTTATAGGAAATCTGAAACACACGTGCTTCATTTTTAAGTGAAACAAAGTGCAGCTGAATGTGCTGTGCAGTGAGCTCCTCACTAGTGCTCTGCTAGAGGCAGCATGCAGCTCCTACACTGTATGCTCTGAATCTCTAAAGGACAAGACAACAGTTGAGTAATCTTTTCTTGGGTTTAGCAACATGATGATAAAACTCAAGGAACATTAGGTGCCAAAGAATGAGTCAAGATTGCACTGGTAATTTTTTCTTTTTCAGTCATGGTAAGATATAAGTTCAAGCAAAAAATTGGGATGCTCAGTAATATGTTGGGTGCCCACAGGGAAGGTAGAAATCTGGGATATAAGACTATGTGATCTCACCCTCACCCCGTAGTCGTATATGTAATGTGTGTGGCTATATATATATATGACTATATATATATATACGCACAAACACACACATATACCAAAGGGGCCTCTGTCTCTTTTCCCCACTGGGATCCTCAGAGGCTTATGGTCTCAGCTCCTGGTGCTGTGGGCTTGCTACTTGCGGGCTATTTGCAGCCCCCTACTCAGAGCTGCAGTTAACGTGCCCCTGAGCAGGAGCTTGGATTCTCCTTGGATGGATGTGCAATACCTAGGAGAATTGAATCTTCCTTGGAAAGTTGCCACTGCAATACAACTAAGTATATTAATAATCATCAGAATAAGTATTGGGGCTATTATTTGTAGTGGTGGTATATAATGATAATAAGAACAGCAGGGTTTGTAATGGCAGCCCTGAGACATGGACAGAATTGCTCACTGCAGCAACCTTTCTTGCAGGATGCACAAAATGCCCTGGAGTATTCCAGTGAATGTGATTATTCTTAAGTTTGCTGTATTTAGTGTCCATTAGTAAAAATGTCTTCTAGCAAACACTTGTGGAAGTAATTATGAAAAGGTAAATTGAAGACAGATGTATACAACGACTAAAAGTTCTTTTTCAATTGTAGAACTAGCCATTGTGTGTAAAAACTTTAAATACCAACGTGTGCATTACTCACAAGCAGGAAACTTCAGCACTTCAGTGATTAATTACAGAACAGAAGGGATGGAAACCATGCTCCATGGTGCAAGTAACGCATTCGTGTGACTTACAGCTTGCAAACCAAGAATAATTCCCTGAAAGAACTCACTAAAGAATATTGGAATTAAAATAACCTCCAAACTCTGTGGCTGTACCATAGACAAAAGGAAACTAAGAGACTGTCATTGTGAACTGTTGTACAACTCAGCTGGTTCTCATTCTGTCTGCTGCGTGCATGTAGTGTCATGTTTGCTGGGGGGGGTATAAGAGCAGGGTAGTCAGAGGTGACCCCACTTGGAGCACTGTGAACAGTTCTGGTGTCTCCAACATAAGAAGGACATGGAGCTGTTGGAGCAAGTCCAGAGGAGGCCACGAGGATGATCAGGGGCTGGAGCACCTCCCGTATGAAGACAGGTTGAGAAAGTTGGGGCTGTTCAGCCTGGAGAAGAGAAGCTGCGTGGAGACCTCAGAGCAGCTTCCAGTGTCTGAAGGGGGTTACAAGGATGCCAGAGAGGGACTCTTCATCGGGGACTGTAGTGATAGGGCAAAAGGTGATGGGTTCAAACTTAAACAAGGGGGATTCAAGTTAGATATAAGGAAGAAGTTCTTCCCTGTGAGGGTGCTGAGGCGCTGGCACAGACTTTTCCCAGAGAAGCTGTGGCTGCCCCATCCCTGGCAGTGTTCAAGGCCAGGTTGGACACAGGGGCTTGGAGCAACCTGCTCTAGTGGAAGGTGTCCCTGTCCATGGCAGGGGGTTGGAACTGGATGAGCTTTAAGGTGCCTTCCAACCCAAACCAGTCTGGGATTCTATGGAAGACATAGCAACAGGACTGTCTTGTCCGTCTTTGTTGTATCCTTTCCTCTCCCTGTTGTAAGGTGATCTGTGGGGGAAAATCCCCCCATCTTCTGCTGCTTTTGTTTAAAACAGGGTTCATGGAGGCCCAGGGCTCTTGTCCTTTATAGGCAACTTGGCAGGTGACTGTAGTTCTGTTCCAGAGACATCTCGAGCACTGGAGCCAACTCAGTTACCTTTTGGTTTGCGATTTGACGCCACCATGACTGTGCTGCAAAGTACTTTGTGACTGTGCAATGCTGAAGTTACTCATTGTTCTTCATCTGTTAAAGGTTATTCAGTGCCCAGCAGGCGACACGTCGGTGTTCAGCCACGGTGTCAGCTTTGCGAAAGGTTTCTGGTTTTCCCAGTAAAACACCAACCTATAATTTGAAAATGGAGACAAGCAGGGAGACCTAAGGATACAGTCAAATTGTTGCATGTGTCGGCATGTTCACTTAAGTTTTGTTAACGTTTGCGTTTACATTTTCCAGAGCTCTCCTTATTATGAGGAGCCCTTGTAATAGCACTGTCTTGACCCATACAGTGCCTTTCTGCAGTATCCAAACGGGCAGGAGAGATAACAAAACAAATGCTTCTTCCTAATATTAGTGAAGAAGTGCTGAAGTTAAAAGTATTTTTGTGAGGTCTGTTGGAATAAAGTACTGTGGACAAACTAATTACTGGAACAAATCAGCTTCTCTCTGTAACCAGACATGAATTTGGCTTGTGTATATATGTATGTATAATCACATAGAATACAGAAAAGTAGACTTTAAGTCCATAATATTAGGGGAGGGGAAAGGATTCACTCAGCCACAATTTCACTCAGTTTATGAAAAAACAGTGGGGCTTTCTATTAGCTTTCTACCTGTGTCAAAGGGGAGATACTTGTTTCTATCTTGTAAGGCAAAAAAGATTATTTAGGTGTTCTGAAATACTGTTACTGAATTAAAATTGATAAAAATAATTTTAAAAAGTACCTTTACTGGATCTATCTAACATCTATGGAGTTGACTGTTGACTTGAAGGGCCTTAGCCTAGGCTTGTAGTGAAGGGTAGTCCCAGATGTGAGCATCTCCTTTCCACCTGCAGTTCTGTTTGTGTGGTTCACTAATGTAATGAGGGGCCCAAACTGCTCATAAGCATTCTGCCAAAAAAGTGTTATCACCTTGGGATTCAATTCATGTTACAGTGCTAATACACTTCCTTGCCATTATACTCTCTTTCTTTTAAGACCAGGGAAAGAAATAGTTGTATAATAAACGATGTCATAGGAAAGAAAGTCATATGTTATGACAGAGCTTAAAAAGGCTTTTGAGGATTTGCAGCTGGGAGTGTTTATGAGAACTGAACCCAGAGCGTTTTCATTTCCCAGCAATGCTGCTTGGAGAGATCATCAGCAGACGGACATATATAAAGATGAAGTAGTGCCAGGGTGGTGGCAGTCAGGTGGGAAGCAGGGCACGCAGCCCCTGCAAGAAGCCGTAGCTACTCTGGCCATGCCTGAAATACTGACTGGCCAGGCCGGGGCAGCAGACAGACAGTCGCACTCTGTCTTGTGCAGGTCGGCTGTAGGAAGGTTAAGCCTATGGATGGAGGTAGTCTTTGCAATCTTAGGAGCCCCAGCCTTGCAGTGTCTGTGGGGAAGGGCCTGTCTGGCTTAACAGAAACTTGCTGAGATGGTCTTTCTCACCAGCCCCCTGATGCCTCCCCTCTGGCTTTTCCACTCGTCTCTGGCTACTGGTTTCTCAGCCTCATCAGCACCTTTGCTTTTGGTAAAATGCTCCCTAGAGCAGAAATTGGCCTTGGATCCGAGGCCCTTGGCTCTTAGTGCAATTAAATCATTCACTGATGCACACCATCCAAAATTCACTGCAGCCTACCCATTCTGGCCGCCCCGGCTGACAGTAGCGGCTTTCTGTTCCCTGTCACTGATTCTCTCTGTACAGAAGGTCTGCCTGGGCACAGCCTGCATCTCTGAAGTGATATGGGCATCACTTGTGCAGCCCTCTGCCATCCATGGCAGCTTGTCTCTGCCAAGGCTCAGAAACCTGGTGAAACATTGGGCTTGCCAGGCTGGCCACTGCATTCCCGGTGCAGTGCTGCTGTGCTGCTTTGTCCCGGGCTCCAGAGCATGTGTTTGCAAGGCACAGAGCCGTAGCTTATCACTGCTGGGCAGGAGCATCTGTCCTGGGCTCTGCTTATTTTGTGCTCAATGGAGAGAATGGGCACATTTGTAAATGAGAGCATGGAAGGAAAAACTATGACCCCTGCACCCGTTTCAGGTTAGAGGGCTCCATACGATCAGAGCCGGCCTTTGAATTAGCACATGTGGAGAGCTGGGGTGGGCATAGAGAGGCTACTTATCTGTTTAAATAGACTTGATGGCTATTGTGTGCCTGCCATCTGTCTTCTTTCACACAGGATAACTTCGCTTGATTATTATCTTTAACCATATCTCACTAAGTCTCTAAACTGCTGGTCAGTCTGCATTCATTGTTGGATAAAGGAGCTGCCACTTTTCTTAACAGAGAATAACCTTACTACAATAGCAGTAAATGAGCCTTTCTCCCGCTTTTTTAGCATGAGTACCTTTCTGCGCAAGAAATGAGCTTGATAACAGGGACTTTTCTGCAGCATTTATCATCCTGATTAGTCCCTGCTTTAAATAGAAGACAGCGGCCATATAAACACTAGCTGGAGCATTGAGCATTGAAAGCCAAAATACGTTTTATGATTTAATACATTAGGAGGGAAATAAACGCAAGTTTTAGAGAAGAACAAGTGTTGGACATGGAAGATGCTTCAGGGAACTCTGTAAAAATTTTGCTAGCAAGAGCTGAAAGGTTTGAAGGAGTTTTAAAGTGGGCTAACATTAATAAAAATGTCATGGTAAATGTGTAACATATTGCAGACACTGCTTGTTGTGCCAGTTCGTATCCAAGTCAGTCTGCTCACCTGCTGTCAGGAGGTGGTACCAATTCCTAAGCCAGTGGTGGTTCTGCTGTCTGTGCAGCAGAGTTGAGCAGACTGAAGGTCTTTGCATCTCTGGAGCAAGTCCAAACCTGGTTACGTGCAGCATCTGCAGAAGGTCTGCAGCACTGCATGCAACTGGGAATAGGAATCAGTCTGCAGTTCATGTTTTATTGATCTGTTCTACCCAGGTGTTGTCAGTATCAGCAGCGAAGACTTCTTAAAGGGCTTCAAGCATCGATGTGCCCAAGTGAAATTCTTCCATTCGACAAAACTGTCCAAGTCACGAGACTTTTAGTAAGCTCAAGAAAGCAGGAATATTCTGGAAGATTTCCAAGGGTGTTATGACCCTGGACTGAGGTTAAGCCTGTGTGAGCTCAGGGATCTGCTGTTGCTGTTGGAGGCATCCTCCTGCTATTGTACACCTGAGAGCTGCAGGGTAGCCCTGTGGTTTCACAGAGACTGGAGACTATTGAACTGTCCTCGGGTGCTTAACAAAGCCAGTTGCTTGGCAGTGCATGTCCATGAATGAAAAATTAGCTCACTCCATAGCAAAATCATGTATCTTCCTGTGCTGGCAGGCTTTTGGGAAGGGGTGACTCCTCCAGCATGTGAAATGCAGCAACACTCTCAAGACTTTTGTTTCCTTCACCAGAGGTGAAAGTTGAGAAGTGGTTGGTGCATGAGTGGGTTAATAAACAGCTGAATTTTGAGGTTTTTGCTGTTACATATTGGTCCTTTTTTGCCAGTTTTCAGTCTTTGGCTCATAGATATCTGTTGATCTTCTACAAAAGGTTTGAAGCACCCCACTAAGCACCACATAAATCCATTCTTAATCCATCCTAAAGGAGATGTTGTTATGCAGTGCTGTGCCTGTGCTGTTGAGTCAGAATAAGCTGAAGAGGGTGACCAAGAAATGATTTCCTCCTGGTCACAGTTATAGTGTGTTTGGGGGTCTCTTGCGGGAAGGTGGCTGCTGGAGGGGCACCATCTATTTGCAAAGCTTCAGCAAGAGGGAGTCTGGAAAGAAACAAACCAACAACCAAAAAGAAAGGTGGCAAAGGAGGGAGGGGAGGAAAAAGATCCTTTTCTGTTTTGAATTCCTGTTGAGACTGACCACTGGTATGACCGCGGTGGTGTTCTGCTGCAGTAACGTGTTATAGAAAAGGAACCTTCATCCCTTATGCCTTAACTGGCCCAAGCATCTTTCACATTTAGTACAGGAGGAGGAGGGACTGTGGGACTGCTGCTTAAGTCTCACTTAAGCAAAACTAAGGAGCAACTACATAGCAGTCAGGCCATTGTAAAAGAGAATGTGAATAATTGTAGATGGTTAGGCACACTGAATAAAAACAGTTTGAGAGTTGAGAAGCTGGTGGAGGGATGCTGAGACAAAACACAATTGCATGTATGAAAATATATTCTTAGTTACTAAGTACACTTTACTGGCTGTGATTTTTAAGTTTAAAGCAATGGAAAAAATGCTACCCTTGGAGGGTAAAAGAGTGGCTTAAAGAAAATAAACACCTTCAGGTAACAACCTTTACTTTTTTTCCACCCTCCAGCACATTATACTGTCCATGTAAAGTGTACTAGTCAGGAAGATGGGTCTTCCCAGGGCTTGCAGGACATTCATCACAGTACTGCTATGGGAGCCTGTGTCTACTGGGTGCCTGTGGAAATGGGTGCTTGGGGGTTGTCCAGCAGCCATTGCATGTTTGCCGACTATTGCTCATGTCATCTTGCCTTTAGTGTTTCAGGTCTGGTTTTGGTCTTTTCAGGCTCCAGTCAGGCAACTGGTGATCCTTGCAAGCGCCAGTGATTTCATCCTGCTTACCTAGTGTAAATTGCAGTTTCTAGGAGGGGTAGAGGACGAGGAAGGAGGTGAAGGAGCAATCCACAAACTTTAGGTAGCTTACATGATGGGGCAACTCTATAGTGCTTAACATACAGTTCTCTAGATGCTGTTAACACAAAATTGCTTGCATGAAGGCAGTTTTCTCCTAGGTCTTTCACCGATTGCTCTGTAACTTAGAATGAGTAATATAATTCCTGCCTTCACACCTGGCTGCATCACTCTGCTTTCTTCCCTAGAAAAGGCGTGGAAAACCCCCAAACCTTCATGTTTCTGGAGGCTATGTGGTAGATACCTAAAATGTGTACATTTATATAGTTATCTGAAGCCTGTACAAATCCTATATTGGCTTGAAACTAGGGTGACTAGGTCAGTCACTTGCCAAGATTGGACCTAGATCTTGCAAAAGGCTTGCAGTCCTCTCAGGAGATTTGCAGGTTGAAGGCATTACTGTGAGAATGTGCTTGATGTGTGTTGATGGGGTGAGTGCAAAGAGCTAAGTGACAGTGCTTTGTTTTTTGCAGCAAGCAAACTCTGCAGTCTGTAGCATGGGAGGGCACTAGCCCAGCAATCGCTTGTATAAGCACAAATGGCAAATGCTTTTACTGTGATCTTTAAAATACCAGAAATGAACATTTTAACTGCCTAAAAATCACTGTATGTAAAACTTGCTATTTGGGCCAAAGGTGTATGGCACAGCAAATGGTATATGCAACTCCTGTAGGCACTCTGGGTCTTGAAACTGCCAGGAGAGCCACTTCAAGGGAGAATCCTATTAGATTGTGTTGAGGCAGAGCTCTTAAAGAGCCTGGGTTTAGTTGTTTCCTGGCCTAAGAAAAACCCAGTTGTTGATACTGAAGGCCAGAAACAAGCTAAATGCTCCTGGACTCAAAGCAAAGAACTCCATGCTATTTTTTTCTGCACTCCCTTAGAGAGTTGAGGTCTAACAACTGATGTTAGCAGTGTAATATGCAGGTTCACCTTCCTGGTGATTGTCCTCTTTCTTGAATCATCTCACCATGCCATGGCATGGGGTCAGTTTGTGTGTGTGTGCAGTCAGTTCTTGCAGGCTTGTCTGCATGCAAAACTTCTACCATTTGACCCATGCATGCATTAAGGGGATATGGATAGTTAAAGAAACATGCATTTTCTTTGTTTGTAGTATCCAAGAAACTCTGATGTTTCCTTCATTCTGGGATCATGTCCCTCTTCTTCTTTTCAGTCCATCTAGATCTTAGATCTGTAGAGATTTTGATGTTATGTGAGATGTTGTTTGGTGTTGTATCACTTGGGTATAATGGTCTGTGTGGTTTCAGCCTTGACGTGCAAGTTCCCATTTGGGAGAGAATTCTTTCCCTGGGAGAGGGTTAGAAGCTGGAGGTGACTTCCACAGGGGCAAATGCTCAGCTTCTGTAAATAGTCTCTCTGCATATCTACATCCAAGAGGGAAACAGATTTGCTTCCTCTGAGGACGTACCCCACATTGCCACTGTGTCTCTTCAGCTGGTAGCTGTCAGTGCACTGTGCGCCACAGCTGTGAAATCAGCTTGTGATAGATTCCTGAAATCGTCTCTTAGGTACTATGTACTCCTGGTGTAACAGAATGATCCTTTTGACCACTCTTTTCTGAAGGTCAGGGGAACACAGGATTAGATTAAAACAGATTCTCTCCCTCTTCTCCTTGTGTATCTTGTGATAAGTGTATGATGGTATCAACAGAACTTGGTTCAGAGCCTACTGAAACCAAAGTAAAAACTTTCATCAGCTTCAGTGGGTTTTGGGTTGGGCCCCTAAGGAGCTACTCACATCAGTGAAGAGTGCACACTGGGCTAGTTTAGATACTGACATGAGAAGGCCTGCTCTTGCTAGTGGGGGCTTTTTTTGGTGAGGTCCATAGGATGAAGTTAGTGGCTCTTTGGGTTCCCTTCCGCTGCCAAGGGAAGGAGAGACAGCTCAGCCCAGCAGCTGGGCAGGAAGGCATGTCAAATTATGGCTCACACACAGCATGCAGAGTGACTTGTATAAACTGGAGTTGAGGTGGTGTGACCTATATGACTTAGAAGAACACTTCACCTCCACTGCAGTCAGTCTTGTTCTGAGAGAAGATGGAGTAAACACGTGTTTTTTAACAGGTGACCTGTGAGATGAAGATGAGGAAAGTTAATTGGAATTGTCACTGCAGAGTCTCTTGCCAGAGGCTGTCATTATGCTGAAAAGTGACATTAATGATGTTGGCAGGATGGGACAATTTATTATTTAATATTAACTACTAAGATTCACCTTCGAGTTACTCACTCATGTTCAACTGGTAGAGCTTTGGCCTCCTTTGGTTCCCAAATTGCCATTTTGTCGAAAATGCTCATGGCACGCTTGTAATACAACCCTTACATCTAAAAAGCTCTAAACATCTGCATTTTGCTGGTGGTGTCTGTTTCTTGGTTGATCATCTTTTGTAAATTGCTGTAATGACACTAAATGTGGAGGTGTTCAGGTGTATGCTATGCTTATACAAACAAAGATGGTTTAATTCACATATCTATATAGTTATAATGAACACATAGGCAGCAATTGTGATGGACTTAGCTGAATGTTTAAAGGTAAGAATGATGAGGAGGAAATACCAAAAAGGTTGGTTAAAATAAATACTATTTCTTCTGAGTGGTTTAATAGCAACACATGCGGCTGTGTGGGCTTAACCTTAAAACTGAAACTCGCGTTGAAATGCTTTGATTTCCATATTCAAACAGATTTGTGTGGTTTTATTGACAGGTTGCAAACAGTACATTAAAGCATATGCTCTCAAAATTAGGGCACTGTTTCCCACAGTGTAGTTCCTTTCTGTGTATTATTTACTCTTTCCGTCTACAGAAATCCCAGCGGCAGTAGTCCCTACATATGTTCTCCATAAACCCACTAAGGATGTGTGTGTTACAAAGAATGGGACTCCTTAACAGTGTGAAAGTAGTGCAGACTTTTGAGGTGGCTTTTAGCTTTCTTGTACATGTTTCTGGGTTTCAGAACATGTTAGATATGACTAATTCCCATTTGAGCACCTTCTTAGCTGTTGGAGAATGCTGGAAGTTGGGCGCAAGCTTTGAACTCATGGCATTTGTAGGTCAGGCCAGTGAATATCCCCCCTTTTGCTCACTTGTGACCTCCTTTAACTGTTGCCAGCTGATGCTGGCTTCCTGTTAAACTACTTCACTTCTGGAAATTATTTTCCATCAATTGGTTCTATTAATCACCAGTAAAAGTAATATTATGGAAGCAACTTCTAGCAGGGTGTCCTTTTGGCTCAGTTATAATCAATAAGCTCTTTCTTTTGCAACTGGTGCGACAGTGTTGGATGTGAGTTGGGATATTGTGCTTGTGATTGCAAGCAGCTTGGGAGGCACATGGAGATGCATCTTTCTGCTGCTGTGCTGCTCTGCTTTCACCTGTGGGTAGCAGGAGGGGAGTGGGGACTTCCCTGTCCTCTGACACGTGTGCAGGGAGGCAAGTCTCATTCTCAGAAGGGTCCATGAGGCCATAGTTGCCCTTGTACAAAGGCAGTTACTCTTTTGTGTGTGCAGAATGAATGAAGCCTTTTATGCCCTTGTGGCTCTCAGTTTCTTTTATCTGGAAACAAGTCACACTATTCCTCACCGTGCAAGGGATTGCTTTGTGTTCAGCATAGTTCAATTATTTTTTCCAGTGATAAAACACCTTTTGCAAGATTTTTTCTGTAGGGGTGGATCGTTTGTTTCTTTTAACAAGTTCCCTTATTTTTCTTAGAAATAATAAGATTGTACGAGTAATTCACAACATTAAATTTATCCAAAAGAATAAGTCCCCTCTTCCAACCTTTTGAGGCATGTAAGCACCCATTAGACTCTTAGCACTAAACCAGCCATGTGGACGTGGAGTAGTGTTAGGCTGGTTCTTCCTTGATTGTTAATCAACAATTGAAAATCACTGAAGCAAACTGATTACAAGTGCACACATAAATACAGGAAATTGTTTTCTTGCATTAAAGAGTTACCTTCATACCAAGCGAATGCTCAGTCTTTATTTCAGCATTTGTTCTGCTTTCATTGGAGTTTGTGCTGGTTGATGAAATCCCGTTCACCTGTTCAAGCTGTTACTTGTGAAGCTGGGACTAAGGGATGCTATCTCTTACAGCCACTTGAATTGAAAATACCATGGTTAACTTTGTTGAGTGAGACACTGAGGTATGAGAATATAGAAATATGATTTTATCCAGTAATCACTGATTAGTAAGTGGTTGGTTTTATGTAGCTGTGCAGTTGCCAAGTAGAGGTTGGTGACAGCAGGAGGGTGTAGCTTGATTAAGGCAAATTGATTATTTACCTTGTGACACCGAGCACATGTACTGTGTTACAGGAGATTCATTCTTTCTTCTGTTTCTGAGACTTCGTGACCCCACTGTCACATGTTTTCAGGATGAGTTGTGTCCATATTTACTTCTGGTGAACCCTGTTACTGGGACACCGTATGTCTCTGCAGAATTCAGACACATGTTTTTGGTAGTGTTATTTTGGTGGCAGCTTCTCCTTTTCTTATGCCTTCGCTTTTCCTGAGTGAAAAGCACCATGTTGTAGTTCTGCCTTTGTAAGTCAGACTGGACTTAGCCGTTGGCAGAATGCCTTTGAATTTCCTTGTCTCAGCTTTAGGAATTAAGGTCTCCGCTATCCCCATCATCAAGCTGGCATGCAGCACAGCCTGTAGCACTCACCTCTGGGCTCTTTTGCCACAGGAGGGAAGACTGTAGTTACCCTCAAGTAATTTTGGGCTAATGCCCCCATCACTGGGGTATAGCAAGGGCATAAAAGACCATGACAGTCAATAAGAAGAGAAAAATACATCTTCATGAAAACATGCTCAGCCAAGAGGCAATTCATTTTGAGAGCGATTTTAATTGGTTTGGAGTAATTTGGGGTGAGCTACTTCACATGGCATATGTTTTCAGGGAAATGGGCCAGCTCTGTAATAAGCCACCAGAAAATTGGCACTACACATGTGGATGCAAGGGGCTTGGAGGATGAAGCCTTAACAAAGGCTGATGCTACCTGAATAACCTCACAGAGACTCAGTTCAGATGCCTTGTAGTTTCCAGGAGTACTGACAGTTCTGCTGCCATGACCAGGTATTGTACTAGTGATCAAACTTAGAGGTCTACCTAAACTAGCTTCTGCTCTGAGGCCATATCCTCGGCTGGTACAATCTAGAGTTGTGCCATTTAGGTCACTGTGGCTGGTTTGGCTCGGATCAGTTGACAATATACTTCTTTAGGCAGAGATACAGTTCTGGCCAGGTAGGCGTTGAGAATTGTGTTATGAAGTTAGGTGCAATTGTATTAATAAGGTACCTATCACAGGGGCCAGACAAAGCTCCCTGCTACTCCATTGCTCATTTCCTGCTTTCATGTATTTCCCCAATTCATGCAAAACCCAGCAAAGACTGTTTCTTAATGTCTGAGAATAAGCAGCAGTAAAGCACTGGGATTTCTAAGTTTGTATTCAGAATGCCATGCCTTCTAATCATCTCAGAGCAACAGACATGAAAGCTCCTTCCAGAGAGATGTCACAAAAGGTCACACGTTTTCCTTAGAATAATGAGCAGTGCTTTTAAAGAAGCTTAAGATAAACTTCAGGCCTATAGCTCATATGATCTGTTTACCGCAGCCCTTAGCTAAGAGAAGCAATGATTCTGTTGTTACAACTCAGATTGAAACTCAGAAAATCTTGTGGGCACTTCCTTGTTGTGCTGTAGAGCCTGTGCATGTTTTCAGGCAAGACATTTTCTCTTCCTTGGCCTCAATTCGTAGTCTTAAAAGTAAAAGTGGATGAATCATAACACAGTTCTTAAAACTATTTTCCTTGAAAATGAATCCACAGATAATCCTCAGAAATCAGAGGCAGGGACCAGGCAATAGAGCAACAGCTGGGGAATAGGAGACAGGTTATGGAAGACCAACTCACCTTGCTTATGCTTTTCCAGTGCAGAAGTTTGCTCTCAGTAGAACTCATAGTCTGAGAGGTGCTCAAGCGGGAGCAATCCCTGAACTTTGGACCAAGGACTGCAAGTGTTGCTGCGTCCTCTTGCATGTGATGTGGTGGGCAGAACATGATTCTGGAGTTGAAAGTAAGGCCGTTACTTGTGGCATCATGTTATATCCTTAAGCAGTGTGGTTCATCCTCTTCTTTTAAGGAGATTTAGTATCTCTTCACATTTCTGAAAATAGTTTCTGAGCTATAGGGTGGTTTTTAAAATTGTAATATCCTCAAAATAGAAAGTATAAATTTTGTTAACAAATGCATCAGTGCAGAAATTGAGATTCTCCTTATTTGCTCATTGCTCTCCATGAGTGTTTTAAAACAGCTTCCTATGGCTCTGTAATGTTGTCTCCGGATCTGTGAATCCATTTTCAAGTGTGTGAATTGAAAGTGGATCAGGAATGTAAAGAAAAATATCTCTTGGGCGGGCAGAAGTGCTGGTCTCTATGTAATCAAGTTTTCTTTAGGGCTTCCCATACTGTGTGTGACTCATTTGGCATGAGGTTTAAATTGTGCTAAAGTACCTGAAAGCCTCTGTTACAGAAGGCTGTAGCCCCTGTGGTCAAATGGGTCAGTAACCTTTGGGTTTCAGTCACTTTAATCTTTTTAAGGTATTTATGTAACACAGCATAGTGTTATAAGGAAGCTATTATGCACTTCTGAGTAATGAGCTTCTGTTTTGAAAGTTCCCCGTGTTTTACATGCTAGCTCTACAAAAGAGGCGAGTTTGCTGGGTAAATTAGGTAATAAAATAGTTGTTTTTAAAATTGTTCCAACAGGAGTTTAGTGTTAATGGCTTTGCTATGACTCATAAAGTCCATAATCTTAAGGTCAAAACGCTATTTTTGTCTTCATAAAAGTATTGCAATCAGTATTGTCTTTTGTTGGAGAAGGCATGGCGCTGTGAAGAACCAGTGCAGCCTGGCACTTAGGTAGTCTCCAGCAAGTGAAGTACAGCTTTCAGCCTGTAAATCATTTCCTGAGATTGGTCAGTTTAGGAAATAGCATTGTTCATTGAATGCATTTTGATACATTCAGGAGCATGTGGTGCTGAGAGAGAATAATAATAATTTTCTTTACAGGGATTTAGTTTCAAGAGGGTAGAAATCTGTATTTGCCCTGCTTTTCTTGTTGGCTTGCCACTTGCTAAGTGTTTTCAGATGCACCATACAGTTCTTTTTGAGGGAAGAAATAAGCCGTCTAATGCTTTCTACAGTGTTGCACAATGGTTTCTCATCTCCTTAGCACTGCCTGCTTGCTTAATCATAAGCCAATTAAAGTATAATAACGGAACACTCTTTTGAACTGCTCATAAATAAAGGGAATTATCAGAGAAAGGGGGAACTGAGCATTTTGGCCAGCAGTATAATCTGTGCCTCCTGTGGCACTGGCTAGTAATGTTCATGGTGAGTTTGTCTCATTTTGTGTGGTCACCCACACCAGGAGGGAAGGGGATAAGGTGTACTGTGGGGAGTTGAGGGAGCACCTGGACCCTTTGAACTTCCTCCAGCTTCTGTTTCACTGCTCTGTCTTGCACTAGTCTCATATCACAATGTTGTTAGCTGTCAATTAGTTGTTGGAAAACATCGCTATCAAACAGGATCTGAGACCCCTGCCTGCCCTGTGGCAGTGGGTGAAGCCTATGGTGAGGCGCAGGGCTTCACCTTGCAAGCGATGAAGCCTCCACAGATGAGCGCTGACCAGCCCATCCCAAACTCACTGCTGGAACCAAGGCCTTTCATGCTAACCTGATCTCAGCTGATGCTCAAAACCTCCATAATTTGCAGAAAGATGGCTTTGGATTTGCAGATTCCTGGTCTTAAAAGACAAGTCCCATGTGAGGTGAGTGGTGAGGTGGTGGGCAGTAGCAATGGTGACTCCTCTGTGTTCCCCACAATGGCCAGGAAGTGCAGACTTCAGCACCCAGTATCCACCACCTCAGCTTTGTGAAGCACTAAATAATGCCAAATCTTCTGCAGCTAAGGGCAGTTGCTCTCACAGGCTCATCTTAGCAGAGCAGATGGCTGTAACAGAGGAGGCAGTACTGATGGCTATAGGATTTCTAGACCATCCGGAAGAGCCATGGGAAGTTTTCCCAAAGTGCAGGAGCCTCCACACAGCTTCTGACTTCTAACAAAAGTAGTTTTAGCATTATTTCTTACTTATGTGTACAAAAAGGTGCAACAGTTCCTTGTGAATGGGCAGTACAGTGGCCTCCCACTGCTGGCAGCTTCTATTAGGTTAGATGTTGTGAAAGCTGTAAGGTATTTTATTAAACAAAGTTATCTGAGATGAGTGTTCTAAAAGGAAAACACTCCTGGTTTTACTAAACCCCTCAACTTTAATAAGGACACAAAAGTGTGTATTCTTTATAGGCTTGCTGGCCTCAGGGTGACCTCAGCTAGCCATCTGGATCCCTATTTCTTAATAACATATTGTCTGCTGAATTTGGCTTTTATGACTTATAGCTTAAGCTATTAAATACAGAACATTTGGTTTCACAGGAACTACATAATTTTCAAATAAACAAGTGGTTGGAATATATATATATTACAGGAAAGAATCCTCACAGCCAACCCTTCTCCTAAATGAAAGCAGGTCTGGTTTTCCTGTCTTATCTTTGGGGAAAGTAATGAAGGACTCATTTCCCACAGTTAGGTTTGGAGTCGATGTTGAGGCTAGCAAGTTGAGCTCAAGGGATTTTTTCTAATCAAACACCGTCTTTTAATCAGAAAAAAGCTGTTCATAAAATAAAAACTGTTCTTGGGAAAGGATTAGTTTCAAAAACTTCCTATTCCTGAAAAAAATCCTCCCCCTTAATGCTGATTTTAGAATGCCTTTTTTAGACATGCTGAAAATGGGAGAAAAAGGTCATTCAGTTTGGAATAGCTCATATTTCTTAGGGAAAACTCAAAGAAAAACCAAGTAAAACCCACTTGAAACATTTGAGTTGACCAAGTCTGAAATAGGCAGTGATGGGGCTTTTTGGTATCTTGAGCTTGAATTGAGAAGACATTTCAGGAGCCTTGTGGAAGCACAAGGTGATCTCTGCCAGCTCTGGGCATTGCTGGTCAGTACCACACCAAGCAGTGCTGATCTACCCCCAGGAATTCCCACCCGGTTCAGTGCAACCCAGTGAGGAAACACTAACTCCCATTTCAAAGCATGGCTGCTTTGCCCAATGCCTCAGGCCGGCTGAAAATGTTCCTGTTTCAGCAAGGGTCATCGGCTCAGGGTGCTGAGTACTGAATCAGCCTGAGGGTACCCGGAGCATGAAGAGACCACTCCAACAGCTGCCCATTTACAAACGTGGAGAAGGCCAGGCAACAGTTTCTTTCAAAGCAAAAGAATCAGCAAATTGAAATTAGAAAAGAAAAAGAGAAAGGAAAAGGAAAGGAAAGGAAAAGAAGAAGGAAAAGAAAGAAGAAGAAAGTAAAAGAAAGGAAAGGAAAAGGTATTGATCAAGTGGGTAGCAGCAAGACTCTGTCATTAGCTTGCTTTGTGGGCACATTATTTCACTCCAGACCTGCTGTCTGTGTCCTGAGCAGAAAGAGCCCTGAAAATGAAGCAGGATTTCTCTCCAGAGCAGACAGGCAGAGTGGATTAATGACAGGATGCGCTTGTAAGTGCCCATGAACCCAAACACAGCTGGAGAGTGCGATGGCTGCTCCCAGCTGAGGCTGGCCCTTTGTGCCTGCTTGTTGTGATGCTGGTGAGCACTGAGCCTGGCTGGGGCTATGGAGTGAGACTGCATCCCCTAGAGCCTGTGCAGGACAAATGAGCTGGGGAGTGGGTGCCTGGGCCCGGGAGAATGTGCTCAGAGGTTTGTGCTGCGAGTTGGGCTCCAGAGGATTTATGAATAATTATAGATGGAGGATGACACACTCGCTCAGTATAATGGTCTAACTTCTGCGGCTGGAAATTGTTTGCACATCCGTTCTGGAGCTAAGATTGGAGCCTGATCCTGACAGCCTCTTGGGAAGCACCCACAGGCTGTTTTGGAGCCTCTACCCCAGCTTGAAATTCTGTTTTATGACAGCTCTCTGCCCAGTACCAACACTGTATTTATAGGTTTTACCTGCATACAGTGAGACAACTCTGTGTCTGAATTCTTATCAGCTGAACTGGCCTGTACTCTACTGCAAACAATCAAAGGCTTTCGTGTAACCAGGAGAACTGGAAGAGGCTTTGCCAATGTTTTTAAGATTTCTTTATTAGATACAGAAGTAACAGCTTTTGGGCTTAGGGAATCCAGGGACTGAGGCTTTTAAGAACTAGAGAACTATCGTGCTTCAGCGTCTTCAGACAACTTTCCTACCGTGGTACCTCTGAGGACCATGCGACTGTGGCACTTGTGGGACTCATGTCTCATAAGCATCACTAATCTTTTAATGGAATTGGCATTTCTTACCAAATACCTGATGGGAGAATGTCATTTGAGTTTGCTGCTCCTTAGAGTTTAGCAAAAAGGAGGGAAAAAATAGGTGAACAGTGGAATGAGGGGAAAACAAGAGAAGGGGGCAAGGCTGGATATGGGTGTGCTGATGCCAGCTACTCTGTGTTCTGGGGCTGAAAATGTGACTGCTGGTGAGTCCTGTTTCACAGTGGAAGGCATATTTTCCTGGCTGGTTCTGGTATCGGAGTCTCTCTGGCATGGAGCACTGCTCATTTACTTATGACCAGGTTATTATTTCTTCCCCAAAACAGGAAGCAGATGCATGCTAAGAGGAATTTTATGGCAGATGTGGTTGCTTCAGCAGTCCGCAGCCTAGCAGGGACAGTCCACTTCAGGCCAAGCAGAGAATGAAATGATGCTGTATTTCAGATACAGCATCATTTTCAGGGGATAGATGTTGTTGAAGTGAGAAGCTGAATTTTTTCAAAGATGAATTACAGGAAGGCATGCACATACGGAAGTTTCTGTCTCCTGCCACTACAAGCGGCATCATGGAGTGTGCATTCCCTGGTGGTTATGTCTGGCTGTTTGTGCAGTGCTTCTCCCAAGCCCAGTCTTCCCTCCCGACAGACAAAACCCAGCAGCAGTCACTGTCGTGACATTAGATGTTCCTCACACGGCGTCTTCACACGTTTCCCCGTGGTGGCCTCCCCCCTAGAGGGGCAGCGAGACAGACCATGTCACGGGGCTGCAGGGGACTCGGGTCACAGCTCAGCATGTGAGGTGACCTACTGACATGCTGAGGGTAGATTCCTCTGAGATTCCAGAGGAATGACAAAGTCAAACAGCGAAGGCACATGCAGCTATTTCCCCCATCACTCTGGCTACCAGGCAGGTCACCTCCTGCAGCAGAGTCAAGCATTTGGCCTGGGACAACTGTATCTTAACTATGACACTGCCTTGGTTAGACTCTGTCTATCCAGAGCCTGGAGATGGTGCTGATTCTGTCCTAAAGGGCTGCTGTCATTCCCTGTCCCCTTCTAAGCCATCTTTGTGTTCATGCTGCAGGCCCTGGTGAGGTCTCAGCTGTGATCTCTGGTTCCTCTGGTGAGCTCTACCTTGGCACAGAAGGGAGGCTGGCGCTTGCCAGGGTTGAAGTCCAGTCTGTAGATGTCTTTTGTTGAAAGCACCTTGGAGGCTTCCCTGGGCTGCTGTGGCTTGGCCTCATTCCAGTGATAACAGATTATAGATAACAGATGTAGATGGTCCTGGGGTGCCTGTCTGGGATGTGCAGGGGGTGGTGGAGGGCCTTTCCCAGGGCTCCAGAGGGACAGGCGTGGAGGCAATGACAGTGGGAGAGGATGTCTCTAAAATCCCCAGCAAAGCAAGCAAAAAGCTTCCATTTGTCAACTACCCAAAGACTTTGGTTTACTTAATTCCCCTTCACCCTGTGACAGGTGACTTGTGCATTCCAGATTGCTGATGGAGATAAGCAGTTTAGAGGTGATTTAAAAGATAAAAGGTTTAAAGCCTCTGGAGCTTTTGCTCTGCAGTTGTATTGTGCATGGGAAGTGCATGTTATCACTGGAATGTGTGTGAAATGGGTCTGTCAGTGTGATCATGGGCAAAGCAATGTGGTTTGTTCAAAAATAGTGCCAGTAAGACTTCAATAATGCACAATGGGATGTGGTCAGTCCTGCCACACCACTGCTTGGCTGGGATGCTGTAAACGAGGGAGAAGGAAGGAGCAGAAATCAAAAGTATGGTACTAATATTTCTGCAGAAATAGGCTGGGAATGCCTGCTGGCCTATGCTGCATCCCCTGTCATGTTTGTTCCCAGGTGGAGGTCTTCAGGCAATGGTTTTATGCCATTTGTATTTATCTTGGGCATCTCTGGTGGCACATATGCCACAACGTTGGAGCTGTGCCTTCAAAGATGTGTTTTAGCCAATGTCTTCTGTGTCCCTTCCTTATTTAATCTGGTGCTTTGGGCCTTATTATCTGAAATATATCTATCTCAGTATAAAACTGCAGCTTAAACTGTTACTATGGGTACCACACAATTTGCAGAGCCTGCTCTCTGCTCCTCAGAGTTAACTTCGGAGCATTTAAAATTAGAGCTAACATATAGCCAGCTGATCACAGAAACCTGTGGACTAGTTGTAGGCTAACGTGGCTTCCCCATGCAGCCCCAGAGCAGCCCTGAATCCTGAAGTTTTGCTCTTCTCCTGGCATCATGTAATTTGTTTTAGCAGGCACATTGGGAAAAGGCTGCACTTGGTTACTACAGGGTTGTGGAGTTACACGCTGTGTTACATCAGGGGCGATGCTGGGA
This sequence comes from Strigops habroptila, assembly GCF_004027225.2. NCBI lineage: Eukaryota > Metazoa > Chordata > Aves > Psittaciformes > Psittacidae > Strigops > Strigops habroptila. Next base: position 3,156,235 of record NC_044281.2, read on the forward strand.
ATGTATATTTGACCTTTTTACTAGAGACAAGAGTTGTTTTTCTTCCTGTCTTGGGCACTAACCCACTCTTACCCACAGTAAGTCTCACAGTCTACAAACCTGTAAAATGGGATTTTATCACTTTTTCATCAGAATCATCTTCTAAAGTTTGACACCCTTAAATTGTATAATATCACACTGGCAAAAAAATAAACCCAACGCAAGCAAAAAAAAGTGGCATTTTAATTGTGTCTTGCTTGCATTTCCATCACACCTGAAATACCAAGTTGACTCTTGGGTGCAGGAGGTGCTGAGGAAATTTTCTGTTTGCCTAGTACATCACAGGAAAATCTGCAGGATGGACAGAACTGGTGTGTTAGAAAAGGATCATAAAATCACAGGATGGTTTGAGTTGGAAGGGACCTTAGAGATCATCTAGTTCAAAGCGCCATCCAAGCAAGATCCTCAAGCAAGAGGATGGAGCCAAGCCAATGCAGTGCCTCATGTTTTTTAACCCCTTCTCTTACCTTCTTCTTGATTTCCCAGCTGCAGAAAGCCCCCTTCCTGCCCCTTAAGACCACCAGTAATGGTGAAAGACTCTTGTGCTATCCTGTGGAAGGCAGTTGTTGCAGCTGCCTTGTGCGTCCACCTCCATCCACTCCACCCATGGGCTATACCTATATTACAGTCCTAGATGATGCAGGGAAAGGAACCTCACTTTAACTTCAGACAAGAGAGCATAGAGCTTAGCATGGAGAGATGTACTGCTGCTTTCCCTCTGGGGTGAATCTTCTACCAAGACAGGACTCAACACCAGTAGCTGAGAGGATGCCCTCATTGCTGTGGGATTGAAGCAGTCCCTGGAGGGGCAGTGTCCATAGTGTGGACCCGTGGCTGGTCTGTGGTGTGTGCTCACACCAGGCTTATCCAGATGTGCAGGCTCCTGTCTGGGCAGTGCATCTCCAGCTTCCCTAAATCCATGCTTAGCAAAGCTGAAATGGCTGTGCCCAGCCGTGATGCTTTATCCCAGTACTTTGTCTCAGCTCCTCAGGCCCTCTTCTTCCTTCCTCCCTCCCTCTCCTTTTTCTCCCTCCAAATTACTGTGATGTCTAAGGGAAAGACTCATATGCTGCCAGTGTGCAGCAGCTTGGCTCTCAAGGCTTTTGTACAGAGATGAAAGGCAGTGGCTGATTTTCTCTGTTAATGATGTCTGCCATTCATGACTGAGACAGAAAGCCCTCTGCAGTCTTGGCACATCATGGCTTTATTTGCTGCAAGAGTTCTGCTTGGGAACAGTCTCATTTCAACACACACTTTTGGTTTTGCATCCATGAGCTTACTAAAGGCTATGGCTTGTTTTAGAAAGTGTTGTTAGTCCAAAATCAGATTAAATGCAGTGTTTAATGAGATGCATGTAGTACAGTGCCCTTATTCTGAAGCAGGGTTGGGTTTGTTGTTTTTTTCCCCCTGTTCATTTAGTGTTTGGCAAGGTCTTGGCCCTGAGAGATAGGGGGAATGCAAAGTAATATCCCAAATGTAAAAGTCTCCAGCTTCCAATGGGAGCTCTGTGTGTGCGGTGCTAGACTGAAGTGTGGAAACATGTCTTGTGGTGTGTGATGCTGAGGTGAGGACAGTGTGCCCCTAATCGGTGGAAGATTTCACAGTACCAGGTCTTAACTAAGCACTTTCTCCTGGCTACCAACTTGCAGGGTTGCTGGATTCTGTTTCGCTAAATGACTGTAGCAGACAGTCCTTGTCTAGAAAGGAGTCTTGAGTGAGCTTTTCCTCTCCAGCATGTGAAGATACAGCTTGTGTCTATACAGCGGTTTGATGGGTGTCTGAAATAGATGAGGCTTCTTAAAGCAAATGGCAAAAACTATCATTGCTATGCCAGCAGTGAGAGCCCTGCAATGACCCTTCTCCTGGAGGCCAGATTCTTCTGTGGACTAAGCCAGACAGAGCTGGAGCCAAAGGGGGTGTCCGGAGGAACTCAAAGTGACCTGAGCTGTTCCTGCTTTGCTGACAAACTGAGAAAAAATTAGGCCAGCAATTCATTTTACAAGTCTCTTAAGCTATCATAAGGATTTATAGGAACTCATTATACAATAAATTATAGATATAAAATAGCAGGTGGCACATCTTTCAAGCAGTATGCATTAAAATTCATCTTGACAAGACGAGGAAGACAGCCCCCAGACCTATCTTCACTGAGCAACTACAAAGGAAGTAAGTTGTGGTGAAGAGAAATGGAGTGTTAATGACAGGACTGTGCCAGTAGTCGCGGCAAAATGCCTCGGCAGTAATTGTCATCAGAACCGTTTCTTTCCCTGCTATTTATAAAATCAGATACACTATTAGAGACGCCATTTATCAAGCCCAGACACCATGTATTTTCATCAAATGTACCAATTGTCTCTGTCTCTGAGGTTCCTGAAACAAACTCCCTTGGGGTTCTAGCTGGGCTGCTGTATGCAAGCTGTGAAAATATTGAGATACTCATTTTACCCTTTGCTTTCCTTCTCCTTCTCTGTTTCCTTTCTTTATTCCTTACTTACTGGTAGCCACTAATGTAGCCAAGTTACTTCTGTCTAGAGGATGAGGAAACTGTTTCCTCCCAGGCCAACTATGCTGACACTGCTTACCTTGACTTCCATAAATGATTGAATAGTGTCTCCAGTCTGCAGAGTATTTCAGGCTCCAGTTACCAAAATTCTTGGATGCTGAGAGAGCTTTTCATCTTCCCCATCTCCTCCTCAGGGTCGTACCCAGCCTGCCTCTTGTCTCCTCTGCCTTCACAGTTGTGAGCTGCTCAGACTAGCAGTTAGCACCCCCAAGATGCTTTCCCCCATCAATAGATTTTCTCAACTTGTAGGGCTTTTAAAATTTCTTTTAAACTACTGAAACCTTTGAAGTGGATATTACAGTGAAAGAAGATTGCTGTAGTCACTGGAAGAACAGTGGGAATTAACAATGCTGAGAGTGGCACTGGACTCTTGATTCTCAAGTTGAGGCAGCATCCTACTGCAGTCCTTCCTGAATTTCTGGGCCATGTCTGCAGCCAGGGTAAGCTACTGACTTCTGCTCATGGTCAGAAATTTACACCAGCAGAACCTGGCCTCTGGATCACTTCTTTTAGGTGCAGTGCTTGGACTCTCCACATCACCACCAGCTGAAATTCAGATATGTTTGACCTTCATTCCTGAGCACTTTGGAAACTTAATAATAAATGTGTAGTGAACTGTGCTCTCCAGATATCAGGTAATTTTTCTTTGCATCCCTTTGAAAAATGTTTGTATTTTTAAGTCTCTGCTGCCAAGGGGAAAGCATGGGGGGCATAGAAAGTAGGAAGGAGGAGGAGTGTACTCTAAAAGGAAAAGCTATGTGGAAAGCTATGGTGCTAATGGATCAAATCCATTTGCAGCCTTAGTGTTTGCAGACTAACGTGTATAATGCATTGTTGGGCAAAACACTAAATGGCTAAAAGTAATTTGTGGCAATTTAGGTTTTTACCATTGCTAGCATGCTGCTCTCGGGGGATATGTAGCAAAAAACAAGCTCCCACATGGAAGAGTTTGTAGTCTTAACTGTGCAGATGGGCAGGAGCTTGCTGAAACCAATAGAGCTGTTGAAGGCAGGGTCAGGGCCTCGGGTGGGTGGGCTGACCCCTCAGGATAACAGCACAGCTCTTTTCTGAGGGGAAGAAGTGGAACAGCTTAGGAGAAGTATGCACTTACTCATTATTTTCATCACAGACAACTGTACAGAATGGGCGTGTTGCTGGATAGGTCATCCAGGAGTCTTTGGAAAAGCCCCCCAAAATGAAAGAAAAAATACAGATATATATTTTTTAATAGAGTAAAATGTATAAATCTATCAAGCCAGGGTGTTTTTTAAAGTTTAATAAGAGGAGGAGCAGGAGTAGGTATACATTAGTGAAGACTAGTTACAAATACATTGTGCATGAAAGCAAGACTTAGTTTTCTATTGTGTGTGTATATATATGCACGTTGGTTTTTTTCTATCAGTTTTTATAGGTAGATGTTGAAGTGTTTAGCAAAAAGAAGGAAATGTAATCCCTAATATATACAACAGGGGAAGTAGGACGCAGTCGGGTGACATGCTCTACCCACAGGATGAATGGAAGAGGCAGAATAAACTGGTACCCGTATCCATTTGATGCTAGGTCGCAGTGCATCCAGCCTAGAGCTGTCTAGACCTGCGTAAGTCTGCATCAGCAGAAACTGTACATGTTCTTCAGTGAAAGAAAATGTATGCTGAGTGCTCTTACCACTCAGTCTGTGAATGAGACTTCAGCAAGGTTTCTTCATTGTGATATGCTTGTATGATCTTGATAAAGGTTTCCATATCCAAGATTGAAGAGTCTCCTGATGGCAGCTTCCCATTAGGAGTGACAAACAGCTTGTCTGTGGTGTGCTCTGTCCCTGGGAAAGGTGATGTTTGGAGCAGCCCAGGTACTGTCCTGGCTCCGGCACATTGGCAAGCCAGCATTTTCCTTCATCAAAGCATGAAGCTTTTCTAAAGACTGCCAATTTCAGTGACTTTCTTATTGGGATAGGTTCTTCAGGGGTTTCTGTCTGAAGCAAGAGGGTTGGGGGGTAAAACAAAAAGAAACCCTTCCTAACACATTCTGTACTGTGGTTATTAGAACATGCTCATAGGAAGTCGAAAGCCCCATTCATGCATGTGGTGCCAGGTTGCGACCAGGCACTTGAATGTTAACTTCTTGCTTCCTAGATAACTACCCTGAGTGCAGGGCTGTTGGCTCCTCAGTGTGGGTGAGTCTCTAATCTGTTTTCTAGGGGAGGAATCTTTGAAACATCTCATTTTCTTCCTGGTCAGCAAGAGGTGGAAATGCTGATTACAGTCTGTCTCCAGCAAATTCCTGGGGCAGCAGAACTGCCTTCCACTTCTGGCATCTGTATTTTTGGTTGTCTGGTATTTTTGGTATTCTGCTGCTGGCTAAAATCACATTTATTGCAGTAGACCTTTAGCAGAGAGGTGATCGGGGTTTCAGTTCAGACTATAAGAGTGCATGTTTCCAACCCAAACCATTCTATGAGTCTATATGCAATGGTAGTAGACAATGCGAAAGTACAAAGCAGAATTTTTGATGTCAAAATGCCATCTGATCATTGGGCACACATGCTGCAGGTGTGTCCATCTTTCTGTTAATGTCCCTGTTGAATGCTTCTATCTTCTGCTATTACTTCTGCCAAGAGGTGAGCATCCACCTTCCCTGGCTCTGACTCCGTGGCATTGCTTTGCACCAGTGACACATCAGAGGGCTGCTGGAACGCCAAGTGCTGAGCACTCAGCTGCCGAGATCATCGATCTTTTTGCTGAGCCAGAGCAAATTTAATTAGCTTATTTTAACATTCCTCTTCATCCTGCGGGGGGGTAGAATTGATGCTGGCTGGAGCCTCATCTCCACATAGCTCACTTAGTGTAACTAATTACTGCCTGTAAGTGAACGGTACACTCTGATGACAGCCTCTGCAGTAAGGTGGAGCAGTCACTTTCTGTTTATTTGCTGTCAGAACCATCTGAAACCTTCCTCCTTCAAGGCAGCAAAATCTTTCCATTCCTGCTGGATGTTAACTGGGCAAACTGGTGGAAAGCTATAGTTAGCACAGCCCCATGCCAGTGACATGGTGTAGGCAAGGAGAGTAACTCAGTGTCGAAGGATGAGAGTCCAGGCATGGAAATAGGAAGAGCCTGAACTCCAGCTTAAGGTTGGTCCCCTTTGTGTATATGCATTATGATTCTCTTTAATTGCATACTTGTATCCTATTTTTCTTCACTATTAATAATACTATCCTTCTTTTTAACTTGGGTTTAGTCATGTATTTCTCACTAATCTAGTTATTGGAAATGCCTTGCCTGTTCTTGCTGAACCTTTAAAAGAAACAACTCCCAAACAAAAGCATTAGCTTGAGTCAGATATCATATGTGGGGAATTAAGTTCTGCACAATTAAAAGCAGCACAGTTACAAGCATCTGAGAGGATACTTAGGGGATACTCAAAGACATGTGTCAGAGGCCCTCTGCTATACAAGTGAGGCAAGAAAAACAGTTTTAAGAAGAAAATGGAGTAGTTCCCTACATTGATATTTTTGGGTGCTCTGAAGTGTCATGCTGGGAAGTCAGTGAGGGGCTCCTGCTCTTCTTCCATTACTTTCTGGGCATCTTGGCAGACACCTTCCTCATTCCTGCCTGATATGCTCCCGCAGCAGAGGCTGTGCATATAGCAGCCTGCCAGGTCTCCCAGTGGAGGGAGGCTGGCTTGGGGGTGTGCTGTGCTCCATTTGCCTTCCCTAGTAGGTGGCTTTTTGGAGCTTTTGCCAGCTTTTCTTAGGGCAGGCCTAAGGATTTAGTAGCTCCTTGGTGGTCCCAAAGCAGGCTGGACATATTCAGGGGATCTGAATTAATGCATCGCTAGTGAGCCTTGGGAAACAAAGCTGAGTGAAAAAAGCTCAAACGTAAGTGTACACATATGCATCATCTTGTAGTCCTCACAGTGTTGAGCTTATGCGAAATCCAGTGAACAGAGACTAAATAGAGTGTGTATTTCTCTATTTCTTTATAGGAACAGAGAGTTTCCCTTGTTTAACAACCAGACACAGCATCCTATCATCTGCTTAAACAGGTATGACCTTTTTATTTGTTGCCGTAGTTTCACAAGGAGGCTGCCTCTACAGACCAAGGAGGCTTGAGAAAAGAGCAAAAAGAAAACTCCTCTAGCTCTTGGAGCACTTTGTTTTTCTGGGGTTGGTTCCTGCGTTTGTAGCCACTGTACCATTGTCAAAGCATCTGTCTTCTTGCTTTTGGCTTAGCAAGAACTTGCTTACAGCTCTGGGTGGAAAGGGCCTAAGATGGTGTTGATACAAAGACAGAGCAGCTAAGACTCATGATGGTGTTGCTGCACACTGCTCTGGTGTGTCATGTCCTGCCACTGCAGTGAGTTGCACCACAGAAAAGATGAGAACAGTGGCAGAGTAAGGGCAAGCACAGTACTGCCTCATCTCCAGAATTGGAAATGATTGGGTTAGATCAAAGAAATACACTTTTTCTCTGCTTTGGAAGAGAGAAAACTTTCAGGAGACCCCTGTCAGAAGACTAAAAGCAAGTGTTAGAGAGAACATGTGCTGCCTCTGTCATTTGTTTTGACACTCTTTCCGTATACACGTGTATTCATTTCAGTTTGATTTACAAGTGAACGTAGTTTCTGTTCTCACAAGCGTGAGTTTGAAATGCTAAAGACAGAATATTGAACTTCAGCAAATGGGAATGGAGTTTTATTGGAAGACAATATATGAAGCATAAGGAAGAAATGCAGGAGAGCAGTGTAAATTAGTGGCAAAGTGCCCGAGTTTCTGCTGTTGTAAGTTTGCTTGGGCAGGGTAGGGTGAAATACTGCCATTCTTTTGGGGCAAAGTGTTGTGTTTGCTCTGGCCTTACAACAAGGGCAAAGCAAAAGGGCTTGAGTGAGCTCAGGAGATGCCTGTAGAAGCTCATGGAGAGTGAGATGTAGGGCATAATTGGATGGTGGTCCCCTGCCCAGGATCTCCTCTCAGCTCAGCAAGCTAGAGGAGATCCAGACACTTACGAACACCATGAACACAGACACAATTAATTATTCAAGCAGTCTGTGCTATGCTTCTGAGGCTGCTGAGATACTTCATGAGGAAAAAATGGAAAGATGAAGCACAGCCATAAAGGAAGGCAAACTGATACTACAGAATGAAACCAACGTAATAGTGTGTGTCTGAGATCTGTGTGTACATGCATGTATGCATTTGTGTGTGTATGTATTGGGTACAAGGCTGGTTTTGGACTTTTGGACTGATCTTTTGTAAGCCCATAAATCTGTTTCCTGGCCACCTCCCAGTTCACTTCTGCATGCAGTCTCTCCTGGCTCTGTGAATTTGAAGGAAATGGAAATCAAGAATCAAATTTGGCCCTCTGAGTTTTTAGGCTGTATAAAGCACACACACAGGTACACTTTTCATCTGTGAACTCTTCTCTATTGCAAGCCATGGCAGCGCAGACCTGCCTGTGTAGGCTGTGTGTGCAAGCCTGTCCTGTCTCTGAGACACACGCTGCTGGCATGCCTGAGGTTTAAGGTGCCTTTTGTTGTAGCACTGAGTTCCAGTGCTACTTGTTCTCTTGAGAAGTGTGGCACAAGCAGCCCAGCAGTGTGCGAAGGAAGGCAGGAGGGCAACGAGCACGTTGAGCACCATCCCATCGAGCACCATCCCAGTATGCCCACAGGCTGGGTCCCTGCAGTAATCCTGCACTCTTCAGGAATTTTCCCATGGCCCCAGAAAACCCTTGCAGCAGTATGCAAGTACTAAATGAAGGATTAAATTAGCCTGTCAGACTTCAAGTAACGGGCAGTTTTATTGCAGTCACCTTTTCTCCACCGATAATATTCCACTGGCAATAAATTCTCAGACATCTACTGTGCAAAGCTTAAATTGTCTCTGCAGGTCCCATCTTTAACTGACATTGCTCTTGAAATAAAAAAGTGTATGTGTGGAGTGCCCCATAACCTCTTGGTGCTGCTGGGATGCCACAGGCAGTTAAAGAAGTGCTCAAGTCTGAAATGAAAAGAGGGAAACCATCGTAAATCAGAACCAGCATTTTCTACACGGAGTCACTGCATCAGTGGTTAGGAGATAAAAACAGATTACAGTATCTTGTGAGCATTGCTGTCTGTTCTGTGTTCCGTTGTCTCTGTAGTGACTAAAAGTAACAGTGAAAACTAGCAGCAGAAATAATGTGCTGCAGGTAGGTGATGGGAAAGTTGTGATAAAGGAGGTAGGGGCTCAGGAAAAGGAGGATGTCACATTGCCTCCTGCGTAAGAGCATCCTCTAAGGTGGGTGTGGAGGAGGAGTACCAGAACCAGCAAGGTGGCACAGAGGGCTGTAGGGCTGGGTGGTAAACCTCACATCCCTCTGAGCTGGGGTGCCAGTACAGTCTGTTTGGAGCTGAGGGCTTGGCTTTGGAAGTGTCATGGCATTCTCTGATGGTGTGGCTTTGGTTCTGATGCTTCTGGGGCTGCTGCAGTGGCTCGTCATGCTGGTCACTAAGCCCTGTGATTCCCTGCATGCTGTGGACAAAATCAGTGTCTCGTTCTGACACAAGCTTTTCACTGAGCTGGTTTTATTAAGGCCCTCCACAACAGGAAGGTACCAAGACAATTTGCTCACCTGGGCACTACGTAGCTTAGAGTGGGGCTGTTTTCTACACAGGAGGGGGGACTTACCCTCTAAAGGCTCTGTCACATTGAGATTGCTAATAATTTTGAGTAACGCATAAGCATTACTTACGCTTCTTTTTCTACTGTCAACCTAGGGATGCTCAGAAGGAGAGCACATAGATGGGATTGGTGCTTGGCAGCAGCCATCCTGAGCAGAGACTTGAAGACAGCACGAGGCTGAGGAGGACGTGTGATGTACTCAGGGAGAACATGGGTTCCAACCTAATTTGTTCAATTAGGTTGGAACCTCTTCAGCTAGAAGCACATCTTGTATGAATTCTGAGGAGAGCTGAGTGCACTTTAAATGACTACAGTTTAAATACACTGTGGCTGGTATTTCAGACTTAGAAATTTCCCTCACCTCTGGTTGGAAGTTAACAGAAAGGTGTCAGTGGGCAATGATTGGAACAGTTTTTAGGAGAAGGGATGTGAATTGATACTTGCTAGAAGGATTTCTTGTAGTACCTACAGGTGAAATGTTGTCTTGATTTCTGGAGAGTCAAAAGCTCATTGATTTATAATCAACCTGTCTCTTTACTCCTTTCTTGTAATTATCTTAATAGCCATTATCTGCACTTTCTTCCGTTTGAAAACACCTGTTTTGAACATAAGCTGTAAAGGCAAAACACAGTGTTACTTGTTTTTATCAGCTATCAAAGGCAGCATTTGCTGCATTTTGAAAGGATTCAGGCATGGTTGTCAAGCAATGGAAAGGAAGGAGAATGTCCTTTCACTAGTAAATCATGATGATGGTGGTGGTGGTGTTAGTAATAATCCTACCTAGCAGGCTGAGTCACTAGTAGATGCTTAAAACTTGTTTACAGCCAAGAAGGAAAACTGTTCAGGCAGGATTTGACAGACAGAAGATACATGACATGCTGCGGCTTTTATGTAAACATCTCTCCAACCCCTTGGACACAAGAGGTGGGCTAGAGAGAGGAGAGAAATGTCACCCTTCCTTTCCCTTCTGTAGTGATGAGCAAAAGAGCTTAGTTTTTTAAGTAAGCGGAACTGGACTGTTCTGTGTGTTGCAGGTTGTGCTTGATGCTTTTGTCAGGATCAACAGCTAACCCCAATACTGAGCTTTTGCATTCCTGGGCAGTATTTAAGTGTCTTTATAGAGGGGCAAAATTAAACAAGATGAAGGTGAACTGACAAGCTGATCTTGGTTTTGTGAAGACTTACTACAGTTGGGAAATGTATTTTCTTTTGCATCTCCAACAGTAAAGTCAACATAATACTTCCTGCAGTTCAAGAACCAGTCCAGTGTGCTCATGTTGAATTCTCACAATTGTGAGTTTTGTCCTCTGAATCATGCAGAGGGAGAGAAAACTCAACTCTGTGGAGTAGCAGCTCAGCTCTCTTAAATACAGTAGAATTTTTGCCATGCACATCCTTTTGAAAACATCACCTTACTAAGGATTATAGCTTTGTAGCTGTACGAAAAAGGAATTGCCCACTTCAATGGAACTGTAATTTTTAGAAAGGCTCATGGTCTTTGTGGTGCGTGTACCTGCCCTTCATGGGAACTGGAGGGGCAACTCTGTGTCGGTCCGAGGATGCCATCCATCAGCGTGCAACCAGGCAAGTGACCTGCTCAAAAAGCCTCCTCCAGTGGCCTGCCCTACCAGGCATCCCCTGTTCATCTCCACAGCAAGCCCTGCTGCTGCCTAAAGCCACCCTTGTCTCTCTACTGCTGAGTTCTGCTGAATTTTCCTTGGAAACGTGGTTCTGGCTGGTGTCAGGGCAGGGATGCAGTGCACAGGGATGTGCTGTCACCTGTCAGCACCCAGAGTGCTGCCTGCAAAGCACTTGTGAATAAAAGGAATCCATTCTCACTTGATAACTGTAAATGGCTTTGTAGTGCAAGTCACCAAATGCCTAAGCATGTGCTAGGAAACTTGACGCTCAGACTTAAGCCTGAGTTATGTGTGTTTAAGCAGTTGTGTTAGTAAACACGCTTTTGAAAGACATAGTGGGAGTAATGGGAGTGATGTGAGCATTCTCCATGGGGGGGAGTTTGGGAGAGGCACAGATTCATTTGTCTTGAGGAGCGAGGCTTATGAGAAGAACAGATGTTTGAATCATAATGTTCTTTCCAGCATAGTTGATGAAAGAAAACTCTTCATAATCGTGACCAGAAAATACTCTAGTTGTCATCCTTGAAATGAGTCATTTTTTCCCCTCACTTTGAATCCCTCTGAGACTTTGGTCCCTTCTGATGCAGGAAGTTGTAATTCAGCCTGGTCTCTGGCCGTGACACATTGGCAGCTGCAATAATTATGCAGGGAGAGGAATATCATACGCTGTGCGATTCATGTACAAGTGAGGTCTTCAGATGAAAAGCGAGATCCTGACGTTACAGCTTGTTCTCTTCGTTGTTTTTCAAATCATCCTTGAGTTCTAAATCAGAAGGTTTCAGGGTGTTTTTGTAATAAAATTGTAAGGTTGCCTGTTGTTCTGCCTGTTGCCGTGTCTGTGTGGGATATCTGGGGTAGGTTGCAAGGCATTAGTCCTTTCTCAGCAATTAATTCATAATGTTACCTGTACCTACATCTGTAAGATTTTTCTACAGCATGCTCTTAATAACAACTCCCTGGTATCCTTATTTTAGTTACAACTTCTTTTGTGCAAAAACATTTAATTTGCTTGTTTATACAATTGCTCTTCCTTCAGTTTTGCTGCTAAAAATCCTAAGAACACAGAATTCTATTTTGTTTTATGAGTTTAATGAAAACAGAATTAGACACAAGAGGGTCAAGTCTGGGGTTAATGGCAGCATGCCTGGGAACTACTACTGTCTGCAACAGCTTTTGCTGTGATTCTTGCTAATGCTCAGTGATTCATTGCTATAGCTACCATAGTAGTAGTAACTAGGTGTCCAAGTCTGGGTTAGATCACTGTTGTGTTAGATGCTGCGTGCTCAAACAGCAGGGTTGTTCCAGACCCCAAGGAGCTTACAGTTGAGTCTACAAAGAGGCATGGAGGTGTAAGCAGCCACCATGCTGGTGAGATCCTCTTTGTCAGTGTAATTAGTAGCTTAGAGACTGCGTAGTTCATGCTGGGAAATTGTAGATGGAAAACCATACTCACGTGATGCAGTTCACCTGGGGCATATCAGCATGAAAGCACGTACATTATGCAGCTAACAAGGGATCTAATCCTATTTTACTTGGTTGTTGTTGGTTTTTTACTTAAAATCCAGTGTATTATGAGTTGTAAAATACATGAGGCCAGCTTCATTTCTAGTCTGTCTCTGCTGTTCTAGAATGCTTCCATTGGGAATATTTTTCTCCCTAATACAGCGTAAGTCCAGTTACTAATGCAGCTCAGTACTTCTACATGTTGGCCAGTGTACCAAGTAACAGAAATGGACGAAATAGTTCAGCTCCATTAAAAACTAATCTAAACGTTGGCCTTAAAATGGAATTAGATCCACCCTGCCCCTTTTTCCCCCCAGGTTCTGAATGTTTAGATATCTGGTTTCAGCTAGCAATAAAACCCCCAAATTAAGATAAGAAAAGCTATTATTTTCTGGTCCGAGTGAGTAGGATCTGGAAAAGTCATGAAATCGCCTTTTCTCACAATCTGAAATGTACCTTTCAGAGCAAACCTGTACTTTGAGATGCCTGAAGTCAGGTCTTCCCCTTGGTTTGAGTTCAGCTCACTGCTGGCGATGGTGGTGCCAATTAAACTGGTTTATAAATGAAAATACTTGGTGGTATTTGCCAGTGTGGAGTGGTAGCCAGCGTCGGTGCTCTACTCACAGCTCGTGATCTGTTTCACCACGCTGTCTGCAGCCTACCCCCACCTCTCCAGCCCCCGTATTCCCTTCCTGTGGTACCAGGTAGCACTAGTTTTCTCATCCCCCTGGTTCCCTATGAAAGATTCATGCTCTCTCCTGTGATCCGTCAGACCCACAGCGCTTGGTTCTTCCCTGCATCCCCTACTCTCCTCCCCCATGTTTTTGCTGATTCCTCGCCAAAGTATCTCCACTTACTCCTTTGGGGGTCTCCCGACTTCATTTGAGTTCCACGTAGCATTTTTTCAGCAACTTTCAATGTCTTCTCTGTAGTGACTTCCTGCTGTAGATTAAGCAGCATCTGTTTCATCGTCTACCTGTCTTTGCTTAGAAATTAATTGGGCCAGAAAGAGCATATGCTATGGCTGCATGTGAGCTCCACATCTCCTGGTTAGACCACCATGACACTGTCAAGCAGAAGGAATAAGGGCTGAGCTCTTCTCCTTGTATTTCCCTTCATAGAGGCATTAATATTTTCTCATTCCTCTACCAATCTGTGGATTTCCTAAGGTGGTAGGTAGGAGCTTAGTATCTTCTGTCAAACATGACAAAAATGGTCAGCGTGATTCACGATTATGGGTATGGGTAGACACAGCAGAGAGGCAGAGGCAGGAAACCTGAGCACAAACATAATGAGAGAATTAGGGAGCAAGTATTTTTGGATTGCTTGTACATTTACGTATCTTTAGCTGACTTCACCAGCAGAATCAAGCAGGGGATTGGCAACACTGGTTTAATGTCAGGGAGAATTTTTAAGGACCTGTTATGTAGTTGTGGAGGCAGGTTGGTATCAGGGACATGATGCATACCTTGTGATTTATGTTTTCTGAAATGGATTCTGGCACTATGTTGTGTCATATTTTAATTGCTACCAAAGGCAGTTCTTTGTAAAAGTATTTTTAGAAATGAGCATCCATCAGAAGAGGAAATGTAGAAAGCTTTATATAGATCCCTGGAGGAAAGAGTGGGGAAGAGTTGTGGAGATGCTGTGAAAGAATGAAGTCATTTGGAGATACCCCAGTTGGTCAGGCCAGCAGCCGGGCACAGTTGAAATAAGAATCTGCATTTTTGTTTGTTTTCATGCTAACACAACAGCAGGGGCTCCTTAACGTAGGCTGCAGCTGCAACCTTCCTCAGGGACTTCACATAAGTGTTTTAAACTGTGGCTATTCTTGATACTCCTGGCTGGTTGTCGAGAGGTTGAAGAGATCAGGGTCCTATTCAGCAGTGCTGGGGACCTGAGCTGAGCTCCTGGGCTCCGAGGGGCTGGAGCTGTGAGACAGTCAAAGCCCAGGGCTGCCTCTGTCCCCAGAGCTGCCAAGCAGGGACACAGTGTCCCAGATCTCTCTGCTTCCCCAACATGCTCAAGGAGCAACTCAGGCCCTGCTGTCAGTCTCAATGTTGCGGTCCTCTCCTTTTGGGTCTCCTTTTTGTGGCTGCGGGTTTGATTTGCTGCCTTCAGGCAGATGCTATGTCTGATAAGTGCTGCGTCTGGAGCAAAACTTTCTGGAATCTGGATCCGAAGGCTTTGGTTGGGAGCCAGAGCATCCTCGCACATATGGGAAGAGACAGCCCTTGCCCTGAAGGGTTTGCAGCGTAAATAGGCAAGTTACAGACAGCGTGAACGTTATAATCCGTGTTTTACAGCTGGGAGAACTGAGGCACAGGCTTATTTATTCATAAGTTCAAGGTCATGGAGCAGGTGAATGGCAGAGCCCTGGACTGAACCCTGTTCTTGTATCTTGGTGTCTTAACCATAAAACTGTTCTGCCTTTTGAAAGATGCTGTGATTATAAGAGTATCTATATTACACCACAGTGGTAGGACGAAGAAAACCTGTATTTGAGTGAGATAATCTTGAAGGCATTTAAATCACTGTATGGATTTTTTCATCCTTTAGTCAATTTTAGCAAATTCTATGCAGCTAATGCCTAATGGAAAAAGATAAATTGCCAGCAAATAATAAATTAACAATAATCCAAAGAAGAGGTGAGACAATCATAGTCTCAGCAGTCTTTAGATAATAAAAGCACAATCTCTTTATTTAAAGTACCTTATAATTGCTGATGTTATTAATCTCCTGGAAAATCCATTTCTATGAAAAATAACAAGCTTTTCCATGAACACAAAGGAGAGAAGTTTTGGTTTTCATCACTGGGAGGTTTAGATGACTGTAACATTCTTTGTGCCATGTTCCACCCTCCGGTATGATATGCCCATTGTCTTCTGTGTTTATAGGGTCAAGCTTTGCTCATGTTTTGCCTGCATGGTGTTGAGGCCCTCGGTGACATGGTTTAGTGGTGGTCTTGACAGTCCTGGGGAATGGTTGGGCTTGATCTTAAAGGTCTTTTCCAACCCAGTTGATTTTATGATTCTATATCCCATGGAAGTTGGTGAGAGTCAGTCCTGTATATGTGTGGGAGCAGGAAACGGTTGAGGTGGGAGCTCCAGGCAGCCAGTGGGTACCAGATTTGGAGCTGGGATATGTCAGGCTCACTGAAGTCACTTGTGATCAGTGCCGTGTGCAGTTCTTCCCAAAAATATTGATTGACAGTGCTTAAAAAACATCTCCCTTAGGATCTCACCTAGAGGGAGGTGTGACACACTCCCTGCCTGACCTTCTGAGTGCAAGCAAGTACACTTGTATTCTTCTTCATGGCTGAGAGCCTCCGGTGTCACTGATGTTGGTGCCTCCCCCAGCCTGGGTGGTGCAATGCAGCCCCATGCAGCCTGAGCAGTTCATGTGGGACATCAACATCTTTTAGGGTGTCCCCTGCTGCCAGTTCCTGGATCTGTTACCGCCTCTGGGGAGGAACACTTGATCATTGGTGATGCTTAACTCATAACAGGTCAAAGTATAGCTGCAAATGCACACATTACACATAACATCAAAATGGGTAGACCTGCGGAGAATCTGCAAATAAGAATTATTTCTGGTGTGTGCAGATGCACGTGAAGAACTGGGAGAGCTGCCTACTCCACTGAACTTACATCAAAGGTCTATTTTTTGCCTTCTTTCAACTCACTTTACACTTCCCTCATGAGAATATGGCAGCCAGGGTTTCTGGCATGGTGCATGCGATCTCTCTGTGTCTGATAGATTTTTTTCCTCTTGGAGCTGATTTGTTTGAAGTCTAAAAGATGCCTAATGCACTGGTATGGACAGTGTCCTCGAGAGGGCGATTGATCTTCCACGGGGGAATCCACTGTGTTCTCACCTTAAATGTGTTACAGTCTGGCCAGTCTCTTAATTACAGTAGGGGTAGTTTTCCTCCTGTGGGTGAGTAGATATGCCTGTTTTATTTGAGAGAGCTGTGTGAGATGACTCCTGGAGTAAGTAACTAGTAAGTTATTCTGATCAGAGGTGTGAAACTCTTCTCTCTTCCTACCCCTCAGGGGCTACATGCCTGCATCAGCTGCGGTATTTAACACATATACTGCTGAATAAGCTACTTTATGTGGTTTCTTACTGGCTCTTGATTCAGCCACACTGCTAATTATCAGCTTTGAAGGGCTTGCTGGTTTGGGGTGCCTGTTCTGCCAACTCTGGCTCCTAGTCAGACTGCAGTGATGCAGTGTCCACAGCTATTCATCCAGAAGTGATGAAACTGTAAATTAAACAGAAAGAAAAAAGCCTGGATGATACAGCATTTATATTTCCAGACATGTATATACACCAAAATCAGCCTAAATTTATAAAGCTAGCAAATGGGTAAGGTGGAGGGGAAACTAGAATGTTTATAGCTTTGATTTGTCTCTGATGAGATAAACTTCTGTCCTGAGTGACTGTCAGAGTTGCCCCCGCCCTGCACATGAACATAATGGTTTGGTGTTCAAATCAAGCCTTGTGACATGGTGCAGAACATGTATGTATGTGTGCTTTATCTCCCTTGAATGGAACATTGTGTAACAGCACTGGATGACAACTGTCAGCTGGATTTTTTTTCCAGAATAAAGTATTCAGCAAAACAGATCTGTCTGAGCATCTCTGCTGCCTCTTCCTGCAGAACGTTGTGGAGCTTAGGAAAATGCTGCAATGCAGCAAGTGTACTATCACTGATTAAAAGTACATTTTTGTTGTTGTTGTTGTTCCCCCCCCCCTTCTGCAAGCTTGTGGGTGGCATTTTAATCAAGTTCTCATGGTAACAAACATAATTTGAAAGCACTGAAGCCTACAAAATTAGGTTTTTTTTCTGTATGTGCTTAAGGTGGGTGTTAAGTCATTACAACAGCAGTGATGCTGGGCTGGTTATTTCAGTGTTTCTGGTGCAGAGATGACAAGGGAAGTAAAATGGAAGGAGGTGTTGCTCAATGCAGAAAATCTTCGTCATCTTCTTACCAGGTTCTATTGTTATCTTTTCCGTGCAAAGGGTGCAACTGAAGTAATGTGTAATGTACTCCTTATGTTGCTTTTTCACTCTTTTAGATATATTCTGGCGTCACAGTTGCGTCACGTTTGTAATTCCTGAGAGAGGCAGTTTTATTGGCAGACGTTTCAATTCACTGCCGTAAACATGAGTCCCCGTCAAAACAGAGATAAAAATGCATGAGAAACTGTGGAATGCTGTATGGAGTTGTGATTTATTTCCCTATGTATGAATACATGCAGAGAAAATGAGCAAGAAGGGGTTAAAATGAAATTGGGGCGGATCTAAATTGAATGCTTCGCTTCCTGTTAATGAATTGGTCTTGGAAGCACCACATGGCTAAAATATGCAAACTCATGGAAGTCAGGCAGTCGTGTTTCATCATTAGATGGTCTGCTGCTTTGCCATGTGCAGTGTAAAGGTGTTCAGTTGCATTTGATCCTCTCTGAGTTACACTTAACGAATTTCTACTGCAATGTATTTGTAGTCCTGCAGATATGCAGCGGTCAAGGGAATACAAGTCAATAATCCTGTCCTAAAATGTAAGGTACAGCTCACTCTTAGCTGCTGAGAAAGCAGGTTATTTACAATGAGAAAAAGTGCTGGCTACGTCCTGCCCTTTAATCCATTCCTGCTTACCTGCAGAAGAACTACAGCCTTGTCTCTGGAGCTGTGTGTCAGGAATGGTTAATGCACATTGGGGGTCTCCCAGCATAGACATGCCTGGCTCTGTCCATAAGACCAAGCCCAGAGCTTCAGAAAGTGTTGAATGTTGGAATTTCAGCAATACCAGGATTGCCAGTAAGACAGAGTGCTGCAGTTATGGGTTGGGAAAGGGCAGCAACACCTCCACTATGGGGAAGAAAGCTCTCCTTGTCTCCCTGGTCTTCCACACAGGTATTGATTTGCTTTGCAGCAAGGTTGGACTGCTCTCCTCATCCTCCTCCTCAAGAGCATATTGGATTCTTAGACTTTTTGCTGCAAAGTGACTGGTTACTCATTTTAGTGTATAGAAGTCCAGTTGTGCCCTTTCCTGTCTAATTTGGCCTTGCATAAACACTTCACAATGATTTGCAGAGGTGGGACAGTCCAGGGACCTTAATGTGTTTTCTAGCTTGGCTACAACACTGGGTTTTGCTGCTGCCCCCAAATTTTAGATCTTGTAACTTCCTCGCTCAGCAATTGCTGAAATAGGAAAATGAATGTTAGAAATTAAATCATAATTAATTTTTTAATCTAGATTTTGAAGGATTATCTTAATGACCATTCTTCAGGGTATTTTCCCGACCACTTTCCATACCACTGACTGAGAACTGGGCTGGGAATTTAAGTAGCAGACTGTGAATGCTGTCCTGCTCCTTCCTAACGTGAACTACTTCTGCATCCTTTTGGCTGTAGAACATTGTTCCGGCATGATTAGAACACTGTGCAATGTTCATAAACCTCACCGTTGATTTTGGGAATCTTTCCTGTTAAGACCTGGGATTCTGAACAGGTAAACCAGTAAGAAGGCAGTAAAGGGTCAAAAGCCAAAGTAAATAGAACCAGATTGGTTTTTATACTAGGAAACAGAGCAATAGAATATTAAACTATATGGAGAGAACTGATTATATGGTAACTTCTTGTCACCTTTGTGTTCCTTTAGTATTGATAGAAAGAAGCCTTCTCTTTTAAAACATATTGTCTCTATAGTCATTTCTTGCTGTGGAAAAAGGAAGAATACCATCCCTTATTTCAGAAGCTGCACATGGTTATGAGCAACGCTCCTTGGAAGCAGTACAACAAAGCAGAGTGCAATGTAGTCTTCAAAGCAGCATATCATTTGAAGGGTTGATGTTTGAAATATCATCTGTATCTTTTAAATGGTAATTTTTTGCACTTGATCATGGGCTTGATGTCAAATATAATGATGTGGATACGGCAGTCTTTATTAGCCTGATGTTAACAATTCTCACATCACCAAGTAAACACCCTCTAAAATGTTCAGAAATTTAAAGGAAATTGAGGCGTGTTGAGGATTGCGGTTTTGGAGTATCCTCCCACACCAAATCCTTCTGGATCAAGTAAGGTGCCTCTTCGAAGGACAAGTAGAAATTTGCTTCAGGAAGAACCTCCTGACTTTTGTCACATTCCTGAGGAACACTGACAAAGCACCAGAGTAAATCTCTGCTGAAGATCCCTGCTGACTGGCATGCACACAGGAGGGCGTGATCCTGGCGGTGCTTCAGGAAAGGGAGCTTTAGGGGTTTATTCTTCTAGCTTGTGCTGCAGCCCCAGTCATGTGAAGTGTTTCAAACTGGTAACAGCTCAAAAGCACAGCAGCAGAGCCCTTCTTCTTAAACATGTAAGTATTGTATTTAAAAAATAGTGGGTTTCATCAGTTCTTTGTTCTTGACAGTGCATGTGTACAGTACCCAGTGATGCTGGAAAATACCTCGGTACTATACCCTGGAGAAACACCCCAAATACCAGCTCAGCCTGGTGCAGGCTGATCAGGAAGTCTCAATGCCTGAATCAGTATCGTCGTCTGTGAGAATTTAGCACTGGCCATAAGGATGGTGCGAGGCTAGACATGGGCTGTACTCTGCGGCACGTCTTCACTTGTGCCAGAGGCAGGGTAAGAGGGGAATAGACTGACAAGGGTCACCCTGGTGCTGGTGCTGGGGCAGTTAGTTTGTATCTTACTGAATTTATTGCCTGTTTCTTCCTGGTACATGTTTCCCAGTTTTGTAGGGATGCTCAGCATCTGAGGTGGGGGCTATTTTGTTTCCACATGGTGTAAGTCTCGATGCAGAGAAAGTGATGGTTGTTTATCACTTCAGAACATTTTTTAGGTAGAGAGGTGTCTGGGCTTCAGAACAAGGTGCTCCGTTGCTTTGTATGTTCTGTCCTGCAGACTGCAAGGAACCCAAGTATAACTTTTTTGGCCTACAGCCTGGGTTCTGGCCAGGACAAACCTCAGTTCAGGGCCCAGGCTGAGTAAATTCGGGTCCTTCTGCACCTTTGAGACAGGATCTGGGACAAGTATCTTGCTGCCTGTTAGTCAGCACTAACTTGCTGAAAGAAGAGATTAGTGGGAGACCCTTTGGGTGGCTGGGACCTGCCTGGAGAGGTCAGACACATAGTGGTGGCCACACCAGAGGAAAGGACCAGAGATTATGGGAACCACAACAGGATACATGAATGCTGCATTACATTCAGCAAGAGGGGCCCAGAGAGGCTGGAGCATAGCAAAGCCTTTGAGATGCTTTTGTTGGGAGCTTGTACACTTTCCACTGATGGAACCTATGCTTTCCTCCATGGGATATGGAAGTAGGGTTGTCTGCCTCTCTGGAAAAGTCTTTCCAGGTCTCTTTACACCCTGTGCTTCAAATCAGACTGTCAGACTCTATCCTGCAGTACTGCCAGTGTACCACTTGCCATCACTATGGATACGGCGATCTTATGCTCAGATATGCACTAGCAGATAACATACACATCCATTCACACACGGTCCATTTGCTGATTGTGATGTTACAGGTGAGGCTGCCACCTAAGGTGCCTTGCTACTATCCATTTTAAGACCCTGTTTCTATCAGCACTTTGCCAAACTCTTTGTGGTTTAGGCTGCAGTTTTCCTCTCGGGCATTCAGGCTCATCTTGCTCTCCTACCCACGTTTAGCTCAGGCTGACCTTTCTCGGGGCAAGGCTGCTTTTCCAGGCTGGATTGTACCAGGTTTGCTGTTTTAACCCAACATCTTGCATGTGAAGTTCTTTAGCATCTTCCTTGTTGAGGAGGGGACAGCTTGCTGAGCGTCAGGAGAGACTTGCTAAAGCCTCTGCTACTTCCAGCCTCCCTGAGCCCAACCCGCCCAATTTTTGTCCTGTCATATCATATCTCTGAGTGGGAATAAAAAAACAGGCTGCCTCACCTTTGTTTGTAGTCTTTGGGAGAGGAGAAACTCCACAGTTTCAAATGCAGAGGCAACTGATGTTAGAAAACATGGCCAAGGACTTGTGGAAGTAGGGAGAAGAGACAGCTCTGATAGAGGTTGCGTGGGGAAAGGTGAGGATGAGTAAGCAATGGGATGGAGGCAAGTTGTAAGGAGGACTGGGAGGAAAGGAAGAAAAACTGGAAGTTAATAAAGGAATGGGAATGAGGAAACTGCTGCTTGGGATGAAACTTGAAGGAGAGGATCTGAAAGTGAACCTTGGTATGAAAAGGTTAAAACTTTTGAAGTTTGCAGTGGTGGAAGCTGTAGTCTGGACAGCAAACATGGACAGGCCCTGGGTGAGGAACTGGAGCTCAGAGGGGCAATGCCTGTGCTGGGATGGGAAGCTGATGCAGTGGAGACTGGGATAATCCAGGCAGACAGAATGGGAAGAATAAAATGTGTTTATTGAACTAGGCAGTAGCTTAGTACATACGCAGAAGGGGACACAGTTACAGTTTGGCAGTCATCTCCCATTTCTTTCACAACCAAACTCCTGAGGTGTAACCTTGCAACCTTAATGTCATTTCAGACGGTTTTGTAAGTGTGATACATGTTGATACACCTCTAGACAAAATCCAGTTTGTGACAGTCACTTCTTTTTGCTGCATTTTTGGTAGTCATTAATATGCTCTGTCAACAAAGGCAGAACAAAACTTTCCATCCCTAAACAAATAACGTTCAGCACCGTCCAGATGTGTATATTTAAGTGGCTGCCATGGCTGGATTTTGTTGCTGCCAGATAGACAGTGATTTGTTCTGTAAGTTTTGTGCCCTGAGCTTTCAGAAGCACACTTCTTTTCATCCTGAAGCCCTGCAGAAGTCTAGCAATAATAATTAGCAAGCCATAAAAATCGACCTGATTTGTGGGAACCACTGAAGGATGCAAAGAGACATTTCTGTTCAAGGAGCTAGGAACAAAAGCTTGTGGTTACTGACCCGCTCATGTCAGACCTAAATTTTGAGGGAATCCCAAGTGATAAGCGTTGTGCAGTCTGAATAGTGCCTATTCATTCAGCCCTTCTAGCAGAGTGAATGAATCATCTTTTCAAGCAGACAGCCCCTCTGGGTCAGAGTTGAGGTCAGTGGTGGGGCATGTGTTTCATACTGCTTGTCCTAAATGGAAAAGAAAACATACAAGACTTTGCTTATGCTGTTGCAGCTTTGAGCATCTCATCTATAAAACATTTACATACAGTATCTCGTGAGACCTCTTACAAGTGGCAGCTCTGGAGACATAAGCAGGTCCTTCTGGAAGGGCCATCTGTCTTCCTAGCTGCTCATGTGCTTTTTCTCTTCAATATCACCCCTACCCCAGAACTCTCTTCTCAGCTGATCTTCCTGTTGATGTCCCCAACCTAGTTACTGGCTCAGTGTCACTGTGTGCTGTCTGTAGGTTTCAGCATGAGGTGGTCAAGTTGATTCTCTGGAACAGGTTGAAAATGAGCACCCCCTTTCTTCGTCTGGGGAACCAGCCCCACACAAGTGGCAAGAGGAAGTCTGCAGTGCCTGTTTCTTTTCTCCATCAGCAGAGGGATATGGAAGAACACGTGTCTGGGATGTAACGTCGTGTTTTAGTTAGAAACTTATCAGACCGACAAAGCTGTTCATTTGCTAGAGCCTGGCGGTGCAATAAGTGCTTTTCATTTACAGTGCAATACAGTCTATGTCATCTGCAGTGTATTTTCATTTTGAGTTTGTTAAACATTGCGATGCTCAGCAAGGGGCTGTGACATTCCATCACACTCGATGGCGAAGGGACGCTTTTAAAAATCAGTGACAGGAAACCACACAATTATTTAAAGTCAATATTAAATAGCAAACAAAGCCTCTAGATCTAGGTATTATTTACAAGTAAAAACATTCCCTTCTCAGAAAAGGCTCTCCAATTGAGAAACCACAGGCAAATTAATAGAAGAAAAATTAAGCAATTGTGTAACTGTATAAACTTTTATCATGCACCACCTCCTGCACAGTATAATTCCCTACAGTGGGAAGAATCACTATTCACTTGCAGGGAGCCTGCCACCAGCGAATTCTGTTTGATGCACCATAGCTCTCTTTGGAGAGAGTGATGGATTATTTTCTCTTACCTGCTTATCTTCTCTGTGCTGCACATATTGTTATAAACGCCTGTCCCATTCCCTTCTTTCGCATGATGAAGGGTCACAGTCTGTCTAGTCATTCCTTGCACAGAAGCTTCTCCAGATCTTTTGTCATCCTCATTGAGTTCTGTACCTTTTCCAGGCCTACTTTTTTTCATTTGTGATTAATACTTAATGCTTTCGGGCATCCTAAACCAACATCAGCATTAATGCTGCTGAAAGACTTTGCAGAAGAAAAAATACAGAGAGATTCAAGATGAATCACATGTTGGATCCTGGGTACCTGTCAAAAAAGGCATCAGAAGCACCTGAACGCATAAATACATGTGTGAATTTTCTGTTTCCATCAGTGCTCTGCACGTCCTTTATCCCATTGTGCTTTTTGTATCTTATTGCCTTTTTAAGGGAAATCGCTGATGACAGTCAGTGGGAGGACATGGGTTACTGCCCTTGTCCTGAAGGTCACCATGAGGGTATCTTCTATGTATGTTGCTTGCATTGGAAAGAGCATGGTGGTCATAGATATGTAGGCACCTGGCTCTGATGGGTATCAGCAGGTCTATGCCACTGCCTGGAGTTTGTTCATTGAGAACACGCGGATGTGAGACTGAAGCTCCATGGAGCTTCTTGCCTCTTCATGTGGAGCAGCTCGTGCTGGCCACTGCTTGAGGCATGAGTCTAGACTGGATGGTTTGATTGGACATGGCAAATCCTAGCTTCCCTCCATCCCCTTGGCTGTCTCTTTATATTAAAACAACACTCATTCACCCCTGTGGCTTGGGTTTTTCCAGACTTTTTCCTCACTTACCGAATTTGTTCATCAGTCACTTCTTATCATTCTTGACATGCACTTTCTTCATCCAGTGCAACTTTCTTACCCTTCCCTACTCCCTGGCCCTGGGCTTGTTCCTCTCCTCCCACAAAACTCATTCATTCTTCATCATAGCCCAAGAGAATGCTACTGACTTCATAGACATACGTCAGCCCCTCGGCACAGGGTGGGAAGAGGAGGGGTGGCAGCAGAACAAGGTTGAACCCAACCCATGGCAAGAATCGGGTAATTGCATACACCCATGGGAGCCTGGGGAGGAAACAGATCCCTGAAGTAGGTTTTTGCTGTGACAGCAAGTCCTGCAATTCAGGTGTCAGGCTGAATGACTCACTGAGTCAGTTCCTCCTCACACTTCAGATACCTTAATGTTCTTAGTTCAAAAACTCTGAAAGCAAGGGCTGCAAAATGTGTCCTGTGGCTTCAGGTTCCTTCACTACTGTCTCAGTCCTCCCTGCCCTCCTCCCCCTGTGCCGGAACAGGCTGGAGGAGTGGCTGTTGCTTTCTTTTCTTTTGAAGGCAGCAGGGTTGGTTGAGTAAAGATTTGGCAGAGAAAAGCTACCACATGATAAAATTATATCCCAAATATTGTGATTTTGCTGTCTAGAGCGTTTAAAAGCACAAAAGATTTCTGGGTGTTCTCGTTTCCAGGTAGTTAGAGATTATTTTATTTGCCTGGGTACAACAGTCATGGGTCACATGAGTAGGTGGCTGAATGTGGGTGGACAGCGTATTTCTAAGTCATGCAAGCATAAGGGTATATTTAAGTTAAAAGAAGTCATTTGTTTGTAACATTGTTGGTTAGAAAATAATATGAAGGGATGGAAGAATCCTACCACTTCTGTAGGACCATGGTTTTGCAGCACAACAGTCATTGCTCAGACATTTCCTGGGAAAGAAAATTCTAGCACTAGCTAATCCATGCCAAGCTTGCTGTAAATATAGAAGCAAGCAGACTTTGCAAATAACCTCTTTCCCAACCAGTTTTCCAACCCTTTCTCTCCTTATTTTTAATTATTTATTTACAGTTAGATGTTTTGTGCTGCAAATAAAAGCATTGGCTTCTCTTGGCTGTAATGGGTTCCTGGGTTCCTGCCTCTAAGGTTTTCTGACTGCGAAACTGAGAGTCAAAGATGCTTAAGTGAGTCTGGATGGAGTGACCTCAGAACAAGCTTTCTTCTATCTGATGCTCTTTTTCAGCATGAATAGACAATGCCTCTGTTAGACAATAAGATGCTTCTGTTTCCACTGTGTGCCTGGCATGATTGCCTCGCCTGTCTGCGTATGATGAAGTGAAGCTAAAAGCGCTCTCAGCAAAGGAATAATCTGCTGCCCTTGACCTGGGGAGGAAACTTTTCATGTGAGCAAGAATTTTTACTCAAACAAGCTGGAGCAGCACATGGCCTTGAACATCTGGTCCTGTCATCACCTCCATACTTTTCACATCAGCATCTTTGTGTTGCTTGTTCAGTTGTGGAATAACTGACTATGTCCCTTCACTTTAGCATATGGAAGGACAGAATTAAGTTGGGATGGCAGCTGGATCAGGAAGTCTACCCCTGGAGTTACTGAACCACCCCTTTTCTGGGGATCCGTGGTCATGGAAGGGCTGCAGAGTGCTGGAGTGTGGCGCAGATGCTGTATCCCAGATTTCTGCTGTAGACTGGCTCCCCTCTATGTATTTTATAGGAAAGAATCTGCCAGAAATTAGCCCAGGACATGTTCTTTACCATTTGTAGTAGCTGACGTGATGATGTTCCCAAAGATAGCATTGGGTATTTTCAAAGATTGTATCGTAGCAGGCGTGGAATTAGATTTAAAAGTTGCGTAAAGCCTTTGAAAAGTCACAAAATGCAGACACATTTGTAGAGGCAGCATTTATAGTTTTTTTTCTAATTAAAAGTTCAGTGAGTAAAGTTAAGACTGTGTGAAATTGTGTCATGCTTGATGAGATCTCCGTGAAACTGAAAGCAAGAAGGGATGTGAAAGCAATTCACGTATGCAGAGAAGGAAAAGACGCCCCAGTGTGGTTAAAGTGCTTATTCTGGATACATGAGATCTTCTTGTGGGAGTTTTCACTTAGCAGTGGAGTTGGTAGCACCTCTCTGCTAAATGGTCCAGTTTGTCTCACCTGCATGCAGAGCAGCTCCACTGAAACTTGGCAAGAGCGTAGGCCTGTCCTACATGGAGAGTATGCAAGTAACACGTTAGCATAGCTAGTTAATTCCTCACTCCCTAATCTGAGCAGTCATCCATCATGGAGTCTGTGGAGAGAAGGAATGCAAAGATCATGAACTGGGTAGAATAGAATCACAAAATGGTTTGGGTTGGAAGGGACCTTCAAAGGTCAGCTCATCCAACCCCCCTGCAATGAGCAGAGTACTGTGTGCTGCCCTCGTCTTCTGTACCTGTGAGATAAATAAGCAGAAGATGACTTTATTTTAGCCATTTATAGGCACTGAACATTAAAATGGAGGTGGCAATTTTAGCGTGATGAAGTTGTGTTTCTAATAGTTCTACCTCCCCCCCTCCTCCCTGCCTGCAATGGTGAGATCAAGTTGTACACTTCTTCCCTGAGTGATGAAGAATCTTTCCCCCTAAGTAGTATTTTGAGTACCCTTGTTTTCTATAGCGCATCCTCCAGCTTGGCTGTGCTGTTGGGATGGATTTTCAGCTGTCTTCTTGCTAAGGTTTGAAATGACCACTGTGGTAAGGACGAAATGCAAAAAATAAAAAAGCTGTTTCTTCTATTGGAAATGTGTTTCCTGGATGCAGTCTGAATCTCCTTTCCCTTCAAAATCGTTTCCTTAAACTAAATGTTTCCTTTGTTGTTCTTAGCTTTTTGAAAATGTATTTGTAAAAAGTGGGGCAGATCTTTTATAATCACTTTGGTAGTGAAAAACAGACCGTAAAAGTACAAATAAGGGCTGAGTTGTTGAGTGTTTATTTCATTAAGTCTTAAAATGTAGAGTTGAAAATCTCCATTTATTCATATTGTGGAAGAAGTAAAGTGTACCATGCAGAAAGGTGTAATTTCCAGTTAGATTACTGCAGTACTTCGAAAAACAAGGAGCTTATGAAAGGGAGGCTGTGCCCAGGGTGACAGAGCGTTTCAATGGGGAAAGACCACATCAGTGTGTCCACCCTGAGCAGTCCTGTGTTGTGAACTAGTGAGCTGCATCCCCCTGAAAAGCTCTTAGAGGGGCAGGTTGTGCAGCTGCTCCTTGGGGTGTTTCCCTGATCACACCCCAGATCACTTCATCTGCACCCAGCGCTCGGACCTCGTGCTGTTTATTTGTGGTGCTTCTCCTGTGCCTCCTGCACTGAGGGTGAAAAAGCCAGTGTGGCCACAAGCGTCGGTGGGTCTTGTTCTCTGCCAGGGTTGTAAGTCAGGGCCTTGGCACGGGTTGCTGAGGTGGCTGCTGGCTACGGGCTGTGGAGCCTCATGTTCCAGACAAGCCTGCCAACTGCAGTGCCTTCCCTAAAGTGCACGGAGAGGGCTCACGGTGCCCATTTCAAATTGCGCTTGCTGGAAAAATCAATGCGGCGTGTCTGGCTGAGGTGCTGCCCTGGGAGAAATCCCGTCCTTTTTCAGGGCTCGTTTCAACCAGTCTCCTGGAAACAAAAGACTCCACTGAGAAAGCTGGGAGTCTTGTGGCTGCCAGGAAACATCCCGGCTTCCCGGCAGCACTCCTTCCATCCTTCAGCCCCTCCAGCTCCCCAAGGCAGGAGACACCTCAGGTAGGATTGAACAGGGACCGCTTTCTCTGTTTACTGATCAGGAGAAGACAAGGCTGTCATGGTGCCTCATCCTAAAATTTGGAGGGGAGTCGCGTGTGATTTAATCCAGAGACTTGTGTCTCTTCGTGTTGGCACCTTTGCTGACTAGTATTGCCTATTTATTTGCCATCCTTATCATGGACCCAATTTATTGGTAATAAGTTTTTTGCCTTAATTCTTGTTTCAGATATCACAGTTGTCATGGTGCTGTTGTTATGGTTACCATCTCCTTCACCAGCTAAAATGCCTTTCCTCTCTCCTGCAGGAAACAATTATCATTAGTGATAGATGGCGGAGGGGGGGTGTGAGGGTGTTTGAATGGTAAATGGTGTAAAAATGCAGCATCGTGGATAGAAACGGGTTGTCAGGAAGGGCTGGGGTTGGAGCAGGGAGAGGTGTACAGGGATTCTTCTGGCTTTTTAGCTAGAAGTGAGCACTATGGCAGCTGTTTCTTTTTCCGCAGGCAGAAGCTGCTAGTACCATGATTTCACAATTGCAATAGAGAAGGGCACCTGATTTTAGGTTCCCAGAGTTGGAGCAAGTTGATGAGTCCCTGGGTGTGGGAGCGAGGGCAGCCCTGCATGTGCTTGCGGAGGGGAGCACCCAACACCTCTGCTGTCCAGCAGAAACAATTACCTGCCCCAGGGAGGAAGAGCTCTGTGGGTCAGGAGTGGCAGCTCAAAGGCTCATTCTCAGGCATTTACCTGTGTGTGTGTGTTTTCTGCAGCAGGACGGACCTGCTTGCTCCAAATGGAAATGCAGCCAGTGCTGTATCCCATCCCAGGGCGAGCCTCCTGGCCGAGCAGGGTTTGTGACCTGGATCAGAGCAGGGGAGCTTTTCCAGGTTCACGTTTCTCGAGGTGAAAGCATTTCCCCTCCATCAGGAGCGGGGTGAGGCACCCTCCCCACCTGCCTACTTCTGCTGGTGCCCAGCCCAACCGCAGGAGACGGGAGAGGGCTCGGAGCAGCGGGAGTGCGATGTGAGCAGCCGCTCCTCTGGCTCGCCGCTCACTCCCTGCCGTGCCAGCGCTGCAGGTCTGACTGCTTCAGAGTCTTCAGCCATCCCTCCTCCTCAGCTCTGGTAAGGATGCAGATTGCGGTGAATTTTCCTTCCACAGTGAGCCTCCTTTGTTCAGCCCCTGGTCCAGGCGCCATCCCTTGTTTTTCACCCGTTTTGTAATCCAAGGTACAATCAGGAGGATTTGCTACAAAGAATAAGTGACTATTGATTGACTGTTTGCAGTGTAAGGATGGAAAAGCCTTTAAAAACCACCAAATGCTAATACAAGTGTGAGGAAATGAACAGTGCCTGCAGTTTAACCAATGCAAGGTAGTGTTTGAGAGGACAGTCTTGCTCGTATTGTCTAGAAAGAGGGATCTAGCTGCAAGCTAATAACTCAAACAGTGGACAAGGAAGAAATAAACTATACTTGTTCTAATTAGTAGAGAAACTTGTTCAGCCTTTATTAGGCTTGAGAGGTAGATTGGCTTCAATTGCTAGAATGTAGAATTCTGTCTAATAATATACCATATTACTGGAATTACAGCACTTAAACCTTTAGCATCAAGTAGTAACCTCTGTTAATTGTTTCGTGGCTTCTGGACCATGACTGAGCATTTTAAGTAAGAGGGAAGCTGACATGGTCCCTGTCAGATGCCATAAGACCTTCTCCCTATCCATGCTGTTTGCTGTGATTCTTTTTGATCAGTGTGAAGCATCACATCTCAAAATAATCAGATTAATTTGAGAGAAGGTGCATGTTAGCTTAAAATGAAGGTGTGAAATGCAGGTGCAAAGCTCTCCATGTGTTCATGGCATCCAAAGTTAGCCCTCCTGTTCTGTAAATAGGTGAAGGGTCCATGAAGACAATAGCACCAGTAGGGTTTGGGTACCACATACCACAGGCTGAGCTTTTTGATGGTGGCAGGAAGTGACTGGAATTTGTTCATCTAGATTTCCTACCTTCTGTCTCTTGTTGTTTCTGTTCCGGCCTCCTGATCCCTGCCTGCTTTCCTTGGCTCTTCTAGACAGAAGTTATTGGTAAGTTAAATTTACTGGCAAATTCCCTTGGGACCTTTTAATCCACATTGCCTGATATTTAATATTCAGACACATCATCCCAATTGGCCAGTTGGTACGTGGACATGAATTAAAAGTTTTCTTGGTTGCGTTATTTACTAATGTAAGTTGGATTGCACCCTATTTCTGCATATGGTTTGAGGCTTTTACATTAAGGAAGGAATTTTTTTAATGTGTTTTTTTGTTTAGTTGGTTGGGTTTGTTGTGTTGTGGGGTTTTTTTAATATAACTAATTTGAAGACATCTTAATTACATCCTCCTCTAGTTCTTGGTGCTCTTTTCGAAAACATATGAACGCCTCACCTCATAAATTTATCTTCCCTGAAAGTCTCTGAATTTCTTAAGTTTCATTTTAAAAATCTCTTTTAGGCTGAAGTCTCATTGAGGAGTTCTGGAAGCCCAGGATCCCTGAGGCCATGCTAGCCATGCCTGCACACCCCAGCCTACCTTCACGGGGCATGGTAGCTTGAGTCAGTGATATTGGGGCATCTGAGCTAGATGATCCCCTGGGAAGCAGGATTTGGCCCTGGAGCCATACAGGGGGCGCTTCCCTTCTCCTTCCCTCTCCCTCCCACTGAGCTCAGGATTTGGCCGTGACCCTGCCAGGGATTGTTTTTCTTTCTGGAGGAGCGTGTTGTCTCTCCTTTCAGGAACCTCCAGTGTTGTTTTTACTCCCCTGAACTGTAATTGTAGCTCTTTACCCATGTATCCAGGTGGCTGTTTCTCTTTGGTAATGAATTAGCTTCCCTGAAACCAAATAGCCCCATCTCACTGTGAATGGGCTCATAGACACAGGAGTAGGTAAAAGCATGGCTTGAAGCAGGATATTTGCAAAATCCTTCGGTATTGGTTTAATTATGTTCTCTTAAAAA
The DNA here is from genome assembly GCF_004027225.2 of Strigops habroptila. NCBI lineage: Eukaryota > Metazoa > Chordata > Aves > Psittaciformes > Psittacidae > Strigops > Strigops habroptila. The sequence goes on from NC_044281.2 coordinate 3,187,304, forward strand.
GTACTCATAAAAAGTGGAATTTGTAGAAAATTCATCTGCTTCCATGCAAAGGCAGTGTTAATACAGTGCCAAGGTGGTTCTGCAGGATGTACTCAGGTAATACATAGAAGGGCAGATAGCATGACAGGATGTTTAAATCAGCATTATCTTGGGGCTTGCATATTATGGTCTCGTGCTGTATTACTGTGGGTGATTTGTTGTTTGTGGAGTTCAGAGCACTCAGGCTTGGTTCAATCCAGCCATGGCAGTGGGAGCCGGTGTCACATAAAAGAGCGTATGTGTTAAGAGACACAGTTACAGTGCCTGTGAAGGGAGGAGGTAACCGCAAAGTCGTTCCACACGTTCCCCGTGAGGTTTGTCCCTCTGTGTTAATTCAAAGTTACTGAAGTATTTTCTGTTTCTATACAGTTCCCAAATGGCTGAAAAGGATGGGGGAATTTGTTTTTACCATCCTTTCTGCTACAGGTTATTAGTTTAGAAGGCAGGATGTCCAGTTCAGGTCCATAATGCTGTCCCTAGTGCACTGCCTGAGTTATAAAGTTATGAATTCAAGGTCTGTGAAGAGTCTTCTTCACTGCTGCTTTGCTGCTGCTGGTGGCTGCCTGTGGAGCATGATGTCTCTGACAGAGTCTCAGTAGCATCCTCCATGTCAGTGTGGACAAGGAAGACCTTTTGTGGAGGGCTCTGCATGGCCCATAGGTGTGGGTCAGTACCACTGAGGTGTCTGTGGTGCGCAACAGTGCCTGCTTGATCCCTCTGGAAGGAGGGGACATTTCCCACCCCACTCCCATGCGCTGGTTTGCATAGCTGGCTTTGACCAGGCTTCAAGGTGAGGAACATACTGAGGGAGGAGTGTTTCCACAATCCCATGTCACATAGCTAACACAGCCTGCACTGAGGCTCGTACTTGTGCCCATGGCATGTTGGCATGGTGTCACCATATGGCTTTGGTGTGCTGCGTGTTGATGCAGCTGAGGCTGGCGCAGGGTTCCACTGCCCTCCCTGCCGCAGTCGCCTCTCACCACCACTAACGTCAGCTGATGGAGGAGAAGGGAGAGAATATCCAGGTAAGATCAGTGCTGCGTGTTCTCTGGTAATGAGGTTCTGCTGCAATGGGTAGGGAGGCTCAAATACCCAAATTAATTTTAACCAAGACAACATGACATTTTAGAGGACTGGCTGTGCTGCTTTTCAGATATTTTTTGAAAGCCTTCGTTGCGGTTTATACAAAGAATGAGACAATCATGGTGGAAAGAGGAACTCTTTGCTTCTCAAGCACTTGTGTTTCCCCAGATTGTCCAAACTCTTCCAAGTTTCTTCTTTCTATATACCTAACACTACTTAAGTTCTGCCATAATATTTGTCCACTTTTGGTATTTCTGTGTCAATATTTCAATTACCTGATTAATTTAATTCCATGGTGTGTAATGAAATGGCAGAAAAACAACTAACCTGATGGTAAAAAGCACACCTGTGGAGTCTGGATGTGAACCTGAGCTGCAGATGAATCACGCCACACAGCAGAGAGTCATTGCTAAAGTGCTGAGTACAAAGATGCATTGTGTGACTCACTCGCTGTGTTTCTACTACCATTATAAACTCAGAGAGTACTTGATGAATAACAGAGTCAAGAATGAATTCATCCATGTTTCACTCTGTAACCATCTATTATAAATACTGAGCCAAATTCTGCCTCCAGATACACACAGCTCTCATTGGAGCCTGCCCACTGTATTTATTTTTAAAGATAAAAGCACTTCTGTTACTTTCACAGGGGACTCTGACACAGTCCATTGTAAGGATGTGAATATCCTTCCTCAGGAGCTTCAAGTGAAGCAGGGAGTGTCTGCCTGGAACCAGGAAGGGCACTTGAGGGGTAATAGCCTCCAGACTGTGGCGGTAGGATGGAACAGTTACATTTGTAGCTGAGCATTCTCATCTCAGAGATGAGAAAGTGCCCTTTTTTTCCTGGAACAGGCTCTGTTCTGTGCTCAGACCCCAAACACTGGTGGCTTTGGCGGTGTGCTACTCCCTCCTGTAGAGAGGGAGATGTTTGTCCCATGGCCTCATGTTTTGGAAAGGCTCTCATCAAAAAAATGTTGTGTAGTGTCACGCAGCAAACAGACCTGGAGGTAGAGGGTTGTCTCTTGGCTACACAGGGGATGCTCTTTGCTCAGCTCAGGCTCTCTCCTTCATCATTACTGCATCTGCTTTCCCGGTACGGTTTGAGGTGATGCATTGAGGCTCTTGTGGCGTGAGCAGAATGGGTCGCTGACAAGTGTCCCATCAGGGTGAAGGAGATGGAGAAGGCAGAGGGTTGTGGAGCGTGCTTACTGTTTCTGTGTTTGATCAAGGCATATATGGTAGCCACCGAGCTCTGTGAGCCTGCTCAGCCACTGTTTTCATTGCAGCTCAGAGGAAACGCTGTGCTTGAAGTTTCAACTGCTCCTGGAGTCTTTATGCGGTTAGTCATCCCCAGGGAATGGTGCTGGGTGAGGGCGAAAGCAGACAGAGCTGCACAAAAGTTATGAGTCCTTTTTGGGGTGGAACTACCGCTTGAGTCACTTATTTATCATGAGTGAAATCTGATTTTCATGATTCACCATGATTTTTTTTTTTAATTTAAAGTAGCTCTGAAAGCTGTTGTTATTCAATGATGATATCCAATGACAATGAGGTTGAGTTACCAATTGGGAATGATTATCCGACAAATAACCACAGCTTTTCCCAATGTTTAGAGGTTTTCTGTGAACTAACATGACTTTGTGGAAACTGGGGGTTTTGTTGATTTGTTTGGTGGTTTTTTGTTAAATGCCTGCAGAATATATAGAATCACAGAATGGTTTGGGTTTGAAAGGAGCTTAAAGCTCATCCAGTTCCAAGCCCCTGCCACGGGCAGGGACACCTTCCACTAGAGCAGGTTGCTCCAAGCCCCTGTGTCCAACCTGGCCTTGAACACTGCCAGGGATGGGGCAGCCACAGCTTCTCTGGGAAAAGTCTGTGCCAGCACCTCAGCACCCTCACAGGGAAGAGCTTCTGCCTTAGATCTAACCTGAACTTCCCCTGTTTCAGTTTAAACCCATCACCCCTTGTCCTATTGCTACAGCCCCTGATGAATAATACGCACCATCCAGTTTTGTGCTGCCTTTCCTAGGCTGCTCAGCCTCTGTGATACGTGGCTGAGTGACTGAGTTCAGCTGATTTCTTTTACATGTTAGTTTTTTCTCCCAGGAAAAATAAATGTGGTCAGTGCTGTTGGGAAAGGCCTGCTGGTTTTCGCTTTGGAGTAGCTAGCTCAGGTCAAGCCTTGCTGTCCTCCCAGGGTTGCCTTATCATCGAAACATGGTTACGATATATTGTCTTCCTAGGTTTACATATTGAGGAACTGCTGCTACTACATTTTTCTGTGAGGAGCAGCCAAAGCTTATGACTTGTGCAATTCCTTCTATTCCTGGCTTGGACGAATGAGAGCTAATTAACAGGAGTGAAATAAGTATGAATTTCAACTAATGATTAGTTTTGTTTATGTATAAATACTGATAGTCATAAGAGAATGCAAATGCTTGTGTGGGAAACAACTGTTCCCCACGGGCTGTTCTGGACAAAAGGGAATGAGTGTGAATGTTCACAAAACAGCGAATGTGAGGGGATATAAACAGGGTCAGATAGCACATATGTTCAGGAGCCCATCAGTGAATGTTCACAGACGTGGCTAGCAGCAGATTGCTCGTGCTGCAGAGGACCCATCCATCGCCTTGCAGTTCTGTGCCTGAAGAGCACCTGCTCTTTGCAACTGCATTGAAAATAGCAACAGCAGCTTCACCTCTTTTCAGCATTCTGGTGACTGATTCATTTCTCATTAAGTGGGTCGACATTTAACTGTAATTAATGAGTTAAAATCAGATTAACAGAAGGGCAGGCCTCAAGAAACTCCCGCTAATAATTGCAAGGCAGAGAGTCAGGGAGGACTTGACCCATAATTTTTACTGCTCATGGTTTGGTTTAGTTTTAAAGCAGTTCCCTCACGCCCAGGACAGACAAACAGAGACACTTCTGCATTTAAACCCTCTCTCATCTGCTGGACCTGAGTTTCTCTGGTAGTGCTGCCCCACGGTGAGGGGCACAGTCACCTGCTTGGAGCTGACCTTTCCTGCTCATGTCATTACAGGCCAAGTGGTGAAGGCAAGAAGCCATGGCGGAGGATAGGAAGGACGAAGGCAAGGCACCGCACTGGACTGCAGGTCAGCTAACAGAGGCCTCTGCACACCCACATTCACCTGAAATTAAGGAACAGGGCGCCGCGGGTGCCGGACTGGTCAGAAGTGCCAATGGATTTCCCTACCGAGAGGATGAGGAGCCGGGGCTGGGCAGCCACGAGCAGCCAGGGACGTACACTCGGACCAAAGAAAATGGGATCAACGGGGAGCTGTCAGCAGGAGACAGGGAGACTGCAGGTAACGCACCTCCACACCCCACCATGGAACACGGGGCTCTGCAGACCAGTGGATAATGGTTCTCCATGGGAAAACGTTAGGTGGAGCCAAGAGTGCCCCATGGGAGCTAACACGGGGGAGCAGGTGCTTTGGAAGGGCACTAGCTCTTCACAGCAAGGGCTGCATCTTCATCCGGGTTTGCACAGCTCGCATCCTTACCCAGGATCCTGGGCAGTGCTCTGAGAAGCCTTCAGGAAAGGCATGATGGTGCATTGGTGCATCTTAATAGATGGGACAGGGTCACCTCTCTGGGGACAAGAGGACAGGCTGGTGCAGAGCAGCTGCTCAGCTCCTCTGCTCTAGGGTAGGCAACCACCCTGCTGCTGTGCATGGATGGCTCATGTTGCCCTTGTGGGCATTTCTGTGTGCGTGAAGAATGGATTCTCCTGTTGTGGCTTGTGAGAAACACCACCTTGAAACCACCAACTATGTGCAGAGTAATGTGTTGCTGAATCTGACCGGGAATACCACAATTCAGTGTCAGCATCTATTCACCCTTGCCCAGGCATATTTCACTGGATACTCACGGAGTCTATTTGTAAACTGTGTCAGGATTTTAGGATTCAGCCTGTTATTTGGGAGACAAAAAAAAAAGTGTGACTGTGTCAAAATGAAATATGCAAAGCAGGCTTCCTGTTTTAGAAGTAAATGCTAATTCTCTCTGTGCAGTTCCCACTTTAAATCCCAGATGCACAGTGCAAGAGGAATTTCTCTTGTACAGACACAACTGCCCTTGATGCATCCATCCATGCATGCTAAAGAGATCTTTCTAGCAATGTTTGTTGGTTGTTGACACCATTTGGAGATGTTATCCATAATTTCTCAGCAGCTGAAGAATTTTAAGGCGCTTGGACCCTACAGTCATTTCATAAGCAATTGTGCTGGAAATGGATCTCTCTGTTAAAAGTAAATGGGTTTAGATTTTAAGAGTCTCCTCTTGGGGATAGCCAAAATTTAAAAGCCAAAGGTAAAAGAGATCCTGTGTAAGCATTCAGGTGACCACTGTTGATGATTGTTTAGGGGGAAGGATGACAAGGTCTTGTCTCTTTGCTGTAACCCAACTTTGTGCTATGCTTAGCCAGCAAATAAGCAGGAGCAGGCACGCAGGAATCACAGAGGTAAGATACGGCAGTTCTTATGGGCTGACATGGGCTGTGAGGAGACTGAGTGCATTTCTCATCTTTGTCACAGATTTTTCCACACGGTCTTAGACCAGTCTCACCCATACAGATGGAAAAGTGGGAATAACTCTCCTTAGAATGGGAGGAGAGAAATGCTTTTCTAGGCTCTGTCGAGCTCAGGTTCTGAGTGGTGCCCCCCTGAGCATTTAATTGAGGAATTTGCAGCTAATGGGTGAGAGGAGGCAGGAACCCACTGGTGCCCATCCATGGGCATTATAGTAGTGTATTTTCGTCTTGCTTTTTGAGGGAAGGGGTTAAACAGTAGAACAAGAGCAAGTGAGGCAGCAGGACTGGGGACACATGTGCCAAGGGAACAAGACTACTCTTGTAGTGACATTCACTTCATCACCACTTTGTGGCCTCATTTCCTCCTCCCCTGCTTTTTTCTCACTGCTTAGATTGCAAAATCTCTGGTGTAGGGACTTACTGTTAATACATACAGTTTTTGTTTGGGAGTCTTCATATAGCTTACCTCGTGGCATCTTTGTCCTTGAACACCACAAAAGTCCCTAAAACCACTTGCCTTCACACGTGAATTCCTTGCTCTCTGGAAACTCATCCCCTGCACTCTCACACTATTGGCTAACCCCTGTTGGATTAATGCAATGTAAATCATCTTGGGATACTTAAGATACAGTTTTAATAATTTTTCATTTTTTGAAAGAGAAACCTTCAAAAACTTCCTGTAGGGGTAGAAAGGGACCAGGGAGTCTGCTGCCATTTTACACTAGGATCTATTAGCTGGATGTGCTGAATGCGTTGTGAAGCAGGAAGTTTAGAGGTAGAGTTTGGTGTTTGATTCAGAGTTTGATCTTGAATTCAGGGTTGCCATTCGCCACTAAATTCAATCATCTTTGCTGTGTTAGTCTGTAAATGTCAACTGCCATGGGGTGTTGTGTCAGGTAGGGTTTTAAATGCCACTCTGATACACGTGATTGCCAATAATGGGAGTTGTTTAATTCACTGACTCCAAACAGCTGAGGAGAAAGTGCACAGGAAGCCAAGGTCGACTGAGATAATTAAGACAAACTGTGGTTTTGAGTGGATTTACCCGGATTTTGTTTTCCCTGGTGCAAATCCAACACCATAACCTGGGAAAATCTCTTGCTTCTCAGCCTTTGTATCAGGGTCTGTAGATCCGCAGCAACTGCAACAAGAAGCTCATGTGCAGCAGAGCACTCATACAACCAGGGCATTTCCCAGCCCCTGCTGATAGGAGCTCAGTTACAATTTGAGGCATTTCACCTAAGGAAGCTCTCCAGCAGCTGACTGACCCAGAGGCTGGGATTTAGTCACAAAATGAGCCTCTCCTAGGGCGAGGTGTTCTGCAGCAGTGCAATAGTCCCTTTGGGGCACAGCAGAGCAGCAGGGCACCCATCTGCAGGGCTTGTGATGTAAAATCTGTGGGCTGTGTGTTAAAGGGAAGGTTAGAGTCAGGCCACCAGGACAAAGGCACCTTATGGAACACTGGTGCAGAGTCGAGGGGTGGTGATGCGGGAGGAAATAACAGTTCTTGCCAAAATGCATTCAATCTATCACTGCAAGTGACATTTTTAGGTTTGCACAGTTAAAATTTGCCTTCCGGTATATATGTGTGTGTCTCTCTCTCTCTTGGAGTCTGTCTAAGAGTTATTGAGCCTGACCTCAATTTTGGAATCCTCTGAATCTGGCTGTTGTGTTGCCTTTGATTGATCTGTCTCGGTATCGTGCTGGTAATGGCTGCATTATGGAGACACATCAATGCCCTTCTTTCAAATGGACTAATGGGAACGTGGGAGAATGCACAGGCTGTGGGCAGGGCAGCCTCAGGGCCTTGATCTGGCATCCACTGAAGTCAAAGGCAAATATGTGTGAGAGAATAGACTGTTTTTTTGGCAGAAGGCATAGGAAGCTGTTCTGGATGTGATATAAGTAAGGGTAGTAATGCAGCTATTTCTTTTTCATATGTATTTGTGTATGTATTTTCATATATATACTTGGGTTCAGCCCCGCTCCATCCTCAGCGCTCTGCCAGCCACAAGTCCCACGCTGCTTCCAAGGAGCTCATGCGGTCTTCTTGCCTTTGGCACAGTCTGCAGCATCCCACAGCCTGAGATCCACTGAGCTTCAATGTGTTCTCCCTAATCCATGCCTGTCCATGTCCTTTCTCACTTGCACACACGCACAGCATCCCTAGTGAGGATTTTGGAAGTATTAGGAGTGGAGGATGAGATCTGTAGCTCTTGTCAAGCCAAACATTTTTACGTCATGTGAGACGCTTGCTGCAAAGTAGGCGTGATAGAGTAACCTTCAGAAACTCGCTCTGAAGCAGGCTGATGTGGGAAGCTTTCCATTGGAGCCTGTGGTAGAACACAGGATGTGTTTGATGAAGGATGTGTTGTAATGAAGGATGAGAGTGGCAGCCTTTTCCTTGCTTGCTGGAAAGCCGTGGTCAGCTCGCTGGGAGCAGGGAGGAAGCGCTGAGGAGCAGTACAGATGTGCTGCAGTGTTCTCTGGGAACCAGCAATTCAACACAGTCCAGCGTTTTAGACTTGCAAGGAACATCAAGCTGCAAAGGTTTGGGTTTTTTACACTTAAAATTCATTTATTTTTTCCTCTTGATAATGTAATGACTAGCCTGTCAAATTTATATGAACAGGGTAAAAGTGGTTAGATGCATTGCGAAGCATCTTCTACAACGCGTTGTTATGTACCGTGACTCAACTGATCGAGTGCTTTCTGCATTATATGCCAAATTCAGGTTTATAATCAGAGGGGGCTTGGATTACCCACACAGTTACTTGATGAATTATTTTTGTGACAGATGAAGCGAAAGCATTTCCTGAAATCCTATTAGTAGAGCCTCAGGACAGCGACTGTCCTGGTGTCACTCAGTGTTAAGGACAGTAACACGTCCTGCCAGTGACACACAGAGTCCTTCATTAATTGGCAGGGTACCCAAACCATGTGGGATGCAAAGAGGCTGCCAGGGAATCATAGTAGACTTCCTGACACTGCACGCTGGACCAGCTGCAGGCTGAGTGCTCCTGCCGTCTCTTCAGAGCTCTTGAGGCACAGGAAAGGTGGGTGAGAGGAAGCCTGTGGCAGGTGAATGAGGGAGGCCAGGATTTTTGGTGGCTGGGAGGACCCAGAGATAGCCTGTGAGTGAAACAGAAAGAGGGGGGAGCCCTAGTCTTGTGAAGAGGAATGAAGAAGTGGCAGTATTAAGCTGAGGGAGGAGTAACGGGCTGAAGGAATGGTGGGGGAACAGATCCAGCAGTGGGAGAGCTTGGAGAGACGAAGGGCCAAGAGCTGGTGAGATGAAAACGGTGAGAGAACAAAGCAGAGTCAGGAAGTGGGGGGGGGGGGAAAAGGAGAAATTGAAGGTAAGGACAGTAGAAAGAGGTTCAGTTTTATCTGTTCATTCAGAGGTTCAGCTTTTGCATGATGGCAGATATTACTGTGGAGAGGAGGGGATTCAGACAGCAGGAATAGCACAGTCTGCAGGGAGCAGCCAAAGAGAAAAGTGGGAAGGTGCAAATCATGTTACAGCCTTCAACGTAGTTTATCCTGATTCAGCCATTTGTTTTAGGCTTTGTTCAGTGGACATATGCATCAGATCTATTCCTGTGACCAACTACTCTTTGAATAAATGCATTTCAATAAGCTGCAGGGAATGTCAGCCTGAAAGACTGCCCTGGCATAGCCAGTAATACTTGAGCAGAGGTGGGGAGTCCCTTTAGGTTGGGAAAAACAAAGCCAAATGTGGAACACGGGGATTGTGCTTGTTTCAGCTGCCTGGCAGTGTGTCAAGGAAAGCAGTCTGTATCCCATCACCTTCCAGAGCTTTGCCTTGTAGTAGCCATTCTCCAGGTGAAGAGGACCTTGTTCACAGCCCTCAGTACCACTGCGCTGTTGGCAAGTCACTGTGGCACTCAGTTCTGCCGGCTCAGCGCCCTCAACCCATGAGGAGTAGGGCTGGAGCCACGATGGTGGGTTGTGCTGGGACAGGGTTGCAGCCTTTCCAGGCTGAAACTGCACTGAGTCATTGCCTGGCCCCAGATCTCATTTGATCTTTTCCTTTTTTCCCCTTTCTTGCTATACAAGTGATAATACCCTGATGGCACTGCCAGTAAACATACAAACAGGCCGCCTTTGTACAGAGCCCTTTTTAGTCTTTCATTCCAACAGGACTGCTTTGTCAGAGCTTTCCTTTTCATTTGGCTGTGCACGGGCTGTCCTGCTGCTGCCCAGGCCCTCCTGGAGTTACCAAAGTACCCCCCAAACTCCCTGAACGCCCCTTTCCCAAAGGAACCTCCCAGCCTTGTTCTCATTCCAGCAAGCTGCATGTTTCAAGCACCACCAACGAAGTGCACAGAAGGGTGCAAACTCGATGAAAATCAAAGATGAATTTGATCATTGGATTTGCCCTGATTCAGTTGTTTGTTTTACAAAGCTGGAAGAATGCATCTTACCGTGTCATTGACGACTCCCATGGGAAAGAAGCTGTTAATTGGGCATTTTGATCTCCCTGCCTTTGCCCAGGAAATGTGACAGTAATTACTGCGCACTTTCCTTCTCCGTGTTAAGTGTAATACAAGTGTCATTTCTGGGACACATAATTGGGATATTTTAGACATGTTCAAATTATGTTGCTGATGACAGCACTTGTAGAAAATGTCTTTTTTACCATTCTCTGTTAAGCTTGGTGTAAAGGTCCTTCTCAGTTGCTCTTCTGCAGAGGACCAGGAATGAAGCCACAGAAATCCCATCTTTCCCACATGTCCCCTACCCCCAGCTGCCCTCTCCCTGACTCTAAGTATTCAGAAACTGCTGTAGAGACCAGGCTCTGGAGGTTTTTCTGTGGCTGGCGCTGTCGGTCGCGAAATCCAGTAACACATCCCATTTTGTCTGCCCGTAACTTCTGTGAGGGGCTGGCTCTGCTGTCTCACCTCCTCTTGGGACTTCAGAAATCAGTTTGTGATTGACATGTATTGGTAGGAGCTGAAGGGTTTGGCGCAGTTTTGGGCAGTGCAAGCATGCAAAAGTTATTGCCTGAAAGGGAGTGGGGTGAGATAACCCAGCGTGCAGGTGCTAACTGCCATGGCTCGGAGCCAGACACCCAGAGAAGCTCAGCCATCAGCCTCTTTTATCCCTAAAGCTCCTCTGAAAATGTCACAGTGTGGTTCAGATTTGCTTTTGAAAGTGGTATCTCAAACCAGGTGCAGTAACACCATTAGAGTCAACTGTTGCATCGCGCCACATCAGGATTGAATCTGGCCAAGAGAAGGCATCAACCAGCCGTTTCCTTTGGGCTCCCTGCTGGCGTTTTGATTCACTTTGGTGTTTTCTTGTTACAGTATGAGCATCGTAAGAGGGAATTGCATAAGCAGCTGTGCTTCCTTAAGGAGTAAGAGCAAAACACCTATGAGTGTGTTGGCCTGGCAACCAGCGCTCACTTGGTGCCGTCAGCATTCCCATAAAACATAATCGATCACAGCCTCAGGAGATGCAACAAGGAGCAATGAGGCCAGGATATGGAGAAGATATCTTTCATAACATATTGTTCCAGCCACACTGATGCTTCAGAATGTACGCCGTGGATGTTGCCTTTTGAAAACATCTGCAGCCCTTCCTGGGGGGCTGCTGTAGCCAGGATAGCTGTTGCTGCTGAAGGATGAATATCCTGTCAAATACAGAACACATCCTGGGAGTTAAAGTTTTGCTTTTTGGCTCTCCTTTCTGTGGAGAAAAATTTGCCCTTTGTCTGTTCACCTCTGCTCTTCCTCCCCATCGCTTGTGTTTTGCTGCCAACTCTGATGGGGGCTGTCAGTGCAGACTGCTGTTTCTGTGGGCCAGATCTCAACCCTCCAGTACTGGTGTTAGCTCAGTGACTGGTGGGGCAGTTGTGTTCAGAGGCCACGTTCTAAATTGTGGCCTGTTGTGCTGGAGTCCTTTCCAGTGTAGGGTAGGAGACAACTTGTGCTTTTAGTATAGAAGGCTTGTAAAAGCCAGAAGGAGCCTGGGTGGTTCCTGACCTGTGCACGGCTGTGTGCTGCCTCTCTGCAGGCTCCTGCCCTCTGGGCTTGGCTCAGCTCTGCCCCATGCCATGAGGTGGAGATGGAGGGCTTCAGCAGCTCTTCCCTTTCATGTCTGAAGGGATGCCATCGTGGTCTCCATCCCCAGGATGGCAGCATGAAGGACTTGCAGGAGCACTGGGCAGTATTTGGCAGCAGGCAGAAATCTTTGTGATTGCAGCTGGAAGGTGGTACTGCTGGGGACTGCGCCAGCATATAATCTTCAATTCCAGTTTTGATCTGAGGGCAGGAAGATTTGGAGGAAGGTTCGTTACCAAACAACAGAGCCTTGTTTTGCAGACACACAGCTGCTCTTGTTTCAGGCAGAGCTGAAATGGCAACTTCTTCTCCAAAGTCACCTTGAGAGGGAAGCAGCAGGTTCTTAGGTGGCAGCCCAGGACGTGCTGGTGGGCATGGCCTGCTCATCTCCTGGTCCCTCGCCCTGCGCGCAGGCAATTGTCAGCTCCTAGGGATGGAGCTGACACACTGTGGAGCAGAAGAGCCTGGAGGTGAGGTCATTCACCCGCTCACCCTGGTGCTTCACAGATGCCTTCCTGCCCATTTCCATGCGGAAGCCCCCATGCGTGGCTTGGTGCACTTACCAGGCATGGCTAAGCAGTCAGCCCATCACAAGGCACAGCTCCCTTCCGCTGTCCCCTGGAGCATCTGGCTGGACATGTGCCCTTCCACACACCACCAGGCGCAGGTTAACCTGTGGTGGAGAGGAGGAAGGTACCATCAGATCACTTACAAAACCCGTCTGCTGCTCCTGCAAGGGGTGCCAGGCGCCGCTGACTCCTTTTTCCCTGTTGCCATGCCAACACATCCCTGCACAGAGCGAGATCTCTTCTTAAGCTCCACTGAGAGAACGTGTGTAGCCTGGGAGCTTAGTTAGCATTCAGAGTGCACAGCCTCTCCGAAGCGGCCCTGTGCCGCAGCCAGCCCGTCTGGCGGAGGAAAGGCAGATTTCATTTTTCTTCCTCTTTTCCTCTAGCATTTGCTTCTCAAGGTTAAGAGAGGCAGGGTAGGTGGGGAGAGAGGCTGGGAGTGCTTGCTGTCCTCACCAGGGCACAACTTCAATGGAAATGAAAAGGAAATACTACTTTGGGGTGTATTTATGGTGCACAGTACGTGTGTATTATATATATATGCAAATTTCTTGGTTCAACTAACCCTGATGAGCTACTCTGCCTTTGCTTTCCAATTTTAATACAATCTGGATTTCAATTTGAGTGAGGAACTCCAAGGAAAGATTAGAAGGAAACCACGGACAAACACCCGTCTTTGTCTTCCCTGCTCATTTAGTGTGTGAGGTTACACTATAGAGCAAGAAATGATCTCTTCTCACGCTATATTCATATCCTGAGTAAGGACAGCAAGACATCGTGTTTTGGTTTGGCTTTTTCTGTTTTGTGGAGCTGCTACTGGTAGATTAACTGCTCACTTTAAATGAAATCCTTATAATGATAATTAATACAGGGTTGCTTGCCTTTGCCAGCTGAAGGATGGAGATCAGCATAAAGCAGCTGGCATTAGCTGACAGATGAGCACTGATGATCCAGTGCCTGTCTGTACCCACTGTGAGAAGGTTGATGTGGAAATTCAAAGGCAAGACTCAAAGTGAGGGGGCTGCGTGCTGGTGTGGACTCTGCCATTCATTCCTTGGGAGGTGCTGAGCAAAACATCCCTGTTTTCTGTGCTGTTTCACAGAGCGACTGCCAAGCAGAGTCAGTGGTGCTTGGAAAACCCATTCTGAGGTGCTGGTTTAGAAATGCAGTCTTGGTTGGGCTTTGGGGGGTTGTTTTTACTGGGCATTCTTCATGACATACAGAAAATGCAGGAAACACAAGACCCCCTTGCTGTGTACGTTATATCATGTGAGGCAGCCCTTCCCCTACATGTGGAAAATACCTGGTCAAAGCTTTAACAGTTGAATTTTAGTTTGCAAGCAGTATATGGAAAATAACTGTGAGATATCATTATCCTCAAGGCAGGAAAACTTGTTAGCTGCTTCCCAGAGAGTCATTTTCACTCGGGACTGAGAAGATTGAATACTTCATGGAAATCAGTTTCTGTTTGAGGCACTGTATATTTTCAAGGGGGAAATGAACCGCAGGTATTTCACTTTTTTTGTTCCTGTTTCTTTCTTTGAGACTAATTCATAGTGATATATGATCAGTTTGGTACAGCTCCCAGCAACCCGTATAGCTTATGGCAGTTGTGATAAAATAAAGTACAGTCTGGTCCTCCATCCATGCAGCCCGTGCATCTGGCGAGACAGATACTTCTGCTTTTCTTTATTAATGTATGAGCTGCCAGTGCTGCATAGATGTGGCAGTCTTGCTGACATACCCAAACTGTTTTCATCCATAGCCTTGCATCACATATGAGAGAAGGAAAAGGCTTCAGCTATGACTGTTGCTTTTTACCCCAAATTTAGAGTACGTGCCAAATCCAGGGTAACAAAGCCTGTACAGGTTGTTGGTGAGCTGTAAAAGGAACTAATCCTTAGCTGTTAATGTTCATGAGTTCCTTGCTCTTTCCTTTCACTGTCATCTTTTCTCTCTATTTAAGAATATAGAATCACAGACTGGTTTGGGTTAGAAGGGACCTTAAAGCTCATCCAGTTCCAAACCCTGCCACAGGCAGGGACACCTTCTACAAGACCAGTTTGCTCCAAGCCCTGTCTAACCTTGAACACTTCCAAGGATGAAGCATATATTATCCTTCTCAACAATTGCTCTGTCAGCTCTTCCTTCTTTTCCTTTTTTCTCACTTCAGTTGCTTCTAGCTCCCCCCCCCCCCCCCCCCCCCTTCTTGCCTCTGTGTATTCCCAGCTTTATCCCAGCCATGCAGTGTACCTCCCCTGTGACCCTGACCTTCTCTGCTGCTTCTCATTTTCAGTACACTTGAGAGCTCTGCCTCTGGATGCACATGCAGACCTCTCCCAGTGGCTGCAGTGTCCCAAGCCCTGGTCTCAGCTCTCCTCACAGTACCCAGACATCCCCAGCACTGCAAAGCTTCTAGGTGTTTAAATGCCTGGAGAAGACAGCTCTGTCAGAGGTAGTTCCGAAGATGCACTGAGGGCTTTGATGTCACATCTCCCTTTCCTAATCACTTTGCACACTTAGGGGTGTGAGCCCGTAGTCTCCAAGGGTGGGCAGGCCATGGATGGGAGCAGGTAGTGCTGGAAGAGGGGGAGAGATGGTAAAACTGTTGAGCAGGGCTGAGAACTGCTCTGGAAACCCATCCCCATCAGCACCTCTGTGGGATTTAGTTTGTATGTGACACAGGAGCTGTTGTGCTCTGCCTGTCTGCGGGAACACTTGCACATCTGCATCAGTAGGTGCACACCACCATTCCTCACAGTCATCTGTCTTGGTACAGGCATGGGGCTAGGCTAGAAAGCAGAGCTGGGGAGAGATGAGCCCTGCAGCTCTTGCTGCATTGCAGAGCTAGCTGGGGAAGCAGTGTTTGACGGGCAGCATGAGCCCTGAGGTGAACAGGGCACGGTACTGCTGCATTCTAGGTGTTACTGTATCCCCTGATGGGATAAACCAACATTGTGTTGCGTTGACAGAATGATTTTCAGTCCTTCTGACCAGGCATGACTAGAAATGCCACACAATGCGTGCACAGGTTAATTTTAAACTTACATTCAGCAGAGTTTGTATAGCATACTTTGAATTCTTTTTTAAAAAGATCACAGAAAACACTGTAAAAAGTGTTTAATATCAGCTCAAAAGGAGCTAAAAATGAAGTTTAAGGGATATGTCACCTCCTGCTGTAAGTGGCTGAAGCTCCATTGACTTCTATGGGGGTTGTTAAAAGTCAATTTGCTTAAAATTCTAACTTGTACTGAAGTTCAGAACAAATATTGATTTAAAAGTGAGTTACCTGTTACATATATTTACTCACACTTAAAGGATTAAGTAGCCAGTTCTTTGCTTTGAAGCTGAAGTGGTTTCTTCTGCATGAGTACTGAGGTGTTCATGTTTTAATGGAAGATAGAGCTGCTTCGTATGTGCAAGTGATGTTTTTAACTGACACCAAGTCCTGTGAAAGGCAGTGGGATCTCACTGCATTGCCCTGGCTGAGGGTCTGGTGGTGTCTGCTTCACTGCTGCATGTTAGCTGTAAATTGTGTTGCCAATGCATCAGACAGAACTGATTAGCTTTTCCCACCTCTGACTTGGCTGGGAAATGCTGACGGCGGTAAATATTTTCTTCCAGGCAGTAGACTTAAGAAGATGCGACTCAGGGGATGCACAGGGAGCAAACATTTGCAGTAATGAGGGCTCATTTTTAAAGCATTGCCTTATTGTACTGACATTTGTATGACTCCTTTTCAACAGACTTTCATATTTCAAGGGTGGGGACTGATCCCTTGGTGGTTTGTTTTACAGCTGCCAGACAGCGTGGCAGAGCCCTCTGTCTGATGAAAGCGTGCTGGGAGCTGGCGCAGGGAGCTCACTCCAGCTTCCAGAATTGCGCCTGGCTCCTAGCACAAGTCCCCTTGGATTTTGCCACTTGTACACCTGGGAGATTTGGGCTTACCTGTTCAACTCTCTCGCTGAAGAAGGTGGTCAGGAAAATGCAGGCAGGGCAGTGGAGCTGAAGTACAGGCAGAGCAGAACACGTGGAGGCTGTGCAAAGGCAGGCAGCTGGAGCTACTGCTTCCCCGAGTGCTGCAGAGGAGCAGGGGAAAGCCACCCACCAGCCTCTGCTTTGTACCAGAGCACAGCCGGTGGGACACAGCTCAGCTGCAGCCAGGACACCAGTTCTGCGCCAGATTTACACTGCTGTAAAGCAGATATGTTAAGGGTCTGGATAATGGTGATTCAGAGGTAAGGAGAAGGTAGGAGGGGCTGTTGAACACCTGAAGTACCCCAAAACACAGAGGTGTAGGCTGTTTGCTGTGGGGCTCAGCAGGGTGCGAAGCTGCTGTGTCAGGTATCCAGCTGTAGCTCCCCTGTACATGCTCTTCTCACACTTACTACAGTGCATCTTTCCCCACAGCTAGTCTGAACATTCATGCCTGCGGGGTTCAATGCATTGAACAATCAACGCTCTTTCCCCAAACACAAGCCTTTTCTGACCTGTTCAGTTGGTTAGCTGGTAAATCCTGGTGATTAAATTAATCTGTCACTATCCTCATTGATGCTACAGTAGCTTAAAGTCAATGATTTTATTAGGAAAATGATACTTGTCAGTTGTGTTGTGGTTTCATTTAATTTAAAAGCTGATGTTCCCATTATTTGCCTTCATACCTCCTGCCAATTACTGTTGATGTTGCCAGCATCCAGATCAAGGACCTACTTACAACAAAATATTTACACTCACGAAAGCCATTTGAGAGCAAATATTTGAATTCTATAAAGCTGTGTTACTGCTTTTCTTCAATCGCAAGCACTAATCTGTTGGCATTATTTGGGTTTTATGTAACTTACTCATACTGCTTTGATTGCTGCTGCGCATTTCTCTTTTAATCTGAGTGCAAAAGGCAGTATTTAGAGTTGTCATGATCCCAGTGATAAAGTCCAAGATGCATCTTCGGTTTTTCCATCAGAAGTGTCACTGGGTGAAGCCCAGGTCTTTTTTCCCCAGCATTTCAGCAGTGTTCGCTGACACAAGAGTCATCCACCCGCTTCCAGGAGAGCTGAGCGTGACTTCAGGACCTGTCCTTAGGGGACTGGCTAATGCCTCTGAACAAATGGAATAGCTATTGGGTTTGGAGTTGCAGTCGCTTGTGGGGGGAAGTCCATAGATCCTGTTTGCTTTTCAAATTGGCAGAGATCACAAGTAGCCGCTTTGTTTCTTTCCTTTGTGCAGGGCTGTATTTGGGTGTGTTGCGTCACTAAGCAGTGCAGGTTGCTGTATGCTTTTGTTGTTGACTGGATTCCGCTGTGCCAACAATTAGTGCTGGTTACCTTGGAAACTGCTCTGCACCCCACAGAGGATTTTGACAGGCGCATTTTGACTGAAATTGCTTTGTTTTCCCAATTCTGCAAGCACACATGTAGCTAAGCCTTTTGCTGTGCTCTGCCTGTGTTCCTTCCCTAAAATGTAGCAAAATTAATGAAACATATTATTTTATCCTTTCCATCTGTTTGCATCTTTCTTTATCCCTGTTTTAGCCTCAGTGCTCCAGGAGCGTTAATTACCGTTTGCTTTAACTGAGCTCACTGTTCATTCTCTTGGTAGGTGTCTGAGGGTGACACTGTGAATGCGTGTGACATTTTGACACAGTTTTTTAGTTCTCCTCTTCCCCGTCCCTCCTTCCTATCATCCCTTTCCTTCGGTTTTCTCCTGGAGCATTTGCTATCCTGTGCACTGTAAACTTTGTTTATGCCTTAAATGAGTTCTGCTTTGCAGAGTCCAGGTGGCATCTTCTGTGGCTATGGCAAACGCCAAGATCTGCTGCCACCATAGTGGTACCAGATAGAGTTGTTGCTAAGAGGAGCAAGGGGTGATGCTGCCCCGGTCTGGGAGAAGTGTCCTGGTGAAATTGTGGGGATGCGAAATGCTTTTCAGGAGGAGCTTTCCCTGTTGCTGTGAAATGGGTTCGCAAGGGGGAAGAAGCGATAGAAAGGTGGCCTGAGTGAACTGGCTGAATGGTAGTAATGAAACACAGGCAGCTATAGGCAGGGAAGGAGAAGAGCTGGGGACACACTCCATCTGACCCGGGCAACTCCAGCCTGAGCCATGGCTGACACTGTCATGCGAGGTGACGAGCCGGCTGTTCCCCAGGGCGAGCTGTACCAGCCTGTTCCTGTGGCGGCAGCGCCGGGTCACGTCCCTGCCAGGCAGGAAGATGCTGTGAGCGCTGCCCACAGGACGTTTCTCCTGTCAAAACCAATCCTCACAATAATAATAAACCAGCGTTGCGTAGAGGAGTGGGGAGAGAGAGAAGAAAATAAAAGGTGCTGCTGGACGAGGGCTGTTGGAGGCAAATATATGAGCCTGAGCAGGTTCATCTTGGTGGATTGAGCCTGAGGTTATGGTAGGCTGGGAGAGAAAAAGTGCCTGAGGCTGGAGGAAAACCATTTGAAAGGGCACAAAAGAAGTAGACACCACACATCACTGCAGAGATGTGTCACAGATCTAATTTTTGCTATTGTCTTTATAGTTGCCGATTATTTCTATCAGTTTTCTAGAAGTATTTGGTGAAAGCTCAGCCAGCTTTTGCCATCATCTGTACATCTGTTTCTGGGGCAGGTAAACCTGTCTGTTAGAAAACTTAATGGACTGGAAAGGCTTCCTGGGAAATGAAAGTACTGTAGGTAATGGACCCAGGTGCCAGTGGAGGCATCTGCAGTCCATTGAAAACTGCAGCAGCATCAATAAGAGATGAAGGAGAGCTTTGCAATGACACCTGGGCCTTGCTCAGGATCTGATCCCAGATCCTTGCCTCTGCTGTAGCCATTCTTTGGCTGAACAGCCCCCAGTTGAGTTTCTGTGGGTGAAGGGGGGCTCAGGTGTCTGGATGACGCCTGCTGCAGTTCAGACTGTTGTGCCCTTGGGTGTGCTTATGAGGAAGGCACCAGCTTTTGGGGGTATCAGGCCTTCTAAACCAAGCAGGGAGGAAAGGCTGTGGCTCCCCATATGATGAGCAGCTAGCTCAGCATCCCCTGTGCATCCCAGTGCTCTGAAAGGGTTTGCGTCCCTGAGTTATCTGTGGGGCAGGGAGATTGCAGATGCCCTGATTTGATATGCTGGGGGCTGGGGTTTGTAGGAGAATTGGGCTGACTTCCAAAATGAGAAGCAGAGAGTGCTTCCCCATTGGTGTTTTAACTTTGGTTTAAATTAGCGTAGTGCCCAAGACAGGGGCCTCCCCTTAGCAGGGCACAGTCCTCTGTTCCTGCCACAGAGCAGCCATGGGACTTGTAGCAACTGGGCAGACTTCACCTGGCAGTCCTGTCAGAGCTTGGTCTGAAGAGACAACCTTT
Organism: Strigops habroptila; assembly: GCF_004027225.2. Lineage (NCBI taxonomy): Eukaryota > Metazoa > Chordata > Aves > Psittaciformes > Psittacidae > Strigops > Strigops habroptila. The sequence goes on from NC_044281.2 coordinate 3,206,982, forward strand.
AAGGGAGCAGCAGAATCACTGTCCCTGCGTGTGAGCTCCTGGCCTTTTGGCTCAGCCTGCTCATGGTCAGGGGCTTTTGAAAGCTCGTGCTTAGGATCTTTCATGATGTCACATCATATGGACATCATATTCGAGGGCCACCTGTACTTTTGGGTACTGCGTTCCCTAAAATTGAACTGGGACACTCACTCTGTGTCCTGTATCACGTACAGCTGACAGCTTGGTAAAAAAGGAGCAGCATTTTACTCACTGCAAAATGCAAAGGAAAGCCACGCTGCCACTCTACATTGTCTTATGCGAAGCCAAGATCCTGTTGCCTTTAAGAAACGTGTATTTGATGCTGTTTCTCATTTGTAAGTGCCATTTTTGTGGCACAAAGTACAGTCAGAGAACGTCTACCTGTTTAAAGAGAGAGAAAATAGATCTCTACAAGCAAAACTATCTACTGAATCCAGAGCATTTAGGCCATGAAGAATTTGCCTGGCATCCAGGCTGGCTAACTCTCCTTTTTCTGTTTTTGTTCTTTATCATTAGGCTTCCTTGAACTTTAACTGAACCATAAGGAAACTATGAAAAGTCTCAATAGCTGCCCTGCGAGGATTTGACTTACCCATTGGATCTGCTATTTATAGTGTCCATTAGTACAAAAATGTCTGTCCTTTTGCAGCAGTCATGTATAGCAAAAGCACTGCTCTTCTGGCAAGCTGCCTGTGCCTCCTGTGTCACCCAAAATATCCATCAAAAGAGTGTTCAGAAGTGAACCTTTCTTGATTAAAAAGAAGAAAAAAAAAAAGCAGGGAAAAAACCCAACAAACCAAAAAGACACCCAAGCCCCAGAGGCCATTTGTATTTTTATTTATTTGTTTTGCATAGCCTGAAATTGAAATCTCCATTTTTCATAAGGCAACCTTTCACCCCCAGCCATATCTCCCTGTGGAACGTACTCTTTGTCCCCAGCAAATTAAATCAGGAAGGGAGCTGAGAGGGTGGGAAGAGTCTTCCAGCCTTGGAGAGCCCATTTGCACCAGGGCACCAGGCTGGATGTGCACAAGTATAAATTCTGTAACAAAGGAGACCAGTGTTAGTAGGGATTTGTTTTACCTTGCTGGGGGGCGGCTTGCAGTAGCTTGGGTGATGGGGAGCAGGTGACTGAGTGGGTTTCCTTTGGATATACTCCAGGGTACTAAATCTGGTGTAGATTTGCATGTTCTATATCTGAAAAATTAATTGGAGCTTTTTCTTACAATTTTCATATGAAAATAAGCTTACAAAATTGATTCTCCTGTCTTCCTAATTGAGTCTTGATCTGTTCATCTGAGCTAACAGTACAGACTTGATGTCAGTTTTGTCAGTAGTGCTGTGATCAGTAGATCAATGGAAGTTTGGGTCCCATGTCACATCCTCCAGGCATCAAGTGTTGGTGGCAGTTGGCGAGGGGTCTGCTGGAGCCATGGTACTCTGAAGCATTGTGCTGTTCTCCATGCTCACCAAAAGTGCCTGGGCAATACTCATTCCTCTTCTGAAAGAGCAGAATGTGAGCAGGGATATAAGAAGTATCAAAGTATGGTTTATGAAAGAGCAGTTTGTGTTCTACCCCATGTCCCACCCGTGCAAGGTGCCACAGTGTGCCAGCTGCATGGGCTGGCGTGACAAGCCACCATCTGCCCCAAAATGAGGTGCAGGCCCCTGAACAGCAGCTGGGAAGATTGATGGGCTTTGAATCAATATCCCTGTTCTTTGGTCCATAGGACTAGCCACATGCATGACTTGATTTATGGGGTTATGGTACTCAATTCGATCTACTTCAGCACGAAGTGGAGTTTCACCTCATGAGTTTCACCTCATACTGCGGGCATGTTGTTGAATAGAGGGACAGAGAACTATAGCTGCCATTCACAGTCTCCTGCTAATACAGGCTTCTATGTCATATGTAGCCCCTTTCGTAAGTGTATCGAGCTCCATCTCAAAACCAGTTGTTTCGTGCAATGTGGAAGACTGCCAGAACTTCACACCCCTGCCAGCAGGAAAGCAGCGTCTTCAGCTTTCTAGTCTGCATTTATCCTTAGCAAGTTTATACTTACGGATTCTTGGGCTAGCAGTTTTTTAAATCAGCTTTTTGTTGTTGCTGTTCCTTGGTAGTTTTTCTGACATATTCATCCATCTACTCTTGCTATTGGCTGCAGCCAGTAACACTATTGCAGTCCCTGCTTTCCTGGTGACCAGTCAGGAGGGAAGTGAATTGTAAGATGTAAATACCAACAGTTATGACGGTTCTTTGCCAGTGGATGAGTTTTTTAAATATCTCATTACACCATTTGTGCAAAAGATTAAATTATCATTTTAGTTTTAGACAAACATGATTCTGAAAGTCAAGTAACGCACATCTATGCTTTTTGGGAGGAAAAAGATCAGCTTTTCTAAAGGACAAATGCAGAGGAGTAACTTTACATTAGAAGTACAAAGGAATTAGTAAAAAGAGTACTAATTATGAGAAGAAATCATCATTACAAATCTAACAGACAGCGTCCCCTATTAGGGTGGTTGCTGTAAAGTTACATGTAGGGCATTGATTTAAATATACTTCCCCTTCCCAGCTGGTCCTTGCCTGAAGGATGCAGTAATGGGTGAGCAGAGAGAGCTTTTATTTGTGCCCTCAGGATGATGATTGATGAGGGCTCAGCGAGCGTCTCCTGGCAGGAGCAGGGAGTGTTGCTGTCTGCCATTAGAACCCTCTGTCTCCACACGAGGGGTGCAGCAGCTCTTCGGTCCTTGCTCTGTTCTGAGGTGTGTGGACAGCTGGGTAGCCTGTTGCCTTCCCCAGGGCTCAGCTCTGTGCTGGTTCCCAGCACCCTGCACTTGAAAGAACTGTCAGCCAGCACCCAGAAATAACTGGAGTATGAAGCGGGTTATTTCCACTGAGTTTGGCTATGAGAGGGAGGAATATGTTGATTAATGAGTAAGGGAGAGTGGGCTAATGCACAGATAAGAAAACAAAACCCTTGTTCTTTGAATTCTTTTGTAGATGGTTCTGTTGGACCAACCCTTAAATCCTTGATTTGCTAGATCAAAGGTGCCCGAACTGAAACCTCTGGTGATTTCCCCATATGGCTGTGTACCTGATGACATTTCACTGCACCTTTCAGTGGGTCCAGAGTTGAGATACCATTTCTCAGTTTGGAAGTATTAACTCCAGAGTGGTCCCATTGCCATCCTCTGCCCACCAGAGCAGAGCATCCGGTTCCTCAGTCCCTCTGGGGCATGCCACACATTGAGGGCAGTGGGAAGAGCAAAGCACGAGTCCCGTGGCACCCGGGTCAAGCATGCAGAGACCAGGACCTGAGAGCCCATCCTACCAAACTAATGTTATCCTCTGCAATCCCTCTGCATGATATTCAGACCTACTATTTAAATAAAGCTTTGTGTTGCAGTCTTAAAAGGGGTGAGGAGGACAAAGTACACATTTTAATCATACAGAAATATTATTTGACCCTTCTTTTTCAAGTCCCTCATCTGCATAGATGTCTGTTGGGGAAGTGCCTTTAATTCATACTAACTGTGTACTGATGAGGAGAAAATATCACCTAAAGTACATGTAAGAATGCAGCTAACTCCACATATTAAATGTCAAGAAATCCAGCTGGCCATTCCACTCCTGTTTGCAAAACAGTACCTGCAAAAACAATTCTAGACATTTAATAAATGATCATCTTAAAACTTTGCAGTTGCTGCACATTCTCCCTAATGGAAAGAACATTTAATAATGATGCTCTGTGCATCTTACTGTAAAGGCTGGGGTCCTGTTTTTTACAAATACTCAGCATTTTCCACTGAGGTCTTTGGAATACCTGGTCCTTCTATTCTATTTTTAATTATTTGCTTATATATCAGAAAAAAAGATTAGCTTTTAAAAATGGATTAAGTCAGTCTCCATTTTATATTGTTTAAGCTAATCTTTATAATTTTAAAACCGTCTCATGACAATACTTTCCTTTGTTTTTTCTGACTTTGCTGCTGCCACAGAAGAAGTGTCTGCGAGGATAGTGCAAGTAGTAACAGCTGAAGCTGTAGCAGTCCTGAAAGGAGAACAGGAAAAAGAAGCCCAGCACAAAGACCAGCCTGGACCACTACCTTTAGGTAAAAGGAGACAAAGGATGTTCAAAGTATCCTCATGCCTGCAAATGTTCTACGTATGTATATTAAAGAGTTATAGCACCTACACATAGGTTATGGTCACGGGTAAACTGCAGCACCACTGGATAAACGCTGGAACAACGTAACGATAGCTGTATCCTTGTTGCCTCAGTTCTTCAGGGCCTTCTGACTGTCTCATTCACTGTTTGCTCTAACAGCAGTTCTCCACCTGGTTTATGACTCCCGAGTGACAGAGCTGTGGATGGAACTGGCGGTACTGGTTTGGTCATCACGTTTGGTGGGACCCAGCAGCACTTGGAGCTGGGCAGGGTGAAGGGAGATTGTGAGGGAGGGAATTATACATGGTAGAAGCAAATGCCAGTGATCCACACTGGGAATGGTACCACTGCACTGGTCCATTGTGTGTCCCCATCCTCCTGCTGGCTCCTTTGTGAAATGTCTCTCTGAAGTATCCATCCAAGGATGGATGGACGGATGGATGGATAGATAGATATAAAAAAGTAAGTATACAGCCGTTTGTACCTACAGTGCTTCCTCCCTCCCGGAAAACTTCCACAGTAGCTCAAAACATGTACACCATGTACATGCTCCATCCTCAGGTAGGTCAGGTCTTGGCAAGTCTTGCAAGCCTCCCCCAGGATAAGTTGTGCTGAGTGCTCATACGTTGTGATTGAATCAATGCCTTGTGGTATTTTCTCCACTGGCACTCTGCTTTGTTTGGCACAGTGGCTGTACCCCGCTTGGGAGTGAATTAAAGTCAACGAGTAATCTAGAATAGTTGTTGGACATTTGGTTCCAGGGTCTCTTGCTTCACTGAACTAATTCTGAACGGCAGCAGGGAGGTGCGTTGCTTGGTAATTCCCATCTTTACAGAGACACAATTTTACTTGGAAGACCCCAATTCTGCAAAGCAGTTCATACACATGTAAGCACAGATTGCTTGGCTGGGGCCTGGGTGAGGTACAATGGATATTCAGTTCCATCTGGTTAAAAATACTGTGAGAAGCATGTCTTCAGTTAGCAACTGTTGGTGTTCCTGTGGTCAGTGACTCTTAAATAAATGCAAGTAGGACTGCATTGTGATGAAGATACAAATACTCTGTCCCTGCACAGCACATCTTAACAACAAGTCACATAAGGGTCACTTCCAAACTACACTGAGATCAACAGAAGGAGGCCTGGCAAATTCTGCTGGGGCTTTAAAACTGGCCGTTCTACGCTTGGGAAGAAGTCCTGAATCTCAGACTGAGTGAGATCTGCCTGTTGCGAGGTGCTGTTCATAAGACAGATCTGTTAAAACAGATTTGTTACTTTTGGCTGTTTGGTTGGTTTTTTCAAAAACATTGGTTAAGCTCCAGTAGTGGATCTGGTTTCAAACTGAAACAAATTCTCAAAGTGGTTGGTATGAAATCAGATGCAAAGGTTATGCTGAGTTCACTCAAGAAGCAATTTATTGAGGATTTCATTGTACTTGAATTGAAACAATTGAAAAATCATCATCTGTTTTCAGCATCTAGTCTCATGATAGGGAACGAGTCTAAAACCCAATCTGAGTACATCTAAGATTTCACTGCATCATGCTCAGCTGAATCACTATTATGTCATGGCTGACACAAGTTCCCTATGCTGATGCCTCTTGTATATAGACAAGCAGTATTCTGTGATTAACATTGAATTCAGCAGAAGGAAAAGAGGAAAAAAAAGGCTTGCAGAATGTTTTTGTTCATGTACTGCAGGTAAACTGAAGAGATGGGATGCCAGGTTCTGACAGTCAGCGGGAGTTTATAAAATCTCTCGTGCTCAGATGCATTCTTCTTGTTGCCTTGGGTGACTGAAGGTTTTCTAAGTGGCAGTACTAATTTAAAAGATTATTTTGTACTTGTTTTTTGTGTTGTACTCTGTGGCCATAATTTTGAAAAGCATTCATACCATCTGAAAAAAAATATAATCCCTTCATTATAACTTTAAAAATCCATGTATTCTGAAAGGATCTATTTGAAAATCCACTAAGCAGAAGTCCCCATTGAGTAATTTTCTCAGCTGGGCAGAACAGGCTGGCTTGTGTCAAGCATCAATCTCCCTGGAATTAATTGCTGTATCTCATTTTCACTGTTTGGTTTCTAGCAGTCGAGGAGTCAGCCAACCTGCCTCCTTCCCCACCTCCATCGCCAGCTTCTGAAAAGACTGGAGCTCTGGAGGAAGGTAAGGGTCTCCCGGACGTTGCAGTGCACAGCTGTCAGCAGAGGGATGAGACATGAATCTAAAGGGGGAATCAAAAAAAGGAGATACCTTCTGCACCTTCATGTGAAAAGATAAGGCATTCGCCAGCAGTAACTCTCCATCTGCAAACCAGCTGCAATGCATGGATGAGGTAGACACATATGCACGGAGGTAACTGACAGGACGTGTTAAGCACATCCATATTAAAGAAAAAAAATATGGTGATGCTCACCTTTTTATCTGTTATATGCAATATGAGCCAAGATGTGTGCTGTCCCAGTGTGGTTACCAGAAAGGTGATTCAGTGCGGGTCACCTTTCTTTTCTTAGGATTTGTTTGGTTGCTTTTTTTTTTTTTTAAGCTTTGTTTTTGGAATCTTAATGCATGGAAAGCAAGGGGATTCAGAGTTGGATCATGTCTTTGGTCTTCAGTCTGTAATTCATGCTTCAATGCCTGTGTGTATTGGGGGTTCTGTACACAGAGTGCAGAAGTCAAATTCTAGTCTCACAAAGCATTTTTCTACCCAGCTCTGCACAACAGATGTTCAGTTTCAGTAGCCCATGGTCACTGAATTTTCCTCCTGCTAAAATCCGCTCTAGCAAAGAACTTAAGCATTGGCTTAATCTTAAGTGGAGGCCTAAATCCCAGTGAACTTGTCACAGTGGTCAGCATGTGCGTGAGTGCTTTGTTCAGGAGCAGACTGCTGCGTCAAGGCCATCAGGACAAGGAGACAGCAATATGTTAAAGCTGTATCATGTGGGTAAGAGAGAAGGATTTGGGTTCAGAATCTCCAGGGGACTGTCAGTTGAACTCTGCCATGTCAATAGCAGTTCTGTGCATCCATTTATTTCCTTCTCTGATTTTTTTTAGCATTTTTTTTCTTTCTTTTTTTTTACGTAAGTGCATGAAAATAATTTCTTATCATCTGCTTGAACAAACTTCATTGGTATTTTAACACAGAGCCTCTATACATGTTGCAAGTGGACGGTTGCTGTTTCATGTGCTAACAGTCTGACTCGCAGTTTATCAGGACACTGCAATTAGGCAGGTTCCATCCTGCAGTCATTTGTGAGCTAATGCAATTACAGGCTGTGTTAACAACAACATTTGTCAGTCCACTGTACTGGAAATCTGGAAATCCCTACTGGATGTGATTAGTTACCAATCTAAAGACTTTGCTTCATTGATTGGTTTGGTTGGTTGGGTTTCTTTTTTTTTACAAAACCTATCTGCCCATTGTATGTTTAAAAAAATAGTACAAGACATCCTGGACTCATCACCCCGAGGTAATGGCAATCAAAACTACTAACTGAAAAGGAAGCTAGTGGGGCATTAGCAAAGGTTTTTAAATTGTTACCAGAGTTTTACCACTATTTTAAATATATAGTTCACTTGCCTAGTTCAGCGTGTGCTGTTTGATTTTTCAGATCACAATACAGGACTTGTTCTTCTGCTTCAGACCAGTGTCAAGGTTCTTCCATTACCCGTAGCTGAGGATTAGCTTTGTAGGCTGTTTCTATTCACAGTGTTATTTGCACCTATTTCAGGATTTTATAAAGTACTCATATTGATTAATTGACCGGAGGTTGTAGATTGCCCCCTAAGCAACTGGAAACCATTTTGCTAGTTGTATTAACACTAGAAGGTGGCAAAGCAGTATACAGCTCGAGGTTATTATGAACTACTGGACTGTGCTGTTCCCAGCTGTGCATATGACTCAGCAAGTCACTTAGCATCGTTGTTTCTCTCTTTCCTTGCATGTAGAATTGAGTTAATATAATAGCACTTCCTTACCTACCCCACAGGGGTCGGTGCAAGGGCTGAAAGGTCAGTGTTTAGGAGACGTTTTGATGATTTACACAGTACAGTTCTTAAAAACATTCAAATAATTTCTTTTAATGTTAGTCAAAGGAGACTTTTCCATGACAGCATTTTGATTCAGCTCTTCAGTTTGCAGAGCAGATTGCCTGTATAAATCCAAAAAGTGTAAGTTTTGGAAAGGGAGTATGGTTAGAAATGATGTGCTGAGTCATTAATGCACTCTGCTGGAAGCTTCTTGTTTATGTCCGGCTCTGAAACTGGAACTCACAGTAGAGTTGGCTGATGAACAGAAGGAACTTATAATTTCACCAGAAGTACATTATGTTGCTTTTTCCCAAAATATCAGTGTTGTCAATTCAGTATAGTTAATGGTAGTAGAAATCTTGTGTTCTGTTCTGTGTTAGAAGATGTGGTCCTTATTTTCTGTGGGCAACTTGATCTTTTGCTGACTTGAGTGAGCCAGACCTGTCATTTTCATTCAGACAAAGCTCCCAGTCAGAAGAGTTTGCCTCAGTAGGGTTTGACCCATTTTTACTGTACTTGTTTAAAGCTTCAGTTCCCTATACCATCTGGCTATCCATCCTCATGCACCTTTACATTGTCTGTCTTTCTGCTCAGTAGAATACAATTTATCAATTTAACCCAATTCTAGAGTTGTTGAACAAAAAGAGGTGAGCACTTGGGGTGTGTATCTACCCCACAGCTCCTTTTTCCCCCCTTCTCTTAGAACGTTTTCCTAATGCACTTGTCAGTGTGTATTGCATTGCTTTGAATATGAAAGAGACTTCCTTCAGTCAGAGTAGGAAGGAAATCACTGTCGTAGATATGACAAAGGTGGATGTGGCCAGCCATGCAGCAAACACAAATTAAAAGAAAAAAAAAAAGGGTAGCAAAGACAGGGAGGTTTGTGGGTCAAGTGTATTTCATGAGAGGAAGGAGTCAGTGGATGTAGGTTTCCTTCATTTGGCTGCAGAAAAACGTTCAAATGAGCCTGTCCCTTTTGCCTGCTGCAGAAGGTAAGATAACTAATTTGTCTTATTGAAATGATTTCATTTATTTCAACGACGGTGCCAGAATTGTGCTCGGGAAATGCAGTTTTCCCTAGTACCATCTAATCCTTCTATCAGTTGTATCTGTTCGTGCAGGGCTGATGTGATATTCTCTTGCCAGCTTGGCATTTTTTTTTGTGCTCTGCGCCTTTTGACAATGGTCACCACCATCTTCACGTAAAAATGTTTCTTAATGTTACGAGCTAGAAGGATGCCTTTGATGGACTGTCTTCCATTTGGAAATCGGCATTTCAGATTAGGCTTTATATACCAAGTAAGAATATTTTGCAAACTGAAAGGATCCATAAAAATGGATCTATTTACACTGAAAATTATGTCTTGAAAGCCATTTTCAAATGATACCTAGAAGCTAAAGCAGAATTAGCCTTTGTGAGAAGTGATTTTAATCTTGAACTTCAGAATACATTGGGGATTTTTCCCATGCTTTGAGATGAAAAGGAATTATTATGAGGGACTAAAATAACAAAGAAAGGATTTTTCTCGTTGCTGAAATAAAAGCATATCCTCCTTTTATGACATCATTATCCTGTTAATGAAATGATCTGCAGTGATTTTGAAAATATCTTTATTAAAAGTTATAAAAGACCAGTGTAAATCTGTAATAGCCACAGACATAACAGCCCCAAACAATACTAGACTTTGCACTCCTAATGATTTTTGGACCAGACATATTCGCAACAATATGTATAAGCATTTTTACTGTTGTCAGTTTCTGTCGTTTTCAGGAGCAGAGGCAGGGCCTGTATTTTCTTGCCTACGACTATTCAGAGCCTATAAAGAAGGAATTTTCAGCCTTGTTTGCCCTAGTATAGAGAAGTCCAGGGTTTCATCTTCACTCTTGCTGTTGCATTTTACTTCTGAATGGCCCCTGGATAAATATGACCCACAGCTGGAAGGAGAACTTCCCCTTTTGCACATCCTGGTTCTCCGTGTTCTGCTTCTGGCCATATCAGCCTCCTGTTCTTTTCTTCACAATGTGCCAGTTCCAGCAGAAGGGGTAGCAAGTGTTTTCCGCTCTTGTCTGCAGTAACACACAGACTAGAGAGAGAGCACCCTGCAAAGAAGCAGGAGTTGTAGTTTCGAATCTTCTCAGGTTTAGGAGGGAGTTCATTCCTGATCTCTGGCACCGGGATGTGTCCTCACTCCCTGTGACTAGCCTTTTGCAAACTGCAAGCCTCTCGAATCTGTCACTGAATTTTGCAGAAGCTTCTGTGGAGGAGAAATCCACGGGTTCTGCATTGCAAGTGGGTCCAGATGCTTCCCTGTAGCCTTGCTGCTGGCTCTTAAGCACTAGGGAAAGGTGAGAAGCTCAGGTACAGACCTGTGTTCAGCATTTCCTACTGCAGTGCTCTGCAGAGCTTCCTGCTTGGCAGAAGCAGGTCACTGGCTTCTCTTTCCACACCTACCTCTTTTAAGCATGCACGAACCCCTGAATCTGGGGTTTGGATTCCACTGCAAGTGTGAAGCAACTAAACTATCAGTGCTTCAGGCACTTTTTGTGTCCTGAAAGAAATAGTGAGGACGATTCTCCTAAGCCAAGTTGCATTGGTGGGATTTGTGTCTGTGCATGGGTGCACATAGCATACCTTCAGTCCTAGCCAGCCTCAGGGCTGTCACGGAATCTTAAACATGGATAATCTTTCTTTTACAGCACTGTGATACATATTTGAGCTACTGATATTGCCACCGATTGATAAATAATTTTCCTTCCTTTTTGTGTGGGTGATTGAGCCTGAATGGGTTGATACCATGGCATTATTTTCCCAGACAGAAGAAATACATGTCATCACATTACAGGACACTTGTTGCCATGTTGCTGTAGAAAGCAGAGGGTGCTTTTTTTTAAAGACACAGATGTTGTCTTGTCATGGTGTGTGTCGTGGTTTAAGTGTGTGCTATAGAAAGAAACTTGAAACTTACTGTTATTTGCCAGGAAGAAACTTAGAGCTCTTATAGATGGAATTGGTTTGGATAAAAATTGTTTTCCAAGACTTGGGTGATGGTAGTTACAGCAGCATTCATGAGCCAACATGTTTTCAGGTCACACACAGAGATCTGGTTAATATCTGTTAGGCTGCCTGTGTTAAAGCCTTGCTTCCTGATCTGAGAGGAAAGTTTTGGAGGCTCTGGGGAAAATTTAAGTTGTTATTGCCTGGAGAAAAGCCAGAGACACTGGGCATGGACTTGTTCTTGAAGGTAGTAGGAAATCCAAAGGGATAGATGCAGCTGCTAAAGGCACCCCATGAATGTAGTGTTCATCAAACTGCTAGTTGTCATACACAGAGAATGGGCTTCAATGTATTTTCTTTAGCACTAGATGTTTAGTTTTTCGTTGCTTTATTCATGGTGAGAGGGCTCTCAAGTCTCACCTTCAGGTCTGGATGGATCAGGTGATAGGCCAGTCATTTTTATTGGGCGCTATTGTTTTCCTTTGTCTTGCAAAAACCCGCCCAAGCTCCCCCTCCCTGCACTGTCAGTAGCTGGTGTGGTCCTGAGATGCTTATGTGATTATCTGCAATGCTGCAGCGACGGGTGAATAAAGCTGTCATTCCAAAGCATTGGCAAGCACTGAGGTGGGAGCTAGTTCACCCACAGAAACAGGACATGACAGCGTAAAATATAGGACTAACAGAGATTGTTGTGAGCAGCTTTACGTGGTCTTCATCAGAAATAAGGTAGCTGGCTATATGGGGAAGGGGTTTTTCAGTTGTTTAAATGTTATTTATAAGGAAAAGAAGAAAGTGACGAATTTTTAAATAGATGCAATGAGAAACAAAACCACCATTAAGCAAAGTGGAAGATAGTTTGCGTTTTCATTAAGGGACTTTTTAACATTTACACTTTCAAGTACTTTTACCTGATGACTATGAGGGGTACAACTGTATTGGGATAGAATCATAGAATCACAGACTCCTTTGGGTTGGAAAAGACCTTAAAGCTCTTCAGTTCCAACCCCCTGCCACGGGCAGGGACACCTTCCACTAGAGCAGGTTGCTCCAAGCCCCTGTGTCCAACCTGGCCTTGAACACTGCCAGGGATGGGGCAGCCACAGCTTCCCTGGGCACCCTGTGCCAGCGCCTCAGCACCCTCACAGGGAAGAGCTTCTGCCTAAGAGCTCATCTCAGTTTCCCCTCTGGCAGGTTAAAGCCATTCCCCCTTGTCCTGTCCCTACAGGCCCTTATATACTTCAGAGGTTTTTAATACACTCAGTTAGGTATATAAGTACCTATGCATGGCAGTGCAAGTTGTAAGACATGGTTTGTGTGCAGTATGTGTTCCTCTAAGCAATGAGTATATAGTTTTGAAATTCACTTGTTCTGAGGGTTGGTTTCCCACATCCACAAGCACTATAGGAAAGGCCTCATACATGGCCCCTGTGTTAAAATGCACAGCAGCCTCATTCCTCGATCCTGCGTTAACCTGGCTGATTTCATCCCCCCAACAGTATGACATAGTGGCTGGTGTTGCTAGTGCATGCGTCCATCCTGTCTAGTCTTTGTCTGTCTGTCCTGTGGTCTTTGTCTGTCTGTCCTGCAGTCTTTGTCTGTGTGTCTGTTTGTAGATGAAGGGGCAGAGGATAAGGTGGGACTGCTGCACCACTGCCCAGGCTGTGGGCCTGCTGCCGGCAGGGAGTGGGGTAAACGCCCGGCCCCCTCCATTTCAGTGTCTCTGCCCGATGATGAGCCCTGCAATTCAGATGAGGAGTACTATGAACACCCTTTGTTCAGCTCGGAGTGGGCTGGCTCTAGTACACATCCCAGTGCCACAGTGAAGAGCACAGAGATCTTGTTGGGCCATGATGAAGGTGAACTGAGCATGGTCCCATTTTGTTCCTCTTCCCCTCTACCCGCCTGCCATCCATCCCATTATGTATGTGCCTGTGACTGCTGTGTTCTGGGGAGGGAAACCTGGCTGTGCCTTCTCCTCACATGGAAGTGATGCCCCTCCAGAGTCTCTCCATGTCAAAGTGGAGCTGCAGTGTGAGCAATGAAAGAAGCAGCTAATTAAAGTGTAAGATAATGTGTTCTTTGTGCCAGAGAATTACTGCAAAATAGGCAAAAGATTGCTACTGGAGGTGAGTTGGTTGTTAGCACTGGGGAAAAAGCCCCATGTCTACACCAAAGATAGCTGTGGAAGGTCTTTACTTCTCCAGTAGGCAAAGGAAGCTGATTTTATCCCAGTACACACAAGTGACTTCAGGCAGTATTGGGTCATGTTTGATCTCCAGTTGTTTTGTGGATAAACTCAGTTAACATTTTGTCAGCTGACTGCAAACAAGGAGGGGGGAAAAAAAATAATTCACTGTTTCTGTGTTTCTGTACCCCATTTTTCTGTGGCCTGAGCACATCAGTAAGTATTATTCTATCAGTGAACGTAAAAGTGAAATGGCTTTTGAGGAATCAAGGGAGAATGTATTTTGGTGACTTACAGGAATGCTGACTTCTTCAAGGCAAAATAGATCACGTTTCATCTTGCAGCATTCAACTAACTCAATCTTGAAGTTAAAACCAATACTGAATCCTTAAGAGGTTTGTGTCTCAGGAAGATGGAGGTGTATACCTGAAGTTGCTCACTGGGTCATTTCATCAAAACCAGATTTGTTCAGAGTTAACAGGATAATATAGCTTAATACTGCAACAGACCCAAAAAGAGATCAATGCTAATGACTGAAGATTGTTAATGTCAGCATGTCTGCCTGAAGCTAGGGGAGGCAGCAAATCACAGGAGTGGCTGGGTGCCATAGCTGTACTTGGAGCGCTCCTGGATTAGTTAGTTCTTGGTCAGCTTCCTTTTCAGTCAAATGCATCTACCTCTGGTGAAAGTGCAAGATCTCAGAACATCTATGAGGAATAGAGAAAAATAAAAACCAGGAAATAAGCTGGATCATCAGTGAAAAGATGGGCATTATGAAATAGCCCTCCTCACTTGCTGCCTGTAAGCTAGCAGCCTGTTTGGTATTAAAAAGTCTGCTGTGTAAATGCAGTCTCTAGGATTCTATTGTTAAGTCAGGGATAACTTTCTACTGTGGTAATTAGTTTTAATCATGCCGCATTTTTTGTGTGAAGTGTCTCAGGAAATGGAGGTGTATAGATTAAATTGCTCAGAGTAAAATGAGAGGCTTTCCTTAAAATTGTTTAACTGAAAGGGGATGCACATCCAAAACTTGATAAAATCAGAAAAGTAAAGCAAGTTATTCAAGCCAGGGCCTCTTGTAGTTGGACACCTCCTGTTCTGCCAGGCTGCCTCTACAATCTGCCCATGCATAAATATCCCTGTAACACTCTGGTGTCAGTCCAGTTCTGATTCTGAATCTTCAGGCTTCTGTTCATTTCAGATAGAGCATCTAACCTTAATTAGATTTTTATATGTTGTTAATAATGTGTTGTACTTTACGTAGTAATATTTTCTCAGCCTCAGACAGTGTCTGTGTTCTCTAAATCAGTTTTTAAAGGCCATAACTGAAGTGGATGGTTGATGGTCTGGTTTTTGCCAGGCCAATCTCAGGAGAAAAATCAAGCCCTGGTAAGAGGTTTTATTTTAATACCAAGAGGCTGGATACGGCCACTTCCAGCTTCAAAACTACTTTGTTCTAAGTCTGGTTCAGCAAAGTCCTTAATCATGAGACACACATTAAACCCAGGGAGGTCATCAGGTTGACTGCAGCATGGCTGCTGGTCAACTGCTTAAGAATGTTGCTGAATCAAAGTTTTCACACTTAATCCTGACTTCTTATTGTAAGGGGTACCAATAGAGCACAGTAGTATTCTGTCTGAGAAGTAATGGCAGGAGTACAGTCCACAACGGAGACTTTTCTAATCATTCTTCTGACATGGCATGAGTAAAGACTGGTGTTGATACTACTATAAATTCAGATGAACAAGTAGCTATACTGCACTCATGGGTTTCTTTGGCTTAATTGGTGACAAGGAGCCTGGGGGCTGGTGGGGAAACAGGAAAGGAAATGAAGAGTCCTGGTGTTAAAACTGATTTTTCACACACAGAGCTCAGATGTCAGGCAGCCTAGGGGTGTAATTGTTTATAAACCTGCTCAGTGTAGGACTCCTGGTTGAATTCTTGGGAAAACATTAGCTATCAGCTATGCACAAGGCTTATTAAGACTATGGAAGTGGCTTAATGTTTTACTAAATCCAAGATTCATGTGATAGATTGACTAGCTGGCATTTAGCAGTCTGTATTGCCAAGGTCAGTTGAAAGAAATTAATGCCTTGTACCTTCCTCCATCTCAGTTGAATGTCTTGTACTGGATTGAACAGCGCATTTAACAGAAAAATACCAGTGTACTTTGAGCTCATTGATGCGTTGGTGTTGTCAGAGCCATCCATCATTCAATACCATCTCCATTTGCAATGACTATTTGACCCACAGTCATCTCTGGGAGAGGTATACCTGTAAAACACTTTCAGCTCTCATCTTACGGCATAATCATGTTTCTCTGGGGGAGACAAGTTTCTGGTTTGGCTTTTTCCTTAAGGAAGATTCAGTTCCACGGTGACTAAAACGGCTGGATACTAGCTGTCCTTTGACACACTTGCATCCAAAATATTCAGAGCTGAAAGTGTTGTGTAAAAGCAGTCCTGTTGAGCTGTGTGCTTGATGTTTACTGTTGGTGTTGATGTCGCCTCCTTTTTCCATCCCCAAGAAGAAGAACCAATAAAGAGTCTGATGGCTGTGGAAGCGAAACCTGCTGCTCTTCCAGGGAAGCAACTGGGGAAAGAGCACGGGCCCACTGAGCCTTCGGACCAGACAAAGGGCCTCTGTGAGGGTCAGTCGGATTCTGGTTTGGAGGCCAAAGTGTGTCATGAAGACAAAGTGCCAAGTGTGGCATCCAGCAGGGAGAGTGTAACCGTTGTGGCGGAAACACCCCTGAAAGACACATCCCCTTCCTCGGCTGAGGAAGGTGTGTCCTCCTTA
The DNA here is from genome assembly GCF_004027225.2 of Strigops habroptila. NCBI lineage: Eukaryota > Metazoa > Chordata > Aves > Psittaciformes > Psittacidae > Strigops > Strigops habroptila. Next base: position 3,223,178 of record NC_044281.2, read on the forward strand.
GGTTTGCATGTGTTTGCTGCCGGTGAATCCTTCAGCTTTCTCCAGTGCTTTCCAAGGCTGCTTCATTTCCTGTTCTTCCCATTTATGACTGCTCTTGTTATTATGCTTGAAGAGTGTGTAGCAGATAATATGACTGCATAGGTGCTGTATGACAACATGGTTTCCCACCACTGCGGCTGATTCCTGATTTTTTACTTTGCCATGACAAAATACGCTTTGCAGCTAAGCTGATTCCTCTGCCTAAAGCCTTTTTCCCCCATCTCAGATGTGTTTGCCAGTCACATTGCTAATCTATGTATATTTTTTTTTCTTTTTGGTGCAGAGATTCATCTGCTTTTCTTTCAAAAAGTAGATTTATTGACTTTGACTATGACATAAAGAGGCTTAAACTGTAGAAATGTTTTCATTTGCAGTGTGCAGGTTTTTTGTTTGGTTTTGGGTTTTTGTGTGTGCGTGCTTCAGTGCATTCTGGTTTAGCTTCCCTAAAGCTATTGCTTTTTATGTCATATCCTTGCCATTCATTGCAGCCCACCCTTCCTCTCCTCAGTCATTGCCAGAACTCTGATTTTTTGTGTCTTACCTTATCACAAATTTTTAACTCTGCTGGAATGACCTTCTTTGGCAAAACCTCCATCACTTCCACTGGGATGTTTGCCTTCATCGTGAAGCCGTTCAATAGATTGGGTGCATAGGGTGAAGTTCTGATCTGCTCACTCAGCAAAATATTTACTGCAGTCATCTTTCAGTATGTGAGAACTAGGCTATAAGGTTTTCTTTTTAATAGTATTTCTCTGCAGCCAGTGCAACAGGGTGTGAAGACACGCTGTGTGGAGTAGTAATGTACCCATTCACTACTTGGCTAAGAAATGCTGCATTTGGGAGACTGGTGTTCTGGCTGGCCCAGCTAAAGAATATTAAATTCCCTTGGCAGTGAGAATATGTTTTGATGCCATTGGTATTGTTCATTTGCACTACAGTAAGAGGCACAGTAGGATACATCAAGAAAGTCAGTATGTAGCTATTTAATTCCTGTGAAACAAGACTGACATGGACTCAATGGCCATGTTTTTACATTTTGTAGGGCTGTCAAGTAAATCACCAAATGTAAAAACCTAAAGGAGCAAAATTACTTTAGTTGCAGACCTCTGTTTTTTCTACTTGTAGAGTTCCAAATGGCAATTGCCATTTTGACTAAATGTTAATGTATGGAAATAAAGAATGACCAATGCTTTGGTATTAATTGATCTAAAAAATTCTGATTCATCAGAGCAAAAAGGTGGCTCTGCAGACTTGAAATCAGAGACGAGGAGATTCAGAGTCAGCCCAACACTTGTTGTAACAAGCTTTGGAAAACCATTCATAAAACTTTTTTTACAGATCACCGCAGAAAGTTCTGCCACATTCTGCAGTATCTCTCTTCATATTTTCCATGATAGGAAGATTTCTGTAGGATAGAAATCATTATTTTCCATAGGACAAGCTATTAACAATAACGGAGGGTGTATAAAAAACCCCAACAACTAGGTATTACTGCCTAAAAATATAGTGGCAGACCATAAGAATAGCATTTTTAGTTTCAAATTAATTTAATTAGGGCCTGATGCACAGCCATTGAAACATGCCGTGTATTCTTTGACTTCAGCTAGAGTTGAAGATGGCTGTCCATTTTGAAGACCAGACCTCCAAGATCTGGGACTATTAATAGCTCTATTGCTGATTTACACATACAGGTTTTATGGCAGCAGTGAGATTTTTGTCATTTGCCAAAGAGTGAATGTCAAAAATTGGTAGGACTAAAACCCCGGCCTCTTCTGACACTTATAAACCCTTTTGTATGCAGTATTTCTTTAGCTTAGGCTGCATGTAGAAGAAAAATGTAAAAAGGATATAGAAATGTATAACTGTGTATGTTTTAAATGTCAGCATCACACAAAGATGCTATTGATTGGACTTAATCTTGTAGACTTGACTATCGCAAATCTAACATAAGCTACAGAGTCCATCAAAGCATAACAAGGAAGTGAGGATTACTTGTGGTTTTGCTGTTGTGTACAAACCATGAAGATGAAGAATTCACATGAAATCATCTCATTTCAGTGGTCACATATTTATATGTGTTCAACTCACATTTTCACTATAAAACATCATATTGAAACAAAACTAGGATTTTACACTTTAAAGCAGATTTCTAGGTGGATGGCCTTGCTGCATGTTTGCATCTTTCTCCCTCTCCCTTCCATCATTCATACCAAGATGTTGTTTGTTGTAAGCCACATGACTGCCTGCCTTTAAGTGCTTTAAATAATCTTGTTATAAAACCCAAACAAACTACTTCAGATTTACTTGCAGCCACGAAGATGGAATTCCGTGTCCAGGAGGGCGCACGCCCTTTCGCAGCAGAACCGTTAGACACAAAGCAACATGAATCTGGAAAAGACAGTAAGACTGGTGAGCAACCTAAACATGATGCCTTAGTTCCACAGCCAGCAAAAACAGAGGCTATAGATAAAAAGGATTCACAGAGCAAAGACAACGAAAAAATGCCTTCACCTCTATCAGAACAGATTTTGGAAACTGATTCACAAAAGAAGGTGGAAGCCAGTTTTGCAGAACCTGGTGCCAAGCCTCCTGCTTCTCAAGAACAAAAGGACTTGTCATTTGAACTGCCTAAAGGGAGCAAAACAGAAGAAAGGACTGCAGATGTGCCCTCACCATCCACCCCAGCTATGTCTATGACGTTTAAAGACGATCTTAAAGATGTCCGAGATTTTGCCATCAGCCATGGTGAAAGTTCTCTATTGCTATCAGAACTCCAGGCAGAAGCAGCCAAAAGTGAACTTCCCTCAGGCCCATCTCCTACTGTGCCCCAGGAGCTTCCACTCAAAGACAGTTCCAAAACAAAACAAGAACCCACAGAGCAACTGTTTGCCAAAGATCTCGCTAAAGACAGGACACTAGCTCTGCAAGAAGTCTCAGCAGTAACTATAGATGGCCTGAAAACACCAAGCACCCAGAAGATCCCTGCATGGGGAGAGGAAAAGGACATGACCAAGGATGAGAGTGATGAGGAAGAAAGGTATGACTTCTATGATAAAGGGGAGGCTCAAACATTAGATGGTGGTAAATTGACCACAGAGCTTTCCCTAGACAAAGCAGACTTTCAAAAGGATGGTGAAGGTAAAAAGTCACCTGATATTCTCACAGCAGAAAAAGAAATGGACCAAAGTGGACTCCTAGCAACAGTAGACATGAAAAAGGAGGTGCAGCCAAGCACACAGGTACCCCCAGCCAAGGTAGGCCATGAACTGACCCTTGAGAAAACAGTAGAGCACCCTGATACCACTCAGATAACCAGAATAACAGAGGGAGCCCCTGAGGCACCAAGTTTAACCACTGAAAAGACTCCTACTTTGGAAGCTTCTCAAGAGAAAGATGTTAAAATAGATAAGACAAGTGTTTCAGCTCCTCAAGCAAAAGAAGAGGAGGATCGATCGGGAATGTCGAAGTATTTTGAAACCTCTGCTCTGAAGGAGGAAGCCTTCAAAGCAGACGCTCTGAAACAACGCAGTGATTACTATGAGCTAAGTGACACTAAAGAGAGTGTCTATGAGCCTTATCAGACAGATCGTCTAATACCTGAAGACAAAGAAGAAGAGGAGGAAGAATTGCAGACAGAATTGGATCAGCAGAAGAGTGTGCCTGCTCATGAAATAGGGTACAGTACCCTGGCTCAGAGCTTTACACCAGACAAGTCAGAAGAACCAAGTTCCCCAACAGAAAGAATGTTCACTATTGACCCCAAAGTCTATGGGGATAAGAGAGAACTCCACAGTAAAAATAAAGATGACCTAACTCTGAGCAGGAGCTTGGGACTTGGGGGCAGATCTGCAATTGAGCAGAGAAGTATGTCTATTAACTTGCCCATGTCCTGCCTGGATTCAATAGCTTTAGGATTTAGCTTTGGTCGTGCACATGATCTTTCACCCCTCGCTTCAGATATTCTAACTAACACTAGTGGCAGTATGGATGAAGGTGATGACTACTTGCCAGCAACCACACCAGCACTGGAGAAGGCCCCCTGCTTCCCTATCGATAGTAGAGAGGAAGATGAGCATGTTGAAGAAGAAAAAGCAATGGCAGAAGAAAAAGTCCAGCCTGAGACCGTGGCCGAATCACCTTTCCTGGCCAAAGATTATTACAAAAATGGGGCTGTCCTGGCTCCTGACCTGCCCGAAATGTTAGACTTAGCAGGGACAAGATCTAGATTAGCCTCCGTGAGTGCAGATGCTGAGGTGGCACAGAAGAAATCAGTTCCTTCTGACACTATTGTGGAAGACAGCAGCACAGCCCTGCCTCCTGTGACAGATGAAAACCACGTGACTCTCAAAGCTGAAAGTCAGCTAGAAGACTTGGGCTACTGTGTTTTCAATAAGTACACAGTCCCACTGCCTTCTCCAGTTCAGGACAGTGAGAATTTAACGAGTGAAACCTGCCCCTTTTATGAAGGCACAGATGAGAAACTGAGACGCGGCCTAGCTCCCGACCTGTCTTTGATAGAAGTGAAGCTGGCAGCAGCTGAAAAATCCAAAGAATTCCTTAGTGAAAAAGACTTAGGTCAGCATGCCACTGGTGAGCCTGTTCTGGCGAGGGACTTTGAGCAGGAGAAAAGAGAGAAACTGGATACTGTGCTAGAAAAAAATGAAGATCATCTTGACTCTAAAGAGGTCTATCCCATTAAAGGTGCAGAGCCAGAGAAGACAAGACCTGAGGCAATCTTGGAAATGAAAGAGGAAAGCGTGGCTGATAAAGTTCATGTAACTGATGATACCATGTATGACAGAATATCAGCTTTAGAGACAGCAGTAGAAAAAGATGCTGTTTCTTTGTCAATGGAGAAGGAAGAAAAGACTCTTAGTGTTGTTCCTGAGTTAGCTGAGGTAGAAGCTCCAATTAAACCAGATTACAATGCTATAAAGCATGATATGGAAGTGGCTGCAAGGAGAGCTGACCAAGAATATCAGAGTCAGTTAGAAGCCAAGATTAGCGAGGTTGTTTCTCTCCCTTCAGGGAAGGACAAAGCCTCTGTTAAAAGAGCAGAGCCTGAACCCAAAGATACTCAACAGAAAGATCAGGCCATCTTGTCCAGAGAAGCAAAGGATGCAGATGTACTTCCCAAGATCGAGCCTAGTTACATGAAGGACAGCATGAAATTGTCAGAAACAGAAATTAAAGAAAAAGTAACTAAGCCTGATCTGGTACATCAAGAGGCAGTTGATAAAGAAGAATCTTATGAATCGAGTGGAGAGCATGACCAAGGCCAAGAAAGTTTGAATGGAGAATCCTTGAAACCAGAGGATATCAAAGCAGAACCTGCAAAACATCCTGTGTCTGATGAAGAGCTGCCTGCACAGTTACCAGCAAAGGAGCCTTCTATGGAGCTCCTCCTTCCAAAAGCTGAGCCTCTCCAGGAAGAGCCTGCTGAGATTCAGATGGAGAGCATACCACAGCCTGCAGAAGGAACTGAAAAGACTCCTGATACAACTGTGAAACCTATGGAAGTCCAAAATCTGCTGCCATGTGAAGTGACAGCTGGGGCCTCAAGAGCGGAAGAACATGAGGAAGAAGAGGTAGAAGTAGGGCAAGAAGAAAACAAAGAGGATAAACAGCATCTCATACCAGAAATGCCTCCAGAAATAGACTTTGGGAAACCTTCTGCTGAAGAAATGCTAGCCAAGGGTAGCCCAGAAGCATTGCCTGAACTGAAAGGCATTATCGAATCAGTAGTGACAGTAGAGGATGACTTCATCACAGTGGTGCAGACAACAGTTGATGAGGGTGAATCTGCTTCTCATAGCGTGCGTTTTGCTGCTACTCAGCAGGAAGACATTGAAACAGGGGACTCCCAGGCTGAAGAGGAGCTGGAGGTTGAGGAAGTGGCTGACATTCAAGTTGAGCCCAAGGAAGGCTCCCCAGAAGCTCCTGCTTCACCTCAGAGAGAAGAAATCCTGCTCACTGACTACAAGACAGAGACGTGTGATGATTACAAAGATGAAACAACAATTGATGACTCCGTCATGGACACAGACAGTCTCTGGGCAGATACTCAAGGTGTGCATTATCCTTTCTGTTTTGTCTGTTAAATATTTTTGCTTTCAAATCATAATGATTAAAAAGCAAAATTATTATAGTTATAATAGTAATCTCAGCATGTTTCAGAAAAATGGTAAAATAGTCTGCCTTTTATTAATGTCTACTCTGTCTTCAACTATTTTTCCCTGCTCCACCTCAGTATTGTTAACATTTGTTACTAATCTTTTGTTTGTTGTTATAATTTCCTCTGATCCTACAGATGATGATAGGAGCATCATGACTGAACAGTTAGAGACTGTTCCTAAAGAGGAGAAGGCAGAGAGAGAATTGCGAAGATCATCTCTCGATAAGCATAAAAAAGAGAAACCTTTTAAAACTGGGAGAGGCAGGATTTCTACTCCTGAAAGGAAAATAGCTAAAAAGGAACCTAGCACACTCTCCAGAGATGAAGTGAGAAGGAAAAAAGGTTCATTTAACACTCCCTATTACAATATATATATTTTTATTTATTTACTTTCTTACTGTTGTACAGTACTATCCGGTTACTCTGTTGTAGATGATGCGCACCGTAACCGTATTAGCGGTGGTGCTTTCTCATGGTACAACTCTGAAAAGCCATGTGCAAGGCTCACTGCTCCACTGGCCCCATTTCACTGTAGGCTTCCCTATTGACCACTGGGTGACACACCTGAGGTTGATGCACCAGTGGTCCCCCTCTTCCCACTTAGGCTTTGTTCACCCCAGTAGAAGCGACGCGTTGGGTTGGAGTGGTGGAGCAGTGGGCCTGCCACGTGATGTATTGTCATATGAAACTTGTTTGCTGGGTTTTTTTCCTGATTCTATGTTTTTGTGTTTTTTTGTCCATAGCAGTGTATAAGAAAGCTGAACTTGCTAAAAAAACTGAAGTTCAGACCCACTCTCCTTCCAGGAAAATCATTTTAAAACCTGCTATCAAATATACTAGACCAACTCATCTCTCCTGTGTTAAACGGAAGCAGACAGGTGACTGCGTTCTGTTCAGTTCTGCAATGTGGCTGGCAAACATAGACATTTTTGTTTTTGTAACTCTCATGGCTGTAGCGGCTTCTCTATTTTTTTATTTCTTCCTCCAAGAATATCAGTCTTCACAAATAGTATTGCTTTTTTTTCATGGTTTGTATCATTTTTCTTCTTTCTTTCCTGGTTTTGCTTTCTTTCTTTAATGGAGGCCATGATCATGTATGCTTGTCATTGCTTGGACCTCCAAGTGCTGTGGTTGTAACTTGGCATCGTGCTTTTAGTGTGGCGTTGTAGGAATCCCTACTCATCATTTTGTTCTTTTTTTTTCTTTTTTTTTTCAATTATGCTTTTTTTTTTTTCTGGTGGGAAAATGTTGACAGCTTCAACCATGGGATGCATTTCCATTACTTTGCTTTTTTACTCTCATGCATAATAAGAAGTGTTTCAGACTTATATTTCGTTGATTGATGTTATCTATATTGACACTTCCCAATCTGTCACTGATGTTTCTGCTGTACAGTCAAAATCCACAGGGGGAATCCGGCCACATGCAGCGTGAAGCTGAGAGAGAAGAAATCTGGGCTCACACTACGAATGCATTCCAAGCAAAAGTCTTAATATTTGGTAGAGGAAGATGAAAGGATGAAACAAATGATTCCTATTCCATCTTGATAGGTGTATCATTATTTAGTAGACCAAAAAGAACACTTCCAGCATTTTCATGATATTATTCGTTGTTACTGTGAGTTCAGGGTGGAAAGATGAACATCTTGACATCTGTGGTGATCTTAAAACAAAGAAATTGCTAAAAGAGGCCAGGTTTTCTGTCATGTAACGCAGCCGCATGCTGCAGTGCGGTTGTTCATGAGTGTAAGCAGGGCTACTAAGAGAAGAACCATGCACGGCAATGTAGAACTACATCGGCCTCTTCTCATGGCTTAGAAATGAAGAACAGGATTTATTACCCATCCTATAGTTACACAGTGCAGTACCAAAAGCATTCTTCCTAAGAATTCACTCCCATTTAGTTTTGCACCAATGAGTCTCTCCTGTTCCAAATTCTCAAGATAGTTATGCGAGGGCACCTTTAATGTTGTGCCTCAATGGTAGGAAGTGTGTAATGTCTCCTGGTTGTATTTCATTAGGAAAACAGAACTAAATATTCAGTCCCATCGCCTTGCTCCTCTGGGGGAATCTGGTCCTTTTACTTCCTCCCTCTTCCCCCATGAGAAATGGAGCCAGGGAAGGAAAGGCTGATCCAGGTCCCTCTGTGCTGCTGTGATGACTCCTCCTCAGTTTGCAGTCTTTAGGCTGTCCTAACTTGCACCTGGACCAGAACTATCCAGGAGAGAGGAACTTTTAAAAAGGATTAGGACAACTCCTCTAGCTCCCTTTTACAGTTTGCTGAAGCACAGCTTGATCAGCTCAGAAGTTATGACCTATAAATCATGTATTCTTTCAAAAGACCCAAGGGGTTCAGTAAGCAGTGGAAATGGGGGGGGGAAGCATTGACTCTATAGTGTTCTCACCTTTGCCTACCCTTCTGCAGCCATGTGGTCGGTGCTGTCTTGCCCTCAGATACTCTACCACTAACTCCTCTGAAGTCTTCTGGCCCATAGTGTCCCGCAGAGGCCTGAGTCGCACCAATAGACTTGCATAAGGAATCTGCCTGGTGCCTTAAATGTGTGCTGCCTGGCAACTGTCAGAGCTGCTTCTCTCTCGCTCCAGTACATAGTGCAGCAGATATTTTAGTCAAAATGAAGAATGCAATACAAAAATGAACTCCTGGTACATTTAAATCCTGAGATGGAGAGCAATCAAAAAGCGATGGACCCAGATTGATCGTAACATTTTCAGTAATGAGGGTCGAACTTTGAGGTTTGGGCTCTAAAGCAGAAGAGCTTGAACCACATCACAATGTGAACAAAAACATCTCTTAGAATATTTCACCTGCTCTTTCCAGGATCTGTAATTTTGAGGGACATTGTCTCTCTCCCATTTTTATGTAAAACATAGCACTGTTCCTTGAAGCCAGTTTTAACTGTTACTGTGTCCTATTTGGAATGGTCTTGCCATCTTTAGTGATACCTGGCCAACGGACCCCTGCCAAAAGTCCCTGAGCAGTGTAGTCTACATAACTTTTGAGTTTATTGCAGTCAGTTAAAACCTCCATGTTGCATTTACTCTGACTTTAAAATGGAACATGTAAGTGCCTACAAAAAAATATTTGTTCCTATTATCTACACAGTGGCCAGGCAAATGACATCTTTCCCATTTCCTCTCAACACCAGAAAAAAATTCCCATGTCACTGATGAGCACTGGCAAATACTGGTAACTTACAGTGCCACATCCACAAAGGAGGGACTGCTTTTTAAGAGACTCACCCTTGCCATTTGAAAAAGAAACTGCATGGCCAACTCTGAGGAAAGGGTTGTAAGGTCTTTGCCTTGGCTGGTGTAGGTCCATGAATGAAACCCCAATTTGACTGGTGTTTTGTTAGTGGCTGTGAGATGCCGCTGCAGTTGTGCCATCAGAGGAGTGTTCACAGTGGCAAGACCCAGACAATTACGTGGCTATGAGCAGGAGTCACTATGTGATACACTTCTGTTCTTTGTCTTCAATTCTGGGGTCACCCCCTGAGGTAAAACATGTTTGTTGTGTATTTGAACTGGCAGCCAAGCCTGTAGAGGCTTTTTGTTCAGATGGAAAAGTTGTGGTGCTTTGAGGTAAGTCCACACAAGCAGCACAGCTAATCTTTCCACTTCACAGTGGTGGCTGGTTAGGGCTCCATGCCAAGGGAAGGAGGAAAGATGCTATTTGTGATTATTTAGAAGAGATGCAAACCAGAACAAACCCAGCAGTAACAGATGTGGTAAAATGTGACGCAGGAGGGCTGTGCTGTACTCATCACTCTTACAAATTTAGAGCTGAAGTACACAGTTACATTCATTTTCTCCTCACAAGTTTTCTCTCCTACTCCTTCAATTTATTAATAAATACTTTATTAAGAGGGCAGAACTAGAGTGGGAAGAATGGCAGAAAACCAAGGATCTCCTCACCATGCTTGGGAACTGCACAGGGAAAGGAGAAAATGAATTATCTCTGTCCTGTACGTCCTGCCTTAGGGTTGGGTTACAGTTGGAAGACAGTTGGGTTTACAGCAAAAGGTTGTCACCTGTGACGACTGTCCTGCCTCTGCATTTACTGAGGACATCCTGGCACAGATGCCAAAAGATTTCACCTCTAGTTTTTATGTGGCAGATCACTTCCTGAGCAGCAGTGTTGGGGTGAAACTAATAACCTGCTTTCCAAAAATCTGCCTCATTCCAAAACTTTTCGTAAGGATGGAATCCAAGTTGGAGAGCACAGTCTTACCTCAAATCGTGTTGCATCAAATAAATGAAATACTAAATTAACATACTTGAAGACCCAGCCAGAATTTGAATTGCTGAAGTCTGGGAGCTTAGTTGACCCAGGGCACACGGACCTTGTTGACACAACTGGGATGATAATTCAGCAGTGCAGCGCTCTCTTTCCATGAGGAATGTTACCTAACATTTTGAAAAGTGGTGATTTTAGAGGCCTCTCAACATTTTCATGTGTGGATTGCTTAAAGGAGCCTGATTTTTAGAGGACAGTCCTGAAAATCAGGTTGCTAAGGTATCTGAGTATTTGCCTTCAGAACCAGAGCTTCATATAGTTGTCAGCTATTTCTTGAACTTTTTACTGTAGTTTCTAGACTTCAAGAAACATGAATACAAAACTGTGATTTGTTTGAAACGTGTAAATACCATTTTACCTCAAGTATGGTGAGTACAGGACATGTTTGAGGCAGGTACATTTCTGCATACAGTTCACTGAAAGTAATTCACAAAGTACTTGCTTTGCACAGTAGTTTCAAGGCATTTAATTGTTCTAACGAGTGTACTAAGCTTATTGTTTTTAACTCTCAAGTCTTTCTTTGGGTCTCTCAGCAGCAGGTGGTGAAACAAACCAGGCTCCTGGTGTATTTAAACAAGCAAAGGAAAAACTCTCAGTGAGTAAAAGCATCTTTTCATTCATCTTTATAATCTCCTTTGTCCTTATTTCAGATCTTTTTGTGTTAATTCAGTAACTGTGTGTTCCATTTAAAACTAGTGTTCTGGTTAGAATTTGTTTGCCATATTCATTATTCATTTAAAAGAGTAATTAAAACCACCTTTCCTGAATAACCTGAATTACAGTCCCGAGTGGTAGATGATGGCAGTTTGCAGATTCACAGGGGCACACAGACTGCAGGAATGGGATGAACTGTGTACCTTGGCCCTTTCTGCAGCACCCGACTCATACTGCCACCTTGCTCAATTGCTGTGTAGGCAGAAACCCTCCCCCAGGATTCACTGGATATATGATGCACTGTCTCATAGCCATGCATTCTGCAGAGCTCATGCCTGTGCTGGCCAGTGGCATTTTATATGCAATTAAGTGCTTTTTGAATGGCCGTCTCCTGGACTGCTGGTTTCTGTCTGTGACTCAACCTGACAGTTACGTGCCCTGCCTTAAGCTGCTCTGCAGCCTGTTCTGCTCCCTCTGTCTGGCTCTCTTCTGCTCTTTCCTTCAGCAAATACTGCAGTGTTCAAACTCTTTTCCCACGCTGAACCTACACTCCTCCTGTCCCATCACTCCAAAATCCCCAAGAAACCAACCGCCTTTCATTATGCCCTATGCAACTGGTTTTTACATGGCACTGACACATGCTAATACACATCTGCAGCACTGACAGCACTGTGTCATTGTTAGCCAGCATTAACAATGAAAGAGTTCCTTTAGGATTCCTCTAAATTTCCTCATGTATTCCGTGGCTGATTTGTTTCAACCAGATAGTCAATTCTTTGAGGAACTAAAAGATCAGCCTCATAAAGTGCTACACATTGTTTATGACTCATAAGAAATTTTTAATGATGATAGCAGCATAACTGATTGGAGGCTTTGGAGGAGGATGTGAAATTTAGACCTGAATTCAGCCATGGATTCTGGGATTTCATGTGGGTTTTCAGGTCTGACTCATTTCAGCTCATAACTGGGAAACTGCTAGAGCTTCTTTACTAGTACAGTAAGAAATAACCTCAACAGGTTTCTGGCCTGAGTCAACAGTATGGTTTATTACTGTCTTTTCTTAAGGGCTGATCAGTTCACAAGAGAAGTCAATACTAGCCCATTTTCAGAGTCATCTGTGTTCATGGAGTGCTCCAAGTACAAGCTGCAAGATCGTTCTCTGAAATTATCTGCTTGCTACAGATTATCTGCTGTCCCCTTAACTTACAGCAAAGATCAGAAGTCTGTCCCCTGCTTACTTTCTCTCCCTCTTGCCTCACTTCTCTGACTGCTACACTCACGCAACCCTTAGACATTTTCTGTTCTGCGCCTTGGCTTCACCTCTGCTTTTATAAAGACCTCTCTCTTTTTGTTGTACTTCTTCCTGATTTTCAGCTTTTATGTCCTTCAAGTGCAGCTTTTTCCTCTCCACTGGCAAGGCTGGATCAACCAACCCTGTCAGTTTTGTTACCTATCTTCAAACTACAAGTTTACATATTGCTTTGCAGAACAAGTTCAGAAAGGCTGAGCAGTTCCATCTGCTGGAAGGAGCTGTGTACGTGCGGTAGCGAGATGTTGAGAACATCAGTGATGTGTTAGGAACACCTCTGAAATAAAGTGAGGTTTCTGCATCCCAACTTGAGCAATTCCTGAGTCTTAGAGTTATATAGATCTGTCCTATGGACAGCTAGCACTTCTAGCAACATGAATTGTAACAAAGATCAAAGGTAATGTATTGCTAACAGAGAGTAAGAATAGTTTTCTGGGTAAAGCACAGGAAGGGATTGAGGCAGTTGATTTCTTTGCTTGCTCTACCAGCCTTGAGCATGTCACTGAAATCCGGTTGGGCCAGATTCCGCTTCTGATGCTAAGAAGTGACTTGCCCCCTAAATAACACTGAGGGGATCTAGACTGTGGTAATCTTCGAGCACTGTATTAGCTCAAAGTCATGCCTCTTCCCCAGCTGTTCCATTGAAAGATCTCAGCCTTGTCCATCTTTAGCATTCACATTAGATGCACATATTCATGGAGGTCACTGTGTGCAGTGTGAGTGAAGAGGACAAGGTCTCTACATCGTGCGTAGAATCTTAATCTATAAAAGCTTTTTAGTCTTGTTAGGGGAAACATTTCGCATGACCCACAAGTTGAAAAAGGTGAAAACCAGTGAATGAACATTTGGGCCTAAAGCTGTGCTTCGTTATAGCTCAAGTTCAGAAAACCAGGAGAAAGGTGTTTGCAGAATGTTTGCTCCTTGAAGCCACCCAACATAGATACTCTGCTTCCAGAAATTCTGTACCAGTGAACACCCTGGTGGGTTTGTAAATATGGCCCAAAGTTTCACAAGTAGATGGGACCCATAAATTGAGCTATGACAAATCAAAGTCCGGAGAAGCCTTTGATGTGACAGAAACACATATTGTGCAGTTTCTGTGTGAAATAATTATTCAATGACTTTATTCTGTTTATTCCCAGACAGTGAAACGAGTATTAAAGAGGCATAAATACGTTGCAAAAGTCATTCTAGGAATATATTCTTGCTAGTAAAGCACTTCCATCCTTTGAACTAATTTCTCGCCTTGCTGCTTGGTATGGATGATGATATCCAACAGAAGTTGTCTCAGCTGTGTTGTAGGACAGGAATGGTTTATTACACAGTTCTGCAACTTTTAATTATATTGATGGTATCATGGATGACATTGAATACACCAGCCTCAGATTTCTGTGGGCTGAGTATGTAGCCAAAGCCAGATGCCTGTCAGGGCTGGATAACCCATTCTTTTCTCATTTTCTAATAAAGACAACTTGAGGAGTAACTCATACACCTTTTCTGAACATTGGGAGAGTCTAGGTGACTGACTTTGATCAAATGCCAGATTTTTCATGGCTAAAGTTCTGTACCAAATCCCATAATTACAGACCTGTTGGGATTGCTCCTATTTGTATCTTCATGCTAGTATGAATACAGATTGAATCAGGACTACATTGCCAAGGGGTGCATTAAGGATTTTGTGTGTACACAGTGACACAAGAAGCAATGCTGTCATGTCGTTCTCCCATTGTGGGAATACTGGTGTAACTTTGCTTTTAAGATTCCCACGATTTTATTGTTGACTGTAGTGGGGAGGGATATATTTCAAAAGCACAACTTGGTTTTAAAGGACTAGGATCTCTTGGTGTTCCTGTAGTTTTGCACTTGTTTCTAATGCAGGCAACCAGTGAAGTGCCATGTATGGTACCAGTTTTGTCCTAGGAGCACAAGACAAATACAGCATCTGCAGAAGAAAGTACCTCCTAGAATCAGTAACTGTCCAGCCCCCAATGATTTCAGTCAAACAACACAGAACTGATACTTGCGTGCATGTCAGAACTGCATAGACACCATTACCAGACTCAGGGAAAGTATTCATTCATAGCTTGGGCTTTGGTGGTGTTGGTTTTTGAGTTGTTTTGATTTTTTTTTTGCTCCATGTTGCATGTATTTTCTTTTTGTCCAGCTTCATGTTGTGTTTTCTTTTGTTTGTTTTCTCATGACTAGACTGCCTCTTTGTCAAAGATTCCTGCCTCAAAGTCTAGAGCAAAGTCATTGCTCCCGCCAAGACCCAGCTCAGCTTGCTCCTTAACTACTAAAAGGGCCACTTTTCTTGATACAGACAGTTGTTATGTACGGCCTTCCTCAGCAGGCCCAAGAGACTGCTTGCCCTACTCAAAATCAGATGCTAAGGTAAGGTAGCAGAGTTGGTAGAGAGAGTTAGTTTGGAGACATATAGGTGAACTCCATGGATCACATTCTCTACCTACTGAATTTGAGTAATTCTCTGCAAAGCTCAGTGGGATTACTTTTATCCAGTGGCACGAGAACTGATTATTAGGCTACAAGATTTGTGCTACAAAATGGATAAAACCGAAGGAGGTTCTCCAGAGAAAATATAAGTGAAATAAGTTACAACTAGAAGGACATACCTTCTTTCTACTTATGATATGGATCTGCTTCTGCTAAGAAGTTGCAGCCATTTGCATGTGGGTAAGTGGCAAAGAACTGAAAGTGGAAAGAACTAAAGCACCCTCCAAGTTTAAAACAATTTAACTTTCAATCAGTTAATATTGTCTGAAAACAAATTCAGTCCCCAGTGTAGGAGGGTACAGTTTAATCACCAGCAGTAAGGGCAGAAGCCAGGTGCTCTAGGATCCAAGTCTGGTCTATGAATGGGACCATGTTGAAGAAGTTGCAGTTGGAAGAGATGTTTGGCAGTCCATCCTAGCTTCTCCATGTTTACATTTCACTTGTGTTTCACATCTGTTTGATGCTGAGTTGATGACTATCCCCACTGAAAAACTGTTTTCAATCTTCACTTCCATTTTTCTGTGCTAACACTATGCTTGGTGTGTCTTTTACTGGTTGGGACCATCATCATATTTGTCTATCTGCTTATGCAAGACTGTCTTTGGCTGTGCATCCTGTAGGTTCAGAAATATTCTAACATACATATCCATTGCTCTAACCATAGTAAAAAGATTGAATCTAGTGATTTCAAAGAGTAAAAAGATAAGTATGGAAGGAAACAAGACATGAGGATTAATAATCCTGAACTGAAAACATAGGCTGTAGCTAGAAGTTTTTCTCCAAAAAAAGTAGAAGGTATAGTTTGAGAATGCAAAAATCACACCTCACCTAACAGTGTACTGTGGGGTGTACTCTGGGCACCAGTACTGCAGTTACTTTGCAGGTAAATTCATGTAAGAATTTCACACCTGAGCTCCAGAGAGTAAATCCTTTAACTTCAACTTGCACTAAAACCCCTCCTTGCTTCTTATTAAGAAACACACATGGAATCCATCCATTTAGATCCAAGAGTATCTGTGTTAAGTAGCTGAGAAGGTGACTAGTGTTTTGATGCAGTACAGAAGCACCAGGGAGCTAAGCAGAGCATGGGAGGTGGCTGGATCCCCACAGGTTCCTCTGTGAGTAGGAAGTTGGGCCCATAGGATGAGGTTTCCCCCTCTATATAGGTTGAGAGAAATCACAGCCTATTGATTTTTGAGTTTTGAAAACTAAACCTGCCTTTTTTATTTTGCTACTATTAGGATGGAGTAACCAAGAGTCCCGAAAAGCGTTCCTCTCTACCAAGACCCTCCTCTATCCTTCCTCCTCGAAGAGGTGTATCAGGAGACCGAGACAGAGAGGAGAATTCTCTCTCCCTCACAGCTTCTCTCTCTTCAGTACGACGGACCACCCGTATGTTTTTTGCATATTAACCCTCTCCTACTGCTATGGGTGTCTCCCATCCTTGTTAGATGTGTCGTATTGCCATAGCATAATGCGTCCCTGCCTTTCATACAGAGGGGTAGGTGTGGGGTATGCTCTTGGAAATCAGAGCCCCAGACGCTGGTTTTCTTCAGGTACCAAGTGCTGAGCAGCAAGGGCTTGAAAGCAGGGACACGATGCACCCTTTCTGTCCTCTGCAATGCCCAGAGCTAGGACTGCTCTTCAGACTGATCGCTGATAGCAGAAAATGCCCTTGCAGGGAGCTCAGAGCTGGGCAAGATATTTAACACAGGGCATTTATGAAGTAAATCACAAGTAAGAAAAATGAGACAAACCTGAAGTAAGCAACATCAAATATTCTGATGGATCATGGGAAAGGGAACCTGATAGTTATAGTCTTTAATTTGCTGTTTCACAGTAACGATGTCCCTGTCCTATAATACTAGGGTAAACTCTCTGCTGGGAATTGAGATGTTGGCTAATGAAGTGGCTCATGGGGGAAGGTGAGGATAGTAAACCAGCAATGTCCTTTTTTGAGGACTAATCTTATCAAATCACAAACCAGATGAAACTACAGAACAAAGAGAATTTTATCAAATACCCCCAGAACTTTCAGCTAGATTTGCATTAAGCCCAGGCCTCAGAACCTGGATGTAGCTCCCTGCTTTCCAATAGGAATTCCTCTGGTTTCTCTCTTTAGAAACCAATCTTTTTTAAGACAGCTTAAGGGAAGTAGATGATTAAATTCTACAGAAAAAGTCCTTTGAAATTCTTGTGTGATGCTCCAAGGTCCTTTGAAATTCTTGTGTGATGCTCCAAGGGTAAAACAGAGACCCTTTGTAAGCAGAGTGACCCCCAGCTGGCACAGCAGCCCATTCTGCTGATGAGGAGTGAGAGGCCATTGAGCTTTTGCCAATGTGGTGAAGGGCTGAGGAATGAAAAATAAAGATACCAAAGCTGCAGGGAGCTGGGGAACAAAATAATATTCCCTTTCTGTCTCAGTTGGTGAGAAGGTTCTGGTTTAGGGTTGGTTTGGAAAGAAAGAAACCATTCAGGGAAACTGGAGGTGAGAGTGGAGTATGTTCAATCTGTCTAATGAGTCAGGTAAAGAAAAGTGGTTCTCCTGGACCCCAGGGGCAGCAGTGCCTTGGGTTTGTTTCATCACTGTTACTTAAACCAAATGATTGATAAATACTTCGGATAAGTTTTTGATGAGCCGCACTGGATGCTCTAGAGAGGCCCATTGGATTTGTAACTCCTGAATGTTTCAAAGGTGAAAAGGTACATGCACCCATCCAGCATTGGGGTTTTCCAGGCTTTGGGGGTTGGTTTGGTCTTTCTCTCCCTGAGTATTCTCAGCGGAGCTTTACTTAAAGCAGCATATGGAGGTACCTCAGCTTCTGTTTATTTGTGTTTGAGAGTTACGAGCAGAGCTGGCTGCAGAAAGCACAGTGCCCCTAATAAACTGTTCTTGTGCTCAGTGAGAACGACTGGCAATGCCACAAGCACAATATTACAGTATTTATTTATTCCTAACTCACATGCAGATGTAACTAGAATGTGACTTTTCATCTAGGTTGACTTCTGTAACTGCTTTCTTCCATTGCACTAATGAAAAATAGCAATTGAATGTGAGGGACATCTGCCTATCCACACAACAGAGCTGTGACTTGTTCATCAGCTGAATGCTGACCCAGGGTTCAGCTGCAGACACTGAATTACCAGCAGTGGTATGTGACCAGCAGCAGCCAGGCACTCAGAGCCTTTTGTTTCAGGATTATGATCAGAATTTTTCCCACTCTCAAGTTTAACGCCCAAATCCGTTGAAATTGGTGACAGCATTCTTACTGGCTAGTCAGGTTGTCAGATTGAGTCCCAAAGGTTAGATTCCAAGGCTGCTTCTCATCCTTTACCCAAAATGGAAATCAGTGTGGTATTGTGCCTCATTTAGCGAGCTTTGTGGGAAGCACGGCTGTTACAGAACAGGGAGCTCAGTCACCATATGGGCAGTTTACCAGCTCAACCACACATGACAAGGTAACTCCTGAAAGGTTGATGAGCAAAGTAAGACACAGAGACAGACATCCAGTGTGCTGTTCCAGCACTAGCACAGCCATCTTAGAACTGTATCTCTCCTGGCACACAGGGATGCAGCACCGGGAGGTGCAGAGGGAAGAAGAGCTGTATTTCTGTGAGTCTAATGCTAGTTTTTTTCTTGAATATAGGATCAGAGCCAATTCGTAGCAGAACAGGAAAAAGCGGAACTTCAACTCCCACTACTCCAGGCTCCACTGCCATCACTCCAGGGACACCACCAAGCTACGCCTCCCGTACCCCAGGCACTCCAGGGACACCCAGCTACTCCAGAACCCCACACACTCCTGGCACCCCCAAATCTGCCATACTGGTACCTACTGAGAAAAAAGTTGCCATAATTCGCACTCCTCCTAAATCTCCAGCCACTCCAAAGCAGCTACGGGTTATTAATCAGCCTCTCCCTGACCTCAAGAACGTCAGGTCCAAAATTGGATCAACAGATAATATCAAATACCAGCCTAAAGGGGGGCAGGTAAGGATTCCACTCTTCATGTTGGGATGGGTATGGGATGGGAGCCATTTTGAGTTGCCTTGCAAATGCTGCTTCTGTTGTCCATATGCATTGGTTGTTTCGGTGATGGTAAATGGCAGGGACCAGGACAATCTTGAGAAAGTATTTTGTCCCCTGAAAACTAATGGTGCCTCACTGAGATCAGTTGGAAAACTTCAAAATAAGAGTTTGCACTCCATGCCATAGATAAGTTTCAGCCTAAGTCTCATCAGTTGCTGCTTATCTAGTCTTCATCAGTACCAGCAAATGGAAGAGGTTTGTTTTAATTCAAGCAAGTTCAAATTCAACCTAGATAGATGTTAGCAGGATTGCATAGTACCATGACCTTTTCTTGTGTCATTCTACATTACATGTGTATTGTGTTGGGTGATGTAAATGGGGGTTGCAGCCTCCAACCTGGCAAATCTACCCCAAGTTAAAGATGATGGGAGGGGACAGATATTAGACTTAACAGTTTTTCTTGCTGCAGGGTTTGAATAAGGAGGAACAGGGCTTGAATTGTACAAACTGGAGAATGAATGTAATATAAGAAAAGATGAATGTGTAATAAGGCAGATCATGATTTTCTGTTCTCATTGTCTGAAAGAAGAAGAATTCAGGGACATGATGCAATTAAAAGCTGAAAAAAAGACATAGTTTCATACCTTGCAGAGTTATGCAGTGAAGTACATTGTCATGAAGATTACTTTTGGCTAAAGACTTAACATGTGTTAAACAAAGTCATAAAATCACAGAACGGTTTGGCTTGGAAGGGACCTTAAAGCTCATCCAGTTCCAACCCCCTGCCACGGGCAAGGACACCTTCCACTAGAGCAGGTTGCTCCAAGCCCCTGTGTCCAACCTGGCCTTGAACACTGCCAGGGATGGGGCAGCCACAGCTTCTCTGGGAAAAGTCTGTGCCAGCGCCTCAGCACCCTCACAGGGAAGAGCTTCTGCCTCAGAGCTCATCTCAATCTCCCCTCTTTCAGGTTAAAGCCATTCCCCTTGTCCTGTCCCTACAGGCCCTTGTCCAAAGCCCCTCTCCAGGTTTCCTGGAGCCCCTTTAGGCACTGGAGCTGCTCTAAGGTCTCCCCTTCAGGAGCCTTCTCTTCTCCAGGCTGCCCCAGCCCAGCTCTCTCAGCCTGGCTCCAGAGCAGAGCTGCTCCAGCCCTCGCAGCAGCTCCGGGGCCTCCTCTGGCCTCGCTCCAGCAGCTCCATGTCCCTCTTGTGCTGTTGCCCCAGAGCTGGATCAGGACTGCAGGGGGGGTCCCCCAAAGCACAGCAGAGGGGGAGAATCCCCTCCCTGACCTGCTGCTCATGCTCTGGGGGTGCAGCCCAGCACACGGGGGGGTTCTGGGCTGCAAATGCACACTGCTGGGTCATGGGGAGCTTCTTATCAACCAACACCCCCAAGTCCTCTGCAGGGCTGCTCTCAATCCATTTTTTGCCCAGCCTGTATTTGTGCTTGGGATTGCCCCGACCCAGGTGCAGGACCTTGCACTCAGCCTGGTTGAAATCCTGTTGCAGGCAGAACTTCAGCAATCTTTGAAAAGGACAGTAAAGTTGTAAGCTTTTAAGCAAAGTAGTAGCTTTTGGAGACTAAGGAAAGATCACATAGGAAGTACCATGAATCCTCCTGAGGTATGGTATTTATACCTTCCTCCAAAGAGTCTCTGCTTGATGCCCTAACAAGCAGAGCTATGGCCAGAGCTGGAGTAGTCTTCTCTCATTTTTGGGCGATGCAGAAATGGTAACAGAGATGGCATTAAAAGCCAAAATTATGTCCAAGCAATTTGTTTGTCTTTCTGTCTTGAAGTACTGCTGTTCTAGCTTAGAGGATGAAGTGGTCTATTCTATTAATGTTTAAAGAGTTATGACACCATTTATAAACTGAAAAATTTCTATTTTATTTAGAAATAAAGAGGCTGAATGAGGAAAAAGAATATAGCATATCAACATGTATGCTAAAAGTATGGACAGCTCAGACTTGTGGGTGTAAAAAATTATGTTGAGTTCATATTATTCTGGACAGAACCCCGTGATGAAAACACCCAGTGCCCACAGCTCCCTTTTGCCTCCCTGGGATTGCTGAGTTACAGCAGTGGCAATGTGAGTGCTTTAGGAAAGGTTCACTTCTCAACTGCCTCCAGGGACAGGCCATCAGGGTGAATAACATGCTCCCCCATGCAGCTGTCCTGAAAGCAAGACATTCCAGAAAGCTGGGTTGCATAGTGCTTCCAGATTAGATACTTCTATATATATGTGAGTTTTGGAATTCATAGCGGAAAATTACAGAGCAGTGAGGTTTGCCTAATGGTGTCTCAGAAAAAAATAATAAACTGGATCAAAAGTTAACATTGCAACCTCCTGCAGGTGTTGCAGGGAAAAAACCCAGGCTCATGTTGTAAACAGTAAGGTATCTCTTAGGCACTGATCCTGTTTTCATGGTAAATTAACACATCCATTGCTTTCCAGGCTTTGGACAGTAGCCAGTTACTCAGATAAAGTCAAGATAATGCCTCAGCAAAGGTTCTTCTGCCTTTCTTTTGACAAGTAACTGTGTAATTATTTTGTGGGGGAGTTCACCACCCATTTGACATATTGCATGGCAGATGGTGACAGCGCGCAGGGGCTCCAGGAGGCTTCGGGACACAAATTCAGCCTGTGCATCTGGATTAGCATTCCTCATAACCAGCCCAGCTGCTGGACCTGGGGCTCAAAACCAGCACTGTGTTAGCCTGCCTTTCTCCTCCCTGCTACTCTCTGTGAACTGTTAACAGGCCCACAAGGCCCGGGGGGAAGCACAGCAGTTGTATTTCTTGGTGAACGGCATGCCTGGACAGCTACGCTTCAGAGAGCTGCAGTCTTTGCAGGGTCGTGAAGGATGGCACAGCGATTGGCATTTCACTCTTCCAGGGATCCCAGGGGAAATCTGCTGGGTGGACATAATGTCACTGAGGCTGAAGGATTCTTTAATTCCCAGTGGTATGTGGCCACTGAGCTGTGGGTTGAGCACAGACTCACTAAGGTTTTCCTTTATGTCTCCTTTATGCCGTAGTTGCTTAGTCTAGACAAGAGGTTTTTAGGATGAATTCTTTTCCAATTTCTGCAGTTGAATTTCATAGGGTCTGTGAGAGGAACACATGAAAACTAATTTCATTTCCTTGTGTTTGCTCACATCTTTAATGTCTGGTGGCAAATACTGCGCTGGCTGAAATGAGCTGTTATCTGCTCTCTGCTTTTAGTGATGATACATGAAACAAACCAAAAGCTGCTTGAGTTTTATAACCTGAACTGGAAGTGCTGATAGCAATAACCACAGGAAAAATAAGCAGACAAAAAGCCAGCCTCTATCTGGGCAAGTTAAGTACATACACATGACATGCAAATCACTAAAGGAATACAGATATGCAGCCCAAAAGTGTCATTTGGAGACAGACTATCCTTTTACCAGAGGCATATCTGAACCTAGCAGAAGGTCTTCTCTTAGCTTACAGCTGTCCTAGAGGAAACAGCCACACTCTGAAACTGCCAAAGGCTGAGGTGCAGAACTGAAGCAGCAGGGGATGTTTGAAAGCTAAATAAATCAGGAAATGCAGTGCTTCAGCCTTGAATTTCATCAAAAGCTCATCAGACAGCAGACGGATTTGACTTCAGCTCTGACTTGCAGCTACAGAAACAAAGAAAAGGAGAGAAATCACTTCACCTAAGAGGAATGGGAGAAAATAAAGGAGCATGCTTCTAGGGGCAGAAGCAAGTTAACTTGGCACTGCATTAAGGTCCTACTAGGAATAGATTGCTTGAGATGTGTTTAATTGGTATTCTGCAGGCTGGAGAAATGAGGGCTTCTCTGCTCAGTGCTGCAGCCAGTAGGTGGTTGTCTGGTTTTCTCTTTATAGTAGAGTATGGTGAAATGTATCATTCTTGGCAAAGCTCAGAGGCGACTCGCTCATGGGTATGTCTGCTGGGCTTCAGATGGATTTTCACACTGCATCAGCTGTGGAGGAAATGCTGCGCTTTCAAATGTAACCCATTTGCATCTGTTATTTCTCAGACAGCCCAAAGGAAGCATGGAGGAACTGGGGAAAGGGGTTGGAAATCTGTTTCAGATGCCAAGACTGGGGTTTTTCTTTTCTGTTCACATTTTTGATCTTCTTGAAATTCTGTCTATGAATGTAGTTTGTAACATATCAGAGTACAAAAGTGCACTATTTGAGTTTTTCCATTACTGACCAGGCAGACTATTCATAAAGCATCATAGGCCGGCAACCAAGGATAAAGCCAACTTAGATTTGTTTCAATTTAATCTTAAAATGTATACCTAAAACCTGAGCCATGGGCAAGAACTTCAGTGGATATGATTCAGCATATCTTCATCGAAGTGAATGGAGCTGTACAGCCTAAAATGCCATGCATAAGGTTTAA
This sequence comes from Strigops habroptila, assembly GCF_004027225.2. Classification (NCBI taxonomy): domain Eukaryota; kingdom Metazoa; phylum Chordata; class Aves; order Psittaciformes; family Psittacidae; genus Strigops; species Strigops habroptila. The sequence goes on from NC_044281.2 coordinate 3,246,617, forward strand.
AATATCACTAACTATAGGAAGAGCCAGGCATTTTGTAAGTAAGATGCCATGTTGAAGAACAAAGTGTTCCTTAAAGGTTTTGAGGAAGATTAAGGAAGAACTTCACCATCTTCCCTAAACAGTAGAAAACAAAGTGCAGTTACTCACGGGTTAGAAAGTCTGAATAAACTGATGACAACACTATTCAGTAGAACTTGCCCAGAAACCACAAGAATTCTGGCAAGGGGAATAGACATCTGCATTAGATGATAAAATAAGACCAGCACAGAGAAGTATAAGACATCTCAGAGCTACACAGAGGAGGAGGCTTATGTGAACATGTCATCTTTTTGTTAGCTTCAAAATCAGTTTGGTTGGCAGGAGAGATGACAACACACCTCACACCCCTCCACCATCCCAGTTTACAACCCCACCTGCAGAGAGCAGTAGGCTCCTGAAGTGTTCCCTGCCTCAGCTGCAGGCTGCTGGGATGCAGAGGCAGAGCAGAGACAGACAGACAGACAGACAGGCACACACCAGAGCTGAGCACCTCCTGGGAGAACTGCAGGTCAAAAGGGCATTCAGCAAATTCCCCTTGAGATGGCATCTTATAACTCTTCTTCCTCCTGTTTCACATGTCTTTGCACCATGTTGTGAACACTGATGACTGCCCCAAAATTAATCTGAAGGTCTAGATTATATGCTATTGGTGCACTGGTTGATGAAAAGTGTCCTAAAAGGTAGTGGAGCATATAGGCCTAATAAAAGTGCAGACTGAGCTGTTGCTGGGTCCCATTCTGTCTCCCATCTCTTTGCACTGTTTCTCCAGTACACTGTGATCTAAAGGCACTTTCATAGAATCATAGAATCCCAGAATGGTTTGTGTTGGAAGGGACCTTAAAGCTCACCCAGTTCCAACCCCCTGCCATGGGCAGGGACACCTTCCACTAGAGCAGGTTGCTCCAAGCCCCTGTGTCCAACCTGGCCTTGAACACTGCCAGGGATGGGGCAGCCACAGCTTCTCTGGGCACCCTGTGCCAGTGCCTCAGCACCCTCACAGGGAAGAATATTTTCCTAATATCTAATCTAAGTCTCCCCTCTTTCAGGTTAAAGCCATTCCCCCTTGTCCTGTCACTTTGGCCCAAGTTAAGAGAATGTCCGTGCTCAAGACAGTGAAGAAAATCAATGAGCTTATAAGGTTCAAGGTTTGATGCTTCCCCAACCAGAGCCAGAGGGGGCAGCTGTATAGGGAGATGTGGATTGACAATGTAACATGGCTTCTGTTAAAGTACTTAGCTAATGAGAGGCTGGGAGGCACTTGTTTCCCCACTGGTAGCTGCATTCACTGGAACAAGTTCATGCATTTACCAAGTCACCAGTTCACAACTGTGAGATAAATTCATCTGTGTCAGTCTGGTTTTGTTTTCTTTATACATGCCCAGATTTGTGGATTTGCAAGACATCTGAACAGGTTAGTTCTGGACTGAAAATTAGAAATGAATTCATCCCTTGTTAACTGAAGATGTAGGAATGCAAAGAGCCATTGGGAGTTTCAGGCACACCTTCAAAACTCTCTCACAGCTCAAAACCATAATTTTTAAGTTTTTGAAATTTAGAATTTTGGCTGATCATTGCAGATTGTACAGAAATAACATCTTGCAGCTCCCGTGTTCAGACTGCACTCATTTAATGGAAGGCTTGCCCAAGAACAGTCTGTACAGTTAAGCCTTGAATTATTCTGGATAAAAAGGAAGATCTTCCTGACTCATATTTTAGAAAAATGAAGCAATCACTGCCAAGCTTTAGCAAGTTTTAGAAAGTTTCTTTGAGGAAAGGTGTTTGGTTGGTAGAAATGAGCAGGGAATTGGAACCTTCTATCCAGATCTGATATTCACCTTTATGTGGCTGGGACAGAGTAAAATCATTACTCTGCCTCAACTATCTGTAAAACATGATCATGCACGTTAAGGACAAACTGAACCAATATCTGGAGGGTCATTGTCCTGGCTTTGGCAGGGATAGAGTTAATTTTCTTCCTGGTAGCTGGTGCAGTGCTGTGTTTTTGACTTCAGTCTGAGAATAATGCTGAATAACATATCAATGTTTTAGTTGTTGCTAAGTAATGCTTACCCTGAGCAAGGACTTTTCAGTCTCTCATGCTCTGCCAGTGAGGAGGGGCACAAGAAGCCAGGAGGAAGCAGAGACAGGACACCTGACCCAAACTGGCCAAAGGGGTATTCCATACCACAGCACATCATGCCCGGTATAGAAACTGGGGGGAGTTGGATAGAAGGGGACCGATCACTGCTCAGGTCAGGCTGAGTATCAGTCAGAGGGTGGTGAGCAATTGTATTGTGCATCACTGCTGGGGTTTTTTTATTTGCTTTATTCCCCTCTCACTCTCGCTTTATTTTTTATGATGATGATGATGATGATGATGATGATGTTGTCTGATTGGGGTTCTAGCCACTAACAAAACCTCCACTGACTACAGTAGCCATAAGTCGATGCTTCTCCTTCTTTTGAAGGCATTTAGCGGCAGTGCACCGATTTCTGCCAGCCAGATGTGGTGTGTTCAGTCTGTCTAGCTAGAATTGAAGGTATCACTTTCTGGAGGATCTTTCCACTGTCTACAGTGGCAGCTTAAGTGACCAGTTCCAACTCTTAGCTGGCTAATGATAGAGGAGACAAATCCCAGCCATGAGGAACCATAGGCTACTGGTCTCTTGGTAATAGCAAGGGGAGAAGCTGTAATTTCTTTTTTTTTCTGGAGTAGATTGAAATTCCCAGGACATAAATTCTGTGCAGGTCTGAGTCATGCCAGCAGCAGGTTCAGCAGAAGAGGTATTTTCAGCAGAGCAAGAACTAGTCTAGATTCTGAGAAATAAAATAGGGAAAGTTGTTCTTCTGGGAAAAAATGTTCAGGCAATACATAATCTGCATCAGAGCTGTTTGGTCATATAATAGTGTTCTGTCTTACACAGCAAGACGAGAAAAAGAGTTTATTTTGCTCAATGGGAAAGGGCAGGAGAGAAAAGGATAAAACGCTTAGGTTTTATGTTGGAAATTTGGATTTGAATAAAAAGAGATGCTAAGGGACATACCTGGAGAGCTTTGGGAAAGCCAGCTTGCATGAAGAGCTAAACACAAGAGAGTTTTTTGCACTTGAACTGAACAACCATATTTTTTCCACTATGCTGGAGTAAAGAGAATCCAGACACAATGACTCAAAACTCATCCCTTCTTAAAGGTAAGGAACACGACTGGAAAACTGTGATACTTGATGCTCAACACTTGCTATTTGAAGCTGTTAGTACTCTTGCCAAATGTAGGGATTGTTGCCTCTCAAATTTAAGTATCAAACTGTAGTTTAGTAAAATCTGTTTGGTTTGTTTAAGGGAGGACTAAAGCAAGGATCCTGTGGTTTAGCTGAATCAATGGAGATCTTAGGGTCTTTTTTTATTTGGCATGTATGAATCTCCTTCAATTTCTTTTGCCATTCTTTGGATCAGCTTCCCACATTTAGTGAGGAGTATGATTCCAGAACACGTGTTACAGTTCATCTGACGTGGATCTTGCACTTCCTTGAGCTGTCTGTTAAATTCAGCTGGTGCCTCTTGACTGTAAACTCTTTGGCATGGGAAGTGGTCATTTTGCTTTGTATTTCCCACCATGATTATGCAAAACCTCTCACCATTGCTCTGTAGGCCTTTTCTCTCTTTATTGGTGGGAACATGCTTAGTTCAGTGTGGTCACCTTATTAATTACAGTGATTTGCAAATAGGTAGAAAGCAGCTTGTAAATCAGCTATCACAAGCTCTGTTTGGAGATGTGGAAAGTCTGAGGCACAGTCTTTCTCTTCAAGGACTTTGCTAAGCCAAATAAATACCCTTTCCCCTCCCTTTCCTCTACCCGTAGCCTCTGCCAGGAGCATGAAAACTGTAGTATCATCTGTCCTTGGCAGCATGTAGATTTGGAAGCACTTAGAACTGCCTCTTGATGCTAATCAGATTTTAACCTTAACCTTGCTTCCTATGCAAGACTAATTCTTATCTCACTCAATCCCTGTGTTAACCAGGAGACCAAACACTGAATAATGTCTAGTTCTGTCAAATTACTGTGATGCTGTGGTAAGAAGAAGGAACCTGGCCCTTTTTGATAAGTTGTTAGGAGTCTGGGAGCTTTTCCCAGTATCACAGCCCAACAGCATGTTCAAATGGCAAGCGGAGCATTTGTAAATGCTTTAGGCACAGTGTTTGTGGTAGAGCTTCTCGGAGGCCATAGCTGCAAGGCAGGGAGAACATAAATGCATCCTGTGAGGGCCCATGGACTTGTGGATGATCAAGTTTGTCTAAATGATTTCTAACCCAATCCTCCTCAACGAAGGGAAAGGCTTCCTTTCTTCAGGCTTTCTCCCTGGTCTCCTGGATCAGGGGTTCCTGAGGGCTGGCGTTGGCACTGAAGACTGAAGCAAAGAAGGCATTCAGTTTCTCTGCCTTCTCTGCATCCTCTGTCACCATGGTCCCTGCTCCATTCAGTAGTGGGCCCACATTTTCCCTAGTTTTCCTATTAGTAATGTATTTGAAGAAGCCCTTCTTATTGTCCTTGACATCCTTAGCCAGATATAATTCCAAATGGGCCTTGGCTCTCTTAGTTGCATTTCTGCCTACTCTGACAACACCCCTATATTCCAAAGTGGCCTGTTCCTGCTTCCACCTCCTGTACATCTCCTGCTTGTCTTTGAGTTTTGACAGAAGTTCCATGTTCATCCATGCAGGTCTCCTGTCCCCTTTGCTTAGTTTCTTACCTGTGGGAATGCACTGTTCTTGAGCCTTGAGGAAGTGATCCTGGAATATTAACCAGCTCTCTTGGACCCCTCTTCTTTCTAGGGCCTGTTCCCATGGGATTCTGCCAAGAAGGTCCCTGAAAAGGCCAAAGTTAGCTCTCCTGAAGTTCAGGGCTGTGATCTTTCTTATTGCCCTGCTTCATCCTTTCATGATACTGAACTCCACAATTGCATGGTCACTGGTCACTGTAGCCCAGGCTGTCCCAACTTTCAAATCACTGACCGGCCCATCCTTGTTTATTAGTATAAGGTCCAGCAGCACACCTTTCCTTACTGGTTCCTCCATCAGCTGTATCCGAAAGGTATTATCAATGCTTTCCAGGAATCTCCCACATTGTTTGTTCCTCGCTGTGATCTGCCTCCAGCAGATGTCAGGGTGATGGAAGTCTCCCATGAGAACCAGAGCTTGTGATTGTGAGGCTACTTCCAGCTGTCTGTCATCTATTTCATCCTCCTGATCAGGTGGCCTGCAGCAATCACCCCCAACAGTGTTACCCTTGCTGGTCTGCCTTTTAATCTTGACCCATAAGTTCTTGACTCACTCACCATCCGCCCTGAGACAGAGCTCCAGACATTTCAGGTGTTCTCTCACATAAAGGACAACTCTACCACCTCACCTTCCTGGTCTGTCTTTCCTAAAGCACATTCCAGTCATGCCACCATGTCTCTGGAATTGCAACCAGATCAAAGCCCAGAGACTGCACATGGATCTCTAATTCTTCTTGTCCGTTTCCCACACTATGTGCATGAGTATACACTTGGTTTCCTACCCATGCCTGCATATCCCAGTTCGTTGGTAGACAGCATTCAAACAGCACAGAAGGTGCTGGAGCACAGCCTCTGACTCCTGCTGGGGACTCCTAGAAGTAGTGCGGGTCAGTGAGGCTATGCTATGTGCACATCAGCGCACAGTCTGCCCTGGGCTTCAGTTCTGGACCATTGCTGAGGAGTCATCAGAGGACAGAGTGGGGGGAAAGTCTGTCAGACTTTCAGAGCTTCACACAGAAGCTAGTTTTCCCTTGGGCAGTGTGGTTTTGTGGTATAAACCCAGCATTGTCTGTAAGGCTTCATTTTTCCACTGTGGTTTAACTTTACGTGGATATGACAAATGCTGAGGAACCTGAGCTTGGACCTGATCAAAATACTGACTTCCAGGCCCTGTCCAGCATACCTGGGCAAACCAGCAGCAGATCAGAAGAGAATGTATCCGTTTCAGACTGGCAGGTCCGTGCAAGGGCTGTGAGGGACTCTGTCAGGACATTACCTTGTTGGCATGTTTAGTGAGTGTGAATAGTCTGTTTCTGCCCCAGACTACCATGTTCCCTTTCCTGAATGAGAGCATGAGCAGGCTTCATCTTTCTTTTAATGTGCAGCACAATCGAAGTGCATAAATGTAAATCCCTACCACACATCCACCCCACAGAAGATGTACATACACATTCAGGAGCATAGAGACCTCCCTGGTGAGTCATGGTGCTCATGCTGCCTCTGTCACAGACAGCTGCATAATCTAATTCCTTTCATCAAATGCCATCATAAAAGTTTATCATTTTATTGTCATAGCTCTGTTCCCTTGGGAGGCAGTTCCAGAGCTTCCCTTCTCTGACAGTTACAAATTTCCCTCTAGATTCCAGCTTCAAATAATTCACAGTCACTTTATATTCTTTGTTTGCAAGCCAAAGTTTCTCTTTAGCCTAAATAGTTCCTGTCCCTCTCTGGTACTCTCCCTCTCATGTTTACAGTCTCATTTCTCAAAGGCAACAAAGCTTGTGCAGTCATGCTGTCTGGCTGGCAGTCTCAGCCATCCTCAAATCATTTGTAAGCTGTTGGCCAGTTTCAACCAGTGCTGGCAAGGGAGCAATGGTTAGAAACACAGGCAGTCCCTCCAAGTTGGGTGATAATTGTTGCTTGGGTACAAAACAGAGACTCAGCGTAACGCAGTCATTGGGGTAAAGGCAATAACTCAGACCTTCTCCTTAATCAGAGACAACAAAAGGCTAGCTGGTTGTGTACTGGTTTCTATTTGCCCTGCCTAGCAAACTTGAGAAAAAGTTTGGGAGATACTGCTGGCACTAGGGAATAGGGCTCGCTGAAGAATATAGGATGGAGGGATTAAGCAGTTTAAAGCCTTAGACTACAGGAAACAAGGCTCCAGTAGCTGCGGAATTCTTTAGTTACAGAGGGCAGTCATGATTTAAATATGTGCAAGGATATCGATATATTCCAGGAAAGGGAGAAACAGATCATCAGAGAAAACCTTGGATCAGTGCAGTTCTTCCCTGTGCCAGAGGACCAGCGCAGCACATCCACATCCCTCAGCTCACTTCAGCCCTCAGCACAGGCCATAAATGATACATAGGTCTCCTGCTGGCCCTTCTGCACAGGGGCATGGTTCACCCAGTGAGACAGAGAGGATAATTGAGATGGTTGGTCCTTTACAGATCTACTAGCAAGGTCCATGGGCCAGGAAACTCATAAACTGTCAGACTTCTGGGTGCAAATCAACCTTTAGGCACTTGATCAAAGGCACTCTCTCAACTTATCACCTTGCTTTGGGTCCATTTTAAGCTATAGGCCCCTGAGCTGAGGCAGCACTGAGGTCTTGTCATGTCCCCCACGCCAGCATTTTCAGAACAAATGCATCCCTGTGGCCATTGCAAAGAGGTGCTGCTGATCCATTGCTGAGAGATGTGCTCACAAAGTGCTAGGAAGGCTTTCTGGTTTGCCCAGTTGTGTCTGCCCCGAAGCTCCCTGGGAGCCAGATCTGACTGCACATCAGATGTGTGTTTCTGTAACTGATGTGACACCTGTCTTGCCTAGTACTGTGGTACATTTTGAAAAAAAAAGGGTATTGAGAGAAAGCACAAGCATAAAACTCCAAAGGCATTTGCTTTCATGTTTCAGCGTACATGGCTTTACTTGGATGGATTAAGCAGATAGGAAGGAGGAAGACAGAAATCTGTTTGCCTACTCAAGATGCCCATCTGAAGGTGACCTACCAGTTGTGTTTTCTGGTGTTGTCATCACCCTTATTGCTAAGCATGCCATCACCACAGATCTTTACCAGTTAAAGCCAGAGAACGCTTAACATCCTAATAGTTGGACTGATTTAGTGGTTATATGTAATGAGGGGGACCCATGAAAACAGCTTGCTGTGAAGAAATTCTTCACGTTAGCTGCAAAGCGTGACCCTCTGAGGATTTCTTCTTTTTTACTGGGCTTAAGTGCTTAGATGCTTAGTGCCAGACAGCTTCGACTCATTATCAAAATGTGACATCCCCACTGCAAGAGCTGAGAACTGCAAAATCTGATATCCCTGTAAGGGGGCAAATAGTCTTCTCCTAGTATGGAGAGGCGAGGCACAGAGGGAGTGATTTGTCTCAGATTTATCAGGGAGCATGGAGCAGTTTGGGGACCTGAAGCCAGGCAGCAGAAACTGCACAGGGTTCTTCTCCCACTGGCCACTTCAGCTCATTTGCAGCTGCTTTGTGTTTCTGGAGTGGAAAGAAGCCACAGTAAGGTACCCCCACATATCCTTCCCTTTCGCTTATCTCAATATCAGTCACTGTAAGTTTACCTACAATAACAGCCAACAGGACTGTGCTAAGCAATATGTCAGTGAAGGCTCTACAAGTGCCATTCAGCAAAACGAAGAGACAACGCCCAAAATTCTGTGGCTTTCTGTACAGGAAAGAGTGTAAATTCATATTATATATTAATAACATAGAGATAAATAAAATCCAACATAACATTTGAATAAAGACTTCATATTTAACCCAGAGAAAGAATAAGCTGCATGGGTGGCACTCTTTGAGTAATTAAAACCTCCTGGTACAACGAAAGCAGGTGCAGCTTTGGCCAGAAACACCTTCTCACACACCTGAAAAGCTTAATACTGGTGAGCACAATCCCCTGCCCTTGCTCAGAAAGAAGTCTGGAAGTGGTGTCACTCAGGTGTGCACCCTGCACCCAGCTGTCCCTGCCTACTCGTAACTGCTGCCCAGCAGCACATCATTCCTGGGCAGGACAGTCACTGGTGGCACTTGAGTTCTGCCAGGTGGAGGAACTGCTTTGACATGGGTGTCAAGATGACGTCTGAGATGGGGGTAAAGCACAGGACAGCATGGCCAGCCCTTTGCGGAGTTCCCCTCCAGGCACTGTCATATGCCTGTGGTGCATCTAAGGTGACACAGAAAAAATGCATGCTCCTAGTGTCTGTAGAGGAGGCTAGCACCATCAAGGGACAGTGGGGTCCTTGTTCTGCCAGAAACAGAGAACACAGGGGAGAAGCTCGGTGCTGCTAGCACCAGAAAGTTGTTGTGACCAACTTTATGGCCAGCACCAGAAATCAGGAAGCAGTGATTGCAGCTGTAGTTTCCAGATGTTATTGTTTTCTGCATTGCCCTTTAGTAGACAACAGTAAAGAGAGAGAGCAGTAGAGAGCTCTGACTTCAGTTTAATTAATTTTGTCAGTCCCCTTTCACAGGACACGCTCTGATCTGTTCTATGAACTGCTGTTATGACTGTATGGCAGGAGGGCACAATACCTCAGGATTTCGACCTGGATCTGGGATTTCTGCATCAAATCCTAGAGTGCTGAGCTGTGGGAAGGAGGGTTTCCATCTTTTCCTTGTGGCCGGTTCAGCAGAAATATGGACCATCATTCAAACCAGCCTAGGACAGGCTGTCCAAGGACTATGTCCAGTCCTGGCAAGCAAGGAGTTCTTTGAGCTTTTTAGGGAAAAGCCACCTCTCATCTCCCAGTATAAAAACTTTCCCCTTTGTATTTCACCACCACTTTGTGAAGTAGAAAGAGAGCAGCGTAGTGTATTTACATATGCTGTGTTAGCATACTAAGCATAGAGATTGGCATGGTTTGCTTTCTTACATTTCAAGTGAGGAGGAGTCACAGCAAGAGACAAAATTACCCTGGCTCCCTTGTCCTGCACCCTGATGGAGTGTGTGTATGGTATATAGTAAGTTACCTCCAATTCCTTTTAGGTTAGGATTTTAAACAAGAAGATCGATTTTAGCGATATTCAATCCCGCTGTGGTTCCAGAGATAACATCAAACATTCTGCAGGGGGAGGAAATGTAAGTAGTACAGACACCCTGTGAACAGGCATCTCCACTGTGGTAACCTGCCTCGCTCAGCCAGACCCCCTCTGTCTCCCTTCCTCTGAGCACTACTTTCCTTCTTGCTACTGTTTCACATGTGAGTCTGGTCTGGTAGTTGTGTGAGCCCTGTGTATGCAGCGGTAGCCTCCTGATCTTTCTCCACAGAGCACAACACATTTCCAGAACTTGGATGGGCAAAGGAAATGAGAATAGAAGAGCTATGTCTGAACACCCAAGGGTGCTGATGGTACAAATCTGCTGTGAGCAGAAATGGGTCAGTGCCTTTCATGGGAGTGGCCCAAAAAAGTAATTTCCAAACAGAGACTGCAGCTCCCAGTGAGACTCCAGCCTCACAGCTGGGCATCTTCCAGTGCATCAGTCCTTCCTCAGCTAACCTTTCAGTTATGTGCATTCATCAGAGAGAAGGAAGAAAAATAAAACAAGAACAAAGAAAGCTCAGCAAGGGTGTGATGGGCCAGCATGCTGAGCGCTAATGCCACGGCATTATTCCAGTGTGAAAAACTGAGGTTGCTCAGGGTTTGACCAGATACCTCTCAGTTCTAGCAGACACACTGGAACAGCTTAAGGAGAGCTTAAGGCAGCTGTGACCCTCCTGATAGAAATACTCTCCTCTCAGATGGAAGAGCTGATAGCATGGGCATGTCTTATCCAAACAGATTGAGTACAGCCACTAGTGCTGGCTTGAGTCATTGTTGGTGATGTGAGCAAACCAGTGGCATTGCAGTTATCCTGGAGGTCCTGTCCGGCCTGGAGGGGCTGCAACTTGCTACCACAGTCACTGTGATTGTGAGCTGCATCTGGGAGCTGTTTGGGAGTGTAGCAAGGCAGCAGTGTGGCTCCATGGCTGCTCCTGAGCTGGGCTCAGCACAGTCATGGCAGGGCAGAGAGCAGCAGGAGGAGGGAGAGTGCCTGTGGTTCTGCTCTTGGGTGACCACCACCAAGCTGGCTGGCTGAACACCCACCAGCTCAGGTACAGTTGCAGGAGTCACACATGACCCTCCACAGTGGATTGACATGAAATACATCCTGTATTTGAATGCAGAAAAGTACAAAACAGATAGTAGAGAAAAAAAAAGTTGCCAGGATACACATTCAAAAGCAGAAGCAAACGGATGGGTCCTGCTGCGTGCAGGGCTTTAGAGAATCCACCCTAATAGGAGGCTCAGAAACATCTCTAAAGAACCCACAAGCTGATCTGCTTTGTCCTTCTCTTTGTTCTGCTGATAGTAAAGCTTAACCCAGCTCTGTCATTCCCGAGGTGGGAAGGAAGCTTGCTGTATTAATCCAGGTGTTTCCTCCTTTGTGGCATGGTCTGTTTTCTACTAACCATCTCTCCTTTTCCAGTGGTTTGTAGAGGTTTGGGCTCTTCCTCTGCAGGGCTTGGATTTTAATTTATTTGACTTTCTTCATACCTGTAATTTATGTGTGTGTGTGCTTTTGACAGGTACAGATTGTAACCAAGAAGATTGACTTGAGTCATGTGACTTCCAAGTGTGGCTCGCTCAAGAATATCCACCACAAGCCAGGTATTGTAGGAATTTCTGGGATGTGGGACAAAGCAAAGACCTAGTCCTGTGATGTGAAGGAGAAATCATGGATGAATCCATTCTCTTTTATAGTCCAAGAGGAAGTAAATACACTTTGCTAATAAAAATAATATTCTTAACTCTACTTGACTAGATATGTAAAAGCATAAAGGTATTTGGCCAACTACTTTAGAGAGGAGATAAAAAAATAATACAGAAGGATGCTGCTGTGGCATCATGTTAGTCTGATACTGAAATGCAGGCTGAAGTCAGCAAAATACTTAAGCATGTGCTTAAATCCCATGAAAATCAGTAGGGCTGCAGCACATGCGTAGAGTTTGAATATGTGTTGAAGATGTAATGTTTTACTGAACGTGCAGCATTGTATTCTGTGCTTCTCTAAAGCCATTAGATCTCAACTAAAAGGGAAGTAACGTGAGAGCATCCACGTGCATCAGGTCAGACTTTCTCCTGACCTCCATTGGCATGGAGTCAATCTCCAAGATATTCCAGCCTCTTACTCGGTATTTCCTTTTCCTGCACAGGAGGCGGGCGTGTGAAAATCGAGAGCGTGAAACTGGATTTCAAAGAAAAAGCTCAGGCTAAAGTTGGTTCACTGGAAAATGCCCACCACGTACCTGGCGGTGGTAACGTCAAGGTAAGGGGACAGCCATCAGAGAAAAGGCCACCACCGTGCCCCTCACCCTGTGAAATGATCAGAGCTGTGAATTCAGCGATGGCTCTGAATTGAGCAGGAAACATCCGTTTGTTCTCCTTTAAGCGCACTCAGATGCTATTTGTTCCCTCTGGAATTTGGAATGACCAATCTCACATCCACATCTAAGCTGAGAGTGAATTTTAAAGTGAAACATACTGTAGTTTGTGCACTGGCTATCCTTGTAAAGATGAACCTTGTCTGGGACTGTTGTACAGTGTCAGTGTGATCTAATAAGTTTGTAGTGTGTATCAGGACTGCTTTGTGATACAGGAGAAAAAAATCTTGAAAGTAAAATCACTCCCACAGACATTTGAAAATACAGATTTCAGAAACAAATCACAACGCCCATAAAATGTATATTAAATTCATAGAACTAGGGACAAAGGTACTGCTCATTAAAGCATCCGTCAGAGGCAGAAATAGTAAGAGAATGTAACATAGTAAACTAGTATATATTAAGGTGAAAAAATCTTTAGTTTCAATTATTCTAAGGAGTGAAGAATTCTTAAGAGCTGTAAGAGTCCTTAAAAGTAAACAAAATAAGACCCAAATGATGATCTATAACAAGATAATTTGGTGAATACATAATGTGTTAAATTCTTTGCTTTCCTGGAGCAGATTGACAGCCAGAAGCTAAACTTCAGAGAGCACGCTAAAGCCCGTGTCGATCACGGGGCTGAGATCATCACACAGTCACCGGGCAGGTCCAGCGTGGCTTCACCACGCAGACTCAGCAACGTCTCATCCTCTGGAAGCATCAACCTGCTTGAGTCGCCCCAGCTTGCTACCCTCGCTGAAGATGTCACGGCAGCCCTTGCTAAGCAGGGCTTATGAATCTGCTCATTTCGCATTGTATGAAGTAATAATATCTAGGCATGAGCTCTTGGCAGGAATGGGCTCAGAGCAGGTGTTACATTCATTCTCTACCATGTCTAAAACAAAGTCACATCCCAAGACTTGTAGTTACCATACAGTTAAAAAAAAAAAAACCAGAAAAAAATATAATTAAATAGATGCAGAAATTGGCCTGATCTCCATTTACAACAGGAAGACACTGGCTTTATATGGGTAATACAACTGCAGTATGTTACATTGGACAATTATTGTTGCTCTGCTCTGTCTTGCATGGAGTACCGTACTATGATAAAATGCATTTTTACCTTTCATGTGCCTGAAGGCCATCCACCTCTTTCTGAAGAGCCTTGTTAATATCCCAAGTTGCTCATTTCACTGTTCTGTTGATAGATGGGGAAATAAAAGAAATTGCCCATTGTAAGTTATGACAGGTTAAACGAACAGTTTGCTTAGCAGAAGGAAGGGCATATAGAGAAATTCAAGTTTAATTAAAAAAGAAAAAAAAAAAGGTGTTATTTTGTATAAATGAGTAGAACAAAAGTTGAATTAAGTTATTAACATTTTTTGGGGACCTGGTTAATTATGTCAGTGTATAGCTGAAAAGCCAATAAATTATTTAACTAATAACTAAAAGTAGTAGTTGAAAACATTCAAACCATGCTTGGGGAAGTGCCGTAATAAAGCTGTCGAAAGCAGCACTTCCACCCCAACAGACTTGTGTCTGATTAGAAAGTTGGTTAAGCGGCTAGATTTGTGTATGCACCACCGGTTTCACATCCTTTCCATCTGTTTGATACAGTATTATAGATATATATATATATTTCTCTGTGGCCATTTGTGATACGCCCTCCTCATATACTTGAATATTCTACTTCTTTATTCACAGTATCTGTGTCTCTTGCACCCTTTGGTGTTGCAATTTTAGGTATGTAAAAGTAGATGTTAGCAGGGTTTTTTTTCCCTATTCGTAAGAATACATTTAAAAAAAAAAAAAGATGAAAATTTTAGCATGAAGTTGCTTTCTGTAACAACTAAAAGCCGTGACCCTGTTTTAGTGCCAGATGCAAGTCTCTTCTGTGATGCTAGAAAAAGGATTCCTTCCCTCTTCCCTTCTCTCCCTTTCTTCACAAAGGTATGATTTTTGTGGGGTCCGGATGTTTGTAAAAGGGTCTCCAAAGATGGCTGAGTTTGGATTCTGGATTTTAAAAAAATCCCCAATTGTTTGGTTCTGGGTTTATTTTCTTTCTGTTTGGGGTTTTTTTTCTTTTCTTTTCTTTCTTTTTTTTTTTTGGTTGGTTTAGTTTCGGTTTGGTTTTTTTTTAACTCCTGTAGTAACAGTGAATGTTAGATTTATTTATTTTTTTCTTTTGCTAAAGTTGAAACACAGAAAAAAAGTATTAATATGGTTTTTTCCTCTCCTTTAGTGATGTCTCATACAACTCAGGCACTCAGATAACAGTGATAAACTTAACAGAGGTGCCTGTCAGTTGTAGTATGTGGATAAATAAAATGAGCCCCCTAGACTGGGTTGCCATAGCGGTTCAGCAATAAATAGGGCATCTTAAAACCTGAGCAAAGTGGGATCACATTGGCTATAAAAAGTATGAGGAAAAGTGTGCATAAAAGATGGAAGGCAGAGATACATAAACAACTGATCCAACGGAGTTACCTGTGGGAACTCCAACACTATCTTATGGACACTAAAAGAACACTGGAGGTAATATGGTAGTATTACACATCAGCGGATAATCATCTGCTGATACTATATGTACAGTAGACATACGGAATGACCAGTTTACATTCTTGCAGATTGTTTGATCTTTTCCTTTTGAAACCTCTTAACTAAACTTTGCACTGTCAGTTGAGCTATACTCGATACATGTACTAGGTTAACATTGTGTGTTGGAAGCTTTTGATCTGTTCTTTCTCCTTCTTAATTTGTATGTGTGCGTGTGTGTGTTGGGCTTTGATCTGAAAAGTCTCATAGAGATTTTTATGTCTGTGGAGAAGGATTCTAATAATTAATAGCACAGGATTCCCTGCCATTAAATTCAGGTAGTAAATGCACAGTTACTAGACAGTAAACGTTCAGTGGACCAAAGGGGGATTTTGGCTAAGCTGTCACAGCAGCACAAAGACAAAACAAAATGGTTACGTCTCTAAAAATTTTACTGAAGATGAACTCCTAGCAGCCCCACACATGACACTGCAGCTCTGCAAAAAGCTTTTTCACACTATAAAGTACCTAATACTGCTTGTAAGTCAGTTGTTTTATACAAAGGACAGGGAGTTTAGAACCATGCTAAGTGCATCTGGAGGATTCTGATTTCTGCCTTGTATATGTTACACTTTTAGTTAGAGTAATGCTAAGAATTCCCATGGAAACTGTGTCGAGGTACATTAAAAGCCTCTTCCCATTTTTCCTGGAAAAACAACAAAGAAAGAAAAAACAACAGCATATCATGTTGCTCTGATCAAACTGTCAATTACTATAAATTAACTTTGAGCGGGGTTTTTTTTACACCTTTCACCAACATGGGAGAGAAACTACGGTACTACTGAACCTCAGCTCCTCTGAAGCTGGACACTAGCTAGTGAGAACAGTGCTAACCAGAGAGTCAAGGCTTTCTATTCTCCTTTAAAATTGACATAGTCTAGAAAATAAAACTTAGTTAATCCACCTATGAGTCCAAAGTTAAGAGTGGTGTAACACACCAAGTCATGTATTTCGTGCATTAAAATGAGCTTTCTTGTCTTGATTTAAGCAAAGACCTTTGTAATCATAATCATACTTCCATAGAGAGAATCCTAGAATGCCGTGGAGTTAGATGAAAAGAAATCAAGAGTTTTGTGCTGTTAAATAAATAAATAAAACCCCCAAGTTATGTTACATGACTCTAGATGTTCACTGAAAAAGCTCATACTAATCTTCTCAAGAAGAGTGTTGGGTTTTAAAACAACAGTTTGTAAATACGTAATGCCCACTAAAGAAGATAGAGCCAGCTTCCTGGAACCCGCATCCGTTGTGTTTCTTTTCCACAGGCATGTTGAGCCAGCAGGTATGTTGGGTGCCTGAGACCCAACTCTGTAACAAAGCAGAGATAATCCAGATAAAAGGAATGGTGAAATCTAGTTTGGATAGCTAGGGGAGAGCCCCAAATTAATAATCCATCAAGTTGTAGAGACAAAAGTGCTTCTGCCCCATCTGCAGAGTTCTGTTTCCATGTAACCACAAGCAGAAAGAAATCAAAGTTGAGCACAGCTCTGTCCAGCAACAGTAAAGGAAAAACTGATACTGATGAGGGACATTGTATGCCCAAAAGGGCCATGTATATTTTCACTGTACAGCAGTAAATGGTATTATCCATTCAATACTCTGCTAAGGTACAGTAGTAACCTCATCGTGACTGCTTACAGATCTAAGTTTGCCTATATGCACGACCCAAACGGAGTCGAAAGGCAGCCTGTGTGGACTACCACACGTGAGCAGAAGTTTTTTCCATGCTGGACCAAAGACCATTTGAAACCCAAGTACAAACATCCCTTCAAAGGCAAACGCCTTGAAGAGTAGATCATGTTCGCTATGAAAATCAACGCAGGTAGATTTCTAGCCTAGGTGTCTGTTGAGTTCACTGACTAGTGAGATTGCTAAAGCAACTCCCTCTGCAACTCCAGCAATTCCCACTGCAGAAAGGCAAATTAGTTTCACACTTGGAAAAGTCAAGCGCATAAAAGCCACTTCAACTTTAGCAAAGAGAAAAAGACAACAAGTAATCATGCTGTATGCTGGGATGTCAAGGAATACAGTCTGCTGTTACAAACCTGTGTTTTTTCTGATAATTCTAGAGCCTGTTACCATAAAAGAGGCATTTCTTGAATGGCTGGTGGTAGGTAGTTCATGTTTTTCAATCCGATTTGCAATTGTATTTGTTGCTGTATAGTGATTGTTTTGCAAAATAAAATCGCTTGTCATCTAAATGCTCGTGTTGGTTTCCAGTGTTCACGGTGCAGCTCCTCCTGCATTCAACCAGTGTTGCCCTGCATGGAAACAAGTCATGGTGCACCCCCTGCCATTGCAGTCAGTCTTGCCAGGAGAGGGCAGAGAGGATTGAGTCACTTTTCTCACTTAATCTCTGTTACTTCTTGCCAAAGGAATCGGTTTTTACAGATAGCACCCTGTCCTGCGGGGCATGTTTCCCTGCTTTGTGTGAACACACGATCCTGGAGTCCCAGCCTGGAGGTGAGGTTCAGCATCACCCTGCAGCGACTCATTGAGCCCTCCAGGCAGAAAGACCCGCGAATGAGCCGGCATCCTCTCCCTTGCCATGGTGTTCCCTTCAGCACAAGGGTGTGTGAGGGCATCGCCAATGGCCGGCGCCATCCCTCTGTCCACGGGCGTGTCCCGGTGCTTCTCCCGCTTGGCCGAGCGGCGGGGCAGCCTCCCTCCGCCGTCAGGCAGCAGCCGCTGCCCGTGAGGGGCGGCGGGGCTGGTGGTTTAGGGCTGACAGCCCCATTCCCCGGAGCAGCCCTCGTCGGGAAAATGGCGGCCGCCGCCTCACCGCACGCCCCCGGGGTAGAAACACCGCGAGGGCGCTGGGTTCGGCGCCATGAGGAGCCGGCGCTCCCGCTCCCCCCTCTTCTCACAGCGCGGGGCGCGCCCTCAGCGGCCATGAGGGGCTCGGCGGGGCCGTGTCTGGGGGCGCTCCGGGCGGATGAGCGGGCTGCGTTAGGCGCCCCGGCCCCTCGGCAAGCGGCGCTTTTCATGTGGTGCTGCAATACTCATAAATAAATGCAGTCAGACCACCTGGAGGAATAATGAAGTGCTGTTAATTATCCATTAGAAGCACCCTCCTAAGGGTGCTTAGGCACGAGGCAGAACTAATGTGTCATCTGCTAAAAGGATTGAGAGGTTTGAGAACAAAAGGGTAAATCCTGATTTAAGATTCACAGATAAGGCAGCGGGTAAGAACCTGTTTTCGCCTTTGCAAGTGAAGGAAGAAGAGCCGATATTTCTACGACTGTTGTGTCTTACTAGCAGGATGTGGTAGGTGATGTATTTTATAACTTGCTAGCAGGCTGTGATGGTGGAGCACTGAGGTGAGTAAAAGCTGTGAATAAAATCTTAGTTATAGTGTTGTTGACAGTGTGGGAAGCACGGGAATCCCGCTGCAATATTTGCTGGGTGTCCACAGGATCTGTCCCTCCTCTCTCTGTTGCAGTTCATGGGGTATTCCTTGCATTGTTCAGGAATGTGGTAGAAAAGCCTGGTGGGTAGTTAGAAGCATGGATCAGAGTTGCAGGCAGAATGCCTTTCAGCTAGAGGTGTGTGGCCACACAGAAGTCCCAGTTGCTACTTCAGAGATGAAAGACTCTGTTTCTGATGGTGGGGCTCCCAAACCTGGCTTCTGTGAGTGCCCTTGTTCTGGAAGGAGAAGCATGTGGTTGGAGGCAGTTCTCAGCTCTCTTCTGAGCAGTGCAGAGGAAGACATGTTTGGTAACTTGGTGGACCAACAAGAGATCTCCACTTTGTTCTCCAGGAAGAAGGGAAAAAGGTGCTTGAGTAAGGTAGGTTTGGGGGGAGGAGATTTGTTGTCTTTATCCTTTTCCCAAAAGGAAGTAAAAGTTTTGCAGCTAATACCAAAGCAGTCACATCCCAGGGCTTGGAGAGCCCTTATCCAAGGGCTGGTATGATAACTTGACAGTGAGAGCCAGATTTCATTCTTTCCCCCAGGCTTGTCCAGAGACTCCCTATGTTATCCTCTAGGATTTTGTTCCATCTCTCTTTGCTGTATCTAGTTGGAGCATAACCTGAACCTGTTATGTATTTAAATGCAATTATATGGCTCTGTGAATATGATTTGTTGCTTGAATGTTATGCAAAGGCAGTAACTCTGTCTCTGCAGTGACTGCGGATCCTCCTCTGTGGAGGACCTGTGTTCCTGCTCTCTTCTGAAATAGGATTCTCGGATGTATGAGTACTATGCCACTCCTACTGATTCCAGCTGAATGTGGCCCAGGCATTAAATACATGATTGTCCTTAGGGAATCTGATCCAGCTAGACTATAGTCTTCTCCCTCCCAAATTCATGTAATAGCAGCAGCAAACCTGGTAGTTTTAGGGGTTCATTTATCCTTGTTTCTGAGCACATTGCCAGCAGGGCTGGCAGGAAGAGTGCTGAGTGAGACATCAGAAGAACCTTAGTTGAAATGTTTTTGTGCCGAGTTTAAAAGCCCTTAAAGAAAAAACAAAGCTTTCCTCTTTAATTTTTACAAAACAGCTGGGAAGGAGGGAATCAGGCCCTTGTTTTGAACTCCCTTGTACTTCTCTCTTGTGTAGCTCATGATAGTGGAAAGAGGATGTATACAGTTGCCAGGCTGAAACAGCAGCCTTTGATCTGCTCTTTACACTGATGTGAATGACAAAGTATACAATACTGCCAGTAAAGTAGCCCTGTTCTAGTGTAGTTATTTAACAATGTCCAAAGACTTCCTATGAAGAGAAATGGATAAATGAAGGAATAATTTTTGCTTCTACCTGGCAAGAAAGGGTAAAATGAGTGACATCCATCAGTGGTAACTTTCTGTCACTGATTGTCCCAAGAGAGAAAGGGTCTTTAGCATGGTTCCTTAAAGCCAAGGACAAAAGCCTGCTGGCAGCTTATGGAACGATAAGCTCTCAGGAGCATGCCAAACAATTGTCTTTGTTCTCTGCTCTGGGCTGTACATTTAGGAGCTGTTTACAGCCTTGCTCTTGGAAAGGCTGCCATACAACAGAATGGCTCGAGATACTCCTGAGAGTTTGGATTCTGGTTCTCTCCGCACAAAAAGAGTAACAGATAAATTAAATGTATGAGTGCTTAGGACTGTGTGTGGCAGGGATTGAGGCTGGGGACTTGGAGAATGGCGTGATGAGTGTGAGACAGTGAGGTTCAGAGTGGTTCCCTGCTCTGGGCATTCCTGTGTAGAGTGGGGGCTTCACGCTCAGGTTCTGCTCCGTGTTCTCACTCTGTGGCATGTTGCCAGCTTTGACTGTTTCTGAATCAAGACTGAATCCTACTGTGGTGGATGTGTAAACACAACTGTGTGATGAATAAAGCAGTGATCAAGCGGAATCATGATTTAGGGGATGTCAGACTGATGGTGCTTGTAGTAAGAGAAGAAATGGAAAAACAGTGTCATGGGCATCTTTTGTGCTCAGGCAGTTGGGAGGGCTGGGAATTGGTGGAGTACAGCAGAGCTCATGATGCCATCTCCATTGTTCCTCATGCCTGCTTCCTGAAAGCAGTGACGACTTGCACTAGTCTTGATCTTTCTGCAGGCAGACAGACCTGTGTTTCTGTGACAGCCAAGATGCCAGTGTAGCGTAGCGAACAGAGCACAGGTGAGGTTTTGGGACACCTTGCTGTTGTCCTACTAGAGTGATCTCCCTTAAGAGTTTGCTTGCTTCCTTTCTGTCCACACTGTCAAGGAAAGCAGGGGACTGATTTGGTGGATTTTCTCTTTGCAGCATCCACTGCAGTGTTAGTATTTAGGTACAGTCAAATTCTGATTGCAAATCTGAAAGCCTCTGCTGCAAGCAGCAGTTCAGTATGGAGATAAGTAAAATCTTCCAGGCTGTCAAGTTCCTCCTTCTCTTACACGTGTAATTTCCAGTTTGCAAACTCTTTCACTTACATAGGTACAGACCATTTCAGCTTTGTGTGCCCTTTGTAGGGGGGATGTCTATGGAGTCTCCAAAATAAGGCAAGGGCAAAACTGGTCTCTAGCCACCATCAACCTAATATAAACCACTTGTGCTACCTCCTGGGTTTAGTGCTGGTCACAGCCAGGCTGGACTGGAGAATCTGCACCTTTAGGACTGCAGTTCTTAGGGCAGTGCCAGCTGTTGATAATCTTTTCTTTGCTCTCTGATTTGTTTTGCATCAGAGGTTCTGTAACTTCAAACCTCTATACAATTAGAGGGATAAAGGCGTCTTATGGCTGCATGTTGCTGGAGAGCAATATTCTGAACTCTAAATAAAATTAGACTGCAGATATCTTGCTAACTGAGGTTATGCTTTATTTAGTAATTCCGTAACACATTACTGGAGTGGAAAAATCAATTATTTAAAATTAAGTTTATCACTCCTACTGCATTGTTTCACTTCTAGCTGTCAAGAGGCATGCTGGCAGGAACAGAGTTTGACTAGAAATGCACTTTGCAGTTACGTGTTTTGATTAGTACAAAGTAGTAGCTAAGCAGTTTCCTTTTGGTGTCTGTTGGGCTACCTGAGCTCTGCTTGCTAGCGACTGTGTGACAGGGGAAGATGCTGGCTATGCACAAAGAAAGAGTAAAGAAAATAGTGCTGTACTTCAAAGCTATTTCTTCCTCCTAAAGAGTACTTCAAGGATGTAGCAGAAAGCCAGGTAGTGGTACTAATATATTGTCCTGCTGCTTTCTGAGTTAACACTGACAGATGTGGAGCTAAAGCCCAGTTGCCTCATGCGTGCCCCACTCCTGCTTCTCTTTGGGCTGAAGAGACGATGTTTGAATTCCACTGTGAAGGCTCGGTGAAGTGCTGCTAGCGAGCTTCAAAATCTGCTCTTTAGGACTACCTCTGTTCAGGGGCAGCAACGATGTTTACCTGGGTAGGTCTGAAACCAATGAATGCCATTGTTTTCCAACTAAACTTGGGGAGTTTTGTGGAGTATTGTGTTCTCGTTTTCATCCTTGGCTGGTTAGCCTTAAGCAGCTGCATTGGGCTGACCACAAAGTGCCTCTGGTGTCCCTTTAAATTAGGAGAATTTGTAGGAGGTTTTGGCTGCAGTCTGCAGGCAAGCTGCAGTGTTCTGTTTTGCTCTGGTGTTTCCTGTTGTGTAGCAGAGCATGGGAGTGATAAGATTATGTTTACAGCAGCAAACAGGAAGCTATTGTGACTGCTTCTTGAATGCAGGAATAAGGAGAGAGATGTAAAAAAAACCAAGCAAACCCCGTATCTGAATTGTGCTTACCAGTTACTGAGAGGATGCAAGTGTGTAACACCAGTTCAATATTGTAACTGACTAAAATGCTTGATGGTGCTAATTTTGAGGGTGATACTATATGGTACTGAAAATAATATCAACATAAACCATCCCTAGCCTGCAATCCTCATCTCTGGCTGAGGGTTAGCCATCCTCCAGACTGGGGTGAAGCTGTGAGTTCAGTTATTCATACTGTGAATGTCCATGAGGAAGACACTGACCTCCACTTTTTGAGGCCTTCACAGATCCGTTCAACTTTTTTTCCTTTAATTGCAAATAGCATCATAACTTTATTTAGTCCTCGTACTTTTCTTGGAAGAAGAGCAATTCTCCTGCTTGATAATTACTGAACCCCAAATAAAGTGGGACTTCGGATTTGTTGCTAACTGAAGTTGTGCTTTATTCAGTAATTCTGTAACACGTTACAGGACTGGAAAAAGCAATTATTTAAAAATAAGTTTATCACTCCTACTGCGTTGTCTTTCATTTCTGACTGTCAGGAGGCAAAGTGGCAGAAATTAAAACTCAAATTTGCTTTTTTTATATGAAGAAGACTTTGTATAAAAAGTCCTGGATCTATCGAAGGGATGTGGAGTTGGGAAACATCTTCAATACCTTGCATTTAGAAGTGATTCGTTTTACCCATCTTCTCTCTGCAGTTAGTTCTCATTATTTTTTTTTTCCTGTCTGAACTCATTTAATTGAAGGAAAGAAAATAGTAATTTAAAGCTCTCTTGTCTGAGCAAGCTAATTCTGTGAATAAAAAGGCTTTACTTCTGTGCCCCAGCAGAAAGTGACTGGCAGCAAAAATCCCAACCAGGCAAACATGACAAACAAACCCAAGCAGTTGAGCATTTCAGCACTTGGGCAGATTAGTGATTTTAATTATTTGAACTTTTTGTTTGTAAGCATACTGTTGAGGTTTTGCTTAACAGATAACCTTCTAACTAACTAGCTTATTACTCCTTCTGTGCAAGAGGGGGATTTTAGCAACATGTAGACCACATAGGGCCCTGTTCTCCATGAGTGGACATCAAGACCAGCCTAAGGCACTGCAAGGAAGGGTTGGATTGGGCACCAGGAAAAACTTTATCCCATTGGGAATACATGCAGATTATCAAAATAGTGGCACTGGGTTTTCAGCAAACCTGTTTCTCAAAGTACCCGCAAGGAAGAAAATAGGTGGTGGTGATCAGTTCAGCTCCTGCTCCAGGAGGGAATGACGTTGGTCAGTCTTTAAGTGCCTAATATTAAATAGGAAAATTCAAAGACAGGAAGAAATATGGTGTTGGCTTGTTGGAGCATCTGTCTCTAAACTTGCAATCTTTTTATATAAACAATGGAATAGCACATTTTTTGTGTGTGAAGAATCAACTGGTAAGGGTAGACTTGAATTGGTCTTTTGTTATATTCTGTTAATTATTTGTAGTAGTACACTATCTTCTGATAGGTAGGAGATCTAATTTAACAATGACTGAGAAATATTTCCAGCAAACCTGACTCAAGCATATCTTTGTATTAGTCAAATCAGTCTGGTGTCTAGTTGGAAACACAAGTAAATCTGCTTTGCTGCTCACCATCCTCTCCACCACTGTTTGTCTCAACTCTTGCTGCGTAAGAAAAACCCAAGGAATAACTACCCAAATTTCCCCTACTCCTACCACCAATCTTTGCTTTCAATTACTGGCTTCCTTTCTCTCCCCACTCTTAAGATAAACGATTATCTCCCCACTTAACAGCCTTGCTCCGTGCTGTGTCAGACTCTTTGAGGGCTCTTGCCTTTGTAGATCCCCAAGCAAGAGAACCCAGCCTTATAAATGACTAATGAACTCCCCACCACCCGCACCTTTTTCAGCCCTCTTTCGATTGTCCTCCTTTACAGCTGCGGGCAAGCTTGATCAGGCTCCACCCGATTTGCAGGAGCAGTGCATTTGAACTTCTCCCTGCCGCAAGCGGGCAGCGAGGGAGGGAACGAGGAAGGGAGGGAGTCACTCTCCTGACCCGCTCGTTTCTCGGCTGCTTTGCATCTACCTCTCGCTGCGGGTTGACGTGGCCTCGAAACTGGAAAGTTTCGCGCCCGAGGGAGGGAGAGAGGGAGGGAAGAGGCAGCAGGAGCGCTGCTGCTCCGGTGCCGGCGGGGAGCGGCCCCGCGTCCCTCCCCAGGCGCTGGAAGTTTTGCGGGAGGCCCGGCCCGGGCCGGGGTGGTGCCGCCGCCGCCGCCCCCAGCGCCACCCTCCCCCGTCACCGCCTGCCGGCGCGGCGCTCCGTGCTGGAGCTGTCCACAGAGGGAGGTGCTGAAGGCAGGGAGGAAGCAGAGGGACGCGGACATCTTCGCTCCCCTAATTTCCTCCCTGCCTTCTGCAGCCATTTTGCACCAGCAAAGCTGAAGGGAGGTGTAAGAGGGGAGGGAGCGGGTGGGCTGCGGAGGATGAAGGGAAGAGGGTAAAGAGTTGCGGAGAGCAAAGAGGCAGCCATGGGAGATCCCGACTGGTACATCTGCTAAGACTGGCTCACAGCAGCAGTTGTCATCAGCACCATGGTGAAAAGGAAAAGCTCAGAGGGCCAGGAGCAGGAGAGCGGCCGTGGCATCCCTCTGCCCATCCAGACCTTCCTCTGGAGGCAAACCAGGTGAGAGCAGCAAGCCTTGGGTACTTGGGATATAGCTGCAACAGGGCAGTGGAAGTGGGGAGGGGGGTGGGCCAGCTGCTGCCCAGTGGCAGGGAGGAAGCGGTTATTGCAGCTGCAACATGAAGGCATGAAATAAGCTGTTCTCTTTGCACTCAGTATAGAGCGATCTGTGTGTATCGGGGATGGGGGAAGGACTGGAGGCATCTTAACCTAGTGGCAGTCCCAGGCAGCTTGATTTGACTTTAAAACATCCATGTGTATGTGTGTCTATGCACCTTTCTCCTCCTCACCGTCCCCTGTACACCCTCCCCCCCCCACCATTCCTCCCCTCCCTACACTTTTAAAAGGACTTCTGGAGCTCTGGTACCAGAAGCAGCACCCCTCAGTGCTGCACCGGACTTGCAGCTTTGCTTGTATCTGTATTTGCAGCCATCCTGGAACTGTAATCTGTGCTTTGAGAGGTCAGCATGCAAACAGATACGTCAAAGTCTCACCTTATTTCATTGGATTGGAAAGTAATGATGTGTGAGAGGCAGGCTGAATGTATGGCTGGGGCTTTATGTTCCTTGTGAATCCTGTCTGTCTTCTGTCTTAACAGAATTCTAAACTGAAAACATTGCGGGAGCTGTGGGGGAGGTTGGAAGGTTTGAAGGTTGTGGCTCTAATTTAAGGCCTCAGTCACAAAATCCCTTTATTCCACAGTTTATGTCCTCCAAAAAAAAAAAAAAACCAAACCCAAAATAATGCTGTAATAAGGTGACCTGATTATTTTTATTTTTTTAATATTTAACTCTGATCCCATTCTGGAGGGGAGTGATAGCAGAGGATGGGTGTTCTGTACCTCTAGGGTACAGGCCTGCATTTCGTCATAAGCCTTCCACATCAGTAACTGTGGAGGAAATTGCATAATACTAAACTGACAAACAGATCTCTTGCTTAAAACAGAGGCAAAGGGAAGTTCAGCAAACACATTTTAAACAGAATATGTTGAAAATCTTTCACTGGGGTAAAATGGCTGAAAACTACCCGGGGGAAGATTTTATTCATGGGGAACAGGACTTTTCTTGAGGGTGGATTAACTGCCTCTTGGCATATCAGTGTGGGTACTTTTGTGTTCTAGAAAAGGTAACAGCATTTTGTCAGGTGTTATCAACAGGTATCTGAACATTATTATGGCCTTATGACTTCCTTTACATTGCATTTGTCAGCCTTTTGCTAACCTTCTGACATGAGAAAAATAACTAACCAAAATCTACACTTGAAGTATTGGATCTCTAATGCTTTTTCTCCTTTCCTTCAGTGCATTTTTAAGACCTAAACTGGGGAAACAATATGAAGCATCCTGTGTGGTATGTACATGTCTCTCTTTTTCAATTCTTATTAGTAACTAACTTTTCATGCAACTTGAGCTGACCATGGTGGTGGATTAGAAGCTTCTCGGCTTACACCAGGAGTGGATTTAGTCTATTCAACTTAATTTTGTACTTTTAATCACATGAAGGATTTGAAGTCTTTTCCCATTTAGAGAGTTTGGATATCATGTGCATCTCTAGACACAACAATAATGTATTGATTTGGATATTATTAATTGAAATAATTAGTAATTAAGTAAATAATGGGATGGGCAGACTGAGCTATGACAGTCTGGGTCTAAACTTGCAGCTCATCATGTGTGTATGTGCTTTCAGATTAGATTGATGTAATTTCATTTTGCAATCACTGGAGTTCTTTCAGACTTCAAATATTGAAAATCTGAAGATTACTGACAGGCTTTAAACAGTACTTTTACCATTGTGCAAGATGAAAATAGCTTCTCTGCTGGAGGGAGTTCTGCTGGAAAACAGAGGGAGCATGTCTTAGCAGCATAATTAAAGAAGGGTTATTATGCAGATACTATTAACTCTTATTTCTAATTGTATTTCAAATGAAACTTCAACCTACTTGTCTAAATGGAGGAGAAAAGGAAGGCATGCAGCAAGTTGAAGTAAGATGGGTATCTAGGGAATTTCAGAGTTCCTTGAACTGTGGCTGATCTTTGGATGACTTAAAGTACATTAAGCAGTTGCACCTAAACTTGACAGAGTGGAAAAACTTGGTCTGGACATGTATCTTAATAGTTTGAAGTACTTAGGTCTCTCTGCAGCAATTTTCTGACTTCCTCCTCACAAGATATTATGCTGGTGAAGCCCTAGCTGCTGCTGACTAGTTTTCTTCTAAGAAATCCATAAATTTTTCAGGGTTCTTGCTAGATGCCAAATACTGATACAGGGCTGCTGGCTTACTGTGTTGCTGAGTAAAATGAATTGCATTTCTGGCAGGTGGAGCAAAAGGCATCATCATTGTTTTTTACCATTTATATCAGGTTTATAACTTGTGCAGAGACTAGAAAATGGATTTTGTTGCATTATGACCTTTACCAGGAGCCCCAGCAGTGTGTAGGAGCCGTGCCTTGAAGCACCTACAGTCTGAGGTTGTGGCCTATCTGTGAGCTAATGTCTGTCTCTGTTGGGTAGAGGGACAGAGCTTCCTTCTCTGTGTGTTCCCCATGATGTACCTGTCCGTGACTGCCTTGTGCTTCATGCTGTGCTGTTGGTATCAGGTCTTCCTCTGTGTCTCCGAAGCTGATTCTAAAGCACCTTTTATGAGCGCATACCAGAATTTACTAAGTGTAAAAACAAAACAAAGACCCCACACAAAGCAAGAAAACCCCAAACAAAGCAAACAACCAGCCAACAACAACAAAAAAACCCTGAACTCCAAGACAACATAAATCACATGCTTCAGCCAAGGGAAAGGGAGCTCTGGAAAAATGCATTTCGTGAAGGACCAATCAATGTCCATCCCTTGGATGAAGGAGAACTTGATTCTTCTCCAACCCTTACCATAATCATTAGATTATGGTAGAAGGCTTTCAAAGGTGGGGCTTAGTTTTGAGCAATTGATGGGATACAGCCTGAGCTGCTGCATCTGCCACCTTCTTATCAGTCTCCTATCCCTGCCAATGCACTAGAATGTTTGCCCACATCCAACACATTCTATAGCATCCAGTGGGGTAGCAGAATGCAGCATGCATGGGTGAGACAGGGTTTCTGGAACTTGGCAGGTAGTTGGCTTGTCTTCTGAAACATCAAGCTGATTATCTAACACCACTGTGTTGACTAGTGTGCCTAAAAATACTGTGCGTCTGTTACATGAGCTGTCCTTTTTAAACTCTCCAGCCAGAATTGTTCTAGGCATGTCTATAGGCTGTTAACTGTCTGACAATGCATATGACACAACATTGTGCAGCATTCTGTTATTATTCTTGGCTCTAAACTTACTGCAGTAGAACTTGCTGCATATTGTGCATTGAGGAAGCAGATGCTGGAGGCCTAGATTCAGTGAGAGCAGCGTCTGGTCTGCAAGAGCAGATTGCATTGCTGCTTCGAGCTTTGCTTTGTGCCATAATACTTGAGAGAAAATCTGACCCTTTCATAGCCTTGTTTTCCTTACCTGAACAATTGCACTGACTTCAATTGGACTAAGAAAAATAGCCTTTAATCTGGACATAAATACCCCCTCCCTTCCCTGCATTGTCTTACACTGTCTGAACAGTCTCATGCCTCAGTATGGACTCAATGTTCTTCCTTCTCCCCATTCTGAAGTTGTTCTGCCCTGACACCATGTTGTGGCTAATGTGTATGAGTGAAACCTGTAAGTGACCCCATGGGAATGCAAGGAGTCCTGTTTAAAGCTAATGCATTTTTTTGGGGTGAGAGTAAGTGGACTCAAGGATATGCTTTAAATTCTTTTACCCATTTTTGGGATTGCATTGGGCATGTTTTCTGGAGCACCCTACAAATTCAAAGTTTACCTCTTTTCTGGTTTTTTTTCTATTTATTGCTTGTGTTTTGCAAATGTAGTAATATATTTTGTTGTTATGAATGATCAAAGGATAGATATGGAACAGATCTTAAAAACATGCCACCTTTATTTTGTCTAGCCAATGGACATGGTTGCAGAAAACATATTTTTTTTTGATCATGGGCATTTTCTGTAAATAAAGTGCTTGGCATCTGTGTTTCATTGCTTTTCAGTGTTAGTACTGTTACTGTTTAGTGAACAATGAAGCCTTACCACCCCTGTGCTATGAACCCCTAGATTAATGTTTTAGATCTTTCTAGGAACTCTTCCCTCCTCAAAGGACCTTCCCCAAACTGTTAATATTTCCTACCTGCATTTTAAGTTCTTTCTGATCTGAAGTGACTTTAGCAATGGTCTCTGCTTCCCACCATGATGCAGCCTGAACTTTGGAAGAATAGGGCAGTAAAGTTCCCTTCAAGGACAGAAGTCTGGTTCAAGAGGCACTAATAGTTTCTCTGTGTCTCTGCCAGGGCGCTGCTGTCCATACAGCAGGCTAAGCACTGGGCCCTGCTCTAGGGCTTTTTCCCTGGAGGGTGCCTTCAGCTCATCTGACACTCCTGAGAGCCATCCCTTCATGTTCCCCCTATTTCTGAACTGATAGGAAGAATGGCAGGAGACTATTTCCTTCTGTAGACAATTGATCCCCAGCAGATTGCTGTAAAGAGTGATTTGAAGCATCCTTTCCCTGGTAGACATATTGTCTGATCCGGGTGTTGAGAAACACACATTGCTGCCAGCCTAATCCATGGCAAATATATTGCAACTAATGCCCTCCAGTTTCAGCCATTGCTCCATAAAGAGAGTCTGTTGAGTTTGCTGACTAGAACCTGGGGTTTCTAGTAGGTGGGCAATGTGACTCTATACACACTTAATGGTTGTTGGCAGCTTTGATGTTTATTGTCAGTATTTCCTCAAGTTCAGTTTGTGTTGCTAAAGGGCTTAGTCTGCTATAAGCACACTAAGTTCTGGATACCCCCCAAATACGTTTGGGTAAATCATGCAGTCCATCTTACCACCTCTTTGTCTATGCCTGGTGCTATTGGGGAGCTTCTGTCTTAGGTGGTAAGTACAGATAGATGTGTTTCTCTTTCTCTATGCTGGCCACATTGGAGGTGTTACGGGGATGCTGTAAAACCATAATGGTGCAGCACTATGCTTGCATTAGGGCATCCTGCCCCTTGATAGAGGAGCTCATGTCTGCCCACAGCAGCAAATGTGGCCATCACCTGAGAGAACAAAGGCACTGAGCTGTTGGGGTATGCAGAAGAGTGTGTGTTAGCACTGGTTAGCGTGCCATGCCTGGGAGTGGCTGGTCAGTTAGGAGAGCTGGGTCATGGCTGCTGCCCTTTCTGCTTTTCTTCTTTATGACAAAGTCTATTCTTATTAATACCCCACCCCCAGTTTTACAGAAAAAATCAGTACGACTGGTGTTGAAGGATAAGCTTTATGAATCTGGAGTGAGGGCATTTGAAGCATCCATTAGGTAGTGAATGCCAACAGTTACTTGTTTGCCCAGAGCTTGATAAAATTGGTTTAACAGCTTGTGAGCAAATAGGTAGCCAGGAGGCTAAGCTGGTATATGGCAAGGACATGCATTGTCAGTAACATATTTCTTCTCTTTAGGAACTTCACTGAAGGAATATAACTGCTTTTGTGACCTCTAATGAGATCTTTGTGTCTGAACAGAGGAACAACTTACCGAAATGGTTGGAGCAACTAGCAATAAGGAGCTTCCTTAGGGATTTCAAAGGCAGATAGTCTTGTTTTGTGTTGCTTGAGGTGGAAATAATGAACTTGCTGCAGCCATCAGCTCTTTTAAGTGTTCACAAAACCATTACATCATGGCTCGACAAAAAATTTTGTACATTGATTATTTTTTGTGGCAGGGTGTGAAAACATTTCCTAAGGCCTATATACCTTTAATGGGTTGCCCTTTATGTTACACTAAACTGAGAGAGCGTGTGTGTGTGAAAAGAATCTCCAGCTCTCAGCTCCACAAATACAGGCTTCATTAGCTCCTGTGACTTTCAACAGGATTACTGCATGCCAGATTAATGCCCGGCACAACTGTAAGTCTGCCTTGATGTCAGCACTTACTAATAACGCGATGCTTGCTTTAATTCTGTCTTTATTACAGAAAGTATGTTGAGCGGCCCATTAATTTCTTAGCCAAGTATGTCCATATGTCTGGTGAACTTTAGCTACAGTGTGTCTTTCAGGAGAAGTATTACAAGCTGTGCTTTAGTTCTGTAATGAAAAATTACAGATCACAGGTTTTGAAAAGAGAGCATTCTATGTACTAGAAGGTATGTGCAGAAATAGATGTACAGTGTCTTTTTTTTCCTTTGTTCTTACTTTTAGTCTTTTGAAAGAGTTTTAGTAGAGAACAAGCTGCATGGCCTTTCTCCAGCTCTCTCTGAAGCCATCCAGAGCATTTCCCGCTGGGAACTCGTCCAGGCTGCGCTCCCGCACGTGCTGCACTGCACTGCCACATTGCTCTCCAACCGAAACAAGCTAGGTTAGTGCTCATGTGAGTCTGGTTTTCCATTCTTGAAGTTATCAGTCAAAATAAGACACATTGATGCTCAGGGTACCAACCTATTCTAAATGCTAGAGTCCCACTTAGTTCATTCTGTGGATTGCCTTTCATGATCTGTTCTCAGGGTAACCTGAGAGAGCTTCCCCAGTAAAGCTTACAGTCTGATGGGCTGAAGAGTCAAAATAGTTCAATAATAATTTGCTAGTTATTTTCCAGAGATAGTAGAACTAGCTTTAGCGAAAGACCTACTTACCCAGCAGGGATGGGATCCTTGAAGGAATAGATACTTCTTTCAGGGCATGCTGCAGTGGCCACTTGCAGCAGATACTTTTAATATCTTCAGTTCTTCTTTATTTTTTCTCTCTAATCTTCTTTTTCTTTTTATGCAGACCAGTGCATGTGATTCTCAGCAGATAAGTCAATTGGGTAGTAAGGACAGGACTTACTTTGTTAGTGTTTTACTGATTTCAGCAGTGATTTCAGCAGGAAGTTGCTTCATGAGACATGCCAGTAGGGAACATTAACAGAACACAGCTTGAGCACCGTGCAGTGCTCACTTGCATTTTGTCTTACTCATTAGAGTCAAACAGACAAGACTGTCGAGGCGGCATCTTCTAGGGCCACTCTATGTCCACACATTCAGCTTCCCTGCAACTGACATTTCAGGGACTGAAGTGCAAATGCTGTGAAGCAAATGGAAACTTGTGAATTAGGAGGTTTCAAACATAGTGAAGCACTAGGCTGATACTCGTAGTGAATTTTAATTTTCCAGTGCTCATCAGGAAGTCGGATGGCAACTTTCCTGTGCAGCTCTGAAAGTCTCAACAGGACCATTAATGGAAACCCTGTGAGATACTGTGATGCATTTTTCCATCCAGGACACCAGGATAAGCTTGGAGTAGCTGAAACAAAGCTTCTACACACTCTTCATTGGATGCTGCTGGAGGCCCCTCAAGACTGCAACAATGACCGATTTGGAGGAGACAGAGGCTCTAGCTGGGGAGGGAGCAGTAGCGCCTTTATCCACCAGGCTGAAAATCAAGGATCACCAGGACATCCCCGGCCTGGCACCACGAATGATGAGGAAGAAAACAACAGAAGGAAGTTCTTCCAGAACTCTATGGCCACAGTGGAGCTCTTTGTGTTCCTCTTCGCTCCCCTCGTCCACAGGATTAAAGTAAGTGGAACACTGATGAGGTACATGTGCGGAGACAGCTCTGAGCCAGAAAAGAATGATTTTGCTTTTGAAATTGTTATTTAATTCAGCCTACACACCGGGTGACCACTAGAAATGTTTTAATAAGCTGGCAGAATACCACTGCCATCAGGAAGAAATACTTCCAGTGACATGAACAATCACTGCAGCATCAGGCAGGCACAAAGGCAAATAAATTTGAAGTGAGCCATTTTAAGCCCTCTGGAATGACAAAGATCCGTGGCCCTTGTGAAGTCTTTGGGACCCTGGAACTTGCAGAAAGGGTTGTGAGCTTTAGCTTGCTCCTGTGATTCTCAGCCACTGGTTAGAAGGGCCTTGCTAGCTTTTTAGGGATTCCACCGTGGGGCTGCCACTGGGATTTATTATTGTCATTACTAATCATCTTGGTGCTAATTACCACGAATGCATGATAGTGGTATAAGCATGGCAGTGGCAAAGGCTATTGAGCATTCCTTTGTTCTGAAGTTGGAAGGAGGCTGCAGGCTTCCTGTCAGCTGGAGTCCCTCTGTTGGTTTTGGGCTGAGTGCACTGGGCTTTGCAGAGTGGTGTGAGGAGGAGCATGCTCGGCCTCCTGCCGCTTGTCTTCAGCCTCTCTGGAGGGCTGCCATTTAGCCTTTACATTTCCAGCTTTACATTTCCTCAGAAGAGAAGCTGGCTCTGGAGAGTAGGTGCTTGAAAAAGGTCTGTAAAGTCATGAAGTGATGGAGGCTGTTACCTGTTTGAATCCTGCCCTGCATGCTACAACAGTTGAATAAGAAAGTACAGGAGATAAAAGGTAATCTTGGTTAAGGCAGATGAAAGCAGGTCTGGAGAGCTAGATTTTTTTCCCTGCTTCTGCTACTGAGTTCCTGTACAGTACTGCTCAGTTTATTTAGCCCAAATCTTTCACACTTGTTTACTAGTTCCCATTTTCTCTGTAAGGTGCAGGGCCATGACAGGAAGAAATGCTGAATTCTTCCCAGTGCTACACATTCAAATGTGGGCTGCCCTTTGGATAAATGAAATGAAACTGGAAGTAGACCCCAGCTGTTAGAGACTAGGTTTCAATTTTTTTAATATTAATCTTTCTGGGATGTAGTTTCCCATTTACAACATGGGATCAATAACAATATCTCCTGTTCACCTTGGAAATCTCTCAGATCTCTGAGATACTGTAGTGATGAACATTGAAAAGCCCATGAAAACATGCCTGTTTCTGTCATCAAAGCAAAGCTCAAAAATGGTGAGGTAAATGAGGCATGTAACTGGCTCACTAAGTCAGCGTTGTCCCCTCTGTGTTTCATAGAGGTAGAGGTCTCAGGGGAAGAATACTGATCTGAGCAGACAACCAAAGTAATGCGTGTGCTCAAGGAAGATGATCTGTATTTGCACAGGCCGACCTAGATGCTGGAATTCCTAACTTCTGAGAGGATCTTGAGTATTTAGCAATGTGTTTTTAAATGAGGCTTTTGGGGGATGAGGGGGATGCATATAATCCTGTAACTTAACAACTATGTTGGCATGTCACCAGAAGCTAGCAGTGCAAAGTAAAAATGCAACACGCTACGGGTACTACTTCCAAAAGCCTTGCAATGTGCTCCATATTGAAAATAGTAATTAAAACCAAGCTTAGTTTATAAGAGGGATTGTGAGCTCATAATGATGAGACAACAGTAACAAAAAGTAGGGAATAGAAGGGCTGGAGAGCTACAAGCGGTCACCTTCAGCTGTTCTTCTAGTTCTGTCTGAGATATGTGGAGCTATGTCAACAGGAAATGGTGGTGCAGCAGTAATTATGTTGCCAAAACTGCTATTACCATGTTTGTTTGCCTTGTGGGGATAGCTGGACTAAACCAAGAGCAGTGTCTCCTAATACAGATCTGACCTGAGGTCAAGTAAGTGCATACCTGTACCTTGATCCCCTAAGATTTACTTGTGTACTAGTTTACATCATTTCAGCTACTTGCATACGTAAAACAATGATGGCATAAGTGTGAGTAGTACCAATAACTCTGTATTGACATAGCTCAGGTACTAATAGTGCTAATCGTAATGACATTTTTGTATACTGCTATTTCAGAGTAATTTGTTA
Source organism: Strigops habroptila (assembly GCF_004027225.2). Taxonomy (NCBI): domain Eukaryota; kingdom Metazoa; phylum Chordata; class Aves; order Psittaciformes; family Psittacidae; genus Strigops; species Strigops habroptila. The sequence continues at coordinate 3,281,040 of NC_044281.2, forward strand.
ATGTCATGCTTCCTCAATTCTAAGTAATGTTTTAATATTTAGTATTCTTTTGGGGCAAGAAGTTCAAGTCTCAGAGTGTAAATCCTAAGATTGAGATTGAATACTAAATATGAAGTGGTTATATCTGGTCAGAAGGGATGCTTAGGGTTACAGGAATGGCCTCTTACAGTTAAATGTCCTAGAAAAAGCAGGGTTCATAACTAGTATAGAATTTGCAATTGGAAAAAGCCTCTTGTGTATTTTTGCATTGAGATTTCCCTATTATTTTTTAATAGTGATACTTGAAATGTATTAATGCCTGCTGAGTAGTGTCAGTGGCCCTTGCATTAGCACATACTGACCTCAGAACTGCACATGGGCTCACTCATTTCTTGTAAGACCTGTGCATCGGAGATATGACAATCCTTTTAGACTGGAAACAAGATTCTTTTGTGTGAGCTTGTGATACAACCTCTGTTTGTCTTCCTAGGAGTCAGACCTGACGTTTCGGTTGGCTAGCGGCCTTGTTATTTGGCAGCCTATGTGGGAACACAGGCAGCCTGAAGTTTCTGCCTTCAACGCCCTTGTAAAACCTGTCAGGAACATCGTTACAGGTCTGTGACTTTGCTGTGGTAATGGAGCTCCTGAGAACTGAGAAATCTTTCCTTTGTGTGATGATGCCTTACGTTCTGTGGCCATCATATTTGAAGGGATATGTTAATCCTGCAGGAAATAGTCAAACTTTTGAGAGTAGTTTAAGGTTGTTCCCCCTCAGAGTCAACTGACGTTTGCATAACAATTAAATAGGAGATGAGAGGGAAATCACAAATAGGAAATGAGAAACTCTTCAGTAGAGTTATTGTTTCCTGTCAGCCTCATATCTGTGTTTCACTATACCTTCCTTAGTTGCTAAGAAGGGCAAAGGCAGTATCTAGCAGCACCCTGACACGAGTGGGGAAGGCCTTCCCAGGCTGGCACTGGACAAAACCTAACAGTGAAGAGTGCACAGTTGGCAGTGTAGGTTCTCCTCCTACCTAGAAATGGTTTTTAGGCCATAGTTTTGCATAATTCCTACAAGGTAGTGAACTGAAAGTGTGCTGGGTTTATCACTGTAGCATTGCTTGCTCATTCTCAAGAGCATGGAGCTGGAATATTCACAGCAGCTCGTCAGATCAGATTTTTCTGGTGGCAAGTCATTTTGGATGTCATATTTTGTTCTGAAGGCTTTGTACATCTCTGGGACAATCCAGAATTGAAAAGGAATCAAGTCTTTCAAATGATTTAAACCCATCTTTGGTATCTAGCTGTTCCTCCCTCTGCTTCAACTTCTAGAATTAGAAAATAGGATTTCAGCCCTGAAAATAACAAAAGGAATTAGTCCTAAGTTTTCTTTGACTGTTGGTATTTTTTCCATAGTTCTGAAGTGTGGTCAGAAAATCCCTAAAGAATAACTTCAGGAGTGAAATGAAATGAAAATACTCTGTTATGTTTTGAAAATGTTTTCAGCAGAACAGAAATAGAAATTGGAACGAGTTTCTTTATGTCAAGGAAGATTCTGTTGCTCAAATTGGGTCAAAAAAGTTTCATTTCCTTAAATTTTCCTTCAAACAATGACTTAAAAAAATTCTACTGGAAAAGCTTAAAATTGTTTTGTTTGGAGTCAGTCTGATACTAAGTCTCATCTGAACAGCTTGAGATGTGACAGGATTTCAAGGATTGTCATCCTAGCCTTTGTGATGCCCTTGTTCTTCTAGAGTATCGCTGATCAAACTTTCTGCATGTCATTCGTCTGTCTCCTGTGGTGAAGGCATTTGTCAAATTGGAAATCACATTCTGAGAGACGTAACCTAGAAAGGAGTGTAATATATGTAAAAATAACAGGAGGAAGAGCTCCAAAATAAAAGGCGCTAGCACGCACAGGAAAACACAATTTGATGCCAAATTGATTTAGGATAAAATTTATATTCAAATTTAATTAAAAAAAAAATAGAGATTTTCAGCAGACAAGATTGTGACAACACAACTGAAAGGATTGTGCAAAAATTAAACCACTTCTTTTTATGGCTGTGGCTAATGCCTAGGAAGTCTGGAGCAGAAGGATGCTGCTTTGGGTTTGGTTTTGTTTTCTGGTTTATCCTTTCCCTGGTACGATTGAATATTAGAGGTGATTCCTGAAATGTCCTCCTTTGGCTTCTTTTCTCAGCTAAGAGAAGTTCTCCCACCAACAATCAGAGCGTGACCTGTGAATCCCCTAATCTGGACAGTGGACATACCGAGGTAAGTTCTATGCTAAGGGTAGACAAGCTTGAATAAGGAGCTGAGGCGGGGGGGGGTGGTGTGTGGAATTAATATTGAAACAGCACTTGGAGTTGCCATCCTGAAGTATTGCATCTCCAGAAGTTAACAGTTCTTCAGAGTTCTTCTGAATGCTCCCAGACCTGTCTGCAGTGGAACCAAAGGGTATGGGGTGCAGTTCTCGGGATCTCCTTGGCCTTTTTCTATCTTTTGTATTTTCTTGGGCAAGAGCCCTGTCTTACCCTGTGCCTGCACAATGCCTAGTACTGAGAAGCCCCGGGCTTGATCAGTCTCTCGCTGGTATTACCATGGTATTATGGTATAAGTAATAGTCATGTCTAAGTACAAATTGCAGTAAGAAAACTAGTAGGGGAGAGATAAATATGTTTATATACCTATTTCCTTTTATTAAAACTATCCAAAGGGACTGCAGGTGGTCTGTGAGACAGCCCAGCCAGATTCTGTGCCTCCAAAGGCCACTTTTTCAGCATGTCATCGTGGAAACTCCTTGGATGGAAGCGTATCCTCCCAAACCTCTCAGGAGAGAGGTACTGCACATCCCAGGTACAAATCTCTTCAGCAGAAAGTTAGGCTGGTGTGACTCAATGGTGGAGGTCGCAAAAGTCCTTTGTCTTGAATCTGCTGTTGTCCATACACACCAAGGGTGCTTGGTGTTTATCTCAATTCAGCAAATCTCAGTTCTGGGTCATGAATAAGGTGATGACACATGATAGTCAGTGTCACTTTCATTGGAGAAGCATCTAGCTGGCCAGTTGGAACAGTTTCTTTGGTATTTTCTAATATGTTAGTTTATTTTAATCAAAGGCACTAACATAAGGTGCAGGTTCAGTGCTCCTTTGGAGCTGGATTCAGTCTCAGGCCACTGGTATAATTTCTGGCTTCCTTCTGGTCAAGTTTCCTTTAACAGAGGATTTTTGCAAGTCTCCCTCATTATGCCTTCTCTGCATCCTGCTGCTTAGCTTGCCTTAGACTACTGGTCCAAAGAAACAGGCTGATGAAGAAGTGCAACCACGCACACTTCCTCCCAGCTTGCCCTGCAGAGCTCAGGCCATAGTTTTCCAGCGTGGCACTGATAAATTAACATCTTTTAATCTAGATTTGTGTACAGAAAGGCAGAACCAGATTTTCAGTAGTGGCCATAAAGTAAAGTGAAGCTGATGAGTGTTTTCAGAGGGTGGAGAGGGAGGGAAGCCTAGCTATATTTTTAGGTCCTTATGGATTTAGGAGTGTCATTTAAACTCCTCCTGAAAATTTTGGTCCAGTTGTTTATCTCTTTTGGGAAATGTCATATCCAAAGCACTGCAGTGTTTGAAGAAATTGCTTCATTACCGTGACAGAAGAAATGTGGGATGGAGTGGGCTTCTGAATATAATCTAGGAAAGGCTCTGATTTCTCAGAAATGGCTTTGGTGCACCCTTTCACTGGTGGAAAGAGCAAAGCTATTCTCGAAGACTCAGATCCCATCAGGAGGCTTCCCTAAGGATTTTGTATTAAGGCTGCTGTTAGTTCAGAGTCTTTAATTTGTGTTAATGTGAGCCAGTAAAACCGAAGTTGGGGACAGAACTGCCTTTCTGTGTGTGAACACTAGTGCTCAGAGTGCACAGCCATAAAAAAAATAAGCAGCCTTTTAAGAAGACGGAATCAGGTGATCGATTTGTCAGGCTGGGTCTGGTGGTTGCTATGGGGATGAAGCTTCAGACAGGCTTTGAAGAGAGCATCATTATGCCTCCTCATTTGCAGGACTCATTGATCAGTTAAAACTGTACAGGGAGCTTTGGTTGCCAGGCAACAGACAACTGGGGAGCAAATGTTGTTTACTCTGCTTACCAACAGCCACAGTATTCCTTTGTCCTTGGCTCGGGTTGAAGGGAGGCTGCCTTTCCACTCTCCCTGCAGTCACAGGCTGATCATATGAACACTAGATTTCCTTCTAAATGAAGTACAGAGTTTAATTTCGGGTTCCTCAGACGCTTCCTGGGGAAATGGCTTCTTCCTCTGATCCTGGCTCATTATCCCTGCTCCACTCAGTGAAAATCTCCATTTACAGATGATGTAGTTTAATTCTGAGGCAAATAAAGCCACAGCCCTTTATCCAGCTGCAGCCTTGAACACACTGTCTGGAAAATTGACTTTACAGGAAGGACTTTTGTGACAAATATTTCATAAGGAGAACATGCCTTGCTCCAGGCTGCGTTGTGCCTCAGGTTTGCCTGTGCTGCATACAGGGGAGCGTGAAAGACTGTTTAGACTCAGACACTGATCTGGGTCCTGCAAAGTGACCTGGGAGCAATGCATCTTCCTCTACAATTGCCTCTGAGGTGGTGGCCTTATTTCCTTCGCTGGGATGCTTTGAGTATCCCAACTATCCTTATGTTTGTTTTACAGACCTCATCTATGTGACACAATCTTGACTGTTAGAAAACCAGCCTTCGCATTAGGTTTATGGGGAAAACTTTATAGCATATATCCATCTATCATTGTTTTCTTCTTCCTAATTCAGTTTTTCAGGTTTTTATGACAGCTCATCTTAAAGTCATCAAACTTGTAACGTTTTTACCTTGAATACAGCACTGGGAGAGAAGCTTTGAATCTATAGATTGCAGATAGTGACATATGCTGACACAGACGGGCTGGTCTGCAGTCGCCAAGTGCCTGCAGTATTAGCCCGTGGGGCTGGCAGCAAACCAGCTCCTGCAGGTTGGAGTTATAGATGCACGCGTTGCTCCAAGCACAGCCTTGCCACCTGCCCCCTCTTTCCAAGCATGTAATATGGGGCCGAGTTTATGTGATTCCAAGTGGTGTCAAAGTTCACAGACACTTCTTTATCCTTTGCCAGTCCTGTATCTGCCTTGGATGCACTGGGCAGTGATCCAGAAGAGCACTTCAAGCATTCCTTTCACTTTAGGCATTTAGAGGTTCCACTGGTCAGTATTGGTGCTTGTTCCCTAATGCTCTGCTGGGCTGTGGCCTTGGATGCCTCTGTTCAGAATGTGAGATAGGGGTGTCCTGCCAATGCTGTTTGCATGTTGTGTAGCAGAGTTGAGAGTAAAAATGCCTTTTAAAAAAAAGTATAAATACCTGATGTTCTTGTGATGATTCCCAAATGCCTGAGAATACAAACCATGGAAGTGCTGTTCATGTTTATAGAATCCAAAAATCACAGAAGTCCTCAGTTCAGTGTGTTTCTAACACACTGAGTGGAAATATCTAAAATGGGTACTTTGGCAGGCAAAAAAAATAGACAAATCTCCAGAGTTCCTGCCCCACCCCCAGCATTTCACACCTTCTTTTCCCATGTGATTCTCATTCCCTCCAACTCCTTTCACTGCTGCCTTTCTGACAGATTGTCTCTTAACAGCTAGTAACTGTACAGAGGGTAGGTCAGGCCAATTGTACTCTGCTGGGAGAGAAATGATATAAAACTAAGCAATAAAGAAGTTGGGGCATTTTATTGCAGTAAGATTGGCTCTGGAAACAGGCTTGATTTTTGGACAGAGCCTTGAGCAACATGGTCTAGGGTGAGGTGTCCCTGCCCATGGCAGGGAGGTTGGAACTAGATGATCTTAAGGTTCTTTCCAACCCAACCCATTCTATGATTCTATGATTCCTTTGAAAACTGAAATCCCTGGAGCCTCATTTCTGAGGCTTACTACAGATATCTTGCTTTTGCCTGCACTAACTTCTACAATACTTAGGATATTCCATGCTAAAACCCATCAGGAAATGACACCACCTGAAAGGCAGAAGAATTATAATGAAGGCTAAAAATGGTCCTTTTCTCTAGCACACCCAGGCAAAGAGCGTCCATAACAGTTTGCTTGTGTAAGAATCAATTTAATTAGCTTAAAGGGTTAACTAACTTAGCTGTCCTGCCTGTTCCTTCTTAAGTAAGGCCTGATTTGTACAAGTGTAAACCATTCCTAAAGATGTATTACTAGCATCTGACCAGCAGAAGCTCAAGGGTTGTCTGTTTCCAGCTGAACAAATTACTCAGCACAAGTGCTGGAGGCCTGCCTTCAGACCACAGTTTAAGAAAGCAAACCTATTCAAGAAAACACTTAACAAAGCATGGACTTGAGTCCTCTAGGGAGCTGAAAGCTAAATATCCACTTACGTGTCTTCAGTAATGCTTTCCTCAGTTGGGGCCTTAGTCCCAAAGGGTCAGTGTCAAATATCCCTGCAAGCTCAAGCAGGCACAGCTGTGTGCACATCCTGGTAATTTCTGCAGAGTGTGGCTTACAGCTCTTGGTGGGTGCCTAAATTTTAGGCCTTTTAGTCAAGCTCTTGGGTCTTTTCGGGTGGACCAGCATGTATGCTAGGACAGACCTGGTTTCCAGCTATCCAAGAAAACTTTGTGGTATCAGGCATGATCCCTGAAAGAACAGCTGAACGTACAAACCTGACATCATCATTGAGTGGTTCTTTATTCAGAGAGCTGAGTACCTAAGGAGGGCTGAGGAACCTAATGACTAACATTTGTACTCCTCCTCTTTGGAACAGGGTGTCCTTGGTGATCCCACCATGCCAGAAGTCTCGCTATGCCACATACTTCGATGTGGCAGTGCTGCGCTGCCTGCTGCAGCCACACTGGTCCGAGGAGGGCACGCAGTGGTCACTAATGTACTACCTGCAGAGGCTGAGGCATATGCTGCAGGAAAAGCCAGAGAAACCACCTGAGCCAGAGATCACCCCCTTACCAAGGCCTCGCAGCAGCTCCATGGTGGCTGCTGCACCCTCTCTGGTGAATACCCACAAAACTCAGGTAAGCACTTGCCATCAATAAGAAAATAGGAACTGTTGTGGTGATGCCGGGAAGTGATGGCTGGATAACTAGTGAAAAGCACAGCTTTGGTGTTTTGGTTAAACTGCCCAGAGGTCAGATATGTGCATCGATTCAGAAGGAGACCCTGAGAACGATGAGGGGTTTGGAGGCAGAATATGACGCAGAGAGTCAGAGCTGGTGACTCCTGAAAGTTCAAGGGTTGATTTGGGATAATTAAGGTGAACTGTGATAACATTAACTTTTAATGTGAGAATATACTAATGTAGTTGTCAGAAGAAATCAGACTGCCTTTATGGTATGCTGTAATGCTCAGGTCACACTGAGCTTCTTTGGTGTAACCCCTTGAAAGAGAGAAAAGGAATCACAGTTGGTACAGCACCGAACACTCCAGGCAAACACCTGGGTTAAAATATTGAAGTAGACTTTGCAAACAGTGTCAGTGAGCAAAAGCCCTCCATGTTGTTATGTCTTTTCCTGCTGTTATTCTTACTGCATAACTTTTACCGCTGTATTTGCCAACAAAACCTCTGTAGACAAACTGTCCTAATAGGTGTCAAGACTTGCTGGAAAAGGAACCCCAGGCTCCTGACCTTGGTACAGTAAGGATCCTCATGTTAGAGCTTAAATGTTTGGGGTTTTTTTGTTCGTGTAGCTCCCTTGTGTATTCCAGGGATAAAAAGGGGATGCTGCTGCAGTTTCAGTTAATCTTCTTGTTGATTCGTGCTACTTTTAGGTTGTGCACTTTTCTCCTGTCATGTGGGCTTTTAACAGCAAATTATGATTTATTGAGTTGATGGAAGTGCCTAACAGAATTTAATACAGATTCTATTTTTGCAATCCAATTTTATGCCGCACCTCAAGTAAAAGGCTGTACCTTCTGTTAATATTGCTGTCAAATGTCTGTCTTGAGTCAGAACTCTCAGAATTTTTGGTGGTTTTCGTTAAAATCCTTGCTTTCAATATTGTAGAGCTCTGGCAGTTTTTGGGATGTCATTTCATAAGGGAGAAGAGTGAAATATCTCTTCTCCTGTATAGTCCAGATGCTCGTAAGCCAGAAGACAAGCGTAAGCAATGTAAATATTAGTACTGTTATTTTTAAGTCTCAGGATTTTATAGGCATTCTTACGATTTTTATGCGAGGGCTGGTGGTAACTTATGGTTTTAAGGGCTCAACAGCAGCAATATTGTTTAAACTGTGTTATACTTTAGTGTCGTTTCTATAAAATGGTGCCCATTTCATCCCTGTGAAAGCTTGACATACCTCCATGAATTCCGGGTGATATGAAATACTCTTCAGTCTTCGTCTACATTTGCATGGGGATTTTATAGGATTGCTGGGCATGTACAGAAAAATCTTCCTTAATGTCATCTCCTGGAGGGCAAATTGGAAGATATTGCTGTTGCTGTGGTTCGCTGTTTCCATGCATCTACTGTCCTTTTGCCCTTGCTCAGAACAACCCAAATTCAGTTACTAGTGCAACAGCGCAGTGGTTCTCAGCACAGTGGCAGCATGAATGGGTTTGTTTTCCATAGGCACTGTTTGCAGGAGTGCTGGTTCTTGTCTCTATACTGTGAAACACTTCCCTCCTTTCACACACTTGGCTATTTCTTGCTTCTCCAGGCTGTTTCTCTTGCAAAAGATTCCTTTACTTAGTCGCTGTTCACTAACATTCTTCTGTTAAATCCATTTGGCAATTCCACTGTGTACTTTGTAGCTGTTAACGTGAGGACTGTGTCCAGGGCGTTCTTCCCTCCAGGGCTAGGTTTGATTGCTTTTGGTAACCTCTGTGTCAGTCCTGTGTATTTTTACTGTACTTCATCAAATTGGAATCCTGTTTAAAAGGGTTTCCAATTTGTTATGCAGAACAGCTGTGATGGAGGAGGTGAAACGCTCTTCCATGCAGCTAAAGTCTCAGCTCATGCCCTGCTGCTTTACAACTCTGAGGACTGAGAAATCTGTGCAGTGCATAGAGACACCGAGGCTCTCTTTCATCCCAGCCAGCTGTAGGGACTTAACTGCTGTTCTCAAATTCAGAGTCTCATTACTCAAGGCTCTTCGCTAGTCAGAGGCAAGAATGCCACCTCCAGAGGGTTAAGATTTGTAATTTCTTTCTATCTAAGTGTATCTAAGGATATACTCAAAGCCTGCTTTCTCTGTCTAGGTCTTAAATTGCTAACACAGTCATCATTTCTGCTCAAAGGTTGATCAATGACTTTTCAGAAATACCAGCGCTCTGTGTTTCAGCAGGCTAGATTTAAAGTAGCAGGCAAAAGCTGATTTAAGACATAACCAGCTGCCTGCAAATCACATCAGGGACCAGTAGATTTTTCTGGTAAATCCACATTCTTTTTATTGTTCTGCAGTTTATCAGAGTAACTTCCTGCATCTCCCTAAGCCTCAGCAAAACTCTCACATTTCTTCCTGGTTTCTGTGTGCCTGAAATCACATTTCAAATATGGGCTACAGCAGTTGGGATTGAGAGAACGTGAGTCTTGCCTAGTAAACTAGCAGCAAAGAATGCCAGCACTCCTTGTTGCATAGGAAAAGGAGTACTGGATAGAGTGTGAATGAAATAAATACTAGCTTCCTCTAGAAAGTGGCTTTAGTCTAAACATATTTCAGACCTGGCAACATACGCTAAAGGAAATCTGCATTGCACCTGCACACAGTGAATTCAGCATAAGGAATTCACAATAAGTATACAGGAAGTGAAACCTTCAGAGGCTCACAGACCTCTGCACTAAGATTGCAGAGGCAAAGAGCCAAAGCTTAAATTAAGCAAGCGACCAATGCAGCTGTAATGCTTGCTGCAATGCTAATATCAAGCCAAGAGTCTCAAGTGTAATGGCTTGAGAATTGAGAGATATACTAATGAGCTGGTAGCCATACAGTCATGCAGAAGGAAGGCAAACCAAAACAGAAACAACAAAACCTAGAGTAGCAGCCCCCAAACTATTTTGTTTTCTTATCCATCTTATGCATATCATAACTGCCACATAGTCCACTGCACAAAATAGCCACGTTTTTAATCAGTCTTCAACAGGAATCCAAGCTTGATTCATTAAAGTACGTCACAGACCACACTGTAGATTTAAGGTGATTCTGTAATTTGCTTTTCTAGTGTTTGCTTGATACCTACCTTAAGCAGATTTCAGAACTGGGACTGGGTCTTCCTGTGTGTTTGTACGGTTTCTAATCCACTAGGCCCTGATCCTTACTCTGACCTTTTGGGGACCATAAGCACTTCATAAAACACTGATTTAGAAAGAAATGGGCAAAGATACTGAATCTGGAATAAATCTGTGTGATGAGCGCTCTGGCTGTCTTCAGCCAGAAAAGGCCGGAGAGCTCTAAAAGCTAAGAACTAAGCCATATGGATTACTTGCTGGCCTCGCTGTTGAGAGCACCGAGGGTTGAATCCTGATTTGCTGTCTATAGAATTTATATATGATTCCTCCCCCGAATCTTTAGTTATATATGAAAATGGTTTAAAAGCATATCATGGCTGAAAACAATGGTGAAGAGGAATCTTTCTGTTGTGTGTCTTCTTCATTCTTGTGTTGATAAAATGAATAGGAAGAATTCAAGGGTAGGCTTTGATTAGTCTGAAAAGTCTCTGAAGAATATGTGGTGGCCAGTAGCCCAATACTGCAAACACCATAACTGGTGCTTAAGACTTCAGCTGCAAAGACTGTCATTGGCTTTTGCTGGACCTTCATATGCATAAAACTGCACACTTGTGTACTGCAGAGCTGGCTGGCTCTGCAGGATGCAGTCTGCCTAGGCAGAATCTAAACCTCCTATACCATAGAAGTCCCTTCATCTATTGTGGTCATGTGGCTATCTCTGGATCGAAAGCAAAAAGGTGTTTTAACATGACCCTGTTGTTTAGCTGAACGTTTATGATGGGGGAGCAAGGAAAAGGAGCATCTCCATTGGAAACAAGCTGGTATTTAGGCAAAAGAAAATTACCCTGAGGGAGTTTGGTCAGGTCAGCTGTACAAACACCTCATGAGGAGTGGCATCAGATCTTTAATGAGAACAGATGGCCAGGAGCTGAGCTTATGCCACCTTTTGTAGCAAAGCCTTTCTTTACAGTAGGCAGCTGTAACGCGTTTTCCTCAGTGCAGAAGGGGAGTGGAGTGCCCTCTACTGAAACTGGAGTAAGTCTCAAGGTTTTCACTGTCCTGAGACATTCGCTGCTATATGTCGTGAGACATATAGCTGAGGGGGCTTTCACAAGTATGATGAGAACTGTGATGGACAGATCTTGGAGCACTATTATTACAAGTGAAGTTATATTGCTGATGTAGAAGTTTTAGGTTTGTGTAGTGAGTAAATAGATTCTTTTACAGACCCAGCCTCTCGAAGGGACAGTGCTACTTACTGCAGCTTAGGTCCAAAATACATGCTTAAAGGCATATGTCATTAAGGGCATATTCTCTTAGATCTTAAATAAAATCCTTCAGAAAAGGTAGCCGTTGTGATTGCTCATAAATGTAAACCAAGGCTTCAGGAAGATCATCAGCTACCCAGAGTCATACCTGGCATCAGAATCAGAGTAGAACATGGTCTTTCCATGCCGCTAGACCACACTGACAGCAACACCTGAGGCTTTCTGTGGCAGCACAACGTGCTGTACTTTTTTAATGTGGTTACAGAAATGTTACACAAGGTCAATAATTCCAGGAGCTTCTAAATTTGGTTTGTTCATTTGTTTTTCTTTAAATGTGTCGATAGTGTCTTGTGTAATGAACTGAAGGTCCTTTTCCTTTACAGTGCTCGTGTGACAGCTCTTGGAAGTAGCCTTGTTTTTAAAGCTGGTTATCCTCTATTTCTCCTTGTGTTTACTGTCTTCTTTTGGGAGCTGCAGGATCTTACAATGAAATGCAATGAGGAAGAAAAATCACTAAGTGCAGAGGCATTTTCCAAGGTTTCAATGACTAACTTGCGCAGACCAGCAGTTCCAGATCTCTCCACAGACCTGGGGATGAACATCTTCAAAAAGGTGAGTAAAAGAAAATTGTACTTCAGTATGCCTATGATTCAGCACCTCAATGACCTGCTAAGTAGCAGCCGAAGGTCTGTTTGGACTATGTACTCATGCCATATGTGAGATTGACATCTCTTTTCATTGGAAGTGATTCTCTGTGTTATTACGTAGGTTTTTATATGCACATTCCAAACACAGTACTTTATTCAGATAACTGTCCTGCTAAAACTGCATGAGGAGAGGGTACTCAAACACTGCTGATTTTTAAGTGCTGGTGCTCACTGTAGTTCCAGCTGATTCAGTGAGTTCTTCCAGTGTTTTTGGTTCATGAAGCTGTGAGTTTGCAACCATCCGGGATAATTAGAAGAGTTTTGTGCTCATGGTCTGAGAAGGTCATAAAATTATACGAGGGCATCCATCCCAGTGTAAGGAAAGACTGAGTTCCTTTAAATGCTCACATAGTTCCAGAGTGCAGATAGCAGCTATCAGGGTTAAATGGCCGAGATAAAAAGCTTAGAGTGGAAGGTTATTCTTGGGCCACACATGTGTGTTATCCTTTTCTCTCAAATGGTAGCTTGGATGCCTCAAAGTCTCTACCTGCTCTCGTATCTTCTCCTTTTCTTCCTGCAGTTCAAGAGCCGCAAAGAGGACAGGGAGCGTGAGCGCAAAGGGTCGATTCCTTTCCACCATACTGGGAAGAAGCGGCAGCGAAGGATGGGGGTACCCTTCCTCCTCCATGAGGATCATTTGGATGTCTCACCCACTCGCAGCACTTTCTCCTTTGGCAGTTTCTCTGGAATCGGAGAGGAGCGGCGTGGCATTGAGAGAGGAGGATGGCAAACCACCATATTAGGTGAGATGATGTTATTTCTGCCTCAGGTTCTGTGTTGTTCCTGTCCATAACAGTCAGAGAACAACAGAGGCTTGTTCTTCTTCCATCCTATTGCCATCTTTTGTGTTCCATTACATACCTGTCTGTAGAAGTGGCAACTGTGCTGACAGCAGACCTGAAAGGCCTTCCATTTTAGTTTACTTTCCCTCTGAAAACTTCCATCTGTACTGGAATAATAGCTACTGTAGCAACCTGTAATATCTGTACCACTTGAATACACTTTTCCTGAGTGGTAGCAAGTGGTGTGCAACTGCAGCTTAAAATAGATTCAAGGAATGGTTGCATCCTCTTCTGTTAAAGAGAACTCTCTGGAGAGGCATCAAGTGGTCATTAGGAGTATGGCAAAAAAATATTCAGTCTTCCTCAAGTGAATGCTGGATACAGTAGAAATGGGGTATTGTCTCAGATAGTGAGGCTTGCAATTTTTTGATACTGCAAAGGTACTGTGTTTAAACATAAATATTGGCTCCTTCAAGCTTCCAAGTTCTCTGAACAGTGCTTAAGCTTTGTGTCTGTTTCACAAACTTGCTCCTGATGTCATAGATTTTTCATCCTGGCACCCTTTCTTGGAGACGATAGGCAGCAAAATGATTGCCTAAGGCCATGGCAGAGCCTTCTCATTTTCACTGGCTTAGGTGGCATTGTTTTGGTAAGGTCTCCATCGTAAACGTCTTTGGGACACCAGACAATGAGCTTAGCCAAGCAAAGCCTTAAAGATTTGTATGTATTTTGTCAATGGTTAATATACAAACACCAAGAGATTTGTACAAGCATTAAAAAATCTAGTATCCAAATCCTCCTTTCCATATCTTCAGTAGCTCAAGAAATCTGTTATATTTTGATCTCGAGGGCTCCAGATTTTTGTCCTCCTTAACTTATAGTTCTTTCTCTCTGATATCTCAGTGAAATCGTGTATTTCAGATTCAATTGTCCACAGAGCCTACTTTAGACAGTCCCCCTCTTTCAGTAGGTTCTTTTGGTTTGTAATTTGTTGTATTCCTTTGCTTTAGCACTCCCCATCCTAATACACCTGTTTCTTTTGGATAAGAAGAAACCAAATTCCTATAACCAGCCCCAAAGGGTGGAATCTTTCAGTGCTGACCAGTCTTGTTTTACTGCTGGTGGGTGACACTGTAGGTGTTGGCTAAATCAGTCTGTGCTGAGGGGAAGAGCCTTGCAAAGAGTTTGTACGTTCAGTCTTTATGTCAGTGAGCCCCTGTGAGATACCCCACGATAATGTTTGGTCCTGCTTCACAGGGTCGTGGAAGGCCTTCGCTTCTGCGGACTCAAATCCTTCAATTTCGGACTTCAGCTGCTGTTTCTTACCTCCAAGCACCTTAGATGAGTAAACTAAATACCCATTTATTGCCTTCACCCTAGGAAAGTTTACCAGACGGGGGAGCTCTGACACAGCCACCGAGATGGAGAGCCTGAGCGCCAGGCATTCCCACTCCCATCACACGCTGGTCTCTGATCTGCCGGACCACTCGAACAGCCACGGCGAGAACACAGTCAAAGAAGGTACATTTAACACACCAGGAAAAAACCGTTTCACTGAAATATCAGGAAGCTGAGGAAGGGTTACTGTTTCCTTTTCTGAGTATATGACTAAGTGTTTTTTCTTTCTCCCTCCCCCTGTATCTCTTGAGGGGTATTTTTGTTCTGTGTAGGAAAACGTTCCAAACCTTTCAGGCTGATCTGGTGCAGTTTGTAAAAGGAAAAAAAAAAAAAAAAAAAAAGAAAAATACTTGGCAGCCATCATCAGAGAGAAAGCAGGGTTTGGTTTTTTTATCACCTTACCACAACAGCACAGAAGTTTGGCAGAAACTTGGTATTGCTAATTTTAGTGATTTCCTGGGGAGTCTGCTGGTATTTAATGCCCCTTTGCAGTCCACAGCTGCTGGATTGTGCTGAAAATCACAGGGTTTTTTCTTATTTCTCCTGGTTCCTGGCTTTGAAGCCGGGATAGAAGCCTGGCTTTGAAATTTACTTGAAGCCTCCCTGGGGCTTATCTGTCTTGGAGGCCTCTGCAGAAATAGCAATGCCAGTACGATCATGATGGGAGACAGGATGATGATACAGAGGATTCCCTATGCTCTCTCCGCCTGGCCGAACACAGTGAATTAAGGGATAGTGGGCAGTGACAACAAGATCCTGCACTTGGATCACAACAATGCCACGCAGCACTCCAGGCTTGGGGAAGAGTGGCTGGAAAGCTGACCAGCAGTAAAGGACTCGGGGGTGTTGGTGGATAGCTGGTTTGAATAAGGGCCAGCAGTGCGCCCAGGTGGCCAAGAAGGCAAATAGCATCCTGGCTTGTAAACAAGCACAACCCCAGTTTCCCGTTTCATTATCCTAGAGATGGAAATTTACAGATAGCCATTTTCCTCCCTGCAGTGCGGTCCCAGATCTCCACCATCACTGTGGCAACCTTCAACACTACCTTGGCCTCATTCAATGTGGGCTACGCTGATTTCTTTAGCGAGCACATGAGGAAGCTTTGCAACCAGGTGCCCATCCCTGAGATGCCTCATGAGCCGCTTGCATGTGCCAACCTCCCCCGGAGCCTGACAGACTCCTGCATCAATTACAGTTGCTTGGAGGATACGGATCACATTGATGGAACCAACAACTTTGTCCACAAGAACGGCATGCTGGATCTCTCGGTAATTGGCAAGGAATGAGGAAAGCCAGGTCCCTCTTCTGTCAATGTAGCTGTACCATTGAGATCAGGGGTTTGATGGGCTTTTCCTCCACCTCTTTATATGACTTCTCTCAGCAGTACATAAAGGTCAGTCAGATACACTTGTGCATATCATAAAAGTCTCCTCTGAGATACTGCAACTCCTGTTACTCCTTGCAAGGAGCGCATGTGCATGTGGAATGCACACATCAAATCTTAAGTGATATCATGTAATGGCTGTGTTCCTGGTGCATGCACCAAGTTCCCTACAAACCAGTATAAAGCTGAATAGCACCTTTCTTCTAATGGCACCTTAAAACTCACCTTTTCTGCTTTCCCCTTAATGACTTGACAGCTCCTGACGCACTGAAGCAGTGTCCTCAGGCTCACAGATGTCTCTTGGTTTCCTTTTCTGCCTGACTGTGCCCAGCCTGTGGTTTCTTGTCTTACACCTAGATTGCAGGCTTGAGGGGTTAAGGGTTGTATGTACTTCATTCCGAGTTTGTACTGTGCCTGCTATAACAAGTCTCTGCTCTACCTAGGATTTCCAGGCACTAAATAGCACTTGGGGAGAAAATAAGTCAGACTTTAAATATGATGTTTGAATCTCCCAGGTGGTCCTGAAGGCTGTTTACTTGGTCCTGAACCATGACATCAGTTCCCGAGTTTGCGATGTGGCCCTGAACATTGTGGAGTGCTTACTTCAGCTTGGTGTGGTGCCCTGTGTAGAGAAGGTTCGGAGGAAGAGTGAGAACAAAGAAAATGAGGCCCCTGAAAAGAGACCGAGTGAAGGATCCTTCCAGCTCAAAGGGGCTGCTTCTGGTGGTTCAACTTGTGGATTTGGAGCTCCCCCAGTTAGTGGAGCTGGAGATGGAGGAGAAGAAGGAGGTGGTGGAAGTGGTGGAGGCGGTGGAGGTGGAAGCGATGGAGGTGGTGGAGGAGGGCCGTATGAGAAGAATGACAAAAACCAAGAAAAGGTTTGTCTTGCTTCCCTTTATACAATTCCCAAATGGACTGTAAGGTCTGTTAAGATGGAGTGTGCGGGTGTATGCACCTGCCCTTCTGGTTTCCCTCCTTGGTTTTGCTTTTGCACCGCAATGACAAATTAATTTGTTTTACTCTGGTGCTCAGTTGGGGTTCCACAGAAGAAACCTGTTTGGAAATTCAAGCATTGTAACTACAGCGAAGCAGCTGCCAAAAGCACAGTTTGTGAGCCTTGCATGGACGTTTTCAGTATCTTGTCAAAGGGCCTGAAACCCTTGATCACAATGATTTTTTGGGGGGGTTATTATTAATAAGTTATAAGGAAAGCCAGAATCCAGTGTGAGAGCAATTTCTTTTCTTTGATGGCCAGAAATCATGAATTTTTCATTATTGCTATGAGAATTGGCCAAGAGATGCTGTTGCTGACCTCGAAATTTCTCATTCATAGTAGCATAATACCTAAGACACTTTAAAAAGATGCTTGTTTTTCTGCTCAAGAAAGCCAGCTCTCTGGTTTTTCAGGCAGAATTCTTTGAAGTAAGTGCTGGGTGGTGTTCATAGCAGTTTGCATGGGGCTGTGTATTTCAAAGCATGGCTTTTTGAGGGGAGATGAAAGGGAGAGGGCTGGTCCCTAAGCTTGAAAAATAATTGGAGTAAACATTTCAAGAGTCACAACTCAGTAATGGAGTGTCTGAGAGGAGAAATGGACAGCAACTTGTTAAAAGTACTAGCAAAATACTAGTGGTTGGGACGTGGTTTCACACTGTCTTTCTCTCTGTGACCCTCAGGATGAAGGCCCATCCGTCAGCACCCATAGGCTGGCACTCACAATGCTCATCAAAATTGTGAAGTCCCTGGGGTGTGCCTATGGTTGTGGAGAAGGACACCGAGGGCTCTCCGGAGATCGCCTGAGACACCAGGTATTCCGGGAGAATGTAAGAGAATTAAAGCTCATTATAGTGTCCCCCCTGTACTTTGGACATCAGCTGCTGAGACTGCTGTCTGCCCCTCTGTAGCTTTCTCTGTATTGACAGTAAATGTATTGCTCTTTGCCCTAGCTCACAGCCTGTGTTGCAGCCCAGCCATAGCAGATTTGTAGCTGTTGATGTTATCTTCTAGCCCCTGGGGCTTGCTAAGAGTGCACCTGAGGCCCCGGGTGCATCTGACCACACCAATGAATGGGTTGTCTGGGAAGGGACAAACAAATGGGAGCAAATCCCCTGTGTGAGCTGGTATGTTTTTTCACGTTGGCAGTACCCCAACAGAGTATGCTATTTATAAGAGGTGCAGCTATCTTGGGTTGCATATCTAAATCCAGAAGTCTAGTTATGTCCACCTTTCCCAATGGTGATCATGACTGGTTGCTGCTGGGCTGCTCCATCAGCTCCTGATAGTTGGAGTGCACTATGCTTGCAGGCATGCTAGCGTGCTGCAAGGGATTAGAAGACTCATGCCCTGTTGAAGGGCAGGGTGGATGGTCACTCTTGATTCTTTAGATTTTTGGTTCTGCCCAAGTTGAAGCAGTGGAAGGTGTCCAGGATGTAAGTCCAGACATCTGACTCCGTCTAGAAGTTTGAGTCCCTGAGGTCAGCCCAATTCCCTCTCAGATGGGAGCCTTTCAAAGGCTTTCTCCAGCACATGCCTGCTCCTTGCTTCCTGTGCTTGCAGCAGGGAGCATTTTTGATGCCTCATGAGAATTTACAGTGGCGTAGGTGGGAGCCAAGTGCTTCTCCATGGCTTTGTTTAGCCTGAACCATGCCAACAGAGCTATAATTTGGTTCTGGGATCTGAGCTGGGTGGCTCAGAGATGGATTGGCTGCCTCTGCGTTATGCAGCATTCTTCTCTTAACTGGGCTCCTGGGTACTGGGGAGACTGCAGCAGTAACGTTAGTTCTGGACACAGTGGGACAGATGGGGGTAAGAGAGTCCCAGTGGTAACAGTAGAAAGGTTCTGCACAGAGCACTGGTTGAACACATAGCATAGTCATCAAAATGATGGGTAGGCTCTTATGTTGTGTTGGAGCTGAGCCAGCAAAACATTTAGGCCTATGCATAACATGAAGCATAAATGAATAGGTCTCTTGGAGCCAAAGTTCTTACCAGACTTATTGAATTGAAGTATTTACCGGAAGAGATTTTCCTCCATGTCTAAGTCTGCTGCATCTTCTGTGCATTTGTCTGGCCAAACTGCTTTGCATGCACCATTTGTCTTGACTGCATGGACAATCACATGTCTGAGTTTACTGGAAACTTAAGCCCCCTATTGTAGGTAGCAGGAAAGTTCATGTTTCCCATAAAGCTGATATTTCAAATTCTCTAAGCCCAGCATGCATGGGGTCCCAGTAGGATGGATACCTGTCATAAGAAGTTAACTTCTAATTAACAGCTTTTAAATAAAAAGCTAATTTTTTGCATGATATAAGTTGGTCACTGGGTATAGATGCATCAAATAGGTTGGGTCTGAGCCAGAGGCTGAAAATGCCTGAAGCTAAGAACCTTTTTCACCAAGGCGATAAGTGTGACTGAGATGGGACAGTCCTACTTCATTCATATGCAGTGAGGTTTTACCTTGGGGTTGGGAAGAGGAGGAGAGGCCTTGAGACATGGCCAGCATTGGCTTCACCACCCCCTCCAAACAGTGGCACTCATACTGGTACACTGCCTCTTGTTGGCTTCAGAGGCAAACCTGTCCTCTGTTACAGGACCCGAACCTTCCAGCTCCTAGGGCAGTTACTTTAGACAGCACAGCAGAGCACTGCCTAAGCAAGAGCAAAAAATACCCTGCTCCTCTTAGCAAAACTCAAACATGCACTTTGATGTGATGGATATCATTGCAGGCTCAAAACTGCCTCACAAAGCTGTACAAACTGGATAAGATGCAGTTCCGGCAGACCATGAGGGACTATGTGAACAGGGATTCCCTCAATAATGTGGTGGATTTCCTGCATGCTTTACTGGGATTCTGCATGGAGCCAGTCACTGACAGTAAGTATAGCTGGCATCAAAAACTCTCACTTGAATATTCCTAAGCTGTACCATCAGAAAAAAACATGCCCTTTTCCTTTGAAAAGAAAAAAGTGAATTACTATACGTGGAATATAGTGTATCCTCAGCCAGAGTGGGTCAGAGGAGTTGGATCTCTTCTGATTTGACCACCCAGTGATCTCGTATCACCCAATGCACCTGAAATTGAAGGCCTCTCTTTTGATTCATACCTGTCGCTCATGGCTTTCCAGTGGAAATATTTTCATTCAGCTGTGCCTCATGCAGGAAGGTTTCTGCTTCATGACATGGGCAGGCACCAGCTGGAATGGCCTGTTTTACTCTAGGGTTTATTCTGAATGGAGATATAATTGAGCATTAAAACCCTCTGTTGTGCCTCAGGTGAGGTAGTAAGTAGCAAGAACAGATTGAATAAACAAGAACATGAACACACAGATGCACATGCCTGCAGTTACGAGTGTGTGTGCATGTCTTTCTACCTATATGTATATATGTTTTATTTTGATTTTAAGCTAGGAGAAAATATTCCAGGTGCTATTAGAATGACCAAACATTTAATTTTTGTTTGGTTAACTATTGTTCCATTAACAATGACTGTTTGCAGAGTAGGAGTAGCTCCTCTGAAGCACTTGGTGAGTCTGACTAGTCTATTTGCCTGCCTCTGATCCCAGGCATTTCAAAGAAAGCATCAAAAATATTCTATAGCAGGCTTTTGTGAAGATGTCCAAGGCTGTTTCCCCAAGTATTCATCAAGTATTGACAGGCTCACGCTTTGAAGCGTGGCAGCTCATACAACTTTTGAAAGGCTTTTCTCTCACCTAATCAAACTGGGATATTTCTTATTATAAATGTGTAATTCTTTTTTGACTCTTTCTGAGAGCTCAGGTCACCTTGTGCCTCTTGCAAAACCAGCATTCCTGTAGTGCAGAAGACTTCTTTTTCATGGGTGTTGTCACTTAGCAGCTTAATCAAACATCTCTTGTCCTTTAGAACAGTAAATAGCAAAGCTGGAGGTATTGTTCAAATTTTATGTCTTACTCTGTACATTCTCTGAGACATGGATAAAAGAGTGGTCCTGATCCTTTCAAACCTTTTTCATACTCCAATTTCTGAAAGATTTCATTTTTGTCATTTATTTTAACCTTTACTTCTGCTTGGTGTGGGATTGTGAGAACTGAGCATAAGATATTAGGTGGTGGCTTGCCCATGTGTCTGAATCTCTTTGTATGTATTAAGCCGTCTTTTTTTAAACCATTTCTAACAATGGGGCTTGCTTGTACTTGAATTTCACAGATAAAGCTGGATTTGGGAATAACTTCACCACAGTGGACAACAAGTCTACAGCTCAGAGCGTAGAAGGTATTATCGTGAGTGCCATGTTCAAGTCGTTGATCACTCGCTGTGCTTCCACTACACATGAACTGCACAGCCCAGAAAACCTGGTAAGCACTTGATTTCATGTTAACAAAGTTACTTTTTCACTTGAGTGTCACCAGTGGGGCTTTACAATGAAGAATTAGTTCAGTTTAGCCAAATCCCTTGAGTGTAGCAAGCTATGCAGTCACAGTTGAAACATGATATAAATGTGATGCCCTCCTTATATTTCTGCCTTGGAACCTGGCGCCTTAGCCAGGATGAAAGTTGTGCCCTCTGAATTGCATTTGTCCCTCTGTTCAAGCAGCTTCTGTGTTGTGTTTTATTTTGCTTCCAAGTGGATTAGTAGCATAGTGTGGAGCAAGGGATTAATGAACAAGAGCACAGCCAGCATAAATCAACTTTTAGCCAAAGTTAAAGCCAGTTTATGTGGTTAAGGACAAGCCTGTGGCAGAGTATGTGACTTACTGAACAGCTATTTGGTACATCTGCCCAAGGTTTAAACAAACATTCCATTTACCAAATACCTGGAGGAAAGTAAAGTGCTGCTGCTTGCTGCCTATGTGCTGTCTTCCCAGAGCAGTCAGTAGAATGGATGATGTGCGCTCTCTTCTTCCAAATTGGTGCAGAATCTAGCAGCTAGTTTCAGAACACTTCCTTTATTATCAGAAAATAGCATTCCTTATGGAAGCAACTAAGAAGCACTCTTGAGCTCCATCCATGCAGCAGCACTCTAGAGGCACTGAAGCCCAGCTAAAAGGACAATAATCCTCCACGAAGGGAAGGAAGAAGAACAATAACATCTTAAACCATCAGGATAGTTTATCCAAGTTCTCTTTTCCTGTGGGTATTCCTCCTTTGGAATGTTTTTCAACAGTGATGTGGTGGGATGCAGAAAAACGTGTTACTGGATCTAGATTTGTAAATTTTCCTTACAAATTGTATGTCTTTCTGGACCCTGTTTTAGTTAGTGTGTACCTTTAAGCATGGCACCATCATTTGTGCCTGTATAGAGAACATAGTACACGGAGTATAGGTGAGGATTTCCTGTTGCTGTGTCACTCTTTGAAGTCAATCTTGTGTTCTGTATCTTATGAAACAGAGCCTTTATCAGTATATAGATCCAATTATATGTTTGCTTGGGGTTTTTTTGTTGTTGTTGAAAGCTGGCTGTGCAGTTCCTAGCTGGGAATTTTTGGAATAACCCAAGATCTTTCAGGAAAGTTCACAGATCAAAAATCAGGTCCTGTAAAAAACTGTTCCCTCCATTCCCTTGCCCTCAGATATAGAGGTTATTTGTCATGTCACAGATGTATATGAATGTTCAGAACTAAAAGCAGCCTGGAGTGTATGAGTAGGTTGGGGAATGAGTGAGTCATTCCTCTTTCTTCCCATGATGTAAAGCTCTAAAATAATTAAGTAAAATCCCAAGACACCCACTGGTTTTGAAACATAACATGCAATTTTTTGCACTCTACTTCCCCCTCTCCCCTTAACTTTTTCATGCCTTTTAAGATTTTGGGGCTAGATGAATGGCATAAACCAGGCTTTAACTCATCTTTGCAGCTCCCTCATCTTGCAGCTGTTTTAGCCTCTGATACCTCTACGTCTGCTGTAGCCCATTACAGAGCATGTTCCCTAACAATAATGCTCCTCATTGTCTGCTTCTTTTGAGTGCACTAAATGGAGTTTCCAGCTTTTGATCCCAGTCAGAAAACACAAACCCTGTGAATGGAGAGTATATCACACAACAGCCAGAGGCAGTAATGGCCTGCTGAAGTACCTTAGAAATGACTGATACTTACTTCTTCTTCACAAGCTGCAGACTGAATTATTTCATTTCCATGATGTCTTCCTACTCAGGGCTTGTACTGCGACATCCGACAGCTGGTCCAGTTTATCAAGGAAGCTCATGGGAATGTGTTTCGGAGGGTGGCGCTCAGTGCCCTCTTAGACAGTGCTGAAAAGTTAACACCAGGAAAAAAAACAGAGGAAACAGAGCAAGAGCCAAAACCTTCTGGGAGCAAAAGGTGGGTGTATAGGAGGGAGAAGGGAAATGACCTGCATATGGCTGTATGACTACATGCACTGAACACAAATGTAGAAAGTCTGAGGGCTTGTGTGTTTTATCTTGATAGCGCATGTCAGTTCTTGATGTACAGAATTGTGCTGTGGTAGCAGTCTCCTTTAAAATTTAATGAACTGAGACAGCAATAGATTTGCAGCAGAAAATGTTAACCTTACTCTCATACAAGAGTGTTAACCTAACTCTCATACAGGAGGCCTAAGAGAACAGTGCAATGGAAACTCTGGAAGAAGGAAAGGTTAAGAAAAGTAAGAAGCATAGTGTCAATCCCAAAACACTGTGTGGATGTAGCTTTTAATGCATCACATCCTTAGTGTTATTAATCTGACAGGTAAACCCTGGTATGCAAAACAAGTCCCAGAAGAAGTCTCATCCTGCCATGCTGCTTTATCAGAAAGAAATTTTCTCTGGTGCTTTGAGGCTTGTCACATTAAAATGTTGGGTAAAAGGATTAAGAAAGTTGCAAAACTCCTAAAAGCCTTGGCTTTGCTTCTAAGAGGTGATGACTTTTTCTTGAATGGTTATATATAGAGGCAGTAAATTGATAAAGAGAGGGTACAAATCTAAAGCAGCTCAGCAGTGCTGGTTTCCATGTCAAACAAATAGCTATGTGATGACCATGACGTGGGCCATCCATTTAGTTTAGCTGATGATTTATATTGTGTGTATAGATCTGAGGTGGGAAGCGTCATCATTGACAAAGGCCAGGCATCTGCTGCCCCTGATGAGTGCCGTAGTTACGTCTCCAGCCGCCCAATGCAAACTCCAGAACAGTAAGTAAATACTGAGTTGTTTCACACGTTATTGTCAGTAGCTTCCTTCTGGGGTTAGTACAAATGGGCAGGACAGCAAGGACTTATCTCTTTGGGTGGTACAACGGGTGCATTGAGTGTCTGTTCAGGAGCTACCGATAAAATCCAGGTAATGCCAATCTTCAGTGCTGCCAACTGGACCCACCCTGATTTCGACGGGAACCAGCAGAGGTTTTCAAATCACCATGCAGTAGATGTGTCAACATCTCCTACTACCATAGCCATCAATAGACTGTTAGTTCCTCAAAGAAGTCATCACAGCTGTTCTCTGTGCTTTGTTGGTACTTCTGGGGGATGATTCTATTACTTTTCAACTTCCAAGTTGTTGCTAAGTTGTTTACTACCTCGCAAGAGCCAGCCTATTCCTGACCTATCCTGGGCATGTAGTCTCCAAAGATTGGTGCATTTCCCATATCAGCACAGGTGCTCTATCAGTTTTCTTAATGAGCAAATCGACCTGCTGTTAGGCATTGCATGTTTGAAGCCTCTATTGTCCAAAGAGTTCAGCCATTTAACACTGAAGTAAATTTAATCGATGTTATAAATGGCCACTGGTCCCTAATAACTTCATACGAGTCATTTAACTTCACTGTGCCTCTGATTACCCATTTGTCTTGTTAAAGTGCTTTGAGATGCACTGTATGAAGGCATTGCACAAGGGCCCAGAGCTCTATACTCTGTATTCTCCTCCATTAACTGAGCCTGCAAAGTCTCACTGTTGCTGAGGCTGCAAGAGTAACACCAACCCATTTACTGCTGTCCAGAATTGCAACAAGCTGTTCTGCTCTGAGCCCTGCCATAGCCATGGGAGAGCTCAAGAGTATAGGAAAATATGCTGTCCCCATTCCAATACCTTAATGAGAACTGTGAACCCAGCAGGTTCACAAATGGCTGTCGTGATGTCCAAAGCCCTCCAGTACACCTGCTTGTAGAAACCACCAGTATAGTCTTATCAACATGGACCATTTTGACCTAAAGAAGATGATTTCTTTTTCACGTGTAAGAACTAAAAATTGGAATGGTCTGTTCAGTGGGAAAGTGCCTCAGGGTAGAGAAGATGGTTATTTTGTGCCTTGAACAATATTGAGCATGTTGTCGAACTTGATTATGCCCCAATGGGAAAAGCATGTTTGGAATTCAAAATTAAACATCTTTAAAGAATAGAGAGGTTAGGAGGGGGCTGTGGGAGGGAGGCCTCATTCCCCTGAGCATCCAAACTTCACTGAAATGCAGTTCATGCTCTGCATTCCTTTTCTTCCAGTGATGAGCAAATCCAAGGGGCCGTTCTGGGACGCAAGGACTTCTGGCGAAAGATGTTCAAGTCACAGAGTGCAGCAAGTGATACCAGTAGTCAGTCTGAGCAGGACACATCCGAGTGTACCACTGCTCACTCTGGGACCACCACGGACAGGCGTTCCCGCTCCCGTTCCCGACGAATCTCCCTTCGAAAGAAACTCAAACTCCCCATAGGTAAATGTATGTCTCTTCCTGTTCTATATACATATTGCATGTGCAGAGAAACACAGATATATCTGTCTTAAGAAATATTGCAACAAGTTCCTTATTGTCCAAGTATATTATATATTCTCCCAAGGGAAGCTGGGAAGTGCTGCTTTCCATTTTACAGATGGGGAGCTGCGAAAAGGGAAATGTAAGCAATACGCCAAAGGTACCAGAGGATATCTGTGGCAAAATAGATTATAGAATCTGTATCTGACAGGCATTGTTCTTCTCTGTAGAAGAGAAATAATTCCAAATAGAATTTGACAGATAAAGAATATATCCTTTACAAGTCCCAGGCCTGGCCATGCATAGTAGTTAATACATGTATAACATGAAAAAGTTGCCTTCTCCTTTCCTTCCACCTTTCCATACCCTAGCTTTGGAGAAATATGCTGCAGTTGCTAATAAATAGATTCTGCTTGGAAGCATTTTCAGAGTTGTCCTGAGTGGCTTATTCTGCAACAGGGAACTGGCTGAAGCGCTCCTCCCTCTCTGGCCTGGCTGATGGGGTGGAAGATCTCCTAGATATCAGCTCTGTCGACCGCCTGTCTTTCATCAGGCAGAGTTCCAAGGTAAATGTGTCAGGCTGAATTGCAGAGAACCTGGGAGGACAGGATCTGTCTGGTTTTATCTGTCCAAGGAAACATTCTACTCATCATGGACATTGCAGCCAGTCAGACTCGGTCATAGAACCTTCAGAGTAGAGTGCCATGGAAATTTTATGCTGGACTTTTGTGGCTCACGGTGAAGATTAGGTTAAACCTAACCGACACTGTACTTGTCAGTCTGCTTTGGTTCACTGGGAGAGAAATGCAGGCTGTCAACATGCTTAAGGTTGAATTGTTGGTCACACTTCTCCTTCCTTCTTTGTGCTTTTACAGCCTCTTGCGAAAGACCAACCCTTTAAGCAGAAAGCTTAAAAGATGAAGTGCTTCAGCGTACGTAAATCTGTGCAGACCCACTTGTGTTGCTATGGTGATCCACTGTGCTGCAGCCCTTCTGTAGCTGCTTTATAGCTAAGCAAGGAAGACCAAGAGACAGTGGTATGCCACAACCTCACCTGGCTCTTTGTCTTTGCACAGGTGAAGTTTACCAGTGCAGTGAAGCTGTCAGAAGGAGGGGGGCCAGGAGGTGGCCTGGACAACGGGCGAGATGAAGAGGAGAATTTCTTCAAGCGTCTTGGTAAATGGCGCACCTGCCGAAGACACCCATCCAAGCTTCATCACACAGAAGAAAAAGATGGTTAGAAATCAGGGTTCTCGTCTCCTTTTTTTCTTTCCTTTAAACTTTTTTATTTTTTTTAAATCTCTTTCTTTCTGTATTTCACCCCTTTCCCTTTTTTCCTGCTTTTTCCATAGGTTTTGTATCCATTCTAGCCTTCTCCAACTTTTTAGTCTTTGTAACTGTTTTCTTTCCCTTCCTTCTTTCTTTTGTTTTGATTTAGGAAAAAAAAAAAAAAAAAGAAAAAAATCTAGTACAAGTCAATTTTCTTTAAAAAAAATCAAATAAATTCTGCAAATGCAACATTCGGGCTTTTAAAATCAAATTGAATTTGATCAATACACTTAAAAAATGAATGCTTGCTTCAAAGCACTTATTCAGTTCCAAATTAGGTGTGTAAATCTTTCATTGCCTAATATAACAATGGGTGTTCCATCAGGTTTTTTGTTTGTTGTTTTTTTTCTCCCCTTCCCCCTCCCAGTTTGTGACCATTTGACAGTTCTAGCAAAGACCAGCCCAGAAATGGCAAACCCTGCACAAACCTTGTTATAATTATCTCTTTTCTTCTGTGTTTGCATGTCTGGTGTCTGCATACCATTCGTTAGGGATGCGGTCCCTTTTTCTTAGCACACAGCATCATAACAACACCACTACTTTTCCTTTCCACAGAAGTATATTTAATTGCAGTGTATTCTCAAAAGCAGCAACGTTTGAAAAGTGCCTTTATGAATAATAGAAGGTCATGATATATTGTGTTTTAAAATGTCATGCAGTCATTCACATGCTCATGTCCTCAGCTCAGAGCTCATCCTTGTTGTCAGGGAGACAACCTTGTATCTTGATGTTCAGTTACTTTTTTTTCCTTTTTTTGAAGAAAACCCAACCTGACTCCCAAAAACACACAAAAAGGAGTAGATTTTCTTTTCCACCATGGTTTCTGTAGCTTTACAGTAAGTTACATTCTCTGGCATTGTGGTTTTATTTTCTGACATTACCCTTTGACACTGCATTGTGCCTCTTTTTCACCATCATCTGTCCCAGACCTGCAGCGTAATGCATGTAAGGCATTATTCAGGGAAGTGATTCTAGCAAAGTAGGAGCAGATCTTACCAGTGTAAAATGGTCATCATTCTGCCACTGCAGAAACACTGGTGGTGGTTTTCAAACAGGAGATTTGAAAAGGTGAAAAGTATCATTCCTTTAGAAGGAGAATGGATGAGCCCAGCAGCTTGCTGTAGCTCGGTAGCTGAAGGTGAGTATTCCCACAATGGAAGGAACTGCATTGTTTTCTTCATCCACTACTGTGAGCTGAAGTAGGTGTGAAATGCTTCCACCACGTTTTCTTCCAGCCCTCACTGGGAACAAATAACTGAGGGACAGTGAGGCTTTATAGACTGCCACAGCTGTTTCCACAGTGCTCATGTGAGGTGTCCTTCATATTTTCTTGTAGGAATTGGGGTTTTTTTCATCTTGCTAATGCTGATTTTATGCCACTGTGAGTTTGCTTCTGCCTGGAGCACCCATATTCTTGATTTGTTCACGACACTGATTTGTTCTTGGCCCTGTGAGCATCAGAAGTCTTGTTCAGTATGCATGGCACATCTTGTGTCTATACAAAACTCAGATGACACATTAGTATTAGCTTTTGGAGCTTTGGAAGTGTAGCCCATTCTTCAGTCTTCTGTGAGTAACATCAGAATTTATGTAACTAATGAAGAGAACTTAAAGCATCTTTTACATGCCAGAGAGAGATGTACATTACACATGCTTGGGTTTAACATATGCATGCATTAGAAATATCATAATAAAAGTGATGCAGTGGGTTAAAGACAGACCCCTTAATTGTTAGTATGAGAAACAAGCAAATTGTCCAGTGGTGCAGATGGGGAGGGTTGGGCCATTGCCTGATCCCTAATTGAAGCAAAGAGAGGGTATTTTGAGTTTCTAAGGCAAAGTGTGACAGTTAAGGAAGTTGTATCACCATGTCCACAAGCATCACTGGTATGCAGTGGTGTGGTAAGCTACATACCATTAGCAAAAGTACTAGAGTAGTTGTACATGCCTGTGTGTATATGTACTCGCATGTGCAAAGTGCAATCAAGGTGAGGCCTTTCCAGGGTGGGACAGTTCGTAACACAGTAGAAATTTCCAGTGCTTCTGTATCTTTTGTAAAGATCAGCAGGCTTTATGTGCTTGTAGACAAGAGAATAAAAGCCTGTTGAAGGTGGATGGGCATAGTATTAAACCCCTTGATTCTGACCCTAAAGCATTGTTTTGGAACGTAGTTCTGCCTTCCCATTCTTGTCATTCATGATTCTTTACGTTTACTTTGCTCATGCTTTTTCCGTATGGTGTTTCCTCTTGTGTTTTTGGGTTTTTTAACATAGTAGACCAAATTTAAAAGAAAACAGAGAGGAGAAATTGCAGTAAAAAAAAAAAAACCAAACAAACATAGAATAATTTGTTACATCATTTATTAATCGTAATCTTCATTGTGATATATCATCTAGACCACTGGAAATTGTGTGTTGGATATGTATGTAAAGCATACGTGTGTGTGTGTGTGTATCTGTATGTGTGCATACGTATACATATATATACACATATATATGCACATTCATGCATAACAAAATGTTTTTATTAATGATCTTTTTACCCATACTAAGAACAAAGCATATATACAGAAGTGAGTTACAGTATGGTTACAGGAGACCCTTAACATTCCTTCAGCCACTTCCTGAAGACATTGCAAGTGACCACAGAAGTGGCCAGGGTGTTCAGGGCACAACGGCACAGGCAAACCTCAGCACATGCTTACTCCAAGGGGTGATCTTGCGTTTTCCCAAGCAGCAACTGTGATGGTGGGAGGTTGGGCATCCAGTGTCCTCCTAGGTTAGGCAATGGTCTCTGCTCGCTGGGTGAGATCTTCGTGCAAGGCTGAGTCACATTAGCACTAAGGCAGGGAGGACTCCCCTGCTTACAGCAAAGCTACTCCAGGATGGGCATAGTGGAGGATGGTCATCAGCTGCCTCTGAAGGATTCTCTTGCAAAGCTTCGACAAAGTGCAAGCCTGGGACTGCAAAGGGCTGTAGTGACAGTCTGAGCCCAGATGGACAAAGCTTCTGCTGGATCCTTATACTGGGAGTTAGGGAGAGGCCTTAGACATGCCTTTCTGTATCAGAAAGCCAAGTTCCTGTTCTTTATCTCATATAGGCACAGCCTTAAAAGGGCCCTGAATAGGAAGACATTTGTTGGTATCTCAAATAACTTAGCATTACAACAGTCATAGCAGGAATGCTCAGATAGCCAGCTACATGGTATAAGGAAACAGGAAGAGTTGGAAGAAAAGGGTATTTGTGCCTGCTCATTTATGTAAGTGTTCTACCTGTTCTTTCTGCTTTATTTGTTTGCGTGTTCTGTTTTGATGAAGTATTTCCCAACATAGGAACATTTTGTTTACTGGAAAACTATGTACAGCTTCATTGGAGAGAGAAAAGCCACAGTTGTAAAGAAATCTGTTGAATTTTGATATACCTGCTTTCTGAGGAAAAGTGAAGACCTACATTGTCATTTTCTGTTGTGACTATTGTTTGTGGTACATAAGTTCTTTCCAAGTAATTCAGGGGAATACAATTCCAACGGGACTTTGAGTTTCAGCCATTCTTCTTTCCTGAGGAAGGAGAAGTCACAAAGTTCTGTAGAACTGACATTTTGCCGCTTGTCTTTCAAATCTATGTTTAAACTCAGTCTTGAATTCTCATTTGGTGTTCTCTTCTTGTGCTTTATTCTTCAATATTCTGTGAACTTTCGTACTTTCACATATAAACAGGGAGAGTATTATGGATAAAGACTCCCAGAAGCTGACTAGTCTCGTTTTGACCAGCCACCTTGCCCTTGCAACTACTTCTTGATTTCTCTTCTGTGTCTTTCTACCACTCTCTCAGCTCTGGCTACCAACTGCATAATGGTCTTCTGCATTCAGAGGTGTTCATTCCAATCAACAGTGGGATTTGTTGATTTATCATGTGAACTCTATACATGGAATTTAAAATCATGCTTGAAAGAAGCCCTGGAATGGGGTGCTAGCTTCATTTTCAAAAGGAGCTCTTATTAGGGAGCTTTCCATCCCAAAGAGTGCACTTCAAGGGAGAGAGACTGGAATGATAACGATACCTAGGAGTTGAGTCCAGTCTCTCTTTGGCTGTTCTGGTAATTGCAGAAGATGTACAGTACTTGATTTGTGCATAGAACATTTCCAATATTTGCTACTCTTTTTTTCTGTCCTAGTAGATGATATATTGCTAAATTGACACATGAGGGATAAGGTTTATGCGTGCTTCCTCTTAAGGTAAACTTAGAGGCAATAGAGAAGTAGGAGATTATTCAGGAAAAACACTAAGTAAGATGGTTTGAAGAGGTGGGGAGGAAGGGACATATCCTGGTTCACCTATGTTGGAGTAGATCCTGAGCTTCAACACTGAGTATGGTGGAATTATTTTGGGCAAACATCAATATTATCAAGCGCAGGATCGGGCTTGCTCTTAGGCCTATTTCATGAAAGTCATGAATCTTAGAAAAATGTCCCTGTTATCTTCAAGGTAGTGTGTAGTTGAGGAAGGGCTTTAGGCCAAGACTGTACTCATCAGGATTTTTGTTCCACTTTTTTAATTGGTGAGAGACTGTGTTTCCTTCTCCCTACCCCTCCCTGCATCCCCTCTGTACTCTCTACTTCTTTAGGTTGCCATAGCTTTGATGATCACTTGACCTCCAACCAAGAAGGAGGAAAATCCAAGAACGTTGTGAACCTGGGAGCAATCCGCCAAGGCATGAAGCGCTTCCAGTTTCTCCTGAACTGCTGTGAACCAGGCACTATCCCCGATGCCTCCATTTTGGCAGCTGCCCTGGATCTTGTAAGTCATTCTTTGGTGTATTTTTACCTGCTGAGTGAGAGCACGTGCGTACGTGGTGGTCCACTGTCATTCACTAGTGCTGTTCATGCCCGCACAGAAAGCAGGTAAAGCCTCACAGCAGTGCCAGCTGGTGGTGCTGTTATTAGGTGGAGTTCTAACATCTGTGGCTGGATGAAAATGCAGGCAAAATTGCTGTATTTTTTATTATATGGCTTCCCATAATCAGATTATTGCCAATGCAAAGCTTTTATTATCAGACTTCAAATTTTACCCACAGCCATTCTGCTTCTGGTCCTAGTGTCAATAATAACGTAAAGAATAAGGATCGAAGACTGGCTAACTACCTGGAGAGGCATAGGAATTCCACTCAGGAGTTCTGACAGAGTTATAAATACAACACTGAATCACCACAGTGTAGAAAATGCCGAATGTCAGAGCGTGCATGCTTTTAAATGCAGATATTGCAAATTTGCAGATCCAAATCACTGAAGTGACACAGTTCTGTCCCTCCTGAGTGTCTCTTCTGTCTCCCTCCTTTCCTTGCAGCTGCTGGTTTTTTCACAGTCTTTTCCATTTCTAAAGCAGTGGCCTTCAGCCTGTGGTTCATGGGCCAGCAGGGCTCTCTGAGGTGCTTATGTGACAAGCACAAGAATGTGACAAATACAGCTACGAAAAGCCAATTACTAGTAACTTCTCTGCACAGTGCTCTTCTTCCTTCTATAAGTGCTTGGATGTCTGCAAACTGGAAAAGATTGAAAGCCACTGCTCTCAGAGCATCCATGTGCTCTCTATCCCTTTGTCTTCCCGCTTGCCACCTCACCTCTGACTGTCGTGCCATTTGTGCTCATATTCAGGTTTTTTTCCTCGCTGCTGGAGATGCCATGCTCATGGACTCTCCCATTCTGCTACTGCTATGCCCTGAGCTGTGCTGCCGTGCCTGCTTCCTAGTTGTAGGGTTGTTACATCCCTATGTGCACCACTCCTTTCTACCACCTTCTTACCCTTGCACCCTTAAGCTGCAGATTCAAGCAAGTCTGCATTAATACTGGCCCAAAGTCGCTGTTGCCATCAGTCCACATCTAGCTCTGCTGTTTGGACTGGTCCCTGTCCATCTCTTCCCTAGCTCCCACTCTTCCATTGTTGTCCCTCTGGCTGGGAGCTATGGAAGCAGTGGCTGATAGGAAAGCCTGTCTCATGCTCTCACAGTCAGAAGTGGTTCCTGTCAGTCAGGGTTGCAAGTGGGCTGGGAAGGTTGCTGGGGGAGATAATCACTGCTGCTGGGTGTGCTGCACAAAGACAACTTCATTCTTCAAGCCTGCCAGGCTGCCACCCCATCGTGAATTCTAAGCAAACACAGGGAATGTAGGGCACACGGGCAGGAAGGAGCACGTTGCTGACAAGTACGTCACTAAGATCCTTCTGAGGATGCACTACTGTGTGTGCTAAAAAATCAGATGATAAAACAGGGGTTGGCAATTATGTCCCTATTGCCTGTAAATGTCTTGTCTTTTAATTTGCCAAATGCTTAAGCTACCAACTTACTTAGTGCCCATGTCTGAAATCAACTGAAAACTACTGGTCACAGTGATCCGTTTGAAGATGTCTGTTCTGACTTCCAGAGCTGGCTTTTACAAAGTAGAGTTTGACCCTGTTCTTTCCACTGAATGATGCAGAAGGCTTTGGTATCAGAAGTTCTAGAAGGTCTGTAGGTAGAGATGAAAGAAGCCTTGTTCCAATTACAGACTTGGGAGACTCTGCTCAGCTGGCATTTTGTCTACAAAGTGTTGGAGATCTATGGAAGTTAAGAAGTGACATGCACTGCAGGTATCAAAAGATGACAGCTTGTCATCTCACTGTATTGCTTAATGGCAATGTATGCTGTTATGGAAAGTTCCCACATTTTATGTCAATAGAGCACACCCAACAGAAAACTCTGCTTTTTTAACTTCTGTTTTCAGGCTTTTGAAGTAATAGCTTGAATCAGGTTGGATGCAAATTAAAAGCTTCTTAAGTAATTTTATCCAACCTAGTTGCTGTGGCAACCTTTACAAAATGAAAGGCAAACAGCTCCAGTTTCAGTTCTTTCACAAACTTTTCGAGCCTGCTTTTTCCATGCAGATTTTTGAAATTCCATTCATATACCAATTTGAAGAGCTTTGGTCAGCCTGGATGTTTATACAGGTTGGCCACAGTGGTTTAAAGAAACTGGAACAGGGAAACAAAGGCTGCATCCTTATGCAGGAATAATTTGTTTTAAACTGAGTGTTGCCTTAGGTTTAGTAACTTTATAGTTAACATGTTTTCCTGGAAGAAGCCTCCGTCCTTGAGTGAATTTTATACAACTATAATCAATTTATGGCTTTGCAAACATTCAATGACAATTGGTAATGTGTTGCAGACAGTTTAATCCTTTGGTCACCAGCTTAAATCCGGACTTGGCAAGAATGAAATTAATTTTCTTTCCTTTTTTTAAGAAATGTTGAAGGTTGAAGGGCAAGTAATATGATATTTCAGTCTGTGGTGAAGTTTCTGTGAGGGTTCTAATAAACTGCTGTTGTATAAAGATGTTAGATAAAGCATCCTAATGGCACTAATGTAAATGACTTCCATGGGGAAATACAAGCTTTCCTTTGGCCAGTTCAACAATGTGACACCTATCACCATTACATTTCTCCAGTAAGATGTGTGAGCTGATCTATTCTAACATGTAAATCTCTTGTCCTTGTTGAAATGCCATAGTGGCACTGCTTTATGGCAGGTTTGAGTTGGAGAGGACCTACTAAGTATTGGAACAGCAGAAGCAAAGTCCAAACTGCAAGAATACTTGCCAGTATCCTGACTCCACATCAGCCAGGGTCTTAGGTGGCCTCTGGTGTTCCCATGTCCCTGTTTCCATAGCAGAAATACTTGTCCATAGGAGGGTGTATGACCTGGAAGGAAATCAGAGATTGCTCCAAACAGGTCCCCAGAATAGATGACTGGGAATGGGAACAAAGAGCTGTGTCATGGATCGTTCTGGAACTATTTTTAGATATAATCAGAGAGATTCGAACTAATGTTTTTGAGGCAATTCTCCAGGACACTGGTTAATAATTTATTCATGACCTGTCTTCATATACCTGCTAAGCTATTTCCCGTGCCAAGACTTACCTTGTGGTTAGACAAAGCAGAGCTGTCCAGTCAGCATCTTTTGGCAGTACTTGAGTTTATTTACTCTTAAAAGTAGATTGTTGCTATTTTGCACTTTTTTACTTCTCCTTGAAGAGACAAGTGCAAATGAATTTTTGCTCCAGGTGCCTTGTGGAACATAAGGAAGGGCACAAGAGATTACCACTGGTTGATTAGTCTTACAGAATTCATTGTCCTTGAAAACAAAACTGGACTTAAATGCTCTGCAGTCATCAACCTCTGCAGAATCAGCTTTACTTGAACAGTCATGTGATGCTGTAAAATTCCAAATCCATTCTGTATTTGGTACCTCCCAGCCAGGTCATTGCTTTTGCTGTTGCTAGTACGGATCAGGTTATCTGTTGGAAAGGTCCAATGGGACTACTTGGAATTATGTTAAGAAAATGGTGGATTCTTACTGATGTCAATTTGTACAGTAGAAGAACAATTTTCAAAAGGCAAAGCGATGCAGTAGGTCTGGTGTTGAAAGTGGACTTGTGAATAGTTTCCAAAGCACGGGCAGGCTTGTGAGAGTGTTGCTGCTGTGTTAACTTTTGACAGTGACCACGGTAATTTGTGTTCTTTTCAGCTATGCATCACCTGCCTGATTCATTTCTCTCCATTTGTGATGTGTTTCTCTGTGGTGTGAATCCATCCCTGTCCATTCTGTCACATCTTCATCTTTCTCTTGCTGCTGCTTCAGGTTTCTCTGAGCCTCAGGTAAGCAATCACAGGAGCTTGTGCCTCCTCCTTCATGCAGGAGGTCTTTTCAGTGATTTTTAATTTGAAACGTCTGTTCCTCCCCTTTTCCCCCCATCCTACATATCCTGCTTTAGTTATAATAGTTGAGTGCTTCCGTAATGTTTACAACACATCTTTCCAAGATTCCTATATGCTAAGAAATCGTGGCTTTACCAGTGATGACCTAAACCAGCAGGAGGACAAGGTCGGGGCTTCATCTTTTCATGTATATCTCTATGGTTAAGGTTTTACTCCTTGAGACTAGAGGAATAAAATCCTCAACTATTCTGTGTTCTATATTGCATGTGAGCAACAAATGATTCGTAATGGTGGTGCCAGGTGCTAGATTTTAGTTTTGTTTCTGGTTGTCAGTGAATGTCTGGCTTCAGATTTGTGCCTTCCTCATCAGAACACTGGGCCGGCTTTAATGTTCTTATTCAAGAGAATTGCTGAAAGATTGCTATTTTCGTCCAATGTTTGAATAAAATATGAGCAAAAAGCTGCTACAGGGTATCATGACAGGAAGCAGTTAATGCATATTTTCTTGTTAATGTGGACAAAACATTATATTTTAATTTTTTAATGTCCTCTTAAAGGCTTGACTTTTTCTCAGTCCTCTTGGTGGTCATTTCTGGCTCTAAGTTTAGCTGCAGCACGGGATTTCTTAAGTCAATTCCCAAACTTCTGGAAAATTGGTCCAAAACATCTTGCTTTCAACTTTAGATTAAAGCACTGGTTGGAGGCACCATTTAATAATGTTCCACAGACTATGTTCCATGGTCTCAGGACTTGCCTGTTATTCATGGACCACAGATGAGGAACCTTCCCTTTAAAGTAGATGCTGATCTGTTTAAATTATCATCTCATTAAAGTTGTCAGCATCTAAATGTGTGGAATATACATGTTTGTGCTCTGTGAAATCCCTGTTAGGGATGTCAAAGTAAATTGTGGACATTGTTATACTCTGAGATTCACAAACTGCTAGCCACAGGGGATTTTGCTTGTGAAAACTGTAGGAAGAAAGAGGGAAGTGGAATAGAAGTGAGGAGAACTGTTTTCTTTTAGTCACTTTTGATGTCTGTAAAGATGTTATTTTTGCACGGTTGTAGACTGCTGGGAAGAAAGCTCCTTCCTGAGTCTACGCTACTCTTTGGAAACGAATTACAGCACCCATTTTTGACCATCTTTGAGAGTTTCAGAAGCATTCTTTGTTGGTCTAACATGGATCTTGCTGGGTGATATAATACAAACTAAGAAACACTCAATATAATTTCTCCCATTAAAGAAAAGTGCTCTTCCAAGCTGGGGGCAGGAGGATTTTCCTTTGAAAAATAGTCAACCACTTCAAAACACAGCTGCCTGATGTTATTTCACTACTAAATTGTCTGATGCTCGCTAAGGCCATTGAAGTTAGGCCACCAAAATTTCATTGACTTATGCCAGTAGTGGAGTTCGGTCTCCATATCTGCTTATTTTAAGTGCAAAGTAGCATTCTTCCTAGTTTCAGCAAGGCTTCATTCATGCTTCCACCCCCAAGATGCGCAAGGAGAACTTAACAAGACAAATTCCAGGATTCATGTGGCCGTGCTGCTATCTGTGCTTGGAATATTTGCAGCCTCACTAGCAAAGGTGAAAAGAAAACTTATCTCATTCCTCCAGGAACGGTGTCAGATGCACGCTTCTGCTTTTTGGCAGTTCCGTGGTTTCTGAAGGAAAGCATTACAGAGGGCTGCGGACACAAGGTTGTTCTAAGTTTATTATGTGGTTCTCTCTGCCCCTCTGGTGGTTGGACTAAGTATAACTCTTCACTGTTGATGAGCTTTGGTTTCATTGGCTCAAGAGGTGAGACTTATGGCAGAGATCCTGGTTTCAGATTTTGATGGAGAGATTGCTCAGTCTGTATGACTCCATGGCAAGCTTGCAAAGCGGTTGATTAAAGCACAGAATCCTCTAATGGGCAGGGAGGTTTTCCATGTGTTTGTATTTAAGGTGATTTTTGCAAACGTTTCAGGAGGCTCCTGTAGTGGCAAGAGCAGCCCTGTTCCTGGAGTGTGCGCGCTTCGTTCACCGCTGCAATCGTGGCAACTGGCCCGAGTGGATGAAGGGCCACCACGTGAACATTACTAAGAAAGGTCTGTCCCGTGGACGTTCTCCTATTGTGGGCAACAAAAGGAACCAGAAGCTGCAGTGGAATGCAGCTAAGCTCTTCTACCAGTGGGGAGATGTAAGTGTTTGTTTCTCTTCGACTTACGTTAAGAACTATACCAACATGTAGAGGTAATTGGATCTTGTACAGAATTTCAGTTCTGGTAAAATGGGGACTCATAAGTCTCCCTTCCAACTTGCACTTCACAGCCTGCCAGGATCAGCTCTTCTCCTAATGGAAACAGACTTTGTTAGGAGGTAGCAGTGTCCCCTCGCCCTAAGGATTCCCTCAGAGGATCCATTTGGTCCCCTCTCCTGTTTCTTGTCACATGTGAATGCCTTGGAAGAGTAAGAGCAGGGTGTGTGATACTACGTGCTCTTTTCAAGCTTCCAACTATTTTTAGCCCAGGGCTGCTTGAGCTAGATGTGGTGCTGTATATTTAGTAATGGATTTCTTTTCGACATACTTATTCAGTCTCTTTACCCCCATACCAACTGTTAGCACCCATCGTTCTTTGGCAAGGAATTCTACAGGGCTACTATATGTCATCTAAAGAATTGTCTTGAGCTTAGCTCTTTCAGGTTTTATTTGATTGCAGTCTCTTTCCATCCATGAACTAGGCAGTTACCCTGTAGCAGTCGGGTGCTGTCAGTGTCTTTGGAAAGCCACTAGTGTGTACCTGGTGAACGTCTGACACTCAGTGCAAGTCACTTCACAAAACAGTGGGAGAAGTTCCTTTGACCTCTGTGGTGCCTGTTACAGATATATGTCTGTCTGGAAGTGAGTTTTGTGCTTCTCACCTTTTTTCACAAAATGAAAGATTTTTACAGTGAACTTCATGATCCAGGAAAAATAAAAAAAGAAAGAAAAAAAAAAAAACCCAGACATAAAATCCAAAGCTTGGGGGAATTTGAAAACCACATATTCTGTAGTCTTGGGGTATTTACTTAAGCCATGCCAAAAAGGCCTTACTCACCCATATTCTCCTAGGTTAAACCAATGCATAGACCTCAGTGGAGCACACTGTAGGCCCACAGCCCAGGGGAGAGCATAGCTTGGGTGTGAGCACCCAAGCTAATAAGCTTTGTCTTTTGGCAGCTCTCCTCCTTCCATTTCTGAATCTAACCTAGGGAATGCTACCTGGGCACCCTACTCTCTGTTATGTACATCTCAAACACAGGTGACTATAACAGCACAAATACCAAGATCCTTGAAAAAGTACATAGTGTGAATGATTTGCTTCTATATTCCATGAAGGCACCACCTTAGCCTAAATCCTTCGTGGATTCCAAATGGAGAACATAGAATTACATAGTCCTAGTATTTTTGCATACACTGCTGACACTCAGGGCTATCCATCTCTGTTTGCAGACTCTATACTTCCAGACATTCCTTTTATTTTCATATTATGACAAAAATGGGAGCAAGCAAGTAAGTAACTATTAGAAGCCAGTTAGATTCTCCCTCAGCTGCCAGTTTTAGAAACTGAAACAGCCCATGCTGGAAAAAGTCCAGGGAGGTTTTCTATTCAAAATGTTAAAGTA
The DNA here is from genome assembly GCF_004027225.2 of Strigops habroptila. Lineage (NCBI taxonomy): Eukaryota > Metazoa > Chordata > Aves > Psittaciformes > Psittacidae > Strigops > Strigops habroptila. The sequence goes on from NC_044281.2 coordinate 3,320,179, forward strand.
CCACTGCATGATGCAAGGTCACATGTGATGGCAGGCAACATAACATCATTCTTTTCACCCTTAATGGCATCATATCTGGATTCATTCTCCAAGCTAGGAATGGTGTGTGTTTGCCAGCTGCTTAGGAACATCCCAGAAGGGAAAAGCCTTACCTTTACTTTAAGGCAGGAAAAGATAGAGTAGTCTTTACAGTGCAAATTTCTTCTCTTTTTACTGCAAGGTGTCCTGCTGCTCAGTAATATTTCTGTTTCTTCTCACTGGAGGCTAGGACAGCATAGTTACCCACAGCATCACTGGGCCCCAAACAGAGTCATGCTTCAGGATTGGTCTGCACCTAGCACTGCTGAGGTGCAGTTCCTTGATGTCCTTTATGTTAAATGCTGGGCAAGGCTGGTCCTCTGGCACTGCTTTTCTTCCCATAAGCTGTTTCAGATGAAGCTGACTGCAAGCATAAGCAGCAGCCTCCACCCAAGCCTGCATGGCTGGGACCCTGCAAGCTGCGCTCCTCAGGCAGCTGCTTTTTTTGGTTCTGACCAGGTTCCAACCAGATTAATCTGAACTGTGAGGAGAAACAGCTTTCTGTTGCTGTAACACGGGCACCTGCTGTAGAACATCTTGCTGTTTCTGTGTGTTAACCTGCCCATTTCACTGTGGCACTGTCAGCATGAGGGGCTGGGCACTCACATAGCTCCTAAGCAGCTAAGTGCTTGACACTTGCTTGGTACTCCTTGGTACTCCTAAGTACCAAGAAGATGAGCTTCCTTGCCCACCCATCTCTGCCTCCATGCTACCAGATGCTTGTCAACAATAGAGCACACCATCCTTGCTGCTTGGTGGCAGCAGAGCTGTGTTTTGGAAGGAAGATTCTTGGACAAAGAGAAAAGAAAATGCACTGAGGCCTTGTTCTGGTTTGGTTTGGTTTTCTTTTCAGTAAATAGGGCTGGAAATTTGTGCTAATTATGGATCCTAGCTTGTCTGTCATTGCTCACTTATTGTGATATACAGTGCTATTATCAAAGTTTAGTGAGACTGAGAATGAATGTAAAACCTTTTTTGTCCACCCAACTCCTTTAATTCAGTCTCCCTAACACAGAGACTAACAGCAGTAAACCCCTTCCATGTGAGGTAGGATTTGGACTGCCATAATGGTGATAAGCCTATAGAATCAAGCAATCTCACTTGTTATGCTGTCATTTTAAATAATACAGTGTTAAATCTATTCTGATCAGGTTAGGCTGTCACTTTCTTTGGCTGTTTCTTTTAAGAGACATGTTCTTTTAAAGTGTGGCATGCTCTCTGTTTGCTGGAAAATAACACACTAGGAATTCAGTCCTCATTAGGTAGGAAGCTGTGGGATTATGTATGATTGCTTTAATATTAGGATGGACTACACAGCATAATGTGATAAATTACTGCTTTGTGGAAAGGCATGCAGAACATTTCTTCCTTTAAATGCCTGAAGCGTGAAAGGGTAAAAAAAATTGAGAGATGTGGAGTTTTTATTTAGCAATGCTCACAGGCAGCTGAGATTGGCAGTGATTTGGATCAGCTTGCAAACCACACCAATACCACCTTATTCTCTTTGTGTAGCAGCATCTACCCTCTTCATTCTTGCTGGATTTCACAGGAACTGCTCAGTAGTGAGGAAGAACAGTTGTAATAAGTGACTGTTTATGTATTTCTGCGTCACTTCAGCTGAGACAGGAAAATTATATAATGCTGGCATGACCATCAGTTCTGACTTGTGGAAGATCCAGAAATGCTCTTCAGTGTCTTTCTCTGAAGCTATTCCAAAACGAAGAAGGCAAAATGGCAAGTGCTGACGAAAACTCTGTAATTAAACACATTTCCTATCTCACATAGTTTTACATACTTGTCTGTGTTCTCTTCACCTATGTCTAGCAAAGAAAATCAAGTAAATCCTTAAGAGCTCTGAAGTGTCTTGGCAGGAAAGCATTCTTGCTAACACACCTTATCTGTAGCTTGCTGACAGTACCATGAGGGCTGTTTACATGCTGATAATGATGCTGGCCATCAGCCCTGAATAAATGATCAGTGCTTTTCTAGAGAATGTAACGGTATCCAGTGGGAATCTGTCCGTGTTCTTCACATGGATCACCTCTACACCATTGCCCATGCACCTTCCCAGCTCTCATAAGCATATTGTCAGCTCATTTTTGGGAAGTGCATCAGTGAGTCTTTCTGTTAAGAAGATCAAAGCAGGCTTTCCCACAATAGTTTTGTGGAGGAAACAGGGACTGTTACTGGATTCCTAAGTCAGAGGATAGTTTCTTAAACAGAAGACACACATTCTCAGTGCAAAGACTTGGCAAAAATCTGGAACACGTTATTTCAAGGGGAGAGAGAAAAGTGGGAGAAATTAATGCAAAATAATGACCTAATCTCCTCCTGCCTATTATGCGCTGGTTTGGGTTGGGGCTTTTTGGGATTTAACCAAATCTGCAAAAATTTTTTATCCTGAAATTTGACAGTGTTTGGAAAAAAAAAGGGGGGAAATAAATTATGGATTTGGCAGCAATTAATCTTCTATCATCACTTTCTCTACTGCACTTCACAGACAATGAAACTTAAGTCAAGACATTCTGTTCTGGCTGGAACATCTCCACAGCCTGCACGGGGCCGAGCCCTGGACCGCCAGGGTTGGGCTGAAACTCTCCCCACTTTGTGCTTTCTGTTTCTCCCTGTCTGCAGGCCATCGGTGTCCGCCTCAACGAGCTGTGCCATGCGGAGAGTGAGAGCCCTGCCAACCTGCTGGGCCTCATTTACGATGAGGAGACCAAGAGGCGCCTGAGAAAGGAGGATGAGGAAGAAGACTTTTTAGATGACAGTAAGGAGACTCCCTTTACTACAAGAACCCCCGCTTGTAAGAACCTCTGCTTTAGGAGCACTTAATTTTTCTTCTCTTTTCATCCTCTTGCCACCCAGCTGTATTTCCCAGTCCCTCACCTTCACCCCAGCTTCCTTCCCTGTTCTTTCCGTGCCTGGATGTACAACATGACAGATGGGGAGCAGCACTGAAAGACTTTGAAGGAAAGGAGGATGGGTGGGGGGAAACCAGGCAGTGAGTTGCAATTCCTGTAATACTGGCAACTGCAATTATAAGCAGGGTAGTAATTTGTTTCTTGAGTCTTGCTGTCACCTGAGTGCTAAAAGTGGTTCAGACTCCTTCCCAGTTATTTCTGCCAAAATATTTGTGCAAGATCAGCTGGTTTTTTGTTTCTTAACACTGAAGAGTCATCTCCTCGCCTGATGTGAATTGGCACAGCCCTACCAAAGGCTTTTAAATCTTGACTTCAGTATATTTGCCTGATTCTTAGGTAGAAATATAGCTCAGTGGTATAAAAGGTATCGTTGAAAATCTGTATAACAACAAGATGACTAAAACACACACATTTGTGCCTGTGTGTACATAAGGGTGGGAGGGGGTGACAGATCACTGACTCTGAAAGTCTAGACAGGCATGAAAACTATAACAAACCCTGTGAATCAAAATAAATTAAGTCAAAACACATAGTGTTGTAGGTGTAGGTGAAGGTGGTAACAAACATGTCCTCTCCAGACACCATTTGTATATACGTGTGTGCTGTAACGTACTGGTTCCTGTGTACATGTACTGTTGTTCACCATTGAATGTAGCGTGCTAGCACTTTTTATGTATCTGGTTTCTTTTTCTGTGGTTCTGGGTTTGTTCTTTATCGCTGCATAAAAGCCAGCTCTGGAGTAGAGAGGAGTAGGTGGGAGCAGTGCAATGGCATGTTTGGGAAATGATCTCAAGAGAAGACATTAGCCCTAAGCTAGACCTTCACCCCTGCCACTATGAGATGTGCCAGCATTAGCAGCTTCATGTGTGTGGGTGTCTGTTCTGGATGTTTCAGTGGCCGTTTAGGAGATACATCTGAAGCAGGAAGAGGGTGTACTCAAAATTTTCCCTCTCCTGCACTGTAAATGAGCAGCCGTGTTCCTGTATCTGAGTGACTGATACCGGGCGTTCAAGGGGAGTGGAGTGGAGCTGCTATAAAGTGTGGCCTAAGACGAGCCAATGGACAGAACAGGCTGTGGTCTAGAAAGCCATTTGAAAGCTCAGGTATCCTCCTGAAAGCCGAGGTCTGAAAATAACTGAATCCGAAGGCAGAGATTTTCAACAACTGCCCTGCATGCTGTAAGGACTAGACTGAGGAGCATGAAATATGCAGTTGGATATTCCGTTGCGCTGTATGTCTCATCTGTATTCGATAGTTCAGATTTAGTCCCTGCGAAGTCCATAATTCATTGCTGTTAATGTGTAGAGAAGAATTAGCAAGCATCACAGATTTAACCTGCTTTTATCTGATCCTGCAGTGCCCTCTTACTTGTTTGGTTTGGACTGTTTCTTTGCAAAAAGTAACTAGCTCGTACATGGGGGAAACCAGGTGAAAACACAAGTCTCTCTGACATGTAGGTAGATGATAATATCAGGCATATAAAAGATGGATGTGGTTAGTTGTTGTTGTCACAATCAATTCCTTTATTTGCTTTTTTTTGCTGTCCGTTATCCTAAATAGTATTTTTCAAGTTGATCAAGTGCTGAAGAATCCTTCTACTTTTCAAGCTTTGAATGCCATTAGATGGATTACAAAGCGTAGGATTTCTGAAGCTGATTGCTTAGACTTAGCTGAGACAAAACATCAAGTATTTCAGCAATCCCGCTTCCCTTCTCCACGCTGCTTTAGGTTAAGCATTTGAGTGCATAATTTGATTAAGCAGTTTGATTTTGTTTTTATCTTGATTATCTAAATAGCACTTGGATTCTTTGCACAACTAAAGAAGCCTGATTTCAAGGGAGGCTTCTTTTCCACTTGTCAGGGTAGTAATTAAGAGTAAGCACAGTACCTCTTCACTGGCTAGTCATAACTGTGTAGGTTGAGAATTTTTCCTGTGTTTGAAAGGGGCTGTTTCCTAGAACTGCTGAAGATTTCACTGAATGCAAAACTGTAAAGGGGAAGAGGATATCTACTTCTTAAGCTGCATTAACTTTAAGCAAGACCTATACAAAATGCTTTAAGATCATGTTAGTTTAGTAGGTACTACACCATAATATACTATCATATATGATATAGTGCTATAGTACACTACAGTGTTACTTCAATAGAATAGAATATACACTTTATTACATTATAGAGTGTTAGTACTGTTGCATGGGCTGGTAAACACATGGATTGATACTTGTTTGATTATGTTCCTTTTAGTGTAGGAAAAGTCAGAAAAGGCAGAAGTCTGGGTTTTCCTCCTTTTCAGTGCAGCTTGCATTGTGCACCATGTGTGAAAATGTCCATCACCTTTTGGTTCCAGATTATATGTAATCTCCTTGCTCACCATAGAAATATTTTTTCCTAGGCACTGTGAATCCTACCAAATGTTGTTGTCCTTTTGCACTGAAAATGGCAGCCTGTCAGCTTCTTCTGGAGATAACCACTTTCCTTCGAGAGACCTTTCCCTACATGCCCAGGCCACGTACCGAGCCTCTTGTGGTAAGTGGACAACACACACTGGAGAGGGAGCCATACCCATAGAAGTCATTGGGCTCTGGCTTCTGTGTGAGGAGAGGTGGGGTGAGGTCGTAACTCAAGTGGATCTCTGATGCAGGAAGAAAGGTGCCATTGTCTGGTGAATAGAATATGAGCAAGGCACATCAAGTGGGTTGATTAAGAAGAAAAAATTGTGGAAGCACAACATGTACCAGAAGTTCAAGAAAGTTTCAAACTAGAGAAGAGGGCAGCAGATTGAGAAATTGAGTGTGGGGGACCTGAGAGGTGTGGGAGATGGGTTGTAGGAGGTGACGGTGCTACCTGGCTCATTAAGAGGGACAGTTGACAGAGAACTGAACAGGGCAGTTAGGACAAAGGAAGAGGACAGAGGACAGAGAACTGGCTGGAGCTTAAAAGTTGCAGATCTTTGGTTTGGTTAGACAACAGAGTTGAAGGGACTGGGGGGAGTAAGAAAGAGACAAGTCAAAGATGCAAGGAAAGAAGTAAACTTCCACAAGAGTGAGAGAGGCACAGGCAAATCTTGGCACAAATAGTAAGCTAAATAACTGATTAGGGAAGAACTAATTTTGTGAATAGCAGAACCCATGAAACTTGATTTCCAGTGGTTCATTCTTGTGTGGATTTTCCCATGACTAATAATACAGCTTAACATTGCCTTCAGCCTGTTGTTTCACAAAATGCACAAGCACTCAGATATCTTTTGTCAAATTGAGTTGCAGGTGACCATCGCCTTTAGAGGTGGTTAGCATGCAATGAGATGAGAACTGAATGGCACACACGCAATTTCGTCTTTTAAGTCTAATTTATTTGGGAAACCAGGATAAAAATTATAAAGAACAAATGGGAAGTTAAGTTTCCAAGTGCACATGAAGGATTTAGCCCTATTATTCCATTTTTTCTTAATCACAGACTTAGATAAAATTTTGCTGATGACAGTTGTGCTTGGCAGGCTGATTTGGCTGGGCGTTATTGTAATTAGGTTGTGAAATTAATTTCAAAGGCTGTAGGTGACTTATGATGAAGTGACTCAGCCTCCAGCTATGCAAGAAGGGCAATTTTAAAACATAAGGATAAATTCAGCAGAAGTCTTCCTAAACACTTTGTTGGTATTTTCACCGTGTAATAAATGACTGCATCCGAAAGCAGGATAATACCAGGGTTTGAATTCATCTCAGTAAAGTAGTTAGGCTTGGAACTAAGAATATGTTGAGTGATGAAGATCAACAGAAATTTGTGCTTTTGTGCCAGACAGAAATGCAAATGATAAATAGCTTTTCAGACTTGTATATGAGAGAGAAGGAGAAGGAATTATTCTGTGATGCGTAGGCAGAAGAAACCTTAAGGTCAGTCATGTTATGCAAGAGCCTGTTAGAGAAAATGGCCATAGAGTGCTTCTTTTAGCTTTGTACTGGGGGGGGGGAAACAGAACTGACACCACTCCAGGTTAAAATATTAAGTCTCTGTATTTATGGAGTGATGCTTCCTTTCCAAGAGAATCAAGTACATAATAATCCATAAGCTAAAATTCCAGCAGAGGAAATCTCACTCCCATTGGTGTTTGTAGGCATTCCTGTTCCATAGGTATGAGCACAGGCTTAGCAGCCTTGAAGAACTGAAGTATTTGCAATGAACTAGTTGTGGTGGACCAGTTTAACTACCCAAGTCCTTCCAGACTTGACAGGCTGAGGGTGTAAGCACCCATTCCTTTGTGTGAGTGAGGCAGGCAGTCCTGACTGAAGTCAACCAAAGCCTTTTGCTGAAGCTGGTGGAGTAGATAAAAGCTCACTTTGCAGATGTCTAGGAGTGATGAATGCATTCTCTTGGAGCCTGCTGCTGCCACAGTAGAGCCAGGGAACTGGAACTTGTCATTTGCTGTGGGTGAAAGTCATTCATTTTAGCTTAGGAGTTGCTGAAGATAGATAGAGTAGACTGTGTGCATTCTGTCAGTTAATTTATGGGGGCAGCAATTTCCAGTGTCAGCATGCTGACAAACAGCTGAGAGGAGTAATGTGTTCAAGCACTCCGGGTAGGGGAACTCTGGCCATGCCCTGGGCATAGACCTGTACTGCTATCATGGCTTAGTGTGTGCATGCTGATGAAGATGCTGTAATTCAGACAGATTTGATCACAGATTTTTATCTTGAAATGCTTTAGCCTTTGTTTCATATCCTAAATTCTGTCAGATGATGTTATCATTCACGTTCACCAGCCATTTACTCACAACAAGGAGCTTTGTGTCATCTTAGATTTCACCTAGTTACATTTTGGGTGCATAGATCTCAAAGCTGATGATATCCCTAGTCAAAAGGCACAAATGATGTTCTTAAAGAGCCCAGCAATTTGTCTGTGTTTGCCAGTGTGGGAATTCACCGTCCTTCTTTCACCTTTTCTAGCTGTGATTAGCGAAAGAGGATGAATGTCCATAGCCTGTTGAATTTTAGGACTTCTGCTTTTTTTTGCCCAAATTAGTAGCCGGTAGGTGGCACAAACGGTGCCATTTCTGTTAATAAGAGAAAATGATGGTACAAACTAGCTTCTCCCTGATGCAGTGCTTTTTATTTTCCAGAATTTAAGTGCAGCCAACATTTTTATTACTCCCTGTTTTGTGCCGTGTCCTTTCAGCCTGCTCTGCACACAGAAAGCCTGCTCTGGGGCATGCTTTCATGGCTGTCCCACTGTCAGCTGCCTTTCTCAACTTTTCTGCCTTTGATGTGTACAGATCAATGCATTCCCTGATCAGCCACAGGGGGCCTTTTGGAGCAGAGACCTGACCATCCACCCAGCATCTTGGGCAACAACCACCTTTTATTGCCACCTGTCCATTAGGGACCATTTATGTGTTTTTCCCCTCATGAGCCTGCAGACAGGGCACCAATTCACTCGGCAGTGTTAACCACATAAGTGTGTTAAAACTTCCTAACTCTTCCATCCTGACAGCCTGGCTCACAGTGCTGCCAAAGAGTAGCTGGATTAGAAAGTGTCAGAGTAGATGGAGAACTGTGTGATAGAAATAAATTCCCATCTAAAGCAGTTCTTCCTGAAGCTTCTGTGGTTGCAGTGGAAAGCATGGGGGCTCATACTGCTTGCACATCTGTGTGATCTACGTTCTGCTACAGGATCTGGAGAGCTGCAGGCTGCGTCTGGACCCTGAGATGGATCGGCACAGGTATGAAAGAAAGATCAGCTTTGCTGGGGTTCTGGATGAAAACGAAGATTCAAAGGATTCCCTGCACAGCAGCAGCCACACCCTCAAATCTGAGGCTGGCTTCGAGGAGAAAAAAGGTTTGTCAGCACAATAAGGCTTTTGTATTCTCAGGGCTTGTGAAGTGGCGCTTGATTTTATGTTTCCATTTGCATAGACTGTGTTAAAAGCAGGCAGCCATGGAGTCACGTGGCTTTGAATCATTTCTGAGACGCTTCTGGCCTTCAGGATTAAATATAACAAATGTGAGAAGCAAAGATGTTAAATTTTATAAAACCCTGCTATGACTGATGCCAACTGAGGGCATTGCAAGATTGCTAAAAAGGAGGATGCCTTGTTTGAAACAGTCTCTCAGTGCGATGCTGAGAGAAGCTTCACGATTTGATTCACTTTAAAAATAAAGATCAGAAGTGTTCTTGTTTCTTTTTTATTCTGATCACAGTTTTTCATTTTGGGAAAACTACAGATAGGAGGGATCTTTCTGTAAAAAATCTGTACCAGTTTGGGAGTCATGGCATCTCACAGAATTAGTGGTTGATCACTTGATCGCTTGAATTCTTTGCTACCACATGAAAAACACACACTTCTGTGGCTTTTGATGGCTAGCAGTTTAATGTTACCAACATATTGTATACTGTACAAGCAAACCTCAAGCTCACTGTGTTTGCTAAGAACAGCAGATTGTTTCCATTTTTGAGCCATCTCATGCAAAACTCACATACTGTCTGATGGTACAAGTGTTGCAATACGATATACAGTCATCGTGCGTACTTGCAATTAGAGGCTAAACTGCCAGACAGTTACCTGTAAATGATTCTCCCTCTAACAAGTTTTCTTGTTTAAATTCTGTCTCATAATAACCATATAAAAGTGCAGATGTTTGAATGATAATTATGATGATTGTTTGAAAAGGATAAATAATTGTTTGAAAAGGATGGAGTCTGTAGCTGGTTATCCTTTAGGAACTGTAATGTGTATTAACGATTCAGAGAAGCTTTTATTGACTTCAGGGGGCTTGGGGTAAAGTTTGTGCTTTCTTCAGCTGTGACTCTGCCACAATTACTGGAGAAAATATTAGAAAACATTAGAACTGCTTCTAAGACTTACATGGTGTAAAACTGCCTCCAGAATTGCGTGTCAGGTGGGACAGTTACTCCTGTGAAGACAGCTAGGTATCCACCTAAGAAAGGTGAGCTGGATAAATACATGCTCAACTTCATTTTTTGTACCCTTGGCATACTGGCAGCCCAGAGGAGCACACAGCCCTGTGGTCTGTCCCATAGTCTAAGATCAGTGGGATAAGATGTCTCTAACTATTTAGGTGAGGAAAAGCTTCTTTTGGGGTTGGGGTTTTTCTGAAGATACTTATGGCAATGACTTGAAATTTAAACCACTTTTCAGCATCTCAGGCAGCAGTCCCATCCACTGGGATGCCACCTGAGTGGGAGCATGCCTACAAGCATGCAGTCCTGCTAGAAAATGCTGGTGGCTGAGCTCTACCTAGCCTATTTTTCTTAGAGGCAATGCTGACTTGGGTTTTCCTTCATGTGTTACTGTACTATAGGCAAAATGCAGAGCTATTTTTGCAAAGATAGGATTAACTTTCTGCATCCTTCACTCTGTTAAGCTGCATTTTCCCTGCAGTTTTGGTTGGGTTTTTTTTTCCTCATTCTCCTTTTTCCCTAAGCTGCAAGGTAGTATTCCTTTACTAAATTTGCCTCTTTACTACGTTTTAGAGATGGGAAGTGTGATTATGGTAGGAAGACTAAATCCTAATGTACTAATATACTCTTGGCAAAAATGGAAGCTAAATGAATGCAAGATAATGTAATTATATTCTTTTCTCTGGCCACAGCATATTCTTCTGGAGATCCACCTGGGCCAAACAGAACAGATGCAGAGGCATCTTTTGTAATCTACACTTTTCTAGATAAGAAAATGTTGTTGTGCGAATGTAACTAAAAGTTTCTTGCCTGCAGTGACAGGTTTCTTTATCTCAACCTCTTTGATAAGTACTAATCTATTTCCTTTCATGTTTTTCTGGAGTGTTAAAAACTTTGCTCTCATTGCTCACCCCAGGTGTGGCTTAACAGCTATCCAAAAGCTGCAAGTTTACTGTATAGAATCTGCTCCAGGTAGGTCTGAAATACAGACACTAAAGCTAGGTAGATGCAGGCTCTCAGAGGATCATATGTACTATTTGGGTGCTAAAATGGGATTCTGTACACCTGATGAAATGCAGTCACAAGTGCTTAAGTGGTTTGGGGGCACAGAGCCACTGTATTGAGGCTGATCTGAACAGAATTCAGGCAGTAGTGATTGCTAAGGAACTCAGCATATTCACTTGGAGGGAGATTCTCTGGTCACTCAACAGTGATTTGCCCAGCTGATTCATTTGAGACCAGCAGGTCTCAAAACCTATCCAGATGTCTTCATCCAGGACGTTAGCCACTGGAAATGGGATTGGGAATTGGGTTCTGAAGGAATTAGGGGCATTCTCAGGAGCAAAGGTGTGTTTGATTTTTTTCCTGAAGCCAAAACATAATTCTATTAAAATATTTTGCTTAGCCATGGTATCCAAAAAGCTGTATCCTGTTCATTCTCAACAACACACCAAAAGGTAATCGATCACACGTGACCTTGCCTGATTAGATCTGCAGTAAAATGACTGGGTGTTGCAACATTTGGACTGACATACTGCCATGTACTGCCTTTGAACTAAGAGGAGAATGAAAATGCAAACGGTTGGTGCTTTGAACATTGAACCATTTCATGTCTGTGCTCATCAAAAATGCAGAGTGTCAATGGATGTTGTTAATGCCTGAAAGCTGCTGATTTGTCTGAAGGAGAGGATCTACGTGCTCCTGTTTCCTCTAAAGCATTCTAATGATGAAGAGTAACATGCAGAGACACGGATTTATGCAAATCTTACTTCAGAGAAGTCTCACGTGCTAACCCCATGAAGCAGACTACCCTTCTGCAGTCACATGTGCTGTATGAGTAAATAATTGATCCTACTGCAGAGCTCAGTGAGGTTTACAGACCCCAGGCCCGCAGGAAAATAGGTTTGTCCGTGGTGCCTTGTTCGTGTTTGGGATTCAGCCATCTATCCCTAGCAAGAGGTGATTCTGCACTAACGTAAACCCCAGGGGCTGGCAAAGAAAACTGCAATTTACAACCATTGGGCAGATCCTGTTTCCTGGCAGGAATTGATTCAAATAGGTGTGAATCGTAGGTTTTCCTTGTCCACGTTTTGGGTTTCTGTTAGAGCAGCTGACTCCACTTGCTGGTGGTTGAACAAGGGCTGATTCCAAATACAGACAAGGCGTGAGGTGACGTACCAGGTATTCAGGAAATGAGGTGCTGAACACATTTCTGTAAAGCATCTTTACTGCCTGATTGACAGAGCTGCATTGGCGGTGGCTTTGGAGGGAGCCTCTGGCCCCACATTCCTTGGTAGAAGAAAAGATGCTGCAGTACAGGCTGGCAGCAAAGGGGAGGGAGGGAAGGGAGGGCCAGGATATCTTTCTTTTTTAAATGGGGAAAAATTAAGGGGAAAAAAGTCCTCTTTTATTCTTTTAATACAGTTCCCAGCAGGAAGATCAGGATAGGAGGCTCCCGCTTGCTCCAGATTAAAGGAACCCGCAGTTTCCGGGTGAAGAAGGGGGGTTCCCTTTCCAGCATTCGCCGGGCCGGCAGCCTAAAGAGCACCAAGTTATCACGGCAGGACTCAGAGTCTGAGAATGAGGAGCTGCAGCTGTCCCACAGCAGGGACACTGTCACTGATATAGGTAACTTAGACAAGTGGGTGGAAAGGGAGGGGACGACAGGCAGGACCTAAACTCTTGATGTGATTGCAGCAGAGCTAGAAATGGCAAGAGATCCCCACCCCAGTAGGCTAGGGAAAACCTAGAGTCCTCTTCAGGGTCTGCCTGAGCCAGGGCCTGGGAGGAGCACAGCTCGAATCCCGGGTGCAGCGTTGGCTCCACACACAGGTTGGCAATTCAGAGCTCCGTGTTAGAGCATGAACTCTTGGAATGCTGGTGCCTGCCAGCCAAGCGCATGCTGTCTTTAGGGGAGCACATGCACGTGTGTATATGCACATACACACCCCCCCTAAGTCCTACGATATAATGAATACGTGAGGTCATATGCATCTACTGTCCATAGTAACAGACAGGAGATATATATATATGTACAGACATGCACTTCATATTCTATGTAGGATATGATGTCATAGGCATGTTTTATGACATGTAATATATATATTCCTATATATAGAACATAACATGTACATGCTACGTACTATATTTCTACATATTGGCATATACATATCCTTTTACAGTTTACAGATGTCTTAATCTTCAAAAGATGGATCACCATATATTTATTTTATGGAAAGCGAATGTGCATCCTGCCACGAGAAATCTCCATCACAGTTGAACTAAAGGGGTTCCCTCTGCTAGGGGTGTTAACCAAAACCTATGGTTTGGATACATTTGGAGCTAAAATAACCTCCCAAGCTTAATGGTCATTTTTATGTTCCCCAAAAGATGCTTCAGTAGGTGAACATGGAGAGTGGGATTGCCCGTTCTGTAGGCTTTGGCAAGTCACAGTTCACTTAAAGAGGAGAAAGAAAGGATTAACCAGCATTCATCCCCAGCCGTCTCTCAAGAGCATTATGTTAGTTTTATAGGAATCCCATGGGTTGTGAAATGGCTAGAGGAAACACAGGAGTCTGTAAAGTTCCCAGAGAAATCACTCCCTTGCCTGAGTTCTTTAGAACTAGTGTGCTAGAATCAGGATTTTTTTCCCCTTTCATCCCCATAGCATTAGCAGTTTCCATGGGCAATTGGCAGTGACTTTGCCCATTGGCATTTCCAGTTGGATGCCACTTCTGGTTGGGTTTTTGTTGACGTTTTTGAACCACGGAGCCCAGTCAATGCAGATCACTAAACCAACCATTTGCAGCATCTGAATGGTGCAAAGAATTTGTTCCTGATGTTTTTTGTTTACCTTCTCCCCTTCCATTGAAGAAAAAAGTGGGGAGGGAGCAGTGTTTGCTACTGACAAGATGGCCTGTGAGCCAAGCCTAAATGGTTCTTGTAATTGTCAAGCCAGCATGATACAAGGATTGGGGAGGGGTGTCCAAATGCAATGTTTCCAATGTGGCAGATTCTTTGGTCTGTTCCCACAAGGCTGGCCTGGCTTACAAGTGCTGTCCCTAGTCTTAAAGCACACAGGGAGCAATAAAAACAACCACCTTTTGGGTATTTTTCTTTTGAAGAAGGGAGCCCTTGGAGCGCGAGCGAACCTAGCATTGAGCCCGAGGTGCTGAGCAACACAGGCGCGGAGGAGAACTATCATCGGAACATGTCATGGCTGCATGTAAGTATAAGTCACCTCCAGTGCTCTCAAGGATGGCATTTTCAGTAGGAAAACCTTCGTGCTGGCAATAACCAGATCACAATCTGTGCTTTCTCCGTGTAGCACCAAGGATCTCAAGTGTAAGTAAGCTGTGAACTTTGGAAATGTCTGTTTGTCATTTCTAGAATGGACTAAAACCAGAAAGCTTTTGTCTTTCTCCTTCTGTTTCATATATTTAATTTGTATGGCAAAAAGGGACTATTTCCCTCTAGTGTGCCAGGACAGCTATGCTACCTCAGCTGAGAAATCCATTAGCTCAGTGTCCAACGTTCAGTATGGCTAGTAGGGGTAGTTCAGGAAGAGTAACAGAATGGGCTGCAGTGTGAGCTGGGCTCTCAGCTTCTGGGAAATGGCATTTTAAAAGCTGCTTGAGCTGAAGGTTCGGTCGTGACCATTATATTTACTAACTACCAGAAGATTTTTCCTAGGGAGTTTTTCTAACCCCTTTTTGAGCCGATTTATATACTTTTGTCTCCGGTAACTCTACGACAATGAGTTTATTTATGCACTTTGTGGGGGGAAAAAATACTTTTGAAACATTTTCTTTGATTCCATTAAATTCCATTAGACATTCTAACCCAGCAGGGCCTTGTCTATTTTCTAGCCTATCCAACAGATGAGGAGTACAACGCTGCAGATGTGGTTTGGTCATGCAGGGCCTAAAACATCCCTTTTGGTGATGTCTGTGCCTCTGATTTAGACATGCCAAAAGTCAATTGGGCAAGTCTACACAGTTCAATCCACTGGTATCCAAAGACTACACCTCGCCTTCTGTTGCCTCATGACACACTGTGATGGTGCAGTATGGTCAGTGTGTCTTTCACAGAAGAATTGGGTTAACTCCCTGTACACCGACTGGTTGTGTCCTGCACATGTGTATGAGGACAGATGCTTTTTTGCCACCTTAGTTGCCTTAGAGAAAGACAACTGCCAATAGTGAGTTGATACCCCACTCTCTCCCCTAAGCATTTCACACAGTCTGCTCTCAGCTGCCTCATTCCTATGGGGTCTGGGCAAGAACAGGCTTAATGCAATACTGTGATGTGGGAAGCAGTTCTTGATAGTTGTCTTTTTTGGAAGGGAATGGCAGAGGAGGGAACTCAAACGTCATGTCTTGCAAGCTAGTATACCTCAGTCCTTGGCCTACCCTGCTTCTCTATCAGTACTCTAATGCTGTTGGTAATGATTACACTTCCCTTGGAAATTCCAGTGTACTAAACTGAGTATGTGAGCCATGAGAGTGTGTACTAGGCGATGAATTGCTAAAGGATAAAGGCATCTCCCTAGCCCGCAGCTTAGGATAACTTATGGTGCCTTTGTTCAGTGTGGGAGGATGCCTGAACTCATAAATATGAGGCATAAACTGGAGGGAACTCAAGATGTTTGTCTCACTTTGCATGTGATTAGCCTGCATAGGAGAAAGGAAGGTTTGAAAAATCACCTGTTCCAGTTAATGCCGCACAAGTATCAATATCATATGAGAACTTTCTCTTCTTGTTTGTTGGAAGGAAGGTGTGGGTGGGTGGGCACTAAAACTACAAGCCAAAAAAACCCCTGCTTTACTTCGTGTTCACAAGGAAACCACTCAGATCACTGGTTCCAGTTGCTTCTATGCAGGCACCAGCATTTCCTTTACTGTCCTTAATGGCAACCCAGTGTGTAATGTCCTTACTCTGTGTCCGAGTACTGAACTACAAGTTATAACAGTGGAGCAGAGGCCGGGTAGAGGCTATACAATGCTGATAAGATTTATACCATTTGCATATTGACACAACACCAGCAACTTGAGTTATTCCTGATTGCCTGTTCTGGCCTCGTGTTATTTTGAGGTCAGACAGAGACAAGAATCCCACATACACAGCACAGATTTGTTTTAAATTAAGCTCCTGGCTTTTTAGAAGCCTAAAGATTTGAGGGTTGAGAGTGATGTGGCTGCCTTGCTTGAAAGAGCCAGCAGACTGCAACTGCATAGACCGTAAGTGGATGGAAAAAAGATGGGATAGCTTCTTTCTGGTAGTTCTGGGTATTTCCACACTAGGCTGTGGGATGGAGAGGATTCATAAAGGCCAGTTATGACCTACAGTGTGAATGTTTGTGTATTTTCATCAAAGAGCTAGAAGTGGCTGGGTTTGTGTATTAACATGAAGAACAATATCCAAAGAGCTGCTGGACTGAGCTTTGCTCCTCTGGGAAGAAACCCTCTGAGTTACAGCAGAGAGCAGTCACTGCAGTGTAGACTTACCCGAGGCTGGCTTTAAGTAGACTAATAGCTGTGTTGCTGCAGCAGAGCTCAGAATAGCTAAATGCCCAAATATTTACTGTTTCTTAGGCAGGTTTTAGAACTCCCTACTGCCATATGGCAGCACCACCAGAAATAGAACGTAAAGCTAGGCTGGATGAGCCTACCCAAGCACAGTGAAGGAAGCATATGTAGAACAACTGGCACAGCTTATTCTTACTTGAGAGCATACTGAGACATTTCCTTTCACGTTTCTTGAAGGAAACTAACCCCTGAACCTGGTGGGTTTGCAGCTTTAATGATGATTGAGTAGTTGACAGTTTCCAGTTCAAGCCCTCATCTCAGAGTGGTAATACAAGAGCTTTTCTGCAGACTGTTTTCCTCAGCCTTAATCTTGCCACCAGCCAGACATATACATCTAACAGCAGCTCTGTCTCTTTGCTTTGTTAACACAAATGTTTCTTTAGCCATGCTTAGCTAGTTAGCTTGAGTATTTCCATCACTGGCTGCCTTGTGCGGTTCTCTGTTTAACGCTCTTTTCTGTAGGTAACTATTCTCTTTTTTTCTTTTCAAGGTTATGATCCTATTGTGCAACCAACAAAGTTTCATATGTACCCACATTGACTACTGTCACCCACACTGCTACCTCCATCACAGCCGGTCCTGTGCTCGCCTTGTCCGGGCCATCAAACTCCTGTATGGAGACACAGTGGACTCCCTGCGAGAAAACAGCACATTGAACAGTGTGGCAAGAGGCAAAAAGCAAAAGGAAGTGAGTAGATGGAAAAAGCAGAATGTTCTGGGGTTTGACCGGGCAGGTCATTATTACCTTCAAGAACTGCATAATGTGCTCAAACAGTTCTTTCACAACAAAATTAACACAGCCTTTCTTAAACACACCTTTGCTGTAAAAAAACCCCAAAACTCTATTAAGGCATTTAGCATTATGGAAGGAATGTAATCTCTATTGATTGGGAAGAATTTTAGTTGCTGATAAGGTCATTGAAAACCTTATAACCTGGCTTTAATTTTAATGTTCTTTTATAGCCTCTACTTACCAGCCACTGGAGTCCAGTCTCTTTTTCCATGTTTCTTCTCATCTGTTAATAAGAGTCACTCTTGAAATTCTTGTAACATCTTGCATAATTTCTTTCTTTTTGGTCTGAACTCTCAGAGCTGTTCCAAGAATTGTGTACATTAGTCTTTAGTGTTACACACAGTGACACACTTTTAATACCAGTTCAGGAGGATAGTCAAACAAGATTGTGCCTTTTTAGCCACGTAAGTGGTGCCTTTAACTTCAGTGGAAATAAATCTCTGCTTTCAGTGAAGTGCCCACCCAGGTACCAGCTGAATCATGTCAATAGTTGGTTAATACTTTCATATACCTGATGACAACAGACAGACTACAGTTATTCTGATTACTTGTAGTGGTGGAGTCATTCAACTACTTTGCAGTAACATTGAAAATAAAAGTGTTCATGAAACTGTCGTGAAGATTTCAGTTGGGTAAAGAGGTTATCATCCCTGTAAGTGGAAAATGAAGGAGTAGGAAACAAGTTCATAATGCTTCTTCACCAACTAGCAGATTGTTTGTTTCAAGTTAGAAAATCAAAGGCTATTTGTATGGAACAAAGCACAGAGCAGATGAAACAACAGCTAACGATTCTGCTTTCCTGGAAGCTGTAACCCCCATATATTTCCTCTAGCACAGAAAAGTAGTGTATCAGTTATTAAGGAAGAGAGGCAGTCATTTCCTCCACAGAAGGTAGGCTTGAAATGAGCAGCTGGCAGTGTTCATGAAAGGCAGCAGAACACCACCATGCATTACTGTGTGTTGTTTCGTCTCCAACTTTAAATTGCAAGGCAAAGTGATACGCATTTCATCATTATCAAACCATCAAAGCCTTTAAGAAACAGCAAGGAAAAAAGAGGGAAACTGTAGATTTCTTACCTCTAACCTTAAAGTACCGTTCTCCTGAAATACACGGGTCTGCCACCTGGGAAGATTACACATAGCACATTTACATTCTTTATTTGGTTTACTGGCTTCTGCCTTAAGCTTTTATATTCTAACATTGTTAGAAAGAGAAGAAAATTGGATGAGGTGTATTCTCACTGATACCAGGCCTTTTGCCAGCATAGGAGAAGGCTTTGAGCTACAGCTTTGCCACTGTATGACTTCTAGGTGATGGAAATCCTTCTTGTCCATGATGGATTGTCCAAACTTTCTCCACATTCTGGGAAGTCTAAATGTGAACTCCACTTCTTTCTTTCTTTTTTTTTTTTCCTTTCAGTGCTCAGACAAGTCATGCTTGAGAACTCCTTCTCTAAAAAAGAGAGTGATTGATATCAGCTTGGAAGGGAAGAAGGACTCTGGAATGCTAAAATACATCAGGCACCAGGTAAATACTAGGCCGTATGCTGGTTAGGGAGGCTAATACTTAGATGTCAGGTTAGGCTGCAACAAGAAGGGAAATGTATATGGATCTCCAAGCCTGTGTGAAGAACTATTCCTGAATATCAGGAATATATCAGCCCTGCATGTTTTCCTCAACCAAGTCATGCTAATTTAAGCCTCTTAAGGTATCTCCATCAACAAATCCTTTAAGCAGGTAGCTCCATTAAATCGCACTCTGCATCTCTGGCTTCCCACAGCAACAAATGCATCAAAACTGAGGATACAAAAATAGGAAAAACATTTCAAAATTCCACAAATGTGTTTAAATATAACCTGTCAGTTTACAGCAGTAGTTTCCTTTGTTGTTTCTCGTTTAGTGCTCCTGAAGAAGCAACAGGCTCTTCACAGGCCTGTTCTTAGGAGACTGTGAGATTTGCATGGATCTGTATCACTGTGCACCACCTTGGCAAAGTTTGGCTTTTCTTTTGTCCTCTTCATCAGTGTTTTGGTGTCATGAGTTACTAGCAAAAGACTTAAGGAACTAGTTTGCAAGCACTGCTCTTTCATTGTAGGCTGAAAGAAACTATATTCTATGGAGCGTTATCTGAAACTAGATGTTAGCAGTGTATAATCTGCAAACCAAAACTAGGGTAACGTTACTGAGAGTTGTTCACTGTGGAGAGTTTGCACAGCTCAGCTGTAAGGCATGGCTTGGTTTTTTGCAGGTAATGAGCCTCTCCCCTGCACCTTTGTCACTGCTAATCAAAGCAGCTCCTATCCTCACAGAAGAGATGTATGGGGACATCCAGCCAGCAGCGTGGGAGCTCCTGCTCAGTGTGGATGAGCACATGGCTGGAGCAGCAGGTAGGAGAACAAAACCACTTAGTGTGGCTGCCCTGGCTGCACAACTCACAGTAGATCACAAGAGTTTGCAAGAGAGCTTTGTAGTGGAGGAGACTGAATGCCACCAAAGGTTTCTTTAGTGTTAGCTGGCTGCTCCTCCAGAGCAGCCTGTGAGACACATCTTCCTCCTTCTCCCCTTCCTGAAGGGAGGATTAAAATCCATTTGAGGGTCTGAACTAGCTTTTTTATTAGCGAGTTATTTCAGCCCAGGAGTAAATTACACTAATCGGGGTCAAAACCTGAAAACTCGTGATGTTGCTATTCGCGAGCTGGATAAAAAGCACCCCTGTGTTAGTGTACAACAGCACCATCTACTGACCTCTCCCAAGGATGTATTTCTTTTTTTGGTTATTACAGTGTGAGCCCACACTTTTAAACCAGTCGTACTAAGATTTTGACATAGTTACACTGAAAAGACCAAAGAGTAGAAAGTTCTATGAGTTGGTGAAACAGGAAAGTCCCTACAGTTTTGGAGCAGGACTTTGGAGCAGGAACAGAGCTGTGCAGTGCAGGACAGGACTTAGGCAGTCAAAGAGCAGCCTTGTTTTTCTACGGTGTGGGCTGCCTCCCATCATCACAGCCATCCTGCCTAGCACCTTCTGAATAAATGTTGAGGCAAACACGATGGCAGGTGTCCTTTTTCTACTGTGGAGGAACAGCCACCAAACCTAGACAAATTGTCTCCAGTGCTCTGTGGTGAGCTACTGGTCAAAGAAGTCACAGACTCTGACACCCACTGAACTCCCACAGCAGCACCATTCCGTCTGCTTTTGTTTCCTGCTCAGTGCCCCTCAGACACTCATTTAAATTAATTGGCCTCCATCATCTGGAGTTTGACTGTGCCTGTTTATATTCACATATGCTCCATTGAAACAACTATGGGTCAGCTCAGCTTCTATTGTGCTATTTTCCGTTGTGATCTGGTCCTTTGTCTTGCAATTCGTAGCAACTCCGTTTTTAATTGGAGGCAGATTGCAATCATTGCACGGTGCCCGTTTAACTAAGAACCTTTCTTTTTGGTTTTATCCATGAAAATAGAGGTGTGAGACCTCTGCTGGGGCGCTGTCTGCAGCTCTGAGGGGAAGGCAGAGCTTCTGTTAAACCAGCCTTTATTCATCACCACAGAAATCACTGGGAAGTGGAATCTTTGAAAGCCAAACTCAGTTAGTCCTGGTACTTCAAGAGCTGCTTTTTATTTTAAACCAGTCATGACTGAGATTTTTTAGGGGAAGAGCAAAGCTGTATTTTAGTTTAAAAGCAGGTTTTCCAGAAGCTTTTACAAGCCTTAGGCATAAAGTTGTGTGGCTCCAGAAGGTGGAATCACATGTGCTTGGTTTCATGAAGCAGTACAGTTTTCTCCAGGCCTGGCAGACTGCTGATCTAATTTCTGGAGCCAAGATTAGGTTTCTTTTGGTGGGGGTTTGTACAGCTGCAGTTTTTCTCTGCCAAATAAACACATTATTAAGGAAAACAGATGATGAGATGTTCTGTCCCTACAGCTGCCATGTTCCTGCTGTGTGCTGTGAAAGTGCCAGAGGCTGTTTCTGACATGCTGATGTCCGAATTTCATCACCCAGAGACAGTGCAAAGACTGAATGCCATCCTCAAATTTCACACACTCTGGAGGTTTAGATATCAAGTCTGGCCAAGGATGGAAGAGGGAGCACAGCAGATCTTCAAGGTAGATAGGACACATGAAGCATGATGTTCCCCTATACAGCTTGCTTGGTGGGATGGGTGTGTAACAACAAGCTGCCATGAAATTGCCTGAAAATGTGTTTAGAGAACAAAAAATGCTTGTGTAAATCACACTAGTGGGGGAGGTGATGTGTAGAACTCCTGTATAAAATGTAGAGAGGATGGTGGGGACACAGGTCAGGAAAAACGTCAGAGAAGGAAAGAAAGAAATGTATGTCATACATGGTGTTACAGCACAGTGAGATACAAAGTTGGGAAAAGTTTGCAGAGGTAATCTTGGGTAATATGAGTACTCGTAATTAGCAGTGCTGACAATACTAATAGTCTGCTGTATCAAAATGTCTTTCATGTTTTTGTTTAGATCCCTCCTCCAAGTATAAACTTCACTCTGCCTTCTCCTGTCCTGGGGATGCCATCTGTGCCAATGTTTGACCCACCCTGGGTTCCTCAGTGCAGTGGGAGTGTGCAAGATCCTATAAATGAAGATCAGTCGGTAAGCAGACATCACGAGAGTAAGCACTGTTTTTTCTCAGTAGCAGCATGGGGAAAGTTAAGACAAAAATATGTGGCCTGAACTCTTGAGTTTTCTTGTTTTCCTCAGCTGGGAAAAATCTAGTACACAGTTTGTGTAGGGCACACAGAATTTTCTACATGGCCATAAGGCTTTTCTGTGTGCTCACTGAGGTACTGTACTGCATATCATATCCCTGGGAGAGATGGTAATTCACATCTTGGGAGCACACAGCTGTTCTCTCTCCGAGAGAAGATTTGTTCACTCGAACTGCCTGACAGACCATTTTCTCTGCAATGGTTCATGTGGTGTCTCTTGGGAGAAGTCTGCAGCAAGGCTTATTGTAGACATAGACCCAAGAGGAATCTCCTGGTGAATCTCTGGTCAGCTAGCACTACTCTTGATTTGTATTTAGAAACCGAGTCGCTGAATGTCACTAATGTCTCTGGCAGAAAATGCAGGATGTGTGAATCTTAGCTAACAGCTTCAGGCTGTGCTCCTTCTCTTTTCTTCCTGACAGAAGTCATTTTCAGCCAGAGCTGTGTCTCGTTCCCATCAGCGAGCGGAGCACATCTTGAAGAACCTGCAGCAGGAGGAGGAGAAGAAACGCCTGGGCCGGGAAGCCAGTCTCATCACTGCCATCCCCATCACTCAGGAGGCCTGCTATGAGCCAACCTGCACACCAAGCTCAGAACAGGAAGAAGAAGGTGTGCTCCAGGGCCAGGAACTGCATTCCAGGAACCTGAGAGCACCTGCCACCAACACAGAGCACTGCTTAGGGGTGTGATGTCCAGGAACATAGATTGTTAGTGTGAAGGAAGTCACAACCACATCCATTTGTTGAAGAGTCTAAGTCATTGAGGAAAAACTGTCATTAAAAATTAATGCAAGGAAAACATAAAACCTTGGACATATTGAGTACTCCCTGTGTGACCTGAAGCCCCTTACCCCTTATCCCCCCAGCTACAGTGGAACTTGCCAGCATTTAACATCTCAAAGCTCCCAGCATCTTGCAGGATTTAACACAATGAGAAAAGGCAACACTAGGAATGAAGTTTGTCTTTCCTAACTTTAACTTTTTAATAATTACAGAGCAGGAGGAGTCTCCCTTTGTCAGTATGTGTCTTAAGACACATAGCTTAGGATAGGCTGAATTGTCCTTGGAGTTTTCTACCTTTATGGTAACTAGTGGGGGAGCCTAGATGGCCAGCTCAACCTCAGTACCAAACTTTCAGACAGCCAAAGTTACATGACATGTCATGAAAAGCTTAGTCTTTGGGTGAAGGTTCTCATTGGTCCAGGCTAACAGAGCACAAAGATGTCATTAAAAGCATTCCAGTGTGTGCCATTAGGTGAGTACAGTGATGTTCAGATCTCAACATAGATTGGGAAATCCGTGAGCAGAAATCCTAATTATTAGGAAATACTAAACACCAGCAAGCATGATGGTTAACAGGATGTAGATGAAGAGAAGTATAGAGCTGACTCGGTTACAGCGTGACTCACCAAAGCACTGAATGCTCTTATGGAACAATGCTCTACTGGTTCCCAAAGCATGTGCAACTTCCATATCTGACTGCTCTTTATAGATGGTGAATTGTGCCTTTTGAGTGTTACCTATCTTGAATTTTCCGTGTTCCAGTTTGGTTGTAAGTGCTGTTGTTCAGAAAGTTCCCTAAAATCTGTCAGTTGGATCTGGACTGACATTTCCTGTTCTCTTTGTCAGTAGAAGAAGTTGCCAACCTGGCCTCCCGCCGTCTCTCTGTGAGTCCTTCCTGCACCTCCAGTACATCTCATAGGAACTATTCTTTCCGGCGTGGCTCTGTGTGGTCGGTGCGGTCAGCAGTCAGTGCAGAAGGTGGGTTGCCTTCACTTTGGAGTGTCCTTTTCTACGACTTCATTCACTGGAAGCCTTTCCCATTGACCCACAAAGCTGGTGGCATTTCCTTTTGCTGAATGTATTCTCAAGCTTGAGCCGCTTTCTAATAAATTATTGTCCCGCTTTATTTTATTCACCCCTGCTATCACGATGTCTTCTCTTACCTCTCATGTTTCATTTAGAGAGTAGTGCCACGGGGAGCACTCTAGCTGGAAAATGGTAATGAGATGGTAATCAAGAAGAAAATTGGTTCCTTACAAGAAATGAAATGTAAATTGAAAAAATGTATATTTACAACAAAAATTCTTTATCAAGAAGTTGGCTTGAGGCTCAGTTTCTTCTTAGAGATAGCAGCACACCCGCTGTGCTTGCTCAGTGATCAGACAGCCTATCATGTTGTTCTGTTTCTATAGCACCTAACATAAATGTTTATCTGGATAATGCCACAGCTTATTCACTAACACTCACCACCTACTGCTCTTCCTGCTCCAGATGAAGAACACACTACGGAGCATACTCCAAACCACCATGTGCCACAACCACCTCAAGCTGTGTTTCCAGCCTGCATCTGTGCAGCAGTGCTCCCCATTGTCCATTTGATGGAAGATGGAGAAGTCCGGGAAGATGGAGTAGCTGGTACTGACCTAGATTAAACTTCAAGGGATTCTTGCTTAAGGGTGGCAAGAGTTAGAGGAACTCCAACTTAGAGGTTACAACTTGGGAAGTTCAGGTTAGAAATTTGGAAGGAACTTCCTAATAACTAGGAGCATACTGCAGTTTCCATTGATTCTTCATCACAGTGACTATTTAAGACTTGGCTAGTCAAAGCCATGGTTGACATAATCTGGTGTAGATGACAGTCCTGCTCCGTCTGGACTTGGACTAGCAGGGCTTGGACTAGAGACCTTTGGAGGTCTGTTACCACCAACATTTCTCGGATCCTGTGACAAACAGAAAGCCACCCATACACAGCTTGAACATTCTGGTTATGGTCTGTGATGTATTTGTAAAGTAATAATGCCTTTTTTTTTCAGTATTTGTTTCTCTAAAATGTTTGTAGATGGTGGACTGTTGCCCCTTCCTTCCTTTGTCATCACTCAGCATGTCAGCTGATCGCACATTTAACTTTCTGTTATATTTTTAATTCGGTTTTGGGTGGTGTAGTCAGCCACCTGAATAATGTATGTGTCATTTTGTGATCAGGAACTGAGTACTGAAGACAAAATAATGAATAATTCTCTATTGTTTTTAGTCTTCGCAGGATTGCAATTAATTACACTTTGAGGAGTTGTTTATCAACACAATTCCCTGCTGTCTAATACTGTTCACCAGTACCAGACAGAATCTCTCAGTGTATCACCATGAAATTGAACTTATATGCATGAACAATAAAGTATATGAATTCATGTTTTTTAGTTGCCAGTTTTGTTCATCTGGAGTTGTGAATCCAAATAGTTATTTCTTTATTATTCCTCTGGCTTCAGTGGTGAAGTGCTTCCTGTCATATCACCAGTAGTTAGGCAAGGTTCAAATATTAGTCCCATCATTATTTCTCGAGATGACTGCACTGGTGACCAGGAATCCTAGTGCCTCAAAGAGGCTCCTCTGTGTTTCAGTCCAAAACAGGACAGTTGTGGTAGAAAGTTAGGAATGTTTGTGTCTAAGTGTACCAGTTCAAGGCTTTTCCAAGGGAGACAATTCTCACCTTGTTTTCTTTCTCTTTTGCAGTAAGTGCTGTTGCTCAGCAGGTCCTGTGGAACTGCTTAATTGAAGATCCTTCTACAGTTCTGCGCCATTTCCTTGAGAAGCTCACAATCAGCAACCGACAGGTAAACTCTTCCTCTCCCCACTGGGTGTATGTATTGCTTAGAGCAGGGGAGCACAGCTGCAAGCAGAATCACTCTGTGGGCATCACTAGAGAAGAACATTTACTGACTTGATGTAGCTTAAAGTCTTTTGGGCCATATCATCAGTTGGCTTCAATCTTTGTCCACTAAGTAAATGGGACACAGCTCATTTACCACCACTATGGATCTGACTTGCTCTAAGCCAGCTTTGAACAGCTGCTTAGTAAGGCATAACACTTGCTATCTAACGTAGACAATATTGCCTCCACTCGTGCCACTCTCTTGAGCTTTCTCTGAAGGATGGGGGATGGCCTTGTCTCTCCCTGGGTTATTAAGACTGCTTTTTAGTGCCATGGCTGAGCTTTGAGGAAGAAAGGCAAACCAGTTCTGACTGGATGAAAGGCAGCGAGACTCTCTGTAACACTTTCTCAACTGCACACTTGGTGTAAGCTATCAATACTATCACTGTCCTCATCTGCCAAGCCACCACCTGAGAACTGACTACAAAGTGAATATTAAACCTTGAGAAAGGCCAGGAAAGGCTGCTTTTCAGTTCCTTGAGTAATTTGGTCTCAGTGGCTTCACTATTTCTGAGACTTTTCAGCCATCTCCCCAAAGCTTCTGTTTAAGTTCAGTCCTGTTTGTTCAGTATCTTTGAGAAGGAAGCTATAAACCACCAGCCTTAGAGGCCTCTAAGGTATCATAGTCTGCTGTTTTACGGCTCTTCAAAGGCGTACTACACTCACGAGTACAGAACACAGAGAAACAGGTACATTTCCTAGGAAGTTTTAGCAGATATATCATTGGCGTGGGTTGTCTTATGCGCATTCATACCCATAACACTAGCTCAACTTTCTTGTGGGTAAGAGGATGAGGTCTACAGAAGAAATTTATAATACAGTCTGTCTGTCCTTAGCTGGACGTGAGATTCCTTCCCCTCTACAACCCCTTCGCACCGTAAGAAATGAATTAGCCTATATTTAAAGCAGGCAGCCTCTAAAGGAAGAGCATTCATATTCTGCCCATACCTCCTACCCAGCAGCCACAGCTATTGAGTTGACCTGAACTCAACAGATTTCACACATCATCGAGATAGTCAGTTGTTGTGATAAGCAACACAGGAATAATCCCAGGGACAAGAGTGCAGAATGAGGGTGCTACAGTCAGTACAATTTGCATTAGGAGGCATTGGTCTCTGAGATAAAAGACATTGACTTGTGTGCTGTGCCCTGGGCCGTATTTTGGGAAATATGGGAGCAGTCACAAGCATATAGTTCTACTTCATGCACTGAGAGACAGAGCCGAAAAAGGGAGTATGGAAAAATGGGAAGAAACAAAGCCAGACAGGACAAGAGTGTGAAATCCATTCTCTATATTGTGATGGAAAGAAAAAACATTTGTCTTCTTCCAGGATGAGTTGATGTATATGTTAAGGAAGCTTTTGTTGAACATTGGGGACTTTCCTGCCCAGACATCTCATATCCTCTTTAACTACCTGGTGAGTAGCTTGTGGGTCCAGCATGCAGCCCAGAATCTCACCTCTGCCTGCATGTATCCTAAAAAGTTAATCTTAGATAGATTAACTTTAGATCAGCAAGGAGATAAATGCTCTTAACTTTTCCTATATAGCTCGTAACTCCTGGCTTTCAGTAGCCTTTCAGTCCTTCTAGGGAGAGGAAAAGGAACCTTTATTCTTTTTATTAAACTCTTAATCTTGGATTTGTGAATTGAATTATAGACAATGAGTTGTAGACCAATAGAAGGATCCCAGTGCCAGAAACCTTTAATTATTTTACTTATTTTCATTCAGAAAGTGCTTTGCTTATGGACAGTCCTATTGGAGCAAATATAGCAGCTTCTTTTAAGATTGTGGAAAATGCATTTGCTGCAGTTAGGAGATGAAACAGACAAGATGTATGCTACTGTGGGAGCCCTCTGTTGTTTGGAGGTGTCTATGTGGCAGCACACCAGAGCAGAAGGCAAAGGCTATCTCTTCCTGCAAAGATTCTCCCTTTTTCTCATCTACAATGGCTTTAAAGCTGGGCTGCAACAGTACGTTTTGCCCACAACCCTTATCCTCTCTACAAAAAGGAAGAACAGTGCAAGCAGATTGTTCTGTAGTACATAGGAACTTCCAGGCTGTAAGGTTAATGAGTTGATCCCTCTGAGTGAAGAAAGGTAGAACAACAATGTTCTCGTTCTGTGTTTAGATCAATGCTCTGCCCAATTAAAAGACTGTGTACAACCTGATATTCCTCTTACTTGCTACCTGCAGGTAGGACTGATCATGTATTTTGTACGCACTCCATGTGAGTGGGGCATGGATGCCATTTCTGCCACACTTACCTTCCTTTGGGAAGTGGTGGGTTATGTAGAAGGACTCTTCTTCAAGGATCTCAAACAAACAATGAAGAAGGAACAGTGCGAAGTAAAGCTGCTGGTGACTGCCTCAATGCCAGGTATAAGAAATGAGTCTTTAAATCTCACTCACTCACTTCC
Source organism: Strigops habroptila (assembly GCF_004027225.2). Lineage (NCBI taxonomy): Eukaryota > Metazoa > Chordata > Aves > Psittaciformes > Psittacidae > Strigops > Strigops habroptila. Next base: position 3,348,331 of record NC_044281.2, read on the forward strand.
AAGTTCATGACCCACTCTACCAAAAAGAAGATCCTTTAGAACTGGATCAGAAAAAGATCTGCTACAAATGGCTGTGTATTTGAAGTCGGTTTTTCTTAAGCTGAGGACTCAGTCAGTAAATTCCTCCTCTAAATCACTGAGATAGAGGAAGCCACTTTACGAGCTCTAAAAGAAGCAAACAGAAAGTGAGTTAGAACAGTCTTTTCAATCCACAGCTTCACGACAGTTGAATTGTGAAAGGCTGGCAGGATGATCATTGCAAGTCTATACCATTCAGGCTCTGTTTGATTTGATGCAACCTTCTCGTAGAATCATAGAATGGTTTGGGTTGGAAGGGACCTTAAAGCTCCTCCAGTTCCCACCCCCTGCCACGGGCAGGGACACCTTCCACTAGAGCAGGTTGCTCCAAGCCCCTGTGTCCAACCTGGCCTTGAACACTGCCAGGGATGGGGCAGCCACAGCTTCTCTGGGCACCCTGTGCCAGCGCCTCAGCACCCTCACAGGGAAGAGCTTCTGCCTAATATCTAATCTAAGTCTACCCTCGTTCAGTTTAAAGCCATCCCCCTTTGTCCTATCACTACATGTTCTTGTAAAAAGTCCCCCTCCAGCTTTCTTGTAGGCCCCCTATGGGTACTGGAAGGCTCCTATAAGGTCTCCCTGGAGCCTTCTCTCATTTAAGTCTTGAGAGAGCCCAAGAAGAGCATGCTGCGAGCCTAGGCTGTCACAAGTCACGCAAGAGATATCTTGCTGAAAACCAGATCTGACCTTTTAGTTTTGTTCATTACTCAGAGTGACAGTTGCTCCTAAAGCCAGCTCATTCTGTAGGAACAGATCAATTTCTCATTAACTTTGAAGTGTGAGACTATGCTAACACTACAAATGGGTTCCAGACAGGACTGGCATTGTTTGTCTGCCCAGGAATGAGTTTTAACTATCACTTTTCCTCTATGGGCAGTCTTTTGAAATTGAGCTAATTAAAGAGGCCAGGGACAATGCAAGTGTTTTTCTTCCTTTAGGCACAAAAACCCTTGTCGTGCATGGACAGAACGAGTGCGACATCCCAACTCAGTTACCAGTCCATGAGGACACACAGTTTGAAGCTCTTCTGAAGGTAGGAGTGAGATTTTGAACCTGACAAACTGCTTAATAGTACATTTACCTGTCATACCTGTATAGCAGCAATACGTTCTGCCTGACCATCCTGTTTCAGTGTTGTGAAGAGAAGTTCTGCTCATAGGCATTTCTGTCTCCCTGTGAGGACAGCTTAGTTGGCAACAAACAGGATCCCATATTAAAGGGCAATAGAAACGCCCAGACCTCACAGACAGCCAAAACCCCATAAAGGCAACTACATTTGAAGACAATGCAGCCTGTTGGGTATTTGCTGTGTATTGTCCTTTGGACAAATACAAAGATCATTTAAATGCTTGGTTTTATCAACAGTGAAGACAACGGAATGATCAAGATCAGAGTGGAAGTGATGGTTCAGTAGCCATGACATCAGTACCCCCTTCTGCCAAAGATGGCTTTAATTGAGCCATATAGGAAGCAGATTTGTAAATGCCTTCAGTTCATGCAATTATGATAAATTTGAATGGGAATTACATCTCAGTGCTTTAAAGGATAGGAACTTTAGTGTTTCTGTACATCACCTATCACTAAAACTTGATAAATACATAGTATGGAAATGGAAGCTGCAATACCCATGTGGTTTATGTAGCCAGACAAATATGTGCAGTATGAAGACATGAAAATAAGTAAGATCAGTCTTCAGGACTGTGATATCAGCATACCTTGATTATCACAAACATATTCATGTACTTTATGATTAAAAAAAGATATTAAGAATTAATGACAGAAGAGTGTACCAGCCTCAGGCGTATCGGTTTGTGCCTTTATACATTATTAGCTGGATATTCTTTCAGGTATTGTGGTCTTTGTGCAAGACAACTAATAAGTAGCAAGATGGTTTTCTTTCTTCCTTTTCAGGAGTGTTTGGAGTTTTTTAACATACCTGAAACTCAGTCTTCTCATTACTTTTTAATGGATAAGCGGTGGAATCTTATTCATTACAACAAGGTAAGGCAAAGGTCAGGTCCAGATGACTTTGTTCTTTCTGTTTTGAACCTTTTTAAACATCAGGGTTATCTAAAAGAGAACAAGCAGCCCATAAGTAGACAGAATTCTGTCCTGTGGGCACAACATCTCAGGTGTTTAGTTGTGTGTGGTGAAAGATTAGAGTTTGACAGCAGAGGGAAAAGGCAGAAGTAGAGTCCCTTGCTCTTAAGTCATTATCATCTAGCTGTGTTAGAAAAGAGCAAATTTCCTTTCTGTTTATGTTCTTCCATGATGCCTGACACTGTCTGAAATCCTTTACGCAGAAGCTTCAGGAAGGGCTAAAGGGCCTTTTATTCAGGTCTGTTGAGAGATGCCGTTGTGAATACATTTGTTTAAAACACACTTGTCTCCTTTCCTGGCAGACCTACGTCCGTGACATTTATCCTTTCCGGAGGTCAGTTTCTCCCCAGCTCAACCTGGTGCAGATGCATCCAGAAAAAGGTCAAGAGCTCATTCAGAAGCAGGTATCTTACTGTCATCAAACACCTCTGCCAAAAAACAAACCCTGTAAATAAACTTTTCCCTTTTGAGGCCTTCATTCGTGCTGCATGCAGATTGAGAGCTTTGCTGGAGAAGTAGCACTTGACATGAAATCGGCTCTGGTGCCACTGGACAGGTGTATAGTATTTTAAGAAGAGTCAAAGAATGCAATGTGAATTCTCTCCCACTTTCCCCAGCTAGCTTCTTTTGGGTGGATCATTTTGTGTTCTCATACATTTGGCCAGAAAGCTTCAGTTGCCTTAGCTTCAAAAGTTGCTTATTCCTTTCTTTAATGAGACCTCTGGCTGTGGAGCAGGAATTCTCTTCTACCTTCCTTTTTGTCCTCTCACCGTAGAGAATGTTACCTGCCTCTCTTTCTTTTCCTGCTCTCAGATGCTAGTCTTTTACCATGGCTGCTTCCAGAGGCACAGTAGTAGCAGTTGTTTCATCAGGGGAATATCTGCCCTCAGAAGAGCACTGTTCTCCTTATCTTCCAGCCTCATGACCTGATAATCTGTCTGATCCTAATGTTCTACAGCTCCCAGGAGCTCTCCCTTAGGAACTAAACCCTAAGTGGCAGGGCAGTGCCATTAATGTGCTGCAAACCCCTCAAATATCAATTCTTGTGACAGTAAGACAATGGTATTGAGATCACTCTACCTTTAGAAGCCCCATGTTCTGTTTTCCACAAAAGCAAAGTTGTCTCAGTAGCACAAAGTTGTGTGTTTAGGGAAAAGTTGCTCCAGCTGTGGCTGCAAAGAATGATAACAAGCAGGAAATAAAGGGGGTGAGGGGAGAGATGTGTTTAAACAATATGATTTTGGTGTTAACAGTTGTATTATTCCAGCCAAAACCCAGCTACTGTAATTGTGTCCCTAACATGTGAGTGCAGGGGCAGGAAATTATCATCAGGAATGATTTAAAAAAGCACCTATAAAGCTTCCTAAGAGGACTAGCAGCTAAAATAATGGAGACTACCATTAATGTCACCCCATGTGTGTACAGTACAGAATAGGGAAACATTTCATGTGCTGCATCTGTTAGTAGAAACACTATAAAAGTCTGAAATTACTTGGGATCATTTTGGTTGCTTCTCTGACAGAAATTATCCTCACTCTGGTTCTAGGAGATGTGTCCCAAAACTATTAAAATGGCCTGTCCAGTTTTTTCAGGGCATTATTTTGCATTCCACATTTTTCTATTTATAGTACTTAGAGGCCGAAATATTTCTAAAGTAAAACTTAAATCAGTATCTACCAGCCTCTCTGTAGTCATGCAAGAAGTTGCTGGACAACATCCAGCTTGAGCAAAGAAGAGTAGCACTGTAGAGTCTATCCAGAGAGCAGCAATCCATGGAAAACTTCTTTCTTTACTGTTGATTGATTAAGCACCCAGAGCAAGGTCATAGTGACTGCAGGACATAGGAAGCTGAGCTTTGTCACACGTTAAGTCGCACACTTCAAGTTTTGGCTTCATCCCAGTAGCTAAGGATTGTCTTAAAACTGCTTCCAAAGAAAGTTGCTTCTACTACTGAGCATCACCCTGCCTTATAGTTACTTTCAGCATCAAAATAAAATAGCTACCCTGATTAGTCCTACCAGTCAGAAGTTCAAAGGAGGCTGGTAGAATGGAACTCAGTTTCCCAGGAAACCAGAAGCAATAATCTGAAGCCAGCAGGACTTTGCTCATTTGCAGTAACTCAGAATCTAGTCTCCTTTGTTGTATTGACTACTCTTCTTTTGCAACTATACATACACCTTCTATGGCCATTCATGAGCAACTTCAACCCAGAAGGTAGCTAACAATTCCAACCTCATGCTGACTATAGTCCAAGCCCTTGCAGAGAGCAACTGCAACTGCATGGCTTTCAGTTTGGAGTTGGTTTCCTCTGACCTCCATGGGGCTCACATTGGCAAAGCTTACATTAATGCATGGCACGGTTGCAATCTGTTTAACAGCCACTCAGGGTCAAACAGAAATAGAAAGTGTTGTTGAAACCTCTTTTTTACAAGCATGATCCATCTTTGTGGAGCTGGGCTGAAGGACAGTGGTGACACAAATTCTAGTGAAAGGGTGCAGCACTGGCCTGTGAATTTCAACAGGATCCTCTGGGCCATGAGTGAAGTATCTTTCGCATTAGAGAAAGCCATGGAAGCTAACCTAGCAAAGTGCATATGCGTTGTACAGAACTTTTTGATCGGGCTGACTCTGATCTTGTCTCTTTCTTTCCCTCAGGTGTTCACCCGCAAGCTAGAAGAGGTGGGGCGGGTGCTGTTCCTGATATCACTGACACAGAAAATCCCTACTGCCCACAAGCAGTCCCATGTATCTATGCTCCAGGAGGACCTCCTCCGCTTGCCTTCATTTCCCCGAAGTGCCATTGATGCCGAGTTCTCACTTTTCAGTGATCCCCAAGGTATGGCCTTTGATAGCTTTCTCTGGTGGTTGGATGGAGCCCAGAAGGTTTCTGTAAGGCACTTCATTTGCCTGAGAAACACACAGGCCTGTAGCATTACTGAAAGCTGATAAATCTCTTCCTGGGGAAAATGATACATAGCTGTTGGTTTGTAAGCACAACAGCAGAAAGCGTTTTGCTGTTAGAGGTCTCCAGACAAAGCTACTTTCTTTGGACCCAAATAAGAATAAGGTATAATTATGAATTAAAATTATGCATGAGGCTACAGCTGCAATACTGTGCCCAGTAGTGTAACTGCAACTAAAAAAGGATTGCTTAGAGTCCTTTGCCATCTACTCTGAGGAAGCAATGGACTTCCAGTGAAGACTGGGCAAATTCTGCAGCAGGGATATAGAAACAGCCCACTTATTTAGAAACTTCGCTCTGAAAGTCAAGTAGAGTTTCCAGCCTAACTTGGGGATTAAACAGGTCACTGTTGCTTACCATCCTGCATCGGCAAGTGCTGTAACAGGCCCTAAAGGCACTTGCTTTTAGAAGCCTTACTGTAACTGCATCAGTGTCCTGTAATGTGTGGGACATCTGAAAGAGAATTTTCAACCAGTGGGGATGAGATTTAATGAGCTCTCATTCTTCATGTGTGTTGCTTTCAGTCAAAGCTTGCTCAAGCCCTGTGGGCACTTCCAGAAGTACAGGAAGGCAGAATGATGGTCAGTGTTGTGGGAGGGCTCTCTGGAGAGGCCTTTGGCCTCTGGGAAGGTTGTGAAGCTGGCTGTGATGGACAGAGCTGATTGCTGTTGCCTCTTCTCCATGGCAGCTGGGAAAGAGCTCTTTGGTCTGGACACTCTTCAGAAAAGCTTGTGGATTAAGCTGCTGGAGGAGATGTTCCTTGGCATGCCCAGCGAGTTCCCCTGGGGGGATGAGATCATGCTGTTCTTGAACGTCTTCAACGGTGCCCTGATCCTGCACCCTGAGGACAGTGCCTTGTTGAGGCAGTACGCTGCCACGGTCATCAACACAGCTGTGCACTTTAACCACCTCTTCTCCCTCAGTGGGTACCAGTGGGTTCTCCCCAGCATGTTGCAGGTGAGCCACTTCCATGAGCAATATAAGGGAAGACTTCCGAGCGAGTGCTTTGTTACAGAACTGTCTCCCTCAGTGTTTTTCCCTTGGGGGATGGCTGAAATGTGGGGAATAGTTGAAATATATGGATTTGCTGCTTGCTGAAACTGAATTACATTCACTTCCTTAGGTATGAAAATTGTATTGCCTGAAATTTAAATAACAACAGAAAATAACACTGAATGTTTATGCAAAACTGTATGTTCTCTTTCAATGTGAGTGATGGCAAATACTGGAAGTGTTAGAGGTGGAGTTTCTCTTCACTTTGAGGTGTATAAATATGCCTTTTTCCCTGTTGACATCTGAGAAAAATCAGCTACTGAAAATAAATAAAAAACCCACCAAACAACAAAGTATAGTTCTTTTACAGACAGAAAGGTTATTTCTGCAGGGCTTGAAGTATCTAAATAGAAATTTAGCGTTATAATGCAAATACAGAAAAAACTATCATTTCTGCAAAAGAAGCAAAGCCCATGACATCCCCACATATGTTCATTTTAACATAGTTAACAGAGCACAGTAATTAGGACCAGTGATGAATTCAACTATCTAAACAAACTCTTTAGTAACTGGAAACTCTGATACCATGTCTTACATGGTTAGATAAGTATGTATTGGATCCAGGTCTGCAGTGCATGGGCTTATTCATTAGAAACAATTGGACAGTCATTAGAAACAACTGGACAGTCATTAGAAACAATTAGACATTTTGAAATAAAATAATAGCTTAATTTGAAGTACTTTGAAGACAGAATTTGAAGACAGTAACCATTCAGCATAGCAAGGAACTCCCCCTTCATTTTCACTTTTTACATTGAGAGAAATGACTTTTGCAATTCTTTCCTATCCCTACCCCCTTACCAATTATTGTCAACTACTGAATTAATAAAATACCACTCTTGGGAGGCAAAAAAAGCAATTCCAAAAGAAAACCCAAGTGATCTGCTGGCTTCTTTGTCGTCATCACAAACAAATTCTTGTACCACTTCTGGGCTCGAACCAGCCATTAATAGCTGAATTCCTGAAGCATCCATGCACATACCCCCCACAGGGCTCTTTTTGTTGCAGGTTTTTCCATATACAGTTAATTATTTCCTCAAGTAAATGACATATTGCAAGTGGAACAGGCCATGGTGATTGACTGTCCTCATAAGCATGCTGGAGGCTTCTGTCTTGTATTAAAGACATACTAATCTCTTCAGCCTGCTAGGCTACTGAGAAGTGAATACATCTCTGCAGAGGTCTCACACTCTATAATAGTATTTTAGAAACTTTCAAGAGTCCTGTGCTGTAATGTGAATTTTGCACTACTGTAAAGTCTCAGCATTTCCTATTGCCATCGAATAGCAAGAAACTCCTACCTACCGTCACCCCAAACCTCCCACAGACTTGTACCAGCAGAGAAGTGCAGACAGGCAATTGACATGGACAGAAGGAGGAAGCACAGTGAAGTTGTTCCTAGCAATTTATATTGTTTACATAACTGAGAAACAAATCCCACATCTTTGGCAACACATTGGCTGCCTGGTTCAGTGGCCAGCCCTGAAGGAAATGCCACTCTAAACACCTTAAAATATCTTAATAGTAGGTGGAACTGTCAGTGTGCTGGAGGACAGGCTGGGAGTTCAAATTCTCTTGACAAATTGAAGATGTAGTCTGAAAAAAGGGGGGAAAAAAACAGATTATGTTTATCAGGTTGGACACACACAAGTCCTTATGAATAATCAGCCACATAAATATGGAAGGGAAAGTAGCTGGTTCACTAGCACTTCTGCAGGACGGAATACTGGAGTTGTTATAGTTCGGAAGCTAAACATGAATCAACAGTGTCTTTCTGTTGAAGGATAAAAAGAAAATATCTCAAATGCCATTCTGAGGTGACTGAAACATGTGAAAGAAACATGGAATAATTCTGCTGCTCCAGTGAGCAGCACTCATGACTTGAAGCACTGGCTTTGTCCAGCTGTGGGCACTGCACAAAAACTATCAGTTAAGAAGATACAGGAGGCTGGAATGGGGATCTAGAAAACATGTCATGTGAGAAAAGACTGAAAGAGCTGGGATTTCATTGACTGAAAAAAGATGAAGATTGAGGAAGAAAGCATTAACTGGCTTTGAACAACTGAAGTGCTTCTAGGAAGGAGAGGGAAGGAATCTACCTCTGATACATAGGACAAAAAATAATGGACCAAAGCTGTGACAGAGAAGGTTCAAGCATGACAAGCAAATCTTTTTTCTAAGGATAATCTGTCTCTGAAATGCATTGCCAGGGAGGGCAGTCAAGTCTCCATCTTTAAAAACGTGTTAGGCAAACATAGCAGGAATGACAAGGCTGTAGCTGATATGGTCTGGGGTCAGGAAGTGAAGAGCCCTCCCACTGGACTAGCACTTCCATGTCATTTTCATTTGCTCAGGTATATGCTGACTATGAAAGCAACCCCCAGTTACGCCAAGCGATTGAGTTCGCGTGCCGCCAGTTCTACATCCTGCACCGCAAGCCCTTTATTCTGCAGCTCTTTGCGAGTGTGGCCCCTCTCCTGGAGTTCCCTGTGAGTAAAAGCCATTCCCTAGTCTCAGCCTGGGGAAGCCTGTGTGTGCAGCCAGCCCCCCCATCAGAGATCACAGAGAGAGAACAGTTCTTACTGAACATGTGCTTGCTGCACTTGGTGCTGCAGAGAACCATGTCCTGAGCTTATTTCTGCATGCTTCTGTTGGTCAGTTGATTTGAGCAGGATGCTGAGATAATGGGCCACTGGTATCCAGGTAAATGTGGTCTCACTTTAAATTTCTCTGTATAAATAGGTTATAAAAGGACAGTAATGTTTTGTAACTTTTGTAACTTTAAATTTGTACTTTTGTACATTTGTAACTTTAAATGCAAATCCTTTCTTAGAATACAGCAGTAGGAACTAAAGCTTAATGCTTTAGTTTAGTGAACTATATGACTGAATTGAAGCCATGTTTTGAAATATTCACTAATTAATTTTTAACATTTTAGTGAGTTAAAAAACAAGTTAATGGAATTTTAACTTTAAGTGGGACTGCCAAATCTAACTGCACATACACTATGAGCACACACATTTTTCTCCTTCACAGGACAGCAAAGATCTGCTCTTTCTGGGAAGTAGCTGTGTGCAGTTTTCAGATGATGCTTCCACTGTAGCATCATCAATGTGTTGAGTCAGGCAAGCCTTCTTTTTTGATAGCTCTAAGCTCTTGAACTCCATGTAGGCCCTTTGTCAAAAACAGGTTGCCCACACCTCCAGATAAAGATTCCTGGGGTGCACACAGGCCCTCAGAAAATCAACCAAGAATGTCTGTTGTTGAAACAGGATGCTACAAACAATGGAACCAGCAAAGGAGTGTCTGCTCAGTGCCTGTTTGACCTGCTGCAGTCTTTAGAGGGAGATACTCCAGACATTTTGGACATCTTAGAGCTGGTGAAAGCAGAAAAGCCTCTCAGGTCATTAGGTAATAGCAAAGCATCCTTTATTCAGTAATTCTGGTTTGTTTTTTATTGATTCAATATGCATTTGATGCAGCATGGTTTGTTCAGGGCCCTTTTCTTCTCCCGGAATGCAGTCATATCTGCGTTTTATGCCTTGTGAGGCTTTTAAGGTTGGCTTTATCCCCACCATCTTTCTGATATTTGCCGCAGGAGGGGAAATATTCGTTTATTTTATTCCAAAGCTGCTTCTTCTGCATTGAGCCTGCTAGTCTGAGACTAGCCCCTGGCATTTTATCATGTGTGGGTGAAGAATAAAGATGCTTAATAAACTGTATCATGCTGACAGGATCGGTGTCATCCTTTCTTCTGCTCCATGTGGGCAGGAGAGAAAAGCATCCTCTCCCGTGGGCAGACTGTGACTCGTAAATGATGGATGCCATTCAGACATTCAACAGACATTCAGTGCTGAGTTCTAGGGGGGGTGCTAATTTATCACAAAGCAGAATACATATGGCTGTATGATGTATCCAGCACACTGTGTCTCTTGATAGTTATACATGCAATGCAGTATTAAAGAATTCGGCTGCTTTGTGATTTGCAGGGGAGTAATTTTTGCTGGTTTTATAAGAATCTTCAACTTCTCTTCCAAATTTGCACTTCCTTTGAATAATGCGTATTTTGATGAACTGTGAAGCCTTAAAGATAAAGGTTTGTTATATACTGGGATTTTATGATGCTGCACAATTATATCACAAGTTATAATATAAAGTGGTACAGAAACAGAACATATTTCTTCTTCTTTGTGTATTGTAGTGAACATTTATATAAAATCTTTGGGTTTTCTCTGGAGGGTTATTGAAAGGCATCTGAAAATTCCCAAGTGTGTGTTGATGATGAGGCTGTAGATGAGTATGTTGTGTGCCTGGTGTTTTCCATCAGGCACACAATATCAGAATTTCCATCAATTCTGTTAGATCAGAATTACCTAAAACACCTGACTTCCAGGTTCCATTGTTCAAAGTGATTTACATGCTTCGGGACCTAAAGTTTGACTTGGGCTCCTGCATACCGAAGTCACTTCTGAAAATGGGACTATGGTTGTATTACAGATACTATTCTCTGGATACTTCAGTTTCTTGATGCCTGACACTAAATACCCCCAAAGCAGTATTTGTAATATGAGACTTAAATGCTTTTGAAAACTTTTTCTTAAATCACTAGCAAACCAGACTCACTTTTGTGCTGGCATCCATGTGGCTGCCAGGATAGAAGTAGCTTGATTTTTCAGAAGTAAAACTATCTTCTGCCTTCAGTGGTGTATCAGCGTGGTTTTTACTGCAGTAGAAACATCTAGGAAAAAGCAGAGGGAGCATAAAAATTGTCATCAAGTTGACATGTGTCCTTGTCATATATGAGCTTAAGATTCTGCTTTTGATAGGTGTTGTTTGAAATGGGACTCCTTACGCTCAGCAGTGATTTGACCTACTGAGAATTGTTTCTCACCTACTGAGTTCTTGGATGGCAGGGTGGAAGTAGGAGTGCAACATATGGTTCCTTTACATAGACAGATTTTTGTCAAAAATTCCTATTGGGAATTGTTAACATAAGAAGCAAGCAATCGTAGAGGGGAAGAGGAAGGAGTATGCTAGCTCCTTTCATAGTCAATATGTTTGTGTGATAGTCTTCTCTCATTGCTTTACTCCTTCAGACTTCTGCTATGGGAATGAAGATTTGACCTTTTCAATCAGTGAAGCCATCAAGCTCTGTGTGACAGTGGTGGCCTATGCTCCAGAATCATTCAGAAGGTGCTAATCTGTTTTCTTGCTTTTCTGAAAAGCTGCATATGGCATGTGAAAGCAAGGTTGACAAATGGAGGCAGAGGATATAGAAATGCATTCTAAGCATGGGGCTCCTCCATGAGGCCAAGCCTCTGCTGTTGATACCTTTCTTAGGGCTCTGGCTCCAAATCCTGCCAGCCACTGGCTGCAGCACTAAGCTGGATGGCAGTTGGAGCAGAAACATGTAAGCTGTATTTCCAAGTGGGGATCACGCTGTGTCCTGCAGGTTTCTGTTGTCAGAGGAGCAATGGAGAGGGGACTGGAGGGGGAGAAACGGGCAGCTGGAGAGAACAGGAAGATAACAGAGATAGGGGAGGTAAACCGCTAAAGCAAAAAGGTTAGTTTCTGAGAGGGAACCAGAGAAGAAAAGTATCTTTGGAAGGGAAAATGAATGTCTGCAAATGGATGACATATTCAGAAGATACCCAGAAGTTCAGGTTGTTTTTATTGTTTCATGCGTCAGCTAATTTTCCCCCTGATCCAAGAGTTTCTTTGGCCTGGGACTGCTTATCTGGTGAGAAGCAATGAAATCACAAGGCTAGTGAGAGATCCGTGGTTCTTCAGATAGAAAATTAAGCTTATGCCTGATGCGAGTTTCAGGATTGACAAAATAAAACAGACCAAGTATTGGTTATTTTCCAGCCTCCAGATGCTGATGGTCTTGGAAGCACTGGTTCCCTGTTACTTGCAGAAACTGAAGCGGCAAACCTCTCAAGCGGAGACTGTGACAGCAGCTCGTGAGGAGATTGCTGCTATGGCTGCCCTTGCCACCTCTTTGCAGGCCCTCTTGTACAGTGTAGAAGTTCTCACCAGGTAACCTACATGGTTCAAAGGTCCGGGCCTGCCTTTGGTGTCAGTGTGGGGAGAGAAAATGTGCAGGAGGTCACGATATGCAGCTTAGCTTGAATAATGGTTAAGTTTTAGACATGGTAAAATTAGTGCCAGATTCCACCTGATCACAAGCAGTGTGCCTGTTAGATTTAATCTTCAGTGTGCTATTCACCTTCCCTCTGCCAGGCCTATGACAGCCCCACAGATGAGTCGATGTGACCAAGGCCATAAAGGGACCACAACAGCAAACCACACCATGTCAGCTGGTGTGAACACCAGGTAAGTCAGTGGGATTTTCTTTTTTCTCATTTTTCTGAACAGCTTTTCTTTTTTCTTTTTTTTAACTTAAGGTAACATCCTATTGCTCAGCTGTCTGAGGAAGTGCTCTAGGTACTGTGAGAGAAAACAGTCAGATAAAAAGAGCACACAGGACTGCATTTCTGACAGTAACCAAAATCCTCAAGACTAGAATTTCTAGTTTAAAAGCATCTGACTAAATAGAACACCGGGATATCAAAATGGAGGACACCCATCCTAAACATCTTTCTCTTTGTTTCCCTTTCTGCACTCTAGAAGTTATACTGACAAAGCAACTACGTCCCTCAGTTCTCTGCTTTGCTTCCTTCTGAGTCCCCTGTCAAAGTGACTACTGGGCAGAGCATGCTTGGGTAGCAGAAGAGTCACATCCCTCTGGATTTGTTCTGAGAGACTGAACAGCAGTACGAGCTCAAACTGCATGACAGCTGAGACTCAGAGACTGGCATCTCCTCTAGTTGTTGGGGTTTTTTTCTTTCCTTTTCCCATCCCCTTTTATTTTCCTATGGTCTCTTTCTGTCACCTCCACATCAGTCTGGGGATTTTTTGGGCTGCTGAAAATCAGACAAGGCTCCTGGACAATTTACTCCTAGAGCAAGGGCTTACAAAATCTTGTTACAAAATCCACCCCCAAGCATTTGGGATTATGAAGGTTTTCTTTGCAGTACTGACGATTCTTCTGGGCAGCCTTGCCTTCTCTTAGCCCAGCTGTGCCTTACTGTGCTTAAAATCTGCATGTTTGTGCTGACCTGGAAAGGGAATTCTTCCATAGCTGTTCTTCCAGAGCAAAGTATTTCCTCTGGATTTCTCTTTTGTCTGTAACAGCTGATAGTAAGTCTGTGCACAGCCAATAGTCCAGTATAATACCATGGCCTGTATAGGACTGTAAATCAGGAACACCCTTCTGGCAAGCCATGCTTTCCAGATTTTTTCCTTGTCTTTTTTTTTTGTATTGAAGGGAGATAGAAATCACTCTCTGCATGAATCATCAAAGGGCTGTTACGTCGATTTATAGGTGTGTAGTGTATACGTCTTAGTTGGTAACTCCTGGAATCAGTCTGTTGTTCTTTAGATGAATTCATGCATGGATGAAACACAGCTTTGACTTTCAATCTTGGATCTGAGAAGCAGACAAAGCCCTTCATGCTCAAGTCTGAAATGGATATATGCCATTTACTTCCATTGCAAGATTGCCCAGTCTAAGGAAAATAAGGTGTAATGGAAAGTAATGCTTTATTATTTGTCTGCTGGTTTGGGAGAGCAGTTAATACGTGTCTGCTGACAGGCAATGTAGAGACTCTTGCTGCTGTGTGACTCAGCCATCTTGGTTTACATTTCCAGATCTTTCTGATTATCAAATATTCAGTCTCTGATCCAAAATATTTTTGCACTGCTCCAGGTTTCCTGTTGTGTTATCATTGCAACAGACATCTGCTAGCAACAGCAGGAGGCTCATGATGGTAGAATGATCACTGTTCCAGCACTGGATGTGTTAGCCAAGGGGTGCAGGGTTTATTAATGTTTTCTCAACAAGGAGAAAATGACAATAAATCAAAGAATATTCCCTGCAGTAGGTGAGCTCTGGCTTCATGAAACGGGCTGAGCACTGGGGTGAAAATCAAATTTTTGAGAGAGTTTTTGAGCCTGAATTTTTCCTTTCATAACAAGGGCAATAACTATAGGAATCTGTTTTTTGCTGCTAATTGGGAAATAAAGGCTATCCAGTGTGGTTTATGTATAGCCACTGTTCCAGTGACACAAGATACCATTCTGCTCATGGTGAGTATACCTCTAGGCTAGAACAGTGTCACCTTCTTTCAGAAAGGCACAATTTAGGCACTACCAAGTTGCTGTTTACAGCTGCACTCTTTCTGTTTTCCCAGGTACCCAGAACAGGGAGCCAAACTACACTTCATCAGGTACAGTAAAATCTTCACCCCATCTTCCCTGACATGTGGTGAACTGTTCTCCAGCAGTTTCCAGGTTCACCAGCACTGGGTCCCACCCACTGTTGCTGTGACAGCTACCTCAAGGATGGGTATAGCAAAGGATAGTTCATACAGAAATTGTTTACATTTTTTCACAAGCCACTGCAGATTATAAATTCCCTTTTTTGATTTATTGCAGATGCAACTCTCTTTCTTTTCAATGGCAGTGGAAAGCAGCTGTTGCAAAAACAATTTGGAGAGGTAGTTATAACCTATCCCTGCTGTTCCACTGCATGTAACGCTTCCTACTTTTTCTCATTTTATACCCTCCAGGGAGAATCTTCACCTGCTGGAGGAGGGCCAGGGTCTCCCCCGAGAGGAGCTGGATGAGCGAATTGCCAGAGAGGAGTTCAGGAGGCCGCGGGAGTCATTGCTGAATATCTGCACAGAGTTTTACAAGCACTGTGGTCCGAGGCTGAAGATTCTGCAGAATCTGGCTGGTGAGCCACGAGTGACTTCTCTGGAGCTGCTGGATGTGAAGTCCCACATGAGGTATTCTACAAGCTTTCTGATTTTACTTACTCATTTCAGGGGGATTCCTTTTTAGCTCTTAGGGTTGTTTTGTAATAGCAGATAGAATGACTTTTTGGTAGTGTAGTTGCATGTTGCTGTCTGAAACATGAAGAGCTTTGGATGTTCCTTAGATTGTACCTGATGCTGCTTGTGTATAAGGAAGGTTTCATATAGTCTCCTCTGGTCTCATTCAGACCCCCATCTCCAGTGGATGAAATAGCTCCATGGAAGCCCATCTGATCTTCAGGTCCTTTCCAACCCAAACCATTCTATGATTGTAAGATTCTATGATTCTGGCTGTGAATTATTCTCTGTTGAGTGCTATACTTTCTTCCTCAGGAATACCTCATAAAGGAAGATGAAAGGTGACAGATCCTAGCAGTGCCCTGAACCAGCTCTGTTCCTGCCCCTGGACTCTAAAAACTCTTTTACCTTTTACACACATGCTCTTCAAAAAATGGCAAGGGCCCTAAGCTGGCAGATTCTGTCACAATTAGAGATCTTTGGATTGAGGCTGTCTCTGTAGAACACAAAATTGTGTTTGACATCAATTTAGATGTTGTTTAACAAATGCCTCAGATTCCTTTGAGAGTCAGGAGGTAGCTTTTGTTGGTTTTCATACGTGTTTGCATATGAATTGAATGTTGCTGTTCCCCTCCCTCTGGCAAATGTTTAATAATTTGGAGGGCAATTTTAAAGAGATGTCTGTTTCCACAAACACATGCCATTCTTATGCAGTGTTTGGCTGCAAACAAACTGAAAACCTGATGGGCATGGCTGCTTTTGCAGTGCCACCTCTACATTTTTTCCAAGGGATACAAGCCTCAGAAGTCAATACATCTGTTTGGATGCATTGCAACCTCCGTGACTTTTAGCAATAGAAGCCTGAGATAAGAACTTTAGTCTTATGTTAGGAACAAAGTGAGATGCTCAGGACCCATTATGTCTTTGGTTAAACATGTTGGGTTGGGTTTTTTATGATTTCAGTGGGAGTGAGGAACATGCATTTAATGAATGAACTTTATTTAGTGCAGTAAAGTTAAGGGGCTTGGTCCTTTTTCTACTCTAGTTTTACATTTGTATGTAACATGAATGCTCCAATGTGCTACCCAGAAGCATTTGCAGTTCAGCAGTAATGTGGGAATTGCACTTCTACATGTTTTTATATTCCAGACTAATTTAGTTTAACTGTTCTTCACGCTATTTCATGTCACTCTCCTGAAAGACAAGTTTAACCAACTTAAATCCATATGTACAGAAGGTGTTATTGGTATATTTTCTGGAAAGATACTTTCTTGTGAGAAGCCTTCTGTGAAGCAGAGTCACAGTACACAGAAGAGGCTGGCAAATACTGCATTCTTTTCAAGGGAGAAGGTTTTTCATAGTCGAAGGTTACAGCAGTGAAACTAAGGGATTGAATTGGAAAAGATAATGAGTTATGCTCTGATCGTCTTATGGCTCCTGGAAAGTGCTAGAAATAACTGCCTTATTGGGGTTACAATCTGAATTGGTTTATCATAGTTAGCCTAAATAAAAGCAAAAAAAAAAATTGATTCTTATATAAATTCATTTCTTAAGTATCACTGAAATGACTGACAGGATTTAACTGCTGTAGGAAAAAAACCCCTTAGTTCTAAGTTGAGAGCAGATTTACCAGGATGTGATGTGACAGCCATGGTATTGGGAGGCTGACAGATGCCATTTCAGAGACTGCAAAAAACAAGATAATATTCTAGTCACTTCAGAAAGGATTAATCTCACCCACTTTTAGCCATTTAAAACTTAAATGTTTAGACTGCAAAAGTCCTAAAGATCTTTTTGGACCCAATGAAAAGGGAGCTGCACGTCTACTTAGCTGTTTATCCCAGTATTTCAGGAAGATAAGAATTTCCCAGGTTGCTTATTTCTACATGAACGGAGCTAGAAGATTAATTGAGGTTGATGTCTCAAGTTGGATGAGGTGGATCTCGCGCTTTTTAACACATAAGAAAGTCTGCATATACCATTATGTACCACTGATACAGTATTGCCAGAAAGAAGCAGAATCATATGATAATTTAAATTTTGCAGTGTTTAAGAAAACAGATCTACTCCGTAGTAGGACAAAGTAGTTGTAAAAAGTAATAATGAGGAAAGGCTGCATAAAGAGACACTTCTATAGCACTTTTGGTTAATCTGAGGAACTCGTTGCCCTTGATATTGCTAAGCAGATTTTAAAGATAATGGAAATATGTCCTATTAGTAAAAGGCATTACAAAAGAAGCCCCCACAATGCAAATAGGATTGTACTGTAATCGTACACTACAAAGTCTATTGATGTTTCAGTGAGTATAGATGTTTCTATTCCTTTTATTAGTAGATATTTATTTTTTGTCTTTGTCTACTGCAAATATTCAGGTCTTTCAGTAGATCTTTGTCAAACTGCAAGTGCAAGTTAAATGTTGCCATGGTATTTCACAGTCAATACAGAAAATGCCATTGGCGAGGCCATCTGGGAGGGTTGGTTAGAAGAAGAAACAGCAACACAATCTGTAGAGGTGTTAGGAGAAACAAATCAAAGCTGCGGGGAGTTATGATACAAAGTACATGTTGTGTAAACCTGTGGGACAGCACATTATTTTTAGAATTTAACACCTGAAAATTGCACAGCGAGACCTCTTAAAGTGGTGGCACTGAAAACAGTCATGAAAGCAAAACAGATCACTCATTAATTGACAGGTGATGTCAGGTATCTCTATCACAGGCATTTGCCATGTTGTAATCTTATCTAATAGCTGAGGTACTTTTATTTTAGCTACACAATTCTGTGATTCCTGATGTTCGTTTGGTGCCTTTAATATCAGTGTAAAAATATTCTTTAAAGCATTCACATGTGTATAAACAGTTATTCCAGCAAAAGAATCTTAACAGGCCGGGAACCGTGGTATCAGGTCTAAGAGTTTAAATAGCAGCACATTTGACTTTTGCATCTTTTTCATTTCCCTAGACTACTAAAGATCTATCTGTTAGTTCAGTGACACACGTGGAGCAGTTATATTTGATTTTCCTCCTAAGAAACCCTGGTTTTAGATTGGCAGAAATCGCACATTCCCTGCTGAAACTGGCACCTTATGACACGCAGACGATGGAAAGCCGAGGGCTCCGGCGCTACATCATGGAGATGCTGCCCATCACTGACTGGACAGCTGAGGCGGTGAGACCTGCCCTTATCCTCATCTTAAAGAGATTGGATCGTATGTTCAATAAAATTCACAAGATGCCTACTCTGAGGTGAGCAGGTACAATGGAAACCCTCTGGGGTCCGTTTCTGATGTTGCAAGCCTTGAAGTGTGGGTATGTCATTAACTAAAGCTGTCATGTTGCAGTGAACCTTTACAGCGTATCAGTAAAGGAACAGATGTTTTTATCTCTGTAAGTGTGCATTTATGTTGACGTTTTTGTTGTGTCTTCTGGTAGCAAAGAAATTCATGGTATTAAGAACTACAGAGAGAACTTCCAGAAATCTCATTTTTCTTTCTCCAAAATAAGTCTTCAGATTCGTACCATCACACTACTCTTTCTTTATTTTAGCTGTGAGTTGGCTGTCTCAGCTGAGAAGCGAAATGATGTTAGAGAACATCATAATTCAGGACTCAGACACAAAGCTTTAGGTCTCAGCAGGAATCATATGTACCTAACTAAGACTGAGCAGATAATAGGGAAGTGATCTCTTCTTTCTGGCATCACTATCTATCACATTTCTTTGGCTAACAATCTGCTTTAAGAAACTCCTGCTCTTACAGGGAATTTAGAGGCAGAAATTTTAATGCTTCTCCTTCTTGTTGGTTTGATTCTTTGCCATGTCTTGCCTGCTTCTTGCTCATTCTTTCTTTTCTTGCTCATACTTTCTTCCGCCTCAAAGGCAGCTTAGGGGTCTTCCTGTTCCTGAACATCTTTCCTCTTTGTGTAAGCTGAATGAATGCTCATAAATTAAAATTCCTTTCATATTCTCTCTGTCTGTGCCTGTACGTACGCCTGGCTGAAATTGCTCTTGTGTACACAAGGGACAGAGACAGTAAAGCCACTGGACCAAAAGCAGCAACTACATTTAAGTGTAGCCAAGAAGTCTGTCAGTGGTGGGGCTGGATGCCAGACCCCAGAAGCCATCCATTGGGGTACTCACATCAGAATCTTACGTGCTACCTCCTGTGGGCACCCCACTCCAAAATCAGTGTCTGATGGAAATAGTGTATGTGTAAGAACAAGTACAAGAACAGACTATTCTGGAGATTGAGGTACAGTGGATGCTGAAAGACAAGGTGTACGTTGGTCTGCATAAGAACTTACGTACTGATCACTTGATCTCCTGTGTGTCTCTAAGAAGTCCCCTGAGGAGCTTGACTAGGATATTGTTTAGTCTTGAACTAGCAAGTTATGCAAGCCTTGTCTTTCTGTGCCAGTAAGTGCACAGTCAGATGCTGGCTTGAGAACTAGACTTAATCCAAAGAGTCAGGCCCTGACTTCACCTGAGAATGAAGGGTGTGAACTACTTTGATGTTACCTAAGCTGTGGCTGCTTATGATTAGGAAGGACTGCATTCAGCATCTGTCACAAGCCATAAAGCTGTTTTGCTGAAAAACAGCAAAGTGTCAGGGAAGCAAGGATCCTGGAATGAAGGGCTTTGGTGCTGGAAGGGAATGAATCAACCCTCCCGCACAGGGTGAGGAAGGTAAAGATTGTTCTGCTGGATCAGTTTACCTTTAGGGCAGACTGTCTGGGGGTCACTGGCAGAGCAGACTAGACTGCAGAGTAGCTTACAGAGGCACTCACAGCTGATGGAGTGAGAACATCCACAAGCCACAACAAGAGCTGGAGGAGTTGCTCTCATCTGGGAGCACAGCACAGCAGACCTTTTCCCCACACAGGCACACCTGAGGCAGCTGTCTGGTGGCTCCTTTTCATTCTCCATCTGTCAGAGGGAAGCATCAGGGAGTGAAACCCAGCTCATCCGCCACTGCTGTGTGAGGGGGCTTGTGTTGCTAGCACAGCCCCCTTTGCTTCGTTTCCTGTCTCCCTCCAACGCCCAGTGTGCTCTGTGGCTCTGTGCTTTCCCGAGCTGCGTGGGTAACACCTTTTCTCTGTGCTCATCTCGGACGTGGTCGCTGTCTGAACCGTTTCCTCTGTGGGCATCGCTGTGTGTCGGTCGCCGTGTGTGCGAGAGTCTGGTGGGGGGCAGGAGGCCCGCGGCTAACGGCACCTACTGTTGTATTGCAGGCGCCAGGTTGAGTGGGAGCCTGCCAGCAGTTTGATTGAAGGGGTTTGTTTGACACTTCAGAGGCAGCCTATCATATCCTTCCTGCCTCACCTTAGGTCTCTGATCAATGTGTGTGTCAATCTGGTGAGTAGCTGAGCGGCAACCCCGTGAACCTTTGCTAAACCTCCCCCTGCTGTTGACTTCTCTGGATTGAAGATGACAGTTCATTCCCATTCCTGTCATTTTACCTGTCCCCCTTACCCCTCGCAAGGGGACTTCGCAAGTGACACTAGAGATAGCAAGGTTCATTTTTGAAGTGGTGCATGGGGAGACACAGTGACCAGTAGCAATGGTCAAGCGATTCATCTCCGTTGCTTCCCACGCACCACTTTGAAGATCTACCTTTGCCAGATTGAGCTGAGAGTTGAGGGCTGCAAGTTGGAGAGTGGGGTGGTGGAGACTGCACTCACCTGGTAGAGACGGGGAGAGGGTGGCACTGGGGATACCTACCATCTCCAGTGGAGAAGGACCCTGATGGCTCTGTCAGAGGCCATCGGGTGCTGGCTAGATAGAAGGGTTTATATGGGTGAATTCACTCCACTGTTTGCAATGTCCGTGGCTTGATCTAGTACAGGTTTGCACTGTACAATGTTCAGATCCCACTCTTAGTAGAATTCATTCTCCTAAGTGTGTTACAGCAGAGACACGACACAGATGGAGTCTGACTGGTCATTCAGTGGTAGACTGTAGTGTTTCTGCAGCTGTTACACTGGGAGCAAACTCTCAATTTGATATCACTATAACCCCAACCATTTGACAAACGTGTGTGCTTTCATTCCATGTGGGAAAAATACAAATAAAGAGGGAAAGGCTGCACTAGCATTTTTATTGTTATTGGGTTTTATAACATTTTTATGCTTAGAACATAAATGATGTAACTTTTCCTAGCAGTTACAAAAGCCTCTCAGCTCTGAGGGGCTTTAAAAACAGCTGAAATGCAGTACTGGTTTTTGCCAGGTTTTTCCTTCAAGTCCATTCAGCATTCAGCGCCGCAAGGGCAGCAAAGCTCCAACCTGTCAGAATCCATAAGACATTTTCCTTGTTCAGGCAGAGGTAGCTACTTGGAGGTGCTGCAATTCTGAGCCCTCCGACTACTTAGGGTTGCTACATGGAGAAGCCGCTACTGAGTTAGTGCAAATACAAGCCTAGAATGGACTCGCAGTTTGGCAAGCAGGCATGGCAGAGTGAACCACGCCAGCAAGCTCTCCAAGGGGCCTGCATTAAGAATTAGCCAATGCTCTAAAAATAGCAGAAAGCTCCGCAGTGCTGAAGCACAGTCACCATGCTTACGTTCAGCTGGCTGGGAACATCAGGGAGAGCTACCAGGAAAAGATTACTCTTACTGTTATGAGTATTTTGGCTTTAGCTGTCAGAACTGTGGCCACTGTCGGCTGTGGGAGCATGCCTGACTACATGCTGTATCATGTGGAGACTAGTTCTTGAAGCCCAAAACAAGATCGGCCAGGAAGGGGGGAAGATGTCTAAACGATAATCCATAGTGATATAAAGAAAGGGCTCTGCCTCTTTCCCTTCTAAATTGTTCTTTGGTTTTCCGGCATAAAACTAGTTACTGCCTTTTTCCCCAGGCTGAATTTGGGAATAAAACAAAAGAGTGCGTTCATCTCCCCTAAGCTTAGGCGTCTGCCAGGGAGCTTCTCCCTGTTCCCATCATCTAGATGTTTCTAGTCATGGAGAGAAACAAGCATGTGCAGGCCTGTGATTTAATTCCTCCTGAGGGACACATCCAAAACAGTTCAAATAACTCTCCCCTAGAAGTGCTGTTTGCTTGTGCTGATATTTCAAGTTGTTCCAGACAACCAGGTCACATGCAGGTGACTTTGTTTCAGACATCTAAGGTCAGGTAAGATGAATCAGAGTTCCTAAGAACAGACTGTGAGAGGAATCTGAACATTGTACAAAACCCGGCTTGGGTCAGACTTAGGACATTATTTTTCAAGTAGAACAGCCAGAGGAGGGAAAAGATGTCCAGTTTCAATGCAGACTTTTTGCTTTGATGACATACTTTTATTTGTTACAGTCGTTACATGACATATCCTCCAACTCTAACTGTTCCACCAGTCCAGTGCTGGTCATTCAGGGCTGGTACTGGGTACATTTATGAATGTACCAGGTTACCTGTGCACTCCTCCCATCCTTGCTGGTTCCTTCTTCTCCCCTCCCTTTCCCTGCTAGAACTCCGTCTCCTCACTGGCCCCAGCTCACACAAGGACCACTGGGGGGGCTGGTTCTCCTAGATCCACCCCGACTCAGTGCTCGATGGAAGGCACCTCCATTTCACTGCCGTTGGAGGATATGGCATGGATGAAACTGTAAGTAGTCAGCTGTGGTGATGTGCTCTGTTTGTATTGCAGGTGATGGGAGTGGTAGGACCCTCCAGTGTGGCTGACGGATTACCCCTTCTTCATCTCAGCCCTTATCTCTCGCCACCTCTGCCCTTCAGCACAGCTGTTGTCCGGCTTGTAGCATTGCAGATACAGGTGTGTCTGCCCTGGCCTGTGGCCAGGCCTGTTATAGCTTCTGGTTGAGACACCAACTCATCGGTGCTCTGTTTGCTTTCTGCAAAAGCTGGGCAAAATCTGTGGAACATACACCAAAAATGAAAGAGAAGCAACATGTAAATTCTCCCTTCTTTATGAAGGCTCGAACTGAGCTCAGAATTCACCTGTTGGGACCAAGTCCACAGCGAGCATCCATCAGCTTAACGCTGCGATTGAAGTCCAGGGAGTTTGGCTGATTGATGCTGTTTAAGGCTCTGACAAGCACGTTAGGATTCTCTGCAGGATCTAAGGAGTTAGCATAAGCCTCCTGCCACAGGGAGATGGGTCCTGGCTTAGGTCATGTCCATTCAACCCTACCTCTTTTCCCGTGGGACCATGTGTGCAACTGAGAGTGGAGTTTGTGCTCTTCTGCTCCTACCTGAGCTGGTCACACAGTGTGCCAGCTGAAAAGAGCAGGGCAGCTTGGCTTTTCAGCTGCTGACTCAATAGCATCCTTGTTGTCCAGAATTAAAACCAAAACCAACCATCCTGGACTTTATTTAGAGACTTCCATCACTATTCCTTTCTCACAGCAGTGCCATAACTGTTGCAGAGTCTTTCTGCTTCTGTATCCCTTTCCCTCCCCATTGGCATGAAATCAGACAGACTGGTGACCAAAGAAGGGGCAAATATCCTAATCTAGCTCCAACTTGCATTTTTAAATATGTATTGGCACATCCAGTTGAATACTTCAGCAGGTATTTCTGAGCAGCGGGGCGGCTTGGGAAGGAAGCCCCATAGGGACCAGAACACGGTGCTGTCCCTCAGAGCATGGGGCACAAAAGGACTTTTTGGTACCAACTGGCACAGAAAAAGAACAGTTTTCTTCCAGCTCTGAGGTAATGGTTCTTTAATCAAAAGCAAAAAGAGGGCTGCCTTCACCTTCTCTGAAATATTTTCTCTTTTTTAAAACCAGATACCAAATTAATATATATATATTTTTTTTTTTTAAGTATTGGGGGGTTTTACTTTTATTATCCTCTTCTCCCTGTTCACTCATTCAGGGGCTTTAAATGTAATGAAAACAAAACGTGTCAGAAGAACACATGAGTACTCATAATTCCTAATACTTCCAGCAGGATATGAAACAGAAGCACTTCACACCCCATCAGAACACATCTTCTCCTGGAATTTCTCAACCCAGGTCTGCAAGCTTGTGGGGTCGCAAGGTTCAGTTGCATTTCACAGCTAAGTCTGTAGCAACTGGGAAGTTGTAAATGAGCAGAGGTCCTAGTGACAGTCACTTGCATTACCTCCTCTCAAGAAGACGAAAGACCTTTCCATTTAGGCTTGACTTATGTGTCAAGAAGTAAATGTGCATTGTTTTATTTTTCAGTTCATTCTTTGTCATAGGCAGGATGATTGGGCAACATAAAGTGAGGCAGAACAAAAATGTCCACCTTAGGACAGCAGAATATTTAGATTATGTCATTTGTGCGATTTTGTCTACTCCTTTTTTTATTCCCCGTAATCTGGGTCAGACCCTGATGCCATTCACAGCAGTGCAGAGTTCAGGACTTACACTAAGCCTCCTCCTGTGGGATACGTCTGATTTTGTTAAAGATACCTATGAGCTAGGAATCTGGGCTTCTTGCATCTTGGCTGTGACAAGAGCAGGTGACACCTCTGTTTGTTACTCACTCTGTGAATTCCTTTTACTCCTGACTAAGTGGTCTCAGGGCTTCTGGTTCAATCAGGTCATCAGTGCCAGTGTTGTGCTGTGTAAACAGGGTGCCTGGGGGACCGTCATTCCCTGCAGTAACTTGTGTTTGTGATCTGCTGATGAAATCGTTTAATCCTTTCTTATTATTACTGCGCAGGCTTTGAAAGAAGATTTCCCCCTAAGCCATGTCGTCTCCCCATTCACCAATCAGGAAAGAAGGGAAGGAATGCTTTTAAACCTACTGATTCCATTTGTGCTCACAGTAGGATCTGGAAGCAAAGGTCTGACTAATTTAACAAAAAGAATTTTTCTCTCCCTTTTCTGACAACTGATGTTTGCACTTTCCCTGCCCCCCATTGATTTTTTTACTTTTATATTTGAATTTGGTTTTCTGTCACTGGCAGCGTGTCAGCTGAGCGCCCTTTGGGTCTGAGGCTGAAAAGAGCCCTGTTGGGAGAAGTTGTTGTTGTTTCTTCTCTTTGTTTCAGCTGTGCCATGGTTCTTGAGTCAGATCTCACACAGATGTGCTCCTTCTTTTGAAACTGGAGTGCAGGGCAAGACAAATCTGTTGTAGCAGAAGCCACAGAGGGGAGCAGAGGTCACAGAAATTGTGTGCCCCTGTGGGTCACAGTCTGCCCAATTTGTCTGGCACAAGCCCTGCTCCTTGCTTTCTTCTATAGAGGGTGATCACTGGTAAATCCCTAAACGAAAGCAAAGAGTAAAGGGAGAGGGGAATGTCAAAAGGAAATGAGATCATGAGACCACTGAATGGGACATTTCTTTGTGCTGTGTAGCTCCTCTGTGTGCGTGTTTGTGTTGGTGCTAAAATAAACTTTGCCTTTGCTTGCAGGAGGAGAAGCAGCATAACAAGGTGTGGGGGACAGAGTTTTGGCTTAGGGAACATTTGAGATTGAACCCCATTTTGGAACTGAACAGGGTCTGGATCTTTTGGGTGTCTTTGATGGAATGTAGCCTGATCTTTCTCTCTTTCTCCCCTCCCAATGCATCTCAGACAGCCCCTGGCTGGAGCAGCCTGAGGTCCTGCTGCTGCTCCAGACTGTTATCAATATCCTCCTGCCACCTCGCATCATCAGCACTTCCCGCAGCAAGAATTTCATGCTGGAGAGCTCCCCTGCCCATTGCTCCACCCCAGGGGACGCAGGGAAGGACCTGCGGCGGGAAGGGCTCGCAGAGTCCACCAGCCAGGCTGCCTACCTGGGTGAGTGATGGCTTCTGCTGGCCACTGAGAAGAGACAGAGATAAAATGGAGCATTCAAGACTGTAGACAGCACCAAAGAAAATCATCTCAGGCAGGAGCTAATTGAGCTCTTTAGAGCTGCTTTAGGTCTTATCCTGAACAAGGAGCCAGGCCAGAGCATGAAGCCAGGAGTATCTGTGGAACTCGTTCAGCAACGTGAGCAGTGTCTGCACTGCAGCTGGAGGAGATTGCAGCACAGGTAGAAGTCGCTCTGTTTTCATACTCCCAGAATCTAGCAGTGAAGGCACAGGAGGCAAGTGAGGCTGCCTGTCAGCCCCTAGTGCCACAGCTTCACTGGCCCTTGGCTAGCTAGGGAGAAACGTGATACAGCCTGCTGCCTGCTGGTCCTGCACACACGTGGTCCTTTCTGACTGGTCCTGCCTCTGCTCACTGTATGCTGCTGCAAGGTAGTACTGTATTTTCTCACATCTGACTCACAAGTGAAAGGAAATTAAATATAATCAAATTGGAGATGCAGCAGCACTGCAGGTTGTTGGGGCTAGCTATATGGGGAAAGTTTTGTCTCAGAGCTCTCTCCTTCAAAGGAGCAGAACTCTTCACAGCCTCTCTGTTTCTGATTTTGTGAGGGCATTTATCCAAAGACCTATATCCAGGTCTTCGCTAACCCATATGTGAGGAATGGGGTAGCACTGATGAAAAAATGGCAGCTCACCACTGATTTAGCACCCCCCACCCCAACAAATGTGGATACAGATGTGTGATGGCTGAGATGTTTTGGGCATCCCATCAAGAAAGATGGAGGAGTCAACATTCCCCTAGCAATTTCCAGGCCTCCCTGTTTGTTCCAGACCAGGGGAGCATGGAAAGGGGGAGATTCTTTCCTCTCCTGTGAGCTAACCGTTGGTCACTGCTGACTTTAACATAGGGCACTGTTTTGAACCTCACTGCTGTTCGTCCCCATTTATAATGCAGTGCTCTTGTGAATTGTGGCCCTTGGCTTACTGAACCATATTTTTTGTTTAGATTACAGTTTGGCCATGACTCATGCAGCTGCGCTGCTAGAAAGGTTCTTTTCATTACCCCATAAATAACCTGGAGGTTATTGTGCTCACAGGGTGACTCTTTGTGTGGATATGCTTGATCAAGATTCTTGAGGCTGTCTGATCAGCCAGGGCTGTTTTCCCCACCCTGAGCTGCTTTCAAAATATCTGGATTCCAGGGACACAAAAGAACTCTGCAGGGAGGGAGAGGAGAAGCTAGAGCAAGAAAAAACAGAGGAACTTAGGTGTGAAGTAGGGAAATCTCTCTGGAAATGGGACTCGAGTCCTGATCCTGAGGCCTTTATTTTAAGAAGGTTGCCCTCCTTCCTTGCCACGTTTGGAGACTGATAGAAAAAGACAGTTGTGACCCTGAGGTTTGTGGGTGTGCATGTGCAAGTGCATGCATGCATGCCTGTGTGGGTCTGTGCCCACTCTGCCCCCTCCATTCCTCCCTCAATGCTTGCAAGGGACACAGATAACGTCTCTGACTGCCATTTGCTGGTGTGTGTGTTCCCCTGTAGCCCTGAAGGTGATCCTTGTTTGCTTTGAACGCCAACTGGACAGCCAGTGGTACTGGCTGAGCCTGCAAGTCAAAGAGATGGCGCTGCGGAAGGTGGGAGGGCTGGCCCTGTGGGATTTCCTCGACTTTATCGTACGAACACGGATCCCTATCTTTGTGCTCCTTCGGCCCTTCATCCAGTGCAAGGTAACAGTTGCTTTGGCTCCTGATAGATCACTCCCTGAAGGCAAGATATCCTTTATTCCCCCGCTGAGAACAGAGGAACTGCACTCGCGGAAGAACTCTGTGTTTATGTAGGGAGTGACTTTTCAGGGTTAGTAAGCCTGAGAACCCTTTGAAACTAAATCACAAGGCTTTTACCTAGACAGCACTAAAAGATATGCCAGACATACAGGAGCTGTGATTCGTGGAGTACAGCTAGTCTTAGTTCCCTGGATGAGAAACTATCAGGCTCGATCAAGAGGGTTTGCAGGTGGACTTAATTTGGCAGCGAAGTCACTGAAAGTATTTGGAAGTAGTGTGGATGCTCTGAACATGGGAGGGGGTTGGCATGGCTGGCAGAAATGTTCCAGAAATCTCTCTCTGCACAGAGCCAGGCAATACAGCTGACAGCCAGGAAGGACCACTCTGCTTTCCATCTCTTGGATGAAGGTTCTGACAGGGCTTTTGTGGATGGACAGGCAGCTGCTAGGCTGGGGCTGCCAGGGCTTAAGTTAATCACAGCTCTTCCCTGCTTACCAGGTAGGCTAGCACATGGTACTCCCCTTTACTTAGCTTACCATGGCTCACCACTTGGACAGACTAAATCATCTTAGAGGAAGGAGCTGTCTCATGTCTGAGGGTAAAGCTTAGCATAAGGAAGCCCTCATCCCTGTGTACCAATGTCAGCGAGGTTTTGGCATCTGTTCAGTCAAACACAAAGTTGTCCCTGAAAGACAGGTGGAAACATCATAGCTGGAGTCAAAACCTCATGCCTACAAAGAGCACGGTCTGCTGGCTGCAGGCCCGTGCTGGTCTGGAGACCAGTCCCAGGTCCCTGGGCACCATTTCCCTACAGTGCTAACATGTCCCAACCTTGCAGCTGCTGGCCCAGCCGGCTGAGAACCACGAGGAGCTGACTGCCCGGCAGCACATCGCCGACCAGCTGGAGCGACGCTTCATCCCGCGCCCGCTCTGCAAGAGCTCCCTCATCGCTGAGTTCAATAACGAGCTGAAGATCCTCAAGGAAGCGGTGCACAGCGGCTCTGGTAAGGAGGGCAGGGCAGAGCAAAGGGCCTTCAGCCCAGTCTGGCCAGTGTGAGGAGGCAGACCTGCCTGCTGCCTAGGAGGGGAATAGGGTAATCTACCCACACCCTGACAGCCTGCCCCTGGATCGAGCCCTATTCCCAGCCCAGCTTTGCCACTGGACAGCCAACAAATCCAGGTTAGTTGTCACATGCACCCTGTCATGCCCATTTATTCCACGAAGTCCAGGTCCTATTTCCCAGGAGCTGCCCCTCGCTGTGTGCATCTCTAGCCCACAATGCAGAAAGCCCTTGCCTACATCCCTGTATATCCAAAGATGCCTGTGAAGAAAGGCATTAATATCTGTCTGTTTGTCAGCAGCAGATCTGTTTTCTCCTGTTGGTCTCTTTGATTCTCTACTATGAGGTCTAGATCAGCGTCCCGGGGCAAAGGGTGTATGAGGGGACACATCTCCTGTAATCATTGCCCTTGTTGCCACGAGATGGCAGCCACTGCCTACACATGGCAAGAGATTTTATGTGCTTTGTTCTCAAGAAAAGAAAACAAAACCAAAAGAAAATGCCTCCGCCTTTTTCCTTGTTAAAAAATTGCCTTGTTACTAAACGTTGAAGCTGGTGTGAAAAACATGGTGCTAAGGTTAAGGGAGAAAACCAGACTGCGTAAGAAAACCAGAGATTTTAGAGAGATGAGGTGAGCTCGGGCAGCTGTGTCTGTTATATCACATCTGCCAACCCGTGCCCCACCAGTCGAGGCAGAATCCGGTGCCCGATGTGACAGGAATGCTTGGCTGGTTATTCCTTTCCAGTGCCATCACTGACTTGGGTTTGGTTTTCCCACTCTTGCACAGCGTACCAAGGGAAGACATCTGTCAGCACCGTGGGCACCTCCACCTCGGCGTACCGCCTGAGCCTGGCCACCATGTCCCGCTCCAACACGGGCACTGGCACGGTGTGGGAGCAGGACAGCGAGCCTTCCCAGCAGGCCTCACAGGACACGCTGAGCCGCACGGATGAGGAGGATGAAGAAAGTACGTGGCTACTGATTCAAGCTAAACCCCCAGCCTTGAATCCTAGAATGGTTTGGGTTAGAAGGGAGCTTAAAGATCATCTAGTTCCAACCCCCATTGAAGGTGGTTTCTTGATGCCCCAGAGGATGGCTGGGAGGGAAAGACAGTTGTCCCACTGTGAACGAAAGGCCCATAGGGGCATGAGGCTAAGAAACTGGTGTGGTTGCTACAGAGTTCCTGGTGTTAAAGCTTGGGTTGTTACATACCTCCTCATTCCATCCTGATCCGTGGGTAGGGAAAAGGGAAGGGCCCAGGCAGATTTTAGTATATGGGACCTGTGCTGACAGGCAGTCCTCACAGTGCTGACAAGGCATTTGGCAATCAGTCCTCTCTTTGGCCTTCATCATGACAGTAGGCAGAGGCTGTGGCTGCTCTGTTGTTAGGATCCTGTTCCTGCAGGATCTGAGTACTTCCTGCTCATCACTTCTGTCCAGATGCTCCAGCATGGAATATGTTGTCCTTGTGCTGCATAAGATCTAGCTGAGGCTCTCTGCAGAGAGGAATGTCTGTGTGCTTGTGTCACTTGATTAACAAAGAGGAAATTAAGCCTTAAACCTACTGACAACAAAAGCTTGATCTCCCTTTTGGGCAGCTGGCTGGTTCTGGGGTTGCCAGGCTTTCTGGTGCAAATTTAGAAGGAATGGGATGGTGAATCTTTTGGGGACTAATCTGCAATGACCTGAATGTTGCTTTGTCATTTCAGCTGAGTTTCATTATATTCTTGGAATTTTGCCTTCTCTCTGCTTCTGAGCTGTCCATCTGCTTCTGAGTTGTCCATCACTGAAAGCCAGGGTAGAAAACTCTGCTCATATGTCATCAGGCTTGGGCTTCCCCCTACTTTTTTAGCAGGGATACTGCCTTCTGGTGCTGCAGCGGTTGGTTGTCTCCATGCCTGGAACTCGGGCGCTTCACTTCTGTATTTGAGGACTGCTGACTATTCCCCAAAGACATTAAACAAAAGGAGTGAAAATGGGTGGCACAAAAGAAAGGCCTGTGCAGTTACAGCAGAATTGCTTTTTGGGAAAGAACAGTTAGCCTGAAACCTTCCAGGCTCAGCCCAACATTATTTTAGCTGGGTTCATCACTAAACATTGTATAATCCACCCAGCATTGTACTGCTGGTACAATGCTCAGATACTCACTGTGGCAAACTCTGGTTTGAGCCTCAGACTCATTATGAACCACTGTGTGGAACAATGATTGCTACTTTCCTATGTGCTTGCTGCAGTATTACCTCAGCTCTGCCTTGGCTTAATGCTGCCATAAAATATGTCAGAATACCAAAATTGGAAAAGGTCAAAAAGAAAAGAGAAAATTACACAAAACGTCCCCTTTGTTTTATTTGTTTATTTGTAACTAGAAGTTGTTGTGGTAAAAAATACAAGTTATTTCTTTCCAGGTGCTTTCTGTAATCTGAAACAGCACTGAAAATTTCAAGCAGTCCTGATCACAACCGAGCTGGCTCTATAGTTCAGTTATAGTGTGACATATTCGAGTCAGTTTATCTAATTCTTGGGTGACGTTTCAAAATGCATGTCCCAAAGTTTGTTAAAGCGTGTCAGTTCTGCATTTTGCTGTTCTGTAGTTTCTCTTTTGTAATAGTGCTTTGCTATAGCATGGCAGCAGTTTATTTCACACCAGCAAAATGTCCAGTTACAGCTTTCATGCCATGAAGCACTGTATAGTAACAAACAATTTATTAATCACAGGAATCAAGCCCTAGTGAAAGCTGGATTCCTCAAACACACATTCCTGAGAGCCATATAAGCTTAAACCATACATAAATCCCTGCCCCATGTGTGCCGGGTTCATCATCATCATATGTCTTTCTGAACTGTGACTGTAAATCTAATGGAAGTATTCAAATTTGCAGGCTTTGGGTCTTGGTAAGTAAATGCTGGGTACACCTTTGGCATCCTGTTATCACTTGACAACCGTAAACATGCAGGTGGGGGTTGGGGTGGTTGTTTCCTCTCCTTTCCTGTTTTTTCTTTCTTTCTAGATGACTCCTTGAGCATGCCCAGTGTGGTAAGTGAACAAGAAGCATACCTTATGGGTGCCATTGGGAGGAGGCGGTTCTCCAGCCATCTCTCCAGCGTGTCTGCACCTCAGGCTGAGGTGGGCATGTTACCCAGCCAAAGGTAACAACATGAGCTTTTCACCTTTCCCATTACATTCACAAGAGCAGAAATGGCGCAGGTATATTGTGTGCACATCAGGGATGTGGGATAGCAGAATCAGCGCCAGCATAGTGATGCTAAATTTATTCATCCTGAAAGAGTGTTGGACCAAGGGTGCAGGGTCAGAAATAATGACTTTCCAGGATGAGCTGTGTTGTGTAAGGTCCGTAAGAACAAACTGTCATCCATAGAAACCTTCCTCCTGAACAGTTTCAGAAACCCTCAGCACTGTTGTTTTCCTCTGCTACTGCTGTGAATAATAAAAAGAAAAGACACGATTTGGGGGGTTATGCAGTGACCCAGGGGACCGTACACAACTTGTGTAGGGAGTGGGGAGGAGTGCTGAGAAGCTGGGAAGTGGGGCAGAGACATCCTGTTTGGTTTACTTTTGTTTTCTTCCATGGAGTTTTTGTCCTTCCTAGAACCGTACCTAGCTCATCACAGAAACTGCATGTCGAGTTCAAAGATGGGACTAAATACTGTTTAAAACCAGAAATATACTTGTTGATAGAAACAGCTTTGAATGCCTTATTCCTGGTTAACATGGAGTGGTGAGAGAGAGATTGGAATTTGGGAAATCTTTATAAGATGCAGAGGGAAGTTTTGCATTTAAATGTGATTTCCCCCTCCCCCCCCCCAAGTAAGCAATGCTTATTGCTTTACTTGTCTGCAACACAGTTATCCAAGGATATCTGACAATGGACAGATGAATTTATGTTATTTCCTTTGAACCTTTAAAGCATAAATTCTACATTATCTCTTGACCAGCCTTGAAAAATCAAACAACAACATTGTTCCCTCCCCAGTCTTGCTTGGAATAAAAGAAATAACCTTGATAGATGAAGGAAAAGTAACAGCTGCGTTTTACATAGCAGCAGAGATAGGAGAAGTGATTTACAGGAGAGAAGTTACACAGATTTTATCTGGGAGTTTTCACAAAAGGGCTCACAGGAACTCGTTTGACTTTTGAACTGAATTACTTCAGTCCCTTTGTTTCTTGAAAAATTAACGTGCAAGACTGCATTTTCCTGAATCTTTCACTACCATCTTCAATGCATAAACTTCGTAAGAGTCACAGCTGACTGACGGCAATGTTTGCTTTGTGCAATCCCAAGTCATGGTGATGCTGAGGGAAAAATACTGTAATTACGACAGAGCTTTGCTCTCTGCTTTTTAAGTGCATGGTATACCAGGAGAATTGCTTTTCATCTTCGTAGGGAAACTACAAGCTCAGTAGGCATAATCATAGTCCACAGCATCATGCCCCTTTTAGTTATGGATGCTCTGTGAGCTTTCAGCCTGCCTCACAGATGTAAACTAATTAATGTTAAGTAATATTATTATTGCTTTCCTGCTGGTAACCCAGCAGACTGCTTCCTTTCTTCCATGTTTTTCCTATGGGCTGAGAAGGCTGCTCCTGCCCGAATGGCTCAAGTGCAGGAATGCAAAGTGATTGTGAACTGGTCTGCCAGGATCCACCAGCTGTTTACTTACAGTTTCATTGCACTACGAGACCTTGTTTTCCAGATGTTTATCCTTAAAGTCATACTAGAAAGAGAGTGGTCTATAGCTCATGGGAGACAGTTCAGCTCTCCCTCAGGAAGAAGTGGCTCATGGGGAAGGGGGAAGAAAAAAGCTTTCTATGAAGCTGCAAGTAAATAGAACTGAAATAAATGAGAATGCTGCGGGAAAATGGCTTTGAAAACAGTTCTCTGCCCTTATTTCCTGTGGAAACCCATCCTACCAAACTTTTCGGCTCCCCAGTTCTCAGCAGAGATGCAGAAGTCTCCAGGCAGTGTAAACCCCGTCTCAAGACTGCTCCTGTTACCAGATGTTCTTTCAGCTCCTCTGAGTCATAGATGTGCTGTTGAGCGTGCGAGACCAGTTAATGTTACCGTCCTTTTTTGACTTTATTCCGTTGATATTTTTTTCCCTTGAAAACAGAGACAATCGCATGCTTTTTGCATTTTCTTTCCCTAAATTCTTAATCTCCCTGCCCCTCCTGCAGTGAACCTAATGTCCTCGATGACTCCCCGAGCCTGGCCACTGAGGGCAGCCTCTCTAGGTACAGTGTTAACACTACCTGTCTGTCAGTGTGTGTGCTGGGAAACGAGCCGTTTCCAATCTCCTCTGTCTCTTCCCCTCACCTTTTGTGGCTCTCTCCATCTCTGTCTCTTGTGGCTCATTGATATTCAGGCCTGCAAGTCAAAGGTGTAGCAACTCACCTTCAGTTTTCAGCTTTGATTGCCAGTAACTCTGAGGAGGCTAAGGGGTAGGGGAAGGGGAAAGAAAAAGCTGTAGCAAGTGAAGCAGTGGTCTGGCTGGCTAGCCTCGGGGTTTTCCCCTTCTTTAGCAATTGCTTGAAAGGCATGAGAAAGATTATCCACAAGGCATTAGCTGTAGCCTGTTATAAGCATTAGTCTGGAAGCTTATATAAAACAGAGACATCTGTTTTTCCATTCATCTCACAATGCTGTCACCACAAAAGACTTAATATCAAGCTGTGTTCTTTAACATCCACTAGTAAAACTAATTATGATAAGTCCTGTGGAAGAAAAGTTCTCTGTGGGTGCTTTACAGTAACACTTGTTAGTTTTACAAAGTGTTTCCAATTCTCAAATGACACCTTAGAAAGCCTGCAGGTGAACACTGTTAATATATATTTAAAATTGCTCTGTCAGGACTGGAGTTCAGGTCTAGCTGCTCCCCATTACCCATGGACAGGGGAGTTTGTATGCAAACACCGGTGAGGCTGTGCCTGTCAGATGGGTCAGGAGTGAGCTTAGAAGGGAGGTCTGCACCTCTAACAGCCAGCTCAGTGGTGTTAATCACCCTTACTGTCCTGCTGCTGGGCTAGCACCTCGCAACCCATCCTCGCGAGGTCGGAGAGCTGTCACTAGTCCCAAGAGCATCTCTGTTTCCTTCCAGAAGAACACAGCCCTTACATTGGCAACACGGAGGGTAACATGCTATTTCCTTACTTCGCCACACCAGCTGAAGATGTGAATATGTTGAAGGGCATTTGCGTGAATGGTTTCTATTCTGTTAGCTTGGTTTTAGCTATCAGTAGTGACCTTCTGGGGTGGGGACAGGCTGCTTTGTTCGTTTGTTCATTCTTCTTGGCAGACGAATGGAGAGTTTATCATTGGTGGTGTCACTTGAGATCATCCCATGATTCATGGTGTCCTTTGTGTGCGTGAATCCTGCTTTGGCGGATCGGTCTCTCATTGGTGCTGCCGTAGGAGTGGTGTTCGGGAAAGACATCAGCTTGTTGGCAGAGGCAGGAATATTGTTGTCTGGCTTTGTGATAAAGTAAAATGGGTTGCATGGTCATCCAAGCATGTGTTTGGGCCGAAAGAG
The DNA here is from genome assembly GCF_004027225.2 of Strigops habroptila. Taxonomy (NCBI): domain Eukaryota; kingdom Metazoa; phylum Chordata; class Aves; order Psittaciformes; family Psittacidae; genus Strigops; species Strigops habroptila. The sequence continues at coordinate 3,383,541 of NC_044281.2, forward strand.
AACAGAAGTCATTCAACTGAGGAGGTTAAGTGCCATCCTTTAAATAGAGCTAAAACCTAACTGCAGTTGAGGAGGATGACAAAGGGGAAGGTTGGTGTCTGAGTTAAAGCTGTAATGACCTGATAACAGGTTACATCAGTGTTGACTTTGAAATGTTTTGATCTTGTTAAGTAAGGGGGGGTCACTCCTAATAACAGTGGTGAGGCTGAGGAATAGGAGACAGCTAAATCAACTGATGAGTTCAAATGCAATAGTTGAGTTTGAATCCTGAAATCAGCTGTGCACTGGGTTCCTACTAATTTGTCACACACATTTTTGCTCAGGCCTAGGACACTACCGTCCACCCTGCTCTATGGAACAGAGATTTCCTTAGGCAAAAAGGTGAACAGGGGTACTTGGGAGTCAGTTCTGTTGAGGTTTATTACTGTTTTCAAGGATACATATGAAACCACCTGAAGGAGGGACATCAGGGCTGCAAAGCCTTAGAAAGAGCCTTAGAAGACAGGGAAATACTGCAGGCTTTTATGAAAAGGCTACATTAGAGTTCTGTGAGGAAGGAAAAGATGTTTCAGCTGCATTGTTAAATGTGCACATTGGATTCCTCCTCTAAAGGGCAGAACTAATAAAGCGGACATTATAGGAGCTTATTGTGCTGTGGGGATCATAGGACAGAATTAATGTTATTCAGGAGAATTAGTATTAATTATATTCACGAACATTAGATTTGAATGAAGCAGGCTTGGGTTTTTCTTATAAAACGTTGATTTCAGCACAATGATAACAACTGTTTAGGACTGCCTTCTGAATTCAAAAGCTGATGTTTGGTCTTAACTGGCATAAAGAAATAAATCATGTGGAGACTAGACTCTTATAGAAGGTAGGAGTTTTAAATGAAATAAATAGTGACAAACACAGAAAAAGAATAAAGTCTGTTTCTCTTTGTTCTATAGCAATTAGAGCCAGCCATGTAGAAAAGCAGGGAAGACAGGAAGGGGGATAGCATTTATGTGCTCAGAAGTAAACAGATAGCACGGGGTATACAGGGCTGAGAAGCGTCTGTGTCCAGCACTGTGATTTGTTGTGGTTATAATCTGAGAGGAGAGGATATTTTCCCAAAGCAGAAAGGAAGAAGAATGAGAAGTCACTGTAATGGAAATCTGTTGCACAAACATGTTTCCCTTTAATGTTTGTCCTTATGCCTTAGTTTAATGGTGCCTTTTAGGGAAAATCAGAGGGAATTCATATTGCCAGGGCAAGTATAGCAGCTCTAACACTGACTGGGTGAGGATGTGTCTGGGAATACAAGAGCTGGAGTTCCTGTATATTCTAACCATTTCTCCCCTGGCCTTTGTCCACTAACCTCTCATCCCCATGCCCTGGGACACAAAGCGTGTGCGTTCTACCATAATGGCATGGCAGGCATGTACATCTGTTTAGCAGACACGTAAACTCCTCGCTCCCTTTGTCTCTGTTTTTGGTTTTTTTTCCTGGTTCTTTCTCTTTTTTTTTTTTGTTTTGGCTGCATGGCTTCTTGTAATTCATGAGCATCACTTATCATCATCGCCAACCTGACAGAGTTTCTTCTAGCCCCCACTGTGTGACTGCACTGGCTGTCATTTCTTGTAGCGCTGGCAGCATGCTTCCACAAAGTTGGATTGGCTTGATCTTTTGCTCATCTGTCTCTGCCCTAACTACGTAACATTATTGTGAAGATAAAACCCCTAACAGAGATACTCAGAGAGTGACAGAGCATCTTTCGTGTTGAGCAGGAAAACGTTCTGGTTTGTTATGCCCAAATAAATCTGATTTATGTACTGCAGAAAAACCCTTCTTATTGATCACATTGCTGCAGGAAGGCTGAAATGGCATTTGATTCAATGTTCCTTGATTGGATCCCACAGAAAACCAGTATATTCCTGGTCAGGTCTGGTAAACAAGGAGAGACAGAAAAGGAGGGAGGGAGGGAGAGCTACACAGGGCCAACAGACTGCCCGCCGCACTAATTTTCATGGCAACAAGATCAGTAGTGCTGTTCTTTTTGATGTGAAAAGAAACCCTCACAATTGCTCCTGAAGTGAAAGGTTATATGTGAAAATTCAGTCACTCATCTGAAATGTGTGGCCTTTACGATCCTCTCTCCTTTCCTTCTCTCTTTCCTCTCCAAAATTTGGGGATAGAAGCAAAAAGACAGCCACAGCAGGACTGTGCTGTGCGCGGGGAGCTCTGCAGAGCTCGGCTGCTCTCAGGTCCACCATTTGCCTGCAACAGATATCTGCAACTTCAGCTCCTCAGATCATCCCAAATTACACCAATTTGTGTAATGATTCAGTACTGGAAATAAACATCCACCAGATCACTAAACTCATTTCATTTATGATATAAGCCAGGCTGAAAATCCCAGACTCCGGCAGGAAGATACAAAGTCCAGCCTTTCTTTTGCTCATCTATTGTTTGCCTTCAGATTACTCCATGGGAATCATTTTCTTTCTCATGTATAGCCTCTGTGCCCTCATGCAGTCCACGTATTTCCTCTATCTAATGACTTTTTCAAAGTGTTTTCATGATGCATGTGAAATGAGTTTGTTTCCAAAACATTGTTTGTAGTGGTGAATGAAAATCATTGTAGTCTTTCTGCTCCTCACTCATAGAACTAAGAGTTACTGTTCCTTGCTCAAAAACTGTAACAGTATTCTCAAAAGCTGTTCCAATAGAAAATGCTTTTTTCAAGGCCTTCTCCAGCTAATTCCTATGTAATTCATGACTGGGAACTACTCTAAAAACTTCTTCAAATTCAGAGGAATAGGTTTTTATGTAATCCTAGAAACAGAAGATTAAGAAAATGGTACAAGCTGTAATTTCAGGTAGCCTGGATCACAAATCTAAAGAGTAATTTAAGCACAGTCTCTTTGCTTTGATAAGGAATGATGTGTTGCTTCTGGACCTACCAGTCACATGTGCTGCAGTCATTGTCTGGGTCAAGAACACAGTCCTGCTAAGAGGAAGTAACTTTGAGGGCTCTGCTTATTCATAGGCGGGTGCTTGCTTGATGTTTAGGATGCTCCGTATGTAAATCATGTCAATACCCTACGTAAAAGCTGGAAAATACGCTCCCGGGACTGGTGATCTCATTTGGAAGAGCTGTCTGAGGAAAAAAGGGCTCAGATACATCTTGTTTGTTCTGGCTTTGAGCTTGCCGAAGCTTTTCCTTTTTTTCCAGACCAGTGCAGCTGTGGTGAGGTTGCTGAGGGCATGCCTAGGATTATTAGGCTGTGATCAGACAGAAGAGAAACAGCTTCATGGTCTTGAGACACTTCTCTCCTTGGTGTTGCCCACTGTCTCCCCAGTAGAGCTGATTGATAGAAACACATGCATATGGTTTAGTGCAAAGTCTGGCTTCAGTTTAAATTGATAAGGGAAGAAGGAATAAGTCAGGTAACCTCACTTTGACCCAGACCAGACCAGGAAGCTCTCATGATCCGTCTCACCAAACCTTCTAAGGGCAATAACTTCTACCAAAGTGAAGAATGAGCTTTGCAGGAGGCAGAACTTTCTAAGCTTCTCCACAGACATCCTCCATGTCTTGTCTGACCATGTTCTTAGGTTTGTCTTCTTCCTCCACTCCTGTAAGGTCAGGCAATAAACCTTCATTCTGATGGTGGTACTGAGCACCTGAAGGGAGATCCAAGGAAAGCATCTAGAGAAAGGAATGTTGTTTTCCTTTAGGTTAATGCAGGCCAAAGGCAAAATGGGTTGTGACACTGAATCTTCAACAATGCATACCAGATATAGCTGGAAGTTGCTTAACTAGGATGTGTGGCTCAGTGGATTCCAGTCTGTCCCAAAAGAGCAGCTGCCTGTTTAAAAGAAGTCCATCTTAAATGTTAGTTGCTATTGTAACCATATGTTTCTCAGACACAGTTCACTCAGCTAACGTGTTCTGTGACCACTGTCTGCTAAATGACCTATTTGGAACTGTTTGGAGGAATACAGTGCTTTGATAAAAATGAGGGGAGGGTGGTAATCTTATATTCACTAGATTAACCGGTCAGTTGAATGCTAGAATGAGATGGTATGTAGCTGGGTATGTTTTACTGCTAAAGATTCTTTTGCTGCAGATTTTCAGATAATTTGTGCCAAGATATGAAAACCTAAAAAGCTGTGTTTATATCTATATATATAATTTACGTTTACTTGTCTTTTTTTGTTTGTTAGCCACAGAAAGACTTAAGGCTGCAAGTGTTGAGTGTGGGGCCTTGTTCACATAACTCATGCATCCATTATGTGAATGGATCCTTTGTCACTTTGTGTTTGTTTTTTGTTTGTTGACTTAAATTGAAATTAAACCCAGATGACAAAATTGTGCTGAGGCTGTGGAGTCTATTTGGGAGGAAACAAAAAACAGCTTTTACAACATGGTCCTTGAAAAAGGGAAAGCAAACAAAAAGGCTTTTGAGCTAGGATCTCATATTCTTGCCTTTAATGGCTGTGGCAAAGGATGCAGAGAAGTGAGTGTTGCTCAGTGGGATGCATCAATCAATGACTGAAAACTGAAATTTGCAGTTATTTATCTTTGGATGCTACCTGTGCGTGGCCACATCCTGAATGCCATGACTCCACCTCCCACCATTTCCTAAGCCCCGGAAGCCACAACCCAACAGACACGTCCCCCCATCCTTCAAAGACAGTACTGCTCTTTGAAGTGACTGTGCCATTAGTGGTTGGTTTATTTATTGATTGATTTTAGTCACAATTGCCAGGACACCTGCTAGGTATACAGGGTGCTTCCGCGCGTGGCCTAATGCTGTCACCATCTAACAGGGTGGCAAGCGTGCAGAGCGAGCCGGGCCAGCAGAACCTTCTCCTGCAGCAGCCCCTGGGGCGGAAGAGAGGCCTGCGGCAGGTGAGAACATGGGGAGCGAACAAACCTTCTCTCCTTCTCTTTGAGTTGGTTTGGTTTTCTGTGGCTGTTCTGAAATGATTTGTGGATGTGACATGTCCCGTTTACCTGATCTGTGATACACTAGGGCAGTCCATTGAGTTAGCAGGAACCGTAGCACAAACTGTGGCTGTGACAAATTCCTAAGAGAGGCAGTGCACTTTGTTTGGAATCCCACAATCTTTTCCTCTGCAAGCTTTTTTATTATTATTTTTCTAAATTAAATGATGGTCACACAATCTGCATTACATTGCATTCAGTATTGAAACTGAAAAGGCACAAACCCCCTAAGTTCATATGAAGGAGATGTCTGAGCCACGGACACCTTAAAATGTAGTGTCTGCCAAAAGCAGAGTGAATGGACATCTAGAGGAATGGACAGTCATAAAATCATGGACTGGTTTGGGTTGGAAAGGACCTTAAAGCTCATCCAGTTCCAAGCCCCTGCCATGGTGGGGACACCTTCCACTAGAGCAGGTTGCTCCAAGCCCCGTCCAATGATGATCTGTTGTTCTCCTTACAGAGGAGAAGTTGTGCAACGTGAACATACATCAGCCTAACTCTTTCTTCTGTTGTTCAGCTTCGACGACCACTGCTGTCACGTCAGAAAACTCAGACTGAACCCCGCAGCCGTCATGGAGCTCGACTGTCAACCACACGGCGCAGCATCCAGCCCAAACCCAAACCCAGCGGTAGGGCAGTGCTGCATACTCAGAACTCAGTGTCTGAAAGTAGATACGTGTGGTGCTGGTTTGGCTTAAAGGAAAAGTTAGGATGTTGTTAGCAGCCTGTATTAAAGTGAAGTCCCAGAAGTTTTATCCTTGTTTGCTATAAGTGGATATCCTATCAGAAAATGACACCCTCAAAACACTTGGATGGTTTCTCCAAAGACTTTCAAGGTGAAACTGGACATGGATGGTGAATTGCTGTGTCTCGCATTGAGGGAACGGTGTCCTCTGTTCAGGATGCCTTGCCCAAAACCTCCAGATGTGTAAATTTTGAAGCTGCTGTTGAGAGTAGTAGAAAGAAGGAAATTTCCCATTATTTGTAAGCTTAGCAGTGCAGAGCTTTACAGGCTGTACATGGAAACAAATGCAGGACTGTTCTAGTCCGTGCCATATGATTCCAGGAGTCAGCACTGCCAAGCAGAGCAGGAGGCTGTGTTCTGAACCATCTGAGGTGAGCAGTTAACTTCGGAGGAAACCCTCAAAGAGCAAAGATGCTTGTGAACTTTCTGTGTTTCTAACCACTCAGCCAGGTCTGTGCTGAGGCAATGGCACTGCTGGAGATGTCTGAAACAGAAAAGTGGATCCAAAATAATGAAGAGCCAGAGCAGGGATATCAGTTTTACTTGTTAAGTTTTAGCCTGGTTGTCTTCACTCTGTGCTGTTCTGTTATTCCCAGGTAGCAGACTCAGTCTGCAGGAATGGGGGGCAATAAGTTGCCCTTTTCTCTGATTTCCTGTAAAACCTTGGGCAATTCCCTTATATGTCTGCATTTCACCTCTCCTTGTACAGCTGAGGGCAGAAATGCCTAACTCACATGGGAATTCAATTCAGTATATTCTTCTGGGATGGAGAGATGTTACGGGTGGCAAGCCACAACAAAGATAAGTGGGGTGACTAGCCTTCGCGAGATCCCTGACTCTTTTTGTGGCTTTAGAGGAAGCCTGGGGTAAAAGGCTTTTAGATTACACTCCAATTAGCTTATAAAGCTGGAGTGAATCATGCATCCTCTATTAGCTATAACAACTCCAGGGATTCTTTCTCTTCTTCTTGTATTTTCCTTTCCAAACCATAGCGTTTTAATGCTCGATTTTTGGGCTTTGTACCCTCAGCGGAGCAGAAGCGGTCGGTGACCTTCACTGAAGTGCAGCCCGAGGCACCAACAGCCTCCCCAGGGACCACGCCGGCGCCGGCAGCGCAGCAGCCCGGCTGCAGCCACAGCAGCCCCCCGGAGCCCAGCAAGCAGGACCCACCGGGCCAGCCTGTGCTCACCTCCTCGCCTGCCATCGTTGTAGCCGATCTCCACAGCCAGAGCACGGGCCAGGTAAAGTCACTGACACTGCCATTGTCTGCCTGCTGCTTCACCAGAGCTGCAGGGCAAACGTGTAGGGAAGTGTCTGATATCTTAAGGAAAGCTGGCAGGTGAGGGAAGGCAGCAGCCTCTTCTGTGTGTCTGTTCTTCAGGCTGGGTTTGCTGTCCAGGCCCCTGCTTTTGTAACCATTCCCTTCTAAATCTATGCAGGGGTTCTTAATTTGTGAATGTATGTCATGCATCTTCCCGTCAGGCACAGCAGTCCTGGACCTGTCCAGTGCAAGTGTTCATCAACAGGTTTTGACAGCTTGGTCTCTGAGAAATGCATCCTTAAGGAAGGACTCCTTCAAAACCTCAGGACTCTTTTAGCAAAATCATCGTATTTCAAAGGAAATTGCTTGTCCGGTTACTTTCTGTGTTGGACACCACTGAGGAGAGTGCAGGGGCAATCATGTCTTGATCCTTCAAGACATCAGTGTCATTGAGATCACTTTTATACAACAGTTATCTCATGCCTTTGGGGGGTTGTGTCCTTTGCCACGAACAAATTAAAGACACCCGTCTACACTAAAAAACATGAAATGAGGCAGTGTTAATGGCTGAAACCAGATAACCTTTCTGATCACTGCTACAGGTTTGATTCCCCAGCAGAAATACACTGTTACAGCAAACATTTAGGCATTTATAATCTGCAAGTGCCTGGCCCTTTACGGTAAAAGGTATTTCTGAATGAGAAAACACTTTATAGAAGTTCCCTTGCTTTTTCCCCCCGCTCCCTCCCACGTTCCCAGAGCCTGAGCACGGGCTTTCCTCACCTGCAGAGCGAGGCGCTTCCTGCTGAGAAGGAGAAGGAGAAAGAGGAGGGTTTGGAATCCCGGCCAGCAACGGCACAAAGCACCCCACCCGCCCAGCTCTCCGACTCTGAGGACTACGCTGGCCTGGAGACCACCAGCTTGCTGCAGCATGGGGACACTGTCCTTCACATCAGCGAGGACAATGGCATGGAGAACCCCTTGCTGGCCACTCACTTCAGCTTCACGAACGTGGAGCTTGGGGAGACTGATGTCGACCTGGATGAATCTCATGTGTAACTCTTGGAGAAGTGCAGGAGGAGGAAGGGAAAGTGCACCTTCTCCTTTGAGTTCCCCGGTAACTAGTAACTAACTAAAACAAGAGCACTTTATTATCCAAAAGCAGAAAACAGCTGACAGCTGCTCGCTATAGACTGGCGAATTCCTGTTGGTGAAATCTATTTCAGTCCAAGGCAAGGCCGCAGGAACAGAGAATTCTTAGCAAATTCTCAGGGTAGGGGTGTCTGGGCAAATATATGGTCCATAAAACCTTGCCCTGGCAGCCATGCACTGTGAACAGCAAGCTGCTGTACTGTATGAGACAGAAGAGAAGCCTCTCTTGAGATTGTGCCCAAGGTTTATTTTTGTAGTGGTTTTGAGGGGAGGGCTATATAGTGACTGAATTCAAGGCTCTGACACCTTGGTACTGACAGTGAAAACACTGATGAAAAAGTACCAAAGATTGATTTTCACAAGCCTGGAACCATTGTTTCTAACTTGCAGAGCAATGATAAGCACCATGGAGCAATTAGACCTGTTTTGTTGTTGTTTTTTGGCACTGCAGACTTTAGTTGAGTTTACTTTTGTCTGATGGTTTCATTCCACTCTGTAAGGCTGTGCTACAAAAATATTTGCTCTGTAAAACTAAATAGAGCACATACCATTAGAAGGAATGCACGTGCTGTGCACAGATAGAGATGGGCAGGGGGTGAGTGGTCTGCAGATGGTATAAATAGCCCATGCTGTCCTGCTTAAATGTACTGAGTAATTCATCTCCACAGCTTAAAAAAACACCCAAGAAACCACATCTGGAATGGGTGGACCTTCTGGTACCTAGCAACTGCTCCATGGATGCTGGCGTATGTACTTAGCTATAGAGGTTTAAAGCAAATATTTATATATGGTATTTTCATGTTCCTATACGTAAATACAAATATATATGTACATTGTAAACAAAAGATGGCTATTGCAGGGCAGAAACTTAATGAAAGAATCTATTTTTGGCATGTTGAGATTGTATTTAAAAAGGTTCCATTTTATGTACGTAATGTTCATGACTGCAAAGTGTTAGAGAGATATATATATGTAACATTTATACGTAGGTGGAGATCCTCGTGTGGGATCAGCTGAAGTCACTGCTGAGTTATGGGCTCTGCTGCAGCATCATGGAATTACACTGGAATGTGATTTTAGCCATTAGCTGCTTACGGGCAAACTGCACAACAGCTGTGAAACAAACCATGAAATCATAAGCAACGCCCTGAGCCACCCTGGGCTTTGGGAATCACGTCCTGCCCTTTTCAGCTTACGTTAGAAGAGCCAGAGTTTGTGATCATGGCATTATCGTGCCGAGGAAAACGTTTCAGATCATCCTGAGAGTCTATAAAATGTGCTCATTACCAGTCTGGCTCCTGAGGGCTTGTAATTTGGACACACGCATCATAAACCAGCCTTACTGAGGAGACAGAACGATATCCTCCTGTCCATCTGCAGAGAAAGGACTCGCATCTCTCTTCTGCAGCTCTGCCACAGCTGTTTAAAATACCGCCATACAAGTCACAGAATCATAGACTAGTTAGGGTTGGAAAGGACCTTAAGATCATCTAGTTCCAACCCTGCTGTAGTGCAGCATGCAGTTGTTACTGGTGTGTGGAAAAGGAACCATAACCTGGCAGCAGGTTTGAGCCTCCTGAAACCCATGGAGCCTTCAGGCTGTGCTGCCTCGTACTTGCCAAATGCTCAAACTGGACGGGAGCTGTGCACCCCAGCCTCAGGAGGGAACTCGTGCACATTAAACCTCTGAAGGCAGCAAAAGCCATCCTTCCCCCAGGCTTGCGGGCGTTGTCGAGCATGCTTCGCTCCCACTGCACTAGGGAGAGATGGAGATTCCCAGCACCTCTTGGGCTGAAAAGGCACCACTTGTACCACCATATATATACGTATAGGTGGGGCACTAATGCAGCTTTAAGGTGACCATGGTTTTGTCGGAGTGATGGTGAGGTGAAGATGTCTAGATGTGCGTCCTCAATAACAAACCGCTTCCTGTGCTGACCAAAACATGCTGTACCACTTATCTCCTCAGCACCAGCTACCTAGAGACTGCTTTGGAGCCGCTCCTAGCCTGGAGCTCGCTCCAAGAACAGCTAAATTCCAGATGCTGAGTTTTATTGTTAACAGTGACGCACAAATGAGAGAAAGCACAGCTCCACTTTCAGATCCCAGGTAGGCTGGGGGGTACTGGCAGCCGGGTGGGGAGGAGCGTTTCAGACACAACACATACAGAACTCGTGGTGCATTCGATAGAGTGCCCTTGTCTGCTGAAACTGAGAGGCAAGCATCTTCCCTAATGAAAAGTAGATGCCTCACTGTGGTACTCTAACCATAACAAAGTAACTGTGATTTCCTTCATTTAATTCCGTATATGTAATACATGTTTCCATCCGGGTTTCCCACACCGCTGAATCCATAGTGGTAAGCCATAGCAAGGACAAAAAAATGCCTCTTTTTAATGTCTACCCTGCTAGAACTCAGCACACCTTATAAGTGATGTAATAATCTGTAATTTCGTTTGATTCAGGTGGCTGTGCCGGTGGCTTTGATTGTGTTGGAAGAGTGTTGAGGTGGAACAGCCAGCCTGTTCTCTCTTGTGCTTTACTTTCCTATCGGTTGCACTTAATACTGTACTAATGAGGCGCATACAGTGTACTTGGGCTGGTTTCGTGCTCTCCTCCAGTATCTCTGTAACAGAACCGGTGTATTCCTGCTGTGAAGACAAACGATGCTGCTTAACTAGTGTTAGAGGCCTTAAGCGCATGTCGTGTTCAACAAGTGTCCGGGCTGTGCGCGTCTCGTCCCTGTGCCGGTCGGTTCCCTCGCCTCAGCGTGTTATGCAAACCTTGTTCCGAGGACTAAATACAGAGGAGCGATGGCAAAAGGACAGAGTTCTGTGTTTAAGAACAGAGCGCAACACCGCGTTCGTGTTTCTGTGACAGGCTTTGAGACGCTGTTCGAGGCTGTTCTGGGACGGGTTCGGGCGGTGTTTGTTAACGTTCACCCACCGGCTCCCACCCGCTGGGGGTGCCGCTGCCTGCAGCTGCCTCAGCACTGACAGCACGCACTTTGTGGGGAACTTAAACCACTGTCACAACGCGCTTCCCCCGCCCTGCTTCAAGCCTTTGGTGGAGGCGTTTGTGCCGCCCTAAGCACCAAAGGAGCCTTGCTCGGGCACTCGCAGAACTATCCCAGCCCGCGGGCTCCGCTCCAGGCGCCCCTCACAGCGCCCAAGATGGCGGCGGGCGGGGCGGAGTCGCGCCCCTTCCTTCCCTCCCTCCATCCCTCCCGTCCCGGTCCCATCAGGCGACGCGGCGGCGCAGGCGCGGGGCGGCAGTGATGGCGTCGGGGTGCCGGGTCGGTCCTTCCATCCTCAACAGCGACCTGGCGGCGCTGGGCGCCGAGTGCAGCCGCATGCTGGACTGCGGGGCCGACTACCTGCACCTCGATGTCATGGACGGGTAACGGCCGGGGCGGGGAGCGCGGGGGGCGGCCCGGGGTAACCTGCGGTGACGGGTCTTCTTCTCTTCGGCCCCAAGACACTTCGTCCCGAACATCACCTTCGGCCACCCCGTCGTGGAGAGCCTCCGCAAGCAGCTGGGCCAGGAGCCCTTCTTCGGTAAGGGGCTCCCGGGCAGGGGGCACAGGGTCCCGGCGCTCCCCGCCCGGCCGCGGCGCTGCCTCACGGCTCCGCTCCCCTCCTGCAGACATGCACATGATGGTGGCCAGGCCGGAGCAGTGGGTGAAACCGATGGCTGTGGCAGGCGCGAACCAGTACACCTTCCACCTGGAAGCGACGGACAACCCCGGAGCGTTGATAAAGGACATTCGGGAGAATGGGATGAAGGTGAGGGGAGCGTGGGGCTGGAGCGGCACACTGTGCTCAGCACAACCAACAGCCGTGTTTATGGTGATGGAAAAGCCCTCGCTGCAGTTTTGGGTGGTCACAGAGCAGCTGATGCAGTCCTGATGCTCCGTGCGTGAAGGCGGTCTTCAGTTCTAGTTAAGAGCGTTGGGGATCTTGATTTAAAGCAGCCTGTTCTTACTGTGCTTGCACAGACACGTAACTGTTTCCCTAGGAGTCCATACTGAGCTCAGGCCGGTGTTGGTGTCATCCTAAGGTGCACTTGGAGTTGTCTCTCCTCTCCTGCAGGTCGGCTTGGCGATCAAGCCTGGCACCACGGTTGAACACTTGGCACCTTGGGCCAATCAGATAGATATGGCTTTGGTGATGACGGTCGAACCTGGATTCGGAGGGCAGAAATTTATGGAAGACATGATGCCGAAGGTAAACTAAGTTTCTCTTCCCTTATTTATTGAGCATAAAGAGAATTAACAGTATGGGGTATAGTGGGGAAGTGAATAGGCCTTGTCTGGGTGTGTAAGAAGCTCTTTGTAACTGTAGCAGCTGAGTGTGGATCTTAGGGCCAACCTTTCTGTGCTGTTCCTCAGGTTCAGTGGCTCAGGACACAGTTTCCCTCACTGGACATCGAAGTGGATGGAGGAGTTGGGCCCGACACCATCCACAAGTGTGCAGAGGTAAGAGGCTGATGTGGAGCAGCATTCTCAGTCGCTGTGTTTCCCATCCCTTGGGAAATAAAGCTTAGGAGCAATTGCATTTTGGCCGTGAGCTTTCAGAGGGAACAGCAAAGCACACTACCAGTATTTTCCTGTGGTCCTGTCTTGTGCCTTTAATAGTGGCTACTGAAGCCTCTCCCAAAGCTGGAGAAGTTGGTTGTTTCTTGTGTGTTTGGGTAAATAGCAATTACCTGTTTGGGGAAGAGCTGTCTTTTCTGAGCTTGGTTTGTGGTTGTAGGTAGAGGTGTGTTACCTGTGTCCCACAGGCTTAGAATTCACGTGTTCTACAGCAACAAAACTCTTTCAGAAGTGGATCTGTTCTGTTACTGAGTGGGTGCTTGATGTCTTTCAGGCAGGTGCAAATATGATTGTATCTGGCAGTGCTATTATGAAGAGTGCAGATCCGAGATCTGTGATCAATCTCCTAAGGAATGTGTGTTCAGAAGCAGCTCAAAAGCGCTGTCTGGATCGATGAGACCCAGCCAAGCAGTGCTCCAGAAGGCTCTGTGCGGGCAGGAGAACCCTTGTTTCTCGTGTGAGGGAGGGCTGGATGAACATCCGAACATTGATTATGGAAACGTGTTGCTGCTCAACAGAGGAATTCCCTCGCTGCAATGAAGCAAGCAGCAGTGCAAAACATTCTGGCTGTCTTTCAGGGTTGGAAATGCAATGGTTTGAACCTGTCTCGTGATTCTGAGGACGTTTTAACTTTATGGCACAACCTAGGACACTGACTGGATTGACCTAAACTGCAGTCAGTGATTTGCTTGCTAGAAGAGTGTAGCATCGCCACAAGCAATCTCTCTTGTGGAAGACTCTAATCAAACTGCCTTCTGCTGTCTGTATTTTGTCATTTGATCTGTGCATTCCTACAAAACTTTTCCACTTCCGCATTAAACACCCCTTCCTTGGTGTGGTAAGTCTCCTTTTAGCTGATTGTCAAAAGTGAGTGGGTTTGGGAATAAGTAAGTTTGCGAAAAATGCAGTTTAAAAGGGCAAAACAAATGCCACAGCTGCTAGAAATGTTAATATGTTTTGTTTTACCGCATTTAAGTGCTCAACCAACATTAAGACAAGCATCAAACAAGTCAGTGCAACACTTTTGCCAGGTCACAAAGCGGGAAATATCTTCTCGTTTACCTTTCAGCTAGCCAGTTCAGATAGCTGTGTCTGCAATTCCTGGCAGTGATGGGATTCCATGGAGGAATGATGCTTTAAAACCCTACAGATGGTGGAAAAAAACCAAACCCTTATCTTGGCCCCCAGGCTGCTTGGTTTGTGTATGTGCCTCAATAAACAGTTAAGATAGATAGTGACATAAAATAATGTTGTCTACCAAAGTGATTTCAGTGTATGGAGGCTGAAACCACTGCAAGGAGATGGCTCTGCAAAAGGTTTAATGCTTAACTATGAAGCCAAATAGTTCTCATACCTTCAATTTGCTTGTATCAGCCTGAACATGGGAATGGGCAGAGCTCACCAGAGGAAGAGCTGAGCAGGTTGTTTTAACTAGACCTGCCTCCCATGGCTCTAATTAGTGCTGCTGCCTCCTTTGATAGTTGCTGGTATTCTGCATGGTGTGTTTTCCCTTTAACTTGTCATTACAGGAGGGTTGCAAAGTCTGCTGCTGCTGCCACCCCAGGGGAAGAGGCTCAACAGCTGCAGCCAGCTGCATTTCCACAAGGCCAAAGTGAAATGTGTTGTCCTTGCAGTGAAGCTGAAGCACGTGTCACCTACCAAGCGCTGAGGCAGGGCTAGAGCTGATGCATCCCCTTTTGCTAAGCCCAGGAGCTGCAAGGTCCCTGTAGCTGGAGGAGCTAGGACTAGTTCAGACAGTCTAGACAAGTGTCTGAAATGGCTAAACTGCTGCTTTTTCCTGTGTGGTCAATTGTGGTTTAGGTGAACAAGTGTCCCATTTGAGAACTAGCAAAAGAAAAATGGAGTCATCTGGACCTCCTGCACTGAAGACATCTTTTTGAAGAGGTTTGCCAAGAGAAAGCTTGGCTAGGAAAGGTGATTGTCCAAATGGCTGTTCAGTGTGTTAAAGCAGCTCATTCATACCTCTGGAAAGATCCTGCGTAGAGTCTAATACATGTGCACAGAGAAAGAGGCCAGGCTCTGATATTTCACGTGCAGGGCAAGCAGCCACAAACAGGCTCTGAAAATGATAGCTTAGGATGTGGAAGTGCTATTTTCATGCTATTGAAAGCAGCAGGACTACAGCTGGAGTAGCCTTGCCTCCTGCAGCTGGCCATAAGCTGGGCTGAAAGGGTAATCAAACTATTTCTGCTTTCTTCTCTAATTAACTGGGGGGACAGGGGACATCCCAAAGTCCTGCTAGTTAACTGAGGTACTGTGCTTTGTTCTGAGCATGGACCCCTATGGTATGTTTTCTTCTACAGGTCGTAGCCACTTTGTTTTAAATCTGGCAGTTTGCACTTCCACTGACTCTCAGGGCAGGAGTGTTGTGAGAGGGAGAAATTACACACACAGTAAAATTACTCAACTGGTTCTTTCCATCTGAATCCCACCCAGGTGTGTGCAGCAGCTGTTTACATTTGTAAGGTTAAATCTGTTGGTGACTACAAAGCATCCATGGAAGTAACAGTCATGATTGAGAACTTGTTCTTTTAATGCTTAAGACTATTCTGGTTTCTTGCCTCTATACATTAACAGAAGTAATCTGTCAGGCTCTATTTCAGCCTGTCCTCAGTAATGTAACCACACAGTGGAAGCGCCACAGCTGCAGGACTTGAACCCAACACTGACACGGAAATCCAAAGAGCTGCTTGCATGGTACCCACAGGGCCAAATAACCCCGAGGCCCGTTAGATGTTGCAATACTCTCATAAAGTTTCAGCAACAAGGGGGAGCACACTCTGATGTTGAGCCATGTGGGCTCGAGTGGTCCAGGGTGATCTGACAGAGCAAAGGCTCTGTCTGCATGGGAAAGCAGGGTAAAAGAAACTCAAAAGATAGCTGAATAAGGCTGGGCTTGGGCTCAGGGTGGTGCAGCACATCCCTGAGCAAGAGAAAACACTGCAGTAGACACACACAGAACTTAATTTTAATAGGGCTTAGAAGTTTGTATTTGTACTTACATTCCATTAAGGTCCTGGATGCAGAGCTGAAGCTTTTAAACCCTCCTAGCAGCAGGGAGCAGAATCTAAGTGGCTTTAAAAAAATGGCTTAGAAAATGGGAAATGATGTGTAAGGGAAATGGCTTTGTCAAGCTGCAGCACCCGGTTTCATGCATGGGGGGCATTGCTGCATTGTGTTTAAGCTGCTGTTTCACAGTGAGCCTTTGTAATACCTTCAGCCCAAACCATCAGGAGCAGTGCTGACAGCCGTTTCCATAGCTTAACAGCCGAATCAAACAGGTTGGTGGTTGGTTTAAAAAGGTAAAAAACAGCCAGGGGTTTCTTACACATTTTATGGCTTCAGACGTGAGCCTGGCTCTGCTCTGGGCCTGCTCCTACCATCAGCGGCTTCCTCAGGACACCAGCATCCATCCCGAACTGCCCTGTCTGGAGGTGGGGGTCCAGCTCTGCAGGAAAAAGGGCTGCAGGCAGTAAAGGAGAGTCCTAGTGCCGATTCCAGCTGCACGCAGCACTGGGGAAGGTGAAAGGAGGGGGCTGGCCCAGTGACCAAGTTCAGTTAAGTTTTCTAACCTTGTCCCTGTAGTGAAATGGGGCCACTGAAAAATGGGGTGCTCGCTGGCTGGAGCAAAGACACACAGAGCAGAGACAGGGCAGGGCACAGTGTCTGGTCTGCTGCAGGAAGGTGGCAAATGATGACAGAGGTGCTGCGGGTGAGGAGCACAGCCTAGGGCTTCCCAAAAAGCATCATCTCCCCTGTCATGCGCACAAAGCATTCCCCTGCCCTGTGCAGGGCTGCTGGAGGTAGGCAGGTGATGTGAGGAAAGCAGATGCAGCCTGTTCTCGGGCTCTCTTGCTCCTTCCCATAAAACGCTGGATTGCAGTTCCATTTCCTGAGGCACGTTCAGGACATGGAAGGCAGCTAGCAGGGTGGTTTACTGGGTCTGCCCCCCTCTCTGCAACTGCAGAAACTCCTCTCACTGCCCCAGGGATCAGGCAGAGAAGGAAATCTTGACCTTACCACGAAGCTGGGCAAGAGCTTGTTGGATCAGGCTTCTCAATGAATGGATACAGGTATGGAAAGACCTGAGAAGCGTTTGCAACACGTAACTTTCAGAAGCCTTTTCCCAGCAGCAGATGCACATGCAGGACAAGAGGGATGGAACAATCCACCTCTGTACTGAGGCGCTGAGGGGGGGGCCTCAGCCTCCCAGCACCAGTGCAGTGCTGCTGCCACTCCAGTGTGCCTGCACAGCCATTGCAGGCCAAGCTGGTCTCTCTATCAAGAGGACGCATCGCATTCACTTCTAAAAGGGCATCAAATTCAGACTGTGTACAACATATATAGAAATAACTTTTAATTAAAAAAAAAACCAACCTTGCATCAAAGATTATTGTATCAGACATTGAGGCAAGATTCAAGTTTAAGACAAACCAGTGTTAAAAAAGTGTTTAAAAAAATAATCAGAATGTGCAATAAACTACAATGTAGCAATAGGTTGTAGTGTTGAAACTTTACTGAACTGTTTTCAGATGCCCAGTGTGTATTTCCTGTCATTTTGACCAAAAAATAAAAATTGACACTAAAACTGGGTCATCTGTCCAGTGCCATTCCAGATGTTACACACGGAAGGAATTTTGCACAAAAGCACAGACTCCTATTAAATTGCCTTCAACTGTCCTACACAGAAAAACTTCCTGTTGATGGATTATACCTACATTCAATGTTTAATCTTTGTTAATACCTCTTGAGATTGCAGATACATTGCAAACTACACTATTTAGATGCAAGTTTCAACAACTTGCTTTTGTTTCCTCACTGTGAACTGGCTGGGAATCACAATGGGAAGCTTTGGGGTCTTTTTCTTTATTGGTCTTCTAGACATCAGTCATCTTTTCCTTTTCAGCTAGTTACCAAATGTTGGCATACTTACGAGACTCTTGCAAGGCACTGTACAGAAACTGGAACAAGACTTTGTCTTTAACATATTAAAGCAAAATATTATGAGCCTCATTTGCTACTGGAGGACTAAGGAAGTAAGATGACCCAAACCACAATATTCAGAGAGCTGCGTCACTGATTGGACTCGACTGCTCTTTCCTTCTGTTTCTCTATACCCGCCCGACTGAAGCAGAAACCCTACTTTGTGAGTAGCAGATACAGCGGCTATTGAAATGCAGTGGTCTATCCCTATTTCATTGCTGGAGGACATCTATATGAAACATGTCCTGGCACTACGGAGAGCTGGGTACAAGTTTTAAGCTAGATGCAAGGCTTCCAGAGCGCCTGCTTTGAAACTGCCCGTTCTCAACCTACCCTTATCTTACGCATGGGTTACACACATGCATTTAAAGAGGCAGATTTCTGCCCCGTGGTCATGCCACACAGGAAAATAATCTGAGGCTCTCTCTTCTCCCCACTATTTTTTCAAGTAGTTTTTCTGTGTTCAGTTGAAGTTGTTGGTTAAGGTAGACAGCATATCCTGCTGCCCCAGAATCCACTAGAACCAGAAATGCATTTGAAAACAAACAAAACAGAAAAGGATGATTATTAACAAGGTGGCAATATGACAACAGAAAGTGAATGGTGCCAGCAATTTATGTGCGCCCACTCCCGACATTGGGAATATTAGACTTCCAGCTTGAAATAATTACTTTCTCTTGGGGTTCAGGAAGAAGAAAGTGTTGTCTTTGGGATTTATCCTGCCTGTTACAAAGCAAGAAAGAAAATATATTATATGCGGCTAACGTACAGGGTTTGAATTGTGCTGTCATATGCTGAACAAGAGAGATTTTACCTTACACTTTTCTCCACCTTAATTGGCTTTCTTAATGAACCACCTTATTCCCTGTCACCTTTGTTTTCTTGTATTGCTGATTCCCAGGCAAGCGTTTTCGCAGTCTTCTGCCTCTTCGGTGGGTTGTTTCCGTGGTGGATGGCCATTGTCTGTCAGCCCAACGGGTGTGCAGGAAGTACAGAGAGAGTCGCTGGGCAAAGCTGCACTTGACATTTCAGTCCGATTCGTTACTTGATCTTGGCACAGTAAAGCTTCTACCTCTTCATCTTTTAGTGGAAAAACTCGAAGTTCCCACAGTCCAGACTGAAAGGAATCAGAAGGGTAGGAGTGAGGGTGGATAAAGAGGAAAGAGGGGGGAAAAGGGACGCCAGTTGAGTCCGAACTGATTAGCTATGTGCAGAATGATCTGCTATCAAGTTACAAATGAGTGTCTGTCTTTCTTTACAGTGTTTGCAGGGCTCTTCACATAAAGAATACAACACTGCTAGGCACCAACTGTCAATGTAAGCTGGCTTCATATGGTTTTGAACTAGTAACAGAGCTACAATTGAACGGGCACAGTACAGGAGGGGAGGAAGCTCTTTTCCATGATGCCAGACCATCAGGATACCTGACCCTGTCTGGAACCCTGGCCAACATCTCTGAATAAGGATCCAGTATCCCTGAACTCAGGCCTGCCATACTTGCCTCAAAAACATGTCGTGTGTACTGAGCAATGACATTTTTATCTGGGGCTTCATTCATAAAGCTCAGCAATCTGGTTTCTAAACAGGAGCGCTATGTTCATAAACCAGGGTGTCAGCCTGAGCTGCTGATCAGTGAGACAGGAGCGTATGTTCAGGTTCTCTGTTTTAGGTTAGAGAACAGTGGTCACTGAAGACCTGACCAGACCTGGAAGCTATTGGAAGCACCCACCTTTGCTTCCTGGTTCTCCCTGCAGAGTTGTGCAGTCCCTGAACAAACAGAGCTGGGGGCCTCTGAAGTCAAGTTGGGCACAGGCTCAGCAGCGCAGTGCAGCGAGGCGCAGGAGCTGCTCTGGTGGTCCTTCTGCGCCGAATCTTGGCTGTGTCGCCCGTCAGCACTTCTGCTGTAAGACCTAGTGCAGGGTAAGAGATGAGAGTCTTAAGAGCTATTCCCAGCCCTCTCACATTGCCAGGAACAGTTTAGATTCTTCTCAGAATGTTCAGTTTCTCATACATGCTCCCTACATTCTACTCAAATCAAAAGAGCAGATGAAAACACACACAAAGCGTGCTATGCGGAGGAGCTAAGTGGATAAAACGGGGCTGGAACGGGCATGCTCTGGCTGCAGAACAGCTGGTGGCTGCTCCCATTCCTGCGCCGCGCTCCCCACGCTCCCCAGAACTGTAACTTTGGAGCAGAAAAGTCAGGGAGCTGTGGGCTGTTCCCACCTGGGAGAACACGGCATCACTGGCAGGAGCCTGCGGAATCCAAACTGTGCTGTCAGCAGACTGTGCCAGCGCAACTCCAGAGGAAACAGCAGGTCTTTGGACTCCCCATCTCTGCTCTGGACCATCTCCAAATCAGTCAAAATAATGTAATAAGATTAAAAATTTTGACCTTACCCTTAATGCAGCTTTGAACTCGATCTAAAATACTGGCACGCATCTTAAATGCCAGGTGGAAGCCTGACCTTGCTCACATCAGTGGCGGTTTTACTTCTGAATTCAAATAGCACTAAGATTTCACTAAGAAGTTTATAGTTTTAAAATTAAGGGTACATATACAGAACTTGGATTTTTCAGTACACTTCCTACATTTTTTATGTTCAAAACTGCTTAAAATAGAATTCCTTAATACTGTTTAGGTCTAATTTTATCCTGCATTAAAAACCCTCCTATCTCTCCGTATTTGTTCACAGTGTCATGGTTCACTGTCAGTCAAGAGTAGACACAAGCATACGTTAAATAGCAGAAAAACTTATCCCAGCACTTATAGGATGCTTTTTGTCCTGGCAGATTCTGAAGCAATTTAAGGGAATCATTTTCCCTGAGCCAAACTGCAGATACAGCTTTATGATGTATCTCTTATACACACTACTTTTTGCAAGGCTTTTAGGCGTTATATGTAATTCTGCCGAGTTTTGCACCAGACAGCAAGCCTGCGGGAATTAACCATTTTCACACAATGACTTTTTCAAGCCTGGCACAGCCCAGGACCCTTCAGTAACGATCTGAATGCAGTGCACTTTCATCTAAGGTGAGCGAAGAAGGGCTTATGTTGGTGGCTAAAGTTGTAATTACTGTAATTTACTGTGGTAACTGGGAGTGGTACAAACTAGCAGAGATGTGTGCTCAGTACGGGAGTAGATTTTTATTCACTTCACTAACATGCCACATTTCTGTATGTATCCGTGCTTCAGAACTGCCTTTCCTTTCCAGCCACGACACCAAACCCAGCCAGTACTGGCCCAGAGGAGTTAACTGACGAAGAGTGCCCCCATTTTCAAATGTTTCTGTGACAGTGTTTCTGAAACTGCTGAGCCAACCCCAGTGGTTCAATAGGAACCCTCTGATGAAAGTCAATACACCTGCCTGCTATTCCTCCTGGGCCAGCGGCTCTGCTCCCACAGCGACCACCTTGCTCTCTCTCGTTCTTCATACTTGCTGTGGCGTAAGGCAAACACTTCATCTGACAGATCTTCTATCTGTAACAAAACACAGGGATAGCTGCTGCCATAATGATGAACATCACTAGAAACACGGACAGCTAATATATATATAATTCTGCAGAGGTCTGTTCACCAAACAAGAGGAGGTAACACAATCCATGCTTGCAGTAAAAAGGCACATCAAAATACATGTATTCAGCTTACACTCACTACAGCTCTAGTATATGGGATGCTGTCACTTTATTTCTTTACATGTCTGTGGTTGATTTGAATGGATATAGAAATTATACCCCCCATGCAACTAACACATTTTTCTCTATGGTGAGAGGCAGAAAATTAAGAGGACAAGTATTCATTTGCAAATCAGGGCAGTATTAAAAGCACACAATAAAGACAAGGAAAAATTGCAGGAGTTTCCAGAGACTGCTTTAGGAGGAGGCTGGGAGGCAGCAGGGTTTGCCAGGTGCTCTTTAAGCACAGAGAAACAGGTCTGAGCTCACCAAGGACTTCGACAGCTCCACACCGAGAGGAACTCAGCAAACCTGAGGTGCTGCATTCCTGCTACGAAACCAAGCAGAAAATGCTTTCTGCTCTGAAGGCACTATTTCTTAGCAAATGATTTGCATGACCCCGGTACAGCTTAAAACAGCCCTAATGTGAGAACTTCTAACTGCTCGTAGTCAGACAAGAGCCAGCTTTTTAGGTGAAACTCCTCAGATGCAGCTAATGGCATCTGACCTTCCCCTGGAAAGAACCATCTTTGTTTTGCTGTTGGCAGCACACCAGGAAGCTCCTCAGACCTGGCTGGGCCAGGAGCACTTTGCTGCCCTTCCCCCTCACTCCCCACATGGCAGAGTGAGCTCTTGGCTGGACCCCTCCAGCACAGCTCACAGTTACTTCAAAGTGCTCCAAAACATTCAAGCTCTTCAAAGTTCACCTAAAAAGCTGAGGTTGGCAAGAGCATACGAGTGCTGCAGCCATGGATTTGATGCCAGCCGCTTCTGACTCAAAAAAGCAGAGGAATTCTAGGAAAGAACAATTCCTGGTCATAGGAGCTGTGCAGCTGCATTGCCAGATCAGTCCTAGGCAAGAACTGTACCAATAATCAGGGGGGTCATGGAAAATAAACTGAATTTCCTCTATAAAGCAAAATCCCCTGTGGTGTTACACAAGTAAGACCATTTATCTTCCAACTGAGACAACTAAAATACAGAACCAAACACCGAGTCCTCCCTGCAGTGCCAGACAACACCATACAATGCAGGATACGGTGTCAGCTGGAAATACTCCACTCCAAACAACTAACAGCCCTGAGGTTTTCTGGAGAAGCCATTCTTTGTATCAAGTCTTGCAGCACGAAGGTGGTTTATGACCATTATGAGCACAAACCCAAAGCATTACAGTGCATTTATGCTGCTATAAACTATCTGGTAGTGGCACTCAGCTTGCTGGAGAGCACATTTCCTAGGCAGCTGGTCACGAACTACAGCACCACAATGAAATCTAATGGGATCAATGAAAAGGATCCCAAGGACTTCATTGTGATCTGAATTGGCCACAAGACCTGCTTGCTACAAGTGTAGTTGCTTGGTTCCTCCTCAGCCCAGCACTCAGCAGGAACCTTCATACAAACAGGCCTGCTTTGTTTGCCCACCTCATGACTGCTTTCTGAAGATGCCTCACTGCTGTTATTTATTTATGTTAAACACAAAACACTTTGTTAGTTGCTGGTTTCCCTTCATGCAAGCCAACAGTCAACTTAATGGGTTTCCTCCTCTCTCTGGAATTCACCAGCTCTGCCACTTGGATGGCATCAGTACGGGGCTGCATCTCAGTTCTGACTCTGACTTTCCAAGGTCAATGGTATAGAGCGTGAAAGTGAGAATTTTATGAACTACAAAAGTGCTATTCCCTCAGGGAAAATTCAGGATTTTTCCTTGTGCTCAGATTGCCTTTGAAGTGGAAACAAAAGATAGTTTTGAAAGAAAAACTTAAGACTTTGAAAATACTTGTCTTAGCAAATTGCCAGAACTTTTCATGCTGGGAAACTTCGTTTTTAACACGCTTCCGTTCAAAAATCAAAGTCCACATTCCTCTCCAAGAGAAGAGTTTTGAAAAATACAGACATAAGCCTCACTGTTCCTTTTCCATAGCTGGTGATAGCAGATTTAACTACTTGTTTATTTAGTAACGCTTTAGATATTTCCTCCACCAATTCTGGGTTCATTTAAAGTTGTGAAAACTGGCAAATTTTTATTTCCCCCCACTAAAGGTAGTTTAAAAAGGACAAAAGAACTGTCATTCCCCAGTGGATGGAGCTGTTGGGGATGTTGAGAGAAAAGACTATTAGGAAGGCCTGTTTGTGAGGCATGTCTAATGATTTCACTTGAAGATAAAGACTTAAAGCAAACTAAGATTTGGATCCCCACATCACATCTAGTTAAGCTACAAGACACTCTGCATTAATGTTGAATAGCACCAGGAATATTTCTGAAAGGTTCTCAAAACAACAAAGTCTGTGTTTCAGTCTTTGGCTTCCCGGGGAACACTGACTCATAAGCCATGAAACACTTAATGCAAAACTAATTACACCCAGAATTATTCCAAAGGATTTGTCACGACTAAAACAACTACAAAATAAACTTGAACGTTACTTTACAACTGTGCCTCGCCAGAGTCTTTAACCTGGACAAAGCAAATTAAAACCAAAATAAACCAGGAAAACCCTTGCCACACCCTCCCTGCCTTAAAGCAACAACAGACTGCAAATTCCTACTTGTAAACCAGGAAACTCAAATGCTCTATTTCCAAAAACTAAGTATTTTTAGGGCAAGAAACAGAGCAGACATAGGTAGTAGATTAACTTTTGCATTGCCCAGCTGTTAAGTTTGCCCTTGTTAGGTAAAATTTCCAGAAACAAAAATTAGGCACCCAAAAAAAGGTAAGCTTTTTGTACTCAAAGGGACAGCAAATAGGCCTGATTTTCACACAGTGCTGAGCTCCCATCCTTGGAAGTGTGGCTCCTTAGAATGACAAATTTGGGACACCCCAGTTTTTTGTAACTTGTGCAAACTCTGTGTGCAAGTCTACTGTATAGATGACAGGTTGTTGCATTGGAAGCCTTTAAATGAAGAAGAAAGAGAAGAGAAAAGGCAGGAGGGGAAGATATCAAGTGGAAGAAATCCGTAACTGCTGGTTGATACAAGGACAACTCCAAAAGTTTTAAATTTAGCCACAAAGAAGACAGGCAGAGAAGAAACTATCATACAGTATCTCCACAGGCTACTATGCAGTAGAAAGCAAAGAAAGAGCTTACTTTATATAAAAGCAGAAAGTACATTTTGCCCTCTCTTGTCCTTCACGGATGATCTACTGAAGCTTGCTTTGATTTCAGTACAAGGAAAAATTTCAAGAGCGTCAGAGTGTGAGAGCAGAAAATGCAAGAAGGTAACGCTGCTGCTTCCTCGTGTCTTTTTTCAAGCTTAATCAGTAACAAATCTAACTCAGCCTAAAACCTACATCGAGGAAGTGGAAGAATTATGATCGAGCAACCACCTTTTTCCAGTACTCTGAAAAACATCCAAACCAATTAACACAATCCCAAAAGAAAGGGGGGAAATTGGCAAAGGATGATTTAGACAAACAGATCTTCAGCATTTTTCCCTTGTCTGACATCCCTCTCATTCCACCCAGCAGCCAACAGACAATACAGAAGCAGTGGACCACAGCAGGAGGCAAAGCTGCTTTATTGTTAAACTCAAGTTATTTCCTGGCCAAAGGATGAATCATACAGGATCAGCTAGTCATGCCAAACACAAACGTACAGAGAGGGCTACTAAACGAGCCATTAGCCCATGAGCTTCACAGAGAGACACCTTGAAGTCCCTCCAGCAAAATACACTAGAAGTATGTGAGACAAGACATCTGTATGGGATCTGAAACCTAAACAAGAAACCCACTGAGTCCTACAAGCAAGTCCCTTGATGCCCTGAAGGCAAATCACTAAGTGAAAGTACTGAACAGCAAATTCTCAAGGGACAGTGCACCCTTGCTGCCTTATTAGATACTCTCCAAATGGTTTAATTAAATATCCTTGCAGGAGAGTCCTCCTGTGTATGTAGTTTGACCTTCTCACTACAAAAGAAGGTCAGGCACGTTTCCTGCTAGCAGACATGGTACAAAATCAAAAGGTGGTGGTAGAGGTGACGTAAATCTGACCACCAGAATTTCTTTGGTGCATGAGAAAAGACAGGGACAGAGTAAGTTTTTCTCTTTCTCTTGACCTGAGAGTGTGGTGCCAAATGAGTGCAACTGCACCAGGGAGGGAGCTGAGAGCACAATGCTCTTGGAAGGAAGAAGTTCTTCCCTGTGAGGGTGCTGAGGCGCTGGCACAGACTTTTCCCAGAGAAGCTGTGGCTGCCCCATCCCTGGCAGTGTTCAAGGCCAGGTTGGACACAGGGGCTTGGAGCAACCTGCTCTAGTGGAAGGTGTCCCTGCCTGTGGCAGGGGGTTGGAACTGGATGAGCTTTAAGGTCCCTTCCAACACAAACCAGTCGATGATGATGATGCTGATGAAGGTACAAATACAAGTCCTACAGTTACAACAGTTGATAGTGGCCTATCGCAGAGACTGAAGGGAGACAGAGATGTCTAAAGGACAGCAAAACTGGCAGATTTATGGAAAAGGAGCCACAAAAAAGATTGGAAGGACAGAAACCAAGCCTAGAGAGCAGACCTGCTGGTACGTTCACACTGGGGTTAGGAAATGCCTCAAACCCCTCATTAGGGGAGAAAGGGACCCCCAGCTGCAAAGTCCAGGAACATTCCCTGGAAGAAAGAGGTAGATTCTTATGTCTGGAGGAACAAACAGCAGCACTCGATGTGCAAACTTAGCTCAAGAGGCAAGCAGGAAATGCTGAAGGTTACATTGCTCCTGACAACACAGAAAGAAGTTTGCTCCCAACTGGAGCGTTGCAGGAGAAGAAAACTGGGGAAAACTTGCTGGGCCCACAGGCAAAATGCTGGATGACCTTCTGAAAAGCAACACGCCATGGGAACTGGCCATGAAAGAATGAGATGAGAGAGAAGGACAGACATTATAGCGCAGGTAGCTCAGAAGAGACCCAGCATCACAGTGCTTGGGAGCAGAGGAGGTGGAAGCCTGAGCAAAAGGGCCCTTTGGGAGCACTGACTGTGCCAGCAGCAAGGGACAGAGGAGTCAAACAAATAAGCGAACGATGATTATGAACAAATATACTCACATTCCTGCCATCCACCATAGGGTCAAGTAGCTTGGGACAAGATACGTTTTCACAGTCTGGTACTTTAAACTTTATTTTTGAAACTGGAAACTTGCCAGGATTTGCATGAAGTCAGTGACTTTGAAAAACATCTCTCATTTAATTAACAACTGGTGATTTAATTAAAGCACAGCTTACCTCTTCTTCATCTGTAGGAGAGCTTTCTAAAGGTTGAAATTCAACAACTCTCCAGCTAGAAGTGAGACAAGGAAAGTCAAATTAATTAACCTGAACACTGCTTCATTATTGCAGCAGTAGGGATGACTCTTCTGTTTCTACACTCTATTGTTAGTTACTCCTTCTTCAACACTGCTTGTGCTTCAAAATTCTTTCAAATAAAATGATTTCAAATATAGAGTGCTGGTAACAGATGCCTCGAATTTAGATTTTTAGATTTTCCTTTCCCAACCCAGTATCTAACCTTTCCTTATCCCAACACAGCCTTTAAGCTATCCAGTAGTCTTAATAAGATTTTGAGCTGTAAAGACAATATAAAAGCAAATACAAATTAGAGAGTTACAATATGGAATTGCATTTAGCCATTTGAGGCAATTTGCTAGTAATCCAGCACAGGAGACAAGTTACCTTGCTTTAGCAATCCAAAAAAACCGATGTGTCTAGAATTACAGGTTTACACTGTATGGCAAAAATTAAGCTTATTCTACTGTATCAGAATTGATAAATTTTACAAATACACGCTTAAAACATTTCTGTTTAATTCACTGAAAACAGTTACCTATGTTCTTATGAACCATAACACACAAAAAAGACAGGAACTTCCAAATAACCATTCGGAATACATCAGCCTTATGGTGCATTTAAGGCCATGAATATGAGTACAGCCATGATATAAACCCACTTCTGCTTTTAGCGAGTCTGTGCATCTGCCACCTCCCTGTGTGTATCAGACTATTTCCCTTGTGCTATCAGCTGCCCGCTCTTCTCACAGCTGCAGTCACACAAATTGAAGTGCATGAGAGAAAAAAAAAGCCCATGAAGAGATCATCTTAATACCATAAAATTATCTAAGAATCATGTTCTCACGTTCGTTTTAGTTTCTTCTTTGCAACTAAGGAGGTCATGAACAAACCTTGGTGTGAGGATTTCTTTGTACTGTAGTTTCTCCAACTTCGATGGCGCCACCAGCGACATTGGAATAACAATGTTGTCTATATCATAGGAGCTCTCGCTTCTCAACCTCCTCCTGGAGTTATGCTGTAATATATAATCAATACCAGAGGAGATTCATCAGTTCAAGTCATAGAAACTGCATGTTAGGTGAGAAACATCAGAACTGCACAAGGAGAAAGTCTGTAACGCAAACACATTTTCTAGAGGCTTAGTGACTTCTGCCCCCGCTCCTCCCCTTGATGGAATCTCAACAGATCTTAAAACAATCTCCAGGATTTAATACTTTGGCATAACTCTTACTGAAATCAGTGACTTTCTTTTCCTTGATTTCAGTTACAGTTAATTCTGAATACTATGAGAACTCTGAAGTTAATGCTGCCTTCTTCATATGGTTCAGTCTACAAAGGTGACCTCCTATAATCTATCTACTAATCCATAACCCAAGTGATTCTTCAGCATGATACAATTAAGTATTCCGAAAGAATGAAGCTACACTGAGCAGTGAAGAACAGCCCATATGAAAAGAGGTTTTCTGAAAGAAGTGCAGAAGGCAGAAACCGCATTTCTTTGCTGTGATCAAAGTAGGATTCATGGTGGTGGTCTCTGCCCACTAGTGCATGGAACCTACCAGGGTCAAAACCTGAAGTTGCTCAATTACAGGAGAAAATTTAATTTTAAATCATGATACATTCCATACTACAAGATCTCACTTTTTAGCTGAACGTTAATGGAAGCAGCCTATTCTAAATGCTCTTTTAGGTGTTCTTTGATGGTGGTCTGCTCAAGCAAGGGAAAAAAGAGGAGTGTGCATTGTCAAAACTATGTGGGGGACACAGATTTAAACCCAGCCCTCCAGGAGCCAGCACCAGATTGAAACATGACGACTTACAGAGCACCAGTATACCACTAGGCTTAGCAGAACCATCTGACTGAAATACAAGTATTATTATGAAATTGTCAATGAATTCCAATAAAGTGTATTTCTGCAAGAACTTCACTGAACCAGAGCTCTGCTGCTCCTCAGCAAATTTATATACCCAAGAGTTTGCCTGTAGTTCTACTTAAAAGGTTTTAAATAGTGAAGCTA
This sequence comes from Strigops habroptila, assembly GCF_004027225.2. Taxonomy (NCBI): domain Eukaryota; kingdom Metazoa; phylum Chordata; class Aves; order Psittaciformes; family Psittacidae; genus Strigops; species Strigops habroptila. The sequence goes on from NC_044281.2 coordinate 3,412,259, forward strand.
AGAGTTAACAAATTCTGCAACTATATTTGCACCATGAGGCCATTTTATGCAGCTGTACCAAGACAAAAGGGTCATAAGAGCCTTTGTGTAAAATTTGGAACATAAATCACAGTACATTTAATGAAACTTGGAAAAGAAAGAGAAAGGCCCAATGCCCATAAACTAAACTTACACTCTAGTTATATGATCTGCAAAATTCCTTTACAAGAAAGTATCTGGTTTAGGAATACTCAATCTGGAATAAATTACTTAACATAATCCACTTAGTTTATTGCAAAAATGCTCTGTACTGTAATTCAACACTAAATTAGATGTAAAAGGCACGTGGTTTTGGATTATAACTTGCACAGCTCTCTGCTGATACTTCAGTTAAGACAGCGATACACTTTAGCTTTACCTGTGATGAAGTGCTGGGAGAGGGCTTAGACATCGCATTGACATTGGTCGCGGCAGCAAAACTGCTGTGGGATTCGGGTTCTGCGTGTTGAAAGGAGAATGTCTCAAACCTAGTGTTATGTTCTCCTGTCACGAAAAATAGTAATAAAAAAAAGGCATACTGGCTATTGTCTATTAGACTAAAGATATTTTTCCATACAGTAATAGTAAAGTCATTTCTAGAAGCCCACAGCTAACCACTTACAATTTACCAAATACTAAAAAAAGCCATCTAAATAAACACTTGCTACTCATCCTGTCTTGTTGTTCCACAAAACTCATCCCTTTCCTTCTACAAAGGATTTCTTGAGGAACCAGCTTCTCATGGGCAAATCCTGCCGCTTTTTTTCAGGAGCTGCCATAGACTACGCACACAGCAAATGCAATGAGACTCGAGAGACCCAGTGTTCCCTAAGGGCGCTTCCCTAACTGGGGTACATCCCAATGTCCCAGTTCACTGAGCCCCAACTGACAGTTTCTTCCTTGAGAAATGATAGAAGAAAACCTGCAGCAAGGGTGAAAAACAAAATTAGTTTCTAGACCTCCATGTGTGGTTTCTTCTAGTAGTGGTCTATTGTTCCAGACAAATTGTAATTCTTATTTACTCTTATTCACTCCCAGTGTAAACAGCATTTAGCGGGATTCAGAATTTAACCACCTGTGTTCTGCTTTCCCTCTACCTTAATTTCCAGTAAGAAAAGAAAACTCAGATTTAATATACTGACTAATAAAAAGAATCAATGAATTCCAACACGGAAAAAGAGGTAGGACTGATCCTAAAGATGGTTATTGCACAGGCTGGGTCAAGGACATGAACTCTCATCTCCCAGGCAGCTCTGCAACTCCCCGGCACACAGCTTTTATTTTTGGCCTTGTTCATCAGGCTGACCTTCCCCATGGATAATTTCTCCTAGACAGAGCCCAAATTAGGAATAAATATGTAGTACTATACCCGTAGCACTAATAAGCTAGAACTGCTGCTGCTACTCACAAATACACCACATAGCAGTTTTCTGGCACTGGGAAACTGATCCTCATGATAAAAGACTGCTTTTTTTTTGTTCCATTAACTCAAAGAACTAAATACTATTGGCAAAAGACTAACTGCAACTTCAAAAGGCTTACAGCAAGCAGTTTTCTCTCTTACTAGTGCACCCAAGTAACTCCAATTGTTGATCTCAATGTGTGTGACAGTACACTTAGGGAAACGTTAAACACCTAAAGCCGAGACAGTTTTCAGTGTGTCCAGAACCACCTTTTAGTCTCTCATGTATCTTTTTATTGATTTTTTTTGTTGGTTTGTTTGTGGTTTGGTTTGGTTTTGTTTTTTAAATAGATCATCATTTTCAGTTAAATCATCTCTGCAGTAATTCCCATATCTCCACCTCTATTGCAAGATCACACTAGCAGCTTTACCTGGATATGCACCAGAAGTGATCTTTTCCACAATGTTAACTATCATTTATATCTTTAAATTTTTTCTTAGGGGAAATTTTAAACCAACATAGTTTGTCCTCTAATTCAATGATTTATTTTCTTCAAGTGGCTTGCGAGGAATTTTGCCGAAAGTTTTCCACATAAATGAATCTGTTACACAATCTGTTAGGTTTTACATTCTAATAGCCTAGAGAGGTAAGGTGGTATTCAGCTTTACAATGGAATGCTGAACTTTTTGTCCCCAAAATAGCATATTATCCTACAGAACTTTCAGGGCAATTTCAATTAATTTACCATGTGCTCAAGCAGAGATTCAATGGCTCAAAATATAAAGATAACAAGGGTGAAAATGCTAATTATAAGTACTGGCTACCCCCAGGTTGTCTTCACAGTCTGGAAGGAAACCAGAACCACAAATGACAGTACACAACAAATGAAACATAGCTGATGCCAGGAATAGTAAATGTTTGGTCGGGCACATGATTTGACAGATAACTTTGCAATTCAGTCTGTTTCACTGACTACTATAAAAAAAACCCCTTTCATGTTAAAAACACCACCACCCAGTATTAGAAAAACACAATTGGACTGTTGAGCAGTTTCCTTCAAGAGTATTCCAAAAGTAAAACACAGAAGCTTGTCTCCTTTTGTAACATACACTCAAGAAGAAAGAGAAGGATTACTATGCTTTAGAACAGCAAATTCTTTTCACAGTGTCCTAAGTCCATTTCTTCACTCCCATAAAGTTTTGTAACAATATCCTTTTTAGAGACAACTTAAAATTAATTCTCAAAGCTCATTAATAATAAATTCATCTATACAGTAGATATTATAAAAGAAGTAGTGCTGTCTTAAGCAATACCATTTTTTCTTACCTACTGCTGTCTCACTGAGATGCCTCTTCTTTCTGCCTTCTGACAGCTGGTCAGATGTTCCTGACACTGACTGAGATTTGGAAGTAGATAAACAGCCATCGCTCCATTGCTTGACAGAAACATTATGCTGATTATGGTCTACAACAGAAAAAACCATGTATCAACTTGAAAACTTATTTTCCACTGGTGCTATTTACAGGCAATCTCAACTGCTCAACTATTTATAATGGAAAAAACCCCAGACTTCTGATATAAATCCACCTAAAACCTTGCCAGTTACCTTCTCTGATAACCTGCTTCGTGGCAAGTTTATAAATTGAACATCTTCAGGGCAGAAAGTACTGGCCAATGAATGAAACACAGTCTTGCAAGTATTAAAATATTTTGCTCTACATACCATTGTCTGGAGATGCTTTAACTTCCCCTCCCGAAGATGAGGTATCAACAGGTTCTCCTTTGATGTCATCCTTCTTTAATAATGTTTCAAAGTATATGTGAAGAGGAATATCTAATAAAAAAGAAAAATCCAAATGGAATGGGGTCTGTCTGTCAGAAAGATGGCAACCTATGAGTCAATAAATTATGCATCATTGCTGAAGGTCTAGGAATCGATTTACAGCACACAACAGTAAGTACAATGATCTACGAGCAGTATCACTGCCTTGAGTCCTTCAACTCATATAGAACGGCAGTGCCCAGTAACTCCTGCAAGGACTGATCACTTGGATACATGGCAGCAGTGTCTTCATACTGTCAAAGCTGAAGACAATATATGAAAACATGTCCTGAAACTGGTGAGACCAAAGGAAAACTCAATGACAATATTCCAAAAAACCCAGCCAGACATTTGAAATAAGTGATTTTTGGATGAGTAAAAAGAGAAAATTTCAGGCAAGGTAATTCTCAGCAGGATACTTACCGCATGAGTGCAATCTGCCATTATAGGCAAAGACCTATTGTCTTTCCTACCAGTTACCTGAGCACTGTACAAGATAATCTCCAGTAACTGCCTGGAGGTAAGAACACAAGTATCCATCTTGCTATTAACCTGAAGTGAGGGTTATGCCAGGGTAAAAACAAATTCATTTTAGCTGTGAAGCCACACTGCAATACGTGCTGACCGAGGCAGTATGCTTAAGTGGTTCCAAGCTCTCTATGACCAAGAGCTCCTAAGGGCTGATGAGACAACTCAAGATCAAGGTAGGATTCAAACTGAAGGACTGTTCTTGAACACATCCCAGTGCAAGCACACGCACTTAGCAGATTAACAGCACTTATTTTTTGGTGTTCAAAGTTCAAGTAAGAAAGAGCAAGGTTGTGCAATGTCTGGAATAAACTATGTCCATACCTGCAATCACTCCAGAATTAAGAAGGTCAAAGTAAAACTTAATGCTTTCGGAAACTGTTACTGCTGGGAGCCTAGAGGTAATTTCAGGGTACATTCCTTCTTTCCCTCTCTGGCAAAGACTACAGCAGGGCAATGTAATTCATTTCCTGAGTGAGTTCTAACCCAGAATTAGTCTGCAAAACATCTCAAGTGGTAAGGAATTTACCCACTGTTGTAAGGCAGGAAGGCTTAAGAAAAAGAAGTCTCTATCTGAAAAGCCTTTCCGGAAACAAAATTACAAGAAAAGTGAGAAACTAAGTAGAAAGAAAAATGTCAATGTAAGAAGCAGGTTTGACAACTATTACATTCAGAACGAGCAGAGGACTGAAAGCAGGGCCAAAGGGTGGGCATTAAACTGCTTTTATTTACATACAACCTTAGCCTCGTGCGCCTTCAGGACATGCCAGGGAAGAAACTCTCAACATATTCTGCTAACTAAAAAGAACAATTTATTTCAATTTGATATGGATTTAACTAGATATTTTTTCACAAGACCCCAAGGTTTTTGCTGTTTCCTATTTTTCTTCTGAGTAAAACATAAAGAATGTCTAAAAGGTTTATCAGTCACAACAGTTAAGTAAAGAAACAAAACATTTCTCCTGTCGTTTTTTGTGAGTACCCTAGTGAGCCAGTCCCACTACACTGTATTTACTAGGCTGCCTGCAAATTATGATTCTCCTTTGAAAGGGAAAAACATTTATCCACAAGAATTCTTTCATATGAAAGAAAATGACAAATAGACTAGTGGTGTTCCTGAGGAGGTAGAGACAGCAAAGTACACAAAGCATAGAGTGGAGCATGAACCTAGCCTCCCTCAAAAACAAGGACTGCATCTGAGCAGGAGATTGTAGATCCAGCACTTTTTTTCCTCTCTCAACTATTATTAGCAAGGCTCAGGCTCCTCGAAAACAGAATAAATATTCCTCAAAATGAAAGATGTTCTTGGTATCGGAACGAAGCTAAAATAACATTTTTCTTCCTCCATCCTGGCAAAGTGACCAACAGTAGCCACAGTGCAATCCAAAGCCTTCCAGCCTTTTTCATTATGATTAATCTTTTTTTAAAGGAAAATAAAATGTCAATATTCTTGTTAAACTTCCTAGTGTCCCTTAGAGAGCAAGGTAAGAATGAATGCCAGGGGCATAGCCTTATATGACTATCCTTGAACAGACATCTGACCCCCCTCACTCCTGTCCAGCTCGGCTGTCAAGAGTCACAGGGTAAGTCATGGAGGGCATGTATGAAGAAGAGAGACTTAAGAGGTGTTTTTCTCTCCTCTTCACATCAGAGACCTCCCCACTGGGATATTTGCTGTTGCACTCTTGCAGTGAGTGTTCTGTTTCCCCTGTCTGCTCCTCAAAACAATCTCTTTACCCCACACATGGGATGTAAACGCTTTTAAACCTGCAAGAGTTGAGACCTCCACAGGATTCCATGTCCATGCTTTGGTCTTCTCTACTGGCCAGTGACAAGTCCTCCAAACCCAAGCCTTACTTTAATCCCTGAATTCCTAATACCAGGCTGCAGCGTCTACACCATCATTCTGGGAAGACAGTGGGTTTGATTAAAGACTCAAACACTTCTATGGAGATCCCGGCATCATGTTCAGGATTATTTTGTGGCAAAGACGACCACCAGAACAGCAGAAGTCCAATAGTATGAACCCCTTCTGCAGTTAACAGCATTAAATATGGTATTTTGAAGCCCCAGGAGCTGTCAGGCCGCACTTGCACTAGTTTCAGAGCTGAAACAAACAACATCATCTGCATTGCTGTTCAAGAAGATTAAAGAATCAGTTGACAGTAACCATAAACTTCAAAGATCACCAAAATGACTATCACAAAAAACAATTAGAAAACCTAAATAAAGCTTTCTGGACCTAGTCCAAAGGACCTGAAGTGGAAGTTGCTTATGAAAACAACATAACCAAGGTATGGAAGTGTGTTGGCAAAAGCACCACCTAAAGCACTGACTCAATTAGACACACCATGAAACAGGCAAAACCCACCTTTTCCCTGACCAGTCTTTCTTGGTTGTAACACATTACTGGTATGGGAAACCTAGGAGGTTTGTTTTTCACATGTCAGGATGAAGTTAAGATTTTCATTTAGTCTAAACTCACATATTTTGCCAGTATGAGGCAAAAGAACTATAACAGAACTAGGTTCTAAAAACCACTGAAAAGTTAGTCCATAAACTCTCACAAGCACAAGCACCCTCTGTTAGAGTTATGGTGTTACTTACCTGCAGGGAATGATAAGACTGGATGGAAGGAGGAGTCCAACTGTTGCACGTAATCTAGTATTTTAGATTCTGTGCTGTACTCGCTATATGGGAACTGAGTTTTATATGGAAAGGAGACATCTCTAGATGGCAAAGTCTGCAAGGACACACAAAAACAAAGGTTAATTTCTACTTCACTCACTTCCTTCAAATTAGACCAGAAGGAAAAAAAAAGGAAAGAAAAATGTTGGTGAGAGACACTCTTCAATATGGGAATAGCAAAACTATTCCTACAAACTTCAGACAGTGTAAATATGACTTACCTCCACTTATGGACTATTGTGCACAATACAAAAGAACACAGAAAATGAAACTGTTTCCAATCATTATTTTGATATATCCCATGACAAACAAACACCCCTCAAAATTCCATTCCAGCACAATAAGCATTATACAGATACACAAACAAAACTAACACCAGACTAAATACAAGAGTATCCTTCATTCATCCCCTTAGTCTTAGCAACGTTTTCAATATCTCTAGACAGTTTGAGCTCATACATTTTCATGCAAGAAACAATATTAAACATTTTGAGCACACTGTGTACTTATACAAAGCAAGGGGGCAAAGTCCTAACCTAGTTATAATTCAGATATCAGATAAGCAACACAAACAAGAGATACACAGCAATAAATATGGAGAGGGATGCATTGAGGATTGACTAGTAGGTAGTAAGAGGAATTACTAGAAAGAGGAGAGCTGCAAAGAAAGATTAATTTAGCTGCTTATTTGCAAGGGTCATTAAAGTATGGAAAGTAAAATGCTGGATTGCACAGAACTGGTAGGCGTGAGGTAGCAGGACACTAAGGCAAAAGGCAGGGTGAAAATGGGCAGGAATAGCAGCAGAGTGCCGGCAACATACTGAGCTCTGAAAGACAGGACGACTTTGAACGTGATACTACAGGGCAGCAGTTAACAGCAGTGTTTGCCTCAGAATAAGCTACAAAAGCACTGCAGGGAAATAGTGCTGCTTAAGCTACTTTTAGCCTTACTAGATACTAGCAGCAGTAACCCCAAAGATCCTACAAATGGGGAGCGAGGGATGGGGGCAGTGGGGTACTTCAAGGGTCTCAGCCTAACACTGCGCAAACAGCCACATTTATCATCTCCTGGAAGAGGATTTTAATGTAAAAAACCTGTAAGAATGAATACAACAGTGGTTGTCTTGATTGTCTTATGACTTTTTATGGAATGAAAGGAAAACATGTAGCAGTTCCATTGGAGGCAAGGTGATGAAACAAACACTACTTGTATTTTCAGTATTTCTGCTTTCCAAATCCAAGAAACCTCTTCAGCTGCTTCCTCCTGCCTGAAATATTCCAGGCTGTATTCTAGCAGTGCCACTCAAGTGTTACTGATGCAGTGATAATATCCACCACATAAAATCCCCCTCTGCTTACTGAAATCAGTCCTGTCAGGTGGCATCGGTATTCACAACCCACCCTAACTCAGAAAATATTTCATTAAAAGGTTCTCCTGTCCATCTCTTTCCTTCTTCCCAACTGACAAATTCCCTATGCTGGGATTGCATTGCAGGAAATAATAAGAACAAATAAGCATGTTATGATGCTGGAGCAGAGAAGACCCTGTGGTAGTGGTGGAGTTCTTGTATTTCACTTCCCCCCAGCCCCCCAGAAAACATTAATAGTCCTAAATCCACCTTGATCTCCATACACAGGTGTATGCATGAGGACTTCCAACCTCATTTGGAAAGAATTCTTTTCTAGTCCAGGACTCCTTTAAATCTACGTTCTTTTATTTTCCTGTGACAGACATATGGGACTCTTCATCTGTTAAACTTTAAACATCCATAAAGCGTTGGCAGAACTGGGATCTGTGTTTGGAAACACCAGAGGAATAAATGCTAAAGCGAATTTAATGTTTCCCATTATATGGACCATTAAACTAAAGCTTAAAGGTAGTTGCTCTACCTTCAATGCAATAAGGGCTTGCTTTTCAAAACTGCAGAAAAGAAAATTTCCTCTTGATATTTTGGTGTTAGAAATTAACTATTTACTGAATCGCCACTATTTAAGCTGCAACTGCACTCCTGCTGGCATTCGTCTTTTTTTGCAGAAATGAACCCATGTTACAGTAAATGATAAATCTCTCACTCTTTAAAAAGATATCCCCAAACACTAATCAGTAAAATTACCTCCAAAATATATACGCAGAACCAACACAAGTGACATCCATCCAGTCCTTTAGCCCCTGACTCGCTTTCTCTTGCTTTAATTGCCTTTAGTCCCGAACACACTTAGACCCTTAGCTTAAAGCTAAGCCTGCTCAACAACATAGTCAACCTCCACAGTCTCAATCTATTTTAAACAATACTTGAAGCCATTTGCCAACATTGGTAAATGCACAATTCTCTTCCTCATCTTGTCTGTGGTGGAAGTTACAAAACCTTCTGCTTGAATTTGTATTTTTATTTCCTTGATCGCTCTGGCATCAACATCTAAATAATGGAATCTTTCATTAAGTCGTTTGTTATTCAAAAGAAAATAAGGACTTCTATAGAAGCAAGAGTAATTTTATTCAAATGCTTGTGAAGTTACTAGAGAAGAGCTAAAAACTCTGGCAGTGCCTGTGTTCCCAGCTACCGGATCTGGTTTATATTTCTGATGGAGTAGTTTTCCACTGGAAAATGCTGAATTAGTGAAATCATGATGTTTGTCAGGAATGTCGATTTAATCAAGCCTTGATGAGAACATTTCAGAAGCCCTTCATTCTGGAATGAAAGCATGTTGCTCATCAAAGAAAGTGCTTCAACCTTATTGAACCAAAACTGAAGGATTGTTTATTGGGAAACTAAACTCTCCTCCCTTCCAATTCAGCGCAGAACACAGCCTACAACCCAACTGGCTTTTACAGCAGTTAGTTATTGATGCCGTAACACGACAACAAAACAAAGCCACCAAAACCCAACTGAAAACAGCCCCACAAATATATCCATTCAGCCACAGCAATGACAAGTGGTTTCATGAAAGCCACGGTGCACAGCTTTTAGAAGACAGGCCTCTACAGCAAGCCTGACCACACTGCCAACCCTTCCAAAAGCAAGAAAGATTACTAAACTCTTCTAATTTTTTCCCCTGCTGTACCCCTTGTACATCTCCCGAAACATTTTTCTTCATTATTGAAACATAAAGCCTCATGCTTCCTGAGCTCAAGCAGATATGAAGAATAGCATTACATTAAATCGATTCTATCACGGGAAAGAAAATACACTGTATTTCAGAGGAAATCAGAAGTGTGCCAGCTTTAAATCTTCAGTTAAAACAGCAATTCTGTTTTAAACTTCCTAAGGATTGGTGTCACCAACAGAATCTAATTTTCTTGAGTATTGTGAATTTTAATCTTGGGTTTTTTTTCCCCTCAGTACTGTTTTACTGGGTCACACAAAATATAGTGAGTAATTTATTTTGATAGTCAAAACAATTTTTGCACTTGCTTGTGATAAAATGATGCATTAGAGAGGGCACAACTGGCTCAAGCCTCTGTTCTAGAAGGGTCAGAAGGCTGAACACTACTGAACACTAAAGGTTGAGTCTATGAAGCTGCTGTAATTGAGAAGAAAAACATTTCATGCTCCCAGTTAAAAATGCTGAAGTGAATACTCATTTCATGGTTGCAGCTACTGACCACTAAAACTCCTACCATTTCTGGAAACGTGCCTGAGTGTAACAGTACAGGGAGCCATGGTCCAAGCACCCCGATGTGTATGAATGCAGGAAGTTAATGAAGTTAGCTCAAACACACTCTGCTGAATACCTGTCACGTCTGCTTCCTATTACTCTTATAAGCTGAAAAAGGCAAGGAAAAAGCATTTATTCTCCCTAAACACACATTCAGAACTTCTCAGCAATATCAAAGAGCTCTCCCCCTCAATACTAAAACTGTTCTTCAGTAAATGAGTAGCCAACTAAATTGCAGAGTTAATTACGGGATCCAAATGAACCACCAGGTGGGTGGCTGATACCTCCTCGTTGAACACCAAACACACTGCTAAAGAGGAATCCTCCAAAAGTGCCATGTACAGCTCAAACCAACAGAGCACCATGTTACCTGCTTGCTCCTGTGCTTCAGCATCTGCCTTAACGGCAAGGCCATTTCTCCATGCCCCCCCTCTTCTGCACACAATGATCTGCTCTGCGCAGACCTATGCTCCTCTGGCAGAACACAAAGTTAAATAAAATGTCTTATTTCACAAACTAAACATCAGGGGTTCCCTAAGCAGGACTTAAGAGTGCTTTTAGGAAACATACAATACATTGACAGTGGAAGGTTAATCTGAAAGCCCCAAAGACCTTCTCTCTCACCAACAGGTAGCAAGGGAGAAGGCAGGTGAAGCATCTAAGACACCCCTGCGTGGGAAGGTGCAAAACAGATGGTGCTGATGATACATGCTACGTGACAAGAGTCTCCCTTCCTGATGAAGCTTCTGTAGATGCCAAATGGACAGCCCTTTCCCATGCACTTGCCTGCAATCTATACACAGGTCAGGTCTGGCAAAGCAAGGATGTAACCAGATTTGTCTGCCTCTGGCCCCTTTGAAGCTGTTGATAAGGATAAAGTGGCAGATCCTGTGGCAAAGACCAGTTTTGTCCAGGAGCAGAACTGAGACTTTCATAAAACACTAATGACAACTTACTCAGCATCCGGCTTGTCTCAAATTCAGACTTTTGGTTGGTGTCATAAAAGGAGTGGTAGCTTCTACTGTTCTGGGAGACCACCCACCTCTCGTAAGTATACAGGGAGTTTAGTTTCTTTAATCCTGTTGGAGATGGACTTTCACCTGCTCTGTGGGAAATGTATGCTGGCCTCAACATCCTGAAACAAAGACCTTTTGTGCAACTAGCAAATCAATTGAAAAACCAAGGTTAGTGCCTAATCTTTCACCAGTTAAACCTAAAGAAGGAAAGACATGTTCATCTACAGGGACAACTCTTCAAAAATGCCATGCAGAAATTAAGATGTGATCAATAAAACACTGCAGAAATGTCCTAATAAGCTGAAGGTGCAGGACTGTGAAAGGCACACTTCAGGTTTCTCATTCTGGGAAACAAAAATTCTCAGACTGACTGGCTTGCCATAACCTCACAAAGGATGGATTTAGTTCCACAAGCAGCACCACAGCATCACAAAGCTATTTTCCCTTCCTTCCTCCCCAGTAGACAACAGTCTTGTCACACATTCAGAAGAGCTGAATCTGTAGGTATATTTCTTTTTTTCCCATTCAGGTTTTGTTGATTTTTATCTAATAGAAGACCTTCTTTTTAATTTCCAGTGTTAAAATAGTAATTTTATCAACTATGTTTTTCACTTACAAACCCGGGAAACCATAACCAAGGGATTCTGCTCCCCAGACAAGAAGACTGACATATCCACACAGATACATTTTCACCGAAGCAGGAGGCATCCTCTTCTTGAAACCAGTTTGCAGGAGACTTGGCAACGCAACATTCCCTGTACTCATGGCTTTTAAGGAGACAGCAATGCCAGGAAACTATGCAGAAGCAGGTGGCAGAGCCAATACCTAGGGATACCAAGGAGGTGGATGACAACCAGTAACTCCTTTCAGTGCAACTAAGGGGAGGTGACTACTTCACTGTGTGTAAGGCAAAACTTACAGGTGGCTACTGAATATTATGGTTGATTATTACTGCTGTAGACAGTGGTGTTTCTTTGAATTTATAGACCAATGGAGCTACAGAAAGCAGTAATTGATGATGGCCAGAAAGAATTCACCCATATCTCCTTCAACACAAATAAACCACAACATGGGATAATATGCTAGTGGAAATGGGGCTGTATTCTAGGAAGTAGGTGCTAAATTATTCGTCCCCAGACAAATGCATCACCTGAGAGAAAAGAGGGTACAACTTGCACACTATAGCCAATATTAAGCACCTTGTCTGCACACACACCCGTCTGCCTGTCTCTTGTTCTCCTTTCCTGCTACCTGCAGACCACTTGCAGATAGATACCAGGCATTTGGCAAGGAAAATAAAGGCTCTGCATGCTGGAAACTATACAAATTATAAAAGTATGTGTGCATGTGTATACCCTAAAACCTGAAAATTAACTTGACTTGGTGAAAGACCCATAGGTATTTACCAAGTGGCATCTACAAAGCACATCACTGGCCCTAAGCACTGGGAATGCAACAGGCCACAAAAACCACAGAACCAGCATGAGAACTAGACTGAAGTAAGAAACCCAAACCCTAGAATTTAAATACTTCTCTCCTGTCTGTTTTGGAGCCTTCTGGAGAAGCACTACGGTTTTTTATCCTCCCCCCCTTTTTTTTTAAACCACTAAACGAAAGCAGACACTCTTCTGGTCTCACTTAACTCCCGTTTGAGACTGAAAAGACAAAATGTGGCAATACTCATCTGCAAGAGTTGGTGACATTATACCAACTGTTTGCTTGTGTATGTGAAATGTGAGCTTTTGCACCTCAATTCCCAACTTCCAGGGTGTCGGCACCTTCGCATATTTCAATTCCAGTTTTCTCCATCTGTCTCAGTCCACACAACCAACTCTTCCTCCAGCAGGTGGAGATACAAATACAATGAGAATGTTCAGATGACAACACCTCACCATGCCCTACAACCCTGCAAAAAAAAGGATAGGACCAAACGTGATAGTGCTCAGATCTCACTGCCCTATTGACTCTTACCTCTGTTTCTAGCTGTACAAAGTGGTGGTAGGTTAGAACGCTACCTAGCCTCAACGCCATCCCTTGGTGAGGCATGACTTGAAAAGACAAAAAGGTGAAACTAATGTCATTAGTTCGGATGTTAAATGAGAAACTAACAAAATGTACTGGCAAAACAAACCCCTTGTTACTAAAAAAAAACCTGCAGGAAGCCACACAGATAAAACACTGGAAGAGAAAACTTCAGGGCATATCAGCTAAGCAAATACCTCTTTGAGGGTTTCTGACTAGTAACAACATTTGTCTGCTTTTAAACAAACTTAATAGAACTTTTGCTATCTCACAGATAATTCTGTTCCTTCAAGGCTAGGCAAAAAATAGCCAGAGATGTTTTCCTTACAGAAAAAGCATTTGCAGAAGCACTCAGACATCTGAGGGGTTTGCAGTTATAAATGCAACAACCACTGGGAAATGATTCAATTGCTGCTCGTGTTTTAAAGCCCTGACACTGATCTGCTACTTACAGACTTTCTTGGGTCTAATGTTTTTGATACTCTTGGCCTTCTTTCTTAGTGTTATAACTATACTAAGGGTGCTCAAGCATTGGAACAGGCTGCCCAGGGTGGAGTCACGGTCCCTTGAAGAGTTCACAAACCGTGTAGATGATGCCCTCAGTGCCATGGGTTAGTGGTGGCCTTGGCAGCCTTGGGGTAATGGTTGGACTTGATGATCTTAAAGGCCTTTTCCAACCCAGTTAATTCTATGATTTTATAGGAAGAGACAATAACCCAGAGGTTGTTTGACTTGCCAGCTGTAGCAACGCAAATGAGTGGCAGATCCAGCATTTTGATCCAGCACTCTCAGACTTCCAACCCCTGCCTGCGAGCACGTGCCCTCCTACTAGACCATGCCTGCAGTTCACTCCTTTGTGCTATCCTCCTCACAAGTTTTAACATGCATTCAAAAATCACAGTGAAGAAAGGCACCGCTACAATCACATCCTCTAGACTGAAGCACAGACTGCAATCCAGGGTTTCTTGTGCATGTGAATTATTCCGAGGGGTTTGTGCACTGACTCACAATCAAGAAATGGCCTAAGCTCTTCCCAACCTGTTCAGATAATGAAAGAAGAAAGATACAAAACAGATTCCATGGCCAAAAGATGACTCACAGATCATCTGTGGTACTGAAGTCATTCCGAATGAAGGGACAAGCAGATTTGGCCCCAAAGGATGTTTCAAGTTCCTGAGGATACTGGATGGTGACGGATAAACCAAACACCCTGCATCCTGTTTTATTTATCTGCAGTCTATCTTGGAGATCTGTCAGGTCTTCTAGAGTTTCATGGAGTTCTATTTTTTCTTTTAGATACTACTGTGTGGAAGCATTATTTTACTCGCAGAGCAGTCCTCTTCACAAAAGAAATACAGCAGAGGACAATGTAGGGCATCTCTCAACAGGCACTGGGAGGCTACTAGGTCACTAAATACTCAAACTTTTGACAGCACTGTAAATGTATGTGGCATGGCACTAGATAAGAGAAAAAATGTGGCTGCCTTCCCAGTGACCTTATGAACTGACAGATGGGATAGCAGTTCACAGTTTCATACTTTGTTTTTCCTAACATGGATGCTAGGGGGTGGAGAGGAGGACGAGCTTCCCAAATGAATCTGAAGAGATGTGGAGGACAACACTCTGAATGCCACTCAAAGCACAAAGGGTACAACTAGTCACCCCAAACCCCCAAATTCCTCAAAGCTCTCCCAGCATTTCTTAAACTCCCACACATGGGAAGGCTGCAGTTTGCTGTGATTCTCTGGTCAGAATTCTTTAGTTATTGTCTTGCTCAGATTACTCTGCAGAGCAGCATCACCCATCAGCACTGCCAGGCACTGGCTCATTGGCTGTTTGAACCCGGCACCAGGGGGAAGCTGGTGCAGGAGCTGCGATGTTCAGAAGATTCAATCTTCTCAGGCTTTGGCAAGCTGGTCTCTGTTAACTTCACATCTGCTGCGGGGAGGTGGCAGCAAGCCTGCCCTACCTCCACCTTGTTCGTGTGCCAGTGACCTTACAGAAATGGGAGTCCTCACAGACCATGGTACCACTGTGGTGGTATTGATCTTGATGAAATATACATTAATCTTGATGAAACAGTGGAGAAGCACTAGCTAGAGATGCCACACATTATCTTGAAAATCCAACTCTTCTGCATGCTGCTAAGAAATAACTCCTTTTTCTGTGAAAGGCCAGAGGAAATCTGCTGGGTTACTGTTGGGAATATAAATGCATTTTCAAAGAAAACTAGGTGTTAGCCCCAGAGGCCATTCCCCATTTTGCATCCCTACCCTTAGACATCTGCCTAATGCAGCAGTCAGCCTGAGCTCATAGCCAGTGTTCTTCCATTACAAGCTGAGCAATCTCATCAACAGCTGAGTAACCAAGTGTAGCAAGTGCAGGACTAAGAAAGTGACAGGCCCTATTGGAATAAGATTTCTTGAATGAAAATATACACTGATGATGGCTCTTAATTCAAAGACTCGACACCCATTTAGGTTTGATTGCCAGAATGTGCTGAAACGTCCAGACCAATTTTATCACTTTATGCCCCAGCAGGCTCCCTGATACTCTGTTTATAACCAACAGTGTGTAAGAGGCTTTGTTCACTGCTTTACCTTAATTCTGAAAACTTTAATTGAGCTTGGCACTTGCATGAAATCTGAAGCTGAGAGGTCGATCGCTGCCACCACCTCTTATTTTCTCCAAGCAGAATCTATCTGCAGTGCAGTGACACAGTTCTCCACATTGCCTCTTGGTTAACTTCCCCATGGAAAGGACATTAGAAAACAGAGTGGCTTTTCTAAACCTGGTTTAGAAACACAGGTTTTTGAGCCAAGAGCTGCAGTAAGCATAAACAGCATTCCCTACAGCAGTTTTTACCATGCTGTCTCTGGGACATCTCTACACTTTCAGTACAGAGACACTGGAGCTGGTTTAGCACATGGTAACCCAGCATTAGAAATGTCAGGAGCATGGGGCAGACACACAGCTGCACCAGCTCCTATATTTGAAGCCTTAACTAGTAACTTAAAGGCACTTTTTTACTGCAGTCTACAATCAAATGTACACTACAAATTTATCTTTTTACTCTACAAGTCAAGGTAAACTACTGAGTGTATAAAGCAGCTCAGCTTTATGGCTGGCTGAAGATAAAAATGTAAACTCTGCTTTGAACTCCTGCTGCCAGGCTGCAGAAATGCAGTTTCTGTTCACAAGCTCCTGCTGTTACTCTCTGAGCTGCACTAACTCTGGCCCAGCTTTTCAAAACACAGAGACATAGGCAGTGCTTGCAGAAATACAGGTACTTGAGCCTGCAAGATGCAGGCTTCCAGAAGAGCCTGTTCTTTAGAAGCTGCACCTGGAGTGGAAACCCCTCATGTTTAAGTAGAAGGAAGGGAAAGCCCTGAAGTCTCTTGCTGAGGAGCAATCTCCAGAGAAGCGCTTGTGGTACTGGAGGCACCAAGCAGGCAGGGAACAAGGCCTCCAACCTCTTTAAAAGGACATGGATTGGACTGAATGGGAAACAAGGGAGTCGGAGTCAGTAACAGTCTCCTTGGTTAATGCCAAGGAAGATGAAAAGCCTAAATGTCTTGGAGGTAGAGCTCTCAAACACTAACCCTCCACCCTTATCCCCCACCACTAACCCCTCCAGGCAGACTGCCAGGTCTCTAAGCCCCACTGCCAGGAAGCTGAGAAGTCAGGCTAATAAGAAACTGGACAGTTTTTCAATAAGCTATCTCGCTCAAACTAGGACACTTGTGCAATTTTGCAGAGGATGCTGAATCAGCACACTCACAGGGAACATCCTCGCAGGGGAAATTTCTCCCCAGACCACTGGCACACGTGGTAAATCCTAGGCAGTTAGCTGAGGAGACAGGGAGATTTCTCTCCATATAACCCACTTTTAAAAGGCAAAGTAAAAAATGAAGACATTAAAACCGCATGGGATTAACACTGCTCTAAAGAATGAGTTCATGCCATCTCTGCCCCCAAATTGAACTGCTGCTTCAAGCACGCAAGCTAAACTCGTTGTATATGCTTACCAACGTTATCCATGTCAGACGTGCACAGATATGCCTTGCCCTGCACAACAGACAATGTTTGTTTCCCCATTTTAAAATATTAATTCCTTTGTAATGCGGAAAATGTTCAGAGTTTTAAAGCATCCACAAAGTGTCATGCAAAAGGCAATGTAACTAATCAGGAACAGCAAAAACGGAAACAAGATTAAGATATTGCAATTTAATTTCCTAGAAAATAATGTGTCAGCAGCTGTGCAAACCTTGCTGTAGCTAAAACAAACATTCTGAAAACAAGCAGGCAGCTGATTTACACTGTAGCATGTTTCCTCGGCAGACGAGCCTCCCAAGGAAGCTCTTGAGCTGTCACTTAGACTGTACAAAAGCTTTAAAGATAGCCATAGAACAAATTGATTTGATAAGCAGGATGCTGAGCGATCTTCATTTTTTATGTTCAACTCATTAACTCTGAGCTCCTGCTGACACATCCAGTACTCCCGGAACATATATATATGCTCGCTGAGCATAACAAATAACCAGCACAGCATGCATTATTCTTCTGACATACCAGACAAGACACATGCAGCCCCTAGCAGCTGGATTCTTTGGTTTTGTCTCCTGAAGAGAGAGGCGAGGGCTTACCTGCTGATTCCAGTGACAGGCACCGTGCATTCTGTAGAGTTTCCTCTTCTGGAAGCTATGAAGTGGCCTTGTCCGGGCAGATGTGCTCCCACTAGCCACAGCAAGAGGTCTTAGTCTTGTCCTGTCTCTTCTTCTTTTCTTGATGTGCTGATGATCAAGCAACCAGCTACCCGAAGAGGATACCTCTCTGTTGTCTGAAGCTCTGTAATGTCATGATTAATGGGGGGGAGGAAATACAAAAAGTTAAATATCTCCACATGCACAGGCCAAGATTCCATACACTGATCAGCATTAGCTATCTAATTGTAAGAGAATTTTAGAAGCACTAAAAGGTTTTAGCACACTGTTTCAGGAAACCATGCATGTGCTTTGTTTGCTCATTGATTAATTCTGTGTTAGGTCACGAGAGGAAGTTCATTCTTGTTCACCTTTTCGCTCAGGGAAATGAGCATTTCCCCACATCTATCCCTTTCAAATCCCCCTCAGTGTTATAGCATCATCCCACCACGACTTACCTACACACACACACTCGCTGTACTCACATCTGTAGTAATACAGTCTGCAATCATGAAAGTTAGGTGACAACACAGGGATGAGAGCAGTAGAAAACCCTACACATGTCAAAATGAAGTGAAGCCCTCGAGCATGTTATGGGTTTTGGTTTTCCAAATTCAAGAACTCTCTAATACTTCTAACATGAGTTATATGTTGCAATTAATATTTCCTTACAAACTCACATTCCATTCAAGACAGCAGTCATGTGAACACAAAGGAGACCTTGAGTCTTGCCCTAATACTTTTAAGATTTTCTAGTTTTGCTCAAGAACGGAAACTGAAGTAAAGCTTTACAAACCACTGTCTATTCAGTACAGGAGTTGCCACTCATTGTGAAGCACTTGTATCAAAATTAGGAACTCTGCACGCTTAGTTGACCCAACACAAGGTCATTAAACTTCACTTCCAGGGCTGTGCCAAAATACAGCTCTTCAACAGAGCACAAGCCCAGCCTGGGTGAAGCTGTCAAGGAGGAAGGAAAGCCCAGCCTGTTTGTCAGTCTTTACGACCTAGAAGCTGGTTAGATCCAGAGAATTTGGAAGAATGCAAACTCAGCTCCAGCCACAATGTGACAGGGTTTACATGAACACATGAAAAGCTTAATTTTAAGTTTAAATCTCACTCTTCCCTGCATTTCCCCAAGTCTACCCTCTTCAAATCCCCCTCAGTGTTACAGCATCAGCCTTCCACAGCCTTAGGCAGGTACACATGTAGGTACACATGCACTTGTACTCACATCCGTAGTAATACAGTATGCAGTCACGGAAGTTATGTGACAACACTGGGCCGTGAGCAGTAGAAAACCTTATGCATGTATGTATAACACTTCTGGATCACTGTCAGTGATCTACTGCCTGTCTACTCACCAGAAGAGGAAACACTGCAAGGCAGAACTCAAAACACCCTCGGAGTTGGGTGGGAATGACTCCATGGGAAGAATGCACTTCACTTTTATAGGTATCCTGATTTTACTTTGTTTCTGCAGCAAAGCTGAAGGCCTGCTGCAGAAAGCACTCAAGTGTGCATTTATTTTTACAGTACTGAAGACCTTGACTGCAACTGTTAACTGCCTGAGGAGTGCAAGTATAGGAGATATTTTGGCCTTGGTTCATAGCAGGTCATCTGTCTGCACAAATGATTTGTTTTCTCTTACGAACTTTATCTGGGAAGTCACGGTCTTATTATTAGTAAAGTTACAACACACAATCAAACATGAAAATGAATTTATGACAAGGCCATTTAGCAATCTTTTCTGACTAGCAGTATTCTTCTAACAGCACATTTTTATTAAACAGAAGTGCTTGTTATGAAAGTGTGATTAAACACCATCCCATGCTGTGCTGGTGTGGTAATAAGGTTTGATGGGTTTGAATTTGAGTTGTTCTTCTCACACATCAGAACAATCTCAAGAAGCAACACAGACTCAATGAAAAAAAAGTGCTAATTAAAAGAAGGATGGTAGAAAGTATTTAAAGGAACATATTAGTAAGTGCTAAGAAAAAGCCCCAAATACTGAAGCATGACATTCTTAAAGCTAACACCACATTTTTAAGGCTTGAGAAAGAAATAATGTTTAAAGTCCATGTAAAAGATTCCTTAAAATAGTTTCTCTGAATTCTCAAAAGCATTTTCTCCACAAAATCAGATGGTGCCAAGCCCAACTTCTAGATTTCCCCATATCTCCCTCTTACAAGAGAGACAACTTGGACAGGTAAATTATAACAAAAAGCTCCTTAGTTTGGCTCCTCAACTTCTGCGATTCCTGCTCTTGTTCTGGTGGTCTGCCCAGATCTTTGATAATCATTCTTCAGTCTCTGCCAGCTGCTCTGTTTACCCTCCTGTGCCTTACAGTAATGCACAGCTCCCTTTTCAGATGAAGCAGAGATCTCAGCTCTGCGGCTTGAAGCTCCAGTACACAGCAGTATGGGTTTTCCTGCCACTTGTGTAAATAGGCTTTCCAGTCAAGGTTTGAGTTTTCCATTTATTTTGATCTTAGTTTGGGTGGTTTTCAAACTGTGACTCTGCAGAAGAGCAAAACGAACCACTGCCAGATGTAAAATTCATTAATTTGCTGAAACCCTCATTTCAACGCTCATAGGTCAGTCTTCCTTGCTCTGTAGCCTAGCTAAAGAGCACAGACCTTACTCACAAATACACACAGGCACAGCAAACCATTAGACAGGCACTATTTGTACTGAAGTAATGAACTTCTTCATTCCTCTCCCCTCATAAGAAAGTGGTTATCAGTAGCTTAGGGAACTGCTTCTATGAACATCTACCCTCACACAATCCATCTTGCTAATCTTGGCATCTAGATTCAATTGAGCAGAGAAAAGCTACGTAGTAAAAGGAAGCCACTAATTAAATTAGACCTTGACAAATGGCAACTGAAGGTTACCCACAATTAATCAAGCAGGAACTGTGCATGCACCTCCACTTCCACTGGGAATAAACAGCCCAAGTAACAAAGCACATACTGCAACCCACCAACCTCAAAGCACCTCACGATGAGACTTGCCTTAAACATGCACTATTCTATCTTTCACATCAAGCGCCTACAACTAATTTCAAGAGTTTATTTCAGTAAAAATCACTATCATCCCTTTCTTTTTTCCTCTTCAAAAATAAAATCACCTTATTTTCCATTTGATTTTGATTTCTACTTTCTCAAGTACTTAACAGTGTCAGAGTGAGCTCTAGAAAGTGTGAGAGAAGCAACCAAGAAATGAAGTTACACGTAGTATATAACTTCCTCAATTAATTGCACACAAAACTGCTACAACAAAACACCACAGAAAACTGAAACACACTCAAAAACCCATGAAGTAGTCAGCAGTGAATTTCCCTACATGATTCTCATAACTACTCTATATCATTCTTCATTACCATCTTTAATAAACAGTATTTATTTGCAGACTTCTTCTTTGGGCTTTCCTAGGTCACAAGTAGAAAACATGCACCTTGGAGAGGGTGGCCCATGAGCAAACAACTGTGCTGTTCATAAAATGGAAAGAAGACTGATTTTGAACAGCAATAAATCAGATGAGAAGTGGCTTGAGGTTACATCATGAGAGTCCCTCATCATGAAGTCAACTTCACATACGCCCAAGAACATTTCAAAAAGCAGGAACACTTCCTCATCTGTTTCGAGACGAAGTCAGAGTCAGGCTTCCAAGAGCCTAAATGACTCTCTTCCTCCACATGCCCATCTCTGTTAGCAACTCCTATTTCAGGGCTATTTTTATTCCAAAACTTAGAGGAATCTTCCAATTTTCCCCTACATTATCTGTAAACAAGTGATACACCAGGCGCATGACTGCTACGTGACAGGACCCCTTCATCCTGAAATTTAGGGCACAGCCACACAATCGCTTTGGAACAGACGGCAGCTAAAGAAGCTGCCCATCCAAGCTGCTCATTATAATCTCTTTGAGGGAGGCTATGGCAAAGCTGCTGAGACAGACGGCATGGCCAGCTCTTCCTGGAGCTGGAAGCCAGGGAATTATGTTCTGCTGCAGCCACTGCCAGAAAGCCCCAGCTCCAGTAGGGAACACTGTCTTCATCCACCTGATCTTAAGATCTATGAATAACAGCAACCCCTCCATCCTCAAAAATTGCACTACCAGTATGAAGACAGGCTGAGAAAGTTGGGGCTGTTCAGCCTGGAGAAGAGAAGGCTGCGTGGAGACCTCATAGCAGCCTTCCAGTATCTGAAGGGGGTCTACAAGGATGCTGGGAAGGGACTCTTCCTTAGGGACTGTAGTGGTAGGACAAGGGGTAATGGCTTCAAACTTAAACAGGGGAAGTTTAGATTAGATATAAGGAAGAAGTTCTTTACAGTGAGGGTGGTGAAGCACTGGAATGGGTTGCCCAGGGAGGTTGTGGATGCTCCATCCCTTGCGGTGTTCAAGGCCAGGTTGGACAGAGCCTTGGACCACGTGGTTTAGGGCAAGGTGTCCCTGCCCATGGCAGGGGGGTTGGAACTAGATGATCTTAAGGTCCTTTCCAACCCTTACAATTCTATGATTCTATGATTCTATCTCAGGAGAAATATCCAGCACACCTAGGTCTTTTGTAAGACAGAACTGTAGTCAGTTACCTTAATACTATTTTGAGACTAGTACTGATTACAGCCCGTACTCTTATTATCTTTGAATAAAAAATGGAATTACTAAGAAGTATGGAGTAGTACTGAGAAACACTTGTCTGCAATATTAATTTCAAGCTGCTACACTCATCCTGGAAGGTATATCCATCAAGAATGAAAGACTACAACTGGAAAAAATGCTATCTCCACATTCCTGAAAAAGTAGCTGGCAAATATAAATTTGGTCTTGTACTGAAGACTGATGTGCTTAAAATTCACGTAGCTGCCACAAAAACCTGACACTGACCTGTGCTGCGGCACAGGTGACATTGCTGATATATTCTACTAATCTAGTAAAGTCTAAGTTCATTGCTTTTCCAGAAATAAAGTTGCACTTGTGATGACAGAATCCATTAAGCCTGAAATCATCAGAAGCAGTGTGTTACTTACTGTATCTTTCGCTACTTCACAGATATATTCATCTTCCCAGTACTGCACATGCTTTTATGCTGTCATTAGGAACAAAACAAAACCCTACTACTTTTCAACCTTACCAGCAGGACTTGACTTCTCTTGAACCTTGCAGAAAGGAGTGTTCTTTTCCTGACTTACTACTGGAATAATGATCAGTTCCAGCTATATAACTTTAACAAAGTTGTTCTCAAAAAAGAAACGAAAAGAAAGAGGTACCACCATCCTGTCACCTACCTGAAGGAGATGCCATTGACCAGCTGCCTGTGCCTACAGGCCTTGGATGAAAGAGATGAAGAAGCTGGAGACAGATTGAGTGGAGCAATCAGGCTGCTGATGATTTCACTCAGTTGTGCACTCTGGAAAAAAGTAAAACAACGAATAAAAGGTAGTCACACTTTCATCCAGACTCAACAGCTCAAAGGTCCTGGGGTTTTTTTTTGTTGTTTTCCTACTTAGGATTCCAGTCACGTACATCATGGAATGATGATATTTAGTTTCTTGTGAATAATCAAGCGTGGCATGGTTTTTTCTTTCACAATTATTATGTTCAACTATACATTGTCCCCCCCCCCCCCAAAAAAAACACCCTGACAACAACAGAAAACCAACACAGCCCTGAACAACAACCAAGGACATTGTTGATACATCTGAATATGAAGTACACAAAAGACATTACTGATCTTAGCACTTAACCAAACATTTGTGAAAAGGCAAAAGGAACCAGAAAACCTTACAGCAGGTATTTACAACAGTTGCAGGCCAGAGCTGCTAACTGGCCACTGAACAAGCATTTCAACAAGGGGAAAAAAGAGTCTGCTGTCTACTCATTGTGTATCTTGTTCACTCAAAGTAAAACTCTTGTTAAAAGAATCCTCTTCAATCCTCACTGTAGCTTGACAAAGGTGTTTTTATAAGAGGAAGTGTAACTACAGAAGGACTACTGTAACTACAGCCAGAATGGCTAAAATCTTCTGGTATCCTCAAGGACAGCAAGAAGACCTCACCCCACCGAAAGCCAGCCTTTCAGAACTGCCCTAAAACTAATGCAGCTCATTTCTTAAGACTAAGAGTTACTCCTTATAAAGCCATGAATTGTGGACTGCCTCCAGATTAACATTTCACAATGATTTTTTTTGTTTTAAATGTCAAACCTTATAGGCTATTCTGACAATAAAGGTAGCTTTCTTAGAGGAAACTGTGTTCTGCACACGAAACAGAAATTAAATGTATCTGAAATGGCATACTTGATTTATAAAACTTTTAATTATTTGATAGGATTTTCATTCAGAACAAAGATTGTTTAAAACAAGAATAGCTAAAGGTTACCCAGTAAGATTTCTTTACATTTTGAAGGCCTACCAAAGAGGCAGAAAAAAATTGATTTTCCATTTTATTACAACTCCTGTCTGTTCTGTTCATGTTTAAGTGATGTAGTCAGGTAAAAAAATCATGTTTTTAAAACACTGCATAGATGTGAAAAGGACTTGAAAAACAGTATGAATAAAAATTGCCAGGCTCGGTCACTTTGTGTTCTTTATGATTTAGTTTTTGCTCACAAGTAAAATTACTTATCTTTAACAAGGAACTACTTTAACATAGGACTGAAGAATTCCGTGGGAATATCTATGGATGTTCTTCAGCCTGCAGCATTGCTACTCTTGACACTGAGCAAGAAGAAACTCAGACCTTCGAGTTCAGGTTGATTTACAAAACTGGGAGTCAAAAAGCAAATCATACCCCAAAGCTTTTTGTGGTGTAAAGGGAAGAAATCTGATGTAATCTGTGAGATGGATCAAATGAAGAACATCTTTACTTCCAAGTAATTTTCAGATCATCAGAGTTCTTGGACCTCTGTAGCTACTTGGGGACCAGGAAACACACCAGCACTACTTTATTTGCCAAATGTCTTACTGAAAAGTGCATTTAATTCTCCAAGTAATCACTTAAAGAGGGGACATTCATCACATTCTAAAAATGCTCCCTGGTCCACCTTGTGCAATTGCCAGCATTGTGCGTATAAATGTCCCATTATCATTGCTTCCTCACTCCTGTCTGTCATGGGTAAGATCTATCAAAGAGGGGAAGCATTTTAAGAACAGGAAAGTGTGACTATCAAATAAGAAAAACTGGCACAGAGATTCAGGAACGAGCATTAGTACCTAAAGCTACTTTTACCCCATTTAAAAAACATGTCTCTGATCAAAAATTCATGTACAGCAGCAGAGCAACACACTAATGCACCACACTGGCTTTGCCAGATTTGCTTTACACTATCTGCATACATTCATGCTGAAACCAAATTTCCTCTATCTCCTTCAGCAATGTGATCCTATCACATTCTTTATGCACTTTCTAGCAAAAGAAAACCCTGCTGGAGTCTAGATCCTATTTCCTGGAATTAACCTTGGAAATGACTTGTTTTGAACACGGTGACCCACAACTCCACCCACAGCTATGCCTGTTAAGTACCTGGAATTCCTCAGCTCTGAACTGGAGCTTGAAAAGGCAGACCAACAATTACATTGTGTTGGGGCTTTTTGTTTGTTTTAAGTGCAACATACCTCCATCTTCAGCTGTACTCTTCCATCTCACCAAAGTACTTCCTGAAACAATCTGTGGCAACTCTACACTGACTCTATACAGGAGAGGCAGGTTTGTGGATAGCTATTAGAAGTAGTTATGTGGCCGCTTTGATGGAAACAAAGCGGTAAGACAGACACATCAGAAGTAAAAGGTTAATTTGTAAACCTGGTGTACAATGTAGTTATTTAAGCCCTTCAACGCATCAGCACCCACTTCGGGACTGTGAAATATCTTCCTTTTTGGAAGTCATCACCATGGAACCTGCCCTATTTCTGGAGTAAATCATTTGGCTTCATTGACTGTTCAGTTCTCATGTTACTTTACCTGTTTCTCTATGTTTCGTAAGAGCAGGGTAGGACTGCTGGGTGACATTTCAAAGTCATGCTCCGGCAAAGAATCCTGTCTCTCAATGGCAGCTTGCGAATTCCCTGTGGCGTTTAATAAAGCTTCTTGGTCTGTCAATTGTATTTGCTTCTTCAAAATGTCTTTTGGAAATGGGAATTCTTCTAAGATCACCATCCCCTAGACAACAGCAATTGAACACAGTTGGTTGACAACGGATTAACCCTCCTAAATCATTTTTAAGGGGCAACCGAACCAGGCACATCCACCTTAAATCCTCCCAACAACTCTTTGGAGCACTTAAACTACTAAACCAAAGACTTTTAATACACTTCATAGCTAAAATATAGGAACATTAGGTGTTTCCATTAATGAAAAGCTGCACCATTTATACTACTCCTTAGGCCAGCAATCACTCCAAGTGTTATACCACTGCTTCAACAACTGTGCCAAAATTCAAATCAGAAATTCATACTTATTAGAGCAACAATATGATCATTTGCCTGCTGATTTAAGAAGAGGTTTTTCTGTACGGAACAGCCACCCTTGGATTTGAAGTTGGTTATAGTCTTTGCAGTCAATACATTTTGCAGAGGCATTTTAAAGTGCTCTATTTTACTTCTTTCTATCCATGTTCTGAGCAAAACATCAAGGTTGAGGGGTTTTTATGTAGCAGAGATGTACGTAATTCAAACCAGAAGCCTTTTCTTTAATTTCATGATTGATTTTTTTCAGGTGAGCATTTCTAGAGTTTCATAATGACAGAGGTAACTATCCTAAACATCCTAGCAGTCTCATTGCCTTTCAAGACAATCTGCACAAATGTGGTAGCAGACATGGTCTATTGTCTAGAATGCTACCTAGTAAGAAAAATATAACTTTATATGGTAGGAAAATAACAGAGTTTCATAAATGGAACTAGGAAAAGAATACCCCCATTGTGTTTTCCACATGATAGATGAGAAAAATAGAAGTGTCAAATACACTCCTAGGTAACATCTTACTTGGTTTGTTTTAACAACTTAAAACGTTAAACAAAGAATAAGAAAAAAGCCCTTTGTAACAGTCAAAACTAGTTCCTCAAATAGTCCCTTAATTTGTCATTATCTTGAGCAAATAGATTTAATACTCGGAAAAGGCTATTAAACCTCTGCAGGCTTTTTCCAAAGAGAAAGAGAAAGAACTTACTTGCTTTTAAGTACTGATTTACTTAAATATCGAGCAGATATTGAAAGAATGGGAACATTCAGTTACACTGCCTCAAATTTTTCTTTCTAGTGAGAATATTCCACTAAAACCAAGGAAGACTGTCATCATGTGAACACGAGGAACCCCTATGTTGTTTCTTTAAACAAGCTCACCTACGTTGTGGCTGTGTAAAATTAAGGATCCTGTAGTTTTACTCACACCTCCATTCTTGCCTCAGCAGCAACTTGCAATGAAAGCAAGTCTCAAAGAGACTTAGAATCATAGAATAGTTTGGGTGGGAAGCGACTTTCAAAGCTCATCTAGTCCAACCCCTCCTGCAATAAGCAGGGACATCTTCAACTAGACCAGGTTGCCCAGAACCACTCACCTGGAATGTCTCCAGGGATGGGGCATCCACCACCTTTCTGGGCAACCTGCGTCAGTGTTTTATCACCCTTGTCGTAACAAATTTCTTCCTCACATCCAGCCTGAATCTCCCCTCTTTTAGTTTAAAACCATCGCCCCTCATCCTGTTGCAACAGGCCCTGCTAAAAAATCTATCCTCATCTATATAGGCCCTTTTTAAGTACTGAAAGGCTGCAATAAGGTCTCCCTGGAGTCTTCTCTTCTCCAGGCTGAACAAGCCCAGCTCCCTCAGCCTCTCCTCACAGCAGAGGTGCTCCAGCCCTTCCATTATTTTTGTGGCCCTTCTCTAGACCCTCTCCAACAGGTCTGTATCTTTCCTGTGCTGAGGACTCCAGAGCTGGATGCAGGACTGCAGGTGGGATCTCACCAGAGCAGAGCAGAGGGGCAGAATCACCTCCCTTGATCTGCTGGCCACGCTCCTTTGGATGCAGCCCAAGATACAACTGGCCTTCTGGGCTGCAAGCACACATTGCTGGCTCATATCCAATCTTTCATCCACTAGTATGCCCAAGTCCTTCTCCTCAGGGCTGCTCTCAATCCCTTCATCCCCCAGCCTGTACTGACACTGGGGGTTGCCCCAACCCAGTCTTCAAAGGGGAGACTAGGAGAAAATGTGAAATAGTCCTGTTCTCATTGTCTAACTTATTCCCCTGTTAGAGTTACAAAGATAAAGCTGAGAACAAAGATGTTCTCTGAAAACAAACACAGCTGCTCAAAAACTTGCTTTAGTTCCCAAAAGGGCACAGAGATTCTGATTTTTCATCAAGTCAACACTAGATTTTCCACATTCCTTATCGGGTAGTAGCCCATCATCTGTGCTTTTCCATTTACAGCAGATGGGAACAAATCCAGACAGTATCATACTACGATCTGTAGACCAACAGCAGATACAAAGCAGGCAGCATGTTCAAGGAAATTCAAGTATGGATCTACTTTTCAAGTGCCACAACAGGAGGAGAAGCTAGCTCGACAGCTTTAGACTCTTTTAGGAATCAGAATCTTTAGATCTTTTTAGCAAAAGAATCATAAATCATGACCACAGAGAAAGGACACCCCCCCCTCAAACGTCTAAACCACAAATTCTGAAGTCAGAGAAATAGGAAGACACACAGGAAAAGTGGTGAAAGAGGGGGACCACACACACACACTTCCAATGGAATTCTTTTTAAGCTGCAGAGTCTTGTTGACCAAACATGGAAAGAGGAAAGCAGAAAAAGAAGGAGAAAACTGAGAGACTGTATGAAAAGAAAGAGATGGAATAGGATCAGAAGAGTAAATTAGAAAACTAATAATACTGACTATATAGGAATTCTAAGTTAAATGGGTTCCAACTAGAGTAGGTTTCAGCAATGAACTTCCCCTTCTTTCCTCCCCCTCTCCGCCTTCCCCCCTAAATGGAATTGTTTCATTTTGCTCTGCTACATTTTGCTGCATTTTGCTACAGGCTGGATCCATGGGCTATAGTCAGTGGGATGAGGTTCAACCAGGCAAAGCACCGGGTCCTGCACTTGGGCCACAACAGCCTCCTGCAACGCTCCAGGCTTGGGGAAGAGTGGCTGGAAACTGGTAATGAAAAAGGACCTGGGGGTGCTGACCGACAGAGCTGAACATGAGCAGCTTGTGCCCAGGCAGCCAAGAAGTCACCAGCATCCTGGCCTGGCTCAGCACCAGTGTGGCAGTAGGGCCAGGGCAGTGATTGTCCCCCTGTAGTTGGCACTGGTGAGGCTGCACCTCGAATCCTGGGTTCAGTTCTGGGCCCCTCACTATAAGAGAGACATTGAGGTGCTGGAGTGGGGCCAGAGAAGGGCACCGGAGGTGGTGCAGGGCCTGGAGCACAAGTGTGATGAGGAACGGTTGAGGGACCTGGGGGGGTTTAGTCTGGAGAAGAGAAGGCTCAGGGGAGACCTTATCGCTCTCTGCAACTGCCTGACAGGAGGATGGAGCCAGAAGGGGGCTGGTCTCTGCTCCCAAGGAACAAGGGATGGGACAAGAGCAAACAGCCTCAAGCTGCCCCAGGGGAGGTTTGGGTTGGAGATTAGGAACAGCTTCTTCACAGAGAGGGTGCTCAGGCATTGGAACAGGCTGCCCAGGGCAGTGCTGGAGTCACCGTCCCTGCAACTGCTCACACACCGTGTAGCCGAGGCCTCAGTGCCATGGGTTAGTGGTGGCCTTGGCAGTGCTGGGGAACGGTTGGACTGCTTGGACTTGATGATCTTAAAGGTCTTTTCCAACCTGGTTGATTCTATATACATTTTTTTTAAATGGAAGGACTCTCAAAGATCCAGACCTGCTACTTCTGTGTGCATGGAGATGGAGAAGACACAATGCAGTAGGCCAGAAAGCTGCCCACAAGTTAACCACCTCACTTCCTATTGCGTTATGGTGGTGGAGGAGTGGTGTTTTGCTTGAAGTCATTGTTCACTGGCTATGAATCACATTTTTTTCCACTCAAAACACATGAAAACCACTCTGAAAGCATTAAACACAGCATACAAATTCTAATGAGATTGTGTCACTACTTTGCAGCCACTAAATGAAAACAAAGAGCTCTTCTATCAGCCCACGTGTCCTTCCGTAGTAGCTGCTGCTCTGGTGTACTACAAACGTGTACACAAAAAAATCACAGCTGAAGAAAATATGCATCTACCTTCACTATGGGACGTAATGCCAAAAACTGAATACAACAGCTGGTAAAAGGGGCATGAAGTCTGCAAAAAGGAATGTCACTGAAGATCTCCACCAGGAAAATGACCAGGCTCCAAGCCAAAGTATCACCTAATGCGAAGAAAATGCATGACTAATAGAATGTTTTTTCTCTCATTTCTCTGTTATTTGTTTATCAGTCTTCTGCAGCTCATGAGACCTATGCCACCCTAAAGGCTGATAGCTTCTGGGTGCAGCAATGTGCATGTACCTGGTATTTAGGACAGCACTAAAATATAGGCATTCTTACTCTACACCAGAATACAGTATCTCTTTTCACTTCTGTGGCCATAGAGGCAGGACAGACCCTCAAACAAAGGGTTTTGCAAAGACAAAACAAACTGGGGATAAGTTGTGAGCAGGAGAGATATGAAAAGAAGGGCTATGAGGGTGAAAGGAGAGGGAATAATTTTTCTTTATGTGATCAGAGGGAACTGCTCTGTGGAGTCCTTTTAAACTCCCTCTAAGTCTCATGGTCAGCCACATTAAGTCTAAAACATCTTCTGGCTCCTCTGCATCACTGCTTATCTGACCCCAGCATAGATCACATCACCTACATGAGGCTCATGAATAGAGAGCCAAAGAGCCCTTCTCTAAAACCCTTCACTATCATGCAACCAGAATTACCACAGGTTCTGGCTTCTTGCACATGAGGATGACCTGGGGAACCCACTGAATTGATACATAGATTATTAATGTTTTAGGAATGTGCCTTTCCCACTGTCTAGCCAGTTCAATTTACAAAAACTAGTACATGAGTTACACACATTGGAATTTTAGCAATAATTAATCCTTGACCTGTACAAAGTGCTGTACAAACATTAACCAGCTAATCCTCAGAATAAACGTGCACTGTAAATAACACAAAAACCCACCCTGAAACCCCACAACATAAAAATGAACAACCTGAAAACCAAATCTTGCCTCTTCTGCAGAGTGAAAAACTAGTGGGATAAATGTGATACCTTGTGCTCGGCCCCTGAAAGTCACTACTAAAGTCATTAACTATCATAGATAGTTAATAATGTAAGGAAGGTGAGAGTTCCCAACTCCCAGTCCTGTACTGGTGCCTCTAGGATGCAATACATTTTAACTCCTGATGTCTTTCCCATTAACCTTTGCATGTGATGGCCTGCACGGATACAAGAACTCTACGGCAAAACAAACAACAATAACAACAAGGAACCAAATAAATATTACACGAAACACTGTCAAAAATCATTTGAAAAGCCCTTTTATGAGCTTACAGACAATACCTTGGTGGCACGTATCTGCCTGTGAAGGTCAGTTAGTTGTTGGATTTTGTATTCTAGTTCTGTAATCTGGGCTTGAAGCCATGTCCAACGGCTGCCAATTCTAGCTCTGTCTGCAAGCCACTTCCATTCAGAAGTATAGCTGCTGGGAAGACAAAATGCTGGTTAGTCCAAAAATAAAGATAACCACATTTGCACAAGAACATTTTTGACAGCTGCTCTGCCTCATGTTGCAAGCATCTCAGTTGCTTTCAGAAGATATCTGATTATACCCATCCAGTTTCACATCAGCTTATTTCTGTAACTACAGAACTTGCCCAACCAGTACAATCAATGTTCACTGG
The DNA here is from genome assembly GCF_004027225.2 of Strigops habroptila. Taxonomy (NCBI): domain Eukaryota; kingdom Metazoa; phylum Chordata; class Aves; order Psittaciformes; family Psittacidae; genus Strigops; species Strigops habroptila. The sequence continues at coordinate 3,444,014 of NC_044281.2, forward strand.
CTATGCCCAAACTAAGCTAGTTTAATGTTCTGCATTAGAAAACCCAAAGCTAGACAAACTATCAGTTAATGTAGATAACAGATTTGTAAAGAATACCAGTAACTTCACCAGCAAGAACCCAAATTCTTACACCACACTTCCTCCCACAAGCTTCCATGAATATTGTTTGCTAACAACTGGAATCTAATAAAACACAATCCAGCAATGACCAGCTAAATATAAAGTCACTGCCCCAAAAAACAACTAAGTAGTTTAGATTTCTTTTATTCAAGCTAGTTTATAAATAGAGCTGTGTCAGTATAGTATAGTTAGAGGTCACTCACTGCTGTTTACAAAGAGGTGTATTTTCTAACACAAAAGATATGCCTCCCGGTACCTGACATTGTGATTAGCTTAACTTTATTATGCTAAATTCATCAGCAAACGTTACTCAACCTACACATTAAATAAATGAATCACATAATGGTACCACTCAACAAAGAATCTTAATATCCAGGAAGTTTAAGCAACAGAGACAACACAAAGCAGTATTTTAAAATGCAACTTTGACTAGTACCCTATCATTAACTGACTTTATTTATTTAAAGAAAATGACTGGTGGCTTTTTCCCACTAAAGCTGTCAAGTAGTTTGCCACAGCTAACTTAAAAGAACTATCAAACCAAAATCAAACCAGAAAAGAAGTGCTTTTATTCAAGTTACTGGGATAACTACTGGATCTAAGTTCTAGGTGACACTGTAAGTAAGTTTTGCACAGGCAGAACACATAATCCCCTGTTCCCAGGCAATGAAGAGTACTGAAGTATCAAAAAAGATGCAAGAAAAAGCAGATGCCAATGAACTGGCATAGGAACATCATACAAGTGCAACTGTTTTATGCAGAATTGTGTCAACTACCTCAACAACGAAAGCAAGGTAACACATCACCCTGCAGAAGCTGCTGGACATTTACTGAGGAGAGAATCATCAAATTTGAGAATCCTAATATTTTCAAGGCAAAGATTATAAAGCACAATATAACTCAAAATCTTAGAACTTTCAGTCTACTTTAGTTATCACAAATAGCAAGAATAGACAGAGTCTTCAGCAGGTTACCTCTAAAATACATAATTTCCCCCTTTTTAGCATAAATTATCTGCCCACATAATTTACAATTAGTTGAAACTCTCTCCTACATAGACAAAATGAACGTGTAAAAGTAGACAGGTGTTTAAAATGTCCTGTTTAAATCCAAATTCTATGTGCAAGCAAATAAAGCAGATTACCATCAAAAAGAAACTCAAAAGAACTCTATAAATAGATACCATGTTAAATTATTTACATTTTATTTATTCTATTAGTGATTCTGTCCTAGGAAAAAAGGCATATCAAGTCATCTGGTGGATACCCATTTTTCTGACAACCCCTTGTTATATATTCATTATCACCAACAGCACATAGTAAATAGCCCTGGTTACTTATGCTTTAAACAGGTCTTTTTACCAAACACTTCTCTGGGATTGACAGCTTTTGTATGTTTGTGCTTCTGGAAGTCATAAAATACAGTTTACAGCGAAAGGGGGGAGAGGGGGGCAAGGCAGAGCTCAATTAAATGATGTGCTCACACAAGTGTGGTGGCTTTTAACACTTCAGATTTGTCACCGGACTCTCTGATGGCAAAAAGCTAGTCCTAAGAAAGAGCTGCTTAATGAGGCTGTAACAAATCCCTTAGTTAATCATTTTAACACAAAAAGGTAAATAGGACAACTGAGAAAAACCCAACAGGAGTGATGAGGTCCCTATTTCTAACTCCTTTCTCAGCAGATAAATGAGCAACCAAAACCCAACACCCCACAAACCAAGACACTGCAACAAGAAAGCTCAGGTGAAAGCAAATAAATCACCCTGGCAGAATTACCCCCCAAGCTAGATGGAACAATTTGGGAGTGGGGGGGGGGGGGGAGCGAATGAGAGAAAGAAGCACCCCCCCAGTCAGGAAACAGGAAGCGGAATGGAAAGGGCTGGAACTGGTCTGATGTCACATATACTGTATGGAATCAGCATGGCACTAAGGGAATCAACAATCAACGTGTTTGCAGGGTTTTTTAACCACAGCATTAAATCTTGAATTGATTGCATTCATTGTTAAGCATATTACATGTATTTTTGCTTCATTGTAAAACACTATGCAAGTACTTCAGAAGGTTTTAAAGTGTACTATATAATTAAACTAACAGGATTTAATTACACTGTAATAATGATGTCCTTAGGCTCCTCTGTAAGGAAGAGTTTCCACCGAACCAAGCACAAACATTCTAAGCTCATGCCAAAAGCAGCAACTTCAGCTTCTCCCTCCTGCCAGCCCAGGCTGCCCCATGCCCAGTGCGTGCACAAGCACTTGGGCAGCTCCATGGTGACATGCAGGAGAGAGCTGCTAAAGCTTCATTTTAACTTTGGAGGCAGGGTGAACAAAGCAAGTTTAAGTTGAGATCCTCTTCCCAATTTTCATGCCCTGCACAGACACACACTTTTGCACTGCCACATGGGAAGGGGCATGAAGCTGAGGGCAAGGTAGCCAGCATGAGCTCACATGTATGGGATAGGAGGCGAGAGCACTGCTAAATTCTGTTCCTATCTCTGTCACTCATATTTATTTGATCCTGCATTCTTTATTTGCCATCTTTGCCTCTAAGTCTACTTCTCTATAAACTATCTAGTAAAGCCTGTAACTCCTCAGAGGAAGATAAAACCACTTTACGCTATCCTCACACTCCTAAAGTGAGGAGTCTGCATGCAAAGTAGTATGGTCACTCAAGTGACAAACGACAAATTGCTGCAATTAAAACCACTGCAATTAAAACTAAATCAATAATTTTTAAAAGATGTATGTAAATCTGTTGCTGGGATGTTAGAGAGCACAGCACAACATCCACTCATTGCAGAAAGCTGGTTCAAGGTGGCACCTTGTATAAATCCAGAGAAGGAAAAAAAAAAACCCGTAGAACAACCAACCACAAAGAGCTACAAAAATAACCAGGCCTGTTACTGAAGGAGGAAGTCCGAGCAGGTGCTAAAGTAGAAGCTCCTGCTCTGGTTCTCTGTTGGGAATGAAACAAGAAAAAAACCAGTTTCTGTCTGTCCCGCTTCCTGTGTGCTCCTTCTGCAAAGCATCTTTACTTTCTGTGCTTGCAATTCTTAATGTTATACATCCTCCACAGGAATTGCAAACTCATTCTGCTGGCAACTCAATATAAACCACGTTACATGTCCAAAGATTCTCATGTTCAGGACTGTAGCACAGTTATTTTGCCATTGCTCTTGCGATGACTCTAAATCTGCGGATGATCTCCTGCATTCACCCAGGACTATTAGAACTGGAAGAGAACAGAGCAACACTGACTTTGTATGAATGAAACATCTCATTAAAAGTTCCCTAGAAAAACATGCTGGAATTGCATTAGAGGCAAAAGCTGTTTCCACATGAGATTCTGGCTTGCATTTCTCCTGTTCTGGTTGAACCACAGGAGGTCAATCCTGCCCAACTTGCAAGCAAAGAAAGAAAGACAGAAAGAAATGCAGAAGAACAAACAAGCCATGAGGAGCACGGCCACAAATGCAGACAGAGTATGATCAAAAATATACCTAGGAAGGAAGCAGACATTCACGCTGTAGTGTGTGTCCCCCGAAAGTATGTGAAAGAATTCAGCTGGGGATTAGATTTAGTGAAGAGCACTAAATAATATACTGCTATTACAGTCCGTACTATTGCTTGAACTGAGTCTTCAGCTATGATCTGTGGACAGAATATATGCATGAACCCCTCAGCACTCTCACCTTCCCAGAAGAGGAAAGAGAACTGAGAACAAACCTTGCTTTTATGGAGCCAAACCAACGTCTCAGAATGCAACAGGACTATGATAAGTATTTCCAGGGCCTCCAATATGTTGTGGGTGAGTTCTATGTTCTCCCAATAGCAAAGATCAGTCTGTTGTCTCCCCAAAAAAAAAACCCAAACCAGGCAACCTGAGTGCAAAGAGGAACTGCTAACCAAGATAAAATTGCTGTGCTAGACACAGATGCTGTTGGGTTTTATGCTTGCTTTTGGGCAAGGTTCTCCACAATTCTCTTACATCCTGAGGCCTTCCAGCCTCCTAACTCCCAGTGAGAACAAGCAGCACACCCCTACCATAAGATGACTGCAAGGACAATGACAGGATGCTTCCTACTGAACAAGAAAGAAGCATGCTCACAACAGACCCACATCTAAACTCCAAAACGCAGGTTTGCCAACCCAAAACACAGACTCCTTCCAAAAGGTTTGTTTCAAACAACAGCAGCGTTTTCAAGTTACAACATTCTTAAACATGAGCAAGCCAGAGAGCAAGGCATCCACATAGTGTGGGTGGGAAACACTTCTCCAATCCCAAACTCCTGCATTAAACATAAGAACAGCAGCTGTTCCTGACATCCCCTCACACTTTCATTTCCGCTCAGTCTCCTAACATGGTGTATTTTGCTCTTTCTTCCAGGCCATGTCCTGTTCAGTTTAATCCACATTGTTCTGGCATCCAGTTTGCAGATGATTTAGCCCTAAAGTGACTCCATGATCCTGACCTCTGCCATCCCTGTTGGTTTGTCTCCTCCTCTCACTAGGAACTGCCGGGCTATCAGAGGCCTGTTGCCAATCATGCAACAGTGAAGTATTTGGGAGCAAAAAGCAGCTCATAACCTCCAGACTGGTTACCCTCAGGACAAGGCCAGTCACCTTCCTTGGTGGGAGGCACTGAAAACAACAGCAGAAGCTTATTATTTTGATGAAGGACTCAATTCCAGAAACTGAAAAGGAAGAAAAAAACCAACCCAGGAAGTTCTCCACATCTTTAAATCCCATCCAGACATCATATGACTCACAATGAAATTCATGAGACTTAACACACTGGAAAAAAAAAAATCATACCTTCCCAATTCTCTTGGGAAGCTGAGTTGCACAAAAATACAAACCACTTCATATTCACCATGTGGCACTATCACAAATGCTCCAGAGCACACTAGAATGGGGGGGTCCCCCAACACTGAAGCTGCAAAGCTGTGAACTTCCTGAGCTGCGCCTAATTTTAGGCCAGCATCACAGGCAGTTTTCCTTTGACTACACACGGCAGTGCCCAAAAAGCAGCTGGCCTGAGTACAATCATTTTCTTGCAAGCCATTAAGGTGAGTGCAGGGCTTCTGATGCTTTTTGTCAACATGCTGGTGTAATTCAACATGTCAATTTTGATTCCCCCTGCAGACACTGACAGTAAGTAAGAGATTACCTGTGAAAAGTAGGAGGTGGTATCATATAAAAGATTTAAACTAGGTGAATCCAGGTATGTAGCACATGTATTTTAGATAATCTTATCTAGATTTTACTCATGAGATAAAAATGCCCACTCCCAACAGAAACTTCCACCACTTGTAACGGCTGAACAAACATGTCTGACTACGAAATGACCCGTAAATGCTTTCTCAAGGACTAATTCTTTCAGCACACCTACTTAATGTTTGTTTTCAGAATGAACTAACCTCAGCTGCTGTTGAAGTATTAATTCCCCTGGACCAGTTAACTGTTAAACCCATAATAACCACATCATTAAAAAACCCCAGTGAGTGCTTTTTATGAACTCAAATCTCTTCTAGGCATTTCAGAGTGCAAACAAGATTAAAACAAACTGTAACAAATATCATCCTCTGGTATCATACCCAATTGACACACACAACACTATTTACTCTGACAGTTCACCATCATTAGCCTTCGCTTGGATTATCCAGGAGCTCTCACCACATCCTAACTGCACAGAGAACTAAGCTCTGTCCTCTTCCTCCCCCCAAAATCAGTTAATTAAGGGAAGTTCTCTGGTACTCAAAGTGACACTGCAATCTCTGTGAAGACCTGCAACCAGGTCATTCCTCTGCAGCCTCTGAGGTTGCTATCTGGTGTTTAACAGCCATTTTTACCTGGCAGAGATCTTCCTCTGAAACACTACATGGCTTCAGAACACATGGGTTACAGTTCTCCCTATCGTCTACAGACATCAGCAACTGCTTATCACAACAATTTCTGGCACCCACGCCTGGTCCCACCATCCCTGACATCCTGTTGCCATTTAATACTTTCAGAATTGCATTCAATGGCATATGTTGATACTAACACGTAATACAAGTCTTATCTCCCCAAACCAAAAAACTACATCCAGCTGAATGTTTCTGCTAAGCCATCAGGCCTGAGGAGTTTATGCAGTAACACCTGAGATTACCAACCACAGCTCTGATTTTCCCTTGAAGAGAAAAATCATGGTACAGGGAAGAAGAGGAAAACCGATATTCAGGAAAAAAGGCTGGAGAAGAAAACTAAAACACCAGAAGGGGAAGTCTCTGTGCCTGGATACCCTAGCAAAGGAGAAACTCCATAACAATTTCACACTGGAGCCCTATATGCTCCCTCAGCTGAGAAATCCCATCTTCCAAACTGATGGGATGCCACTGCCAGTACGTGCCTGCTACAGGGCTCCTGCAAAGAATCACACTGTTACTATGGGTTTTCTATTCAAATCTGAACTATTACACTTGCACTGAATTGTTAACTCAACGTAGGGCTCAACAAAAGAAATTAAAAATTCAGCTTCTGAGAGCAGTTTTGCCCATGTGCTCATTTTTTCCCAATGGTTGGTTTCAGGTGCTTTTCATCTTCAGTTCTGTTTACATCATTCTTTAGAGTTGTTAATGATAAAAGACCAAATTGGTTGGTGGAGGTGCGGTCAGTTAGAATATTAACCACCCAAGTAAAAACCTGCACAAGGCAACCAACCAGCACCATTTCCTCTTTTAAGAGAATAAATACACTGCAAAGTACGTATCTGCTAATGCCTTTTGTTAAAAAGAATTTAAAACTCATGTTTAAGATTTCATTGGCTCCCCCAGCACCCCCCCCTTCTTCCACTAAACCTTAGCATGCTGTTGATCAGACCAACATAGGGCAGAGAAGCAGGTAGTGCTAACACGCAATGAAAGAAACTTCAGGAACACCAGGGCTGCCTGGAAACAAGCTGCTTTTCTTGCCTTTGAAATGGCACAACATCAATAGAGTAACAACAAAACACCAGGAACGCAGGCCTAGAAATTCGCTGTGAGTATTACACAACTGCCCTTGAAAAAGAAATCAAGAGAGTAGTGCTATGCCTAGATCCCATGCTCAACATAAAATAAGATCGAGCTTACAATATATTGTTTTAAAGATATGTGCAAATAGAACATTATTACAGCATATCAATGCTGTCCAGCCACTAAAGTTAGTCCCAAAATGTGTACATATATTCTCACAAGGAATAGGTGGGTATGGCATGGCTCTGGGGCCCCCAACACAAGAGGGACATGGACCTGCTCAAGCGAGCCCAGAGGAGGCCACAAAGATGCTGCGAGGGCTGCAGCTGCTCTTCTCTGGAGCCAGGCTGAGAGAGCTGGGCTGGGTCAGCCTGGAGAAGAGAATTCTCTGGGAAGACCTTGTAACAGCCTTTCAATAGCTAATGGGGGCCCACAAGAAACCCAAAGAGGGACTTTTTACAAGGGAATGTAGTGACAGGACAAGAGGGAATGGCTTTAAGCTTAAAGAGGGAGATTTAGATTAGACATAAGGAAGAAGTTGTTCCCCGTGAGGGTGCTGAGGTGCTGGCACAGACTCTTCCCAGAGAAGCTGTGGCTGCCCCATCCCTGGCAGTGTTCAAGGCCAGGTTGGACATGGGGGCTTGGAGCAACCTGCTCTAGTGGAAGGTGTCCCTGCCCGCGGCAGGGAGTTAGAACTGGATCAGATTTAAGGTTCCTTCCAACACAAACCATTCTATGATTTTATGGTATTTATATAACATCTAACTCCAGCTTTTAAGTAATTTCATTCTAGCTACATATAGTATCAGATTTTGATGTAAAAATGGATACAAAGCATATTCTTTTTTGAGACTTTTTGGATAGACAACTAACAGTTGACCCAAAACTTGCACACCAGGTGCACTGGAGATTATGAGCAGGTTTTTGGTTGCAGAACAAGGAAAACTGCTGGGCAGGGACCGAGAGGAGACTCAGAAAGGGCTGTGGCTGGTGGGGAAGCCCACGGCAAAGCAAGCAGGTGGGAAATGAGAAGCAGGAGTAGCAGCAAAGATACCAGTACACACTGACCTCCACGTCCCACTGCCCTCACTGAAGTGAACATGCCTTGCTGTTCAGTGATGGGAGCAGTGCGCCCACCACGTGCAGAGGAGTGCTATAAGGAACGGGCTAACAGGAGAGCTGGAAGGACCCCAGAGCACTCCTCAGGGTGGGAAGGCAGTTGGGCAGAGGCAGGATGGGTTCTGCTTCAAGCCCTGAGGCCTGGACCCACGGTCCCTGTGGGACCCCAAGGAAGCTGCTGAGGGGTTGTGCTGAGTGTGAAACCCCCGTTTGGGGTGAGCCCCAGCAGCACAGCCACAGGGCAGCCCAAGAACTGCCCCAGAGGGACCCCGGCACCTGATCCGGGGACATGGGACATCAGAAAGAGAGTCCTTTGGGACCCCCACAGCTGCTGTAAGCAGGCTGTGATTAAGTAATAGAGGAGTAACCAAACAGTACTTGGCTGTCTGCTTTGCTGGGCAGGGATGGAGTTTGTTTTGAGCTTAAACCCTACACTCTGGTCCGCAGGGATAAGGGGTGGAGAGTGTAATGAACACAGGTTTGAGCCGTTGCAACCTTCTTGGCTTGGGTGTTATGTAGGAGCTTGGGATGGAGTTTCAGAGTTTTACTGCTGCCCAGTCTACCCCCATGGGCTGGGAGGAAGGGGAGTTTAGAATGCACATGTATTCAAGCATGGACCTTCAGGTTTATTTTTATTTTTCAATACTAGAATCAGTACTTAAAAGTTTGATAACTGAAAATTCAGTTGATTTAAATTCCCCAACAGAAAACTTGTTCTCACCCCAAACCGCAAGGTAAAATGCTTGGATGAAAAGAAAATAATTTATGGCTTATTTCAGTTTCAGTAAGAAAGAGCACAGGCCAGTATATTTAAATCTGACATCTAAAGTTACATTCCTAACCCATATTTAGCAGTATGAATGAAACCCTGTTACAGGAGAGCATTCCTATTTTGGGAAGTCTTTATGCACACTTTTGATTTCATGAGAAAAGGAAAGCATTTAAATGATTTCCTGTATCAGGGGCCCACATACGCTGATTTTCAAAGGCACTGGATATATCCCTTTGAAGTAGATTCTCCTGGAATCAATGTTATCTGTAAAATGAAATCATGCTGCCCTCACTTTACAAGATGGTATAAAGACAGTTCCTTGTTGTTTGTAAACAAATCTTCCAATTAAAACACATTTCACAGCTTAACAAAAGAAAAAGGCTGCCCATAAAATACTGATTCAGCAGCAGTTGACATCAAGCACCAAACTCTTCTTGTCTATCATTTAATTAAGCATGAGAGGTTATCACGCACACACGTGTCTGATTAAAAGATTTTCTATTCTACTCTGCATTGACTGTGCATGAAACTGTCATTCAGAAGAGTAACACCAAGTTTTTATTTAACATGCATTCAACACCTAACTGAAAAGCATTGACATTCCTGGCTCTGAAATTCCCTTGCAGGTTACAACTTGTCAAACCTTCTGCCTTTCATTAAAAGCTTTCAGCAGCTGCAAAAATACTAATGTAATTACAGGGTAGGAATCAGGCTCCTCACTCACAAGAACATTATTGTGGTATTGTGAGAAGGAAGTCTTGCTCAAAAGCAAGTTGTAACTGCTGTACATGAGACCTCTGAAGAAAAATAGTACATGCATGTGGGACCCTAAAGAGGTTGTAAATCCATCTTATGGAAATCCAACCAAGTGAGGTTGAATATATTCTGAAATAATCCATGTATCCTGGAATGAAAACAGAAGGTAATATAAAGTTATCTTTTCTTTAATTCCCTGGTAACGATTCCCCTCCCACATCCTAGTGACAGGAGCCAAGAACTGAGAGAATGGAATTCATGAAAAAGCAATATACAAAACCTTTCAGAATCAGCATATTATTAGCACCTATGAATTTATGCTTATTCAAAAGTCCTCACATTAATCTTCTATGCAAATCAGACATTTCCCAGACTTGTAAACTAAAAAGGTCTTAAAAAACCAAGTGGAAACAAGTGGGGGTTTGTGCTTAAGGAAAACTGAGACGAGTATTTAGTCCTGGCAGACTCTCTTCCTCCCTTTCCCAAAACCAGAATTCAGTTCTCCTATCAGGTATGAAATGAAATTACAGCTCAGAATGGAAAATTAGGACCTGACCTTGCAAAAACTAACAGCTTCCCCTTATAATGTTGCTCAAAGACATGCAATAAACTCTAGCCCGTAAGCAGTGTCTTCTGTAGCAAGGCCTGCAGGACTGCATTGGTGTTGCTCATTTGGCCTTGAGAAAAAATGCTAGGAAAAATGGAAAATAATCTAAACCAAACAGATTAGATATGGAGAGATTAGTCGTAATATTTTCTTCCTTCCTGTAGTCTCTCTGCATCACTGCTCCCCTCCCCACCAAGTATGTGTACTAAAAGCAGATTTCCCAGCTTCTCTCTTTCCAACTAGCAATCTAAGGGGGGGTGGGGAGGGGAGGGAAAAAGATTTACTATCTCTGCACATTCATCATAAAAGTTTCCAGGCACAATAAACCCTGTGGGCATGGAAAAACATAACAGTGCTTCTTCGTCAGGCTTGAGGTTGCTAAAGGATAATCAGTAAAACGTGTCTTTCAAAAAAATCAAGAGAAAAAGCAGGGAAATATTTCAGAAGGAAAAAATCCCACCAAATCATGCAAAGGAATCTGTATTCAGATGGGGGATTTGGGGCACAGGACTTTTCATGAGTAGACAGCTACTTATTTCGCAGCAAACATCTATAGTAAGCAGCTTTTCTCTCTAATCCATTAGGTACATGTATTACTATTTGATGGAGTAAGCATCGGTGCCTTTGGAGAAGCCCAGTGATGTACCTTTGATTCTGGAAGATCATGCATGTAGCTTATGTAGAAGAAAAACTCTGTACCTTGCAACTTTAAAGGCTTCCCAAACGACCACTTCAGCATCAGATTTCTTTGTGGCACATGGTAAACAAGCAGAACTACTAACCACATCAGGAACACATACAAAGCACATGGATAAAGATGTGGAGTTGGCCTGGAAGGATATAATACATATAGCTCCCACAGCAGAGCTGTGCTGCTGAAAAAACTTTGAGCTCACATCCTCCCCCAATTAGCCTTGTTGGAAATCTGTGACCATTTCTACAGATCATCTTCCATCTTCATGAACTACAAAGATGATCAACGAGTTCCAAGTAAACTCGTGGCAAAATGTTGCCTATGTTGCATTTGAAGTGATTATCTTAGTTGTGAATTCCTGAAGGAATTACTTATTGTCAGCTTTGTAATGCCCTCCTCAGCCCATCCACTTTGGCTGCTAATGCCTAACTGGGAGCTAGTGACCAGCACCTAGCGTCTGCCTTTGAGAAATCAGAGAGAAGTGCTATCATATCCCTTGTGCAGTGTCTCAGGAACTCCCTGCACCCAAAGGCTGGAACGGTGGTAGAATACACTACAAATTACTGATGGAAACTTGGTGCTTTACCTAAGAAACCTTCCATGAAAACTGACAGGTTAAAAACATGAATAAGCTGATGCTGGCAGCAAAGTGACAGAATTCCTGAAAAGAGCCAGCTGGTTTTTCCTATTTCTTTTTAGCAAATACTCAAAGGACCAAACGTGTTTTGAGTAAGCTCTTGAAATGGGACAAGGCTTTCCAGTTGCTCTAGGAACTAGGGAAGTTCAATAAGTGCTGTGAATTGTCAACTAGAAAACTGCCTTCACCAGAAGACCAAGGATCTTTCTTCTTTCTGGCGTTGAGGCCAACACCGATGTAATGCACAAGGTATGAACAGTAGTCGAAATATCTTATAACAGCTATTTGCAACTAAACAACAAGGGTATTGAAATAGATGGATAAAGACAATCTTACTTGAGACACAAAGCACTGAGATACAGCTCAGAAGAGCTTATGTCAACACTTGTTGGGCAGAACTCTTTTCAGGATAATGAGAATGAACAGGTTCAAAATGCTAAAAATAGCTCCAGGTTTTTTGCTACCATGAAGAATTGGAGCTGGAATCAACTTCTTCCTCTTGACAGGAAACAGACTGTTCTCAGGTAAACACAGTAACAGCAGGTTCCTCCCTGCATTGGATTGACACCTCCTCCCCCCAAAAAAGGGATAAAAAGCACTGCAGGCTTAACAGTGACCAGCCACCAGTGCGATGACACCCTCAACTTAAATGCAAACAGTAAACTGGGATACAGGCAAACCCAAAATATTTTTCACTTTCATCACTGCATTAATAGAATCTTGTGACATCTACAGATAAATACTATGAAGAATTTCACCAAGGAAGAGTCTTTCCAGGTCATTAAAAGTCTTCACTATGAAAAATAAGTCACAAGCAAGGAAACAAGTGTCTTCTCATGCAGATGATCGCATTATTTCTGGAAAGCACTAAGAGTCAATTCCCCGGAGAGAAAGGCATTTAAAAGAATGTAAATCCACTTAGTAGAAATAAAAATGGATGTTAATTTCGTTTGTTTCTTTTGTCCAGGTGAAAGGCAATCCAAAGAGCCTTAAAGTGGGAAAACTCAGAAACAGCAAATCACAGCAGCTGCACCATGAATTACCTTTGGCACTAGAAGAAAAAGCACAACAAATCTTAAGGAAGTTGGAGAAATGAAGAAAACCATTCCAAGATGAAGATAATGATAAATTCAAGTAAGAGACAGCTTGTCCTCAACTGCAATATTAATTCAAGCACTGCCTCAGCCTATGCACATAGACCTTCTGCCTCAATTAGGTAGTACTTTAAGCTTGCTGGCCCTGCAGCACACTTCAAACCCCAGTGATTCTTGCATTGCAGTGTCTTAGCTAATGCACACTGCTAACTCCAGCACTGCTGCTTGACTGCTGTTCAGCAGTAAAAGCATAAACAAGGGAGGAAAAACACAACCTACAAAAGGGTTGCAATGAGTCAGACTATGGATGATCAACCCAGTCTCTGGCCTCATAGCAGTGGCCAAGATATGAAGTCTCACAAGAAGGCAGGCATGGAGGGAGAGCAGGGCTTTTCCAGAACACTCCCTCAGCTGCCAGCAACAGGAGCTTGGGGATTTCCTGAGCCAAAGGTGGTGTCTTTGTACTTAATAATTCTCTGGGGTTTTTTTTTTTTTCCTCAGTGCAACAAAACAAACTGAGCAAGCCTTAAGTGGAAAAGACAACTTAAGGAGTTCAAAAGCCGCAAGAAGAAATAAAGACAAAGGACTGGCAGGCAGAGTTTGAAACACAACTGTCCCTGGCAAGAAGGAAAAAAACAACCTCCCCTGACACAGAACTTTGGTCCAAGTTTTACATTATCCACTACCCTCCAAGAATCATGAGTTTCTCATCAGTTTTTCTTTTTCAGTTCATGTAATCACAAGGTAAGAATCCCAGAGGCAGAGCTATTACTCAGAAGTTCAAACGTATCAGTGAGAAGAAGAATGCAGATTCTCCTATGCTGGGAAGAGACAAAAATGCTGTTTTTTCTTTAAAATATTTCAAAAGGAGAATACTACTTGTGCAAACTCAAATATTTAAAGTGATCCCAACTTAGCTGGCAAGTCAGTATGCTTTGGTTGCACTCCAGTACACTATTTACCATTCTGACAATATGTGAAAGAAGAATCAAAACTAGTTTTTATATTGCACTTTTTCTCCTCTCTGGTTTCCAGGCACATAGAATTTAAGGAAATGCGGTAGTGATTTCATACAACCATGTCATAATGAAGCTTCCCTCACTGAAACTATAAACACATAGCAGGGCACAGCTCTTTTCCAACTTCCTTGATTTCTCCTGAACATTATGCTTTTCAAGAAACAGACCAAGATAAGCTTTTAAGTATTTAATTTTCCTCAAATACCAGTGTGGCTCTTAATGCTTTCTTGACACTCGCTAACAAGAGAGTCTAAGAAGAGATGAGGAAAGACAAAACCAATCCTGACTTCAAGTGCTAGAAATGTAAGTGCCATGTAGCTCCTAGCATGCTGCTGTGTTTATATGCAGCTCTATTCCACGTGTCACTGTCCTGACTACCACATCCTAACAAACCTCAAGACATACTCTGTTCTCTTCATCTCCCTTCAGAAGGGGAAAGCAGCTGCCCTTTCACTGCTTTCTAACTCAATCTCTTTGGTCATGAAATTTTAATAGTGTAGCAAGGTAGGAGGAAAAAAAAAGCAGAAAGATAAAAGAGGCTGTGACACCATAAGGGAACAATTTTACTATCTACTTCTCTTACCCATTACTGATTTCCAAAGCTACAATAATTCGTACTGACAGGATCCCTGCCAGTTCAAGACAGTATTAGTTCATGAGACTGATTTCCCTCTGGTTCTCCTTGAAAAAGACACCAACAATTAAAACACCACTCCTACCTTCATTCCCAGTAGCAGAACAACTTCAGTCAGTAAACTAACATTTTATAAATCACAATTCAAAGCAGCAAACTTTTTCAATATACAACCCCAAAATACTGGATGGCCTGACACCTGCATCAGATGATCATTTTTATTCTTTATCACATAGCAGTGGATTTCAAGATCCTAACGCTGACTAATTCTTAATAGCTCCAGAATAAAATAAGAGTTATTTTCATACTGGTCAAAAAGAACTTTTACAGCACTGCTATTACTATTCAATTTACAGCACCATCTGAGTACTTCATCATTAGCAGTACTAATGTAATGCAAACTTCTAAGTTTGTGCAGTACAAAATCTAGCTCTAGTAAAGTAACTGTTCCTTAAATGTTGTAATTAGGAGTTCTTACTCTCTGCCTGGCCCCTGACAAACGTGGCTCATGCAGGCAGTCCTGCTGATTTCAGTAGGACTATCTATTGAGTGAGGGGTTACTCACACAAGAGGAAACCTGCAGGTCTAGACCCTTCCATTTTGATTTATAAGCACGAAGCACATGAGTCTAGCAGGAATTTAACACTTACGCTTCCACAGTTGTTCTTACAGTCTGTTCCTCACCATCTTCATCTGAGCTGCTACATGTTGCATCGGAGTCCAGATCCTTCTCCACGCGGGACAGCAGCCCTCCAGTATGAAGTGCAAATCCCCGGATTTCACCTGGTGCAATGTTAACTCCGTTCTGTGGGTCCGTACTCGAACTACTCTCCAAAGTAGTTGTGTTGTTTTCTGGCCAACCTTCAGTGCACCTGAGGGAGCTACTGCTCAAAAATCTGGTTGGCTCATGGAAAACCTTCATCCTTTGTAGCTGATGTTTCACAAAGCATTTCAGCTGCTGATCGCAGTGTTTGATAACATGCTTTGCCAGGAGCATTTGTAAACGTTTCTGAGTTCTTTTGGCACGACTGATTTCCATTTGTTGCTTAGTGACACACTGGAGTAAGCGAGCATACACCTCCTCTGGGGTGCAGCTCACAATCCCTTCCGAAGGCCCATGAAGAATTTGGTGTAATAAATCCCCCTTTATTGTTTCAGTGCAGACTTCCAAAGCCCTACCCAAAAAACCATTCTTCTTGTACCATTTACCATTTAAAAGCTGTATTTCTTCTGCATTACTGGATTCGGTTACATTGGAATCCGAAAGTCTCTGCGTTCCTGCCAGATTCGGAGATGTGGTCTCTGAAAATATTTCCCCTTTGACCTGTTCCTCAGGTTCTGAATGACTAATCTGCCCGGCTGAGGTGTCAGCACTATTATGCAATGACTTTCCCATCCTGGAGCAGCCGGGCTCTCCCGCTTTTGGCTGCTTCCCGGTTTTGTTGCTAAACGCAGAATTTGTACTCATTAACAAGACAGACTGATAGCGCTTGGAGGATGGTGGAGAACCAAAATGCTGCACACTGAAGATATCATTCCTGAGGTTGGGCTCAGCAGTGGGGAACCCCAGGACTGAGCAAGTAATCTGTGCGATGGAGTCCTCTTTTATCTTCTCTTCCACTGCTCTGGAATTTTCCATGCACAAAGCTGTATCAGACTCCATAGCTCTAAAGGACAAAGAAGGTGACAAGTGGATACCATGACCTTTTGTTGCTGCCTCTCTGAGGGCTGGTGTCATTATAGCTACGGTAGGTAGTTTACAGCAAACCTGAAAATAACATGGGCCATGTAAATTTTCTCATTTTCATGACACAGTACAAATACAACAACTGTCAGATAGTTCATTGTTTCAACATTCCAACATTATTTAAAGATTCCATTAAAAAAAATTACATTATCTAAAGCACAGGGATAGACTACGCTCCCCCCCAAGTCAAACAAGAACACTCTTTTGGGTTTTGTCTTTATTTCGTTCAGAGGTTGTTCCACGTGCAATGAAAGTCTTTACCTCTCACGGGAGTAAGTGTTCACACCTCACTACATTTCTGATCCTGTCAGTCTCAGAAATAACACTCACCAAGTTCAAGACTGTCATCTAACCTTGCCCAAGCTGAAAAACATGACCATAAGCCAGATGACTGGAAGGATGTGTTCTAAAACACGTGCGTGAGTGTATGGATATGCACACACATAGGTACACATCTACACATCCCTACCCCAGAACTCTGCCTGGATTTTATTGTAACCTGCTCTGGAGAGAAGTTACTTTTTGAGTTGCGTTTGCTTTTCATTCGAGTATTTTTATTTTTTTATACTTAAATGAGTCAACAACAGTATCCCAGCAATGGCAGGTAGGCAATCTAGGACAAGCTCAGCACAGCAGAACACCTACCACATGATGAAACACTCTGAAATAAACTCAGAGGCACTATTGAGAGAAACATATTTAATGTAAATCTATATAAAACAAGCATTTGACTAATTAATGTATTCTATATTCTCAAAAATAATACTTTAGAAACCAATCATCAAGGCTAATGCTTTAAAAACAAAGAACTGTAAGTTCTAAATGTTTCCTAAAAAATCTTTCTGTGCCTTTGTACCCAGTTCTTTCTTCATCAGGCACTGCCTACATACCACACACACAATATTCTTTAATTATTTTATTTACAATTTGAGTAAAGACAAACAGTTTTTCTTTACAAACCCTTTAGCCTGTGGTTTGCCATAGCTGAGGCAAAGGGTTTCCTAACTTTGGGATCAAAACACCAGTGTCACCCTCCACTTCTTGTCAGCAGCTATGCTACCATATCATACTATATCTATTTCACAGCCTACACAGCAGGAATCATTGCCTTACGCTGTACTTTCAGCGTTGCATGGGAGATAGTTAAATAAACCCAACGAAAGATTTAACTGAACGTGGCCTGCAGAAGCCTGAAAGACAAGATACTGTCAGCTCTTTGTTAAAAAGCTAGAGACAAAGACAGAAACAAAAAGAAGGTAGTAACAAAAGTGAGTGTAGCACAGTAATTCCACAGTAAATTCTCTGTTTAACCAGTGTACTAGTTGAGCAGCATTTCCACTGCCCTCCTTTTAATGTCTTCAGTTCCTTTCATCTCCACACCAACTGCCTAGCTCAGCAACTTTCAATGCAAGATCCCATAAGGGGTCAATGATTCCAAGACTGCCATGTATGGATCTTAAGAAAAAGCAAACTCCCTGCCCAAAGCCTTAGCTTGTTTATAACTGCAGGTTTTATGCTGAAGGTGCAAACAGCACCTTAGAGGGAGATGTGGAACCCTAAGTCGCTGAGAACTAGCAGTCTGGATGCCTTCTCCTTAACCCTTATATTACGAATTAAAATAGAGTACCACATGCTCCAGTACTGCCTTGACACTCTCTGTATGCTTTATTCACCTTGCATTACTCCGTGTATACTTCAACCATGAGGTTTTCATGCCTGTACATCACCTACCAACATCACAGGGACCAGGTTTGGTGGTCCTAATGCTAATCCTAAATGATACCGTTAAAATCCCCAGCATTTGACCCTTTATCAACAAGCCAGTAACTTCAGACTATAGAGGAGTTCAGCATAAAGTCTTTCCCAGTGGACAACCATTCAGTAAGAGCCCTGCTACTAGGATCAGACAGGGAAACGGGCTGATGAGAGCTGGAGCCCCAATCACAAAGCTTCTGGTGACTTGGCAATACTCTCGGCATCTGACTGACTCCTGGTTTTGTGTCTTTCAACTCTTGCTAGCAGGCACAGGAACTTTAAATGCAAAGAAGTATGGATTCAGACACCTATGCCTCCCCCCATCTCAGCATATGGCAAATAACTGTAATAAGTCACAGTGATTTAGGATGGCTAAACCATAAGCGGGAGAGAACCGAAGCCCACGCTTTCTCTGTGGGATGTCTATGAACTCAAGGGAATCCCCGTGGTAGATCTGTCCCTGGGAATTCTAAGACACTCTCTCAGAAGAATACTGTCAGCCCGATACACTGAGCAATGAGTTTAGGACTGGTCCAACTTCATCACCTACCTCCCTCAGCCCGAGTGGTTAACAGTCAGAGGTTGCTACTCCTGAAAGCCAGGAAACATCCACACACAGCAGAGCTGCTGCTCAAGCAAACAAGGAGTTTGCAGATGTCTCTCTCATACCTATGTGAATATGAAGGCTACTCAAAAAACTGGCAGCAAAAAACTTTCAGTGTTTTAACTAGATTATATTCCTTCCAATACTACACACCCTTCTGGTACAGTCTCAAATTTCCTCAAGTGCAATGCATACTTCCTTCTTTTTAAGTTTGGGGGACTGTTTTTCCCCTCTTTTAGATTTCTTCCCTCTTTCCCTTAAGTATCCTCAAATGGAACCAGAAACAGTAAACTGAAGAGCACCAACAAACCACTAATGATGTGTTCCTGACAGAAGATGCTTAAATTACAATATAGCCAAAAAAAAAAAATGCTTTGAAAGAGAGAAATCGCTCAATTAGCCCCTTACCCAGCAAGGTGCAAACTTCACACAATGTTTCTGCCCTGAAGACAGTCGTGTGAGACACTTCACGTGTGTTCCTCTCATTTCAGTGCCACAAAAAAGACTTTACAAAAGCTGGTACAGTCCCAGTCTCCAGTCCTTGGCATTTCTCCAAGAAGTTTACAAACACAGACACAAACAGTCATTGCTAAATGAGCAAAACAGAGTATCAGCTGCAACAAAAAAAAAAAAAATTAAAACCAAATTTTAGTACAAGTCCTTGGCTCAGCGAGAATGGTGCAATTTTCACTTTGACACATTTTATTTCATTTTGGCAAGAAGCAGCAAAAATAATTTCACTCCACCTTATTGGAAGTGAGTTTCCAGAGCCAAACCTGTTATCTTCTGGGGGGGGAAAAGAAACCAACCCAGAAAGTGCAGAGGGAGGGAAGACAAGTACTGCAGCATGGTATTCAGGAAGGGGCTGTATGTTCATTCTGGGCAAAGCTTTTTTGTCCTAGGTAAACCATTTCAAGGATTTTTTCCATTGTGTGCTACTTGCGGTTTCAAAACCAGACCAGCTGAAATGCTACTAAACTGGCAACCAGTTTGCTTTTCATCTGCTGAATACGCACTCTACTTGAAAGACGAGAAAGAACTGTAAAAGGAAAAGCTGACGTAAAATAAGTACAGGGGGAGGGAAGAAACAAGTACCAGACACGCACAGTACAGCAACTGATGTTTAAAGTGACTTTATGCTTATCCTCCCCTAATGCCCTAATTACCTGGGAGGATATAGCTGGGAATTGCAGTTTACCACAGCCCAAGCACTCCCTGCTCCCTTCTCTCCCAACAGTGATCAGTCCTTAATTCCCCAGTGACCTCTGCTCCTTTTCCAGTCCTCTCCCCCCTGCTACCTCTGCTTATTTTAGTCCTCACTCGACATTCCCACATTATATCCTTCTCTCCCAGGCTTACCCCAACAGAATTTGTCTAAATCCTGAAACTAGTGTCTTCATGTTGGTAATGAGCAGCACCCTATTCAAATAAACACACCAAACCCCAACCACAAACCTGTCTGCACACAGGGTGGCATTCCCTTCCCAGCTTTTGTTTATAGTCCTTTCACTTTTTGACTCTTCCCCCCCCTTGCATAACACTATCACTTTAGTTACACAACACTGCAGACAATGTTCTGGGGGATTTTTAATGGGAGATGATTGCTGTGTCATTTAGTGGGCTTTTTGTTTGTGATCTTTTAGTTTTCAGTGACAATAAAACTCCATTTGCATGAGGGTTTGTACGGCTCCTCTGTACAAGCCTTCTCTCCTGAATTGAGTCACCTTTTGTCATCCCAAACACCTGAAACTTTCTTGTTAACAATGAGATTCCTGGACGCCAGGAGAAGATTTTTACATTTTTTTACATATATATGCATGCTATTTTGCTTTCGATTTCAGGGGCCTACAAATAATGTTTAAAATTAATACAGCTGTTTCCAGTTTATTCATAGATGAACAGTGTTTCAGATAAGCAAACTTCCAGTGTTTATTCCTTGTCTAGAAGGCATTTCAAAAGCAAAGTGAAGTCCCTGGCAGCAGACAGCATCTGGTGACACACCTCAAATTAAGCTCAGCAAGAACGTTCAAAAATACTGCATTTCAAACTGTCAAGAGCTGCTTTAAGGTCTCCTAGAGGAAACCTGCAAGAGATGGCAGCTACATGAGCAAGCTTGATCTGCCTACACCACAACTGACAAAACCTGGTTTCCTACAGCTTTGTGTTGTTTGCCCCCTAATCCCTAGCAACTCTTGGACAGCCTCCCTGATACTGGTTAGACAAAAATAAAGCGGTGCTCTGGCAGACAGGCACTGCTGCAGCACTGCCCTCGCTGTGTGCCAGGACCCAGTGCTGGAGCTGGGCAAAGCCAGCTCTAAGCTGTGCCTGGTGGGAGGCAGGCATCCACTTGGCTAGTACTTGACCTACCTCTCCCAATTTGCACAAAACTTACAGGACCATATTAACTTCTAAGAATAGAGAGAACAGCTCAACAGCATATGCTGCACTTTCTCATAGAATAGTTCGCAGCGACGACTGCAAAAAGAGATGTTGGCCCCACTGGGTATGTCCTGATTAGAGTATGAAAGAAAAAGGAAAGAGGTCCATATTTAACACACTGGGGACTAGCCTTGAAGAGAAAGGAAAATTTTCTCAGTAGGCAGCTTTTGTTTTCAGTTCAAAAGCAGCCCACTTACTCCTGACGTGTATTTAAACATTTTAGTGTTTTGTTCTATTAATAGATTGGAAAAAAAAACCGAACAACCCAAATAGGATTATGTGGGGAGTCTCAGCTTTCAGCAGCACTCACTGTGCAGACAGTACTATACAGATAAAGCTGCAAACTCCAGTGTTCCTCACTCCCCAGAAGATATAAGCACAAATTCCACCTCCTTGAGGAAAAAAACAAACTAACAATAAAACACACACACCTCTCAAAAGGATCTCTCTTTGAAAAGAAAAAGAACTCAATTTAAGACAGACCACCCAAACACTTTTACTCACAAACAACATCAAAAAGGACATACTTCAAGTGGAACTCATTAGTATTCATTTATGATAAAATCCATGGCTCATTAAAATCTCTGAACAGGGTTGTTTTCCCCTTTGTTTATAACTGCTTCTGAACAGAGAGTTACATCTTATTCCCAAGTTTATTTACCATGCCATCAACTAATTCCTGTTCCGTCTATAATGCCATGGATTTGTAACATAACATCTGAAGTCGTTTTTAATGTACGCTAAACTTAAACACTTTCTGTAGTACGACAAGTGCCTCTCTACAGAAGTTGTACATGTCTCTAATATAAATATATACTTTCAGATCTATTTCCCTGTCAACATTTCAGTTATCCTTGTGAATTTCACTCTTTCAAGAGTGGGCCATAAAACCTGGTCTTAACCAACACCCATTCAGCTCTTAGGCACTGATTCAGATGACTGGAATTTAAACTCCCCAAAACATTGACAGGATTTCACAATGTGATCCAAGAAGGAAGGAGAGCCCTAAGGGACACAGACTAGCTTTCTGAGTTGGTACATCTATTAGCATTATAACCATGCTTTACCCGGTTTAATTTTTAGCATTTCCTTTTTATTAAGCACACACAAAAAAAAAGAAAAAAGGAAATATCTGACAAAAAGCAGACTTAGTCATTTGGATTTTCTTTCTTTTATATTGGTTACTTTGCTTCCCACCGCTAAGGGGTATTAAACACCTCAGCGTTTTACAACCAGGGAGCTGATGCACAAAGTGGATGAAATCCTTGCTCAAGCACACACGAAGCTGAGAGGACACACCTGGATTTGGGCTGCCGTCCTGAGCTTTGCTATCGACTTTATCTACTCAGTTTTATGAGTAAGTGGTCTGGAAGCCAGCTTGGTCAGGGTCACTAGGAGGCAAAGGAATCTGTGGTAACCTGTTCACCACAGGGAAGTTTTAACGCGGGAATTAAAAAAAAAATCTAAAAATCACACATGAAAACGCAGATTGAAGCTTTCCACCCATCCGCTGCCCCAAATATTAAAAATAACGATGAAAAAAAGAAAGATCAAGGCAGCACAACAGCGCGTACCTACGGACAGCCCGGGCCGCGCTGCGGGGCACGCTGCCGACACCTCGCACCCCGCACGGCCGAGGCGGGCAAAGTCGGGCGGGCAGCACCGCGGTCACCCAGCGGGGCCGGGCCCGGCCGGGCGGGCAGCGAGCGGCACCCGCACGGCCGGAGGGAGCGGGGCGGGAAGGACGGGCGGAGCCTGCGGTGCGGGGCGGTGCCATGAGGTGAGGCGCGGCCCCGCCCCGCGCCCAAACCGTTACCCACCCCCCTCCCGCCCCGCCCCCACCCCAGTCTCCTCCTCGCGCACGCGCACCGCGCTCGGCGGCGGCGCCACGGCCGCGGGAACCGGCCGCCGCCCGGACCCGGGTTCTTCTCCCCACCCCCACCGCCGCCGCCGCCCCGCGCTTCAGCGCGGTGCTTCCCGCTGGCGCGCAACAGCGGCCCCGCCGCCCGCCTGCTTCCCTCCCCCACCCAACCCCGGCTGCCCCGCGAAGCCCCGCGCTTGCCTCCGCCCGCCGGCTCGTCCCCGGCGGCGCTGCTCGCTGCGACCCGCGCGGCGCCCGGCGCGGCTCCCACTGCCGCTGTTGAAGAGTCCGCGCCCAGCTAAAGCGCAGCGCGGCGGGAGGGGCGGGGCCTCCCCGCGCAAGGGGAGGAGCGCAGCCAATCAGCAGCGCCCCGGGGCGGAGCTCGGCGCGGGGGCGGCCGGCCACCATTGGCGGGGCGCCTGAGGCGGGGCGCTGAGGGGAGGATGGCGCCCGGAGCGCCGAGCCCCGCTGCGGGGAGGTCAGATACAGCCCGCAGCGCGTAAATAGTGATAAAAACACATTTCCCAGCTTTTTTTAGCGCGTGTGACTTGGAAACGTTGGACAACATTCGGCAGCCTGACATTCTCTTCCTCAAAACTCCCCCTCGGAGCCCTGAGGCGAACACGGGCACAGAGGAAGTGACTCTCCCTCAGGCTTTGAAGTGATGCAGATAACCGTGGGGACTGCATAGAAATGCTTTATTTTATTTATTTGAACAAAGTAATTAAAATAAGGCATCTCGGGTTACATGTAAACATCGAGGTCAGCTGTACACTCCCTCCCCATACTGTGGTGGCAGTAAAGTTTCAACTCCAACTTGTCAAAGAGAAATACAAACTCAGTGTTAAATGCTAATATATGATTTGTGAAGAACGTGGCTTCTCTGGAGATGTGATTCTGAAAAGTAAGGGCTGGATTTGATATAATGGCATCAAGTCTGAAATACTACCCATAATGTCACAGACACAAAATTGCCTTTCATCACCAGAACTTTTGGAACCCAGAGAATTACTGTGTGTTGTCCCAAGATATTTAAATTAAAAGGTAATTTAATATTAGATATTCTGCATAGAGCACACTGTTACTACTTTTTAATAGTATCACTTCCTTGAAAGGATATACTACATTTACTTTACTTACATTCTGATGCCTGATTTTATACCATATATTAATATAAAGGATTCTGGAAGGCTCTCCAAAGTAGTAAGCGGCTGCCCTACTTGTCACTGACAATGTCTCTAGCAATAAGTTCCTTCATTATTTCATTGGTGCCACCATAGATTGGCTGAACACGGGCGTCCACAAAAGCTCTGCAGGGAAAAAAACAGCAACAAAAAAGGGAAAGATTAAAACCAACTCTTCAGAATGGACACACAATCACAACAAAGAGATACCAAGTTTTATCCTCGAAGCTCTCTCTCTTCAAAGCATGCTATTCCCATTTTTAAAGACGTTCACATTTTTAAAGAGGTTTCAACCACCTGAAGCGTTTCACCTTTCCAAGATACTGTGCCAAACTAGGAATTTGCTCAGTATTTCTCCTCTGGTTTTTTGTTTACATTGTAAAGTCTCCACTTTATTAAATAAAACTCTAAAAAAACCTCTCCCTTTATTAAATAAAACTCTATGAAACAAGACTCTTACTACTTTTCCCCTCCCAATTCTTATTCCCTCCTTTCCTCTCAGCACGGGAGCATTAACTCAGCTCCAGACACCAAAGCCCCCATTCCCCCACCACATGCATCCTGCAGAACAGCACGCCCGCATGAACTGCTGCACCCAGGTGCCTCCTTGTTGTTAAAAAACAACTCCTGCAGAGCCAAACTGATAGTTATCGTGGTAATTTGCTCTAATGCCCTGGCCTGTCTGATCCTGTCAAGAGGACTGCTAATGGTGCTGTCAGTTCTTTCTTTGAGGTGGGCCTCAAACACCCTGGGAGGAAAAGAAAGTGCCAATGGTTCTTCACATCAGCTCCAGCTCTATTTGGGCCAGCAGCCGAAAAGCTGCATGCAGCCAAACCATTTCCATCCTCGTGCTGGAACCGGCCCCAGTACATGCACAGCTGGTGAGAGCACACAGGACAATGACAGCGTGCTTTCCCATCTTAATTCTGCTTCATTATTCAGAGAGCAGCCCAGGAGCAATACGGCATTCTCTGGAAACAGGCGTGTTGCTGAACCATGGGGATAATAAAACTCTGTATGGACAACTACTGCACGCACAGATAAGCAGGGGTTCGAGGACACCCTAAACAGGACCTGCTGGCCTTCCACCTTAGCAAGATAGGCTGCAGGACACTCAGAGATTATACTCATTAAACACATGCAGAAAAGTTATTTTAAAGCAACATTTCACACTCAATGTATTTATGATAACAGTAATTTAAAAAAAAGGGTAAACTTATTCAGTTAAAAAATTAGTTTGTTACTTATGACAACTGCACAGCAGTCCTGGTTTTCCTGTTTCTCCTATCAGATCACATCCTCTTTTTATTAAAAACACCTCCAGAAAACTCTACTTAGTGTGGCAAATGGCATGTACACAAAAGGAAACACATCTTCACAGATAATACACAAGGAAATATAGAAAAACTCTATAAATGTCCCTAAATTCATAAAGTAAGCCAAAAATTGGGAATGGCAAAATCCTCTTTTAACGTATAGATCTCTTAGCTTTTTCACTTAAGAGGGTGTAAAAAAGCTGAATGTAGTCAGTCATACTCTTGTTTAGGCAATTTGTTATTCTGGAGTACTACAAAAGATCGAAACTGTCCTTCATACACATGCATTTTATTTCAGATAAAACATACTAACTACTTCTCCTCATTTTTATTTTTACATTGCTCCCCTGTTTCTACAATTAACATTTTCTTCTAGAAAAGCAACTTCTATTTTGTGGGAAAAAAGATAATAATATAGATAGTAATTGCTCAACAGCTTATGAATTATTTGGAGAATCAAAACAAAGCCTTCCTGCAAACATCCATACAGTAGACTGCCTTTCAATAAACATGATGAGAAAAGGGGCAGTAAATCAGTTCTAAACATTAAACAACTGACAAGTAGACGTAAAGGGGGTGCCTCATTTTACTTTGCTGGTAATCTTTCACCATTCAAGTCTGAAATGCTACACTTACTTTGCAATTGGATACTCCCACATGTACCCCCATCCTCCGTGCAGTTGCACGCACTGAGTAGCTATGCTGTTTTGGAGATCAGAACACCTTAAATAGCCAAAAAGAAATTGGTTTTTAGAAGAATGTTACGCTGTGAAACATGACGAGATACACAGATAACTGAGCAAGTAGAAAACAGAACCAAACTTTTTATTCTACATAACTGATCTTAAACGCTGGCCATTAAAATACTTTATATTCTAAGGGACTTTCTTTCATCCTTCATGACTGGTAAGGAACAAACACTGTTCAATTTCACGTATTAAAGATTTGTTCTCATTATGAAAGAGCTGTTGGAGAACAAAAGCTTTTAAAAGAGACAAGATTGCTTACCTTTCTCATGGCTACAGAGATTTCTTTCGTAAAGCAGGTTGATACAGTCTCTTTTCATACCAAATCCCTCAGCTTTGTCAAAAATTAACAGCAATGACAGGCTTCCCCCCTACACTCCCACTAGCAACATACCATGATGCTCTTGAGTATATCCATCATCTGAGGATAACTTATTTTCCTCAAATGTTATAGTTTTCTATTCTACAAAATACTGTTATTCTTAAACAGGATTTCTCGCTGCAAAATACAGATTTAACTGCAAAATACAGATTTTAACCCCACTGGAAGTTCAAGTTAAAGTTGAAAGACACGAACCCTCCCACACACACTTTCTAAGCATGTAACTTTCAGAGAAGAAACAGAAATAAAGTGACGATTCAAGTCAATTGCTTCTCATGGAAGAATGTAAGAGTCCTTTTCTTCAAGCTAATCCTCCCCTATTCTCGAAACCACTCCCTCATCTAGTTAAATCCTTACAGTTTATTATATGAACTTTAAGTCCGCAGCAGTGAGTTACTGCAACTCTCTTTCCTAAATACATGCTCAAATTAATTTAGGTACACAATACAAACTGTCACCACAAAACAAAACCTTCAGATCTTTCATCACATATTGGAAAAGAAATGCACAAACTGTGTTCTAAGATCCTTCAAAGTTCTAACTCATGCCATGGACTATACAGAAGGTTTGAAGCAAAATTAACTGGAGACAGTCTCCTGAACTAATTAGGGAATAAAGCAATTCTACATTCAAGCATTTTCTAGACTCCATTAGGGAAAGGGGAAATCCAGAACAAATTGTGCCACTAACCAGTTGGGAATGTAGGGGAGTTTCAAATGCCTCGCTCTGGGAAATTTGTTGAGGAAATAAGTCTACATATCTGAGCTGGCACTAGTTGTTTCCTCCTCCTCAAAACTGAATGCCTCTGCTTACGTACCTGGTACTTCTAGGTAATCACTGCCAGGAACAGCGCTCAATCAAAATCCTTCCTTTCACTGTAGATACTCTCTTTGGATTCCCCCAGTATTCCCTGCTCATTTCTAAGAGCTGTAAACCAATGCATCTTCCACAAAATTATTTGTTCGTGTCTGATGTGCTTTTTTTGTCCCATCTTTGCAAGCAAAAAGAAAACTATACAAATTTATCTGCCACTATCTTAGATGTTTCTACTCATCCAGCTTTCTCTGGTTAAACCTAAGTTAACAGATAACGCCACCAAGTACAGGGAGAGAGAGGAGGAGTTCTGGCCAATAAAGGAAAGCACTGTTTAGTCTCAGCTACAGCAGTAGCTGTAGCCAACTATTTCTTTCCCAAACCAGATAGCTTCAGGAACTGGGTGGGCCAAAGGGCTATTGCTAAGTAAAATTAACTCATTAATGATTAATAATCATATGAGCTTCAAATAAACCTGTGCTTTTAAAAAGAAACAAAGCCCCCCCACTAAAAAAAACAAACCCCCCAAAAAAAACCTCAACAACAATTTTCTACAGCAAAATATAAATGTTTGTCTAAATACCAACAAGGTACTCACTTTTACTTGAAGCTAAAGCTGAGTCCTGGTCTGGTTATTAATGGAAGCCTGTTTTAAAAGCACACTATTGTTTGGAAATTGATCTGTTTAACCAACTCTGGTTTTCAATGTAATTAAGATTTTTGCTGGCTACACCATTACAGCTAAAGCTAGCGGTCTGTATTAGAAGCTGACTAGGTTATTATTAATCAGCCAGTAATTTTATCTCTTCAGTAGATCTGGACAGTTCAGGGTTTTTAATCAGCCTCCTGTCAAGATCATGCAAGTAACCACATACCAATACTTTGCCATAGAAGCTGTGGGGGAGTCCAGACGTTTATCTGCGTGCAGCTGCAAACAGTTGTCCAGAAAAGCTCGGCCCACACAAATCTGCGTTTTCATTTCTGCCAACTTGTGCTGCACTGTCTGATGTTGGAAATAGACAAAGAAAGAACAGAAGGAGGACAGTTGTAAGTGATCCCTGAAGTAGAAAATGGAGCATTTTCTAAAAGGATTTCTGTTAGAAATCACCATTTCAAACCACTGTACCCCAGAAGACAGCTTATTTTCCATACAATTATGCCTTTACCAATCTTATTAGAGAAAATTACGGCCCTTTGCTTCTCAAGACCAACTCAAAACATGACCTTACGAGACAAACCCCAAGAACCTGAACACAAATTCCTAGAGAGCACAGCGTAGGAGGCACTGGGTGCTCTGTCCCTCTCGGCTCCCTCTTGTGGGGGAATGTCCCTTCACTCCGTAGAGCCACCAACTTCCCCAATTAATATCATTTCATCATCTATTGAAAGCTTTTCCTATGCATTCGGTTCTTCAGAGTTTAAGTCATATGCAAAGAGACACAAGCAAAACCATCAGGAAGTTTTTCAACACTGAGTTCTGTCACATTGGAAAAGAGTTTCTAAATAGAAGAGGTAAAAAACATTAAAATAAATCCATTGCTAAGGTTCTGTAAAGCCAGACCAGGCAGGCATTCAACCATCTTTGTGTTATTCTGATAAGGAAGGGGATAAAAAACACCATCCAGTAACAAAAGGTTTTCTAATTCCACACTTCTGAAAATATATATTTTTTATATATATATATTTTTTATATATATATATAAAATCTTCTTTTTTACATATATATATATATAAAATGCTTCCCTTGACAAGAAATATAATGGACCAGTCTACCATTACAAAGATTTGATTTCAAACACTGTACTGTGGCGTGACTAAACGAATTAGACAAGGCAGAGTTCTAATTAAAAAGGATTTTTGATTATATGCATATTCTAGCCATCAGCAATAAAAAGGAAACTGAAGAGGTATGCAAGAATGGATTGCTTTGGCAAAAATAATATACTTTGTTAAGTTTATTTGCCACCTGGTGGTTGGCAGTGGGCTAGCCTAAAAAAGGAGATTATTTTGGAGATCTCTGCACAGCGAACTACCAGAATTAAGAAGCATCCTTTATCTACATTAAAAAACAGGTAAAATGTATTCCTTTTGTGTTAAAGCTGCACACTGCACATACTATATTTCTGAATGGTAGCTTTAAAAACAGATGAAAATCATAATTCTCTGAAAGATGCCTACCATTCCAGCCTCTAAAGGGCCTGATTCTGCTGCCATTCACAGCTAAAGATTTGATTTTGACAAAGGAAGTCTCACGACTAAGATAATTATTAAGTATTTAAAAAGTATATTATATTTAAAGAAGTATATTATACAAAAAAAAAAGAGGCAGGCAACATCCTCCCCATATGAATCCCATATGAACCCATATGAATCACTTCTATCCTATAAAGCAAACACGCAGGAGCTTGGTCTGCTCCAGCCCTAACAGCTAACGTGGTTTTCAGGAAAGTCCGACCATCGCAGTACTGCGGAAAGCAACATCTGTTTTTATGACTGCAACTAAAGAGCGTAGGCAGAAGTGTCTCAAAACACAATTAACTACCACTGTCAGAAGTGAGGTACGCTCACAGAGACCGATCCAACACTTTTATATGCAGTCACTTGAATACCCGGCTAGCTGCTAGCTGAGGAATCTCACTGCAACACCCATAAAGCTGAATACAAACACCTCTGTATGCAGGTAGCAAGGTCACTGCCTGGCAGCACCCCCCAGCATCAGCCTCAGAGTTCCATTTTTCTGCAATGCATTGTGTGCAGGGGAATGCAGCACCTGCACATGCACCAAGCTCTTCTGCAGCCTGTAGAACCCCAGGCAGACACAGACACACACGCAGGTGTAACAGACCCTGTGGTTAGGACCTCCGACAGTAAAACGCAAGCCTAAGAGCAACCAGGTAATTTTCTTCCACCAGCAGCAAAAAGCCTGTTTTGGCCTGCACATTTCACTTCCAAAAGCAGCACTGCTGGGAGGTATCTAACTGAATCATAAAATACATACATCAAGGCTTTTGTGGTGTTGGGCATGGAAGCAAACAACAGCCATGCTCCAACAGTGGAACCTCTGCAAACAGTCCTTTGAAAACAGCCCAGTGATTTTCCTTTGCTATTTCACATATAAAGCAAATGCACCCTGGAATCTGTACACAAGTCTCTCAGTTCAAACTCACCTGCAAGTGTGCAACTGTCTTCCCAAAAGCTTTTCTTTGCTTCACATAATTCCTTGTTTCTTCAAACATGAATTCACAACTGGCAAGAGCCATGTCAGCGATTAGTAGTCTCTCCTTTTGAAACACAAATTACAGAATCCAGTTGAACGAGACCTACATTTCTCCATATCAGATGCACAACTGGGGCACAGATGTGCAGTGTTGTTCATTAAGGGAGGGGGGCAGAAGTCACACTAAGTATCAAATCAGACACATTGCATTACTGAAATTAATGAGTGGAACAAATGCCTCCTGCCTGAAGCTCTGTTAAGACTTTTCCAGGGTACTATTCTATCACAATGAGTCAGAAAATAGCTACAACCACAGGACTCAGACTGACTGAAAAACTCACACCAAATTCTGTTTCAATTATCGGTTTTCACTGCTCAGGTTAAAGAACAACTGTATTTAACAATTTTAATAGGACAGCTTAAAAAAAAAACCCCAAAACCTACCAAAAAAACAACCAAAACCCTGGCTGTTTTTTCCTTCCTCATAACATGTTGAAAAACAGGAACTGAGTACAGAACAATTGCTTCTAGCACCACTGAAATCATCTGATGCATCAGATTGAACCTGTTCATGAATGCATCCACTTCTTTAAAGCAGTAAAACATTTCCTTTGATCAGGTTTTGTACTTGCTCACAGCATAAAATAAAATAAACATGATCCCTACTAGATAAGGCAAGTACAAAGTCATAGTTTTGACAAAGCACAGTCATGCTTTGAAAAACCACATTGCTTCTTTATCCTCTCCAATAATTCCAAAACTTCATAAACTAAGTCGTAACTGTTCTTTCCACTCGCAAGGTATTCTGGCAACTAAACAACTTCGTTACTTTGCTATATGGACAGAGTTCCTTATATCTTTAATGTGCTTCTACTGGTGTAAGAGCTAAAATAGCAGTGCTTACTTGTTTCTTTAAAGAGAATGCCAAATGTATCGGGCACCTCCAACCTGTACTTCATTTCCTAAGCAAAGTGGTTTCATGCTATAATTATACAGCAAAACTGTGGTATGTTCTTTTAAATACATTACCTTCAGCTTCTTCACTAGTTGGTTTGTTGATTAAGAGACTGGGCTGAGCTGATGGGATATCAACATTTTTACCAATGCCCAAAGAATGGCACCGTTAGCACTAGGAACCGTGTACTCCAGCTAAGAAGCAGCAGTTACCAACACAATGTTGCCTACAGACATCCCGATTCTGAGCCCAAGGTGGCTCCCCATGATACACAATCCTCAAGCTAAGGCAGATTCTAACGATGACAAAAATCATCCTGTATTCTTCCTACAGACAGCAAACACTCAGTTCGTCTTACCTGAGGGAGCTCTGCCATCAGATAATAGAAGCCTTTGTTCTCTTTTCCAAGCAAGGCACTGGCTGGCAACCGCACATCTTCAAAAAACAGCTCTGCTGTGTCCTAAGAGGATTTTAAACACAACAGTTTAGAGCCCGACATTCTCATCTCTTCATTCCACTTCCTTTGCCCCATTTTTTTCTTGCTATTGTACACTTTAACTTGAAATCATAGAACCATTTGGGTTGGAAGAGCCCTCCAAAGGTCAGCTAGTTTCTCTCCTACTGAAAGCAGCTCCAGCTAAGCAAGCAGCTGAGGGCCTCGTCCACCTCTTCCCAAAGCACCAAAGACGAAGGCTCCACAGCCTCTCTGGCCCCTTGTTCCACTACAGGATCACTTGTATGGTGAATTTTTTTTTCTTAATACTTACTTAGAATTTCCCTTAATGTAACTTGTGTCCCTTGCCACTCTCACTATGCTCCTCTGAGAAGAATGTGGTGCTACCATCTCTACAGCCAACTGTTAGGTGGCTGAAGACACCAAGAAGATCCTGTCAGATCAGAGCGAACAAATCCAGGTTCCTTGCACACTGCAGGCTTCTTGCATGCATTCTCCTTGCACACTGCATGCTTCAGGCTTATGTAGGCAAACTCAGCATCATACCTTGCATGTGTACCGTTTGTGCTCTAAAGCCTACGAACTCGAATAGCACCACAGTTTTGTTTTATATTTATTTACCTAATGCCAGGCATGAAGAGATTTTAAACTTCCTCCAAGTTAAGTGTTAGGGGTGGTAGCAACTCACCTGAGCTTTCAAGCCAATTTTGTTCAGCTTGCGTCCTTTGATGAAACCTTTTGTTCCATTTTCCACCAGGAAAAGGCTGATCCCATGAGCAGGAGATCGGGCCTCCCGGTTGGTAACTGCAACCACGATCACTACATCACTCATCCAACCATTAGTGATGAATACCTGTAAAATAAAGCAACTTGGAATAAAGCAACAAGCTAGAAAACTGGCATTGACTCTTTCACGGGTAAGCTGAAAGGCAAGCTGCAAGCATCCAAAAGGCTCTTAAGCTTTCAGAATTAAGTGTTTTGAAACCAGGTCTATGAATTAATTAGTTTGAGGAGTGTTGTGTGGGGCAGAAGTGTGAAGTGAAATGCAAAGATCTGTTTCTTTTGTCTGTCCCATGATAAAGAAGGAATATGGTATTGAATGTAGAGATTAAATGAATACAGGGGATCTCTTTTCTAGAAATTAAATTAGCAATGTATAACATGCAAAACTATCAATGGCTCCTTGTCACAACTGCTTATTATAATCCTGTACAATGAGTCATGAACCTGCCAAAGTGATCCATCTTAATTCCAGGTAAAGAAACAAGCTATCTGTCCTGCTTGGCCTCAACTATGCAGCATGAGCAAATATCCTTCTGAACACCTATACATACATATTTCCTTGCACACATTCTCACCACTGGAAATTCCACTAAGGAGAGAAGTGACTATCGGTACCATGTTATCAGCAGGAGCACAAAAGAAAGCAGGGAGAAAGAAGATTAAAACACTCCATAGCTTTAAAACAAACCCTGTTGAACCCACACTTCCATTTGAACACTATTTCTGCCTTCTTGCTTTTTTATTAGGGCAGTGAAGTAGAGGTTAATGCTGCCAGCATTGCAACAGCTTGACAACACACACAAAACACCTAATCCAGTTGGGTTCTTTCTCCTAACACAACCAGCAGGCTCCTGAATAAAGCCTCCACAGCCTGCATTGTGGCAACACAAGTTTTCACTTGGGCCACAGAAGATTTCAGTGATAGTTTATCTGTTTTGTTGTTCAATCTCAGCTGAACCAGCTCTGGCCCTACTTATTCTACACAGGACTTATTTTCTCCCCTCACCCCTTGTCTTCCCAGTTTAAGAGAAAATGGGCCTTTTGATAAGGTTATTTAAAAGCTATAAAAATAACCTACTCAAGCATTTCCATAACTTGGCCTGTAAATTGCCAACAACATCTCAAGTCCTAGGAAAAAAGTTAACAGGGGAAAAAACCAACCACCACCACAGCATAACCCACAAAAAAAGAACCAAAGCGGAAGGACTGGGGGGAAATACTAACACTGGTGAACATCCTTCTCTGTCTAAATGCATTCACTTCCCAAAGCCTACGAGGTGCATGTGTCTGTTCACTTACCTTGCTCCCATTAAGAATCCAGTCATTTCCATCTTTTTTTGCATATGTCCGTATTCCCTGCAAGTCACTAAAATGAAATTCAAAAGGTCCTTCAAGAAACCATTGCAGAAGCTTCAATTTGCATCTTGAATTCTACCCAATATAAAGTAATTTTATACTGTCCAGGCACGGGTGCAGTGAAAACGCAGTGAAACACAGTGAAACACAGTGAAAGAGCTTAGAGTGTAACACAGAAACCACAAACACGCTGTGGAAAGGGATGATAAATCCATGCAATCGGACAAGAGCAGGAGGACCCGTTTTAACGGGTCTGCTTGTAGAAGGTGGTGTCATAAGCACTAACGGGTCAGTATCCCTTACGCCAGTATGCCTTAAGTGATAAACACCAGACAAAACCATATCTTCTAAGCAGGCTCAACCCTGATCAGGAGGTTCTGTAAAAAGCCACTGGCAACATCTACCATTTGTAGAAGCATGACACCAACAAGTTTTGCTTTTCACCTGTCCCTCTCTGTTTCGGGAATTGGCCAGATCAGCTGTGTCTACTCCAAACATGTGCTGTCTGCCCTTCAACAATGATGGGCAAGGAGGGACACTTCTCTGTTTGAAAGGGTTCAGAGAAGAGAAAACAAGGTGCTCTGTTCCACAACAAAAGCTAATAGTAAAAGTCAAGCCCTCTTTACCGAGGTATGTAGTTTTCTCCTGACTACCTGGCATATTAAAATTACGTCCACATGACAAGCAAGTTAGTAACTATAAACTCAGGCTATAAAAGCAAACACAAAGCATATTTGCCCACAGCGGGATTATATAGAAACGGATTCTGACCAAGTATATTGAAAATGACAAAGCTGTAAAGTATAACAGGGTTTTTGAGGTCCTGCCTAACCTAGGATATTGTCTAGTAACTAAAATGACCATATAACCAGGAGGCTCAGAATCGTTTTCACTGACAAATCAATAGACAGCATATAATGTTTTAATATTTAGCTTACCTGCCAGCCCCAGGTTCTGTCATGGCAATAGCTCCAATACATTTGCCTGCGGCCATTCTGGGGATAAAGTGTTTAACCTGTTCTTCAGAGCCATAGTTTGCAATGTAGGGCATGACTATATCTGAATGAAGGCTGAATCCTGGGCCAGTACAGTTAACATACATCCTTGGGGAGCAGGGGAAAAGAAGTTCAGAAAAAAGTCCTACAAACACTAAACACTGAGCTTTACACTGTTACAACATAGACCCAACAATGAAGAAAGCCCCACCACTCAGAAGTCTCAGACAATCTGAGCTGTGGCACTTGCACTGTTATTTATAGAATGTGCTTTCACAGCCAAATGGGTATATAACTTATCAGACTAACAAAAACCTTCCCCCAGCCACAAAGCCCTAACAGTGGAGCACGATGACATTTGTTACTTAAAACGATCATCCGCAATACTTAAAACAAGAGGGTCTAAACTATTCTTTCCATGAGGAAGAGAACACTATTTTCTGTAAGCAAACATATTCCATAATGAGGGCACCTCCTGGAAAAATAATAGTCTCTTGATAATATCACTGAAATTAATCCCGAAGCGTGTGGTACTCACTGCTCCTCCCAGACCACAGCTGAAGAGAGGATATCTGCTCCAATGCCTCCATGCTTTTCAGCGATAGCAACACCCAGCAAACCCTGCTGCCCAGCCTTTTCCCAGAGCTCCCTGCTCACCTGGCCATCCTTTTCCCATCTGCAAAATGAGCACAACAACAGCCATGCATTAAATCCCCCATTGTGCTACTGCTTATTTGTCGTGGCTGCTGCTTCACACAACACCTGCAGCCAGGTTTCACTGCATAGGAAGAGGCTTTCAGCCTCACCAACAGACAATGCGTAGGGTACGTAGACAACTATATTTTGCAGCTAAGAAGTGGTGGCTTAATAATAGTTCTTTTAGTCTTCAAGTCCACAGATGCCACTGTGGACACAACAGGGCACCAACTGTACAAGAAGTTTGAACTCCTGCTTCATATAACACATAACCTGACGTTTCTTTAAGACTTGTGATGAAAGGCAGTGCTGCCTATTGGTCTGAGTACCAGACTGGTATTTCGGAGGTTTAGCTACAACTGGCTGGATAATTATGAGCAGGTCTTTATCTTCCTGACATTCCATTTTCCCCATATACGAAATGAGTGTAACACATCCCTACCTTTTGTGAAAGACTTCAACTCTACCAGTGAGAACTGCTCCATCAGAACTGAGCGTTAACATACCAGTCACTTCTATATAAAGTCAGTCCCTGTGCACTTACCACAAGTGAGTACTGTACCTTGGTAAATTACTGCTTTAAAGAGGTTTCAAGTTTGTAAATAGATACTTGAGGCCTATTTGCTGACACTTTGCAAACTTTAACACCACAGGAATCACTTATTCTTGGAAAAATAGTGCCTCTTCATGGAGTTTGCCAACTCACCAGGAAGTCAGACAGACATTAGTGGCTCGGCTTTTTCTTTTAGTGTCCTTTTTTTTTTTAAAACCACACTTTTAAAATTATATGGTAGACAGATTATACCAGAACATGTCCTCTGACACACCTGTGTGCAGCAGAGCTATGCCACAGAACTTTATCCATAGTTAATGAAGTATCTTGTCCTACACATTTAAGCTCATTCCCAGACCTTTTGCTCCTACACTGGAAATCTTAAACAAACGTCTCTCATGACCATCTCTGCTTCCCCACCACCACTTTCAGGGCCATTCCTGTCTCTACTTCATAAACTATGCCTGAAGCCTCCTTTACCTGAAAGGTGTGAGAACAGAACAGTTCACAGGTTGCTGAAGTGATACAAAAATACAAGTCCAATTTATTCCAGTCTGCCTAGCAAATCATTGGATCAGCAAGCTAGCTGGATCTTCACCAGTCTCAAGCACAGCCAGTACCCATTCACAGACCTACACTAGAA
Source organism: Strigops habroptila (assembly GCF_004027225.2). Lineage (NCBI taxonomy): Eukaryota > Metazoa > Chordata > Aves > Psittaciformes > Psittacidae > Strigops > Strigops habroptila. Next base: position 3,480,960 of record NC_044281.2, read on the forward strand.
GTCATTCTAACAAAAGATGAGGGAAAACATCTGGTTGTGTGGACAGGATATGATTGTTCAGTGGAAAAGCATACTACTTTGAGGTCATGGTTGGAGGGCGAAAAAAAATAGCTGGCAACAACCCTGCTGCAAGCTGTTTCCATTGCCTCCTGCTGTTCATTTCTGCCCCAGAGCCTCAACACCTCACTCACTCAATTGTGCCACCTCAACTGTTTGTGGAAACACACTGTGAGCTGCATCAGGAAACTCATCTAGCAGCATGATTCAAGATCAATGCAAGTGCAATAATTAATAGTGCAAAGCCTGGGTTGGAGCAATCCTAACCACAAACACAGGTTGGGCTGATAATGGATTCAAAGCAGCCCTGAGAAGAAAGACTTTTGGGGGTGTTGGTTGACAAGAAACTCCCCATGACCCAGCAGCGTGCACTTGCAGCCCAGAACCCCGCCATGTGCTGGGCTGCACCCCCAGAGCATGAGAAGCAGGTTGAGGGAGGGGATTCTCCCCCTCCTCTGCGCTCTGGGGAGACCCCCCCCCCCCGCAGACCTGATCCAGCTCTGGGGCAACAGCACAAGAGGGACGTGGAGCTGCTGAAGCGAGGCCAGAGGAGGCCCCGGAGCTGCTGCGAGGGCTGGAGCAGCTCTGCTCTGGAGCCAGGCTGAGAGAGCTGGGCTGGGGCAGCCTGGAGAAGAGAAGGCTCCTGAAGGGGAGACCTTAGAGCAGCCTTTCGGTACCTGAAGGGGCCAACGAGAAACCTGGAGAGGGGCTTTCGACAAGGGCATGCAGCAATAGGACAGGGGGGAATGATTTAAACTGATAGAGGAGAGATTTGCATTACATATTAGGAAGAAGTTCTTCCCTGTGAGGGTGCTGAGGCGCTGGCACAGACTTTTCCCAGAGAAGCTGTGGCTGCCCCATCCCTGGCAGTGTTCAAGGCCAGGTTGGACATGGGGGCTTGGAGCAACCTGCTCTAGTGGAAGGTGTCCCTGCCCGTGGCAGGGGGTTGGAACTGGGTGAGCTTTAAGGTCCCTTCCAACCCAAACCAGTCTGGGATTCGATGAACAAGCCCTTCACTAACTCCCGGTGCTTTCACAGGACCATTTTTCAGGTAAAGTAAAAATTGTTTAAAGACACTTCTGCAGCTTAATGTTTTTTGTTCAAAAACATGTTCTTAGTTAATTTATTTTCTTTCTCCAACTATAACATGATTGCATATAACTAAAATAAGGGAGAAGACCACCCTCCAGCTCTAGTTCAGTGGAAGTACAACGCTTCTACTCTGTGCAGACCACCACACATATTTCCACGGAAGCAAAAAAACAAAGAGAAATGAAAACAAAGATATTTTGTGCAAATGTGTTGGTAATACATAATTCAGCTCACCATCCTACATGTACTGTATTGACACACCTACTCCAATGTAATCCAGACAGTGTCAATGCTTTTTTTAGATCACAGCAGTACAATAGCATAAGAACTGAATCGTTTCCCTAATTCTACCCCCAAGACATTAGTGCCAGAGTTAATACCTACAAGCACGGATTCTTTTGCTGCAACTCAAAAAACTGCATTTGCCGGCTTACAGGACTAATGCCTGCACTGGAGCTCAAAGAATGCAGTGAACTCTGTTTATGTGTGATTTCACCACCACCCCCCCCAATATGATTTTCACAGGCAGGTTTGTTTTAATTGAGTACATTAAAAAAGCTTGAAAATGAAAACAAATATCCTGTTTATCCTGTCAGATTAACACCCCCAGAAGGCATTTTGGGGGGAAAAATGCACATTATTTGGCAAACCAGAATTTTTAAGAGCTATCTTACTGTGCATGAAAAGGCAGCACTTCTTCCTGAAAGAACTTCCTGGCACTCTCCCTGAAGATATCATGATCTGACGAGAAGATCCTCCGAGTGCCTATATCAAGCAAGCTTCTAGAAGAAGATGGCTCGGGGCGCTTTGTGCCATGCTGTTCAGCTTGCAGAGGACTAAAAAAGACAAATGAAAGCATCTGTTAGGACACCCCATTTACATAACCCTTTAAAAAGGAAGGGCACACCTGCGTTGTTAAACATATTTCACATCCCAAGTTTAGCACACTGTTAGGTCTAAAGGATACCCACAATAAATGTAAAACCTAGCACACACTGTACTTCACTGGGCTGTGAAAGGAGGTAAAGCAAGACCAGTTTGTCCTTAACACTTCAACTAAATTAGAAACAATAATAATACATACATAGGTAAGAGGTTAAAGTTCCTGTTCATTAGAGATGCTAAAAATCATCACTGCCTTCTCCCCCTGCCACCCAACCTCCAAAATGCACTTCAACTCAATTTAAACTGAGCAGGTAGCTTTTTTAACAAGTGTGCTTTTTTGTCAGTTCTGTTCATTCTCTACATGCCCCCGAAAGTCTCCCAATCCATGACACTGAAAATTCACACACTCAAAATATAAGCGAGTACAACATGGATTTGCATGCTCTGAGGGCTGTAGTATACTTTGCATTATCACATATATACCTGCATAGTTCTAACCTTGAAAATAATACTTTTTAATTCCTTCTAACTTTCAGTATTCTTGTTGTAGAGGAAGGCTAATCCTCCCAAACTCTGATAAAAAAACATACCTAAAAGTAAAAATGCTTCTTTAACAACAAGTAAAAACTGAAACAGTGGTAGATGTCAGTAGCTGAAACCACACAAGGGAAGTGCAATTACAAAACAACAAGGAAGGGTTTGAAGCTTTTGTATGAGCTTAGAATGTCAAGGATGACATATTACTTTAGGGCTGAAATGAAAAGTCACTTCTTACAATATGTGCACTGTGTTCTTTGACTTGCCTTTATTTTACTGCCACAAAACACCAGAAATCAGAAATACAGAGCTGAGCTATATTAAATGGAAAGGCCTTCACTGTTCCTTTCTCAAACTATTTTGTTCCTCTCTCCTCAGATCCTCAGCACAAGTAATTTTGTGCAGTCCCAAAGAGCTTAACTGAGCCTACACTTAATCACTCCATTACCGAGACAAAGGTCTTTATTTACTGCCAGATGAAGTTACTCGTGCTGTTCCTGGTGCAAAGGATTAAACACGCCTGAAACACAGACTATTTACTTCTAGCGATATTTGGAAGCAGCAGGCTACTGCAACTTGCTTTTCACTATGTTGTCCCCCCCAGACACAGGCTTTCCATGCTGGGCACACAGTGACTTTCCCTAAAGCTCCGTCTTATTTTTAAAGCTGTTTAAGATGTTGCTGAGCTGTATTTAAGATCACCGTTTTGCTTAACCGTGGCTCACAGCCCACATGGCACACAGGAAGGGCCTGGCTGCACTGTCACATCAACCACAGCCCTGGGAGACACAACCTGAAGGTCAGAGGAGGCATAAACACATTCCTGCATTTCTGCTCCCCAAAAACCCCATTCCAAGCGCCCTGCTGCCACGGGTCCAGTGTGCCCAGGAGAGGACACATCCAGCCTGTCACCTGCTGCCGCTATGGGACTTGGTGTTCCCAGAGTGTGGACGAGAAGCAAAGCAAAGGTCAGGCCCATCGAGTGGATGCATTGGGGCTCCAGAACTTGTCACGCACAGCGTGTTCAGGGGGACTCCCAGGCCTGGGGGACACCAGGCGCTCACCCAGAACCCCGCTGCCTCCTGCAAAGGGGGCACAGGCACACACACAGACATACACATCAAGATACCTGTGCCTATAACCTTCCTGCCATACAGACACATAGCACACATCCACACCCCTCCAAACGCATACACAGGGACACCCGCCACGTATGTATAGTCACACAGTATATATACGAGTACATATAGCATGTGCGACCCCATCAACACACATACCCACCCACACGGAGCCCCAGGCTCTGGCGCCCGGCCACGGCCACCCCCCCCCCCCCATCCTCCCGGTGCCTCAACCTCGCTGTATCCCCGGCGGTGCCCACCAACGCCGGCCCCGCTAACCTGGGCTGGGCAGAGAAGGGCCGGGGGCCGGCGGCCCGCAGCAATCCCCGCAGCCGGAGCAGCCGGACCGCCATCTTACGCCGCAGCTGGACAGGGCAGGGCAGGGCAGAGCAGAGCAGGGCGGGCCAGCAGCAGGAGGGGCGCGATCCTTGCCCCGTCACGTTACTGTGAATTAGACATGATTGTTTTCTTTCCGGGTCGTTCCACGGCGGCTGCCGAGTTCTGTCAGCGTCTCTCTTCGCCTCAGCTCCTGTGGCGGGTGGGTGCTGCCCGAAGCCTCTTGTCACAACACGCACCCGTGTAGTCACCCCGGCTCCTGCCTTCTCGCGGTTACAAATCCTCGGATCGAGCTGGGCGTACAGCAGGATTACGCGGAAACATCTGTATTATTGTTATAATAACGGAGCTTTGAAATCACGTTCCAGAGGGCAGCGGGAAAAGAGGCTGCTCGGGCGCACCCAGGGAGGGAGCACGGAGGGGATTATGGCTCTAGGCGTTCGTGTGGTTGTGCGGGGCCAGAGCCGCTCCCCGCTTTGCGCTGGCTCCGTCCGTACCCCCTCCTAAGGGACGGACACCCGGGTCCTCTGTCACCCCTCCCCGGGTCTGTGGGGACGATGGAGGGGGGGGACCTGCGTTCCCCTCAGCCCTGCCCCAGCGCTGCGGGACGGGACGGCACTGCATTGCCCCGGACTGCCGGGGTCCATATCGGCGGCAGGACTCCGGCGGCCTCACGTCGGTAGGGTTTGGTCTGCGGAACCTGCACACCAAAATCCTTCAGCGCTGAGGGTGAGGAAGGTGTTTCATGATTGTTGTGTGCAAGAGCTTTGGGGAGGGGAAGAGAGCATTACTTTCTGGAAGAGAAAACCAGTGGAGGTAGGGGGAAAGAATAAAGTCTGCTCATAGTTCTTCACTTCAGCTCGTGCAGTCACCTCGCTGCACAGGTGATGGATAATACTCTACTGAATCCACTGTTCTGAGCTGGAAGTGGGCATCTGGAGAGGGGCTTTAGACAAGGGCCTGTAGGGACAGGGCAAGGGGATGGCTTTAATCTGCCAGAGGGGAGATTGAGATGAGCTCTTAGGCAGAAGCTCTTCCCTGTGAGGGTGCTGAGGCGCTGGCACAGGGTGCCCAGAGAAGCTGTGGCTGCCCCATCCCTGGCAGTGTTCAAGGCCGGGTTGGACACAGGGGCTTGGAGCAACCTGCTCTAGTGGAAGATGTCCCTGCCCGTGGCAGGGGGTTGGAACTGGATGAGCTTTGAGGTCCCTTCCAACACAAACCAGTCTGGGATCTTTCACTGACAAAGGAGCTCCTACCTGCTTGCTTTTCCTCAAAACCCTGAGCTACAAACTGACTAGAAAATACAACCATCATTGTGATGAGGATTAGGTTAAAGCGATATACAGGCCCCATCAGGCGGATTTTACATGTTTTTCTCACTCTCCACGTGGCGTTGGGGAACCATCAGGCATTAGCTTCTGGAGTCATGAGGTGGCACAAAATTTGTAAGCAAAAAGCCTTCATGTTTGCTGAGAAATAAAACAAAATCTGAAAAGCAAGATTGCAGTGGCTCAAAACTCAAAGCAGATTGACCCAGAAGATTTTTTTCATAATCTTGTCATTTTAAAGCTAATAATTTATTGAGAGGTGAATTGTAGATAATTTGTTCAGAGAATTCCCATGGTTTGGGTATTTCTGTATATTGATCCATAGTCTAAAGCTGTTGTAACGGTTTTTAACAGATAAATATCTTTTGATCAATCCAAGTTTCATCTAAAGTATTCCTACACCCTAATCCAGAAGATGGCACTACAGGAAAAGCTATTCCTTTAGATGGGCCTGCCTGGAAGGAGCCTCACCTCTCGAAGGGTGTTTGTGTGTTCAGTGTGATATAGTGGTGTAAGAAACGCGCTCACCTTTAGAAAAATTTAACTGGGGACGAAGTCAGTGGAGCAGAGGTTTATTTACAGCGCTGGGTGCATTCCTTCATATCCCACATGCACACTTGTGAGTACAGAGTCAGAGTTTCTTATAGTCAAGCCTTTTACATATTCATAGGACTTTTAGGAAGATGAATCCCACCTCCCAACGGCTGATGCAATCTTCATTCTTTCTTCTGCGCATATCCAGGAGAGTCTTTTAAGAGCTGGTTGATAAAGGCTAGTGGTCGTCTTTGATATGAACTTTTGACCTACTTAACCCCGTGCATGTGCCTAAAGCCCTTATCATATAACTTGTTCTGTTACTTCCAGATTAGATGTTGGTTTGATCAAGCATGACTGCCATATGTCCTATGTCTGGCCACAAAAGCCTCTTGTTCCTGTTTGTTTCACAGTTTCAGGAATTTACATTCTTCCCATCCGCCTATGCGATTGTGCTCAAGCAGGATACAATGCAAAAACAAAGGTAAAGCAAGCTTTTGCTGAAGCAAGCTATTTATGTTGTTAATCACAGCGGTGATGCAGAGAGCTGTCTGTCTGTCTGTACTTACAGCCAGAAGCACCCAAGTTACAAAACCAGTTGCAGGCTGAAAACTTGTGCTATGTTTTCATTTGGGAGTCTGATCTCATATTTTAGCAGACTTAGGTATGTGGGAACCATGCAGGGGCAGTTGAGAGGAAAGAAGTGAAATAGAGTTTGGTGGGAATTACTGAATCTGGGTGCCCAGAGGTAAGATTTGGGCCATGCCTCTGAGGTCTGTCAGGTAGAGCCTCCTAGGGAGTGCCCTGCTTAGGCTGGCGTAGGCTCCCAGATGAGCCCATCACCTTGGCCTTGGGGCTGTTGGCAGTGGAGAGGCTGACAGGGGGATGTTGCGTTCCCGGGGATGCCAGGTCACCCAGTTCACTGCCTTGTACAGTCAGCTTTGTTGCAGCAAAAAGATCAGGCAGGACCTATCCTGTCACCCCCACACAGGGTAAAGTGATTAGGGAAGCTGAGAGATGGTAAATCCTGCCCTAAGCCACAGAAAAACAAACTCTATCCAGGTTTCAGGTGTCAGTTCCTGGGGTCAGGAAGTACCTCAAACGGACAATGAAAACAGATTGACATTTTTTATACCAGTTTTTTGGGGGCAGAAAGGTGGTTGTAAAAAATTGGTCATTAAGAATAATGTTGGGTTTGTTTTGGGTTTTTTTTTCGCATGTCCTTGCAGGAAACAGAGAAGAAATAGATACTGCAACAAGGCAGAGAGTGAAAATGCATTGTTGGCCTCCTTCCAGATGCTGTTTCCAGTTTGGGATTGTGCTTTTCTTGCAGCAGCCTGAGGGACTTTACAGAGACACGGCATAGCCAGGGTTAAGTGACAGTGGTGTACCCCTTCCTAGTGCAGGCTGGTCCCAGCACCTCCATTCCTCAAGTGGGTGAGTTTGTAATGCTGATTTTCCCCCTTTTCATGGTGATGCCTTCTCTTTGTTGTGGTCATTTCCCACACTAGTAAATGGCCTGTCCATTCTTCCTGACCTGTAGTACAGATGGCTCAGGAGAGGGGAACAGTTTGCCATGATATTGCGTGTAAATTCTCCTGAATTTGTAGCTCTCATGCTCTCATATTGTGTGGTTAGTGGTAGACTTTTTCCTTTGAGACTCCAAACTGCTGGAGATCTCTGTGTTACGCTGGGAAACACTGCATCCCCCCAGTCATACCCAGCACTAGCAATATCCACCCCTCTCATATTAGAAGTATTGCCAGCATGATGTGAAGACACCAAATCAGTGGGCTCTTGTACAGCGTATTACTGCCCTGACCTGAGGACTCTGTGACATCTGGGCTTTGTTACAAATTGGTTTGGTTGAACAGTCTCTTTTGAGTCACCTATTTATGTTCTTTTTTTATGATTTTCAGTGTTAATAGGTCGTTGCTTCAGCTGGAAAGGACCTGTATCCTCTTCAGTGCCTGCTTTGTTGGGAACAATGTCTAATGTGTTTAGTACAGTGAAAGTAACTTAAAGCATTATCTTGCTGAGAAAAAAAAATGCATATGGTCTTGCAAGACACAAAGTTAGCAAATAAGGGAGTTGTAGGTTACCTGGAGTAAGAGTGTTCAAGTGAAGCTCTGCGGGTAAGGCAGGTTGAAATGAAATTTGTTTTGGTTTTGATCCAACTCAGTGTTTCTGTTGTTCATCTGAGGAGTACCTGTTCTCCAGACATGAAGATTGCACAAGTAAATTCAGGTCGGAACAGCCATAAAAAAGGAATTCTCTTTTTTTCAGGAGAGATACTCTTTGCTGTCTTGCATTCCCACTGCAAGTCAAAGAAATGTTAAAGGAATTGAGCACACAAATCTCATTGCATGCTTTTTCTGTCAACTAAGTCACCTACAACTCTCCAGGTGTGTTCCTGAACTGGGATAATGTAAGTCCTGTTACGTCTGCAGCAGCATCTGTTGCTGCAGTAGAGTGTTCTCCTCCAGGGTTAGGTGTGTTGGATTTGGTTTTGATAACAGACAACTTAATGTGGAAAACCACCCCTGGATGCAAAGGGTAGTTTTGGATGTCCTTTTTTTTTCTCAGAGCTTTTCTTTTGCCATTGGAATGTACTTGGCTTTTAATAATTTTTGATATCCAAGGTACAAATCTGACATTGAAGAACTGCTTATAGGTATGTTCTTCTTGGCTGATCAGTCATTTAAAAGAGATCCTCTGACAGCTGGTAAACATCATATACAAGCCCTGGAGGTGATTTCTGCCAGATGGCTCTCTGTGAATTTGGATGATAGGGACTCCTGTTAAAAGAGCCATGGTTAAGTTTATGTGTGCTACATGTGATGGTGATACTGTCTGTAAAGCCAACCTGCAGGATCTGACCAGAAGTTTTGAAAACACAGCAAGGAACAGGACTGACTCCTCTCACAAAGCACTTTATCCCCTTTTTAGACTTCCAGTCTGTGTTGTAAATAGTGTGTCCAACTATTCATGTCTGATATGAATAGCCTAGAGGTTTGGTTTCTGAGGAGGTTATTTAAAGCTTATTTGCTGTCTTCTTTCAAGAAGAACCCAGGTGCCAGTTTAGCATGTCTCCCCATCAGGGGACCTGCGTGCTCTTCGTCCAACTTTTTTTATGTTGGCATTATAGTGCAGGGCAAGCTGGAATAAGATGCAGAGCTCTCAGCTTACTTCTCCCTTGATACGTGACTCTCCTTAGTGTGCCTTTGCATGGGGTCACACAGCGTTAGTCATGCGGGTGTGACACGAGGTGGCCAAGAGAGACGGGCTGCAGCCGATGGTGTGTGCCTTCAAGTGGGCCTCCTCAGGGCGCAGATCCCTGGTAACCACCTCCCCTTCCTCCAGCCTGGCCTAAATGCCAAATTTCAGCAGTTTATCTCTTAATCAGAGCTGTCGTCCTGTGTAAATCAGCTGCACGCCGTTAAAAATGCACTTAATTTTCAAGTAACAGATCAGAGCAGCAGGTTGTGAATATAAAAGGCACGTAAAAGCAATCACTGAACTCAGCAAACATTAATATACTTCAAGCATTGCTGAAGGTTGAAAGTATTTGTGAAACAGGGCTGTGCAAATATGGCATCGTGTCCCAGAACAGGGCTACTCCGTGTGTGTAATCAGTATTGTATTTGTATAAGGATGAACATACACTTCTGTACTTTTTATTGTATCAGAAGCAAAATGAGTGGTATCCTGTGTGGTGGTAATGGGCACTTCCAGTGGTATTTTAAAGTGTCTCTGTTCAAGCAGTATTGATGCTTTCGGTTTCAGACTTCATATTTATTATTTGTTTGGTATTTGGGAGAAAGCTGCTCCATTTGGCTGGTTTAATGGAGCTCAAATGATAAAGATAACACTGAAATTAGCCTTCAGGAACTGCTTTTTCTTTGTAAGTGACAAGTAACTGTGATGCTATGGTTTCCTAATCCTAAATTGTGTAGCTTTACTGCTCTTCTAACATAGTCTTTTATGTGCAGAGTATATACGTGTCATTTCAATCAAGAATCACTGGGAGTTTGGCTACAGTAGCTCTAATGAGCTGCTGTATCTACTACTGTGGTAGTAGGTCTTTAGTAGCTCTATTGAGCTACTCAGCGTTTCCTCCACAGGTCTTCAGCTGAGATCCAGCCTAACTCAGCCATTAACCAAACCCATTCTCACCAGTTTAGAGTTGGTGTTGTGAAAGGAGCTTGAGTGGTCTCAGCTTCAGCTTGTGGCATGAATTCACTCCCATGCTTTGTGCTAGTTGTGTTAGACACAGGCACCAGGAGCTGCTGAGCAGCCACGGCTGCAACTATTAGTCCAGGCAAATAGAAAAGTAAGTTTTCTTATTCACAGTTTAGCAAGGGGCTGGGAGAGAATTAGTCTGTATGGCAGAAATGGTATGAAGGGAGCTGCTCTTGAACTGGGTTTAACCTGCACTAAGGAAAGGATTTTTTTAGCAGATGCTTTGCTGCTTTCAACAGCTGGTTTAGCTGAGTACCACCCTTGCACAGGTGTAGGTATTGAGTTTAAAGGATGTAGAAAGGAATGCTGGATGGTTGCATTACCACTGTGGGGATTAGCAAGGTTGCCTTGTGGTTGTAGGGATGTCCTCTGAGCTTGCCTTCCTTGTGTGACTTGTTTCACAACCTTAGCAAACTTGCCAAGGAGGTAGATAAATCCTGTTCTTCTGAAAGCATGTTTTTTTTTATGTATGGTGTGGCTTTTATGTGTTCAACTAATTGCTGGGTTTTATTCCATCAGGGGTGCGTGGGAGATACAGCTGAGAAGATCAGATGTGTTCTTGAATAACTGAGGAACAGACCAGAGGAAACCTGGTATGTTAAAGAAAAGCAGAGGTGTTTTATTTATTGGCTTCTGTAAATAAGCTTAGCTTTTTAGATATACAGGAATGTTCCAGATGAGAGACTCTGAATTGAAACCACTTTTTAAACTAATGAGGCAGTTAATAAGCACTGTCATTTGCATGGAGGAGAGCAACTTGAAAAATGGTATTGTTCGATATAGCATGGAGTGAAAAATGGATCTGTTTCAGTCTCACAAAGAGCCAAAGAAGATGCTTTCCAGAGCAAACAGCTGGGAGAGCTGATATTTAGAAAGATAAGGAGAAAACTTACTTGGTTTTTATGTCTCTGAATTGATAGAGCTGAGTTGTGTAATAGCCTAAGGAGTAAGCATAAAATTCCCATTCCCAATTTCCTCTGGGGTACCAGGTGATCCTGATATGTTAACATTCTCAATGCTTATGTTTTTCCTTGGATGATACCCAGGTTTGGATGTGCACATCTCCTGTAACAATAGTGTAGGAAGCAATTAATCCCTTTTACTTGGAATGAGGTGTAGCTTTCTCTTATTTTTGCTGGGGCTTTTGGGATTCTGTGGAGCATGTGTTTGCTTGAGCCCTGGAAAAGAGTTTAGTTAATGGGGACTAAGAGCCTGTGAATACGAGCTTTCCCTCAGAGCAAAGAGACCTTTTATGAGCCCTGAGTACCATGAACTCTGGCAAACAGTCTATAAACTTTGTCTGCTTACTTTAGGAAGCAGAGATCTCTACTATTCTGCACTTTAATGATGGGGTGAATGGCAGTTTCAGTTTTAGTAGCTATTTTACAGCCTTATTCTGTCATAATTCCCTGTAAAGCTTTAGAACTGACCCACAGGTGCCCTGTAGCCTCTTTCTAAGTATTTAATACTATGTGGTGTCCCCAGACATGCTGAACTTACTGCAGGATGGATGAGGGTCATGTTGTTATGACTAGCTACTTAGCTAGGTTGTAGGTAACACTCTCTCTACAACTACCTGAAAGGAGGTCATAGCGAGGTGGGGGCTGGTCCCTTCTCCCAAGGAACAAAGGACAGGATAAGAGGAAACAGCCTCAAGCTGCACCAGGGCAGGTTTAGATGGAGATGAGGAACAATTCCTTCCCCAGAGGGTGCTCAGGCATTGGAACAGGCTGCCCAGGGCAGCGCTGGAGTCACCGTCCCTGCAAGTGTTCACACACTGTGTAGCTGAGGCCTCAGTGCCATGGGTTAGTGGTGGCCTTGGCAGTGCTGGGGAACGGTTGGACTTGGTGATCTTAAAGGTCTTTTCCAACCTGGTTGAGTCTATGAAACCAAATACCACCATCCTCACTGTAGCTGTGGACAGAGACGATCACCATCATGCTGCTTTGAAGCATATGCAGAGAATATTGAATGAAGGAGACATCTGATGGGGGGTGTGTGATTTATAAGCTTTAACTTTTGAGGTGGTTCACTCTGTGCTACACTGACCTCCCTACAGCTCTACCTGACTTCAGTATTTTCTTTCCTTATATTCAGCTGTGGAAAGTTAAGAGTGTCTGTGCTGTAGAGATTTTTAAACTCAGGCAACTGTGCCAGTTCAGAAGAGGCTTTGAATTAAATAAGACTTTTATCCTGAAAATGAACTCTTTTTTAAATTAGCCTTATCACAAGGCTCTTTCCATACAGTACAAGCATGCTATGGCTCCCAGCTGCAAGTCTACATGAAGCTTCAAGCAATTGGCTTAAATACACAAGACTTGGTTTTCCCTAGGTGTAACAAATGATGGGTGCTTTGTTTCTTCACCTGTCCACTCCTCAGCCTGCTTCACAAGTTTCATGGCAACCATGAGAGAGAGATTTAATCTTCTTATTTCATGTGGTGCCTGTCACTTGTGATCTCATAGCTCTTGTAGCTGAGAAAAATAACCTGAAGTGTGGCCAGATGTGGTGAGGTGGAAGCACTCCTCCTTGCTTCTGATTCTCTTAAGGATCTGCCTTTGTAAAAAGTGGATGTGACCTGTACTATGTAGCTCTGTTCTGCTAAGTATGCTCAAAAGAGGTTGGAAGTTGTTCAAAGCTGTGTGCTCTGATGTAGACCAGAGGCACAGCAGTCTGTCCCTGGCATACAACAGGGAGGTGAGGAAGGAAAAGGTCAGCACAGAGAACAGTGCCCCAAGGAGAAATGTTCCAGATGGCTGTAGAGAACATAACTGAGGAGCCAGTGTGAGGTGCTGCTTTTGTCCTTGGCTTTCTCAAGACTTCGTGCTGTCCACCTGTCCTGGCCCCTCTCTTAACATGCTCCTCATTGCCCAGTTTCACTCATGAGACCATGAAGAGGCCAAGTGAGCTTCAGCAGATGGTTGTGAGGTTGGACGCGAGCTGAATTCCCTCGGAGCCATGCCACTGGCTGCACTTCACTCCGTGACATTTCTCTGTGTCTGAATGCCTTTCACCCAGCAGAAAACTGTACACCCTGAAGGAAGTACACAATGTATGTAACCTGTGCAGATGCAGTAAAAATAAATCTGTCTGCTTAAAAGTATAATGGCAAGTAATAATCATCATTACTGTTCCTTTTAACCAGCATGAATAATCCCTCTTGAAATCCTTTCCATGCACATGCATTTTTATTGCTTTTATCCATCCCCCTCATTCACTTCTTAGTGCAAAGTCTTTCCAGAGGATTTGCAATAGCCTTTCTTTTACAACAAACAGTTTGATTTAGGAGTGCTGCTGCCTGTTATTGCTACATTGGTGGAGAAATGAAATGTTTATGGACTAATCTATACCATCCTCCCAAACCATAGATTTGGGTAATGGAAAGTTCAGTTTAATGCTTTAATAAAGCATGGTCTGATATGTACTGTGCCAATTAATCTAGAAGGTAGATGTGAGGGCAAGATTTTATATTTTCAGCAATATTTCAGACTTCATTTTGAAGTAAATGTAAGTGCCTTCGTAAATGAAAGTGTTGCTTGTTTCATTATGAAATAAAGGAGGAATAATAGGTTGCTAAGGAAGCATTTCTTTCCATTACACATTTGAGCACTTCCTTGTACCCCTGCAAAAGTCAGCCTCCCCAGCATGAGAATGGAGTAGATTTAAAGCTGTAGAAGATAGTACTTGGAAGAAGACTGTTTGAACGTGTCATGTTTAAAGCCTGAGATTTGGTTGAAAATGTGCTAAAGTGTAATGATTGTTCTTGTAGTAATGGCATGAAATACCATTGAGAGGGCAGGGAAAAAGAATATATTTTGGTAAAGCAAGTTTACATCACTGTGAGGGTTACACTTGTGGAGTTTGTTCAGACAGCAGTGTTGTACATACTGTGGCTTTTAATACCTCAGTACTAATGGAGAGAAGATGGTTGTGAAGGCTTAGAGGGATTAGTGATGTGAACAGCCAAGTTTGCCTGCCAGAAAGAGGATATCTTTGCCAAACTTTCTCTTCTTGGGTTTGCTATCACAGCATGAGGGTCAGGGCTAGCAAATCTGTGTGAAAGACCCAGGTAATGTTCTATAGTGATGTCAGGCACCTCAGTAATAGGAAATAATCACTCATGTTGCTGTTGTGTAAAAGTGTCGGAGATGTCTCCAAATAGGTGGCAAATTTTCAGAGCCTTGGGCTGATGCTGTGAGGGGGCAGTGAGTTTATATGCTGCTCCTGCACTGTTTGGGTCAAGTGCACTTTCTATTCCTTCTTGCTCTAGGGAAGAGTGTTGCATCTGTTGTGCTTCCTTGGTTTCTTAGCCTGTAGGTAGGAAGGAGAGAGGGTTGTGAGACATGTCTGAACAGCCTTTGCCCAAATGAGCTTAGGGCAGTAGGTGGAGCATGCTGTGTACAACACTTGGGTGTGTAAGTCCAGTAAATAACTCCTGGAACATCAGGCACGTCTGACTGCTATGTTTTGTTGCCATGGATAAACTCTCCTTTCTATCCATCTGGTCTCTCTTTCTGCACAGAACTGCACCAACCACTGGCTGGAGACCATTCTTCTAAACCAAAGTCTAGTTCAAGTCTAGGGAGAACATCGATGGAGTGCAGAAACAGCTCTTCGTTTTAAGAGCCCAGTGTCCATGGTTTTGACACTCAACTGCATGTAAGAGGAAAGCACCTGTAATGTAAGTGGGACAATGGGGACAGGAGACTGTGTCTGGTGGTCTCTTTGCTGGGTGTTGATACTGTGAGTGGCTGTGCGAGCCCGTTTGGGTCTGGGATATGTCCAAAGCAAAGCACTGTGAGTAGTACAAAACAGCTTCTGCCTTTTCCTAGCTGAGGATCCGGACCCTTGAGTGGTGCTAGACAGAGGGGCACTGCTCCTCTTGCAGTTCTCTGCCCTCTGAAATCCATCCTGCTCAGTGCATATAGACCCTGCTCTCGGAGGGGCTTCTTGGCTATCCCAGGACTGGCAGAAACAGCCCTGGAGATGTCTTTGCTCAAATGTGTGGTGGTAGCTTGCTCTCAATGAATACAGCCTGTGTCAAGAGCAGAGTTTCATTCCTGGGCTCGGTGACCACCTCTCCTCAATCATTCTGACCTTTCTGCCTAGGTTTTGTAGGGTGCCTGCTCACGGCGCTGGTCTAGTGCTGCATACCAGGGACCAGAGTTCTGCAGCTTGACCTTTCTCTGGAGATTTAGCCCTGCTCTCAAGGAGAAACTCAATTATGCTGAGTAATGGAAAGTATGTTCATTAACAGTGTTCTATTTAAAATACAAAGCAAATGGAATGATGGCAAGAGGTGTCAGATAGCAGGGACTGGGAATTACTTTTTCTGTTTGGAGCCTGAGCAGATGCAGGGCAGCCTTCCCCAGTTGCTCTCTGGGGGTAAAGAAGGAGCTTGCTCATGGGGCATCATGTGCTGTACAGGACTGCAGTGATGGTACTTGTGTGGAGTGTTTCTCTCCTTTGGTGAACAGAAAGCAGCCTTTTTTGAGGAACTTTCCCCAGGACAATGCTCATATTTCCAGTATGGAGACAGTAAGAGCATTTACCACTTCTTTTGTCAACCTGTTCCAGTGCCTCGCCACCCTCACAGTAAAGAACCTTTTTATATCTAACCTGAACTTCCCCTGTTTTAGTTTGAACCCATTACCCCTGAATGTGAGTTTTTACAAATGGGTTGCTTAACAATCTGTCTGCTTCTGCAGTGATGAGAAGTCATCCCATTTTGCTTGTGCTGGGGGTTTGGGCCCCAAATATTTTAGAAATTAATAAAACTTGTGATTTCAGCAGGGAAAATACAAAGGAAATTTCAGCCTTTCGGGCTGTGTCCGGTCTCAGACTAGGCTGGTTCTGTACCTACATGTCAATGCAGTGTGACAGGGCAGTGTAAGAAGGAGGCTGACAGCATATGTGGTGAGATGTTTTGGGTTTTGTTTGTTTGCTTTCCCAGCAACTGAGATCTGTTGTGTGTATGTGTGTAGGCACTATGCTGAGGAGCAGCAGGGTGTCTAGCAGTCCCTTGAGAAACACCCTATAAATAACTTGCTTTAATGTGTCTCTCACTTATTTTGGCTGCCTTTTTAGGATGAGGTTAAATAACAACTTCTATCGAGTGTTTCCCACTGTGCATGTGGCAACCATAAGCCCTTGTAAACTACCTGCTGGCATAAGTCTCTGGGCAGGTATAATTCAGAGATTTGCCTCATTGTACGTGCTGGCACTTGAATTATGGTTATCTCATTCATAGTAACTTCAGATGAAACTGGAATGTAATAGAACAATCTGACACTTGGATGGGGATTAAGGCAGTTTCAGGAACGCTTAAGGAAAAGAGAGAGGAGCTGCATTTAAGGTTAGGGGGTGTGGTTAATGATTTCCCTGAGCAATAGCTATTCCCTTGTCACTGGACAAGAAGTAGTTGGATTCCTCTTGCCATGGCCCGGGGAGTGACAGCCCCAGGGCTGGTTCCCAGATACAGAATCCTTTGGGGTGGCTGGAAACTCTGATTGCTTGTTCTAGTTGTCCATAAAGCTGTAAACAGACAAGGTGGCTCGGATCCTTTCCTAATAGTGCTGTGGGCCTGCTGTTGCAGCATTATGGAGGAAGTCTTGTTGGGAAACCCAACAAAATCTTCTCCGTGGGCCACACTGGCTGCTTTTGGGTCTTGCCTGCTGAACAAGGTGCCACCTTGGGAGCTGTTCTGACACCAGCTACCAGGTCTCCTTCTCCCAGAACTTTAAGTGCTGATGTAGGTGTTGGATTCCTAATTACTCCTCCTCCCAGTCCCCAAAGAAAACACTTTTCATTCAGATTAAGTAGAATGACCTGGAGATGTCTGTCTTTTTTTCCTTTTTCCCCCTTTTTTTTTTTTTGATAAAACTTTATTTTGTGAAGTACAATATACAGAGAAAACAGATCAGGTTCTGAGTGCTGCTTTGAGTGTGTTGGTACAGCTTTAGGGGGGGAAAAAGGTACTTTATAGCCACAAAATGACCACAGGGATTTATTGATGCTTTATTTTTTTCCAAGAGATTCCATCATTTCAATGCAGACAACATGGAAAGAGATGCTCAGGATAGATGGATCCTGGGTGGCAGCAGTTTATTCCATCTAGCTTGCCTTGGTGAAAGTTCATGGTTTTTAAATTAAAGTGTAGTGACCCAGAGGTGATACCTATGGATGGACAGGTAAAACTGGTGGGGTCAGAGGCACGTATCATCCAGTTCTATGCCGTTTCCATGTTGGTGGTGACAGACTGAGCAAGAATTCCAGGCAGATCTTGAGTGCCGTCTGGTCTTCCTGAATTTGGCTTGTCCTGGGAAGCAATGGGAGAGTTGGACTTGAAGCTGGCTGAAGAAACACTTGCAAGATGACAAGCCAAGCCCTTGATTTCTGTTTTGAGGTGTTTGTTGCTTCATAAGAGAGTTGGCAATGTATCTTTCTTGGGATAGAATAACAGGCCACAGACACACGCAGTATTTTATGTCTGCATTTTAAATACAGCTGCTGGCTTTTTCTTTGGACAAAATAGCAGCATATCAAGGTTGTGTGAGGTTTTTTGTTTAGGTGGGTTTTTTTCTTCCTACTTGTAGAAGAACTGCTAAATGATTGGGTACTTCTGAAGCCCTCTTTTGACTATTGATCATGACTGTTAAAATACTCTTTTTCAGATGATGATTTTGTTTGAAGAGCTGTTCTGGATAATTCACACAAGTATTCAGGCTACATAGTTTGTTAGAGATTTCTGTAACAAATTATCAGAAGGTGTTGCTTTGATTTCCTTTAAAAAACCAAACAAAATCTCAGGGTGCTTATAGGATAAATGTCTCAGGCTGTCAGTTTGCACAGCTCAAACTCTGATTTTTGTATGACAACAAGATATAGGGTGATATTTAAGCATGAGCATCTCTATGCTTGTGAATAAACTGAGCATTTCTTTTCACAGTTTGGGTATGTTTGTTTGAAAAATCCACTAAACACAGTTTCCAACCAGTTACAGAGCTGTGAACAAGACCCAGGGATCTGCATTCCTGTTTTCTTTGCTCTTTACTCATTTTGTTCTATTTGGACTATTGGGGAGAAGGTGTCATGTTGGTTTTGTGACTTATACTTGGCCATGGGCATGTAGAAGGCTTTAAGCACAGCAAACAGACCAGGTTAAGTGTGCAAATGAGAAGAACATACCGTTTGGCATCTGGGGAAGTCCACTTAGACAGACAAGATGTGCTTTACAAATGCTGTGGAGAAGATACAGATATGCTAGTTAGAAGGAGCAGCAAATGTTAATTTGGGAAATATCTTTAAAAATAACAGCAGTTTCTGAGCTGACGGCATTAAAAACACACGTTCCTGATCACATTTGACCCAACAATGTGATAGAACTTTCTAAGTGTAGTGTTTATTGTACAAATAAATTCTCTTCCTGCTTAAGTGTGGTAAGACTAAATCTATGACGAATAGAGCACTTTTTCTAAACATTAGCTATAGGATTGGTTCCAATCACTGCAACTGCTCTACAGAAGGCTGGAGAGTTTAGAGATCTGGTGTTGGCCAAAGTAGCCTTCTCTGTGGCTGAATCTAGTCTTCTGAGTGGTGTGACTGCAGGCTAAGCATATTGCAGTAGTCATTTTCATACATAAGCCTTTCAACCTAACACAACTGTAGCTTTGTATATTTGCCTGAGAAGCTAAAAGCAAACTGCAATGAAGCTCTGTGAGGGAAGGAAGGAATGTAGGATGAGAGGGTGTTGAGCTCTTGCACCTACCCTCGTAGTTGATGCAGCCGTTGGAGTCTTCCTGACCTTTCATGAGTTCATCTACTTCCTCTTCTGTCATCCTCTCACCTGGAGAGTTGAGAGACCTCTGTTAATTCTTCCACAAACAGCTGAACCCTACAGCTTTTCCGAAGGCTTTCCTTGTTTCCTGAGTTAGTAACAAAAAGACCTATATGTGGACTGAGCATTAGTAATTTTAACTTTCAGTAGAAGTTTTACATGTGCATATAGACACAGGGATTCCAATTATTCCTACAGAGTAAGGAAATTATGCAGCAAATCCCCTACTTTTGTCCATGTGTATTATGCCGCTGAGATGTACAGCCTTTTTTCCCTATTATTCATATAACAGGCACTCAATACCTGCTCTGAATTTAGAAGTAATAAACCAAGCCTTTTCCTTTGGGCTTTCTACTGAGTTTTGTGTTTGCTTTCCATGTGGGTTACCAGTTAGGAAACACAGTTTTGTTTGGCTTGGTAGCCTCCTACCTCTCCAAACCAGTTAGAATATCCTTCCTCCCTCTCTCATGCCATCTAACAGCAGCAATTTTTAAAGTGCTGTCAGAGAAGATAATCCCTTACCCAGCGTAGCCAGTACGTGACGGAGCTCAGCGCCCATGACTGTGCCATTGCCTTCCTTGTCGAAGACACGCAGACCTTCAACGAAGTCTTCATAGGTACCCTGCTCCTTGTTGTTAGCAGCTGCTTGCAACATGGGCAGGAACTCCTCAAAAGTGATTTTCTTGGCATTCAACTCTGGAAAGAAAGCACCAGTTGCTACATGCTAGACACTTCTATGTGTGTTCTTTTGGGATGTTTGCCCTGAAACGGGGGAGAACCTCCCACCTCATCTGCACACCTCTTTCTGTCCTTTAGTCTTTGCCTCAGGGTTTGGCAGTTCCTTTGCAGAACCTGCATTCTCTCGTATCATGGGAGTTAGTATGCTTACGTGCGTGTTGTATTTCTCTTTCAGAAATGAAACTAGCTGTGTGAGTTGATCTTTGAAAGGATTTTGTGAGCGGGGGAACTGCAGAAGGCAATAAACCAGAAATCTTCAGCCCAAACAGTGGGGAAAAAGTAAACAGAGTGAGAGGTTGCAATTTAGGTGGGTCCCTGAGGTTGCTGGCATGTTCCTGACCTCTTCAGGGTCTCTTAGATGTGGTAGCAGAGACTCTTAGCACAAGAATAAACTAATCAAAAATATGAATGTCCAGTGGGGGTGGTGGCCAGATTTACTACTGACATGTTCAGTGTGGAGTTTTAAGGACTCACAAGCTTAGTGCATCTAACCCCTTTGTTCTCATGAGCCAGAAGTTGTCCTTGGTGAGGCCTTCCCCAAAGGTTTTCTGTTGGAGGAAGGCTGACAAATCAAAGGATCTTTATTTTTCTTCTTTTTTCTTTTTATTTTTGCCTTCTCCTGGATCTTTGCAAAGAGCAGCCTTCATCTGGGCAACAATGAAATATAATAGATGGAAATATGCAAGAGATTCTTGACTATACAGTTGTTACAGGAACCATTTTGCTACTCAGCTGTATCAAAATCACTGGCACTTATTGCTGTAGTCACCTAAAGTATTGTCATGGTCTCACCTCTGTTTTAGTCCTCTGCTCAGTGCTTCCTGCTTGTGCTAATGCTTAACTCAGCCCTTCTGAATTGTTCCTTGGAGCTGCCTTTACCAGGCCTGAAGGTTTGGATATAATTTAGCCCATCTCAATATGGTTCAGCGTGGCTGAAATCAAGGATCACCTGCACTAGGTCCTTGTTAGGAGATGACCACAGTTTTTTACCATTTCTTTATCTCTAAGAGGGGAGAAAAGGAAATGGAAAATGACTGCTATGTAAATGGCCAACATATGCCTGAGCATGCCCTAGTTTGTAGGAGCTTTGAACAGACCACCCCAGCCAACAGAAATATATGGGTGGGTTTCCAGTCCCAGGGCATGTCTTGGTTTATGCAGAAGATCCTGCACTGTAAGGACCTGAAGAGTATCAGCTATTGGAAATGGACTTAGCAAGGGCTGGGACATAAATGGACTGCATTGCACCTACAGCAGGTTGGCACCAAAATGGTCCCTACAGGGACTTCTCCACATCCTAAGGAGGTTTTCCTCCTCCTGAGCACGGAATTCATCCTCTTCAAAAGGAACTGGAGAAATTCCATTCCCTTTCAGAGCAAAAGCTCCTCTCCCTCCTGCTGTGACTGCTGATGTCACCTAATGACAGTTCCCCAGCCTCAGGAAGGGCCCAGGAGACACTGTAGGATACTTACCCTCTTTGCTGGGGTTGCCCAGGATCTTGTTGATCTCGGCATTTGTAGGGTTCTGCCCCAGTGCCCGGATGATATCACCAACCTGGCTCAGGGTGATCTTGGCATCACCAGTCCTGTCAAAGAGGAGGAAGGCCTCCTTGAAGTCTGCAAGGGAAGAGCAACAGTTAAACTGGGCCGGGCAGCTCTCTATTGACAAGTTGTATTAACAAAGACGTGAGCCTGCTGTCTCCTGGCACTGCTCCACCAGCTCCGGAGGAGTTAGCCAGGGGAACCTTTGGCTCACAATCCCAAGAAAAACTCCTCCCCTCTGACATTTTGGTTTCACTATTTTTAAACTTTTATATCTACATTTCATAGCTTTCCTGGCTCTAATAGCTATCAATGGCTTTCTGATTGACCCCATGGTTATTTCAAGCATGGGGCAAGATAAGTTTTCTACAGGCACTGCCATTCAAGAACAGGTGTCTGCATGACACAGCAGCAGAAGGTACAGATGGTGTTATCCACTCCACCTTATCTCACCAAGGACTGGGGTTCTTCTGTCAAAGCACCTTGCAGTGCAAAACATCCGGCTGTTTCGGTGGGTCCTCCCTGCAGTCCTGGTATTTCCACCACACAGTGCTAATGGGAAACATGAAGGTGGATTTCAAATGCTTCTACTTTAGTTTTCTTTTAAAGTTGCCTTACAATGGCATTTCTGCCCATGTTTGTCCCCTCTCTTCTCTGCTCTTTGCAATCTGTCCTTGCTTCTTACAGATGCACAGATATTTGGTTTTCCAGTGGTAATACTTGTGTGGTGCCTTATTCCAGTGCATTTCCAGTGTGTGCACTTTGACACTTTGCTTCTTTCACTGCTGCCAAATGATCAACCTTCACTTATTTCCCCCTTGCGGCTGACCAAGGAATTGGGGTACACACGTTTCTCCTACAAAAATCAGCCCACACGGTTGCCTTCATTGCATTGCCAGTCTTCATCTTCTGTTGCAAAGCTCCGTGTTAATCACCTTACTATATTTTTCATCTTTTTATAACATTTGTTGCAATGAATAAAGAAATATGCTTAAGGGGGACAAACATCCAGGGTCTAGCTAAAAAAGCATCCTTGAACCTCATGTCAAGAGCATCTCAGACTGCTGTTGATCATTCCTGCATTGCAGTGTCTGACGATGCTGTGTTTTAGCTCCAAGTAAACCAAGTGAAATGTCTTTCCTGTGTGTGCTTCCAGCAGCCAGACAGGCTTTGTGTTTCACAGCTCATGTAGGTGGATGTTCTTTCTGCCTTGGGGCAGGTTTAGAAGTAATAAACCATATTTCAAATCATGTCTTCATTCATCTTGTGCTGAGGACAGGTGACGCAGAGGTATTTAGGTTCTTGCTTTAGCCGTCCATATACCTACTGCCTTAGTGGAGGAGTTGCTGGCACGCAGTAAAGCTGCTGATACACAATGTTGGCCTGCTGGGCTGTAATCTAATACATCTGAAACTAATCCCCTTACTGTCTGATGTGAGAGACCTATAACCCTTTACTGTGAACCTTCTCCCCTTACAGCTTTTATTGCAGGGTGTGAAATCAAGGACCCGTGTGGAGCTTCCCCGTACAATATATCAGCTTGATGCCAGCTCCTGCTTTAGCAGCTGAGGTTGATAGAGCTGTAGTGATTTATACCATATGATCCAATCTTTCATTCGGTGCATTAATGACATTTAGCCAGAGTGAGGTATAAAACAATGCCAGTTTGCTATTAGCAAAGCCATCAGGAGAGTTTCTCTGCTTTGTAAATCCTATGAAGTTTTATCTTCACTGGGTTCTGAACACTGGGAGAAAAGGCCTGATTTTATTTTTGTGTCTCAGGCATGCATTTCACTGAGTTATCTTTGCTGTGGGGTTTTTCTTTTTAGTTTTGGGTGGTGCGTGTGTATATAGAGAGAGAGAGAGAGAGAGAGAGAGAGAGAGCGAGAGAGAGCTAGTCCTAGTTTATACCTCTGCTGGAATAAGCACATTTCAAATCCCTCTCTGCAGAGGGTACCACTCAGCTGCTGGTGCATCAGCCTGTATGGATGGAAATAGTTACTGAGGGTGGGACATCCCTCTTCCTGGGAAATTCTCCCTCTCAAGTAGGTTTAAATGCTCTGCTGCTTGGGTCAGTTATCACAGCATTACAGCAGCTGGATGAGCTGAAATATGTAGGGAAGCTGAACAAAACCGTTTTCTTCGTTACAAATGCCAGCAGCTTGGAATCGATGGCATTTTTCCATAAACCCTCCCAACCCTTTGGTAAAACTTTTAGAATTGAAAAGTGAGGAAGAGTCCAAATGATTTTCTTTGTGACCAGGAGTGTTTAGACTGCAGGAAGAGAAATGTTTCCAGCCCCACTTACTGCGCTATACCTGTCCTTTATTGCTTTGATAGTGTAACCCAGAGCAGGCTGCTGTTCAGGAAGTTTAGGTCTCTCCCTTAAGACCTGCTTCTAGCTATTCCTCTCCCTCTGGATTTCTAGTAAATCCCTGTATCTTCTGTCCTAAGTACTTTGTTCACAGTGAGAGGTGCACTACATTTGCTGCTGAATTTTTGACATTTCTTTAAGACCTGCATGATTTAATACAGCCCTTGGGATATTTGAAACACTCCAACATAGATTTCCAGAGCTTCAATGGGGATTTTGTTCATGTCAGAGTTTTTAATCATCTCTTTCTAGCAGATTTAAAACCCAATTTGTAACTCGCTGGTGGCTTGTGAAGCAGAGAATATAGCAAGATGCTCAAGAATTGCAGCATGCCCACATTGTGTTCATAAGCAACAGTTTACACAAGTCACTTATTTGCTAACTACTTCCATGCATCATGAATGTATTTACAGTAAAGCAGCCTTTGTTCCTCCCTTCCCCAACACCTCCTGGTAAAAGTAACATATAGACCTCTTCCATCTTCTGCTCATGTAAAATTGCAATGTCATTGCAGCTAAGTTAAATTTTCAGCCCACTCCCTCCTCCTGTTGTCCTTCATCTGCCTATTCCCGCTATGACTTTCAAACGCAAGACTTTGTTTTCAGCATCCTTGTGAATGGCCAGTATAGGAGCACAACTGAAAAATGTTTAGTAGGTAGAGCTGGTAACATGGCATAAACTTCTCAGCTTAGGCAGCATCTAAGCACCCAGATAAATGACATGTAAATCTACAGTCAGATTCTCGTTCAGCGTAAGTCAGCACTGCTCCTCTGAAGTCAGCAGTGTGGTGATTTATACCAGCTGAAGTCCTAGCTCATGCCTTCATAAAGGTTGAGCTTCTGAGCTTGTAGCTCCTCTCTGAACCCACATACGTGTAAAACACATCAGCTCTCTTGTAACTTACCATCCTGTTGCTCCTTGGAGAACTCGATCTGTTGGAAGGAAATCAATCACAAAAAAATAGCTTAGGAGGGGGGGGCTGGGGGAGAACCTGTTTGTTTCCTAAAGCATCCAGCTCAATCCATGAGTCATCTTCCAAAACAGCAAAAATGGGTCAGACGTGCAGAAGTAATTGCAGATAGCAAAAGAGCTGTTAAGGCTAGTGAATCTTTAGCGTTTGATGGCCATTATGTACCCCCTCCTGCCCCCTGGTAAAGTTTAACTTTGATTTCACTTACCGTTAATTTGGTCAGGAGTGAAGGACTGCAGTTGGGAAGAAAAAGAGAGAGAAGAGAACTAGTACTGCTGAAAATGCACTGAGAGAAAGCAAATAGCACGGAGTAGCTGAGCGCTCACATCTGTCTTGCCTGGTCTAATTAGGCCATAGCAACCTAAGCCAGCAACTTCCCTTGCAAAAATGCATCACTAGGTCTATTCTTAAAGATTTCATTAAAATCTACATCCCAGGGCAAGCCAGTTTTGTGGCTAGAAGCAGCAAAAGTCTAAAGTCTCCTAGCTAACAAAGAAGTCACTAATCAGGTCCTTTACTATTTTAGTATCGACCCGTTTCATTAAGACCATTTGAAGCAACATTGCTTAACAAGCAGCTTGGGTTTTTTACACTAACATAGAGATTAAACCAATCTCTTAAAGTCTGTGTTTCGGATCGCTTTTTGACAGTACAATGTTTCATAAAGTACTAAACATGATATTTTCTTCTATTAAAAATACTACCTTCTTCCTTTGCCGCTTTAGCAAAACTAAACTAAAATGCTTAGCAGACAGCAGTAGCAAATTGTAACCCTCCTGTCTGAAGCTATAGGAGCTGCATGGCTACCGCTGCATGGTACAGAACTGGAGGCTAACCAGAGAACCTTGCATAGCCCTTTAGGTTTAAGGAGGAAAGCCAAGCAAACCTAAGCTGTCTTCTGGTCTGTCCTTCCCCCCGCCCCAGAACTACCTTGAGCAAGAAGCCTGATTTACTTAGGTAAAATACACTGGCTTGCTGCTAACCATTAGCTTTCCGTGGACCCACCATGATTGAGTTGGAAAAGCAGAGCAGCAGACGGGCAGGAGGGATTAGCTGAGAGGTCTCGAGAGTGGTCCTGCTTTCCTGGCCTTTCTTCCCCTTATTTATCCAGTGGCGCTGACGGCATTGCCTGGATTAGGTGTCAGAAGGAAGCAGTCCCACCCCTTGGCGAGTTCTTTAGCTTTCTTAGGGCAAAGTGAGAGGAGGCTCCATGTCTTGATGGACATCTGATGACAGCTATTTTTAGGAGGCTGGAGAGGGGCAGGGAGTGGCAAGCAGTAAGTTTGATTCAGGTCAGCAGTTTCTGGATCCATACTGTCAAGAGGAGATATTCCTTGTCCAGACGTACCATGACTTCCTTCTAGGGAAGGACTCTTATTACTCCAATAAGCTATAAAGTCAGAGAGCACGGAGCGTTGAGGGTGAGAGGTGCCACGTGTTTGTCCAGCTTTTTACACGTGGCTTGCAGGTTGTGTTAGGTGCAGCTAGATGGTCCTCGTATCTCTGCTGAGCTTTGCCCGAGCCTTTAGATGTTCATGCAGCACTCAGGATTAGATGAGTGGTGCTGTTGCTTGTCTGCTCAGTGTAATCCAGTTGTTGGCACCGAGCAGAAGATTAACCTGTTGATGGAGGTGGTGTCTGATGGTGAAGCTCTTCCTCTGTACTGGTTACATTGTCCTGTTTTCCGAAGCTCAAACATTCTTTAAGGCAGAATTTATGTAGTTTTGGACCCAGCTGTTGCCAGAGGTTAGCAGCTGATGTGTAGAGGTACCCTGCAGAATGCTGGGAGAGCCTGTGCTCTCTAGGGCACTTCTTCTAGGGCTGGGGTTAGACCATGCCAGCTTCAGAGCTCACTGGTGTGGTGAGAGTAGGTGTTGCTGAGGTTTTTGTGATGTGAAGGCAAACTGATAAGGAGAAACTGATAGGAGCTAAGACCCCCCAAAAGCTTTGTGGACTGAAAGGATGACTGTTCATGGTGGGGAGAGGAGTCGTAGAGTGAAGGGGCCATGGTAGCACTACAAATAGTGAGTTTTCTAGGTAGGTTCCAGGAGGTGGAGGCTGCAGTTTCTTCGGTGGCAAAGATCCAGTCCCACCATGTAGCATCCTGCAAGCCCAAGGTCCAGTCTCTGAACTGATGCTGTGAGACATTGTAAAAGACTTACAAAACTTTGCTCCGAACTTCTTCCTTTCTGTGTCACCTCAACTGGGTCAAGAGTGTGATGGAGCCAGGATGGGAATGGTTGTGTGACAACAACAGACTCTCTGTTTCAAACTGAAATCCCCTCTCTAAAATTCTATTGATTTCTTTTGTTGAGCATTCCCTGCTCCTCATTTTCTAATGACAAAATGTGATTAGTGAGGGAAATTTTCTCCTGTAGCTCGCTTCGTTACCCTGAAGATAAGCATAACGTTTGTGAATGTCTCTTTTCAGTATATTGAGGGCTCTGAGAGCAAGAATCAAACGCAAGCACTGTTTTGGTTTGGTTTTTTTTAAACTGAACAATCAAAGTAAGTCAAAATATTCGATTGGATTTGAGACATTAACCTCCTACGTCCTATTTTGAAAACTAAAGATACAACTGCAAAGCGTTTTCTAAGCTCAGCATTTCAGCTGGAAAACATTCTGAACCAACAGATTTAGTTGCATTTTTGAGAAATAGTTAGCAAATATGCTGAGTAGGGAAAAATGCTCCACTGCCAATCTTCACTTTTGTGTTTTCTGCTGTTTGTAATCTATTAGCCTGTGGGATCAGGTATGTATTCAGGGCAAAGTGTAGCCATGACCAGGTGTGGTTGTATAGAAAAGGGGGTCGATGCTGTTGTCTGAATTGGCTAACATAGGTTAAGCACAGTGCAGACCACCTGGTTAACGCTGGCTGGAACTCAGGGAGAAAGCTAATATGGATCTTGGCCATCAGTCCCACTGCATTAATAGAAGAGCTTTCTAAAGACTTTGGCAGAGCTGAAATGTTGCCTGGGTCAGTTCGGTGTGTTGCCTTTGATGGAATTTTCCTCCTGCCCTCAGCCTCTGGTTCTCCAGTGCTGCCACTGGGAAATGTTCCCCCGAAAACAGGATTTAAAAAAATAATAAAAAACTAAGGAAAACTTACCATTTTCTTGGACATTTTTTCTTACTTTTAGGTAAGCTTTATGGTTGGCTACAGCAAAACTTGTCCCAAAGGACTTTAGATGCCAAGCAGAAAATAGTTTGGGTGCATTTGGCTTGGGCATAGAAAACTGATACCTGGATTAGCCATGTGGCTTGAATGGGCTATAAAATATGTATAGATTTAGAGAAGTCCACTTATAAACTGTGAGACTTTGGCTCAGAATTTAGATGAGGAAATACTAGCACAGCACATGAGCCCTTTATTAGTGATTCTGAATAAAACCTCACGAGAGTTTTGCTGGGGAGAAATATTCTAGCATGGGCATGTTGCATTCACTTGACTGAAGAACCACCTTGCTTTGAGCCAATAGTCTGTTGGGTGCTGAAAATGCTACTTGCTTTGAGTAAGGGCACCTACAGATGGCCACAGTGTAGAAAGTATTTCAAACACTCCTTAAAGAAACTAAAGGTAGGATTTCTGATTCTTTAAGGAACTCTCATAAGCTTCAAGGCATAGAAGTATTCTGCAGTATCTTTGTTTTGATCCAGGCAATGGTCTCTGCATTGTCAGAGAATGAGTCTTGAGGCTTCAGGGAAGATGTTGGAAGTTTAGGGAGTTTGGCTTTACAAACAAAGAATGCACCTTCCCCAGACGAATAATGAAAGGTTGAAGGAAATGCAACATGTGGAAGAACCACAAGGACCTGGAGTTCTCTAACTTGGCTTAGCCCTTGTTTATGGACAAAGTTATTACCCAGAAGGTTAGCAGTGCCCAAGGGGGTGTGTTTGGGTTGGGGTTTTTTGTGATTAGGGTTTTTTGTTGTTGCGTTTTAAGATTAAGGCTTTTCTCTGCATAATATGTGACCACCTTCTAGTCATCTTGTTGCTTGATAGAAACATTTTGACCAGGTCCCAGTTACATAGGATGGGGTGGATGGGGTTGTTGCAACTCCTTATTGACAGCTAAGCAGCAGACCCAATCCACACACATCTTTATTTCCAAATTATTACCAAAGTTCCGAATTTCCCAACAAATCACTGGTTCATGGGCCTTATGGCCCTGACCTTTGCAGCGTGGTGCTGTGCTCACCTATTCACCTATGGGGCTGAGTACAGCACTGCTGAGCGACAGTCACTTTGTGCTCCCTGTAAGTGTGTAGGTGTCTGGCCAGGGTGAAAAGCCTTGGGGAAAGATGCTGCTGGGAGTTAAAGCATTCAGCTGCTCCATCCCCTTGTTACCCTTTGGGTGAGTTACGGAGAAGGGAATCCTCTTAGCATTTTAACAGAGAGTTACTGGGTATTTCAAAGTACTCTCTCTGTAGAAGAGGCTAAGAACATATCAGATGTCTTGGAAAATCAAAGAGGGGAAAATTTGAGAGTCCCCCAAGATACTCACTGTATATTTAGCTTCCTGTTCAGGACTGGTGGGATTTCTCTATTTTTGGCTGGAGATAAGGTAGGATTGTGCCTCCAGCAGTTCATATGATACCTACTCACCATTAGTGCCTGCTCCTTGATTAATACAGCTGCACATCTTTTCTATGAGCCATCAGTGAGTGCAGGATTACACAGCTCTCAGTCCCCCTGCAAAGCAGGCTGTGATTCCCTTGTCCCTCACCCCAGTTTGATAGCTCTTGTGATCGATGCCACAGATTTGAGAGAGGCCACATGTAAGTAAGAGTCAACAGCCTGATGGATTTAGCCTCATGTCTTTTACGAAGCAGAGAAATGTTAGGAGCGGATATGCTCTTGAGAAAGAGAGCTCCGTTTTGGGAACAGAGCACCTGCAGACACAGTTGAAGACAGACTAAAACCAACCACCATTAATACAGGAGAGAAAATTGCATGTGTGAGATGCCATAAGGTTTGAGAGAAGGGTTCGAAATCTCTTTGAGTTTAATGGACTTAACTGCAGATGAATTTGACTTTTTTTCCTAAGCATTCCATGTAACTTTCCAGTTCGTTTATTTTTAAAGGGTTGTTCAGTGTTGGTTTGGTTTGTACCAATGTGTGTCGGTGGGAGGAAACGCGAGGCTCTGGAGCCCTGCTCTCCAAGGGATTTGTTGTTTTAACGTGCCTCCCAGCGGCAGTGTTGGAGTACTAACAGTATTTAGACTATTGCTGCTTGACATTTAAGTGCTATGTGGTAAACCAGCCCGGTGAAAGTGCTTTTTGGCAGTGAGTATAAGATGTAATAAAGCCTCAGTGACGTGGGGCGAATTTCCAGATTGGTCGTTTCGTATCTCCTTACAGACAACTTCTTTCTTTACTTGTCATTGGCTAAATTAAGTCACCTTCTTCTTGCCTTATGTAAGATGAACTCCAATATCTTGTTGCTATCTGTTACAATCTCTCTGTGCTCCAAGGGGTTTTAAAGCAGTGTTTTAGAAATACTGTGGGGTTGTTTTGATGTATTAGTTGTTAGAAGAAAGGCTCTGCCACACAACTGCTGTTAACACTTGAAATTACTCTGCGAGCTCTTGAAATGTTACTCTCTAATTTGCTTTAAATTCCACTCTTTGTGCTGAAGTTTGTTGCTCCCCAGACCCTCCAAAGCCTACAGATAACGTTTTAAAATGCTGCCCAAGCTGTGAATTACTAAGAATGGGTCTTGTAAACAATAATTCATTTCCAAATGATTTTTCTGGTTAGTAGACATAAAGTATCTACTAATATATATGGACAGTCCCCACTTTTGAGGGATTCCTTGTTTAGGAAGAAAAGGAGGCAAAGTTCTTCTGAAAGCCTTGTAAAGAAAACTAAGTGGTGGCTTTTCAGTTTGCTTTTCCTTCTGGTTTTCAACAATACCTGAAGGGATGTCTTGGTATGTGCTGAGTCTGATGTCCACGTTGCTTGTCCTGGGATACCTTCATGCCATGCCTTGCCCGTGCAGTGATTTAGCAACTGCCATCAACGTGGGTCTGGTATCAGTAGCGAGGTTCATGGGAGCAAGGGGTTTGGCTGGGGTGCTCTGCTCTGGGGTGAACCCCAAATGGTGCTGTACCTCAGTGGTCAAAGCAGTAGCAGGAAGCTGGTCTGGATGGCATCAGATAGGCCCCTTTACATCTCTTTCTTAAGGCTAAGTCATATTTGCCCTTGTCCCCTTCCTACCTGAAAGGGCACTTGGTACTGGCGACCTTGTGCAATGAGTATATCAGTCTTAGAGAACCCTTCTGGAGTCATTGCTGGAGCTAGATCAGGCATAATCCAAGGGCATGAGCCAAAAAGTTCACGGAAAAGCCTGCCAGTTCCTAAGAAAGCCCTTAACACTATGAGCAAAGCTGCTGTTAACATTCCTGTTCTCACACCACAGCTTCACATGGACCTCGTCTGCAGTGTAATAGCTCTCCAAGCGCTTCAGCTGACATTTGCAGCCCTGCTTGCCCTCCAGCCCAGAAGGTTTCTGTCAGTGCATTTTAGTGAGTTTCTCTCTCTGGTTATATCCAGTGCAATGTCTGTTCAGAGATGACCTACTTGAGTAGCGAATGTCATAAGAATTAAAGACACTTGTCGGAACACTTTCTACTGCCTTAAGAGCTCTGTATTTAAAACCAAATGATCACACGGGTTTGCTTCCATGCAGCAGGCTTTGGCATGCATCACACAGTTACACAAGGCCTTTGCAAGTCTCTCCTAGTTGATAGCTTTTAATTATTTTCGCCCTAAAGATGTAGGTAGCTTATCTGCTACCTACATGGCATAGTGTGGTTGGAGTCCTGGCATTTCAGTCTTGTGAACACCAGCATAGGAAGCCTTGTGTAAAGGCTGAAGAATGGGGCCTGGTGTGGCACCAGATCAGGGTGCTGCATGTTCAGAGCACCATGTGCAGAGCAGAAGCCTGTGGAGCACTGCACTCAACATCTTCAGCACCAAAACATCACAGCTAGTGCTAGGAGCCTAGGCTCAGTCCAAGGATAGGTTGTGCGTGCTGGGAAAGGCCCTTAGATTTCCAGTAAAAAACCCCCACACTTAACATGTTGGTGATAGGGACAGAGTTAAACAGATTTGGGCAATATGAAATGTATCCATTTCCTAGTGCCTCAATTGGAAAACCAAGCATGAGACATCTCATCCTGGTTATTGCAGATGCAGACCCATGGTAGTGCTCTTCATCAACTCAATGTTTCTTCTCACTCAGGCTTATGTGGGAGAAGGAAGTTAACGAAGCAGATAAGCTATCTTTTTGGGACTGTCCTTGGCTACAGTTTTAAGAGAACCCCAGGAATTCTGTAGTTGAGAAAACTCACCATACAGTCATTTTGCTTTCAGTTGTGGTTGGTTCCTGGTGGTAATGCTCAGGCACATCCATCACCCTGTTCTTCACTTCTCAGTTTTGATTTAATCTTTAACCTTTGTACCTATTGCTTAAAACCAGGCCATGCTAGTTTCCATGAGGAAAACTGAAGATATAAATTTGGTCTGGAAATGTTTGTGCAAAGCAGAGTGAGTCTTATGTTATTTCCTGAATAGGGGAGAAAAGGGTCTTTACAGCTCCATTTAAACCCAAATTCTTCCTCCCTGCCTTGACTCTCTTCCTGTGGTGGTTGTACCGTAACCTAAGGTGAGCTGAGAAAGGGCTGAGTTTAAAGATTTGAATCCTTAAGTCAGGTATTCCTGTTACTCAGTTTTATAGTCAATAGATGGTGCTCAAAAGTAGAAAATCTCACACCAGCTGCTGTCAGTACGAGCAAATTACCAACTATTTGCTTTAACTGGATAATTTAAAGTGGGGAAAAAAGAACAGCAGGGGGTGAAAGGCCTGTCACAACTTCTGCTGGTGACAGGCAATTTGGGGTGCCTGTATTTGCAGGAACAGAGCTTGAGACTTCTTAAGAGGAAAAAAAGGCACCTCATTTTCAAAGTGTGTACCCAAAAAGGCCCAGAAAACCAGATTCCCTGAAGATGGAGGAGTACCATTGCAAGAATGGCTACCCATATTTGCAAACCAGCTGCTTCTTTGTTTTGGAGAATATTATGATCTCTGCTAAGTTAAAATGAGGTGCACTGCCAAATGTGGCTGATGTGGCTGCTGTAAACCCTTATTAGGCAGCTCTACCCTTGCAGTTAAAAGGGGGTTGGATGTCTCCTTATAAAAGCTAACAAAGCCTTTCTGTGTGTTTGCCTGCTGTGTGACCCCCCCAGATCATCCTGGTGCTGCAGCCTGGCATTCCCAGTCACCTCTCATCAGCAGCAAGCTCTGGCATGGCTGTTAAATCTCCTGCAGAGTGGAGGGGAGCCCCCTTGATGCCCTTGTTCAGAGTGCTGGAGGCTCTGGCTCCACACCTGGTAAATCAGCACAAAGAGCCCCAGGACAGGATCATTCTCTGAATCTCAATCAAAAGCTTAGTTTTAAGTGCTCCCTGGCTCCAAAGGTTTGCTGGAAGTGGTGCTGTGCCTTTTCTCATGCTGAGACTTCGGTGCTTGAATGGAAGGATTCAGGTTTAAGTAATGCTAATTAAGGGACTGGGCTAAGACTCTGCCACATCTCCCTGGAAATCACTTGTAAGAAGACATTGTTTCCCTTCACTACCTGAGCTCCCAAAGAGTGAAAAAGGATAACCCAGGCTGGCTGGTTGGGACCTTAGGAGGTTGTCCAGTCCCTGCCCTGCTCAAAGGCAGGGTGAAAAGCACCAGGGTTGTTCCTCATGCCTTCTCAAAGAGCCCAGCACTGGAGGTGCCACAGTCTGCCTGGGCAGCCCTTTGCCATTGTGGGGTCTCAGGTGCGAGGAGGATCAGGGATAGAGGGGATGTGGGTTTCTGCATCACCTTGCAGCCATAGCTGTGTGGTTGGGTAGAGTCCCCTGCTGCAGGGGGGAGTGATCCATTCACTCCTGCAGCAGCTCTGTGGGGCCCTGCTCCTTGCCTGGTAAGGGCATGATGAAGAGTGGAGGAGATACTTATAGAAAGAGATATGCTAGCAATAAATATGTGGGGCAGGACGCTGTGCCACCCACTGCATTGCAGAGCAGTACTGTAACCTCCATCACGTTGCTCATGTCACAGAATGGTTTGGCTTCAAAGGGACCTTAAAGCTCATCCAGTTCCAAACCCCTGTCACAGGCAGGGACACCTTCCACTAGAGCAGGTTGCTTCAAGCCCCATCCAACCTGGCCTTGAACTTATCTTCACTTATTTACAAATAGGAATAGTAATACTTACGTGCTGCCTTTAGTGTTAAAAGACTAGTTTTCTCTTACAAGCCCAGTTCCCTCCTCCCTTTCAAAGAGGAAAATATTTTGTCTGATATTCTTTCAAAAGAAAGAGACTTCAGGGGGGCTGTCTTCTCTTAGCAGTCTGACTATGACAAAACCTGGAGCGTTCCTTCTGTGCTACCAGGATACATTTCCTGCCATTATAGAGAGCTGTCTGGGTAAAGGAGTGAACTGCAGAGATGTCTCAGACTGCAGCCTGCCATTTTTTTTTAGCTGGTAATGTGCTATTAAGCCTATTTATGTAAAGATAGATTAGGTAGGATCACTGCAGTCAAAAATTCTATTTTCTCCTAATGAACTGGCCGTAGAAAACTATCAAATCCCATTAAATTACTTAGGAGGAAATCTAGCTTGCATTCCCTTTCATTTCTGGAGATGAGTGAAATGTGAGGTCTAGTCTGATTTTCAGACAGTATTCTCTAAAAACAGTGGGCTTTTTGTATAGCCTTTACTATGATCACCCAAAGTACTTCAAAATGTCCTTTTCCCCCCTCTTGAACTTGTTTTACTTTGGCAGCAGGTTCAGCTGCTGTCTCATGGGAAGCTACGTACTGATTGTGAAAATTAAAGTAAACTTCAAGCAATTTCACTAAATGGGGCATGATCTTGGGACTACATGTATTAAGATACCTGAAACAGAAGTCATCATGAGATGAAAATGAGTATGTCCTATTAGGAGTCTTTGTACTCCTTCTTTTCCCTATAATAGGCATGATTCCTTATGTAGAGTTCAGCAAACTGGTCCCCGGACCAATCAGCTTGGCAGGTAGGTGGAGAATAACTATTTATAGTCCTACCCAGAGAAACTGGTCTGACTTCATCTCTTTAACCATTTAACCTCCCTCTCCTCTTTCCCAAGTAAAGAATTGCCCAACATGGAGGAGTTTTCTTTGAAGGGTCAAGGCAAAACCAGAGATACTGGTTGGCATGTGAAGCTTAAAACCAATATGAGGTCAAATGGAAGTGCAGTCAGAGGGAAATAATGAAAGATTCTTCCTCTTTGTTGCTTTCAGTTTGAAGCAAATGGCAAATTCTGAGCAAATCTGTAAAGGTGAGAGGGAATCACCCGGAATGCTTCCATCCATGGCTTTCCAGCTCATGGTCTCGACCAACCAATGTTTGTTGTACATTGCAAATGAAAAGAAAATAGGCAAAACTACTAAATCATTGAATGGTTCCCTCTATTTAAATCTGTTTTCTTTCTGCTTTTAAAGATGAGCCATGCTGATCTCGAAACGCGCAACCAAAGGGTCATCAGGTGCTTGCAAAAATTTGGAAAGGAATTTGAGGGCAAACTGCACCACAAGGTTCGGTTTTAGTACAGCGCTATGGGAAAACATTGTGCTTCAAGTTGCAATAACCCCTTGCTGTCCTCATGCACCTCTTTTGGGGGGAAGGGGACAGGGAATGGGGACGTTGTTGCCGGTTTTAGTTTTCTTTTAAATTTAGTTTTACCAAACAGGTCAGACTGGTACTGATTTGCTAAAAAGTTCTAAGGGCCACACTCCAAAATACTTCTGAAATCACCGGGTTTCACTCTTGTGTTAAATCATGCGCCATGCCTTACACCCCTCCAGCTACTGACACAATCAAAAGCTTAGGCAGGTCAACAACTCCGTTCACTGAGGTTACTCATTCATTTCACTGCAGTCCCCAAACCGGAACCAACCACACACAACGTTTCACTGCAGGTCTCTGTTAGCTGGGACTCTGCTAGCTTTCCCCTTTGGAAGGACTTTGGGTCCATGATCAGCACACGTTCATCCCTTTACCTTGATGCTCTTGAGGTCGATTGCGGGTTTTTTGGGTGGTGCTGGCGCGGGTGCTGGTGCTGGCGCTGGCGCGGGTGCTGGTGCTGGGGCTGCTGCTGGCTTCTTTACGTCCTTCTTTGGTGCCATTTTGTGTTGCTTAAACTTGAAAGTAAAGGTGCCCCCCAAAAAACGCCTGCAAAACCCTTAAAAGTGATTCCTGGGAGAGGAGCAGTGGTCAGAATGAGCTACAGCCTGTGCCCTGGAGGTGGACCCGATGTGTTAAACTCTATAAGGGCATATATATATTTCACTTAGTGCCTCGTACAGTCCTGACACATCCAGCTGGATTGGACAGCTTGCTAATCAAGTGGGATGTCATTCCAGCTCGAGCTATAAATGGAATATAAGAGTTCAGGGCTTCATAAGATCAAGGGACTTCAGTGGCTTTTTCCCCCCTCGTTAAAAACCCTAATCACCTCCACTCTGTGTGTGTGTCTGTGTGTGTGTATATATATATATAAAAAATTATTTTCATGCAGGCAAAGGAGAGGGCAATATGACAAACCCAGTTTCGGATCTGCTGTTGATATTCGGGCATGGATTGAACAGTCCTTTTTCTCATCAGAATTTCAATTCTGCTTAAGTAATAAATCTTCTTTCTTTCCTTCCCTCCTCTTTTTTCCCCCCATGCTGGTGTAGTGCTTCAGGAGGATTCAGTTTCAAGTAGGAATTCTGACTTTCGTGGCTGGGAAGATCATCAATTTCCACCCTCATTTGCCTATCTCCCCACAGCCCCTCACTCCTCCTCTGGTTCCTTCTTTTACAAGGAAGTGTTGATCAAGCAAAGGCTCTGGGTGTTTAAAAATAAAGCAGACAGATATGGAAAACACTGCAGGACCTTCAGCCAAGGCGTCTCTCCCAGACCCTGAGTGTTCTTACTATTTCAGCTCTTCTTACTATTCCTTTCTATCACGTTAAGACTGTGTTTAAAATTGAAAATCGTTTCCTTTAATCTTTTCCCTTCATCTTCTTTTTCCTCTCCTAGGGATAAGCTGTGCCCTGACAAAATCGAGATCAGCTGATGGTATGTTTTCCCACACAAAAGGCTTCCTTTTGTAATGTATTTATGATTGGAAACTTGCCATGAGGCAAGGGAGGCACTTCTGCTTTCACTTTTTTGCCTGCCCATCCTGTCTCTCTTGTGTCTCTTTCCACCCCTCAGTCTCTTGATGGACCTCCCTGCTCCCCATACTCTCCAGGAGACACAGCTTGCACGAGAAGATGACTTTTCTGGTTTCAGTAGACTTTTTCCAGCACAGCAAAAGAGCTGCTAACTTTTTAAAACCTGATGGTTCCCCCAGGTTGGTACATTGAGATTTCCTGAAGAAAAATCCAGGATTGCTGATTGTTGCTCCTTTGTCCAGCAATCTCTCCCCCATTTACTCTCCAGCCTCCTGAAGTTCTGTGCTACTAAGTGCAAGGCTTTTGGTGGGCCCCTTATTTCTGTTTCATGAACACTGTGGAGTGCCTTGGAATGAGAAACAGAGAGCCTGAAGTCTTGGACAGACACTTTGGCTGGCAGAGTATCCAAGCACGTGCATTTTAGATTAATGGATTTTAAAGAAGGTAAACTTACAAAAATGCACACCAAAAAAGGGGATGGAGAGTGGTTAAAGGTGTATTTTCATGTAAGAAAACCTGTGCTCAGGCTTAGTAAAATCCACCAGATCCTGGAGGTATAATTTGAGGGTATAATTTGGGTGGAAGTAGACACTGTTTACCAATAGTGGAAATAGATCTACACCTATGAGAACTTTAAGGAATTGCAAGGAAGATCCAGCAATGATCTAGTCGCTTCTACAGTCACCTGAGGTTTGCAGTGAAATAAGACTGAAAGCCACCATCAAACACATTTTGAAAGGAAGACAGGTTTTCAGAAATGAACTATGAACGTAGTGCTGGCTCCGCACAAGTAAGAACTCAGATGTGTCTGAACATGCTTTATGCTGCCAGAAAAGGAGCTTTTGTGAGGAACTGCCACAAAATAATTGTATATTGATCAGGTAAGAAGATAAACAGGTACAGAGGAGGATCACAGGTCCTTGTTTCAATCACTGGGATAAGGGTTTGGATCCAGGCAGTTTTTTGAGCTTGGGACAGGGCACTATAGGTTTATCTGCCTGGCAAGCTTGGATGTGCCCCAAGACATCTCTGGGAGTGTATTGGATCTGTCCCTAGGGAGCAAAGTTGTCCCAGGTGATGCAGAGGAGATGTGTCCCTGTGCTCTTGCATGAGAGCTGCCGGTGTCATACCATCTCATCCAGGGCTGCATCAGGAAGGCTCCTTTCCTGCTTTTAGCAGCAGCTTGGTGTGAGCAGGAATACTAGCACAAGCCCCTTGTGCTTGCTGGGACTTGCCCAGATTTGCTTCTAAGGGAAAGCGGCAGCAGCTGAGGATGTGAGTTATCACTGGCATCTGCCTCGTCTGGTGTACAGCTTCTGGGGAGTGCATGGATGCCTCTCTCCTGCAGGAGAATCCGTGTCGAGGGGAGGCATAATGAACAGTGTCAGAGCTTCAGATTTCTTAAGGCCCCAGAAAATCCAGTAGTGAGAAAGCTGTTGGTTGGAAATCATGTCCTGCTCATCCTGCTACTCACTGAACCGGGGTCAGCTTGCTTGGGGCTTGCCAGGTTTTTACAAATGGTTTAATTGATAAGGATGCAGTTCTGGTCAACACAAAACTTTCATGCATTTGGGCTGCATTTAACTTAGTTAATACAAGGGAAGTGTGTTTTCCATCCAGAGCATTGACAGGATTTATTCTGACACTTCTGAAGTGGAATACGTTCCTTTTCTCAGGCTGAAGTCGCAGAAGTGGCATTGACTGAAGTGCCAGAATGGGAGTTCCTGCGCTGCTGGGTTGCAGTTACTCTGAAGTCTCTGCCTTTCTGGTCCAGTTTTAAGAGGATAGCTCTGTTTTGGGGTTTCCTATAGCCCAGGGAGCCAGACCCTCCTCTGTGAGGAGGAAGGCAATGGTTTAAATCCATGCAGTGAAGTAGGAGACCAGCTCTCCCCTATTTCAGGGGAGCAGGCAAGCCATGGAGCTGTTTGAAAGGGTGAGCGCTGCTGCAGCTTCTTCTGTTTCACAATGAACTAACTCCCTTTGAGACTTTTGCCTTTTGCTGTCTAAAGTGCCTGAAAAAGCAATTAACTTCCCATTTTGCCAGTTTTTTCATTATCCACATAGGAACTTATCTTTTCTTTTACACTGTTGATACGTCCACCAAGCCCCAAATGCTATAATGACTGCCCAACAGACATTTGTGCTAGTTGCAGTGTTGTGCAGGGGTCGGAAGGTAAAACATGCTGCTTTCAGGGTAAGTTTGCTCAGAGGAGCTTAGGCCAGTGGTTTCCTTCTGGCTGCTTCCCTCTACTCAAGATAGCCAGGGTAGCCAGTTGGTTCAGGAGGCCACAGAGGAAGAGATGCTTTTGGGTGAGATCATGCTAATCTATGCTACTATTCTATGACCAAAAGGGCCACTGCAAGTTTAGTGCATCTCTGTTTGAGTGCCTGCTTCAAATGTGGTTTCCTTGCTTGTTGTCAAGTTCATCACAAGATGTCAGATCAAGCACTTGGGGAAGTGTGAGTTCCTCAGAAGGCTCTGGTGGGAGTTTGCTTTCAGGCAAGGTGTGTACCAGTGAGAATACGGACTGTTTACAAATACCCAAGGACAGTCAGCCTATTCCGGTCTCTTCTTGGAGCCTTTCTCCTGTCCTACACACACTTATCTTCTATGTTTCAGCTGTCTGACATGTTCTCTCTTTCCTGTGATCAATTCCTGTCTGACACCTGTTGCTGTTACATATTTGCCATGTTCCTCTTCTGAAGGTTGGGCGGCTGCAGTGTCAGCAGGAAAAATCCAAGTGTACGTGTACCATGTGGCAAGTATGAGCTTTGAGAAAGGCTGCAATGGTTTGGAGTTATGCCCTGGTACAACAACCCACGTTATTCAGTCCATAAGTGGGAAATGATCCCATTATCCAAAGTTAAAAGAAGTACAGGGAAGTTCACAGAAAAGCCTTTTGAATGCAAACCAGGGGAGGTTCAGTGAAATTGAAAACGAATACATGGGAATGATTTTTTTTTTCCACCACTGGTTTTGGCTGTGATTGAGTTAATTTTAGATTGTGAAACTTGTTGCCGGGGGACTACTTAAGGCAAAGAACCTAGTAAGATGCAGGAAGAAACTGGTCATTTAGGCAGTTATCAAGATTATCAGTGTTACTATAATTCATAGCAAGTTTGGAAGGAATATATATTCCATTTCACTGTTCTTAAGCAGTTCATGAACTTAATAGAGATTGGGTGCATTTTACCAGATGCTGTATAGATCCTTGTGCTCTTTCTTAAACGTGTGGGTTTGGTCGTAAAAGAGAGCTGACTGCCTCCGCTGGCTGCTCCTCTGGCTTGATGCTCATGCGTTTCACCACACACTTAAAGTAACAAGGGACCTGCTGCCAGCAAACTCTCTCAAGACCTGGCCTTCAGGCTGTAATGTTGTGTGCAGCAGGGTGCCTAATTCATCTGCTAATGATCGGGATTTGTCAGTGCTCACAGTGTGTGAGGCACTATCAACACAGAAAGGCAAAGCCAATTGCTATCCAGGATGCTCGCAGCTGCAGGACACCCCGATAAGGTGTGGAAGCTTGTGCAGAAGAGAGTCAAGCCCAACCAGTAAATGGCCAGGTCAGTGTGTTTCAGGGATCTTTGTCCAACAAGGGCTGTCCTTGGGAAGGTGGTGTGGGAGCAGGGCACAGCATAGGAGGAAACTTGTGGTGACAGTGCAGGAATGTCACCAGCAGACAGGCAGGGCTGGCACCATGGGACTTGCAGGTGGTGGGCAATAGTGCAGTGATGGATGAACGCTGGAGACAGCGTTGTGTTTCATTCTTTTACTGTGAGGGTGCTGAGGCACTGGCACAGGGTGCCCAGAGAAGCTGTGGCTGCCGCATCCCTGGCAGTGTTCAAGGCCAGGTTGGACACAGGGGCTTGGAGCAACCTGCTCTAGTGGAAGGTGTCCCTGCCCGTGGCAGGGGGTTGGAACTGGATGAGCTTTAAGTTCCTTTCAAACCCAAACCGTTCTGTGATTCTGTATAATAGCACAAAGGCTGGATTATGTGCACAAGTGAAGGGCTCCATTGGCTTGAGGGAGGTGATGGGTGTGTTTTGGAAGGATTCACCTCTTGGCTCCTTCAAGTGCTGCGTAAGGTGTTGGTAGCCTGAATGCAGCCAGGACCATGAGGAGTCATTGGGCAGTGTCGGGCTGAAGGAGCAGGCACAGGAATGAGTATGTGAAGAAGGGGAAAGAAGGCACCAACTGGTGCACCACATATAGCCTGTGGCTGACTTAGCACTTGCGCTGCGTTGCCCTCCCGCTCAAGGTTTTCTAATTCTGTCCCAGCCCATGTCAGTGTCCCCCAGCAACTGGCAGTGACATACAAGGCATTCCTTGGAGAGCCGGCAGCATCCCGGTCACTGGCCGATGGCGGGGAGCAGCTTGCTGAAGGTGTGCTGCTTCTCATCTCTGCTGGGTGACTTGGGGCTGCCTTCAGGTCACGCTTGGGCAGCTCACCTTCCCAATGCCATCGTTCCCTGAGGAAGAAGGTGTCACCCAAGCGCTCTTTGCAGCTTACTTTCCACTGCCCTCTAAAGCTTTCGATCGTTTCTTTGGTGTCTCGATTTCCTCTGCGTGAGCATCAGTTTATAGATCACTGAGCAGCCAGGCTCTGAAATACAAGTACCTGGTTAAATGGAACCAAA
Organism: Strigops habroptila; assembly: GCF_004027225.2. NCBI lineage: Eukaryota > Metazoa > Chordata > Aves > Psittaciformes > Psittacidae > Strigops > Strigops habroptila. Next base: position 3,522,440 of record NC_044281.2, read on the forward strand.
ATATGCAGGAGCAGGGCTGTGCCATGCTCCTGTTGCCCAACTCCTTTGGCAAGGGCTGCTGCTGGGGCAGAATGTGTGTATCAAATCCTAGTGCACGGGGCTCTTTACCACAGCACAGGCTGACAGAGGGGTACTATGTAGTTTTAAACATAAAGGTTAGGCACTACGTAAGATGTTAATCTCTGCACGCTTTCTCACACTACATAGGATGAAATACCCAATGGCTGCATTGGGAAATTGGGATTCCTTCAGCTTCAGGGTCCCATAACCTGTGTGTGAGCTGCAGAGATTCAGTGCCTTTCCCTTCCTCTCTTTTCCCTGGAGCATGCAGCAGAGGAGTTAAATTGCTGCCCATTTAAAAGGAAATGTGTCTTTCTCAGATCCCACTTTAATCTACTAGGAGGTGAAGTGACTTCAGACTTGGAAAGGGCATTAAAGGATAGCTAAGTGTATGGCACTTAGACTCACATACCTGCATTGCCTGGAAGGCTCATTGTGATTTATAGAACATTGACCTCTCTTCTTTCACTTTTTTCCTCTCCTTCATTTTTGACATAATGACAAGGTCTTGAGTCAGCCCTGGAGCTAAACACCAAACTGGCTGGTGGGATAGATCACCAGGCCTAACGTGATGTGGGTAAAGTTTTGCTGCTTTCTGTTAGGGATGGCCTGGGCAGGAAGCCTCTCAAAACTCAAAGATCATGGTTTTAGGAAATCATGGTTTAGGAAATCAGATCTGGTTTTAGGAAATCAGGTGCTATCATCATCTAGACCTCTTTTCCTCGTTGGCCATCAGGAAAACCTTTTCTCCGTGACCGGAGGTATGGCTAGCTCTCAGGACTTGGAGAGGTGAGCACCACTCTCTGTGATCATACATCCTCTGTCACTGTTGTTGAAATCCTGTTTCTGCCAAGCACGTGGTCTGCGTTTGCTTAATATTGCTAAATGCTCAAACACTCCAAAATATGTTCAATATACCAGAACACCCTGTTTTCTAACTGCATGTATGAGTTTTGCTGTTGTGTTAGGATTTAAGCAGCACGTAGCTCAGTCGTATGCAAACCTTGAGACAACTCAACAAGAATGAAGCTGTAAGAACTAAAATTTTCCAGCTATTTCCATGTCTAGCAGTAAGTACTTTGGAGTTATGGAACCTGTGTAGGTTTCAGACAATACCTGGGTGTTTTGCATCATATCCATGATGATGATGCTCTTTGGGGAGAGAGGGCTACAACTACATACTATGATCAATTGTATTGTATGTATCTCAGAAAACTATTTGAAGAATCTAAGTAGCATTGTCAAGGCTTATTAAGCCTGATAGAGATCCACACAAATATCTAGAGTATAACACGTACCACTGTTGTCTGAGTGGACACAAATGAGCATAACGCATTTGATGAGCTCCTCCTTCCTCATGAATCCCTATGAGAGTGTTTCTGAGCATCTTGGGCAAAAAGTGTCTGTATGTGGAGAATCGACATGGAAAGATTCTGTGATTCTAAGATGGAGCTGACATCTTGCTTTGGATGTTTAGGGATTTGAGGCAGAGTGTTCCCTGTGTCACTCCAGCTGGTAGCATCCCTGTATAACTGGCACAGCACCTGTGGTCCAGCCTCCCAGCCAGGCTGGATGTGGTGCTGGGCAACCTGGTCTAGTTGAAGATGTCCCTGCTCATTGCAGGGGGTTGGACTGGATGAGCTTTGAGTGTCACTTCCAATCCAAACTATTCTATGGTGCTCAGCTCAATGTTATCTATGGACTTGCAGTCTTCCGTAGCATTAGCAGGTGCTTTCTGATGACACCATGTCCTCTTATCCCAGTAGGATTTCTATTCCCAGTGCCCAGCGCATGGCTGGAGAGGCCTCCTCCAGCCAGCAGGCAAAAGAGGCTGCAGGCAGGGCTTGGCAGGGTTTCGTTGGACTCCTCTAGCCAGCCAGGGATAGTGAACCTCAGTTTAGAAATGTTGTGAGAAGATGATGTGGGTCCCTGAAGGATTTTTGTGGGAGAAGGGATACTCAGCACCCAGTTGTGCTGTGGTCCAAGGGGACAGAGCACCTAGTGAGCTTCCGAGTGCTTCTTACAGGAGGCAGGAAGGTCTCTCCCCACTGCCAGAGATACACTGGATAAACCTGGCCAAGTTGTATAAAAGTTGCTGTGATGGAGCTTGGCCTTTTGTGTTGTGCTCGTGACACCTCTGTTCCCTCTGCATGTGAAAACAGACCTTGGTAAAGCACTGCAGAATCCTCCCATTGAAGCCGCTCCGAGCGTGAGGCCGCGGTTTGGGGAGCAGTGATGTACACACATGTCACGTCTCTCCTCCAGGATGTGTCAAGTAGCTGTGCTGGCTTTCTTTAAATAGCCCGCTGCTGCTGCGCCCCTTATTTAGCTGTAGGGAGGCACGGTGATGCTCAGGAATGTCATTTTGCTTCTTGTGTGACCTATGAGATCAGAGGTGGTTAGCACGAGATCACATATATGCTCTCACAGAAGCTGCTGCTGGATCAGGGACCTGGAACTCCTGTGGGGTTGGGCAAGATGTCAGAGCTCAAGGGCTGTGAAGGACCCTCTGGGGGCCCCCCTCTGGCCCTAGGGAGTGACTGAGCACCTTAACCACCCTATGGAAGCATTATGTGCCCCACATTTGGCAGCCAGAGCCAACTGCCTCTGCCTCCACCTGCAGCTCCTTGAACTATTGCATTTAAAGTTGGTATTTTGTAGAAGGTGCATGGAATCAGGGCTCTGGAGGTTTGCTTACAGAGCGCAATATGAGCAAGGCTTCAGTTTCAGCCACTTCTGCTTGAACAGCCAGCCCTGAGAGCTTCTCTCCTGCTTGTTAAACCTCTGTCGAAGTCAGTTGCTTTGCAATATGAGATGCCTTCAGAGCTGCTAGTGAGAGGCTGATGACATACTATATGAAGACTGTTACCCCCAAAGGTAGTTCAGAAATGCCTGTTATTTTTATTAAATACCTTTCTCCCAAACTCATCTCTCCCAAGCGACTCTGCTGATAGAACTGCAGCAGTTGGCTGTGGCTTTTAACCCTTCTTGCTTACAAGGTTCTTTCTACCTTTGTCCTTGAGAAATGTTGGAGCATAGAATGGGAACAGCAAGTGTGGCTGGACCCTAAATGCCAAGCTGATTTGGATGAGTGTTTGTAGCAAGGACAGGTTAAGTGACAGTGATAAGTACAGTGGAAAAAGCTTTCATTCATAGCTTTTTGGGGCTTTGAATTAGGTGAGAGATCAGATCCTGAAAGGTGATGCTGCCACGCCAAGAGTCTCCTGACAGAAACTCCAACCTCATGACTTCAAATCAGTCATGTCACCCTGTTTGTTTGACAACGGTCAAATTTGATCTCCCCCCTCCCCCCCCCCCCCCTTCATTTTGGCAAATAAACTTTAGTTTCTAGGGTTGTCAGAGGGTTAAACGTAACTATTCACAACTGAAAATCCAGACAGGCTTGATGAACAAGTAGACCACGTAGTATTCTTATTTCCTGCCTGGTTTGTCTAACTCTCAGCACGTGGTGCTGGCAGAGAACTTCTGCAATAACAAGTTCTTCATGAGTTTTAAGCAAATATTTTTAAAAGCTTTTGTAAAGTAAATAGATTTGGTGAAGACTTTTGCCAAAGAATATAAGACATTTCCACAAAATGGAGGTGATGTATTTAGTAGTGATTTCCCCAGCACCACTACCCTGTGCTCAAACAGCAGCATTATCTGTGAAGGTATTTAGTGTGTTTTACAGCATTCAGACCTGCTTTTCGCCTCTTATGTAGAAACGAAACATCAGTTTCTGGTATTGACTTGCTATTTCAGTACCAGTCTGTGGCACCCTCCTGTCCCAAAAGTGCAGAATATTCTGGTAGTGTTTTGCAACTGGTGTGATAAAATGAAATAAAGTTGGTTTCATCACAAAGGAGCTTCCTTCACCTTTGCCAGTGCCTCCCTTCTCTCTCTTCCTAGTTGAATGTCAGTTTAGCACAGCTTTCAGGATAGCTTGGAGAGGGGGGCTGCTGGACGTTTCAGAACGCCATAGCTACCAGCCTGTGAGGTTTGAGGCTGGAATGTCATTGCTCTGCCCACTGCTTTTGGAGTTGGGAGCATCTCTCTCCCGTTTGTGCTTCTTATGATCTGAAATCAATTCAGACACTCAGTCTCTTAAAGTTAGATGGCACGTATGCTCCTTTAGAGCATCACTGTGGAGATGCCCCCAAGGAAGCTTCCAGTGTGGGTGCAGTCCCTGCCATCTTCTCTTTGCATTGCTTCTTTTACTTCTTACCGTTCCCTTCTGTTGTCATTATGAAGGGAAACAAACCTTTCTGAGAGGTTCCATTTCCACAAGGATTTTGTATGGCTTTTTTATCATCATTTTAACAGTATTTAAAGAAGAACCGTAACCAAGTCTCTCAATCTGCTGTGGGGTTTAGTGTTTAACACAAGCAGGCTGCAGATCCTGGGCAGCACATTTGCTTTTCTACCTGAGGGTGGTGAATGCTCAAAAGCACCTTGCCCCCTCTCCCAGCACATCTAATTTAGCAGATCTGCTTCCTTCCCAGTAGAGTTCAAACCTGACATTCCCCATTTCCTAATCCACTTGACAAGTGTGTTTTGTCTCACAGTCCTGTCCCACTTGCTCCTGTGGTCTGTCTGCTCTGTGGGAGGAAGAGGAGCTGTGTTTGCTGCAGCTCAGGATTAGACAGCTGAGGAAAACAGTGGCAATGGCAGCTCTTGGGAGGAGATGACATCCGTCAGGAAGAACGTGGTGCTGGTAGCTTCGGTTGCTCTTCTCCTCTGTGTGCTCTGATGCAGACCCGCTTTCCCTGTCAGCCTTTGCTCAGTAATGAGGATGGTAATTGTTATTTATTGGCCAAGGATTTCAGTAGTCACAAGTGATTTTGAGACCAATTCTGGCTTTTCAGACAGTGATGAACACTGTTCTCTTTAAAAAACCCAAACCAAACCCCTCACTCCCCCCCGCAGCCTCTTTTCATGGATGTTTAAGCTGAACATCCTCCAAATCAAGGTGTCTCAACTCGCTTCACTTAGAAAGTCTGTTACTGCAGATGGGTTTTTAAAGAGCAAGTGATAGCTAAGTCTGCTTCTAATGATGTCTCTGGGGCCACGAGAATGTGTAGTACACTGTACATTGCATGTTGCATGATTAGGGTTCAAATTAAGGAGAAAAAGAACTTTATGGGAAACAGTGGTATGAGGAGGATGAAATCAGAGAGAAATACAGCCAGGCAGTCAGGTAAGTGGGTTCAAGGCATAGGGAGAGCTAGGAAAATATGCACAAACAGGATTTAGGTACCCAGCACAAAGATATCACCTGCAAATACTTGGGTGCTGAATTGATGGGACAGGTTTAAAAGGGGTCTGGCACATCTTTTCCTTCTGAACTCTGGGGCCAGAGCAAGTGTGTGCAGTGGCCACATCACGGGACCTCAATTCCCATCCCAGCACTCTCATGAGACAAACAAAGTGCAAAGATAAGGGGAATTTCATTACTTGCAGTTCACTTTAAGAAGATCCTGATTCAGTATGGTTTCTAGCTCCCTGTTTTAGGCTTAGAAGAGACTCCTAGTATGCCCCCTTCGATTTCTTTTTAATGCGTTTCTTCCCACCTTCTGTCTGGTCCCAGAGGATGGCACTTTTCACCTTCCATGGCCATTGCAAAATGCCAGTTGGATTTATTTCTCCTCTGTGTTGTCTTTTCTTCCATCCCTAAATTCATGTCCATGCAAGCTCCCAGCTCTGTGTCACATCTAAAGGTTATGTCCAACAGTTTAGCTGGAACTGAAGAAGATGTGCCCAACAGCTAGCGGGGCTCTTGGGATGCTCTAGAATAGATGGCCAAGAGATCCCTGCTGTTTTTATCAGCTCTCTGACAGTCCTTGCTGGCAAACATGGCACACTTCATTATAACTCTGTTTTCCATGCATGACCTTTGCAGTGGTTAAGCTCTTCAGGGCTCCTATGGGGTGAGTTTGCAAAAGGCAGGGCTGTGACCCACATCATAACAGAGAATACTCCACCTCAATCTAGTTGTCTGCGACCTACCTTCACTGAGCACATCTCCTGCAAGCTCCCAGCACTGGGCAATGCTGGCTGGGAGCAGGGGGGGTTCTGCCCAGCTTTTCCCCCCCTTCTAGCTGAGCTGGCAGGTCTGGCCAGAGGCAGGGAAAAAGAGGAAGTTTGCAGCAGGAAAAGGGCTGGCAGTTATCTGTGAGGTGTGGGATGCTGCCGCCTTCCTGATGGCTTTGGATCCAGTCACAGCAGCAGGGCGTGATGGTAAAGGGTTAATCAGAGGAGAAATGATTCAGATGTTCCTTTGGGAAATGAAGCACCTTCCCCCCCCCCCCCCCGCCCCCCAAGATACTCTCTCACAAGACTTGGAAGGCATAATGTTGGAGACAGAGCATTAATTTTGCATTGCTTTCAGTTCTATGTTTGTACATTTGGGGTTTTAGGTACTGATTTCTTCCTCAGCAGCTTCTGAGTGTTTTGAAGGTGCTGTAAAAACGTTACTATTTGCAATATAGCAAATGCAAATGTTTTCAGATTTCAGGCTCTAACTGGGGTCTCTGTGATGTGCAACACCAAGAAATAATGAGAAACCCTGCCTCAGAACTGCTGGAAAATGAGCAATAGAAATGGGAGAAAACCAAAGCAGAGAGCAGCCAAATGACTTGCTGGAGGAGCTCAGCTTGGCAGTTGCAGAAGAAGTAGATTTGGCTGCTGAGTCCCAGTTGAAGGCAAGGCACATAGAATCATAGAATGGTTTGGGTTGGAAAGAACCTTAAGCTCATCCAGTTCCAGCCCCCTGCCATGGGCAGGGGTGCCTCACACTAGACCGTGTCACCAAGATGCCATCCGACCTGGCCTTGAACACTGCCAGGGATGGAGCATTTACCACTTCTCTGGGCACCCTGTGCCAGCGCCTCAGCACCCTCACAGGGAAGAACTTCTGCCTTATATCTAAGCTGAACTTCCCCTGTTTAAGTTTGAACCCATCACCCCTTGTCCTATTGCTCCAGTCCCTGATGAAGAGTCCCTCTCCAGCATCCTTGTAGCCCCCTTCAGACACTGGAAGCTGCTCTGAGGCCTCCACGCAGCTTCTCTTCTCCAGGCTGAACAGCCCCAATGTTCTCAGCCTGTCTCCATACGGGAGCTGCTCCAGCCCCTGGTCATCCTCATGGCCTCTTCTCGACTTGCTCCAACAGCTCCGTGCCGCTCTTATGCTGGGGGCACCAGCACTGCACACAGTGCTGCAGGTGGGGTCTCATGAGAGCAAAGGGGCAGGACCACATCCACTAGAATGAGCTGCCTCACCTGAGCAGCTTTCAGGCATCACCTCCAGCCCCTCACCTCCTTTCCTTTTGATGAAATTACGGTGATTAGAGCATTGTTGGGGCATCATGTAGAAACTTTTTAGGCTGGAGTCCAACCCTTTGATGGTTCCAAGTGGGTTGAGGCTTTCTCCCAGTTCCTAGTAGAGCTCCCAAAGCTGCCTTCAGAAGTGGTGTGGAGGCACCATCCTGAGCTGATTGGACAGAGGAGACAGTTGCTGGAGCACACCTGATCTATCCGGTGTGGATGCTGCATCTCCTGAATCATCTGATCTCACTTGGATCAGAAGTGGTGGCAGGATGGGATGTGAAACTTCCATCATCTGAAATTATTAAAGGGCTCAGCTCGGCCTGCATGGGCACAGCATAAACCTTTTACAGTAGCAAATGTGTTTAGGCTAGTAATGCAGTGGGGTTTTCTTTTCCCAAATGGTGCCATTCATTGGGGAATTTATCCCTCATTTTAGCTAAGGGAGATCCAAGCTGCACATGGATCACTGAAGAGTTCTGTTCGGGTACATCTAATCCATTTGCTAAGCAAATAGTTTGGCTGCAACTTTAATGCTCCAAGTAATATGATTCACTGTTCTTGGCCTGGTTTCCTAAGAAGGTGAGGCTTGAGGACTTGCCTTGGTTGTCCGTATTTCTGTATTCTCCCGGTGATATATCTGTCTTTTGGACTATTTCAGCAAATTTAGAAAGGACAGAAGTGTAGGAAGGTGATCACCTTTCTATAGGCTTTGTGAGAATTGCAGCTGGGAAGAGTCCCAAGCCAGGCCCTCTTATTATAAAGCATACATTTAAATCTTCAAGTGAGAGAAGCAAGGGAAGAGAATGTCTTATTTTCCCCTTGCTGATATTGCCTGTCACAAATCAGGGATATGGGAACTAAGTGCTAATATCATTGCTCCTTGGTTTTACAAGGCAGTAATTCAACACTGGCATGCATGGACTATTCAGTGCAAGGCTAAATGGTTGCTGGAGTGAAGGGATGAGATCATTGCTGATGAAAACCAGGGAATTGGAGGTATTGGTATTGTGAAGATAACAAAAGAGAGGGGAAAGGCGATTGTCCTTTGTGTTAAAAAGGGTCTGTGTGCTGACACATTTGTACTCATTTGGGATCCCTCCATCAGGCTCTTTCTTCTCTGTGTGCTTGTAAAGCACAGGCTCAGCCCTGCTGGAACAAGATATTTCCTAGCTTTGGGTGGTATAAACACCCCGGAGTTCATCCTCTGTGATGATGAATCACCAGGAGTTCCCAAATGCTTCCACTGGCAACTTCCCACTTCTGGTTCAGAGCCCAGCTTCCTGCACATGAATTTGTCAGGCTTTGAAACACTCAGCATTGCAGTCTGGTGGGTGGTGAGCCCTGCTCCGGGAGCTGCTGGGCTGTACCTTGGTGTGGCTTTCACCTAACTGCAACCCACTGCAGCTGCACCCAGGTGGGGTTTGTCCTCTTCCCCATTGCGATGACCTATGAATTCCTGACAAGGGTATCCCTGGAAGTAAGAGATGCTCTCATCCAAAGCTCATTCCTGGCAAGGGTATCCCTGGATACAGGAGATGCTCTCATCCAAAGCTGATGTTTCATGGTGACCCTCTTGCAGTCTCTTAGACTTTGTCTTCTGAGGTCGGTCTCTCTTAATTTTCCCAGCCACTTGTAATGATGAGATCAATCCCTTCCTCTCCAGTACTGGGAGCATCAGTACGGAGGAGCAGCACCTCAGTGACAGAGCAAAGCGCTACAAAACAGCTCCAAAAAGCTTCAGGGAATAGGGGGAACCCCTGCACCTAAAGAGTGCCTTGGGTATCCCCTGCAAGGAGGCTGTTTGGCACTACTGGGGTCTCCCCTTCACCAGTGAGGGGTATCCTTAAGGAGGGATAACTATAATAGAACTCAGCCAAATGGTGAAAATATGATTGACTCCTCAATCTGACCAGAGCCAACAGCTGTTATGTGGAACATTTGCTCCTGCCCTGCATGCAGCTGCATACTCCAGGGTAACTATTTATGGGCCCGGCTCCAATGGGATTTATGGATGGCGAAGTGCTACCAGTGGATTCAGTTACTGCCCGAGATGACTGCAAATGCTGCAGCAAACTGGCTGCAGAAAGAGCTTTTCACAAGGGCTGCCTGACGTGTCCTGCCAGCGAGAAATTCCCCAGCCATGAGGAGATGGAGCTAAATGGCTCCCCACATTCCCTTCTTAAGGCTTGCAAGTTGGTTTTAGCGCTGCCTCTGTGCCTTCTCCATTGCTGGCTGTCTGAAGGAGGAAGCAGAGCAATATACTGTCATCCACAGGCTTCAAGGGTGGCCATTCGTTACAGGATCTATTGTGCTTTTTGGCCAAATTTGCCATCTTTCAGCCTCGGGGGGAAGCAGAGGGAACGCTCAGTGTCTGCAGGTGGTGTCCCATCCAGTACAGAGAGGGGCAGAAACAAATGCCTCTTGTGCCTCTGCAGTTGAGGCTATGTGAAAAACAACTTAATCCTCTTCTCCCCTTTCTGCTGGCAACTCTTAGCATCTGGATGGCCCAAATACTGGGGATGAGGTTGCTCTCAGGTGGTCCTGGGCTGTTCTCAAATGCTTGCTCCCCACGAGGTGCAGGGAGGGTGCAGGTTTCCTTGTGGTTTTGCTTTCCTCCCACGTGGCATTTTGCCTTCCCCTTGCTGTGATGCTGTACGCTGGATTTGTGAAGTGATGCAGAGTAAAATCCACCACCCTTCTGCCCCAAAGGGGCAGCATGGAGGCAGAAATGAGTGGGTAAGAAGGGGATGAGGAGAGAGGAAAAACCAGAAGTGTGTTCAGGGAGATCTGCTGCAGGAGGAAACAGCAGGGACCACCACGCTGGGAGTGAAAGCTGGCTTGGCCAACACTTGGGAATACAAAGCTTTGTGGGTGAGGCAATAGCAAGCTTTGTCTCGAAACTGCAGCTGTATTGAAAGCTTTTGTTCTGCTTTTCCCCAGCAGCTTTGGAGGGAGTGGTTTTGATTCGGAAACAGCAAAACTCCTGCGGGATGCCAAGATGTGATGGTCCTCCTCAGCTCTCAGAGCACCCAGGGACACAGAGATCTTCATGCTCATCCTCTGCTTTCAAAGGTCAGTTGTGCCATTGGGTTGTACCGTGATGGTGGGAACCTGCTCTGAGGACATCTGACTCACTTCGAGGCCCTGCACATTCCACAGTGTGGAAGGGCTTCCACATTTCTCACATCTGTCACCCCACACAGTATTCCAATACAGCCTCACCTGGGTATGCCCTGTGGTTTGACTGACATTCCCAGGGCTACCAAGAGCTGAACCCCAGCTCTCTCAGGTAGGATTTAGCAGCCAGGGGTGCTTGGCTGTGGCTGGGTGGCTGCTGCTGTCGGGCTGCATTGCCACCTGCTGGGGCCACCCAGCCCTCTCCAGAGGCCACCAGAACCCAGTGTCCCTGCCAGGGGCCAGCCTCGCTGCACACCAGCATGTTCACACACCGTGTAGCCCAGGCCCTCAGTGCCATGGGTTAGTGGTGGCCTTGGCAGTGCTGGGGAACGGTTGGACTGGATGATCTTAAAGGTCTTTTCCAACCTGGTTGATTCTATGAATGTATCCTTCCTCAGGTGCTTATTTTGGGCAGATCTGCTGCCTCCTGCTCTATTGGGTTTTGTCTTCAGTCACTTCATAATGTTGCAAGTTGTAATTCTTGGGGTTTAAATTTCCTGGTCTGGGTATAGGTCTTCCATTAAGGTTTTTTTGGATGCAGGGGACACTTTGGCCAAAGGGCTGTCATTCTGGGCAGAAACATGTGAGGAACCAGAGTTGTTCTTCCCTATAAGAAATAAGTTATTTAAACGTAAAACCTCTTGCAACAAATCAATTGCATGTGCTGGGACACAGGGAAAAATGTGAAATACTCAACACTCAGGCTGGGTGGGAGGCCAGTGAGCCCCCAGAGCAGCTGTTGTGGCATATCTTGATCTCTTTGGACGTGAATCCTGGTCACAAAGTGGGGGGTAAAAATAATGCAAAGCTCATTAGGTTTGGTATTTTTATTAAACAGTGCTCCACAAACACGTGTACCCCAGTTCACAGCTGTACCCTGATGATCCCCTGACCATCAGTGTACCAACCCTCATGCTGCCATGGCACCAGGCTGCAGGAACCATCTCCTTTGCAGCAGCAGTGCCCAGAAGAAACCCAGGCTCAGAGCAGTGTCCTGCACTGCCATCACACCAGCCAAGCTCCTACCCCCAAACTGTTTGATTAGCCAAATCCCACCCTCAGGGCTGTGCTTCCTCCTTCCCAGTCACCTCCCTGTGTTGTTTAGGTTCTGTGAACGATTGGGAAAGGTCTGCATGAGCTTGAGGCTTCTGACAGGGATGCCCAGCCCAAAGCAGACTGAGCTGCTCTGCGCTTCAGGCTGTCTTTGGATGAACTTCCAGAAACACGTGATGGCAGCAGGAGGCTGGTTTTTAAGGAGACAGGCAGCCTTCCAGGAATGGTTTCTACTCTTTGCTGCCCTTCCAGAAGGTTCTTGAGGGTCTGCCTATGCTGTGGCTAGGCTACCTCGCATTCAAGCACATGTCAGGTAGCTGTGTTAGTGTGCCAGGTTTGGTCCTTCTGCTTCACTATCACTGGTGCAGGAGTGCTGGCTTGGAGGTTGCTTGTGTTGCCCTGCAGCTGCTCGCCTGCTCTTAGGTGGCCTGAGGCACCCAGCAACTGGGCCCTTAAAAATCAAACCCCACATCCACTCTTGTGCAGGCTGAGGAGCTGCTCTCAAACAGCACAAAGCGCTATGGCTGCATCAGTAACTCTCACTGTGCTCAGTGTTCAGCTCATGCTCAGTGCTAAGAATGTTGCTTACAGGGTCAGGTCCCTTGCAAGCATCTGATCTGCTTGATGGGTCAAAGCTATTTAACCTAGAGCAGATGTTCCAGGTGGGTAGATGTGTGGTTGCATATCAAACTACAACAAGCAGTAACAAGGCAAACAAGTGACTCAAATTATCCAGGTTCAAGAAAGCTTATAAAAGCAAGCATGTAAACAACATCCATACAGGGAATAGGTTAAATGCTGGCAGAACTCAGTGGAATACATTGCTTTACGCATGCTGCTGCTGGTGGGCCTGGCACCACCTCTCACATTCATACACAGCTAAAGAAAGGCTGCAAAATAAACCTTCAAAGCTAAGCAGAAGAGACCACACCAGCAAGCATGCTTAGCTCACTTTGAGACTGGAGTTTGCCATTAGATGATCAATGGACTTTTGCAAGGTTTAGCATAATGTGGCAAATAGGCACAAAAACTAGTGGATCATTTGTCTGTCACTGGGAAAAAATGCACAGGAGTTATACATAGCCTTTGTCTTCAAAGCAGATAGGTGGGAATTCAGGACAGTCCCAGCTGTGCCACTTGCAATTTCATGTTTAAAAAACATATACAAAGTCTCCACAGCCCATCACATTTGCTTTATGTGGAGCAGCCCAGGTACTCAACTGCCTGCTCCCTGGGTATTCCGACAGGGAAACACTTACAAGCAACTCGCAGGGCAATAGTCCCAGTTTTTCATCTTTTGTTTTCCAAAGGCAACTAAATTCCTGCTAGTATTTGTCAGCACAAAGAAATAACTAGCCAAAGATGCATTCAATAGAAAACTTTCAGCCAGGAAATGGGACGCAGAAAACAGGATACGGAAAATGGCAAAACTCTGTAGGCAACAAAATCCTGTGTATTTTCTCCCTGCTCCCACCTGCAGCCCTGTGTTTTTAAGAGACACCAGCCAAACCTGCATTCTGTCTTTTAAATGGAAACAATGCAACGAGATGACTAGAAGTATTAGAGAACTCAGCATGCCCTCAGGAGGATGGGTTTCCCTTCAGTTAGGTGAAGAACAGTTCGGAAGGAGGAGAAAGCGGCTCCGAACTGCTTTTCCAAGTGCAGAAGGATTCAGGCAGGACACTGCCAAGCTCAGCTTTAGAGTTCAAATGCAGGGAACTTGGCCTTAGTTGGCACCAGCAGGTCAGCAAGGAAGTAAATCGTTCCAGCCATTCCTGAGGGTCAGAAAACACAATGTGCTTCAGAGAGATCCCCTTTGGGCACCCATTTTATCAGGGGCTGAATGAGTTATGGAGACAAAAGAAAGGAAGACATTGTCAGATGGTCCTAAATCATTACCCAGGATTCCCAAGCACCTTCAGTATGCCAGTGGGGAAGGCATTTTGAAGCTGAAAAGCACCTGGGAAAACATGATGGGTTTTCCCCCATCCAGTTCCCTCCCTTCTGCATTACTTGTCCACAGGTTTAACAATGAGTATTGTTGCAGAACTTTGGATCCTGTGATGTTGCTGCCTCAGGTCCCTACTGAGGTAACTGCCCTTGTTCCTTGGCCTGTGGCAAAGCTAGGGAGATGTCTGTTAGCTGAGGAACCTGCTCTTTCAGCAATACCAGCTGATGGGGGATTTTGGGGGGGCTGTTAGCAGGAGCCACAAAGCGCCATAGGAGCCAGTAAGGTTTACAAAAGCAGCCCCGTTTGTTACTCACTCACCTTTGGAATGGCCCTGGAAAGCCCACGAAGGATTTTAATCCTTAAAAATGCATGGAAAAGAGGCTGTCCAAGAAACCAGGCTACAAATGACCATGAGGTAGGCTTTGGCCTGTACCCATTAAAGAATTCCCCTTGAGACCTGTGTGCAGAATCTCTGCAAGAGGCCAGAAAGGACAAGATGCTCCAGCTAAGACAGCCTGTGCTGCAAGAAGACTGCTTCTGGGAAAGGGTAATAACAGGGAATACAATTTCCTTCCCATCCTCTGAGTTTTGCAAAGACTTCAGTGGAGCATGTATTTGGATTTCTTTGGTGCTGGACTAGCTCAGACCCAGGGGCAAAACACAAGCCTAGAGATGGAGGTTACCTTCAAAGAGAGAGAATGGAGTGTCTGGAGTCCGGCACCCATGTTGGCCATAGCTTAAACACCACTCTGCAAACTGAGGAGAGAGAAACAAAAGGTGTTCAAGTTTTGTTAAAGACAGATCTTAAAATACCACCCTCATCCTCACGTTATCCCTTGCAGAGCAAGGCTTCTGCAGGATGTTCCTTCTCAACAGGCTGTCAGTGACTGTGCTGCTGAAGGACTACTCTGGTGGAGCTGCTCAGGTCTGAGCTGCATCTCTGCCACACTAGAAATTGGGTTTCAAAGGCAACAGCAGTGATGTAAAAGGTAGAAGTGAATAATCCCCTCTCCGTTCCTCACACAGGCTCTTACCTTGCAGGCCCTGTACAGGTATTTCATGTTCTGAGTGAGGTTATACAGTGCCAAGAAGCTGTAAGCATTGCCAGCTGTGCCATGGCACAGGCCGTAGCCTTTCTTCAGTAACCCGTACTGCCAGATCACTTCTGCACACTGCAGGGCGTCATTTAAGTACTGCTGTTCCCCAAAAACCTGTAGAGACAAGAAATATTCCCCCTTACTGAGGCAATTCCCTCCACACAAAGAGCATCCCTGTGTGATGGGGAGGCTGGGGTTAATGACTTGCTCTCCTTCTGAAATCTTAATGCTATGACTTTGCTCTCTACTTTAAAGGAGGATGGTTTTGATAATATGAGTGGGGCTGTGTGATCATTACTTTGCACTAGTTGTCACCAGTCACCTGCAACAGGACACCCCATGCAGCTGATTGGTATTTTCAGAGATGATTTTCAAGAGACTGCTTTCTGTATCAGCCAGTGGTCCCCAGGGGGTGATTTCACTGTAACCAGCAATCCTACTCTCAGACAGGAAGGGTCTCAACAGAGTCTTCTCCATGATGGAGTTCCACATTTAGGGACTCCTAAAGGGTCTTTGCAAGATATCTGGTACCTTGTAGGCCTGGAGAAGCATGTAGATAACGCCTGGTGCCCCGTGGCACCAGTGGACGAGTAGGTCTCTGGTGTCATTGATGCAGGGAGGGTAATTGCCAGAAGGGAACTTGAGCTGGCAGACGTAGTCCACGCTGGGTTTGACCGCGTTGTGCAGTTTTACTTGGCTTACTCCAAGGCCAGGCTAAGAGATAGAAAGCATGAGATCAGGGAGAATTACCATTCTGTCTATCCCCAAGAGGCCCAAGATCTGCCTGAAAGGCAGAAACAAAGCCAATTGTGGTCATGGTCCCCTCTGGCTCCTTGTAAATGAAGTACTTCTTTTGTTCAGGCTTTCACACACCACAAATACCCACTTGGCCCCAGGGTGCTCTGCCCTTCTGCAGAGACTTATCTCCAGTCATTTGCTTGCATTCCCAGAAACCAGGACTGCCCTGGCATGTAATCTGGACCTCTAAAGAAGAGGGCTTGCTGCTGCTTCTCCTCAATATAAGTAGCAATAGTTTCAGGTACACAGACTTGGAGTAAAGAGATAAACTGTCTAAAATCAGAATTAGGGATGAATACAAGGGCATCCTTTTACCAGGGCCTGTAGGGGCAGGACAAGGGGAATGGCTTTAACCTGCCAGAGGGGAGACTGAGATGAGCTCTGAGGCAGAAGCTCTTCCCTGTGAGGGCGCTGAGGCGCTGGCACACGGTGCCCAGAGAAGCTGTGGCTGCCCCATCCCTGGCAGTGTTCAAGGCCAGGTTGGACACAGGGGCTTGGAGCAACCTGCTCTAGTGGAAGGTGTCCCTGCCTGTGGCAGGGGGTTGGGACTGGATGAGCTTTAAGGTCCCTTCCAACACAAACCATTCTGTGATTCTGATTCCTAGGACTGATTCCTAGTACCTAGAGCATCTCAGCTCTGAGTGGCTGGGCTGTGATGCTGCGTTTTCACAGATGTTTCTGGGTAACTGCAAGGGGGTGACTTTGCTGCTGACCTCAGATGGAAGCAAGGGAGTGACTTCAGTGTCCTCTTCCAATGACACTGCCCCATATGCAATCTGTGCAGTCCAAATGTCCTACTGCAGGCTGCAGTGAGCACTCCCATCTAAGGATCACACTGTTCCCAGGTTGAACTTGAAAATTAAACATGACTACTTGTGCTGTAAAACTACTAGAGATGAAAGTCCAATGTCCTCCTCTCCATATTTCCCATGTTTGTTTCCCCCAAGGCTTTTTGTGCATCCTGCTTGGCTGATCCTTCCTCCCTGTACATCACACAGCAGAGAAGCATGAAGCCCATGCAGGATTTTATGGGAGACTTACAATGATTTAAAACATCAGCCTGGGAACAAGTGCAGGGACTTGGTGCACATTTGAGCTCACAGCACACTGCTGCCTCCCCTGCTCCCAACTTGCTGTTCTGTACATCCTGCATTCTCCTCTTGTCAAACCTCCTTCTGTTTAACCACCACCAACCACCCCTTCCTCTCTGAGTCACATAAGGGGGATCGATCCACAGGAAACTCTGCTTATCCCATGTATGGGCTTGAATTTTGAGGGTCCTGAAGCAAAGCTCAAATACTTGAAACCTGGTGGCTTATTTTCCACCTGCTGTGAGAGTTGGGTCTAATAAAAGATTTCACCTATTTCTATGAACATTGCTATGTTAAAATAATCTGCCTTGCTCAGTGGGTGCCCTTAATGCTTTGAGAATGCAATGTTATTTTTTGCTGTTGTTTTTCTAAGAGCTTAAGCACTGTAAATTTATGCACAGTGACCCACAGAGGGGAATTACCACCTTAGATACAGGCCCCAATTTGGAAACAAAGGCATTTCCCACTTCCCTATGATGAACATAATCTCTTTGACCATGCTTTTCTTAGAGATTCTCACTCTGTTATGATCTGCAATTGCTCTGAGTAACCACCTTAGGACTGCAGGAATCCCACTGACACCAACAAACAGGAATACTTCATTAAGAAAGGAGGGGGAAGCTCAGACCCAGCTGACCTACAGGCCTCCATTATGTGAAACCACTGGTATAATGCAGGTCACATTTCTCTACAGATCTCCATGGAGGTGGGAAATTCAATCTCACATACTCAGAGAAAACCTTTGGAAGTGGAGATTCGTGATCAAACACAGGAATAAGTCCATCAGACAAGGGATCTGGCCCAGCTTGGCATCACCAAGAGCTAATTCAATTGCTCCTCCTTGTTCAAAGAAACATGAAACAGCTGCTAAAGGCCCCTCCTCTCCAGTGCCTTTTACCTGCATGAGATAGTAGTAAATCCCAGCCAAACCATGGGCTGCCCCTACATAGTACTCCTGGTACCACTCATACATCAGTGGGCTCTTTGCTGTGAAGTTCCTCCTTTTAGCCAAGCTCTCTCCTGAGGCAACAACAGCTTCACAGACCTGTGGATGGGAACAGATGCTAGTGAGGGAAATGCTGCTGGCTTGGACACAGCACAGTGAGTATCCTGACCACAACAACAGAGTTGGTTTGCTGCCCAAGCAGAGGGAAGAGTGTGGGTGAGGGAGCGAAGTGTATGGCCTGTGGATTTATATGGATGGTGGGGGTGTGTGGTGCTTTGTCCCTTTGGAAGAGCAGCAGGAATACCATGATGTGGTTTCTCCATTAATGCCAGTGTTCTCTACATCTAGCATTGATTTTTACCTGCCCGAAGATGAGCTGCATGGGAAGAGACAGCTAAAAAGTGGGAAGCAGCCACAGTACCTGCTGAATGTGACTCTGAGGGATCTTTTCCTCTCCGAAGTGCTTGTTCACAAACACCAGTGCATAGAGATAGCCCATGCGCCCGTACAACAGCTCATCTGGCACTCGGGAGTCGAGCTTGTGAAGATGGAGCAAACTGCAAAGAGAAATTCACATGGAGGAGATCAGAGGCCACTCAAAGCCACGTAACCAAGCACTGAGTCTGGAGCTCAAGACCATGGTTTGTTCCTTCATGTTGCCTGCACCGTGGGAGATGTCAGTCTGGTCTCTGGGTCTCAGCCTTCCAGCTACACAAGGTGTGAAATCCCTCCTTCCCCTCTGCTTTTTGTTTGGCTTATGGCTTTATTCTGCTCAGCTTTTTACAATGCACTCATACTATGTGCTTGGTTTTTAAAGCACCAGCTCTAGGAAAGCTACTTGTGGGACTATAGGAAACATTCAGCATAAAGTTGCTGACTGCTCAGGAAAGCCTGCCCACCATTACCTCCCTAGGGTGCTGTGGGCAAGGCAGACCCTCAGGCAAAAATGACTGTTTTCAAGTAAAACTGGTATCTGTTTAATTTGGCTGCTCAAGGAATGCTAGAAAGTCAAACTAGTGCTGACAGTATGTGGAAAAATATTACCTCTTGTGCTTATAAATCCTGATAGAAAAGCCCCTTTCTCTGCATGCCTGCAAGTAGGGCTCTACTGTCGGTGAAGAAAGAGGTGCCTCCATGAGCTAAACATTTAGGTAAGAGGTGGGGAGAAGCAGCTGAAAATGTTGTTTAACATCAAGCCTCTGTGGCATGTGTAAGCAATCGTCTCTAGGGAGAGCTCAGCAGTGAGTGCTGTGGGCTGTCTGTGGTGCAACCCCATGCTGAGGACAGCTTGGCTGCCACCAGGCTTTAGCCCACGAGTGCAGAGCCAGAGGTCTGCTGGTGTCAGGTATTTTCTTTGCCATGTTGAAAGTTGGTGACGTTCCTGCAGTGCTAGCAGAGACTGACAGCTCTTCACACTGGTGCTTTGTAGCTCAGTACAGAGTTTTTCCTGTTTTGCCTCTCATCACACTTGCAGCAAGGCTGGATGTTCTTCCCTGACAGGCAGCAGGCAGGGATGTGACTGGCTTTGCCTTATTTTTCTGTTCACCCCCGAGACAGCAATCTGCAGAATGCCATCACTTCCCAAATACCAGCAAAAGTGGCTTTAAGCCTGTTCCCTCAGCTGCCTCCTGCTGAGGCTGCAACAGGGAAAGGGCTAAGAAACCAGCCAGGAGAGCTCTGCGTGTGTGTGTGTGTGCAGGGCTTCCCTGTCACAGCAGTGCAAGGAGCAGAAAAGGTGCCTTGGCAGCCCTTGCTCCTGGGCAGAACAGTGTGTTGCAAAGGAAAGAAGCAACTAAATGTCCAGAGTACCCTCAGAGCAGAGAGAGGATGCTGGGCTGTGACTCCCCACAGCAGGAAACTATCCCTTGGCACTGGACTCACAGTGAGCAGGGATATTGAAGGAGAAAGGAGAAAGCAGTGTCTCAAGGTGGACAGGCCCCATCTCCTCGTGTATCACTTGAGATGTGCATTGCTCCATGGGGAAGATTTCTCACTGATTAAACCCCAGAGACAGACTTTACGTCCAAGACTAAGCACAAGGTCCCTCTCTCAGCTTTGTGGGCTGCAAGGAAAGCACTGCTACCTCCTCATGTCCCCTGTTCCTAAGTCCAAGAAAGGCAGATGAAGAGGAGAGTTTCCAAGGAGGAAAAGAGTGTTTCAGCAGATGGACTCTCTTCTGGCTGGTGATGTTGTTCAGCAATGAGATGTCAGGAAGATGTCAGGTGCAATAGAAGGAATGGATGGATGGATAAACAGTAATACCCACAGTAGGGATTTTCTGAGGTCTGGATGTGTGCAGCAAGAGATGCCTGGGATGCTGCTGGACTGAATGCATGCACAATGCATTTCTCAGGTGTGCGGGGGTAAATCAAGGTCCCTGAAAGGAAGAGCCACTCCTGCTCACATATTACCTCAGCTGGCAAAAATCACTAGTTTCTGGCCTGAGGGCAAGCGAGGCAGCTGTAGAGTAGGATGGGATATTTGTATTCCACCAGCTCTAAAAGCAAACCTTTGACCTTCTGAATTGGTGGAAGAGTGGTGGGAAAAGAGGACTCCTGGAACATGGCTCAGATTTTCACAGGCTCTTGGAAAATGGGCTGCCCTGAAGCCCTGAAGCATTAGTCCCCTGCATAAAAGCACATTTGTTGGTCATGAACTCATTTAGGCAAGAGCAAGGAGCTAAGGAAAAGCAAGCTTCTGTCTATTCCACTGCAGGTAAAAACCTGGCTGATGGATTCTCTCCTCAGGCTCTGTAAAGATGAGGTGCTTTAAAAGACCTTTATTTAAGAGAATAAAAT
Organism: Strigops habroptila; assembly: GCF_004027225.2. NCBI lineage: Eukaryota > Metazoa > Chordata > Aves > Psittaciformes > Psittacidae > Strigops > Strigops habroptila. The sequence continues at coordinate 3,542,737 of NC_044281.2, forward strand.
GGAGAGAGGCCCTCCTTCTCCACAGCTGCAATGGAGGTGCACTTCCTATGCACCTGCACCGCATAACTTAGCAACTGTTCTGGAACTAAACAGCATCCTCCAAACCCACTTAAGAGTTGGGATTAAGGAAGCTGTTTCTCAACAAAATACTCTCTTTTTAAAGGCGGCATGGTCAGGCTAACTGCTCTGGGAATTGGTGGCACAGGAAGGACAGGCTTAATTCTCCTTTGGGAAAGCCACACTGCTTTTTGCCTCCCCTCAAAATGTATGAAGAAACCAATTTCCAAGGCTCTGCCTTTATCGTGCCATTAGATGGCAGTGCAGAATGAATCATGAGTTTCCATTCTCCCACAGAATGTAGGCAGAAGGGAGGGGAGAGCTACGACAGCAAGAATTAGGGATTTTTCACAACTTGGGGCTTATGCATTGAGCACAACTGACCAGTACTATTGGACAGATCAGCTCCCTTTCTGTTAGCAAATATGCTGATCGTAGTGAGACTCACCACTGTGACACGGGATTAAGCAAAACCTAACCCACAGATTATTTCAAGAATAAAGAAGAGAGTTCTGTCCTCAGACTGACCATATCCACGTAAACCAGCAGCTATTCTTAGGGAAGGGGTGTCCAAACCATACAGGCACCTGATTCCCACCCATGGCTTTCTTTAATTGCTACTGTGCATCACTTGCTCGTGGCTGTTTAAGGGCACTCGGTGTTCTGAAGCGTCAGGGGTTTTGTCTTGGTTTTGTGCTGACCACAGGTAAATGGAGACTCTTTGGAGGGCTGTTTCTCACCTTCTTAAAGCTGATCTCTCTTAAGCAAGAAAAGCTTGCAACTGCATCTCCTTTACTTTTTTTCCTTCCTCTGCCACATGCTGATCCGACTGTAGGACCACTTTATTTGTCCCTTTTTTGCCTTAAGTACCCAACAAAAATACATTTGAAGACAGTTGAGGAAAGGCAGGAAATAGAAATAGAAAGAAATGAATCATAACCAGCTGCATTCAGCAGTTGAAAGGATGCTGTCAATCTTAGGTTTAAGTCAAAGTCAACTAACAAATAGCAAGTGGAAGCAAGTGACAAAATTTATCTAATAATCCGACCACTTTTCTCCTCTTCATCAGAATGGCTGCAAAGCTAATTGAAGGGTTCTGAAAATATACCAAACCTCACCTTATGGGGTTTAATTCAGGCATTTTTGTCTTCCTGTGTTGATCAGAACTATTTTTAAGATGGCAATAGCAGCTGAACTTGCTCCCCAGCCTGCAAGCTGCCAGGCAAGCACGTTTGTCCTTGAGCTAGCTCTTTGCCCATGGCAGAACTAGTTTGTGTTACTGGATTATCCCGCTCATAAGGCTGGAAAAACTGTATCCAGGCTTGGCAGAGAGTGCCTGGTACAAGCCCAGACCAGCTCTATGAGCAAGAGGAACATTAGGTCCAAAACATAACCAAGCTTTTTACCGAGTGATGCAGTCTTCTGACTGCTTGTGGTTCTGCAGTTTGTGGTAGACAACAGCAGCCACTGCCAGGGGCCCGGCATCTCCACACAAGAACGTGATGGATCGTCTTGTCAGACAGCTCAGGCTCTTCTTTACGTACTCATGGGCCGCCTGAAGGTAGGCTGGGTCTCCATATACATCATAGAGGTGCAAATACAGCACAGCAATGCCTGCAAAAGGAACATAAAGGTTGCACTCACCACAGAAGTTTACCTTTCTTGCTCTGCGTCCTGGCTGTTTTAATGAACCTAAAAGCCCAGCCTCATCTAGGGCATGAGCCTTCTAGATGGGCTTCTGGAGAACATCCAGGGGCGTAACCCATAGCTGCAGCATCCACAGCTGCTTTTCCTGCTTTGTGACCTCCTTGTACTTGATGCTGCTTACGAGTGGACTGCAGGTCAAGACAACCAACAGTGTGTGACCCAGGAGGTCCTGGATGACAGCAGAGCTTCTGCTACACAGGTTAAGCACAATTCTAGTAGCGAGGAGCAAAAGATGAGATCTCAACAAACCTACCTAAATCTATCAACTGTCCCTGGGACTGCTGCTGAACAGTGGAGGGGAAAAAACCAATCATGTCTGGGCAAGACGGTACTTGTGGCAGAGTAGAGCTGGATTGTTACGATCCATTATATTTTGCCAGGCCACAAGGTACAGGGCTGGGTCTCTTAGCTTGGATTGGATTTTACAAGAAGTGACACATCATCAGCACTGGGAAGCTGCACCCTTAAGACATCCTAGTTGGCTTTTTTTACCCCCTCATTCCCACTGGGAAGCACCAGTAAGGTTGTTACAGCTTCATGGACATCACCTCCTGCTGCTGAGCAGGTCCCAAGCCCTACACTAAGGACCGGTGTGTCCTAGAAAAGAAAGGGGCTGCCTGACTCTCCTCTGTGACACATCATTCATGCAACCAGCCTTTGTGTGAAACATGAACAGCTTCCTGGAATGCTGGAATAGGCTGTGTGATCCTCCCTGGAAGTTTTCAACGGGCTGGCCAGCTACAGAAACAACTCTGCTACTGAGAAGTCACATCAATTGCTGTCCTTTGCCTCTGCCTGCCCTGTCTTCAGCCAGCTCTTGAAGTTTTTCAGTAGGTGACTGAGGAGTCCTTAGGAAGTCTGTGTCTGAAGGGTCTGCCACATTTGAACCATCCTTCTGATCTGGCAGGTATCCTCAAACACGCACAGCAGAAAGCTACTGGCCTACATTACTTTGAGAAAAGCTTATTTCTCCTCTTACCAGCATCCATTTCTAAGACGCCTCAGGTCCTGCATTTAAGCCTAAATTAATAGAGCCCATCTCTGCAGATCTTGCTGTGGCAAGGTGAAGAGAGGCAACATGCTGCAAAATTACTTTCCATGGTACTGAGGACAATTTTAAATGTAGGTTGTTTTCTCATTTTGCATGGGTAATCGCCAAAGCCTCGTGCTGCAGACAGTTCAATTCCACATGTATATTAAGGGCAAGTTTCTATTTCCTGCTGAAGCTAATAACCTTGTCCTCTCTCTAAGCAGTTCAGCGTTAGGTTAGTGTTTCCAGAGAGCGCTCAGATGTATGGTGCCATCACTCAAGTGTATAAGGATGTGCATATGAAGCCCATCTTTAAAGGGGAACCCTCCTCTTCCAGCTTGCAGATGTCAAGTGGCTCTCCTTGACTGGTTTAGCAGCTAGCACAGCTTCTAGACTTTAACAGGCCTGAGAGCTGTCTGAGCACAACGTGCACTCTTGACTTATCTGCTTTAATATACAACTTTGTGCTTTGTAAGTGGCTTCTATTCCCACTGCCGTCATGCCACCCTCATTACATATGTAACTACCACGCTAAGGCCACTGCCAGGACTGAATTCTTAGAAAGTCAATGTCTCAGCATTGTTTTCCTCTGCCTTCTTTGCCTCTTCTCTTCTAAAATAGTTCTCCCTCCCTTTCCTCCAGGCCCAAGCATCTTTGGGAAAGGCTCGAAAAAACCACTGACCTAAAGGATGGAAGGGATGAGTTGCTTCCCCAAATCATTCATTTTTCCTTTTTCTTTAAAACCAAAGGCCTTGCAAGCTGAATCTAAAGCCAATTTCCTCAACTCAGTCGTGAAGGAATTCATACTCCCAAGCTGATCAGAAGGCACAATGCCATGCTGCTTTCAGCCCACTGCTTGCTCTATTGCTGGGAGCCCAAACGTAGGGAAGGCCAGCAGAGGAGGGCAGGCCCATGCATGAAGAGACAATGTTTAGATATATGTAGAGGGATACAAAATGCAGTCACCTGGGTGGGGATTTTCCTATATCCTGTGTGCCAAGATATAGGCAGCATATTTCAGAGCTTGGAGACAAGAGACTTTCCACACCTGATGAACCTGGCTCAGTCAGAGAGTGTTGTTCTGCAGAAGCTATTCCACAGATCCCTCTCCAGTAATACCTTCCTGATGGGGTGTTTGGGATGCAGGAAGTGCTGCACAAACATGGCATCATCGTTCAAACGTGACTAGATAAGCAGTGGATCTGCTCCATTTCTGTGTTCAGAGTCTCAGTTGGAAATGTGACCTATTTTTTGTGACCTCTGAGACTCCTGATTGCTTCCAGCAGAACAGTGGCTGCCTGTGACCTGCTACTGCCAAAAATGTATGGGCTTTGATCTGTTTATTGGTTACTCTTGGACCTTTTTCTGTGTAGTTTCTTCAGACTTCCAAGTTTTTTGCTCCTTGCAGTGCATAGAGCCAAAATACTGCTGCATAGCCATAGTGTGATGGAGAATGTATCAGACATCACTTGATGGTGCAGGACTGCAGCAAACACACGTGCTACTGACATACCCTTCAGCAGGGCTCTGATGACTGAAACTGTCACCTCTAGTGTGCAGGAAGCCAAGACACTGGAGTGTTAATGTCCGAGGTGCTTGCTCACCGTGCTTTCTCACTGCAGGGAATCAGGAGGCAAAAATCAGTCCTGCATGTCTCTCACAAAGCCTCTTTATTTAACATCTTCAGTAGGATAGTCAACAACATCTCTTGCCATCCTGTATGAGGAGTATTGTGGATGCAGAGGGGTGCTTTGCCTTAAAGATTTCTTCTTAGGTGGGCAGAGGAAGAGACTTATATCTACACAGTAGAAATGGACTTGTCTGCACCAGTTGGCTAGAGCTGATGGCCCTGACTTTACCAACCACTGCTTTCAACAGAGCAGACATCACTGGAGGTACCAGAAAAGCTCTTGCTTGAGAGCTAAAGCACTGCAGCAGGCTGAAAGAGCATCTCATCCAGATGACCATTCTGCTGATCAAAGAGGAGTAAAGCTGCATCTCAGCTTCCTTGTGCTACCACTGCAAACAGTTCTGCTGTGGGACAAAGCTTCCTCTTCACGCTGAACAGACGATAAAAGTGAGAGGTGTCAGTGCCACTGCAGTCCCTTTGCTGACAGCACCAGCAGGGATGCCCATTAGGCTGTTCTGACCATGCCTCCTTGTCCACCAGGAGCTGAGCTGCAAAGTGGTCCTCTCACAAAGGGCACTAGGTTGTCACGAGAGGAGATTTCTCTGCCTAATTTGGACCATTTCCAAACCTGCCATCTACTACAGTAATAAAGAGCTCCAAGCTCTTGCGCTGACCCAGGGAAGTAAGTCAGCACCCTCACAGCAGGATGTCAAACACAGAGAGCAAAAGTGGGAACCCATCTCTGCACATAGTGATGGAGCCTGATGTCATTTTAATGAGTCAGGGATGGGATAAGTTACAGGAGGGGTGGCATAGCTTTACTGCCCAGCTCAAAGGATAATAAACATCTTTTCTGGTGCAGACACATGGGATATTGCATTTGTAAATACATGCCAAAGCCATGCTGAATGGGACAGTGAGACATCTCTGGAGGGCTGTATCGTGCCATGTCCAGAACTGCCTGGTGAGCCACAAGTGCATTTGACTACTGCTTGCCTTTCTAGCACACTGTGGGACATGGGGCATTTCTTAGGGTGCCTCAGCTTCTCCAGCCTTAAAACCTGGGTAACAAAGCTTCTTTTGTAAATCAAAAGGAGCATTCCAGCCCAAAAAAACCCAAATGAACAAACAAAACCCAGCCCAGGCCAAACCAAAACATTACCCCATCACAGAACCCTACAACATGTTATGTTAGAAGGGATCCGTGGAGGTGATCTGATCCAACCCTCTGAAAATAAGGCCAACTTCAAATTTACATCCCATTACTCTGATCCTTGTCCAGTCAAATACTAATCCAAGAATAGAGATGTCACAAGGACTACTCACCAAGCACTTGGCATCAATGTGGTTTATGTGGGTCACACAAGGCACTCTATTCTCTCTCATCAAATGCAGCCTCGCTGCCTGTTATTCTGTAGGGGTTGTCTGAGGATTTCTGTTTTCCTGAACAGAACTCTCTGTTGATGCAGGTTCTTTGGGTTCTGAGATTAAACTAAGATATTGCACTGAAATGAATGAAAGGGCTTTTTCCAGAAGCTTTCCTGAACTGGTCTGGTCAGGATTTCTGTCCATTCTTAAATGGCTTTTATTTCATCTGGTGTGTCCTTTGAAGAGCTCTTTCAAAAGGCAACTCAGCCTCCTCCTTGTCTCCACTTGCCAGCCAAAAGCTGTGGATGGGGCAGGCCAGCTGGAATCACCACTCTCAGAGGCCCTCAAGCTCCAAAAGCCACGACTATGACACTGCTAGAGAAGGGAATGCTCGCATGGGAAGCGAATTCCAAAGGCACTGCCATAATGTGGAGGAAGGGGAATGTCTCCCTTATACACCATTTCAGATGGCAGATCACCTCATTGTCTTGGAAGGACACAATAATCCAGCAGGCACTGGACTCGGGAGCTTCTGCAGTCAGCTAGGAGGTGATAGGAGTCAGTCTCCTTCCATTCCCTTTCCATTGCCTATGCTTCCAGCCAAGGTAGTCTTTGGTGCAAGGCCTCTTGCACTATGAGAAATACCAGCAGACAGTGCATGTGCTCTTCAGCATCCTCATGCTGATCTATGTGAAAATGGATGAGGCAGTTGTACTTCTGCCAGGATTTGAACTGCTTCTGATTCAGGATTAGCTGACGGCAGTTCACCTTCCCTCAGTCAACTCTTTGATACCAGTGAAACAGATTAAGACCACAAAAGCTCTTCCAGCAGTCTGGCTAAACTGCTTAAAAGACAGAACACAACAGCCAAGCCTGGTCTATACCCAGGCACGTACCTGGTGTTGCCTACGGGCCTTGGTCTCTATGGGGAACTGAATGAAACTCTAACAAGCCAATTCAAATCTGTTGTGAGGGCATTCAGCCGTATGCTGGATAATCTTGATCCAAAATGTCTTTTCACTGCCTCTGAGCTGAAAATATAAGTAAGTTCTTCCCTCCCTCTGCTCCAACTTCACATGCCAAGAAGCCATGGCTTCCCTAGCACAAATGCTGGCCGGGGGAACAGGGCTCCATCAAGTGTGTTGGGAAAGAAACAGGCACCAAAGTAAAATGCCAGCATATGCTGTGTATTACTGGGTGTAATGTAGTACGCTCAAGTATGTTACACTTCACGCAGAGTTTGCGCTGAGAGAGCCATATTTCAAATCTCTCTTATTAGCAGCCGTAAGAGTGTGGGTTGATTTCAGACTGCTGGGCAATGATTTACATGAGAAGATACTCAACAAGCCTTTTCTACATAAGCAATTACAGGGAAAAGCTGCTGTCCTGGCCCAATTAATTTTGTCTCCGGGAACCAGCACTGAATAAATTAATGTGGCTAGGATTAGAAAAGAAGGGAGAGTGGCAAAGATACAGAATAATATCTGCAAACTTCCCTTTGCTGGCTGGGACTTGCAGGAAATCTGCCTATGGGGTTTTTTCTAATCCTATTAGCTAAAGTGGGAAGGTTGCGTTCCAATGGGAAATGATCCCTGGGAGGAAGAGAGAAGAATCCCTCTTGAGAAACTCCCTTCCAAACAATAGTGAGCTGAAATCCTGACAGAGCTCTCAAACACTGCTTCACAATTGCAGTCACTTTCCAACGTGAAGCTCCTTAAGCCACCCTAAGGAAGTAGGGTGTACTTCTAACATCAGCTAATTGTCCTCCTCCTTTATCTCCTGGCAAGAAGTAGACTACCATCATACCAAGTAGTACCCTCAGGACTTAAAACCATCTTTACATATGGGTGCTTCTCATCTAAGGGGACCTCAGAGCAGGGTCACACACACTGTAGGACTGAACCTGTCTCCCAAGGTGAAATCAGCAAGCACTGAAAAATAAAACCTGCATAAATTCACAGGCAGCAGCAGAGTGCTGCTAGGCAGCCAATGATGAAATCAATGTTCTCCCACGCTGGAATTTAATACTGGCATCCTAGCGTTTCTCAGGAACTGCTCTAGAGTGCTCTCACTGCCTGTCTACCCTACTAAAATTGTTAAGCTGTCATCAAGCTGCAGAGTTATTTTAGCACCAACACAACGAACACCATTCTCCCAAGCAAACTGTTGGCATCCAGTTCCATAGGATGCAAGCACAAGCCAGCCACACCCGGATTATAATGTAGAAAGTTGTCCTTTAGGATTGCAGTGCATTGCCGAAGGAAAAAAAGCAGCAAAAAGTCTTGCAGCAAGCATGACAATAATATGGGATTAACTGCAACCACCCCGGGGTCCCTCCCTAGAACCTGGCTTGGTGCAGAAGTCAGGCAAGCTGACAAAGCACACAGCACTAGCCAAGGATGAGGCAGCAGGGAAAGGTGCGTCCTCCCTGGCTCCAGTGGTAGGAATAGGGAGGGGAAGGCATGCTCCCAAGGAAGGAAAGCCAGGTTGAAAACGCAGAACAAGAGAAAGACAAGCTCCTGGAAGCTTTGCAGACAAAAGTTAGCGTGGGGAAGGCTTCCGTCCTTCGTTATACTCACATTTGCATTTCTGCTCCTTCCAGCAGGTACTGGAGCAGAACTAGCCCTGGCTAAGTGGAGGGGCACTACCTGGGGAACAGGAATGCAGCAACCTGCCAATCAGACAACGTCATAAGACAAAATTCAGCCCAAACAGAGAAGGCGGACATTATCTCAGGCCTTAACTCACGGCTGCCATATGCAAGGACTCCTTGCAGCTAAATGACCTACCTCACGCATCTGCCTGCTTCATGGAGCACTGGTTTACTTGTCACCATCCCCACCGGGACCAGCTTTGGAGCCAGTCCCTTTGAAGGCTCCAGTGTTTGCTCTCTGTCGTATAAGTTTGGCTCTATTAACCAAGAGAAGACCCAGCGCTGCCCTGCAACGCTACAGTCTCTGCAGCTTGAAACCTGCTCCAGCCCCTTGTTTTAATGGATTAAAACATGCAGAAGCAGCACCATTCTTGACTAGGATCTACTGTGATCATTCAAACACTCAAAAACGCTGTGATCTGCCTTGGCCTGACCTAGAATTCAGCTCTGGAGAGCTCCTGCTCCATCCCGTCCGCTCGGCTGCACTACCTGCCCAGCCAGTGTACGCGGTGCAGTCCTTCGGGTCCGCAGACTTGAGGCCCCTCTCCATGTGCTGGAGCAGCTCCCGAATCTTGTTATTCAGCCGCTGTGTGAATTCGGGGGTCAGCTGTGGAGATAAAAAACACCCCAAACCACTAAACGTGGAGGAAACACCATCAGGCGGGTAGGGTTTTGGTAAGCTGGAGGTGCCCGCAGGGAGCACAACCGGGTGTTGTTTCACCTGACAGAACCCCATGGGTACCTCAGGGCCCGGCTGGCTCCCCGCTGCTCAGCTTGGCTTCGCGGCCCGGGCGGGAGCAGCCCCTTCCCGGCGACACCCCACCGCGGCCACACTCACCCTCCCGGCAGCATCGAAGTAGCCGGTGGCCAAGGACTTGTCGTAGTCGGCGTAAGGGTTCGGAAGTGCCCGCTGCGCCATCATGGTTCCACCGGCCCCGATCCCCTTCGCTGCGCCGCGGCCCGCCCGCGCTCCGCCCCGGAAGGCGGCGGGGGCCGGTGTAAGTCCCGCCGCTGCTCCCGCGCTCCGCCGCGCTGAGGCGCCGGTGCGGGCAGTGCCCTGCGGCTGCGGGGGCTCTGCGGGGTTTAGCGTCTCATGTCACTGGTTCTGTGGGGGTTAGGGAGCCCGGTGGGGGTTAAAGGCCTCCTGCAGCCGCCTCTGTGGGGTTTAGAGGCGCTGTTCGGCCGGCCGTGTAGGGTTTAGGGGTCCCTTGCTGGACCTGTGGGGTTTAGGGGCACTTGTTTGTTTGCTGACCCTTGTGGTATTTAGGGTCTCATGTTGCTGGTTCTGAGGTGTTTAGGGAGCTCTGTGGGATCTGGGGGTCCCATGTTGCTGTTTCTGTGGGGTTTAGGGGTCTTGTGGTTGGTTCTGTGGGATTTAGGAAGCTCTGTGGTGTTTAGGGGTCCCACATGGCTGGTCCTTTGGTGTTCAGGGAGCTCTGAGGTATTTAGGGGTCCCATGTGGCTAGCTCTGTGGTGTTTAGGGAGCTCTGTGGGGTTTAGGGTCTCATGTCACTGGTTCTGTGGGGTTTAGGGATCTTGTGGTTGGTTCTGTGGGATATAGGGAACTCTGTGGTTTTTAGGGTTCCCATGTCGTTAACCCTGTGGTGTTTGGTTTTTCTGTCCCTATGGGACTTGAAGGCTCTGGGGAGTTTGGGGCCTATTGCAGCTGGCCCTGGGGATTTTGAGGTCTTGTGGGGATGGGCGATGTGGTGGGCCCTGTGGGGCTGGTGGCCCCATGCATGTGGTGTTCAGGTGCTGGCAGAGGGTCAGCCCAAGGGGCATGTGTCGGGTCCTGCTCCGCTCAGCAGCAGTAGCTCCTCACAAATATGGTCCTGGATGAGGGGCAGGGGCTCTTCCTCTCTGCTCCTGCCAAGCTGCTGCGTCTCACTGTTGGCTGAGCCACGTCTTCCTCGTGAGTATAAGGCTGGTCCATACAACTCATAGTCCTGAGCAGTGCTTTTCATCCCAAATTCCACTGGTGTTGGGGGGTCTTCCTGCAGTCATCCTGTGGTGGTGTACCCCTGAACAGCCAGCCATGCTGGCTGCGTGGTGGCATTCACTGGGCAGTGTTGTCATTGCATGCTGTGTTTCCGAATCCAGGCCTTTCTGCCTAGTGTAACTGTGCCCAGCTCCCCTTTTCCTGACCCTGTGGGCCTGAGATGGGTTGTGACATCCCTGCTTGGGGTCTGGCTTGCTGAAGTGCAGCTCTGGAGCTTCCCAGCACTTCTAGCTCTGCAGGAAAGCCCAAATGAATGTGGCTGAGCTTGAAGCTCTTGGTGGCTTGTATAGGCCTAAGTGTAGTGGTACTGCCCCTTGTAGGAGCTGAATCCATCTGGGTTGGTTTAGGGGAAACAGCTGCTCTAAGAATTTACCTTTTCATAGTGATCAAGAACACTCATGGGAGTACATTAGGCTGCTGCATTCATGATTGGAGCAATTGTATTTTTGAGATAATTGTAGTATTTGAGGGATTCTGGTTTTCTGCCCATGTGCCCGTTCTTTATCAGAGCTCAAAGAAAAGGAAAAAAAAAAAAGATCTTCTTGCAGGAGATGGTGAGAACCCAGCAGAAAAGAGGGAATCCCGGTTGTATTTGCTTTCAGTTCCTCTACACTCAGCTGTTCCTTGTTTAGAGAGTTTGAATCATGTCATTGCCTTGTATTCAAGTCAGGGAGGTGAGTTATGCAGCTCTAGCATCAGCCAAAATAATGTGGGGTTTTCTGCTTATGGCCAAATTCCCAGCCCTGTGTTATGGTCTTCCCTTCCATCTGCAGGTCAAAACAATACTTGCTGCTCTCCTTCTCCCAGGCACAGTTCAGTATTAACTTCCAGCACAAGGCATTTCACCTTTAGAGTCTTTCTTTTGTCTTTGATTCTTCTCATATTCTTTTTTTCTTTTACTTTTCCAGATCACTTAAAGACAAAGATACTTCTCCCAAATTATCCTGCCTGTTCTCAGCCACCCTGCCAAGGAGTTTCCATTCAGTATGTTGTTTCCTAAATGGTGGTGGTCAGTTGGGCTTCAATGGACCTGCTGCTGCCCAGGATAAATCCAAAGTGTCTGTGACTGTCACCCAGAGCTCAGGTAAGTGACTCATGATTCATCCTTAGTAACCTGCCCATGCAGAATAGGGAATGAAAGAAGGAAATGAGCCTGAGAGGGAAGCTGCTCCTGTGTTCTCATTGCAATCCCAGTCACTCTGGGGTGTTTGGGGTTGGGGACTTGTTTGTTTGCTTTCTCTGGAAAGGGTCATGCTGGCTTTGCTGAAAAAGAGGCAATTAAAGCAGATCTGTTCAGAACATATCTTAGAGAGAACTTCTGTGTGGAAGCAGCTTTCAGAGTGGAGAAAGATGAGGAAACAGGCCCCAGTAGCCTTCCTGGCAGGCCCATCACAGCCCTAGAAAAAACTGATTCTGAAGTGACTCATCATCAGTGGTTGAAAAGACATCCCAAAATCTTTCTACCTGTGAGAAGAGTAATATTTTCTCCTCCACAGCATTGCCTAAAAGACAAATCCTTACTGAATTTTATCAGCATAATGATCCTGGTTGTTGGTGGTCCATACTGGACTAGTAGCATGTCTGTTGGTCCTGCGATTACGTGGGTAAAATGAATGTTTCACAGTCTTTCTTGAAGAAAACCTCAGGATGCCTGGGTGTCTATTCCCTCCTCATTGCAGTGAGGATGTGAATCCCAAATCTCTGCCAGGTATACAGCTGAACTACAGACTACTTGGCATCCTGCCCGAGGACTAACTGAAACACCTCCTGCCTGAGAGGAGATGCCTCCTCCTGGGGTCACTGTCCTTCACTGGCTGTAGGCATCCATCAGGTCTGTAATCTCACCTAGTGCTAATCTCCAGCCAGCAGGTGCCCACGTTGGGCAGTGTAGATGTGGAATTGCAAGTGGCCTTTCCAAAATGGTGCTTTGGCATCTACCCCTCCCCAAAGCCTTCTCTCAGGATCGGATTGACTTGGCACAGAGGCCTCCATGCTGTGGGCCAGATGGGCTTGGCATGGTAATCCCATAATAATAAATGCGAGGGTTGCTTGTTTTGCCTTCGTGACTGCATGCTGTATGTGAGGGGAGTGCAGTGAGCAAGGATAAGGTGTCCTTCAATAGACTTGTCTGATAGAAAAAGGGATTTGGGAGGCTGTGTGTGGAAGTGCTTCACAGAGCATGGTTCTCCTGGAAAACTGTACAGGCAAAGCACTGGGCAGTGAGAGAGGTTTTACCTATTGAAAAGTTGCTCCAGGGATGTCTTACCATGGTCACAGAGCAACTGCAGTACAGAATTGTGTGGACAGTTAAGAGATGTAATCCAGTCTGGGACATTATCTGCCCATCTCTCCTTTGTTTTGTTTCTTTTTTCTGTTGGCTTCTTTGTGGTCCAGCTTCAGAGTAGAATTGAGAAGCTTTCCAGCTCTATTTATTAGCCTTTCTTTACACATTGTTTATTCAGCAGCAGTATGGCTAAAGGTACTGCACGTTTAGGGTGGATATCCAAAGTGTCTTAAGAAATACGAAAGATCAAAGATGTCAGTTTCCTCTTTTAAAGTAATAATTTTGAATATTGGGTGTTATTTCAGCTGTAATGCTCTGTATAAACCGGGGATGATTCTAGAAACTTTGCTGTGCTTTCCTATTAGAGCCATGGCTCACTGTGTTTGATCTTGGTAAAAACTCAAACCTATATTAAGAGATTGAAAGTCTTAGTGCCATTTGAAGCTAAGTAGACTTGTTTTTGGAAGGTAAAGCAAGTGTTATATGTTGGCATTATGATGGTAAAATCCTTCATTTTAGAAGGATATCCAGGAAGGGGAAAAAGTGTCTTATTTTATTGGATTCTTTTTTCCAATGCATAGCAACCATGATTGCAGGTGGCATTGATTGTTTTTCTTTTAGCACCTTCTATGAAGAGACCAAAGCCTGAGTATTGGTCACAGAAGCTGAACTAAGCTAATTCCTTATATTAATAGCATATCTGGGGCACAGCTCCCCTATATCCTGCCTGCATTTATTGTGGTCGTAGGTTAAGGTAAGTGTTCAGTGACAACGAATTGACTCTATAGACACACACCAGGGTAGGCTTTGAGCTAGCAATTCCCATTCACATCTCAGGAATGTAGGAGGTGCTTCTGTGAAAACACCTGCTCACTAGAAGGCAAAAGAAAGCCAATTGTTACTGGGAAGAGAGAAGAGCACAAAACTAAGAATGCTGTTACGTACGTCCGTGGCTCACCTGCACCTCGGGTATTTGTTCTGACCTCACACGGAACAGCAGAGCTAGAAGAGGTGCAAGTTATAGAACTGATCAGGCCAAAACAAAGGTCATCAACTGTGTGGAATTGCATATGTGCAAGCACTACGTAGCTGGGCTACGACTACTCAGCCTGGAAAAGAGACATCTAAAGAGGGCTGTAGTAAATGTCTGTAAAGCCTTGACCAGTGTCAGAGATGTGAGGAGAGGAAGGGATATGCTGGCTTTCAAAGGTAGCAGTCATCAACTGAAATGACTGGGGTAGCATTCAAAGGTGAAGGAGTTAAGCAGTGACAGGTTGTCAAGTGAAAAGACACCACTGTGCTTGTGCACAGGAGGTGCCTGAGCCACCAGCTTCTGGGAGTTAGGAGTGTGTTAGGGACAGCCTTCCAGTATCTGAAGGGAGCTACAAGGATGCTGGAGAGGGACTCTTCATCAGGGACTGTAGCAATAGGACAAGGGGTGATGGGTTCAAACTGAAACAGGGGAAGTTCAGGTTAGATATAAGGAAGAAGTTCTTCCCTGTGAGGGTGGTGAGGCGCTGGCACAGGGTGCCCAGAGAAGCTGTGGCTGCCCCATCCCTGGCAGTGTTCAAGGCCAGGTTGGACAAGAGCCTTGGGCGACATGGTCTAGTGTGAGGCATCCCTGCCTGTGGCAGGAGGTTGGAACTAGATGATCTTAAGGTCCTTTCCAACACAGACCTTTCTATGGTTGCATGATTCTGCGATTCGATGTTATTGCGTCTGTTTGCTAATACACTGCCTGAGCATCAGACAGGAAAGGTGGTATTGGAGGATTTCCTCAGAGCTGGTGTGCCTGATTCTATGGGTTTATATTTTGCTTTATGGCACGTTAGCCTGGGTAGAGCAGTTAATAGCCTAACCGTTTTGTCTCCAGCATCTGTCTCCGTGCCGGCAGCAGCTGCATCCCGTTTAAGCTACCAACATATCCCTAATTGCACTGTAGCTGCAAGTTGGGTTGCTGTGCCTTGACCGCGCTCTTCTTGGGCTCAGCCACTAGATGCCCCTGTTCCACAAGCAAGAAGCCGGAGGAGCCCTGCTCTGCTTGCCATCCAGGGAAGGCAGCTGTGTCCCACTCAGTGCGGCCGTGTGGCTGGCTTCTGCGGTGAGTAAGGAGCAGAGATCAGTGGTTCTGAGCATCAGGCCAGAACTCTTTGGGGAAACGCACGTAGCAATCCTCTGTGACATTCTGCCATTTCTTTTCTTTATGTCCCATAGGATATCTACCCCAATGCAATGGGAATCCATCCTTTCTTAGCAAATGAAAGAGAGAGGTTGGAGAGCAGGCCTGATTGAGGACATCAGTAAGGGCTATATGTGGGCAGGAGCAACAAAAAACAGATAGGAAACTGCTGAGATCTGGATTAAGCACTGTTTTTGTGATGAGGTCATCTGGAAGACAGTAGGGTTTGTTGAGACTTTGATACACTTTGATCCCTCGACAAGACTGACATCAAGTCAGATTCCTTTTGTTTTGCTTCAGTGACTAAAGCAGTCTGCATAGGGCACTTGCATCCTTAATGCTGGCTTTAAAGTTCAGCATGAGGACTGGATGTGACCGCCTGTGAAAACATGATGTGGGTACAGCTGATTGCTCACCCTGACTCTGTATTTGACATCTGTCTGCCCCTGCTTTCACCTTTGCCTGTCTACAGGACGAGCAATGCACAAGCATGCCTATTGACTTGTTTGCTTAGTGATGTGAGCAGTTTGGAGTGGCAGTGACCAGGGACTTTGTGATGCTGAGCAATAAAATAAAGCTGTAGAGGTGGTCTAAGGACTCTGAGGGGCACTGAAAGAACCCTGTTGTTTCATTTCGTACCCTATGAAGGTAACTTTTATGCTGCCTTTGTAGTGGACTCTGCTATTGCTCAGAATGTGTTAATGGGTTTTTGCAGGGAAACTTGGGTGTCATGTTTTTAAAGGACCTTCAGTCTTGAGTGTCTTGAGTACCACCAGCACTTAGGACACCCAGGCATCATTGCAAGGTCTGTTCTGAACTGGCAGTGCTTTGGCACCTGTGCCAGTATCTTGATACTCATTCTTTACATCCACCTTTAAGGTAATACATTTGTCCTGGTTAGGAAATATGTGCCATCAGGTCCCAGGTTTGCCGTTCTGGGGTTTCAGGTACCTGCTGTTTCTTGGAGCACCCATCACTCTCTGCAGCTCTCTGAAGATCACTGCCTCTGGATTCCCCATTGAGATCACTCACTTTGACTCCTGTTCACTGCCCCTGCGAGGCTTGTGGCTGACTTGTGTTTCTGTGGCTCTTCCCACAGAGGGAGAAGGGCTGGTGGCTGGCTCTGAGGAGGGACTTCTTCAGAGCTTCTCATCACCTTCAGGGAAACCAGGTAGGGATCGGTCCATTTTATATTCTTCAGTATGAGGGTGCTGAGGCGCTGGCACAGGGTGCCCAGAGAAGCTGTGGCTGCCCCATCCCTGGCAGTGTTCAAGGCCAGGTTGGACACAGGGGCTTGGAGCAACTTGCTCTAGTGGAAGGTGTCCCTGCCCATGGCAGGGGGTTGGAACTAGAGGAGCTTTAAGGTCTCTTCCAACACAAACCATTCTATGATTCTTTGATACCTGCCCCCTATAAATATGTAATGCCACCTAATCAACCTAATTTCCTATAGGTTTCTGTCTCCTGTTTAATATTCCAGAGGCTATTAAGCTGTGAACCTCTGTTGAACTCTTTCTCTCATGGTTCAGATGTTCAGAATGGCCCTTTGCAAACAATTCCAGTGCCTGGTATGCCCCAAATGCAGCTGGGTGCTTCTTGGAGTGAAGCTGAGCACTGTTTCATGCCTCAAATGTGTCCATAACTCTACATGCTTTCATTTTCCCTACAAAAATCAAGCTGCTGTGCTGAGGCTTTTGGAGGGAGGGCTTGTCCCAGCTGGTGCAGGGCCAGCACAGCTGCCTGTCACTCAGCCACAGGCCATGCTTCAGTGCCAGGAGACAGCAGTACGCTTTCTTCTCCAGAGAGTGACATCTCTTGGTGGGTGGCTGCCTGGAACACAGGAACAGAGCTTGCTGTGTGTGCCACAGAGTTCCTTGCTCTCCTTGTCTTTTATGTATTTTGCCATGGTTTTGTTTTCAGAAAGGCTTTATAAAGCTTAGCTGTTAAGGACTGAAAATATTTTGCAAATTCATGACGTTGCTCAAGGCAAAGGGGCAGTTTCCTCACTACATTCTCAACCCTGTGGCTTCCCGCCGTGCAAAGATAATGTTTCATCTTAGTTCACTTTCTTGTGACTTCTCTCAAGATGCAGATGAAAGGAAAGGAAATTAATTGCTCAGAGGACAAGTGTACATGTTATACTGAAGGTATTCTTCCATTAGGATTCTGTTCTGCAATTACCTCATTTCTTATTTCTCATTTTTCCATTCAAGGAGTTTTCAAACCAGCGTACAATGGAAACAAGAAGAAACCTTTTGCGCAAGGAGGGAGCTGTCCCAGAGTAAGGGTTTCGGATCTGGGGGTGCAGATGTTTGGCACTGAAAATGTTTGCCACTCTCCAGGTTATCATGTGCTCATGATCTCATGTGCTAGATCAGTTGATGTGCTTCACAGAGAGCATGGTCAGGCATTGGAACAGGCTGCCCAGGGCAGTGCTGGAGTCACCGTCCCTGCAAGTGTTCACACCCCGTGTAGCCGAGGCCCTCAGTGCCATGGGTTAGTGGTGGCCTTGGCAGTGCTGGGGAGCGGTTGGACTTGATGAGCTTAAAGGTCTTTTCCAACCTGCTTGATTCTATGACCCTATGATTCTATTGCTTCCAGTTTTAATGACAAAAGAGATATTGACAAGGCCCTTGCAGGCAGGTCTGTCTGAGGGGTAGGAGACAAGACAAATTCCTTCATTTGGTCAGCAGCAGTGCTGTGCTCAAGTCATGAAGTTCATGAACTTCTGTTTTGGCCTTGTCTTGTGCTGAATGGATCGTGAATGCAGGCTTGTCTGTGAAGGACTGTGTACACTTATGGTAAATGGCACAGATATGGCTTTAATGCCTATATACTCTTCAGTGGAGCAATATGGAAGTGTCCCATCTGTATTGTCCCACTATTTTAGGCACATGGAAGGTAGGAAAAGGGTGTGCCTAACACCCTTTGTGATATGTGGTCAGTTTGAAAGCTGATGACTGTCAAAACATAAAGATTTTCTTATTTTGACTGGATGATTTTTAGGGTTTGTTTTTTACTTGCTCTTTGGAGAAGCCTAAATGGGCTGTACTGTGACTTTTCTTTCTCTTGTTACAGGAGCAGGAGCCCTTCCTGCCTCTCCCTCCCAGTTATTGAACCTTCTCGTGCCTGTGAAATCACAGTCCATCTGTTGTAGGAAGCTGATGGGAGGATGGTGGTAAACAGACAACTGGAAGCATTCACAGCATACCAGCACTGCTGTTCTCTCTGCTGGATTGCACAGGTAAATATATTTGGGTCAGAAGTCTGATGGAAAAAGGTGTATTTTGCCAGGATGAGGTGTTGTAGTAAGAGTGAGGAGACGAGGAGGGCTAGGGCAAAGCCAGACATTTGTATGGGTAAAGGTTTTGAGCTTCCTGTGAATCAGCAGAATAAAAAGTTGGAGACTTTTCCAAAGTCATGGCTTGAGACCAATTCCTTGTGCTGTGCATGCTGGAAATCAGACCCATGCTGCCCAAAATGAGCCTCTAAATTCTTCAAAGCATGCTCCTGAGTGTGCCACAGCTGCAGGTGGATTGCCAGGGGCGGAAGGAAAGCAGAGAGAGAATTAGGTTGTCTGGAAAGATAAAATGTGGTTGCAGAAGTGCATGACTGGCTTGACTCCCTGTCTGAAGAGGAAAGAGTGACACTTGTGCAAGGCACTCTTTGCAGATGATGTCCCTAACATCATTTCCATCCGCACTGCCTACCAGCTGATGGACTCTTTCCACTGTATCATTTCTAAACGCTGTGTGCTCAGGTCAAACGGTGCTTTCTGTTTCTGTGACTTCTTGTTGCTCAGAGGCACTGCATGAGGTTCGGACAGTGGCAGGTTGTATCCCAGTTATCCATGGACCTTCTGCATTGCTGGAAGCACTGCTGAGCTCCTCCTTCACAAAGCTGTCTCTTGATAAGCTTTCTCACTCCTAGGAGCCTGGTTTAGAGAACTCAGTTTTATTCTTTGCTGCACCAGCCATGCTGTGACACTTCAGATGCTAATACTGCAAATAGCCACCTCTTCCCTTGCTTCTGCTTTCATGTATCAGCTTTGGTGGTCCTGTTCTGTAGCCTGAGAGTCTCCTGTGCAATAAGAGATGACCCCACTTCTAGACAGTTGAGATGGAGCTTGTGCTTGTAAGAAGCCTGTGTGGCAGGGAGTGAATGCAGTAACATACAGTTGTTTAGACAAAGCAGCACTTCAATACACTTTTGTTCCATATTTGAACAACCTTGGGCTAAGTTTGAGCCAGAGACACACACAACATGTCAGCTTCCCATGGATGATGACAGCCAGTGATCTTGGATGCCTCACTGTATGGATACCTGCTATTTAAGTGCTTCCAGTTCTGAGGGGTCTGTATTTTTCAAGCCTTATTTCCTCCCTCATGTTAAAAATGACAAACTGAAGCTCTTCTTGACCATGTGGCCCATATGAGCCACCTCCTGATTTTTGCTGTGTTCTCCAAAGCACATGCTGTTGTTGAGACCTCTGTGATCAGGGTAATGAAATGAAAACTTCCCAGTTTTACTTAGCTCGCATGGAATTTCATCAGTTTAATGCAATTTCATTGCACTGGATGTGGTAGTTTATGATTGCTTTGGTTATAATGGATTGTAACATGATGGAATCCATAGGAAGTGGAAATAAATGAATAGAATTTGTACTGCTCTCCTTTAAAATTTGCTTGCTCATTTTACTAAAACCTGGTAATACTTTAACCACATCTGTTCATGAAGTCAACTGTCTGAACACTAAAGCCTATGTTTAGTGTTTTCTTTCCATGGGTTGGTTAATTTAAACCCTGCTGAACACTGGTAGGTGTCAGGGTGAAATGAGTGATGGGAGCAGTACAATACAGAGTATCTTCATGGGAAGGGCAGCTTAACTTCCCTCAAAGACTGCAGCAGTGGTGCCACTCATTTCTGCCAGGGTTGTGTGTGATAAAAGCCCCTGCTCCAAAGCACAGACTCTCTTTAAGCCAGCTGGTCTTTGAGGGCAGGAGCCTATTTCTGTGGGTTTTGCTAAAGGAAATGCTAGTGTGAAGAGCTGTGTTTGTTGAAGTACAGCAATGTGTATTGCTGGGCATAAAACTTTATCAATGGGCTCTAATCCCCATGAATCATGACCTAGTCTTATAATTATCTTTCTTTGCTATTATAAGAATACTAGCTGAACAGACAGTGTTGGAGTTCCAGGGTTAAAGTCCTGAACACTTAACCTGACAGCATCAATTACTTCTTCAAACATCTTTGCTTTCCTGCCCTGAAATGTTTTTCAGTCAGTCAAAATCATGTCCCTTCTCCCACTTCCCAATTAAATGACTTTGCAGATCCATATAGCAAGAACTTGCTGTGCTGTTTGAAGAGAGATCTCCATCCTCAGGCATGTATCTGCTTAATGCATATCTGTAGGTTCAATCAAATGCTTCCGTGCATAGTACAACAGCCAAAACTTGTGTCTTTTTCTTTTTTTCCCCAGGGTAACCACAGGAAGGGGTGAGGAGAAGAAAAAAGACAAACAAATTTTGCAGATCCTTCCAATCTGGAGCTCCAGGCATGAAGCAACAAGGAAAATGCTGTTTGACCAGGGATGCTGGATATATGGTGAGAGGCCAAGGCCGTGTTAAGTAACTCTTATGAAATGTTAACGCCCCCTCCCACCAAAACCAGGAATATCCAGCACTTAGATTTGTGCTAAAGGGTAAGAAGCTAGGCTGGAGAGAAATGTGATGTATTTCCTTTTCAAAGAGTCAATGTATTTATTCCAGAGGGAAGATTAATTCACTGTTATTCACTTGAAGTTAGGGAAGAAGCTTTGTGTAGAACACTTTTTGTATCTTCTCATATAGAATACTGAAGTTAGAAGGGGCTTGCTGTAAGCATCCAGTCCAACTGCTTGACCACTTCAGGGCTGACCAAGAGTTAAAGCATGGTGTGAAAGGCATTGTCCAAATGCCTCTTACAGGCTGGGGCATTGACCACCTCTCTAGGAAGCCTGTGCAGTGTTTCACCACCCTCTCAGTAAAGAACTGCTTCTTAATGTCAAGTCTGAACCTCCCCTGCTGCAGCTTTGAGCCATTCCCATGCATCCTGTCACTGGATATGACATGTTGTAGTAAAAGAAATGTTAGAGGACATCGTTAGATTATTTCTTGCTCAGGACAAGCTTGATTGAATAAGGCAGGGAGGTTTACTGTACAGAAATCCTGAAGGTACTAGCACATAAGCTAATCATCAGGAATCATCATGCACTCCACCATTGCAGTGGAGCTGCTTTTCTCCTCAAAATGAGCCTAGCTTTAGGCCTGACCCGCTAACGTGCTAGGAACAAGAAGCCTGGTTTTATTTGGGTTGTTTTGTAGTCTGGGAAATGGGTAGAAGTTACTGTGAATCATATTTCAGAGTGCCTGCCTGCGAGGACCTGTTGTTCTAGGAAATACACAGGTCTATAACATGCTTTTCTGATCTGGTGCTTACCTCTTCTGATGGATGCTTTATCTCTGGACACATTTCCTTACTTTCTTTCTTCTGGGTCTCCCTAGTCATAGATCTGAGATCACAGGGTAGTGTGTGATGGGTCTGCCCAAAATCCTCTGTAGGTGTCCGCCAAGAAGGTTGGACCAAATGGTCCGTCCCAGGTCAAAATGTCCATGAAAACAATTTGGTCATAGAAGTTTTGATTTTAGCAAAATTTATTTCACTGGGGGGGTAAAAAGGACTATCAAGTCAAAGAAAAACAACCAAAGTGTCCAGTGAACACAGTATCTATCTGTGCAAATGCCCATCTGCAGGTTTATGTGCATAAATTACCAGCTTAGGGACAGATAGAAAAAGCCTATTTATTTATCATCTAATCAAGAGCAAGTCAATTTTGTTTTCCTTTGCTACAACAAACACACTGGGCTATGATAACCTATCAAATATTCACCCATGACAGGGCTGCCACAGAACGCAGCAAGTGGAACATGAATCCTGAGCAAATGTAGCTAATCTTGCACTGTAAGGTCATGGTATTTTTAAACTGTGTAAAGAATGTGTAGCACGGGGGAGCCAGTGTTTGTGTAGCCCTTTTGATTTGTTTTTATTTCATAAAGCCAGTTTGGCCTTTTTAGTGATCCATGGGAACAAGCCAGTGGAATGCCTCTGGAATCACAAGGGAAAAGGGATGACTCCTAATCCTGGCCCCCATTTGTAAAAATGTCTTCTTAGAAAATGTCAGGGAGTGAGAAATCGTGCTGCCTCCAAACATCTTCCAGTAAATAGAGTTGAGCTCTGGGCCGAAGTCAGACAATGCAGGCTCCTGTCTGAGAGCTCTGAGATTCCTGGCCCCATTCCCCTTGGTTGCATCAGCATGGACAGAAGAGTCGTCTCTGAGGTGTGGTGCTCAGCCGTGGCACTGGGAGCAAACTGCACTTTGTGTGGTCACTGTGACCCCTCGGAGTGCTCTTCTGGCAGCACTCAGTTTTAGCCACCTAAGGGGTTTCTGAAATTGGCCTTTTGGAGTCATGTCAGTCTCTTTTAGTTATTGCAAGGGTTCTCTCTTATTTCTTCCAAGTCAGCTGAACTAAGAGGAGCTGCTAATCCCAGTGGCAATGGAATTTGACCCGTTTTCAAGACATTGATTCTTTTTTTTCTCTTGCTAAAGATAAGGGCCTTATCTTTGTCAAGTTTGGGTGAAGCATGGGCTCTGTATCCCAGACAGCAGCTGAGTGTACCCTGGGCTGCTCAAGCCTTAAGGAAAAGCTTAATCTCCTTAAAAATGGATTTTCTATAACCTGGGAGTAGATATATAACAGTCTTGTTGTCAAGCATTATAGAAACTGTATTGCTCAAAAGGTAGTCTTGATTACTGCTTATACACAAGATTCGGGAAAGAAGGGAGGTGCAAAGATAGGCCATTCAGAATTAGTGAGAAATTTGCCCTTTTTTAAGCTCTCTTTCACGTGGCCTCGGTTTGAGACTTTCAGTTCTTTTCTTACCGTATTTTCTCCTGTTATAAAATGTAACGTCTTCATTAACTTTTCAAACTCTCATAGAAGGTGTGAACTGAAGCTTTCACAGGGCCTCTTGGTTGATGGTTAACCCTTTTGTATCCTGAATCCCTTTGGTACTTGCTACCACCCCAGGACGCTTTGTTTTGAGGTATGTTTCCTTAACTTCCTAAAACTGCATTGGGCATGAGGGTCTGTTTCCACAGCTGAGGATTTGCCTTGCAGAACTCAATTACTATTAGTTGTCAGCCAGACTGAACTAATATTTTTGAAGGAAAGCAAAATTGCATCTCAGTTTGAGTCTGATGCTTTTTGACATTTTAATTAAAGTACTGAAAAGAAAGTCTTCATTTATTTTTATATTTCTTAGCCAAAATTCACTTTTTGGTTTGTGCTTCGACAATGCACAAAAAACAAGGAAAAATTTGATTTAAAAGAGGAAAAATATGTTGCTCTAAAAAACCCAACCAGTTGTTCAAATAACTACTTGGAGTATGTCATAGAATGAGATTTTGAGCAACTCTCTTTAAAACACTTTTTTATACTTCATGCTTGGTTTGGACTCGCAGACAGAAAGTGACATTCAGCCAGAATTAGGAAGACATTTCGAGTTATAGTTACTGTGTTTTTTATCTGAAAGTAAGAATGTATCTTTCTTCAGAGTGGGTTTTTGGCAGCCAAAGACCCATGAGGAGGAAAGGCTGAATTTTGTGCAGTCTCTCAAGCTCTCACCAACCTCAAGTTTGCACCGCTTGTTCAGAGCACATTGTTTTCCATTAATTCCTGTTACTGGCTCAGGGCTCACTTCTGTGAGGTCTCCTTCAGCCAGACATGATGTTTTCAGTGAGCAAGGACTGAAGGGCTGGGATTTAAGTATATGGTCTTGTTGTGCTATTAAAAACAGGTTTCATGCTGGTTTACATATTGATTATTCCCTTGTGCAGGACATGGTTAAGATTTGTTAGGATTCTTGCTATTTCTAGTGCAAAGTGCTATTAGCAGACATGGCAGGCAGAATCTGGCCTTGCAGGAAAAAAGACAAGTATATGAAAAATAAAGGGAAAAGGTGTAAAGACAAGAATTGGTTCTGCTTTTCTGGCTGATTTATATAATCCGATTACAGCTATCAGTATTGTCTTTGGAAGCAGATAAAACTGTCCTTATATTCTTTGATTAGTAGATATAGAGGTTAAAATAAAGAGCATGAAGACATAAAAAGGCAAACATCTGATGCTGTAACTGATCTGATATGAACTTGCCATCATTCTGATGGCTGTGAGGTGATCTTTGCCAGATACTCTCCTTGGCAATTTTGACTCCACCATGTTATTCAATAGGTGCTGTTCTTCAAGAGGAAGGCCTTTGTCAGCAACCCTTGGAACTGAAAAGAGCAGATTTTCCGGCACTCTCTTGCAAAGTAAAATGGTCAGCATAAGGAAGCAGTGGAGTTGTGGATGAGTGCAGAGTGTGCTTCTCTGAGACACCTGAATCTGATGGGTAAAATTGGACCCACTTTAACCATTTGAAGTCTTATGGTTGTGTGCTGTCATGCTTACAAAATAGAGAACAGTTCCTGGTGAAGGCAGCAGGTCTATTTGTAAGGTAAGACACCAGCTGCCCCATCAGGCTGTTGTGTTACTTATTGATAAATGAGGGGGATCACAGAGATTTTCAGGGAATTACAGGAGAAATGCCTGCCACTACCACACAGGCAAATTCATATATAGGTATATATTAAAATATGCAACAAGTGATTTGTTGATTCTTATTTTTTTGTTGTGTTCCTGTAAGTGAGTAGTAATGGGGGGGAAACTGAACTTCTGTAGAAAGCAAGGGTGACTTCTTTCCTCGGAAGCTTGCTCTCAAGGGAAAGCAACTTTCAGGACCCATGGAGTGTGATTTGGCAGGAGAAGTTGCATCGAGGAGCTGGGAGAATGTTACTCATGCAGAGCAACTGTGGAAGGAAGCAGAGAGCAAAAGCCAGGTCCTAGAGGTAGAAAGGATTAGGGACCAGAGAGGACTGGGCGGTTTGTATCTCAGGAAGGCACTGGGTTGAATGGAAAACAAGCTGCAAGCAAGAGCACACCTATAAAGGCACAGTGGGCAGCTAGGAGCAGTCTATTTTTAGTTCCTGTTCTTCTTGCCTTGTCTCTCGGAATTGTTTCCATCCAAAAAATAAATCATCTGAGTTTATGTTCGATCATTCCTGTCACAGTCATGTGAGTTGCTAAGGGTGAATCGAAATGCAGCACCCCAATCTGGAGATCTGCTATGAACCTCTCCCATTAAAATTCAAAATACCCTTTTCCCCAGACCTCCTCTAAAATAGAACAGACTGTATAGAAAAAACCCCACGTGTTCTGGCTGTGGCTTAAATAACAGAATTAAGGAGAGGCAAGGGGCAAGATCTGCACTTGATTCTTATTCCTTTCTCTGTGTACACTCAGGTGAAGATCAGCCTTAGTTTTGGAATTTTTGGCTTGTTGCACTTTGCATCGCAATTACAGTCTTTTCTAAACATTGTGGGTTTTGCTTGAAATGCTTCATTTCATCAGAGATTGGCTCAAAGCAGCAAATCTGAAAGTGCACCTGAGCTTGCTTTCTGTCCTGCAGCAATCCAAGAGGATCAGGTGATAGGGGAAGCCTGGATGCTGTTAGTTCATTCGCATGTGAAAAAGAGAGCTTCAGTTTATTTCCCCCCCTGCATAGAGCATAAAACCTAAATTGTGGTCTCTAAGGTGATGGAGTTTGATAGAGTTGTTAGTAGTGTGCTGTGAACAAAACCTGCTATCTAGCTCAAACGTACCCCTGTATCCACTGCAGCGATCTTGCTTGATAAACTAACACCTGCTTAGAAAACATATGGCAAATCTTAATATTTTTCAGGTACTTCCAAAACTCTTCCTGCAAGTTCCTTGGGAAGCGAGTGGAGCTTGCTTTGAAATGGAAGACAGGTTTCCAAATCACTTTGTGGGCTTTTCTGCTAGCTGTAGGGTGGAGAAGAGCATTTGTCTTGCTCCCTGTGGCAGCAGAGGATTTCTGTTGTGCTGCCACCTTCGACGATTCTGCTTTTCCACTGAATACTTTGGAAATACATTAAATATGTTTTAGTTGGGGCAGGACAGAACCTGCCAGATGGCAGGAGTGATTTCTGAAAGCATCTGAAGGACACTTGAGGGGGGAAAAAACTCCTCTCTGATCTCACAAGAAGGAGAGGCCGAGCAATTCACATGGGCTGCTTGTTACACTGATTCCAATCCAGGGGAGACCTTAGCCTCTGGAGCTCCACTGAGCTGGAGGCAGTTACTTTGGAGTTGCACTATCATGTATCTGGGCCAATATGCCCACAAATTGGCTATGATCTCTTGTCTTTCAAACTTCTCTTTTGGAGTAGCAGTCTTACGGCACCTAAGCAGGGCCACAAGTGCTCTGAGCACTTCTGTTCTGAAGATCAAGTAGTTTGCAGTTTGTTTTCAGCCCCTGAAATGTAGGCACTTAGCTTGCTTTGGATCTCCTGGCCCTGAGGATTTACAAAGCCACAGATCACTGATTTTGTTTGATCTTTACGCTACAGTGGGACTGTGGGATGAATTTAATTTCTGGTGGTTTTTACTTGTAAACGGTAAGAAAAAGCTCCTCATTTTAGTGAGCACTTTGCTTTCCTTGTCCTACTCCCTATCTGTGTCCAATATAGTGTAAATGATTGTGAAACAAAAGGCAGTTTGCCTTTCTCTGAACAGCGATGCCAAGTCTGAGACCATGTTAAGACCATGTTAAGGAAGCCTGAATTGTGAGTAGTTTCCCTTTCACGATTTGAACTGTTCTTACAGTTCACAGAAGAGTGAATCTTCTGCCTTTGCGGCTTTACATTGCTGACTTCTCTGATACGAGTCCTTCTTCTGGAGCCCTGCACAAACTTCCTTTCCTGAAGGAACGATACAACTGCAACTCACGTACTGGCAGGCAAGTTTTAAGCACAGGCAGTGTGGCTGCACCTCCATAAAATCACTGGTTGCTGCTCTCCTTTTTCCAGTCTTCTGTGGTTGGTTCCCTTTTCCTTATTGATTCCCTGCAGCAAGCCAGGAATTCCAAAACTAAGGCTGATCTTCACCTGAGCACATAGAGAGAAGCTGAAAGGAATAAGTGATTCTGCCTCTTCTGGTCTTTGTGTTAAGCAAAGCACATACATAAAATCACAGAAGGCTTGTTTGTGTGTTGACAGGTTTTTGTGAACTGAAGCTTCTCTCAGGAATACCTGGTGTATTTTTCTGGCCTTAGAGTCACCTCTATTTAGCACTCTGGCAGCGAGAGCAATAGGTTGTTTTCTCTTGGGTTTGGCAGAGGGAAGTTCCTCTGTAATGGTGGAGGCTTTGAAAGGAAAGGTGGTTCTTGGACTGGAAAGATAACCTTACTAATCTCAGGAGGTCTGAGGTGGGCTTAATTTGGATAATAAAACATGGACGAGAGAAAGGGAAGGCAGCAGTGTCAAATCTATAGCAGTTGTCAGTGAGGCATCCTTGCTGTGGAGAGGAAAGCATTTTTTGCCTGTTGTTCCCCCGTATAGCATTTTGTCCTTAACATACAGCTGCCACATTAGGTCTGTGTACGTCCTGCAGATCCCTGGCAGACTGAATCCAGTTCATGATGTGGTTATGCAGCTCTTTTCACCTGGCAAAAGATGCTGCTCTGCCAAAAGGCCTGGTCCTTATTCCACTTGCTCCTTGTGTTCGTGAATGGCCTTGTGGTGGAAAGAAAGGGTTGGTTTTTAGCTGGATTTATCTGCCTCCTTGTGTGGCCATGCTGAAACTCAAGTGGTGGACAGAGGATAGCTGGGAATTAGCAGTTAGGGTTCTGAAACTGCCAGCATGGATTGGTTCTGGTTCAAACACATCTATACCCAAAATAACTGCCTGATGTTGGCAGAGAGTAAAACGGAGTGCAGAATTTGCCCTTCAGGATGGCCATAACAAAGGGTAGTGCTTGTAACCTTCCAAATGCTATGTATGACATTGCTGGTGGTATAAAGCTAACCGAATGTGAAATGTGACTTGGAAGAAAGCTGGCTGCTGCACTGCATGTGTGAGTGCGCGTGTGCTTGTATATTCAGATGACCTTTCCAGTACAAGTTATAGATCTTTGCCATCCATTCACTTGTAAGCATGGCTTTGCTCTCTGTATCTTTCTGTACATGCTGTCTCCTGTGTGTATCTCCAACCTGGATCTCTACAGGCTGGACCCAAACAAATAGAGGAGTAGCTAGAAACCCAAACCAAACCCATTTTCGAGTTCCCTGTATTTTGTTGTTGTTTGCAAAAAGTGAAATCTGTGTCTCTCGAGCTCCTATGAATCAGAAAGATTGTCAGGTATTTTCTTGTAGGAAAAACAATAATGTGTTTTCTACACTGCACTCAGGTCACCGGGAAACATTGTGGGCTTGCTTCTCCCAGCTCTGCACGCTTGGAAAGCTCATGTTAAAGCAGTGAGCTCCTCCACACCCAGTCTGTCCTCCCATCTGGCTGTCTCTTTCAATCATCTGGATGCAGGCCTTTCCCATGTGTCTTTCTCATCCAAGTTTCCAATAAGCTGTCCATGTATCAGAGGTTACCCAACCCCACTGCCCTCTCTTCTTTGTCTTACTATGTGCATGACAGTTCAACCTGGTGCTAGAATGAGCCGTGCAGGAAACATTTTTACATGATAGTGGCATCAATTTTGACTCATCTCAAACCATGTGTACAAAGAAGTCCTGATTGTTATTGTCGGTGATTAGAAAAGGTCACCTAAATCCTTTACAACAGTACATGTTCAGCTGCAAAAAAGTTGATACCTCTCTCTTTTGGTTTGTTTTCTTTTTCCTCCCCTTGTCTGAGTGGACTGAAGCTTTGATCCCCTGGGTTTCAAAACAGGCCTCACCACTTTTTGTTCTTGAAGAGTAATGGTAATGTGCATGCTTCTCCCAAAGCTTTTGTCTTTGTTAGATGTTTTCATGTCTGGCTAATGAGGAACACGATTCTTATAGCTTAGGTGTCCTGTTTTCAGAAGTGCTAGTCACAAAGGTCTGTAGTCAATCAAGGGATAGCTCATGGAAAATTTCACCTTATTTCAGCTGTTGTCCGTTGAAATTTTACCAAAAGAGGTTTTTCTCTTGCAGCCATTCATTTTGCCTGGTGATGTGCTTTTCATTTCTTTGGGAAGGAGCAGCAATGGGACCTGTGCTAGGGGCTGGTGGCTGTCTATTCTCCAAACACAGAATAAAAAGATGATAGCTTTCCACAGAATTTGGTCTTCCTGCTTTACTTCCTTTAGGACAAGTATGCTTGCAGCAGTCACAGGCTGTCCCACTAGCTAACGTGCAGACCCCAGATCACACATTGGAGAGCACTCAAAAGCACACTACAAACAGACTTAATTTCCTTAGACCCTGTGCTGTGAGGAGAACAAGTGATGCTGTTGTTGTCTCTTCCTGAAATGTAAAGTGTTAGTTTCAGAGTGAGAACTGTCTTTATTGCTATAGGTGTGATTTCTCCAGCAGGTTTTGCTGTCTTCCAGCTGTCTGGCCTGTGTTGCAACCCCTACAGCAGTGCTCAGAGGCCAGCCTGAAGAACGTGTTGCAAGGGTGTCTAAGCAAGCCCCCCTCTGAGGGGCGGGAGGAGGTGGGGCTGCACCAGAGGCTTTTAATGGCAGAGTAAGTGGGAAGGTGTAGGGCAGCTCTGCACAGTCAGTCCAGAACACCCGCTGTGTCTCTGTCCTCTTCCCATGTGAGCTGCAAGAGTGTGTTGTCTGCACCAAATCTTGAAGAAACACCTACAGGCTTTTGTTTTGTCTTGTTTTCTTTAAACTTTAGCTGCCCATCAGCAACTTTCAAGATGACAAGAATTTTGACAGCTTGCAAAGTGGTGAAGGCTTTGAAAGGCAGATTGGAGTTTTGCAATGTGTCTGCTGATCACCGGAGTTTCTCAAGGACTGCTACGAGGTTGTCAAGCATCAAGGTAACACTAACTGAGCTACTGTGGGTTAATAGATGGGTTTGGCATGCTAAGAGATAGCTTGCTGCAGATAACAGGGCTTGCCTGAACCAAAGCAGGTTTGTCTGAACCCTGAGCAAGGGAATTGCTTGGCTAGATGGTTCTATTAGCTAAGCAAACACACTTTTTGTGTAGTCTGGAATGGAAGTTATAGGGTAAATTGCACCAAAAGGTGGAAGTTCAGGGTTTCAGTTAATTACTATATGGTATTTTCTTTAGAAACACCCCAGCCTTCTATAGGACTGATAGCTAACAGAGCAGATCTTTCAGTCCATATGAGCATGAATCAGCTACATGTTTAAAAACATGCATCACTTGAAGCATGTGATTCATCCTGTTGGATTCACAAAGGATCCGTTTTCAATGTATTGGAAACTGATGGCTCTGAGATTAATTAGGTAGACAACTCTTTGTGAATGCACCAGTGTATCAGCTCTTGATTTACTGTAGCTGTGGTTATAAGTGTCCTGTGGTAAAAGGCATCTTCCACTGGTAAAGCTTTGTAGGCCATGGTTAGGATTGCTGGTTCAGCTTTTGAGGAGACACAGGATATTTCTGTTAGGCACCTGCAGTAGGCTGGATCTGATGCATTCTTATACTGATGGATTAGCATCTGAAGTTTGGATTTGGCATCTTAAATGACAGAGTGATGGTGTTAGGTACGTGTTTTGTCACTCATTCAAGGACTGCACAGTGATAGACCTACAAGGTCACATCTCATAATTCTGAGGCACCCAATTAAGAAGTTTCATGCTCATGGAAAACTGCTGCCCTACTCTGACGGAGTTAAAAGTACCAGCTGTTCTAGCATCTACCTAATTCTGCACTTGTAAAACTAAAGACTGATGGTTTAAAGCCAATGACACCAATGCAGAAAGTAAGGAGAATGAATACCTGTTAAGAAAGCAATGCCAAGTGAAACTCCAAACCTTATTTTAACCTCAGTCCCAGCAATTGCAAATACACCTGCAGTGGGTCAGAATGAACTGGGCCCTTGTTCTGTTTCAAGGTGTGTGATAGGATCTATTGCAGGGTGGCCAAGACCTGCTGTGCATTTGAAGTGCTAAGTCTGGTGGAGCATCTGTACCTGCACTGGGCTCACTAGATGTGGTGCTAGCCAGCCAGCCCCAGAAGTCTCTTTCTGACATATATTATGTGACAACTTCTGTCTTGGCATTACAGCTGGGGAAAGCTGTTTCCTTATTAGACTTGATTATTTGAGTTCAATACCTACAGGAGTTTGTGCTGTCAGAGTGGATGCTTGTAATGATGGAGACTAAGAAGGCTGATATCTACTGTTTAAGAGTTTAAGAGCCTGTGGCTCTTGAGATCTTGGCTGTAGATTTTTAACACCACTTTTGCCAGGAGCCACATGATTTTATTTGAATTCAGGATCTGGAATACAAAGCCATGAACCTTTCCTGGCCTGGGGATTTTGCTTTAAGACAGTGACTGGCTTGTACACTGTTTTGCCATGGAAGCAGAAGTGCAAGAGACTTTCTAATACATATATGCAAGCAATAAAGCAGCAGGCCTGAGGGCAAATTTAGGGAAGAGGTCCTAAAAAGCCAACCTATTGCATGACTTCGTGTCAAAGTGTGGAAGTGTACTTGTGAGACAAGTGACCAATTAGTGACTTACAGCTGGGTTTAGGGTTCCAGCCATCATTAGAGGTAATAGATATTTGTAAGAAGTTTGGAGATAGAGTGAAATGCAAAGTACTTAAGGTGTGTGGGCTAATGATGGTACAGGTAATGATCCCATTCTCCTATTATTACAGGCTTAAATGAGCTTTAGTTGCCTTTTACTGCTTTTTCTCAGTGGCCTATTTCAGGAAGCATAACAAAATACAATGAAAATGTGTTTCTAACCAACGTGTAAGCTAAGTAAAGTATTAGAGAGCATGAGGGAGAGGGGGTGGTTCTATTAGAGAGCCTAATAATTCTTTTCCCAAGCCTGTTTTCTGTCCAGTTAACTCAGCCTATGTGGGGAAACACAACTTTAGGTGAGCAGTCTGAGATGTGGGGACACACAGGTCTGTATTTCCCTATTGCACCCCATACTTCACCCTCCTGTAAAGGAGAGATGGAGCATCCAGGAGTGAAAGAGGGGCACAGACAGCAGATCATAGAGCCTTACGGGCTCTCTGAAGGGGTGCTTAGCATCACTGGTGTGAGGGTAATCAAGCTGCTTGCTAATTCAGGAATGGGCAGAGAGACTGCAGCTCAAAGCTCCTATCATTTAATGCTCAGCTGAGGCCAATATAGTTAAGTGAGGATGTAAAGAGTAGTACGTGCAATAAATAGGTGGCTTGTAACAGCATAGCTGGCTCAGTAAGGAGAGGTTTGGGAGAGCTATAAAAACCACCAAGAGCAAGCTAAAAACATAGCTAGAAATGAAAAGGAGAGGAGGGAAATTTCCGAGTGTTGGCTTTAGAAACTATTTCAAGTTACTGTGGAAGGGGCTTTCAAATGTATTTTGGGGCAGGTGGAAAGTAACTGAGAAAATGACTCCACTCTTCTCCCTCTGGAGGTGAAAGTGAAGGGGAGGTGTTCCTCCTCTCTGTTCCCTTAGAGACTGGGGGAACTTAGTGAGCTGCTACAGTGGGGGCAAGGAGGGGTGCTCATTTCCTTGGGTGCTCCCTGACTTCTCTGAGGTGCCTCTGTGTTCCCCCTCTGATTTTTGTCACAAATACTTGTGGCATTGGTGTGAACAGCCTTAAGAAGAGGTCAAGTTGTAAGGGCTTTGTCTTTGGGTTGGATGGTGAAGGAACTAATCCAAAGCTTCTCCCTAAAGTTAACATAAGTGTGACTGTTTGCTTTATCCCAAGCTCCATTCTTTAGTCTTTCCCTTTCTTCTTAATTTTAGCCAGAAGCAAATGTGCCAAGAAAAAATTATATGTGTATAAAAGGGTTGGCAAAGGAAGTCTTGGGCGTTAGCAATGTTCAGACAGATTTCCAGCTTGTTGTGGCAGAGTGCTCACAAGAGGAAACATTGTTCTATCAAAGAGAAAAACTCTTCTTTTGTTGCTGATTATTAGTGGAGGTAGCACAGTCCTGGCACTAGCTTTCTACTGAAGGAGAAATCTGGTGGCTTTTGGGTGCTTCTGGCCTTCTGGTATTTTGGCTGTTACATAGCCAGCCAGACCTGTGTGCCAAGAAATGTGGCAGAGGCTATCCTGCTGCATGGAATCATGGCCTGCCTTAGACAGGAGAGGCTTTATTATCTTCTTACTGGAAGGAAATAAACTGGTTTGCACTGAAACCGAGACCCAGCTGTGCCTCTGCTCTGTATCAGCACCCATTCTGCCTTTGGCACTCTGCATACTCACAGTCCTCCAGCAGCCCAGCGTTCCGTGTTTGGTTTGGACTTGCCGAGGTATACTGAGGGAATTATTTGGAGGGGAAAAACTTGACTTCCTTGGCTGGTTGCTTTGTGAAGCAAGTAGAAAAGAGGAGAAATAACCTGTTCACTTTTCAGTATGAGGGTTTATAGCAGACATACTTTAAAAAGTAAATTGTACTGCGGATCTTTTGAGATGTTGCGAGTCTCCATCATCCATCCTGTAGATGGGAAGGGCAGGAAACAAACTGAAACTGAGTTAATCTGGTTTGTTTCATGTTGTTTTGGGGGTTTTTTTGACCTGCTACAGTGTTTACTTCATGTGTGAAGCGCTTTGGTGAAGTGAGACCTGAACTAGTTAACTTTGGAAGCTGCTTTGGCAAAATGCACCAAATCCAGAAATACTGCAGCAACAGCATGACCCTTTCTCTTAGCCATCTCCATCCTCAAAGCTCTTCAAGAGCCCTACAGCCTCCCTGGAGCACAGGGAGCTCTGCTAAAGGTAAAGCTACTGGCATGTGGAGGGACAAATCAGGTTGCAAACCATGTCTCACATTGGGGGTGTGTGTGGAAGAAACATTCCAGTTGAGACTACAACAGGGACTTAGCTGAGAGTACATGGGGGTGCTTCTGAGAAGGCTGGAGACAAAAGGTCCTCACAGAAGCTCTGGGGGGTTTTGTTTATTTCTTCTTGGCTTTGTGAAAGTGAAAATCTCTCCCAGCTAATCCCTGTCTGAGCCAACTGGCCTTCTCTCTAGCCTGTAAATCACTTTCCACATTAAAACAGAAGTGCAAAGGCAAAGTAGGCTGGCAGCTTGGGGAGATGCTAACACCTCCGCTAGAAATCTAAGCAGGAATAATTGCTTCTGGAACGCTCAACAAACAAACCAACCACTTAATTAAGAATAATAAATCAAGTAAGGGAGGGAAACATTTGAACATCTATCCCTTGCAATAGCTGAACTTGCAGGCAGGTTACGGCTGCTCAGGGACAGTCTTCTGTGTTACTTGAACACTTTGTAGGGGCTCTAATAGTACAATGGGGGTTTCTGTTCAACAGAAATGGGTTCTGTGCTAGTCTGGTGTGTAGAAGGGCAGGTGGTCTGTGGTGGGAGGGAAGACATGCAGGTTCATGTCAAGTACTAAAGAGAGAGTAAAGGTCTAGAGGTCACGCTGGTTGCTCTGGATTTTGGCCTTCAGGAGTTCGATGGATCTTAACTTTTCTGGTCATTCCACTTTTGTGGATGTTGCTTCCTGAAGGATTTTTCCAGACTGTGTTTGTAGTTGGGACTATGATTCAGGTGATGACCTTAACTTGTGCCAGCGAGGGGCAGGACTTGCCTGAACTGGAGTTGACATTTGGGTGGGCTCAAACAATGTGGCCTGCAGGGGGAAAGGATCCATCTCCTGAAATCAAGGCTGAGGGAAACCAGTTCTTACAGCCAGTCTCCCATGTCTGCAGCATGGGGTGGCTTTTCAGCAGGCTTCAGGAAGGGCAGAGGTCCTGTCCAAAGCCCGGTCTGGGGCACCCAGCTGGCATCTGTGCTTTGTAATGTTTTAGGTGTGAGGCAGCTTTCTATAATGAGAAGCTTAGTGAAATATGGGAGCTGAGCAAACTGTGAGTTTGATTTGGGCTAAACCTAGGGGACATATTTATAACTGGGGAGGGAGGGGATTTTGGCACTGCTGACTATCCCATCCAATAGTGTGGGAAGGTTCCGAAAGTGATTTCTGAACCTTTTGAGACTGCCTGGAGGTTTGACATTAATGAGGAAAAAATGCAAGGCTAAAAGCATCCCAGATGCACAGAATTCAATTACTTGGCGGTGCAGTTTGATTTTTTAGTATGTTTTTCAGTACATTAGTAATTGATCTGTGCTGTATTTGTAACTACAGAGGAGCTCAAGATGAATGTTTGCCATGATTGTTACAAAATGTTCAGTGCTGGGAATGAAATTTCTCCGTGCTGTGATTGTTCATCTGATTTATGGCTAATGGAAAGTAGTTCTCCTGCTCCTTTCTACAGCAAATTGATCTTGATTCTTCTTTAAATCCCGGTAAGAGGAATTGTTCTGTTAAAAAAACCTGAGATGAAGTTAAATCATGGTGAGAGCTGCTGCCTGGTGGACACGCTTGGTACATCTCCTGTGGGTTTTAGCACTGATGGTCACTCCGTGACTCCAGCTCTGTGCTCAGGAGGCAGCTGCGCTGGAATTCCAGAAGGGGAAGTTTCTCGGGCCCAAAAGGTTCATCCTCCAAGTTCTTTTAAGCCCAGCAATTCACTGGCAAATCTATTTCCAGCTTTGCTTTCTGTCTCCCCCTGTGTGTCACCAGTGATCCTGCTCTCTGAAGGCATCTCCCAGCTCATTCTGTCATTTCTGGTGCACATGTACTTACTACTTTTTTGGTGGAAGCTGGAGTTCCCAGGTGGTTTCCCAACCAATTCCTGGACAGGCTAAGAAATTTTACCTTCAAAATGAGGCAAAAGGGGGGGGTGTTTAGTCTGGTGTGTGCAAAGACACCGAATCTCTTAACAAATCCTACAAAAGTCATTCTCCATGTCCCATTTTCCTCAGCTGTAAAATAGCATTAAACCTGTGAGGGATCCCTCAGTCAGTGTGGGACTCAGTTTGGCTAAAGTCTCTCAAAGAGGTGCAGCTTTATGGGAAGCTTTCCTGTAGGCTGCTTGTTCCATCTCTTCCAGGACAATTATACCTATCTCTGAGGTAACTGAGGCCATAAGTGTCTGTCTGATCCAGAAGTTCCTCTCTCCTGGCATCAGACAGCAGAACAGACGGGGTGTTTTGAGTTTTGCCATCTCATACCAGTCCAACTAAGCATTTTTAGCAGCTTAGCTGTACAGTTGCAACAGAAGTTGAGCACCTCTCAAAGGTCACAGCTGGATGAGAGCCAGCGTGCTCGGCAGCAAGCCTTGAGCAAACACCGAGAGATGATCCTTTCTCTACAGAGTTCTGATACTGGTTAATTGCAAGATGTAATGGGTGGAAGAAATGAACAAAGTGATGCGGAAGGGTGATCCCACAATGACAGCAGCACACACTCTGCTTGCACTGAGGTTTGCCCTCATTAGGAGCACGATGTGTCCTAAGTGTTGGAATGCAAAAGAGCATCAGGAGACTAGTAGAGGAGACTGTATCCTGGCAGCTGGAATAGGAGAGGGGCAGGAATATTTCCTAAGTAAAGCCCGAAAGGCAGGTGTCTTGGGTGTTACCTCTATAAGCATCAAGCCTTTTCTTCCTGTGTTTGAGTCTCTCCATGTGCCTTTCTCTAGGTGCAGACTGCGAACTTGGTGCTGGAAGATGGGCTGAAGATGAAGGGCTATTCTTTTGGCTATCCATCCTCTGCAGCAGGGGAAGTCGTATTCAACACTGGTCTTTCTGGGTAAGACAAAAGCAAATGAAAGATTAGCACCAAAACTTGTCTGGGAGCTTGTTGAAATGTGAAAGCTGCTTTTTCCGAGCTTGTAGGGTCCTGATGCAAGCATGCAGAAAATACTCTAGTCCAGTGGATTGTGTGCCAGGTTTTGGTAGTGGGGGGCTACAGAGGTGGCTTCTGTGAGAAGCTGCTAGAAGCTTCCCCTATATCCAATAGAACCAATGCAGATGGCTCCAGGATAGACCCACCACTGGCCAAGGCTGAGCCCGACAGCAGTGGTGGTTGCCTCTGTGACAATGTTTTTAAGAAGGGAAAAAGCTGAAGTGCCAGAGCAATTGCCTGCACTGGAGCAGGCTCCTGTGGCCCTCTGGGGTCCCCACGCTGGAGCAGGTTTGCTGGCTGGAGCTGTGACCCTGAAGGGGACCCAGGCTGGAGCAGCCTGTTCCTGAAGGACTGCACCCCATGGAAGGGACCCACGTTGGAGCAGCTCATGAAGAACTGCAGCCTGTGGGAAGGACTTGAGTTGGAGAAACTTGTGGAAGAGTGTCTCCCATGGGAGGGACCCCATGCTGGAGCAGAGGAAGAGTGTGAGGAGTCCTCCTCCTGAGGAGGAAGGAGTGGCAAAGGCAATGTGTGATGAACTGACTACAACCCTCATTCCCTTTTCCCCCACACTGCTGCGGGGACGGGAGATAGAGAATGGGGGAGTAAAGTTAAGCCCGGAAGGAAGGGAAAGGTGGGGGAAGGTATTTTTAAGGTTTAGTTTTATTTCTCATTGCCCTATTCTGATTTGATTGGTAACAAATTAAACTAATTTGCCCAAGTCAAGTCTGTTTTGCCTGTGAGGGTTATTGGGGAGTGATCTCTCCCTGTCCTCATCTTAATGCACGAGCCTTTTGATGCATTTTATCTCCCCTGTCCAGTTGAGGAGGGCTTTGGTGGGCACCTGTCATCCAACCAGGGTCAATCCACCACCTCCAGGGATATATATATAGAGAGATAGTTAATGAAGAGACTTCAGACAGTCCACTTGTATCATAGCATTTGTGGTGATGAGCAACTTTGAAGACTGTTATAACCATGATAGTGAGGTATGAGGGATCTGATCACCTCCCATTGAAATGCAGCCGTTGCTGATTCAGAGCAGAAGAGCTCTCTTTGTTCTTCCTGCAGTGCCCTGATCAAATACAGAGGTTTGAATCGTTTGCAGCCTTTTGAGTAATGGAACTTGGCTTCTAAGTTGGTCATGACCCATCTCTTATGACATTCATTGGCTCATACCACAGTTAAGGATGCATTTAAACTCTGTGCCGTTTCCAGCTAAAAGTAGGATCAGCCTCGTGCCTAACCTTGCATGACACTCTCCTCTTGAGGGGTAGAAGCCAGTGGCTGACTGAAGATGGCAACCAAATACTGCCAGTGCTTTTGTTGAACTGCTTGAGTGGAGGCAATCTGCCCAGAGGAATAAGGGTTTTGGTTAGGAGAGGGACATGTCCCTGGGGATGTGAGACAGCTCTGAGGTTGTGGGTGCTTGAGCTTTTCCTGCAGTCATTCACAGCTGTCTTTGCCCAGCTGCCTTGCATTTCCCAAGTTCTGCTCTCCTTTGGAGAAACCAGCACTCTGAGGATGAGTTTTTAAATGACCTCAGTGATGAGAATGTTCAATTGCTGTGGAGGGGAATCCGGTTGCAGAGTTTTGCATTAGGAGGCAATTATTTAAGTATTTTGACAGCACTAATTACTGGCTGCGTTAATATACCTGCCAACAAGCAACTGTTTAATGTAGAGCAGAATGATGGAGGGCACCAGAGTTCTCTTCTTGGTGATAGATTATGGGCAGTAAATCTTGTCACATCACAAAAGTCAAGGAGGACCGGATGGATTAATTTCCTCTCCACATGCTACTGTGGCAGCAGAAGCTGTGTTTTCTCATTTTCGAGTGATTTGGAGAGGATGCCTGTGAAGGAGATCTCTTCTGTGCTGGGGAGCATCTGGGCATGGAGGGAACATTCAAAATGTAAGGTGGTATCTTCAGAGCACTCCAGGAGCATGATCTTGATTGATTCAGAGAAGAGGAAGATAAAAGTTTGCGGCATTGTTGCACATCGTCGAAGTGACAGATTTACTGCTAGTCCAAGGATTGCTCTCCTAGAATCCCAGACTGGTTTGGGCTGGAAAGGAGCTTAAAACTCATCCAGTTCCAACCCCCTGCCACGGGCAGGGACACCTTCCACTAGAGCAGGTTGCTCCAAGCCCCTGTGTCCAACCTGGCCTTGAACACTGCCAGGGATGGGGCAGCCACAGCTTCTCTGGGCACCCTGTGCCAGCGCCTCAGCACCCTCACCATAAAGAATTCCCTCTTTATATCAAACCTAAATCTCCACTGTAGCTCTGCCTAGTGTTTCTGAGCATAGAGATCAAGACCTTATGTATCCAGATGAACCCAGCTACTTGTTTTCATTGACTGAGTCAGAGGCTAAGTGCCTGTGTGAAAGAGGTGCCCAAGGTTGGGGCCTTCTGCAGACTGTCTGGACACATAGTGACTTGTCAGTACAGGGAGCAAGAGGCTGCCACAGGGGTGCTTTTGCCATGGCTGCTGTTAAGCCTCGGACCATGCTGTCTGTGAAGTAGGTGTTTCTAGATGCTGAGTGAGGTCAGCATAGGCTCTGTACTGGGATGATTAATATGCTGCTCTGCACCTTGTCTGCTCATTTGGGCTTCCACGTTCTGACTCATGTCATAGAACTGGGAGACAAAGCACTTAATGTGCGTACAGCTTTCAGGCTTGAAGTAGCTAAAGCTGTCTGAAATGTTGTCGTTGCTTTGGAATGGAGGGCAGAGAGCACTGTTTTGGGGGTGAGATGTTGCATTTTCATTAGAAAAGCATGAGGAGGAACATTTCAGAAAGATTTGCTCAAAAAGTCAAAAAATCCTAGTATTGCAGCCGCCTGTTTGGTATAGGAAGAAAAAGGAAGAGAGGAGATTTCCAATTAGGAAAGAAAAAGAATTACAACCCATAAAACATCCCCATGTTTGTAACAGCTCAGTAAATGCATTTGCCTCCAACCAGTCTGTGTGTGTTCCCCAGGATATTCCAGCAAGAGAGCTGATTGACTGGAATTTCCTGAACTGAGGTAGGCACAGCAAGGATTAGACCTTGCGGTATCTTTGGAGCTCATGTTCCCATCTGTTCCTCTGTGCTCCACAAGGCATTGTGCCTGCTTAAATGGCATTGTGTCTCAGCACAGGGCTGTGCCTTCATGCCCTACCCAAACCCAGTGGCTCTCTGTACTTGTTTGCTGATTACAAACAGCATGCAAAGGTTAATTACATTAGCTTTGTCATTAACAGAGGGTCTTTGGTAGCATAAGCAATTGGCTTGGAAGGAGAGAGCAATGCCAAATGTGCACATGCCATGCACTTACTGCAGCCTGGTGATCACACTGCACCTTGTGTGGTTGTTTACCTGCAGCAGGAAGTACGGATGTGACCAGCAGGAGAGGCTTGCCTGACACTATTTCATGGCCATTGTTCATTTGACATATCATTTCTCAGAGCTGGCTGGTGTGCTGTGTTGTCCATATCTGCCTGCAACCATTCCAGCTTTTATGAAGAGTTTCCCAATGTTTGATAATTAATCTTCTGGCAGGAAGTCTGATGTTCCATAAAAATGTCTCTTGTGACTTGCTGATATCTGGTAGATGGCTGAAGTTGCCAATTATGTATTGTTTAAACAATAATGACACTAATAAATTATATTCTGTATAGGGCAGATTCATGCTGAAGTGTCTTCATGCATTTGGCTGAGTATTTGTGCGGATAACTTCATCTGTTCCTAAATTACAGCTGCTTCTGGGTTGAAAGACAGCAATTGTGTAATGGATTGTGCATCAGTGTGCTGCAGGGTAAGGGAGAAAGTGAAGGACTGGTGTTAAGTTGAAGCTGAAGAGTAGGAGCATGGGCATGTAGACCATGTTTACCCTGTTCCCCTCTACTGGATCCAGAGCTGGTTCTGTGCAAAACCCTAGGTTTGCTCCTCACTGCAGACCAGTGTTTCACCACACTTCTGGATCTGTCCTTGCTGAGAAGGGTGTTCAGGCAGGTGCTGGAATAAAGCTGCTGTTACTGGCGCTTCAACCTGGGCTAAAGATATAAAGACATGCTCTGAGGCCTTGTGACCAGGGAAGACTGCTGAATTCCAAAGCATTGCCTTCAACTTGCCTCCTTCCAAACCAACTTCCAAGCACTTAGAAGTCTTGTCAGGTGAAACATATGGTGTCCTATGGATGGATCCTGGAGATGGCTTAGGAGAAGAGGCCAGGCCTCTGCTGTGAGAAGTGCAGAAGTGGTATCATGGCAGGGTTTGTTGACAGAGCAAGTAGGAGAGAAGAACACAGAGCAGTAGTGAGGAATGATTCACATTGATGAATTCACAAGGATGATTCACAGCTGCCTTACCAATCCTCAGACAAAAAGGTAGGCACAGATTTGTCTACCTGCTTCCCCACAGCAAGAGCAATTACAGCCTTGAACATCCCAAGACCTACAAGCTCCAGACTGTGGAAGGGACCAGCTCTGGGCAAACAGCTCTGTTGTCTGTTGGCTTTTCAGTTTGAGCTTTCTATTGCTGCTGAGAGGGGTAAGTTCTTACACCACATGGAGGGAAGGACACAGCAGTGACAAAGGACTGCCTGCATGCAGGGAATGGCCAAGCCCAAGCTGTTATCTGTGAATGAAGTGATGGGCCATGCACTTACTGCAGTTCTGTGATGGCTCTGCACTTTGTGTAGTTGTTTGCCTTACGTTAAATCACAAGGAGTCAGAGTTTGTTGGTAGCTCCTGTGCTTTTCTTAAATAAAACATGAGAAGCCAAAGCCTCGCTTTGTTCTCAGTGTCAAATGTTTAATCACAGATGGCAAAGTCAGAACAGATTCACAGATGTGTTTGCTTTCATACTGAGACTGCTTTCACACAAATACCATTTCTGACTTTTTGTCATATGGGAATTCAGACCTGTCTTGTTTTCAGTGGCTCTTTTGTTTTTCTTTCAACTCCAACCAAGGTACTTAACTTCTATTGCTTCTTCATCTAGATACAGCGAAGTCTTGACAGATCCCAGCTACAAAGGACAGATTCTTACACTAGCTAACCCCATAGTCGGGAATGGTGGAGTGCCTGACACAGCTGCTTTGGATGAAATGGGTCTCAAGAAGTTCCTGGAGTCTGATGGGATCAAGGTAACAGGGGGAGACACGGGCCTGATCAAAGGGTGGTGTTAACAGCCTGAGTGTGTGTGTGTGTGTGTGCAAGAGTTTACTGCCAGCCTCATAAAAGTTAGAAGGAATCAATGATACTCAGCCTTTCATTTTCTTCTTCTGGATCGTGTTCTTTGGAGGAAAGGTGGGAAAAGATAATCCATCTTTCTTTCTGTGGCAGGCCATGTGCTGCCTGAAAGCGGTGTATTTTCCATCAGTGATGGACATGCTACAGTTGTGTGAACTGCTGTCCTAGATGGCTTTTTTCCCACCTTTCCTTCTCTGTTTGCCAACAACTGGTTGCCACAGAGAGATCAAACACCAGTGAGAATGGAGAAGCTTCTGCATGCTGAGACTTTTCTCCGTATGTCTGCGCTACCACAAACAGGGGAGGTGACAGTTGTGTGGAGAGGGCTGTATGTACTAGTGCAGGAACCAGTATTTACTCTGTGGTGACAGGGAATGTTGGCTAGGAGCAGGGCTGTGTCCATGCAGTGGTGGCAGTACTGAAACATGGAGCAAACCCAAATGATTGCAGAACCTGAGGTGAAATGACTCCTTCATAAGCTGTCTAACTCCAGTGGAAAATGGAGCTGACAATTGAAATGAAATGTCACTTAAAAGTGAAAAGCTTTCTTAAAAAATGAATCAAAACATTTTGTCTTGTCTTAAACATTTCCTTTCTAACGAGAAGTGTTTTCTCAGTTCCATGCAATTTGCAGCTTTGGTTACCTGGAAGCCACATTAGTCTGTGAATTTCCTACGTAAAAGGGCCCAGGTACAATCATAGAATGGTTTGGGTTGGAAAGGACCTTAAAATCATACAGTTTCAACCGCCTGCCATGGGCAGGGACACCTTCCACTAGACCATGTCACCCAAGGATCTGTCCAACCTGGCAATCATGACAGAACATGAAGTCTTTAGCCCTTTGCAAGGTACCTGTTCATTGCACTCCCACTGTGAAGACTCAGATTTGCTGTCTTTTTGTTATAGAAGAGCAGCCATACCATGCCTAGCCTTGTGTCCTGTCCGTGATATGGTTTGCAGTGGATGAACAGTGAAACCTCAGGAGGTGCAGAGCAAGTACAGAGTGATCCTTCGGTGCAAAATGACCTTTCTTCTCTCTATAGGTTTCGGGTTTGCTGGTGCTGGATTACAGCAA
This sequence comes from Strigops habroptila, assembly GCF_004027225.2. Lineage (NCBI taxonomy): Eukaryota > Metazoa > Chordata > Aves > Psittaciformes > Psittacidae > Strigops > Strigops habroptila. Next base: position 3,585,815 of record NC_044281.2, read on the forward strand.
TGAGTACAGCCACTGGCAGGCTGCTAGGAGCCTGGGAGAGTGGTTGCAGGAAGAAAAGGTGAGTAATCCAGGTATAACTACATGATGAGAAGAGACCTGTATGGGTGGAAACGGGAAAGAACTGCTGGCTTGGAGCTGGTAACCACTCTTCAGATATCTTCACCAGTCTGTACTGGGCTCATTCTGTGCTCCTCAGTTCTCTGATGCTTTATCCATTTCTCTTTTTCAGGATGCAGTGGTATTTCAAAGTTCTGTCTAGGAGGAATGTTAATTAAATGAGAATGTTTGCTTTTCCATGAAAATGACACACATTAGCATTCTAACAATTGTTTCTGTAGAGCTGCTCCTAGTAGTGCTGTTGTGGTCATAACCACAAGAGATGTTAGCTGCCAGAACCCCACTGACTTGAAGCCAAGAGGGTCAAGGATGTGTTGGTAGACTGACTTGGGACAGCTGGGAGGGTTAGGTGCTTGTAAGCAAGGCAAAATGGGGCTCAAAAATGAGATTGATACTTGCCACTTGCTTTTTCATATAGTGCTTTTTAGTGCAGAAACTAGATTTGAAGAACTAGGCTATTTATGAGTGGGAATAGAGAGAAGAAGTGAAGAACAGGAAGGGGGGCAGCCTTGGTAATACTGCTGCTAAGAGTCAGAGCTCCTTAAAGGACTTGTTGTTGCTCTGTCTTAGCTGCTTGTTCTCTAACTTAGCCTTCTCTGTGTTTTCTTCAGGTGCCTGCACTGTATGGGATTGATACCAGAATGCTGTCCAAATTAATTCGTGACAAGGTATGATCTGCTTCCCTTGATCCAGTGTGTTAACCTGGCTACTGCTGGGCCTTTCCTCTATCAGAGCAGCAAACCTGGGGTAGCAGTGTTACTGCTGGGCTGCCTTGACCTCAGATGCTGCTCTTCCTGTGCCCTGTGCTCTTCCAAAGGCTCTCTGTCTTCTGTACACAGTGGTCTGAGGCAGAGCAGATCCCAGGGAGCCCTCTCTTCTTAGCTCTGCTCTGCATTTTCTGTTCCACATAAGTGAACCATTGCAAGCTGATGTAAATGAAAGGCCTCACGTAGCTGTGTCTGACTAGTATGTCAAACACAATAGGTAGGAGTGTGAACTACATGTTGCCTCAGATAGTGACAGTCAGAGAGAGCAACAATTCTGTGAGGCATTGTGGATATTAGGTCACAGACAGCACCTTTGGTCAGTGAGCGTACTCCTGCTCCTCAGAGACAAAAGGCGGCCTACAATAAACTGAGCTGGCTCCCTAACTTAGACTGAAGCCTGTTATTAATAGCCATTACTTTTCTCTGGTTTCCAAGAGCTGACAATTGAAGGACATGAGCAGGATTATGTTACTGAGTGGAGGTTAATGTTAAGGTACACTTCACACTGGCTGAAAGAGTGATCAAAGCCAGTCTGAATGTAAATGTGCCTTGGAGGCTCTTCTTTTGTAATGGATTACTTAAAGCTGCTCTTTCTGTAGCTGATCAATTTGCAGCCTGCAGTCCAAGCCCACACCCCCTTTCATTCCACAGAGCAAAATATGAATGACTTGGCTTGAATAGGTGTCTAGTAGAAATGAGCTCTTGCAGGAAGACAGGGCATTGTCCTGCTCTTACAGACAGCAGACAAGTGCAGTTTAATACAATAGAAAATGGCAGTATGTTTTCTACTTTCTGGAGACATACTGTTTAATGGATCAGCGTTCCTTTCATCCAAAGTGAAAACACTTTCAGTGTTTATCCTGTAACTTAGCAGTACGTGGGGGTAATGCCCATTATGCTGGGCCTCTGAGTGATATTGGTTTATGGCTTTCAAAACAGTGCATAATGTAGCCTTTTCTCCCAGTCTGAAACAAACAGCTTACTATTTCACTCCGTGCCTGTTTATAAACTGGGGGGTGAGAACAGGGCTTTGTTATAGCAAATACAGAAATGAGCAGTGACTTGTTAAATTGGACTCTAAAGGTAAATGCAGGGCACCATTTGGCTGAATAACCTGGGAGCAAGGTAAGGCATGGTGTTCCTGTTTGAGAGCAAGGGCTTTAGGGCTTTGTCATCAGTGTTTATGGGACTGACTGCATGGTGGCTCTCATCAACTTCTGTGGGTCCCAGGAATCTGACTTGTTTAAGATGATGCTGAGCTTCTCAGCTCTGGTCCACGCAAAGCAGCCTGGAGTAGCTTTTGGTGTAAGGTGCTACTCAAGACAAGGTAGGATGTCAGCCTCTGATATGAGCTGTCTTTAAAACTTACTCTTAGTAGTGTGCATGGCAATGTTGGCTCTTTTTGGCCCTGACAAGGATACTTCAGGTATGGCCAATGATGGCAGTGTCTCGTGGAAGTATCACCAAACCCAATGAGTAATGCAATGGGTGTGCGTGCTAGTGTGATGTCCATAGAGTGAGCTAACATCTTTTAGCATGAAAGCTAAAAGTTACAACACAACATTGACTTCCTCTATGTTACTTTCCCCTTCCATCCTTGAAAAGTTTTGTACTGCACACCCTGTCCCCATGCTGAGAAGAGGTTAACCCTATGTTAATCCCACTTATTCCAGGAGTAGGGCAAAGCCAAAGCAGGGCTTTTTCCACAGAGAACCTGAACGAGCAGAAGGTGGAGAAGGATATGCTGCTGGCAGAGCAAGAGTGGCCTGGCTTCTGTGAGGTGGCAACAGCAATAAAGAGTAGAGCTTGCTAAAGGTGACTTTTTTTAAGCAGTTTCTTCAGAAAACAGCTGTGCAGACCTGCCTCCTACATAGCTTTGCCTCACACCAGCTCTGCTTCCTTGTAGCTATGCACAGGAGATGGCTGAAGACCGCACAGTGGGTTTCCAAAACCAGAAAGCTTCAAACTGCTTTGTGGATTACTCCCAGATCTACACAACAATTGTATGGGGATCTGAATTCTAATCCCTCTTGGAAGGCAACCCATTTCACACTCACTAGGCAGCTCGCCAGGCTGCCTATTAACAAATGTTACTGCTGACAATGCCTCTCCCCTGAATGAAGGGTTTTAAACAGATTTTTTTGATACTCATAAACTTCTCTAAGATGCTAGAAATGGTTATAAGCCACCAAGAAGCCATCTCTAAGCAGCTGTTTCAGTTGCTGTGCCTGTCAGCACCTTGTCCCAATGTTCACAGCTTTTCCTTTGCTCATGCTTTGTTGTTGACTGGTGTATTTCCACAGGGCACGTTACTTGGGAAGATTGAATTTGAAGGTCAACCCGTGGAATTTGCAGATCCAAATAGTCAGAACTTAATTGCAGAAGTTTCAACAAAGGTGAGAAATTCTTCTGCAGTCCTAAGGCTGTACGCTCCAGGTGGTAACTGCTCCCCATTTGCTCTGAGGATCATCCAGTCTTTTTCAACAAACAATCTGGGGACCTTTTCTATATCATGCACCTTTCCAGGCCTTTGAAGGACTATCATCTCAACATCATCCTTGTAGCATCCCCGTGGCTCCTTAGGTACAGTGTTGGAGCTGTAAAATGAGCTGCGTTGAGCTGGGTGTAGTCTGAACAGTACTCTGATCAGAGGATTGTGTGTTACAAAGACAGGATCGAGAAGTATTTGTGATACAGTTAGTGTATCGTGGGCATTTTCAAATGGAAGAAGAACTAGTAAAAAGAATGGGTGTTTTCCTTAAGTTTCAGGAAAGCTCACAAAAAGATTTGATAATTGGTGTTCAGGCCTAGTTTTGTTGAGGTGATTCCAGAAGATACTTCTAGATTTCAAAAAGAGACCAAGTCAGGAATCCCCTGGATCTAATATTACTGGTATTAGCTGCTTCCTCTAAGGATGTGTACAGAACAGTAGTTTAGTTTGTGCTCTGTTAGCTGGGCATGCAAACTGTGCTCCACCACGAGCTGAGAAGAACATTACAAATCATGAAGACTTAGGAAACCAAGCCCATACTAAAATTAGTAACTATTTTTGTACCAATGCAAGGGCTAACATCTTAAATTGTAGACCCTTTGGGGTTTTAATTGTGGGATAAAGCGTGCTTTGGGTGCTTAATCCCATTGACTGAAGTGAGAACTGAGTGTATGAATCCCTTTTACAAATTCCATGCTTACTATTGTGTTTGCAGCTTCTTCAACATCAGAGAGGCTCTGGAAGAGCTTTGCAAATAGTTGCTTATGTACTGTTCTGCACACAAGCTGGCTTGAGAGCGAGCATGTGTGGGAAGCAGTCCTGAACAGGCTGGTCAGTAAGCAAGTGGGAATTTGGAGTGCAGTTTCCATCCAGGCTTGGATTTACAGTAGTAACTGGTTGCCTGGGATGCTGTTGGAATATATAGGCCGCCTTGCAAATCTCACCTTCAGGGATCTCACCAAATCATGCCAAAGCCTCCACTGTATTTTAAGTCAGGGCCTTGTTGCTACACAGAAGAATGGCAATTGCTTATTGAGATTGTGATGTATGATTGTGAGATGCAGGTGGAGCCATTTTGAGCAGTAACTCAGGAAAAGGTAAGGTTGCTGATGCTAAACTCTGCAATTACTAAGACAGAATTGCTGTAAAGATGCTGAAAATAGCTTCTAAGAAGGAGATGTAGTGAGATTAACAGAACCTTGGTGGTCTCATTATGTTTGTAACTTCATTTTATAGGCTTAAAAAGCAGCATTGCAAATAAAGCTGAAAATGAAGCTGTTCAATGTTGATAATTACTGGACATGATAATCTATCTGTTGCCAAATAGCCGTTTTCATGTAAATCAGGGCAGAGTAAGATCAGGAATCTGCTTATCAATTGTACATTAGCAGTGATTGATTCTCCTCACCCCCCCCCCTTTAGAAGGCTGGTGGTATAGACTGTATTTGCTAATACTGTCTGTATAGGGCAGGGAGTGTAGAAAACTGCCAGTATTCTGCAGGAACTTCTGTCAGAGGTTTATTTTGGTGCATGTGCTGGTCAGGGCCCCACAGCAGATGAGGGGTATTTAACCCCTGGAAGCTAAAAGGCCACTTCTATCCACACAGAGTGGGGTAATTAAAGTACCTCAAAGCAGCTTTGTACCACAACTCCCTCTGGCCATTAGAACAGCCATGCAGAACCTTTGAGAGAGATAATGTTTTTGAGATTTTAAAGTATGGATGTTGTAAAGAGTTGGGGGGTCTCCAAAAGCCCTTTTGAAAAGCAAGGTGAGTTTATTCTATGGGACTCTGGCACATGACACTAAGTTAGTTTCTGTGAAAACTGAACACCTTAATCTTGAGATTTTTGAAGCCCACCTTCCAGAAGCCTGAAGGTCAGCAGGGAGAAGACCCATACGATTCCTGTGCAGTGCTGCAGTTCCACCGTGGACCGTGGAAGCAGAATCCACTTGTGTATCAGTGAGTGTGAAGATATTGCCATACCTGATGTCAGGCACGGCCTCATATCTGAAGTCTTGAGTGATCTAACAAGACACAGTTTCAATATGATTTCCATTCTACTCATTCTTAAAAAGAGGTTGAAGGGTACTTTGCCATCTGATTTAGTAGCACGAACTACAAGGTATGTTCAGATACAAAGCCTCTCCTTTCAGCATTACACAGCAGGAGTCACAACAGCAGTTATGTCCTCACAGGTCAGCTAGGGACCATTAGTGGCTCGCATGTTATGTTGCAGCTTGAAGCCTTGTAGTGAAGGGAGGTAGCTCCTTGCACCCCATCTCTTCCACCCTTGCTCCTTACATGTCAGTAAGTCACTCCTGATCATTACCAGAGCTGTCCTCACGTAGGACATGCTCTCGCATCCTAAAACTCTTTGCATCTCAGTCTTTGAGAAGGTAAAAGTTCACACAAGAACTGAGTTAAGAGAACAGAGGGAGGAGTTGTAACATTCTGCTAATAACCTTCGTCTTGAGTTCCCTGTAGAGGGGATGTCTTTCCTGCTGGCTGGTCATAATCCTCCTATGAAAGATTCAGTTTGTCACCCTGCACCAGGCGTATTGGGCATGGATTTTAGCATCTCTTCATAAAGAGGCCCAGCTGTGACGTATGAATGCCAGGGAAGCTGATTAAAAAGGAGTAACTTAGTTTAAAAGTAAAATAAAGAGACTTTTATTGTTTTTTCAGTTGTGTATTGCACAGAGAAAAGCCACTTAAAATAAGGTATGCTTATCAATATCAACTTTCAGAAGCTGAGTGTAACTAAAGGGAACTACAGAGTTTGTTTTTACGAGGAAGAAGGCTGCTTTATGTGCTTATTGATGAATAACATCCCAGCATGGTGCTAACTGCAGTCATGTAACAAGTAAAGTATTTCAGCAAGCTTCAGAAAGAAGCTGTCCGTAAGCAACCTTATATTAGTGCTACAGCTGTCTGTCAGTATATCTGCATATTGCAGTATCAAGGCCCATATTACATGTGGTGGTGTGACCTCACTCTCTTCAATGCTGGTTGTGACTAAAAGATAAGTGGATGTACAAAGCATCATGGTCCAGATTTGGGACTGGTGATTGTTAACTTTGTGGACTGGGTTAAGGAAGAGCAGCTGGAGGAGGAGAAGAAATGTTGTCTGATATGTCAATCTGTCAGGTCCATATGAGCATAGGCCATGCTCAGTGACATGCTTAGCCTGGTCTGTACTGCTGTGATGCACTGGAGGTCATTCAGGGGCTATCTCCAGCTGTGCTATACTTTGGTCTTACTGTGACTGGAGGGTCAGGGTGGTGGATATGTGATGGATCTGCAGCTGGTGTGAAGCAGCCTCACTCCACTGGCATCAGCAGGATGACTTAACTGCAGCTGCAAATCTCTCCTGGTGTATCTGTTGTTTCTCCTGGGCTGCACTAATCAGTGAGAACTGGCTTGCTGCTTCACTGCTAATGAGGTGAAACACAGGAAAAAAGCTTGTCATTAGCTATGGAAACAAGTGATTTCTTAGGAATTGCTGTAATCAACAGTGTATAAAAGAGCATTATAACTTCTACTTTCACAGAAATATGAAGGAAGTGCTAATGCCTCCAGTGCTTCTGGAGATTTCCCTGTGAATTGATTGTTAAGTACGAGTTGCTACGCAGTGGTGAAATGTTACTCTGCTCCCTGTCTTCCCTGTGTTCTGTGAGCAGGGGGTGATCTGTCATTTACAGCATGGTCTGTCTTTCTACAGGAAGTCAAGGTTTATGGCAGAGGGAATCCAATTAAAGTTGTAGCTGTCGACTGTGGGCTGAAGTACAACATTATCCGCCTGCTAGTAAAGGTAGGTCAGTGCTTTACGTCCTTCATCTCCTGTTTTGCTTTGGCAAAAGCCTCGCCTCTTCTCACAAGCCTTCATTCTACCTGGACACATCCATTCCACTAGCAGTTGTGCTCCTAAAACGAGGTACAATTTTTAGGAGGATTTTTATGGACTGGGAGGTGGTTTCTGAACTTGGTGCACTGTACTGAGGAGGTAAGGAACAGGACCTGTGCAGCAACCTCTCAGCCTTGAGAGAAATTCCTAGGTGAGCTTTAAAAAGACAAGGCACAGCTTGTCTAAAGAACAAGCAAGGAAGTTCAAGCCAACATTGTAAAGAACAAATAAATGGGGGGATAAGATTTTGCAATGAGGGTGGTGAATGGCTGAAACGGGCCCAGAGAAGCTGTGGAATGTCTGTCCTTGAAGATATTAAAACCTCATCTGACCAATGCCTGTAACAACCTGCCCTAAAGTTGAAGTTACCCCTGCTTTGAGCAGGGTTTGGAGCAGGTAACCTCCTGAGGTCCCTCCATCCTGAGTTATCTTGAAGTCTTTGATTCTGTGAAAATCTTTTCCTCTTGTTAGTACAGTGATGGAGCAGTCCTCACTTCTGTAGCCACACAAGAGGATTAAAGGGGGTGTCCTCTCATTCTCTAGATCTGCAGGGTTTCCCTGGTTTTGTTCTTTAGTTTATGTGGCTATTCACATTTTTGATGTGCAGGACTATTACTGGCATGTCACAGAATGAGGTTGTGAAGCCCTAATTTAGCAGTTAGGATGAATGCACTGTATAAAAGTGACTATATTTTACATGTGTGCATGTGTACACATGTGTGCATGCTTTGTTTTTGCATTCCATTAGTAAGTTTTGATCTCCTTAGTGAATTTCAGACAAACTTGGCAAACACTGAGGTAGCTCAAAGATGCTAAATCTACCAGTGTTGTGAAAATAATCTGGTCAGATAGTGGAGAGAAGCTGTCTATCTATGGCTATTGTCCCTGGCAAAGGGATGACTGAAATCCAAACTCAACCTCTGGGACATAAGAGCACAAGAACAACCTCCTAACCCAAATCCACTTGTCTTTGTCCTCCCCTCATTTCTTGTTCCCTGTTCTTTTTTCCCTAGCGAGGTGCAGAAGTGCATTTGGTTCCATGGGACCATGATTTCACCAGCATGGAGTATGATGGGCTCGTAATTTCTGGAGGTCCAGGGGATCCCATGAAGGCTCAGGAGGTGATTCAGAATGTCAGAAAGGTACAGTGTAATAGCTGTAGGCCAATTATTCTTCTTTGCCTCTCTTTTCAAGTGCCTGGCTTCTAAACAGTTGATTGTAGTAACATGTTACAGACCAAATGTTGTTAAGTGATTTCATCTGCCTGGGATATTCCTCATCTTGGTCCACTGGGAGTTGCCTCCAGACCAGTGGTTACAATAAGGCTATACAGACCTTGGTGAGCAATACATGGTAAATATGATTACTGTGATGACCTTACCAGTGCCTCAGAGTACCCTGTGCTCTTTCAGGACCTCTGTGACCTTATGAAGGGACAGCCTCAATTTCACAGTGCTCCCATTTGAAGCAATGTCACACACTAAATGGCTGTAATGTCACTGCATATTCCCCTCGAGTGGACTGAGACATCAAACTATGCTCTGAGGCTTCTCTCCCAGAGGAGAGGAGGAAACCTTTCCTTTATAGGCTGTTACCACCTTGCATTCAACTTTTTCATGAGGTTGTGAGGAAACTGGCATGGTTTGTGCTGGAATTGCTGCCCACAGACACTTCAGTATCTCCTGAAAACCTTTTCATTTTAGGTCCTGGAGAGCAATCGTCCAGAGCCCCTGTTTGGAATTAGCATGGGGAATCTAATCACTGGGATAGCAGCTGGAGCTACTTCCTACAAGATGCAGATGGCCAACAGGTATGGCAGCTCTTCTGCTTCCCAGGGCCCAGGCAGACCAGCTCAGCATTGCACAAGGCCACAGAGCAGCAGTGTATTGCTTCTGAACTGACTTAATGGGAGATAGCATGTCAGTAACATTATTTCTTCATTCCAGCCTTTCTCCTTGCCTTTAATTTAAACTGCCATGTCATGCATTACTTTTTCTGAGGGTGTTTTGAAAGTTTTTGATGTAATTGATCCCCATCAAACTGAAGGATAGCAGAGCTTCTCCTAGGATTTATCATTTTGAGATTGGCTGCCAGTATTGAACAGCTACTATTGAACTGCTTTGTATAGCCCCAGAGTTATCTGCTCTAATAGTGGCATTTGAACACATCTGACTCTTCTCCCTTGGTTCTCTGATCCTTTCTCTTTCAGAGGACAGAACCAGCCTGTCCTGAGTGCAGTGAATGGACAGGCTGTCATCACTGCTCAGAACCATGGTTATGCTATTGACAGCTCTACCCTCCCACCTGGCTGGAAACCTCTCTTTGTGAATGCCAATGATCAAACAAATGAGGTGAGCTCATGCTTTCCAGGTACCTGCACATAGCAGCCTCTAGTGGGTAAAGCCTCTCTATCACTTTATTTTACCTCCTGGAAGCTGGCTGTCAGATTACAATTGGTTATTAGGGCTAAACTTGGTGATCTGACCATCTGCTTTACTTGGGGTTTTGCCTGACAGGCCAAAAGGGGTTGAGCCATTACCACTGTTCTCCACACTAGCCCAAAGTGTAGGATTGCAACAGTGACCATATGAATAGCTGCCTTATTAACTTTTGAGATCTCCCTACCATCAGTGGTGCTCACTCAGTTACTGTTGTCTTAGGTCTGGTGCCATAGGTGTCATAGCCTGTGTCACTGTTCGTTCTGTTGCTTCTGTATTGCCCAGCACAGAAAAGGAATATTATTGCAGTCTAATTTGGCCTGTTGTTGTTATTTATATCAGTTAAAGTATTTTCAAAAGCCATTCCCCCCCTGAGAAGGAGCAAGGAAGTGTCTGAGACAATCATTTTTATTCCTGCAGGGAATTATGCATGAGACCAAACCGATTTTCACTGCACAGTTCTACCCAGATGCAAATCCTGGGCCAAGGGACACAGAGGTATGTGTGAAGGCTGATATGAACTTGCTTTCAGAGATAGTCTAGGGAGTGCAGATATGTATCAGCTACAGTGACAAGTCTTTATGTTGGTGACAGTCCCAAATCTTGGGTTTTGAAATGTTGGGATCCTAACAGAGGGCCCAGTCATGCGTAGGCTTGTGTCTGCTTAGCTTGATCCCCAGCTAATTACAATCAACAGCAAGGCATCTATTGACTTCTGCATGCTTTGGATCAACGATTCCATTCATATGATGTGTATGCTTTGAGTCCTGGTGGGATTATCTGTGTGTTGGAAGTTACTGAAGTGTTTAAGCCTTTGCAGGATCAGGCTCAAATCTCTTGTACCTGGGGTGATTGCAAAAGGAAAAGGTTTTTATCTTAACAGGAAAAACTGCTAGCCAGATGCTTTGTAATAAAACCATTAACTTTCTAATACATTTTAGTTCCACTTTCAAATTTTATAATTACTGTAGAGTTATGTAAATGCATTCACGTTTCCTCATTCTGGTTCTCCTAAGTGAAATGAAATTTTAATCCCCCATCTGTGACTTTGCACAAACTCTATAACAACTGGCTGTGTAGTCACAGAGTATGACTAAGCAGCAACAGGGGATGTGGAATGCAAAGGGGGCATGTCTGAACATAAATAAACCATTTAGCATTGCTTGAGAGAGGAAGATGGAAGAATACATAGAAGTGCTTATTTTAATCTTAGTTTGATGATGTTGATTAAACCTTCAAGTAAATCTCTTGATATCAAGAAGTTTCGTAGCAATCTGATTGACTAGTGAATCTTAGAGAACTCAAAACAACCCTCAGCTGTGTCTTTCCCAAGTCTGTGCACTCCCACTGCTGGGATGGGTTCTATCAGGTGCCTATCCTGATGGGCTCGCAGGACCCATCTGTACTCCTTCCATAATTCCCAGCAGACAACTTTGGGAGCAGTGCGGGCAGAAGCTCTGCAAGTGTGTGGTCAGGTGGGAAGCCTGTCCCACTGTGTGTAGCTTCCTCTGGAAGGACAATACTGATGTAGCACAACTGATATTTAGATATACCTGTTCAGATCCCAGCTCTGCAGCAGGCTTTGTTCCAGATGGTTCCTTTGAGCTAGTTAAGTGTCTGCTTTCCTGTATTTGAGCTTTTAATGCACATTCATTCGTTGCACTGCCAGCCATATCCAAGCAGAGTATAGAGATGTGATTGATATGTGTTTTCTTCCTGATATGACCTCACTTCCTTGAATGCAGCTTTGTCAGATACGTCAAACTTGTTCAATAAATTTCAAACAATGATCCTCTTTTCTCTGACGGTGTAAATCTACCTTGTGAAGGCAGCAGAGCAGAGCTGAGAGCTTGGCATTTATTTAGTTCCACTTTGGTGATTAAATACCTGTGTTTATTTTCCCTAGTTCCTATTTGATTCATTTATTGCACTGGTTAAGAGAGGGAAAGGCTCTGTTTCCTCAGTCCTGCCCAAAGCTGGAGTGACAGCTTCCAGAGTGGAGGTCAGTGTACAGACACTCATTATTCATGCCTGTCAGTGAGGCCTAGGCACTTGTTAATTCCTACTGAACCCATGGTACAAAATGGCACAAAAAAGCTGACCAAGGAAGTCAGAGGAGGCTTACCCTTACAAAAGACCTGTCAGCTGCCTATCTCACAGTCATCAGGGGTCTCATGTGTTAACAACTCCTTTTTCTTTGAGAAAGTTTGAAGATCTGATGTTTCATGTGGGGTACTCTCATGGCAATATGCGAGGTGCCCTGGGATAATCTGGCCGTGAGATTTTGTGCCAGCAGCGTAATGTTGATGCTCTGTTGCTTAGCAAATAAGTCTGAAATTCTTAGCGTGAGCTGAATTTCATAGTGTTGCTATCTTAGAAGGCAGCTGGATTTTGTGGGCAGCCAAAGTGAGGCATGGTTGTCTAATAAGCTCATGATACAACTAACAGGTTTACTGTATGCCCTACACATAAGCCATGTGTTTCTCTAAGCAGAGATACATGGGACAAGTCCAGTAGAAATATTCTTAGAAGTAAAACTGCAGTGGTTTTGGATGTGATTTTTCTCTCTTTAAGACTTCTGTTTTGTAATTCGAGACTGTTCAGTGCTGCACAGTGTCTGTTCATTCCAACATCTTCTGTGACAGGACTGATTTTTTGCATGCTGTTTGACATTTCTAGGTCTCCAAAGTTCTCATTCTAGGATCTGGGGGTCTGTCAATCGGTCAGGCAGGGGAATTCGATTACTCTGGATCCCAGGCGGTGAAAGCCATGAAGGTGAGAGGATGCTCTGAAAATACTAACCTCGCGTGTTTTACTTTTCCCCTCTCCCAGTTAACTGATCATCTGACTGTGGGATCACTGGGGCAGGGAAGCTGGTAAGGAAAAAATGGCTGTAGGGAAATTTAGTCATTTTTTGTTTGTGAACTTGTTGGTTGCGTGATCTGAGTTAACCACTCAGAATCATCTTCCAAAGAGATAACGTTCTCAAGCTTTACATTGCAGTCTTCAAGCAGTCTGTTTGATGTGTGACTGGTGGCTCCAAGCTTGCCAAAATCAATGGAAATGAATCATAGAATCATAGAATGGTTTGGTTTGGAAAGGGCCTTAAGATCATCTAGTTCTAACCCCCTGCCATGGGCAGGGACACCTCGCACTAGACCATGTCACTCAAGACTCTGTCCAGCCGAGACTTGACCACCACCAGGAATGGAGCATTTGCCACTTCCTTGGGCAATCTATTCCAGTGCCTCACCACCCTCACAGTAAAGAACTTCCTTATATCTAACCTAAACTTCCCCTGTTTAAGTTTGAATAGGAGGAATATGGTCAGCAACAACTGAGCTGAAATTACTGAAACTTTTGTGGCATGCCAACCATACTGCAACTCAGACAAATAACGACAGCTAAATGGTTGGCTGCTGTCAAGACTGTTATGCAAAAGATTTTGAACCCCTTACCAAGGCAGGTTTTCTAAATGCTATTTGTTTTAAATGGGATGAACTTTTTAAAGGTCGTATATGCCAAGTTTTGTTTCCAGAATAGATTGATAATCTTGAAGGGAATGAATGAGAAGTTATTGCTTTGGATGGTTTGATGAGAACTAGATGATCTTTAAGAAGGTCCCTTTCAACCCTAACCATTCTGTGATTCTGGGTTACTTGCTTGTGGGAATTCTCCCAGCTGTTCTGAATACAGGTGGATTTACACCAAAAGAGGAATGAAAACCTCCTGGAGTGTTAATAATGCACTGTCTTAATTAAGTTGTAACAAAGGTCTCCAATCAGGATGGGTGGCCGTTGTGCAGAGTGCCACGTGTTTAAAAGGCAGAAGTTGGAGGAAAGGGTTACAAGGGCAAACAGTGAGTGGATTAAAATCCATCATCCCAAACAATGTGATATCAGTAAAATGTGTCTCTCTTAGCAACAGTGAGCGTTAATCCTCTCATTAACTGTCTTCCTTATCGCTGATAGCTGGTCCTTAGACACCCTGGCCCAGATAAGTAGGGAAGAAAGGGCTGAGATGTACAGATGCTCCAGCTTGTTGGCAAGCAAGATACCTCTCCCTCCTCCATTCATTGCCACAGAATTATAGCTATGAATTTCTGAATATGTTTATTAGAGAAGGATGATTTGCTCAGAGATCTCCCCTTTTCCCTCAGCACCGCCATGAAAACTACCCACTTTGGGGTCATTTGCCTAAGTTTTCCATAAGGATTTTTTCTCTTCCTTCCCTTCCTTGGACCGCACATTTCCAAGGAAAGTGTGTTTCATGGGACAAGAAGGTCAGCAAAAATTTACAGCTGGTCTTCAAGGCAGTATTTTAAGTTATCAAAGGACGGAGCAGAAAGGTTATACCTGAACTGAGCAGTCAGAGCTATGAGTGAGAATCCCACTGCTCTTGGTGAACTATATGTTTGTTCCCCAAACCAATGGGTCAAGCACTCACAAATTTTAAACAAACACAGAAAAAACTCTATGGCATTTTCATGCTTATTGTGAACTGGGCAAAAATAGCTATTTCTATACTGGTCCCAACAAGACTTCCATAGCATTTACTTGAGGAGTGGCTGGCTGAATCCACCAGCATTTTCCTGGGTTTTATTACTCATTTTTTACTATCTTCACAATTCCTGGTTTTAATTAAAGTCATAGTTGTTTCTTAACCTCTGCAACTTCCATATCACAGATCTTTCTATTAAGGTGTATTTTGCATCTGTAATTAACATTGTTTGCAAATTGTTTGTTTGTAGAAGTTTATTACTTTACAAGAAGTTGATGGAGATTAGAGAGAGTTGTAAAAACGAGGCCACAGCCTTTGCTCTTCCCAATCCTCCCTTCCAGCAAAGCACTAATACACTGTTCTTTGTCTGTTTGTGGTTGGCATGGGGTTTTTTTGAGCTTGGCCACATTCTGGTCTCATCATTATTAGCAAAACTTAGTTGGCTTCCTCATTGCACACTAATATTCTCTATATGAGGGGAGTTGATTTGCCCAGCTCCACCTCAGACTTTTCTGTTAATGAGCCAACTGTAGTGAATGTCCGTAGCCAAAAGTGGCAAAAGTCCCATTGCTATAGCAGAAAACAGATAAACTTTACTATCACCCTATCTCAATTTCCCATCTGTGACAGAGAAAATACAGTGTGAAGTTTTGGCTAACCTTTGTCTTGCATTTAGAGGCAGAGTTTGTCTTTTTAGTATGTGCGGCATCAAATAAAAATGTTACGGGACAAGGTTTTTAAAGCGATGACACCAGGAAAATTAAAGTATCTTTGGGAAAAGTCATAGCAAAAAATGTGGGTTTGTACTGCTAGTAGTTGGTACCAAATCTGATAGCCACCTGGATACCCACAATCACAGACCTACTGGTTGGCAAGAGAAGATTGGCTTTTGATTAGGTTTTTTGGTGACTTCTAGTCTGACTTCCAACAGCAGACACACATGATTATGCTGGAGTTTGTTCTTGTCTCCCCTGGGTAACTCCTAAATGTGCTAAACTATTTCAGCCACATCTCTGAATCAGGTGGGAATCTCCATTCCCTCAAGATTCACAGACAGGCAGAGGCACAGAAGTAAAGAATTGGCGTTAGTTCAGCCTGGTCCAAGATACCAGGGATCCCTTATGGGAGATTACATAGGGAACCAGGCTTTTTAAATGCTGCTGTTGGTAAACTGCAGGTTGAACCCCACCTCTCCTTGCTGCTGCTGTTAGATCTTTTCCCACATATTCCTACTTTTAATGCAGATTTTCATTTTTTCAGGAAGAAAATGTGAAAACTGTCCTCATGAATCCCAATATTGCTTCAGTGCAGACCAATGAGGCTGGCTTAAAGCAGGCTGATGCTGTCTACTTCCTCCCCATCACTCCACAGTTTGTCACAGAAGTCATCAAAGCAGAACGTCCTGATGGATTAATTCTGGGCATGGGCGGCCAGACTGCTCTCAACTGCGGTGAGTACAATATAGGCCCTTTGGCACTCCTTGCAGGCAAACTCATGGTTTTTACTATGTGTTCAGCAGACTTTATTTGTGCAGACATGCAAGACCCATGTGCCTGGTACATTGACTGAGTTACTAAGGGTTACAGGCAAAGATACTGACCATGGGGGAGTGAGTAATTGCTAAGCTAAGAACATAATATCTAATTGCCGATTTTGGTACTTGAAAGTAATTCCTATATCCCCCTTTTCAGCTTAAGTCTTAGTTATCATAGTTGGATTGGGATATTCAGACCACCTTGAGGCAGAGATCAAAAGGAAAAGTTAGCTTCATTTAGCCTCTTGCAGACAATATCCAACTGCACTCTTTTGTGTTGCAGATGATGGTCAAGCAGTAACTTTACTAATATTTCAGGTTTCATAGATGTGAGGACAGAAACTTCCATGTTATGGTTCTGAGTTCTAATACTGACAAAGAATAATAAAACTAGCTGTTGATGAGGCCAGAAAAGTTGTCAGCTAGTCAGATACCTTTTGAATCCTTTCTTCTTTTGTTTACTCTGCAGGAGTGGAGCTCTTCAAGCAAGGAGTCCTGCAGGAGTATGGTGTGAAGGTCCTAGGTACATCAGTTGAATCCATCATGGCCACAGAGGATAGAAAGCTTTTTTGTGATAAGCTGACTGAGCTAAATGAAAAGATTGCTCCTAGCTTTGCAGTGGAATCGGTAAATCAGATGATTTTCAAGATGTGATTACTATTACTGTTGTCCATTTGAGTTATTAAAAAATCTTTCTAGTTTTGTTGAGTGGAAGCTGAATACAACTGTGGCTACTGTAGTTTGTACGCTTTCACCAGCGCTCCCCACTGACTGATGCTGGTTCACCAGGATTTAGAATGAGTGCAAATGCAGTTAAGCACCTGGAATGTCTAAGCTCATTTACCCATTGACAAGAAAAGGAAGTTAGGTCAGGGTGACTTCTGTGCTGCTCCTGTTGGAGTTTGGAGGAAACCAAACCAGAATGTTTGTTGGAGGGGTTATTTCATGCCAAAAAGTCTGTGAAACCAGACCAGACAAGGACTTTGTACGTCGTCAGCAAGGAATTCCATACATAACTAAGGACAGAAGTCCCTCCTTGAGCCCATGTTCCAGTTTTCTGCTGTTTGGCAAAACAAAGCAATATTATAAAGCCAACTGTTCCTCTTTTTATCTACAGAGAGCTGAGTGTCTTATAGATGGGCTTTCCAGTTAACAGTGTAACCAGAGTTGAGACTTTGTTCATTTGATTTATTATACCTCTGAAAAGTATTCCCTTTTCCTTTAAGGTTGAAGATGCTCTGAAGGCAGCTGAAAAGATTAGCTACCCAGTCATGATCCGTTCTGCTTATGCCCTTGGTGGTCTAGGGTCAGGAATATGTCCTGATAAAGAAAGTTTGCTGGATCTTAGTACAAAGGTACGTCTGCAATTGCAAGCTCTGGGAGTGGAGCTGAACATCTGATTTTCTTAGTTATTCTTCTGACAGTCACCGACACTGGAATTGTACATACCCTACCTTTCATCTTACCTGTAAAATGTTATCCTGATTCCTTCTCACGCCCTCTTTTCATAATTCCTGCTGACTCAGGTAACAAACATGTTAAAATGACAGTTCTGTTCATTTCATGAGAAACAAGTCATAATTTAAGTGTTTCAGCAGTTTGGGTCTGAAAAGAAACAGATTGGACTATATTCACTTACTTACAGTAAGTAAGTAAGGAGTAAATGGCACATGAAGGATGTCAAGGAAGTTGAAACGTTTGAAATGCTGAGTGACAATGTATTGTCAGGGACAGAAGATGTGAGAGGCTTGGGCCTCTGTTGTGTTTTTGTCTAAAGACAGTATTTTTGCTGGTCAAAAGCTCACATAGAGATTTAATGGGATGACACTTCATAATTTGACATCCACCAGCTGTCTCTGGCTATAGAAACAGCTCTTCTTCTGTAGGAAATCGGGGATTGGTTTGCTGTGGAAAGTAAGCAGATAATTGAGGAAAACAAAACAAAAAAACCCAAAAAGCTTTTTCCTCGGTAAATAAATCTCTCAGTGTCTAAAATTCTTAGGTTTGTATTTCCTTGATTTGCTGAACCTCTTAATCTTTCATGTATCTCTAGAACAAAATACTGCTGAGGCCAGTAAGAAATGTATGTGAAAATGCCATTTGTGTGTTCCTCCACACTGCTCCCATGCAAACAGACTTTGGGTTTAGTGTGCTTAGTGCTGAGCAAATATCTGCTCAGGCAGGGTCAGTTGCAGGGAGGCTCAGTGGACAGGACTGACGGATGCAGGAGGAGACACTGGGTGCAGTAACCCCATCTTACAGACTGATGGCTGAAGCTGGAGACACTTTGCTTGTCCAACACGCATGGTCTGTGTTTAAAGAAAGCAGAAATTCACTCAGAAACTCTGGGAGTGCAGCTCTCTGAAAAAGTTGATATCCAAATATTTTTCAGTAGGAAAACCTGGTTTTGGTCAGCATTTCTTGGTGTTCTTTTAAAGTGGTTTTGAACATCTCAGGTTTTCCATGAAATCTGTGAACCAGCTGCTCTTTATAAGCATCTTATTAGCTGTGAAACTGTCAAGAGTCGGGCACTTCATATCTTTAGTAAATGCTTCATGGTTCTGAAACTCCTTTTCTATGAAAAGCCTGATTCTGTTTTACTTTGTAAGTAAATGTTTTCATTTTCTCAAAAATTATACTAAAAGAACTTCAGCATTTTGAATTACTAGAGTAGAATAGAGTACTTCAGTTGGAAGGGAGCTACAATGATCATCCAGTCTAACTGCCTGGCCACTTCAGTGCTGACCAAAAGTTAAGGCATTGTTCAAATGCCTCTTAATCACTGACAGGCCTGGGGCATTGACCACCTCTCTAGGAAGTCTGTGTCAGTGTTTGACCACCCTCTCAGTAGAGAAATGCCTAATGTCAAGGCTGAACCTCCCCTGTTGCAGCTTTGAACAATTCCCATGTGTCCTGTCACTGGATACCAGGGAGAAGGGATCAGCACCTCCATTGCCACTTCCCCTCCTCAGGCAGCTGTAGCGAGCAGTGAGGTCACTTCTCAGCCTCCTTTTCTCCAAACTAGCCAAGCCCAAAGTTCTTAGCCATTCTCCATAGGACTTTCCTTCCAGCCCTTTCACCAGCTTGTGTCCACAGCCCCGCTTAAATTTCCTTGTTCTCAGTTATGAAGGTGATCTGTAGTAATTGTATGAACTGGATTTTCAGGCACAGGGCTCTCAATTGTATGTAATTCAGAGGACTGAACACCAGTGGATGTTTCATAGCACAGCTACTTGAAGTCATCTGTTCATGTTTCCTGAGACTGCTCGTTTGGAGTGAGAGAAGGCAATAGTAACACAGGAGCAGCTTAGATTGTTTTACAAGTGTGATTGGGTATTCCTGCTACATCGCCACAGATTCAGTGCTTGTGCTGGGTGTGAATGTGAAGTGCCACTCCTCAAACTATTTTTGCTTTTCGTTTTCTGTGTGCAAGTTTGACAATGGAGCTAAGGGCAATATTTGACTAACAGCTTGAGCTAACTACAGAGGGCACCAGGCTGCAGTCTGATTCATGGGCAGCATTAAAACAAGAAGCTTTGCTAAAGGATGGATGGATAATGTACCCCTTATTTTCTAGGATTTTAGGCAAGAATTGATTAATGTTTTTTATCTGCTAATATTAAGGCCATTTATTCACTTAGATTATGCTCATTTACCAGCAAGCTCTATTTTTCATTTTGTCTCTTGCACTGAGGAGTGTTTTCAAGATCTGCTTAAGAATAAATCACGAATTTTGCTTCTGGTTAGTATGCCAATGATAAGCAGCATTATTAATACTATTAATTACATAGTGTTTACTGGCACCCACATCCCCATCACTTAGTCATTCAGCTTTCTGCAGACTTCTGTTGAAGTCCGTGGGGCTATCCACATACACAAACAAAAGCATGTGTCTGCTGCAGATTGAAGCCTTAGATGTTTTTGTATTCCTATTTGTTATTTATATGCCATTGCCAGCCCACATGCCCTGCCTTTGTTTTCCTATCAGGTCACATAAATATTTTCTGTGCCTTTCAAATGAAGCTAATGCAATCTTTTCTTTTAAAAAAGAGAAATATGAAGTGTTTGTCATCAGTGCTGTGAACTTCACTTACCTTCATCTTTCAATTTTCATGTTAGTCTGGGACGTCTGGAGATAAGCCACAGAAGTCTTAAATATGGAACATGTTCTAATAAGTTTTTCTTTTTTTACTCTTCCTTTTCCCTAACATATTCCCAGGCATTTGCAATGACTAACCAAATTCTGGTGGAAAAGTCAGTTGTTGGCTGGAAGGAGATAGAGTATGAAGTTGTGAGAGATGCTGCTGATAACTGTATTGCTGTCTGCAACATGGAGAACATAGATGCTATGGGAGTCCACACAGGTAGGCTTGGGCACCGGGTTGGTAACTGGAAATGGCTCATCAACTTTTTTTTGTGCCATGCCCTTCTGGCTGCTCTTAATGACATGGTTTTGTGGTTGATGAAGTGGGCTCTAGAAGTGCTCTTCAGGTCTTGGATACAGCCACCTACAGTGTGAAACAGATTTTGTTAGGCTAAACCTACCCCTATGATCCCGTTTTCTGTAAGACTGCCTGCTCTCTCCAGCTCGGGCTTCTAACTATCTGTGCTTTTCATCAACTGCATCCACAGGTTGGAATGTCTGTGGTAACTTCATTACTGCAGTGGGTTAGCAAAGAAAGTGACCTGTGTGGCTAGAATTTAACTGCCACTGAGCAGCTTCTCATTTTCCTTTTCCGGTACCTTGTGACAAACAGGAGATTCTGTTGTAGTGGCTCCAAGCCAGACACTCACTAATGAGGAATTTCAGATGCTGAGGGATCGTGCCATCAAAGTTGTCCGACATCTGGGCATCGTGGGAGAGTGTAACATCCAGTTTGCTCTGCATCCAACTTCCCTGCAGTACTACATCATTGAAGTTAATGCCAGGCTCTCGAGAAGTTCAGCTTTGGCTTCCAAGGCAACAGGGTAAGATTATTTAAAAACCCTACCCAAATACTACAGAACAAACAAATGAATAAGCAAAAAACAAGGGGAGAAGAACAGGAAGAGAGAATTCTGATAAGGAAATTGGATCAGTGTTTTATTTAAATATGTAGGTGACGGCTGCAAGGAAGAAGAGCTCCTGCATCTGCTTTCCATTCAGTTAAGACAAGGATGTGCAAGCTTAATTTGCAGCAAGGAAAACTGAAGTTGGTTGTTAGGGAGAACTCTGGAGCAGTCAGGACAGTAAAGTGCAGATTTCTTCATGGGAAGCTGCTAAGAACTACTCTTGTCAGCATCTGCTAGGATTGACCCTTGGAGAGTCAGTCCTGCTGGGAGATGGAAGAAGGGGTTAGTGAGCCCTCCAGGTCTAATCCAGCCTGCTGCTGCTGTTACTACAAGTGGAAAAACTCCCAGGAGGTGTGGGGGGGAGCCTAATAGCTGTCCTTACAAAGCATATCCGCTGTATCCATATGTTGGCTGCAAATCATCTCTGGGACCCAGAGGACACAGTTATTAATGAGCTGCCTGTCAGATTGATGCAAATGGTGTTGCTAGCTGCCTTTGTTTTGTTGGCTAATCATAAACTAATCAAGATAAGGATGGTCAGAGCAGGCTGTTTAAAAATTGGCTTCTTAATGGCACTTTGCAGATGCTGTAGAGAGGCACAAATTAATCTCTAATTTTCAGTTCTCGACAGCTCATGTGGTTGTTGAAGTGCCACATCAGGCTGGAGATAAGCCATGATGTTGGATAGTGGGCATTTGATTGGATGCCATTCTTTTTGGATGGTAGACTTGCAGCAAAACAGATCTGTTTGTGTGGGCTCACTGTGGGCATGACAGGTACTTAACGCTGGTGGCTTTGCAGATAATAATGCAAGTCCCAGATCTAGGTAGGTAGCTCTCCAACGTAGTAAGGTAGGAAGCTGGATGAGCCCGGCTGCATTTGAGCACAGCAACCTTCTGTCATGTTGAGGAGGGAAAATCACCTCACATCTGTTTAATTTGATCCACTCCTGGGATTTGCAAAAGCAAAGTACTTCCCACTCTGCTGTTCTCTACTTGTCCTCTATGCCAGGTATCCATTAGCATTTATTGCTGCCAAAATCGCCTTGGGGATCCCCTTGCCAGAAATCAAGAATGTGGTGACAGGAAAAACCTCTGCCTGCTTTGAGCCCAGCCTGGATTACGTTGTTACCAAGATACCCCGCTGGGATTTGGACCGTTTTCAGCATATGTCCAACCGGATTGGAAGTTCCATGAAGAGTGTGGGAGAGGTGAGTCCAAGACTCTCTTTTTTTCCCTTCTATTCCACCACTTGGGAAACTCATTTCTTTTTCTTGGAAACCCTCATAATATCTACTTTCAGGGACTTAATGGCTTTTGAAACTATTTATCCAGATTAAATATTTTTTATCCAGGACTATAATTAATGAAAATCAGTTAGGATTGTGTAATGTTGGATATCACAGAGTGGATTCATATATGGTTTGATTCCTAAGGGAAGAGACCACTCTGGATCACTGAGGTTGACTTCATTCTTCATTCTCAACACTTGCTACAGGACTCCCAAAGTTATTTTTGTTGAGGGTTCTGCTGAGGGTTTTGTTACCTTCTAATTCTGGTGTGAATTAGAAGGTAACATCAAGAGTTGTAGACTGTTAAGATTCCCAGTGATGCTGATGAGCCACAGCTCTCGTGTTCCCATAGTCATTTGTCCTCTCTGTTAAAACCATATGCCAAGTCTCAGCCTACTTCTGCTCTCGAAATCCACACCTATGTGAAAATACAACCTGAAATCTTGCTCTGAAGTCTTGACTTCTCTTAGTGATTAGGTCTCTTGTATCCTGAACATGTGACTTTTAAACTCTGATTTTAAGGTGTCTGGGACAGTAACGGCATTTTCAGGCCCTGTTTTAAGAGGAAAGAAATGAAGCAGAATGCTACATTACCCGCTTCATCAGTTAATTTCCTGTCAGCTACCAAAGCAAAAGAGCTAACAGTGTATTTTTTTCAGCTGCTGTTTTTTCCTAATGCTTTTCAAGTAGCTCTTCTATTAAATTGTTTTGACATGTGAGACCTTCCTAACATCAACTCCACCTTGCTCAAACAACAAGCCTTCATACAACTGGAAGGATTAATTAGAACTTGATTTTCCAGTGGCAGTTTTGGCTTTTAATGGCAACAAGTTTGGCTTTTTTTTTCAGTGAGTTGATGCTTACTGATAATAACTTCTCACTGCTTAGGGATTTTTTGAGTGTTCTGTAGAGCTAGGCTTCCTAAATACAGTTGCCTTGTGCAGCGTCAGCTGTAAACACTTCCTGACCATGCACATTAGCAGAAGGAAGTATTGAGTCCTTGGATGTTGTGTATCACAAAAGCAGAACTGCATGAACCCACTGTCCTTCTCAAGACAGTTTGCTGGGTAAAGGGAGGAAGGAGATGCAGGAAGAGTCAGTGCTCCAACTGTGCAGGTCTGTGGCTGCTGGGGGGGTGACCTGAAGCAGGGATGGAGAAGCTTAAGCGATGCAGTTTGCAGCTAGTGGAGCAAAAAGGTTAGTCTGCAGGACCTGGGAGTAGGAGAGGGTGTCTTTGAAGCAAAGAGCTTCTTGCTGCTGTATCTCTGTTGGTATGGCACAGTCATCTCCCCTGGCCTGACCTTGAAGCCGGATTGCAGCACCTACTGCTCTTTCATTAATGGAACAGTGTGGCCTGGCCTGGTTTTTTTTTCCTGAGCTCAGTTGTGCTGGGCAGTGGGCCTGGAGCAGTGAGAAAAGAGAGCACAATGTTATTTTTTCCTTTTGACATTTTTCACCATTGTGTTTGGGAAGGTTTTTGTGCTGTGAGGGTTTCACTGCACTGGGAAATAAAAATGTAGAAATTGGAGAAAGGGCTCTGTTACCTCGCAGATTCCCGCAGAGAAAGGCTTGCTTTCTTATTAGATGTGATGTCAAGATTGAAGGAGGGAAACCCCAGTACTGCCATGCCTAGGAGGAGTAATCTTTTAAGAGAGCCCTCACAGAGAAGAGTCACTGTTAAATGTAATTTAAAGGAAGAGGTGCAGATTTCTTCTGAACCTTAAAATTCCCACTGTGAGTTTCTATCTTTAACAGGTTGTTGAACAGAAATATACTTCTATGTTACTACACCCATGCTGCTGCATAATGTTTCCCTCTATAAAGTACTTCAAAGGAGTTTACAGAGGAGAGCAGCAGCTTCCTGTATTTTACAGATAGGGAGACAAAAGCAGAAAGGAGTCACTCATCCAAAACTCCCTGTTGATAATACTGGCAGAGTCAGGCCTAGAATTGGTACTCCCAAGGCTCAGTCAGCTGTGCCTGTCTTCAAGTTAGCAGGACTATCATAGGGAGAAGGTCCAAAGGCTGTAATCTTTCTGTAGGTCCATCTTCATGGTTTAAATCATAGGGTCACAGAATGGTTTGGGTTGAAAAGGACTTTTAGATCATCTAGTTCCAACCCCCTGCCACGGGCAGGGACACCTTCCACTAGAGCAGGTTGCTCCAAGCCCCTGTTTTCCTAGCCTGTCTTAGTATGGGAGGTGCTTCAGCCCCCTTATCATCCTTGTGGCCTCCTCTGGACTTGCTCCAACAGTTCCATGTCCTTCTTATGTTGTCTTATGTTATGTTCTTAAATTGTCACTCCTCTGTTGTTCAGGGTACAGCTGGGCAGCAGCTCACCACTGCTAACGTGGAAGTGCTCTCCATTGCAGGTCATGGCTATTGGACGTACTTTTGAAGAGAGCTTCCAAAAGGCCCTGAGAATGTGCTACCCCTCTGTAGATGGCTTCACTTCACATCTGCCTATGAATAAAGCCTGGCCAGCCGTCATAGATCTCCAGAAGGATCTCTCTGAGCCATCCAGCACCCGGATATATGCAATAGCCAAGGTAATAAAAGATAGAAAGCCCTTAATCTATGTCTCTTGCGTTATAGCTACTAGATCAGGTCAACTGAGGTGGCAGAGGTTGAGTGTTCTTCGTCTCCTGGCTTCCCTCTTTCAAGCACACTGGGACCACCTTGTGTAGGATCCTTGGTTTTGAAGTACAGATAATCTCTATTGCATGTAATTTCCTCTGCAGAACACAATAGCTGGGTGGATACGTGACTTTAGTTTGTCCCGCTGACATCTGTATTTTCCTGCATGTTACTCATGTAACATGTTTGCCTTTTGGTACAGTCTTAGCCAATGCTCACTGCATTCAGCAGCAGGTGCATTCCTGTGTTCTGGCACTTGTAGCTGAGTGGTGGTGGAGACCTGGATTGCTTTTCTTTGCTTGTTCCTGTGATATAATTGTTTGCTGAGTATTGCCTCATGTTCAGCCCTGATTTACACCAGTGTGTCAGTCAATGTTGGCCAGTTTTGCAGATTACCATTGATTTATAGGAAGGGAGGAAGGAGAAACTGAAGATCCTTTTGAGAACTGAACAAAGGATGGTAAAGCATGGCAAGCTGCAGTATGGGAGAGCACTGCCTTTTTGCAGTTGTCACATTGGTATGGGCTTGAAACAAATACAAAAACTAAAACTCTATGTTACATTTAGCATACAGGACATTTCCTGTTTCTTGAAATAAGCTCAACTTCCCTTAGCATTCTTTTAACTCCTCTCCTGTCACACTGGGCAAATCACTTCATCTTTCAAGGTGAATTGGTAAAGAGAGGATGTTATTGTAAGGGAAGCCTGGGTGTGAAATGACTTCTTCCTTCAGCTCCATGGTGTTTTCCTGTGTATATCACATGGTAAATGTGGGATTAGTTACTTTAGAAGGTAGGTGCAATTTCACACTGTGGTTTTGCTGCAGCTAACTTGTCCATCTGTCCATATCCTTTATGAGGAGGAAGGGATAGCTGCTTTTTATAGCTCATACTTACCTGTTGCAAACCTTCCTGGCAGGGAACACCTAGTCACTGTTTTCTGTGCCCCTGACTTTGTGTGGTGGAGTCTTTATGCCCTTTGTGCTCATGTGTTGATACATCTCATCACATCCTCCACATGAGCGTAGAGTGCTGAGGGTGTGCTGTATTTGTAACAAGGTTTTCACATAGCTGTTCCTCTTATCAATGGCCCGAACGAACAGCACAAGATGTTCTATAAATGTGTGGTTTGTCCAGCTGTTGACTCTTGGTTTTCAAGCTGGGAAATTGCTTAAGTGTAGAACATCCTTCAGCAGCTGCACTTGGTCTTTATTATTGTGACCGAGAGAGAAATCTTGCTTCTTGTCTCTCTGCGTGACTCAGGGAGCTTTTATGAAAGGTTAATCTTAGCCCTGTTTTAACACAGGGGATCTGGGGAGGTAAAGGTGAGTTTGGGTCCCACTGAACGCTCTGGGTGTTCCCAGCTGGTGGCATTTTCACTGGGAGCTGTTGAAAAAAAAGCCAGATCAGAGTCTTAATCCCTCCCTGTAAAGAGCTGCCTGAGCCAGACACAATGCACTAATTCGTCCCCGTTAATAACTGAGGCAAGCAGTATCAGTGACAGGTACTTCTGGCAGCTGGGGCTGCCTGCCTGGAAATCCCTTTCCAGCCTGCTGACATTTAAAAGCCAACAGTTAGTCCCCATTATCCGTCAGCTTTGTTTGGAACAGGATAGAGCTTCCTTGTATGTCTTCTCCTCCCCCTTAAGCCC
This sequence comes from Strigops habroptila, assembly GCF_004027225.2. Lineage (NCBI taxonomy): Eukaryota > Metazoa > Chordata > Aves > Psittaciformes > Psittacidae > Strigops > Strigops habroptila. The sequence continues at coordinate 3,612,198 of NC_044281.2, forward strand.
CACTAGTCAGCTCTCCAAGGCTTTTTACTTTTTCTCTCTCCTTTGTCTGTTGGATGATGAAAACAGTAACTGTTCAGGTGAAAGGGATGGGAGTTCAGCTGCCATTCAGAGCGATTGCTGTTGTAATGGGACTCCCTGTTGTAATGTGAAAGAACGCACTAGGAGAGAGGCTGAAATAGATGAGACTTGTTCCTTGGCCAGAGTGGCTGACTGCGGGGATGTAACTGCTTGATGAGCAAGGCTGCTCAGGTTGTATCACATCTTTTCTGGGCCCTCTTAAGGTTACATACAAGTGGCCTCAGAAGACTTAGGCTGTGGATTTGATCCATGCTCTGTTTCACACCAGGGCCCTGGTCTTCCAGTTGCTCACTAAAGGAAGCTAAACACTTCCTTTGGTGAGGAGCAGGAATGGGGCTGAAGGAACAAAGGTACTGGCCCTAGACACAGCACGGGCAGCTGAGCTGCCCTCCCTTGCTTGGCCTGAAGACCAGGCTTGCTCCCTCACTCACAATGTAAAGGCAGTCCTATAAACTCCTTGGCTTCCTAGCATGGGGCCATTGTCTACTGGATGGGATGCTCTTGAAGGTGAGCAGGGCTCTGAAGTCATGCTGTCCTGCTGTGGCTGCCTCCTCTCTTTGCAGGTTATTTGGAAGAGCAGTGGCTGGTGGGTGCCAGGCACTAGCTGAAGGTTCAGTGTGTAAGTGACTGGTTACTCTAAAGGAGCAAAAAGTGCATTGGAGATTTTCACTGCTGCTTGTAAGCAAGCAGGATAGTCAAGTCAGTAGCTTATTATCTCTCAGGACCAGAGAATGACTGTGAGAGGGATACCCAGCCAAGCTGCTTGGAAACCCTTCAGTTGTTTTATCAAGAGAGTTGTAGCTGTGCACCACTGGTGAGACCCAAGGAATATCACTGGTAGAAAATACAACTGGATCATACTGGGGGACTTTCTACCATATTCATCTTATCTATGTATATAGATACATATATATTTAAAATCCATTATCTTATGAATAGTACCTCTGTGGGGTTCCTTTTTACCCCATGCTTGCAAATAGTTGGATTAAAAACAAAAAAAAAAAATATAGCCACAGCAAGATAATGCAGGTAAATTTAAATGATCTTGACATTAACTTGAGATACAGTGAGAGAAGCCTGAGTTATGTTGTAGTTTTGACACTTTGTAGTGTTGCCCAGGACTGGACTTTCATAGAAACGTAGAATCACAGACTGGTTTGGGTTGGAAGGGACTTTAAAGCTCATCCAGTTCCAAGCCCCTGCCACGGGCAGGGACACCTTCCACTAGAGCAGGTTGCTCCAAGCCCCTGTGTCCAACCTGGCCTTGAACACTGCCAGGGATGGGGCATCCCTTTCCCTTGCTTCAGAGGTATTTCAAGCCTACGTGCTTTGATTCAGCTTTGTATTTTAAGGGTAAATCAATATTTATGCTCTAAAGCAAAGAGTTCCTTCACAGCTGAGAATCTGGTCCTTCCCGTCTAGCACTTGCAGCTAGCAGGTTGCCAGAGGGTCTGAGATTTAGGCAACTTGAGTGATAAGAGGTGCAGATGGAGGAGTCGGCACTGCAGGCTGCATGTACACCCCTGCAGTTAGATAAGGCACGTACTCAGTGGCCACTGAGCCTTGTTGCCATCAGTTTAAGTTTGGCTGCTGACTCTGTAAAAAGCATATTACCTCTCTCTTGCTTCAACAGAAGCCAGCCTTTGGTACTTGGTGCCTCCCTACACTGCTTGAGGGGCACACTTTCTGTTGCTGCAGGAGACAAGATGGGTTAGATGAACCTTGGATTTGTCCAGCTCAGTCTACAGTACTTTCTATGTTTTTGTGCTATACAATTGCTCCTGCCTATTTGCAGACTAAAGCTATATTTGTGAAGCATGTATTAAAGGGGCTGTTTGGTGCTGTCCTCTGTTTGGCAGGCGTTGCACGATGAAGTCCCCGTGGATATCATTCACGAACTCACAGCCATTGACAAGTGGTTCCTGTATAAGATGCGCGGGATTGTGAACATGGAGAAAATCCTGAAGGAAGTGAACAGGTAAGAAAAACCCAACAGACTTATCCTAGGACACAACAGTCCTGGGCATCCTTCTGCTGGGAAGCCCATGGTAAGCCCTGAACACAAATGTGGTCGATGCTGAGAAGTTTAGTTCGGTGCTTGGAGTAACCAGTGTTGTGTTAAAACCCAGTACACTTCCTCACCCGGGCAGAGGGCATTTCTGAGAACACTCTTTTTGGTAAAAGAACTCCTTTGAGTGCTTAGGCATTAGCTGCTCTTCAGGATTATGGAAATTCTGGTTTACTTTGGAAAATCCTCACTGTATCTCTGAGGCTAAGGCTGGGATTGTGGATGGCCTGCAATGAGTAACAGCAGGCTGCACTCACGTACTGAGGGCAGAGCCTTCAAGCACAGGACTTGTGCTCACTTACTGCACCTGCAGGTCAAATACACTGCTTTTTCTCTGGCCTGGCCAGTTGATTTTTAAGCTTTTCTGCCTCGCTGTGATCATGCAATACATGTTGCTTTTGTACTTACACTTTTAAACATCTGTAATTCCAGCCATATTTAAATATAAATCTTCTTTCTTCAAGACAAATGACCATGTAAAACTAAGCAGGAAAGATAGCAGTAAATTAACGTGCTGGGCTGTATTTCAGTTCCAGCCTTTTGCTGACTTGAGCTTTCCCTTCATGGTTTACGAGGTAGGGAGAATCTCCTTGCTGAGTTATCGGCTTGGTGTCGGCAGGCTTTTCTGCTTCGGGTACCCGTTGTGTTAAGCACGTTTCGCCACATGATGGCACTGGGAGCGCACCATAGCCAGTACATCACTGAGGTGCTTGTTAGTTCATCTGCTGTGATTTCTGCTTCTTTGACCAGCTGCACGTTTTTAATTAAGCAGCCCTTGCTCTCCCTTGCCCCCCGGAACAAGCTGGATCTGGAGCTAAACAAAAATAAATGTGGAGGGAGAAGGAAGAGAAGGAGTAGCTTGGTTATTTACTGAAATCTATTGTTTGGCCTTTTGCCCTCTAACATCTGCGTCGTGTTGCATTTAAGTTGCATGGAGCACCTTAAAAATATACGTGCAGCTCCTGAGCAAGAAAATCAATATATCCAGAATCACTTTGATTTCCTCACTGTTGGAGTGGCATGCTCTGGAATGAGGCACTTTGGATCCCAGAGGTTGGCCTCATCTTCAGCTGGTGTAAATCCAGTATTGCTTCACAGGGGCTAATCGCGCTGAACTGTCCTATATCACTGAGGCTGCTTTCCCTTTCTCTGCAGTGGGTGGCAGACCATAATACGACTAGTAATGTAATCAGTAGTTGATCGTTTTTCATCCTTCTGGTGATTAGGCAGCAGGCTGTATAGGCAGCCTGCTACAGAAATCCCTTTTGCAGTATCCAGCCTTGCATTTGTATCATCCATAACCAATGCTGAGTCCCTTGCAAGTGGATTCATGCAGTTCAACTCGGACTGCAGGCTGTATAAATTAACTTAGTCTCATTCATTTATCAGTGCAGATTTTCACTCTACTATCCTTACCTAGACTTTCCCAAGGAAACCATCTTACTTCACAACCTGCATTGGAGTGAGGGGATGGACTGTCTGGCTGCATTATGTTGAGGGCACATTGGCATAAGGCAAAGAGCCAGGGAAAACCACTTCTGACCTGAAGTAAGAGACTAGTCCAGTGAGCCCCATCAGGGAACCCATCTCCGCAATAGCCGAGGGAAAGCTAATTGAGTGATGCAAATGAGACTTGGCACACACATGCTCTTCCTGCAGCCAGCTGTTTCCAGTCCCCAGCATGCCTGGCATGAGTTTTACCTGTGCTACAGGATTATTTCCAATTGAAAAGAATGAGCTGTGACACTGTCATTGCTTTAAATCTTTCTGTTGTTGAAATACAGTTAGCAGAACCAGAAGCAGTTGCCCTGTTCCCCAGCACTGTTGCTGGTTACATGCTCACTCTCTGGTCAAATCCATCCCTTCCTTTTCGAGGTTTTGGATGCAGTTGGAGTAACACCTCTGCCAAAAGTCTTGATTCGAGTCCTGCAGAGAGAGACTGTAGAGACTGATAACAAGGAGAATGTCTCTGCCAAGAGGAAATTTAGAGCTAGAACAAGTGGTTATGACAGATGGGAAAGGGGGATCAGAGGCAGGTGGAGGCCTTTGTGAGCAGTTCAAGCAAGCAGCATTCACACACCGCATGCTGCCTTACATCCTGACCTCATGGAGTGATTCAGAGGTGAGCAGAAGGCCTCATTGATTTGTGCGGGGAGTCTGCTTCCACGTGTGAAGGTTGTATGGGATAATGTTAAGGGGCAAAAAAACTCTTTCTGACCTATCAGTGTTTGTTCTCAGTGGTGTGCAGGCAAGGCCAGCTATGTGCAGAGAGAGTAGAGACTGAGAAGGGCACCTTCTGCCTCACAGACATTTGTCCCAGTGAACTCGTTTCCAAAGAAGATTCGACCTGGTGATGGTGAGACTGTAGAGTTGTCATGCTGCAGTAATGTTTCCGTTTGCCTCTGGGCCCTCTGAGATGGTGAAAGAATTGTTTCAGGTTGTGATGTGGCTGCAGGAAAGTAAATGGCCTGAGTTGAATTGGAAGAAGAAAGCCATTTTGAGAGTACTTCTGAGAATATCCACTCATATCTCACACATGTTAAACATGTGCCTCTGCTGATTCTCCTCCAACCTGTGTGTTCTTCATTTTAAGTGGAAATTTACATTGTGGGGGGTTTTGTTGTTTTTTGATCAAATACCTTCATACCTTCAGTAATGTAATCTTAACCTTTCCCACCATACACACCCCAACAAAACCACATGTACATACATACAGAAAGAGGAAGTGCCATCCCATTATGTCAGTCCATGGATAGGTGATGGTGTATGGAGCAGTGGCAGTGCAACAGGATATGCTGTTTTCAGGAAATTCTTTCTCTAGATTTGGCCTCACCTGTCCCATTAGAAGCCAAAGGGGAAGGGGGAGCAGAGTGGAGGGGAATACCCCTAGAGTGATCCCACTGACTGTTCATCACACTGACAGCTCCTGAAGGAGATGGGAATTTGAACAGACCATGCCTAGCTGTCTGAGGCAGTGAGAAGCAAGATGTGACTTTGAGGCCAGGGTTAGGGACACAGTCCAGAGCAGGTCAGATCTACAGCAGTGTCCAGTAATGCCATCATCCCCAAGAGCACAGCTGAAGCCCAGGCTTGGAAGTGACAGCTGGGGCATATTTGACTCCAGACATTGATGGTGTGAGTGCAAGGGAATGTGTATCTATTCTTTGAGTGTCTGCAGTGAGTATTTGTTTGCATGTGTCCGTGGTTATTTTTGATCTGTTCCCGAGTTTGTGATCCCTGAGAACTCTGGCTGTATCCAAGCAGAATGTGTGACAACTACCACTAAATGTAGGTAGAGAGGTAGGCAGCTATGGTGAAATCATCACTTATGCCCAAGTGACATGGGGACAATGCCTGGTTGAAAATCGGTGGGACTTGTCCTCCTGAGTTGCTTAGGCATCTCCATAGCAGTTGAACCTGCAATTGCTTATATTTGCCATTACTTGAGATCTCATGTGGGAAAATGAGAGGTAATAGGCTCAAGTTTACTACTGGAGAAAATCTAAGACCCAGGGAAGATTGGGCCATCTTGCAAGAGGCAGAAGTGTGAGTATATTGCCCAACAAGGAACATTTCAAATTGATAAAAAGCTGTAAAGTAGAATTCGAGTGAGAAGAGAGGAGCATGAAAAATGCCCATTTTGCAGTTGAGGAACAAAGCATGGAGGTGATAAGCTTGCCCAAAGTTTCAAAGACAGTCTGGCAGAGCAGTGAACTGAACTCTGCCTTCTCAAATCTCAACTCTTCAAAGCAACCTTAATGAAAACAGGAGATCTTCCATGTGGTGGATACCAAACGAGCCAGCCTGCTAGCAGTGGGAAATGGTGGCACCAGTCGTGTTTTGATAACTTTGTACTTTGGAGCTTTGTTTTGAAGGAGAACGTGTGCTTGCTTTGTGGGCATTGAGTGAAAACACCTCCTGGCCTGTGGTTTGCTTGAAAGTGCAGTCCTGACTATTGCTCTTGTCCTTCCTAAAAAGACAGAGGTTAATAGAGGGGAAAAGAGAAGGAAGTGGGAAGATGCAGACCTGCTTCAGCCCAGCATTTGTAGCCAGGTGCTCTGCTCAGTGGCCCATGAAAGAAGTTGCTTATTGTGAATTCCTTTTCGAAGCTCATGTCCTTGGCTGTGTGAAAGGTGTGCTTTGAAAGCTGCTTGCTGGAAGCATGACTTGACTTGAAAACCTGGTCATGGTGGAGTAGCCACAGAAACATGGGTGCTGGAAATAAATCCTGGTTCCAGGAGGTGATGTGGGAAACAGGCAGGGAGGAAAGGTCAGACAGGCCATCAGTAACGTGCTCTTCCACAGTGGTGGTTGCACACCCACTCTTAGCAGCAGTGTTTCTGCTGACTTGCGTGCTTTTGGGACAGGTCAGGGATCCTAAGTCAGACCTTGTGTGAGTATAAAGCAGAGCAGGTCTAGTGGTGCTAAATGAGTGACTCAAACTGTTTGAGGAGCTGTCACTGGCATATTTGTAGTACTTGCTGTTAACTAACTGGGAAGATTACTTTTGTCTTCTTTGTGAACTGTGGGGCAGGGAAGGCTCAGGCACAAACTAGGAATTCAGTACATGAGAAGGATATCAATTGAGCAGCTATTCCGCACTGTTGTTTGTGCTTTGGGTGGACCTGACAGAAGATACTTTCTGTTTGTTTTAGAGAGCCATTGGTAATAATTTCACAGTCGTATTTTCTTTCAAAGCATCCGTACATTTGTGAAAACACAGTATGCATTTTTCCCTTCATATAGAGGGCATACAGGCATCACCATTTAAAAGCCATTGGGGAATCTCTGTAACCAGTATGTTCAATACCAGAAGCAGGAGGGTTTATGCCATGACATCCCAGCAAAGACCTCAAAGCTGTCTTTTACAGGGGGTAGAAAATAGGCTTGAAGAAGCATCTATGACCTATTTCTTGGCTGTGTTTTGGGGTGAGCTGCTGCTTCAGCACATCACTTAATCCTAGGTGTGAGTCATTTAGGTCTTAGAGGGTGTGAGATTTGTGTTGCTTAAATCAAGATGTCCACAATGAGATTTGTTAGCCTAGGGACCTGGATGTTAAAGATGCAGAGTTCTGGAGTGATAGTTGTTCAGTGAGCAAGATTTGTTGGTTTACAGCTCCTGCTTCCCTAAACGCTTCTTTGACAGCTTTTCGTCAGTTACCTCGTGAGTTTCTCAGGAGAGGAAAAATGGTAACAATCTGTCTGCTTGAGAAGAGAAGCAGGGAGAGAATTTATCCACCGATCTCATTATTTTAATTGTAGCGTGTTCAAAATCTTGTAAAACATCAGGAGCAATCAAGGAAGCCACTAGGAGCCTTGGAGCAGAGCAGGACAATGAGGAGAAGAGGAAAAATATGTCGTTGTACATAATCCAGCCTGAAATCAAGTAGGCTTTTGAAACTCTCCAGGTCTATGACTGACTACTGAGAAAGGAAGAGCACTCTCAGGACTGGGCCTGAGGCGTTTTGGTTCCAGCGCTTCTTGCTTTCGGCTCATTTTGCTTGCCCTAGTGAACCTCTAGTCTGGGCTTAAATCCACTCCCTCCAGATTTAGGAGGAGCTCAGTTTAAGACTGGTGGGCTGAGCTGGAGCGTGCTCATCTTTGCAGCTCCTGTGTGCGTGTCCAAGCCACATGAATAGCTGCTGAGATAAACCAGAGGCGACCTGCTGGGCCTGTGGGCTTACAGGGCAGATGTTGACTGACACAACAGCTGTGTCCCAAAGGCTTCTAGCTCAGGCTTTGGCCATCACCTCACAAAATATTCCCAATCCTTTTGATCAAGACCCATTAACATGCTCCTGAGTAATCTGCGGATGGGTGTAAGCTTCGCAACAGACCTAAAATGAAGCAGAGCCTGACTTGGGAAACAAGGGAAAAAAGTGCTTTTTCCCATGTCAAGCTGGGGTTTTCTGCTGGCATGTTTCTTTAGCTTTACTCCTAAACTGGTGGATCAGATGAAAGCCAGTCAAGTGGAAGAGAGGGCCATGCTGAAGCGAGCAGGCTCTCCTGGTAATTGCAGTGCTGCCAGCATTCCTCCAGTCACTTAGAACATTTCCCCAGGTCCTCTGTGCCAGGTGAAAATTTCCTCATTAAGGGGAATTTATTCCATTTCCTTTTATCATTTGTTATTGAATAAGTGAGTGGATGGAGTTCCAAAGATGACAGGGTGGAACTTTAAACGAAACAACAGCAGCAAATCAACACTGGAAGCTGAAATGGAGGCACAAGCAAGGATTGGGAAAGGCTCACAGTGTTCAGAAGCTGCAAAATGTGCAGGGGACTTCAGCCTTCTGAGGAAGCCACTTAATGCTCATGGCAGTGTGCAAAAGTCTGATTGTCTGGTTTTGAAGCTCTAAAACTTCAGACTGTCATTTTGCAAGAGCAAATGTTAGGGAAAGGGAGCATTGCAGGAGTCTGGAATCACAGCCACTTAATCATCCCTTGTTTCAGAAGTGATTCTAAACCAGCGAGGGAGTTCAATCTTTGGAAGACATTTTGCTCTGTGTTTGAAAAGTAAGTGATGCTCCAGGGGAAAGTGGGAGGCAGTGATGTAGGACTGGGTCATGTGTTTGGGAATAGCCCGAACTGAGAATTTTTAAGTGCTGGATTTCTGGTGAGCTCGTGGCAGGGTTATTTGCACTCAAGCATTCAGAGAGATAAGCCTGATTCTGCTCTTGCTGGCTTTAGTGTCTCCAGCAAGTCAGAAGGGCTTTCTTCGAGCAAAGGCAGTGGGAATACTGGATCTTAAAAACCATCACCCCTTAGCCTCTGTGTGTCTCAGTTTTGCTATCTGTAAGACAAGCATCACCTTGCCATACTGTTTGCATCTTTCTTTATATTCTTTCCATGAAAGTTGAGCTACAAATGCTAAAAATTACCCTTATTACTAAATGGATATTTTCCAGATAGGAAGATGTGTGTCCAGTACATGGAGAGAGGCAGCCTGATTTCCATACCAGTGCTGAGGGTCTGCAGCGCTCTCATCCAGCTCCCTTTAAACATGGTAGAACAATTCTGGTGGCTTACTCAGCCTACTCCTTCTTCTGGTCCTGCCTCTGAATCCCTGGGAGCTGCAATTTCCCATCTCATGGTAGATTCTGGTTTCAAGTGCTTGGAAAGCAGCACTCCCACGTGTTTGACTCTTGCCTGTATTCTGTGAAGATATTAAATGGCAAAACTGTTACATCCCCAAGGTTGGGTTATCAGTTCTAACCTTTCCTGCCTCACAGTGAGCTGAGTGCCTTTCCTCCAGGTTAAGCTGCCTCCATGGCAGTGAGAAAAGAGAAAAGCCTTCCTGTCTAGGTGCTGCTGGAATAGAGGTTCCCACTGCATCTTTCTCATTAGCTCCATTGAAAGCTGCATCTCTTTACATCTCAAATCTTTTTCCTTTGTCATGCATTGGGAGCAGCAGAGGGAATAAATGTGCAGTTTCATTTCCCCTTTAGGTATGCAGCTTTTCTCTTGCACATTGGTTGTCCTGTACAAAACTGGTTACCTTTTTGCATGGATTAGTGAGTGTCCTAACCTAATTTAAGCTGCTAGCCCAAGGCAAACGAATCATGTCACCAATCAATGCTTCTCTTCTACCCACCCTGCTTGGCGGGGAGGGGGATGACAAGGAATGATACTGTTATAATGAGATACAAAGAAACTGAATTGAAACAAGCTGCAAATGAAGGCAATTTTCTTTCTCTGTCAGTAATCAAATGACAGCCAGCTACGTGTGTTTCTGAGGCAAAGGAAAAGAGTAAACTGCACTAAACAGGCTCATTTTCTTGGGGTCATCAGGTCTTCTCACTCATACCTAGGGAATGCTGAATCTAGGAGAGAAATCTGACGTGGCTGTATTCTTCTTAATAGCCAGCGATGGCCAGCATCTGTTTTGCCAGAGAATTGGTGGATTTTGCTTTGTTTCCTCCTGTAGAAGACCCATCCATGCCTTATGCAAAAAATCCTACCTCTGAGCTGAGATCAGGAAGTAGAAAGGGCTGAGGGGAAGCAGAGGAGTTTTGTGGTGGAAGCATTAATGAGCGGGAACCACAGACTTTAATGTACTCTGGTGCTGCAAAGTGGGTCTTAACTTTGGGAAGTCTTTCTGCAGCCAGGACTAAATCCAAAACCTGGGAAGCTCAACCTGCTGGATTAGGCAGGACTCTTTCCTTCTGATGCCAGCAAAGAGCAGGATGTGCTGGCCTAGGACGGTGATGTGGTAGAGGGTTGGGAAGAAAATGAAGGTGATATTCCTGCCTTGGAGTTCCCCGAGGGCAGAGCAGGCTGGTTGTTAGTGCCAGGCTGGGACACAGTGCAGGGGACAGCAGTTAGAATGAGCAGTTCCTTTCTGCAGATCCCCTCACTAGCTGTCTGCTCCTGCTATTGTAAGTAGGTGGAGCATCCTGTTCTCATACTGCAGGGGAGGGAATGGTGGCACTGGGGAACTGACAGAAGAAAGCCCAGGGATCTGAACCCAGAAGTTTCTGGTCCCCAGTTCTGCTCTCAGAACAGCTGGTTTGAGGTCTCTTCCCACCCAAACCATTCTAGGAGCCTATGACATTTCCGTGACTCTTCCCTATTTTACACTAGCCTGACTTCACCAAGGGCAGCAGAGCTGCTCTCTGCGTAAGCCAGAGTGGAAAATCCAATCCAATGACTCTCTTTCATGCTTCAGCTTCCTGACACATTCCAATAAAGCGGTCTTACCCCTCTCCTCCCACTCAAATAACATAATGCTATTTATTTAAAAATACCATCAAGCAAAGGACATAATTCAAAAGCTCTGATTTAGGAAAATTGCTTGTTTGCTAATCATTTCCTTTTTCCTGATTCAGAGCTTGCTTGCTCATAAAATATTGATATATCAGGCAGGCAAGGATGCTTTTGGCAATGAAGATGAAAAGCAGAAGTGCTGATAAAAATACATAGGCTTTTTTTATGTTTGTGCAAAAGCTAAGCTTCGAAAAGGTAGCTTAGAAACGGGCAGGCAGAAACTGTAAGGGCTACAGGTGGAGTCAAAACAGAGTGGAACAAAGATACTGTGGGAAAGAAAAAAGTGGAGGGAGTAAAAGGGGAATGGAGAAGATGAAAAAATCAAAAGCAAAATGGGCAGGAAACTGTTGAGCTGTAGAAATGGCCGGGGAAAGCAATGTGTTCGGAATAAACAGCAAAACCCAGGACTCCTGAGAAGACAAAGCAAGAGAACAAGAACAGAGGGAAGTATTGAGAGAGCCTGGCTGCAAATCTGAAATGAAAAAAGGTGTCTCTGCTTTACCCTGGCTATACCACTCTCCCCATTTTCATAATGCAAGAAGGAACAGAAATGATATGGGAAAAAGCATACTTGAGACTGTCAGAAGGAAAAACCTACCTTGCACATGAGCCTCTGCAGGTTTTTTCTGTTATGTATCTCTGAAAGTCAGCTGCCTTTTCTAAAGACTGGCTGTTTCTGAAGGTAGAGCATCCTCAGCAACAGAAAGAACGTCTTGTCTGGGACAAATTGTAGGCCTATATTTTACAATTTAGACTGGGAGGAGGAGAGATAGTGTTAAAGTTTGGGCATGGAGATGTGGGGATGCTGAATCCAAGAAAGGAATCGCTGCAGCTCCTCCATGGAGGGTGTAATGCTAAATGACCACACAGTTGTTGTGGATGCGGTGACCTTGTGCTAGCCTGGTGAAGAATGCTGCCTAGGAGCTGATGGTCTTCACCATGAGTCACTTATTCCTGTCTCAAAAATGCAAGGAAAGGAAGTGTTTCACTTCCTAGCATCAGCAGCCTGCCTGTAGGCTTTACCTTATAGGTGTTTGTGGGGGGCATCCAGCACACAAAAGATCTTTTATGTATGAGGATTGCATAAATTAGCTGGGTCTTCTTCCTCTTCTTGCCTTTATGTGTATTATGCTATAGCAACCCTGTGCAGTCTAGAAACCCAAGCACTCCTATATCTTCTAAGTGTTCCCGTGAAACCTCATGCAGAGGTGTTTTTCTTATTCAATCCCAGTGAAACAGTTCCAGAAGAGACACTGAGGAGAGCCAAACAGATCGGGTTCTCAGACAAACAGATTGGGAAATGCCTGGGGCTGACTGAAATCCAGTGCCATCAGCTGAGACTGAGGAAGAATATAGTGCCCTGGGTGAAACAGGTACGTGAGAAACACCACTCTTCAGTGGAGGCCTCCAAGAGTGCAAGGGGCAGGAGACCTCCATGTGGTTAGAAACAGCTGAGGTAAACCAAGTGCAAGCCCTGGCTCTGTTAACATCCCTGAACATTTTGACATTGACATTAGAGGAGAACAAATTTCACCCACGTAGCAGTGACTTCTGTACTGCAGGCATCAACGTAGTGACATGAACATCAGTAAAGAGCAACTCAGAATGTTCTTGTTCATATTCTGTGTGGCTGGAGGGGAAATACAGCTATCTGCCTTCAGGGAAAGGCTGAGAGTGCTGGCCCACCATGGTGTGACCATGGAAAGTGTAATATGTCTTTTCTCTTGGTAGTAACTTTTTACAGGCTAATACTTTATTTGAAGCATGCTATTGTTATGGGTTCATTTGCTATTCATTGTGATAGCACAAGCATAATGAGCTCATCTAGTATTCATGGCAGTGTCATGAGTGCTTTGCTAGGTGTTCTGCTGCTGCATTGAAGGTATGTTGGTGTTGAATTGCCACCAGCTGGGGTTTTTTTGTCCTTAAAAGGGAGGGAAAAACCCCAACCCAAACTACTGAATGTATTTGAAAGAGCCCATCTGTATCCTCAGGCCCAATTCCAGGTGACATGAAGTACAAGTTGCAGTATTAGCAACAGCGATGAGCAGCAGACACTTAGGTAGTGCTAATGACAGAAGGTCACATTCTCCATTAGTCACAAGGATTTGGGCAGCCAGTGGGGATTCCTGAAAATACTTGAAGATTGGACAGGTTTTTAAATGGTATAGCATGTAAAAATTCATGTCACTGCTTTACTATGACTCCCTGTTCAGTATTCTGTGTAGAAACGGTTCAGCTGTTCATTCAGGGAACTTCAGCAGTCGCTGGTGACCTAGATGGACTAGTTACTGTGTGTAACATGCAATAAGTAGTTGACACAAATAGACTGTGAGCAGCCTAGTAGGCAATTATTCTTCTGGGCTCTCTGGTGACTAATTACATAAGAAATTGTTGAAAACTACATATTAGGGGTGGTTGAAAAATCACTCTTGCTTTGTGTACCATTTAATTATCAAAGCACGAGTTGCATTGTAACGTAAATACATAGTACTTGCACTGCTCGCTGCTGCTTGGCATGATCTCAAAGTAATATTGTGTGCATGTTTGTATTCAGTGTGGGAGTAAATGGGGTCAAGAGTATAGTGTGAAGATCCCAGAGCAGCTAAAGAGGGCAGGAGACCTGGAGGAATGGAGACCTGCGTAATCAGTGCTGCCAAACTAACTAGAGAATGAGGGCCTGGGCAAGAACGGATGGATGGGGAAAGTTCCTGGGCTGTAAAGGTGTTTACCAGAGAGGTGCGGAGCTAAAACTGCAGCTTAAAAAGAGATGGTAGACTGTCCTGCTGACTGCACTGTGAGGTCTTGGGGGAAAGCCAGGCATATGCTGCGTTGCCAGCCCAGATCACCTCCTTTTGAGGAAAGACATGATGGGAAAATAAGAAGAGAGAACTAGGAGTAGAGAAGGAAAGAGGGAAAAGAAAAATCCCGAAACACCTGCATGTAAGAAAGATCTTGCACTGGCTAAGTCACAGTCCCTCCTCTTCTTCCCCATACAGATTGACACACTGGCAGCAGAATACCCAGCGGTAACTAATTACCTCTACATCACCTACAACGGGCAGGTAGGCACGTTTGGAAACAACAGTCTCATTGCTGTCTAGTTTGATCTCTTTCCCCTGTGCTGCATTATTTCTGGAGATCTTGCAGATGTGTTAGTCTCTGTAGCAGTTATTCTGGATGGTGTAACTTAGGATACTCATACAGCAGGCCTGACACATTCCCTTACTCAGACACTGACCTAGTGCATTTAGTGTTAATGCCCCTTTCTTTTTATGATCTCTCATGTATCACCTGTACTTGCATCCTCTGTGCATAGGTCAGGTGCTGGGAACACAGAACTCATATTTCACTCCTCTCATCCTAGCATTCATTTTAATGTGAAACTTAATAGCTCCTTACACTGCTCAAATAGCCAGATCAGAGGTGCTGTGTCTCCTTTGGTTTGGGTGCAGCACTGCTAATTCCAGTAGAGTTACACTTGACTTACACAGCACTAAATGAGATCAGACTTAAAGCCTGAAGGATCAGACTGTTGGATATGGGCTGAGCACCAGAAACTGTTCTGAGAAGCGTGGTGTTAGGTGCAGTGGAGTACAGATCCTAATGACTTTTCTCCATCCCTTCTCAGGAACATGATGTAAAATTTGATGACCGTGGGGTGATGGTGTTGGGCTGTGGACCATATCACATAGGTAAATCTTTCTTACAACTCCTCTGTTCTCTTTGCACCCTCGAGCCGCCTTTGGATATTCTTGTGGTTCATTTGTTCCTCCTCTTATACGGTGACAAAATCCTCCAGAGCACAGTGCACAGGACATCAATTCCTAACACGAGGTTTGCCTTTTACACTTACTTGGAGTCTTCATTTCACGCCCTGGAAAAACCAGGAGAATTTTATTACTTTTCAGTGAGTCACTGAGTCGTGATTTCCACAAAGTTTTAGGGATTTATTTTTAATCTCACTTTCTGTGTGTGTTAAGGTCTTGAGAACCTGATACCTTGTGTTTGTTGCTCCCATACCTCTCTTACGTGTTTACTGCCAGCTCATGACTATGCTGTTACATACTATGCATTTTACTACTATAAGTATAGGTGACTATGACAATATTTGGATACCGTCAACTGCTTTTGTTCAAGCAGTTCTCTGTTGTTTTTTCAGCCCACTCATATGATTATGCAGCATAAGAGTTTCCTCGTGGCTATGAGTACTGAGTAGTCAGACTGCTGAATCCTCTATATGGTGACTTTCACTTACTCTTTTAATGGATCTTTCCAAATAGCTTGCAATTATTGACAAGAAAAAAACTGCTTGTTATTCAGAAATATTTTTGTTCTGCCTCTCACAAGCAGTGGTGATGGTGTTTGAAAGCTGAAATGTAAAACCGCATCCATTAGTTTTGCTTGGATGGATGGGTCACGTGCCACACTCCTGGTGCTCTTTGCAGGATGTGTCTTTTTGCACTCAATTTCCAGTAGGAACGTTGAGATGAGTGAAATCAGGAGGAACACTCCATGGTGATGCTTACTTTTTATGAGCGCTTCTGCCAGTCAGGTGTGGTTTAATGATTTGATCGAATGTATGTGAATATATTTTGCCCTGTTCACCTAAAACTCCCAATTCTGATCTTAGTCTTACCTATTCTATAGCTTTGATTAGATCAAGACAATGTTTGGAAGAGGTTACAACTAAATAAAGGCTGCTGAAGAAAACCATTCCTTGACCGTCTAAAAGATTTCCTTTCTAGGTGCAATAGCCAAGCTGATTTTTTTTCTCCTTCTTTTGTAATCCTTTGAAGGCAAGTGAGCAGCATGCTTTTCCTCCGTGCTTTCAGAACTGTAATCATAATTCAATGGAATCAAGTTACTGTTCCCTGTGGATTTACATTTACAGAACAGGAATGGGTCAGGAAAGGGCTCAGTGATTTGGATGGAAGTTAAACATGTGACATTACTTTCATTTTAAACAAGATTCTTATTTCCTTTGTGAAGACTGAGAAACATGATGTGAATCCATACAGCTGCACACTCTTGAACTTCAGAGCTTGCTTTGAGGCAGCTTAGAGCCTGAGCTGCAGTGTGTGACCTGTGCTCCATGGGGTATTGCTCTTCACTTGATGCCTATCCTGGAAGGGGAGTTTGTTTGTGTGAAAGCCAGCCCTGAAAGCAGTACGTAGCTATTCCACCAGCTGCATAGACCAGCAGAGTGCTCTGTAAATTTTAAGGTGTGCATGTAGGTTTAACGTGATTTGAAACCTGAAATTAAGTTCAAAACCATACCTGTATTGATGTAGCAATTATCTTGTGAGGAACAGTGTCTGCTTATGTTACAACAGACACTACAAGTATTACTGATTATTTGCTGACTTCCCTTATCCCACTGTTTGGACATGACCATTACTGGATGTGACTGGAATATATTTACAAGTGTTCAGCTGTTTTCCCAGGTTATATTTAAAGCAGTCAGATGGGGACTCCAGATGACCATTGTGTCCCAAAGTTGAGGTTTCTTATGTATATAAGGATACCTGAATAACAGAAGTGGAGTACAAAATGTGAACAAGCATCTAGTGACTCTTCTGGGAAACATCCTGTTTCAGCTTTGATTTCCCTGTTTTCTGTGGGCAGAGGCCTAGGCATGGTTTGAGGTTCCTGTTTGAAGAAAGTAGGGAAATAAATCGTGTGCCTGTGAGTGACCTGTGACAGCCATCTGCTTGTGACTAGGTGGTGGAGGCAGCAATTAAGCACAGCCTCAATTTCCAATGTATCTTATCACACACACATATGTAAAAATAGTATCAGTTGTTATCGTGTGAATGCATCACAGTGAGGCCAAGGTTTTCTTGTAGACTCTAAGCATAACCATTTAATGATGTTTTTTAGTATACATCATTCCATGTTTGTGGTACCCGTCCTAGATGTTTGAGTGTGGAAATTTATGGGACAGTAGCTGTTAGGGCAAGTCTGGAATCCAGCACTGCAGCAGTGCCTGAGTCTCAAGTCATGCAGCTTGCTGAAGACCAAGTCCCAGTTCCTGGTGCTCACCTGAGCACCGTCTATGCCTGTTTCTTTAGAAGTGGCCACAGCACTTACTCAGGGTTCAGGACAGTAGGACATGCTTGCCCTTCAGTCTTGCTATAGTCACTGTGGCCTTTGAACCAAGATGAAAGGAACACAAGGTAGCTCTAAAGGTGTTGTTCTGCTGATTTGCCTCATCTAGGGCCACCACAGAAGTCAGCCCCCCTGACCTGCAGGTTTTCTGTGGCACATTTAGCCATATTCTGCTCTTCTGGAAGGTACTAAACAAGTCTTCTGGTTTTTAAACCATATCTGTACAAATACTTCGTGCTTCCTGGATTAAATATTGCTGTCCTCAAATAATGGGCACTCAATTTGGTCACCTCTAAGCTTCTGTCTCATATCTCAAAGCACAGCGGTTGGGAGGCACTAGTAGCTGCATGGACAGCAAGAGCAGACATAAGTGTTTATGAGCACAGGATGACAGACATGAGTGTTTATGAGCACAGGATGACAGGCATGTTATAGAGGCCTGTCACTCCTGAGGAGCTGAGCCAACTGAGCTGTTGTGCTTGGAGGCTCATGTTTGTGGATGATTAGTTTCCATGGGAGGACAATTAGATTTCTTGTTCTGAGCTGACAGAAGGGAATGCTGTTTTGGTTCCTTCTCTTTTCTAAACTTGAATGCTGAGAATGTCTACTTATGTTTCCTTCTCTGCATCCTTCCTTTCCTTGCCCACTTTTCTGCCTCCTGGCAGGCAGCAGCGTGGAGTTTGATTGGTGTGCTGTCTCCAGTATCCGCACGCTGCGTCAGCTTGGCAACAAGACTGTCGTCGTGAATTGCAATCCAGAGACGGTGAGCACAGACTTTGATGAGTGTGACAGACTGTACTTTGAGGAGCTGTCGTTGGAAAGGATCCTGGACATCTACCAATATGAGGTAAAGGAAAGCAGAAGCACAACAAAAAGCCACGAAGCAAACCAAACTTCAAAATTCATGTCACTAGCTTGCTTTGGCAGAGCAGCTGGGGGTGAGGAGGGAGAGCTTGCTAGCAAAAGCTGTTTGGTTTGGATCCCAATGTTGCATTTTACACATCATTGACGTTCTTAGCAGACTGCTCAATAATGAATGCCAAATAAATATTAAATTATTTTGCAAGATGCCATATTGTGCAATATTTACAAGCAGATTTAATTTGCTGCACAGTCATTTATCGCACAAATTGTTCTGCCCTTGTGGTGCTGAGCTTTAGCACTTAAGCATATCCTTGACTTTAAGCACAAGTACTCCTCCCAAAGCAGTAGAACAAGTGATGTGCATAACTAACGTGTGCTCAAGAACTAGCAGTCTTGGCCTTGCAGTACAGTGGGGATGTGATCCAACATGCAGGCAGGCAGATCAGGCATGGATCACCATGATCCAGCTCCTGACCCAGACACTGCACTTGTCTGTTAGGAGTTTCCAAGTGTTCAGAAGTGCCGATACTAAGAGATGGAGAAGAATCCCAAACAGATTTGGTCATGGGAGGATATATATTGTAAACAGTTGGTCCCAGTATGGTAAATATTTTTAGCTGGTAACAAACTGATCTTGGATTTGGGGCTGAGGGTTTCAAAGGTATTTACAGGAACCTCACCTCCCTTGAAGTTCAGTGTGAGTTGGCAGCATAACTTGCTGAAACAACCTCACAGAACCCAGGTCATAACCCAGGTTAAACCCATAAGTTTAACTTGTGATTCTTTTTTTCTTGGCTCTTATTCCCATATATGACAATTTGAGCTCATCTCCTTTGTGAATAGGTGCAAGTTTCTAAAATGTTTTTAGAACCTGGCTATGTTTGGTCATTCCCAAATTTGGAACCGAGCAAAAGCACATCAGTACTTAAGTCCCAGTCTCTAGGCTCTGATCTTAAACAATTTGCAAAAGACTGTCTAGGACCATTTTTAGATTGGGTGTTCACACTTTCCTATGTGTACATGTTGGTTTAGCTCTTTAGATTTTCATAAAATCAGACACTGTTACTGGAAAGCACGGATTTAGGACAGGCCAAAAGACTCTTGTGGAGACTTAAAGGCTGTTTTTTGAGTGAGGCTCAGCTCTGTAAGCGTTGAACTCTTGTTTGCTTAAGCAAAACTGAACTGCTGAACTTGGGGCGTGGAAAAATTTGCTGTGACAGTTTGTCAGACAAATAACACTGATGAAACACATCGTCTAATTACTGCAGGATCAAAGAGAAGGTAGAGATAGGTGATGAGGGAGCAACTACTCATTTAAACACATAGTGCTAGTAATTAGCAAGTTGGGTAAGAAAAATATGTGAAAAGAATAATGCATATATATTGAAACTTGCATCATCCTGCTTGTCACAGCAGAGCTTGGTGAGTTTGATGGGAGGCGTTGCAGATCTCAAGGTCTAATAGCAGCATCCTGTGGTACCCTGAGCTGAAGGGGAAGATCACTCTGCTGGCAGTTTCCCCAGCTCAGCCGGCCGTGCTCATCAGGGGGACTGTACTCCTTCCTGCTTCTGGGCATGTTTTTAGCCTGTTTTGCTTGTGAAGTAAACTAAGAAGTGATTGTGAGAGCAGAGAAGGCACGGAGAAGGCAGCAGGAGCTGAGGTGGTAGGAATGAGAAGGGAGAGAAAAGAGATGCTGGGAAGTTAGCAGAGGATTCTGCTACTCTGACTTCAGTAAGAAAACAACCAATTTGATGTTTGCTCTGGAGGTGTTAAAGCCATCAGGGGGTCTCAGCCTCAACATCCAAAGTTAAGGTTGTGCAGTGTAATAAATCCCAAAATGAATAATAAACACTCAGTTGTTTTAGAACACTTAAGTAGCAACAGAAGGGAATGGTGTCATTATGCCTAGTTTGTAAGTAGGGAAATGGGGTCTGTGAGGAGAGGCTGCACGGAGTCATGTAAAAGGACATAGGCAGGCCTGGGGACAGGCTCCAGACCTCCAGCAGAGTGTAGTCTAAAACATATTGTTTGCTATGAGTCAGCCACATGCTAATATCCTGTTAACAGAATACTCCCTCAGGCAAATGCGGTTGGAAGCCAGTCCTTAAAGAAATGATCAAGTTATAAAAACAGTATCTGGTTCTGAGACCCCTCACCAATCCTGCAGATAACCATTTCTCCCAGCTTCACATACAAAGCATGAATAGTGCCATGATTTCAGACTGATCTTTTAAGCAGTTCTGCTTATTAGCCTCCTCTAGTGTTCCAATATACAATGAACAGAGACAAATAACTCTGAAAAGTCCTGGATCATTGGCAAAGCATAGGTAAAACCATCACCAAACAAGAGAATCATAGAATCACAGACTGGTTTGGGTTGGAAGGGACCTTAAGATTACCTGGTTCCAACCCCCTGCCACGGGCAGGGACACCTTCCACTAGAGCAGGTTGCTCCAAGCCCCTGTGTCCAACCTGGCCTTGAACACTGCCAGGGATGGGGCAGCCACAGCTTCTCTGGGCACCCTGTGCCAGTGCCTCAGCACCCTCACAGGGAAGAGCTTCTGCCTCAGAGCTCATCTCAATCTCCCCTCTGGCAGGTTAAAGCCATTCCCCCTTGTCCTGTTCCTACAGTCTCTGATGAAGAGTCCTTCTGTAGCACCCTTGTAGCCCCCTTCAGACACTGGAAGCTGCTCTGAGGTCTCCACGCAGCTTCTCTTCTCCAGACTGAACAACCTCAATTTTCTCAGCCTTGAAGCTCCTATTTGAATAGGAGGTGCTCCAGCCCCTGATCATCCTCTGGACTTGCTCCAACAGCTCTATGTCCTTCTGTTGGGGACACCAGAGCTGTACACAGTGCTCCCCTTTTCCCTCAGTACAGCTGATACATCAACTCCCTAAATATTTTTAGGATTAGCAGCAAACCTTTGGCAACTCTTTAGCTCAAATAAAATAGATGTACTGACGTCCCAATTTTTCTGATTAGACAAATGAAGCTAAATTGGGGAGCAAGGTAACCATTGAGATGGAGTGGGCTGGAACCTGCCTACCAAGAGCTGCTGACAGCTTCACACAGTCCTACCCCAGGGATGTACTCAGCTGTCCCTCCTCTTTTTCTCTCTTGTGTCCTCCTTTTACTTCTCCCCCTCCAGTCGACATTCACAGCTCCTGTGGCTTACTGGAGACAGCAGAGCCCTGCTTTGGAGGGAAGTTTAATTTGCTGTCAATGTGCAATGTTAGGTGACAGTCTATGAAGACAATAACTTAGAGAAAAAAATAATCCTGCCCTCAGATTTATTGGCTCTTTGTTTCCAGAGAAGATGTTCCCTTTTTATTTTAATATCTATCTGCTTGAGGGCCTCTTCTGATTCTTTTTCAGTTTCTAGGATCATTCTGAAACAATTCATAAAACTAAAGGAGGCTCTTAGGTACAATTTTAATGGTCTAATTTGTTTTCAAACTCGGGGAAAAAGAAAACCCAACTGTATTACTAATGACATAAAAGCAAGGTAGTAATAAAAAGACTGATTTTTGTTATAAAGGGGAAAATAATTCTCTCCAGGCTTCTTCCACTAGATTATGTATACCATATATCTTAAAGGTATCTAATGGCAAAGATGTTATTCATTTTCTTTATAATTAAAATATGGCTGCTGACAAAGTGATATGCAATGGAGTCTATTTCTGCCTGCCCACATTTCTCAGTGGAGCAGTCCTGTTGCAGGGCAGTGGGCTGCTCTTTGGGTGAGAGCACACTTTGGGAAATAACAGTGGAATTTTAAAGGAAGATGTAAGCAGCAGCTGGGTCTCAATTTATGGTTCTTTTTGAGTGAAAATAACTACATGATTCTTTGCTATCTGCTTGAATAAGCCATCTCGTCTTCCTCCTTGGGGCTGGAGTCCCCAGTGTCATCCCAACTTGGATGCAGGCAATATTTGGATTTTAGAGGCTCAGTGACTAGAATTGTTTTAAAGGAAGAAATAAGCAGCAGCTGAAGAGAAGCTGTTAGCTGGGACATTCACATTTCCAGTGTGTTGAGGATAAATTAAGGTGCTGGTTGACCTTGACAGCAAAGCTAGGTTGCCTTATTATCAAACAGGAACCATTCCAAGCTGCAAGAAGGAGTTTGCTTATTCACTGTCTGGACCTTGTCTATGTGGGATGATAAGGGGCCCAGGGACTAGAGATAAGTACTGTATTTAGGATGGGTCTGGAAGCAGTAAGGAACAGATTTTTCTTGTGAGTTGGAGATAGCAAGCTCCGATGTTATCAGACAGCCCCATGAGGGCCCAAAAGAGCCTCTGTCCTTGCTCCACCCTCTACTGCTCCCTATCCTAAGCTCTTTCAGGTGGCCGCCGTTGGCTGGCAGCAGCATGTGTTCCTGTAAGTGACTGAAAAGGAAAAGAATGGTGAAAAGGAAAAGAAATTGTCTCCAGCACTGTATATTAGTGTGTTAAGCAAATAGTGATCTTGCAGACCTTGGGATAATAAGTGCTGCTTAAATACCAGACTTTTTTAGTGGAGTTTTATTATGGTAGGAAATTAACCACATGAAAGTTGAGCAGGGTTTGTAGTAGCATTTATCTTCTGTTTTTTCTCAGTCACTTCTAGTCCATCCTGCTCTCAGCTTACAGATCTGCCACTGTGTATCCCTTTTCAATGCCTCATTAAGAAGTTCCTCTTCCGGGAAGGCCAGTGGGGCAAACCACCTTCAGGAAAAACACACTTGTTAATTGAAAGAGCACTGGTACTCTGAAAGATAGAGCCAAACTGTGGATCACTTGATTTATGTTTCTCATTTGGTGGGTAAAACTGTGCAAAATACATTTGGTTCCAAAGAGCTTTTCACTGCAGTTGTCCTTTGGGCCTGATTCTCCTTTGGGCAAAGTTTCACCAGCTTTAATTTGGAAGCAAAGTGCCCATTATTTAATTACCCTCAGTTATTACACAATCTAAATGTAATTCAGGTCCTCATAATTGTTGCAGGTACTCTAAGGCCTTTTTTCACTATTGAAAGATTTCACACCACACTAGGTTGTACTTGAAAGCATTAGAGGTTCTGTGTAAAAACAAAATGCCCTGAAGAAGTAGTTGTATTTGCAGGCAAGCTCACCTGGCTCTTGTTATTTGCTGCTTATTATTTCCTCGCTTAAAACATTGTGCTTACCCAGTGACAGACATGAAACATGCCGTTGTGGCTGGGAGATGCTGTGCCTTTTGTCCTGCCTCATTCACTTCTGGAATTGGAAGTGCTTGCAAATAGTCTGGGTGGAAAAGAGCATATATGGCAGTTTGGCTGAAATAGTTGTTACTAGTGCGTGTGCTACCAGAAATGAGGAGTTAGGTAGGAGGATTGTGATTGAATTAAGAAAAAGGGCTAAATGTATCCAGAGTAATGCACCATCACAGGCTGTCTGATGGATTGGGGTCTGTTGAAGTAGACTCTGCTTCGTACAGGCCAGCAAGGGGTCAGCAGTTCTGAGGCTAGGGAAGGTTAGTTGCTGAGCAAAGTACAGTGCTGGCAGAAAAGAAATGAAAATCCAATTGTTTCCCATTGCCTCTTGGCTGGAGGTTACTGCATTGCAACTCTGTAGGGGGAAAAAAAGAGTTTGGGTGGATGTCTGCTACTGTGGAAGTCTCTGACCACAAGTATGGAGGAGGCTGTTTTCTTGGAAGAGCTTGACTGAGAAAGAAAAGGGACCTAAAGCATCTTCTTTGTTCATGCTGCTGGGTTCAAAGGTGGCAGCAGGCGGGTGGGAGTGGGCTCAGGGCTGATGGTCCCCATGTTCACGTGTGTAGGAGAACACAGAAGAGACCTGACCCCACCATGCAGAGTTTTGAGTTTCGTTGTGGGGTGTCACACTTTCATAGCACTGTGAAGCAAGGGAGCATGTGTCAGATCAGCACTTACCCTCACTGGGAAAGCAGCAGCACCTAAACATGACATGAAAAGAAGGTAAGTCTGTGGCTGTAGCAGAAGTTGTAAAATCATGGCTTGGTGTCAAAAGGCATGTGAACACTGCAGTTTTCTTTGGCTTCTTAGAGAATTTGACCTCAAGTTACTGCTGGGTTTTGGGTGATATCAAGGAGGATATTGCAGTTTTAGAGAGGCTACAAACTCTGAATCACACTTTTTGCCTCTGGATTAGCACAATTATGATCTGCCTTTGCTCATAGCAACCTGAAAAGTGATATAATCTAAATATTGGATTCCTAGTTACAACAGCTCTTAATGTTAAGCTAACATGGACATGACTGCCCCTTTCTGTCTGCCAACAGGGATGCAGTGGTTGCATTATTTCTGTAGGAGGGCAGATTCCCAATAACTTGGCAGTTCCTCTGCACCAGAGTGGAGTGAAGATCCTTGGCACAAATCCTTTGCAGATTGACCAGGCAGAAGATCGCTCTGTATTTTCAGCTGTTCTGGATGAGCTGCATGTGGCCCAGGCTCCCTGGAAGGCAGTCAGCACACTGGTAAGTTGGGATGTGCATCTGGGAAACGATGAAGCACTGGGGCTTGTTATGAGCATCTGCTCAGGGTGGACTGACTTACAGATACGTTTCAAGACTCCAAACACATTTGACAGTTTTTTACTGCTGATGGTGAGGAGCTTTTTGATCTCTGGAAAGTGATGCTATAGCATCTCTGAGAGTGGGATGGAAATTGGAAAGGAGATGCCTTTAAATCACCTTTATTCAGCATGGGCTATATAGCCAGCAGAAGCCAGCACCACTCTCAGGCTACTCTAGTTTATCCTGCTGGCCTTGAAAACTGTTCTAGGAGGTGGAGATTGCAAGGGAATAGAAATGTGTCAACACTGCCCTTTTTCTGCTGGTGAAGCTCTATGGACAGGGAATATCTAAAGTTGACAACTCTGGAACCAAGAATTACATTCAGCCCAGACTGTAGTCCGATTTCCTCTCTCACCCCCCAAGTTTTAATGGCCATTAAAGTGCAAATGCAGTTAGAAGTGAAATTTTGGAATGACTTCAAAATATTTTCTTGTTCACAGCATGCTTTTCCTCCCTTTTTTCTAGAGAGATGCAGTTGAATTTGCAAGCTCTGTGAGTTATCCATGTTTGCTGAGGCCTTCCTATGTTCTGAGGTAAGGCTTAACCATCAGAGCTCATCAGTTTTGGGGTATGAACTACAGAAGCTTCTTTGAGACAAGGGAGAGTAACTTCAGGGGATGTGTGGAAAATGCTATGCTAGGTGCATGTGGCATAAAGCTGCCCATCTGAACAGGTGAGACAACTGCACAAACCAATACAGGAAGCCAGTGGATCCTTATGTTCATCAGGCACAGATCAAAAGTAGAACATAAATGTAAGAATGTCTGTTTAGCTGCATTATCTTTCTTATACCTCAAGGCTAAACCCACAAACCATCTATGGTATTACTTAAGGTTCCTGAGACGACTACCTGTGCAATAGAGCCAGAAGATTGTTTGCCACTAGGAAAACCAGAAGGGAACATGCTGAGGCCATTTAATGGGGCTGGCATCTGTTTTCAGAAAATGACAGCACATCTTTCGAATTCAGCTTCTTATTTGCCAAGCTTCTCTGCTTACAGGCATGTTTTATGTCCCTTGACTGTGGCAGCTGCTCCTCATTAAATAGGCATTGTGCAGAGCCACACATTTCCAACAGCTTGACTTTCTGAAGAAGTTACAGCAGCGCATACATGCAGCAAACTTGCGCCTTCTGAATGATCACTCATCTCTGCGAGGAGTTTCTTCAGAGCTGGATGACTAGGCACAGAGAGACAGTTTGCTGGGCAGAGTTTACAAGTGAAAATAAATTGGAGACAGGATCCTTTTTGCATGAGAAAGAGATGCATATCAAAATGAAGAGGCACAGTATTCATTTTCAGGGGAGAAAAAACAAAATCCACAACACCTTTGTATTTAAAAAGATGAAAAGGAGAAGGATTTATTGCATGTTCAACCCTCAAGGAAATATCCTTTAGAAGAGACTGCTGAATGTGATTTTTCTATCCAGTTTCTCAAGCTTGCAGTGGAGTTGTGAAGCAAAGCTAAAAACCAGCGCTCGGATAAAGGGGATAAGTTAGAAGCAGCTCCTGATGTAATTCTCCAGATTTTTAGGGAACATTTCTTTTAGCCTCCTGTTTCCATCTGTGTCAAATCCAGTATGGGCCCTTTCCATGTAAGTGTTTGCTAAAGGGTGTTCGTGCTGGTTAGGGCAACTTCAGGGAGAAAGATGGAACTGGAGGATGTAAAACTTGAGGAAATAGAAAGTGAAAAGCCCTAGCACAGCACACTGCCTGGCCTCTATTTGCAGAACAGCAGCAGGTCCACAGCTAGGCTTCATCATCCTTTGAACAGATACAGCCTTTAATATTTGCCAGTTGCCTTGGAAAACTAAATGCATTTTCCCCACCAGTTGTATACTGTGTGTACCAGCTTACATCCTTAGTGGTGCTACTGACATAGGTCCTTGGATTTAATTGAACACTATTGATTTACACCAGCTGAAGAGGTAGTCAGGTAAGTATAATCACACAGGTACTTGTGTCCATTTATCTTAGGCTGAAGTGACTGATTTTGTAGGATAGATCCTTCCTGTACTTTTCCCCACAGCCTCTGTGGGTTTGCCCATCAAAGCAAAGAGGAAGCTGAGCATCAGTGGTAGAAATGACCAATGTAACATCTTTTTCAAAGGGACCTGGATCACTGGCTGGAGGTTCATTAGGTACCAGCTCTGCCTTTCTTTCAGTTAAGAGTGGAGCAAGTGACTTGAGTCAGGAGCTTACTTGGCTAGTCTGTCATACAGAGGTAGTTGGCAACCCTGTGCTGTGGGTTGATGATCATCTCCCTTGATGATCAGTAACACTGATCATCTCCCTTGAAGTCTCAAGGAAAGCTGATCTCTTTCTTCTCTTTGCCATTTCCATAGTGGGTCCGCAATGAATGTTGTATTCACTGAAGAGGAAATGAAGAAGTTCTTAGCAGAAGCCACCAGAGTCTCTCAGGTACCACTGTTTGTCCTGCTATTGCATCTTTTGTTTGCTGTATTTGTTTCATCTCTGCTGTGTTTTCCATCTCTCTCTTTCTGTGTTGCATCTTCCTCGCTCTTTTCCCTTCCTTGTTTGGTGAGAAGCCAGTGGAATTAGAGTTTGACTCCTCAGTTTGTTCCCTAACAGGCAGACCATGGGAGCTTGTGCAAGCATCCTTAACTGCCACTACTGGGATGCCCACATGGAGTGGAGATGGAAGTCAGCTCTTGTACCCAGGCATCAATTTCTGAGCAGTTAATTATGTTAATAGATGTAGGGTAGCTGGCTGGCACCCTTCATACCCCATGCAAGCTCACTAGTAGCAGGTTCTGCCAGCCAGCACAGAACTGATCGCCTCTTTCACTCACTTTCTGAATTGTTTTGCCTGGTTTCTTAGACCAACTCCAAACTTCATTCTGGCATCTTCTCTCTCGCCAATCTCACCAATGACTTTTATTTTGTTTACCTTTTTAAATGCAGGAACATATGCAAGATTTTGCTGTGACATTTAACTCTCCAAACCATGTGCTGAGAACCGTTTTCCTCTGATACAAAAGCAGGACTGCTGCCTGTTTGCTGTTAATCCAGTGGGATTATTGATCTGCAGAGTACATAATGCACAAGATGAAAGCTCTGGCTTTCATTTGAAATGTTTTTCAAAAGCTGATTTGGGGATTTTTAAGTGTCTTTTTTTTTTCTATCAAAGGGAAGGATTTGGTTTAATACATTGAAATTTAGAAAAGGAAAATCTGAGCAATTTCCCAAAGACATGAATGCTGCAGAACATAGTAAACAACTCAAACCCCAAATTTCTACTATACCTTCTATCAGTGTTGTTGTACGAGGGATGTTTGGGGAGATGAGAATATGGCAGGAGAAGAAAGTTAAAACACTTGAGGTTGAATGAAGACCGTACAACATTCAACAGTCTGACCTTTCAACAGTTCAGAACAGTACTGTAGCACCGTAAACCACTACTGTTTCAGGAATCCTGGAGTTAAAAATGAGTAAGTCAAAGCTGAACTCATTGAAAACCTGATATTACTGCTTATTCAGGGGCTTTCTTAAGTGGTTAAAGCTTGAACAAGAACAAAACCGTGCAGTTTTTAAGTGTATGAGATAGCATTTCTGCAAGAAAAGATGGAATGGAAGAGAGATACCTTGCAAAGTGATAGTATCCTGAAGGATAGGTAAGCGTGGAGGCAAACAGACCACTTATTATCATCTTTGAACAACTTTAAAGGGATTTTGAAAGCAGGAGGGTATCACTGTTGCTTCTATCAGAAGGAATTCTATAACTAGTTCTCAAAAGCCTTACAGAGTCAACCAGTGATGGAAACCGGATTCTTAATGGTGCTCAGCCTCCCAAAATGCCTCACTTCCCTCTGCACTTCATCTTAAGTACTCTGCTTTGTGTTTCCCCACACATTCACAGAAGCAGACTTTCTGTGCTGCTGGATGGCTTTGTGATGGCAATGGATACGCTATAGGAGGCTGAAGCTCAGGAAAGTGACCCTTTGTCAGCTTAACTTGGTACAGCTTGATTGACTTGGACTGGGCAGTGTTGTTCTGCATTGCTGAGATGTTTCATACCTGGTACAGGAGGCCCTGCTGGGAGTTGAAGTTGTAGAGTGTTGGCAATACATGATGTGTTCGTAGGGGAGATAGTGAATGTTCCCATAGGATGCTTGTGTCCAGTTCTGCCACACAAACAAGGCACTGATGTTTGCTGCAAACAGGACTGGTTGCACATCCTGAGTCTTCAGGTGCTCTGGCCCTGTTCGTGCAGAGACTTACACTAGATTTACACACTCAATATTTGCTAGTGTAGTCAGACTTCTATGGAAAGACTTCTTTTTCATGCAGTGTTTCATATTGACAAAAACTATGGTATAGCTGAAGCTAAGCTAGCAAAAGGCAAACCAGAACAAAAGTACTGCATTCTGCTTCTCAGTTAGGGAGGTTTTTTAGTCTCATCAAGGCCCCATGGCCTGTGAGTGGTGCCACTATTGTTAGCTGTGAGCATACACCTGAACATGAGTACATGTTCAGTCTGCGGGACACAGGCCTCATTTTTCTGCTTACAAAGCTTCCTCTAGTTCTGCTCCATCCAACAGAGCATCTCCAGATAAAGTGCCTGACCAGTGTTGTTCTGTCGTTTTAGCTACTTTGCTGTTACAGTGTTGTGCCATTGGGGCATTTATGTGGTCAGTAATGTTCAAAATTTCTTGGGTGAGTTGAGACACGTTGGTGTAAGCAAGGTTCTATGGACATATAAAATCTTCTGGTGTAAAACTGCAGCAAGACAGACAGTTACAGGACAAAAGCCACTAAATTTATGAAACAGCATAGGCTGTGGCATTGTCCTTGCCTGTGAATTTACCATTGCACTGATAAATGTAAGGAATTGTCTTGTAACTTTTGGAGTTGCTTTGTATTTTTTTTTCAAGAGGAGCCTTTTGAACATGCACAGACTGTCATTTATTCCATTTTATTCTCTAATAAATAACAGGCAGTTAATAGTGGCTGGGACAGGTAAAATGTTGAGACATAAAGCTGGCCAGGAAGAATGCAGATTAGATTTTTAACTGTCTGTTGGAGCGCATGTCTGGAAGGAGAAAGCACCAGAGGAGAGTGGGAAGTGTGTGCTAGCATCCCAGAAATAGGCAGGAAGAAGAGGAAGGAAAACAGTGTATACCAGGGAACCTACTGGGAGTCAAGGACAGGTTGTTCCTGGCCAACTATAATTGGGACAACTTTCCCTGGGAGACTTAGGAAGCCAGGCAGAGAAATGAGAAAGGAATGGGTTGGTTACCTAAAATATATGACCCTTTAAGATAGTAAACACTACACAAAGTCGTTAAGTCTGCCAAGAATTAATTACTTTGTGAAGCAGTTATGTGCAGTGGGGTGGCTGGGAGGCTCAGAAGGAGGAAGAATTGAAGATCTTGGAGGTAAGGACCATTTTTTGGAGGCAGGAGCAGAAGTCACTGGATCCATGCACATGTTCCACTCTCTTTTTTTCTGCCGTGATTTCACCTAAAGGCTCTGTGGTTTTGCCACAAGTTTTCATGTCATGGTGACTTCATGGAGAACTCAAACTCATTCATCAGTGGCTTTGGGGAAATCACACCAAGTTCCCCTCCATTATTTCTTTGCAAAGTTCACTTATCTGTGGAAAGAAGGATATTAATAGATTGGTCTTGTGCGATTCTGCTTCCAAAGATTTTGTGGTAATGAATAGTGGAGCACTTGGATGGTCCCCAGATACTCCCAAATAAAAACTTTCTTCTTTTATCTTGTCTTGATGACAGGATCACCCTGTGGTACTCACAAAATTCATTGAAGATGCCCGTGAGGTGGAAATGGATGCTGTGGCTAAGGCAGGAAGAGTAAGAACTTTGCTTTTCTTTAATATCAAACTTGTTTTTCAGGATCAGAGATTTGTGAAAATGTGTGGTTTCAATGATTTACTCTACAGCCATGGATTCATGCTGAGAAGAGCAGAGAAACAAGCAAAGATGAATTCATCTTAGGTTCAAAAACATCATGCTAGGAAAGCTCAACCTGCCATATTGTATGCATCTAAATGGGGGGGGGGGGGGGGTTAAGCATTGTTTAACCATCTGAAGGAATCCTTTAGAATATAATTTTTAGTGGATTGACAAATCATTGGCTTCACAAATTACTTTTGTGAGGGTTGTATCAGCATGTGTTACGATATTACCGCAGTTGTTTTATTATTACCACTTCACCTTGCGTTTCATTACTAATCAAAGTTCTGACCAAAACATCACAAACACCTCAAAAGAATGAATGTGGGGGGAATAAAATATGCAGATTATGTTAGTCTGTACTTGTTTCTAGTGGGGAATGACAACTTTTTTGTGTTCATGGCAAGCAGAGCTTAGAGAGCTGGTTTGAAGCCTAATTAGCTTTTACCCATTGAGCTGATGTGTGTTAGAGAGAGGAAGGGAACTTTAGGAACTCCAGACTGTGGTAGGTTTTATCATGTTTGCAGTTTGTTTAACCAGAGTATGAAAGACACTAACATGATCCCTCTGTAACCTATGTCTTGTATCTGCTTCAGGCCTAAAATACTGGGAAATTCCCTTTCCCTCTGCCTCCCATTTGTATCCTCTTTTGGAGACAGCTCTGTTCAGGAGACTGGGCTGGCCTGGAGATGGGGAAAAGGTTCATGAGAGAGGATGAGGTCACTAACTGCTGTCTTGTTACTGTCTGCAGGTTATTTCACATGCTATTTCAGAGCATGTGGAGGATGCAGGTGTTCACTCTGGAGATGCCACCCTCATGTTACCCACGCAGTCTGTTAGCCAGGGAGCCTTGGAGAAGGTAGGTGTTGCAGTAGCACTGAAAAGAGAAAAGAAAATCAGAGTTTGAAGCTGCTTTCCCCTTTTGCTTGGGAGAACTCAATCACCAACAGAGAAAACAAATCAAAAGTGGTTTTTTCAAAGGCCAGTGTGATGCATGCAAGCGTCGGATGTCAGTGTGCTCCCTGTGTTTGGCTATATTGTACACAGGATCATCTGATCATCCTTTGATTTAAGCAGTAGATGTACACGCTTTCAGACACACTGGACTTTTCTGTTTCATTGGCTTAGAAGCAGCTGCTGTAGCAGTAGAGGATTGTCTCATTCATTTATATGCCACAGTTCACTTTCCACTTCCTTTTCTCCCGCAGTCTGTAAATGATTAGATCAGGTGTATGACTTTCTAGCTGCCTGCTTTTCCACAAAGGATATCAGGATGAATGAACTTCACCTAATGTTGACGTTTTTCCTTTTCAAGAATAAACCTAGCGATACAGAGTTAGTTGTCAAAATGCATTTTCTAAATGAAATGTGCCAAAATGAGGGTAGAGAGAAAAAATATGCTAGGGCAGAGAGATACAACATTTAAAGGAATCCAGATGTGAGGTGATTTATCGAACATGATGCTGTCTGTTTTATGGGATTGATTTGTTTATTATATACACACACATTTTTATTTATTTTTATAGGTCAAAGCTGCTACAAAAAAGATTGCAAATGCCTTTGCCATCTCTGGTCCATTCAACATTCAGTTCTTAGTGAGAGGCAATGATGTGCTGGTAAGAGCTCTTGTGACTGTTGGAGGAAGTCAGGCTCTGCTTTGGATAGTTAGGTGCATGGTTCCTGCAGTCCTTGCTGTGGAAACTGTGGCAGTGGCAGCTGTGGGTTTCTGACTGCCTTGTCTGGTGATGTGTGGCTCACCTAATCACACAGCTCTCCCTGTCTGTGTAGGTGAGAGCATGGAGGGTGAAGTGAGTCTGGGTGCATTGTCTGTCAGCAGTAGCTTAGTTTCACTGTGGGTTGCTGTCCTTCCCAAAATTAACTGTTTTGAATATGATGGACAGCACTGGGACCCTGTGCCTCATCCTATGCACTGAACATCATTGCTTTTAGATCTCTGATATCTTCTCTCATTTTAGCTATTTGATCATTAAAATAAGCCTCCCATAGCATTGGAAAGAAAGCAAGACGATTTAAGTGTTTAAGCCTTTAATATAAGCCATTAAGATGGTTGTCTAAATAGTGTGGTCCTAGTAGCTATCAACAACAGAAGTACAGCCCTCTGACCCTTCATGAGTAACAGTTGGCTTTCTGTTGCTAATGGAAGAAGGTCAGAGGAATGTGAGCAGAATATGACTGAGGAAGTGGTGAATGGAAAGAAAACCTTATGTGTGGTACAGAAGAGATGCATTATTGGTGAAAGATCCTGTTCAAGCTATTACTTGAGAAACATGTACTTACCATTCGTCACCTTTATTCTGTTTCACACCTAGTTATTCAAAAGCAAAGGGGCAGACTGGAGTTTTTCCTTCCTTGCTTTCCCTCAGCTGTGCTTGCCTTTCTGGCTTAACTTACCTATTCTTGCCGTCCTTCATTCTCCCTTCATTCTCACTCACAGGGATTCCTCTTCTGCTAACAACTCCATAGTGCACTTCTCAGCAGGATACTGAACTTCCTTGTTTCTTGCTTGGGTCACTGAATGACTTCTGCATGTGGATGAGGCACATTGGTAAGGATAGCCTTGTCATTCCTGAAGTGTCATTACCATGCCAAAAGTACAAAGTGGGCTTCTATAGGCTGTACTTAGTGCCCGTGCATAAGTTTCCATGCCTCTTGCACGTTACCTTAGGGTATAGTGCAACACATTTTCCTCTGGAACTCTGGATTACTCTCAGTTCTAATTTTCAGACAATAGAGATGAAACTCAGTTGCAGAACATCTAAAGATGGGCACTACCCATTCCTCACTGCTGTTTGTAATACTGAATTCAAATTCTGTGCCTCTTACTTGGCAATCTGAAGAGTATCTCTACTAAGAGGAGTAAGGACTGATTTCCAGAAATATGAATCAATCTATTTCTTCACTGCACAGTGTCTGACTCTGGTACCTCTCCTTTTTAATCCCATCAGGTCATAGAGTGCAATTTGCGGGCTTCACGTTCCTTCCCTTTTGTATCGAAGGCTCTGGGCGTGGACTTCATTGATGTAGCTACAAAAGTGATGATTGGAAAAGAGATTGATGAGTCATCTCTCCCCACACTGGAACATCCCATTATTCCATCCAAATATGTTGGGATTAAGGTATGGTTTCCAAAAGAACACCAAGAAAACCCCAGAACAGAGCATTAATAAGCAATTAGTACTTCAATGCCCAGAAAGAATAATTTTCTCATTGGCCAAAGGTCGAATTGACCTTTCGTAGTTTATATCAATGTATGTTGGAAACTTTAGAGAAAACTCAAAGGAATATTACCCAGTGATTATTAACAAAATCAATCTTCCTTTATCTCTTACTTCTGACCTACTCTGAATCATGTTTATGAACTACATAATGAATATGCACTTGCAGAATTGAACAGTTAAGTTCAGGCTCTTTCATAATACTATCTAATATATGTGTGGACATGTGTTTTGAGTGCCCCCCTAATTTTATCTTCAAGATCTGGGACATGGCCTGTTGAATACATGAAATCCCATTTATATGGGATTATTTATATTATTTATATTTCTATTATTTATATTAACCACCAGTTAAAATGGGAGCGAAAGTCTCTGATCCTTTAATTTCAGTGGCGCCAAGATTTTACTTTCATAATTACTAAGCTTATATAGCACCCAAGGTACCAAAGTGTGCTGTAGTTATTTTTGAATGCCTCGTGGAAGAAGAAGATTAATTGAGGTTCCTAATCATAAAAATCTAGAACAGCAGAGCAGAAAATACAATGGCTGATGAGAATTGTTTCTACAGACGCTTTCAAGCTTTAATATCTTCCATATGAAGTGAAAATTGAGGAAATAGAAAGCACCTAACATCTTTCTACTAGTAAAAGACTCAGACCTATTAAAATGCAAGCCAAATCTGTGGCCTAAGCTAGCTCAGGTTATTGCCAAGCCAGTCAGTCTAGAAGTAGCTTTACATTTTATTTCGATACAACAGGTAGGCATCATCTTAAATTCTAGTCTGAGACCTTTTTTATTTTTGTGAATCTTATTTATTTTTATAAATGTCTATTATTTAGACCTGGGGCTTCTGCACTGTGGTTAGTTAAGCAGTCAAGAGTTTTGTCTCTCTGGGGAATGCTGGCTACAGAGTGGAAACCCCAACTATATTCTGAATACTTCACTACTAAGCCTTTTATACGGCATGTGTTCTGTGCGGCTGTTCTGTTTCAAAATGTGCCCTAAAAATGATAGTGATAGTGGGCTACCACAGATTAGAAATCTGCCATCAGAGTGTGAGCAGGACTGCAAGAGTTAGAAGGATGATATATTGGTGAAACACATGTTTATTTGTTCCAGTCCACCACCAAGATGCTGGGGGAGCTCATTTGCCAAGTGCTCAGTTGCTTACCAGCCTTGACCAGTGCTGTTTTTTGGATTGATTCATGTCTCTTTCTGTCATTTCCAAGCATAGCTGGATTTTTATTCTTTTAAATGATCCATTAAATTTTCATTCTCTTTCTCTCTCCTCTCCTCTTCCTTTCACCAGGCTCCAATGTTTTCTTGGTCCCGGCTGAGAGATGCTGACCCTGTTCTCCGATGTGAAATGGCCTCTACTGGGGAGGTATCCTTTGATTTGCTCTTTTTTTTTAAACCAAGGGGCCTTAAACATCATGAATCTTTGAAAGTGATCTTATTACTGCCTGAATCATGATGGCATCTGTAGCTTCTTCAGAAAATTGAAAACATCTTTCATAGCTGTAAAAACACATTGTCCTGGAAAACCCAGTTTATTCAGCCACTGGATGTCCCTCTTTACCTGCATGTCAGCTCCGTGAGCTGGACCTGAAAGGTGTGACAGCCTGAAATGAGTTTATCTGAGAGCTCTTGGGTTCTGGGAGGTTCTTGGTGGGTCAGGCTGTTTTATGAATCATCTGTTTCTAGAAAGACAAATGCTTACAGCTTTCAAATCCCTCCATTGACACATACCAGAAGAGCCATATCAAGACTCCAGGCCATGAGCGTTTGGTCTTGGAATGTGCTGATCACTTAAAGGCAACAAATATGTGTGATGATATTTTTTCTTGTTGCCTGGTAACCATCAAGGCATGTCCCTAGGTGCAAAAGGCAAGGAAGAGTGACTAAAATGTGATGGCTGCAGTACTGACTGTCAGTAGGATGAAGGGGACACTGGGCTACTTTACCCACTCTTTCTATAGCAGGGCTGTGAGTTTCTTCTGACATGTGTCTCTGGTGTACACTTGGCACACTATGAAGGCATAAAGCTGCTCCTCTTCCTGTGTAGGCTCAGCGCTGATGGGAGCTCTCACCCCTCAAGGGGTACAGGTTTCCATCTATGTCAGTTGAAGAGATATGAACTCATGTAGAACAAAGAGGTTTGAGTTATTGTGAGCTGTCAATAGTTTCTGTAGATAGACCCAAGCTATCTTTAGACTTGCTTATTCTGTTACTTCTAGAGAAGAGTTGAAGTAGCAAGAAACTTGTTCTGGCCTAGAAAGCCCACTTGTGATTAAATGCTGAGGCAATTAGATTAGGTTTGACTGTGCTCTACCATAGCTAGGCAGGTGGCAGAGCCTGGGCTGCTCCATTTGATGTGAGCTTGGGTATGTCTCCATGAGCTGCTTTCATTAGGAAAGCCTTGTCGTGTTAGTATGAAAAAGCACTATACCCAGATACAAGGTAAGAAGAACCTTAGTTCTCCTACATCTCTCCAGAATTACCTTATTTTACTCTTCATAATGTGTAGGAAATCAGTATTGCAGAAGATTTCCTTTCGGTGTAGTTAATGGGCAGATAAAAGCCAAGTGACTTCATGAGTTCCTTATTTTCAGAACAAAATTGACTACAGAGACATCCCCTCCCCCCAAAAAAGGAAAAAGAATAAAAATGTAACTAAGGGCAAGAATTATTTTTCTGAGTTTTATATGGAGTTAGCGATTACCTTGGCCATAAAGAAGGGATTATTAACTTTTATGAGTTGGAAAGAGCCATATTCACAAATGCCATAAAATGTGGCAGTTATGAAAGTCTTTCTTATGAGTAAAGTAAGGATAATAGCTTGCTTTGGGTAAAATGCTCAATTATTCCTCAAAGACTTTCTTCACACACACACGGCTTGATTTGGGCTTGGATTTGTCACATTTGTCTGGCAGAGATGTATTTTGCTGGAAGTTGTGGTTCCCACAACAGTAGAAGACACAGTGCTAGGGGTCGGTCTCTTAGTGTGTTGTGGCTGTTTTGACCACACCATGATAAACCTCTGCTGGCAGGCTGGAAACCCCTGGTCCAAGCCTACAAGGCTGTCTACTGCCCTAAAAGTCCAGGACATATGTAATCCCTCAGCCAGATCCACTGTACAACAGCCTAAATACTCAAGGATGAGTGTTTAGAGAAAGGCTGAGGTACTAGTTGTCATGATTGGAGCAACCTTCTCTAGTAGAAGGTGTCCCTGCCCATGGCAGGGGGTTGGAACTAGATGAGCTTTAAGGTCCCTTCCAACCCAAACCAGTCTGGGATTCTGTAGCGGGATTTTTGTTTGTTTCATTGCTCTTTTTTTTTTCTACTTCACAAGATCTGGCAAATCATCATTTGTTGTTCTTAGGCCATGAAATACTGGTTTCTGCTCACCATGGTAACAGTGAGCCTGTGAATGTGAGGGCTCACTCTGTGATGGGAAGGACCATAAGAGGAAAATGGGACAGCAATTCTCAATCAGCCCCTTTATTCCATCTCTACCTGTGTGTAGATTTGTTATTTCAAAGAGAAAAATCTGTGGCAGTTTCTGCTTCTGACTGTTTTTCAACACGTGTGTAACTGGCCAGAAAAAGCAAGGATTGGTTTGCTTGGGTTTTGGTTGTGTTTTCTTTTTGTCATTTTTAACTTTCACAGTCTAACGTTCATGCATTCCTCTCTTTGTCATCAGAATTCCAAAGTTTGGTAAGGAACACACTTTAGTTCTTTCAGAAGATCATTACCACCTGTAAGCAATTGAGCTCCAAAGGCAGCTCTGAGTGATGGGGTACTGCTAAATTATTTGTATTGATTTCTCTATCAGGTTCTAGTTTATATAAAATAAATTACTATGAATTAGCATGATTGCTTTGTTCTTTTCTTCCAGTGCCTAAAGGAGGCCTACAAGAAAGCTGGAGAGGGACTTTTTACAAGGGCCTGTAGTGACAGGACAAGGGGGAATGGCTTTAACCTGCCAGAGGGGAGATTGAGATGAGCTCTGAGGCAGAAGTTGTTCCCTGTGAGGGTGCTGAGGCGCTGGCACAGACTTTTCCCAGAGAAGCTGTGGCTGCCCCATCCCTGGCAGTGTTCAAGGCCAGGTTGGACACAGGGGCTTGGAGCAACCTGCTCTAGTGGAAAGTGTCCCTGCCCGTGGCAGGGGGTTGGAGCTGGATGAGCTTTAAGGTCCCTTCCAATCCAAACCAGGCTGAGATTCTATGATTTTACTTGAATTTCATACATCTGTGTTCTTTGATCAGAAAAGGCATCTTTTTATAAGGTGGTTTATTCACAACAAAGGCCAGAAGTACCTGGCAGCACCAGCGCTGTCTTACCCCTGTTCGCAGCGTGCGCACAGTACATCGTGCAGGCCTGCAGAACACTCACTGCTGTTTTAGCATTATGTAATGTTCAACAATTTGCAGTGCACTCCCAAACATCGGAGCAGAGGCTGTGTACAGCATTCCCATAACTCAGCAGAATCAGTTGTCGTTACTCCTTGGTGTGCTGTTTGAAACTAAAGTGTTGCTTATTTCTTTGTTATTGCTTCATTAAAATGATGAGATTTGTCTGCAATGATTTTCTGATCCCCCCTGCCTGCAGGCTCCATGCAAAAGCTGTCTGATTTTACATGGAGCAGTCAAAAGAGCCTATTTAAAGAATTTGTTCCTCTTTCTTTTTAAAGCAGTGGGTTTGGGTTGGTTTGGGTTTTTCCCCTCATGCCGCCGTCTTTGTTTCTTTCCCAGGTTGCATGCTTTGGGGAGGATGTATATTCTGCCTTCCAGAAGGCTATGCTTGCCACTGGGTTTACATTTCCTAAGGAAGGAATTTTGATTGGAATCCAGGTGAGTCCTAAAAATCAAACCTGAGAAAGGACTGACACAGAGGAACTCTGTAACTGTTGCTGTGCTTTCATTCATGTGTCTTTATGGCTTAAATGTGTTTCTCTGCAATCCATCTTGCAGATGATACTCTTGAGTTCAGAGTAATGTCCCAGCTAGAACTCAGAGCCCCTTCCTTGCTTTCTCTCAGTTGGGAGCCCTGAGGATGCTACTCTCCAATCCTGATGTATAAACTCCCTTCATCTGCACATTGCCTCTTGCCTTTTTGAAACCAGTTTCCCTCCATCCCCCCAAAACAGTGAAGCAGTTTCCATACTGCAAAGCTAGACCTGCTGAGCTTTCCCCATAGATGCATATATTTCAGTGCATCTGTGTAGAGCTGTAGCATCATCTGACTGTAGAAAACATGATGCTGCCATGATGCCATCAAAACAGGTTGCCCAAGGAAGTTGTGAATGCCCCATCCCTGGCAGTGTTCAAGGCCAGGTTGGACACAGGGGCTTGGAGCAACCTGCTCTAGCGGAAGGTGTCCCTGCCCGTGGCAGGGGGTTGGAACTAGATGATCTTAAGGTCCTCTCCAACCCAAACTGTTATGTGATTTTATGTTTTTACGGTGTTGTAGGCTTGTTTATTGGTGTTTTATATATGTGTGTGTATATATATATGTATGTATGTATCATGGTTATAACACTATCAGGTAATGAGACCTCCACCAGGTATAGCACTGTCACATTCCTCTCCTTGCTAGAGTCAGGATGGGAATATACTTGAGTGCAGTAGGGCAAGGGATTAAAGGACAACAGTCTTCACCCTGCAGTCTGCTTTCCTGGCTGCCTAGAGGCATGGCTGCCATTATTCTTTTCCCTGTTTGATGATGGTGCATGGTCAGTATTGTTCCCTACCATGCAGTTCCTGTCAGCTAGGAAGCAGTAGCTGAGAAAAGAGGGACCAATGCTACATTTGTGTAGTAGTGCTTCTGGTTTCTGTATCTTGCCAGAGCTCTCTCCTCTTAAGGAGTGCCTCTCAGACAAATATTCTGCAGGTCCAATGATTCCATACCAGACTAGAGCTTGGACTTTAGGGGTTTAGGTATTACTGCTCAAGAAGCAGTAAGAAGCTTATCCCCTACATGGTTGCATAAAGCCAATAAAACAAATAGAATAGATGAATTTTCCTGTCAGACAACTGAGGTGTCAAAAATGTGTTGGGCTGTCTGTGCCAGCAGAGGATGTGAAGGAAGCTTGTGAAAAGTGACCAGAAAGGAACATGACTTCTGATAACACAGATTACTGCTTAGTCCTTAAATAAACACATGTGTACACACATCTGTGGATTGAAGCTGATGCTCTAAGATACCTCAAGTTAGCAGAAAAATCTTTGCTTGCTGCCTACATAATGAAACTCTCAGTATGAAACTCTCGGCAGTTGGTGCTATATGTCTACTGTATATGTAATCACTGCACATTTTAAACCAGCATTTGAAAAAGGGGAAAATAAAAGCCAGGAGAAGCAAAAAAAAAAAGGATAGAGCCCGGTGTTTAAAATTTAAGCCTATTTTCCTGATAGCAGCTAAAAGTGAACAGGCAGCAGAGAGTAATTTTAGCTATAGAAAGAATTTATGTAGGTTCTGTGTCAGTATCTGTTAAACCGAGCCAAATGTTTTTTGTACAAAGGTCTTCAGAAAAAAACAGAAGGGGAAGAAAAAGATAAAACAACCCCAAAAGCTCAAGCTCCCAAACCTTTTAAAAGTAACAAGATTCTGTCCTTTTTAATGAGTGGTTTACAGTTCATTTTCTCGCAAAAAACCCCTTGAAAACAACAGATCAATCACGTAAAGGTCTCTCTTCATCTCAGCATATTTCTTACATAATTAGACTCCAAAACAAGA
Organism: Strigops habroptila; assembly: GCF_004027225.2. NCBI lineage: Eukaryota > Metazoa > Chordata > Aves > Psittaciformes > Psittacidae > Strigops > Strigops habroptila. The sequence goes on from NC_044281.2 coordinate 3,652,564, forward strand.
AGTGTAAAGTTAATGCTGAGAACCACGTATTGCTCCCTCATAACTCTGAAGTTTGTCACCTACCTCCTTTTCAATGGTTTGTTTTGAAACAGAGGGGAAATAAAGCCTTGTAAGAAGGGAAGGTTGAAATCCTGGCCTAGACCTGAAATGTAGCCTATGAGTGGTCTTCCCTGAGTATTAAGGGCTGGAGGAAAGGGGAGCCCCTCACTGCAGAAACAAGGAATGAGGCAATAAGGTGGGCTGTGAACACCAGCAGTGTTCTCATTTTAATCACAAACATGAGGTCATCTACCTCAAAGAGGCAAAGGTGCCAGTGTATCCTCGGAGGGGAAGTACAGACTCAGAAGGACAGATGCCAGGTCACCCCTCTCCACGATCACTAATGTCATTGTCTAAATGTCATTGCTATGAGGGGGTAGCAGGGGGGAGATGTCTCCCCAGGCAGAAGTCCCTGGCTTTCAAACTGCAGGATGATTTCTGCAAGCTGTTCTGGTGCACTTGGCGCTGAGTCTTGTCAGGAGCACATACACCAGCCCACTTGGTTGTCTTTGAGGAAGGTGCTGTGTTCCATCTGCAGTGGATGGTGAACTCTAAACATACCCTGCTTTTGGAGGTTTCATTGCTCCATGACTAGCAGCTTGCTCTGATTTTTAGACTGGACTTCTCACTCTTGCAGACAAAGAAATAAGAAGCCAAATGGTCTCGAACCCTGCTTCCCGCAAAGGTATCTAGGCTCAACATATTTAGTTATTTGGTATCCTGCACCTTGATTATGTTGAGGTGAGAGGAGGCTGCCTTCTTGAAGGCATCAAATAGATGTAGGTAACAGTAGTAGAGAGGGAGATCTTGATTTCCTTGCAAATATTTCACTCTGGGGTATTTTTCAAATCAAGAGTCCGATGGCTGTGCTGGGATCTGCATTCCAAACAGGTCCCAGTAATGAACCCAGCCTTGCTGAGGGGCTCCCGCATTGGTGTGCTTACAGGTTGCAGTTCCAGTGGTAATCCTACTAGGATTACGTTTCTAACAAAGTGATCCTCTTCAGGGATCAGGTGAGCACTCACTGAGGTCTGTGGGACAGCACAAGGCAGGTTGGGCAGGCAGCTGGGATCGCAAGCCCATTGGGGGTGTCCTTCCCTTGTGAGCACTTGGACGTTGCATGGGTCAAGGTTCCACAGGATTTTAAAGACCTGACACTCTCCCAGGGTAAATGGAGAATGGCTTTCTCGTTAGACAGATGAATCTCTGCCAGTTTATGCAAGTTGATGGTCTGACCTCTTTTCTTTTCACAATCTGGAGAAATCCATGATGCTGAAACCCTGAGCCTGCCATTAAACAATTTATATTTTACGCAAGAGGAGTTGAAAAGCTCATTTTATTTTCTTCCCTGATTGGGCTATTCAGTGATATCTCTGGGATGGAGTGCATCTGTCTTACATCTGTGCTGGTGACCACGAGATGCGGAAAGCATTGATGGAGTATTTTATTTTTAAATCCCAGCACTCCAAGTCTGTTGTTTCAAGGTAACCTTCTGCCTCAGTTCCTTACATACCAGAGTTTCTGCAGGCTTCACAGTGCATTTGGATACAGGATTCAAGATTATCAACAGGAGATGAGTAGGCTTCATTTTGAGCTGAATCTCAGTGAGAACTGGTGTAGCTGTATTGAATTAACTGAAGATGTAACCCTTCACAAATAGCAAGGCATGCTAGAGAGAGGTTATATGAAATAGAACGTTTCTGATAAAAGAAAAAGGATACAATTCTGCTGCAATAAATATCTTCCACTGTATAAATCTGCTTGTACTTTTCACCTTTAGTAACTAATGGCTTCTTACACAGGTTCTTTCAGGGAGCTTGTAAATCTGAGGCAGCTTGGATACAGGCTGACAGCTGTAATTTCTTTCCATGGAGAGGTTGTTTTATGTGCCACAAGTGTTCAGGACATGTTTGATAGAAGTTTATAATACTGTTGTGAAAGCCAACCCCCCTGACGAGAAGGCAGAACCATTCTCTCTGGCTGGGAAGCTGCCAACCCTGTCACATTGTGTATTTACATTTTCCAGTTAGTGTACAGAACGAGATGACTTTCAGAATGAGGCTCTTTCCAGAGTGCTCAGAAAACCCTTGTTGTTTCCCTTTCTTCATAGGAAATCATTCATGCTTCAGAATATCAAAATACTGCTCTCTCACCCATAAAGGTTAATCTATGAGTAGCTCCAGCAGCGACAAGGGAGCTTGCAGTAATCTTACTTGCAAACAGCCAGGCCAGACTAAGGGTAAAAGCAAGGTTTGGCCTGCCTTGGCATTGAGAAGGGCATGTGTTGCATCTAATCTTTGCATTGCTGCACCTTCAGCATCCTGAAGAACATTATGCTGGGTTCAAATTTTCACTCACCTGTAGCTCCAGAATGGCTTGTTCAAGTGCAGATGTCTACACGAGGTCATCTTATCTTTACTTCCAAATGATGTTGCGTCTGGGTATGTATTATGAATTATAAATTTCCTTTTCCAGAAGTCCTTCCGTCCCAGATTCCTCAGCGTAGCAGAACTACTGCATAAGCAAGGCTTTAAGGTAGGTTCTTTCAGTTATTTAGAGTGTTTTCAAAATCTGAAATGTACTCAGCCTGCTACAGAAATGGAGAACATTGGAGATTATTTGGAGATAGAAGGGGAAAAAAGGACATTTTTTGAAGTATAACAGGTTTTTCTGGCTGAGTGACCCATAAACCGAAAGTTTTCATGATTGTTTATTTGAACACAGGGGACTGTCATGAGGGGAAGAACAACCCTGGCTCTAACAGCCTGCAGCCGGGATGTTGTGTTATAAACTTGTTGTGGTTTAAGCCCAGCCGGCAGCTCAGCCCCACGCAGCCACTCACTCATTACCCCCAGTGGGATGGGGGAGAGAACTGGAAGGGTAAAAGTGAGAAAACTCATGGCTGGAGGCAAAGTAGGTAAAGCAAAGTGGATAAAGCAAAAGCCACCCACACAAGCAAAGCCAAACAAGGGATTCATTCACTGGTTCCCATCACAGGCAGGTGTTCAGCCATCCCTAGGACAGCAGGGCTCCATCACCCATAACGGTGACTTGGGAAGACAAACGCCATCACTCTGAACATCCCCTCTTCTTTCTCCCCCAGCGCTATGTGCTGGACATGATGCCACATGGTCTGGGATATCCCTTTGCTCAGCTGGGGTTAGCTGTCCTGGCTATGTCCCCTTCCAACTCCTTGTGCACCCCCAGCCTGCTTGCTTGTGGGGTGGTGCGAGGAGCAGAGAACACCTTGGCTCTGTGCAGCACTGCTCAGCTGTAACAAAACCATCCCTGTGTTATCAGCACTGTTTCCAGCACAAATCCAAAACACAGCCCCATATCAGCTGCTATAAAGAAAATTAACTCTACCCAGGCCAAAACCAGCACAAAATGCCTCTAAGCTCTACAAGTAACAAAAGTGCCAACAGGATGCTACATATGACAGGAGGAGTGGAAGGGGAAGCCTTTTGTGTGGAGAAGGTCTTTCCAGTGCTTCATCTTCAGTACTACTCACAAGCTGCAGACATATGAAATTGGTGGTGTTTACATCCCTCTTGTAACTCTTCTGCATAATTTTGCATCCATATCCCTACTGAAATGTAACTGACAACACAGCCACAGAAGATTGGTGACAGTATTAATTATTTGAGTGCTGTTTTCCTCAGTGGCATTAGTGTAGCTACTGGATTTATGGATTTACAGTTCTGCCTTTCAAAGCTTGGTGCCTAGGCCAAAAAAGAACAAAATTACAAGAGATTGAACTTAAGCCTTATTGAAAGTCAGAGGGATTTAGGTTTTCCTAAGCCACTTAACTGCTTCTGAATGTGTTACTACCATTCATTGACTATCATGCCTCAGCAAATCACAGATAACAGAGATATGGGAAAGTCATGCTGTTCTCTGTGTCTGTCTTTGTATGGAGAGACACCCTTGTGATGAAAAATGCCCTCCAAAATCAGCTCTGACAAGCAGTCTGTGTGTTGGGGTACAGACCCACGTGCAGTAAATTAACAGTTTGGGTATTATGAAGCACACAGTAAGTAACCTTTTTTCCTTTAACAGCTTTATGCCACAGAAGCAACCTCAGAGTGGCTCAATGCTAATGGTATCCCAGCAAATCCAGTGGCATGGCCATCGCGGGAAAGCCAGTGTCCAAGCCTCCCTCCAGTCAGGAGGTAAGAGTAATACCCACCTTGTCAAACTTGTGTTAACAATCCAGGACAGCAAATACAAGGGACAAATTGCTGGCTCTATGAAGATCAATGATAGTGATTTAATGGGACTTTGAAGTCAATCTACAAGTCTTGTTTTATCTGATTCTGTCTGGAATTGCCACAGCAGGGAGGTTTCAGCTTAGTTGATGAACATCTCATTGAACAGCCCTGTTTAACAGGGCTTGGATGTATTGCTCCATGTTACATTTTCACACAAGGATACATGGGATCTGAATATTTTTTAATCTCTAATGACAGCCAGTCATGCCTTTAACAGAATTGTGCTGAGTTTCTTGAAGGCTGAATATTGCTTTGTATCACCTGAATAGAACAGAAATAAAACCTAAACTCCTGAGTCACAGCTTAGTGCCTTTAACTTCTCAACCCTCCTTGATACTAAGCTCAAATGAACATTTTCAGTGTTGTTTACCTGCATGGCTGTCTTCTTCATCATAGGTTTCCCTTACCCAAGACATACTGTGATACTTTCTTGTGCATTGTCTCCCTAGGCTGGTAAAGGATGGGAAAATAGATCTGGTCATTAACCTGCCTAACAGCAACACCGAGTTTGTCCATGATAATTATGTGATCCGGAGGTTGGCTATCGACAGCGGGATTGCTCTGCTCACTAATTTCCAGGTACTTCCCATGTTGTTCTTTCCCTTTTTAGTCCTAAGGGCCTTCAGAGCTTTCAAGCACTTGTGACCTTAGATTTCAGTGTGTTGGGACCCTCATTATCTCTGATAAATAGTAATGTGCCTGCAAATCATGGCAACACAATGGTTTGAATGTATTTTCTTTTTGCTACTATACAAAATAACATCCCTCAAAGTAAAACAAAACAATGACACAAAATGAAGACAGTCTTGAGTCCTGTAACTGCAGCTGAAGTTGCTGCTGTATCATTTTCACTTCTGAGCCAACTTCTTGCACAGGATTGCCTATAACATGTTTAAATTATATATGGGAACAGTTCTTTTGTGGGATGATTTTTCCGGGATGGTTCTTAAGCCTTACAGAAGGATGTAGCTGGCTTTCTTGGATGATCCTTGGGGCAATCCAGTTGCAAAATGCCATCCAAGTGGAATTGCTGCCTGTCCTGTTGTAGTCCCCAGTTGCCAGTCATTATGTGTTTGTCGATCCTGATAAACCTCTTTCACATACTGATAGGGAAGAGATATTTAGTAATGCAAAGTGGGACTCCTGCTGCCAGCAGTGCCTTGACTTCCTTTGCAAATGGCTTCAACTGTCACAAGAGCCTCATCTGGCTCTCATTAAACACAACAGCCAAATTCCCATTGATTTCAGTGGGCGCTGACATGGAACCCAGTGACTTGAACTGGTGTCCAGCTGTGCAAAGTCTTCTGCTGTGATTGGAGTGAGTGGAGAGCAGAGAGAATGCCAAGCTGCAAATTCATAGGCAAGATAATGCCAAACATCATTAGCAGGAATGGGAAATCGAAGACCCATCCTTTGACTACTACTGAAACACACACTGACAACCAGAGCAGGGGTCCCCATCCAAAACTGATTACCACACCTGCTTGATGCATTTCATTGAACCCTTTTGATTGCAGAGTTTTAATCCCTGAGCTTGAGAGAGGAAAACAAGGCTTGGGCTGTAGGGGGAAACAACAGCTCTCATGGGACAGAGCTGTCTTGCCAAAGCAGCCCAGCACCTCTACATCTCTCCAGCAGGACAAGCAGGCTCCAGAGGGCTAGAGGCAACAGCCATGAACAGTCACCTTGAAACTGATATTGATTTGGATGGACTCAAGGACCGGACCTTCATAGGATAGTTTCAGGGTGACAGTGTAGAAGTGTGGACCCTGCTCTATTACTCAGCCTTCTGCAGAAGGCTTTGCAATGCTCAGTCCTCCTCTGCTTTATATTGACAGGTGACAAAGCTTTTTGCTGAAGCTGTCAAATACTCTGGGAAATTGGACTCCAGGAGTCTCTTCCACTACAGACAATTTGAAAACGGAAGTACTGCATAGAAGAACTATCTCCAGCCTGCAATCTTACTGCTTCTGGCACCACAAAACAGAGGGGTTCTCAGATCGGTCACATAACCGTATTTTCTAGCATCTGCACTGATTGTATTTCCATCTCACACAAACTAATTCCTAGCCAGTACTTCTGATGGCTCATTGAAAAGCCATCCTGTACTCAGCCTCTCCACCATCTTCTTCCCATTTCCACATAGGATCAAGTATTAGTTACTTACTAGATCCAGCCGCCACCATACCAGAGGAGATGAAAGGAGATACAAGTGATCCTACACAGGGTTGCTTCCTTCTTTTCATAACCAAACTTGCTCTTCCTTAGAAATGCCTTCTTTGGGTCTGTACTCCCAGCTATTCTCATCGTGGACTATTAAAGTCTGGCTCCAAACTCCCAGAGAAAGACACTTAGTTTTCCCTTTCTATTGCTGATTATTGAGGATGTTATGTATTGAGGATGTTACACGTAACATTCTGCTGCTTGATCCACCCAGTGGTACCATGGATACCTGCCACAATGATATGTGGTAGGAGCTCTTTAAAGACAGAAGAACATGAATTCCCCATGATTCCCTACAAGAGCTGACAGGCTTTGTGCAGCTACATTTTGCTTGGTTTGTAACTGTGGCCAAGAATCATCATCTTCAGCCTATAGATTTGATGGGAGAGGAAGGCTGTTATGTATGTGTCTTGGAATTGCTTCCAAGTTCTGCTCAGTCCTTCAGGCTGTTGTTACCATTATTAATTCGGGTTCTGAATTCAGGTGGCTCTCCGTGTATCCTAAAGGCTGTCTCAGCTTTGTGTCAGGCTTCAAAAGTGGAGAACTCCCCCCAAACTTCTGTGTGTGGCTGTCCAGCATTTTGTGCCATGGTGTTGGAGCTGGGTGCCACCCAGCAGTGCTTTTTCTGAAGCTATCAGCACTGAAAGCATCAGAGAATACCTGATTAGCAGGGACCTCAAGGATCATCTGGTCCAACCTTTTTTGGCAAAGCATGAGCTAGACTCGGTGTCCCAGCACCCTGTCCAGCTGAATCTTGAGTGGTCAGATGCTGTGATGCCTTTGGGTACCATGGGACTCTCTGAAAAATAGGTGCTAAGTGCCAAGACCAAATTTTGAACCAGGTGTGGACTTCAGTTCTGATGTGGTTGACATCCCAAGTGCTCTTGTCATGGGCATTTCTTCAGTACTAACTCTCGTGGTGAATACAAACCTTCCTGCCATGCATAGAGCTTTGCACTGTTAGAGATGTTACTAAAAACCCAAACAACAAACACAAAAAAACCCAGCAACAAAAAACCAAACCAAACCCCCCCAAACAACTGAAACTCCAGAAGAGCCCAAAGCCATCGATGTTCACCCATTCAGTTGTGAAATACACGTCTAATGGTGGTTGGTGAAGCAGCACTGGAAATGCATCCTGCATGTTGTTTTCGGTGGCAAAAATCCCATTAACAGCTGGTGTCATCTCACATCCCCCCATCCTGCTTTTACCTCTAGGAGTGAACAAAGCGACAGCTCAACACATCAGTATTCTCTTGTTCTTCCTCTTCTATTTTGTCACTTCTCTTGTGAGCTGAAAATGAAATAAATGCCTTGGATTGTGACAGCTGCTCAGCTGAAATTCTGCATGGCCTGGATTCTCCTGTTTATTTCTTTAAGTATTTATATATATATTTTTAAGCATTGATGAACACTGGTCTGATAGGAGACCATCGTTCTTGTGTTTGACAGTGAATGCATCATGTAATGCGGAGCTGCTGTGTGCCTCAGGTGAGGAGGTGGTGGGGAAAGAGCAGCAGGATAAAATGAATGCTCTTCCTCTGCAGCTGCATGTACACAAGAGAAAGGAGGAGCCCTGATTCCCCAGGAGGGGCATGTGAAATGTAAGTGAGGAGGCAGGTGAATAGAGCAGGGGGCAAGGAAACATTGAAGGGATGGGAACTTTAAAGAAGAGGCTGAAGGATGGGAAAACCTTTACTGCTTTTAATTCAGCTTTCTTAAGCATGCTCCTGCCAATACCTGACAGTGTTGGTGTATGTGCATCTATGTATACATAGCATCATAGAATGGTTTGGGTTGGAAGGGACCTTCAAAGCTCATCTAGTCCAACCCCCTGCAATGAGCAGGGACATCTTCAACTAGCTCAGGTTGCCCAGAACTACATCCAGCCTGGCCTTACACATTCCTGTTGTTGCTTATTGCAGCAGCTGCAGATACTTAAACTGCAGCTGCTTTGGTGTCCACAGACTCTCACATAATAAGAGTGGAATTTAGTAGAAAAATACACCAGGGCTGAATATATACTGAGTAGCCTGTAATTATGCAGTAGTGATAATGTTTTGTTTCTGGTGCTAAACATTGGTCACTTCCCCACTCTCTTGGAGCAGGTGACACTAATGTCCTTCCACCCTTAATCAAACCCATCTTTATCTACACCATTCCCTGTGCTGTCTTCTTCTCCACTGCCCTTTGGTGTCTCCTCCACTTCCCCTGTTGAAGAAAAGAAGTTCATTTTGCTCTGACTGATACCAGAGGAAGTCTAACTCCTACCATGGGCAAAAGGAGCCAAGAAACCATCCTCCAGTTTACAATGTGCAAACACTGAGTGCTGGTTGAATTTGTTTCTCAGTATGCTTTCCTTTTTGTGTAATGAACGTGTGGACACTATAGGAAAAGATTTTGAAGTATCTACTGTTGGGATCAGTGCAGATCTAAAAACAAAAGTTACAGTTAATATCCTTTGTACAAAGCTCATCACTGCTTTCAACAGATTCTTCCTTATATATGTCTATTTCTTACTAATCTTGGGGAGGGTGACAGTGACAGATGAAAGGGGATGCTGTTCAGAGCAAGAAATTCACTCATCTATGAGCAGTCAAGTAATTCTTCTTTACTGTTGATAAAGAGGCATGTGAAGATGCAGGAGACAGTCCAGAGCACAACTTTTGAGATAAGCACAAGAAAGGTTGGCAAAAGCCATGTTGAAATGTGAAGGGACCTGATTTTTAGTAACAGAGATGGGTTTTTTTTCTCAGTAGTCAGTCTGGAGCCAAAGCTCTCCAAGTGTGCCAAGTGCTGGGAAGCTCTGGAGGCTCTATTTCCCAGGAGGTACTGCTGAATATTGAGGCCAGGCTCTTTATCTAGTTGATCATCTTCCTGGATTTACTCTTCTGCCATTAGCACCATTTAAATCACATGGAGATGGCTCAGGCAGCCGCTGCAGGGATTAGTAGCAAAGCAGTGATAGTTCAGCATGTTGAAGGCAAGAAGAAAAGAATGTAAGGGAGCGAAGACAACTTACTGTTCTCTGGTAGAGGAATTAAAACAGCGATGAAAGCATATGCTTTGTTATAAATGGGAAAAAAAATCAGTGGAAAGCTTTGAGAAACCTCTTTGCTCTGAGGCCATTTGAAACAGTGAAAATCAGGTTTCTGAAAGTCCTAGGAAGTAGTCAAGTAGGAAAGACACCACGGTCTTGGCAGTGAACAGAAAAATAAGTCTTGCTTGGCTTACAGGTCTCTGGGTTTTCCTGCACTGGGTTTTGCTGCCAGGCTGGAAGGCATCTTTTTCTCCTTCCCCCACATGCCAATTATATTTTTCACTCTCAGGGTTTAGAAGCCTATCTGTGCTTTGGTTCTCTGTGCTTGCATCAAAAGCATGTAGGAGTCTGGCTGGGAGCTTAGCACCTCTATATCTTTATTATAAAGCGATCCATAAAAGTAGGGGAGAGATTGGAAGTTGGCACTATACTAAAACCCACAACTGCAGTGTGTGTGCAATACCAGCAGCTGGATGCATGCCTGCTGCCTGTATCCCAGTCAAATGTGAACAACCACTAGCAGGATGCATCACGCAACAGCCAAGATGAGGTGGTAAAAGGAGAGAGCATCTCTGGCTCCTCCTGTTTATATTATAGTGTTTATAACACCAAATCATAGTCAGAGTAGCCCTGGACCTTGGGAACCTTTCAGCAGACAGAATTAGTGCTGTTGTCATCTGAGCAAGGACAGGAGGTGCTGCCGTGCCATATGAAGCACATGAATGCTACTCCTATAGCCAGGACATTGAAATCTGCTATTCTACAACTGTCAGCTGCCAAATAGTACCCAAAGCTTCTGTTTTTTCGTTCTTTTCTTCTGCATCTCAATGTCTAAGATTGCCTAATGCAATTTTTAGGGAATAACTTAGTTACGCTGTAACATTTGTTTCACCTTTACATTGAAGAGAATTTAAATACGAACCTTTTAATATATCCTAATTAAATGGAGAACATGGTATTTTGTCATTAACTTGGTAGGCTAAACTCCTGCCCATCCTCATAATTAAAATATATTGAATCCTTCAGACTGATAATACCGGTTGAGAGAAACTCAGGGAAGTTTGTCAAGATGAAACTGAGAGACAAAATCATTGGTTAATAATCATATTCAAGCTTTATGATAATGTACTGTGGGGAAAAGATGAATAATTGCTAGGGAGTAATGCTAGTACTTTGGGATTACCATAATCTTGGATAAATGCTCCAGGTCATCTACGATAGTATCCAAGAGCAGCAAATGCATCTGTTTTGCAGGGAGGTGCAAGGAGTACCAAGACTTTGTAGTTCTGGCACAATTCTTTCTCCCAGGGAAAGTTTCTTGTTATTAAAGGTCAAGTTTTTACTCCTATAACATGGAGTTTCTTCAACTCTATGGATACGGTTTTTTGTCAGTCTACAGAGTTGCTTACACTACTGCAAAGCCAGCATAATGTTGCTGTGCTGATTTTACAGTGCTTTTAGCCTCTGGTATAAATGATGGCCCAAGATATTTATCACAGAGAATGAGGTGCCTTTGCAGGAAAAAACTTTTGCTCTTCCAGCTATAGACAATCTTGTTCTTTTTTCTGACTTCCTGAGCATTACTAAATGCTGCCAAGCTCTTGCCCTTCAAGATCTCTTGTAGTAATGAGACCTCATTATAGCTTAAAACAGCCCTCTGCTATTCACTGTCTTTGAGAGGCATTACAATCCATCCCCTTATGACAGAAGCACTTGGAACAACTCTTAGGAAAGTGGGTTATGTTCTGACTAAGCATTGCGGGGCATGGGTTGCAGTGTTTGCTGCCTTTCGGGATTCATGGGAGACAGAATGGTGGAGGGGAAGAAGTCAAAATGTGATCTTGCTGAGGGTCAAACCTGAGCCTTTAGTCAAATTTTGAATGCATTGATGTGGCCAGTTGGAAGTAAATAAATAGTGTATTCTTACTGCCAGCGGGCCTGAGTTCTTAGTAATAAGCATTGAAGTCTTTCGTAGTGATCTTCCAACAGCAATAAAGGTACCAGTATTTATCTGTTTTGCAACTTAGCCTGAGCTGTTGATCCTGAAATGAAGGCCTTGGCAATCCTGCACCATTTATATCTCATTCGGATAGCCAAGCACATGATGTCTCAGCAGTAGTACCTTGTGGGGAATCACTCCTATGCAGTTTTTATATGGACAACAAAACATGGCTGTTAGATCTTGGCAGAGGTAAGTAAAAAAGTCATGGAATGGTGGTGAGGAGGTGGTGAGGAGGAAGTAAGTATATGCCCATGTTATCATGGACATCAGTAACATAGAGTATAGTAACCCCATTTGCCATCTGAACACTGTGCAAACCACATAGAGACAATACAGGCTCCTGAGAGCACTTGGGCACAGATAGAGAGTACAGGGGAAGAAGGATTGATATTTAAGTTGCTGGGCAAATTCCAGGTTTGTTGGCTTTCATTTGTTAGTAAATCTTTTAAGTCATTTCTGGTAGATATGATAGTCTCAGAGGTTGTTACACTTTGAAAGGGCCGGAAGCTCTTTCAAGTGCAAGGGAAGTCATGCTCTGTGGCTAGCTGGGAGAGGAACAGATAGGTGCAGCATCAAAATCAGAAATACCAGAGTTCAAGTGGTGGTCCTTCTCCATCCTCCTGCTCTCCTCATGCAGTTCAGGCTGGGTGAGATATGCTGGTAGACTGGAGGGGAAGTAGTTCATTTTCTGTTTGAAACTGCAGCAGCATCTGGTACAGGAAGAGAGTGAATGTGGACCACAAGCAACATCAACACAGAGCAGGTCACCTGGTTGTGCTGTGGCCTGAGCTACCACCACTGTTGCTCCCCAACTAGAGCTCTCGTACAGCACCTAAATGAGTGCATGACAAAACAACCACTTGCAATTTCTGTTCTTACTAGTATGAATGTACCTGAAAGACATCCAGCTGTCCTGACATGAAAGTACCTCTGAACAGTTAATAAAGATCTGAGACCTTAGTGGAGAGGAGAATACCAATGATATAAAAGCATATCCAAGAGTTCCTCGAAGATTGCATTTCTGTCCTGTGGGATCTAAACTTGGCACAATAGCACTGTTCTGTATATTAGTGTAAGCCTAGGCATCCTTAACTAAAAGCTGATATGTTTTTAAATTAACTGCAGGAAAACCAGCCTCAACAAATTCTGCTCACTATCTGCCATCAGGAAAAGCCTATTAACAGTAATTGTTGGGGCTTTAGTTTTCAAAGAAGCCATAATTAAATTTTATTGTCTCATAAGTGATTAGAATTAATTGCTTCCACACTAGCTCTGGAGCTCATTATCTGCTTTAAACTGGGAGTGGCTCTTCTGCAGAATTCCTTCATTTACCACAATTCCTTTCTGTAATGTTCCTTGCCAAAGAAAATCCGTCGCAAAGGCTGTTCACTCTAAGGAATTCCTAGATAGTGGCAGGTGTTGATTTAATTCATCTTCTTCAACAGATCAGGATTAACTAAACAGAATGGATTCTCCCACTGTTTAAACACAAATGTTTGTCAGAGAGGAGGGTGGAGAAAGCCAATTCCACATTAGTTACATTGAGTGCTGTGTATGAATTCTCTTTTAAATGGTTTTCTGGTACTAATCTGAGAATTAATCCTGTGTCGAGGGGAGGATGTATTACAGATTTACTCATGTGTTACAATAAACAATGGCAGTTGTCTTTAGCTGCTGTTATGCTGATTTAAGACCCGCTGCTCACCAATTTTCTGGGCTCGATTCTGACCTCCCAATCAGTAGAGCTGTGACTTCTGTTAAGCTTGATTTGGACACAGGGTGGCACTTGTCAGTCCTACAGACTTCCTAAAGAGCTGGAGTATGCCTTGTTGGAGACCACCCACATCTCGTTCTGTGTCCATAGACATTCCTTGCTAATTGGGATTTGCCCAAGCAAAACCCCTGGCCATTGGACTTGCAGTATCATTCCCCCTGTAACAGTAGTCTTCTCCAAGGGTGTTTCTAGCCAGCAGGAAGGGATCGAGGCATAACCTCTGGTCTTCACCTGTTACATGACCTTCCTTTCACTGCTCAGGGTTTGTTTTCCCTTCATGCATAGTAACTATTTGCATCAGAAGGTATTTGGAAAAGGAACTTGCTTTTATCCTACATTAGTTGTCAGGTACTGTGTGGCCAGGCCAAGGTCTCAAGCCTCATGTCCAAATGAATCTAAGCCATCAAAACACTGGCCATCGAAATACCTGCAGGCTAGGGGCTGTGCTCAGCAGCAGTGCTCCTGAGGCTTAACTGAAGAGTAGGGCTCATCTCCTGATGACTCTTTTCATGGGTCACTCTCTGAAACACAAATCCCACAGCCTTTCCCTGCCATGCACAGCGGAGGTGTTCCTATCTCTGATACTAACCCCTAGCAATGGGCAGCTGTATAAATCCACTTATGCAGAGAACCTAATCCAAATCTAGCCTCAATTCCACCCTGGTGAGAGAATGACTTAAAGGAGGTCTGACTCGTTCGAGGGCACTGTGTAAGGCATCTGGTGAATGGGCTTGCATAAGAACTGTATAAAATAGAATACTACAGTGCTTAATACAGTGTGACTTCACTCTTGGGCTGTATTTTTAGAGGGTTGGAGTACTTCAGAGGATGCATTTATAATAAGGACATGTTTTCTCTCAATGCAGGATGCTGCTTTTATGGAAAAATCCTATACAATTTTTGTACACTTGTCATTATACAAATTATATAGAGTATGAGGCCCTTTGTTACAAACCTTGAGAGTTTAGCGGACAAAGACTTGCTCCCTCTGAATTCTGCTAACTTCTGAAATTGAATGGATTTAATTTAATTATCTCTCATGGAAAGTTATCACTGTCTATTCAGCTCCAGGATATAGCAGAAGGTAGGAGTGATTTGCTCTGCAGAAATGGGAGAATTAGCATGTAAGTAGCGTAGTCACAGAGAATTGATGTGGACAGTTTCTACTACAGCTGAATTACTTTACGTATGTGAAAATATTAATGAAATGGGTTTCATTAAAGTGTGTTAATGGCAGCAAAGAATGCCCTCAACTTCTCAGTTCAGCAGCTAATCTGTCTATAGGTGCTTGCATGAGGAAAAGCCTCAGGAAGGCCAGGAGGTTATGGTCCATAGTGAACCTTGAAAGGCCGCATGGGAGAATATGTGCTTACAGTGTTTTGTAACTGGCAGCACCACACATTACTTTGATCCCAGCTGGAGGGGATCACAACCTTGTGCTCCTCCTCTAGGATGCTGTGATTTGTGTTTCCCTTGTCTTATTCCCCATGGAAGCTGGATGACCAGCTGATCAGGTCTGTCTGATCATAGCTGCTGCTCAGGGGTTTCCTCATATGCCCCTAAGCTCACGGGCAGCTTTATAGGGTGAGGGAAGATTTTTTTCTCCAGGCATGTAAATTGTGCCACTAACAGCAATTCACCTTCTCTGCAAACCTTGCTCTGGGCAAATGACTCCTCTGGAGGAGTGATCTGCTGTTTCTGGGGATGTACACCTGGTAGTAAGTGTAACCTAGCAGCTGGGTGCTAATGAGGGGTAATCCCTTTGATGACTTTGCTGGCTTGAGCAGGTCAGTAGTTTAAATTCATACCTGGGATCTCAGGGATCTTTGTTGCTATGGGTAAAGATCCCAGAGAGAAGCTCCTGAGGTTTCTTTGCTGGGTGGTTCCCAGGTGTTCTATCTGTGGTACCTCCTGCAGGCTGCAGTGCTGGTGTACCCCAGCGGGTCCTGACAGAGAAAAGTATTCACACAAAGAAATCTTATTCCTTTCCATGGGTTTATTTCAGTGTTTCTTTTTTAAAAAGAACACAAGAAAAGAGGGAAAATATTTAAGTCATTTTTTTCTGGATCATTTTTGTTTTTCACTTGTGTTAAAAAGCATAAAGAAAGAAGCTCCTAAACCCAGACTCTCCTCATAGTAACCCAGGTAGCAAATAGTGCCACTTCAGTAAATGTTACCATTAATTTTTCAATAAATTACCAATTTATACTTTTGAATGTGGTAATAAAAAAGAGATAAAAGGAGAGAAGAAGGGGGAAAACTTGGGAGGTTTATGTTTACTGCCAAGCATTTGGTTTTATGTTGATCGCATGGAAAGTAACTCTATATATCATGATAATTGACTTCACCAAGTGCCTTTGAAAAAAAAGGCTTTGCTACAAAAGCATCTTGTGCTAGAGAAGGTTTTTTTCACTAAGTAAAACATTCTTTTCTGAATCAATGGTTTAAGCTTTCTACAGTGTTCCTATTTTGTCATTCATTTGCCCAGTTGCTGGCTGAGAACAACCAAGGTCATGGCATAAATAAAAGCAAAATGTTTATAGTTCCCTTAAACCCCAAACAAATCATCTCTTACCTACCATCACTCCAGCTTAATTGATTCTTGAGAACTTTATGGCGTGAAGGCTTCCCCCCACCACACTTCCAGCTATTTGCTTGTTGCCATTTTAACTGCAATGATTCACAGGCAACTCTTCTGCTCTCCTGACCAGGGATTTTGATCTACCAGACTTTGGAGGGGCCACCAGATTTTTCCTGGGGCAGGAAATAAGGACTGTCAAGCAGCTGAGATTCTCAATTTTTCCATCGTTTAACACAACAAAAGCAAGTTTCATCGCTGATCTATTTTGGAAACAACATTTGTGGCAGTTCCTCTCTGAGTCAGTCAGAAGAGCAGAGGATGGGATTGTGGCAGGCAATAAAAAACCCTGCTGCTACTATAAGGACTTTAATTACTCACGTCGTTCCAGGTGAGACCAAGGGAGGTTGGCAGCAATGCCAGCTCCAGCACAGCTGTGAAGGATTTATTTTTCTCAATGAGGAGTGGAAAAGGCTGTAAAAATACTGTACAAGGTTGGCTAATAAACTGTATTTTATTAGCCATACTTATTATGAGTGTTTATAAGCTAGTGTGCTGATAGGCATTTTGATGAGATAGTATTCCTTCATTGCAATCATTCTGGGATTACAAAACAAAGGATAGAAAGCCAGAAAGCTGGAAAACATAGCATATGCGTATGTCAGGTCAAGATTTATAGGCAGATAGTGAGCAGCAAGCTTGGCAGCAGCTACTCTAAATTGTTACAGTGCTGGCCTCGTCAAGTCATTTGTGGCTTGTTCCAAGCAGATTGCTAGTACTGATTTGTGGATGTTGGTGACTGAGAGGAAGATGTACGTGCTTTATCCATGGCTCTCCTTGGAGCATCTCAGGCTATAAGCCATGATAGCAGGTCAGCAAGCTGGCTGCACCCCCTTCTTCTATCCCAGGTTCCCCTTAGGGTAGACAGACTTCCCATCCCATCTCATGTAACAAGCCTCTTGCAAAGTTAAGACTTAAACTTGGGGTTTTTGAGTCCCATTCTCACACCACCAAGCTCTACCGTGGTTTTCTTTGTGTGGAGTTACAGTACAATTCCCACTTCCTAATGCCTGCTAGCAAACTGGCATCTGGCAGGTTGGAGCCATTTGCTGGGGTGCTTCCAGCCAGTAGTGGCAGTGCTCTTCCTAGAAATGATGCTTGGTTAGGGTTTATGATGTACTCGCCTCTTGGCAGTGGTACATCTCAGGCTGTGATACACCAATAGTAACAGTCCTATAATCAAAGTAATGACAAGCTAGTGGGAAATTAGGTTTAATCTGAGAAGAGGCTCTGTGAAAATGCCTTTGTGCTTATTGTTTTTGGCTCTCTATTGCCTTTCAGTCCTCGAACCAAAAATGTGCTCTGCTTACAAGCAAAAAGGTTTTTAGTTTTATTTTATTGTGCTTTCTTCTTGGCCTCCCCCCTTGCTGGCAATCCTGCAAATCCAACCACAGTTGCCAAGAATCATGCTGATTTCTTTACTTTTTAGGTCTAATCTCCAGTAGTAAATGCTCTGCAGGCAAGCCACATCCTCAGTGGTAAGAGCGCCAGCCTGTTGTGGACTGATCTGCCCAGTGTGTCCACGGGTACAAGCCATGAGCGATGCATCGCAAAGGAGCAGGTTCATGCCGCTGTCTTTGCCCTGGTGGTGTGGCAGGTCCGACAGCTAAAACAGGGAAAAGGGCTGTGAAAAGCAGGCAGCATTCAGAGCAGGGGTCACCTAGAACCAGATTTGTGAGGAAATGGGGTATGTGAAGATGTAGGTCGGGAGAAGTTTCCTAGCTGTGTGCTTTTGTAAGTCATACTTTGTACCAGTTTCTGTTTTAGGAGTCTTAATCCCATTCAAACCTTGCCTGTTATCCCATTCCCTCCTGGAATGGAGTTAAAAGCAGGTATGCACTGTTCTGTTAGAGTGCTGTAAGAATACATCTGTGAATATCCATGATAGGGATGGAGTTTCAGGCTTCAGGCCTGCTGAATACTCTTGGGAAGCTTTCCATTAGTTTCTTTAGGGTTGTGGAGATCCCAGAGGATTATTTCCTCAGCTGTGAAAAGATCAAATAGATTTGTGGCTTCTCTTCTTCTTTCCCTGAGCTGACTCTCTTTTCATTGTTTGCATCTGGCAAAAGTAGCAAGAATACATATATCCCAATATTTTAGCACATAAGAATGGCTACCAGCCAGCAGGGGAATGTAATGCCTTTATGAATGCAGAGTAGGTGTTCTCTGTATTTTGCCCTGAAACAAGTAGCATCAATGAGGAATGTGGTCTGTGCTACCAGACATCTTTGTGATAAGGCAGGATAAACAGCATCCAATTGCTGGCTGAGCTGGTGGGGAAGTTTGCATGGAGTATCATTATGCTCAGCAGACTTTTACCAGAACACTTCTGCAGCATTCAAATGGCTGATCGATATGCTCTCTGTTGTGAGGGCTTTTTTGTCTCATTTTGGCAACGTTTTAGAAATGGCATGTGAATACTCTTTTATTTTGAAAAGAAACTGCTGTTCTCATTATACTTCCAAAAGTGGTCTTGAAAATGGTTTGGTATTTACAAACGTAGCAGAAAAGCCCTCCTGCAAATCTCTTGGTATGAGTAGTGTAAGAGTGTTTGTAAGAAGAGGGACTATCTTGAAAGCTGATAAATGAAAGACAATTTCAAACATTCAGTCATTTCTTTTGTGCCCAGTTGTTTAGCATCAGATCTTTGAACATTACAAGTAGGTGGAACAGCTGGCCCATCTTACTGTCACCTTACCAAAACCAGTCTCCAGCCTGCTGCAGAACTGGATACTGCTCACCATTAACTCTGAGAGTAAAGTAGACACTTTATTGAATCATTGATACCCCATCTTTTCCTGAAAGGTTACCTATTTAAATAATGAGTAAGTACAACCTTATGTAGTTGTATGGCAGCTGGAAAAAGGGGGGTTTTTGAGAGAACAGAGCATAAAAAGAAGAAATCCAGCAAAACTGCCTGTCTGCATTTCGTGCAGATCAGCTGAGTGCTAATTTCCTAATGAACAATCTTCGTGCTTCTCCAATTCAGGGAGTGCAGTGTTCATTTGTCTGGCTGAACAGAGAAGGAAAATAACAAGCAGGGAAATTAGGGTTAGGTCTGTCAGTCTGTAAGTACTCTAAAGCTTGAAGTTAGGAACATGATGGTCTTGTTTGTTTGATGAGCACGATGAGGATAGTGGCCATATGTGTTAACATCTGCACTGGAAGATCTAGGTCTAATCATACCGAATGAATGAGACTTGCACAAATACAACTCTATCTCGCTCCATATGCTATATGTAAAATTGCAGGTGGCCCTAATGATATGGGAAGGGGACATATGGCAGAAGAGAGGTTTGTCAGACCCTAAGTTTAGGATTTAAATCTAAGAGCAGGAAAAGATTGAGACTAAACCCTCTGGAGGTGTATACACTTGGTGCAAAAGTGGAAGTTCCATAGTCACTGAGCTGGTGTCAGGAAAATAGCTGTGCCTGCAGAGTGTGCTGTATTGTGTCTCGTGGTTCCCAGCACTGTTGACAGCAAGGGAGGAGAAGGGAAAGTCAAGAGATAAAGGACTGAAACTTGGGCTTTTTGAATCCTACTCCAATACTAATTCTAACACTAATCCTGTTCTGCCAGGAATTGCAGACCCGCTTTTCTGTTTGGTCGTATAGAGGGGCTTGAGATCACAGGAGCTTTCTTATGCCTGCCTTCAGGAACCTGGGGAGTAGAGCTCCACAGTGGCATTCATCCTAATTTTTGTTGTCTAAAAATTACACATCTTGTGCAGAGAAAGAAACTTCCACATGTTGCTTATCTGAAACATCTGCCTTGAGAAGAGCCTGCCTCTATTCTGATGGTACAGAGTTACTCAGGGTAGTGGATGAAGCCTACGAACATCTTCATGTCATGAGACTTCGTGACTGAGCAGTGAAGTGTGAGCTAAACCACAATGTAACAATGCCATTTAGAAAATCTAAATGAAATATCTTGTGTAAAATGATGGGCTTTCCATTGGCCGTTCCCAATGAAGAGAAAGATTAGGGCTATAATGCAAAGTCTAATGAAAATTTCAGCCCAATGCTTTGCAAACCCCCCAAAATACTGGCAGGATTGGCAGGATTGGGAGAGCATTAGGGGATATCTCTCGGTGTGGCTGTACAGATCCATGGCTCGCCCATACCTTGAATGCTGTAGGCAGTTCTGGTCTCTGCATGCCACAAAGAATATAGTAGAATGGAGGAAGCTCAGGAAAAGGCTGATCAAGAGTTTAGTTTTCATAAGAGGAGTAAGAAAGCTCTGATTCTCTGCGGTGGAAGCCATAAAAACCTGCATGAGAAAGAGAGAATGAGTGGGAATTAGACAGTCGCCACAGGTTTGTACATATTCAAGGCAACTTGGAACATGTTCATGAGAAAGAATTATAAATACACAACAACCACGTGCAGTGCTGGAAGGTGATGAGCTGAAAATAGTTGGAGGTGCAGCCATTTTACATTCTTACATTAATTACACATTATGGCAAAAACTTATCGGGAGCGGATTCTTTGGCTAGATAAGGTTGTGCTCTTGTGTGAGGAACACATGTCTGGGGTGGTTTGGTAGTTTATAGTTTACAAAGGGTCTAGTAGCAGAAACATAAGTATGTGCCTGGCTCCACTGAGCTACTTAAGATCCCTACAGAATTCTCCCTGTAAAGGTCTCAAACATGTCAAGCTAAATTAAGCTCCTCTGGTAGACTGAGTTTTTAATATCCCAGTCTGTGCTTACAGAGACTGAGTCTTGGAGCTGTTACAAGTTGTTACAGAGATGTCACGATTTACACTGGCTTAATGGGACAAACTGTAGGTAATGGGACAGATTCCTTCTTTCAGATGTGGATGACCTCCTCGACAGTGAATGTTCAAGGACAGGACTTTGCCTCTGTGAAAAGGTTACATACCAAAGGGCAAGGGATGTGCTATCGTAAAGACTATGGATTTGCAGAAGGTAGATACCGGGTCTGGACCTGGCCAGCAGCCTTCTCTCTGTCTGTTATTCCACATTGCAGACAAGCTTTGGGACTACTGAGAAATTTTGAAACTGATGGTCTGATTAGATTTGAAATCCCTTCCCCAGCACTATTCCTGCTTAAAATTCCTCGCTATCAAACAGCTACTTCCTCACAGATTATTGGCTTTTCATGTTGCTCAAGTGCAGCCTTTTCATCACATCGCATATGTTCTGATCACTTTCTGGCAATTTTTCTTATTGTAAATAGAGCCCATTCAGCCACAGTTTATATAACCACTATCCAGATAATACCCTCCTAATGACCACTTTTCCCGGAGAAACACAATTATATCTCTTTTCCCATTTCTGCCAGTTGCATTTGAGTTTGCCACGGGGCCAACCATGGCCCCGCTATTGTACTAGTGCAGATGGGTGGGAGCCACAAAAGCCTGAATTGGAAAATTCCCAATCCCTGGGCAAGAACTTTGGTTTACTTCGCTCTGCTGTGGGGCTTCCACTGAATGGGTTGGGTAGAAGAACTTTTTTGTACTTCCAGACTTTTTCACAAGCTTGAAGGGACATGATTTCAAGGGGTTTGTGGAAAATTAGAAGGTTTGTGTTTAGGTAGGATTGCAAGTGGGAAATGTACCCAAAATCTTGCCTGATAGCGTTGTCTGCAAATGATAGCATGTGCCATGGGCTCCCTTTTAAGATGAGTGGGGCCCATTTAAGCTGCTACAGATGCTTGCAACCTGGGGATCCAGGGCAGGTGAGTACTGAAGGACAAGTGAGAGGTTATCACAAGGAACAGCCAATAGCTTTGCCACCAGTTAGTAGGCAGTAGCAACTCGTGTAGGCAGACATAGCCAAAATCCTGCTAAATTCTGTGGTACTTGAAAATGCCGGGTTCCCAAAACATACCTCTGCAGTGAGGAGTGGTACTGAGTGTGGTGCAGCTACCTTCTGCAAGTACTGACCCCCAAAGCTAATATGCATGCTGGGTAATGCCTCCCTTTCTCAAGGTCTCTCTCTAAGTAATTTGGGTGACTCTGTGCATCTGACCTCTTGTCCTGGCAGAGAAAGGGGCAAGAATGTCCTTATTGCTGCTTTCCTGCAGCCTTCCCTGGGCGCTGTGACATGGGAAGATCTCAGGGAGAGGGGAACACCACCACAGATGCTGAATGAAATGCACATCTCCAAGCCAGGATGTCCGTGTTCCCTGTCCCACCTCCCCATCCTGCGCCCGGTGGGGCCAGTGAAGAGCAGGTCTTTGACAAGATGACCTCTTGTGAGTAGGAAACAGACTGAACATTTTGGGAAACCAGAGACAGATTGTAAAGGGCTTTCACCAAGCTTTCCAGGTGTCTGCATGTTCAGGCATCTGCCAGAAGGCTCTATACAGAGGTTGTATTTTCATAGTGTTCTCTAAAAACCGTTGCTGCTTTGAGTGCATTTGAAGTGAAGAGTCTTTCTTAGTGAAGGTTGTTAGTTAGGCAGAAGTACTAGCTTGCAGATTGGGCTGCTTCAAAAGGGAAGTGAGATACTCCCAGGGCTGCTGCTGTTTCAACCCACGTGATCTCGGGTCACCCAGAAGACAGCAATATTTAGCCAAATATCAAAGCAGATGCAGCTATGTAATTCAGTAACTTTTAGACTCGAATAGAAAAATTGAAGGAGGAGGATCAGAAATGTCTGAGCGAGGATAGTGCCTTCCCTCGGGCAGTGATGGGTACGATAATACAGGTTTAATGTTCTTCTTGCACAGGTAAATGCCATGTGGCTGATGTTAGGATAGGCATGGTGACCTTGATCTGCTTACAAAAGGTGATACAGATGTATTCTAAGAATAGTCATAGGAATATGCACATGTACATACGTGGACATTCAGAAAGTGAAGTACCTCTCAGAGGAATACTCATGTGTTTAGGATTTATTCTGGTTTTAGGAAAACAAGACAAATTGTACATTTTTTTTTTCCCTTCACAAATAACTAAGTATCACAGCTTAGAAATATCCCAGTAAGGAAACTTACTGGCAAAATGCAAAGGCATGCTCTCAGATCAAGCAGAACAGAAAGAAAGGAGGGGGGAGAACCCAAAATGTCTTTCAAATGCCTTCATGTGAATCAAACAGACAGAAAGTTAATTATCCTTCTGTCTTTTTCTGGTGGGAATAACATTATTTGTTGTCCTTTGTGGGGAAAACTCTAGACCCCTTGCAGGCAATGCATGTTGTCCGTGCTAGGAGAGCACAGCTTGCTCGTTTTAGCTGGAAGCACACTGACAAGGTGGAGCTCCTTGGCTCAGACTGGATGCATGGCCCAAGGCTCCCTGTTTTGCCAGGGGACCATGTGTACAACATGGACTGACAGCCTGGCTGAAGTAAGACATGGCAGAGGTTTCCCATTAGGTAGTGAGAGAGAGAAAGGGTATCAGTTCTTGATGTCTTCAGTAGCCTTTGTTCATCATGAGAGCCTGCCCTTCCATTGCCCTTCCTCATGTTTCTTTCCCAGCAGTTCATTATCTGCAATAATCTCAAGGACTGAGCCTAATGGATAGGTTGTGGGCCAGGAGTGTACTGTGCTATGTGCCATGCATGGACCCAAAAGAAGACCATTACTGCCTACAACACATGGGCAATGTAGAAATTACACACCTAGGTAAATGTACCCCAAAACTGTGCAATATGAATCACCCATTGACTGCATTAGACTGCAGGAGGAAGCTTGCAAACTGTGAGCAGTGAGTCTTAATGTGAAATATTTATAAATTCTTTTATGTTTTTAATATCCTCTGGAGATTGGGCTGATACTGCAGTTCTTAAAATTGCACAGAAACATGCTACATGGCTTATTCTGGACTGATATATTCAGTGGTCCAGAATATATCAGCATGTCTCTCTAAATCACTGCCAGCCTTCTGGGGATGTTTTCAAGGTAAGTCTGTATGGGAAAAATCACCGCTGGCTCAGTAGGTGTCAATGCCAAGTCCTGTGTCATTGGATCACAGCTTTCATTGCTTCCAAACGGCCTGATTCTGCTTTGTTACATTGCCAGCAATGCCCTCTGGCTCCTTCTTGGGCCAGATGGCCTCTCAAACCTGGAGGTCAGGCTCCAATCTTGCTGACATGAGGCTGGATCCACCACAGTGTCACGTCACCCTTCATCTTGCTTGACTCTCTCTGGGCTGATGTGGGTAGGTGGCAGAGAGCTCTGGGTTTGGCTGAATGATCAACAAGGCCTTTGTGGCTTGCTGCAAAGCTTTAAATCCCTCTGTGGGCCTTGCAGTGAATAAAACCCTGGCAGAACTTAGCCCCAGATTACTAATAGTGGCTGGCTCAGACAAAGGAGTCAGCAGCACTCAGACTCTCAGAGAAAACAGTAGCAAGTTTTGGGTCCAGAAAAGTAAGGGAAAGTGAACCACAGGGCTCAAAACTGACAGTCTGGCAGAGAAAATATATCCCAAACAGCAAATGATTTAAAGAGGCGTGCTGGTTTTGCTGCTCTCTTGTGTCAGCACCATCTATCGACTGCTTTATTTGTTTATTTGTAAGTAAGGGATTTGCAGGATAATGGCCAAGCTATAGAAGCTCCCAAAGTCTGCAAAGATTGCTCATGGCAGTGGGTCCCACTAGTTAGATCAGACCTCAGCTGGGGAGCACTCAAATAGTAAGAGCAGGATCTGACCTCATGTTAGCTGAGCGTTGCGCTGTGTGGTTCACATTATGCTGGGTAGCTCACTCCTGTTTAGCAGAGTACTGAATGCATGCCTTGGGAAGCCTCCACACAGCATTGTTCACAGGATCTGTCCCAAATGCTGTTGTAAAAAGATGTCATGAGAAATTTTGAGTCCCAATATTGGTGGACAGACTCCCACTGGTCAAGGCTGTCCCTACCCTGGTGACTTGAGCATAGCCACAGGTCAGCACAGTGACACTCCAGGGCCAGGCAGATGATGCTATGGAGCATTTCCTGATCATCTCAAGAGGTGTCAGAACCTCTTCTGTACACACAAGTCTCAATGGCAGAAGAGGTTTTTCTGGACCTCCCTTCCAAGCATCCCCAAGCCAGCTGTAAATTACCAGCTTCAAGTGTTGCTACCAGTTAACACTGCAGCCCTGGCACTGCGTGGATGAGGTTTAACCTTGATTTACCCTTTATTTTACAAAGTCTACCCCTTATTAGAGTGCAATGCCTCCAATCAATCCTGTTTAAGATAGGCACCTCTTCCCAGCCTTGCACTGGCTGTAGGAGAAATGAGTGATGATGAAAATATTGTGTTTGTTCAACCCTGTTTGGAATTTACAGCACCTTGTAAATGATTTATTGCAATTGTAATAATTGATGCCTCTGGAAATGGATTCCTATCGACAATATATTCAGACCCAGGCCTTCATTTCAGCCTCATGGTGGCAATATGCATTTAATGGGGAAATTGGTCCAGTTCCTTTAGCTTCTTATTTATGTCATGAAAGGTAGTGCTTATATACCTGGTGGTGGTTCTTGCTCCTGTAAAAGGAAAACTGTGTGGAGGGTGCAGAAGCTGTAGTACACATCCTACTGTGAACAGGCAGTGCGCTGCTTTGTGGAGTGACATGAGACATTGCAGTATGGGCTTTCTTTTATGCTCCTAGTCTGAAAAGTGGAGTTTTCCTAGGAAAACAGCATCCTCAGAAGGTCTTCACTGATGGGGATGGACATAAACAGAGGAAAACATTAAAGCAGATCTTTGCCTCTAACTCTTCACTTCCCCTCAGCTTGAGATGAAGACTTCTTTTCTTGTCTTTTCTCATCAAGAGCTCTAGAGTATGTAGTTTCTTAATTGTGTTCCTTTCTGGTCGTATCTCATGGTAAGGAGATAGGAGAAGCATCTTCCACCATACAGAGGAGTTCTTGACTTTTCATTAGGTTTTCCCTTTCTTTCTCACCAATATACTGCAGAAGCTTCTGGAGGAGAGTCCTTGTCTTGCAGGACCTGGGCTTTTGCCCTTTTGTTAGATTCAGTTCCCGTCTGCTTCCACCAGTGCCAACAGCTCTTCTGCTCACAGGCACTAGGTTCTTTCTGCCTACATGAAACGAGGACATTTTGGGGTGATGGAGAAACTGGCTCTTCCCCTTTAGCTGCAGCCACAGTTGCTCCCACCACAGAAAACAGTGTGGAAAACATCAGCATGGAAAATGGGGGGATGTTGCACTCGTTCAGTATCAGGCATTTGTCTGTGAACTCATCACCACCACGTGAACTGGCTGCAATGGAGGAATTCCAGGAAGGAAAGGTCCAGGAGGCACAGATCTGCCAAGTAAGTTGTCCATATCTGCATTCACAAGTCCGTCCACCCTCTTCCCTGGAATTTTGATATCTACAGCTTCAGCCACACAGACCTCTGGTCTCAGCTGTGACAGTAAGTGTGGTTCTGTGAAGCACATTGCTTATGTATTTTTGAAGTAAGGATAAAAAGTTTGTACGGATTTGTGACTAAATGTGATAGAAAAATGGTTCAACTTGTCCCTTGGAGTCAGTAATCCCAAATAGCCAGAGGCTGGTTGTTTCACCTAATGCCCGATGCCTGTTTTCAGTCATCTCATTAAGTGCCTGGTTTCACAGGGATGGTAACATGTTGTGTCCAAGGGGATTAGCACATTCAAGCTGGAATAAGACAGACGCTGCCATCGTTCTGTCACAGGTATCAACAGAATGGAGGAAAAACTGTTACTTTTTTAAAGCAAGATCTTCCAGGGAAGGAATTGCGTTCCAAAAATAGAAGCCAATGCTTTCAGGAGTCATTTGTGATTCTCAGGTGTCACTGCTGTCTGATACATGATTTGGTACATCTTAAGGGTTGCAGGTTTGAGAAGTGATGTCTGTCTTTACTGTGCTATTTACTAAGCCCTGTGTAGGGACTGAAGAGCAGTGCAGAGGGAATATACTTCACCTTCCTATTAGAAAGGCCGAGCTGGGAAGGGATGAAGTCTTTTCTAGGTATGACCTTCCAACATGCCCATGGGTGAGCTGGCCTGACCCTCTAAGATAGCCCCTTATCATACCTGGAGTTGCCTGAAACAAGGTGGGACAGACTTGATGCTCCAGATGGCTTTTTTGCTTTCCTCTGGCATACTCCTAAAATGAGGTCTTTTTTTGCCTTCCTTTCGCTTGTGGCTCAGAGCAAAGCCACCTTTGAGCCCACAGTGTGAATAGGTCAGCTTAGGTTTGCCTGGTGGGGACCCTTCTCCAAACCATTAGCTCTCCTTTTCCCTTGGGTTATTTCCTGGCTGATCAAGACCCAGTTTTCATTATTTTCTGTCACATGCGTTGTGCTGGTGGGTTTTGTCTTTATTGCAAGGCAATCTCACTAGGAAGATTGAGACACGGTGATGTGCTGCTCAAGTCTTGGGATACGTTTGTGTGACCGGCAGATGGAAACAGACAGTGGTTTAGAGGCTAATAAAGATGAAAGACTGCAGGGCCTGCTGGAAACCCTTCAGAAGGGCAGAGGAGTCAAAGGGAATTCAAGATGTACCCAAAACCTAACTGCAAAACAAGTTGGGTAAAACTGCATCACTAATCCAAGCAGAAGAGGAGCAGGAGATTTGATAGCATTACGGTTTCACAGGCTGTCAGTGACCGTTGTGCCTGAGTGAACCAGCTGAAGGGCAATGGGATTTAATTGTTCTTTGGAGCAGAGAAGGAGGAGAGGGGTTGGGACTGTGGGATGCTTTTAAAAATCACTTTATGAGGTGAGGTTGGAAGGGGACAGGGAGAGGAAATGGTTACGTGCCTTTATGGAGTGGGATGGAGCAGCTTTAGAAAGCAAAGGGGATGCTTTGAGGCATTTGTAAGTGGTTCTGTGGTAGGTGGTTGAGATGGGTGGTCAGCTGACACAAACAGCCTTGGGAAAGGTGGAACAAGGTGGGTTTTCCCTGCTGAGAATCTGCCCCTCTTCTCTTTGTGTTCCATGTCCTGCTCAATCCCCCGGCGCTTCTGGGGCTCAGGCTCTCGCCACGGGCATCCCAGCAAGGCTGCCGGGTCCTTGCTGCCTTCAGGCTCCCAACAAGTTTGAGACCTGGGGGTCTGTCTGTGCAAGCCACAGAAATCACCCAGTAATTTAATTTGACTCCATCTCAGGTGCTCTGTCTCTGCAGGAAAGAAACACTGGGGGCATTGGCAAGGCACTGCAGAAGTGAATCCAACCCAGGCAGTAGCAGGGAGCCCCTCTCCACATGGCATCTGGCACCAACACCAGCTCTCAGTCTCCACCTTAACTCCCTCCTTCATGAGGAAAGAAAAAGAGACATCTTGGCTCCTTTCTCCCGCAGCAAGCATCCTGGCAATGGAGAAGGTTAGTACTGATTTTCCCTTCCCTTCTTCTTTCCTGTTCCCTTTGTCTGGCATGAGGAGCCCTGGCAAATCTCATCTATTCTTTCATTTTTCATTCTTGGTGGTGCATTTGAAGCACAAACTGGTGCCACAGGAAATGAGCTGTGGTAGAAGCCCGCAGGGCCACAAGGCTGCGCAGGCACTGATGGGCTGTGCAAGTCAGGAGAATAAGGGAGCTGCTCTCTTCATATTTAAAGGTAGCACAAAACACTCTGCCCGGGATGAGCACGCCTGGTTTCTTGTTGGAGATATCTTTATCTCTGTTATGAATATTCATGGCTCCCTGTTTTGAACAGCTCTTGCAATTTCCCTTGTTTAAGAGTTGGGTAAAGGAAATACACTATTAATTTAAACATTTGTTCCAAACATATCAGTTTAAACATACTAGTTTAAGCATTTATTCCAAAACCACCTTTTCCAACACAGGCTTTACCTGCTTGCTTCTAGGTCATGGTTCCATTGTGGTTTGCTTTCTGTTTTGCTTATTAATTTCAAATCAAGCCTCTTTTCCCATCTAGCCAGGAGATAATGAGTTTGTGTGATAGTCTTTTATTGTGTCTGTCAAACACTACTTTTGAAGCAAGCTCAGCTAATGACATGGGTAATTAAACCTCACACTTCAAGATATAAGCTGATTGGAGGCACACTCAGGATGGCTTTATTCCCTCCCCACTTCTACTATCCCTAGTCAGCGTGGCTATGGACAGATGCCTAGGGCCAATATGTGGGGAAGTGTCACCTTTCCCTGGAGCAGTGAGCTTTATGAGAAGGACTAGGGCTAACTAATACATACCTATGGTCTGTCCCAGTGTGCCAGACTTCATGAGTGAGGTCTGGGTGTCTCAGCAAACCTCAGTTCCCAGAAATCTCAGTCTGAGTCCTGGCAAGGGGATGCTCCTACCTGGAGTGAGTCCCACATGCTTTACTGCCAAGAAGCATCTTGGACAGGTCCTTGAAATTAGAGGGTGACTATTTCTGTGTGAACATGAAAAGTCATTATGGAATCTCTATTAACTGAAACAGTCTTCTTAGCCAAAATTAACTTTCCTTCCAGATAGCTCTTCACCTTGCTATGCAGTTGGATGTGCTCCTTCCTTTCCTCATCCTGCACTTGCTGGGCTGCGCAGACATACAGGCACTGACATGCACCAGAAGCAGCCATGCATAGGTCAGGGATCAGTTGGTGCTTTGCTACCAAGAGCAGAGCGGTGACAGTGATAAGAATTTGTGGAAAAATCTCACTCTGGAGCTTCCATTTTCCATCTGCTTTGGCTCTGAAATGAGAAAGAGGACATTTCTCTTGGAAACACTGTCTGTTTCCAGCTGCCAGTCACACAAACGTATCCCAAGACTTGAGCAACACATCTCCATGTCTCAATCTTCCTAGTGAGATTGCCTTGCAATAGAGGACATAGCTCACATTTGTAAAGCATTGCTTAGTAAGTGGGTAGAGATTAATTCCTATCCCACAAAGGTGTAACTTCCGCATAAGAAAACAGCAAGCAGTTCATTAGCTGTTAGACATATGATAAGTTACTTGATGGGAAAAGTGATGCATTTGTTTTCTTGCACATTTGCACCCTTTCCTCCTGCCCTCCTTCCCAGATAGTTAAGACTGTTTAAGGGCAATTCTGTGACCCAGGAATGTCACTGATGTGTGTTGGCACGAGCTGACGAGCACTCTGCAACATATAATGCAATGGCTTATTTTTGCAGAGCTCAGGATAACACCAGTCCAGTCATGGGTACCTGTGTCAAGCAGGCACTACCTATAGCATCATCTAATTGTTCAAAGCAAAGAAAAAAGCACTGAAAAAAAAAACCCAAAACCAAAAAAGCATCCCAAGGGAAAAGATAAACTGTAGATAAGTTTATATTTTCTATTTTGAAAAATACATCAGAGACCTGCTGTAACAGCTGCATCAGCATTTACTTCATCTCTGATCCAAAAGCCGTCCGATAAATTCCAGCTGATCTCCACACGTGGTTTAGAACGAAGCAGCAATCTCTTCTGAACCTCTTTTCTATGCCCATTTTTATTATAAAGCTATAAAGTCATTTTTATTTTCTTTATGATTTGCCTTTTAATGTCCTGCAGCGTTTCTGCCTTTGCTCATCCATTAACTGCCACCCTGGCCTGACACGCTGCAGCCTAGCTCGGTGCTGAAAGGCAGCACCAGTCGATGCTTCAGGAACCACAAGCTCTGTTTCAGAGGTGATGTAAAATGTCACACCTCCATGACAGAAAGTGGGCAGCCCTGGTCAGCAGGTCCTCTGCAGGACTGAACAACAGGCTTTCCTCGGCAGAGCCATTCAGGATGTATCTTCAAAGATACTGACTGGACTGGGAATTTATAAGCCCTGAGGTGTGATGTGTATTCCTTTAACTGAGTCCTGCCCTAGCTGCAGCTGCTAGACACTGTCCTCGTAAGAATCATGCTCAATAATATTTCCTAATAAAAATAGCTGCAGTTTTATCTTGTCATTATTTCGTTACAAGTACTTGCAGCAAGGATTTCTAGACCATATCCTGCTTTATTTTGAAGAGTTTGCAATTAATTTGGGGTATTAACTCTTGTGATGTATTTTCTTAAATTATTTTGCTTTTCACAGTTACATGCCCTACACCTTTGAATTATTATTATTATTATTGTGATTTCAGTCAACAATTCTTATCAAACTCTGTTTTTATTGTAAGGCATTAGCCCCCACATTCAGGAGCCAAGTGTCTTTCAATGTTGCAGCATAAGTGATAAAAACCCAAAGCCCCCAAGGTTTCCAGTTTGGAAGCCCAGCTCCCTTTTTTCTGATTTTGTATGGGAAAGCCCACCAGGAGCCCCAGTCTGAGACGAAAGGGAGCACTTCCTTGGGAGCAGGGAACGCTGCTCACTGGGAATGCTGACTTGCTCTAGGGAAAGGATGATGATTTGGCTGCATAACAGTGCCCTCAAGAAATCCAGGGACAAGAAATGAAGCACTGGGTTCATTTGGCTGTAGGCTGGTTGTTGGCAGTGTTGTGTTAGCCATCTCCAAAGGGCTGCAGTCTAAACACAAGCAAAGCAAATGTTCTCCTTCCCCCTGCCCTCCTTCTCACACAGTCACTGAACACTTTCACAGGGGATTCTTCAACACTGGTTAAAAAATAGAATAAAAAGAATGAGCCCTTTCAAGGGCTCTGTTAATGGCCCAGGGACTGAGCTATATCCCAGGAGATGGAGCTGTCTGTCTTATACAAGAGCCTGCTGGAAAAGCACGTGTACCCCAGAACATGGCCATTAAGCTCTGCATTGATATGCTGAAAGCTGAGGACAGAGCCAGGCTAGTCATGATTTCCCTCCACTTCCTTCTACGTTTATTTCCACACTGAAACCTGGAGTTCCTGGTCTCCACCATCCCAGTGAACGTTTGTAAGGCAGGAAATGTGGCAGAGCAAGTGATCCTGTGTCCAAGAGAAGAATCACCTTCTCCTCCTTGGTGGGAACTGCTGAGGAGCTGATGTAACTGAGTGTGATTTCACTGGTCCCACATCACTTCAGTGAAGAAGATTCTGATAATATTGAGATTTTGATAATATTTTGGGGGGAGGTGGAACTACTGTTGATGACCTGTTGCTAAGGACATGTAACCTGATTAACCCATGCAATCTGCTGAGCTGCATCAGCAATAAAGCGTTTCTAATTCCCCCCTCATATTGCTTTGCAGAGTTCATGTAGACTCTTTTGATTGGGAGCTCTGTAGTGCTGGGGACTGGGACTGTGCTAGCACAAGCCTCCAACTCATGGTTCCAAGACCTGGGAGAGGTGAGTGATAGTTTTCTTCAGCTGTATATGAAAGAGATAGATAAGTTATATATTAGAATATCAGAGCACTGGATGTTGTGAAGATGGTGTCACTTTGCATGTGATGAAGGAGTCTGAGGGAACCCTGGGCCAGTGCTCAGAGAGCAAGGGCAGGCTTTTTGAAGCACTGAATAAGAACATTACACAACGTTCTGTACGGATGGCCATTCAAAGAGCCATGTTTCTGCTCCCGGCACCCTCTGCATGCAGGGCCCCATAGAAACTCCTGAAGAGAATTGGGAGTTCTTTGGATTGGAAGTTGGATAATAAAATCAACGCAGAGTGCAGAGACTGAGAAAGAATAACCTGATGTTAGTTTTGCATGTGGTATTCTTCACATGGAGATAGTGATGAGCTGATGATCTGGAAGTGGCATCACCTCCAGTTTAGCTTAGGCAGAAGACCTGGACTCAGTGAGATCGAGTGTAAGAGTCCCCGACCCTCACCAAGAAAGAGCAGACACACACTTTTTAATCTAGCTATCAACCATCTTTGATCAGATCAGTGGGTTCTTGTGAAAGACCTAATATAGTCGTGTGGTCAGGTCTCTCAGAAAGTATATACCTAGAAAACACTTTTCTTCCTCTCATTTTCTGCTGGTTAGTAATGATAGCAAATGAGAAGCAATTTGAAATCATTTGGGCTGTTATGCCATCATCAGCGGCGGCTGTTTTAGATTGGATGTCAGGATAAATTTCTCCACTGAAAGGGCTGTCAAGCACTGGAACAGGCTGCCCAGGGAAGTAGCTGAGTCACCATCGCTGCAGATACTTAAAAGACATGCAGAAGTGGCACAGAGACATTGTTTAGAGGTGGACTTGGCACTACTGGGTTAATGGTTGGACACAATGATCTTAAAGGTCTTTTCCAACTTAGTTGATTCTATCATTCCGTGACAGTAAAATAGCACATGGTTGAGGACAGGAAAGTCTCTCTTTTGTAGCACGGTAGTTTGGTCCCAGTGCTGAGTTTAGGAGGGTAAGGCTGACTTTGAGCCTCGCTACTTATCATAGAATCATAGAATTCCAGAGTGGTTTGGGTTGAAGGGACCTTAAAGCTCATCCAGTTCCAACCCCCTGCCACGGGCAGGGACACCTTCCACTAGAGCAGGTTGCTCCAAGCCCCTGTGTCCAACCCGGCCTTGAACACTGCCAGGGATGGGGCAGCCACAGCTTCTCTGGGCACCCTGTGCCAGCGCCTCAGCACCCTCACAGGGAAGAGCTTCTGCCTAAGAGCTCATCTCAATCTACCCTAATCTCTGTGTCTCATGAATGTTTGTAAGTGGAATTACTGGTGTGGCATTTCTGATTGAAGTCTTTGTCTGTGTAGAGCGACGAGTGGTACAGGATGGGGGCTCAGGTTTTGGGGGTGCAATTTTGCTTCCAGCTGAAGTTTACAAAGCAGAGCGTGTTCTCTGAAGCGGTTACTTCTATAGATAATAACCAGGTCTCACCCAAGTGAAACGTCCCTGTGCCTTAGCAACTGCCTTCCCCTCCCGGGAAATGATGGATTAAGTAATCTGTGGTGCGGTGCTGCTGGCTGTAAGGTTGTAAATTGCATGCATGTGCTTCTGGAAAGATCCCACATTGGTTTTTAAAGAACTGCCGCCACCGTAATGCTGATAAAATCTCCCTCTCGCAGGGGGTTATGCGCTGAACCAGAGTCTGCTCTGCGACAGGCCCATGCATCAGTGGGTGATGAGCACACGCGCCTGACAGCAGACGCATCCCTTGAAGGGCTGCTGAGCTGAGTGAAATATCTCTTCCTGAGACATTTTGCAGTGGCTTGGCATGTTACTGTACGTGAGCTATTGCTGAGCCCGCTGCAGGCAAACAAGAGCCATTTAGAAATCAAGTGGGAATGAAACAAGTCGTAGGAACAAAGCCTCGAAAGGATGCCTCTGTCCCTTGGCCCTGGGCATCGCCGTGGATCAGGTCAGTAGCTGGTGCAGTAGTCCGTCGTTTTTGTTGGCTTCAAGCAGGTGATGCCAGTTTGTACCAATTGAGACCCAAGGTCAGATATTCATGTCAGCAAAGCAATAGAAGTAGCAATGCGAGAGCAGCCAGCTCATTTTCACCATCCTCAGCAGTGACTTAGTGGGACCTTGGCAACATCTGTCTGCCAGGAAATAGGCTGAGGCTCTGAATCTGTGCCTCATGCTGAGTGCTGGCTTTCTCTGGCAGTAAAAGGGATGTTTGCTACCTCCTGCTTATTGTCATCCAAGTAATTGCAGGGCCCTGCTCTCCAGTTGTAACTGTGCAGTGATAAGGGTTTCAGTGACCTTCAAAGGCTTGTTGGTTTGGGTTTTTTTGTTTTGTTTCAGTGTTCTGGCTACAGCAAAACCTTGCAAGCTGTTGTACTGGTGTAACTGGGGAGGACAGGCAGGGGTGGGCCATGGCATCCACTGCCCTGATGCCAGGAAGAAAACAAGTTACTAAGTTGAGCTCAAAGGGGAAGAACGAAACTTGTCTTGCCCTGTAAGCCTGGCTCCTTGGACAGACCTTCTAGTAGCCCATTTGCCTTCTGAAAATGGAGCTTCTGAAAAAAGGAGCTATTTGCAATGAGCTCCTCTTCCAGAGTCTTCCATTTGGGTTGCTTATTCATGGTTACATCCCATTTTGTCCCTGCACTTGGTCTTCTATGTGCTAAACACTGCATATTTCCGACCTGCTTAGAGGTCACGGTCTTATCTGCAGCCAAACTCATGTTTCAGAGGGAAGTGAAAGGCAACAGACATTACAAGAAACCCAAAAGCATTTACAAGGTGGGCTGTGATTTCAGCCCTCTTGGGTTGATGGAACCATACCTGAGAGCTGCTCATCTCAAGCAGAGTCAATCTCTGTTTTGGAGCCTGGCAGCACCCCCAACACTGGCTCTCATTTTGCAGGAGTTGTTGTTTCGGGCTGGCAGCTGGAGCAGTGCAGAGCTGTCTGACAGCAAAGGGAAAAGTCCCCTCCTGGCATTTGTTTCTGAAAAAAGTGCTGCAGGGCTCTTCAGAAACAAAAACTAAAGCAACAGCAAAGAGAACCGGCTCCAGTTTAGCTCAGGGTCACCCCAAAGCTGTCTGTAGCCAAGCTGCAGCTTAGGGAAGGCAGTAGGACTTGGACTAATGGGAAAAGGGAGGTAACTCTATACTCTGGGGACTGGGGACATCGTGGCTTTTTGCTCAAGGCTTGAGGTTTGACCTGGTTCCCTCTGGGAATGGCTCCTGGCATGAGCGTGAGGGAGGTTTCCTGCAGGCTGGCCATCAGCCGAGGGGTTCGCTGTCCCTTACCACCCAAGCGTGGCAGGACAGTCCCAAAGGGAAAGCCAAGCACTCTATTAGGTGACTATTTTGCAATACAACGCAGAGGGGGATTGAAGGAGTCCAACAAACTCCCTGTTTGCATTAGTGATACAAGGTGGAGCATGGCCGCAGCGGGCAGCATCCACACTGCCCAGCTATTGCTGCTTCCCGAGAGCTGGAGCAGGCAGCAGCCTGTGCCTGCCTTTGCTCCAGAATCACTGCCTGCTCCAGTGATTCCAGTGCCAGCCAGTGAAGGAGATGCCTTAGCACTGCTAGAGGGAGAAGTGACAAAACTGCAATCTAAATGTGGCTCTTTCAAGCTCTCTGAATGACAGAAAACACCTGACATGCTGCATTGGGGAAGGCTGGCTCACTCTTCCCGCATGCTGACAGGGGCATTAAAATGTATTTATAACAGCTGGGGATGGCTTGCCCTGAGGAGTGAACTTAATTCTTAGTCTGCCAGGCACTCCTTTGTGAGTGACAGTGATTTGTCCCCTGTGTGTTTGTTCTCCTTCTTGCCCTCTTGCATTCCCTTTGCATTTTATAGAGCCGTATTTGACAGTCTAATTTCATATAGCTAATAACATTATGTAGTGAAATGCGCTCAAACGTCCGTTTCTCTCTCCAGTGCTGAACAACTTGGTAAACGCTGCTTTTCCCACCTCTCCTGTTGAGCCTGTGCCATGGTTCAGTCTTTATGATCTCCCTTTAAAACAAACATTTTGATGAGAGAAGTGCTCTGACTTCTATCTGCCGCGTGACTAAGCCAGCGAAGTGCTTTATACAGCTGAGAGAGGCCCTTTGGTGACAAGCTGCAACAAACAGCTAAACAAAAGCTAACCTGAGATCGGTTATTTTAATTTTGCAGGTAGAAATCTTGACAGCACATCTCAACCCTCCCCCTCATCTTGACATGGAACGAAGTGAATGCAGGGAGATGCCAGGGCTGACTTTGACAGGCACGAGGCTTTGTCCCTGCGGCTTCTGGTCCTTCCTATTCACTCTTGATCTGGAGCCACAGAGATCTAGACTGTTTTGTCCAGCTGTGAGGGACCTTTTGGGTAGAGGACTTGGATGCACGTGTTACATCCCCTTCTCAGTGGAGGTGATTTGGAAATGCAGAGCTTCAGGTCAGTGCAGGACGCCTGAGACAACTGATTGCTCTGGTTGCCTAATTAGAGGGATTCCCTTACTAAGACTCACCAGGAGGTTTGTAGCTGGGGATATACATTGCGCACAGGCTGTGACTGCATACGGGTTCCAGTCACCCAGAGAAATGACTAATGGGTTTTGTAACAGCTTCGTAAAAAGCTTTTGCTCTTGGCCACCAAAATACCTTGAGGCAATTAGTTCCACTGGGTAAGTCTATAGGAAAAATTTTCTGCTGGTAGCTCATCTTAATATACCAGACAGATACAGCTCCTTGGTGGTGTGTGGAAGAGGTACAGGCAAGAGCCTCTGTGCCACCATCAACTTCTTTATCCTGCACTTGATCTTCAAAACCTCTGTTATACCCTTATTGTCCTCTTTGGACATCCCATCTCCATCCTCTCTTCCTGCAAGGAAGAGTTGATGCAGGTCACTTCTGTGGAATCCAACTTTCCCGAACTGTTTTGAAGCTAACACTTTTAAACCCCTTTTTATTTTTTCTGAATCTTTGCTTTTTCTATCACATCACATCACATCACATCTATGAATAGTTTATGTTGGTCAAATCACCCATCAAATTCTGGTTTAGCCAGGTGCAGGAAAGCCCTGTGATTGAAAACTGCATCTTTGACACTGTAATCATGGCCCCTGGCCTCCTCTCTTCTCAGCCATGGCTCAGCCTTGGTTTCTGATGTTACCATGGATTTTCCTGACAGAATAAACTCTCAGTAAAGGGGAGGAAGTGGAAAGGGGGCACAGCTCAAAGCTGATGGCTTCACAGACCTCATCCATTCAACAGAATCAAATGACTCTGCTTATTACCTGTTTTGCAGAATATCATAGCACGTCCTTCAGAAATGGGAGAAGCAGATGTTTTTCTACTCATTGCTTGTACTCCCACTTCCTATGTGGGAACAGAATGTGAAGGGAACAGCTGGTAACAGTGCAGCATAACTTGCCCACCCATCCTTTCTCATACATATGAGGTGGGTTAGCCCTATGATTGTATATGGCACATGATAAAGCAAGTTAAAAGTGTGGAGGCAGGTCCCACAGGTAGCGGTGACCACCTCAGCAGCAAAACTGTTTGCTTTCTGGCTTGGCCTTTGCTCCTTGTCCATGTGCACCAAGAGTCCTCCACTTGGTGATTTAAAGCCCAGGGATACAGGGGAGAAGAAATGACTTCAGTTTATCATGAGGAAGCAGAATGCTAGAGGAAATAAATGAGTACAGACCAAATAGTGGGTCAGTGATATATTTCAGCTCAGACTTTGGAGCACTGCATCTAACCCTAAGATCCTTCTGCTCATGTTTTGCCTTTTCTGTTCTTTACTACACCATAAAAGCAAAACCCAACCAAGGATCGGTGATTTCCCTTCAGGGTAGAGGAGGAGGGAGAACATCACATGGGTAGCAAGTGTGCACTCCTCATTCTTTCAGCCCATATGGAGTGCAAACTCAGTTCTGAAGAAGCCAGAAAAGTATTTAATATTTTATTTTTAATAATAAATATGGCCATGTGGAGTAATTAGAAAGATGGCAAGTGCTAGACCATGAAGGGTTTGCTTTCTGATGTTTCCACTGACATCAGTTCTTTTGGCTGGCCTCAAAATCACAGTTGATATGGCCTAAATTAGCAGAATCGAGCTGCAAAACTGAGAAAAGCTGCAGATATTTGGCTCAATGGGTTTTTTCCTCTCCTATTCATTATTATACATTTTAAATGCTTAATTTAGAAATGACTGCAGTCCTTGATCACCTTCCTGTTTACATTTTGATGTTGCACTCGGAGCAAAGGGACCCCTCTTGTACTTCTTCTCCCTCCTCCACTCTCTGAGCTTTGTCACCCTCCTTTGGGATCTCTTTTTCAAAAGATCAAGAGTAGAGAAAAGGCTTCAGATGCCATAAATATTGCAGGAACCAGTGTTCATCAGAGAAAGGCCTCCTTTAAGATCCGTATGTCTTCCTGAGGGGGCATTCAGTCCTTCAAAGTAAACAAGCTGGGAACATTAATTCAAATGCTTTTCTACTAAATACATATACATGAATTAGCCTGTGTGGCTGTGATAAATAAGTGTTATATAAGTGAGGTTTAAAGCAAACCACACACACACAAAAAGCAGACTCTGCAAATTTGCTAGGCACAAGCCAGTTCCTCCTGCTACTCTCTTCTTAGGCCTTGTTAAAGGCCTAAGAGGAAGGTCTCTTCACCTTTGTGAATAGATTGAACTGGGCTATCAGAATCTTTTCCTGAGAGGAGGAATACCATTATGCTGATGTGTAAGTCGAGATATTTTGCACAATGTGCTGAATCTACATTTTAGAGTCTGTCATTGCCCGAGTTTGGAGATGTGGGCTTGTCTTGGGGTGGGGAGAGAAGTGGAGATGGGGTTACCTCCATCTCAGGGAGGGAAGGTGGAAGCAACGTGTCTTTTTTTCCCTCTGTGTCAGACATTGAAAACTGGCTCAGGCTGATGTCTGGCTGGTTGTAACCTGCCAGTCCTCTCCAAGATGGGCAACCTGTGGAGCTGCAACTGCCCTGCAGTGGGACCAGGAGCCTGGCAGAGATGGGACTTGAACTGGAGGTGGGTAATAGCGTTTGTTTCTTTCATGACTCTGATACCAGCTTCCTTCCTTCCAGTGCCACAGGGTACCAAGAGAAATTAAACTTATTGGAGAAGAGGCCCATGGAAATTCAGGAAAATTGGGATGGTCCCCGATGGACTATTTGGGTCAGGATAGCCCCTGTCCCACAGTGAAATCAGAGTCTCCTGCAACCCTGGAGGAGGTAAGTGCTCTTGAGAACATTTGAGTCGCTAGGTTATTAACTCTGGATAATTCATTGATGTCAATGAAAGTACATATGTTTTTATCCCTTAAAAAGTTCAAACCTTCTAAATAGCTGATGAATTCATTTTTCTGCACTACTTCATTCCTCTTCTGCCAGGTGCTCGTATCCAGATTCTCTGATCTTGGGTGGTGGTGAGCAAGCAGATTTGTCTCACAGCGTGGTGTGCTGAGCCACTCAGACACGAGGATGTCCCTTCTGTGCTCTTAGATAGGGGTGAGTCCACCTATTTTTCTGAGCAGTTTCCTTCTGAATCATATAGTCTCCATCCAGCAGCCTGAGTACTGTGACTAAGACTCATGAGCACTAGGACTATGCAGTGTGCAAGGACAGGCTTTGCTGGGTGGTTAGTAGAAGAGAGCTTTGTAAGGCGGGAAGCAGGACAGGCAGTTAAAAGGTTGTAGCTGAGAGGTAGTCATGCTATTCTATATGCTATTCTTCATTGAAGGGTGAAGCCACCTTCTAATTGCAGAAGGATAGAATTGCAAATGATTTTGGCAAATGATGTTGCCTGCTCACAGGTCCTGAGGCACCCTGAGGTTTCCCCAGCTAGCCATGGAAATGGAGTTTCCATCTATCTTACTCTTTAGCTTTGAACTAATGAGCTGAAATCTCCCAGTTTTCTTCTAGTCTTTCCAGTTTGGGGATGTGATTTTCTGGAAGGAAGACTAAGTGAATGCGAAACTACCAGCCAGGAGGGTCAGTTTTCATGTGGGCATTCTGGCACTGACGTGCAACAGATACAATTTAAAGGGATTTCATACAGGAGGGATGGAGAAACAAATGGTAAATCCAGCAGGCCTGGTAAGGCTGCTGTGAGTTATTCCTTGACCTTGGGCAGCTCCACAATATTTATGTGCATTTTGTTCATGGCCTTCCATCTCACAGATCCATCTGTGCTGCCTGGTGTAATGGGGATAATAAAGACCCCTGAGACATTTCCCAGGGGCTCTGATACAAACTCCTCTCCATCAACCTCATTCAGCACTGTTGGAATTGGCCTGTTTGTTTAGGACTGTGCTCACTCTGTTCCTCTGAAAGTGTTTGACCCTGGTGTTCCTCTGAAGAGTGCAAAAAGAGCCACGTGTGCAGAACATGTGCATTATCAATTCAGACTAAAATCGGTATGATTAATATATATATAAAAATCAATATTTGCTGCATTGTAAATAACTGGGAGTTGATGTTTGACTAGCTTGGGACTTCCTGGATATTTTCCACGTGTATAGCTGGGAGATCACTTTCTGAATTTCCGTTATTCTCCTGCAAATAAACTTTGACAGTAACCAGAATAAAGCAGAAATATCCAGACGACTTGGAAGGGACGTACCTCGTGCACAACACATTGTGCAGGATAAATGTACATGTCTCCCTGAGCAGTGCATCATAATATGTCCTTTCATGAACTCCAGCTCTTGTGCTCAAGTCATTGTTTCACTTCAGTGAAAGCTCTTGATAGCTGCAATTCTCCCCCTTCTTCCCAAACCAAATTCTGATCCAAAGCCTCCTGTAGGCAGGATGCAAGACCTTAGTGGGGTTTTTTAGATGGAGACATGAAGTTACAGCTATTCCATCCCACTCTTTGCCTTCTCTTCCTCTTGGTGTTCATGGTTCTGAGCCTGCAGGTTCTTCTCTGAGGGGAATTTTTCTTTTTAAATGAGGGGTTCCCTGTACTCCATATCATATGGACCACGTGTCCATATGGTCAGTATTGACATGAAAAGCCAATTCTACCTGAGCAACGGGCTAATATAATATAAGCCACCTGTCTGGAAGCTGTCTGAAGGTTAGGGTGGGCTTGTGCCCAAGTGATTTAATGTGCTGCTGGAAATCTGTTCCTCAGGTTTAGCAGAGCAGTGGGGCCCTGGTACCAGTCCAGCAGAGCTCACACCAGGCTGCTGAAGTTGTGCAAAATGAAGCTTTGGTGTACTTGAGAGCTTGATGAGAACAGGGCACGTAACCTGTCTGGATTAGCTCTGTGCAATGCTTCCCTTGAGGCACAGCTTCATCTTCTACAGTTTGGGATTTGCAAACCCTAGGGAGCTGGGCTCACCAGCCCTTCAAGGCCAGGTAAGGCAGGCTGTTGCTCAGCAAATGGGACCTGGGGAAATAAAAACGCAGCAAAGGGTTTCCTGGAACTTCTGTTGTAATTCTGGTTTATTTAATTTGGCTCCTGCTGCATCTAAAGGTGGGGAAGACACAATACAAGCAGGCAGGCAGCAGAAGAAAAGGTTAGCTTCAGAAAGAGCTGTGGGTCTGTGAACAAGCAGAAGCTGACACCGAAAAAGGTCAGCTGTTTAAATGGCCTGATTTAAGTAAGGCACGTGTCAGGCTGTACTGCCCCCAGAGGAGGTTCTTTGTGTGGGTTTATGAACCCTGGGAAGGGGGCCAAGTTAGCCCTCATTATATTTTGTTTAATCAGCTATTTAAATAGCGAACTGTTTTCTTGGCTCTCTTCCCCACCGAGATCACATCTTTATACTCTTGACCTTTTCATTTTATGCAAGAGGCTCTTTTATTGGTTTGGACCATACTTCTGAACCCAGGTAAGTCAGCTGCACTTAGCTTGCTCTTACATCACCTCTCTTCTTGGAGGAGAGACAGCCCAAGGTTATTTATTTCTCATGTTCTCAATATTAAAGAAATATGGAATTTCATTTTTTCCCCCATTTTCACTATGCAAACTCAAGAAGGCTCTCTGGAATAAAGGGAAGTATGTTTAAGGATATAACATAAGCAGATTTGCAGAAAATACCAAGAACATCTTGCAGTTTTGCTTTGAACAATGTTTGGAGAAAAACACAGCTCAGCCTTCTTCAACACAGACATTACTCCTCTCTTCTAGAGCTTCGTTTAGCTGGAAAGAAGTGACAGGAGGGCAGAGGAATGAACTCTCTGAGATGTCCATGCAATGTGTTTCAGAGGACTGTTCTCCACCATGAATACTGACTTCCCTTGAAATTCAACAGGGTCCGGGTATATATTTGTTGAAGAATAGAAGATTGAAATGATGCTCATGCCTTTTCCACACCTCAGTTTGGGAAGGAGTGAGAGCTGGGCCACATACAGCTTCCTTTCTAAAGAGCTAGTATCATAGGTTTTAGCTTGGAACCCACCTGTTATCGTTGGAAGATGGAAACATATCACAATTATTGTTGTCATTTCCTTCAGAGCATTTCTGAGCATTCCAGTTGCTTTTCAAGAGCTTGGAAAACAATTTAATTACAGCTGTGGATTTAAAAAGAACAAGACACTACCTAACAGCAGCCAGGTGGATTTGAATGAGGAACATTCTGGGCCTCCAGTTTATCTTGTAGCTAGACTCTTGCTTCCCAAGTGGACAAGGAAGTTTTAGCAGCAGCCTTTCAGCTCATTTGCTCTTGGCCGGGAGCAGCTCCTCTGGCTTTCCCTCTTTAAAAGGAGCACCGTCAGACTTTGGTCCCTCAACTAGCCCTCTCCAGGAGAGCTCTCTACGCTCTCACCTCCATTATGATGTGTTTGTGGTTACAGACATTTTGCAGATAGGGTTATCAAAAAAGTACCACTGATGCTGTGGAAACCTGTCTGACTGAACCCTGCTCCCTCCCTCCCTGCTGCCCTCTCTGCATGGTTCAGCAGGTCAGGTTCACCCCTGTGACGGCCACACTTCACATTGCTGTGCCACAGTTAGGAGCTCTTCTCTGGACTCAGCAAGTTGTGTGTGTTTAATCATTCCCTGGGCAGGATGCTGAGGGGATGGGTTTGTCTTTGCTCTGGCATCAGGGGGGATTCTGCTTGCTCAGGAGCGGGAGGCCATGGGTCACTTGTGCCTTGAGGTGATGTATGTCCTGAGAAACACCCAGGCTTTCAAAGAGGTCTGAGCATCTCCATTTTACTGTTGGATCACTGATGTGCTTCTGGTGCAAATTCTGCTTTCTACTGTCATCTCCTTTCTCCGTGCTCCTTCTCTTGTGCTGATGTGCACCCAGGGGTGGCAGCTCAAGGAAAGTTAGTATGGTTTCTGCAGTGTTGGTAAATGCAGTTTTTATAAGGAGAAGGCCCATAATTCTTTGGCACCAAGTGCATGTGTCACCTCGCCCCTACTCAGCTCATTTGCGCTCTGGTCCTGAGGGGACAGACTGAATTTCAAATCGGCACCAATCTCTCCTTGGCATATCTTGGCCTTAGGAGGAATATCTGAAAGCAAAGGCAACTTGTGTCAAAGGGGTCCCTGGGCAGGGGAGGGAAATATCAGTAAAAATCATCTGCATTTGGAAACAACAGAGTTCCCCCTCCGCTGCACATTCCCCTTCAACGTCTCTGTCTCCCGGAGGGAAACAGCTCCATGCATCCCAGATTGCGAGAGCCTATATGAGTCAGACCTCCCTTTCCCTCTCTGGTATGGTAGGGCAGGCTCCGGGATTAGCTATGCATCTGATTGTGCCTCTAATAAACTAAATGTAATTAAAAAATAGAGCAGGGCCATTGCATTTTAACAGCTTAGAGCTTTCCCTGTGGAAGGATCATCAAGCAGTGAAAGAATATGAAGATTCGGCTCCCCAGCACCTGCTGGGCAGCCTCTGTCAAGATTAACAGCATCTCACCAGGTTATTAGAGTGAACATGAATACTTTGGAGGCTCTGTGGGTAGTTATGGTATCACGTTTTATTATCTTTCACTGAAATGAAATTACTTATTGTAATTGCTTGTCAGTCACAGGCCAACAAATCTGACAAAGGAAAGCTTTTGTGCTGCGAACAGGGAGCAGGAGACAGAAGGGGGAAGATGGACTGAGCAAAATCCTGCTCTGATTTTCTGGGAGGGGAGGATTTGAGCAAATGTAACCAGAGAGGGAGGGAGAGGAAGGGCTTCTGCCTCGCATAGCGAGCTGAGGCAAACAGTTCTGGCCAAATGACCTGAATTGAGGATGCATCTTTAAGAGCTGGGGAGGGAGGGAGCGAG
Organism: Strigops habroptila; assembly: GCF_004027225.2. Taxonomy (NCBI): domain Eukaryota; kingdom Metazoa; phylum Chordata; class Aves; order Psittaciformes; family Psittacidae; genus Strigops; species Strigops habroptila. Next base: position 3,696,922 of record NC_044281.2, read on the forward strand.
CTAATCCAGGGTGGTGCAATAGGCTGGGTGGATGCTTTGTGGGTAGTGTATCAGCCACAGCAGCTCAGCAGTTTCTTGGTAACATCAAATATTATATCTCACGGAGAGACTGCTGAAGTTTGATGTCTGGGGACCATCAGTCAGCAGGAGGTGGAAGCTTTGCACGTTGCAGAGATCTGAGTCAGACAAGAAAATGATCCCTTTGGTTTGTTTGCTTGTGATAACAATTGGATGGCTCAGTCTTTTCTGTTGGGCTTGGAATTGGAGGAGGGAGAATGGCGCCTGGGAACAACGGGGCTGGGAGCAAATGGGAGAGCAAAGGAGCACTGCAGGTATTTGGAAGTGAAGATTGCTGCACCTCTAGACAGACGTGCTCTCTCAGCTTTGCACCAGCACAAAGCAAAGGGCTCAAGGTGTAGTGAAGATGGAAGTGTGCCACTGACAAGGCAAATGGCCCCATTGTTTGCCATTTGCCGTGAAATGACATAAATCCACCAAGTAACCATGTTACTCAGCTGTTTGAAAGCATTATAATGAACCCTAATGGGGCATGGAACAAAAAAGGAGGAGAAACGAAAAAAGACAGGCCCAACCTCAAGCTCTCCAGGTAAATGGGTGGCCTTGAAAGGACTCTGTGTCTTGTGTGCAGCCGTAGTCAGCATTGGGCACGGGAATTGGTAAGACCCCAGGAACAAGGTAATCATTCCCTACTTCCTTAGTCCCCATGCTGTTTTCTGGCATTTGGAGCTCCAACTTCCAAGTCAGAGGTATTATATTTCCTTTTGCATCCATGATGTTGATATTTCATCACTTTTGGAATCTCTGTATATTGTAGTATCTGTAGCCTTCTGCAATATTTGAAGTATGTCTCTCCCTTCATGTATTCTGAACCTGTTACTTCCTGACTTCAGTTGATGCCTCCTCATTGCTGCTTCAGAGGAGACTGTGAGCAACTGCTCCTCATCCTATGGCTCATGCTACTCACCAAATGCTGACTCAGTGACCAGTTAAGTCAAACCAGTTATAAGAAAAGCATAGGAAATAGCAGCTTCTGGCTTCACCATGAGCATAGAAGCAAACCATAGCAGTGAACATCATAGATCATGTTGGAAGACCAACATCACGTAGGTCACCAGCCCAGATGGTTCACCCGTGCCACAGCTGAACGATACAATCCTGCATTTACACAAGCATAAATTAACGATGATGTTCCAGAAACACATACGTTAAGCTCTTTAATTATGGTCTTGTCTGCTACATCTAATTTCCTAGTGCATGAATCCCTGTCTTGAGATAGGTTTTGTTTTGTAATTGCTGCTAACGATTAGAGCTCAGCATTAATTAAACAGATTGGTTTTCATTCTCAGACAGTTCAGTTAAGATGCCTTCAGGCTATTAGATTGGGAGGGGGGTCTTTTTTTAAGCATGTGTTCATTAGAGCTTATGTCTCTTTTATCTGCAGATGAGGATTCTCTACTTCCTTTGTACTACAACATCAACCAGAGTAGCATCAGCTTTTCCCGCTGAACTAAACTCCAGTACTTTATTAGAGACATAAAGGATGCCTAGTGATACAATTACAGCTCATACCTGTTGTTATTGTGGTTCCTGTCCTCCTGGCTGCTTTTTGAACCATGAATGATAGTATGATATTTACATACCAGTTTTACAACTTAATCTTAAAACTAGCTGTATGCCACGCACTGGTGTTTTCAGCTGAGCTCTGGAGTTTAACAAGATCACTTCCTCTTTTCAGGTGTATTCTATGATGAAGCATCCAAATGTGAAATGCTTATGATAACAATTGCAAATTTTGTTAACAGTAAAGGCAGTCATTGCCATTTTATTCAGACATCATGTATAACACCAAGAGAAAAAGGTCATTTAATAACTCCAGTTTTGCTCCTGTCTTACGTGCGAGCTACAACAGACCATTGGCAAAGTCATTCAATCTTTAGTTACAGCAGAAGTGAATCCATCACATTCCTGGGTTCATGTAGTTAATTGTCTTCATCAGTGAAAATGTGTATCTTAGTTTGAATCAGAGCCTGTGCATTTTCAGGTTTCGGGCCCTGAATCTGGAAATTTCTCTGCCTGATATATGTAAAGTGCCCGAACCTAATGGTAATCTTCACTTCCATAAAGATAATTATAGGTGCTCAAGTGTTATGTCCAATTTGAATTTCAAAATGGAAGTGATTAAAACTGTCATCATTAGTGAGGAGGTTTAACCTGTTCTAGATTTTCATGAGTTTAGGAGAGATGATTCTGCAATGAGTTGATCATTATCCTTTTTTCAAATGTAGGAATTGGTTCTGTAGGTCTCTGATCAGAAGATCTGACCAAATGAGCAGGGTCAGGTAGAGTTCGTGCAGCGTATGCTGGTTAGTGTGAAACAAGTGCCATACTTTTCCGGGCAGGTAGGCTTTTGTTATTGCTGCTTGTTATCTTCATTTCCTACTGGTCTTTGGGCTATAGATGGGAAGGTCTGATGAGTCATTTTGCACTGGATAAAGAATATAGGAATGTGGGTGGGTATCATTCTTTATAAGATAATCTGATAGCCTCCACAGTATTACTCCATCAACTGTGCTTTGTGTAGCCTTTAGAATCTTAGCCTAAATTTGCTTTGAAGAAATTAATAAGAGCTTGGTGGGACTGAGGGTGTAGAAAAGGGTCCAGATTTTTTGCACTTAGCAGCAACAGTTACTCTAAGAGTTCCCCAGCTGACAGCAGATACCACAAAAGCTAGCAGGAAAGAAAAAACATGAAAGCAGCATCAAAATATAACCTTGCCTTGGTTTTCTCAATATCAGGTGGCAGAGGCCCCCATGAAGAGACAAATAATAGAGCTGGCAAAATAGTCCTGAATGCCCATGTCTGGCCATTCGCAAAAATGAAGGATTCTCCTTGTCATGACACACTTGCAAGTGCATCATCTTCTCTTGGGTATCAGTAGATCCTTTAGCAAATTATTCCTGTTCCTTATTGATCACTTCAGCATGTTACCTAATGCAAATCACAGTTTACCTCTTTTTAGTTTCAGTCCTGCTACAACACATACAGCTTGGCCACATAGTGGGATTCTCCTGCTGAACACTCATGGTTACTTATACCTTTACCTCAGTTTTAACCTTCTCTTCAACATCTCCTCGTGCTTCCAGTCTTGACCTTTTTAAGGAGATTACATCAGAGTCACTAGTTAAATGTTAGGTTTGATTTTGTTGACATGGGACAAATATCCAAGCTACAAGGCTGGGTTACAATTTCCCCTCTCTCATTAATGCCAGTCTTTATGTTCACACCTGTTAGCAAACAAACATGTAATACAGGGTTATGATCCTTGCTTTGCCCAAACACCATTACCAGGACAGCCTTCACCATCACAGTCTAGCCCTAGGGGCTTGGTTAAGTCAGCTGGGAGCATTGATTTAAAGTGATGAATTGGCTTTTCATTGCTCATGTGGGTAAGGTTATTCATCTGCTTTGCAAAATAAAGTCCTCTGGATGGAAATAATGGCCAGGAGACATAATCCCACCCTGATTCCCCAGTATAACTGTCCTTATTTGAAAAGATTTATGTGATTTATTTATTTATTTATTTTTAATATAATTTCCCTCAGAAATGAAATTGTAACCAAATACACTGTGATACGGATTTCAAGGCTCATTTCCTTGCTGGATAATCTTAAATCTCTATTGCTGTAATTCTTTAACACTTTCAGAGTCAGTAAATTACAATTTGGAGGCAGTAGGTTTTGCTCAGAAAGTTTTTCCTCTATGAGGTGTCTTTATAACAAGGGGGCTGCAGTAATATATTAACTGTGTGGTATTTTAAAATGACTGTTTAAAACTGCTTTACCTCATATTAAAGTGGGTTGATATAAAGAGTGTTCTGTTTAAACACTGTTTAAAAGGACATATTTAAAGCCCCTAGAAGCACAGCTGGCTTCCCCCCCAATCAGATTAAGTGTAATATACAATGGCTTTCTGTAAAGGGAAGGAGAATGCAGTTCCCATCGATTTCAGAGGAGCCCATGGCAGTATTTTAAAAAGATAATCAAAATGATTCTGTTTAGAGGAGCCAGCCTCAAGCATAGATCCTCTTACATGTGTTTGCATTTCTAAAGCCTGCCTTCCAGAGGCACTTCTCCAAGATGCTCCAATCCAGCTCGCTTGCACCGATGGTTTATAGGGTTGGCAGAGCAGCCCAGAAGAGCAGTGGGGGACTGCCCTCAATAGGGAACACTCCAGAGTTACTGTTTTGGTGTTTATTATAAGGCTCTACCCTATTTTCCATCTTGGATCAGGAAATTTCACCTGGGAAAATGTGAGCATTTGTAAATAAGCCTCTTCAATGCCATCTGTCACATGGGGCTTCAGGTGTTTGCTGTATCACTGAAGCAAAATACACAGCAGACTAGGCAGAAGTAGAGAGGAAAAGGCCAGACCGCAGAACAAAGTGAATTGCACGTATCTGACAATCAAGTGGGACTTTGAAGCCCTGAATTTCTCGTCTCAATGCTTTTGGGCACGGGCAATGCATTTTCTCCCACTGCTTTGAGTAGTGCCTGTCTCCCTGAAGGTAATGAGAAACCATTGCCATGCTGTCAGCTGAGCATTTGGTGGCCAGAAAAAAGGGAAATAAACCAAGTCATTCAAAGCAGCTGGTGATTAAGAAACACCTCCTGTTTCTTTATAGGACTTGATGCTCTTCACTGGCTTCTCTCTTTTCTTCTTTTCTTCCTTTTTCATTTTGCAAGGTGAGGTTGTGTGGTTGAAAGCGTGTGACATCTCACTGCTGAGCACAAGGGGACAAAAGCTGTGACTGAGAGATGTTTTCAAGCAGACAATGCAAAGAATGCATGAAAGGAGAGAAATCAAACAGGCGATCTGTCTGAATTCTGTAGGTCTAGTGGGGGATCCTGAAGAGCAGTATGAAAGTGAATAAAGAGCCAAAGAAGTCGAGCAGCCTTGAAATTGCTCCATACTCCTCTTCTTGTTCCAGGGGCTGAGGACACTACATTTACACCAAGCAGTGTTCTCTCTAAAAGGAAACTAAATGGGGCATGAACAGCAATTGAAGTCCCTGGGGAAATATAAGGAAACTAAATCAGATTGAGCATGTAGGAAAGAATTGTCAAAACCATCCCAGGTGATAGAGTTATGGGAGAACAAGGAAGGACGCAGACAAATGTGAGAAGGAGAAATAGATGCTGAGTGCTGTGAAGCCTCCTGCGCCAATCCAGTCGGGACCAAGGGCATCCTGACCTTCCCAGGAAGGAAGGAAGCTGCTTGAGAGACTGATGGCTACTTGTCCTCGGTGTCTTCAAAAAACAAAGCTGGAAAAGTCCTATCTAGTAAAAAATGAGGGCTGAGTAATTCTCACTGTGTACTAAATGAAGCTCATAGCCCAGAATCCGCTTGTGCCAGGTAAAGAAGTGGATGTTTTCTGGTTACTGAGGGAATAAGATGTTACACCATCCATGATCATGCCACTGTGAGAGTGAGCACTATCAGGTCAAGTAAACCCAGCTGAAACATTACGCAGCCCTCTGCAATCTTTTCTGGTTTACAAAAAAGAGTATTTTGTGATGCAGCCAGGAACCTCAGTTCAGGGCTTCCTACTCATTAGCTGTCCACAGATCCAGAACCGAGAGCAGTGCATCATTTGTAGCCATGACTGGGAGCAAATGGAATTGAACAACTGTAAGGAATTAATTCATTGTCAGTGAAATGTGTCCTTTGTACTGGAGTATCTCAAGATCTATGTGTCTTGTAATTACCACCCAAAAGAGGCCTTTGCCACTGGTGCAGATTTTCCAACAAATGCAGCTTTATGTAAATATTCTAATTCAGAAAAAAATATTTTCTGAGGAATGCCATGCAATCCCAATACAGGGAATAAGAAAACAGATGCCAGAGAGGTAGTCTGTATTGAGGAAGAGCATCCTAAGGTAATCCTAAGGTATCCCAAGGGATATCGTTAATGGTATCTTTGGAAGAGAGGAATGCAGGGGAGAAAGAGCAGCTAGCCTCTCCTTGGGAGCTACTTAGAGATGACATTTTGAAGAAAACTGCCTATAATTGAAAGAGACATGAGACAATGAGCATGGAAAAGGACCACGCTGTAGGTGTAAGCAAGCAGGTGCAAAAATGAGAGTGGCAAATCCCTCTGCCTCTCCTCAGCATTCTCCATCTGCAAATATGCTACAAGATAAATTGTTTAGAAGGGAATAATGGACACGACAAATTAAAACTGAAGTAACAAAGAATAGGAAAACAATGCATGGGAAGGAAAAGAAATTAAAAATACACCTGACTCCTGTTGTGTGAAGATCAAGATCCATCATCTAATTACACACTCTGTGATGTGTATAAGGGATGGTACTGGAGATGGCTTTCCAAGTTTTTAGCCTTGTGTCTATGTTCAGAGCTGGCTGCAAGCTGGCAATTGGCTCTTGCAACCAAGTCCATATGTGAGTGTATGTGGGATAGATAATCTTTTCTTTTCCATCTGAACCTGAACGAATTAAATAAAGCGGGTATCTATTCACATTCAGGGCAAGAGAAGCTCAAAATCTGGGAAGAAAATGATTGGTTTTTTCTGTTCAGGAGACAGCATGGAAAAGGTAGACGAAAGGCAGAGAATATATATATATAATTCCTGAAGGATAAAGGTTTTGTCTCAGTCAGCATTTACTCTCTGGATGAAGGAGCTGAAATCATCCCAAATGTACACAGTGCTCTGTCTCTTCTTTACACCCTTTCCCAGAGGTGCAGTCTGAAGTGTTTCAACCCGCAATGGTGCTATTAAATTACAGAATATGAGGATTTTCCTGTGCTTCCTTCCCCAGCAGAGAACACTAGGCCATGGAGAGGTTGTTGCAGCATGGATAAGCTCCATAGTATCTAGACGTAGCGCTGCCGAAAAGGGGTTTAGAAGAGTGTGAATCCCTTTGATTCTGTTCCTTGTTCCAGGTGATTGATTGATTTATGAACATGGAAAATCACAAGTCCGCCAATGACAGCCCAACAAGCAGTTTGTTTGGTGAAATGTAGAAGAGGCTCAAAACTACCAATCTGTGTGTTTACAGAGATGTTTTCTGTTAAATATTTATGTCAAATATGCTGTCCTCCCCCAGAAAAAAATTCAGCTGTCAGTGTGACTGAAAATAGCAGGGGACTCTTGCCTTTAACTGTCAATTTGGTTAAGCAAATTTAGCAGTAAAGATTTTCTAATATTTCAGCTTTCATTAAGAAGTGTCAGGTAAAGGGTGATGAAATCCTGCAGAACTTCTCCTTGGCTTTGCTGCTGCATCACTTGCTTCTGAGAAGCCCTCCAGCCACAGGGCTGGTGTAGCTCATGTTCACCTGGTGCTTTTGGCTGGGAGAACTGCTGGACTGAAAGTCATGAGAGCATGGTTAGAGGAAAACAAGTTTTATATGCCTGCTGTAAATCTGTGAACCAAATATCCTTTGAAGTATGTACTGTCTAGGTATTTTAATGTTCTTTCATGGTATTTGGATGTGAAGAGCTGTACCTTGCTGCTTCTCTATTGCTGTCCTGAAGGCAGAGTTGAAGCCAGCACAGTTTCTTGATGGTGTGTTGGTGTTGCTCATGTCCAAGAGGACTGAGCAAAGGTTCTTTTCAGAAAGGTTTCTGAGGTGTGTGTGTATTTCAAGCAGATATTTGCAGCCAGTTTCCCACCTGCTTATCCTAAATACCCAAGTAACAAGATGTCTGAAAAGCAGCATGGGTTTTGTCCATGTTCTAGGCTGTGACTCTAACTATGCAAAGTCTGCTGCCCTGGTGCATAAATAAACAGTAGGTTGTATCATTGTACTACAGAGATAAAAAGGATTTCAGGAGAGGCCATGGTTTCCTTAAGAGCCTTGGAATTATGTATTTAGTCTCTGTCAAATCTCAGTGAGATTTTGGATACTCGCAGATGCCTTCCAAATAAAACCCCAAAACCTCTCTCTGAATATTTCCCATGTTTGCTGCTGCCCCCTGGTCCAGCTACGCACTATTGCACCTACCTGCACATCCCTGTGTTTATTCTCCAGGCTTTATCCAGCTGAAATATTTTGGAATATGCCCTGACACATTTGAATTAGGATAAACCAAACCAGGCAATAGGAATGACTTGTAAAAGATGGCTGACTGCTGTCTATGCTGAGATCATTTGAACAGTGAATTTTTAAGTAGTGGGCTAATAGGGGAATATATTCAGAATTAATGTATTCATATAAATATTGTACAGTAAATTATTTGCCAAATAGCATTCATTACTTTGCAGCAAAGGTCAAATAATGGAGAAGATGTATTTGTGAATAAATTATTCAACAATTAATGCAAAATGTAGCAGCTAAATTATTCACAGAGACTCATTCCACCACTTCTAATTGATTTCTGCTTTGAAAGTGTTTCTGGGTATGTCGACATGAGTGTTTGTGCCTGCCCGTGGCAGGGGGTTGGACTAGATAGTCTTTAATGGTCCCCTCCAAGCCAAACCATTCTGTGATGCAGTGATTTCGGCTGGGGTCGTAAGTGCACTTTTGAAGTGAATCTCCCAGTTGCCAGCACTCGAGCAGCTTCAGCTCCCGTTGCTGTGCCACCTCGCAGCATGTGAGTGGGATGTGGGGGAAGCCACACTGGGAGTTGTGCTCCAGGAGGGCAGTTAATGTGCTTCCTCTGGGGCGTGTGAGGGTCAGTTCTCCTCCACACCAGCACAACCACCCTGCAAAACATGCGTGATGGGGCTGCCACGTCCTCGGTGCTGGCTGCTTCTCTTGTGCATCTGTTTCTGTGGTGCCATGCTGCTGCCTGACTGGGGTGTAGGCTATGGGGAACCCACACACCACAGCCAAGTCCCATAGGAAAGCTGCGGTCGTGGTGCTCCTTTGTGGTGTGAAATCACAGGAACAGGGGATTTGTGCAAGAATGCTGCCCTGTTTCACCAGCACGGAGACCCCAGGTGATAGGAAAGGTGTTTAATATGGGTGAGAGCTGCTTTCTAGAGGGGTGCTGGAGAGCAAACTTGCTGTGATACTCAGTGTGTAGCTCTTGCAGCCAGCAGAGACCATTTACTCTTACCCTCTGCATGCTGTTAACTGAATTTCATCCACTAAGGCCTGTGTGGAGCCTGATAAGTTGTACGTAACTACATAAATCCATGAAAGTGCTTGGTTTTGTCTTGAAGACACAAATAACTTATTGCTGCCGGGATCATTTTTCCCAGTGTTGACTACCCTGGTATTAAAAAAAACCCAAAACAAAACAAAACCAAACCACAACTGCAAATTATTTTAAAATTAAATTTGGTTTCAAAACCAGCTTCACCAGAAGTCATTATGCCCCATCCCACCAGCCCAAAGATTTTTTTAGTAACCCAAGCCCATCGTGCTTATGGATCTTACTATTGTTTTTCAGCTAGATAAGCAGTTTGACCTGCATTAGCTTCAACCTGCGAGATCGTTTCTTGATCCCTCAACTCATGAATGTGCAGAAGAGTCTCAAACTCCAGTTTTGTGGGGTGTGTTCAAAGAGAAGGTGAGCAGACCTCCATCAGGTATTTAATTACCTGCTTGCCTAATAACATAGACCTGGAATAATGGCACTGCTTCCGCTTATTAGCATTTACTTTTCTTTTTTCTATGGCAGGGAATGAGCAGCACTGTTTTGGGATGGCACCACGGTCAGTCCCTTCACAAAGGGCCCCCCATGTCAGGATGGTTTTGAGGGGCTATTGGGCCCGCTCTGCAGTGTGGCAGCTCTGATTGCAGGACCCAACAAAGGCTGGGGATTCCCTGTAATGCCAGTCAAGTTAATGGAAGTGCAGGAGGGAGGTAAGAATTACATATGTATTAAGAAGGTTAAGACATGTCAGCAAAGATGACTTAAAAAAATGTCATTTTTCATAGATAATTGCAGTTTAGCATAACAAAAAGTACCGTGTACTTCCTGAGGTAAATCTGAATGCAGAGAAACACAAAAGAGAAACGCAGTAAATCCACGTATTTTGAGCCCACACATTTCCTTCATATGCTGTGGGAAAGCCACCGAGTAGAGTTGTTCAGGGGACAGCCGGCTGGCAGGGGTCTTTCACCATGGGCAGAGGCACCTCGTGGGCACACACGGTTCACCCATGGTCTCTAGCCATCTGCCTAGAGGGTGGCTTGTGTTTGAATTTCACTGCCTGGAGTCAGGATTTCTGGGTGCATATGCAGGACTGTGAGCAGGGGCACAAGGTGGTGTGGGTGCAGGAGGTGATGTGGGTGCAAGAGGTGATGGAGGAGCAGAAGATGGAGTGGGTGCAGGAGGTGGTGAAGGAGCAGAAGGCAGTGTGGGTGCAGGAGGTGAGGGAGGATCAGGAGGTGATGCAGGAGGAGGAGCAGGAGGTGGTGTGGGTGCAGGAGGTGATGAAGGAGCAGGAGGTGGTGTGGGTGCAGGAGGTGATGGAGGAGCGGGAGGTGATGGAGGAGCAAGAGGTGGTGTGGGTGCAAGAGGTGATGGAGGAGCAGGAGGTAGTGTGGGTGCAGGAGGTGATGGAGGAGCAGGAGGTGGTGTGGGTGCAGGAGGTGATGGAGGAGCAGGAGCTGATGTGGGGGCAGGAGGTGATGGAGGAGCAGGAGCTGATGGAGGAGCAGGAGCTGATGTGGGGGCAGGAGCTGATGGAGGAGCAGGAGCTGATGTGGGGGCAGGAGCTGATGGAGGAGCAGGAGCTGATGTGGGGGCAGGAGCTGATGGAGGAGCAGGAGCTGATGTGGGGGCAGGAGGTGATGGAGGAGCAGGAGCTGATGTGGGGGCAGGAGGTGATGGAAGAGCAGAAGGTGGTGTGGGTGCAGGAGCAGCATTAGGGAGTGCTGGAGCAGGGTGTGGTTTAGGTGCAGGTGCGGGGCCTGTACCTGATTGCCCAAGTGGGCTCAGGTGTGCACCTCTCCTCAGCCAGCGCTCAGCTCCTCAGAGCAGATACTGCCCAGGCAGGCAGGAGGTGGCCATACCATGTGCTCACAAGCAGTGGGCACTGCCTGGGGATCACCATCTCCTCAGTGGGGGCCTGCAAGTCACGATCCTGAGGACCTCTGCCTTCCTCCCGCCTCTCCCGGACCTGGATCAACACATTCACGCAGGATTTGGGCTTGGAAAGATGCAGGAGTGCAGGTCAGTCACCCCCGAGGCCGGCGGCCATTTCCTGGTGCGGGGTTAGGGAGAGGGGTGGAAAAGGGTGTAAAATGGCGCCGGAGTGTGTGTGGGGCTGTGGGGTGAGGCAGTGCTTGGGCTTTTCTGAGGAGAAAAGGATGGAGAAAAAAGCTCTTCTGGAGTGAAACAGGTACATTGGCAGCTTTTGCCATGATGGGGCTGCTCCTTGGTTATTTTGGGGTTGCCGTTGGAGGAGGTAAAAGTTTCTCTGTTCCTGGTGGTTTCCTTCCTCAAGCAACAAACTGTGATGTTGGGTGGTTGCTATCAGCAACCTTTATTTTCCTTCAGAGCCCTACTTAAATCAGCCTGCTAATGCTGCCTGCAAATGGTGGGGCAATGTCTTCCTCCTAAATAAACCCCAAACATTTTAACCCAGCCATTTTGACCAAAAGCCACGTTTGTAAGTTCAGGAACGTTTGGAAACCAGAATCTCAGTGAATTTATGGCATGTGACACGGTGTTACAGGCATTTGTTGATAGCTGCTTCCAGTGCAGATGGGGCATGGCGAGGTACTTCAAAAATACCCAGACCTTCAGGAGCTGAATTTGTGGTGTTTGTTTCGATTTACTTTTGGGAGATGGAGTTTAACATAGTCTTTGTTTGATAACATGGAAGTCTTACCTGAAGTGAATCAACATCTTTTTCAAGGACATGCTATTTTAAGATAGCATCTGAGATAATGGTTGTCCTTTAATATTATTTGCCTTTTAATTTTTTTTATTTTCTTTACATTTTCCCCCATATATCATAACCAGAAATTTAGAACAGGTCACTTGTTCCATTGACACCATTTCTTGTTCCCACTGAACCAGAATCCCTAAATTTGCAGTATTCGTTTATGCCTTCATTATGTGCCACTGAAGTGTAATGAACACACCGATGCCTCGGTAGCAGACCCAGATGCCTTGCAAAATAATCATGAAAATTAACCAGCTCAGGCATAAAATGTACTCTTGCCCTTACCATGATCCTATTGGTATTAATCAGGGGGAAAAGAAGCTATTGACTGACTCACAAATAGTATGAAAGAAATTACTCATTTCCAGTGAGTGAGGTGCTGGAGTTTTCACTAGAAATCTGTGTTTTATGGTCTCCAAAGGGTGACAGTGGGTGCTGCTGCCCAGCCCCTGCCCATGTCCGCAGGGGACTGGGGGTGAAGCTTTTCTGCAGGTGGGTCTGGGCGCAGGGTCTGGGTGTTCAGTGCCTCTGGGGCACCAGCATCAGGCTGAGGACGTGCTGCTTTGTTCCATATTTATATGGGAGGTTTAGCAGCAAATTCGGCATGAAACAAATGTGTTGGGCTTTGTAGCATTTCACACTGCATCTTTCCATGGTCTCCCAGGACAGAATGTGCTTTTGTGTTGCTGGGAGCGGGAGTAGCTGCTGATGTCTCTGGTGCTACAGCAATGAAATGCCACAGTCGTGCACCTGAAAGAGACTGGATTTGACGGAGCTCAGGCTCAAAAGCAGGTTGCTGTGGCTTAACGAATTGTCCTGCTTTGGCTGAACAAATGTGTGCGTTTACCCCAAAAGTGAGATAAAGCCGCGTTAGAGAACGTGTCTGTCATGAAGGTTGAAAGCAGGTAACTTGCTGTTCGCCAGGTTTTGAATGCCTGCATGGCAGCTGTGTGCCTGGTGATGAACAAGAGGTGGCAGTGTTTCTGTGCGGTGGCAGTGTTTCTATTGCTTGCTCTTCATTTACCGCGGTGTCTGACAGAAGGGCGTTCTGACTACACAGAAATATACTTATAATCACCTCTAAGAATATTATGACAGACGATTAATATCTGACAGCAAAGTAACTATTTTTAATGGCTTTAAACGAATGTTTTATTTCAGCTTTGAACCAATCCTCGCTGTAATCCCATTACTGCAATAAAAGTTTGGGTAACTAAATATGTGCTGGCCTTGCTCTGCCTTGGTGAGACCTGTGCTGGCAGGAGCAATGTGTCCCGCACCAACACAAAAGCCCCAGGGCAGAGTTGACCTGCTGGGGCATGTAAATGTGGCAGCAACTTAGTTATAAAACATCTTAATTAGCCTCACAGCAGTATCTGTTTGGTTTTAGGTGGTGATTTTTTGTTTGGAGAGAGAATTTCTGAGAATATGCAGCTGGTTTATAAGGGGGGTCATGGAGGTGTGCGCTGCATACTCCAGAGTGCTAGTTTTCCTGTTACGCTGTTACACAACATAAAATTTTGTCCAGATTCTGCTGCACTGAGTTTAAATAGATCGCAAGGTGAACTTGAAGCATTCACAGCAACTTTTGTGAGCTTTAGATGGTATTTTGCATAGGTGACAACTGTTTGTGGGTACGTAAGCATCTTTGGGAAGGCTTATTCTGCTGATCATAGGTACAGGCTTCCTTACTCCTGGTTTCCACCTACTGCAGTTTTCATTTGAGAATCTAAAACCTACTGTTACTAAAGTCCAGGGGAAAATGGTGCCTTATTATTTTTCAAGAGCTATATCTAAGGATAAATAAAGTCACTCCTTGCCTGTAGAGAAGGCTGTATAGCATTCAGCTAAAACTATGGCACTTCAGCTAGATGTTGAACTGTACAATAAATTGTTTTTTCCTATACTGTGCGCTAACACACAATGTGTGTATTTGAAGGCGGGTTAATAGAATATTTTGAATGATCATTGGTAAATGTTACATTGTGCATGGCTTAAATCCAGAATGTGACAGATACTGCAGCTGGCTGTGATTCAGGTAAGGAACATGAATGATTCACGAGGTTGATAGAAGTGGAGTAAGTAATTCTTTCATCTTGATAATTTTCTCCCTGGAGCCAAATAGCTCACATATGGTGACAGCTTTGTAAAATAGTGAGATGGCCAGTAAGGATAGGGGGAGCTTAGAAAAAACCTGCTAAAAAAGATTTGATTTGGATATAAGAGATGGTGCCTGTGTCTGTGTTCCCCCCTCCTTCCTTCTCCCTCACTCCCCACCCCTTTTCTATTTTCCTTTTCCCTTTCCCTGGCTTTCTCTCTGGGTATGAAGGGAATTATTAGGAATAAAAGGTAGCTGGCCCAGTATGCTAATATCTCTGCTTTGATAAGTCTGAGAGATGTTTTAATTAGGAAGAGGATGCAAAGACTTAGAAGAATGTAGTTACTCATGTAATTTGAAAACCCTGGAAACAATCCTGAGGGGCAATAGCCTGAGGAACAGACACAGTTTATTTCGCTGGGAAAATGCAGCCAGATGTAGCTTGTATGTGGGCTTCTGATGTGGCTTTATAGGAAAATACCCTTGTGATTCAGTTTCAGTTGGTGCTTCTCCAGACAGAAGAGCCCTAAAATGCACTTAGCATGTTTTCAACTGCTGCTGCCCTGGACCTCTTACTTGCTTTAACAATGTAGATAAAGAGCATCTTTACCCAAGCCAAACCAATAATCTAGTAGACATGGGATGTAATCCATAGAGGAATCCTTGCAGTTAGCTAGAAGAGAGGAGATCACTTATTATACTACCAAACATCAGTGTGATTCGTTGCCAGAAGCTGAATCTTGCCAAAGAGGCTTTGCAGTGCCAAACCTGCCCATACGAGCCCACTGGGGCCTGGCGAGTCGCATCCAAAGAGGAAGGACAGTTCTCTGTGCCAGCCCCAGCATAAGCGGTTAGAAGCTCCTTGTTCCTGTGATCATGACCACCTCAAAATTGCTGCCAGACTGGGTACTCTTGAAAGGATGATTGAACCTAACTTAGAATTTACTTCAGTATCTGTTGCTACCTTCTTTCCGCTCTGCATCTCTTTGTCTGTTCTGGACAGGGAAGGAGCAGAGGCACTGGCCTTTAAGGTTACCTTATTCTATGTCCCTTATTGTCTCTGGTCACAGAGCCTTCTGCGATGGGATGAAAGCCGACTTTACTGGAGAGAAAGCAATGTTTCTCAGCAAATCCACTTGCAAGAAAGCCCAAAAGCAATTACACTAGGTAAACAAGAAGGGATGTTGTAGATCTTGTTCCTTTTTCTAGCTGGGTACTAAATGCAAAGCTGATGGGATTATTTGATTTCACCCTTCTAAATCCTACTGTGTGTTATCTTTGCAGAATGACTTTTATGTAATCTTTAGTGTGCATAAATACATGTTAACGAGAAATGATGCAATGAAAGCAAAATGGCAAGCAATGAAAGCAACGCATTATCATGCAAACATCATGATACTAGGCTTGTGATTTGATTTTATTTATTTTCCTTGTTAAAGGTAAGCCCATTGGCTTGGATATGGCAGGAATTCATTATGCTCTTTCCCCAGAGTGCAGATTCCTAATGTGATATGGAAGCTGGACACATATTGTTAGTTTAAAGGAATGAAGGAAGCTTTTTGTGGTTTTGATCATGATTTTCACCAGATCTAGTTGCATTTGTTCTCCTGGTTTCTATCAGGTACTAATCAAACTGGACCAAACTAGAGTGATTCTTTCAGACCTCCACCTCTATTTTCTTGTATGTGTTCGTCTCCCCACCCCATAATGAAATGTATGCTCCGTTTTACAGGGCATGATGAAAACTTTCATCAGAGCTTGTCACCTTGTCTTCAGGGGGGTTCTTAGCAATCAGCAGCAGAGAAGGAAATGTAAAGAGCTGTGTAGCAACTATAATGATTCTTTATTTCATTGCAGCTGCCATCCAGAGGGGCTGTTGTGTCTCATTTCACATACCAGATGGTGCTGTGGCTTCTGTCCTGAAGTTTTGAGCCTCTTTAACACTTCTCATAGCCATTTCTGAAGGAAGCAAATTACATCCTCTGGAGTTAGATGTAGAAGAGGAAATCAACTAGATCACTTCTCATTTCTGCATTTCAGGGAAAGCAAAATACTTCAAGAATTTAAAAAATGGTTGGAAAAACTGTTTCTGTACTGGCTAAGTCAGGTGCATTAACCATTGAAGCAGTAGGCCACTTTCTGCTGTGTCCAGCTTCTGCCTGTGACCTGCACTGTAATACAGCGGGCATGCAACCACTTCTTCAGTATTTGTTGTTCAGATACCAGCCTAGCCTCACCTTCCTTATCTGAGGCCCCAGAGGTGTCCCTAGGGAATGAGAGCATCCACTTTCAGGTGAAAGTTGAGGGAACGATGTCTTACGGTGGGTCTTGCATTTCTGATTGTGAATTTACTTCTATGTTTGTGGAATATGTTGAGGTGTAAGGGCTTGCAGAACGCCCTCTTTTCCAGATTGGATTGCATGTTCATTACTCATTACCTCGTGATATGAAGTTTGCTGTGCAGAGTAGCAGTAGTGCTAGCAGTAATACCTAGTGTAATTAGCATTTGAAGGTAGGAACTCTGGAATCGGGCCATCCAAGTCCAATTTTGTATCTTAGGAATGATTAGCAGGAAAATTGCACCTGCATGAAAAAAGTCACTTTAAGCTTGGGCAATTTTCTAATTAGTGCGTGATGGACCTTCTGTTGTAGGAATAAATGGGGGCACATGTCCCTCTTCTACTTTCACGGGCAGGAAAATACATCCTGAGTATCTCGCTA
This sequence comes from Strigops habroptila, assembly GCF_004027225.2. Classification (NCBI taxonomy): domain Eukaryota; kingdom Metazoa; phylum Chordata; class Aves; order Psittaciformes; family Psittacidae; genus Strigops; species Strigops habroptila. Next base: position 3,713,626 of record NC_044281.2, read on the forward strand.
CAGGAATGGCATCCCTGTGCTTTTGCAGTGTTCATACCATTCATACCCGTGCTGTGCAATTGCATTGCCATTCAGCCCCATCTGACATTTAGACATCTTGCAGTAGGAAATTCCATAAGGTGCCCACGTGCTGTGTAAAGTGGCATCTTTCATTTGTTTGACACTGGCGTGCTGGTAATTTCATTGCTTGAATTCCTGTTCTTGTATCGTGAATCAGTAGAAAAAGGAGAGATGGATCATCTTCATATTATGCCCATCATAATCATAAATACTTTAATAAAATTGCTTCTAACTGTACTATGAAGTGAGAATGCAGATTTAATAGTGTCTTACAAAAGAACAAAAAAGGCTGTGTCTTTTAGAAGACATTCTTTATGATGGTTACAGAACAGGAGAAAGGATTGGAGATGTAATGTTTAACTTAATTGTAGCTAGAATGGAGTTAGTGAGAACACTGTGGGTAAAATAACGATTCAGTCAAAATGTTATTTTGTCAAAGCTGGAGAGTTTTGCAGAGGCATATTTATATCTAGGATCTTCTTGCAGGGGACTCTTGGGTCTGCAGCAGAAAGCAGTGTTTTATGCACTGACCTCAGTTGCAAAGAACTTGCATTCAAATCATAGAATCCCCTCTTTCTCTTTTTAGGATGGGGGGGGGGGGGGGGGGGGGAGGAAGGAAAAAATGCTTTATAATTTTCAGTCCCGGGACTTTGCACATGGGATTTCTGCATTGCAGAGCTTCATACATGTTCTTGTGTAAAAATGTGCAAATGTCTTCCTTCTTCATTTAGCAGGAAGGCAAGATTTGGCATCTTAGCTTTTGCCTTGAAATAACAATTGTTGCCTTCTGCTCTGAGTACTTCATCTTCTCTGGGTTTGCTGGGGAATTCTGGGTAGCTCTGGGAGGATAGCTGCAGCATATTCCCAGTACCAAGGGGTGTGTATATTCAGTTGTTTATGAAAGATTTCCGTTGGTATTTGTTTTAAAGTATCACCTAGGGGATCAGGCACAGTTTGGATTCAGCGGTGCTACAAATGCTGCAGAAAGCAGTGTCCTTTTTCTGAGGGATCTCAGTTGTAAAGTAGGTGAGGCAGAAAGTGCATGACAGGAGAGCAATGCTCTTGTTTTGTAGAGAAGTAGAGATATATAATGATCAACTTCGGCTTAATGGGAGCCTGCAGTAGAGTTAGAACAGCAGATCTAAGATTACCCAAGGCTCAGAGTCGTCCTTCAGCCTCTCCTCAAGCCTGGGATGCTCCTTTGCCTCCCCCTTTCCCAGAGACAACCAGGTGGTGCCTTGCAGTGAGCCAAGGCAGGTGCTGGGTGTAGTAGATAGAATCATAGAATCGTAAGGGTTGGAAAGGACCTTAAGATCATCTAGTTCCAACCCCCCTGCCATGGGCAGGGACACCTTGCCCTAAACCATGTGGCTCAAGGCTCTGTCCAGCCTGGCCTTGAACACCGCCAGGGATGGAGCATCCACAACCTCCCTGGGCAACCCATTCCAGTGCTTCACCACCCTCACTGTAAAGAAGTTCTTCCTTATATCTAATCTAAACTTCCTCTGTTTAAGTTTGAAGCCATTACCCCTTGTCCTACCACTACAGTCCCTAAGGAAGAGTCCCTCCCCAGCATCCTTGTAGACCCCCTTCAGATACTGGAAGGCTGCTATGAGGTCACCACGCAGCCTTCTCTTCTCCAGGCTGAACAGCCCCAACTAGTGCCTATTTCCTCCTGCTGAATGAGGTAAGTGATACTGACTCTCAGAAAGCTCCTACTGAAATACACCTGCTAGATAGTAACTGTGGTGCTCAGTGCTCCACAAACCTTCCCAAGCATCAGGCCCTCGTTTCATTGAGCACTGTGCAAATGAAGAGTGTTACTATGCCCCAGCTGGGGATGTGATTTCAGAGCACAAGTGGAGGACAAACAGAGCCCTCCACTGTTCTTGCCAGGGAGAGGACAAGGCAAGGTAACAGTGATCCACACCTATGAAATGGAGAAGCCTTGGCTTACCACTTCACGCACCAGTTCCTGGGAGTCCTTTGTAGGCAATTGCCAGACAGTGGAGCTGAATGCAATAGTAGTTATTAGTATGTTAGTAAACTATGAATATAGTGCAAATAATAGTTAATGTAATAGGCTGGGTAGTGCAACAGAAGGTAAAGACTCAATCATGAATCCACAGCCTTTTTGTCCCCGTTAGTGATATACATAAGTTCTTCCACGAAGACACATCTGGCTGTTAGCGTCTGTTTTGTGGACTACCAGTGGCTTGGTAGTCTGCACCAGAAAGACTTTTATTTCTACGTTCAACCGTGCAAGAATTTGTCATTGACTTCATAAAGTCAAGACTGCAATTTTATGCCTTGGCGATGGTGGTTAGTGTCACTGAACAGCTTTCAGAAATCCTGAAGCTGGGTGCAGAAGCACTATGCCAGTGCAGCACTGCTTACAGACCAGGGACTAGTCTTTCCTAGTGACACAGGCTTATACCAAGTAAGGAGGGTCTTTGTCCTTTCACAAGAGCTGGGAGAGTGACTGCTGTTTGTTACCGCTTCCAAGATGCCAGTGTTGATGGAGGGAGGGAGGACTTCACTGCTGCTTCGTTAGATTTGTATTCTGCTCATGTTGCTTAATGTGAAATTCTGCTCCGCTGCAGTCAGTGGGGCTGTTAGGACTGGTGCTGAGATTTCACCACTGGTGCTTGCAGGGTGACCAAGATTTGTGTTTGGTTTCCATGCAGAGTGTTGAGGAAACTGAGAGCTGGAGGGAAGGCCTGCAAACCTGCTTCCCTCCTGCCTTTCTGCAGGGCTAAAGAGAAACAGCTCCTTCTCAAAATACCAGCTCTTCAGATTCACTGGCTCCTTGCTTAACATGAAATAGTCTTGATTTAAGGGACATTGAAGCAGCTGGAGTCAGGCTGATTTTAGACCTTTCTGAATTGTTTCCTAAATGTAACGTAAGTTGCAGGGAGAAATTTACAGCAGGATGAGAACAGGTATTTCGAAGTGTCAGATTGTGTCTGTAAATTGCTGTGTCTGGTAATAAACCCACCTGTCAAGTAACGGGCAGTCGCAGCCTACTGGTGAATCTGATTTTGCTGTGTGCTGTTCCTGGAGTGAATCACAGACACAGCAAAACTAGTGATTCTTTCTCATAGTCTCAACAATTCTTTGGAAGTTCAGGAGAAAGCAAACCTCGAGCTGTTAAAGAACTCAAAGGAGATAAAATTTTAAAGCTATACAGTTAAACACTTATATCACGAATTCTTTAATATTTGTTCTTCAAATCTGCTCCTTAGCATGGTTATATGCATAAGAAACAGTAGCCTACAAAATCTTCCTTTAAATATTCAGTTTGCCATATATTGAGTATTCTACTTGCTGAATGTTTTGAGCACGTATCCAGTGTGATGTCTGATGGGCTTTAATTCTTTTGGCTCAGCCATCTGATCTGAAGAGGGAAGCAAAATTATAGCCATAAAACTGTACCCTCTGATTCCCCTTCCTGTTCTATTTATGATTTTTGCAACCAGGATGAATAAACTCCGTAGTCAGCGCTCAGATGGGTGGGTGTATAGTTAGCTCATTTCTCTGCACGTGTCCTCAGAACAGAATAGTAAATCTGGCTATTTTTTGAAAACACTCTGCTGTAATATTGTAACTGTAATTCTTTTGGCATGTTTGTGTTTAGATGGGGTATATGGGGTGAATGAGACAGACCTTCCTGGAGTGCTACCCGTGAAGGTTATGTGTAAGTTCATCGGATGTCAACTGTATTAAAACACTGGAAAGATACCAGGGTTGCAAGGCTCAAGCTTCCAAAGGCTTGGCATCTCTTCCTTGCAGGGGAAACCACAGCAAAACCCCTGTCCCAAGCTGAGTGCTAAAGCTGTATTTTAGGTACCAAAGGCTAGAGGGGGTCAGAAACATGGTTTGAAGTTGTGTCCTCTCTGAGACTTTACCTGACTGGCAAATCTTACAGTGTATATTACCTGGTGAGGAATGTTATAGTGTGTATCAGTAAGCGCTGGCGTTGCTGATATGCAAGGCTCTATATTCTTCCAGATAATTTGTTCTAGCACGTCTTGATCCTGGAGATTTTTTGACAAATTGCATGACTTCTGGAGCATAATTTACTTTAGCTTCAAACTCACCGTTTGCTATGTGCTAGTTTCTAGAGCTCTTCAAATTCCTATTAGCATTTCCATGGTGAAATCTTCAGAGGAGCAGGGAAAAAAGATCTGTTTTCTTTTTAACTTTGCATCCAATTTGGCGAGGAAACTTGATGTTTAACCACAGCTGAAGTATGCTTGTAACAGGCCAATAACTGGGGTACAGAGTAATACTGAGTGCGTGTCAACAGGTGTATTTGCTAGATATTCAAGCTGGTGTGGATGCACAACAAAATAGATAACTTCCTTAAGCTGTTTTTAGCTTTAAGGTCATGAAGAATGAAATAACTTCTCCTCGTTTAAGTGACTCCACTTTAATCCGGCTGAGAAACAATACCAGGCTTTATTGGTGTAAAGGGACTTTCCTTGCTCTTTGCCTGTATAGTTCCTGGTCTAGAAATCAATAAAAGCCTGCAATATTTATGTGACATCTTGAAGTCCTGTATACAAAAGCTCTCTCCAACAACAAATATATGAAAATTCCCTCTACTTTCTGTCTATTAGAGCCTTCAGCTGGGAAATGTCAGCGAAGGACTGCTCAGCTGAAACATGACCTGCAGTTTTTCTTGAATGAAAGAGACATTGATGTTGCAAAGTATTGATGCCTTCAGAAAGATGCAGTTAAAGAGCATTTTTATTTACTTTACAACATCAACCTTTGAGCCCACAAATGAAGTCATCATTTACAAATTACTCTAACACAGAGATAACCAGCTCTTGCAGCAATTTTCACCTCTGAGAGTTGGGGAAGATCTGTGTTACTCTTCACTGGAGTAGCACTGGGAAGAAAAATGGGAGGCTTGTTTGTTTGGGCTTTATTGGTAAGGACCTAATGTCACTAAAACGTTGCCATATGCTCTTGTTAAGGTTCTTGTTTTGGTCATCTTCTCTGCCTGTTACCTGACGGCCTCTTTAATTGTGTAAATTAATATTAACTGATGCTGAGTCTGGTTTTTATTGAGACAGTCCTAGAAAAGAAGGGGGCAGAAACCCCTTCACATCCTCACATTCTGCATTCAACTTAGCCCATTTGTTCTAATGTCATAAAGTGATTTTAGACCTAGCTCAGATTCAGTCATTGCAAGTGAAATACTGCTATTACAGAAGAGAGGTGCAATATTCCTGTTTGTTCTTTAGCACATACTGTGGCATCCCAATTAAACATGATGGTGTTTTTTCAAAAGCTGCTGAACAGACTATTTTTAGATAAAGAATCTGGCACAGCCCACTAATGAGAAGTTTGTTCCTTGCTGCTGCTAGCCACAGCCTCTATTTTCTTTTCAACTTTGTTTAAAAGCCATGTAAGTAAATATTGCTGGGCTCTTGCCTTTTTAATCTGAAGATCAAATCATTCCCATGAGGAGCTTCTGTGTCTTCTGGCACAGCTGTACTCCTTCGTAATAAAGGACCAGTGTTTTAAAGTGGCTGATAACATTAAGTGCTTTAAATTCTGGGTGCTCTGACACGTTCAAAACAGCTGGTTTTCAGAATGTCCTCAGCCACCCTGTATTAAAATATGAGATTCTGCTAGCTGCCTGCACAAAATGCCCAGCAACACCCTTCTACTTTATAGCGATACTTTAAAGCAAGGTTCTTGAACAAGGAAGATGGTATCCTCTGAAAATGGTGCCATGGGTTCGAATTTACCTCTGAGGCTGTAATGTGTATCCTCTGGTTCTGCCTCCTTGTTACCAGATGCAGGTGAGGAGAGGGTGACCTATGGACTGGGCTGAAGCCCTGTGGCTGTCGGTGGCACCACATGGTGGCTGGGTACCAGGACAGGGAACGTGAAGGGAGTATGCAGAAACTGAGGGCTGATCTCTTCAGCAAAACCACCAGGGGCAAGCTTGGGCAAACACAAGTTTCTGTCTTCTCATTTCACTTCTCATTTCAGTATTCTTGCTCTCTTCTCAAGCATACCAATTGGATATACTTGCCTGTGTTTGTTTACTGCTCTGGTGCTGCTCTTCTACTATCCGCAGAAGCTCGGTAGGGGAGGAAAGTTACAAACTGCCACTCAGCACTAGGTGGTCACAAACAAAACACAGTTCCAAAAGCAAAGCCTGCTGGGGTCAGAGCATGTCCATGCCCGTCACTGTCAGTTTTGCCATCAACTCCTGAGGCATCTGGCAGTGGCTTCAATAGAGCAAATTTGCTTTTAGCCAGCTGATGGTCTGCTTCCTGGGCACTTTTCCTTGCAGTGCATATAAACATCTCTTCTGGCAAGATTTTCCCCTGCACTTCCATGAAAGTCAGCAGAGTTGTGCTGATTTATGCCAGCTGAGGATCTGACCTTTGCAGTCCAACCTGCTGAATTCCTCAGCAGCACCTGAATTCTGAGGGGACACTCTGCAGTTGCAGAAGATGAGGGACATTGCTTATGGTCTGTCATAAAAAGTCCAAAGCTTTCCAGGGAAAAGTCATTAATTTCAATTGCTCTCATATCTAACACTTCATAACGGAGACAGTCTGTCACTGGTGAGGCTTTTTGCTGGTCTCCTGCTAGTTCAGAGCTAAAGAAATTGTGGCTCTTGGAAAGAGGCTTCTGCTGTTAGGGCTATGACAGTTGGTGATTTTTCAGTCTGGATGTGTTAAGATGAGCAGCTTTTAATTTGTCGTGGAAATTAGTCATTTAAAATAGACATTTTCATAGTTAAGTGAACTCACTTAGTGTGAACCACTGTATGAAAAGCCACACAGAGCCAGCCTCACTTGCTGCTCCATGTGAATCTGGAGCAACACTTCATCAAAGTCAGTAAATTTAATTTAAACAAAGTAAATCCAGCATGAATGACTCTGGAATCAAGTCTCATGTTTTCAGACATCTGTGGTGGTTTCGGACCCGACTGGAAGCTATTGAGAAACTGCCACTGGGTGATTTTAATGGCCCACAGGAGAGTGCTTCTATAAAAATGATGGAGTGGCACAACTCGTTAGCTGCAAGCTCTGAAGGTGAAATAGATAAACTTCAGAGCAAAAAAAAGGAAGTGGGTCTGCAAGCCATTTGTAGGATATGTATATGCCATGCAGTTGAGGGTGAGAAAGCACCCACTGGATTGCCTGTCTGTATATACAGTGTGGGCCTGCTGTGTCTACCATGTGCTGCTTCCCTGCCCTGGGGCACAAACTGCCTGTAGGCACAGAAGAGGTAACACATTTAAATCCTAGATGGTTTGGCTTTTAAAGGCAGCTAAGTGATGTTTGGACCATAAGGTGGGATTTCAAGTAGATTAAGTGATTTAGGGGCCATGTCCTCACTACCTCAGGGACCACCATCACCATTAGCAGTGGGGGTTAAGTTTCCTGTGCTGGGACTTCAGGGCTGGAGAATATTCCTGTTATGTGGCCAGGATTAGTGGCTTCTAACGTCTGTGTGGGCCTTTGATACTCATTAAATCTGTAACTCTCAAATTTCCAGTTTTCCCATGATGTTCACGCAAAGGGAGATTTCACAGGTACTTCAAGCCTTGTAGGATTTATAAAGATATCTAGGGGGGTTCTACTAAAGTGCAAGGGCCCAATTTGCTAACAGGAGTGGGAAGAAAGTGAAAAAAGAGCTGGTTATCCAAACAAGAGGATACGAACTTCAAAAATTTGGGTATTCATTTCAAAGTGTCTACTACCACCTTATCTCTGCACAGTTTCATAGCTCCTGCTGCTTGGCCAGATGGCAAGTTGATTAGTAGCCCGAGCAGCTCTGATGGCTTTTGCCAAGAGCTTGCTAGTGAAGAGGTGCTGTGGATTTGTGTTTGTTTCTTCCTGCCTTGCTGGATGCAGCAGCAGAAAGCTGATGGCAAAGCAAACCGTCTTCATATGCCCTCTTTTATGGGAGCAAACCAGCGTTGCCAGTTTATCAGAGGGTTTCTGGTTAGCAGATGCTGGTTAGAATGACGTGGACCTTGGAATACATTTTGGTTCCTTGTTTGGAAGTGAAGAGGTAGGGAAAACTGATGGCATTCAGGTCTGTTTATTGTAAATTTAACCTTTATTAACTTCTGTAAATTATGCCTGTTTACTTGAGGAGGAGCATAGTCTGAATCGCCTCATCCTATTGGCCTTGACATTCCTGCCATAAATCAAACCACCTCTCCTCCCAGCTCATGTCCACTGCTTTGAGGATCTGGCACATGTGGTTTTATTGCTTGTTTCACCTGTGATATTCAGATTCTGCATAAATAAAAAGCTTTCTGATGGGGTCAGATAAAGCAGGTCTTTCTGGGAATATTGCTTCATGGAGATGATACGTAGCAAAGTTCTTCCTCGCCACTTGTCTTGCTGAACTCAGAAACGTTCCAGTTGGAGTAGACTGGATGGACTGGGCTGACACTGATTCATCATTGTTATGCTGTGGTCAGCAGAGGCCTCAAAAACCTACCTGTTTCTGAAAAATTAGCTGTTGCTGTATATTCCTCTGGCTTGGATGCAGTATGTGCTGGTGATGAGACTGTTAACCCTCAGCGCTGTTGAATTAATGACAGGGGTCTACAGAGTAAGGTTTGCATGTTAGGTCTCTATTACCTGTGTTGAACGTGGTTTGGAGAGCTTCCTGTGGGAGAACCTGGTCAGTCATCCAGACAAAAGGCAGAAAGATACAAGTTGGCTTCTCCTCACGCATGATTGCTTCTTGGCACAAATGTTCCACCCCTGCATGCTTGGGTGCCTGGTGATTTCAGCAAGTGATAGACAGGAAGCAAGGGTCAGATTTTGACCTTGCATCTTGTGCTGGTTTTCCTCTGTTTCAGTGTTCAATTCCAGGCTCAGTGCTAAGGTAAGCACTTCGAGGGAAATCACTGTTCTTGAGTACCTTCTCCCTCTGTTATAAAATTAAAAGGCTCTTGAAGCCTCTGATCCTGCAAATGAGAGCACTACTGAGAATTTGAGTGCATCATTGGCTTTATTAGAGCTAGTCCTGAAAGTAAATTTACTTAGGTGTGTTAGTGTTTGCAAAGGGAGGTTTTGATCCCATGAACTGTCATACGGGGGAGAGGCCTTTCCAAGCATTTCGAGAGGAATGAGCCAATAACAAGTACACCTCTAAGTGATTTATAGAAGCTTGTAATCTTGCTGTAGTGTCAGTACTCCTTCACAAGAGTGAGCTTCCTGTGCACAGTGTCTGACAGCACTTAACTCAAGGTCCAGTTAAATGCAGCTGGGAGGAAGGAGCTGGCTGAAAATGTCAGCTTGAAAACTGCATATGCTTTGTTCAGTCTGGATATTGCTGACATGAATATGGATGATGAGTGTCTCTACAGCTGTCAGTCCATTTACCCCAGTGCAAAACCAGTGTGACAGCTATGTCTGGTGTCTGTCATGAGTCACATTGCTTATATTTTGCATATTGGGATTGTTTTTTCGCTTTTATTTTAGTTTGGTGTGTCCAACATTTCAACATATCTATTTCTAAAAAGCCCCAAACCTTGGATGATGAAAGTGTGGTCCCAAGGGATTCTGAAGTGTGAGGAATAGCAGAACCTGGGTGGTCAATGATTAAGATACTTCTGATTTTTCTGGGTCACTGTGTTATTTCTTGGGAGTTATGTGTGGGCTGAAATAAAGCAGGTGTTTAGGCCATTTTGATAAGGAAATGTCAGCTTTAGTCTATGAGTACAATGAAATCAATAAGCTCAACAAAGCTGTGAAAGGGAGACTTGGCCAAATAAGCAAAGGGTTGAATCCCACAGCTCTGTCCGCAAAATAATGATGCGGATGTTGTCTACCTAGACTTTAGTAAAGCCTTTGAAACCATTTACCACACTATTCTCTGGGGAAAACTGGCTGCTTCTGGCTTGGATGGGTGTACTCTTTGCTGGGTGAAAAACTGGCTGGATGGCTGGCCACAGAGTGGTGGTGAATGGAGTTAAATCCAGTTGGCAGCTGGTCACGGGTGGTGTTCCCCAGGGCCCAGTATTGGGGACAGTTCTGTTTGATATCTCTGTCAATGATCTGGTCAGTAAATTTGCAGAGGACACCAACTTGGCTGGGAATGTTGATCTGTTGGAGGACAGGAAGGATCTGGACAGGCTGGATAGATGCGTCAAGGCCAATTGTATGAGATTCAGCAAGGTTCAGTGCTGGGTGCTGCACTTGGGTCACAACAACCCCATGCAGTGCTCCAGGCTTGGGGAAGAGTGGCTGGAAAGCTGCTCATGGAAAAGGACCTGGGGGTGTTTGTTGGTAGCCAGCTGAGTATAAACCAGCAGTGTGCCAAGAAGGCCAGTAGCATCCTGGCCTCTATCCAAAATACTGTGGCCAGCAGGGCTGGGGAAGTGATTGTCCTCCTGTACCTGGCACTGTCGAGGATGCACGTCAAATACCATGTTTGGTTTTGGACTCCTCACTAAAAGAAAAACATCGAGGTGCTGGAGTGTGCCCAAAGGTAGGTAACAAAGCTTTAACAAAATGAACAATTTTGTAACAAAGTAATGGTAACAAAGGAGTGGTCTAGAGAACAAGTCTTCTGAGGAGCAGCTGAGGGAACTGGGGTTGTTTGGCCTAGAGAAAAGGACACTCAGGGGAGACCTTATTGCTCTCTACAGCTACCTGAGAGGAGATTGTAATGAGAAGGGTGTCGGTGTCTTTTCCCAAGTAACAAGCAATAGGACAAGAGGAAACAGCCTCAAGTTGCACAAGAGGAGGTTTAGAGTGGATATTAGAAAAGAATTCTCCACTGGAAGGGTTCTCAAGCACTGAAAAGGCTGTCCAAGGAAGTGGCTGCATCTCCATTCCCAGAGGTATTTAAAGATGTGTAGTTGTGGCACTTGAGGACGTGGTTTAGTGGTGGATTTGGCAGTGCTGGGTTATCAGTTGGACTCGCTAATCTTAAAGGCCTTTTCCAACCTAAACAATTCTATAATAGCTGCTCTCTACAACTGCCAGGATGAGATTGTATCCTGGGTGTTGCCAGGGACTCACAAGAGGGTGTGGGAAAGCTGAGCATGCAGCAGCAAACCAGCTGGCATCAGGCAGCCTTTCAGCTCGGGTAGAGAAGACCTCTGAAATGCAGATGTTACTTCAAAGCTAATGCAAACTTCAAGATGCTAAGAGCATGGGAGAAAGCAAAAAATGTTGCACAGATGTCTTCTGCAATGCTTTGTGTCCCTCTAAAGCCAGAAAGTGCACAGGCTTTTAAAGTAAGATCTTTTTAAAGGTTTCTGGCTACATTCATTTATAGCTTCCTAGAAAATACATAGGTAATTTTGCAGCAATGAGTGGTGATAGCATTAGTCTCCCAAGCTGTTCGTGCCCTGGAGAGGGGACATGAATGTGGACGTATCTCCAGGGGACCCAAAGGGCACAAGCAAAGGGTAAGGGCAGCTCTGAGGATCAGCAAAGGTCTTTTTAGAAGTCTGAGGGAAAGGTCTTGTCTTCTGCTATGTGTTTTGCTGCTTGGCAGTCTCAGGTCTGCTCTGTTTAGGCCACAGGGAGAGGAGGGGAAAAGCTCAGATCAGATTTATTTTAAGGAAGAAGCAGCTGTTTGTGTCAGGTTTCAGGGTCTGCTCTGAAGAATAAGAAGTTTATCATGCTTCATGCGACCCAACCCTGTGATAATAATGTGGCTTCATGTAAGAGGAAACACTCTGAGCTGGTTACGGGTGGCCTTGACCTACTGTTAGGGAGGTCAGCACAAGGAAAATTCACTCAGCGAAGATGATTATTGAGCTGCTGGGGAAGACAACAGCTGAGGGCTGACTTTGATCATCCAGTGGCAATACATGTTGTGAACGAAGGCTCTCTGGAAAGGATGGGTGCTGTGGACAGCAAGAGTGCTTGTGACAGGGATCTCCAGCCCTCCATTTAACAGGAGAGAAAAAAGAAATCACTTTTCAGGTCAGCTGTTACTCTTGGCTTTTCTCTATATGTGTTTGGTTTCTGTGCGTGGCTGGTGTCCTTGTTTGAGCTGTGGTTTTGCCTGCCTTGCTATGCCAGGTGTTTCAGGTACCAGTCCAGCCGTCAGCTCAAAGAGGTGGCAAGGAATGGAGAGACCTGCTCAGCAGAGAGGATGCAGCTCTTCGACATGGAGTGGTGCTTGAAGGAGTGTTTCAGATCCTGGCACCTGGTGCATCCCTTGTACGAATTTGAGCACTGCGGTGATCTCCTTTCTAGTGTAGGAAGCTAAGGGGACTTCAGGAAAACCCCTTGAAGTGCATAAGAGGCATTTGGATGTGGGGGGTATTATGTCAGTTGACCCTCTCTCTGTCTACAGTATGACTTTGTCTCATGAATTTTCTTTGAATTTCACGTAACATCTTCAAAGTGTGGATACAACTTCTTTGTTGTGGGTTCCCCCCACCCCCTTTCTTCTACTTCCTTTGATAAAACTACTGATGTTTCTATGTTGCATCCTGCATTCATGTTCCTGAGCTTAACACTCTTGTTACTCTGTGGATAGCAAAAGCGTTGCTCTGGTTTAGCGTTTGTGCAACTGGAAACAGAATCAAGCCTTTTATCTATAGCTGGATTATGGGAGTCCTGCCAAAATAATTGATTTAATTTTTAATACATTGCTGATCGGGGCCAACTTCTGGGATTATTTTTTTTTGTTCTTTTCTTTTTTGACAACCCTAGGGACAGACACTACCACCTGTGCAGAGCTTCTCTAAACAGTAGCGTAGAGTGAGCGAGTGGCTCTCAGCCACTGAGTGAGGGCACTCAGCAATGTTCCTCATGATACACAGTGATTCCCTGACTTTCCAAACTTCTCTGCACGGGGCCAGTGCTCAGGTGGGTGTGTTTAGACAGCACCAGGCTTTGGTGAACCACTGACCACAACAGCAGCTTTGCTGAATTTGCTGAACAGTTGACAGTGCTGCATCGTTTCTTGCCTAAACATGATGCCAGCGTGTGGTGTCCTTGGTATTGACTGGCTGATGCCTATGTGCACGTGTGCACTTGGGATCAACCAGTGTGCAGGTGCTAGATACATATATGCCCAGAGTTTCACACATCAGAATTGGGAGAATAAGTTTCGTATGGAGTTGTCTTAGTTTCTGTTTCTTCCACTCCCAGTTCTGTGGGACTGTGTATAGTTTTATTTAGTGGACTCTCTAATCTGTCATTCCTCATGTGATACGCTCATATGCCTACAGAAGTGCTGTGCTTATGGAGCACACTCATAGCAGGGTTATGAAACACAGCCCAGTAGATTAGATGTCTCAGTGTTCATGGGAGGCCATGTCTGCTTTCCTTCCAGCTCCTTCCTTGCTGTGCATGACTCCAAAGACATTTCCTGTTATTTTCCCTACACTCACATCTAGTGTTAGGTGGGGTTCCTTTGCCTTTTTTCATGTACTCGCCAGTTTCCCTTTCAGCAGGACTGCCTGAGGCTGGATGAAATAGTGATAAGGAAGACTCTTAATAAAAGGAGGTATTATAGCTCCAAAATTATTCTCTGACATCAATATATTATAACCTCATTCTAATTTAGTTCCACCTTCTTCCTCTTTGCCTTCCCACCCACCTGCCCTCTTTTTATAATCTCCAATATTCTCCTTACACAGGAGAACGTGTGTGATTTCGTCACAAAAGCAATTTCTTCTTGTTGGGCAGTAGAGAATTAAGATTTCCCTCTGCATCTGCACTAATAACATAATTAAATAATAATAATTCTGATGGTTTACTTTGAGAATGCGATGGCCATTGCTCGTGTGATCAGCATGGAGATGTCCCTTGCTGCTGGTAAATGTTTGTGATTAACACAGAGCTCTGGGGTTTTGGTTTGTTATTTTTCTGTTCCACATTAATTCTTTTTTCTTTTCTTTAATTTTATTTTTAAGAAATACAGAAAGAGCCACTAGAAAACTTCCAGTACCTTTAACTTCATATTGCCCACCTTACTCAAGCCATGAAAATTGAATTCTAGCCAGGTTCTTCTGTCTGTCACGCTTGCTGGCTGCTCATGGACCTCTGTGCCATGAGGTCTTCGGCACTGACATGCTGGAATTTGTAGTGAATAGCCATTACTTATGGATGGCCTGGATATTTTTCTCTCAACAGAAGGCTTGAGTCATTCATGTTTCACATGCTCCTCAGGGTACAAGAGGCTGGAGTGACCTCGGGCAGCATGTACTCTGAGCAGGACATGTAATTAAAACCGAGAACTAGCAAACAGAGCTATGGCTGGTTCTCAGTCATGTGGGAAAACAACCCATAATTCCATGTTGTATTTCTTCCTCGATAGGGAGAGCGTACACAAGCTTGAGCTTGAGCTTAGCACGTATTGGTGAATCCCCAGAGATCATCAGAAAAGATGAGCTCCTTGACTCTGCTGAGACAGAGGAAGAGGTGGTAGGACACAGGAGTCACGGGCCTCTGTTTGGAGAGAGGTATGGGCAAGACTGCAGCTCCTCTCAGCTCCCATGCAAACAGTGGGGTCCGGTCCCACTCTATGCACAGGCACCACGGTTGTAAGTATATCCAGCTGGGTCCGATTCCCAAAGATGCTGGATGGAAAGGTTCCTAGCAGCCTCCTTGGTTGCTTGCACAGCTTAGCAGCCTTTCAGGAAAAGTCAGCAGAGGGGTGAATGGCCCATGTGGTGTTTTCCTTCCCACTGTGCAAATGAGAGGGACTGTAGCGAGGAGGGGAAGTGGGGTAGTGGGAACAGGCAGTGGGAGCCCAGGCAGCTGTCTGGCACCCGCTGTCCTCCTGCACCCAGTCTTCCACCTGAGTGCCAGTGCTGGGAAAGTGGCAGCCTGGCCCTGTAATTAAGTCTCAGCAACTGTGCCATGTTCAAGAGCCTGTCCTGCCAGCCCAGCAAAACCCCATGACTCAAGAGAGATCCTGCTAATTGCCCATGGGGATAAGCAAGAGACATATGCAGCAAGGCATGTCGAGCTTGCTGCTCCCAGCCCACCGAAATTTGCTTCTAGAAGGCTGCGTTTAGTCAGGCTGATGTGTGGGGCCAGCAAGGACTCGGAGCTGTAATTTGCACCTCCTAGCATGATTCGACGGTAATGGGATGAAATGTTATGGCAGGGTATTGACCTCTCGCTGCCGCAGTTGCTCTGGCATTGGGAGTAAACAAATGTTAACATGGAGGCGGTGATTCTCTCATAAACAGGCAGCAGGGATGCTTGGATGCTGTTTTGTGACAATGAATAGATCACACTGAAAACAACAGATGCTGATTTCAATAAAATAATAGCATTTTCAGGCAATGGTTTTCTGCAACTTCAAAGAGCTTTGTAGGCCAGAATTAATAAGCTGGTGTTACTGTGAGTTGTTGCTGCGCAGCACAGCAATAGACCTGTTTCGTTGCTGTCTTTCAGCTTAGCCTCTGTTCTTCAGTTAAACTGCTTTGCACAAAGGTAGTTCAAAATAAAATGTTGTACTGGCTTTTCGAATGAGCAGATCTCTGAATGACAAGAGGTTTGATGTGCATTGTCTGATTTAGTAATCTGACTGATGGACAGCCCAGTGTGGTACTGAGCATGCTGTACTTACCTGCAATTAATAGAGTGGTCCTTTACAAGTCTGTGCAGTTGGAGAACACTGATTGTTCCAGCCTCAATCTGCAATCTGGTCAC
This sequence comes from Strigops habroptila, assembly GCF_004027225.2. Classification (NCBI taxonomy): domain Eukaryota; kingdom Metazoa; phylum Chordata; class Aves; order Psittaciformes; family Psittacidae; genus Strigops; species Strigops habroptila. Next base: position 3,729,327 of record NC_044281.2, read on the forward strand.
TGCTCTCAGCTGGGTGAATTTGTGTACTGAAATTGTGTACTGAATTGTGCCCTGCCCCGAGTCACTATTCCAAGATCTCTGAGTCTCAGACATTCCCTGAAGAGCAACGAAAAGCTGAAATGCAGAATCGAACAGGACAGTGGACTGGAGAAGACAGAATGAGAATATCTCTTTTTCCTGGTACCAACATGGCAGCAGGTATCTTCTTCTCCATTTCTACTTTTCTATTAAGTTTGGAAAGGAACAGATAAACCTGCTCTTACAGGGTTAGGCTCTCAACACACTGCAGGCTGAACAACTGGTTGGTAATTAAGTTGTAGAAGAGCCCAGTGGAAGACAGTTTAAAGCTGCATATTGCTGCAGGAAAAGCATCAGTAAATGTTTCCTTCTCCATGCACCATTTTACTCATCCCGGTGGTGTGGGAGCCCTCTATCCACAGTGCCGGTTGTTTTCCAGTACCGACAGCACATGGTTAGTGAGTCTCCGCCTTCCAAGAAATGCATTCGCCTCCCACATCTGTTCTATAATGCGAATATTGCAGGTATATGAATAGAGGACTCAGTATGATGTTTTGGGTCACCGAGTAAAGCTTTTTGTTAATACAAGCTCTGTGTTTTGCAGTCCATTTTCCCGGAGATGAGGTAGATTTTCTGACCCTCCCTAGGAGGCTCTTCCAGATCCTCATTGCTGCAATGGTTGGAAATGTTTTCCCCTTTTTTCCTATGCAGGTGCTATGTCCTCCCATCTCTAAATGGTGGAGGTGTGGCTTTTGAGGTGATCTGAGATCAAAATGAAGTCATTACTCTCGCTTCAGTGCTTTGAAAGGTCTCATGCTCTGTGTGTACTGACACCTCTCTTTTCTTGTTTTTCTTGCTGAAAGATGTTTTATTACTTGCCCTAATTTCCTTCAGAAGATGTGACCGGGTTTGTTTGTTGGGCAGCTCTCGTTCTGCATGGGGAAGTGCTCCTCTGCCACAGCAACAGCTTTGCTGGCTTTCAAAAAGTAACAGGCTCCAATGTTTTCCGAGCCCTGCAGATGGCACTGCCTTCCTGGGCTATTGCAGTGCCCGGCGCACGGCCCTGTGCTGGGCTCTGTGTAATCTTCACAACAGCGCTTACAGCTGGACTAAATAGTTCATGTACCCGTCGGGACTTCTATCCCAAATCTTCCAGCCCGTTTTTACATCATCTTCTGTCCTGCACTGGGTGCAACACAGAGAGATTGTGACTTGTTCAACCCTGCTGACATTGCAAATTGCAGATAGGCAAATAGAGGTCTATTTTTCTATGGATGCACTCTCTGTGATTTCATGGTGGGCGAGACGATTTGTTTGCTGTTGGCAGTGTTTAATGGAGGCAGCAGCTATCGCAGGTGAGGGACCTGCCATACTTTCCAAGAGTCAAACTAAAATTCAGCCATGGCGAGGGGTTGTCAGTCGCTCCCTGTACATAAATCCTCAGCTACCTTGCTTCAAGGTCAATCGAGTATTTCATAGCTCAGAAGTGGTTTGCGTTGTCAAGTGACTGGGAAGTAATGCTGCCCAGACATATCAAATCTCTGGTTTCACTGCTTCTATTTCTTCTGTATGGAAACATGTGAGTTCTGCTTTGCTTGGGTGCCAGCATGACTGATCACATATGCACACCAGCGGCTCTGGACAAGCTGCTTGCAGCCCTTTGTAGGGAACTCCATTTTGTGATTGCAGGTGGAGAGCTGCTGCCTGCATGTGAGGAGGGGTTTTCGTGTCTAGCTGCCCAATGTGGAATGGGTATTTGAAATGCACCATCTCCTTGGGCTTTGTTAGCGCTCTTCACTTGGAGTATTTGAAAGGGAAGTTCTTGGTCTCTGCTGCCAACAAGCTTGACTGAGCTGGCTTTTACATTAAGAAGTTTAACCTGCAGCATATATGGCAGAATTTCTGGGCTTGATGCTTCAGTAGTTTTCTTGATTTCTAACTATATTTTTAGAGTAGTTCTGTACGTTCATACATGCAGTGTTAGGTTTGAGAGAGTTTTTTGTGCATCCCAGTTCCCAGAGGCAAGTGATCAATGTTCAAACCTCAGGTTGGGAATAAAAAGAAACTAAATCTCTGGGCTGTGAAGAAAAGCCTGAAAGCCAATGAATGGTTCAAAATCCATAAGGCAGTCAGGTATAAACTCAGAAATAATATTTTGGTCTGAGTGTAGTTCTGATTGTACAGCAAAACACAATGTACGTTTCTGGGGCACGTACACATGCAACAGTGTGAGGTCTGGTTGAGGGAACATACACAGTCTGGGTTCCTGGCTTTGGTGCCCCAGAGTACACAAGCTGTGCATCAAATCTTCATGATGGGATTAATTAGCAAAACCATCATCATGTTACAGTACCATTAGCATCAAGTTATTTAAAACATTTCTGTTGGACATGGGTCTATAATGTAGCCAGTTAATTTGTTATTAGAGTTGGTCAGGAATTAGAAGCTAAGTTGCTCTTAAATAGCAGCACTTTACTTCAAAGACTTCGTATGTCTTTGCCGGATTTAGGTGGGCAGTAAGCTGTGTGTCCCTGCCACGATGGCTGTTTGCAGGGTATCAAATCCATGTTCTTTGATATGGCGACGACTGAATTTCCTGCTGGGAAAAAAACATTTCCAGAATAATCAGTATTTTTTTAATCCTTAAAACAGTTTCCTCTCCTAACCCCACCCCACTTAATTTTGAAAGTAGCTGAACCATTAAAACTGAAATCCCCTTTCTGCCTCCAGACAAAAAAGGCTGCCTGGGTTGACACCTCTCACGGAGGCTTCAGTGTGAATGGTGTAGTCTGGCAGAGCTAATAACCAAACCAGGGTAATGGTGAAAGACATTCAAAAACACGAGCATGTGGAAATATGTATTCAAGGCTCCCAGTGTCTTTAGTTCTGCTGACATTAATCTCACTTGTTTATTTGTCCGTGACCCTTGGCCAGGCCTTGTCTTTTCTATGCTCAGTGTGTAGAGTGCATGTAAATTTGTAGAAATTTAATGTGGGAGCACATTTCACCATCAAATCCTCAGCTTTCCACTGCCTCCTCGTTGTTCTTTCCTTTTTCTTGGAGCATGCAAAAATAGCAGTGTGGTACTGCAACACCCTGTAGCCTTCCTGCCATGCTTGCTTCCCTAGCTACTGCACAGAGGCAGGATCCAGGTTTCATGAAAGAAAACTGAATTGGCAAAAGAGTCAGAGTGCACAGAGGAGTTTCTCAGGAAGTTCAGCAAGAAAAGGTTCTGGCAAGCAGATGCGCACCAGCAGCCTATTTGTAGCTTTAGGGAGACTTCCACCAAGGCTGAATGTGATGCTGGGCACCCTGAGCTAGTTGGAACTAGATGACCTTTGTGGGTCCATTCCAACCCAAACCATTCTATGGTTCTATTCTGTAACTTGCAGTTATTGGTGTACAATAGCCATTTCATGTTGTGCTCATGTGAAATGTCTAATGCAGACCTCTAAAGCGCTACACTAATGCTGTAGCTTTGAGGCTTGGGGTGACCCGCAGGGACTCCACAGCAAGTGCAGACAGGCGTAGCTGCAGGCAGGGCAACAGGACTCTGCCCGTCACCTGACAAACCAGTCCATGGTGGGCTTCGAGCTACTCATTTGAGGATAGGGTTTGCCCTTCAGTGGTTCGTGTCATATCTGCAGAAATATGCCTGCCTTGGAGACTTTTCATTTTGATCCTTTGGGATGTTCCTGGTTTGGTAGGAATTTTGGATGTCAGTAAGTGGTAAGAAGATGCTGACGGTGCTGGTATAGACACAGGTTTTCTCTCGTGGCTCTCGGCTAAACCCAAGCAAAAATACCCTTTGAAGGGTAAGTGGGGCCATGCTCTATTTTTATTTCTGCTTAAAATCTTGACTTACAAATGGCTTCTTATTATATACTGCTCTAAAAATTAGAGATATATATATATTTGAACTGCCTTTTGAAGTTATTGACTTACCAGCCCTGTCACTAAACCAGAATTGAATCCAGCACCTCCTGATTGTTATCAACTGTTCCTGGTTGGCTCCAGTGCATGATTGGTATCGATCTTGTGGGAATAAAACTAACAATGCTTTGGGTTTGGGATCTGGAGAGATATTTATCTTTCCGTCTGTAACTGTCATTTTCTATAAAAGAACATATCCAGGTCTGTAAATTCACATTACAGTTACACATTTCATTTTCTACCAATGATTTTCATTGAAAACATTGGGCAAGATGATGAGTTTTTGTTGTACAGCTTTTCACTCTGCTCTTGTCTGTTCCTGAGGGCTAATGAATATCAATATGTGGGATTCTGGGAGATGGAGAGGGGTGGAATAATTTTACAGCCTAAGTCTTCATCATGTGTCAGAACTATATGATGATTTAGGTTTTTATTGCGTACATATTTTATTTGTATATTGTATTTGGGTCAGATGCTCTTTAATGAGTTTATTGACTATCAGGTTTATGGACCTATCAAAAAGGGAGGAGAGACATGAATGTAATAAATAAGCATTAATATTAGTTCATCCTATGCCGTGATGTTTATTCAAATGGGGGTTTTGCATGGAATTTGAGCTGGAAAAGGGAAAAGTGGTCAGAACCCTTCTTTTTTTTTTTTCTGTTTTTGCTCATTTTCTTCCTCTGATGACAGGGCAGGAGGTTCCTCAAAAATGGAGCAAATGGAGCAGCTACAAGGGAGGGGAATAGATCCCTCCAGGTTTGTTTCTCTTAACCCTGGCAGTTCCAAACAGCAGGGTGCTTCAAGACTGTCTTACAGCTTTGGTGGGACAAGACAAAAGGAGGCATCCAACCTGCTGCTTTGCTTCCAGCCTACGAGAGTTTGCTGGCCTGGATGAGTTGCTGCTCCTCTTGGTAGATTTACCTCCCTTTATTGCAGGGGCATGTCTTGGTGATCATGTCATCCATGGGATTTGTCTGCTCAACTTAGGCAGGTACAGGCTCAGATGCACACACAGGCCTGCATCAAATCAGATACAGGTGCTCACCCTGACATGTTTCCACACATGAGTTGGTGATAGGATCAGTTTCAGATTAATGGGACTTGGGAGGTGCCAAAAGATGGGTCCTGGCTTGTGTAGTGTGGTGGCTGGAAAGAGTTTAGCCATTCCTCTAAAGCACTTGAACTGGGGCTTCTAAAGTCCTCCTTAAAGCTAGAAAATTAGTGGGAAGGTAGTGAGCTGACAACACAGAGTGCTTTGGTCTTACAGTGTTAGGAATGCTGCAAAGTGGAAACCAAGAAGTTGTTCTGTGTTAGTCTGGATTTGGAAATTACCAGAGATGTGCAGAATTTACCACAGGGAAAGAAGTCTGTTATTTGTTGTCCTTCACTCCTTAACGTTTTGTAGCACTGGCTTGAGTTTCATTTAAAATGCTCTGAGGAACTCACTTAATGGAGCAAACTGAGCTTTCTGTGAAACAGGCATTGATTTAATGGGGATGGTTTGTTTCATTTTTCATTCAGATGTGCACTGCTTGATACGGCTTAATGGTTATTGATATATTAGTAAATCATATGCTGTTTCTAAATTCATGTATATGTGATAATAACTTTTTACTCATCTTATGCCACTTCCAGTGAATAGGAATTTAAACACTTCCTTCCAAGATGCCAGAGCAATTTTGCTCGCTGACCTGTACAGAGAGAGGAATGGTAGCCAATTTTCTGGGAAAATACAGGACCACGGAATTCCCTGAAGTGTCAGTGTCCTGGAAAGATGCATTTTTGACAGCACATTATGAAAATAATACCATAAAATGACCTTGATACCACACAAAACAGAAGCACCTTGAAAATGTTGGGCTCTTTTGTGGTTCAGATGAACAACTGTAACATTGTCACATGTCAGGAATTGACTGGACGCATCTTCCAGATTCTCACTACTGAAGGGACAGGAACAATGGAAAATAAAGGCAGTGCTCACAGTTTTGTGGTCACCTTTCTATGCTGCATAATGCCATAAGGCAGTCTTAACAGTAGGCAAATTGGGAGGGAAGAGGAAACTGCCTGGAGGAGGCTGAGATAAGAGTTACAAAACACCTCTCTGAATTCTGCATTGCTAATGGCTTGAGTTTGTTTGTATGCACAGGGAGGTGGTAAAACAAGACAGAATAATCTGAGTAATTGCTGTGAATAGAAAAACACGCAGTGAGGAGATATAATGAGAGATAGATGGTACATTAGTGTGAGTTGCAATGTTATCAAAAGGTTCTGCTCAGCTGCTGGTGCAAACAGAGCTGCTGAGCTTAGAGCTAATGCAGGAGAAGAAATGAAAAAAATAGTCCAAGTTCCTGATTTTCCTGAGCTTTGCCTGTGGACTTTGGGAATTCAGACAGCTTTCCCTGGGTGAAAGGTTTGACGGATGAGAAGGAAGGAGACAAGGGCTCTGTCTTATTGGCTGCTAAGGGAATTCCAGAGTGGTGATGCTGCGCTCTCTGCTGCAAGTACAGTGGAGGTCATTAGCTGCTGAGTGCTGGGAGCTTTAAAGGTGTAACTTGCTGATAGTTTCATTGCCTGTTGGTGGAGGAATGGGTTCTTGGGATATGAGATCATTACATCTGTAGGTTTTCCTTCAGCATCATGGATGTTAGAAACTACTTTTTAAAGAAAATGTAACTTCCTAATCCTGTAGGAGCTGAGGTTTCAAAACTTCTGGGAGAGCTGACATCAAATGTGTGGCAATCAGGACCACTATTAGCTGTGATCACTTTGTGTGTGTTCAGCTCCTATAAAGAGCAACCTCCCCTGTAAGAGAACAGCACGTAATTCATAATACAGACTGATAAACTGAGGTCTGTCCCTGAGCTGAAACATCTGTATCTCAGGCAGTGACAAAAAGTGGCTAGCAATGACGCAGAAGGGGTCAGAAGATCAGCGTTGACTGATGTTTGGCATCATGGCAATTCTTCAGGTTTCTTTTCTTCCACTAAGGAAAACTGCACTGCCCGAACTGTGTGGCTACAGCTGAGGACTGAGGGCATTGGAACACTAGTGGCAGAGCTGTGACTAGAATATTCTGGGAAGTGCGAGCTTCCTGGGGAGTTGCCAGCAGCTTTCCTGGATGTTCTGGTCTCCCAGGACTGTTTCCAATTACAGGGTTGTGGCTACACATGCCCATGTTCCCACATTCCCTAAACATTGCCTCTCCCGTGTTTTTACTATTGGTTTTCAGCAGGATGAAGTTTTCCCACTTTGGAGCCCTTTCAGTGGGTAACTTGTGCCTCAGTGTTTAAGACAGGTAGAGACAGACGTAGTTTGGGACAAATGTTAAGTGAGGTTTCAGCCACCTTGAAGCCAAGTTTGGTTTTCTTTGAACTAGACACAAACTTCCACGGTAACTATGCTGCTGTGAAGTTTAGGAGTCAGCAGATTGACTCAGCCTTAGCAAGTCTCAGGGTGGTTTCTAGCATGGCCTAAACTGTCCTTTTGCTGTCGCTACCAGAGGAATTTATTCTCCTAGGGCAAGGTGTCTTCAGCCTGTCTCTGGCGTTGTTTCTTCAGTAATCAGTGGGCATTCAGTGCAGTTGGTGCACAAGCTCCTAGGGAAGTGTCCTATTCACCGCTGTGAGGAGTCTTCCTCATGCTGTCTCTCCATGACTTTTTCCATTGCACTGAGCAGGGTGGTGGCTGTAGTCGGTGGAGAAGACCCTTCCCAGCGCTCTCTTGCAGAAGAATGCTGTCATCCACATAGAGGTTAGAACACTTGGATGAAAGGCAGACTCCCAAGCAGAAGGTTTCCCTGATCTGCTTTAATAAAGTTAGTATTTCTCTTCCTTTTCACACAAGCATGTGGAACAAAACATTTCATTTCAGAGCAGATGGAATGTCAAATGAAATGATTTGGTGGGAGGATTCTGTTTGATCCAGGAGTGTTTGTTTAATTTATTATTTTCACTCTATAGTTTTTTGGTTCAGCAGCTGAACCAGAAAACCAATTATTCCTCCAGCCCCTGCCTAGAGGGCAGATACAGATGCAACTGGAACCATATCATTTTAATCTGAGCTTGAGATTTAGAGGTGGCGCTGAAAACTTTTGAGGTACACAACTGTCCAAATACTGCTTTGAAGAGAGTGATAGAAACACTCATGTTTGGATTGTTGTCACTTGTTCGGAGATTAATTGCATATTAAAAGATCAGGCAGAAATTGTACATTTTAAAATGGGAATTATGGCATTTGATCCTGATCATTTAAATTAGTTTCACAGACTTCATTATCTGACTTGATTGTGATCATACGCATGGCTTAGCCCACCCGAAAAGGGGTTGTTAGGCACAGAAATGAGGTGTTTCTGCAAAACACTGTTTTAGTTAGCTCTCTGCAACAAATAGAGCACAGAGACCAAACTGGGATCAGTACCTTGCCTGCTGTGTTTGGGGCCAGGGTCTCCCTGGCCAGGTAAAGGATGAGCATGTTGAGGCAGCTGCTTAGGTGGGATTATTGTGGGAAAGCATGTGCTAAAGATGTATGTTGTGGCTAAGGCTGGGAGCAGCATAGGGTCGTGGATTAGGGATAGAGCTGGAAATGTCTGGAGTTCCCCAGGTGCTATTAGGATGGGGCTGGTAGAAGGTAGTTTCCCAGTCAGGGTCAGAGTTGTCCTTGTATGCTGCTTTGCAGTTTCATAATTGCTTTCTAATTATTGCAAAGAAGCCATAATATATTTGTATGAAAAGCCTGGTGACCTGAAGACCTGACTGATGCAGCCTTGTAGCAACGCTGGAGCAGGGGGAGTCAAGACTTACTGATCCAGACATCCCAGAGGCACAGGTCCCCTTTTAATCAATAACAAATTGATTTCAGAGTGTCTGTGGCTTCACTGCAGGTGTTTCTTTGTCCCTCTTTTACAGCCACTTTGTGACTGGTTTAGAAGCTCTTCTCTTTAGGCTGTTAGTGTAACCTGGAGAGAGGATCCTTCGGAAGGGGCTTTGGGGTTGTGATTCATGTTCAGAAAGAAGCTGATTTCTGTCAACTGGTAATGGAAGTAGCCTTAGGGAAAGCATCATCAGGCTGAGTGAACATCCAGAACAACCTTCTCCTGCCCTTTGTTGTGTTACTTTTCTATGAACCTTTATGGACAGTTTTACCACTGAAGGATAGAGCAGTCTCACCGGGTTTCAGGTCAATGTACTTGGGTTTTATACTTTTGTTGAATGTTTTGCTACCAGGAAGCTCTTTAGCTCTTACTCAAACTGGAATGCAACCTAAATCACAATGATCCTCTCTTCACATAGCTATCGGTGACCTCTGCTGGTCTCAACAACTGATTTGGACTTTCTGGAGCTGTCTTTAAGTGTTGGCCCCAAAGCTGCACAGAGGCTGAGATCTATCCTTAGCCTAGTCTCTTCTTGTGCTCATGAAACGCCTTTATCCAGGCAGCCAGTTGGTGGCCAACTTCAGAAAGTGTCACTGCTGAAAGTCCTTCCAACACGTATACTGGTGCCTCATGTGTGCCTGTGGCTGCTGGCAGTGGTGTAGGCACTGATGTCACTCATGGGGTTGTTGTGAGTTCAGCAAAGCTTCCACCTCTTCTTTTTAAGGAAATGAAAACTCGAGCAAATAATTGAGCATAAAGAAGCACAATTGTTGGGTTTGGTTCAGTATTTTCCAGCTCAAGTTGAGCTATATGTGAGGACAGCATGTCACCCTGCTGGTGTCACAGGCGGGTAGGGTTTAGTCAATGGCTTGTAGGAGAAGCAGTGTTGACTTACATTTTTCATCTGAGTCCAGAAATTCTGCTTGAATTAAACATTCCAAGGCAACTATTGAAACTTGCAAAGGCAACTCCTGCTTGTAAGACGCACTTGATGTAGTATAATATTCCCAAGTATAGCAAAACTTACTGTTGGCAAGTCTTCCTTCACTTACAAAAGGGTCTTTTACTTTTTAAAACCCTTCCATTACTGTCTAACTACACTGGAACAAAAAAACCCCACAACCTTCTCTTTAAAAGTTGCAGTGTATTTTAGAAGAATACTGTGTCATTTATAATGCTGTGAAAGCCCTATTATTGACTTATGGGTTGTTTCCATTAGAAGATGAAATTATAGACCATGTCTAAAAAAAATCACTAGGAGACATGCATTAATTTTGAGTATTTAGGTGGGTCAGTGTAGCTCTAGTTGCAGTGGTGTGTCACTGTAATCCTGATGCTGTCACATTGCTCTCAGTGACAGCAATCCAGCTCCCACTTGATTGAAAAGTAGAATTTCAGCATTTTCAAAACTCTGAGCCCTTGGGAATCTTACCAGGCTCAGCGAGTTCAAAAGTTGGCATCTGTTGTTCCTCATTATTCCATAATAATTAGTGATGCAAATCCCACTTGGGGAGGATCTTCCCTGTGCTTTTAGAAACTAACAGCAGAAGACAGAGCCCTCAGAGCTCTGAGGTTCAGTGCTCAGTGAGATGATTATGCAGTTAAGTTAGTAAAGGATTAGAAAGGGCAAGTCAGCTGCCTCTGCTGCTCCTGGTAACACACGAGATGGTGTTTTCTACTTGGGTTGATTTTTCAAGACAAAATGCAAAGTGTTATGCGATGCATCAGTGATCTACAGCTGAGCAAGTCTATATAGACTGAATAAATGATCATTTTTATCTTGAAATATGCAGCTCCCCCCCAAATTTGTGATGTTTTACAATTAAAACTAATTGTAAAACTTACTAATTAGAATGATTTGGTTGACAAAATTCCTCGGATAACATTGTTCTCGATGATCTTATCTCACATGGCGCCTGTCAAACCTGGCCATGAGAGAATTTGGGCCCTCTGAATTCAGTCTTTTCTGTAAATGTTTATCTGAACTTGAGCATTGTTCTTGTAAGAAAATTTTACCTTGTTGTACAGTTACAGTAATTACAGTGTGTCTCAAGAGAGATTGTGGCTCATTCAGAAAAGGAGGAATACTGTCTAGCAACAGTTATCTTTAGAGTCAGATTAGCATGGCTAACACTGGAATACCATGCATTTTGGATCATGAGATGAAAAACCGTGCTTCTGTTATTCCTGTTCCCAGGAAGAGGTGGCTCTGATTTTTGTGCTACAACTTCCAGATGGGTATCTGCACTGTCCTGTCCCCAGTGTCATGGCCAAATGTTTCTCTTCAGACATGGCTGTTGGGTTTTCCAGCAGAGAGTCACTGCTACTGCTGCCAGTCATGTCAGGCCACCCCTCAAGGCCTTTTTCTGTCTCTCTTCAAAATTGTCTCTCAGTGATATGCAAAGCCTGATAAAACCCAGAAGTGATCAGCTGTCTAGATTGCATCAGGGAATTTCATATTCATGAAATAACTTAAACATGTTTCCTAGTCGCTCAGGTGATTTACTTTCAGTGTACAATTTCTCTTTGCAGTGTTTGACCCTTAATGGCTCATGAAAAACCAAGAGGTCCCAGAATGACAGTGGTGGCTGGAGGAGCTCTCTGCAGGTCTCTAGTCCAGCCTCCTGCTTGGAGCAGGACAGTTGCCAACACTAGACCAAGCCAGCCCTGGCTCTCTCCAGCCAACTCATGGAAATACTCCAAGGATGCACATTCCACCACCTCTCCAGGCCCCTATTTTATGGCTGCACTGTTGTCTTGGTGAAACAACTTTTTCTAGTGGCCAGTCTTTATCTCCTAAGCTACATCTTGTGACCACCATCCCGTCTTTCACTATCTGCCACTACTGGGAAGTGTTTGGCTCTTCGTAACTCCTTTCAAGTAGCTCTAGGCTCTTCTTTGTCAGGCTAAACAAGCTTAGTTCTCTCCAGCTCTCTCTTGTACCCTGAACTTTTATCCCTGGCTGCCCTCTCCTGGATTCTCTGGTTTCTAAGGATCCAAAACTGGGCACATCATCGCAGTTGCAACCTTGCCAGCAGTGGCACCATGTAAAGGGCAGTGTCCTGCCAGGATCTTCTCATTCATCTCATTAGGCAGTTTGCCTTGCTTATGATGGGAGCCCACCACTGCAACTTTGTGTCTGCCCCAACCCCACGTGCCTTTTCACTCAGCCAGGAGTGATGCTGCATGGGGTGATTTCACCCCCCTGCCCAAGATTGTTCTTCTCCTTGCTGAATTTTGTGTGGTTTCCTTCAGCCCACTCCCCAAGTTTCTCAAAGTCTCCTTAGTTGAAACAGCAGGGGATACAGACAGGTCCCATCAGCTCTGCATTAATTTTTAGTGTGATGAGAATGAGCCTGATATCTTCATGCAACATCGTGTGATACCATGTATATATCTCTTAGTTGAGGAAGGGAAGCCATAGCCACCACCATGCATGCAGAAACACACACTATTTATTGTATGTAGCATCCAAGTGTCAGTAAAACAGCAGGGCAAACATTTTCAATGCTTGTTTTAAGCCTGTGGTTCATCATCCACATTCCAAAAGATGTCACCTTTGTGCTGCAAATGTTCTGGCTACCACCCTTGGCTTGTTTGAAGCATATCTTAGCACTGCTTTGTGTTTTATGAGCCATGGCACATGAGATGTCTACAGTCAAAAAGGCTATACAAGAAGCTAATGCTTGGTACTAGATGCACACCTGAAACAGGAGCCGTGGCTGTTAATTTAAAACAAACAAACAAGAGACCCCCATCTTTGACTTGCTGAAGTTAGAGAGAATTTAAGTCTTGCCATTGCCTTTGGTGGGTTTTGGACCATCCTTGTGCAAGATGCGGCTTGCACATGGGCGGCTGTTTTCTCCTGTCTTTATGACTTAGATTTTGGAAAACCTGAAATCCTGCATGCAGAGAGCAAGCAGGACACTGTGCTTTTTCACTTAGACCCTGAGCAAGACACCACAGGGGTCATGCAATCAGAGTCCTTTGCCTGCATGTTACACAATGAACTTTCCTACCTGCCCGGGTCAGCCTGGGCTCCGTATCTTGGTCTCTGACATTGCAGGCAAGTGCTTTAGCTGCTACTTCTCCTCTGCACCTCTCTGGTTTTGATCAGCTATTTCATTCAGGACCTGAGGAATCCAGACTACCATAAACCACTGTTCAAACTTGCAGTGGTAAATAACAGATGCAATTTCAATGAGTCAACATTTTTCTGACAAAAGCAAAATGTGATCAGGAAGTCCCTGACCTGATCTAAACCTTCCCAACGTTTTGGTCAGTGTATAAATTTCCTTCACTGCAGAGTTGTAAATCATCGTTTTACTATGGACATTGAAAAATTCTGCTCTCCTGATGCAGAAATCGCGCTGCCATCTCTTCCAATTAATTTTCATCATCCTTCTGATAGGAATTGGTGGTGTAAATTTCCTTCACTGAAATTCCTGTGGCTATTGGCTTGGTTTCTGTTGGGGGGTGGGGATGGTTGGCTTGCTTTGGGGGGGGTTGGGGTTTTTAGTTTGGTTTTATTTTAAGACATTTTTCTACCCTTACAACTAAAGAGAAAGAAAACTCCAAAGCCCAGTTGAACTGTAGCAAAATCCAAAGTACAAACAAAAAGAACAAATAGCAACTCTCCCCCTGGATTTTTCAGCCAGCTTTAAGACATTTAAATGTAGATACTGATATTATTACACGAGGTGGGCTGCATCCTCATACCTCCTGTTGATGTAGGAGTTGGATGACAGTATACTTCATACATCACCTGCATCATCTACATATTACCAGACCAGTGCTTTATTTCCACATCAAGACTGATGTTTTCCCTCTCTTCACTATTCTTGCTTGCTGCTGGCTGGTTTGATTGCATAATGAATTATTAAAAGGGGCTTTTTCTGTCAAGGTACGTGGTCCAGCCTTGGCTCTGCCCTGCTGCTGTTGCAGTGAAGTGCACTTCCACAATTAACCGTTAAGCAGGGATGTAAATGAAGCTGCTGGACTAGCAGATAAATGAAAGTGTCACATGTATAATTGCTAGGCAAAGTGGCTCCAATTGGAGCTATTTTCATTGGCCTATTATTGCAGCTTTCTATTGCTAAAATAATAAATCATTGTCTCTGTAGAAAGAGGTATGTACCATATGAGAGAGAGGTAGAACTGTTGCATATGCAATCAAGTAGGATGTTGGGAGATTTTTTTGAAGCAGTGATTTTGTATGGGAGAGCTTTGGCAAAGCCCCAGGTTCATTGTAAGTTAGGAAATAATTGTTTAACTGGCATGCAGTGCTGTGCTGGATGCTTTGTCAGTGTGTGTGTGGACAGTGTGCTTGAAGGAGATGCTGAGAGCTGAGCGTGGGGTGTGGGCAGGCTGGGGAAGCACCAGGCTCGTGCTCTACCAATGCCCATTCCCTGGTGGTGCCTGAGAGTGGGTCAGGAGCTCCACATGGAGTCATCCTCTGTCTTGTCTGTTCAACTGTGATCCCATTTCGGGGACCCTGTCTCACCATGTGCACATGCCAGAGTTCACTCAATGATCTGCATCGGGACACGTGGCAGCGCTGTGATATAACCGCAGCAAATAACTTGAACAAGTATTGGCAGGCTTTCATTTTTCCCCCATAGTAATTCTTCCTTAATGTTTGTTTCTGCTGAAAAGAAAGTATGGGTGTATTTGATCATTTCCTTTCTTGTATGACATCCAAGAGACTTATTCATATCCCAGGTAACTAGAACATATCGTTTACTTAGAAGTGAAATGAAAACAGTTTGGTACATGCTTTTGATGCATTTTTCAAATTGCTCTGTGTAACTTTAGCCTGTCTGTGATTGTGGAAGTGTTTGGAGCTCTCAATAGTACATGCTTTGGTGTATCAACTGGATGTTTTGATTAGTTAAAACTTCCATTTGGGGGAAACCCAAGATTAGAAATTCAAGTTTTCTTAACTGTGCCTACAGCAGAAAGTCATCGGAGTTTCGAACAGGTCTCAAGAGCCCGAGAAGCTATAAATCACTCAAACTCATTAGAAAGTCACATAAGCTCTTTTGTTTACTATCCTAAAATATCCTATTATGCACTGTTTTATCCTATATATAAGTCTCTACAACTCCTCATTGTTATGAAAACCAAATCCAGGTCTTTGTTCTGTGCTCATGGAGGAGACTTTTGAGATTTCACATGAGGGAAATATATTGCACATTAAAAAATACCAACCAAGCAAAAAAACCACCAACACTTTGGGCATTTTTTGGATAGAGTTTCTGAGGATATTCAATCCCTGAAAGAGATGATAAGCAGGTGATGGAAGCCCCATCCTTAGTAAATCACACCACTGTAAGGAGTATCTGGTGGGTCACTCAAATATGGTGTCTCCTTCTAAAAATACTGACCTCACTGTCTCTCTTTAGCCTATCCTGGACTGAAATCCTTTTAATTGGAGAATATCACATCCTGTGGGCTCTGGATAGGTCCCGCAGAGTTGCAGAACCAATTCAATATAAGTGAGGTGTTTGGTCTTTTTGCAATTTCTCAATATTGCAATTTTCCCAGCAATATTAGCAGGTAAAGATAAAGCAATTGTAGCTATTCCTCAGTGGCATCCTCTGCACTGATTTCAGGCTCTTCTTGAAATGCTAATATATCATCCTCACTGCTGTGCTCTTGCAGCCTGGGCCCCGAAGGGGATTCGGATTGCCTTCTTAGTAGCAGATTATTTCCTGATCACATTTCCCGTATTAGGGAATCCATGTATTCAGCAAGAGACCAAAGTGCAATGATCATTTTACAATTTAGCTTTACCTAGTCATCTATTAGCAAGCCATATGATATTTCAAGTCATTTTAGCTTTGATGAGGAAGAGAACTCACCAAGACATTAATCACCCAGGAGTTTGGATACGAAGCAAAGCAGCGCCTCAAAGCATCTAAATAAAATACTCTTTGCCCAAAAATCCAGGTATTTTTGGTATCAAGGACACTGGAGGATGTTTAGAGATGCCTTCATGTGTCTACTTTGCTGGACCATTTAATGCTAATCTAGTGTTAGATTACCTTTCTGAAAGTGCTAATAAAATCTGTTACATTACTGTGTTTAGCTGAGGCCCTAGGGCTTCAGAGATGAGATTTCTTTCCACTGGCAAATCACGGCTGGGTGGAAACTCAAAGCAGATACTTTTCTGCATCAAGTGTGAAACATACTCTCATCCTAATCCTGCCAAATGATACAGTAATGAAGAGAGGTACAGAAGGTTTGTTTATTCCACAGAAGAGATGTCACCTGGGAATGAGGCAGGGGAAATCTATATCCTTGAGCTATATGCAGTTGCAGGAAGGCCAAAGTGGATGTAAAATGCTGTTTGGCATCCAGAGAATGCAGATTTTAAGGTCTGTACACAGTACACAGAGTGGTAAAGGCTAAGACCCTGTTTGTCTTCCCAGCCCTGCCAGTCTCACCAGTGCAGACAGTCCAGGGAATTCGAGAACACTGAATTCAGCAGAGGGGAGCTTGAGAAGAGATTTTCAGCTAGCAGAAATCCGTATCATTCTCTCATGTCCTAGTGTAATTATGGCTGTTAAACTTCTGGGGCAAGGGCTGCAAGAGTTGGTGAGTAAAACAGCCCCTGGAGAGCATCTCTCCATATGGCAGCGTGAGTGGAAGACTGAGATTTTTCCGAGACTTAATGTGGCCCATCAGAGCTTTGTGCTCATGTTATTGATGGAGTTACTCTATTGCATGTCTTGCCCAAATGTCTTCTCTTCTAACAAATGACAAAGTGTATTTTACAACTGTTGGTATTCTTGGAAGATTCCTCCGGAAAACGTCTTGAGTTCCTTTGTGTAGGGTGCCTTTAGGGGTCTTTAATGTTTTCAATGGATAGTGCTGGCTAGTGCCCAATGGAAATGCAATTTGGAAGGAAGCTTGAGCTTGATTTTTCACAGCGTTATACTTTGTGCAGCCCTTGAAATCTGGACACTGAGAGTGGGAGATAAAACACCTCCCAAACAGAAATTCAGGACACCACAGAGACTTTTGTTCTCTCTGTGGTGCCACCCAAAACTGGAAACTAGCAGGAAAGAAAGCCTTCTCTTTTTGCTTTCAAACTAATGCATCCAATTCTTCTACTTCAGATAGCAGCAGATCAGCTAGTTAGCCAGACTTTCTTTATAATCACTGCTAAGAAATAGGCATTTCTAGAGCATGGTTCATCTGATCTGTTTCAGATGTCTGCCTTAGGAGAAGGTGGGATGCGCTGCTTCTCTCTGGCACCTGTGAAGGGAGGCTCTCCATGTCTAGTTTAGAGGTAGGCATCTAATCTTAGCTGACAGAGATCCTAGCCTTCCCCTGATAACCTTAGTTGACCCTTCTAAAGAAAAAGGCCTCTTCTGAGTCAGAATCTGTGAGATTTTGGCAGCTGAGCAGTGCAAAAACACAAACCCCAATGCAGGGATGTAATTTGTCCTCCCATTTAGAACAGGCAATTCCCAGATTAAAACCTGCATGTTTCCAAGGCTTGCTCCTGTTGGAAGAAATGCTCAGTGATACTCTTCCACCAGAAGCAGTGAGCTTTAGCACTTTTGCTAAGGTGGACCACAGACCAGGAGGGACATTGGTTCCCTTTAGCTGCTCCTGAAAGGAGACAGCAATTTCATTCCAGATGTAAGTGTGAAAAGCAATCTAGGGCTTGGCTCCCAGTTAGCTGCTCTTATGGCAGCAAGGATCAACTCTGCACGTAGCAGCCTTCTGCTGTACCTTTTGCTTCAGTTGCCAACTCCCTCTCTTGGGATATTTTGCCTGGGTGACCAGATTTTCAGGCTTGCCCCTTGCTGTGACTCTATTGGGAGGAAAAAATGAAGAATGACTTAAAGGCACTAACTGTGAGAAGAAGAGCCAAATAGCTTTGTTTGTAGAGGGGGAAAGGAAATGAAGAGCTTGTCTATAAAAACAAGGCTGGGAGATGAAATGAAGATAAACTAGAAAGCAGCAAGCAGTCCCTACACTGGATGGATGAATCTGAATACCAGTGACCCTTGAAGGATCTCTTTGATTGGGCAATTCTAGCTAAGTGGGGAATACAGCAGTATATTTTTCATAGATCCTAGAGACAAGCCTGCTAGCACAGGCTCGGTAGCAGCTTGGATGGCTCTTTCTAACCTCTTTTGCACTGCTATTAGACATTCTGGAGGCTGCCAAAGAAAGGATAATGAAAATCAAGCCAAGGGAGGTCTAAAAACCTCACTCCATCAAGGCCGGTGTCTGCTGTGTGAATTGTCAGGAAAGGTTTAGATTTTGGCACAGTCTTTTCTCCTGGAGGCAGGACAGTCAGGCTACGGAATCCTCCGTAAATTTTCCTGTCATTCATCTGCCAGGAGTGTTTTTCAGAAAGGCTGCTGTTCCATCCAGATATTCCCCTTATGTAATCGAATGATGATTTATTATCCAAGCAATGAAGAAAAATACATTACCTTGGAATTTATGAATGCATAATGACATGTAAGCCATAATAATGAATCACTCCTTTCCCTCCCTTCCCTTCCTCATGTATATTTGGATGTTTATTTCCATATGAATTTCCATTTATTTATGTCCTCCGAAGTTCTCCTTCACAAAGGGGAATTCCCAAGTTAAGGTATTGGAGAGTTTGAGATATCTGAGTTAAAGAACAAGCAAACAAACATATGTCTTCCAGCTTTCTACTTCCCTGTTGACTTGCTTTCCCAGTGCTTGCTTGTCTGAGCTGTTGGTATTGTCTGTCTCCTTGCAGACATGTTTTTCCCTTGAGTAACTGTTTCCTGAAGGTCTGGGTGTGGAGCGTTGCCCAAGCCTGAGCACAGGCTAAGGCAAGCCAAGGTCCTTGACCACTTTGCTGCCATGGCTTGGTTTAGCAAGGACTGGTGCAGAGACAGAGCAGTGCTGGATCCCCTGAAGGTTGTCCTGGCGAGAGGTGCCAAGGGATGACCCCTGGGACAGCAGCATTACGTGCCTTAAAGTCTTTCTCTAGTCCATAGTCTTTGGTTTTCCTTATATTTGAGTAAACCCAAAGGAGTCAAGGGTCTAACATAATCTGGGCTGGAGTAGGAGAAGAAAACCTTTTAAATCCTTGAGGGAGCAGTGTTGGAGAGGGACTGAAGCCTGTCATGAAGTGAAATGAAGCTGATGATGTAACCTGCTCAAAGTAACTCCCGGTATATGTGCCACGTTCAGATGCTAAACTCTGCTATCATGATGCCTTCACTGCAAGGTTATTTTTTCCACTTCAGTGCATTACTCCATCTGGATCCGTTTGGAAGACATGTTAAAGACATGCACAATGGTAGAACCATTACAAAGTAAGAAGTCTTTCTGAACTAGACTGAGAAAGGCATGGCTTTGGCCAGTGCTGTATTCTACAAGATGAAGTGGCTCAAGAGTAGTTCCATGATAGGCAGAGGTGACTCCAGTTAAAGCATACCTGATTTCCCTGCCGTACACTCCCCAAACCTCTGCTTGCCAGGGAATCTTCTAGCTAGGCTTATGTTTGTTTTCTAGAGTGAGTGGCAAATATTTGTGTACCATTTGCAGTCTTCCTCAGTTGGTTACTGTTATACTGTGCTTGAAATGTGGTTGGCAAAATGCATTCTTTAAAGCCGGAGATGTCAAAAGAGCTTTGTGGTGGTTAGAGACTCAGATCTACTGCAATTCAGAAGGAGCTGGGTATCTAGCACATAGGAATCTGACTGAAAATCCCAGGATAGGCCATTTGTTATACTTGGTACATTCAGAGCATGTCACAGAAAAAGAATTGTTGCCCAGAAGAGCCATAGGGAACAATCCCACAGTTTTGGCTGCTCTGTTAAAGTCTCATAAGGCACTCTCACACTGCAGCAGGTTTCATCCCTCTGGGGCTACAACATGTGGTTCTGAAGGGATTAATAAACCCACTGTATTTCAATGAGTGCTGTAACAAGACAGGATTGCAAAAGCGTCTCAACTACCGAGCAGGCCTTTGGCCAGAGGCAGGCTCTGTGTGTCTGGCACTGCACACACACGGGCGCTCTTAGCTCGCTCAAGACTAAGTCGGTCTTCAGCAAAATGAAGATGTTACTGGAAAAACATAAAACTTTATCCATCCTTGCAGGCTGCATTTGCATTTGAATGGGTTTTATTCTTTTCATGCACATAAAGTGTTATATTAAATATTAATATGGTATTTTTCTTGTGTTACTGTACACTTTCCACACACCTGGAAATTAACTCCATTGTAACCACAATAACCCCCTAAAAGAGGACAAAAAGCCTGTTTATACTAGTGGAAAAATATTGCAAAAGCAGATTTAAGAGTTTAATTTTTCCACCAGCCTGCCAAATTCCTTGACTGACATCACTAAGATACAGGCATGACTATCTCGATGTTCCTTTATTATTAAAATGCAGCAGAACAACAGGGCAGGCAGTGCTTGGTAAAGCATGGAGAATGAACTTGTAGAAACCAGCTCAACAGCTTTATCTTATCTCAGGGAGTTTTGCTCTCCTGAGGTGAGTCCAAATGAGTGTGAAAGCTCTGAGCTGAGCTGCAGGCTGTGTCGACCCTGATCTTTCTACAGGCTGGAGTGGGACATGTATGTGTGTTGTGAGACGAGATGGCAGAGGGACCACATGAATTCCTTTGCACCGGCTGGTGCCTTAAAGGCACACCAGAAACATCCTCATTAATGTTACCATGAACTCAAGGGCAGGCAGTTGCCATCAGTTCTGGAGCAGTTCGTTTTGCACTTACACTGGCTCAAGCAGAATTGGGTGCACATTACCCCATGTAGCAGTACCTGTGCTCTGATTACTTTCAATTCTTTCAGCATTAGTTTCTGGCCTTTCCAAGCAAGATGTGAATATATGAATTTAAACTTGAATTTGGAGCAACACAAAAGGAAGAAGGAAATTTTCCATAGGTATAATGGACTTGAGACACATAGTATCTAAAAGCACAGTAATTACATTTTCATGCTCTCAATATGAAATCTACTAAGGTATCTCATCTGTAGTCCCTCATTAAACTGCTATTTTATCTGAAGATTTGTCATGGAAGCTCCATGTCAATCTTCAGATCTAAGAATGGAGCCTCTCATCTTGGGAACAGAGTGATTTCTTTAGACTTATGTCAAATTCTTCCTGCCAGTTGCTAGTAATTAAATAGGGGAAAGATTCTCCTGCATGGTGCTAGTTGACTTTCTTATGTGTTGCATAGCAGCTGACTGGTCATCTTATTGGGCTGACCTTACAGAGAAGGGACAAGCTGAAAGAATCAAGACCAGCCCTGACTGATAAGACCCGCTGACTCAACTAAGCTGGATGTTTGGATTGGACATGCTAAGCTAAGAGACTATAGTATTTACAAGACTTCACTAAACACTTAAATCTAGTTTGTAGACAAAAGGATTCTAAGTTAATTTATTTTGTTGAGAGAATAACTTAAGCAAGTTAGCATTTTGTTGACAGAATTATGATGAAATTCATTTTGCCTACATAACTGATTGGACAGTTAGCTTGAATGCATTTTCTCCACAGAATCAAGTATGTGCCAGGACTGTCAAACAGGGTTTTCTCCATGGTTTCAAGTCAGTTTGTCAACAAAATGAATGCAAAATCCTTTTGTCTACAGAATGAACTTAGGTGTTAATTGTTTGTTGATGAAGAGTGCAAAGCTAAATGATCCTCTGTTGAACACTGATAAATACGTGTGTGGGGTGTGTGTACACAAACATACAGAGCTGTGTACCTGGCCTTGTTGTCAGAGTCCAAATGTCACAAACCAAGTGCCTGGCAGGGAACAGTGTCTGGTCCAAGCTGGGTCAAGACATGGTCTGGATATCATGTTTGTGTTGAGAGCATCACAAGGAATTAGCTGGTGTGGAAATGCAAGACAAGGGAGCTGGAAAGCCATCAGTGTTGTTTCTGGCAGGGATTCAAAACAGGGTGAGTGTTAACTCCAGTTGTACTTGGTATGGTACAAGCACATGTGGGATGCAGTGGTTTTCCTACCTTAAAGAATTGTATCACAAATAGACATGGCAGATGAGGAGCAGAGAGAGGATATGTTGTATTCAGAGCGTGTTGGCTGGGAGCTGAGGCATAATGAAACAAACTCATTAGTTGGAAGTCCTATGGGGAAACACGTCTCACAGACCAGGAATAGATTTGAGTGTTCTTGACCCCATAAACCACCCTCTCCTTCTGGACAGACACTAATTATGATGATACAACATGAGCCATGTGCCCATACGAGATGGAAATTTCCCTTAAGCCTGGAATCTGAACACAATTGGGCTCATCTGAAGTCCACTGATGGTTTCATTTTCTTTTGCCATTTTCATTTTTCCCCTGTTTTTGCAGATACAGTGTGACTGTAAGTATTCCCAGGGCTCAGTTTTGAAGATAGCATCTGCCGTGTCAGCTCTGAGCACCTCTTGGGTAGACCTGGGAACGTAATGGAAAAAGCTTTGTGTGTGTTAGTCTGAAAATATCATTATGCTTTTGGAGCAGTCTCCTTAGCATTAAATATCTGGAAAGGGACAAGAAAAAAAAATAAATAGTGATTAAATATGTCATAAAAAATGCACAAAATCATTTTTTCCTCTTCCCTCTCCTCCTTTGTGCTTTTGAAAGGGTTGAAGTCAATGAAGGGTAGGAAAAATGCAAAATAAAGCTATGAAGAAATATGACAGTGTCATAGTGCAACATAAAAGTTCAGCCCTCTAATACGTTTTCATGTTCATTCAGGAGGAAACGACCAACTAACCCTCAAGTTCATTTATCCTGTTCAAAGTACCTTGGCTTTCAGCTCTGCTAATTGTCAGCAAAGCCAAAAGGAATGAAAATCAGCCCCTTTTCAGCTGTGTTTTCTCTAAATATTCTAGTCACTGCCAGAGTGTTGAAGTAAAGGAGAGGTACATTGGCTATGGAGAGGCGAGGTTAAAGGCACAAACGTTGTTTCTTCTAATGAGATTTGTCATTTACAAGGGCATAATCATCTCTGTTTTCTGCAAGGGAACATTTATGTCAGGAGCACTCTGCGAGATGCTGTTTTCACATTCAGTTGCAGAATGTGACCTTTCAGAGCAATGCAGCCACGTACCGGAGGGTTTATGGCTGCTCTGACACTGCACACATTGCAGCAGCTCTGGCTCGTGGTGGGGCCTTCCAGTTAACATTGGACACAAAGAGCAACTGGCTTCACGTCAGGAGGTGACAGCCCTGTTTGGACTTGAGTGTCCATCGGTCTTTATTCTGTGCAATTTTTACAGTGCTTCCAAAACATTTCCTTACTGGCTTTTACCTTTTGCTTTGTGGTGTGAACAACTGGCCTGTGGGGCTGAGCAGGAGCAGCACTGGTGTTTTGCAGTTCTAATATACCATTTCTTCCTGCTTTTTCAGTTGAGGACATTATGCTGTCCCTGCAAAGAGCCACAATTGCTCTTGCTGCAGAAGGTAGAGCAAATCAGAAGTGTCAGACTCCCTTGTTTCTCAACAGTCACTAATGACTGCAGCATATGGTGCTGCTTCCCAGGCCACTGGGAGCTCAGTGCATCTGGTACTCCTCCAGGAGCCAAGTTCTCATTGTCAATACTATGATCCCCATGCACTTAGTCAGCAGAACCGTGGTGGTGTAGCTGGTTCCAGGCCAGTAGCAATGAAGCTTGAGAAGGACCGTGCTGGAGAGGGGATGGTGGGGAAACGTAGGGAGAATTAGGTAACAACTGGGGACCATGACATGCTAATCTGTAATACACAAATGATGTAAGGGTCTTGCAGAAATCCCAACCTAGAACTAAAAAGGTTGCAAGTTGCAGATGTTGTATTAACATGGGTTCATAAGGCATAAATTGTCCAGGTAATAAAAACCTGCAGTGCTAGTGCTGAGGGAGCTCTGGAAAGCCAGGATGTTCCAAAGGATGCGGTACCTGTAGTGTGAGGTGTCTGTAAATTTGGCCAGTGTGCTATGAGTGTAAAGCTGGGAGACCACATGTGAAAAATGGCCAAACTGGCCAAAAAAAGGCTTTAGTCACCTCTGTATTTCACATACCTTTTCACTGCTCACCAACTCACATATTTGCATACTTCACAGCAGATCCCACTGCATTTCCATTGTACCCTGAGGCCAAGTCTGCGCTGCAGGCATTCAAAGTCACACCTATTCATAAAACTGATTTTGCAGCCCAATAACTCTTCAGGGCCAGGGAGAGGAGGGTGGGATTTTAATGCAGGCAAAGGCATGACACGTGGGAAAAATAGAAGGTCTGTACTATGTGCTAGAAGGAGGAGAGTAGGGAGTGCTTACTATTAAACTTATAATGTCATACTGTGTAATAAAACTGAAATTTGAGCCACTAGAAAGGCCAAACCCTGCTCTCTTTTGCCTACGTACATTTTCTTTGCTAATGTAGTTACTCCTGCTGCTGGCTCCAACACAATCATCTCCTAAATGGCTTGGCCTACATTACATCTCACTTGCAAGGGGAAACCGTAAGTGTCGTTTCAGTATGTTGAGGTGATGTAACAGACATTCTCACTATGTAAATTATTATCAGCTTCATTTTAAAGCCCTAAGAATGAAGCACATGAATGACTAGAGATTCTTAGTAAGGTCTGTCTGCAAAGGTCACACAGGATTATTTTGAGTCTAAACTGCAGAAATGGTTTCTGGAAAGGTGTGTAGTATTTTGATATGAGGAGCATAAATGGCAGTAATTATTCCACCTATAGCAGAAAGAATCAAGATGTACGTGGTTCACAGCTTTGTGTGAAGTAGAGTGCTATAAAGGATGCTGAGATCACCCTTGCTGCACTGGAGGCTTCTGCTCTTCAAGGTATTTGCTCTTGTTTTGTCCAACAGGATCCCAGACTAATGCAGCTGTCACTGTAATCTGACAGGTAGCTAGCATATAGAAGGGGAAAGATACATGACTTGGAGCAGCACTTGTTTGGAGCTCTCTCATTAGTCACATGCAGGAGATTGGAGTGTGGTGGGGCTCCCATAATTCAAATGAAATAAAATGTATGTGTACATCATAGTCTATGCAGATGGCCATTTTAGAACTATGCTGGGGAGCTTTTCTGGCTCTGAGGCCATTCGTTGTGGTATTCCCACAGGGACTTCTGCGTCTAGAGATGTTCACAGTATCTCTGCTACTCTGCCTGTCCTTGGAGAAGTGACAACAGGCTGAAGAGTTGGTCTGAGAGCTCTACTAGGGGAGCACAGAGGGAAACAGGGGCAAGGCTTCCTTCTTGGAGAAAAACCAAACTGGTTTACTGCACGTTTTAGGTAGCCTGATCCTAGGGTGAGGGCAGCCTGCTTAGGAGAGACCCTGTGGATGGGCAGTGCCAGGGCCTGGGGACAGCCTGGGATTCAGAGCAGGGTTGCTCTTCTCCCACAGCCTTAGAGCCAAGTCCTCACTTGTCAACATGCTGGAGCCCTTGTGCGTGTCTAGGAGGTTTCTGTGCTGCACTTGCTCATTTTACTGCTTCTAAGTAATCTGGTCACCTTGTACCCTCCAGCAGCCTTGCTTTTAGTCTCCCACTCACCTGGAGCTCTGTGGCTGGCAGGGCCATCTCTCCATTAAACACTCATGGCACTCATCATGCAGCAAGTGATTCTCTCTCTGGACTGCTCAGTGCAAGACAAAAGTCCTGCCACCAGATTCCTGTGTCTGAAAGGAGCAGATAGAGGATTTACACCTGGCAATAGAGGTGCTAGAGCTGTATCAAATTAAACTATTAAAGCTTATCTTTAGCCTGATTGAGGCCCTGCTATAGTCCTTTTGGGAACAGATTTCATTCTTAATGACCAAAGACAAATCCTACCTTTCTTTTTTGGCAAAGAGTTCGACTATGTCAACTGGAGGGGCAGCAGCCGCAGTGTTATCTTTCTTCTCTTTTTATAGCCTAATGAAAAAGCATAAGAATGATGCTTAGAAACAATAGGGTTGACTCATAAAGGATGACTGTATATGACTCATAAAATGTGAGATTGTTCTAGAGCCTTGAAGTACATATACATGCACTGAGGCTTGGGTGGGGGGGGAGGTATTTTTCATAACTGGAAGAAGAATGCTTGCTGTGTATTTTAAGATGTGCCTGACATAAAATAACATGTCCCTTGCTGTTTTATGTGACTTTTAAGTGGCCTTTCTAAAATATTCCCAGTCTCTGAGGAAATCCAGAGGTAGCTTTCCACATCCTTTGCTTTAACTTGGAAGGCTATGGCTGGTAGCTGGTAAAGTGGGAAATTGAAATCACCAGCTTTTACTAGAAACAGCCTGGGAAGGAAGGATCCCAAACCAAGGATTCCTGGTGTCATCCTGGCATTTGGCACTGTTTGAAGCTGGCTCTGCCATTTTGCTTTGAAAAGCAGGAAAGCCCAATTCAGAAATGTCTGTGCAAAGGACAGACACCCTGAGGATTAACGGTCTGTCCCTTTAAGCAGCACAATTAAATACCAAGTATCCCTGAGTGACAAAGATGTGAACTTCCATTGTCACAGCCTCTCTAACAAACCCTTGTGATCAATCAGCTGTCCTGTTCAGTTAGAAAAGAAAGATGTCACTTGCCTTCCCCCCTTGCCAGAGGTGTCCTTCCAGTCAGCTGGGTGGAGGCACTAACCTGACTCAGGGTCACTACCAGGCAAGAAGCCTGCGAAGCTTCATTGGTTTCCCAGGCAGCTCTCGGTTACTATGTGCTGACAAAAAAAGGCAGCGTGATGGGTTAATCATAGAGTCCCAGGCTGGTTTGGGTTGGAAGTGACCTTAAAGCTCATCCAGTTCCAACCCCTGCCACAGGCAGGGACACCTTCCACTAGAGCAGGTTGCTCCCAGCCCCTGTGTCCAACCTGGCCTTGAATACTGCCAGGGATGGGGCAGCCACAGCTTCTCTGGGCACCCTGTGCCAGCACCTCAGCACCCTCACAGGGAAGAGCTTCTGCCTGAGAGCTCATCTCAATCTCCCCTTTGTCTGTCAGGTTAAAGCTATTCCCCCTTGTCCTGTCACTACAGGCCCTTGTAAAAAGTCCTTCTCCAGATTTCCCATAGGCCCCTTTAGGGACTGGAATGCTGCCTGCTTGAATGGGGCTAGTAAGCTATCAATGAGTTTCCCCTATACCTGTGTTGCTCTCCTGGTTTATAACCAAAGCTGTTTTTCCCTTAAAATGAAGAAAGTTCTTGGGATTACAACTGCCAACATTCTTTTTTTCCAATACTGTGGCATGGTGGCATTTTGTCCCATTAATTTGCAACTTGGAGAATATAAAGATCTTAGAAGAACGTGATAAAATGGGATGTTCCACGCATCTGAATTTCAAGGACCCGTTAGTTCACAGGGAAAGATCTTTCCTTCCAGCCTGATGGTTTCCTTTATTTGGCTGCACATAGCCCAAACAGCAGCTTTTTCTCAAGTCTTTATTGCCCTTGAACTCTCCCCCATGCTCCAGTTATTGAAGTGCCTGAACAGCTTAAATTAAAGGAGCACATCTTTGGCATACTCTTTATTTAAAATTCATGAGTTTGATGTGTATCTTGTGCCACATATGAGTGTTTAACCTGGGCTGGGGGGATGCCTTCTGAGAACTCCCAGCAGCTGCACACTTGCTGCAAGCAGATGAGTTGTTCCTCTGTCTTCTCACCTTTTGAAAGAGCGACCAGGTGGGGTGGAAGGGAAAATGCCAACATAGCTCAGATGGTCCTTTGGGCCACGTCTTACGTGACAGTCATTTCCAAGACGATGTTTGGATGAAGACAGGCTGAGAAAGTTGAGGCTGTTCAGTCTGGAAAAGAGAAGCTGCGTGGAGACCTCAGAGCAGCTTCCAGTGTCTGAAGGGGGCTACAAGGATGAATGGAGAGGGACTCTTCATCAGGGACTGTAGTGATAGGACAAGGGGTTACCTGAAAGAGGGGAAGTTCAGGTTAGATCTAAGGAAGAAGTTCTTTACTGTGAGGGTGGTGAGGCGCTGGCACAGGGTGCCCAGAGAAGGGGTAAATGCTCCATCCCTGGCAGTGTTCAAGGCCAGGTTGGACATAGCCTTGGGTGACATGGTGTAGAGTGAGGCATCCCTGCCTGTGGCAGAGGTTTGGAACTAGATGACCTTAAGGTCCTTTCCAACCCAAACCATTCTATGCCTCTATGTTGTGCTGTGCACATGCTTAGGTGGAAGTGGGGCATTCAGCATTTTCCTTTGTCTCCAAATTAGCTGGTGTGAAATGAGAGGTCGGAAGATTTTTTATTGGGAAACTTACACCTTGTACCAGCCCATAGAGCCCCAACCTGCTGAGGTGGTTCCCAGCACCCTGTGGCTGTGTGTTCAAGCACTGATCACCTCTTCTCTCCATGCTCACAGCTGTTTATCA
The DNA here is from genome assembly GCF_004027225.2 of Strigops habroptila. Taxonomy (NCBI): domain Eukaryota; kingdom Metazoa; phylum Chordata; class Aves; order Psittaciformes; family Psittacidae; genus Strigops; species Strigops habroptila. Next base: position 3,757,512 of record NC_044281.2, read on the forward strand.
AAAGGAATGTGAAGAGGTCATCACGCGAGCGTGCTGTGCTATAAATAATGGCTTTGCTGTCCCGAGTATGAGCCATTCAGTGGCTGGAGCAGAGACAGCTGTTGACAGAAGGCTGAATTGTTCAGCAACAGTAGACACCAGGATTAAGTGTGAAATTTGGAAACCACCTCATGACTTGCATAGGAACATGTGACATCAAAGATTATTGGTGTTGGCAGGCGTGCATTCTCATCAGGAGCTTGCTTTGGGCAGGATTTTTCTCCTGGAAAAAAATAAGAACAGATTTGTGTAACTCTTTCAAAATTCTTAGCCTGTTCTGAAGCTTACAGTCTGTCACCCCCCTCTATGGCTGGGGGACACACTGGAAAGAATAATGCCCAGGAGTTTCAGAGATGAGCAATTATTGTTTGGGGAATTAAATCTCATTTCTTTTTAGTGTCCCAAATAAATGCCTGAGCATTGCAGCAGGAGGGATTAGCAGTTACCCCAAAATATCCCCCAACTCGTGAGTCAGATTTTGCAGTTGACCAGTTTTCTAACTCATCCAACTTGCCTATTTCTGTGGTATGTTTGAAGTCAGCTGCCTCTTCCTGACTGAGTTACTTTCCTTCTTTGAGTCCAGTGTGTGTAATTCATCATGTGGCAAGCAAGAACTTCAAAACAGAGATGGTTGCAAATGGATACTAGAAATGCAGCTCTTACTGAATGGCTTGTCTCAACCCCAGTGACTATGTACCTCCTTCCTTCCTGGTTTTACTGGACCAAAACTGGATCATCTTCTGTTGCACTTGGTGGAACTCCTCTTTCTGAAGGACAAACACTCTTTTAGATCTTATGAAGCTGGAAAGCAGAGCCACACATATCTTTGTGGGTCTTACAGAAATTGTTCATGTCCTGTGGCCTGCATTGGGCATAGTCTTGTCAGCAGTGACTTCAAAGTCTGCCCTTACCTGCTCATGTTTTAAAGCAGTTCACATTAGTTTCACAGTATAGTAAACCATGTACATGGTTTGTATTATCTACATACAAGTCACACATTGTATGTATAAAGTTGTGCATGTGTATATTTATATAAGTAACAATGTTTTCAAATCATGACTTTCATTTATCTTCCTAGCAAGTGGCTATGCCTCTGTATGATTTAATGATGTATTTACTATCTTAGCTTGAAAGAGTAGAAGGCCCTTCATAATACAGGATGGAAAGGAGGTGAAATTTGACTAAACAAGCCTTAGTAGGAAAACTGCAGGTGGTAGAAACACAGGAGGAGGACAAGTGGCTCTGAAGGCCTTGTCAGATGCTCCTGTTTCCAGTTATGAGTGTCTGCTCCCAGCACATAGGCAGGGAATGTGTGAGAGCAGGGAAAAAGCAGATTTATTCAATTGGGATCTTATTGTGCCGTGAGTGAGAGGAGGGTGCAGAGCCATCCCCCTGGAGAAAACCTCCACAGCAGAAGTGACCTTAGTCCCACAGCTGATTCCCAAGACTCCTGCCTCCTACAAGCTAAGCATCTTTGATCCTGTGCAGGGCTTGGCCCTGTAAGAGAGGACCAGGACTGCAGGAAATTAATTAGGGACTTGGCTCCTGCTTTTTATGAAGGGTAGAGAAAGGCAGCAAGAAAACACCTTGCAATGAGGGAGAGGAAAGATGAGGCTGTTGCTCAGCCTGAGATGCTGGAGGTGCCAGGACTGTGGAGCGAGGAGGAGGATCACTGCTGGCTGGGGAGAGGTACTTGCCCCTTCCAAGCTCCTCTCCTTCCTTTGGCACTCTAATGTTTAAGGATAGTTTCTGCCCTTCTAAAGGTCCACAACTGCTGCTTGTGGCAGGGAAAATAGAATTTACACGTTATGTATGTTGAGCTTCATAGTATCTTACCTCTAAGGGAACTGTTGTCTTGTTTTCATTGCGAAATTAGACAGTCCCAGATAGGTGAGGGGGTAACAAAACCTATGCAAGCAAAAATAGCTTTGCTGTTTATGCCGGGTGTGAAGAACACTGCAAACAACCATGTGTGAGTTTACAATAGATGTGTCAGATAGTGCTTTGTGACTGTGGTTTCCTGGAAATTGCAGGGCTGGTTTTAGCTGCTGATCATTTTGTCTGACTGTAATTGCTCGGGTTGATCTCTGCAAACGCAGCTGTAGGCTGGTCTCTTAAAATTACTGTTGTTTTTGCCAGGTCTGTTCACCTGTTTTTGGAAACAAGGCATTGGGAATGCTGCTTTGATCTGTGTGTAGTAAAAAATGCTGGGAACCTTTTCCTGCACAGTTGGGGTGATGGTGGCTGTCACATCACATCCAGCATGTGGCTTTCTGCTGTGCAAACTTCGACTAAGCCCGGTGAGGTGTTTGGGGAATACAGCTTGCACATGTGGAGAGACCTGTTGATTTTAGCAGGGAAAAACCTCCAAAGAGTTGAAACTCTCAGAGCATGCACCATCCCTTTCCATCTGCTAGGGATGGCTGATGAGTGTGGGTTTCTGCCCATGCCTCCCTCACCCAGGACTACAGTGCTAGGTCACTGTTTGAATTCACTGCAGCTATCTGCCCGGGGGGGCACCTTTATTGCCCTCTGAGTTTGCATTTGTGCATCCTTCTTGTGTTTGCACAGTGCAGGCAGGGGAGCTGTACTGTTCACATGCAGAGCAGATGTTGGGCAAGGAAAGTTAGGCTTTAGTGCTGATGTTCTGTGACCTTTGAGCACATGATGTTGTGGTACTAATAATGATGATATTTCCTGTGATCTGGAGCTCATGCACAGAGTTATGCTAGAGTCAGCTTCCAGTAAAGCATCTATGGTGCTCAAGTTCTTTTGAAACAGCTGGAATGGGAAAGGGACAGTCACTTACAGCTTCAGAACACTTCACTCTCTGAAGGGTTCACTTGTGCTGTATCGAATAGGAAAACAAATTGAAATACACAGGGGATTTTGAATTATAGATGTCCAAAGACTGCAGAAACCAGTGAACCCATCTCACTTGTCATTCTGTATCACCATATCAGAATGGTTTCTGATTCCCCAGAGAAGGTCCTGCACACATGGTAAAATTTCAAAGACATGAGGAAGGTGTCCAGACTCTCTGCTTTCTCACTTCTCAGTATTGATTTGCTTGTTAACATTGCAGATGGCTTGAGCTTTCTAACACACTTGCACTATGGATGGTGAGTGCCACATGCCTGTGGTGGGATGGGTGTGCTGACTCCTGCCACGCACACCTGGCTGCTGTCTTCTGCTGGGCTGATTGTTCCAGATCAGCTCATTGAATTGAGTATCTCAAAACCTTCCTGAAAGCAGGAATATGCAAACCGTAATCGCTGCAGGGGCCAGAAAGGATCTTCTATAGAGCAGGAGGAGGACTTTGCCTCAGAGGGTCTGTACGTGCACAAGCTGTGTTTTTTCACCTCAGATTGTGGCTAGCTCGGCAGCCACCAAGGGTCTGCATGCCTCTAAAGAGAGCACATGGGAGGAAACTCCTCATCCCAGCTTTGTTTCCTCTTGTGAGGAAAGAGAGTGACTTGCTTTCTGAAAAGCAAGAAGAATGGAGGTGCTGACCTGGCATTTCACATCCTAAAGCTCTGATCAACTTCGTGATATGGCATTGCTTGACCCTGCTTTGAGCAGGGGTTGCACTAGAGACTTTCAGCCTGAATTATCCTGTGATTACCACATGCAGCAGCTGCCCTAGAAATTTCTGTCCAGTTCACTCACCTTTTCTGCCACAGGCTTTGCATACTGAGTATCATTTGCTGAAATGATACCAAAGAGAGCTGGAATTGCAGGCAAGGTATGAGGGACTTTCACCAGGTCCTAGATGTCCTGGCACCCAGAACCACAGGAGCATCCTGCAAGGTTTGGTGGCTCTTCAGCTTGTGCTTCCCTCTAGGGCTGAATTTATGGCAGAGATGGAAGAGACATGGGAAGAGAGGTTCCAGTGCTGCTCCATGCCCTAGGTGGGAATGGGTTTGCTCTTTGCTACAATCCCATCTCTTGCATCCCAGGCATTTGGTCTGATATTTGTCATGCAGCTGGATTAAGGGATGCACACTGTGATTATTACCTGTGATTAAACCCTGAAGGAACGGGCCAGCTGGAAAGTAAGGGCTGCTGGTACCTTCTGCTGTGACCAAAAAGTGAGAGTTGACCTGCTGAGAAGCAAATCCGTCTGGATATTTGTCACCCTTGTGGAATATTAAATTCGGGCTCTGTGCCTGCAGTTTATTCATTCCTTTAGTTCCTATTCATCTTCCCTCCTTCCCCTTTTTGTAACATTATTTTTCAGATGCTTAAATGAGCGGCTTTGCAAAACGCACAGTGTGTTTCCCTTCTGTTTCTTGCCCAGACTAAGAATAAATTATAGCTTAAACTTGGGAATGCTACATCTGTCACTAGTTGTAAAGTGGCCTTGAAAAACTTTGCCTTGGCAAGCCATAATTGCTGATAACTGCTCCTTTCATGCAAATCCCAGTGTGCGTGGGACTGCTAATGTGGTGGTGGGCTCAGCGAGACATGCAGCTGCAGCAGGCAGGGCAGCCTCGCAGGCACTGCTCTGCATCCCAATGGGATGCCCCAGGAAGCTGGTTTTTGGGTGCTCATTAGTTTAGATACCTGCAACCAAACCACCTGGTGTTGAATCCAACTTCTTTAAGTTCCTGCTCATCACTAATTTAGTCTGCAGGATTTAATTTTAAATACAAGCAAATTGCCTTTTGAGCTCTGGTTGCTTTTATTGCCTGGGTCCCTTTGCGTTTGGTGGTAAATACAACTGCAGTGCGATCCTGCTGCCTGCCAGCTTGGCTTCTGGGACTCTCACTGAAATATTGCTGCATCTTACCTGGTTTTCCCTTACCGTAGAAGCAGTTATTGCTTGGTAGAAGCTGCAAGTATGAAGTCAAAAGGCTGACAGCACCATCCTTGGCCTCCAGATGTGGTTATGGTGCTGAGTGAGTGGCCTCGCAGCCGCGGAGCTGTAGTAACCTGTGTGCACCTTGCAGGAAATAAGGTGACTCACTCTTTTTCTGCTGCTTCAGCAAAGGGGCAACTGCTAAAGGGGTGGTCGCTGGGAAGAATGCTAAGATAAGCCTACATGCTTTGCTGAGCATCCTATAGAGCAGTCTCTTCTTGCTTTAAGGCTTTACTGAAGCATACTCACATTCCTGGGAATCTGACCACTCAGTTACCAGTCCCAGAGACAGGTACTGTCACAGCCACAACTCTGAGCATAACGTGCAAAGTGTTAGCTAGCTAGCATCTAGCTGCTGAGGCTTGCACTGCCTAAAATGGAGTGATTATAGAGCACAGTGGGGCTTGGTGCAGCTTGTGAAGCATATGTTCCATGTTACATGGCTAATAGTACAAGTTGTAATACCTGACTTATCTGGAAAGGTCAGCAAGCAATGCAGCTGGGTGGCTGTCTTGCAGTTGGCACGGCTGTCTCTCTGCAGCCTGCTGTCAAAGGCTGATTCCAGCACGTGGATGCTCCAGTGGGGCTGGCATTCAATTGACTTCTCCCTTTTTTCTTCCAGGTACCACAGAGGCCCTGAGCCCCAGTGTGGTACGTGATGCAGAGATGCAGGAGAAGACAGCCTAGGTTTGATGTTTGGTTTTTGGCATGTTAATAGGGAATGATTGAATGATTATTTGTTGCTTATGCAGAAGTGGCACTTCCCTGGATGCTGATGTGGGAGAGTCCTCAAGCTGGGAGGTGTGATAAGGAGCATGGATGCCCTATTCAATTGAGAGCTGGGCATGTGCTCTGGGAGAAGAGAGGGCTTTGTGCTGTCAGCTTGGGAGTGTGTCCTTCAGCATAGCCCTGCTGGGAGGGCTGCGGACCAAAGTTTTCCTGCCCTGTGACCCTTTTCAACCAGGTGTAAGCTGGAGGGCAGCAGAAAGCTTAACGCTGTGCTGCACATCCATGTGGAGCAGCTGCCACAGGGAAGGAGGTGAGGAGCTCACAGGGAAGCCTGGAATTGGGTATTGGCTGGATATTTTGAAGGGAATCTGAGCCACACTGTAGTAAACTCTTTAAAAATACATCAGCAGAAAGATGCTTTCCTTCCTTTTTACGAGTGCTGGCACTGATTTCTTTGAAAGGCGTGCTGACACTCTAAGGGGCATAAGGTAACACTGACCTGTCAGCTCACACATCTAGCATTTCTTATCAAGTGGCAGCATTTGCATTACCATCAGCTCGCAAGAGCAGAGTTTCGCAGGTACAGTTATCAATGCCATAGCCTGTGTGTCCTCTCCTTTATCTGGTTTGTGGTCCTCCAACCATGATTTCACTTGCTGAAGAAGAAATAGGGCTTTAATTGCATCATTCAGAACATACAGGGACCACATTGACCTGGAGAATTCCTGCTGGCTCCCACTGTTTCCATCACCTCTACTGCTGTGAGCTCCTTGCTCAGGTTTGCTGTCACAAGCATGTGTGACACCACACTGCAGACCAGCTTGGAGTACTACAGTACAAAGGCTGCAGTAAAGTGTAAATAACACGTATTACTTTTTCTTGGCTCTTTCCGTCCTTCTGGAGGGATGTTTGTTTCCTGTCTGTTTATGGGACAGCTCCATGAACACTTTGGGACAGGAGGAAAACTTTGGATCTTCTTACGCTTTTATGATCAGTAATGTTGGGTTGCCTCCCTTTTGCATGCCTCTTGCGAGATGGGCTCACATTTCCCATTTGCCACTTTTGGGTGTTTTGTAGTTCCTGAAGTCGCTTTCTTCTAAGGGATGTCCAGTGAGAAGTACAGAAACTGAGACAGTCTGAGATCACTGGTAATTGTGGAAAGTTTGGGTTTATGTTCACTCCAAGGTCCTGTGGAATCCAGTATATTTTGCTCTGTGTCTATTACCAGCTGAGGCTGCTGCCCCTTGGTGCTGGGCTGTACACAAATATGACTGTAGATATCCTCCACAGTCATAGGCACTATGGAACAAGTCATCTAGTTAACAGGGACTGTACATCTGAAACTGCTTCAGCCATGTGGATGACTGGGTCCTTTCTGTGTATATAAATCTGCAAATGTGTTGTAGATTGTAAAATTTCTGAGCACTTTAGTCCTTATGAATTTTTATAAAGTGTGGCCTTTAAAACCAAGGGTTGTTATTAGTGTTGCACGCAGATCTTCATTGTTAGTAACCCTCTGCTCACTCTTTGCCTTATGGGGGGTGGGGGAAGAGAGAAAATAAACCTTACAGAAGGAAAGAGAAGATAAAGTTCATTTGATGGAAGTAGTGAAATCACTTTCAGGTCCACATACTGGTGTAGTAGTCCAGGTAGTAAAGATTATATAATCCAGATGGTAGTAAAGATGATATAATCCAGATGGGAGGAATTTGAAGGAGTATATTCCCATGAATTCCAACTGCCCAAATGCAGTGTTGCTAAAATAAAATATGTATCCAATAAATCACTGTTCACTTACAGCTAGATGGAAATCAAATGGTTTTCTTACCAGAATTTAACTCAATTAAGAATGTAGGACATAGTGATGTTGAAATATGCTGGACTGACATTATGAGGAAGGGATTGTTAACTGGAACCTTGATTCTGATTCTCTGTGCCCCTTCTTCCCTTTTTTCCTGGATTAGATGTTGTCCATGGGAGTCCCCTGCGGGGCTGGAGCACGTGTGGGCCTGGGGAAGGGTGAGGCAATGCAGAGCTGGGCTGCAGGGCAGAGCCACTTTACAGACCTACAGGCACCCTGGGAGAGTCACAGGAGGACACAGGACTCTTGGTTCTCACAGACTTGGTGGTGGGATAGAAAAAAGTATCCCAGTGCAGTGTAAGGATATCCATATAGCATTGTAGGCTTTGAACCAGCCCTTATTACCATTAGCGCATAGTTCTCACTTCTGTCTTCTCTCCTTCCATGCTTTCTTTTTTATTGTCATGGAGTGGAGTCCTTTTTTTTCTCTTTCTTTTTTTAGAAAAGGAAAAACTGCTGTTAGGATTATGTCCTATTACTTAAAGTGCTTGTTCTGCTACATGTACATGTAAATTTAATTATATTGGCCATATGAAAGATGCATGAAGGTTCACTTTTGGGAAGTATGCCAAAGATATCTTCTGAATGTGTAGCTGTCTGATGCAGGCTTGTGCGTGGTAATTGAATTACTCATCAACTACTGTACCAGTGAAATAATCTGGGTAAATTCTGCGTACTTAAGTAACTAGAGCCCTGGGGCTGTGGTAACTGGAGTAACCCTCTTATTGATTTTTTTTTTTTTTTGGTTGAATATGCATAATTTATACCTCTTAATAAGACTGTCCTTTACAAGCTGTTCCTGTGTCCTTCAGAACAGAGGTTTTTCTTTCAGTCACTTGTGAAGGATTTTCCTGTCACTACTTACACTCACATGTCCTTTTCACAACCAAGGCAAGAGAAGTAGGATGTTCTCTTTCTCTTCTCACTGCTTTCCATACACAAAAAGTCCTTGCTGTAATTCTGCTGGAGTTTTGTGGAAAAGTCCATTTACATCTTCTCCGTTGCTTCTTCATGGTCTATTCTTTACTATCTACCCATCATATTGCCAGAGAGATTTAAGGTCACAGGAGTGGGCCATGACAGTAGCAAATATAATCTGTCCCTGGTGTGTCCCAGGGACCAGGAGAAGTGAGTCCATCAAGATCCTGTTAATATTGTGGATTCGAAGTTGGTTTGTCCTTCTCCTCCTTTCTTGTATGTTTTTTCTGTCTCCTCTCCAACAGACTGCTCCATAGTTAAGCTCTGGTCCAAGGAGCAGCTAAACTGGTGTTCTTCAGTGTTGCTATCACGTTATAGGAAAAACGGCTGAAGAAATAGTGAGCATCATTTTAGGATCATCTTCTGCACCAGCTGTTGAAGGTGCTTGGAGACAGCATAGGATGGCAACTACAGTAACCTGTAACACAGTAAATCCATGCAAATATGTCCCCACCCACTTATATAGAGGGACATGTACAGTACGCAGTGGTTGATGGACCTGAGTAGAAGTTACTTTGCAGACCTTCATTTTGGAATCCCAAAGTGAGATCTGAGCACGTGCTTCCCACTTTTCCTAGAGCAAAGCTGTTTGCTTCACCCTTCTCAGTACTACACGTGACTTATTGTATAGATGGCAATAATATAAATGACTGATAAAGGTCATTCAAACTTCGTTTGGGGTATAGGCGTAACATATAAACTCCCATAGTATGGCATAAGCAAAAAGCCCAGTGTAAAACTGACCCAAACCTTCTGTCCTGAAATGCATGATTTATGAAGCCCACTTAGTCAATTCCTTTTGGTATTTTAGAGACTGAAGATTTTAAAGCATTTCTGACTTGCCTGAAATCATTCATTGTTCACTGCGTTATGCAAGGTATTGTTACAAGTTGGATCTGACATGCTCCTTCAGCAGCTGTAGTCTCCAGTGGCCTGTTCCAGCAATTTCCTTCATGCATCCAGGAGGTTTCCCAGTGAAACCGAACCCAGCATTGTGCTCAGGAGATACGGCATGCAGATCCTGGCTTTGTTCAGCTAGAGAAACAGCACTTGGGATGTGTTAAGCTGGATCGGACCCAGCTGGTGCGTGGGGAATTGAGCAAGTGCTGTTGAGGTTTCATGGAGAAAAGCTGCATTATCACTGAAAGAACTCTCTCGATGATCAGAGTCTCCTGGCAAGAGTTGAGCAGGTCTTGGGCTGTGTAGCCTGGCTCACAAGGGAGGAAGAGCATGAGGTAGATGTGATGAGACCTCTGCTAAGCATGCACTGCTCTATCCAAGGGGGAATCTCCCCCTTCACTTTGCTGCCAGTGTGTCTGTCCTGGCAGCTGCATCTGCCAAAACTGGAAGGCCAGTTTTTACTACTCTTCTGCAGGATCTTGTCATTTTGTGTCTTTTCCTTTGGCACTTTTTGATTTAAAGAGAAAAGGAAAAAAAGAAAAATCAAAATCCTTGTACCTGCCTTTTTCCCAGTCTTGTGCAGTTCAATACTTGCATTTCCCTCGCCTCTGCTGTACAATTCATTTCCAACTGCACTGAGCCCCAGAGGCCAATTCTTTATAAAACATCAGGCAGCATTAGCTAAGGAGCAGCTTCTTCCAGCTTTCTGCCACAAGAAAACACCCCTGGTAACCCGGGCCTGGGGAGGGGTTGGCATGAAGCTTCCCCTCAACCTTTGTCAGCTATGTGGGGAAGAGGAGAGAGACTATACTGACTTACACCCTCTTTGTTGCATCTGGCCTGTTGTTGAGGAGAGAGGTGGTTCCCTTTGCAGGTAGGCAGTCTTGCTCCTGTAAGAACATGGAAATGAATTTTCTCAGTGTTAATCAGGTTTTGAGTCCCTATTAAGTCATGGGCTATCATTTTAATAGCAGCCAATTACCTGTTTTTAACAAGGCCTCTTAAAACCATGGCTTCTCAGAAGATCTCCATGCTGTTTATTTTTCCTTTGAATAACATGAAAGTTTTCTTGAACTCCTGCAAATACTCCACAGTATTTCCTATTGCCTTCTAACCAGAGAAGATGGAGAAAGGATGTCTAAGAAGCTGAGTGCTGTTTCCCCTTGTGGGAGCATGATGAAGGGCTGGGCAGAGCTGGCGCTGCTGGAGCAGCCTCTGCTCTGGCCTGTGCCCAGCAGAGATGGGTTAGGCTGCCCTTGAGGCATGATGTGCTTAATGATTGTTTGCAGACTTTCCTGAAGAGTCAGGATGTCTCCCATTCCCTCTCAGTGAACAAACTGAACGTGAGTTAACTTCATTAATTGTTTTTGGAGATTCAGGAAAGGAAGGAGATTGCAAAAATCATCGATAACAGAGGGGAGGAGAGAGAGAGGAGAGCTCCCACACACACACCCGCTGAGGAAAAGTTGAATTGTTCATGAAGAGCTGTGAACAGATAGCAGGGAATCATCAGTCTATGGGAATTTGAGGGATCTGCATTCTTCTGTGATTACAAAGGACAGGAAGAAAGTGTACTGAGTTCCTTAAAGATTCTATTGATGTTCTCTACTTCAACTTCTAATTTAATTTAGTTTAGAAGTGCCATAAAAGCAATGCTTGAAATGTTTTCTAACACATATTGAAACATTTAAGAAAAGAAAAAATACCAGGCCTTGTAATGTATAAGATGTTTTGCCTCAGAAAGATTATTTAAAATAAGTGGTCATGTTTAGAACCCTGTGTGAACAAAGCCCTTTAAAATGCTGTGGGAGAAAGGCAGTCCATGGAGATTACAACTAGAGAAAATACTGTGCTACTAACACACACTTACGCTTTCCTCAGCAGAATGTGGCTAATGAGACCACTTCAGCTTCCAGTGCTTCCTGAATGCTAACTCCATTGTTAAAAACCCAACAAAGGCAGGAGTGGGAATGTTATTTAATAGGAATTGTGAGCAGTTGGGCTGTCCCTTGGGAAGCAGTTGCTGATGCAGAGTCCAAGCAGCGGTCACAGCCGTGTTTAGTGAAGGGAAGCTATCATGAGTGGGTTAATTTCACATGCAGATTAACAACCTCATTTTCTATTCTTTCTCATGACATTAAAACTGTCACAAAAGCAAATAATCTGTTTTTATGGGATGAAAAAACAATGGAGAATAGAAGTTCAGTGTACACACAAAGATAAAAGGAGACGAGTATCTCAAAGTAACGTGCAGAAGGACACAGTGGAGTACAGATAGAGGAAAGCAGTTAGTTTCTTGACCTAGATCTGACTCAGTATTAAAGTCTTGGCTAACTATATCCTTGTTTGTGTGTATTTGTTTTTAATAAGTTCTTTTCTGATTTTATTCCTCTTTGCAGTTGAGAATCAAAGACGGGGATCACTGATCAAATTGAGGGCAGCAATTTAACAGCATCTTGCATAAAAGATTTGGAGGTGAGCGAAATTAAACAGTTATCTGAATCAGATGTTTTTGTGGCACTGAAAGCTCAAAAATCGTGATGTGACCTGTAGGCATATTTTGGATTTTCCAGAGTAGCAGGATCCATAATGTTGGGAACAGACACAGAAATTGAGGGCTGTGACAACTTGTGGAGATCCTAACTGGTGTTGGGGCCCCATTGTGCAATATCATGCTCTAGGCCTGAAAGCTTTTGGCTCTGGTCTCTGATTTACCACTGAAATCAACTGATTAAAGTGACAAACAGTTTTCTTCCAGTTCAGTGAATTTGAAATAACTTGGAGCTGAGCTGAGCTTCAGGTCCTCCTGGCTCAGAGGTTACAGGGGCAAAAATGAGAGATTAGAATGTCAGCTGGACTGGGGCAGACCAAAGGTACCTGTCTGGGCTGCCACTCTCTGGGGTCAGAGTTGGGAGGTGTGCTGGAAGTGTGACATGGTGGAGGGTTGTGACTGGGAGACTCTGGTCCAAAGCCCTTTTTGCTGGCTGCAGGCTGCAGAATCTGAGTGATGCTGCATCTATTTGGGATGTAAATTGCTGCTGGAAAAAAAGTACAGTGCCTTAGGGGATGCTAAAGGCAAGGGTAAAAGTGGGACAGCCGGTAAGTTAGTGCAGGAGTGTTTTGTGAGAGGTGAGGGCTGGGGGGAGGACACAAAGGGTGGGAGGTGTCTGGGATCTGCTCTCTAACCCCAGCCAGTACTTTCCTTCAGGAAAGTCCCCCTGCTCTGCAGCAGCATCTGCCCCCTCTCACTCAGACTATCCTCTTGTACTCTAAGCTATTTTTTGGGAAGAAAAGAATTCTTCAAGCAGAAAAGCAAACTGTCCAGCAGCTTCTAGACATTTGTATTGTGTTGTATGGGAAGATGAATGATGTCTGGGTGTATGTCACCAACTGCTGGCTTTACTTTAGTTTTTAAATTTGGGGTTCTGAGTGTGTGAGCAATCTGTGACTGTTGGGAAGATGTGCTGTGCTGCTGTTACAGCTTTAGGAGAGAGGAGCCTCTGTGAGCAGCAGTGTGCTTGCTGTTCTGGATGTAGTTTGCTTTTAAGATGAAGTTATCCCAGGAAAGCCAAGAACTGGTGTGGGCTGAGCTTTCTTCAAAGAAAGAATTGTTTGCATGTGGTTGAAAATGTGTTTGATGTAGTCATATAACACCTTTGTGTCTGCATGGAGGCTGCTCTGCTGTATCTATGTCTTGGGAACCATGTTTGCTACTAGCTGGAAGAAAGACAGTGCTGCTAATACAAGAAGATATGAAACTGTTTTAAATTGAGATGATGTTTAGCCTATAAACTCAGATATGAATTAAAATCAAAACTGGGAGTATTTTAGGGTATTCAGGTGTATGGTTTTGCTATGAAATTGCTGTTGGTGCCCTCCTTTTTGACTGCTGTAATACAGTAAAACATCGAGGGGCTACATTTTCAAAAAGTGCTCTCCATCTGTCCTCTCAGTTTTACTATTTAAAAACCTTTCTCTGTTTTAAAAGCTTCTGAAGTGAGAGTCTCAAAATAGCTGAAAAAAAAAAATGCAAAGTAGTAAAATTCTCTGTTATGTTTTGGTCATTTTGAGCAACTCCAAATTTCAGTGGTGTTACAGTCACCGCTCTGGTTCATGTTGACCACTGCTTATCCAGACTCAGTAACTGCTGATCAATACAGTTTGTGGTTCTCTTGCATTTCTTGTGCATCGTTGTGCAGCATAACACCAGTTCAGAATCTGTATCTCACTTCTCTATTTTGGGGCTTGAAAAATTAATACAACTCTCCACTCACTAAATGCTGTCATCACCATCTAGTTGTTAGAGTGGTTTAAGTCTGTTACTGGAGAAGGATACATTCAGAAATGCTATTAAAAATCTGGCATCTCCAAAGAGATATACAGAGCAAATGTAATGACAGTCATAAGCATTTGATTTTTGAACGCTGCCTTCACAAACACACCTCAAACACCATTTTGCTGCAAAACTGTAAGCCATTGTGAGGTGCAAACTTCACATCTCTCTCAAAGTGAGAAGAGGAAAAGAATAAAAAAAGCCAATCAGATCTAGCACATGGGTAGGTAAATGGTGGGTGACATTTAAGGCATTTAATAGAATAAATCCTATGCATCAAAGCCTGCAGAGCATGTAAGTCTGGCCCAATGTGGGCTAACTGGGGTCTTGCAATGTATCAAAAATTGATTTGTTTCTGCCTGTGCCATACTTTGTGCGAGTGCAGGTACTTTGCATAAAGATCTCTCAGAGGACTATCAGTGATAACAGTGTGAAGGGCCACATTTTAATCAGTACTTGCTGGCTCCCTAAACCCATCTGTACCGTTGTCTGCCAATTGCTTGTTCCCATTCCCACACGACTCACTTGTCTGCAAAGTCCCTTAGGCAGTGATGAACCCTTTAGGGGGGGATCCCCCACTGAAAGCCTGTCTCAGAATCACTTTCTGCTTTTGCCTTTTGGGGGTTTTTTAAAGATCTTTGGGTGTTTTTACAAATCAGCAATGATTATTAGTCGTGCCATCATATTAATCATGTTACTCATGTTCACAGGAAGGATGTCTTCTTACAAGCACTGGTTGCTATGGTCTTTCTCTTCTGTTGCAACTCCCTTTAAGGCCCTCTGTTGTTAATTTAGCACAGTGGTAGTCCTTCAGTCCAACCTTTAAAAAGATGCAACAAATGAAGTCTTTAGGCACTGTAAAAGATGTAAAGGCACTGTAAAAGGTCATTAAGCAAATGAAGAACAGGGGAGGAACAAGCTTCTCTGTGAGTACCCATACCTTGTCTACATGGGTCCTTCCTGCTACAGAGCTGGGAGCCCCATTCTGTGCCATGGGCTGCTTTGCCCTGTGTAGTGAAGCTGAAAATTAAGTCTGAATTTGTTCAGAGCCTGCTGGATTACAAGAGACTTCTAAGGCTGGAGGGAAAAAACCACTGTCCACAGGGAGCACACATCTGACAAACTGCCCTTTACAGACTCTCTTAGCCTTTGTTCATGGTATCAAGCTTGCAAAGAAGTTTTATGCCAGTCTGAAGCAAGAGAGACCATTTCCAGTGGAGTCTGCATTTCTGCTGGCTGCATATACAATACTAGGCATAGTCTGTAAGCCTAGTGGGAAGGGTTTACTACGGAAAGGCAGTAAAAATAAAAGGATTTGTAAAGATTCTGTCCTCTCTTGTGAACTCGCTGGCTTTGTGATCGATGTGCTTTATCCACTGCATGCTGCAGTAATTTGTAAACATTGGAATTGCTTATTTGACCAAAGCAAATCAATTGTTTTGGCCAGATGAAACAAGAGAACTGAGCAGATTTAGGCCAGTCCTTGTAAAAAGAAGCAGCTAACTCTGTGTGCAGAGCCTTTGGATTACTCCAGTAGGGCAGAGGGCTGGAGCTGTAGGCCTGGGTCCTGCGCTGTTGAAGTGTTGTCCCTGAAAAGAGGGCAAGCAAAGGGCATTGCTGCTGTTGGTATTGTGGTCCTCTTCAAGAAGCACTGCTAACCCACTTCCCTCTCTGTACTGCCAGAAGAAAGAAAAATGACAAGAGCTGGTCTTTAACTGTAACTTAACTGGCTAGAAAGCTTGCCATCAGTCTGTTCTGTTTCCTCTGTGTATTTTCTTGATTGCTTGATCTAGTGGTGTTTAGTATTCTTCATTCCCATATCATCTGATCTGCTGGATGATAATAGCAGGCATCAAAAGCGAGGATTTTGTCTTAGAAACCCTATTGAGGACAGCATGGGCTTGATGTGGCAGAAGCAATAAGCTTTGCATCTGCTGGAGTGCAGTGAGAACTCTCTTTATCACTTTGCTCGTCACTCACAGGTTTGTGCTGGCTTCCCAACCCCGCAGCATGTGCTGGTAACAGCAAAGTAACGATGGAGATAACTCTGTCTTCTGTATTGAGTAAGTTAGTTTTGCTGTAACTGTCTCCTCCTCCATCTTTCTCTCCAGCTTTTTGAGCAAAGGCCATCTTTGAATTGCACAGAGGACAGTGTTCATCTGCTAAGAGCTGTGTGCAAAACACTTTGGTGGAGCTTAAACATCAACGTGTACATGGCTTCAGGTCAGTTAAGTAGTCCTGGCCCCTCCTTGTTTAGCAAACCACTCTGTACAAGCAGTCAGGCTTAATCCCACACTTAACATTCATCACAGGCACAGGAGGTTTGCTGCACAGAACTTGATTCTCTTTGTGGTGGAAATTGCAGATCTCAATATATAATAGAGAAATTTATCAGAGGGTGGGCTTTGCCAGGAGCTGGTCAGGTACCCAGGGGAAGGCAGGGCAGGGATGGTGTCTGCTGTGCCCATATGTATAGGAGCTGGGAGAGGGTGCATCCCATCACCAGCATCCAGCCCCACTGGTAATAAATAAGCAGCCCTTCCTTGTATCTCGGGGCAGAGATGGCCCTGCAGGGTGGTTAGACCCTGCAGGTGTGTTGTTCATAGGCAGTGGTTAATGCAGATTAAGGGTCAGAAGTGCCTTAGCCATAAATGGTATCTGCCAGTTTGCTGGAACATTTGTTATTATGTGGTCCAAAAGCCCTTCCCCAGGCCAAACATACTGCACCAGCTGAGAATTAGGGACTGTGGGTAAAGGAGGGCATCACCCTTCTCTGTCCTGGGAGTACCAGGCTTTGGGAGGCAATGGGAGGGCTCAGGAGGTGCTAGAAGGCAGCTGCATGGCAGAGAAAGGCAGTCATTCATCCCAGCTGGAGCAGAAGCATTGGGGTTTGAGACCTATCTTCTATTTTTAGAAAACTGAAATATTGAATAGCAATTTTGTTTGCTTTTAGAAAATTGGGCAGGTTTCTGACATGTTCCCTGAGGGTTACAACCTAGTAACTGGGGTCTGTGACGTTCTAAGAAGTAGCCCGTTCCTACCTGTGGTTTCAGTCCCTACAAGCTGAAAACCACCACTTTCAGCATTACTGCATGTGAGAAAAGCATTTCTTCTCAAGTGAAAACAAGGGGCTACAGGCTTGGGGCTACAAACTGGCCTGCTTACAATGAGTACTGAGCTCCCTTGAAATACAGTGGTTTATAGTATTGGTCAGTAATAGAAAGTGCCCCAAGCATAACAGTATTAAGTGCAGCTTGGAACTGAGCATTATAAGCTGCAGTCTAGACAAGCTCGCAGGCTTCCCCAGATCAATTCCATTCAATTCTATGCTGGTTTACAGTCATTCTTGTAGTTCTTACAGATTCATCTGTTCAGATCCTTTTGAAACACATTAAAAGCTGAACTCAGCCTGGGTAATGGTAGACAGAATTCCTGCCAGAGTTG
The DNA here is from genome assembly GCF_004027225.2 of Strigops habroptila. NCBI lineage: Eukaryota > Metazoa > Chordata > Aves > Psittaciformes > Psittacidae > Strigops > Strigops habroptila. Next base: position 3,774,657 of record NC_044281.2, read on the forward strand.
TAGTTGCTTTAGCTTACAGGTCTGTCTGCAGGAAAATGCTGCAAAGTGCTTATCCAGATGCATGTAATACTAAAACCGCCATGGGCAGAGTTCTGTCAATATAAACATGCTTGGTTTAGGATGGTTATTCCCCTCTTGTTGCAGGTAGATGGTCCAGTCGGACCAATATACTGCTTGTTTTCTTCTTCGCATCAGCAAGTGTTGTTGACCCAATGTGCTCTTTTAGTAGGCTGGCAGGGATCTGTCCCTGCTGTGTGATGGGGAAGCTCAGGCTGCCTGCACAAGAATTACAGGGCTGGAGGCAGCAAATATTGGGCCCAAACACCTCTGTCATGGTTGCTCTGCACAGGGTTGCACAGATTGCCTTCATGTCACAGCTTGGTTTAGCTTTAGTTTTGTGTCTTCGACAGGGAACTTTGGGCAGAATGACATGTTCTGCATTTGAGAAGTGCCCCCCCTCCAACTCTGCCCTGCTCTCTGAAGAGCTGAGGAGCCAGGTGGCAGCTCTCTGTAACACATAACACGCTTCTCAAACGCCGCTTCTGTCTCTTTCATAACTTGCTGCTCAGGGTAGCGGAGTCTTGAGTCCAAATCAGAGACTGGATGGTCACAGCTAATTATGAAATGACCACGTTTGATGCTGCTGATGAGGATTCTCATATAGCACTGATAAAGTGCAAATGACAGACAGGCAAGGGAAAGATTACTTTTACCCCCTGGATGGATTTTTTTTAAGGATGTTGTGGTGGCTAAAGTTGTCCAGTGAAATGCTGGATGTTGCTGTGACAGTTACCAGGATTTGCATAATCCTTTCTAGAACATCTGAATTTAATTGCTTATATATAATATAATTCAGAATAATATATCTCTGTCTTTTTGTTTTATCTGCCTATTCCATGGTGGTAACACTAGTTCAATTCCAAAAGCAATCCAGTGGCCAGCTGTCTTCATTAGAGAGATGGTATTTGAGGAAGACTTCTTTGCTCTCTATTCTTTATCCATGACAGCCCAGCCCACACTCCTGGCTAAGCTGCGCCAAAATATAACCCAGGTCCTCCACGAGCAAACATACTAACTGGGGAACTGAGAGGCAGGCAGTCCTCCCAGGAAGCTCATTCCCAGGGGCTGCATCAGGGTCCCAGCTTGTCCCATCTGCCACCAGAGCTGTCCTCCTTCCTTGCGTCAGAGCAGATGTCTTTCGTGCTAATTGCTGGAGACCAGAGCTGCTGCAAAGGTCCTCATTTGCTTTAGGACTGGGAAATCATCTTTCTGGGACACTACAAAGTCCTGCCTCAAAGGCAAGTGTGTTCTTTTCAAGGTGTAGAGGCTCAAAGCCTGCTGTGGACTCAGATGGCCATGTTCTGGTTGTTTTAAAGGAAACGGGGGGAGCAGGAGAAAGGCTCTTGTTGGCAGCTTTGAAAATGTGTGTTGAAGACTGAGAAGTCTGGCTAAAGAAATGTGTGGCATCTGTTGGCATGGTAAATGAGAGCCTTATTTTTGAACTAATGTTATTTGACTAATACAGCGTGCTTCCAAACTGCTTTGTTTCTAAGTACCCAAATAATGTGAAATTTCCAAGGAACTGCTGTGACTTTCTCCAAAGTTTTCATGTCCTTCATATTTTTCAGCCTATTTCCTTTCCCCTTTCAGGTCTGTGTTATTTGCCAAACTTGTCTTTAAGCCTTCCTCTGTCTCTGATCCTGTGCACTAGTAGTACAGCTGTCTCACAACACTAGTCTTTGTTTGTGGGAGAAGCTAAAATGCTTTTCTGGTGTAGGAGAAACCTCTGCCCCGAGAAGTTCAAAGACTAAGACTAGAAATCCTGGACTAAGAAGATAACAGACCATTAGTGGTTTGGGTATTTCAGCCTTACTCGGGTGACCAGATTATAGTCTTCCTGCAAGCACAAACCTCCTGTTTGACCTGGGGCAGGTCATGTGAATTGGAATAGTCAAGGATATGCAGGCAGCAGTGACTTGGGCATTGTCTCACCCTACTCCTCCTTAGAAGATAGCTCTACTCCCACCTCTGTGGAGCACTTCAAAAACAAATGCGTAGCAGACTGTAAGACCTCCAGATACTAGCAACAAGGAACAGATTAAGTGTATGAGCTAGGATCATGGAAAGGGAAGCTCCTGCACAAAGGACTATCATTTTTTGCAAGCTGGAATTAAATCTTAAAACACAATAGAGGTGGTTACACTGAGAGCTCCTTCACAAAACAAATTGGCATGTACTGAACTTCTGCTGGCACAGCTGAACAGCTTCCTCAGCCTGACCTGCCTTCTCTGTGCTGAAGGGATTCATTCCACGTTGGCAGGCTGGACAGGAGGAGGAGACTGCTAAAAAGTGGCAGGAGTACAAGGCAGAAAAGTTCAGCTGTGATGTGAGAATTCACAGGAAATGCTAAGGAGGGAGATGAAAAGGTGGCCAGTGATTTTAATCTGTGAAAGGGATTTGTGAGGTGTTCAAGTATGTAGCCAATGATGTATGCTCAGCAGAGGTCAAATCTTCTACAACCCTCTATCTTTCTGTGCTTGCCTCAGTGAATTTTGATGGGAGCATTGCTGCATACCCTGCCTGTCAGCCTGGAATTGCCCATGTAATAGTTGGACTTGATGCTCTTAAAGGTCTTTGCCAACCTAGTTGATTCTATGATTGTGTATCTAGTGGAAAATCACCCATACAAACAATAGCACTGCCTTTTCAATCTAAGGATACTACACTGGGTTTGAATTTCATCCCATGCAAGATACCTGTTCCTTTATCAGGCAACTTCAGAATGAATAGGGTTAAATGAGGGCCAACTATCAGGAGTGGATATGTTCATTTTCTGTAATACAGCCGGTCCTGCAAATCTCTCATGGGGAATGATGGACAAAACTGGTGACATAATAGAGTAGTAAGGGACTACTTAGCCCAGGTAAAATGGTAGCACAAATATGTCCAAGGCTAATGCTCTGCTTATTATACCTATATCCTTGTCTCTAAATTGGAGAGACATCAATTTAATAGATGGACCACTCAGTGGATAAAGAACAGGCTTGATGGCCGCACACAAAGAGTTGTGGTAAATGGCTCGATGTCCAGTTGGAAACCCGTAACGAGTGGTGTCCCTCAGGGATCGGTGTTGGGGCCGGTCCTGTTCAACATCTTTGTCGGCGACATGGACAGTGGGATTGAGTGCGCCCTCAGCAAGTTTGCCGACAACGCCAAGCTGTGTGGTTCGGTTGATACGCTGGAGGGAAGGGATGCCATCCAGAGGGACCTTGACACGCTTGTGAGGTGGGCCGATGCCAACCTTATGAAGTTTAACCAAGCCAAGTGTAAGGTCTTACACCTGGGTCGGGGCAATCCCAGGCACAGCTACAGGTTGGGCAGAGAAGAGATTCAGAGCAGCCCTGCAGGGAAGGACTTGGGGGTGTTGGTTGATGAGAAGCTTAACATGAGCCGGCTTCAGTGTGCACTCACAGCCCAGAAACCAACCGTATCCTGGTCACATCAAAAGAAGCGTGACCAGCAGGTCGAAGGAGGTGATCCTGCCCCTCTACTCTGCTCTCGTGAGACCTCACTTGGAGTACTGTGTACAGTTCTGGTGTCCTCAACATGAAAAGGACATGGAGCTGTTGGAGCGAGTCCAGAGGAGGGCCACGAGGATGATAAGAGGGCTGGAGCACCTCCCGTATGAAGACAGGCTGAGAAAGTTGGGGCTGTTCAGCCTGGAGAAGAGAAGCTGCGTGGAGACCTCAGAGCAGCCTTCCAGTATCTGAAGGGGGTCTATAAGGATGCTGGGGAGGGACTCTTCCTTAGGGACTGTAGTGGTAGGACAAGGGGTAACTTAAACAGGGGAAGTTCAGGTTAGATATAAGGAAGAAGTTCTTTACAGTGAGGGTGGTGAAGCACTGGAATGGGTTGCCCAGGGAGGTTGTGGATGCTCCATCCCTGGTGGTGTTCAAGGCCAGACTGGACAGAGCCTTGGGCCCCATGGTTTAGTGCGAGGTGTCCCTGCCCATGGCAGGGGGTTGGAACTAGATGATCTTAAGGTCCTTTCCAACCCTTACTATTCTGTGTTCTATAACAAGAATTGCACCCTCGGGACTGCTAGGAGTAGCATGTAGGAGGTGTATCAGGATTTCAGTGTTCCTTTGAGCTTCCAGAGACAACTTATACTGGCTGGGGAGACACTGATTGTGGTGAACAGGCTGGTGGAGGATGTGAAATTGCCACTGAAAATCAGTATTTCTAGCACACTGTTCCCTCTTGTGCTCTATTCAGCAGCTCTGAGAATGGAATGATTTTGAGCAATCTCCTGGTCTATAACAATTGATTAAGCATTTATTAAAACATCTATTAAAAATGTATTACCCCTTTCTAAACCATTTGTTAAGGACTCTTTGAGCTCTCTGTGATTGTGTTACAGTTGCTATCCATGTACTCCAGCAGACTTCTTTGGGATGTAAAAATGAACAGACAATAGAAAGTCTTACATTATAGCCATATATATCTTGCTTGTGTTTTCCACTCGAGATGACTCTAGTTAGCAGAACAGGGAGGTTCAAGAAAAACATGCCTGCAGCAAAGTGCCTCTCAGATAATGTTCCATGAAAGGGGCCTTCAGTTCTTGTTTTAGTGCAGCATGTGTGTGCAGTGAATGAAATCATACTTTGGGGTATGGTGTATTTAAAAGGGTTAGAAGGGACTAGAAAATCAAACTAATTTTTTAGGTGACATATGTTCCACTTCTACCTTGTGTTACTTAATGAAATACGGTATTTTTGTTATAGTGTCTTATCCACTTTAACTACTAGTTACTTGATCTCATATAGGAACCTTTGAAATACCTGTTGGCAAAACCTGATGAGAAGACAGCGACATGCTTGAAACAGAAATTTGAAGAACAAAAGCTGTTGCCATTTCTGAGAGATGATAAGAAGATGACAAGACCTACAGCTATCTACAAGGAGGAACAAGTAGGTAATGGGCTCTCTTATGAAGACTGATCATCACCGCTTTAATGATACAGACCCAATGCCATCACTGCATAAGGCATGAACTTTGTAGCCTGGTGAAACCAGGGACGCCCTGCCCTTTTACCCTGGGAGTCCTCTGCTTCTCTTGGCACCAAAGAATGGGTTGAAGTGTTTGCCTTTCCTAGAGCTCAGCTGTGACTAATGGGACAGCTCTCTGTACGCTGTGGTTTTAGTTGTGCTGAACATTCACACAGAAATGGACAAAGTGCCTCTCAACACAAGTTTTTCTGCCCATCTGATGGGCAAAGTGTATGTTCAGGGGTGAGAATATCCAGTCTCTTCTAAGACAAGAGTCTGACAGTTGCCCAGCCTGTCAGGATGCTTTTCGCCTGCACTGGTGCCATGCTCCCATGCCCACCCTTTCTTCTTCTCCCCCCTGGTGACTGCCCACAGGAGGTTCTGACACAGTCCTTCTCTTTACCTTTCCTCATGAAAAAACCCTCTATCCACAATGCCTCCTGGATTCACAGGGTCAGTCCTCAGCTGCCCTGTTGTGCCACTGGTTTCAGAGGGGCAGCTGTACACCACAACATCTGTCCATACACAAGTGGCTCATGTTGCATGGGAGCACAGTGGTACCATGTGCTTCCATGGGTGGGCTGAGGTCTGAGGTACATCTTCTCTCTTATACAACTACAAAGGTTGCTGCAGAGGGACCTAACTAAAAAAACCCAAGGAAAAATGTGTCAATTCAGAATTTTATCTTAATCCCTAGCAGAAACTAGACTAAGCCTGAACCTTTTGTTTTAAATCATTGCTATAGTGTTGGTGTTAGGACTGAGTCAGTCAATCAAAGTAAAAAACAACAAAACAATGTAACATCAAATTAGAAAAAGGAACCAGTCCCTTCTGTTTTGTTATGAACATGTTTCCTCCTTCAGCATTTTCACCCACAGGGTGAGTTAGATCTGAAGAGCAGAGAAAGCAAGCATGCATTGCCTAAAGGGTTCCCTTCCTTGCTCTGCTTGAGATGACTGTTATGAGGTGGGAAAAACCTGCAGCAGTGCTGCCCAGGCCTTGCACAGTGCTGTAAGCACAGGCCAGCTTATCACTGCACCACACAGGGCACACCAGGCTGCAGTACACCTGATGAGGCAGAGGTGGGAAGCATGTTGTGGTTTGTCCATCCTCACCCTGCATGGACTGGGGCTCTCAGGAGTCACCCTCTCATAATTAGATCTTCATTAGACCTTGGCGCAACAGAACTTCATTTATTGTGCATGAAAGTGTGTGAATGTACACTTTGACTTCATTCCTATCTTTCTCTTTGTATGTCTTATACAAAAATATAGCTGAAATCCAAAGGATTTTTGTTAAAACCAGCAATGTAAGATGTTAGAGTGCTGAATAGGCTCTGTGATGAGGCTAGCAGTGAAATGTTCACAGGCTTGAGGTACTATTTGGATCTCCATTCAGGTAGCTCGCTGAGAGAAGCATTCATAACCTGCCTGAATTTCCAGTGCAGCTGACTTAAAAACAAAACAAAGCAAGTTGGAAGCAGAAGTAATTAAACCGATAGTTAAACCCACACTGGCGGAACTGTGGGGGGCAGAAAGTCACATAGCTTGCTTTTTTTTATTTCAGGAGTTTTCCTTTTGTTGCTTTCTTTCAAGTGATTTCAAAGGCTTTTCAAAGGGAAGATTAGTGCTGTTCCCTAGTTACAGTCCAAGTCAGAGCAGTCCCATGGGATTTGTGTCACCTGGAGTGCCTTTCCCAGCCTCCCTGGGCTCAGGTTCCCTGCCTTAAAACCTGCCACACACCAGGGCATCCAACTGTGTCACGAATGGTGCTGTGTCCCATTATGTCCCTATTCTTCCCTGGGTCAAAAGCAAAGATTATGAATATATATCTGTTCTGGTCATGCCTCTTTCAAAGGAAGCTGAAAACAAGTTTACTGCCTATTATGTTTTTAAATCATAGATCCAAAATCCTCCTCTGACCTCCTCCTTTTGCGTGCTCTGCAATAGCCTTTGCTAAGTAGTAGCTGGAACCTTTAGGAGAACTGCAGAACAATATACCCCTTGCTTTCCTTGCTGGGTCTGCCCATGTGGGTAGTGCTGGGGCTTAAGGCATGGCAGTCACAGGGGGAGAGGAAAGAGAGTGAACATTTTCTTGGGTTATACGACTCAGTGTGCTCTCAAGGAAAAAAAAGCATCAGCAAAGCAGGAAGAACAGTTAATAGAGTTTGTAGGGATGATTTACAGAGTACAAATTAGCCATTGTGCCAAATATCTCATTTGATTGTTTTGTCATGCACTAGTTTTCAATATTGCTATTGCTGGGACCGAGCAGGAAATAAATGAAAACAAAGATGCAAAAGGAACGTTTATGTAGAACATTTGTGTATGAGTTAATTCAGTTGCCTCCAAAGCTCAGGCTGCTCTTATAGTTCAAAGCTGCAAAAAGTGCCTGAATCTTTTTTTTACCCTCTTTCTACAAGGTCATCCATTTTTTTTTCCCCTCTCCTGTACATACAAGTGAGCAGATACAATACAGAGGAGTGCAGCTCTTGCTGGAGATAACTGGAAAGAAACTGGTGGGATTTTTCTTCCCTCACAGTGAAACATTTTTATCCAGAGAAGTGGTCAGGGGGGAAACCACAAAACCTTTCACAGCCTCTCAAGCCATTGAGAGGTGAATGATCACTCTCTTTGCTGGTCTTGATACTCTATTCTAGAGTCAAATACATCAGTCCAGAGAAACAACCAACCAGGTAATATTACATAGGCCATATTGACAGGGGCAGGAGTATTTTGTACTGTATTCAAGCTGGTTTAAATTGGGAATATGTGCAAGTAGAGTTTTATGGAGCTTTTGCTGAGGGATGTTTGGGAGCGGAATTGGAAAGCTTAGAAATTTGTCTTGAATTTATTTCTTGCATGTTTGTTAGATAGTTTTACCGTATTTTGTGTCATAGCATAATAGAATTGATGTATTTTTATTTTCAGCTCTTGGCAGAGAATTGAAATTTAGTGGTGGTTAATATATTTTAGTAGTAGCTGGCCCAAAAAATGTTTGAAAGAGAATTAGTTAAATAACATCATTTTATTTCAGTAATGGCCATGTATATTTTGTAGAATGAACATATCAATTTAAAAGTGAAAGAGAAACATGATATTCCGAATCTCATAATCTTCGGGTGTATCTGTTGTCAGTCTGTATTGGAAAGAAAACAAATGCTGACATATCCAAATATTCTGCAGCCCAGAAATCCTGTCATCTCGCCAGGGATACTGGTTTAAAGAAAAGGACAGAAGACGACAGAAATTAGAAAGCAAACTTGAATGAGGAAAAACAAAGTCTGGGAAAGATGAGAGAGAGACAACAATTACTTTCTATTTTACATTAATATTCACAGTTAGGCAAAACAGCCAGTGAAAGAACAGTGTGGTATTCCCAGGAGGAATCAGGAGAAGTTCGGTTCTGCATATTGTAGCTATTTATGTAATAGTCAAAGTAGATATTTACCAGATCTATTTATATTTCATTAATGAATAAATGAATAATGGCTGGATCCTGCCACGTTGCTTGCAGCAAGTGAACAGCTTTACTCAAGTTGCTTCTCCCTGACTCTTATGGTCTGTTTTACATCAGCCCAGGAGAGTAAAATGCCCTTTGAAGTTACTTAGATCCACTTTAACACCCCCAAAGTGCTGGTAATAACAATGGGGGGACCCACAAAATACAGGTTGAGGGAAGCAGCCTTAGATATGGCTTAAAGCCAGAGGCTCTGCACTTTCTGCCTGGCAAAAAGTGTGAAATAAGCATTAAGGACAGGAATTCAGTGTCCAACATGGGTGTGTTGTGGCTCTGCATGTCTCAAGATCTCTTAACTCTCAAAATGTCCCCAAAATGTCCCTCTGATAGAAGTTACTATTAGAGACTTTCACATGGTAGAGTCAGTTTCAGCAAGTCATCCTTTCCAGATCAGGTCAATATTAGGAACTCACAGAAAAATGTATTACAAGGCAAATTACTGATCCTTTTTTACTTCTGACTTTTTGAGTGAAATTGAGGTAATTTGTAAATTAAACCTTGATTTCTTGCCTCTAGCCGTCCTCTCAAAGAGAAGCAAATGGCTCTCACCACAAGCGAAAGTGTGTCCATGTTGGAGGTACAGAGCAACACATGGTCTTATTTTTGTGCCTGCTCTGCTCTGAATGCAGGTTAAAAGGCAAGTGTTCCTTTCCCATGCAGTTCTCTCTTCCTTGCTCTTCTCTTGTTGCCCATGTTTCTCTCCCTCTGCCTCCCGAGCAAGTCTGGTGGTGTAGAAACTGGGTCATAGAGCAGCAGTGACAGTTTGTGAAGAACAGCAGGGCTTCTGGAGTGTCTTTGTTGGAATATTACAAATTAATCACCACAAGACTCAATTGTTTCAGCTGAACTTCACACCTTTCTACCTGATGGATAGCAATTAGTGGTGAAAACAGGAATAAAAGGATTAATTTGAATTCCAGTGGAGTTTCTCCCTATGTTCCTTGACATCAAATTTCATCAGGGCATCTGGCTGAAAACCGAGTGAGCTAAAATGAAACAGACTCACTGGACCTTGTCTCAAGCTCTGTCTGTACTACACCCTAGGAAGAGAAATCTGAAATCTGAAGTTTGAGTGTGAGGACAATGTGGAGGAGTGCTGTAGAAATGGAAGAGGTAGGCCACGTACTATCTGTGCCGTGATTATTTCTTATGAGATAGTTTTCCCTCATTCCTGCAGTCTTGATTAACTGACCCCCATTTTTTGGATGCTATTCCTCTCTTCTGCTCCCAGATTTATTTATTTGGGGTTTTTTAAAGGGTTTTTTTGTTGTTGTTTTGCTGGGGTTTTTTTTTCAGTTGTCCCTTTGGTCTGAAGTTAGGGTGGACAGGCAGGCAGACATCACTCATCCAGGGAAGGGATAGACACTGAAGGCTACAGAAAGCTCCATGCATCTTTTTCTCTGTAAATATATTACATCCCTACATCCTGTGTCCCAGAGCTCTCAAAAAAACACCTTTCCATCCTTTACAGCCCTTCTTTTTTGCCATCCCTTTCTCTTGACCTTCACTCTTGCCCAGGGCTTCCTGCCTGTTCCTGGCAGTGCCTGGAGAAAAGATGCCAACTTGGAGGTTGCTGCGGCTGGGGAGCCAAGTGGGGGGGTCCGTGGTGGGATCAGTCACTCTAGGACATCTGGCATGGTCCATATTGGCTCTAGGAGAGCTGTGTCTCGCAGGGAAGCCCCCATCTCCCCTGTCCTCTCCTTCTCCACAAACCCAAAGTTGGTGTCGCTGCAGCAAACGTGAACAAGTTTCATCAGCTGTGGCCAGCTGGAAATCTGGCCTTGTACTGGATAACCACGGTATAACTCAGACCACTTTCCATTCTTCCCTGCCTCCTCCTTCATGAGTTACTAGCTATAAAGCACAGCTATGGGCAGCAGCAAATCTTTCTATAATCTGCCTTCCAGAGCCAGGTAACAGTCCAGGTTTCTCACCATATCTCTCTCCCCCTTGTTCTTGCTCTCTGTTAGGGACAGGTAACAATAATACTACACATTACATGTCCTCCTTACAGCTAGATAACTAATGATTGCCATTATATCTCTGCCAGAACTAGGTAACTGCAACACTTTTCATTATCTATCTGTCTTAAAACCAGTAGCAGCAGTGCTCTGAATTATGTACCTTTCTTCCCTTTTCTCTGTCAGGCAGGTAATTGTTATGCTCATCTTTATGTGTCTTTCTTGGAGCTGTAATAGTTTTCATTGTATCTCCTCAGAGCTTATTATGGTAATGTTCCTTACTGTATATTTCAGGGTCATAAGCTGATATCTTTTAGAGTCACCTCTGTAGTCGTTTGCCTTCTGTATTTCTTACAATTTGGGTAATTAAAATAGTGTCCTTGGGTTAACAGTGTTCAGAAGGATTATGCTTTTCCTCTCAGGAGCTCTCTATGGACTGTCTTGGGGTTAGAAGTGTCCTGTAAAGAGGCCTCTCCCCACTCTTGGTCTGGGGGTGGCTGGTGCCATTCACCTTTGGGATTTTAGCAGTGCTTTACTGCCAAGCCACCACAACTGTGGATTTAGCCATGGAATATGCTGAGAGGGGCTTGGCCTCCCCTGCTGCTTGGCACCCACCTTCAGAAATCAGGTTGTCCTACATGTCCTCATTTTCTTTTTTGCAAACTGAGATGCTGAGTTGTTGAGAGGAACAGGCTGCTCCTTTACACCGTCTAGCACCATTACTCCTGATTTTGATGTCACTCTTCTTTCTTATCTCATAATATAAATCTGCTGTGCATGGGGTAACTGAGGTAAGTCTTACAAACTTGGCTATGACTCTTGAATATTTTAAGGAATTACCTTTCTGGGACTTCAGTGTTTGCTCTTCAGTTTTCTTGTGACAGTACAGTATCTTTTATGAGGCCCTGATGGAGCAGAAATAATACCGTGTGGTTTAAGTGATTTTCCTCTTTGCACCATGTATACTAAACAGATTAATAAGCCAGTAGTTGGTGATCAAGTTATGTAAAATAACTCCAAGCAGCAAGCCCAATTTTGAAAATCACTTGATAAACTATCAGTAAATGCATCTGCATAAATAGCACACAGGAATAAATTGGAGCTGGTTGAGAGCAGAAAAGGAGGGCTACATTTGCAGGCATGGTTCAGGGACTGTAAATCAAATTCAAACCACTTTTGTCTCCTGTTCCAGCTTTATTAGAGAATCAAAATTCAGATCAGTCTCATGAAAAACATTTCCTTTTACTGCTTAAATCTCGTAAGTAACACTGCCTCTACTTAAAAGTGAACACCGCCTCACTGTGTTCATACTGCCTGCCCAAAACCCCAACATGAAATAGCTGAAAACTAAAATACATCTCAAGAAACACTTTGTTTGAATTTTGACATGAAGTAGAGCAGAAGCCGCTTAGAAAAGCAATGTGATGTGGCTGCAGGTTAGGGGCATAACACATGGAGAACTCTTAAACTTCATGGGAAACTAATAGATATAGCTGAAGTGGGTAATTTCAGGAGTGCAGGCATAGAAGTTGATGCAGACCTGTGAATAACATTACATCCAGGAACTGCGTTATTAAAAATTGCCACCTTCTTGACTGGCATGGAAAAAATCACAGAGGAAATCAATCGGCAGTATAAGGTCTAATCATGACAAGCCAGTGAAAATGGAGGGCATTCTGCAACTAAGAAAAAAGCTGCAAAGTTCATTGCAAGAGCACCGCATTTAGGAGAAGGGCTTCTAAGCCAAAGCCAATCTAAGTGAAGTTACCTTCAGCTTAGATGAGAAAGGTACGGCTGGCAATATTTTTTCATATAAAAGAAAATTGAATTCTTAGCCAGAATAAGGAGGGGGAAAAAAAAAGTTGGAATCCAGTGTGATTGTGAAATTCCCTCTGTGATAATCTGATCTGGAGGACCATCAGCCAGGGGAGGCTTTATCTGTCATTGCCTGACAAGGAGAGGAGTCAGCAGAGGTATTTGCCTGTCAGCAGCAAAGTCCATGAGAGCAGAGCTGGGGTAATGCTGAGCACCTCCTAATGCAATAGTTCGTGCATAAATGAATGTCATGAGGGTATTTGGTGTAAATTTGCTGTTGATTTCAGTGTGTGTAAAACCAGCCCCTCACAAAGAGCTTGAAGGTAAGAGATAAGTATGTGCTGCCCAAAGTGCTTTCACAGGTATGTGGGCACTCTGCCTTTGCCTTACATACCGAGAGGATGATGGGCAGTGAGAGGCTATCAGATTGCATCGTAACTTTAAATGTTCAATTTATCAAACTAAACCAGGGGATGAGTACTGATGTGGTATCTGCAATACACAGATTGCAGATACAGTTTTGCACAGCCCATCACAGGCTGGTTTTATGCTCCCCAGAAACTCAACAGACCATTAGTTCACCAGTACTGGCAGCTCTTAAGATCTGTGGTACACAGCACCAAACAAGCAGGCTCCCTGTCTTAGATGAAGTATTTTTATGCTACACAGCCCCCTAAAAAAAGACCCTGCTTAGTACTTCTTATGTTGCATTGTCTAGTTAAAAGAATTATCTCTATCTACTGCTAATATAAGGAAAAATAAAACGAGCCATTCTATGTCTCATAAGGTCTACCAGTCTCAGACAATAACATGCAGCACAGGCAGCTGTAACGAAAGCCAAGCAACTTATTGACAAGGAGCTGAAGGATTCCATTTCTGGTAAAAAGAAATCATTTACATTGAGGCATTCCTTTAATTTGTTTCAGTTGAGGTCAAATCACTTGATTCTTTCTTCAAACAGCTGGGAAGCTTTTACAGATTTCATAATGTGTTCAAGGTAGCTTATGCTTTTGCAAGAGAGCTGCTTTCAGAGAGCTGCAAATACTTATGTTCTGATGGAGGTGGTACTAAACAAAGAAGAGTTACATAAATGCCTTGTAGCATAGGCTTCATGTGTTAGGAATATTAAAAATAACTCCTCAATGCTCACAGGGTCTGATTTCAGTAAAGTGTGCTCTGTTTTCCATCCTGCTATGCATGACTTCAACTACAAAACCATTGTAGAATTGAAATGTATCTGAATATCCAATACACAATGCCCCTTGGCAAGACCCTTGTGAAAATAAGAGGGCTAAAGAGGGAAAATACATTTAATATTCATATATGAATTGACTAGATAGTCAATACACTGGCCTGCCTTTTTGCTTAGTCTTCAGTTAAGTGTAACTGTTTTGTGTCCGGTTTTCATCAAGTTCCAATGAAGCAGCATACAGAAAACAGCCTATTCCTAAACAGAAGAGGTCCCAAATGTAAATGACTTCCCTATATTTGTGATGGGTAAGATCCATGGTTTGGGGCTTTCTGCTATGAGACCAGGCCCAGCTTTGAACATCCAAGGGAGGGTCTTGAAGTCAGACTCTCTTAACTCTGCTTTCAAGTTTTATATGAATCCATAGCAAACCTCTTCCTACTCTTTTAGCCTGGCTTCTCATATAAAATGTCTCTCTGGATGGTACAGTCTGTCATCCTTTCCCCAATAACTTCTGAAGTTGTTCAGTTTCATCATTTCCCAAGGGATCGAAAGCCTCAAAGCATAGTGTTGCTGCAAGTATAATGACTATAAACATCTGGATAAAGAGGGTAGAACTGTTCCCCACTACAAAAACGAGGTTGCAGTAGACCCCTCCTCACAGCCATCCAGGAGATGTGGACCATGAGAAAAGCTCATGGAGTTGTGAACCATGAGAAAAGCTCAGGATAGAGCTCTGTGCTCCTTAGACTTCAAAAATCTAAGCGCAAGACAGGGACTTATGGTGAAATAGGCTCTTATTCAGCTAGATGGGAACTCTCACTTGTTTTCTTTGCTAGTCTGGGGAAAGACTCTTAAACCTTTACCATAAGCTTTGCTCCCATCTGAGACTGGCAAACAGGATTTGCCAGGGTAGGATAAGAACCTTTAAAGATTAATGTGCATATGCAGACCAGATCCTCCAATGCACACTTGACACCTGATTCACTGAGCATGCAAGAGAGATTGCAGCCAGATTGCACTCCTGAAGAAAATGAGTGCAATTTTGCACTCTTGTAGTTTTGTGACGAGTCTGGGTTTGTTCTTTTGTTTTGTTGTTGTTGGTTTTAAATCTAATGAATTGTGAGGAAGAGAACAGAGAATAAGATCTCTGGAGAAGAGAAAAAAAGCCCTCTCTGGAGAAGAGAAAAAAACCTCAAGCACATAAAAAGTCTTGATTATCAAAGCCATTTTTAGGAGTTGCCAGGAAATTTGAATACCAGAAATTACTTACGTGCAACACGAATTCCCATGTTTTTATAGTCACAAAGGCCTTGAAACTAATGTGGGAAACTAATTTTCCTTAATCTCGCATACAGTATGTAAATCAAAGACAGACCTCTATTAAAAGAAGCAGTATTTCTGCACTTTGAAAACCTGTAATAACTTCTGACTGCTTAAAATTTCCCTGGTGCATGTACGTGTGCTTTCCTAGGAGGGCCTCTTATCTGTCTCCTCCCAATGGCAAACGCTGGGTGTGAGTTCCCAGTTTTCATCAGGTATCTCTGAGCCAAACTGCGCTGGGCAGGCGTCAGATGAGATGCTGTGCTCATGTTTAATGCACCAGCAGAAACTGTAATGGTATTAATTATGAAGTTTTAGAAATGTAAGGCAGAGTTAAAAGCTGTTTCATCTTATTCACTGCCAGCATGTGAGAAAGAATGGAGAATACTGGGAGAAGGATTAAAGGAGTAGCTTTGGGACAGTTTTGGTGGAGGTCACACTTGACTGGCATAGTTTACTCTGCATTCAAGCTGGGTTCCCATTGAATCATATAAGTCTGGCAACCTAAAATAAGGCCGAATACATGCAAGGGGAAATCTTTCAAGCTTAATGTTGCAATGGAAAGTAGATCATCAAGGTATTTCAGATTAGACATGGTAAATCTGGGATTTCAGAAGAGAAGGAATGAAGAGATTACTTTTCTCCTGAGTATGTCATGGTGCACAGAGCAATGAGGAGAGACAGGCTTTTTCTAGAGTTGCAGATGTGTCCATCATGGTGATGGGTCTTTGAAAGAGAGTAACTGGACACCAAAATTTGCAATGTTTTCTTTGTGACCCTAAAAGCTAAACTGGGAAATGGCATTTGTGAGAGAAAATGGCTTTAAATGAAGTGAGTTCTCATACAGCATTGTTCATTTAGGCTTCATTTACTTAGTGTTAAGGGTTGGGGTGGGATTTCTAAAAGAAAGGATTTCTTTTTTTTCCCATATATGTATATATGTCTGTATTTATCTCCATGTGGAATAATCCATATATATGTAGATATATATAAATATTTATTTATAGGTATGCATTTAGTCTTCAGAATTGCAATGAGAAGGACCATTTTTCCATGTTTTCTAGCTCTTGATGCAGAGACTGATTATTATGGTGCAGTTGAAGGTAAGGGTGAAGGGTAGAGTTACTCATACAGAAAGGCAAACAAGAGGAGGGAGTATTTCTGGTGATGGGTTTACCATCTATAAAGCTAGCAAGAGAACAGCACCTTATAGAAGGGCACGACTTGTATGTTTTTGTAGAGATACTGCCAACCCAGTAGTTTTTCCTGGTTTTGAGGTTAGAATGAAAGCAAATGAGATTGTTTTCTACAGAGTCTTGTATGGCCAAATAAGATCAAATCATTGTTTTAGATAGAAATATTACTATTGTGGATGTAGTTTTCTAGGTAACTAGAAACAATGTTTTTAAAAGAAAGTGGTGTGCAGAGCAGTTTTCATCCATGCATGGTACTGTTTAGAGGAAGAACAGTCCTTGCAGAAGCAAATGCATTTATATATTATTTTTGTGTGTAGACACTCCTTACCTGGATGTGGTTTTTGCTAGAGATTTACAAAGAAGGGCAATGAGGTGTGCAGTTTCCTACTGATTATGTTACAGCCCTTGAGGGTTAGTAAGAAGAATGGTAGGATCAGGCAACCTCCAATTAGTTTCAGTGCACAGACTGCTTAACTGGGTATGGCTTTCTGCTATCACAGGGAGAGCTAGAGTATGGCTTCTGGAAGAAAGCACTCAGGAGGGTGATCCTCACTGGCTTCTGTTGTGCCTGGGGACCTGGGTAGAGGAGTGGGATTTATACGAGCTCTGCTTATGCAGGGCAGAGGTTTCCAAAGGAAGCAGTCAGGAGAGAGGTTTTCTCTGATTCTGCTGGGTTTAGAACAAGAGGTTTTCTAGAAGCAAGTGCTGAATTGCTCTCTTGGTTGGAGAGAAGAGGAAGAAAAGAAGAGAAAAGGAGAGGAAGAGGAGAGAGAAAAGGAGAAGAGAGGGACAGAATCGGAGAGGAGAGGAAAAAGGCCTGCTCTCAGTTTAAGGATGGGATGGGAAGGGTTTCATGGTTCTGGTGGGGCAAAAGCTGGTTTGGGTTTGGTTTGTTTTGCTAGTGTTAGATTTATGGTCTTAGAAAGGAAGCTCTAAGTGTAGCAGGTGCTCTCAAATTCTTTTACAGTCTGTAGATGTAGAAAGGAGGAACAGGAGTGCATGGCTTTGTATCAGTATTGGTGTAGCCTGTATTGCTTTCATTAAGTTTCATAAATGTCAGGTTAAGGTTCCAGAAAGGCGACATCATGAAGAGTACATTCTCTTCTGTTTTCTTTACCTGATGTTAGACTGTGGAACAATGCTTTACAGAATTGGATATAAACTCTTTATTTTTTATATAGATACTATTCATGCTGGTACATTTTGGTTCAGTAGAGGTCAGGTTTTAGAAAAGAAGCAATTGGGAATGGGAAAGCAAATGGTTTCTCACTGAAACTTTGTTTGACCCACAGCAGGGACGAATTTTGACTGAGACCATGATCGTTGCTTTTTGCACACAGTGGTTACCCTAGTGCTGTTTTTGTCAGAATTTAGGTTACACTCATTAACCTGTAACATTTTGAAAAGCAAATATTAAGGAAAGACATAGGTCTGGGATGAAGAACCATATTGGAAGGAACAAGTCATTTTGATTCAGCTCTAGGAGCAATATGTTTTACACTGGGTTTGTCATTAACATTAGGGTTTCAGACAGGGAGCAGGGAGGACTTCATTTTCCTAGGGATCGTTGAATGTTCCACCAACATAGGGTAGAACAGGGTAAACAACGTTTATTCAGTTTGAAGTAAATATCAGCCTCTAGATTTAGAATCAGTGTAAGACTAAGGTTCTAGAAAGAAGAAAGTAAAACTCTGGTTTCCTACTGCTTCTTTATTGAGTAGGGAAGGCCAGAGAACGGAGAGGTGCCAACACGTGAGAGTCATGGCATGGCTGGACACAGGAGTTGTTACCAGGGCTCTTCTGAGGTTATTAATTGGCTCTTGTGTTACTAACATGGGCAGTGTGGCTCAGTAAATCCTACGCCATTTATGCAGGGACTCTGTGAGACCTTGAAAGATGTGTTGCTGTCACAGCTCTGCTTAAAAGCTTAGAGGTACTAAAACTTCCACATTGGCAGTAGATCTCAAAAAGTACCTCAGTAAACACATCCAGCAAAGGAACTGAGTTCACCTCTGTCCTAACCCCCGTGATTACAACAGAGTAGCATCAAGATGTGCTGGAGTGAAATGAGATCATAAAAAAATAGCAGTAACTGAGCAGCAGCGGATTTGTCAGCCTGAGGAGGTTGCAAGAACTACGGTAAGGATGGGCAGGGTGATGTGGGGACAAAGCTTGTGATACCTGGAGCTCTCGCAAATGGTCGTCATTTTTAATGGGAGCTGCTGGAGCTCGGTGGCACTAGAGCTTGTCATTTCAGAAAACTGTTGTACAGGGAATGTTATGCCCTGTTTCTGAAGGAAATGACAACAGTTTCCCCTTTGGAAAAGATTCCCCAGAGCCAAGTTGATGATTGAGCTTTGCATAAATTAAATCATATACAGACTCATTTAGAGGGGCCACTGTACCAGTGAAGGGGAGGAATAAATCCCTCAGAGACAGAAAATAGCAGAGACAGATGTGGTGTGTATGAGATGGGCAGCCCTGTACAATGCAGTACAGGCATGTGGCCTGTATGCCTATATGTACAGGCTGAGTCAGAAAGCTATCAGTCCTCATCACAGCACAGTCCTCATCATCCCTTAGAGGTCAGAGAAGCTCTTAAGGAGCTAGGCAGTGGACTAGTCTGCCAGCAACATCCTGCCAAAAATGCTATCCCACACGTGCTTGCAAGGGGCAAATAGCATTGCAAAAATATCTCCAAGGGGGGAACATCTGAGTAAGGACTTGAGAGACGAAATATGTCAAACATACAGGCTGTGTCTGAAAGAGCCCTTGGTGGCAGCACGCTGCTGCTAAAGCATGGGGCTGGGATCTGCCTGGGGCAGGGCTCTCTGCTGCCAGGACAAAGGATGCTGACACTATGTGCCATGGAGGCTTTTGATCATCCACAGTGGGAAATCACGTGCCAAAGGACCTCCATTTCTGCTTCTGCTGCATGAGACTTCCTAGGACATGCAGAAGGTAATGTGTTCCTTCCTCCTGGAGACCAGCAATGATCATGCCAGGCAGAGTCAGACCCTCAGTGCCAGGGGGACGCACACTGTCTGTCCTGAAGTATGCTTCTCACCCCAGTGCAAACTAGGAATTCTGCCTCCCTCGGTATAATACTGGGAAATTCTTGTTAGAGATAGCCCTGCAGTGTAGATTACCTAAGTATTACAGAACATGCTGTATACACATGTGGTCTATACAACATTTCCTTCCTGGCTTTATGCATTTTAGTGGGAATTTGCAAGGACTGTTCCAACAACACACGAGCAAGGCAGGCAAATGTGTCTGTGATTTCATGTAGTTTATGCAGCTGGTTTTCTATAGAGGCTCGGTGTTATTTGAGATAATATTCATAGAATCATAGAATAGTTTGGGTTGGAAGGGACCTTCAAAGGTCATTGATTGATGTTATTTTGCTTTTGAGACTGGCCAGGGTTTTGCAAAATGAAACGAAGTCTGTGTGAAATGAAGTCCCTTCTTTAGTGCCATGAAGGGCTGGAATGGTGATGAAATAAAAGACATTTATGCTTTTACTTTCTCCGCAGATCTGGAAAGCACCGTGTGCTTTTCTGAATGGAAAGCTCTTACAAAAGAAGTGCTTTTGTGGCCTAAATGTGGAAGAAAACGACCCAGCAGCCCTGCTGGCTGTTCCAGGGGCTGGTGAACTCCAAGAGGAGCTTTCCCTGAGGAAAGCTGAGCACTGGGCACTCGGGCACAGTTTGCCTCTATGGTGTTCCCCACCCTGCATCCAGTTTTCCTTATGCTCTGTTCCTTCTTCAGGCATAGGTGAGGCTCTGGGCTGTTAGAGACTCCACGTCCTGTTTCAGCATGTACCATCTCAGCCTGACTTTGCAGAGGGGTAAATTTTGTTTACATCTGATGGAGAACAAGTTTTTGCATTACTTACATATAATACTAAATACATTAGTTATATGTACAGCCAGTCTATTTCAGAGATGTCTCATTTGGCTCTAATCATCTGGGTAACTGCTCTGGGATGTGTACCTGAAGAGTCCTAGAAAATCTTTTATTGGCAAATAAGACATAACTCTAACCTTCATCAATTGGGAAAAATAGAGAAAAGAACGTAACAAATGTGTATCTTTGTGGCTTTTTTCAGCGGTTCTCTTTTAATGAACTCAGTAAAACAATTCTCAGAATCATATTTCAGGGCTTTTAACTGACCACAGACTCAGGACAAATCATTGTCTATGCTATTCAATACATTTGTACTGCATTTTCTGCACAGTATACATTTTTAGCTCTCTTTTTTTTTTTTTTTTCTTGTTGAGAGAAATATTGATTTAGCCAATGAAAGTTAATTAATTTAGGGGGGGAAATGTCATCCACAAGGGAAAGAGAGAGAATAGGAATATTTGGGCAATGCGTATAGAGTAGAAAACATTCTTTGTGTAGTTGACTGCATTGAGGTTAGAGGGAGTATAATTCCTCACTGCTCTGGAGATTAATTTCATTGCTGACTGAATATAGGTTTCCTGAATCGTTTTATACATGGGCAATGATATGGACATTGAAATGCTGCTGATCTATGTCAGGTCACAAATGCACTACAGTGTATTTGTGCATTTGGTGCCCAATCCGGTCAGTTGTGTCCTTCAGTGTGTTTCAGAGAGGATTTTAGCCAATATCTTGAGACAGAAGGAGTGGAAGAAATCTTTCCCATGCAGCTCCTTCGCAGGCTCATGACACGAAAAGTCATGACATGGTAAACTCCCAGTGGCTGATCCAGGGCGAGAGATCAGCCACTCTTCCGATCATTGCACCCCCTCAAGCCCCCTTGAATGAGTGGTCTTGCGTCCTGCGGGTTCAGACTGCTAATTTGAGGCTATTCTTTGGGGTATTGTGCCTTCTAGTGGTTCGGGGTGGAAATGATGCAGGCAGGAAGGTTGAAACGGGCTGAGAGCTGCTTCTGGCTTCACAAGTTGGATATTGAAGCCTAAGACATGGCGAGTGCAGGCAGATGGCTGAATTTAAGAAGACAATGAGGTGCTATTCATCTGAATTGTTCACAATACAAAGTACAGACAGAAATTTAGATGTTGGTATATATATGTATTATATATTTTATATAAGTGTTCTCAAATTTGATCCAGCTTTGATCTTGCAAAATAGCCTAAAGATCTCAGGTGAGGCCATCCCCCTGGTCTTTAAGGCTGTATAAACATCCATCTCCTACATGGCTCTTGGCATGCCTCTCCACTTGGGAGATGACCTCTTCATTTGCAGGCAGGAAAGCTGCAGTTCCAGGAAAACTTCAGCATGGTTCTTGTTTGTTTATATCAGTATAACTGGAGTTGGCACTGGAGTCAATATTACCTGTGCTTTGGAGGTGTGTGTGCTTCCCACTGAAGTAATTCAGGAGAAGGATATGAAGATGGGTCATGAGTTGATGAAATATCCTCTCTTGAGGCAAGTGGGTGTTGGATCCTGAGGCTCACTGGCGCAAAGGCAGTAACTGGGTCTCTGAGAGCTTTGGGCACAGCCTCCCTCTCCACAGTGGTGTGCCTGCAGTCCTTCGTACTGGGGTTGGGGTGAAGAGGGTGATCTTCTGTCACATGAATCCCCTGAGCTGCTGGCTCATGAGGCCAGTCTGCACAGCAGGCTTACTAGCAGCTGGAAGCCAGGAGGGGAGGTATCCCCCATGCCCTCCTGTGCCAAAGCCCCCATCTTGACAAGCTGCTTCCCCAAATCCCTGCATCTGAGCTCCACAGGTACCTGAGCCATAACAGAAAGTGCTGGGAAATGATATTTGTCTTTAATTCTCTGTGTGTGTTGTCTTCTCTCTTCTTAGATGAGTGTTTGTTCTGTTTTTCCTTTCTGAGGAGGGAAATTCTGTCTCCTGGAGAGATGAAACTTGATATGCTGCAATAAACAGCTGGTGGGCTCACTATAGAGTTAGACAATTTTGAAAGCTTGTCATACTGCTTGTATTTTGGAGCCCTGCTATCTATCGCATCAGGTTAGCAGAGAAGGTGCTCACCACACGCCAGGTGATCAACATTAAAATCACCACAGTGACAAGGGACACCAAAACATTTTCAGATGCGCTGTTTCCTGCCCTATTTTTAAGGTGACCTCCAAACCAAACCTAACTAGAGGAGCATATGGGTTTAATGCACAGTGCAACTGAAATGAGTGGCTCCTTAGCCATGCCCAGAGGCCCCTTAGCGCCCAGCAGTTATATGGGCAAACTCATCTTCTTCATCTCAGTTGCAGTTGTTGAATCTATTTAGTTTTGGTCCACAGTAAAGATGACAGCCTAAGGGGACTGGCTCTGGGATGTATGTCATTTTACTCTCTGAAACCAGACAAGATTTTCTTCAGTGTGATCTCTAGAGCATAGTACACAGATGGGGATAAATTTCCTCTTCCGAAAGACCAGTGTATGGTCCTCCTTTGTGACCAGAACAGTTCTTCCTACACCTATCACACTCCTGTGGAAATATTGTCACAGCTGACTAAGACATCCAGTATTTTGGACAGGGCTCAGAACAACCTGCTCTAGTGGAAGGTGTCCCCACCTGTGGCACGGGGTTGGAACTGGATGAGCTTTAAGGTCGCTCCTAACCTAAACCATTCTGTGATTTGCTTGCGTGCAGAAGGTTGGTTTTTCACCTGCACTCTCTTGACTTCAGACCAGCACTGTGAGTGCCCTGTGTTCCTCTGCCAAAGTATGGCTTAGAAGTGTAAGACAACCCTTACTGAGATTCCTTTAAAGTGCCTTTCTCCAAATGGCTCCAACTAACTTTCCTACAAACAATTACAATGAAAAGAAAACTAGCAGGAGTTTTGAAACACAAAGGCAAAGGAAAATGAAACAAACCCCATCTGCGTCTGCAAAGTAGCCTTGACTAAAGCACATACTTTCTTATGAAATGTAATTTACCAAATACTCAGATAAACAGCAATACTTAGTCTATTTTGCAACATCAAAGAATTTTCTACATTTCTTGATCTTATTTCAGCTAGTACCAACTCCTCTCATTAATTTAAACCTGAAGGGAGTACTTGCCTTCAGTATCTAGGAATAAAAGTATTTTGAAATAAATGTAGTAGATGCACTTTTCTTTCTAGTTTTGTATATATGAGGCAGCCAGTAGCATGCACCATCCTCCAGGTGTCTGACCTGGTGAATCCGTGCACCGGGTTGAACAGAGCATATGAGCAGGGTGCAGTGGACTGGGAATGTTCTTAGTAGGAACAGCAGCAGTAATGGTGCCCAGGGGTTTTCCAGCCTTTTCCTTGGGAAGATTCAACATGCCTCATGCTACAAGGCACATCCCCATTTCACAAGGGAAGGATCCAGTCTGCGGAGAGGGAATGTGGCTTGTCCCAGAGAGCCAGCAACCGAGCCCAGGCATCCTCTGCTGTTGTCAGTGAAGTTTAAATACTCAGCTACTTCCCAGGGGAGAGAGGAGAATGCACTGGGAAAAGAAATAATTTTGATGCATATTGAGAAGAATAATATTTTTCTTCTCTCTGGGTCCAGGCAGCTTGGATAACAGGGCAGAATTCAGATGCTTGTGGCCTAGAGCCTAGCTGATGTAAGTAACGGCAGCTCTCTTGACTTCAATCACAACCTTTCATGCCAGCTGAGAATTAGAGCTCTGTTTGCAGGGCTCTTTGAACAATAAACCAGCCATCTTTTCTCAGCACTGTTTCCCTCTAATGAGAAGCCATCTCCGAGGGAATGGCTGGGAAAATAAAAAACAGTCAATGTATAGAATCATAGAATCATTTAGGTTGGAAAAGACCTTTAAGATCATTAAGTCCAACCATTAACACAGCACTGCCAAGTCCACCTCTAAACCATGTCCCCCAGTGCCATGTTTACATGTCTTTTAAATACCTACAGGGATGGTGACTCCACTAGTTTCCCTGGGCAGCCTGTTCCAATGCTTGACACCCCTTTCAGTGGAGAATTTTTTCCTAATATCCTCTCTAAATCTCCCCTCGTGCAACTTGAGGCTGTTTCCTCTTGTTCTGTTGGTTTTTTACCTGGGAGAAGAGACCGATCCCCACCTCACTACAACCTCCTTTCAGGTAGTTGAAAAGAACAATATGGTCTTCCCTGAGTCTTCTTTTCTCCAGGCTCAACAACCCCAGTTCCCTCAGCCGAGGTGACAGGAGGGGAGGCTGTTTTGCCATCAGTGCGGAGGAGCTGCTCTGTCCTCAGGGGTGGCTGTGTGGGGAATGGGGTTTCTCTAAGGCAAGACAGGTTTCTCTAAGGCAAGGCAAGGCAGACCCCTTTTTGCCATGCTGGAAAGGGAGGTACAGCCAAAGCCTTTCTGCACGTGGTTCTTGTGATATGGATGAGTTGAGCTTAGATGTAGATACCTTCATGGCAGTATCAAAATGCAACTACGATACTTCCAAAGTGGAGGGTGGGAGGCTGTTTTGCCATCAGTGCGGAGGAGCTGCTCTGTCCTCAGGGATGGCTGTGCGGGGAATGGGGTTTCTCTAAGGCAAGACATGGCAGACCCCTTTTTGCCATGCTGGAAAGGGAGGTACAGCCAAAGCCTTTCTGCACGTGGTTCTTGTGATATGGATGAGTTGAGCTTAGATGTAGATACCTTCATGGCAGTATCAAAATGCAGCTACGATACTTCCAAAGTGGAGGGTGGGAGGCTGTTTTGCCATCAGTGCGGAGGAGCTGCTCTGTCCTCAGGGATGGCTGTGTGGGGAATGGGGTTTCTCTAAGGCAAGACATGGCAGACCCCTTTTTGCCATGCTGGAAAGGGAGGTACAGCCAAAGCCTTTCTGCACGTGGTTCTTGTGATATGGATGAGTTGAGCTTAGATGTAGATACCTTCATGGCAGTATCAAAATGCAACTACGATACTTCCAAAGTGGAGGGTGGAAGTTACTTACAAAAGCTTTTTTCAAGGGCTAGGGGCTCTGCACCTATTATCCCCTGAGCTTCCTCAGCTGGCAGAAGCAAAAAGGACAGTCTCATTTGTTCGACAACAGGCTGTGAATGGAATGAACTCAGGAGAGACACTTTGCTAAGGCAGCAAAGTCCTCCAATGTTACAGGCAACATGCCAAGTTCAGTAGAGCAATTGCGTTCACAAAGGCTACTAGGGAACAAAGATAAATGATCACTTAGTGTACCAACAGTGCTTATTTTCTCTCTTTCCCTCTCTTTCCCATGAAGTGTAAAGAAATGCACTCATTTTGTGTGGTTCTGCTACTTGTTTTGGTTTCTGCACGGAAATCTGACGGTGTAAGAGTATTCCTTCTACTTCTCATCCTGCTGCCAGGGTGGTTGTCGACTTCAAAAACATCTGGGTAGAAGTAAATTGAATCCTTTCTCTGTAATTAAAAATGAGTCAGGGTTTAGGAAGGCTATGGCTCTGTAATGTGCTCACTGTTGTGCTACCCTGAGTTTTGCAAAAGTATTGATATTAGTTGGGAAACATTAAAAAATAGAAAGACTAGTGCTTGCATCAGTTGTTTCTTCTGACAAATACATACCTTCTAAAGGGGTGTCTATGGCAGTTTGAAATTGCTGTGTCAAACACCAGATTGTTGTTCTGGCTTCTTCCATTAGTTCAAAGAGTCCTTCAGTGCCTCAGGTTTTCTTCCCATACCGTGGTTTTTCGCATCCCT
The DNA here is from genome assembly GCF_004027225.2 of Strigops habroptila. Classification (NCBI taxonomy): domain Eukaryota; kingdom Metazoa; phylum Chordata; class Aves; order Psittaciformes; family Psittacidae; genus Strigops; species Strigops habroptila. The sequence continues at coordinate 3,800,331 of NC_044281.2, forward strand.
GGATCAGTTGTGAAATTAAAGGGAGTCTCCTCTCTGGCACTGGGTGAAGGCGCAGCACTAGAGAGTCCCTCTTCCCTGTGCTGGTGCTGTGGAATGACAAAATATCTCTGAATCGGTCCGAATGTATCTGGCATTTATTAAAAATTCCAGTTGGATCCTTTGGGTGAACAACCCCACTTCTTCCCTGTAGCAAAGTGAATCCTCTTTTTAAGAGAAGGGTTAACAATTCACTCCTTTGACCTAATTCACTTTTGCTCAAGTCCTTTTCTAGCACAAGAAAGGATTTATTACTTTCTGTTATCGAGCCTGTCCCAGCCTACATGTTCCCACATGGAAGCAGTAGGCTCTGTATGGATTTGTGAGTGTTAATTAGGACTGGCAGAAATGATTTTAATTTCTCAGCTTTTGTTGGTTTAGACTGGTGAGTTTTGGTTCTGACCCCTGGCAACGAAAGACCGTGAAGATTTCAAAGGACAGTAGTTGGGTGTTTGATGCTTCATTTCAGCCCTCCTTTGCAAACACCATCAGAGATGCTGACAAGCTGGAGTGAGTCCAGTGGAGGACCGTGAAGGTGTTTGGAGGCTGGAGCACACAAGCCAAGGAAGTGGGGAACAGGCTGGTTCAGCCTGGAGGAGAGGCAGCTTTGGGTATGGGGAGAGCTAACTGCAGACTGTCACTACCAAAGGGGGATTGTTATAGGGGTGGAAGTGTTAGAGCCTGCCCAGGGGTGTGCAGCAACGGGACAAGAGGCAGCAGGCACAGGTTACAACAAGAGCAATTCTTGCTGGGTAGAAGAAAAAACTGTTGACAACAGGGGCTGTTACCAAGGAGCAGGTAGTCCTGTGTGTTGGGCCTGGTTGGCAGTTTGGTGCAATTTCCATTGTTGCAGGTTTTGAGAATTTGACTGGAAAAGGTGCTGAGCAATTGGATCCAGGTTTGAAGTTAGCCCTGCTCTGAGCAGGGGATGGATTAGAGACCTCCAAAGGCCCCTTCCTACTTGGACTACTCCATGATTGCATGCAGTGTATGCATTGCACACATTACAATTATGTGTGCTTGTCAAAGGAGAATAAAATCTTAAAACAGTATTATCATTCCTATTGAATTCACTTGTTGTATAAATATTTATAAACATTCAGTTTCCACTGTGCAGTATTGTATTTTCCTGAAGATCTCTGGTTAGAAACAACAGCATTAAGAGCTTCCCTGTCCCTGCTTAACATGGCACTCTTGGCTCGATAGCGAAACCTGCCCATTGAGTGGCCATCTGTATTTGTTCTGTCCTCCTGAAGTGCTAATCCTGTTTATCCTGTCACCATAACTGCACTGAGTCTGTTTATTTGCTGATTAGCTCAAGGCTTGATTATTCCCTTTAAGCACTGAGAAAACATGCTGAAAACAAGGTGTACACATGACAAAATTCAAATAAACAGAATTATCAAGGAAATACAAGAGAAAGTCCAGAACACAGCACTGAAGATGCAGAGATGTCTGGTCAAACTCATTAGTCTTAGATGGAAATCAAGAGGAGATTTAGGTGAGTAATGTGGAAAAACTGGGAAACATGTAGGGGCCTGTGATAAGGGATTTAGCTTTTTCATCTTACGACAACTGATCAAACACCACTTACTTCAGTGGAGCTGCACTGATTTATTCCAGCTTGTGGCCTTGTGGTTTGTAAAATCAGCTGCAAATACGCAATGGGGATGGTTTGGATTTCTTCAGAAAACATGAGACCTTTTAAATAATACAATATGTTGCTGGAGGAGGAGGACCAGTTGCAGGAGAACCAAAGGGCTTCACACAGTCTCATACAGTACAGCTCATAACAATGGCACCCTGTGATTTTAGGCTGACCTCATGAGTAAAACAGCCCATAGTATTTTGTCCCGTGCTTATTCCTGTGTTAAGCTGATAATCTTTTTTGAGTTGCCACAGAGCTTTTAAAACACACGTGTCCTGCCTAGTTTTAAAGGTAGCAGGTGCTTATATCAAGTCCCTAGGCTAACTGTTTCTGTGGTTAATTACTCCTCATTCTTAAAAGAAAGCAATGCTTAATGTGGCCTGAATTTATGTAGCCTTGTCTCCTGGATCTTTTTATGTCTTTGTGTGCTGGGTTAAAGAATTGCTGGTAACCAAAATGTTCTCCCTGGGAGTTTGGTTAGAGACCGCAAGATTTGCTTATGCTTTTAGGTTTCAGTTGTGGCTTTCTTGCTAAAGTTTGTGTTTCCCAAGACAAGAGGCTAAACAGCTTTAAAATAGACTATCAGCCCATATTTATCTGGCTAGCTTCCCTCTGAACCCTTGTTCCTGTTGGCTTCAGCCATCTCTGTTCCTGCAGAAGTGTTTAGTTAATGACAGTGACAAACATGGTTGTAGAAGGAGTTTAGACACATTGCATCCAAGAACATCTTTAAAGAAGGATATCAGGGTCTACTCCAAGCAGGGTTATCTGTAAGAGGATCTAAGATTTCATTTGCCTGTTATTGCTGATTTAGTTACAAATAACACATAAAATCAGTTTATGAGAATACATACAGACACTGTGCAGTAGTAACGAATTCCTGTCATTAGCGTGATGAAAATAGCAATTGTGTTAATGAATATGGAAACACATTTATGTAATGTGGACTTCTGGTATCAGATGGCTGAACTTTTTAGAAGTAAGTATTAGACATGTGTTATCTGCCCAACACACTCTCTTCTATTTTCCACTTATCTGGTTTCTTTGGGAAGTTTATGACATTAAATGATTGGAATAGCTTCAGTTTGTCCTATAAAGCAAAGCTGAATCTTACAGGTGTTCTGCTTTGCCACAAACCTGTCCAAGGGTATTAGTGCATCTTGCCTACTACACTCGTATTGTCTGTTAATGCTATTAACAAACTTCGAAGGATGGTCCCTGTATATGGTACCATTTGGAGTTAGCACTCAAGTCTGTTCCTATTCAGATATTCTTATTTACTGAGTTTTATGTCTGGATCCATAGAGAGAAGGCTTGAGCTTGTCTTTGTGGAGACTTACCTTCCAGATGATTTCCAAAGTAGCATTTTAAAAGTGCTTTTCTCCACTTCTGTGATTTTAAAATGGCTAGATACATTAAAAATTGGGCACGCAAAAATATATTGCCTTCCAAATTCATCTCTTAGGAAACAGAGCTTTGTGCTGGATATGGCAGGGTCAGACAAATTTTAGATCATACACAATTGCTCAGCTGATTCCCCAGCATGTTCCCTGCACAGACCTAGAGTCCAGGAGCATAGCAAAATTGCTATGAGTAAGAGGCAGAGACAGGGAATGAATGAAGATTTGCTCCTGTCCCCTTTTGTGCTGCATGCTGCCTCCTGAAGATACTGATTTACCATGAGCATAAACTAGTGTTGCAAGAGCCAAATAGAGGAAGGGGGTTATTTTGCACTCTGGAGCTCACTGGACTTTATGTGGGCCATCACTTGTTTGTAGAAGAGCAGCTGATAAATACCACAATGCATTTTTAGCAACATGGCACATTGTTCTTCTCCTGTCATGGGTATGAGGCAGGAGAATGCCGATCTGCTCTCTGCACAGCAGTAACTCCCCCAGTGACTGTTAGAAGTAATTAAAACGGCTTCTCCACAATGAAAACCACATTGTAATACCTAATTAGGGGAACTTTTGAGACCAAAAAATCTCATGCCTGATGCTACCCATCTCCCTCTGACAGAGGTGGTACTGTGGGACAGGCTTTGCAGCTTTTTGACTTGCACACAGCCCAGCCTCGCTGGCAGATCGGCAGCGGGCTGCCTGCCTGCACTACACAGCTGCCTCTGCCGCTTAAAAATGCAGCACTGCTGGAACTTCAAGTGCTAATTGCTGACACAACCTGAATTATGGAGTCCTATCCAGAGAACTTCTACTGTTGCACGGGGAATTATTTACAGTAGAGAAGTATGTGAATACTGAATTCTCTGAGTGATTTCTGGGTGGATTTCACATTTAACTTACAATAACTACCTTGATAAAAGCCCTGAGAGGATAATTCCATCTTGTAGCTTTTTCATGATTGCTATTGTATGGGTTATCGATCTTACACTTTTCATTTAGATATTCTAAATAGGTTTTTTCTTCCATTAATAATAAGAAAAATTCCCCTTTTTTTACATGCTTTTCAGAATTAAAATTAATATTAACAGTATTTGGCTATCTGGTTGTGAAGGGAATTTCAATGATGTAAGAAAGTTAATTTCATTTTTACAAGTCACTCAAAGGAGAATTAGTGGGATGGGTCTTGTCTCTGGCAGATACATGAGTGGTCTGTAATGATAAAATTCTTTTCTTTTTGCAGAAAAAAAGTTCTGGAAACTCCAACAAGCTTCTCCTTGCCTTAAAATTAATGTCCTTATTCTGTTAAACTCTAACATTTGGGCTGCTAAGGTAACCACAGTTCTCTTTAGAGACCTGAGATTAGTGGTGATGAAAGGGATAAGCATCCCAGCAGAAATGAGTGCAGCAGTTTGCAATGCAGGACAGCAACAGGTCTGTTCCTGGGGCTTTCTAGACTGACTGGGCAGCTTATTTTGCTGGTCATGTCGTCTTTGTGTCCCTGTCCTCAGTGCTCTGAAGAGGTGATCAGCTTCCTGTGACATGACTGGCATGGTCTGAACTAAAACAACAGTTAGGAAATATGGCAAACTATGGATTTTGGATTTCTGTCATGAAACAACTGACTCCACCCCCCTGCTCTTTGCCTGGATTCTTCTTTCAGCTCCCATGTGGAAGCTACAATTCTTCTGTCTTTTGGAACCTTGTCTGGTCCCAAACTGCTGCACAAACCTGCTGGCCTTTTCCCTTCAACACTAACCCTACAGCAGACCCAAATGGGCTTACAGATATAACACAGGTGAACCATTTCTAGAGGCAAACTTTAGCCTAAAAAGGCTAATCTCATTAGGTGCCCTGTATGGTCTGTGGAGAGAAACTCTCCCCAAGGAGCCCAGTGGGCAATGTGGTGTGGGGTTAATAGTTACTGTGTTAGTCCAGTGCAAGAGCCTCTCTTGTCCCTTCTGAACACCCCTCTGAAAGGCCTTACCCCATCCGTCACAGAAGTAGAAAACAGAGTTTCTGCCATAGCTGAAGACTGTTATTGGGTCCTATCTCAGTTTTCCCCTTTTAGGGTAAGCTATTCAAATTCTTGCAGTGCTTTCCACACAGAGTTTGGTTTTTGGATCTCTGATCCTGTTCCCTCCTCCCTGCTGAAGAGAGCAGGAAGATTGTTTCATGTACCTCACAGTCAAAATAAGGCCTCCGTCCTGTTTAAGAGCATTCTGGTGGTTGGGGCTAGAGCTTTCATTTGTTAAATCGTTTTCAATTCCAGGTCTGTTCTCCGATGGATGTGTTGCTCTTCCCTGGTTGGCATCATCTGCAGACTTAATAAGCATGCTCTCTGTTTTATCATCCAGATTATTAGTGGAAGTATTGAATAGTCCTAGACCCAGGGTAGCTCCCTGTGGAACACCTGGGTCCATACTGCTATTTTAATGCTGAAACATTGATACCTGCTTTCCAAGTACTGCTTTCAACCATCTTTGCATTCTCTATGCAATGTGAAATCCCCATGCTTCTTAATTCAGCTGTGAGACTGCTATAAAAAACAATGTCTAAAGTCAGGATATGTGACATCTGCTCCTGTTCTTATACCTACAAAACCTATCACCCTCTCACAGGAACAAATTATTTTAGTTTGACACAATTTGTTCTTAAGAAATCCATGGTGGCTGCTGCTCAAGCCCCACTTTCTGCTAGGTGCATATATTCAGTGTGTTCAGCGATTTGTTCCAATTTGTTTTTTCCTTTCCCAGGATTTCATATTGCTTTTATTTCTTCTTTTTCCTTTCAGAGAAGGAGACAACCAAGAGCTGTGGATCTGGAGAAGCTGACACTGATAACGCCCGTCCCACATGTGAGTACTGTTTGAGATAGGGGGAGGGATGGTTTTGTGTGAGGACCCGAGGCAGAAGCTCTCTCCTTGAGTCTGCCACATTTCCAGGGTGACAAATTTCAGTGACCTAAGGCTCTTTGCAGCAGGTTTGCAGGTAGGCCTTCCTTGCTCACACAATTCTCACTAGCTTTTGGGTTGTGTTTATTTTGCACACACACTGTTAGTCAAGGACTACTAGTAGCTCAGAACTGACCCTGATTTTCAAGTGCGATTTAGTTTCAGGTATGAACTTTACAGGCAGTTACAAAATGAAAGCTATCTGTTACAGAAAATGGTGGTGTTTTCTCTCTTTTCCTCAATTCCCTCCTCTGTAAATAAGGTCAGGAATGTTATGAAGCTAACATCATTAATGGTTGCAAAGTGTTTTGAGATCCCTGAATGGAAGGGCTTATATAAGCGGAAAAGTCTTATTAGGATAATTATAATTGCCAACTGTACTGGCACAATATAGATCACTTAATGAGTTATTTGGCTTTTCCTTTCTCTTTCCGCCTCAGCTCCCCAAAGCAACATAAACAGACTGATTTTAATTGGCAACTTTCATTTCTAGCAAATGGACTTTCACTGAAGTTCAAGCTCAGCAGCAGCATTTAGAAAATGCAAGTTGGTTTCAGATCAAGTGGAATTTGCAGGGCCATGGTAAAGAGGAAAGTTTCTATGCTCTTTGAGTTAGAGAAGCACACACTGAACCTGCCTTTTGAATTATGAGCACTTTTCTCTCCATTACCTTGCAGTGTGTTCACTGCAAGAGCTGTGCTCAGCTGTTGACAGATGCTTGTGACTAGTATGATGAAGGTGAATTGATGACTTAGGCTGGCAACTAACATGATATAGCTAATGGTCTCTGCAGAAGGAAAGAAATCCCCTTTGTAGTTTGATCTCCCACTGCTGTGATTTACTGTCTTGTTTTTGCCAGCGTTTCACTTGGACTGGTTTGAGTATGTGGTCTTCTGGAACTGACCCAGAGGCAGAGCAGCTCTTGCTGTTTTATTAGGACTTAAAGGACTATTGCTAATCAACTGGCTTCCCTCTTGTAAAACTTCAGCTTCAGTAAATCACGTTGTCCCTGTGACTGAGAAGTGGCTGCTTAAAGCATTATAAAAGTGGATTAAGAAAACTATTAGGAAATTATGATCTCCTTGTAGATATCATTACCTTACAGTCAGTAATACCAAAGCTTAAATCAGTAGGAGTTTACTATCATTACTGCTATAAATATTTAGCTGGAACTTACAGCTACAGATCTGTCCCTTTCTGCTAAGTGTTTTTTCAAATATACAAGGAGTGATATCTCCACCCTGTAAAACAAACAGTGTAGCTCAAAACTCCCCAGCTTTTCAAGTTCACCTTCATTCCTGCTGTGTTCATGGGGCGAGAACAGAGCTCTTACAGTACAAACCAGGGGCTTGTAAATCCTAGTGTCGAGGAGAAAGTGTCTTTGCTCAGCTGGGAAACCAGGAGGGACTGGTTACTTGCTTAGTCATTGCTGATCTAGGCTTAGTGCTCAAGGGGCTGCGACAGAAATCCTCAGTGAACAAGAGCAGTCCAATGGACACTGCTGCCCCACTCTGCTTGTGTTATGCTGCTGAGTTGACAAACCCTTGTGGAATACCACAAAGTGAGATGATGAGCAAATGGGCACCTTTATGGCAATGTCAGAGTGAGTAGTGTGACATAGTTCCACAACACTGCATTCAGTCGTCAGGAAGACAAGTCCCAGTCTGTATTTGCTGCTCCATCACTATTTTGTTCTGGACATCTGATGACCATCCCACTCAAATAGCAATGAAACAAAGCCACAGCTACTACTCACTTCAACTTTCAAGAGCAGTCAAAGTTTTTCAGGCGTTATTCTTTAGGATGTCATGTTTACCTCTGGATAAATCACAGTGGATTCAATCATGCTTTTAATACATGGGGGATTTCAGATGCATAAATCCTGAATTGTGCCTCAGGGTCCTTCTGAAGCAGCAGAATGGGCTGGGTTCTGCCTGTTCCTCTTCCTACCCTCCATACACTTGGTGTGGAGAATGGTTTACACTAGAGCTGCTGTCAGGTTTTTGCTAGAACAAGTTAAGAATTTAAATCTTATTGCTATCCTTACTAAAGATAATGCTGATGTTTACAGCCTTTTGAAGCCCTTAGATAAATGTCCATAGTGCCTGCCTTGAATCCAGAATGTTACAGCAGGAATTACATCCCGTGCAAGAATATCAGCTATAGTCTTGCTACAGCAGAGCCCTATGGCATGTCTAATTAGCTTTGTATCTCACTTGGGCATGTGTGTGTGTTGTGTCAAACAGCACTCTGACATGAAAGCCCCGGGACATCACTGAGTCTCTAAGGGAATGCTGCCTCATCTCTGATCTCTGTTCAGTCTCAGACTTCCCACCTTGTGCTTAATACTCAGTAAAACATTCCCAGTCCTGTTGGGCTGGAACATACTCACCCCTTGGCAGAGTCTAGCTGAACGTTTCAGGTACAGCTCTGGGAACTCTTCCTTTGTGTGCCTGTTTCTGCAGTTCGCTGTTGTGCTGGCTAAGCCTGGGGCTGAGGAGATGCCATGCGCTGCAGCATGCTGCTCCACACCACAGCTCCGCAGTAAGCCCTAGTCATGGTTTGGCACTGCCCCAACAGTCTCACCTCCCTCTAGACCTCCCCTCAGCTCTGTACAGCATCTGCATGGCAGCCCTGTGAAGAGTTTGGGTATTTTAAGATACCCAATTTGAGGTGCCTTTGTTCTGGTCAACCATGCCAAAGTACGGGAGGAAGACTAAGACTTAAAACTCCTGTTCTGTTTGTTTCCCAGAGGTGTGATCTCCGTGTGCAGAACATGGCTTTATCTTCACCAGGGCAGGTAACAGCAACCAGCCCAGCACAGCCTTACTCTTACTCTCTTCATCTTCTGCTACTTACCAACCTGTTTCCATAAGTTTGAGAGTATCAAGGTGGGATGCAGTGTCATACAAACATCAATAGCAACACAGTGCTTGGCATAGGGAGCATTGCTTTGTGCAAGAAGTGGTGTCAGCTCTCCTGTTTTCCAAGGGAAAGTTTAAAGACCTTTCCCCTCAGTTAAAACAAAAATTATTCACATTGAAGCTACATTCCAGATTTTAGAAGGAGAGAGGAAAATGCTTAGAATGGCCAGCAGTGGCATTTTCCACTGTGACAAGTGCCACCAGTCTCTGCATTGAGCATGTTTCCATTAAATGCTTCATCTCACACACCCGATGGCTCAGCGTCATGGGGACCTGTGTGGCAGAGTGGATCACTGTGGTTACAGACTCAGTGCCATTCCTGGGGGCTCTGGGTGCTGTGTGTGAGAATGAAGAGGCATCTGTATCATGCTGGGAACATTCTGCCTTTTCTTGGCATGAAATATTCCCATTCCCTTAATTTTTTTATTATTATTTTTTTTAATAGCATCCCTCCTCACCTCTTTCTCCCAGCTTTTGCAGCTTTCAAATAAGGACTTGGACCAGGACTCTGCATCAGCTGTGGGTGAGAAGGGTGCTGATGGATGGCAGGTCCTGCCTGCTGCTGGCCATTCCAGAGTAGCAGTTGGAAAAGCACTTGACAAATAGTGAATATATCAGAAGATGGATGAAAACTGGCACTGTGTGCTGGTGGGATACTGGAGAGGAGGGACTCTTCATCAGGGACTGTAGCGATAGGACAAGGGGTGATGGGTTCACACTTCAAGGGGAAGGTCAGGTTAGGTATAAGGAAGAAGATCTTTACTGTGAGGGTGCTGAGGCGCTGGCACAGGGTGCCCAAGGAAGTGGTAAATGCCCCATCCCTGGCAGTGTTGAAGGCCAGGCTGGACAGAGCTTTGGGCAACGTGGTCTAGTGTGAGGCGTCCCTCCTCATAGCAGGGGGTTTGGAACTGGATGAGCTTAAGGTCCTTTCCAACCCAAACCATTCTATGATTCAGTGGGGGTCCAGCAAGCCCTAATAGCCCCAAAATGTGAATGAAGAAGTTCTGAAACTTAAAATCCTTCTGATTTTCCCATTTTTATTTGTTAATGTTAAAGAAATAGGAAATTCTCCGTTAATTCATTCCTGCGGTTTGCAAACAAAACATGTTCGATGTTTTGCTTTCCTTTCAAAAAGGCATTTCTTTATTTAAGTATTGACCTACCCATTTAAAAGGAGAAGGGGTTTAGAAAAAAGATCAGTAATCTGGAAATGAGATGAAGGATTTTGTGTTGGACCGAATGGAGCATTTTACCCAAAATGACATTTTGAAGTATTTTTTTGTTGAAAGATATTTTTATTTGGACTGGAAATAATTATTTTGTTTTGGCATTACAAACTGCTGCATAATTCCAGAGGGACACAAGCAAGGGAGACTCCAATAGTTGTTTATTAGCTATGGACAGTGAAGCTAAGGGAGTTAATTCTTGGATTTGGGATTTCTTCTGCTGCTTTCCTATGTGTTATGCGTTTTGGCTAATCTTTGCTCCTTGCTCCCTTGCATTAACTCTCCTTTAAGCATCCCTTTAATGGTGAATCTCGCAGCATTTTTTGTTTTCTCTGTATTTGCTTGATTTTAATTGTTCCACCTAAAAATTACTGAATTTCTTCAGGTATCACCAATGAGAGGGAAATGTGGATCAGGACTGGGCCAGCAAGTGCTGAAGGCTCAGCTGTGGCATTCCAAAAGGTGTAGCAAACAGAGACATGAGCTTTTAAAGTAAGAGAAATGATGATCAATGTGCCAGGACTCTGAGGTGCCAAGATTCAGTTCAGGGTAGCATTGTGCCAATATCTAGTGCAAGAAGTAATCCCTGCCATGGACACCTTGTAGTCTAGGCAGACACACCGGGATAACCAGGTAAAACAGCATATTGGACAGGTCTGAGGTGGAGTTGCAGTACCAGGAGATGGAGATGCTTGCTGGGAAGTAGGGGATTGTCAGCAGTGCGGTGCTGGCTGCAGGGACCCAAGTGTGTGCCCATGCCATCAGCAGGGATGGGGCACTGGGAAGGACCTGGGGGAGATCCCTGCTGCCCTCACCGGCTGCAAACAAAAAAGCCAGAAGGCAGAGTGCCATTTCGTACAGTCAGCCTGCTGTTATCCTGATCTAGCATGACAAATTGGTGTTCCCATAGTGGCAGCAGAGTAATCAGACTGTGACAAATGGTTTACTTAGAGCAATTTGTTTTCATTTTACTGAAAATTTCCACAGTCTTAACAAAAGGTTCCCCCCGCCTACTCACTCCCACTGCCTCCTTCTTCCTTTAATTGCATTTGCATGATGCTGAGAGAGGGACTTGGACCTGACCTGTGGCCGAGAGGGCAGTATGGCAGCTGGGAGATCACCTTGCCAGGGACCCTGGGCTTTTTGGAGCTGGAAGTGGTGGCAATGCAGTGGTGAGGGTGCAGCTCCCCCTCCATTAGCCATAGGGCTGTACACTGCTTTTGACTGTGTTTCTCACACGGGATCTGAGCTACCTCTCACCTTTTGCAGGTTGGTTCCTGGTAGATGAAGGGTGTGGGGGAGCATGGGTTTCCCAGAGGGTCTGAAAAGAGCATCTGTCAGTCTGCACCTTTCCCAGTTACTAAAACCCAAGCACAGCCCTACAGCAGTGATGTAGCTGGGAAAGGAGAGTTGTGTCTACCTGAAGCACTACCAGCCACATCTGCCCCACAGATGTACATCTGTGCAGCCCCATCCCTGTTTGCAGCACAGCTGGATCCATCTGCTTTAGCACACTTGCAAACCCCAAAGAATACAGAAAGAAGGGGAAACTGGTAAGAAATGAAACAATACCAAAAACTGACTAGAAATTGGAGTGTTCGAGTTGTCACAGTGCGTCCAGCTGGCGCTGGGATGAGGACCTCACAGCCTTTCCCTGCTTGGGTCTCAACTCAGGCTTGCACAGGGCTTTTCAGTACTGTACGGCCACTGCAGGGTTAAAACTTGGATGGATTCACCTCTTTGATTTTCCTGGCAGAGATGAAAAATGGGTAAACTCTGCACTGCCCTGTTAGCAGAACTTCACCCTGCCCTACGGCAGGGAAGTAACCACCCTGACACTGACCTAGGAGCAGGCTTATGTCAAGCTCCTCATCTCCTCCTTACTCCTGTCGCTTTCATGTATGCTGCTTCCAAGTGCAGCTCTTGCAGTTTCAGTAGCCAGTGCTTTCCATGGGCTGCAGGAAAGGGAGACCAGCTCCTTGTGTGAAATGAAAAGGTCATAGTGTGCAGGGGCTGGAGCCAGGGGCTCTGTGCTGTGGGGAGGAGACTGGGAGGGCAGAGAAGAGTTATACTGGTGGCAGGGGACTCTGCTGCAGTTGGCCTTTAGACACGGGTTAGCGAGATGAATACTGAGATTGCCCCACTCCATACCATACAGTGGGTTGGTGGCAGCCCTGTGCAATCCAGCTCTCTTTCAGTTCTGGCTTCTTTCCTGCTTGGTCTTTTCCAAAAATGCATCTCTGCCCAGGGCAGGGTACCTGGAGCTCTGCAGACATGACACATGCTGCTGCGCTCCTTTGAACCTACACCAAAGCCAGGAAAAAGCATATGTGGCCTTCTGGGGTGCAAGCCTTGCTTCGGGACAAATGGTGGGCTGGAAGCATTAGAGGGTGGCATGATGGAGTCAAGGATTTCCTCCATCATGCTGCCTGTGGTTGCTATCTGCATGCAGTTGTTTATAGATTACCTCAGTACAGGCTAACGGGATGAAGTGCTCAGTTCACTCTCATTTGGGAGGTCGAACGTGACATTCTGTAAATGCTCTCCTTTGACTCCAAGGTCTGCCCATAGCCCCAAGAGCTTGATTTGGCATTCTGCTGCATTAAGTGCTGGTACTACATCTTGCATCCATGTGCTACTGCACAAACACTCCACAATGTGATGCAATTTACTGCTACGCCCCCCATCCAGCCACCAGAGACATCCATCAAGGTCTGGGGAGCAGCCAGCTCAGCCCTGTTCCTGCACTTTGTCGCAGTGGCAGTTGTGTCTGAAAATAGTGTGGTGCCACTTAGAGAGCCTGGCAGTTTAATGGCTTTCCTTAAATGAAATCCCCACTCTGCTGGCAACTTTGCTCTTTGCAGAAGCCCTTGGAAATTGCATACCAGTGTGTAACTAACTGAAACCCATTGGAACGTGTCCCTGGCCTTGGGTGGAATGAGCTTTCTGATGTACGCTCATACAACAAAATGACTTAAGTAAGACCATTATCACAACATGGTTTTCATAATGTATTAGCAAACATAATAAAGTGATGGAAAATTACTTGCACTAATCGGACATCCATAAATAGACTCAAATAGTATGTTTGACTCAATTGGAGTGAATAATTTATCAGCTGATTAAATCTCATCATTTTGTACAATCTGCCGGTAGTTTCCCTGTGCATGTTTTTACTGTCCATATATCTCCATTAGACTGACAGATTTGGGTGGTTCAGAATGGTAGTAGTTGGGGGAGTGCCATGTGTAAGTAAATAAAGCTGGATTTACAGCACTGGGGCACCACTCTCAGATAGCTAACACCAAAATGAGGTGCTCTTACATATTTAAATACTAGCTGCTCTGTGCCTCACACATGATGTCTTAAGATCTAGGGAGAAAGAAATAAAACCCCCAAACCCTCAACTGCCAGATATAACTTTCCAGGTGTTGCAAGTAGGGCAGGAAATCTGCCCAGAGCCCCTGCAGCTCTTCTGGGGTTGCTCAAGGAGAGCACTGGGGTGCGATGGCAAGTGGAGGAGATCACAGCACTTGGTGTTTCAGTCCTGCTTTGTCAGGGGTGGCAAGTCCCAGTGGTGAACATCCTTCAGATACCATCCTTCTATGACCCCGCTCCTCGTTCCGTGTCTCCTCTCACTGTACTTGCTGTCATCTGCTCTTGCATGCTGTCTGCACCTGCATGGGGATTTCCTGAATGTTTTGGTGTTTACTTTCCTTCCTTGATGTTAAACAGTAATTCTCTTCTGCTGTTTTCATGTGAGACATTTCCCTTGAGGACCCAGTGAAATCTATATATGGCTGCAGAATCCCACATGTTTGAGAAGCTTCCAAAGAGATACGATGAAAAAGAAATTACACTTGTGCATAAAATAACTATTAGATGTTTGCGGAGGTCTTAGGCAAAGGCTTCTGGGAAGTGCAGTATTACTGAAGGCCAAGCTCTGGCTTGCCCTGCACCATCACCTCATCCTGTGCCACACAGACCTGCAGTCACTGCATCCCCACACCTTTGGAGGCTGGTGCAGGATCCCAGGTACTGCCCCAGTGCCCTGTGGCAGGCAGTCCAGGTTGGTGCCAGGAATTGGGCTGCCACAGGACCAGCAAGGGGAGATGGATTCCCCACACTTCCAATATGCGCAGCTCACGTTTAATTTGTGGAAATCAGAGGGTGGTCAGTTGAAAAGGGTGATGACAAAGCTTAATTGCTCTTTGCTCTGCAAACAGGTAACAGAAGTGCAAATACAGTTGCTCTCCGGATTTGTTTGGCTTCTTTTACACTAAGGGAACATGCCAACAACCTGTCATGAACCAAGGAGCACTGGCTTCTGTGCTTAGAGCAATAGTCCCAATTCTTCTTTCCTTGGAGAACCATACCAGCGAAACTCCTGCTGACTTCCCTAGGAGGAAAGGGAGGAACTTGGCATCAGACAATTTGCAGGGTTGCTTAGCAGTAATTTAAAGGAATTAAAATGAAAAGCACCAAGGGGATGAACCAGTCAGCCAGGGAGCATTCATAGGGCTGGCTGTGTGTGAAGCTGGGATAATAACTGTTGTCTTTTCTCTTCAAATTTGTAGCTGAAGCGTCCCTGTTTATCCCCAAAGGCCATCAGTTCAGCTCGTGGCTAAGGAAGAAGGAGAATTGAGAGAAAGAGAACACATTTTCAGTACCAGATCAACACTTCAGGCAGATAGAAGGGTGAGTATAGAAAAAGTATAAAAAATCACTATATATTAGCATGTGTGTGGTTATCTTGGTTTTCCCTTAAGGATGAAACCCAAGTTACTCTTGTACAACTTCTTGAATGGAATGGTGGATGGGAGTGTGTGCCAAGCTTGTTTTGAAGGGTGGCATCAAAATTCAGGATTGGAGTTCACAAAATCCAACATTTCCTTTGCACCAGTAAATATCAGTGTTGAGGATGCTCCCTGGGTTTTGTTGTTCATGCATTGCTAAGGTGATATTTGACACTTCAAGTAGGAAAGATAAATTGCAGTGTTTGGCAAAGCTGTTAAATGTTCATCAGTTAGTAATGAACTAGTTAGTGATAAGAAATTGATATTCAGGTATTCGGGTAATATCCCAAGGAAACGGATAGGGTCAAATCCTTTACCTGTCTGCATCAGCATCCTTCTGTTGACTTAAGTGGGGTCAAGACAATTTACCAGCTATGAACCTCAAAGACTACTTATTTTCTGGTGCATTAGCAGCAAGATCAGAGCCTAGGAGAGTCATTTAGCTGTGAATACACAGGATGTTCAGTGCCAATTCCCTGCAGGCTTCCTTGTGTGTGCAAGCAGAGCCCATCAGCCTGCTCTCCCTTTTGGACCCAGCATGCCCTTCAGCATTTGTTGTTTGCTGTGTGCTTTTCTCTTTCAAGCCTAAAGTGGTCACCAGTTATTTTATGTGCCCCTTATCTTCCTACCCTGAATAAGGAGACCAGGAGCTTCTTAATCAACAGTATTTCATTGTCATCATTTTGAAAGTAGAGTAGCTGCTGATAATGCCACAACACTTTCTGACACCATTTGCAACTGGAAGGGGAGATGGTGATGTGAGGGGAAGCACTAGGTTTTACTTTCCTGCATCATCTCACACAAGGAAGATATTCCTTTCAAAACGCAAGGAAAATGTTGTGAATTACTACAGCTGTAGAGCAGAAAACCTGAGACATTTAGAATGGCCAAACCAAAAAATGTCTCAGGACTGAGGCAGAGAAAGAGGAGGAAGGTGCAACCCATCTTCCCTCTCCCAGGCTGTCTGAGGGTTGTAGAGAGGTGGACCAGGGAATGGGGATATGGGAAAATGTATCTCATCCCAGTAACACCCCAGTTATCTCTGACCCGAGAGCTGCAGCAATGCACAAATGTGTTTGTTCCAGGGACAAAAAGGAAAGCTGTGTTTTGGGCAAGCAGCATCAGTGCTGTTTTCCAGTGCTTGATAGAGCAGGGGTCTGGCCTGCCTCTGATAGAGTAGCAGCTGGAAATGGAGATTGATATTCATGACCTAAGGCTTGAACTGCCTTCTTCAGCCTTGTACATTTGTCTAGTATATAATCTACACCCTGGTCTCTCCAGTGACCTGTTGGTACCACACTGGCTTAAGCACAGCATTGCCATCTTTTTACATTGCTCTAAGGTTCATGGCTGCATGAAGCAGGGAGGGGAGAATACAGGAAAGCCTGGTTTCCCCACACTGAAACAGCAGATCGTTGGAGAGCTCTGGAGGTAACCCTAGTAATGGTCAAGTCTGTGAGTTTGCTGTCTCAGCATTTACCCATTGAGATGTCTGAGTATTCCCAGCAGAAGAATTCCCGGAAGCAGTAGTTGGGGATGCAGTTGGGCCTTTGTGTCTCCAAAAGATTCATGAACAAACCAACCATCAAATCCGGAGGAGTGTAAATAACACTGGAAAATCCAGAGAGATATTCACCTTTAGTCCCTCCAAAGTGGGGAGGACTGACTTGTGAAATTCCATCTGAAAGAAAAAGCCTTCATTTTTACTATTTATTACAATGAAACTGAAAGCAGCCCACATTGTCTCTGAAATGGGAAGCATGACACAGTCAGTATTACATTTTCTTTCTGGATGCAAGAAAATGACCTTCACAGCTCACTTGAGACTTTGTCTCCTTAGAGTTATAGGCCATTCCCTTGTTAATGGTAATAAACTGCATTATATTCCACTTCACACTGATGGGTTTTTTCTACATAATGCCAAGGAAGTTAAAAAAAAAAAGAGGGGGGAAAGAAAAAAGGTCAGTGAGTTGCAAAATGTGCTTTATTACGAAAGATATAAAAGGGAGAGAGCTCATATCCCTTCTCCTATGGTATGCGTTACATTAATAAACCATTATGTTTTAAGCACTATTGGTAAGTGTTGCACACCCGCAGTTTGGGATGTTATTAAAGCATACACAAGGGTACCAGATGTTCAGCATGCAGAATGGACTGGGACAAAAATCAGAGGGAGCCATGGAGAGGGTGGCTCCTCCTCTGCCGAGCAGGGCTGAGGAGCTTCACCTTGACATGTGAGTCAATGGCAGGTCCCAATATCTCAAGTGCTCCCAGATTTTTGGCTCTCTTTTTAAATACCCCTACCTGAATAGCAGAGCCCTGGACTCTCTGTTAGTGCAAGCCAAAAACCCCATTGAGGTTGATGCTGTGCCTTTAAATAAAGCTCAGCATCCCCCCATCTCCCCGCTGCACTTTTGGCCTCCCGACAGGCTTGTAATTAGCACAGATTTTTCACATCCATGGGTAGATTAGAAATTTGGAAGCACTTAATGAAAAAGGTCAGTTACCTTGACCAGGCTGAAGTCGCAGTTAGAGGACATTTGCTTGCTCCCAAGGCTGGCAGCACATAAATACATGAATATTAATGTACCACATGCAAAAATGCAAACACTGTGTGTAATGTTTGCAAGGATAGGTCCAGGCATTCAGTGTGACTCCAGCCCCAGGGGCTTTCTTGTGTTCTGGAGGCATTTCCTCCTAGACTTCCTAAGGCAGGAGACAATCCCCAGGTCTCAGAGTGGTTTTGGACATGACTCCAAATCCAGATTAACTAGGAATCCAGATTACCACCCTCCCATATGATTTGAGCCAAAGACAAGGTCCAGGTCATGTATTTCTTTCATGGTAGGCCCAGCACCTCACGTACCACAGCTATTGCATTTGGTGGTAATGCCAAAGCCTGTGTTTCCAAATAGGTTTTGTCTTGGGAAGTTAGTGTCATAGGAGAGATGCTCCAGACCCTTGCTCATTTTAGTGGCCCTTTGCTGGACTTGCTCCAGGAGCTCCGTGTCTCTCTTGTACTGGGGAGCCCAGAACTGGACATAGTACTCCAGGTGAGGCCTCACCAGGGCTGAGCAGAGAGGGAGGATACCTCCCTCAGTCTGCTGGCACTGCCCTTCCTAACTCAGCCCAGGATACCACTGGCCTTCTTGGCCACAAGGGCACATTGCTGGCTCATGGACAACTTGTTGTCCACCAGGACCCCCACCAGGTCCTTCTCCACAGAGCTGCCTCCCAGCAGATGAGTCCCCAGCCCAAACTGGTGCCTGGGGTTATTCCTCCCCAGGTGCAGGACCCTGCAGTTGCCTATGTTGAATTTCAAAAGGTTCCTCTTCACCCATCTCCTCAGCCTCTCTAGGTGCTTCTGGATGGCAACACAGCACTTTGGGGTATCAGCCACTCCTCCCAGTTTTGTACCATCAGCAAACTTGCTGAGGAGAAACTCTAAGTCATTGATGAGTAAGTTAAACAAGACTGGACCCAGTTTTGACCCTTGGGGGGACAATGCTACTTGCAGGTCTCACACTAGACTCTGCAGGATGACAGCAGAGGTCAGAGGAGGTTGTCTCCAGTACTTACATGCAGTCTGGGAAGTATGTATGATTAAAGGAGTCGTGTGGAAACGGAAAAAGATATGTGGAGCACAATGTGATTTCCTGTCTTTCCCTGTCGTTTATGAGTTTAATGCAGATTTCTAAGACATTAGGCAATAAATGCATAATGCATTTTTATTTCTCTTTTTTAGTCTCTCAGAGTATGTTAAATTATGACAAAAGTAAAATAAGAAACACACAGAGCAAGTCCTACAAACAACTGTTAAGTTAGGAAAGCTTAGATCCTTTCATTTCTGGAACTCTTAGGTGCAGGTAATACATAATGGGAGAAGAAGAAAGTCCCTGGTAATAATTGCACAGTTTGAATTGAAGCTTATGATCAGTAGAGGCAAGGATTCTTACCATAGTGTGCAAAGCAACATCTGTACTCATAAAAAACCACCCCAAATGTGTGCCTTTTAAACATTTCTTTTTACTCTGTGTGTTTAATACTTAAAGTATTCCTCTTCACCTTAATTGATTGGCAAATTTTATACCGTAAAAGCAAATCCCTCTCTTGTACTTAGAGTGCCATGACATTGTCATGCTGCCAAGAAGCCCCTGCAAGATGCTGACGAGAGCACCCTCCCTGAAGCACAGTTTGTGAGCATTTCATAAACCTCTCCACACAGAGCATCCCTCAGGGGCAGGGGGTTATTTTACTCCTACTTCTTTACACCTGGAGAACCGAAGTGCAGGAAAAGCCCCAGATCCCCTGTGATGCTCAGATGCATAAATCCCCCAGGTTCTAAGTTCATCTCTTTCAAGATGTGGCTGACAGGAGGGTTATGCTCCCTTAAAAGTCAGTTCTCAACCACCACTTAGTTGCTTCCCTTTCCGTCTCTCTCCATCCCTAAAGCTGGCTTGCCCACCAAGTGCAGAGCTTGTCCTCCAGCAATGCATGGTCACACTTCCAAAAGATGTCAGTGCCAATTATTTGAACATCTGGCACCATTTGGATCTAGTGTTTGGTTTTGTTTTTAAAAGAAACTGAGCCCTAGCGTGTGCACCATGTGTTCGTTAGCATGGGGGAAGGACAAGTGTGATGAGCTACTCTTACCAAGAGCAGAGTAAGACTTGCATCTCAGCACATCCAGAGCTGTCAGAACTGGCGTCTCTGTGATAAGCTGGATGGACAAGGCAGGAACAGTTGGGTCTTCTCCAGGACCAGCTTCATCTCTGACTGCCCATGAAAGTGCCAGCGGTGAGACTGCAGTGATATGGCTAGATCACCACTAGGAAAGGAAAATCAGGACCTTCAAACTTGTCTAAGTTAGTGCCTGGCTGCTGGTGCTCTTTGCTGTTGTTTGCTAGGTGTCATTCATAGAATAGGGCAAGTAGAGCTGTCGACATCTCAGGAGATGCCTGATGCCTTGCAAGATCAGGTTCTGGAAGTAGGGAATCTATATTATATCCCACTGACTGTCACCTGCACTCTCTGCTCCACTAACCGGATTTATTGTAAGGCTGCATCAAACAAATGGAGTCGTAAGCTGCATCGTCCCCAGGGCGACTGCAGGAATTAAAATATCCAAGACAAAGATGAATGCTGCCAAAGGGTGCTGATACTGGGCTGCTGGACCTGTGGTCTCTGGCAAAGCCCAAGAAACAGTCTTGTCGCAGGGAAGCTCCAGAGTTTATCGTTCTCAGCAACAGAGGGGAATTGGGTTCCTGTTTCCTCTGCTTTTGCTGTCAAAGGGGCAGCCAGGCTCTGCGATAAAACGTGCTGACTCTTCACACTTTCAAGAATGAAAAGCTTCTTATCTTCGACTTTAGCTTTCACAGGTCTCATCACCTCCTTTCCCTCCACTCCTCCAAAATTCAGCTAAATAAAATATAGATCAGAACAGGCAGCAAAAATTGTGGGCCCTATGCAGCTCCTGCTGAAATCAGCAGTGACGAAACTCCTCGTCATCAGGCCCAGGGTCATATGTTTTGGCTGTGTATTGTTATAATCTGTGTGCATCCATGCACATGCGTTTTATGTTAACATTTGCTTCTACACTTAGGAGAGGTGAGGGCCTACTTGTCTATAGGCAGCAGATATGTGTCTATGTACATGTATAGGTGTGTGTGTGTTTAAACTGGCTAATGTATGTTTAAACTGGCATAAGTGCAGGACTGTGTGTCTGTGAAGGGTGTATCCCCGGATGTGTACGTAAAAAGCTAGTCTGCTAATGTAAGCTGTAATGGAGATCTTTGATTTACAAGCCCTTCTCTCTTGGTGGCTCTTTATGTAGGATATTTGTGTGATGCAACATCTGGAGTGGGTGATGGATCGCTATCTGCTGGGCTGCAAGGAGACAGCTCTGCCTCTAACCCTGTCAGGTACAAGCTCCTCCTATGATGCCATTTTATTTTACAGGTGGGCAGCCATCCGAGGGGAAGCTTTAATTTGAGAGAGTCTGTGCTTAACAGCAGCAGTCCAGAGCCCTGCCATGTCCTTTCCATCGACTCCTTTTGTTTCTTTCTAAGAAAAATATTGTCAGGAGGTCTTTCACAGGGGAGAAGTCAAGGAGGGTAACAGTAAATCTGCTTGCAGCAGCGATGGCCAGCCCAGCTCCTGGCTGATGGCAGCCTTGTGCCGACAGCCTGGCAAATGATCCCAAGCCAGAAACAGGACAAAGGACAGTGGTTTTTGGCAATGCCACCCTCAGGCACTCAGCTGCCATGGAGGAACTGCGATCCTGGGGAAATGAGCCACCTCTCTGCTTGGAGGAGGAGCAGAGTTTACACATGGGCCCTGGTGCTTGGAGAATGACTCAAAATCAGAACAAGGTGAGCAGTGCATCTGTTCATAGCCAGAAATCCATCCATTGCATCTGTGTCAGCTGCACCACATCGGTCACGCGGCTGCATGCTCATACACAGAAATAATACAGCCCCGTCTCCAGCAACCCCCTTCTCACCTGGTGTGCATCTTCCCTCTCCCCAGCCCCATCCTCCCCTGTTTGCATATTTCTGTCTCCAAAGAAATCACAAAGGGAGAGAGATACGTTTCTTCTCAGCATCATGCTGACCCCCTTTCTCCTCCCTCCAAGCCCTGAAATTAATTAAATGATGTCATGCTTGATTTTATCTGATTTGGAAGCAATTCATCACCCTTTTGCTGGTTGTATTAGTCCAAGCGATCAGCACATTAATTCATTTGCAAGACTAAGCTCAAGGGTAATTACAGTGAGGAAGCTTAATGCCTAAACGTGTTAATGTCTGTAATCAGAACTATTTTCTCAGTGCGGAACAATTGTTAGACAATTACACTTGGATATGATTGCCCTAGTAGGCAACAGACGCTGTGTCAAGAGGGGAATAGCAGAAGCTTGTTTTGCAAGTAGTGTATTATCAGCATATTTGACTCTTTGCAATCTCTTCTGGATTCTGCACAACTCGCCCCTTCTTCTGGTTTTGCATTGTTAGGGAAGTCGAAAAGTCACCCCTTGCTCTTTTTCAGGCTGGGTTGTGTGTGTGGCACAGAGGAAAATAGACTCTTCTGCTTTTCTGTGACATAAATGTAAGAGGCTTTTGCTCCTGGTGTCCTCGTTTCTGTGCATGGAGAGAAAAAACTAAGTTAATAGGTGGCCCTTTGCTTCCCAGTAGACCCCCTTTGTTTTCTGCTCAACAATCGGTGCTTTCCAGTCAGAAGATGTCAAGGACCGTATGAGCTTCAGGGCTGAGATTCTCCCTCCTTTGCCCATCTGGAGGACTCTTTGTTGACCCCATGGTGGGGAAGTCTCCTGCCAGTGTGGGTCTGGACTTACCTTAGAGGAGAAGTAGCCGTTAATTGAGGGAGACCCATATGGGCACAGTGGGACCACACAAGCATAGCAAGGGGGCACAAAATCTTTCTGGGCAAGCTCATTTCCTCTCATTTTCTCCTCTTCTTCACTGACTGAGCTCTCAGTGCCCTTGTCTGACCAGAAAGCTTCCAGTTTTATGTCAAGTGTCCTAAATTTGTCTATTATTTCCTTCATGTCTAGGTCCAGAAGGAAATGAGGAAACTTACAGCATGAATGGTACACATCAGTGATGTCTGCTGATACACAGCCATGTGGGGTGAGCAGGCACACTGTGGACTGTGTGGATGTTGTGTTGCAAAGAGGTTTTGGGGAAGGGTATGGCCCTGGCTCCTTCCTGTACAGGGAGGGCTGTGGTAGAAACCGGTGTTGCTCATCCATGCAGCAGGAATAGGATGGGGGCAAGGCTAGGGGTAAGGATCAGGAGCGTAGCAGTGAGGACAATGCCACAGGAGGAGCAGCCATGCCCACAGCATGGACCAAGGGAAGATGGGGACAGCCCAGCACCTGCAACCCAGCGCAGCTGGTTGAGGGCAGTTGAGCCTTGTGGGACTGCTGATCTCTGCCGACCTTATCCCTTCCTCTGGCTGGCATATGGCATTTGCAGGCAGCCCTTGTTCAGCCTCTTCCCTCCAGATATAGAAGCCCTCTAAAAGTGAGGATGAATTTGCTGCAGTCTCTGTGAGGTGGATGGTGTCTCCAAGCAGAGGGAGAGCCAGGAACCCTGCAAAGTCATTTCTCTTCCTCCCTGGGTGGCCATAGAGATTTCCATTGTTGCTGAGTGAGTCCAAGCACTTGTGCTTTTCAGCCAGGGAGAGATTTTATTCCAGCTCAACCTGGAGGTCCTCCAGTGCACAAGGCACTGTACCCTGCAGAAATTCTCATTTGGGGTAATGTCCCATACACCGCTGGTCTTGAGAAATGCATTTCTTGGTAGCTGAAGAAAAGCCTCTAGCTGTGCTGCATTGGTAGTGTCCTCAGAGGCCCCTGTATTAGTCCTTAGCAGCAATCCCAGCCTCCTGCCACAAATGAGGCAGGAGAGGAAATGAGTTTTACAAGGATGTGTTTTGCAGGCAGGGTGAAGCTTGCGCCAGTGACAACCACAAGAGGAGGTGTCTGCTCGGATGGTTTCAGAAGGCTGTCTACGCTCAGAGGAAGGTAAGAATAAATCTAGTTTCTGTTGTCATTAGTGGTATAGATGAAGAACAAATGATTCTTTTCCTCAAGGCAGCAATCCTCTCTGGTCTCCAGCTGGACTTGCAAAGGGGCTGGTGGCAGTGACCTCCTTCTGCCTCCACATCAGATTTAGCAGGACTGGTATTAGCACCTCCCTGCTTAGCCCAAAACCTAGGCTACCACCAAACCCTGCTGGGCTGCCCTAAAGAGGTCTGAGACCTCTTTTAGCAGCAGAAGAGCAGGGAGGCTCTGCAGGTGGGAACCACAACATGGTCAGTCAGGGCAGTTGTGAACTGAGTGGTGTCCCTTGCTTCAGTGCTAACTAAGCACTGACTTGCCTTAGTGCTAACCTTTGCCTGTTCAGGCTTGTTCCCACTCAGTCTTGGGGTTCGTTCAGTCGGGAGCTTCCCAGGAGAGAAAACCAGCATGTGCCAAAGGTTTCACACAGCAGAGAGCAGGTGAGAAACCTGCCCACGGGGCTATGAAGGCTGATCCTTCAAGGGGAGCAGATAGGGCTGAGGCACTGCACATGCACATTTCTCCTGGTGAGGCAGCCCGTGGCATGGTGATGGCTGGGTTTGCTGTCTGTCATCCCAGGGCAGGCTTCTGGGGTCTCACTGCAGCTTTGCAGCAGTGTGGCATGGCAGGATTTCGACAGAATTGTGTGAAACCAGCAAGATACCTGCACTGCTGAATGAGTTAAAAAGTCATTGAATTCAGAGCAATCTCCTATTTATTCTCATCCAGCTATCAGGTCTGACAATAGGGACTGTAAGCTCAATAGGATGTGTCATGGTTTAACCATTCCTGAATTCTCAATACTGTTTCCAGCAGAAATCCAAAACACAGCCCCATGCTAGCTACTGTGAAGAAAATTAATTCTCTCCAGGCCAAAACCAGCACAGGATGTCATGTGCAGAGGTCTGAATTTTTGTTTCCTTGTCTTTATTTGTTTCTTTCTTCTCCTTTATGCTGGAATACCTTCTTAGCAGTGTAGAAACCCCATTTCTCACCCTTTCCTGTTCTCCTGGCAGATCTTTGAATATTAATGCTGTCATCAGCTTCTGTGAGCTGAAGCGATCTGTATTGGGTGGATGAGGGTTGTAGGACATGAGTGACGTTCCTCTGCCTCCTCCTCTTCTGTGCAGGCTGCAAGCAAAGCCTCAGGGCTGCAGTGGTGTGTTGTGCTGCAGTACAGAGTGCTTGCCTGCTCCTGGGAATCAGAAGGTTGGGGTTTATTTGTTGGCACTGCTTTGCCAGGGAAGCTTAGTCAGGGCATCTCCTCCCATCTTTTGCCTGCCTTCCAGTTTTAATCCAAAGTCCCTCCAATCCTCGCTCTTCTGATGGGATTGCAAGCACACTGTGTTATTCAGAAAGGCATTGAAGCCTGGAATGTCTGAGCTCACTGCACCATCCAAGACCTCCAAATTTTCCCTCTGCTCTCCAAGTTGCAAGGAGCAGCAGGAGACGTAGCTTGTCCACTGTGTTACGGATGCTACTCCTCAAAATTAGTCCTAAGTTGCTGTAGATACCATTTGAAACTATGATATTTGAACAATAGCTTCTAAAATATTCAACTACTCCTCCTCTTTTTGTCTTTATTAAAAGCTATGGAATCTTTCTAGTGTGACAGGAAACATGCTCCATTGTTTCTCCACTATATTTGACTGAAACGAAGTTGCTTCCCTGCACAAAGGTACCCACCTCTGAATAGTTTGTTATTCAGAGCCCTGTTAAATTTGGAGTCTAGCTTATTTTAACTATTGCATTCTCAGACAGCCGCCTTGTAAAGTTCTTCCACACCATTGAAGCTTGATGGCTGTTTACCCCATTTACCAGCAGAGACCCAGAACAGTGCATGGATTCCAATGAAATACAAAGTGCAATCAGTTGAATCAATTAGGTGTTTGATATCTCCATCCTCTCTCCTGCGTTTAGTGGTTGGATGCTTTGAGATCCTTTCTGCCCACCAGCATACAGTCTCCTCTCCTCAATCACGCATTTAGCTGGGGTGATGGGGTAACAAATGTGCCCAGGAGATCCCAGACACAGAGCTCAGATCCATGTGCTCCCAGCAAAACCTGCTGAGCCTATGCACCAGCATCCCCAGCAGGGAGGAATGTCTCCCCATGCATCGTTGTGGCAGCACTGTGCAAATGCTCTTGGACCTCTCCATCCCATCTGTAGTGTTAAGGAATTGGCTGCCTGATGCTCTTCCCACAGACCTGCTGCTCAGGGAGGTAATGGACAGGTACCAGCCAAGCTGCTCTGTGGGTACAGGTCTCTTGGAGCAGTGGGATTTTGCTGACAAGAAACTGGTGCTTGTCACCATGATTCAGGAGGAGAAAACTTGCTGTTGGTCTTACCAGCGTGGCTGAGATGCAGGGGGTAGAGGCAGACCTCTGCAGTGCCTGGGGAGCCGTCACAGCCTCAGGTGTTTCAGCCTCTGCGCTGCAAAGCAAATAGCTGCCTGTATTGATTTGCATAGCAAATGCACAACTTTAAGCCACCTGCAAGCTCCTTTGCAAATCTGTCTGACTGCAAAACCCATCAGAAGAACCAAACTCCTTTTAGAGCGCAGGAACAGTGAAGTTACTGAGGCTGAGCTATTTTCCCTTGTGACACAGCCACGCATGCGGGAGGGCTCCACCGGAACCCCACTGAGCTTCAACTACCTGGAGACCACAGGGCTGTGGGGAGAGCATTGGCCACGCTCAGCAGGACACCTGAGGCCTCCTCCAGCCGGAATGATCCATCGCTCCCAGCTTCACTGGTATGCACAGCTTTGTGCTCACCAAAGCTGCCTTAATAAATCCATGGAACATTTGGAGTGACGTGTTGACATTCCTGCTGGGCTGAGCCCTGTTCCCTGAAGTCAGTGAGTAAATGCGAGTGCATTGGTGTGGGCAAGCCAGGGCTTGCCAGGGTTAGCTCATAGTTCTCCTGCTGCCCTTTAGGACCTGGGGGCCAGCTCAGGCCATGGTAAAAGTGTGCTGTGGATGAGCACTTGGAAATAATTCAGTGGTTACTCCTACCTTCCATGCATGATTGTTTTCTCCCTCACGGTTACAAATACATTCAATCAAAATGAGCATGTTTTACTCTTCTCTGTAAACAATGCAAATGCAATGCAAACATTTCACTGTCTGCTGCTTGGTGTTTCTGCATAATCTGGCAATCCTGCACAGAGCAGATAAAACGGTAGAGAAAGAAAGTTCTTACCTCATGTCTCTCTTCTGGCCAAGACAATGCATCTAATGGCGGGACACGTAATCTGTCTGCCCCAGATACGCAAACATTTCATGTCTAAGTCTGGCTAATACCACCTCTGCTGGGGTCCTGGGGGGCTTCGTGGTCCCCAGTTCCTGGTTGGAAGCCGTCAGTGCTCCATCAAACACTGATTTTAGCAAATCAGAAAATTCAGACAAGAATATTTCTTGAACGATTTCTCCTTGCCTGCTGCCCTGCTCTCTCCTCAGCTCCCAGGGGCCACACTGCACAGCGGGACAGTGCCTTGGCCGATGGCTTTGCTCGTGGGCTAGTGCCCGTGTGTGTGTGTGTGCATCCCAACACATCCAGTTCAGCTGAATAACTCACCTCGGCACATCTTAGGAAATTCAGACTTGCAGCAGAGAGGAACCCTGCCAGAGACAGGCTGGGGGCTTCTACAGGTGGGGTGGCCTTTGGGTAAGACTGAAATAGAATCATAGAATATCTCGTGTTGAAGGGACCGATAGGGGTCATCATGTCCAACTCCCTGCTCCTCACAGGAGCAGAACTGTACGTAACTGTACATAACTGTAAAAGATTTCAGTTTGCTTTTAAATAATCTTAAATTTTTAATTACAACAAAATGTAACAACTGCCATTTATTTCAGTGATGGTTTTTTTATTAGTTTTCTCCTGTCTAGAAACCAGGAAAAGGAATTCATTTGAAATAGAAGGTAGAAATCTGAGATTCTCTGTCTGTAACTAGAGTATGATCTAATCCAGTGGCCTGTGCCACCTGTCCTCCACTCAGCCCCTGCTGCCTGCATTAGCTGTTGTAACCGCTGCTGTCTGTTTGGCAAAGAATAATCCAGAAAACTCGTATTTCACATAGGTGTCCTTTATCAGATTCCCTACATGAGCCATTTAATGAAAAGGGGAGAGTAGTTAGAGAAGGACGGAAGCCGGTTTGAAACCAGCAATGGGAAGAAGATGCTATTCATATATTTGCAGTACTGAATTACTGAATGCCAAGACAACAAACCAGTGGTTTTTATTATTTATACCCTCTTAAAAAGCTAAACACACAGACATCACTATTAGATGAGCTTTAAGGTCCCTTCCAACCCAAACCATTCTATGATTCTGTTCAGTATTAAGTCCTATGAAGTACATATTCATTTATAGTTTGTTTTCCTTGGTTTGACAGGATTCAGGGATGCCATGAGTGCTTTGAAACACAAAGCAATGATGTGCCATTCAGCACAGCTGTCAAGTGGGGAGCCCAGTCGTGCCGTCTGCTATGGTAGAAGGTAATGTAAGACGGAAATAACTCACCTCTGGAAAGCTACTCCTATACATAGCAAAGGAGGAGTGAAGGGCAGGGCATTTCCATCCCCAGGTTTGTGCTCCTCAGAGCCAGTGGTGCACAGGACCACTCGCTGCTGCCCACCATGGTGTTTGAGCAGTTGGGGCCCATTGGTGGCAGCAGGATTTCAGTGGAGCTGTGTCATGTTCGCTCTGCAGGGCGCCTCCCTCCCTGTGCCGTGCTGCAGCGTGGTGCCTTCAGCTCTGGTTCAGCTGCTGAGGAGAGCAGTGGGGTCCTGCAGTCCACAGAGACAGGCACCAGTGCCAAAGCAGTGTGGCATGGAAGAGATCGGTTGGCTTCTCACGCAGTGCAGTCACGTCTTCATCCCTCCTGCCCCCCCCCGTTCCCATCCTCTCCCTAGTCCTGCTCCCAGCCTTGCCAGGAGCACACTTAGGTACAAAGGTCTGAAAAATCAGGACCATTTCTGTTCTGTGGGAACAAAAGGTTTCCTTTGTTGTAATTCCTCTGTTCAGCTCTGCACAAGGTCCTTGCATGGGGCACAGCAACACATGCCCTGTATGATGGGAACAAAAGCAGATTACTGTGGGCATGGCTGAAAGGAAACCATGACTCGTTGCCTCGTTGCTACAAGGCTTGTTGACTTGATTTGCAGGTGCTTTGCAGGGAGCAGTTCATACAGCCTGTCTGTGCACAACAATAATAAAAGCTTTTCTTGGTGGGGAAAAAGGCAGAGGGTAGGGGCAGATGCAGCCTTGCCAGAAACAGTTTATACCATTTATGCAAGATGAAATGATTACTTTCTGCTTCCAGAATGTTGTTTCTCAGTGTTGTGGCTCTGATTCAACACGGCGGAGAGGCTGATGTGAAGGGCTGGGGGCTCTAAGGCCGTGTTAAACCTTTACTTCACTGCTGGCCCATGATAGGAGAGTAGAGTGCAAGAGAGAGGACAGCAGTGGGGCTTTGCTAAGACCAGTCTGCTACACGTCTTGACTTAGTGTTTGTTTTCTTCTTTTTTTACTTCTTTTTGCCTGTATTTGAGGAAAAAGTAGGCCCATGATAAAGGTCATGATTATATTTGGCACCTCTTGGACTTCTGCAGCTGCTAGTGCTGTGTCAGCCTGCTGTCGTGGTGCCTTTCTCTGGTGGCCTCCAGAATGGTTCTACCGGGGGGGTGCAGCAATGGAAACTTTGCTCTCACAGGCAGCATGACTCTGCCCATGCACTTCACTTTTATCTATCTCCCCCGTTCCCCCATCACATTGTAACTCCCATCTCCCGCATTCTTTTTGTCTGTCTCAGCTGAGCCAGTCTGGGTGTTACGTGGTGGCCCACAGGCTGGGACATCATTGGAGGCTCAGGAGCTGCGGTCCCCAGGTGAGTGAGGAACAAAGGCCTGAGCTGTTTGAGGGCTCTGTCTCCTTTTTGGCCAACCTTCAACATCAGTTTTGCCCTGGGAAGGAGCAAGGTGTGACTGCAGGAGAACAACAGATTAAGGTAAGAGGGAGCAGGGAATGCTCTGGGGCTGTACCAGCACTCCAGAGTGTTCCCAGGAACCTGCTGGGGCATCTGTGTAGGGAGGTTAAAAAAACAAACAACTTCCTGCCTGTCCCTCCAAAAAAACCAACCCCAAACCCACCCTGCCCCACTTTTCAAAAGGATCAAGCAAGTATTTCAGTTGACTAAAGCCAAAGAAAAGCTCCCAGCTTTTCAGCTGGCAAACATTTAGTGATGTGGGTCTCAGGAGGGAATGCTTTAGGCCCAGCCTTCCTGTGGAGTGAGGGGACTCGCCAACGCAAAGGGCATAGGCAACAAATCCACCTTTTCAGGTACGATCCCCCACTCCAGCTCACAACACTCATCCCAGCTCTCTTATAATTGCATGTGTCTGATCCCTTTTCCCTCCCCATTCCCACACCAGCTAGCCTAGGGATGGTTAGGAGCTAGAGAGCACTGGTGTTTCTGGGCTGAGAAACAGTTGGTGTGGATGCCTTGCACAGCCCATGGGATGGGCACTTTGTGATAAGGAGCCGAAGGGAGGCTGATTTGCTGGGCTTCACCTTTCTGTTCTGTTTCTAGCTTCTGGCAGCGGTTTCCAAAATATTTGCTGGTCCAGTTTGAGCTCTGATGTAGGAAACACGTGCAGCTGCTGCCCTTAGCAGTAGCTACAGCCCTGTTGGTGGAGCTGAGCTGAGTTTTACCTGTTGATGGTTTTTACTTCATACATTCTGTTATGCATGAGAGGGGTGTGTTTTAAATGGGATGTTCATTGGGCCCCTTTAGTAGTGTTATGACCATAGTATGGTTTGCAAACCGAGTGCAAGCTTTAAAGCTGGTACAAGAGCCTCTCCTGCCTGCATGGTCCCAGGCCTTAATGGGGGCATTATAGTGCCAGCAGCAGCTGCTTGGTTTGCTTTTAGGGAGAGCAAAAACCATCCCCCTGTGCACAATGCAGAGGGTTGCAGTGGTGGGACAAACCCAGCGGTGCAAGCCGCAAATCTGAGGACTGGGGGTTTGTAAATCCAGGTGTCAGTGTGCTTGTGTTGAGCCCTACCAGCCCTGTGATATTGTTTTCTTTTACTGCAAGATCACCTTTCTTCAGCACTGAGTCCTCAGGTTTGAGTAATTTCACAGGTGCTGCTTATGCTTTTCATTAGCAGTTTAAAGTCTGAATTCAGTGGCCTTGGCCAAGCTTTTCTGAATGACTGGCACGGGGCTTTAAATAAAGTGGTTCACTGGCAAACACTTAGTTGATTAATCTTTGCTTGGGTTTTTTTGGCCAGGTAAGTAAAACCCACTTGGGGTGAGGGGTATTTATTAACACCTCTCTGTTGTATTGCCCATGAGTTTGTTTATTCTGCAGCATTGCTGAAGGTTTCTGTGATTCTACAGTGACCATGTCACTACTTTCTATATCAATCAAACCTCTGCCTTTCTATGTCAAACCATTTCTTCTGCACTGTATTAAAGTTGCCTGTCATGGGGTGTGTGAGTGTGTTGCTGCACATGGGAAGGGCCTTGTGGCATGGAGGTAGCACCCAGCAGGTGCTGGGCACCCTGCTGTGAACACCTTCTTGCACCTTCCCCTACCCATTCTCCTAAGTAACCCCCTACATAAGAATACAGTTTATAATAGGCACAGTTGTAAAGCACAGTTACTAATGTAAACCTGCCCACCACCTGGCAGCAGGAGGGCAGTGGGGACTGGGCAGTAGTGAACTGTGTGCATCTGTGCTGTGACCTTTCCACACTGCAGGGTACCAAATGCTGAGGTTATTCCTGAAGCAAATAGGTGCAACCCAGGAAGATGGGAGCAGTTTAAAATGTGTCTCAAAGAGCCAAGTGACCTCTACGGTTTCTCACTAAATGTAACCAGCTTTGGGGAGTGCTGGGAATGCCATTAGCAGGGAAGGGCTGTGACCGGGGTGTGCACCAGGCCCTGGGGGAGTAACGTGGCTTCTGATGTGAGTGATGTGCCAGAGGCTGGGCAGGAGGGGGTTATTGGGGGGGGGGGGTGGGGGGGGTGTCTGTGTGAGTGTTTGTGTGTCTGTGTGTCCGTTTGTGTGTGTATATCTGTGGGTCTGTGTGCCCATGTCGAGGTGTGTGTCTGTGTGCTTGGCTTTGTTTCTGTGCCTGTGTGTCTGTTAGCATGTGTATGACCACGTCTGTGTGTCTCTGTGCCTGTTTTTCTGTGTCTGTCAGTGTATGTGTGTCTCTGTGTGTGTGTTTGTCTTCATGTCTGTGTGTGCATGTCTCTGTCTGCGTGTGTGTGTGTATCATCTGTATCTGTGTGTCCATGCCAGTGTGTGTGCATCTGTGTGTGTGTTTGGCTGTGTCTTTGTTTCTGTCTGTGTGCGTGCATCTGTGTCCGTGTCTCTGTGTCATTTTGTGTCTATGTGTCCATGTGTTTCTGTCACTGTGTCTGTATGTCTGTGTCCGTGTGGGTGTCTCTGTGTGTCTTTTTTGTGTGGCTGTGTCTGTCCATGTGCCTGTGTATGTCTCTGTGCATCCAAGTGCCTGTATCTCTTTGTCTGTGTGTCTCTGTGTCCATGTATGTCCTTCCACGTGTGTCCCCGTGTGTCTGTTTGCATGTCCATGTGTCCCTGTCCATGTGTCTGTGCGTGTGTGTCCGTGTCTGTTACATCACTATGCCTGTCTGTGTGTGTCTTTTTATTTCTGTATCTGTGTCCTTGTGTCTCTCTGTGTGCCTGTGTCTTTGTGTCTGTGTCTATGTGTTTGTCTGTGTGTGCCTCTGTGCCTGTGTGTGTCTGTCTCTGTGTCCGGGTCTCTGTTTGTCTGTGTCCACATGTGTCTGTATGTGTCCATGTCTGTGTCCGTGTGTCCGTCTGTGTCTGTGTGTCCATGTCTGTCTGTGTGTCTGTGTCTCTGTGTCTGTCCATTTGTCTGTGGGTCCACGTGTGTGTCCCTGGCAGTGGCTGTATGTCTGTATCCATGTGTATGTCTTTGTGTCCGTATGTCTGCCCTTGTGTCTGTATGTCCATGTGTGTCTGTGTCTTTCTGTGCCTGTGTGTGTCTGTGTCTGTTGGTGTGTCCGTGCCTGTCAGTGTCTGTGTGTGTGTGTGTCTGTGTCTGGTTTTTGGGTCTGTGTGTCTA
Organism: Strigops habroptila; assembly: GCF_004027225.2. NCBI lineage: Eukaryota > Metazoa > Chordata > Aves > Psittaciformes > Psittacidae > Strigops > Strigops habroptila. The sequence continues at coordinate 3,833,022 of NC_044281.2, forward strand.
TGTGTGTGTCTGTGTCCGTGTATTCATGTGTGTGTGTGTGTGAAGCCCTGGGAAGACATTTCAGCCGTTACACAGCGTTTGTTTTGTATTTTATTGAATTTCATTTATATTAAATTAAAAATATATTTCTGACAGATTCATGTAACAAAAAGGCAGAACAGTTTCAAATTGTTCAGCTGGGATGAGCGCGGGTTGATGCACGGTGGGTCGCAGTCTACATTTGCCTCTACAAACAGATAAAGCTCTACCCCAAGGACCGTGAGGGGAAACTGGGGGCTGCACAGGGGAGGGGATGTAACCACACGAAGAGGATGCACAGGTTCTCCCCAGCCTCCAAACAAGACAAAAGGGGAGGGAAGGAAAAAAGAAAAAACAAGAAACCATGAAAAGAAGGGAAATTATGCTAAAATATGTACCTAATATTAACCCAGGTCAGTAAGTATTTAACCGTGTATAATCCTTGATAGCTAACATATGAGAAAGGAAAGGTTAAAGTAACATTACGCCACACACAACTGGCATACCCTACTGTGTAAGCAAGTGCAGAAAGTCTGAACACACCACAATAGTGCTAAAACACAGAATCACACAGAATGCCAAGAATGGTACTTCTAACCAAAACCAGAGGGTGGGAAGGGAGAGAAAGAAAAGGGGAGGAGCGGCTTAAATCACAAGCAAATTACCTATATACAAATCAACCCTAAGGACAATTATGTTCCAAATAATGGTGTCCACAAGGAAAATAAAAGCAACATTATCCTTATTTACAAATGCAACTAGCTGTGTCTTTAACAAGCTATAAAAATACTATTCACATTTTCAAAGTAACATACAGTAGTTTTTGTATTTTTTTATGTTTCAGAAAGGCAGCTAACTCTGAATGCATCACTGCAAGAAATGAGCGTCTTCCCCAGCGTGCTGATGCTTCTCTTCCTCTGAAGGTACTTCATAAGGCAGAAGTATTGTTGTTTTTGTCTTTGCACTTTGAGATCACGGAGAATGGGATAAACCCCAGACCCTCCCATCTCTGCCTCTTGCAGGAGCTGGTGCTGGCCCGTGTCACCCCCCCCCAAGATGAGGCTTGGCCTTTGATTTTGAGGGCACAGGAATCTCATCCTCCAGGCCTGGGAATTTGAGCCTCATCACAAAAGCAAAAGTCAATAGCTCGCAACTGCCAGGTCAGGAAATACATTTTGGCTACCTCTGGTTTTAGGAAGAGACTTCTGTTTCCCCTCGGTTTCCCCTCCCTACACGCGGGTGCTACCTCTTTAGAAATTCCAGCTTATGGTGGTGGGGAAATCACAAAAACTGCAAATAAAGGGATCAAAACCATTGTGAATAATGTATCGAATGGATACCCATTTTCCACATTAAAATGCTATAAAAACTTACGTGTTGTCATTGACCTGCATCTTCCTCTTAACATACCCCACCCTAAAAAGACAAGTACCCAGCAGCTACCTTCAGGCCCCACCTCGGCTGGTGGAACAGTGTTTAGTGCATTCAAAGTTAGCTACCCCTTACACAGCTGCTCAGTTAATAATCGACCCATTTAACAGCAGTACCAGTTTATGCTACATATGTCATAGTACCTTACCTCGAAAGAACGGCGTACGTATCTACACCTACTTATAAAATACCATTCACAGTTTATTACTGTGGTTATCCCAAAAGGGTTTAGTCTTCGGAGTGCTATGGACAATACAGTGTTTTCTCCTTAAGAGGGCTCAAAGGTTGGGCAGGGCACAGCACGGGGACGGTGGCACCGCGGGGACCCTGCCGCTGGCAGCCGGTGCTCGTGGACAGTGCATGGCTCGGTGTCCATGTGTGCCCTGGTCACACCTGAGCCACCAGCGAGAGGGGCTGTGCGGGAGGCACCTCTGCCCCGGGGGTTTCACCCACAGCACATCTGGAGCACGGTTTCATGGCTTTTTTACTGGGGAGGGGAGAAGCACTGCGACACAATTACTCACACTGGGAAACACCTCACACATCTCCCCTTAAAGCCCCTCTCTACCAAGGTCCACAAAGCTCACTCTCCAAATTAAATAAAAAGGGGGGAAAGAAAAAGCAGCTCGGACTCCTCTTCTTCCCTAATGGGGATAACATCCACAGGTTCCCCCCTCACTCCCCTCCTGGCACAGGCCCCCACTGGAGGGTGCCCTGGGTGGAAGCACCTCCTCAGTTTGGCTCTGGGTAGGAGATGTGTTGGGCTGCAGCTCAAGCAAGTCCCACCGAGTCCCACCAGGGTCAGTCAGACCTGAACACCCATGTGCTCCCCCTGCACTGATTGCCTGCACCTCAGGCAGCTCCCAGCTGGCACTGGGAGCACAGAGCCCACCAGCACAACAACGTCCTAATCCATGCAGTGGTACAGGAATATGACCTTGTGCTAAAATAAAACAAAGGTGAAGATGTGATTTTTGGATGTTTTAGAGTGGTGCTTCTAACCACTGAGCTTGCTTTCTGTTCTTTATTCCCAACCTGAAAGCCCCATTTCTAACAGTGACCTTTTCCTACCTGTGTAACGCTTAGTGAGAGCCAGGAAATAAGAGAGGGAATCTTCCAACCACTGTGATGCTGCAGAGGCTCCCTGGTGGGACACCACGGCCCCTCACACGTGATGGAGCATGAAGGCTGCAGCCAACCAACCCCACCCTGTGCAGCCTCAGCACGCCACCCCCTCCACCCCCCCAAATCTGAACCCAAATCCAAGCTTTTATTTAACAACAGACAAGCTGTTTTGTCAGCAGCACAGGTCCAAGATCCATGGGAATAAGACTATTGCACATAACAGAGCTAGAAATGAAGGGGTGCACGATCTTTGTGCACCTGCCATTAACACCACCCTTTGACAATACCTGCTGAAGGGAACTCATGGTGACAGCGGCCCCTCTGAGGTGCTCTTTAAGAGCCAAAGAGGTGACTGATGACCGGGGGGCTGGCTCTAGTTCATTCTAAAGCCTCTGTTCCACCTGGTACCCTCGAGCTAAACAGCGTTCAAAGCAGGTAAACACCTACCTGAGCTCAACAGTTTGGAATGTGAGTGGGAATCAGTGTGTAAGCCCCAATACACCAGTTATGCAATGTGAGGGGAAAAATCCATCCCGACAAGGAAGCAATGCTCCAGCTGTCAGTCCCAGGGAACTCCTGTTACTCCCATTCCCTCCCCCTAGAAGGGTCAAGTGTCCACGTGTGTCCATACATGGGTGCTTCCATACAGTCTGCCTGGGGTGCACAGGGCTCCGGGGGGCAAGCAAGGCTGACCAGATGGATACCTTCAGTTATCCTGGGGAATTACATGACCAACAGCCTAATTCTGACCTGTGCCAAGGTTTCCTCATCAACCACACAGTATAAAGGAGCCTAAACAATCCTTTCATTCCTTTGGCTGCCACCATGCCGCGGGACATCGACACAGACACCCCAGCAGGTACAAAAGGGTTTTTACTTCCGTATCCTAGTTTCCCACATTGGCCCATCTCCACCCCCCCAACCCCAAGCAGACTTACCTCACAGCTAGGACCTTTCACCACCCTGCTCAGCTCTATCTACAGCTGTGGAAACAAGGGATCCAGAGAGTCAGGGCCAACCTGCTTTGTCAGAGTTGCCATTTTCTTGGCATCTAGGCTGGTGTTAGTGGTGGCTGAGGGCGGGGGGACATACTCCCCTGTAACTCCCTCTCAAATCCTTAGTGGAAACCAGTGTCAGATTGGCTGCCCTCTCCCAGCACTATGCCCACCCAAGTGCCCTTCACACGCAGCTGCTGGGCTTACTGGCTGTGGGACAGTAAGGGAAAGGTCTTCCCCTCGTTCATCCAGGAAATGATTGGAATGGGGTCATTGTATACAATTCCTGCAGTCAAGAAATGCATTTCTACTAATTAGTGGTGCAACCAGGGTTAATGCAACCTTTCTTTGTACATAGAAAAGGATTTCAAGGCTGAGCTTAAGACACCTGAAACATAGCAGCTCCTACTTGCTCAGATTTATTCCCATTGCTTGCTACCTGTGAGAGATGACCTGTTTGAAAGCAAGTTGTAAATACTCTGCTACATCTGAGGGAATGGCCGTGGAAGAATCCCTCCTGGCTGTTCTGCAGAAAAAACTGAAAAGAGCTGAAGGAGGAAACTTAAAAGGAGTTGGTTTCAATCAATTATGTTACGACAAGTCAATCAGACCCAGCATCCACATCTGTTTGAAATCATCCTCAGGTAGACAATAACAACTCAGATAAGTATCATGAGAGAAATTAGGAAAACCTAAGCTGTTGCTCTCTCATTTAGCATGTTGCTTTGTGCCTTGGACAAGGGCTGGTACACACTCAGGTATCTGCTCTTGAGAAGTTAGTCACTGCTCTTCTGTCACGCAGGCTATGGTAAGGGAAAGGAAAACATTTACAAATAGGAGACAGCATTATAAAATCCGTAAGAACTGACAGTGCTGTGTACAGATACCACTGTAGAACTAGAGAATTAATTACACCCAGACAGAACACTTCTGTTGATGCTCCCCCTCCTGCTCTGTGCTAACAGAACGCACTGTGTGTGTGGAAATCCCTGCGTTCCCCCAAACCTGTCACTGGTCAATACAAAGGACACGGCTCAGCCTGGCTGCAAGGGCAGAGCCCCAGCACTAAGGGAGCTGCTGTTCTGGCCTTCAAGCAACCTCTGCATCTCCACGCTACTGAATATATCACACCCACAGTCAACGATTAAAATGAATAAATAATTCAAGTTTTGTAAGAAATAAAATGTTAAATTGTTAAACCCACAGTTATTTACATTTTGATTATTTAACGGGCTTGTTTCCAACACCAGAGAAACAAACAGGCCTCACCTTCCGTTAGCAGCTACCTCCCGGCCCCATTCTGCCCAGGGCTGGAGGTGTTCATCCTTCTGCACCTCTTCGAATTCAAACACATCAGCTGTACCAGGAGTTTATTTCACTTTTTCTCCATTAGGAGTTACTCTGCTACCGGACTTGTTCAGGGACAAATCAACCCCTTTCTCCACCTACCTATATAACCCGAGCTGCTTCTGTGCTGAAACAGGATGTCCATGATCCTGTGCTGGTCTTTGTCTCCCGGCAGCATGGCAATTACAACCCAACCTGGCAGACCTTTGCCCGTGCTTCAGGTGACACCCTGTGAGCACTACTGCTGGCAAACCTCCCCTGGAGTGGTGTCTCCAGGACCTCCCCCTGCACGCCGAGCCCCTGCCCGATGCCTGCCTCTGTCTCCTGCCAAGACCATGAGGAGTTACAGAGACACCAGGAAGAGGCGAGACCTCTCAGGTGCACGATGGCTTTGTAACCATCTATCCCACTTGAGTAGTCTGGTGGTCATTTTGTTCTGCTACAATGAACCACCTTGGTACCACCTGACCCAACACCTCCCTCGAATAGCTTCAAAGATCGGCACTTGTGCTTGCTGTTTTCAGACTCTTCAGCTATGCACTCGGGTTACAGGTTTAACATCCACCCCGTGGCTGGTTCAAGCTGGCCTGAACACACCTGACGCAGAAACAGGCTGTTGGCTGGACCAACCGTGACCTAGTGATCATACACAATTTGTTTTCCATCTACAATCATACCAACCAACCCAGGTTTGAAATCTCTTCATGCCTTTGTCAAACCAGCCCTTAGCCACCAAGCTTTGGGTAACTATTGCTTGTTTCTTACTCCTTCCTCTGCTTCCCTACAATTAAAGGTGGCAAGCTGCTGAGATGGCAGGAATTTGGGGGCACTTGATCCTGTTTCCATACCACTGGTTGTTGCTGGTTTTGTTGCCAGGTTAGCTCACCCCAAAGATCTTGACTTTAACAGTACTGAAGCGCATAAACTGAAATACTGTTGTACCACCCAAGATTGGCATCCATCAGGTATTGTTTCTTCCCCTTTAAAAGCCTTGATGGATAAAGACGTAGGCAGATCTCCAAAGGTACTTAATAGTTCCTTAAGATTTTGGGTGGGAACTAGCTACACGAATGCTCTTACACACATGGGTCTTGGCGTGTCAGGAGCAAGCCATCAGTGTCTCTGGCCCTTACGCCTCCCTTCCCAGCTCCATCTGCCTCAGGTTGCTAAAAACGTCCAGAACTCTGGCTGAAAGTTATTTCCAAAGAGAAGCAGGCCAGGGGGTGGGGGATAGCTACCTAAAAACTGAGGTTGATGAAAGCAGAACTAAGTGCAAGGAGACTGACTCATACTTATTTACATTTTTGATGGAAAGCTCTGCGAGTCATGCACATTTTGAATCCTCGAACCTCGTTTGCACCATCTTCTGTGCCAGAGTAATCCTCCTTTTAGGAAAAAGTATTCCGTTCTGTGTTGCAAGCCAGAGCAAGACATTTGTCTCCTCCAATCGCTTTCAGAGCTTGCTCTGCTGTCCTTCACGTGGCAGCAGGAAGAGCTAGTTGCTCTGTCACTGTATTCTCTGAAGCAGTCAATGCAATGGCCTCTCAGAACTGGTAGACATTGTTCCAAAGACTCGATTTGCTTCATTTTGGCATTTCCACAGTCATCCTTTACATAGAATTCTTTTTTTTTTTTTAATTTAAAATTATTATTTTGTATTTTGCTGGTCACTTCCATATTGCTTCATTCAAAATCCAGAAAACAGTTCAAATAAAATCAGAGCAAAGTGCAAACTAACTTTCCAGTGAACTGCTATGTGCATTTTCTCCAGTCCAGTGTCTGTCTTCCAGTTTAAAGGACCCTTCCCACCACCGCCCCACAGAACACCAGCAGACTTCATGACCCACATCAAACTCTCCGGTTCTCCGTCTTGTCCTCAGTGTTGCCTGACAGCATCCCCAACTCCCTTCGTGATCATGAAGAAGAAAAAGAGGGAAGAAATTGTCTAGGTCTCTGAATGTATTTATAGTCAGCAGGTATAAAACAGGAAAGCAAAGCTTTTTGCATACAAATCTTGGTTTCTTGGCCTGTCTTTTAGCTTCAAAAAGAACATGTTGGAGGCGTGGTTTTGTTCCTCTCTTCTGAAAGGGTTTTGTTGTGTTTGTCATGTTGGCACATGTACAAAAATGGTCGCGTCATGTCCCAGTTCTAAGTGGGAGTCTCTGTGGTTAGGAATTGGCACAAAATCATGGTGTGGCTCAGAAAAAGGGTTTAGCCATGTATTAGAGTCACATCATCATTCCTTGGAAAGCCACGATGAAGATCTGAATGATTATGAAAAGCCAGGTTAGCCACTTTCAGTTGCTGGGCTAGAAAGTGTTAGAGAAAGAAATTGGATTCTCAATCTCAATTACTATGCTATCACACATGATATAAAAATTGTCCATTTTTCCCCCTGATGGAAACTGCACTGAGATTTCCAGGAATGCTGTACAGACTCTCATCGGTTCCTGCTGAAATAAACAGCCTCTCTGTGGCTTTCCCTACAGCGTGTGGGTTGAATCACTGAGAACTAGCTCGACAGCAGGCAACACTGCCACTGGCCTTTACTGGTACCGTCTGGCTTCTCTGACCACCCGAGCCTCCGGATCTGCGGAGAGTGAGAAATGCCAGGTTGTACGCGCCTTCTTTCAGTCTCTTTCCTTCCTTCTTTCCAGGTTCCCAACCCAATCTGCAAACAACTCCGAGACATCCTTTCACTTAGAAATATCAAAAATGAGTGAACTGGCAAGAAGAGGAAGCTCATGGGAGAAAGAAAGGGAAGGAAGGAGGGAGAAAGGGAGAAAGGGGAGAGAGAGAAAGAGTGAGGCAGCTAGAAGGAGTTGCCTTTCCACTTGTATAAGACCGCGGTCACTACACCACTGTGTTTCGGTGTCTGTAGGGCGGCGGGGGCAGCACAGTGCCAGGCTTCAGGGAGAACTCGGAGAGGTATTCAGGATTCTCTGCCACAATGGGCCGGATCCGGCCGTTCTGTTTGTAAAAGTACTTTGTGCTGTACTCTTGCAGGCAGTCCGGGTGCTGGAGGGTGCTTCGTGGGGGCAGGCTGTGGTTCCAGTAGTCTGGGTTGTCAAAGGCCTTCTTGGCTTTCTCTGGCAAATTGTTCTTCAGGTACTCGGCTTTTTCCAAGGTGTTGGCAAAAGTGTTGAGGTACAATGGCTCGTTCACGTACTCATCCTCGGCCTTGGGCTGCCCGTTCGGAGCGTTGTGATATTCCGGGTTGTCCACAGCTTGGAGATCTCCGTTCTTTCGCCGGGAAACAAATGGGTTCTCTTCCACCGGGTTTAGGTACTCTAAGGAAAGAGAAAAAAATGAATCAGCAAAAAGAGGGAGTAATCCATCCACATAGCAAGTATCATGTGTACGTTACTATCAGGCTGTGCTTGGACTCGTGCATCCTCCACCCAGCAATTCCTAGAGCTTCATGTGCTGAGTATGTTGAACACACACTTGCTAAAAGTAAAGAATTTGCAACCTAAACAGACTGTATGGGCTAAAATGAAACCCCTCAACGATAAAGTGACTCATTAAACATCCTGGCAAACTAAACTACACATCTCGCTGAGCCATAGCCCATGTGTGCCTTGCTTGATCCTGGACTTCCTTTCAGTGTATGATCTACAGAGCCAAACATGATGAGCAACTTCTGCCTCTGCTGCTGACCCTCTCTGCAGCCTTGGACATACCAGTCAAACCCTCTGCTCTGCAGTTCCTCCATCCAGAAAGCTCTATAGAAATCTTAGTTAAGCCTCTCTGCACAAAAACCATCCCCAAGGGCTAACTTCTAAGACAGCTTCATTTCTAACAGAACAATTTACCTTATTAAAAACCTTCCATCCCTGAAGAACAAAGGGCCTCAAAGCATTATGAAAAAAATGATTCAAATGAGCCCTGGAAAGGGTACAAGAGAGCCTTACATCAGCTCCAAACCAGGACTTGGAGCAGCTTACAGTTACTTCAAATCCCTTTCTGTGAATTAACACCACAAAAAAATGTGTAGCTGAATTGCAGAAGGTTTTTAATGCATATGGAGCTTACATGGAAAGCTGGACAGGAGGTGGGGAGGGAAGAGAAACGTGAAGAGACTGGCTGTGCTAGGTTAAAAACGCACACTTAGTAAGGTCTCTGCCATGGTCACACACAGGCAGCTGAACACGGAGCAATGGATTCGTTGTGTGTCATGTCCTGCCTTGCACTGTGTGTAATGAGGGCTGGCTGCAGAACAGAAAGCCAACCAGCTGGGCACGAGGGAGGTCACTGACACAGCAAGTGGGCTGCAAAGGGAATGGCTTGGAGGTGAGCTGGGGACAAGAGCGGTGAGGTGGAACCCCTGTGGCAAGATACATCAAAAGCATCCAGTTGACTGAAGGCTGGAAATCATCAGATCAAACCCACTTCCAATATTAACTGTGCCTTTCATCTCAGAGCCCAGACGTTCCTCACAAAACAGGGTCCCCAAGCCACTGCCATTAGTGAGGGATGATCTCTCAGCCTGCCTGTGCTGCACAGGGATGCCAACAGAAGGCCTCCATTTCCAGTGGCATGGCTCTGGTCATGGGCTCTGGAGACACCTCCTCACAGAGTCCTGCCTGCAAGGAAAGGGGCCCTTGCCTGTGGTAAGAGGGTGGTTATGGTCCTCACCTCAGCTCTGTTTGTGTCCAGGATGGGGCCAATACTACTGAATACAAAAGTTCAAGACTTATCTCTGAACACAGCTAAAACTTGGTGGGCAGGCACATGCACCTGTACCAAGAGCACAGATACAGCGATGGCAGCCAAGCAATGCTTCGATTGGAATCCCCCAGCTCACAGAGCACACAGCATTGTGGCCACGCCATGATATCCCTGGGTCTGTGCCCAGTGAGATAGGGAGGAGGTGCTTTCTCCTTTTTCACTACCACATCTCGAGGGCTCAGGTAGCACCTCCGAAGTGTTAAGTTCCTGCAGAACTTTGAGGATCCCCAGGGTGAACCTGTATGTGAACACGTGTGGGCTCGCACTGAAGCAAATCACAGCATCAAATCTCCTATTGCTAGGGTGATCGCTGAAGTGTAGGGCCATGAATGCACTCCCGCTATTGCTACTGCTGTGGGTCGAGCCCCAGGGCTGCCTCCGTTTCCACCATGTAACACAAAGGGTAAGTGGCTCCCAAATTCTTAGCAAACACAGTAGTTACTTGGCATTTACATCTGCATTAATTAATTTCTTTAAAGCTAATGCAAAGGTTTGAAAGCAAATTACTAGTGACACATCCCTTTACATCTAAATGACTGCTGTCACTATTTAAAAAGGAAGAAACAAATGAGGGCAAACTGGGAAGTGTAGCACTCTGAGCTGGCACAGATCTAAACAAACTTCACCTTACAGGGATGGTCTCTCTGAAGCACATCTTGTTCTTTCAATCCTAAACTTCTCTAGGGTATAAAATGCCAACTGTATCGGTTCTGTGGTGGTACGTTCAACATGACATTTACCAAGCACAGCGCCATGAAGATAAAGATGATCAATAAACAAAGTGAAGTGGTGACTACAGCTGGCCAAAAATAGATCCTTTTCTTGGAAATAACTGAACATTTGGGCTTGGGTCAGAAGGGGTTGTTTGGTGGGGTTTTTTCATTCCTCTCTCGTTATTTCCCAGAATCGAAAAGTAAAAGGGGAAATTACAAAACTTGGCACATTTGAGCTTTTCAAAGTAGAAAATTAAGCAAAGAAAAGCAAGTCCCCATGCAAAGACAGTTTCACCTAGTTAGAATGTTTCAACCTCGCTGGTTACTCAATAAAGCCATTTTTGGTGAAAATCTGCTGCTGTAGAAAAGGAGAGAATGCAGTCAGTCTAAACCAGGAGCATTTTTTTACCTGTTTTAGGTTTGTCTCGCATCGGCGTCATGTACCCATCCTCATCGAGCTCTCCCCGGACGACCCGCTCGGGTATGAAGACGGTGGGATCAGCGCTGTACCTCTGGGTGCTGCTGTCCTCTTTTGCCAGGGTTGCCACTTGTTTCCGCAGTGTACCGTTACAGCAAGTATCTTCAAAGAGCTCTGCTGTAGCCCCTTGAGCAACTGGGGCTTCTGGTATGATGCAGCCTGGAGCTCTGTAGGGCATCGGCACCTCTGCAGCATAGCCGCCATCTCGATACACAAACTGGTTCTGTTGGAAAAGAAAAGGCAGCGTGAGAAAGAAGGCTCCGAAGGGAGAGAAGCAACAGCAGGTCATCTCTGTGGCTCCTGTGCCTTTCCTGCCACACTGCTCAATGATACACTTCACCAGGCCCGTGAAGCCTTGCCCATCCTGCAGACTACTGCATGTCCAGTGCTGCGGGATCAGCATCAGCACAGGCGCTGTTGTACACCAGCAAAGCATCCGACTGCCCAGGGCTGGAAATGGGGCTGGAAAACTTGTCTCCTATCTAGACATGTGGACGTTGGATATACACAGCTGAAAGAGATAAACACGGTATCTCCTCTTCTACCACTGTGTCAATCTCCCCTGATCTCTGAACAAACCCCTTAAACCTCCTTCTGCAAAGGGGACTAGGGATAGAGGTTCATCATCTCTGAGCTTTATTTCAGGGGGGCCTACTTTTAGGGTATCCTGCAGCAACAATCACACAGTCACCCAAACACTACATAATTCCATCAGGTAGTGTTTGAGGCTGGTGAGCTGTGTTTGTACTGGTACCTCAACTCAGTGGTTTGACTCAACCTACCACTTTGCTTGTCAGCAAGGGTGTGCAAGGAAATTTCGACATCATGACCTATAAATAGGAAGGAAAAATGTAGTGATTCATCCAAGCCGGTTACTTAAATGCTTTTGCAAGAAAGGTGGCAGCTGGCAGAATTTTGGGTGTGGGTCCATAGAGCTTGCACATGAATCCAGGCTGAGTGTAGAGATCTTGGCTATCTGACTGCTTATATAGACACTTCATTCACTATTGGCTCTTGAGCCATTTACATAGGAAAAAAAGGATTTGAAACAGATAATATATAGTGAAGGAAGGAGGAAAACCTAAAGGATGAAGGCTGAATGTGAAATACTTACTCCTGACATAGGGGTGTAGGCAGGAGGAGGGCTGTGTCCAATTTCACTCTAATAGGAAAGAAAAATGGAATGATGGATACATAATAAGAGGTCACACGAATGAAACAAGTCACATGAGCTGTATGAGCTAATGGGGAGAAACATGCACATCAGTTAGATTTCCTCACTGAACCCAAAATTCAAAGAATTCAATCAGGGCAAATGTCTCACCAACATCGAAAAGCTGTGTGCCCCACCAGTCTCAGGGAGGGCTACTGAGTTCCTCTTGCTGGGTAAGGGCAACTGCCGTGTTACACCTGCTGACAGCTGTATATCTTGCAACTGCCTCATGTCTAGTTTTTGTAACTTAAACACAGATTGTACAGAATGAATAACAGAAGGTGCACTCAGCTTCAGAGGAAATACAAGGCAGAACTGCAGAGAACATCTAGCTCCAAGCCACAGCTTACTTTCCCTGGGACAAAGCAGGAGAGGAATAACCAGGAGGGCAGGAGGGTGCAGGACTGTCATCAGACTGTCTCAGCTAGCTCACGTATCACAGGAAGAACAGCCCTTAGCTTTGGTAAACCCAGAGAACACAGCAGCTCCTGGGTTTCAAGACTGCAACATGTCATGGTCCTGCTTTCAGCATGTACCACCCTTCTCATGTCACCCCTGTATCACAGGCAAAGTCTGGAGTATCCATGCAGAGATCTTCATTTTGATATTGGTTTCTGGAACCAGCTTACACAGCCCTGCAGACCCTGAACTGCTGTAACATCACCGGCACAGCAGCTGCATTTATACCTATTACTGCTACTCAAAACCAGCCTATTTTTCATTGAGGAAATGCTGACTGTTGGAGGAAAATAAAAATAAAACCAAGAAGCCTTTATTTTTCACGTGTTTTTCTACTGCCAAAATGTTATTTTTGAGACTATGAGATCACTTCCCCATAACTACTATATTTCTCATTTTATTTCAAAAACTTTATTGTATTTCCATTATCTCCTAGTTGAGGAAGAGAAAAAAGTCAGGATTTGAAAAAAAGAAGATGTAAACTTGAGAGAAATTAGAAGGAAAACCCCACTGTTTAAGGAAAGGAGTCCAACCACGCCAAGAATAAGCTATTTTAGAAGATAACTCATTTATCAAAAACATATCTACACCAAGAAGCACACCACAGTTAAAAGAAAAGACAACATGCATCCTCGCATAGTAAGGATTGGATGTACTACGGTCAATCCTTCCTTATAAACCTCTTGCCAAAACATCAGGATGGAGAGGATGGTCTCTACCAAATATCTTACTTTATAAAGGAATGGTTTGTGTTTAAGCAAAATACCTGCACCAGGAAAAACCTTAAAAGCAAACATAAACTTCTTTAAAATGCATGCTGTCTGTCTGAAGATCCTTTTCTGGAGATCAAAAATGTGCCCATCTCCTTCTATTTGAAATAGCCCTGCAGCCAGTTTGTTGCTCAGTCTAGCACCTTGTGTTTGAGATGCAAACGTGGTGATGAGCCATAGCTAGAGATACACTCTTCTCCAACCCTACAAAAACTAATCCGTATTTAGCCAAGTTATGACCCTGAAAAAGGCTCCAGGATGCAAATCACAAAAGCCCAGGAAAACCTTTGCAAGCTGAATTGTCTATCTGTACCATCCATCAGCAAGGCTTGAGCAGGCCTCTCTCTGTAGCTGTTTTTCCTCAGGAAAACTAGGAGCTGGAAGGAAGCATAGGAGAGGATCTCAGTGACCACCCTGCCAGTGCCGATGACAGTGCCTGTGGGAGGAGGAGGAGGAGGAAACAGCCACCTGAGCAGATGCAGAGTTGTTGAGAGGCTTGCAAGGAAAGTGATGGTGGAAGAAGTGACAGCAGGGATGGTCAGGAGAAAGGGAACGGTGGCTTGCAAAGGAACAGAGGGCAACAGCAAGTGAGAGACACTGTGAAGTGCAGGTGGGGAGAAAGGGTTGGCATGTGGCAGGAGGCTGAGTAGGAAGGGAGATATGGTAGCAAGAACTGAACGTGACAGGAAGAAACGGGAGGCACAAGGACAAAAGGTAGTCTGAAAGCATTGTAGCACCAGCTTCTCTAGAGGCTGGAGCCGAACTTGTATCTCCTTTGCTGTCAGAAAATTACTTTTGCACCAAATGGCCAAATGCAGGCCTGGTTCAGCTGGTGCAGAGGGAGCTGAGCAGCCCCTGGTCCCCTCCCAGCTCAAGTAGCAGAGCTCTGCTTTGTGTAGGCAGTGGGAGCTCCGAGGGCTCTGTGCACGGGTAACAGTGCTGAGGGAGGAGCGGCAGAGACACCACTGAAATCTGGGCTAAGGGTGACCAGTTTCACTGAGCTTTTGCCAAAGAGCTCATTATGTTTGAAAAGCAGTGCCTAAACTTAAGCCCTTGGCCTGGGAGCAGCTTTGGCCTCTTGGACCCAGCTGTGGCTGCTGACGGCCGAAGCAAGGATGATGCCCACTGCAAAGAAGTGCCATCTGAGGCAGTACAGAAAGAGATGACAGAGGGCTGGGCTGGATCAGCCTGGAAACCTCAGTGCTGCCTCATCTGTGCATGGTCTCTTTCTCTTATTCAAAACAAGTGTACTTGTATCCAGAAGAACAGCCAAGAAAATTTCACAAGGAGAGAAAGAAGAACGAAAGTCAGCAGTTGCCTGGCTGAGATGATCCATTTGAGAGCAAAGACTGCAACAGCAGAGGGAACAGAAGACATTTTACCAGACATAAGATTTTTAAAGGGCACAGACAGCAGCACACATCTGGATACACCCTGTGCAGCAAGCTTGTAACTTAGCAGCCTTCTGAAAAAGGCTTGTTTGGGACAATTGGAAGGTCTCTTTAAAATGGAACACTGTGGAAAACGGAGATGCTCTGTAATGAAAAATCCCCTCTGAACCCCTCACCTTTCTCTTGTACCACAGATTTACAGTCCACTTGTAATGCCACATTGATGAGGACAGGTTACAACTCAGCATGTGTCAGACAAATGGATAAAAACCACCCCCTGAGCCTGCCAGATGCTACTTTGAAGACTTACTGATGGCTATAGGACATTGCACTGCCAGAGACTTAATTTGCCTTCTCCTTGCCCCCCCGATCCTGTATTTACTTGAATTCTGGCAAGCTTTCTCTCTACTCCAAGAAGATGGAGAAGGAAAAACTGAAGACAGCTAAGTAGTAAACTATGATCCATGGAGGATGGTGAAGATTTGGGCAAACTGATGATTACCAGTAGGATCCAGAGAAGAAATACAAAGCGGTGACTGGAGAGAGTCAACTCTCTTAACAGCAAGGAAACTAAAGCTCTGCTGTGAATCCTCTGCCTCCTTTGTAAAGCTCCCCAGCTTCCTTCCCTCCACCTGCAGGCTGCGAAACTCTGAAGAGGGAATTTGCTGCTTTTGGTTTCCAAGGTTGCTACAGCCCTCCAGACTGCAGGAGAGGGGAAACAGCTGTAGCAATACTGTGTTGGTATTATTATTATTATGCAGAGGATTGGAGTTCGCTGCTGTCTGCTTTTCACAGACACTAAACCAGTGACTGTAACCACTCCTTTTCTATTCAGTTCTACACCATGCTATATTACACACCTTTAATTTACATCTTTCTATTTTCACAGAGGCACTCCCCTGAATTTCAATCTATCTGTGGTTCATTGATTCTGGATGAATAGGAGGACAGCTGTCTTGAACTACTTTTAGTTCACAGCCCACAGTGATCTCTTAAAGGTAACTTAGAAAAGCAAGTCTTTTGTCAACAGGCTTGACATCAGTAAACAGGGCTATGCTCCTCTGCCAGTAAATGTTTAGATGATTAGCAACTTCAAAAAATACTATTCTAGGATAGCCACATTATCTATCCATGGGCATGTTTTGCTCCATCCTCATCACTAAAGGCTAAACGCACCCTCCTATCTTTAGATCTTCTTGGCTGTGACTCTAACATTTAAATACATACTATGCAACTGTAACAACATAATAACAGACTCGCTTAGAATAGCCCTGTCCCAAGATGTCAGGAGAGAACTGGCCTAGCATTAATGCATTTATTGCTATTTTTGCTGACAAGACCCCTCCCAGTCAGTGACCTGGCAACTAAGATTACAGTAATGGTATTTTCTTCATGCCTCCTCTTTAGCTCTGTACCAAACATAGCTGCCTTGCAACACCCTTAACACAGAACCTTACAGCTTGGCTCCTCTCCAAACCACTGGTGTCTGCACATTTTCCTAATTCATTACTGTTTTCCCCATCAGTTAATACCCTGTAGCCACTGCTCCAAAAAAAGGAGGCAAGAAAATAGCTGTGGTGCCAATTAGTGGGGGTGAAAATGTAATATAATTGTTTAAATGTCTTTAAATTGCCTGCTAATTGCAATGTGATGCCATCATTTTGTAGGCTTCCAAGATAACTACCCCCAGCCAACTTACTGGTCAGGACATGTATCTCACTGAGCAGAAAATACATTTGGACCTTACCGAGTAAAACTTAAACAGAATCATAGAATGGTTTGGGTCGGAAGAGACCTTAAAGATCATCTAATTCCAACCCCTCAAACGTGGCCTTGAACACTGCCAGGGATGGGGCAGCCACAGCTTCTCTGGGCACCCTGTGCCAGCGCCTCGGCACCCTCACAGGGAAGAACTTGTTCCTTTTATATAATCTCAGTCTCCCCTGTCTCAGTTTAAAACCATTCCCCCTTGTCCTGTCACCTCCTTCAGGTACTGAAAGGCTGCTCTAAGGTCTCCCCTTCAGGAGCCTTCTATTCTCCAGGCTGCCCCAGCCCAGCTCTCTCAGCCTGGCTCCAGAGCAGAGCTGCTCCAGCCCTCACAGCAGCTCCGTGGCCTTCTCTGGCCTCGCTCCAACAGCTCCACGTCCCTCTTGTGCTGTTGCCCAGAGCTGGAGCAGGCCTGCAGGAAGGATCTCCCCAGAGTTGCTGTTCACACTGCTGGTGTTCCTGCCTGACTTCCTCTTTGTCAGGATGCATCACTCCTGAGCTTGGAGGAGGTGATCCTTGATTATTAACCAGCTTTCTTGGGCTCCTCGTCCCTCCAGGGCTTTATCCTATGGTACTGTACCAATCAGATCCCTCAAGAGGCCTAAGTCTGCTCTCCTGATGCCCAGGGTAGCAAGCTTCCTGCGCACCCTCTTCGCTGCCCCTAAGGATCTCAAACTCCACCATTTCATGGTCACTGCAGCCAAGGCTGCCCTTGAGCTTCACATTCCCCACCAGCCCCTCCCTGCTGGTGAGAACAAACAGTGCCCAGCATAGCCCCTGCTCCTTGTTGGTTCTTCTATCACTTGGAGAAGGAAGTTATCATCAACGCATTCCAGGAATCTCCTGGATTGCTTGTGCAAAACAAGCAAATGTCCCCTGAAGCCTTTTTAGAGGCCCTCTGGTATTAAATACCAGCGACACACCAGTTATTACAACTGCTAACATTTGTGTAAAATGAGCCTTGATAAAAGAGAGGTAAATAACACTTTTGTGAATATTGGCTTGTGTTATTGCTTTCTATTCATTAATTTCATTTTCCAATTCCTTGCTTCTAAAATCTCCCAGAGGTAAATATCTCCTCCTTTATAGCAGGGACATAATATTTTCTGGCTGCATGTTAAACTGTAATGAAAATCACAGCCTTGTTGGGTCCTGCTGCTTGTATTTCTGTAATTGCGTGAATATGCCTCTGCTTTGTCTCTTTTCATTTCAGCCTGGTGTCATGCCTGGAGTATGGCACCCAGAGCTGTGTTCCTCCCCTGCCTGTGCTACAGCTGATCCCACACCAGGCCTACGGTGACTGCAACTGCCTTCAGAGCTGCTCCCACAGCAGATGTGAGATGGAAGAAATGCTGAAGGTGCTCAGTGATGTGATGCTGCTGTCGGGCTATGGGTGGTACAGGACTATCACCAAAGAGAAAAATCAATGATCTGGTACCCCCCCTGCTATGCTTGCCAGCACAGCCTCCCAACAGCACCCTTGCTGTTGCAGAGCTCCTTTTCCTTGCCACCCACCAAGACGTGCACACACATTTGATAGGGTTGCATAATTAGTAGTGTTTCTTGTTCTTAAGCAGCCTGCTAACTGCATGGGACTGAAAGATTTTTCCTTACTAAAGGCAAGGTTCTGTCAACATCAATGTGTACACGTCTGAACCCGCTCTGACACTGTTTCTGTCCACACAAAAACCAAATTCCCTTTCACCCTCTTTCTGTTCTCACACGCAAAAAGCACCAAACCGTAAAGCAGGAGTAAATATCACTCCCACCTTCTCACTGGGATGCTCCTCACAGGACCTGTTCAGGGACATTTCATTGTCCATTCTTCAGGCAACTCAGTGATTATCTGTTCCGATCAAGCTCTGTAACACTTCTTTGTGCCAGTTCAGTCCCGAGCTGCGTGGCCCCAGGAATTACCCACTTCCCTTCTTCCCGTAGAAACTGTTTACCCAGTTAAGTCAGTATCCAGGCTGGAGCCACCAAACTGCAGCCTCCTAGCATTCCAGGCCAAGCAGATCTTGCTACAAGCACCAAGGTTTCAGCAGTTCTCTAGGAAGAAGGACAGCTGATTTACGCAAGTGGATCACACAGCACAGAGGTGTCCCACCAGCCCCAAGCAAATTCCAGCTATGTTTCAAGGGAGCAGCGTGGTATTTATAACTGATCTGAACTGAAATTCAAATAGGAAAGACCACGCCAGGAGAGCAGCCACCTCTGCTCCGGGGCAGACTTGCTTCCCTCTGACCATGGAACTAACAGCTTACTCTGCCCTGCTTCAGAGAGCCCACAGCAAACATGTCTGAGGCAAAAATCAAAGGAAAGAAAAAATGTGTACCATGAGATCACTGTGCAATGTTAAAGAGAAATGAAATGCTGTTTGTATAGTAACAGCTAGAAGGCTTTGCAGACCTCTGGAGACTTCTGGTCCTAGCCCTTGCTCAGAGGGGAAGCAAAGAAAGGATCAGATGCTCCCCTGGGCCATTACAGTTAAAGCATATCTGTTCCTACAGCACACAGCACCTGACACAGGTCTAGCATTCCTTGTGCTCTCTCTTCTGTTCTACCTGTGTTCCTGGGTTCTGACCCTACTTAAGGAAACCCCATTCCCCACTGGGCGCTTTCCTCTAGGACTGTGAAGAAAAGTTCCCATTAGCATCACTGCCACTAGATACAGGTCATCGCTGGCACCCTGCATCATTTCAACCCATCACAGCATACTGGAGATGTTCATCCTCTGAAACGTGTGTGTGTGTCTCTTCCATCACCTATTTCAATCACACAAACAGCAGTGTGACCCACCTGAGTTAATGGAGCAGGACACACATTTTTCCAGTGAGAGGAAAGGGGAGCTTATTATTCTACAACAAAAAATAAAGGTAGGAATAATATACACAGGTTGTGGGCAGTAGCTGTGCAACAATTTACAATGCCCGTAGTTCAGTGGTCGTAAAGTTCCATCAGGGATCAATGAATTTTTATCAGAAATTAGAAAGCCTCAGTTGCTTTCCCAGCATTAGCTCGTGCTGGAACTTGAATGTTGGTACACAAGTGCAGAAGAGAATGTAAGCATCATCCTGTGTGTTAGCTAAGTGTTTGCTCCAGTCTCTGATGACTACTCCTTCCACAATCAAGACACAAAACATCCAGTTTAATCAGTGAGGGGAAAAAAAGATAAATAGAGTAAAGAAGGAATAAGTCTGTCCTGCACGTGAGGTTTTTTCTGATCAGAGGCTTTTTCTGGCCACTGTTTGTCAGAGAACAGGCAAGATTTGCAGGTGGCCTGAGCTCTAACTCAGTTCACACAGGCTGCCTCTATCATCTAGATGTGCTGGGTCACACCCTGGCAGCATGGTGGGGTTAAGACATCCCGAACTTGTTCAAAATCCATATGGATGTTTCACTGCTGACCTGGGTTCAGGTCAGTATTGACGTACTTCACAGCTTCAGATGAGTCATTTAAATCTCCTCTTGCACAGTTGTCTCTCCTAACTGTCTGTTTTCCGACTTGTAAACTCTTTCAGAGCAGTCCATATGCAGTGGGATACCCAAATCTGAATACAGCCTTCTAGGAGAAGTCTGGACTGTGAACAGTAAAATGGCATATACTGCAAACAAAACATGCCTAACTCTTGGCACAGTGGTATAGGAAATGACATACAAGACAGATTTTCAGTCTAACACTTCATCAAGGAGAGGAGTCAAAGATTACAAGACGACCAATGAAAATAACCTGTTAAGAGATTCACAATGTGGCCACAAAACTCAGTATCCAGGCACACTGACAGGGAAGGGTAAGTGAAATGCTTTTCCATAGACTCATCTCCTATACCTGGGCTGGGAATGAAAGCTTTCTCCTGCTGTAAAGCATCAAAAACTCTCCCTGGAAACTTCCCTGTCCTTCAGACCTCAGAAACCTTCTCCCTTCCAACCTTCAGCAGCCAGCAAACAGACTTCAGCTGGCACAATCTGACCGAGGCATGACACAAGAATGAATGTGCAAGAATTCCTTTTCCCTATTATTTTGTATTAATGCACTATGAGTGTCACACACAGAGGAAAGCAGGAAGAAAGACAGCTTGCATGTGTCTGTCTTTCCCTTTCAATCTCTCTTACTCCCATATCCTTCCTGTTACCCATGACTAGCTTCCTGTCACTCCTTTTTTAATACACTCTCCAAAGACATTTTACAGTAAATGGCACCTTCTAACACTGGGCCAATTTCCCACAGTTTGGAAGAGACAAATACCATTTCCCAGCTACTGTAACAATTCCCCACGGGAGAAAAGGGTCAAGGTGCTGCTCCCGTTCATATGCTGTAGCATCTGTCCAGAATACAGGAGCAGCAGCAGCTCCTTTTCTGTACAAACCTCAAGCTTCCAATCCCCAAACAAGGCAAAGGATGGGGAATGGGACCAAAGCCACAACATGGCCATGATTTGTGATGGAGACATGGCAGACAGAAAAAAAAAGGCACAAAAGAAAGTTGATGAGCAGTACTGGGAGCAGCAGCCCCCTCCTATGCCACACGCTGCATTGCCATCTTCCCCAGTCTGTTTTATACAGTAATCAAAGGATATTCTGAGCCTCTCAAAATGCCATCAACCCTCATTGAGAATGAAATAGAGCACATCTCCACTGAAGCCTTTACAGCAGTAATCATTACAGCATGCTGGCCTGAACAGGGAGCTCTTACAGACAAAGAGGGGTTTTAAAAATAAAATAAAAAAGCCTTCCTAAAATCTGAATAGAAACTTGATGATAATCTCCCAATTTTATTATGCAAGGGGGAAAAGAAACCCATAATTGTGCACTCTTGGTCTCTTACAGCAAAGAATAGGCTTCTTGATGAAATGCTGAGTTGATTTAGAGCAGGGCTGGGGTTCTGGTGGCAATAATACACTAAAAGAAATAACCATCCAGCTGATTTGGATAAAATAATCATTTTTTAACATTCTAAATCTAAACTCATCTGTGCCTCCTCCCACTTCTCCCCACCGCATCTTTTGGAGAGTCTTTTTATAGCTTTGAGAATTTTTCCCCATCCCCTACCGCAGCATTTATCAAGACAGACAGACTCTTTGCTCTGGCTAACAAAGGGCATTTTAGGCTGTGCTGGCATTTATCCCCATTGCATGTATGTTTAGGAAGTACAGCATTTGGCACAGGATGCTCCAGAGTCCCCCTGCTACCTTACTCTCTAAGCATCAACACCACAGACCCACACGTAGATGGCACTCTCTGGCTCATGCGCCCCAACCGCTGTGGGCAGGCAGGTGTTTAAATGACAACTCCTTGGTGCATTTCCAAATCACAGCCCCTTGTATTTTCAGGTGCTTTTATTATTTTAAGAAAATTCACAAATAGGATTGCTCAGAAATGGGTGTTTTTCACTAACAATTTCTGCTTCCAATCAAGTCACTGAAGGAAATTTTTCTCCCAGCTCTCATAATTATTTCCTGACTCTTAGTCCACTTTTCCATCTCCTAATTATGTAGAGTTGTTTAGCTTGCTGTTTTCCAAGAATGCCTCATCAGTGCAGTGTAGAAATATTTATTACTTGCTCTCTTTATATCTATTGACTTTTTTTCTTTTCAGGAGAGAAAAGAAAATGGATCAGCTGTGAGCTCTCTTGACTGTTAACACAGCCAGCAGCTATTCATGGATTAAGCAGATGCTGCCTGATTTTAAACCAGTTTATATTAAAGCTCAATAAATTTACATGTCACGCATCAAAGTTTGAAGCACTATACAGCTACAGTCTCTTCCACTGATTCCACTGAGTGTTAACTCACAGTAGGTCTCACCAGGAAGCGCTGTGAGGTGGTGATTTGTTATTAAATATATATTAAATTTGTAGAAACAAAAATGCCATCCAACACTTTTGGGAAGTCTGACTAAATCGATAAGCCTGAATTCAGGAGCCTAAATGTGACAGAAAACAGCTAACACATCAAAAAATACCTCTTTTAAGGCACTTGACCTGCAAAACCATGAGGCAATTTGACAAGTTGGTCCTGATAATCTATTCAGGCTGAGAAGGGCTTACTCTTTGGGAAATACCACTGATTTCAGCTGGCCTGGTTGCAAAGCAAGAAACTAATTGCCATAAAGCACTTTCAAAGAATTCTCTGTGAAGAGCCAGGCATCATCTATTCTGTTTGAATCCTTCATATGAATTCTCTTCCCTTCTCCTCTGGCAAACTTGGCACATTTTAAAGAGGTATTTAAATACTCATATTCTAAATCTACATATTTTGTGAGAAGCTTTCCTTTTTCATGTAAATTATTAAGACTGAAATAATTCTCCACCTAATGTATTTTACAGTGTGTTTTTGCATGTTTATTCTTACTACTTCATTCACCTTCATTCAGCAATGAAATCGGGCTGACTGGTATCAGTCTGGGTTCACCTCCTGCTTTGCATGGCCAAAGATGGCCTTGTGCTATCTACATTTCCAACAAAGACTAGAAAGAGACACAGAAGAATTTCCCAGAAGAGAAAAGCTGCAGTAGGTTAAATATTTGTGATGGTCGACTAGACACCACCAAAACACTAACAGCTACTAAGAAGTGCTTAATGTAAAAGGCAGAGCGGAACAGACAGGAGCCTCCTACCACCAGGATGTCATTAAAACTTAGGGAAGCAGAAAATGGGAATTTGAAAGAGAGCTTGGTGGGACTTCCAGAACTACCTGAAAGGTTTGATGGCAGCAGCTGCAGTATCCGGTACACCACAGGCTGTACTAGGAAAACACACAAAACTTAGCATTTAATGAAAGACATACAGAATGCATTCATACAAACCTTCCTAACTAATCCAGTAGTTTCTCAAGAAGCAAGAGAGCTCATATAGAGTTGGTGTCAGCGTAATCTTCTGAGACGTGATGAAATGCTTTGATACAATGTCTAGTTAATTAACAAGTTCATCTGTTCTGGCATTGGAGATTTCATTGCAACACTTGCATAAGGACGTGACAGAGTCGAATAGAAAGGCAAAAAAAATGACTACTAACAAATTTTATAATCACCTTTTAAGGACAAGGAATTGAAGAAATGGGATAGAAATAAATCAAAAAGTCCACAACCTGACAGACTGCAGTAATAAGCATCAAATTTAAGGCAAGATTTTGTCATATTATTTGAGAGAAAATATAGCAGAAGCAGAGGGGCGGCAAGCACCACAAACCAACCAAATAAAAAGGACTTTATTGCTGTTGTCCTTTAACACAAACACATACAAATGGTACTATCCTACTCAGCCCCTTAAATAGAAGAAACTTCTGATAACTGACAGCTCCTTAACCTAGCACACAAAGGGTGCAAGGCAGACTGCAACAGGATCCAAACCCTGCTAAAGAGTCCGTATTAACTGCCCAGTGAGAGTTTTCTACACTGTGATGAATTTTCCATCCCACCCGATACAATCAAGACAGTCTTTCTAAAAGAAAAACTCCACCTCAAACAGAATTTCTGCTCCTGATACAGAAGTGAAGAGACAAGAGACTCTGGCCAAAGTTATGCCAGAAGACAGACAAAATGCTTGCAATGGCCCCATCTACCCTTGATACCTCTTCACACAAATTATCTATTGACTTTAGGATGGAAGTAGTTTTACTGCCATCAGCCCCACATGGCCAGGACACACCTGGAGAAATAACTTAGCTTGAGAGCTTGGAGAGGAACAGTTAACTGCCTTTTCTTATAGAAAAATAAATGTGGATCAGGAAGGCACCGACTGCTGCCAAAGCCCTGGTCATAAGGAGAATCATGGGCAAATCATGACTCCCTCCTGCTATAATCAACTGCTAGCTCTCCCCACCTGCAATGACAGTACCTCACATCACCAGCTCAGCTGTGCTGACAGACTGGGAAGTGCTTCTCCAAACTGTGACCGCTCTCCAAAATCCCTCCTTCCAGCTGTAACTGAAGGCAGCAGTGCTTACAGTCCCTCACCTTCCAAGTCTGCGGTATTTCACTATGTAAAGCACTCATATTAGACATCAGATCAGATCTTCTACTACTGAAGCACTGCAGCTGCCTAAAAAATTCAGCTCTGTTAGTTAAATCTAATGAAAGTCACTTAATCCTAGTAGTGAACCCACTGGTTGATAGTCCCTGTTGTCCCTGATAAGCTTCGGATGGAAAGATGCCATACTGATGTGAAATACATCTGAAAATCATTAACAACCACCTCCTTTGTAATCTTGTGATTTGAAAATGGCTATCTTTCATATTTAGAAACCAGAACAAACTAATCATAAAGATAGCTTCTCTCCTGGTTTCTCTGGAATAATCTTTTTACACACAGACATATACAGATGAAACACTACCAGACCTAATGCCACACTAGGACTGGTGCAATGGCATACCAGATACTGCTCAGGGTATTTAAAACTGGCTTCTGGTGTGCCAGAGTCTGCTTTAGCCAAGTAGAAACGTCTCCCTGGACATACGAATTAGACACCTCTGAAAAAAGAATAGCTTCATATTTAATTGCAGGGTTGGTATGTGCTTTCATGATTATAGCATATGGAATAAAATTACAGGGACAGTATCATCAAGTAATAAACAGTATAGACAGTTTTCAGCAGGAATCAGCCAAGGATTTAAAGCAAAAAGCATCATGGGCTACACAGAGTGCTTTCTGTATTAGTACTATCTCTGTGCACACAGGACAGTACTCGTTAACAAACACCTGAATGAATCATCTAATGGCTGTGCACATAGGACACTCAAGCACTAGCTGGGCTCCTGTGCTCATGGAAACACTGCCGAGGATTCAGCTTATCTCTCAGAAGCACAGAGCTTCTAAAACTCCATATTTCTATAATATCTCTAGACAACGGAAAATAAAAGCTGGAAAAAGCTGAAGAGCTGAAATTGCAACTGAAGAGTTTCGGATGCAATGAAAGAATTCAATTTAGCTTAGGATGCTAATTTTTATTTAAAAGCTCAATCTATCACAGGCTGGACTTCATAACAGAGGGCACTGTCAGGAGCTAGAGTGCATGCAGGCTTTTGCTCCTGGCAGCACAAGTCCCAAAGATGTTCTAGTAGAAGCCAGTGTGGGTAAGATGGAAATGCTGAAGCTGTGTCTGAGCCTCGCAGCTTCATCAGTCTCAGTAATCCCTGGAAGAAGGAGGATGTCACACTTCCTGGAGAGCTGGAAACTCCCCAGAAGCCTTCCCCCTTTTCCAGTCTTCTTTGCATGGGCTGCAAAGTTCTGTGCTATGGCATATGAATTAATAGCAGTTCTGTACTATTAAGTCATATCCAAATAGCTTTTCTTCTTCACATGGGAGGGAGAAGGAAGAGTTTTACACAAACCTCATCCAGTGGTGCCTCTCACAGGCAACAAGCTGCAAGGATTCAGGACCGAGGTCACCCTAGAGAAACTTCAGAGCTTGCCTTAGAAAGTAAAAGCTCTTGCTCCTCCTTAATTCCCTGACTTGAAAGCCCAAGCGTGAGGAGGGCCACAATCTCCCTGCTTTCTTCCTGCGGACTCCTGTCCCCCATAGAGCTGCACTGCTGGAACGTTGAACTAAGGCTATCAATACAACACACCCGGAGAAGGAGCACAGTACCCTGCCATCACATAACTGACTCTCACTAAAACGCCAATCAGAACAACTAAGATGGGAAACACAATATCTTTCATCTGATCTCTGAAAATGACATGAAGATCATGTAACTCTTGTCTATCTGTTTTCCTTCACCAAATTGCCTGTCAATGTCCCCATAAAATTTAATTTGCCAGCCACAGTGAACACAAACTACCTAAGCTGTATCAATTCATTTGGCATCTATGGCTGCAGCAGCACTATGATGAGTTTGTGTAATATTAATATTCACTACACCAAACAAGCATAAATCACAAACTTTCCAAAGGAAACACACAGAATCAGACAACTGCAGATAGAGAGCTCTGACAGCATTTCAATTCTGTGTGATTCTTGTAGCTGACATCCATCTGTACTGAACTATACACAGCAGATGCACTATTACCTTAAAGGAGCTACTGTGTGTTTTGTTTTAAATCAACATGAATCTTCACTGGAAGAATAGTTAATGTACCAAGAACCTGAGTGCTTCACAAAAACAAGACAAGTATGTAGATTTCTGCATGGAGAGGAAACAAATGTACTACATCCAGAAAAAAAATCTCTCTGCAAAGGAAACCAAGAGTGCTAAGATGCTATGGGGCTTTTAACTTGACTCCTAGCTCTTCCACCAACACAGTGCTCTGGCATTTCTGCAATCTAGATGTACTCACCTATATGGCAGTACTAGCAGTACGTTTAGGAGGTGCAGAATTATTAGCAAAGCTGAGACTGGAGCTAATCTGAGATGCTGGAGAAGCACCAACATTCTACTATAAAATAATCCTGTAACAGATAGGAGTCAGTCTCCAGTGATACCAGCAAGTGCTATTAAAAATCAGCTGGTTGTTCAATGGCAATTCCTTTGTCTATCTCTTCTTTTGGCCTTAAAAATTACCCCTCTATAAAGAGGATCCTACAATGAAGAAAAACACTATAAAGATGTGTGAAAATACCGCGCTGGGTGCAAACTTTCTTTCCCCCCAGCTGCTCTCTCTGAGGTTACCTGAGTCAGACAGCTTAGTTCAGAATCTGAAAACTTTTGGCAAAGGTAATTCCAGATTTGTTTAAGTGTTAGATTGCTGTATGATGCCAGAGAAAAACTTCCCAGCAGTAGGACTTACTGAAAGAAGGATTCAGTCTTGCCGCTGTCATTAAATTGAATTGCAAAGCAAAGCTCCCACTGACTTTAGTGGTCCAAGATCACAGTCTCAAACCAAGATAGGAAATTGTGAGCTGCAGAGAGGAGGCTTCTCATCAAGAATGTGATAGAGCCTCTCTGTGTGGCAAAAATAAAGGCACAGGGTCTCTTTCTGCAGCTCTGCTGACTTCAAGGGGATCACATATGTGCAAGCAACTGCAACAGTGTGGTTTAAAGTTGGGCAAAGGCTGTGAGAAAGTTTGAGGTTTCAATATAATAATAATAATAATATTAATAATAATAATAAAAAAATGTGTTTGCTTTACATGAATATCCCAGTGAGCACTTTGGCTGCCCAAACAGCACATTCTACATAACTCTTTCAGAATACTACTCTAGGATTTTTGTTGGAATTAATTCCCTCAGCTCTACTGGACTCTTGTGCTTGGCTGGCACTAAAAACTGAGGGCAAAAGGAACTGTTGAAGAGGCAAGTACATTTTCATGCCGATCCTTTCTCCTCCAAATGTGCCCCAGTGTGTCAAGGAAACATGGGTGTGAGATGAATATAGCAAACCTTATGGGTCTGACTCTGCTCTCTCTCAACCCTATGTTGATGTAAATGGTAATATTCCACTAGTAAAGCTCCACTACAGTGATCTACATCAGTGTGACAGCAAGCACCTTTCAAAGGTAACTACTGTCGTTTCCTTTTTTGCTCAGAAGTTGGCAGCAAAGGAAACAGAATCTCTCCAGGGACAGCTAGGAGTAAATCTGACTTATTTCAGACCAACATCAACACTGGAAATTAACTCTTGTCATAAAGAGGAAGTGTCTTGCTTATTGCTAAATCATGCATCATCCCTCCTTCATTGCCTTTCAGTGCAGGAGAAATGCTACGTGAATGCAGCTTAGCGAGTGGGACTACAACCCAGCCTCCTCCAAAGACCTCTCTAGTCTCCTTACATTTTGAAATAGTAGCAATTTCCTTATGGACTTTCTGGATATTATTTAAGATCACATTTTGTCTGTCTTATTCCAGAAAAGCACTGATTTACTCAGGAGAGGCAGAAGAACTTTGTGCAGCGTGTGGTCAGATCACGAATACTGACTCAGTTTACACACTCTTAGCTGGTTTGCTTACCTCTTCCCTGCCTCACATGGTGTCATCGGTTCAGACCAGGTTATGAATTTGGAACTACCTCAGCTAAGGAAAAATCTCAAAAAATACAGAATAAACACCAACATTTCAATGAGACTCCACTTAGTATTTAAAATGGGACTTTCCACTAAAAGGAGCATGGAGAGAAAACAAAGAAACAAAAAAGTCCCTAATTACTAAATACATCTGATGCTTGTGAGAATGTCCTTACACTCCTAATTCATTTCACCAGCTCTTAGCTTTGTGAGAAGGGGTGGACCTAGACTGTTAAAAGGATGGAGCCACGTGCAGGAACAGGCAGAGGTCAGAGCTATGAACAGGCTGCTCAGGAGTGACAAAGACCTCTGGAAGCCTGAACTCATGCCGCTGTCAGAGCTCAAACACCAGGGCTGGGACTGTGCTGGAGCTGCCACTAGTCAGTGGAGACATCATGAAGTCTTGATGAAGAGCTTAGATTACGGCACTATCCTTTTGATGGTTACAATTCTGTGAGCTGAACTCCTCCTGAACACTCTCTGCACCTCAGCTCCCCTGTAAAATGACCAGCATTTCTGCACCCGACAGGGATGTTACAAAGTTCAACATGCTAAAATCTGTGACGTGCTCAGCAAAAACACATGCTTGTGAAGGAGCGCCGTGAAAGCATCTTATACAGACAGGAAAAGGGGCTGGGTCTGAAATTTGGCTCCAGACACAAAAGCAGCATTATCTATATATTCCAGCTGCTCTCAGTTACATTAGTGCCAACCCTGTCAAGACAACAGGACTGCAGGGATGGGAGAATCAGAGCTATGCACTTCCTGGCCAGGATGGTCCGCAACTGAGAAACAACACTGCTTGACTTCACAAGCCTCAGCTGTGCTTTCAGGACAGGCAGTTCAACTCCAGCCTTTGTTCACTCAAGGCTGAACTATTCATTTAGAATTCACTGAGCTACAATGAACAGGGAACCCAGTGACAACATTTTTATAGTGACTCTCCTTACAATGGGAGCTTGTAATTCCCAAGGCAACTCTGGCCTGTGTTTGATTAGTGTACTTAAATCTCCACCTGTGCTTTTAAGATAACCAGTATTTTCTGACAGAGCTTGCTCTTACCCTGTTGGAATCAATTCTTGTCCTGGAGGTGTAGATGGGAGGAGGGATGTTGAAGGCTTGAGGGACAAGATACTCTTCAGCATCCATCATATCTTCCAGGTCTTCCTCATCGAGAAGGTTTTGGAAGAACTTGCTGTCATTTGGGCTTGGGAGCTTCATACGGTCATCTCCCTAAATAGGTTGTAATGAGAGAGGAAAATGGTCAAAAGATGAATTAATTTCCTAAACAGGGAACTTCAGCCTTCTTCATGCCCTGGCAGCCAGGCTGCAGGGACCACACATGGTGCTTTGTTTGTTCTAAAGCTCCAGAGCCACATCATTTGTTTTGATTTTTTTTTATTTTTTACTGGGAATATGATGACAGAAAGGGAATAAGTGCATAAATCAAGCCAAGCCATTTTTTTGGCATTCTTGTGATCAAGCTTTTATTCTTTCTTCTCTCTTTTCCCCATACAAGCTCAGTTTCTGACCCAAGTTCTGTCAAGACCTGATGTATTTTGTGAAATATTTCAGCTATTTGGGGTTACATGGAGAGAGGGGAAATAACATGGAAACTGCTGTGTCTGGACATTTGCTTTGTTTTCATTTGTATTTTTAGGGACTTAGAGGCTAAATTTCCCACTCATCCATATGGAAAGTTCTGCAGAATGTAACAGAGCTGAAAGCAATAAAAATCAAACCAGGGCACAACAGCAACAACAGTGTTCTGTGTTTTTATTGAAATAGCATCTACACGCTGGAGAGGAAAATCAGGGCTGCACTTTGCTTGGTGCTACAAAAGACCACAAAAGGCAGCCCATGCCCCAAACACGTAACAGCCCATAGAAACGATGCAAAAGTTAACTGCATGGCTGAAGAATGGCCTCCCACTCTGCAGGAACTATTAATGCCACATGTAGAATCCAGCAGGGAATGATGGTTGTGCTAGGGGGTGCGTACAGACCAGTTCAAAAGCTCAACATCAAGCTTGTCATTCTTGATTGTATCTGGGGGGAATGGGGAGTCACGAGTCAGAGATACCAGTGCAATGGAGTTACCCTGGTTTCTCCTCAGGAAACACATGGCCTGTATCATCTGCAGGGATCACTGGAGAAGTGTCATGGGATGAAATACCCACCAGAGTATACAACAGGAGAGGGAAGGGCAGGGGAGAGAAAGGGAGGGAAGAGATATTTGGAATAGGGAAACATGTACTGTCCAAGTAGTTTAATCTGATTTTTCCAGAATCACTTGTATGAGGTGAATTTACAATTTAACACAGTGGGGAATACTGCAAGAGAAATTCCACCTTCAGCACCATAAATCCTCTTGATTACTATTTTACTTTTCCAACATATTTTACTTCACCTCAAGTTGAAGGTGAGCAGTGTACATTCACACTGTGCAATAATACCTCATGAGTAGGTTAGCACGATGGGAAATGAAACACCACACATTGAGACTAGCACTAGACCCTAAGCAATCAGGACACATGAAATGGCAGTGACTGTACTTCTGGAGGCTCTTCAGCTAGGAATTCTTATGCCAGTGTGAAGCTAAGGACCAGCTGGATGCATCTCTGCTCTTAATCCATGATGTGGAGCAGATATAACATGAAAATGGATCAAACTATTTCCATGCTTTGGTGTCTGGTTTTTCATCATTACCTTGTTTTAATTTTTCATTTTTGTTTGAACTGCTCACACGCTGGGACCATCCAAGGACCTTACCAAAAAGATGGATTCATTTTCTGTGGCTTGAGTCTGAGTTGTAATAAACACATACACGATTCTAGGCTTTTGCAGAATGGAAGAGTGAAAGGACAAAAATCTCCACATGTGGCTGTACTCAAGGCATACACAGCTCCAGCCAGGTACAGTCAGCAGGTATGGCTGTATTGGTATTGCCACCTGTGAAGCACTACAGAGTCTACACAGCCTAAAGAGGATCAGAGGGAAGCTCCTCTCTAGCATGACAGGTACCAGCGTGACACAACTCCCTGTCTTCTGAGAAACCCTTACATTTAGGCTACGAGAAGAAACTTTCTTATGATCTCAGCAGAGCAAGAAAGTCTCTTCAGGATAATCCCCTGAGAGTCAGTCTAAGCAACTGTAGAACCAAGGAAGTCCTTGGTCTGAAGTAGGTCCACCTTGAACTTAAGAGATTCGAAGGCAACTCCCTGAACAGTCAGGTTTGGCAGACAGAATTCTTGTTGCTTTTCTCTGATGTTGCAGAGTTGCTTACCTGAATGACGAGGTATCGCTGAGGGTCTCGAGCCATTCGAGAGAATTCAGCAGCCAGCTCCTTGAATTTTGGCCGACTGTCAGCATCAATCATCCAGCCTGGGGACAGATGAGATGGCAAAGAAGACAATTAATTGTCAAGGGAAGAAATCATTCAGTCTTTAAAAACACATAGGTTTGAAGTCCTTGATGTCCTTACTAGCTTTGGCCCAAAGAAAAGTTGCAATAAAGAGCCCAGAAGAATGGAAAGCTAGAACTCTATGATGCATCTTAAATAGAAAACATCTGGTCTTGGCCAGAGAAGACTAGACTATTCAACACTGCATGGATTTCTTCTTTGCTCTGAGCTCCTGTTCCCCACTCACAAAACAGAGACACTAACAATGCCTTCTGTGTTTATCTTGCCCATTTGTCTGGCAGCTCTGACTGTGTCTTATTATGGATGTGTCCAACCTCTAATATAATGAATATCATCTCATCTGAGTCTAGTAGGTTTATTACAAAGTTACTACTGAATACAATTTTACTTTTATTGACCTACTGTTCCATGATGACTTAGATTAAAAAGAGCTGTTCAACAGCTCTACAGGATGACTGACCTCGCCTCCACCTTTCAGGTAGTTCTGCAAACTCATGTGTCTGCACCACTAACAGAGACTTCACACAAGGCACTAGATGCTATTTTAATTGAGTAAGGGTGATTCTTTTGTCCTTCACTCTCTAAGTGTAATGTAATGTTATTCATTAAGAACAACAATTCTCAAACCCTGCTAACACTGCAAAACAAGGAAGTAATATAGGTAGTTACCACCAGCAACTAGTTTATCTCAGCGTCAGCTTTTTCTAATGGAAGATCCTATCAGCAGCTTCCCAAGAACATGCTCTCATTTGCCAGAGAGGCTAAATGAAACAGGCCTTCTCTCCTTCATGCTGTTTAACTGAAGAAGTGGCCAACGCAGGAAAAACAACCTCAGTATAGCTTACGAAGAACTTCACACAAACAGAGGACTAAGTATGTACACCTAGGTGTAACCTTCCATCTTCCACAATAGCCCATCTACTACGACTTCCTTTTGTCCACTGAGATCCACTTCATACTCATTAGAAATCCTATCAGATGGAACATTTTTGCACTCAACCAGCATGAACCCCTTGCACTATTCAGACAATTACCTGCATGCACAGTACAACTGTTTTCAGAAGATGTGTTGTTTACCTCTACTATTTTTTTTCTTCCAGTGTTTTTGTATACAAAGCAAAAGGGAAAGGACTATATAAGATGGATGAGATGTCTCTATGTTAATCTCTCCTAAATTAAGCCAGAAACACCAGAGAGATGTTCCCAATTCTTTTTAAATTAGAAACATAGCCTTGGAGGATACTGTGGGTGTAGGTATCTTGGAGATAAAAGGGCATGTACAGACACTTTTCTTTTTTTGCTGAAGTAAAAATATTCATAAATTATTATACTGGACTAAGAATGATAAAAAAATATCCTCTCTGCAGCATTTCTTGTATTAATTTTACTTTTTAGTGTTACTATTGCAATCATCATTCTTGTTACTAACAATAAAACATTCATGTTTTCTTTTCTCAATATTTGGAACCAGCATTTCTCTTCATAACCTTCACTGGCTGGGTATCCATGTACCATAATTATGTTTAATACTATCTTTTTTAACATCACAATCAATTGTCATGGAAATGACAATGGTTTACAATAACAATCATACCATTTTGACTTCACAGCGAGAATACGAGATACAATCTGACAGTAATAAGAAGCTGAGCTAACTCAACCCTTGGTGGCTAAATTAATATCTTTTGCAATTGTGAAAAATGTGTATACAGTATTTGAATGGAATGTACAGTATCTTGGGAAGCTTTTGTTTCGAAGCAGCCTGCCCTATTACCCAGCACTGTCAGAGACCATAGATGCAAATGTTCTAAACCAGTGTCCCTCTTGCACAGAGCACAGGAATGTTAAAAGTGACAAGTACTTACATTTCACCATCACCATATAAACATCAATAGTGCAGATGGGAGGCTGGGGCAACCGCTCTCCCTTCTCCAAGAGGTCGGGGATCTCTCGAGTTGGGATTCCATCGTATGGCTTCCCACCAAAGGTCATAAGCTCCCAGATAGTGACTCCTAGACAGAAAAAAAGAGTGAGTGTTAATGTTTGAGGTCATACCACTCAGATTCCTTTGCAATTTCTTACAGCACAGTATTCTGGCCCAGTTCTGGACTGCAACCTCTTCTTCATTACCAATGCCTGTAAAAACACTGAAGTTTGGTCTCCCATTTAAAAAGCTCCAGAAAATGGTGAAACAGCACTTCATGTTAATTTTCAAAAGCAACTTCACCCATTTTTATTGGTGTAACAAGCAGCATGATAGATCTGAGGCACAAGAGGAAGGTCCAAGACAAATAAATGGTGGTAAAGTAAATGGATGCAATAACAAAAGAATGCATTGTGCTCTTTTATCATATCGAAAGGGAAAATGAAGGGCTGATGTACTCTATTATCTTAAGGGTAAAAAGTGCAGATGTTCTCTAACTTAGAGCATCAATTTCGCACAAAGGTACAGCACTGAGTAACATTATGTCATTGTCTTTGTCTTGTAAGTCATCCACAGCCACTTGTATTACTTTTTTCCTTAAATCACCTGGCAGATTTGAGTTATGATAGTGCTGTGCTACAAAGCCAGGTTTCTTTTTTTGAATAGCCACAGGATTTGTTTTGGCATCAGAGCTGGAAATAAAGGTAATATATCGTAAGTAACAGAAATTGTCCCCAAACAAAACCCAAACTATTGAAAATACTGCTCTCATACCAGTTTCTTTAACTTCTATTTTTATTGCAAAGGTCATTTTAAACACACCTCCAGATCAGTAACCGTATTTTGCCAGCTGTCATGCTAATGTGAAAGGTGATGGGCAAAATTACCATATATATAAACCACATATTTATTGCACCCTCATTCACCTCTTTGTTGATATTCATAGAATCATAGAATCATTCAGGTTGGTAAAGAACTTTAAGAGCATTAAGCCCAACCATTAACCCAGCATTGCCAACTCCACCACTAAACCATGTCCCCAAGTGTCACATCTACATATCTTTTAAATACCTTCAGGGATGGGGACTCAGCCACTTCCCTGGGCAAAAGTGCTGCATCTGCACGCCAGTATAAAATAACAAAGATATTCAATAACTATAACTTGTCAATTGTTTTGGTCTTCTCCTTTCTGACTACAGATATTCTGGGCTTTCTCCATTTCAAATGAATTTCATAAGGGGGGGGCCTGTATTTTTTCCTAAGTGATATAGGGGATATAGAATTTGAGGAGAAAGAGCAGCTTTACACGATTGATTTAATTCTCCTATATTTTTCTCAGCTGAATAGAAGGCAGCAGCTAACCAGTCACAGCAGTGTGTTTTGCTGCTACCCACAGGTAAAAGTGAGTAATGAAGAGAATTGTACACCTTCTTGTTTCAAAATTACATGGCAACAGGAAATGCAAATAGGAGTCCATAGCCCTAGATACTGCTGAAAAATTCCACTTATAGAGGCATACATGAGTTATTAGTAATATCTATACTGGATGAACAGGCAGACAGCCCTGCAGATGTGGCACAACAGCTTGTCTGCATAACAATTACCAACGTTAAATGAACATCTAATTTCTCAAATGTGACTTGTTTTTAGGGTGTGTGGAGTCTGCATGAGCTAACCTGTCTAACCAACTCCCAGGTTATTTGTGAAATTAAATGGATGCTTGTTTTAGTTAGCTTGGAGTCTCTTTCTTTTCTCTCTCATGCTGTATTTGCTCTGTATAACAAATTTCCTTTTATCTGACTGTAGGTACAGAACGTCCCATAAGCCTGAATATGTTTTTTGACATTCATGGCTTTTAGAGTTAAGATTTTCAAAGGACTGCTGAAAATTATGACCTGCAGCTGTATTTTTATGAATCTGTGGCTGAGCTGAAAGAGGCCTTCTTCTGTCATAACAATCAGCCAAACTGCTACCAGACCAGGCCTTATGGCAGTCATCCCAGCAGGGACATCATATTTTAGTGAGCAGGGGAGTAATGCAGGAGACAACTATTGCTGCTTAGAGTTACACATTAAAAACCAAACCAAACCCAAATGCACTGGAATTAACTCCCCTAGGAAAAGAGGGTATCTTTAGCACAGTAACACAGCTTGGTTTAATGCTTTCCAAGAGAGAATTTTTTTTAAAGTAATCAGATGAAGATTTACCATAGCTCCAAACATCACTCTGATGGGTAAATTTCCTGTAGTGTATGCACTCCAGAGCCATCCACTTAATTGGCATCTATGGAAAGACAAGAGAAATGTGATCTTAAAATTACAATATTGAAACACAGTACAGAGAGATCCTGTATGTAAACATCAGCTTCCTCCTCCCTGACTCCTTTTTCAATTGCAAGCTGAAAGAAAAGCAGCACTACCCAGCATAGGAAATGGTTGTTCCTGCCCTCTAGAATGGGGCTTTGCCTCATAAAACATACAGAGGTGAGAAACACAAACCAGTTATCCACAGAACTTCTCATACCACCCAAATTTTACTGATTCAGATGTAGTGGAACAACTCACTTTTTCATCATACCTAAAGAGGTGTAAAGATGGGACCAACACAAAAATTACATCTAATTCCCCTAAACCTGAAGAGCAGCAGAGAAGGTGGAACACAGAAGCTCTTTTGCCTCAGCAGTTTGTAAACCCAGACACTGTTATCTCAATTGCTCTCTAATGAGGCTAGTTAATAACACAGCGTTCATAATACTTCAGTCCACATAATCATCATCAGGGTAAACAGGCAACGGGGAGAATTTACAGTGCTTCATTTCTAACTCCTAATATTCGTTAGGAACTCAGCCCTCCCAGTTCTCCATGTCATTACTGCAGCGAGGGAAGTTGTTTGTGTAAGAAGTCCCAAGTTAGCCTCTGGCTGCAAATCACCCTTGGGAGGAGCTCATCTCTTCTGACAGAGAAGTATGTGCAGGCAAACAGAAAGCTAGGTTTGGCACAAGGGTCTGCCCTTCTGAGTTTGTGTTAAAGTGAGATACATGATGTTTCCTATTGCTGAGCTGTGCCTGTGAGGAACAGTCTTGCAGTCCATAGATTTCTAATGGACAGAAACTTGACAGATTTTTACCTGGCATGGACTTGTATGGGTTGCCTCTAATTTGGAACTATGGAAAATGTACTGTAATAAACCAAAGAGATATGTAAGTGCACACAG
Organism: Strigops habroptila; assembly: GCF_004027225.2. Lineage (NCBI taxonomy): Eukaryota > Metazoa > Chordata > Aves > Psittaciformes > Psittacidae > Strigops > Strigops habroptila. Next base: position 3,869,956 of record NC_044281.2, read on the forward strand.
AATCTGAACAGATGGTGGGTGTAAAAGCAGAGGATGTGTCTTCATTCAAACCCTTATGAAAATACCTTCCATGAAGTTGACTAATGAACATAACCTATACAGTTCTGGCAAAAATAGCACTCTCTAATAAAGTTTGGCTTAGCATTTGCAAAGACAGTACATCCTCCTCCACTAAACTCTGCAGAAGTATATTGCTTTCATTCCCATTAAATTCGACTGGGTCGTTCCTAATGTGAACAACTGCTGAAGAAGCAAAGCTGGATCGTTCATCACGGAATAACTCAGGTTGGAAGTGATCTTAGAAGGTCTTTAGTCCAACCTCAAGCTCACAGCAGGTTCAGCTATGAGATCAGACCAAGTTACTCCGGGCTTTAGCCAGTCTGCACTTGAAAACCTCCAAGGACGGAAACTGCACCACCTCTGTGAGCAACCTGATCAAGCACTTTATTATCCTCATGGTGAAAAAGCGTTTCCTTTTATCCAATCTGAATGTGTCTTATAATGCTCTCAATACAACTTGAAGCTGCAAATGTTGTCTGGATTTCACAGGATGCTTCTCTGGAACTGGCAAGTGATACACGTGACATGTAGATCTCGCTCCAGAACTCCCAGCGTAGTGATTGGCCTCACAAGTCCAAGACACCACCTAACAGCTGGTTTGCAAGCACCAGCTCACTTTCTGTCATTCACCAGCTGCTGGAGGGAAGGGGCAGAAGGGTTACTGAAGGGGGGATTAGAGGACTCGAAGAATCAGGGAAACACTACCAAAATTCCACCTCCCTTGCCAGGAAGTCTCCTTACTGGGGAAGAAATGGGAAACAGCAGTGACTCCTTTCAAGCTCTTCACCTCATTGACTGAAATGCCAATGTAAACCATGCAACAACATGCCCCGTCCAGGCCAGCGGCCACACAAAGGCAGCAGCCCATCCAGGAGAAAAGCACACACTGGCAGCAGCTGTTTGTCCGAGCCAAGGGCAGAAGTGAGCACAGAAAAACACAGATAGCAAGCAGCCATAAAGCAAACTGAACATTTAGGAAAGGAATGACAGGAGAGGGAGAATCCCTTGGGATTTTATGACAGGTTGAAATGGGGAATTTCAAGATGTTAGGGAGCTGCCAGCAGCAGTATGTACTTACAGCCTTTACTTACAGCCTTCGGAATTTTATAATGCATTAATCCGAAGGCATTAGAAATGAGGTGAGGCACTATATGGATGTTGTGCAGTATGCTCAAAAGTGATATGGGAAAATGCCTGGTTTCAAAATTATCTCAAGCTAGCTTTTTAGTGGCCTAGCATTCAGCTTGGTATTGGAAACTTGGGTGCAAGAAATAGCATACACAGGCTTTTCCAACGTGACAGAAGAGGTTGCTCTTTGCTGAGCATATGTAAACTCTCATATGCTACAAATACAAGCATGTTCTGTGGCCTCCCTTTTGTTTTCTGGAAAATTAGCTGCCTGGGAAAATGGGACTGCAAGTTACTGAGGTCCATACTGACCACAGAAAGGGGCTTGGCAGGAATGCCCTAGAACATTCATCACCCATTGAACTGACTTCAGAAGTCTTCAAAGCAAGACTGAAAATGGAGCATATGAACAAAACCTAATTCTGAGTGTTAAAACTGTTCAGATGATTATATTTTGGCACCTGGAAAAGCTCACTGAGCAAAAAATGAGCAGCTTTTATGTGTGCTGTCACAACACAGTTGTTCTAGCAGACCAGGCTTTGCTAAGTCACTGACAGACTTTCTTACACAGGTAATAGTCCCGTAGGTATACACTGCCCTAAAGAGTAACTTCAGGAGGTTTGTCACAGTGTGATATATTTACTTCCAGACATGTCCAGTACTCACCTTCCCTCCATCAGCATTGTACTCCTTTTCATCCCCTTCCAAAAGCCTGGCCAAGCCGAAGTCAGTGATCTTCACATGGTTTGGCGATTTCACCAAGACGTTACGGGCTGCCAAGTCTCGATGGACAAGTCTCCTCTCTTCCAGGTACATCATTCCCTGAAGGACAAAGAACAGTGAAATAATCTTAATGAGTCTTACATGATTTTTTAGAGCTCCTTTTCACTGGTGACATGTAAAATGTCTGGTTCCCTTACTAGTATTCACAATAAGAAAATGGCCTAGAGGGCAGAAGTTCAACACTGCCCTTGCTCTGAGCAGGAGATGGGATTAGAAGGCTTTAGGTTCCTTCCAGTGTGAATGACTCTGTAAGATTCTATGGTAATTGCCAAAGGAAAAAAAGCAACAAAACCCCACGTAGATATCTCCTTTGCGCCAGCAAGGTTAAAATCTGGAAATGTGAGACAAAGAAAAGAAATATTACTGCCCTTAATTTTTCAGACAGGAAATCTTAAGACCATAAAAAACAATCGATTTAGGCAGAGCTCCACAGAAATTAGGCCAGACTGAGGAGCAATCCCAGCTCTTCTACATTCCAGGCAAGTGTCTACCATTCAAGATGAGTTTTCTTATCCATCTCCAAATGCTTTTAAGTTGGACACAAATTTTCACTACCCTCAGTGGATTAGAAGGAAAACACTTCTTTATTCCAAGTTCTGCAACCCACTTGCCTTTTCACTCCTTTAAAGTTTTGCATGTAGTGTTATAATAAGACACCAGATCAATGGCCATTTTTTCTTTTCATGAGCATAGATATTCTGTTAGAAGTACTTTTGTGAACAAGCCCATCCAGCTGCCTTTAAAGATAAGGTAACACATACTCAAGCTGCCTGGGCTTAACCTTATTCTTACTCTGATGAGAGCCTAACCATCTAACCATCAGTATGGAAGTTTACACAATGCCTTGTAACACTGAGATGAACACCAAAGCTTGGCCTTTTTAATTATATGACACACGAAGGATAGTCAGGCAGGGTTACAAGCCTGTAATTTCATTAAAAGGCATTTATGACATTAACCATCATTATAAGAACCTACAGATGAAATTACACACTTGATAATTACCCTTAAGGTATCTGTTAATATATTACCTCTGTATATTATATATGGTAATTTTTTAAAAGTCATTGCTGAATACTGAAGAGATCATATTATTCTGTAACATAGATGATAATTCAGAAAGTCACAGGCAGTGATTAAAATAACCAGATTACTCAGTCTCATGGGCTGGATTTTATTCCCTTTCACAGCATAAGAAGCTCACATGTACCTATGCCCATACATACCAGGACAATTCGTATGGGTAAACCACCACTCAGTCATGGGGATGGAATGTAGCCCTTTCTTGACAGAAAGTGGATGTCTTTACAAAAAGGATCAAGTGGAGCTCTGAACTGCTGAGGCTTTTAGGTGAAAAAAATCAGGGCAAAAAACTGCTAAAAGGTTTGGAAATCTGTGGGAGAACATTTGGCATAAGCACTGTTTCATTGTCAATGTGGTAGGCTTTGCTGCAGTCAACATGAAGGTGGTTTGAAAGGGGACAGAGGGACTCTGTGGCATAAAGCGAATGGAATTCTTTGTTAAAAACACTGCTAGTTGAAGCAACCACACCCTCCTGCCAATTGCAAATCAATACTTGTAGCTGTAGAACATCAGAATTGTAAGTCTTTGAAAGCATTTTATTTTTTACATCAAATTAAAACCTGTAGAAAAAGGACAAATAAATCTCATAGCTCAAACAATCATGAATCGCACAATAAACACACCATGAAATCAGAAGCACCATGACTTAGCACAAGTGCCATCTGAATAAATCCAACCAGAAAAAGACAATGCAATCAACAGCAATGACACTGTGTAATGGATGAAAACCAGCCACAACAATGGCCCTGTAAAATTCAGATTAGGAATTCATATAAATCCTGTTTCACATCTCTAACACTGAACCATAACCAGAAGGGTCTTCCAGGCAGTGTTAACACTGCTCTGGGAAATCAGAGGACTACAGCAATCTCCCAGTCTCATGTCCCTCCCTTTCACCTGGGGGTCTTGCAGCCTGTCTGCTGAGATGTGTGCAGGTAGGTGTCAACCAACCAGCCTGGACCTGCCTCAGAAAGCTGCTGAGAGAGCACCATGCCAATGCTGTGTTGGGCTGAACAGTGCGTGCACGTATGCAGGGCTTTGCAGGCTTTGTGGAGCAGCCTCTGGCCCATAATTTGCTGAACTTGGAGTAATTCTAATCTTCAGGGTGTCCTTTAAATATACCACACAGTCACTTCTCACATATCTATAATGATACCGGGTCTTTGCATTTTCTGAAAGTGCTGCCCTTGAAGTCAAGGCTGCAGTCATGTGCAAACTGACAGGCACCCTTGTGCTTCCCTCAAACACTCCTCTCCTGCAGCTCACAAACTCTTCTTCCACCTTCCATGGCATTAAAGCACCTCTCTTCGGTCTTGCATCTTGCCTGCAAAAGAGCTCCTCCCCGAACAAAAAGTCTCAAGGTGCTGCTGACACTTCCTTTCTACTTAGCTTAGGAAATATCCCAAATATTTAGAATGAACAGAAAACCATCATAGATTTAACTTCCAATATCCTTGGCCACAAGTCTTAATACTTCAGAACAAGGAGGGGAGAAAAGAAAGGTCCAAATCTGCAAACAGATCTTTGTAGGCACGATCTGAAGAGGATGCAAGAAACCAGAGGATTTGACGGGGGAATTCTGTTAGTATCAGAATGCATTAGGCCCAAATAAAATGGTTGGTTTTAATAGACTATATTAGTCTATTTAAAAGACAATAGACTTTAATAGACTATCAGCACTAAAATGATACTAAGATATTACAGATTTTTTTTGGCAGAAATGAAGAAACAGAATTTGTGTCTCATTAAAATCAAACCAGATGACCTGTACCAAGGCTTTAGGTAATCATAGCAGGAATGGATAGCAAGGAACCCAGAAACATCCTTCACTGAAAGAGCTAAACAATCAAACCCTTAATCATGCCTCCGTGGTCTTATTTACCTTCTCTACATATTTAATTTCCAAGCATTTTTTAAACATGTAGGCTAACACTGAAAGATGTTTCACTGTTTATTCTACTCATTCATTTCCATTCATTTCAATCTTGTGTTATTATTTAATATCATCTTAATAAGACTACATTTTATTCAACCTAACCTCATATTCTTACGAACTAGAAAGATGAGTCATCACCAACCTCAATACTGCTCCTAACCAATACCACACTTGGTTTTCTTTTCCATCCAGAAAGGACAGAAACAGCTGTTTGTGTATTGTTGTACTCACAGTTTACTTCACCTCTGTCAAACAAGCTGCTTGGGGTTTTTTCCCACCTGCATTATCTGCAAAGCTAGAAACAATGCAGGCAGGGTTTACAGCTACAAAACCCTCTGCGGGTCCACGATGTGCAGAAATGTAAACCCTCTTTGGAATTCCCAGTGTAAACATGTTTGATTTTCCTGATACCATATCAACAAGTTTTAAAGGTGGATGGTGGAAGTATAAGAGAAAAGGCATATATATGTATATATTTTCAATAAATGAGATAATAGAAGCAGAATGAAACCAGTCTAAAACCAGGAATCCTACACTAGTCACTGTAGCAGCACTGCCTAAACATACCCTATGCCAAGAATCACCATTTGAAGGCATTTTTGAACCTGGCAGGAGAAGTGCTCGATGTTCATCTCTAATCTTTTTACATGACACAGAAGAACGATAACAAAAAACCCTCCTCTCTGCATTACACAGCTGGTGCCATCAGCACCCAACAGGCCCCTGATCAAATACCAACAGGGCAATTTATGAGCGTTACAAGGCAAAACTACAAGTGACCCCAGACTGTGACAATGGAAAAAGATCTGTTTGTAAAAATGAGACTTGAAAGCCCAATCTGAAAGACACTATGCTGTGCCATTTGTGGTGTGATCTGTGAGCCTGGGGAAATGAAGTGCCCTTCAGGAACTGTCCAAATCAGAGCTATGCAAATGCCATATAATTATCAAAGTATAAAATGGCCAGATCGTAAGAAACTCCATACTTTAGTATATGTATTAGAACATCTACAACAGGGTGAGACTTTAATGCTGAAACCAGCAAGAGGAAAAAGTTCAACCTTAAGCCATTAACAATCAGTTGTCCCAGTATCTCTGTGCCCAGATTCATCTCACGCAAATACAAGAATCAGGCATGGCCTACCTGTCACTGATACCTCCTCATCATAGTCATGACAGAGGTCTCCTCACAGAGAATGTCATTAGAAATGCAGTTACTGCTAGGATCCCTTAGCATAACGTCACTCCGAATCAGTGCCTAATACTGTTAAGAAGTCAAACAGCTACTGCAAACAGCTAGAACACAGATCAGCTGAGGAAGTCCCTTTGGAACTTCAGGATGAGTAAGGAATACCATTTTATCTTTCACAACTGCGCCTCTTATCCTCACCTAGTACCAGAGTCACTATACCTGTGCTACAGGGAGCTTTACTTAGACGTACATAGCAGTAAAACTGCCTGTAGCCTGGATCCCTTCTACCCGTGTGATATGTAACTGTGACCATGTAAATGTTCCTTTCAGAAGCAGACACACATGCCCTTGCCAGGCTTCCACTAGTGTTAAAGGTCTTCTATTCTTGCCTACATAATTACTAACCTGACCTGCCCACATGTTTATACATTTCACACAATGCTTGCAACAGCACCAAGGAAACTAATAGCAATGCTGAGGGGTAGAATAATAAGCCCAGACGGCTTTATTCAAAGAGGGGAGGTGGACAGGAAAGATGTAGATGGCCACTAGGAGCTTAACACCAGGAAAAATTACCTGTCTGTCACTTTCTGGCCTGGATAGTTTTCTGTGTAATAGCCAGGGTGAAAAGAAAATCAGCAGTTCTACTTGCTGAGGTGAATCCTGCTCTCAACCCATCAGCTTACTCTCAGAGCTGGCTTTAAAATAACAGAGAACAAAAATTACCTTGTTGAATAGACTAAGTTTGTCATTAAGAGCTATAAAAGAAGAAAGTCTTTCCAAATTTTATTGTGAAGTGTTTGTGAAGTCTCTGGGACTGTAGACAGACAGATTTGGTATGGTCAGTTCAGGCATGGTCAGGTAGGCTCATGCCTCACCATGAGATAACATGTGCTGGCAACAAGCTGAAGTGGGACAGTGGAAAGGAGATTTTTTGTCAAAAATCCATGGGAGGAGAGAAGACAGGGAGATGGGACACCTTTCTGATCCTTCCGAGCACTGAATTGCAGTAGAAAGTATCAAATAAGGTTCATAAAGTATTAGGGTTTCCAGAGCTGCAGACATCTAAAGGCGGGCTGGGGGCGGAAATAAAAAAGGGATTTTTAAAAAAAGCAAAATGGAACGAAGCTTTTCTGGAAAGTCATAGGTTTGTCCCCTGAGATCTCCTGCCTTTAAGACATGGTCATAATTTGCTGCTTTCTTACTTTACTACCCGTGTTATTTTCTGCTGCTGTCATTTGTCTCTCAGTTCCTGAGGGCGGTTTCTGAGCACAGCCTCCATTTGTACAGCTCAGAGTGTAAGAGCTGCATTCACTTTACTGGACTTTCCAGAGTCCCACCTCCCCACTGAGGATGCTTCTGTGCTTGTTTCATGGGTGGCAGCTGTCGTTCAGTAATGTCCAACTCTTGGAATTGCATAAGCCTTGTCTGAAAGCTCTTTCCATTAGGTGCCTGTACCTCATTTCCAGGAAAAAAAGGTATTTATTACTCAGGACACAATTTAAGCAGGTATGCATGTTATTAAATCCAAAGTCCCTTTGGGATAATTACCAGAGGCGAACTGAAGTGTGTTGAGTCACTACCTTAAGTATTTACATATGTCTTTGCACAATGCAAGACATCATTTTGGCAAGACAATTCCAGTTAAAAAGAAAGTACAAAAACCTTCACCTGCCCCAGCAGACAGCAGATAATCCTCTTTTTTTTTTTCAGTATGACTTTTTGCTGTATTCTATAATAAACATGATCTCCCTAAATAGAGGGAATGTTGATGTTATCCCATGCAGAAATGAAGAGCAGCCTGCCTTCCACCCACCAAAGCCAGCACACATGGCAGACTCATCAAACGGGTATGAGAAGGAAGAAAATTTCAAGTCCAACTCAAATCTCACAGACATTAATCTCCAGCCTTGGAGACTGCCCTCTTTTCATCCTAATAACTTGAGCTAGCTTAATAACAGGAATCACTACAGAAAGCCTCAAATGATCATCTTTTCCCCCACTTACCCCATGGAAAAAGTGTAATTTTACCTGGGGCTAAATATGCTTTCAAGGAAAACGCAGTGCCCTTTGTTGTCAGGAGCAACCTGCATCATCTAAGTAGCTGTTACTCCAGAGATAGCTGTGGGAGGGAAAAACTGCCACTGCTCTGAAATACACTGACTCAGCTGCAGAGGTGTGATTTGTTATGTAGGTCTGCTTGGGAGCTGGGACTGGAGGTCATCTGCACAGCTGAGGAAAAGCGAAGGATGCTAACAGTGCAAAGCTGCCAGACTGAGCTGGGGACTCACACCTTGTGCTGTGCACCACGTGAGCTGCCAAGGCTGTCTGAAAATGTCCAGAGCTCTGCCAACTCCAGTAAAGCCGGCAAGGGAGGCTCATTCCTGCATCCAGGGCTGTGGTATAACTACAGATATTTAGGAGTTAATTTCCCGTTTATATGGGGTAAGTTAATACCTCTCTTTTTGGTAAAGGATAGACAAGGGAAAGCTTATGCGAAAGTAACATATTTCTTCCCATCTACTGTTCCCTTGACTAAGCACGTTCTCACTTGTGCTCCCCCCCTCCAAAACCCGATTTACTGCATTGCTGAGCTATGGCCCAAGACATAAAATTAAAAAGATGCTAAGGCATAACACGTCAAAACAAAGTCAGAAAGCGAAAGGGAAGGGAAAGAGACTACAAGGTAAAGTTTAGGTGAGAATTACAGGGAAAATGCAGGCTACTCCAAAGTGACAGGTGATTCATAAAGGGAGAAAGAGTAGAAAGACATGAGAGGAGAAGCAAGTTCATAAGCTTAGGACATTTCAAGGCTTGACTGGACTTAGCAGACATTTTGACGGGCCCAGACCCACTGTAATCCTAAATTAAAACCTCAGGAGTGTCTTCTAACATCTATAAAGCACAGAACTCTCTGGTTCATAATTCCGAGGTTGTGGTGTCCTTAAAATGAAGCTCTCTATCCTGGGGGGGTGTTGAAGTTCCTCGGGCATCACTAGAAAGGGAGTTTGTTCCACTGTCACCACCAAACATGTCCTTTGTCTGAAATCCTGGGAAGGCTATGAATCGCCTACCTGGCTCCCTCAAACTATGCAGATATCTAGATTAGACTGTGCTGAACATAAAGAGTTTGTGAAGTGCTTCATGTTCTTCTGATGATAGATACTACATAAACATATTAAGCACCATAAGCAATGAGATGCAAAACAGTTATTTCGATACTGCCCATACCGCATGTGCCTCCGAGTTCTGGTCCCACATACAGTCACATCTGTGCAGCTGCTACATGGGCTGTTTAGGACAGGAGAAAAATTAAGAAGTTTATTCCTAAGCATGACATTCCTGAGGGAGCTGAGGAGTTGTTTCTGATCTCCATTTTGTAATTGACTCAAGACTATTGCCACAGTGCTTCCTTAGGACAGCTGGGTGCAGGTGCTCTCCTATGCCATATTTAGTGCCTTTAATGGACAAACTGGCTTATACTGGCTGTGTTACCACTTCGGTCAGGCCAAGTGTCCCAGCCTCCCGGGCTGTGTGAACACAGGCTACATTAATCTCCTGCAGTACCTTCTCCCTATTCCCAAAGTGCTCAAAAGGACAGGGACATTCTCCTATAATCTCTGAAGAAAATCACAGCTCAGCTTACAGTACTCTGCCCAAAGAGATGAGAGACATAACATAGGACACAGTAACCTGGGTAGAGCTTTGCAGCTCCTCTCATACCCTCACTAGGCCAACATAGATGTGATGCACAAATATATATTGCAGCAGAGACACACCAAGAGGCTTTCTGACCCTCTAATTACTGCACAGGACCAAGAGCTGTAATAGGAAAAACTTTATTAAGGGACTTATGGTTAGAGAGTCATCCCCAACACTCTGATAAAGTACTTAGGATCTGATGCCTCCCTGCTTGCTCTGCAGTATCTGCTGCTCACAAGGGCTTCTGAAGGTCAGTGCACAAACCAGCCAGGTGTTTTCAAGAGACTGTCCTTTGGGTGCATTGCCCCATGTAGGAAGAGAAAAAAGCAAGGCAGAAATCTACTAATGGTCCCTGTATTAGAAAAAGATTGGTCAGACTCAGATTTCTGTTCCACTGCAGGGACACCTTTCCCAAGATATACCACAGGGCCTGGGCTCCGTGAGTCAGAATTTAATGCTTGCTGTAGCTACTAATGCTGACACAGCTCACCTTTGTTCAGGAAGCACAGAAGTACTCGGCACAGTTTTGGCTGCAACTCAGCTATGCGTTGCCAACACCTTTTTCTGTAAAAGAAGCCTTTAAATAAGAACCAACTGCCTAAATAACAAACTTATTACTGCAAAACTCTCCTTGCTGGGCCATAAACACTCATTGCAAAGTAACTACAGTTACGAGGCTGGCAGGAATACAGCCCTTATGACAAAGACTGCAAATTACTGTTTCAAAAGCAAATCCTAGTAACCTGTGCTACACATGCCAGCAGGAGGAACGTACCTATCCTCTGCTTTGGGGAATGCTCAGAGACTTCAGGTTTCAGCTCCCAGTGGATCAGATACTCCTGGAAAGTGTTTGATGCTTTTCAAAATGGCAACCAAAGAGAGCGGTATCGGCGCATTAACGATTTGAAAGGGCTTTTTGAATGCTGTTCTTCTCTCTTAGATTGCTCCATCTCCTTCCTCTGAAGAGGCTGACAGGCTAAATGTGTCCTATAAAGGAGCTCCCAGTGCAACTTTAACAGCGGAGCTGTGACCAGTGCTTTCTTAATATTCTGTACTTATAAACTGCCCACGAGGGAGATAACTTGGCTTTCACGAAACAAAGCCTTTAGAGAAGCCTGGGCTTGGAGGGCCAACAGCATACTAAACAAGGGGCTGCCTTTCCTCCATCCCAGCCCCTGACCTCTTGCCAATACAATTACAATTGGGAGAGTATATTGTGTAGTGCATTCCCTCTCTCCAAGAAAGTGTATTTAAAATGGATTACTTCTGCTCCTTAGGCGGGCGATCAATAGAGATGTGGACTGCAATAAGTACAGAGGTGTCTGTGGGCTGCAGCACTTATCCTCTGTGTCTCTTCAGAAATTAATTAAAAATCAATGAAGTGTACAGCCTATTAATAAGGAACCTCCAGATTAACAGATACAAGCTCAGCCTTGCCTCAGGTTCAGAACAAATGCAGCCCCAGTGCAAACACATTAGACGTTCTCCAGCACTTCAAACAATACCACAAGAACTGTGACCTTTCATGGCTACGCTCTGCATCTGGCTGAACTGCAATATTCTCAACTTTATGCACCCTTAATAAATTCTGTGCTATTTGTTTCAAGTTGGTTAAATGGGATAATTTCAGGTAAGCATTTACAGGCTTCATGGTTACTGTGCTGGCTTTCTATAACATGGTCTTATGACAAAGCAAAATCACCACCATGAAGATGGGATGCAGCAAACATCTAACAGAGGGATCAGGGCACTTTGTAACTCGTGGAGGTCACTCTTGGGATTTAGCAATAACTGACAAGTTCACTTATCTGGCTTCTTCAACAACAATCTGAAGACTGAACCTTGCAACCTGATGAATGCTTCATTTCTGTGAAAGATGGAATTTGCCTGGGTTTAAAAGCAGCTGGGCAGGGGCTGGAGAAAGGCATTTTTGTTGCTGGTTTCTGATGGCCAGGACCCTCATCCCTACTACCCCTCCACAGCCCAGTAGTGTTAGCGTGCAATGCACAAAATACAGAGCAGCTTGTAATATACCTAGAGCGGCAAGCCCAGGTGAGGGCTTCTGCTGAGCAAAGAACAAACAGCACATACCCATAGAAAGAGCTTTCCCCTACCTTCCAGGAGACAATATTCTAATAAACCCCCCACATATGTTAATAAACATAGTAATATCATAATAAATAAAACATATAATAAAGCAAGCTGTGCTTTAGAAGGAGAAACTTAAAATGACTTGTCCAAGATCACTGTGTTGGGACAGAGGCAGGAGCTGCTCTGAGGTCTCAGGAATCCCTGGTCCAGTGCAACACTTATCTTAATTACAAACCCACCCTTTCTAGACAGTTTTCTTGGGAAGTAAGTACTGACCCTGTAGCAGATAATAATTTTCCACTGGAAGTGCACCGATAAACTGACATGTCATGCACTGGATGCAAAGGATTTCCCAGTGTTCACCTTACATTGCATATTATGGTAATAAAACCTGTGACAAAACAGGTCTTTATTCTGTGTACTTGACTGGTTCAGATGAGACAGTAGTTTTGGACAGCTGAACTTTTTATTCTCCCCTTCTCTTGGGCAGTGCCACCAAGCATAAAGGGAACACGGCGGTGGCTGAATACTACTTGTGTGTTCAGATTAAAGTCCTACAAGAATTGCATGCAGCAGCTCTTTGCTTTGCAAAAGCCAAAGAAGTACACAGTTCCACTGATCCCCCTGAAATGCTTGGGAAACAAAGTTTTTGACCTCAAGACACATGTTCCACAGGGCACTTTTGGTCCAATTAAAAGCTTTCAGCATTATCTGTGTTCACGTTAAATTACACATGGATGATTTCCTTTTCTCAGCAGACAGCATGACCGGGGCTGAATTTCTAAGGTAGGCACCTTTACTTGAAAGACGCCCTTGAAGCACACACAGCTTCGGGCCTCTGTCTGACCACTTCAAATATAATCCATTCAGTGTAAATAGGAATACGACAGGACAATGGAAGCACTGCTCCTAGAAACCACTGCTTTCACAAGCTATTCCACTGCAAGGGCCACTGGGCTCTGCAGGAGAGAAGTGGAACAAGGGCATATTTACACTCTCCTGCTCCTATTTTCTTCTCAGGTGAGCAGAACAAGTAGTTGGTCTGTATGACGGCTTCTGCTTAGGACTGCAATATTGTTCTACAAAAGAAAATATTCTGAATTTATTCTAAATGCTTTTGATACTCTGATTCAAGAGAGTTCTTGAATAAATTAAAGCTTTGAACTTCCAAACTCTGTTGCCACTAGGTTTCTGAGCGCTTCTTACAAACCCACATCACAGGTAACCATAGTTACCTATTTCATACTTATTTTTCCCCCCCCTTTTCTAATTGAGAAGCTTATGACAGCTGACAGAGCAGGAGAGGCCAGTCACATAAACAGAGTGTGCTAGCTGATAATGGCTGGAGAAACCTGCTAAATAATCCATTAACCTTATTCACTAAATCCAGATGAATGCTAGAGCAGGGTGGGTGGAAGGCAGAAATGTGGTTTCAAGAGACACATATTTCCCCCCAGCTAAAACGTCACATTATTATTAATGGTTCAGAGCATTGCTGTGTTGACAGTGAGAGCCCACAGAGTGTGAGTCAAACTGCCACTGTGCCCCACCACTTACGTGTATTCAGTCTGAATAGCCTTTAGCGTGTGTGTGTAGGGGTTCATCATTAAATACAGCCTGTCACCTTTTTCTTTTTGCTTCATGATGCTGAGGAGGATGTTTATAACACACATAATTTATCCAAGAATATATAAAAGGTCCATATGCTCCATGAACGTATGGAAACAACAGCCAGTCACTTTGCGCTGGCAATGGAAGGGACAGCTGAGCACTGCCCACTGCACTGGGATGCACTGCCCACCCCCTTCCCTGCTCCTCTGTACTTCAGCTCAATTCCATCTAGACAGTAACACCGATTCCATGGAGATGTAGAGGATGAAGAGGATGTATAATAACCAAGATACACTGAGAATTCCCATCCCTGGCAGTGTTCAAGGCCAGGTTGGACACAGGGGCTTGGAGCAACCTGCTCTAGTGGAAGGTGTCCCTGCCCATGGCAGGGGCATTGGAACTAGATGAGATTAAAGGTCTCTTTCAACCCAAACCAGTCTGGGATTCTGTGATTCGAAGTGGGGATAATGTATCCAAGGCCAAGTTTTGACAAGCCCTCAGATTACTCTGTTACAGGTTACTCACACAAAATACAGCATAATTCTACCCTTACGGTATATGGACTCGGATAATTATGGAGCACTGACTGCACTAATATTTTGTGCTGTACATCAGTTCACTCATTCTGCAAAGTAGTTCTACAGTTTTACCAAGGGATCACAATCCTACACAAAGGAGAAACTACTTTTGAAGTTGTAAATGCTTAAAAAGAAACCTTCATTATGTCCTCAAAGCAAGCCTGATTCTTCTTTTTGCCTAGATCCCAAAAAAAACTGAATGTGATTTGGCTCAAGATTTCAAAAGCCAAATTAATTTTGAAGGTGAATCCAAGCACTGGAGGTTTCAGTTCTCAAATCTGAGAAACTTCTCAGCAAGTGAGGACTGTTTTAATTGATCTCTGTACACTTTCCAGCTCCAGCAAATACTTCAGTTACAGCTCCGGTTTTGTCAAGCTGTCTCTGGAGCCATGGATGCCATGATTTATTCGAAAAGAAAGAAAAAGACTCATGACTTTGACATCTCAAGATCTGAGCATGTGGGTGGGTGAATACATTGGAAATGTTGTGAGCTGCTGAGCTGAAACAGGTGACCTGCGGAGAACAAAGAGGAATCGGGGCAGGTGTATTTCCACTGATACTAACATTTCAAGTGTCTTAAGACTCAGTTCCTGGTTCACTGAACTTAAAGGGAGTTCTTCCCTTAATTACAACTGAGGCAGGTTCGAGCCTTCAGTTGGTGCTGCTATCACTGCACAGCATGCAAAGCATGTTGGAAAGGTTTTTAACCACTGGCACAGTAATTCATCGGGGGAACAAAGGCAACCTAATACCCTGGGCTTCTCTAAAATCCCAAGTCTCTTTGAGAAGACTCCCGTCTGACCTTTCTCCCCAGGTAGGAACCTAATGGCTTTTTGTCTTGCACTCTAAGCTACAGCCATGAATTCTTCTATGATTTACAATGACAAACTGCTAGCCCTGGTTATGGAATATGAGTGGGGCATTGCCTGGATTAGCCAAAGGCATTTTAACAGGAATCAACTTCTTCCTCCAACCTGTGACCAAGACATTCTGCAGACTGGCTGCCATCACCCTGCCTAAGAAGTTGTTCCCATTCCTCCCATGTTTCCGCAGCAGCATTTCCATGCTCAGACTATTGCTCCAGTACTGCTGAGTTGCTATGTAGCCACAACCGGTTTTGCTAAATCACCATAAAGACATACGAACCTGCTTTTTCTTAGTATCGAAATGAGAAGATTCGTAAGGGAAAGGGTCTGCTAGTAGTAAAATAATTTCAATGAGCAGAAAAGTCTCCTGTTGATTTTGGTTCATTTGGATCAGATCCAAACATATGAGGAATCTGAGCACAATTTCCACATGTCTCTTGGCTGGAATTTTTCAGCCTTACCTCTGTCTCTTGGCTGCTTCATTCACAGTTACTTCCCTCTCTCTTTTAAACTGCCTAGATACATCAAAGACTCAGCTGTAGAAACTCACCATTTCCCCAAGGACCCAATCATGCTGCCTTTTTTTCTCCTTTTCAATTAAAACTAAGTGCCACCAGGCTTAAAACTGTTCCATATCTTGACTGAAACCCACTGATTAAAACATAGGCACAGGCACAACATGACCCCCAAACAGGAATACCTTTAAAAAGGTCTTTACAGCAGGGTTCTTTAGGAGCATGGCAAGGAGAATCAAGCTGTTACTGAGGAAAGCATAAAAAAATCAGGTCAATAAATGTTGCACAGTTGCCATGTAATGGACTGGAATGGAAAGAACTTCTTTTCTAGAGGTACTGAGATCACACACAGGTACCTTATCAACTAGCGCACACAGCACAGGTCATACGTGCACCTCCAATCCCAGATTCTGGAAGTATTAGAGTTCATGTATAAATTTCTAGCCCAGCACGTATGGAATGAGTGGTACTAACAGCTTCTCAGCATCTACACTGCATCTGCTGAAAGTCATGCCAATGGGTTGGGATGGGATGCAAAGGCTGCAATTCTATTATATCACAAGAGCTCAGACATGACCATTCCATTTTCATTTGAATTGACATTTACTTTTTTTTTGGGGGGGGGAGGGGGGTGTTTGACACTTCATGTACTTTTAGCTTGGTTCCCTAAGAAATCAGGCTGGTGCCATTGGGGTTGTGCATATTTATCTTTCTGTTTGTCCCTCTCTAATAAATTTTTGATGCTTTTGACTGTTTCCAGCCTGATTTGTCTCAAAAGTTTTGCATTCTTATGAGTTTCCTGAAAGCAAGTAGGCAAGGAGAGGAGAAAGACTCTTAACAGTTTTCCTGCTATTGTGATCACAGTCTTTCCTGGGCACTAGAGACTCCACATAAGAGAGAGATATTATTGAGGATACTTTAACTAGCACTAGGAACATATTAAATTCCAGATAACCTAATCACGAGACATAAATCATAGGCAACCAGCCCTCAGTAGCTCTACTACTCATAAACCTGCTTTTCTAAAGAGTTCCAGGGGGCCTCATTGATCACAAACTCCATGAAGTTCCGCTTCAGAGTAAAACATGCAGCCTTATTTACATACACTTTGCTAGACACAAACTAGGGCTTGGTGCCCCTACTCTGGGGAGCTGCAGACCAGCACACAACTACCCATGGGATGCTGAACCCTCTTTCCCTTGAATTGCTGAAGTACAGTAAAGGGCAGCTACAGACACACTGGTTATGGAGTCAGAGAGAGCCTTTCTTCAGGAAAACTACTGAGTTTTGTCCTTCACATGGAAATTTCTGTGACGCAGCCTCATCCAACTTAGCTCATGAGGGGCTAAAGGCTACCTGGCCGCAAACTTAAAATCACTATGGTCCCTATATGGTGGTGTGTCCTATGGATAGTAGGTGTTCAGGAATGGGAAAGATACAACCAAGCACAGTTTCCCCTCCCTAACCATGAGGCTGGAAGCACAGAGTGGGACATGCAGCTTAGGAAAGCCTAAACTGGCTACATGTTGTAAAGGCCCTTCAACACTGAGCCCTCTCTGAACATCCCGATGTGTCACACTGATGCTGCAAGTGCACTGGTACCCTGCGCTAACACAGAGGCAATCCCACTACATGTACACCCAGGAAAAAAGACATGGGTTTGTTTTACTTTGCTGCCTTACCACTGGGATGCTGGGCAATCTGGGTGGCAGAAGAAATGGGAACAGGAGCAGGCAAGACTCTCCGAAACAGCCTGAAGGCAGGTTTTCTATGGCAGTCTCCCACATGGACTCTCAGCTGTTTAATAATGTGGTTGAGCCTACAGTGCCTTTTTTTTTTCCTTTAGCAGGATTACTAATCACACTCTCATCTATCTCGATGCCTATTTTTATGAAACTCATCCAAAGATAATATCTTTGAGACCTTTTCTCCCCTGTCAAATCTGAATAAATTCAACCAACATTTGAAAAGTTATTGCAAGAGAAAGTGAAGACAGACACAGAGATTGCAATGAGGTTCATTTCCATAGGAAACCAGGCTAGGGCCAAAAAGTTTGAAGAAAACTCAAGCCCTCAGACATTCCTTTCTTTCAAAGGAAAATAGCTTCCCTTCCATTTTTTAAAGGAGATTTAAAAGAACCATCCAGCCCTGTCCTGAGGGGGAAAAGCCTGAACTACATAAATACACTTTGGGGCTTATTTTATGGATGGCAAACCTCACGGAGCTGATACTTCTCATCTGCTTCATCTGAACTGTGAGCTGTTCAGGAGAGAGACTGTACTGGAGCATCTTTGTATCCCAAACTGGACCCACTGGCACCTCCAGGCTGGCAAGCTTGGGCAGGATCCCTTTTTCTTCTTTCCAGGGATATCTTTCTGATCTTTCTGTAAGTGCAGCAATACTGTAATTCCCCAGAAGCCAGATCAGAACTAAGTCCCTCAGTACTGCAGACGGTTCACCAATACACATATACTACGGATAGATTTCATGCCTTGCTATGCAGTGGACTTACAGCCAACATAACAGACACAATGTTGCCTACCTCAAACACTGAAAAATCAAGGTGAAAAGAAAAAAAAAAAGATGTTTACTTATTTACTTACTAAATTCTGAAGTGAAAAATCCTTCAGGGGTTCTGTTCTTATTAGGGTGTACTTCAACCCTGTGTGCAGGCTCAACCATTCTTTTGTTTTAAATGAAAGCAGAAAATCTCACAGAGTCTGACTGGAGCTGGAGTCTTCAGAACGTCCTGAGGAGTGATGCTTTACTACACAACCATCGGCAAGAAGGTGCATGTGCAAGAAGATATAGAGAGAGAAACATCCCCAAACATCTGACTCTCAAACTTCTTCCTGAAAAGTCTGAAAGTTTAGTTCATCTTGACATCTATTATAATTTTTACTGCAGTATTCATACTCTCAGTTCATAATGTACACCTCCTAGCCCCACAGTCTAGGCAGCCTTCACCCACCAACCAAAATACAATCCCAGACCAATATTCATGTGTATGTCCAATACAGCAGTCTTGCTATGTGTTGAACAAACAACAGGCAAATCACAATAAGCAACTGACTTTAGCAAACACCAAATGTTTTGGAAACCTCACACTGTGTGTATTTTAAGTAGGAAGTTACTTTTTTGATGAAAGAATTAACAGTGGCGAAGGAGAATGGACAGTATTATTCCAGGAGCTGTGTGAAACAATGGAACCAGCTTTCATTCAGTATGAGAGTGAGAAGAGATTCAGTCTGCTGAATGGATTAGACGGCTGAAGCAAGAGAGGCCACCCCAGGAGCCCAACCAGGAAGCTCAGGTATCTCCTGCAGGGTCAAAAAACAACTATGGAGAAAGGGAACTGCCTGAATGCCAACTGGGTGTCTATTAGCTAAAGGATGTGCTAAAGTGACTTTTCCATATATTCCTAAATCAACTAACATTCATTAAACAAAAACTTGAATGCATAATCTCTTTGTTAGGCTCATGGAGACAGCAGAACAGATCTCAATTTTGGGCTGACTGGGTAAGTTGGCAATTACTGTTCAATCTTAGCACTTCCCTGTGGTTGCAAGGCAAGCACACAAGACACTTTCTTGGGAGAAGGGGACAAGAATAGTTGTCAGAAACAAAAGGGACAACCACTTGAATATAAACAGCCTGAGCTGCCAAAATGTATGGGATTTCTCCAGCACAAACCCAGACTTCACAGTGAAGCTGATATTCCCTGTTCTAATGACATGAGCAGGGCACCTATAGTCCCTTTCCCACACGTTCACTGACTCTCCCAGCTTGGGCACCTAGACTGGGTCTGCCACACCACTGTGTCTTCTACTGCAGGCAGTTCCCAGCCTGCTTGTCCTGCATGGTGCATCAGTCCCTTTGGGAATGGTGAGAGCTAAGGAACTGGCAAATGAAAGGCAGGGGTTCTGCCTGGAGCAGAACTAGAGGGATGCGGTTCAGTAAAGCCACCAGACAAGATTGTTCCGAGGTGAAAAGAAAAACAGCTGAAAATGGAAAGGGAGACAGAAGAAGATGAAATTACAAGCGCAGTATTCTCAGGTAAAGTCATTTTGAAGGAAATGATAATATCTTCTCTTGCAATTAGCCAAGCATTAGAATCAAAGCTATATTATTTCCACAGTTGCAATGTGTTTACTCTTCTGGGTTGTGAGTTTTGGTATGTCTAATGCAATTTTAATACTTTTATGACAGGACGTGGTTCAGCCAGAATAATCACTGTATTAGTATTTCTTTCTTAGCCACTCAAACCAGTTCTGTCCATTACTGCAGAAACAGCAAAGCTCCCCAGTCCATCATTAATTCCTACTGGTTTCATTATGAGAAAGCAAAAAAAATCTCTATGGAAGATTTGTGCATAATGACACCGTAAATACATATCTTGCCATAAAGTTATAAAGTACAAAGAGACAAAACAGATTCTGAAGTAAGATTCTGGTAAAGATCAGATTTTATTTGGTAGGAACTTAATTTTTCACTTTGCCAAGCCACTTCTTATGCTGCTCTAAACCCACTGAAATTAACTGCATTGCATCTGCCTGCAGAAGAATGAAGCCCTTAAAACTGTTCTAACAATGAGTTCAAACCACATCCCCATATCTTTATCTGATGGAGTTCAGGGAAATGTCAGCTCCAAATGGTGGAAAGACCCATTTCTGTAATGATCATGAATCGGGATTCTAACTCCAAACAGCTCTTCAACTAGGGAGAAGTGTTGTTGAGGATCTGAACCTGGACTCATTTCTAGTTTGGGCTAGTTTCTTCAGCTACTTTCACAATGCAAGCCAAATAAATAAACCTGCTGCTTGCAGACCACATCTAGAGTAACACAGGTGTAAAGATGGATGGGATTTTCAAAGGTCTGAACATATTACAAACATTTTGACCCAAGGTCTTCTGCATCTCAAACTGAAGCATGAGACACATGCCACAACGTAGAAACTGCATGTCCATATGTCTACAATGGAATATTTAAAGTTCAGCACATGCATATGTGGCACCTCAGAGATAGCAAGTTCACTGTAAACTAGGAAACTCAGGAAGCTTAAGGTGATGTGGATAAATGCACTACACATTTATATCCAAATGTGAAAAGCTGGATCTATTTCTTTTTGTTAATTCTGAGAATCAGTGACATAAACACTGATACTTCACAAAGTGGTGAGAATTAGCTAAAAGATGCTAATGCGAGGACTGTAAATCACAGTATTGCACAGAAGTCTAACACTTCCTCCAGGTCGAGATTTCAATACTGTTCTCTTTCTGAACCTTGGAAGAGGCAGCACGAATGACCATAATTAACATGCAAAGCCACAAGATAAAGATACAAACTGAAAGGATTTTTGTGTCCATTCCTAATCCAGCCCAGAAGCTTTCTGGCTGAGAGTTACACCTGACTTCAATTCATTTGCTTCCAACCAAGTCCTCCAATAGTGGGAAATCGATGTGATTAGACAAACAGAGAAGAAACTCCAGGGATCTTGTTAATGGTCAAAGTTTCCTGCTTACTCATGGTTACTTTAAATGTATACCAACAGAAACAAAGAGGACAACAAGAACACTTGGCATTCACACTAATAATACAGTCAAGCAAAATCAAACCACAAATTAAAGCAAAACCAGGAACAGAGAAATAGAATCTTCTATTAAAAGAAATAAAATTTACTTCTCCTAACCACCAAAGTTAATTACTTCCTACAACTAACAACTGCTTGTACCAGGATATTGTATTTGGTCATATCCTCAATTACATTACATTCAGTTCAACTACAGAATGACCTAACAGGCATATTATTAGATGTCGCAGAATCTTTTTCAGATTGTGTACAGTTCTGGTGTCCCCACCATAAGAAGGACATGGAGCTGTTGGAGCAAGTCCAGAGGAGGCCACAAGGATGATCAGGGGATGGAGCAGCTCCCGTATGGAGACAGGCTGAGAACATTGGGACTGTTCAGCCTGGAGAAGAGAAGCTGCGTGGAGACCTCAGAGCAGCTTCCAGTGTCTGAAGGGGGCTACAAGGATGCTGGAGAGGGACCTTCATCAGGGACTGTAGTGATAGGACAAGGGGTGATGGGTTCAAACTGAAACAGGGGAAGTTCAGGTTAGATATAAGGAAGAAGTTCTTCCCTGTGAGGGTGGTGAGGTGCTGGAACAGGGTGCCCAGAGAAGGGGTAAATGCTCCATCCCTGGCAGTGTTCAAGGCCAGGCTGGACGGAGTCTTGGGTGACATGGTTTAGTGTGTGGGGTTGGAACTAGATGATCTTAAGGTCCTTTCCAACCCTAACTATTCTATGATTCTATGATTTCTATGACAGAAAGTTAAAAGCTTCTAGCACACATCTTTGCTGATTCTCTGATAACAGCAATAATATCTGGAGAACAGTGACCATTCCCAATAAGTCACTGAATAATTATTTTCATATACATATATATATATATACCCACACAGGCAAAAAAGTCAATATGAAATGTTTACTGTGATACTGAAGATTTCTTGAGAACCTGACCTGGCATCAATGAAAAGACTTTTCAACTCCCATGGCCTTTGGATTAAAGTGAGTAAAGTGAAAAAAGCTAGAGAGCTGTTGAGGAAAAGCATAATGTACCTTCACAGTGACCTTCAAATTCTGCATAACCATCAGGTTCAGCTTTCACAGATCAATATTTGAAAATAAAAAACCCTCCAACTCCGCACTGCTGCTGGATACTTGCTGCCAAGTCCACGCCACATTTTACCTTATAAAAATCATCATCAAACTTGACTGTATCTCCAGCGACCAAAACCACTAATGGGAATTGCTGTGTAAGGAAACAAGCATCTTTACTGCTTTTGGCATCTCTGCTGGCTATATCCAAATTGCACTTGGACTGTCTGTACTCGGCCTCTACCCCTTTGGCAAACACTTCAGGAACATGGGCATCGTGAAACTTAAATCCCTACTGGACTGGTACAAGAGCTCCAGGTATTGACCACATCTGCCCGTTACTACAGCGGTACCACAGGTCCTTCCTTTGGCTTCACAAGATAGAGCCAAATTAGACCTTCAGCCACTTCTGCTTCTACATGAAGCCCAACTGGAGGTCACTAATGGACTGAAGAAGAACCTCTTGGCCTGAGTTTCACTTCAGGCCTCAGGCAAGTCTGAGCAGTAAGGCGAAGTCTGGCAATGACGGAAGGGCTACAATCTACATGGAGGCTGGTTAGTGTTGGGCAGGATAACAGCTTAGCCTGGTAGGACTACAGTTGGATCTGCTAGTAAGGACTAGAAAAAGCATGTCATTAAATGGATGTTTTCTAACAAAAATTGATCTCTACAGAAATGTGAGCCCTAGCAGAGCTGACCACCTCCTGGCTGAAGCTTTACTCTCCTTCCTGATCCCAATTAACTACATTCTATGATCAACATGCTGATCAGACCCAACACGCAGGAATCAAACATAAGACATATGACTGCACTTCCACTGTGGATGTAAGACCAACTGAAATCGTGGAACAAAATCCATCCCCTACTGGACAGAAAACTAAATGCTGCAGCCCAGACTGATTTCTGGACATTACTTTTCATGGGAAGTGAGTGATAGAACTAATATAGAGACTTACCACAGAAAAAGCAAGAGTTTGTACAATGAGACTACCAAAAGTGGCCTTGAGCTGACTCTGCCTGCCTGTACGTCAAACAGCCCCTCACCTCCTTCCATGGGCACCCTGTTTCACAAAATCTAGTGAGGCTATACACAAATAAGCAGTGACTGGGAAAGCTGGCATAGAACAAAACTTAAAAGATAGTACTTCAGAAACCCTGAAGCCTGAGGCATCAATAGAAAAGGACTGTTTTGTAAAGACATAGTTACAAACAGCCCAGAGGTTTTCAGTCACAGAGAAAATAGGCAGAAGAGGGGCTTCCATGGCCTTATTTGTAAGTATATTTACTAAGGTACAACAAGTTGGAAAACTGTAACTTTCTTTTAATCTTTCTCCTGTAAAGTAGGATTTCTTTCCTACTTTAGATTTAGCCTCTAGGGCTCATGACCGATTTTGAGCAACATGAAGAGCATGGCTTGCCTTGTGGCTGTCTGCTGGACCGTACAAGGAACTCTTCCCCTTTTCTAACACACATCTATTGTGAAGACACAGCAGAGTAGGGACTATCCAACATTTAAGACATTACCACTCTGCCCCTTTCAGCCAAGGACTCCCATTCACATGGAGTGGGACTATGTGTACAATAAGCAAACTGCCCATGTGCTAGTAGGATACGGGCACTACACTGGGGATGCCCTGTATGTGGCACCAGGTGCCTGCCTGATGATAGACGCAACCACAGCAAGTACCTCCCAACCAGTATTTCCCTGCCCATTGTGATTTCACATGGGGCTTTTTGGGTGCTTGGCTTTGCTTGTTTGAGTTTTTGTTTGGTTTTTGTTTCCCGTTTTGAGCTGCCATTCACAAATGGCAGATTTCACAAATTTCCTTCCAAAATGAACATGGAAATGGGGAATTTAAAGGCTAAATAAGCCATCAGGAACAGTAACTGACCAAGACTTACTTATTCATCATAAACGACCTCCTCTTCTCCCCTTGCCCCACTTCTCATTGGGACCATAGTAACTGCACTGTTCAGTGGGGAGGGGTCCTCCCAAGCCCTGTTGTTAGCTTTCTAGGGATGAGTGGCAGAAGTAATCACTTTAGCTATTAGCAAACAAAAAGAGCTGCCAATTCCCACAGGGCTCGTGAGACCCACCCGAGCTGCTCTGTCCCCTTCCCTTGCTCAAGTTATTTGCAGGCTGGCTGGCAGAAGAATGCCATCAATGTTCGCTAGCTGCTTATAAAACATTTTTCCAAAGGGAAAGAAAGTGTGATCCCTTCACCTCTTCCCTGCCACTGCCCCCCTCAGCCCAACTAGCCATTCAGCATCTCGGCTACTTGCTTTCCCCTCTCCCACCCTTCTGCCTGCCTCCCTGACTGTTTTTTAAATCCCCTTTAGTGTGTTTCTTTAATGCACTGTCACACATTTTAATTCCATTCTTAGTCTGTCAACAATGAACTCTGCCAGCTAAACAGAGCTGAAACTGCTTGCAGTTGGCAACAAAGATCTACTGAAGTGGGGGGTACCATTTTTTCAATAGCAGGCTTTCATGTAAAATACTAAAACTC
This sequence comes from Strigops habroptila, assembly GCF_004027225.2. Lineage (NCBI taxonomy): Eukaryota > Metazoa > Chordata > Aves > Psittaciformes > Psittacidae > Strigops > Strigops habroptila. The sequence goes on from NC_044281.2 coordinate 3,894,670, forward strand.
CAGTGCAGTCTTTCTACTATAGACTGCAGTTAAACTGTATTTCCCTGATAGACTTATAACCATGATTTCCTACCAGCTGGCCTGGGAAATTATTTCTGTACTTCACCCAACAGAGCTGTTATTTAGATAGCACACACCAAAAAACGCACATCCACATTTGCAGTGCCCATGTCTGGATGTGAGGAACATGCCCCAGCTCCAGCCAGGGGCAGGCTGACACGGTGGATGGCAGCAATGAAGCTCCCAGGGGCCAAGCAATTCCAGAGGCCCCTTCCTTCTTCAATCTTATTTAATTTCCACACATTCCCCACGACAGGGATGTCCTTCTCCTTCCCTGCCACACCCCCGGTTGTAGTAACCTCAGCTTTCCTTCCAAAAGCCTTTCTTGACATCCTCCCTTTCAGAGCAAACGGTGCTCAGCTTGTTCTGCTAAAATGACTTCCAAGCACAGTCAGAACAGAGAACCTGGTCCTTTGCTAACTCTCTTATTTGTCAGATTTATTTCATCCCATAAAAAGAGAACAGTACAACATGTTCTTCAGGGCACAAAACTTAAATGGGCTTTGTACTTCACTTGCAGCATTCACAGAGTGAAAACAGAGAAGCAGTAGCAGGTAATGCTAACACAGATTACAGGCCAAAGGAAATGAGATGTGGAGAAGGAATAAGCTCCAAGCAACTGTTCTTAGCTTTGGAAACTGAAAGCACAGCATATGTTGTCTTTATTATTCTCCCACTCTGGCAGAGAAGCATCCCGCTACTCACTTGCACCAGGAATGGGACATGTTTCCCACTGTACCAGTTCTGGGTGTTTCCACACACCTCCCTCCTGCCTGTGGCTGTGCATGTTCTGCTCCAGTCTGCCTTCAGTGACCTCTTACACATGTGAAAGTCACACAAATGCTCCTGGATTTCCCTTGTGTTGGAAGAACAGTAACCACCACCTTTCTGAACTGTTCCAGCCACCTTGAGTGATGTAGACTGAAACCAGCACAAGCACTGCAGTGACAACCCTGGGGGGTGACTTCTTCAGACAGCACAAGCACAGCCAAAGGGGACTGTGTCCCCCAACTCCTCTGCCCTGGCTGTTGTGGCTGGCAGGTCAAGGGGCAGTGCAATTGCTCTGGGTATTGCATGTCTGCTACCACCCACAGCAACCCCACATGTGCTTCCTTGCATGCTCCACAAGCGGCAGCAGTACAAGGGATCATCACATTCCCCCAAAACATCGCTTGTACATCTTTAATACGGAGATAGGAGTATTGAGGTCCTCAGAAAAAGAAATGGGGGGAAGAAAAATCTGCAGAAGGCATGGAAATGAACTCACACTTTTAGCAACAAAGAAATGACAAGGTGTGTTGCTGCACAGCAATTGTCTGTGGATGCTTCTACTCAAGGCGAAGGGCTGTAAACCCAAACCCCATGGAATACCTAACAACGTTCACTATGTGAGGCAGACCTAGTTTTAACCAGAGAATAAAAAGACCCAAAACTGAAACTGTAAAAATTAACACTTACTTGTCCTGACCTTTTCCTAATGCTGCCTTTTCAAACCTCATTGCCTTAGTTCATGCTGATTTGGCAACAAAGGTGTTCAAGACATCTGTAGTGACCCGCATACATGTGTGGAGCAACACAGAGTATCTTCTTTTTCCTTCAGGTTTCTTTTCCTCCAATGCACTTGAGGAAAGCATAGTAAGACAATATGAATGGGGAGGGCGAGTACTACCTCTAGTACTATCTGGCAATCACATTTCAGTGTGTATAAGCTCATTTTATAGCACAAATGCAGAAGCCGTTGCTCCTGCAAATGACGATGGGGGGTTGTTTTCACATGGTGCACCTCATGCTTTAATTTTAGGCCTTGTATTTTGTGGGTGTATTTCCAAGCCTTGTTTTAAGTGCCCAGACCTCTCTGTTTTGCCTCTGGCATGGAGAGGTGGTAGGGTAGAGACCAAGGACAGGGAAGAAAGGGAAGATAGCATTGTTTGCTGTGCTTTTTATTCTGCTCCACTGCCTTTCCCAGATGAATGCAGTAACTTTCAATGCCACTTTGTCGGTGAGACAGAAATATGCAGCATCAAACATGCTATGTTAAAGCACTGTCTCAATATGAGCTGAGGGAGTTTGAGCCTTTGCTTGTGTCAACAGCATCTTTCACATCTCTCAGGCATGGGGAGATGAAGGTCACTGAGGAAGAGCACTTGAATCAACACAAACCCAACCGACAGTGTTATGCTTGAAAGAAAAAATTGCTCCTGTATTTTTTCCCCTCATTTTTGACCAAAAATAATAGGAGGGAAATATCTATTTAAAATATCATACTGCTAACAGCCACTCACCCCCAAACCACCTGCATCTTTAAGATAACTACAGTACTGTGCCCCCCCAGGAGCTTAGCAATGTGAATGCTCCTGATGCACTTGCCATTTCTGGCTCTCTGCAGCACTGAGTTCTGGGACTGGAACTTACTTTGCCCTCTCTTTAAAGCCACCTTGCCAGCCAGACTTTTGTTGTCACTGGGAAAAATCTCTGTATGAAATACCAAGTGGATTAGCAGAAAGTGATGGGGAGAGAGAGAAATGCACACTCCAAGTCTGATCCATGCACCATACCACCAGTGAGGGGCAATCTGAATGCACTGGGCATCAAACTCTAGCTGTTTCTTTTTCCTGTGTGCATGGAGGCGAGTTTTGTTTTGAGATGAGGCTCCAAATACATCTAGTTTTAAAAGACACAGTAGATGGTTTCCGCTGGCAGAAATACTTACTCCTACATTATTTTCCACAAATGAGTTCGGAGAACATGAAAAAGGTCACCTAATGAATTACTTTCATTATGTTTATATATTACGTAGGTAAGGACTCCCCCTGGCATGACACGAGAGGAATATGAAACACAGAAGAGATTAAGAGGCCTGCAAAAGGTGAGACAGAAAGTCCATGGGTGAATCACAAACACTGCTTCAATATTGTGCTGTTATCACTGTCTGAAGACATCCTGTTCTTGCAGGGCACTACTAGGTGCTCTTAATACAGCACAATGTTAACACCATCAAATCAGCAGCAGGGAGATTGGTCTTCTAAAAGCATTGGGAGTTTAGTCACCTCGCTTAAAACAATCAGCACAATAGCTACTTGAAAACAGCTGCAGACACGGTCAGAAGATGGTAAATCCTACCACAGTACTTCAGGAGAAGGTGAGATCAAGGCTAATAAAGAAAAAACCCAGGACATTGATTCTTCAGGTTTACAAGATGTTTCAGACAGAGCTGGCTCTGTGGAATTTGGCATCTAGTAAGAGTTTAGCATGGAAATAATCTGCAGTCTCTGCCACACATCCAACTTCAGTATCCATGGAAAATTTTTATGATGGGAGTAGGGGTCTGCATTTTTTATTGCATTATGAAATCCTTCATTTGCCACAAAACCAGAAAGAATAAAATTACATTCTCGATAATGTTGCCTACAATTTCCCTTTTGTCCTACACTGCATTCTCCTATAAGATGTGTGCTGACTGGGATTCCAATGCTAGAAAAGGCATCTGAACTGGACAGCTAGCTAGGGATTCCCAACCAAAATCACAGGCACTCCTGTACCACTAGACAGAAGATGAATATTAAAGCTTAGTAGAAATTCCAAACCCTCTGGAATATGTGCCAAAGTAAAGTTAACCTTACTTGTTCCTTAGCTAAGTAGTATCTGGAGACAGGAAGATAGTAAAGGAATACTCTGCCAAGACAGTTTCATCATCAGGGCTGTGCCCCAACACTATTTATGCCACATCATTATGGTCCTTTTCCACTCCAGGTGAAAGAAGAGCACATACAGCCTCCAGACACAAACTCACAGTCCTTTGTACATTCTCACCTGAAGGCAAATTCCCATTGCAAAGAAATGCTAAAATAGTGGGAGTTTGGAAAAATACTTGGTTCAGATAGTAGAAATCTGTAGTGCACACTGGAACAGCAGCCAGCAATGCACCATTGTGGTCATGCAGGCTAACCACATACTGAGCTGTACGAGCAAGAAATAGCCAGCAGCTTAAGAGAAGACATTATTCCCCTCTACTTATTTGGAATGGCATATGAAACCTCATGTATCTCTCTGTAGTTCAAGAGAGATGTCCACAGATCAGAGTCCAGCAGAGAACTGCTAAGATGGTCAGGGGAATGGAGCAGATAAAATACAAGGGGAGGCTGAGGAAATGGGTTGTTTACCCTGGAGAGGAAGTGGCCAATGGGGGAATCTAACTGCACTCCTCCACTGCCAAAAGGGAGGTTACAGAGACAAGAGGTAAGTGTCCTGAGGCAATAGGCACAACCTGCAAGAAGGAATTTCAAGCAGGTAGAAGGAGAATCGAGGTTATTCTCATTTCTGCGTTTGCTACCTTTCCCTTGCAGACTGCCTTACTGGTGAGATGAGGGGGGTCCAAACGTTTACTCCATTCACTTAATCCCACTTTCTCATCAACAGAATGTCCATCAAAAAATCAGAGGGGAAGAAAAAAGAAAGATAAACATATAGAGCATAGCTCTCTAAACTTCCTTCATGTGTGACCAACACAGAGCTGGGAAAAAACTGTCCCTCTTTCTGGGACTAGCTGTGTGTATTCATCCCCCCCAGTCAGCGCAAGCTGGTGTGACATAGTGCTGTCAGTCTGCAGAAGATCCCTGCAGAAGGATACTTCTTACCTGCAGGGCTACCTATTTTTAACAAGTTTATCAGATGATTTAAAAGAAGATATAACCTATCTCTCCCCAAATCTTTCTCTTTGTAATTTGAGCCATTATTGACATTTTTCTTGAAGTATCATAGGCCATCCGGGCTGCAAAACAAGGAGGCTGAGAGCTGTCACAGTCGAGGAAACAAGCAGGCTTCTTTATGCTCAAGCCAGCCCCAGTATTCCATGTTTACCCACCACCTGTGATTGAAAAAGGACATCATCCTTAAGCTGCAACAGCAAGCTGACTTTGATATCATTTGAATTACAAAAAGAGAAATACTGTAATGCCCAAGTTACTGCAAGTGAGGAAACTGCAAGTAGATAATAGCTTCTGACACCAAGAAGTGATAGTCAGCATGTAAACCTCTAACAGTATCAGCTTATCATTCTTCTTATGAATCAAACACCCACTTTCCACTTTTATGTAGTATGTTTGTGCATGCTACTATCAAAAAAGGAAGACAAAGATTACATTAAATCAGCACACAGTAATGAAATACTTCACAGAGAGAACCTGTTAGGAACTTGGACCTGTTAGAGTGTTACTGGACTGGTCAAATGATGGCCTACTCCAACAAAACGTGCCCTCTTCAGCTTTCTGCCTCTGAGGAATGGTATGTATTTGAAATATGACTATTCTGAAAAGCAACAGGGACCTCCAAAAAGCTACAACAAATGAAGATTCTGTAATGACAATTTCAGCCTTCACTGTTTACAAATCCAGCTTCAGGTAGCAAAGGTCAATCCCCTTTTCCTGGGAACCCTGTCCTGCAGCAGGACTGACCTGTGCAAAAGTGTTTTTCATGACATCTGGCTAAAGACTGCAAGCTGCAAGGTTGAGTCATACGCAAGAGGATGAGTGATTGTAAAAGTGTGGGGGGGTGTTTCTTCCAATCTTTCCATGAATAAAAATCCCAAACATTTCAGCAAGGCAGGCTCAGCAGCGCTTGAGAACGATTTTAGGAAACCTTTACACAGAATTGCTTTCCCTTTCTAAGTTAGCATTGTTGTTCAACACAATGGCCTTCACTTAGCAGGAGTCAAGGATCAACAGTCTTTTTGTGATTGGTGAAAAAAAGGTGCCTCACAGCAATACAAGGAGTTAAGTAGATAAAACATTTTAGTTGAAAGAGAAAATACCTGCTTGCAATGACAGATGAATGGTTTTATGCCCTGCACTTCATGTGCAACTGTAAAGCAACTGTGAGGGCTTCTGAACCAACTCATTCAGCGCTTCCGAGAAGGGAAGTGTTATGTCTATAGCTTCCTCAACTTCATGAGCTCACCTCAGCTAGGTCTGAGGTTAGTCAGTATACAGGCACTCTCACTGCAACCAGGTTTGCCTTTTGTCTGTTCTACCACGGGCTCCTATAGTTTTTGGGGTACAACTTACCATCTCCTTGTCAGTAAGAGCGAGATTTGACAAGGCCTTGATTTCATCTTATATTTTTGAGCAATTTCAGTTTAGTTCTGTTCCAACACACAAAATCCCTCAGTTCAGGAAAAATGAGAGACTGAGATAACCAGGCCATTATCACAATTACAGCTGGGGGAGAAGATATAGCTTTCATAGCTGATATCCCCCTATATAAACCTTCTGCAAAAATGCAGTAATGCATTTAAACAGCATTATATGGGGTATGCCTGTGTCTTTCCTAGGAAGAAGATGGTCTATCAACAGGCTCTGTGAGCAGCTGACTAACCTGAAACTGTTTCTGAGTTTTAGCCAGCTCTGCAAAGAGTTACAGTATAAACCAGCAGCTTCATTTCAGCATTTCCCCTTCCCCTCTTACTTACTATACTCTAGTCACACGCATCTGAACTTTATAAACACCCCACAGAACAACTTGCTTAGTTAAGAGTTTGCATTATCTACATAAATGTCTATTAGCAACTGAAGCGACGCACAGCAGACAAGACTTCCCAAAGGGAGACAAAAGGCTATTAATTCTATTTAGCTGCACGCAGAAAATCTACAGCAAATAACAAACATACACAGGAATGTGCACTGCACTCCCAGAGGACAGAATTCAGAAGTAAAAACCAGGAATGACAGGAAAAAAAACCAGCATTGCTGACAAACATTAAGCTTTAGAAGTAAAGATCAAATGTGTACCTGTGAGAGGAGGGAAAAAACCACAACAGGATCAGAGAATGCCCTGTTGTGTGTGGGATTCCTGCCATGATATGGAGCAGAGATGCTTAAATAATAAGGTTATTTTGAGACTAAGGAGCATTGTGCTGGTAGGCGTTTCATATGAAAAGCAGGAAGTACTCCCCAAATAACAATAATAACTTCAGGTGTCTGGCTGCTAGCACTGGATGTCTGCTTTGCTGCTTATTTGTTGGGCAGAAGGGGTGTCTACGATATTCATGGATAAAAGAAGTAACCTGTAAGAAGTTATCATTACACACCAAATGACTAGGAAGGTCAGTGATGTTGACTGACTGATTAAAAATGAGATTTATAAAAAAGAAGCAGATGAACAGCTCATATACATGAAATACTGCAAATAACAGATAATGCACCAGGGGATTTATTACTAAAACCAATTTGATTTTCTAAGCCTTAGGTAATTTAGAACCTGCAAGCAAATAAGAAAACGGCTATTCTCCTCTAGAAAATATTTCTTCTGGCAGAAAAATAGGAAAAAATAAAGAGGAGGAAAAACCTGCTAAACATTTTCCCCCACAGAAACCAAAACAGAAAAGGAAATAGGAAAAAAACTCCAACCCTTAAGGTAGCAGAGCTCTATGCTTCATAACTTCATGCACTGCGTTGTCAACCAGACTGGCAGATATGAGAAAGCTGACAGCTCTCCAGAGGACCCTGCTGAAGCTGCTGTGCAGAGGACTGGAACGGCACAGACCTGATCCTGCATGTAATGAGACTGAGGAGAGCTGGAAGGTAAATTCCCTCCTCCAGCCGTGGGGAAGGAGCAGACGGGCTGTCTGCCAAGCCTCACATGTGCCCTTCTGCATGTGCACATACACAGGCATGAGCCTTCCCTCCTGGGGGGCTTTGCTTGGGGGAGGTACGCTCATGGGGAGGGGAAACGGAAATGTCAAGGTTCTGTTTGCCACAAATGCACTGCAAAAAGGCATTAAATTATATTACATTGAGAAAAAAACCCAAACCCCAGCTTGCACTCCGACTGTCTTACTCATGAATCCAGAGAATATACAGTCAAATCAAGGAAATATTGACATATCTGTGCTCCTTTTTAATGCCTTAGGTTAAGTATACTGGAAAAGCCTCATTAACTGGTGACACTTTTAGCTGGAGGTCTTGTGCACCAGGTTGGCTGAGAATATTAGGCCTCATTAAATAAAATAATAATAAAAAAAATAAACATAGCTGCTCTAATACTCCATTCAGTTTGTCTAATTCCACTTTAATTGGTATCCATGTAACCGATCTCTTGCATTCCTTATGGAACCATCCCAGACACACGCACCTCACACAACTCAACACACCAAACACAATCACTGCTTTATTTCACTCCCGTCAATTCTGGCCCAACACGACTCTGGAGGAACACAGGCATTTCACATTCTCCCAGCAGGTGAAGCACCCCAAAACATGTGGCCTTGGAGGTGACTTGGAAAGTGCACAGCTCAGTGTCAGATGCCAGAGAAGTGGAGGCCTGTTGGTAGGACGTAACTTAATGTGATCACTGTATGAGACAATGTATCAGCACTTCACCATTTACTACAAATTCACTGCCACCTATTATGAACAATCAACCCCTAACAAAACTATGTGACTTCTCTTATCGAGTGTATACCACTACCACAGTGAGGTCAGCTCTCAGCAAGTTCAGGCTCACCCTGATCCATATTCAAAACAGATGCCTTGCCTCTGCGGGTCATGTACTCTGAAAACCCAGAGTAAACCTGCTGAAGAGATTGAGGGTAGGACTCAAGGCAAGCTAAAGATAGCAAGCCAAAAGCTGACACTGACAGTTGTGTGCTTGCTGTCCATGGCAGGAACTATCCTGTTATATCATCACATCATTTATGACTTAACAACATAAAGGCTCAACAAAAGAGACTGCAAGGGACAACTGCCACCCTAATGCAATGCAGATGTCACATCAGTCCTACTTCAATAAAGCATTCTCTATTACCAGTGGTATGCGGGTGTAAAAAGGCACAGAATGGGAACGGGTTTGCAATCTTCATGCTCCTTTCTGACAGGAATGCAGAAAAGGGCCTGTTTTGCAGGATGTGGTACCACCTCCAAATATGATGAAATTTGTAAACATACAGCTGTACATTAATACACACACGTGTATATGCAGAAACCCAGAGAGCATCAATAGAAGACAGAAAGAGAAAGAAAAGACACATCTTATTCTTTGCATAATATCCACAGACGTGACTTTGGGTTGTACCTGCTCTGACATGTGATCTTGCTGACTGCATTGCAAAGTAGTGGCACTTTCCTTTAAGGTGCATGAATTCCTTAGGAAAGGCTGTTGTGACAATAAGAAGCCAGCATCAAATGGAGATGCTGTGGGCTTGCATATTCTTAAAGGGAAGTATCTCATTGGCATTCCTTTGTGTCCAGTATACCTTGACTAAAATCAGTCACTGTGCAACACTAAAAAAGAACAGAAATACCAACAGAAAAAAGAATGATTTCATAGCCTCGTGCCTGTATTGAGTAGGATATGTATGAGGATTATGATAATTCTGGGAAAATTAATAGGTATTTTACTACCCAAGTAAAAGCACATGACATTAATAGACCATGCTGGCATTTTTTAACAACAGACAGAAAGATTATGGCCAGGTCTCTGCTTCCCCATCAAACCCCTGCGGCTGCACAGCAGGACAGCCACAGTGACCCTGCTGACACGGGCTGCCAAAGCCCTGGCACCTTCTTACCCCAGACACCTTCTTGTGAGATTCATCTGTCAAAAGTCTTTAAAAGCAGGAGGAGGAAGAGTCCTTTTACTCATCAAAAGTTTAATCTGGTAAAGAAATGCTTGAGAAAGTGAAGGACACAGAGCTTCACATTTCAAAGTGCTGAGCGAGATCCTTTTATTCCCATAGAGAGTTTTAGCAGCACTGGAGAATGACTTGGAATAGGGAAGGGAATGGAAATTTTCACTCTTTGCTCAGCCTGAAACACCTAAGATAGGTGACACAGCACAGGCTTTTTCCTTCACATCATGAAACTAAACTCCACAGCTTCCATTCACATGTCCATTCTTGTTCTGCTCATTTTTGCTAATGTGCCATGCTCTCCCCTTCTGCCCTGCTGTTCTACAATGGTGCTATTTCCATTTCCAGTCAATAATTAATGAATGCATGAACTATAGCAAATCTAAGCAATCAGAATGCAAACAAAGAAGGAACAGTGCATTGGAAAGATATGAGTTATTCCTTTAAAACATCAGCCTGCACACTAATTTAACTTTCACTGGCCAGAACCAGTCCGGCCCCTGGAACTTGGTCCAAGAGGACACTTCTCTACAACTGATGTTCCTCAGAGCACTCTGCATGGGAGAACGTGCAATGGTGATGGCCATGTTTTGACAAAGACAACTCTTCCGTGGTGTCCCCCTACAATCAAGTGATCTCAGACACTCACCCTCAGTATTCCCCAAACCAATCACAGAAGATTAAATATGCTCATCGTCTTCCCACATCCATGGCATCCAACCAGACCACCTCTTCCATACTGGAGTGTTTGGGCCATGTTGAGTGAAATTCCTGGCCTGTGGAGATTATGGCTTATTTCTCACCTCCACCACATGGTTCTCTGCCTTCCCTTGACTTACCAGGTCACTCACAAATGCTGACACTGTCTGAAGGTGGTTTCTCTCTCTTTGCTTTCCTCAAAACCAGCAGATACAGGCGCTTTCCAAGGATTGCTCAGAGCATGCCCCTCTTTTCTTCTGTGTGCTTACTGCCCCTCTCTTTCTCTATTAACTAAACAGGAGCAAGAGAGCTATAGGCCTCAACATGAGTTACCTTTTTTGACACCCTTCTATAATCTTTGGGAATCTGCACAGCTTTATATGCCATGATGTGACTCTCCCTTCCCAACTCCTTCACACTCAGGCATGCAGACACAGACATACATGCAAGCATCCCCAAGGCTTCATTGCTGCAGCCTAAGGGCAAATAAAAAGAGCAGCTTCATGGAAAACCCCTCTGGGACCGACTGTACATTGAGCAAAACTGCCTTTATTTACAGCAATAACTAAATAATGTGATTCTTAGGTTTGATTTAGACTGTAGTTTCCTTTTTAACAACTATCTGCTTTCACAGCACACTCGCCAACTCAACAGTATTTAACAGGAGGCTCATACTATTTTCAGGGGACTTCAGTTATGAATTAGACTGTAAACTTCTTCCTCTTCTTGTATTTTATTTCCTCTAACACTTTACTAAGTGGCAGCATATTCAAATTCCTCTTCAAACAGATGTATTGCTTCAAGTCTTCACATCAGGGAATAGCGCTATTCTCTTCCTGCCTGACTCTACTGTTTTCCTCACGGCCATCAGATTAAAAAAGGAAACAAAACTAAACAAACTGAACAAACAGCACGCTAAAAAAGCCCAAGCACCAAACACATTGTCTGTGATAAATCCCATGTTTCAATTATGTGATGATCCTTCATCTTGCTACATATAGCAGATTTAGTTGAAATAAACAGAAACACTTAAATCTCGCAGTCACCTCTGTCCATTTCAAATGCCCAAACACATCTGACTTTGAAATGAACTGCAGAGGTGTTTATATAGCCTCCATGTTTTAGAATTAAGCAACAGACTCCATGAAATCACTCATTACCACCAAGTTTCCTTATTAAAGCCTCAGGCAAGTGTAAGGGCAGTTAACTCTCTAACACCACGACTGCGAAGTCCAGTAGTGACTTATTCCCAGGTCCTTTTTCTATTAGATATGCCACTCCTCACAGACCAGAGTTTTTACCAAATGCTTTAGAAGTTACACCTCTGACTGATCATTCATTAATAAACACAAAAAGGAGATACATGGGGTATAGTTACTGGGAGAAAGCTGTGTCCTAGAAGGGCCAAACAGAAGAGTCTTCATTTAAAAGTCAGAGCCCCAGTCTCTAGGCCTGAGAAAGGGGAAATGCTGTCACAGTGAATGGGCCACCACACATTCAAGTTTGGCAAAAGAGGTCAGGATCAAAGCGATGCTCTCAGACTACTGCCAATAGAACCAGCTAGGCATGATGAGGAGCCAGCCAAATCTTGTGGCTTTCCACTCATACACATAGAGCAAAGAAATTCCAGGCCATTTCAGCTCCTCTGTATAGCTCGCACGTCATTTGGGATTGCGTTCAGTTGACTGTTTCTTTGGAGGTCGAAGTAATAACCCTACTCCCAGCTTTGGAAGAAGGCAGAGATGTATTCTGATAATGAAACTGAAGAAGAGTTGAGTTATGCTTCAGGAACTCATACAACACATGGTCCAAGCTTTGAAAAGAAGGGAAATACAAGAGGGTTTGTATTTCACCTCTGGCTCCAGCAGCAGCATCCAGGTGATTAAAAGGGACTCTTATTGTCGGCTGTCACTGTCAGCAATGCGGTTGGATCTGACTGCACCTAACAGGCCAAACTCAGACTGGATTTAGGAGGATTCAAGTGGAGGGGGAGAGGCCACTCATGTCTTCAAGAATGGCAGGACAGAGACTGCTGCCTTAATTGTAAAGCAAAGTTCTGCACTGCAGATATACAAGATCTCCTTCAGAAAAGGATCACAGGCTTGGTTCTCAGCAGTGAACACAGTCAGTAAACTATTTTGCTCATTTTATATTTAGTTTGTAAGCATATATATATATAATTACACCCCATTAGGTAAATATTTGAGTATTTATATCCTTTGTATCATTTGTTTATACATCTGTTACAAAAACATTCTGGCTTAAGTTTATTTAAATGAAGAAAGACAACTTGCTTTTTCACATACTCAAAATTATTCTTCTATTAATATAGTCTCTGATGAGATGGAGAACGCTACAACTGCCAAGCTCTTAAGACTCTGGTTCTAAGTCTACAACTACCAAGCTGTTAAGACCATGGCTTGATGTAAGTCTATTTTCAGTTTTTCTGTTATACACCCAGAATCAATTATATTTCGCACAGTCCTGATACTGCTGTTCAGACTGCTTATCAACTGAAAGTTTAATATCACACAGTAACATCACTGTGTGCTGTCAATGGAGTCAAAATATGAATATACTGCTAGACAGCAGTAGGATTTATTTTCATCCTCTCTAAACACACACAGGCACAGATGTATGTGTCTGTTATACAGGGAGGGAGGGAAGAAGGGAGGGAGAGAAGTGAGCTTTTCAAAGATACAAAGAGAAATTAGGTGCCCAGTCCCTTTCCATTATATAATATATATGTATATACTATGTAGAGCAAAAAAATACCTGTGCACTTAACTGCTTTAGAGATTAAAATATATAATATATATATAACGCATAATTGAAAAAACCCCAAACTAAACCCAAACCAGCCCCCCCTCAAGTCCCCCAGTATCTGTAACACCTGCATTCTACTAGCACTTGCAAATTTTTCTGCTAGGAAATGAAGCTGAGGTAGTGAGAAGTTCCCATTTTTACTCTGCTACCGACATGGAGAACAGTTGAGAGCAGAGATGAACACATACATACATACATATATGTTTAGGCAGACAGAGAAACAAAATTCCTTTGGTACATCACAACTTCAAGGAGTTGCCAGCATTAAGTGACGTTCATGTATCCTTCCCCGTTCCCAGTGCAGGTTGCCACTCACTTGAATGCTGTCGAGCTTGATAAAAGAACAACGGCGCCTTTTAGTTCCACGTGGGCTGAGCTGGAGCAGTACAAGAGCATTATGCTATTACTGTAAATTACACTGACAAGGGAGGGCTGCTGGGGTTATACAGGATAAGCAGTGCTGCACAGCCACCAGTAGTAGAAGTAATTAGCTGGTGTAATGAAGAGCAAGAAAAAGGAGAGAAGCGCTGGACAGCAGTGTTGTACTGTCAGCATTATCATTCTCCAAGGCTTCCACAGAACAATGCACTGCTGAGCCTCTGGTAATCTCTACACATGGCTACCCATGAAGAGAGTAATTAAGAAATGTCATTGCCTCCTTGGGAAAATACCATCGTCTCTCAAAAGAATGATGATAATCTCCATAACAGCCCCATTCTCTCTCTCTCTCTCCTCTCTTTGTTTTGGTGGGGAGTAAAAACGCCTGACAATGCAGTTGAAGCTAAATGTGCTTTTGTTCTTCCTTTTGTTACACATCAACCCAAATAAAGCACTGTGGTTGAGCCAAAACAAAGCTAGATTTAGAAGCAAGTTCTTGCACTCCCGAAGTCTGTATTACCAGGCGAAGGCAGATCTGCATTGAGCATCCCTACTGAAAAGAATATTTAAAATTCAAGTGTCGAGCATAAGAGGGGCAAAATCTTGCAAAGTCAAGTCAGCAAAGAGCAAGGCCTTTACAGGAGCTTGTGGATGTGACAAACACAGAATGATGTGGTGAAAGAGGCAGTGCTAGAGCTCTTGTCCAAGGGCCAGGGAAGTAAGTCCATGCAGAACTGCTGTTTCAGGCCGGACTGTGACTGAAAAGCAGCATTCCTGCACGGGTGTGCAGCCATGTTACCTAGGGAAAAGATCAATACTTCCAGGCCAACATAAACAAGACAACTGCTACTTTTTCAGCACTGGGCCAGACTCATGTCACCCTTCACTAGGTGACCTTTGTATCATACCCATTCTTTGTCAATCAGACAGAAAAGACTGGCCCTGTTAATTGACACCATGCCTGAAAATATATACACAAAACTGACCTTAAAGGTTACAACCTATCGTTTTCTAACAAAGATTTTCCAGAGAGCTCCATACTGCTGAGGAGCAAAGCAGTCTGCACTGCCAGACAGCAATGCAAAGGCCATTGCCACGAGTCACTGGGGAAGCTCGAAACATCTCTGCAGTTCTTCCTCTCCCTGCCTACTATGCATGCACCACTGGAAATGCATGAGAGCTGAAAGATATCTTGCTTGTCACAGCTGTACCTGTATAAATACCAGAAATCCCCTTACAAAAGGTGTCATTAATTACACAAGGAAGGATTTCAGAGAGAAGGGGTTATTGCCGTAGTCTGCTAATGAGGCTGATCAATTCAAATATTTCTTTCTTCCTTCCCCAAAATTTCATTCCAGGTTGTTTACTCTGCTCTCTGAAGTTAAGCAGTTGTGCCTACACAGCTAACATACCTTTGATTCTCCAATTCACTGCACATTTGGATTGTACTGGAGGTAAATATTTGCAGCGAGAAAGTAGACAGCTGAGAGTTTAAATGTAACAATTGCTATTTCTGTTGGTTTCAGCCTGTTTCTCTGATAAAATTGCATGGATGAGACGAAACGTAAAACGTGTCTTTTGGGTTCTCTGTTAGGCACTGCAAAAGGCCCAGGTTCTCAACTCAGCATTTTCAGACACAAGTACAACTCATAGTAACTGCCGCTACTCCCATGTTTTATTCTGGAAACCTTCAGGCAGAAATACAACGTTGATTAGTGTGTTCTGAGATTCTGAATAATCTTTTCTGCAAGCATGATTACATAGAGAATGCTGATGCCCTTTTGAAGGAATAAATAAAGGAAAATAAATAAAAAATAGAATATGTATTTTTTCCCCCCAGTCTGCACTGATTATGGTAACTGTCATTCTCCAAAGCAGCCTGATGGGTCTCTGTTAGCTATCTCTAGCTTCCCAATTTCAAGACAGTATCTGGTGACACTGTTGGATTAGTCTGGCATTCCCCCTCAGGATTCAGCAGAGACCAACCAGGTAAGTCATTAGGCAAAAGATAATCACAGTGAGGTTAAAAATATAATGGAAAAATTAATATTTAAAAACAGCTGAATACACAGATTGAAAATCACAACTCCTCATGGGCACATTCAAAAAGAAGGTGTAAAAGAAAGGAAGGTTTGCTCAATGGCTTTTGCAAGAAGCACGAAGTATTTCTAATTCTGAAATCAAACTATTGCAAGGATAGTAAAAAAAAGACTAGAATCTGTTAAAAGTCTAAATGAAGAATTACCTCTACAGCAGGCACAGAACCTTGCCTGATAGGGATGCAGTCCCTGCAAACGCTGTATTAAGTTTTGGCTTCCTCTATATCTTTTCTTTGTCTCTATATACAGCAAATGACATTTTCCTTCAGCTATAGATCGGTGGGTTTGTTCAGAGGGCATTTTCTACATGATTCGTACATAACAACATCCCCAAATTTTTTATTTTTATTTTTATATTTAGAAAGCTGCAGAAAAACGTAGGTATGCCAGGGACATATTCAACTGATACAGCCTGAAAAAGCTGCAAGGATCTTAAATCTCCTTTTGAGATAATGTACAATATAAATTCTGAAGCAGTGGGCTGTCCCTTTCTGCCCATTTATGTTGATCTCAGTTGTTCTGTCATTGACTTCAGTAGACCCCTGATCTTAACCCAGAAATGTCCACATATGACAGAAGTACAACCATTTTTAACTTGGATTGTCAAGCCTAAAAGTGAAAAATCTCACCAAGAATTCTTGTGCAAAAGGTCCTGAACCAGACGCTGACACAACCAGCCCAGATAATGTGATGAAAACTTATCATGTATGTCTGATCAGGATTGTTTTCAACAGCAGTGTCCTTCATAATAACCAAAATGCTTTAACACCATCGGTCTGGCTAACTTACTTATTTAGCTTGCAGAACATCCCAGAGACGCTTTGACTCCAACGGATTTGCACCAAGGGGGAATTCACTCATCATATTTTCAAAATGATTTACAATAAGTCTGTACTGTTTTGACTAAACGGGAAGATAAAACTTCATTCTCATCTTTCTGTAAAGCCACTCCATTTTTGAAGATGGCTCCCAAGGAGCAAAGAACCACAGAGCTTCAAAGCAATGGAGAAACACTTGGCTGAACACTCCAGGCCCCAGTTAGACAGGCTTATTTTGTGGGCTACTTTGCTATGGTGCTGTGAAATGGAAAAAGAGAGAAGGGTAAAAAATGCACGTGGTGGAGGGGGGTGGAAATCACATTTATAAGGCGATAAAATTCTGCCTGACTCAGATCAAATGCTTGTGTCACTGCTGCCAGGCAAAATTATGGCAGATCAGTATTAACAGTGCGTTCTTTATTGCAAATCTATAGTCCTTCCTCTCATATTTATTTGTGGCAATGGGTCAATACAGAATCCTTAAAAAGTACATATATGTATATGCACATAAGAGTCATAGCCAGTAATGCTAAATTTGTGTGCATGCACGTGTGCATTTCGCTTCATTTTGCTCCCATTTGCCACATGAACGTTTTTTCAAATACATTCATTATTGTGACAACAGGTTGAATTTGCAATTCACCATCTGCTTGAACAACATTAACCTTCATGTAACCTCGTATTATCATTGTTAGGCTTTGTCTGAAATTTAAAATCCTCCTAAAATAAGCTGGGGGGACAACCCTTGCACTTAACATCATCTCTTCAATTATAAGCACAATCAGCCTTCTCTAGTGAAGTTGAAAACTTGCGTTTGAGATTGATTTTACTTACTGAAACATAGTAGATTCTTTTAAGACAGCACTAGTGTGTTCATAACTGCCTTGTACCATGGTATAGTGTTCAGACCCCCCTCCCTCCCCACCTTTCAGAAGGTGTAACTTCCGAACAAAACTGCTGCACTGCTGAAGTATGTTGCCTTTTCTCTGCTTTTGGAGACAGAAGTGCATGATCTGCCAACCACTGTAAGTACCACAGTGCTCTTCCTACAGAATTTCTTCAAAGGACATTGAGTTTCCACTGAAAAATACAGCCAAGCCCCTCTAGTAGGAGTATTAACACAGCTTGTGGTGCAACCTAAGCATGATAAGGCAGTGGGCACTGCATCCGGCACTTGCTTCTTGACAGCGAAAGTATGGAATGAGACTAAGAAAGTCCAGTGAGTGCCAAACATATCACACATTTATCTTACCATTTTTGTGAGAGCGTTAAGCCTTTCCATACACCCAAATCTAACCCCCCTGACAGAAAGCTGATTATACGTACACTTACAGTATGTGCACAGCTGGATAACGGAGCAGCTTTATTACTTTTAAAAGATATCTCATATTAGAGACAGCATTTTAAATCAAAATCCAATTCAAAACCTCTTTCCTGGAATTAAGTCACCGTTTAATAATTGAGGCTACAGCATCTCTGTGCTTCTCTTCCAGAGAATCATAGAATGGTTTGGTTTGAAGGGACCTTCAAGCTCATCCAGTTCCAACCCCCTGCCACAGGCAGGGACACCTTCCACTAGAGCAGGTTGCTCCAAGCCCCTGTGTCCAACCTGGCCTTGAACACTGCCAGGGATGGGGCAGCCACAGCTTCTCTGGGCACCCTGTGCCAGCGCCTCAGCACCCTCACAGGGTAGGTAGTGAAGGAGGAGGTAAGTATCTTCCTATTTCAAATGCCCAGCATATGTTTGGTTTGGACCACAGCTGGCACATCTGTTTGCAACTTCCATTCACTCCAAGCACCAGTCAGCCATGAGAGAGTCCAGTTCAGGAAAACTTCCCTGTATGTGAAGTGGCACATTAAGCCATTAAGGACATGCTTAAGTTTGAGCACTTGCTTAAGGCCCTTTCCTCAATCACACCCAAAGTCAAAACACATTTTTCAATTACCTGATTTGGAAATGCCTGAGCTCTCCTTGATTTCCCTTCAGCTAGAGTGCTTAACAGCCCCAGCTTCATGGACTCAGGGTCTATGCACAAGGAAACGGTGACAGTCCTGCACATGCCTACCTGCTATTGCCCCATATTTCCAACTCTAATTTCTTAATATCATTTGGGCAATGTGTGTCAAACGAGACCACAGAAGACACAAGGAAAGAAGCCCATTAACCACTTCATGGTTCATGTCATGGTTTCACTCTTAAAACTGCCAAGAGGAAAGTTAAGCAGTTTTTCTGAGATTTAGATATTTCTGCAGTATTTAAGCTATCTTTATATAAAATATATTCTTTAATACTTTAAATTGTTGCTTTCCTAGCAGCAAAACTTGTATTGTCTGTCAACTAGATACTCAGCTATACTTTGGTCCAGAAAGGAGAAATCCAGGTTTGCAGCTACAAGCATTTGGAAAGATAATACTTTGCTATTTTTATTATTTCTGAGAAGAACATGCTGCTTCCCTGGCTTTCCAGAAATGTACAGCCTTTACCTTATTTTGTTTTCTCTCCTTACAGACCACAGTGCTCTGGGCTGCTAGTCCTCTGCTCAGTTCTAAACAGACCTTTCCACTGTCAATACCAATATCCATTAACAATATATTTTTATATATACTGTACAATTTACTTTCATCATCCACTACCACACTGCACTTAACATTCAGAAATTAAGTTGGCAGTCACTGGTCACCATTGCCACTGCCTTTGAAATCTAACCTTTCCCTGTGTGCCTCAGATGGGCTTTTTGCAGTGATGAGGGAAGCCCAGTTGCTTCCATTTTATCCTTTTTCTTTTTTACTGCCCCCCCCTCACCTGTAATAGCATTGGCACAAGAGAAAATTGGTAGGAATGAAGAGAAAAGATAGCCACTAAAATCAAGTTCGAAAACACCCTTGGATCTCTGAGGAAGGCTGGATCTGGGTCTGAATTCTGACATTTCTTCTCTCTGGTCACGACCAGGGATAAAATTTCCTGCCATCAATGAAAGCCATCACACCTACTAGTAATAACTGTGGCACTGGGAACGCTGGGATCCCAGTCCTGTAGAGGCTGAATGATGTACCTGAGGATTTAGATGGCAAAGATGTGTCACTTTGAAAATAAACATCTTTGTTTTGTTTCTACATGCTTGTTTGCTATAAATGCTTTAGCTAAGCCTCAATAGCTATATTTCACTGGGAGAACATTATCTGTTGACAATTATGCAATTCTATTAACATCATTACCTTTTTAATCTATGAAAGGTTACATTAAACAGAAAGAAGGCACACAGGAGACCACAGGAAGGAACGTACCTACCCTTTCAGGGGAAAAAAAAAGATTATTCAAATGATCATCCTGACATTTATTTTTATACAAAGGAAAACAGAACAAGAAACGTAACAGGGTATTTTGGTGACCTGAATACCAACAGAAAGTAAATTAAAGCTCACACAATAAATGCAAATGACAGGACAGATTCTTCCCTCTGTTTAGATATGTTTACAAGGGTGAGGCGAATAAGATTAACTGGCAAATGGACAAAGCACAGTGAAGATGGAAGAGAATGATCTAATGTATGCTTCCTTACCATAGACCCTTAGCCGTCTAAAGAATCTAGGAGAACCTAAAGCAACCACTATATTGAAACATTAGTAGCATAAGAGCCTTCACAGCCATAGGATGAAACACATCTACCAATGGACATTTATGCCCAGCCCAGAATTGGATGAAAAATCCAGCACAATTTCCAGCAGCCAAGCTATTCCTGTTGCAGGGGCTTTGCAGAGAGCAGAGCTGGCTCAAATGCATCCCCTCCCATGCGCACAGCCCCCAGACCCATACACTGGAGTGAGCCAACTAGAGCAAAGAGGAGCTGCAGGCTTTCTCTGCAACTGGAGGTGGAGCATTACAGCATTATAGTATCCATGAAAACATGACAGGGGGAACGAATTTGCTTTTCTTTCTTTTCCACAAAGGGGGAGAGGGGTAATGGCCCTGATTAATTTAGTAGGTTATACACTCTGAATACTGTGCTCAGTTCCACCCAGAAGGCTCCTTCCTAAGCAGGACTACAATTCAAGTTTGTCTTAGCGACCAAACATACCACTGCTCTAGTTGCTTCCAAAGCATTACCTTTCAGCCACGTTCCCTGGCCAGCAGCATACAAAGCTCTGGAAGCTGGTAAATGCTTCTTGACTTCCCAAGTACTTGTGGCTTGTGGTTTTTAATTAACTCTGGGAGAAGGATAGGCAAATAAATGGGGAAGAATTGCGTATTCTGCTTGCTAAAACTGAAATGAATGTGCATATGTGTTTCTGATCAAGCATAGGCAAAGGACAATTGAGACAGCAGAGAAGTGATGTTTAGGACACTGCAACTGACTGACTTTGCTACCTTAGAGTACCCATTAGTTACTAGTTAGGAGATTTCAGAAATACCTGTTTACAACCATCATCTGTTCAAATACCTCTGGATAAGCTTATGACCTTTAGTTAACTGTCTCTTTGGGTCACTCAAGCACTCTTTATCTTCCCTTTACACAGTGAACACAGCGTACGAGAGATCTGTAATCACAACCCAGAAAGTAGAGAGAAGGAGGTTATTTTTTGTACATCCTGCCAGTGCTTGAGAGGTTGTACACTAAATAGAAGGGGCACCCGAAGCAGAACACAACCATTGGGGACATCTTGCCTGGGAGCTGATGCTGTTCTGCGAAGCTGAATAATGGCCAAATTGCTAAGGAATTCTAGCAATTGCACCCCTATTTGACCTCAGGACAAATCACCAAGAGCCAGATTATGACTTCTTATGATGGACAACGCTTTGCTCCATGTGTATGAGTAGCTGTATTATGAGCTGGTCCTTGGAACTCAAACTTCCACTAAGAAAATCACATTTCCTATGAAAATGTGCATATTCAGCTCTTAGATTTTTCACTGTTCCTCACTTGCTCTTTTCCTAATTTTCATTTTGAGACTTGGGCTCTGCACATGGTTGCTGTCAGACAGAAGTAAAGAAATACTAGTAGTTTAGTATGCAGAGCCAATGGAAGGCATGAAAGTACAAGAACACTTTTTATACTTTATTTTGTAGCTATGATAACGTGTATTTCTAATGATGCTCCTCACAGAAGTATTTGCTTGCGCTTTACTAAGCAGTCAGGATTACTCAATCCAGAACTACACTTCCCTACCTGTCTTGTCTTCACCTGAAACGACTGATCAGAAGACTGTACTTATAATACAAGTAAGGGGTAATGCCTGCCACAAGTCAACATCTACAAGGACACAGCACTTGAAAAAGTCTGTACAGAATGGAGAAACTTACAGCAGCCCACATGTTCTCTGTGAAGAGCTATTACCATAGACATTTCAGTTAGAAGGCACCTCTGGAGGTCACCTTGTCCAATCTCCTTCTCAAAGCAAGATTATCATCAGTGTGGATTCTACTTCTCCAAGTATTTTTAAAACAAACTGGTAATTTGCAAACATTGTGTTTTCTAAACAATTTTTTATAGGCAATGAGTAAAAGATCTATAAATAAAACCATTCATGAAGGCACAAGAGATCACACATCTCTGTCTAGCTGCGAGAAGACCTTTCACCAGATCTGTGAGTTGACTAGTTGTTACTATGACTTTAACTTACATTGAACTCAAACCACAAACCAGCCTCTGGTTGGCCTTTACTCACAGGGAAAGCTGGTCATGGCACACAACCGCGTTCATACGAAGACAGCCCTGCATTTCTCCATGAAGAAAGATAAGGCTACACCACTGAGAACTTTGTATGTTCTAGTCAGTCACCAGCAAGCAGATCCCCCGTAAGTGGTCAAATACATCTTCTGTGTATTTGGGCCATTTCTATGAACTTGAGAACTACTTCTATGAAAAACAACACTTCATCTGCAGTCGTGTTATTTCTACCAAAGTGTGCTCAAAATAAAACTGAGGTCTGAAACAACTGGTTGCAGCAAGATGACAGAGTAACATTTAAGTTCAGAACACTGTATTTTCTGTACTTTAGGCTGAGGTTTTTACGAAAGTCTAAGCTATTCAGGCAGTAAAATTTTGTTGGAATTCTAACAACTGTTTTAGAGAATTGTCACTAACTCACTAGCACCACCTACACATGCCAGTGGCTACACTTAGGCAATATTAATGCAGCTAGTAACTGCAGAAAAGATAAATTAGTCCCTGTGGGGGTATTATGGAGCTATAATTTCAGTTCAAGTCTCTATGACAGTACAAGCCAAGAGACTGAAGTCTGAATCACACTGAACCTAATTAGAAATGGAAAGCTTTGGAAAACCAACTAAATCTTTCCTTTTAAATGGCATGCTGTACTAATACATCAAATGGGTTTACATGCCTTTTACTAGTTTCCACTAAGACTAGGTCCATTTCAGAACTCATTCTTTAACTGTGATGTTATCTGAAAAGAAGCCTTTCCAAATGCCAAGGTAAATAAGAATCAGGAAGGTGATGGATGAAAAAAGGAATGTGCTCTGCAGACAGACGTCAGTATATAGATACAAATTCAATTAAGTAACATTTACCTGGGCACTTATGTTCCAGTCCTGCTATTAGATCACCACACTTAAGCCCAGACACCTTCAAAAGATTGTAGCTGGCCAGGAAAATCTGCTTCCTTGAATGGGAAAAGCTTTGGATACATAAATGTTCAGAATAAGTTTTCCTCTGACCGCTAACTAGAATGAAGAAAGATGCCATCCAGCTCCATATGTGGTACCCAAGTACCTCAGCAGCCTTGAAACAGGATTACCAGACTCATTATACGGCATAGCAAAAAGCGTGGCTCTTCTGACTGCTGATGTTTGGAACTAAGGGCTGTCTTTCCTTGGGGTTTTTGCTTGTGGTTTTTTTTTCCCCTTTCTTCCTGAAGAATTGCAATAAGCACTTGGCAATAACCCAGGGATTCTGTTTTAGAAACTGTACAGACGACACCTACACAGAGATGTGTTTTCTGTTATTGAACCTGTACTGGCTATTAGAGACTTCAGAAAAAGTACTGGGTTACAGATCTGCTGAAGCTGAAATACCTGCTGTTCCTAACAATCTCCAATTTGCTCTTGGGCTCAAAAACACCCATTAGCTGCCTCTCTTCAGGTCACTGAAAGCTTAGATTATCAACTACAAAGCAGACTGCTTATGAGTCTCTTCTATCCATGTCCCGTAAGTATGTTTCTTTGGTTTCATACACCAACAATAGGCAATAAATGACACGTTGTTGTCTGCGTCATCTGCACCTGGAAAGCTGAAGATTTAAATTAAATGGTGCGACTCCACAGATAAATGTGTTCCTAATCATTCTCACAGTATTTGTGAGTGTTGTAACTGGCTCAAACACTTTTGACTTTGCCAAGCAATGTTCCTGCTGGGAATAGAGAGATAATGAGATTTTTAAAAATGGTTGAGATGGAAATGAAAGTATGTCCACGTAACTTGAGAAAACTGGCTACGTGGCATATTCAACACACAGATTTCATCCTGGCTTCTATGCATATTCCATTTAGACAGACATTATCATATCTCCGACTTACCACCTGTCAGCTCTAATCTGATTAACACATTGTGCGTGCACGCTACAACCCACCGAGAATGCGCAGTAAAACTGGTTAGCATCAACCACCTTCTTCTAAAAGGTTTACCTAAAACGGACCTCACCTAATCACACTGTTGTGCAAGTAAAGAAAGCTGTAACATAGAATTAGCTATTGGATGTCAGCTGACGGCTGGAAATTTATTAAGATAGGACAATTTGCAGGCTTTCAGGTAACCACAAAGGTGAATGCTTTGTCTGAAAACCAGAATTTAACTATTGCATTTATCTTCAGGTTAATGTAAATAATCAAACCTGTGACAGGTTTAGTGTATGTAATCTTATGAAATTCTCTCATTCTGAAGCAATGAGCAAAACCACTTGGCATTTGTTTAATGCCTTTTACAGGACCTCCAAATGCTTTATTTCATTAAGGGCCGCAAGTCCATTTGCTGAACACAGTTTAACTGATGTGTCAAAACCTCATTAAAACCCCCCCAAAATTTCTGTAAAACAGCCAGAAATAGAATCCAGCCCTTTCTAACTTGTCTTTTACATCTCATTTGAATCACTGCCTTCTGAACTAATACCAAGTACAGGCACCATTGAAGAACTGATGCTAGCAACTGGCTACAGGAGGTCTTTGCTTAAGAATCAATGGCATTTTGTCATCTGCTGCTTCAAAATGTAAGTAATCTTTGCTTCACCTTTATTTGCTCACGGGAAAACGTTCAAGATTAAAAGTTGTATCTCCTCTCACTGCATGCAGCCTGGGTGGAGTGAAAGACTATCATTCATGGAAATGATGAGAAACTAGAAAGCGCCTCCTGATGGGTTTTGTACACAAACGGGCTATGAAATAAAAAATGGCCTGAGGTTATCTTTACTGTAAGTGCCAGATGACTTCATACGGTTTACTCTTTGGCTGCAAGCTACTATCCATGCTTCTTTAGCATAATTCCTGCATAAGCAGGAGGCACGCACTTGGCTCTTACGCAAAGTTCTCTGCAATGCACCTGCTTTTCTGCTTCTCATTTTGCACATTTCCAGCTTAGATATATTCATCATCTCAATAACAGAACATTGGACCTTACCAAGAAAACAAATTCAAGAATGTCATAAGTAATTCTTTTCTTTGTTTGCTGGGCAAAATACCAAGAGGCCTAACACTTTGCTGCCAGCACAGAAATGCGCGTGTCCATGCACTTAAAAATGAAATGGCATAGACCAGGTTGTTTTGTTTCTCTAAGCAGCTTTTCATGTAACTATTACAACTATCGTGGCACATGGTACATCAGTGGTAAAATCCTGATATCAATCCTTCATATGATTAAGAGCTTTTAACTTTTTTATTTCTCTCCCTTTCCTCAAACCAATGTGTATTATTTTACATTGTTATTACACACCTACTCCTGTAATCATAATGTGACACCATATCATGATAAAATACATAGTGGAAGTATCAGTCTCTTTTTTTAATGAAATTTTACAGTATTGACAAGCATTAAAAGCAGCTACTAGTTAAAGAAAACTGCAATAGCTTATTTCTTTGTTAAAAGTATCTCCTTGCTTGCTTTTCAGTTTTACAGGGGCTACTCAAAAGTATCTGCTAAAGTTTTCTAATTATATTTTAGTTATATATTGCATTATGTCAGAATCAGGTATGTTATCATATGATACACTTGTCATGCCTTTCAGGAAATAAAGTCAAAATATGAGATGAATGTATTTAAAATGAACTTGCTTAAGTTTATCTCAAGATGAAATATGCCAAGTACAGTTTTGCAGCTTCTTGTTGAAAGTATAATCTTGTTCACCACTGAAATGTTCTTGTTCACTTCTGAATTCTGATAACTCCCAGCTCTGTTAAGCACAAGGAGCTTCTCACATATGCTTTTCATCAGTTCCTTAAACCCATTCATGCAGCAGCCAAGGTAAAGACTGGAATTAAATTGAAACCAGCTCCAAAGAAGGTCAAACAACCACCCTTGAGATTTTTCGCAAGAGCACAGATCACTGGCTCAACTGGACAAAACCACAAGCTACTTAAACCCCACCCCAAATCTTAGACATGATTCTATTTCATAGTGGAAGCCTTTCTAACTCATTTGTAAGAGACAGAGAACACAGAAAATAAGCATCATGTTGGACTGTAATAGACAAAGGGTCAGAAGCTGCCTTACCTTACAGGTTGCCTATTTATGATAATTTTCTGCAATTTAATTCTAAAATAAGTATGTTTCATGAAATCAGTGGCTGACCATCACTTAACTCTGTCCTTGCCCCTGAGGAAGAACAGTTCTAAAACAAAGTCAGTCTTTTCAGTCACAGAGGAGCAGTTTAAAGCCTTATCCTAACAAGGCGAATCCTGGGTCTCCACCTAATAAGCAAGACAGCTGGGGGCTAATGGACTTCAGCACATTGAAAAAGGCTGTGACTATGCCAAAGGTGTATTTTACCCTGAAATTCTGACCAAACAGGGGAGGAAAGCAAGGATGTGAGATGGGAAAGGTAGCAGAGCTGAATATGAAAGATAACCACTCTCAAGTAAAACCCTGCCTTGTTGGAAGGCAATAACAAGGACTTCTGAGTGCTGGTGGGGCTGGGACTTATACAGACCACACTACTTCCTTAGTGTAAAAAGAAGAGCCTGATGATGCAGTGGCAGGCTATGCATGGCTAACTCAATGTTTTCCTCAGCCTGCTTCTGCAGGACTCTATTACACCAGTTTTCTGTGAAGACAAAATAAACATTTCCTAAAAACTGACACCTCAAGATTAGCTAAAACACAGCAAGAAAGGCTACAGTAACAAGAGATTCAAAGGTAAAGACTAAAAAGAAATTAATATGATTTAATTAACACACTAATTAACTAACAGAATAATGAGAGGGACCTCTGATGAATGAAATTAAGATAACACAATACTTTTTGAATAAATGCACTGTTGCTCTTTAATGATCAACTTAGTAATGTGGAAGAGCTTAAAGAAGGCTGAAGATCTCGCAAATGCCTGATTTATAACAGAAGAGAAATTCATGAGAAAAATCTTCTTAATCTGTTATAAATCCCCGATTCAACTTAGAATGTGCTCCTAAATAAGGCTTTGCTGAATATACAGGTACCAAACATTCCTTCCCGTCTTTCTGTTTGGTTTTATTTTTGTTTTATTTTTATGTTTATAGAAGCAGATTTAAAGAAGCAGCAGCTCAGTTAACTAACACACCTGGAAATAACCCTGAATCCCAGCTCTTCAGGCAGCACCCCTCAGTGCAGCCCCACTGACTTCAAAGCCAATCTGCCTCAGTTAAGAGCCTGTTCAGAGGAGCACAGTAGAGGAACACAACAAAGAGAAGCAATGACCACTTAAACCCAACCCAAAACAAAGCAATACCCCCCCCCCCGCTCAGGTTTAGGAAGCCTATTTGGGATGTCCCACCTTGCATAGATGCATGATTCTGTGTAAGGGTTGCCAAGAACTGAAACCTCCACGTGAGGAGAGGGCTGGGGGTCACAGCACCAATATATTGAGGCTAAACGAAACTTATTATTCAAACTCAATTAAAGCTGCACCAACATCAACTGCAGACGTGGGGTGTCACATGGATTCACCACTACACTGCTGAATGTTACACTTTATGGTCAATAACCCATAATGTGCACTCACTCACCTACAGGGAGGCTCTCAACCCCGGCTGCCCTGAGAGGACCGACTCAAAATGGCGACCACGGGGCTCCTGCTATACCCAAATGGCAGCTGAGCTGCAGGGCCGGCGCCCGCCAGCGCCCCCGTGTGGCTAGGCACTGCCCAGCGGTGGTGAGCAGTTGTGCTGTGCATCACTTGGGGTTCCTGAGAGGTCATTGATCCTTTTTCGCTGTTGTCTGTATTTTTATTACTTCTATTATTAGTATATTTCACTTACTTTCAATTATTACGCTGTTCTTATCTCAAGATTATTCAAATTCTTCCAATTCTCCTTTCCATCCCACCTGGGGGGTGGAGTGAGCAGCTCAATGCTATTTAGTTGCTGGATGGGTTTAAACCAGGATGGCTGTGCTCACCTCCTGCGCTTGCTGGCCAGAAAAGGGAGAGCATCCTTGACATACAGCAACAGCTCATGCTGCCTGGGACGTTACTAAACACAATACACATCAGTGGCTCAAACACAGAATCACAGAGTCACAGACTGGTTTGGGTTGGAAGGCACCTTAAAGCTCATCCAGTTCTAACCCCCTGCCACAGGCAGGGACACGTTCCACTAGAGCAGGTTGCTCCAAGCCCCTGTGTCCAACCTGGCCTGGAACACTGCCAGGGATGGAGCATTCACCTGATGAAGATGTCTCTGCTCGTTGCAGGCGGTTGAACAAGATCACCTTCGAAGTTTCCTTCCAACCCAAACTATTCTATGATTCTATGATACATACAAATGTCTGAATCCATTCCCTCAGTAGCAACATCAAATAACAAGACCAAGTCAGTGTAAGGTACTAAGGGACCTGAGCCATCTTCTCAACTGTTAAGATTTGCTTCAAAAGCACAGGACTCAATTCAAAGAAGTGGGTTGTTTTGCTTTGTTTATCATAGTGATGACTACAAATGCCTTTGCAATTTTCTATGGGGAAAAAAAAAAAAAAACCCTGCCACAAATTAAATCTAAGCTTACCTCAGTTTGGGAGGCAAAGCAAAAGAAACCCACAACAGAGTACCAATATAGAGCTATCAAAACAAAGTTTTTCTACCATTTCTATGATGAAATTTCCTTTCTTTCTAACATTCATTGCTTTAAAAGGAGATGTAAAAAGAATTATTATTAGTCTTACGCTTCAAGATACACAGCACTGTAGAGAGCATAACACCATTATTAAGATTTTAGTTTTTAAAAGACAGAACAGCATATGGGAAAGTCAAGTAAGAGCAAAATTGGAAAAGATTACAGAGGAGGAGGTAACAACCTGTACTTCTAAGAAGCAGATTAGAAAAGAATTCATAAGTAATGGGAGGGACTCAAGAACTGTGGCAGACAAACTATGAGACATTATTTTCTGTATAGAGGTAGTCCAAGAAGATGTGTAGGTCTGAATACCTCACAAGAAACAGAGTTGGAAAAGACTGGAAGAACATGGAATAAATTCCCTCTTCAGTGAAATATCGTCCAGGTTGCTAAGCTCTGAACTATAATGAATATTTTTAAACGTAGCCAAAATTAGAGACACTATTATTTTGTCTTGTCCCCGTACCACCAGTTTTACAAAAGAAATGTTCCGGGTCATTAGTCTCTGACATAAACTAGAATACTTATGTTTAAATGTAATAAAGCCTTCATTAAATTCTGTTCTGTGTGTTTTCCACCTACTGTACACATCCTATGAATTACTGATCGCAAGCCTTAGGCAAAGGCAAGAGGAAAAAAGAGAGCTGAAGTGAAAGATTCATTATTTTTTTTTCTTAGGGTGAAGCAGGCTGAACACACATGAGATTGATTCTGATATGTTTACTCACAAGAATAGCATCATCATTGCATGAATAGGCTGGCTGATTTCAATGAAAATGCAGAGTAATGCATTATTCAGTTCAGCTAATGGAATCAGAATCTGGTTTAATTTGAATTAAGAATGAGTAAGGTGAGCGAGTAAGAAACAGAAAAACAAGAAACAATCCAAAGTGCAAAATACAACTCCATCTCTATCTCTACTAGTTCCACATTTCAGACCTGGGCTGTCTCCCAGCAAAGCATGAGAACTTTTCCCTTCGTTGTTAATTCCTGCCCTGTTGCTACTCAACCACAAAACAGGGAGCTAAAAGCAAACATGCCATCTAATTCTGCCCCTTGAGAGCAACCGTACCATTCAGTCCAAATCTGCTTCATAAACTTATCAAACTCCATCTTAAAAGTCATTCATTATTTTGTCTCCATTATTTCTACTAGAAGGTTTGAGAACCTTACTTAATGGTGGCTATTAACCCTCTTCTAATCTCCACTCCAAATTTATTCATAGCCAGTTAAGACTCATCCATTCTCATGCCACCATTGTCATTTACCTTACATACTTGTTTTCCTCTTGGATATTTAACCCTGCTAAATTTATAGCTAACACTGATCATCCGAAACCTCATTTAGTTAAACTAAATACACCCAAACAATTAATCTCTTCTCCTGTGCCGAACTTTGCGTACCCCCAAACCACTGCATCTTTTGCAACGTGATTTTGCTTTTTGGGTACAAGTGGATGCTTTTCACTGTTATCTAGAGGAGATGAAGGCAAGAGCTTCATACAGTGACAATGACACATCCTGTTTCTATCGAAAGTGACCTGGCTGGTGTATTTTAAACTTAGTATTACATTTAAGTGGGACTCCAAAGTTTGCTCGTAAATATGAAAAAACTTCAACCAAACCACACAACTGACCCCCACCCAATTGCAGAAAGATTCATCTATGTTCCTTCCAATTCAGAGACACCAAATCCTCTATTCGTCTTGTCTATATACATAGCGCTTATGCCTTCTGGAAAGAAAAGATTGTTTGAAGGTTAGGAAATGAACCCTAAATTTGGAAAATAAAGACAGCTGCTCCAACCAGAGTCCTGACACATCATCTGGTTCCACATCTACTAGGACAATGATATTCCCCCACTTAGTAGACACATGGACTGCAAGGTGGGAACATAGTTCCATGTTGAGGGTGCTCAAGTATGATAGGGTCGTGCAACAATGATAATGCAAAGCACAGGTCCCAGGCTAAGCAGCTTTAAATGCAACATTCAGAAATGCTTGCAGCCAAGTCCCAATGGCTTTCACATCACAGCCCTGCAAAGTTCCTTTATGTCTAAACATGCACATGAGGGTAGGCAGCAATAGGCCAGCAAACACGAAACAGGACTCTGCATCAGTATTTCTCACCAAGACAACCAGTGGCACACATAAAGGTAGTGCACAGGGATCCCAGCATCACCCACTCTCAGGGAGCACCTAAGATGCAGTACCACGTCCTGCACCACACATGCCAGCAGCCTGAGTTGACACAGTAATTCCCAAGAGTGAGTGAAGCTTGGGAGCTTCCTCTTATCTGTGCCACCTCCAAAAGCTTTGACTTAAAATCACTATTGCTATTTGACTTAAAAAATCCTATCATTCGGTGTTACTGTTCCCATCTACTCACAACATCAGATTCCTCCTCCAGTGACACCTAGCTCTTCAACTATCTCCACTCCCAAAGATACAGAAGTCATGTACCTTCTGCCTTCTCAAGTCCCCTTCTGATAGCTTACATTTCATTTCTGCCCATCTACCATATCATTCTATTACGCCATTTGTATTGGTTTACTGAATGCTGACATGCGAGATGTTGCTGTAGGCAAGTCCCTATGTAAAGGAGTTCATGATGCAAGTAATGCAAGCTGAGCCTAAACAGAAACCCAAATTGTATTACAGTGTAGCAGTTCAGTTATATATTTCCTAAGAAATGTTGGGTAAAACAGTATTTGTTGAAAAATACAGTTATCTTCTCTAAAACTGACCTTGGTTACATGTGTGAAGCAACCTGGCAAAAAAAACATGTCAGAAAAAACAGAACAAAAATGGTTATAAAAATCAGCTGTATTTTTTTTGGCTTGTTTCAAAATGATTTGTTTTAAAATTACCTTAAAAAAAGTCATATAAATCCAAAGACATTTCAAAGGTCCTGAAAAAAGGCTGCCTTTGGAAAATTCAGAACTGTTTCAGTTGAGGACAATGCATTCTTTTAATGCTCAATATTTTTCATGGGATACACAGAATCACAGAACGGTTTGGGCTGAAGGGACCTTAAAGCTCATCCAGTCCCAATCCCCTGCCACAGGCAGGGACACCTTCCACTAGAGCAGGTTGCTCCAAGCCCCTGTGTCCAGCCTGGCCTTGAACACTGCCAGGGATGGGGCAGCCACAGCTTCTCTGGGCACCCTGTGCCAGCGCCTCAGCACCCTTATAGTGAACATAACCCAATCCTATTTTGCCCCTAATCAGAAGCTATTAATGCATTGCAGGACTTCAGATTTAAGCCATGCACTGTGTGCAATATGATCCTCTCTGTTTGCTAACACAGACAGAAAATAAAAGCAGAAGCAGTGAGGATGTTGCTCTGGCCCTCAGACAAGGGTAAAGTTTAAGGAAGCACGAAGGTCACAGGATGAAGAAAGAAAACCAAGCTACAGTGAGAATTGCTGCATACTGAGAGCTAATGTGCACAAACAGGCTAGACAGAAACAGATGGGATGTGGGAAAGTGGGAGAGCATTGACTGATGACACCTGACTGCCAGGTGACCCTGTAGGTTTGAGGGCTGGCATGGCACCTGAAACAATGCCAGCAGCCACTTGAACTGCCCTCTCCCCTCTCACATTTCATTAAGCAGACTCACCTTGGTCTACTGCACTGCAGAAGAGCACACACAGAGATCCCAGCATCCCCAAATTCATTCAGCTACCCCAGTTTATCGAGGAGCTGTTTCACTAATTGCTGTTCACTGCTGCGGGTGTACTCCTTTGTTGTGGCTCAGGGCAACTCTGTTTCAGAAGATTCTGTGTGTCACGTATCCTGTTCTAGTGTTTCTGTAAAACTTTACTTTGGGATGGAAGGAATGTACCAGCAAAGCACCAGGATGTGAAGTGCTATCTTCAGGCCTCATTTATGGCTTGAGATACATGTCAGCAGGGTTTCATCAAATGCTATTCAAGTGACTGCTGTTTTGGTATGTTTTTCATGGGCCCCTAATACAGCAAGTCATGCTAGGACAGCGGGATAACAGGCTTCAGTCCACTGCTACTCCTGGCTCCCACTTGGACAGAGAAGCAGTTATACATGAAGAGCGGACAGTTCTGGGGTGTTTGAGATACATCTAGATTTGGGCCATGGTCAGTAGCTCTTCTGCTAATAGACATCTGCTATATTTGATCTTACACTTATGGACTTCAGCCCCCATCTGGAACGGCTTCTGCCGAGCATCTCCCTTCCCTTCCAACAGGCCAGATCTCATTTCTTGTGCAAAAGGCTACTGTAGTTATGCCTGAACATTGGATTGCACAGGAGAACTTGGAGATCTGGCCAGTTGCGAAAGCTAAGCTCTATTCAAATACAGACACATTCTTTAGAGACCCAGAAACTCCTGCAAATGGCCTTGCAGAGTTTCCTGAAGACCCTTATGTGGGTTTAGGAGCAGGATTTTATAGGGCACATGCATATTGTGGTACTCTGCAAAAATGTGGGGGGTCCTGACTTTAAACACCAATGTTTTGGTCATCTATTTTTAATAGTTACCCAAGCTGGATAAGTTATCTTATAAAAGACAGTGTTGAAAGACAGGTACTCACTAGGCAAAAAAGCATTTTAATTTATGGGTATATATAGAGAAAAATCCAGCTTTTGTTTCTGAACTCCAGCAACTCAAAACCAGCCAAATACATATATCTCTTGAATAATAATAATAATAAAAATGCTTTGGGCTGAGACATTTTATGCCAAGTCACACTCCAGAGCGGAATTTTATGGTCAAGTTATAGATCTGAAAAATATGGGCTTATAATGGAAATCCTGACAGACCCTAGTAGGCGCTCCTATAATATCTTGAATTTGATTTAGGAGTGGTTTTCAATAATGCTTTCCCAAGCCAGTCTGTTGGGGACTGCTAGGAAAAAAACCTAAGGTTTTTGTTTCTTTTTCCCCCCAGTGCAGCTCAGAGTACTTGATGATAAGCTGGTATGCTCAGGCAAAGCCAACCTTTTGGGCTTCTGTAGCCTCCAGCTGTCAGGTCCCCAGTATGAGAGGCCCTATAAATGTCAGTGCTAAGTGCGCCTTTCATTTAACAAAACAATAAGTTGTCTATCTCTGTGCAATAAATTGCTCATTTCTGTGCCTTTGCAAAGGCTGCTATGATTTGTAAATGGCTGGAAAATCTGCCCCTCTGCTTTTTTCCAACAACTATGAACCATGGAACACTGGATTTTGGGGGGAAGGGATGAGGAAGCCTAAATAATCCAGGAATCATCAGATTAAGACTGGAGAAAGAATGATTACTACCCACTCTAAACCTCTCCTGGTCACCGACAAGCTGAAAGCAAGTTAGCACCCTGCTCACAAGACCTTACTAAACACAGAGGGGTACAGCTCGCTCACACAATATGTAAGATACTGTGCGGAAATCTGCCACACTTGTGTTGGTAGTTCCAACCTTAGCTTAGTCCTCCAGTGCCTGCTTTGTGTGACCTTGTCATTGCCCGCACCCTTCACATTTATCCCCCTGCAAATTAAGCTGTCAGAAAGCTACGGGGCTTGCCTATGCTTGTCTTCCAGACAGCATCCTGAGTGGAGAGAGTCACCTTCAAAGGTTGAGTCATTCCACCCAGCTCTAGAGGTAATGACCAAATACACACACTGAAGACCACAAACAACTCAAACACCATCATACTGAGGTTATTACAGCATGCTAAAGAGCGTTTGAGGGTCAGAGGTAAAAGCACAAAGCTGGAAGAAAGATATCTCTATAATTTTTAGATAAACCCAAGCTTACGTTTTTGTTCCTGTGATTCTGATGCAGTTTTCCACATTCAAATATCTCTCCCCCAGAATAACACATGGAGTTCATGGAGTCACCAGTTAGCCAGTGTTAAAACCCTCAAAACCAAATGCATTATTATGAGAGAAATGAGGAAATTGAGGTGCTCTCCAAACCCTGTGATGAGACACAACAACATAAAAACTCTGGTGGGTGGCAGGCATGATGCTCCTGTGCTGTTTTAGAGCACTGGATGGGTACCAGCTAGAGGGAGCCAGGCAGCCAGAGAATGAGAACAAAGGAGAAATGACAACTCTGAAGAAAGAGCAACATGGAACAGAGGTTGACACAAGACACTGTAAAAGTACAGGAAAGACAAGAGTAAAGAAAGCAAATGACAAAATACAGAGAAAGAGTGAGCATGAATTTGATGAGCGGACAATCAGTCTGAGATGAGAGGAGAAAGAAATGAAAGGAATGAAAAAAACTGGTTCAGTATTTAAGTTGATGAATTTTATTGTGCCCGCCTTCATTTTAATACTTCTCACAGGAAACTACTCCCGTCAACAACTGTATTTGGTAGAAAAGATAAAGCAGTTGCTAAACCAGTTCAGTACTCCAGATGAAATGACTGGTGGAGGGAGGGAACTGCATGGAAGTCTCCATAAATATGTACATAACTATGCGAGAAAACATGGAATACTGTGTCCTCCAAGGAAACATGTGAGGTCAGAGATGCTGCAATTATTTTTACTAGGATCAAATTCCCTGATTTATTTGGAGAAATATTTCCAGCCACAGCAACTAACAGTCAAGAGTAGAGTCGCCAGGCCCTGATCCTATGTATGAGCATTCTAGTAATGCCTGCACTCAATTGTGCCCACATTAATCTGAGCATGGAAGGTCAGACAAGATGAACAAAGCCCTAGCATTCATTTACTGCTCTGTATTAGATGGAAAAATCCCCCAAAACTTAATATCTGAGACGATCAAAAGAAACTTCTTCAGTGCCTCACAAAAACCCAAGACAGTCCAGTTTACCACAGCAAGAAAGAAAACCGGCCCCTTCCACCTTTTAGAAGTTAAAAGCTAGGATACAGAATTCTGCAAGATCCACTTGTATTCTGTTGCAAAGGCTTCTCGAGTTCAAATGAACTTCTGTAACCCAGGGAGCTGCCCAGCAGGTACCAAAAAAGTCCTAGGGTATGGGCAAGGTGGGGTAACTCCCCCCTGAGACTTGATGGCAAACCCTCTTTCAGTGAGAGCTCTCCAGCTACACCAGAAAAAGGGCCCTTCATTTCAATCTGCCATCCGGGGATATCCAAGCTTTCCAGCAGAGTGAGGGAAATGGTCAGGATGAATATGAATAAGACAAGAAAACTGCACAGAGGGATTCAGGAGAGTAAAATGATACTTTCCCCACCTATTTTGATTTTGGGCCTCCACACAATTAAAGCCTTGTTTCAGTATGACTTTAATCTCACAGCCCTTGGTTTAGATCCTACTCTTCTATATGCTGCACATCCTAATAGAGCAGCCCCATTAGTAAACTACATTTATGCTAATGTACTTGCTTGCAGTGATAATTATCACAGCCCTTAGCCCTGGTCCTTGCCAGTGTGAGCACGTCAGGAGGGGTTGGTGTAGCATTATAATTATACAATTAGCCTTGTCATGGCAAGGAGCTCTGGGAATAGAGACATCTTGAAGTTTAAAATGTGAACAGCTGATAGATGACTGTCATTAAACTCCTCTGTTCACTCCATGATGGAATAGTCACTGAGCTGCAGGGTAGGCTTCTTTAACGAAAAAGAAAGACCTTGAACCACAGCCACTATCCTCCACCTCTTCCCAACCTGTCCAACCACCCCCAATTCCTCCCAGTTCACACAGCTTCTCTCTCATCACATCTGCAGCAAAATAACAAAAGCTGGCTCTAACAAGTCATTCCTAATCTATCAAGTCTTGGTGGATGAGAAAGGCTCCTCACCTCACACTACAGCCAAGGGGACCTCACTTGCCTCTGCCCTCCGGAGGCTCTGCTCAGAGCCTCCCTCACTCCCACACATGAGGAGCACAGGCCGAAATCATTTGATTTTGGATGCGAGGTGAGCGCTGTACCAGGTTCTGGGTCAGCTTGTCAGTTGCATAAATCAACATAGATCCTTTGAATTCCACACAGCCTGTGAATTTACACCCAGTTGAGAAGGACTGCCCTGGGGAGTAACAAAATACACCTTTCTCTAAAAAGCCTGGCATGGAAAGAGGCAGTGGACAAGCCCATTTGCAGAAGGGCACTGAGCCCAGTAACATGAACCAGCTAAAAGGGAGGGATAACAGCATGGCACAAAGCAGCAGTAAGGAGCCTTTGCAAAGTGCCTTTAGCTTGATAGCTCATGGAGACCCCCAGCTGCAGACCTGCACTGCCTGCAGAGAATTCTTAAAGCAATAAGAAAAGGAGGCTGGGAGGCACCTCACTGTTCTCTACAACTATCTGAAAGGAGGTTGTAGCGAGGTGGGAGCTGGTCTCTTCTCCCAGGTAACAAGCAATAGGACATGAGGAAACAGCCGCAAGTTGTGCCAGGGAGGTTTAGCTTGGATATTAGGAAAGATTTCTTCACTGAAAGGGTTGTCAAGTGTTGGAACAGGCTGCCCAACGAATTGGTGGAGTTCCCATCCCTGGAGGTATTTAAAAGACCTGTAGATGTGGCACTCAGGGGACATGGTTTAGTGGTAGACTTGGCAGTGTTAGTTTTACAGTTGGACCCGATGATCTTAAAAGTCTTTTCTAACCTAAATGATTCTATGACTGCAAGTGTGCTGGAATAATACTCAACAGGACTGAAGATGTGCATCTGCTTCATTAAAATTCAATCCCCAAGTTCCTCTCTCTTTTTCTTTCCTAGAGTGTTTTCAAATGTCGTCTTCTTGCATACCTGGATAACTGCTGCTGTGCAGGGCTTTAGTTAAGGTAATTTGAGAATTCT
Organism: Strigops habroptila; assembly: GCF_004027225.2. Taxonomy (NCBI): domain Eukaryota; kingdom Metazoa; phylum Chordata; class Aves; order Psittaciformes; family Psittacidae; genus Strigops; species Strigops habroptila. The sequence continues at coordinate 3,932,212 of NC_044281.2, forward strand.
TTTATATTGAAAAGGTATAAAAAATAATCCCCTGAAGTACTTGATTTTCCTTCCATGACATTCCATTGTATCAACTTACTTCGGCTTTACCTTGTTAGTATTCTGAAGGGCTGTGAATGAATTATTACAGTTCAGAATGCAAAAAACAGGTCTGGCAGCCCTTGGGGGATACAGGGCAGAGTAGAATGGGGCCCTGGCTAAGACCCAGGAGAGCTGAGCTCTCCTTCGCAGGCTATGTGATCATAGGCAAGCTGTTCTGTTTGTGGAAGACCGCTTCCTTTCTTGCTCTTCCTCTACCTTCTTTGGGGCAGGAAAAGTTCCTCTGCATTCAAACACTGCCCAGGAAAAACTGCTGCAGATGTAAAGCAAATCAACAGCCACAAAATGAAACCATAACCGTACCAGAAAAACCTCAAAACCAACACAGTAGAATAGGAGATGGGGCTGCCTGAGTTGAATTTCCATGCTGAATTTAGCAATTGTTGTATGCAACATTATAGAAGCAAAAACGCATTTCTGTAGGCCTGTGAGAGAGAGGCTAGCACAGCACAAAGCCCCATGAAAATAATTTCAACAGGATCTAGGCTAATTTTTCCACTAGAGTAACAGTGAGATGTTACAGCCTCAAATACAGGTGCCTTACAGTTAACCTCACCTACCAGCAAAGTGTAACCAACTCTTTCTGACTAGAATCCACATGATGTTTCTTCTTTTGAATGCATTTACATAAGAATGTCACCCCCACACCTCCAAGTTGCCAGGGAGTATGTCTGGGCAGCCCTTGCTAAGAAAAATGATATCAAACACATTGAAATGCGAATGCACAGTACCTTTTTTTGCTGTATGGAGACCTCAGAGCAGCCTTCCAGTGTCTGAAGGGAGCCTACAAGGATGCTGGAGAGGGACTCTTCATCAGGGACTGCAGCGACAGGACAAAGGGTAATTGGTTCAAACTTAAAACAGGGGAGATTTAGGTTGGATATAAGGCAGAAGCTCTTCCCTGTGAGGGTGCTGAGGCGCCGGCACACGGTGCCCAGGGGAGCTGTGGCTGCCCCATCCCTGGCAGTGTTCAAGGCCTGGTTGGACACAGGGGCTTGGAGCAACCTGCTCTAGTGGAAGGTGTCTCTGCCTGTGGCAGGGGGTTAGAACTGCATGAGCTTTAAGGTCCTTTCCAACCCAAACCATTCCAGGATTCTATGATTGACATATACCTGTCATACACTGGCTGACAAGGGTGTAATTCACCTACTGAGAATTCACTTCTAGGCTTGTGCTAACCTTACAGAATTTGATTCTCAATCCATTCCTCAAGTAGCCAAAACTATGGACATCCACAAAGCATTATTTCATCCTTCCATACCCTAAAGCCACCAAGATTGTCATTCTTGCTCTCACTCTAGGAAGTATCTTGATACATGGGCATAATTTACTGCTTTACTGGATGTCAAACTCCACATAAAAATGCTGTGCTGAACTCAGAACAAGAAGGTTAAACATTCAGTCCCTAAGTGAGACAGCACACATAGAAGCAAAGACACAAGGAGATACCTTGTGTATCTGTAAAGCAGAAGGGAAGAATCCCCTTAGACACAGCTGCTGTCTAACAACCCTGTTTTATGCAGAACGCTTGAGGGCTACTCTATTTTTATAACTTTCATCCATAAAATAAGCAGCTACAGCTCCTGAAAGAAGAACACAATTACCCTACAATGATACAACAGTCAGAATAAATTCGACACAATCTGTATAAGCAAAAAGAAAAAGCATCCAAGCTGTTTTCCACTGGCAGTAGATAATACTTAATAACTGCCCTGTCGTCAACCTTCACAAATGATCTCCAGAGCCATATGCAGGTTGGCAACCAGGCATAGAGCCTAACTAGTTTTTGCATCTAGTTGTACAGAAGTTGAGGCATATGGAAACGAACAGCCTGGCAGAACAAGTGAACTCTGAAGCAATGACTTCGATAAATAAATGCCTGCAAACTGGCAGATGGAAAAAGCGCAGTAGGGAGGAACTGTACTGCAGCAGCAACTTGATTTTAAACCATTCGTAAAAATCAGCCTGAGCTTGGAAATGGAGGCATTCCCAATCCCTTTAGCCCTCGTCGGGGAAAATTCTCACCATAAAAAGAGGGCAGGCGAGAACAGAAAGATGTATCCAACAGAAGACACTGGAAAGACACTGCACAAGGGAGCAGAGAACAGGACTGGGAGGTGACTGACCATTTTTGTCTCTTACTACATTGCTAATCGTATCTTTGGTAGCTTTCAGAAAGATACAACCAATCATTGCCTGAAATCTAGAAAAGCAAGATGTGGAGAGACATCCTCAAGCTGTATGGCAGATCCTGAAATGTGAGCACAGTGGATACAGGTACATGGGATACACAGACCTTTCCCCACAGTGAATGGAAACTTGTGCTTAATGCAATAGGCACCTTCTGTACTCATTCCTCTGGAGACCATTCTGTTTGTAGGCAAATTGAATCTTTCCTATTTGCAGGCTGCAGACTGATTCCTAGTCACTGTTAAATGTGACAGATGAGTGGAAAACAAGTATTACTACTCCCCTGCTGCTAGCAGGGGACTAGCACGTTTATTCCACTTTTTGTGATAAGGGGGCTCCTTGTCTGGTGATCTCAAAGATTATTTTTCTTACCAGTTCTGAAATATTTTCTTGTGTATGTCCTCTAACCCCAATCAACATTACAATCTGAGAGAGCACACGGGAATAGGCATTCCTGTATCCCATCAGAAAGCATAATACAATGCATGAAATTCTGTGCAATATTTGCATTACTCGTACATTGTGTAGTGTGCACAGCCTCATATGCCCCATCTTTCTCCTCTCTTCACTGATAGCTTCCTATATAACACTGAAGATATTATAGTTGCAACCTGACAGGGAGGATTTCCAACACACAACTGTCATTGAAGGTCTCCAAAGACAAGAAGAAAATAAAAGGTATGTTTTTATTCTTTGGAGTCTACTCCCACACTAGGATTGCACCATAATGGCATGGTGTGCAAGTAGTCATTACCTGTGGTGACCTCCTCGAGTATAACAAGCCATCCCTACCACTACTGTGCACACAAAAGCAGCAAAATGCAGAACTCCCTGTCAGATGTGCACTGATTCTCTTAAGCTCAGTACCAACCACTGCAGGAAAAATAAGAGAAGGGAAAGAGACACATGAAGAAACCAAGGAGAAAATAATCCAGACGAACTGTGATGGCCCACAGTTAAGAGCCCAGCCATGTGTACTAAGTACTGCCCTTTTCCAAGGAAACAGCCACTTGCTGCTGTCCCCCTTACGAGTAGCCAAGTGGATGAGCTTCATGCTGTGATGGGAGGCCAAGGCAAAATTAACCGCAAGATTATTGTGATGCAGAAGAAGATGAATTTAACTAAACTTCAATAAACTTCACTAAAATTCCCCTCAATAATAGCCCAGCTTTTGTTATACAGAAACTCCCTTTCTCTTCCTGACACTACATCAGTTAATATTACGTGTATAATCTCACTTCTCTGCACTGCTTGGTTAGCCACTATCTCAGAACTCAAATATGTCTGTAATACCTCATCTTCTCCTCCCACATCACACGGTGACCAAGAAAAGTGGCAAGCAACGATTTTCAAATCAGTCCACCCAAATCCAATCCCCACATTACACTGAAACTATTTACAATGGAAATCAGTTTAGAACCTGTTTCACTTCGATAACAATCGCTGCGGGAAAACCATGACCTGCCTTCCCCAGACCCTCCCACAGACCTGTCAGCTCTGTAAGCCTCTATTGTGGATCACTAAATCAGCTGCCCACATGAAGTCCACAGCAAAGTAAGTACAGCTATTAGTCCAATGAGTCAGTGGCCATATACATGCACAAAGTGAAAATAAAGGTGAATTATCTTTTCACATATGCCACTGTGTAAATGTTTTGTGATAAATATTAACAGCCACTATCAATCAAGAGAATGGAAACAGATGGGAAGGAGGTTGTGTTGAGAGAAAGGACTCAAACAGGGATATGTATTTTCTCCCCCACCTTCCTCAGTCTGGTAACAGCCCTAAATAAACCTTTGCAAATCCCCAACAGGGTGTTCCAATGTTCTGTACAGCTCTGGCTGCTTTACCACCACAGCACAGCAGAATCACAGATCTTAACACACGTACAAAATGCTGCAAAACATCAGAATGTGGGTTTGGGATTCCCCCCACCTCTTTTACGGATCAACCCCTCTACCCAGCATCATTTCATCTACTGTGACCTTCAGGCAGGCTTGGCAATGGATCTGGTCCTGGAAAGAAAATAGTCCCTGTTAATGATGAAGCTCAAACTCCTCCTCTCCTTGAACAAAAAGTCAAGGCTGGATGAATTTCTCAAGTGTTTACTTGATGGCTGCTATTTGGTCCAGCAGAACAATTGCTGAATCTCCAGCTTACTCTCCAGCACCAGAAGTTTAACATTATAAGTTGAATCAAGATTTCATAAGAGATGTAGTTAATTCACGTAAGGATGCAGATTTAACGTAAGACTGCAGTCTGTGGCACACATTTATATGTAACAAGCATTTTCACAAAAATAATCTAAAACTTTAAATAACTTCTATATAACTCCAAATAAAAAGTGGATTCCAGATTCCCATTCATAGTAACATCACTGTACACAACGCTGGTTGCACAGAAGAGCCTTTAAAATGGGTAAAAACTATGGCCTTTTGCACTCCCATCATTACAACTCATCAGCAATAACTTGTGCTTAGAACAATACCAAATACCTAAACATACCTAAAACATAGATAAACCACTGCGCAAGGATTACATTAGGGCTGCATTTATGACCTATACTCTGTTCCACCTCAGCTGAAGCACAGTCTGGATCTAAATGACAATAGCTTCACTCTTGCTCCTGAAACCCCAGAGGAAAGCAGAGAGCATTATATCATGGCAAGAAAAGCAGGATCCAGCCCTTGAGATTTCCCATTCTGCAGAGAGAAGCAATATTACCCTCCAGCCTCAGGTGTTGTGATAGGTCTTAAACACCGCAGAACCATGATGGTTCCCAAAGGAGTGACATGAAGTGAATATTTATCTTCTTGGCAGCGTGGGGGCAGACAATTGATGGCATATCAGAATTTAACGCGCAATGCAGATTCAGAAAGGTTGAAAACTACAGTCAAGTTAAATCAGTACCTATGAATAGTGAACAGTAGAAGAGGCTGAAAAATCATTCTGTACTTAGGCCCAGATGTCTAACAGCGCGCTTCTTCCTCCACTTCATCCCCCCAAGGACCCTCTCCTAACACAGAGTTGGAAAGAGTCAAGAAAAACACTTTGGTTTACATATAAACAAGTAATCTATAAGGCTGTAAGCAGCCAAAATATTTCAAGACCTACCCAACCTTCTTGGAAAGAAAACCGTGCCTGAATAAAACTCCCAGCAAAACCAAAAACCCAAACATTTTTCTTATATCTTCTTTTTGCATGTCATGTTTTTCAGTTAGTTATGTAAAAGACACAAAAAGAACAGCATCAATTACATACCTTAGCTATTTGGACACACCAGTTTAGCAGCAGCTGGGAGCCAATATTATCCTTATGTTCATGAACGTAATCCAACAGGCAGCCATGAGGCATCAGCTGAGTGACGAGTTGAATGGTCGGGCTCAAGCAGACACCCAGGAGTCTCACCAGGTGAGGGTGGTCCATGCTGGCCATGATAAGAGCTTCCTGTAACAATAAAAGTGACCCAGTTACTCTAGTGTGCTGAAAGGCTCTAGGCACAGAAGATTTCCCATCTCCCACAGGGTATCTAAAGGGGATCACCAACCCCTAAAGCACCCCAGATTTCTGTGTTGTCTATTCAGTGCTAGGCAAAATCCAGTCTGATGTAATGTATGCTTGATGTAATGAGCCCCAAGCATAGGTCAGGCTATCTGAACAAATCCAGCGAAGGCTCAGACCAGAAATTCTGCACTGCCCTATATTCCCTGATGTGTTTCAGCCACAGAAACAAAGAGCTAAGTGTGACACACTTGACTTTGTTTAAAGGTCTCATTGGTCTTGTTTTACTTCCCTTAACTTTGTTTCTTGAATATATTTTCCCAACTCGTGGTCAATCCATTAGACATCAGGGGGTTTTTGTGCAAGCAAACCATGCCAGTCATCCACTTGTGTATAGTGAAGATGGCCAGTTAGGCCTCATTTGGCAAGATATTTGATTAAACTGTGCTCAAATGCTTTAGTGGATCACAGATCTTATGCTTAGTATTTCACAGGCTTAAGCATGCAACGTTTATATGCCAACTGAAGCTTTCCCAAAGTTCAACCTGCAAAGGGTTAAGAATCAGGAGGTTTAGTGTCAGCTTTTCAAACGTGTCTGATTCTCTTAAGTCCTACCAAAAGTCAGCAGACCTGTTAAGCCCTCGGATATGATGATTTACCATCTCTATGACTGTCGCAGAGCAACAGCCTAAACTAGTGATTGTGATGATCCAGTAGTAGCCCAGTGGCAGCAGCAGTCCTACCTGTCTCCTGCTGCTACAAGTAGACTACTATAGAAAGCAGCAGCTTTCTAATCTGAGCCTCTCAGCTCAGCTCTCTGTTCTTCCAAAGTCTTCTCCCAGTAGATGAGTTATTCTTGTTTTTACCATGCTTCAGCTGTCTATAGAGTAAGTGGGAAATATTCCTTCCTTTCTTCTACACTTTATTTCCGAGATCCTAACTTTTCAGAGGTTTTCAGCTAGCAAGCTAGGTTGTTCAATACCAAGGACCAGAGGACTTCATCTTGGCTATGCTGTTTGGCCCTAAAGTTCACACCACTGACAAGGAGCACAGGAGCACTCTATAGAAGACTCTACATACCTGTTCTTAGAGGTAATGCTGCCATCTCAAACAACTGGCATTCAAAATAGGCAGAGAGAAAGCTTTTCTCTCTCTTTCACTAAGTCCTCCATTTCAAGACCACTTCATCATGGCAATGGAACAATGAAAACTGAGATGAAACTGCGGCTTTGTAAAGCTATTTTGGTTCTCTTTCTTTCTCTAAACCCCCTATACGACAGCTTTCTGACAACTTAAAAGAATAACAGCTGTAATAGTGCCAAAGAAAGAAAAAAAAGGATGAGAAAAAGTTGGCATTGGAGGAATGTAGCATACCCCCAACTCATCAAAGTTTGGGGGTTTTTTTCCTTCCCTATATTAAGGCAAAAAAAAGTCCTGGCAAGTAGGCTGAGTTTGTATTAAAGGAAATTGCTCATCATAGTACAAAGAATATTTGAAACCAAATTGCAGAGTATTTGCATAATAGTTCTCTTTCTTTCCCTCTCTTTTTTTGTTAAAATGAAAAGATGAACAAGACACTAATTGTAGGGTTTTTCCCCCCCCATAAGAAAAGAGCAGATGGCCTCCATTGGGGGAGTATCTCCTTCCTTTTTCTTCCTAAATGTATGTGAAGAAATAAAATAAATAAATGAATAAATAGGGGCTATTTGATGGGATGACTGGAGTAGGAGTCTGAGGAAGATTCCAAGTAACAAATCAGAGAAGAGATCTGGATTCCAGTAGTTTTACTCATGTTCCAATTAATACAGTTCTCACTCATTCAACTCACATGTACAGGGTCTCCTTGAAACAATTTTAGCCTCTCTCCTGCTGTCACTAGAAAATGTCACTGGAGGCCACCAGAATAAATACCTGTTGACAGGTATCCAGCTTCAGAGCGCAAAATGACTCTGCCTCCTGTTTTCTTTCTATCCCACACATTTTTTCTCCTGCAAATGCAGAAGGGAACAGTACTCGTTGTCCTTTCCCTCTCTGAGCAAATGTAAGACTTTCTCCAGGAACTTGGGGCAGAAGGACTTTTCTCTATAATGAGGCTGATCAGAATATAGACAACAATATATTCTTTTTGCTCACAGATGGAAAGCTCTGCAGCACGTGCTCCATTCTTCTCCAGCTACTGACCATTTACAAGTCTATCTGAGTCCAAAGGAAAGACACTTCTGTACAGTAACAAAAGCAAGCAGTGCCATTTGTCTCATTCTGATGTTACAAGAAAGCACATATTCTTCTAATAGTTTTGGGCAATGGTTCCAGAAAAAACCCAAAAATGTTGTTAATATTATGGACTACTCTGTAATGAATTGAGATACACAACAGAGAGCAAGGAAGCCTTCATTATAGATCTAAGTCACTAATGGATACTAATTTAGCATGAATCCTGGCTTCACATAGTTATTCTCATTAGTAACAAGTATTGTCATTTTTATTGAACTTGCATCTATAGGAGAACCAAATTCAGGGGTATGTCTATCTGGCACAGCACAGATACAAAGTAAAAGAGATTGTAATTGTTCTGCTAGAGCCTAATTACGCAAAACAGACAAACAGCAGCAACAGAAACATTATGACTTAGCAGCATTTCAAAAATCTCTTCAGCAAATACGAACACGAGTCCTCATTTTAAGATCTAGTTGGACACAAAAGACCCTGGAGCTACAATCTCCATGGCACTCAGGCACTCCACAGCCTGGCTCCCAATTACATTTTGTAGAACATTTAATCAGGTAAGGCACCAATCACAGACTTGGCTGTCGACACTGGCATCTTTGAAAAGCAGCCTCTGCAATTTGCCACATCTTTTGGGAGCCTCACATCTGCGGATCTTGTCTCCATACTCTATTGGCACAAACACACAGCTTATTCTGATTTAGGGGAGAGGAAACTGAGGTACAGAAAAGCACAACCTACTACCCACAGTCACATGGGAAGTCTCGAGCAGAGGTAGAAACTGTGCCCCAAATTGCTTCATCTTTAACTCCAGCAAAAAATCCTTTGAAGGTTGAAATAAAAAAGGGAAGGAGGAGAGAGAAATGATTAAGATATGGTATTTTATCTTTCCCCAGGAAACTTTGTAACATCATGTGCTCACACTAGCATCTGAGAAAGGACAGGAGTGGTGACAGTTTTGAAAGGCTCCCGTTGGACATCAGACACCCTCCTTTATCGATCTGCAGCAGCAACAAGTCTTATCACAAGAGTAACTCACCAGCCAAACCAAACCTCTTCCTGGAGTTTCTTTACACTGTTGCTGCTCAGGTATTAAATATCACAGCAGTGTGTGGCAGCCATATACAGGGCAGCTTAAGCCAGCCAGGTTAGGCACAGGTAGCAATTGTGGTCCTCAGCTTGCCCTTACCTCTAGGATGTATTTTGCAGTCTATGGTGGACCCTGACCAGCTGAGGCTAGGACACTACAAGATCTCAAACGAGTTACTTAAAACCAAGGCTGCGTATGTATATTCTATACACAGCAGTGCTTACAGGGTTAATTTCCTAGGGGAAGGCTGGTAAAGAAAGGCCTTGATGCAGAAGGCAGCTAATCTCACAGGTAGCTTTGTCAGGGCCATTGTTGTGTCCCACCAGCCTCACTACAGAGAGAATAGCAAGTGACTTCAATTGAGCCTCCCATGTTCAACTTGGTATTACACTTCTCAGATATGCCATTTTGTATAAAGAAATCATGTCACATTGATCATTCCTCTCTGCTGTCCCTTTTGAGCGTGGCTGAGTTATTGCCACGTTAAGCTCAACTCCTGTGATTTATATACGCAACCTTATATTAAACAAGACATAAATGTTATTTTAATGCTTTATGCTGAGCCGTCGTGTGTATCTAGTAACACAGTAACATATCCAAGAAGAAGGGGGAGATCACAGGTCCCAGTCAGCCATCAGCAGACCTGGGACTCTGGTTTCTGTCAGCACAGCTATGTCAACGGGGGTCTGAGGAGATGCAATTGCTGACTCACAGCAAGAGGCCAGAAGAAACCCTCAGACTGCCAAAACATGCTTAGACAGGTAGAGCTTAGTTAATTCATGAGAGCTGGCCACCACTGTAATGATACAATGCAGGGTTACATCCAGGCTAAAAGCACTTGCCAACACAGATGATGAAGGGAACTAGACAATAGCTTCTCACAGGTCGTTTAAGTTGCCTTCATTCCTTAAATAGCTTTGAAAATCCTGCCTAACACTGTTTCCTGAAGTCATGTTTGAAATGCCCTCAATTTAACTGCTATTTCTGAAAAGTAACTCAAAATCCGACTAAAGCAGGATTTTCATTTCAGCCTTCCAGGATGAGGAAGAAAAAACAATTCTTAAGACTGTGAGAAGAAAGGATGCTCTGAGTAACACCTGCAGCACATCTTATAAGATGCTATTTAACTTCCCCCTTTCCTACCTTGATGTGTTATTGCTGACAATTATAACTGACAGCTGAACATGAACATTAGCCACCACAATCATAGAATCATAGAATGGTTTGGGTTGGAAAGGACTTTAGGATCATCTAGTTCCAACCCCCCTGCCATGGGCAGGGACGCCTCACACTAGACCTTGTCACCCAAGGCTCCATCCAACCTGGCCTTGAACACTGCCAGGGATGGGGCATTCACCCTGGCAGTGTCCAAGGCCAGGTTGGACACAAGGGCTTGGAGCAACCTGCTCTAGTGGAAGGTGTCCCTGCCCGTGGCAGGGGGCTGGAACTGGATGAGCTTTAAGGTTCCTTCCAACCCAAACAAGCCTGTGATTCTATGCTAGAGATGACAACTCTGAGACCCCTGGGGTCCTGGAACCAGGCAGATCTAACAGTAAGCCATCACCCTGCTGAATCCACAACCATGCTCTAAAGAAAATCTGAACATCAGTACAGATCAAGAGGCCTTTCCTCAGCTGCTTGTGAAACACTCTGAAACGTGTTAACAGGTTGTGTCATTAAGAGTCCTGCCCTGTGTGGTGGACCCCAGCAGCTTCTACTGCAGTGCTTGATAACCTCATCTTCTTGATGCTGAACACTTCACCTAGCAAGAGAATTAGCATTTGAAGCAATATTGATGATCTCCTTATATCAGATTTAAATATTTGGCAGAGGGGAAAAGATATTCCTTCTGAAGACTTTTTCTTTAACACTTGAGCTTCCTGAGCACCCATGGCCATACCACAGAGTACCAGCAGAAGCTAACTTACAGGTAACCAATGTCCTCTTTTAGTGCTCTCCATACATGTGCTATCCTGGAGAGCCAGTGCAGGAGAAACATCACAGATCTGCTGCCCCAATTCAGCAAGCCCAGGGGCAATGTCACTGCTCCAGATGAACATACATAACCAATAAGGAGTTCAGTAAGCAGGGACAAAGTCTGAAAAGTCTTTGGTTTCCTCACCTTCTGCTGCTAACTGTTCCCACCATAAAATGCTCTCGAACAACACAAAACAAGCCAGAAAAGCACAGTCCTTCTGTTTTTCCCTAATCATTGTAAAGTAAATAAATGCACTTAAAAGCTGACTTCATACTGTGCTGTGCATTTTCCTGAAAGCAGGAGCTGTGCTGTGCTAACAGAAGATACTACAGTGAATACACTGCTTTTCACATTAATTTTACAGTGTTTCTGATGGCCAGGGCAACCACCTGTCTGGAATGCAGGTCTGACCCAAGCCAGGGCAGATCCAATGACAGCCCAACATATTTTTAATGCCTTTTGTTTGTGAGGTCTTGGACATCTTTGAGGTTATAGCTGACTTAGCCTATGCAGTCTGCACAAGTACTTAAGCTGAGAGACAGCACACCATATACACATGGCAACATTCATGGCACATTTATCATATGACAATGATCCCCACTGTTATATTTCCCCTGTATTTCCTATGCAAGATTCTGTTTTCAATTGCTTTACAGCATGGTTGCAATTTTTCACCACTTGGGCAGATACTCTCTGGAAAGCTTCTGTTGAAATGTCTCAGCCAATTCCGAAAATGAAATGAAGGATGCAGTCATAGGGACCAACAGGATATCAGAGCCCACATCAGGACAGCAGCAACAGCATCAACTACCACAGCTGCTTTTCCATGAACTGTTGCATACTTCTTAGGAGCAGACACACTGGGGAGGGAAAGGGATGGAAGGGGAGGAGAGGTCTCTGGTTGAGGCACTGCTAAGTGGGTGCACAGCCTTTTCTGGAGGTGGTGTGTGTGTTTAAATGTGCTGCATTTCTCAGAGCAGGCATACCCTCCGAGACTCCTTTGCTTGTCACAGCACTTGCACACAGCAGAGCAGGTATGTAATCTTACTGACTCAACACTGCAGAGGCCCAGACTGCACTCTTGACGCTTAATTCAAATGCATGTGATTGCCCCACGTGATTCAAATTCCACTTTCCTCCAAACACTTAGGTGAAACTATCTCAATTCAGGAGTCAAAGCTCTCCCTCTTGAAGGTGATGCTTACAGACTGCTGGGTCAAATATTCTGTGCCCACCTTAGAGAAGCAGTAAGTCCTATTCATGCAGGAATAGATACCTTCATGTGCTTATAGAAGTAAATCTGGCTCTCTACATATCTTGAAGCAACACAAAATAAATTAAAAACAAACAAACAAGAAACAGTACTGTGATCCCTGTCCTGCAAACACTGAGGGCATGGGCAACCATCTGACTCCATCGGGGCTCAAGTGCTTATAGTTAAGCACATGCTTAAATGTTTGAAAGCGTAGGAGATGCATTTTGTATAACCCACACACCATATGCTTCTTACTTCTCCCTGCCGACTTTCTACTAAGCAAGTCTCCCAATTCATCAGAGACCATGTTAGACAGCTGAGGAGGAATCTCAAGTCTAAAGGAAGAGACCTCTATGCACGAGCAACAAAGTGAAGATCTTGCATCAAAGATCCAGTCAGGAGACAACTCCCACCAGCCTGTCTGTGAACTCTGCCCGAAAACACTGAGCCTGGTGATGAGAAAGCATAATCTAGCCCATTTTCAGTTCACTTTTATGCATAAATGGTCAAGAGTTCAGGACCTCAGCAACCAGTAATGTTTCCATTGAAAGATGCCAGGAGAAGTAACAGTGGGTTTCAGACTGGCCACCTTGCAGAGTAGGTGCAAGTGCTTTACTAGTGTGCATACCTCTTTGTAAAAAGCATTGTATCATATTCTGACAAATGTTTTACTCACAGTTTGTGACATGCGGCATTATTTCAGAATAGTCTGTCAGAAGTGATTTGTTTCTTACTGTTTTCATGCAACTAGCAAATATATCTCAAGTTTTAAACGTACAGTCTAATAAAGCAATCCTTTCAAACAGACCTTACCACTGACCAGCGTATAAACATGTTCAGCCTTAGCTGCAGGTTCCTTTCAGGAGGAGGGAATTACTGCTTTGATTTTTGATTTAAGATGAGTGATGGCAAGGTCTAGAGAATAACTCATAGAGGGGGAAAATTAAAATCCATCAAGTTCTCACTCCTTTCTGAGGAGTCTTGGGGCATTGCATTGAAATTTTCTAGTATCACTGAAAAGCTTCACTCTATAATCACACCCCCAAAGCTCCTTCCTCCTTCAAGATCAATTTAAAGGGATAACATCAGCCTGAAACATAACTTCATCAAGTGTACCATCAACATTAAGAGTTGTTGTAATCAAAGATACATTTTGTGCATAACCCAGGTATTTCATCTCCCACAACTGAGAATTCAAAGTAGACTCATCTCCATGTTTCCCTCATCTGTATTCAGCTCCATAAGAGCATCACACTCAGGACTCAAAGACTGCAAAGGGACCATGGTATTTAAACAAAAGTTTCATTGGACTGTTTGGTTTGCTGTTAGGTTTTATTTTGAACAAGCTGGCATCAGTGAACCACAAAGTCATCAAAAGCTGCCACACATTGCCTGTGTTACAGAGCTTTCTTCCTTCCAATATCACTCTGCCTGCTCTTTTCTCCGGAGTTTCTACAGTTCTTCCTCCACCCTTTTCTTCTCTACTTTCTTTGTTCTTTCTTTCACCATGTTGTTGACCTACTCTTCTCCCAAAGATTAAACTTAAAAACCTTGGTAAAAAATGCTTGAAAGATCTCTGCCACCACCAAAATCCATACACCTCCCACCTGCATCATCTCTCCCAAGTGCTGCAAGGCCAGGCTCTGCCCTGTGCTTCACCTGCCACGGCAGAACCTCCATCCTGGACAAGTTCTTCTCCATCCAGTGATGTGGTCCTTACTCCTGCTGCTGGGCTGATCCTGCCCAGCTTTAGGACACTGCTAGAATAGCAGATATTGGGAGCACTGGGTGCACATGGCAGGGCTGTGGTAGCAGAGGTGCTGCAGGGGGAAGAGGCTGGGGCTGCCCTGAACAGTACAGAGCTGCCACAGGCAGCAACCAGCCACGAAGAGCTGACTGGAGGAGGGCCAGGCAAAGAGGGGGGAAGGTGGGTTTTTTCCACATACGTTTTAATGTGGGATTGGGTTTTTCTGTTTGCTGATACTGAGTTAGCTACTAAATATTTATGTTAATTGGCAATAAATTAAACTCCCCAAGTCAAGTCTGTTTTGTCTGTGACAGTCATCAGCGAGCGGTTTCCCTATCCATATTTTGACCCAGGATTTTCTCCTGTTCCTCCTGGTTTCTCCCCAGTCCCGCTGAGCCAGGGTGGGATGAGCAAGTGGCTGCAAGCCGGGATGGCTCCTCCATCCCCTTCCATGGCCACTCGTGGGATGATGTCCACCCAGTTCAGTAACCTGGCTCTGAAAAACGGCCAGAAATTAGGCAGTCAGTGCAAAGGAGAGCAAAGGTAGCTCACATCCCTGGCCTCTCTACAGACACATTTCTGGAAGGAGCAAAAGGAAAGGGAAGTGGCGTATGGTGGTTCTTATAAACCTTACAAGACTGGCAGCTTGTCTTATGCTCGAATCATAAGGTTTCATATCCCTCCCTAAACTTCTACAAGATTTGAGCATGACACGGTAATACATACATATATATATATAAAACAATAATAATAATGAATTTTTTTTTTCATGTTGATAAAATCTTGACATCTGCAATAACCCCCACATCAAATACTGACTGATCTTCAGTGTGTGGCCATATTCAGGTCCAGGCTTTGTCAGGGTGAGCTAAACAACTCCAAGAACAGACCTGCATGAATGAGTGGCCAATTGTCTGTTACCAATACAAAAGCCTCAGACAAATCAATAGTTTGTATCTGTGGCTGTGTAGACACTCTTGTAAAGACAACATCTCACTGAAGTATAGAAGCCAAGAACATAAAGTTATGGACAAGCACCACTTAAGCTTGCTGTACTGCAGGAGGGAATGCCTATTTCATAAATATCTGTAATCTCAGAGCGGCATGAGTAGGGAAAAAGAATAATTTATGTTATACTTTCATTCTCCTTTGTGAATTACCACAATCCCAGGAACATTTAACTACGCTGGTATGATATCAAGATCCAGAACTTCCTAAGGTCTATTCAACCAAAAGGACTCTACAAGTCAAGCCCCAAACCTCTTTTGCTAGCATTTCCTACAGCAAACTGCGACAGAGCTGACTGGGGTGAATCTGCTTTTCAATTGCCAGTGGTCTAGGAAAGAGATCAAAAAAAGGCTCTAAGTGACACTGCCAGGGAAACTTCAGGCAGAACCAGCACAACCAGAAAACCTGGAACCCCTGGCTAGATAAGCAGAGCGAGTGTCACTCACTTTTCCAGCACCAGCTCAACTGCAGACCAGAGGAATGATGTGCAAGTTTTACTTGAGCTAGAAACATTTCTATGTTGACACAGTGTAGTTTAAGACATTTTCTGGAGCTCTGGGACACTTTGAGAGCTTGCCAAGCTGTCACCAACATGACATCAATAACTAGATAGTCTAGAGTTTCACTCAGATCTATGTTCTCATCTGAATGACAGCACTGTCAAGAATGTAAATTGTGCTCTCACCTGATAGATTAGTCACAGAGGAACCAGAAGCACCTCCTTGCTCTGGTTAAAATCAGGCAGGACATGGCATTCAGCTCCTCAGAGAAGACACAGCACTGGAAAACGTTCCCCATGCTGTACTCAGCTAAAGCAAAAATGCCCAGTCCCCCCACCCCTTCTCCCTGCTGTCCACATCTTAATTACACATGAAAAAATGTGTAATCTTGCAATTCGGCTTTGCCAGCATTCCTGCCTAATAAACAGAGTCTGACTTGTGAAACAACCAATGGCTTCAAAACAGAAACCCACCAGAGTTCATTCAGAAAATGACAAAACAGGCATTTCAATCACTATCATATCTCTAAAACATCTCCTAGCTGAGGAATTCATGGGAATTTATCTCCCGCTCAAAAGCTTCAGCAGAAACTCACCCTTTTAGCTCCTGCAAATTAACATATTCTACCAAGAAATATTTGTTCAATATCTTGCCAAGAAAACATTTAACTAAGGAAAACCACTTTCTTTCCTCATTTCAAACCCCATTTCTTTCCAAACACTTTCACTACTAAAATAACTTCTCAGAGGACTTCTATTTTTAGCAGGTGACTGTAGCCACTGACCCAAACCAATACTTCATTTTAAAGAACAACAATTTGCTTGGCGTCAGAAAACACACAAAGAGCTAAATTCTGCTTTTATATACATATACAAATCATGCCACTGAACTCCACTGAAAGGCACTGCCTAGCCAGAAAACACCCTCAACACCGGGAACAGCTCCTAATAGATTCAATCAGGGGGTTGCCTATGCACTGATATTACCTCCACTCACTAAATTGAAGCCTGGGGAACTGTTCCATGTTCTCCTACTTTATTGAGGTCTTACGTATCCATCATATAAACTTGAATTCAACTTGGCCATTTCCTACCTTTGCATTGATACAGCTCTATATAACAGAATTTACCTATGCAAGTCGAGCAAGGAACGCCTCTGAAGCTCGTATTGAGCAAATACAACACAGCTGCAATTTCTCAGCACAGCTCAAAAACCTACATAGCTGTATTTGCTTAAACATTTTTATATCTTTTGTCATGTAAAGCATTAAGATAACAACAGGCCCTGGTCTCTCTGAAACCCATGTAATTCTATTTTGTACAGTGCATATTTGTCTATGTAATTAAAAGCCTGATATTCTGTATGAAGGAGAAATCTTCAGGATACAATTGTAATCACGTTATGAGTAACCAAGAGGTAAGTCTACCTATTCTCTCTCTTCTGTTGCTAACACACAATTTGCCTTCTCTCAAGTGTCATCCAGCTTCTTTAAAATACCTGACTTGGGGGAAAGCACTGACTGCTAACAGGAGGTGTTTGAAAACAGCACTGTAGACACGTTACTGGTTGGTAAGTAGATAAAACAGTTTTGTCTGAAAACAAACCTCATACAGCATCTGCTTTTCTAAGTAAACACTCCAAGCCAATTTAAAACCAGAACATGACTCAAAATAAAAGTTAATAAAAAACCCAATAAACAATTAGCTTAGAGGTGATGAAATCTGTGTTGCAATACACATTCTAGTCCCATCTAGAAACGGATATAATAAAAATAACAATTTCTCTAGCCTTTGTCTGTTGTTTTTAGCTTGACTGAAAGCCTTTCGGAGCAGGGATGAGCTCACCATGTTTCAGAGCACGAAGGTTTCTGATCTGAGTAGGTCCAAGAGATGTTGTATATTACAATGGGAAGCAACACCAAAGATAATACAGAAAATATTGCTCTGTAAAACCTTTTCCTTTTGGAACTATAGTTTCAGTAGTGAAGGACCAAGCATTTCAAACCAGCAATTACTATTTGGTGGACTGCCAGCCACACTGTGACCTCAGCTCTAGCTGTTTGTCCTAGTTATTGCACTGAAGTTTAAAAGGTATCAGCAGAGAACCAGCAATCCAGCCATGTACCAGATTTCCTTGTCTTATTTCTTCCACTCCATCTATGTGACAAGCAGCAAGAGGGACAGTTGACTATCACTTGTAAATAACATGTAGAATATTAATATGAACAGATGTTCTTTCATTTTTATTAATCTGTGACAGTTGCTGATGTATCAGAGGTGTCTGGATCAGCACTGAGACATGGAAAACACTTAATTTTTTAAGGGTTATCACTAAGGGGGAAGTATCCTGAACTACAGTATCTTGAAGATAA
The DNA here is from genome assembly GCF_004027225.2 of Strigops habroptila. Lineage (NCBI taxonomy): Eukaryota > Metazoa > Chordata > Aves > Psittaciformes > Psittacidae > Strigops > Strigops habroptila. The sequence continues at coordinate 3,950,177 of NC_044281.2, forward strand.
AAGATACTCCAAAAGTGATACTTCAAGTTCGGCTTCTGTAAGCCTGTGCTTCTGTACCCTTCAATGTCTATTAAAAATGGACACAGTGTGTATATTTGTATGTATAAAACAGTGTTGGATTTTTTTTCCTCGCTACAACACAAACCCCCTTGTTATCTTTTAAGCTGACTCGGCACTTTGGCAGCATAAACCCAAGTATGACAAATACGATGCGTTGATCCTTCAGGGCCCTTTGCTCTTGCTCACTTTGTGCATTGTTGCTGATCTGTGAGTTGCAGCATGTGCTGGAGCTCACACACAGCCCCATCAGCCTGCTTTCATGAAAAAACTGGGATGTAATAGCCTATCCATCTGGCACTGAACTAAATCACAGACAAGTGTACTTCAGAAATGATTAGCCAGCATATACATGCAGTTTTACAGCCAGCTCCTCTGACTTAAATATCAAGACATTTCTTCTTTAGTCTGCTCCTGGAACCTCATTAGGTTCACCATTAACCTCGAACTAGTGATGGCTTGTTTGGGATGCATTACAGTTAAGCCTGTGGAAACAGTACCTCTCTTTTATTAACAGAGGTCCATAAAAACCTGCATTTTTTATCACTGTGGCAACATTCTGGCATAAGCACTGCCCTTTAGGAACTTAAACATTAATGTATGCCTGTTTTCTAGTGCTAATGTGAGCTGGAGTCACAAAGGAAAAACACAAAGCAGTATGAAGTTTCTCAAACACAGGCTTTCAGTCTCTTTTAGTGGTTAGTCAGCACTAGTGGCCCAATTCTGCTATAAAACTGGATATCTGTGTCAGCTTCTTCTCATAACATATCAAGCATTATTCAATAATCCCATCTTCCATTTTCCCAAGTTTCGTAGTTTTATTTCTGCATTTTGCATCTGAATGTCAGAAAGACTCTGCAAAGAATTCCAGCATCCCAGTCACTTTCCTGACATTTAAGGAAGGCTGTTTCTCATTGTGTGTAATTACAAGGCCCATCAGTTGTAGCCTACCTCTCCAGCAGGATCTGTTCCTGCACAGGTAACATCTTCCCCTTTGCCTTAAATCACACAATCCACTGGTTTTGCAGGAGAAGACTAGCACCTGCAGGCACTATCATATTGGAAGGCGAGTCCCCAGAATTACAGTATTCAGCAGAATTTTTTACTGAAGTGCATAAGATTGCTCTCCTAAAGGCCCACATCCAGATACAAAGCATGTAAGTCCTGGGAAAGTACGAATCTGAAGGAAAGCATTCCTGCTCAGATCCAGATCTAATATATAGTAAAGGGTGGCAACAGAAAGCGCAATGCCAAGAACTAGAGACCCACGGTACCATAATCAGCAGAAAACTCATAATGGAAACACAAATCCCAAGAGCTTCTGATTAAGTCTCCCAATTGAACTCTCCTGGACCACTTTTGATACTCTTAGTGCTGCTTCTCTGCCTAATATTTTTTGTAGTATTCCCATCTTTTGCCTGTTCAATTTCCCAGTAAAAAGTGGCAACTATGGGATCCTGACCTTCATAACAATAACACATACAGTGAAGCAAATAACTTCATGTTTCAGTAACAAAGCTCAAATGTACATTCCAAAGCAACAAGTATTAACCATGTTACTGATGTACCTCACACCTTTAAAAAGAAGTCATGATATAAGATGGCATTTTGAAAGGTTTCCTTCATATGCACAAACACACTTTACAGCCAAAACTACATCTTGACCTTGATTAGAATTTTTAGTAGTTTCCATTAATCCCCAGCTATGTTTTCCAGTGAATAAACTAACACTCCTTCCTGATCTTCTCCCCACTAACAGATTTACCAAACCAGGGTCTCCAAGTCATAATGCTATACATACTTTAAGATGTTCTGCCACTGCCATCAACAAAAAGCTTCTCAATATACCTCCTAGCTCATCTAGGGATAACTCGTACCAGCAGTCACTCACTAGAGCATGTGATTCTCCTTTAAACGTGTGGCAGACTTGGAAGAATGATTCCAGAGGTGAAGTCCTGGCTCTGCTGAATTCACTGGCAACTTCACAGCTCCCATTGATTTCAGTGGGGCTCAGATTTCCCCCATCACCGGTAGCAGGCAACTCTCTTTCCCTCACTGTATTTTCAGTTAGGGTGTTACACCAGCAGAATTGTTTCCAAACAGCCTGTGCTGCCTGGCTGTGCTTGTACTTCATTCCTTCTGTGTATACGCTTTCTCTGTACAGCCACATGCTCTTGCATATGGAAAACTGACATACACACACATCTTACCCTTGCATACTGTGGAAGCAAAAGAGAAAATACTGTGGCATTTAAAGAGAAAATTATTACTTAGGATGGAACTAACAGAAATGTGGCCTTGAAACAGTTAACCTTTGGATGACTAAAAGCAGTCAACCTTCACTAGTGATCAGATTTCCAGCTTCTGTAGAGGCTGATCACTCTTGGGGCTTGTGCATGGTATGCAGAGCTCTCAAGGACGGCCTGATTTCTGGCATCTCTGGACAAGTTGGAAATTGTAATTGCAATCACAGTGAGCTTCTGTGCCTGGAACTGACAAGCAAACAGTTTCCCCTCCTAAGCGGCTATACTTACAGCGTAAGTGGGAGGAAGAGAGGACACTGCACAAATAGGAGTCTACAATCATATGAGTTAGGTCAGCCTTTGCTGCCCAACCCCAGCAACTTCACATGATGGAGAGAAAACCTGTGTGAATCACAGCTGAAGCACACTGCCAGGCAGGGGGGCAGCACTGCTGTTCATCATCAGCTATTCTTTCAGGGACCCCTTATGCCAGATCGAAAGGAGGGTGTTTACAGAAATGACAGCAGAAAAAGATAAGGAAACTGCTGCCATGAAGGATTTCATTTGATCCTAAAGCTGCCCTTTAAATGGAGGTTCAAGATTAACTCGGTTGTATTTCCCAAGCAGCCATGCAGTCAGTGGAATGATCCTGGGGTGCCTGGATCCCACTACTGTTAGCAGCAATGTCTTCTCAGACTTTCAGAAGCATCTACACGGACTGTTGAAGAGCTGGGTCAAACACTTGGCTAGGCAGCAGGAAATGTATACAAGGAATTAAAAATAATTCAAGGGACAGGCAAAAATATTTCTCCAGTCACTTACATAGTCATGTAAAGCAGAATCTTCCAAGGAGACTCAGTGTAAATGCATCTGTCGACCAAGAAACTACATCCCAGTGTCCACAGGGAGCTCCCAAGGGCTCTGTGAAAGCCACCAGGGGCCAGAGAAAGCAAAAGCTTTCACTTAGAACCTTCCTATGCCTAATGCCAAATGGCCTTGAGGACTTGTCTTTATTGTAAGACAGTCTTGCAATTTAGGAAAAGCTGTTTCTCTTTCTTTTTGTGGGTCAAGACATCCAACTGCTTTATTAATTTAGTCAATTAGGCCAGACATAAAAAAAAAGATGTGGGTATCAGCCCCTTATATGCAGCTTTAATTTGTTTGCTGCTCGCTTGGTGGAGGTCACTGTCACTTACTCTCTCTGCACTTCGCTTAACAAATGCTCTCCCGCACAGTGAACACTGCTCCTAGAGACAGCAGGGGACTACAGTAAGTCCAGGCAAAGTCAAGAAGCCCCCTAGATCTTAATTATAAAACCATAAAAGAAACCAAGTGCCTCGGAAGCTCTCTTACCAGGAAACAAATGAGAATGGGAAATTTATTTCCACCCATAAATCCCAAACCCTTCAGTTTAATTTTTCCCAAGTTAACTTTCTCACCTAGCTAAGCAGCACTGCCTTCTATTATTAGCTTCTGGCCCAATATCAGCTGACCACCATCAGTCAAGCTGTCTTCATCTCAATGAGCTCAGGGACTCCCAAGGAACTCTGTGTATGCTGACTTGTGCTTGCAACCTCTAATTATTTCCTAACAGATAATGGAGCATTTAAGTTCAGAGAGGATAGATTAAACTTGCAACTGGATCAAAACCCTGGACAGATTCACAGCTCACAGGATTACTTCTTGGAAACATCGAGTTTAGAGGGCTACAGTAGAAAGGCCCTCATCAATTGTCTCTTTCCCTATAACAAGTTAGTTTAACTGGGGTTTTTCAGCCTCAAAAATGGTTTTTTATGCTTTCCAACTGCAGCGTGACTTTAGAATGTATTACATTATCAGTCAGGCATCTGGTTTGATGTTAAACCATCTGATCAGGCCAATGGCTACTTGACTTGTCAGACAATCATAACAGTCACATAATTTGAGGCTCAGAAGGGGAGATTGTTTTCACAAGTGAAATTGTAAGTCCCTGTTTCAAGTAGCCTCTTAGCTGCATATTTGCCTTCTTTCCCCACAACAAGCCTCTCTCCTCTCCCTAAAACTCAGGACCCCCATATTCCGTTACCAGCTCTAAGGTGAGGAGCAGAACACCCTTCCCTTCTGATCCCCCGTGTCCACTGGTGAGTCCCCTCCCACACAGGCCTGCAGGCAGATCACTAGCAAGAACAACTGCATTCTCAATTCAATTCCAGCACCTCTGCGGGGACGATGAAGTGTGACCAGCCAAGCAGGGAGGAGAAACTATGCCCCACAACTTAAGCACCTACCCATTTCAACACCTGAGGGGAAATTCTTTAGACTGTGAAATTATTACAGAAATAACATGTATTCAGAAATATGTGCAAAAAAGGCAAACCGACATTTTACAAAGCAGCAGCAATAACCTTTGCATGGTGAAAGCGAACCCATAGACGTCACAGAGTCACAGAATCAACCAGGTTGGAAAAGACCTTGAAGATCATCGAGTCCAACCACTCCCCAGCACTGCCAAGGCCACCACTAACCCCTGGCACTGAGGGCCTCGGCTACACGGTGTGTGAACACTTGCAGGGACGGTGACTCCAGCACTGCCCTGGGCAGCCTGTTCCAATGCCTGAGCACCCTTTGGGGAAGGAATTGTTCCTCATCTCCAGCCTAAAACTCTCCTGGCGCAGCTTAAGGCCATTTCCTCTTGGTCTGTCCCTTGTTCCTTGGGAGAAGAGACCAACCGCCACCTCACTAGAACCTCCTGTCTGGCAGTTGTAGGGAGAAATAAGGTCCCCTCTGAGCCTTCTCTTCTCCAGACTAAACAACCCCAGTTCCCTCAGCTGTTCCCACATGTACTTTCTGTTTCTGTCCTAGAGAAGGCAGCATGGGTTACTTGGAACACTTCAGATTGCATTGCTGTAACAGACATGGACTACTGCAGTGATAAAAGCTACATAAGAAAGTAGGGAGCAGTGTAAAAGAACTAGCTGGGAATGTGTGTTGAAAGCCAGGTAAACAAGATTGCTGCAACTCCCCAAAGAAAAATTCCAAACAGTGAAATAGTACTTTTTGATGATGGCCAATTCATCATCCCCTGATGGAAGGAGGGTGGGAGGTGTTTGGCCATAGCAGTTACTAACATCGTGCATTACATCATTATAGTCATTACAGGTCCATTAGTGGGTGTTCAAGATGCTGAAATGACAGCCCAGTAGCCAAATTATTGTTCTTTACTCTTTTAGCATAACATTTAGTAGAATTACAGGAGCTGACAGAGCACATTAAGACTTAATGTTCTGCCAACATTAGAAGTTTTAACCAGAGCCTATGGACAATGCCACTAACATCTATACCAGCTCTTTCTGTAGACATCGAAGTGTCCCAACTACTCTCTCTGTACACAAATCACTAGTTACAGGAGGTTTTACACTTTCCAGAGCCTCTCTAAAAGTATTGCTAAGTTTTACTTGCACATACAAGGACATACACAACTGAGTAAGAAGTAACTGTTGCCAAAATACACCTGTACTTGACAAGTCCAAAATATGAAAGTCGAGGTGTGACTCGTAAACAACCCTGGCTTCCCACTAACCTTCTCTTTCCTTTCACAACCAACGTATCAGACACTTACTTAAGAGTTAACCCTACTATGTTAATGGCACTTGGCCACCTCAATAGCTGTAAAAAGCCTGATACAACTGTTTTTAACCAACAGCAGCTATTCATAATACTCTTCCACTGGAATCACAACGGATGCATTTTGCTTTCACATGTACACTTAGATTTTCCTCATAAAATATCACCAATAAACAGTATCAAGTTTTACCAAGATAGTTATAGTGACCAAAGCCTTGGAGTGAGAATGATAAACCACATTTTTCTACTACAACTTACTCTTCAATGAAAGTTACTTAAGTTATCTCCTCATGATAGCTTAAAATTTAAAAAGTGTTCTTTCTGGAATGGAGGCGTGATCACATTAAAACCATTGATCATTTTAAAACAAGGTGGGTTGCTTCAGGAAATAACTGCCTAGGTTAGGAGGTGAGGATGGCAGGAATGTATGAACGATTGTTTGAGCACCTATTTCAAAAGAACGAAATTAAATCATTTCAGCAAAGGATGTTACAGACCACTGTACCTATATCAAATGCAGCACCGATACAAAGCATCTCATTTCTCCTATTGTCATTATCAACTAATGATGAAGTCCAATTCTCTAAGTTATTATTAACCTCTAGGACAAAAAAATAACTTCTCTCACCTTGTCACCAAGAGGTCAGAGACTCATGAGAAATTGTGAATTTAAAGAGAAACCTTTCGTAGTATGGGTGTACCTTCCATAGCTAAACTCTTTAGAGTTTCCAAAAAACCCTTCTAATTTCTGAGCCATTTATCAGCTGTTACAATGCATACACTGGAGGGAAATGAGGTCGAGTGAATTCAGTCAGCTGATCAAGCTGAACTATGAAACTTCAGACACGTAAGTTTGTTTCTGAGCAAGAATCTTATATTTTCTTTGTAGAGTGCTTCAAGGTTAATCGATAGCAGAGGAGGAGATACTATTATTGTTTCTCTATCAGCTCAGAAGTCAGAACCTCAGCTGGTGGGATCCTCCAGCAGCCTCGCGCTCCCTGCATATTCACTTCAAAACATGCTGAACACCAGCTCTTTCTGCAGCTCTGCCATTAACAATACTCTTGACCATTATTTTTTCCATTAATCAAACATCTAATACTCTTTATCCCTTTAGTGCAATTCATTCCTTTTGAAGAGGGCCAAAAGGCCTTCTTTTTGTTAAATTTGTGCACAATGATTATTGAATGCCATCAACATAAATGTGCAGTGCTCTCTTGAAAAGCACAGGAAATCCTTTCCTCTATACAGCCTTTGTTCAATTGCTTAAGAACTCGCATGTGATAATTTGTCTGAAATAGCTAAATCCACAACTGTCCATTTCTATCCATTTCTTGATGGAAGAACAGTCTATACAACAGGAGTTCATTCTCCTTATGGTTTACACTCATTAACGCTAACCAAATTAAGCCTATACACTGAACACATCTTCAAGACTTAAAAGTTCTATGCGATTTACGAGTTCACAAGAGGGATTTACTAAAAAGTACAGATGTCTATGATTTGTCAAAAAAATGTCACTGAACGGGACATACACATTCACAGAGGCAGTGAGGCTTGACCTTGACACAGAGCTAAAAACTGTGTGAACATAGAGCATTCATGAAAATTATGATCTTGACCTCTTATTAACAGTATTTCAGATTAGTAAAGCAGAGGGCCTTTAAAATCCAGCATTCTCCTCCCTGATATGCTTTGCTGCTGCTGACAGCTCCCAGACCCAGTGCTTAGTTCTCAGGAATACTGAAGCAGAAGAAAGCTGAGGCTAAATTTCTGTTTCTATGAGTTCTGCACCAGTGGAGACTCACGTACATGGTAAGATGCTCCCTTGCAATTCCTTCTCTCTCTTTTCTCTAGATTCTCTGCCATGGAAAAACAAAATATCTGGCACACGAGCCACAGGAGTTTCAGCCTTCCATTGATGGGAAGACTATCTGTAAGAAAACCCCAAGCATCTTAGGGTCCATGACATCTGCACAGTAAAAAAACAGCCCTTCATCACCATGGCACTGGCTTTACCCTGGTAGCCCAGGGTTCTGGAATAATCTACATGCTTAGCTCTACAGCTTCAGAGAAGCAGCACTAACCTACCTGCAGCTGAGGTGTAACCTTGGTTGGTTTTCATTGGTTTTGTTTGTTTGAACATTGCTGCAATAGAGAATGCTATGGATATGCATTAACACTGAGACAGCTTGTCAAAGACTAAGGGAAGGAAGGAGATACACACAAAATCTCTGCAGCTGAGTTTTTGTAGGGACATGATATTGTAGCACTCACTGAACATCAACACAATATTGGTCCTATGTACAAGCCTACTTCTACTATTTAAATATGACGAAAGAAAACAGGACAAAATTCCTCCTTACAATCTCTGTGGACTACAGAAAGACAGCCCCTCACCTCCCCAGACAATACTCGAAGACACTGATCATCTCTTACTTACATCCATAAACTCCACATTGGCTTTTGGACCAGTGGTCTCATTAAGGATCTTAATAGCCACAGGAATCTTTACAGTTTCTCCCTCAGGTACCCAAATACCCTAGAAAGAGAAAAAAAAAGAAAAGGTGACAGAAGACTACTAAAATAACAATCATATAAAGTACATTCAGAATTACAGTTCTTTTAGATGCATTCTGCCACATTATGCGGATAATGTGAACAGTTCTTGAACCTCAGAACTAAGAATACACAAAGCTCTGAAATAATCAATCCCACAAAACAACTTCTTACACCAAAAGTAAACCCTTATGTATAATGAAAGATCTTGTGAACATCCTCATCAGGCCTTGATTTTCCTTTCCACTACTGGGTTCCTAGAGAGTAATGTCAGCACATGAATGATGCACATATTTTTTCCACTGACTATTGATTCTGATGAAGTTAAACAAATATGTAGACTTTCTGTCTGAATTCTGATGCTAAACTTATGGAAGCTATCAGGAAAGTCTCAAAACTGACTATTACAGGTCATACTATCATTCAGGGACAGGACGCCCTGAAGCTAATGTATTTTGAGTGAAACATTTAGGGGCTATTTCTCTAATTAATTGATGCTTGAGAATTAAAAGCTTAGTTGGCTAAAAAAAGTAAAGTTTAAAGTTAAAATTCACAAACTGTGTGGTTCTTGGGCTACTTTTGCACCCTTCCTGACTATGGCTGTGTTCTTCGCAACCTCATGGTACCCATCTCTATCACTTTACTATTGTCTAAGTATATTCAAACTAATCTAAAAATGTATTCCCAGGACCTCGTAGCTGTAGTGACCTGGTCTATCCTTCCTCCATTTCCTCCCCAGTTTGAAGATAAGATGCAGTATCTGTTCTCTTTCAGTGCTCTGAGCTACCACCTTGGGTAGGTTTGGGTTGCTCCCAAAGGGCTGGGTGACTGGTTTGACTTGCCCATTAAGCTCCATTTCATGCCTTTGAGATTTGGACATAACAGATCTTGAAATAAAAATAAAAAGCTTTAACTGAAGTACTTTTTCCCTTGTGGGTTCTGCTCTTACATCCTGGTTGTTAAAGGATGCACTGACATAACTCATCTTCTCTATTTAAATGGAAGAAACAAGAAGTATTATCGTTTAGCTAACGACGATATTATTTTACAAGGTGTTATTACTATTACAAGGCCCATGTGGCACCTGTGAAATGATAGACAAAGTCAATCTAACTTTCCAACACTGTACTGTAAAGCCGCTCTGTAAAAACAGAACGACAAACTTTGGTACTGCATTTTAGTATCAAGACAGCCCAGCCTGTGTAGTCCTCTTGCATGCAAGAATGATTGTGGCTGACACTCCCATTTCTCACCAAGAGGTACTATCTGCATGTCTGGTTAAAACTGAAGCCAGCATTTAAGCCTGAAGGTGAGCTCCTCCCACACAACTCCACTATCCTGAGTTTCCCAGATATGTAGGGCTCATGAACCCATCACAGTACAGAGTACTTTGCAGAACTTCACTGTTCTGAAGTTAAATGAGGGAACCCACTGCTATATAATGAACACTCTTACCTTATAGACAGTTCCAAAGGCTCCAGAGCCAAGAACCTTGACTCGTTTAAGCTCAGTTTCCTTCAGGATACGAAGCTGTGCTTGGTTGGGTGCTGTGCCACTTGGAGTCAAGGGTTCCACAAGCTATGAAGGCAAATCCAACAGTCTTAAATATTTGAAAATGTGAAGACCCGTCAGAAGTTTATACTGAAACAATCAATCCAACCAAGTACTGGAATAAGACAGTGGTGCGGTCTATTGACCATTGATCTGCTGGCTTGTGGAGGGATTTCTCATCTACAAAAACAAATGAGCAATGCTACGAAACCAAGAGATGTGGTAAAGAAAATTCTCACTCCACATGTAATAATTTCCACCAGAAACTGCATGATGGAATTCTGAACTGGAAATTGAACTGATGTCACAATAACGCACCCAAGGACTCCTGCTAACGGAGGCAGTATAAATATTTTCTACATGACAGAAATACAGCATTTATTATCAGTGCACCACATTCTATTTTTGCCCATTTTATTGTCTTTTAGGTTGGCCATATTTCTTTTTAATAGCCCTGATTTAATGGCTCATCATGTTCCTATTCTGTCTTGGCAAAGGGAACTTCTGTTACACCACACAGGAAGACAGCTTTAAGGAGAAAAAAAACATCTTACAGCAGACCATTAATTTATAACAGCCACTAATTTCCTGAAGAAAAAAGGCACAATTAAACAATTTGCTCAAGATGCCCCAAGAAACTTCTCAAATGAGCCACAGTGGCACATTCAGTTAAAAATGGTCTCAGATCTCAACATTATACTGGCTCTGCCAGAAAAACAGTGCTTCTTTAAAAAGAAATTAAATACACATGAACAGGACAATATACAATGTGAAACAGTCTGTTCCTTTACAAAAGGAGGAAAATAATTCAGGGCTTCCTCTACTCAAATTGGTTTGAAAACCCCACAGCATTTCAAAGTTGTCTGCTTACAAGCCTAAATGCACCATCCTCTGCAGTTTGAGAACTACTTCAATGGCTGAGCATCATGAACTACTGAATTAGTTGACCAGACTAATTAGTTGTGTTTAACAATACCAGTATCTGGAAATTATTGGGGTAAGAAAACAACAAAACCAAAGAGCAACAAGTCAGGTTATCACAGAAATAATGGGTGATGTGCTTTTTTAAGAGTGATTTCTCTTTCCTCCTTCCCACTTTAGATGTCCAGTACTTACACCAGGAAAGAAAGAAGGTTTATTGTAAAAGAAAGTAAGCAGATTGGCAGCACATGTCTCTATTTTCAGTTTGTGAAGGGTGAAAACTTCTGTGCCACTGTCCACCAACACAGGTATGGCAGGGAGAAGCGTTGTGGGGGTCTAAAAAAGTGCTTGTAGAGTTTTATGGAGAATGATCTACAGAAAGAATAGCTCTGATACAGCCTCCAGCTAAAAACAGAGACTTTAGCTGAAGTTATGGTTGCTTGTGAGTTTGTCTCTGGATTCTCCTGATTTAATCTTCAGTTTCTAAGCCAAGACAACAACTTCCCCACATGTTCACTAGAAGGTCTTGGTCCCTCAGGAACTACTGTCAGCTGAAGCTTTTATCTGACCAAATGGAGACTGAGAGCTGGACTTCAAAGCAAATACTTCCCAAATGCTTAAAAGAATTAATGTTTAAGCAGGGGCTGGTACAATGGCAAGGCACTGCTGAGCTTTCTACACAGCTGAACAGTATTTAGCAAGCAATACAAATTCTACCTAAGTATAAAGATACTTGGGCAAACAGATTGGGGATGCATAAATCTTTTGCTTCCAGGCTCTAAAGTGGAGATGAGCATGAGCAGCACCCTCAGAAAACAACAGAAACCAGCAGTGTTAACAAAGCCTTATCAAAGAATCACTAGCTAACAGTATTCCCAAGCTTTATTACCTTAAAAAGGGGATCCAATTTAAAAATATCACTTGCAAAGTGTCTCAAGTACAGGATTGAAGAGATGGTAGTAATCACCTTTGTTGTAGCTACCAGACAACTATTTAATGTTATGTTTAAATATACTTCCTAGATTGCCCCCTCCACTTCCTGGCATTTTGAAGAGCAGGATGGAGTGGGCATCTTTCCTTAACAACAGTAAGGGACAATCTCTGCATTTAAGCAATCCCGATGAGCTCAAGTTTGCGTCACAGCTTGCTGAAGGAACTTACTTTAGTCTTAAAATGTGACCTCAGTATGCACTGGATGTAAACCTGTAATATTTAAGCACGAGAGCTGCTAAATCTGCTGATGAACCAGGTTCACCTGGCTGATCATGAACCGACACAAGTTCAGTTCAGAGCAGGATGGGAATTCAGAAGTCTGGTGGAACATGACTTTGTGATTATGTGGATCTTTTTTGGTCTTCAGACACCATGGATGTGTGTAGGTACAGAAAACTACCACCTTCAAATAGCTTCATCCATCCCATCAGTTTAGTCCTGCAGAAGTTAGGCAAAGGTTTTCCTACAGACCTCTCTGGTAACTGAAGACCTGAGCATCTTGAATAGAAAAGCAGAACAGCTCTACATATCCTTTCAAATACTCTGAGCAGCAGCACAGCCTCACCTCAGTCTCCAGGAACCTCCGCAGCGCTCTCTTCTTTTTAATGCTTTTGCGCCGAACGTACACAGCAAATGTCAGGCCCAGAATGACGATGATGAAGAGGCCGCCAATAACTCCCGCAGCGATCAGAGGGGTTCTAGCAATCAGAATCACAGGCTTTATTTTTAGGTAGAGTAAGAGACCAAAGAATAGTTGGGTACATAAAACACGATACTTGGAAAGCCAATTAACTGCCTTATGCCCAGAATCTCTAAGTCAGTCCAAATAGGAAGTCAGGGGAAACACATTTACATACAGTATTACTTTCCTAGTCTTCGATCAATACACCAATTTTACTTTCTTCAAACCACCATGCACATGTGAGGAGTTGTGTGGACAAGGAGATACAACATGCACTTTGATGGCAAATGCAAATCTGCAATGGCAAAGTGAGGAAACAGGTATCTGCAGTTTTCCTTCGGGAGCTTTGGCTATGCTTGCTCTTTGGCTCCATCTAGATTAACTCATGGAGCTGGTGGATTTAGGGGAAACCAAACAAATGCAAAATTCCCAAACTACCACTATCACGTTCCTTTCAGAGTATGGAAGAAGAAAGAGGCCACTTCAAATGTGGTGTTCCATAGGCATATCTGGAGGCATCAATTCATACACCTTACTCAAGTAGAGGATATTTATATTTGAACAACATAATTCATTATTAGAACCACGCACCCCCTTGGGACTCATTACTATTACACACAAACCTTTTGGTCAGGAGTTATGATTGCACCAATTGGCTTTGCTGTGGGTCTTCAGCACAGCCAAATCCCAGACCAAAAGACTGGTGTGTTGGAGCCAAAAACCTCCTGTGAATAATGCCAAGCAAGGCTCAGCTTTTACGCAAGACCTGTCGTCCCCTCACTACTCCTTTCAGCTTTCCAGGCACTTGAACAGCATAAGCTGTAACTACTGATTTGTTTTTTCCATAGGGATAAGATACAGTAGGCTGGCATCACGGTAGGTACTATACAAGCACAAAACAAAAAGACTGTCTTGGAGAATCACTCTGCCTTAGGTGCCCACATTTGGAGATTGCCTACACAGTCAGTGGAGAGAAGCTCCCTCTGAAGAAGTCAAAGCAGTAAGCGCTCTGATACAGTCTCTCTCTCCCCACTTCATCTCTAGAGAGTGGGTAGCAGCCTCCAACCCAAATGCTTACATTAGGCATTTTCACAGCATACCAACATAAACACTCTCACTGCATTTAAAATCTCTCCAACAGCAGCTGGACAGTAGCTTAACAGATGGGTAAAAACAGACAGCAAGACAACTGCAGATTATAAACAGTGCCGAAACCACTGCCTGGTAGCTACAGGAAATAGGTTAACTATTGTTAAGACTGTGGAAATATCACTGCTATGCTTTAACAGCCTTCCTTGGTTATTTCTGAGTGATGATGAAAGATACATTATGGCTTATTAATAAAAATGTACCACACAGCTATTGAAAATTTAAAGGACTCTCCCACAGAAATAGTAATTTGATTTATCTGACCCTTTATTCTTCTTTTTATGTCCTACCACAAAGCAGAGCAGTGGGAAGCAGTGCCATCTAACTTGGTTTGCTATATTAAGGTGTCTACTTACCACTGGGTACCATTTTGAAGCCCATCTCTAAACTGTCCTAACTGTTCCTTGTCACCGCAGTTTGTTTCAGAAAGGTCTTTAAAGCAGACAACCTGGAAACATTTCAGATAGAAACCAAAAGATATGTTTCTGGAGTGCACCTAACGTGCTCCAACCTCTAACTGGCATTAAGGTCCACAGGATCAGACTACTGCTAACCCAAAGAAATATCCCTTGCAGCAAATATAGCCTAGATATTAGGACCATTACCTATTTCATCCTCCAGATCCAATCCTATTGTGTCACTCACTTCACATTAACAGAGACAAAGCCTCACACTCCCACATCTACTTATTAAAGCACTGTGCTTAAAGCACCACTATTATGTTTGCCCAGGGAAAACACATTAACCTTACACATCGCTGTAAGGCCTATCACGGTTCAAAGACTTTATGATGGAAACTATAAAGCCTGCAAATAAAGAAAGCTGGATGCTGTCTGGCTGTGAAATGGATTATGATGTTTGGGAAATACAAGTCCAGTACCACCTACTCGTCAGGCAGACACACTCCTCCTTCACCTAGTTTGGCCTCAAGATACATTACCCTTTCTAATTACATTGGTTACTCAGCTCGTTTTGAGTGCAAAGCTCTAATTAAAGGACCTGGCATATCCATCCAAAACAACACTCTTCATTTGCATGTGCTTTCCATGATGCTGATGCAAGAAACTAATAGGCAATTATCAAAACCACTGGACATCAAAAGACTTCTGTGGAGCTAATACTGACTAATGCTCTTGAGCAGAGGATTTTTCTTTTAATGCTGTATGAGCAATCATACAAACATCATCAAACAACAGACTGACAGCACAGACAGGAGATCTCTCAGCTTTAAAGTGCATATTAATAACTATCATAACAGCTGTCAAAATAAATAGAGTTACGTTCTAAACAATATTTACATGATAGACCATAATAAGGAAATGGTTCCAAAGGAGACATAACATCTAGTGAAGAAAATAAAATGAAGTTACACATTCCTTGCAGCCCTTTTATTGTTATAGAGCGCAAGATGAAGCTTTATGATCCATCATGATCCTCTCACTGACTTTAAAAGAAAGTCCTCATCTTTTTTAGTAGTCAAATGAAAAAAGGCAAATCATTTTCAGAACCTTCACCAAACAAGCATTTAGTCATTAACGTGAAATATGCTGTAATTGCATTAGAACTGAATTTTCAGAAGGTACCCTCGAAACACACTATTAAGCAAGATTAAAATGGGAGTGTAAAAGAAATGATACAGCAGGTGGAAAAAAACATATTTAAATGCTAAACAAATAATTGAAATACAGAAAAAGTTCTATTTTCAACTCAAACAGTGATCAGTTGCCGACACTCCTAAGTCCACCATCCTTGCATAAAAATCATCATACACATCACAGACCTAAATGGATGATGCTGGGATTGTATACCATACAGCTTCTCCTCACTCTGCTACTAAGCTAAGCCCCAAAGTCAACAACCATGTGTTTTATTTGCTACCCTACCAAATGACGAGTCACTGCCTTCAGTGCTTTTTGGCATCACTGTTGCTTTCAACCACACATAGGTTACTTTCCAAGCCCAGTTTTGTAGGTGTTACCACCTTTGGGCTAGTTTTACTTCTATTCATTAGGCTGAATTTGCCATTCATTCTGTTCTGCTATTGTCAATTCTCCCATATCATTTCTCTACTATTTTCATGTTTGCAGTGTCTTATATTTAATCCCGAGGTGAATGTCATTTACATGGTGTTTACCTTTCTCTTACCTAATTATTAAGGTTGTTTATCCAGGATCCCTGCAAGGTGGCACTGATCAGAGATGCTGCTGAAGACACAAAACCTTTCTCCCATTTTGTTTTTTAACCCAATCCTTTCTGGGTTTTTGCATATTCACCTATCAAGGGTTCAGCTTCACATACAGCTGCACACACAAACCTCCTTATCTCTAGGGCATTAACGGCTTAAGCCACTTACATTTTTGTTACAGTACTGCCCCAAACCACCTCTGTGAATGCAATTTGCCCACCTCAGATTACTGTCCTCTTAAAACTAGTTCCAGGAAAGTTAACAGGGGCAACATTGATGCAGAGACAAATGTTTCACTACCTCTCCCCTCTTCTCCACTATGCTGTTAAAAGCAAGAGGCCCCATTTCTCTGTTAGGGCTCAGAAAGTCTAAAGTCAAGCAAAGAGACATAGTTCCATGTCAGTCCAGCATAAATAACAAACAGGCAAAAGTCCATCCTAGATCACATTTCTTTCACCTCCACCACAAACCCAACAGGAAACTCCTGATAGAGCCACTACTTTACACACTGAAAACCTACCCCAGAGGATGAAAACAATCTCTTTAGGTGTTTCTGGACTTTTAGACTCATCAAAATGGACTGAGCAGTATAAGAAATATGGCCCTGAATCATAATTCAACCCCATATGATTAATTTGCTGTCCCTCACTGCTTCCCTCAGCTGAGGACAGAATACTCCATTAATGACTGTAGAAGGTGCAGCAGGGGAAGCAAAGGGAGGGAAAAAATCACAACATGGGAAAAATCCTGTGTTTTAAACAGGAAACTGTATATTTGGGGCTAAAAGTTGAAAGTAAGACTCTACTATTCCCTTAAGAGAAATGAATAATGCATATTTCTTTTTAAACATGTACTGTGTTTTCATATTTAGAAGCATGCAACATCCATTCCCACATACCACAATTGAGGCACAAAGTTCTAAGTCAGTATTCCAAGACGGACAAGGAGGCACAACAGAGGGGCTCGTATCATTCCATCCACTCCAAAGCATCTGCAATTCCCACGGTGTTTTGACACCAGGTATTAAAGCCTAATTACTGATGTAGATGAGTACATGGTCTCATATCCCTGACTGGAGAGTGGAGCAGAAGGGGAAAGGAAAGAGAATGAGGGTCCATGGAGTAAAGCTGACAAAGAACACTCATTTTTCTATATTTGGCTTTCAGCCCCCTGATATGATATGTAAATAAACTGAGCTTTGAAGCCGAGTTGTTTGAGGGCTTGAAGTTCCTGCCTCGACCTTCCACGCCTTTAGCTATATATCCAAACAGGATTCATGACATCCTTGAATACGTGCCACATAATCACTTCTCGGAAATTTTCAGGATCAAGCATGATTTTTTCCTGATGGACAGCTCACACATTCTGCATCCCTTACCCTTTCCAGCAGTGGGGAGTTCAGCCGACTTTGAAGCTGCAGTTTGAGAGATCTAATGGATTCTGCTAATCCTGGAATGGCAATCTTAGTATTTAAAATATACAAGATAAACAACCAGACTGGGAAGCATATTTGTGTATGTTTTAATAGCTGCTCTCTGCTGTGCAGCACTCCCCTGGCAGAGCTCTACAACCACAACTGCCAGAGTGTTCATGAAACGGTGCTCCCCAGGGGTGGGAAGAGCTCATCTAATGTTATTCGCATTAAGATGTGCTCTGCTTTCTATTTTTCTT
This sequence comes from Strigops habroptila, assembly GCF_004027225.2. Lineage (NCBI taxonomy): Eukaryota > Metazoa > Chordata > Aves > Psittaciformes > Psittacidae > Strigops > Strigops habroptila. The sequence goes on from NC_044281.2 coordinate 3,967,791, forward strand.
TTTCAAGAACAAGGCTCCCTTCCTCCTTTATACACCTGCTCTGAGGCTGTTTGAACACTGGCAAATGTCAACATTTTATGGGCAGATTAGGAGTTTTTATCATGTGTAAACACAAATTTTAACTCCCAGCTGATCTCACCATTATTACCAATTCTGACTTTAATCTAGATGTGGGCAAACTGCATCCCACTGTACTGGCAACTAGCTATCATTAAACTGTGGTGGCAGGTAGTTCTAGCCACAACTTTTCAATATGCTAAACGATCATAATGTTACAGTCAATGTCTAAGTCCATTCAGCAGTTCAACATCAAACACAGTTTTCACTCTGCTGTCAAACTGATGTCTAGAGTCAAAATTGCTTTTGCCTTACCCACACTGGTTCCTATATTGAAGCCTTCCTTAAGTAAGTATTTAAGGACATTTCTAGATCACTATAATCAAGTTATCTGTATGCTCAATGTTTCTTCATCAGCTTTGCCACAAGAGAATATGGTCTCATTGCAGAACAGAGGCTTCCAATCTCTAATTGACAGTGCAAACCCTTTCCTCCTCTAGCGTACCACTAACCAAGACATGCTGTTGACCAAGACATGCTGTTGAGAGCAACTGTTCAGATACATCAGGATATTTAAGACTGTTAAGAACTTGCACAGTGACTTTGTTTTGAGGCTTGTGCTTTAAGTAAAAAGATTAATATTCCTTGTAAAATATGCCAAGTCAGGCACAATACAATGTAGAATGATTTATTTGTAACAGAGAGGTAGTTAAATGCACTAGATTGGACCTGCAGGTGAACCCAGTTCACCAAGTACAAGAACAATCCTCCTTATAAACTTGTCATATTTCCCATTTTCTTTGGGAAGAGCAGCATTTTGCTTTAAATAAAGAAAACTAGATCTGTAATGACTATGGGTGCTGATGGACTGCTCTGAAACTAAACACATCAACATTAGCTCAAAGAGTTTCTCTCTGCATAAAGCATTCCTGTTAGAAGCAATAAGCTCAGCCTGCTTCTCTGCAACCAGCTGCAGTCAACTGGCTCCAGCATTATGTCTGTGTATGTGAAATTATTAATAAGCAAACATGCTTTTCTCAAATAGAAACATAAAGTGCATTATGATATTATATGCTGAGAGACTACTTTGTCTGGTGGCACTGCTTTCTATTCATTAACTGTCAAATCCCAAAGTACCACAGAGCAGCAGAGTCTGAGACAGTGTGTTACATCGCTTGAGGAGCTGGAGAAATACAAGGTAGTGCCCATATTAAATGAGTAGGGAGCCAAAACCTTCAGTGGGGGCTGGGTCACATACAGAATACAAATCCTAGCACAAAATTGGCCATTGAAACCAAGCAGGAACATTCCTTCACTCTGCAGCAGGCGTTCAGGGCAGATTTTTATAACATTTTCTTCACTGCTACATTTCGGTTTCTATTATATGTTCTAGCAGACATGGGCAGGCCAATTACCTTCACCCTCCATTCTGCACATCTTCTTCAAGCAGAAGGCTGACCTCAAGCCTAAATGGCACAGGGATTATTTCCAATACATCCCCCCCTCCCTCCCCAGCTTTGTTCCACCAGTGCCTGTACACCTGAGTGAATACTGCACTAACAGGCATTCATTAACATTTCAGGTGGCAGCTTGATTCAGTCTAATGCATGACAGTTTTTCTTTCTGGTTAACAAACAATTACGTAGATATGGGTATGTTTGGAAAAAACAATCAGATCTCTGGCGACTCACATTCATGATGAATTAGACATTCACTGCTTGGTTCTCTAAAATTCTTGGTATCCAATATTTGGTACAGGACATGGAGGGAAATTCACTTCAGTTTAATAAATCAAACCACAAAGAACAGAGAACAGGAAGGAATGTTTGGGAGTATTTTAAACAACCAACAGGAGGAAACCTGTTAGAATACTGTGCTCTTCCTTCTGCTATTTTTAATAAACACTTTCCAAACTCCACTGGTGGAAAGTGCATGTCATTCGAGTTCCAGTTAAGTGTTTGCTTAAATTGAGCTATTTAACATAACAAATATCCAGGAGCTCCAGGAGTATTTCACATTAGGGAACCTTCGTTTGGTGACCAACTTTGAGATTCTGTCCTAGATTTCCTCCTTGTGGTGTCTTGTGACTTTAAGTTTCTCTTTTGTGAGAACAGATTCTGCACATTAAAGAGAGCCCTAAATTCTGTTGGACCACTTCTGGACCAGCTCTGCACCTAGACTCCTGAGAGCCACCTCACCAAGGTGAACAAGCCTCTTCACATGAGTGAGCAGGCAGGCTAAGGTTCAGCACTGGACACTGAAACTGGACACAGAACGAAAACCCCACAAACACCATCAAAACAAAATGGGACATGATAAACTGATGAGAACAGAACTGTCACACTGTGTTCCCAATCTTCAAGTTTCTGATCATATACAGTCGTTTGTTTTGTGATAAATGTAGAGCTTACATGGGTTTCAGCTGGGGTTTCTTTTAACAAGTGGTGGTATTAAGCATCTTTTGGACCTATGTTTGAGACTAAAGTTAGAATGCATGGAGGATTTGTGGGAGAATGTGACTGGAAATATGCCCCCATATATCCTGCATGTATTACAAACATTCACACATACACACACACACATCTGATTAACACTTTTTCCTTTAAAGCCTAAATCCAAACAGTAACACTTCAACATAGTAACGCTTTGTTCTGCACTGGTATAAATGTATATATAAATATAGCATTTGAGACATTTATTGGAATACTAGTAATGGCCATGATGCTGTTAACGTCAACATATATTTTAGCTACTCCTCATTTGAGTTCTAAATATGCAGAATTTATCTTTGTGGAGCATAGCAGGGAACAAATGCAGTCAGTGCTCATAAATATCAAGGAAAAGCCATGGTAGATAAATAGCTGGGTAGAAGGAATTTCTTTCTGAGTGTGCCTGATACTGCTTTCGGATTTATCACTATTATATTACAAGAATAGCATTCTGTCTAAATGCCCTACACCCATTATATTAATCATTATAAAATCCTGTTTGATTATGGGGAAAAACTAATATGAAATTGAGATCTTCTTTCTGACACAATCTTATACAGGATCATCTCCTCTACAATAATATGCCCCAAAATTCTTCTATGTCCCTAGCTGACTAGTTATCTCACAGTAGTTCTTATGTTACCAAGTGGAGCAGAGAGAAACTCTGGTGTATCTTGCAACTCCTCTTTATTCTAACCATCATCCCCCTGCCAGCATTTCCCCAGAGGCCATTCAGAAAAGAAAAGTTCAACTAAGAAGCTCTGAACCCACCCACCTTCACTCCTCTCCTCTGTATCCACAGCCATGCAAAGGAATCTATTTCATTTCACTGGCTGAAAGTGAGGCAAGGCAAACCAGTCTTTGTGAATATTATCCTCATCTTCTACTCTCAGCTCTGCTGAGGATTTTTTTTGTGTCTATGTACACAGCAACCTCCTATCATCTTGATAGTCACAGATGTGACTTGATTAGAAAACCAGCTTGTGTCCATGGTGAGGATACTGCTCAGAGTAACCTAGACTCTGCAACAGCTGTTTTATTATGATTATTTTGCAGTACAGTATGGCCCACATAAAGGCAAAAGATAATTTAGTAAAACAGCTCTTCCTTCTCCCAAATTTCAGCATGAAAGAACATTCCGGAATTTATTGCAGATACCGCCCTTTCTATGCATCTTACGTACTCCTCTCCCAGTAGCTGCTCAATTCCCAGAACAGAGCAAGCCAAGCATGTAGGGAAACAGTGATCCAGCTTTAAAACCTCGTTTTCCTCTTTCAGCCACAACCCCCTTCCTACTCTCCACGCCACCAAATCCCCAAACCTAAGCACCAGCCTCTCCAGCAGACAGTGGATCATGCTGACTTCTTGTGCTTTTATGTTTCACAGCTTCTGAAGCTCATTAGGACTCAAGAAAAACAGAAGAGAGAAGGCTCAGACATCTTTTTTTTCCTGCCTCTATCATAAGGGAGCACGAAAATGTTGATAAAACCAGCTAGAAAGAATACACACAAACATACTGCTACAGCTATAGGTTTTGGCTTGCTCTCTTAGAAATTGCCTTTTTCTCACTGGAATTTTCCTGAAAATGGAAAGAGCTCCCTTATTTTAAAAATCCCTTGACTAAAAGGTGACTCAAACGTCCCAAAGTTTGGAATTTAGAGCCTGAGACACTGGTTGATCCAGGAAATCAAAGCAAAGAGAGTTCACACAAAGCTGAAGTGGTGAGACAGCACTGAACTGCATCCACATCATTTACATGCAGAGGATATTGCTGCCACGAGGGAGGGAAAGCCATATCTACAGGAGATGGGACTATTTTAAAGCTAGAATACTATCCCTTCAATCTGTTCTTTGTCTATTATCCTTACTGTGATTGAGACTATGCATATTAACAACTAGTGGCCCATTTTTAATGCAGGAACACTTTCTACTTTTTTTCTTCCCCTGCATCAGACCATTTGGGGCAGGGAAAGAGGTAATTCCTCAAATGTACACATTTTCCTTCAGGAAGGTTATTCACTCAAACAAAGCAATGCCCACTGATACAGAGGCCATTGAAATAAACTGAAAATACCCCACTGACTGATTCAAACCTGCTGGGAATTTAGAAGAGACCAGTTTGGCCACTGGTGAACTGCCCAACTAGAATTAGCCCTCTTGCCTCCAGACTACCAGGGCATTGCTGTTTGCTTCTCACCAACCACCCTGCAGGATTCTTTATCATGGTCCATGCTCCCAGCATTATTTTCAGATGAATTTGCAGATTAAGATGCTATATTGCCAAAAGCAGGGATTGCAATGTCTCCTCTCCTCTTCAGCATGATCTGGAAGACTATACTCAGCAACACTGACATGAAGCCTTCAGGTTCTAACCTGGCTGAAGCTTGACAGCTTCAGCTCCATTAGCTGGAGCAAAACAAATGATAACAACTAATTAAAACCACATTCTCTATCCTTTTGTTTGCTTCTAATTTTCCACTGTCTCTTCTTCTTTTCACCGATGTTGCTTTACAGACTCTGTGCCTCCTAAGAAATATCTGCGCTACTTAATCTCAGTAACATCTAAACATCATTAGGTTTACTACACATCATTAGGCTTACTAAAAGTAGACAGCTGTGAGTTAAAACGGAACAGTGAGTAAAATTACCAACATGTAATGAAAAACCAAGCAAGCATTTTAAGAGGCAAGTAACACCCTGGTGCATTGCTTTGGTGGCCTGTGTTTTTAGTGGACAGGCTATGTCACAGGCAGGGTATTGGGAGTCTAAGATAAATCACATGAGGAAATGGTTCACACTTCTTACTTAGCCACTTGCATTTCAGACAATTTTCCTGCGACTACTACCACAAAAACTTCATCTGATTTACAAATGGGGGATTACCTCATGCCTGGACCATGTTTAACCAAAGGGTGGCCTTTGTCCTGGTGACAACTGTGAATCTGTTTTCAATTTCTGCATAAACACCCCAGTTCTTCAGGCTAAGCTATTACCATCTCTGTCAAGAGATGTACCAGAACAGACAAATACACAGTATACTCCTCACAACTCTCTGCCAATGAAAAGCTGAATCAGAACTAGCCAGCACACGGTTTTCACATTATCCCCATTTTTTCCTTGCCTGTTCAAGCATCTGCTTAGCCTCAGCTAACTACAGAAATTATCTGCATTATCTTCCATTGATTAAACAGCCAGTACGTCTGCCAAAGAACTTGTTCACCAGTGTGGGAAGATGTTGTCATCAAAACTTTACATCAAATTGAAAAACAGCGTGACTTTTTTTGACAAAAGTACTGTCATCACTACAGAAAACTTCCCTTTCAAAGGTAACATGCAAATAAAGCCAGTATCTAGATACCACACCTTCTAAAACTGCATAGTATTAAAGACACGGCTCCACCAAAGCATCTTCCACGAAAGGAAGGGTGAGACAATGAGAGGGAGAGAAAGAACAGACAAGAAAAGGAAGAGCCTGCATTGCAGAACAATGTAAGATACGGAAGTACTTTTCACTAGTATCTGAGGCTTAGAGAACCCTATAGAGATGGACAAATTTGACCTTTGAATTTATGTCATTAGTGAAGAAACACAGCCCTGGGAAACAATTTGCCTTCAGTTGTAGGACATCAAATAAAAATGCTGAACCACTAACACAAAAATGCTACTCTATTTATTCAAAAGAAGTCTCATTCAATCTGAATACAGGCACAATGCAAGAGAGTTCAGTCAAATCGGTAAGCTCTGAAAGAGTTTCTCCTCTCCCCTAGCAAAGGACAGTCTGAAAACTCAGAATTTTAACTGCTAACCAACAAGGATATTCCAGTATAACAGAAGCCTTGTGGAAAGTCATGTGGAACTCTCACTCTGTGCCTCACCAAAGCTGACAGAAACCAAAGCCCAGTATTCAGCAGGAATCAAAATTCAAATGAGGAACTCTGGGTCCTAATCTTATAGCATGAGCCAAGAGCTGACTGTAGGTGGAAACTACCATCTCAGACATGAAAGTGTTATGTCACACACTGTAAACAACAACTGGAGGAACCAGTGAAATCCCCTGGCCTGAGTATCCCTACAACACAGCCTACCGGCTTGGCTCAGACCCATCATGCTTGCAAGGGAAAGTTCCAGTCTTGATTTTACAAGTCTAGTGCTGAAGAAAGGAACATGAGAAGGAAAAATCATTCTAGGCATTAATAATCCTCATTAGAAAATACACTGGCATTTTGTGGTGTTGCATGTGTCTTCCCTCAGGTTTGACCCATTTCATTAGCTCACATTGAACCCTCCTGTTCAGTCTGCTAGACCAGCACCATCTTTAAGCAAACTTTTGTTCCTTATCCATGTACTTTTAGATGACAATCAGGCTCTACACTTCAACCTTCAGCCAAAATAAGCTTTAGCTGTTTCAGGTCTCGAACTTCTTCACTACAAGGCACAATGTGCAAAGCTTTAATTATTGCTGGTGGCTCTTTTCTAAAGCCTGTTTAACATATGGTCCTGAGGAAACAATCTTCCTGAAGATACAGGGTCTACATTCTTGTCCAACTTTATCCACTATCATTATAACGAGGCAGAGAAGAGGCAAAATACCTCTATTTTACAGAAAAGAGATGCAAAGTAAGCTGAACTAACAGAGAGAGGGCATTGCATGGGAAATGAGTTTAGTATTAGGTCCCCTTTCCCACTACAATTTGAATGTAGTTATTTGAAAGCCTTCATACAAAAAGCCCAAAGGCACAGACATTTTCCCACCCTGTTACTTCACTTTACAGCATGACAGGAAAAAATTATAGCAAGATAAAGTAATTTGGTCTGATGGCTCAATTTACTACTACTGTATTCCTGTACGGTTTCTGCTCTTAGTGGCAACACTTCCACCTTTGGTAACTGCTGCAGTACAACTTCCCACAGGTAGCACCAAAGGACAGAAGCTTCTTAATTCCTTCAAATCTATAGCTTGTTTTACTAGTTTACCCTTGTGCTTGCAGGCTACACCCTGGTAAAACTGGAACCTATCTTATCAAAATCAAAGCTGGTATTTCAATTTCTGCAAAAAACAAATGAAAAGACCACCTGTGAACTGTATTATGGGCATTAAGAAGTTATCAGCTCTTTTTGATCTAATGCTGGAAAAACTGTTGCAAATTAACTGATAAGTAGAACATGCACTTTTGTGTGTGAAACAAAAAAAGGTAATGGCAATTGCAGAGTTCAGATACAAATTCTCATCAGCATCAAGTCATTCCAGCAAATATTTAACTGGTTTTAAATAGGCAGTGGAAAAGTATGCACGAGGGAAGATTCTTACAAGATCACTTCATAGATACCAGAAAGGAAGAAATCTATCCCCAACCCAAATGTGGTAGATTACATGGCTTGTCATACTAACTTTGATCTGAAGAGATGTAATTAAGCAGGTTTGGCTGTATACACACTTATAACACAAGCACACCACTACCTGTGTGCTGTTCTAAAGAACCCCAACCAAAAGCTTTCCATTTTATGCAAGAATTGCAGCTCCTTTATCCCCTGACAGGTCGCAGTGGGTAAGCCAGAACACAGAGAATTAAGTCTTGGCTTGACTCTAAACTCAAATACATTTGTCACGTCCATTGTCTAAATACAAAAGAGCGACAAATCCTGCATTACGCAGGTAGACTGAAGTAAGGCTGCAAGCTTTAGTTCTGATTTACTGTATGTTAAATATTAATGAATTATTAAGAAACCATTCACTGAGGTTTAAACAACACTACTTCTTACATATTTCTAAAGCTCTGCTGATGTATTTTTAATAATAGATAATTAATTTATAACAACATTAAATCTAAAGTAAATCCTCATTATAAGCCATAAAAGAAACCCATTGGAGCATGATGAAATATATACTGTTGCTCTATAATAATGTCACTTCTTCGTGGCACAATTTTATTTCTGCATGGTATACCACTTGTGTAGCCAAACCAGTACAGACACACAACACAAGGCTTATATAGCCTGATGAACAATAAAAGCAGTGACCTCTGCAACAGGGCTTTCTGTTGTTTTCCATTCTAACAATTCATTTTCAAATACTTCTTGTCCTAATGCTTCTTGTCTTTCAACAGTGACCTGACACGTTTGGCTTAATCACATCTTATTTTTTCTGCTCATAGTTAGAGTAAAAATAATTTAGTTGGTTTTCTGAACAAATAATTCTCCTATTTTAAATGTATCTGAAAATCTATTTTGCAACTCATGGTTGGTAAATATGGTGTTTAGTACATGCTGTATATTTTCCATGACGCGCTTCATAAAACTCACAAGCTTGCTGTTCAGGTGGGCCTGAACCTATGTATACAGCTCATCAAGTTGGACCTTGTATTCAAGCCACAAGAGGAGTAGGACTTCATCAGCACTTGGCATGAAGTTCTGGATGCCAGAGGTAGTACGAAATGCATGATAAGCCGACCAAATGCTGAAAGTCCCTGCACCTTTTCTGCAGAAACCTGCTCGCTTGCTTGGTAAGCCTGGGTGCTAAACTAATGGCTCTTCAGAGCTCAGTGGCTGAAGACAGCACAGGGCTGGGACATACTGAATGAGACAGTAACAACTGCCACACCTATACCCACAAGGAGACATGCTGAGATAACTTCTACAACCTCACTGAGGCATTTCTCTGTTTCATGAGCACCACTGCACGATCATGAGTATTACCCAAACCCATCAAACTCTGCTGAGAAGCCTGATCTATGAGTATCAACAATCTCGATATACTGCAAGAGTATTTTGCTCATATTTCACTGTGTAACAAACTACTAGAAACATCAGATTTCTGGCCTTATTCTATCCATTGCACATTCATCAGGATCCTCCAACTACTGAAGCCACAAAACAGATTTTAAAAAGCCTTGCATGAGAATTGCTTCTAGTTCTTTCACTCTTCCAACCTTAACAGTTTATTTCTCTTTATACCAGCAGAATCTAACAAATCCATCCTATGAGACCACACTAGCCAACCCTGCAGAGTAAAGCAGATTAAGTAGAAACCCTCAGAGATCCCACACAAATCTTTCTGAACATGTTATAGAACAGAGGTTTTAATACAATGAGGGCTTTTTTGTCTGTGGCCAGATTTGTACAGCAGAAAAGAAGGAAAACCTTACCTAGCCCCTTTCCTGAGTAGACCAGTCTTACTAAGAGGGAGTTGTGAAAAGTGGGAGAGCCCAAGAAATCACTGCAGTTACTTCCATTCATGCCACGGGGGTACTCAAAATGTATTCCTCCTAAAGCTCCAGGCAGTGAAATGCTGTGACAACAAAAATGCCCACAGCAAAGGTCTGAGAACCACTTTAGAAGCAGCAATTTCTCACACAGAACAGGAATTTCTCTATCAGTGTATCCTAAACAGATGAAGTGTAAGCTCTATCCAACCCACAGAGGCAGGATCAGAAACTGCCTGGTTTTCTATTCTTAATAAAATAAATCTGTTTCTTCCACTGCTCAGTTCTAATACAGCATCAGAAAGCTCCATATTAAGTGCCTCTGAAGAGTAGCATCTTTTACCAATCAAGTAACGTAGCTTAGTTTATACTCAGATCCTATTTTTCCTCTTACTTTATACAGAGATTCTCTTCCTCCTCCCCTCCAGAATGACCATAATCGTATCTATAAAAATACAGAGCATATGGAATGCTTTCCTCCAAGCAATGGAACAGAGTGCCATTAAAGCAATGAACATAAGCGGTTTATTAGAGGTGGTTTCCCTTCCCCATCATCTACGCAGAGCTGCTGTGAAATTCTATTGAAGTCATACTGTGCAGAGGTACAAAACAGCTATGAAAGAATTTGCCTGCATTACACAGGGTTTACTGTTAATTAGCTCTTGTACACACACGCAGTACATAAAGCCTGCTTTTTTTGTTTAGGAAGTGATGATTTGTTAAGAGGATGTCCTTTGTTGATATAAAGCTCACATCAGGATTGTCATTTGAGTTAACATCTACACGTCATTTTATGTAACCACTTGACAATGGTGGTCCTGGCTAATTAGTTTCTGTTAGTTAAAAGGGAAATGTGAATGACACTTTCTTAGGGCATAAAGAGAGAGACATCAGCTTACTCAGCCTAATAACATCAAGGTGCTAGTTCTTTCCTGTCATATTCACCACATGCTTCTGATCACATCACCAGATTTGCAATCTCTCACGCACCGGAAAACAGAACCTTCACTCCTCCTTTGATGATCTTTTCTCTCTTAGTATTAAGCTGAATGAATCATAGGAAGGATGAACACATCTAAAATCTGTACTTGAAGTAAAAACTTTGTCCACAGCCTCACTTCAAAAACCGAGTTCGCCAAACTTTTCTGGTGGACTTGGAAGCAGGGGAGTGTGGAAGAACCAGCCTTTCATGACTGCCTAGACTCATTTTCTTAATGAACAGCAGAGTATTACTTTTATAGTTTTCAATCTCCTTTTCAGGCAATGCTTATCCAAACCCTTGAAGCTGGCATACTCCTCTTTGTGCTCTTTGTTCCAGAGCTAGCAGGTACACTATTCCACTTGAAGAAGCCACCAACTACAACTGTCAGCAGGAGAAGTGTCATTCTAGTAAGAGCTGGGAAAGAAGGACAGCTAATTCCTTTGCGCACCCTGGGAAATTCAAGCCACCATCTGCTTTCCATCTTTGCCTTAGTGATTTCTAAGAAATTTCGATAAAGAATAGGGAACCCAAAGCGAAGTCTTAAAGTAACAATCTAGTACCTATTCCCTCTACCCCCAGAAGGCAGAAAACAACAGAAGAGCTATGAGCAGCTAGAAAAGCCAGAACACAAGGCTCTTGTCTCCTCTCTGTTCCCTGGGCTGAGATTCTCAGCACAGCAGGGAAGGAAGGAGACAGAAAGGACGACAAAGCAGCAGTAACATTAGTTACATGCCACCTTGCTGGGGCATTCTCTGCTGGCAAGGCCTGTCCCATTCCTTCTGGCCTCTGTGTCATCTGAGCAGCCTGAAGAGGTCAGTCAGAAAACCTGCTCAGCAAACTGACTCCGTGATTCAAACGAATTACAATCAGACAACACTGTGATAGGGGTGATAGGAATTAAACATGGTATAAATACAGACAGAGTATGTCACAAATGTGAGGAAAGGCTTTTCCTGCCATATCATTTCAACTACAGTAAATCAAAAGCTACAATAACAATAAGCAGAATTTGTAACTAACCATCAGCAGGAGAGGCACTCATTTCTCTTGTGATTTCTGCACCTTTACAGTTTGAACTTTTCCTGGCAGTTAGGAATACAGTGAAAGCCTTTGTGAACATAAGCTCAACACATCGAAAATAAATGTGGGTCCTCACACAGAAACAAAAGAGGCACATGAGATCCAGCAAGTAACCTAACAGTCATTTGATAAAATCTATCGGGTAGTCTAGAGAAAAAGGGCTAAAATAGCCCTTATACATGGAACTGAGCTGGAAATGGGAAAAAGGTTTCCTGCATCCTTTTGGACAGAACTCTACTGAAGCTAAAGGTTTTAAAAACCCCCAAACACCTATGCAGAAAGACACAGAATACCTAAAGTGAGGGGTTTTTTTTTCCACAAAGTATAAGGGACCAAACACAAGCAGAAAAGCTGGAGTTTCTCCGGTCATCTGGAAAACAAGCCATGTGATGCACATCTGATTCATCTTTATTAAACATGACAGTAAGAATCCCTTTGCTATTCTACCAGACTCTTACAAAAGCCCTCAAGTCAATGGACCATGGCAAAACCAATTTGCAAACTGCAAAACTGGAAAGAAAAGCCCCACTGGTACGAAAATGGAAATAGGTGAAGATGAGAAATATCTCATCATTTCGGTTAAAGCCCTGCTCTCACTTCCAGCTGCCCAAACAGCAGAAAACTCTGCCCTTCAACTCACTGCTAGTTCACATCAGTGGAAGAAATTCAAGTCAATGAATAAAGATAAACTGGATTATTAATTACTTTAAGGTCTGTAAGTTTAGGGAGGGCGCACAATTGTTAAAGGGACATGAAGAAGGTTCTATCTAAAGTAAAACACGTCCATTTTTGATTTACACCCCTAACATAATAAAAGTATCACTTTGCCAGTGCAGTTTTGCCCATTTTTAGCCCAAACAAAATGAAGCATTTTTACACACACACAAAAAAGAATTTAAAAGCACAATTTCACTCTTCTAAGAAACATAAAGGTATGAAATTTCCTTCTTTGGCTTAAAAATGACAGAATACATATATACTGATACTTAAAGTGCAGTAATTTTCCTAAAATAAATTCAGGAACAAAACAAAATAAAATCCATCAGATGTCAAGGAAACATGTGAGGCTCTTCCCCCTCAGACTGCATGGAGCAGGAAGTCATTCATTTGAGCAGAGTCAAACATTAGCTTTAATTTCCATCCCCCTTGATAATTTGCTTTAGTACCTTGACAGTGAATTCAAGGAGACAAACCCCACCATGTAGACAAAAACCAAACAGGCATTGCCTGCTAACGCACGGCTTAAAACTGGCACCCCACTAGACAGCACTTTCTTTTGTGTTGTGCCATCATGTCTGAGGTTCCACTTCTTTAATTCCACTTTTAAATACAGGACCCAATCTAACTTCCAGTGTGATTAACAGGAGTCTTTCCATCAAATTCCAAGGGTATTTGGCAGTACCTCCAGAGACTTTACTACTACCTGAATATTTTCAATGCAAAGGTAAGTTTTGGAGTCATACTACTTGAATCCAGCAGTGAACAAGGTCTGGCTTTTGGGTAACAGAGGAAGGTAGAGCGAGCAGCCTTTAACATTACACCCACCAAGTTGTCTTCCTGGTACAAAGCCCTTCATGTTCCCTCAAAAACTGATTAAAACTCCAGTTGATGAAACACTTGTTATTTTTAAATTGGTTACTAAAGCAAAGAACTTCAGCATGACCTTTGTTCTCTGTCATTTGGTAAGCCCCTTGAATTTACAATACTACATGTTCTATATTTGTGCTTTGAATGAAGCACAAATGGAGGCCTTTAAAACCGATCGCTTATTTTGGGCAGCTCAGTTTGGATGAGTACATCCACAGAAGTCCCCCACAGAAGTATCTCAAATTGGATATCCCAGAGCAGAAAGCTTAAAACAAAATACTGAAATATTCAAAACCTCCTTCCTTGGGTCCATGAATCAAGTCAGAACTGATACTGATTTCATTAAACAGATATACCGTTTGATAGCATTTATAAAGTATTGTTTTTCAAGTCTAAACATGTTCTCCCTCAGCAGCTAGAAATAGGAATATTCACATTAGGCACACAACTAGGAAGGAAAAGCACCTTAATTTTTTTTCTTTAAAGACAAGGAAAACAACCAAAGTAAAATCCTTCATGAGGTGAAATTGACTGAAATGCTCTATTTTTCATCCAGCCTTAGCTCAGGCCAATAATCCCAAAGCCTGGAAGTCATACTAACCAGTTTGAATTTGCACATCAACTCAATGGCAATAAGGGCTTTCCTGAAAAAGAATGCAGAGTGTAACTGCAATGTTTTGGGAGTCTTCCTACATTCGTTTGTTTTGATTGTCATTACTGAAAAATAAAATTGCTGCAAGGTTACGATTTCTCTTTTTCCTAAACAGAAGAAAAATACCCCAAACCAACCCAATCGAATAATAGTGTTGTGTGAATTAAGGAGGAAATTAAGTTTTGCTGAAACATTTCCTTTTTTCCAGAGAAGCATGGAATGAAAACTTCATTTGCTTTTAAGCTCTGCCTTAAAGAAAAAATGAATTAAAAGGGAAAAAAAGTGAATTCCAATTCAACCAGTTTTCACCATGTTTACTTTGAGTAAAATTGCATCAAGAAACATGTATGTCTGCAGAAAATGCCAGAATTAAATCCTTATTGATTTCACCTAAAAAAGGCATTTTCTAATCAGCCTGAACGATTAAGATATTGAACTGGCTTTTCAAATGGAAAAGTAAATTTGGATGTTCGTATCTCACTTCAGGACGAATTATATTCTCCCTATCATTTGTGTTTCTGGACAAACTGGATAGTATAACATTCCTGTGGTAACCCTGTGTACAAAAATGGAGAAGTGGTGGATGTTACCTAGCATGTTGTGGTAAAGTGGACTGTCGTGTCCATGGATAGTAAATGCAGTCATGACTAGCGGGACCTCTACACCTGCAGGCAATTACAGAACAAAAGACGTCATTTGCCATTCACAAGGACATGCACATGCATTCGCCCTTGTCCACACGTGGAGGATGGAAGACACACAGGGAACGATCACTCAGCAAGTACCTATCCATCAGGCCGATGCAGTCCTCAATACGTGGCCCGATGCACCTGCAGCAAATCCAAATTGAGAACAGGGAGAGAAAGAGAGAAGTTGGTTATTTACAGATCCAAGCAGCAGGAATCCCCTTTGTGACAAATTCTTAATTATAATTCTCAAGAGAGACCCAAGTCGCCACAAAATTATAGCTTGTGATAAAAACAAGCTTGCAATGGGAACGGTAATAGCAACAGCACTCCAAGGTTGGACATAGCTTGGCTCAAACAACACTTATGGCAGGTTTCACCTGCATACGTGGGAGTCCTAACAAAAGAGCTGCTTTTTCTGGATGTTGTCTGAATCATCAAACTGGTGATTACTGCACACAAGCTGCTCATTTGTCAGACGAGACCCCCAGGAGCACAACACAAAACTTTGTTGCTTTCTGTAACTGATGCAATTGTTCATTCTGTTCTAAGCTCCCAGGTCAGGTAAGTGCAGTAATATCTTGGAAGCTGACTGTACTTGCACCAGGGAAACCAAAGGATGAACATCCAACAGCAAAAATCAGAGCGAAACAGTATCTGCTGATTCAGGTATTTTATTCTGCTTTCCGTAGGTGCTGCCAAAAGTCCTCCACCTGCAAAAATCAGCAAGTGCTCACCAAATGGAAATGCAGGGAATCACTCTATGCAGCACTACTAAAGCATAACCATAGGGAAAGATATTGCAAAACACAGCTACGCGAGGATTTTCCTTGCCCTCATGAAGCACAGTACCTGAAGTGGTGCCCTAGGTCCTCTGTGTTCAAACAGCAAGTCAATCACATATTTACACAGCGGTCAGGACTCTCAGAGACTTAAAGTTAAGCTTTTAGAGGTTAAAACAACCTGGCACTCTTTAGTGCTGAATGCCCAGCTAGTTCATCTGCAGCCATGGAGAGTATCAAGCTCTCTGCATTTTAAGGAAATGAAACCACCTATTTCAACTCTTTTAAGATCCCAGAGCCATTTTAGTAACAGGCTCTTTGGCTGTAAGTCCACTACAGGAGCAGGTGATCTGACACACTGGTACACTCACTTCTGTTGAGGCAGTTGAAGTTTAAGGTATGATCCCCACATCCTTTAAAGTCTCCTGTTTTCAGGTTGGCTTTGATAGAGAAATATGCACGTCAAAAATCCAAAAGTGTTCAAATATGCTCTCATGGGATCTTCTTTCCACTTCACCATCACTTGCCACTCATCAGGCTTTTGCTGCTTTTAAATTAGCTGTTGCTCTGCCATTACAAAATAAATTCAATGAATTCAATTTCCCCTTACCTGCCCACCAGGGAGCGCGGGATGATAGAACCTTACCTCTTGTTTGTTTACTTGAATTCTTATTTTAACATAAAAACTGTGACATGCAAACACAAATTGGAAGGATTTCCTCAATAATGGTCTCCTTCAGCAAATGTGCAGACATAAAAAGGATTCCTTAAATACCCAGGTGGCCAGATAATGCATAAATGGAAAGGGTAGATTTAAATGCAGTTCAAAAACTTCATAGAGAAAACTCCTGCCAGCTGTTTTTTGAAATGTGAGCTGTCCTTGGCTTCAGCACTTCAGAGTTCAGGACGGTCTGAATGCTAACCAGCCTCAAACATCCAGCACTTCTGCCTTTCATGGCATTCTCAACAATTTGCAGATAACCAGATCAGGAATAAAGGAGGCTGGAAAAAAGTTGTTCAGATCTTCCATTTCCTAGCACGTCAAGGAAAGTTGAGCTCCGACTCTTGCTATAAATAAAAAGAAGGCCCTCTTCAAATTAGAGGTCTGAGAGCCCATTACTACTAGTTCAGGTAAGTGGCAGACCAACATGAAGAACCTATTGTCTTGGGGTCATTTCACATCTGTACATTTATTCTGTCTGACTTTTGGAGAGTAGGACTTGGATCCAAGGAGAAAGTGCTGTTTGGACCTCACCCACTCCAAGTTGAAATACCACTGATTTTTATTTAAACCTGTCATCTTCTTCAGTGGATTTCCCAGCCCCAAACAGAAAACTCCATCCAGGTGCAACTTCCATTATTCCAAGTCATGTTGAACAGTATCCTGCTCTCTGGCTGTCTCTATTACCATGCAGTACACTACTGTGTGAGTAATGGCAATAGCTGTTAATAAGTTATTTTGCACCACCAAGTCACCAGTTATTTTTTCTCTGGAAGTAACTTCCTTGGTTTCACGCTTTCTGACAAAATCCTACACAACACTGGTACTTCATACACCCCCCAGGGTTCCTTCTTCTGCTTGGATTCTGGATGATACTTTCATTTCCAAGTTTGCTCTGTAAAATGAACTGGTTAACTAATACAGGCCAATTTACTAATAATATATTCAGCACCATACAACAGTCCAATACAGCTGAGAGAAAAAAATTACACTTGGAGCTCATCCTGGCTTTACAGATAATCATCCCCTGAAAGAAAATGACAAGTTAAGACAATTGTAAAAATTGGAGTAACAACTGTTTTTTCCTGAAACAATCCTTTTTCCCCTCTGTCACAAATACTGCCTTTCAGCAATTTTCATTAGGATTTAAAGCCAGCGTCTGAACTGTTCACACATGTGGAGCAGTGAAGCCATTTCTAGCCAGATGAATTCTCAAAAATCTTTGTCATTAGAAACAATCCCAGACTGGTTTGGGTTGAAGGGACCTTAAAGCTCATTAGTTCCAACCCCCTGCCACGGGCAGGGACACCTTCCACTACAGCAGGTTACTCAAAGCAACTGGACTGCCAAAACTTCTCAAATATGATGGATAGTGGCTTAGCCACTTCATCCACCAATTCCCTCAGGACCCATGGATGCATCTCATCAGCTCCCATGGACTTGTGCATCTTCAGGTTCCTTAGATGGTCTCAAACCTGATCTCCTACAGTGGGTGGTTCTTCATTTTCCCAGTCCCCACCATTGCCTTCTATGTCTTGGGCAGTGTGGCTGGAGCTCTTGCCAGTGAAGACAGAGACAAAAATATCACTGTGTACCTCAGCCTTCTCCATGTCCTGGGTAGACAGGTCTCCTGTTTCCTTCCAGAGAGGATACATATTTTCCCTTATCTTCCTTTTATTCCTGATGTACCTACAGAAGGTTTTTGCTTGTTGCCCTTGATGTCCCTGGCCAGATTTAATTCTATGAGGGCTTTAGCTTTCCTAACCCGACCTCTGGCTGCTCAGTTTCTTTTTATTCCTCCCAGGCTACCTGTCCTTACTTCCACCCTTTGTAGGCTTCTTTTTTGTGTCAGACTTCATCCAGGAGCTCCTTGTTCATCCTCGCAGGTCTCCTGGCATTCCTGCCTGACTTCCTCTTTGTTGGGATGCATCACTCCTGAGCTTGGAGGAGGTGATCCTTGAGTATTAGCCAGCTTTCTTGGGCTCCTCTTCCCTCCAGGGCTTTACCCCATAGTACTGTACCAATGAGATCCCTCAAAAGGGCAAATCTGCTCCCCTGAAGCCCAGGGTAGCAAGCTTCCTGTGCACCCTCCTCGCTGCCCCTAAGGATCTCAAACTCCACAATTTCAAACAAAACTGATTATGCAATGGCATAAGCAGATTAACTGTGAAGAGGAGAAACCCTTAGTTCTGGTGATGACCAGTCATTCAACTATTGCTATGGATAGAGACCGCCAACTCAAAACCAGGCGGTTACTTAGCTAACAGGAAGGGCATTCTGACAGTGACCACAAGAAAGCTGAACTGGGGCAGGAGACAGGGACACATTTTACATCAACAAAATAGTAACAGTTTCTTATTCAGAGTTTGTTGTCATTGAATTTGCACTATTTTTTCTTATGAAATTCATAATGCCTTCCTAAAGAGACACCTAAGCTTTAGGGGCAAGACAGTACTTCCGCCTTCAAATCCCTTCTGGACCACATACGTGTTGATAAGGCTCCCATGATGTCTTTGGTCTTGGCTTAGAAGGCAAATAAAGTTTCGCTGAAGTGTAATACACTTCTTTCAAAAAGCTGTGTGACAAAATGACTTTCTGTGAGGAGGAGAGGTGTCCAGTGAGAACTCCCACTTGTGTCAAATGCTATTATGTAATTAGTGTTTTATTTCTGTGAAAGTGTTCCATTTTGGCTACCTCTGCAACATGAGGTGCCAAGTGCTGTCTTACTCTTGAATGAAATGGGATAGCTGTCCCACATGCCTCAGATCTGCTCCAAACTGGCTTCAAGTAGCTGTTTAGCATGGGGATGCAAGGCCAAGAGCATAGTTGTTGCATCCAAGGAAGTCACTCCTTGATGGTTCTCCTAGTCAATGCAAGATCATTAACAGGGCTGGATAATTACACACCTATTAACAGAAGCATTATCATTGAATAAGGGAGGAGAATGGTGTTATCAAATCCCATGCTCTAGGGAGTAACGCAATCATCCACAAGGACCATGATGAAATTATGGTAAGATGCTCACAGGAAACACAGCGATGGGACAGACAAATTCCCTGGTGACAACAACAGGTAGGAGTGACTAGAAACAACATATGGGAACAACCCGTTTTAGCAAGCAGCCTGATTCAAAGAGAGCAGCACTGCAGGAATGAGATAATACCACACCGGGAGCACTGCTCTGCAGCAGCTCAACACTTCTGGATGATTATCCAAGCTGTACTGAGAGGGCATCAGTTTTATTCCGGCAACTGATCTGACAGAAAGGAGAAAAGACATGCTAGATAAAGTAGAATTACAGTTTCTCTGTACCATTCAGTCATGAGCCAAATATCAAGATGTGTTCCCTCCACAATCTATTTCACCGAAGAATCCTGACTGAGGGGAATTTAAATATTAATTTCTAGAAGAAGGGTATAAAACTAGAGAATTTGGTATTGAAGGAGAAAAGGAGTGAGAGTAACCCATTTGCCTTCTCTCTGTGGGCACGTTCAGCCCCTGACAACGTTGGCAAGAAGATGGACAACCCATAAGCCCCAGACGTCTTGGGCAGTCATTAACATAATCACATACCAGAAAGTCTTTAGGAACACAAAAAGAATACCCAAATGCACCCAGACTTGGGGGGTGGTGGGGTATTGTTTTTGTGAGGGGTAACTAAATACCTAAGAATAGATGCAGTAACTCTTTAATAAGAGCATGAGGATTTCCATAAGGAATAGTATTCGACTCATGGCAAAGGGATAGCACCTCACCTAGGAGATAACCACAGCTTTTCCTATGTCACCTGGGTGTGAAACCTCTGGCCCTTTTACTAGTGGTAGTTTATCAGTTCTCTAGGGATTGACACACAAAGCTAAATGAGACATTCTTTCACCTTATCAGCTGCCGAAAATAAGAAGAAGGGATAACTGCAAGTTCAAGGCTTAAAAGATAACATAACTCAGCATAAAGGAACACTGCGTCAGCAAGGGTTGCCAACGAATACCTGCTACAACTGCCTAATGCCCTTCCCATTTGCTTATGAACTAGAATGTCAGATTTTCATCACAAGGCATAAAAGCCTTCCTTCTTGATCCTGTTCTTTCCAGGGAGATAAAAACAAGTAACACTTGCAAACTACTGATGCATATGATTAAGCAGAAAGGCATGGAAAACATTCTGCTCCCCTTCTGGTCTAGGAGAAACACCACTGTGATGTGAAGATTAGTGACACTTAGACCTCCCTAGAAAAGAGGAGAGAATAAGAAGTATTGCATCCTGGTCTTCTGAGAGGTCAACAGAGCTGCAAGGCACTTCTTAAGCAGGGTGGACAGTAAATCTATCATACACTGCTGGGCTTGTCAGATTTGATCAGAATTGGCACTTACACCATCTATTAAAGCCAGGACCAGAGCTCCTGAAGTGTGCTCATCGTTTCATATTGTTTCTTTTTACTCTCCTCTTCCATAGTAGCAGCATTTTTCTTATTGCATCACTGATTTAAAGGGTCTGAGGGGAAGACAAATCTGTAACAGATCCTGGCTGTGTCTTTGCGATCTCACTTTCATTTCCCTAATGGCTCTATTGTAATTAGATTTGCAAAACCAGCAAAAGGTCTCATTTTGAATG
Organism: Strigops habroptila; assembly: GCF_004027225.2. Classification (NCBI taxonomy): domain Eukaryota; kingdom Metazoa; phylum Chordata; class Aves; order Psittaciformes; family Psittacidae; genus Strigops; species Strigops habroptila. Next base: position 3,988,637 of record NC_044281.2, read on the forward strand.
GCAACAGCTGTTGACATCAAGATTACATTGAATAATTTACTGGTTTAATTTTAGCTGCTAAACAATAAGAGCCTCTTGTTGAAGATTATTTTACTGTCTGAAGTTTGCTCTTTTTATCCCATGGCTGCCTTTCCCTTTCTTTGTTCCATAGAACAGACACCATGGACAGACTTTGTTCCATGGACAGACACCACCCACCATCTCATCCAAAAAACCCCAACATTTAAATTGTGTGGCCCATGCAAAACAATAGCTGTGCATGTGACTACTACTATTTTGTTGCATATATCCTTAATTTTGGCTTAGATACATGGGCTCTATATTTCCAAATCTAAGAAGTGATTTTAGGCACTTAGCAGTTGAGAAAGTTGATGCTCAGAACCAGACTCCTGTACGAAGTCTGGTTTCAGGCAAACCCTTTGCATCAGCCCCCATACGAAAGAGCGAGCACTGACACTTTCATCTCACAGTAGTGCTGCCAGGTTAGTTCACCAACAGCAAGGAGCAGAGATGAACACTCTGTCAACAACTAAATACTAAAAATAAAGTCATTTTACAGGCCTACACTTAAGTGTCAATGGCAGCATTTGCTACAAACCCGTGGTAGGTAGAAGGAAAGCTAAGAGTGGTTTTCAGAAGGGGTGTAAGCCTTTTTTCCTGATAAGCTGCTGGACATTCATGACTAGAACCTGAACGTCATGAGACCCCTGAAAATCAAAGGTCACACTACTGCTGCACACAACTCTGTTTTCAGGAGTGGGGCAAGTGCTTTACCCACCCAAACTGTGTGTAAGTAATCATGTGCTATAAACAGTAAATAGGATGGCTCATTTAACAGAATTTGCACTTACCCTTGGGTGCAGTTTGGATGACATGGATGGCACTCACGATCCTCATCAGCGTATTTGAAAATGAAGCTGTTGGCCCCCTGTAAGCCATCAGGACATTTTTCCACACAATTTGGACCATCCTTAAAATGGAAACACTTTGTGCAGTGGTCAGGTCCCTGGAGATGGGAAAGAAAGAAAGAAATGCAGTGCATTCAACTTACTCTGTTTCTTCCTGCTACACTAGAATTTGCAAGTCCTAGACTGACAGCACACTCAGCAATAACTGTTAATAGCATTTATTTATAGACTCATAGAACAGTTAGATTTGGAAAGGACGACCTTAAAGATCATCTACTTCCAAGCCCCCTGCTATAGGCAGGGATGCCTCACACTAGACCAAGGCTCTGTCCAACCTGGCCTTGAACACTGCCAGGGATGGAGCATTTACCACTTCTCAGGGCAACCCGTTCCAGCACCTTAGCACCCTCACAGGGAAGAATTTCTTCCTTATATCTAACCTGAACTTCCCCTGTTTCAGGTAACCCCTTGTCCTGTAGCTACAGCCCCTGATGGAGAGTCCCTCCCCAGCATCCTTGTAGCCCCCTTCAGACACTGGAAGCTGCTCTGAGGCCTCCACACAGCTTCTCTTCTCCAGGCTGAACAGCCCCAATGTTCTCAGCCTGTCTCCATACAGGAGGTGCTCCAGCCCCTGATCATCCTCCTGGCCTCCTCTGGACTTGCTCCAACAGCTCCATGTCCTTCTTATGTTGAGGACACCAGAACTGTACACAGTCCTTCAAGTGGGGTCTCACAAGAGCAGAGTAGAGGGGCAGGATCACCTCCTTCAACCTGCTGCTCACACTTCTTTCGATGCAGCCCAGGATACGGTTGGTTTCTGGGCTGTGAGTGCACACTGAAGCCAGCTCATGTTCAGTTTCTCATCAGCCAACACCCCCAAGTCCTTCTCTGCAGGGCTGCTCTGAATCACTTCTCTGCCCAACCTATAGCTGTGCCTGGGACTGCCCCAACCCAGGTGTAGGACCTTGCACTTGGCTTGGTTGAACTTCATGAGGTTGGCACTGGCCACCTCTCAAGCACAACAAGGTCCCTCTGGATGGCAAACAAGCAGTGAATAATCTGTATGGTTCATTTAGGATGCATGAAAATAATTACCTATTGAAACAACCAAAAAGGCTAACCTAAGCTTGAAAGAAACAAAAACCCCAAACATATTGCTCAAGTTAACTCAGAAATGGAGACAAATTTCCATACTTTTTTTGTGGGGAAATAAAAAAAAAGGAAACTGAAACTGTAGAGCTGTAGCAGAACAGGACAGAGCTGAGTATAAAGAACAAGAGCAGTGATAAAGAAGGCACTCAAATCACAGCTGCGTGCTAGCTCTCATTTGAAAACAAAGTCTATCTGTACCACTAAGGCATTAAGACAACACAGGAAAGAAAAGGAAAACTTCTTAAACATTTTCTAAAGGGGGCTGATCCAAGCAAGTTTATTCCCAGCACCAATTTAACATGAGCAGAATCCTTTCCCTACATGCAGAGATTGCATATTTTCTGCTTTTGTTAACATTAATTTTCACGAGCAGCTTTAAAGTCTGTAAGCAGAAAATGCCTGTGCTTCAGCACTCTTCAACCACCCAGCCCATAACATACCAAAAGTTGTTCTTACCGGCCCGTAGCACGTGATCATGTTTTCTTCCATCTTTTCGCACTGGGGATCACACTCCACACAGACAGAACCATTTGCAAATTCCCGAAATTCCCTAAGAAAATATTTTGCAGGAAAGTCAGGAGAGAGCAGAAGCAAGATAAGACCAAAACTGAGACAAAATGGCTGCTCTTGAGCTAGTGGAAATCACCTCAGCTGCATGCATGTGAGCAGCCTGCACAGCTGAGATCACTTCTGTTAATGACATTATGCTGCTTTACACCAGCTGAAAGCCTCACTCACAGGCAGGTGAAGCAGAAGGTATCTTGTTTACCAGTATAAAACTATAGTGGGGTTTTGCCCTCTTAAGAAATAAGGACATCATTAATAGGAGAAAGTAACTCATTTCTTGATTTTTATCTATGGAATTGTCACTCCTGCTCAGGTTCAGGAAGCCACTTGCTACATGTGAGACACCACTATGAGGTAGGAAAGGATTAGAAAGAGCACTGATCCACAGTACTGCTCTTGTTTTAGTCAGGTCTCTATAAATGCTCTCTTTTTAAAGCCCATTCTCCAAAAGGTTTGTAACGTACTCAACAGCAATTCCAGACTGAGGTCTGAACCTATAAACAAATCCTTTCGCTCCACTAGAAACTATCATCTTGTTATTAACCTCTTACAAGGAGTGGGGAAGTAGTGATAGTAGGGGGGATTTCTTCCTTCAGACACCAGGTATCTCATTTTAGCTGCCAGCTGCTCCTCACAAAAACCCTCCAGCACCCTCTCAACACAATACATCCCTCTTCTAGGCTGAGATAAGTTAGCATGTGAGCAGGTCATTTTTCTCCCACTAACCACAGACAGGATCTATGTATCTAGCTCAGACTGGACACACCAAAGCTTTGCAGGTGGATCCCAGCTCATTGCATTAACCAGTTAAAATACTTGTATTAACCAGTTAAAGATGTGCTGCACACTCACATTAGTGGGTTCCAGGTAAAGGGTGAAGTTTGTGGGTGCTCCTTTACAGCCGTTAGGTTCTACTGCAACAATACAGCTAAGGGAAACCTCACTTGACTGCTGCAAGTGAGCACACCCTTCCCTGGTTCTTTTTGCATGCATTCTCCAGAGAGAACTGCTTAGGAAGTTTTTAATGTATATATATGGCAGTTCATCCAATACTCTTTCCTTAACAGTTACACGAGTTGGCATCCAATGCACGGAAAGAAAGAGAATGAAACCATACAGTGATCTTATTTTCAATTAGCAGTTTGAGTTGAAAAAGATAATTAAAATCATTTAGGTTTTTTTTATCTTGACTTTAGAAGAGGTGCTGGGGACTTTGCTATGCTGTTAGACAGCAATTGAAATTCCACCTGCTCCCTTCCACAGCCTAATTATGAATTTCTGCTGCTGCAGCTAATATAAGCAGTTCAGCTCTATTTTTTCTGTCATGAGGCCGATTCCTCATTCCTACATATTGGCTGTACCATATGTAGGAATTCTCCCACCCATCCTCCAGAAAAGATGGTGCACATGCATAAGCAGCAGAGGGAAAGGAGGGGAGAACTCATGTTGGCGTATCATTGATATTTGTGTGTACACATACACAGTGCGTTATGAAAAGAGAGTGAGTGTTTCTACTCTGGGGTCCTTATTCAGAGAATTTCTTTATCAAATGCCTAAATCTAACTCATCTGAAAGAACATCATTGCATGTGATTTGGAATAGGGCTGTCTATTCAAGTAGGATTAAATGGTGGGGGCTTTTTTTTGTAAGTCTTCACCTAAATCAAAGTGCTCCCACCATCAGCAATGCAAAAGGTGCAACAAACTTATTACTGCATGAAAATTTTAGCAGAATACTAAGTAAAGCCTTCTACACAAGTTCAGATTTGGAAATCTTTAAAACTTATCCCATAATATATTTCGCTCAAAGTCAGTAATATTGGCAATGGAGCCAGATATTGATTAATTTTAAACCAAAATAACTTACTCATTGAAGTCCCGAACAACATAATCAGCAACTTCGAGGCAAAGTGCAAGGGAAGTATCTTACCCATCATACAGGTTACAGGAGTCTATGCAGGTCCTTCCCCTGATGAAGCGCTTGCAGGAGAGACACTGGTCTGGGCCTGGCCCCCAACAGCCATCACTTGAGCATAACTCATTACACACCATTCCATCAGCAGCTGCAGAGAGAGAGGATACTGTCATTAACTTACATAGTCCTCTGAAATCCAAAGGAAACCATTTCATTCAGCATTCTGCCATACTCAGAGAAGTACACGGAATGGTCAGATTTTCTAGAAACAGAATAGAGGAAAAGCACAAAATTGTCCTGATACCACTGCAGAAACACACTGTGCACTCACAGTTTGAATTCTATCCACTTCTGGTCTGTTCCTTTCTGAAAGGATTTAGTAGAATGAGAAAAAGGTTTAAGAGAGGGCTGCAAGGATGAGCTTCTATACCGGGAATAAACAAATAAGTAGCCTTAGATATGCGTGAGAAAAGGAACATAATAGAGGTTTATAAAATTGTGAATAACAAGAAGGCATGTAAGCATGAAACAACTTTTCATTGCTTCTTCCAAGTCCCTCAGGGGCATTCAAAACAACAGAACCCTAGTAGGGTTCAAAACTGAGAGTTTTCATCCGAGAAAGTATAGATCAAGCTGCAGAATTCCCTGACACATGATAAATGCCAAAAATTTAAAGGATTTGAAAAATCAATTGTCCAAATCCGCAGAAGGGCTATGAACCTAAAATATAAACCACTACATCTGAATTGGAGGACTCCCTAAAATAAAACTTACAGATGCTGGGGGAAAAGCTGAAGGAAAGTCACCATTAACTGTGATTTTTAATTGTTTATTGCAAAAGCACCTGAAGTGTCATACAACCTTTATTATAAACCCCCAAATAAATCATGAACAAAAGGTGAAAGGGAAAGGTTGTTTCAAACAGTGCCATTAATTCTGTATTTTACATAAATCCTGCTCTACATAAAGATCTAGACGACTGTGACAAGGAGAAAATGAGCAAAGAGCAAAAGGAAACACAGGTTCTCTCTCCAGCATCTGAGCAAAGCCCAGTTGTGCAGTGTCAGCCAAGCCCTGGCATGTGAAAGGGCAGATCTCTTCATCTGAGTTCTCTCTTGAATGATGGAATGTTTTATGCAGATGGATTACATACTAGACTTGAGTAGATGAAAACCAGCGAAGATCTGAAATATCAGATATGGCAAATACATAAACATTTGTTTGCTTTTGGAGACAGCTTGAGGGAAGCGTCAAGTAATAAATTCATAGGTTTGCTGGTAGAATTCTTCCACCCCCATCAATGCTGCAGCAATGAAGATGTCCAGTTGGGAACAAACACATGCACACTGAATACCTACCTTAACAACTAAAGAGTACACTATGTTTTATTACCTGAGAAGCACAAAGCCTTTCTAAATCAAAAGAGCCAGAAGATGCTTTCTACTCTCCCCAGCATGTTTGAGAACTGGTTATTCTGTGTTGTGGTGTCTGTAATGAACATTTGAATCACTGAATGTCTGTCAGAGTAGCCTACTGTCCAGGAGAGCACACTGCTTCATACAGCACCTCATTCCTTAAGCACTTTTCATCATGCAGCATTGTTTGATGTTGGCACCATGTTTGCCAAAGCCCCATCTTTCTGATCTATATAACATGCCTAGTCTATATGTCCTCTTCTACTTCCAACAAGGCAATTCCTGCATCTCCTTTTGCCTGCTGACATGCAGGAAGTTCATGTCACGCTGGCAGGGTGCTCTCCTTTCATATACATAAGCTGTCTTGTCCCTGTCACCTGCTTTCTGACCACTGAATTTATTAGAAAGCACTTAGAAAAAACCATGCAGCACTTGTATGCATGGTTCCTCTCTCCTAGCCCAAATAAGTGAGTAGTAAGAGGAGTGAAGCTTCTTGCATATTTCCTTTCTTCCTGCAATAGGACATTTTGCTTTATCGAGGTTGAAAGTGGCAGATCCTCACCTACCTGTTTGGTTTTCTGCCTAGAACAGTTCCAGAATTCAGTGGCAAAACAGGATATTTCACATTTACTCCTTTACAAGCAGCATAGAAACCAACCAAAGATTTCATGTCCTCCAGCCCTTGCGGACGAAGTGATCCAAGCACCAGACATTTGCCAGCATGCTTCCTAGTTGTACATAGCTCTGCTGTACAACACATGTAATTCAGCAGATAGAGGAGCAGTATCTTATTCAATACTATACCACAAATAACCTTCGACATGAAAAGTCTGCACATTCATGTTTTATCAAGGCTGGAATGCTTGAATATATATATCTCTCTCTATATATATATCACACTCACTCTCTTAATGACAACATCCAGGTGGTGTTCAGAAGTATCTTTTTGATTCCTCTTTTGCCTCAAAGCTCAAATCAGGTACAGCCAAACATGACATAATTAAATGTAGGAGTAACTCCAGGTGATCATTTAATTTCCTTTTAAGTGTATTAATTACCACAGATTCCAGCCCAGCAAGAGAACCCTGAGCTATTTAGCATGCCATTTCATAGAGATGTCTCGTTCTCTTCCCCTGAGCTCTGCTGTACATCAGGAGTCATTCTACTGCAGTCAAAGGAGCCACGCTACGCAAAGTCGGTATATGAGCAGAGACCAAAAATCCAGCTTTTCATTAGTGTCCTAACCTTAACTTTCTTTAAATGTTTTGATAAGGACTAATAGATGTCAGTAGTTCCACTGTGCTGCCACTGACTGAACTTTACAGAAATGAAAGGAACCAGGCAAAAGCTTTGCATTACCAAATGCTGCATGTGTAGCTCTCTCAGTTTCTTTTTGCATGTACTTTTAGTCATTTCATGTGCATCCCAGTCTCCTGCTGGCTCTGTGCAGTACAGTTCAGGAGGCACACTGACTCGGTGTTAAGGGCTGGTTTGTCCTATTTCATGTTCATTACCTACAGAAGGAGCCAAGAAAAAGTTCCGGGTGATACAGCTGGATATTTTAGGGGAACCCCAGTTACGCCTTAGGATATAGAGCACACTTCAGGGGTGCCCTATAGAGGGCTCCTTCAGAGTCTGCTAATCTCCCTTGATCTCACCTAATGGCATGGTGACCTTGGCTGACCAGACAAATCCATGAATCCTGCCTCACGCTGCCTCCCACAGGGACACCTGGGATTAACAGACACTCAGCAAGTGAAAACCAGCAAAAAAACCAACCCCCAAAACTATCACAGTTCTATGCAAGCAAGCTTTTCTCTATGAATTGCTTGCTTTTCTAGTAGTCAGTGACTCACTTTAGTACATGGCACACAATAAAAAACCTACCCTGCTTTGGAGATCGCTTTTTTGGGGATCTCAGTTTCAGTCTTAAAAGTATTAGCAATTCTCTGATTTTGTTTTATACACTCTTGCCATTGAAAGGCAGTTTTCTATTTGCTCTCTCACCTGTTTTGTAACTTGAAACTGTGCTTTCCTTACTAGTGATATCCTTTCTTTTCGCTGTTCTTAGCTGTCAGACTGCTCTGCGGTCAGAATTCACTTACACACGCAGACACACAATGCTGCACTGAAATATCCCTTCAAATAGCAAGTGATACTACAAGGTAGCTCAGAAAACACACTGAGTAACCTTATGTTAATAAAGAGAGAGCTTTTCAGCACAGAAAATCAGGATTACCCTACTGAAACCTGGCCAACGCAGCACCTGTAGTCTATGAAAAAAGCAACTAAAAACCCCCCACTATTTCCTTCTGCTTATTTCTAAGCCATAGAAATGTTTTCAGAAATTAATCTTGGCAAGAAGAGAGTGGGGTTTTTTGACAACTTATAAACACCCATTACCCTTGTCTGTCTTCCTCCTCTTTAATTATAGCGATGGCTGAAGAAATGTTTCGGTTTTAAACATATTATTTGGCATTTCCATGGGTTGAGAATGTTCTGAAGCTCCAGCATACCATACGGCCATATGTAGAATGAAAGAACAATAGTGCTTTTGACAGGAACTCATTCCCATTGGGAGTTTTAGAACAAGTGCTCATTCTTTATTAATGAGGTCACACAGGTTAGAAGCAGAAAGGTCTCATGTTTTTCCCCAACCTAGACAGAACACAAGAAAATTTGCTATCTAAAAAAGGAAGAATTACTGTTATTTGCCTATAGACTTATGGGTCTGTTCCAAAGCTCTGGGAACTCTAGGAAAAAGCTCCTGCATGCTTCAGCTAGTATCATGCCAGGTAAGGAACAGAATCATTCACACAAGTTGTTAATTGGTGGCTAAAGTGACATAATTCATAACAAGCACATTTATAGCAACCTTTGCCTAGAAAGGATTCCCTGTACACTGCAGGTGTCACTAAAGCTGAAAGGAATTATTTAATTAACTTTGTATAAAAGAAGATTGGTTTTTGTTACATTTCTTTTGCGTGCACTCATATTCAACATGAGTCATCCCTGACTGTTCCATTAAAATAACACGTGCTGGGAAAAAAAGGCAGATTCTTCACTTCAGTAGAGAGCAATGGTAAAATCTACCTACTAGAGCACATGATGTAGCAAATAACTTCACAGTCATTCCTTCTGCATTAGTAATGTTCAGAACAAACTAAGTTTAACATTACAGTTTATAGTAGTAGAAAAAAATCTGCATTAGATGAGAACTTCGTGCACTGCATTTTAGACAAATGCTCCCCAGTTGATTTGCACTTGACTGCCCAATGGCAGGGGGTTGGAACTAGGTGATCTTAAAGTCCTTTCCAACCCAAACCATTCTATGATTGCACGACTTTATCAGTTTGCAAATCATAGAATCACTGGTTTGAGTTGGAAAGGACCTTAAAGCTCATCCAGTTCCAACACCCTGCCACAGGCAGGGACATCTTCCACTAGAGCAGATGGTGGAAGATTCAGAGAAAACTCTCCCAGATCCCTGTCTGTTGGCCTTTTCTGAAAATCAAAGATGTTTCAGAGGATGCTGGAGAAATGTATCTGGCCCTAAGGAACAGTTCTGCTTTACTCTGCATAATCAGGAGCATTTTAGTTAGACATCTAACCTGCAGCAGAACCCATTTAACCCCAGAGAGGGGCTGACTGGCAGGCAGAGTTGAAGCAACAGGATAGCTCTTCTCATCTAATGCTGGCTCTCAAAAGGCTACAAAATGTTAATCCATTCACACAGATGTGCATAGAGAGGGAAAACCACTGTTCTCCACGAGGATTCAGGAAGTCAAGTGTCTAAGACACTGCCTTCTGATGGGAGTGACTTGGCCACTAGCCTATGTTCATTACATAGAGTCCATTTAATGAACAGAGGTTAGAGGCCATTTTTAAAGCTAGTCCCTTGGTACTGCAGCTTACATTGTGACTTCTTTAAAATGAAATGAACGAGATTTGTTTTCCTCGGGAAGACCCCCTTGGTGTTAAATTTCACAACAGATCTTCAAGAGTTTTTTTCCTTCCTGGAAAATAGTGAGTCTCTATTCTCCCTCCATAAGCTAAAAGTCAAAGTTTACATTTTCCCTTTGTGTGCAAATGTAGTGACAAGACATACAGTGCAATAGGATGATGTGACAGCACATCCAAGTTTCCAATTGCCTTGGAAGCCCATGTTTCAGCAGTTGTGGCTGCTTCGAAGGGACTCCAACTTGTGATCACAGGAAAAGGCAAAGAGGCCTTTGACAAAGGAATCCTGACAACTAATACGAGAATATCTTCCAAACTACCCTGTTCAGTTATGTCCCCAAGCTCTTAAAACCAGTGAAACAAATGGGACACTATTCCATGAAGGAAAAAGCATATTATGAAGCTCCCCACTGAGTAGTTTACCATTGTCTTCTAACATGTTGTAAGTTGCAGAGAGCTTGAAGCAAAGAGGAAGCTTTACTGTATGAGAAATGTGTCCTATGTTCAACTTTATTTCTGCCTACTTTATTTTTATACTAAATCTCTAGGAATTGCAGAGAGCTGGTTGGTTTTTCATCATCAATGTTGATGCATCATTATCAGACAGCTATAACCAATGTGCTGTTAGAAAACATCGAAGAGCACCAAGAGCAAGATTTTCTCCCACAGTCAGCAAGTTTTGATACGGTAGAGAGGAAACCTGTGCTTTCTGGAAGGTTCACAGATTTGTGCATCTCCCAGCAAGATGGGACCACGAGGATCTTGGAATATAACCACAGAGACTCATGCACATCATTAAGACCTTGTGCTTTTTCAGACAGATTCTGTTCTGTCAGCGCAAGACATTCCTCACATGAAATCTCAAAGGGCTAATTCTTCCTGTCATGACATACAAAATACACTTGTTACTAGACTGCTAGTGCAGAACTAGGTTCCTCCTCACACCTTGATCCTATTCAACTCCCACCTCACCGCAGAGGAAAGCAGCTAGCAATCCACTACCCCTGGGCAGATGTGATTCTCTTTCTTGGCACCACCTCTATTTGCCAAATAATATACCATTTTACATACATTCTACTTTCTATGTGGGGGCAAAAAAACCAGACTACAAGTCATGTACAAATGCTCTAGCTTTCAAGACTGAAGGCCCTAGTTGTTCATGGGAAGCCAGGATCTTTCCTCCAAGTTTCAAAGGAGCTGATTGGCACCAGAAATTGCATACTGATTCCTTGCAAGGCTTAACTTATTTAGTAAGTACAAATAAGACTCACATTCAGAAGAATTCAAAGCAAAGAAAAAGCCTTGAGATGGCAAAAATGAAAAACAAGAGAACAGAAGCCATTAAGATGATACAAAGCTCATGGATGCTGAGAAACTAGAGCTAGTTCAGAACCACATAAAGTTGGGAGTGTTGACAACAGAGGCTGTGCAGCCTTCTTTGGTCCTGCAACTGATTAACTCATGTCATTATTCAGGATTGTTCTTGGACTCTTCATCAATGCTTCATTCCCACATGCCATTATCATCACATGATAATCATCTTTGATTTGATGACATTCAGTCATCTGTGGGTGACAGAGAGCGCTATGCTACTCTCACAGACAACCACCTGGATTCATTTACTGATGCCTTTGTCACCTCTTGGCTGGGTTTACAGTAGTAAGGACACCAGGGCATGAAGCTGTTCAACCTACAGGACACCCTTTGCACTTCCTCACCACAGAAGTGGCAGCAGGCACTGCAGCTCTCCTCTGCCTTCTGCATTGCCTTCATACAAAATGTTCTACCAAATGTAAGGATCTACTCCATAGTTCCACAGCCTATGCCAAGGACATCTTTTGCAAACATACACAGAAACGCGTACCAAGGAATGTTCTGTCACATCCTTCTGTCTCACATAATAGTCAAATAATAATACTGACAATCAAAAACCCCAGAACAATAAAACCAGAGAGACCTACTGACCAGGTCTTTCCCCTTCACGTAGCTCTGACATGGCAGAAGAGATTAGAACAATAACTGAGCAGCAGTGATAAATGTATATGTGTGTTTCACCTAACACTGGAATGAACATTCACATTTCAGTGATGACCACAGCCACAAACTGTCCCAAAGCAGAGCAGAATAGCACTTCAAAGGGAGAGGAGAAAAAAAATAAAGGAAGAAAAGCAAAAAGCAAAAGAAGAACAAGAACTAAAAGAATAAGTTAAAAGTAGAACCATAGCCTGGAAAAAAAACCCCAAACCAAACCCCAAACCAAACCCAAAGCAAACATTTCTGGCTGGTCAAAGCACAAACCCCAGAAATACCACTTAAAACATTTAATGAATGCAGTTCATTAAATGTAATTTAATGAATCTCCTCTCTTCCTAGCAGTTTAACAGATGCTTAAAATGAGCTGTATTGCTGTTACAATATGACTGTATTAATGCTATTTGCTGCCTGATTTCTGTATAACCAAATTGTTTCATCTGCCACATAGCATTCATTTTCTTTTCAGTACTATCATCTCAGTCCAGGTACTGGCACATCAGCATTCCTGAAAGACAGTTAGGCCCAATTAAAAGTAATCTTCGTTATGAGATAAGTTAAATACAGAAAGGAGGAACTCAGTGATCAAAAACAGTCTCAAAAGTGACCTTTCTGGATTAAGACAGGGCCACTTTGGTAAAGCAGGGCAAAGGAAGCAAAAAGTGCTAATCTCACTCCATAAGGAAAGGGCTGGAGTTTTCCAATCTGTAAAATCAGTGCCTTTCCTGAACGCTACGTTTGCTCCACATTTATGACCTTCAGAATTCCTATTTGTGAAAGTGGATCTCTGACCTGTAAATTTTACACCATGGTAAGGAAGCAGCTCTCTCTTTCCTCCCTTTCATTTGTTCAGATCTTAAAACATTTCATTTGCCTATAAATCTGCTCAGAGGCAGACTGGGCCAAATCCTAAAATGATCACAGCCCCACTGGTGTCCATGGAGCTCAGTCTTCAGCCACCTCTCACCGCACTGCATCCTGTCAGTAGCTGTACCATTTCCCCCCAGCTGAGCCCATCACAGACAAGATGTGCCCTGAGCACCAGCACTTACTGCAGTTCTCTGCCTTTTTGTTTCGATGAATCACTGTCTTTTGACTGGGTGTACTGAAGAGGCTGGACCAGTTGACAGTGTGGTAGTAGCACAAATTGCTGTTGTCTGTTATGTAGATGTTGCCAGCACTGATCTGCTTCAAGGACTGGAACTGCAGAGAGGTAATGCCTTGTTGCTTTAGGATGAGTAAGGAAAGACCACTGCGATGAAAACAAAAGAGAGAACAGGAATTAGCTCCAGAAGGCGGGACTGGTTGGGAATTTCACACTAGAATTAGTTACTACTGTCAAGATGATCTTTCTGGCAAAACTGAAATTTAGTCAAAACCCTTCTATTTTGGGGTAACAAATATTCAACTACTTCCAGTTCAGCCATTAACAGATTTTTGAGATAAATCAAAATCTTTTTCAGTTTCCTCAATTTTGCTGTTGAGGAAACTGAATAAGATCCAGATTTTTCCCCCCAGCAGAATTAATACTATGATAGTTTATATGCTAAGAAGAAACTGACAAAGTCATGCAAAATGTATTAACATCTTCTGTCAGGCATCAAATTAATATCATTCATAGTAATACAGGAAGAAATTGTTATTTTCAAGGAAATTTTTCCAGCCCACTTTCTACATTTCATTTTTCTTTTGTTGTAATATGTAGTTATCGCCTTTCTTCATCAAAGGAACAGTAAATGATTGTCTGTGTAACATGGAAATGACTGCACATTTTTTATGACTGAAGATTAGTGAAGACAATATCCAGTTTCTGGGTATCCTTTAGGTTCTTGTATTTTAATGATTATAATTGTTTTCCAGCTGTTCCAAATAAAAATTGCTGCTTCGGAACAGAATGCTGGGCTGTAACTCAATCTCCAGGTTTCACTGCTATTCCCATTCTGCTTGGCTGGCTGTTTAAGATGCCAGCAGAATCCCATGACTGCTTTACTATATTCACACAATGGGGCACGAGGGGTTGCTGTATATATCCTTCAGGTATCTTCTCGTGCTTCCTCCATTATTTCTCACCACGTATTTTCTCTTCAAACCAATTCTTCCATAAGAGCTTTCATATGGAAACATTTCTGGTAAAAATGGCTTTACAGAGCTAATGTACACCCCACCTGTCAGGCACCTCAGTGGTTTTGGTGTTCCTCCATGTATTCATCTTTTACCACTTCTTAGGACCACACTGTTCTGTGGGCATGTGAATCTCCCCTTCCAATCACAGCCACTTAAACTTCCAGAGAATGGGGTTAAGTTCTACTATTCATGTCTTTTAAGTTGTTTTACATTCACAAGGTATTTTAAACCATGAAATGTACTTTCCAGACAATGAGTTAATAGCTACAGCAATGAACCAAGACATTATTTATTCACTTCTGAATCATTATATTTGAAAGGTATTATCCATTATAAACAACTGATTAGCAAAGATACTGTTCATGAATATCTCAGTTACAGAGAAAAATATAGCAATTTATGATGCCCTTCCCAAAGGATCTTGCATTCTGTGCTACTCAACAAAGAATCACTGAATACTAATAAAACCTGATTTAATCAACAAGTAGGTACCTTACCTATAGAGAGCTCTTCCACCGATAGTAACCAAGTTAGAAAACACCCTGAAATCTGTCATATTCTCAGGCCATGACTGGATGTTCAAATACCCTGAAGGAGAAAAAGGCAGCAACATGCATGTCCGTGATTTCAGCCATAAACACTGCTCTATCACATACATGAGTTAGGACAGGCTTAGCCTATAAATGAAGGACAGTGCTGGTCTGAGAAAAAGAAATAAATAGGTAATGAATACTGCAGACTCATGTCTTTGAATTCATCAGGCTGCTCTCCTCCAAGAAAGCAAAGGAGAACTCATCACAGCAGCATTAAGTATCCACTTTCAACAGCCACAGCGTGGGTGAACCCAAACACTGGCTGGAATCTCGCAAGGCCTCCCAGCCTTTTCTGAAAAGCAGCAGCAGAAAAGAATGAAGATTTGCCTGAATTAAGAACATTCTATTTTAAAATGTGCTAGACACTTTGGACAGCAGTAGAGAGATCTGTCATGATTCATTAAAAGAAGACAAGGCTTTCCTAAAACAAAGACTTTGCATTCACTTCGATGTGTGTGTGAGGACTCTTCATCACCAGAGAGCATTCTCTGCACTAAGTATGTGGGACTAACAATTTTGTACTACACAGACCTCTATACAGTGCAGTTCCCTATGATTCTGATTCAGTACTGGACAGAAATGCAGTACATCTTTAAGCATAGGAGTAATTCCACTTAAGTAGTAGAGCTGAGACTGTCAATTAGTGTGTTTAAGAATGGGAAATGACACACACCCAGCTGCCAGGTTATCTATGACATTCATTAGGGAGAGATTTACAGTTTACTTGCATTTTTAACCCTACTGCTTTGCTGAAATACACAATTTTTGAGAGGTGAAGCACATGGGAGAGAACTCATTTCAAATGCCAAACCCCTGTTGAGCTCCACCCAGCTACAATCATGCTGTAAAGTCCAAAGAGTTTTTGGGGAGGCATAAAATAGAATTGTTATTTATTTACTTTTTGTATTTCCCTACCAATCAATTTCCTGTCATGATCAGCAATCAGTCAAGAACTCAAAGCTGTAGCATCTTCCTCCCTGTCCTTGAATGGGGAAACAAGAAGCAAGATGCAAGAAAACAAAGAACTGAGTTCTAGCTATATGACCTTACTAAATGTCATATAGCTACAATGGAAGGCACTACCACACATTATACATTTGTCTTTAAATTACAGAAGTTGATTTGTGGCAGCATCTTCTGTTAGACCAAGAGAAGTAGCTGCAAAAGCAGATGGGCTTTTGTTGGTTTTTTCCAAGGCATATTTCAAATGCTTTCAGGTGAAGACAATACCTTCCCACATTTCAGCACCATTTTCCCCCCCAGCTGCCCCCCTGTAACACTTGTCCCACTTTGAGAGCATGGGACCAACACCCCTGGACCACTTAACAAGTAAGGTCTTGGTCTTCTGTACCCCAAACATAGTGGGCATTCTATATTCACGAACCTAGTGTTCTTCAAAAAACCCAACAAATTCAGACTGTAGGAAATGAGAAGTGTGTTACCCGTTATCTCTCTCACTGTTTGGAAGATATTTAACTTCTCGGGATTGATTGCAGCAATTGTGTGATATGGGTCTCTGAAAGATTAAAAAGACAAAACGATATGCTCTAAATAAAAAAAGAATCAGATTCTCAAAGACATAACATGTAGAAAGCAGTATTCAGGTGTATTCATTTTGCTTTTAGGCAACATATGTGCCAGATTTCTTCAGACTCTTTCCAACTTCTTCAGACTGTTGTTCCTGCAGAACCTGTACCTAACTTCTCCCAAGTCATCTTGAATGAAAATAACAGTGCTTAGCAACTTCAAGGTTTAAATCATTGCTGTTTCAGCAAATATTTCTGCTCATGAAGAATTAAGAGATTCTAAACAACCAAAGGTGACCTCCCTAAAGGAAGGATGAATTTTCAATGTTTTTCCCAAGAATACTAGTTCAAATGGTACAGTTGGAATACCATACTACCAAGACTAACAAAACCATTGCTGAAATGAGTGACAAGCAACACAAAACTAAGAGCATGCCACCAGTTCCTGAAACATGGCATTACAAGGGTACACTTTTTAGACGGTGTTAAACAGAGAACATCAAAGAGCACAGATCCTTGTCAAATTTGTCACTTAAGATATTAAATACCCCTACCAACCATTAAAATAGCAAATTTAGACGTGCTACAGTGTAAAAAGACGAAGCTGATCTTGATTTTGAGGGTGCCATCATGTAGTAAGTACTTTTTTTGGTTTCCCTAATTATAAAGGAGTAAAGACTCTCCAGCTATGTAAGAGGCCAACTAGAAGCCTAACCCAAACAAAAATCCTTTCAAAATCTTTCTGTAACACCATGTTATGGTATTTTCATGTGTTTTCAAAGGGTAGGAAACATCTTCGGTAAATGTGGAGCATGCGTTTCCACCTCTCCTCCTCCTGCTTTCCAAGAGATGTCATTCCTGGAACTGGAGCATGCAGGTAATCAGCTAGGCTGTCTCTGGGGACAGGCCTCACAAGTCTATGCAGTGACAGATTGATGGGGTCACTTCTAACCACCCTGGAGGTGACCCCAGGTTACCAGCAATAAAATGAGTTCTCGAACCTTGACATAAAGCCCAGTGGGCCACAGAAGCATCATAGACACTTAGTTTTAACAATTTGGAGCTCTCAGAAAACTAGATAACAAGTTTTGACTACCTAACAGAAACACAGAACTTAAGCTTTTAAAATGCATTACTGCTGAACACAGAAAACCCTTGCCTGTAATAAACATAAGCTTGCTGAATTTCACCTCGAAATCCTAAGATAAAGCAGTCTTTAGAGATACAAATATACACTTTAAACAGTGTATATTTAAACTATATACAGCCAAATGTCTGCTATGTTTTATCCACATATAAAACTGTAGAATAATGCAGTCGTCTTCTACCATTCTTATTAGCAGAGCCAGGATTTTTCAGTAGACCAGATACAGCTGAATTTTATAGATCCAAGAATAAGAGTTTCAGCTCATTGTTAAACTGGACATGGACAACTAAAGGCAAAATAAAGAGCTAGTGAGCACTGAGGGCTTGTTGCAGGGCAGGGGGGATAAAGAGGCAGCATTTGCTGTTAGCTGCATCTGTCCATCCTCAAAACTACAGCCCTCCTTGGTGTGTCCCACCCCTTCACAGGCAGCAATACAAGGGGAAGGCAGCTTGGCTTTTTAGCAGCCCAACCAGAAGAAAACAGTAGAGAGAAGGCTACATCCAGCCTATACAGGTCCTACCCCTTTTCCAGCCGCTGTGTTTTCTGTCTCAGGCAGCAGATATGTGTCCTAATAAAGACCATTTTATCCATACACTTCAGCAGAGCATTACCTTAGAAGAATAAGCACTACTGACTCACCAAAATTTAGGTCTACCTTCATGACACTTAACATCTGGACACTAACTAAAGCCAGGTCATAATTATCTGATTTATAGAAAAACCATTATAAATGATTGTGTATAAAACAAATTCATAACAATATGGACAGTATTTTATAATATATATTACAAATTCACAAAGACTTCGGGTACTCAGGAAGGGGAAAGACAGACTACAGAACCACAGGCTCAAAAATATGATGAGATCAATTGTAATATCACAGTTCCCCATGAAAACAAACACAGAAAATCCACTCAGCATCTTTCACAAAGTTATTCTCTGCCACTACAAGAAAATCTTTCAATTCCCCATGGAGAGCTAGACTTTAAGTCCCTCCAATCTGAAACACTGGAAGCTCATACTTCTGAAAGCTGAAGTTCACTCTGAGTAAATGAATTTGTAACAGAACTAAAAAGTTGGAGTGGAAAAATATATATCTCTATATTGTTGTTGTTGCTTTATACTGTTCCTTTATATAACAAACTACTTGTGTAGCTAGTGTCATTCACTCAAATTTCTTTCCTGTATTACTGGTGTGCAAAATGTAACCGAAATATTAAAGAAAAAACTGTTCCAGAAATATAAAGTTATTTTAATTAATTCTCAACTCCTCTTCTTTTAATACATACTACTGTAATTTATGCTGTGGAAATATTTAGGGTTGCAGAACTCAGTGTCCGCATACTTAAGTCTTGTTGGAGTGAGTTTTCTTCGTAGAGAATGAAAGACAAAGTGCTACACAATTCAAACATAACATGTCCTGGGCTTATATTCTTCTATTAAAACAGAACAAAATATATTAACCCTCTGCTTTACAGTCCATATTTTAGATGTCTTTTTCAGATGAGTATGGTTTCATTCAAGGTTGGTTTGGGTTCCTTTAACTTAGATCTTTTAGTAAGACTCATACTGTAACTCTGCAGCTAATAAAACTTTTGCAACAGTTCTCATACTCAAAATGACATATAATACACTGGAGTAATCCCCACAAAATTGCTCATGTGTTTCCTAGCCACTTGTCCTGCATTCACTTGTGTGCTTCCTGTCCTGTGAGATTTAACAGATTTACACCCAGCCCCTCAGTCGGTCATTTGGCCATATCAGAAGTGTGATGGCCTGAGAGCTGGCTCCTATGTGACCTTCTCCAGGGTTTCAACAAGTCCAAAAGCAGTTTTCCTTAAACCACCTGAACCAAAGTCCTTCTTCCTCCCTATGCTACATTAACTTTCACACTGTACTTCCTGATGGGGAGATGAGAAGATGAGCTATGCAGTCAAAGCTCACATTTGCTAGCCTTTTGAGAACCACTGAGCTGTAGGCCCCCACTGAAGTGGATTTTAAACTCTTTCTCATGGCTGGACTCAAATTGTAGGAGAAGCATTACAACCAATAACTGTATCAAATCAAGGAAACAAGTTGTTTCTTTCCATCTCACCTAGTAGGGAAGTCCCAGTCAGGCAGCCTAGTGTCAAGCACTTTATTATAATCTAAGCATATCTGAATCTATAGAAAGACTAAAGAAAAATCTGGTGGCACTATTGATGCCAGAATTCCATGTCAGATTAACCTACAGATACTCAGTTAATCACATCTTAGCTATGCCATAAAGCTGCAGACATGGAATTGGTTTGGGAACTATATTTAAGATATCAAATCTTGACAACCAGCTGCAAGCAATGTTGAAAGCTCTGAGGAACCTAAAAAGCAAGTTAAAATTTGAAGCCTACGCAGTGGTAGAAGCAATTGAGTACTTCACAGTGTTAATGTACCACTAAATATCTGCATACTTATCACAATAAAAGGGAAAAAGGCTTTAATCTTATTTGTGCATTTTGAGGATTGTGCTCATTTTGGTACATCCACAAATACCTCAAAGTGTTCCAGGTAATTCACCATGGCTGATTACAACATGAAGGCTCGAATTAGTAAGAAGATACAATCATATGCTTGTTCTCTCAATGACAGAAAGAACACAATGTAAGAACGCAGTAATTGCATGGGACTTCGCCTGACCATCCAAACAATACGTCTGTCTTCCCTGGACACATCCCACCCTTGCAGCATTTGCACCATGCATTCACCTTTGCTACAAGGGTTAGCACACAGTGCACCAAACTACCAGCAGCAAGGCACTAGTGATCTGGCTGAAATATTGTCCTTTAGAAGAAGACATTGGTGTGACTTTGTAAATACTGGTTCTGTACCTCCACGTGTTCAACCATTACTAAGACTTGTGCAATATATAGTCATATTTAAGCCAAAATACTGGATTTGAATACCAGTGAGTATTGTGTATCTCTGCAATTGAAACTTAAACGCATACTTCAAAGCTCATTGACAACAGGGCAGCCTTTTTGCACGTATATGCAGAGACAGCCACCCAGGCTATGACAATTTCTCTCAGGTGAAGGGCTCTCTCTGCATATTCTGCACATTATACGTGCTGGTCATAGGGAACTTAAAACAAACTAGTGGGAGGTAACTTCCCTTTCTCCTTTCTATCCTCTAATCAGCCATTATTGTAAGGCAGTATCGAGAATCTCGTAATGTAACCAAAGATCACAGTCGTCTTTTCTCTTTCTAGTGCAAACAGCCTACTTGATCCTTTCTTTTCCTAGAGGTTCAATCATAAGAATCAAGGTAACAGTTTCCTTCATAATGGAAGGCAGGAAAATGATTTATCCTGGATCTGCTATCCTGTAAAAGCAGCCTGAAGTCACCATTAAGAGGCGGCTGCAATTCATTTCAGGTGGCACACGACATACATAACATCTTAACATTTTGTCACTTACCCATGAATCCCAGTAACAAGGAAGATAAGGTTGCCATTGATCTTGGTGCAGTTTATGAACTTGTCAATGTTGCTGGAATCCACTGTCTGAGCTGACACTAAACTCCCTGTTCCAATGCCATCACATGCTGCCAAAACAAGGAGTTTGTGTGAACAACCAGGAAAAACAGTTACTGAATCAGAACACGAGTCTTCATTTCTTTCAGAGATAAAGCAGCAGAGAGGTGTTAAAACAGCACCCTTTACCCATATTCCTAAGGAAGCACGTGCCAATTTAAAACAAACAATAAGCTAAATTACCTCCCACAGAAGCACATCCTGGCATACAGGTTAAGATATTTCACACTGGATCTAAAAGCAAGTATGAAACACACAAAATCCCACTCAAGCCTTCCATCACGTAGTGTATCCCACCTCCTCAACTGGTCTCCTCTAATGGCTACTACCAGTAGTACACCTGAATATTTAACAAACCTGTGATAACTTCCCTCCTTGCAGGCTAAGACCTTGACAGGAACACTACATATGTATTTTCATGCATGAAACTATTTATCCAGCAAAAAAGTCATTTACTGCAATTAGTTTACAGGGCTGGACATTGCCTTTACTTAGAATTTAGCATGTCAGTACCCTGCCTAGGCAGAGATCTCTGTTTCAGCCATGTGGAGCGACTGAGGATTTACACCATACTTCAGTAGCTTAGTGTGAATCCCTTCCAGATATGGCTTCCACTAGTACTGAAAAGTGGCATAAGCCCATGTGGGAAAACTGATAGTGCTTTGCTTCTGAGACCTTTGAGCAGGGAGCAGAAAGTCCCCCCAGTGGAGCTTCGGACAGCAAAGTAACCTATAGATTTCAGTCTTCTCAACAGTACCATCACTGAAAAACTCCCAGCCTGCATTGGAGACACTTTGGAAGGAGGTAGAAAATGCTCAGAGACATTTCTGAAAACCAGAGGAAATAAATGGAAATCTAACATTACATTGACAAGTATGAGACATATCATACATTGAAGCCAGTGCTTTAGCACAGCCCCCTTTGGAATGACAAAAGGACAGCTCTAAAACACCTCCAGGAAATACCTGTCATTAAAATAACATAATAAAGAATTCTTTCAGATTTCTGTAAAACCAACAGAGAAATATCCCTCATTTTTATCTAACTACAAGTAATTAGTTTGGTTATATTTCTGTTACAATATAATAAATTTTAATGCTATTCATATTCTTCATACAGGCTACAGAGCTCAAAGTTCTGTGTGTATCCAAAGGCTATTAATATTCTCCAATGTACTCATGAAGGGTATTTCATGCCAAAATAACACCCTGCTCTGCTACAGCATTGGCTACATTCAAGGAAATTTATACTGAACTACTGCCTACCTTTAGGACAAATGTCAGTGCAGGGCTTGCACATCTTAATACCATTTTCTTCAACCTCCATCTTGGAGCTCGGACACGCACGGACACAAGAGCTGGAATCTACCACAAAGTTGTCTGAAGAGAAGAGAAGATATTGGCAGAAAGTGAACCACTGGACTAAGTAACACTGGGACACACGGTTTTGGACTCTGTTTTAATACCTCAGCACTTCCACACTGACATTAATGTTTCCTGTTCAGTGTTTTCAGAAGTGTATTATTATTTGTAGTAAAGAAAGCTACTGTAATTAGAGAGAAATAAACCAAGCTGCTTTGCCCTGTTTCTTTCATACACACACAAATACATACATCTGGGATAAAACACTACACAAAATGACAAGCATTTCAACTTTTCCTTGTAAAACAACTGCCAAAGGGGATATAGACTGATCCTACCTAATTGTCAGCTTAGCACTGTCAAGAAAGGAAAAATAAAGGGAAAGTTTTCAACTAAGTATTCGGACAAAGGCTCATATCCCTTAAGTAGTGCATGGTAAAAACACCAACAAAAAAACCCCTTGCTTCAAAACCCCACCGTTCTATTATAGACAGAACTAAGCCTTGACAGCGACAGCCTCAGCCCACTGTCAATCTGAACTTCTCCACAGAGATTCAAAATCTGGACTTTGCTTTGGGTTCAATTATGGCTCCATTTATTATAGATTAATCATCCTTCTTGTATGTAATTTATGGATATAATAATTAATGCACAACACAACTGTAAACCTTGGTGGGAATGAAAGGGAGGCCAAGAATACTGTCTCTCTTATTTTTCCAACTAAAACAGCACTATCCAACTGTGTAAGTGATGACCCTCTATGTTTTTCTGTTACTTGTCATCATTTGTCTGGTATCTCAGAAGCATGTGGTTTTTAGATACATGTGATTATTCTTTTTAACTCCCTCTTCCCTTCTAATTTTACTCTGGGGCTTTAAGATTGTATTGTCAGTACTACATGGGCTTTCCTCACTGGGACAGAACTGCTCTGAAAATATTTATAGTAACTTTCTGTCACAGAATCACAGAATCATAGAATGGTTTGGGTTGGAAGGGACCTTAAGATCACCTAGTTCCACCCCCCTGCCATAGGCAGGGACAACTTCCACTAGAGCAGGTTGCTCCAAGGCCCTGTGTCCAACCTGGCCTTGAACACTGCCAAGGATGGGGCATTTGTCACTTCTTTGGGCAACCTGTGCCAGTGCCTCATCACCCTCACAGTAAAGAATTTCTTCCTTATATCTAACCTGAACTTCCCCTGGTTTAGTTTAAACCCATTACTCCTTGTCAGACCATCATTATTCCAGGTTAAAAGAAGGGCCTCACTCTCATGAAAGCATTTGCTGCTGGGTAGTACACGTGGTGGTGCATTGTTATTTTTCTGAAACAGAAATTTATAGCCTTTTATAATCCCAATAAGTATTTTAACAGTTCATTTAAATCATGCTGATCTAAAGCATGAATGTAACAAATGGTGGTGAGGAAAACAAGAAACGTAGTGTATTCCCCTTTATTTTTTTAAGAAAATCAATATAGCATAGGATACGTGGGAATTGTCAGCAACTCAGAATGTCACAGCCTTTAGTTAACACATGACTGAGTTATTACAGGCTGCAAGCACATGTGGAGTGATTTGATATACTGCACTATGCACTTAGCTCTCGTAGTCTCATTGTTTTGTTCAGCTCCTGAAATGTAACTCACACTCCCCATCCCTGCAGGCAAAGGCAGGTAACACAGCACTTACGTGGGCACTTTTTGACGCAAAAAGCCCCATAGGTGTACTTGGCATTGTGATTGTGCTCCAGTTGGAAGGTGGTAGGATTGTATACAAAAGTCTGGGGGCACTGTGTGACACATGCACCGCTATCATTGAAATTCATACAGGCCTGCAAAACAAGGGAGAAAAAACACATGAAATTCAATCATTTAGCTGCTCTTGTTTGGGTTTGGTTGTTGTTTTGTTTGCTTGGTTGGGCTTTTTTAGTTTAAAATACAGTCTTGATGGTTCAGACCTGCTGCAACAGTGAGGAATGCATATATAGTTTTCTGACCTTCATTATAGCTGCTTAGATTTCTTGCTAAGATCTTGGCTAATACAACACTACAAAAGGGGGCTCACTAAGCCCCTTTAGTTTGAAACACAGTTGACTGTTACAGCACTTCCCACAAAAACATAACAACACTGTAATTTGTTTCATAACTATTGTTACTACTAGCAATTAACTTATTCACAACTCGATAGGACATTCTAAAACTGCCAAGAGTGAACCACTATTTATCATAGTCAGTCTAAACAAATGCTAATGACTTTTCAGAGGTCCAATCTTTAGATTTCTTACAGCATGAGTCCATCGTCCAGCTGAAAACTGAAATTCCCAATTAGAAAGCAAGAGGGATAAAAACTTCTTTTGAGCTAGCACAGGAGGGAGTCATTTCCCTAAGTGGCAAGTTTAACAAGGTCACTTGCTTCACACACTGAGAAAAGAAAATAGGACTCTCTATCACTTAGCATTCAAGCTCAGCCACCCACAGCTGACAGAGGACAGGGCCCTGACAAATGAAGAGGCAAGCGTGTGGATAAAGAAAGTAATGGTATGCAGGGAAAATAATTGACCATGCAAGGCTGATAATTACTTATAGAAAACCCCCACTGATTTTGACACTCCTTATCACCACATATTGTGTCTATGGCTTTAACTACAGGTTATATAAAACTGTTGGAGTAATAGTCACAAAGCATACCGTAGATGAACAAGTTCAGATGAATACGAAAGCTGTAGCCGGGCTTGGATCCCTCTAGCAGTTTAAGCAACCAGTGCTACTGGATACTGCTTCTCCACTAATCTGTCTTCCAGAAGCCTGGTTGCTTTATAAGTTTTAGTTAAGGGATGAATCCTTTTGGTCCTTTTCCAGGTTGTAAAAACTACAGACGGTTTTGACACTTTAGAGTCAACAAGTACAGCAACGTGTCCCCTCACCTACAGGGCTGGGACTGAGAGAAAAGGTGAAAAAGATTCCTCTGTTCTGCTGCTTTTATCTCCATTCAGCTCAGGACCAGCAAGACTGAGGGAAGTTACTTGTCATGTCAGAAGATTTCAGAAGGGAGAGACTAATAACGTAACCAAGGGAGAAAGACAAGATCTGCTGCTGAAAGGGACAAACAGAGAGTTCCATGATGAAGACACTGTCCTATCTGGAGCATGAGCTAAGCCAAACTGCTGATCCTGTCTTTTCTGGTTCTTTACAATGTGTATTATAAAACCTGTCAGTTTCTCACAGAATCAGATTTCCTTTCTTACCAAGATAAATACAGTCAGTTATGTTTTTCCTAAGAACTGGATGGGAAGTCCACCCTAGGAATAGGGTTGTGTCACTTTCCTGGTATCACTAGGCACAAAACCAGGCCCTGCTATGCATTTCATGTTTTAGATCCAGTTTGGTTTTGAATGTGAGAACAGAACATCTCTAAAACTTTGGCTTAGCATGTTTGCTTGCAGTATGTCAGATGACTATTATTGTCTTGCTCTTAGAACTGAATATGCAAATGATTGTATGGCAGCATATGGAGGAGGATGGATGAGTTTTATCTAGAAATAATAAAACCATATTTACAACAGGATGCTGTTGCAAGCTGCTGTAATACGCTAAAAGATTTGTAATGCTTCATAAACTGAACTTTTGCTTATTAATAACTACTGATTTAGTTTGTTTCCTCAACACATTTTTTACATCCACTGTTGACTTAAAAGGTACTTTATCACACACATGGCAAGCCTCTGATAATGGTTTAGCAAATTCATAAAGTAAAAGCACACCAATACTCTTTGGAGAGAAGGCACCTCTCAGTAAAAGCTCACCTAGAAGATTTGGGAACTTTTAATTTATGACTAGAATACTTTGTATATATTTGTAATTGCTTCGAGTATATATGCAAACCTCTGGCATTTGGTGCTAAATGCTGCTAATTTGTGAATGAAAGCACAAGAAAATACACAAGGAAAAACGAAAGTTCTGTATCTCAGCTGACAGCTAAGCACAGTTGTCTATAGCCTAAAGGGTTACACTTTTCTCTCAGTGTGCACTAAGCAAGTAATGACTAGTCCTGAAAATTGCCAGACCCCTGCTGACTTTCGTCTACACTGCTCTCGGGCCAGGAGTGAATGAGAATAAAGCTCTGGGTGCTTCTCTGCTGGATCAGAACAAACATGCTAGTTAATTTTTAGCATATGTATTTCCATAACTGCCACAATTCAGAAAGGCTAACTCATTTTCTTTCAGGCTGCAGTATTACAGAACTTATGCTGTGAATAACTTGTCCTTAATCTTTGAAAACAGACACATATCAACACATAAGCTTTGAGGATGTTCCTCAACAGTCATACGGGAACAGTAACTGCATTTTTCCTCTTTCCTTTACCTATTTAGATTGTACATGACATAGGGAAGAATGTTATTTCCCCATCTCTCCAGTCCAAATCCAACACAGAACTTCCAGTAAGTGTTGGATCAGACACACCACATGTACGGAATATCTACTTGTGCAAACCCCAGCCACAAAGATCAGCTTTAATAAAACCTTAGCAGTTAAGTCAGGCCATCACTGCATTTCAGCAGCAGCAACAGCATTTAGAATGTGGTTTTGAATAGAATACCTACTGCCACCAAATGATACCTGAACAGTGAGCAAGTTTCAGGTCCAAGCAGGGAAAGATTCATTTTGGCCCATTCACTATGATCCACTTGCTTACGCTAGCAACACATTTGCAATTTGCCATAACATAAGATCCCTCCTCCCAATCCTTGTAAAAGGAGACTACCCAATTTATAGGTATTTGTCTGTTCAACCACTTGGGCACCTCTGCAAATCCACCTCTCTAGTTCTAGGCTTCTTTAGGCCTACGTTTGCTTCCCTGAAAACATCAGCAAAACTTGTCTCTACGTGATGAGCTGCACATTTTTTGAGATCAGTGTAGAATTCTGAAGCTGCTTTACACTACTCCAGATAACTGACTACGGAGAAGACATATTTGTCTAAAGGTCTGTATGTTCAGACTGTCTATTTTTTTAAGGAAAAAGTTAGCTTTTTCCTCTTTTCATCTTAAGCAGATGTAGCAGCATATATTTGAGGTAGAGTATTTTGGAAACCTATTCCTTCCATCTCCACTAAGAAGCATGCCCAGTAAGAAAGCTGAATTTAAATCAAGCCTGGCAGTGGCAGGAAACACCTTTCACAGAGAAACTAAATTGTATTCTTGACTTTCAAATAAAAAAGCACACAGAGCAGCAATAAAAGCTGTGCTCAAATGTAATGATAAATACTGCCAAAAATTCCCTATCACATCTAAAAGTTAGGGTTAGAAAAAGCGAAAGATAAAAATCACAGAGATTAGCATACTAATGGTTCCCAATCTGTATTTACAGATCTTATAAATCTGTTAATGGGTAACATTAAGTAGATAATGTGATGTTAATATAATGTGAAAATATTAAATGCTAAAAATTGCACTCTGAATCTGGGAGTGCATGCAATACATTAAAAGGGACAAAACTGTGAATTTAATGGATTAAAGCATTAAGGATTTGCAGTGTGACTGCCAGGAACAAGAAAAATGAGAACTCTCACACATACAAAGCAATCAGTGTCTTTAGGTCCAGAACAGCCTCCAGCGCATTCCCGGTGGCAGCAGTCGCTGACGTAGGGCCCGTAGCACCGTCCATCACACTGCTCTGCACACACTGTCTTCGTTACTAGGAGGAGGCAGGAAAAATGATCATGTCAGAATCAGAACTAAAACGAGAGCTCTTCAACTGCACACTGAGAAAAGGAACAAACCCAACAGTGTACTGAACAAAACCTCAAGTTTTAAGGCAGTTGTTTCAATGGTACTGGCCACTCATACCCACCTTCACAATACCCTCTTTAGGAAAATACATGTTGCTTGAGGACTGTGGAGGAAGGATTTTAAAGTGTTTGCTCTTACCCTTGGAAATTCACGTGGAATATTATTTTCAAAATAATAGTTTTTATAAACAGGATATGAAAAACAAGGCCCACAAAATAACATAAGAATCCACCAGTTCCATGTGAGTTTTCCCCCATGAAGAACAGCAACATTGAGTACATGAGTGAAATTCAGAGTGAGGCCAGAGATCTCAGATCCAAACACTGTTTGTGATGGCAACCAATTTGACAAGTAGGCAATGAGAGAACAGAACAGATTACAACCTGCAGATTGGAACACATTTGGAAACACCACTTACCTTTTTGAAATAACACAGTCCAGCCTTCATTCACAGGGCAACAACTATATTCTACCAACTGAAAAGCACAGTGATTGAAGTGGTACCACACTGCAGTACTTCAGGGATTAGTCTTGAGCAAAGAATGGTCAACAAGTGGAGCATCTTCCTCCCTTCACTCAGTTATAGCCTCTATCTTTATTTTACAGAAAAAGCAATTAATATTATCCACAGGACTACACCAGCCACCACTTACAGAATGCCAGGAAGCTCTGCTGTCAGCTGTCTTTTGATAAAAGCAGGGACATTACACTTCTGTAATTAACCTTTAACATATATTTTGTTAAAAGCATTTAATTACTCCTCTACGGAAAACACTTTTCAAGAAGCCAGAGAACACAAAATTCTGTCCAACTTTCTGCTCGACTCTACTATTTCATGTATCAGTAACTCCTTTATAAGTACTTTCCAATCCAAATTCCTTCCACTATTTGCCAGAAATACTTAGAGTAATGCCAAAGCTTCTTGATATACACAATATTTATTTAGGACATAAAAATGAAATAACTGAAGAGGCAAGTCATCATTTATAATCTATGGAATAAAGCGATGTACTTTTAGAGTAATTCCATCTTGCTGGTACCAGAGGCAAACCCCCAGTCAGAAAACACTTTCGTGCCTTATGCAATCTAATTTAAGAAATATGGGAAATGTCTGTAAATGCACTTGCTGTCAGCACTGCTAGAGAAACAGATTAAAAGGATTTGTTTATTTGAGCAACACTATTGATAAACATTAGGACAGAAAGATGAAACAGTGGCATATGTTAAGCAAAACACACATTGCAGTATGCTACCACCACACCGCAAGCTGATAGGCACAGAGTCTCATCTCATGAAAATGAAGACCTCATTTAGTCAGTGAGTGCATGTTGTTTTCTGCCAGTTCAGAAACTGGCCCATGGTACCTTGATGTGCCCTGGACCAGGCACTAACTGCTTCCATCTCAAAGAGATGCAAGACCCAGATTCATCCTGACTTGACAGAGGACCCTGGTTGCCAGCGTCCCCAACTTTGCCAGCAGTGGAGAGGCACAGAAAGAGAGGACGTTCATTTCGTTTTGCCCCACAACCCAAATCAAACTTAAACAGGGGAGATTTAGGTTAGACATTAGGCAGAAGTTCTTCCCTGTGAGGGTGCTGAGGCGCTGGCACAGGGCGCCCAGAGAAGCTGTGGCTGCCCCATCCCTGGCAGTGTTCAAGGCCAGGTTGGACACAGGGGCTTGGAGCAACCTGCTCTAGTGGAAGGTGTCCCTGCCCGTGGCAGGGGGTTGGGACTGGAGGAGCTTTAAGGTCCCTTCCAACACAAACCAGTCTGGGATTCTATGAAATCCTCTGGATTTAGTTGTGTCACTCCTCAGACAAGGAGCTGTCCCCCGAGCCAAGGGGGCAGAATCCACATGCTCTGCCCCCCTTTTGCACCACAACTGCTCATGACCACCCATACCTCATTTGTTAAAATGCCTGCTCCTCTTTCTGCCCCTCAGGCTGGTGCTACCGCTGCCATGCACTGCAACACTCCTGGGGGCAGCAGCGTGAGAGGGCACTAAAATGGCGGCCCCTCCCTCACAGCGTGTCAGTGCCCCCTTCAGAAGGTTCCGCAGGCAGAGGGTGCAGTGCCCACGTTCCACCTCCCCCATCACACCCTACAAAATTACCGTCCACCAGCAGCATATTTCTTTCTTTCTCTCTTTTTTGGTTTTTTTTGAGCCGAGGAGCTAAATTTCGGGTGGACACAATCAATGCTGTTACAACAAGAAAACAGGACATGATACCGCATCATGGCTGCTCACTGGCGGGATGCTGTTACAAAGCATTCCTTGCTGTAACTCCACAGCAATTTAACACTGCTTAAACCTGGGAAGCCTCGGTGTAAAGCACCTCTGTGTAGACAATGAGTACAAGCCACCTAATTAACTCAGTTCTAATTTCTTTACCTCAGCGTCAGCTGCTGCTGGGAGCTGGTCAAGATGTCCACCATCACCATATAACCATTGCTTCCCTGTGGAGGAGGTTTCCTGGCAGGCTTTTAGAAGGGCAAAGAGGCCAAGGACCAGCAGCATGTCCTGTACCATTGGCTGCCAGCGGCACCGGGAATCATCCACCACTGCTTTCCCAAAAAACAGCCATGAGGGGGTGAATCCCTGCCTCCAGAGGAGGAGAGACCTGCCTCTCCCATGCTTGGTGTCTCTGCCCATAAACCACACTGACCAGCCCCAGGCATATTCAGCAAAGGCATTGTCTTCCCATCAACTCACAAGCTACTACTTTCAGCGAGCAAGATCTGTATTTGCAGGATTACACACTTCTTTCAAGCTGAGCTGCAGATAATAACACTTCCCTAGGCTGCGCAGTTTAAACAGTGGTGGGGAACAAGCTCCAACAACAGCAATGGATTTAAGCAATTTACTGACATCTCTTCAGCAGTTTTCACACTATTAGGCTATGACAGTCTTCTCAATTAGTCACCTTCCTCTAGAGCCCCACAGTAAGGCTTGTGCAATGTATGTTACAGATATTGTAATTTCTGTTCTTAAAATTCCCTCAGAGACTACACCAATGTATGCCAGAGTATGTTTCCTTCTTTAAAACAGCAAAAGCATCGCCAGCAGCAAAACTGACCAGTGGGATATGGCCGCCTTTTCAGCACAGTACTTACAACAGCATACTCTGCTTATGATTATGTGCCAGCCTAATGAGGGCCTCTATCATACTGTTCAGGATAGGGAACATCTTGGGTTTTCCTCAAGACTAGGAAATTATAAAGAGGTTTGCAAAACTTACAATTACAGCAAAGGTTTGTCGCTGTTCTTCCCAGGTGTTTATTTTGCTTGCAACGCAAACAATGCCAACAGAAATGCCAACATTTCATGCTAGGAAAAGGCCACAATATACCATATTTATCTTCTGGTTCAGTGCATGTTGTATTTGCATTGTAACTGCTATTGAGGGTCCAGTTCTGAGAAGGGCCGATCAGGTATCTTAAGTGGCACCACACACTAAGACACTAGAAAAGCTCAGTGGGCTCTGAATGTTTTTAAGGGCTCATATTCAAGTGAGCAGTGAACGGTTTTCCGCAAAGCAAATCAAATCAAATCAAAAATACTGTGTATTTCTGGAAGACCCAAAACAATCTGATTGTTCAGATTCCAATAAACTCAACAGTTCAGGTTCCTGCAGTCATTATCATGGAGTAACCCTACAGAAAATGTACATAGACACACTGGTTTGAAAAGATAGCAAGCTTTTTAACAAGAAACTTTCCTCCAAATGCAATCAATTGATTTTATAGCTGTGACTCAGGATCTGAAAGAGTGAAATGTATAGGTAAGTATTACCCAAAATATAAAGCTATATGCTCAGACTGATGAATGTTGGTGAGTGGCTCCTAGATGGGGCACATGGCTTGAGAGTGCCAGATACTTGTTTCTTCACCCAACATAACTGCTGGTTGACAGCCGAGTCCCCAAGTTTCAAACCAGACTTTTTGGGGCTCAGCACAACCACCCACCCTGACACCTACTCTCCCTTTGTGGGATCCCAAGATATCTGACACAGAACTGTCACAGTCGGGGCCAGGACAGCAAAGGGCAGTGGCAGGCACCAAGGTCTTGAAGAATGCGCTGGGACAGGTTTCCGTGATATAGCAACAAGCTGTGTTGGGGACAGGGTGGAATGAGCACTTCTTATATGTGTGCAATTAATCAGTCTCCTTAATTCAAGATTAAGGGAAACAATAATGTCAGGGCACTATAAATCTATGATGGAAAAAATGGGAAGTAACTGAAATCAATGAAAAAGTCTTATGAACATGCACAGCTATTAGAGAAACACGAGGATTTTAATTAAAGATGTTGGCTCCAAGCAAAAACGTTGGGTTACCCTGATTGATCTAAGCTGCTGGTTCAGCTCTTTCTGTGTCCCCCACCAGGCTCCTGCTTGCCTTTCGCTGGTCTAATTGGGTACTTACTGCATCGGCACCTTCTTTTCTCAGCAACATCAGCTGCACAAAGACTGTATAAATACAATTATGCTCAGGCCAAACTCCTGTACACATACACAGTCACGGAGCATTTTACATTTGCTAAATATTTATGTCTCAAGTTCGATTTAAAGGCTTTTTGCCTTTTTTGCATTCCCTTGGATTTTTCTCTTTGGTTTCAGTTACATTCCTCTAGGACAAAGTGCATAATCTGCCATTTTAATAAAATAATGCATTCAATTTGTGAAAGTTTCAATTTCTTTTTGTACAAAAAGTGAAACCCCCCCCAAAACCAAAACTTAACAGACATCAACTGCAAAAATAGTAACAATGTAACTATAGATTTTCAAATTTGATTAGTAAGGTCCCAAAGCATTTGTTCTTTATTGTGGGTTTTTTTAAAAGTTATTTATGTTCTACTTCGTGGGTGCCCGATACTCTTCCAAAAATATTCTTTTTTAAAGCATTTTCGCATTAGCCTTTCCTGACACTGAAACAAAGAACACCACCTGGCTTTTAGATGTTCAATATGAATATTTACTAATATTTTAATCATAAAAGACGACCGGATTGTTAAGTGCAGAAAACAGTATGCTGAAATTACATCTTCTTTACCTCCTCACAGAACAGCTTATTTTACATTTCCTATTAATTGTCCTCTTAAATACATAAATTTTCTTGTCACATTAAGAGAGACATAAGGGCAGAGTTAGATGCGGGTGGTGTTTCAGATTGAGTTAGAAGTACAGAGAGATTGCTGGAAGGCAACACAAGAAGAAGGTAGGTAGATGATATTCATGAAAAAAACAGAAGGATTTGGATTTTTTTCCCATGCAATTTGAAATGAAAGACACGGATTAAGATCTTTCATTCTTTATCCTTTCTCAGGAAAATAATTTAAATCTTATCTTGGGAGGGGGGCTCATTAGAATATTTTGCTTCAGTGATTTGATAAAAAAATTACAATATTAAAATGCAGTCGTACCTCCAAGTTGTTTCTAGGAACAAAATAGTTTGACACTGGGATGTAGTACTGCTGAAGTGTTTTCCTACACGTTTGCAAGCCCTGCATCCCCATGGTGACTAGGTTAAGGTACAGAGTATGTTTGTGATACCAGTCATCCTATCTAAGAATAGCATTTGCAAGCTTGAAAGACAAGGATGATTTTTAAAGCCAGAAATGAAGGCAGAAAAAGCCTTCATAGCACCAGCTGCATTTTTATGTTTCGAGTCCCTACTCATATTCTTACTCTTTGCTTCAAATAGTTTGCAAAAAAACACATTTTGAGAAAGTGAAATGAAGAAATGCCCATTGCCACCCTAATATTCAGTTTTTTCCTTCAATCCTGCTGTTAACCCAAGGTGCAGCGAAGTCAGGGAGGCAAAGAGAAAGTAGATGATATAAAATTAATTCCTGCCCCTGACAATCAGAGGCCGCAGAGTGTGCTTGAAGGTAAAAGGCTGTAGAGTAGCTACTTCAATCAGAAATGCGTGATCTGTGTATCTCCGTGGAACTTAGATGCCATATGTCTTTCCATAGTTTATTATTTTAAATCCACAGTTGTGCCTTAGCCTGTCCCCACTATTTCGAATTGAGAGGTCAGTCACTGTGAAGAAAGAGATAGCTGTCACTCCTGGAGCAAACCTACCATGCAGCCCCGCTAAGCTTCTGACTTCACAACACTGCAGATAAGGTTTCTCTCTCTGGTATTACTACGTTAATCCACAAAATCAATTCACTCATCTGAGAGGAGTGTTTTGTAGAGGTTGAGACCATGGGAGCTGATCCTGCCATGTGGACTCCACACCAAGTCCAGCTGGACTTCCCAACTTTACACAAGGCTGGAGCCTCTGTTTGCTGGAGCCAAAGCCTGAACCAGGATCGTATCATCCGTGCATAACTGCCAAGGTTTTACAGTGCTCTTGGATAAGCTAACCCCATAAGGCCTGAATAAGTGTGCTCAAATTTGGATGAATTACCCAGGTTCTTAGAGTTACAGTTTTAACAGACAAACAGGCCTCTCATTAGGACAGAGAAAGAATCAGCATTAAATAATTGTAACCACGGTATAAAATAATTTGGTCAGCTAGGGTTTAAGTTCCTTTCCATAATCTGCTTCAGCACCTAACCTTGACATAAGGAGGCTTTCTGAGCACTGACTTCTTTGGGGCTTTCATAAAGACTGCCAGCAATGGAAGGAGACGTGCTAGCTTGATTCAGACAAAGAACATTCTGCTTAGCATCGCTGTACCTGGTTTCCTATATAGTTATTCCTACAACCTGTCCTAAAGCGTTTTTAATCACACCTGCAGATAAAGCTCAATATGAAACAGTAATATAAGAGCATGTTAACTTTAGCAGAGCTGTAGCTGTCATCAGTTTTGCCAGCAGTGTCAGCTGATGCTCCTGAAGAAAAAGCAGTGCCCGAGAGGGTGGCAGAGCCTCTGCAGGCATCCAGCTCTGTCTCCTCTTCCTCTTGCTCTGCCACAGACAGGAGGTCTGCCTGGATTTCCTGCTTGTACTCACTCATACAATGCTCATGCCAAGCTGTCTGCCATTTCTAATTGCCTCTTATCTCCTGCTCCAAGTAGTCAAAAAAAAAAAAAAAAGAATAGAA
Organism: Strigops habroptila; assembly: GCF_004027225.2. NCBI lineage: Eukaryota > Metazoa > Chordata > Aves > Psittaciformes > Psittacidae > Strigops > Strigops habroptila. The sequence continues at coordinate 4,023,744 of NC_044281.2, forward strand.
AGAAAGAAAGAAAAGGTTTCACTGTTCCTAGTATTTCCAACAAAAAAGGCAGATGACATTGGGCTATCATCACTTGAGAGAGTTACCTGGTGTGCTCGCTTCATAGCAGTTAATTTGTCACAATCCCTTCCTCCTATCTACAACTCAGCCAAGGAAACAAGCACAAGCTACAGCAGTGCTTTCTGGGGGAGATATCAGCAACCATTTCATTTCCTAGGAAGAGTGACTCCAGTAAACTCAACCAATTTCCACCCCACAAAATATCAAAGAAAGGAAATGTAATGGATAGCTCCATTCCCGTAAGGATGGGGGGGAAGGAAAGACTTGTAGGAAAAGACAACTCTCCGTTTTCTTCTCTTTTATATTTGCTAATATTGTGACTGCACTTGTAGCTCTTTAGTGCCTATCTGAAGGAGCTGAAAGCACACAAGGAAGAAACTCTCTCAGTATAATTATTTTTTATTCATTTTAATGCTTTCTAAATTCAAGAGGACAGACAGACATAGTCAACAACCCTTCACTTACTACTTCCTTGACAAAAATCCTATTATTCTCTTTTTCAGTACAACTCAAACACATTCTGAAGTTGTTATAAAGAGAACAATTCTGCAAGGTAACTAATACTCCCAGACTCCCACTGAAATTAACAGAGTATTTTGGCATTAGAAACTTTGCAGTGTCAGGATGTCATTAAAGATCTCCAAACCTGCCTTGTAGTTTTTTCTACGCCTGCAGTATTCATTTCAGCGTATTCCAAAAGAACCATCAATATTCTCAGGAGCCATGCTCCATGTTACCGCCAAGAAGTGAAAAGAAAAATCAGCTTAGCTTAAGCATTTTCAGAAAGCACAAGGGAGGAAAGAAAAACAAATTCACACGGGTGGAAAAAAAGCAGATCATCTGTTGGCAACAACATACAGAAGAATATGTCAAATACCAACCCAAATACGTTCTTTCACAATTAAAAAACCCCCATAGGATCCCTGGTACAGCCCTTTGGTTCTCAGAGTTTTGCATACTTACAGGTCTGGCAGTGATTCTCCGTGGGTCCCCAGCATCTGCCTGTGCAGGACTTGTGGCATCGACCACCTGCAGGACAGACACAACGAGAGACAGATTAGAAATGTGCCTTCCTTTTATTTCTTCAACATCCAGCAACTGCTGAAGACGAGAGTCCATCTTGTCTTTGGAGGGTTTTTATGCTCCATCAAGGTTGAAACCGTGCCTGCAAAAAAGGCCCATATAAATAGCTAGAATTGGTGTTATACATGTGTGAAAGAGGGTAGATTAAGACTAGATCTTAGGCAGAAGCTCTTCCCTGTGAGGGTGCTGAGGCGCTGGCACAGGGCGCCCAGAGAAGCTGTGGCTGCCCCATCCCTGGCAGTGTTCAAGGCCAGGTTGGACACAGGGGCTTGGAGCAACCTGCTCTAGTGGAAGGTGTTCCTGCCCGTGGCAGGGGGTTGGGACGGGATGAGCTTTAAGGTCCCTTCCAACACAAACCAGTCTGGGATTCTATGAAATATGGCTACTTATCTAAGTGCTTTACACCCTAGATACCTCTCTGCTATGTATAATGACTGAGATATTTTAAACAAAAAAAGATGAACAAGTTGGGAGGACTGAGAAAAAATTTCATCACCCAGTGCTATTACTATTGCTTTCTATGTCCCATGTAAGACCCACTCATTCCTCCACAGAAGAGATGTCAGTGCTAGAGAGGATGTCTGTCTGCCTGTCTATCTATCTATCTCATGCTAAATTTCATCTGAGCAATGGGGTGATACATTCAATGCATTTGACAAAAAGCCACCATTCTCCCCTAAAAGCTTTTCATGTCCAGTATCATGGCAAAGGTAACGTGCCCAGTTCGATCACTTAACCTCAGCAACAGCTAAGCTCACAGGACCTTTCCTTTTCTGGCTGTTTCTTTAGGTGCATGGAGTTGTGCTTCTGAAGGAACCTCATGTTCCTTCAGAACCTAGAGATGATGCTCTACATTGTCTTTGCATGTGCTGACAGGCTTAGTCCCTTGAGAAAAGGAACTATAGGTGCTTTCATTGTAAAACACAGATAGAGGAGGAAGGGTTAGCAATGGTAGCTTTTATTAACTACCTAGTAATTAGTGACTGAAACACAGGTGGACTGAAGGAGTTAAGTTCACATCTTCCATTTCATGACTAAATGCTGACCACTGTGCACGGAAACCGAAAGCAGGCGGAACAAGTGGCACATTCTTATGGAACTTGGACAGTTCCATGCAAGTCCCAACTGTGAGTGAATGGAGACCCCATTCTGCAGCTCACTCAGACACAGCCAGAGCTCAGTCACACTCCTGCTCATAGTGATTCTCCCTCCTGAGTGTCAGATACTCCTGGAGCACACAGGGAGAGCATATCTTGCTGCACGCTGAGCCCCAGCTCCTAAAACCCAGGGGTGGCAGTGCCTGAGGTGTGGGCAGCCAAGCCTTTTACACCCAGCCATACCTGAAGGGATGAACTGAGAAGCCCAACATAAGCATTGTTGAAGACTATGCACAGTCCTTATCACTGCTCTTTGTGACCATAGGAACCTAACTTCACTGTTGATTAAGCTTTTGTTCATCACTGAATGCTGCTGAGATTCTATTAAGCAAATTTCCCCTTTGAACCTGATCCAGAAGCTCACCTTTCAATCCTGTATTAACAGCAGCTGCTGTTAACACTGCTCCATTACACTAAATCAAATACTTCCCACATGCTCTGATGGGAGATAGCACTGGAGAACGTGCAAGACGTCTCCCAGCTAAGGTTGGATCACCCCAAAAGAAAGCAGTGTGCTTATAGCTGTGAGATGTTCCACAGCTGAGCAAACCCACTGTGATAGTCTTCCAATTCAGACTTTCTGTCATGACTTTTCAAAGCCAGCATTCTTCCCTCAGCACTTGTGCAGCAGTCGTGGTGCTACTGATGATGTTGTATGGTAATTACCACACTGTATGCCAACTACCTTGTTAAAACTACCAGCTCCTCGCTGCATTCATGTTCATTTAAAGCAATTATACTTGGGAAGTGTTGTTGCTGACATCACCAGCACATAATTTGCTGTCACATTCTGCCATCTGTTTGTTTAGATCACAAATGTACTATAACTACATAATGCAAACTCATTCTGGCTGACAGGGAGGGGACTCCATCTGGCATGAATAATGCAACTTTAATCAGTAATAACGATTATTATGATTATTAAGAGACTACTGGAACCTGCACAGAAAGCAAATACATCCATATTGATTTAGAAGAATGGAAGTTTAAAGACAAGGTGAGGTAAACAGCAAATTAAAGGAAGAATTTTAACAGAGGAGGCTCGAGAAGATACAGTTTGTTTGTTGATTTTGGTGCTCACTCAACTGAATAAAAATGATCCCTAGGAAGTGGGTTTTATAAACTGACTACCCTGACCAAGAGAAGTGGGAAGGAGAAAGATATGGTCCTGGATGCTCATTCAGATAAGCTTTTAGCCACTTGCTTTGCTTGGTCCTCGCCTGAGCTGGAGCATCCCTGCTGGGGGTAGACTGGGAAGAACTGCATCTCATGGACCACAAAGCCTCCTCTTTCAAGACTCTATTTTATGCCTGATCCTTCCTTGTCAGTCAAATCTCATGCCCATCTCACTGAAGGAGTCTGGAGTTTAGGGAGAAAGCCAGAAGTCTGGCAGCTAGACGCAGTATGAAGCACTGCGCAGATCACTCGTAACCACATATTCCTGAGGAAGAATAAGGCAGCAGTTTGGTTGCTTCTTCCCCTTTCTGGATTCTAACCCCTTCCAAAACATAATGTATGCACTAAGCTATCCACTGCAATATGTGCAGTGAGGTAACATAGAAGAAACTTCAAGCATCCCTCCAAGGGCTCTCTAACCAGAGAATCCACCCACACTTCTGCAGAAGCCACACTTAAAATACAAATCTTCATATTTGAAACTCCCAGGTGCTGATCTTTGTTATGCAACCAAAAATGTATTCAACCACCTCGATTCCTCCTGGAAACAACAGCGATCCAGCATCTTCGACAACCAGTTTACGAGTTGTTTTTTCACTTGCCTGCCTGCTTCCTGGTACATGACTTTGTTTGGCAGGGTCAGAAGATCATTTGCATTTAAATAGAGATATTTAACAGTGAGGCAAGAAAAGGCTGCCAGTCCCCTTTTTTCTCATTGGGAACTCCAAGTGTCTTTTTCATTGTTTTCAGTTTTCTCAGCGGCACAGAAACAACAAGTGCATGTAGGCAGCACACCTCTGAATTGCATTGCTACATGTCCTTTTGAAGGTCAAATATGCTGAGAATTCAATCCAAACCACAAACTCCCTCCACATAGTGTGTCTGCATTGGTTTGGTTGTTTAAAGAGAAAAATAACTTTCTTTGCTCTCAGGATGAACTGGTCCAGATTCTGCCCTCACATAACTCGGTATTTCACCTGGTTTCCCCACTGTAACAAGGACTGATCGCTACACATCAAAGATGAGCTCTGTAAATCTAACACAAAACCAGTCCCACAGAAGTCAACAGAAGTAGTCAGGAGAATAGGGAGCATTCATGCAAGGTCTCACGATTAGATTTGCATGTCAGGCTTAAATGATAATAAATCTATTGGCCCCAAGACTGACAAGTAATTCTACTGCTTCTCACAGAGCTTTCTGTATGCATTTGAGTTTTCTCACTTTCACCCTTCTGATTCTCTCCCCCATGCCACTGGGGGGCAGCGAGAGGCTGTGTGGGGCTGAGCTGCTGGCTGGGGTTAAACCACGACATCTCTGAGCCAGGGAAAGTCACCAGCAGAAAATGTTTGCTCTCCAGCTCGGGAAAGACCAAGGTTACTTCATCCTTGTGCTTTCCCGAGAATTGAAAAGGGCTTTCCTTTGGCTCCAGACTGACTTTATTATTTCAGGAACAGTAAAACCACAAAGGATTAAGTTACTGACAAGACAAGAAAAATGAAGTCCTCCTTCTTAGCTCTCAGCTCAGTATAGTACAGAGAAGAAACACTGCTTTTTCTCCAGCAGCTATGCCAGCTGCCTCAAGCAGACCTCCCTTGGTGGGAGAAGGAAAGCAGAAATAAGACAAGAAATGGTCTCATTTTGCACAAAGTTTGCATTTACAGATGGTTTCTATCAGGTTAATAAATCATTAGTAAATGTTAGCATATCTGCAACACACTGATACTGAAGTGTGAGTAAACACAGACAAAGCAGCTCTGATGGTTCCAAGAAACAGTTATAAGCTGCCTCTTTACTTTTTACTTATCTAACGGTCTAAAATAATTGATTAACCACCAAAACACCTATACATCACTTATTAGTTTCCATAAGCTACTTATAAACTCATGCTTCACCCTAAATAATCCACTCCCGCAAGAATGCTAGAGATGTCATCTAGATGCTTCCAGACATAACTAGCCCTAAGGACCAAGAAGTTCCAGCTATACTGTGTGGCAAGAATCCCAGTCTCTTCTTTCCATTGCTCAGATGGGACAGGTTTAAATACACTTGTATGTTATTTTCTTAGGCAGCTAAAACTCCTTAGTTTTATGCATGAAGAGATAACAAAATCAAAATATAATTCAAACACGGCAGCACAGCATTAACAAGAATTAAAGATACTATTGTTGTGATGGATTGTTCTGCCTTTATCAGGCTGTAATGCCTTCTGTGTCCTTGTCTGACTATTCCTACTGTCACACATTCATTCATTCATTCACACTTCTTTGTTAAATAAAAATAATTGTGAATCTTCTACCAGCCCTGTGCTAGCCTTCAGATCTCTGTTAGTGATTTGAAACTTAATTACCTAACAGAAACTCACACTTCTCAGGATTTCCCTTCTTTATGGCAGGAGAGACATATGTCATAAGAGAAAGTAAAACCTTCTGTAGCAGAAGAAATTATCTCATAGAAAAACCTAGTGCCCATTTTCTCTTCCTCTCTGTAGAAGCGTTACGGGATACAGAAAGCTAAGGGTCAATTCCTCTACTGCTTTCCAACTATGTTGCTTTCACTGATGTCAGATGAGTTCACCTTAGGATGTATCACCAAATAGCTTTCCAACATGGAATTAGTCCCATAAAATTCAGCTTTTTCTTTAACAAGCTGTACCTGCACTGATACAGTTACTTTTATTGTGGTAAATGGCAGCTCTTCAGCTGACCTTTCTGTCTCATATCTGTATTGTTGCTCTACCCTGCAAGTCTCCATGCCCAATAGAAGTACCCTGCACAAATATTAACAGGATCCTTTTATACTGAAAACTCACATTGTGTTCTTCAGTGATGAATACTTACCCTACGAAAAAGCACAGCACCTTTTGTGGATGCCAGCACCATCCGTAAGTCCAAGTTTTCTAGCGCCCACCCTCTCCAGGTGTGTGCATCTGGAGCTCTGGGGCTCAGGGACAGTGAAAGCAAACTCCCTCTAACAATCGTGTCCAATAGGGATTTCCAACTTTGCACTTCAACGCCTCGATCTTCCCCTGATCTTCCTCAGCAGATAAGAAGAGACACACACACACAACTGCAGAGGGACTCAGGCACAGGCAGCTGAAAAGAAACTGGCATGGGAAATAGGCCTGAGAAATGAAAACAATCCAAGAGATATGCCCTGAAAGACAGGCGTGGAAAGAGATACGGGTGCAGTGTGAGGGAGAGGGAACAGAGATAAAACTGAACCAGCACTGCAGAAAACAAAAACTGAATACCAAAGGGAGAGGCATTTTCTTGAGTAATGTGGGATGGAGACAACCCCCACGTGTGTGCAGGGACCAGAGATCTCTTGAAAACTGTGAAATTACAGCGTATCACCAGATACGCTGGTGGCAGACAGTTCTGATTTTAAGAGAGATTGGCCACCAGAGGTAAAGGAATAAACGGGAAGTCAAGAAGAGCGTGTCAGCAGCACCGAATGAGCTCAGGCCAGTAGATTCGTATCTATTGCTGACAGCTCTGAGCCGATAGGAAGCTCACTGTAACGTTACTTCAGCTGCTACAGAAAAATGTCTTCAGGCCACAGTAATGACTACAGAAAGGGACCTGAGGGGAGTAATGAAGACACTGGTTATTTTTCTCTGCCTGGAACAGACAGCACTGGTAAGGCTCTATGACTCGATGCATTAATTGGGGGTTTAGTCATCCACACAATATAAAAACCTTCACGTATGACATAGTCTAAAACTTTACACTGATTAAGCAATTAAGAGCTATTAATTATCACTGCTTATAGCTGTTAGCACAGTGCAACGTAAGTGAATTCCCCCCACTGCGATGGTGAATTAGTTCCAATCAGCATCAAATGCCTTTCTGAACATACACACAGGGATCCAGAGCAAAGGGGGGGATACAGCCAGAAGGCTACAAGGATAGGCCAAGTCATACCTGCTGCTTGGCAGGCTCATTGCGAACAAGAAGCCCTCAGGAATCTTTCTTGTAATCATTATTGTTAAAAGAAATACATTCCCTCCCAGTAAGTCATATACAACTGCCCATCCTCACACACCTCTGTTCCTGAACAGCAGAGCTGCTCAGTCCCTGTCTAACAGGGCTTCAAGCAGAACATCCTGCCCCTTGCCCTGCCTGGGTGGCTCTTGGGTGAGGAGCTGGATGACTCCCGGTGTCACATCCAATCCACAAGTTTCAGGTAGTCCTGCAAGGAATAGGGAGTTGGACTCAATGATCCTTATGGGTCCCTTCCAACTTGAGGTGTTCTATGATTCTGTAGGAACCATCCTCAAAGCACACAGATCACAACTCTAGACCCCTTCAAAATACAGGGATAGCTCTTATTTTCCCTTTCCTCTGGGCAGAAGGAGAGAGAGATGTTAACACTCAACTAGGATGTAGGGTTATGCATCCTGCTTTCTCCTTTGCTTACTATGATGGAGACTCTTGCCTCCCAGGATAGCAAGCCAAGCAATGGTCTACAGGCTGTTTTCTGGAATGAGAGAGCTCAGATCAGGCAGTCATCCCTTCCCTTGACACAGGGAGCTCACTGGCCCTGAAGAGAGAGAGCTGGCTACACGAATGCATGTATCCAGCATACAATGAATGCATGGATTCATTCTTAGTTACTTGCCCTACTACTCAGTGCTTATAAAACACTGCAGAAGAGGTACATCTAAGTATCAGTCCATGCCCCTAGGACTATTCCTGTATCTTATCTGATGATTACTTAATATTCAGAATTTGAACAGGAGCAGAGAGGACCCCAACTCAGCCTAACCTGAGGCAGTTTCCACTGGGAGGTAGGAGACCCAAGGTACAGATTTGAATGCCTTCAGCAGGCAAGGTGGGAAGCTAAACCCTGCTCCTCCACATCCTGGGCAACTCCTAAGCTGCTAATGCGTTTCATAAAAGGAGACAAAAGTCCTTTTCATTGAGGAAATCTGAGTGTGAGCAGAAGACACATCTGTGAAGGGAAGGCAGCAGGTGAGTAGGCACTGCAGCTTCCCAGCAGACAGAGACCAGAAAAAGCCAACATCTTCTATGCCTTTATATTCGTTTCAGCGTTCCCCCCCGTTTGCTTCTGGCAGGTACTATTTTAATGGGCTCCCTCCTCTACATGGGGGCATCCAGAAGTGCATGAATTTCACATCTAAGCAGCAGCCACTGTGATACCTAACACTGGGACACCCCTCCTTGCCCTAGGATATTGCCCGTCAGCTCTTTTTATTCTGGCTCACAGCAGTTGGTGTTTCTGTTTGTGCTGTGACAACACATGAAATCAAAACCCACCAACAAGCCGAGCAGCAGTGACTCCTACCAAACACAGCAATCAGATGTGCACCCATATCAGTGCCTGTAAGAAATGTTAGGCCAGGTATCTATCCTTAGGTGCAGCAGCAGACTTACCGCGCTATGTGTAATGTTGGCTGAGAACGAAGGATGCAGATATAAGGTTTCTTTTTTGGATACAATGTGTAACACTGGGTGAGAAATCTCTCCACTGCTAGAGGAGATTTTCAAAGGAAGTAGTAATTTCAAGTGAATTTTACTTTTTCTTGCTGCCAGGTACTGTTCCTAGGGTCTGGCTGGGTGCTGTTGGGTGTGCTCGTGTTTTAACCAACTTTTGACTCAATTAGATGGAAATACTAGAAAGGAACTCCTCATCCCCATGAGATCTGGAGTTCAGTTTTAGACAACCTTTGGATAAGTATCAGAATATGCTTACTCAAATGCAATTGCTTATTCAAAATGTATCTCTGGCTACTTGAAACAAAACTGATTATTACAGAACAATACTTGGATGATAGAAGCCCTTTCTCTGTTGGAAAACAATGCTTGGGCATATACTCTGATATTTAGATTTGGCGATTGCTATACACAAATATTCAATGAAAATAATCATACAAACAAATTTCAGGCTGCAATTTCCTGGCTAATCTTTGGCTGTCAGAGATCTGCACAGAGGTGATGCTGTGGACATCATGCAGGCATAATACGATGAGTTTGGTATGAAGTTTTCTTTTTTCATGTAGCAATTTGTATAAAACCACTTGAAAACCCTGCACTACATATCTTACTCTGTAAATATTCCCAACACTTCCTCTATCTCAGAACACTTCACTGATGATGGCTTTTATGAGTTTTTGAAAGTAAATTACAAGTTCCTACAAAAGGACCAGAAAGAAGGTTTTGAGATGTGAAAGCTCCTTTGAATGCTAGCCTGAGGAGATCCTACACACAGGGACAGAAAGAGTGAGGGACTGCAGGAGCATAAAATACATTCTTTTTTGCTTTGCTACTTCCTTGTCTGTTGCTTAGGAGACAGAAACCTTCCTTCTAGTCACTCAGCTTCATTTGGCACCACAGCACTGTCCTCTTCCCTGCAGGAGGTGTGAAGGGATCAGAGAGAAGCTCTGGGTTTGAGCAGAGCAGTGGCAAAAGCTCTTTAGGCTGTCCACAAAAGCAGAACAGGAACTTTAGTGACAGTTCTGAGAACTTCTGCCAAAACAGGCACGTGTAACAAACTCCTGACACAAATGCAGGTGTGACAGCAATAAAAGCTAAAAGGGGAGGGTTTATGTTTTACAAGCAGCAGAACAGACTGTTGGGAGAAGCCCATCACGGTGCGGGCTGGTGAGTCCCAACACTGCACCCACCCGCTGCCACCAAGCGATCCACCTCCCCTCGTGCTCTGCACAGCAGCACCAAGCAAGCCCACTCTGAGCTGGTGGCTGGGCTGTGCATCTTGCAGATCGAAGAGACGACTTCAAAAGGGTGGGAGGGAGGCCCACAGCAGCTTCAAGAACCACTAGATGCAGTTAAGCAGCTGATTTCACCGTTTCTTCCTCTTTCCCTAAGCAGCTCTTCAAAGGCAGGTAGCTGGAGCAGCTGGAGCTTGCTGGGAAAGACCAGTTCCACCCAGCCACTCACTACAGATCTGCCAACTACCATTCCATGAGCCTATTTTAAATATTTGGAGTATTTGGGGTTTATTTCCCACTTTGAAGAAACACTGGTGTTTGTAATAAAGCAAGGTGCTTGTAATGGACAGGGATGCTTTCACTTCAACTGGAAGTCTCTCCCTTGTGCAATATCCTGCTTAAACATCAACCTGCTTATAAACCAGGTGGTATACAGTAATGTTTTATACACACACAGGTTGCCATTAAAAGATAAGCATTTACTAACAGTTATCACACATGTGGAGCACTACTTAAATTCTGCAGCCACAGAACTAGCATCACTTTGTGATATTACACAGCAGCACAGTGACCTGTGCCACACAGTGGGTGACTTTGACCCTGCAATTGCTGTAGGAAGGAAGGAAGTTCCTCAGTAAAACAGGTCAGCACTTTGGCAGGGGGTTTTCTTTTGAAAACTACACTTTCCACCACAAAGAGATGCCCATGTCAGAGGTTCTTCAGAAGCTGCTAATGCTGGCTTTTGCAGTGCCCTGCTTTCTATGTCCATGCCTCCTCAAGATCCCTGGCTTTGTAGCAGTTCCCTTGCTAGATCCCTGGATCTGGCAGCCCAAGGACTTCTGTCCCTCACGGCATTCTTTATTCATATTAGCTATGTATACCTGTGGTTGTTACTTACTTTTTATTCAGTGAACTCAATTGTTAGAGGCTTTGTATTTCCATTAAATGCCACGTCTGCCTGCCTTTCAGAGCTGTTCCAAGGGCATTCCACAATTGACAAATCCCTTCTGAAAACACTGGCTGAAGGTATTTATTAGGAAACTAAACTGATTCCCTTTATTTAAAACATACTGTTCCGGGTTGAAGAGAAACATTACAGGCAACTTCAAGCACTTCAGCTTGCGTTACTAATGCAAAACAAGTTCATTATGTCACGGGATTTCATGTATTCCTCCATCTTCAGTTACATATGCTTGGCAAAAACTACTCTTTCAAATCAACTTCTTTTGTTATTATATTCGTCTTTTTATTCCAGGTAAATAAATAGATTCTTTTCTGACTAGAGATTCCTTAACAGTAGGAAAAGCAATCTCCACATATGCTGAACGTGGCTGTGGGACTTTCTGGCTGTCTATATTACACTCTGATATAAGTTATCTTTCCAACTGAGATATCCATGAAACTGTAACTGCTGCGAAGACGAATGCTGCAAACCCTTGAAGTGTGTTGCACATGGCAGCAGCTTTCACAAAGCCGGTTAGGTATTTGTGGCTTTTTATCATAAAGAACAGCTTCTCCTCCTGGCTTTGCCATGGTGACACTGGTGGCAGGGAACACATTCTGTACGGAGACCACCTGCCTGTAGAGGCCCCACTCACCGGTCTCCAAACATACCTTTAAAATGTTAATTGAACTTCAAGTAATAACCTCAATGAAAGGTTATAATTTAACAAACTCTGCAATAACAAATGTCTTCAGGGTATGCTTTCTGGAATGCCATTTTCTCCGTAGGTTGTTTCCAACTGAGATGTACACTAGCAATGATACACTAGCTATTCTGAGAGCTGGCTTTAAGCGTGAATTAATCACTGCCCTCTTTTCTTTTCACTAGCATACATAAATACATTGCTGTTACTCTGGCCTTCAGTAGAGCAAAATCCTGGTGCTTTGAAAAAGCACGTTATCTTGCAGGAATAACTCTCTTAGTAGTGAGGGCTGGGCGTTGATTTACACATATTCACTATTTACATAGATTTGTCTCCCATTACAGGAGCATCCGCTGGTCCAAAGGAAAGCTTTCCTTGTACTTGTATTTCCCCTGTGTTCAGCTCTCCTGAATCTTTACTACCCGATGGCATGTTTCCACCAAAGGGAAAGGACTCCATCCTCCCTCCACTCTGACGTGAGACTCCCCGCTGCCCAGTGTGGCTTCCCAACGGTAGCAGGAGTGTTTTGGATGAGCCAGCTGGAAACACTGATGTACACATGGGCAGCATTTTAAACAATTTAGCCACAGCATAACTGAAAACTGGTGGAAGGTTGAGACTTTTGGGAGTGACTGCAAAGATCTGAGGAACCTCTATTCTTCAGAGCTGTCACATAATCACTTCAGAATTAAATACCCACCGGTTTGACCCAAGTATAAATTTCAGATAAGTCACTGTGTAAAAATGATCCTTTTCTAATACTGTGACTCCTGGTCCAAAAAATGAGTTCCTGTGCTCTGTGAAGAATTACAAGGTCACTACTGAACATTAAATTAACAGGCTGGCGAGCATCAGACTCCAGTCTGTAGCTCCAACAAATGGCCTTGCACAAATTCACCTTCATCCCCTGCCAACAGCTCCAAACACAGCCTGTTAACACCCAGTGGAGAACAAAACTTATCATTTACACAAAATTCCATGCAAATATCAACTTATGCTTTTTGTGAAGCACACTACAAGAACATGCTCTGTATGCTGAAAGGGATGTACATGTATCCATGTAGCGGATTTTGTCCTATACCGATTTAAAACGTGTAAGGAACTTTCGGCCTTAAACTAGTCTGACATAAAGAGGCATTGCTACTAAAGTAAGTTTCCACCAAATTGTTCCTATTTCTGTAACATTTTAAAGAAGGATCTTTCTAGAAACTGCATTACTCCTTTTGCTAGTGTGCGGAAAACTTGCAGTAGAACAGCCCAGCAAACTCTCAGCTATGTGAGCTGATGGGGTAGCAGGTTAGCCTAAATAAAACAACTCACAAAGACAGTGTAAATGAGAACACTAAGGGAAAAAAATGATTCACATCAACCAAATACATACAGAGATAAGCATGTCAAACTGAGGTATAGCGCTTCCAAACACATCTGCACCCAGGTAAGGTCAATCACAACCTGGATTGTGCACACCAGGAGAACCCAGAGCTGACTTCTTAAGCAACTGTGCAGCTGTCTAGTCCATGTTCAGTTCCCTAAATTACAAAGCAATGCACTGGCTCAATGGTAAACTTCTAATTAGATTTGTCTCTATGTTTCAATATTAATAAAACACATGAAAAATGCATTAAGAGCCAGCTAACTGGGGGCTCTGTAAAAGTAGCTGTAAATGAGCAATTACAATACAATTGGGGTGCAGTTCCCCAGGAATCATCACAGGACTGATGCTTTTTAGTATTCCAGCTAAAGGTTTAGGAATTATTAAACAATCCCAAGCAATAAAAGATAGAGATGACAGGAAGGCTGTAATCCCAGCAAATTACAGTGAAGAGCAGCCAGTGCTGGGGAGTGAGCCAGGTTGGCAGGTAAGCTGGAGTCACTCACACCAAATGTCCTTTATACAGCCAAACAGAAGATTGCATGCTTTGGAATAAAGCATAGAGACTACATTTTCTGGAAAACAGGGAGTCTCTAAAACACACAGATGTCAGAACTGCTGAAAACCATCTTCCTGATGTGAAGCTGAAACACAAAGGATACAATTTTTACTCCTATAGGATATTGGTTATATCAGTAAACCACTACACACACTTTGGTTTCTATCTCCTAACAGCACATTGGAAAATACAGATATTTTACATTGATGAGCAACTAAAATTATTCTGGGGCTGGAAAGAAATTCCTCGCTGTGAGAGATGTGAGACCCTCTATCTGTTTAGCTTATGAGAGTAAGATCAGGAGGGGAGCTGATTGCATGGTACGTGTCATTTCGACAGGGAGAAAATGCTGGCTATGAGGAGCTCTTTGAGCTACCTGGAGAAGGTGTAAGAAGCAACATCTGCAATTTAAACCTGTTCAAATTAGAAATAAAGGCAGCTAGAATTATGTGTTCTAATACTGGGGAACTAATCAGCTTCTTGAGGGAAGGCTGCACATCTGCAAAGCTTCAGACCAGTGCCAGGAGAGCATTCAGAGGACCAGAGCCCCGTGCTCAGCCATCTAGTGGCTGCGGGAGCTCCAGCCACACCAGGACTGGGGCTGCTTCTGAAACTCAGATCCAGGTTGGAAGATAGGCTGTGGTTAGGAAAGTTACTGAGCTCAGTGTCAGGCGAGACGATGATGCTTCAGAGCCTCTGCATACAGGAAGGCAGAGCTAATGATGTTTCAAAGCTTCCTTCGCCCTTGAAAAAGTCTATGAATCAATAGGTAAAAAAGAACGAAGACATTTTAAAGCAGTGTTTCCCCTGAATACATCATGGGATTTACTGAATCCCAGGCACACAGCTGAAGACTAAGCCTTTTCTTCCTATGCACCATGTAACAATGCAGAAGTACTTCTGCACAGCTCAGAACATGGGTGTTTTTACATTACCGGGTGCAATCTGATACAAAGCAATGGCAGAGGAGTACTATGTTATGAATAGCAAGTAACTGAAGTTGTTCTGCTTGAAAAAGGCCTTGCCAAAAATTCCAGCTTTTTTCACAGCTGACAGGGGCTCAGTCGAAAAGCCAGATCAAGGCAAGGGAGATTTTTCCACCAATCTCACTGCACTTCAGAGTCTGAGCAGAAATTTCAGTTCAGGGGAACACTTTAAAATGGGCTTAATTTTCAGAGGCTTTAGTTTTCCCAACTCTGGGCACAGGCCAACAAGCAGTCCTGCATCAAGGATGCAGATCCAAGAAGTTGGGTTTTCACTGGTCTTTCCCTAAAGCTGGTCAGAGAGGAGCTGTCTAACAAGTTAGAGGCATTTTAGGCAAGTAGTCTAATCCTTATTTCCTGCTTTATTTCTTGCACCATCACTGGAACTGCACCTTAAGTTTCTAGCTCTGAAGGGGAGAGCTCCAGCTCTTCAGTCATTAAGGGACTAAATCCAACAAGTGGATGTGGTACCAGGGGAATATGTTCTTGCAAAGCATGGCTTTAGCATGCTTGGCCAACGTTGTAAGTCATGGCTTATTTTTGGAAGGAGAGAAAACTGATTTTCAGCGCTGCAGAAACAAATTCAGTAACATATACCTAAAGGGAAAATTGTGCTCTGTAGACAGTTAAGCACTTTTGAGATTCCCACTGCAAGGTGCCCAGCTTAAAAAGCCCAGGCCGATAGTGCTGATTTTGGGTAAATGGAAGAGAAGGCTGTTCTCAAATTACAATGAATATTAAAAGCTTCAGCTACAAGATATCAATATGGGAAGACTCTGCAAACAGTAGATATTAGTAGTATTGCAGCCAGGCACACAGGTATCTGTCCTTGGAGAGCTGAGGTACGCGTGGTCCCTCGTACAACGTTTGTTGATCACATTTCAGCAGCACACGCTGAGCTCGGCGCCGGCAGCCACTGGCTGTGTTCATCTGAACATAAGACCGTGTAACTCAAAGGCCTCTCACACGAGCTTTTCTGCATGTGTTTGATCACAACTTGAAGCAACGGGTAGAATCCGTTTCGGGATAAAGAAAAAGGGAGAAGCAGCATTTAGGATTCATACGCCTGCAGTATTTCTGTCATAGTGGTTAAGATGCCATGGCCTTTTCAACCGGCTTCTTAACACTGACAATAAAAGCCTGTGAAGAAGGGAATCAGAAAAGCTTTATTCCCAGAGTTCACCGGCCATGTTTCTCTTCTGTCTAGCACTGATGTAAATGAAGAGGATTGCCAGAGTTGGCAGATACAAGGTATGAAACAAGCACAGAGGCAGGGGACTGATTTTATTTCAAAGCATCTTCGTTTCACTCCACCCTTTTGTCTTCTTCCTCTGCTGATTGCTTTGGAGCAGCAGGGAGGGTGGCAAGTGAAATTATCCCTGAAGTGGGACCATTATCAGCTCTTCTCTCTGGCTGGGGAAGGAAGCAGCAGCATCGGCTCCCTCCTGGGGGAAGACGAGCAAGGAGTGGGGCTGAGCCCTGCACACAGGTGCTCCCAGTGCATTTATATCAACTTGCTGGAGTCAACTCTGGCATCAGCAAAAACCTGGCAAGCGCTGGGCTCTTCTCTGAGGGTGGGCCCTTGTTCTTTCCGACAGGTTAACACCTTAGGGGAGATTTATGTCTGCTACTGATGGCTGGAAACAATGCTGGCGATGCTAAAACCGAACTGTTGTTTAGGCTTTAGGACCTGCTGGAGTGATGAAGTACCTGATCCTGGTACAGCAGTTTGCAGCCTTTTGTCCCTGAGGTATTTCCTGCCAGGGAGTGCCCCTGAGGTGGTCACAGTGAAACAGCCTCAACAACTCCTGGGCAATAAGCCTCCCTCCAGTCCTGCCAGCCATGGCCACCCATGGCACACTGGCCGATGGATCCACCCAGGTCTTACACGAGCACACATTTACACAGACTTCCCTAAAATACTACTACTGTGGACTTTGTCAAGCTTGACAGAGCAGCTTTGGTTGGTCCACATTCCCAGACTGATGCAGCCTCTCTGATAGACCTTCTCCCTCTCCTGGAAAGGTTTTTAGGTAAGCAGTAAACCCCACTCATTCTTTCAGACATGGGAAGTCCCAGAGGGCTTTCCTTGACACCCCTTGCACTTAGGATACTCTCGGTAATGCCAAGCAATGGGTACTTACTCGGTTCCAATGGATGCAGCCAAGATTTGCATTTGACAGGCGGCACCTGAGGCTTCAGGCAATTAAACAGTCACGTAAAACAAACAATAAATATATATATATGCTGGTCCAAAAGAGCACGAGTCACAGTCTGTGCACAAAAAGACCAATGCACTGAGCATAATTTGCAGCAGGGGAAAAATAGCAAGGCTGGGCCCAGCAAGCACCCACATTGCCTAGCAGATTATGAAAAGCCAAATCCGAGAAGCATATACCTTATTTAATGGTACTTTATAACCTGATTTAATGATACTTCATACAGATTTCCATTTTAGGGTTATAATTCGATGTTCATTTCTCCAAGTCCTTTCTGCACCAGTACAAATAACTTGTCTTAATTCTTTTGTGAACCACCAGTGTAGTACATTCCCTTTTCTCCTACCTTTTGACAGGTAGTAATAAGGTTCTACATTTGAGTGATTTCATTGGAAGGCTTTATATATATATATACACACAGAGAGACCTATGAGCATGTATAATAGTGCATGTGCACACATACAGACAGCTGTTTAATTTTAGGCTATTTTAAATGGTGATTTCTGTACTTGAATTCTTTGTTTCCCAAGGCCTTAACACCTTTGTTAAACCACTTTAGCCATTTGTTGGCTTTCTGTATAATGGGTTTTATATCTTCTCCTGTCTAAGTTGTGAAGACAGAAATGGTTTGGATTAGCTAATTCAATCAAATTTCACACAACTCATGCATAGCATTGAGATAGAATCTGGTTTCTTGGACAAGGAGACTTCTGTTTATTAAATTAAATACAGCCCAACTGCACTCTGTTCTATCCCAAGTAAGGAAAGAGAAAGCAAAATTTGGGTGGCTATCTTAATGAAGCTGCCTTGGGATGTAGCTCTCAACCATCATTGAAAGAAAGCTTTTATCAGCTTTATCAAGCGCAAATGGCAAAGCACAGATTGTTCCTTCCATATGCTTCAAAACAACCCAAAAAAGGATGAAAACATGGTTTAAGAAAACTGGACTTAGGTACATACATTCTTTCATCCTGCTGTGGGAGCTAATATTTGCCTTTATTAGTTTCTGGGTGTGATTCCAAAAGTACTCGGCACTGATCTTGTCCTGATTCCTCTGGAGTCACCAGTAAAACTTTTGTCAGTTCAAAAAGATAGTATTGATGTTGGTTGCTTTTTAAAAAGAGCTTATTACCTTGGTGCTGCAGAAGCATTTGTCTTGAAGAACTGGCAAAGGTTAAAAGAAAACCCAATAACAGAGCAAACCAGCGTAACAACCAAGTCTTTTTCTTGTTGAAGTAATGACTCATAAAAGCATACAGGCATTCCGAAACCTTCAAAGGTTTTATCAGTTCTGCTTAGAACTGATCATCGCCAGCAATGAGGGTTTTTAATATGTAAATAGGATAGCTGGCTGCATTACAACTGTGTCAGGTTTCCGGCCAGAAGGCAGAAGAGACGAGCCTCAGCTCCAGAGTTGAGAGATCGAGGAGCAGTGGAGTTTAGCAGGCTCCTGGAGGAAGCTGTATCTCAAGTAGCTGTGCTCTGATTTAAGGTTAGCAGGTGAGATATACAAAAGCAAGTCAGCCTTATATAAAATCTATTATTCCACAAAGCACTGGGCTAAAAACAAGCTGCTGTTTAGGAATTATGGGGACTTATCAAGTGGTCTTTCCCCAGAGGCTAATTTCTATTTATTTATTTTTCTGAATTCCTAGCATCAACTGAAGAACTGAAGTTGTTTCTTGGTTGTTGTGGAAGCTAAAGAGGCAATTGGTGATTTATGCATCCTCGAGGGACACCTTATAATATGGCAAGCAATCCAGAATGTCCCTATACCTGGGATGCTCAGAACGTGTCTGCTGTGGTGTCACTTCTGACACCAGATATAAACTTCTTCCCAGCCTATACGTGAATTTCAATGCTGATACATCCTGAGGGTACTGTTTTGGTATTCGTTCTGAATGCTCTTTACTACATTATGGAATATTTTACTTAAACACTTTGTATCACAGTCACCACCATTCAGCACAATTCATTATTGCTGCAAAAATCATCAAAATACTACTGAAGGTAAGTAACTGTAAGGAAGGGAAATAGAGAAATGCATCAAAGTACTCCAAGTTTGAAATCAAGAGCATTAAAATGAGAGAACATATTAAAACCAGAGAAACATTTGCTATATTATAAAGTGCACCCCATCCTCTGCAAATTCTATCTTCATAGATACACACAAGACAGCAGGATATCTACTTCTTTGAGGTTCATCACCTAAAAACAGAATATCCATGAGCTGATACCATAATTACTTCAGCAGCTAATTACGATGCCATAGACAGACCATTATGACTCAAGGACCAGCCTGAGCAGCAGGAACAAATGCAAAGCAAACACTAACGTCTGTGCTTCCACGGCAGCACAGTGGCTTTAGCAATAAATAGAAGAAAGAATACGCAAAAGAGAGAAACCAGATGAGAGAAAATTCAGATGTTCACAAATACTCTCTGCAGACGAAGTGTTTTTATGATTAGACCAAGTGTTCCTACAGGCAGTGTAGAAACTTTGAAGAATGCAGTGAAGAATGCAGGGAAAATTTACAAATACAATTCTCCATAACAGAGGGTTGGGGAAAACTTTGACATAAATCATAGAATATGTGGCCATATTTATACCGTTTCATGCTGAGCAGATGCAACACTAAGAATAAAACTGGTACTTACATCCTGAGCTGCCATTTGTTGGAACCAAAGTGAAGTTGGAGGCCCAGGGGTTACGCACGATATCCTGCCAGTGAATGGTGTCTGCGAAGCAAAGGAATTTGTTCTGGCCAACATACACCCCTCCATTGAGTATTTCTGCATAAAAGAAATAGAGAACACACTTGTAAGACTCTTGTAATCAAGTATGGAATGGTATTGTCATCTGTGGGTAAAATAACCTTCAAGACTTAAATGACTTCAAAACCACGAGCAATCAACCCCATTATGCTGTATTTCATTAATATGTGTGACCACTCAAAACATACAATAAACTAACATGCTCTGCCGGGGTAGGAATTTTCTGAGCCCACAGCACATTGAGAAGGGTCCAGTCATCACGCTGCCTGGAAAAGCAGGCTTCCTGATCCAACTGTGCTGCTGTAATATCACCATCCAAAACACTCAAATACTCAGTATCTATGATCTGAATCAAGAACTACCACTGCCATGCCTTGCTGGAAGCTTTGTGTTGAAGGGAGATGCTTTCTGAGTAGATGAAAGTTGAGTTGGTTGTTTTTTGTTGTAATTTTCATGTGTATAACAGTTTGTTTAAATAAAAATGGCTTGTTGCCCTGTCTCTAAAGACTTCATTTGTCAAACCTCAAGATGAAAATGGTCTTAGAGTTGTTGGCTGTAGCCCAGGGTTTCCTCTGGAGCAACAGCATGGGGTTTTTTACCCTCTAAACATTTGTTCAAGTTCACAGTTTCTCTACTTAATCTGGCTTTCGGATTTCCCAAGCAGAGGACAATCCATGTGACTTTCATTACAGTTAACAGGAGCGATGCAGCTAAAACCTCCTGCACCGCTTAGTGTCAGAGATTCAAGCCGCAGCAAAGAAATGTTGAAGGTTAGTTACTAATGGCACCTTAGAATGACATTAAGTGCTGCTATAAAGCCAGGAGTGTCACACTTCTCGCAGACACATTAAGAGTAAATCATGACCATGGTGGCAATGATTAAGGTCATCTGATAGTCCTCATCTGCAAGGAAACCTTTAAAAGCTGTAGCGTAATGTTTACTCCGACCAAGGACTTTCTCAGTCTCATGCTCTGCCAGGGAGGAGGGCACAAGAAGCTGGGAGGAAGCAGAGACAGGACACCTGACCCAAACTAGCCAAAGGGGTATTCCATACCACAGCACGTCATGCCCAATATAGAAACTGGGGGGAGTTACCCAGAAGGCCCAGATCGCTGCTCGGGTCGGGCTGGGTATTGGTCGGCAGGTGGTGAGCAATTGTATCCTCTCCCCTTGTTATTTCACTAATCATTATTATTATTAGAGGTAGCAGCAGTAGTTTTGATTATACCTTAGTTACTGGACTGCTCTTATCTCAACCCGTGGGAGTTCCATTCTTTTGATTCTCCTCCCCATCCCTCTGGGAGCAGGGCAAGGAAGAAAGTGGTCAGTGAGCAAGTGGCTGTGTGGCTCTGGGTTGCCAGCTGGGCTTAAACCATGACAACCATATTAATCAGTTCAGAGTATTACTATTTCTTAGAAACCTCTGGTTTAAAAGCTTGGCTTTTCATTGAAAAGGAGCTTAAAAATGAAAACAATAATAATAATAATCTTATACAGAAACGAGTCCAGATTAGAGCTGTAGCAATGATCTGTCTGTATGATATTCTTCTGATGCCTGAAAACACCCAAACATGCAGCATCTGTTAGCAATTCTGCTCTGGGGAAAAAGTAGGACTTGAAAACATGACTAATAATGACTTCATAGCAGCCTTCCAGTGTCTGAAGGGGCCTACAAGGATGCTGGAGAGGGACTCTTCATCAGGGACTGTAGTGATAGGACAAGGGGTGATGGGTTCAAACTGAAACAGGGGAAGTTCAGTTTAGATATTAAGCAGAAGCTCTTCCCTGTGAGGGTGCTGAGGTGCTGGCACAGGGTGCTTAGAGAAGCTGAACACATCCCTGGCAGTGTTCAAGGCCAGGTTGGACACAGGGGCTTGGAGCAACCTGCTCTAGTGGAAGGTGTCCCTGCCCGTGGCAGGGGCTTGGAACTGGATGATCTTAAGGTCCTTTCCAACCCAAACCATGCTATGATTCTATGACTCTCTGTGTTGTCTCAGCTATACAGAATTACCTAATCCATTATGGCCCAGATTTTGATTTCAACATTTAACAAGCCATGAAAAACTGTAAACTCTACATTCATGGCTTCTTAAACATTTGCACAGGATTCCGAACGGTGTCACTATCAGATGGTACATCTGAACACCTGCCACTGGCATAATTTCTGGCTTTTAGAGCATTCACTCATGACAATACCTATCAGATTTTCTTTTCTGCTAGGAACTTGGATGCATGCTCGTCTAGCAGGCAGCACCTCAGTCTAGAAGTAATTCCAACAGCTTCAAGTCGTGAAGAAAGACTTATTTGCAGCATAAAAGTAACCAGAAAGTGTCCCCTCTGTACTCTGTGGAAAGCTGACAGCTTTCCCTGTGATTTACCAAAAGCAAACATGGAAAATGCTCTCACTTCCCTCATCACTGATAAATAAATGCTGTTCCTGCTGCTCGTCCCTCCAAACATGATACAGTATCTTTATTTGCCCAGCACTGTACCATTTTCACAGGTGACAGGATTCAAGTTTTCATGGCTATTTGTGCAGTGAGGTGCTAATGAACCTGAGCAATAATATCAAAGATGGGTTCTTACAGATACTGAAGAACCCTGAGTTCAAAGTTCAGCACAATCTTTAAAGTACTTGTGCTCGACTTTTCCTGCTCTGTGGGATCCAGGATCATTCCCTTTCTACCTTCCTGTTCCAACCTGCTATCCTTCTTTATGCTGAATCCTGGGCATGTGTAAATCAGCACAGAGGCATGGGCTTCACTGACTTGAACTTAAATGCATTTTGCACTTCTCTGCCCTCTCTTACCAAGAACAATGCCTGGAAAGACCTAATAAACCCTGTTACATGTTAAGCAAACGAAGCACAAATGTAATCAATATACAATAGAGTTACAGTATAATGAACTCATCATCATAAAGTCATCATCTCATTTCAATTTACAGCACTGAAAGTGAGAGATAAAGTTAAACAACAAACAGGAGGAGAAAGGCAGGCATTTCTGCCTATGCAGACGAGCTAGGAAAAGAAGCCAGGCAAAAAGAGGTTTCTTCTCCTGTGTGCAACACCTGGGGTGCCTCTTTGCTGAACTCTTTCATAGGCTGCAACAGGAAAATGAATGACAAGCGGCCCAGTGAATTTTGTCATTGCTACTGCGAAGAAAGAAGCTAGTTGCTGCCAAAGAAGCTCTAAGAGGGACTGTTCACAGTGGAAGGTATTTTAAGTACTGTTTTGGGGAGAATAATTTTGTCTTCTAAACCAATTCTTTGTGACACTGGAGAACTGCTGGTCTGAGTACAACACTGCTGCCTGGGACAGGAGGCTGAGCGCTCGGCTCCATCAGCTGCTGCCTGAAACACCGGCTGTGGCTGTGCTGGCCACAAACGTCACCCTTGGATTTCTGAGATGCTGAGGGACACAAGAGCTACAAAAGGGGATTTTCAAGCACAAGCCCTAATAGCTTCATTGGGAAAAGAGTTCCTAAAGGTATCGGTTAGTTTTGGATGCCTTCCCGTAAGGTACCATTTGTTGCACTTAAAGAGTACCATAGTCTCCCGTTTTGGCCCCAGGGCTGCAGTGGGTGTTGTGAGCAAAGGAGTAGCTCCAAGGTTTTTTGCCACTTGATTCTGAAGTGAATGCAAAATCTTATCATCTTTCTTATTAGAGCTACTTTACTGGCTTAACAGCAGTATAATTCTGTAACCAAAGATATATGAAAATAAATCAGCCGGTGCGCTTGACACTGACTTCTGTCATTATTTTGCTTATTGCAGCCAAACGATTGTAACTTATATCTGCATGTTATTAAAATCCTATTAAATGGCTATTTATTCAGGAAGCTAAATCAGAAATGTATAACCTGTTAATCTGCTATTTTCTTGCTTTCATGCCAAACCAAGCCCAGTAATGAAGCAGAACCATTACCACATAGCTTTGGTAACCCACCTTACAACACTAACAGGAGAAATGGAAACATACAGGTTTCTGGCAACCATGAAACACAAGTATCTTACACTTTCCATACAGTGGCATGGCACGCAGATAGCTACATCACATACAATTCATACTTAGTCTGCCAAGATCAAAAGGGGGCTAAATTCATAACATCTACTCTAATAGGAGTTGGACTGGAGTCAGTGAAAATGCATTACAAGGCACCAGAAGCTGAAGATCACTGTAAATAAAGGCAAAGGGACACTAGCTCTGCAAGTGTGTTGTCTGTTTGGACCAGAGATGGAAATAACTCTTCTCCATCCATCTGTTAAAAGGGCATTTTCTTCAGCTGACTTTTCCTTGTGTGCAGCGTAATCCCTCACGGTCTGTTATCTAAGTTCTAATGTGGATTAAATTGGCAAAACATGCTCACATTCTGCAACGTGCCCTGAAGTGCAAGTAACTTTTATGCGCTGATATGCAGTGGGGGCTGCATGCACCTATTTAGCAGTAGAATCTGTTTCTAAAATTGTTATAAAATTGGTTATAAAATTGCTACTGCTATTCAAGGTTGCAAATTAACAGTTCTTTGGTGCTTTGAAGCCAAGCTGGCATGATGAACTGGAAGAAGGCATAGTGAGAGGGACGAGAACTAGCTCTAAAGAGGGCAGAGAAAGGGGAAGGAGTTATTTAGGAGAAACTGCTGGGCATGTGCGCTGTAACCACTTCAACAGCAAAACAAGACAAGTTATACCTTCCAAGCTGGTTGTCTGCTAAGGAAACAGCTGTCTTTTACACTACACCATATATAGGTACACTCTGCACAAACATATTATACAATGCATGTTGATGATACCTTCATTTCCAAGGTCAGCCTCCATTAGAGCTGAAGCACCATTGCACGCTGACAGTGCTGCATCTTTGCCATCATCATCCAGGTGATGGGGATCTACTGTCAGATCACCCTCAAAACAGTCACATTTCATCCAAGATGCTGAATGCATCATCCAAAAATGGCTTTGGCCTGGAAATTTCATGCCAAACCAAGTCTTTTGATCTCTTAGCACAGTCGATTGCTGATGACCCACTGGGAATGCACTTCAGGTCCATCATTAATAAGCTATGTCTTAAACGGTAATGAGAACGGGGTGCTTTAGAAGACAATAGCTCATCCATCATCAATCAAGATCTGAGGCTTTTATACAGATGATTTAAGAAGAGTTGGACTGTGTAAAATTGAAATGTCACATCTGTATTGGGAGATGAGGGAAGCTTGGTAATGAAAATGAGAGTTTTAACCTTCTCCATTTCAGCTCAATGACCATACTCAAAAGCTTGTGGATGTGGAATCTATGTCCCAGCTAGAAGCCCTGGCCAGCCTTCGATATCAATTATACAATTTCAAGTAAAGATTATTTGGGTCATTAGCTGGAAGTCAGTTTCAAGGCTTGATAGGAACAGCAAGATATTCTTTATTTCTATCGAAAGCAATCGGTGTTATGTGCAGCCTGTGGGTCTGTACTTCCAACTGCTCAATAACTAAGAATACTGGATTGTAGCACCTGAGCATAAATCTTCCAAATCTAGCTCCCTATTTTGCTGCTTAAATAAAACCGGAATCATTTGATTACCTTTCCCTGAGTTTGATGGGGTACCCTTTCCACCATTTCACCCCAAATGTGTGTGAAGATGGGCTCAGAGGGTCCCTGTGGGTCATGCAGCTACTTCATTAAACGACAACAGGCTTTGGTCAAATTCTTTAGTGATGTCCCCAAAGGCAATATGTGTTTCATGAAGGGGTACAGCCATATTAAACCAACTCAAAGAAGACTGTATCTGCTTGGATTAGTCCTCTGTCTGTTCATGCCTTGAATTCTGCCTTCTCACAGCCTTATCTTTGGATAAGGCACCAAATCATTTAGCTGGTTACTTTGTAATAGGAAACAACACGGCAAATGCTCCCAGCCCTTTGTGTTTAATGCACCAGAATTACACCACTTGTTCCATGAGTACCTTATTCTCAGGCGAGTGCAAGTCTGTGTCAGGCTAATGAGCCCCATTTCATGTTGCACCCTGAGCAGTTACTGAGACCATCGGGCACTTAAAATGCGGTTGGATGGCCCCAAAGGGTTCAGTGCATGGAGAAAAGAGTATGGAAAAGAGTAGAAACAGCTGAATCAAACAAGTAACAGAAAAAAACCCTCACCCATCTGAAAGGGAATAAAACAGTTGGGTATAAACTGAATTTAAGATGTGCTTCTTCACACAAGAAACGGCCCTGTTCTTAAGTATATTTTTTTTTCAACACACTTGGCTTGTCCTAAACGAAATGGTCTTTCTCCATAATCCAGTAGATTCACTTGTTCTAGTGGCTGCTCAATTTAACACATCTTGCAATGGTCACAGCAGCTTCTGCCTTCTTGATTAGGCCCAGGTTTACATTTAAATAATCTCTTTCCCCTCTATTCTGCAGGAGGCTTCCTGCTGCTGCAATAATTACTCTGCTTTGACAACAAAGAATAAGAGAGATGTACTGATTCCAACCAACAGCACTATGGTTAACCACGCACCTGCCATCAGGATCACATACTCTTGATTTTAATTAACAGCAGGGTAGACACGCAGCTGCATGACCAGCCTTAGCTCCACCATTTCCTGTGCAGAAGCAGCAGTAGCTGTTCACAATGTTACCCGCCTCATTTGTTTGCTTCTGTTCCCATCACTACCTTCTGAAAGCCGTTTGACCCTGTTGACTTTGCAGGCGAGGAGCTTTCATGTACCATGTTGATTCTCTTACAGGGATATTAATTTTCAGAAGGAGATGCTAATTGCCTCATTTCTTTGTCCAGTCCAATTCTGATCCTGATGTTAGCAGCTAAGTGCTTGATTTACTGTTTTCTTCATATAATTTTGGGCCTGACAGGTAGATTAAGAGATATAAAAACATAACATTGCAACAATCCACATGGCTTCCTCTGGGCTTCTCCCAGTTGGGGGAAGATGAAGAAGAGAGCGTGGTGGTCCTTGTGGGCGGTAAGGTGGACATGAGTCAGCAGGGCACCATGCAGTGATGAAGGGTGATCACACAGTGGAATGCAGAAGCAGAGCCAACAGGTGAGGGAAGTTATGATTCCCATCCACTGGGCTCTCATGAAGGTGCATCTGAAGCAGTTCAGATGCATTTTGGAACTTCAGCATGTTTTGGGCACCCCAGTGCAACACGGTTGTTGCAAAACTACAAGGGAGTCCAGGGAAGGACCATGGTGGTGGTTAGAGGCTGACGGACTTGTCACATGAGGAGAGGTGAGAGGACCTGGGCTTGTTTCGCCTGAAGAAGAGATGACTGGGGAGGGTGTACCTAACTGTAGACTGTCTTTACCTGAAGGAGGGTTATAAGGGAACACAAGGCAGACTCTGAAGTGCATGGCCTAAGGACAGCAACAGGCACAAGCTGCAATCAGACATCAGGAAAATGTTCTTCACAGCAAGAGCAGTTCTTAAGCACAGGATGAGAGAAGTGCTATCTCCACCTCCAGAGATTTTCATAAACAAAAAACTACCTGATCCTTGCCTGAGGTTAACCCTGCTCTAAGCAGAAGATTGGACCAGATGTGACCCCCAGATATCCCTTCCAACCTAAATCATAATTATTAATCATCTACTACCACAGTAACACTCCATAAGCAATCTATTCTCTCCATTTTTATAAAAGCATACTTCATTTTAAACTTTTATCTACTCATAAGCACTTGGTGACGCAAAACAGCCATCTGAAAGATAACGTATGTTTAAAAGCACGTATAAAGAAGTGCTACAGTAATTGAAATACAGAACCTATGTCACCATCGCTGTCCCCCATTTCACGCAAAGGGGACATGTGGACTAAGAACCATTACAGCTTTCAGTATGAAAGAGCTGTTCCTTTCA
Source organism: Strigops habroptila (assembly GCF_004027225.2). NCBI lineage: Eukaryota > Metazoa > Chordata > Aves > Psittaciformes > Psittacidae > Strigops > Strigops habroptila. The sequence continues at coordinate 4,051,326 of NC_044281.2, forward strand.
ATCTTTTGACTTTTGTTAGCAAAAAGAAAATTGTATTCATTTAAGTCGCTGTAATGAATCACTGATGAGTTTCAAATTACTGTCCGTGGAGAGTATGACAGATCGCTAGCTCACCCCCCAGAAGGCACACTCTTGAGCTCAGTAAGAGCAGCAATACACCAACAGTCAGAAATGAGCAGTCACTTCATTCGCAGGAGCCATGGCTTAGTGTTGAGGGGGCACAGCACTACCTGCTGGGGAGGGATGTCTGTGTCCCAGTTACCAGTGACCATGTGTTCAAGAAGAGGTGAGCTGTTCCTGCAGCGCGCTGCTATGTGCCTTTCAGGGAGTCCTCTGACAACACACATGTACTTAGCATTGCCTATCCTTCAGTTGTTCCAAAACCACACCTCTGAGTGTGGATTTCAGCAAGGACACACAAATGTGGGCATCTGATTATTCAAAAGTTACTAAAATCTGCTGAATCAGAAATAAATCATCTCTTTTCTGCCTGGTTCTTGTTATTCTGCAGAAAGCCAGCAGAAGGTGCAGAAGGGGAGATGATGTGCAGCACACTGGCTGCACCAACAGGGCCAACAAAGTCTCTCTGGTGTCCCAGCAGACACCAGAAAGCCTGGAGGCTGTGACAGATACTGGAATCCATTTCTGCTGTCTGGTCACCTTTAATGGTGAGCATCCTGTGGGACATAATCTGGTGTAATAACCCAAGGCAGCTGTATCAGCACTTGCCTTGCAGTCTTTCATGATACAGCCCCTGCTTTCTGTGTTGGGCATCTTCCAATTTGTTCAGTGAAGGCTGAACAGAGCTCAGTGTCATTCCTTCTGCCCTCTTGAAATGCTACCCATGCTCTATAGCTGCAACAACTCCTTCATCTGTCACACCATCGACCTTATAACTTCTCTAAAGCTTTTGCTGTAATTGAAGCATTTCTCCAGATGAATGGTTTCTGCTCCTGAGGGGCACTATGTTTATTTGCCAGCCCTACAACAACATGAGCAGCTTCCAGCAGTTTCCTAGCGCCTCCAGGGCTTTTCCATTGGCTGCAGATTCACCCACAAACCCTACAGTGAACCACCAGTCCAGGCTTCCTGGGCATAAAATTGCAGACTGATCCTTCAACCATCCTCCTTTGCCTCCTTCAGAGGGCTGATGTACAGTACTGAGACCTAAACCTCACGGTCCCACTGCTCCAACAGGGACCCGTCCCAGCTCCTTCCTTCCCTGATCTCAAGGACAGCCAGCCAAAACCAAGGGAGTCTGAAGAAACGTGGGGCAGCAGCGGAGAGAGCATCCTATTCCAGGCCAGAAAAAGTGGAAGCTGGTGCTCAGAGACATCTAATAAGTATGAGGTCCACCGCACCACAAGGAACCCTTAAGGAAACCAGCTCTCCACTGAAGCCTACCTTAAATTTCATGTCAGCAGTGTGGGCCAGGTTTGAGAAATGGCACTGACACTGCTTACTTCTTCCCCTAAACTTTGTAAAAAGTTCTCTCCTCATGTCATTTCTCCACCCAGGATGAAGTGAATACTTTGATTCACATCTATGTTGCCAAGACAGACACAAGCACTTTAAATGCCTCTCCTTGTCAGGACGTTTGCCATATAATATTTTGATCAAAGCTGTAACGTTTCATGTCTGCTGGTGGCAGCTCTCAATTTCCCTCTTCCAGCTGCTGAGATATGGAACTGTGAGACTATGGTGTTCCTGTTCTCCTGGCATCCGCTCTTTATAAGAGGCATTTTGTGAGTCACTGTTGCACGGCAGTTTGTCTGCCATTGCTGCTGCACCCTTTCCAAGTGGGCTTTCCACATGGAAGTCAAGCAGCAATAGGAAGAGAAACCTCGGTAGGGCCAGGGGCATCTGAATGCAGCTGGGTTTCCCTGCAGCATCCCCAGGAGCTTCAACTCTGGCATTATCTGCTGGTATATTTTTCAGTTCTTACCCTACAACCACTGACAAATTCCAGAAGCCTGCTTTCTATCCCAAGCACATCTGGCACTCGGGCCGCGCACTTGGCAAACAGACTGATGGCCTTCTGTCTTGGATCCTAAGTGCCTCAAGTACATCCTGATTGGCATCAACATGCAGAAATTCCTTCTCCCTTCGAAAAAAAAAAAAGTAGTTAAGATCTGGATGTAGTGGTAATTTCCTCCTTTTTCTGAAAGGCTGTAAAAAATTACTGGCTCCATAGAGCCCTTCTCTTTCAAAACTGTCATAATGTGGCTTGGAATAATCCTGGAAGGGTGCCCAGACCCACGTCCAGCTGCATCCTGCGTTTCAGTACAAGCATTTGCATTCGGGCTGGTAATTGGCATGCAGCTGGGTTGATGCCAGCTCCAGCAATTGCATAACCTCACTCATCTTTTCTCTGCGCTCGAAAGAGGAGTCTGTGTCCACCGAGCTTAAAATGGCTATCTGGGATCTGTTCAAGTACTCTCTCACGTTTCCACGCCACTTGTCCACCTCTCCTGAGATACGGGGCCAACTCTCGGAAGAGGAATTTTAATGGAAGTTTGTCTGAGGTGGGAAGTGCCTGTGCCTTTCCCTGGCTCTCCTGTACTGAAACCCTGCAGATGACAAGCCAAAAATCATCCCCCCGCACACAGGATGGTGAAGTGACTCTTCTTTGGCTCCTACGAACCCTAAGGACCTTGGATTGCATTTGCCCTCCCAGTGCTGTGGCTGGGGACAGCCAGGTAGGCAAAAGAAGGCTGTGAACTGAGGCCCATGCATTTTAATCACGGCAATCAGCAATGCTTCTCTGTAAGCTAATGAGTTTGATAAGGTCTGAGCCTCCGGTATCCCAACTCATGTTTTTTTCCTTTAACTGCTATAATTGCTAAGAGGTCACTGTCAGCCCTGCTTCGTGCTTTTGCATGCACACTTAATTCAGGTTTCCAATCTGATGGGATGGCAGGGAGCCCGTCCATGCTGCCGAGCTGCTGACCCTGTGGAAACACAGCCAATATGTTCCTTCTTAACTGTTCTCCCTCCCCAAAACTTACTCAAGTGTCTTCTATGATCATCATGCTTAACCACATCCTTTTTGACCTTAATTATGCCTGTTTTCTGTGCATCTATTATAAGGTAGTAGTGAAACAGTGGCAACAACTGTGTCCATTACATTAATAAAATCCAGAATCCAGGCCAATTGTCCTTAAACTATTAACCTCAAACCAGATGCTTGGGTGAGGCAAATAAGCAGGTAGCAACTCCTGCCAAAATAACCATAGTTATTTTGCATAGTGGGAGCTAATGCAATGTGTGACAAGGTACTAAGTATAAGAGAGAGCTCAGGGTTAGTTCATCCACTTTTTAAGACTACCATCTCTCTCCTCAAGTGCTCCTCAGTTCTTCTGCCTGCACTGAAATAGGAGCCCTTCTCCTCTCCCACCAATCCTAATATTCCAAAACGCCTCATCCTACACGTTTAGCTCTTTAAATGCCACACTAAAACCACCTTCTTCTTTCTTTCCATCAATATTTTGATTGTAAGCAACATGACTGCAAATATTCTCCCAACACACGTCCCTCTTTTCCCAGCAGATGAATTGCATTGAACCTGAGCTGCTCTCAGTTACGATGCAGTAGATCAAGAGTGACGCTGTGGCCCGGCGTGACAGGGAAGCAAAGCTGCAGTGAGATCTATGCCTCCATTAACAGGGGACATACTCGGCTCCCAGCAGTGGCTTGTCACATGGTAGACAGTCTGTTTTCTAACTCGTTTCTGCTCTGTAACCAGTGCAGGCTTGGCAGGGGCAAGGGTTACTTTCCTTGTCATATTTGATAGTAGAATACACTTTCTTCCTGGAAAAAGGATCGGTTTGCTTCCAGCGTTTTACCGCTCCGAAGTTACACCAGTCCAAGTAGTTGCTGTCTGCAGGCAGCAAACGTCCACAGTTTGTCCTTGTCTACACTCTAGCTAAAATGCAGCTGGCACTGATTGATGATATTTATTTCCGTGAGATCATTTTTAATAATGTAGACAACAGGAGTGAAGAGTAAGTGCCCCGACCCACCAATTCTGCTGTACTAACTGCTATTCTTTGCATTAAGAACAAGTGATTTTTTTTTGCCAGAGAGCTTCCCAAATAATTCTACATGAGGGGGAGAGCACACAAACAGACCACGGCTGGGAACAGAGTCACAGAGGGTGAAACAAAGCACCTTGTTCTTCTGGCTTCAGGGCTCAGCTCCTTGCCCCTGCGCTGCCCATGGTTAGCTCTGGGGCTTTTCTTACCGTTGGCTTTCAATGCACGTCAGAAACATAGTTTATAAATAAATAAATAAATAATCATAAGAGATACCCTGAATGATAATTTGTTTCTTGGTCCACTGAAGGCTGCGCCCCAGAACTGAATAAATGTTGGTTAAAGGGATGGGAATAATAATCCAACCATATAGAAGGCAAAACCTCATATTCTTCTGAGTTATTACAATACTTTATTTGGCTTTAACAGCTTCTCTCTCTTGAGCTTCCGAAGTTCTTGCTCAAGTTGCATGGGCAGTCAGTGTAAGGCTAGAGAAGTCACATACCTGGCTATTCCTGGGCTTCAAAGGCCACCAAACATCTGTTGGTTGGCAAGAGCAATTCATTAGCTACATTGAAAAGATGGTTCCTTTCTACAAAAGCTTGGATGATGCAGGGGAGGGGGAGAGACTCTCGGAAAGCCAAGCCTTGTGAAGGCCTGCAAGCTGTGTGCCTCTGGGCAAATTCCCAAGGCTGAAATCTCAAGGAATTTAATGGTTCTAAATTCCCCAGGATTTCTAATTACAGCTGAGAGAAGGTAATGAGATGTGATGGAAATGTTTAAATGAAAATAAAGAAAATAAAAAGCCTGTCAGATTTACTAGCCAGTCTCCCAGACACAGCCCCTCTGCATGCCGAGCACCCACAGCGGTGCTCAGAGCAACTAACTGCTTCCCTGGACACAGTAACAGGAGAGGGAAACCAAATGGCTCCCAAACCATCCTCCGACACCCTGTTAAAGGCTGTCTCCTAAGGAAGGCAGAGTTCTCTTTCAGTCCACCTCTATAGGTCTGACAAACTTCCGTGGCTACAATAAGCTGCATCCTACAATAAACTCCTCTGTGTTCATAGAAAGATCTCCTCCTTCCCATGCCAAATCTCCCCAAATGGCAGCTCCCTGCTCCTCCCCACTGTCTTCTCCTGTCTCCACTGAGCTCTTTGCAGGGAATGGATGGGAAAGGGCAGTTAGGCCGAATGCTGGGGGTGTGAGCAAAATCTGTTCCAGGGTTTGAATCACTGGCTTTCACTTTAACATACACGAGGATCTTGCCCTTCCCTTTTTCCCCTGTTTTACACCATTTTAGAATTCTCAGAAAAGGTCCCGTGAGTGACCCATGCATCAGATGGGAACATCTGTATATCACTAGCAAGGGACGAGCAAACAATCCCCTGGGCACCCACCACCTCTGCAGACACAAGCAGAATGGACACTGGTGGAGAAACCCCCCCAGAGGCCAAGCCTGGTGTCCAACACGGTGATGCAGCATCCCTGGCCATCCCCACCAAGAGGCCAAACGTGTAACCCCACCATGCAGTGGCTTGTGGGGCCACCTCCAGCCCCTCTGCTGCTGGAGTAACCCAGGAGGGGAGGAAGGAGGTAAGAAAGGCTCCATGAGGCACTGCATAAAATTCAACCGTGGTCTTCTGGGCATTACCACTAGCACAAATCAGAGCTTGCACATGAACAAACCATCTCCTGGCACATAGGAAGAGGGAAATTCCTGAAACATGTAACACATGTGAACCTCTGATGATGGTTCCATGCACAGAGGCAGAGCCATGCCTGAGTGATCTCTGGAAATGACACTGCTGGCACGTGTGCATTCTGGAAAGAGCTAGTACCCTCAGATGAATTGGACCAACATCCACTTACAACCATACTGGTAATTATGGAGTTAATTATAGGTTTGGGGCTTTTCTTTGGCTTTTTAAGGCACTTTTTGTTTTGGTTTGTTTTGCAAGCAAAGGGTTCTTACTACTGACTGTGTCAGTCTCCTGTCCCAGCACCCTTCCAACTTCATTCATTCAATGGTTCAACAAAACTCCACGGGAGCACTGCATGGGGTGCATGTGTGTTGCCAACTCTGACATGCAGTTTGTAGATGTTTGGATGTTTTTCACTCAAAAGCTGCTAAAAAGATACTTTCCAGAGGAGCTTAGGACAGCCAAAGAAATTTTTGCAAACAACAAGCAATATTCTTCCCCCCCTTTCCAAAGGAAACACTGTGGTTTGACAATAGGAAGCATGTTCTTTATGATGGGGCTTGGTGCTTGGGTCTAGTACAGCAGCACTGTACAGGTCACAACCAAAGCAGATCCCAGCTAAGGATGTGCAAGAGGGGAAGAGTGTTATTTCTGCTGCATCCATCTCTCCTATGAATTTGCCTTGTGTGAGACTGTCTCTGAGGAGGTGGGCTGGAAGGCAAAGCTCAGCTCAGGCTCCTCCTCCTCCTCCAGCCCTGCGGAGCATTCCACCTGCATCAATGTCAGGACGGCCTGAGCTAACTCAAGCTTTGCCCCTCCCTGCAATGTGAACAGAGGAGAAAACGTCCTTGACTGCCTACCAGCACTTGTCACAAGAGGGACAAAGTACTCAGGGCTCCAGCAGGCATTCTGAGATCGCAGGATTCACACATTTACTGGTCTGGGATGCAAAATACAGCTTTGAGCAGCTCTAAGAGTACACTGGCAGGACCTGAAGGCTGCTGCCAGAGGTGCTGACACCTCTCTTGCACTTGCTCTTCTTCACCTGCTTCTGAGTTCTGGAAGAGGTAATTTAAGTCCAAGCAAGTTTGAACCTGAACTTTCTGTTCATAATTGCCTAAATCTGATAAAGAGATGATGGCTGGTTCAACAGGGAAATGCAACTGCTAAAACACCAGCTGCTTCTCCCAAGTGCAGTGTGTGCTATTGTGGACACAAGCACTGCAGGAGGCTGAACTCCCTGGGATGCTGCCCCCTCTCCCTGTACCACACAATATATTGATAACTGTGACTTACTGTGAGCCAAATCCTCTGTTTTCCCTCTCTGGCAGAGCAGACAGAAATCAGAAGTCCTGGTTTTACCTGCGTCAGTGTGCCCTACTGAGACTTGAACTTGCATCCTTCAGAAGGGCAGCACCAGCAGGCCACAGTGGCACTCACCCTGTAAGTTAAGCCCACCGTATGGCATAGAGCACTTGGAGAGGTCTTAAAGAAATCTCAGCTAAGAAGAAAACATAAAGGTACTCACTGCACTCATTTACAAGAAGACAGAAGAAAAATATGGCCACACATCAAATACACTGGAGAACAACCTTATGATGATCCACCAGCCACCTGCAATTGTTTTTTTCTTTGGTGATTTTGATTCCTTTTCAGGAATAATTATCCCTCTCCTTTCCAGCATATGAAACGTTTCTTGTCAGGCAAGAATAAACAGAAGACTAAATACGTCTCGAGGCTGAAGAAAAAACCCCAAATCAGATCTTCTGCTCAGCCATGGGGCTCCTGTACATTTTCCCTTTAAACCCATAACTCAGTTTTATATTTACTCTGTTAATTAAAACTGAGATTTATTAAAATTGTAACTTAAAAATCCAATAAAGAAGAAACCACCATAGGCAAAAGCATTTCCCTTGGCATAGCTGTTACAGTAAGCTATCAATCAGCGACGAACACGGATACACAAATTGACTGTGCCTATCAGAAAACGATAAAACAACACCCAACTGATGTAGGAAAGTTTTGCTTATCAGCAGCATGTGTCATAATTCCACAAAATACAGAACTATACATCCAGGCAACTTCAAGGATGAGGTCTTTTTCCTCTGAGGCACTTACTCCCTATGCTGCATTATTATTATTCCAGTAATACCTATTTCAGAAATGAATTCAGTGCAAGTATCCTGCATGCAGAGAAGTTGGAATGGATAGCACTTGATACATAAGGGATACCCAAACCATGCTGTTCTTTACCTGAGAATTTCTTCCAATAATTTTGTACTATTCATTAAATAACCAATGCTCTTTGCCTGAGCAAGTAAGATACTAAGCTAAAAAGAAACCCTGAAGGGAAATAGTGCAAACCTGCCCTGAGAGCTTTCATGTGCTTCCTGTTGCTAGCGGGTATGGCGAGCGTTTTTTGGGATGAATATATCACCAGGTTCTTTGGAAGAGCCTGTTGGGCCAGACAGGAGGAACAGCAGAAAGTGGATGGAGTGTTAAGGTGCATTTCTTCTGTGCTCTTCTTTCACGGCTTGAAAAACACATAAGAAAGAGGAAGGAGTCCTTAACTTTTAACCTCGCTATAAATTTGCAGAAGGATGTACTGATTTCAGAACTGCTGTTTGCTTGTTGATTCACTGTGTAATTAACGCTGTGCTTAGGACTCAATGAACTGCTAAACCCCCCCGTGTATGTGTCAGTGCCTTTATAAATAAAGTACGTTCAGTGTTCTCAAATGGTATTGTGCTAGCAGCAGGAAAATCCGAAGTGTGGCCTAATTATACAAACTGCTATAGTGAATATTTGGGACTGAGTATGGCTTTTGTGTGGTACTAAACAGTGGTTACATGTAAGAGATGAAACTTGTAACGAACCTTATCCATTCTCTTGCATGAAAAAGTAACTTTTAGGCTTAAAGTTTCTTCAGTCCCCGTGCAAGTGAGATTTCTCGAAGACTACAAACATGTTTCCCTGTACCTCCCGAGTGTTTTCATTTATTCACTGTGGTTGTTTGTGCAAGTAAATTCCTGCTCGGGAGAAAACCAGAACATCTCAGACACGCACATAAAAGAGCTTGCGTATCACTTCAAACCAGAAAAATCCATGTGGGTGACCTGAAATGTCTCTCGCTGCCTACTTCTACGTATATAAGTTTCAATCACTCCACCGAGGACCAAAAACGAATGCCATGACCAGCACGACCAGCCACCATGCCCTTCAAATAACAACTAGATTTAACTCCACTGCAATGGTTTTAACAGCACCTCCTGGCTGCAAACATAACTGTTGTGTTATTTTGACTCGAAAAGAAAATCATGTTAAAAACACTTTTACACTGAAACACCAACAGGGCATCAACCGGACTGCAAACTATCCCGAGCTGCTGTTATATATCTGTGCTCATATATATTATGAATATATTACTTAATCCTAGAATGGTTTAGGTTGGAAGGGACCTTAAAGCTCATCTAGTTCCAACCCCCTTCTGTGGGCAGGGACGCCTTCCACTAGAGCAGGTTGCTCTCTTCAACCTGGCCTTATTAGCACAAAAATGTACTCATAAGTGTACTTCAAGTACAAAATGAATTTGAAGGCCAAGAAATGGAGTGATCCATTTAAAGGCCAATAAAATGCACCAAGGCAAATACAAAGGCAAGAAACTCATGTCATTTTGAAAATAATGAAGGCCTTTGGGAAAACAAATTAATACCCAAATAACTGTCATTCCTGAACTGTTTCTTAGCCAAGATAACTTAGTGACTCAGCTCCCAGCCTGGCAATTCAAAATTGGCAAAGTACTTGATTGATACAATAACAGTACTTAAATTAATGAAGCAGATAACGCCTATAATCAAGGAGAAAAACCTAGAAAGTGTCTAGGTAACATGTTATTATACCACAAAAGAGTTGATTGGTTTTGATTTCAGTTGTGCCTCAGTATGTTTACTAAATGTGGCTCATTTTACAGGGACTTTCATCTCTCTATGCACACTGCAGTTAAAAAGCCAACTTGGTTGATGATAAAACCCAGAGAGTTTTCGAGATTTATGGGATGTGAAACCTAAAGAAAATGTCAGTTGCTGTTCCCTAAAAACTGACTGTTTAGTGGCCAGAATTTCAGAACCACTCAGATTTGGTGCAGATAGAAAATGAACTGATGGATTTATACGTCAAAAAGGAGCTCTCTGGAAACTGTTCCCTTTCCTCAGTCACTTCAAACAGTTCTCCACTGTTTCTGACCACTAAGCACATCCTCAAATCTAGGAAAGCATGCAGTGTTTTCATTGATGACGGATCTTAAACCATGCCTGGTGATGCGGGAGCACGATGCCTGTTCCCGGGAATGGGAACTTTCAGTGGACACCAGTGGAGCCACAGGGGGAATTCTTGGGGAATATTTCAGGCCTTAGTGCCATGGGCCTTTTGCCAGCTTCCCACAGAGAAAGCTGGACTAACTGGAAGATTTATCACCAGACCCTGACACTTCATATTTCTCCATCCCTGGCAGGACAATCATCCTTCAAAAGTCCATTTCCAACTCAGCTGCTTGAGAAGAATGACAAATAAAAGGGAAAAAAAGAGGAAAGATAAACTGATTTAATCTAATTTAAAAGTTGTTGAAGATGTAAAATGACATGAGAAGACACAAGGACTAGTTTGTTTAGGACAGCAGCCTAAGGCATGGACTTAAATGCCCATCTTTGGTAAACGTTCTTTTCCAAAGCTTAACTTCTATGAAGGATCCATATTACAGAGATAACCTTGGGAGAGATACCATGTCCTTTGCCCTAGCACCTGCCACAGATCCACTTTCTTGTCCTGCCAAGCTCTCGAGGGGCATGCCTGCTCTCTGGAGTAGCAAACAGAAGGCATCTGTCAGAGTGCCAGAGGTTGTCATTAAAAACAATTGGAGAAATAACAACAAAATGAAGAAACACCCAGTGCTTGGGAACCTGCGCCAAAACCTCACCGGGTTAAGATGTCACTATTGCTGTAACAAAAGGACTAGATGAAACGCACTTACACATGCCAGTGTTGCTACCTTCATAAATTGTTGGATCCATTCCTGATTGTATTAATAACCTCGTGCTCCACTAAATTCAGAGAGTGAATACCACTCAACCTCTGCCAAAAGAACTTCATAAGCTCTGCTAAAAGTATATTGTTCAAAGGACGCAAACCCACTCCTTTTATCAAATATGTAAACCAAGTATGACACCTAAGCCTTTAAAAATCAATTGTTACACTTTATTTACATACACAAAAGCATCAACAGCAAGACACGTCTACCAAAAAGAAAGAGGAAAAGGGTAGAAAAGAGTGCAGGCACTCAGAGCTCTGAAATACTCCACATGTATATTACACAGATGGGGAAACCCAAAGGATTCAAACTCTAACACCTCCCCCTCCCATAATCCAGGAAGATTACATGATCAACACATTGTGACAGGAAGGATCCAATTGGATCACGGCTGCCATAAATATACGGACATGCAACAGCATCACAGGAGCTGGTTCTCTTGCCATGGCTTCTGCCCCAAGCACCCAGCTCTACCTGCTCATGCGGGAAACACCACTTTGTGCAGGCTCCATGTTTTGTGGAAGCTGCCTTTTCCTCAACAGCCACAGACTGTTAGCTCTAAAAGGCTGAGATAAAATCTGAAGTCTCTGAAACACATCCCAGATGCGAGAGTCGATACAGTCAATAATGAAGGACCCAGTTTCTTCTTTCCTGCTGGTAACACAGCGTACCTTCAGCTCACCACGCAAGTGCTCACGTGTCTCTCAGATGCAGTTCTAGAAAGAAGCTCCCACTGACTCGTACTTTCTACAGACTGCTGGATCAAATACTACACCTACTTATTTATGGCCGAAGGTTTTTAGGTAATAGCGTGAAGCAAAGCAAAACAAAACTCAAAAGCCATAAACCATCCTATTTTCTCCTTCTCTGTTAGCAAAACCCTTCTCACTTAGCAAAACGTCAGCCCAGGGACATCTGAAATCCATTCCAAGTTATCACCCAAGACAGCATGTTTAAAGCAGGACAGCTACAATTACAGTAAACACTGTTAAGACTTTTGGCTTAACACTGCGTTTGGCAGACCTGTGAGGTTTCTAGTCCAGAAATCAAAACTAGCAGCATTCTGCCCATGACTTCTGGTGCAAAGGCCACAGAGAACATGCTTTTGGTGATAAGAACCATTGCAAGGCAATTGCTGAGACCATCAGCTCTTTCAGCATTCTTTTCATTTCATAGCACACAATGATGAACAGCAAAGTAAGTCAGAGCTGTGGGATCACAAGATGATGAGAAAATGCTCAAAACCTACAAAGAGTAGTTTCCACATGATGTTCCTTCTCTCTAATTCAGGTTGAACGTTACACTAAGAAGCAATTAAAATCACCTCCTGAAATGCCAGCAGTGCCAAGAATCTGGGTGTGCACAGAGTCAGGAACCCACCTCCTTATCCAAAGGAGGCCCCTCTTGGCGAGTTCTATCAATAGGTGATGTACAGCATTTTCCTAATGTTATAGCTGACTGCAGTAAATAAAGCTGATTGCTGCTTGTAAGATTTAATTTCTTGATTAATCACAGGCATAAGTAGCTACAGTTTGCACACTGATTTTAGCCTTTCTTTAGGACTATGCATAAGAGGTAGCAACACAAGAAACCAGTAACTTTTTGCAGCTCAGGAAGAGGTGAAACAGCTGATGCATTCAAGGAACCAGATGTTCTTGTAAGTACTTGTGAAACCGAGTTGAAGCCATCTGGTCTCAATGCTTTGCCACTTGGAAGATGTGATACTGCATTCTCAATTTCCTGTCTTGATATCGCTGATTCTAATTGAGGTTTCTATTCCTCTGAGGGTCATGGGGTGTTAAGTTTCTCCCAGAAATTATGCCCTGGTTCAAAAGTGACACTTTCCAGTGTAAAATGAAGTTAAAACACAAACGAGCAAAGACCCCTGTGACCTTCTCATTCCCTGTATGCCCCACAGCTGGTACCATCAGTGAAACTGGAAGGGGACAGCTAAGTATTCATAAAAGACTGACTTTTTCTCCAAACCTCAAAGTCTGCTTTTGCACTTCAGTTACATTTGACACTTGGTGGTCTTGACACCACAAGCCTGGGAAGCAATGAACTTTGCCTTGCAAAGCCCAGAGAGTTATTTTAAGACCTCCTGCTCTGTGTCTAGGCCGCCCTTAAACACTTCTGGCTGCCAGGCTGTCCTAGTGGAGGCTATTATCTTGTACCAGATTCCTCTTTCGCAGGGATTCCTCGTGTGGTGTAACACTCCCAGGGCAGCCCTACCCTTCACCTTCCCATGTGCCCACCAAGGGTTATCACCACATAAAAGGGTAGTGAAGACAAACGTTGTGGCTCACTAGGATTCAGCTACCACCTGGCTCACTGGAGGCCATCAACATGCAGCTTTAATCAGAGCATCTTTGAAACCAGGAGGACCTGTGTGAGCTTGTTTAATCACTGCTAGGGCTTAGCACGGCTGAGGCTCACATTTCAGTCCATGGAGCCATGCTGATTTACAGCAGTTGCAAACTCAGCCTTACATCTTTTGCTTTGCCCTTTAAGCACATATTTTTGCCTTCCAGTGTACTCGGCCCTTCTCTGTGATAGCTCACGAGTCACCAGCCAGGAGGAAGATGCTCTGTCAGGGTAAATGCCAACTGCCCTTTTGAGATACTAGTAATAAAGCAGCTTTCCTGCCGGATGTTCCCTGCATTCATTCTGGAAGTGGACTCTGATTCAGGACTGCATTACACCATACCTGCTCGTATCAGAGGCAGTGCTGAACACATTTACTTTTTTCAATATGCTCTGCTTGGAACACCAAGTGCTTTTGATTTCTGCTTTTTTCCTATCAAATGGGCTACACAAAGTGTCACCCTAATGGCTCATAAAAGCTCTTTTCTGGAGAACAAATGTTAACTGTTCCTCATGACCAAGCACAAAAAGTTCCTGCTTTGGATGCGTGCAGGCTTCGTACACGGGCTTGCACAGAAAGGCCATTTAGAAGCTGGAGTTCGCATCACACTGCCACCTACCAAACAGCCCTATCACTCCGTTCGCAAAGGGCTGTCTCTAGGTTAGCTTCAAGAAAATCAGGTCAAAGAATTTTTGACACTCCTGAAGTCTGTGTCATACAGGCTTTATTATTGGAAAAGTTTTCCTACCAGCGTTTTTCTATGCCCGGTTTATTCTGTTACTTCTAGTTACAGCTCATTCCCTGTGCCTGGGCTTTATCTTTCTGAAGCAAAGCAAAGAAACAAGCTAAGCTTTCATTGCTGTGGCATTCACAGCCCTCCACAGTATTTCATGCAAAATTGAAGACTTTCCAAATCTGGATTCTTTTTGAGTTGAAAAAGTCCTACCAACATGAAGCATTTTCTCGTATTCCCTGCTGCCATCCCATTTCTGTAATGGCAGGCTTGCTTCCTTTGTAGTTTCTTATAACAAGCCAGAACAAAACCCACAGCACATCAGGACTAGAAGTGTTGCCCGTGTATTTAGAGCACGCTGCTGTTCCCACATGAGTGCATATTGTTTCAGAAGAGCTTTGATGACATGGTGTCAGAAATAAACCAGCAGAGAGATTGCTCCTGTCAAGTCATCACAAATAGCTAATTTTAGTGCTGCAGGATGTTGCAGCTCTAACAAGCCCCTGGACCAACCCGAGCAAAAGCTGTGCCGTTGTAGTCTTTGCCCTGCAGAGTTCAGAAGAACAAGGTGAAACCTAAGGTGGACTGAAGTCCCTGGTAAAGAAGGTCTGTGGAGTGTCAGTTTCAGCCTCTCAGGAGCCAACAAACCTGATGAGCATCCCTTGAGAATGCCACATATTGTGTGTATTGTGCCCAATTGAAGCTTTCTCTAGGAAAGTGGGTTGGAGAGGTTGTGGGAAAAGCCAAAGGCCTGGTGATGTGAAAATGCTTCTCTTGGATGCCTGTGGAATTTAGCACAATCCTGCAAAACATCAGGAGACATGGCTTGAATTTCATGGTCCATCCAAGGCCTCCCCAGACTCCAGTGGTGCACAACGTGCTGCAGACCACAAGAGAAGGGTAGATTTCACCATCACTGTGCAGTTTGTGTGCTTACTTCTCACGGCAGAAGGAAGCACACGTTAGGGATGAATGCCTCATTAACTTTTTCAATGTTATACCACAGAAGATTCAAATCCAACTGATCACTCCACGGACTGGCGACCTTGTCATTGGAATGATTAATTCCTGAAATCAATTACAACACTGGGAAGATGAAAACAAGGATGTAGGAAACCTGAAACTCTCCTAGAAGAGAATTTTTCTCTTAAACCAAGAAATGGGGGAGGCAAATGAAAAATGCTTACAGAAAAGCAAAAGAAGCTGATAAGAAGCCATAACCATACCTGCTACCACATGGTTAAATGCTTAGCCAGAAGCACAAAGGTCTACATCCTCTCAGAAATACCAGATCAAAGAATGAAAGATCTGATAGAGAAAGAGCAGTGTAAAAGAGGCAAGATGAAAAAACACCAAAAAGGCCCAGAGTGCCAGATGCACTGCTCTTTTGGGGTTATCCATGTGTGGTAAATTGGAAAGTTAAGTTTTGCTCATTTGTAGTGGGCAGCCTAATTGTCAAGTAAATATAACTGAGAACTGGTGTTTTACTTATAAGCCTGGCACTCATCAATGACTGATCATCAGGGATTGTAGCGATAGGACAAGGGGTGATGGGTTCAAACTGAAACAGGGGAAGTTCAGGTTGGATCTAAGGCAGAAGCTCTTCCCTGTGCGGGTGCTGAGGCGCTGGCACAGGGTGCCCAGAGAAGCTGTGGCTGCCCCATCCCTGGCAGTGTTCAAGGCCAGGTTGGACGCAGGGGCTTGGAGCAACCTGCTCTAGTGGAAGGTGTCCCTGCCCGTGGCAGGCGGTTGGGACTGGATGAGCTTTAAGGTCCCTTCAACCCAAACCATTCTATGATCAGCAATCGACCAATATTCAGTAGGTAAAACAGCTCTAGGTGCTACTGTGGTACAGATAATGGTATCGACATCCTTTGCTGGGTGTTTCCCAGTGAAAACAGCTCTAGTGAAAGAACAGAGACAGCTCCACAGCCAGGCACAGGTCAACACTGACTGCCGGATCCTGCAACATGGGAAAAGGAAGTAGGAACATGTACACAAACCTCTCAGAAGACTTGGCCTAAGCAATAAACCAGTGCAGGAATTTCATGTCATGGCATTTCCAGAACTCCCAGGCTGGCCATCCCAGCAAGAAATACAGCTATTCTGTTAGTTTTACTACTACCAACGCTGTGTAACTACACAGGGCTCACCTGATTTAAAAACATTAGGAGCCATGGGCTTGGCCAAAGCCCCGACAGACTTCAGTGGTGCAGCATGAAGACCAGAGCCCCAGTGGAATGGGAGATTTTTATCATTAGTGTGTATTTACAAGCTCTTCTGACAAATCCTGCCGCATCCAGAGAGTGCCAAATAGCTGTGTTAATTCTATTTGTCAGACAGTGTTTTCTGCACTAACTAGTTTGGCCAGTGAAATATCTGCACCTCGCAGGACTGAATTGCTGCAGGGTGGAGATAAACCTATGAGTGATATTTTGATTTGGGATTAAACCATTAGTATTACCTGGCCTAGTTTCCCAAATCAGTAAGTGAAGACGTGTTGTTTTAGAGCAGAAAATAATCCAACTGTAGAGCTGCTCCAGAGAGAAAACATGGGAAATGGTTTCATAACCATGTTACATGAAGACTCCAGGACCTGTTTTCAGGGGATTGGAAATTCTGAAGCCCAATTTCATTGTCTTTTAAGCTGAAAGTCAAAAATTTCAATTCCTCTGGCAAAAAAAAAAAAAAAAAGAAAAAAGATCTCTTTCTCTGATTACTTGAAGCATTTCATTTCAGCAAATGTAAATATTTCCTTTTGATTTGCCCTTAGAAAAATTTAATATATGTTACAAAGGAAAATATTCAAAGCAAACTGCATTTTTAAAATGAAAAGCTGAAATCCTGCATCGTCAGAAGTGTCTTGGGAGAGTCAGGCAACCGCCAAAGCAGCTCCTCTACAAAATCACTCCAGTTCCAACAGAGGCACATGCTGTCACTGAGCACAGCTCAGTTGCAGCTTTGCCAAGGTCCCACTTACGCATGGCTCGTGCACTAAACAAGTCCACAGGACAAGCCCCCAAAAGATGTGTCCTTCCATCAATTAGGCTAAAAACATTCTCTAGAGCATAATGAAGAGTGGAACAACATGTTCCCAGCTGAGAGTGAAAAAGAGAGATAACTGCTAAAATGGGCTACTGTAAAGGGAGTATTAAGCATATTACTTAATTAGAAGTATTTTCTGCTCTTTGTCACCGGTTTTCAGTACTCAAAATGTCTTGCAGAAAACTGGAGTGTACGAAATCTGAAATGAACAGGTTTTGCATTTTCATCATGTTCTGAACTAATTCTAATTAAGATCTTGCCTCAAAACATGCAGAATCTAAAAAGAAAACCCATATTATCTTGGGAAACTAGAAATATGCTTCTCTATAAAAGCAAAGCAATAGGAAAGTTGTCCTGTCCAGAAAGCTCCCTCCTGCCTTGAAATCTTGACAAGATAATATGATGATGAATGAGTTGTTAGCAGATGCAAAAAACTAGCAAAGATGACTGAAATAAAACATGTTATGAGAGATTCAACTACTTCTTCTCATTACCATTTTGATTTGAAACATAAAACCCCACAAAATGTTGTCCTCATCACCTTCACAAGAAAGGTCATGAAAGGGTTTCCCAATCTCTTTAAACCAAGGGGTGAAAGCACACTCTTATTCTCAATGTGTTTTTCATGATATTTGCCTGAAACTTTCACATCTTTGGGAAGTTTGGCATGTTTGCTCTGGGTAAATTCCAAGCCACTCATTACAGATAATACACAAGGATTTTACACAGCAAGGTTTCCAGTTTTCAAGGAGACACTGTTTTCAGAACTTTACTACTTGTCTTCATTATCTCCAAACTAAGAGAAGCCAAAATAGCTGTCAGGGCAGCTAAGAAAATCTCCTAATGTGATGATGCCTCTTTGACCCTAATAACTTAGAGAGTAACATGTTCTCACTATCACTAAATTCACCTCCATTTTCACTAAAAGAACAAGAGCAGCGGTTGTAGTCACCTGAAAGACTTCGTAATACCTTCTGCCCCCTGCCAGAGTAACTGCAACACTTCTGCCAAAGCAGGTTAATGGGTAACATGGCTCCTGGATGAATTCTGGAATGAATCATCATTTAGGCGGAAAATCAGAAAACTTTCAGAATTCATAAGCAGTTTCTGTCTCCTTCTCGGTGCAAACCAAATAGCCACACAAAGAAAATGATACGGAAAGCGGCGCATGTATTTACAACACTAAACGTGAACTGGGCACTAGTGGGAGGTTGACAATGGGTCTGTTATGTACCAGAAACATCCTGCTGGGACAGCCCAGTGGTCCAGCCAGGCTGGTCTGTCTCCCTGCATGGCAAAAGGGCTGGTGCTTAGGGAGGGGAGGAAGCCTGGCCTCTCCTACAGCTTCCCCCAGCATCCCAGCCGTTGTTTTGGGGATGTGAGGTCCCTACTTAGTCATTTACAGACCTGTCCTGAAGGAGCTTGTCCAGCCCCTCTTGAGCCTGAGGGCAGTGCTGCTCTCCCCAGCCCTGTGTGGCAGCACATCCTGGCTGTTCATCACCTCCTGTGCACAGAAACTCTTTCTTTCTTTTCTCTCTTACAAATCAATCTCCTACATATTTCACCAAGCACCCCTTCCTGTAGTATCGCAGGATGTGGTGAACAACAATTCTGCATTCAACTTAGCCATCACCTTCCTGATTTTGCAAACCATATTCTCAAACCGTATTCATACCAGAATACAACCATATTCTCCCCACAGCCTTCAACTCTCCAACGTGAAGACTCAGACTTTTTAGACATCCTTTAAAGCAGCTGGTCCACAAACCTAATCATTTTAGTCACCTTTCGCTGTACCTACTCTAATTCTACAACAGCCTTCTTGAAACGGTAAGACCAGAACCAGCAGGCACTATTCTGCTTACTTCTTAATTGTTGTTCTACATGGTCCTGTTCAACTAATTTGCCTTTGAAAAAGTACAGCACAAAGTGTATAATAGAGCAACTCTCACAGGGCAAATAATGCACATTTCCTGCATGCCTGGTCTCTATCTACTAAAGCCGAACTCTCTTTGATCTTTCTGATGAAGAGAACCCCATCTCCTGAGTTAAAATCCCACTTGTTTCCAACAGGCACTTGGTCTACAGACTCCTAGGTCTCTTCTGATCTTTGTTGTTGTTAGTTTCCTGTAGTTGAGCAACTTTACACATCATGCTACAAGAGGAGAGCTATAATTCTGCAAGCAGAATGTGGTGTTGGCTTGAGCAGGGTCTGGGACCCAGAAGGTTCAGGTGTAATTTTCCTGCTATGCCACAAAATTTTCCATGCCCTTGGACACACCATCTTTGTCCTGGTCTTCAGTGCAGTGTTGTACAAGTGGTACAGCAGATACAGCAGCAAGTCTCTGATTCCTCAGGATGCTGTAAAGCTACAGACATTAACAACGACGAGATCCTCTGTCAGCCAAAACAAGCACATAAAAAAATACCAGCTGCTTCATCAGAGACGCAGGAACGAACCTTCCTGTCTGGAAGGCTCCCATTTTAAACCCTTTGTCAAATGTGTAAGACTGCTCCCTGAGGCCAGCAGAACAAAGAACATTATCTTAACCTCAAATCACAAAGAGCTCCTTTACATTGTGGCTGTGGAAAGGCTGTTCCACAGGCTACTGAGGAGCTGGAAGAAGAAATATGCTTCACTGTGTGTGCGATGGGTGGGGGGAACGAAATCAGGCTCTTGTTCTTTATGATGCACTTCGAGATCTGTATAAGAACCACACACTAATTATTTATTGTTTCCATTCTGGAAGTGCACGTCACAGTGGCTCTGGGGAAGATCTTTCATCTTCTGTGCTGTCTATTCCTCAGAGAGAAGGGGCTGTAGCACCGCAGCGTCTCGAGACCTTGGTGCTTCCACACCAGAGCTTCAGCACTAAAATAGAATTATTAAGTGGTCTTATTAACTGGCAAGTTTGCTCTTTGGCTAAATAACTAATATGCACCTTGGTTCCTTGCCTCACAACATATCTTGCTTTCTTCAGTGCCCTAAGAAACTGGTTTATTCAGACTCACATTGTACTGTGAAGGCAAATGTGATTGCTTTTAATATAACATTAATGTTATGAAGTTCTGATTAAAGCTAAGTACCATTAGAGAAAAATCACAGGGTTTTGCTGGTTTATTTTTTTTTAATAGGTTGATTATTCATCTATGTTCACAGCCTGTGAGGAGTGTAACAGCGAGCTATTTTAGAAACTAAACCCATATTTACTCTCAGTAAAGGGCATATCAAATTTGAAAAACCAAAAGTGAAATAGCAGGCATCACCTTTCAGAAAAGAAAAGTCACCAGAAGGCAGCATATGAGACAGCTCTTTCCCAAGAACAAAAAGAGAAATCATGCACCTCTTGCACCTTCCATTAACAAGCAATATCCCCTTTAACTTCCTCCCCCAAAGAGGCACCCGGTGTTCTGCAGTTGTTCTCAGAGGCTGATTTCCACCTCAAAGCAGGCTGCAAACTGCTGTATGCATAAACATTTGGTTTCTGAAGTTGTTCATACAAGAAGGGGAGAAATGCAGGATTAGTTACTGGAGCAAGAGGTAACGAAAAAGCCAAAAGAAATGATTATTTGGATAAAGCTGGGTTTAAATTAGGACCATCGTGTTTCTTTTGTTGCATTTCAGAGGGTTTTTACGTAGCTGAAGGTTTTGAGCTCCATGTTCTCTGTTTGTGGCGGGTTTTTTTATTTTATTTTTAAAGACTGATGACTCTGATATCCCACTTCAATGATTCAGTGCAAAAAATACACAAACTGCCCTTGGGAATTTCAAAACTTTTTCTTCTTTAATCGAAGACAATATTCTGCAGCTACCCTAGGGGCTAGAGCTTGAAATTAATGCTTCTGTCTTCTTTTGCCCAAGCTCTCACAGAAGAAATGAAGCAACACTCCTAACAGTGTAAATCTAAAATGGGTTTTATTAGTATTATTTTCATGCCTAGAAAAGAAAGAAAAGTCCTCTACTGGTGTAACCTTCAAATAAAAGCTGTTAGGCTTGTAATCAGTGGGCTAAACCAGCATTTGGAAATATAGGAATGACTCAGAGAGGTAGGAGCAGAGTATTTGCAAAGAAACAAAAATTACTCATATAGTATGTTAGATATGACATTATTGACTTGCCAACCTGTAATTAAATCCTTTTAAGTGTTTTGATTGTTTTAATCTTGCTGCTGTATACACAAAATCCTCTGCTGCTTTTTCAAAAGATCAAGAATAATCACAAACAGTAAAATACGAAAAGAAACAAAAATCTAGAGGAAAGAAAAGCTATACAAACTATAAAAAATCCTAAAAGCCAAATGCTAACCCAGCAGCAGCCTATTCACTGCAGCTCACTAAACCAGCTCCCTACAATACACTAGGGAAAGCTTAGCGCTTCAGGAATGTGTGCGCTGCTCTAGCAGCATTCACCATATTTACCAATGAAATGACATGGTAAGGAGGAGTTATGAGATGTCAGGGGAAGTAAGGTCCTTTCCAAACAAAATATCTTGCTATTTCTCTTCCAATTCCTTCCCAGAGCCTTACTAGCAGTGTACATGAAATATGCTGTACGTGCCATAGCAGCATATCCACACAAAGCACCTGTGGCTCCTGCTCCAGCGCAGATAAGCAGGTCTGGATGCTGAGAAGAGCTGGAGGCTGCACAGCCAGAACCTTTGTCTTCCCCATCTCTAACCATGTTAGTAAGACCCAGAGGGTGCCCCTTTAAAGGAAAAAGCCTCTGCAAATAAGGTTGGTCATCATATAAACATATTTCAACATCGCAGGCAGAACTGAGTAAGGCAAGACAGCAAATGCTGTAGGCTCCTGCTGATCCGTAAGCGGCACCTCTTCAGCAGAGCTCTCCTACTCCAGCCCACCCAGCGCAGCTCTCCAAGTTCAGTGCTTGAAGCAATGGTCACTCTGCTTCCCAAATCAGGAACGTGATGCCACAGTCCTTGAAATCACTGGTCCAAGCATAAATAAAAAGGAGACATGGTGTTCTGTGCAAATACACCATTTCAGATGGCAGTGGCAGAGCACAGAAACACTTCAGGCAGCAAACGCTAGCCACTGGCTGTTTTGCATCACTTGCTTTCAGGTTTTTTATCACTCAGCAGCTCCCCAAGTACTCTTCATACACTTTTCTCTGTGTTGAGAAAAAAACAGGGCTTTTGCAATGGACTGTTTTTTCTTAGACTACTCTGGCCCTTGCAAATGAAAACTGCCCACCTCTCCCCCTCGTCTGCTCAACATAACCCTTGGTGTCTAACCTTTGTCCATGCTGGGGTGGATTCTGCTCCAAGCCCAATATATTGGGCTGTGCAACTGAATTGATGTAGTCAGTGATTCTCAGGAGGGGTTCAGCCTGTGTACAACAGCAATAGAGACACAGTGTCTGTGGAAACATCCCAAGAGGGATCACAGCATGAAAAGCTACCAAATGACAGACTTCAGGAAAAAAGAGTGTCAGCAAGGCAAAGGGACACAGCATTCAGACATGTGCTGTAAGACTGGAGAACCACAATTCCAACATCATTATGTCTAAGTCAACTGGGATATACTGGAAAAGGACAGCGTAAATGTAGATGCCTCCTTCAGACAGCAGAGCACAACCTCCTCTCAGCAGTGCTGGAGGCTCATGCGGCCTAAAGTGGGAAAATACTGACCACCGTAATTCACATCCAAGCAAACCAACCCTGCAAAAGTAGGAATTTCACACACCCTGCATTTTCAGCTACACATATTTTCTTCTCACAGTTACACCCAGATGGTACAGCAGCATTGTACCATGCATACCAAAATGGCCCACTCTTCTGGCAAGGACTAAATGAGATAGCAGCCTGCTTTCCTATGTTTATGAAGCTCACAGTACCATTCCTAACGCAGAGCCAGCATCCCGATTTTCTGGTATACGCTATGGCCTTAGGAGCTTGGCTTGTCTCCTACCTTTTATTTCTTAATCGCATTTTCAAAAAGTCTTTATGATGAAAAAAATTACTCTGGAAAAGAAGCCACCATATCCCTTGCTTGGAAAACATTAGGTGGGTTTATGCTGCTCTGGCTGCTGCAATCCAGATCTATGCTAGCAGTGGGAAGAGGTGCCTCAAGGCCCCCAACACAAGCCCTTTGAAAAGCCTGGTGTCAGCTCAGTGTGTCCATCCCCATGCAGATGCCTCCTGACACCTGTAGTTTGCCTCTTCACACAGATCCAAGTGTGTGCCCGTTTTGGGGAGCATTAGGTCTGTCAAATCATGCTTGCCACTTCAATAAGGATCGCTGCTCTGTGGGAGATCAGAAGCGCTGATTCCAGACCAGCGCTCTACCCAGGCACTCCTTTCTTCAGCCTTGATTAAAGCATTTCTAGTGTCTGTAAGTACCTGCAGAAAGAGCTGCTGTGCCTGGAGCACTGCCTCCTACCAGCCAGCCCAGCAGGAGAGCACAAAACATCACAGAGGCATTCGCCTCGGGAGCCACTGCCTCATGCCAGAAGGCCAAAACGTTAAAAAACATGAGCATCTCTTTAGAAAATATATAATTCTTCTACATGAGATGGAACATAAGGATGTCCCGCCTAATATTCTCATAAGCAAACTAGAGAAAGACATTCCTGGGAAACCCTGGAGGTGGGGGAAAGCTGTTTGAGTAGCTGAGTGCATGGAATAGCTACTGGTGGCTTGAGGTAAAGATGGAGCCCTACAAGGAGTGATGCTGAGGAGCTGGTCTGATTCTCCGCAACTACAGCCCGCATGATGGACAAGAATGTATGCTCGTAAGTTTGCAGACAACATTAAGCTGTGAAGGACCTCAAATCAATGGGGAACTAAAATTAGAATTCAAATGGTCCTGGCAAATTGAAAAAAATGGTCTGAAAAGAATAAAATTCACTGGGACAAGTGCCAGGGACTATCCTTAGACAGCCATAATCCACTGTACAAACACTGAATGAGAAAAGAGGAGAGAGAAGTTCTTCAGGAAAACATTCTGATCCGCAGCCCTAAGATATTGTCACGAGCCAGCTGTGACACCTTGTCACAAGAAGAGGTGAACACCATCCTGCAGCGCACAGAGAGGCACAGAGCCTGCAATGTCTATGAGATAATCCTTTCACGCTGCTCATCCCTGACAAGACGGCAGCTCAAACACTAGCTGAGTTTGAGCACTGCACTTCAAAACGAGATGGACCCACAGAGAAAATCGGGAGAGAAAAGAAGTGAGCCAAGACCTACAAGGGTAGGTAGAAAGAAAGGGGGTCGTTTGGTCTAAGGAAAAGAGGATTGAGGCGATAAAAATCACTCCTGCACAGAGGAAGGGAACAGTTTCCTCCCCTGATCATGGTGAACAGACACGATAGCGAGCTACAGCAGAGAGAGGAAGAGTATAGAAGGAGTGAAGCATGGGGACCAGCTCCAGCTTGCCTTGAGGAGTCACTTGGGATCTAAGAGCTGCTTTCATTTGTAACGCTGTGCAACCCTTGTTAGAGCACTTAGCTCACTGTACGAGCTGCCTCCTCAGCCCACCAGCCACTCGACTGCCCAGGAGATGCAATACTCTTTGCTGAAGAGATGTAGCGCCTGGCTAAGAGGTGTGCTCTGGAGACAGGAAGCACTTAGCTTCCCATCCTCTTAAGCTTAAAGTGAAGCAAAACTAAAGCAAAGCAGTGCTTGCAATGAATGAAACCTCACCTATCACAAGATCAAAATTCACTGAATCTTGCCATCTGGTAATAAAAGAGTACAAGTGTGACTGGCGAAGCTGGGTGACACCTTCCTTTTTGTTCTGTCTGGAGCTGTCAGTACGTGCAAATAACAACATGAACAACCAAAGGAAACTAATGTATGTACAGTTAAGGTAGCTTTTCCGACACGTCGTGACTTTCTGGCAACTACCAACTGTAATGTCATCCAACCCTGACAGTTCCTCTGCACAGGCACGAGACAAGCAGCAGGTTCAAGGCGGGTGTTAATTTACTACGTTTAATTCCTATCCCTTCCTATTACACACACCAAGAGCAACACCTGATCCAGCACCACCAACACTAGGAAAGGTTCAGCCTCCAAACAGAAAGGAGACTGTTAGGAGCACATTACATAGAAGGATTTTTCAAAGCCACCAGCAATCATGTCTTTTTGTTCCCTGAACTTTATTCCAATTTAAATCTTACTATTATTTGTCTGGTTAATTTCTTTTTCTCCAACTCTTGTGTTACCAGAAAAGCTTAAGGCAAAAACCTCCCAGTTGTTTAATACCTCTAATAAGAGCCAAGGTTTCAAAAGCATCCTTGTTTATGCCATCAGGCCACGATTTTCAGGAGTGATAAATGGTACCAGAAGAGGGTAGGTTGACTTACTGAGGAGAGGACCCATTTTTAGTGGGGAAAATAGCCACTGCTCTTGGAAAAACAAACTACTCAGAGGAATGCCAACTCAGACCTCCAAAAATGGAAGTACCTTATGCAAACCAACGTCCAAAATTGGTCAGTGTGTTGAGCTATTTGAAAAGACATATTTTCTGTTTCATGACAGCAGAGGTTTGCTGAATGTTTCTGAAAAGAATAGCTGCTATTTACATGCCTAAACAGGAAAGGATATCTTCTGCAAAGCTGGTTGCAAGCCTGGATCATCAACAGCTGATATTTCAGGTGTAAGAGTCTTGAAAATCCACCATTCCTTTCTATAAGCAAGCTTAAGTGGGGCCACAGCCCGCTGCATACAGCAATATCACAGTACGGTTCAGGCACAGTAACAAGCAAATCACACAGGACTTGCTACCCACACGCCACTGATTTCAACAGTGTGCAAAGAACCCTTTAGGGAATCAAGGCTGGCCCCCCAGAAAACAGGGGTTCAGCTCCAAGACCTCCTTTCTCCGTAGCAGGTTTTTATCCTTCCTGTAAACTGAATTACATTTAGGACCAAAATATGCTGCTTGTGGAGCTCTTACGAGCACATTTTGTATTGGAGCAAGTTACCGTAGAAGCAAAAGGAACCTGCTCACGAGAAAGATGTCTGATTAATCACATCTATAGAAGTGACAAAGGCTTTAAAAGAGAAACCAGTTTCCTATAAAACAGTGACTGTGACTCTTAAAATATTCTGATTTCTGGACATTTATTATTTCCCAGTAATTAAATGCTCTCCCTTCTTTTCGCCCTAACTGTATTATAATTTGTGACATAAAAGACATAGAAAGGACGAATACTGTGTTGCCTGCCACAGCTGAGAAGGCGGCAAGTTGGAGAAAGGTTGTTTTGCCAAGTTGATGTTTTGAAGATTTCAGATGCTTACATTTGAGGGTAAGCACCATATCTGCACAGAACTGATAGGCACTGCCACCTCCTCCCTTCCCAGGGAGGCCGTAGCTCCCTTCCCTTCCCCTACTGAGTTTCTCCTCTGGCCTGCTTCATTTCCTCCCTTTCTGCTAAACAAGATAAGCCCAGGGAGCAACAACATCCATTAACAGGGTTAGCAAGGCTGAGCTTAACTCTTCAGTGTAAAAAGGCCCCCAAACTCCCACGAACGGTTCAAAAATGGGAAGGTTTTGGCTTTGTTCTTTTGTGTCTTTTCATTGGAGACAGATTCTGTTTCTTGTCTTGGTTTTGAGCCTTTGAGATGCATGTTGCTTTGTTCCTTCTGCACCACAAAGCCTGTTCTTTGTTTTAATCTGAAAAGCTAAGCAGCATCACTTGAGCCCCACAACTGCCACCTGGGCATCACTGAGACGACCATACCCTCATTTATAACTGCATAAAATCAGAGGGTCCAGGCAACAAGTAGGGGACTATTGTTTTCAGAAAGCATTTTGAGACCCAACTTCACAGCTCTCTTACAGCAAACCTGGACATGGATAGATATCACACTGCTTTAAATCTGCATTATTTGGGCACCTTTCCCGTGATGTTCCCTCCAATTTTCCATATGACATTAATAAAATGCATTCACCTGACTTCAGTGACCTGTGACTCCGAATTACAGACCTGGTTTACTTGTTGGTTTAGCACAAACATCTAATTGTGTTTAGAAAAAGTTTAACATGAGAACATTAGCCTGGGCAAATCTTCATTTTTAATAGGTGTCACGGTGCCAACTGTGCATTCGGAACCTATTAATGGTTATTTCACACAGCATTAATATCTGCAGCGGGAGTTGCAGTATTATTTTGAATGGGAAAACATCTGACAACTCTACACTGTAAATTGCTTATTAGCAGCAAGCTGACACTGAGGGAATTGGCCATTTCAAAAGCAAACCTATCTGACACACCAGAATCAGGCGATGAGCTGATTTGGTTTGCTGCATGCAACTGCTGCAAAGAGAGGGAAGCGGAAGAGCAGGCTGGCTCCTCGGCCCATGGAAGCAGGAGGGATCACTAAGCTGGCTTTGCTCTGAGCATGACAATGCCAGCTCGGTTCGCACATCCTTACTTCCCAGCATGGAGCAACACTCTCAGTTATCTCCCATTCCTGCCCTTTCTTCCCCATCACAGCAGAGCGGAGGTCAAGAAAGTGCAAAAAGCTCGTGAGAAAATTATTGCCAAAGGACCTGAGTGATTTTCTTTGTGACTGCTGCTAGCAATGAAGGCATGGCAGGATTAATGGATTTCTTTTTTTCTGGGCAAAAAATAATTATGATCCTCTATTTTTTCATCCTTTAGCTCCTATGAATTACAAGAGCTCATTTAAATACATGGGACTTAAGGATCTTTTTCCTCTAACAAAAAAAGGATGCTAAGCTCCATCTCCATAAGCATTATCATCATAGGCAAAGCACTGACAGACACAACAAATCCAAATATGAATTATTAGAGCCTAGCAGAGAAGCGTGGTTATCCACAATTGCTTTCTCAAAGATTGGTGGAGCTCTGACTTCTTAGCACACTGGTCAGTACAAACCAGACAGTTTCACTCCTGTGTTGGAAGGAGAATGTGTAATAGGGAGGAAAAAAAGACAGTAATGAAAGAAGCTACCACTTCAAATAATAACCCCCAAACCAAAGAAGCTTTGCTACATTCGTCTCACAGGAAAGACTGGTGCAGGAGGCTAGAAGGAGGGCTTAGCCATGTGCTATCACTGCATTGATGGCAGGTCATATTTTCCACTCAAATAACATGGAAAAATGTTGGCCTTTGCATGTGAGACCCAGAGTTTCTGGAGGTGATTGCTTACATCCATCAACAACTTCAAAAAAGACCATAAATGCACCCAGAGTGCTGCTCAACTGGATCCCCCTGCATATCCAAACCAAAAAGGGTCGAGCCACAAGGCCTGCATGGCAGAAATGGGGTTAGTGAAATGGCAGCTCTTAGGCCAGGATGTAACTGCTGAGGATGAGACTGGCAGGTTGAGCCAGGCCTTTTTATTCCTTCCATTTGATGCAGTGTTTGCTGCAAACAGTTTCAAAGGCATCCACCATTTTCTGCTGAGTATGGATAAAAGAACAAATAAAGAATCCAAGTGCCAGTGCACTTTATCAAACAGAAGGTATCTGGTTAGATATAAAGATACCTGAAACACATTCACAGCACAGGCTCAGCTCTGTTCAAGACTAAGAGCACACACAGAAAGCCATTATAAATACTTGCACTTGGCTAAGGAAGCCCACAGAAACCAAGACTGTCACACCACTAGAGCATTCAAGATTCCAGCTACTAACAAAGCTGTCCCTTTATTCAGGTTATAGCTCTCTTTCTGCTTCTGTTGCCAGAAAATGACAAACGAGCCTAAGCAACATAGCGCAGGGTATGAAATTTGCCCAAAGTCAAGTGCATATGGAATGACTACTTCAGATGTCTCCATTCTGCACAAAAGCCCAAATTTCAATCCTCATGGGATTTTAAAAGGGAAAAAGTGGAAGAAGAACCATGAATCTGCAGCTCTGGTCACAGGTTATGCCTAACTTGAACTGTGCAGGAGACTAAAAATGCTTCACTCCAGCTTGGTTTTAAACTAAGCCAATGGTTTCACACAGGCATCAATTTTCCCCTGGCATTATTTCACCGCTGTCTTTCCCCAGTGCAGATTTCTACCCTGCCCCTAGAGCTGAGGGGCTGCTTTGTCCTGAACAAAACCACTTCGGACTTAGCAGTGTTCTGGGGGAATTTACCTGCCTGCACTGGATTTGGAGAGACGGGTATTTAGAAATACCAGCAAACGTCATCCACCTCCTCTAGACTTGGAGGAAAAGCCTCCCTCCCAACCCCATGCTGTGTGTCTCATCAAAAGGAGGAGATAGAAGAAATTAAAAAGTTCTTTCCCTAGGCATTCTTTTTTCCAATGCTGCTTTTGTTGTTCAGCTCTTTAGTTCTGTTCTCGTTTCTAATAGCTTGTGAAGCCCTGACTAGCACAGGAATTATGCTAAGCATGTTTGAAAACGGTGCTACCTACAAAATAGTATCTTTATGATTTCAGAACACTGGAAACACATCTTGTTCATATCATTTCAGAACAACAAAACAATTACCACTTGGTTTTGTTGACACTGCAGCCACAACAGCATGTGGTGAGCTCTTGCTCACACAGATCAAAACCAGCTAGCCAAAAGCCTTTCCCCATCAGCGCTGCTGTGTTTGCCTTTTGCTTATTATGTACCCTGATTAGACTGGAAGTCATTTCTTAAGATTTGCTTTGAGGTTTTGTTCAGCTAGGAGAAGATTTTGAGAGGCAGAGAGCATTTGGTAAAACATGCCACAGACTGGGAGAGTCTGTTAAAGCCTGAAAGATCTCCCTTGATTCCACAGCGCTGGGCAGGATTTTTTCTGTTTTGGGGAGATGATGACTTTGCTTCTGTGTGCAGCCAACTTTAAGAAGTTTATTTGCTTCTTTTTCACATTCACATACAATGGTCATTTGGACCTAGTAACATACAGCACTTTGCACAAATAAACAAGGAGTTTCCAGTCAGTACCACACTTTCACAGCTCCCCATAGCTCTGTGTGTTTATGTATAAAGCGGAGCCACTTGCCCTCCCGTCTTGCCTAAAGGCAAGACCTAAATGACTTTAACCCCTTCCCTTGGCTAAATCCATCACTTCCTCTCTGTGCTTGCTGGAGTCCTACCTCCACTGCTGAAACCCCTTTTGCAAACACAGTCGCTGGCTCCATGTCTATCGCGGGAACTTTAATTTTAGGAGTTAAAGGCTCCAGCACATTGCCCACACTCCTCACCGCTGAGGGAGCACAGAAATGAGTGACTTGTGTGATCCAAGTGTATGCACGTTACTGCTCTCTTCTTCCACCTCATCAGAAAATTGAGAGAGAGAAAAAACGAGAACCTCATCCTCCCCCATAATCATTTCAGATGAGTTCTTCTTTTCAATTACAGCACTGTTTCGTTCCAGCTCCTGCTAATATCCTGCAGTTGTTCACCTGTAGAAGCAATTGTCCCTTACATCTCTTCTCTCTTGTCCCCCTTCCCCTGGGGTTATATTGGCTTAAGATATACTGCTTGCTAGAACAGACAAGATTAATACAGCTTTCCCACCAAATTTAGGCAAGAATATTCAGATGCTTTAGCAGCTGCCTAGGCCTCTTAAGAACTCAGTAATCCTTTAATCTCCGGATACTTTTCCCACCCCCCCACCCCAAAGCAAAACAAATGCAATATGGATCAAAAATTCAATTGGAATTCTTAAAATGCAATTACATTCATCAGGGTGTTCTGTTAGGTTGGGTATTAAATCTGGGGTTTATTCAATATCCTCCTTTTATTATAAAGCAGTATTTTTCCACTCTGTAAATCATCTGATCCCAAGGTTAAAGTCCTCTTTGCCCAAAACATACACACAAAATAGTGGTGGTGGGTGAGAGCTGGTTAGAAATTCCTGTACCAGACCACTCCAATGGAGATATAAGAAAGAGACAAATAACTGAGTAAAGACATTTCTACGGAAGCAAGGAGGCTAATTTCAGAATCTGAGATTCTGCAGTTCTGGCTTTAATAATTAGTTGTCAAGTGAGTTCCTTCTTTAACTCCATTTTCAAAGCAAACCCGTGTGTCTGCTTGCACCTCTCGGTGAGCATTTCCCTCCATCGTGCAGTTTTAAAGGAGTTATGAAATTTAATCACATTGTTTTGCACCAGAGCTATTTGGAAATTTTCCAACTCTAAGGATTTTTCCTGGGGAAATGCCAACCTGTTTATATCAAAATTTTTGTGAAAATGCAGCTTCAACCAAGTCATAGAATCATCATAGAATCCCAGGCTGGTTTGGGTTGGAAGGGACCTTAAAGCTCATCCAGTCCCAACCCCCTGCCATGGGCAGGGACACCTTCCACTAGAGCAGGTTGCTCCAAGCCCCTGTGTCCAACCTGGCCTTGAACACTGCCAGGGATGGGGCAGCCACAGCTTCTCTGGGAAAAGTCTGTGCCAGTGCCTCAGCACCCTCACAGGGAAGAGCTTCTGCCTAAGAGTCCATCTCAATCTCCCCTCTGGCAGGTTAAAGCCATTCCCCTTGTCCTGTCCCTACAGGCCCTTGTCCAAAGCCCCTCTCCAGGTTTCCTGGAGGCCCTTTAGGCACTGGAGCTGCTCTAAGGTCTCCCCTTCAGGAGCCTTCTCTTCTCCAGGCTGACCCAGCCCAGCTCTCTCAGCCTGGCTCCAGAGCAGAGCTGCTCCAGCCCTCGCAGCAGCTCCGTGGCCTCCTCTGGATTTGCACCAACAGCTCCACATCCCTTTTGTGTTGGCCCAGAGCTGGATCAGGACTGCAGGGGGGTCTCGCAAGAGCAGAGAAGAGGGGGAGAATCCCCTTCTTCAAACCACTGGCCACGCTCCTTTTGATGCAGCCCTTACCATGCCCAGTGCATGGACAAAGAGGGTCAAGCACTCGCTGCACGTAATCAGAGAAGGCCAGGGATGGCACTGGCCTAATGATTTGGATAACCTGCAATTTAGGGCTCAAAATTTAATCTAAATAACATTTTATCAGTCTCTTTAGTGCTTTGAGACTGACCAGGTTAGTGGCTTTATGACTGGCTTGGACAACATCAAGCAGAGTATGAGTGGGATCCTCCCCTGCATAGACACTAAGTCCATTATGATTTGAGTTGTGCAGTGCTCCAGAAGCCAGAGGCAGTAACTTGAAGAGTCTTGGTAGCTCCACACACCACCCTCCAAGTGTTTCTTTACAAAATTAAGCTGTGATGCTGTTAGATAACTGGAATTTGCTGTCTTTTATGACAGCTGGGCAAAATTCAGTACTGCCACACGCAGCAAAGTATGATGGTATTTTACCTGCAAACATTCATCTGTGTTTGACTGACAGCTGTCACAATCCAGTGCCTGCAATCCCTCAGCTTGGCACTGTGGAAGGGAGTGGAAGCTCTGTGAAGCAGTTGTGTCTGAGCACATCACCACACTGCTTCCATTCCTTGTACAAGCCACTGACCAGCAGTGCTCCCACTGCCAGTTTTGAGACATAGACTACCAGCATCCTAAAAGGTCTTTCAGAAAGCTGCAGTCAGGTCTTCAGCTTCTCAGATCCCACTGATGTACCCTCTGCCATCTTAGACAACCCATTTCTCCTCCTGGGCTGACTTCCGTAACTCAGTACCAACTGAGAATACTGGAATAGAGGGTTCTGAAGAAGACTTTACAGGATTCTCAACAATACATCACTGATGTGATTACAGGTTTGTGCCAACTGGAAGACCACTTCTGAATTAATGATATAAAGAGTTCTGCTAACCTGAATTAAGATTAATGACATTTCCATTTCAACTACCACAACAACTTTTTTAACACCAAAAGTAATTTTGGGTGACGCTCCTTTTTTCATTTAAAAAAAACCTGTTGACAACAATTGAATTCCCTCCATTAAATGAAGGAAATCCATCAAAATCTTCCCCAATCTACATAGAATTTTGACTTGATCATACTGACAATTTGGTGAGGACACTGTGTCACCCTATTCCTGGTACACTTCTCTTCTGGCTGCAGGGAAGGGACACACAGGAGCTGGTCCAGCAGAGAACTGCCCCCAAGCCCTGGGGAGATCAGGGCTTTCTTGTCAGCTCTTGTGTCGAGAAGGATGAGAGCGTTTTGCACAAGGGAATCGTGACTCTCATTTCCAAATGAGCAATAAACTATAAACGGTGTCAATGTACCAGATGGAACAATTTGTACATTGCTTCCAGTTAAAGAAACTACTGCTGTTCTGTAATGCTCTATTTTTTTCTTTTCTCTTTTGTTTGTTCCAGAAGATGCAAAGATACTGAATTAGAAAAAGAACTTAGGTCTCCAAGCAAACAGCTCTGCAAGGAGCATAATAAAGATGCTTTTCTCTTCTCATAGCTGAAATAATACATAGAGAAGATGGAGAACATTTGCTTTCCAACATAGATGCATTAGCGATCACTACCAGTGTAAGGAAATGCAGAAAAAAAATTAATATATATATATTCCTGCATGTTTACAAAAGATAATATATATAAAATCTGCTAAATATGGAAAGAGTTCTTTGAGAAATTGGTTTCTAATAGGCATAAACTGATCTTAGCTAAAACCAATAGCTCAGAGAGTCTGACTTCTTTCCCCTTTGATGAAAATTTAAACCTTTTCTTCAGCTACTAGGTTATTAGTGTTGCAAATGGAAATGGCTATTCCTGATCTAAGGGCACAGTAAAGTCCTTGTTACTTCTAACAAACTGCCTGGCAAAAATAGTTAATTTTTTAATTAAAACAATAAAATACTCCATGAATTTAAGTGAAGAAGGTTATAGACTTTTGAAAACCATATGTAAAACAGGCTCTCAGAAACACGAATATCACATTAGGGCTCTTGGATTAGGTTGGTGGATTGCTTCCGTAGCACAACCAATTGCACATTCAATTGTTTGGGGAGGTAAGGATGCCCTGGAACAGCTAACACTTCAAATGCAAGGATTCACAACATGGGTACCCCTGCAGCAGGGCTTCAGGCCAGCCTCATAAACCAGAAGGAAAGGCCAAAAGAACGCGTTCAATGTCATAGCCAAGTCAAGGGGAAATGTTTGTCTGAGTTCAGTGAGGGGTAATGCACCAGTGCCTAATTTGCTACACTGCCTGTCTCACAGAGACAGGTAACACTAACACTTTTAATATGCATGGTTTTTATGCTGCAGCTTTAGCTGTTCACCTGCATAACCCCACAAGATGCAGCAAGTTTCCTTTGCTTCATTTTAATTTTGCCTGTGCCATCTCCTTCTCTGCTGATTTACAGTAACATCAATAAGGAGGCAATCAAGGTCCATCAAGAGGTCAGCCACTCCACTTCCCTGACCCTGTAAGTAGGTGTTTCCACAGTGACCACAGAGCTGGCAATTGGGCAGCACTTCAGGCCCCACTTCACACGTATTTCAGTGTGATCTAAATGCGCACAAGGTCAGCTTTCACATATACCACAGCTCTGCTGCTCGCTGCCCTCCACTCCTGTAGTCACCCTTAGCCACTGAAAACTGGAAAATGTTCTTAAACCCAAAAAGCAGCAGCCACATTAGCGTAATTCCCTGCCAGCAAAAATCACTGCATGAGATCATAGAATGGTTTGTGTTGGAAGGGACCTTAAAGCTCATCCAGCTCCAACCCCCTGCCACAGGCAGGGACACCTTCCACTAGAGCAGGTTGCTCCAAGCCCCTGTGTCCAACCTGGCCTTGAACACTGCCAGGGATGGGGCAGCCACAGCTTCTCTGGGCACCCTGTGCCAGCGCCTCAGCACCCTCACAGGGAAGAACTTCCTGTCGTCTAACCTAAATCTCCAGCAGTCCTGACCCAACAAGCTCCTCTTGCCACAAGTCCAAGTGGGGAGGGTGATTCTGCCATGTCTCCAACAGTTTAATTTCCCTGGCAAAGTTTACACCACTCAGAGGTGTTACAACAGACAAAATGGGCCATGCCAAATAGCCTCAGAGTTAATGATAATTGTACTCATTAAGTATAGTAAGCAGACGAAGAATGAAATCAGATGCTCCCTGCTTAGATTTCACCTTCTGTGGCATCCAATTCACAAAAGCTTCCTTTATCCTGTGCTTCATTTTCACAGCCCTTGCTTTCTCCTGCCTGAATCTTTCTTTTCATTTCTGCCATGGTTGTTGCTGAAATCCAATTAAATCATAAAAACGAGTGAGAACAAAAAGAAGAGCAACATAACCAATGTAGACCTGAGCATGTGACAATTGAAGAGTGGAGCTATCACAGAAGGTAGTTTAAAAGTATCACGTCAAGAAAACGAACTAATTACACCATGCCTTCAGTGAACCCAGGACAGTATTTCATAGCAGAAAAACTACGTGTGACATAAATCTAAAGGCAGGAAGAATAGCTTGTACCCAAAACACAGTTCCTGAAGCTGTATCTGGAAAACAACGTCGCTTCAGAGTCAAAGGTGCACTCTTAGAAGGTCAAACACAAGTAAATGCAAAAACTTAGTCACAAAGCATGAGAAGTACACGAGTACAAAAGCAGGCCACCCAGCTCAGACTAGGTTTTCTTCTATGTACTTTCTTCTTCTGTTGTTACACAGTGGTTGGAAGAAGTGTTTATTTTGAAGGAACATCGATCCCCACCAGTGAGGAGTTGCAGCAGTTTCATGCTCTGAAGACCATTATCGTGGTGAAAGCTGTTATTACCTGCACCAAGAGCTGCCCCATCACTCATACCTGCTACGCTCCCAACTGCAGCAGTGAGTTCCACAAATCAGCCAGCTGCCTACAAACGTATTGATTATTCCTTGTTTCATGCTTGTGGTGTTAGTCCTTCTCATCTATGTGATGAGAACCTATGAAGAGGAGAGTTACAGACAGCATTACTCTGCCATTGCTAAACTGAACACCTGCCCCAGTACTTCCACTGGAAACCTCCCTCTGCGCAATTTTCTTGGGTCTGCTTCAGTTTGTAAAACAGAACAGATTTAAATACAAATCATAAGCCTCTGTGCAAAGATTTGTATGAGGTGCCTGGAACAATGCACACTGTTCTAGGGATGGACAGGGCTTGGAGCAACCTGCTCTAGTGGAAGGTGTCCCTGCCCGTGGCAGGGGGTTGGAACTGGATGAGCTTTAAGATCCCTTCCAACCCAAATCAGCCTGGGATTCTATGATGAGCAAGCATTTTGAGATGGCCCAAGTGTTGCACAGCACTGGGAACAGCTTGCTACAGGAGCAGCAGTACCTTCTGAACTACTTCAATAGTTGTTCTTTATACACACTTGATATTCTTTTCTTAGAATAGCTTTTGATAAGAAAAAAACCAGATGTCTTCATTGAATTGTTGATCCTTTGATAACAAAGCAAGCAATTTCTGGAATAGCCTCAGGGAAATTCACGTTGGTTTTTAAGCAATAAAGCAAATTAGTCCATAGCTTTAAAGGTTAACAGACAGAATAGTCCCATCCAATAGTAGGGGAAGAAGATGTAATGATAAAAAAAATCAATTTGTTGCTATGTTGTGATGCTGTTTATTATCAATGGCAGTATAAAATCAGCTCTTCTGCATTCCATAAAGACCTGATTCCTGCACGCAGTTACACGTAACTCTCTCTGCCCTGAGCAGCTTGTACAGAGGATGGACAAGGAAGGTGAAACAAAGGCATGGAGGCACAAAAGGGCATCGCACAGTGGGACAGAGGGCAGTGGCAACACCATGGCCAGAGCCACAGTCTTCAGATGCACAATGCAAGGCCTTACATCCTGCAACCCACGAGCCTCTCGAAGACGCCCGATACCACATAACTGAAATTCCCCCCAAATGCCTGTCTCGTATGTCTGCGGAGAGCAGTGTAGTACAGACCAGATGCTTTTCTGTGTCACATAGCACCAGAAAAGATTCTGTGGTCCTTGAACGTAACACAGAAACAGCCGCTTCTCCCCGGGCTGGCAGCAAAGGAACTAGCTCATGAATACCACGAGCTGACGAGCTGTTGCACACACAAGCATTTCAAATTGCAGCAATTTACTATGCTGCAACAGCTAGGCTGTGCTTCTAGCTAAAATGGTTCGTTTTGAGCTCATTTAGGTACCTTTTTGAGTAGGTACTCCTCTGATACAGATCAGCAGGCTTCCTCCATGCTCCAAGTCCCTTAAAAGCTACATACCTGCTTTAGCACAGTTCTAGACTTGGGCTTATATACTGTGATGCCCAACTCAGCACGGTGTTAGAGAGACAGCTCAGACTCAGTTGTGGGCATGAGCAAAGCAAACTCATAGTGACCCATGAAAGACTGCAGACATAACCTCAGCCCCTCTGCGGTTAGCAGTGCAAGCAGATCTCTTCCTAAGGAATCAAGTCTGATTAATTCTCTAGTACTCCTTCACTGAAATACCAGGCAGAAAACAAGACAGGGCCATTCTTCTCTGAAAACCATGAAACACCCCCCCATTACCAAAACACCTTCAGAGTGTCACCTCCCATCACAAATGGACATACCTATCACCACAGCCTCTCAGAAGATAAGGCACATGCACAATAACAAAACAGAAGAAACACAAATGCTAAGAAAATCTCCTTTTCCTCAGAGCCCATCAATACACCCTAAAGCAGACCCCTTCCTTTCCCCCACCACAGCTCACAGGGGTTTTCTGACTGTCAACACAACACGAGTTCACATCTCCTTTCCCTCCAGGCCCCTAAAGCTTCCTCCTCTTCCACCAGCAAGCACTCGGAAAGGGTGATGGGGCACAGAAACCACAACACTGCCTCTGCACCACTTGCCACAAGGCTCAGCTACACCACCTTTCCTTGACAGCTTCAGGTAACCAAGGTGGAGGTAGAACAGAGGCTGTCCTGTCTTACTGCTGTAGTTGTGGGTGACCTTCACCCAGCACCCTGCAGCACGTGGCATTGCCCAGCAGGTCTCTCTCTGCACAGCCCACTGCACCAAGGCCCTGATGAAGCCCAAGGCCAAGGGGCCACAGCTTCAGGCGGTGCAACAGCTCCCCTGTGCAATGATGCTTCCCAGATACCAGCTCAGCAGCTTCATGAATTCCCACTGGTGCTGGGGCTTTGCTTTTCTTTGGTGTCTGGGTAAGCAGCTGCAGTTCAAATTGTACAGAATATCTCAGTCAGACTTTGGGCATTGATAAGCCCTGGCATGGGGACCTGCAACACCTCCGTGACACAATGTCCCTTTAAGGGCAAGAGGTTGATGTACTTTTTTTCTTCAGCCAAACAACTGGTGGTCACAGAATTACTGGTTATTTACAAGTCTTCAGGTCTGAGGTTTGAAAATGTATCTTGTCTAGAACATTTAAAGTCTGGTTTTCCACATGGATGATTTTACCAGTCTGAAACCTGCTTGTTCCAACATCCCACAACAGCTCTCAAGTTGCAGTGTGTAAGAGTTATCCTCTTCCTTAATGGATGAAATATGCTTGTCCTCAAGAACATGCTTGCATAACACAAAGTACTAAAACATGCTTTCTTTTCCTTTTTTGGACTTATTTTTCACATGGAAAGGACTATTAGCATTGCCTCATATGATGAAAAGAGGAAAGAAATAGAAAAAGAAAGCAAGGAGAGCAAAAACTGCCGTAGATGGGAGAAAAGAAAATGTTTTCTTTGGCAAAACCAAAGCTAAGTGCAAAGAACAAGGAAAAAATGAACGACAGATTTTGAAAGGTAAAGTGATAGGCATGGTAACACAGCTTATGGAAACTGTTAGTTTAGGAATGAGAAACTGCTAGATGTCTCATCCAGCTTCCCAATCATGAATGAAGAGAGTTCAAACATGATTCACTGGTGGATGTGGGGCTGGATCATCCTCTCTCAGGCCCCTTTTCTGCCTGTGATACTGGTACCTGTGAGCTGCAGTGTAGAAGTACGAGAGGAGTCCCAGAAAGTGAGAAACCCTTGAGCAAAACAGCACTGGGATATATAGTACAACACTGGCCCTCTTTCCCCTCCTCAGTTTGGGCACTAAGCTGTCTGAAGTGGGCAGAAGAGACCAAGAGTGAGTCAGTGGCCGCTTAGTCCTTATCAAAAGGACTAAGTTGCTGTGAAACGGTTCTTACTTGCACCAGGACTCTGAGAGCAGTGCCCTGGCCTCCCTTCTGTCCCTCACTGTACTGTGGCCAGTTTGATATCTCACCGTTCCTTCTCTCTTTACCTTAAGGCTGTTTACAATGAGACTTGCAACTCAGTACTCTTCTGTGGTGGGATCCTGCATAAAAACACACGTTTATGTGACCCCCTGTGCCCCTAGCACACCTTTAAAACCTTCCACATCAAGAGGTAGAGAAAAGATGTCCAAAGATGCAGGGAAAGCCTTTTCTGAACATGAGCTACGAGACAAACTGGCTTCATGAGTCACCACCTACATTTTCATTTCAGCTGCTATGTGGAGTGTAAAGAAACCAAGTGGTAGTCGGGTTCTTCTGGCACTTTCAAGTTGAGACAGCCTGCTTGCATTCACTGCTTGTTCGGGAAAGACAACATTGTGATCTCTAGTATGGAAATGAAGGTAAAGATTCTCTAGGTGAGAAACTGTGGATTTGCCAAATTTGCAACAAAAAGCCATGCCAAGTATTGGTCTATTGCTTTTGCTTTTAACATGTGATGAGCAAAGGTGTTACAAATTAAACCACAATAGGAATAATGCAACATTGCTAAGCTATCTTTTTGC
Source organism: Strigops habroptila (assembly GCF_004027225.2). Taxonomy (NCBI): domain Eukaryota; kingdom Metazoa; phylum Chordata; class Aves; order Psittaciformes; family Psittacidae; genus Strigops; species Strigops habroptila. The sequence goes on from NC_044281.2 coordinate 4,090,856, forward strand.
CATCTGTCACGTCTGCAATATCTTCACGCTACTCTCAAGTGAATTACTAATTCATCACAACATCTCTCCTCCTGTCAGAGGATAGAACAGAATACACTTGCTAATGCAGTGCATTTCACCTCTGGTAGAGGTTTGTATATTTGTGCGGAACCATAAACTGGTTGTTAGTGTGTGCCAGAAGGCTTCTGGCAGCCTTCCTAAGGATTTGTCAAAAAACAATTTGGATCCCCATTGCAGCAAACGTGAAGCCACAGACGGATTGTGGCTGTATGTCAGGATCTTGTCAGAAGCAGCCTTTGCTGATAATAAGAATCCAGGGCTGGTGGATTTATTGCAGTGGACAAAAGCATCTTCTTGTCTCCCAGCGCCTTGACGAGTATCGCGCTTTTTTCCTCAATTACCCAAATCATTTTCTGATCTCCTGGCAGGCTGTGGATTGTTTTCCAAGGCCTCACCTCCTGCTTTACAGCTACCGAGATGACTGGGCAACGTCCTCTTTCACGGGCGGAGGGAGAGCTGAATCACATCCATTAAACCTCAGGTGAGGAACTGAACGGGCATCCTCCTTGAAGAAACAGCTGAGCTCGTGGCTTTTTGTTTTCTCTCCTTTCCATGAAACTAATAGAACCAGTTTATTTGTGGCCAACTTTCAATTAAGAAAAGATTATTCTTTTGAAGTGTTAACAAAGCAGACGCAGAATGAGTCACCCCAGTTGCTGTTATCTGTGGATTTTACTACCCATCTAAGGTAAATAATTAAGTAACCCTTCTATTCTGTAAACCCTTCACACATCTTAGTCTGCAATTTTCTGCTTTTCTGCCCCCTTGCTGATACGATTTTATCTTACAAGTTTATTGACAGTAAATAGCATAAATTTTTATATTCTCAGGAGAAACCACTGGTGCTTTGGACCCTACTTAAGCTGTGGCTCTTCAGGATGATATAAGCTTTGCATAATGAGTTACTATTGAGTATTAACAACTCAACTATTAACAATTAAGAGAATGCCAAGCATTTTCCAGATTATGGCCACCTAAGGATCAGTAGTGAATAAAAGGGAAGTTTGAGCTTGAAGAGAGACTTGAACCAAAGCAAAGCTGTGAAAATGGAAAGGATGGCGAAGGGAGGGAGAATTGATTCAAGGTAATGAAAGAAAAATCTGGCAGTATGATTGAAAAAGAAATGCAAAAGCTAATTACATAGAATCACAGAATGGTTTGGGTTGGAAAGGACCTTAAGATCACCCAGCTCCAACCCCCTGCCATGGGCAGGGATGCCTCACACTAGACCACGTTGCCCAAGGCTCTGCCCAACCTGGCCTTGAACACTGCCAGGGACGGAGAATTAATTTGATACAAAGCATGCTTCAGTTTTGCTTTAAACACTCTAAACAGTAAGGACATGCTTTCTTTTGGTACACCCCCAAATGCTTTAACTCTCACAGAGAAACTGCAATATATTGCAGGTTATGGTTTTAACTAAGAAAGCTGTTGGACTGACACGTATCACAACCACATCTGACCACCGGACTATTATAGCAACCAAGACTGTTTCATTAGTGAGACCAAGAAGAGATGAAAATAAAAGTCCATGTACTAAACTGAGAGGGCAGGAGGTGCTAAAGCCAAAACAGAGCTGAGTTGCAAACTGAAGTAGTGCTGTCTTTACTGAAAAATTGGCAGAGGGCTAAGATTAGAGAGCTCAAGGAGTAGGAGATGGGCAATAGGTTGCTGAGGATTGAAGCCAGGCCTGATAATTGAAAGAAAGAGTATAAATGATCTAGGAACAGAAAAATGACAGCTAACATGGATGTCAAACACTAATCCGCTGCTTTCAGTGAAGTGCTGTTTTCATCAGTTAAGGATCTGCTTCAGAACTCCAGGGTCCTGAATCAAAATAGTCGAATTTATTTCCACCCTCAGAGCTAAAGGGCATCTTCCATGGTAATGTCGCCTTAAAACAGACGTGTGCATGTGTATACCACCTCCCCACACACCCCCCCGTTCTACATCAGCTTTTTGGTCCCTGGCGAGCTCAGGGCTCTGCAGCCTCCTCAGCCTGACGATGAAGAGAGTTCACCTCACCTCCGCGTTACCAGGACAGCCACCACCGTGTGGAGGAACCACAAGGAAAAGGTCACTTGTTCAAAGAAAACTGCTTTACACAGACTAACAAAACCCCAAAGCCCAGTGGAAAGTTTTCTATTGTTCCTGAGATCTTCCAAAAGCTTTTTAAATACACGTCAGGGCCCCGATACATTAAAACCACACCGTATTTCCAAATAACACCCAGCCTGTCACATCACAAGCAAAGTGCAATGCACAGGAAAGATGCCATTGCACCACAGGGTCTAAATATAAAAAGGCAGAAGCAACATTTAATCCTTCAGCAGCAAAGGGGAGTTTTCCAATTGAATTTCAAGGGAGGTGGAACTGACACTTGCAAGAGTATATGCTGGAGCTTCACCCCAGGGCAAAAGTCAGCAAAACATCCCAGGAAAACATTTGTTTTTAAAGGGGGCCGATAGATTTTGTGTGTATAAACATAGCTAAAAAACCCCAAACAAAACCAATTGATACACAAGGAGCAACTCTGATGTGTAATGGCACTAGCTAAGGCAGTGCTCCCCCAGCTAAATGCCTGCAGCACTATTTGATGCCGCTTTTCCCATGTTTTTTAACAAGCTGCAGGAAGGAATGAGTCCCAGCCAGGATGGAGCACGTGAGACCTCGGCGGAGGAGCAGGACAGAGTGGAGAGCAGGCGGCACCGATGCAACCACTGCCTCCACGTTGCCTCTGTCCTAGAGGCAGCACGCTGAGGGGTAACTCAGAAACAAACAACATCTCTTCCTCTCCCCTTTGGTCTCTAAATGCCTTGTCAGAAATGGTGAGCTGCAACCTCAGCAGATAGAAATTCACATAGCTCCCTCATACAATCAGTGAACCATGTCTGTTTACACCAGATGAACAGCTAGTCCTACAGCTTCCATGGCTTTCCAGTTTTAGATGGGCTGGAAAATTAAGATTTCTCAGTTCTAAATGCATTCCTGAACCTCTCTCCTTCCTAATGCTTCCTAAGTCTTCCCCCTCCTCCTTCTCCCTTCCATTTTAACCTACAATTTTTCAGGTCATTTAGTTCAGAATACAAACACAGATGAGTTATTAGGAGTTGCACATTGCCAACTGTGCGTGTAATGTGACTTTGTTTCACAAGGAGTAATGAGCAGATATTATGCACTAACACAAAATAAGGACTCACAGTTCAGGAAGACATGATACAACATGAGAGGCCTCAGCAATCCAACAAGCCAATGCTCTACTACCTAAAAACTTGTTCGAGTACTTTGGAGCTGAGGATATAAGCTGAGAGTAGCAGCAAGGACCTGGCTAGCGAATTAGCTCTAATTTTATGTACTGTCACCACTACATCATCAGGATGAAAGCAAAGATCATCCAGAGGGGAAAGGGTAATAGTGAGTGTTCTTCAACATGTCAAATACAAAATACTGCAGAAATGTTGAGGCCTGGAAAAGGGCTAAGCTAAAAGGAAAAGTGCAAAGGTCCCACAGAACTGGAGAAAGTAAGAGCTGGCCCCTAAAAAAAAGCGTCATTTATTTTAGACAAGCTGATCCTCCAGGCTCAGAGTTTAACTTGGTTTTACTGCTGGTTTATTACTTTTCCCATTTTGCCATGACAAGCTAATGATTTTTGCAAAATGTACCATGACAAATCTGCCCCCGCAGGTGGTTCTACACACACAACGCTCAGGAAAGACTTTGATCCCTCTTCTCTTTTCACTTCTTCTACTTGTGTTGTGTTTTTAGTGGTTTTTCTTCCAAAGAAAGATTAAAGGAGAGAAAAACAGACACTGAGGAACTGATAGGTAGGGCATGATCCAACACAGCCCCAATAAATGAAGCGACACAAGGCTAAAGGAAGGTTTACAGCTGACTGCACTTGGAGCACTGTGTACAGTTCTGGTGTCCTCAACATAAGAAGGACATGGAGCTGTTGGAGCAAGTCCAGAGGAGGCCACGAGGATGATCAGGGGCTGGAGCAGCTCCCGTATGGAGACAGGCTGAGAACACTGAGGCTGTTCAGCCTGGAGAGGAGAAGCTGCGTGGAGACCTCAGAGCAGCTTCCAGTGTCTGAAGGGGGCTACAAGGATGCAGAGAAGGACTCTTCATCAGGGATGATATTCATAGAACAAGGGGGAATGGGTTTAAACTAAAACAGGGAAAGTTCAGGTTAGATATAAGGAAGAAGCTCTTCCCTGTGAGGGTGCTGAGGTGCTGGCACAGACTTTTCCCAGAGAAGCTGTGGCTGCCCCATCCCTGGCAGTGTTCAAGGTCAGCTTGGACACAGGGGCTTGGAGCAACCTGCTCTAATGGAAGGTGTCCCTGCCTGTGGCGGGGGTTTGGAAACAGATGGGCTTTAAGGTCTCTTCAACCCAAACTATTCTACGATTCTATGATGTCTCTACCTCCTATAACTGCAGCAGGTCAAGAACATTCAATATGATACTCCGATGGTCACAAGACACCAAAGAGAGGAGCTACTCCCACTGAGGAATCGCAATGCTGACACATCACTGCTATTGCACTTTAATGTTCCCTGCCCCGTGTGCTGTCAGGAACAGCTGCAAACACTGGCAGGATGACTCTTGTAAATGGAGGTCATCTTTAGGAAATCTTTTTGCTGCAGGAGCTCTAACTTTTTACTTTACAAGCTCTAACTTGTGGACCTATTGAATGCCCATGTGCATTTCTGATTTCTGTGCTAACCACACACCACATCATCACTTGAGCTGCGGCAATCCATCTTCGAAACTCCATGTTCTATTGCCACAGGGAGATGCAGTCCAGCTTCCTCCCATGCCCCTTGCCAAGGCAACGGGAGCTGCCCACCTCCTCACAAAACTGAGGCTTTATGACTGGATTATATTGCTTAATATAATTATTACCTGATACCTGTGAATGGGAGTAACAACAGCTGTTGGCTGGGAAGAGAAGATGGGGGGTAAGGTGGACTTTATAAACACTTATAACTTCTAAAGATTATTCCTTTTGAAGCTAGACATACATTTTAATCAGCTGCTTTCATCACTATTCATGTATGAATTATTAATTAGTCCTCTTGACTAAAAATACCATTTCCAGCTTGCTGCAAAAATATACACACACACGCGTGCACACACACACAAACATGAAAAACTAATACAAGAAAAGGAAGCTATTCCACATCATTAGCACTAGAGGAAAGGCTGAGTATTTGATCTCACTTTAATTATGAATGCCTGGTTTGAGAGAACATTTCCACATCAGCAGTCAATAACACTGCTGTGTGCACTTGGGTGTAAGAGGCAGCACTGGCAACAACTTCTGTTTCAGCAGCTTCCCTCACGATGTTAAGGGGTGTGTATGTAAAGGGTACCTGCACAAATCCATCCCTTTCATCTGGTGACTTCACATGCAAAATTGGGAAAAGCCCAACACCTCAACCTTGTGGCTGTTTCTAATGTCATGGCAATTCAAGGCTTCAGCCACAGTAAGAACCCTGAGAAAGACACAACCTTTGTCCCCAACCTTATGTGGGCACAAGAAAAAGGAAAATCCAAAGAGTAGCACCATTTTACTTTACAGATGGGGAAATAAAGACAGTAGAGATAACTTACACAAGCTAGAAGTAAGGTCTGAGCCCAAGTCTCCCTAGGAAAACCTGTTAGGCTGCATCATTCCTTTAACTCTATCTACCCATCCATCCACCCATCTATCCATCCCTCCCTCCCTCCCTTTCATCATGGAAAAACTCTCCAAAAGATGCACATTCATTCCCCCTCTGACCTCCCCTTGCCCCAGACTGTCATCTACAGGCATTTGGACAGTTGGAAGCAGTTTTTCCATGACGGAACCCATGGCTCTATAATGAGCAACATCACGTTTCCCATCACGTACCACCATATGCCAAGGAAGCATCTTCATGGTGATGTTGCTCGCAGAACTGCTGAGAAGGGGAGGGTGGGAAGAAAAGTGCAGAAGGTGATATCTGGGAGCCAGGAGCTACAGAGAACTCTGATCATCTTGCAGTGCCTTTTTTGCCCATAATGATAGAGAAAACTAACAATTGTACCTTTTTGTTATCTGAATTGCTTTCCTTGATGAGCATATCCCTTCAGAAGCTGCTGCAATGTTAATTTCCTAAATGATCAAAAAGCTTCTAAACTAAGAAAATGCTGCACACTCAGGGAAAGTGGGGAAAGGTTCAGAGGAATTGGAAATGACTTGCTGTTATTCTGAAATCTGGGCCATGCTCTGAATGCTGTTGTTTAACAGTTTGCGTTTTACGTACACATGGTTGAATGGCACCAAAAACCCTCTCGCTTTGCCAGAGGTCTAGCAAAAATGTTAACTAACAGGTTTCATGAACCTTGTTTGGGCTATTTTAACTGTTACTACATTACACATCTGCCTCAAGCTTACTCCAGCCTCCAGTAAAGCTGCAGTTTCTTAGCATGTATTCATCATGACCAGGGCAAACTAATTAACATTACTAATGGAAAGCATGTCCAAGACACAGCTTTCATCTCAGCCTACCTGACAAGGCCAAAGTCAGAGATGTACCATGATAAACACGCCAAGGACAGAGGGATTTGACACTTACTGTGGAAGAGCAACTGTTCACCTGCACGGCACAAGGGGAATGGGCTTGATGGGGAATCTGCTGACCATGGGTAATTCTGTCCTCTCAGGACCAAGATGGGCTTCTCTGGCAGTTCCACCTCTTCGAATCCCAGACTGGCTTGTGTTGAAGGGACCTTAAAGCTCATCCAGTCCCAACCCCCTGCCACGGGCAGGGACACCTTCCACTAGAGCAGGTTGCTCCAAGCACGTCCAACCTGGCCTTGAACACTGCCAGGGATCACGTTTACAGCTCTGTCCCTTTTTTCTTTTCCTCTAGACCTCCACAGAGCTTTTGTTCACTTAGGTTTAACCTTGCCTGGTGTGCTCTGATAGCCCATTTTCAGCTCAGCAGGCTGGTGGATCTTGCTTTGCTGCCCACACCTGACTGCTTTACCTGTGGATTCCTACTTGCTAACCCAGAATAGTCCCCCCAGGGACGCTGTGCTCAGCATGCCCAAGGCACTGTGGGGTACACATGCTCTGTGCTGCCTTTTCTGCTCACAGAGCACAGTAAGTGCAAAGCACATTCAGGTCAGGCTTTTTCAAAGTAGAATCATATGCATCACTTTGGTTGTTATTAATATTTCATTAATTTCTCAGCTACAGTAGTTTCCCCTTGAGAGATCATTAACAAAATACCACCCAAATCAGCAAGATAACAGGCAAAATGACCAAAATACAAACCCAGTTTAATTACCTTGGTGTTATACCTTTGAAAGCACCAGCTTTAGACTGAAGAATCCTATAAACTAAAGCTTTAATGATGATGAGGTCTATTGCTTTCTATGTCTTGTCATTTTAATTACTTCTCTCATTTTCCCCCACTTCCTCTGTTTTGTTTGGAAGAAGAATGCAAGTGCCTGTAGACATTAATGGAGGGTTGCTGGGAGGACTGGAGCAAAACTTCCGTGGCACAGATCACTGACAGTGGAGCCACCTCACCAATACGCAAACCTCACTGGGAATTCGATGCTGCCCAAAGCGGTAACTCTTTCAGGGATGAAAAGAAAGATGAGATTGCTCATTTAGCTAAATCTTATTTCTTCTGAAGTTAAAATACAAGTTTTGCCAATAGCTGCTATCTCAGATTTAAAAGTAACCTAAACAAGAAGAAAAGGAAATGGAATTTTTGAGGTCTACTCACAGAAATGACTAAGGAGTGTGAGCTACACGAAGAACTAGAACAAGAGGATGAAGCAGCACAAAGAATACAGATACTTAATGCTTCCTTTAAAATATTACATTATTCATATATTATAAAAATATATTATGTGATAAGAATATTATAAAAATATTATAGGTACATAGTGGCAGTGCTATACACAATGTCAAATCTGCAGGAGATAGATGCTCCTCCTGGCAGGCTTTGGACAAGGGAATATATGGACACTCTATGAAAGAGTTGCTCATGTGAATCCAACCACGCATGAACAGAAATGCTTTAACCCTCTCCTATTTCTTTATCTGCAGATGATTTTCCCAAGTTTCCTTCCCTTGCTGCTCTCTTCACTAGTTGAGAACAAAAACTTAACTTCATACAAAAGTACTTCCCTAACTTGTATTATTTCTATGGTTCCCCTATGGATATTTTCATGTTATTTTTTTTTTTGAGCTCCATCTACTTTGGAACACCCCAAACGGGATGGGTCTTTGTCAGTTGAATTCAGTTTTAAATGCAGGTAGTGCTTAGTTTATTTTTTGGACAATGACTTCGGATCAGTTTCTCATCACCAAAGGAAATACACGAGCCCTTTGCTTTCCTTAAGATCCATTAAATCCTCACGATGCAAAATATCCTCAGTATAAACCAGACGATCAAAATTTGGCCCATAATCATTCTAGTGCCAACGCCTTTTGTGAGCATACAAGCAAGGGACATGCATTTCTCACCTTTACACTGTCTACCTTTAAACTTCAATAGGACTTTTTGTACGTACGCATAGAAGCACATGCCATGTGCGTGTGCATGCCAGGGTATATAAGAAGTTTATTTTATAGAAAGTTCTATTGAAACTACAACAGAAATAAATGTGTAATCAATTCATACCTGCCTAATTCTTGTAGAAAGAAAAAGAAAGAAGTGCATACACAGATATGTATTTCATACAATTCCTTTCCTGATAAAAGTGTTCTCAGTTTCAGCCTGGAATTCATTTACTGCGCAGTAGGCCCTACCCAAACTATACTCTTTTTAAGCCTAGCAAGGGGAAAATGAAGTACATTTGTTACACAGAGAAGAAGCTGAAAGGTAAGCACTTCTTCTGCCAAGACAGAAAGAAAGTCAGTAACTGATTCTTTGATGGTTCACTAAAAAAGCTGAATCTTTAGTGACAGAATGGTGAAGCCATTTTGAAAATGTACAGATTTAAAAAGAGACAGCTAGAACAAAGAACAATATGAGAGTGACACATGAAATAAAGAAGTAATTGTTGTAATCTTCTCTAAAGCTTAGTATGCCTTTGATCATCTTCGAGAACTCTTGTGATGCACAGCAAAATTGGTTCCAAAACAAATTTGCATACAGGAACTTTTTTACAGTCCTCGAGATGCATTTCTTGAGCCACGCCAAAAAGAGAAAACAATTTAAACAAGACGTCAGACAAAAATGGCACTGATGAAGCACAAAAGACACCGGGAAGTAATTCTCTTTGCCCTTCTGACAAAGTCACATTCGATTTTTGCATAATCAAAAGAGAACATTAACTACGGGGCTGCAATGTGCTGAAGCCCACCTGGACAATCAACAGTCTATCACACATTAAAACCTGTAAGATGGTTCGATGAACAACTTTACCAATGCCAAAGCTGTCAAAGTGTGAAGCAGTGGGACTCTGCACAGAGGGGGCTGCAGGAAGCCGGGCTCTCAATGCCAGAGCCCAGCACAGGCTCTCCAGGCAGGGCTGATGAGTAGGTGCTGTGCTTGGCACCAGTAGGACCTTGGAGCATTGTGTCCAGATTTAGTGACAAAACTTGAATAAAGATGAACTGAATAAGGCTCCGAAATGAGCAATAATGATTAAAAATCAAGATTTATAGTGAAAGGCTTCTGAATCAACTTGTTCTCTGAAGTAGAGCTAAGTGTCCACCTTACCACAATCCACACGTACCAAAACAGGGAACAGACACTGCATAGCAAAAGGCTTTTCATTTTAGTAAACAAATATCCTGGACATGACAAGTAATGCTACAGGAATTTAGGCAAGAAATTCTGTGTGTGCTCTGAGTGGGAAAAGTTACCAGCCAGGCCAGCAAATGGCCAGAGCTGAGGCAAAGCTCCTTCAAGGAAGTCTGCCTACAAAAGGCAGACAGGCCATCGCCAGTACATGCAAATCAATGGACATTTTCTGGGCTGTTTCATGCAGGAGATGTAACTACTTAATCACACCCCCTTTTCAGGCTTCATAATGAGATGAACTTTGGAAACCACGGGGTCAAAAGGGGCTTAGTTCTCTAAAAGCCTGGGCATTTGAAATAAAAGATGCAAATAACAACATGTGAGTCTGTGGGCTCACTCCCAGAAGCAAATTCTTAACTAGACTGTGCTCAAACCTTGCAGGCATTGCTGGGGCAAGCCCCATACATCCCCAAACTATATGGGTAGGGGTTTCAGCAGGGCTCTAGCAAGTGTTTCACCAATGACTTCAGTGAAGCAAAATCCTGCCAGTACACCACCAACACTCGTTGGTTTAGAAAACCCTGCCCTATGTGCATGAGCATTCGTTTGTTTCATCCCAATTTTACTATATAACATGCCTTAAAACATTGCCTTGGGGAGGCTGAAAAAAAATCCTAAAGTGATTACACAGTAACTTATGCAAATTGCTATGTTAATTTTGAAATTACTTAATTCTATAAAATGCCTGCAGGTTTTAGTGCCCTGTTCAGGGCTGGCTCTTGAAACACTCCTTCAGAGGAGTGAACAAGCAAAGGTGCAGCAGTGTCTTGCAATGTCACAGAAGCAACACGATGAGGTGGTACCAGCATCTTCTCTAACCAGAGAAACTTCTTTTTCTGCACCTCTTCCCATTAACTTTCTAACTCCTCTGGAAAACTAAATTCACCATGTGTCAATTTGGACTGGAAACCAGCGAATAACAGAAGCTTTTACCTCTACTGTCCTCAAACCAGGTCCCATAGCCAACTCCACAATAGGTACCTCACAGCAGGTGTGTAGGAAACATGTTAACATAATGCAAGGAGATCTTCGGGTATAATATCTGTTGCCGTTTCTAATATGAAGTATCTCCTGTTCAGATATCATAATTCCCACTCTCTGGAGATCCTTTCGAAGGTTCTGCCTGGTTTCAGATAGGTTTGCTGCTGGCCATTGCTCATCCAAAGCTGGCCCATTCTAGGTCAGCAGTGAAGCAGGATGGAAGAGGCCGGGAGTCCTTGCTGCAGTGCAGAAGAGCTAAGGAAGTCCTGGGGGAATGCCGCTCACTCGGACAGGAGAGAAAACGTTTGCCTACTTTCCGTAAAGAAGGAGGAACAAGTCGGCATCCCCCAGTTTGCTGCAATCCTGACTGGTTGGTCCTGCTCACTGTGAGAGGCTCCACACCCAGCATTTAGAGAGCAGTGAGCCATTTTGGCCTGAATTTCTATAAAGTCCAAATTCTGACTAAAAGTAGCTAAACTCACCCATTTACAACTTGTTAGTCATGACAGCCTTGATGGAAAAGACCTCAAAGAACGTAAGAAGCATCTACATGCTTTGAATAAATTGGTTAGGAATAGAGCTTTTCTTGAGCAGCACATTAAAGCAGATGGGCACAGAGGAATAAGCTTCCAGCCTTAATTAATCAGGAAAAGAGTGACCTGCTTTCAGTTTAAAAAACGTACACAGTAATAATTTACAGGACACAGAGCATACCATGGCCTAAGTAAACTCCAGGTCTGGCTGGCTGTGAACCCCCACTACAGTATGTCTTGCTAATGCTCAGAGTATGCTTTTAATATGCTAAATGTATCCCTAAAAGGATATTGGAAGCCTTACATTAGCATATTCTGGATGACCTTTGAATATCTGATCAGTGCAAGACAGGCAGAGACTCGCTGCCATGGCCTAATTAAAAACGAATAGTGTAGCATATTGACCTAACAAAAGTAATTTCTTCATCTCAACTTACTTCTCCTGTTCTTTTTAGTCCTTTGGCTGGAGCAATCACTGTATTTTGCTAAAACTTTTATTGTTTAAACACAATATATCGTGACTTCCAGGGATAATATTTAACTCTCAACGTCAGATACCTTCTGGTGCCTGCAGCACTCACGGTAACGAGGAGATCTTCCTCAGCCAGGGATCAATACTTGATCTATCCCAGAAGAGGTGTAATAGATCACCTTCAAAGTATCTATGGAAATTGAATTGCATATGGCTGTCAAAAGCATTTCATCCCAAGTTACCTAGATACAGTTTCTGCAGCCAGTGCAACTACGCTTAAGTTTATGGTGACCACAACTTTGTACTTACAGAACCCCTCAACACCAAACCTGCTAAATTTACTAATCCACACGTTAGGAACACCCCATGGAACTTTAGTGTGTCTCCCATTTCCTTGCTATGTGTCTACCTACAGCCACCAGGGTAAGTGCAGGGAAGCAACACAGAACCATCACCACTTTGCCTGCCCGTTTCCTCAGATGTGCTGAAGGATGGGGCGAGGACCATCTTCCAAGCTTCAGCTCAGCCTTAGCTCTACCACACGGTCCCTAGCCACAGATACGTAGCTCACATAGTGAGGAAACAGTCCTCTGCAGTGACAAGACAGGTGGTAAAATCAGATCCCTTCGTTTGCCATGGTAACATTCACCTTCCCTCCTCGACCTCCCCCTCTTCCCAAACTATTCTTTTTATGAAATGATAAAACAGGAAGGGTGAAAGAAGTAAATCATTACTGAATTTACAGCTTTCTACTAACTATTAGAATTTGTAACTACTTCCTCTCCATTTCTCTTGTACTTTTCAACATGCAGCCAGCCACTGGCATCTTCATGACACCCATGGAGCATGGTTTTACATCTGTGCCCTCAACAGAACAGTGGCAGGGTTGTGTATTTTGTTCTTCTTAAACAGGGCCTCGATGCAGAGGTGTATTCAGTTTCAGAGATGTCTTATCAGTCTCTGGCACTTTCTGTAACTTTGGCTTGAAGTCCAGCTAATTTAAAAGTCAATCTTTCCCCTTGTCTTAAATATCTAGGGATTTAAGAAACACTAGAATGAATGCTGACAGGCAACAGAAAGTAAAAAAATGCTGTCCCAACCTCATTATTAAATTACTATTATATAAAAAGTCTGGTTAACCAAAAGCAAATCACCAGGTTTTGCTAAGCAACAACTTTGCCTTCCTGCTAAGAACAGTGCAGCTAAAAGCTATTGTGTACCATAAGCCATATAATTCAGGTCTGGCTGTATCTGCTAAACTGCTCATAGGGCATTGTAACATTGGTGTTGCAAATTAAGCTTTGAGGGATATTCTAAAAGCAGATCCCAGGTTTCTCACATATCAGAGCTGGCTGAGAATGAGCTGTTCCCTTCACAGCTCAGGACTATCAGACACACAAATCGCAGCCAGCTATAATCTTCAACCCCTGGCAGAGAAAACCGCATTTTCAATTCCCCCTAAAAGTACTACTTCTGGCCAGTAGGCCAGAAACGTCTCTGGCAGCTGACAATGTCTCGCACACACTGACTTGTTTTCTACTCTATTTTAAATCAAAAAATTGCCAGCTTCCTATCTCTGAGGAAAATAACACCTTGAAGAGCTCAATTCTGCTCTAGCAAGGCAAAATGTACATTGGAGTCAATGAGTCACGAGAGCATCTCTAGTATTTAGGTTCATATTCTACCCAGGGAGCTACGTGTGGGTACTTAGCTTTTGTAGTTCCAAGCCCGAAAACCTGCAAGGCTCTCTGCATGCTGAATGTACAAACACAGCCTGGAGTTCCACTGCACTGCCTTACACTCACACACCTTCCTGTACTTCCATGCTTTTACAAAGGCAACTGACACCAATTTCAGACTCAAACCCATACCTAATGATTACCAGGTTTGCATGCGTATCTATAGGTCTCTAGCTTGATTAAATTAGAGGTCCAGAGCTCAACTGCCTGGCCGTGCTGGAATACTGATACAGGGATGCTGAAGACAAGAAGTCTGGCTCTTCCCACTGCGGTACGCAACTATTATAAGCAGTGAGCAAATGCATCTCCCATCACAGGCAGTGACCAAGGGAACCAGGTTGGCTGACCTTATGCATTTTCTGAAGTCTATGTTTGATATTTAACGTAATGCAGCACTTGATATGCAATATAAAGAATAACCCAATACATGTGATGAGGAATAGGAATGGCAGATGCATCATTTCCTGTAGATGTCATCAAACCCCCAAAGAATGAGATGCTTTGAAGCAGGTGAGAAAGCTGCTTATATTTCTGGAGGTATCTTCCCCTCTCCCTGACATGAGTTTGGCCTGGTTGGTTTGAATTTAACAGGCCTGTCAATGAAGCACAAAACTGCTGTTCGCACTAGAACTGCCTGATAAATGATTAGGCTTAACATGTCCTGAGTGATAAGGTGCAGACACAAACTATGAGCAAGACGCACACTCTGTGGTGGCAGGGATGTCCTCGTAGCACAACCAGGTTGGTTTTGTTCCAGCTGGCCTTGGGGGACACCCCGCCCCTTCTCATCTCAGCACAGCCCTTTGCTTTTGTGAGAGCGGGTCTCCCTGCACCATCCCTCCCCCAGGCTGCTGCGGTTTAGCCCCTGCTCCAGAAGGTGCTGCTCTCGCCTGCAGCTCCTGCTCCGGCAGCAGCCAGGGTCACCAACCTGACCGCCAGCAGCCACAAGTGTCCTTGGGCTGAAAGTGATCTCGAACACGAAATGCCTGTGAAGAGTGGGAATTCCTGAAAAAGGCCCTTCTCTTTGCTTAGTGTTCTTGTTAAGTGGTATCTATTTCTGGACAGATTACAAACACTGAAGACAGTTGTTGCCACGTTTAAAAATAGCCCTGGAAGAAGGCTTAACCTTTCCGTGACCAGCAGCAAATCATAACTGCTATTCCTAGATCAAAAAGGCAATTATTTAGCAGATCCGATAAAGGAATGAAGGGATCAGGAACATCTCCACATGACATTACTTCAGGAGTTCCTCACCCCACCTAACCCCAAGCCTGCGTCCAGATAACTATCTCAGTGTCTGCGTCTTAGAATCCAATCCCCAACTTACTGTAAGGCCATAATGACACTGCTTGTGCTGCTCCACCACTCACACCTCACGTATTTATAAACCTACAGGAAAATGTCCTTATGTTTGAAGCCCACAGGAACTTCCATTCCCCTAATACTTTACTTTGCAGCTCATTCCACCTGTGGCTTTAACACCAATCATTTGTTTTCTAACTCCTGTTAACAAGCAAAAGGCTTTATCTGTATTAAAATCTAGCACTTAGTGGAGCTGCACAACAGCGTATTTAGCAAGGGCAGCATCCTAAGGGCTTGTATATACACGCTGTGCCAGCCCCAGTTAAGGTGTGAATTGAAGGTGATGTAACCAAACCAGAGCACAGTCTCTGTGGATGGTCTTACACAGGCATACACGTAGAGTCTTTCACTAGATAAAGTTTTTATCTGTTAAATAAAGCCCTCTCCTATTGAAATGTAAATGATCATATAGTCCTATGCAACTCTATCTCCAATAACTTAAATCTTATCTAAGTTACATTGTTCTGAAAACTTCCGAGCACGGTGTCAAGCACTCGGATCCCATTTCCAGCCAAGATGCACCCTGTGTACGGTTACACACAGAGCGCATCCTCACGAGGTGGGAACCAAAAGGAAGCATCTTCCCAGCCCCACGCTCTCGAAATTCCTGTTAGACTCACATGACGCCGCCTGACCAAACAGTTAAACCCAACTCCCTGAACTCAGCTTGCTGCGTGAGCAACCTGAGCCTGCGGGTGCAGCGGGTGCGAGCCAGCACTCCGGCTCCTCTGCTCTTCTGAATCTTCACATTAAATACAGTGGAACTGAGGAACTATTTAAAAAACCCTTCCAGGAGTGGTCTCAAATAAGTGCTTCCCTTCCCGTGATCCAATTTTAGAAAGGCCTTTTTGAACTAGAGGGTTTAGAAGCTTAGTCCTGCTAAGGGAGGCACAGCTTTATGGCATGTGGAGTGGCTCGCAAGGGCACAGAATGGGTGCCACGCGCATTCCCAGATGCATCCCACCCATCAGCTCCCAGCCCAGCCCAATGCACCAAGAAAACAGGGAAATGCAGTTTTCTCACAAGAGAAATGATTAAAAACCTAGCAGCAAGACTTGAAACAAGAAGTGACAGGGCACTGCAGGTTTGGAAACTCAGGTATATGCCCCTTCTAGGTACATCTTCATTTGTCATCTCATATACCTATGGCTTTCAGAAACAATACATACAGAAAAGGGGAAACATTGCAGGTAAAGCATATGTATGTTTTTAATACATATATAAGTTTTTAATTTAAGTATGATCAGTGAGAAAAATCCTTTAAAGCCATACCCATGGCTTTAGGCTGTGTGTGTGTAGGCACATATACACAAACCTTTCTTTTGGGCAAATGGTCATCTTATTTGATTCATGCCGTAATAATGCACAATTTTCATGGACCAAAGCACTAAAGGATGTGAGTGGTATAAGGAACTCCCTCATTTTCATTTTAAATCATTCTTTTGTCATGGGAAATGTAAAACAATTTAAGAATTAAAATACGTAATAGACTAATGATGAAAGGTCTCATTCAAAGTCAATGGGAAAAGTCAGGCATTTAATTCTGGTTTGGATTTCTCCCCGATGTGCCACTGTTTCAGGACTAACTGCCTCGCCACAGGGAAAGAGAGGGCAAGGTGTGTGAGGAGGGCAGCAGGCAGGGTGCAACTGGCCCAGCCCAGGTCTAATGGAAGGAAGTTCAAACTGGATTGGGGCCATTCAAAGGCAAGACTTGCTGGCAAGTGAGAGAGTTCCTGACACAAAAAGTGACCCAGCTCAAACTGGTTTCCAGAAAGAAAAGCAACTGTAAGAACAGCAACCTGCAAGGTAATGAGCTCATATATATGCCAGGACTGACAGTCCCAAAAACTGCAGGAACATAAAGAACCCTATACAAAGCAGGGGGAAGTTTAAGGTAATAGATGCAAGGAATCTTGAAAGCAAGGAAGTCCTTTGAACACACAAATGCTGTGGGCAACCAGACACAGCTTTACTACACTAAACACAGAGTCTGGAAGTGTGTCTGTCTAAAGACAGTATCAGGAGAAAAATACATCTCTGACCACAAAAGGCCTCCTCCGTTCCCTGGCAGTCAGAAATATGTAAGCAGGTTGCTCTATACCTACAGAAAGCAAGTTGAAAAGGAAGCTCCTCTTGAACATGAATTCTGTAACCCATAATGATAATGAAATATTGGAATAGAGGAAACACATTCAGGGACTGCCACTGCTTTCCTCCTGCCACAGGCAGGACAACATCCCACACCAGGAGCTCGTGAGCGAACAGGAATGAGAAGCTGCCTTTTACAAAGCAGAGGAGAAAACAGAAAGGCATCTTGAGGAGCCTTGAGGACAGTGCTACACGTGTCTGAAACTGCAACACAAGCAAGAGACTTCAATTTCTTCTTCAGTGCTATTCTGGGATGGAGTGTGCTGCTCGGCAGTAGCACTGGAGACATGCAGGAAATGATTGCCACGACAGTAATCTGAGCAGACTGCGTGAGTTGGGATGCTACTTTTGTCCCTCTTTTGAAAGGAAGTCCATACTCTGAGATACCAGCATCAAAATACATTAGGCGGGCCATAGGGCAGCATTGGATTAAACTAGTTTGGAGCCATTTGTGAATTTGCAATCCCTTTGATAGGACCGTATTTATTTTCTTTACACTGCTATGGTAATTGAGGAATACTGCTGTGTATTTTGGAGAAAACCCTTAGAGCTTGGAGCCACTTTAACATGTTTGTAGGAAGAAGCATGGCAATATGTATTCAGGAGTACCATAAAGGAAATATAGCACTGTCATTAAATACTTGTCCTATAGAAGGGTAGTCAGGGCCTCGTCTCTGTCTTAGGTACCTCACAGGAAATTTGCTTTTAGGAACTTACAGGCTGAATTTATTCAACTGGCTGAACAAAGAGGGACAGCATAAGGCACAATAAAGAGGTGCAACCTGCCAAAGGTCATACAGGGATGGGGTCCCTGTGCCCACAACAGCAGCCACATCTCCAGAGCCTCAGGCCACTATCTGCTGCCTGGAAGATGTTCCCTGACACATGCGATTGCAACCCTCTGCACAACATTGACTGCAGGTGAGATGAATTGTCACAGTACTCTGAAGTGGCTATGAGCATATATTTAGGCTTATTGAGCTATAAATCTAGGAAGCAATGAGTTCAGGTGATTTCCAAGTTCACCTAAGTTTTATGAAACCTATTTTTTAGCCAAACAACTGCAAATGAGCAGTGCCTGGTGACATTTTATTACATTTTCCCTTATTATGCCTTAGTGGTAAAGTGTTCTCACCAATCAGCATTGCAGTATCAGAGAGACTGTTAAAGACAGTAACCTAAAGAAAGCAAAGATAATAGATTTGCTTGTCTGTCTCTACGAAATGGGCTTCTTTTCATTGTGCAGTGCAGCTTAGAGCACTGATTAAAACAATAAACCAATACAATGGTCAATTAAGAGAGTGGAGAAGCAGGTATGCCACTCAAAACCAGCAGCCATACCATAGGAATAAATCAAAGTAACAGCAGCACTGGAGCAAGGAGCAGTTTACCCTGAATGTTATACCAAGTATTCTTGAAATCAACGTTTTTCAGTGATGCTATTCAGCATATTTACACCACACTAATGAGGAAGAGCAGAGCATCATGGATTTTGCTTTTCCAATTACATTAACAACATCAGTACCTGATTTATTAATTTACAGTTATCCCTACTTCACAGAAGAGTATCTGCCCATGGAAACACCCCTGGTTTTATGGTGCTATTAATGAACAGCACCTTCATAGAGTTTTCAAAGACTGATGAAAAAACCAGGAGCTTAAAGCCAAAGCATGTTACTATTTCCTCCCTGTACATTTTGGTTAACGGTGTTGTAAACATAATTGCCAAGATCCAGTCAGTGGAATGTGCATTTTATTTCCATTTTTAAGAGCTTACCTCAGGGTCACCCATTTTGCCACTTGTGACTTCTCCAGGCCTGCTTAATGAATACCAGAAGCCTATTGTGGTGTCCTCCTTCTCTCTCATACATTACGTATGAGTTGGCAGGCCCTGTTAGCCATTTGGAAAGCAGACCTATCGTGAGGTTAGCAGCTCATTAAATGCTGTTCCTCAGAGCTAATAAACTCACATTAGCTGAATTCTACATTGCAAGTGACTGGCAAAGCTCAGCCCTCCCTGTTGCATTCCCTGGCCATCACACAGCACGGTGCACTGCAGTAATTAACATGGAAACGCATGCTAATTCTGTTGATATTTGATATAAAGCACTGTTGCCTCAAAGTGGTTGTCAAAACCATGTTTGCTGATAATAAACAGTTCCTATGCAAGTGAATGTGGCAGCCGGCAGCCTCCATGTTTATCATATTCCAGTGTTATGGGCTCTCAACTCTGAATATTCATGGAGGGAAATTAAGCTGTCATTTTTGGAAGCTAACAGTAGTCAATGCTTAATGCCATTGGGCTTTGGTAGAGTTTTAGGTTGTGTAAGAAAGAAGAAGCTAGACACATGATCCATTTTTAAAGTAGCAACTGAAAGGAAGCCTCCTAAATGGCCATGTTTAGTCATCAAAATAAAATACATTCAAGTAACTGCATACTTGTAAGGTTTACAAACAAATAAAACACTCTAGGCCTTAATTCTGCAAATATTTATACACATGCTTCTATAAATATCTGGGAAATTACAACTTTCTGTCAGCGCCTCACTTTCAGCAGTTAGTTTTCTAAACACTAGGCCCATAGCCTGTTGAAATACACCTAAGCAAATAAATAATGAGTATGCTAGTTACTCTGGGGATGGCTCTGTGCCCTGCTTACAATTCAAAGGGTCCACCTTCCTCCAGCTTGTGGTTGCTAAATGCTCCGAAAAGATTCACTCACTATTTTCAACAATGAGAGAAGGATCAACAGATTTGATGTCCGAAATGTCCATTTGGGACAGAGTAGCCAGGGAGAGCGATGGCACGAAGAGCAGAGAGCTGCATTTCCTCATGATAGTCAGAAGAAGATCAGAGGAGGAGCATTCCAGAAGAAAGGCTTTCCACCTCTCAAAGACATTTGACAAATCAAAGTCAGCGAGTGGCTGGTAACTATCCTAATACCCTCTAAACACACATTGTACATGCACATACAATGAGGTTTGATCTATTGGACTCTGTTGGTCACCAGATGAGAGCACAAGTGGCACAGCAACAGAAAAGGAGAAGACAGCACAGACCTTGAAAAGCCTGAAAGAAAGCTCACGACAGGCACAACGTCTGCTATCCATTTTATGTGCGCCATCACTTCACTGACCTTCTTGTACGCTCTTCTTCCAATGGGCCCTGGAAGGAGCTAAAATATCATTCCTTACAAACAGTTATGAAAATTAGGAAACAGAAGCTTCTTGTAAGGAGGCTTTCTAGGATGCCTATGCTACCACATCTCATTCTTCCCTGGTCCTCAATAACCACTCCTGCACACAGGGTTGTTTTTCAGAGCTGCTTGTGCTGGTGTTACCCCAGAGCAGTGAGTCTGTGGCTTTCAGTTGCTATGAGATTTGCCATTGTAAGAAGGGAGTCCTTTCTGGCATTCCTGTGTTGCTAAGGATTGTATGGTTCCTATCCCAAACTGCAGTTTCTCACAGCAATCATATATTCCCTGGGATAAACACCTTAACTAAAATGCCATTGTGCCATCTCTTTCTGCATGAGATCACGGTTTTGTTTTTAAGAAGAATGCAGCAACAAGGTGAAAGAAATGCAAAAGTGGGCTATGGGAAGCTAAGAGCATTACTAATTCCATCTTCTACCTGCCTGCAATCCTGCGATACTGCTGGAATGAAAGCATGAGATCCAGCAGAAGCAACAGGCTGCAAACGGGATCCTGGGCACTGACCAGCTTCCCCTGTTCCAGCAGAACCAATCTGGCTGACTTTAATAGTTATTCATGCCTTCCAGCTCTCAGTCACAAGGCTTGGACAGAAAGCAGAGATTGATTTAACAGAGAATGAATGTAATACTCTGCAAGTAGCTTAGACTGCAGCAATTAATCAATTACTCAAGTACATTCCACTTTAACACATCCATTACTATTCTAATCTTTAATCAACTGCTTGTGGTTCCTGCATTTCTGTGTGAAGAACAATATTCACTTTGCAGAGGAAAAACACTGCTTCCAGTGCCAAACATGAAAACCCATAAGTGTGTTGACCACTGTCTAATGGGAACAATCCTGTAACTAATGGCTGACAGACCCTGCTGGCCCTTGCTGTGGTGGTGTTTCCTACACCCGTTACAAATATTTACTGGAGATTAGTAGCAGAAACTGATCTGACGAATGTTTTTACCTTTATGTCTCAGCTTGGCACATGCAACTGGAACTTCTACAACCAGCTACTGAATTTCCTGAAGTCAGGACTTTTGAGTTGGGATTTATCTAATTTATTTTTTTTCTGAAGAGGAGGAATAAAGTTTGAAAACTGGTTGAATCACCTCCAAGCGTTCAGCCGTATCGCTCCCTTTCTCCCCCTCTTCTGGCTCTACTGTAGGGTAACTCCATTTCCAGAGAAGACAGCCCACCAGAGCATGGCCTGATCCATTTAAGGCTGGAGAACCTCTTCCCTGACTTCAGTGAGTGCCAGAGTATGTCCACAACACACTCTTGTTAATTTTTTGATCCACTATTCTATCAAATGAGTGACCTTTATGTTGACTGACCTCTTCATCAGTGTTCTGGGAAGGAGACCTGGGGACAAAAGAGAAAATGTGGGCTGGGGGAGGAAAAGTGAGATCTCGGATTGAAGGTACAAGTGGATCAAAAATTAGCTGCAATAGTGAGAAAAGTGTATTTGTTGATAATAAGGCCGGGGTTTGATGTGCGTACAGACTTCGCTATCTAGCCTTTCATCAAGAGCCAGAGGATTTAGCCTTCAGGCATGAGAGATGGAACAGCTTAAAATGGTCAGTGACCACCGAAAGGATTAGCACATTATTATCTTTATAATCCACACCATTTACTTTTTCAGGATTGACTGAAGTTAATACAAAAGTGATTAGTGTTCTGGTTTTGCCAAAGGAAGAGGTTGTTTATGACTCCGTTCCCACACATGGCCTGTAATAAACAGATAGTGCTGGCTGGGAAGTGGCCAACACCAGAAAGTTTCATCATCTACAATACATTCACAGAAACAGACGTGACCTGTGCAATTCCTAATAAGCACCTGGACCTTCTAAAAGTAAAGCAAAAGTATGTTACATTACCTCACCCTGCAAGCACACAATAAAAGGTGGCGTGGAAAATCCTTCAGCTTTTTTTGCCTTTGCTAGACAACGTGCTATTTTTACAAATGTGGGCTAAGCAGCCCCCAGCATTCCAGGATCTCAGTCAGCCCCCGAGAAGTCATGCCTAAAAAATGCTGAGATGTTAAAAATAATCAATGTTATTTTTTGGATATGCATTCTCTAGCCTCTGAGAATTCAGGATTCATATTTTTCATTCTCACTTCACATTTATGACGGCTGGAAATGGATTTGGGTTTAAATGAAAGCTGAAAATCTCGGGCCATCACAAAACTTCAGCATCTAAAGGTTTTAAGAAGAATCCTTAACCTGGTTTTCTCAAACCTATGTGATTTAAGATGTTCTCAGCCTCTTCTTGAGAATAGCACAGGGACCTGAGACTTCAGGATTGTGTCCCACCCTTTCCAAACTGGACTTGTGTTCCTAGAGTGCATACCATTGTAAAAGCTATTTAGACGGCTAACTGCTACTAAGTTGAGTTACATGCTTCTCTATTTTTATATAGGTGGTCCAGTAGAACACTGGTAAGCTGAAAGGATGAACAGAGGGACACATGTAGAGATACCAGAAAACTTTCTTCTTCCCATCCTCTTTTTTACACCAGTTAAATTTGTTTCTCTCTTTGAAGCAGACTTGGAGAAGTAGAACTTGTTTCTCCAAACCTCCCCAGCACTTAACAGAATCAAATCAAACTAAGTGTAACACCTGAATGCTGCCAGTCCTTTATATATGAATAAGTTTTTAGCTTTTCAAAGAGAGAGACACAAGGACGCCCTTTAGTCTTGCAAACAGCATGAAGTTACACAAGGCAAATAGCTCAGCTTACCCCTACAAACCCCAGACTGGGACAGCTCTGGCTTGCAGCCGATCCTCTTCAGTCTGGTACAAAACCAGCAGTGTGTGCCTTCACACACACACAGCCCAGGCAGGATTCTTGCTCTGCTTGGTACACGAAAATAACCCATCCCAGGCATTAGTGTATTTGCAATGAATACTTCTACAAAATCTCTCCAGCAGGTAAATGTTTCTGTCTTAAGAAAGAGGCTAAAATCAAAGGTGAAGAAATTTACTATGGGTTGATTCCTCTAGTTCTTCATTCACTTTGAGGCTCAAAAGACAACAGACAAGTTTGTGAGTACTTTTGAGTCCTTTCTTTTCTTCCCCAGTTTGGACTGCAGATCAAACGTGACCTGCTCCAGAACTTTGAAGCTGATTAGGATTTTAAAATATCTTTTCTCATTTAAAGGTTATGTCTGTATTGCAATCACGGTATCTCAAGTAGGTGTTCTGGGCTGGCTTCAGACCACTTAGAACTCGTACTGTGAACAGTGTGACTTGGGTAGCATGGAGACTGGTTTTGGCCTGCAGCCCAAATGTTTACTTAGTATCTGGGGAAGCCTTTGTGGCCTATGCTGGGTTCCCTGCTCCACTGCCAAGAGCAGCTGAGCCAGGCAGCTAGCTGGGGTTTAAATCCCTGGCTTCCACAGCGCAGGCATGTGCTTCAGCACTTGTGCAGCCAAGGCAGAGCATGCAACCACCTTGCACTGTCAGCCCACACAACTACTGCTCTCCCTTTCACCTGGCCTGGTGCTTGGTGAGGCAGCACCTATGTTGTGTATGCGACATGTTTTTCATGCGTTAGCAAACACCTTCAGCAACTACACACGTTTGTAAACCTCAGCTGCCAGCTCACACCAACCTTCCCCCTCCCTCCTGACCTTGGCACTGGTGGAAAGTGCCTGAGCCCAAAGGGAACTAATTCCCTTGTGCAGGGCAGCTGCCAGTTCACCGCACTCTGCGGTGCCAGAGCAGCCCGAAGGGGCCAGGGGGATGCAGAGCTGGCTCTGTACACCTACCTTTGTAACAAAAGTTACAAACAATTTAAACTATATTTAAATGAGTTGTCACTCTCCTTCCGTTCTCTGTATGCATTTCATCCTGCATCTCAGTTTCCATTAGGATCGATTCTTGTAGAGAGAGGCTTTTAAGACAATAGTGCAAAAAGCTCCCACAAGGATTCAGGTAATATACTTCCCAATCACATGGCAGACAGGTGGAAAACATGAAAGGAAAACAGTCAATAGCTGCTTGCTATCTCACCCCCTCAGAACTGCAAGAATTTCTTGGGGAGCTGTGAATTACTCCCCTGTTATTCTTGCTACATTATTATTTTGAAGTGGCTCATGCCTGTGTTACTCGGTTGCCTGCTTTGTTTGCTTATCAGTTTGCTGGGTGATGTATAATTAACAAAGCCCTGTTTTACCACCTCACTCACAGATCCCTTCAGATAACACACCGAGTGTGATAGCAAGAAAAACACAATATAAACTTCAAGTGCTGCAGCTTCCTCGTGCATTTATTGAAACTCTCCCTTCTGGGATACGTGTCTCTCATCAGAAATGGCTCTGTGCTGCAAAAGGCAGTATTTCTTTCCTGGTGATGTCCATGAGCATGACAATTTGTGAACAGCAGAAAGCACTGACTCTGATAGCAGGTGAGGCTGGACAAGCCTCTCCAAGCCCTCAGCATCCACAGTTCCTGACAAAACTTGCCAGGAGGTACTCAGCCTGTGGAGATACACCTGGGGATGGTGATCTCAGATTTGAGCTAGACAATACATTTCCAAGTGCTGGGCTAGATATGCCACAAAGTGTTTGCCACAGAGAACAAACTGCACCCCCTCTCCCATGCACACTCTGCCCTTGCTCCTTCTGCACCAGCAATCTGGACACCCTTCTCCTTTCACCTCTTCTCTAGAGTCTCAGTCTGTGTGACACACTTGATGCCACCTCTGTTGTCTCTTTTTAACATGGCTTTTATTTGTCTGTCATTGAATCTACAGCTCCTGTCCAGCCTTTTCTCATGTCTTGACAACAGCATCTCTTCTTTATGAAGCAATTTTGACCTTCTCTGTTTCCTTCCAAATTCCACTGTGTGACTACTTCTCTAGCTCACCACTCTAAACATGCCTTTTTCTTCTCCCCCTATTTAATGCCTCCTCACTACATCAAATAAAAGCAAATTTTATTCACTTTCAGGATTTTCCAGAGCCTATCGTCTCTCATACACTATTTATGTCTTCTCCCACCTTCAATAAGCCTGTCACACCACCTTTCATCAAACACAAGATACATTTTCAAACATCTTTTGTTCTTTCTTCTGTGCTGTATCTCAAAGATGTGGACGTCCAGCAAGTTATCTCATTGACCTCTTTCAAATCCTTCCTCTTAAACCTTCTTCGGTTTCATACAGAAGTGAAACTTGGCTGAGTTGGTAGCCATGGATGGGCAGGTAGGCACTGATGCTCCCCATAAGAAGCTGCTCTGTCTCCTTGTGTTTGTTTTACCCACCTGTCTGGGTCCACTGATGGCCTCCTGTCTGGGGAGCTCCACGCTGAGCTATTTAAGGCAGGGGCTGGTTTTTTTCACTCTTACTGAGTTTCTGAGCCGCGACTGGGAAGTGCTGCTTAAAGGTAAGTCCTCTGTAATATGATGACCTTTGTGGCTTAGAAAAATGTAGCCCAGGTCTATTCATTCACATTTTAAGAAGTTTACATTTGCTTGCAAACTCATTCCTTAAACCCTGAGCACAGCCCCCAGTTGAGAAATGCCTATGCAAAACACTTTTCTCAACAGGTAAGAGAAACTTCAGTGTTTCTTGAGAGTAGTTTCCTGAGATTGTGCTGTTGCTGTTTAACACTGTCGCCCCATCTAAACCTTGGTAATAGGTCCTATGTAAAAATAAGGCAAAACCTGTTCCTGTAACCCATTTAGGGTGCAAAGAGCATTTGCATCACCTGCTATCACAGCTCAACTGTTGAGCCATAATCTACAGACAAGCGACTCATGAACCTGTGGTAACTCACACACCTGCAATCATCTTCCACATCCTATCCGCAGGGAGGATTAAAGGGAAACCATGTTCCTCATTGCAGTTCCTTCCTCCCAGTGCAGGAAGATGATGGGTTAGGTTTCAATTCCTTTCCACACTGTCAGTGGAGCAGAGATTTGGTCACAGGTGTTAGTTTGGACACTTAAGATTAACTCTTGGTGGCTGAGATAAAATGAGCCTGTCAGCTTAATGGCTGAAGGAACTTTGGTATACAGCACAAAGAGACACCAAGCTGAAAGACACTGTCTGAAAAGGGAAGGAAACCTTCACGTAAGGGTTCTTAACTGTTCTTATTTGGCTGGGGGGGGGGGGCATTAGGCAGGATGGTAGAGAAGTAGGTCTGTAAGTCTCTTGTTCCTTTCTCCAGACACAAGGTAACAGTGACCTGGCAGCAAAAGGATTAGTCTTTTTCAGACAGCTGCCTTGCAGAAGGAGGTACTACTATGGTATCCAAGCAATGCTGGTATCACTTCAAGCTCAAAATGAGGGACAAGGTTAGTAGGGCACCCCAGCATTACAGTCAGCAGGGTAAAAGACACCTTTTCCCCTAAGTTGTCACACTGCTCTTGCTCAAACCAGTAGTAACAAATAAGAAAGACCTATTCTTCACACAAGGCTTGCATTGGTTTACCAAAATCAGGTTTGAAGTCAAGTCAGTTCGGCAGGTAGGAAATCCCAAGTGAATGCACTTAACTTAGTGCACAGACATCAATTTCGCTCATCTGAGTTACTGAAATAGACAAGTAGACTAAATCAATACAAGGCACTTGTAAATGGATTTAGAAGAACATTCATGTGGGGTTTGTTTCAATTTAACAAGTCATGTTAAGGAGCAATTTTAGTTAAAACCAAGTAAGGTTTCTTTGTTGCCTATCCTTAAATGCTAGATTATGACCCTCATTGCCCCCAAGAGAAAGCACAGAGGAAAGCAACCCTTGTATCTTTGAGCAGGCTACCCTCAGGCTCTGCATCAGATCGCACAGAGGGTGGATGTGAAACTGGCTATTGGAACCCTGTATCAACATCCTGTTGCTGGGTCAGTGAAACAACTGTCATGCAATGCCAAAGCATGTCAACACCAGTCACATTCTAATGCCAAGAGAGACAGTGACCTCCTCAAGTAACCTCTGGGATGCTGCAAACAACACAGTTTCCATCTTCAAGGCTACCCCTGTGCCAAGCCTGAAGCAGTAAGGCAGCTTTCTCATGCTGCTCATGGAAAGACCTTAGACTTGGTTTGGACACCAACGACAGCCAGCCAAAAAAGAGTTTTGAAATGGCCCTGCAGCCATTAAAGTCCTCAGAGACAGGACATTATTTCCATGTCCCATAGTTTCTTTCCTTGGACTGGCACCATAAGGTAACCTGCCGCAACCTGTCTCCATACAGACATTCTGTCTTCCCAAAAACACCCGAATTAAAATAAGATAGAGGGCAGCTGGCTCCAGAGAAGGATGCAAGAAAGAGGAAGAGATATTAAAAGTGGATGTTAGAGGATATAAGCAGGTGCCCCGTTTGACACTCCTGCTCTGACAAGCAAGCAGTAATCTGCCCTACTCCAATACAGTGGGATGGAAGGTCCCTTTCGCAGAGCAGCACACAGGCAGCACTGCCACTTCTTCCTTGGAAGCAAAGCAGTAAAGCTGGATAGGCCACTGACAAAACAGTGACTGCAATTACATGGGGTTTTTTCTATTTATACCAGAGGCTAAATTAATAGATTAGAATTTACTTCCAGTCAGTGCTACCAGCCTGAAGGGCAAAGGGAGCAGAATGAGGTCAGCAGAAGTCATAGCTCATTCAACCCATCAGCATAGTCAAATTTGCTCAGCAGTTTTGATTACTCTTCCAAACTTCAAGGCTTGTTTGTGGTAAGAAGGTTTTTTAGAAAGGAAGGAATAAAAGGCTAAAACTAAGGCCACATTAAGATATTAATAAATCTCCCAACTAGCAAAACTATGATCTTTATCTGGGAAGCTGAATGCTTCTGAATATTAAATCAAAATCATCCAGCTCTGAACATCTAGAAGTCTTGTTTCTGGATGAAGTGGAGGCTGTAGTGAGATTTACCAAACTTGCACTGACTGTACAGCCCATGGAATTAAGCTGTTACACTCATTACAATATCCCTCTCAGTCTTCTTTTGACACACATGGAAGAGGATACTGCCCTTGCAACCTTACTCTATGCATATTTTAGCTTGGTGCCTCCTTTTAAAACATCAAGTATCACTTAAAGATCAGCACTGCCTAAAGCAGAAGAGCCTCTAAGTCCAGCCATTGCTGAAGCATTTCATCTGTCACCTTCACCTGACAGGAGCACTACAACACACACCTGGAACTGGCCTGTATCAGCACTTAAGTGTGACCACCAGAAGCGCACCTCCCACAAGTAACAGTTAACTCAGCAGGAGCAAAGAAAACCACAGCCATGGGGCCACAACAGCATCATTTCAGACCTCCTACATGCCCCGCGTAGGCAAAGAAAAAAACAAAGACAAGACTCAGGTCCTGCTCTGCTCAGTTCATCCTGTACTCAGAGCGTTTCCGAGCAACGATTCCTCTCACCTACAACCGCCTTTGCCACTTTTCCGGCAGCCTCCAAGATGTGGCTCAGGCAGCCGTGCTGACAGCTCTAGACCAAGCTGCTGCCTGGTACTGAGAGCCAAAACCATCTGGGGGCAGCTCTCGGTAATGGGGCTTTTACACTGAATCATAGAAACTAGAATGGTTTGTGTTGGAAGGGACCTTAAAGCTCATCCAGTCCCAACCCCCTGCCACGGGCAGGGACACCTTCCACTAGAGCAGGTTGCTCCAAGCCCCTGTGTCCAACCTGGCCTTGAACACTGCCAGG
Source organism: Strigops habroptila (assembly GCF_004027225.2). Lineage (NCBI taxonomy): Eukaryota > Metazoa > Chordata > Aves > Psittaciformes > Psittacidae > Strigops > Strigops habroptila. Next base: position 4,119,812 of record NC_044281.2, read on the forward strand.
GATGGGGCAGCCACAGCTTCTCTGGGCACCCTGTGCCAGCGCCTCAGCACCCTCACAGGGAAGAGCTTCTGCCTAGGAGCCCATCTCAATCTCCCCTCTGGCAGGTTAAAGCCATTCCCCTTGTCCTGTCCCTATATCCCTTGTCCAAAGCCCTTCTCCAGGTTCCTTGTAGCCCCTTTAGGTACTGGAAGACTGATATAAGGTCTCCCCTGAACCTTCTCTTCTCCAGGATGAACAAGCCCAGCTCAGCCTGTCATTTAACTGAAGAGAAGCATGCATTTCCTGATAAAGAAATAAAAGAACAGTGGTTTGGTCTGTAAGCAGAGCCAGCAGTGTGCTTCCCTCTCCGGGAAAAGAAAGAAATAAAACCTAGGGAGCGTAGTTTCCACCATGTCCTAAGAAACTGCAATTCCTGCTCAGTCCTGGTGAGGCTGGCAGAGAGCACCAATGCTATGGAGACTCCAGACTCTGGATGCCCTGCCAGTGCTGGTCACTGCCCAACTCTCCCAAAACATAGCTTGTACATATCGATTCAACACGAAGGAAAGTATCTTATCAACTCCTGTGTGCTTCCTCCTCAGCCTTTTCTTACACACCCCAGGGTACATCCAGCTGTGTCCACCCCAGCTTCCCCATCACATCACATTCCCTGTCCCCACCACATACGGGACAGGGCACTTTGCCTTTATCCTCCCCATATTTGTCTTATCCTTTCCTACAATACCACTTTTTCACTATTATTAATGGTTGCCCCTCTTCTGCATTACATTTTTTATTAGTGTTTGCAATACTGTGCTCAGGATAACGGATCTTTAACTAGCTGAGGCTTGTAAAGAATTCAAGTATTAGGGGAAGATAATCATTAGTATATCATGGAAATAAAACTCCACCATAGATGAGAAACCCATCTCCTGGGCTGCACATCCACTTTGCTTCTTATACAAAACCAGGAAAGAGTAAAAAGTAGGCTGTGGACTGGGCCCTCAAGCCAGGTCATGGCTGAGTTCATTCCCTAAAGCTCACCACAAAGTTTGCCACTAATTCAGGTGCACTGTTTCAATGTTGCTTTGGCTTAAAAAAATAAAAGGAAACAGCAAGCTTTTCTAAAAGAAATCACAGCAACAGTAAACCAAGGGCACCACTTCAAATTACAACGTGCTTCTGCATTTAATTCTGCACTCCAGAACGAGACAGAGACATACAGCGAGCCTGGAGTTGATCATACTGCTTCAAAATTATCAGAGCTGCACAGACGTTAGGGCTGTGGATCCAGTATAACCTCAGAAGTGATTGCTGCCTGCCCTAGGGTCACCCACAGTAGTCTGAAGCTAGTGTATTGGGTTAAGGCCAAGCATGGCAGCAAGCAGCTCCCCCAAAAAGGCAATTTACCCTGCCAAGAAACAGGTAGCTCATGTGAAACCATGCTGACAGACCTGCACCACAACCACAGCTGAGCTGATTCATTTACAACTTGCTCTGTGTATGTGTTTGCCATTGAACACACTCTTGCAACGAAGGAAGGATCTTACGACTGATACTGGGATGAAGTATGAGCAGTAAACAACTTTTAAATCCTTTTTAAGGCTTTTTAAACCCTTTCATTTCCCAGACCAGGTAAACAAGCCAAGAGCAGATACTTCGGTGAGCTGAACTCTGATGGGAAAGAAAATTCAGTCTAAACCAGATTCAATTATTGTTGTTCAATTAACAAAAATTGGCATGTTGAACATGTGAAGTCAGTTATAGAAGAAAGTCCAAAAAGCTGATATCCTAAGCCATACGTTTCACTTTGAAATGAAAGATGGTGCCTTACAATTGCAGCACTTTCCCCCTTGTTTTTCAAACTCCTCCTTCCTCACAGGATGCTTCCCTGGCTGACATGCTGTAATGTTACAAAAGTTCTCCAAAGCTCTGCTACTAGCTCTCACTGATGTCTACATACAAGAGATTGGAGCAGGTGAGCTTCGTTCACCCTGTCTTGGCAAGAACATTCTGAACCTCTGCAGGTAAACTCAGACTCTGCACCCTGCCCTCGGGTACCTGTGTCCCAGAGCCATTTTCAAAGCTGACTGACTGTACAGCCCTGGGATGGAACTAGCTCTCAGAGCTTGCACAGCCTTTAGCATCAATCTGAGCACGTCTCCAGATGACCACTTAAAAACCAACACAACACCCCCCACAACACCCCAATCTTCTCCCTCCAGCACAGTACAGAGACGTCTTTGATGCTGCCCTTCCTCCTGTGCCCCAGCGTCAGGAGTAGCCGTGGGTTCAACCCAAAGCACGTGGCTATGCTATTTCTGATGGGCAGCAGCAGAAGCCAGCTCCTGGGGGAACTCCAGCACGAGCACGGCGATTGTACGGCGACTGGATGGATGGCTGTGCTCTCACTTCTAAGCCTTAAAGAAATGAAAGCACATCTATGAAAGTTTCACCAAGGGGGAAAAATAAAGCAGAAAAAAGGCAAGGCAAAGGGGTTTCAGAGAAGACAGCCCCTTGAGTGATTTCCAAACATCAAAGAAAAAGGCCTCCAGCGTGTTCTCCTCATCTGATACCTTTGTTCCCCCACTCCACGCCTGCAGGCACGCTCTAGTGATGCTCAAAAGGCTCCTGCAGCCCACGGAGGGCTCTGTGTCCGCACGCATTACCTGCCTCCCGCTCCGATTACCTCACGCTGTCACCTCAGACCAATCAAAGCTCCTTTTCCACGGTGTGAAGCTGGGTGGGACCGACTGGGGAGTCTCAAGTCCCAGAGAACTCCAGCAGGTCTGTATCAGACACGCTCCTGTGCAGCCTGTCTGCTCCTTCACCCGTAACGCAGGTACGGTTCAGGTGAGTGCTTCTGCTGCTGCACCACTAGATTGACTGGCACATACTTGGGTGTTTCCCACTTCCCTCCCTCTGTTCACACGGTGATTTCCCTTCTTCCACAGTCTGCATTTCTCTGCTGATGCTCCCTTCAAGGTTAGCTTTTCCTGCCCACCTCTGCGTTTGGCTCCACAGCTTTTCCCAGTGTTTACAGTGCACACTTCCAACCCCAGCACGCCCAGCTGCATGGAACTGCTGCCCTTGAACGCATCCCTACCATCACGTTCACTCCCGTGGGGCACGGCATGCGTAGAGAACAAGGCAGGCCACGAAGGGTCTCTGGAGGCAACTGTAGCTGTCAGTCCCTTTTACTTCACCCAGTCACCTAAGGAAAGCTCCTGACGGTAAAATCCTTGTTCCCCATTAGGGATCAACTGCTGTTACCTGTGTGCAAATTCAGCAGCAGTGCTTACGTGGGTGAGCTAACAAGAGTTTTCCTCTGCCTGGAAATTGCAGGCAGGACCTGTCAGCATAGCACTGCAGGTGGGTTCAATCTGTTGGAACTTGTTCTTTCCTAGGCTAACACACAACACATCCTCCTAACAGCAGCATGTCCCTTTCACATCCCAACATACAAAGCTTGTGCGATCAAACTCAGGTTCCAATCAAATCTTAATGAGCTGATCCTGCTCACTCCTGGCCCTGCACTGCTGCACATCTGGAGGCTGCTGCAGATGTGCCCAAGTCAGAACAACCCCACATTGGTTTTGCTGAGCCTAGTCCCAGTGCTGGCCAGGCTGAGACTTGTGATGCTGCAACAAACTGGTTTGTGTGTGGGAGCATCCCTGGAGCTAGATGTAGTAAATGAAACAGCTTGGAGTTCATTGCCTCTCCAATCTCTTCATATAGGGTTTCTAGGGAATTTCTCTTGGTAGCAAATGACATGAAAATGAACAGGCATGAAAATACCTTAGAAACACCAATTATTTCCACTATGTAAACCTAGGCGTCTGATTCAACTTTCCTTGAACTCAATGGCACTTTTGTGTTCACAACAAATAGTGCCCTAGACCCCAACTCCTTATTCCTATAAGTTGGCAAGAAAAGCTAGAAGAGGGAGCTCACTCCTGGATTTGGGTCTGTAAGTACATGCTACCTTGCAGACATACAGTGCAAAGCCACTGCAATGCCTTTGCTGAGCTTTAAGTAAAGCCACTAAACTTGACACCAGATCCCCAGAGTTTCCTGTCACTTTGAGCCCTAGATGTCAGCAGCCCCCCACTGCTGGAGGCTGGCCCCTCTGCCCCACCAGTGCTCACAGTTCATGCCACCACTGTGGGCGGGCAGACAGGACTCACCACCCGTGGGGCAGCTGAAGAAGGCATCTTGCTCAGTAACCTGCCTGTTCCTCGGGGGTGCTGATAGGTTACATTCCCCATGTAACACAAGACTCTAATTATTTTACAAAAGCACCTAATTCCTTGTCAGCTGTAGCCTGTCAGAAGGAAATAAGAAAATCAATGAATTCAGAGGACTGAATGTAGAGAGAAAGAGGAAAAAAAAGAAAAGAAAGAAAAAAACCACACTGAATTTAACACTTCTTGCACTCATCAAAACAGAAGAAGATTACTACTGGAGTAGCAAGGATTTTCATTTCTAAACTACCTAGTCAAGACCAGAACTTGGCCTGGGATGGACACCCCAACTCTGTCTTTCTTTTCCAAGCAGGTGGGGAGCTGGGTTATATTTTTTCAGCAGTGCTGTTGCTATAAACTGTGCCATTTCTTCCCGACTGGAATGCTGATTGCATTTTACTTAAATTATAGTGTAGCTCAACACAGATCTGTCTGCCAAAGTTGGGTGTTTTGAAATGCCACCCATTCCTGACCTGTGTGATTGCAATGGAGGGATTACTGTGTTCAGATGTTTAAGCATGTGGCTAGAGAAATCCCTGTGCTGCTAAAGCTCTCCCTCCACTGAAGTCAGGCAAAGCTACTCACTCCATTACTGGAAGGCTTCAGTGTTACTGGATTTATCTTGATTGCCCAAATTTCTAAAGAGCTAAAGGGTGTTTCACACCTCCAGAACATGGAGGATTTTTTACTTCATAGTTGAAAAATGTGTAGATAGAGAGAACTACTGCAGAGAGGTGCGAAGCAGGAACTGCCAAGAAAAAGAATGAATGGCATTATTACTTTACATGGCATTATCAGGTGACAGTGGTAAGATACGTGGATGTATTTTATAATGACATTTAAACTAACATTTGTCACTGTTAAAAGTTGAATTCCACATCGCACCAGATCCTCTAATTAAAGTAGGCAAGCATTATTGGTTCTGTTGCAGAAGTGGTGATTCACAACAGAAAGCAGCAGAGGCGTAGGTTCCCATAGGGCTACGAAGGATTTCCTTTATCTACTCTAAACCCCAGTGCTTCCTCCCAATCCAGTACCCTTCTTTACCCAGCAGCCATAAGTAAGATCCTGAAAGCCCAGAACAACGTGCTTCTGTTTGCAGAGACCACAGTTAGACAGGAGCCATCTGCTGTGTCCACCTTGCTGGGTTATTTAGCCTAAGCACAGGACCCAAGCGGTGCAGTTAACACTGTTTCTAAAGCTAGCTAGGCTTCATGCTAGCTCTAGGATCCCTGTACAGAGCACTGCTGTGTGGTGTAGACATGCCCTGAGTCAGCTGTGGTTAGCTGGTATCAATCTTGACAGAGAACCCTGAACACAACATCTGTAAAAGGGCTTAAGTACAAGTTAGGTACTAGTTAACTTATAAATTAAAGCACAAATTAAATTATCCACTGAAGAAAGTAAAGGGCAATTTAAATTTCAGTTCATTATGAAGTCAAAGCAAGGAAGCCAATTTACACCAGCTGAAGATTTGGCTTAGTTTCTCCTCCCCATGATTTTAAGCCCTGTTCTGTTGCAGGAGAGGATGTGCAACATGAAGTTATCCTGCTGCATGACACTGGAGACTTATGTCAAGCCTTCTGCATATTACTTTCAATAAACTGTTTCAGACCTTTTGCAATCCACTATAGACATTGCACAGTTTATGTGAAAATACTGGGGGGCAAGGGGACACCAGCAACCAACTTGATGTGGGATCCTTTGAATTTCCAGTTAAAGGCATTTACCAATATATCGTTATTATGATGAGCTTTCTGTTTAGTTCCAAACAAGGCTGCACACTTCTAACACTAGAGACAGAACTGAAAATAGTAAAACACTCTGAAATTAGGAAAGTTGAGTGTAAATTGTTGATCACTAAGTTGCAAAGTATTGTAGACATTAGTTATACCATTTAGCATGACAAAAGCATATCCAAATCCTTCAGAGAGAGTGGGTAAAATTCTTACTGCAATGTAAAAAACAATGTCCCACCCTTGTTACTGAACATAATAAACTCATGAGCATTAATCTCATGGGGCTCAAAATCAGTATTTGTGGCTGCATACAATTTGCCCTATTTGCCTTGAAAACACCTGTGAGCAGCTTTCTGCTAGCTGGAGGCAGTTGCTCCTCAGCTTGCAGGTCCCTTATCTGGGATTCCAGAGGGCCAAGCCTGCAGAGGTAAGCTGAGGAGTGCCTGGCAGCGTTCCCAGGCACTGATGCCAACTGGCAGAGAGCAGCCTGAATCCATGCTAGTAACTGTCCCTGTGCTCAGCGCAGGGTGGCTGTACACCAGCTGCCAGCAGAGATCAGCCTCTGGACTCTCCTGGTGTCAAATCATGCCTGTGAATGTCCGAGGGGAGCAGTAGCTGGAATAGGGCAATATTGGTTTCCAGGACATAGTCTCACTGCCCTGGGGGAGAGGAGACAGCCATGAGCTAGCATGCACATTTCATTTATGAGCATGTGGGCAGCCACAGCCTTGACCTTTCTCTCCATAGGGACGAGGTGAGCAAGGGGAACCCGTGGCACTGTGCCTTCGAGGTCTATGACACCACACAGACGAGCCCTCCTTTCCCAAGGGAAGCACAGCCATGCTTGAGGTGTTCCTCCCTTTTCCTCTACCCACTAGCCAGTTAGCAAAGCTGTGCTGGAATACAAATGCCCCTGTGGTCAGTGCAGCTCAGAGGACACAGGGAAAGGAGCCCTCCTGGGTAGTCACAGAGCTACTGCAGCTTCCTCTCCAGGGCAGACAACAGCAGCAGCCCTGCACGCAGAGGGGACCAGGGGGATGCTTTACAGAAATCTCTCATTCCTGCATGTATCCTAGCAACACCTCTCCGAGGTTAGAGATGTGATGCCTTTGCCACCTGTTGCATAGGAAGCCTGAGGCAAGTTACATATTGCTTTCTTCCCAGCTCGTCCCACTAGTATGAAGCCGCAGCAATAAAGGAACACGCCACAATGGGCACAGCCCGGCCTCCTCTGCTGAGGCTGGGTGCCACACACAGGCATTCACGGCTCTAAACACAGCAGCAACATGCATGTGGGCCAAGGAAAGGTCCTGCTGACACAGGCTGAGGGCTTTGTGATCAAGGCAATAAAAAGGGGGTGTCCTTAATCCCTGCTGCAAAAATGCTTAATTTGCGGTCACACTGCGCTGAAGGAGCTCAGGTCCTGAGCAGGTATCTAAATAAGACCTCCAAAAGGGTTGTAGGTCCAAAACGTGCACAGTGAACAAAACTGAAGGAAAATTCAAAAAACCCCAAACAAGAGACTGGATGAAAGGTTGTCACCTTTTCCATACAAGATGACATTCTTCTCCCCATCGCCCCTTAACAGTTTTTTCTGAGGGGGGGAAATGATATAGAAAATGTTCTAGAAATGATCACAGAATTCACAAATTTGGTTTTGCAGAAGCATTAAAAAGAATTTAAGCAAAATTTTAAAAAATAAAACACATGACAAAAATCTGTAGAAGGGGAAATGGACAGTGGATCACCTTTTACACCCAGTGAACACAGTCCTTTTCCTATCGTTCTCCTGCCCATCAAATTTGATTTCTTTTCTTTGGCTATCACTGCCCAAACTCCTTCAGCTACAATATTAATTTGTCACTTGAACCTCATTTTATCTTCTCATTTATCTGCATTCCTGCAAAACAAGCAAGTAAGAAACTACAGATTTTTCTGGGGTTTTTTTGTGCTACTGAACTAATCACTGCTGAGCCCATTTTATTCTAATATATTAAAGGAATTCAAGGGTTGCACAAGCACACGCAGGGGAGCCTCTGTCCTCAAGGCCAATAGGGAAGATGAGGTTATCACTGCTCAGTCAAAGATACATCATTTGCTGTAGATCTCTCTTATTCATCTTCACTCAGAGGAAAATATGGGATACTTCGTAAGTGGTTTTGGCACTTGTGAGTTATCCCTCTTTCCCCACTCATGAAGATAAATGCCATAATGAAATGCAGCCATCAGGTATTCTCTGTATTTGGAGTACTCAAAGTGTGAACAACGATTATGCCCTTTCATTGGATAAGTTAAGGTTGACTGCCTGGCTACCTGGGGAAGACAGGAATGATTTGCACTAGCTCGCAGGCGATGAATGGAAGAAGGTGGCATACCTTCTCCCTCAGCATCGGTTATTCTGCTAAACCCGGGCTGAATAATAGGTTCAGTATGTCAAACCTGCCTTTTCACTTTAGGGCTACTTGGCAGCTGAATCTGCAAGCTGAGATAAGTCCAGCTGAGATGGCAGCAGCCACTTCATTAGCTCAATGTCTGTTTGGTTTTGACGCTTTTGTGGAACCATTAACTGCATTTCTCTAACAAGTGAGAAAAGGAGTGTTTTAGGTAAGATTTGTTGCAAGCATCACATGAATTTTAGGACATGGTCCTGGCCTGCACTATACAAACAAAAACTCCCCTTCAGGTTGACAGATATCAGGAGTGAGAACTGAATCATGTTTCCTGTGTGAGATAAAACTTACTGCCTTCATAGCTGTCATTTATTTTTATAGTGTAAGGGAGGAAATTCAAGCATTCAAAGTTACATTTAAATATGAAAACCTGACAGACATATCTGGCAATAAAACCACAGCTGGTAACAACACACTAAATAATGCAATGGTACTGCACAGGAGGCTGAAACCCTGTCTCTGGCTACGTCTGAGGATAACCTGCAGGTGACAGCAGCTTCCTCATTTATTTAACAGAGGGAGTAGTGTTTGTATTTGTATACTGTGCAGTACTGGGCGGAAATACCCTCAGGAACCCATCATCCAGCACTGCACAAATAAGAGCAGAACTTCCCGAACTTCTGTGAACCAGGCAAAAGCCCTAGAAAGACAGTTCTTTACACACAAGGCAAGCATTAGGTTCCTATTTTACTCAAGGGTAAGACATGCACCATTCAGCGTCCATCTCCTGAAACCTGCAGTGGACTTGAAGGATGCAAACTCACAGGGGCTGCTTCATCTTCGATTTAACAACAAACCACTGGTTGCTCCTGAAGTGAATATAGAGCAGTTGGTAGACGCAGGATAGGTTCAGACACAGCTGATTTATCACAGCCGCACAAGATCACCGACTCCCACGTCCACCAGTTATTTTTATGCAGCTACTAATGCTAAAGATGCGTAAGGAAAAGAAATTAAGTATTAATATGCTCCAGGGAGAGCATTTGCAACAAGAAGCAGGCTGGGGGTTAAAACAGCCAGGTGCATCCTAACCAGTATACAAAATGGCCAAAGAACAGCTGCTGATGAGACTCATGAGGCCCTACACATGCTATCTAGAAAATATTAAGAGTATTTTGAAGCACGCACTGGCTCATTTTCATCACCCAGAAGCTATTTTAAGTGCTCAGTGGAGACAAGCTAGTGTTATTAGGGCACTTCTCTTCCAAGAGACAACAATACTTTTGGAGCCAAATAATCTCATCAGAGGCCTTTGTAAACACCTAAATCAGATGAAGTGGCTGTGATGAGCTCATGGTGGGAAAGATTCAGCAGCTGAACCAAGGCAGGTTTTCTTAGGATACTTGGAAAGAAAGTCAAGCTATTTGCTGGGCAGTTTTGGGGCCGTGCCTATCACGTAAAAGCGGCTTCCAGAGGGAATCTCTGGAGTTGGAGGAACTGCCTAGCTGTCTCAACAAGGAAAATCTTGAACCAAAGCCTACAAAATCAAGATTTTTACCTTACTGAGCAGCAAAGCCATAGCTAAACAAGCACTGAAAGTACAACCCTTGCCTCCTGGCAGAACAAAAGCCTCGGACCCAAGAGGAAAGGGTTCCAGTCTTTCTCTGGCCTTGGCCTCACATCACCTCTCTGTCTCAGTGCCACCCAGCCTAGCGCCTTTTACAAAGCATTTTGAGACCCACAGACAAGAAAAAGTATATGAAGAAAGAGATAATACTACTATGACCTGATGCTATAGCTCTGTATTATGTGAAGGCATAGACAGTCACAATGAACACCCTAAATCAGAAAGATGGGAAAAAATACAGAAACAGAAGAGGAGGAAATTGGCTTATGACAGTGACAGAGAGAAGAGGAGTAGATAGCGGGGATTTAGAGACCTTGGGAAGCACTGTGATATCAGCATGGTGGTCTCAGTAAAGGAAGTTGTTAAAGATATGACCAGAAGAGCGAGCATGATCAGAAAGAGTCAGCCAAAACTGGTTTATTTTCTGAAGTGTTTCAAGCCTCCTTTCCCCTCCTCTTTTCGAAAGCTTTGCTGTACAGCCTGGTGAGGGAACTGGAAGCACTTGTGTGCTGCTCTGAATATTGCAACACAAAAAAAGCAGAGCGAAGGCTGCCTAAATATAGTTCAGAAGGCTCCCACGTCTCTGTACTCTGGTTCAAATACCACATCCAGCTCAGGTCAGTGACTTTCAGTCAGCTTTTAGCCACAAGCAGAAGTAAGGCCATTCCACAATCACCAAAGCTTAGGGTAGAAATTATCATAGCTGATGAATAAAATGAACCCCCAAAAAAGAGTTTGCAACTGTTTGCACTTTACTAAGTTACAGTCCAGTAATATTTAGCCAATTTTTAATGTCCCAAACCACTGACTGCAGATTCTCAGCTGTGAGAAATGAAATGTTGATCTATCCCACGTCATGAACCAGCCCTGAATTTGCAGATGAACATAAACCCATGACTTGGCTTACATTTTTGTCTCAAGAAAACAAGCACTTTCCCCACGATATACAATGCACTACTTTTGCCTAGAAAAAAGAGTTCTCTCCTACCCTCTTCCTGTTGCCCCTCACCCTCCAGTGCAGCCGCAAAGGGGACACAGCAGCAAGAGCAGAGGCAGAGGGGATACTAAAGCTAAGCTAACTTGGCTGAAAATATGTAACCTGAAGCAGCACACGTGCAATAACCAAGGATCACAAGGAAACCAACATGCTTATGATATCAAAACTAAGGAAAAAACTCATCTACTCTTTCAACAACTATTTCTGTTTCAAATACACGCTTGGCATGACTTCCATACGCAGCCTTTGATCAGCATTGCAAAAAGTACAGTTGTGAACCAAAAGAATGAAGCACTGACAAACCTCTCAAGCAACCAACAACTGCCAGCCCCTCGTGGTGCAGAATGCAAGAGACTGAGGACTTTGGGGCAAAAACTCAACACGCTCATTGGTTTTCTTGCAACTAATCCATCACGTTTGCAAGTTTCACTTACCTGTCAAGTTCTTCAGTCCAAGTTCCCTGAGTCCAAAGTTACCATCCTTTCTGTAGTTGAGAAATATTGCCAAGGCATAGCGCTCTTCGTAGAGTTTGGTCCCACGAACGATGCGCAGGTTCTCCAGTGGCAAGTATTCAAACTGATTCAAAGCCACCAAAACATAGCCCGTGACTTCTCGGATAGACTGAAATGCAAGAATGGAACAAACGCGTCAGAAATGGTCCGTTTTGAATTGTTCTGATTTTCTCATTCAGTGGATGATTTAGTATAATATGCTGGTACCTAATGAAAGAAAAAGAACAAAACCAGAAAGCTCTGGAAAACAAATTCTATTTCAGCTTATTATTTTAAGCACTTTCCAATTTAACGGAGTTTTTAGAGATACTTGCTTGAAAAGCAGAAAATAAAGAGGTTCTTCCCAGTTTTCTTAAACTCAAGCAAAAATTCAAAGTAAAGCATTAAAGCTGCACAAAAGGATGACTTTGCACAACTCAAAGCAGAGAGCAGGTTAAAGGCCCCTCCAGGACATGAGCAGAATCCGCTGGGGCAATGGCAGAGTTCAAGTAAGATTGTCTGCAAGGAACTTTCTGTTGCACTGGGTATTTCAGGGTGAGACAGAAGGGACACAACATGGGGTAAGAGAGATGCCTCTGGAAAAGCTCACCACTGAACAGGAACGGATGATAGAAACGGGGGGCAGGTTTGGAAAAGTAAATAAAGACAAAGCACATATATATTAACACCCACTTTTGTACTTCTAAATGAAATCAATCACTGAACATTTGCAAAGATTCAACTTCTAATTTCCTTTGGAAGTGCTGGAACCATACATGCTGTATAACCCAGAGTTTGGTTAAAACCACTACCAAAACCTTTAGCAAAATGCTTGGTGCATCTTTGGGTTGTCTGAAATCTTTGTCTGCTTTAGATGAACTATTCAGTAACCCTCCTGATTGATTGCCTGGATTGTAAAGGGAAAAAAACACCCCAAAATCAAAAAACTAGAAAGATCTTTTCAAAGTACAAAAGATTAACAGAACTAAGAGGGGTTTAGAAAGAAAAAAGATTTTAAAATGTGTTCTTTTAGAAAATAAAGTTCATTTTAATGAATTTAAATAAATTGGCCTAGAAATCTGCAAATGCCTTTGAAAAGTGTCATTTCAACACACGTAGAGCCCCACCATCCTCAGCAGGACTTCATACAGGCTCAGGGATGCTCCTGCTCCCAGAAACAGGACTTCCATGTTGGAAAGAGTTTCTCAAATACAATTTTCAAGCCTCACCTAACTGCATGCCTGCAACAGCCTACAACCACTGTATACAAACAGGTTTATGTGTGTACCTACATATAGTAGGCAGAAGTTGACATAACTTGTGTGCTTAAGTGGATGCATGTGCTTTTTATTTCCCTTTGGCAAAGTCAATACCTAAAACAATACCCAGAAAGAGAAATTCTGTTTAGAGCAATGGGCACTGACTACAGGTAACATGACGGGGACTCCAGTCAATATCGTAATAAACAGGCGAACAAGAGCAGGCATCGAATTCAATGTGTTGTGTGTGTATCATTACTAAAGGAAAGCAACACGGACTTGCAGCACAAAGGAGAGGCTTCTGCTTTGCTGGTTCAGTGCAGTTGCCAGGATTTCCTGTGTAAATGTGCAAGTGCATTTTAATTAGGTTTATAAAAGTTGATTAGATTATTAACAAGTGTGGCAGTATATATAAAGAAGGGTTTATATGCCACAAACTCTGTGCACGAGTTTTCCTTCTAAAGTCAAACATCTGTATTCAGCTGAAGGTGCTGAAAAAGCTCTGGAGCTATTTCAAGACTTGCTTGGCATCTAAAGAGAGCACAGTGTCATTACAGGACTTTGATGAGAACCCGGCTAGGTTGAGAAGTGTGGTTCAGCAGCTCAATATTAAATGTGGAGCTGCATTATGGTTTCAAACTTAAACAGGGGAAGTTCAGGTTACATATAAGGAAGAAGTTCTTTACAGTGAGGGTGCTGAGGCGCTGGAATGGGTTACCCAAGGAAGTTGTGAATACTCCATCCCTGGCAGTGTTCAAGGCCAGGCTGATGGAGTGTTGGGTGACATGGTTTAGTGTGAGATGTCCCTGCCCATGACAGGGGGTTGGAACTAGATGATCTTAAGGTCCTTTCCAACCCAAACCATTCTATGATTCTATGATTATACCCTGGGACACTGATTCCACTATAACCAGAAGCTTTCCAGCACTTTCATGGTAGTTCTTTGCTTTCAGATATTTCAGCTTAACCAGTTTAGTCAGGAATTTGTTTTTCATCGTACTCAAAAATTTCCTTAGGGTGCCTTTTGCAGCCTCTCTTCAGAACTGAGGAACTATTAAAACTGTATTCATGGATTCAATCTCTCCACTGGTATTCTAGGGACACTGTGATTGCTCTAATTAACTTATAGGGATGTTTAACTTGGAATTGAACTGAAAAAAAACCTAAAAGCAGTTCCAAAACTGCATCTGACCAAGTCCTCCCTGCCAATTTTTGTCTCTTATAAATCACATTTTCTATTTTTAGGGTATGTCTCATTTACTGCTGAATGGCAAGTCCACCTGAAACTGCCTTAATTCAGCATGGCACATACACACACTCAGCAGCAAATCTTCATTCCAAAGTTTAAAAAGAGGAGAAAAGGACAAAGTCTTGTTGCTGGTAATTGTGAACTACTCCAGAAACCCTGTACTTTGGTTGGTTGGTTTGTCAGATTGAAATGACAAATTATGGCAAACATTTTAACGTGCAAAAAGGTCCTTTCCAGTCCCATGTCTTTCATCATATTGCAATGCCTATTTATTTACTAGAGAAACTGCCACATTAATTAAACCAAAGGGTTTCTAATAACTAGTAACTAGAACACAGCAGCCTGACTGACCAAATCTAGTGGTCTCTTACGTTAATTTGGGATTATATTTGAATTTTTCATTCAAATATGAATGAAAAAGGCAGAGCATTAACATGTTGTGCAGGATGGTGTGTTTTCTGACCGGTCCAGCTTGAAAAAACATACTGGGAGCCCAGCAGGCAGCTCAGGTTTTGGCCATTCCTGGCCAGCACTGTCACTTTACCAGTCACTGCAAGTTTTGACATGATGCTTACTGAAAATGGACACCTGCCCACTTGGAGCTCACTCCAAGCCCTGCTGGAGTCACTGCAAAGACGTCTCTTGGCTCCCATGCAGACTCATAAATCCCCACACCAGACGGGATCAGCCAGCCTGATCTCCTCCTCTGCAACTCATTCCACGGTTAGGCATGATTTGAACCTCTCATCCTTTGAATCCACAGCTTTCTTGTTCAGGTATCCTGAACTCAGGTTTAAGATCAGGTATCCTAATACTCTATTTGAGCTGCTTTTGCTTCAGCATTAATCTGTGTTCCACCAAGAAGGTGGAGTGACTCATAGCAGTGGCAGTCTGAGTGTCACCTCCTAGTTTGATTCTCCTGCTAGGGATGGAGGTCCTTGGAAAAATATATTTCTCATGAGTCTGTCCCTCGGGAAAGTAAAAAAGGAAGACAATGATGTAAATAACAGCATTTTGTTCGCAAAACCTACAACTGGAATGAAAGAGCTAAATTAACAGCCAACAGACTTAAATCTAAAAGCTTCCAACAGGGAAAACCAAATGAACTCCGGAAACCTCCATTCTTGATTGTTGACCATTATTATCTTCCAGAACTCCTCCCAACCCCCATTTCAGCATTATTTTGGCTCGATTCCTGGGCAGCATGATCTGGCCTTTCCTTGTCACCTTTCCATCTCCTGAGACATGACCTTTTATGTGAAGAAACCACTAAGTGAGGCAGCATCAGGCTCAGGCTCTCATAGCACTCCTGCTGCTTCGGTAAACACATTTTGGCTCCCCGAAGTTGTTCAGGTACAGCAGCAGAAATGAGCACACAGATTTCAATGATGAAAAACTGAAACTCGCAGGCTCCTGTTGGGAAGGGACAAGGGACACTGCTCCTTGAGCCCTCCGAGCACATGCCTGGCCATTCAAAAGCCGATGAGGAGACACCTCTGAGGATACAAGAGCCAAAGGTGTCTGCTCCTCTGACCCGGTCTGTTAGGTATCAGATCCTGAAATAATAAAGGGCATGCTTCTAGCAGGAAACAAAAAGAGTGTATGTGTAAGGGGGGAAAGTATTAATCCTTTCCAAGTCCAAAGCCTCACGAGCCGCTTTAAAACCACGCCAAGCCATAGGATTCAAGTCTGACATATTTACGAGTAAAAAGCTCTTCACCTATGTTTTTGGACAGGAGATGAGTACTTGTGCTCCACAGCCTGCTGTCCCTAAGGCTCGGCGCTGCCCCGCACCCCAAAAACAGGCACAGTAGCCTATAAACCAGCCTCCCAACAGCCTCTACTAACCCCAACATTGACAATGTCTGTTTTTAAACCTAAAGCTACGTTACCTTTGACGACATGGACCCAGCCAAGGCCTCCGTGTGCCTCCCGCCCCCGTGGCTGCTGCGCCTCAGGGCACACAACATGGCGGCCGCCTCTGCCCTCATCCACCTCAGTGAGCAGAGAAACGGGGCCCGACGTGACACCAGAACCAAAGGTTCTTTTCAGAGGTTCTTTTTCAGGGACAAACTGTAAAAACGAGCTCCAGACAACCCATTCCCTTAATGAGAACTGGTATTAGCTGAGCATGGGTAAAGCTCCCATTTTTGAGCACATTTTAAGCTCCCAACACCAAAGCCAGAATTATGCTGTCAGCTGGGAGTAAAAGGCAAGATTGTTCCTTGCCATCTTATATCACCCTTCGGCTCAAGTCAAACGAAGCTGAGTGAAACAAAGCAAAATAACAGTGAGAACTTCATCATTCTGCCCAGAACAACAGATCAATGAACGATTAGGGAAGCTGATGTTTCTCATAAACACTACTAAGTCTTTTTAACATCTATCAAGGAAGGTTAGGCTGTGGCTAAGGCACTGAAGAGAGCTATATTGTGGGGTTTTATTTCAGCTGCAGACACATTATTTATCCAGTCGCTGACCCTGAGCTGGTAAAGCCCTCGCTGACCTCATCTGACCAGATACGAGTCCTTGGCACAGAATTCAGAGCAACAAACCTGCTGCAGGGGCCAGCTCATGCTTCTGGGACCCCTGAAAATTAATTACCTTTCAGGTTAATTTTTCCCTTTTCCATAAAAGCTAAGTACATTTTAAGTCTGCTTTGATGTCACTTTGAAACACAAGCACAGGACAGGAGGATGAGCTGATGAATGAGTGTGTTTAATTCAGGAACATTAAAAGACAAAGAATGCATATTCAGCATATTCGCTTAAGAGACGAATCGAAAGCCTTTGCTTCTCCAGCGCTTGTTTGCAGTGAGACAGAGGTGCTCTGGTTCCCAGAGGAAGCCAGGGTGCTGCTCCTCAAGGTATAAAGAAAGTCAGCTACTTGGAAAAGTCTGGGGAGGCACAGGGGTTTCCATAAGGGAAGGGGTGCCTTCTCCTTCCACCACAAGGAGGGAAATAGAAAAGGCAAAGAACTTAAATTAGGTATATGTAGGGAATAGGGCAAGTGGACACTTTTCATTCCATCTGTTGCAAATACAGTGATTTCTATTTTCAGGGGCTATCCATTTCACAAGGCAGCAGCAAAGCTCCTCACGTGGCTCAGCTGCCAGCAGATAACAGACATCTCCTGACTCTGATCCAAGAGCTAGGCTGACCCTCCAATGTGAACTGTGTGCTTTGTTGCATTATATTACATCCTAAAAAGTCAAATTTCTAGTGGTATAAAGGGGAAGATGTTTCCTTAGTGCATCATCCTTTTTTTCTCACTCACCAATGGTTAACATGCCGCAGCAAAGTCATGATTAAAATAAGGAATGTGAATAGTCACCACCATGTCGTCTCCTTCAGAATCTTTTTGCACCTCAAGTTGACTTGAACAGAGCATTTCACATTTCGCTTTTTGATCAATTTAAAGTACACGTTTGTATCTGGTTAGAACTGTGCAACATCCAACTGGCTAAATTTCCTTCCTCTTATTATTATAAGGAAAAAACCCACAACACAGCCAAGACTGCACTTGATTAACTTTAAACAAGTTCTCAAAACAACCATAATATCCACCTTCACAAAATGCAGCCGGGCATGTTTGTGAGTGTGCTGGTAACCTAAACCACCATCAGTTCATTTTCATTATTTGTTCGTACATTTTCACCCATGCAATGCAATACATCTGCCACTGTCATAACTAAAAAATTAGGGTTTACGGAAGAGCCACGAAGTGGCCTCTAAACAGCTACAGCACTTGCAATGCTAAGTCTAAGGGAAATGCTAATACCCAAAATATGGATATAGCTAGCCTATTGCAATTTATGGAGCTCAATTAGCTGTTTCATGCATTGCTCATTGATGGTTATGAATTTTTGACCAAGAGATAAACTGAGATTTTCTAAAGATTTCAGGAGATGTATTTATGGGATTCAGGCACATGGCTGTGGCCAGCTTCTCCCAAAGCCCCATCCATAACCTTGAGAAATATGTAGTACAAACTGACATTTCTAATGTCTAAGAGGACAGTCTGCTTAGAGACAACATCAAAGCTAACACAGCGCATGCACATGAAGAATTTTTTCCACAAGAAACTCATGTCTTGTCTCCTTCCACACTTTTCATCCTTCAGTTACGTTAACACTTGTGAAATTGAGATGTTAAGCCATTCTGAGCACCAGCATTTTTCCAGATGCACTGTACAAGCCGCAATAAAAATCCCTCAAGTTTGGATACAATGATTAGTATCAGAACACACATTGTGAGAAACACTTTTCTGGTGCCTGATCTAGAAGCAAGGGGTGTATTTTAACTAGAGTTGCCTTGGGAGCAGCAGATAATTTATTGTCCAAAACACCAATGTTGCAGTTTAGATTCAAATCTGTTACCAAAAAAAAAGGAGGAACTTATGGTAGTCTTGCAGTCTGCTTTAAGATGCATTAAAGGTAGAAGGATGGACTTAGATATAATTTTGTTAAGAGCTACAATTGAGGAGCCTTGTACTGCTGCATGGCTGCAGAATCGAACTGTAAGTCAGTTATTTAAGACAGCTGGTACAAACGTTAAATCATACTCTTGGCCTCACAGACATCTAGTCTTCTTTGGTAACATGCTTACAAAACATTAATAGTATCCTCAGCAACAGATCAATGAATTGAACATAGCATTCGATTTCCTCCACTTTCAAGTAGCAGTTAGACGCCTCTTTTGTTAAAGTCATTGGAAATTTCTAAGTGAAGATTTTGCTACATCATTTATAGAACCCACCTTGGAAGCCGTTGAACTAAAGCTTTGTGTTCTGAATGGCTGGTCTTTACATTTCGTTACTCCAAGAGTGGGACTTTTCACAGGAGAATTAGCTGTGTAGTTATTCATTCACCGAGTTTGATGTAGGAATCACAGTGCTGCATACATGAGGCTGAGGTAACACACCTTACAGAAGGGTCTAAGGAGGGCTTGGAGGCAAAACAAATACCAGTCTAGAATCTATTAAACTGCAGATGAATGCTGAAATCTGGCATTTGGAAAGGAAGCCCCATAAATAATATGTAAGTGATGGTCATGGGCAAAAACATGGGGAGTCCTTGAAATGTGTATCTTACCTCATTTTGCAAAGTATTGCTGGGAAACCATTGTGGGACACAAAAAATAAAATTATTATAAACAAAATAATCGAATAATGTGGGAACGGGAACATTAAATAGAAATGACTGGGTAAAAGACAGGATCAAAATAAACACAAAATCTTTTGCTTTCACATTCTGAAATACAGTTTCTGAAGATGTAGCCAAGAATTCCCCCTGTCGACTGAGTTAGACTTCAGCTCAGGTGACAGCTCGCACCATGTGTCTATGTTTAACCTTCTCAGTTAAAAATATCATCTGATTAGAGCAACTGATCAGGGTTACATCAATATCTGAGAGTCTTCCCAATGTTTTCTGTCTGAAACAGAATTCCTCTGTGTATCTGCTTAGGAAGTGTCTGACTTTCAGGTACTCAGGCTGCCAGAGTGCACACAATAAATCCTAAGCTGTTTATGTTGAGCATCGTTATGGCCTAGACAAAGTCTCTACTCTGTAACAACCCAATCTTCACAGCTAACATCTTTCTGTCCTAAGGAAAGCTATGGATGACTACCTATTTAGCAAGTCAATAAGAATTTTGACATTAAACTGTAATATCTGATTGGCCTTCAAGATATTTGCAGAGTGGTTTCCAGGAGAGTTTGTTGTATCATCTCCCAGGGGAGAACTTAAGTCATAAATTAAATTGGAAAGACTAAAATGAGAGCATTATGCTGTTACAAACGGCTTTGCCATTTGGGCTCTTTAGTAGTAGCTACATTTTGCAGAAACTCAAAGCACATCAGCTTATAGCTGTCCAGTTACAGAATTTCCAACTGGAGAGATTGATGCTTTTTGCTTTCTCTGCTTTTGGGAGCTTAAATCAAGTAAATCATGGTTTCTTTCCAGGCAACATAAAATTGCACAAACTGCTACTTCATAAACCAAATAATATCAACACTTTGGGAGGATTTTAGGGAAGTAATAACCATGGGAAAACACATCCTCTTTTATGAATGTTCCACAGAGAGCCATACCCTGTAAGAAGCCGTGAGCACATTCAAGGGCCTTGGGATGCTTTCCCCAGGGAAGACAAAGCAAGAGCTGTCTTATCAAACCAATGCCTATAACCCCTTTAGAGAGGCAGCACAGGCCAGCAGCGTGAGCACTGCACTGGGGTGGCTGCACCCGCTATCAGCTTTGACATTTCTTTTCTGTAGCTAGACAGTATAGTTCTCAGAGTAGGGGTGCTTTCCCAAGAACACAAGGAGCTTTGAGTTATGTTCACTGCACAATGCTTCACAATCATATTTACACATCCTGAAATGTCAGTTGACTGAACCAAGTTGGCGTATTTATTTTGGCAAAACAAGATATCATCTACAATAAGAAAACAAACATTCAGTTCCTCAATGTGATACTCTAAATCCCCATGACATTTTTGCTTGTGTCTAAGCTGAACCAACTCTTGGGAGGCTGCTTACTTGGTCCTCCAAACTATGAAACTGGTTGGAGAACAGCAGGGAGCCCATCCATGCCCAAAGGAAGAATACAGACGAGGAAGAGGAGGAGATGGAGGAGCAGCAGCAGGACCAGTGCTCATAGTCTCTCAGAGCTCAGAAGCATACATGGCTTCTCCAGCTTGCATGCACCCAAAGAGAGCAAGTGGATGAAGTTTTATGCAGGGAAGAAAAAGGAGAGGTGAAAAAGGACGTCTTTCCCACAATGGTTATGAAAGGTGAAGTGTCCGGTCAGAAGTCAAATGGAAGAATACATGACAAATACAGTGCAGGCTGTAAAAGGATGCCCAGAATTACACACCACGGTAAGCAAGCTGCCTGCGAAGATCCTAGGAATGTTTTAACAGTAGAAAGAGGTTTTATGTATTCATTTAATATACGATGAGTTACAGGCACTGAACATTAGACATTGTGATTTCTTTTTCCTCGTACCCGGCCAGGTTAGTTGGGATGAATTACAGGAAAGTCTACAGTTAGCCAAATACATGTGTTCATTAAAATTTCTCCCCCAGCTACTGTGGCAGCAATGGGAGGCCTTGGTTGGGATGATTCCCACTCCTTGGAGCAATGCAGAATTACTTAAACATCCCAGAGATCTGATACAGAGGTGGAACTGAACAACAGGACCTCTCTATTCTTCTATTCAAACTGCAGGTGAAAGTGTCAGGCCACTCCTGAAAGCAAAAGGCTGATTCTATTTCTGCATGCAGGAACTGACTAAATGAGTTAACTTTGCCAAATTTTAGCTAAACCTTCTCAGTCTGGGCTTTTGGTTCTTTGCAAGAAGCTAATAGCTGGCTGTCCAACCCTGGAAAAGCAGATCTCTTATTTCTGAGAGTGTTGCTTTCCTTTCCCAAGAGAATGCTTTCTTCAAAACACACCTTCGGTTTGTTTCACATGTGCAAAAACCACTCTTTAATGAGTGTTTTCAATGCATTTCCTGGGAGAAACAGCCTTTATTGGCACTCCAGGACATTTCTGCACACATGAATTACCGAATATTGGAGGAGTTGTTGACTGTCTGCTTTCATTGAGGAGGAGAATCTTCATCTGGATTTTAGCAACTCTTATTTCTAGCTCAGTATATACAAATACCTCATCTGAGCTCAGCATCACACCTACCTATTGAAACTATTTCAGCCTTTGTAAGTCTAATCTCTTCAAGAATAGAAACCCTGGAGAGATTCATTAATTGCTGGCTTTTGATTAGGTTTATTTTCATTAAGATAAAAAGTGAAGAGGCTTTTTGTTGGTTTTAAAGCTGTGGTTTTGGTTTGTTTATCTAGGAGCTGGAGAATAGCTCTGTTATTCAGCCTTTAATAGATTGTTGAAGTCTCCTTGAAGGATAGATCCATAATTTATAAGACGTGAGCTATTACTGAATGCATCTGATTTTCAAATTCAGAGGTATTCTTTAGGAAAGACACGTAAACTCCAGATTTGGAGATTATGCAGGGTGCCACCAACCAGGAAAACAACCTCTAATCCGCAGTGACTGAACTAACTACGAGATAAGATTTTTCTCTGCATTAATTCCACTACTTTTCTTTAAAGGGGCATGTAAAAAACCTTCTCCCACTCATTACATTTTCTGTGTGGTTCCTGAACTAAGCAAGATGCCCAATCTGACAGGAGATGGGATCTTTTATTAATCTTGTCCAGCATAACCAGACACCTTAAATATACCATTGCTCCTACATGCAATCACTGAAACAATGAAAAAACGGTGGTTCCCTCGAGGTGCACAAACATCTTTTTTTGTTTGAATTATAGGTGGGTTTGTGGAGGGGGATGCTGGAAAAATTCTACATGCAATTATTTCCCCTTTTCCGGGAGAAAGACTAGGAAAAAGTGGTTTGGTCTTGATATAAAGATTCTAAAAAGCTGAAGAATAAAGAATTCCTAAGAAACGGTCATTTTGTGACAGCAAAAGATGGGGCATGGGGCAAGAGATCAGAAAGGACAGGGGAACTGCTCATTATTAGAAGTGAAGAAGGACAGACTGTGCTTCTCCTAACACAAGGCAGATTCATTCTGGCATTATCTAAGTGCTTGAGTTTGCAATCTTACTGCTTTATTTTTATATCATTTTGTTCTTTTTTTAGGGCCAGCATGGCAGGAAAAGTGCAATACTCTGTGCAAGATGTAATTTCCTTCAATACTTATCACCAGCAAATGATTGGACAGGCAATCTTTTGCCAATGGCTTAATTAGAGGAAACCTCTATATTTAACGATGTTCCTTAATGTACTGAAGCACACACAATAGCTTGTTGAAGGAGAAAAAGTTGAGTGGTTACTGTCACAGCTAAGGATGGAAGAAAGGTTCAGTCATTAAAGTCATCACAGAAACAATGTTATTAACTATTCAGGAATAACTTCAAAGGAGTTCCCAGCTGATTGACAACGATAACATAATGCAGCAGGCTAAAAAAGGCCTCCTCTCCTCACCTGTTTTTATGAATACTCTTATTACCTTTCCCTGACAGACAGCTTTTCAAGAGCAATTGTCATACTTAATATTAAATACAATTAAGCATGGCAGACTCTGCATTGTCTTCTGAACCCTTCGGCTGTGATGTGCCATTCAGCAGGAGCAGACCAGCCACCAGACCCCCAAAAGCACAACCCACTTGTGACCCTGAATGCACTGAACTTGTTCCTGCTGCCTCCTTCACCTCACTGACCATGCTGGGGAGGTATCCTCCATCAGAATGAAGACACAAGGGCTTGAGTGGTCATCCAAGGCCCAAGACCAGGTTTTAGCATACATAGCAGGGATTTCTCTTCCAACAAGGGCCTTCTCTTCCCAAAGTTGGAAGCTGGCTGTTGGCTTGGTAGTGGCCTTGAAAATGTGTCCATCGTTCAATATTCAGGGACACAAGTAAAGAAAAGATGGCTTGAGAGAGAGAAAAGGAAGTGCTCAAGGACTCAACTACATCAGCAGGCCAGCAGTGGTATTTCATGGATATTACTTACTTTACAATCTGCAAACTAGACAGAAAGTGCCAGCTGCTGTGAGCCAGGACCATCAAAGGTCAGATTATCATGAAATCATTACAGGAGAGGCTGCTTTTACTTACCATGTAATTGCTAAACCTAAGCACACTCCATACAACCAATAGTAAAATGAATTATTGAAAAACCCTTTTTTAACAAATAGTATCACCATTTTAATTATATCAGTATTAATTTAACACTAAGAAGTGCCTGAGGATTGTGCAGAATTAAGGTTTGCCACTCTAGAGTTTTTAGAGATTTCAGATCTTCTGCACAACATATGCGTGTGTGTATATACATATATCTTTTATATGTATTTACAAACACACATATATGCTTTTAGAAAGTGTGTGTGTTTGTTCTGAAGCATTTCTTGTCTTCAGATATTCTGGGTGACTAGAAATGCAATCCTCAGGCAGTTTCCTCCCTGAATTGCATGTTGCTGTGAGACAAGGCAAAAATCCTGCCTAAAATGACAGGTTTTTCTCAGTTGAGCAAACCCAGCTCTCATTCTCGCAGCACCCAGCCTGACCTTAGGGCTCAACTGGCAGGACCAGGATTACATTAAAGTTGCAGGCAGTGCTGGCTCCAAAGGACTGATTGGAGATGGAGTATAAAGTCAGTAAACTCAGTGCCAGCCCCTACCCAATATCCACACACACTATTTCCTAAACTACCACGTTTCCAGATGGTGCAGCCAGACAACTACTTTCTCCATATTGCTCCACAGCCTATTTCCCCAAATCTTTTTCTCCTCCCTCTTTTCTCACGTGGCCCTAGACAGAAGAGACACTTTAACTTCTAATAGCTCTTTATTCCCAGCTGCTCTGAACTGTATGGTCCCACTGGTTGAGGGCTCTCTTTGCCCTTGCTTTCTGACCCAGCCTTCCCAGCCTCAGAACTTCCTACCAGATGCACCAAGCACCTTTCCGGCCTCAAAACCATCTTCCTGAATGAATAAATGCTTTTGGTTTTACTGAATGAATTCAATGCTTCCATTTATTGATCAGATTTGTTTTGTAAGCATTAAGCAGGGCAGTGTAAGTCCTGATCCTTTGAAGTCAGTGAACACCATTTCACAGGCTTTGAATCATGCCCTTAACGGGTCAGGGCACACACATTTGGTCACACAACAAACCTTGCATAGATACTTCCAGGCTGTCTCAAAACCAGCCTTTTCCGTCCTATGAGATACAATGGACTTCTCACGTGCAGAGCACACCTCACATGCTTCAGCATTTGGAAGAGTTTCTATATGCAAGTATATAACCAGTCAAACACAGGCACTTCTAGTTGTCTACTCAAAATACTCTGTGTGTAAGAGTGAGCTTGCACATGTTGTACTTCATACTCTGGAATTCCCACATGCTGGGGGCAGAAGTGACTCATGTTTCACTCTGGGACTCACAGCTGCAAGAAGATATTTGCAGTATTTCTCCTAATGGGTTTCCATGGATGGCTAACCTTTTGGCTGAATACTTTAGCATCCTACTTTGCCAGTGTCTTTCCTATCCCTATTTGACCCTGAACAGGACCATGAACATTTGATACTAAATTAAAGCATTACAAAACCAAGGGATAAATTCTATCCAGGATGCAACCCTCGCAGACCTTAGTTACATTTCCCAGTGTGAATGTTAGAGGCCAGTCACTGCAAGAGCTTTGGGCTTTGGCTTCTGTTGAACCAGAGCTTGAGAAAGAAGGGAGCTTTCATCTGCCCACACGAAGGGGTTTTACTTTACTTGACATTTGCTTGTGTGCTGGCGCCGTCCTTTAGTTCAAACTACTCCCAGGTATTGACAGTGACAAATATATCACTTGAGGTTTTGTTTTGCTACACTAAACAAGCCAAGCTCAGCTCTTTTAGTCTCCTTTTAGAAGCTCTCTATTCCCTTTCACCAGCCCAGCAGTTCATGTTCCCGCCTCTCTGTTCCCCAAGAGAGGATGTAGCAAATTTTCCTTTGCTTTCATAAAATTACCAGCTTTTTTCCCCTCTCTTGTCCATTTAGGCTCTAAGCTTTCCAGAAAAGGGAAAAGTCCGTGTCATACGATGTCCTGATGCTGCGCAATGGAATTCTTCACTGAAATTAAGTTGAAAAGTCAAGAACAAAACATGAATTATCATTAGTTACAGAAAACTGGCCACGATCTTTGCAAGTCAATGCTTGGAGATGAATGAAAAGAGCTGAAAAGTTCCTGTTCCATATAGGTATTTCTCATGAAACCAGAGCGATGATAACGTCTGCACACTCTGTACTACAAATCCCAGCAATCCTGCCACCTCCAGTGAACAGCCACTGACCTACCCATCTTACCTTAACAACAATTCATGAGCCTTCACCACTCTCACTGCAAATACTAGACTGAAGATACAGATGTGAGATGAGAATCTGGAAGGCACTGGAGGCTCATTCTCACGTCACTGCACACTCTGATGTTTCCAACAACAAGGCAAACTGCAGCTTCGTTTTCTGCCAAAGTTAACTCACAGGACACTTACAAATTCATGTGTGCTTTGCTTTGGCTGTTCTTGCTGAGGTGTATCACTAAAGCCAAACTAATTAAACCAAACAGAACTCTACCAAAGCATTGCTCTAAACCAGAACTTCATCATTCCCCATCTAGAAGTGGGAGGTGATACCTGAGGCCAATTGTTCCACAAGAAATCCTTATGTTTAATCACAGTCTGCTTCAAAGGAACTCACAACAGTTATAATTAAGTATCTTCATGCCATGCTCTTTCATGGCACAAATGTATTCCCCCACTCTTATCTTCATCAAGCAAGCCATCACTTTTGGAACTACAGGATGCTTGAGGGTCTGGAGCATCCAGACCATCAATCCATCAGCATCTTAGAGCTGAGGATAGGATTGCACATGCCTACACAAGGGGGAAGGCTACAGAATGAGTGGCCAGACAGGGGTTGTCTTGCTTGCATGGCTGCTCACAGCAAGGGACATACTTCTAGGAAAGTTGTGCTCGGATTAATTTTGACTGTACTGACAACACTGAGTGTGTATTTCAGTATTAACAATTAGGTGTCATGCCAAGTAGAAGCAAGTATTTTCCTTTCAGAGAAGCAAACAGGCTCAGGACTGATCCGGAGAGCTCCTGAACTGCAGAATCAGATCAGGAACTTCCTCTCGTGTCCCCAGAGGCTTTGCTGTGCTTATCACAGCTGTAACCAGCTCCCCCTCAACAACGACCATCCTCCTCAGCAGAGGCTCAGTCTTGGTTCAGGCAGGGACACAAAGCAGCATGTTAAGGTGAGCTACAGCCAGGGGACACCAGCTGATGTTTTCACTGAGAAAAGAAGATGCAAGTTAAACCCCAGCATTTTGGGATGGAGGCACATATGTGTGGGCATGGACTGCAACAACACCCTTGCTCTGTAAGCTAAAACATGCTTAAATGCTTCCTGAATACTGCCTTTAAGAATGTGTTCCAAACCATGTAAGTCATGGGCCTGTCCCTGTTCTGTGAAGTACATAACCACACATAGCTGCAGCTGTCGTAATGCAGATGGCAAAGTCTTGTTTTCTGCCTCAGGATGTCCTCCATGTCAAACTCCACCATCCTTTCCAAGCTAGCAGCGCTTTGAAGGGAAAACGATCCAGTCGGAAGAGCATCTTTGGGTAAAAAGTTTCTGGTATCATTCTCTGAAGCTATGCTTCCTGCAAAACTCTGGCTGGCTCATATTTTGGAGGCCAGTATCTAAGACGATTGCCATGATGCAGATGGTTGGGTTTAGCCCTCTCTTCTCTTGTCATGCTTCCTGCTTTGTTAGGAAGAAATTCTTGCTGCAACACATCAATGAGTCTAGATGTCAGCCCTGGCTTAAGGCATGGAGCATCCCAAGTCTCCCACCTCCAGAATCTGATTTACCTAGTGCTGGAGGAGAACTTCTCACTCTCTGAAAACTAAAAATTAATCACAGCATTACACAGTGCACTGTGGTGGGTCACAACCAAACCAGCTCCACCTGAAGCAGAGCAGGATGGATGATGAAGTTTTGCTATGGCTTAAGGTGTTTGTAAATTATCAGAGCCACAAGCTCCACCTTGAAGTCTTGTTCAGAGCCTAACTACAGTATGATGAGCTCTAGAAATTACTGCACAGCCTTCAGTTCTCTAAGCATTCCCAATCACTAACAATCAAGCAACAACAGTAGAAATCTGGAGACAGACTTTTGACAAGGGCCTGTAGGGACAGGACAAGGGGAATGGCTTTAACCTGCCCGAGGGGAGATTGAGATGAGCTCTTAGGCAGAAGTTCTTCCCTGTGAGGGGGGTGAGGCGCTGGCACAGGGTGCCCAGAGAAGCTGTGGCTGCCCCATCCCTGGCAGTGTTCAAGGCCAGGTTGGACACAGGGGCTTGGAGCAACCTGCTCTAGTGGAAGGTGTCCCTGCCCGTGGCAGGGGTTGGAACTGGATGAGCTTTCAGGTCCCTTCCAACTCTAACCACTCTGTGATTCTGTGATTCCCTGGCTCCCTATGCTCACCCTATTCAGCATGTTTATGAGTTTTTGAAGACAAACTACACTGTAGTAGAAATGTAGAATGTAGAAATGTAGAAACTTCCAGAGGAGGTTTAGCAAGTGCAAATGCACACTCCAGAAAGGCAGTGCTACACCAGGCATGTGTCTTCATCTTTTGCAGTTCCTGACTGCCTTCCGCAGGCCCTGCTTTTCCGAGCATTAGTAGGAATCTCTCTGGCAGCTGCTGAAGGGCTGACTGTGCATGGGGCAGCCAAGTATTCTTCCTGCTCTTTATGCTCTGATTGAACTTTTCTCCTCAAACCATGACACTTGGCTAATGAGCATCATTTACATTTCCATATATAACACTTGCTATTTCTGAGGCACAGCTAAGAAAGTAACACTTTATCAAAGCTACTTACATGCACAAGAAAACTCAGCACAAAAAGAAGCAGGGGTAGGATAAGGAGGGAGGGAAAGAGCTGCCTTCTAGGTGGGCAAAAATGCTGGCATGACAAATCTTCCCCCTTAATCAACTTATTTACCTCTTGAAGGCTCATGATGACAAACTGCCTGAGCTGGAGCTGATATCCCTCAGCGTCCACTGCAGTAAATTATTGCCTGGCTCTGCTGATGGAGATAGAGAGAGGTGATAGTGTTCCATAACAAAGGAGAAATGGTAACATCAACCATTTCTTTCCACTCTGCAACCAGGCCGCTAGTACAAAGTGCCTAGATTAGGAAGTCAGTGCTATTAAAATAAAATGGCTTTTTTCCCTTTTTTTATTTTCTCCCTAAGGTGAACAATGGCTATAAAAAAGCCATATATTTCCTAATAAATACCAAGCCATGCTAGAATCGGACAACAGAGTTTATGCTAAGTTCTGAAATGTATTTTTTGGCAACAAATCCTCATTCAGTTATCAATAAACATTGCGCACTTCATCATCATCCTGCTGGGTTTTCACCTGGCAAAAGAGCTGTTTATGTTACGTGTCTTCCATTCCCAATTGCTCAGTATCCCGCTGCTGCTATTCCTGCCTTCTCCTCATCTCAGAGATGACTTCTGAGGTGTACATGGATTGCTACCGAGGCAGCTCTGCTCCTTTGTACTTCTGTGGATCCCTCTGCAGAGAAGCTTCTGCTCAGCATGTTGCAGAGGCAGGCTGGGGACAAAGCACGGGAGACAATGAACCATTCCTACTGTCCTGAAAATAGTGCTATAACTAGTGGTAACTTCACTTTGGTAGCTGTGGGCTTAATTACACACTCCAGAAGGACACAGCGATTAGCATATGCATGCAATGCAGTACACAGCCTTTTACTAGATGCCTGTAACTACCACAAGGCATGAAACATAGTTCAGGGAGTGGGGCACAAGGGAAGGAGAAGGTCATGCCAATGCGGTATCAAAGTAGCAAATAGAAACAGAGCCAGGGAGCGAGATCCCTCTGGTCTGCACCGCTGCACCGAGATCAGCACAATAAATAGGATGCTGTGAAAATGTTGATTAGAAGCAGGCATGGCTCCTGCTTCTCAAAAAGCCCTCTGATGCTTACTGAGAGCAAGCTGAGGATCCACTCGTTTTGCACAATGCAGGTGATCAGCAGGGGAAAAGTGTTGGGAAACCTGCTTCCATCCTCTGCTGTGTCTCAATGTCCCCCAAAGTCAGCTTCCCCTGGCAATGAGACTGCCCAGCACACCTCTCACTTCCCACTGCTGGAGCCACCACAGCTCCCTTGCTACTACCTTTAACTCTCCCCAGTTTCAGCGTGGCAGCTCCTGGCAAACCCAGGAGAGGATCCTGCTGGCTTCCTTTCGGGAAGCACTCAGCCCTCTTCATGGAGGAGAAAGGCTGCTGTTCACCGACACAAACCAGCTGCTTTCCACGGGTGCTAAGTGGGTGCTGCACCAGAGCTCCTGGTTCCTGCACGGGAAATAACTCCCTGAGCAGCCAACATGCCAACCAGCTCTCATCCCCCATCCTTCAGGAGCTGAAGGGGCTGTGTTTGACAGTGGTTGGCACGGGCACAGGCTCTGCACAGCCAGATAACCACAGGCATTTATTAGATTTTTTCACTTGGTTAGATACTATTAGAACAGCACAACGTGCTGTTGCTTTGATCATTTATCATTATCATATTTCTTTTAGCTGAAAAGCTCCAGGTCCTAGACACTTCAGCTATGGCTACTTCTGTGGTATTGGGCCTGTTCCCCTCCTCCTGAAGCCTGCCTGTAAGTGAGCATTAGCTCACGAGCTGCAGATAGAGCTACAACACTGACTCTAACACAGCCCCAGGAGCTTGAAAGTTAAGATCAGGGCTGCCCACGGCTGGGTTTGCAACACCCCGCAGTCTGGTAGTAACATGAAATTACTAACAGCACTTACCATTTACTTGCCAGGCAGGTACAAAATCACCCTCTACACAGAGCAAAGCAGAAAGCAACTCTGAAGCAAATGTCAGTGATGCTCTTACCACATACACAACTACATTCAACTCCTGAGTGCTCTTAGATTCAGATGACTCTTAGTTAAACACGCAAGTTCCCAGTTTTGGCAGATACTACGCTGTTTATTGGGTACTATGATGCAACATGTAACTCCTGCCCTTCTCTGGGGTTGTTTCATTTAAGTGAGAGGCGTTTAAACTGTCCTGCTCCCTTAACTCACCACATCCATGATAACTTATTGCATGAGCAGCGCAAGGACTGAAAATGAGTGCCTGGGAGGCTGCAGGGCAAATGAAAGTTAAAAGGGAAGGCAACTGAGTAACAAGTACACCTAAACCTTGACTGCTTCAGAAACGTGAAAAGGTGAAAGGGCAGTGATGAGATTATGCGATGGATTATCCAACTCTTTCTCCAGACACTTCACACAGTAGAAGGCTGGAGAAACAAGGCAAGACGAGGAGGAGGAAGACACAAGGCATGACCTGGAGAAGGAAGACTAAAGGTGACAGGCGCCTACCTAAAGCATGCTCTGGAGTGGTGAAGGGACACATTTTCAGTATCCTGGCTCCCAATGAAACATGTGCCAGCCCATCCACAGAATAAAGCCTGGAGCAGGACTGGCCCAAGGAAACAGGGTGTCCCCAACCCCAGGCCCAGAGGGGAGAAGCAGAACCACTGCACCTGAAAGCGGCACAACACAATAATGCAACATTTGACACAAGTCAAGGGCAGAGTCATACAGGGCACCAACTCTGGAGCCAAAATGTCAGCACAATAACAGACTGATGACTTCAAGCATAAGTCTGGCACCTCCATTCCTCAAATGCCAGATTTACTGGGTATGTTTTAAAAGCATTGGCAGTAAAAGATGGCAGCGTGATTGACTGACCAGAAAAATGTAAATAAAAGAGCCCTAAATTGCATCATTTGGGTAAATATGTATTTATACAGTTTGGAAAGAAAAGCCTTGTTATTCAACTGTTGGACAGCAGCAGCGACACAGGAGCTGTTCTGGTTTATAATGCAAATCATGTAATTTGGGACATGCATTATGTGTATTAAAAATGCAAAGTAAGAGCCATGTGAAATGCTGTTAATTTGTGGTAGCCACGTTTCAAAGTATAATTTCTCCGGCATTTACATATTTTTTCCGTTAAAAAAATAAATTAAACACTATTTAGAACATTTGCCATATCTCATCTGTTGGACCAAGTTACATTTGAGCAACCGAAACATGAAAATGGCAATAGGAAAATGGTAAATCACTAATACCCTTTTTTAATCAAACATAAATTAAATACAGGAGTCTCATAGTTCTAATAGGCCAAACATTTTTAATTACAATCAATCTGATGTCAATTGAATTATGTGATCATCTTCGCCAACTCCCAGCCCTTGGAGGTGTACTGATGCTGAGAAAGCACAGGCACAGAGCATCCAGCAGTAAGAAGTTCCAGCTGGAAGCAGAGTTGTGCTGTGCAGGTCAGCCCTGCACAAGCTGGGCCTTCAGCAGGGATCAAGAGGGACAAAGGATGAGTTTTTCCCTCCGTAAAGGAGGGTTTGGCTAGTCCTAGCAGAAGTCTCACAGCTGCTCCAAATCTTTGCTGTAATTCTGCATGTTTCATTTCTGTTCCTCCCTCTCCATGTGCCCCGCTGAAGGAGCATCCAAGGACAATGGCTGGGAGGCGCACACATCCATGACACATCCTTTTTTCCTACAGTTACCTCAACAACCTCAGAGCCTTTCCATGCCAGGGACCTTCCCCCCCACTGCTGTGTCTCCTAGACAGGGGACTGTCTTCTCCCTGCCTACTGAATTGGCAGATTTAATCCCTAAATTTGCAGATGCTTAAAAGTACCACAGAGATTCTTCTTGGGGAACCAGACGATGACCCTGTGCTTCCCCCTTCAATGTCAGCTTTGCCAGGCTGCTCTCCCTTGTCTCAGGAGGGAGCCTGAAGTTGGGGTGTGCTCCCCAGCCAAGGAAGCTTCCTGGCCACAGCACGGGAAAGGGTATCCAGAGAAAATGAAGGACAACTAAGTGAAAATAGTATGTTTCCACTGCAGAGCCACTCCAGGCCATCTGATATTTATGATTCTAATTTTGCATTGCCACAAAATGTGAAAACAATTCATGTATACATATATACACACACACACACACAGACTTAAAACCAGAGATGTTCTTTTCAGGTGTTCTTCTTTGCTTTAATTCTGCCGGAATTACTCAGAACTGCCCATCTGAATGAGCTGGCACTCGGGTCCCCATAGCTCTTGGCTGTAAGCATCCTTCCTCTCTGAGGAAAACTAAAGGTCTGTCATGGCTCAGGCTACCCCCGCAGTCACAAGTAGCCAGAGGCTGATAGTTCTCCTGTGTAGTACTAATTCCCACAGCCAAGCTACAGCGTGGAAATAGGATCCTTGGGTCCAAACCCTAATCCCAGCTCTGGTGCAGCAGAGTTGGTGCCTAACCCAAGGCAAGCCGTTGCGGCATGTGCCCCAATTGCTTGCTCTCCACTCCAAACCCCATCACACACACTGGGGAGTGAGTGAACCCACAGGCTTTAACAACATCTGGATCATGGCCAGTAATACTTGGGAGCGCTCCTGGAGGTTATCACATAGGAAGTATTATTTAAACCTAGCTGCTTTATTATTTTCCCAGCGGCATGTCAAACAATAACCCTTGAAGTGGTGAAGCCAAGCCATAATCTTTGTCAGATTAACCTTCCTAGAGGCCTTCTAAAATCAATTGCAAACGCTAGCTCTGAAGGCCCAGGCAGATGAAAAGCAGTTTCTACATCCCCCCACTAACTTTCATTTCAAGTTGCAAAACCAATCCACAGTCCCATTACAAATCAGATCTGAAAAATGCTGCTTGATTATTTTTTAAAGAGCTCAAACTAGGTCACCAAAAATAGAGTCTCTAATGGGCTAAATGCGGAAAATGACTGCTCAAAATTAACAAGTTTCTGGGCTCCAGGACTACACAAAAGCTTTTTGAGTGGATTGCTTGCAACTCCACAAACTGTATCCTCTGCCACACATGGCAGAACCCCAGCCTGCCAGATGCTGAGCGACCATTTGTGCAAAGTGTAAAGCAGTTTTCCAAATACCATAAAGGAATTTTTATTCTTACTAAATAACTCTCTAGTTTCTTTTCCCTCCATTAGGAAGTGCTTTATTAACACGGCTCCTGAGGCTGGCCAGGCCAACGCAGAGGTTCCTGTTGCTGCTCTTAGACTGTCCTCAAGCACGTGGTGGGGGACAGCATTCAGCAGAACAGACCCACCAGAAGGCACAACTTCACAGGCAACAACAGGCGATATGGGGCTGTTCTGCCAGGTAGCTCTGATCAGAAGCTCCAATTCTATGGTTACAAGCCCTGCACCAGGCAGCCTGCTGAACCACCACACTAAAAGCCACATGAGAAGTCAGAATGCGGGGGGATATGTGTCTTATTTTCAAAACCAGGATGCCCTCAACAGAAATGTCCTTCAGGTAGTGACTGCTAAGAGCACCACACATAAGATAGTACAGCACCAGTGAATGCTAGAGCATGGTCTTCACTGTAAGCTTGTGCTAACTACTTTGGCATCAATGCTCGCAGTGTTCCCCTAAAGTCACAGCAATGCATATCCAAACCCTAGGATCTGGAGAATTATAGGAAATGTGCTGCTTTTTCTCAGAGATCCACCATTTGACACCCCTCCCATACCAAAACCAGTGACTAAACCCTAGAGGAACAAGCAGGTCCAAAGAGTGCCTACACCCTGGGCACATCACATTGTCATACTCCCTCTCCCAAAACCAAGGAACAGCCAGCACACCACCTCAATTCCCTGCAGCATTGCCAACGGCCCCATGCTTAAACCCAGCATTATTTTCAAGGGAGGTAAAGCAACAGGAGACATACTTCTCTGGGGGCAAACCCTGCCTTCCATTTCAGTAGTACCCTTGCAGTGATGCCCAGTCCTGGTAGCTCTCCTAGATTGTTTCTGCCCATCCTACTTTGATTTAATGCAGAAAACTATGATAAGGGCTCTCAAAGCCGTGGTGTGTAAAGCTCTGAGGAAAAAAACATTATGTACCCCGACTGCTTTCTCCCAAGAACCTTCCATCTTTTGAGCCAACATTTCTTGTTGATGGAAGTATTGAGGTGCCCCTGCCCATGGCAGGGGGTTGAAACTAGATGCTTTTTAAGGTCCCTTCCGACCCAAACCATTCTGTGATTCTATGAATAAAAGCAAGTTCTGCCAGATTCATGGAAACAGATAAAGAAAACATCCTTCTA
This sequence comes from Strigops habroptila, assembly GCF_004027225.2. NCBI lineage: Eukaryota > Metazoa > Chordata > Aves > Psittaciformes > Psittacidae > Strigops > Strigops habroptila. The sequence goes on from NC_044281.2 coordinate 4,154,581, forward strand.
AGAAGTACATAGACGCCTCCGTAGTAAACAGATGTGCTCATGTTTTGGACATGAGTCACCCTCGGCACAAAGCTCATGAAAAATCCATCAAAGACAAGGACAGTCTTCCTTCCAGAAAAGACTGCTGCAGACGTGTATTCTGAAGACAGCCTAGTGAGCAAATGACTGAAAGCCAGGAAGCTGAAGCAGTACTTTATAGCCTCACCTTCGCCAAATGGTTTAGCCAAAACATCTCATCTCTGCCTGTTTCCTCTCTGTACCGTGAGGATTTTGCCCAACACCCACGCCCCATGGATAAGGGATGCTTCAGTACATGCCAAGCAGGATCCTGACTTTTCTGCAGCAGCTCACTGTCACTCACACCGGAGATCTGTCTTGGAGGTTTTCAAGGCTGTGTGTGTGCTCAACAGCACAAACAGGGCTTTGCTTTGCTCTGCATTTTATTTTTGCTGTGCATGCCTACAGGACTGCATCTCTCACAGAAATCTCACTTCCCTGCAGACAGAAAGACCTTTGAAAAACAGGAAAGCATTAAAAAAACTCCAACAAAATCTAGGATTAAAGCCCAGCCATATGTTGGAGCGAATGTCACCTCTTCACATCTACCACCTCCATAGTGAGCACCTTACTGCACTTCTCTTACATCATGCTATACGATATGATGGAACAAGACATTGATAACAACATCATGTGAAGTGTAAAACAAAATGAGAAAGCTTTAAATGTATCTTTCTTTGAAAAGGCTTCCACTTCCCCCTGCACTGAAAGTGCAGGTTTCAGGGTACCAAGATACAGAGATGTCTTCCACTTCTGGGTAGGTGGCATGAAAACAACCTTGCAAGCAATGAGTAAAATGTGGTGCTCTCTGATGTCAGCTCAGGGCTGGCAACAAAGTGACAGGCTGCGCAATTTTCCCCCTCTGCTGCACTCTGGGGAGACCCCCCCTGCAGTTCTGATCCAGCTCTGGGGCAACAGCACAAGAGGGACGTGGAGCTCCTGGAGTGAGTACAGAGGAGGCCACGGAGCTGCTGCGAGAGCTGGAGCAGCTCTGCTCTGGAGCCAGGCTGAGAGAGCTGGGCTGGGGCAGCCTGGAGAAGAGAAGGCTCCTGAAGGGGAGACCTTAGAGCAGCTCCAGTGCCTAAAGGGGCTCCAGAAAAACCTGGAGAGGGGCTTTGTGTAGGGACAGGACAAGGGAGAATTGCTTTAACCTGTCAGAGGGGAGATTGAGATGAGCTCTGAGGCAGAAGCTCTTCCCTGTGAGGGTGCTGAGGCGCTGGCACAGACTTTTCCCAGAGAAGCTGTGGCTGTCCCATCCCTGGCAGTGTTCAAGGCCAGGTTGGACACAGGGGCTTGGAGCAACCTGCTCTAGTGGAAGGTGTCCCTGCCCGTGGCAGGGGGTTGGAACTGGATGAGCTTTAAGGTCCCTTCCAACACAAACCATTCTGTGGTTCTACGATTCTATGAACCCAAGGAAGACTGCAGTATAGTGGCTGCTACTGGTACAGGCTTTTCCGCCTGGCAGTGGAAAAGGGATGGGGATATGGGTGGGTGAGACATACTTTGGGGTAACAGCCGTGGAATTAGTGAGGAACTGAAGATAACAGTTCTGCTATTGGTTTTAAGGCCCATTACCAAAATTCATGCCTGTTGGCTCACGGTACAACTTTATTTTTAAGAGGTCAATAGAAATACTGTGATATTAAAATTCTATCAGCATGTTTTCCATTGGTATGTTCACACACTTCTTCTTTGGTCTCTTCATGCAGGCAGCTGCTGGGTGCTGCATGGCATGGAGGAGCCTGGACAGACTCTGCCCCCAGTACACATGAGTGTGGCTTTCCAGTGTGGGCAGCCTCCTGCAGAGGTCTGCACAAAGTCATCACGGGTTAGTGTGATACAGTTCCCCAAAAATGTCTGTGGGATTAACATAGTTCAGACTGTAGGCACTAGAGTCATGTCAGCATACTTGTATGTATGTGTGGATACTCTTTAGCTGGCATTCATTTTCCGTATGGAGTCGTAGGAGTTTGTATGGGGGGGAGATTAATTTTACAGGACCACAGCCTGAAGTCTTTTCAGGCAAATCGCCCACTGGTTCCAGAGAGAGGATTGTGGCATTTTGAGGTTGTCACACAAAGACCTCTCTGTCTTCATAGGAAGCCGGTACCTTTTAATGCAGACTGTGATATTCTTGTTGTCACGTATAGAACTTAAGCTTTATAAGCAACAAGAGCTCATGGACGTGACACAGCGAGTCTAAGAGTAGTTGGATGGAGGGGATCAGTGAGAATCCAACTCCTCATTCATTACGGCACGGAGGGAGAGTACAGACACCAAACTGCCCCAATCTCAGATCCTTCCCTTCTCTCCTTCTATCTTGCAAACAGCACTTCCCTTTCTCCTAAGCAAAAGAACCCCAACATCGTCCATTTAATGGCTTCGTACAAAAGCTGCAGCTTAAAACCTCAGTGCAGACCTGCAGCACAGAGAAAGGGGAAACCACAGATCCCCAACCAAGCTTCAGCAAAATTAATGACTTATATTCTGATTTTACACTGCTAGTTACACAAAGCATTAAAACTCATCCAGTTCCAACCCCCTACCACGGGCAGGGACACCTTCCACTAGAGCAGCTTGCTCTAAGCTCCATCCAACCTGGCCTTGAACAATTCCAAGTGCTGGATGGGGCATTCCAGCCTTTCCAGCTGTTTCATCATTTAGTGCTTCGAAACTAAAGACTTGAAAAATGGAAGTTTTTACCATATGGCAACGGTGACAAGTGCTCACTGAACACTTGTGAGTCCTTCCTTTACAGCCATGCAGTGAAGTTGCACTTTGAAGTGACGGAAGAGAGACATGGGGAGAGTGTCAGTGCTTTCATTAACCATTTTACTCGCAGGAATACTCATCAATAGCTGCACAGTCAGTTCTGAACTTGGGCAAAGCACGTTCTCTCCATAAAAAAGTAAATAAATTAGCTTTTCCATCAATGCCTCTTGTTTTCTAGCTTGAAAAGAGTAGTTTTTCATTACTCGGATTTCTTTGTGCGTTAGTCAATGAAGTCCCAAACATTAAAATCCACTCATGAGTTTGAACAATTCCGGCCAGAAAACTTTTCTTTTGCAGCAACAGAAATGTTCTTTCCTGTGGCTCTATTAGGCACACACATCACAGCACTCTCTCATCTCCCCGCAAAAGCCACCCGCACTCTGGAAGGCCCGTGTCCATTTCTCCTGGCTGCTGTCATTAACCAGCGGGCAAAGCAGTCGATAACAAAATACCAGCATCCAAAGCACCTGCGTGTTTCTGCCACACACCAGGCAGCCGCGTCCTTTTCTAGACAGCAGCACAACATCTTCCTTTCTAATGCAAACTGCCACCCACCCGCATACCACACATAATGACTCAAAAGCAAAGGCAGCGGATTAATTATGCCTCTGATGTTCTCCAGGTTTTGTTCTCACCATTATCCAATTCTGAAAGCTTGGCATCCCTAAAATCCCAGAAGCCTCTTTCAGTGGATGCCTGCGCCTGTCAGATGGTGGGCAAGGCAGAAACACAGGCAGCAATGCTACAAATGCCAACACAGCAGCCCAGTTATGCCATGACAGGATCTGGCCCTGAATCTTTGCATACCATCTCTTCAACCACATTTTTACTGAAAAAGCCTAACAAAACTGAATTTTTTTAGTATTTTTTCTTCCCCTCAGAAACCTATTTACTCCAAGATTAAGACCAAACCTACTCTGAGTAGGTTTAACTAGCAATGCAGAATATAAAGGTGACATAGTTTTGCTTGAGGGGATGGCAACATCACAGAATCCCAGCCTAGTTTGTGTTGGAAGGGACTATAAAACTCATCCAGTTCCAACCCCTGCCATGGGCAGGGACACCTTCCACTAGAGCAGGTTGCTCCAAGCCCCTGTGTCCAACCTGGCCTTGAACACTGCCAGGGATGGGGCAGCCACAGCTTCTCTGGGCACTCTGTGCCAGCGCCTCAGCACCCTCACCGTAAAGAACTTCTTCCTTATCTCCAACCTGAACTTCCCCTGTTTCAGTTTGAACCCACCACCCCTTGTCCTATCGCTACAGTCCCTGATGAAGGTCCCTCTCCAGCATCCTTGTAGCCCCCTTCAGACACTGGAAGCTGCTCTGAGGTCTCCACGCAGCTTCTCTTCTCCAGGCTGAACAGCCCCAATGTTCTCAGCCTGTCTCCATACGGGAGCTGCTCCAGCCCGTGCTCATCCTCGTGGCCTCCTCTGGACTTGCTCCAACAGCTCCCTGTCCTTCTTATGTTGTGGACACCAGAACTGTACACAGTGCTCCAAGTGGAGTCAAAAATACTCAAGATCGAGTCCCTTTAAAGCATCCCTTTAAGTACAATAACCCGAACACTGGAAAACAGTGGTTTTTCTCCCTCCCCCCTCTTTCTTTTTAATTAAGGTGAAAATCATCTCAGAAGTATGTAGTTAGATACAAAAAACCCACAGATACTACTGTCCTTTTCAACTTCATTCATGAAGTCCAAAAGCTTTCTTCTTTGCAGAGAAGCTCCTGCTTTCATGTTTTTGCCTTGGGCTCTTATTTTTTAATAAAAATAACAGCTAATTCAATCTCGGTGCTGAACTGTTTGGGGCTTCATTTCTTATTAGAGACTAACTTTGGAGTTTTGCCATAATTTTGCTGTGTCTACAGTTTATCTGAATTTTATCGACTACTTTAATTAAAATGACTTGCAGTGCAATACTAATTGATTTTGTGATAAAATAATTAATAGCAATTAATTCAATTTGGGGGTAATTAGCATATGTAATTTTTCCTCCAGCTGTCATTCTCTGCCTCTCGGAGCCATGCCCTTAGGGCAGGAGAAGTACACCAGCCATGTTTCTTTATCCAGATGTCCACAGAGGATGCTCATCCCTTTCCCTCATCTCGATGCCTCTGTGAACACTCTTTAGTATTCTGAGCACCTCTTCAGCATCCCCAAATAACTCCTGTAACACAATCCAGTGATCACCAGGCAAGTTACCCAGCCTCTCCCTGAAAGAAATGGTGAGGTGTTTCGTGGAGACATTGCCCAGGAAATCCTAAGACACTGCATTGTAATTAACCTCTCAAACTATAATCGTTTGCCTACTGAGAGCATGCTATAAAATGAGAGCACACTATAAAGTGAAGGATTTTTTCCCCTTCTCTCTCCTAGCCCCTCACTTTGGCATACATAGTGTAAGCCTCAGATCAATCACACATCCCTGTGAAGCTCATCAGGATTTTTCCTAAGAGAGCTCATGCAGCACAAACCCACATCAAGCGCCCGCTTTTTCCTATGGGCCTAAAATTACCTGGGGCCTTACGTCTTCTTTGTGAACTCCCTAATTACAACTCAGTTAATCTCTGGCTTCTAGTTGAACTGAAGAGCCTAACTCTTGAAGTTCGGCTAATGTGGATGTGCAGAGGCAGGTGAGCAGGGCAGGAGGAGATGTGCCTGCACGCTGTGTGATGCCCAACGTGAGCACTGTTCCAAAAGCCATTTTGTCAGTGCTCACAGTCCTGCGGGCTGTGAAGCAGTGACCCTGGTGCAGAGACAGCCTATGAACGCTGGCTAAGAAAATTGCTTTAGAAGTGTGTGGCACTTCTTAATACAGTGTCAAACACAGGGACCAGACCCCGGCGCAGCAGGCACTTGAGGATTGTGAGTTTTCCATTTGAAAATCTTTCTCTGAGGCAGCAGCCGAGAGATTTTGCTGCTGTAGGTGTGAAGTGGAGCAGAACAGATTCTGCAGTCTCTGCTACCTAAACCCATGCACCCTAAGTTATCCTCTAGACTACTGAAAGACACCAAGGAACTAGGAACCCCTGCGCATCAAACCATCAAAAAGTCTAAAGGTAGAATCACAGAAGGTTTGGGTTGGAACAGACCTTCAAAGCTCATCTGGTCCAACCCCCCTGCAATGAGCAGGGACATCTTCACCTATATCATGTTGCCCACAACCACATCCAGCCTGGCCTGGAATGTCTCCAGAGATGGGGCATCCAGCGCCTCTCTGGGCAGCCTGTGCCAGTGTTTTACCACCCTCACTGTAAACAATTGTTCCCTCACATCCAGCCTTAATCTCCCCTCTCACAGTTTAAAACCATCACCCCTCATCCTGTCACAGCAGACCTTGCTAAAAAGTCTCTCCCCATCTTTCTTATAAGCCCCTTTCAAGAACTGAAAGGCTGCAATAAGGTCTCAATGGAGTCTTCTCAAGTACTCGTGCTCCACAGCTTGCTGTCCCTAAGGCTCGGCGCTGCCCCGCACCCCAAAAACAGGCACAGTAGCCTATAAACCAGCCTCCCAACAGCCTCTACTAACCCCAACATTCACAATGTCTGTTTTTAAACCTAAAGCTACGTTACCTTTGACGACATGGACCCAGCCAAGGTCTCCGTGTGCCTCCCGCCCCCGTGGCTGCTGCGCCTCAGGGCGCACAACATGGCGGCCGCCGCTGCCCTCATCCACCTCAGTGAGCAGAGAAACGAGGCCCGACGTGACACCAGAACCAAAGGTTCTTTTCAGAGGTTCTTTTTCAGGGACAAACTGTAAAACCAAGCTCTAGACAACCCATTCCCTTAATCAGAACTAGTATTAGCTGAGCACTGGTAAAGCATCACCAGATTGGCAGGAAGTGCTCTGCCATGGTGCGAGAGAAGACGCTGCCACAGAGGCTGTGAATGTGAAGGATGGAGAAAAAATGCACTGGTCCCTGGGCAGCAGCCGCTTATTTAGAGAGATCGGTGGCAAGGCTGTGATCCCCTTACAGACAGCATCCAAATCTGAGCCCCAGACACAGCACTGACCTGGTGAAGCAAGATACCTCAAAGCAAAGCAAACTGAATATGCTGCTTCCTGTGGGCAGGACATCAGAAAGCTTTATGTACAAACATTTTCCTTGTAACTGTTACCTTACTAACCAGTTTTTATTATACATTTTTGTGTATTCTAAAAATCTGGTCTCAAGCTGCTGCTCTTTCATTTTCAAGGCAGGCATATTTCTATCTGTTGCCTAAACTTAGAGCTGTCTTTGCCTAATATTGTGAGCTTTCATCACCCCAAAGATGAATTAGAATTGCTCTGGGAATTGCTTTTCACACCAGCCCCGTTCTTCCCACCGAACTTGTAAATTCCCTTTTCGACGGCTTTTCACAAACCCTTCTGATATTTGTGTCCAGTGTTCAGCAGCTGGTACCAGCTCCTTTGGACAGATGGATGTTTTTCAAGTGTTGTCTCCTCCAGAAAAAACACTTGCTATCTGCAGAATAGCTGCCTTGGAGGATTTTGTCAGTGATCCCAGATTTATTACACAGGAACTCACAGCCCACAGGATTTGCTTACCGTTTTAGATAGGCATAACCCAGAATTTTGAGCATGTTTGGATGAGAACACTGTGAAAGCAGGCAGTTTCATAGAAAACCCATGGCCTTTCATTGCACAAGTTTCATTACTTCCATTGACTCTCTTTGGAGGATGTACAAAAGCCCCAAAAGTCTGGCACTGTGGTCTCTTGTGGTTTTGATGAGGGAACGAACAACGATTTCACCTTCCATTTCATACTGGTTTCTGCTCAGTTTTGACTCCTCCTAAATATTCCTCTGAACAATAAGGATCAATAAAATCTATTCCTGCTTTGTTACAGATTATGTAAAATAGGATGAGAGTGACAGAAATCTCATACCCTGAAACTGCAGCAACCATGCCATGGCTTGGTTCAGCCCAGAAATGACAGTCACAGGTTTCCTTAAGGATGGAATGGCAAGTGAGATGGATTTCAAGCTCTGAGCCAAAACTGCTCCACTGACCCAAGCACTGCTTCTTTCTCTTCCTTTTATCTTTCTATCTGACTAATAGTTTTTTGTTTTGGTTTTTTTTTCCTTTTCCTGAAGGAAAAAAAGAATGTTTTGGTTGACCTCTGACTAAAGTATTTCTGATGAGCTGTATTACCTTGGTTCAGTTCAGTTCATCCTTAACTTGCCAACATATTGCTTCATGACACTTAGTATTTATGGCTTTGCTGAGTTTTAGGCTTAACTTGCAACTCAGACAACATCGTGGTGCAGCTGGTGTCATTGCACCTCACAACACAACTCTCTCATTGTCAATAAGTTTCTGTGTAGGCATTTCATTCTGCCAAATTTCTGGCTATTTTACCTCGTCATTCCAAACCAGGATTACCATAAATGTTGAAAGAGCAGAATTTTCCCCTAAGGCTGGAATATGAGCCTTGCAGTTTACATTACTGCTGTTAGTGGGGATGTCTTCCTGCTGCACTTCAATAGCTCATTATCCAAAATCATTTGGCAATGCATACTTAAAATAAAAACACCCAAATAGCCCTGCCAAGATTGAATGACCAAAGAATTGAAAGAAAAAAACCCACGTGGTATTCATTGACCCTGCAGCTAGTGAAAATCAACACCAAGGTGATGGCAGGAGGAATGAGGTGTGACAAGATTAAAAGGTACCTCTATCTTAGTTATAAAAGAAAAATCTATGAAATGCTCAAGGAGATAAATAAAATCAGTTTCATGCAAGAATTATCACGTCTTATTATATCAGGAGAAAGTATCATTCTCTTCTTCTTTCCTCTTTTTCTCCACCCAAACTGCTAAATGTACGAAACACAACATGAACTGTGTGAAACAGAGAGCTTCTGGCCAGTTCAGCAAGCAGAAGTATTTTAACTGTAGATAGAGTGACCCAAAGCAAGCCCTTCCTTTTTCAGTTTTCCAAATTAGTCTTTAATGAGATTATGGGAATTGAACAGATTTTAGACTCCTTCCACTAAGGAGAACTGGCACTAAAAAAGGAACCATGACAATTACACAGATGTTCTGTTCTCCTCCCTTCGCACAGCTCACCGACCAACAGACTCCTCACCAAAAATGTATAAGTACCTAATACAGACATAATTACCATTACTGGGACTTACTCTGCCATTCTTCTTCAAGAAGGCTCTTGACAAAGTCACCAGGGAGCCCTAGACAAGGGCCATGTAGATATTCCTAAAGCTGTACCACATGCTGACAGAGAAGTACCACATCTTGAAAGAGGCGAGTACATGAGGAAGATGAAATTTTGCACGAGACTAGTCAAAATAGATTGAAATAATTAAAAAGGGCTGGAGGGAGAAAGAGATTGAAAGGAATATAACGAGCTAAGACACTGAAAGTTACTGTCAGGGGAACAAGACAGAGGCAGAAGATGTGTGCAAGATGACGGGATCGCTACCAGTGAGCTGGAAACATCATAAAATTAACACGTCCATAATTTATTCACCCTTTGAATGTTAAGATTTAGGTTCAATATTACCAGCCAGCAACAAGTGAATCCCAGTCATTTATTTATGCCACCCTTCAATATGGAGCTGTGAGGGTGGTGAGGCACTGGAACAGGTTGCCCAAAGAAGTCGCAAATGCTCCAACTCTGGCAGTGTTCAAGGCCAGGCTGGACAAAGCCTTGAACAACCTGGTCTAGTGCGAGGTGTCCCTGCCCATGGCAGGGGGTTGAAACTGGGTGATCTTAAGGTCCTTTCCAACCCAAACCAGTCTGGGATTCTATGATTTACAGAGAAAGTTTGGCAGACTTAGGAGCTTCTCCAGTCCCAGCAGCTCCCTCCAGCCCACTTCAGGCTGGGCTGATCTTGGAAAGACTCCTTGAGGCTTTTGCCCCGGACACCCAGTGACATCCGTGTTCTCCAGCAGAAGTCTGGTGGTTGATCACTGAACTTTGCACCCACATCTCTTAGCTGTTTTAGAAAACCTGTCTCAAATCCACACTGGATTCCCCAAAGAAACAACCTTTTCAAAGGCCACGTCAGTAACTCAGCGCATTTATGTGAAAGTCCATAGCCAGAAGCCTTTTGCATAGCACATATATATATATATATATAAAAAACCCATGTGTGTACACAGTTTATATTTGAGGTATAGTCAGTAATGCTGATAAACTGATGAGTAACATCAGATTGACAGGACATTGAAGAGGACCTGCAGGAACAGTAAAGCACAAGAGAATCATAGAATCACAGATAGGTTTATGTTGGAAGGGACCTTTAAAGCTCATCCAGTTCCAACCCCCTGCCACGGGCAGGGACACCTTCCACTAGAGCAGGTTGCTCCAAGCCCCTGTGTCCAACCTGGCCTTGAACACTGCCAGGGATGGGGCAGCCACAGCTTCTCTGGGAAAAGTCTGTGCCAGCGCCTCAGCACCCTCACTCACTTGGTATCACAGCTCTCTGGAAATCAATTTGCAACTCAGCTTTGTGATTTCTAACAGTGGGCACAGTTTAAATATATAACGAGTGGTTCGCACCTAATTTTGTGAATCATAAACATGAGTTTGATTCACCTTCAGTTATTGAGACAAGTTCCAGTCAGCCAGTGAGAGAACAGAACTTATTAAGCAAGGCATATATAGATGGCAGCAACTATCAGTGTGATTGAACACACCTTACCAGCAAACAAAGTAGTGAAATATCCTTCGGAGCAGTTCACTGCCAACTCATAATACAGGAAATGTTTTTCCAAAGTACAGTAGATGGCAAATTCTTGTAAGTACCAGAAGCGTGTGAAGAATATGAAATTGGCCACTAGCGATTTGCTAACCACATCAGGAGAAGAAACCTCAGACGACTAGAAAACTATCAGTTTAAATAAGCAAGTGCTTAAGTTCACCTTTCTTTGCCTAGTGAAGCATGGACTCAAGTCCCACAAGCCAAAGACATTTACCCGCGTGCTCGGAGTTAAGTAGATGTCAAAAAGCTTTGTTGAATGCTCTGCTATGGAGTCTGGCATGAATGGTTAATGCATCTATGAGATGGACTCCAAGCATGATTAGTGGTGGGAAATAGCAGCACAGTGAAAACGATACCGAAAAGACAACATGCAAAAATGGTGTTCAAGAGCCAAATGTGCTGGACACGTTCCTAGCGATCTACACAATGATCTACCGCATCTCTCCTTTCTAAACTACACCTAATTCATGCAAAAGCCTTAGCTCCACATGATGTAACTTCTACATGGACAGAAAACTTTCGGGATCAAATTAATGAACCCTTGCAAGATGACAGAAGCTCAAAACCTGAGACCTCTGTAAGTCCTGTGCTTTACCTGTGGAACTCGTCCCAGTAACACATGGAAGCTTGTGGCTACAAAGGCCAGCTGACATGCTGCAACAGGAAAGCTCTTTCCACCTCCAGAACAACAGTGACCCAGGAAAATCCTTCCTCAGTTCTACTTTTTCCAATTTCTTGACACATATGCTTAAGCCTGGAGCCATACACAGTGTGACTTCCCACAGTCTTCTAGTCCAGAACCACCACCAACCAGGTTTATGAGGCTGGCATGGATTCAAATCCATAGTTGATCAGAAAAAAACTCTGAATGTAAGACACAATAACCAAGCCAGACCTGTGAAGATTCTGATAGGTGTGGTCTTCCCTCAAGCCATGAAATCCTACTGGAGAAACTTCAGCTTGTCATAACCTTTAAAGAAATATCCAAAGGCTCTCCAAGCACCAATCTCTTTGGAGTGATTTGAGAGCACCACCCATGCTAAGGGTTATCATCTTCTTCATGCCGCAAACTTGAGCTACTTGAAGGTTATCTCAGTGCAGCAAGAGAGGCACTCAGACATGAACACCAAACTCATCAAGAACATAAGGATGTTCCTTATGAAACTCTGCAGCAGGTCACGTCAGGAACAGCCAGCTCACCTGCTCAAAGTTTTAAGGAAAAAGTGCACTTTCCTAAACAGTGGGAGCCGCTTCAGTGCCAGATTCCTTCCAAGTGCCAAAAAGTAGCTCCAGCCAACAAATAACCCAAGAATAAGAGCTGGGTTCACTTGTATTGATTTCTCATCACATATAATGAGTCTTGAACTAACCCCACTGCAATTAGCCTAACTGTTGCTGACACTGCACCATATATTTTTTCCCTGGGTCTTGGCTTAAAGTCCAGAGGCACTTTTCTTTGGAAAAGCGCAGATTTGATTTTGATCACAAATATCTTTGCATGATTCACTGCCCCTTCTCACAGCCCCCTGAATCCTTTATTAGTCTGCAAAACGAACACAGGTAATTGCATTTTATTTTGCCCATAGCCTTGTTAACTTATTATAAGAGTATAAACCCAAACACTGGCAGTCAGAGCTATATCCCGAGATCAAAGTCACACAGTTTCTCTAGGTCTTGAGTTTTCTTCACACAAGTGAGAAAAGAGCAGAAAGTCTCTTCTCCCATTTATCTCTGAAGGGACTGACCTGAAAGCCTGTACTTGTGCCCATGTTCACACCCTGAAACACCAAAATGAGTGCATTTTGGTGGCCTTCCCTTGCCTGTCATTTGGCCAACTTTGGTATGGTTCTGGCATGGCTAAAGTATTTCCCGTGGGCCTCTTGGAGGCTTCCTCACTATTTGATCTGCTCAGAGCACAAATACAAAAGGCAGCTCTTGTGCTTCCACAAACAAACAAGATCACCTGAGTCCTATAGAGAGTACATGAAAATGCAACACAGTTTGGGGAGTTATAGCCCAAATCCAAAGCCACTCGAACCACCTGCCCAAGCAAAAGGAAATAAAGTCAGCGATACAGAAATCTTTCCTAAAACACCATATGATCAGCCAAAGGGACTGGAAAGCTGATGGCTGCCGCTTGTGCTGAGCTCTAAGTTGACCCTAAAGCCAACCAGGCAGAGGCCAGTGAAGCTGCAGCCGTCTGCGGACTCACTTGAACCACGTTTGCTGAAGGCTGGAAACAGCAAAGGCGACTGCTGCGGGCTCCCAAAGCCCAAGCCCATAAAAGACCAGCTGCTGCCACCAACTCCAGAGACAAGAGCTGTGTCTGAGTTGACATTTGGCTTGGCCTTCATGAAACAGGGCTGCCTTGATTAGGTTTGTACTGACCAGAACAAACCTTCTGAGACCAGGGAAGGAATAGCATCTAAACCACTCGCACAGTAAAGCGCATTGTGCAATTCTTTGCTGGTGGCTTGGTAAGTAAGCTCTTATTTTTTCACAGAGATGTAAGAGATCAAATGCACAAAGAAGTATATATAAAAGAAGACTAAAAAGAGATTTAATCTATAGCTCACTTTTTCATAAGCTGATTTATCCCCCATAGTGGAATGAACCTTTTGCACTGTTTGTGTCCATTGAAATAAGACTTCTGAATAAGCCCATGAATTCTATGGATGTGAATTGATTAGAAAGTGAATTAAAGCATCAGTGGGCACAAAACCATCAGAAAATTAGAATAAATTAGAAAAGCCCCCAGAAATGGGTTATTCAATGGAATGTAGTGACAGGACAAAGGGAATGGCTTTAAGCTGCCAGAGGGGAGACTGAGATGAGCTCTCAGGCAGAAGCTCTTCCCTGTGAGGGTGCTGAGGCGCTGGCACAGGCTGCCCAGAGAAGCTGTGGCTGCCCCATCCCTGGCAGTGTTCAAGGCCAGGTTGGACACAGGGGCTTGGAGCAACCTGCTCTAGTGGAAGGTGTCCCTGCCCGTGGCAGGGGGTTGGAGCTGGATGAGCTTTAAGGTCCCTTTCAACGGAAACCGGGCTGGGATTCTGCGATATTCCAACTGCCTAACACAATCTAACATAGCTGGCTTGAATCTTTCCCCAAAAGAATGCAATCTCCTAACCCAGTAACACCATGCAGGCATCTGAATTTGCTGCTGCTGGTACTCTTTTACTCTCTTTGTTCTGGTACACGGCAAAAACAGGTATCACAGGACCCTCTTTAACAGAATCATCACCAGATTTGGTACAGACGCTGACACAAGAATTAGAGAACTGTGAAATAGTTAAAAAAAAATCAGTTAAATATTTTTTCCATAACTAAACAAGGTTTTTATATGAACATTTTTATTACTCTCCAGGGAAAATCTGTGCCTGCCTTGGAAATCTTTTTTAAAGGAAAATAAAAATCACTGGACAAAGTATTTTGTTTTTAAAGATCTGTAGAGATTTGAATAGTCAATTATTTGCTTCTCACATTTTTTCAGGGTTTAGTTGGGTTTTTTTTGGGGGGGAGGGACACGTTGGACTCTGCAGATACCAACTGATTTCCTCGCAATCCCTCCTCTGGATCACTACAGTTGACACAAGTTCTAATCTGTTCAACTGTTTCATACTTCAGAGATCTCGTCACACCTACAGGGACAGAGACTTCAAAGAAAGACTCTTTGGAGACTTCTTCAGCAGCCCTATCTTCAGCAGACACATTTCTAATCTATTCCTAAACCTCAGGAGAGAGTTTTCTATGGATCTGATACAGAGATATACTGCTGCCAGCATCTATAAAGAAACTTTTTTGTACCATGAAGGCTTGCATAGAAAAACACAGTGGAGAATGAGAAAATAAACTCATACAGTCTATAGAAGTAAGTTAAAGCATATTAAATCCTCACATAGATGCTTTTTTATGGGTAGGAAGGAAGGCTTGAGTTCAGGTGGTGTGACTTTGAGCCAGAGTAACGTCTGCGATCCTTGTCTCTTGCTGGTCTGCTGTCTTTCAGGGAATTACAACTTCTAATGTTGTAATTTCAGAAGGAATTGTGGAAATTCCCACACCTCACTGTGTGACAGAATTGCCTCGTGTGTCTCTGCACCATGCTTCTAGGGTGGCTGTGCCAAGAGCCAAAAAACCTTGTTGCCTTCCCATGGCGTATGCGCTGCTCGGGGCAGGTTATCCATCATCTACAGCTTCCAGCTCCTGCAGTGAACCAGGATGCACACGCTAACAATAAGAGAAAACTCATTCTTTCAAATGAGGGTTGTTTTCCCTCCCCATACCCTGGCTCCACTTTTGATAAGAAAAAAGCAAGGAAGAGGAGTTAAAAATCTCAGCATCCACAGAAAGCTTCATTTCTGAAGTCTGATCTGAGGTTCTTCCTAACAAACCTCAACTCAATCTTCTCACCTACATGCTGCCACTTCACAGGATACTCTCTGGAAAAAAGTGCAGCTGCAGAACCTAACAGAAATACACTTTGTTTGGAATCACGACCTGAAAAAGCAACACAAACCCAACAGTCATTTATACAGCTTTCAGAATGCAACATACCCTGGCAAATGTCAGCGATTGACAGGATGAGGTTTAGAAACGGTAAGAGCAATATTGAAACAGGCCACACATCTGGCCAAGAAATGCCAGTTTTTAGAAACAACACCCAAACCTATAAATCACATCTATCTTGGTCATTCAATCCAGATCATTTGATCAGTTTTGAAGCACAGGAACTGAGTGCATGAGCTATTTTGGAGGTGTTGAGCCGCACCGCAGCTGACGGCGCTGCCTCCCACCCCACCGGCTGCCTCCGGCAGACCTATAGCTGGGAAGAGTAAGAAACCTTTTCCCTACTCTTTAGTTGAGGACCATGGAAACCATTTCCTATCAAATACCAAAAGTAAATCAGGATCAGAAGGTGCTGCCTGCACTATGAAACCCTGCACTATTATTTCCCAACTGGCCAACATCAAAGTGCATCCTCGATAAACACAGACCTCACGCTTGCTGACACCCTGAGTCTTTAACTGACCCTTTTTTGTGATCACTCACTGTCCCCTCACAGGATCTAAGAAAAACATCACTTTTGTAAATATTTCTTACCCACTCAGGCAAGTGCTTGAAAGAAAAAGACCATCATCTCACTACATGACACTGCTACAATATTTTCTCACTGTTTCCACGCAGCCCTGCTCTCTGCCGCTGGAAAACACAAGCTTTTACATCACACCTTCTCTGCTATTACCAGATTCTTGTTTTATCCTGTTTTGTGAGACACAACCCTGACAAAAGAATGTTTTATAAAGCAAGAGCAATCCCACTGGTCACAGCTGTCTGTAGGCACTGGGGTGGCCATTTGGCAAGTGGCTGCTGAGAGCCCGACTCAACCCGCAATCTCAGACCTTGCTCCCAGCTTTTGCAGGGTGAATAAAGCCACACAAACGGACAGAGAGGAGAAATACAAGGAGTAACCCAAGCTGGCAGTGTTCCAGATGAAGGGAAACACAATTTACCATTTGCTTGTAATTACTGCCACACGATTCAGGTAGCCCAGAGCTCGTCATTGCTTCTATCGACCGTGTTCCCAAAAAGCATTTCCTGGTGGAGCTTAAAGAAAATTACAGCAGGCTGGATGCAAGTGTCTGTTTAGGTACCAGCCTGTCACTGAAGCTAAATGGATTTCAACTGGCTCAGTCACAGCCAGAGGCACGGAAAATATATCTAAAGGCACAATGGAAACGAACAGAGAAATTCCCCCGTATGGCTTCAAGGCTACCACATCTTCCCTGGTGAAAGCAGGCTGGACACCAGCCCTTATCACAACCATGAAATGGGATGGAGGAACAGCACATCCCCTCACTCTGCACTCTCCTTTCTTCTAGCACCACTAAATATTTATTGGAACTGACAGACCAGGCGCTTCAGCTGCTCTGTGGGCATCTTTATCGTGCTTTTCCACACAGGAGGATGCTAATAATTAGGATCCTTCCAGATTTTGGAAATACTTGCCCATCTCCAGCATACAGGGCTAAACTATAGCTTTAAAGAAACAGCTATCAGCAACTGCTCTTAGACCAGGGATGAGTTTACTCTACTGAAACCCGATGTTGGCTGATTCACATGAATAACAGGTAAGCTGCAGAGAGGTTCAAAGAAATCCCTGTGGTTTAGATGCTTACCTGAATTACCCTGGCCTCTTGTGTCTGATGGGCTGCAGCAAAAGCTCTTCACGAGCACCTGGAATTTTTGAGAGGTGCAGATGAAAGCAAACCAACCTTCCACTTCAGCCTATTGCTGTATGTACTTCTCCTGGCTGGTAATAATAAAGATTATTACCTGCACCGCAGTAGCGGCTGGGAGTGATATAGACCCAAAGAGAAAGACCCTCTCTTGGGCAACTGATAGCCAAAGACATGAGAAAAACATGAGCTGCAGCAATCTCTTGTGAGAAGCAGAGCAAAAGCTTGGGGATGAACCTGAGAAGCAGCATCAGCTGGGGATAATGCACTCACGCTTCCCATGGTGAGGAATTGCTCTGCCACTGACAAATGTTCAAGGTAGGTAGGAATTAAGGCCAGATTGCAGGTTTCTGGGCTTTCGTCAAGAGCCCTTCTCCCACCAAATGGATGGAAGCAGCATCTGAAGGACACCTGCATGGAAGGGCTGGCAGGTTATACAGCATAACAAAGTGAAAAATAGGGGGAAGAGTGAGGTTAAATGTTTCTGAGCCTTTAAAATAGGCCACGGTCTCCCTTCAGCAGAGGGAACACTCTGGGACAGAGCAGACAGCATCTCTCCTGCTACCAAGCTGCTTTTCAGCCTTTAGTGTTCTGAGTGAGTTAACTTTCCTAAAGCATTCAGCTCTGCAGCAGCACAGGCACCTTCTCACATGGCATGTTTTTCTAGCAGATCAAAACTGTTGTTTTTAAAATCTCATTAAATACATATGCAGCTGACAGACATTAGCACACATTACAGAAATGAAACTGATGGTTGAGACTGAACATCCAGCCTGATGTGCTGTCCCTAATTTACCCCAGCTATTTCAGCAGGCTCTTTGGAGTGTGTGATCCGTTACACAGTATTCACTTTAATACCAGAACACAAAAACAGAGGAGTCAAAGGCAGAATGTCAGGTCAAATTTTTCAGGCTTAACTCGGGATTTAATTGCATTTAGAGGTTTAAGTCAGACTATTACAACCGCCTTTAAGGTAATCTCCTCCTGTAGGAGAGGGTATATGTGTCTCACACACAGGTACACCTGCTAACCCTCTCTGCTTTAACCATCCCTCAATACAGCTGCTCTTAGACCCCTCTCTTCCTCATTTTTTTACTGACTGCTGCTAAATAACCAGTTTAGCCTTTAAGTCAGGAACCATGGGCATTGCTCATGTCAAGGCATGCGACTCACCTCCAACTCAGCTAGAGAAACTCATGGAAAATTGGGGATTTCACAGAGGGAGATGCTCAGAAATCACTACACTTGGGAGGGGAAGTTTTATGGGAGCAAGGCACTGGGAGTCTCTGCAGGATTTTGTGTGTCTAATTAGGGGTCAATGGCTAACCTGAACAGCTTTGAGAGCTCAGCCCATGTGAAACACGAGGTATGTGGCTCGGAGCCTTGCTGTGGGCTCGCCTTTACTACTAGTAGTAAAGCTGGTGGGCATCATATGCAAATGCTTCTAATGGAGAATAGCACACCGGATTTTCATGGTAATACCATGTCAGTGGCTCAGCACAAAGGTTGCAGAGGGACACGCAATCAAATCCATCACTGGAAAGAAGAAAGTGAGGCAAAGGCATCTGGAAAAGCAGCACCCCATGACAGAGAGCTTAGCTGCTGCTTCGCAAATAATAGAGCAACCATAAGCAGCACCACTTCTATTGGCTAAAATATTGGTATTTTGATCCAGGCACGCACCAACATACCTCATACCTGTCACAGCGTGACAGACTGGTTTGAGTTGGAAGGGACCTTAAAGCTCATCCAGTTCCAAGCCCCTGCCATGGGCAGGGACACCTTCCACTAGAGCAAGTTGCTCCAAGCCCCTGTGTCCAACCTGGCCTTGAACACTGCCAGGGATGGGGAATAAATAAATAAGCCTTCTTTTACCCCAAGATTGCAAGTTCATGACTCCTAGACCAAGGGCCATTTGGTGTGACCAGCAGAGCATGAGCCTGACCTTCAGACATCCCCTGCCAGGAGCTGTGCACACCTTGGGCCTTTCTCTCCCTCTTCCCCAACTCTCAAGCTCCTTGGTCTGTTTGGACTGAAACACCGCAGAGCACAACTCCCTCTTCTAAGATAAAGTTCCCTGTTACGAGACTCAGGTGAAGCTCTTTGGACTGTATCATCATACAAGTACTGTACAGATACATAGGACCCAGGGTGTTATTTTGTGCAGTATTTTCAAAGTTAAGAATCCAAATTCTCCCACCCAAAGACAATTATCTTGCTTCTTATAAAAATTGTTTTTAAAGCACTGAGCCTTCTTTAGCTGTTTGGACCAACTAGTTCAGCAAAAAGTGAGATTCTTTCTCTCGACCTTCAAATAGCCTTTGAATTAAATACTTGTTGCAGCAAAAGAAAGCTTGGTTTGTTTTTGTCATCAGATTGGGGATCAAGCAGAGATGAGATGCTCTCAGACGAAAGGCAGAAATACCAAATGAAAGACTGAAACCCAGAGAAGATTTTAAAGGTGCTGGGTGAAACCCATGGGTAACTGCACAGTGCCAGGCTTGGCTCCAGCACATGTGCTTTCTCAGTGCCTTGTGCTGGAGGCAAATAAACACCAGAAAGAGCCAGAGGGTTGGTTATGCAGTGCTGGTTGGGATGGAGCCCAAAACCCCCAATGTCAGCATCACCCCTGCATAAGTCTAACTGGAGGTTTATGGTGCCTGGGGGGGGAATTTATAGTCACAGCCCTCCTTTGCCCTTTGGTAGAGGAAAGCTTTTATTGCAGGTCTCAGCTTCCTCCTTTTTGGAAACTTAACCCTAACCACACATCATAACCTAATCTGAGGTGACAAACCCAAAGTTAATTCTTTGGTTGGCTTAAACAAGTTCAGCCTGGTGGCACGTAGGATGCTGCAGATGCAATCATGCAGAGCCCAGTTCCATCAGTGATCAAACGTATCCCATCTCCTTTCCTAAGCCCAAATTCATAAAGGGAATACAGCGCAAATGTCTTTTAATCACCAAATATTCTTCTCATAGAGAACACTCTCCATTTCAGGGGGTTTGTTTGAAAGTTCATTTTTCAGTTTAAAAGCCCCCTACCTACTATTCATCAGGATCACATCAGGGGCACCCTCAGATAATCAGACAGAAATGGGTTAAGCGTAGGAAGAGCTCTGACAGCCTGTGGGAAGTAGGCTAAAATCCATAATAATCATAAAAAACAAACTCAAATCAAGGTAAATCAACAAAAACCATAATAGAAAAGGTGCAGATTAGAGATAATCAGCTATTATTGCAGAGAAACAATTTCACACCAAAGATGGAAAGAAGGGAAAGCAAAAACCGACTTCCAACCTTAGAAGACTCAATTCGGTTCATGTGGGTTCAGCATCTTCACTGCTGACAGATCTAAATCCTTCCTCAGTCTAGAATAGAACACACTGGAATTGCTTGCTAAGGTCTACAGCCCAGCTGAGGCGGTTCCAGCAGCAGATGGGTGCTCACAGAGAGCTCAACTGGGGCGCTCCAGGGACACCTTCCACTAGAGCAGGTTGCTCCAAGCCCCTGTGTCCAACCTGGCCTTGAACACTGCCAGGGATGGGGCAAACGGTTTTTCCATCCTTTGTTTTTTATTAAACCAGACACTTGGTTGCTCTGGAATAACCACCGAAAAATTACCTGTAAGACACCCAAACATTGACATTTTTCTGTGCCTGTGCCTTTTCCTCAGTTTCATTTGGTCACGTTGGTAAATTCAGTGGAGGTACCCAAGGTGCTCCCAAAACATTGCAGTTGGGGTGTCAAAAGTATCAGTAAACACTCTATTTCCTGCAAAACCCCACTAGAAGAGAGAACAACGTGCCTAAGAGCCTACTAATTCGAATTTAACTGACGACGTTAAACAGCTTCACAGCACCCAAATACTGTAGCTTACAAGCAAACAAACATTATAGAATTAACAAAGAGGTGCCAATCTAATTAAAATCAATCCACAGATACCTCTAAACACCAAGGGAGCCTGATTAGTAGCTGTTTATAGTAGCTGCTTAAGCAAATTGTGGAGGAGTAATAATTCTGATCTTGTCACTTGCCAGAAAGACTTCTTTTTTCTCACCTCCAAAACATTCCTTCAGCTTCAAGTCATTTGAAGTTCACATTTTAAAACAAACCAGCATCTTTTGGGGCACAATTCCTTCTAAAGCAGGGTTTGCAACAGGCACACTGTAAGAGTGGCTGCTCCTTGTGTGTCACCACATCCTCATGAGGCTGCACACAGGGTTTCTCTTGGTAGGGAAAGGAGGCAGTGGTGTTGAAAACTGCCTGGGACTCCAGCACTGCTTCTAATAGACTGGCTGTCTCATCGCAGCAGAACTGAGTGTTACTCACCCACCTCCAAAATGAGCAATGTCAGACACCTAAGAAAGAGGGCTGCAAGGAAAGAAAAGCTCGTCAGTGCTCAGTTGGACACTAATTATTGCCGGGGAGATGCCCTGAGATACACAAAAGGTGACAGGTAATTAATCTCCCAGGACATGATGGTCTGATCCCCTCCTGTAGGCTGGCGATGAATGTGAATGGTGGTGCCTGTGGCTGAAGAACTACAGCACCTGAGCACATGTGGCTCATTGGGAACACAGGAAGCATCACGCCCTGAATAAAATAAGGAGTGTTGGTTGGTTTTTTACCCAGCTTCTTTCCAGAGGATTCAAGAACGGCATTTGCCAAAGGGAGAGAAGACAAGAGTCCAAAACCCAGAGAACTGAGAGATAACACTTTCAGGAGGAAAAAACATTCTCGAGCAGGACACCCAGTCTGGGCTGGGAGAAAACTGGTTGCTGGACAGAGATGTTCTGTAAGTCAAGAGGAAAATGATGAGCCTCAGCCAATTCTCTATGCACCCTGAAGATCGGTATATCCTGAAAACTCCCAAGAGAAGTGACAACGCTGATATTGAGCATGGGGTGAAGGTGTTTCTTCCATTGCATGACCTGTGTGTTACATGACTAGCCTGAAGACAGGTTATGTTAAAACCCTCCTCTGGCAAAAGTGCTGAAGGGCAAAAGCTGAAGCAAGAGATAGAGGTTGTTCCAGATGCTCTTCAGAATCAACAAATCCTTAGAAAAGGTGGGGATCCAAAGACAGCAGCCTCAGCATTGTCTGGTCTGGACTGTCTGGAGATCTCACAAGGCCAAGCTGATACACAGGACCTTCTGGGGCTGTGACAGACACTGAAACGCATGAGACCCCTCGGCGCTCACAAACCCTTCCCACTCTGCAACACAAGACCTTACAGCCCAAATAGACTAAGGGAGGAGATGGCCGAGCTCCTCATGTCCCTGCTCTCACCCCTGTAATTACATATTTGTGCCTGAAATATTTTATCTCTATTAACCACAGGACCAGCAACCCCGGGGAGATGCCTCCAGAGATGCCCATCTCTGCTCTCCCCACCTCCTTGTCCCTTGGCCAAGCCCTCAGGCAGCAAGAGCAGAATGTGCAACCACAGGCTGTGCAAGGACATCTGCAGCCCCAAACAATACTGAGCCGAACAAATCACTCACTGTTGCTCTTCTGGGTGCTGAGTGGGAAAGTGAAGTCTAGAGGCTCAATCTGCGGTGCCGCCCCTCCCCTGCCAATGGCACAGCTGCTGAAATGCATTTGTTTTTAGAAAGAGGAGAGAAAAGAGTTTTTTCGGTATCCAATTCAGAGAGCTTTGCTTTTTTCCTTTTTTCTTTTTTTTTTTCCCCCTCCTAATGTGCAAAGTGCTTTGTGAATGGGCCAGCTAAAATTATTTATAATGAGCTAATTTCCATAAAATTGGGCTAATTAATTTCCATGCTGCCTGATGAAAATTGCTAACATCGGCTTTTTACTGACAACTGAGGTCCTGCAGGCAATCTCGCGCCCATCTGACTGGAAGGAGGTCCAGGCTGCATCCTCAGCTAGTGTAAAGCAGCAGATACCCACTAAACCAAACAGAGCAGCGTGCTCATTTGCACAGGGAAAACATAGCTTGGGCCACTTCACAGTTTCTAAGTGGGTAACTGTGTTATCCACAGTTCAGTGCGTGCATAAATAGAGAGGCACAACAGAAGTTTGTTCTTCAAGCTGCTGAAAGAAAAGCAAAGACTCAGCCCAACTAAAATGCATTTGCCCTCCATTGGATTTGGGGAAAATCTCGATCTTGGTGCAGCAGGCAACTGGGAAGCGACAGGAGGGGCAGCTCAGAGGGACAATGAAAAATAACCTTATGGGCTTGCTTCAGCACCTTGAGGTTTCACTAACACCAAGGGATAGGTGTGCTCCTAGCTGGTTTGCTTATGAAAATTGCCACTGAGGGGATTAATATTACCCCTTTTAAAGACCATTTCACACAGTATCAGTGGACACAGGTCCAGCAATGGCTGGTCTTGCTGAGGACAGTTGACTTTGCAAAACAAAACGATGATGTCCTGCATCAATGGGCTTTCACAGGTATAATTAAAGGCAGTATTTGGCTGCTCTCAGAAGCAGGAAAATGCTCTTTGTAGCACCCTTTGTGTTGTGGACTACACTCTGACAATATTTTCTAAATCCCATTAAGCTTTCAGTACCTAAGCCCACACACCACCAAAGGCAACTACTACTGGCATTTAGAAAGATATTACGAGTTGTAACATGGGCTTGAGATGCTGCTTGGACTCTTCAGAAATATTCTGATATTCTCATATTGTTCCCATCTGAACTCTTTCCTGTAAGCTCAGAGGTGTAAGCTTGTGACTGTCGCTTTCTGTAATGTCAACATCCACACCTCCAGCCCTCCCTGACAACAGACCGTCCTTCCCAGATAGAAAGATCTTTCAGGTTAATGCTCACAATCAACTTGTTTATTGTACTATGCTAAACCTAAGTAAGGCAAAATCAAACGACTTGGTTTTCATGTCTAAACACTGCTAAATGATACTGTATCAAGCTAATTTTGCCTTAGGCTTATTAACACAAATTGAACTTGGTGCTGATCAGATACCAAGCTGGTTTGCAACACGGAAATGTGTGATCTGCACTGACTGCTGGAAAATAAAGTAATTGTACTTGTGCAAGACACATATCTTTTTAAAAGCCCCACAATTACTGGTAGTCACACAATAGCTGTAACTTATTGGATGCTGCCTGAGCAATTTGTCTGCTCTTGGCCTCAGGCCTACACTTTCAAATGATCTACATTAATTTGAGGGCAAATGTTTCAGGTTTTGAGGTTATCCCGTGCTTCCTCACCTTGCAGACCTCAGGCTCTGCATGGGAATCTGCGGCTTCCAGGATACTTCTTTCCAGAAATACTATTAGAAACACGGAGAGATCTGATGTGTACAGGACAGGGTGATCTGCCCTACCACAGAGGCACCAACCTGGGCAAAGGCCGCCCCACGTACTGGCAGTGCATGTCCCCTGCTGAGCAACATCTGCCAGCAGCTGCAACGTGGTGCCCACCTCCAAAATCCAGATGGGCAGCCATGCAGGGCGGCGTTGTAGCAGGAGGAAGGGGTGAGGAATGTCATGCTGATATCCTGGAGCCTCTATGCACCCCCCTGTCTGAAACAGACCCAGCTATGGGGTGGCTCCAAGGGCAATACTTACTTTAATCTGTGTGCTCAAGACTGACATCTATTCTTCAGCTTAGCCTACCATAAATGTGGATACTTCTGGTATCGATACAAAAGCCTGGTCCTTTTCTGCAAAGAACAACCCTTTATACAAGGACCAGACCTACCTATTTCATTGTGATATGTACATATACATATATTTAATACATTGCATTTTTAACATGTTTGATAGCATTACATTAAATGCTCAGTTTGCAAGTGTTTGCAGTGTCTCCACCATAAGGAAATGCAACCTCACGACTCCTGCAACTTTGACATCCAAGACTTATCCCCATCTCTGACAATTAATGTAAACTCTTTAGGAACTCATTCAAAGGCTTCATTTCTATACTGCCTTTATGGTCCCTATGAGGTGAACATGCATACTAGGCACAACCGCAGTATAGATTTATGTGAATATATATATGATCTAGCTAAAACACTAATATACGTCAAACTAATATCTCTTTCTCCTTTTATTTCCACACTTGTCCTTATAGAGGCACTTTATTCTACTGAAGCATTAATTATGATTTTCTTGTCCCTGGATGAGCCTGCATTTGTCTTGTGCTTCTATTTACTGCTTTGTGACAGCTCATGACAAGACAGTCAATAACACTGGTTTCCACTCCCAGGCAATTTGAATGGATGACTTGCAAGAAAAGAAATTAAGAAGGGTGTACGGCGCTGGGGAGGAGGACACGAACATCAGGCTGTGGTTGTGCTGGATGACATTTTCCAAAGGGGCTCCTCTAATTGCTTTTCAAGTTTTTAATTCAGCAAGGCATAGTCTCAGCATGGCTTTGGTGTCAACGGCAGAATGAATGCTCTTTTAGAGAGGGAAATAAGGCCCACCGACATGTTTGAGTTTCTGCCTCAACATAAAAACTCCCCGGCTGAGCTTTGAAACTCCATGTATGGATCAATGGGGAGGAAAAATGGCTGGAATGCAGCAGGACTGGGAAAAAGAGGATGTTTTGATGGCTGTTACCCACAAAGATGCTGTAATGCACTACATGCATAGGCAGCCTGGGTCCATGTGAGACATTGTGTTCACAATGCTAGAAAGGACAAAGGCAAACTAAGGAAAGCCACAATAAAAGGGTGACCACTGAAAGGAAGAGGAGAAATGATAAAAATATTCCCATGACTACGTGGTGGGGAGGAGGTGGATTGCACAATTCTGTTCAGCCTCCCCCCAAATGTATAACTACCACTGACAAGATGCAAAAGCCACCAATTTAAACCTGATAAATGGACACAAAATCTTAACGCCAATGCCCAATTTGCTGTGGCTGTCGCCACTCTAAAGTACCATTAAATTAATGCATTTAAAAAGGGATTTCAGTAAGGATGCCACAGCTAAAAAGACGACCAGAGTATCCTCAGGTATAAGAGCAGACCCTTTAAAGGTACAAATACAATCCCCCCAGGCCTGGGGCCCGGAGTTGTGCCTGTGGTAAGGACTCACTGCCTGCACCAGCAGACCCCAGCCCAACCCCATGGGCTCTGCTCCACTGTGCTGGCAGCCCCTCTAGAGCTACCTTTCCTCTGCTGCTCCTGCAGCTCCCTGCAAGAAGCAGCCTGCGAACAACCTCTCCTATTGCCATGTCCACATTTCAATTGCGAGGTTTGGCCCCAAACTAGAGATGCAGAGGTAAAGGAATGAATGATGAATATTTGAAAAACAAACAAGTTGAACCTTCCAGAAAGAATCCACTCAAGTGTAGACAAACTGCTCCAGCTGGATTAATGGGAATGCTTCACCCCAGGATTTTGTGACCCCCAGACTGTGAGTAGATCCTCAAGCTGAGATGAGCTGTGGGAGTTCTCGAGGGGCCCCATCCTGATCAGAGAACTGGACTGCCCCACTTGGAAACCTTATCCTGGGTTAGTCCTGAGCTATTTGCACAGCATCAGCTGCAATCCAGCAGAAGACACTATAGCCATCTGTTACTACTGCAAGCTCTCAGAGTAAGCTTTCCTATTTCACTTAAAGGAACTTATCTAGAGTGCTATTGATATTACACATTGAAGCCTAAACAGACATGTTAAAGATGTCTTCTATGCCTGCAACAGAGGTGCTCGTGGAAATACAATGAAATCCTTACAAGCCGAACAAATGTGCTTTACATCAGGGAACAAACTTCTAACAGGCAAGGCCCAACCAAAAGAATAAATCATTCTGCTCAATAAACCCTTTTTTTCTGCAGACTGAGGCAAATACATTCTAGAAAAATACTAAGAGAGCATTAAAATCTTTTGGTTTTTTATACGCAATAGCTTCACTCCATTTTGCCTAGAATTTGTTGCATATAGGATAGCTCCTTTTAGTTGTATTTTAAGGCTAATTTTTTCACAGATATGCAAAAGATGTAGGTGTCTGATTCTCATTCATTTCTGAGAGTAACTGAAACTCTACTCAGCCACGCTGGAACGCTCAGTCAGAGAGCACGCTGTGCTGGGTTAGTACAGATCCACTGAAACACAGTGTGCTGCTAATGCCCGAACACTGTGTCATTAAACAATAATGAATTGTGGTCCTAAACAACGGCATTGCAGATGAAGATACAAGAGACTTAAATCACATTTATCTACTTTAATCCCAAGGCAAAGTCAGCTTAACCCACCCGCACAACCCAGTGCACAGTCACCGTGAGAGGCAAGAGCTCCTCAAGCGTCTCGCTCTTGCTCCATCAAAAAAACCCCAACCATTGTCTACAGGGTGCATTTAGGTTGTTCTGGATCAGGGTGGAACAAAGTCCCTTGAAGGCAGGACCTGAAGTAGCTTCCTCTTGCTGGTATTAGAAGCATGTAATCCCCATTGTAAATTTAACAACCTCCATCCTGAAACTCCACTCGCCATTATGACCAGAAGGATGTGCTTTGGGGCACACCAATACAAAAGCCTCTGTCCTCTGATACTCAGACACCTTTTTTTATCATAGAACGGTTTGTGTTGGAAGGGACCTTAAGGTTCATCCAGTCCCAACCCCCTGCCATGGGCAGGGACACCTTCCACTGGAGCAGGTTGCTCCAAGCCCCTGTGTCCAACCTGGCCTTGAACACTGCCAGGGATGGGGCAGCCACAGCTTCTCTGGGCACCCTGTGCCAGTGCCTCAGCACCCTTGCAATCAAGTATTTCTTCCTAATGTCTAATCTAAAACTATCATCCTTCACAGCTCGAAGCCATTCCCCCTTGTCCTGTCACTCTATGTCCTTTTAACCTGAACTCAGTCCATTCATCCTTATCAAACTCTGTCCTTTTAGCCATCATACTTGTTTTTACACTGTTTACATACTTCTTTTTACACTGTTGTGTTTCTGCCTTCCCCACCAGCAACCTTATTCTCTTCCAGCCCTCTCTTTACTGCACTTCAGTGACTTCATTCACCTAAACATGACCCCAGCTCTCAGCCAGCAAGTGCACTGCACTGGCCATCTTCACAGCCAAACTCCAGCAGCTCAGCTCATCCAAGTCTCACTTGCTTACACTGATCCCACCTTCTGTTTACCATACAGTATTTATTCCCACTTCCACCAGAAGTACTACATCCTCTTTTTGCTGTATGACATTTTTTGCCTTAAAAGAACTTTTTAATATTTAATTCATTTCTTACTGACCCACTTGGGGGGAATGGAGGGTGAGTGAGCAGTTGCCTGGTACTAAGTTGCTGAGATTGTCTTGATGGACCAAGGACAGGGGACAAACTTACCCTGTGCTATTAGCACATGGCATGGTTTGAGTTTAGACTTGACTGGGAGATACCTGGACAAAATCGTTGATGAGATTAAGATCTTATAAGGTTAGTAGAGACACATGCATAAGAATATATTCATAGTTAAGTGCACCCACACGTTTACAGCACTGGTCTAGTAAATTAAAGCACCCCTTTGGGATGCAGGAGACAGGGAGAAACTCCTACTCTGACATTTTGGGGGGAATAAACACAAAGTTGGATATCTAAAAGTAATGTTCACATTGCCATAACTTGCTACCCAAGATACAACAGCTCTCTTACTAGTTTTGTACAAAGCAGAAACCAACACTCAGTCTGTTTTACCTGCAAATGAAAAATCAAACCCAGATACATCAATCCCCCCACAAGCACTGTACCTTAATCCCAAGCAGTTTTTTACTACTCAAATTGCACAGGCGAGACAGATCTCACATCTCTCTTTGGGGAACATCAATACGAAACCACTGATCAGTCCCTAAGCCACACAGCAGCAGTTCCCCCCTCCGTGGCCGCAGCCTTGTGGATCAGGGTGAGTGACGCTGTCGGCTGCGGATGGGGGTCTCCAGTGGGGAGGGTGTTGAGCTGCCGCCTGGCACACCCCCATCCCCAGGCAGGGGGCAGATTTGATCAGATGAAGCAGAACTCCCAGCCCGGGAGCTTGGCAGTGTAAAGCCAGGCTAGTGCTGCTGTTCCCCAGGGCTTTAGGGGCAGTGGGAGTAAGATGCAGGCAGAGGAGCAGGAAAAGTGCAGGGCTCCAGCTTTCCATCCCCATTTGCGTCCGGCAGAGATGCCCTCAGCATCCCCTAGCACCACAAAAGCAGCCACATCGGCAGAGAGGAGAAACTAAACTGCACTTTAGGCAGTGGTTTTGCTCCAGAACTTCTCCCATGAAGGAGTTCTGCCCGTGTTGAATGGGTGCCTTTGAACAGAGGTTAATTTGCAGGAGAATCCACTGTCCTTTATCCCAGATACCCATCCACAAATTGACTGCTTCCGCAGCAAGGCGGATCGGGCAGGGTCTTCAGGACAAATGGCTTAAAGTAATGATTGCCACGCTGCCTCTTTTGCCACATACACCCTGACAACCTTCCCCCACTCAATAAAAGATATACAAGGAAATAGGAAAATAACAGTATCAATACAGTGTATCCCCTTCTGCAGCACATGCAGGAGACGGCCCCAGAGCAGGGAAGGCATGTCCTTCAATATTTAACTTCTTCACTCTTTGTTCTCCATCTCAAGTTGAACAATACGTTAATTACCTGATGAAGCGTTATAATTACTCTAACAGCTCTGCTCTTAGTTATAATTACTGCATCAACACTTTCTTTTTCATATGCTTCAATCTATACCTATTACATTGTCATGATGAAGACACATTAACATTATAATACCGTATAATTAGCTGATAAGCAATTAAATTATTCCACTGCTCTTGTTCCTCTTTGCCAAGAGGTTGCTTTCCAAGTGCTATTATCTTCCTTTTCTCTGGTTTGCTTCAGAGGTTGGGGTTTTTTTTCCCTCCTCCATTTTAAAAAAGGACCTCATATACTTTATTCCAACAATTTCATTTCGAATTCCGAGAGAGTACGGTAGTTAAGGTCCTGGGAGAAGCTAATTTGCTGCTAATATTTTACACTTCTTTCCTCTCGAGTTCAAACTGGTTTTGCTTTCCAAAAGCTGCCTGGAATAGGAAAGTGTCAGAGAAATATTTGCGTAGAAAAATAAACGAATCCTTAATAGCTCCTTTAAAACACTTGGAGGCACATCGTGGAATTAATGCGAATAGGGAGGAAATGGGGGAAAAATGAGAAAAGCAAAACTGTTTTGGTTTTCATCCTCATATTTATGTTACTTTATACCTCAAGGGAAAAATCAGAAGTATTTTTTGCACCTTTTTTGTTCACACCCTAAAGAAAATCATTGATAATAAGCTCAGTGTAGCTATTCGAGAAGCCTGACTCGACCTCGACAGCAGCATCAGCGTATTCTTGTGGCATGTGGGAAACCTCCTAACAAACACTGTGTGGTGCACAGTAATGCTGTGTAGAATTTTTTGTCTCTAGCACTTATGTGGATTATTAGCCTGCTTGTAGGTCTCATGTGCTTTGTCCTCTCATTTGATTTTTGTGGCTGAAAATTGCTCATTTGGCTTTCAGTCAGTGCAAGCCATTCATGTTATTGCATAGCCTTTCCCCTCTCCTGGCTAAAATCCTTTTCATATGGTTGTAAAAAGTCTACAGCACTGCATCAGTGGAAATTACTGGCTGCAGCAGTTTTTGGTGGCATGGGGCTGCCTAGTTTCCATTCTGGGACTATTTCCTTTCAGCCATGCTTTGCTGTCATGGCTGTCACTCTTCAATCAACACTTTGTACTCAAACAATAGTTTTGATTTAGTCACGCAGGAATATGAGCAAAGCGCCTTGGTACAATGACAGAGCAGACCTTGGTGATGCAGTCCAACCCCACACATTTGGGGAACAGGCTGTCACCAAACAGCACTGACTTTCCCCATCCACCTAGAAGCTATCCACACAGGGATTTCTCCATCTCTCAGTACCAGAGAGATGGAGACCAGATTCAAACCATTTCTGTTTGAAGAGAAGAACAACTGCCTAAAATCATGCCCAGCATTTGCTATGTTGATTAAACTCCTCAATTTCAGATGTACCCAGTGAGTGCCATCTACCACAGCAAAGCTGAATTTCTTGCCTTTGTGCTCAAGCTGTTACTGGGCAAAATTCCTCATTTGCTCTCGGCACCAGCCCTTGAAGTGCTCAAACCTGTGCTTGCCTTCATCTTTACCCAAAAAAACCCTGAAGGACCTCACTAAATTTGTCCCAGTGAGGATTACTAAAAATGTATGGCACCTGAATAAACATCCTGAGGATGGAAAGCTGGCATGAAGGAATTTTTATGTACTCTTTACTGAAGACTCCCTGTCTCTGCAACACCTGCACCCACCTCATTACTAATAAAGCACTCAGTGGTGTTCAGCATCCATCCCTGAAGCCTGCCTTGGTTCTGCTCGGGTGCATCCCCGCCACCCCAGCTCTTTGCCCTCCAATGCAGAGACAGGTTTCCATGTGAGCAGTCTGCTCACATGAAGGGTTAGAGTTTGCTCCCCTCCTCCCTGTGTTAGTCCTAATGCTCCTGGGTGAGGTGTGAGACTTTGAAGGCTTTGTCAGATGGGAAAGCACCAGGAAAATCAGCGTTTATCCTCTCTGATGCTACTGCTGCTTCCCACAGTGCTCAGCATAAACTGTGTTAATCCTGGACAGAGGGACTGATGGCACAGCTACTGTGGCTATTCAAACCTGTGATCAGTTTCGGATGCTTCTTTTCACCTGCTGCCAACTCTCCTGCATTTAAGTTACTTTTAAATCATGCAGATCAAGGGCGTGTTAATCATTTTACCATTCTCTTATTTTCCATGAAAACTCCTATTTATTTTCAACAAAGTTCTTTGCAGAAATACTGTGAAAGCACAAGACAGTGCTGCAAGACAATAAAGAGAGCTGCAAAGAACTGCACTGGTCTGATGCCTCTGGTCTGCCCCATGACCCCATCTCTGCACACCCTGGTCCCAGCACTGCTCCCGCATGGCCATGTCTCTCCCACCATGACCCTGGCCAGCTTCTCCAGCCCCAAATGAGCCATGGGCTGGTGTTCATATTATCATAGAATGGTTTGGTTTAGAAAGGACCTTAAAGCTCATCTAGTTCCAACCCCCTGCCATGGAGTGGTTGGAGCAACCACTAAATCAGGTTGCTCCAAGCCTCTGTATCCAACCTGGCCTTGAACACTGCCAGGGATGGGGCAGCCACAGCTTCCCTGGGCACCCTGAGGACCTTCTCTTCACCACCCTCACAATGAAGAATTTCTTCCTAATGTCTAATCTAAATCTCCCCTACAACAGCTTAAAACCATTCCCCCTTGTCCTGTCACTACATGCCCTTGACAAAAGCCCCTTTTCCAGAGGAGCCTTCCTTCTCTCCCTGGAGCCTTCTCCAGGCTGAACAAGCCCACCTCTCTCAGCCTGTCTCCATAGGAGAGGTGCTCCAGCCCTCGGAGCATTTTTGTGACCTCCTCTGGACTCAACTGTGATGTCATCTAGGTGAGTGAATAAGGGAGAACAGGAGTATCACCAAGGGGCAGCAACAAGCATGGTGCTTTTTCTTTCCTGACGTCTCTATCTGCTGGAGCTGGGATAGAAAGTTCAACATCTTGGCCACACGTTGCTGTTTCGGGCTTTTTTTGGCAGCGCTCTTTCCAAAACATAGAGCCATTTGGCAGATGTGGCACACAGACCCAGCCAGCCAGCTCATTTGTTTAGCCTCAATCTTTACTCATCCTCCAAAGACTCTGCATGAGCAACATACGCAGCCAGGCTTCATTACTGCGACTTCATTTCTTACCAGAGGCTGCCCTGGCACACGGAGCTGGCGCAGGTACATCTGAACACCAATGGACCTGCTGCCTTCACACAAAGGTCTCCCGACTAGCTGCCTCCAGAAGAAATGCTCAGCTTTTAAAGGTCTTCTCACCTGCCCCTGCAGTGAGCAGCACTCCAGCAGTGCTGGGGTCCCAAACACTCAGGGTTATGGCTTCTCTTACAGTATTGGCTAAATACAGAAAGAGATTTATAGGCATATCCTGGTGCCTGCAGCAGTCACCACCCGGGGCTGAAGAGCTGAATTCATGCTTAGCTTTTGAAAGAAGGGTCAGATTCAGCCTCTGTGTCTACACTGGGCTGATCTGACCCCTCACCCCCCCCCCCTCCCCAACAACAACATGCTTGTTTTCAGCACTTGCAGCTTTCAGGCTTTAAAAACCCTCTCATCATTTTTGCCCATGCTGTTTATTTCCTGATGTTGTTTTAAACTGTTTGCACATGGCCCCTGGTATCTCAGCGGGTGAGCACTTTACAAATAAAATGATGAGGAGGGTTAAAAGGATGCGACTTGATAATTCACGCTAGTAGCAGCCAGATGTCTTATTGCCTTAGAAAGAAGCAGAAAGGAGAAAGCAGATCATCCTCATGTGGGTTTAGTTGTACATAGAACACTTTAAAAAATGAAAGCAAAATAATATAGCAGATGCAAAAACTGAAAAGCTTAACACAAGTGAGCTGAAAACCAAATGTACAAAGGAATGACAAAACATGTGCTTCCCCAAGCTATTCTCCATCATCAGTACCCTCAGTGAGGTTTTGATAGCCTAAACCTCTCTTCAAGCAAACAGCTTCTGCATACTTTTTTGCTAAAACAAGATGGATTTTTCTAGTTGCTAATGGAAAACAGGCTATGCGCAGCTTTGGGGCATGGGGTGCAGAACAGGGAGATGGGGTGAGAAGGGCAGGTCCTGCCTTAGTGCACTTCACTGATGCTCCTGCGCTACGCTTACTGAAAGAAGCTGGGTTTATAGTTGTCTTTGCAAAGAAAAAGCAGAAAACGAAGAGAAAGCCATGGGCTCCTCTTACAAAATAACGCACTGCCATACTATGGTGTTTAAAATAAAACTAGAGAATCACAGAATCACTTGCAGTAACAAGCTAAGTACAATTCAGAGCAGGATGGGAGATACAGAGCCTGGCTCTCCCACACCACGGCAGGTGGGAGAAGCAGCAGGCATCCATGCAGGGGCTCCAGGTTGCAAAGAGGGCAACACCAGAGGGTCCTCTGCACTTTTACATGATCCTCTGACAGTGAACTGACCTCGAGCAGCAAAAAGTCTCATCTTAAGATCATAAAATTCAGAATCCTTTGTTAAAACACAAACCAAGTGATTTTAAAGTATCAATGCCCATTTCCAACCCCCAGCTGAGCTGCCATTTGAGTATACACCACACAATGCCTGATACGGGGGGTGTCTCCCACTGGCAGCTTGGGAGAACTGTGGCCCCATTGTACGTTGAAGGACTGGATATCAAAATCCACCTCTCCAAAGTCCCCCCAGGGCAAAGCCAGAGCAGGCTGCAGAGCTGGCCATCACCCTTCTGTGCTGGAGAAAGCTACACTGCCATCTCCCACTGGCAGGGGAAAACCTGGTGGAGACAAAAACCATGCCAAAGGCTTTGCAGAAAAAAGATCTTTTCCTTTATAGGAACTGTGAAATGCCATCAAGCATTTCCAGGAGCATGCATCTGAGAGCGCAGGGTTTAGCTGTAAGGCATGGAGGGGAAAACAGCCGCGCACAAATCATGGGAGTGTAAATGTGATCACCTTCTAAAAACCATCTGGAGCCCAGTATTAAGCCTAAATCTAGTTCTGCCTCAGTAGCAATAAATATAATAGTAAAATACTCCAGGTAGTGGACAAGTTCAAACTTGTAGGGAAAATAAAAAGATTACTTTAGTATCTAAAGGTGCTCTTTTTTTATCTTCCCTGCCACCACCACCTCTTAATAACGTAGAAAGACATTCACTGAGAACCTGAGTTAATGCTCCTTGAAGCCAATTTTCCACTGAATTTCACAAAGCTGTGGATTTTGCTCCTGGTGAACTTGGTGGTAGTTTCCAGAATACACAGGTTACAAGCTTAAATGTGTCTCTGTGTTTACTTAACCCTTCGACAAATCACTTGGGAAAAACTGGGGGGGGGGGGAAATATCAGTACTCACAGATGCACAGGGACCAAGTTTCCTCTGAAATCACCCTGAAGGTTAAGTTTGTGGGGTCTCAACTCTAGGAAACCAGCTGCTTAGCAGATAAAAGCCTTGCACAGCAACACTGGCATCAGTGGAGCTCAGCTAACTCATACTGGCAGCAGACCTGACTTTTAGCACCTAAATGTATTTACTGAAATTCCAGAATGCATTTAGTTTGGACAGAGCTGTCTGTCCAATACTAATATTAGGATAGGGGATGTAATACATCAAAAGAAAATCAGGTTCTGGAAATTATTCACACTGGACAGAGCTAATATGCCTGCTATTGGGGCTGGGCTGGTTAGACACCCAAATAAAATTAGGAAACACTCAATTATTGTGATTTATACTAAAAGGATCTTGATGAAATAGTAAGGTTTTGGCACTCCTGATTACTTCAGGCACGTACAGACACACACCAGACCTGCCTTTCAAGGTCTTTGTGCAGGAAGATCTCAGTGGGGCCATCTCTTGCCCTGTACTCCACAAACCCAAGACCCAGAGTTTAATCACCACTAGAGTTCTGTGACTCCACGCTGGGCCAGCAAGGCAGAAGTAAGCCCTCCACAGAGAGAGGTTCAGTGAAGAGCAGGATAAGCAGCGCTTCAGCTTGGCAATTACACCAAGTGTGACAAGTGGCAACATGAAATGCATCCTTGTGCCTCCTTCCCAGCTACACCTCCTTCCTTTGCCTGAGAAGAGTCTAAGCTTCTTAATAGGTTTCTTGGTCATGGCACCACTTCTTCAACAAGGGCTGTGATCAGGCAAGAGAGCTCCATGCCACACTCATTCCAAGAGTAAATAAGTTAATGTATTTTTCAAGGATGACATGTACATATTCACATGCTCTGCCCTGAAAAAAACAAGAGCAATGTTGAAATGGCTTTTATCTTTCATTGCAAAGCTGGAACTGAGGAGTAGAAGTAAGCTAAATTGTCAACAGGGACCCTCTTTACTTCTTCATGCATAACTCCTTTCTAATAACTGACATGGGAAAAAGGGGGATTCCTCAGACCTGTGCAGCAAGGGGAATGTTTTTCACAACACGCCAACACTTCCCACAATACTACTAACTTTAAGCAGAAATCTCATCCTTTACAGTAAAAAACCCCAGAAAAATCTCAATCAGCTTGACCCAGACACCTATGCTGACCATTAGCATGATTTCCATCAGAAGATCAAGGCTTGACCAATGTGTCAGACATGGTTATTTTCCAAGGCAAAGGAATTCATTGCCAATTCCGCCTACGAGGTTGTGCAGAGAGCTGGAGAACGAGGCACTGTCAGGCATTTCTTTCCATCTCCACCACTTAATGCATGGCAGCGTGCCTTGGCCAACACCGCACCTTCCAGCTCCTGCCATGGGGGAAGCAGGAGGCCTGGAGACATTAAGTGCTGAAACCATTGGGGACAGATGCTGCCCCTCCTTTGGGATAAACAGGAAAAGCAACTGGGGCTGATGACCAAAGCACGGCAGATGCCACTGAAACAAAAGGCATGTCCATGTGTTGGCTGCATGAGGGGAAGGTCTGCTGGGCCGGTGAGAGACAGCATGTGGTGGGAAACTGAAGATCCCAGAGAAACTGAGGAAGCAGCAGAAATACAAGGCAAAAGCCCCTGTAACTGGAGAAAGCCTGGCCCCATGCAAGGGCAGCAGGCACTGTGCTGAGCACTGACTGCTGGGTGAAGCTTGGAAGAGTAACTAAAGCAATTACCTCCTCTGATATTTGAAATTCCTTCTGTGTTCAGAGCAAAAGGGCTTTGGGCAGTGACAGATGGTCCCTCGTGAGTCTTGCTGTGTTGGTTTGAGGCTTTGGACGTGTCCAGCCAGCCCGTCTGTGCTATGGCCCTGCAGCAGTAGCGTCAGCAGAAGGTGACCAGGGGCCAGCGCTCGCAACCCAGACACATCCCAGGTGGAGAACGCAGGCTCTTGACTTAAGCTGCCAACGGAGGTGGGTTTTCACTCAAATGTTGGCCAACAAGGTAGAGTAGCTACAGCGTGAGCCTGAGGGGACTCTGCTGGTGGGACAGGCAGCTGCAGGTGGACATGTTTTATACCAGCACGCAACAAAGTGCACCATAACAGGGCTGCTTGAATCGTCAGTGATTTCCATACAACTAAGAGTAACTGAGAAATAAGCATTAAAAATGCCTGTCTTCAAAATCCATCCCTCTTCTTGGACAAAAATATAGCCAGACAGAAGTTTGGGCAATGGTTTAAGTTGGGAAATAGAGGAAAACACATGTCCTGAGAGGAGAAGTCCATGCATCGTAGCACAGCAGGGACTGCACCACACTGCAGACATGGAAGTGAAACTAAAGCAGCAGGGCCACCTTTTTTGTGGCACCTCCAGATTTGAACTCCTACCTTTACCCAAATGTCCTGGATCAAGCTGCCTGTGTGCATGGATGCAGAGAGCTGCACACACACGCTGCACTGCTTGCTTTAAACCTAGAAGCCTTTAGGCTACGCTATAAAGAAAACATTCCACTTAATAAAGCTAATAACCAGGCGCTTGGCACCTATTTGAACCTGCCATGTCACTCCCTAGCCAAACAGTGTGCCCCTAATCAGTATTCTTCCTGATAGGTTTATACTGTAATTGATAAAATTAGACTAAGTACTACTGTGCCAAATGGCAGTATAATTTCAATTCCCTCTATTTAAACAACTGCTAGCTCTTGCACAGAAAGTACTGTACTTGAGGGCAGCATGTTACTTTTAATTCCCTACTTTCCTATTGTGTCAAGTATTTTCTTGTGGCTAAGCTGACTCCCAGGTCTATTCTGTTCTGGAATCCTTTCATTCATCACCAGAAATCTGAAATGAGGCCCTCGAATATTGTAACACTCAATACAGCATTTTAGTATATGCCTGCTTATGTATAACCCGCAGCAACATGAAGAATAGCCCTCAAGTAGAACATACCAACACACACCTTTAATTGAAAATGCAATAGTAGGAAACAAAAAGAGAACTGACAGTGCTCAGTATCACAAAGCAATAGAAAAGAGTTAAAATGCTAAACTATCTCCACGAGAAGCATGGCAGAAATGCAGCCTTCGCCATCAGTGTGGGGCTTGCAGCAAAGATGATGCTTGTGCCTTCTGGGGGACAAAGAGCAGCCCTGTAAGTAAAACTCTGCTACAACCATCAGCTCACCCATACTGTGGGGAACAAAACTAGACTTACACTAGAACCAGGGACTAACCAGTGAGAAATACATGACATGGGGAAATGGCAGCCCATATTGACAGGTTTCTGTGAAAGATGCTGACCAGGCAAAACCAGCCTTTCCTAACAACTGCAGAAGTTTGAAGAAATCCCTAATTCACTGCTTCATGGGGGGGGAAACAGAAAAAGCTAACTGGAATGGCAACAGTATCCTGCGGCATGGCACCCCAGAAAAGGGATTCCAAGCATGTGAGCTGGATTTAGGAAATGGGGGAAAGGGAAGACCTTTTGAGGAGAAATGGAGGAGCCCCTTCCCTGGGGAAGATCTACACTGTCCAGTGGTATCGAACACGATCAGTGCAACAGGATTGGGAAGAAAAAAACTCTCCCAGGTGCAGATCAGCAGTTCTCAAGTTTCTGGTATATGACTGATGGCTGAAGGAGAGATGGGTGATCCTATAGGGATGGGACAGATAAGCTGCTTTCTGGAAGGATTCACATGTATGTATGCTACAAGCACATAAATACCCTCTTAGTTTTGCTTTTCCATGCAAACAATTGCTATACATACCTCAGGCACACAAGGCTGTGAGCACGTATCTGTGGTATCAACCACAGGATACAGACTAAACCTTCCACTACGTTTAGCAGGAAAGACTGGCAACTGTTAGAAAATCCCAGACTGGTTGGGGTTGGAAGGGAGATTAGAGTCCACCCTGTTCCAACCCCCTGCCACGGGCAGGGACACCTTCCACTAGAGCAGGTTGCTCCAAGCCCCTGTGTCCCACCTGGCCTTGAGCACTGCCAGGGATGGGGCAAGGCTCATTTTCAGTCTACTCACTGAAACGACCATGTCTTTTCTCAAAGGTACAGATAAAAAAGGAATTGAAAACTTAGCTCACAAAACCGTAATTAAACACACCGTTGGGCCTCTGTCTCCTATGCCTTAGCACCACCTTATTCAATTAAAAACAAAAGAGACTTTTCCTCTTAGACTTCATCACAGATATGAAAACACCCATTTGGCTGAAACAGCTGATTCTCTGTGATTTGTTGCTTCTTACTTATTCATATCTGGCTGATAATTTATCTAAATGAAATCTCTTTAAGACATTTGGCACTAATGGCAAGAATCATGCATTACCATGCATCTTAAAAAGATCTGTGAGTATAAAGATTTCAACATGGGAATGGTGGCTGAGGAAGGGTAATGCATCACTGGATTGCAAGCAGAGCTTCTGCCCGTTATCTATCATGCAGCAGAGATGATCTAAATTACCATCTTTCATGAACCTGCGAGGAGTGGAGCCTACAGATGATCAGCTGCAGCAAGTCCACATGCTTTGTGCTCACCCACAGCAGGTGAGGAGCTGCCCCTCTGACTTAGTATCATAGAACCACAGCATGGTTTGGGTTGGAAGGGACCATAAAGCTCATCCAGTTCCAACCCCCTGCCATGGGCAGGGACACCTTCCACTAGAGCAGGTTGCTCCAAGCCCCTGTGTCCAACCTGCCCTTGAACACTGCCAGGGATGGGGCAGCCACAGCTTCTCTGGGAAAAGTCTGTGCCAGCGCCTCAGCACCCTCATAGGGAAGAGCTTCTGCCTGAGAGCTCACCTGAACTTCCCCTGTTTCAGTTTGAACCCATCACCCCTTGTCCTATTGCTACAGTCCCTGATGAAGAGTCCCTCTCCAGCATCCTTGCAGCCCCCTTCAGACACTGGAAGCTGCTCTGAGGTCTCCACGCAGCTTCTCTTCTCCAGGCTGAACAGCCCCAACTTTCTCAGCCTGTCTTCATATCTCAGCACAAATTATTCAGGAGGACAAAGGTGACCTGGCTGTGGCCACAGGAAAGACCATCAAACCAGTGTTTTGGATCCAATGAAAGACACAACTGTTTTCTTGACTTTCTTTAAGCACACACTACCTACACACACAGCACTTCCACCCTACCCCTCTAATTGATTTAATCATGCATTTCATCATTAAGGCAATTCCTAATGTTACACATTGCATTAACCAAGTCTTTCAATTTATTTTCTCCCCCACTTTTCTTAGCTAATAAAAGGAGAGCAATGAAGAAGGGGAAAGAAAACTGCCAATGTTCAACTCTTAGTATTTAAACAAGCTCCAAGCAAGCTTTTGAAGTTCACACCTCCCAGAACTAAGGTGACTTGGATTCATTTTTACTGCGGCTACAGATTGGAAACAACTTCTCTAGAGGTGGGTTTACAGGGCAATGGGACGCTGTTTTCCAGCTGGATGGCTGTGAATAGGTAGCTTGGAAATGCCTACAGCCTCAGCAGCTCCCTGCAGCCTGGCTAGCTGCCATCCCTCCCTTTTAAAGCCCATCAGAGGCGGATGAGTAACTTGGTTGTCACTCATCATCAAGGAAGGGGATCCTAAGTCATGGGGCTGATCACTTCCAGCTTGCAAATTCACTAGAAATACCTCCCTTGCTCTTTCCCTTGTCACAAACTCCACAGTTTACATTTTTTTATGGATTTGCCTGTTTGTCAACTGCTACTAATCTTGTGCCACGACCTTAAATGAGCAGGGGGGGCTTAACCATATCTATCCCACTCTGGAATTGCTCAGGAAGCCCTTCTAAATCCTTGGCAAGCACCTCTAGTAGCATAGGGGCATGCTGCAAAGGCAGGACCAAGTGCAGAGCAGCAGCCACTGGCATGAAGAAGAGGATGAGATAAGACCTTCAGATGTCTCAGCCCGAATCCTGCCACAGTGTGCTGGCACCTGCACAGACAAAAAGCTCTCTGCATCGCTGTAG
Source organism: Strigops habroptila (assembly GCF_004027225.2). Classification (NCBI taxonomy): domain Eukaryota; kingdom Metazoa; phylum Chordata; class Aves; order Psittaciformes; family Psittacidae; genus Strigops; species Strigops habroptila. The sequence continues at coordinate 4,195,281 of NC_044281.2, forward strand.
GTCTAGGTAACAAGGCTTTATCCTGACTTTCTTGTACGGTGCTGACACACAAGCATGGAAGAAAGCTGAAAAACAGCAAAGTGTTCTTTTGTAATCTTGCTGTCTTGCTAAGGACACTTCACTCTAAGTGATAAAACAAGATCAGTGGTGAAGGTATTCATAACTGAAACCAAACATCCATTATCTGGCTTTCAGTAACTTCCTTGGCATGGCTGTTATGTTTCCTAATACCACTACAGAGCTCAGAGCAATTTAAACTGAAGATGCTATTTTAAGCGATTCGATGCTAAACACGTTTTTGCCATCAACAGGAGTCTGACACCTCACGGCAGCTGTTAAAAGGTTTGTCCCTGTCTACATTGACCACAAGACATACTGAAGAGCGACTCAGTTAACATGATGAAAAACACTCCTAATTTTCACTCACTAACGGAGCAGGTCCCTCTCCCACTGACCGGTGTCAGAAGGGACCATCAGCACTGCACAGCCAAAGCTTCATTCCACCCAAGCTCTGATGAGCATCAGGAGCTTTTGCTCCACAACCACGTCACAGCCCCAGCTGGGGATGGCTGCATCCCTTTCCATGCCAACACACCGCAGTAGCGATGCACCATCCCACTGCCCTCCCAGGGCAACGCTCTGCTGGGCTTAGTTTCCAATTAGTGCCTCACCACAGACCAAGATGCATACACAAACACTAATTAACTATGTTTTTCTGCACCTGTGGAGAACAGGAGAGTGCAAGAGACAGGGAAAGACCCAGAAAGGAAATGGCTGAGATCACTAATAGTGACTGCATCGAGGTCCAGGGCAGTGGAGACACCCCAGCAAGGAGACAGGGCAGGCTGGGAGAGCACCCAAACAGGAACAACCAACTGAGCGCCTCCGATGCTGAGCTGGAGTAAAACTGTGCTGTGAAATACAGCAAAAGGTATACAGGTCTCCCAAGAGTGTCATACATGATTCCATGGTGCAACTCTGGCCACAAACCTCCTCCCAGGCCCTTGGTGCAAAAACCTTCCCAGAAGTTAAATGTTGCCTAAACACAGATAAATTTAGGTGCTTGGATTGACTGCTCTTTGCCACAGCGTGACTGACAGCTTACAGAAGCTAGCGAGAGAATTAATGTGTTTGAAAGTGCCACAATAATCACAATATATTTACATTTTTCTGACACATTAGTCAAACATTTATCATTTCTTAAAATGCAGCTATGATACTTTGTCTAAACTGTCATGAGTCACAATGTAATTACATGGTAATCATATGGCAATTAATTTATATGATATTCATTTGAAACAGAGAAGAATTAGGCTTGTGATAGCGTGCAAAATTAACAGGCATACCAGACAAGGAATGGAAATCAAGCCACTGATAAAAAAAAACCCCACAAACTGCAGGAAAATAAATGTTAAAATCAATGTTTAAACAAATTGCTCCCAGCTTTGGGGAAAAGCTGCGAGATGAAACCAGCCCTTTTTCTGTTACTGAATTTCTTCCTGAAACAACCTCTCAAAAGTTGGCTTTCTTCACTTCAGTTTAACCCCTTCCATCCATCCAAAAGGATCATTTTAACCTTCCGTCAACATGTATTTTCACACTTTCCGAAATGAACTACATAAGGAAAACAAACAAGAGGCCAAAGGCTACTGCAGGGGACCCAGGAGCTTTTCTGTGCCCCATTTGGGGATTTCAGGTCTCCAGTTTGCTGTCAGGACTTCTGACAACTGATGCTACAATAGGGCACGCACTGGTGAAGCTCACACGCTAATAGAAAACCAGTGGCAATAGTGGAGTTCTCCTTGCTTCAGAGACCTCCGGCCCTGCAATCTCTTTTTCTGATTTATTAGATAACTGCAGGTCACAGCTAGTTACTTTGAGCACTGAGCTCTGGCCACCAACCTGAACCCTACGGTGATGGGAAACTCCGAGAGGGATGAGGCTGGAGGGAAGCAAAGATGGTTTGGGCACAGTTATAATATTGTCTCTGCCCAAAACTCAGGAGCAGGACAAGAGACAGCTGGGGAGCAAAAGAGATAAGCTAGAACACCTGGTCAGACCCACCAAAAAGAAGTTCTGAGCTTATGAAAGGCTTTTAACAGCAACAGAGAGTAATTAAAAACTGACAGCTATTTTGCAGTGAAGAAAATAAAGATGCCTATATGGTGAACTATTCCATTTACAGCTTCCTTTTAAAAAGTCATACTAATTAATGACTCCAGCTCGTTTCATTCTTATTCACAAGACATTCTGTATTTATTTTGCAAAGAAAATGTTTAACTGGAGTAGCCTACTGAGGTCTTCCTAACTCATCTGCAGCAGTTGTCTTGGGAAACAGCACTATAGTCATATTTAATACATGCACTGTGCACAGCAACTTTGATGAAAAGGGGAATAAAGTTAAACAATTACTGCATTCATTATACATGACACATTTTTGTTCAGTGGCCCTTAGTGCTTTTCAGAATAGCTGGGTCACCTGCAGAGAAACTGCACCAAAAAGCCTTCTCGTTAACATTGCCAGGGGGATGCCTCGGACACTGCAAGCAGCTGGTAGGAATGAAACCCAACGTTTACCTGGTAACAAACCACAGAAAGTGGGTGAGGTGTGGTACAGGGGTCACGCAGGCAGCTGCAGCATCATCTTCCCAGCAATCCCCTCTGCCTATGTGGGTCAGGGTCTTAGAAAAGACTCTAAAACCCAAAGCCACCCTGGCGTTTGTGATGGCTCCTGAAGCACACCTGGAACTGCTGCTTTTTGTACAGCAGTTTTAGTCAACCCGACATAGTGCTGCTCTAATTTCATGGAATCATAAGATCAACCAGGTTGGAAAAGACCTTTAAGATGATCAAGTCCAACCATTATCACAGGACTGCCAAGACCCACCACTAAACCTCATCATGGACTCATCACAGTCCTGGTTCAGTGTGAGCACTTCCAGGGACAGTGATTCCACCACTTTCCTGGGAAGCCTGTTGCAATTTCCCTGTCCCATTTCTCCTCACCTGCTCTCATTCAACCACAGGGGCTGGTCCAGGAGCTCCCTTGCACTGGGAAATGGGAAGCATCACTTGAACACATGTGAAACAGGGTAAGAATCATCTCCGGCCATCCACCAGCACAGAGCAGAGGCGATCTAGTTCAGGCCACAGATGACAAATGACACTTGACAGTGTCTCATCACTTACTATATATCACAACTTCATTGCTGGCTGTCACGCTACGGAGACACTCCCAGGCTCCTCCTCCTGCTACCAGGAAGGAAAAGGATATTTCAAGCTCCTGATCCCATTTACTAGCAGCTTGCCTATTTGTGTGGAGCAAATACACCAAGGCTTAGGCAAATAATGAAAAAATAATAATTACTTAATGAATTCTCTGATTGATTTGATAAATGCTCTCCAAACAGAGTGGAAAATGGAATCATAAATAATGTACTCCTCCACTGATGGAAACAGCTTTGAATACGCTTGCACACGTCTGGCAGTGTTTGCTGAGACAGCTCCAGTACGTCCACAGGTACCGCGCCTGCCAGGAACCACCGATGTGAGTTTTGGGGTGAGATACCTCTATGTGACACAATACCTGGTGGTTCACAAACAAGCTGGAGGGTGCATAAAGGAGCTGAGGGAAAGGGATCTTCTGACCCAGAGAGGTGAGACAGTTGCAGCTTACATCCATCCACCTCCATGAGTGCAGCATGAACACAGAATCACAGCTTGGTTTGTGTTGGAAAGGACCTTAAAGCTCATCCAGTTCCAACGCCCTGCCACGGGCAGGGACACCTTCCACTAGAGCAGGTTGCTCCAAGCCCCTGTGTCCAACCTGGCCTTGAACACTGCCAGGGATGGGGCAGCCACAGCTTCTCTGGGAAAAGTCTGTGCCAGCGCCTCAGCACCCTCACAATAAAGAATTTCTTCCTTATATCTAACCTAAATCTCCTCTGTTTCAGTTTGAACCCATCACCCCTTGTCCTGTCACTACAGTCCCTGATGAAGAGTCCCTCTCTGCATCCTTGTAGCCCCTTTCAGATACTGGAAGCTGCTCTGAGGTCTCCACGCAGCTTCTCTTCTCCAGGCTGAACAGTCCCAATGTTCTCAGCCTGTCTCCACACGGGAGGTGCTCCAGCCCCTGATCATCCTCGTGGCCTCCTCTGGGCTTGCTCCAACAGCTGCATGTCCTTCTTGTGCTGGGGACACCAGAACTGTACACAGTGCTGCACGTGGGGTCTCACATATTAAATTGTGCCTAGTTTGTGTTTACAGATGGGCACACAAAGACTTTAAGTGGTTTGGCCTTTTCTAAAATGTGAAGTCCCATCTGGCTCAAGCTCAAACACAACAGAAAGCTGCTATTTCCAGGCACGAGCTGGTACCCCTGCACAGCACCACACACGCACCTCTTACCCTAAGAGGCCTCCCTGACTCCCAAAGCCTTCTCCAGGCTCTGCAGCATCCTTCCTCTCCTTGGCACGTGTCTGAGGCAGCTGAGCTCACAAGGAAAGGTTCCAGCTGAACTTGGTGTTGGTTTCTTGCTGCCCTCCCTGTCTGCAAAGCTAACCTTTGAGAAACACCGGTTCAGCTTTCACGTTGTACCTATGTGAGGTGCATACAGAGCAGGCTGGGAAAAGTGTCAGCAAATACATTATTTATGATTTTATTGAGCAGGTTTCACTCGGATGATCAATATGAAGAAACCCCCAAATGCTCTGAAATGCTTAACAAGGCAAAACCCTTGGATCCACCAGATCAGTATGTCAGTCTGTGCACGGACTGGATTCTTCTCCAGTATTTGGGGGATTTTGGGTTGTAAATAAACGATGAGCTCTTCTCTCTCCCATGTTTTCTGCCACCTCTCCTGTGTGGGCAACTTACCAGTGTCACATCAGCCCTGCAAGGGCCAGACGCCCCACACGTCTTTCTGCCCGCAGGCTCCTCTAGCAAAGCAACACCTCTCTGCTGTGCCCTGCAGCCCCCAGCTCCTTCACAGCTCCCCAGGAGAAACCATAAAACCTTCTGGAAGCAAAATAGTGTATTTCCCAGGTTTCTGGAGAAGGTTTCACAATGCATATATACATATATAGGGGTAGGTTTAGATTAGATATTAGGAAAAATTCTTCCCTGTGAGGGTGCTGAGGTGCTGGCACAGGGTGCCCAGAGAAGCTGTGGCTGCCCCATCCCTGGCAGTGTTCAAGGCCAGGTTGGACACAGGGGCTTGGAGCAACCTGCTCTAGTGGAAGGTGTCCCTGCCCATGGCAGGGGTTGGAACTGGAGGAGCTTTAAGGTCCCTTCCAATGCAAACCAGTCTGGGATTCTATGATATGTATGTATGTATGTACAAACCCCCTAACATTGCTGACTTCTTTTGCACATGTCCCCAGAATTTCCCCATGCTGACTGGCTGTAGGCCAGAAGAAAAGTATTTTCAAGACTTACCCAAATACATTTATCTAGTTCCTGCTTTATATGCCCAAAACAGTTTTCCCAGATGACACCTGATGGAAAATGCTTTAATAGACTATAAATTCTGCCATCTCTTCTATGCCTGCTCTAGGCTCCAGTTCAATATGGCAAAGAAGAACTATTTGCATGTAAATAAATTATCCTTCTATGGCTAAAAGTAGTCAATGTGGGAGATCGGATCCAGTTCAATTAGTGCTTCCATGACAGTAATGAGAAAATACTCTACCATGACCTACTGTAAATCTAAGAGAAAAGGCTCCAGCAGGGACTTCACCATTCTTGAGCTAACTGTACATCATTAAACAATGTTACAGCACCATTTACAATCATTTCAATGAAGTTCAATGATACTCACATTTACTGATTTTATTACAACATCAGTGATCTTCATTTTGTTTCATTTATTGTATTTCTTATGCAGGCAAGAGCTCTTTTCAGCACAACAAAAACTGACCTGCATCTTTATGAATAGCTTGCTTTCATTAGATTTCAACCCAGCAAAGAGAAAACAGATTTGATAAAATGCCATGGAAAAAAAATCTATCCTTATCAGGTTGGAGAAAGTTTTCAAAGAAGAAACGTATCAGCACAGGGGAAAAAAAAAAAAGAAGATCAATATTTGGTTGACCAAAGTAAACCGAATATTAATCTTGAATGTGGCAAATAGCTCCAGCTGGGAGGGGGAAGGAAAAACACACTTGAAAAACTCAAGGTGCTCATTGCTTTGCAATGTACCAGAATGTGTTATTTAAACAAATCAAGAACTTTGAGCTGAACAAGAAAATATCAGTGGCCACAAAGCAACATTTTCCAGTGTTTCTGTTTTGATGAGGGGAAGAAAAAGCCAAACCAGACTTCCCACTTGGGTCAACCCCAAATGACTTCTCTAATTCTTTCCTAGTTTAGTCTCCAAGCTGAAGTGTCAAATATTTGCATGGCCTGGCTTTCACAGAACTTTGCCTCTCTTGGGTTACAAATCCTCCTTTTCCACACCTTCACTCAAGGGACTGCTGCCATCATGCCATGTCTCATTTAGAAAACATCATCCATTACCTTTTTTTCCTTATAGCAAAAGCTTTATGGAATGGTTAGAGTTGGAAGATCATCTATTTCCAACCCTCCTGCCATGGTGTGGGGGTTATCACCTACAGCAGGACAAATACTGATGAGACATCCTCCCAATGCCACCAAAAGAGCACCCACACCCCAAGCTCTGCTCCAGCTTAACAAGATTAAATCACAGCACAGAGATACCATGAGGCCAGGAGCAGAAGTGCTGCTTCTCAGCTCTCCAGCATGTTTTTCCTCAAAGGTGCTGAGCATCACCTCTGTTTAGCCTCAGTGATGACTTTCAACTAACAGCCCCGATAGAAGACAGGCCTCTGAGGCTCTGGCATATGCATAAAGAGCTCAGGTTTAAAGCTAAACCAGAATAATTCATTTGGCTTTTACCAGGCGAATAGGATTCCCCATTCACTGTGATACCTGGTTGCTGTATAGTGTGCATGTTCCAGCCTGCATCAGTGATCCTCTGAGGTGCAAAACACCCATCTGGATTCAATGTGCCATTGCTGCAGTGAGTAAGTTTTAGAGGTCTCCTGAGGAAAGCTTAGAAAGAAAAATAAGGTGGAAACCCCTGAATGAAAACAAGAATTAAATTAGGAATAGTAGAGGCAAGGATGATCATGCACCTCCTTATATTTCTAGGATGAAAATCTCTGCTGGGCACCCGGAAGAGGAGAAGGAACACAGGTCTTAATGTGAGATAAAACAACCGTGTGCTAAAGGTGAATGGGTAGCTTGAGTGAGAGCCAGAATGAGACAGGGAGTCCTGGACTTATGCCTCTGAAAAGGCTTTCCAGATCCCAGCCACAGGCAGGAGCAAAGGTGCCTGTTACATACAGTCAGATACCAAGTTTGCTGGGATTCCTGGGAGAAAAGTCTCTGCTCGGCCATCGCCACATGCAAACCATGGAGCAATCCAGTAAATGCTCTTTGGCAGAAGGCAAAGGGGTTTCACACCAACAGCCCCAATGTAAGGGATTGGGGTTTGTCCCCTCTTGTATTGCTGTTTCCCTTGTATTTAGGGAAACAGCACATACATCCTACCTGTCCTACTCTTCCTCTTATCAGCCTTGTTGCACAGCTTGCCCAGTTTATTGCCTCTCTTTGAAGAGGGCAGACCTCTGGAGAAGTGTATCAAGAGCAAATCACTATCAGTCTGCATAAAAAATAACAATAAAGCAAAAAAGCAGGACTGCCCACAACAGCCAGCAGCTTTTCCTCCTATGGTTCCCTCCATTGCCTGCACCTTGTACACCTTCCACCCTCTCTCCTTATCTTGTGAAGCAAGCCAGGAAAATGAGGAGACATTGAAGAGGAGGAAACAGAAACTGAAGTTCAGAAATAATAGGTAATCAATCTGAAATTTGAAAAACAGCCCTTTTTTTCCTGGTTGTATTGTTCCAAGCAGCATGGGCTTGTAAAAGTCTAATCGCTTCCCATCCAGCTCATCAATCACACAAGGGAACTGGCCCCTCACACAACAGAGTGAGCCTCAAATTGGCTCCCACCAATAATAAAAGGTAGTGGAGGAGGACAATCCCTTCAGAGGGCTGTTTAATAAATCTTCTCTAGACAGGCAACACGAGAGAAATGGAAAAGCTTTCTTGGAAGACCGTGGCCATTCAGTCCCATCCTGCTTACATTATTGATAGGTACTTGCTGCAACCAATACTTTCATGTGAATTTTCATATTTTGATTCTTGTTATTCAGCATCATCCAAAATTAAATGTTAAACTTTAAATATTTAAAACCAGGCCAAGGTAGTAATTGAGGCTGATGGAAATTGCACGCTGGCACTATTCCTGCTGCCTGTGCTTGCCTGGCTGCAAAAACGCCAAAGAGACACTGTTGCCACTCCTCTATTTTCAGCAGTTGCTGACATTTTACTGTAATTTATTCCTGTTTTCTCCTCCTCCTCTTAAAAATAACAACACTTTTACTCTAATAATAAACCAAGAGCTTTTACGTCCGAAAGACCTTTCAGCAGAGGACTGTTTCTGCCAGCAAAGGGTGCCTGAGCTCAGCACACGCAGACGGCTTGTGGAGCACATGCTGTATAAAACCCAAGCACTGCTCACCAATTACGTTCAGCCCTACTTTACCCTTTGGTTTCTTAGTCCTAAGTTTTTCTTCCAGTAGCCTGTCCTCTCCAATAACAGGACTCAACCATCAGCTACGAGCAAAAATCCATTCTAGGCTGTATCTGGTGTATTTTTTGATGGCTTCCTCCTCCACTTTTATCTGTCAGAAGCACTGAAGACTCCCACAAGTAGCAAAGTGTTTCTGACATTCATGGCTTTTAGATCCTTGGTTTCAAAGAACCGCTGAAGGTTATGTTGATTGAGCCCAAAGATGTATTTCTAGAAAGCTGTTGCTTAAATAAAAAAGGTGTTTTGCTGTCACAGTGATCAGCCGAAACTGTTACTGAACCAGAGCATATGGGAGACAAAAGCCATCAGAGAAGCCTTCGCTGTTGCAGGCTGCTAAGATTTGCTCTCTCCAGCAGAGATCAGAGGCAGCAGGAAAGCAGAAGCAGCACTTAGCTCAATTAAAAAAATAAACAAATCAAAACAAAGCCTTGTATTGAGCGCGATGATGGACGATTACCCGCCAGTTAAGCGAGGGCTAAGGAAAATCACTGCCTCTCAAAAGTGCTACCAGACAAGAGCCCTGTTTGCTTCGTGAGAGCCCCAGAGGTGCCTCTGGAGCATGGAGTTGAAGATATTTACTTAAGGAAACAAGAGGAGCCGTTACTGGGGGCTTTCCTGAAAGCCAAGATGAAGCCTCCTTATTTTGCGAAGTCCCTGCTAACCAGACACAACAGGATTCATCCTTCTGGCAAACTGACATCCAATGGATGCTGTCTGCAGCAGATCTGATAAATATCTGCATCCGCTGTGAATTCATGGTATGATGCAGCATTAAAAATTGATGTGAGAAAAGAATATTGGAAATTGCTTAAGGAGCTGTTGGGTCTGGGCTCCTCACAGTTACAGGGATAGTTACAGGAGACAGACACTGTAAAACAATAGTTGCTTCACCTAACAAAATTTCAGCCCTTACCAGACATAAAAAGATGGGTAATTTCCTTCTAGAGACCAGAGTTAAAACCCAGCACTTGAGCTACAGAAGTTCAACAAGGGCTTTAAGAACAACTGAAACATGAAAAACAGCAAAACCAAAACCAAAGCTGACATCTTATGAGGTGAAGGCACATTTGGAGAAAAGTGACCTTCAGTGGAAGGACCTGAGGTGCAGAAATGCAACCAAAATTGTTTCTTTTTAAACTGTAATCTCAGGGAGTGTAAGAACTCTAATCAAAGTCATTTAAATGAATAGAACTTTTATAACTCCTGGCTGCTGGCTTAGAATCATAGACTCATAGAATGGTTTGGGTTGGAAGGGACTTTAAAACTCATCTAGTTCCAACCCCCTGCCACGGGCAGGGACACCTTCCGCGTTGATCTAGTTGGCCCGGTCCAACCTGGTCTTGTTGGGAGGGATGGAACATTCACAACTTCCTTGGGCAGCCTGTTCCAGTGTCTCACCACCCTCAAAGTAAAGAATTTCTTCCTTATATCTCACCTAAATCTCCCCTGTTTAAGTTTGGCTTAGCAGAGTCCATCGTGTTTGTGCAGATTACCTGACTTGATGGGGTTTCCACTCTGTGCTGATCTTCTCTGCATTCGCTATAGTCAGACAGATCATGCTGAGGACATGAGTCCCTGGACTAATCAGTGCCATAAGGCCTATTGGAAAGAGCTGCTCTGCACCTCCCAACATGGGACCGTCACAAACCACCTTTACAACCTTCCCCACTCTCACTGCTCTGCCAAAGGAGAGGGAGAAACCTGCCTAACACAGGTTGCTCCCAATGCCACCTGAAAAGGCCTTCTGCAGAAAATAAATACACTTGTAGGTAGTTCATTCCTCCTCGGTGCATGAAAGCATGCAGGCATCCACGGTGGGATCTCTCCAGCCCATATCAGCTATCTCACACTGCTGTGATGGAAATCTAACAAGAACAAGGAACAGTATCAAAGCCACCAAAACCAAGTGCAAAACAGCTGCAAGATGGGGGATTTTTCCTGTCTCAAGCCATTCGCTCTCCATCCAGCCCTTGCCACACAGGTGCTTGCACTGCAGGACACAATATGCTCCCCCCAGCATTAAACAGACCCTGCATCTCAGCTTCCAGTGCACCTCCCTGTTCCCAACAGCACCCTTGGATTTCCTCCCACACTTGTCCCACAAAACATGTTTCTAATGGCAGATGGAACAGGAGAAGGTGACCAGAAGTGCACAAAGAGCACAAAGTCCTTCGCTCACCCCAGGAACCACAAACTTTAAATCTCTGCATACTAAAAACATAACATTGAGGTAAATGACATAAACCCAGTATTTCCCATTGACACTGAACAAGCATTTCACTCCATCTCAGGAACACCAGAGAACATGACAAGCATCGGATGTTTGTGGCAGGAGGAAGTATGAAGATAACTGGCATGTAGTGCCTGCATCGCTGCAATCCATTAGGGGAAAAGCACACCTATTAATTACCTCTTCTATTAAATAAGAACAACATGGTTTGGTTGAACATCAGGATTACAAAGCCAAAGCAAAATACTATTTTAACATTTTACCAACCTCTGCTTTTGAATGCTTCCAGCCAGCTCTATTTAGCCCTATGCTAGTGAGCTGCATGTCCACCAACGCAAGCTGAATCGATCCCAAAGCAAGCAACGGCAGAGCTGCTGCGAAAGATGCAAACATATTGATGTCGGTATAGATTCAAGTGTTCTGGACCTTCCCTGCCCAAGGAAATGCTGGCTTGCCTGCTAGGAACACCCGTGGCGATGCCATTATTCCATGATTTGAGGACTTTGTTGTTTCATCAGCCGAGCACGAGCCAAATGGATTTCCAAGGTGAGGCATCCTCATTGCAAATGAAGTGAAATTTCTCAATTTCACTGGCCAGTTATGGAGAAAATTTGGTTCAAAAGCCCATAATAATGTCAAGAAATAGATGGCATGAAAACACTTGCTTTACAATGACTGGATTTCCTTGCCTACAATACACAATGCTTCCTGAGAGGCTCTACCCATAAGTATTTCATTTTACATTTGATCAGTTTGAGTGATTTGGGTGTCACCCGCTCAGGGACGCTTACAGGCAGGGCAAGAACTAAATGCCCTTTTAACTGCATTTTATTCTTATATATGTATTGTTCTGCTAAAATAATTCATTGTATCCTAATGAAAGGAGCACGACTCACTCCAGGAATGAGTTTATACTCACTCCCTGGTGATGGGTATTCAAGTGCATGGACAGAGATCTGTAATGGAAGATCTATCATTAGTGCCTGAACCCGTTTTATCTTCATTTCACGTGATAAGATTGAACTGAGTGTTGGTTTGGGGGTATAATTGATCTATAGCTAAAACAAGTCAGCTCCGCAGCTAAGTGAGGAGATGAAATAGTGGATAATCTGTAGTTTAAAACCAGCTGTTCTGCTGAGATCAAATGATTACTTTGGCACTGAAACAATGAGCTGACAAGGGACCGTGCTTGAGCATCCACTATCATTACTGGGCACCGCTGCCATAACCTCTGGCCACACTGATGCTGGGACTGGAGCTAATTGACAGCATGGCTGGGATCAGCTCCTGGTTTGCTAAATGGATGGACCTCATCTGGCCCCAATTACAAATATCAGCATTCCCAGGAAACAAAATAATAGGCAGAGAAGGCGGGAAGGAGGATGCCCCACCACCGGTCAGATAACTCTGACTGCAACAAATGCCAGCAAAACGGTTTAGGTTTAAGCTCCGCGGCTGTATTTTCCTCTTATGTCTCTCTGCTTGCACATCTCTGACAATTATTGAGAATGGAAATTCACCTCATCCCTTTCTGCCAGTGCCCTCCCACAGGGATTCCTGCAATGGCTGTTTTCAATGGGTTTCCCTATTTCAGGCAAGGTACCACCTGCTCGTGGGAACATCACACAAATGGGACAGAAGCACAGGGAAGACACAGGTTTGCAGCTGCCTTTTCATTTTTCTTAACCATCTTCTGTGCTTTCAACTACAAGAACCTTTTCCAAATAACCTGAAGATCGCTGAGGTTGCACAGGAGATGAAACATAAACATGGCCACAGACCCAGGCTGTGGATACCGGCTACCACAGCAGCAGGGTTGTTCTGCATTGAGCTCGCTGGCTCGGAGGGTAACCCATCCACAGAGTACATTTTCTTCTACCTAAAAATTCACCAGACTCCAAAGAAGTTAAAAATGGTATTTCAAAAATGACAGCAATCTGTAAGACCTAGTAGGTGAGGTTTTACAGACGTATATCAAATCAAGACAGCTCCTTACGACAGATAAGTTTTCTTCTAGTTTATCACCAGTAATATCTTCTGCTTCCCAAAGAGGTTACTCTATACTCATGCAGAGACAGCCATTAATTCCCTGATATTCACTATGGATTTTCCTTTCTTAGGCCTTCACTCTGCACTGTACTTTTGAGGGATGAACTGTCATTACTATTCCTAAGGGATGTATTACACAGGGTAGTTGCTTTTGATTCACAGCAGCAATACAACACATGCCTCACCATCTCTTTCACTCTTCCCTGCCCTTCAGCCCTTCCTGGAGAGGAAGCCAATGAGTATGGAATGGGGGTGGTTTCCAAAAGCCTCCTTCCAAATTCAAGGCAGGAGGGGTACGTATAAACCAGCAACACTGGTATGAAAAGGATTTAAAGCAGTGATGTTCCATATCTCAAGCCTCTCCATCTGGAGACGGCAATACACCTGCAGGTTACCATGCATGATGGTGGGTTTCCTTGTCATTGGTTCACAGGTTGCCCCCTGCAGCAAAATACAGATGCTTCCACCATCACCATGATTATCCAGACCTATAAAACAATTTATAATGTTTTACAGCTGCTTTGCTGGCACTTTAGTATCTGAATCAATCACAAAACATCAGAAACCAGAACGAGCAGCGACATAAGGCTCTGGCCACCATTCAAGCTCTTGGACCACTTGGCTACGTCTGTTCCATCCTATTCAAACTAAACAGCATTTACTTTGAGGGTCTTATCTCTCCGCCTTGGGTTCATTGAAGGTGTTTTCTTAAAGCATAAACAAAATGTATCTTCTGTATAACCTCTCTCTCCAGTGAGCAACATTAAGCTATCACTGCTATTTTCCCAGCACAAAACAGCGCAGGTTTGTCAAAATCAGGATGATATTTCTACTTTGCCTTTTGACATTTCTGTGTTTATTATGTTCAGACAGTACCTCAAAGCACTCCATTCTTCCTCTCTGGTAGGACTAATGACCACCAAAGGGGGGAAAGGAACACTATGCACTATTCAACACAGCAGGCAGACGTTACTACCCTTCTACTTAACTCCAAACACAAGTACTAGAAGTCGATGAGACCAGTCGCGCTTAACCACCTGCAGAAGTACTGCCTTGAACTAGGTCCTCATGCTCCAACCAAAACTTCTTGATTCCACCCTTCCACGATGATGTTTGACACTGGAGAATATCTCACCTGAGAAGTCAGTGGTACTTGACTCCATGCCCCATAGGACCGAGCACTCAGAGCCAGCTCGCACTGTACAGCAACACACACTGCATGTGGTTAAGAGACAACCCTGCTGGCTGCTCACTGGGTTAGGCAAACCCATCCTCGATCCCAGAAAGACATGTCCATATCACCACCCTGGCCAGCTCCAATCCCCCTGGCTCCTCAGACCAGCTTTCCCTAGGACACATCCTTGCAAACGCTCCCTTGACATGCCATTTTTAACATGGGACACTTGGAATGCCAACTTCTCCCTCTGCCCCAGCCACCTGGGCACCTACACAGGATGCCTGCAGGACACACACAGGGCTGTGATCAGGGGGCCCAGTGCTAGTACCAGGTTTGGGGTGGGAGCGTTGCTATTGCTAAATGCTGCAATCTGCACAATCGTGCTGACATTTCTGCACTCTAAACACCCTTCAGCAGGCACCTACAGAGGAAACCTTTAGAATTGATCCAGTTTAGCATAAAAACTGTTGGCTAAGCCTCCATCCGTCCCCTCTGCTCCCCCAACCCCTTGATACAGCTTACAGCAAAAGACTTTGCCTTCTCTTTCATATGGATTTTAACAGCAATTCAAGCCCATTGATCCAGGACTCTGAGCCAGTGTATTACAATACAAGATTATTCAGCTCGCTGACAATCAGTTTGTTTAATTTCATTTTATTCCACAGTAAAATGGGATTGGAGGGAGCTGGAGGGAGAGGAAAAATGTGCCTAAATGCCCAGGAAAAGAGAAGAATGGCACTCCAAGAAAGTATAAAATACTTCCATTTGGTGCAGGCTGCTCTACCACAATTACAGGTGTGTTCATAGGCCTCGCTATACCTCACCTGTGCTGCCCAACTTCAACCTCTGTCCCACAGACAGAGGGCGGGTGGATAGAGAGGAGAATAAACCAGCTTTTACAACACCTGAGCAAAGATTGGCAGTGACCAGTGTGGGTTGATGCCATCTTCCAGTGAGGGTGAAGACTAGGCTTGAGAATTCACTACACTTACCATTTACACCAGATAACCTTTCTTTCTATGGAAGAAAACGACTTCTTTGCTTTATAACTTAGTCAATCCATTTATAAATTAAAAGCATTTGCAACTGGGTTTGGGTTTGTTTCCTGTTGGTTGGCTGAACTTCATTCCAGTCTTTGCTTTAGGCCAGCTTCAATTAGGCCACCATTCCCAATCGCATCAGTAGGGGAGAGGTTTACATTTGCAAGAGGAAGATCATTAACAGCATAAGGCGGTTGAAAGGTAGGGCATAATTGGTTTTACTCACCTAGAGGGAAGAGCAGCTTCTAAGAGAAACACCACCTAATTAAGGAGGTTTGCACTGGGTTTACTTCTAACAATATCCTCCCTTCCACTACCAGCTGTGTGGTGCCCATCACAACAGCGTCTGAGGTCGTGTTTGGCCACACATCTTCTGCAGACATGCAGGAGATGACAGTATCAGATCCCTTCATGGACAGGCAGAAGGAAGAGTCTGATGAAATGCTAAACAATAAGAAATTAATTAATAATCTGTATTTAACTAAAAAAAAAAACCAACCAAACAAATCCAAGCCCAGACAGAGTCATGGATCTCAACATTTGCTGCTGTTTGTGTTCAGAATTCGACTCCTGATCTGTACTTTTGCCAGTGGCCAAGATTCAGGGTGCCAGGACCAGCTGAAAAGCACAACTAGTTTATCACACACTTGGCTGGCTGTGCACAGGTAAAGACAGGACATAGAGTGGACAAGCAAGGTGACAACATGGGGCTGCACGGGGAAGGAGGTTTACCTGCACCTCAAAGATCCCTGGCAGATACTGCCCAAGGAGTAACATGCTTCCACCAGCACACACTGATCATGAAGGGAAGGGCTGTGGTCAGCATGTACCCCCAGACACAGCCCCGCGTAGCAGGGAACAAGATCTGTGTTAGCAGAAAGGTCTTCTGGGCTATTACTGGTGCTACACGACCAAAGCACAAGAACAAATCCATTTCACAGACTGCTCAGCAGTTTAAGCCAAGAGCCCCCAGACCTGTCCGTGACATTCCCAGGGTGATGGTACACCTTGCCAGCTCCTCCACATGCTTTCCACTACCATTAACATCCTCCACACGCTACCCAGGCTGACCTGCTGCCAGCTGGCACCCATCCACTATGTTAGCTCCATGCCAAACCTGGAAAGCACTCTACCTGGAGTGGTGAACCCCACGTCCTGGGTGTATTTTTGGTACTGGGGCCTCTTTCACCTCATAATTTCCCAGCAATTTGGCTGGGAATGGGGTAGCAATACTGCGGAATGGCAAACATCACTTGCAGCCGTAGCTGGCACCCTGTCACAAGCAGGAATGCTCCCACGCCATGCCTCCCACACCAACCTGGGCTTGCAGGCACCCCCTGCAGCACCCAGAAGTTGCCAGAGTGGCACCTGAGGATGAGCAGGACCAGCGAGAAGGACAGACTCCCACCTCACGTCATGAGGAACAGCTCCTGAGCACTGGGGCGGCTCTGCCTTACAAAGGGCAGCTTTACTTCAACCATGAGAACAGAAGAACAAGTGAAAAAGGTATTACTGATCTCCAGCATGTGCACGGGTCTGGGTTACTCTGAATAATTTAAGCCAAGCTTCTTTCATCTCTCTCCTGCTCCAGAATTGCTACTGCTGCCATGCACATGAATCAGACAGGCTTCCCAGGTGGCTGGAGGTGGGGTGCTTCCCATACAATAGAAGCTGAAAGGGAAATGCTAAAAGACAATTTAAAGAGACTCCTTAATCATCCTGGACTTCAAATCTTTACCTCTCATCTTCTCCACGTGTGACACAGCTGAAGGATGCTCCCCCCAACTGAAAGGGACACAGGCAAAAGCTGTGGGAGAGCTGGGGGAGCTCTTGGCTGCTGCCAACCCAAGAGAGGGAGGAAACGAAGCCTGACATTGGGATCCATCCCCTCATCCTTCCAGAGCCCTGTTGGGAGAGCCTCTCCCAACTGCCCATAGTGGGTGCACATGTGTCAGTGAAGGGCCTATTGACACCACTTACTAGCTGCTCCACATGGAGGACAGCATGTGTTTTATACAGCAAATCCATCACAGGGACATGGACACAAGGGAATGAAGCTGCTAGTGCTCCAGGAGCTTCAGCAGCACTCCCAAGAGCAAACAGGATGTGAGGAGAAGCCTGGTACCATTCCCAGTGGGCCAGGCTCCCCTGGAAAAGGGCATCATCTGCAGCCCTCCCCCAAAAATGCTTCCTTGGGGGGCTGTACAGCCCCTGGCACACACAAAGAGCCACTTCACAGTCCATCCCTGTGCCAAAACTGGAGCCTGCATTTGTGCAGCACGCGACTCTCCTCCTAAACCCAAGTGGTTCTTTCAAACTGTATCTTTCATACAGAGCCACCAAAACTAATTGCTAAATTAACAGGGCAATAGCTAATGTACATATATTTGGTTACAGCTTGGCAAACCCAGCTTGAAGATTAATTGTATATTAGTTCTCTTCTATGTTTGTTTTGTAGAGGCTAAAAATGTAATTCAAACAGAATAGTACCAGCTTGCAGAGTCTTTAAGTTACTCTCAGTTGAAAGCAATGCCCAAATTCCATTGCAGAGCTGATCTGAGCTGCTTGGTGGTGGTGCATTGCCAATAAGGAAAGGAGGAGAGGGGAAACAGAGATGGCACAACTTGGTTTTTCAGTTTATTTTAGGGAGAGGAGGTTGGTGTTGTGGATGAGAGAGAAAGGAGCCTCCTAGCCCAGTTGCAATGCCCAGGACAGCTACAAAAATAAGAGAGTAGGGCTGGGAGGAATATAAAACCCGAGTCAGAATCTGGCTGTGGGGACCTAGGCAAAGCATTAGCTGCTTGGAGAGATGAAGCTGCTGGGTTTGTAAACACCATTAAAACAGGCTCTGCAAGAGCGGGACAGAAATAGCTGTGTGGGGAACAGGGCTGTCATGGCAGGGTGACGAGGACATGGGAGGTGGGAGAGGGCTCAGGGTCACCCCTCAGCGCTCTGCAGCTCCACCAAGGCCTAGCAGGAGGGTGCTGTGGTGCAAGGGCAGCACAGTGGGCACAGGGACTATCTGTGAGCCCAAGCAGGCAAGTGTGGCCAGGAGCGAGGGGGAAGCCTTGGCAGGAGAGCAGGAATGGCAGCCTGGTGGCCACACAGGCAGCTTTTTGAGGGGGAAGGAAGAAGAGGTGTGAGCAGGGTCCCTGTGCTGCCACAGTGCATGTAGCAGGGGAGCTGCAGAGCAGCAGCTAGAGCCTTACACCAGAGAGGCCTCTGCAGAGACACGGGCATAACATGGGGGGAATAAGCAACTGAAGCACAAAAATCATGTAACACTCCTGAACACCTTCAGGCTAGAAAACACTAGATGCCTTTTACCTGTGAGTTGGGAAGCTCTGGGATCAATGAGGTCAGGATGAGATTATGTTAGGGACTACGTGTTATTGATCTTTAATAGTAGGGACCAGGCACCAACCACCCAAGTGCTGTCCCATGCATCAATGGATGAGGGCAATGGAAACACCAACTACCATAATAGTGCCAGCACTCAGCTACTCACCACGGCCACGCCGTGGGCTTCCCATTTCACTACCCGCTTCCCAACACAGGACAAGTCTGGAAGATCCTATAAATCCATACCATTCCTCATCTTGGCAATCAATACTCCCTGGCCATTTTGAGACCAGTTTAAACCACTGGTATTACTTTAAGCTACTGTCTCTGCAAAAGCAATGGGAAATGGCAGAAGAAGCTGTCCTGTGTATCCTCCTGTGATACAGGAGGAGAGCTGTATCACACGTGCTTTCTGCAGTGAGGCTTTGCTCCCCTCCACCCTCTGAGTTTGGGATCCAACTCACTTTGAACACGGCTCAGGTTCATCCAGCACAGTTGGCGCCTGATCACAGCCAGTGTAAAACATTCTGTCCACGCCAGAAGCATGGCCTGCATGCCACTGGTCTCTTGTAACCCACCCAGCACAGCACTTGTGTTCAGTGCTACATAAACAGGATGCCCTCAACAGGTCTACACAGCCAGTTGGAGGTGTCCTCTTTCCGCCTGGATCTGTGTGGCATGCACAGCCCTGCCCCTGATGCCATTGCTGACACACCATTCGTCTCTTTATGCTTCATTTTCTAACAGGGAAGGTCCTGGGAGGGTAATTACAAATACATAAATATATGTACTTGATTTCCAGGTCCAGAATTTCCTGGAAATCTTTGCTTCTTGCCAGCCAAGGACAAAACACGTGCTGGCGAGGCTCTCCTGATGCAACTCGCTGGGGCACAAATGCTCCAGGGACAAATAATGGCTAAATTAAATGCTAGAGGACACATGTTACTCTCTGCCCCGCAAACAGCCCTGCTCTGTAGGTTCAGACTGCACTTCTGGGGAAATCCCCCCTCCACATCAGCATAGCCACCCCATAACCTGTCATTTGGAGGACTCCTGACAGGCACTACACATCCTGCTCTCTTTTTGCTGAGCTGGGACCTCACTGAAGCCTGTCAGCTGGGAATAAAGATACCTTTTGCTGCAGAAGAGGATGCAGGATGCCTTCAGGAGCCATCAGTATCATCACAGTGAGCTGCTGAGCAAACTGGACAAGGCAAGACCCTCCTGTGTCTGTGCTCCCTTCCCAACACGTCTATTCAGACCGCAGGCTCTCTCCATGCCTGTGTCTTTGCCACTGGAGCCTTCAGAAGGGTCTGCTCAAACCCATTTTGCTCTAAAAGACCAAAAAGCTTTAAAAAGTATTAAAAAGATGATTGTTTTTAACCAGAATGCCCATGGCTGAGGGTGCTCCAGGGGCACCATAGAGGTAAATGAAAACAGACTGTATAAAGTGGTGGTAGATCTTTTTTGATGGCTGTTGATTGTGGTTAGAAATAAGTTTCATAATCATCTGGAAGAATGATTGCAGGGAAGAGAACATAACTTTGATCATGTCTTCAAAAATAAATAATCTGAATTGGTTAAATAAAATCTAGGCACGAGGAGATAATTTACTGACTGTGAATTGCTAAAAGGCTGGGGATTAGTCAAAGATAACTCCTGATTCCCAAGTGTGTTTAACAGAACAAGCGTGCTTGAAGAGTATTGTTTTCTGGTGTACAAATTGTGTATTTCATTGTAAAAAATTGACTGTGGAGATGCTATTAAGAAATAAGAACTGTCCACAAGACAAACTGTCACTGAAGCTAAACTAGGTTCCCACTTCTGAAACCAGTTGCTTGCAATATGAACCAGTCCACAAGCTGAGTTTTTAAGCAAGGCTTTTTTTCCTGAAATCCAAAGCAGGGCAATAAATCTCAGCTCAAGACACGCACCAGCTCAACCAGCTTCTCTAGTTCCACAGAACAAGCCCTAGCACAAAAGCCTGGCCCATGCAGTTAGTCGAAGGATGCCAATGAGTCAGGAAGCAGCGGGAGATGAAGCCCGACCTCTTCCCACTGTCACTGCTGACTTGCTATGAGCCTGGACATGCGACTGGGACAAGGAGCTGTCGAGGCCTCTTTTTGACCCAATTATTTGTCCTGCCCAGTTCCATCGTGCTCTTGCAAACAGTAAGTGCCTTTCCTCTCTGCCAGTGGAGAACCTGCCTTGGCCAGGACAGGGAGGTGTGACACCAGCAGCAATGTGCTGCTTTAACCTAAGCCTCATGTCATTATTAAAGCTTGCAGTGGTGGGACTCCAAAGGGAATTAACCCAGTGTCCATTTTCTGTGGAGAGGCTGAGCCTCAGAAGAATAACAAAGAAAACCAGCTATCAGCCTCACAGGGAAGAACTTCTGCCTTCGAGCTAATCTAAATCTACCATCCTTCAGCTTGAAGCCATCCCCCCTTGTCCTGCACACATACAAGCTAGGATGAAAACACTGGTACATGCAATCCCTTCTTACATAGATGAAGCTCCTCATGATCTCAAAGCCACGCAGTCATTTGCAGGCCTGGGGGTTTAAGTGGTTGAGCACTTCATTCAGGTGACAGGCAGCCCTTCTTAGTCTTAATCAGCAGATAACCAGAGAGCTAACTCATAGACATAAAGCAAATCTACTTAGGGAATAAATGTCTAAATAAATATGAGAGATGGGATGCTGATCTTTTAATGTTCCTCTGCAGGGTAAATGAAATTATGGTGGGCTTTTTTTCCCACTTCAATTCATTTAGGGTATTCATTTACTGTAGCATGACAAAAAGGCTCAGCATGCCTGGCTCACTAGGGCTTCCCTCTGTCCTGGAGCAAGAGACTGCCCAGCTAAGCTGAGTGCTAAGGAGAAGGGAGGCAGGCTCACAAAGCCACAGTACTCATCAGCTGGATGTAGAGATAACCCAGGGGTGCTTCAACTGCCCACCTGAGGCCCCTTTGGTGGAAGAAGAGGGCAGGTTTTGCAGCAGAGCCTAAGGAGAAGTGGAGCAGGCTGGAGGAGCCTTATCTTGCACTACTTGTTCACCACATTTAAGCCCGAGACACACAAATAGCCTTTCTTTTCATTTTCTTCCATCTGCCACCTTCATTTGGCCATGACAACAATCTTTTAAATGATAAAACAAGTAACACTGCCTAACTAATGAATGTCAAATCATCGGTGTAAATACGCCAGCATTTATTTATTTGCTTCCCCGAGACCGTGTTCTCCTCTGTTTGGTTTTCTGTTTTAATGGCTACAATTTATCATATTAACTAGACTTCCAGTTTGCTGGGGTTCGTTTCAAGTTCTGCTTTTTGCTGAGACATCTGTGAGAGGGCAGACACGGGTAAGAGAAGTAACAGAACCAATAACAAAGTGACAGTAGCTGTCACCTAAAAGCACAAGAGCCACCTTCATTTACTACACGTGCTCCTTCCTTCTTGCTCTCAGTTGCTGATTTTACTGCCCACTTTCCACCAATATTTTACTCTGCTTATGGCAGTTCTCCACAAGGAATGTTAATTCCCTCATTTCCAAGTAATTTGTTTTCCCTATCTACCAGCGGGCAGTGTAAGAAGGAGGGAAAGCCAAAGCAGGAGAACTGATTTGATGAGTTTAAGCCAAGGCCCACGATGGCTTCAGGAGGCATCTGAAACTCCAGCAATGCCTGACTGAGCGTGGGGCTCCTGCCCTTGCAGGAAGTATCTATGTGCCGCCTGTCTAACGCGGTGGGAAACATTAGTCCAGCTGCACCAAGGCTATATCTATTTCAGAGCACAAGCATATGTGTTTTCCCCACCTGTCACAACTGTGAAATGTATAGATAGCATTCACTTCCTAGGCATTCGTCGCCCAAATTAACAGGCAACCTGTTAGTCTGAGTGCAATTAGCACCCCAAACTTTACGCCAGATGTATCTGGTAGCTGAATTTTGCTTGCAGGTCTTTTCGCAGCCTGGTGTACGCTTTGAGTAAATATAGGCCAATGTATAGAGTGGAAATCCTGTGAAATCCCCGACAAATTTAACGTGAAGCAAAGCTAAACAGGCTGCTGGAGAATTGGCTTTGCCTTTGTTAGAACCCAGAATGGAAAGTTCATGTTTTTACAAACTGAAATTGAGCACCAGCTTCACCCATGAACCGAGCGACTGAGTGTAACACAACCTGCTGGGCTGACTCCTGCCACCCTCTTCCTGCTGCCGGGTTGCAACATCGCTGCTCCCGCTACGTGCCTGTTAGGAAAATGCCAGTTCCCTACAGAAACACATCTTGAAACATGACACGGGCATTCCACAGAGGTATACATGAGTGATAGCATATGAGATGAGCAGTGTAAACCCTCATCTGTGTTACAGCTTGACTTCTGCTGGAGAGTATGATCAGCACAGACTGCAATAGGCTGCCTTCTCTACCATGGCCTTCATACCTACATACTAGTTTCCTTAATGTTGCAGCCACACCGTCTGCAGCATCCTCAGATGCCCACCTGAGTGCACTGGACCACTCCTCTACTGGGATATTTCTTCCAACATAACTAGTTTTCAAACATCAAGTAATGATGGGCTTAAAGTCTTCCAGTTCAGCATTCATTTTTCCTTCCTCCTGGTTGCCATGTTAACAGGGAACGTACAAACTGCACTGAAGTGTACCTTCCCGAACCCAAAAGCATGATATTTACTCAGAATTTGATGTAAGGAGGGCGGAGTGCACAACCCGGGCTCCATGGTGGCAGGACAGCCTCCATCTAACACAGATGGCTCATAACTCCAGTCTCTCACATGAAGAGGGTTTGATGTTCATTCAGCAATCACCTTTTTTCCCCCTTTTTTCTTAAAAGCTCCACAAATGTCACCCAGAGTTCTCCCCTTGTTTAGTCTATCAATCAGTCCATCTATAGCATTTTATTTGGATTAGCTTCTCCAAGCCTCTAGTGCTTATCTGCATGACTCTCTGACCTTCCTAAACCCTGCTGGCAACACACAGACCTGTCAGGTGTCACCTTCCTGTGCAGTGACATGGCTTTCTCCCCCAAGTCCTGGATAAATCTAAACGACACATACTCTGAGTATCTGTCACAGCAATGGCACTGCTCGTTCTCTGCACATGTGTAGCATTTTATATTGCAGTGGAGCTGGTGGGAAAGAGATCTGCCCTTCTCCAGCCCAGCACTTGTAGCTATCCCCCTAAACACAGAAGACAAAGGGAAGGAAAAAGGAAGGTTGCTTACCCTCAGGAAGGAGAGGTCTCGGTTGTGCTCGATGCTGGTGATTTCCAGGTTGCCCATCACTACCTCGCAGTTCTCATAGTACTTGCGCAGGGCCCGATACTGCTGCTCCAGGTCAGAGAGGGAGCTCAGCTTGTTCTCGGTGCCGGCACACACTGCAAGAAACCACAAGACAAACAATGAGGATGAGTGTGGCACAGGAGCAGAGAAGGAAATAAAGTTTGTAGACAGGGATACAGGTAACAAAATCCTGCATTATTCAGAGGATTGGGTGCTGCAAAGAAACCCCATCATGAGTCACTTGAATATCAGCAGTAGAGATAGGAAGGTACAAATATGGTCCATGAGCATCTCAGCAATTTAAAGACATCAAAGGGGATGAAGTGCTGTTATTCACCACCAAATGTGGAAAGGTTGAAAATGCACAAGTGCAGGGAAAATGCAAAACTAGCCTGACCCCAGCACCTAAAGTGCCAAATCCAGCCCTCAGCGAGGTCCCTACTAGTTCTGCCAGTGACAGAATTAGACACCGAACAGAGATGCGCCTATCACAGACTAGAAAATGTATAAGCTGGGGAGACCCGTGCACTCAAGGTGACCTGGGCAACCCAGGATTTTCCCTGTTCAGCTGATGCTCAGAAGGGTCTGTTGGACAAGCCAAGAGCAACCTGACCAGAAGGCTGATACCCAGCATGAGTTTTCCCATCACTTTCCTTAAGACCTCAGCTCTTCCCAGCTTTATACAATTAAATAGAAGAAAGACAACAGCAAAACCCACATTATAGAATCACAGAGTGGTTAGACTTGGAAGGGACCTTAAAGCTCATCCAGTTCCAACCCCCTGCCATGGGTAGGGACACCTTCCACTAGAGCAGGTTGCTCCAAGCCCCTGTGTCCAACCTGGCCTTGAACACTGCCAGGGATGGGGCAGCCACAGCTTCTCTGGGAAAAGTCTGTGCCAGCGCCTCAGCACCCTCACAGGGAAGAACTTCTGCCCAAGAGCTCATCTCAACCTCCCCTCTGGCAGGTTCAAGCCATTCCCCTTGTCCTGCCCCTCCAGGCCCTTGCCCAAAGCCCCTCTCCAGGTTTCCTGGAGCCCCTTTAGGCACTGGAGCTGCTCTAAGGTCTCCCCTTCAGGAGCCTTCTCTCCTCCAGGCTGAACCAGCCCAGCTCTCTCAGCCTGGCTCCAGAGCAGAGTTGCTCTGAACCTTGGAGCATCTTCATGGCCCTCTTTCCAGATCCACAATCACATCTTCTTTCCACAAGTCACCAGACTGTATAGTGGAGATTTCAGGTGAGTTAGGAAACACCATCCTAACACAGTTAGTTTTCAGAATATTCCCTTTAGTATTCTACTCTGTTCTCAATTCTGATGTCCAGTTCCAAGCTGCTGCTCAGCTCAGTTTATGAGCTTGCTGTGCATCAAGCAATGACAAAAATGAGTTGCAGAAAGAATCACAGAAGCAGCGTTTTACAACAACAGATTGTCACCCAGCTCTTAGCCTTCCAGGGCAGCAACGCTATTGAAACGGCCAAGTGTGGGCTTAGGCTTTCTTACTTTTGCTCTTTACCCAGAGCTTGTGGGTTGCTCTTATCTGTGAGCAAATTAATCTGAATGCATCCAAATTTTGAAAATGGGCATTGTATTATGCAAAACATAAGCTGGACCAGAATAGCATTTCGGGAGCCATTCCCGTTCCTGGATGAGATCAATACAAACAAAACTCTCCATGACTGCAGGCATAATCACTACAATTGGCTAAAATATGCTCTTCTGAATGACGCAGGGCCTTCTATAAATATCAAAAGCAACAAGCTTTCTGAGTACTATTACTGACTGTTTACTTACTACGCCACCAGCAGAAATGGGGAACAATTCTCATCTCTTCATCAGGGACTGTAGTGACAGGATAAGGGGGAATGGGTTTAAACTAAAACAGGGGAAGTTCAGGTTGGATATAAAGAAGTTCTTCCCTGTGAGGGTGGTGAGGTGCTGGCACAGGGTGCTTAGAGAAGCTGAACACATCCCTGGCAGTGTTCAAGGCCAGGTTGGACACAGGGGCTTGGAGCAACCTGCTCTAGTGGAAGGTGTCCCTGCCCATGGCAGGGGGCGGGAACTGGATGATCTTGAGGTCCTTTCCAACCCAAACCTATATGGGAGCAGAAATCTTGTCCTGCTGAACCATAACTCTCCCCAGCAGGGAAGGAGAGGAGGGGCTTGTTTCATTGCAAGCCGTGCACAGGATGAAGACTTATCATTTATCAGATCATTTTCAGGTTTTGCGTTTCCAGCAGCATGGATCAAAGTGAACAGGCACTGCACAGGGCTGCTTTTCCAAGGACACATTTGGTCTGGTTACCTCAGTAGGCAGGAGGTTGGAACTAGATGATCTTAAGGTCCTTTCTAACCCAAACCATTCTGTGATTCTATTGTAAGGGATGTCATTTTTTGATTTCTTTCTGTGACCTGGTAAAATTAAAATGTCAATGTCCTCACTAAGTTGAGAAGCTTGACATGGTCGACATCTATTCATTGCACTGGGTTGCAGAAAACCAAAAGTGGTTGTTTTGCTCAGGTTTTAAGATAAAAACTACTATCTCATCTCAAAGCTTCATTCGAGGCACAAACAGCCTGTTTTGAAATTTTACTCATAAAACCCTACCCCTCAGAGTAAAACACACCACTGAGTAAAACACATCTGAACAAGATTTTCATTGATAGTATTTTTAATAGCCAATTTGGGGGATTCCCAAGAGGGAAAGAGATGGTCCCACTGGGTCCTGAGGTAGCCCTGCTGGAGTGGGAACACCTGGAAGGATTAACCACTGCTGCTAGGGATGGCACATCTCTCTTTTTGAAATGCAAAGCTCTGTCCTAGCGCATCTTTAGGGCTTTATTCGGAACAACCTTGTGATCTGCCATGCAAGCATCTCCACCCTTCCATGCCTGTCCCTGCCAGAAGACTTCTACAACTGTTTGCTACCAATTACAAAGTCAGCTTGTTTGCTCCTTCCTTAAATGTGGCAGCATCTCTAACAATAAGATGCGCTGTGTTTCCAGCTGAGTAAGTATTATTCTGTCTTAAGGCTCCTGAGGACTAATAAATAATTTCTGTTCCATTTCACAATCGGTGCTAAGGACCAACATAGCTCAGAAAACAATTCCAACAGTTCAGCTAATAAAGCTATACACTGCAACACGGCTATTTCATGTTTCACACCCATGAAATGTTTCCTGAAAGCTAATTTAGCCCTTTTTTGCTGTAAGGAGGCAGAACACGTGGAGCCTGCTCTTGCAAGAGGGTTCAATGAGGGTGAAGCCAGCCAGATGTAAACCAAGGCTCCAAGTTTTATTCAAGCGAGGTTAATTTTGTACAACCAGACTATTGAAGTAACTCCTCTCAGCTTTTGATATTGCTGTGGAAATCAATTCTTTCAGATAAATAAAATCTTAAAAGCAAATTTAGAAGAAATCATGTTGATCCTTTAAATTTATCTCATAATCCCAAGCGTTTTATTTGTGTCTTACAACAGAAATCCCTTCTGGTCCTCTGTTACACAAAACACCTCCTTGTTCCAGCCCCCTGGGCCTGCCTGATATATGGCAAAAGGTCCATGCAACCCGTCTCCTCCCAGCCTGCTCTGCCACAAAATCTGGGAAACCAGGGAAAGTCAGCATCCAGTGTCAATCCTCCCAACCATGGCCTGGCCGGGCTCAGCTTTTACAGCTCTGGACTGCCCTGACAGGTCATCTCCCCTCAACAAAAAAAAATGGTTAGAGATTGCCTCAAATAAAGTCCTATATCAAACATGAGAGAATCCTACATCAATGGGGGGTACAGCAGTGCAGATCTTCTGCCACGGGTACCCAACCTAAACAGTGCTCGGAGCAGGAGAGCGCCCTGACCTGCAGAACGAGTTGAAGTCCCAACATGAACTTGAATATAACCACGGATCCTCAATAACCCATTATTATAATAAGCCCTTAATCTCTCTGTGCCTCGGCTTTACAGCATGGATTTTGAACATGCACTTTTGATGCACCTAATAATTATGCCAGATTCAAAATACAAAAGAGAAAAATAGGGAAGTATTTAAGAGAAAGAGATGAGGTCAATTGTCACTTGCAGGAGGACAGAGCTGGAACAGCGCCTCCATTCTTCCCAGAGAGTCAGTTAAAACAGCAAGATTAGATATGCTGGTGGTGATTTTTTTAAAGGCAAAATACAATTCATAGGGTAAAAAGCCATCCCTGCCATGAAAGAGAAATGCTGCTGCCATGTACGGTTACAGAGGTGTCCACACACACCAGGAAGCCAAACCTGGGAGGGACACAGGCCAGAAAGCAGGCTGTGAACTGGGAGTTAACTGAGTTTTATCCCCCCCCCATTTTGAGCCACAGGAGGAAATTCCCAGCTCCTCCAGGGCAAAAATAATCAATCTGGGTCTGATTTGCCAAAACGGTTCAGAAGCACTAAAGTAACCACATGTGAGGTGGGAGCTGAGAGGGATGCCCAGACCCTCTGCCCTCGAGCTCAACACAGAGCATGAGCATATCCCCCTCACCCTCCTGCTCCTTCCCTGGAACAGCAAAAGAATGCACGTGCTGTAGGAGCTCTTTAAAGCACCAAAATAATATAAACATATGAAAATATATATTTCCAGGGATGCTCCAGCCATACACAGGCATAAACATGAGCACAACAAAATGTATTTCCTTGTCATGCCATGCAAACCCACCACAATCTATATTTCATAAACTCTCCTAAAAGCACTTTGTTGTACATTATTTTATATAGCCCCAGAAGCCAATGAGCAGCAAGAAAAGAAAGGCTACATGATAAAATCAGTCCCTGCAGCACAACCTCTCCTGGTTAATTAAAAATACTAATTCCTCAGCCTTTGACAGAGGTCAGAAAAGCAGCAGCTTCTCTCACTGTTGAGCATCTCCGAGCGCCTTTGCTCTCAACTTGCACAGGAGGTCTTACAGGGCTGTCTCAATGAGGGGAACCCTTCAGTGCTATTCCAATACACTCCCAGGAAAATCTGACATTCCCTTCCATTTTCCCCGATGGAAACCCCAGCGAGCTGTTGACTGACACCCTCTACCAGGCTACCACCTTACCATGAAGCTCTCAAACACATCTCTGCACCAACACAGTTTGGCCACTCCATCTCTTTCCACATTCTGGCAACAAGCCTCAGAGAGTGTTGTTGTACAGGCACGTGAACACGCAGAGACACCCAAGCCTTGTGCTATCTCAAAGCTGAAGGATGTGCATCTTCCACATCTGGGAAGCCCCAAACTAGAGATGACAGCCACCAGGCAGGCTGCCAGCCCATAGCCACTGCTACACCCCAAACAGGGTGCGGGGGCAGAGCGCTGCTTGGCCATCACAAAAGTGGATTTCAGGCATTACTCACACATTCACACTTCACTTTCAGTTGTTTGCTTATTATCAGTTACTGAAAATGACAGAGAAGAGCTTCAGCTCCTAATGGCCCCAATTACAGCAGTAATAATCATCTGTATTGAATTGGATTTATGTTTTTCATCAATATTCATGCACATGACTTGGAAATTAATTTCCCATTGATATTTTTTTCATAACAAAGCCAAATCATTGGGATGCTCACTCAAAGGTAGCAAATAATGGAAGCATTTAAAAGTGTCCTTTAGCTTCTGCTTTTTAGGCCATTATTTTGCTCTGCTCTGTTGGTGATAAATCTATACATTAAATTAAGAAATAACATGACTCCATCTAGTTCTGTTTCTTGTAATACTGATGGATTTTATAATCCTCCCAGCTCAACAGATGAACTAACTTTTGGAAAGAGGTCAACTTGTTTCCTTTCTTCTTCAACCCCTCTCCAGATCTGGAGTTACTCAGGAAGAATGAATCCCATCATCTCTGGCATGCTCACCCCACCTGAAACATCGGTGTCTCACTCCTCTCCCACAGCACATTCAGACAAGCAGGATGAGGCATCCTTTTTGCTAACTCCAAGGGAGTTATCTCTAGCATCTGGATATATTCTCCTGAACCATAAAACATTTATTATCATCTCTTTGGCAAGGACACAGGAGAGTGGCCCATCTGCCTTGCACCATCTCCCACCTGAAGGCACCACAACCTCCCTCTGTTGATCGCTTTGCACGTGAGCCAGAAACACAAGAGGAGGCCTAAACTCTCGGACTTGCTGGTTTCAGCAGCCTGTTTATGAAAGGAGAATCACATCTTCCTTCATCCCAGACAGGACAAGCCCAACAACAGTGAGCATCTCTTTCTAACACATTCTCTTCTTATACTTCCCACTTACTTACTTAATTAGCAGTGGGTTTACAGTCATCAGGGTTTCTTGAAAGGCAGCTCATGTAAGTGTTTATAATAATTGCAAACACTCGTGGCAATCTGTTAAGACCCCCAGATGAGGGGAAATACTCAAGCCCCTTAAGGAACAACTAATTACCAGGAATGCCACAGCAATCCTTATTCATTTCATTACGCTCCACGCTCTCAGCAACAGCCCGGGCACCCTGTCACGTACACACACAGAAGAAGGGGGAAACACACTTTTAATCCTTTCATTATTATTTTACAGCTCTCCTCGAATGAGCTGCCAAAGCCCTGAATTCCCTTGCAATTAGGCACGTCCTAACAAAAGGAGGGACCACCAGCACTTCCAGCCTTGCACATGGCTCCTGGGAGAAGACAAAACACTCCTTGAGGTCACGAGCCATTTTCCTGTAAACCCAGTGGTTTTGGAGAGTATTTTAAAATTGGAGGCTTGCTTTCCCTAGGTGAGAGACTGTAATGAAGGAGAGCATCATTTTCTCTGTACTCCTAATTAAAAGCTCAGCTGGCACGAGTGTTTTCCTTCTGTGAGGTCGGCTCTACGCTAGAAATTACCATCCCATTTGAATCCGGTTGTGTGCAATCAACCTGAGTGCCATGAACCCCCCGGACAGCTGTGAGACCCTGAGAGGAGAAGCTCAGCATTGCCATCCAGCCACCGTTCAGGCTGTCAGGGATGTCATCACGATAAGGCGATATAGGACAGCCCGGCCCATGGCACCTGTGAGCCACATTATCACGTCTTTAATCCCTTCTACCTGCAGGCAAACGTGCAAACAACCCAGAAACACAAGCCTGGGAGTGCTGTGGATTACGTGGATTTCCAAGTTAAGCTCTCCTCAATCCTAAATAAAGTCAAATTAGGAAAAGGAGCTATAATGGTGAAGCTCTATATAGTGAGGCACTGGAACAGATTGGTGAAGTGCTGGCACAGGGTGCCCAGAGAAGCTGTGGCTGCCCCATCCCTGGCAGTGTTCAAGGCCAGGTTGGACACAGGGGCTTGGAGCAACCTGGTCTAGTGGAAGGTGTCCCTGCCCGTGGCAGGGGGTTGGGACTGGATGAGCTTTAAGGTCCCTTCAACACAAACTACTCTATGATTGTATAATTTTTATCCATACTTAAAAGGCCACTCTGGAACACTTCTATAGCCTTTCTTCTCTTTACATAGAAAAGAGATCCCTGGGTTGATAGCACCAGGGACCAAAAGCATTAATTCTCTAAAATTTGCTCACTAAACTCCCAAATATTATTTCATATGCCATTGTCAAAGCTTCCCAGCACTTCCAGGAAAGTGGCAGGGATGTGTATTATCAGGGTAGTCCCACCTCCAGCAGAGGCTGATCAGATGCCACCTACAAAGGGAAGCTCGCTCCCAATCTCATGAACACAAATAGGCACAGTAAAGGCTGACAGTGATTGCAACTTCATCAAGAAGGATTAGTTACGTGTGATAACACTCTTCTGAGCTGATGGCACCCTCTCCTTGCACTGAGCTCTTCAAAATCTGGTTGGTGGATGCTGCACAGCATATTTTACCCACGTAACATTCCTGTTCATATTGACCACAAAACGGGATCAAACATTGGCTAGATCTATACCGTGACATTTCAAAGATAATTGCCTGTGCTGACCATGTCAAGCCATTGTCATCTGCTTGCTTTATGCCAGTATTTCCAGCACTGTTTCTCTTTTAGGCTTGTCACGCCTGTATTATGACACAGGAACTGGAAAGGACAAAATGGGGAAAATGTGCTGCAGGACCTGTATCACACAGCTACCACTAAACAAACGCAGAAATTAATACAAGCTTTACCAATGGTTCTTCCCCCCCAAGGCCTTTTACCAAGTTATTGTCTCTGGGTACTTCTCTTTCCCTTTTTCTCCCTATTCTTCACAGACATGCACACACACACACACACTTTCTTCATTTCTTTCTATTTTGAGGGTAAATAGTTGCTTCTTAACTATAATGTAGGTACTGGACTTGACAAGCAATTAAAGCAAACAATTTCCACTCATCTAACTTTGCCAAATTAGTCATCTGCCATCTGCTCTATCATCTGGCTCTCCTTGAGGTCTTGCTGTGAATCTGGAAGCGCTCGCTCCGACACAGAGGCAAGGGATAAGCCTCCAAGCTGGCGGGGAACCCGAGGGATGGGGGTGACAGGGGGAAGACACGTGGCCCTGGCTGCTCACCACCACCCCTACCAGGTACCTCTGAGGAGCTGCTTGCTGGATCCCATGGTCAAACTGGCAAATGAGCAGCACACAAGTTGTGATAGAAAAGCATTTAAAGACTCTTTTCTGGCCACTTGTACAACATGGTAGCTTAGAAGGATGCTGGATTTGCTTACTGGGTGCAGGATGCAAAAAATAACACACCTTCTTGAAATGCCTTCAGCATTTGCAATCGAGTTCTCAATGAAGTACAGAACCTAAGCAAGCAATTAATCAACGTTATCTAAGATAGATTTGAGTGGTCTCTGCTTCCAGCACCTGCCTTAGGTCAGTGAGGCTTGGGGGGGGAATTAGTAAAGCCTCATTTTGAGACAGGGAAAAGGTTTTCAAATAGCTCTGAAATACACCAAGGTCCTGAGCACTGGGAGGACCTTTCTCTTTTACTAACATCCCAGTTTGGGCTTCTTACTGGGTCTCCCAGTATGATTATGACCAGCACTCCTTTTCCAACTGACCAACATTTCCTCCCCAAAGAATTTAAATACCACTCCAGAGTGCAGGTTAGTCCTGCAGATGTTGCTGCTGCTCTGAACCATCACACAATCACTCTCCCTGTTGCTGGTGAGGGCCACCACATACCACCTCCTCCTGCATGAGTCTCCAGTTCAGCCACTTGAGCACAGCACCCAAAAGTACGCTTGTGAATCTAACTCTAAATGCCAAGAACCAAAATTCTTCCCTAAAGTACCAAAGCATAGACCATCACCAACACCTTCCCAGATCAGTAAGTCTGCAGATACATGATCATGAGTAATACAAGGCCATGTGTTCCTGGGCAGCTAAACACAGAGCAAAGTGCCAAGATGAAGGCTTAAGAGTTTGCAAATGTTGCTCTCCCTGTTTCCCAATCCTCACCCTTCCCAAATCCCATTCCAGCACAGTAGCAATGGTTCATACAATCCATTTCCCTCCATCACGGTGTATACTGGCTCCCTACCAAGGCAAAGTGGTGGAAAACCCTACAGGTCTCAGCAGTGGGAAGGATTTGGGCTGGTTTCTCCACGCCAGGGAAAGAAGTGGGGAGAAAATGATGGAACACAAACCACAAGCACCAGGTGAACACATGCACGAGTAGGAGCAGGGGGAGCAGAGGCGAGCCAGGCTCTTGGACTGGGTTTTTACACATGTGCCCTCAACAGAAATCAATTTAGCAAGGGATGCCAGGAACATCTGCTGCACGGTTGGTCCAAAAATCATTTGCCAGCTCACAAACCAGGCTGCTTTACTGGGGACATGAAGGGCTCCTTTCTCCCTGCAGTGCTCTTCTGGGGGCCCAGGGGTGTTCAGCTTGCACAGAGCCTTGCCATGGTGCTGCAGCAACAGTTGCCCTCCCAGCAGGACTTACGTGGCCCCACAACAGCCGGGGCCCTTTGCCTGCCTGGCCTCCTTGCTTATTCTTTCCTTCCGCAGAGGTCCCTGAATACCACAAGCATTCATTCAGCTTAAATGCATTTTAATTAACATTGTACAAACACCCTGAGTTTGTGCGTGCACGAGGGAGCGCGTTCATTCAGCCTCTGCCTGATCCTCAGCCCAAGAACTCCAGCAGGAGCGCTGGCAGCCGTGGAATGGGATCGCGGTCCTCGCCGCCGGCATGAGATTTCAAATGCACTTGGCAAAGTGCTCCCAAGCCCTCGGATCCTACTTACTGGGATTTAAACACGGCTTATGTAAAAGATACAGCTCAGACATGGTAGGTGGGACAGGTGCTTTTACATCTACTAATGTGAGTGCAAGTAATTAGTCACTACTAAAGCCCACGGCAACCGCCACGTTGTTACAGGGTGAGCAAAAGGCACTTGTGACATTCAAAAAAGAGGTATTTCCTCAAGATCTCCCACAGCAATTTTTCTCACATTACGTTAGTAATTGGCACGTATTCCACCTAAACAGGTGATTAAAATAACTATGAAATTTAAACACAAAGAAATGGACTGCTTCGGATAGAAGAACTTCCCCTAATTCTGGCAACCCTGCAAGACAACTGCAGAAGGGCTTACACAAAAAGTCCCTAGAAAAACATTTGGGTAATAAAGAAAATCAACATGTAACAGGTGTATTTTATCATTATTACTATTATTATTATTATTATTTGAGCAACCTGCTCTAGTGGAAGGTGTCCCTGCCCATGGCAGGGGGTTGGAACTGGATGAGCTTTAAGGTCCTTTCCAACCCAAACCATTCTATGAGATTCTATGATTCTATCTCCCAGGGAGCACCCTGACATGGCCGTGCTGGGGCTTGGGTGTCCTCATCACGCAGGTAAAAGCAAGCCCAAGTGCTTCAAGGTGACTGTGCAATGCAGGAGAATGTGATTAATGAAACTACCCTATTTTAGCTGATATGCACAGGTCTATTAAGCTGAAATTGCATGTGGTTTATTTTTCATTGATGAAAATAACAGGCTCTCAAGCAACACGAGAACCTTGTCAAGCAGACAGGAGAAATCGGCTCATGTAAGACAGCTGAAATGGTAATTATTTAAAGTTGGAAGCGCTGCAGATGAGGGGAACGACACTGCAGTTGCACAGGGAGAGAGGGGCCACACGGAGGCTGGCTGGACCCACAGGAGGACACTGCACTTTGGAGCTGAAACACGCTGAAAAGGGAACAGGGACCACGTCCTGGGGTCTGCGGAGGTCAAACACATTAAGGTCATCAAGTTAAAGAATTAACCTAAAGTGCTCTCTTACACAAGCCTTCCTTAAACTGAAGGTCGCATTTTCCCATTTGCCCACTTCTAAAAAGAATAATAAAACCCGTATGTTACTAAACCAAGTGCTTTCAGGTATCAGTTTATAGGCAGGAAAAACCACCTTTCAGTAACTAAAGTTTATGCAAGAACCTTTTTTACTGCTATACCCTATGTATAAAAACCAGCCTAGTCTTAAACCAGCATCTTCTGCCACAGACAAGCCTCCATCTGTTGTAGTTCACACAGGCTTCACGCAAACAGCTCCATCCAGGTTGCTGAGCATGCACGGCATTCCCATCAGGTGTGCTCAGGAGTGGACGTGCAG
This sequence comes from Strigops habroptila, assembly GCF_004027225.2. Lineage (NCBI taxonomy): Eukaryota > Metazoa > Chordata > Aves > Psittaciformes > Psittacidae > Strigops > Strigops habroptila. Next base: position 4,230,651 of record NC_044281.2, read on the forward strand.
GTCAACACCAAACTCTCACCTTCTCAAACTCACATGTTGTGAACCAAGTCCTGGATTGACCAATTTCAATTAAATAGAAATTAAAAGCTAATTAAGCTTCTGAGGTCTTCGAGCTCTGGCAAGCGGCAGCACAGTGGCCATGCTGGGGTATGGTCATGCTGTGTAAAACCATACCTCTACCAACTGAGGTGTTTTTCCTGTTGCTAAGGAAGTAAAGGGACCCCTTTTTAAACCTCACTGAGGCTGTTGGCATAAGCTGCTGCTGTTAAATCTGCACGAAGGGGGCAGATGCAGGACTTGCATTAGTTGATAACTTCATTTTGCACAAGCAGCATATTCAGGGCAAGCTTGTGCAGTGTTGATGCATTTGCCTGTTTTACCTGGGAGGTGAGGACTGCATGTCTGCTGCTGCTGAGCTTCTCAGTTTGTCTCACTGATTCCTCAACACTGAGCGAGGCAGCGGCTGAAAGCACAGCCTGCCTTGCCCCTCTTCATGCCATTCCTACTGAGCCTTGGTAAACGATGTCACCTTCCAAGGCTGAAAGACGGGACGGGGGAAGTCAAAGTTGCTGTGAAATTGCTCCTCAAATGCACTTCCACTGCTGCCAAACCTGGCAAAGCAACTTCAAAATACCTAATTGTTTTCCTCACCCAACCTACTGCTGCACTGCACTAACCACAGGCAAATTTATTTGTTCTTTTTTCTTTCATGTATTTTCAGAAATCAACCCAAAAGGTAAGTTCTAAACAACCCTACTTGTCGAAATCGTATTATGAATTCTTTATAGATCACTTCGCTCAAATATGCTCTCTGTTAATAGTTTCTGTTCTTTCTGTTGGGCTTTTTAAGATGCATGCCATATATATTTTATAAATGTTTGGGTTTATTACTACATCCCTGCCCCAGAGACTGCCCTTAAACTTCTGTTCATTGATTGTGACGGTATCAATTTGTAAAGGTCAACAGAAAGCTTCTCTGACAGCTCAACTCAGAAAGCAATGTTTAAATGAGCTGTTTCTCTACAAAGCAAGATGCCAACAAAATCAAACCCCAAGGTCTTTTTTTCACTGGCCTGACCAATGGCTTTGATAGGCTTTGGATCTCTGATAGCTGCTCAACACCCCTTGGAAATCTGAGTTTGTTTGAGGGTCTCAAATAACGTGAACAAGCAGATTTATGAAGAGAAAGAGAAAGGTTTATCCCAACAAACACGAAGTCAGGGAAAAGGCCAGAAGACCTGCATGGATGAACAAGTTGCTCCTGAACAACGTCCAACACAAAAAGGAAGCCTACAGAGGGAGGAAGCAAGGACAGGCAGCCTGGGAAGAATAAAGAGAAACTGTCCAAGCAGCCAGGGATCAGTTGAGGAAAGCTAAATCACTGACAGAATTAAATCTGGCAGGGACATCAAGGGCAACAAGAAAAGCTTGTCCAAAGGAAGACTAGGGAAAATGTGAGACCTCTTTGGAAGGAAAGGGGAGACCTGGTTACCCAGGACATGGAGAAGGCTGAGAAACTCAGCAACCTTTTTGCCCCTGTCTTGACTGGCAAGTGGTCCAACCACACTGCCCGAGACACAGCCCACAAGGGCAGGGACTGGGAGAATGAAGAACCACCTGCTGTAGGAGATCAGGTTGGAGACCATCTAAGGAACCTGAAGACCGTGGGACCAGATGATGGGGACTAGAAGAAATCTGGAGAGCGACTTTCGACAAGGGCATGTACTGACAGGACAAGGGGGAATGGCTTTAACCTGACAGAGGTTTTGTCATACGTGAATAACTTGTATTTTTCACTAAGAAACCCCACGACCAGCTGGCTAGTCAAGAAACAGACCATACCAACTTATCCTGATGCCTGCTTCAGCAAGCACTGTACTGAGAAAACAGCTTATTTTGTTTAGAGTTGTGATCAGAAACCTCTCCAAAAGGCTTCTGCCCTTTCCCCCCATCCCAGAGTGTACTGAATATCTCAAATTCATAACCATTGAAAGTAGGGCTGCACAATTTATGACGCTGTTATACCTGAAGAAAACCTACCATAAATCAAAGAGAACAGTTATATAAATGAGCATAAAAGTGCTGGGAAATGTCACAAGATAGCAATAAAGTATCTTCCAAATGGTAAATCCCAGGAGCAGAAGTACCATTAGTTTTGAATCCTCCACTCAACAACAGGACTGGTTTACCACACGAGTAATCAGTATTGGAGCTTGCCTCCTGTAATAACTGCGGATTCAGGAGAAACCACAGGCTCCTGGTGGGAATCAGGAGAAGCACAGACAGTGAATGCACCATCACACGGAGTGGTCTGAAGTAACACCAGGATGCCATGGGTTTGCCCCTGCTCCTAACTCTATGGAACACAGGAGCACATCACATGTAGCTATTCCCACATATAAACTGAAATACAGAAACCATGGAGGGCTGATTCTTGTTTTAGCTGCAAGAAGAAAGAGATGCCCAACCCTGGGCGCACCAGCCAGGTCTCCTCTGCAGGCACTGCAAAGGAGGCTGCTTAGCAAACAGACAGCAATACAGAATGGACACAAACCTTGCCTGGGGAATGAACTGCCCAAATCCAGTGGCCAGACATCCCCTTGGGATCTAGGCTAATATAGCAGTGCTGAGAGGAAGGTGGAAGATACTCTGGAAGAGCAGGGTGAGGGATTTAACCCTGTAAATGGCCACAAAGCCTTTCACTGACCACCCGGGCCCCAGCTCAGGCTGCTATCTGGTATTTGCTCATTTTTTCACAAATGCTACCAGCAGAACAGAGATGTCCAGGAGAAAATCACTCTGAGACCAAGCGTGGTGCAGAATACTCCCACTGCTACCACCTGTGATGCTTCCCCAAGGGATTCCCTTTCCATGCTGCTTGTGGCAAGGCTACAGGTGAGCAATCCAGAGCAAGCACCAGCCTGTGCTCTGGACTTATTTCTTGCCTCTGTGCATAAACCCTTCCCTGATCCTTTTCAACTTGGAGAATTCCCAAGACTATTCCTGACCTCTTCAGAGCACATTTACACGCACCTTTATCCTGCAAATGGTAACCATTAGCTCACTGTTTAAATAACATTCATGTGCCAAAATCATCTGTTTTCTGGTTCTTAATCCAAGGCAAGGAAACGACACAGCGGGTGCCTGGTTGCTTGTTTTGAAAACATGGATGACATTCCCACAGACCAAAAGGGGCTTAGTATTCCTGCCTCTCATAAGAAGATGACAACATTTCTGCCCAAAGACCTCCCCACCTGATTTCATTCCCATAACGAAACAGGGAGAAAGGCGGATGAATGACAGGAGCCTTGCTCCTGTCACTGGGTTTAGAGCAACAGACTCATTATTAGAAGCCTCATTAAGAAGGAAAGGCCAAGAAGCAATTTTCCCAACACAAGCCCTGTGCAAGGAGGCTGCTCCCAGGGTCCCTGTTTCATTAATACCTTCCTCTTGCTCACTCCACTCCATGATCCGGTTCAGCTGAACCTGGGAAATGGGATGGAGGAGGGAGGGGGAGCCCTGATGGGGGGCACAGGGCACCCAGCATGTGATCCTGGCCAAACCTTGTGCCGTGGGCTTTGGCCACGGCTCTGTGCTTAAGTGATGCAGGAGCACGTGCAGCTGGAACGGCTCAGTGCAAATTTACCCACTGCAGAATGTCCTTGAAGCCTGTGACGGGTAAATGGCAGCGAAGGTCAGTGAAGCTAATTTGATGGTAAGGAGCCTGGCTCTGCACTGCTTGCCCATACGGTGGCCCCAACCTTAAAAACACTCACACTCAGCCTAAAACCATTATGCAAGGCGCAGAGAAGTCCCTAGGAGCAGGGTTTCCTTGTTTTCCCTCCATGAGACTGTGCTTACTAAACGCATTGGCTTTTTATTACAACCAACAAAAAGCAGAGCCCAGCTAGAACGGCTTCATTAATAACAATTAGCCAGAGCACAATTGTGATTCAGGTGGTGTTCTGGAGCATGAAGGAGAAACTGGACACTTTTGCTTGTACGCACGGACAGAAGAAATCCCAGGCAAAGTTAATGGAAACGGAGTGGCTGAGCGACGCCAAAATTCAAATGTACTGTAAAATTACTAAATGATTTCAATGTCACAGGAAGGTGTCGCGCTGCTTCCAGGATTATTAGCCCCAGCAGAGTTTTAATAGTATTTAGTGAAACACCTCAGCAGCACATCCCTGGGATGTGCTAAAATCATCGGGAGAATAGAAAATATTGTCAGGTTTTAGGAAGGGCGGAATAAAACCCCTGGTGACAGCAAAGGGGAGGCAACAGCCTTGAAAAGGCCCCTAATGGGGTGAGATGGCAGCAGGTAGGGGTGTGCTGGGGGCCCCCCGTTCCCTGCCTGGAGGGTCCCCTCCTCACTGAGGAGAAGGGGAAGGACGCTTTGTGAAATTGCAGTTGTCTAAAGTGGTCCAAGCACCTGCCAGTCACTGCAGGTTTATTGGCTGCGCTCCCCGCAAGGGGGGCTACATCTGAGAGCCTCCACCTTAATTAGTGTCACCGCAGTCAGATGCAATTTATGTTCCAATATACATGGGGAATATGAAGACAGTCCCAGTAACTACTTTCAAACCAGAGGAAAAAGGTGGAGACTTCCAAACTTCTTTGTTGAAGGGAAATTCTTAGCTGGAGAATGAATGATCCTGCTATTCACATAAGAGTATTTCCTGTCCATGGAGGGACAGCCACGGCAGGCTTTGTCTTACTAAAACCAGATAAACTGACCCTACGGGATCGCATTTTGAAAGCATGGAAAAGCACAAGAATGTGCATCCAATTTGCATGCTCAATGTGAGTCCACGAAGGGAGGTTGTGGCAGGCAAGCTAGGCAGTGCCAGGTATGCTGCGATACTCAGCATGAAAGCTGCACACACACGCTCAGGGTGGTTCAAGGCTTCTCGTGGCTTTGCATGAAGCCATCACCCTGACCTCAGGGAAATGAACATCCTGTACAGAGCAGTAGAGTACGTGTATTTAAAGAGAAACATACCCTAGCCATCTTGCAGGCAGAGGGAATTCCAGGTGGCCATACCTAGCCAGGAGGGAATAGGTTTGGAGGTTGTAATTCAGGTGTAATACAGCTAGAAAACAAAGTATTTCAGGCTCCTTACCAACAGTTAAAACAGCATTTTCTAAGGCAGGTAGACCCAGAACATGTGGGCTAAAACTCAAAGTGAAGGAGGGAGGCCCCAAAGCTGTACAAGAAATCCTACCTCAGCAGAGCACCACGCCTCCTGCAGAAAGCTATCATCTGCTCAGTAACACACACTTTCCTTATCGTTTAACAAATCCAAGCCATGTTGTTATAAATACGTGTCTCAATGTATGAAAACTGTTCCAGGGCTTCTGCCAGAGCCTGCAGATAGACGGGCCAAAAATATGCCTCCTAGCAGCACGAATCCATCCTACTCATCCCCAGCATCTCCATCCCGAGAGCACACAGCTGGCTCGACATCACCGGCGCAACCTAATGCTCAGCAGCCAACGAAACAGAGGTTACCACGTCATGAGCTTACCAGCTTATCTCTGCACCTCCTTTTGTCACATGCAGCTAGAGCATGGCACTGATGTCTTTTATTTTGTTAGGTCTTTGCAAGATCCTTCATTTTGCCATGACAAATTCCCTTCACACTTAAGTATGTCAAAATACATCATCAACAGAACTAGTTGGGCATCAGTCGTCTTCTCACTGGTAGGGCTGGATGAGAAAAAACAGCGTTTGATAAAGAGCTCTGGATCCTATTGTGTCACCTACACCAGGTTGAAAGGGCTGTGGCTCTCCACCCCCAAAGAAAGGAGAGAGTAGGTAAAAAATATACCTTACAGATCATTTGGACTTAGAGAAAACCTCTCAGGCACCCTTCAGACTCAAACCAAGGCCTCCTGTGAACATTCTACTTGCATGTCTGTAGTCATTAATGCAGTTAATATCCCTGTTTAAGAAAAGCGTCAGTTTTGGCTTAGCTGCCTTGCTTGTCCTCAAACATGTTCCTTCCCCAGGAAGGTAACATTGGGCTTGTACCTGAAAATAATTGCCCCTGTAGATATGGTTCTTAATGCAACAAACCTAAGTTCGGAATTGGGTTTGATACTTGCTCAGTTTTAGCCTGATGAGCTCCGTCCCAACAGAGAGGACAACTGTTTATCATTTAAAATATGATGGCCCTACTCCTCCAAAGAGGTTGTAGCCATCACCCAATACAGACCCCACCACGCTCTGCAAGTTTGCCATGAGGGAACTACAAGCACTCGCTGAAATCAGTGCTTCTCTGTTAGCATTGCCTCTAGAGGAAAGGAGGCAAATCTCCTCCATTGGGCTTGGAGATTGTGGGAAGCACCCCCCAGAAACCCACCTGAGAGAGATACCCCAGCTCAGGAGGGGGTACAGGGGATGCACCACTTACCCAGGAATGGGATACTCGTTCCCTGCTTCAGCAGAAAACACCTCGCTAAGACAGACACACTCTGTGCTGAATCCTTCCTCTCCCCTTTCCTCCCGCTGGCGCTATATGATTAATATCACATCAAATTTGTCTTTGTACAATATCCCACTGATCTTTCTTTGTATAATGCTCACTTTACATCAGGTGACAGTTTTAGTGATTCCTCCTTTATTTGCATGTCCCCTTGAAGAAGCTTCATTTCTCCTTCTAATCAAGTCATTAATTTTCACAAAAATCGTTCCCACCCTGCGATGGCTGGATTCTAATTTGTCTCTGTCACACAAATGACTACTATCACCTCATTGCCATGCTGGGATATTCCTGCACATACCTGTATTGGAGCAGGAAAAGCACCAAGATTATTTTTCCACAGCCATAACTGCTTTTCTTCGTGGCAGTTTAATTCTATCATGATCCTTCCTTCAGGTACTTTGTAGTATTATTATACAGCTGCTTGGTTTTTATTCCAAAGCAGATCGTGTTCATGGGGGTTTTTTTTTGTTGTAATGGGAGAAATGGAAATGATGGTGCCCAATTACTTTTCCTTTTTATCTTCTCTGCATCCTGTTTATCCTGTTTACTAACAGTGCTGCCCACCTGGGATGTCAGTGCATACACCCCTGCTGTCAGGTTGATGCATCTTCCCGAAACCTCTTCTCCTTCTGTGCTGTTGTCAGAGGATGGGTTTTCACATGCTTTAGTCACACACACAGCCTTGTAACAAAAACTAAATGCATCACAGTAAGACAGAGTTTACGCAATCTGAAAACCCACCGGGGCAGTTCCTCCCTTTCCTAATCTTCTTCCAATTATATCCCTTGCTTCTGGTCTCTTTGGATCCAAAACTGTCCTTCTTAATTCTGGGACACTGGACAGGAGAAACATGAAATGCTTTCAGGAAAGCTAATATGAAGTGTGGCTGTAAAGGGCAATGGAGGGCTGTAGAGTTTGCAACAAATTTCCTTTGGCACCTGCCTTTTGTCATCAAAACAGAAAGCTACCAACTACATCTGTGATTTACTACAGCACTTGCACATCTCAATATTGAATGTACCAGGAATAAGCAGCAGAGAAATCCAAGACTGAAAGTCAGAGTTTCTTGGCTCCTGCACCTCGCCGTGGCCACTGGACCATCTTTGCTCTCATCCTGACCATGAAACTTGCTTCTGACAAACACCACTGTGTCACCACCCAGCCTGCCCAAGTAGAAACACAGACTTTTCCAGGGGACATGTCTTGCTTCATCATTCACAGCATATTGGCTTGTTCAGCCTGGTGAAGAGAAGGCTCCAGGTAGACCTTAGAGCAGCTCCCGTGCCTAAAGGAGCCAACAAGAAGTCTGGAGAAGGACTTCGGACACTGGCATGTAGTGACACGACAACGGGGAATGGCTTTAAATTGACAGAGGAGAGATTTAGATAAGATCTAAGGCAGAAGCTCTTCCCTGGGAGGGTGCTGAGGCGCTGGCACAGGGTGCCCAGAGAAGCTGTGGCTGCCCCATCCCTGGCAGTGTTCAAGGCCAGGTTGGACACAGGGGCTTGGAGCAACCTGCTCTAGTGGAAGGTGTCCCTGCCCGAGGCAGGGGCTTGGAACTGGATGAGCTTTAAGGCCCCTTCCAACCCAAACCATGGTTCTAGGATGCCTGTGATTTTCTTCTGCCATTTACTATAAGGCACTAACTTGATGTTAACATGAAAAATAATTGGCCTCTCAGAGATTTTAAGAACATGATCAAATTCCTTCTCATCTCTTGCTTCTCCTTGTGGAAATGTACTTGAGCCCCAGAACCACCCCCCAGATCATATTTGGAAAAAAAGCTGGGGCTCCAAATTCTTCACTAGCTCTCCTCAGCACACAGGATATTAGATATCAACACATTCCAGGCCAATATGATTGAATAAATCACATCTTTCTCTTAAAGACAGATTACTTCTGCTTCATTAAAGTGTCAGGGTTGTATGCACACCCTTGAGGATTGCCCTGCCTTTTGATTTCCTTTCTGTTGTTGTGCTTACCATACCAGCTTGTGCAGAACAGCACCAAAAGTGATTGGAAAAGTGGAATTATTCACAGAGGATCTTAAGACCTTGCAAGGTGTTGGGTTTTTTTGTCAGTTCAGCAGATGACTTCCACCGATGGGCCTGGATTACCTGGTTATATATTCACACAGTTCCCAGGGTTCATGCTGGTGCTAAATGGTAACACGGAGTGCAGTGCTTCAGGGAGAGGATTAGTCACCTGGTCCTTGCCCTCAAGGTTTTTATGCCAATGCTTCTCCTCCTTTTTATCTGGCCCTCTCCCTTAGCACCTTGCCTTCTCCCCACCTCTCCCAGTGATGCCCCAGCACTGGGTGTAGCTGCATCCCCTGCACAGCCTCCATCTGCAAGGGCGCTCTGTTTGCTCTAAAAGCCCTCATCTCCTCCCACATCGAGCCAAAACCACCCAAGCAAGAGAAACCTGTTAAACAACAGCAACTGACCCGACACATCCAAACTACACAGGATCATCAGACGCGAGCACTCTGTCAGCAACCCCATTCCTTCAGAGGGTAATTCAAATCCCGTGCTGGGGCTAATTTTAATGGTGGCAGCAGCAAGCTCTAAGGCACCAATTCAGCAAATTACAGAAGCACATATTCAATTGCAACTGTTGAAGACTCAGTTAATAGGAGTGAACTGTGACTGAAATGATTGATGCTCTGCAATACCATCTCCCCCCCTTCTCCCGCTCTTACAGGCTGTTATTACGTTGTGGGCAAAGACTGGTCACATTTTTCCAACCTTGTAATTGCACAAAGCAATGAAATTCTCAACCAGAACAAGTCAAAGTAGCAGAGGCTTTCCTAACATGTTCCATCATTGCTGAAGAACTCAGAGTAGATCAAATGAATCACTGTATTCAAGCATCATTTCAAACCCCAACTTCATGAAAGAAATTCATTTATTTCTATTTTAAACTCAGAATTAAACTGACAACAAAGGTTGTGGTTTGCATTTCTATTGTGACATCCTCCAAATGCAATCACTGTTTGATTCGAGATGCAAGGCAATAGATGTAAAACACATATGGAGGGGGAAAGCACTTGTACTTTTCTATCAGCCTGAAATCAACCTCTAGAAGTGACAGCAGAAAAGCACCTATTTCCATATCTGGAGGTAACACCATCATTTGTACAAGTTCAGTTGTCTTGGAAAAAAGTAAATGTATGAACTTCAGAAAATCTCTTTTTTCCTTTCCCACCTGGGAGAAATTGTTGCAATTCTGATGAAGTCTTGTAAGAAATAACATGAAACAACAGAGAGCAACAGTACCCGGCAAAAATTCAGCTTCACTTTGTGTGATGGATTTATTTTGTTGGTCCCCAGACTAAAAACTTTTCATTCAGTTCTCATTTACTCAGCCAGGCTCCTGATTTTATAAGCACGCAGCAAACTCGACACAGATAAATCACCTTGCAAAGAGCAGACCTGAAGTACAAGCAGACATTAAGCATTTGCTCTGCTGTAAAAGCAAGGCAGGAAGGGAGATTCCCATGTTTTGCAGGCCATTGCATTTAATAAAGAAGTTATTTTCAATTAAACTTGGATATTTTCTCTTTCTTTTCCATCAGATCATAGAATCACAGAATGATTTGGGTTGAAGGGACCTTAAAGTTCATCCAGTTCCAACCCCCTGCCACAGGCAGGGACACCTTCCACTAGAGCAGGTTGCTCCAAGCCCCATCCAACCTGGAATCCTCATCTGGAAAGAAATCAGAGGGACAATGATCAGATTCTCAATAGCAGCTAATCAAAGATGTGGTATCTGCCAAACCAAGGAGGAAAATAAAAGCCAGTGGAGGAATACCTGATAAGAGAGCAAGCCAGATGGCAATGTGGCTTTAAGGTCAGGAAGGTGCAAGCCACCACCAAGTCTGAAATCAAAGCATTTCCATGGTTTTAAAGCCTATTATTCAGTGGCCTGGCAATCAGTAAGAGCAACAGGGTTTCTTTTCTTATTTGAAACAGCATCAAGTAAATTAACCTCCCTGTAAGAACTCACACTTAAGTTTTAAAGTTCCCAGCCCTTCTTTGGATACTTAAGGAGCAATCAGGCATTTAATCACTGCTTGGATTTCAGGTGGTGCAAAAAGCTGCAACTCGTGGATTGAAGCATGGCTTTCTATAAAAACACATCTGGACAGAAAGCAGACCAAAATATGGGGGTTTATGTCCTGTATTTAACGTATCTGCCTCAGAGTGTCACATCTTAAAGCGTTCTGCGGGTACAAGCATTTTCCAAATGTGATGGAAAATCTCAGCAAAGGGAAGGAGACCTTTGAGACTATTTGGGGGTCAACCCTTTCCTGATATTAAAATAAAATCCAACCCTTAAAACATAAAGTCTTACTCCTTAAGGAGGAGAAAGGATTAGTAAATGCCTTAAAGTGTTCCATTTGCTGAAATCAGTTAAAAAGAGAAACCCAAAATATATCACTCAAAACCCCCCTTCCCTTATAAAAATGCATCTTGTGATCAGGTCTGTAAGATGTTTCTTGGGGATTTATGTCAGATAGAATCATAGAATGGTTTGGGTTGGAAGGGACCTTCAAAGCTCATCTGGTCCAACCCCCCTGCAACTAGCAGGGACATCTTCAGCTAGATCAGGTTGCCCAGAACCACATCTTGGCCTGGAATGTCTCCAGAGATGGGGCATCCAGCACCTCTCTGGGCAGCCTGGGCCAGTGTTTTACCACCCTCACTGTAAAGAATTTCTTCCTCACACCCAGCCTGAATCTCCTCTCTTTTAGTTTAAAACCATCACCCCTCATCCTATTGCAACAGGCCCTGCTAAGAAGTCTCCCCCCATCTTTCTTATAGGCCCCTTTTAAGTGAAAGGCTGCAATAAGATTTTATTTTATATTATGTGAACTCCCTGCTGTATATCATATGCATAACACTGTCACAAACATCAGGTAAGTAGGATCCCCTCTATCATATTTTAACTTTGGTTCGTCTGGTGAGTGGTAGAATAAGCAGTTTTTCCTCCACTGAGGACAATAATAGGAAGAATACAAAAAATTTCATCTTTGCTTGTGTCTGCATTTATGGGTTTTTACTCGCTTTCGGGACCCCTCAGCAGTAGTGTTCCCTGCGATTAAGTTGCAAACCCTTTGCTGTTGCTCTTGATTGATTTTTAACGCTACCACCTTTAAAATTCGCACACCCTAAAGCCACTGCTTTTATGTTTTCATCTCTTCCTCAGTGGAAGCTGTCTGGGGGAGAGAAGAAGGACAAGGCTGGATTGAGATTGATCATCCTCCCAGTGGCATTTGAAGATTCAAGCTGCGCCTTATCGGCAGGCACAGCAGGAGGATGTGGCGGCAGCAGCTTTGCAGACATCAGCTTGGGCTACCTGTTCAGCTATTGAGTTTCCAGGGGGTTTAAATGGCTTCTGAGAACTACTCATCAGCAGGCCAGGTATCCTCCACTGCAGCCCTTCTGGAACCAAATAAAACCAACATCTTAAAGAGATACCAACTTTCACCTGGTTAGAAGGGGATGTGATAAGGAAAAGAACGGACAACTACGAATGCTTTATTCCTCACACAAGGTTACCAAAATGATCTGGGGACACTGATGCTGCTGCTACGAGTTTTTGGCTTTAAAGAAAGACTGGACAAACGCTGTCACAGTAGGCTTTTCAAGACTTGTTCCCAAACACACATTCTTTTCTGTTTCCAACTGAGGGAGAAAGGATCTTTTTCTTTTAGTGCTTTTATAAGTCCACTGAAGTCACAGCAATGGAGCAATGCCCAAAGCCAACAATGCTGAAGTACCGGGTCATACACCTTTGACCAGAGGTCACTTAGAGATGAGCTTCTCTCCCCAGATACTACTGACAGTCTAAGAGGAGACAGACTGAGAACAAGAATGTGAAGTACATAAAACCTTCTGCTGTCAGTTTGCTTCAGATTATTTCCTAGTAAATCACAGCTCCCATTGCTTGTCCTGTAATGCCATTAAGCAAGAAGCAACACCTAGCTCAAAGATGTCCATACTCAACCGCCGGACTCAGGGTTTCAACACTAGTTTTGTGTGAACTTCACATCCTCCAAACCTGATACTTTAAACCAAACTGCTCCAATACTGTTTATAGTCAAGGATATCGTTTACAGTCAGCCACAATAATTCTATAGCCTCCAAGTCACAAATATGAGGAAATAATATCTTGCTCATCTCTGTATCAAGGACAGAAGTCAATTTGTTCTGGAACAGCATGTATTTTCATTTTGTGAATGTAACAAAGGTGAGTACCCTTGAACCGCCACGGTCAAAGCCTTTCTATTTTGAAGTTTAGATTCAGACAAAAACTAAAGTGCAAGATTGCTGTATCTTCTGAATGATCCCAAAGTTCAAGCTTACTTTTATAAGAGTATGAATGTCTCAGCCTGCGGTTCCTTAAGCTGGTACCTTGGTGAAATGAAGGATACAGAGGCCCTCGGTTAAAGAAGCTGTTTGGGTGGACACAGAAGTACACAGAAAGCAGCAAGGCAAGCAAAACCAGGCAATTGTACAGCAAACTAACTCTCAGGAAACTTTTAATCACAAAATCCGAGCCCTTTCCTCTGCCCAGCCATATAATCCTCCCTAATGTAATCTAAAACTCTGGGTACTCTCATGTGCAACTAAAGACCAAGATGACTATTGGATGTAGTTCATTATTATACCCAAACCATACTACCTGAGGCCAAGTCCACTGTTAAAATGAGCAGTGCTACAATCATACCTTCTGTTTCCACCTCTTTTGCCCGTTTACTTGTTGCTGTCCTAAAAGCTATGCTGCAAGATCTCAAGGACTTGGATAACTTTACATTATTTGTATAGCACCTGTGACACCGATTCCCTCAATCAGTTCTTTAGCATACTATAGTATATGACAGTCAGAGGAACAGTAACCAAACTAATTCTCCTCTTCCTTCTGCAACTGTGAAGGAGAACACGCTATTTGTTCTTCCCCACCTACCTTGCCTCCCCAGCAGTCTGATTCTTTCTTTTTCACTCATTTAAAACCAGAAAGCTTAAATCCCAGGTAAGTAACACTTGGGGTGAAAGTAGGGATTGCCAAAATATCTCAACATAGCTGCATTTTCCTCCCAGTGCAGCCTCGTGCAACAGCAACACAGATACTACCTTAAATCCTTTCATGCCAGACCAGGACTTTTTCAGGCTGGAACCTTTCTGGGGAGTAAGAAGTGCAGGGAATCTCACAGCTGACTGGTATTTACCCAAACCACCTCTACTTACCCTTCACTGAAATAAAGAAAAACAACCCAAATCACCTCTATTTAGTAGTCACTGAGCTAGAGGGAAAACACACACACACCAAGAACAAGTGACAGGTTACATTCGAGCAAATAGCTCTGAGATGAAGGATGCAAAGGCATTGCTGGGAGAGCCTCTGGGAACTCCCTGACCGCTGCTGTTGGGGGGGGGGAGCCAGCCTCCAGTGCATCCATGAACACAGAGGATGAAGGCTGTGCTCTGACTGACACCGTGTGAGTGGCTGTGACTTCCCACGTGCATAGCAGCCGGCGGAGAGGGGGAACGGTGCAGCCGAGAGAGCAGAAAGGTGTCTGAAGCCTTTCCCAGATAGCCAGGGAGATAAAAGACGACAACTACAAAGCATGCAGCCTGAACGGTGAAGGTTAAATATGGGCTCCCACTGCCGTTATTTATCCCCTGAAACAGCTGGGAAACTTCCAAAGTAGTTAATATATCACAGGAGCGGAGGAAGTGAGATCGACTGTATAAACACACCTCGGGGCCTGCTACTGTTCCCATTAAGCGCCTGTCTCCGGAAAGGTCTACTATTAGCCAGCCTCCTGCTGCAGCCACTCTGATTGAACACTGCAGGTAGGGCAAGGAATTAGAGTAAAACACACCTCTAAAGATGACTCAGGAGGTTTTTCAGAGAAACAACACTGACGTGGCAATTTGGGGACGGGCTGAGGCCACTCACATGCTTGAGCCCCCATTTTCCGCCTGTCCCCCTGCAAAGCTGCCTCCATCACAGCAGCTCTCAAGCAGAGAGTGATGCAGAAGAGTTGGGTATTAAACAGGGTGGGGAGGGGGAACACCAGCCTGTTCCAGCAAGGTTCAAGCTGCAAAAGGCAAAGTGGATGATACCAAATGGAAAGGACTGCACCTGACTGCACACAGGAAGCAGGTGAACCCTCAAGGATTAGCAAGGGCTGAGCTCCTACAGGTCAGAATACGTCAAGGAGAAGTGTGCTGAGCCTAGGAGTCTATTAAAAGGAAGTTTTACGGGTGTAAGAATCTGCGACAGCTGAAACACCTTTTCTTGGTGTTATCATCATACTGCCTCCAACAAAAGGGGGGTGAAGCTGCAGAGCAGTTCTCAAATTGGCTTTGCAAGAGACAAGGGGGAACACTCCTGCACGCTGGAGCTGTGAATTCGATCACAGAAGCAGGGGAAGGTGAAATAGCAAGTTTTATGTCCCTTGGGTAGGAAGCCTGCTAAGATTACTGAAAACTGTCTACTATTATCTCATACCATAGCCTACAGGAGGTACCTAGTGTCAGCAAATCTCACCTTTTTTTTGGTGTGGGTTTTTGCACCCCAAGTGCCATAACCTTTCTGTTGAGTAGTTTGAGAACAAGTGAGTCCATAGGCTCACTTGACCAATGCACTTTAGAGAGACAAAATGCATGGTGGTAATACATTTAAGAGAAGTAAAAGCAAATGTGATGATGTCTGGAGATGCCAGAGCTGTATGTCCCTGATGCCCCTTGCCCTGGGCAGCTCCCAAGCAACAAACACCACACAGCCTTAAGCCAGCAGGTCTGCAACCGCAGCAGCTCTCTTGAGGGCAGCTGCTTGACTTGCTTAGAAGAAATGCCTGAAACAATTGAAGCTAAAAGGAAAATGTTATGGCAAGGTTCAAAGCACCTGAACCGAGCTGACACCTTCCTACAACCTTAACCATCACTGTCACTGCTGTTTTCGGGAACAAAATGTAATGTAAATGGTAATAGAAGGCATCACAATTAGGGTACGTCAGACAGATGCCTTCGAAATGAAGGAATGGTGATAATTACGGTGTATAAGCAAAAAATTTGGGTTTAGTGTTCAGAAATCTTCTTCCCTTTTATATGGGGGAATGTAGCATCTGCTACTAATATAATGCACCAATAATTGAGGCGTATAGTGTATACTCATGGGAACCATAAGGCTGTTTTATTTATTCTTGGCCAACTGTGAAGATAAACAGATTTCACCGAAAGCAGTACATATGGAATCCTATTTTCATGGAGAGCCTATGTATTTCTGCAGGGAGACTGAAATACAACAGAGTCTCAGTTGTGAATGCTAATGGAACTAGCTGAAAACAAGGTAGCACCATTGAGTTTGACCTTGAATCCTCCCCTCTGTGTGGAGGAGTGGCATTCAGGTTAGCGAGTACTTGTGGAGTGAATGGTTTTAAGACTTCTTAGGAGTCCAAGCTCACTGAAACAAGAATGAAGCTGCAAAGTCCAAAACTCCAGTAGGCACTTGCTCAAAATGCTAGCGGAGGGGTCTTGGTTAAAGGTAAAGCAGCAAAGAGTGAATACCACTCCCATTCCCTGCCAGGACACCTTGTGCACAAATATATTCATACACACAGACAAGCAAATGCAAGTTACAGAGCCTGGCAGGTGGTCAGCACCACAGATGACTAGCTAGAACTATCATGCATGAATTTATCTTGCACACAGGTGTTTCATTTTGTGCTTGTCAGACAGCCAAAAGCAGACATATTTTGGGGGGATCCCTCACAGTTGTTGGCAGAGAGACTGAAGGGAGAGCTCTCCATGTCAACCTGCACTCATTACAATAATCTTCCTTCCTAATGACTCTAGAGCTGCAGCCAGATCTCTCATTTTGCTCTCTTGCAATGTGCTTATAAACAAATCAGTCTGCTGAGGTGCACAGATCATTGAGACAATAACCCTAACACAGTGTGTGCTCTTTCTCCTCTCTCTGCCAAGTTAAATGCTGCTGTCCTCATCCTTTAGGAAGAGCTGAAGATGATGACAGGAACTCCATCAGGTCCAGCCTTTTGGTTCACTCCAGCGTGTAATGTTTAGCTCCTGGTGTGGTATGTAAGCAGAGAGAGAAAGGATGACTTTGCTTAAGAAGATGCTAGATGAAAAAAGTCCTATAAACAACATTTCCATTGACTCTATAAAAGAGCTGTTTGGCTTTGCACAATCTCAAACTCCACTGAGTGCAGTGAATTGAAATCTGCGCTAGAAGCTTTCCAAGTACACCCAGGAGAATACCCATTTCTCTTCCTGGGTTGTAAGCAAAACATATACATCAGCTTTAAGAAGAAGAAACTGCATCTGCTTATGAATGAGTACAGATTACAAGCAAGGTCTCTCTTTAAAAAACCCTAAATAATAACTCAGCTTCTGCCACCAACTAGCTGAACAAGAAGCAAATCACGTCCCCAAAAATGCTCATTGGCTACATCAGAACATTATGAGACTGATTTTATTAACCTGTGGTGACTCTTAAACTTTAAAATGGTTACTGACGACTGTGCCTGAAGTGAGAGAGAGTCTTTTCTAACTCAGATGTTGCTCAGGCTACCTATAGCCACACCTTACCCACCTTCACCACTACAGGTTACTGACACTGACATCCTGTATCTGAGACAAACACACAACCATCTTCCAGTGATGGAGATCCCACAGCCTCTCCAGTTAACCTACTGCAATGCTTCGCCATCATCAGCACTAGGACTCCCCCTAATACCTAACTCCTTGTTGGTATTTAAGACCACGACTCATCCAGTGTCCTTCTCTGCAGCATCCTTTCATACACAGGACGCTAGCTGCCTCCCTCTGCCCCAGGTCTCTTCTACACCAAACTTGTCATCCTTCTTCCCTTTTTAATTTCAGTCTGCCCAAAACTGGGTGCAATGCTACAGCTGAAGGGTGACTTCATATCCCCTTATGAGATGCTCTGTTTATAACACCAAATATGATGCTAGTTTTCTTTGAAGGAGCTCATGCCTACCTTTTGACTCACTATCCTCCATAACCTCCATATCAGTAAGAGCTACTACAGGGAAAGTCTTTGCTTTTGCATCTGTTCCAACACAACGTGCTTTTACAGTAAGGTATTGCCACATGCAGGATTAGGCTCCAGTTCTGAAATTTCCTCCATATAATGGCTTTTACATCTGAATACATTTGCTGTAGCAGTACCTGAATGAACCACTTCCATTAATACAGTGAAGAACAGAAAGAGTTTACCAGCTGAATCCCCTCCATGAATGCTTAGAAAAAACTATGAGTTTGAGCTACCCAGTTTGGAGATGATGCATTTATTTCCTCCAGCCTCACCTAGAAGTCAACAAGCTCCCCCTTGCCTACCCACTGACATGCTCCCAGTGCTGGTGAGGGAAGAGAAAGTGGAGAGCAGCAGCAGGGCTGCAGGAGCTTGGCGAGGCACCACTGCCATCACCCGCAGCCGCCGGCCCCTCTCTGCGCTGCTCTCGCCTCAGCTCCATCCCTCTATCCCCCACTGGCAGGTTTTATCTGATTTACTGATCTATTACCCCTTTATATTAGGAGCTTCTTCAGGGCAAAACTGAAGCCTGTGTCTCCATTAAAGGCTATAAAGAAACCCACACACATTCAAGAATCGTTACAGGGTGATATTTTACTCTGTTAGCCCATTAAACAACAGATGAAATACCAGGCTACTGAAATCACAGCAGCGGTGTGGTTTCTAAGACACAACTCTTAAAAGACCATGTATCTTTTATTCTCAGGATTCTCAGAAACTCTATTTTATATATACATACACGTGTGTGTGTGTGTATGTCTGTGTGTGTTTTCCAGGAGCCATCATCTGCAGAAAATATTTTATCTTATCGCTTGGCAATGGCAAATGTATTTTCAGTATAAGAATGGGTGTTCAGAGGCTACTCGTATCACTCACTACTGCTTGCAAATGTTGGTGTTACAACTCTAATTTCTTCTGAGGGGAAGGATGAATTACATTTAGGTTAATAACTAAGACTCAAAAAAACCTTTCAAATGTATTTACCAGGTGTTAGTTCCAAACTGGCTTTGCAGCTTGGATCTGTTCTCCAGTCCCTGGAGTTGCGCATTAAGGTCTGTCTATTCTGAAGAAGCACTTCACACTAGAGTAGAAATAATTTAATGCAGCCTAATTGTTTCATGGAAGCATCTTTAAAATGATGCATAGTTTGTTTCCCAGAAATCCCTGGAAAATAGCTCAAGATAAATTGCACTGCTCTTGTCAGCGTAGCCCAGGCAGGCCCCATGCAATTCAGGCTTGTTTCCACCATGGCCACTCCGGGGACTAGTGAGCCCCAAAGCCACAGTGTGCTACCCTCAGACACCTTGTTGTGCCCCTTGACATGGGGGACACTTTGAGCAGCTCAGGGGGACCTGCAGAAAACAGAGTTTGTGTAGCCCATGGAAAGAAAGAGCAATTTTGGCTACAAGCAGCCCCAGATCTCCAAATTAACTCTTTAATCTCTCAAGTTAATCTCCCTCTGCAAGCCCCAGTAACATGCCAAGCCTTCAAGAAGCTGTATATCTCTGCCATGCTTGTACATCACCCTACCCAAGCAAGCTTGGAAACTGGAAATCTTTGCCATCAAGGGCAGGACTGGTTACATTTACAGTCAACCCAAACCATAAGTGTATCATGTTCTTCACCAAATTCCTGCTGGAGGGCCTGATGCTTTAGAGAAGCTTTTAAGCTGCTGTTTTTACACACCAAACAAGGTACTTCCGAGGAATTCCAGCAAGGATTTATTTAAAGCAGTTTTTATACAAATGACCTTTCTGTATTTCCTCTCTCCCTGCCTCCTGGAAACTTTGGGCTGCTCAGATACGTTACAGCAGTTATGTTTCGTGACTGACAATTATCTCATAATGAAAAACAAGTCACAATTAATAAAACTCAAAACTAATACCTGCTAAACTCATTTAATCATTTAATGAAGTAGGAGAGAGTCTTATGAAAAGATTTTAAAAGCAAGGGACTCAATTTCCAATTAGAGCCAACAATCATTTGAGAGCCTGCAGGCTCCCAAGGTAAGAGATGGGGAAGAAAGGAAGGGGAGGGGAGAAAAAGCAACAAAAAAAACCTCAAAACCCAAAGATTTTTCCATTGTTTTGACTCTGCAGGAGCAGGAAACACTGTACAAGTGAGTTGAACGCAATTACAGGGCTGCACAGAACTGCAAGTTCAATTTACAATCCTAAATTTGATTCTTGAATGATGATACACCTTTAAATGTTTTTGCACTCGACCAGCTCTGTTAATAAGCCTAAACCTAATCTAACATTGTGCTATTCATTAATCACTATTATGGAGGAGGAATGCTGGATGCAGGGAGTACCCGACAGAGGAGTTTTCAGTGTTAGAAGTATGCCAGGCACAACAGCCTCAGCATCACAAACACCCATAATCACTTCTGATAAAAAGCAGGGCTGGAGGATCCTAGAATCAACCAGGTTGGAAAAGACCTTTGAGCTCATCAAGTCCAACCATTCCCAGCACTGCCAAGGCCACCACTAACCCATGGCACTGAGGCCTCGGCTACACGGGGTGTGAACACTTGCAGGGACGGTGACTCCAGCACTGCCCTGGGCAGCCTGTTCCAATGCCTGAGCACTCTCTGGGGAAGAAATCGTTCCTAATATCCAATCTAAACCTCCCCGGGCGCAGCTTGAGACTATTACCTTTTCTCCTATTGCTTGTTACTTGGGAGAAGGGAATGTGTTCTTCACTTGCCTTATGTCCGGGTGAGCTCTCTGCCCATCAGAGTATTATATTTATTAGCCATCTCTAAGATATATCTCACAAAACGAAAAACTCATTCGACACTCCTTCATTTTGAGGCTGTTAAAGGTCATCCTGCCTTGAGGGCTGAGAAAATCCTGGAAAGTGAGATAGAAATGGCATGTAAAGTACCAGGTGCTCCCTGTTCCCTCCTGCCCACCCTCATCCACCTCCTCAAAACATGAAAAGTTCACAACTCCATGATGAATACTAGGACTCCAAGCCCAGAAAAAGAGCAGGAAGGAGAGCTGCCTGTTCTCCTGAAGCTATTATCAAGCTGCAGGCATGACAGTGGTTCTTACAGATCTGAGGGTATCAACTGAACCAAGCTGTAAATTGCTGAAACTCCATTTACTTTGACAGCTCACGTCTGGCTCAACGATGATTCACACCAGCTCCCATCTTGTCAAGTCACACAGGATTGGTATTTTATTTTTACTGGACCTACAGGAGTTTCACATACTTAAAAATGGTGCCATGATTTTGGCCGGTGTCATCTATGTTCAGCTCTTGGACATATGTATCTCCAAGGCAAAGACAGTCTTCTTCCAACCATATGCAAACCAAACTGTGAAATTGCAATCACTTTCCCATTATTTCTTCTTACTATATCATTATTATTATCATTATCATTATTATTAACATTATCATTATTATTTTCATGCCTAAGGCTCTCACAAGGGTTTACGATATGAGACAAAGCTGCCAAAAGAGCAGGCTCAAATCTTTTCCAGTTTGTGGGCTCCAGAAATGTCATGGTGAAAGCCTGCAACCCCATACAGGAAATGGATGCCTGGTAACAGCAAACCTCTTTCCTTCCTTGCATTTCATGGATCTCCTCACAAAAAGCACACAGGCCCCTAAGATGATAGATCACCATTCAAAAATCCTGTTCTAGAGGGATCCTGAGCTGTTCAAGGGGACACTGTCCCTACACACTGCACACCTTACATAGGTAACCTTGATATCAAGTGCTTCCTCTGGAATATGAAGTGCTGAACCCTGTTTTTCCCTCTGAAGCCAGATGTTCTCCAGAAGAAAAGAACTACAAGCAAAGTAAAGATGTTTCCCAAAACCCCCATTAATTTTCACAGCTGATTCAGAAGGTCAGCACTGGGTACTACTACCTTGGATGATGGCAACAACATAGAATCCTAGAATGGTTTGGCTTGGTTTGGCTCATCTAGTTCCAACCCCCTGCCATGGGCAGAGACACCTTCTACATCATGTGTCTCAGATCATTCAGCTCCAGGCGAGAAATAATCCCCCCTGCTCGGTTTATGACAAATAAGACTCCTAAAAGACTTTACATGGCTAAACCTCATCCTTATTCTGCACGTAGGAGAAAAGAGCCACAAAACTGTACTGTGCAGGAAGTCAGCTGGAGTCAAAAGAAAACTGTGTTACAGCTCCCTGGTGCAACCTGGAGCATCCTACGCTCCCTTTGCCAAGGAAGGCAGGCAGATGTGTTCAGCAAGTGGGAGCTCTAAGGGGCTTTCACCACAGCAAGACAGTGCCACAAACCTCGTCTGCAGGAGATCAGGGACACAAATACGCTTCCACCACACTCCAAGTTGCTTGGACAGGGGAACATCACAATTTTAAACTTCACCGCTGCAAAATACAGGCATAGTTTACCTAGTGCTTAATTTCACAGCTTCACTGACGTGCTGAACCAGGATGCATTTAAGCCCTTGCAAAAGTGACCTTGCTTAATCAAGGTCTATATTGGATTGGAATCATTACAGAAGCACTTTCATGGTGCCCAAACCCCTTAAAACAAAAGCAAGCACTGCCTGGATCTCCACGTCCTCTCTTCCATAGTCCGCCTGAGGAACACCAGGAAATATCTTAAGCAGTTATTCTCCTTCCTTTTTTAATAAAATGTTCTTTCCCTCTACCCCCAAATCAAATTTAAATACACAACAATAAAACACACATTAGTCTTCTTGTCAGAAATTGAAATCACATCTCAGGTAAAGAACACCAACTCAGCCCCAAGGCTGCAGTTAGGCAGGTTTCATTTGACTATTATGTTCTCTGGGAAAAACAGAAAGAAATCTATCTATGCTGACACAATCAAGATTGCAATAGCCAAAACACCACAGCTGTTCTTTGAATATCTCAGATAATGCTCTGCCATCGCTGATAATATTAGGCCTGCCTGTCTCTTCCAGTGCTCTGCTACAATAATCAACATGCCAATAGGAGTATCTGCCACCCTCCCAGCTGCAGAGAAGCTTCTAAAGATTTAATTTGGGCTATTATTTCCTCTTTGTAACACTGGTTTTGCATCCCAGGCACTGGAAACAGAGGCTGCTCAAGAGAAGTGAATTTAGCTACCCCAATGTAACTGTAAAGGAGGACAGCTCTTGGACTTAGTACAGTGACCTCTCGACAGCAAAGGTGTTCCAGCATGTGTTCGCATTAAAGCACCTCATTCCACCAACTTCAAAGTGACTTACAACGTGCTTTAAACTAGGTGCACATTCAGGTCCAGATCCACAGATGCACTTACTATTACTGCCCACATAAAACAACTCTACATTGCAGGTGCTGCGTTTGACCAGAGGATGGATGCAGAAGGTACTGGTTCACATGTCTGTGGTTCAGATGCCACTATTAAAGCCAGTCATCTACTCAAAATGAAGCTTTTCTTTTCAAATAAAACTGCAAGTGTGTTTACCTAAATTAAGACTTTTAGGTTGTCAAGATGAGATGTCCTTACACCAAGCATTTCCAAAGGCCAAAATCTTTGGGATGTCCCTGATATTTATAAAAGTCCTACCTGATCCATGGCATCTTTTCCAATGGCATGCAAAACTTATCTGTGGAGCTTTCGGAGACTCAGAGAAGGCTGAATTTTTGTCTTGAAATACCATGTTGCAGTATTCAGAAGTGTGCTGACAGCATGGACTGAACAGCCACGACAGGAGATCTAAAGAAACAGTTGTGCAAGATGATGCCTTCTTCAGATGTAAACCCTGGCAGCTTCCAGTGAATGATCCTAAACAGCAACATAAGACCATTCCTCTCTGCTACCCTGTACTGCACAAATGCCAATGTGTTCACTGAATACATAACAGCAGATTACACTACAATATTTAACCATGCTTTGAGAAACCACGGAAACCCCGTAACATATTATCATCTATATAAAGCCTTCAGTAAAAAGGTTAATTACAGATTAAATGGTCGTGCTTGCTTGTGTATCTTTAGGCTAGTGATTCTTAAAAAGCAGTAATACAATCAGAGAGATCTTAATAATAGCAAGAGTGGGATTCCTCCTCTGAATATTTAGCCATCCAAATGTGGAATACATTGCCACTGGTAAGTTTTACCTATAGTCTGGGAGAGAACATGCTACTGAAAGGTGGCCATTCAACTTCAAATGATTGTTTCAGCTGGGATAACATCACCCTCGGAGGTATCTAATGATGAGAGAGGGAGCCAGGCATACCATCTTAGTACTTACCAAAATGATATTTCAGCATCTTTTAAACCTGATTGAAATCAACCTTCCTGGTTTCTGAATATAGGTTTGCTTAGATTCCAGTTCCTCCTTGAAAGGAATAGATTCGACCCATGAAGTCTTGCTGTGCTGCCACAGCATCACCAATCTCAGTTATTTAATTTCCCTCATCAATCTACAAAATCATTTGTAGGGAGGAGACCGGTTCAGCTGGACGAAAGATGCCCTGCTGGGAATGCATCAGCCTGGAGCAGCACCAGCTGAGCCCATGGGTCAGGCTTCCACTGCTTCCTGAGCTACTGAGTACCTGAATTGATGGGCACAGGGACATGAATACCACAGAAGTTAGGTTGCTTTAGTGAGTTTCTCAAGTTTTATAGTAATTTGAAGTTGATTTCATACTCACTGAAAACCATTAATTAGTACCTTTCAAACAAACCTTTCTAAAGTGGGACTGACAGTTCAATAAGGATAGTTTCCCCCTAAGCTGATTTAATGCATTGGTTTGATGTTCATTACCAGAGCAGGAGGAATCCTGCATCCAGAGGACTGGCCGTTGCTTCACTAAACTAACTCTCTCAGACATGTGCTCAGCCCACAGAAATTTACTCTTTTAGTCCTGGGATACTGCAGTTCCTTTCCTGGTCTAGACAAAGATGGCTTTCATCACCCTGCCATTTCAATTTGGGATTCTACTGGCAAGCTAAAATACCACTTAAAATAAGTTGCGGATTCAGTACTGGCAAGCTCAGATAGAAATAGAACAAATCAAACAGTCAAAAATTCCTCCTTGCCTGGAAGTAACATGACAGAGAGAAACTTTGGTTCCAGTAAGTTACCATTAAGAAAACACAGGAGCCCAGTGACACGCAGGTGACTCAGACTTCTTTAGACACTTACAGCTGGTCTCATTCGTTGTCACCAGAGAAACCAATGCAGCAGAATCAGTGCTGCTGTTGTCCTACACTCAATGCATTTTTCCTGAAAACCATCCCTGTGGGCTGGGAAGGAATGCAACATGATACGGAGTTAACAGTGGAGGACTAAGCGCCTGCTTTCATAAATCACTCCTGAATAAATGCCAGAAAGAAAGTCTACAGACCTTAATCCTTGAAAAGTCCAGCTAATAACATAGCTGTGATCTTAGGAAGGTTCTTACCACACCGTGCATAAAGAGTGCGTGCAACAAATGTGGGTATCACAACAGATCCATAGAACAATTCCTTTGGACCTTCAGATGAATAGTCACGCTTCAGAACACCACCAGATTTCTAAACTCTAAACACTATCGAACACTAACTTAAAACACAATTAAACACTAACTCTCAACACTGGCGAGAATGTGCTGACACACTGAAGCCTGCAGACATTTTGGAGACAGGCTTGCAAGGAGAGAAGGGGAAACGTGCTTCATAGGAGGATGCAGAAGTCTAACCTTGAAGAGTAAATAGAGATGAAACTCAGAGAGGTTATTTCAGAAACCCCAAAGCAAATCACCTGGGGAACCCAGCCCCATACAGCTATTCCATGCACTTTATACATTCAGAACATCAGCTGCCCTCTCTTTTTCTCAGCATTTTCCTTGAGCTAGGGCTAGGCTACCAGGGTAATTTCAGTTGGGGTCTTGTTCTTTTCGTGACTTGTGCTGTGTTTATGGGTGGATTCCTTGAAATTGGCTTGTGACTTACCTGGGAAACTGTTCTCATCTATGAGTGGGCAAGAGATGAAAATAAAGCATTAATAGGAAGAGAAATACAACAGTGCTATGCTGGGAGAGGCATCCACTGGCTGGCATTAACTCCCTTCCTACTCCTCAAAAGCAAGCGACTGTCTTATCCATGGAGGCTCCAGGGGTTGCCCAGGAGGGCTGAGCAGGATGCGGGCACTGCCCTGCAGAGCAGCTCTATTTCTATTCCCAGCTAGTTCACCTGTGTGCTGCAAATGTTGCACTTCCACTGCAGACAGATCAATCCTGTGATTTGCTCTCAGCCAGGTGGTGGGAACCCCCTCTGGCACTTCCTATTTTTAAACAACTGAAGTTGTTTTGTATTTCCAAACCCACATTGATCCACAAGGCTAATGATAGGCTTTATTAAAGCTCCCCTTTGTATGCTCCGTCACAGAGGAAGCCTGGAAAATTACAATTAGTGATATGGAAAACGTTTGAAATCTATTTTACTGCCTGTTTCTGCTGCCAGCTCCTGCTATGTGCAAAGCAGAACAATAACCACAAATTCTGTCACTCCCACATGGAAGCACGGATGGATAACTGTACACGCAATGGAAAGGGCTTCCATAGAGTGCAACAGCTACTATACACCTTTAATTTACACTCTACTGTCAGTTACACGAATGAACAATAAAAATACTCCTACAGTTCAAATCCATTGAAATAGATGTAATTTAATTTTCAGTTCGCCAACGGAATGAGAAAATGAGATTTATTTTAGAAGTAATTCCCCACCCTCAGGGGGTGAAGAAGCCAAGGTCGGTGCAAAGATCTTGTTAATATAAAGGGCATTTGTCAAACTAAATGTATCAGTAAAGAGACCTCACCTCTGACAGACAGACCTATGTAAGACAGAAAATCCCCACCCAGCCCCTGTGTGAATGGGGCCGAGACTGAAGCGAAATGGGGACAATGAGCAGGTTTGGGGCACCAAGAGGCATTCTGTCATTTGTTTCACGGCTCTGCCCCAAAGCATGACCCTGGGTGCCCACTCTTTGTCACCTCTACCTGGCAAATGTACTTGTAATACCATGATAAAACAGTCCCTTTGGGGGAAGTGACTCCCCCCTCCATATTTCCATCATGTGGATCTAAACGACTGTTTCTCCTCTAGAAATAAATATAATACACACTTCCATAAAATGGCACTGCTGGGAATTAACAAGCTAATAAAAAGGACTTTCAGGATGCATTAAACTTGGTTTAGGGAACTCTCTTGCATTTGCAGCATAAATGCTAATAAAATTATAAATCCGTTATTAACTTTTTATATCTCTGCCTAGTGATAAAGAATTATTAAAAAAAAAAAAAGACGTTAAAAAGGCTATAGATGGACATTTCAGTAGTCCAGACTTACACTAGATGAATATTTCATACAGCCCTCAAAAATACACACACTCGTCTCCCCAGGGCAATATGGGCTTGGTAGCTTATACATTGTGAGGGCAAGGACAAAAAGAAAAAGGAAAGGAAAAGATTTCCACTTTTCCTTTAAAAGCTGATTAAAACAGGATCCTACCAGCGTGTGCCTGAGGGGTAGGGGCTTCCCCAGGCATCCCTTACCCAACACTGAGCTGTTTCCATCAAGCCCTGGCTGACAACACACCACGTTCACCCATTAGAGCCCTACAACTTTCCTGCTGTACTTAACACACCAACCTATTCAGTGCGCTCATTGTTTGAGCCACTAACAACCCCCAGCTAATTACTACACGTGGAAGGGAAATTAAAAGGATGGTCCTTTGAGACCGCGACGTCTGCTTCCAAATGAATATAATTAGCAGAGGAAGGGAAAAGATTGTAATTGCTTCAGACTTAGTGGTATTGGAGGGATTTAGGGATTAATATTTTGGGGAACAACCAGTCTGCCAGCTCAGTTTTTGGGAATGCGGAGCACCAACAGTCAAAGAACCTCACACCAAACCCTGCAAACCTTCAGGATAGACTAACAAGGCAGATTTGGCAGCAATGAGACCAGAGAAGCTCTCTGGGGAGATGTCCTCCTGGCATGTTCAGGGAGCTGGCATCAATCAAACGCATCAGAGGGAGGTGCCCAGCCCTGAGCAGAAGCAGGTCCTGAGGTGCCTTGTCCAACACTGGGAAAATATGTGTTTATAAGAGGTGGGGGAGATCACACGGCCTTCTTTCCAGCACTGAAAGATCTCATGCTCGCGTTTGGTAGTGCAGGTGGCAGAGAAATAGGCATGTTACAAAACACGAGACAGAGATAGATCCAACAACAGAAGACCTCCTCTCTGCTGCAGGCGGTAACACTAGTTTCAAGCACACTAAAAAGCCCTCTTTTACAGAGAAAGCGTTTTGCTAATGTCTGGGTTGGTGATACGGGGCTGGTGGCTTCTCATCACCTTGTGCAGTCTCACAGCCCAGGGACTGGGGAGCTCAGCTCCTGACAGGACCCCTCTCACCAGCCAGCAGAGCCACTCACCCCGCTCCAAGACACCATGAGCACAGACTTTTACTGTCTCTCATACCATGCTGCTGGGAAAAAACATTTCAGAACACATTCTAGATGAGATAAATGCCTCTTTAGGCACCAGAACAGAGAATTGTGTGGTTTTTTTTAAATCCTTATTAGCAGAGAGCCATCTGAGGTCTGGGAAGTGCTGAGAGCCATGTCATTTTGAAAATTCAGCTCTTGTTTAAGTGAATTAATGGGTGCTGAGTAGCTGTTCAGGCTAAACTCAGTACTGTGTGCTGAGGCTTTCTGCTTCTGCCCAATAGTAAAAACAGTAATACCTTTAATGGACTGACCAATAATAGCAGGAGAAAGTAGACAACCAGTTGGGAAAAGGAAGGAACAGCCCCAAAGAGTTGTGTCCATTTTCTCTATGCTGGCTACCTTGAGATTTTACTCTCTTCCATAAGCAGTGCTTTATTCACAGCCCTCAATCACTACGATTTGCTTGGTAATCTGTGTTAGAAATAGCACTTTCATTAATTCACTGCAAAACTTAAACGAGATTATTCAACTCTGCATTTCCCCTCTTGGTGTCACTTCAACTAACAACCACAGCATGCTTCAGTTACTCTGACAGTATCTGTGTAAGCCATGTGCCTATCATGTAAATCTAGCTTAAAAACCAATTGTGCCTGCAGCTACCTTATTCTCTACAAGCTTCATGAAACCTGTTTCTTGCCCAGCCCCTTACAGACACAACAGGTACCATTCCACTGCAGATCTCAAGCCACACAGGGTATGTTGCCACGGAAACACGAAACCAACTGAAACAGACAATAAATGCTCACATAGTTACAAGTGCCCTGGTCCATTGGTCCTTCCTTCACCTTCCCCTCCTTTGGAAAAGAGGGAAAAATGTGCTGCTCGTATGATTCAACCAAGCATGGATACCTAGAGCTGCTCCTGCTCTTCAGAAAGCCCCCTAACTCGCTTTGACACAAGTCCATGTCGAGAAGGCACAGGCAGCGGCGATGAAGGATCTGATGAAATGCAGTCCATTGTGATGTGCCTCCAGCCTTTCCTGAGGGCAGGACACACACCAAAGGTAGGAGAGGTCACCAGCTCTGCATTTAAACACCTGACTGCACAACATGGTATCTTCTGTGTGCTCAGTACTGTCCCAATGCACACAAACACAGAAATGGGAAAAAACCACCTGCTTTTTGGGATTAAATTAACCAAAAAATCAGAGCTCCGTGTTGGTAAATACTAATTGCTCATATAGGCTTGGCGTTAAGGAGAATACTTTATCTGTAACACGCACAAGATAGGTTTCCAGGGTTGTATGTTTTTAATCCAATCTGATTTCATCTACAATGTTTGTTTTACCCTGAAATAAGCAACCGCAGGAAGCCAGAATTAAAACAAAACAAAAAGGACAGACAAGAGGACTCTTGACTTTCCTCCGCAAGTTCTCTCTTCACTTGTCATAATGTTTAAGCACCTAATGCCTGCTGATTAATTCCCCTCTTTATTGTCAGCTAATCAACATGCAGCTCCTACTATGTCAAATTACCTTAAAATGATAAAAAGCAATGGAGTGTGTTGTTTTCCCCTTTACAGCATACGAAACCCTACCTGAGAACGATACCAGAATAGCTCTGGGAGACACAGGAGACAGTCACTCAGCACGGAGGTTCAGACCATTCATTTTGATTCCAGTCGTGTTTTGGAAAGCCCTTCGACCAAACCTCTCAAGAACAAACAAGTAGTCTGGACCAAGTTATTCAGGCTGACTTCCTTCTCTCTTTTCCTGAGCTCTGAAGCAAGATGGGGTCTGTTGTTACACATACCACTCAGATTTAAGTAATTCCATAAAGTAAAAGAGAAGTATATTGATGTTAAGAAACTCGCTGCAAAACACACACCAACAAGTTTTCCTGGTATTCTTGCTGCAAAGCAGCTGCAGCATTGCAGGCCTCATTTGGGTAGCAGATAAACTGACTATACCTAATGTAGTTATTATGCTAACTCCTCCATTTTAACTAATTCACAGGAACAGAAAAGTAACACAACTCGAATGGGGACTTGGTTGGCAGTGCCTTCTACTAAAACAAACTGGAAAGGAGCAATATTCACATCGTTCCACACGTAGACAAATATAGAGGCACATTTAAAATTACATTAAGATTATGACAGAAGATACTCCAACTCTATGGTGGGATTCAGCGATGCAGTGCGCTGTGTGGACACGGAGCTGGTGTGATGAAGGGACAGCTCTAGGAAAACCTTCTACCAATGATCTTCATGGCCAAAATAGAAGACACTGAGCCGTAAACATTCACTCTTCCTAAAATACCACAGCTTTTCTCTCTCAAGAGGGGGAATAGTGGCATTATGTTAGGGGAGGCCTGCATGCAGCTGGCTCTGTCTTGTGTTCACTGCCGCAGGAATGAGGCACGCAGCCGGTGTCAGACGTATATCCTAGGACATAAACCCCTTCATTTCCTCAGTTCTTCACTGCTTTTCTATTCCAGGACTAGCAAATAATCTTATAGATCAATAAATGGCATAGCACTGGATCACTGTTTTCCTTCTGGCTGACCTGCAGAAGCCTGCACAGATGCTTACCAAGCATTTTTCCAAGATTGCTGATAGTTAAGCAGGACCAGAGGATAGTTCTTGCCCTATATTGTATGTTTCTAAGCACATCTGATGAAAAGACTGTAACCAGGGTGATCTTTTAATATACCTCAACAGCGTATATTGTATCCCATTGCTGCAACAAAGCCACAGAGAAGTGTTGTGGATATGGCACAGCACACACTGGCACAACCCTAAGCTCTTGGGGCCAGCTACCTCTATCTTATTTTAATAAACACTCATTACCTTAAGAGAAGACTTTAAATTAACCTAAGATGATGTTTGCAGGCAGCCATTACCTTTTTATTTCCCCAGGCTTAGGGCTTTAATCAACTGTCACCCATGGACTTCATTAGATAAGGCACACAAACCTCCAGCACGCAGTTCCTACGTTGCGATGCTACTTTTGCAACCCTCAGCTTACGTACTGTGCAAAGACTTACCCAGAATCACTAAACCCAGGTCAGTTTTGCATCCGAGCCAGGGTAGAGTTACAATAGATATATCATCAGAAGCAGTCTAAAAGGCTGGACAAAACTTTTCCTAGGAGCATTCCTGCTCCCAGACTTGCAGCTTGCTAAATCTGTCTGCCCAGTGTCTGGTCAGAGATTAATTTCCCCAGTCCATCTTGCCAAGTCCACCTCAGTCTCCACAAGCTCTTTGCCAAAAATTCAGAAGAAAACCAGAGTAATAGACACAAATAAGAACACAGATGACATAGAAACTATAAATCATTGCCAAGATGCTTACAGTCACATAGCCCTCATCATTTTATGACGGCGACTCCGAGCTGGTGCTTTCAGATATGCTGCGGGCCTTGCCTTTGGTGTCCTCGCCAGGTTATCTTGGCAGGACTGGGTCTGGCTCAAGGCCAAGGCATTACTCGGCCTCGAGATCAAGGCAGAACAATATTTGGTTTTCTGCCATGTAGTACCAGCTCAGAAAAACCCAAACCACAGACATAATTTCTGCCTTTTTCCAATTACAAGAAAATGAGCCAAACTCCAGCCTAGATCCCACATGAGACTTTGTAGGTTACTAAAGACGTTGCCTCTTGTTTTGCTTTTTAAACTTCTTTTTCTTCCCTGTGAAAACGTCATCTATGGAAGCAGACTTTGGCCAAAGGCAACCAGCTGCAAAATCCTTGACAGTTTGTTTTTTCTTTCTTAAACAACATTCTTCAGATGTTACCTTGCTGAGTGTGACATTCAGATTTATTACAGTTAAAGAGCTGCTGAACTCAAGGCCCAGGGGTTAAATGTGAAGGTACACTTCTTGCCTAGGATAAATAACTCTCCCCTTGCACCCCTCCAATGAAGGGTCCTAAGGTGCTACAATTTGAAGACAGAAAGATGTAAGTAACATCAGCTTACACACTGGCATCTTCTGCCCAACGCAGAGGGAAATAAAATTAAATGGAAAACAGCAACAGATATGATGTGTTAGACACCAAAACGATTCCTGCAATGCCAGGCTTGGCATGCCAGCAAGGCAGGAAACACACTGCTGGCTCCTGTCCTCCCAGTTTGCAAGCCTGGAAATTAATCAACAATGAACGGGGAAAGGTCATTAAAAAAGTCACTATAAATTCTTTTAGAAGACCTTAATAAACGTACTGAAGCAGCAGCAGCCAGAAACTGTGCTCTATTGGGATATAAAACTGGAGAGGGGTGAGGGCAGAAGGTGAGAGATGGGGTCAGGATAAGCAGTGGCAAGTGCAGCTATGTGGTATTTAAAAAGTCTATTTCTAACCATTCCACTGATGCAGCTTTTGTGCACTTGCACTAAACACAGCAGACAGATTTCATCTGTGGGGCCCTGGAAAGCACTGGGTGGTTGGAGGTCAGTGCTTAAGGGTTGCTCACATGTTAGGGGCTTCCCATCAAAGGTCCTGAGCTCCCTGCTTCCAACCTGGGTTTCCCCCATACACTCACCACTCCTTATTTCCTGCATATCAATCAATAACCCACAGCACAAAAATGCTGGGAAAATAACTACCCACTTGTAGACGCTTTGGATTAGCACAAGTCGGATTTACTTGAACAAAGACCTTTAACACTCCAAAGACCAAACAATTCATTTGAAACATCACAGGTTGGATTACTGGCAATTTCTTACAGAAAATACAAGCTGTGTAGTCCCAGGGAAGAAAAACTCCATTAAAAGCTGCCAAATCAGGCAAGCCAGAAAGTGGAATTCTGGTCCCTTCTATCCCAGACCATTATTCAAGTTACAAAAGCACGTTTCCTTCTGAAAAGTTTTGTGGAAAGTCTGCTGTCTCCATGAAGTATTTAAGCTGAAACAAAATGACAGATAAAGAGACTTCTAACTACACAAGCTTGAGGAGCTTTTGAAGGCCTTATGACAGTTTGTAACAGAGAGAAAGAAGAAAGCTTTATGGCTGAGAAGGATGACATCTACGCTTTTTCTGATCTCTCAAGTACAAGACGAGATGTCCTTTCAGAAGTGACCAAATCAGCAGCTTAGTTTAACGTGACAACCAGAACCACCAGATTCTTCAGGTGACAAGTGACAATGCTTTATCTGACTGATGTTCCCTTTTACCACCTAATTCTGGCAGAACACAGATGAAATAAATCTTGACTCTCTTTTGAGTTCTTTGCAGCTAATGACTTTGAACTTAAGGGTCTGTTAACACTAAATGGCTATCATCAGGCAAACATTACTGCGGGAAGTAGAAAGTACCTTGAAAGAAGGAACTGCACCCATTTATGCCAAGAAAACTGGATGTCGATGAATACTGTTGGACCGTTCTCTGCAACACCAGGTTTCTGGCCCAGACAAACATGTTTCTCATCTACAGTATTTATCTCCTGCCAATATAAATCCAGCCAAACTGGCTCCATGTATTTCTCACTCAATATGCCCTGCAGAAACACACACATAAAAGAGAAGACTTTATCAAAAAATAGTCCTGCATCATGCAGAGCAACTCTCCTTCTGGCTTGCTCAAGGTAATTATCTCACCATTTTATATACTTCCCTTTTATCATCAGTTTTAGAGGCACTGCTTAGAAAGGAAGGAGTGATGAAATACGGACTGTAACCTAACAGCTAACATTCTCAAACACAATCAAAATCACTTGGCATTTGCTGAAAGCTCTGGGTCAAAGATAGCACGAAAAGTGGCCTCATTCAAGACAACAGGAATGGTGCCTTTTTTCCACAGAGATGAAGGTTTCATGCTCAGCTCTTAGAGGAAGTTGACAATCTTGTGGATCAGGACAGGGACATGGCATATTTTGCTCCCTGGTGACTTGACCTGTGACTGCAGTTGGACAGACAAAGACAGACTTGGGTCTAAAACAGTGCCCAAAAGAAACATGGTTCCACTATGCATAAAGAGGGAAAAAGCTCAACCAATGTCTAAAATACATCTTCAGGACACTGGTTCAAATTGTATCTTGGTATTAACAAACCACTAAATGAAAGTAAATGTTTTGATCAGTCACAAACCCATTCACTACATGACCATGGGTGCACGGGAATGATGAAGTGTGAAGGCTGAGCTTTAGGTGAGATGTCAGAATTACTCCTCTTCCCGGCTCAGCTGTGTTTTCCTCAGTCTCTAGATTGTGAGAAATGAGAAAATACTGAAGCCCTGTCCATGCCACTGAACAATACAATATTTATATCTATTATACTTTGTTAAATAGACTCTGGTGACCAAGTGGTACAAACAAAGTAACAAATGAATCCCTTGTAGATACACAATTCAGCCATAGAACAGGTAAACAGAAACTGCAAATTAAATAAAATTAAGGCTTCTTGCTCTTCTACAGCTATTTTTCCTTTAAAGTGTGAAAAAATACATTAATTAGACTGGAGTTTTACCATCTTTGTCTTGTTAAATCCTCCCAGAGCAGCACAGCAATAACCTCACACGGGGCAACATTTCTTTGTCTTATTCCTTCAGTGACATTATACCCAAGATCATGCCAAGGGTTTGGGGATTCAGCACCCTTTTTCTGAAGCCACCATCTGTGTTAGTACTTTGAATCGACATGGCAACAATGGTCTCCCTATGCCTGGGTAAAGTTACTAAGCATTTTGCTTCAAATTCCTTGGTAATGTATTGTCTATAGGTGGGTGTTTGCCTCTTCCTATAGGGACACATTTAGTACGCTCTTTGCTGTGTTCTCACTAAGGGATCCCTGAGAGGCTTCAACACCCCAGAGGTGTGGGAAAGACTAGATCCCCGTTTGGCTTTCATCAGCCATCCTTGCCAGCAAGCAGCAGCCCAATGCTTCACTGGACACCTCTCAGTAGAAAACATAGTTAGAGAGCTGGTACTTACATACCTGCACTGTCATCACACTTTAACCAAGTGAAACACATCCCGTGATTTCATGACAGAGATCACTCCTCACAGAGCAGCTTTGTGCTACCGCTCTCCAGCACCATGCTTTACCAGCACCCTGCCTGTGAGCTTGCAGTGAGCTGTTAGTGGCTGTAACACATTCCAGGACACGCACTATCGCTGCTGCTCTTTGTGGAGAGACAAACAGGATTTTTCTGCTGGAGTAACGCTTGGAAGACTTTCTGAAGAATCTTACAGCAATTAAGCTGATTTACCCCTGCCAAGCAGATGCCAGAAATTAAAACTCGCAAGAATGACAGACTTGCATGATAGCTAAAGACAGAAGAAAATTGCAAGATCCAAGATTATCATTCTCTTGCCTGTATAGAAGTGATTGTAATTATTGTTTGGTTCTCAACTATTCTGGGGCAGGCACCAAGGAAAGACATCTATCAAGACATTTGGATTCATTTAGGCACCCTGCTCAAAGTGGTAATAAACGCTGGGCTAAAAATACCATTGACATTTCAATATTAATAAAGATGTGTGCTCAAGTATCACTGTAGTGAGCCTTCTGCAATAGCTTTGCGAAGTCTCTGTTGACTCCTGGCTTGTGTTTACCTTCCAGCTTCCTGAAGGTGATCTGTACATTGTTCTAATCTGAGCTACTGGCTGCCCCAAAATCATCACTTGACGCAATTCCCGAGTATATGTTTTAACTGCCTGCTCCCAAAGCCTGTACTTTACGTTAGTAATGTACAAGATTATAAGAAGTTAAAAACTGATACAAGAAATTAAAGTGGCTGCTAACAAGCTCAAGGTTATTTATTCAACCTTGTAAAGCAAAGTAAGAGAAAGTAAAGCTCCCGGTACTATTTGGTGCTTAAAACCACTTCCAAAAACATCTGTAATTTATTCAGCTTTCCCTGAGCTTATAGGAAGTATGTGGAGGACACTACAGAAACTAACTGGAACATACATTCCTTGAGCTCTATAGCCCCTATTTAAGAAAAACCAAAACCTAACCCTCTCCTAACAGTTTAATTTCATCAATTTCTCATAATATTGGCCAGCACTCAGCAGATAACAAACAGAAAGATATCCATCCTCAACAGACCGGTCTCCAAACCTCTGCAGTCTGTGCATTAAA
The DNA here is from genome assembly GCF_004027225.2 of Strigops habroptila. Lineage (NCBI taxonomy): Eukaryota > Metazoa > Chordata > Aves > Psittaciformes > Psittacidae > Strigops > Strigops habroptila. Next base: position 4,266,721 of record NC_044281.2, read on the forward strand.
AAGTAACAAATGCACTTTCACAACTCCTCATCCTCGCCCATTCTACCAGGTCAGCACAGGCACAAGAGAACAAGGCAGACCCACCCATGAGGGTGCACCCAGCAGTGCACCTTGGCACAAAGCATCTCCTCTCAAGGTGACAATGGTTGGAAGTTAAACCCTGACACTTCAAAGTACACACACACACACACCCCGGACCTAAGCACATTTGGTATGGTAATGGTTAGGAAATAATCAGCACGGAGCTTGATGCTGCCACTGTCAGAGCATCACTCCTCCGTGGAGAGTGGCACGTTAATGAAGAAGCCCCCAGACCTGACGTAGATTGAAGAGTTTCTAGAGCAGGGCTGACAAAAGCTTATTTATTCACCGCTGCCTTATTTTAATCTCTGTGTTTTGCACATTCTTTGTAATTATGTACGCGGGTTGGTTTCGGCTCTATCGCCCTCGCCCAGAGTCGTGAGCATATTAATAAAAATAAATAAGCCTGGCTTGCTAAAAGAGCTTTAAAGAGGTACATGTCCAATTAAATTCCCCAGCTCCTTTGAAAATCCGAGCATTTTTCACCGTCAGATGCCATTAGACTAAGAAAGGTCACAGCCAAAGAGTGATCTTGTGTAATTCCCTGTGAAGAGCACAGCCCGCAAGCAGACAGCATTAGGAGACGCGGCAGTGAATGCTTCCCAGCAGAAATTCAAAGTTTGCTTTGCAAATACTACAATCCGCTGCTAAATTTATCTTGATTACAGCCAGGTGAGGAGAACAAGCAAATTGTTTGGAATGCTTTAAGAAACTCGTGCCTAAATACTGCTCTAAGTCAGAGCGGCATAGGTCTGTCTTTACCTCTCGTATCAATAAGCAGAAAGATGGCACCAACCCCACACCTCTCGTACGCTCGACAACCCGGACAATAAATTTAGATGGAAACAGAGACAGGAAGACAGATGTTTTGTGTTTCAACAACTCCAAGAGCTGCTTCATGCAAGCCGATCAACAAAGCCCTGTAGGCTGTTTTTATAGCGGGGATCTATCTAGAAGGTTAAGTGAGAAAATTAGCTTTAGAAATATTACTTATTGGTGTACTGTCACAGCACAGAGACTGAGGAGGATTATCCGATGCCAAACAAAATAAGCACCAGGAGAGAATCCCATTAGCAATTGAAAACCCACGGCCTTGTTGTGGGTGCCATTTGCATAGATTACAATTGCGTGACGTTTAAAAACTGCAAATTGGATTCTGTTTTCCCCTGGCTACCTGCCCGTTTTGCTTTCAATTGATTTATTAATGTCCACTGTTGCTTTGCAGTTTTATCCTTTTAGCAGTAATAGATGTAATCTATCACACCCCCAAAAAAATTTAAGAGTACATCATTAGAGTGATGTAGCACTGGTAATAAACCCCTTCACACTTGGATGAACTTAAATCAGTTTCTCTTTATTGATTTTTGGTCATAACATAATTTTAAAGTTCAACTCAGTTAATAAAAAAAAGATTTGCTCTGGTGTTGTCTGTAAAACACTTGTGCTCAAAGTTTGCACGTCACCCCTTGCAAAGGCTCTTCTGGATTTATATATTCCCTCACACAGTGGCTCATCATTATATAGCCTGTCTATCTTTTCTGCTGATATCTCCACATTTATCCACCTATCTTTATGGCCACATGACTTCGTGAGCAATAGATCTTTACCCTGCGACCATCTATTCAAACACACACAGTCATTTTATCTTCCCAGCAGCATTTTGAGTAATGGTCATTTGCATTCTACCAAACTCTCTTACTTCCCTGAGTGTTCGGCATTGACAAAACCATTTGCATGACCATGCTTGTCGTCTTCTTCCAGCAGAAAAACAATCCTTCACTTTCTCCACTTGGCCTTTTTGACAATAGATATTTAAAAAACTGCGAGAATATTTGCATCCCTTTTATTTTCCTAAGTACACTTTTTAATCTCCCAGAAGCACGGACTTATTCTAAGTTTACAACAGTTGAGCTTAAGGATTTATTGATTGAATAAGGAAACATATGATTTAGATAAGGTTGATAAGCAAACATATGATTTATATCTGCTTGATAAGGAAACATCTGATTTAGATGGGTATATAATCACTTACCTCCACTTCTCTTGCCCCACCTGAAAATGTGTAATGATTATGGTACAGACTAAATGTGCGGCTCCACTGTCATCACAGTCTCCAAAGGACAGCGAGTTAATCAGAGAGTTAATTGCCTGACTTGAGATCTTTAGGAAGGGACTGTGCTTTCACCCAGCATTTGTGCAGGACCCAGCCCATCACAGTCTCAAACCAGGACAAACTGCTGTAATAATACAAGTAATTGGGCAACGGCAACTCTGAGCAAAACTTGGGGATCGTTTTTCTCTTCCTCACCCCACTCACCAGCAGCTCCAAGTCTCACGTGGTGGCCTTGAAGCCCTTGCAGAGCTTCCTGTAATACTAGAAAAGCAACCTGACAGCCTGGGTGTTGCACCAAATACTACCCGAACTACTGATTTGCTTTTCATTTGCTCTCATTTAACACGTCACGAAGCATCTCCAGAATGGGCTCCTACAGGCATAAAAAGAGGGAGATCAGCCCAGGAAAAGTTTTTTACATTGGTAAAGGCCGATAAGATATGTAGTGGTTGGAAAGAAAGACAGGTCAGACAGCGACCAGCTCAGTTTAACAGATGCTGTGCTACCAACTTTGCTGTCCAAGGGAAAAGTTGGCTGGAAATCCAACACTTGGCTTACAGATATCTTTATTTATTGGCTCCCTCCAGAAACTTCAAAGTGAACAACAATGACATCACTTGGAACTGGTGACCCATAAGGAGACTTTATGACTAATGAAGGGACCGGTTTGCTTATATCCCAGACAGTGAATTACTCACATACACATTCATTCAATAGGAAATTTAGGGCTATCGAGTTCTGTATTTACTGGCACATCACTTACAAAATTTGTGTTCTTAGAAAGTAAAGAAATGAATAGGGGAATCATATCATAAACCTTACGTGCCACTCAGCAAAAGAAATCATGCCTGTACTTCAATACATTATCACTGACTTTGACTGCAGAAGAATAATTCATCCCTCAGTAAGCACTTCTTTCTGGTTGTCTTTTGCTTAGAGGGCTGTTTGTGTATGGTCTTAATAAACACACCTCCATGCATCCATACACATCAAACAGCTGTAGGTAGGATTTGGATTCATCCCTTGTCTATACAGCGGCATGCAGGGAAACTCTGTGAAAGCAAAATAGCTTGTTATGACTAAATTCCCTTGACTGGTTAAACAGAGACAACAAAAGAAGGAAGAGGTTTTAAGTTTTGGCATTTTAGTTCTTAGTCTGCACTACCTGTTTTTTGGCCTGGAAAATATGCACCAGTAGCTACCTACAAGAAAGAAATTATCCTCTACCTGACACTTGTTGCACAACAACACTTCAGGTTTGGCCTTACAAAAGAAATACACAAGGTTCCAACTCAGAGCACGACTAAACAGCCCTGGCTACGCCTTGTGTCCAGAGAGAGCCCCGCTCCTCCTCGTTCAGCTCCATTACAGGCAAGCTGCTAATGAGGAAATCCATAACCTTTTCACAGCAGGTGCTGGGAAATAGTCTTTCTCAATAAGGAATGGTGTATTGATTTTTAATTTCAAAATATGCAAACATGACATTTGCAATCATGACTCCATAGACACAAAAGCTGTGGGTTTGGACTTTTCAATCTGTAGTCCATTTTGTTAGCATTTGCCCTCAATAAGCAGGCAAAAGAAACCCATGTGAAAATAGTACATGCTATGGATTTCTCCCTCAATAAGAACTCTCATACAAAAGCTGATGTAAACAGCTGTGTGTAACGAACTTGTCAAACCCCAAGGTCAATATAATACCACAGTGACAGAAGTATTTCAGAGGGGACCTGAAATACCTCTACCTTGATTCCACAACTGCTCTACATTTCCTGTTATAAGACTGAATCCAATAGCGTAGGCTCCCATCTCCCTGGCTGGATGTACACCTGGTTTTTCTTCCTTTGAAAGGGTGATGTGGAAATACCAAAAGAGATTCAGCATTTGCACAAATGAGATTTAGGAAAAACACATTTTGCGTCTGTAAGAATAATTCCTATGACTGATTCATTGGAAAACTGAAAGGAATAAACAAATTAGCAGCACATCCTTTTTCTGGCATTGGCCCTTAGAACTGGGGAAGAGGGAGACCAGAGAGGTCATGCTGCATCAGCAACATGGTTTCAATTGCACTCATGCTGTGCAGCACAACCGATGCCCACACAACATGACCTTTAAGGTCCTTTCCAACCCAAACCATTCCATGATTCTAATTTGAAAGAAACTATTGAGAGGGTCGCTCTGCCCCACGCTTGCTCCACTCCTTGTTGGAGATAGGTTCTGTCCCTGAGGGCAGCCAGGGTGGAAAACCAGGAGCACTACAGCCGCAGGGAGAAAGGCTGACAGGGGATGGTGGCAGGAGCTGAGGAAAAGCATTGGGTCAGGGAAAACAAATCAGAGGCACCTGGCTGGCAAGGCAGGGAATGAACAGCACCCCTGGCAGAAGAGATACTGGCTGTTTAAACCATTTACCAGTTTACCAAAGCCTCACTTGGCCACTTCTTTTGCCTGGGTACAGCAGGAGAGATACAACCAATCCTCTCCCCAGCAGATGACCACTGGAATTTGAAATGGATCGCTTTTTTTCCCATGGCAAGGTAAAACTTCTATATTGCTGGTAAACCACTGAAGGAATACCCAAGAATTCCATTTGTTAGATCATGCCTTGATTTCTTATGAACAATCATTATCAGTTTAAGAGACAGGTGGGGTAAAAGAAACAATTCCCTAACATAGCCCTTATCTCCACCCACATTGAAAAGGCAAGGATTTAAATGGCTTTTTGTGTTCCCTTGCAATCTTAAATTACTGAGCCCCTCCTCTCTTCCTCAGATACACCCAAATTATACCTATGGTGGCAAAACCAGCTCTGCCCTATGGACAAATGGGAAAAATAACCAGAGGGAACATCTCCAGCTGGGATAAACTGGCATGAGTTTGCCAACTTCAACAGAGTGACATTGATTTACACCAGCTGGGACTCTGGCCTTACATTTCTTTTCAATTCATTCCTAACATAGTTAAAGTATCTTCTTGGAATCAATGTCCTGTAATAAAATATCATCCCAGGAGTGCACACGCTGAATGTCAAGAAGAGGGGAAAAAAAAGGCACATCTTCTATAGACTTATGCCATGTTCATCATCATTCTCTTAATTTTTAAGCAATTCAAAAGGGGTAAAAAAAAAAAAAAGCTGAATATTTCTTGGGATGCACCCTATAATCTTACAACATATTTAGAATAGGAAATCAAAGCTGAGTTAAACTACCAATTGTGTCAGCAAAAACAGCCTTTCATGGCAAAATGACAATTTGCTGTCTTTGAAAGCTGCCTTTCCCAGTTCAAATATGAAAAAGCAGGCAGGAATGAAAAGTGCTTTGCCCTTTTATTGTGCAAACCAGCAAAAATACATTCTTCCCTGCAAGACTTTTTCCAAATTAAATATGTATTTTTTTTTTTTTACTGTAAGTCTCTTGGAGATCAGTTATTTGGTAGCATAAGATTTTGAAAAACAACATTTAAGTAGACAAAGGCAAATAATCAAGCCATCAACATTTTGAACAGCTACAGGTTTATCCAAATATTCAGTGGCTTTATTTTTACCTTCTCCTAAATGCTCTCCCTGTGTGCAATTTCGACCTCATTGTGTAAAATAGCATGAGGCCATCTGACTTTAGCCCAGGTTGCCGATTTGTAAGTCACAGTCCCTCACCATAAGGCATGTTTAAGGACTTCTTTGAATGCTACAAACTGAAAGGCATCAGCATGGCACAGACAATTTAAAAGGAACATCACATTATGCAACCTGGTAAATCCCTAATTCTCATCTCTGCCCAAGCTCCTGGGGCACTAGGAACATTTCAGTGCACACCTTTTGGCTTTCTTGATTTAGCAATCATGAAATTGGTTTTCTTTTTCATTCCCAAGATAATCTGAGTTACTCTGTAAGAATGAAGACCCTCAACCCTCACACTCCTCCAGGCACAGGACCCTCAACAGTGGCTGCAAGAAGCAGCAAAGCACCTCTTCAATTAAGCTTTCTGTACAGCTGGACACAAGCAATTCTTACTTTGGGCTCATGAGGCTTTCTCAAGTGTTCGAGGACAGGTTGGACACAGGGGCTTGGAGCAACCTGCTCTAGTGGAAGGTGTCCCTGCCCGTGGCAGGGGGTTGGAACTGGATGAGCATTAAGGTCCCTTCCAACCCAAACCATTCATAGGATTCTATGATTCTATGTATACACTGTCTGAACCAAAGACCCTGTGAATCAGGTACTTACGAGCAAGGTCTCTTACTGGCTTTGCATCTGTTTGCACTCTTTATGCACCAGAGGCTTTAAAGCACCCTGTATACAAGAAGTAAATGGGACATCCAGTTATTTATCCTGTGCAGCTAAATGCTGCATTAGGCTCCTGTGAGACCTGAGCAACACCACTTCCCAGTTATTAGTCAGTGACAATGGAGAGTAACTTGATAAAGCCAAGGCTGTAGGTATAAATAAAATGACCTTAAATTGCTAGCTCAGCACAAGAGGGCATAAAAACTGGGGAGAACAGAGCCCCAGGTGTTAGCCTCTGCCCGAGGAATAATAAGGAAAAGGCAAAATCAGCACTCAAATCTTGCAGGCCTGACAGGGCCCTGGCAAGTGCCTCTGAGGGGCCAATTAAACCACAGCAGTGAGTGGTGGGGAGGCAGCGACCACGGCAAGTGCGCTGCTGGCCGGAGAGGTGGAATGCGAGGTGGCAGTGATGGAGAGCCCATCCGCCTGCCTTTGAATGCCATGCAGATCCATTTACACAGGGTTCCCCGTGTGCTACGTACTCAGTGGATTGAAAGCAAAGCACTGGGCTCTTCCTTTATGCTTCCAACCTGGAGTTTTAAGGTATACTATGGGAAGTCACGATCCTATGCCTTATAGAGGGCTAGCGGGTTTGCTACCCTGTGCTATCAGTGCTTCCATACCCAGTGGGCAAAGCAGGAAGGGAACAAGCTTTGTACCTGGTTCTGGATGGGTCCCCTCCAGCTTAATTCAGCAATGGGGAGGTCAGGCCCTAATAAAAGGACGTATTTCTTTGAGTGGCATTTATTCCTCCCCTCTATCACCATCTAATGAACCACAATTGAGGCTGAGAAGCATTAGATGGGTCCTAAGCACACTCTATGTCTGAACTGCTGGAAACCATAAGGAACAGCAAGATCACTTCATCACTTGGGATGGGCTCTGCTCCCAGGGTTTTCCTCCACTTCCCAACTGGATGGGCACAAGAGCTTTGTTTATTCTGCCAGCTGCACTTCAAGAGTCAGACATGAGAAAAGCCACAGTGGCAGACAACAGAGGAGAAGGAAAAGCAGTGTCAGGCCGTTGTGCCAGTTAAGTGAAGCCTGGGTTTATTTTAATGACTTGCTGAAAACTGTAACACTGGGGAGAAAGAGTCACACCAAGGGAAAAAACCTACCACCCCAAAACTGCAGATGTGAACCTTAGCTTCATTTTGCATTTATTAAAAACCGACCCAAACCAACCCACAAAAAGTCACTTCACTGATATCAAATTGAGAAGAGGAAAACCCACCAAAATCTCTGTTCACACTGAAGCCTCCTCACCCAGGCAAGGACGCAAGGACCCCTCCTACAGGTTTACAAACCACCACTTCTCTCAAGCCTGCCCCTGCCAGCTGGAGAGGGCAGCAGCTTCGCTGACCTGTGCAGGTGATGCTGGCTGGGCTGCACCAGAAGGAACCTTTCTGTGCCACCCCAGCTGAGCGCTCAGCTCTCCAGTAGTGCTTATGGAAGACCCTGAGGTTCAAGAGTGGCTCATGGAGCATGCAGATAATCCAAGGACACATTTGCAATTGCAAAATAAGCCAAATCAAGGGCAAGGACCTTCCCCACACCAAACAAACCCCTGACCTCTGAGTTTCTTCACCTCAGCCTGAGTTTGCACAGGGTATCCAAATACTTGGTTCCACACATCCACACTGTATATCTGAAAACACAAATTAGACAGCAAAAGGTGATTCTGCTATATCAGATGACGAAAAAAAAATCAAACTTGCTCCACTATGTTTGAGCCAACTTAGTCCACAATAAAGTTACCCAGAGTTTCTGTTCTGCTGAATACCTTGCATTTAAAGAGAGAGTTTTGCTGCTGATTGGATTACAATGTAAGTGAAAATTCATGCGCATTAGTGATAAAATCCATTATCCGGGGTAAAGATGAATGTATAGGCATGGGGCATATTTAGTTACTAACTTTTAAATGGAGATTATTTCTCCAAATGAAAAGGCAGAAATAACCCTCTCTAAACCTGCCTCATTTTTAATACTTGCTGCCAACACCTACATCTGCTGGCTCCATTCCTGATATACCATAAAACCTTACAGCTTGTATTAACACAGTTCTGCACATGTGGCACTGCACTTACCCGCCACCACCACCAAAAGACTAAATCCCAGTCTGTAAAACTCAAAACTGGAACATCATGTGGGAAACACTGGTGATCAGGGGAGGTCCTTGACATGTGGGGAAGGGCTGATGTTGCCCCCGCCTGAAGGGAAGGCTTGGGGAGGACAGGGTGAATCCCCTGGCAGCACTTCCTCCTGGCAGCCATCTCCAAGAAGTGAAGGACAAGGAAGAAACTGGTTGATTTTAGGGCTATCAGCAGTGATACGTGTGCTGACACTGAGCACATCCTCCACAAATCTGCAGGTGATACTAAACCACGTGAGATGACAACTCAGGAAACAGCTAGAACCCAACACTAGAGGGACCCTGATAAACCTGAGCATGGAGCTCATCAGAAACCTAGTGGGGTTTGAGAAGGAAAAAGGCCAGTTTCTGCCTGGGGGTGCAGACTAACACCATGCAGTCACCAGCGGAACAGCAGCCCCACAGAGAAGAGCCAGAAGGCTACCAGGGACACCGAGCTGTCTATGGGGCTCCCTATGCTGGTGAAGAGGAGACAACCAGCTGCCCATATCTACCTACACAACAGAAAGAGCCACCCCATGACTGGATGCAGCAAAGCTCCTTGAACCAGCATAATTAGCCTGCTCCAGTGCTGAGGGCTCCCCTGGAGCTGGAGTTTGAGCTGAGTAACTTCCAAAGGGCTGCACTGGTGCCATTTCTGTCATTCTGCAGCACAAAAACTACAGGTAAAGGCTTTAACAGCATCTTTGCACACTACTTATCTTACTTATTCTGGGACTTATGCTCTCTATCACAGCCAGGCAAGAGAATGAATAAACTTCCCTTCTGTCAAGCAGTATCGAAGATATGAATAAAGCATTACAAGGCAATTTCAGCAATGCCGATCTTTGAACTGTGCTCTGCTTTCCCATCACTACGCCCCTAACCACAGCAGCAGCAGGAAAAAAATCCCTATCCATCACACTGGGATCTTCTTTTGATGTTGACTAGAGATAGAAGAGACCGTGCTCAGACCCTACGGATTATTGGTCAGCATATAAAAAAAAGTAACTCCTGAAAGATGGCTTCTGCCTGAAGAGCCGCGCACGGAGGTGCAGGATAAACAGCAGCGAGATTTACAGCAATAAGCCACCATGTCCTTTGACACTGCACTGTCAAAGCAAACCCAAGTGAGATTCAGTGGCTCCCTGCCAGCCTGCTCCAGCTTAAGGCTGGGCCACGCAGCCACGTTCTTACACTGATGAAGAGCTTAGAGAAAAATAGGGAAAGCTGTCCATTACTTATTTCGACCTCTGTCTCAGATGATTTACTCCTGCTAGCCTTTGCTCTCTTTCTTCCTGGCTTTTCTGGCTTTCTTTTTCTTCCCCATCTCCTGTTTCTTTTAGGTACCATTTCCACAAACAATTACTGACTTGCAGTCCTAAGAAACATAGATGCTAAAGAAGCTGAAGATATAGTTCACTGTATGCTCAGGGGAGATCCAAGGTGGGAGCTATCCCAAATCAAATGCTACTTTTGAGCACACCAGTCTGATTCTTTCCTCCCGCTGCAATAATGTTCATATAAAGCTTCTACTCAATATTACAAGATCACCCACAGAAACAGCAGCCTCAGATGCTTGTTTCTCATTTAGACCAGGTTTTCTTTAAGGTCTCAGTCCTGTAAACACTCAGAGCACGTGAGCAATGCCCTTGCTTTCTGGGAGCTACTCACATGTTTAAAGATGTACAAATGCCCTGGAGCTGGCAGGAGCAGACGTGCGCAGGCATAGAGCTAGCTTTTCAAAGTGGAGAAAACTGTTCGGTTAATACATTACCTGTTAACTGATCCTCCAGCTCCAAATAGAACAACTCCAGTGAAAACACCACAAGGAAACACACATTTAGAGCCCAGCCCTGTAGGACCCCAGCGCCTTCCCTCCCCGGTGACTTCCCAGGCGGCTGCACGAGGCACCCGGCCCAATGCATGAGCGGGCATTTCATGCCAAACAGGATCATCCTTTCATTTTCTCAATCACTTCAGGAGCCAAAAGCACACATCTACAGAGCTGCCATATTCCTGGCAGTAAGTAATGCTCTTTCTGCAATAAAATCAGTCAGTTGTTCTTCACAAAGGAGTTGGTTTTAAGCACATCTTGCTGCATCTTAACATCTTATTTGCGAGAGGAAAAGCACTTCTGTCCTGGAACTGTGCTCAGTGAAATACCTGTAGGCATACAAGGGAATGTGTTTTCTAATGTGAAGACATCTTTTTCAGCAAATAGCATCATTGCGTTTTATATGTGACCTTGTTATGCTTTTAATTTGACCACATCAGCATCCAAGACTATGGCATTTCCTCCAAATCATTTCTATTATACACACATGCACGCAGATATATCTCTCTATGTATATGTATAAAAAACCCTGGAGTTTTCCTTGGCTTGTTTTATACATTTAATGTTTACATTTTCCTGTTTCTCTTTGATATTCTTTTTATCAAAGCTGAACTTCTCATAAATCACACAGTTCCTGGAATTTGGGTTTCAGGAATGCAAAACAACACAAGATTGTTTTGAAGAGGAAATAAAACTGCAGCTGGAGTTAAGGGACTCTGCAGATACTTGGTATCTGGATATTAGACCTGATGCTTTGGGATGACAAAGCAGCAGCTTACACAGTAATTTCACACAGTTAAAAAAGGAGCTCACATGTGGTACCTTAGAAATAGATATAAAATAAGCCAGCAGCCATTCTGCTTTGTGATTGTTTAAAGCCACAGGAATTTTTATCATCAAAGCATGGAAACCTTTCCTCAAACAGAAGCTTTTCTGACCATGAAATGACAATGTCAGCTCTGTGCCTGCAATGGCAGGAGCAGAAAACACCACCTTTTGCAGGAGCCAGATTCCCAACACGCAGCAAAGCAACCTGACCATCTCTGGCAGTCAAGATTTCTTCCCCATCTCCTTGACTTTCATAAGCATCCTTCCCAAAATCCTACATTTTCATTTTCCAATGACAGCTTCACTGATCAGGAAGAGCTCAGGGCAAATTCTCTTTCGTGGGAAGTCATCATCCTGGTTTGAATGGCAGTTTTGACAAGCTGGAAGGTTTTCCTGAGGGAAGGGTGTGGTGGGAAAGAACAGCCCCACCAGCATCCATTATCTAAAAATAAAAGCGTACACCAGCCACTGGGGGAAAACGATAACAAAATGCTATTGAGATTAAAGCCATGAACTCTGAGACACTGATTTTCTGGCAGAAACCCATGCAAGAGCACAGTGTGGCATGACTTGGTCATTTGCTGATCTTCAGAGCACACAGGGCAGCACCCAAGTGCCAGCCCAGTGCTCCATTATCTTCCAATTTTGGGCGTATCAGAGGAAACAGCCCTTCACATCCAACCTCTGCTAAGAGCAGGGACTCACCCCTCAGATTCTCAGCTAGTTTCTCATCTGACTAGATGGGTTTAACATTGTCTGTCACCAGCAGAATCGTTCTGTCATGTCCTCTGTTTCTCGAGGGAGTGGATTTAATGGAAAGCTCTTCTTGCACTTCCCATTTTTTATTCCTCGCCCCATCCCTGCAGTCCTGAGATACATTTTGATGCAAGAGAAAAAGCGTATCAATGTTCTTCATTAAAACCCTTATAACAATTTTCTCCTAAAACAACCCCCAAAAAATTTTACTTGCTTTTAGTAACTTACTGTTTATTTGGAAATAAATCAATAAGTCTATTGCACATGAAATTAAGTTCTTGAAGTGAAATAAAAGAAACAAAAGCAACTTTGCAACATGGCAGGCAATAAGCAGCCTTAATCCTTTACATCAGCACAACCGCTGCCAAAGGAGGGCCCTCATTTCACCCATCACACAGCAAAAGGACAAGGCACCCCTAACACTAACAGCATAACACAGGTATGAAATAACCTAAAGAAGGTTTCATGCCACAGGAGAACATTATCTTAAGTTTCCTTTGTCAGAAAGGACAGGGGTTTCTAGTTATACTTCTTTTTGGCCACTGCAGCACTCCCTGGCAGGGTGGCAAGTATGATGTGACCCCCAACCCCTTTGTCCCTAACACCTGAAGGACAAGAATCTTACTCCTCTCTTCCCTTCAGTTAAATAAAATGCCATTAAGGATAATACACACTCTCAGTGCCCGATTTACTAAGTATAAAAACATAACTTTCAGCCTTAAATAGCCAAGCTCAGTTTGTAAAAAGCATTGCCAACAATAACCAGAAAGTTAAGTTTCCATTTTAGAGCCAGCATTCTTGGCAATTATTTGTGGTAATTGTGCCTCAAGCTGGTACGATTTCATAAACAAGGAGCTCTCATGCAGAGCTAGGAATAACACTTTTTTTTTAATACCCCTCATGCAAACAGAGTGAAGAATTACAAACAGTCTCCAAGGGATAAACTACGCAAGGCTAACACTAAGATGTTGGAAGAGTAAAATATCTGCAAGTAAACCAAACACCTTTTTGGAGGAGCTACACGAAAGGCTCCAGCACCAAACCCCAAGAGCATGAGAGTTCTGGTTGCTGAGGGCCAGGGCTTCTGTAAGAGCTAAGCAATGGCACAACTGCATAAAGAACTCAAAAATAGGTAAAATCAATGTGCAGCCATAAGGACTGTGTATAAGACCTTGTCTACCAGCGGTATACTTGGGTCCACCACTGCGTTTGAAGGTTGAAACCACAGTGAGAATCTAAGGGCCATAAAGCAGCAGCAGGCAAGTCTCCCTCACTTCTCACGCAGCCTCATTCATTTGATCCTCTGTTTTAGCTTATCTGCTAAAGATAAGGGAGACTCTCCAGGAACTTTCCTATGCCATCTCCTGCTGACAGGAAGCTCTGTGGTCCCAGAGGCACTATAAAGCCAGACGCAGCACTCCAGGGGGTTGTGCATACGCACTTAGGAACAGGCCTAGCACCCAGGAGGCTCCGGGGTCTGCCTTGCCACCACGGATGCGAGACCTGACCATGACCAAAAGATCACCCAAGACAGCTGCTCTGGGGAGAACACCACAGACTCTGTGTGTGTCCCCACCCCAACGCAGACAAATACAACCCACTTTGGAGCTATGCAACCTAACGAGCTTTCCTGCTCTGCTTCAACACCTATTTTCCACTTAGCTACTTCATAAAAATAAAGCAGGTAGCATTGCACCACGAAGTCCTCCAGCTGCTTACCGAGTCCCCAGAGGAGCAGGTATTTTTCCAGGCATCTTTAAAGCAATGCTAATTACATTATACACAGTGGCAAATATGCACAGGGGACAACAGTATATCTTTTAATGAAGCATTACTATTACTTCCACTGTCTCTTATCCTCATTCTCAAAAACAACCCCATGTTAAAAACGGTTCCTGGGAATGGTTGGCTGTAAGACCACAGTGCTGAAGAGAGACAATCATTCATCCAGTGCTGCTCATCTATGAACACTCATGGACACATCCACCTTAAAATACACAGCAAGTTCACAGCCAACATCTCTGCTCCTCTTTGCTGAGCTCAGCAGTTCTCATTCAGCTGATGGTGCCTTTAAATCACAAGCATATTTACTTATGCAGCATTAAGTTGTAAGCACAACTTAAAGGATGTTAAACACAGTTAATAACTGAATACTATAAATCCCACAGTGAACATATGTAGTCATATATAAATTACACATGATCAAGAAAGTTTAGGGATAGAACAAGGGGGAATGGCTTTAACCTGACAGAAGGGAGATTCAGATTGGATATTAGGAAGAAATTCTTCACTGAGGGTGCTGAGGCGCTGGCACAGGGTGCCCAGAGAAGCTGTGGCTGCCCCATCCCTGGCAGTGCTCAAGGCCAGGTTGGACACAGGGGCTTGGAGCAACCTGCTCTAGTGGAAGGTGTCCCTGCCCGTGGCAGAGGCTTGGAACTGGATGAGCTTTAAGGTCCCTTCCAATCCAAATCAGGCTGGGATTAAATCAAATGTCTGCAACAGATAATAGGGATGGGTTATAAAACCAAATTGAGATAAACTTTACTAAAATCAGAATACTTTCCCAGTTTTGGTGTAATTTCTGAGCTTCCACAGTAGAGCCCAGCCTTGTTCCCCAGGGAGAGCAGAAGACACAGGAGTCCTACTGCATAGCAGCACTCAGACAGCAGAGCAGGGCTAGATCGTGGTCACACGGCACCAGCAGCAGCAACATTCCTCAATGATTTAGCTCTTCCACGCCGAGAAGCTTGAAAAATTGTTCTCCATGCAATTTATTTGAAACAGTTCTAGTCTGGATCACAGACATAACAGGCTGGTGAGTTCAAGCGAACCATCCTATTTTAAAAAGCCTGGAAGATCTAAGGACTAAACTTAACTATTACAATCATGCTTGAGCTGAGCAGGATAAGCACTCTTCTTCCAAGGAAAACACTATCCACTCTCCTCATTCACCATGTGTTTATGCAACCAATTCTATTACAGAGAGCTTCACAGACCAAGAGGACACATACCATAGGACTGCCAATAATCATGATAGGCACTAGTGCATGTGTTAGGCTCAACAAATCCAACCCTGCATCTCAGTCAGATCCAAGGGACCCAAGTGATTAATAAACAACTTAGGGTTTAGCATGTTCAAACTCAGCAGAGGGACTGCTCGAGCTGATTTTGCCACAGTGCACTGTTCTTCAACTAGTGGGAATGTCTGGAAAACATGCTCAGTGTGCCATCATTCGATTTGCAGTGGAAATATTAAAACAAATTAATATCAGTAGAAGTCAATTTACATTTTCATATTTCAGAAGAAAACACCAGCTCATTTGTCTTCCTACTAATACAAAGGGAATCAAGCTTGCACGTAACTTGGTTAGTGCCTCTCCAGCTCTGCATGACAAACCCTAAGGTAGTCCATACAGCACGCTCTGTCAGATCTAATTGATTGCAAGAAAAGAGGCAACGCGTGAGGTGCTGTAACACAAGCTGGTACTCCAACTCTTCTCCTCGTGTGCAATATGTGTGTGTAGTTTGGGGGCAGTAGAGCCTGTTACTGCAAGACAAATCCAGAGCTAAAAGGATATGGCAGCCCTCCACACTGTAGTCTGATTGCATTAGACTGTGCACAGCACAAGAAATAAATATTTAGACAGGGTAGACGGCAGCCTGAACACATCTAAGTGTCAGTTCTGATCTGTGACAAGTGAAAAGCACCCTCCTCTTCCCGCGCTCACGTGAAGTTCACCACCTCTTGCTGTCTCAACCAGATGGTGTGCAGGCAGCGCTCTTCTGCTTCGTTCCTAGACAGCTAAAAACCACAGCCAATCTGCCATGTTATTGCTGTCTCTCTCTGTACTGGCTCATCTATCACTGCCAGCGCATCTACCGCAGTACACGCTCCCGCTCGGCCTGTTTACGATTAAAAAGGAAGGAAAAAGAAATCTCCAAGCCTTAAATTACAATTGGGCTTCAGCTGCACAGTGGGTAATTAAGAAATCTGGGAGCTTGCAACTTCCCAGGAGGTAGTGGACTTAATTAAAACTAAAGCAGTTCATTTGAAGAGACCCTCTTTCTGCCAGACTTCAGGCCCATGGAAACCCCTCACTGTAAGCTCCGAGTATTAGGATAAATGTTTTCATATGTAAATTGAGCAAGCATTCCTCGGTGCCCTGCCCACGGAGCTGCTTTATTGCTTCTCCCATACAGTTGTGCCCAGCAAACAACAAAAGGCAACCTGTGTTTATAGGGCACTGGCCTGACGTTCAAGAATCTGCACTCAAAATACTCAGCTGTGCCAAATGTCAGCAATGTGATGTGGGCAGGTCAAACACTGCTCTGCCTCATAGTTCCCCCACCAGGAAAAATGGGAACAATTTGTACTTCTCTCCCACTTAACCTGTGTAAAGCCAGAAACTTTTCAGAACAGGGACGGACTCCAATGACACAGAAGCACAGGAGCTTCTGTGGCACCCTCTCCTTCTCAGTGCCACCTCATACGCAATGGAAAGAGCAAATGAAAACCAGTGGACCACGTGCTCCATCTTCTATTCACAGCAGCTACGGCTGATCAGCGTAACACACAGCCCCAGCCCCATCCAGGCTCAGCAGCCGTGGCACAGGGGCCTTGCCGAGCGGGATGTGGGGCCGCTGTCCCCTCTGCGCTGCGGCACTTGACCCAATTACAGCTGCCGACAGCAGAAGGAGGGAAGAAAAAGTTAAGCAGCAATTTGTGCCAGCAGAGCTTCTGCTGGATTCAAACTAATTGCCCACCATTAGCTGTAATTGGCGTGCATTCTCCAATGCAGGCAAAGCCTGCGTTTGTTTTAAAAGGAGAAGCAACCATAGCTACAAGGGGTGAAGCAACCACAAGCACATTCCTTGTAGTAACACTAGTCACGGCAAGCACAGTGTCCTCAAGGATGCCACCTCAGTGCCAACCATGTTGCTCTTCCAATCACCCTGTGGAGGGCTTCATCACCCACCACAGAAGATGAAAGCAGTAAGCTGCACCTCCTAAAAATACCAATTGTAGTAAGGAACTAAACAGGTAGAGCACTAAACATATTGTCTAGCAATGCAGGTGAAGCCCAGAACACTTCAAGGCAGTGGATTGCCTACCGAAGCATCAGAGAAAGATGGCCAAGTGACCAGATGATGTCTTGTGCTAACAGGGTGTATTAAGATGATGCAATCAAAAAAATCACAAGCTGCAAAGGAGGCTCACAAGGCACTTGGGCAACGGTTTGCATGAGGCACATCCTGCCTGCTTGGACAAGACACAGCCTGGAATGGAAGTTGACAGCACAAAGGGAGGGAAAACACTGACAGTGACACAACCTGAAGTTGTGGCTGCCCAGCTCCTGTTCTGACATCTAAAAAAGCATTGGCCCACAACAGTGAACCAAGACAACTTAATTGCTCTTTCAAGGTAATTACTATTTAGTTAGCTGTTCCTCCTTCAATACACATCAGCCCGTCTGAGCTGGTTTAAGTCCCCAGTTGCAGTCTCCCTGGCTCTTTAGCATCACCCTGTTACAGCTTAGCTCAAACAGGGCCATCTCAAACACCACAGCAAAACAACAGGATCAGCCAGTGCTGAAAACAGTGGAATGAAATACCCAACATCCATAATTATTTCTTCCATGCAGCTTTTAACCATCACTCAACTTCCCTGGCAACTGTTCAAGTGTTCTCACAGCTCAGCTATTGCTGTACAAGAGGCTGAGGCTCTGTGGTGGAAAGCAGAAAAGATTACAATCGTTGGAAAAGATGACAGTAAAGTTTAACATAAGTGCTCTAAACATCAAGAAATAGATAAAAGAAATTAAAAAAACCCAAACTAACACCAGCATGACTTGGAAACGTGAAGGAAAACTAATAGAAGCAAGGTCTTCTCCTAGATTAACAACATTGGCTTCTTGCATCTGGCAGAGTTGACTGCAGAACCCCATCAGTTCATATCCATTCCCAGTAGCAGCAGCATGACACTGCCAGCACCATATTTACCTTAAGAGAAATACCACATTTTTGGGCAACCCAATACAGCCTGTCCTCCAGGACACAGGATGCTTGCTTCCCTGGTCCATGTACCCTCTTTTAAGTATTTGGAGATGGGCAGAAAAGCTAGATCCATTTGGGTTGACCCACTAGAGCTGTTCTCACTCCATACAACCAAAGCACAGCAAATTGGCAGCACCAGTGAATAAGAGCCTCCAGACAGTCATTACTTGAGGGGTGAAGCTTCTGTGTACCATTATAGAAGTCAGTAAGATAAGTTCTTGCTAGGTAAATAGGAAAGATGCCTTTGAAAACAAATTACAACTAATTACTCAAGTTGTCAGGAGTCAAGGCGGATTCTATGCATCCATTTCAATACATGAGAGTGTATAGGAGTTGTGCATAAACCTGTAACACAACAGTGGAAGAAGCTGAAAAGAAAAACAACTATTTTACACTAATAAAATCATTCAGACCAAGCAGGTAGCTGCCAATTCCTTTGTTTAAAAAGCCCCCATTGAATGCAGCAATTTTTCATTTCAAGTGTTTTGATGGTGACTCTATGTGCTGGCACCTGAATGTCTGCACAGATGAAACCACTGATGTTGCCAGTGTCTGCATGTGAAAGAAAAAAAACTTCAGTTTTCTTTCTTTCAGTCTATTCCTACTCAACTAAACACTTCACAAGTGTTTCAGAGCGCCCAAGTCCTCTTCAGTCTTAATTAGACCATTTATTCAGTGAAGTTCCCAAGATTTTTGGTGAGAACACTTCCTTGCATTGCATTCTGCTTTCCAAGGCTTGCACAACACAGACACCATACAAGAACATTTTCCAGTGGCCCTGCGAGCCACAGCACATGACGTGATGCCACTTCATCGTGGGGATGGCTCGATCCCACATTTTGATGTGCTTACCTCAAGTAGGGTGCTTTCATGCTATGTTTTCCCTTACCAACTGAGGTGGGAACAAGCCCAGACCACAAAGCAAGTTGTCTGACAAGGCCACGTCTTCCATTTCAATCTCAAAGCAGTTCATGTAAAGTGGATTTGACAAACTTACAATGGGAAGTTTGAAACTCATCCCCCAAGTACATCACGGATGCAGGGAACATTCAAGGACAAAGTTCTGACAAAGCATTGCAGTTCTGCCCAGCGTTCTGCTGTAGGTTTCAATAGTTTCCAGCAAAACTGCTGCAGGGCTGCTGGAGCAGGAGATTTCAAAGCTACCATGTTAAAGGAAAGCCTGGATGAGTACCTGAACAGAAGGCAAAGATTTATTTCTTGCCTAACGCCCACTTTAGCCCTCCAGCTGCTTTGTTTGTCCAGCTATTTGCCTCCTCTGAGGCACTGGAGTCAGTGTATGTGCCCATGAGGCTACAAGCGTATTAAAGAGCAAGAGACAAATTACTAGCTAGTGTTAATCCTCCTTACCTGTTACAGTTAGGAGAGTTTGGAGAGATAAAAAGAGTTGCTTTAAGCAGAGCTATGACAGAGACTTGGTGCCTCACACTTGGTCTTGATGATCAAAATCGCTAAAATGTAAGGATGTTCTAGTGAGACAGAAATGCAAAACCTGGCTAGGGGCTCATTTACAAGGATGCTTGTTTACTTCCTATCACTGGTGGCCCCAATTAGCTCACAGGCTGAGGATGTGTCTTCAGGGAACAGATTTTTTTATCATGGTCTCCAAAGGAGCACAATTAAAAGAGTTCAGGGCACCTTTGCCACAGTGGGAGCATCAAATCAAATGTGAAATAAGCAGGGAAGGCAACTGGATCACTTATTTCCCCTGAGAGGAAATGAAGCATGCTGACAGGCTGATAAAACCTCTAAAATCTGATCCTACTAGCCACATGATAAGGCCAAACAAATCCGACGCAAAGCTCTTCAGTGTTTCCCACAAGTGTACAACAGGCAAAGCAACATCAGCTGAAGATTAAATGAAGAAATCAACTTTCCGATACCACAGGAGCTGAGAGCTGTAACATTTCAGAAGCCTTTGAAACATAGCTCCCCACCCAGGTCTTTAAAGCCAAAAATCCACCCCCCAAGAAGCAAGCTCTGAAATACCACACAGGAATTCACGAGCTGAAGAAAATCCCCACGCACAAGGTCACTGTAAAACACTAAAGATACAACTCTGCAGAGGGAAAGGTTCCGCTGACCAGACTGAGCCTGCTCATGGCATCACCATCATGGTGATGAACATGGGAGCATGTTGGCAGAGGTCTTTACAGCCTGCTCAAATGGAGACAGAGCCCATCCTCCTTGGTAACTTATCCTCTGCACAAACAATTTTTCAGCCCTGGTCCAGATATTGCACTTACATTAAGACTTTGAGGCAGGTTGCCTACCTCTACCAACCACACTCAGTATTTCCCCTGTTAAAGCACTTGGGTTTAGTCTCTATTTGCAGCCTTACCACTGGCTGAGACAGAAGTGCTGGCCGCCTCCTGTCCACTAGCCCCATCCAGACCATGCTTCAGGTCTGAACCACCTCAGCTGGTGGACACATCCCTGAGGTGAAGCTGTCTAGCTGAAACCCATGGTAGCAGCCTGGTTTGCTTGAGAGGACATCGCTGCACTGCCTCCCCACCCACCCAGGAGATGCCAACACAAGACAGCAATTTCACAGCTCGCTTTTGCCACCCAGCAAGCGTAGGTGATCATTTTTGGCATCCCCCTTCATCTAAACCTCATCACGCATAACTTGCTCCTATGCTGTTGCTCTCCCAACTTCCCTGTTTTACGTCAACTCCTGAACTGCTTTCATAAGACCAACGGCAGCATTTCACAGTGCATTGGGTCTGGCTGAGATAATTTTCCCCACAGCAGCCCCCACAGTACTAAAGGTGGTGCTAACACAGCAGTGTTTTGGCTGCTGCTGAGAAGTGCTCCCACAGCATCAAGGCTCTCTCTCCAACATCCCCCTCACCAGTAGGCTGGGGGTGGGCAAGATCTTGGGAGGGGACAGAGCCAGGACAGCTGACTCAAACTGACTAAATGGTATTTCATACCATATGACATCTACTCAGCAATAAAAGCTAAGAGAAAAGAGGGGGGAGCATTAATTATTATGATATTCAACTTCTGAAGCAACTGCTACGTGTACTGAAGCCCTACTTCCCAAGAAGCAGCTGAACATCACCCACTGATGGGAAGTAGAGAATAAATCTTGCTTTCCTTTGCTTCTACACACAGCCTTTATTTTTGCTTTATTAAGCTACCTGTATCTTTATCCACAAGTGTGTTTTCCGCCTTATTTTCCTCTTCCTCTCCCCCATCCTGCTGAGGAGGGCAGTGACAGAACAGGTTGGTGGGCATGCGGCATCCAGCCGGGGTCAAACCACCACACCAGCACCAGACACTCAGCAGAAAAAGCTTTTCTCCTTGCTCTTTCTGCAAGATTAAGGAGCCGTGAGATCTTCTCATTTCAGGTCTCTACTAACCACAGTGAGGTAGGGAACACGAGTTTACCACATGTCTCCCGGACACTGAAGCCCTGAGCCATGCACACAGGGTGGATGGGGCAGGACAGTTTATGGAACCCTGGCGACCTCAGCACAAACAGTCCTGCCCCTTGAGCACAGCTACAAGGCACTGAGCAGGGTGTCCAGGATCCAAACACTCCACCCATGCATCAGACACCCAAAACTGAAGGCAAATTCTGCCTGCCATGTCAGGCAAACCGCCTGGACTCTGTGCCTCTGGGTTTTGGTTCACCTTCTGACTAGTCCACAATGCGTTTGGGATGAGAGCATCACCTCTTGTGCAAGGAGCTCACATCTCAGGGTGCCTGCATGTTATTTTTAGAACAGGTAATAAACTGTATTTTGAATTCTGGCCATTTATCTTACCAGATTCCCAAAACCCACCCTAGACTTGCTCAACTGGCAGGAAGGCGAACACTACAGACAGGCAGTGCGGTCACTCCCATCATTAGCCATTTGCAGGGCTTGGATCTGCAATGAAGAAGAAACCCAGCCACAAGCTTTCAGATTCCTGCTCCACAAGGAGCAGTGAGTATTTAATTTCTAGCACAGATCCCTGCAGCAAGCACACCCTGTCAGAAAGAAACCCTTGCAATGGAAGTCTCACACCTGCTCTGTCAAAATCTGTGCTGTGAATATGATACACATTCAATTTTCAAGGAACCAAACTGGCTGTGAAAGCTGAAAGCCAGAGCCTGCAGCTCAGCTGGAAGGGCTGGAGCTGAACCATTCGGATGAGGAAGCCCACATGCAGCCAAGGCTTCTTGGGACTACTCTCATTTTTCATAGTCAGGCTGCTGGGCAGATTGGACACTGCCACCTTCTCCAGGAGCTGCCAGGGGAGGCTGTGGACTTGTACTCAGCCAACTCCTCAGCTCCAGTAAAACGGCACCAACCAGGTGAGAAACAAAGAGACAATTTAAAATGATCCTTCCCTTCAAGAAGGGGAGGATCCCGAGCAGCCGTGCCTGTCCCATTCCCAAGTCTGTCAACATGGCACACTCATTCTTCTCCCTCTCAACTGGCCTTGCAATAAAGTATATAGACAGGAGCATTCTCCTTTGGGGCAGACACAAAGCTGCACTACAGAGCAAGAAAAAACCCCTTCCCTGAGCTCTTTCTAGCCAGTCCCATTAAAGCCTTACCACTTCACCACACCTCCCTAAGACTCCAGCCAGCCTTTGAATCCGCACACCCAGTGCTCTGTGGCAGCACAGCACACAGCTAATAAAAAACAATGTTTCAATTAACTTTTTACAACTTCTTGAAAACCATCTGTGTAATTCTGCAGCGCTTCCTTTTAATCCCACCGACAGAATTATGTTCATCTGCCTGAAACGCTGCATTTCACCATCACAAGATATCATTTGGTGGACATTACGGTCCATTACCTGCTGTTCTCCATCTCTCCAGCTTGTGCGTGCTGCTGCACACGGTGCTCTCCTGCACGAGTCCAGAGCAGCCCCAGCCCCACGGCTGTCCCACAGCCCCCTGCTCCCTACCACCAAGCAACAGAGAGTACAGAGGTTTTGCTTGTACAGCTGGGTACAAGTGCTCTTGAGCTACGTACCTGTCTCCCTGTTGCTTTGTTCCTTTAAACAGCTGTTTATGCCCATGCACAGAGAGTTTTCAGCATTTTACACCCACTTTTGGCAAATGATGAGCAGCACACTGGGAACACAACAGCCCAGCACACATCTGGACACGTGGAGCACTCTAAGCCTCACCAACATCCCATGGGACAGGGCAGGACCCCAGAGGAGGGCTGCAAGCAGGGAGCTTGCAAGCTCAGAGGCACTAGTGGGGCAGCCTCGTCAGCACAGGGTCTCGCTGTCTCGCTGCCCTGCTCCGGGAAGCTGGGATATCCCCTCGCTCCCCTCCTTGCTCTGCTTTTCCCTTTTGTCTACTGAGCAGGCAAGTGCTCCCAGGTTACATTTGCACAGCCCTCAGCACCATGTGTTCCTGCAGCACAAGTCATCTTGTCATAAAAGTTGGAGAATGGGGCTGCCTCTGTTCCCTTCAGCTCTCCTACTAAAAAGGCTTCACCCCCCCCGATTTAGCAGAGCTATCTTAAGGAGCTGCTTTTAATTTTGTAGTCTTCTGGTGGGTTTTTAGTCTTCACAAGAAATTAAGAACAAGACAATAGTTTTGAAACCATATTAAAGGGCAATTGCATAGAACTGGGCCACCTGCTCCCTCCAGGAGGCATTCTGAGCATTGTTAAATAACAGGGATGGCAACAGCACCACTGCTGAAAATCCAACCATCAGCCAAGAGAAAGAGTTAAAAGACTGATGTGGGCTCCAGCAGTTATGCCTGTCCCCAGGCTCCCAGGCAGCTCCTCAGAGGTGCCTGACACCTCCTGGTATCTCTCTATCTGCCTGACAGAGTAAACATCAGGCTGATTTTTGCAAGTGGCTGTCACACAAGGGACTTAGCCACCAACAATTAAGGTAGCAGTTGTAGTGTGTAAACCTTTGAAATGGAGATTTCATGGCAAAGTGAAGGGTTGGGTGTTTGTTTTATTTTTTGCTTCCTACAAATCCAAATGCTGTTGGATTGGAATGTCAGAAAAAACAGTGCTAAAAAATTCATAACAACCCCTCCAAGCTAGAAGAGTGGCTGCTTATTGTGTTTACTTAGCCACTGTCTGGGAGCCTGAAGCCTGATTTCACCCCAATCCACTCATAAACATCTACATCAACGTCGTACAGATTAGGGTGAAATACCAACAGCAACACGGATCTGCCTACAGAGATCACGGCATGAAGGAAACAAACCCCCTTGGTGTTCTTTCTTTAAAAAGCCACCCTTTCAGCAGTAGCAATATGCACCTTGCTCCTCCTTGCTATGTTCTCCCTTACCTGCTCTGCCCAGTGCCCTCTGCTGAAGGATCAACAGCCCAAACGAAAGCCTGCAGGTGACAGCGTCGGAGCCAGCCGAGGCC
Organism: Strigops habroptila; assembly: GCF_004027225.2. Classification (NCBI taxonomy): domain Eukaryota; kingdom Metazoa; phylum Chordata; class Aves; order Psittaciformes; family Psittacidae; genus Strigops; species Strigops habroptila. The sequence goes on from NC_044281.2 coordinate 4,291,174, forward strand.
ACTGCTGTGTGGCACATGGCACTGATTTCTCATGAACCCACAACCTCATTTATCCTGTGGTGCTCTCACAGGAGACACCACAACATCCTATTGACTGGGAAGTTGTTGAAGCTGTTACTCTTGCTAAAGAGGAAGGACTCCTCACTGGAAGATGAGGACTGTGAGTTTGCCTGTGTATGTTTTCTCCATCCTGCCTACACAGGAAAGGTTAAAGCTAATATCAAGAGATACCAATTGCTCAAAATCATGACCTGATAGGGAGAGATTATTACCCTGAAATGGCTCATTTAAAAGGAGGCAGCTAATAGCTATGCCTAAACCCTGGAAATTCCTTCAGAATATATAGTATCCTTTTACTGACGATGTGCTGCTTTGTATTTTTTTAACAAAACCCCAAAAGCCTCAGCTTGAAACTACTCAATTGGAGGTACCAACGATTCAGTGCTTTGACTTTTGCATTCTGTGCTTTTAAAGTGTAATACCTTTCTCACCCTCTTCCATGTTGCTGTCTGGAAAACCACAGAAAAGCACCCTAAAATAAACTATTTTGGCAAATTGTTTACACAGAGAAGAGTGAGGCCTCTTACCCCCAAGGATTTCCTGGACCAAAATAGGTTGTCCTATTTTGCATGGAGAGGAGACCCTTTGCAAGCCACAACCAGCACAATGGCAGAAAGGAAGCCCAAGTGCTAAAACCTAAGAAAGGTCAATAAAATCAAACAACATAGCTAGAGCCTGTTTTCTTACAAAGATGCACAGGTTTGTTTGATAAGCTGGTGTGTTCAGGGTGAGAAAACATCCCCAACAAATGCATCTCTGAAGCCCCCACATCTTTAGTATTTCTAAGCAGCTGCAACACCAGCCACTTCACAGAGCAACTTTGTGCAGTATCCACCCACCTTCACTAATGCTCTTAAGCTTCCATTCCCACAGCAGCTCAACAGCTCTATCGTTAGAGGCTGCCAAACCATCCCCTCCAGCACAGTACAGGGCTACTGGTTCTCTTTGGGGTAACAGAGGCCCAGGAAGGCTTCCCAGCTTTCCTGGAATACCAGATCTGTCCCTCCAGTTTGCAAGCTGAAACCAGCTGAACGCTGTAAACAAGCGTCAGGGCAAATCCTCAGCCACTTGCAACCAGCAGTGCTCTCTTGATCCGCTCTAAACTGGACTCTTCATCAGGGACTGTAGTGCCAGGATAAGGGGGAATGGGTTTAAACTAAAACAGGGGAAGTTCAGGTTGGATATAAGGAAGAAGTTCTTTTCTGTGAGGGTGATGAGGCACTAGAACAGGTTGCCCAAAGAAGTGATAAATGCTCCATCCCTGACAGTGTTCAAGGCCAGGTTGGACACAGGGCCTTGGGTGACATGGCCTAGTGTGAGGTCCCTGCCCATGGCAGGGGGTTGGAACTGGATGATCTTAAGGTCCTTTCCAACCCAATCCATTCTACGATTCTATGGTATTTAAACAAGCCGAGCACAGGGCTTGTTTGGTGCCCAAGGTGCGAGATGAGGCCCCCTTTGCCTAACCTCCCAGTCGTGCACATCTGTGCTTGTGCAAGTGGAGAAAGGGAGCTGTGACTTCCCCTGCAGTAATAGCTACACACTCGATGCCACATCATCTCTTTTATGTCAAGTACACTCCGTTCAATCACACACACACACAAAGTCCTTTCTTGCAGGAAGAAAGGACTCTCAGTTATACTGAAAGCTATAGGGCTAAGTGGCTATAAGCAAGACCTTGATATGAAGGGATTAGTCCCTCGAACAAAAATCTGCCACATCAGGCATGAGCATAGCAAGCTGCAATACAGCCCAACAGAGACAATGCAACAGAAGTCTCCTGCCATAAAAATAAATAGATCAAGGAACACTTCAAAGAGCTCCATAAAAGCAGAATGATAATCCAGGTTTTCTACAAACCCATTTCCTAGCCCAGTGCTGGCAGAAGAGTTTCACCCAGCTGCATGGGAGCCCCGAGCTGAGCACCCTTCCAGGGAGTCACCTCGAGGGGCTGAACCCCCCTGTCTCTCCCAGAAGATGGGCTGGCAGCTGCCACCAGCTCGCTGCAAAGCCTGGTCCAGAGGCTCCTGTCCTCAGGTGCTTCTGGTGTGGCTTTTGAAAGAGAAAGGGAGAGAACATACCCCGAGTAAACAAGGGCTTTGTTCCAGCCCTTCTTGCTACTCTCACCCCCAACCAAATTTCTCTGAAACTCAGGAGCAGCAGCTGTCCTCTGGAGATGCTCAGCAGCAATCTGTCTCGTTTCACAAAAAGGCCTTTCCATTTGCAGCACCTTCTGGGTATGAGCTAAAGTATTTTACACAGAATTCTCATTTTTTAGACTTGAGTTTCTGAAGTGCTCTAAGCATTAAAAAACCCAAACAAACCACACACCAAAAAGACACTGCCTGCATTGCTTTAAACCACACAACTGAGGCTGTACCTGGAAGGAAAGACTCCACCTCTCTCGGTCACCACTCACACAACAGATGAGCTTTTGTAAAGAACAGATCTAGCCTTCCCACATGTTTCACAGCCTTCGGGCTAGTGATGGACATCTGGTATTGTCTGAAAGAGCAGAAGGACAAGATGCATCTCCTTGGTAGCAGGGCCATCAGCTGCTGGCTAGGTATTAAAATCAAAGACCTCCATGTACTGCCTGAGGTAAAAACCCTATTTATTTGTTGGAGACTTCAGCCTCCAGATCCTCCTCCTTCCCTAATGGTATTTGTTTCCACATCTGTGCTTGTCTGAGGAGGTGTGAAACAGAACTCATTATCAAGATAAATGACCTAAACCACAAGCCTCCAGAAGTGACAAAAGCAAAGGTTACACAGCACTGTACAGATGCAGGAACTCCAATGCACAAATCCAGGTTAATCTACCACAGAAGGTAACTTGGTGGCAAACCAAGTCCCAGGTCATTACATCTCTCATGCAGAAGAAAAGTTGACATGGAATCTTTCAAGCCAGCTTACAAGAAGCAGCCCTGCAATATGCCCATCAACCCTCCCCTTTCCAAACCATTACCAGCATGGACAAATGCAGATGAGACTTCTGCTGAGGTTCATCACCACGCTCAGGTTCAGCAGAGGCAGCATTTAGCCAGCCCAGCCCCAGGCTGCCTAATTAAGCATGGCCACATACTGCTCCCAGGTCCCTGTTGTGCAGCTCCAAGGAATGCAGGACTGCCTGGTTTTTGAGCATCTCACTTTGCAGATTTTTAGGAGAGCAGAGATGCTACTGATTTAGCAACCCACGATTTTTGGTGCCACTGCTGAGGTTTACTTTTGTTTGCCCCATGAATTGTACAGAAGGAAAGAAGCCAAGTTCTCCCACCTGCACAGCGAGGGAGACATTGAGTACAACATAAAGCTTTCTCAAAGTATCTGGAATTTTTCCCTCCCCATCTTCCTACTCCTACAATTACACTTCAAGCCCAGAGCAAGCTCTGCAAACTTCTATTTCCTCCTTGAGCCATTCCAACCCATGATTTCTGGTGCAGGTAAAACCTCCCAGCACACAGGCTTTGCCCCCCACTGCATTTGAAGGAGGCTATTTTCCTTAGACACAGCAAAGGCCTGGCTGGCCTTCAAGCTTTGGGTACAGACTGTGGTTAAGTTAGTTCATATTTCCCCTGCACTGGCTCACTGTCCCTTAGTCATGGGAGGAATGAAATAAGCTCAAATCACCATTTTATCTTACAAGTCAATGGAGCTCTAAATTGCCTTTAAATCTGAGGTCTAGGCTACCCTTCTGCACAGCAAACAGCCTTCTCACAGCATCTGCAGGGGCTGGAGAGTAACCACGCTCCTGCTTGCTTCCCAGGTCAGACTACTGGTATTAATATCCCAGCTACAGCTCAGCTTGGTCCCTGCCAAGGGTCTCTCTTGCCTCCTACTCCTCATACAAGAGCTCAGAAATTTCCTCACTGATCTCTCTTCCTGAGGGCTCCCAATACCAGCAGCAGCAGAGAGAATAATTACTTCTTCCACAGCTCTTTGTTGCTGAACTATGAACCTTTGTGCTGAGGTCTCTCAGAGCGTATTTTGACAGAGCAGAGAGAAAGGTTGGTTGTGCCTTGCACCAGGGCAGCAGCATGGCCAGCCTTGAAAATCAGGCACATTCGCCCTTGTTTCTTCCAGCAGCCTCCTCCCATTGACAGGGCTATGGGTGCAAGAGGCTCTTAGACAGCTTTCAGCCAAAGGGAGATCAATAAAACCAGCTGCCACAGCCAAAGACACAGAGGAATAGGTACAACTTGCACGTATTTGGGATTTGTACATTCCAGCAAAGCACACGGTCAGCTGAAAATAACTTGTGAGCAGTGACACATCACTTCCTAAATCCTCTATCTGCACACAAAACAGGACCCCGCTGATGCACAGCTTCACTCTGAGGAAGCCACCCTTTGCCTGCACCCCCAGGAACAGAGGTGGTGGCCCACCCTGGCATGGTGGGGACTGCTATTTCCCGATGTTAAACTGCAGCACGCAGAGAGGGGGAGCTCAGAGGACAGGTCTGCCCACCTTGACTGATTTCTGCAAACATCTGCATGTGAAAGTCAGCATAAGCTTTGAGTGAGCAATTCAAAGCCCTGATCTGCAAATACCAGTTCAACTGGATGCCACTGGGTGTGGTGGATGCAAAAGGTAAATAGGTGCTTACATGCACTAATGTAGTGGGAGAAAAGGGACTTGGGCTACACAGCAGCTTCTGGGTAGCATCCAAGAGGGTCCAGGGCTGATCCCTGTTGATGCTGGGCTGAATGGACTCAGCACAAAAAGTGATCTGTAGAAGACAGTCCCTAAATCATGAAAAAAAATAATAGTTATAGCCATAACCTAGTCCTTCTTTTGGTTTATCTCTGTATGTGCCCTCATTTGGCATGAAGACAATGTCATTCACCTGTTCAAGTCCTGAAGGAACTGGGTAAATGCTAATCTTTCAGGTGGCTGGTTGTTCTGGTGAGTCAAAGCACTGATTATCACTGCTGGAACTCCACGTGCTTTGCTGCCAGGTCTAGTTATTAAAGAAACTTTACACATTTGATGAAGGATTTCCTCCTCCAGAAAAGATGAAATCCTCTTTACAGCTCATGTTGTTTACATGTCTAATCTATTCAGTTCTGCCCATCAGCTCTGCCCAGCATGCCCATTATAGCTGAAACTCCTGGTCAGAATAGGCAGACAAAATACATTATTTATGATGTGGAAAATTCAGATTTCAAACCTATGGCTTTCCTCAAGACTCTCTTTCTTGCTTGTTTGGATACACAGTAAGACACAGCTCCAGTTTATATTTTTCTGCTTGTCATTTCTGGTTTTGTTGCAAGTCTAAAGAAAAAAGGCATTAAGAAAAATGATGTTCAGTCCTCTTAGCTTATATGTGATTAAAACATTGGCTAAAATAGTGCTGGGATGTGATTTTACATTCCTTTTTTTAATATACATATATAATGAAATGGTACTGCTGAAGGTAATCCATGGCATGTGTGTGTTATTTATTGTGCTTTACCTATTGTGAAGAATGCTCATCATGGCAAAGCGATGAGCAAAACCACCCTGAAAACCAGCTCCCAGGTAACCTGATGAAGCCTTCCTGGTAAAACTCTAGAGATGTCTCCAGTTTGGGCTCGGTGAAGGATTAAGAATCATAGAATCATAGAATGGTTTGGGTTGGAAAGGACCTTAAGATCATTCAGTTCCAACCCCCTGCCACAGGCAGGGACACCTCACACTAGATCATGTCACCCAAGGCTCTGTCCAACCCAGCCCTGAACACTGCCAGGGATGGAGCATTTACCACTTCTTTGGCACCCTGTTCCAGCACCTCAGCACCCTCACAGGGAAGAACTTCTTCCTCAAATCTAACCTAAACTTCCCCTGTTTAAGCTTAAACCCATCACCCCTTGTCCTATCACTACAGTCCTGATGAACAGTCCCTCCCCAGCATCCTTACAGCCCCCTTCAGACACTGGAAGCTGCTATCATTATTTCAAAATATTTAATGGAAGAATGGAAGAGCGTGTGTGTGGGTATAAAGAGCACGTGTAAATCGATGAGGAACCATGACCCTTATAGCAACGTTCTCCATCACAGACCCTGTGTACGTGGGCTGTGTGTCACACCAGGATGTTCGTGTACCTGTTTAAGCAAATGCATGCATACACTGAGGCCTGGTCAATGGGCTTGTCAACAGCTTTAAATGCCTTGCTGAATCAGAGCCTGCCTGAGAAAGCAGTTTCTCAGGAGAAAAGAATGATGCAGTTGAAGACCACCTCACATTGCATTTGAAAAAAATGCAGAATTCAAGCTCTGTGGACAATGCAGTTCCTCAAATATTTTCTAAATGCTCACTACTGTGACCCTAATGCACTTTTAATAACATTTGTGGCATGTATTTGTTCTATTACATACCCTCCATCTGCCCAGCAAACAAAATAATGCCCTGGCCTGACTTCTTGATTCATTATCCCTGCTTCGAACTGTTCAGGGAGCAACCAGATTAACACATCTCAACTTTCTTTCCTCCAGGCAGGGAGGGATGCCCCCAGGAAGACACTGTGCCCATATGAAGAGGGTGCACGCTGCAGCAGAGCACTTGTATCACTGCAGCACTTCTAGGAGCACCCAGCAGCCAAGGCAGCACAGCTGCAGTGCTATCAGGATTGCTATCAGTGCATTGAACAGGAGGTGAGACCACACACAGGTCTCAACTGGCAATTGCCTCAAAGCATCTCCCATGTTCCACATCCAAACCTTCAATTAGTTCAACAGCACAAAGCTCCTCATCCTGTCCCTAAAGCAACGATGGGGTACCAGATTTCAGCACACCAAGGTCTGTCCTTCAATCTTCTAGACCAGAGCCTGGAGGAGAATACCTTAATATTTCTAGATCTACCTGTCACAGAGAAAGTTATTCTAGAAGGTATCTTGCAAAGGTTGTATCTTTAGGAAAAGAAGTACTGCCTTCCAGATTCAAACCTAACAATTCTGGTTACAGACTGACCACTAAACCACCAAAAGAGTGTGTCATCCATTCTGGCCTTGTCCCGAGGGAGGCTGCAACAACAACTACTGGCATTTTACTGGCACACCATGGTTCAAGTATGGCAGCAGCAGGAGGACTGGAGGCCTTCCATAAAACAGAAATATTGCTTGTTTTCAGGAATTGCGACTCAGCCAAATACCTCCCAAGTTATTAAAATTTCTTAAGCCCTGGAGCTTTTTATGGAGCTGTGGTGCTGCAATCATTTTGTTATTTACTTCTATTAATAATTAGCCATTTTACTAAGTGACAGAAAATAACGTCCAAAAACTTGAAACTACCTTAAAATGCATAATTCTTTCCCCAAGAGCAGCTGTGGTATTAGGATGGTATTATGATGAATATCTGTTTTGAAACAGCCCCCAGAAATCCCACAACACACTGGCTCTTCTGACAGCCCTCCTGCAGCATCTGCTACCACCTGACAGACCTCACCTTGCAACAGCATCGGCTTTCCTGTGGTCAAGGGGAGCACCCAGCAGAGATGTGACATGTGCACAGAGCTGCAGCAGGGTGAGTGCCGCTGCCCCTGCAGGGGAAGCTGCTGCTGAACCCCCTTTCAGCTGCAGAAGGAGCCCAGCTCAACACCCTCAGGTGAACACGCATCCAGGGACCATCAAACACTGGGTGAAGCTTGGCCATGTACGAGCTATGAACAGCAAAACTGAGTTATATTGCTTTGCATCAATGCTCCCTGCCTATTTGTTTGGTTGGGTTTGTTTTGTTTAAACAAAAGCAATCAGAAATTAAGTGCCTGACTCCCACACGCATGCACAGGCTGACCACACTCATCTCCACGTCAAACACAACCTGGTAGCTACAGGGCTCATGCCATGTCCCATCACACACAATTGAGAAACACCGTATTTTAAACAAGGTCACTCTTCTGACCATAGTGGCACTTTAAGATGCTGTTGGCACTTGCAAATGTGGAAAAATGAAACCATATGAAGATGCCAGAGGTGAGAACTGCTGAGGTTTTAGAGATTCTGTGGTTAGCAGAAGAAGGAACTGATATCATCACTGTCTCTGTGGTATTGTGGAACAGTCTGACTCAGAGTTCCCCTCCTCCCGTGTTGCTTCCTCATAGTATTAAAAACTTACACTGAAAATCAGCTTGCTCAGTGTATCATTTTCTGTAATGATCAGACCAAGGTCTATAAATCACAGAATCACAACAAAAGGATCAATAGGTCCATCGAGGTAGGGGAGTTGGAGGAGAAGGAGTATTTTCCCAACATATTACCAACAGTCACACAGTAGGACTGGCTCTATTCCCAAGAAGCAGAGTGTGACCTGTTGATTTTGAAGCTCTTGGCCCAGCACAAAAGAGGTCACGTCCACTTCTGGATACATCTCTTCTCTACACAGTGCAATGCCTTCCGAATGCAACAGGCAGAAAAACACATATATTGGTGCAATTAAATCAATCACAGCATTTGCGTAGCACTATCACAACTTCTTCTGGGAGGCTTGCAAAGGGCTAAATGTCAAAACCATCTCGGCTAAGAAATTAATATTCAAACAGGTATTAAAGCACACAGTAGCTGTATACAGTGACTCCCCCTGCACTTAGCAGCAGCATTTCTCATGAGGCAGGGATGAGAAAAACTTCCCAGCAAACAAAGCAAAGCAAGCAGGGGCTGCTCATGATCCGGTTTGTTTTGACCCAACTCCATTGCTCAACAGTTGCTGTTGAGCTTTAGGACAAAGAGGCGTTTAGCAGCCGGTGCAGCGAGCTCGTGTACCCTCGCCTGTCCCCCTGCCATTACGCTGCTGTTCGACGCCAAGCGAGCACTCTGAACAAAATGTTTAATTTGCAGGCATGTGCGATTCCCTTTTTGATTATCCATCTCCCCACACAATAAAATCCAGCTGATGCAGAACTCGGCAAGTGCTGCCAAGTCAAACTGCAGGCAAAGGTTCATTTAGCAGCACAGAAACACCTTTGAAATTCTCGTTTATTGGATTCTGCTGCCAATCACATTAATTCCAATACAAATGTCAAAATAAGATTAAAAAGAGAAGTTGCCTGATTAAAGAAGTGAGCAACAAGGAGGGCTCTTTACATACAGTTTAAAACAAAAGGCCCGCTTAAATGAAGCAACTCACTTTTCTGCAACTGCAGGCAAATGGAAACTCTTGAAATCAAGAGGCAGTTATTTAGCCTGGATAAATCAGCAAGAACTCAGTACCACCATCAGCTGCTTTTGGTGACACCAGTCCCAGACAAGAACTTCTCTGAGGTGTTTCATTCTGTCTTATTAAAATCAAAAGGAAACAAACATCTACCTTCTCAAGTAGAGATTCACCTTATACATCATCCACATCCCAAGTCCACCATAGCAAAACCTTAAGCATTTAACACCCAGCTTTACTTTTGACACACATCTGGCCAACCAAGCACAAGCCAGGACTTTGCCAAATAGGCAGTAACTGGACCTCCCTAGCTCGATGGAACAGGCACCCACCATGTAACCCACTAAAACACAAGAGGAAGAATATTGAAAGGGGATGAGTCTCTTTTGCTGGCAATTTACTGATTTCAACATGCTCCAGACAACATTTTACTTCTACCATCATTTTGGGTGGTACAGGTTTTTGGTAGTTTCAATATATATTGGGTCACTCTGTGATCTGGAAAATGCAAGAAAATCTATTCCTGAGCAGAAACTGCTTGCCTCTATGCTGGTAAAATCTGCAAGAGACAGACAAGCAGCATAGCCCACCATGCATACAGAAAGAGTAAATAAGGTGGGGTTTTTTTCAGATACATACAGATATATATATGCTTTGTATTTTATTATTCATGGCTTTGTTTTCATGCATGTGTTAGTAGACATTCCCCACTGAAAAAGACATTTTACTAAGGTCAAGCCAGGAAGTGCTACAATTAAGACAGCACATCTAGCCACAATCAATTCTTCTGCATGTATGTCCTAATGCCCTCTCTGCTAATAACATCAAACCCATTTCTAGGATTCATTTTCTTCTTCTGCAAGCAGGCTTTGCCTTAACCCAGGGCTGCTTAGTTTACTCAGAGGTACACGACCTCACTGCACACAGAAGTCCCCTTTTCACCCGCCAGCCCACAGACAATAGCGGGTGGACACAAACCTCTGGCACACGGAGAGCCTAACCAAGCACTTCTCCTGAAGCGACATCTCTCGGAGGCTCTGTGGGCCATCCATTGCACATCACATCCAATTCGGCTCCTATTCCTCGCTCAGGCCTTCCGTGCTTGCACCTCAGCTCAGGGATGTGAGAAGACAATGGGGGAAAAGAGGCTGAAACATCTGGACCTTGGGTAGCTTACACCAAAAATAACTTGCATTTGCATGACTAACTCGCACAAGCCAAAAGCGACCTTCCCAGCTCTGAATAGTCGGTTCCAATAGGACTGAAGGCCCTCGAGACCTCTGGGCAAGAATCTAGTGTGGCAGGATATGAGGCTACACGACCTGCCTCACGTTTTTCTAGCTCACATGGAAACCTGCCAAGACTCCTCTTTCCACAGCTCCTAATGGGAAACTGTTCCAGAACTTTGCTCTCTAGCCAGGTAAAAGCTCTCCTTCATTTCCAAGCCCAAACCAAACTGTGAGTACTTTAAAGCATCCTGCACCCACATTAGAACCCTGCTGCCTCTGCTCCTTTCCAGCCTCTTCAAAACTAACCTCTTTCCACCCCTCTCACCCATGTATGGCAAGGATCAAAGCAGACCATCACATAGACAGCTGTGACTAAACACATCTTCACAAGGCAAAACACAGCTTCATGTGTCACAGCTGCATAAAAATGCCTCATGAAGATACGAGCTGCTCAACAAAAAAACCTGCATTAAACTGGCCAATTCATCAATTGCTGTCTTTGCCAATTAAGTAAAACCAGAGCTCCTCTATCTTATAATATAATGATAACTGTGAACCACAGGGGTTCGAGCAACTCCAACTTCTCTCACCTTCATATCCTATCTCCCAGTAACCACTGAAGCAGCATTTACTATATAGGACACAGAGCAGTTGTGCTAATGGGTCCCTGCAGACCTTATGGTGTGCTTTGCTGCTAAAGCAATTTTCATTGTTTAACTCCAACACACTCTAAGTGAACAAAGCGTTTTCCAAATGATCTCATGCTCAAATGACTTGGAGCTGGTGGCCCTTCCGCTTCCTTCCTTATTCCCACCTTTTTCCTTGAAATGCTTATGCTTGTCATGTCTTTCACTCCCAAGAGCAAATAAAGGCACCATGGACTGCATCAAGCATCTCAGCAGCTTCCCCACTGACATCTTCTCCCAGTCTCCCTTGTGAAATAAGGATGTGGCACCGGGAAAGAGGTTGGCCTTATCTGGCCAACTTACTGGGCGGGTTGGGTAGCAGGGAGAGAAGTTCCCAAAGCTCCCTTCCCTTGTAAAGGCAGGGAGCTGTGACAGATGTGCTCAATACAGGAACATGGTGGGGGTAAAAAAGCCAGACGCACCCAGTTTGCTCACAAGCTTTTTGACACAGAGATAAGATTTTCGTTTCAATGAAGCAATTTCCTTCTTTTAAACATGCAATTACTGCACTCAATCAAAGCAGTAAATTAGTTGGGTAAACACAGAACCCCCACAAGACTCAAAAATGTTCAGTGAAAAATAATGGTGTTTTAAAGCGCATCTGTCCACGCTGCATTTGAAACTTGAGTTTTAAACATTTCAGCTTGTACCAAACCAAGGCATTGCACTATTCCCCTTCCATTTTATAACTACTTTCCAAGCTTTTTACCTCCCCCCATCCCTTCACTTGTGCAAAATATGGGTAGGTCTGACAATGAAGTCAATGGTTTTGCTCCAGTCTCCCTCCAAAGGCCATCAGGATGGATGATCACATGTTTATCGTTGATCCTTGCAGTAAAGTCAAGAGTTATGATGAGGATGATATATCCAGCCCAAACTTCTGGAAGTCAGGCTTCCTTGGAAATACATAGCAGAGTATCGGCATCCATACCTACCCCTAAATTTTGTTTCCAACAATGTTATTCACAGAAACAAGAAAGCGTCATTTCCCCTCGTCTAGCAGATGAACAAAACAAAGCTGAAATTCAAGCTATGCAGGAGCATATTTAATTTCACCTTAATAAATCTTTTCCCACTAAGACAAGCTGATATCACGTGACCTTCCATGCTCCAAAATGTGCCATTAGGGCCGGCTTTGTCACAGCCATGTTTATCTCATAGACATTTTAGAGGAAATCACAGATGAGCTTCCTACTGTGGTGACAGGAGCTATTTTCACTACAATGCTGTGCTAATGCAACAGCACAGATCATTACTAGATAGCACATATCCAGTTATCATGTCTGGGAGCAACGAGTCAACTCTAGTACAGACAGGAGCTTTCAGTGGAATTGTGCCAGCAGCAGACTGAACTGGAGCAGAGGTGGTAATATTGTTTTCAAAACACTCTCAAATCAAGCTGCCTATTCACACACTACAGTTCGATTTAAAACAATATCTAAGGGTATAAAAATTAGCGTTCCTTGGACAGTCAACTGTAGGAAGCCTATTGGCTAAACCAAATCTTTTAAATTATATTTATGATACTAAAACAACAGCAGTGATTTCTGTGTTTCTGGTAATTGCTAACATCCCATGCCTACCTTACTGACCCAGTGCTTAGATGCTAATGTGGCAGATACCTGATCCATGCCTTGGAGCGACTGACAGTTGATGGAGTAACTGGTAAGTGATTCACAGCCTCTACAGGGAAGTCTTTAGCAATTTTAGTTTGAGACTGAATAGATTCGTTTTGGTATATTTTAAAACATTAAAGTTCTGCATTTTCTTTTCGAAAGGTCAGCTCTGCACCACCTGCCTTTCCCTCCTTGTAGATAAACCCCATGTTACATGTGCAGTCACATTAATTACCAACAGCAGGGAAACTGAGGCAGGGACCCACAGCCCCTGGCAAGCCCTGTAATGCCTGTAGATACAAGTGTAGCAGGGGTAGCTCAGGAAACCCAGCCAGAGGGGATGATGTTCATACAGGGCTGCCTTCTCACAGCAGTAGCAATGACAGGGGAGAAGCCCCCATTAGCACACCATGATTCTGCATTCTCTCCTGTTTGAACCTCAGCCACAAACAGACTCTCTCTTCTTCACGGAGGGCTTTGGCTGGCACTGCAAGCACAAGGGTGCTGTAAGTCAGTAGCTCTGTCTACAACACTGGAAAAATCAAATTAGCCTCATTACGTCTTCATCAGGTCCTTTGTCTTTGTTCAGTGGGCTTGGAAGAGAGTGGGCCCTGTGTGTTATTCAGAGCATGACTGCTCCGCTCTGGCTGGCTTTCTGCGCCTCCCATAATGTCCTTTATGGATAATACTTTTTCTTTTTAAGCATTCTTATAAGTACTAAAAAGTAGAGGAAGGACAATCCTCTCATTTAGCCCTGCTTGCAGAGATTGCCAAGGCCCGACTGGTACTCAGAGCATGCAACCAACAGATAAATTTGTTAATTTTTATATATTGCTGGAGAAAGAAAAAGTATAATAAATCTTAGCATACTTCAGGTATCTGCTGCCAAACTGTACCAGATACCTGATTTCTCTTTTCTCATGGTAAAGTTTGAGACTCCCCCACTCCTAGGACAGCCAACAAACACAACTGCTCCAACACAAGCCTTGTTCAATCCCTTTGAAGGCATTTATTTTTACCAAGTAGATACAAGTTAAAAGGGTGCATCAATTAGTCCTATCTCAAAATTCTCCTCCCTGGAAAGCCTGCAGAGGATGCTTGGACAAGAAACAAAAGTCTTTTTCAATGTGGCCCTAGAGCACAAAATAAATACAATACACTCGAGGTCAACCTTTTTGCAGGCTGCTAAACCGAGCCTGCAAGATGGAAAGAAACAAACACCCAAAAATACTTCTTATAATCACCTAGATGTAGGAGGGAACAGTTCCCTGCCCCAACAGGAGCTTTACCTTGGCAGAATGTAAAGCTATCACTGGCACACTGCCGCAGGACTCTGTATCCGCTCTCGTCTTCCCAAGAGGAAAGAACATCCGCGGTTGCTTTGAGCCTCGGGGAACCCACAGGAGCCCCTTGGCCGCAGATTCCCCAAACACTGACTCTGCAATAAAGGATTTTTAACTTCCAAAAGCAAAAATAAAAGAAATAAACCTGGAAAAAATCCCTAAGCTTGCAGCCCTTTCCATTGCAGACCCTGTGGCACATAGGAGGCATGTGCATTTATACCATTAAAAAGAAGCACCTGACAGCTGTGCCCTGCAGAGCATCCCAAAAGTCATGGTCCTGCCAGCAAGCCCTGCTCCCTCAAAGCCTACAGCACTGAAGAGCTACCCCAACCCTTTCCCTGCCCTCTCGGCTCTCCCCTTCTGCCCTCACCCTGGGGCAGGTTCCTTTTCTGCTTAATTTTTTTTGTTTTCACTATTTAATTTAATTTCTTAGAAAAGCTAGGTCATAAGCCATCTGATGACTTTGTAAATGCAAAGGGCCAATGTTGTGGAACAGACAATCTAATGACATAGTGTTTAGTGTTCCCTAAAGCGGGAGACAGATGAAGAGAAACGGTGAACCGGCAACCTTAGCATAATTAAGACAAGCCTGAGTGCTTGCTGTAGTGCCATTACATTAATCTCACACCAGTGGCACCTGGCTAAAATTTATGAGATATGTAAAAAGGGCCTTTCTGAATGACCTTGATAAGACAGTGTTATTTATCACGTGAGGGAGCAAGCAAGGATGCTAGGTGGGAGGGGGAGAAACTAGCTAGGAGGGAGATGAGAAGCCGTGGACCAAAATCTGCTTACACCTGAGATTTTAAACACTCCTATGCTTGTACAGTAGTTGCAGCTGGCAACTATAATCAATCAATACAATTTGGTATTACTAGAACACTACAGAAGGTATCAGTGGGTTCAGCTCAGTACAGCCTTGTGAAGCTGAAACACAAAGCAGGCAGGTTTTAACACCCGAGAATTCCCTCTTACTCTTCAAAATTCTCCTATCATGAAATAAAGTGAAACTTGCACATAAAATAGTGACCTCGCATTGGAAAAAAGATCTCTGCACTAGAATTATATAGTGTATATAACAGCACAAAATTGATAAATATATATATATGATGATTTGACGCATTCCCAATGTTCTAAAGGTACAAAAAGCTGAGCCAGATGAAACTTTAGGACAAGTATTTCCTTCCTACAGAAAAAAATCCATATAAAACCTCAAAGCATTGTAATAAAACAACTCCCCTGGAACCTGCAATAGCCAGTGACTGTGAGTACAGACACTGACTGTATGCAAAGCTGGACCCAAGATCTCAAAGCATGTCTCTGCAAAAATAATACCTACCTTTCCATTTCACAGAGGGAACTGAACCAGAGGTTACTCCGGTCCTGAAGGGTTGTCCATCCAGAGCAGGACATAGATTAGACATTATGTTTTTTGAGAAAACAATCTGTAAAACAACTGAAGGGATCTAGGCCAAACCTTTTCCTACACAGTAAAATAGAGCTTTAAAGTTGGGTTCTGACAGCCAAAAATCTGCAAAAAACACCATTCTTTATTTCGGCCAGTGCATTCAGCTTTCGGAGCAGGCTGTTTAAGTAAAGTCTTTCAGATAAGGCATTCATAAATAACAGCGCATGTTAAGAAGCTTATAGCAGGAGTTGCTCTTCAGGTCTGGTCAGAAGCATTCATGAGGTCTGCAACATGTATGCTCTAGTTAAAGCATAGAGCAACCAATTCTATATCAACACAGCAATGCAAGGAAAGGGCAAGCAAGGCAAAGCATTCATTGCACCAGCTCCAGAGATGGTAACTTCTTCTAAGAAACCATCATTGAACAACTCTGGCACTTCCTAAAACCAGAAATGAAAACCACCCAGATCTATTTCTTAAGTACTAATATTTTTATCCACATTTTCCAGCAAACAACAGATCTATTTGTTGTTGTGAAAAATGTAATGGTAGTGAAATACCCTGAGACATTCTGAGTTGCTGCTTGGTGTTCTTCAGTTGAAACCCAAGAAAGAAGAGAATTTGTCAAAGCCTCTACTAGGTCTAAAACAAGGTAAAAGGGGGGGTGAGTTTTATCCTTCTGCAGTCAATCACAAGCTTGGTGTCAGTTTTAAGGCTCCTGGCAAATTCACGCTGCACAACTAATGCTGTTCACTTTTATAATCTATTATAGTTACAGTAAGAGATCTGTCAGATTCACCACAAAACAAGTTTCGGCTTCTTACCTGCTGGTTGTTTCTTCCCTGCCATTCAAGCATGGGCACGCTTTCCCAAATAGAGTTTCTTCAGAGGATATTGCTCAAAGACTTGGAAAAAGCAAGTGCATGACCACCATACCCCAGAGACCTCCCTTCTCCACCAGTATCTTCCCTTTGGTCACCGCTCACACCCCAGCTGCTCCCTAATGAAAACCGATTCCGATCGAAGCCTCTCTGAAACACCCAAGCTCACCTTTCTCTTTCCATTAGACACCAAAGCGAGGGGATCAGAAACATCCCTGTGCTTTTATTGTCAGTGCTGAAATGCAGACCTTTCATTTTTAAACTGTAATCAAACAAACAGGAAAGTCAATAGTTGCCCACAGACCTCTTCAAACAGAAGGATGCTGCTCTGATGCAGTGAAGGTAAAGAAACTACCTGTGACCCATACTTGTAAAAATACTAAGCTGGAAAAAAAGAAGAGCATAACCCATTGCTGCTGGGTAACTACCATACCCAGACCAGGTTACTTTCCCTGGGGAATGCCTTTGGCATAGATGAAAATAAAAACCCACAGAATTTTGAGTCTTGTAGCAGTATTGCTCCGGGGAAGGGAGATAGTTGTAACACTTTATGTTGCAAAAGCATCTGCTTGAACCTCTAAGCAGATGGATTTTCAGCATCGCAACCACTAAGTTACTTAAAACAAACAAAAAAACCAACCAAACAAAATCATCTCCTATAGATTAGTTCATTATGGGGCACATGTCACCCCAGTCTGTATTCTCACCAATGCAAAGGTGGCAGTGAGTTGTGGGGAGCAGGGTGGACAAGGAAAATCAACTACTTAGACCCTGCAAAGCTAAGGCTCTGCTCCAGATCATCATCTCGGGGAACCTGTCGCTCCCAGTGATTACAGAGAGAGATGAGGCACATCAGCTCCTGGTAGCTGGGGCTGGTTCCAGTGAATATCTTCATCCCACTGTCATCCGCCCTTCAGTTTTATTCTGCATGTTTTGAAGTCTTCAAAGAGAGCAGTACATACAAACACCCTTGCCAGGAAACCAAACCACTTACAGTCAGAGGTCCAGCTGACATCTAGGAGACACAACTTTGAATTAGTAAGATTTGGTAGCTGGGTGAGAGCCTGGGTCCTCTGGGACCGAAGTGCATTGTTCCTCTGCTTTCTTCCTGCTTCTTTTAAGGGTAAAGGGAGGAAATGCAGGTGGATTTGCTGGAGTAGCTCTGTAGGGATGGCCTGCACCAGGCCATCTTCACTATCCCACAGCTCCAGGACCCAGCATGGGCTCCATCCTCCTGGCATAAACCCGGAATCTTTCATTAAATAGCATTCCCTGGGGGACAAGATATTACTACCTACCAGAGTCAGCATCTCTGAGCATACAAGGCAAGACTTTATGGTGTATGTCTGTTGAAACTAGAGTTATGTTGTCAAGACACCTCAGAGAACCCCACTCCTCTCTGATCTGGCTTTCAGAGTCAGTGGATTTGGTTTCAGACAGAAATTTGTGCTTGAATTTCAGGGAGAAGCCTGAAACATGGCACTCCCTTCTTCCTGCTTCACCAACCCCTCATAACAAGGCTTTATAGCTCCCTCTGAAGAATGACACTTTCTGTCAGATAAACCAGCACAGCTTCTGGTCCCAACTCTTCCACGCTCATAATCCCAGCTCTGCTGTCGCAAGAGAAAGGACAAGTCTCCCATTTTAAATAAAACTCAACAAGCACAAGGGTTTTTCTGCTCCCCTCCAAGTACGAACATCATTGTGCAACATCCACCAGCAACATTCAGCAAGGCCCATCTATTCCCAGCACAAGAAAACCAATAAAAATAAACCCAAATTGGGATTTGCCAAAGATTGTAACAACCGAAATGCTGTGGCCTGTCCTGAGCTAGCCTTCTATGAATGTGAAACCCAACAAAGCTACCGTGTTATTTCTTCTCCAGAATTTCTTCTTTTTAGAGAATTACTTCAGGTAGGTTTGAAGAAAGAAATCATGAAGACTAAACAACAATTCTTTCAATTAAGTTGTTAATTATTTTGCATGCTTCCTTATAATAAATTCATTTTAACCAAACCCCATTCCTGCTGTATTTAGGGACTGACCTTTGTCAACTAAATATATGTGGGGTATTATTCAAACAGATATTGCTTCCTTCATCTGATAACAGGAGCCTACAAAAGGCAGTAGCTGTGTAAAACACAGCAATACTGGCAAAGATACCATAGTGGTTGCATGACAGGCAAACAGGGTCCTTTACAGACCAAGTTTATACAGTCTGCCCTTGTGCCCACGGCATCATTTTCACCTGAGTGCTCCCCACAAGGGTGACTTCCTCCCATGCGTGCAGACCTGTGGGGAACAGGAAACACCTTAAACCTTCTCCTCTTCCCTGGTGCTGCTCTCTAGGCTTCCTCAGGCTGATGGAAATATTATGGCCAAAGTCTGCTTTTAAACTGGTGCCTGAGAAAAAGGCTGGACAGCAAAATGGAAACATTATCCTGTGATGAAATAGTGTATCAGAGGAAGATACCATGAATAGCAAACTGCAACAAAGAAGCACTATTTACACACAGAAGGGGTTATCAAAGTTGCCATTCGACTTGCCTTAATCATCAGGTTCGGATAAGACTAAGTCCTCATGGGATGGGCTCCATCAGACCTTCCCATTTAAATAACCCTGTTTGTAACTCCTTTTCATCGCTGCACAAAGCCTCCATTTTCTCTCTTTTCTTGCTCTCCTTCCCTCTTTGTTGGTGCTGTTTACTCCCAAGTCTGTCTCTAAGCTCTCTGTCTAATTAGCTCTTGATAGATCTGCTGCCCTGTTTCCACAAACATTTAATTCTGCCGTCAGTCCCATTTACATTCCAGCATGTTGCATTGTCTTTTACCAACCTAATTTTGTTTGAGTGAATGTAAATCCCATTAAGCAGTCACTATATACCTATTAGACTGTGGCATATGAACTCAAAACCCCTTCTTCTTTACAAAAGCAAACATAAGGCCCAATTCATAAAGGAGTTCTATTTGTGCTTTCTCCCAAAGTACAGAAAATTCTTAAAGGCTGCAAAACTCTTTTCTTCAAGGTAGTATTGTTGAAGTGCCCAAAACTTGACATGTTCCAACCACCGCATAACTGACAATAATGCTTTTATAATTCTAATGAGTCCCCAGGGAGCGCTCACTAATTAGAGCAGTGATTTGAAGTTGTCATTATGAGTTGCTCTACGTCTACTCTGGATTTTACTTCATTTCTTTTTGTTTTGAAGAATACTTGGGTAAGCTGCCCAACTGTAACGAAGCAAAGCCGAACACATCACTTTTTCCTAAGCCAACTACCGTAGCGCAAGGACAGAAAAGTCTGTATGAAACTCCTGGAGGTGATCAATATGGTTTTGAAGTTTCACCTGGAGTGAACTTTCATTCAAAACACAACTTCTATTTTGTGAAAAATCCTCACAGCTCAGCTGGAGTCAGCTCCTGTGTGAGTTTTTCCTTCAGGAAGTGAAATGTTCCCAGCTCTATAACGCAGGGCAACCCAGGATGTTCCCAAATTGCCAAGCCCATCCCATTTCCTCTGTTAGAGACCAAAACAGCAGCAATATGTTGCAATATGCTAGAGCCCACAACCTGTACAACCTCCAGCCACTGTGTTTGACCCTCACTCTGTTGGCCTTGGGCAGAAAGGTGGATGGTGCAAAGGGCATTCTCAGCAAAGCCCTGAGCTCAGCTGCTGCACCAGTACACATGTGGCATTGGCAGCCTAAAACTGCATTGAGTAAGTGAACGAGTGCTGCTTTTTAGTATCAGATGGATGCTTGGTGCTCGATGCCAGCAGCCACCTGGAGTCTCAAGCACTTCTCCAGCAACTAGAAAGCACTGTGCATTCAATAGCATGCCTAGAACAGAGCAAAACCTTGGCTGAGGTGAGAGGCACTTGCTATGAAGCTGCCACTCCACACTTGTAGAAGAATGGAAAGCACAGTAAATTATTAAATCTAATACTATACAAAAATAAAGTCCTCTGCAAGGACAGGTCAGTGTAATTTAACGGAACTACTCCAATTTCTATAAAAGTCTGGCTCAGCAAGAGCAAAGCCCAAACAGCAATAGTATTCCTGGCAGAGTAACCTGGGAGAACTGGTTTCATCAATCGACACTCTTCTCACAGTGTAGAAAACCCTCCAAATGAAACCTCAGAAGCAGCTAGAGATAAAAATACTCACACAGTTGCTGAACAAACAAGTTCTAGGTACTAAGAAATTCAGTTTGGTCCCAAAGACAGCACAGGGAGGGTAAAGAATTGTAAAGTTTCATGTAAATGATTGTTCTTTTTCTAAATGCTGAAGCTTTAAGGTATTTTTTAACTAATTGGTGGTTTGTCGGGTATTTTGTGATTTTGTTTTTCATTTAGAAGCGGATGTATTTAAGGAAAAGGTAAGATAAAAGCATGAAATAACTTCAGAATGAAATGGCATCAGAAAATAACACAAACTTGAAATTAAGCAAACTTTTCCTCAGACACTGAATGGAAATTCCATTACTTACCCACTTGTGTACCAAAGCAAGAACAGCGAGTGTTTAGGACATGGGCATTTTCAAGTATGTCACTTGAACACATGGTTCCTACCAACCTTCATTAAGAGTAAGAAGCACAACTCCTTTCTGAATAAAAGCTTGGGACAAGTGCTTTCATGATCTGTGCCATCACTTACACAATCTGAAAAGATGATGATATGAGTTGAAACAATAACTACCATGCCAGTAAGAATACAGAAGTGTACCCATTTGCTAATGATTTTGTCTGTCTTGTGTGTAATCAAAAGTACCGTTATGTAATTAAACCGAACGCAATGTATAGCTTTTTATGTAGATAAAATACTTCATTTCAGCATTAGAAATAAGCAAACAAGCTCAAAAAGATGTTTTGCATCCACGTCCACACTAATTTCAGGCTACCTACTGCCTAATTTTCAAGCTGAGAACACAAAAGGCAAGACAACACCTCCATGTGTATGGTACAAACCTGCATTTCCGTGGTAGAATGCTGATTTTTTTGCCACATATGCTTTAATTTTGGATAATGGCCTGACTTCAAATTACAGCTCACATTTGATGGATCTAGCTGAGCAGCATTTCCCCACTGTTTATACCGTGGGAAGCAGGCAGGAGTGAAATGGGGAACACCAATGGGAGGGAAGGTCACTTCACTTGCTGGATTCCCAGGTGACTCAAACACATTCCCTCCTGGTTGCCCACCCGCTCAGCTTGGGAACAACTGAGTATTTACCAACTCCTACCTGTAGCTGACAACTCTTCTCACTTCAGGGACACTACAGCCGATTCCCACACTCTGCTGCACAAAGGTCCTCATCTGCTCAGTGAAATACCAGGACTCAGAAGCACATCAGCGTCAATCCCAAAGCTAATTGTTTGTTAATGTTCAAACAGGCTGTTGATTGGCACTAATTTGTTAGCTATTGATTACGAAATCCTTTGGGGTACTCGATCAGTGTGATGTACTTCACTGTGCTATAACAGTACAAAGGCTTTAAAAGGTTCCCTAACCCTCACGCAGCCTTCAAAAATGTTATTCTTAAGAGACAGTTGGACGGTCAAGTTCTACACATGTAAGAGATATATGGAAATCTTACAAAGAAATAGATTTCAATGCCTCTAAAAGGAGATTTAAAAGCTAGTTTTATATCCTGTCTGCAGCTCCCTCCAAGTGACTCGAATGCAAATTAAATTTGACACCACGGTCAAACCCATCTCTACACATCCCACATTGAAATATTCAAGAATCCACAAAAATTAAAGCCTGCAACTTCTATGGCAGTTCTGCAGGGGCATATAACACTCAATATAGCCCAGAGAGATGTCCTAAATCTGCTCCCCCACCACTGTGGAAAGGAACTTAAATGCTGCTTTCTCTTAAACCAGAGTTGAAACTAGTGCTATCTGCTTCCATGTCATGTTAAATGAAGAACTTTGGAGTACATTCGGGTAGGATTTTCTCCACTAAACCCTTATGCAGACTGATACGATTCTCCCCTTTAGAGGTAAACCTTCATGAAAACAGCAGGTAACACTGGAGGAAACAGCCAAATCAAGGCCTTGATCTATAGACCTAATTTGGAAAATAACAGAACTTGAATGGCTCTTCTGTCTGCCTTTTGTTATCATTAACCTCAAAACCAGCACAAAACGTTTAAAGCAACACTTGAACAGTTTGGAGCTCTAGTTAACTGAAATCCTGTTACATGGGATGGGATCAAGACACCCTCCTCTGTCATCCCTTGACTGTCGAGAACATCATGTTGCATACACACATCCACATGTTCCCAACTCCAAGACAAAGCAGGCTGCTCTTCAGATGGAGACAGTGGAACTTCGCTCACAGAAGAGACGAGGCATAAGGCAAGTGAGTGTTTTCGCAGCACTCCCCTGGTAGGGTGGTGTTTCCTCCCTCACAGTGCTCACACATCTCCCTGGCTGGTTACCTCCTCAAATCCAAGAGCATAATTCTACAACTGTATTCTACCTTATTTAAATTATGGCTTTAAACACAAGATTCCAGTTTTTCTGGTCTAGTTGCTTGGCATCAATAAAAGCCACTCCTAATCCCACCACCACTTCTTAGACTCTGTATCTGATGTCATAAATCAAAATACATTTTAAAGGCTTTCTGCACAGCACTTTGTTTGCAACAAAGCCCATGAAGCTCTGATAGAATAGTAAGAAATTATGGACCTCATACTTCCTACGCTTTGGAAAAGAAAACTCTTGTATTTTTATTGGGATCCTACCTTGAAATACTAAGTTTCTGAGGTGAAAAATGTGTTTCATCTACCAAGAAACATAGCTTTCAGCTTTCCACCTCAGACCTCTCCTGCCTGACTTCATTCCAGAAAACATTTGGGTTTGGTTTTGTTCTTCAGAAAAGCATTTCAAGTTCTACTTCTCTGTTCTTTTATCCTTGCTATCATCTACGTATAATTTATACTGTCACTATACACTGTCTCTCTACCATGTATTCTTCAATTTTTTTCTGCTAAGTATTAAATATAAACCTTGCAAAACAGACACCTTACAATGATCCCTACTCATTCTCTAGCTTTAAAGAAAAGCATGCTACATAGGTGTGTTTTGCCCCTTGCCTTTTTAAATCCACATTTGTACAGATGCAAAGTAGAGGACACTACAAGGAGAGAACCACATTCTGCAGGCTGCACATGTGCACATCACGCAACTAGGAAGAAACTCTTTGGTTACACTCACACAGCTAGAAGAGAGAGGTCCGCAAGTGAACAGCCAGAAGGGCATAGTAGGGTGCTAAGTCTTGGAAACCTCTTAGAGGCAGTCTTTTAGCAGATTGATTTTCATGTGCCTTCAGGCTGACACAAAGCCATGCGTGAGAACCCCTCTCAGTTACCAAGTGAACTGGGTCATGTGCGACAGTATTAGTTAGATGGTCCTAGGATGTGACAGCAGAGAGGGAACCAGCTGTCCAAGGCTAATGTGCCATCTGTGCCTAAAATATTCTGCCAATTGTGTTGGCAGAACATAAAAAGTGTGTCCCTATCGGGCGATAAATCACAAGCAGGTCTTGTGCATTGTCAATTAAACACTGATATACCGAGTAGCCCAGATGCTTCATTGACTTCCAGCCTTTTGAGTGTGACATTTGGTGGTATGGCCACTACGGAGGTCATTACCTACACACTTAAAGCACCAAAGCAGCCTGAACAACTCCCCCAAGTGACAGATCCACGGTTTACTGCCATCTGGGAAAGCACTCAAAAGTCCCATTAGACAATGTGTTTAACTTCCTGGGACAAAGAAAAATAGAATTGACCACAGCAGAACAAATTATTATAGTGTTCATTATTATCTTTTCCTTACTCCTGAGAGTCTGGGTTGGGTATTTTTCCATCTTTCTAGCCACAGTCATAGGCAAAGACACCCATTCCGTCTTCTCACAACTGGTGTTTTGCTGGAACAGCCATCTGCCCTACAACCAGGGCCTTAAGCCTGAGCTGACTGACATTTACCTACCTGAGTAAACCTCAGGTAGGCAGAGTTTCACATATCCCACCACATTCTTCTACCAAAGCCTTACCAGTCCCATGGGTACAGCTCAGAAAAGCAGTGACAGCAGAGGTCAAGCACCACTACCGCTTACTGAAGTTATGATTACACAGCAACCTCTGTACTAGGTCAGGAGAAAGGGCCTGCTAGCCTTTGCCTGGACTCTAACCACAGCTCAAACACATACCTACAGAGGACTAAAAGTGTGGCGAGCAGAAACAGCTCTCCCTTCACAGCAGCCTCCCAACAAATCCCAGCCTCTGGAGCCAGATGTGGGTTTGCACACATCTTCCACTGCCATATTATGGTGTGTGATCGCCGCCTTCCACCCAACTCTTGACACATGGCTGGCATACTCTGTATAATACGATGCATAGATCTTTCAGGACAGAGAAATGCTGTAGCTACGGATTCACTCTGAGTTGCCAATGCAAACAAAAAGGAGGGAAGACTGAAAAATGAAATCGTTTTCTACAAGACAGTCTCCTAATAAATAGCTACTGACTGGGGCAAAGAAACAAGATACTGCTACCATTTCAGTTGGCAAGCGTAGTACATTACATAGATAACCAAGTAACATTTACATGCAGAATGGAGCACATTTTGTTCTACTGTCCCTGCAATTGACAGTACCATAAAATACAGGACCAAAATCACTGATCCTTAACTTGGAAGTACTGAACATCTGACTGGTTGGCCAATCTGTTTTTTCAAACTTTATTTGCTGATAAGCAGTGCAATGTCATCCCTTTTCCCCCTTTTTTAAATAAGGAAACACCACAAAGTAGTTCAAAAGTAAGTCTGCAGTATTATTTTAGTCTTGCTTTTAATAGCAAGAAATAGTTTGATGTATTTTATAACTGCTTCCCTAATCCTCTTTGTCGTTCTGCACGCAGAAATGAGAAGAGATCAAACTCTAAGAAACCCATTTTCTTTAGACCCTTAGAAACTAAACAGCACAACCACAGATGAATATGAGGTACCACTTTTATGTTGCTATGTCACGAGCTGCTGCTAAGAAGAATTGGAATCGGTAATTGGAAGAAGCTTTCATATCTCCTGAGAGTCGCAATGTAGCATACATCAAAATAAATACAACATGCTAGTGCCTTTAAAACAAAAACAAAACAAAAATCAAACCTTCAGGTACAATATACACCTGATGACTCCGATCGTGTTGTTTCTGGGAGCTGAATCACCACAGACCAGAGCCTCTGTTGCCTGAGCAAAGGGAAAAGGCCCTCACATTTACAATTTGAAGAAGATACATAACCATCAGGAAGTGCTCTGCCACTCACAAGCGCAGAAACTGCACAAGCACATTCAAACAGCTGCTGGTGTTGGGGTTTCATGGGGCAGGAGGGTGGAGGTGTGGGAAGAACCCTAGAGAGAGCTTTCACAGTGAAATCTCCATTTTTCACTACAAATCCATAGTAAGAATGGATGAAGAGAAGAGACAGAAGGCTAATTCCTTCAAAGCCCCTCTCCAGCTCAACTGCATCTACATTCACCTGTGTATTAAGTGAACAACTCTGAACAGAAATTTTCCCCTGGGAATTATTATACCAATATCAGTGAACATTTTGGACAATGTTCACTGATACATGAAGACAAAGTCATTATTACACTTGACTGGTGCTTTTCAAAAGCCTGGCCTACACCATCCCCGCTAGGAAAGGAAGCAAGGGTAATTTCCCAGATATACATTGCATTTGTAATTCACTGTTAACCTCCGCTGCCTATCTGTGAACGAAAGAACAAAACAGCACTTTAAAGCCCATGTGAAACTCTTCCCTAAAAGAATGAAGTTCCTTCCAAGTGAGCTAGCTTTTCCTGAGGATTTTTTAATAGTAAAAAAGAACAGAAAATAACTGTATGTCGCAGACTTGGGAGCAAAGGTAGGGAATTCAGCAAACATCTAGCCTTCAGAAGATTTCTTATCAAAAGGCAAGACAGAGAGAAATCCATAGTGAGAGACCTGAGTAGAACAAAATGAAGATCTATTAACTATTGATGGAAATGTCATAGCATTTATCTTTAACTGTATTCTCTGTGCCTGTGCTTGATCTATTCACATCAGGATCACAACAGGCTGTTGGACTTGGTAGGGAACTCCTGAATGTGAACTTTCAATCCATCTTTCTGTTTTCCTGGGTGCTTTTTTTGCCAGCTTCCTCGTTATTCCTCACCCTTTGCCAGCTAACATTAAAGTTGAAAATGAAGAAAATCAGAAGAACAGGATTAGGGCCGAGTTTATAAAACTTAACAGCTCTATGGGCTTACAACAGCTACTGCCAAAAACCACTCCAGAGAACTAACATTATGCTGCTGCCTGGTATTCCCTAGCTAGCCCCTAGGCTAAGCACAGGGAAATCTGCAGCAACATCATCTGCTGGCAAACAAAAAACCCACAAAGTTTTTAATTAAGAACTAAATGTCATTGAATACTCCAAAGGTTGCCCAGAGGTCAGCATCATCTTTGTGTGCCAGGAGGTGGAAGGAACCAGGTTCAGCCTGAAGCAGGCTTTTTCAAAGGCTCACTCGTAACATGTGCTTTCTGATTTTACCTTTTTAACTCAGCTAAGGAGAGGAAAAGGGGTGTGTAAATAGTTGGTTTTTCTAACACGCAAGCAGAAGCTGCAGTGCTTAATCCTGGGTAGTTTTGTTCTACTTTGGAAAGAAATATACATACATATAATTTTTATGCAGAAAATACATTTAACAATGGAAACAAAAATATTAGTGTTACTAGTTATACCAGAGGATGGCATTAAAAAGAATTCCGAGTACAGTTAGTAACGTTAGTCACCAAAATGGAAGTAGTCCCCAATAGAGCTAAGCAAAAGATACTGAAAGTCATTAAAGCAGATATATTTTTTGAAACAGGTGATCATTTCAAGTTAGCAGCTCTCACTGGAGGATAGTCAATCATCCCAGGGAGGTGTCTGCATTACTGTGAATGGTATCTCTTGGCTTTATAACCAGGAGGCACAGCAGTTTCTAACAAAACATTGTGTTCAAGGGCTGAGTTACATGTTTCCATCAGCAGACTCAAGTGCATCAGGTAATACTATACACTATAATATAGAGGACAAACTTCATGGGAACCTTCAGTTGACCACACAAAAAGAAGAAGTTAGATTCATTTACTATTAAGGGCTGTTTCTATGGAAAGACTTCTTTGAAGAGACAAATGGCAGCTGGGCACCGAGTTCCCCCTGATACTCCAGCCTAACTCTCAGCAGGGCATATGGAAATCTCCCATATGACTTTTTATGCTAGACTGCCAACTACTCCTTTTGAGTTAACTTCCAGATGAGCACATGGTGGTTCTTGCATTTGTTACTTACAGAAACCCCACAACGTAAAAAGAAAGAAGCCATTTACAGACAGTTCACAATCACAGTTGGCTAGAAGTGCTATCATGTGCATCTCTGCTTTTGTCAAGCATGAACAACCAATGGCACCTGCCTAAACCATGCTCTATGTTCACAGATTAATTGCATGCCCTTCGTGAGATACTGAGTGATTTCTCTGGAGAGCTCAAATCGCAGCTCATTATTGCCAGCTATGTGAGATGATGTTTGAGACACAGCAGTAATGACATTGCATTATTCAGAGATAACATCCCCAATAATGTCTGTGCCTGATCACTGCAGTAAGCCACGAGGCTGAACAGTGGGCTGTAGAAATCCCAGACTCCAGGCACAAACAAGCAGAGATAGCTGACAGACATTTCTGTTGTGTGAAGAGATCATGTAGGAGTTGCAGTAATTCTTTTCCTTCCCCCAGGAATATGCTGCTCTTCCAGTTGAGCTAACTTTATTTACAGTACTTTCTTTGCACACAGTATAACACATTTGGTTTTAGCCTCACAATTTCACTACAGTAGGTCCTGCATTAGATCAGCCTGGTTGCTACTCACGTCTGATTTACAGACAACAGCTTTTCTCCTATGCACTGCATCACCTACATCAGCTCCGGAGCAAGTTGGGGGATGCCTTCACATTAGCAAATTGTTTCACCTAAGCAGCAGCCACAAAAAGCAGGTTAATTTGCACTGTTCAAACATAATCGCTTTAAAAAAGGAAAGGACTCATTACTTTAGTGATGTTTCCTGGTCCACTGCACCATTGTTGGGAATTCTGTCAGTAAACAAATCACAGCTAACGCTGTGCCCTTCCGCTAAACAGATCTCCTGAGAATAACTTGCTAGGCAGAATGCTTTCTTTCACACCTCTCTATCTGGCAGAACACCACGAGTATCTCTACAAATGTTGGATACTTTCTGCCTGTATTTTCCATCTAAAAAAAGTCAATAAAGTGGGGAATAACTAAAGCTTGATACTGAAACTTTCAAGTAGCAATATCAAAGATTATTTTTTTTATCCTATAGTAGCAGCCACTTTGGGTACATTAACCCACACAGAGAAGACGACCCACTCTTCAGAAAGTGCTGAGGATCCCCTGCCTAAAAAACAAATAAAGCAGATACTTTGTAGGTGTCTCCACATTTGGGTGTTGCAGTATTTGGGAGTATTGGCACATTTCAGAACAACTAGATCAAACTACTAGGCTCACCTCAAGAGGAAGCTAAACCCCAACATTATGGGCAATTTTCCTGTTAACTGACAGGCAGGCCCACAGAAGCAGATCTCTTTCTGGGAAGTCACCACTGCAATACTGTACTATTATAGCTTGAAGATGATTTTAAAGGACAGATGGAACTCACAAAGCATGCTGAAAGCTTTGTTGTGAATTAAATTTGTCACCAAGTTGAAGGCTTCCCTCCCCCAGTAAACCCTCCATTCACCTGGAGGTTTCTTCAACAATTACTGGATTTCTATACTACGTGGTGTATCAAAATTATAACAGTGAGTATTATAAAGGTCAAATTTAATTTCTTTCCACTCCAGCGGACTTATACCATTGCCGCCTTTTGGCTATTTAAATGGATTATCCCATGTGGAGTTTTACATCAAATCACCCACCTCCCCAAATGTCACTAGACAGATGTTATACTGAGAGGTCTGCATACCCCATACCTAAGGTAACACCAGAAAGCCCTGATGATCTTCCTGCCTAGCTCAGCAGGGTTCACCCCCGGTGACCACAGTGGCTCCCAACAGGAGCTGGGGGACGTCAAGTGCTTTTGGACATTCAACCCTAACAACCATCTGTTAACCGCAAGGAGCTTCAAAATGTGAACCTCAAAGAGTCTGTAAAACAAATGCTTAGCAACACTTCCCAAGACAAAACCAGACACATCTGAAAACTCCCCTCCCCATTTGCACAATATGCCTTGATTTCAAATTAATTGTATTTGCCTTCAGCCACTACTAGCATCATACAAAATGCAAAACCAGAGTGTAGGCAAGCCAGGGATGAGGGAAGGGAGAAATCTCATGAGGAAGGATATCACACACTGAGGAACAAAATTATTAATGCAGGACCTGGGTAAGAAAGAACACTTATGAAGAAGAAAAAAAACTGAACTACAGAATTTTCACTATATGATAAGAAAATGCTCCCATTATTTTTGCTACCCTCACCCATCCTTTGATTTGAAGTGGATGTACAGTGGGAAACCATGTGGCGCTACAGAAATCTCCAAGACCTGCAAGAAACAGGAAGGAGTTTGGAAACATTACAGGCAATTCTGACCAGAATATCAGTGCAAAGAAAATGTTTAATTTCACCTTGAGCCCTGCTTTGAGGGTTCAAGTGAGACCCAACACTAGGTCTCAGGTATGGAAGTGAACTCTGCCCACATCTACAGGCTACCAGGGTTAGCTGCCTGCATTAGTGGCAAGGGATGATTTCAAGCAGAGAACGAGTCATCAGGAAAAAAACCAAAGAAGTCAAAGATTTGAAAAGGAGAACTGGGAAAGGACGGGAAGAACAGCAAAGGGGTGGTTGTGGTGCAGAAAAACTGCTTTGCCATACTTAGCAAGTAGGACACTACTAGAAGAAGGATACAGAGAGCAATGAACACACTACATGGCGTCAAAATGCACCTACATAAAAAAGCAGGGACCAAATAAAAGTTCAGCACAGGCAGAAGAGCCTGATCCAAAAAACACCTGGATTTAGCTCATATATATGATTGTAAGTCATCAAAATCATCAGTAAAACATCAGCAGGTCTTCATAGGTGTTTGGTTTGGGTTTGGTCCTCCCCAGACTAAAGCTGGCAGCTAGCAAAGCATTCTTTGTGATCCTGCAGTCTGATGAAATCTCAGGGACAGCTTGTTTTCCAGCTATCTTTCAATGCAGAAAAAGTAGCCTGGGGTAGACATCACAAATGCTGCACAACCTTAAACTTCAACAGGCCCAAAAACCTGGAAAAGTCAGCACCAGTGGCAGGAATTGCCAAGACCCTCCAGCTCAGAGGCCAGCACAGAGCTGCTGAAACGAAAAGCGATGTTCACAAATCAGTGTGCAATCATCTGAGCACAATTTGTGCTTTGGTCTGTGAGACAAGCCTGAGGCTTGGCAGAAAGTGAGCTGATAAACTGTACTATTACACCCATGTATATTTTATAATAATCTGTTATAGGGCTCGGGAAAGAAAAAGAGATCAGATAGGACTGAGACAGGAAGGAAGGATGGAATTATGCCCCAGAGAAGCATCTTCACATACAGTGTCTTGCTTCTAACTTTTGAAAATAAGAGGTTAGGTCATTAACAAGTCTCACAGCAAAACCCACTCATGCAAAATGAGGAAGGGGTTTCCTACCCACTGTTTTCAACTGGTTGGTTACTGCACCAGAGACTACTCTCAAAGCCTGTCAGGACATAATCCAGAATTTGGGAGCATCGTGTTGACTTCCCATTCCATCCGCTCTTTCCTTTTTCTTTTTGATGCCAGCAAACTTTGGTGGACTGCTGATTTTTCTGATGTAAGTTCCAGTTGAAAGAACTTTTGGGAAAAATATCTTACCAGGTATTAAAGAAAAAAAAATAACAAAAACAGGGAACTGCAACAAATGAGCATTTTGTGGCTGCGGGTGAGACGACATAGGATATGAATGCAGCATCAGCCAAGCGTGGGCCAGTGGGTTCTTCATCATGATGACCAGCTTTGTTGAGTTACAAAAGGTGTGTTTTGGAGATAGCTATTTCAAGTCAGGCATCAATCATTTTTAATTGAGTCAAGCTTATTTACTCACTTCGTACTTCTTGTTTTCCTTGGACAAGTACATAAGGCAAGAAAAACTGAAAACTGCTGCCTTTCTGATGTGGTGGGTAATACTGCATATATTCATAATGTATCCATCCAATTTTTCTGACAAGACACATTGACATAAGAGTAATCAAAACATACAGCCGTGTCCCTTAACCTCATTGACACCGGTCCTCAGTTACATCTCAGTATGTTGTGAGCTGAAAATGATGAACGCCAGGACTATGAATGCTGAACAGGGTAACTAACACTAGTAGTGAAAAGCAAAACACATCTGAATACGAATTGGTATTCTCAAATTAAATAGCCGTGATTTTGATAGCTAGCAAACATATTTATAGTCATTCAGATGCTAAAATATGTGCTTCTAGTCCTTGGATGAATAAACATGAAAGCTGTGCCTGTTGATACGTACTTACACATTCATTTCTTTAGTTGGGAATACAAATCATACTTCTAACTTCTTTCTGTTTTCTTCTTGGTTTTTCCCCCTTTCAAATTAAAGGGGTATGGACTCTTTCAGCAAATCTGTGTCACTGTAACACCACCACTGACTATGAATGGTCATTCTATACAATCCCACCAGTGCTCTCACAAAAGCCTTTCACACAGAGATAAACCCTCTTCGGTACATTTGCTACATGAGTTGATCAACAGCCTCATTAATTTCTTCATGGTTTATTTTATTAAATTCTCAACTCAGCATACTGTTTATGTACAAATACCAGATTCTGATTATATCCACAAAGAATACTACTAGTTTGTGCAGATGGAAACATGGGGAGAGGAGGAAAAAAAAAAGGAAAGGAAAATAAAAAAAAAAACCTAAAACAACCAACAGAAGGGAAACAAAAAAAAATCAAGGAAAGAGGTAGTTTTAATTTTTAAGGACATATTTTCAGTAGTTAAATGGCAGAGCAAGAAAAAGGAAGGGGGAATGCAGCTCCTTTTAAACTTACAAGCAGTTGGAAGAAGGATCATTTGGCATGAAAGCACCTTCCTCTGAATCTGAGCAGGCTGAATTTTATCTCCTGTGAGTTTTGGAAGAGACAGAGCTGACAAGGGAGGGAAAGTATAGCAATCTAAGTACATATTTGGACACAGTAATTTATCTAAGGAAGAGAGCATAAAAGTGCAACTGCTCTCACAAATGCACTTTCAAAAGCAAGAAAAGCAGCAAGATCTCCCCATGCTGACACCCACCTACCCAGCAGCACTAACAAAGCTGATGGTTGCCATCTGAGGCACTGCACCCTTGCTCCCAAAAACAGATCAGTGCATGAAAGAAAAGATGGTGACCACTCACTGTCAAAGACCTAAGAGGTAGAGAAGTGCTCTGACCCTCAAGAGTCAAGAGAGGCACCTTACCCCAACAGAAAAAGGAAAAATTCTGGAGGAGCCAAAAGGCAAACGCAGTTTACAAAGCAGCCAAATGATGCTCTAACCACTGCAACATCCTCTTCTTCATTCTCATGAGAGTTTAGGTGCTTTGCCTTCCCCCTCAGGCAAGTATTTCATTGGAATTATGGTACCTAAAATTGCCCTGCAATATCTGACCCTGTCTGAATGCCTGAATCTTTGGAAGTGTGCACTTTGCTTGGAATTATGCAGTAAGCATGGTACTATTGAGAGGTATCTAAAGTCACAGTCTTACAAACAGGCACAGTACCCAAACCAAGAGTCAAGCTGTTCAAAAGAAATTAAAATTCAATCTGATCCTAAAATGATAAAAAAATCCCCACACCAAGAAAAACAACAACACACTGAATTATTAGTTTAGTCCTTTCATAGATGCTTTTCTTTGCCATATGGTTTTGGAGATTTCCATTTGCACTTCTATTATTTTCCTCATGAACATGAAGTCCAGGAATTACTTCCAAGAAAACAAAAACAAAAAAAGAAGGTGGCAGCAGAGATTGCTCTGCACATAAACAAATGTAAGTGCAAAGATTCTCAAAGAAAACTAAGTATCAAGAGATGTATGAAAAAAATGGGAAACATTAACAACAATACCTACACCTCATATTTAGTTGAGGCAATGCTGGCATGATGCTGGGATTTTCCCAGTGATGCCAATCCCTCTTCCCCCACACCTCCAAGTATTAAACCAACAGGAAATCCAGAATTGATTCAGGCTTGCACCACTCCTCTCTAAAATTCCTGGAGGACACCAAACTCCACTGCTACTTTTTGTCCCCACACATGTCACTTGCCTGATTCACACAGCTGAAAAGCACATGAGTACATACAGCTCAAAAAGGATGAGCATTTACTCTGCTCTTCTGCAACCAGCCTCTCGCTCCCAGTCCATGCACACCACCAGTCAGGAAACCTCACACCAGCCTCTGATTTGCCCCGGACAGGGCTTTTTCCTTTAAAGAGGAGGCTCAGTCAGGACCGTAACCTATGTAGAGGCAAGGATGCTTTGCAAACTTGTTCTTCTTTCTTCAAATGGCATGATTAATATGAACGCAAATGCAAAACTTCACAATCTAAATTAATATTCAAGAGGAAGAGAGGAAAATGTGACACGCTGTATCTGAAAGTATAATGTTATGCACAGACTGGACCACTTTTACCAACCAAGCAAGACATGACATGAAGTTTAATAAATATTCAATAAAAAGGGGGAAGAAATATGAATTTGATGAAGTTTGCAGGCAATTAGAGCAATTTATTTCACTATTAACATGACAGACTAAGTGGAAAGCAGCTATGGGTGAAAACGCAGCTTCAGTGCCCAGTTTTACTTCTAGTGCAGTTTTAGTTTTTTGTAGCAATAACACAAGGGGTGATGGGTTCAAACTGAAACAGGGGAAGTTCAGGTTAGACACAAGGCAGAAGTTCTTCCCTGCGAGGGTGCTGAGGCGCTGGCACAGGCTGCCCAAAGAAGTGGTAAATGCTCCATCCCTGGCGGTATTCAAGGCCAGGGTGGACAGAGCCTTGGGCGACACGATCTAGTGTGAGGTGTCCCTGCCCATGGCAGGGGGGTGGAACTAGATGAGCTTTAAGGTCCCTTCCAACCCAAACCATTCTATGATTCTATGAAATGGGTGAGGGGCATCCACAACCAACTTCTCTAGCAAGGCAATCATCCATCACAGCCTTGCCTCCTGCCAGCGCGGCGGTGCTGAGACAGTATTTGTGGGGATGTATGTGCGTCTGCCTGTGTGTAACACTGCAGGGGGGTTTCTCTCCACTATGCAAAGAACATTTCCCACATGGTTAGCATATTCCTGCTTCTGCTGCACAGAAAATGCCAGCTGCATTAAGTCAGTCAACATTTTATCCAATTCCAGACTGAAACTAAAAAGCCATGCCATCCCTCTTCCCCCCATGGGTACTCTTTAGGAAATCAGGACTCTTTCATAAATCAGACTCTGTCTGTGCTTAATACAGCACAAGCAACTCGTCTACCTTCTAGGAGGCTTAGAGCAGGCATTGCAAATACACCAAAACATAAAGATTTCTGCCATTCTACGACCATATGTCCCCCAGAATTCCAAGATAAATTTCGCTATTTATGTATGTTAGCCTTTTTTAAGGAATATTTCCTTACCCTTTCAGTAACAGGTACTGCTCTGAACACATTTATCAAGTTGGTCTCAGTCACTGAGTTGCTGTTCCTGACACTCTCCAGCAACAGAGTTAACAGTCAGTTGTGTTTGACAGGTTGCTAATGTTTGATGTTAATAAAATGATCCCTTTCTAAAATAGCCACCTTGTCTGGCAGCACATACAGCGATAGATGTGCAAAATGCTTGCTCTAAATAATTCCTTCTCTTGAGTAACTTCCCCCAAACACAGCCTTTTTGCAAGAGGATTAAAAAAATAATAATTCAAATACATCTGCTTGCAAGTTTACATCACGTTTAAAAACTAAAAGAGGCAAGTTTGGAGGGTCTGATTTTTAAGAAGCTTTAAAGGAATTTCCTTTCAGGAAATCTGCACAGTATGTAGGACCCTGCAAATAAAATCTCTTTACAGTGGCTCCAGCTGGTCACCTAAAAATTGCAGATACATTTGAAAATCTCTTACTAACCTATTCTATCTTGCAGCATATAACATACAACTTGGCTATTGGTACTTAAAACTTCAGAGCTGGCCCATCCACTAATAGCCATCACCATGGGAACAAGGAAACAAGTACCAGTGAAAGGGAAAATATTTTCTTAATCCTTGAAAACCTGGAGAGATGTGCTTATCTTTCCCTTCACTTGCATTTGAGCCATCAACTTACTGCTGAAGCAAATGGGACTTTGAAATACTAAAATCAACAGGATTCCATCTAAAATTTAGAACATTTTTATGGATCAGAGTTTCAGCTTGAACACAGATACTCAACATTGTTCCAATGATAGAGAACAGGCTTTACAGATCAATCTCAGACTCAGTTTCAAAGAGGAAAAAAAGAGGGCCCTAAAAGCTTTGATCTGGGAGACCTTGACCTGGGAGAAAACAAGTATTCTGTGGTGTCAATATTCCCATCTATTTCACCATATGACTACAGATTTTCAGGAAAGAAACCAAGAAACGGAAGGAAACAAGAAAGCTATCCCAATTAAATCTACTCCCATTAGCTTAGTTTCAGCTATGCATGGAGCAAATTCACCTATACAGCAGATACTACAGCCAAGTCAATGCAGCATCAATTCATCTTTAGAGCAGGCACAGTGCTGCACCAGCGATTCACAAGATATGACATGGTTGACTTAGTATGTGTATTAGCACATACAGTGGCAAAGAACATGCACATGATCAAAAAAGAGCAGCATGTGTACATTTTAACAGCGATGAGCTAACATCCCAATTTGTACTAACAGGGTAGACAATGTCCTAGCCCTATCAAAATAAATGGAAAGCTTGCAATGGTCTTCAGCATGGCACGAATTACACCCTGGAAATACTACAGAGGCCAACATGGTCTCCATCACCTCCTGAAATTAGACAGGCTCCTTAGAATGTCCACTTTAATTAAACCCACTAAAGGAGCAAGAAAAGCATCTGATGTACAAACTCATGAAGGATCCATGATTCCGATATTAGATACAAAGTTGTATTCTGGTTTTAAGAGCATGTGTGGCACCCATACACTAATTAAAGTAAAAAAAGAGAGACCACCAGCCATCTTCTATGGTTGTTCCTTTGTCAGGACATCAGAAGGCTGCCTCAGGAACAAGGAGCCTGTGGCTATTAATTTTTCACAGGGAGTATGTATTGCCGCAACATTGTGAGGAGTTATTGATAAGGAGAAATAAGAAATCAAAGAGAGAGCTTTAATCATCAAGATTCCTACACACACACCCCCCACTCCCAGTTGAAAACAGAGAGCATTTCATTAAGACAAAGGTAACAGGGCAAAGGCACCACCACAGGCAGGTCTCCCCGCTGGCACCCGGCAAACTTCACAGGCACAGCAGCAAGGGTGGCATTATGCCCAACACACACACAGAACCCACACAGGACCACGAGCAGCCATTAGTGGGAGGATAACAAAATGTTCTGTCTGAAGAAAAACAACAGACACCTGCTCTCTATGGTCTAAACAAACCCTTTGTCTGGTTACCAACTATTTTAGAAGACTGCAAAGGAGCAGCAAAACAAAATTACCCACACTATCGCTTTCCCTATCAACTGCATATGAGCATAACTCATTAGAACTCTCAGGAGTCGCCATCCCCCACTATTAAACAGGATACATTAATAATGACATTATTTTAATGCTTTTTCAATTTGCATTTGCATTTATCCAAATGCCATAGTGTTAAACGGCGTTAATTACACGGTTTTGCCTGGGACATCAGGTTTACAGTAGCATCTGTTGAGCTTACTGACACGCGAGACCTTCCACATTAGAATGTTTTCCTGACAAGCATCACACTAAAGAACTGGTGATGCTTCATTAGAACTTGCCTGAAGGTTCAGAGACACTGTGACTTCTGCTCTTGCATATTTGCTCCATATATGCTCTCCTGTATGGATTTTAAAAGTTTCTTGCCCCAGTGGATAAACCTTCATGGCTTTCTCACTGGGCTCCAGCTCTGCCTGTTGTAAACCCATTCCCCCAGAGCTGCCCCAGCTCAGGGCCTCCCCCCAGCCACCCTGTTTTCTTTCCTCAGGGGGCAGGAATGCATCAAAAAGGCCCCCAAACCTCCCAGGGCCCTTTGGGAGACACCAACACCCGGCCACAATGATGTTCCCCCCATGAAAAGGGGGCTGCAGGGCAATATTGTGTGGCCCATGGCCCTGTGGAGCCCTTCAGAGCAGTCCATCCCTGAGGCGGCCATTTTACCCTGGGACGCCATTTTCCTGAGCAGCCCTTTCAGGAATAAAAACAGAGGAAAAAATACCAGGGAAAGTACCTGAAATACGCAGAAATGTTCACAAATGTTCTCAAAGCTGTTGGAGGGTCCCAGCCTGCCATGATGGTGCACAAATATTGTGGTGGTTTACGCTGAGGCAATAGTGAGCACCCAGAGG
The DNA here is from genome assembly GCF_004027225.2 of Strigops habroptila. Classification (NCBI taxonomy): domain Eukaryota; kingdom Metazoa; phylum Chordata; class Aves; order Psittaciformes; family Psittacidae; genus Strigops; species Strigops habroptila. The sequence goes on from NC_044281.2 coordinate 4,329,220, forward strand.
GACTGCCCATGTATCTTACAGGAAACACAAATGGAGGATTCAACCCTCTCACTCACCATTTGGAGCTGAAAGTGCTTCCTGAGGAGAACTGGGCACCGTCCCTGAGGCAAAGCACCTCCTCCCTCCTCTCTCACAGCTCCGGGGTGATGGTAGCACCTCGCTGTGCATCACCATCGCTCACAGCAGCCAGGTCCCTGTCAGGGGACCCCCAGAAGTGCCAGCGGCATATTTGCAGCAGAAGTAACAGAGAAGCTCGGTTCAGCCAAAGCAAGTTTGCAGGCAGCAGGAGAGCACACAAGCAAGGTGGTATTCACCATGAGTGGTGGAGGAACTGCAGTGAGAAACTGCAGATGAGCAAGCCAAGGAGCAAGACCTCGGCACCAGCAGCCGCTGGGGCAGAAAATGGCGGCTGGACAGAGTCAGCCTCATCCCCATAATGACCCCACAGGGGGTTGTGGGAGCTGGAGGCCACCAAGCCCAATGTCCAACCCTTCTAAGAGCTTATTAGGAAGAACAAAACCCCTGGTCACACACATATAAGTAAGGTTTTGCTGGGAAAGAATTGGCATATCTTCTATAAAGGGAAACTCTGCCTCAATAACCTGGAGTCATGCGAGGTGGTCAGCTGGGGTGTGAATGAAAGGGATTTCCAAAATAATTGGATTTTCAAAAAGCCTTTGACAAAGTCCTACATAAAGGATTATTAAAGAAACTAAGCTGTCATGGGCCTGAAGGAAAGTCTCTTATGAACCAAAAGCTGGTTAGGAAGCAAAAGGTTCTGGGATGAAGATGAGCTAGCACTGCGGTCCCCCAGGGATACATGTTCGTGAGGATTTCATTCAGTACCTTCATCATAAACCTGGAGAAGGGAGAAACAATTAGATCTCCGAGCCTGCAGGTGGAACTAAACCATTTTGGGTAGTAAAATGTCACAGCAATGGTGAAGAACAGCAGCAGAACATTAAAAAGCTGAGTGGGCAAGGAGGCGGCAGCTGAGCTACACTAGATAAGCTTAAAGGTAATAGACATAGGGATAACAACCTAAACCAGCAGCTAGGGAAGGGCAACTGACAGGATAAAGTGGATGAAGCTGCCCCCCTTGCACAAGGAGAGAATACTGTTATAAGGTTTACAAGAACATCGATGCAGTGGATAAGCTTAAGAAACTACAGGATCCTTAAGGTCTCTTTCAACCCAAACCATTTTATGATTCTACGAACTGCAGATTGCCAAGAGCTGCAGAATGAGAAGTAGTGGGAATTAGTAAAATTAGGAGATGGATTTAGAAGAGATAAAAGAAAGAATTTCTTTGCATAGGAGGTGGTGAACACATGGGACTTGCTGCCACACAGGGCTGGGGAGACCAGCACTGCCAGGGGACTCAAAAGCGGTTGGACAAACTCACAGATAATAGGTCCAGAAACAGGTACATGGGATGGTAAGGGACCTCACATCCCCAAAACAACTGAGAGTGGTGGGGAGTGCTGTAGCAGAGGCCAGGCTTCCTCCTCTCCCTAAACACCAGTCCCTTTTGCCATGCAGAGAGGCAGAAGATTGGGGTGACTGAACCACCCAACTGACCCAAGAGGCACAGTGACAGAAACACAGAGTGCTATACAGAAGGATCTTGTGAGGTCCTTCAAAAAAAACCAAACCCGAACGAACAAGAATCCCTCAAACAACACAGACACCAAAAAATTAAATAATTTTTTACATCTGAAAGACTTCCCTGGTAACCAAATCACTGCAAAGCCCTGGAATATTTTCCAATGTTGGTGTGTGAACAGTACACTCACATACTTTAAAAGACTTTGGGGTCACTGGGTGGTGGTGGGTAAAAGACAAACAAAAGGAAAAGAAGGAAGAACAATATCCAGATCTGCCCAAATCATTAGACTGTTCCAAATGTTCTCTGGCCAGGTCCTCAGTACCCGGAGTGCTTTCCCCATCCCTGGTGTGTCAGTATAAATTATCGTCAACGTTAATTCTTTTGTTTCTTCCCTTTCCTAACAGATGTAGTAATCGCACACTCGGACACTGGCAATATTTCTAATTGTGTAATGGGGGCAGAGATAGAATTAATTAATGATCCAAGTTAGATACAAAATCTGAGTTAATTTCTTGCAGGTTTTTGAGGGGTTACTTATGGCTGGAGGTGTTCTTGCAGGCTCCCCACTCTGTCACAGGACCCAGCCATGCATGCCAATGAGAAAACAGGCATTTTGGAAAGAGAATAGGCCGGATATTGAAGGACTCATTGCCACAAAAACTACTTTCTTAGCGGCAACAGGCCTCAGATAGTAGCTGGAGTCAATGCAAAGCAGGACTGCCAGAAATTAAATCTCCCTGCTGGGAGCACGGTAGAGCGATTCCATCTGAGTGCTGCTGCTTCTCCCCCCACCACCACACCCTGGTTTTCCTTGTCTGTTCACCTATCTGATTTCTTCCTGCATATCAAAAGGCAGTCACTTTCCACCAAGGAGAAAAACATGATGAAATCACACATGCATAAAATCACAGAGCATTCCAGGGACAACAAAAACAATCGAGGCCGCCCCGGTCTTCAGGCAACTGTGTAAGTGAACTGCTAAGTGAGAGAGATGAGCTCTGATCTGATGTGGATCGGACGCCCTGGGCGTGTGTGGGATGAGTATATAGCACAGATTATACACTTTGCCAGTGGGGAGGCAGTCACGTAACACCTAGCTAATCTATACAAGCACACTGTCGGCTTTTACAGACGGCCACTCGCTGGAGGTATTGTAAACTGCCACAAAAGAGTCTAGCACAAAGGAAAGGGAAGCAGAGCAAATACAAACAAAGCTTGTTCACAGCCAGAATCGCAACTCCTGTTCTACTCTGGGAATTTTAAGACTTGTTAAATTAATCCACCATAAATTATATGTATATAAGGTTAAGTATCTAGCAAAAATGAGACTATTCTGCTAACAATGCAGTCTTAGATGAAGACTTTTAAGAGGTAGTAATTCTCCATGAGATGATTATGTTTCATAGCTTTTGACATTAACAACAAGACTTACATCTTCAGTGTCTAGTTATTTCAGGTGGTTTCAGTTTAGGCTATGAAACTGACCCTAGAGACACACCTTTCTGAAAAGGGCTGTGCCTCATCTCTGAACTCCCAGTTTCTAGTGTCCAAATTCACCAACGATCTTCTTTTAAATGCCTTCTGCTATATTGTTGCATGGGGTTTGGGGTTTTTTTTTAACCCTTTAGAAGAGAAAGACACATACATAAAATACTGCAGTGCAACTATATGTCTGTACATCTGTAAAGCTGATCTGGTTTAACAAGAAAAGAGTCTGTATGATCCATCGTCATCACCGGAGCTGTAATTATTCATCGGTCAAGAACATTTAAACGGATATTGGGGCAGTGTAAGACCAACCCAAATGCCATTCTGCCACGTGACCAACGCAACAAAAGCCTATCCGTAGTATCCAGTGCTCATACAGCCCATGCTTGTACAACCTTTGTGCAAGCAAGAGAGACCAACCCCGAGGCTTCTCCAACCTGCAGCCACCGCAAAAGCAGGAAGCATCTTGGCTAAGCTCATCTCAGCTCTGTGTCCTGGAACTGAATCGAGCTCAGGTCTGTACTTAGCCCCAGCACTGGAAAATAGCATCTAACGCTGCTAATGTATCTCGAGTCATGTACGCTCGTTAGTGACAAACTGAATCAACTCTGAACACGTACAAACCCGCAGGGCTCGGCTTCTCCAAGAGATGAAAGGTCCCCTGAGGCCTCTATGTATATTTTATTACCTAACTTCGCTAGTTCAGGTGTTGAATTCCTATTGTTACTGTCATGACAATTTCTTAACTAAGCAAAAGCTGTTGACAAACGCTGCACTCGCAGCCTTGCTCAGCAAATTACTGCACTTAAATAACTTCCACCATGCCTCAACTATTGAGGAGAACACAACTCAGACACCACCATCTCTCTTGATGGAAATCAGTTGGCTGCCCTTTTGCTATGACAAACATTCAGGCTCCCCAAAGGTGCCCTTTCACCAGATTCAATGACTGCATATTTGCAGCAAGCAAATACTTAGCCCAATTCCAACTTCACACTGTTTCTTTTATCATTAGATTTCTCCTACTCCGTGTATTACACAAGCTGCATGGTAACTCTCACTCATGCTGAAGCAAGCTTTCGGGCGAATTTACCTTGGAGTCCCCAGTGACTACAAGCAAGTTTCCAATCACTCTCTCACAGAATTGCACCCACACTGCCCCTGGCATTTGGATAGAAGTGGTTTGTCAATAAAGTGCTGAAAGAAATTGCCAGCTCAGAGTGTGTAGTGTCAGCTGATGGACAGGAACTGAGCAACTAGTTTATCCTGACAAAAACAGGGTAATTTTTAAGCGTCAGGAAGGAATTCAGGCCCAGTTAGTTTATTTTTTAAAATACTCAAAAAAAAAAAAACCCTTTCATTTTTCATTCAGCATTCCAGCTTGGCCTCTCTCTAAAGAGGACCAGGATATTTTCCTTTCTGGTTTGAAAGCAGTTGTTGATGTTTAACAGGTTATATAGCTCGAGGCATTATTATTTTTCAAGCTAGTAACAGCTTGAATATGCCTTTTCTTTAACTGCGGCATTCCACAAATTCCTAGCTCTAACCATATATACTGAGACAAAAGCCCTGTGTCTTTGCATTAACTCCCAGTTACAACTACTGCAGATCTACAGAGTCAAGGAGTGTTAAAAACTAAGGTTGCCAAGTCTAATTAGGGACAGCTTATTTTCTCTTTATAATTAGAACTGCCAAGTTCCCTTGCAAGGCACATGACCTGCAATTTTGGGTTTTGGTTTGGGGTTTTTTTTAATTCATCTTTTTTTTTATCCTTTTATAAACAAGTATACATACATCAGGTGTATGCTTATATACACATATAGATGTAAAGGTCATCTTTTCCTTGTCAGTATTGACACACCACAGCTAAGAGTCCTGTCAATACAGGATGTCAGTGATTTTAGGTACTTGCCACAGTGAGAAGGCAAATGATACAAGCACTAGTTGTCTTAGGTGAGGCAGACAAATGCTGGCAGAAATGACCTCTTCAAACTGGGAAAAAATGAATATACAATTACATACCAAGCAAGACATGACTGAAAGCATCAGACCTCTACAGAATAGCTTGTAAAACACAAGGCAGAAAACAGAAAAACTTTCACTACAAACAAAACCAACACATATGAAATTAACCTGATTTTAAAACCACCTGAGTTGCCTCAGATCTGAACAGGCTTAAGTTTGTGCACTTCACTCTAGGCAGCCCCGTGAGGAAGGGCACAAGCTCCTAGGATTTATCTTCTCAACTCCTGTAAGATTTATCCCACTAAACCCCATTTAGCCAAAGCAAAACAGTGAATTTTTAAGAGTAATGAAAACCTTTTTCCAACCCCTGCTTCACTCTGCCCTTCAGTTTACTGCTGTATTTCTTTCCATCACACTTATAGTGCTTACTGTTAGAATACAGAAAGCGAACAGTCAGCTAAATCAACATTTACCTGTCGTTAGGGAGCTAGATGACATTCCTTGTCATACAAGAAGTAAGGGAAGGTACATCTCGATGGCCATCCTTCACCCCAGCAGATGCCAAAGTAGGCAGATGGTTGGAAGGACAGTGGCTCAATGCGCCTTTGATCACCGATCTGAGTTTGGAAGAACAACTATGCCTGGGCACTCCTGCATTCAGATGTGGCAGCTTTCAACAGAAGCAGCACTTGGTGATTTGACAACTCTCATATCTCTCTTTTCTAAAGGACATGAAAAGATGGATTAAGACAAACCTTGTGCCAAGCTTTCTAATGCGCCCCTAATGATATACGCTAGAAATCAATGCTTCTCCAATGTCCTGCCATTTCCTTGGACTTGCCAGTGGAGTGGAAAGCAGATATTCAATACTTGACACAGACTACTTCTGTATGCCAAAATATATTAACAAATATATTCCATGAGTGTAGGGTACACATTCAGTTCTTGGTGTTTGCTTTAAAGAAAAAACCCAAACCCAAAAACATACCAGTGATTAAAGAAAGAAAAAAAGAGAGGAAACAACAAGGAAAATAAGAAAGCAAGCACCCAGCTGAACTCCACAGTCCATTACTAAGTTCAAGTGTTTTATGCAGACGTGTGATACAACCATGGATGACATCAAGGAATTCTTGCCTGGCCCAATTCATCTTGTTAGTCCCTTTCTTTCAGCACATGTAATTTGTTCCGTCTCCTTCCCCCCAAGTCATGCCCCTGCCTCCATGGCATACACTGTCTAGCTTCTAAGAACAAGACAGTGGTTTTTTTTCTTTTAAGGAATGCTGCTGCCAGCCCTAAGGACAGAGTTCACCTACTCTCTGGGGGTCAATATGTTAGAGACAGGATGGAAAGAATGTAAAGTTTTCTTAACCTATCGTGATCTCTGAGTCTGCAAATCCAGAACGTGCAAACCTCTTGTTCCCTCCGTTAATCTCGGACAGAGTCACAGGAATCCATCAATCAAAACCCATTTCTCCAAATAGGATGCCAACTCCCATTTCAACATGAGGGCTACACTCAGAGAAGTGCTCTGCACATGGGTTTTGAGACCGCTACTACTGATCTTACAATGCTTATCCTCCAGCCTCAGCCAAATCACATACGTAAAGCACATTATTGCAATCCATGGAGAAACAGAATTAAACCATCCCAAAGGTTAATACTCATTAAAGTAGTGACCAAAGTGCGGGTGTCTGGCTGCCCGTGGGGTGCTGCTGTGGACAAGGGGTTGGCAGTGCTGAGTCAGGTCAGCAGCCGGTGCAGAAGAGCGCAGCCAAGCAGCCCAGATGTCTCCTGCTGAAGGAGGAAGGTAACTGCAGGGAAGGAGCAGAGCCAGCTGCCTCAGATGTCTCATGCTGCCAGAGGGGAAGGTCCCTGGGTGTTTCAGCACAATGCCCCCCTTCCCAAGCTGGGCTGGCAAGGAAGAGAGGGCACAAGGAAACAGGAGAGACCTCAAGATCACTGTCACCTTCAAAGCCTTCTGCAAGGCAAGTGATGCTACTGTCCAACAAAATAAAGATCATAAAACCTCCCACAAAACCACTTTGTAAAGATTGGTAGCACTGGATCATATACACCAGCATTGCTGACAGAGAGAACTAAGGAAAACTCACTGCCAAAAGCAGCAGCTTGGCTTTTGCAGCTTACCCTCTGCTTTACATAAAATACTACCTTCGATATTAGTTAAATATTTATGATTCCGCATCTATACCCATACCTGCACAGACATGGGGAGCTTGTGCTGCCATCCAATAAAGTGAGGCATGAAACAGAAAATAAATATGCCAGGGATGGGTTGGTTTTGGGATATATAATAAACGTGATTTTGCCAAGGACATTTATGACTAACAGAAGGAAGGTAACGCAGAAGAGACTGAAAGTGACTTCATCGACAGAAGCAGAAGAAAGTGCCTCAATATTCAGGCTCTCATCATCACATCACATTAAGCCAAGTCAGCAAGTGGAAATGTAATAGCAAAGCTGGGACTACGTATGTACACTCTATTTCCCTTAGTTTTAGTTATTCAGATCTGACAAAAACTATTTGTCCTTTGATTTTAGCCTCTGGTCCTGATGCACTTCAGTACACTGTGCTACCTAAATGGGAGTATCAGGCAACAGCATTAGGTATACAGGCATATCTTTGCCACAGCATACAATCAAATTTGTACCCAAGTTATTAACAAAAAGATCTCCTATTCATAGAATGGTTTGGGTTGGAAAGGACCTTAAGATCATCCAGTTCCAAGCCCCCTGCCGTTGGCAGGGACGCCTCACACTAGACCATGTCACCCAAGGCTCTGTCCAACCTGGCCTTGAACACTGCCAGGGATGGGGCAGCCACAGCTTCTCTGGGCACCCTGTGCCAGCACCTCAGCACCCTCACAGGGAAGAACTTCTGCCTAAGAGCTCATCTCGATCTGCCTTCTGGCAAGTTAAAGCCATTCCCCCTTGTCCTGTCACTTACATGCCCTTGTCAAAAGTCCCTCTCCATATTACTTGTAAGCCCCATTTACTTACTGGAAGGCTGCTTTAAGGTCTATATGGAGCCTTTTCTTCTCCATGCCAAACAACCCCATTCTTTATGCAGAGACTCCAGAAGCGGGGACTCAAATCCTACCTCCTCCATCCTACGAATTGCAGACAGCATTTTCCACAGGGAAATTGCAGTGCCTTGAATACCATGAAATTGCAGTGCCTTTAGTACCTTAGTGCTTTAGTTGCCTTAGTTAATGCTTTAACTTTTGGACAGTCCTGCAGTGGTCAGGCAACTGGACTAGATTATCATTGTAGGTCCCTTCCAACTGGAATATTCTATTCCACAGACCTCTGATCAGTTTAGATACTTGCTTGCCCATGCCCTAGGTGCCAGGAAGAGTGCTGAGGAAGATGCCTCTCTGGTGCTGCTTAATATTTTTACCATGAAAATAAGACTCTCTTCTGAAATATTTCAGCTGATCAGTATTAGTGGCAGAGCAAAGGAAATGTCCTGAGCAGGGTTTTGCATATCCAGTTTTCCTTTGAGAATCTGACATCTAAGACATCACTCATCTGATTGCCAGGAAGTAAAAATTCTGTATGAAATGCTTCAGCTACTGGATTACAGTGCAAAACCCCTACAGGAGCTACTTGTAAATAACAAAAAGCTAAAACCACTGTGCTGCTGACATACACCAAATATTTATGGAGGCATTTATCTACCGACTGTGTTATCTTTTATGGAAAGTGGGAGTTGCAGCAAAAGGACAAATCCTTTACTCCTAACTAGCCCTACATCCCCAGGGTACTTTGGCTCCACTGTGGGCCATATTTCTGATGTCTTTTCTGTTGATTCAAGTCGTTTGACTTCTATTGCACCCTTGGGTCTCATCAAGCCCACCAAACTACATAACACACATGAAAAGGGGCCCAAATTGCCTTAGGGATCTCGAGAGAGAGAGATTCATACAATCCAGTCAATGCCAATGGGAGTTGGCCACCCAGCTCGTCTGAAAATGCAAGATTATGCCACTTGACTTTGTTTGAGAGAAAAAAAACATCCTATCTAGAAATGTAAGAGAAGCACCAACTGCATCTCCCTATCAGGGGCACCGCCACTAATTACCTCACTCGTAGGCACACACACCCCCCCGCCCCGGGAGAAAAAAGGGTATTTGATATCACCCTAAACTGAGAGTATTATCACTGTGATGATGGATCAAGGTTTATACTCACTGTTACTAAACACCAATAACACCAACCCAGACAGTTGAGGCTCTACCACCAGCCTGCTGCATGACCCTCTGGATCTCTGCTTTCTCCTCTCCTTCATCGCATTGCTGAGCTGTAAGCTCTTTGTAAAGGCTTCTGGTCCCTTACTGATTGCTCTACATCTAGTCGAAAACAACCTCAACTCCATTTGGAGACTGGAATGCAATTTTTATTCCAATGTTTGTAAATGCATACTATATATGCATAAATCCTGCAGGCAAAGTGTCACTTTTCTTCTCCCCCCCTCTTTCTTACCCAAAATTCATGATGAAAAGAAAGAATAGTAAATGTTTAAAAAATAGATCTTTAAACACTTATTAACAAACTAAGGAAGAGATCTCAATGTTAAGATTCAAGCGAGTTGGACACACAAACACAAATGCACGCTTTAGAGCTCGTATCATATTCATGGCATGCAGCGTAACCACCAGGGAAAGCTTTATTAGATGAAAATAAACCTGTTGTAAGAGATTTCCTTGCAGTTATTCTGCTGCCATTATCCTGGCCAGGCATTCATGCAGCTTTTCAATTTAATATGCTTAGTTTTCTGAGCAGGAGATCAGAATAGTGGAATTCTATAGGGAACTCAATTACTAAAGAAAATGATTGCTTGAGCATTCAAGAAATTGGAACTACATCTAATTGTGAATAGTAGATTATTATCTGCATTATGGAAGACACTTTTAAATGAACTTGGACATACAGCTATGTAAGTCTTGAGGATGGTATCTGCAAAGATTTCCAGGGCACCTCTCAGGCACGGAGGGGCTTACTCTCAAACAGAAAGATGAGGCTACCAATGTGGTTTCATTGGGTTTCAGGCAGGAATGCAGAAAGCCAGTATCCCTGCTGAGTTGTTAAAAAGCAGGGAACAACAAAATCACCAAGGGAGTTTGTCTGGGACTTGTTCCTTTCCCATTTTGTATTCCTTGGTGTGGATGAACATTAGCGTGTTGCTCCATGGTTGGCTTTTTTGCTGCTTGAAGACTGTGCTGTCTGGCTGTAGACTGCTGGTGCATTCAGGTGGTGGCTGTACACTGAGAGTGGCATAGCTCTAATAGACGAAGGTATCCTTTGAGCTCTGTTTAGCAGAGAGATGAGCTTAAACAGTGGAACAGGAGGGAAAGAACAAAAGGGTTTAAACCCAAGAAGTTCAGGATTTTTCAGAGCGCAAAACAGGACACTTTGTAAGAGAAAGAGTTTGAAGGATTTTGTTCCATTTCTCTCTGAAGATAAGCAAGCACTACAGGGGAAAAAGATTATAGTATTGAGAAAACATCTAAGAATAACAACAAACATGAAAAGATACAGGCTCTATAGGGTGCACGCTGAGTAACTATCTGTCAGAAATGATGCACAAAGTATACCTTGCAGATTGGCATCAAAATGGTAGGAAGACTAGAGAAGGAGCTGGGAATGCTGCTGAAGCTCAAACATCAGGAATAAGGATAGAACAGCAGAGAGGTCAGGCGGACAATCCGAGACCCGCAGGCACTTATGAGCAGATTTTACACAACAAAGAAATGTATCCGTGGCACCAAAAAGAAGTAAAAAAAAAAAAACTACCCAGAAAATGAGAAACTGAATTGAGTAAATCTGCTGCACAGAAGAGCACACTGAGAAACCAAAGACAAAACTGCTAGGAAGAAAAGAAGAGGAAGGGGTTGGTTGGTTGGTTTGGGTTTCTCTTTTTCCCCACAAACAAAACTATGAGGCAGCCAGGCAGTATCACAAGCAGGGTCTCCCCAGAGATGGAGCAAGATCTGTGTTAGTGCCTGGTGAGCTTCCTCCATACAGATGATTTCAAACAGAAAGAGGCTGAGACACAGGGTAATGAGGGAGGCCACTTTCAGAGAGCAGACTCAGACATGGAACTTATTTAGACTCAGAAAATCAAGGTTAGGAGGGCATTTACTTGTTTACTACACATACATTACCAAGGAGATAGAATACCTTTCCACAAAACAAACAAACAAAATAAACCCCAAATCAAACTTCTTTAATACAATGCTGGCACCAAAACAAACATGTGTAATGTAGGCAGAGTAGACCCAGGTTACCAATAAGGGTTTCTTAACATTGTGGGAATCCCAGAACTGCCCTCCCAGAGCAAAAGCAACAGCCAAAATGACACGCTAGCACTGTGAGGCAGGGCATGATGAATTTTCCAGAGGGATTACATGATATAACAGTTTGCAAGAACTGAGGGCTAACCTGGACAACCTTCTGCTCCCAATCAGGTGACATCTCAGATCTTTCCAAAAGTAAATACACTTTTACCACCACAGCCCCTGTTTTGTTCAAAGCAAAGGGCAAATACTGCCTCATGAAATGGAAGCCTTCAATTCACTTCTCGAAAGCAAGCTCATTCTCCTTAAAAATTCAGGATGACCTTTTCTATATCACACTTCCCCATATACAGCTGAGTATGTGTTCATTCACAGCTGGTCAAAATACAAATGCATTTCACTACAGACTTATTGTCATGGCTTAACCCAGTAGGTAGCTAAACACCACACAGCTGCTCCCTTACCCCCTTTGCTTCCCCCCTGGAGTGGGGAAGAGAATTATGAGGAAAATTAAAGTAGTAAAATTCATGGGTTGAGATAAAGACCATTCATGGACAGAAATGGAAGGGAAAATAATAAAAGAATTAGAGTATACAAGTGATGCACAGTGTTTGCCACCTGCCAACCGATGCCCAGCCAGCTCCCAAGCAGTGACCCCCAGCCAGCTTTCCACCTAGTTTATACACCAAGCAGGATGTTCAATGGTAGGGAGTACCCCTTTGGCCATTTGGGTCAGATGTCCTGGCTGCATCTCCTCCCAGCTTCTTCTACACTCCAGCTTACTCACTGGTGGGGTGGTAAGAGAAGCAGAAGAGGCCTTGACTTAATTTAAACATGGCTTAACAACAATTAAAACATCAGTGTGCTCTCGTTATTCTCATCTTTAATCCAAAACACAGCACTACACCAGCTACTAAGAAGAAAATGAACTGTATCCCAGATGAAAGAAGGACCTCACCTCTTCCAGACTTGGCTCAGTAACTCACACGACTAGGCTTTAAAACCTATCAGAGAGCGGTCCATTCTTTTTACACACCTATAAACCTTGAGTTGTGACCATCTGCATTTTGTCTGCACTCTGACTTCAGGTAGTTTGGCCAAGCCATTCCAGCTATACAACTCTCTGACAAAAAACTGGTGTTACTCATACGTTTTGAAAGTTACTGCACTGCCTGCCATTTCTTATTGCAGAAAAAAATGAGTTGAGCCTTGAGACTTCAAACTGAGTGCCAGAGAGGGATCTCAGAGATGTTTAATGCAGGCGCCAGTTCAGAAGGAGAGAAAAACCTGTTCATGGAGTTACTCAACAGTAAATGTGAACTTTGAGATGAGTTTGGTTTGAAAATTTGCTGGGTTCCTATTTAATTGCTGACAGATAGCAAAGCTAGAGACCAGAAACAGGAATCCTTAAGCGCTGCTTTCATTTCTACCACTGTCCCCATGAATCACCTCCTGAGCCAGAGCACAGGTAAGTTTTCTGTAACCATACCATGAAACACATATATAGTTCACAAGCATGTAAATTAAAAAAGAAACCAACTCTTCCTCACATTTGTAACTACCTCCCACTTGCCCATAGAGCTCTTTGTTCCATAGCTGCTGGGACTTACCTCCAAGTCAAGCAAATCTGCTTCCCATTTCACCCTTCCCTACTTTCCTGGACAATTTTCCTTTGCTTCAAAGCACAGAACAACTTAGTGACACCTTTCCATGCTTTTAAGGAACATCTCCTGACATGCTTCCAACCTGAGAACTAAGGTCTCCTGGTACAACTGGGCTGACTCAGGTGCTCTTCAGCCCCACCAGCAATTATGGAAGTTGCCCCCAACTGAGACCAGGCTTGCCCGTGCTGCAGCTGTAGTTGAATATGAGTCCTCCTCCTAAAGAGCCCATCGCCCCTGTTGGTAAGAACACCATTTCTCCAGCCTTTTCCCTTACACAAGGAAGCTGAACTGACTGCAAAAAGGAGCTTGGCATGGAAAGTGCATCCCATTAACTACTCAGGATAAGTCAGAGCAGCCTGTCTGCTCAGCCCTGCTCTTGCTTGAATTTCTAGCCACGCAACAGCCGCCTACTGCAAAAATAGGAGGCAAACCCCACCCACAGATAGTGCTTTACACACACCAATGCTGGCCTCTTATTTGCCTTCAAAGACTTGCATCAGCAAGTCCACAGAACACATGCACACAGAGCTTGAATCCAGAATAAACAGAGCATTTTCCAGACCTTGCTAGCAGCATACTGAAGATGTACCATTAAATATTCATTTTAGAGTGGGTTTCAGGCACACATGACTCCCATAACCAAAACACTGCCTCTTCCTTCCATTAGCCTTGTATCTCTTCATGAAAACACTGCAGTTTCATCAATCCAACTCCAGGAGGTTTGCACCAAATATGTATGTGTGCTAGTCAGCTCTCCATCTAACAGTAACAGAAAAATCACAGTAACAAAGTGGAAACTGACTGTCTGTAGTATATTATCATTAGAGCAGAAATACAAGAAGGATCAAAGGACAGAGATAAGACAGCTGTGGCACAGTTAGGAGTGTGGTATCTTTCTCAGATCTCCAGGCAGCTTAAGATGACGCAGTGCTAACACTGCATAGGCACATCAACTCCAACCTACTGATGATGATTTAAACACGATAATGTTGTAAGTCATTTCACTTCTGATTATTTTAGTGGAAAACAACCAGCTCATGGTGTTCTCCCACAGTTGTGAGGGAAGGAGAAACGTAAGCATGGTCAAAGCATCAGCTTGTGTCTCGAGGTGGGCAGGACCAGTTCCCAACTCACACAATGCTGCCTTCATCATCTGGGCAACCGCTCGGCTTGTGCCTTGTTCCTCCACCTGTTCACTCACATTTTGATTATTGGGAGATATTTAGATGCTTCTGGAAATATGTTTTCTTTCTGTTTGAAAGCCACAACCAGCTTTTAAATGGTCATCTCCACTTCCAGGCTTCTCCATTTTTGTTGAAGCTGAAGAGCTGCTCTGCAGGGATCCCTCATTTACACTGCCCTTTCTCAAGACACCCAAACACAGAATGCAAGGAGGGAGAAAGGCTTTCAGTACCTTCATACCAGCTGTATGACACAGAAGCAATCCCACTGGAGCGTCTCACATCTCAAATCCAACATGGCTCTTTCTACTCCACATCTGATTTTAAAAAACCCCTATAAATATGCTGTTGTCTGGCTAGAGCTTTAGGGAAACACAAAGGAACTCATAGGCAATAAAGCACCAGCTGCTTCCCTGTAGCTAAGATTATCACAGTTTAACAAACACTTTTTATATAATTTATAGCCTCTGCATGTCAGGTCTCTGCAAGTAGATACCTGCTGGAGTGGACATTTCTAGGCCTTGTGCTCAGAAACATCCCAAAGAAATGCTGTTCACCAAGCAACACCACTACATATACCTATGAGTAGGTATACATATTTATGTATGTTTATGTAGATGTTTACATATTAATGTGTAAATGAATATAAGTCTATATACATTTGTATATAGACCCCAAACTAAGGATAACCTCCTTTCTCTTGAAAGACCATAACCTATACAAGCTACAAAAGAATAAGGTACCTCTGGATCAAGTCTCGTAGACCTATTATTGGGATATAGAGTATTTGTTGTGGATGGGAAACAAAGGCATAACATCACCACAGCTGCCCACAGAGGGAAAACCTGTGGGTCAAAATGGGTGGCCCTTGAGCCAAGGTCTCAGTTGGGCACAGCAGTTAAGCAATGTTTAGCTCCCACAGAGTTCAGTCAGGTTTGCAAATGTGTTCAAAGCACAGCACAAACCTAAGTGCATCCCTGAGTAAGAACAGTAGACGATCCGTTATGGGAAGGTTACTAAGAGGTTTGAGGCAGATATGAGATGCAACAGTAAGAAACATCCTTTACTCTTGCAGCATCCATGGGCACTGTTGAGCCATCTTTGCCAGCTGCATTACAAGGGTTTATACAATAGCTTACACTGAGCTTGCTTGACAGTTACAACTGCTTAGGAACTACAAAATTAGAAACTGGAGTTAAGGCCTGATACATGCTGATCATCTCATGCCCAGAGCAAGATTATAGCTGTCACAGGTGCTAGCTTACACAAGTTGGTTATTTTTATTTCCCAGCCTGTTATTGTTACTAAACATTGCAGAACTCCACATCCCACACTCAAATGTTTTCATTCAACTCTACCCAGGGTTTGTTTTTCAGCCCCTCCTCTTCAGTTATGTTGGGATTGTAATGGCAGACTGAACTTTAATTTTTGCTTAGGCCCAGAAGTACAGACCACATCATGCAAGGAGAAGCAATTTCAAACCTGTTTTCCCCTCCTAAATGACTTGATCCTTGCTCCTCCTCTTCTTGCAATCAAGGAGATTGAACACGGATGGGAGATTTGTAATGTGGGCTTCACAGAGACAGAAAATATTGCTCCATAATACTCTGTGACCCTTCTTCTTATTTTCTTTGACATATGCAGCAGGTCAGCAAAGCCTACAATGGGTGAAACGTACACAGGCCCTTATGAAGGAAATTGTCTGCTGAGATCACAGAACAAGGTGTGAAACACAACCCAAGGAGTCAACACCATCAATTTTCGTGGCACTATGATACAATATGGAGAGCTGACAGAAGCTTTGCATCCCCCAGAACCAAATTAAGTAGCATCTACTAGAAGCAGTACACTTTTCCCCAAATCTACTAATCCTGAGTAGGCTCTATTCAGTTTTTCTGGTGTATCATATGGTAGCAGTGCAGGAGAAATGATGGAGGTCTGCCTCACCTCACTATAGCTGACAAAGCACGAGAATTAATGCACTGAAGTAACTGCAAGCTCTGCGATGCCATGAAACTTCTGGTTTCCAGCCTATAAACACCGTAAGCCCTCAGAGTGTCCTTAAGATAGAACAAGACACAGGATTTACTTCCAAAGTCATGGTTAATGACAGCACATCTCAGAAGCAATATTAAACTGTAAACCTTGGTTGAAAAGGTAGTCTCTTGCTATTAGAGATGAGGGTGAAGCCTATGGCCATATTATCTTCTACATCAGCCTCACAGGCTTAACACTTTCCTCCAAGCCTCTGGTATTGTGGCTCTGAGATATCCAGACTGGGGATTTAATAGACTTAAATGTGATACAGGCTCGTAAAAATCCTAATATTTTTTTTTTAATAATAGAAAAATATCTTATAAATCTGATCCTTGGCATCAATCTTCGAGGAAGATGCTAACAACATCAGGTTATTCCCAAATAAATGGACTAGCTTTACAAACTCAAGGAGATCCACAGAACAGTGCCCTTCTATATATAATCAGTATTTCCTTAGTCTACTAAATTCATGCTTCTAAACATATTTTAAACCCAAGCTTACAATTCCTCCCTATTAAATATTAACTGACTCCACAATTGTGCTTAACTAGCAGAGGATTCGGGAGTATACGGAGTGGCACAGGAACCACACAGCTTCCAGTAAGCAGAAAGAAAACCAACCAGAAATAACTGACATTGCTACTAATGTTCCTGTTTGGAAAACAGTCCAGACCACGGTTCATGGGAGAAGGGCTGGCTTTTCACTTAGCTGCTTGTTCGTCTCCATTTTTCAGTCCTCCCACTCCAACAGATTTAACTAGCAACCTTTATAAATCGGCCAATAAATTACTGTAAAAGGAGAATATACTTCCTGTCTAAATAAATGATAGCTGAAAAGTTCCTAATGGGCCTTGTACGTGGGAAGAGGCTGGCTTTGTTCAACACGCTGCATGGTTTCTTCATGAAAAACAGAGGCTTCATTCACTCAGCCTCCTTATCTGCACCTGTCCTCGCTGCAGCTTGGCAGCTTTTCCACAGCGGTGTGCCGTACGTTATTGTCTCTGGAAAACCAGAGCTCCAGCCTGCCTATAGGGTGTCAATGGGAGGTGGCTGTCGCTGCATCTCAGCATCACTGCCCAGATCTGGCACTGCATCTCCCGGCCCCCATCGAGTGTGAGCAGCCGCCTGTCCCCCCCACTCCACATGCCTGCACCTTGCAGTGCTGGGCTCGTCTCGGTGTATATAAAGCATGACACCAGCCCCTGGAGCCCCCACAACCACGGCTCAGCTCACCCTCCTCCCTCAGTGATGCAACCATTTGGACCGTTTGAAGCTTTCCTCTTTAGACAATTACATTACTTACTGCTTCTGCGACTTAGAAACAGCCCCAGTGGGCAAATATGCCCAAAAAATAATGGGAACATCCACGGTTGCTTTAACTTCCCCAATTCTCTTGAGAGGAAGTGGAAATTAATCTTGCAAATGCTTTCACATGAGTTACCTTATCCTGAAAGGGATACGTTCACCAAGCTCAGCAAAGTCTTTGATGAGTAAGAGAGACTAAGAAAAGGAAAATATTGGCAATTAGCTGCCTTTATTTTATCAGCAGACCAGATACTGCTCTAATTAGACCACGCTCGACTTTGCACCAGCATGGCCCCTTAAAAAGCTCGGCCTTTCCCACATCATTAATATTGCTCATGTCATGTGCCAATGCAGGACTACCACTGCAACATAAACAACATTAATGCAATGCAACAGCTACACTTAAAATACACACTCATTGTCAGATTAGCCCCGTTCCCCGGTTGAGTAGCATACGCTCTAATCTACTACAGCAGTTGCAGGCAGTGCAAATGCCAAAGGAGCCCAAGTGCAGCATGTCACAGGGCACTGACTTTTAGACTTATAACAGGCATAGACACTGAAGTTTGCTTGAAAAGTGGTCAGAGACATCTGTGTGATTGACACAACATACGGCTCCTTTGATTACATCACCAACCCTACACTCTCTTAAGTCACTGAGCTAAAACTTCCCATTTTCAACGAAGCAAGCAAGATTTAGCAGACTCTACAGAGCACACAGTGGCAGTAAAGGCAACCTACAGCTTTGGAGCCTCCTACCAGAAGCAGATGTCACCCTCGGGAGATTTGCAAAAATCTTCATCAAGACATCTCAAAAAGCATCTGCAATTAGGAGAAGGGATGAAAAGAATTACCATATCCGTCCTATTAGTATCAGCTGGAGCCATCTTAATCTCCATGCATGGTCTTCAAGAGCTACTCCCACTATTCTTACTGAGCTTATATTTGTCCGTTGCTTATAGTATGTGTATTTGTTTGCAAGTGATAGCAACTCTGGCTTCGTATGCATGCTGACGTTACAAAACACAGGATGTATTCAGTCAGGCAGGGATGATATAACATCACCTCGTCTCACTTCCACCTTACCTTGAGTATGATAGTATGATCACAGAGCTCCAAACTGAAACGATCACATCCTAGTGCCAAGCACTCTCAGCGCCTCATTTCGGCTCTGGGTAACGTTTGAAAGCAGCATGTCACTATACTCCAAGCTCCTTTATTGCTCAGCATATCACCTGGCATGAACAGCTTCTCCTCTCAACCTTGTTCTCAAGCCTTCACAAACACTTCATTAGCTTTTCTGAAATAGAAATTGTTTCAGTGATACAGCTGTTCACCCAGTCATCAAGCTGTGTCGACCTTCGATGGTACGCAGCGCCTACTTGCAGTGCGTCGTCTGCTAATAGAGCACATAATGCACAACGTGATCCAAGCCTGGCTGTGAATGTACTTGAAAGAAGAAAAGGAATTGTGGCTCAGGTAACTCCACTTCTCCTGCACACCTTTGAGCCTGTTCTCCATTTTCCCCCCCCCCAGTCTAATCTACTTTGTTCCTGAGATGCCTCTTTGACTTTCTACTCCCTTACCTAGCCCTTAGCACGTTCCTGAGATAACTATTATCTTTTGAGGTGGGCTGCTAGAAAAAGATGAGAAAACAGGGTTTGGAAGGAAAAATCCCTGCGTACAACTCTACCATTGCTTAGCGAAGTACAGTAACAACCATGGACCACTAGGGAAGGAGAAAAAACTCCTGCCAGATTCCCTAATTCAGCAGGAAGCCTGTCTTTCCTTAGGTGTAAAGACAAATAGCTTGTCAAAAGCTGGAATTTCTGCCTAAAATCCCATTTTGGAACTTAATGAACTACAAACGCCAATGTTCCCTGGGAAGAAACAGAAATGAGCCCCATCCTGAAACGGTGTTAGTGCCCTCACTTTGTTGCCCTAACCATCACTGCCCAGGCTACATCCTGTCTTCAACCTTCCCTCTTCAGCACTGTTCTGAAATACAAAGACATTTACAATGGGACACTCAAATTCCATGCTTTTTCACTAGTAGCCAGGAACTGACAACAATTAAAATTACTGTGCCATGAGTAATACTTAAAAGGTCTAAAAAGTTATTTCATTCTCTACTGGAAGTGATGGGTGAATTTCAAACCAAGCGAGAAAGATATTGCGATGCCTGCAGCATCTCCACAAACGATGGCTGCCTCCAAACCTCTCACCAAAATTCGCCATTTAATCTGTTAATCACATCTGAAAATGAATGTGTGTGTCAAAAGGAAACAAAACAACTGCCTCAATAGCATTTGGATAATAAAAAAAACCCTTTCAGACATTGCTGTTCGGCCCTGTAATCCAATTTAATGTCATTAGAAACTGTTTGTACCAGGCTCTGCTTAGAGGATGGCACGACTATGAGAGGAAGTGACCCGCATTAGAACAACAAATACACCTGGTGTGAAAGCAGTGAACTCTAAAAGCTTCTCAGAAATTCAGAGTATTATTTAGTCAATCATATACCACGGGGCTACCCCCAGAGCTGTATGTCATTTTGATAAATTAACTTGAAAAACTTGGAGCATAATAAAGTCAAACCCAAACCCCAGACTATGGCAATCATGCTTGAACGCTGCGTAAAATACTTCCCACAAGAAAAGTCACGCTTGCCACTGCTTAATGTTTAAGATGATTTTGAACCTGATCAAGGTCACTGGTTGCATAATGTGCTTTGGCTTCGTTGGTTTTCTGTGTATTTAGGTGCCCACAATAAAAGTGACACTAAAAATGTTGACTTCTAGGCAATACCCATCTCACCCACAAACACTGCTGAGGATTCAGTATCCCTGCAAGGCAGCTTGCCAAAAAATATGATTAAATATATACTTTATATATATACATATATTAAAAAGAGGGGTATTTTTCCAAGGAGAATTCATGAAGAATAGTGCATTTTGTTCCTTGAATTTCTCCACAGCCCACAAGCAAGCAAGACATGCTGCAGACAGGATGGTACTCATGGGGAAGGAAGGAAGACTGCTGAGAGGAGAGCATGCACTTGAAGTACAAACACCCATTGTGGTGGGAGCCCCCCATACACGGCACCCCATTTCTCTCCAGGAACCACTGAATCCAAAACGCTTTGGGAGACCACAGCTCCATGAGTCTTCCAGCTCTTGCTGGGGCACCGTGCCCTTGTTCTGACTTCATTTTTTAGCTCACTTCTGATGCTGCCCCTCATTTTGAGCATCGATTGAGCCCAACTCGCCAGATATTGCTGGTGCTTGTCAAACTTATAATTTTTCATGTCTGTTACTGCTTCTGACTATTTCTAGTCCAAATTCGGTAAATAAAGCACGTTACTCAAAGTCTAACCAGAGTCTCCATGACCAGTAGTTTCTCTTTCCATCACTATTTCCCCACTCCACTGCTGGTGGGCACATTCCCGTGCTCAGTGCTCAGGGCCAGGAGCTGCCAGAGTACTGAGCAATGTTCACACATGGACAAAAACATAACCTCAGGGAGGGGAAAAAAGAGCATTCCTTTTCACAGAGAGGAACCGCTGTCACTCAGTTTTATTTCCCTGGTATCCTGGCTAATTTGGTGCTGGAGGATGGAAAAAAATACAGGAAGTTTTTCCTACCAACTTGTCTAAAAGAATCTAGTATTTGATCTGCCAAGTTTTCTTCACCTAGCCAGTACCTCCGACACCAGCAGAGTTAATCTGACATGAGTCCAAGCAGCTCTTGTAAGGAAAGGACGCAGGACTCTACCCATCAGCCTGACAAGCAGCTGAACCTCGGACACTTCAGGCACATTCAAAACATCAGAGCCACTCTAAAATGGACAAAACCCTCATTTTTCCTGATAAACTTCTTTGGAGGCCACTGAGCAGACCTTGCTCAGCTCATCTCCTGAAGGCAGCCCCGACAGCTCCTCCACACAACCTGGAGCCAGGCTCCTCTTTGCTTTGGCTCAAGCATGCCTTCGACTGGAGTCCCAGTTACCTCATTTTTCCACTTGACTGTGTGGCACAATCAAAACCTGCTCTGTTTTATTTTGCATTAGACTTTGGTCATTGCTTTCCTGCTTCTGGAATAGCAGAAAACAGAGTGGGAAAATAACCATCACGGCTCTCTGCAGAGCACTCGTGGCAGACGGCTGTTAGTAGTCATCGAGTTTTACACTCCTAAAACTCACTTCTCTTTTTACCAAAGCCCTCAAAGACTGTGCATTGCTCTGCCCTCCCAAGAGTGCTGCCTCCCTCCCAGATGTCTCCTTTAACTACCAGGAGACCACAAAGGCTCTCTGGGCTGCCCTAGGTGGAAAAGACCCTTCCCAGCCTCCGTATTTTAATCACTGTTTTGTTCAATGGTCCACACTGCCCTGTTTGCTTAATTTACACCAGTGTGAACTTTCTTGATCTCTGGCCTTGAATGCTGTGTGTAGCAAGCAAGGCAACTGCACCTTCCAGAGCTGGTTCCTGTGCATCTTTTCTACAGGTGGAAACATGGTCAAAATCTTCCTCAGAAGGAACCTTCTCTCCATTCCCCATCGCCCTCAAGCAGCAAAATGAGACCCTTCCCACATGTACAGAACCTGTACCCAGCCTCCAATTTACCTCTTCTTTCACCAGAATTAATACCAGAGCACTGCGGCTGTGGGTTATCTACAAACATCAGAAGACCATTTAAAACAGTTCTATTGTCTTATTTGGTAAAGATCCTGGTTTGGCCACAAGAGCCTTATGTGTAAAGAATATTCACTTAACATAAATATGCAACCAAAGGAAAAAACAATATGATTTCAGAAAAGCAACACATGTACCCAACTGCTTCTCCACCTCTGCATCTCGCATGTCAAAGCGCCTAGGAAATGAGGTTGATTTATCTAGACCTCCTGATGTTATTTGTGACAAAAACAAACAACTACATGGGATTATTTACTTGAAAATGCCTACCCTTGGGAGATGCCATTAGTCTCTGCATACAGGGGGTGCTTTGCCCAGTTCAGATTTTCACAGCTACTCTTAGTCACAACTGGAGCTCTTTCAGTACCTGACGCAGCATGACCACATCCAGCAGCTTCTTGCATTTTGATTTAGCTTTGCTAAATACACTAGTAAGAAGGAGGAGGAAAAGTGAAATTAATCTGCCCAGAGCCACAAAAACCCCCTTCTCGCACACTTTTAAAACGAAACAACCTCCATACTTGGGTTTCTGTTTCCCTGCCCTTCAGCTGGGGTTTGTAGACAAACGCCCCTTCCCCATGAATCGGCATCTGTGCCGGCCAAATCAATAGCGGTCTGTGTGCAGACAGAGCCTGAGTCAGTCCAAACAGAGTCAGCAGTGGTGGCTCAGTGCTGTAATGCAATCAGAACCAGTTTCTCCTCACTACTGAACCCTGAGTAGGTTAAAATAAACCCTGGTTAAGTGGGCAGGAGGGTGGAAGGTGCTGCAGAAGTATATGCACTGCCCTGAGCATCCCCATGCTGCGACAAGGGATGCTTTTCTCTTCTCCCTGGGAGATCAGTGGAGGACAGTCTGGTTTTCCAGGTTTTATCTCAGTTAGAGAAGACAGCATCATCAGCAAGCTATGCCTAATATTACAGATCTGAATCCATAGTTGTATGTAAGAAAGGTTAATGCTATATGGCATAGCACAATAAGCTTATTGTTCTTGCTAGTGAGCAGGGGCCACATCTTAATTTTACTACTGATGAAATAAGGAAAGGGCCGTTTCCATGGGAAATCACAAGAATTAATTAACCAGAACACAAGGACCCTCATATCCTGCTTTCAAGCACGAATTTCACTTTGAACTCAAGGACGTCCTGATTCCCATACCTCGAGCACTATGTCTCAAAGAAACAACCCTATTTTGGGTTTGCATGCAGAGAAAGAGGCAGTGATGCTTGGCATGCATATTGCTGTGCGTGAACTCACCCACTGAAGTCATGTTTATTTATTAATATGCATCCCTTCCCAAAGCACGCTTGTTCAAGTTTCTCCAGCTACTCATTGTAGTTAATATGTCTTATCTTTGCTACCTGCCTGGTGGATTAGGCACAAACTTTTCTGTACCACAGAAGCCAAGTAACCATGACTACGTTTCAAAACAGGTCCATGGCTTTCAGACTTTTCCACCAATCTTGAAAAGCTGCTCTGGTTGCCATTGCATTGCACTTGACCTCTCAAGTGTAATTAATTTACAGAAATGACCTTCATTTCACCTAAAAATAATCTTTAAAGAAGTTTCTAAGGCAAAGGGCACTTGAGCTTCGGGACACAAGGACACCCCAGCCTGTTTCCCTGGGAAAGCAGAAGGACTAAACACAACTTGCAGTTTTGCAAGAGATCACATTCCCTCATGTGATAATCACTGCCCCAAGGCTCCTCTTTGCTGGACGTGACAAGCAGAATGGAAGGAACAGCCAGACTCTCTCAGCAGCATGCAGAACCTCTTGGGGCTCCTCAAACCAGAGGTGAAGCCTTTGCGAGGTCTGGAGGCAAAACATATTCATGCACATGAAAGGAGGAAAGAGATGGAGATAATTTCTGCTTGTTCCAAGTAACGTAGCAGGCTGGGTGCTGCGTTGCTGGAACTACCCACAAGATAAGGTGTACGACTCAGGTTTTTAAGGCTGGCTTGGCTTAAGCTTGGTTTAAGCTACTGAGTAGAAAAATACTACCATTAGTAGGCTTTACTGAATCCCAGCCACATTATTCACCCATAGATTTGGGGTACTGAACAGTTCACAGCTCTAAACCTCTTTAAAGGCAGCAAGATCCTTTTATTTGTGCAACAGCTTTAAAAAGCCAACATTTGTTTGAGCTTACAAACATACTTAAGCCTGTTCTTCAAACAGCAGCTGATGAAAACAGCACTTCTCAATTAAACTAGCATACATTAACATTC
This sequence comes from Strigops habroptila, assembly GCF_004027225.2. Taxonomy (NCBI): domain Eukaryota; kingdom Metazoa; phylum Chordata; class Aves; order Psittaciformes; family Psittacidae; genus Strigops; species Strigops habroptila. Next base: position 4,353,704 of record NC_044281.2, read on the forward strand.
ATTAATTTCCTTTCACCCTTTTGTTTTAGCCTCAGGGTGACAAATAGGCCACACAGACATCAGCCAGCTTCTGCTGCCTTGGCCACAGAGGAAGCCCAGGAGGTCCACGCAAGGACCCGTCTTCTGCTGGTGTCACAAACACGTGTGTTTTGCAGTGAAGTTCAGCCAGGACAGAGATGATTCCCTGTGTCCCTGACAGGGGGGTGCCATATGTCTTAGCTCAGGGTAGGACACAGCTTTGGAAGAACCGTGTCAGGTTCAGACTGCATTCACAACATGGCTCTGATTCTGCAGCCACGGTGAACGGCAGTGATGCCTGATCACCTCCAGCAGTGGGGCAATGCAGGCACCCACGGCTGCAGCTCATTGCTCTTCCTCCACAAAACAACCCTCTTCCAGCTGGTAACCCATCTCTCTTCTGCAGCAGTTCAGTGGGCATTCGTTTCTGTGGGGACACAGCATTTCCTCCAGCAAGACATCCAATCTGTGCCATAACTGCACACACCATTTCTTTTCTATTCAGAATAGACCCAAGCAAAATCAAAGTACAGACAGAAATACGTGTATTTTGGCAGCAACACCTTTGAATAATCAAAACGACTTCTCCATAGCGCAGTCTGAATCTACAGCACAGAGACAAGTAGGTGTTCCCATGCCTGCCGGGTGGCCACCATGTCATGGGGTACCACCCCACGCAGCTCATTTTAACTCCCAAAGGCAGCAAAGGCAAGCTCAGACTGACCTGTGATGCCCTAAAATCCAGAAAGCTGGTCAACACACCTGGAAAACCACATGCGGCACAAAAAGAAGTGGTAAGACGCTGCTGGTAGGTGACGAAGTGCTACAGCAAAAGCTCCTTCCATATACATAGCTTTCTCATTTCTATTCCATCAGATCACAGAAATGTGACCAAGTCAGGAAGCACGACAGAAAAACAAACAAACATCCAGCCTGTGATGTGCTTTTAGATCATGACTCATGCACTAACACACAAGCGTAAAGTATGCCCTTTCCCTTTTCCAGTGAAGGGTTTCAAATCCAGCTCCAGCATTGCCTATAGTTCACTGTTGTTTGTAGAACAAAGATGCTGCCGCATGTAGTGCCAGAAACACTTCCACAACAGTAACTGACTGAAAGGAAAAGGTGTTTCAGGAGCAAAAGGGAATAACATGTTTACTGTATAACGACACAGTGTATATGCTGAAGAGGAAAAGAGAACTGAAGGGCTCTTATTTTTTTTCTCCTGAAGTCAAGAAGGATGGAAACTCTATCACAATAAGTAGCCTTGCTTTCCAGACAGCACCAAAAATTGCAGTCGCTGAAAAACATACGCTTGTAGATGACCAGAATATATCTTGTCCTCCGGGAAAAGAGAGCGCCAGAGAGTTTTAAGGTCTTGCTGAGAGTCATGAGAGCATGTTCTCCCTTTCCTTTAAACTACCAGGAGAACTGTAAAACTGATGTACAGCATCACCTAAAAAACTGAAGGCTTCCAGCCATCAAAAGTACTGCAATGTAAACTTAAATATTTGATTCCTAGAAGCAGCCATATAACAAGATAAGGGAACATACCTACAAGTGCAAAGTCAACTCATAACCGCATCATTTACAATTCTGCCCCCAAGCTCCTGTATTTCAATATATAAAACAGAAATATCATCTCCATATGGCTTTCTCTTTAGAACTTCAACAAAAACATGTCAGAGCCAAATGAATGCATTTTATACCCGCTTGGTATGTTATTTTCTATCTCATATTGCAGAGTTTCTTTTGCTTTCCCCCATGGAGGTGCTACTCCTCTGTAGCAGCTCAATCGAGGAGGTTGCTGGCCTATAGCCACAAAACCTCCCTAACAATTATACCAACAAAGAGGGAAGATTTTGGCCAACTGGCATAACTGCTCGCCATACAAATTGGGAAACCCGAGTTATTAATGATAACAAAGCAGCAACACAAAATTAGGGGGAGCATTGCCTTGTTCCCAATTAAGTCAATAGCCGTTTTATCACTGCCCATGATGGGGTTAGGACGTGGGTCATTGTAATTATATTCTTTTTGCCTTTTTGAAGTTTGGGCTGCAATATATTAATTTACTGTTCGTCTGACAGGACATTCTGGCTGCAATTTATTTAATGAGGAGAATTAGAAGAAGAAACAAATGAGGCAGGACAGCAACAGAAAATTCATGGTGGGTTGAAAAGAGAAAAGGAAAGCAGAGATGTGATTATCTCCCTACGTGTCTGTAATAAGAACTGCAAACTTGAGCTAAAAGAAAGACTTTATGAAACTGTAAGACGGAGCTGTAAGATGGGAACAGTCTGCTTTCTCCAAACAAAATCAGGTCAGGTGGATTTAGTATGGAGGTTATCTTAGTAGCTCACAAAGCAGCAATGAGCAGAGAGGACGGCAAGCAGTAAAAGGATGTCCAGAGTGAACAGACAGCATGCAAGGAGACATCCTCTACCACTCTTATTCTATGTTGGATGGAAATATCCTGGTGCAGGAAAAGCAGAGACAACCAGAGTCACTCCTTTCACCCCACTGGACATACAGCATGCCCTGGGGTGCACGTACACCATCCACATCCATGCACCTTCCCCTGTGCTTGTGTTAGCTAATGGACTTAAGCAATGCCAAGGGACCTGGAAAATGAAACAAAGCAGCACTCAGGACCCAACACTCACAGCACATGAATGTTAATGCAGACTAGGTCCAACCCAATCCTGCAGGCCAAACGCTTGTGAGCAACCAGAGAGCCTTAACATGGATTTGGAGCACATTACCCAGTAGAGTTTCAGTCCAAAGAAGTTGAGCACAGGCATCCTGAGGCATCATGCACCCAAACACAGTAAGCAGGGACAGTCAGGAAATGCAGAGTGTGTTTTTAAGTAAAACACACTCCGGATGTGAGCTGGAATAGTAACAAGAAAAAAAAACTTTTCCCTAGGAAAAAATACAGATGTATACCAAGGAGGCATAACTGATGGGTGCTGCCCAAGGCTGCCCTGTCCCAAGACAGAATGCAGCCGCTTCAAATTGGTTGTCATGTTTAATTACTATGAAGAATGCCCTATTCACATCCATGCAAACAGGGCCAGCCTGGGCAGATGATGGTGTGGCTGCTCAGTAGCCATTCAACAGATTATGTGATCTCTGTGCAATCACAGTAATTTACCAGCTTGACACTGCAGTGGCAAGCCCTTTGCATTCTGAAGGAGTCTGCTATATGCCAAAATTTGTTCTTTTATACGGCAGCATTGGTCTGTAGTTACGATACCACCAGTCAGAGCCTCTGCACCAACTTCTACCCTCAGACAATGCGCACCACTCTGTTGTAGGAGAAATAGATGTGCTCTGCAGCGCTTTGATTTATTCAGGTAATATTGATTCAGGCTGATTGCAACCCACTGAAAGGGCAAGTACTGGACACACATTTAAATTTAACGATCTAAATTTAACTAACTATTGTGACACAGTGATAAATATAGAGTGGCTCCAGGACCGGTGCTTGTCTCTATACGTCACTTCACAGCAAGGCTCTACACCACTGAACACCTCCGGCAGTCCTTAAATTGCTGCTGTGTCACCTTTTCCCAAACTTAGCCTTTTGAAGAGCACTGGAAAATCCTATGGAAATGAGGGAAAGCGTTGCTAACACTGCCTGGATAGGGACAGTCATCGCTGCTGGCTTCTCTCCCTGTTAGGTACCCACCTTGCCTGCAACACTAAGTCACCTCTACTGCTTTTCTGTAACACAAACACACACACACACAAACACACACACACACACACACACACACACACAAAGTAACTAAACCAAAGGAAAACGGCCATCTAATGCTACAAACCAGTATCTACAACAAGTCTAGATGTTTGTAAGGCTGCCCACTGAGTAAAATGGGGCTTGTGTAGCACCAGGGGCTTAGGGATTTGTAAAGTGACCCCATTAAAAAAAACCTTATAACACCACAAAATCTACACCTCACATTTCTTGCACGTTTTCACATATGCTACTGTTCTACATGTTTAAGCAGCAAATAAATCAGTTCCTCTCATAAAGGTTTCAATATGGGAAACACCAACAGTATGTGGTCTGGGCAGTCAATGAACTGTAAGAAAAGCTTAGATTTCATAGAATCTCAGACTGGTTTGGGTTAGAAGGGACTTTAAAGCTCACCCAGCTCCAACCCCCTGCCACGGGCAGGGACACCTTCCACTAGAGCAGGTTGCTCCAAGCCCCTGTGTCCAACCTGGCCTTGAACACTGCCAGGGATGGGGCAGCCACAGCTTCTCTGGGAAAAGTCTGTGCCAGCGCCTCAGCACCCTCACAGGGAAGAGCTTCTGCCTCAGAGCTCATCTCAATCTCCCCTCTGGCAGGTTAAAGCCATTCCCCTTGTCCTGTCCCTCCAGGCCCTTGTCCAAAGCCCCTCTCCAGGTTTCCTGGAGCCCCTTTAGGCACTGGAGCTGCTCTAAGGTCTCCCCTTCAGGAGCCTTCTCTTCTCCAGGCTGACCCGGCCCAGCTCTCTCAGCCTGGCTCCATAGGATTTCTCAGGTTTGCTCCTCTTGGGAACCAGTATTCCACAGCAGTGAGGCACATGACACCCAGGAACACAAGGATGATACCTGGCAGCGTGGTTATTGTGTTAGTAAGGTACACACCGATACCTCTACTTGCTCCTGCCCTGCTCTGCCTGTTGCTCCTACATCAATTAGACTGAGCAACTCTCACATGTACATAATCACAAATGTATAGGAGGAAAATGAATGACCTTACGTATTTCTCCATCTCATATCAACTCAAGAACAGTGGACAAGACTCAAAACCTCCTCTATGAAATGTTTTGGGTGATACTTGGATGTTTGGGGTTTTTTTAGTTTGAGTCATTTTGCCTTTCACACTAGAAGTTCACAGTAGAGTTTTACTATAAAGATTTCTGTATGTTATACTGCACTGCTGTTGTGGGGAGCCTATACATCAGTGCAATGCCCGTGTACCAGCAGATCCCTATGTGTAACCAGACCTACAAAAATTACAACAACATAAAATAGAGAAGGTAAAGAAATATAGTATGTTAGGTTGCACTGAAAACGTATTTGGTAGTAGGGTATTAGATGCAAAATCTTCCTTAGAGCAGGGTACATGAAATGTTTGTATAGTAATGCATAAAGGCAAGAACAGGTATTGCCTGGTTTCCATAAACCAGAGTGCTTGTAATGGCCCTACCACCTCACCCAACTTTTCCTCCCAGTTAGTAGATCACTTACCCCCACAATGGTTCTTCACTAAGAGGTGTATGAAAAGTCACCACAGATCCCTTCGCAGGAGATGCAACAAGTAAGGGAACAGGACCAACCCACATTCACACTTCTATCCACTTCTATTTGTTTGTGATAGGTAAAGAAAACAGATGAGCAACTCCCCTCATGCTGCACCTCCAAGTGACAGCCCCAAGTGACAGCCTCTCTGTGCTTTACCTCTCCAAACCAATGTGATGCATGGTCCTTCAGCAGTGAGCTCACACAAACGGTGAGTGCTGCCTGTTCTGGGAACACAAAGAGACGTGCTGATGCCAGAACAAGGTAAGTTACTGCTGGTTTTAACTCCTACTGGGTACAATATTAGAGACAAAGAGGATCAAACAGGCAGCGCAAGGCTCGCAGGCAAACAGATGTGGGGTTTATTATCTCAACAGAGGGTTTCCAAACCATGCCTGAAAAATTATCCATAGGATCACCTGCCCTGCCAGCATGTCCCAAATCTGTTGTTCTGCCAAAATAACTACAACGGAGCAAGAAGAATATCCTTGGCCTGATGATTCCCCAAAAACTTCCTGGGAAAGCACGGATTTACCCTTACAGCTGAAAAACATGCACTTAGCAATGTCAAAAAGTAACCCCACTGAGTACACCTTCAAAATGAACACTCAGATGAGACGAGTTACAGAAGGAAAAGTACCCCACTGTAATGAGGGAAAGCAAAGCTCAGATAGCAAAAGCAACACCCATCACAGAGCAGGGCCAGGATGTTCACACAACCAAGCCCTGGGGATGAGACCCTACAGAAACATCCTCCTGAAGCCACGCTGGCTTTGTTATGGAGCAAAAGGGGCACCTTCTTCCCATGGCGTTAGACAACGGCGGTGCCTGAGCTTTGCCCATGGAAAAAGACACCTTCAGGACACAATAGCTCAAGGTTACCACTACCTCCACCCTGGTCCTTTGCTGGAAGGGCTGGAAAAGCCCTTCTGGAGCTTCCCAATCAGACTACTCAAACCTTGCAAAGAGCAGGTCAGCTGAGCCCAGCTAACTAGTTTCCATCTGGCTACTCCTGTGAGCAGTTTGTCTCTAACTAAATACATCAAAGTTGCACAGATTTATTGACAGTTGGCTTTCCACTCTCCAAAATTATTGAAACAGTGAAAGGGAAAAGCCAATCACTTCGGAAAAAAAAAAATGCCCTTTATACAATCATTTAGGGAGAAAAAACAGCCTTTGAGCAACATGGCTACAAGCCCCACAAGACAGTGTCCTCCCAATTTTCAGGGACTACTTGGGTCTACTACTGTTTTCATTGCTCCACCACCAGCTACTTCCACCACCATCATCTGCTTGTGGCAGCAAACAGCCTCTGGGCATCATAGAATCATAGGATGGTTTTTGGGTTGGAAAGGACCTTAAGATCATCCAGTTCCAACTCCTTGCCACGGGCAGGGACACCTTCCACTAGAGCAGGTTGCTCCCAGCCCCTGTGTCCAACCTGGCCTTGAACACTGCCAGGGATGGAGCAATTTACCACCACCATGTCACTGCAGGCTCTGGTGCAGAGGCACCCCTCATCTCCCTCTTGCACCCTGCTCTCCTCTGTTCATTTTCCCCTTCTCTCTGGTTTCCCCCCCCCCCCAGCTTTTCTTTGCTCCTTCCTTCTTCCTTCCCTCCACCAGCTAACGCGTTTCCCTCACCCCAAACCAACTTTCTGCTCACGAGGAAGCTGGGAGTTGGTCCCTGTTATGCTGTATTTACTTTAATTATATTCTTTAGCAACCAGATGTCTTTGTAAGCTGTGAATTCTTCCATGCAGAATATATTCCTTGATAATCAAGGGAGAAAAAGTTGCAACTCCAGCTGTGACTCAAGGAACTTAATTTGTTTCCATTGGTAGGTGCTTATTAAACACCTCCTCACTAAAGAAACCTCCGAATAAACATATCAGTACATTTATTTTCATTGCTTATGGGGGCGTCTCAGCAGAAATAGGATTTGGATGTCAACTACAGCCTAAGATTTCAGTGCTGTACCAAGAGGATGCCGTGGCCAATGATGCTAACAGCTACGGCAGGGAAGAGAGCTGCTAAATGTAATCAAACACTACAACTGAATACTGAAGTTTTAAGTCAACTGAATATTGCTCACATTTTTTATGCTATCATTAAACCTCTTGAAGATATTGTAGTATCATCCCTGAGCTCCTGAAGAGCACCCACTGCCAGAGAGGCAATGTGCAGCAGTGATTACCCACACGACAGCACATAACGGGTTCAGACAGATGACTGCTTGCTTATCCCCTCCTGATAGGAGCAAGAAGCCACTAAGCACAGCAGGGAGAAGAGCCCCTCTTCTGCTAAGTGCTAATTTGGGTAATGGATACAGGCACTGGAGGCTACAAAAGCAGCTTCCACCTGATGCACTCTGTGGCTTCACACGAGATGACTTTTTGGATGCTCTCATTGCATTATTGCTTTCAGAACCAATTTTCCTATTTTTATCCAGAGGTCAGACGCTGATGGCCTTAGTTCAGTTTCTTTAATAGTTACTCCATGCTTCCCAGGTTAAAAAATGAAGCTAAGTCCTAGGATCCAGCCAGATAGGGAGCCAGGAGCAGCACCTCTGGTCTCCTGCCCAGAACAGCCAGGGCAGGCGTATGCTGCCTGCACCAAGCACTGCTGGTACTATATGGTTTTGAGCAGGGATGAGCCCAGATGGGGCAGTGCTGGGGCAGCAGCCACACAGGGCTCAGGCAATCCTTGCTCACCTGCACAAACAGGCAATGCAGGACCATAAGAGAGAACCAGACTTGGAATAAGCTGAGAAGAGGGAAGGAGCCCGACTTAAGAGATGGCAAAAGGAAAAGACACTTCCTTTCCCCATCACTTCATAAATCAACACACAGGGGGTTTACGCTGATTAAAATACATCACATAATGATGCACTGTTATTTCAGCACGGAAGGGGGGAAAAATACTACCTACAACTGTCAGGTAATTCTCTCCCCTATCTGGAGGATTTTACAAGTGAGGTACCTGCACCCAGCAGTGAGGATGTGCTAACAAGCCAAAGAAATAATACACACCAAATCACTGAACATGGATTTCCAGGCTTCCTGTTGGCTAACACAATCCTGTTCCCCACTTCCCAGCAATTCCACAAAGAGTAGAGGGCTGGAAAGTACAGCTTTAATTATCACCATCAGTCTCCCAGACAAGGCACTTAAGAGCTTTAGCTGCTGTAAACACTCCCTTGATAGTGGATATAGAATCTGCTGAAAGAGGGTTTTCCATGAGGAAACCTCAGGCGTGTAGGGGTTGGTCTGGGGAACACGCAGCTCCAGAAACGGAGAGAAGCATATGAACAACCTCAGCTGGCTTCACCCTGTTGTGCTGCCTCTGAAGCTGATGAAGGCTCCAAACCTGCCCCAAACCAGGCGTGCGTTTGGAGCAGGTACCATCATTCATCTCTCTGTATTTCTCAGAATCCTTCGCGGTCCCCAGCAACTCGTGGCGAAGGACCCCCTGTGCCACCGGTCGTTTCTCTGCACATTTAATAACCCTCTATGGATTTTTATTCTATGAATGTGTTCCTCTCTGTATTTCAAAACATGTCATTGATTTGAGTGGTGTTTAAATGAACTCGGGAGCTCAGCTTAAAGCTGTCACCACTATAAATAAGAGATTGATACCAGCGATGAGTTGTGCCTCCTCCTGTTAGAGATTAATTTGGCCATTCACTACAGAGAGACAAGCCAGCTTTCCTGGAAGAGGCGGCTGGACTTTGTGTCTTCCCACGTTCAGGGACAATTTCCACCTTTGGCAAAAACACTGCAGCAGAGCCCAACCTCCTCCTGCTCCCTTCTCGCAGCTCTTCACTCCAGGAAAGCTATGGGAAGATGGCTTTCCCAGAGGGAGATGGAAAAGGAGCTCAATCCCCTGCATATGCTCCACTGAAAAGCCTTTTTCTTGGAGAGACCTACATAGGTACATCTACACACCTCAATATGTGGCTGATGCAAACAAACGTTCCATTACAAAGCAGTGAACAATGTTTGAACCCCACTTTGTACAACCTCCTGACTCCCACCTTTATCCATTTCAGTACAAGACAAGGACCACAGCACAAAATTCAAGAGCAGCCTGAAGAAACCCATTGGTAAATCTCTACTTCTCTGTCCACTCCCCTTGTTTTGCACCTTCAGTTGAATAACTTATTTATTCATTCACTTCCCCAGTTAAAAAGTTAAGCAGGAGAAGTAATCACACATCAGCACTAGGGATGTTTTACACAGAAACATGTAATCACAGTCTACAGTACCCTGCCAGTTTCTATCTATGTGCTAACCTGGAGCAGCTTTTTACTGGGTGAACACCACAGTGGTTCAGAGCTTCAAAATATCATCCATCTACAGACAACACTGCTGTGGTCTTTATACTGCACTGAAGCACTGTGAGCATATGTGCTTTTTCACCCCTCCTGCAAGCACAGTAGCACATATCTGCATGCACATACAGCATGTTTCAGTAAAACAGCAGTAACAGCTCTATTTTGAAGGCAAGCAGGTGAAGATGAATGCTGATGAACAGAAACAGGGGAGCCACCACTTCATGCTGCTTCTAAACTTCCCAGTGACCTGTTCTTAATGATTAAAGCACCACGCAAAATGCTTGATTTTTGATAGAGAAAAAGCTTAAAACAGTTAAACCTGACTCTAAAGCAAAGGAGTCAAAGAAATATCACTGAGCATCCTGAAGGGGGCTAAGAACCAGTGCCTGAGCTGGAGCTGCCACAGCCCAAGCAGTCCCCCAAAGCCATCCCCAGCACTGCTGCTCCTGCCCTGTTCCCAGGTACAGTGTGTTGTGTTGTACCAAAGATGCTCTTTCCCAGGTGTTTGCAACTAGAGCTCCTACTTTTATCCATTAAAAACAACAGCATGCATTTCTGTCTCATGCCTCTCGCCTCCTGTTACTAAAGCAGCCTTGGTCAGCATCCTCACAGGCTGGGACAGCCTTTTTTTGTGGAGGGGGTTAAAAGAGACACTGCAGAGAGGAACTAAAAAAGCTGATGAACAAATTCACATTCTCACTTGAGATTTCTATTTTGGTTTTCACTTAAAATAAGAAGAAAATAAAAGAACCAACAAAATCCCTTTTTTTTCTTCCTGCAAAGCCAGCTGAATCAGCTCCTCCAGCACCAGTGCATCACCCCCATTTAGTACAGAAAAATTATGCCGTAGCCATTTAACAGGGGGACAGAAACACTGTGTGGCTTCTTCCAGGGTGGAAACAGTGCCAAGACCACAAACACAAGGCTGGGAGCAGACCATACAATCACAACACATCAGTTCACAAAGGCAGGGAGAGGTCAGTCCTCCTGGGACAGTTGCTGAACTCCGTATCTGAAGTGTTCAAGGCCAGGATGGATGAGGCTTGGAACAACCTGCTCCAGTGGAAGGTGTCCCTGCCCATGGCAGGGGTTTGGACCTCGGTGATCTCAAGGTCCTTTCCAAATCATTCTACAATTCTATGCCCAGCTGCTCCGGGGGCAGAGTTTCATGGGCACAGGTTGCTTCATAAAGCCACCAGGACAAACATGCTGAATCCCATCCTCCTGTCCACAGCCGTCCCGGGCACCAGCACGGTGCCAGGCACACAGCTTTGCCACAAACCTTTGAGAAAAGCAATTATTTACCTCTGATGTAAAATACCTTCCTTCCTCCCTCCACTCACTCTGATAACTTGATGTTGCACCATCGCACCACAGTGTCCCCGGATTTTATAGAGGAGCATAAAAATTTATGAGAGGGGAAAAAATACCAACAAACCACCTTGGCAGCAGAGAGAGACACCTCCAGTGCAACAAGACCGGTTTAACGTTTCCATGCTTCTCCACCACACTGCATCACCTTTTTGTGTTATTGAAATGCACCCAACATTTCATGCTCTAAGGACTATTACAAGGTAGAGAGCTCATCCCTTTCACAAACACCCTGATGGGCCATCAGCACTCTGGGTAGAGCAAGGCTGGTGTCACTTGCAGGAGTAATTTAATCACTTTTGTAAAGGTTAGGACAAAATTAAGATCAAACTTTCATGTTCTCAAGCACTTCTTTTTTTCTTTTTTTTAAGGTATTTGGAAGAAATTATTGCTGCAATAAAGGAAAGGACAAATACATGTCAGTAATAGAAAACAAATTTATACTCCTGCTGTGACAAATGGGCCGTGCCGCGCTGAGGCCCTTGGTGGAGGGGACGCCCCAGCCCGGCCTCGCTTAATGGCAACTTCTCATCCTCTCCTGCCAGGCCAAGTTTCCATCTGGAGATTTGATATTTGCCTTCATGGCTGGTTCTTAATCAAATAGGGTACTTTTAGAATGAAATTACCGTGGCTGTATTACGATGTAAGACATCTCGCTTCAAGGGCATAAGCCAACCATTAAATAACGGACATTAGAAAGAAACTTTCCTACTGAGCAAGTTACTACATCCCAACAGTGCCACTCACGTTTCTGCTCGGAGCATGACACTTTTGCACTGCAGTGTCTGTCTTCTCCCATGCACCTACACCCTCTGCATCCTACCTGCACATGGGACTTGATCCTTCTACATAGCCCTTTCTTGTGGTGGACATGTCTGCAAGCCTCAACCACCCAACCTCCTGCAATACCCCTCCCCTTGCAGAAAAGCAAGTGAGGGTCACAACAAGGACCATGGTAGAAGACAAGACAATTTGTTTTTCACAGCTCAGACCTCCCTGCCCAAAGAAGCTGTGGTTCTCCAGCCCTCATCACATACTGAGGAAGCCTTGAGAGCTTTGACATTGCCTTCCGCCACATCATGATGAAGCTCCATGTTGGTTTCTGGCCCTCGGAGGCACCTGATTTCCATTCTCAGGGATGTGTTGTGATTTGGCAGGGCTCCCCTCCTTGGAGAACTGCTTCAGCCACGTGCCACAGCTCTTTGCTAAAGCCGCTTTTTTGGCATATGAAACCGGCCAAAACTTGCATCAGCAGCTGCCCACCAGTTCGTGTACCCGCTGCGAGTCAGATCTGCTGCTCAGCACCCAGAATTGCTGGGTTTGGGGAAGATTTGCTGAGATCAGAGGAAGGAGGAGAGTCCTCCATAGCACTAACTTCACTGAAACTACCTTTAAACCTCCACTCTGCGGCAGGCTCCATACATATAATGTCCTGTTACACGCACAGGTAAAGGAAGCGGTTCAGCTGAGAAGGCGGGACTGAGCTACAAACAAGTTATGGGCCACCATTTTTAGCGGTATTTCTGTGTGTAGTTACTTTCAAATTATCCATTATCCCAAGTTTTCATTTTCTTTTTCTCCCAGCTTGAAGATAATTTAAAAATAACCTGATTCCATACACTTCCCATCAGTGGCAACAGTAGCGAAGAGAAGAAAAGGAAAGGTTTTCCTTGCTACTGCTTAGTGCTCAATTTTCTGATTTGATTTTTTCACGCATTTACTACAGCTTGTTAAGTAGCAACATAATAAAGAATGGCAAGTACGAAGACCAGTTTTACAGCGATTAAATCACCTCTAAAGCAACAAGCAATAAAAGAGTCAGAAAGAAAATCTGATCCTGCTGGAAATCCATTCATTTTAAAAAGGACAGACTCGCGAGAAAGGGCACTGAATAAATCAGCTGAGGCACTATACAAAATAATTGGGTTTGGGGGAAGAGACTGGTTAATTATTATGCTCCAAACGTTATTATTGCAAACCTAAGTGTTTGCAGAGATTACAGTCAGGTGTGTGTTTTTCCAGTGATGAACCAGCGAGTTTTCTGTCTACAACAGCAGGTGTATATAACATATACACACACACTGTATATAACATAAAGTAATTAAAGAAAGAGCAAACCCAAATCCAAGGATAATGCCTCCCAGCAGCTATTGCCATGAAGACAGATGCAACACATACACAAAACAAACTCTTGCTGCGTGCACACAGAGCACGGCCCACGCTGGGGAGCAGGGGGGCAGACTCCCTTCTCCGACACTTTCCACCTGCAAATTGGGTAAGAATACTGGTATTTCTTCTTCCTGGTGAAGCTCCTGGAGATCCGTGCATAAGGAACCACAACCAAGCCACCTACAAGGCTACTGATACTCTTTCCTCCACCCACACAATCATTTTTAATTAACAATGTTTGGAGTATCTCTACATAAGAAATGTGAGCACAAGGGATAATGGCATTATTTGTATCAAAATACTGCTTTCTAAAGGTTTTAAAAGTAGACATCCTGGAGTTAGGCAAGTAAATGCTTAATGCGTATAGAGTTCTTCAATCTTAAAAATTCAGACTCATACAACCCATCCCCTGTATTACCTTTCACTTCTTCGAGATTTTATCATACTGTTTTATCTTTTGATTATAAATACTGCCTACACACCATTGCCAAGCAGCATTTCAAATTACAGAGGTCAATCTGTGTACACACCCCCCTCGAAACAGACAGAGATCCACTTCCACATCATAGTATGGTTTGGGTTAGAAAGACCTTAAGGTCATCCAGTTCCAACCCCCTGCCATGGGCAGGGACGCCTCACCCTAGACCATGTCACCCAAGGCTCTGTCCAACCTGGCCTTGAACACTGCCAGGGATGGGGCATTTACCACTTCTTTCGGCAGCCTGTTCCAGTGTCTCATCACGTTCATAGTAAAGAACTTCTTCCTTATATCAAAGCCACAGAGCTGATTCCTTCATTTAAAGGAGTGAACAAAACTGCACATGGTTTTAGGGGTAGGTGGCATTCCTCAGGCAAGTCAAAGCTTTGGGATTCTCCTGCATTACATTACACCAGAGCAATCAGGTCTTCATTACTCTTTAAATATTCATGTTAAGATCAACCACACAAAGCCAGCAACAGCCAAACTGACCAACATAGAGAGCATCTGTTCTGCCACAGATGTATTGGAAAACTATTTTGACTGGGCAGATTATGTGTACTTATGTTTATACATAAATGCATACACACACGTGTATACATATTTAGGTACCCAGACATTGAATTGTTGCATTAATTTTAGGGATGTTAAAGAAAACATACAGGGATGTAGACTTGGAAAATCACAGATGACACAGAAAAAGCCGACAAGAGAGGGGTGGCATCCTTCCTTATGCTTTGCATGAAACTGCCAGTTCTGCAATCCCTTACCTGCCTTTAGCAAGGGAAGAAGAAAAGCTAGAAAGTGGTGAGGAGGAAAAAGGTGTCCCAGCACAAAACACAGCAAATTGAGAGCAAGAAAAACTATTTAACATAAAATAGAATAGCAGGACAGTTAAGGAAGCACTCAAAGATTTCCCATGGTTCCCAGGCCTTCCTACAGTTGCTCTTCTTTCTGGAATTCCTCTGTAAAACACATAGCATCTTTTCATAACATTAGTATTGCTTTCATAGCATTACATCCTATCTTGGTTTTCTGGAATGCAACACCTTTCCCAAAGGCACTCCAGGACATTAACAACCTAAAAGCTAACGAGAGAGGCCAACGTGCAGAAAGGGACTACTCCAAAGAAGTGAGATGTTTACCTGCTGGAGACAACCATAGGTTTTCCTGTTTCCATTAAACACATGGAAAACTGTAACAGTGATAGCAAAATGGTCACTTCTTTAGTAAAATACAAATATATATACACGTCTGTGCCCCTAAGTACATACAGTCCAGGGCAGCCCATATGCCAGTGACTCCCTTGCAGGTGGTGGAGTGACCACAGTGGCCCTTAGTACCCCTTCACAGGGGCCAGGCAGGGATGCTCCCCTGCTTGGCATGGGGGGTACAAAGCCTGTGGCTCACAGCTGCCTTCAACAAGTTGTCATTAGCACCCTACTCCTGCTTTCCTCTGTTTTCTGTCTATCTGGGTCATTAGCTTAAGAAATACTGCATGGAGGATAGGAAAAGGGCTTATAAGAAAAATAAACACATCTTTGTTTGCTCTGAAAATGGAAACTATAGGATTAAAAGTATCTGTCTAAAAACTAATATCACAGATGAGCTGGAAGCTGTTTTGTTTTTTAAATCAAGACAGTGAAGATCTAAGGGTATGCACTGTGCCCTGTTAATCCACCAGCTATTTGAATATCTTAATCCTTTACTTTGTTCACCACCTTACTTGTATTTTCCTACCCTGACTACTTTACTGTCTCTTCATAAGCAGCAATCTTCACGGGTAACACAGATTTCCTTTCCCATTGTCAGAAATACTCACCCTACAACTTCATGCTGCTCCTGATTAGCTGCAAAGATGCTTCTAGGTCTAAAATCTGGATAATTGCAGAAGACCAAAGTGAATGAGCAAACACTGCCCTGCATTACATGAACTGGCTCATCCTCAGACATACTGAAATCCAGCAGCGCCTGGGTGCCTAAGGCGAAATTACTTGAGCCACAATCACAATTTGACTGGCATAATGTTATCTGCAAGGGCATTAAGCTCTGCTACCCACCCAGGGAAAGGAAATAAGAGTCACAGGTTCAAAGGTACTATGCTATGAAGTCGTTATTCCAGTTTGGTGACTCCTGCCTTCTCCCCCCCTCCTTGTTATTTTGGTTATTCCCCCTTCAGACATGTCACAGTGAGATGCTAACAGGCTGCCAAATAAACCCTTTGGAGAACATAAGGACGTTACACGCTTCATGATTCCTAAAGAGAACATCTAGTACTGTATTAAGGATTTTACATAGCTCCATTTAACTCTTGTGTACTAGCATTAGGACTCCCATGAACGACCCCCTGCAAAGCTGTGCCCTCTGCTTGCTTTCTGCACCCTCCACTCAACCTCTGCTTTTCCTTCCATGCCTGGGGTGGCTGCAGGAGCACAAAGGCCAAGAGCATCTTGGGGTGCCCACAGGAGTCAGGCTGCTTGACGCTCCAAGGATGCTCAGATTCCTGCCTCAACAGCAGTATGTTGCTCTGGGAGCAGTGTGTGTAAACGCCATCCAAAAAACCCTTTTTCAAACTCAGAAATGATGCTTTTCAACTGCTACTATCATTTTTTAATAAACTACACTTGTCCAAAATGGCAGGGTATTTAAGAGAAAATGACACTAATTTATGCAGAAGTAAATGATATAATTGCAATATTCATTTCCACCTCAAGTCAATTTTCAAGGTGGTAATGGAAACCAATATGGCTTGAATGGGAAACATCTGGCAGGCAAATCCAAGGAGAGAGGCTCAGAAAATGCAATGACTGCAATGATACTTGGCCAGTACTGCTGCAGAGGCAAAGGCACACACCATCACCAACCCAAGCCAGACTCCTGTGCATAGGCTGTCCACAAAACAAGGCTTGTTTTCCTGACCCAAACAAAACCCAAGCAGGAGAGAAACTCAGAGTGCCACAGACATGGCACCCCAAACCAAGTCCTCCAAGAGAGATGCAAGAATTGGGAAGTACCACTGGTGGCAGTGGCAGGAGAAACCACCTTCCTATAAGCCATTTTGCACCGTGTCACATTAACCACCACTGCATTCACTCCCTCTTCCCAATCCCCTTCTGACACCAAAATGTATCCTGGTGCCCTGGATAAAACCTCCCACCACAGAACTGGTGACCAACTAAAAGTTTACTTGAAGCACCTACCAATTACTCACTTGAAGCACAGAAACAGAACAAATCACAGTTTATGTGTGTTTCTGCTGTAAAAACACACAATTCCTTCAGTTGTTAATGTAAAGCTGTACGGAATTGTAGAACATTTTTGACCCCTGGATCTAAAGCCGAGAGCACCCCTTGCATGTGAAATCATGGGGTACCAGCCTAAAATCTGGAAGAGGGGAATTTCTGCCCCGCTTCAGGAAAAAAACTGCTTTCTCATAGCATCTGTAAGATGTAGTGTCAAAGCATAAATAAACCTCACAAAAACATCCTGTGATGATGCTCGTCTCTTCTTGGGGGAAATTAATGAAAACAACTCTTTCTTATGTATATAAAACCAAATTAATCTAAACAATAGTAAAGTCACATAATAGCAGCTATTACGGAGAAGACGGACAGCAACAAGTTACATTAGCATTCCAGATGGTTCTTCTCTTTTTAATAAGAATCATCCTTGAAGGACCCCACATAACCAAATAAAGAGCACTGGACAGAACAGGGGCATAGAAAGGACCTCGAGCCTGGCCACAAGCAAGGAAGATTTCTACTACATTCATATCTTAGTAAGAAAAGGTTGCTGGAAAGAGAAGTCCTAAAGACTTTTGTTGAAGAAAAGCCAGTTTGTGACTACTACCTTGCAGAAAAGGTTGAAGAACACTTTGTCCATTTCAAATTCTGGGCTGAAGTGTTTTATTGCCCAGGTTAGCGACAGCTTGGATGAATGAATATTCCTTCTGCATCCACTGCACAGTTCAAAGCTGCCTGCCTGGATTTCATGGCTGCACACGTCTGTCAAGAACTCAAAAAACTATATGGAGAAAACAATATAAAAAGTTTTAAGTCTGCATTAGCTTATCTTTTCTCTCCCCCACACACTTACTTCTCCATTTTCTTCACCATCCTGAACATCCCTACAGCACTCTCTCAATGTAACTAAGAGTTTCTATGTACCTAGCAGTTTGTTTCGTCATAAAACAGAATATTGAGCATCTCTCACTCGTTTCAGGCAGCAAAACTGCCTGCAAGTCACTAAGAGTCCCACGAAAGTCCTATGCAGAGCTCCTCTGGCATTAACAGCACCACAAAGGTCTTTGCTGGCAGATTCCTTTGAACCATCAATATCTTTTACGCCTAACTGTTACTTGATCTTGACCTGGAGCATCACCTCAAAGCCCTCTGAGACAGTTGTTCTAAGGTAACCTCCCCCAGGTTCAAAACTAATGAGGCACAGGGTTCATATGTGCATTGAAATTTAAGTTCAAGAATGACTGCACCTAACATAACATAAAACAAGGGAACTTTTGGGATTCCCTGCTATCTGAGAGGAGAAAACAAATCCTGTGGATGACACAAGATGGTAAGATTAAGACGCTTGCAGCAGTAACAAAATGGGCAATTAAATGAGCTTTAACCCTTCCAAGATAACTTAGTGGAAATGACACATTGGAATTTAGCTCTGCAACTACACCAGCAAAACATGGGTTTGATTAATTATGGGAATGAGTTAATCAGTCTGGTGGTGTTCATGGAGAGAAAACGGACATGGAAACACAGAGGTGTACTCCGACCTGGAGAATTACTACAACAGCTCCATTCTACAACAGGCTTTTACAACTCAGTCTTGCAGGCAAAGTCAATGTGAGCCCAGCATCCTCTAAAGAGAGCTTCCTTTTCCTGCTCCCGAAGTACAGGCAAAACTCCTGACAACTTCCACATGGTGAAAATCATGAGAGTCATGAACTTGTATCACAAATCAAGTGTTAATATTCAGAGTTTCTGACCTTCCTGTTCCTCTGGCAAAGTCTGAACCTCAGACTCAGCCTTTCACCCAAGATGGACTTTATTGTATTAAAAAAACAAAGCAGCAAAAACACTGCTTTTACTCCCTTTTCCTTAACAAAGCACAGGAGCTAATGAATGTGCTTACAATACACTAAAAAGAAGCTGAATTGTTCAGGTAAACACAAGATTAACTAAGGAGAGTTTAGAAAGGATACAATCAGCACTTCACCATCTCAGTCTGTTACAAAAGCCCTATGCTCATCACCAGGATGTTACAGCAGAGGCTGGAGTGAGGTTTTCTTTTTCAGCTAGTTTCTAATTGCACAAATAGACACTGTAAATGTTTCACTACCTGAGTATGTCCTTGGGGAGCTACACTGGACCTGGTGATGTATTTTTGCCTATTGACAACATCAATGCATGATCTGGACCAAGCCAATGGCCACTGACAGCTCGGCTGACAACCCTAAAGCCAACAGTCAGTTACGACAGCGCATAAGAACCACACTAATTTTTATCAGTAAACAATCCAACACAACGAAATGATCATGTTCACATTATGGTTTTCTGAGGAGTCATTTGACCTGGGCACATCCCCAGGTCTCCCATCACAGTTACCCAGTGATCAGCAGGACCCTGAGCAACTTGATGCAAAGTGTTGGCCCCACTTTGGGCCAGGGTTGGCTCATTTGACCTCCCATCCAACCTAAGTTGGCCATCTCGTTGGTTTAAGACTACAGAGGAGAGAGGATGGAGGCGATACCTGGTTGAAGACACACACAGAGTCCAGGAAGACGACACAGCTGAAATGGCTGTGACTTGAATACTCAGGCTACTCTCCACACCATACAGTGCTTGTGTTAACTGCAGCCTCAATCAAGTGCTGTTTTGACAGCTTAAAATGAAGGAGACCGTTCTTCATGAAGGAATTCAAGCTGTACCCATTGAATCGAAAACCACCTTGTTCACACTCTGCATCTGCCAATCTTACCAGTCCGTCTAGACCTTGGAAATAAAGGAGAAAATCAAGGTAGCGTGATGTGACAGGATATTTTTTTAATATTAAGTGTGTGCCATGTTGTTGATTCATTTATAATTCATTACAAATTGCAATGCAAGTATTTGGCTAAAGTGCCACAACATTGGGAAATACAGCCTCTTTTTTCTTTCCTTTAAACAAACTGAGACCAGAAATATCACAGTCCAGGGATGAATCATAGAATCATGGAATCAATTAGGTTGGAAAAGACCTTTAAGATTAAAGTCCAACCTTTACTCCAGGATGGCCAAGACCACCACTAAACATGAACCACGAGTTCATCTTGGGATAGACATGAAGGACAGCCAACTCCCAAACCCTGTAGACTTGGGGTAAGAACTAGAGGTCTGGAAACTCTCCCAAGTCAGGAGGATAACCTGGTGAAGATACATGCAACTGGTGCATGTCATTACAAACTGGCAAATGCCTTCACACGTTCCTACGTGCCATTAGAAGAATGAACTCATAGGAATATCCTACCAAATTGCTATATTAGCTAAGTAAGGTGAGATCAAACAAATGTATACTTCTAACTTTCTTCTATTTCCCACCACTACCCCTATTTAATTCCCTCCGGTAAGTCATCCAGACATTCAGGCAGATAGGTTTCCAGGAAGTGCTGGCTTGAATGAAGATGGGAAGCTTGTTCAGAGCGTAGCTGAAAGCCATTTCCCTGACTACAGAGGCTGAAAGGTGGGCAGAGAACGCTTGCTTTCTGTCCTGGGAGATCCACATCTGCCAACAAAATTCATGACATTATTATCTGCAGCCTACAGAGACCTCCAGCAACACCAACTACCAAGGCGAAACAGAGCCAGTTATAATCCCTTGTCCCCTGGGGAACAGTATTCTTTGGTTTTTAAGCTCCTCTAAGTTAGATTTTGTTTAGTTATGATTATTATCACTCTCTGTATGCTCTGGCTCTGTTAAGGTGATGCAAAGAAAGAATAGGCATGACTTGAAAAACAGATAACACCTAAAAATGTCTGGTTTAGACGTCTGGGGCTTTACTTGCAGGTCCAACTGCACTGGGCAGGAAAATACACGGAACAAAGCCCAAGGCAAACATATACACATTTTTTCTTATAAAAAGAAATTAAAACTCCTATACACACCACTCTTTTATCCTGAAGCAGTTGTCACAGCTTGAAAATCTTACAGCTGAGACAGAGAAGATATTTAGGGATATTATTATTAAGCATTTGAAGAAATGACCATGCAATCGCTAGACATCACTCGCGCTAAATTCACTCGCTAAATTCAGATTTTCAAACATCTATGAGGAAGTCTCCCCCCCATCAACAGCCTAAAGCAGATTCAGACAACACTGGCGAGAGACAACCACAGCTGAGAGATTTCACTTGTGTGTCCTCAGACTGCAAGGGCAAATCTATGGCCAATGCCAAAGAGCAGAGAGCTGAAAACATCAGCGGGGTTCTGCCACTGAAACTTTGCTGATGGGAGGGAGGAAGCTCCTCCAGCCAGTGGGAAACGGCAGCCAGAGAGAGCAGAGGGGAGCCCTCACTGATGTTCAAAGCCTTTGCCAGAAAGACCAAGAAGAAACTGTCCCAGTTCTGCTCCTGACTGTAAAAATCAGCATTTATTTCACCATGTGCAGTCAAACAAACAAACAAACGAAACCCTATTCTCTTGCTTCAACAAAATCAATTTCAGATGCTGAGGAAATACTCTTTTACCAAACACTAAACAACAAGAGACGAAAGCTCCACTGATCTCATTGGAAAAAAGCTCCCATGAATTTAACAGGGCCAGGATTTCCCCCCCTGTATTTCAAACATTACCCCATTACGCTGGTGTGCAGAATGGATTACACCAGCCTTGCTAATTCAGGCAAGCTCTGAATAGCGGCGAAGCCGGCCGACAAGTCAGTGCCTTTTATTATTCCCCCTTCACCACTTCCTTAGTATGCGATCGAGCGCCTGTGGCAGAAAGCATCGGCCTTTTCTTCCCGCTTCCGCACGGGGCAGAGCTGTTGTGGTAACCCCGGCGGCATCCCTCCCAAAGGGAAGGCTGCCTTCATTCAGAGGGGCATGCAGGTGTCCTCCCTCCCCGCCAGCAAGGGCGGCAGCTGTACCAGTGTCAGCCAAAACCACGCAGTCCCCAACTGGGCATCCTCGTCCCTGCTCAGCACTGCCAGAGCCCAACACCTTGCCAGCCCTCAAAACTGCATCCAGCAGTCAGAGATGGTCAGGAGAGACCTGGCACCGGCTGGATGCTGATGGAGGACAATGATGTGTGTGTGTGTGTGCGTCTGCCATCCAGCTCATGCACCCCTTGGTTATGGGAGAGGCACTTGGTGCTGATTTTGGTCGTCTTGGGATAGAAATAGTCAGTTAACCCAATCCATTCAACGGGTTCTCTGCTAAATAAGTTACCACATCATATAGGCTGTTACTGACTTATGGGTAGTTTTCTCAGGATGGACTGAAACCAAAAATAATCTAATTCCTCCCATTTATTATCTAACCCAGCTAAATTTTATTTTCATAGCATCTTAGCTGTTGGAGCAAAATATCTTCTATTTCCCCAAGTGCTCTTCAACAGTTTAGTCCTCTGCCTGGTCAAAGCCTCCTTCTGGAAGATAAATGTATGTGCTGGCACATACATACTTAGACATGCTCAGGCTGTACCAGTCCCCCTTTGCAGAAGAGCTCTGCTAAGAAGATAAAGCATTTCATAGGTAATGGCCCAACAGCCCAGATAGCTCCTGCAGAAACCATACAGAACATAAACCTGGTGCTTTTGAGCAAGCCATATGCTTCCTCAAAAAAACCCCACTGCCTTCTTTTTTATATATACATATAAAACATATATATAAAATACGCTTCTGGCTGTATAAATATTACTCTCATTTTTAAACTAAAGCTCAAATAAGGAATATTTGCTTTTGCCTATGATTATTTGGGGGTTTTGTTTCTTCCTACAGAATGACAGATGATACTGTCTTTCCAAAGTGACAGAGCAAAAGAGATTACAGTGATAATAAGGTTATCTTACATAGAAAGAAATGCGAGATTCAGACACACTCTTCTGCCCAACAATCCTCAGACTTAATATTTTCATCTGCTGGGTGAGCACTATCTCTGTGAGGTTTATTTGAACATATCACTTTCCCACTAAGGCATTTTCTAGCTTCTGATACTTCCTCTAAGGATTTTCAGCTAAAAATAGGTTATAGTTTCAAAGCGTGGTCCTAACAGAAATTGGAGAAGATATATCATGGTAATTGTGTTTACCTTATAATAAAAGAAAATGAGGAATACTCCACCTGCTTGAAGTGGAATTAAAAATAAAAATCATTTAAAAAATTAAATAAAAAGCACACCCCACACTAAAAGAAAATAAACCAATGTCTGTCCATGCCCAACAAGTCTATAACCAACCACTGCCTTAATTAGCAAGACACAAAGCCAGCAGCAGAGATTCACGTTCCTGTGGCGCATACAGAGCCCGAGGACCTTCGAGCCATGCACAATGGAAGTGAACACACTGGATGACCCACCTCCAGTCCCATACCCACAGCTCAGTTTTCCTTTCCCACACTGACCTCCAAGCTCAAGCCTGGAAGCTTCAACCCACTGGGCTTTTCCCCCCCTGCATTTTTTCATGTTCAGCATGGAAGACAAACCATGACTGAGGCCACAAGTTCCTCTCTAATATGCGTTTGAGGATAAGAAGGGGGCAGTATTGGAGCAGCACCTACAGTCCTCTAGGATTGGGTTAAGTCCCAGAGGACAGAGAGGGCTAAAATAAATGCAAGTACCCGCCCCACAGCCCACAAGCCTTTCAGTCAGTGTGTCTGACAAAATGCTTTCATAGATCCCAAAGAAAACATAAAGCAATGAGAAGATCCTGGTTTTTATCTTTCCAGGCTCAGCAACTCACATCTGGATTTAACACAAAACCAGCATCAATTTCAGCCTGCGGAGGATCCGGCTTTTTCACATGTGATTTCTTCACCAGCTCAGCCGCAATGCTCAGCGGACAGTAAATGCATTGCTAAAGTGAGAGCCCTCTGCTACCATCCAGTTACAAATACAATCAAGCAACAGGGGAATGCTGGGAGCATCTTTGACTGTGACAATCTGCAAAACCTCAGGTCCTTTCCCAAGGAACACTGATGGACCTTGTGAAGCTTGCTAACCTACATGGTACCTTTGACTTTGAAAACGACATGTTCTCACAGGTGAATTCCTAGGACATTTCAGACCATTTCCAGGACCAGGAACCATAATAAGACTTTGCACATTCAGGGTCCAAGTTAAATTTGCCTCTCAAAAGTACATTTGCTCTGCAACACCAAAATTCACAAGAACAAAAGGCTTTCCATGTGTAACAGTTAACAGGTAGTGTTTATCAATGATACACACATAAATCTCAGTATTGTAGGGCTGATTTAAAACATTGAATAAATTAATAAAAATAATCATTCAAATGACAACCATTTAGAAATGGATACATTAAAAAATGAATAATTTAGAAGTGGGTAAGTATCAAGTTAGAAATCTTTAAAATGGGGTGGAAGCCATGTGATGGCAAAATATCAAGCCAGAGCCCTGATCTGACATTAGAACACACGTAGGCAAACCTCAAGGTGTCTCCCTTTTGCCCATTAGGAAAACCAGATCTTCAGTTCACCTTTTATTCTCCCTTTTCTCTCCAAGACATATGACAGCCTCATCAGCTTTGTTTCCCTTTTACTGCTTTTATGAGCACATTATTTGTATTCATAAAGGCAGCTGGAGTGTCAGCATTAGAAAGGTAACTCTATTTATGGAAAGGTCTAGTCTAAAAAACACCTTCAAGCAAAGCATCCCAGGCCTGCCCAGCATAAGCCTGCAGCTCTAAATTAGACCAAGCCAGGAAACTTTTTTGGTAAAAGATTTTCTTTTCCTTTGCTGAAAACTCTGATTCCTCAAAACCCAAACAGGCTGGGTTTGAGGAAGACTGTTAGAGAAAACCCATGATTTCTGGTCAAAACCAGAGCAAAGATTAAAAGGCCTTTGAAAGCCAAAATATGTTGTGGGATAAGACAAGCATTGCTTGCTGCAGATGAAACTCAGCCCAGACAAGGACAAGGCAGGCAAGACAACCCTGAACGCACGCGCTCCCCATGCTGCTGCTTGGATGCTCATTCCCAAATCCTAGAGATTTAACAGATCTGTGAGTGCTGGAATTACAAGCACTCTCCTGGTTCCAGAGATTGAACTTTCTGCTTTAATAAAACCTCTCCTCTTCACGCAGCAGCTGCTTTTGAAGCCTTTGGTGAGCCATGGGCTGAGTAATTCTAAAGGTGAACCAGTGATTTCCAAACAAAAGATGCAACTGATGCAGCCAGCATTGACTCCATCACCTGAGAAACACTGTATGAGATGAAGCCAAATGACCAAAAAATTATTTCTTATTGAATTTCATTTTACATTTCCTCACATGGTAATTAAAAAGCTTATGACCAAAGATATAGGAAGCACTAAAAATGATGCATATGAAAAGATCTTACTGAACTTAATGCAGCATGAAATTATTCCACGGGATGGTTTAAATACTTCGCAGTAAAAATACATAGCATAAAAGCATGTTTCATTGCTCTTTGTTTAACAGTTGAGATGATGGGGGAAAAAAAGAGTATTTCTAAATACTAAAGAAAAACAACCAAAAACTGAAGTATTTATGTTCTCAGAGTTCCTAGAAGCACAGCTCACTCACTGCAGCAGCACTAGACACAAATGTAAAAGGCCAGGGACTCACTTCTCTCCTTTAATTCTCTGCAACCACCTTTTTCAAAGCAATATAAAATACTACAGAAGTCATATTTCTATTCTGCTTGACTCTTCATTTTACCAGGCTTGACGTGTTTAAACCACTACCTGGCGTGACCTGAAATATTTCAGGGTTATGGTTATTTTACAAATGATTATCAAGAGCAAATTTACAAATTAATCCTGAAGTGGCAAAAAAAAAAGAAGGACTGCTGAATATTTTCAGTCATGCTCCCCAATGTTTGCACAATTCTTTGCTTAATTCCCACTAGCCAAATGCCTCTGCTGGCACAGAGAGCTGGAGACGTAACACAGGCTGTGTCTACACTGCATATTCTGGCCAAATAAAGAGGGGTTTGCAAGGGGTTTTTAGGGGTTGTAGATTAAATTTCAATCTATTATTAACTCTTCCAGTGCTGACATAAAGAGATGTATTCCCATTAAATTTTCCTCTTTAAAGGTTAACAGGACCTTCTTCAAACAACCCGATGGTGCCTCACTGGTTACCGACTGCATCCCGGGAAGGACGCAGAGCATCCATCGACACGGAACCATGTGTATTTATACAGCAACCCAGTTCCTACCTTGCACCACCTCAGGTGCTCTCTCCCTGCCATTTGAAATGCTTCCTCCCCCTCTTCCCGACGTGATCAGCCACAGGAGCATTCGAGGTGAAGCAAATGATGTTTCTGAAATTCAGCAGGAGCAAAGTGCATGCAAGATAATAATTAAGAAGCCCAATTAAGGAAGCAGAATGCGAGTTTTGCCCACTGAGCGCTTCAGCAGCAATTTTAAACGTGGTAAAAGCTGTCAAATAGTACGTTAAAGCTTAATTTCTTTTAAACACCTTCCAGTTGATAGAATACTAAAAAGGGGATTTGTTAAACGTTGTTGGTATCACTCCCCACTCCACTGTATGCAAAGCCTACCTGCTGGGGTTGTTTTTCTTTTAAAGGATGCTTCAATGTGCTTTTCTATATTCTCCCCCTTCCCCGGACAGGGAGAGAAAATAATGCTGAGGATACTTATTTTCCAAAATATCCTAATGAAGTCAGTGGAGACTCCAGGAGCTCGATACCATAAATAGAGAAAAGAAACAGAACATATCAATCAAACCAACTCAGCTTGAGTTGCATCCGTAACAAAGCAAAAAGAAGGAAACAACAACCTATTCAGCAGGGGAATAGCAGAGAAAATACTGACTAGTTAAAGAGAAGCTACAGATGTATTCTGAGCTCTGAGGTGGCTGTAATTGTTTCTAAATAAAGCTAAAAGTCCAACTACATGGTCAGCCTGCTCCTGAAAGGATTCATATTGCTGATCTACAAACAACAGGTGGGATTTTTATCAGCATTTCTCCTCTGATTTTTTTCTTGGAACAAAAATCCCAATTCCTATTAAGTTTCAAGAGGAAACGCAAGGTGTGCATGCTCGTACCTTTTTACTGGCCACTGAAATACTTCTGTATTTATACTGCATGGCATCTCCGCTTTTATTGACCTTTTGGATGGCCTTCAATGAGTTTGAAGTATAACTAGAGTCATGCACAACCCCACAATGGTTTCCAATGTCCCAAAGTCCCTCCCAAGCCAAGCTTCAGTAGGAGCTCGGGTAGAGGAGCACCATGAAGACCCCACAGGGAGCATCCCCGGGCAGCACTGCACCACTGGGCAAGATAGATACTCACTGCTAGAGCAATGCTTTCATGGTATTTACACATGAAACATTCACAACTGCCTCTCTAATGAGTTTAGTTTAGTTTCTGGCAGAGAATATTACTAATTACTGGTAGGACAAGTGCCATGGCCCTTCCTTTCCTCCCTAACGCTATCCCTCCTGCTCAGCACAGGGCTCCAGCAGCCATGTGCTGGCTGAGAGGCAGAGAAATGTCCTCTTTTTCAAGTGGTAATATAATTCTCCTTGTTACAATAAAACCCTTTCTGTGATTAAATTTCACTCTGAGCAGGCTCATTTTGTCATTTGCAGAGATTTTACTAGTTTGTGGGAATGTCTGCTTCCCTCCTTCGAATTTATTCTTAAATTACTCTTTCTTTTTTGGGTTTTTTTTTCCTCTTCCAAAATCCCCCTCTTTAAAGTGACATTTGCCAACATTAGCCTGATTTAAGACCTTTCATCCAATCCATTGCCTTTTACTTAACTATATTGCTTCCAAGACCGCTGGGATCTCCAGGCATTAATCATCAGCATTCACGTTGTAGCTGGCTTTAGGCAATTTCTTTGGGGAACACCAAGCACCATAAGCTGACATGCTCCGAGAAGTTTGCTCTGGTAAATCAACTCTAAAACCAAACCCTCTCCAGATGCCCATCAACGCCCCTCTTCTTAACATACCTCAGGCCAACTCCACAGCTAAGATCGGCATATCCCATACCCAACTTTATCTCAGAACGGTTTGGGCTGGAAGGGACCTTAAAGCTCATGTAGTTCCAATTCTCTTGCCATAGGCAGGGACACCTTCCACTAGATCAGTCTGATATCTGGGTCTTCTCTGCAACCCATTGGGAAAAATTAGGCTGAAGGTAAGGGAAATTCATGGTCCACACTATGTCTTGGAGCAACAGGCCAAACCCATTTGGCTTGGCTACATCAGTCAATGGCATGGTCTTGCACCCACCAGCAGAGCTAAAGCTGGATCATCTTGGTTGGAGCACACCCTGAAGCCAGCAAGATGTGAAAGCCCACAGACCCTCACCTTGGAAGGGCAACATGCTACTGGTGTCTGATAAATCTGTAAAAATCTCTTCATCAGGGACTGTAGTTATAGTACAAGGAGTAATGGGTTCAAACTTAAACGGGAGATTTAGGTTAGATAAAAGAAAGAAATTCTTATTCTCTCACCACTGTGAGGGTGCTGAGGCGCTGGCACAGACTTTTCCCAGAGAAGCTGTGGCTGCCCCATCCCTGGCAGTGTTCAAGGCCAGGTTGGACACAGGGGCTTGGAGCAACCTGCTCTAGTGGAAGGTGTCCCTGCCCGTGGCAGGGGTTTGGAACTGGAGGAGCTTTAAGCTCCCTTCCAACCCAAACCAGTCTGGGATTCTATGATTCTAAAAAGATGTTACAAGCTCAAGGCCACTCGGCCTGGCAGGAAGGGGACAGGGATCAGCGCTGCCAAACGAGCATGAGGCAGGCAGCACAGCAGCTCTGAATGTAAATAAACTCCAGCTGGTACCAAGCACCCCGTCTGAATAAAAACAATGAGAAAACCCCAAACAAACCCACAACTCACCAAAAACTACCTTGGTTTTGGTGTTAGGTTTACTACCACAGCACAACCTCCATGCAGCAGGGAGCAAAGCCCAGCTCTTGCCATTACCAAATGCTCTGACCACTCTGCCACATTGCATCTGAGGCCATTGCTTGCATCAGAGAGGCAGCTACACACCTATAAGCTACTGTCATCCAGAATCTGCAAAGAAAATAACCAGAGGTGTAGCCTTCCACTGGTCTGAGCTCAAATCCATCTGCCACCATTGTGGCCATTAAAATCAAGGGGGGTTTTGCAATTTGCAGAAGTCCATCACCTTGCACAACTCGGGGTGCACCCAGACAGTTGTAGATACCACATATTAAAATACCCCACTGCTGGTTTTTCCAAGCACATGGAAACTTCCTAGCTGCTTCTGATTAATTTGGGTAGCACTGGGAAATACAATGGGAATAAGATACTTCAACATTAGCCTCACTTAAATCCAGTGATGTTCCCCCCAAAGTAGCTATGTCCTTGCTCTCAGTTTTAAGCTGCATTTTGCATAAGTCCCAAGCAGAGGGGCTGTGTAAGCCTACACTGTTTTCAAGGTGTCCAGAAACACCCCAGGAGATTTCCAAGGTTCCCAAGGATGCATTAGGCTCCCAAAGATGTCCCCCGATCACACAGTCCTTGTTCTTCTGAACATACACGAGACATCTTGCATTGGTTTTATTTGTTCTCTTGGTGTTTCATTATTACAGACCTGAGGTCACATTCCCAGTCAGAATAAATCAGTGGCAGCACACACATTTAAAGGAGGCGAGCACTGAAGGTCATGTTTCCAAAGGCATCAGGTACAGGGGGTGCCAGCATATGCCCAGCAAGGCTTTCCAAATGGCAGGAGCAGGTCTGGTGCCTGACCCCCATCGTCTTTCACTGAGATGGAAGGCTTGTCTACAAGGTGAAATTAGTGCCGAGTAAGTCAGAGCGTGAATTTAACATACATTTGTAATTCCCTGCAAATTCCCCATGTGAACAGATTTAATCTGCATTACAAATGTCTTTTCATGGCTGAAGTCAACTCGGAGCTCTTCTTTCAAGGGTAGGGGAAAGCTGAGGCTCTGTGATACATTTCAGCTGGAGTTTCTGGCATATTTTTCTTGCTCTAGGAATCTCGACTTAAAATATACTCCTATTTCTGCAAATCTAAAGCAATAACATACATAACTAATATTCTTAGACATCTAATAATAATCTAATAGACATGCTACCTATACATATGTGTATATATATATATACACACACCCCTGTACATAATGTTATTTTTCCAAAACACCATTAGCAGGCTTTGAACTTAATACCCATGTGTTCTGTTAAGTTTTTGGGTTTTCCCTGTGATTATAGGGTAAGTTTTAAAGCAGCTCTCAGCAAATTCAGCTACTTCAAGAACATCGGTTGTACAGGCCAAATAGCCAAACACACACATATATACACACACACACACACACAATTAAAATCAAATACTTCGATGATCATTTCAGTTTTAATTAGATTTTACCAGGCCTATGAGTTAAGTCAAGGCTGCAGGCTGAGATGTTGATTTAAAGCTGTAGCTAATGTGTTTTACTGCCAGATTTGCTCATAGTCAAAGCTAATTATCCCTATTATGCCTACATGATTTTTCAAACAACGACGAAAAAAGGCATTACAAAAAGGCAAGTGTGTAGAAAGCAGATTGGCACGCAAGTGTCTATAGGGGTGCACATGCCTGTGTGTATTTACTGTTTAAAACCTAGATCTTCAGTCATATAGGGGAAAAAAAACCCCAAGCAATTAGTAAATGAAGGAAGTGTGGTAAAGTTAAACAAACATTTCATTTCAAAGACCCACCAGGAAACACGAAACGCAATGAGAAGATCCTGTGCTACTCCTAAATACAGCAATACTGCAGAAAGTATGATCATTCTTAGAAGGCAGCTAAGAAATGCTGAGTAGTTTTTTTGCCATCATATCTTAGAGATAAGGGGAGTTAAAGAGAATTTTCTGTGGTTTTCTACACGGGAAATCAAATACTAGTTTGGTTTTCTTAATGCTTCTCGCTATTAATATTTCTTTCTTAATTTTATCTCTGGGAAAATGAAGATGGGGAAAGGTCAAAGAAAAAGAACAAGAAAGTGTTACGTTTGAAGCTTTTCACATATTTAGTTCTAAAAAAAATTCCAAAGAAAAAACTCAAAAGAGACAGCAATTGGCAAAAAGCAACCCCTAACTACCCAGTTTGAAGTAAAGCCAAGCCTCTTACTCAAAGAGTTCAGGTACATCTTGAAGAAGCCTTCATCATTGCTCTTCCTTCCTCCTTGAGGAATATCCAGGAGCATCCGCTCTTGGTTTCATCTCTCTATCCATCACTTCAACCTTGAACGGGTCCCTCAGGGTCTGCCATCCACCTTCTCTTTTACCAGGGAGCCTCCTGCGATGCACAGGCCTTCTAAGAAGACTCCCAGAAACTCACCTTCCATGAGTTAAACAAAAATAGCATGCATACAGCCAGCCAACACTTCTGGGTTTGGGGTTTTTTCCCCTCCTGTCAGAACAGATTTCATTTTGCTTCTGTTTTGATTTTAGAAGGAAAACACGCTGGAGGGGGGGAAAACAAAAAAGTAGGCTTCCCCATCGGAAAATGTCAGGTGACAACACACAAACCCAACTGTCGAGATCCTGACAAAGGGCTGAAAATGCCTCATTGGTTTCTTCTCGAGGAGAGTCCCTAGGGAAGACCGGACAAGCAAAAAGGACCAGCCTGGGTGAGTGGGACACCCACACTGGTACTTCTGAGTCAACAAATGCTCAATTATCAAGTGTTTTGTCTGCCCACTGGAGCTGCTGGTCACTTCTCCTGCAAAACTGGCACTCTTTTCCTTGATGTTTTGTGGGAATGCAATGGTGGTCTCCAGGCTCCTGCAATGGAGGCACCTGCAATGGTTGCAAAGCTGGAGCGCAGGTAGAAAGCCCACATAAACAGTGTGTTTTAGGGCAAAAAGCCAGAAAGAGATGTTTCATCTCTTCTGAACATAATGCTGTATTGCTAAATATGCAGATGGATTTTCACTACTCGCAGCCAGGTTGTCTCCTATTTATAACTTTTGCTTACTAGTAGATACACCACCACATACAGAGAAATTATTCTTTCCTAATCCTTTCTGTTGAAGGAGACACCTGAACTTCCCCTGTTTCAGTTTGAACCCATCACCCCTTGTCCTATTGCTACAGCCCCTGATGCAGAGTCCCTCTCCAGCATCCTCATAGCCCCCTTCAGACACTGGAAGCTGCTCTGAGGTCTCCACGCAGCTTCTCTTCTCCAGGCTGAACAGCCCCAGCTTTCTCAGCCTGACTTGTATGGGGGGTGAATATGAGCCATGCCACAGAGCTCATCACACATGCTCAGGAACATCAACCCCAATGCAGGTACATCTATGGAAGGACCTTCCTTGAGTAAGGACACAACTGCAGATAGGCTGACTGCTCAGTCCCTACTAACCAAGCGGCGATGACCCTATCACTTAAATGCTGCCAAGGAGCAGTTTGCTGCCATAAGCAAATCATCTTCTCAACATTATTAATAGAACAGCAAAGCACAGACTGTCTGTACCTCACATACATCACATACACAGCATTAAGAGACATCCAGCAAATATCACAGTAGTGGACTACGTAAAACCTTGTTGAAAGGTTAAA
The DNA here is from genome assembly GCF_004027225.2 of Strigops habroptila. Lineage (NCBI taxonomy): Eukaryota > Metazoa > Chordata > Aves > Psittaciformes > Psittacidae > Strigops > Strigops habroptila. The sequence goes on from NC_044281.2 coordinate 4,386,132, forward strand.
AAACCAAGCAAGCTGGCTTAAATATTTTAAGTGCCACCACGTTAGACAATTTTAGGCTTTGGCTAGAAAGAGAACCCCACACATATTCCTGCTATTAATTGCTTTTGTGCTTACAGTCTCTTAAAACTATTTTTATGAGCAATACTCTAAAATAGTTCCAGATTTTCTGTCTTTCTTAGCTTTGTTTAAAAACAAAGCTAAACAAAATGGTAGGAAAGCACTCAAAACACATAGATGTCTTGCTATAACCAACTCGTGCATTGTTTCAGGTCAGCCACACTGCTGTTTCAGACCCAACACCAGAACTGAGTGCAGCCTCATTGCCAGAGCTCCTCTAATGTTAATGACCATGTGAGTCCCTGCCTGGACACACACAGCACAGCCCGTCTGGCTTCAAGGCATGCCCAGAGAATTATTTCTACTTTTTTCCCCAAGGTGTTAAAGCCCATCACTTGCTCTAAGGGAACAGATGGGCTTGCTTATTTGGTGTGCCTATTTCCAAGCAAATCAGCCAAGAGTGGCCTGTGAATACAGCAAAGAAAGACTCCTCTTGGAGAGCCTCTCCTTGGGCATCCAACAAAAGAGAAAATGAAGAGCTAATACTGGACGAGACCCAAGAGCTCTTCATATGAATAACTGTGAATGGGAAAAAGATAGCCCTGAGAGACAGAGTTGGAGGCAAGTTGTGACAATGGCAAATAATTCCTGAGACTGGCAGGGCTGGGGATTATTTAAGAGCCCAGTACTGGGTGGACACCATTGCCTACCGAAATCCTAAAGGATTTGGTTTTGTCTGCTTATAAATTACACCTATGGATGAAGACAGAGCTTTTTGTTTTTCCAGCAGCACACAAAATATCCTTTCAGCAACACCTGGCCAAGGTTTCTGCTTATGCCTCACCCTCCTGGTACCTGCTTGGTCAAACTAAATCCCACAATCCCTTTAGCTTTCAATCTGCAACGGGAAGGTCAGACCCTGTGAACAGAGGCCAAAGCCTTTGTTTGCAGCCCCAAATAGGATTGCATTAGTTAAGCCTTAGCTGCCATTCCCAATTTTCTTCATTCACACTACACACTGGCCACCAATTCGGTTGAAAGAAATTTGGCAAATGCTCTTGGACATTCATCCTCCTCTGTTCCTTTTCCCCCCTCAGTTAACCCAACTGTTTTCCTTTGCTATTAATGACAGACACTAAAGCATCTCAACTAGTGCCTAAGCAGAGCAAACAAATGTGTGCCTGTTCAGGAACAACTTGGTTCAAACCATGAGGATTTGATGGCAATTAATACCTACGCACAGAGACCTTTCTCTTTGTATTTAAGTGTTTTCCTATAGCACATCACAATCCAGCATGTAAAAAGTGACAAGGTACACAGGATTATATATCTATTAAATTAAATAACACAGGAATTCAATCCCCAGGGAGCTGCAGAGGGACAAACACAGGAGGGCATAATGATTGGCATGACAAGATCCTTTAGTCCTCTGCATGTGTGGTGGATTTTCCCTACTGATCAAGTTGATATTACATCAACTTGATGTAATATCATATGCTATGATGTAATATCATATGCTATGGTTTCAAATATGTAGGATTATCAGTACTATTTAGGAGGGACTAAGAGCATTGAGACCTTACCACTTCAAAAGCTGCCTTGAAATACTGCTTTTCATTTAACACAGCCAACATGACCTGGCCTAATACTGATCAGAATAAATCTGAACTCCAACATCACCAAATCTCCTGAACAAGGGAAGAAAGGGAAGAAAGCGGCACCTCTCTGAAGAAAAGGGAAGAAAGGAAGAGGTAAGAAAGCACCTCTCTGAAGATGCATGGCAGGTGTTTCTGGCACACACACCCTGCAGTCATAGGTGCCTTTGTGCTGGCAGAAAGCAGGTCTGCATCACAGCTTCCACAGCACTGAGCTCAAGGAAAGCTAATAAAGGGCGTTACAGACAGGTATATTCAATGCAATTGTAGGAACACGATTTAAAGACCACAGAGTGAAAACAGATGGGCAAGATCCGCTTAAGGACACTTTACATTGGAGCAGATCCTTCCCTTCTGAAAGAAGGGTTGTCAGCCTCCTGCTTACTATGGCCTTGCTGTTTTTACAGGACAAAAGCCCTGCAACAGCAGAGTGCCTTGACCGAGCACATCTGACTGCTCTCCCTCCAGACCTCAGGTCACACAACAGAGGAAGCACTCGGAGGCAGAAAACTTCTGAGAGGATAAAGAGCTTTTCTCCCAGGCAGGTCGCACCTTTCCCTGGATAGATTCACTCCATGTCACTCACTGGCACCATACCTTTGCAATGACTTGCAAGAGGCAATGGACGTATCATTTGGACCGCATCACCAGCATGCACTTACTACTAATACTTGTTTCTAATGAGTAAATAGAACCTGTATAAATCGGCATAAACACACTTAAGGTGGCGATCCCATGGAAATCAGCCCTGTGAAAGGTGTATGCACAGGAAAACCTTTGTGTGTTTGAAGCCTCTGATGGTTCTTTCCCAAAATGAGTAGTCGTGAAAGGCAAATGGCACTGAATGCAGCCAGAGCTTTAATTTATTATATTCCATTCAAAAGCTGCCTCGAGTTGGGTTAATCAAACTCACTCTGCCTGTATTGTTTTCTACATTCCTGCTGTTTTATTTATCTCTCTTCCATGTTAGGAGAAAAAGACACCGGGTTATCCATGGGTAAATAAACACCAATAAGTGTCAGGACTGGAAGTTGCGTTGTTCGCTCAGCCCAGTGAGGTTTGTAACAAAATCATTCAATGCTGGCATCATGTATTGAATTGTAAAACAACCAGCTTTCTAACTCACTATCATTAATTGATCCCGTGGAAGTCAAGCTTAAAAGAAAGACCCACCATAATAGCATAGCAAGGTTTCCCACTGCAGCTCTCTGAGGGACTGTCAGTCGGATTACAATAATAGACACTCACAGCTTATCCTGCATAGGCTTATTCTACCTATGGCAGAACTGTTAACATCCCAAAAATGTTCAAAATCCCATTGGCATTTTTAAAATATTTTAATAGGAATTGCATCCAGTGCAAAATCCACCTTCGCCAAAATAGGTCAGTTTCAATGGAATATATATATTTTTAGCAAAAACATAATGGGTAAAATTCCAAGATAATTGTTTCTGCTTTTTCACCTCAATACTGTCAAAACATGCCTGTTCAATAAGAACAGAGTAGCTGTGTTTCAACTTTGTCATTTTAGACATGTATATTAATTGAGCTAGATTTTCATCTATTTTACTCAATACCATTGTGTTTATACATACCCAGTGATTCATTATTTCCAAATTATTTTTTCAATCTTATTACATTCTGCACAATTTTAAAATACTGCATTTCCTTTCCAACTTTGAAGCCTCGTTTAATGTCTAAAGACAAGCTGCAGAAGAGAAACCACATTCCTCTGCCAGTCCCAGCTCCTAAGCTTTATACACTACGTTTTCTGGAGTAAATAAAACTGACTGGGCGTTTGAGCCAGGAAAAAAGTAGCCCTGTTCTGTATTTGACAAGCACTGAAGATATAAGCTACTAGAAAGAAGAAATAAAGAAAAGCAACATCAAAGGATCCAAAGACCTTTTTAAAGGTCCAAAGAGAGTGAAACATGGTACGATGCTCTCCAGGTAGTGTCCTGCATCTCAGGTAGCTTACTTTGGCTGATGGGCAGCCAGACTCAGCATCTGAAGACACATTCCCATGGGTTCTCCAAACCAGCAGTGCAACTGCAGCCTCACGCAAAGGGATTTCTTCCTGTAATGCTTCCCAGCACCAGGCCAGGATCAAAATCCCCAGCCCAAGGGCATTTGCTCGTTTTAAATGAGTGCACTGTGTTCCTTCTCTCCTTACCCCGAAAGCTGGACATGAGATTTATGTTGAAGGAGGAGCCGAGTTAATGCGTGAATGACTTAGCAAGGTCATTGAAGAGATTAAACTTGACACAGGCTAAATTCCGCTGAAATAAACAGAGGGATAGGAAGGGGTTTGGGCCAACATTGGGTCCTCTGGACAAAATAAACAGATAAATCAGACTCAGAAAAGACTGCAAAAAGTGTAAAACTATGAGAAGCAGTGGGTCACCCCCAAACATTCCCAGGTGGGAGAAGGAGGAATCTTCCTCCTCAGATATCTATCCCAAAACTCAAGCTTCTGCTCTAAACAAGTCATGTGGGGGTCCTTTGAAGTCAGCACCTCACAGAGGTGCCTGATCCCATGCCGAGGTAGGTATCTAAAGCACATAGTTTAGTGTTTAGTCTCAGGACAGAGTTGTTCTTGCCCACAGATGGGGCCTTCCCAATGGGTTTAGATCGGAGCCAAAGTTTTGGACTCTGAAATGAGATAGATCTCACTTGAGACAAGTGATCTGAGCTATTCCAACCAGTGTGTACCACAGCACCTCACAATTATATCACACAATGAACACAGACTGGTACTTAAATACCTCTGCTGTTTCCACCAACACCTTCCTAGTACCATCCATACCAGCCGGCAGCTTTGCCAGCTGGTTTGCTCATTTTAAACAGTGTTTTCCCAGGAAATCTCTTTCAGTTTGGAAAACACAATAGATTAACGTTGGAACCCACCAAAACCCAGAAAGTGCGGGGGGGGCTTCTTAACCTTTACAAAGCCATAAAAACATCATTCTGGTTATTAGGTGACATAAGCTTCTAACCCTCCAGCAACAGGTATATCTAGCATTCCGAATGCGACATATACAGAGAAAGGCTTGGTATTTTTCCTTGGATAGAGAGGGTCAGAATCAGGTATGAAATCACAGAATAGTTAGGGTTGGAAAGGACCTTAAGATCACAGAGTTCCAAACCCCTGCCACGTATGTGTTCTTCTAAATAAAAATTGTTTTATAAAGGCTTTGTAAGTTCCTGAAGTCACCTGTACTATAGAAATACATTCCTATCATTTTTCTTTGACCATCAAAGCAAATGCTGTGTACACAAAGGAAAAAAGAGATGCACATAATATCAACCACAGCACTAACGTGAAATAAGGTACTTCAGAAACATTATGATGCGGTGAGGCACCTTCCTGGCTACTCTTGAAGATGTCAGGTGTCATTCAGACTCGACATCCTCCACTGTGGGTAAGGCAGCCACCAAAAATCTTCATCAATACCAAAATATAAACCACACGGCTTCAAATTCCCCATATATAAACACTAAGAGGATGTGTAAACTGGATCATAAATCCAGTGCTCTCAAATTCCAGCGCTGCAGCCAGCCAGCCAGCCACAGGGCATATATCCTGGCTCAAGACAGCAATGTCAAATTACCCTAATTATTTTCTTGGAACCAAAGTTGTGAAGAGTTTTGGTTATGAAATGTTGGTCTGTTTCATTTCCCTTTGACAGCTCACTGGCCCAGCGCCGCATGGGAGAGAATGAAGGCTCTTCCAGAGCAAACCTTGCCCACTTCTAAATTGCTTTGCTATATTTGTATTCAGAAAAATACCAAAGATTTGAACAGCATATACAGGGAGACAGTTTTGCCTTATAGAACAGAGATGAGACATGACAGAAGGAGCAGATCAATAGGTCAAAAGCATCTAACACCACAACTGTTTAGAATTTTAGGAGGAGGGCTCAAAGTGGTCCATGAGCCCACCAGCCTGACTCCATGGATAGACTGAAGGTGCTGCAGGACTGGTTCAGACCCTCTCATCTCTCAGGGAGCGCATCTGGCACTCACCTGAAGTGGAGCATCAGACTTTGTTTCCTGCAAAGGAAGTTTAGGATACCTGTACCAAGGATACACAGCATGCCAGTTTGGATTACAGTAAGTGAGGGTGCTGGAAGGATCTGCCCTAAAACTGTGCTACTGCTCTGAACCAAAATGCTCCCCTACGAGCTACTGGAATACGAACTACAGGGAAGGCGTAACAGCACTGTGTTTGCCAAAAGCTATGGCATAGCAGCAAAATCAAGCCTGCTGATGGAGTACATTGAGGAGACAGATTTATAGCTGCACATAGGCTCCCAAAGTCATTAGAGACCTAAACGTATTTACAAAACAGAATGATAGAGTCAAAGCGATCCTTTGGGTTGAGAGGGTATCTTTGCTTTTTTGCTTTATTAAAAACATATTTCAGCTGCTGAGTCTTTCTCTCACATTTGATTATTGGCTTTTCCATCCTATAGAGAAAAGAATTCCCTCTGGATACAAATACACCTGCGGGAAGGAGCTCACGCATAAGCCTGGGTCTCCACTGCATTTATTTGCTGTTCTGCTCCCCATGAAGCCCAACCAAAGGATGCGACTGATGCGTTTGATTCATTTGTTTTCTGTCAACAGAGCCTTGGTTTCACGAGGGGTTTGTCAATTTACAAAGACCTTAAATTACTGCAAGAAATAAAAACAACAGCTGAGTTTGAAGGTTTCTCTGTGTGCTTACCCACAGACATGAAGACATTCTTCGGTGCCAAGATCTGCCCTGGTACCTCCCAAGGAGCTGATGTCAATTCTAGTCCCGAGTGCAAATTTCAGCCTGTGGTGCTGGGCAGGGTGCCCAAGACAGGAGGAGTGATTAGCAAGTTAGAGTTTTCCATCAGGGAAAAAAGAAATAAAGAAGGAGACAGCAGTTAAAGGTAATACCCATAAAAGAATCACAAAGTGGCATCTTCGATGGTGGGATAAAGAGAAGAACAAGCATACAGCTCCTCACGCCCCACTTTCCTGCACTCATATCTAACTAATAACAGAGGAAGATGTAAGGAGGGGGGAAAATGCCAACAATCTGTGAAATTCAGTTCTATGTAGAACACAGAGTTTTCCCCGAGCCACCAGCAGCCGAGTTCGCTAATGATATCTGCTCACATAAAATGTCACTAACACGACTCCCTTTCTTTAGGGGATGTTTTGTAAAACTTCCCAAGAGATAGTCCTGTTCATAGTCCTGTTCACAAAAGGTCATAAAAACCTGTATGCTCATTTTCCACTGCTTTAGCCAATAGCTGTGATTTAGAGCCCGCACTTTGGCGGCATGATTGCTGCCACACCGAGGAAGAGGCTCCATGCATACCGATACCGCAGCTGCAATTTGGCAGGTTAAAAAAGGCTCCTAAAATTGTGAAGTGCCGCCATAACTTTATATGACTTCGTTCCAAAACCTCAGCCATTTCTAAAATAAAGTGCTTAAAGAAATTTCAGGGCTCCAATTATGGTATTTAAAAGGAAATGTACTGCTGGAGACCTTGCGGCGCTCGTCCTCATATCATCCTCCTGCAAATGTGCACTCAAATGCTTCCAAATTGGTTCCCGCAGAGTAAAGTTACTAGAAATCCGTGCGGCCTTTTTCACTTCGTTTTCCAACGACTTTATAAGGCTGGGATTCAAGAAGCATAGTGAATGGATTTATGTTGATGCCCAGAGATGCTGTGATGGCTGGGATGCAGGTTTTGTGGCTGTCCTGCTGCAGGTAAATCTTCCCCATACTTGGCCAAATCTGCTTCCCCAAATCTTGGCCAAATTTTAGAGAACTGGGTGGAAAAAAATAAATAAATAAAAACAAATACAAGAAGCTACGGCCCAAAGGAGGCTCCACAAGCTGGGAGTGACCCCTTGTTCTGCTTGAACACAGTCTGAGCAAAACCCTCTGCTGAGGGTCAGGCTCCTGATGGACCCTCTGCCAAGGTAACGCTCCTCTTGGGCCTCCACCTTGCAGCAAGTTTCACCAACCTATTTTAACCTCAAGCAGAAATAGCTGCATGCACAAAGCTCAAAGGAGGAAGAACAGCTGAAATCCTTTGTTGATAGAGATTATATAAATACCTACAAGAAACATACAGCAAGTATTAATTTACCATAAAATACAGGGATTTGATGAATCAAGAAGAATTTCCATCGAGCCTTTCATCCCGGAAAGGAGCTCTTATAACAAAATAGAGAGGAAAAACAAAAGTTCTCGTTTGTTTTAAAGTGCTTGGTTCCTAGAAAGGGAGAACAAGAAGCCCTAAACTAAAGGCACTGAAAGTTCTGACATGGAAAACCTAAAAACATCAGGAAAGTTTGGTGGGGGATTTTTGCAATAGAATAGAAGGGAATATTTTCGGTTGAATATTTGTTTTTCCAATTTACTGCCTCTCAGATATGGTCAGCAAACAATATTTGCTGTTACGCTGACAAATACAAACTCATGTAATGCTAGGAAAACACCTGCAGGATGCAACACGCAATGGGCTTAACATTATCCTGCTAAACCCATTACCACGCTGCTTTCCAGCGCTGGGGAAGTACAAACTTGTATCCAAAGAGAAAGGTCCTGACAACCCACCCTGGTATCAGCACCCAAAGTGAAACCACGAAGTCTGGATACCCCTTGGCATTATGCTTTTGGCACTAATGCCCAGCGCCCTCCATCCCTTGGAGTTGGGCTGATACTAAAGAACACTATCCCTAAGTAGTGATCCCCCCTTCCCAGACAGCCCAAGTCAGGATGCACAGTTGCAGTGGAAATAAAGGCGACTCCTAGATGATAGCTGGAAAAAACTGCTTTCCAGCAGCATTTCCCAGTTTCTTCAACACACGAGATAAAAATCGGCATATTGGCATTCTGCGCTTCGCTGACTCCGAACCAAAAGCGATAAGCTGGATTTGTTTCAGGTTCCTTTGGTCCACACAGCGCTTGGAATAGCCCCAGTAAGATTTTATCACAGATTATTTTTCCTGCAGGGAAAGAAAGGCTGCAGGAGTAAAAATATAGAATTGTTTGTGCTAACAGGAAGATTCAAACAACTTGCAAGTCTCACAAGATAATGGTGAGGGGACATACTCGGAGACACAAAGAGCTGCTGGTTGTCTTGGGAGCTCCGCGTTTATGCTTGAAAGGTTAACTAAACCCAAAGTAACTCCAAGCGTACCTCTTTGTCTCCTTTCTTTCATAGCTCTGAAAAGGCAGAGGCATGAGTTGTACCTGGCCCTGTTTGCTGGCGCATCTCTGATGTCAAGAGCCTCCCACAGCATATTGTCCAGCCTTACCTCCTGAAGTGCCAACCACTGCAGACAGCATGGCAAGCAACACAAAGGCATAACCTACACCATGACAAGGTAAAGATTATTAAACCTAATTCAATCTCTTCTTGAGTATCTGACAGGACTGAACACAATATCCTCATGTCTAATGTCTGCAGAAGGGTTACAGAAGTAAGAGCCAATAATTAGTTTTAAATACACTTTTTGAAGGTGTTCCTATGAAAGCCTAATAAAAGTGCACAAAACCACACAAGTTGGCCCATAACAAGCTCCATGGGGTTCCTGTCTTGCAAGTGCCTGATCTCCTACACTGAAACCGAGCTGTCTTTGCAGAGCACTGAAATTGGTTACCGCAGGTGATGGTGGGGAAAATGCACACAAAAGAGCAAGTCCTTGTCTTGGGTTCAGCTGCAATAGTTATTTTCTCCTTCCTAGTAGATGGTGCAGCGCTGTGTTTTCGACTTTAGCCTGAGAACAATGCTGATAATACATCAATGTTTTAGCTGTTGTTAAGTAATACTTACTTTGATCAAGGCCTATTCAGTCTCATGCTCTGCCAGTGAGGAGGAGCACAAGCAGGGAGGAAGCAGAGACAGGACACCTGACCCAAACTAGCCAAAGGGGTATTCCATACCACAGCACGTCATGCCCAGTATAGAAACTGGGGGGAGTCACTGGGAATGCCAGGTTGCTGCTCAGGTCAGGCTGGGTATTAGTTGGCAGGTGGTGAGCAATTGTATTGTGCATCACTCGTGTTTATTGTTTTATTTTCCTTTCCCCTTTAAGTTTTATATTCTCTCCCCTTGTTACTTCCCTTACCATTAGTAGTAGTAGTTGTTTTATATTATACTTTAGCTATTGGACTGTTCTTATCTCAACTCATGGGGTTTACATTCTTTCGATTCTCCTCCCCATCCCACCCAGAGATGGGGGGAAAAGGGAGAATAAATAAAAGGCTGCGTGGTTCTGAGTTACCAGCTGGGCTTAAACCATGACAGTGCTTACTGCCAGGCTGCTCCTGAGGAGTTAGCTGGCCAAAGATAAAGGAATACATAGATGTTGTATACATGGACCACATTTTCCCATTGAGATGCACATGTTTTTCTCCTTTATTGCACATTTTCCACCACAACCTGCATGTTTCCAGAACATTCAGGATAACAGGTTCTTTGAAGCTTCATAGCTTTAAGTTATTTAGAATCAGCCACTTTTTACAAGGAGCTGCAGCTAAGAGTTTTTCCAAGAAAGATGAGATAAGTTTACCGGTAACTATAGGAAAGCTTTTAGTAGCAGAGTTGAGACAGGGATGAAAGTTAAGTGAAAGCTGTCAGAGTAAATCCAATGTGAAACACCTTAGTACATCTTCATGCTGTCAGTTGGCAGTAGACGCTCATGCTTCCATTCTTGTCTTTTTCATCATTTGTCTTCATCTTTATTAAATGCTGCAATTTGCCTTTTGTTCTTTGGTGCAACAGTTAATTCATCTCTCTCCACCATACTGCCTGCCACAGAGTATTGTCCAAATGTTCCTAGAACCAAGTTTTCATCTGCCTTTTTTCTACTAAGAACAGTGTATGAGTGAGTGGAAAAAAAAAGTTCTTAGAAAAATTAATCAACCATCCCAGCTCCTTCTGATCTCTACGTCTTACATTTATGCAGCAGCTTGTTTTAAGGAACACATTTACTTCCCCCTCTCCTCTGTTTTAGACCTCAAATTTATGGTGCAAGGTAGCAGAAGCATTTGCAGGTTGGATGTTTACCTAATTAGCTGTAGTTAATGGAACATTTTATATAAAGCCCTTTCCCAATTCTGATCCTTCAGATTCACCTGTTAAAGAGGAGATAAAACCGACACAGAGAAGCTACAACGCTTCACACGGCATCACATCACCCTTGTCAGAGCAACCCCCATGCCCTAACCACCAAACCTCAACCTTCACCAAACTATGCTACAAAGAGCAGATGAACCAACCTCTTTCAGTCTGCCACCTTCAGATCAGACATGACAGCTCCTCACCAGGTATCATCCAAAACCAGAACGTGTTAATGTCCAAAAACCAACATGTTATGGACTTACATACCTTGAGCTAAGTCTTATACAAGCTTCACAAATGACCAGATGTTCTACTACAGAAAAGCCACTGATGGATGCTGCACATCTTGGAGTGCTTAACAAAACCCAGAATGCCAAGCAGCATTTTTGCACGTCTTCAAAAGTACAGCCCTATGTCATTATGCCACAGGACTAAGGTTTATCGATGTTTCAACTGTACTCTATTGGGTTTCTTAATAACAAAGTGTCTTTGTTCCATTCACAACAATATTCAGCCTGAGTCATTGTCTTCTATTCCTGAAAATGGCTGTGAAGCCAAATAGGGAAGAAAAGGTAAAAGCTCTGCACAGCACAGTACAATTATTGTAATAGTTGTCATTTGTTATTTGTTCTGTGTTATTTCTCTTCTAGATAATTCTTACTTCAAAATGTAACGCACCCATTACATTTGGGATATAACTGTGTGATTTCTATGTTTTGCACAAAGCATATGTAAAAAATATTAACCTGTAGGCAGCTCCGGGATCTTCAGGAAACTAAACATAATAGAAAGTTGCAACAACAACTTGTCTCTCTTGTACCTTACCAATCTCCATCTTCTGCCAAGTGGTAGGACTGCCCCTTGTCTCTGGTTGAACGCTGAATTGCACGTTCGGTTTGTGGTTTGGGGGGCCCATTTTATCACTGTTTGCTTCTTTATTTAATATCAATCAGTTGCAAATGAAATAATCAAGACGTCCTCTGAACCTTATCAGCTTCACTGACCAAGATGGGAGTAGTTTCCTGCCCAGCAGCTCTGGGACAAACGAGAACATGATGTCCAATGCACGAAGTGCTGCAAAGTTCCATGTGGCTGTTTGCTCAGCGAAAAGCCAGGACGTGTGTTGCTCCCTGGTTCTATTCCCCTTTCACTACTGCTCACTCTGGGATCCCTTTCCTGCTCTGTTACCAACACACTCCTCCAGCGCTGTCTCACCCCTTCTCATACAGAAGCATACAGAACCTGTGCCAGTGCCTCACCACCCTCATAGAAAAGAGCTTCTTCCTTTTATCTAACCTGAACTTCCCCTGAAATTCAGCCGTTTCAAAAAAAGCTATTTCTGTTTTGATGACAAACTCTTGTTGACTTCCAAGCACAGCAGCAGGATCTCAGCTGCCGGTGGTACACTTACAATGCAAATCATTCATGGAAGTTTTTCAGATACGCAACTGGTATGAATCACTGCCACTCCAGGGAAGTCAAGAGGCCAGAACCCCTGTTCATATTAAAAATATATAGATCCCCAGAGTCCCCTGCTGGCTTTTATCTGCTAGAGATCTAGAACAGTATTTTCTGCGTAATCCTTCAAAGTCCTTTTTTTCAGCCTCACCAAATTCCTCAGATCCACTGTGCCTGCTGGGACTTTGTAACTCACCCTAAGTCTTCACTCCTCCTATACACGATTCATCTGTAACCCCATCTTCTCCTTTTGTCTGCTTCCCCAACAATTCAAAGATAAACCCAAGATAAACACAATGCTCTTCCATTAACTGGTTTGGGTAAGCACTGTCCTGCCATAAGTTTTTTAAGGCACTGGTCTAGCTGGACCAATTGATATGGAAATGAGTGTAATTACCAGCGTAAACAATCTGTTATTTTCCATACAAGTCAGAGCCCTAAATCACCAATGGTCCACTACATTACCATCTGAATAGGAGGAGGTAGCTAATGGGCCATATGTTAAAAAGCAGGTTACTTGCATCTTCATTTGCAAATGAAAAGCAAGAATGACAGCAGGATAGCAAAGATATGACCACTGATCATATTGCCATTCCCAGGACCCCCATGCAGAAAACCCTCGTATCAAACAACCACAGAAGTTTTTCAGCTCTTAATGCTGTCCACTTTATGACAAGGCTCCAAGATTTATGATACACCAAGGGTGTCGCTCAGCCCATCTCCAGCACAACACAGGTTTCCCAATTAAATTCAGGTATCACAAGAAAGTATTTGAGAAACTACACTGCAAAAGCTACGCATTTGCCTTCCCAAGTTGTGATATATTCCAATGAACCAAAGTTTCCCAACAAAGCTGTAGGGAGGAAGCAAAACTAACACGGAGCATCAGCAGGTGCTCATATAAACCATCAACTACACAATAAATACACCCAACACTGCCTCACCTCCAGTTCTCAGTCCCAATCCCTACCCATGAACTATATCATGCCTTCAGAAGACCAGTTGGGCACAGCTAATGAGCTGAAAGAAGTACTGGGGGCAGCAACTTCATATGTAATGTACACTGACTTCATATTAGGAAAAGCACCATGGAGCCTTTGTTTAAGCAGAAATTAATCACCAAGTTCAGCTGGATGGGAGGCATTTAATGGGAAAGCTGAATTAAGGGGTTATCCCTCCCTACCCCGAGCTGCTTGCTCACCATGACTGTGGTCAAAAAAGAAGGGGAAAAGAAAAAGATCGGTTTTAAGCCCAATTAGTTCACCCATCAAATTTCCAGAGCAGCCCTACAAAGACCTGCATGGACACAACGACAAGGACACGCAAGTGATGGCTGAAGACCCAAAATGCCACCAAATCAAAATATCAACCCTCAAACAGTATATTCTCATACTGCATTGACTGAGGTTTTATTTTTATCTACACTTCTGCAACACTGACAGCACGTAGGACCAGGAGGCCAGTTCCCAGCTCAAACAGCAGCAGCACATCTGGCCTCTGAACCAGCCTGAAGGCAACGCTGTTTGCTCAAGGCACATCCCCTCCAGCAAGGAGAAATGGCATGCCACAGGGATGATGGGACACTTAAACTCCCTGACTGATGTCCAGCCAGAGTGATAATAACACTGTGTTCTGCCTCAGTAGCGCTGCAGCTATTAGCAGTGTTTATATATCCTTGCAAAGGTGCTGCTTTGTTCCTTAGGAACAGGACTTTCTCTCTTGGTGTCCTGATTTTCCCCTGTCCTCCTACATATATTCTTGACTCTGTGGTTTAAAAAGAACTAAGTAGAGAGGAGTTCAAGCCACTCTTAAACGCATATGCATTAGAGCTCCCAGAAAGCAAACTAATTACACTGAAAATGATGAGCTAAACAGAACCAGTGTGACACCAAAAATGACCATTCACGATGTGCTAATAAGCTCCAATACATACACTGTTTCTTACACCAAATAAGACTGGGAAGCTTTAAAAATCAGCTTGCTTTCTGCAAAAATAATCCTGTCAGTAATGGCATTTATAAGGCAATATGTATGTGAAACTCTGGCAGCCCGGGTTTGGCTTGGCTCCCCCACACCTCCATCGTCCCTATGGGAAATCCCAAGGGATGCACACACACAGCACTGAGATCTGTGGGATGCTCCAGAGACACACCAGTCCCTCCCTAGAGGCAAGCTTAACTGATAACCCTGGGTGAAAACTAAAACTACCTACACACTCAATTATACCTTTTTCCCCCAGGAAGTTTTTCCTCATTTTTTTACTGTCATCAAAAATTATCTAACACATCCTCTTTGGGTAAGGAAGAATGAGGCAGTCAAATCACAACATCCTGGCATTTGTAGCGACTAATGGATATAAACAGCACTCTCAAATCTGTCAAAATAATTTACAATCTCTCCCAAAGTTTCCTTTCAGTACGTGCAGTTGCAGACTTAAATGGTTTTACAACTGCAAATCATTTTGGGGAACAGTCTAAAGAATGAGAGTATCTATCAATGGCTTTATTAATATGGGTAGAAAGAATAATGGATGCAATATCTGCTAAGGAGACATCACATTGTGATACATGCTTTAACTAATTTGCAATCTAAAAAAGCCAAAGAGTACATTGTATCCCAGGGAGGCTTTTATTTGCCTACTGCTCTCTCTTTAAGCACTTTTAGCACCCAATGAATTAATAATTGTTGCTTGGGTTGTGCTGCTCAGCAACTTATGTACCCTGGCTGTGAATCATAATCTGGCACTAAAAATTTAATAGGTGTATTGCAACGCTGTGCGAGATGCACCCCATTGAGTGTTAAATAACTTATTTTTTGTAAATATAGTATTTTTTCCACCTGAAAGCAGCATTATGCTTTGATAACTCTACCTGTCACCAATAGCAGCAATTAACACTTGTGTGGCTTCATTCAGAGATTACCTGATAGAATCCAATTAGGGATTTCCCCCCCTTCTCCCTGTTGTTTTCCTAAAGCCATCACCACACTTGCCTGAGCTGCATTTTCATGCTATGCAACCAAGTTCATTAAACACAAGTGGTCGACCAGGGGGTGGTTTTTTGGTGCTGTTTGTAAAGGCTAAGCCCTCGGAAGCCGGTGGTGGCACCACAGACTGGGCCAGACAAGAAAGCTTCCAAGGTTTTCCCCACAAGAACCATATCAAAAATGAGTTTCTGGGACAAACAACAGAGATTGAGAGAGAGAGACCTGCTGTATCACCACTACAAGTAAATAACAGCAGCAGCAATAAAAGCAAAGCATCCATCCTTCCAACACCAAGCCCCCAAGACAATCACAGGGATCCAAATAACGGGATGAACAACAGGTTATTTCAGTACTAAAACCTGCCCTGGCCAAACTCTTCAATGTGAAAGACACAGCGAGAGTCAGACTAAGATGAGACAAGTGTAGGAGTGTCATCATCATTAACACAAGCAACGACATATGCCACAACCCATTTTGGGATGACCACCCAAGGCTACCTGCCCAGCAGTTATCTGCAGCACACCAGGGCAGCCTCCTACGGCCTTGGGAGGGTCCATACCATCACCAGGGCTGGCCATGGGGACCCAGCAGAGCTGGTTAATGATCACCATTCATCACTGTGGAGGACAGCAGCGACAAACGAGGTAAATCCTGACCCTGCAGCACCTCTCCCACTGAGCCCGGCAGCTTCCCAGAGACTGCACAAGGACATCAGGCAGCACCCACAATCTAAACCACAACAGCACAACTCCTCAAGGCAAGCTGGAAATCGTGGCTAGCAGGCAGGGAGAGCTGAGGGCCACAGCAGGCTCAGGAAAGTCATTTAAAACTCTATGTTTGTCCCTGCCCTATGGGAAAAGCACCTGTGATGCCTCCAGCAACTATCACCAGCTCCGGGGCACAGTTTGTGGTCCCTGCCCTGTAGTTCAGCAGCAGCAGTAGGAGTAACAGCTCTTTAAGCTGGAAGAGGGTAGATGTAGGTTAGATATTTTGGAAATACCAGGAAAATAACTAGATATTAGGAGACATTAAGAAGAAATTCTTCACTATGAGGGTGCTGAGGTGCTGGCACAGAGCGCCCAGAGAAGCTGTGGCTGCCCCATCCCTGGCAGTGTTCAAGGCCAGGTTGGACACAGGGGCTTGGAGCAGCCTGCTCTAGTGGAAGGTGTCCCTGCCCGTGGCAGGGGTTTGGAACTGGAAGAGTTTTAAGGTCCCTTCAACCCAAACCATTCTACAACACTATTTGCCTCACTGAGTAAATGCCCCAAAGCTCCAGGAAAATGGGCAAGCATTTAGAAGGACCAACACAGGTTTCTAATGGCCAGCTCAGCCTGGCTGAGCTCTCTGGAGCCAGTTCACTGACCAGCATGGATCACCGTGTCCTGCAACTTACCAAATCATTCGCTTTCTGAATTTACACCCTATTTTTGTAGTATATGCAAATTAATTTCTGCAAAAAGCAACAGCAATTGGAGGTTTAAGCAGGACATGCCGTGACGGATGATTTTTCAATCGTGACCTCATGAAAGCAGATGAAGGAGAGGAGCAAGTAGCTGTGTACTGCCCAAATGTTCTGCCACCCCCATACATCTCCATCAGCACAGCTTACAGCACAAGAGCACTGAAAATCAGTCTCTGCATGCCAGGACAGGCAGTGGTTACTCCTTCTTTGGCTTGTTTTAGCTTTTTGGTGGGGGCTTTTGGTTGTTCTGGGGGTTTTTTGGTTGGTTGGGTTTTTTGGGTTTTGGGGGTGGCGTGTGGTTTTTTGGGGTTAATTCCTCCATTTTGGGGTAAGAATAACTGCAAAGCCCTACAGATAACAGACACTGCTCATCCCCATGTAACAAGGTTCTTGACGGGAAAAACAAACAAAAACACCCACTAAAATAACCATAACAACAAATTCTTTAATAACCTCAACCTGCTCCCTCCATTGCCTGGCACAGACATCATTTGCCAACAGCTTTTCTGAGCACTTCAGAAGCGCAGGCTTTTGGGATCACAAAGAACCCTGGAGATGCTGACAAGCTGTGCCAGGAGGTCTGAAGAACAGCACCTTCATAGAGCACTCAGGATCACAAACATTTGCCTTTGCCTTGCTATCACTGTGATGGAAAGGGAATAGGAAAGAGTAATAAAGCTTTTAGTAGAACTAATTAAAATTAAATTACTCACAATTTACAACCTGCTCCTTCTATACCCCTAAAATTAACACCAATAAAAAGACAGACATTCTGAACTCTATTAAGTGAAGAAAAAAAAGGTTTGGCTTTCCCTTGCTTTTATATGTCAGCCAAAAAGTAAAGTACTGCCATTGTGCCTGCATCTTCACCAGCAGTAACTCTGGAGAAAACCATTAATCATGAAAAATTTATTCAACACATTTTGCCTTTTCTACTACGTGCAAATAACCCACAAAACGAAAGGAGACCAACTAGGGTTACCACCGCGATGATTAAAAGCTTTGGAACTAATACAGACACTTGTGCTTCGGGGCATGTGCTGACCTCTAGTTAAGAGCAGCTGGGAAGAGCTGAACCAAGGCTGCAGCAAGCGAAACCAGAAGTGCCTTCAGGAGAAAGGCTTCCCCAAACAGCCACCAGTATTGCCCCTTGCCAGAGGTGGGCCACAGACCACAACTTTTGAGCTACTCAGGTGCACTTGAAACCCCTTCTGTATTACTTGCTGTTTCATGTACTATGATTCCCTAACCCCAAAGCAGCACTCTGGCTCTCAGGGTGCTGGATGGAAGGAAGCTTCTGTGCTAGTAAGTCTAGGAGGTACCACAGAGGTTTCTAGACAGGCTTTTACACAGGGTCCTGCAAACTTGCACATGCATATAGCCACCTATTTTGTACGTACATACCCAAACACAACCACTACTTGCATACACAATACAATGGAACCCAGTCTGTCCACGGGGTCCTTCCCAACCCAGGCAATTCCCTACTCCAGCTTCAGTGTAGACCAGGCTGTCACGGAGCGCCAGGCACCGGCGATGCCTTGTCTACAGGTGACAAGCTAAGTGTGAATTTTGGGTAATTGCCTTTTTTTTTCCGAGCCAGAAGAGAGTGGGAGGATGGAGTCAACTACTCGACAAAAACGCTTCTTGCTGCATTTGGGAGACAAGCAAATTGGTGAAAAAGTGAACTCTCATCATCCCCAGGAACATTTTTCTGACTTACAGCCAAAAACCCATAGTCTATGATGCATGAAAATCTCCTAGAACACATAATTCAAAGAACAGCACAAAGCCAGAAAAATCCCCGTGATTTTGGGAGTGCTTTTCAAGGCAGCAACGGAGCAAGTAACAAGTACGTGAAATGAGACAGAGCTAAAATGAACTTATGACAAATGTTCAGTATTGATGTAACGGTTGAGGACCAAAGCAAAAGCAGAAATAAAAAGAGCCTCTGATTAAAAGTCCTCCATTTCCTACTCAGACAATCCCATTAATGCTGCAAACATTGTCACGCCCCTTTTGAAGAATTAACAGGAATACCATCAGGAAAGGCATAACCTTTCTGCATGTACATCAGCAGCACAGAAGTTTGGGTTACATTTACAAGATGACATTAACTCCATTCCCCAATGGCACAGTCAGGATCACCTCAGTCCTCACTGCAGCTCTTCATAGAAAGGGTGTCAAAGCACATTTCATGAAGAAGCCTGTATATAGTTTTACAGATGGGGAAACTGAGGCACTCCTGCTTGCAACAGTAAACCCTAGATATCAGGCTTTCCTTCTTTAAATGTTTCTCCTTCACGGAAAATATGAATATCCCCTTCTATCACCACTACACCTCTCCTCCTCCCATCTCAGCTCTGCATCTCATATATACTGAGCCCTAGGACAAACCAAGGAACCCAAATCACAATGTCAGAAAACAAGGGATTGTTCATCACAGATTTAAAGCAGACACTGCCTGACCTCTTCAGCAGCATGGGAGTGTTTTTCCTCTTCTGTTCTATTTGCTACACTGTTTATTATCTTCCCATTTATTTTCAGCCCTGCTAAGCCCAGTGGGGAGGTTTTGCAGTTTATATTGCACTACAGCGATCCTCCTCCTGCTTGTTCTTTGTAGCATATGGCCATCGAGGTTATAGCCTCTCTTTCACTTTGGTGCCTAGCATTATTACCTTAATTCTTTTTTAATACCAAAATCTATATGACGTTTCTCTCTGCAGGCGCCTCTTCTGTCTGAACTCTGGTTTTATCTCCACTTTTTTTCCCCTTAACTCCTCTGGATGTCCGCAACACACCAGTGCAAAGCCTGTACCACCACCAGAGGGTTCAGATGACAGGAGGAGAAATCAGTGCTTGTGCTCAGATTTTCAATCCTTACTTAATAGCAACTTCTTTACGGTAACATTAGCCCTATTTGTTAACTGCTAATAATTAGCTAATGCTAAACCTTAGTAATAACAGCAGTCTTATTTTACCTCCACTCCGTATCTTGTCACCAAAAAAACCCCGAAATTCCCACCCAATTTGCCATTTTTATTTCTTGTTCCAGGCAACTTTCTCCTTGGTTTCTCCCCAAATAAATCATGACAGGTCTGCCTGGTGTGTTAGACACCCATTTTTTCTCACGGACCACTCGTCCTCAGAGAAAACCAATGTCTTCATTGAAAGGAGAAGCCCAGTTTAATCCGTTAAAAACATTTTGACCAGGAACATTTCCTAACAAATCAACCTTTCAAATTGAAATGATGAGTTTCATCAAAGAACTCCTTCAGTTTTGCTTTAGATGCTACTGAGTGCTCTGCTGTTTCTGTGGACACGTTCATACCAGTTTCATGGTTAGTCCCAAAGCACAGTGATCTGAGCAGACATAGTGCCAACCACCCTACCTCAGACCTCGGGACACAGATGGCTCTTGTAACGACTGGGAATTTAGCACTGAGTGCTATTTTTTAACAGAACTAATGGAGTTAAACAGTTAAAGGCTTGATCTTCAGGTAATGTAAATCAGAAGAGTTCCATCAAAGTAAAACGTATTTCTACCACCTGCAGTCCTTGTATCATAATTTCAAAGCATTCTTGTCATCTGCTACTAGCTTTATAAGGGGCAGAAGGCAGAAAATTTACCAAAAGCCAAAGGAAGAAAGATAATAATAGAGATGTCTTAGTGATGATTGCAGAATCGATACAATGACAGAGACTAAATGACTATGAATCATCTTGTTAGTTCTAACTGATTTGCAGGACTGCCCCAGAACAGCAAACACACAACAAAACCAACCCCAGTTGGTGCCCCGCAGCTACTAAACCTGTGCCGAGGATGCGGTGCCATCCCAAGTGCCACACCACTGGGATGCCGAGGGACACGCAGCCTTTGCAAGCCTGCAGCTGGCACAGTGTGCCGTGCCCTCATGCCTGCCCTGTGTCCCTAGGATGGAGCCAGGCTTCCGGGGCCAGGCGAGCTGCAGATGCCCGAAAGGGAGAGCAGAACAAGGGTGACATTGTTCCTTCTGCATCACCCAGGTCGCCGGAGTTCACAATGCTTCTTTTTCCCCAAAACTTGTTTATAGGAGGCAGTTACCATCATTCATTTCGACTTTAGAATAAAATAATAGTAGTAATACAATGGGGGGGAAGCGAGGGAGAGTGCCCAACGATGACATGGGCACAAAGGTATGCAGGGAATGAGGAGGAGAGAAGCAGCCCAGCCACCCAGGGCCCATAAATCACACCGGTTGGACGACGACCTTTCGTGTGCTGCCCACTGCTAAAGGTTTCTGACATGCAAAGTCCTCCTCTTTGCTTTGTGGGGACAACTGGGGCTCACGAGTTATTAAAACAGGGCCTGATCGTGAGTCAGAATGAATAAAGCTGTTTGGAAAAGAAGGAGGTAAAAGGTATGAAAACTTTACGTCATCAAGGATGCGGGTCAAAAATTCCCTAAAGGGATGGGTGTTTTGGGGCACATCTACTTTTGCCTTTGTGGGTGATGCTGCTGCAAAGAAGGGCTGTTAACATCAATTGTGATGCTCACACCAAGACCCAGAGAGAAGGCAACAGCTCTTGCCTGGATACTGGTTTGTGAAAAAGAAAGCAATGGGAATTTCATTGTCACTTCATAGGACAGCACTTCTGATCCAAAGAGAGCTGAGGCAGCGACTTTCTTCTCCTCATCTTTTGCCACCATCACCCCCAATTGTTTTAACCTGTGCTTGGAAGAATATGAAACCCTTAGACCACTGGACCATAAAGCTAATTGTGCTCTTTCTCTGCATAAATCATCAAGCATCGTTGGTGCCCCACTGGAGAAACTCAACAGGACAAACCAAAGTTTCTTGTGCATCTAAACTACAGATGTTAATAGTTATAGTCACTGTATATATACAGTTCTAGTCTTAAAGGTCACTTTTTTATTTCATTTCCAGGCAAAACCAATTTTCCTGGCTTCTTAATTTTATTTTTGCAAAAGGGAAGTTTTCCATAGGGACTTATATCTGGCTAATGATTCCTTGTAGGAAGAAGCTAAGCTCCCCAATGGGAAGGGCTGGCAGGGCTGGGTGCCTGTGCAGCAAACAGATGGGCAGGACTTTCTGCTTGGACATTGTTTTTAAATGTGACAGGTCCGTCACAATGTTCTATGGTAATTGTCACACCATGAATTCTTTGCCTGCCACAGATCAGGAACTGTAAACAAGCTCCTAAGGCAATAGATATCCTAGTGCAGGCTTTAATCTATCAAATATGGTAATCGTTAGCACAATCTAAAAACTCACTGGCTTGCAAATTAATCACTCCATGTTAGCAGCAAGGTGCATCTTTTTATAACTAATGCTTGGCATATGAAGTGTAGCTAATAAGAAGCCTCTAATTTAAGAGTCTCACAACATCCCCTTAAGGAGATAATTGCTCATATTGAAGGCCTCGATCCTGAAAAGGCTGCAGAGAACAACACCCACCACCACGCACCAACTGCTCCCTACCATTGCAGGGGAGGCCAGAGCAGACCACCACCAAGAAGGACATCACATCACGGCTGTGAAAGAAACAGTATGGGATTGCAACTCATCAGTACATATGACTTACCGGACCAGAAAGGTTATGGTCATATAATGCAAGCTCTGACCCAGAAATAGGCATCTCATTATTCAAGAATTTTAAACAATTATGACCTAATAAATTCAAACAATACATTTTGAATGATGCTTACAGTTCCTTCCTTCTAGTATCACCATACCCCTGTTGCCATCCAGACCTAATGAAATATCGAAGCCTTTCTCACATACAGTCCTTTTCTACCCTTAACAAGTGTTCATCTCTGCCTACTTGGCCCTGCTCACTTCTCCAGCTAGTCCCCATCCACCTGCTTCTCAAGGTGGTGGCCAAAGTCTCATGGTCTTCAGTCTCATGGTCTTCAGCCTCAGGGCTTCTCCCACAGCTTTACCTGCATTATTAAGATTAACTATGCCCTCCTGGTCCCTCCTTGTGACCCATCTCAGACATGAATTTGTTTAAAAGACAACAAATTTCAGGCAGGGAACTCTTCTTCTTGGTTCAAGTGTGAAGAACTTACCCATGTTCTAGGAAACCACAGTGTAATGAATGCTGACAAGTAGGGGTTATGCCTTTCCTACATAATGTCTTCACAGTCTACAATGATTTCAAATAGGGTAATGAGAAATCAGAAGAAAAGAGAGGAGATGACTCATTACAAAATACTAATGCCAAAGATATAGATCCTGATGCACTTAGGGCCTTTCCTAAAGCAAGCTAGGTAGAAAGGCAATTTACTGCATAACTCAAAAATTATGATTGGCTTGTAAATGCACCAGCTCAGTCGAAGTGATAATCAACTGCATATTTGCATGAGGTCAAAATGAATATATTTATTAAGAATGAATCCCTCCAACATCACAAAGATGTGACAGTGTACCCTCTATGTCAGTGAGGTGACCCGAGCCAAAGCAGGCTGAGTCCTCCAAAGCACAACATGAATTGGTGAACAGTTCAGAGATCCTATCTGCCAACCACTTTTATTGCTAAACTTAGTGAAGAGCATGGACACTCTTTGCCTCTCCATTATTTCTTAGTAATTGGACTTGAACACCAAGACTAGAACAAAGCTCATGCTGGGTTCTGGATAAAATGCTGAGTAGCTGCGAAATCTGAAAGAAACTAAAATCAGGCCCTTTTGCTCCTGATTTACCACACCCAGCAACATAACAAACCTAATTGTCCACTGAATCTTTGTGAACACAGAGGCATCCAAACCTCAGCAAGGGAATGGCACATCCCTTCCACTCTCAGGTCACACAAGCAGCAAGAAGCCAATGAAAGGCTTCTAAGTCTGCTGCACATACAAGTCACAATTTAAGGAAACAAGAGGAGGATCATCCACGGTTATGGTGGATATCCAAACTCCACCAAGGCAACTTGAGCACTTTAGAGAACTAATCTGTAGCCCAAAGCATACAGCAGTGACCAGCAACACTAAAAATTCCTCATACAGCACTGTCTTTTTTTCTGTTTTATTTTGTTTTCACTGGAAGTCATCAATCCACTTTGAGTATGACAGCAGATCATTGCCAACCTGGTGAGCCTGAGCTGCTTCTAAATCAGGTACTGCAACAGGAGAGGAGCACAGCATTGAGCCTTACCCAAGGAAACGATTAAATTCTATTAAATTCCATAGCTTCTTCTCTAATTGAATAAATTGATAAACTAATTAACACAATCACTATTATCAGTGGGTTTATAGAATTGTAACCTAGATATCACTATATAAACATAAAGTTAAATAACTGATGTACAGAATCAAGCTCCACTATACTTGCTTCTTTGAGTATGTAACTGCCTAAGGAAGGAAGAGTGGACTGACTAATCAATTAGAAGTTCAAGAGACCAGCACGTTATCAGAAGGCTGAATCTGCATCAAGTGAGTTAGCACTTACATTTTTGATTTAGTATTCCATTTCTTAGTTAAACTTCATTGGCTACCTTATTTCCATCAGCCTTTTATCTTCTTGAAAAGCAGGAGGTACCTCTTCAGTAAGCTTTATTGTTAGAATTATATCGCCCTTACTTTTCCTTTGCATCCTTCCTTCTGACACCACTGTGGTCCAAACCTCTCTCCCTGCTGCAGCTGCTGAGTAGTAGCACAAAAAAAGGTGTACAACTGCTTAGCATATGCTCTCCCCCCATACCTTAAAAAATGGGAAGGAGGCCTGGATGTTCCCATAAGACAAATCTGCTCTGCTCTTTTCAACCCATGTTACAAGGAGAGGAGTGCAATGGTTTCTCCTGTGCAGCTCAGCACAACAGCACAGTAAATAAGCTTAGAAGTAGGATGTTCAGAAATTGCAATGTCTGGGTAAAAACAGCCAGGCAAAATCTGCTCCAAGTCCTCACTCCTACAAATGCATGGATTCAAACGGGTCTCCTCTATTTACCCTTCTGCAAATGTTTAAGTGAATGAGTTTCATTCTCAACTGTGTCTCTTTACCAGGAGTTAGGTTTTACAGGCTCTGGGATCAAGGGAGAAGAAAAGCACAGGCACAGTTTAGGAACAGAAGGATGGTGATGAGACCGCAGGCACTCGGCTTGGCATCCTCAATGGTGGAGAAGCTGGGAAATGAGCTCCATAAAGGTCACACACTAATGACACCTCAAACTGGAGGTAGAAGCAACGTGTCCCATATGAGGCAATTTCCAAACTGGTGACAAAATGAGTGAGACAGCACACAGCTCTGCTCCAGGACAAGCACAGCCCCATGCTGCTTACTGGTACTGATAGGACCAGGCAGTGTGCCACCCAAGTGCTGTGCACAGCCAAGATGTCTTATGTGACCTCCTTGTTCTAGAAATGTTGCTCCAGGTAAATCTGACAAAGGAAATGGCTGTAGTTTCTGTAAGGGGAGGATTCCACCAAGTCAGTGACCTTTCCAGAAGCACTGTGGAAAAAAAAGCATCTCTCTCCCAATATATTGAGTTTATAGCCCAATGCCATAAAGCTGTTACACACTCTTAAGATCATCCTTCCAAATAAAAGTGCTTATGATGAACTTTAAGCTCCATCTATGTACCATGGAAGCTTCACAAGGTGCCTCTAGAGAACTTGGTCCTTGATTGCTTGCTGAACTGGGTGGGTTAGGCATTAAAAATGACCATGTTCACTCCAGACGGATTGCCATGAACTGAACCATCAAAAACCCCCTAAAACACTGGATCAAATCCAATGCTCTCTGATCTGGTAAAAATGTTCCTCAAGATGAACCTCGTAAGTCTAATCTCAGTGTCCCTCCGTCACCTTCTAGCATGACTGTAACAGAGCTCTTGCTCCACACAGGCTACTCCTAACCTTGAGCATCCCACTGTCATGGACACCACCACAAACTCCATCTACTGGAGAGGGTAGGACCACAGAGCAATCAACTGGAGACACCCCACCACCAGTTTCCCAGAGATACGTGCTCATCTCCCTCTGAAATCAGGTTCCCCCCATCCACGCGAGGCTGTGGCACAGCGCTACTATGTGAAAAAGCAGTAACACAGTTGCTAATTGCTCTAATTTATTACTGTTGCACCAGCTCATTCAAAACATCATCTAGACCCAAGTTAGGAGCTAGGTTGCTAAATATGCTTTAATCATAATATTCTTCAAAGAACAAAAGGCAGGGAGGCAGCAGCCATTTTGCCTTCATCTGTCTTCTCGTCGCCAAAGCCCTTTCAGATGCTCACCCATTTATCACTTAGATAGCAATCGTTAGGTCTTTTCATCCCAACTCCTACAGACTGATGATGGTTGTTAGACTTTTTATTTACTTCTTTTTTCTAACTACAGGCAGAGTTAGTGCTGTAATAACTTCTGTCCTTTTATAAAATTCCCCATTTAAAAGGAGATCACTGAATATCATACACAATCCTACACAGGCTGTATGGAGACGTGCCCCTGGATAATGAACAAACAAGGAGGTTTTAAAGCAAAAGGTAAGCAGTCAAATACTGCAAGTCCACACTGTTTACAAAATCTGGATTTTACTCTCATGGCATTTCAATAATCTTAGTAAATAAACACCTCAAAACAAGTCATTCTGGGTTAGTTGTAGTTGTTTGCTCAAACTTATGAAGCAATTAGACTCCAAAAACTATAGGAAATGTATAATCTGAACCACTAACTACTTTGGCTATCCTCACTCATCAATGGCATTGATGTAGCTGTATTCACCTTTTTACCCCAGACTTCATGGAACCAGCATCAGGTCCAGGCAGAATAGAGATGGGATGTGGCTATAGGAGTGTCTGCTATGGCAATCTGAAAACTCAACTGTTAGGGAAAAAATACAAATAAACAAACCCAAGAAGAGTGGTTTTCTTCCAAAGAACTTTGACTTAAACCAACCCAAATATTCTGGGAAAGTTATTCATGCGAAAAAGTTTGACCCGCTCTAGAAATAACTGAGGTATCGTAACAGGCCACTAAAGAGAATGAACAAGGCAACCAGTGTTCTTTAAATACATATTTGTGGACATTAATTTATTCAAGGCCATGAAAACACGAGCTGAATGCTCATCACCTTTAGCATCCATCCCATCACTCTCATCCCAGTTTCCCAACGTTCACCCAATAGCAAATGATCCTTTGACGCCAGGTTGGACACAGGGGCTTGGAGCAACCTGATCTAGTGGAAGGTGTCCCTGGTTGGAACTGGATGAGCTTTAAGGTCACTTCCAACCCAAACCAGGCTGGGATTCTTGGGTACACCCAGGGAACCCTGTACCTCATTTCTCACAGCTCTTCACCTACATCATCAGTTCTCCCATCCCACCACATAAGGCTCAATCCTATAGCGCAGTCTCAGACAGCAGTTTGGGCATTTATTGGGAGCAGCAGGTCCCTGCAGAGAGTCCTTTTCTGGGGTATGACAACTGGAAGCAGATTAGAAGAAATTACCCAAATCCCTCTGCCAAAAAAGCATCTCATCTGTCAAAAAATGAAAGAAGAAATAAAATTGCTCTATAGGCTGAGAACTGCTGACTTACATCTGTTCAGCTAATGCCCAATTATTATTACATGGAATTCTACATGGAAAAAAAAAAGGAGGCTAATACAAAAGCTAATGAAAACTAAGTATTTTACAAGAAGGTTACCTAAGCATAAAGTCAGATACCACACTGGGTTTCAAATCCAGGGACACCGACATGGGAAAAGCTGGCATTCATAAAGGAATGAGTTCTCAGACATGGAGGAAATGGAGCAAGCCAAAAACTTCCAGAAGCCCAGTCTCATGACGCTACCTTTATATTTTCTCCCCCCAAGCATACACTTTAATACAACATGGGGCTTTCCACACTGTATTTGAAAACGGTTCTGTGCAATGTTTTGAACTGAAACTTTTGCCAATAAATGGGAGAGGAAAGACAATTTTGCAGTGGGGAAGGGGGGTCCAAAGGAGGATGAGCTGCAGCTTCCCCCCTTGCAGCTCCAAATTGCTGAGGATTAGAGATGCATGACAGGAGACAGGGTTCAGCGACTCTGCAGCCCACTGTCCTGCATAAATGAAACGGGTAGCAAATTGTGACATTGCTCGCAATTCATTATGTTTTTCACTTTGATTTTTTCCCCTCGATTATAACCTTAATAAAAGCCTCTGTTGCACTTCAGTGCAGACAGATTTCATTGCTACTCTCTTCACCGACTTCAGCCATAAAGCCACGCTAATTACTCTGAAAGGCTAATGGGAGGAAAAAAGAAAGAGATACACGCAAGCACACACATATTCCTAGTGAGCCGTCACGGGTAAAAGAGGGCTACAGCCCCCCGGCTTGGCCAGCTCTATTGACAGAACAAAGGAGCTTCTGGCCTGGCAGCAGAGAGCAAAAACTGTGGATGCAGAGAGCAGAACGGGGAGAGGGGAAAAAAAAAAAGGAAGAAAGAAAAGGAAGTAACACTCATTCTTGTGTTGTGAGGTCCTTACTATGCAAAGCTTTCATGCTGCAAAGAAAAGTGCTATTGAGAGAAGGTGGAGGGGACCGAAATGCTGGGAGGCAAAGGAGCAAACACACTGCTGTGCCCTCTGCGAGGGGCCCAGGACCCTTCAGCAGCACTGGCACCGAACACAGAAATCATTTGGGAAGTCAGATGATGGGATAGGCACCTATTTTAAAATGAATAATATTTTCTTGACAGATTTGCTCTATTATGCTGGTGCACACCACCTCTGAGCATCTCGCACAGCACAAACACATACTGCAAGCCACCACAAGATGGATCATGTATTCGCCTGTCCTGTGTGCACGTGCACTGCTCAGGATAGTCACCAGGATTACATCTACTTTTCCATAAAGAAAGAAGGAGAAAAATGGAATTCTGAACAAATACGCCTCAGTACGATGGGTAGAAATGCCGGGGCAGCCCCAAGTCATCAGGGCAGCCCCACTGAGCATCCTGCGGGCTTGCAACAAGAGGATTTAGCTCCTCACTGGCTCACAGACAGAAACCTGCCTCTTGCCATACTCATGTTTAATTGCAAACTCCAAACACTGCAGTTTTCCACAGGCATTGATAACCACAGGCTCTCTGCTTGCATGGAATAAATGACAAGTTTAAAACTCTACCTCCCCACCCCAGATCCTTCTTTTCCAAAGAAAAGTCCTCCGAACTCGCATTTACAGCCCACTGATAGAGATGAGGACATTTCATGTGCTGGGGTGCTTTGTTCACTGAAGTCTTCCCCTGTAGCAATAAGCACTGGAACAGGACCTTTAGGTACCAGGTGCTCCCGCCCAGTTAAGAGAAAACCCTGCTGTTTTAGAGGTTTTCCACATTTTTTCTGTTGGATAAAACTCTGGGAAACATGAGGCATAGGCAGCACGATGCATTTTCAGCCTGGGTCCAGCTCTCAGTGAAACAAGAGCATTTTACTCAAGTAAGTACCACCTTAGATCACCTTCATAAGGAGTACTACTTGGGTAAGGATGCTTTTCACCCACAAATCTCAGAATACTTTGCAAACACAAGGAAACCTCGATTTTATCACTTTCCTGTTTGGCAGAAAACAGGAGGGAAGGTGCATGAGATATTCCTTTTGGAGAAGGTGAAACCCTTGCCATCAGCCAAGACATGGGACAAAAGTGTAACCCAGGTCCCCCCCCACCTTGCCACACTGACTGGAGCCTTACCACCTTCTTAAGCCCTTGAGAAACCACACACCTTCAGATCACTTTGGAAGTGCATTTGGGAAGCGCTCCATGAAACGTGCAGTATTTATCTCCCCGTTCCTGAAACCTTCTTATCTTGACAAGTAAGAACTAGCCATTTTCTGGCTCTCCATATTAATTATACTTTAAAAACTCTAAACTATAAAAATGTTTTTACTTTTAAAAATGTAAACTGTAGTCATGGGAGGAAAAAAGAAGGGGGGGGGTGGGTATCCCTGTTACAATAACCACACATCGACAACCTAACAGACACAAGCTAATTATTTTGTGTCTTTTCCAGCAAGTCTCATTCAATTAGCTGCACTGCTGGGTTCAAAAGGTGATTAATGGAGGCCTATTCTGGTTTATGGAATTACAGTCCCCCAATGATGCATGCAAAGACATGGGGAAAGCTTAGATTTAAGCCGAGCTGCCTTGACTAAATATTGAAAGAAGAAAAGCAGAGGCAGGGGAAGGCAGAAGGCACTTGGCATTCAGATCTTGTCTGCAGTGGAACAATTAATTTCCCACTCCATGGTAAGATGACCCATGCAGTGATATAGCACACACACAAATAGTTGTCTATCAGCACTCAAAACTTAAGGCAGGAGAGCATCAAAACAGCTCCTCGATGATGGACTCTCAGAAACACTTGGAAGTCCTGGGATGGTCACTCACCAGCATACCCAAAAGCTGGTCCTTTCTGCCATGTTTTACAATTACTTCCCCCTCCCAGACTAATGGCTTTTTTCCTGCCCTTAATGCTTTTTTTCATGATTTTGTTACATTCTTAAGCAACTTCTTAACCTTTTTCCTTTACTCATCCATCATGATGGAGGGAAACATACACATCAGGGTGATTTTCAACAAGTATGTCACTTAGGTTGATCAGGGCACTGCTTCATCCTGGGCTGAGGATTAGAAGGGCAATAAAGAGAAACATCAAATGAATTTAAGAGTGATGATCTCAGTCTTTTCACTGACCCCTTGCAGGAGGCTTGCCCTGCCTGCCCACACAGCACCAGACCCAGCCAGATGATGTGTACCAATACCTGCTTCCAGCATCACCTCGGAGTCTCCAACTCTCTGCTTGCATTAGGACAGATTTCCAAGGACTGAGGAACCAGACATGTTCAAGGGCTCCTTTGATCTTATATACCACTGAAAACCCAAATGACCCAACCCATCTGCTTTAGAAGGGGACGTCTACACTTTCCACTTGCCACATGTTTACCCATAAAAGCTTGTGGCTGTGGGATGGCACTGAGACCATGCACACCAAGAAACCTGTTGGTCAAAAAACGATTCCCTAAATCTATCCTAGTAGAGGTGAATGGTACTTTCATCTTGATTTTTCCCTCAAGAATGCATGACAAGCACACAGGTATACAAAGTACCAACTGTATTTCCAACAGCCTCTGATTCGGAATACATAACTACTGCTATAAACTGCTCTAACAAATTATTTAAAACCCAAACAGCTCATAACAAACAGAACAGTCTGACTCAATGGCAGATGCATTTTTAATTTACTCGTTTCTGTTAAAGCAGATGCAATGTTAAAAGAAACAGAGAATTAAAAAGATGAGAGTAATATGAGGTAAAAAGGTGCCACTTAATGTACCAGTAATTAAAATTATCTTTCCATTATTCTTGTTTTACAGGTGTCCTTCTTTGCCCCTGTAGTTTCTGCCTTCTATAGCTTAATATCTGTTTGTTTCTACTTACTTTGTTCAAGAAGAAGAAATTCAGCATCGTATAATCAGAGGAGAAAATAGCTTGGAAAACACACCTGCAAAAATGATGCTTATAGACAATGTGACTACTACCTGAGCCCACTTCTTTCCCCCTGGAAGGTTTACGCTCAAGTAAAATGGAATAAACACATCTAATTTTTATTAAAGTACTTTTTAAATCGTGAGGTAATGAATAAAAGCCACCAAGATAACAGACATGTTGGGATTCTCACCATGGCAAATCCAGCATGTGTAACTCACACTGCAGCCAAAATAGCCCTTCTAATGATGTCAGCCCTCGTCTTTCTTTACTGCAGGGTTTACTTTGATTAGTGAATTAGTACTGCACTGGAGTTTTCCCGATTAAACTGGCCCACTTGAGTCCAAAAGCTTTCTTCCACGCTCGAGCTTTATAAACCAGAGGAAAAGAATAAAATGAAACTGGGAAGCAAGTGAGAAAAGGTCTTTAAAAAACCAATGGCAATCTATTGAATAGGTGTTTGTAACAAATGCAGAAGGTGGAAAGCTTAAGAAAAGCAGAAGCAGCAGAAGACATGCAGAGTGTGGCATCTGGGTGAAGTCAGCACTGCCTGAACACATTTCAGTGATCATCTTACAGACATAAACAGGGAATTATAGTAATTTAAAGAGAAAGTTTAATATTTCTAAATTTTTAGGTGTCAAAGAAATCCCTCCTCTGACAAACACAAGCTGGCAGCAACAATACTCATTTATGTCCTCATAGTATGCAATAGTGTACTATTACCTCACAAAATGCTGAGCAGCTCCTGTACATGCTACTTACACTAACCTCTGAACACCTCAAGTTAAACGGAAGTGGAAGCAGACTAGGTGACAGCTTTTACTGCAGCACAGCAGAGGTACAAATCAACGGGATATACATGGGATATGGGGAAGGCCAAGTTAGGTCAGAGGAAGAAGATAACAAATATTTGCACCTGAAACACCCCTTACAATCTGTTAAGATGCAGCATCCCAATGAAGGGGATGGCCACAATGATGGTTGTATGGAAACAGTTCTGTTTTATGGAGAATTCACTGCAGAGAGTTGCAAGAGAAACCACCTCTTGAAGGATTAAGACACCAGATTAAGAAGTCTGGCCACAACTAGCCAGTAAATTCAGAGAGTGACCGTTCACCTTGACCACATGGCTTTCATCCTGGAAACTCAAAACATGGGTGCAGCATAAATGCACATAGGCTATAAAGCCTCTGTGGCTAGACTGCCTTGTGCTGAATGCACCCTCTTTGCCCACATGGGAATTTTGGGAAGGTGCAATGTGCATCTTTGCTGAGAGCTTCCCAGCAACCCCAAAAGCTGCACGGAGGTGGCAGGATACAGCACCCACATCAATGCTGGGGTGCACATCAGGCACTAGCTACGCACAGCTATTAAGACCTCCCCTTAATCCCTTGAGTAGCACCTTCCAAAACATACTATATTCATATTTTATGTATATTTATTAGAAAAGAAAAAAAGGGGGGGTGGGAAACAAAAAACAAAACCAGGTAGGGATTATATATATTTATATAAATGTAGGAAAAAATAACTATTGAGATGACAGGGGCAGAAGAGAAGCCCTATGGCATGGCCAGTGCGCAGGCAAGAGCACAGAAGCAAGCCATTTCAGCATGCCATGCTGCACAGAAAAGGAACATTTACTGCCAAGGAACTGTAAGAAAACATTGGTGCAGTTCAGTGTGCAAATATTTTGCTGTTGCCAAAGGAAATAATGGGATATTTTAAAATCATTTTTCCTTTTGGTAAGAAGCGGCTCTGTTTCCCTCTGTAAAGGAATCAAACAGCAACACCCCAAGCCTCACCATCACCCTTGCGTTTGACACTTCCAATCCATAAGCGTACAGAAATGCAGGTATATACACTCCCAACGTACCTTCCCCCTTTTCAGAAATGAAGTGCCACTTTTAAATATTTCCACTTTACTTGCTTTGAATTGCCCGAGATCAAATGAGTCAATTAAGTGCTGTGTCTTTTTTGTTCGGAGGCAAGATGAAGGTAATTTGCTGCTCAGTGCATCTGTTTCCTCATCAGCACAGTAAGGACCAGGCTAATTAGGGGAGGAAAACAATATGGTCATATGGATGGGCCAGATTGCCTGTCACTCAGCTATTCAGCGGGCAGGTTGTGCTATGAGGACAGCAAACAGATGAGCAGCCTTCATCTCCTTTTTTGCCGTGCCTCAGAAAAAGAAGAAGAAAGGACTTCAAGCACTCAGATGGTTACCTGAATATTTTTAGCATTAATCCCAAAAGGTTCCTCCCCAAGTCCTGCCTCACACTGCAGAAAGCACAGGCGAGCTGCAGCGCTGGCACATGGAATTTATTACCGATTAAATGCGTGATCCTAACCAAGTCACTGAATTCCCTCTTCTGCTGACCTCAAATCCACATCGCAAGGCATCGCTCCGCTCTCTGGCAATGCAAGCAAATGCCCTGCTCTCCCTGCTCCAAGACCTCCCCACGCAGCCAACAAGAAGGCACCCATCTGGAGAATGGCTGGTTTTTACTGCAACCAAATCTTGACAATCTCTGCCTCCTTAATGCCTCCCACACCAAGATTTTGATTTTAAATACATCTTTTGAAAACTATACAAACTTGCAAAAAAGCAGTGCATGACCAAGGCCCTTCTAAAGCTGTTGTTGAGACTCCCTTGCCTTTCCAGCACTGAAAATTCCCAACTATTTATCATCATTTCTAGATTCAATTGATTCAATTAGGCATGTGATTTCATTCTCAAACACCTCTGAGTTTGCAGCACTGCAGAATCATGGACCCCGACTCAACAATCACGTGCGTGACTGCCTTGATTCAGCTTTAAATCCCTAAATCCGATGTCAAAAATTACTTTCTTGATAAACTACAAACATGCAAGTGCACGAGAAAAACAACTTCAAGACGACGAGCTGGAGATAAGTAATTCCCAGTCACCCACACGCAATCCCACTGCGGCATTTCTGTTTATTAGGAGAAGATATGGAATATTAGAGGAAGTTCATTTATTCACTGGCCTGTAAAATCAAGCAGCAGTAGGCATTACATTTATTACATGTAAGCTTTATTTGCTATGACAAAATGAAATGGTATAAGGTACAGAAAACAAGTTAACTCATATCAAGCATATCATGAAGGCAATCAACCTAAACAAGGGCTTTCACATCTCCCTGTCAGCCACCAGAAGACACAGACCAAGTGCTAGATACTGCAAGAACAGCTCCATTTTCTTAACATAAATTTATTTGAACAGAGTATCCCCAGCAGATCTCTGGTTTTACATTGATCAGAAACATACCAAAGTCAGAAACGTACTCAAGCAGGCAGTAGTTTTGTAGGGCTTGCTAACAAAAAACCAACCCAAACCAACCCATACCCCATGAAACCCAGAACAGACTGGCTTTCAACAGAGACAACCCTCCTCTGCACACCAGGGAGGACAGGTTCACTCACAAGCCATTTAAAAATCTTACCAGTGAGCATCTTAATGCGTCCGCCCAAAATGAGACAACTTTCATGCCAGATTTTGGCACATTCCCACAGCAGCCTTGACCCAATGGCTTTGCTTAGGCTGAAACAGCTCTTTGCTCCCATTCCCATAGTTTGGAGTGGGTCACCGATTAATCCAGATCCATAGGCAAACATCCAAAACCATGGACCAGACTGCAGAGCTCCCTCTGAGCTTGCAAGTCCTTGCCCTTAAACCCTCACCAAAGCTCACAGAAACCACATCTCTTCCTCACTAACTCTTTACATCATTATTTACTGAAAACCTACAACACATCCAAACCCTCAAACAAGTGAATGTTATCTGATGATGTGTATCAAGAGATAGGGGCCAGTATTTGACAGCAGCAATGATTACAGTAGCACAGATGAGAATAAGTGATGTCAGTCAATATTCCATGTATTCAGTGCGAGTACATAGGCTCCTTTAACCACAGCTTTATCGCACCAGTATCTCACAAAATTAAGGGCAGAAACTACAATTCAGATCTTCCCACTTCTCAAAGCCAGTTAAATTGTTCCTTCTAACAGTGTGTAAATATTAAAACTTGTCCAAATGGCATAATCAAATTTAGCAAACTATGCAGAAAACGTTAGTGGCTGGAACGGCAAACCAGGCTATTTGCTTCATTAAGCAAATCCAGGCAATAAACCGTGTCCTCTCCAAGGAAAAACACTGGACGGGCTGGCTCTGAGTCAGACAAAAGGGGAGCACGGGGTAATGAGGTGGTCTGGCTTGTGAGCAACAACCCGTGCTCTGCTCAGGTGCCCCACTAAAGCTTTGCCACCAGTGCTTTGCAAAAGCAACACAGAACAAGTTGCAGGAGATCTGTTTTGTGTAGTATGCAAGCTATACTGACAACTATATGCCGGCAAGTTTATGGCCACTGTAAACACCGAGGCTTTAATAGCAATGAGCTAAGCTGCAACAGGTCTCAGAGGGCTCTGCAAAACCCCTCTAAAAATGTCTTAAACTATCAGAGCAGGGGGGAGCATTGGGAAGTGGCACATAAAGCACAATGCATGCGAAACGCTGGCTTGCAGAGTGCTGCGGATGCCAACGTTTGCATGGGTTCGAAAAAGCAAACAAATTCTCAGCTGAAAAGCCTCCATTGAGTGCAATTCAATGCAGGTCTCCACCTCCCGCTAAGGGTCTGAGCCAGAAATCAGTGCGAGCCCAGTAAAGTCTTCTGGGGAGAATTTTATATGCGGGTCTTGCTCTTATAGCCTCAAAAAGACAAGTGGTGTCCACTCTCAGAGCCAGGTTGGACAAGGAGGACTGGGGTTTGACCCAGCCAAGCTGTACGTTCCCATTTGGGCCATTATACCTTGCTTTATGCTCGCATTCCGCACAGGTTGATCCCACCCCATCGCTCAACACTTCCTCATTAAGCACCAACAAAAGGTGACCCACTGGGAAGGAGAACACTTATTTCCCAGCAATAAGTGTTGAAGAGAGGTTAAACTGGGGGCTGGCACTTCAGCTTTGTCACCCTAATTGTAACAGACTGCAAGCACCCAGACTGAGTGGAGCTAGCCTCTGCAGTAAGTATAAAGAAATACCCAGCTCCAACCTGGCAAACTATTGCATCTGAAAAGCCAGAGATGGACACTTCATTTGATTTTGGCAAAGGAAACTGAGAGGTCTAAAAGACTGAGTGCAAACCTCGGCAATTTTAGCAACGATGTGCATTAATCGAAAACCCAAACCACAAATAGCAACCAACCAAAGGGAGCGCTTGAGTCTTAAGAGACGCCTTAAGTCTGGCCAACACTGAAAGCATTTAGATTCTGGCAGCTTCAGAAGTAAGTGCCAGCATGAATTTAGATACTTGGACACATTCAAAGTCTTCCAGTTGCAGTTTCACTAGAAAATAATGAAACCATACACAAATCATTATAAATAAAGTTTTTGGAGCTCAGTGGAAGATAACACTGATGGATTCATGATCTGTGCTGCTGTAATAGAGCTGGTAATAATTCGGATGTATTGATTTATTTTTTTCTTTGACAAAAAAAATCATAAAATCTGGATTTCTACAAGGAATGCATGCTCAGGAATTTCAGCCGAGCTGAACACTCTATGTTGCTGACATTGTCACTATGCTTTAAGTCAATTAAGGAGACTGGAGCCAGATGGCTGAAAACGACCAAAATTACACAGTACATTCTGTTTATTAGTCAGGATTATTATTCAGGCCATAATTGCTTTTAACAGATTATTTATCATTATTAAGATTACATTGATGTGCAAGAAAATTACCCAAGTTATGAAAAACATGATTTTTCAATTGCATCTGTCCCCACTCTGTTCAAAACTTCTCTTACATGTCTCAACTAATGAATTTAAAACAAAAAAAGACAGACAGACAGAAACCCATCCTACTAACCAGACACACTGACTTTGGGACATGACCAGAGACTGGAGAAAGATGCCAGCAACAGGGAATTTCCTGAGCCTCTCACAGAACGGGAGGATGCTCAACTCCTCCACGGCTGCCTGAACCTCATTATAAACTCAACCAAACCTCCTTTGAAAAAGACACCTTGAAGTCCTAGCTCTAAAAGAGTCATTCCTCCTGAGCTCCAAGTAAATGAGCAAACATAGGAAAGGCAGGTTTCCCAAGGACTAACAACAGAAATATCAACTGGGAGAGGCATTCGGGACCCAATTTAAAGCAGTGGCAAGTAAACCACTCCAGAAAGGACTTTGCCTAAGGGAATAATCCATTTTTTACATGATGAATACCAGCCTATCTGTCCCCCTCCTTCAGCAACTGAGATGGATTCTTTGATGGGTTTTTCTACAGCCCTCCTCTTCAATATATGTATTTTTAATTACTCAAAAAACATCATGTTGCGGTAAAGACTGCCAAATGCTTCCACCCATGAGATAGCTGCCAGTCAGGAAAAGGTTCTTCCAAACTGCCTCCAGTATCACCAGCTTTGGAAATTTGTGTCCTGTAACTCTGAACCCTCAAAAGTATAAATCCAAGTGTCAGCAGCTGGAGATCAGTGATATATTGCAACCGGCAGAAAAAGGCACGTACTCATATCAGAGCCTACCCTGGAAGGGAAAAGCACCCAAAACACACTGGTGGACAACAGCCTCACACAGCCTTACTGCTTTGATGCTGCTAACACTAAGCTAAAGAAAAAAACCTATACAATATAGATCTTTTTCTCTGCCAGAGGTCTTAAGGAGTCAAGCAACAACAGGGACAACTTAAGTTGTGTGAATCCAAATCTCTTAAGCCTTCAACTTAAAATATAAACAGCAATTATCTGAAGATTTATCTTTATCCTATAACCTTTGGGGAGCAGTTAGGTTTGGCCATCCACCAAATTCCCAGAATGCAGTATGCCACATTGCAACTACAGTTCAGCTTGGAAATATGGTCCCTTTGATTCAGAAACAGACACTTTGACACTATTTGTGGTTAATCCTGAACTAATGCTTGGCCAGCCTCTGGGTTTCCCAGTAGCAGCCCTCTTCTCCCTCCTATTTATACAGACAACTAAGCATCTCATCCCACCAAGCCATGACATTCTCAACACTTTTGGTTGCTGCTACATTGGGGTTTTAAAACTTGTAAAAGGAGAGGAAAAAAAATAGCATTAGTAACATGCATAAAGTGTCCTCTAAAGGGGACAGAATACAAGGCACCATTAAGAAAAAGGGCACCAGACAAGAAAAGCATCATCCTTTCTCACCGTGATCCTCGCCATTAAGCTTTGGATGGAACAGTGAGGAATGGAGGGAAGAAGCAGACTGGCTAATCAACAAGTACATTGTACAGCTACTCATTAAAACCATATTGCATTTGCTCAAAATCCATATACTTCCCATGTTACTCCATCTCCCCCCACACCTACCTCCTCATTGCCCTCAACTTCTAATAGCAGTAATGACCTTGGCACATGGCATTTTCTTAGAATTAATAGTTGGCTGGTGTTAATGGCCCTTGGCTACACCTTGGGCCATCAACTCCTCCCAGACAGTCATTAATCCCAAGGAAGTCTCCTGCACTTCAATCGTTATTACTTAATTAGCTCCACACAATCTGTGGAGCTGTAACACCACACCAAAGGCTTGTCTCGTAAGATATGAGCGAGAAAACTTTCAAGTCAAAAGACTTGAGATACCACACCAAAACCTAATTAAAGGCATTTTAACGTGCTAATAAATAAAGGATAATTATTCGGGGGCTGAATCAGCTCCTTGAGTAAGCAAAGCAACTGCTTTGACTCAGTGGAGAGTTAGAAGAGTTCCTTTATTTTTCAGTGCTATGGTGCATGCCACAGCAGCCAGCTAAAGCACAAACCCAATCTTGTACTTCAGTGACAAAGTGATGCTTTTTAATATGCCATGAACTGCACCAAGAAACACTTCTTGCTTCACTTTGAGGAGGCTGCACACAAACAGGATTTGGGACCTTTGCAACAAAATCCTGTCATTAAAGGCTCTCCCAAGCAGTGAATACTCTACAGAAGTAGCCTGGGCTGCTGCAGCTCCTCTTTCTGTTTCGTTGCTCCTCTCACGTACTCCTGCCACTTTTAGGGCAGGCTTTTTTCCCCAGATTACATATGCTCTGTAAAGCCAAATAAGATTAATTACATTCTTTCATTAGCAGAGTCACCCAAAGTGAAGACAGACCTCACATTTCATGATGCTGCTTTAATATCCCCATCCCAAAGGGGACCCAACCTCATCACTGGCTAATTCAAGCCCAAAGCCTCTTCCGTCTCCTTCCCCGCTCCTTGAAGACAACAGGAGAACAAGCTTTTGGTAGCAGCAGAGCCGAGGGAAGATGAACAGTGTCGTCAAAATAAACCACAATAAAAGACTGATCTGCAGAGGAAGATAAGCTTGAGGAAACAATTCAGATTTAGAGGACGCCCGATGATTTAAACGTGAGGCTCAAAGGGAAAATGAGATGCCTATAATTATGAAAGCAGTACCTTCACATTGCCTGGACTGTTATTAGCTGGGATAGCAAACAAGATGACAGCCAGAGACTTCATAAATCAGCCAACGCCACGTGTTGCCGCTCCTTGGCATTAAGCAAACATCTGCCTGCTCCTGCACAGGGAGTCAGGAGGATCCTGCAGTTTGCCTGGGGGCTGGCTTTCCTTCCTGGCTTGTCTCCTTCAACTAGTGAACTCCACTGAGCTAAAAATAAGCATATACAGCCAGCAGACCACCAAACCAGAGCATCTTCCAGACCTCACCTTCCCTCCCCTGTGCTACAACCACCTACGTGCCACAACCTGCCAAACAGGCATTTTAAAGCTATTTATCAATGCTCACACCAGCAGAAAGAGGGCTCGTGCATCGTGCTGCCCTGCTGTGCATCTCCTCCTCTTATCCCATCATATTGCTTTTCATTTTTGGTTTGTTTTTATGGGTTTTCCTAATAAGGATTCATTCGCCCATGCCACTGAGCATTCTTTCTCCTCCTCCCCCCAGGCTGGCTACCTACCTGCCATAATAACTGCATAATTAAAAGGAAAACCACTCCAGGTAATTAGCAGGCTTTGCTAATTGAAAACTGGGGAGGTAATCATTCGGCCCATGGAAAGGCCCCACTCACATGCTATAATATGGACCACCATCTGTTTGCTAAATTAGCTGCAGCGAAATATTAACATAAAAATGACTGACATTGATTATTTTTTCTAAGGAGTTTGCCTTAACACAGAGGACATTTCATCACCTCACTGAAGCTCCTCCTGAGACAGAAAGCAATTTCCCTTCCAAAGGGCTAAGATACAGATGTAGCCAAACTTTCTTGAGCATTAAGCCATTAGCTTACCAGTGATGGACCTTCCCAGCAGCATCAATTTGACAGGACAAGCATCCTCAGCTCTCACTGCCTCAGTCTCGCATTCATCCCTCCCATGGGGACATGCAGGTCCTCCTCTCCAGGGAGAGGATGTACAGCCCTGTACAGGACAAGGGCAGCCCCACATCCAGGATCACTTAATCAATTCACTGTCATTAACCAAACTTTGGGTGGTTGAGGAGCTCTCAGAAGCTCTAGCTGGCTCAGGTAAAATGGGATAGGAACACCACTCCTGCTTTATCTCAGATCACAAGGCTGGATCAGGGGTGATCACCTGCTTCTCTTTACAATTCCCACTCAAGCCAAATCCTCTCCATCTGTGGTAGAAACTTGGCCACTTCAGCAGCTACCAGTCAAACCCCAGCCTCTGGAAGCAAACACAGATGAGGAGAGCACCTGAAGTCAGGACCACCTTGGGCATGCACATCACATTGCCCAGAAGAAAACAGCAAAAACTGCTCACCAGAAAATACAGGTAAAAAGAGCAGGTGACCTCCTCAACTCCATCTTCATGAGGTTTATCCTTATATTATCATAATGGCAACTAATGTTCTCACCACAAGCCAAAATCCACATGCCACCATGCACAACATGAGGGGGAAAACAAACAAACAAAAAGACCCCAAACACCAAAAAGCCTGGATCTGGAGGTGCAGTAAGAACCCACATCCGAGGAGGAATGGGGCCCTTCTTCCTCTCAAACCTTCACACACCAAGTGGAAGGTGCACCACAGTAAATTAAAACAAGGATGCTATTCAAGCAAGGAATCCAAGTTCACTGATTAAACTTGTAACAACAGCTGTAAAACAAAACATTAAAGCACATAATATATTTGCTATTTACAAGTTCCCATCCCATAGCTTCCTCAGCACTGCTTATTTACCTAGGGGAAGGAAAACCTGCAAATATGCTTCTTTTTTCCTCCTAAGCCTGTATTTTTGCAGTGAACACACAGCCTTTGCAGTGTAACAATAGCAAAAAGCATCCAAAATACATCCAAAATTGCCATACTGATACACAGCATGTCGCATAGACACGTTCATGTGCTGTAGATGTATAGAAGCATACAGAGCAGGACATAGGAAAATGCAGACACACTGTTACGTCTTTTCTAAGCCCAACTAAAGCTGTGGCACTGAAGCGGCAGTCAGAGGGGCTCCTCAGTGTGCCCAAAGGTCCTTTTTGCCTTTAGCAGTGAATTGCAGGAGGTCCCAATACTGCCTGTACCTCTGCTAGCCCACACAACCATCAGGGGATAGAAGACTGAAGGCACCAAAGCCACTTCCCTGAACCACACAAGCCTTCAGACTCACAGCAAGTGCACTTTGAGGAACTTGGAGTCACACTTTAATTCTTTAATTGACACATGATAATGTTGGCAATTAGTACTGTGGGCAAACTGCTTCCCTCCAGCTCTTTGCTGTTTGTTGTTTTTGCACTGATTGTTCTGCTGAGAGAGGAATTTGGATTCTTCATTGTCCTTCAGGGACAATGGAGAAGTGCTTAATGTAAAAAGAAACACACAAAAAACCACACAACTATTTAAAAAGAATCATCCATGAAGCCTAACATGACATTGAGAGTTAAACCTGAAATCCTTTGCATCAAATATCACAACTACAAGGGTCACATCACTGCCGCTTCCCCCCACACCCCTTTTGCAAGAGATCTATTTTTACTTGTGCTTAAGCATCAGAAGAAGTGATGGAGAAAAGTTTGAGGAGAAGCTGTACGAAGTTCCTGAGGCAAGAGCTCATTAGTGACTCACCGCTATAATTAACAGTTAAGCTGACCCCATCAGGAGTCAAAATGTATTTTTCTGATGGAAATGGAACGGGTCTCCAGAAACCTCATTGCAGCAGTTGAACACGCACATACCCACAGATGGCACCCTCAAGAAACACAGTTTAATCACTGCGGACTGGTTTTTATATTAAGAACATAAGTAAACAACAGCAAATAAAGCAAATAATATTTGTGCAATGCCTTGATACATTTCCCTCAGTCATCTTCAGGTGTCAGCTGTAATAAATGAAGCATTTACTGGGTGCAGACTTCGCTTTAAACAAATCAGCGCAAGTCCCTAAAGGAAACAAGCAGCAGCATATTCATAGTAGCATTTCATCATCTTGGAGCCGGCAGAACGAAGCTGACAAGTACACAAGATAAATTGTTCTGTCATGCTGCGTCATGTTGGGGAAAACAAAGTGTTAGATGACCTTTGGAGGCACAGCCCACAGAAGCCTCCCTTCTCGCTTCCACGCCGCCGTCGAAAGGATGGAAGAAAGGAAGATAAAATAGGAACACCCCTCCAAGGCACTGCTTCACAGCAGCTGTAACTCAAGGGATCTCACAGCCACCTTCCTGGCAGAGGGTTTGCTGCTGAAGCCCGAAAAGCCATCGGAGCAGGAGGCAACACCGCTGCACCTCCAGCAGCTCCACACTCCTCAGAGGGGAAAGAATTAAAACTGTGCAAGTTAATTACTATTGATCAGTGTTTCCCACCAGCAGAATGAGCGTGCACTTTTCCGTTTCTTTAAAAGTAAATGGAATTACACCCTTTTGCTCTTGGTGGGATTTAAAAGCACAAGCCAGGCTGAGCAGAAACCAGCCCCGCTGCTCTCTGCAGACGACGGCTCCAGCACAGCAGCACAACCCAAGGGCAATGCTTTCTGCATCAGAATCACTTCACTGGGCCAGACAAAATCGTGCCAGGACACCTTTCTCCTTCAACAGGATGAGAGTGTGCCTCAACTCCATGGCCCATCCAGTTGTAACGCACACAGGCTTGTAAATAAAGCAAAGCATGCGATCAGTAATGATGCACTGAAACCTATGTACACCAAATGCCCATTAAGGCCCTTGGCAACTTTCTGTTCATCCCAGCCATTTTGAAATTCCACTTATGTTTTATTTTCCCCCCCTTTTTTTTTTCCCTGATGTTTCCAGGAACATCCTCCAGGCTCCCTGTCCCAGCCAGCAAGGACAAGCAACTCTGGGAAACACGAACACGCCACCTCCATCACATTCTCAGATGGCAAATAGCCTCATTGTGAATACTTTGAGGCCAGGGAAAGGAGAATAGTACAAGAGCAATTATTAATAAACACCTCTGAATCCTGAAGAATTGGTGTTTAACTAGTAAAGGCATCTGATGGGACACACTGTCCTGTCTCACCTTACCAGGATGTGCCTGCTACCCTCCCACATGCCACCACTGGATCTCACAGACCACAGCACAATAGTTCTTTTCTTGTTATTTTTTTTTCCTAAGAGTTCCCATTTTTGAAGTGTCAGTTAAGCAAGAAAACTAATTCAACAAAATAAAGATGATTGCAAAGACACAAATACAAGGAAGACGACTCAGAGCTGGGTTGAGCAGGCAAAACTAATTCGAGGCGTTTTTTATTAATCCTAAGCATCAAATATATAATTTAATTTAAAATAAATCACTTTGTGTTCTCAAATAACTGTAATAACTAGCCATAGATATTGTATTAATTGTAAGCGTGGGAATATTTGACATTTTCCCCCTCCCCTTTCTCCCATGAGAGATGGCAAGCAACAGACCATCCTCATTAATTACACTGTCACTTTTCTATAACAACCCACAGTTACAGAATCTCCATAATAAATTATATATATTTACATCAACTTCTCAGCTTTCACACTCGTGTATCTAATTACTGTGAAAGAGACAAATAGGTAATTAAGCTATTTGCAGCTATAGAAGTCTGGAATTATCAGTGTAAAAAGATAGGTACCAGAAAGCTGGCCCTCTAGTATACATAGTAAAAAGCAAAAATGCTAAAAGCAGATAAGGTAAAAGTGCATCTGTAATTATTAACAATATGCCTAACGTTTAAGTGTCACATTATTATGAATTAATTTAACATTCATTAGGGTTGCTCTGATAATAATGAATCCGTTTGCCAATTGCTTTGCCTTCAGATAAGAC
Source organism: Strigops habroptila (assembly GCF_004027225.2). Lineage (NCBI taxonomy): Eukaryota > Metazoa > Chordata > Aves > Psittaciformes > Psittacidae > Strigops > Strigops habroptila. Next base: position 4,430,646 of record NC_044281.2, read on the forward strand.
TCCTGCAGTTCCATCATAACCCAGTTAAGTGTTAATTAACAAACGCTTAAGAGTGAAATGCTGGTAAGAGTAGTTAGATAACAAAAAGTGGTTTGATATGTCAAATACACTGTATAGAAGAAAAAAGAAATAATAATGGGCAGAAATATAGAACCTCTTATTAATTTTTAGCCAGATTCCTTTAGAAAGGAGATTTTTGGATGGTTGCAAAGAGTGTTGCGTCTACCCAAGTGCTCCAAATCTTTGCACTTCTGGGCCAAGTTCAACTGCCCTGACCTCTGAAGTTGCCACAAGTCTAACTAGGCAGAGGAGAAGAGCTACCTAGACAAGTTGTACACCAGACCCAGCTACAAAGCAAGGGCAGAGGAACACCTATCTGCACGTTTAGATGTGTTCAACACAACCCAGGCAACACCCTGCCAGGCCCCAAGGCGGGTTGGAATGGAGAGCAATGATCACCTCCTCGCCACAACCCAAACCCAGTCATGGAGATGGGACAGTTTGCAGGCAGCATCACTCCAGTAGCACCTACATGTGTTTATCCTTCTTTCTTTGTAAATTACCACCACATGATGTTTTAAGCATCATATGGACTAAACCAGCATGTTACTCTGTGTTGAAGAGGAAAGATACTCAGTTGAAAGACATAAGAGGCAATCAAAGTGGTAACGGTTTATTGGAAGAGCTCCTTAACTAAAGCTGAACCACAATAAAATACTTTCAGAAATACACGTGGCCTCCTCAGGAATACTAAGTGGCTTCATTATTTTTTCTGATTATAGACTGAATAGCAAATGAATTTATAATAGAAACTGCTGCAAGAATATTTTACCCCACCAAGAAATAGAAGCACTATAGAGAACTACACATCTTGCCATCCCCTGGATCTGGGAAAGTGGAAGAAGAAAGCATTAAACATCTCACTCCTCTCATAATAAGACTTAAAAGAACAAAATTTTTAGATAGATGGATACACACATATATATAATATGAAATATATGTATATATATGCACTCTTTTCCCCCCTGCATTTCTGTCCCAAAGCCTCCTTCGGGACATGCTGCCAGTGTGCCTCACATCCCACCCCCTTGCTTTTTGCTGGACCACCCTATACTGATGCTCTTGTTTGGGAGGATGCTGACTCCCCACAGAGTATCTCTATTCCCCACTGGTGGGAAAGGATGAGCCTGGCCAGGGCACACAACACCCCAATAGAGGTTTTTGGGTGGTTTTTTGGGAGGTGACACCGCTGAGTGAAAAAGATGCATTTCAGAGGGATGCAGCCACTGACAGGATGCACATATCTATTTCTTCTAACAAGCTTTCGGGAACCAGAGTCCTTCCCAGTGGTGGGAAGCAAGATTTCCTGCTGCAAAACCTGCATTTTCTTACAAGGAGGAGTCTTGACCAGGCATGCTGCTGGGGGAAGATAACCAAGTGCAATTTCACGGACACCAGGCAGGCACACTTCTTCTGCTCAGCAAGGGGCAAGGCCAATAACTGTATTTACTTCAGGATGACCTGAGCTGATGATGATGTTCAGCAAGCAAAGCTTGCCTGAGAGGGCTTTAAAAAAAAGAAAAAAAACAACAAACCCAACAGATCAGCAACAACAAAAACACACTAAAAAAAAAATCCCAAACTAAAACTGGTTTGTGTTTTTTCTCTCCCGTATTGCTCTCTTCCCACTTCATTCTTCCACCCTTCTCACCTTGCCAGGGGAAACCTCATTTTTGCAGGCAAGAGCTATTCTCCCTTGCCTCCGACATGCACCCATGCAGTTGTATATAGACAAGAGGCAGGTGGAATCACAACCTAAACTAAAAATAACCCAGCACTGCGCTTCAGAAGTAACCTGATGCTAAAACAACATGACAGCTGCCATTCGCCTTTCCCAGGCAAACCAAAGGAAGGGTCTAGTCATCCTGACCTGCTGGATGCCGCAACAAGTGCTGGGCTATTACTGGGGGATCAGCAGCTCCCACTGAATGTTACCAAAAGGGGGTACGTGGGGTGCCCGTGACGTCCCATGCAGTTCAGCACAGGGCTGGATCCAGACCCACAGGATCCCCAAGCTTGTGCAGCCGTGGGGTCTGGTCCATGGGAGGAATGCAAAAACAATGATGACAGTGTTTCTTCTTCTGTCTCCCCATTCCCAAGCTCTGGAAACTTCATTGCTACCCCAGCAGAGAAAGGAAGAGGCAGAGAGTCTGCATGGGGGAAGTGGAGGCACCTGCTGATATAAAACCAACATATAATATCCCTAACAGTCTAACATTCTTACCAATGCTTCCTACAAACTTCAAACACCCTAAGGAGAAAGCAATAAAGCAAACCATCCACAGACTTCACAGGAAGTGTTACAAACTGAGAGATGTACATTTCCATCAGCCTGTCTTCCACCAGCTCTCAAAGTCCTTTTGCTTTTTCCCCCCCCTTTAATTTAGTATCTACTTTAATTTGCAAGAAAGCTTCCAAATTACTTTAACTTCATAACAAACTGTGACAAATCAAGGGCATAAAAAACAACAGACTGCAGAGAAGCAGCCTGACTACACTGCATCTCGTTGTATAAACTTTTCTCTCTTTTCTTCCCCTCCCATTAAAATATTAAGCCTTCCAAAGCTTTGTCTTTTGCCAATTCAGAGTTCAGCTAACTACACTTGAAGGCAGCAAGACAAAGACACGAACTGTACTTCATGCACTCGGGGCTGAATAGCTCGCAGTAACACAGGCAATACGTCGCCTGCAAGAACAGCCAGCAAAACTTCAATCTCTTGCTGGTAGACTGTTCCCTCCTAGTACAGGAGCGACTGCAAGCCAAGGTCAATTCTTTCCTTTAATTCCCTTCTTTATCCCCTTCCCAGTGCATGGGAAGAGAGCTTAGTTATTTCTGCATGGATGCAAGGTGAATGAGGCTGTCGCTTCTCATTGCAGTGCTATTTATTACAGGTAGCTGACATAATACAACCTCCCCACACACAACGGAAAAAAAAGAAGTGGGGGAAGGAGTTCTTCAGCATTGTCTCACTTCTTTGAAGGGAATATAAAATAGGTTTTATTTATTTATATACTGATCTGACAACAGAGATGCATCAGCTTGTTTTCAGAGGCTGCCTGCTGAAAGAAGGCAAGTTACCCTGTTATTCGGTGGTTTAAGAATCCACACGCACCATAGAAGAGTACACATCAGGAAAAGAAACTACAAGCTTAACCAGACATGCCGATGAAGAAGTGAGAAATGACACTGAAATCAAGGGTGGGGGAGCAGTGGGAGTATTGTAGGCTTGCTCCTGCACAAGCTAGATTCACAGCAAGGAAAGAAATAGGGTAATAAGAAATTAAGCTTCACATCCTTAGCTGGTGTAGATCAGCATCATCCCTCTAACTCCCCTTGCTGCAGCAGGAGACCCATTCCGGAAAGCCTCTCTGGTTTAGGGGTTGGTTCTGGTCTCTCATCAGCAGTTCCTCCCAATTTAATTCATAGTTTCAGATGAAAAGATTTTATAGATCTCTGTTCTGTCTTGAGATGAGTTTGCCTAGAGCTCCAAGCAATAAATTGATGAGAAATCAATTTTCCTGTACTGTGCTTTGTAGTCTTCCTTCTTTTTTCCATAGAGCACTGAGAGCTGTTTATGAAACACCACATTCCTTATCTGTTTTTTAAAGGTAGGCTAACGCATCTAAAACTCAAGAATATCCACATCCTATTTTTAGGCTGCTAACGGCACGCCAGAACTGCCTTAATAAAAAGATCTTTTAAGTCACCTCTCATTTTATTTCACGCCCAGATTAAAAGATAAATGAGCCTGTACCAAAGGCAGTGGAAGTTGCAGCAGTGACTGTGCAGGAGGCAGAGTGACCCAAATGTGACTGCAAGAAGGCTTTAGCAAGCTTTCCATGGGGCTGGCTTTCACCCACAGACCCCACAGCGCTTCTAAGTCACAGAGCCAACTCTCACCTACAGGACCATGAGACGTGGAAGAGTGGTCCTGTGTCCTCCTACGTATCAGTTATCACTGAATTACACACTTAAACCCTGTCGTCTGCATTCTCTCGCAGCAGCATCTGTAACGGAGCATAGCAGTTGCTATGCAGCAAGGGCAGCTATTAGCTCTTCTGCTGATAATATAATTAGTATCATAATTTAAGCAGCACATTTTTTATCCTTTCCTATTCCCAAATGCTTTATGGATTAATACTTTTACTCAAAAGGCTGTCCATCTCATGAGCCTGAACTGAGACCATGGGCCAGAAACTCATGCCTCTGAAGAGAGCTTTTGAGTCTTGAAGACCATGCTTCCCAATCCTCAGGGTGCCAACAGCAGAAAGGTGAGCTGGCAGTCCCTAATGGCCACAAAAGCCTTTCCAGCAACATCCAAATGCTCCAAGGTCCAGCAACACCAACCCCACAGCTGCTGCCAAGGAGCCACCAGATCCTGCTCACAAATCCCCTACCAAGGTCCCATCCTCCCCAAAGGCAGGAGGCCCATGGGTCTCTACACAGAGGAATAAAGACAGTGCAATCACCTGCACTGGAATGTGGAAGGACTGCCTGCACAACCTGCAAAAAAGCCAAAGGGTTTTGAGTTTATCAAACTGTGCCAAGACAGAGCTCAACAAGCCTTATGTGCTTCGACACCGCTCCCGGCTGCCTCATTTAAACATCATTTCAGGGGCAACCCTCCACCTGTATTTTTGGCTGCAGCTCAACTACAGACTGTGCTTTTCTGTCACCATCTCCTTCACCCTCACAATGTGTAATCCTCATCAAAGCTACTGGGAAGGCACGAAGATGAGTTTTGCAAGCTCTGGATTACATGTAAACGTAATGCAACCCTGTCCTTCCTCCCCATAACCTCACCTCCCACAAACACCAACCAAATGAATTAAATGCTACACAGGCATAAACAAAATGAAAATACAATGTTGGAGGTTTGGGCTTGGATCATTTCACCCTTTTTACAGCAGTTGTGCTTCTGCAGCATGGGAGGCAACAGTGGCTTGTTAGCCTGAGCTGGCTTTTTCAGTTCAATTGCCGAGGCTACCCAACACACTTGCACTCTTATTTGCTGTCCTTTCTACTGTGTCCCAAGCTGTGAAATTAATATGCACAGAGGACATAAACCTCTCACTCAGGAATAAAAAGTGACCTTAATATGCTCCTGCTTAATCCTTCCCAGGCTCATCGCTCTGGGAAGACAACCCAGCAGGAAACTAAAGTGCCACTTTGCCCTCTGGTGAAAGCATTCATTCCACGTGTGAATCCTTGTGGGAAATCCCTTGCTGGGAGGGAGCACCACAGCAGCAGGAGCAGAGGCACCACGTAGGGCTGCCAACTAACCCCTTTCCTGTGCAGAATGCACACCAGCTACATCCATGCCTGGACAATACAGCGCAGGAAAACACAGAGCGCAGACCTGATGTGCGCATAACTACTCGAGATAGCTGGTTCTCAGGGAAAGTCAAGGAGTTTGGACCCAAAGGACCAGGCTTTAATTAGGAAGTACACGTGAGAAACTGCTTTTGCTTCTCAATCCACCTATGCAGGAGCAATGTGCACTTGGCACAGGAGCACCCATCCTGCCACAGGCACACAGAGGGGCACAGCTACTGTTGAAACTACAAGGGAAAACTCCATCCAAAGCTTCTTTAAGATATATTTAATTCATGCCCATTTATGCTGACCCCACTGCTCCAGGTGAGGCCTGGGGCTTATCCTGTTCAGAGCTTCAAAACTCCAGGGTCCCAGACAACAAATCCTAAAGATTTCTGCCAAATCCACCTTCTCACGCGTGAGAAACTGCCACACTGAGCCCTGAAACCAGTACGTGCACTAGAGGTTTGCATGGTGAAGTCGGATGATGCTTTGGATGGGAACACGGTGCCCTGCTCTGTGGTAAGAAACTGGATGACACTATTTCCTTCATCCCAGTCTGGATAGACGCATAAGTGCACACCTTTCTCTAAATGCATGAAAGAAACAGCACCAAATCTTGATTACACATCATCACCACCTATCTCTGGGGGTTAGAGCCTACACACACAAGCCAGTTACACAGTAATTCTAAGGGGTTTTGGAGATTGTCTTAATTCTCCTTTTCCTAACACACAGAGTGGCAATGGCCACAGAGACCAAAAACCTTGCTTAAGTGAGCACCCAGGCGAATGAGAGCTTACACCAACTGCCAAGTGGTGATTGCAAGTAATTCTACAGATTTCTCAGCTATGGGTTTGAATTCTTTCATTGGAAAGGAAATATTTTGACAGAACATCAGATAAAAGAAAAAAAAAAGAAAGTGTAAATATATGTAAATATATAAATTAAACAAGTACAAATTTTGCACTGGCAAAAGCATCATATTACGTTTTCAAAGCAGTAAATTCCAGAGCCATGAGGTTGCATCTATGTTAGTAGGTCTTAAATTTAATACACACATTAAACACACACATACCCGTCCCCAGCCTTCTCAACAACTGTCACAGACCCAGAGCACAAGGCCACAGCAAAAGCAAAACCTAAACACACTGGACTTACTCAGGAGAGCCCAATGCCGCTTCTGGCTTAGTCCTCAACTTGTACAAGGGTGGATCTGTCACATCGCTCCTCAGCATCGCATCCTTTTCTTTCCATCTTTGGCTTTAAATCAGTAAGCCTTTGGCATACGGGCTACCCACCGTACTCCTCCCCACCGTTTTGCTTGCATGCATTACACCAATTGTATTACCAGCCTTAGCTGCAATGTTACTGAAATCCATTGTACTCACATCCACAGCTTCACTGTTCAACCTGCCGCCTGCTCACTGAACACCTCCACGTAGCTCCAAGTGGCTTTTGGTTTTCCTTGTTTTATTTATCTGGTGCTTATCCGTATCAATCAGGTAAAGCCTCTAGCATGCCTTCTGCACAGTAATGAACTACTGTGCCGTAATCTGTATTTTGGGAGCATTTCTCAACAGACACTCATCATTTTTCACCCATTGAAATGTACTTCTTCTGAAAATGTATTTATTTTCAAGAAGGAAAAGACACTTCCTTCAGAGGAACACAGACCTGTTAGTAACATTTAAGCAATGACAAGAAACCTAGAAAGGGACTTTTCACAAGTGCATGTTGTTACAGGGGGAATGGCTTTAAACTGACGGAGGGGAGATGGAGATGAGACATTAGGAATAAATTCTCCATTATGATGATGGCGCAACACTGGCACAGGGTGCCCAGAGAAGCTGTGGCTGCCCCATCCCTGGCAGTGTTCAAGGTCAGGTTGGACACAGGGCCTTGGAGCAACCTGCTCTAGTGGAAGCTGTCCCTGCCCGTGGCAGGGGCTTGGAGCTGGATGAGCTTTAAGGACCCTTCCAACACAAACCAGCCTGGGATTCTATGACAAAATGCACAAGGAGAACACCAATGGGAGGAAGGGGAAGGTGCCACAACTCATCCATCTCTAGAAAGCTGTGTTTTCTAGCATGAATATTCAGAGTGCAATTTGCAGGATTGGTTAATTTTACATGCAAGTGGACAGTTACACATCTAACTGACCATTTGTGCAAGCAATTACACCCACGATTACCTGATTGCATAATTGTCTGGGCCTAATTTTGAAATTGGGTCTTACATTTTCTGTTGAACACAAGCGCTGCGTTTAATAAATAGATATCGAGTAGTTCTGAGGCAAAGTCATCCAAACCTACTGACTCAAAACCAAATATTGACAAAACGTGCTGAAATGAGTATTTATTCAAAAAAGAGCATCACGTAACCCTGGCCATAAAGCAGCATGTGCCCAAACTGAGCCACAAGTTTCTTTGCTGAAACTTCCAGTTCTTTGAATTGCGACTCACAGCAAAATACGTACTAAATGTAGGCATAAGTATCTATACAAAGATGCCAGATATCTTAATTACAAACACTAGCAAGTTCCTTATTGTCATTTTTTTTTCAGACAAAGACTTGTTCTGGGGCATTCTTGCTGCTTAAGTTGTATTCTAAGGAGGAAAACCAAAGTAAAAGCACATTAAAAGAAAGCTACTCTTAAGGAAGCCAGTCAGCAGCTTGTGAGCTTGGTTTCAGCAGACAAACCCTGAAGATCAGGCAAAATTCAGGCTCTGAATGATAAGGTGATGCAAATTTTTTGCATGTGATCTAAGTGAATAATGTCCCAGGCCTTCGCCTTGCTGACCTCTAAGGAGAGGTTTCCTTGTAAACTTAATCATCTTCAAGTAGCTTCAGCCAATGGTAAGGAGTATTATTCTTTTATGGAATAATCCTAAAGACTGTCAATTTTCCTGTGAATGTCAACCACAAACCTCTATTTTACATGTCAACCAAAAGCTCTTTAAGATGAGCTGTCAGAGTCCATGAGTTTTGGCCAGATATCAATTTTCTGTGTGGATGATGCATTAAATTTAAGATGCTTGTTGCTACTGCGCGCAAAGCAATATAGCAATTACCAAGCTATTTCTGACTTAGAAATCCATAAGTAATCATATTGTTGGAAACCCAAACTTGGTGGGAAAGAAATGAAGCAGTGTTAAAAGAAAAGACTACCAACCGAGGTACTAACTGCCAGCTCCCTCAGGATGCATGTAGGTGGAAAGACCTGATATCACAGTCCCTGAGCCATAGGTACGTCTGCAGAGGTGCAGGGAAAAGCCACTCCAATGCCCTCAAGCCTGCATTTCGCCCGTGACACCTATACACAGACCACAGAGAAGACTTGAGGTGGTGGTTTCTTCTCTCTCCACCATTCCTGATACTTTGGTACCTGCTGCTTATGTTTATTTCTATCACATGCTACTAAGGCCCTATATTACTTGCCCAGAGACATCCTTTTCAGTATTACTAAGTCAGGCTTGTGTGATTGGAGAAGTGATGCTGTTCCAGCACTTCATACTGCTGACTCACAAGGAAAGCCTTATTTTACCTGGCTAAACAAGCCTCTGAGCCTGTGCCACCAAAGAAAGGGTTTTATTCCAGATATTCCTAGAAACACAGGCATGCTCCAGCTCATATGAGTTCTCAGAGAATTTAGTCAACAACTGGTTTGAGAAAGAAGATGAGCTTCAGTGATCTTACATGTGTTCATCAAGAGTTAGCAGGGATCCCCCCAAAAATGCTGGCACTTTGGTTCACATCAGCATTATCCAAAGCAAAAAGCAACAACCCAAGTAACACTGCATCCACTCTCCTCATCCATTGTTGCTCCAGCACTCACCCTCCAAGAGCGTGCAACTGTACTGCCTCCATAAAACGCTTAAACACCATCCGTGCCCCAGGGAGACACTGGCATTGTTAACAGGACAAACCATAAAAAACCTTACACTGACCTCAGAAGGGCAAACACAACAAAATCTAAACCTGACAAGAGGGCTACCCAATGGCCAAGCTTGCCATAGATAGGTTAGATAGATTAGTGTTTGGAGCAGCAGCTTCTGCCCAAATGGACAGGATCCATCTGGGATAGACAGGACCTACAGAAATCACACACCCTCAATATGCTTTTACTTGGAGAAAGCTATTATTCACAATGCTTTTCTCTTCATTTCTATGGGCCTTCAGTGAGACTGAAATCATTCAAGTTGGACAGTGAAAGTTTGGCAGATCATTTCCAGTATCAAAGGACATCTACACAGTAATTGCTCTGCTGTAGCATGAAGCATAGCACATATATTTTAATGCCTTAACCACATGTCATGGCAGCAACTGGACTAAAGCTATTAAGAGTCTATAAACCCATGTTTCCATCTCCAAAGTCACCAGCAATATTTCGCCAGACATTGTAAAGCCATAACGTCAATCAGCCCCCTCCATAAATAATCTTACAAATGAGTTAAAAAACAAGGCTTTGTAAAAACAATTTTGCACTTTTTATCCCATTTCTTCAGCTACAGGAGTTTTAACTTTTCTCTGCACAGAGCAGCCCAAAGCAGCTTTTCTTTCTTTATGCAAAGACTGAGATCTCACAACTCCAAGATATTAGGAGAAAAATGAACACAAAGAAATTTGCCATCAGTAACGCTGTGCAAATCTATCTGTAAATCTTAAAAACAAGAGGAAAAAAGCATTCTCCTTCTGTTCCCAATCTTTAGTTATTACAAGAAAGTAAATGCTGATAAGAGGCTATTTAAGAAGCTATTTTATTAAAGGTTTGAGCTGCACACCGAAACCCATGGGCAACCAAAAACAGCCAGCACAGATCTGATTTTGCTTCCTTTGTGAGAAGCTGGACCAAGCCACAGAAAACATAAAGCATCGCTACAGAAAGACCCCCCCCGACCTGTGCTGCAGGCACTGCATTATCAACTCAGCAGCTGCTTGTTATATCATGATATAGAGAGGTTGCACAGTGACACGTGAAGCAACACTAGAAGCAAACCTAGCCCGTGACTTCAGTGTTATGCAGCAATGCAAATGCTATAAAAGTTACCACTACTATTTATAGACTCTGATAATCTTATATGTTTTGAACAAGATCTTCGCAGTACAAAGTAGAGCCCTGGGTGAGACCAGACTGCATGAGCTGGCAGCAGTTTTAAACACCTTGCACGAGAGGACCTAAATGTGCGTGATTTTAACTCCAGGAGACAAAGAGAAATCCTCTGCGTGGAGAAATCAGGGAGAAACTTGCAGGAACAGCCAGCACAAAAGCCCTCCTCTGGCTGAAGGAGCAGACAAGAGGAGAGAGAAAGGCTGCGATGGCTTCACGTTTGTTTTGACGAATTCCATTTCCTGTTAATAGGGTATTAATTCCCTCATTCCTTTGAGCTCCGCTGGCTCTGGGGGCAACGATTCCCACCTTAACCACCACCAAAGCCGCCGGCAGAACTTGGTCCCCAGGCAGCTTGCCGGGATGCTGCGATGAGCGCCTGAGTCAGCTCGCAGAGGGCGTGAAATAGCAGGGATCAGATCTCAATTTGCTAAACAAAATTAGCTGCACACTATTCTGTTTGCCTATCGGTTTCTCCCGCTCACGATGCGCTAATTCGGGCTGCAATACATACAGAGAGGGTAATAAAAGACGGCTTTCAAATAAAGCAAGCCGTACACATTATTTTTTTGCCTCCTTCCTACACAATTCCATGGCTTTTTCCACACACTCCATTGCATATGCCCTCTGAGCATTATTAATAGCTACTAAAGAATATTATCTGCCTACCAATCACTTCAGCTTCCTACTTAATGACAAGCACATTTTTAGAGCATCAAATATATCAACAGAGACAATGGTTGCTAAATTTGAAGTCAACAACAACTGGAAAACGTTAGCTACTTCACTGGTATTTTTACACGCTACAGAAATCTCTCTGGAAATAAATGAGCCCTTTTTTATCCTTTGAAAGAGACAATAAAATAATAGTGACTTCTAAATACTGTCACATATCCTCAGCAACAGCAATTTAAATTTAGAGATATACATTTTTACTGCCAAAGATAATGAGCAAAAATACCCACGATTCAACTTTGCATGGATAAAAAAGGACCTATCTTGAAATGACAGCTGGATGGCAGCCACAATGCAGCCGATGAACAGTCGCCAGGATGTGGACACTCTTAGAGAAGGGGTTAAAGCAAAATAAGTCCTAAGAATAAATGCTTATCGCTGCATCTGGCTGCGATGCTAGCCTGAAAAGATTACTAAAATATTCCATTAGCATACTAACCATGGTACATAAACTTTTATGCTTAAGATGTTCAATATTTCAACGTAATTTCAATTAATGGAAATTGGACATTAGGATATGTATCAAGTTAAGTGTGATGATTTTTCTCCCTGTCCTTGCACCAAAGCAGCTCCATCCTGCCGGTGCTGGCTCCCGCTGCGGGAGCTACATCCATGGAAGAAGGTCCTCAGCAGCAAACTGGGGTTCAAGCAAGCAAAACGGCACCGCAAATCTCTTCCTGGCACATTCAGCTCTGCACATCGAGGTTATTTAATCACGTGTGAGCACAGGCAAGAGATGCCTGCCCCATAGGAGATGCTTGCTTGGGAAAACAGACACAAAGGTGTGGAAGCACCCTTTGGAGAGGCCTGGAGGAGCAGCAGGAGCCAAGCCATGCCAGAAGTCCATAGGACAGGGACAGGTTTCAGAGCTTTACCTGGCATATAATCACCAACCCCACACACAAGAGCAGCATGCTCTCTTGCAGCCATACTACAGCCAGGGGGTGATGGCATTTCACAGAGATTTGGGCTTTCCAACTTATTCAAAATATAACTCTGCAACTTTGTTTAGGGTTGGGGTTTTTTTTGTTGGAAAGGGGGGTTTTTGTTGCTGGTTTTGTTTGGGTTTTTTTACCCAAACAGAAAAACCAAGGTTTGGGGTTTTTCCTGTTTCTTGGGTTTGTTTGTTTGGTTTTTTTTTTTTTTTTTACAGCATGCAAGTTTTTTCCTTCAACCTCCCTCTGACTTGACCCGTTTCCTTCCATGAATCACAATGCCACAAAACTCAGGGGAGGGGTGAAAAACAGAGAGAGGTCAGGTACCACAACTCTTAATAGACATTTATTAGGCAGTTTAGTGGAGCAGCTGCAGGCAGAGGGTCAGATAATGTCCTGCAGTTCCACGGTAGCTTCCCCACATGAATTTAAACCCTGTCAGCAGCATGACCCGCAGCTCAGCATCCTCCCCAGCCGCGCTGGGGGTACCGCAGCACAGGGCTGAGCTCTGTCGCACTGATGGTTTGGTGCACACTCCAAAAAGCAGAGGCGCTGAGGTTTATGGTGCCACCCCACATGCTGGCAGAGAGACAAGAGGCTCCCCACATTCATTGGAGTGGGTCAATGCTGCTGGAGGCGAGAGTGCTTCAGCATCGCCCTGGCGTGGCTTGAAATGGTTCACCCCTCACTGGCATCAGCTACAGACTGGTCCTGGAGACCAATGCCACCCAGACCAATGCTCAACACCAGCTGGCGACAAGCTACAGGAGTCATGCCACGATATGACAAGAGCCCATGCTACAACACCAATTTATTAGGAAAAGATTAAGAAAGATCAAGTTATCAATGCCCATTCAGTTACTGTATGCCTAGCTGCACAGACATCAAGAGAAAGAGGAACCAAACACAAAATGAATATATCTTAGAAATCTCTAAAAAGGACTTCACAGAAACAGTATATAATGACTGATCATTTTCCATACCTCGAAAAACTGCATTCACTAAGAGCTTAGGACTTACTTTCCCATTTATTTACTTTATTTTCCCAAGAGCTTGGGGCTTACTTTCCCATTTATTTACTTTATTCTCCCCCACCTCCTCCTTTGTCAGGAGCTAGATTTTTATAGGCATGGAAACAAAAAGCAGGAAAACAAAAATACTTCTTAATACTCTTACAGTATGAATTCCTCAGACCTATTTATATTCTTGGTATTCTTACAGTACAAATTTACAGTGTGACTAGCATGTGCTCCTGTAGTTTGAATTACAGGCTTTGCTGTCCAAAAGTCAGTGTCAGACCCTCAGGTATCACTGACGCACAAGCAAATATTCATCTGTCCTGGACTTTGCATCCCCTTTTATGCAAAGTGGGAGAAGGATGAGTTTCCCTGGCAGGCTATGGAGGAAAAAAAAAAGGAGAGAGATATATATATATATAGTAGCATCTGTTCAAAGACTTCAGGAGGCTTGGCATCTGCCCATGTGCCCAGCAGATGTAGCGGACAGTGCAGAAATGAGACCACATCCCACGTGGACACACAGCTCACCACAAGGAAGCTGCCACCGAGCACAGCTTAAAGCGTTCGTCCAGAGCAAGAAGTCGCTAAACAAACATCAACTAAAGTTGCTGAAATGATGAATCTTTCTGGCACACTCCAGTACTCCCATGGGATAATTCAGCTTTGGCTACGTGGGGACACATAAAATCCACCAGCAGGCCGTGCTTGTTTGCAAAAGGAAAACCTTTAAGTCAGTGAAAACAAGAGCCCCCTGCACACACCAAGGACTTGTCAGCACACAATGTGTACACATGGGAAATAGCCCTGCCGCAGTTACCTCCTCCTGCCTGAGCTCATGCCACAGCAAAAAGGGAATCCCAGGAACAAGCCCTGACTCCTTTCCTGGCAAAACTTCCTCAGCACACTGAGAACATGCAGAGTCCACAGGGACAGACCTGGCTTAGCTGTTCCTACAGAGCTCCCATCGCTTACCAGTAGTCTTAAGAGCACAAACGTCTGTTTGCACAGTGTTAAACATCTACAGAGGCAGGACGCAAAGCAAGCTCAGAAGCTTCCATGGAATCAATCATCATATTGCCCTGTACCAACTACCTTGTACAAGCTCACCCTTAGTGCCCTAAAGAAATCAGGAGAAGGCTCGTTGTGATGCCAAAGCACCTGCATTTTGAGAAAAGGACCAGAATGAACATTAAAAGAAAGGAAAAAAGGAAAAATAAAAACCTATGGGCTACAAAGTCCTTCTGAGCAAGTATATGTAGTTTAGAAGGACCGAGTTAACAGTGTTGTTGAACAGGGTTATCTTCTTTTTTCTCTCCTAGCTTGCCACAACAGTTACTACATTACTAAGAGCATGCACTTCATTCTTAGGTTCACCTTTAGTACCCAGTGATCAGTTTGGTCCTGACTTAACAAGTCCTCTACAATATAAACCCAGAAATTTGCTCCTGGTTTTAAGCACCTCTGAGTATGATTAAATCATCCTTAACTCCTCCTCCAAAGCCACTTAAGCTTTTTTGGTCGCTCATTTGAAGCACTTTATAGTGTTTCAGTTACTCTTCCAGTCTGTTATTTATACCTTCCCTATCCTGCAAGCGAGGGCATGGGAGGTGGGAACAGGACCCCAGGGATGACCAATTCCCTACATTCCCTCCTTCCCCTCCAGGCATCCCTCTGGCCTGGGAGAGGGATGCTGAGCAGCAGGACCACAGCCTGGGAAACCACATCTCTTAACTCCCGGCTGCCTGGGAGCTCCTGGGGGCTGCTGCCACCTAGAGATGCTCACACAGCAAGGCTGCAGGCAAGCCGCCCCGCACACCCCACTGCGCCCCATAGCAAAGGCACACAACCCACCCGAGCAGCTCATCAGCTCTGGCAGTGACTTGCATAAAGATGTTTTTCCATCAAGCCTCTGAACAGGAGCACACCCCCTGCTGATGGGTTGTGCTTTAGACAAACTGTGAGTGAACTTGGCGTGGTTTGCTTAAATTTATTTTAGTTTAAAAATTAAAATAAAAATTAATGATACAAAAAACTAACATCCCCTGAAAACTAGAAGAAAACATTTGGTTAAATTAAGGGCTGTGGCTTATTCTCTGGTAGAGAACTAAGGACACATTTCAGATCAACTCAGCGTTACAAATTAAGGTCAGGAGTGCAAAGCAGCACTTGCAGCCCAGCTCAGTGCACCCCACAGGGTGCTGGGCCCTCCGCTGCCACACTCCCAAGGGAGTCAGCGTGGCTTTCCCTGCTACCACTGTGCTCCCGTGCAGGTTCAGAGGGCTTTTTCCTCTGCGAGCTGCTAATGCCAAGTCTCATTTGGTTTACTCACAGGCATGTATTTCAGGTCTTATTATTAGTGTTTTCACGTTAATCACAAGCACAGCTCTTTGTGCCAGAATCCATACACATACACATCAATTACCACCTCTTTAAAAGAAGAGTCACAGCTCAGTCACTGGGACGATTTGCAGTGCTGTATCAGCAGGCAGGTGCACACACACAGCCTGCGTGGTGCAACCCAGTGCCGAAGCTGCTCCAGGCTCCCTGGGAATGCCCCGAACAGCAGAGCCAGATCCAGTCTCTTCTGCCCTGCAGCAGCGCTGGGGACACACGGGGACTGTGGCAGCCTGCCCTGGTTCCCATGCGGAGACCTCCCCACACCACAGCCCTGAAGCATGGAGGGGAGCAGGACTCCCAGGAGGGATGCAGGGTCAATAACAGCACCCGCTCCCCTTCGGTAAGAGGAGCTGGGACAGGACATCCCCTTTGCAGGGACTGAGTCATCTGACAGCAGTTCCAGGCTGAAACTCCCAGTCAATATTTATCATGCCTTTGCAAAGGCACTCGGAGCTCAGCCTAATTTTAACCATCAAATAGACATCGTGGCGGAATAAACGGGAGAGGTGCCAAGGAGGGCTGCTGCAAAAGAGAGGAGCTGCATCTCTCCGAAGGCATGTGGCATGTCCCATCTGACATGGCCCGGAGAAGAGCAGTGGCATGAAATTAAAGCCTGCCCATACATCAGCCTGAACACACTCCTCACTGCAAGGAAAAAAGAATGTAAAAAGCTGTGAAAATATCTGAAGTACAATTAATTTCTCAGAGCAGTTTGAATACTTCAAACAGCGCTAAGTTAATTTGGCTGTAATTATTTAACAACTCGCCAGCCCCATATATCAGAAAAAGGAGTTAATTTATCAGCTATTTCCAAGCAGAACAAAGACTTGCCAGCTTCCAGGTAACAGCCTAAGCTGTTTGGCTCACGTGACCCTGGCTAAGCTGTGTACTGAAAACATTATGTGCCCAAGCATGGAGACAGAAGAAATCAAAAACCCTCAATGTATTCACATATTTATATCTTAACAAACAGACATGGGATAATGAAATCAAAAGTTTGGCCAAGAGCTCTCTTGCATGAGTGAAGGCATCATCACCCCCCTTGATGTGCTGCAAATGAAGGCAGCAGCCAATGCCCCATCCTGATGTCCCCAAAAGCCAGGGGAGCCCAAATTCTGGGGGGATCCAAATACTTGCAAACCAAGACTCTCCTATCCAGCCTGCCTCGCTATCTCGGCAAGAACCAAGAGTCAATCATTAATAAGCTGCCATTACCCAGAGCAGTGCCCAAATCCTTTCAAATAGAAAACATCGCTCCAAGCCTGTTATTTTAAGAAACACGTTTGCTTTTTTGCACCGTGCAGGGCACTGAGGCTTTTCTGCAGTACAGATCCAGGAGGATTCCCCAAAGACAGCAGGAAGGAAGGAGAGCAACCCTGGATCGATGCCTTTCACTGGGGTATAAATCCGGCAAGGGAGCATCTTTGTGATGCTTGTCCACTCCAAGAGCCATGTCCGAGCGGTGGGGAAGGAGGGCTGGAGAGCACAGGAGCAGCCCGGTGGGGATGGCTGCTGCCCTTAACAGGGGCAGGCTACAGGGAAAGTCTCAGATAGAAAAGTACCAAGTCAGAGGAACAGACAGGCTGCATGTAAACAGGAGGCAAGCAAAAAGGTCCAGCAAACCAGAGCCTGCGAAACGAGGCAAGCAACGCTCCTTCAGCTAGGATTTACCGATTCCAACTATAGGAAAAGAACATGTAAGACAAAGCAGCAGCAGCCGCGCAGCGTTTCACCCCTCCCGATTCCAAGGATTAGGAAACAATCACACGCAGAAAAAGTAAACTGTGCACCAGCATCAAAAACTCTGCCTGAGAAGCCTGACCTGGCAAGCAAAAGCCGGGACGCGCTTCTTGTGCTTCGCATCAAACGTTATCATCATCTCAGTTACATAAAGCCCCAAAATACAAACTGAATTGTGAGAATGAGGAGCTGTTGCACCAGTGCCGCCCAAACATCATAAATTTTGCATCACCGGGGAGGGAAGGGGGGGGGGGGAGTTACAAGGATTGAAAAGATTTCCTTTTAATGTTTTATTCACAGCAAAAGGCTCCCGAGAAGCGCGATGCAGCGGGAGACGATCCCAGTGCCCTCCCCGGGAGACTACACCGGCACAGCCCGTACTACGGCGGCGGAGAGCGCTGCTCCGATGCCAGAGAGGAATGCAAAAACCCAAGTCAACGCTGCAAGTTTCCCTCCAGAAAGTTAAAAGCCGGGACAGAGAAAATGCGGCTGCGCCTTTTCTCAGTGGTCTTAGGTACGGTAGTGGAGGAGGGGTGAGGGTGAGTCTTTTCTGGTTTTAATTTCCAAGCCGCCTGCTCCTTCCCTGCCCCCCGTGCGCAAACACCCTCGGACCTGTGTTTATGTTGCACTGTTTGGACACACCTTGTAGACACAACGTCTACGTGTGAGGAGGGGAAAGCAAGCTTCCTCCTCTGCCCGGTGCAGCGCGAAGCCGCGGAGGACGCAGCCCCGTCGGGGAGGCAGCAGCACCTGCGGGGGGGACCCCGGGCTCCGGCGGGGAGGCAGCGGGGACACCCGAGCGCCGCTGCCGCACGGGGGGTTCCAAGGCAGAGCCCCAGCCCCGCATACTAACTCGTAGCGATAATAACTATAACAACCAAGACCCGCGGGTGCCGCCGGCCGCTGCCGCGGAGCGGCTAGAGGTCCGCGGCCGCACGGCGGTTCCCGCAAGGGCTTGTCGCCCTCTGGCCGCCGCCTCTCGGCGGGACCCGAACAAACTCCCGCAGCCCCGCGCAGGGGACGGGGACCCGCAGCCCCCCGCCGCGCTTGAGGAAAAGTTGTCGGGCGGGCTCCGCTCCGCAACCCTCCTCCCCGCCCCTCACCGCGGACCGGGCCGCTCACCCACCTGCCTGCGCCGCCGCGGCGGCCCGCGGGGCTCCGGCCGCCGCCGCCACCAGCACGCAGCAGCTCCACCACAGCAGCCCCCCGGCCGCCGCCGGCATCGCGCCGCCGCCGCTGTCCTCAGCGCCTCCGCCTCAGCGCCGCCGCCGTCGCCGCCATCCCCGCGCAGCCTCCGCCGGCTCCCAAAAGTTGCCGCCGCCGAGCCGCCGCCCCCAGCGCCGCCCCTCCGCGGGCGCGCCGCGGCGCCGACGGGGCGGCCGCCGTTTAGCCCGGCCGCGGGGCGCTGCGCCGCCAGCACGCGCGGAGCGGCGCGGAACGGAGCGAACGGGAGGAGGAGGGTTTGAACGGGAAAGGCGGGGGGGGAAGGAGGAGCGGCGGGACGGAGCGAAGGGGCGGGCGGGGGCCGAGCGCTGCGCGGGACCGCCCCGCTCGCTGCCCCCCCCCTCCACTCCCGCACCTCACCTCAGCCCCCTCCGCACCTGCGGAGACTCGCGGTGCGCGCGTGCGCGCGACCTCCCGCTTCCCGCCCCCCCCCGTTCCCCTCACGAACGAGGGGCAGGTGCGCGCGCTTTTCACCCACCCCCTTTTTTTCCCAAACGGGAAAAGTTTATCCCGTTTCCGTTCCTGTTCCCGTCCCGTCCGTTGGCAGCGCGCGGGCACCGTCCCTTAGGAAGGGGAAGGGGGAAGCACAGAGACACCGCTCCCGATAGAGCCAGGGGAGGGACGGGGCACCGCAGCCAATGGCGGAGGAAGGGGCTGAGGCGATCGCCGCCGTCCCGCGCACAGCCCAGCCCCTGGTGCGTTTGGGGGGCTGCAGGCAGCCAGCACCCAGGCGGGGCAAGGCGTTAAGGGTGACAAGGAAGAGGGGGGTGGCACCCTGGAGCTCACTTGCCAGTGTGGTGGGTGCACTGAAGTGGGCGATGAGGGGGTTTTCCAGCCCTCCTTACAAAGCTGTGGGGCACGAAGGTGGCGTCTCATAGAATCAACCAGGTTGGAAAAGATCTTTAAGCACATCGAGTCCAACCATTCCCCAGCACTGCGAAGGCCACCATGAACCTATGGCACTGAGGGCCTCATGTATACATTTTGTGAACACTTCCAGGTACGGTGATCCCACCACTTCCCTGGGAAGCCTGTTCCAGTGCCTGAGCACCCTTTTGGTGAAGAAATTTCACTTCCCTAATGCTGCTGCCACACTATTGCTGATACAGGCCAGGATGCTGGTGGCTTCTTGGCTGCCTGGGCACAAGCTGCTCCTGTTCAGCTCTGTCAGTCAGCACCTCCAGGTCCTTTTCCATGAGCAGTTTCCAGCCACTCTTCTCCAAGCCTGGAGCGTTGCAGGGGGTTGTTGTGACCCAAGTGCAGGACCCGGCACTTTGCCTTGTTGAACTTCATCCCATTGGGCACAGCCCATGGATCACTCTGCAGAGCCTTCCTATCCTTCAGCAGATCAACACTCCCACCCAGTTTGGTGTCTGGGGGTGCACTCAATCCCCTTGTCCAGATACTCAATAAGGATATTAGACTCGGTCCCCTAGTACCAAGTCCTGAGGGACATCTCTCACCAGTGCATTCAGTATCCACCATCTTGCTGGCCTCTGCCAGCCCCTTGGCACCTTCTAGATGCACCCAGATGTGGGGACTGCAGTGCAGGGGTCCTGCGAGCACTAGCCATGCTGCTGCAGCATCTCTCTTGCTGTCACCCACCCCGCACATGGGTAAGATGCTGACACAGACATCCTCCCTAACATCCAGGGGACTGGCATCTTGGGAAGGCTTGTGTTGGCAAGATAGAAACTGAAAATCTCAATATCTCATCACAGGTTTGAGACAGCGTCTGCCATTTGACATTTGCCTGTACTGACAGGACAAAGAGAAATGGCTTTAGCTGACAGAGAGGAGATTCAGATTAGATAATAGGAAGAAATTCTTCTCTGTGAGGGTGCTGAGGCGCTGGCACAGGGTGCCCAGAGAAGCTGTGGCTGCCCCATCCCTGGCAGTGTTCAAGGCCAGGTTGGACACAGGGGCTTGGAGCAACCTGCTCTAGTGGAAGGTGTCCCTGCCCGTGGCAGGGGCTTGGAACTGGAAGAGTTTTAAGGTTCCTTCTAGCCCAAACTGTTCCGTGATTCTACGATTAATCTCTCTTGACAAGTTGATTGGCATCCGCAGAGCCCCTGTCAGAGCTGAACTGAGCTCTGCAAATGTGCAAGAGAACATAGAAACGTCTTCGTTTCTTCTTTCCCTGAAATATGTGCTCTGAGATAAGTTTTTGCTGCCTTCTTACCGCAACCCTTTGTGGATCTCAACATGCAGGAGCTCTCCTTGCCCCTTTATCTGGTCTACATGATGCTTCTTGGAGCACTCCTCTTCCTAGCGACCCTGGCAGCTTTCCCCTGCACCCAGAGCAGATATAGTGGAAAAAAAGGAGCAATGAGCATCTTCCCTCCAGCTGTCTCCAACCAAGTAGTTTTCCCAGCGGAATTAACTCACTCTCATCCCCTCCCACCAAACCGCCTATTTTCCAGCTAAGCTGGAAGCTTGCTTGTCTTTAAAAACCAAAAAAGATATCCCCAAATCAGGACAGTATTTCAAGTTGAATTACAGCTCTTCCTCCAAAGGGCCAAAAGTTTTAGCTGAAAAGAGTTAGCTGGGCTCTGCAAAAAAGAGGCTGTAAAAAAGGAGGTTTTATTGCTGCATCTCACTGCGTACATCAAGTGGTGGCAAAGTGGCAATTCCACCCACCAGCGCAGAGACAGGAGAAAGAAGAGGCAGTGGGGAAGCAGAGCCCTGACACATGGGATGTTCAGCACCTTCCTTAGGGTTTCCCATGAGGGCATCGCTTGGGTGAGGCCAGCCAGGAGCCAGCCCGTGCCCTTGCCAGTGGGATTAGCAGCAATGCTAATCATCCCCACCATTGCCACCCCTAGGAAAGAAGCGTAATTCCTTTCTGTCTCAGGAATGGATCCAACGGGAGGCTGCGAGACAAAACTCGCTCAATATTGAACTAAGAACATTTTTGCTGTATCTGCCTTTCAGTAAACAGCGACTAATTGCTCTGGCTGGAGCTGCCGTACCTTCAGATTGGAAGGTGCAGATGGAGCCACGATAGTGAAGGCTCCTTACCTAATGTTGGCTGTACATAATCACAAATGTTTGCTATGCAAATCTTGGTCATACAAAGCAATTATTGGCTGTTCCCCATACTGACCTCATGTTTATTTATTACCATGAGCTCTCTATTTTGAACCCTTGTCTCGGTCTTCTTCTTCCTGTATAAGCGTATTAGCGTGTGGCTCCAAAGGCACCCAAGCATCAGAAATTGTAGATTTATTTGCAGCGGTGGAGGCATGTGGTTGCACCACACCGGACTGTAATGCAGAGCTGAGAGGCTCAGCTTCTTATGCCGGTGGCTCTTCAGCAAAACATTCTCACCTCGAGGTCTTTTGCTGGGATGAAGGACACCTTCTGATAGCGCAGGGCCACAACACTGGGGTTTGCTCTGCTTGGCAGTAGTTAGCCAATGGTTAATGACACTGTCAGCCCAAGGAGCCAGGCAATAAAACTCCGGATGGGCTTTTTTAGGGCCCCTTAGTAAAACTAGAGTTTTACGCAGGCCCTTCGTCCTTGGCTTTGCCACCTTTGCCTACTCCGGGATGAGGAGTTGCAAAAAGATTTTAACTCCACCACTGAATAAGTTGCAAGTGCATTGCTGAAAGGGGCAGCTTTGTGTGGCTGGAGTTCTGGGTGTCCTTAAGCACCAAATATGCTCTTGCCACAGGAGTTTTCTCCATGTGATTTAATGTTGAGCAACAGTGGCATCCGGTGGGCAGCGCGTTTCCTCCCTGATGGCTCACATCAGCTCGCTCCCTTCATTTTGTCTTACGGTTTCTCTAGGTTACCACTGAACATGATTTATGAATTTATCTGGACTTGGGGTTCTTATTTTCATCCCTCTTTCTTCAGTTGGGCTGCACAGCCGGCAGAGCCACGTGTTAACTCTTGCAGCATTACAGTTTTCTTCCAAATATGCTAGATGATGCTCTTCTCTATAACCCAGGAGTAGGCAGACTGAGTAATGACTAGTGAGTAGGGAGTAGTGACTTCTGAAATCAGCTGCCCCCCCTTGAGCCGATTGATGTTCTGCAGGGTCCCTGCCTGTCTGATACCCCAGGCAAAGCTCCATCCTTCCCTTGAAGGTGGCAGGAGTGGTCTCCTTGGGTGTCTGCTTCAAACCAGACCCTCCTGTCTGACCTCTCATGAGCTCTCTCTCCATCCACACTCTATAAGTGCTTTTTTATCAGAGTAAAACTACTGAAAAGCCCCCAGAGCCTGAATGAAATGGAATCCATCTGCTATACCCCTCAGTCCTCCCTGCAGCCTCCCCGCATCTTGTGCTGCTCTTTCTTCTGCTCTCACTGCTAGTTTCAATTCTTCCCAATGTAGTGTCCTTTTCCAGCATGATTAACACATCCTTTCCCATTGCTTCCACATCATTAATAAAGCCAGTAATTAACAGCAGGCCTGACAATGAACCAGTGATGCCATGCCTGTATCCTTTCCCCTGCCCAAATTGCCCCTCTCCAGCATCACCCTTGCATCTCGTCTGGTTTTCCATCCATCTGACGACTTATGTGCCCTGGTTGATTTGAAACATCTCTTCCACCCCCCCACCAAGTATTTCTGGTTTATGGCACAGCTGTAGCTTTTGCTAATTGTTCATGAAATGGCTTTTTTTTAATATACTTTTTTCTAAAGTAATATTTTTCTTGAAACATTGAATTAAAAAGGAGCCATAAATGACTAATGGTAATTAATAAAAATGAAGAAATAATTGGGCAATATCTTTAAATGTATATGCCTGGAGTCAAACTCCTAAATCCCTTTCCAGTCAGAGCAGCCTGGGTTGGGGTTTTTAATCCTCCTGAAGGAGCAGCATTTCTGATGACTGTCAGGGAATACTCCGAGTGATGGAATAACCCACCAACAGTCTCCGGAAGCTGGGAGAGCGTGCTGGACCATGCTGGGAGCAGTCAGCTTGCTGCTGCCCTCCTTCCCTCTCCGAGAGGAGGAGGAGGAATGCCTGTGCCAGAGCAAGCAGGGATTTGGGGAGCTGGTGAACGTCTTGATCCTCTTGAAAAACAGCACCTTTAACCCATGGAGAGCTCTGCCGCTTCCACAGGACTGTTAGAAAGGGATCAGACATTTAAAGGCAAGACAGTTACATTGAAAAAAAACCAGGAGCGATAAAAGGCTTTTGTGGTTCAAAGCATAAATCAGCCTTTTATTGCTTCCCCTTGCAGGGAGTGCAGCCGTGAACGTCCAACTCAGGGATTTTTATATCTAGTTGTGAAATAACTGGGGGAGAGCAGCACCAGCGGGCAGGCACGGGACCATCCACCCGCATCAGTGCTGCCAATCCAAGGATGCTGCGGCATCCCAGTGGATTTGGGAGGGAGGCTGAGCGTGCTGGCGTGGGGAGCAGGGCTTGGGTGTGCACAGAGCCGGTTTCAGTGGCTGCTTCACCCCTTCTCCCCTCTCCTGGTGATAATTTACCGCTGGTGCTTTCCCTTTGCCAGTGCAGAAACTCAGATCCAACGCCCAGATCTAAACCTGAGCTCATTAAAAGGTCACATTTTACACAGTAGCGCAGCCACCCTAACCAAATGAGTGCCTGGCTAATTGCCTTCCGTGTGAAATTGGGTTTGTGGTTTCCCTGGGATCAAGCATGGTTTCCTGTTCTCCTCCCCCAACTCTTTGGTTATCTTCCCAGTTACTGATGAGCATTTGATTTGCAGAAAATACTGTGTTTTGTAGGGAGTAGTGACTTCTGAAATCAGCTGCCTCCCCTGAGCCGATCGATGTGGTTCTGCAGGGTCCCTGCCTGTCTGATATCACAGGCAAAGCTGGCAAGCGTGGTTTCCTGTTTTCCATCCCCCAACTCTTTGGTTATCTTCCCAGTCACTGATGAGCATTCGATTTGCAGAACATACTGTGTTTTGTGGCCACAAATGTGCTTTCTAAACCTCTGGGTTTCCTTATGCCGTGGCTGGTGCAGAGGCAGGAGGATTGTAGAAGCTTCAATGTCGCAGAACAAAAAATGCCGCACTGGGCTAAACCTCAGCAGACAGTTTGAGAGTGCAAACACCTCCTGAGATGTCACACAGAGTAGGTTTGAATCATATGTGTAAGGCATTAGGTCAATGCATCACTTTGTTTTCACCGCTTCTTGCAATGTCAAGTGGAACGGAGCTGGCCAAGCCGGCACATGTATAACAAGCTCTGGGTTACTCCTGCTCGCTGGGCTTGAGAAGGAGATATATACATCACAGTAGTAAATTGTTCAGCTGAAAGCATGGGAGAACCTGTGCCTTGCACAGCAGCATCTTGTGTCATTTAACAAAGCAAGCGCGTGTCAGCTGTGGTGACAGAGATGCTCCTTGTCAGCCATGCTGAATGAGAAGCCCTGGTCATCAGGCAACACGTGCCGGAGCACATGAAGCTGGAAGCGAGCATCTCTGCACAGAATGGGTCAGCAAAGAGTTGCAAGCAGCCCTGAAACAAATCCAAACACATCACATGAGAGAAATATTAACTCAGGTACCTCCTCATCTCAGGTAGCAGCGCAGCTTTGCTTGTGCGTGATGAGCAGCCAAAAGCTCATGCAAGAAAGCTTGTGGAAGAGGAAGATGGATTTTCATCTGGGACCCTTGGAAATGCCAACCAGCCCACCTCAAACTGATGCTGAGACATACGTGGAGGATTTTTTATAGGTGCAGGCTTTTCCCTTCATGCATGGACAAGCAGGACAATAAATACAGGATCTATGTGCACATTCCCGTGTGAGCCGTGCTTTGGAAGTACATTGCCTTTGTGGGTAACGGTGAAAGAGAGTGGCATGGAGGCATCTCCACCTCCTGCGGAGAAGATGCTCTGCTGCTTGGCTGCGATCCCCAGCTCCATGTTTAGAGGAGTGGGACCTACAATGGGAGCAGTGTGGAGCTCAGCTGTGTTTGCAGGACTTGAGAGATGATATCATAACCCCAGAGGCAGAGCAGAGGGGAGCTCCGAGCAGCCTGTGAGATGTGAGCTCAGCCATTCACCGGGGCAGTTAATGCAGCATCAACAGTGGGCCTATTGTAGCGTGGTGCAATGCACTAGTTTGTCTTCTTTTATTTTCTCAGAATTATTGTTTGGGGAGTAACAAAAATTCCCCTGGAGCACAAAGAAGTGCATTCTGGGAACCTGGAAGAGGCCAGCCAATTAGACCATAGGAAAACTAAGTTATAAACATGAAGTTTCAGCAGTAATAGGTAGCCAGTGTAACACAGGCTTCATAACTGTGTTTTCTGGAACTGACAGCTGATCTCAAGAAAGCATCTTAGATCATGCCTGGTTCTAGCAGTGTTTATGTCTCATTCATAGCAAAAGGATTTAAGTGCACTCCCAATTTAAGGAGACCTAAACCAGGTTTACAAGGTCCCGTCTGAACTAGGGCATCATACTTACTTTGGGGTTTTTGTGGTAATCCTGTGTCTATCAATCTCTTTGGTAACCTGCCTTTCCAAGGGCCTGCCTCACACTTCACAGCTCCTCTTAAAGCACTCTCGTTCTTAGCTCAGTAGAAGATGCAGCATTTTTTATCCCCTTGTCCACATGTTTGTGTTTTCCTTCTGTGAGAATCACACATTACATCCAAATACAGCATCCTCTTGCCCTGACCTCTCTGACTCTTCTTTCTTTCCCTACCTTCTTCATGATCCTAAAGAGAGGATAAAAGAGACAAAAGAACCTCTTCCCAACTGGTGTTGAGCAGAGGACAATAAAGTCAATATAGAGGTCACCTGGTTGATATCAGAAGAGTTTCTCCTTGGTGGTGGTGGATCATGCTTCAGTCTGGTCCTGATACATCACTCTCAAGCTATACCATGCAAGCACATCAACATACTAACAACGTTTGCATTTGCTCATGGGGGACTCAGTTTTGCAAGATGACTGAAGGCGATACAACCTGTGGTTCAGCATTTAGCAAGCCTGGTGCTGTAGACTGACAGCAACAGAGCTGGGATTTCACCTCCAGCGTCAAAGCACCCCACTGGTTTCAACACATTCAGGGTTGCATCTGGAACATCTTCGGGGTGACTAAAGGATTTTCCCCCACTCCCCAAAGCATGTTTGAAGCTTCCAATCACGATTAGTAATGAAGCAGTTTCTGATGGCTTTTTTTAATACAAAGTTTTCCAATGAAAAATTCATTTACACAGCACAGAATGTGTCTATAAATAATAGACACTCCAGCTCACCTGCCTCTTTACATTTCTATAGGTGATGCAAGCTCTACTTATAGCAAAATAGAGAAAATTAACTCCACCATGTTATCAGCACATAATCCCCAGCCTGGCACAATAAGCTGGATGGTCCCATTCGCCTGATAATCCATTATTTCTATAGCAATCCCTCCGAGAAGAGTTTCCCATTATGCTCAAGAAGGGCACTCCCAGGACTGAGATAGCTTTATTAGCTCCAAATACCTTACAAATAAAGCCTCATCATCAAAATCAGCTTCCAAAAATCACTGTTATTTATATAGATGTTATTTATATCACAAATTCTTCCCTGTGAGGGTGCTGAGGCGCTGGCACAGACTTTTCCCAGACAAGCTGTGGCTGCCCCATCCCTGGCAGTGTTCAAGGCCAGGTTGGACACAGGGGCTTGGAGCAACCTGCTCTAGTGGAAGGTGTCCCTGCCCATGGCAGGGGGTTGGAACTGTATGAGCTTTAAGGTCCTTTCCAACCCAAACCAGTCTGAGATTCTATGTTTGGTCACTTTTAGCTTAGGAGTGGCTGAGTGGGGGTTCATACTGAGTTTATTTGTAGTTATGACTGCACCAGTCAGATTCTTTCAAGTAGTTGTTCTTATGTTAAATAGTTCTATTAGTTCTTAATTTTCTGTATAGCTGGAGGAGTCACAAAGCTATCGATGTGGGGGATGCACTCAATACCTTCACAAATTGCACCAAAGAGGATTTAAACCCTTCTTGTTATAAATACAGCCATTGAAATCACTTGTCCTTGTCCAAATGGCAAAAGCAGAGGGGAAGGGGCTGCGCTGACCGATGCCGAGGTGGTACCTGGGGCTGCGGGCGCTGCTTGGCAGGCACCTCACACACGGATGCTTTTCAGCCACCTCCTCCCACCACCGTTGCCCACCGGGAACCGCAGCACAAAGCCAAGCAGGGTTTAAGGCACTGCTGCCAAGGCAAGGGCAAAACTTCCGCCGGCAGGCCAGGAGCAGGCAGCAGGCCAGCGGGTCGCCTTGTCTGCAGGCAGCAGTGCAAATCTCCGCCCAAATTTTCCCTTTTTTGCCCTTTTTTCCTTTGCTTTTTTTCCTGGAATCCAGCCATTTGCGAGGGGAATGCTCTCTTCTTGCACTGTTTTTTCTTTCTTTCTAAGAGATGCACTAGAAAAACTTTCAGCAAGTACAAGGTACTATATAAATCTTATTTGGTTTTTAAAGTTATTTTCTTATTTATTTTTAACCTCTTTTACTGCTTCTCCAGATCCTTAGCAGTCAAGAAACAAAAAAGGGTGCTACACTTCAAGTTATGACAAAGGTCCCACCACCCTGACGACACTGAAGAGGAGAACAGATTTGGCATGAACAGTCACAGGAATTCATTCTGCTGCTTTGTGGGCCTTATTCCATGTACAGGGGGTCTGGCGTGTTCCTCAGAGAGACATTGCTTGATGGCTCTTATCACTGAAAAAGGGGAAAGGAAAGCATGGGAGAAATCACGGCCCCTTCACATTTCTCCACAACTTCCCAGCTCATAGAAGCACTTGCAGAAGGAAATATAAGGTCCTTTTTAATTAACTTTTCTCCCTCCACTTTTTTCCTCCCCACCATCTCTAGTTCTGGAATTTATCTCAAGTCCCACAGCAGTAATTTATTTTACCTCGATAGATAGACTAAATTATCCAAATTCAGAAGCTTGTACTTTTCCCCTTTTTTAGGTAAAACCAACAATGCTGTTGTTGGGAGATTTCCCAAGGGAAAAACAAACAATCCCAAACCACTCCATCCCGATTTGGAGTAACCCTTGCAGGAAGGGAAACCTCTTGCCTTTCAACCCATCAAGCCTTCCAGCCCCCCCATATCACCCTCTGCATTTCCTGATCAGCCTGCTTTGATCACACGAGAGGTGACTGGAGTCCAGATCTTGTCTTGACCACTTACTGGTGTCACTTCAGGTTTCCTCATTTGAGTAGTTTTCCTCTTCTGTATAAAACCCCATGTCAAACCACATCCATCCTTATGAGCAGTAAACAGTTGCATGCCTCTCTCCTAAGGTTTAAATTAGGATTTAATGAAGACTCAGAATTTAAGATTAAATGTTCAGCCCCTGGCTAATTCTGTTCAATTTGCTTGGCAAGCATCTGAGGTAAAATAATAAAACAAACCCAAAAGAATCCCCAAACAATATTTACATATTAGAGAACGCAGTGAATCCTACCTTGAAATGGCAAAAGAAACCCCCATCAAGCTCTGCTGTGCTTTCAGGCAGCCTCCTTTTATTGTAAAATTGTCCAAGTTCCTAAAAAGAAAGGGAAAAGCCCAAGATCACAATGTTTGGGATTGAAAAATAGTGAAATCCCTCAAATATTTGTGCTTGTCTCTTCTAGCAGCTCTCATGTGCATTACGGCTATGCATCTAGCTATGCTTCTATTCCACACCTCAGCACGGGTAAAGATCTGGAGTACAGAGCCCCTTTGCAGCTATTCTGCATCACTTTTCAAGAATTATATTTAAGGAATTACATAAAAATAGCGTTTACCTTCCACTTAGGTCTTTCATTACAATTCCAGACATTGGCTGGATCAAGTTTTCATTTTATAGTATTTCTCTTCCCTGTAGCAATGTCTTGTAAACATCCTACTTATTGATGACTATGAATGAAATGGAAAATCCAGTAAATATCTTACAGTATTAAGATTAAAAAAATAGCTGTGTTTGCTGCTTTATACAATGCACTTGCTAAGTGTGACTAATCTGAGTTTTTATTGCAGCAGTCTCTAAAATAAAGAGCTACAATTCCCCTTCCTTTATCATTCTTTTAAATAATGCACAGAAGTTCTAATAAACAATTTCGTCTGAAACACAGGGAGAAGGGAATGAAAAGCTGTTGGGATGTAGTGACTCACTGGATTATTGAAAACTCTGTGGCTGCAACTGTTTTGACTTGCCAATATATCTTTTCCCTCTGTTTTTAATAACAGGATCACTGTAGTGCTTTTATGAAAAATGAAATCACTTTCTTTTCCCATGGACAGAAATCTTTATAGAGGTTGGAGAAACAGAGCTAAAATGATGAGACCTTTAACACAGCTAAAGTCTGCCAGGCACAGATTTTTACCTATGTGAGCTGCAGAAACCTGTCTTCCCGTCTTAATTCTCACGACTTATCCCTTAGTGTACTTTTTCCCTTTCCTCCTTTGTTGTGAATAAACTCCCCTCAGAAATCAAGCACAAGGCTTGTGATATCTGGGGGAACCTTTGCTGCCACTGTGTGTAAAAGATGTGAATTGAAAGGCT
Source organism: Strigops habroptila (assembly GCF_004027225.2). Classification (NCBI taxonomy): domain Eukaryota; kingdom Metazoa; phylum Chordata; class Aves; order Psittaciformes; family Psittacidae; genus Strigops; species Strigops habroptila. The sequence continues at coordinate 4,460,671 of NC_044281.2, forward strand.
GTTCTGATGTGGAACATGAAGTAGATTACACCTCCCACCATGCCAAAAAGCACCGTTGTCAACATTGAACCAACTTGTTAATAGCCAGCTACCTCTCCCCTCACTTTTTGAAGTGTATCTACAACTAACTACAAGAAAAAGAGACATCAAACATGCCAAGAAGGGTTCCCCTCTAAGTAGATGCTCTGAACATCTCATCTCTCCGTAGACATGCAGAAGCATGGTGGTGTCAGCAGATCTCCAATACCATTGCTGACACCACACGACGTTTGAATGAATGAATGATTAGCTGTGGGATTCAGAAGGAGATTGTGTGTTTTGTTGATGCTTGACACGCTGACAAGCAGGTGAAATATGTTGCCCTGTAAACATAGTTCTCTCTGTTGATAGAGAGATGCACTGTGGAAAGGTATTAGTCACTGTAAACCCCGAGATACCCAACAAAGATGGATTTCAGTGAAAATGGAGTCATTAAACTAACCCATCCTCTCTTCACAGGCTCAGGCATAAAGGTAAATGTTGTATATTCACTTCTGTTAATCTCCATGCTTAAAGGCACCGGCACATGAAGCAAATAGCATTTCTGATACCACCATGTTCCTTTTAACTACTCTGGAAAACCTGAGCAGGGGTTGAGCCCCTCTCCCACTGAAATGCCACTTTAGCATCACTGATACAGATAGACAGATAGATATTCCCTCCATCATGTTTTGGGTGGGTATTTTTTTTTAGCTGAGGGTGTTAAGGGAGTGGAGCGTGCAGTGCATTAATCAATTCAGAAGCAAAATTCAGTCCCAGAGATAATCCTTGTCCTCTCAAAACTTGAACCTAAGAGAGCCCAAGGGGTAAAATAAAAGGTCATCTTCTGTTGGTCATTAGTCATTCGCTTTGCTTATCCTGACAAGCATTGCAGAAAAGGTGGCCTACAGCAGAGTATGCTTCAGATAAGGAATAACTCTTGATCTAGTCATTCCTGGGGCTGTTTAGTCCTTCAAGTTTTGGACATATTAAGGAAAGCCTCCACAATGCACACAACTGCAGTGAAAAAAGAGGTTATGGCTAGAACATTAGGAACCCACTTAGTCTATGTGTGCACAGAGAGATGATCATACTGTTTGTTTGCCTTGGCAAAACCTGTCTTTCCACCCCACTTGGTGTGAATCCATCAACTGCAAGGTGCAGAACTGGTCCCTCAAAACTTTGTCTTTCCCTCCCACTCTGAATATTCTTGTCATACAGAGTAGGAATCAAAAATGAGCCGGTGGCTTCTTAGCAGAAGAAAAACCATCATCTCTTCATTGCTTGACCTTGTGCAAGAAAGCTGAAGTACCCGAAACTCCTGTTTTCCCATCTTGAGATACCATTTGTGCCGATAAGCAAATTTCCACAAAGGAAAGGTGAGTGCTCTGCTGTGATATGGATTCATCTGTCCTACAGCATCAGGTAAAGGTGAAGGCAGCTTGCTACCACACGCACTCAGGCACAATAGTTTGCATCTATTCAGAGTTTTTGGTTTCAGGAAACGAAAAGAAAGCAAACAAAAGAAGGTAATTACCAATCATTTCACATTCAAAATGAAGTAAAACAAAGCAGTGTAGGCAAATGGGCAGCTTTGCACTGTGCCAGGCAAAATAACATGGCGTGTTTTCACCTCTTGAAATTGCTGTCACCAATGAGGCTTTTTATTCTGTTTTTAGAGCAGGGAAAACGTATGGCATAACCACTTCTCCAGGCCTTGGCAGCCCAAGGGTCACCCCAGCGGGTGCATAGCACATGGGATATGGTGGGGCATTGCGGGCATCCTGGCTGGGGCATGACATCATAGAATCAACCAGGTTGGAAAATGGAAAAGACCTTTAAGATTGTCAAGTCCAAGCACTGCCAGGACTACCACTAACCCATGGCACTGAGGGCATCATCTACACGGTGTGTGAACACTTCCAGGGCATCTGCACACTGAATCTGAGCATGTTCACCTGATATAGTCACCCACCACCCTCGGGTGCCTGCCGGAAGGCCCGGGTGCTCCCAAAACCGCTTGCAACAGGGAGTCTATTGAAAGTACCTCGGCTCGGCACCACAAAAAGGCAGTTAAAAAGCTCCTGCGGTACAACACTGCCCTCTCACGGCTCCTCTGCTGCCAAAACATAACATTTACAGGGGCATACAGGCAACCCCAGCCTAAAACCCTTTCGTTATACCCCCTATAGCTCTAGCATCGCTGGGGGGTGTACCCTATTTTGTATGGGGACAGGGAGCTGCAGGGATCCCTCCACCTGCATCCCTCATCAGCTCCCCAGGCTGAAGGTGGGATGGGTGGGTTTGACTCCTGCTTTGCATCCGCTGAAACCAAAGGGAGAGCTGAGCCACAAATGCCTGGCATGGTCCAACACCCTGTTTCCACATCAATGCCACCCCAGGTTTATGCAGCCGCAAAACTAAACCCCATCAGCTGCTGCTGACACATGTCCTCCTTGTTTTGACCTTGCCATGCAAACTGAAGAGAGGCAATTTTCCCTCTTAACATGGAAAAACTTGCCTTGGTAACATCAGTCGGGTAAAGGAGATGTTTGCCTGGAGTGGGTGTCCTGGATAGGTGAGAGGGCAGCAGGATTTACCACTGTGGATGCCTGGGAAAACCAAGCTGGGTCCTGTCTCAAGCCCCTGATGGATGGCTCAGGGCATCAGGGCAGCAGACACAGCTGGTATGGATGGCAAAAAACCCCAAAGCAGTACAGTCCATGGTCTCCCTGCCCCTTCACCCTGGATCCAAGATGGGTTAAGAGGCCCCCATGGCATTGCCCATCCTTCTCCCCCACACTGACCACAGGGTTTTAACCCTACTTTGGCTGTGCCACGAAGGGTGGGAGGTTGCTCTCTGCCCAGTCTCATTCCCACCAGCTCATGCACATTGCTTTGGCTCAAGCATATAATTCATGTCAATATCAAATGGTGCATATTCAGCCTGCCTGAGCTGGAAATCAAATGTTTGCATCCCCATCAGGTAGCTGTGTCCCCTGAGCTCTGTCTAGCAGCTCTGCTCTGTATAAGCAATTCCTGGATTCACTTTTCAAGCAAATAACTCCCTGTGCACCTCAGGCACTTTTACCAAACAAAAGGAGTGTAAGATGCAACTAAAACCTCACCATAGAGCCATCTCTGTTACAGAGCTCAGACTCCTGAGCTGAGAACCAAGGCCTGCCAGAGCAGGACAAATAACGGGCAGGGTTTTGCTGAGAGACCAAGGTCTCTTGGACTTATTCCTGATAAGGAAATAAATGGCCAGCAAAGAAGTCTAATGGTGCTTCTGCACAGGCAGAGTTTTGTTCAGTATTAGCTGCAACACACCTCAATGTCATCGCATTGGGAGTGCAATGCTCTCTCAGTGGAAAGTAAATAGATTATGGACTAAACTATGTACAATAAATAGTCCATTACTGAATATATACTTCACAAATTAGTCACTGACATCAGCTAATGACATAGTCTCAAGCAAAGAGGCCTGAATCAGTTTTACAGAGGCAACCAATCTTGATCTCTGCCATCTGCAGCGTCCTCCCACTCTTGTTTCTTCCAATAAAACCTATTTTGCAGGTGCAATTATTCAGCGGCTGGGATTAACCCATTGCTCTGAAGGATGAAATTAAGGTAATCAACTGTATTCATCTTAGTGTGTCTTTTGCGGTGCTCTGGGTTATAAATACAAGATAAAACATTATTGCAGGAGGCAAATATTTAACAAGGTATCAGCCAAAGAGACAAGAGTTCTAAATACATGAGGATGCTATTGCTGAGAGTGGGACTATTGGGGAGCCCCATCATGCACATCAAGACTAATAATAGGTAATTTCGTTATCTCTGCCAAAATGTGCCACATCCCTGGCTGCCAATGTCATTCCCAGCACTGCAGGGTTTTTCCTTCTCCTGCACGCTGTAAAGAAGACATCCCTGCTTTTCACTCTATCCTCCTGCCCTTGGTCTGATCCAGAGCCCATGGGTCCTGCTAACGAGAAAGCTCAGAAGTCCAACAGGAATATAGGCACTACCTACAGCCTGGGCATGCAGCTAGCCTGGGACGAGCCTGTGCATCCTTACTGCAGGACTTCAGAGGATTTGTTTTCAGGCACCAAATTCCCTTTTGCTTTCCAGAATGGAGGCTTGAACAGCCACATCCCAAGGGATTAGTTGCCTCCCTGCCCCCGGTGATGCACAGGTACTGCAGCCCCCTCAAATGAGAGCCCCTCAGTAGTCGTGCTGCTCCAAATCATCTGTCAGGTTGAATTTAGCTGCCTGCCCTGCTGCTCACCTCCTGGTTTGATATTGCCCTTCGCCTCCTGCACAAGCATGGCCAGGCAAGGTTGCTGATGTGCCTCTAAGACTAATTATTCAGTAACAAGGGGCCACATCCCCTTGTTGGATGGCTCAGGACACAGCGCTGAGCTCCATGGGGACCAGCAGAACAAACATCAGCACACAGCCATAAGACCAGCATGGAAATGGAGAGCATTCGCAGGGTCAGGGTAAGAGTCCATACATGTGATACCTGCAATCATCATATGTATCATGTGTCCCTCAACACAGTGATGAATTGGACCTAAAGAAAAAGGGTTTTCTAGTTTTAGAGGAAATCGCAGGTCTTTAAAACTGCTTCAGGTCAGAAAAGGTGGTTTTTGCAAACCATAAGACTTTTTGGCAAAGGTCTCAACCCCAGCCAGGGTGCCCTCACTAGCACCAAGAGCTAGGATGCCCATCCCCGTGGCAGCAGGGAAGCTGTCTGGGGTAGATGGCAATGCTGGAGTTTCCCACTAGCCGGGGAAATTCGCTGCACCCCTAGGAGATTTCCACCAGGAAAGGAAGGTTTAGAAATGCTTTAGAAGTACAAAAAGGGATTACAGCATCCAATCCCTGCACTGAATGTAAGTAGCTCTTCGACTTAATACTCATTGCCTACTCTTTGTAAAATTCTTGGCATTCCCAGAGTCTTCTTTTTCCTATAGCTCCATTCAAAACCCATAGGAAGATCAGAGGCATTTCTAAACCAAGACACACCAGACCACGCTGTCTAATTGAAACCAATGGAGTGCTGTGCTCCAAGGTTTCGTCAGCGGGTTCTCTCCTGGCAAATAAATCTGAGCCTTCAGCTAACCCAGAAAAAGGTCAGCCAAGCCATCAAACATTTCAAAGCACAATTAAGACCCCAAATGAGAGAAGTTAAAGTTTAATGATGAAACTTCACTGCCAGTTGATGCTCACCAATTACAAGGGTCACTTGAAATACAATCAGCAGAACCACTGCACGTGTCAGAAACCTGTCTCTGCTGATGGGCATTAGGAAATGGTTTTAGTGAGCAAATAACCTTGTTATACGACTGCTGCTATTAAAAAAGAAGGGGGAGATAAAGAAAAAGCAATTTGGGCTGTAGCTGAAAAAGGCAGAAGCTACTTTGAGTCTGAAGAACTTGAACTTCATGTGTTTGGAAGCCCTTAAAACAATTTGGCTCCCATGCAGGTATGGTTGTCCAGAAGTCAGAAATTAACTCTCCATCCCAGAAACATAGCACTTAAGGATAAATCAAAGACCAAGGGGAAAAAAAATAGTCCATGAAGTAGTCTAATTCAAAAATACCAAGTATTTTCTTTCTAATAAAGCTGAAATCTTATACAGATAATCAAATTTCCCTACCTTACGAATTCTTTGGTGTGGCATCCTGTGCTTAAGGTTAAAACAAAAAGAAACACAAAGTCAAAACTAAAGAAGGTTCAAGTGAAGCGTTTCAGCATCAAAATGAGCAGGTAACAAAGATTTAATGTTTCTCATTTTTCTGTTCACCACCCATTACATCTGACAGTACTGCAATGTGTTTGATTTGAACAAACCCAGTCCTTTCCAACAGCAAAATGTTTCATGGGAAGCTGTCTTCACTGCCATCCTGGCTAGGCTTTGTGTCAGAAGAACGGCACTGAAATACCATGGTGCTGAGATGAACTCCATACGGGTGAATTTATTGCCAGCAACAAAAGGAGGGGGGAAGTATCTGATCTCCAGTACCTTTCCTACCAAGCTGCCACAGCAAGGACTGTCTTCCATTAAAAACCAAGGATTTGCCAGGATAGGCCTTTCCCTGTATCAGCCAAGGAAGATATTTCAGGATATCAGATGCTGAGGGAGAGGGAGAGGTTGTAGCACATGGTGTTCTTCTCTGTATCCTCTTCAGTCCTTGTGGGTGCTTTGGGGAGGAGGATGAGGAAAGGAAGAAAGGGGCAAAAGCAAACTCTATACTAGGGACTATCAATCTCATAATGGAAGGAGAATTTCAGCTTTGGGCTTTTCATCTCCTGCCTAAAGAAGTGGCATAAGAAAAATCAACAGCAACTCTGTCAAATGCAAACTGACTAAAGAACCAACAGTGAAGCCAAAAGCAAATCTGAGGTTTACTGACACAATTTCTATCACTGGAAAACAGGCAAAACACCGTTGAAGATAACAGAGTTTGGCTCCTTTTTTTTGGCAAGACAAAAATCTGGCTCATTTATTTCATGTTCTCAGACATATTATATAAAACCCCAACAGATTCTCAGCTGAAATGCCACCTCGACACATTGGCAATCTACTTTCATTATATTCATCTTCATTTTTGGTGTAGGTTATGAATATATAATCTAAATCATAACATCAAGGTTTCTCCATGGTAGTAAGAGGTGACATTATAAGGCATTACACTACAGTTTGTAATGCCAGTGGAATAATTCTGAATCAAGGGTTACAACAAAATTCTTGATAGAGGAAGATGTTATGGGAAGTGGCTACTTCCATCCCAAGCTATTAAACTTTAACAACTCAGATATGACTTCGGGTTTCCTAAAAGGCTGGCTGACACAGAAAGTTTCTGGCATTCCTATATTTTAGTAGCCAGAACAAAAGTGTCTAGAACATAGTTGCTATTTCATTTAGACAAGAAGAGATACAAAATAAATACAAAATGGGTTATTGGTGGCAGACTGAAAGAAATGCTTGCTGCTGAGCTTAGGTTCCGGATAGCAAATCTCATCAGTCTGCCTGCTGGCTAATCCCTTAAATATACTTATTTACACTAGAAACTGCAAATGACATAGCAGAAATAGGAAGATAAATTGAGGATATACTTAATGAATTATATAGAAAATGAGCAAGAAATGTCCTATAATTATTCCAGGCTGTTGAGCTGGTTTCCTAGCTGATTTTAAAGACCTCCTCTGGAGCAATAAGTTAAGACAACTATTGGTATATGTACTTTCTTTAATAGCCAACTCAGTGGGGCTCCCAGCACATGCTCCAGGCTTGCCTTTCTGCTTCTGTCAGCTCATCAGCACAGTGCAGCATGGCAAGGCAAGGGACTTCTGTAATGCTGCCTCTGAGAAGCCTGATGAACCTCTTTAGGAAAGCATCTCCACAAAAGCGATTTGTCTTCATTCATTATTGTACCTGGAAACACCAGAGTTGCCTGTAGAAATAACACATGAGTTCATGTTTGCCTCAATGGCTTCAGTGCATGGAAATACCCAACAGCTTTTGTCTGTTTGGGTTCTTTGTGTTTAAAGACATTTAAGTCGGTACAACTTAACGTGGATTTCAAATGCTCTTTTATGATCTGGGGCACAAGAACTGATGTTCTTATGTAGTTTAGTCACTAAAGTCTGACCTACGAAAAAAGGCCTTGCAAACCCCACTGTATTTCTGTGCTCCCTTGGTGGGCTGAGCTGTGCATGTCTGCGCTATTCACCTTGCAGAACGACCACAAAGAACTATCGCATTAAGCATCAAGAAAAGGGGAAGGGAGTAAAGGCATGAAGTGGTACCAAAGCAAACCAGAGATTACTTCTGCCATTTCCACAATGGCCTTGGAATGGCTATTAAATAATAAAGTTATTAAAATGCCAGTTAAAAACCATTAGGCAGCCCTGGTTTAGAAACTATTTGAAGACCTCATGGTGCCTGATAATAAAAAGCAGCATGAGAATGAGGAAAGGGAGGCATTGTAATGATTCACTTGACGAGAAAGCCATCCCCTCAGGGTTAGGGTTCCAGCTCTCGGACCTGGCCCTCAATGGCCACTTTATGGACTATAGTAATTTCTTGGTAATTACTTGGTAATTACATGGTATAGTAATTAACAGCTTTACCTCCACAGGTCTGAGGAACAACCTGACCCTGCAACTCCCTTCCATCTGGATCAGTAAGGATCATACTCACAATCATGAAAAAAACCTTTCCCCTCCTCTCCCCCTTTATATTCCGTATTTAAATGTAGTATATTACTATATATTAGCATATTCCTCTTAAAATCCTCATATATTCAAAACAATAAGAGATAACGCACAGATCTGGTTTTCCTGGTGTTTGACCACCCCTCCTCCAGCATCCCGATACAACCAGCTCCTACTAGACAGAGACCTTCATCTCCCACCCCATCTCACCAGCTGCATATTGTAACTGTTCATTGATCCAGAGCTAAACCATAATATCCATAATATACTCCAGTCCATAATATTAGTGGACAGTCAACATCCAGCCTAGAGGCCCAAGACTGGAATCTCAGAGCACGTTTGGATGCTTTGTTTTAGGCACTAGATGTCAGTGTTTTACCTTCTCTTACATTTGCCAGCACACGGTGAATGAAGTTACCAATAAATAAAAGATGTAAAGCATCTTCAGTTTAAAATAGAGGAGCCCAGTCACACTGATGCATGACACCAAAGTTTATCTAGAGCGGAAAATACACCTAATGTTGCTAAGAGCTGCTTAACAGACCTAGCCAAGAGTTTTTAATAGAAGGAAGGAAACATACCTGTTTCTTCAAAAGCTTTTTTCTACATTGCACAACATTCATCGGGAGTTTGACCTGGAAAAAGAAATTGGATAGTTTCTTAGCTCTATGGAAAAGTTTTATTGGAAGCAGTTTTCCTAAGAACTTGAACTGTTTAAGTCCAGGTAATAAAATGGGTTTCAAATACATTGACAACATTAATTGAAAGCTGGTATCTTCAACATGTGGCTTTTGAACTTTTATGTGGCTAAGCAAGGGTGGATTGCCATGTTGGTGACACATGTTGAGGAGGGCATCCCATGTAGGTGATGCCCAGCATGAGCTTCTGTCCTGAACCTTAGGCCTTAGCATCAGGGTCTGGACATTTGCACTTAGGGAACTTGGTTCTGGGGCATGTGAGAGTGCCCTCTACGTTGGCAGTTCGCAGATGGCTTTTTAAGTGCCATGTTGGTGGCACCATTCTGGAGAGCACCATACGTAGGACATGCCCAGCTGCTGATTTCTATCCTAATACATTAGGCTTAGGAGCAGGCTCTGGACTTTCGCACTTAGGGAGCTGGTTTCTGGGTCACCAGAGAGTGCTGTCCAGTGAGGCTTTAGACAGATGGAGTTTTAGGTGGGTAAGTGAGTGAGGATGCTCATGTTGGTGGCACTGTTCTGGAGCTCACTATGTGTAGGTGATGCCCAGGAGCAGCTTTCTGTCCTGGCACCTAAGGCATCAGTGTCTGGACGTTTGCACTTAGGGAGCTGGTTCCTTGGTCACTGTAGAGTGCTGTCCAGTGCGGCTTTAAACAGGTGGAGGTTTATGTGGGTAACTAAGTGAGGATACCCATGTTGTGGCATCGTTCTGGAGGACACCATGTGTAGGTGATGCCCAGCTCCTGATTTTTGTCCTAACACATTATGCTTAGGAGCAGGGTCTGGACATTCGCACTTAGGGAGCTGGTTTATAGGGCGCCTGAGAGTGCACTCCATGTAGGCAGTACGCAGATGGACTTTTATGTCTGTAAGTGAGGATATCCATGTTGGTGGTACTGTTGCAGAGGGCACCCTGTGTAGGTGATGCCCAGCAGCAGCTTTCTGTCCTGGCACCTTAGGGTTAGCACCAGGTCTGGACATTGGGACTTAGGGAGCTGGTTTAGGGGCCAGCGGAGAGTGCTGTCCAGAGAGGCTTAGGTTTAGGTGCGGTAAATAAGGACTGGTGTCGGGGCTGCGGGAGCTGTGTGGGCCGAGCCGGCTCCTCGCCGCTGTGTTTGGCCATAGAAGCGTCGCCCCGTGCCTACCATCCCCAAGGAGCTGGCAGGGGCTGTGCCCCGGCCCCGGGTCGCCGTTTCACCACACGTCGCTCCACGACCGTGCTGCGGGACCGGCGGCACGCGCCGAGGGGCTGCGGGACCAGGGACTCGCGGGCCGCGGGTCTGGTGCTGCAGAGCGGTTCTGAGGTTCACGCGTGTTTGGTGACCTGTGCCTGGGGAAATGCGGGGTGATGTGATGGGGGAGCGGGGCGGCGAGCGCGCTGAGCCCTCCCCAGTGGATGGAGCCCGGCGCGGTCCTTCCTGGGAGCAGGGAACCGCGTTTCCAGGCTGTTCACGCACAGCCGGCTCCGTTCTGCAGCGGCACCAGCGCCGGGCACACAAAGCCCCACCGGGAGCCGGGAGCCTCGGGGCGTCCGTCGGTGCCGGGGCTGGGGCTGCCCCCGGCTTTGCTGCTCGGGGCGCTCCGTACGGGGGTCATTGCCCAGAACCGGCCCCGTGGGGCTCCGGCTGACGCGAGGGGCGGGGATGGGTCCCGGCGGAAGGTCCCGGCGCCGTCCGGCGCGGGGAGAAACCGCTGCCGAGAGCCAGAGCCGCGGTTAAACGGGAAGAGAGGAGCGGTGCTGGTGGGAACCGGTGTGGAAGTGGCGGTGCCGGGGCTTTACTGGAGCTTTCAGCCCAGCTCCGCGAGTTCTGCCCGGGAAGGAAGGAAGGGAGAGGAGAGACGCGCCGGCGGGTGCGGGCATGGAGGCTGCGGGTGTCGGGGCTGCGGGGCCGCCGCGGTCCGGGAGATGAGCGGGCGGGCGATGGGACCCGGGGCGGCCCCGGCGGGCGGGGCGGGGCCTGTGTGATTAGGGGCGGGTGATGCTGGTTGTGGGCGGGTCATATTATAAAAGGAGGGGGCGGTGCGATGGCTATAAAAGGAGAGGGTGTGGCAAGCCGGGGCGTGTCTCCGGCGGCTCCTTCGGTCGGGGTGAGTGCGGGCAGCGGTGTCGCCGCCGCTCCCCGGGTCCTCGGGGGGTGAAGTCCGGCGGGCCGGAGCCTCTCGCCCGAGCCGGCTGCCGCTTCCCGGCCCCTTCCGAGCAGTTTTGGGCTCCAGGAGGCCCTGCGGCTCCCCAGAGCCGGGCTCGAGAGCGGGCTCTGGGACCGGGGCGAGCCCCGCGTTCCCGGGACGGGGCTGCCGGGGGTCTCCAGACCCCGCTACCCGAGAGAGCCGAGCCCTGCGGGGCTGGACACCGGCTCCGGGGCTCCCCGAGAGCGTGGGACTTGTCCGCGGGGAGGGCACCCCGGGCACCGGCACACGCGGCCGAGTCCCGGGAGCGGAGTTCGACAACTGAGCCTGGCCTGGAACCGGGCTCGGAGCTGAGCAATAAAAGTCCTGAGCGTTGGAGCCTGGAACCAACCGGCTCCTGGGGCCATTTCGGGTTCAGAAGCAGAGACCGGGTCCTGCGGTATGGGGGCTCGAAACCGGGGTCACTAAAGCCAGATTTGGGGATGAGAAATGGAGACCAATCCCCGCGTGTTGGAGTCTGGGCCCCGGCGCATGTGGTCAGTTGTGAGGCTCAAAGAGAGCCCAAGTCCCGCATTTGGCTTCTCAAAAGCCGGGTTCAGAGCTCAGGAACAAAGTCCCGTGTATGGAAGCTTTAACATGAGGCGACTCGTTGGGCTGATGATGGGGCTCAAGAAACACAGACCAAGTCCCGCCTTTTGCTGTTCAGCAGCAGAAACCGGCCCCGTGGGGCTCCGGCTGACGCGAGGGGTCGTTGTGAGTCCGGGTGGAAGGTCCCGGGGCTGTGCGGCGCGGGGAGAAACCGCTGCCGAGAGCCAGAGCCGGGGTGAAACGGGTAGAGAGGAGCGGTGCTGGTGGGAACCGGTGTGGAAGTGGCGGTGCCGGGGCTTTAGTGGAGCTTTCGGCCCAGCTCCATGTGTTCTGCCCGGGAAGAAAGGAAGGCAGAGGAGAGACGCGCCGGCGGGTGCGGGGATGGCGGCTGCGGGTGTCGGGGCTGCGGGGTCGCCGCGGTTCGGGGGATGAGCGGGCGGGCGATAGGACCCGGAGCGGACCCGGCGGATGGACGTTTGCAATTAGGGAGCTGGTTTATGGGCGTCTGAGAGCGCTTCTTTGCGAGGTCGTAACCAGATGGAGTTTAGGTGGCAAACAAGGTCTCATTGCCGTGTGGGTGGCACCGTTCCGGAGTCTCCATGCGATTAAGTTGAAATTTCCATAAATCTTCATAAACCCTCTGGATTATTTGTGGTGGCTCCAGCTCCAGAATGAGCAGTGAGATGAGTGGGAGCAATGTGCTCACAGGTGAGCTTTGTTACCCTCACCAGGCACCAGAAGGTTCCCTGAAGCTGTTGGTTGTTCTGAGAGGTTGGGCTTGCAGAGGGAGGTGTGTAGGAGTTGGGTTCATTCCATTTTGTGTTCCTGAGATAAAAGTATGAGTTGAATTGGGCTTTACTTTGGGAGAAACTAGTTCTGGTTTTGTTGGAGTGCTGGGGTCTGCTGATGTACATGGGCTTCTCCTTGGCTTCTCCACTTGCTGCCTTGAGCCTTCTGTGTGCTTCTGAGGGAGAGTTTAGTGCTGCCTTGTTCCTTGAGGGCTAGAACAACAGCATGGCAGAGAAAGGAGGTAAGGAAAACTGGAAGGAATTTGCATGCTGCCCTTAGAGTGGGATACAGAAGGAAAGCTGGCTCTTTGCTGAAGGTCTTAAACCTCTGAATGCTTAGTTTGTCCTGAGGGTATCCAGTGATGGTGCCCTTCTTGGAGCAGGGTTTGTGTGTGCCCTGTGCTGTGGTGGGGGTAGCCAGTAGGTTATGTGCTGTAGAGAAGTTGCTTGCTGTGTTTTAGAGCCTGGTTGTGCTACCTGTTGTTAGTGTGAATGATGCTTGCATTAGCACCAGGCAATGACCAAATGCATGTTGTGTCTTTGTTAATAGGTGCTTTTTGCTTAGCTGAGTGATCCCTGTTCCTTGCACTGAAACATGGAGGAGTCTAGAGCAATGACATTGGGCTCTGTGCCTGTGGTTGTTGCTAACAGCACTGACTTGCTGGCCCCAAAACCCCTTTTGCTCTACCCCTCCTTTAAATAGTCCATATATTCTTTGGACTATGGCTTGCTTACAGCATGCAGCAATAACACGAGCTGTATCTGACCATGATTTTGTGTTTCAAAGCATCTCATGTGAGTGGCTGGTGTCACTGTCACCATTTATAATGAGGGAGAAATAAGCACAGAGCAGACGGATAACATGGTGAGAGTTTCCAAACAAGTCTGCAGAGGAACTGAGTCTGAGTGTGAGACCTTTCCATGAGCCCTGTGCCTCCTCTTCTCTTCCCCAGGTGCTGCCCTGGGCTGTGATAGCCCAAAACAGAAGGAAAGAGAATGGCTCATTGGGTACCCAGGTGCTGCAGAAACAAGTGCCTGGGCCAAAGGGCTGATGAGCTCTTACCCACACCTGATCTCAGCCTGCCTTGGGCCTCCTTGCTCTGCCTGTGAGAGGGGAAACTGAGGCACGGAGCTGCTGGGTCATCTCCAGGGCTTGCAAAATCCCTGCTGGTGCAAGCATCAGGTAGATGCCTGTTGGAAACTGCAGCACTGTGTTCCCTTTGGGGTGTCAGCTGGCTGAGGGAGGAAGGTGTGTTGGCATTGCTGTTCTCAAAGGAAGGAATGGGATGCTATTTTGGAAGCTAAGGAAAGCTTCGAGGCAAGTCCTGCTTCAGGATGCGCAGCAGGCGAGTAGGTGTGTCTGGATGCAAAGTGCAAGGATGCTGGTGGATGTTGTGGACTGCCCAAGATGGGATTGGTTTTCGGCTGAGGTTGTGTTAGGGAATCCTGATGGACATTCTGGATGGGCCGGGCAATATTTCCTGTGTCTCCACAGTTGGGGTTTTACAGAAGCCTCATCCTGTTGAATGTAGCTGTAGTTGAGTTATACATGAATAATCCCTGCTGCTGGGCCTGCTATGGAGCAAGGTGCCAAGTATGTATAAATCAGTCATGCTATTGATTAGTTGTGTTCCTTGCCCACAGCTCATTTACCTGCTGGGACTACAAGTATCCCTCATATGGTTAAAGAGTAGGTGTCAGAATATGCCGAGCAGGAGAGGTTCATGTCTCTCCAAAAGAGCCTTTACCTCTTGTTAAATGGATCAGAAACCCTTTTAACAGAGAGGATGAGCAAAGTCTGGTTTGTTGAACATGACACTCTTTGCCTCAGCAGGGATATTCCTGCAAACCCTTCATCTCGGGTCTTTAAATCAGAGGAAGATTCAGGTTGTGTCCTTGGTAAAGCCCCTGCGCTGGGTCTTTTCCCGGCTCTCCATCTCTCCCCTTAGAGCTTTTCTGGAATGATTTCAGTGGTCTGTGCCTCAGTTTCCCCACCTGTACACCAGGAACAACAGCCATTTCCCTGCTTCTATGGGGTTTTCAATTGACTTGTTATTTAACCCCCTCTATGTTTCTTTGGGAAGCAGCTACCACTACTAAATAGTAGAGTCCTTTTCAGTCTCATTCATTCTGTGCTGCAGCAAAATAGAGTGTGCCAATGACCCCTCCTCCACAGACAGTAACAAAAGGGTACAAAGGAAAAAGGGGAAACAGGAAAGTCTGAGCCATTTTTCAGGTTCCAGCACATTCTCCACAATGTTTGCATCTTTTTGGCTCCTGATGTTCTGAAGAGCTTTGATGATGCTGGATTTGTGTTAGCAAATAGGTTTAGACCACTCCAGTAATGCTTTTGCTGGTCTAGTGGTGTCAATTCTTTTTTTTCCTCAGCCTTGTTGCTGCTCTTGTCTGCATGTGATCATCCAGAGCAAGACTAGAGGAAATCCAGGGAAGACTGCTGGAATCCCTTCCATCCTCTCCCTCCATACCAGAAACTTGATCATCTGACAGTAGTAATATTTCTATGCTTTTATACATCATACGTAACCCATGAAATTGCTTTATTTCCAAGTTACCCTCATGTATTACCCAGAAGCAACGAGAAATTGTGGTTTAGCTTGTATACACATATTGATGAGAAATCTGAAACATGTTTTTCTGTAGAAAATACCATGTTTATATCAGACTCAAATCTATCTGGAAAAGATGATGTTCCTTATGCTCCTGCTGAAGTGTGTAGAAGAGATCCCAAGCAAGGATGGCTCTGTCTAATAACAAGTAGTATTAGTCTGGGACATTTTATTCACTGGAAAGGCTTCTGAAGAAAAATATCAGCATATTGGAATGTGATGGGAGATGTAAACGGCTTTGCTAATGTTTATTGGGACTTGGATGCTTGTGGTGGAAGGAGAACAGAAAGAAGTAGACGTGTTGCATGAGCTGAAGAAAGTGAGATGGGTGCTTAGTAACTTTGAAATAACTTTGAATTCTTAAAGCTTGTTCTGAAGAAGTTTCATTGCTCCTTTTGCTAAGGACGGGTTTCTGTTGGCCTGAGAAAAGCGTTTCTAATATGAAGGAGCGGTAGCACTGTGATTTGAAGTATGGCACTCTCTATCTACCTTCCCTTTCCTAGCAGTTCATCTGTTTCTTCTGGTTAAGCTTTGTACTGGGATTTGCAGGTGATATCTCAGAAATGTCCAGTCTGCCTTGCAATGATTTCTCTCTAAACTGGAAATGCAGAGGAGTGACCACTGCAGGTTGTAAGGGTTGCACTGGGAAGAGACATGTTTTGTCCTGGTCGGTTGGAGGCTGAGTTGGGAGGAGGCGAATGGATGGAGTGATTACCATGAGCAGAAAAGGCCTGATAATATCTCCTGTTCAAGATGTTGCAAACAAGCGGAGGAATGGTTTTTTGTGGCAGATTGTTATGTTGCTTTGGGTTTGATGCTGTATTTTTTGAGGCTTCTCTAATCTAGTTGTAGCAGTTGTGTAATGCTCTTTCCACAGAACACACGGTGTAATGAAACATGAAGGATTGTGCTCTTTTCTGATCTGTTTAAATGACTTACTTAACCTTGGGTTTTACTGAGCATGTCAGGATTGGAGACACACCATGAGGGACAACTAGAATGTAATAGGAAGGAATAGACCTCTCTGGAGTAGTCAAGCTGTGAGATTAAAAACAATTGTTGTCTCCAATCCTGACATGCTCAGTAAAACCCAAGGTTAAGTAAGTCATTTAAACAGATCAGAAAAGAGCACAATCCTTCATGTTTCATTACACCGTGTGTTCTGTGGAAAGAGCATTACACAAACTGCTACAACTAGATTAGAGAAAGCCTCAAAAAATACAGCATCAAACCCAAAGCAACATAACAATCTGCCATCAAAAAACCATTCCTCCGCTTGTTTGCAACATCTTGAACAGGAGATATTATCAGGCCTTTTCTCGCTCATTGGTAATCACTCCATCCATTCGCCTCCTCCCAACTCAGCCTCCAACTGACCAGGACAAAACATGTCTCTTCCCAGTGCAACCCTTACAACCTGCAGTGGTCACTCCTCTGCATTTCCAGTTTAGAGAGAAATCATTGCAAGGCAGACTGGACATTTCTGGATATCACCTGCAAATCCCAGTACAAAGCTTAACCAGAAGAAACAGATGAACTGCTAGGAAAGGGAAGGTAGATAGAGAGGTGCCATACTTCAAATCACAGTGCTACCAGCTCCTTCAATATTAGAAACGCTTTTCTCAGGCCAACAGAAACCCGTCCCTTAGCAAAAGGGAGCAATGAAACTTCTTTCAGAACAAGCTTTAAGAATTCAAAGTTATTTCAAAGTTACTAAGCACCCATCTCACTTTCTTCAGCTCATGCAACTACACGACTACTTCTTTCCTGTTCTCCTTCCACCACAAGCATCCAAGTCCCAATAAACATTAGCAAAGCCGTTTACATCTCCCATCACATTCCCAATATGCTGATATTTTTCTTCAGAAGCCTTTCCAGTGAATAAAATAGTCCCAGACTAATACTACTTGTTACTTAGATAGAGCCATCCTTGCTTGGGATCTCTTCTACACACTTCAGCAGGAGCATAAGGAACATCATCTTTTCCAGATAGATTTGAGTCTGATATAAACATGGCTATTTTCTACAGAAAAACATGCTTCAGATTTCTCATCAATATGTGTATACGAAGCTAAACCACAATTTCTCAGTTGCTTCTGGGTAATACATGAGGGTAACTTGGAAATAAAGCAATTTCATGGGTTACGTATGATGTATAAAAGCATAGAAATATTACTTACTGTCAGATGATCAAGTTTCTGGTACGGAGGGAGAGGATGGAAGGTATTCCAGCAGTCTTCCCTGGATTTCCTCTAGTCTTGCTCTGGATGACCACGTGCAGACAAGAGCAGCAACAAGGCTGAGGAAAAACAAACAAGAATTGACACCATTAGACCAGCAAAAGCATTACTGGAGTGGTCTAAACCTATTTGCTAACACAATCCAGCATCATCAAAGCTCTTCAGAACATCAAGGAGTGCCAAAAAGATGCAAACATTGTGGAGAATGTGCTGGAACCCTGAAAAATGGCTTCAGACTTTTCTGTTTCCCCCTATTTTCCTTTGTACCCTTTTGTTACTGTCTGTGGAGGAGGGGTCATTGGCACACTCTTTTTGCTGCAGCACAGAATGAATGAGACTGAAAAGGACTCTTTACTATTTAGTAGTGGTAGCTGCTTCCCAAAGAAACATAGAGGGGGGTTAAATAACAATAGTCAATTGAAAACCCCATAGAAGCAGGGAAATGGCTGTTGTTCCTGGTGTACAGGTGGGGAAACTGAGGCACAGGCCACTGAAATCATTCCAGAAAAGCTCTAAGGGGAGAGATGGAGAGCTTGGAAAAGACCCAGCGCAGGGGCTTTACAAGGACACAACCTGAATCTTCCTCTGATTTAAAGACCCGAGATGAAGGGTTTGCAGGAATATCCCTGCTGAGGCAAAGAGTGTCATGTTCAACAAACCAGACTTTGCTCATCCTCTCTGTTAAAAGGGTTTCTGATCCATTTAACAAGAGGTAAAGGCTCTTTTGGAGAGACATGAACCTCTCCTGCTCGGCATATTCTGACACCTACTCTAACCATATGAAGGGATATTTGTAGTCCCAGCAGGTAAATGAGCTGTGGGCAAGGAACACAACTAAGTCAATAGCATGACTGATTTATACATACCACCTTGGCACCTTGCTCCATAGCACTCCCAGCAGCAGGGATTATTCATGTATAACTCAACTACAGCTACATTCAACAGGATGAGGCTTCTGTAAAACCCCAACTGTGGAGACACAGGAAATACATTGCCCGGCCCATCCAGAATGTCCATCAGGATTCCCTAACACAACCTCAGCCGAAAACCAATCCCACCTCTCGGGCAATCCACAACATCCACCAGCTTCCTTCCACTTTGCATCCAGACACACCTACTCGCCTGCTGCGCATCCTGAAGCAGGACTTGCCTCGAAGCTTTCCTTAGCTTCCAAAATAGCATCCCATTCCTTCCTTTGAGAACAGCAATGCCAACACACCTTCCTCCCTCAGCCAGCTGACACCCCAAAGGGAACACAGTGCTGCAGTTTCCAACAGGCATCTACCTGATGCTTGCACCAGCAGGGATTTTGCAAGCCCTGGAGATGACCCAGCAGCTCCGTGCCTCAGTTTCCCCTCTCACAGGCAGAGCAAGGAGGCCCAAGGCAGGCTGAGATCAGGTGTGAGTGAGAGCTCATCAGCCCTTTGGCCCAGGCACTTGTTTCTGCAGCACCTGGGTACCCAATGAGCCATTCTCTTTCCTTCTGTTTTGGGCTATCACAGCCCAGGGCAGCACCTGGGGAAGAGAAGAGGAGGCACAGGGCTCATGGAAAGGTCTCACACTCAGACTCAGTTCCTCTGCAGACTTGTTTGGAAACTCTCACCATGTTATCTGTCTGCTCTGTGCTTATTTCTCCCTCATTATAAATGGTGACAGTGACACCAGCCACTCACATGAGATGCTTTGAAACACAAAATCATGGTCAGATACAGCTCGTGTTATTGCTGCATGCTGTAAGCAAGCCATAGTCCAAAGAATATATGGACTATTTAAAGGAGGGGTAGAGCAAAAGGGGTTTTGGGGCCAGCAAGTCAGTGCTGTTAGCAACAACCACAGGCACAGAGCCCAATGTCATTGCTCTAGACTCCTCCATGTTTCAGTGCAAGGAACAGGGATCACTCAGCAAAGCAAAAAGCACCTATTAACAAAGACACAACATGCATTTGGTCACTGCCTGGTGCTAATGCCAGCATCATTCACACTAACAACAGGTAGCACAACCAGGCTCTAAAACACAGCAAGCAACTTCTCTACAGCACATAACTTACTGGCTACCCCCACCACAGCACAGGGCACACACAAACCCTGCTCCAAGAAGGGCACCATCACTGGATACCCTCAGGACAAACTAAGCATTCAGAGGTTTAAGACCTTCAGCAAAGAGCCAGCTTTCCTTCTGTATCCCACTCTAAGGGCAGCATGCAAATTCCTTCCAGTTTTCCTTACCTCCTTTCTCTGCCATGCTGTTGTTCTTAGCCCTCAAGGAACAAGGCAGCACTAAACTCTCCCTCAGAAGCACACAGAAGGCTCAAGGCAGCAAGTGGAGAAGCCAAGGAGAAGCCCATGTACATCAGCAGACCCCAGCACTCCAACAAAACCAGAACTACTTTCTTCCCAAAGTAAAGCCCAATTCAACTCACACTTTCTATCTCAGGAACACAAAATGGAATGAACCCAACTCCCTACACACCTCCCTCTGCAAGCCCAACCCTCTCAGAACAACCAACAGCTTCAGGGAACCTTCTGGTGCCTGGTGAGGGTAACAAAGCTCACCTGTGAGCACATTGCTCCCACTCATCTCACTGCTCATTCTGGAGCTGGAGCCACCACAAATAATCCAGAGGGTTTATGAAGATTTATGGAAATTTCAACTTAAATCCTACGCATGGAGACCTCCGGAACGGTGCCACCCATACGGCAATGAGACCTTGTTTGCCACCTAAACCTCCATCTGGTTACGACCTCGCAAAGAAGCGCTCTCATGCGCCTCATAAACCAACTCCCTAATTGCAAACGTCCATCCCGCCGGGTCCGCCCCGGGTCCCATCGCCCGCCCGCCCGCTCATCCCCCGGACCGCGGCGGCCCCGCAGCCGCCATCCCCGCACCCGCCGGCGCGGGGATTAGTCTCCACTTCTCATCCCCAAATCCGGCTTTAGTGACCCCGGTTTCGAGCCCCCAAACCGCAGGACTCGGTCTCTGCTTCTGAACCCGAAACGGCCTCAGGAGCCGGTTGGTTCCAGGCTCCAACGCTCAGGGCTTTATTGCTCAGCTCCGAGCCCCGTTCCAGGACACGCTCGGCGCTCGTTCTCCGCTCCCGGGACTCGGCCGCGTGTGCCGGAGCCCGGCGCCGGTCCCGCCTCTGCGGAGCCGCAGCGCCCCCTGGAGACCCCAAACCGCTCGGGAAGGGGCCGGGCACCGGCTCGGGCTTAGGGCTCCGACCCCCCGGGGCTTGACCCGCCGGGACCCGAGAACCGGCGGCCCCGGCCCCGCGGGCTGTTGCGGAACCGGTGCCCGGGGAGCAGCACCGCCCGCACTCACCCCGACCGAAGGAGCCGCCGGAGACACGCCCCGGCTTGCCACGCCCTCTCCTTTTATAATCATCGCGCCGCCCTCCCCCTCCTTTTACAGATGTGACTCCGCCCACAACCAGCATCGCCCCGCCCCGCCCCACCCGCCGGGGCCGCCCCGGGTCCCATCGCCCGCCCGCTCATCCGCCGAACCGCTGCGGCCTCGCAGCCCCGACACCCGCAGCCTCCATCCCCGCACCCGCCGGCGCGTCTCTCCTCTCCCTTCCTTCCTTCCCGGGCAGAACTCGCGGAGCTGGGCTGAAAGCTCCAGCCAAAGCCCCGGCACCGCCACTTCCCCACCGGTTCCCACCAGCACCGCTCCTCTCTTCCCGTTTAACCCCGGCTGGGGCTCTCAGCAGCGGTTTCTCCCCGCGCCGGACGGCGCCGGGACCTTCCGCCGGGACCCACCCCCGCCCCTCGCGTCAGCCGGAGCCCCACGGGGCCGGTTCTGGGCAATGACCCCGTACGGAGCGCCCCGAGCAGCAAAGCCGGGGGCAGCCCCAGCCCCGGCACCGACGGAGGCCCCGGGGCTCCCGGCGGGGCTTTGTGTGCCCGGCGCTGGTGCCGCTGCAGAACGGAGCCGGCTGTGCGTGAACAGCCTGGAAACGCGTTCCCTGCTCCCAGGAAGGACCGCGCCGGGCTCCATCCACTGGGGAGGGCTCAGCGCGCTCCCGCCCCGCTCCCCCATCACATCACCCGCATTTCCCCAGGCACAGGTCACACAAACACGCGTGAACCTCAGAACCGCTCTGCAGCACCAGACCCGCGGCCCCGCGAGTCCCTGGTCCCGCAGCCCCTCGGCGCGGTGCCGCCGGTCCCGCAGCACGGTCGTGGAGCGACGTGTGGTGAAACGGCGACCCGGGGCCGGGGCACAGCCCCTGCCAGCTCCTTGGGGATGGTAGGCACGGGGCGACGCTTTCTATGGCCAAACACAGCGGCGAGGAGCCGGCTCGGCCCACACAGCTCCCGCAGCCCCGACACCAGTCCTTTATTTACGCACCTAAACCTAAGCCTCTCTGGACAGCACTCTCCGCTGGCCCCTAAACCAGCTCCCTAAGTCCCAATGTCCAGACCCTGGTGCTAAGCCTAAGGTGCCAGGACAGAAAGCTGCTGCTGGGCATCACCTACACAGGGTGCCCTCCGCAACAGTGCCACCAACATGGCAATCCACCCCTGCTTAGCCATATAAAAGTCCATCTGCAGACTGCTGCTTTGAACAACGCTCCCAGGCGTTCCAGAAACCAGCTCCCAAAGTGCAAACATCCAGCCCCTGATGTGCCTGGACAGAAAGCTTGTGCTGGTTATTAAAAATCTTTAAAACTGGAGACAAACTACAGAATAAAGAGGCTTTTTCTCAGGGTAGGGTGACAAGTTTGTTTATTTTTGCAGACAGCAAAATTCAAGTTCAAATCTGGGCACTGCTCAGCAAATACTGGTGGGAAGAAGGCACTTGGTTACTTTGAACAGATTGGGATGACAGGGAGGCAGCTCCCAGTGTTTTGTGAGATGCTGGGGGGCATGCTGCTCCTCTCAGCCAGGATTTTGGGTGCAGTAATATATCAACAGGTTTTGGTGAAGGTTGAAATGAAAGAAGGGAGCAAGTGAGATATGGCCCATCTGTGAGATTTAACATAGATAGAACCCCAAAAGGAGCATCTGCAGACAACTGTAGAAGGCAGGAACACTTCTCACCATCCTGTTGCTCCCAGGAAAGAGGGGCACACCATCAAGGGCCATGCAAAAGGAAAGCAAGTTTCTGACCATTTGAATGTGTCATAAACTCACTCAGTCCTCTCAGGGCAGAAGTACCAAGAGAACTAAAAAGATGAGATAATCTGGAAAAGGCTTTGCTAAAGAACAGAAGATGTTGCAACCATAAAACTCCTCATAGGACATGGAGGGATACTGGGAGTTTTTGAGAACTAGAGATATCCATTTGTCCTGCGACACTGGAAAGGTTTCTTGCTTCTCTGATAAGCCCTCCTAGGATTACAGTATGTACAGGAGTCATGGCTTGGTGTGTGTAAAGCTTTACAGAAGTACATCATATGGGTCTGTGTCCTGCTTTGATCTTGGCTTTAATTAGCACCATAAATGTAAGATACACAACTTTTCATCATGAAAATCACAAAAGAGCTCTGGCTTTTGGCTAGAAAGGAGGACCCAGAGGCAGCTTTTCTGGGCCAACTCAGAGTTGCTAGCAACCATACAGGGGGAAGAAAATAAAACAGGTAATATCAGGGGGGTGTATAGTGCTGAGAGGAAGACGTGCACTCCCTTCATTCAGCATATCCACCTAATGAACCTGTCGAAGAAGCTGGGCTGAGAGAGGCTGTCATAGTCCTTCTCCCTGAAGATGGCTGCCCGGTCCCCAAGGCCAAGCTTCAGCAGGACATCCATGTCTACATCACTCCCAAGAGCCACTACTGTGGGCATAACGTCTTGCTTCTTCATGGAGTTGATGGCCTCTTCGAGGTTCTTGCTTCCTGTGATGCCGTCAGTGATGAAGACGAAGGAGAGCTCAGCATTGCGCCGGGCAAGTCGCTGTCCATCTCCTGGGCTGAGCACGATGTTGTTGATGGCGTGTATGATAGCTGACCCAATGTTGGAGGATGAGTCTAGGTACTTGATCTGCGCCAGGGCGTTGGAGATCTCCGTGAGGTTGTAGGTCAGCGGGAAGACCACGTTCTGGTCCCTCTCACTGCCGTACTGCAGCAGTGCAATCCGGGCATTCATGCTGTCGCTGTTGCTCCTGGCCAGCGTGAGCTGTCGGGCCACCTCCTCCACAAAGTGATGGGCCCTGTGGAAATTCTGCTCCCCAATCCTTTCAGAGCCGTCCAGCAAGAAGACAACGTCGACGGGGCGCTGTGTGCACTGGGCCACTGCAAGCTCTGCAGGAGAAAGAAGACAAGAGTTGGGAGCATAAGAAAGCCTACAGGCTAAGGTCAGGGCTTGCCTCAGGCAGTTTGGGCTTGGAGCCGCCTCCATGCATCTTTGTCCAGCCCCACTCGGCTGCCAAAGCCTGTCTTTGTAGCTGGTAGTGTAGCTTTTCTTCTGATGCCCTCAGCTTCTGGGCATTATGTCTTAATGAATGTTAATTCTGGGGCTCTGACAGACCTCCACGATATTAGACAGGCCTGTGCATTTCAGTCCCAGAATTATATCCATCTTCTTACAGCAGTTCCCAGCTCTTATCTGTGAGAGGAACATGCAGAGATTAATGGCAGGCACTGTCTGCAAACCTCTTGCTTACTTCTAGAGTGGTTTACCTTCAGAGTTACTCTTCACACACAGATTTGTAGGATGAAAGCCATTTTCATACCTTTCACCCAGATTAGTTTAACCAGCAATCGCTAATTCCAGAAGAGCTTATAAAGGTTGGGTCATATGGTTGAAAACAAGGCTATCTTTGTCAGTGCGCCTGTTCATATCAAAGCAGCTTGTGCAATATATAACAGATGAATAGTTGTGTGAAGCACAGGGGAACATTATTCTTCAGTCACTCAGAACCTGCCCACAAAGTTGGCATGTGGGCATATGAGTAGATACAGTGCATGTGGGCATATGAGTAGATACAGTGCATGAACTCAGAAAAAGAAGAAGAAAATGGCTATCTTTGGAGTCAGCTATCAGGGACCGCTATTTCATCCCTTTGCAGTAGTTACGTGTATTGCATTTAGTGTTCCTCTGCATGCCTGCTTCTCCAAGAAACACTTCTGCTTCCTTCTTTTGAGTTTCCTCCTCTGAAAGCATCAGTTAGGAACACAATTGCAACAGCAGTATTGAAGTGTGATGTACCTACTGTGGCTGGCCACCCTCTGAGTTGGCAGCAGGGCAATGGCCATATCACTGCCAAGCAGTTCTATGGCTCTGAGACTGAATCTCAAAGTCCTGGAGCCAATGTCATGTTGTTTCGCACGACTGGCAAAGAACAGGAGATTCTGGAGCAGCCCCAGCTTGAGCACCCATTTCTAGCAACAAATGGGTAACTTTTGGGATAGGAGTATCACATGGGTTTGAATTTCTGCAAATTGAGCAAATCCAACTTGACAAATTGCTTCCTCAGTGCTCAATGCTGCTACACCTGGATTCAGCATGTGGGGCGCTGAACCAGTGTAATTCCTTCTATGAGCTGAGCAACAAATGGATCACTGTTTAGTACGAGTACTATGTGTGTAGTCAACATTCATCAAACACCAAAGTCACATTTTAAGCAAAATAGATACATGTCCTCTTGAAACTACAGAGACAGTGTCCAACATGAATTCGACAGCACAAGCCAGTGTAGCAGAAGCTCTGACAGTGCACATCATTGAGCTCAGACTATTTGCACCACTTCCATCCACGATAAAAGTCAAACCTGATGCAGGAACTTGCTGGTACATGTGGTTTAACCTACCTTGTTGGACATAGCAAAAGTCCATGGTGGTTTCTGTATCATGTTCCCTGACCTTGTAGACTTGCATTTCTCCTTAGCCCCCACTGTATAACATATCTACAACAATGGCATGTCTTGAATGGTGCTTGCTGTACATCATCTTACAGGCTTGTTCAATGCCAGCTCTGACCGCAGTAGAAACCAATCTCCAAGCAATGCTTTTTCCCCCAGAGCTTTTTGAATATCCAAATTCATCTGCATTACTCCAACTCCTTCAAAGTGATAAAGGTGCATACTCACCTCTGCCCAACCTTCCTTAAGAAATGTTGTCTAAAGGTACATTGGTGCTGCAGTTCCCGATATGCAGGTGCTGCTGCCATAAAGATACTTGGCCTTGGAAGTGCCTGACCTCCTTGTCCTCACTCGCTTTGTGCAGCTGTGGAGAGGGAAAGGCAGGAAGGCATGGCCCTTCCAGCTACACAGTCTGATATCTGCATAGGGGTATGCAAAAGCCAGTGGAAACAAGTGGGTGGGAGTGAGGGCAGTGTATGGCGTTGGAGAAGTGGTTGTCTACATGTAGTTATGCTTCTGGAGAAGACAAGCCTCCCACATGACCTGAAGTAAGCCTTATAAGCTCCTAGTTAAGCAGACTGCAGTTGAGAGCAGCATCACTTCATGAAGTGATGGGACACTTTCCACTAGAGCAGGTTGCTCCAAGCCCCTGTGTCCAACCTGGCCTTGAGCGCTGCCAGGGATGGGGCAGCCACAGCTTCTCTGGGCACCCTGTGCCAGTGTCTCAGCACCCTCCCAGGGAAGAGCTTCTAATGTCTCATCTATGTCTCATCTCAATCTACCCTCTTTCATCTTAAAGCTGTCAAAACACAGTAGGGAGCTTGGCTTTGCACAGACTATCTGGAATATGTGGATTACAACCAGACTCAGACATGGGCTGATCCTTTTGCCTTCACCTGAAATATGAAGCACTCCATGTAAAGCTCTCTGAACACTTTTCCCTCTGTTACATGCCAATAGCAGAGTTCTCTGGGCTCCCTGTCCCTATAGACTAGGAGCAAAAAGCACTGAAACCTTTGGAAAAACACTCTATTGTGCAGCACATTTGATGTGCTCATGTGCTGGGTGACACAAACACCTCCCCTGCATGCCTGTTGCCACACAGCTTCAAGCATTGACTGGCAATCCACAGATGCTGAAGCAGAGGTGGAAGAAAACTGTATTAAGTTCAAAGTGGGCAAGTTCTGTCTTCCAGTTACCATGCCTGAGCTTGACAACTGGCTCCATTTTTGTACATAAGGAAACATCACAGCCCAACCACCTTTTTGAAGACCATACATCTCCCTTCTGCCCATTAAATATGACATTTGCTCAGTATACTTTATTGCAATAATACCATGCCACTTAGAGAGGCTGCAAAATTCACTTGCTGGCAATAAACACTTCTACTTTTGTGCCTGCACTCAAAATGCTGCTTTCTCTTATGGATTGATAGGGCAATAGCTATGCTGGAGGCAGGAATGGTGGTTGCCTGCCTGACTTTTTGTGAGAACCAGGGGCTTCTGAGCTTATGGAAATAACACTCCCATCTAAACGCACATACCGGCAGCACAAGTGGTGTCTCCGAACCAAACTAACACTTGGTATGGATTGAATCAAGTTGAAATGCTTGCTTTTATATAGCTCACGTAACACATCACAGAGGCACAGTCATGGGTTTTTGCTTTGGACTGTCTGGCCCTACATAACCTCTATCTCTTGGCTACAAACAGGTACATGTTGTTAATTAAGAGGGAAGAAACACTAATGTATAAGCAGAGAAAAAGGCAGAGGGAGCTCATACAGCTTCTGAGAGAAGCACTCCCCAGGTTTTGGTGCTCTCAATGGAAAGCCAGGCTTGGCCCCTCTCCCATACCTCTTGCTTCTTCCCTTCAATATCCCCCACTGTCCCTGGAATGGTCGTACAGAGACACTCACTGGTGCAAGAGGAGGTGTACCTTGCTTTGTCAGTCTTGCCACACAAGACCCAAAGAAAGCCCTCATGGTAACCCAGTGAGAGGATGCAGAAGATGCTTCAGAAGCAGTCAGCAAATACATATGTAAGAAGGCATGGAGAAAGCACATTGCTGGTCCCTCTCCACATGAAGGGCTCGCCCTAGCCCTCAGCCACATGTGTGTTGGGACCCTCCTTGGTAGAGCCTGGTGCTTGCCTATGGCTGAGGGCTGGGACACGCAGCTCCTCTGCGGAAAAGCAGCAGGCAAAGCAAGAGCATCTCTTGACATCACTGAAGAAAGCTGCCATGCTCATCAGACAGCCAAGCCAAAGAACACAGCCCCTCACATCGCATCCCTGACTGAGCGCAACCAAGACATTTCACTGCCGGTGTTTCTCCTAAACTAAAAGCATCTACCAGTCTATCTGCCCCCTCTGCCTAAGAGGCACATGGGGAAAGACCATTACCACCTCCACTCAACCTCTGCCTCCGCTCGATTCACATTGATGTCTAACAGAGATGTCAGCAAAGCCCTAGAACGGTTTCTGGGTCCCCCACAATCTCGCTGTGCACCATTTTGAAGGTGTCAATGAACAAGTCCATCCACTCTTGCCGCTCATTTCCAGTGGCAAACTTGGCTTTTTCGGCGGTAAAGGCCAAAGTGGCCACCAGCTGGGTGTACATGCTGGGGTCCTGGTTTTCCCGCGTGGAGTTTAGGAACTGGGCGATGGAATGTATGGTGCTGGGGAAATCTATGTTGACTCCCTCTTCCATGGGGCGGAAAATAAGTGGATTTAGGTTCCCAGGGTTCCTGTCATCTGCAAGTGAGGGTCAAAAGAATATTTTCAGGGCTTGCTAGCAATGGCTGTGTCTCTGAAAGCTGCCTGGCTTTCCTAGGTGCACTGCACCAGAGAAGAACAGAGCAGATGAGGACAGAGAAGTAAAGACCAAAGCCACATTCGACATCTTTCTGCCACATTTTAGGTCTGAGGAACCGTGGGATTTGTACTGAAATCACTCACACATCAACTAAGAGACCTCAGAAAATGACATGAAAACTGAACTGCCCAGTTCCTTCCTACTCATCTGGCATAGGCACGATGGAGGAAGAGCAGTGCCATGGGGTCCAGCTTCTTTCTGCATATGGGATTCAGCCATCATGTAGCTTTGAGCTCTGCTCTGTGTAAACTGTACACATGATGCTGTACAGCCAGAAACACATCTAAGGGACAGCATGATGTGAACTCCTTGCCTGGCACTCAGCTTGCTGCTGTGTGCAACGCTCCTTTGTGGTGTCTGGGCTACTCAGGACCCCAAAGCCTCCATTTCTACCTGGCTATGCTGAACTTCAATGTGAACAAAAACCCCAAAGCTCAAAGCAAAGCCTTTTGCGCGGGTTAGAAAGAGCCTTACAGAGCATCATGCGGTTTCTATCAAAGCAAATGGTCAGTTCAGATTTGTTGAGCATTCAACCCATTTGACATTCCAGCTTCCCGTTAGCACCACAGCAACTGATGGGCAGTGACACAAGGACAAGGGTCTGCCCTGAAAACAGGATTTCCTTAGGCAAAGCACTAAGGCAGATGTGAACCCCAAGTGGCAACATGCCTGTCTCTGCAAGTAGGAAGCCAAGGTGTATGTAATACCTGTCCCTCTCTGTGCTCTTTGGACAATACCCAGGTTGGGATATGTGGCATGAGCAATAGATTTACTCCTTGAAGTGCCAAGACTGCAACTCTGACAGCCCTGGGGGCAAGAACAGAGCTGGATGTAGCTGCCTCCTTGACCTGGACCTGGACCTGGACCTGGACCTGTCTGGCCTGTCTCCCACTGGACACATGCATTGGATGTGTGAGAAGCTCACTCAGACCCCCTGTGAATGCACCATCTCCAGCCAAAGGGTTTGTATGTGAATTGGCACCAGCTCTTGGGGTGTTCTTGGAGAACCAGAGGAAGCTGAGCACTGAGCAGAGAAGCCCCAGGCTCTGTCACATGCCTTAGATCACATCCCATCCAACATGTGCCTTTGCCATTAAGCGAGCGTGGTCATTGTAGATCCTTCTAAATGGTGCCAGCAAGGCATCACAGACCATCCTGTGCAGTGGGTGGAAGGTGGTTTGCCCAGAGGCCCCTGAATCCCCAGGCATCCCTTAACATTTGATCTACCAGGTCTAGCATGGATCCTTGCACACCAGGACAACTTTTGCCCGTGCTGAGATAGGTGTAATGGCGCTTTCACAAGAGGCCCACACCTACCCAGCCACATCACCTATACCTGTGTCCTCTGGGGACAGGTATAGGGCCTGCCTATAGCATTGCTTGAGGGATTCCCAAGAGGGAACACCCTCAAATGCCTCCTCAAGCCATTTCTGTTCTGGTACCCAGGACTATCAGGTATCTGTGAATTGTTCTCACCTTGCATCAGGAACAGAAACACCCGAGTGCACTACAGGGAAAGAACCACCAACTTCGCCTTGCTTTGGAGGGCTTTGATGGCCCAAGCACCAGTGCTTGGGTCAGCCTCTCTCCTGTAGTGTTCTTCTGAAACAGGGAAGCTGCAAAGACCAAAACCTTTGAAGACACCTGAGCAGTCACCAGTGTGGCACGGGGAAGTCACCTCGTTGTGCATGGATCTGCAGGACAAAGCTCCTCAGAGGACATGGCAGAGGAGCCTGTGTGGGTAGCTCAGCATCACAGTTGGACCCTGTGTACTCTGCATGGCCAATACTCAGAGATTTTAGACAGAAATAATTGTAGCTTTTCTGTCTTCAGATTTCTGAGCATGCTGGGACCAGCTTTCCTTTGCTTTGTATGGAAATGAAGGGACTTCTTTACCATTTGAGATTCTGGATAATATTGAGTCGCAGCTGGGGACTTGCACAGGAACATTTACAGCAAGAGGAGAGGTAAAAACTGCAAGAAGAGGCAAAACTTTGTCCCCTGTAAGCTTTGTGCATACCAGCAAATAGTGCATCTATTGCATTGAAGTGGGCACAGAGACTCAGGATCTCCAGCAATTCAGGTTGCAGATCTGCCCCTTAACAAGAACAATGTTGATCAAGTGAAGCTACCTGCAGCGAGCAGCAGCCGTCTCCTTTGTACCATAGGATCCTCACAGCCTTTTTCTTTTAATCCAACACCCCGAGTTAATTGTTAATTAAATACAGCCAGTGTTAGACAAGCCAAAGCTTTGGGTCCACTATGGTGTAATTTTCCATACGGTCCCTACCCCCTACTCTGCTCTTGTCACTCCCAAGGAGCATCCTGCCCAGTGCTGCAGGTTGGGCTCTGCATTCCAAAGGTCAGCATCGGTGGGAGAGTTTAGCAAGGGTGTTTTGACTTGATGCGTAATAGAGACATGGAACAAGTGAGAAATGAATTGCTGAGTTTGGAGGTCAAAACCTGGTCAAAGCCTCCCAGGAACTGGGTCAGGGCTAAGCCATGCTGGTGCACTAACACAGTGCACTTGTACCTACCTGTGCAGGGAACTTGGAGAGGCAGGAAAAGAGCAGGAGGTGAAACCCAGGAGCCTCTTCTCATGTAACTTAACAGTAGTTCCCTAAACTCCTGCCACCCGAAACAAATGAATGGGGTTGCACATCCCATTCCCACTCCTGAGCCTTGTGCACTCTCCCTTAGCCCTACCATGGTGTGCAGATGGCATGAAGGTAGTTGTCATGTTTACCTGTCTGACAGGGCAGCTCAGGGCAGACGACCTGTGGATCTGGAAGGGAAAGAAACAAGGAAAACTGAGTGATGTGCTGCCGTCCCCCCTTCACAGCTTGCACAGCCAGGGTGGCAGGGCAAAGTCTCTTACAGGGGAAAGGACTCCAATGGACTACCCCTGCTATCTGAGGAAGTACTGCTTATCTAGGGCTACATAAAGGTATGACCCAGCTTATGAGCTACTGGCCAACCTGCTGGGACACAGTGTCTCTGCAATTGCTGCAATGCACTATATATACCCCCCCCCACCTCAAACCCTGGGGCTGAACACTCCAGTTCCAGTAAGAATTGTGCAAGGACAGGTACAGACCTGGGCAGAGGACGTCTTCCATCTTGTCAATGAATTCTTCTGCCACCAGGTCTGAGAAAAGCCTCATCTTCTGGACCCGCTGGGGTTCATTGCAGGCGATGGAGACCAGAGTCTCGCTCTGTTCTGGCTGGTCAAACATGTCTCCAATGCCAATGGTGTTGACAACCACATCTCTACCACAAAGAGCCCCTAGGTTCTTGTCATCATCCCGGGGGTCGTAGCGCCCATCCGTGATCACCACAGCAAACACTTGGGCTTTCTCTCGCCTGCTTTCCTTGATGAGCTTGTTATAGGCAAACTGAAGGGCAGAAGGTGTCCAGGTGCCTCCAGCAATCCACTCCAGGCGCTTCACTGCTTCCTTGAAGCTCGACAGTGAATCAATGCGCTCATCATCAAGTTTGATGGCTTCAAAGGTTCCCTCGTGACTGTACTGCACCACCCCAACACGGGCACCTGCCAATGAAGCATCAGGTCACTTGGCTTTGCATCCTCAGTGAAAGGAGGAGGTC
The DNA here is from genome assembly GCF_004027225.2 of Strigops habroptila. Taxonomy (NCBI): domain Eukaryota; kingdom Metazoa; phylum Chordata; class Aves; order Psittaciformes; family Psittacidae; genus Strigops; species Strigops habroptila. The sequence goes on from NC_044281.2 coordinate 4,492,260, forward strand.
AGCAAGGTTTCATAGCAGCAAAGAGCTGCCCAATTGGCCTACAGAGCTGGGAAGGGAGGAGGGAAGAGCTGCAGAAGTGCTGGACTGATGGATCGCAGCCCAGGGCAGCTACAGAGAAACGTGGAAGCTGGAGGGATCCAAACCCCTTTTCTGTTCCCTGTGCCCCACACAGTCCAGACCTGTCTGTGACTTGGGGTCCTTGGCAATAGAGCCCAGCCGGCTGACCACATTGACCACAAAGTTCTTCTCTAGGGTGAAGTTGGTGTAGCCAATACTCTCTGAGCTGTCTATGACGAACATGATGTCCAGGGCACCGCAGCGCTTCTCACAGTCTGGAGAGAGGGACAGAAGGAGGAAAACAACAAAGGTCAGTGACAATGAGAATGAGAGATCATCTACAGGAAGACGGGACAGCATCACACCAAGCATCCACAGGGTTTGTGGACTGTACAGGAAGGGCTTTGCATGCATCTTTCTGTTGGTGTATTTCAAAAGAGATCTTTGTAATCTTGCTGTGCAATACACTCTATCCTATCACCTGGACCATGCAACTCTCTGTTACAGCTCATTGCTCCTAAAATAATCAGGAGGTGAGCAGGGAAGGACTTTCCATGAAGGAGAAGGCAGCTCCTGATGACCCCCTTTCCCCATCCCTCCATTGCTCATTCCCCTTCCCTGGGGAGAGGCGATGGTCTGCTCACCACAGCATCCGCATGTCTCTCGCACGTAGGTCATCACGTCGCAGTCCTGTCAACAGAGGGGTGCAGGGTGAACACCTCCATCCCTTTACACAGCATCCATCCCCTCTAAGGGGAAAGGTTCCCTTTTCCCCTCCCATCCAGCTGGCCCACTCCCCTCATTCCTTGGCTCCCATGAGAAGCCACAGGCCACTTTTGCCATGCAGCATCAGGACCTGATGCTCCGGGTCTTTCATTCTCAGGCTGTGCATGGCAAAGCCATGGTTGCCCCAGGAGGAAGAGCACTGGGGGATGCAGAGAAGTGCTACTTACAGTCAAGCCAGGATCTCCTGGTGGGCCAGGGGTCCCCTGTAAGAAAAGCAAAGGGATTTCAGGCACAGTTTTTCCATGAGCTCCCTTTGTGGGAACTACACATCAGAACCATCAAAAACGTGGCTTTTTGCAGAGGTCTGCCATGGGAAAGGTAGGAAAGCCTTGTCTGGAAGCTCCTCCACCAAGCCCTGCTGCAGGGAGACCCACTGGGGTCCCACTGGGGCTTTGGGACTTCAAGGAGAAGTGGGGAGGAAGAGGAGAGAGCTGCAGCATTTGCTTGGACATAGTGGCATGGTACTGTACCTCAGGGCCTGCTTCACCAGTTGGACCACGGGGTCCGGGCTCACCTCCTGGGCCAGGATCACCCTGGGCAAGAAGCAAAGAAGGGTCAGATATTACCCCAGCAAGGCTGGTGGTGCAGGCACAGCCCTGCTAAGCATGGTCACCAGCCCTACCACAGCAGAGCTTGGGGAAATGGGACAGCAGGAGAGCAGGCAGCACTGTCTCCAGCACATCTGTCAGAGGTGTGAAAGGGGGACACTGACCCACAGGAGGTCTGCTTACCGCTTCCCCTTTCGCTCCTTTGGTCCCTTGCACTCCTTTTGGTCCAAGCTCTCCTCTTGCTCCCTGCTCGAAGGAAGGAGAAACAGATCCAGCACAGAGCACATCTGGATGTGCTCAGGCAGCGGCGCTACTGCTATGAGCCCATCAAGAATACACGCTTGCCTGGCCCAGGAGAGCACCCTCTAAACCAGCAGTTCAGCACAGAGTAAATAAACAGTGTTTACTTAAGCATTAACTAAGAACAAGGAGGTTTTGCACAGCATATTTCAGATAGTTTTAAAAGGAGATACGGGCTTGGGAGGTTCACCCCAGTTCTGCAGCTGCAGGGAATGGCTGTTGGCAGGACAGGCTCCTTGGCCACACATCTGGAGAGTTGGGCAACAACTACTGGGCATTTCGCTACTGAATGTAGGTGATGGAGACAAACACACTCACCTTGGGTCCCGGCAGCCCCTTTTCACCCTTGTCACCCTGTGAAGGAAGAGAGGTGGATGTCAGCACCCAAGCAGCATGCACACCATGCACACTGGTCCCGTAGCGTGCGTGCGTACGTCTGCAGTTTGATGGTTGGAGTGGTGGACACAGCCACTTCTCCATCACCGCTGTTGAGGCTGGGGTCCCCAGCACCTCTGCCTTGAGACTGATGGAGCTGTGGCCAGGTTCAGTCCTGGTGTTCAACCCCCTCTGTGGGCTCCATGGTTTTGTGGCCCTGGTCACTTTTATTCCTCCTTCCCTCTTCTCCCAGGCTCCAACAGCAACCACCACTGATACAGGCTTCCTTGTGGCATGTACGTCTGCGCTGGATGAGGGATACATACCTGTGGTCCTCTGGGTCCAGGGTAGCTAAAGCCAGGTCTGCCTCTGTCACCCTTTGGGAGGAAAACATAAGACCTGTCAGAAGCTAAACCTGGCCATGCCAGTGACAGTCATAGAACCATAGAATCAGTCAGATTGGAAAAGATCTTTAAGCTCATCAAGTCCAACTGTTCCCAGCACTGCCAAGGCCACCACTAACCCATGGCACTGAGGGCCTCGGCTTCACGCTGTGTGAACACTTGCAGGGATGGTGACTCCAGCACTGCCCTGGGCAGCCTGTTCCAATGCCTGAACACCCTTTGGGGAAGGAATTGTTCCTCATCTCCATCTAAACCTCCCCTGGTGCAGCTTGAGGCCGTTTCCTCTTGTCCCATCCCTTGTTCCTTGGGAGCAGAGACCAGCCCCCTCCTGGCTCCATCCTCCTGTCAGGCAGTTCTAGAGAGCGATAAGGTCCCCCCTGAGCCTTCTGTTCTCCAGACTAAACCCCCCCAGGTCCCTCAGCCGTTCCACATCACACTTGTGCTCCAGGCCCTTCGATCAGGGCCATTTTCATCTTCTTTCAGGGCGAGACATTACCAGGAGCTGTGACTTCTGTAGCTGGCCCTGAGACACTGGGAATGGCTGTGCAGAGCAAAGCTTCGCAGGGTCTAAGGACATCACATGATAGGGACACCCTTGAGTCTGTGCAGGGTGAGGGGTGCAGTCAGAGCTGCCTCGGCCAGAGCAAGACCTATATCTCTGCTCCATAGGGAGGCTCCGGTTTGAGCCACTCAACTTTTGAGGAACACAAGTTTCCGTAGGGGAAACTTTTTATCTATCTATCTATCTATCTATGCCTATCCATCTATCTATTCCTATTATCTATCCCTGTTATCTACCCCTATCTATCTATCATCTCCATTTATCCCTATCTATCTATCTGTCTATCTATCTATCCCTGTCTATCTATCCCTATCTATCTATCCTTATTATCTATCTATCCCTATCTATATTTATCTATCTATCCCTATTTATCCATCCCTATCTATCTATCTATCTATCTATGTATCTTTTTCACAAAGGCACACAGCAATACCCTTTCAAATGCAGAGTTGCATTCAAATACCTTACCTTTGGTCCTGGTGGTCCGGCTTCACCTCTTGGGCCCAAGTCACCAGGGTCCCCTCGTGATCCCTGCAGGATAGTGGAGGGAGTGGGTGAGGATGTTCCCTGCAGCTCCCTGGCTGCACATGGGACCGTGCTGGAGAAACCAGCTCTTGAGAGGATGCTGCAGGACCATCTTCCCTCCCAGTGAGGTCACTGTGATAGCCACAGATTCAACACTTGGGTCCCTGTGTCCCGTGGAGACACACAGATGTCATGGCACTACTGGATTAACCACAGACCCAGGATGAAGACCAGGCCTGGGGAGACCCATCTTCCCTTCTGATGGTCCCTTCCATGTTGTCATGGGAACATGTGGGACCAGGAGCAATGGAAGAGCAGGGACTCCTAGGTCTTGCTATTTCTCCTTGCCCCAGGGGCTAGCTGGGGCCTTTGCAATAGATTTTAGACTCTTTGAGAGGGACAGTGCAGCCAGCTTATGTCAGTAGGACAAGCTCTCACTTGAGAGGGAGGACACTGTCACACAGACAACTTACTATCCTGCCTGGCTCTCCCACAGGACCTGAAGGGCCTCGGGGTCCTGGCAGTCCTTGGTCTCCCTGCAAAGCAAGACACAAGAACATAGAGAGGAAGGCACAGGAAGGTGTGCATGAGGAGGAAAGCTGGGTGAGCTGCCCTGGATGGCAACAGCGCTCTCCTCTTTGTGCTTACCCTTGCTCCTTTGCTTCCAACCTCACCAGGCAGTCCACGAGAACCCTCTGGACCAGGATCTCCCTGTGAGGAGGGTAAAGATATTCCAGGTCAGGGATGTCTCCAATGCTGTCTGTGTGCATGGCAGTGCTCCGTGGAGCGAGGAGGCAGGATGGTGTTCTCAAACGTTGTGTTTCTTGGCTTGAAACATGGTGTGAGGGCAACATGCCCTCTTAACATGTCTCTTAGCCTTGAGCTTTGCTGCCCTTCATTCCCTCTCTGGGTTCAAGCCCTGGAAGAGGAGGCTGTATGTGATGCCACCAGGGCACAGCACACACGCATGGGATGGACACTTCATGGCTGGGCAGTAGCACATCACTCACACCACTCCTGTGCATCTTGGGCTCACTTGCAATGGTCTCTGGGCAGTTGCTTTACTTACCCTTTCTCCTTTGGCCCCAGGAGTGCCTTTGCTGCCTTTTGTCCCTGGATCTCCACGTCGACCCTTGGCAGACATAGAAAGCCACATAAATGGGATGTGAAGATGGACGCTACCCAAGCAGTGACACGTGGCTACCCTGCCCTCTCCTTCCTGGCCCAAGAGTGGTCTCCTTGCCCCCTTAGTGCACATGTGTCTGGCAGGATGGGAGCAGGGATGCCTTTGCTGGCTCTGCTTGGGGGGATCTTGCCTTTCGCTTTTCGGAAGCTACAGCCAGACTATTCTTTCAGGAGGCTGGTCACAGCAGTAGCCATAAACACTCATGGTTCATTCCCTGCGGGTTCCCCATCATGGCCACTAGATGTCCACTGCAAGAAGCCAGCAGTGTGGGGAACTTGCTAGAGTGCAGCCCAAGGGTCCCTGGGTATCCACAGAGTGGGTGTGTGGGAATACAGGATGCTTCTCTAAGGTGGAATGGTTAACATCACACTTAGGATTATGGAAGTACTGCTCTGTGAAGATGGAAGAGACAAGGAGATCAGTGTCTGCACAGTTCTTGGAGCAGGCAGGCTAAAGAGGGGGAGTTTCTCAGCGCCCATCCATGAAACTGCATCAAGATGCTGTGGTGTGCCCACCATCCACGGACCTATTCAGACACTTACAGGCTCTCCTTTGGGACCAGGAGGTCCTGTTTCACCTCTTCCTCCCTTGCTTCCAGCACGCCCTTGAGCTCCAGTGTTGCCTGGAAGTCCCTTGGAGAAGAAAAAGAAATACAGTGTGTTGGAAGAGAGGTTAGGGTGCACACACACCGCTCTTGTCCTGTACCAAGCACATACACCCTTAAGCAGAGGTGTGTATGAGCACACAACTCATGCTTCCACACACCCACCATGCCTACACATCAATTCTATGTGAACAGACTCCAGCCTGAAGTAACTGGCCATCAGCATATCACCCCTTTGGTTATAAGGTCAAGCACAGTGGGTAGAGCCTGTGTTAGATCTCAGTTAATCATTAAAGTTTACTCACACGGATAAAAGCAGCCTGCAAACGCTGTCACTGCCACAAACACTGAAGAAGTCATGAGGCTGTGGCAGGGGAAACCACGGCCAAACAGGGCCTTTCTACCCAGGAGAAGATGGGAAGAGAAGGAAGGACACAGTGCAAGCAGTCCCCTTTGTGCTGGAGCTGTTCCATGACCAGCGCTTGGTACCACTCCATGCCATGAGGAGCAGACTCTAAGACACTGGATGCATCGGAATGCTGCATGAACCTACCGGGCTTCCTTTTTCTCCTGGAGGTCCCGGGGGTCCGCTGCGACCAGGCCGGCCAGGATCTCCCTGAAAGAGCCATTGAGCAATGGTCAGTACCAGCATCATCAGCATGTTGCTGTGCTCCAGCGACGTGCACCATGAGGAACACAAGGAGACTGTTATAATTTCTGAGCCTTATCTTCACTTGTACCTTTATGCCTTCGTCTCCTCTTTCACCTTGGGCTCCTGCATCTCCTGGGTAGCCATCAGGGCCCTAGGGAGAGAAAGCACAAAACCCCAATCTTTTTGCAGTAGCAACAACATGCACTTTCCCTGCAGAATAAATGAACTGGCTTAGAAAGTCACTCTAGAGACTACAATAGTTTGTGCTTGTTGGTTGGAAAGGACCTTGAGATCATCTACTTCCAACCCTCCTGTATCATGCAATCTGTAGGAAAACGGAACCTCATTGGCCATCTCTGTGCTATGTGCATGTGATGTGCTGAATGGAAGAGTAAAGCATTCCTACCTTGTCACCGGGGTCTCCTTTGCAGCCCGGTGGTCCAATTCTGCCCAGCTTGCCCTGGAGAGATAGAATTCCAAAGAGAAAGATGGAGAAGCTGTAGGTGTCCGAAAGGAAAATAGAGCTTTCCTTGTCAGCCTTTACTAATCTTTAACATCAGGTACTGACCATACCTGTCATCAGCTAAAGAACAAATAGCAAGTGTATTCCTTAAACAGGAGTGTGGTGTGCAGAGACAAATGGAAGAGGAGAAAATAGTCTAAGAGCCCCGACTTCGTGGAAATTCAAGCATGCTCATCCTGCACACATGCCCTAGGTGATGGACACATCCCTTGAGGCTGGATTTAGAGGTCACTCATGTCCATGGTTGTACTGGTCCCTCTGTCCTGCATCTTGGGTTGGAACAGCTCAGGTCCGCAGCCCATGAGAGCAGTAATGCCTTGCTCTGCACCCCAAAATGGCTTTGTTGGCAATGCTTAGGCAGCTTGGCCCAGCTGGAGAGTGGTGGGGACTGAAGGAGTGTTTTAGAGCTTCAGCAGGCATTTGAGGAGTGGGGAAAAGGACTGATATTATCTTGCAGATGGACTTGGCTGGGTGTATGTGAAGGTGGAGAGCAAACCCAGTGCGTGCTGGCCAGTGGACAAAGCCATCTGAAATAGCTCAAATTAGGCTATTCTGCTGTGGTACATCTGCATGTCATGCAGATCTAAGGGAGGTCATGGCCCTCTACACTCTCTATAGAGGTTTGGGTTGGAAAGGACCTTAAAGCTCCTCCAGTCCCAACCCCCTGCCACGGGCAGGGACACCTTCCACTAGAGCAGGTTGCTCCAAGCCCCTGTGTCCAACCTGGCCTTGAACACTGCCAGGGATGGGGCAGCCACAGCTTCTCTGGGCACCCTGTGCCAGCACCTCAGCACCCTCACAGGGAAGAACTTCTGCCTCAGAGCTCATCTCAATCTCCTCTCTGGCAGGTTCAAGCCATTCCCCTTGTCCTGTCCCTCCAGGCCCTTGTCCAAAGCCCCTCTCCAGGTTTCCTGTAGCCCCCTTAGGCTCTGGAGCTGCCCGAAGGTCTCCCCTTCAGGAGCCTTCTCTTCTCCAGGCTGAACTAGCCCAGCTCTCTCAGCCCAACTCTTTGAACCTGGCTTTAGGGCTTTAATATTAAGAACAAACAGTGGCTGAAAGATGAGATTTCAGATTCGGTGACAAACTGCTTTGAAAACCAAATTTCTGCAAATCTTTCTGTTTCCTTTAGGGGTCACTAACACTCAAGATGAGATATCTCCAACCCCGCATCGCTTCCTGCAGCAGGAGTACAGCCTGGGTTGCACATCTAGTTCCTTGCTTGCTGATGAAGGGATAGTGCTCCTCACCACCTGAATCACTTCATCTCCAACCTGCTCAAGTATTCCTACAATACATGCAAAATAAGGTGCAACTAAGTTCACAGAAACCTCAGTCAGAGCAAAAAGCATGTGCGATGATGGGAGAAGGAAAAATGCAACCTGTGGAGACAAGGGTGGGTAAAGAAATGGAACAGCAGCAACTATATTACAGGGTGCTCCTAAATCGTATTACCTTCTGTCCATCGGTGCCGTTCCTGCCGGCCAAACCAGAGGCACCCTGGGATTAAGGAGGGAAAAAAGAAGGATCAGTGATGTGTTAACACACACTCAAGAGCTGGAAGCTGGAGCAACGTGTAAATGTGCTTCCTTACCCGCCGTCCGTCGGATCCAATCTCACCCTGGGGGAAGAAGAGGACAAGAGTCAGACACTTTACTCACATCCATCACCCACTTACCTCACACAAACACCCCCACTTCACAAGACAATGCCTGAAGGAGGAGATAGGCTTTGGGATGCCCTTGGAAATCCCTGCCTATGTCTGCATTTACATATGAATAAGGTTGTTATTCTCCCCATTACAGCTAAACTCTCCCTCTTGTGCCCACCCCACCCCACAAGTGCCCAGAGGTGCCATTTGGTCTCTTCTTTCTCACCTTCTCTCCTTTCAGCCCTGGGACACCCTAGAAGAGAAGGACAAGGCTGTGTTAGTGCCTGGGGATCAGCAGGAGCTGGGGTCTCAGGTGGGAAAAGGAGAGGTGAGAGGGAGAAGCAGAGCTCCCCACTGCTTTACTGAAAGCCAATGACTGCAAAGAGCTCAGTCACTGGCTATGGAATTCTTACCTTGGGACCAGGGTATCCAATCGGACCTTCGATACCTGGGTCACCCTTGAGGGAAGAAGACATGAAGTGTTAGCTCCAGTGTGGAAGAGATGCAGTCCCAGCTAACACAGGGGCAGCATTGCTGGCTGTGACGGTGGGGGGCTTACCACGGCTTACCTGTCTTCCTTTCAGCCCAGGGGAGCCTGGCTCACCCATGTTCCCCTTTGCACCCTAAGGAAAGAAAAAACCCAATATTAAGTATAAGCTTGGCGCTGACTGTGAGAAAATAGCAATTTCTGGGAGCATCAGAAGTGGTCTTGAAAGTCCTGGGGTAAAGGTTGGACTTGATTATCTTAAAAGGTCTTTTCCAGCCTAATTGATGTTGTGATTCTATACTGGTGCATTTCTGCATCAGCAGATGCTAGATGCTCCTACAGAGGTTGGGGCAGCAGGACCTGTTTTATTCCAGAGAAAGGCTCTATGAGGAGAGGAGCACACTGAGCTGGGGGCAGGAGAGTGGGACACTGGTGTCAATGGATCAGCTTCAGCGCAGACATGGGAAGACACTGGTGCTGAATGTGTGCTCCATTCACTCCATCACAGCAACCTCGCAAAGCCAAGGCAGACATTGGGGATCTATTTCCCACCCTGGTGAAGGCTGCCTGCAGCTGAGGTGGGGTTTAGGGCATTGTGCAGTGTCTGCATTGTTCTCTTCCCACAGGCTCAGGGTGACTTACCTTCTGCCCTCGGTATCCCTTGGGACCAGGCGGACCTGCAATCTCCAGGCAGCTCATCTTGTAGCACTGAAATACAAGGGATGAAACAGGAGGTGTAAGCGCTGTGCTGTGCCCTGCACTGTGGCTCTCCACTCGTGTCTCCCCAGGAACACGATACTAAAAACTACTCCAACTCTAGCCATAGGTAGAAAGTTGCTACAAGCACATTCATTATGACTTGACCCTGGGCCCAAATTGCAAGAACAAGACTGCTCAATGTCAGATGAAGTGGGGTGGGCTTGTTCTTCTGGGCTATCAGGGGATGTGAGTGCCCTTTGGAGCATCATTCTGCGCACTATGTATGTCAAACCCTGTCCACATGGTACCAGTAGGGCTTCAGCTTGTGCAGCACCTACAAAACTATCCTGAGTGATGAAATGAGTCTATTCTCAGAAGGCAGAGAGTAAAGAGTCCATTATGCCATTCCAGACATGGGGTAAAGGGACACATCCCTCAGGCTGTTGCACTGATCTATGGGTAGGCAGAGACCCATCCTGCTCAGCTCACTGCAAAATGAGTCTTGCTAATTTTGGGGTATGAGCTGGTCTTCTCTAAGTGAGACAACTTAAACCTGTGTTACCTGGCAATGGCATAAAGATGCTGCTTACTCACCTCTCCGTAGGCTTCGTGTTTCTGCAAAGGAAAAAACAGGATGGACAGAATCAGTGAAGGTGGTCAACCCCAAGAGAGAACCAGCATCACAATCCTGGAAGTGCGTGTGATGGTAAGGGGGAGGAGGTGGTAAAGGTCCCATGGTTTTACAGAGGTTCTCAAAGCAGACCCCGATTAACAGTGCCTCACATGTGGGGCCTCAAAGACCATGCTGACGGCGAGTACATGTCTCAGTGCTGTTCCATGCACCCCTGGATGGGGAGCAGGCTGGGTATGGGTCCGGCCTTCAGCAAAAGCCAGGGCTAGGGTGACAGCCCGCCCATAGAATCATAGGCACAAACCAAGGAGTCCTGGTTTAGCACCTAACCAGAGAAATCTGAGATGCTCGAGATTCCATTTGCCCCCTAAATGCTGGAAGACCATGAAAAAGGAACAACAATGTGGAGGCTTTTCCCTGTCAGAGGTGCTGTGTAGAGCCCTACTAAAACCCACTGTGGGGCTGCTCACAAAGCATCCCCACCACCCATATGCTGCTTCTCTCCCCTGTTCTACTTCTGTATCATACCATAGCTTGGATTATCCTGTCAATGGTGTTCACATCGATGTCCAAGGTGTCCTTCTGCGTGATGGCGTAGTTGTTGCGGTACAGCTCGTGGGGCAGGTTGGCGATCTCCCTCAGCCCCTGCTCATAGACGTTCTCACTGGGGGCCACTGCAAAGAGCTTGATGCCCATGTCTCGCGCCCTCTCCGCCTGTGTCTTCATCCCCCCGCAGGGGCTGCCGGTGACGTGGCCATCGGTGATGACTACTGCAAAGTTCACGCCTGAGGCCATCTGGGTCTGGATCTGCTCCGTCATGTTGGAGATGGCGCAGTCTGTGAAGGTGCCCCGGCCAAGGTAGTTAATAGCATTCAGCCTGGGAAGGTATATGTCTTTGCTGCTCGTCAAAGGGCTGTATATCTCTACCACATCTGAGTAATGGAGTCCACCAAACTGCCAAGTGATGTAGACCTGGTTCTGGTAGAGCTCAGTCTCCAGTTTATCGATGAACACAGGGATGAACCGCTTGATTTGGTCCACGAGGCTCTGGATAGGCACAGTCTGCAGAGCAACGCTCTCCGAGGTGTCAATGATGAAGTATACATTGATGGGGCAGTTCCTCTTTTCTGCATGGAGGCAATTAGGCAGACCGTGTCAGAGCACTCCATGCACCCCCTTCACTGCCCCCCAGAAACCTGGACTGAGAAGCTTATCTAGGCAGCACATAGAGGACAGCACATAGAGTTGTGAAGAGAGCAAACAACAGCACAAGCCTTGAGGTCCAGCTTCCTGTGAGACTGTTGAAGCTCTTGCTAATGAGGAGGTATTTCCACCTGGGTTGCAGGAAATGACGGAGCTGAGGATTTAGGCCCAGGTTTGAATGAAGAGCAAAGGTGTGATTTCTGTTCTTCTGCGCTAAATGAATGCTCTGCCTGCCAGGCTGCTGGTTGCTCTCTGATTTAGAATTGTTGTCAAGAAGACTATACCCAAGCGTGACACTGGAAGAAGTCCCACCTACCTTGAATGCCTCAGCACCCTCACAGGGAAGAACTGCCTTATATCCAAGCTGAACTTCCCCTGTTTCAGTTTAAACCCATCGCCCCTTGTCCTATCAAATCCAGAGCTTATAACTCCATTACTTATTCAGATACAGAGCTTATTATTGCATCAGCTGGGAGAAGGCACCACTGGCAGACCCCAGCTCTTCAATCCCTACCTCTCTGCACTCCAATGCAAGCCCAGAAATGGGAGTTTCAGTGGAGGACAATGTTCCCTGAAGATGAATTACTACCACAGAACGCTGCCTGGGAGAGCAAAGGAGCAGGAGAGGTTTAATGTGCCACTATTCCTTGTGAGCAGGCTCTCCAACTGAGCATGACTATTGCTTTTGGTGAAATTGCTGCCTATAAAGGAGAGAGACACCCAGTTATCTGGTGAATACCTGTACAGGAGGTAGGACTGACATCTCCAGGATCCCCATCAAACTGCGCATGGAGAGAAACCAGAGCCACACAAAGGAGTGTGGAAAAAAAGGCTTGTCGGAACATCTCAGCAGTTCCTCTGGATATTGAGATGCCTGTGGGAAAACACAAGTTAGATGTTAAGCACGATATATAGCCTCCCAGTTCTGCTGGGGAAACACAAAGCCAGCCAATACTCCTTGTAAACCCTGTCTGTGAAAAACAAGCCCTCTCCATCACCAGGACACATCACTGGGCCAGTAATGTAGACTTCTCTATTGACTTGAGAGCTAAGCAGTTAAAATACTCCCTTTGTTGGAGTATAGGCGAATGCTTTAAAACTGCTTTAGCTTCTCTGTCAGTCTGAACGGAGGGATCAGGTGGTGGAGCTATAGACAGTGCATCTTGATTGTCTGATTTCATGGTTTCTATTTATGGCCACCCAATGCTCACATGGACTCCATCACCCCCAATTCACACAGATAAGCATTCATGCTCCTTCTCTTTGCCTGCTTGGCCAGACCACCAGTGAAGGTGTGCAGCAGGTCCTTTCCATCTTCACCATGTGGGTCTGGTGACTCCTGTCTGTACCATAAGGGTACAACATCCCTTGCTCAACAGCACTGCTTTGTAGCCCTCACAACCCATGGAATGAAGGGATGAATAAACAAGCACTTGAAGAAGTGCACATCTTTAGCACTGAACCCATCACACTGGGTCTACAAGGTCCAGTTGGACATGGGAGCATATTTCGCGTAGGGTTATGATAACTTAAGCAGCAAAAGAGTTGAAGATCTCGTCTGACAAGCTCTTAGGAATGTATAAGGATATTCACAGACAAAATCTGTGACATTTTTCAACAGCAAAATCAACCAGATTGGAGAAGACCTTTAAGTTCATCAAGTCCAACCTTTCCCCAGCACTGCCAAGGCCACCACTAACCCATGGCACTGAGGGCCTCGGCTACACGCTGTGTGAACACTTGCAGGGATGGTGACTCCAGCACTGCCCTGGGCAGCCTGTTCCAATCCTGAGCACCCTTTGGGGAAAGAATTGTTCCTCATCTCCATCTAAACCTGCCCTGGGGCAGCTTGATGCTGTTACATGGAGGAAGAGATGATGCTGGCTTTTATGTCTTGAGGACAATAGCTCTAACCAGCATGGCCCCTTGAGGGCACACAGACCAAGTGGTAGCATAGATGGGGCATGTGTGATCTCTATTATGAAAAGAAGGCCTGAGCCCAGTTCAGAAAGAGAGCTTCTTCCTTGGAAGGCTTTTTCGGGTGTCTCTTGGAAGAGTCCAAGTCTTGAACGGACACTGAGAGTATATTTGTTTGCATTGGTAGCGCAGGGGGAGAGCACATTATGCAGCTGAGCTGCTGCCTCAGTTGCATGAGAAATGGCATTATCTGAAGAATACACACAGCTCAGATCACCCTACATCTCTCTAGAGACCTCTTTCCATGTGGTGAGGAGCTGTGTGGGACATGTCCTGTTTCAGTTTACACTGCAAGCTGCAGTGCATCACAGGGTTCTGAAAACTGCTTTATGCTGGAAAGACCAGTTCATCATAGAATCCCAGCCTGGTTTGGGTTAGAAGGGACATTAAAACTCATCTAGTTCCAACCCCCTGCCATGGGCAGGGACACCTTCCACTAGGGCAGGTTGCTCCAAGCCCCATCCAACCTGGCCTTGAACACTTCCTAACTAACTTGAACACTAACAAGCCTGCGCGAGCCAGTGCTCAGGCTGGATTTTAAAGAGGGGAAGAAGAAACCATCATGCTCTTTGGACATCTCTCGGGTGGATGGGACAAGAGATGCAAAACCTTCAGGAACACCAACTTTAGGCAAAGCCCTCTGACATCAAAGGCCTCTCATGTGCCTCCAGCTCAGCACTCAAATGTCCCACCCATGAACCAAGTAGTTCATGGGTCCTTTTCATCCCCCTCCAGCTCAGAGAGGCTGCGCAGTGGTTTGCAAAGAGACCTGATTATGTCCTAGTGAAGACCCTGCATAGGTCAGCGTGGCTCAATTTTCATTGCAGAGAACAGAAGGGGTATCGTGAGGATGAAATACTTTAATGCTGTAGGGGTGTTTTAGTTAGGATCAAGATTTCCTCCTTCTAGCCTCTCTACAGGCTTCCCTCATATTTTTTGACGACAATGTAGATCTGCGGGAGATCATGATGCTTTGTAGGACACGACAACTTTGTGCCTTCAGATAACACCATTTTATAGCCAGTCTTTACTGAGGGAGCTGGAGACATGAGCTTTTGGAGAGGCTGGGAGCACCAGAGGCTTTGGCCAAGTGTCTGACTCACAGATCAACACTTCCCAAGTTTAACCATATCCTTACCTCTGGCCATGTGTGCACAAGAGCTATTCTCTAGGCAGAGCAGCACTGAGCAGTTAAACTGCACAGGTAACCAGGGCCAGCTCTGGCGTTGGACTGCCGCTACCTTCAGTCCTGGGGCCTTTGAACTGGGTCATAGAATCCCAAACTGGTTTGGGTTGGAAGGGACCTTAAAGCTCCTCCAGTTCCAACCCCCTGCCATGGGCAGGGACACCTTCCACTAGAGCAGGTTGCTCCAAGCTCCTGTGTCCAACCTGGCCTTGAACACTGCCAGGGATGGGGCAGCCACAGCTTCTCTGGGAAAAGTCTGTGCCAGCACCTCAGCACCCTCACAGGGAAGAGCTTCTGCCTAAGGGCTCATCTCAATCTCCCCTCTGGCAGGTTCAAGCCATTCCCCTTGACCTGTCCCTCCAGGCCCTTGCCCAAACTCTCCAGGTTTTCTATAGCCCCTTTAGGCACTGGAAGACTGTTATAACCACCATGAACTTTGCCTCTACATGGGCAGAAAGGCAAAGCTGAAAACATCAGTCACACCTCATTTCTTTGTGGCCTTGTTGCACACAGTCTCCCTTATTCCACCCTGTCACAGGCACCGTGTGCCCCTCAAAGGGGATATATACACCTGGAGCGATGTTAGCTTTCTGTTACACCAGAATCCCTCCTAGTATTAAGTGAGTGGACACATGTTAGGGAGGTTGTAGGAGACTCTTCTCCCCATCTAAGGGGTCTCTAAGGCCGGGGCAGGCGACAGTGCCTATTCTGTCATCCTCAGAGTGCTATCAGCTGTTGAGATGCTGTTGTAAATCTCGTATCATCTGATATTTTCCTTCAAGCCCCATCTCCTGCTGTGAAACCTCAGGTTTCACCAGCAAAAGAGTGTATTTCTGACACATTTGCTGGATTTCATAGACAAGTTTTGGACACCGAGAGTCCAGAAAACTAGTGGAAAAAGCAAGTTGGGAGCTGACTCATTGAGTTTGAGTATTTGGGTCTGCCCATCCTGTTCTTCCTTGACCTTTCTCCGTCTGCAAGTGCAGGACCATGTGGGAGCAAGGCTTTACAAGAATTTCTCTAGAAATTTCCTTCTTTCAATATCTGTATTGAGTGATTCACCTCTTTCACCATGAGGGACACACAAAGGGAAGGACAGGGAACCTTGAGTAGTGGTTTTGGGCCCTCTGAACAGATTTCGAGGGCACTGCTCTGCGCCATCCTCCCTACATTAGGGTCTATGCTCCTACCTAATGCCTCAGGCGTGCATCAAGGAAAATGCATGGCCTTGTCTGCTGCTCCCACAATTAGATCCCAGGTGACCTGGCTGTTATCACAGAGCTGCAAAAGCATATAGAGTTATCTACACAGAGGTCTTTCAGGAGGACCTGAGTTCTCTGCTTGTGGGTGTCTCTTCCCACCCTGAGCAACTGGACCAAATGTAATATTACGACAAAGAAATGACTTGCAATGATTCCTTCCACAGTGCAAATTACAGTGATTTGTGCTCTCACATCTAATTATCACACTGAAGTTTCTCCTGATGCACTGTGTATTTCTCCTTCAATCCTACAAGACCTATTTATAGCTGAGCAAGTTGGTCCCAAATTCCCACAAATTCAGGTGCTCTGCTCTCTAAGCTAACTCTGCCTTCAAGGAGACTATTTCAAGCCACAAACACTGCATTGCCCTCAAGAAAAGAGAACTGTTCTAGCTTTGGCAGATGCAGAATAAAGTTAGAAACTCCACTGCTGTTCTGACATGGACCCAGTCCCAGCTTTATTCATGCCCAGCGGGCAGTGCCTGTGATGCCACCCGCTTGTTGTGAGTACTCCAATGTTTGCTAAATAAAACTGGGGGAGAAAATCACCCCAAAAGCATCGTATTTGATACAAAAGCTCTCATAAATGCACCTCCTTGTCCTCCTTTGCATGTGGGAAGAATTTCAGTGTTGGTCACAAATGCGACCACAAGGAGCCCTGTACTTTCGTTCCTGGGCACATCACCCAAGGGGAAAGGTTTCCCGACATCAGCAGGGATCCCAGCTCTTCTCCTGCCCTCCTACTGCAACTCTGCTGGGAATTTAGCCAGGGAAAGCCCAGGAATGCTGGATGGAGCAGACAGACCCCAGCTACCAAACAGAGGAGCTTGTGCCGATGAAACCCAGCAAAACTCAGAGACATGAATCCCAGGTTTATCTAATCCATATCTTCTGGAATCCCGGAAATCAAAGAGGAATTGTGCAGCACATTGGTCACTCTGCTGCATATCAGTATAGCTGAACTCAGCTTAGTTGTCTCAGGAAAGAATTTGGTTCAATAGTGTTCCCCCCTCAATAGATTCTCTAGGCCTTTGGACCTGGTAGATGAGAGTCTGTGGCTCACACTTCCAACAGCTGGACAAAAAGCTCATGGAAAAACACCCAAACTAGCCAAAACCTGAAAGCAATAGAAAAACTTATATTCTCTTATAGTAGGTACTGCCTAAACGTCATGTGCCTGAACGGAGCAGCTTGCTCCGTGAGCAGCAGCAGTAGCTGTGCAGCCTGCAGCTGGGGTTTTAGAGGGTAGCTCTCCTATTTCTCCTTGGAGAACCACTAGTAAATAGCCACACGCCATCCGTTACAAGGAGAGGAAAATTCTGCCTACCTGGAAAACGAAGTCATCAAAATTCCCTCCAAAAAAAGCCTCCCAAACGCCAGGAAGAAGAATTCGTGGAGCTGCTCGTATCAGGAAGGCTCCTGCATCCCAGGCTCTGGGTGCTCGGGGGGTCCGGGGAGGAGCAGCAAAGGCGTCTCCAGCCCAGTCCCTTCTATCCCTGGAACTGCCCCTTCTCTATTCCTCCTCCTTCACAATCCTCATGTGTAGTAGCTGCAGACATCCACGGAGAGTCACTGTGGGTCCACCAGCACCTCGGGATGGTCTCCTCCCATCGCTCCCCTCCCAGGGCCGGGGCGAGGTTGTCATCTTTGGAGCTGAAGGCATCTTTCTTCTAAACAAGCTGGAAGAAGTCTCGTTTTTCCATGATGAGAGGCCCCATTTCGTGGTTGGCATCGCTGCCCCACATATTTATACCATCAAATAGTGTTCTTCTTTCTTTCCCCCTCCTTTTCCCGTCCTAGTAACGTGTCCTGAGCGGAACAAATAAAACAAGAACAGCTCAAAAAAGAGCAACTTAGATCTTAGCTTTTGCAGATATCCAAGTCTTGCTCAGAGTCATCCAAGTCTGAGTAGTATCTGTTACTATTGATAGGTTTGGGTGTTTTGTTGTTGGGTTGGGCTTTTATGGGGGACTGGTTTTCTTTTTTGTTTAATTTTTATATTCACAGGCAATGTTTAGCTCTGCGGTATCAAAAATGGTGAGAAATGTCCCAAAAAAATATGGGGGACAGCAATGACTTTCAGGAACATGGCCTGTTATCCCTTGGGTTATCACTTTCTGCACCCCCAGAGCTCGAGCAGCAGGTCAAGGGAAGGGATCCTGCCCCTCTGCTGCCCTCTGGGGAGACCCCCCCTGCAGTCCTGATCCAGCTCTGGGGCAACAGCACAAGAGGGACGCGGAGCTGTTGGAGCGAGGCCAGAGGAGGCCACGGAGCTGCTGCGAGGGCTGGAGCAGCTCTGCTCTGGAGCCAGGCTGAGAGAGCTGGGCTGGGGCAGCCTGGAGAAGAGAAGGCTCCTGAAGGGGAGACCTTAGAGCAGCTCCAGTGCCTAAAGGGGCTCCAGGAAACCTGGAGAGGGGCTTTGGACAAGGGCCTGTAGGGACAGGACAAGGGGAATGGCTTGAACCTGCCAGAGGGGAGATTGAGATGAGCTCTGAGGCAGAAGCTCTTCCCTGTGAGGGTGCTGAGGCGCTGGCACAGACTTTTCCCAGAGAAGCTGTGGCTGCCCCATCCCTGGCAGTGTTCAAGGCCAGGTTGGACACAGGGGCTTGGAGCAACCTGCTCTAGTGGAAGGTGTCCCTGCCCGTGGCAGGGGGTTGGGACTGGAGGAGCTTTAAGGTCCCTTCCAACACAAACCAGTCTATGATACGATTCTATGACAGTTAGCAATGGTGGGGAAGCAGATCAAAGCCTTGGTGAACAGTAACCTGCAGCTGAGACAGAGCTGGGAGCACACTGTTCCCTTGGGCCATCTCTCACAATGAGACTTCTGCTGTGCAGAGCAGAACCAAAATGAGCCCTTGGCCCACCAGCAAAAGGAAGCTGCACCACAGTAATGCCCCACTCCATTTCTGGCTACTCCTATTCCCACTGCTGTATCTAAACAACATAGGGTCTCTGGGATGTCATCATCTTCTAAGGATCTAGTGCAAAAACACAAGGTCACAGATAGCGGTCTGTACTTGGCAAGGCTTCAATAATGCTGTAGGTTGGGAAATCCTTGGGACTGTTTAAAATAGAACCTTAGAAACTCCAAACAGTGCTTCCTTACGTGGTAGCAAACAACAGTTTATGAGCACACAAATGCTGTATATATATATATAAGAACGGGGCGCTAAGTAAATAAGAACTGCAATAGCATTAAGGACTTAAAAGTTAACACCAGAATGTTAACATTGGAAAAAGCATGCAGAGCCCCAGATCGCCCTTGTGTGTTCATGATGACTCTCTAAACATCCTGGAGTACTTGGCTTTAATGGCCTAAATCCGAGGAAATGCTGCTAAAATATGGTATCAAATGAACATTTGCTTTTTTTCCTTCAGAAAGATTCGCCTTTGTGTCTCATTTTACCACAATCCAAGAATGTTAAACACAGTGGGGGCTGTTTGCAAGTACATGACCCGAGTTAAGCTAGAAAAAGAAATGGTTTTGCTTCTTTCATTTCTTTAATAGATGTTGTAATAGATCTATTTAATAGATATTTTAATAGATCTATGTAATAGATGTCTTAATAGATCTATTTAATAGCTATTTTAATAGATCTATTTAATAGATGTTTTAATAGATGTCTTCTCCTGAGCATCTGTGACAATGAGTAAGACCTGCCAGGGATGCCTCAGAGTCAGCTGAACCTGCAACCAGTGTCTGCGACAAAGGGTGGTGAGGATCAGAGTGTGGACCAGTACACGTGATGTGGTAGTAGGGTTCTGCTGCAGACTCCCTGATGAAGAAGAGGAGGTGGATGAAGTTTTCTTTAGGAACTTGAAGGAATCCTTACAGCCACAGACCTGGGTACTCATGGGAGGATTTAACCATCTTGCTATCTGCTAGGAGATAGCAGATCATGGTCATGACCACCACAAGAGGTTTCTGGAATGGTTTGAAGGCAAGTTTGTGGTGGAGGTGATGAATGAACTGACTAGGGTAGATGGTCTTTTGGACCTGCTACTCAAACACAGGGAAAACTGGCTGAAAATGAGAAGTCTGCAGGGACTACAAGACTGTGGCACTTAAAGGGCAGCAGGGCAAGCAGCAGAATTACAATCCTAAACCTCAGAGGAGCAGGGATTTACCTGCTTGGGGGTGGGGGGGAAGAATACAAATGCATTGTACAAATTGAGTTAGGAAGCAAGTGACTACAAAAGGGTATAAAAATCCATCCTTCTGTTTGTCATCAGTGAAAACGCAGATATTACCAACCGCATACTTACAAAGATATGGAAACCAACATGCATTGTTTTCACTAAGCACTGTCTTGGCCTTGTTTCTGGTTCTCTTTGCATATTTAGAAAGCAAGACCCTTGGAGACCACTGTATCATCTCAGAAACACATGAAGGGTGGATACAATTGCAGACAGAGCCAAAGAAAGTGCAGTAGCTCTTTTCCAGAGAAGCCCAACAGTCCCATAAAGCTGTTTCAGATGTATGTGATTTAAAACCTGGAGGTTCCATTTTAGTGAGGGCTGCAAGTGAGATGTAAAAAGGAAAAGGAGCAGCCACACAGTTTACAAAGAAACAACTAAACATACCATAAATCACACGTAAGTCTACAGGGAGGTGTAAATAAGAGTAGCCATCCGTGCCTGGCTGACTCCCTTACTTCAAACTCTATACAGTGTCAGATTGGAGAGCAGAAAATCAAGCAGGTTTTTCCTTCTTTCTTCCTACTCTTCCTCCATTTCCTCTCTATTAAGTGGGATTAAATGCTAAATAGCTGTTCATTATATAGTGTTCTGTAAGCACCAATAATAGTACGTGGCTCAGATACATAGGGAATGAGCAACTAATCCATGTCCATGCACCTTCCCTGAAAATATCTTTCCATGAGATTTTCAATTCCACTGAAAGGAGGATGAAAGGATTCAAGGATTAGGAAGAGGAGCCAAAGAGAGGACAGAGATAGTGGATGAGGCTACCACGAGTGTCTCCTTACCTGGACAGACCTCCTTATATACATATAGCAAGCACTATATATAAAAGAGGATCAGCTGCACACAGAAAGGAATGTCTTGGTCCATTTGATTCCCTTATAAAGAAGGAAGAAGATGCTAGATAACATTTTGGTATCGTCTCCAAAGGTTTCTGCCCCACATCCATTTTCCTCTAGAGCTTCCTACGTTCTCGTCCCAATCACAAGAACAAAAACTCCATTACAGAGCTCGGGCTTTTAATGCTGCCAGTTATAAAAAAAAGAGTGTAAAAAGCCCAACAAACCCAGAAAAAAAGCAGCATCTTGGGTTTAGGTTATTTTTGCTGATTTTGTGTGAACAAGACATACTACCAACACAGAATGCCTGTTTCTCAGACCAGAGGTCTTCTCTTCTCCAGGCTGAACCAGCCCAGCTCTCTCAGCCTGTCTCCTCCTGAAGCATTCATTTAAGACTTCACTAGTGTGAAGACCCTTCATCCAAGTTTTACTTCCCTTCTGCTCAGGATCTCCCTTCCCAGGATTGGTTAGAATACACTGGCTTGATGGGATGCTCCAGGGCTCCCGTGCCAAGCTGCTCTTGCTGCATAATTTCTGTGAGTCTTTGAAGTTTGTGCTGTTGAAACTGAGACCATACTTATGAACTTAATATTTTACACCTCCAGTTGCTCACTTCAGGCTTATTGTCTAGAGTCAGCTTTGCTATAGTGCTCTGACGGCTTAGTGCTTCTGAAGTTGGTCCCTCCAAGCAGGGCAGAAGCCCAGGGCTTCCAGTGACCATTTCTGGGTCTCCTCACTACTGGAAGAGCCATATTGGGCATTCCAATACGATGGGAAGTAATGGTGCCTGAGAGCAGCAACACAAGGTCATGTGTGAACCCAGCAAGCCAAGAATGGGTGCAGAGATTGCGGAGAGAGTGAGGAAAGGATGGGCTGAAACACTCTCTCTGAGAATATATCCCCTTTTCCCAGTTTCACAATCTTTGCTTTTGGTGCATTCATCTCTTGCAGGACATTTTTTCCGTGCAGCCAGTCAGACAGCTGAGTCCCAAACCTCTGGCTCATTGGGAAGAGCCTTTGCATAGTGAAGCAACTGCATTCCAGCTCCCTGGCAAGGCAGGAGGCTCAGAGAGATGGCTGATGTGGTTCACAGTACGTGCTGGATAATCCCGAGCTATCTCCGTGGAGATATCAAATCAGCTTTAGCTTTGGAGCCCAGGGTAAGGAAACAGTTAAAAGACACAGTTTGTGTCTTGGGGTTTGGTGGTGAAAAACAGCAAGAGCAGAATGACCCAGCTGCATTTGTTTTATTTTCTTGTCACCAGAGAAACGAGAAGGAAAAACTTGCAGCGGTGTTTCCATGAAATTAAGAGAGAAAAAAAACCCCAACCCACATAGTTTCTAGAGAAAACCTCATTCTCCCTCCCCTCTCTTTTACCAGTAATGGTTAAAAAATCATGTACATTTTGGAACTTAGTCACATCCCGCCCCACCCACAGTCCTTAATGCCATGTACAGACCTAAAAGAGATTTCAGCTCCCTTCTTCTGCCAAGCAGCTTCTATCTAAACATTTGCTTTCTTCACTGCTGGAGTCTGGAGGTGCTGCCTCCCCCTGCACTGACTCCTCTGGCTAAGGTTACAAATGAAATATAGACTTTCTCTGTTAGCTTTCGGCTCACTATGAATAATATTCCCTCAAGACATACTCATTATATTGAACCATGAATCTACTGGGGGACACTTTTGCAATGACTAATAGGTATAAATAGAAAGGAAAGGGATTAATTAGTGCCTCATCCTGGGAAAAGAGGGGGCTGAAAGGGATCAGATAGGGGAAAAAAAGCCTTTTCTCTGAATGTGAGGGTACCGCAGTGTGGGCTGCTGGCCTGGTTGCAGTGACTTCTCTTAGAAGTCTGGTGGCCTGGCAAGGACACGTTAGGGCTTGGGAATGGAGGTGATTGATTTGTTTGAAATGCTAATCTTACCTTTAATCCTAGCTTTGTCTTGCTATAACCACACTGTTCTCCTGGCCTTGGGTCTTCAACAAATGTTGCCAACATCAGCCCTTGTATGGAGCCGAATCCTTGGGATGGATTAGGTGGAATTCCCATCTCCACGGGACTGGTAAAAAGGAATTAGAAAGGAAATATGAAAGAAAGAACCACCATACCTTGAAGCCAATGAGAGGCTTTTTACTGGTTTAGGGACCTGTGATTCAGATCCTAAATGAAAACCTGTGACTTCAAGGTTGCATCTTGGAACTAAAGATGCTCACCAAGAGCAAGCATGAAGTTCAGCTTCCTGAAACATTCACAACCTCCCAAGAGGTCAGGGGGGAATCTGAGAAACGAGCTTGGCACAGCAGTCAGATGTGAGCCCAGCTCAATACTGAAGGTAAGACCTGCCAGCGTAGCACCATGCTGGTACACCAGCAGCAGTAGCTCCGGCATAGCCTAGCCTTTCTAGAGCACAAAAGGCCTTCTCTTGAGTCTCTTCCAAACTACACAGTCAGCTTTTAACTTTTATCTTATGGAGTTTAAAGGAAAATATAATCTCTCCCTCCCCAAATGACAGGACCTTTTGGATGCTGGTGTCAAGGAAGTGAGTAAGGGTCTAGATGAAGATCTGATTGATGCTTGCATGAATAAGTGGATTGATGGGCAAAAGATACTGCACAGGTAAACAGCAGCAATGAGTAAGACTGAACAGTAATATCTTCTGGAGTTTCTGCAGTGGTAAGAACTATATCTAAGTTACTAACTACCACTACTACAAGACTCTGAGGGTGCTGAGGCGCTGGCACAGACTTTTCCCAGAGAAGCTGTGGCTGCCCCATCCCTGGCAGTGTTCAAGGACAGGTTGGACACAGGGGCGTGGAGCAACCTGCTCTAGTGGAAGGTGTCCCTGCCCATGGCAAGGGGCTTGGAACTGGATGAGCTTAAAGGTCCCTTCCAACACAAACTGTTCTATGACTCTATGACTCTACATTGCCACCAAAGTCTCTGGAAGATGAGTGCAGTCCTGGAGCAAGGAGTTCCATCGTGACCCTTCCAACTACCTGAATATGGGGCCAGATTTGCCGCAGGTTAATCTAACAGTAATTTACAAAAGCTCTGCATACATTTGCAATCATCATGATTTACAAGCTAATGAGCAACCCCAAAATGTTGCACTGAATTCAAGTCTTGCTAACAGTGTACACCGCAGGCAGAGAGAGACCTCTGGAATCTGCGCCCACTTCAGCCACCAAGTCATGAAGCAAAACCCCAGCATGTCTTCAGCCCTCCTTGGACTAAATTTATGTGCTGAGGCCTCCCAGGTCTTGCTTTAATCCCTGTGCTGGGGTAGAGGCTATAGAGAGAGGCTGTTCTCTGGACATCCCTGTTCCGGGAGCATGGTAGGCAGCCACCCAGCTGCTGTTCCTTGGGCTGCAGAACTTTCCTACTGCTCCATGGCTTCTGCTTTCCACGTATTTGATGTGAATCCAGGGAACCCTGTGCAGCTCTTTGGCCCAGCTTCCCGGGTCACGTACAGCAGAGCATTGCTTGTCTGGCTTTGGCATGAATTTTAACACCTCCCTTTCCCTTACACACATGCTCAAACTTTTGCTGTAACATAAAATGTTAGAGGCCCTCATTTCATTTGTAGCTCTAGGTTAATACATACAAGAATGTTATATATAGGTATATATATCATATGTATATTCTAGGTATATTATATTATGCAAGGAATGTATAATTCTGTAATGAAGTGTCCTCCTGGCCAAATACAACATTGCAATAGAATTCCTGTCTGCCATCAGGTGAACTTGCTACTACTGACAAGGAAAATGGTATTTGCACTGAGTACCATAGAAATTTGAACAGGAGTTTTATACATGTAAGAAATGTAATAGAATTAACACTTATTAACTTTACACATGTAAGAAATGTAATAGAATTAACACTTACTAACTTTATACAAGAAATGTAATAGAATTAACATGTAATAAAATTAACATTATTTATAATAATGTATCTACGTTACCACTGTTACGAAAAAGATTCTCACCTGAGTTGGTTTCAAAGGTCCTCCTACATAGGAAATCAAAAAACCCTCCAAACCCCCAAAACATGCTGCATTATTAATGTGTGTTCCTCTGAGACAAAACAAGCAAATGCTCTGCAGAGCAGGTTAGTAATACAGGGGTACAGCAGAACGACGATATTGCATCCTTCCTTGGATTCTTATGGTACCTTAAATCAACCCAAGAGATCAGGGTCACAAGGAAGTTAAAATATGTTTGCCAGGGAGGTGACATACCCTTTTACCAGGGTACCTGGATGTCTGTGATCCTTATTTGAGCATTAATGTGAGGCCAACCTCCAACAACAAATGAAATCATTCTAGTCACATACATCACATGACATCTTATGTCTATACTACTCTTCTTTAAGATTGAAAGTCTTAATGCTCATTGCTTATTGCCAGTCAACTCAAATGCTTATTGCCAGTCCAAAGAGGCTTGAGATTTTCCAGCTTCACTGTGTGATAAACAAGATTAACAGTGGGGAAGTGAAAGTGCAGGCATGCATTGCTTGTCTTTTACATACCGTTCTCTTACATACAGTTCCGTCCCTCATCCATCCAGACTCTGACAGCCTCCATCTACAAAGAGAAAAGTATAAAGAGAGAAGCAGAAACAAGCAAGAAACCATGCACGAGCTGTTTCTTTTACAATTCTCTTCCTGGGCACAAAACCCAGAGTTTCATTTTACACTGAGATTTCCCCTGCACCACTCCAGCAGTCTGACGGGGCCTGAAATGGTTGATGTTACCTACACAAAAAGCCTCTTCACACAGCAACATAGCTAGTAATAATGGCATTAAAAACGTGCCTTGCCATGGAAGTCACAAAGCAAATTGGTTGTGCCTGCCCTAGAATTGTGGTAGCAATTGTGGCAGGCTCAGAAGCCTGCTCACAGGAGGAACTTCAAGGCTTAAGAGCTGAACCATGTATGAAATCAGGCAAACGTGAGCATCCTTAAAGGCAGCCTGCTCCTGTTTGCACGCCTCGTTGCCTCACAGAGTTGATGGCCTGTCTGCTTAGCACATCTCTGCCAGACATGATGAAGACACTATCTAGCATAGCCCACCCTCGGGGAGGCACAGTGGGAAAGGGTGAAGGCTGCTGGAAAAGGGAAAATGGGGAAGGAAGGACTTGCGGGAGCCACTGGAAACCCTGTGGGGAAATCAGCCTCCACATCCCTTCTGGGGAATCCAGATAATTGAAGGCTGTAGGAGTGCTTGATAGAAAACCCCAGGCCAGGGACTATTAAGTTCTCCAGGCCTCTCATCAAGAACACATGGATCTCATTGAGAGACCACATCTTGGCCGGTGGTGAACTTAATGTCTCTTTGGGGGAGGAATGGGGACAGGCAGCATCTGGCAATAGGAGGCAGCACCAGCAGTTGATTTTACCAAAGCTCTGTCATGTTTCATCTCCGTGAGCAGAGAAACCTCCTTTGTTGTGGGGTTTTGCTCTTGACATGTTGGGGAAGAGGTGTGGGAGCATGGAAAGTGCTGGGTCCACGTGTGCCTCTCTGCAGCCTGGGTTGTAGATGGAAGAGGAAACCTGTGCGGGCTCCCTGCCTGCCAGTGCTGAGAGCAGGGGCTGGTGTTGGCCATAAGGGAGCACTCCGGAGAGGACCTGAACCAGAAATGCCAGTAAGGATTACAGCCTGGGCTTGCTGAAGTCATGAGCAGCCCCAGTTTCAAGAGCATCATGCTTGACTGGAGAGCCCTGCTTCCAGGGAAAACCTAATTCCAGAACCAAGAGCAGCCCAAAGTCCACATTCCAGGAGAACTTGCTGTCATTTGAATGCATTCATTACGAAGTCTTTTAATATCATCACAGCCTTAACATGTGTGCTACAAGCTCTGTCTTTCCTCCTAGGCAATTTGGATGGACATGATAACACCGTGACCATGCACTCAGTAAATAACTCCCCCCTCACCCTACAAAGAGAAATTAAGGTTACAAGTTCAAACACATATACACGACAATCTCAACCCCTTACCTCTATAAAGTAGAATTTACACTGTAATAACCTCCATCCCTTGCCCATGCAGAACAGATATCCCAGACTGTGAGAGCTGTTTGAATATTCACCTATTGCTGACTCCTTTGGAGGAACAGCAAGCTGATCCACTGCTCCACTTATCCCTCCACTAGTCTCTCGCAAAGACTTTCTCCCCTGCACAGAACACCAGGGTTTGCCTGGGCAAAGAAAGGACTGGGTAGGACTCAAACTCTTCAGAAAGAGATAACTCACATACTCTCTGCATGAAGTGAGGGGTGCAATGCCATGACATGATGGTTTTCAATGACTCCCATCTTCTTTGCTTGAATCCTTGCCATAACACAGGCCAGAAAGCCAAGAGCTGTAGACAGGACTTCATGAGCAGGGCCTGGCAGTTAACAACGTATTTGTTCTTCCCACGGTAGCTCCGTGTTTGTAGGAGCTGAATGATTTGATTGTAGAGGAATCGGCTCTGGCAAAGATTAGGGCTTATTTTTTTGTCTGGAAAAATCAATGCTCTGTTTCCAAAAGGTTTCTCCAGAAATCACATGTTTCTACAGAACACTCAGAACCTCGCCAAACGGTTGCAAGGAAACAATTCAGACATGGAGAGGTTATCCATAACCTGACCAAGAGGCAGCTGCCAGGTCAGGGCTCTGGTCTTTGCACCCTTTCTGCCTACAAGGGGTTAGGAAAGGACCCCCATTCCACCTCTGGCCAGTCAGTCCAGGTTCCAGTGGGGCACACACACACAAAAGTACATAGAGTGGGAGCAAAACTTCTCAGTGCCTTGCTGAAATCTGGTCTTAAATGAAAGATTTTTCCCATCCAGTGCCCTGGATGAGGAATTCTGTGGGCTTTTTTTTCCCCTTTCAATTGTTCGCATCCTGCTGCTCCATATGAGCAGGATAGGGGGAACCAGGAAGCCAGACACAAAAGCGCTATGGGGGTGCAGCATCCAAAAGCTATTTCCCCAGAGGCTTCAGCTCTAGCCACAGCAGTAAGCTGGCAGCAGGCACATCCCTTTATCAGCTCAGGTCACGACTCTGCTTTATCTGCCTTAAAGCTCTTCATAAGCTGGGAATGCTTTTTTCCATAGGCTTGCTGGAGCACAGCGCATCGTAAGCCCGCACATCTGTAACGCATGGGTGCAAGCTGGATCCCACATGCTGTGTTTCTCTGTAATGGGATCCTCTCTTCCTGGAGCAAGGAGCATCCAGGAGCTACTACAGCTCTGGGAAGAGGATGGGCACAGCCCCAAAGGGTCTGCTGCTTGTGTATCCTCATGCCTCTTCTCCAGTGTCCCCAGCAGGACCAGGCACAGGAGGGATAACCAAATGGCTGTAGCGTATCTGAGCCCTGGGCAAGGAAAGTATTGACAACCACAATGACATCTGTGCTCCTGCCACCAGACAGCACCCGCTTACTGACCAAAATGATCCCTAATGAACCCCTGTAGCGCCCTGGGTGGTATAAGAGCTATCTGAAATGCAAGGTATGGATGTACAGAGGCTGGTTTCTCTCTATGTAAACCTATGGCCTCCTCCTTTGGAGACTTTCCATCCCCGTGGCGATTAGAGGCAAAGGGAAATATAAATCCCAGACCTTAAATGGAAACGTTTGCAAGGAACTGGGTAATTCCAGCTGCCAAGTTACAGTTGCTGCAGTATGACTAAGCTCAAAATCACCACAAGATACTGTACTTCCTGTAAGCTGCTGCTCTTTCACACAGACAAAAGCCATGCAGCCGCTCTCCCTCCTACTTCTCCACTGTCCCCAGTTACAGCTTGGGAACCAGAAACACAAAGACACTGGGAGCCCATCTCCTGAAGCCTGACTCTGGATGATTTGAAGTAGGGGTGGTCCCAAATCCAGCAGGATTTACCTTGACAAAACAAGTCAGGAGCCATTTCAGAGTTTATATACCTTACCCCATGCTGTCTGAGCCCCTTCTGAGCTGAGGGGAGAAGGGACATAAAGGGGAGAACATTCCTCTTTAATTTTCTTCTACCTCATGTAATGCCTTAGGATTGAGGGATGGTTTCCTCTGAATCCCTCATTAGCCCAGGCCTCTACAGAGAGACAGAGCAAATGGCTTTCTGTTGCCTCCAGTGAAATGGGGACCAGCAGAATCATGGCTGAATGGTTGAGGCTGGCATCTCTGCAGATCATCCAGTCCAACTCCCTGGCTCAAGCAGGGTCAGCCAGAGATGCCTGCCTATAACAGTGTCCAGTCAAACAAGTGTTTCCTCATGCTCAGGTGGAATTTCATGTGTTCCAGTTTGTGCCCATTACCTCTCGTCCTGTCACTGGGCACCACCTCTCCATTGCTTCCAATCAGGTACTTCTACACATGGATAAGATCTCCTGAGGCTTCTCCAGTCTGAACAATCCCAGATCTCAAAGCCTCTCCCTGTAAAGAAATTCTACAATACCTTAATCATCTTTGTTGGACATTCTCCACTATCACAGAATCATGGAATGGGGTTGGGTTGGAAGGGACCTTAAAGCTCATCCAGTTCCATGGGCAGGGACACCTTCCACTAGACCAGGTTGCTCCAAGCCCCATCCAACCTGGCTTGAACATCCATCCAACTTTGAATGCATGTGGCGTCAGAGCAATATTGCCATCTTTGCATGCAGCCTTCCTCCTGCAGAATGGGGAGCATCCAACATCCACCACAGGTCTTCCCATGGGATGGGACCTGAGAGATACAGGGATATTGCAGAGATTTAGACAAGGCTAATCTCCTCCTGCCTCGCTTTGCAGGGCTTTTGCCCTGGGGGCAGCATTTGGGTCGCATCCTGGGCTGCTGTTGCGATGGCTGGTTTTGCCTGCAGGAATCTGCCACATGTTCTCATTTCCCCTGCGTGCCAGACCCCTTTTGACACACTTTCCAAAGGAGCTCTGGAGCTCCAGATGGGGCTCATCCAGCTGCCCTTGGTGTCTTGCTAAGTACGTGCCCAGAGCTCCCATGTGAGGCTCTTGGGGCCAGGAAAAACTGCATTCTGCTGCTCATGGCCTGAGATTTATCTTGGGACAGGCTTGCCCTAGAAAAGCAACACGCTGATTTTACAGTCTCAAGTACTTCAGGTCCTGTGGAAAACACCGTACACAACTGTGTTTAGCTCTCACATTAACCAAAATATAAGCTGATATGCAGGGATAACTTTATCTATCAGAAATTACTATTAGAAACCCAGAGCTCTCAGAAACACTCCCATTTGTATAGAAATAAATATAACTCAGACAAAGGAGCAAACACTTTGTGGCTCCTGAGGGTTTGGATTCTTCTAGGCCAAGAGAGGGATTTGCAGGGATTTCTGAATCTATAGTCAAGCACTTTGGGATAATACCCATGTTTATGAAGGTTTGAACTGCTTTCTAGAACTGAGCCAGGAAAGAAATTGAGCCAGGGTCTGACAGATGTGCCTTTTCTCCACGCTTTCTGTTGTCTCAGGGCAGTAGCAGCACAGGCAAAGGGGCTGCAGGCTCCTTCCTTGCTGCAATATTTATTGCAGGACATACCTTGAAAGCGCTGGCTGATGCCCATGGGCAAGGACCTCCTGCTGCCAGTGTGTGCGCTGGATATGCCTTGGACTCAACACAAGGTAATGCAATGTGGGGCGTCTGATGTCTGGTTTGGTTCAGTCTGACTGCAAGAGATGCATTTGTGACATGGCAGAAATCCCTGAATTTTAATACCCCAGTCCTAACACCAGGAAAGCTGATTTCTGGAAAGCTGGAAGAACATCAAAGGGCCATTACCCCTCTACAGTCCAAAGGGCAAGGAGAGATTAACAACAGAACTATCTACTTCTAGTGATATACAACCCATCAGCCAATAGGGAGCATCATCGAATCCCAGACTGGTTTGGGTTGGAAGGGACCTTAAAGCTCATCCAGTTCCATGGGCAGGGACACCTTCCACTAGAGCAGGTTGCTCCAAGCCCCATCAACCTGGCCTTGAACACTGCGTTTCAAGAAGCAGTATACCTCCCAAGACATCAGGAGTCATCCAGAACAAAGTGCCATAACCAAAAGTAAGAACAACAACAACTTTCCTCCAGAAGCATGATGTAAGGGGTAGGATGTGTCTGCACTACCTCCAGCTCCTGCTATTTCATTCTATTTTTCCTTTTCATACACTACCATCAAGAAGAGATCCCCCAGCTGCGTTTTTGTTTGGTTCATTGCCTTGGATATGGAAGTCTAACGTTTTCACAGGGATGAAATGGATGACAAAGCCGAGAAGCATCTCCTGCAGGTGTCTGCAGCAATGAATAGGACCAGGAGCACTGCTCTGCTGAGGTGGTGGGCAGATGGAATGTCTGCAAGCTGTATTTCATGAAGATAAATCACCCCATGCGTTCCCCGTCTTTGCTGACAAGGCCGTGTTGTTGCCTCAGAGTGCTCCTGTGAGCACCTCTGTAGTTTCCATGTGTGACAGGGATGTCCACGTGTGTAAGAAACTATTTAATAGATGCTTTGTGCATGGGAAGCAGACATTGAGGAGCCAGATCAATCTCCCAACAGACAAACCAGGAGAAATGTGAAGGGGAAGGACGATGTCAGAGCATGCCTGTTGCCTGTCGGCTTAGCTATGGCAACCAAGGAAGACACTGCTAAACGTAGCTGTAAGAATTCATTGTTTGTCTAGCTAACATCTTCTCAGCCTAACCAGAATACAGCTTATTTAGTCCAGTTATTACAATAATCTAAATGACCTAATTATTGATAGAAATTAATAAACCCTGAAAGTGATATATGCAAGTCTCCCAGAGCTGCACCATGCTTTGGTGATGCTCCCCCATCCTATGCAACATTTTAGGATGCCATCAGTTTCTTAAATCCTTTAGCAACATGATGATGATAGAATGTGCTGGGAGGGGGAATGGTTTTACACTGTGTTCTTGAGTTTGCTCAAGAACATTTCTATGAATGTTCTTGAACAAGAATTATTTCTATATGTTGGCTCCATATTTCTTAATGGGTTACAGTCTTTCCTCTGCCCACAAGCTTACATACATCATGATTCTTTCTCCTTATACAATATTACTTCTTTTAAGGGGGAAAGCCATGCAATTGGGCAAAATACTGGAAACTTTAAACTAAACCATGTTTGGGAATAATAGAATTCAAATAAACCCCAAACCACAGGGCAGCAAGAGGCACTTGAACACCCAGTTATTCTACTGTTACAGCTAAGAGAGGCTAGGCGATAGACTTTTGCTACTTGGGAAAATCGTAGGCACAGGAAAGGCCCTTAAATAAACAGTTCAGAATCATCCTAGAGCAGCTTGAGGTTTAGCATTAGCATCATCAACAACAATTTGGCCAGGCTACAGGGCTGCAAGCTGGGGGAAGCATTGCCCAGCTAGCCCTGTGGCCTCCAGGAGTCCCATGGGTGGAGAGGGAGCATGCTACCATGCCTTCCCAGGGCTGTATATAGGAACACTACATGGTTCTGGACAGGGCCTCATCCAACACGTGATGTCCATGGAGAAACAATGAACAGGACAATCAACCAACCTGCAGATATACTCCATCCAGAGGTGCGGCCACAAAGCTGGGTAGGTCTGGACAGATGAGCAGTGCCATTGGGTTGGTGCAGCTTCCCAAGTGCAAGCAGTCTTATGTCTCATTGACAAGAGCTACCTGGGCAGGATATTTCTCCCTCACTTATCGGTTTACCTCTTTCACATCACTTTTTGCTCCATCCTTTAGGATTGCAGTCCCACAGTACTGTCACAGTTTGTTGCATTGCTGGCTTGTCGCATTGCTTGTAGGGTATGTATCCTAGGAGCCCTACCACATTGATAAAGTGGCGCCAGCTATCCCCTCCTTTCCCAGCCATTACCTTCCCTTGAAGGGCTGTGAATCAGCATTGCCTCAAATGAGGAGCACTTAGTCAGAGGAAAACAGAGGAATGTGGCCCAAATTCTGACGTTACATAAAACCCCCCTTGCTGAACATCTGGAGAACATCTGAAGTTTAACAAAACAGGCCTGCAGGCAGAGGCATTTTTGACCTTCTCTGTAATGGAAGCAGAAAAGTTGAGACTGAAATATAACCAGAAATGGAAGGCAAAGAGTCCAGCATATTTGGCCCAAACACCTGA
This sequence comes from Strigops habroptila, assembly GCF_004027225.2. NCBI lineage: Eukaryota > Metazoa > Chordata > Aves > Psittaciformes > Psittacidae > Strigops > Strigops habroptila. The sequence continues at coordinate 4,525,045 of NC_044281.2, forward strand.
CAAGGGCTCCTGTGATCCTGCCTGCAAAGTGGTTAGAGACAAGGCAACACATCTGAACACAAGGTGTTGGACACTACTTGCCACCAGGATCTTTTTAAAAGCTTTTCTTCTGGACAAACAGGATTTTAAAGGGAATATTTGGATTTTCCTCATGGTGAAAAATGACGAAACACTCCAGAACTGAGGTTTGGGAACTGACACTTGTGGTGGTTTGGGGTTTTCTTCCTCTTTCAATAAAGGGAAAAACCAAGGGCATGGTTGTAGTGGGGAGCGAACGGAAGCAGGAAAAAGCCCTCCTGCCGCTTGCTTTATTAGCAGAAAAGCTGTAAACCAGCCCAAAAGGCTCAGAGAACCTTCCCTTGGTGTCTTTTCTATCTCTGCATTTGACATGGCCTAGCTGGGGCATGAGGGGGGGCACACAGCCTCCTTTTCTGACCCCTGCCTTACTGACAGCAGTACATCCCGCTGGCTGGGCAGCCCTTTACTGCTGCGTGTAACCCAGGGGCTTGTCCATGTCACGTTCCCTTCCTTGATGGATGATTCATGCCGAGGACTGTGGCAGGCCATGAAGAACTATTTCATGAGCTATAACAATACCTATCTTTATTACGGCAGAGACATGAGGGCAGTTTTTCCTCAGGACAGGAAAGCAGATGGGATATAAACTGCAGGCACCCACAAAGCCTCCCCAGAAGGTGCTCCTCAAACTTTCCATCTGTGAGTGAGGTGTTCCCAGGGATGCGGGATGGCCACAGAGCCTTAACTGAGATGCTTGGCCCAGGAGACAGCATGACTAAGAGGAGGACCTGAGACATGTTACAGAAACAGGACATGAATGTGGGCTTCTGTCTGGGGAACAAGTGACTTTGCATGCATCGACAGTGGAAGTTTGGCCTGAGAGCTTCCCCCAAAACAGGCACCTTTTAGAGCTGTCTTAGGATGTAAACTGAATGTTTGGGGAGCACTGAGCTTGGAAAAGCTGTATCATAGAATAAAAGAATGGTTAAAGTTGGAAGGGACCTTAAAGACCATATAGTTCCCATGGGCAGGGACATCTTCCACTAGACCAAGGGATGTTTGACACCTCCATCACTAGCCCTGTCTGCAGAGCAGCATCCTTACCTGCTTGGGAAATGAGGTATTAAGGAGAGATGCTGAACATAAGTAGAAAGCAAATGCAGCTTACCTCTTCACTTGATGATCACTGTCATCACTGCACATGGTCTTCTGGAAACAATACCTATGTATGTATGTATGAAGGCAAACAGAAGCTGTGCAAGTCATTTCCCATCCTTCGAGTTCGGTGCTCTTCTCATCCATTCATTATGCACTATTTAACAGATGCAGAGAATTCACAGTATTTCTCAAATCAGGGCATTCGATAATAGGCATATTTGTGATACAAAAGCACTAGATCTCTTGTTCTATCCCTTACTATGGGAGAGGTTCTGCTGGAATCCACCCAGATGCCAGTAAGCTGTATTTTACAGAGTGACTTTTGGAACATTCAGAACCCTGGCAATTAAAAGTCAGACAAACTTCCAAAGGGGTTGTGGAAAACAATTTATTTGACAAATTTCCAAAAAGGACCATTTTAGTAAAACACAGGCATAACATAAAATTAACCCATACAATGGGGTTTGGGATACAAAGTGAAGACTTTGGGATGCTGATACCTGGCAATCACTGTTGCTGTCTCAGAAGCGCATGGATTCATAGCAAGAGCACCAATGGAAGCGCTGAAACAACATCTCACCCAGAAAAACCACATCTTCAACGTGGTCCTGGAAACAACTGTGTAAACACCAGGGGCCCACATCACCCAGGCAGTGATAGCACCTTTGTCAGTATACCTGTAGGGTTGGAGTCAAAGACCCTGGCAGATAATGGCAGCCTTTCCCTTGGCTGGGCTGCGGATGAGGCTCTCATTCAATATATAGTACAGTTAGTGGGTTTCCCTAGGTGCCTAACTCCTAGATGGTCCTATAGAAACTTCCAGAGAGCTACCTGGGAATTAGACAGCTTGGCACTTTTGGAAAAGTAGAATAATTACAAAATCCCACTAACTGGGCTCAGAGAGATTTTTCCAGAATGTTGGACCTTGGACTATAACACAAGTCATCAGGTTATTCATGAGGTTCCTGGTTTCACTGTAGGACTGTGAGATCAGTTAGTGAAGGAGTACAGTTGCATAGCTTCTGGTAGGGTTTCCCCCCTCCCCAGTGGGCGATGTCCAGCTTTCCTTTGGTCAGCACCCAGCCTCCCTGCTCTGAATGGGAATGTCAGTGCTGAGGGATGCTCTACCACCCACCTCTACCTCAGCCTGAGAAGTCAGTGCCCCATCTCATGGCTCTGGAGGCCAGAGAGGCTTCCACCCAGCTTGGGTAATGCAGTCTAGCCCTCCCCACCAAGCATGGGACTTATGAACCAAACTTGCCAGCCATGACAAAAATCCCTTCTCAAAGCTTGCTGAAGTGTTGAACATCTCACTTGAAGCACAGCATTAGGTTCAGACCATTGTGAGCTGGGCAAGTGCTCAGCTGATGAAAGAAAGAAGCAAATGAACAAAATCCCTGTATCTGAAAAGGGCATCATCAGCCTTAGGAGACCAAGTTAGTTCTTAATGGTACAAAATCCCGCATCCCAGTGGGATGAGGTTGCTATTGGTGTTCTAGAGTTTTATTGCTAGGTGTGCTTGAGTTTGCCCACTGTGGGGAGAGGGGAAGGCAGCCATGGGCAGGAAGGGAGGTTTGAGGCTAAAGAGAGTAGAGATGCAGATGATGAAGCAGGAAGGAGAAAGAAGGGAACTGTGGACAGCCAGGCTGTGGCACTATGGCCATCTGCATAGACATGAATTCCTTAAGTTGTCAAAAACACTGGGTTTGGGGTTTTCTCTTTGGTTGTTTGCTTTCATTTTTTGGTGAGACAGAAGCAGGCATGGCCTTGGCAAGAAACCCACCCGGATGCTCAGTCAACAGCTATTTTCCTGGAGACAGTTTGGTAGAAGACCCCCCGCAGCAGAGAGGTATAGTCAGGCACACGGAAGAGGTGGCGCTCCCCATAGACCACATCATAATCCGCGCTCTTCCCCGTGACCAGGACACGGATGTTGGGCTCGTTGGCTTGGCTGCCCACTGCCAGCACATAGATCTCAATGCCAGCCTGCTGAGCTTCCTGCACAGCTCTCTCAATGGCCCTGGCCGTGATGCCTTGAGAGTTGCCATCCGAAAACACCAGCACCCTCTTCTTCGCCCCAGCGCGAGAGGAGCGCTGGTACAGCCCCGTGACGTACTGCAGAGCAGCATTGACATCCGTGGCATCGTTGATGAACTCCATGTTGTCAATGGCTTTGGCGATGACCGTGTAGTTGTGCAGGAACTGAGCTTCCACCTTCTGTTGGTTCCGGCCGCTGTACTGGACCACGGAGACACGCACGGAGTCATCGGCAGGCTTGCCAGCCTCCAGGAACCGCTCCGCCAGCCGCTTCACAAACTTCTTGGTGGTCTCGAAGTTCTTGCTCCCAACGCTGGTGGAGCTGTCCACCAGCAGCGTGATGTCTGCCAGCCCGGAGAAGGTGACTGCAAAGGGGAAAAGCCTTGTTAATGCTGGGCTTCTCCTCCTGCTTCTTCCATGGGAAGCTTCCCGAGGAATCCCCAGTCTCTGGGTATTTGCTAGCTTGGGTTTCCCCTATCCCAGTGCTGTCCTACGCTTGCCCTTTTACCCTTTCATTCCTTATTTGGTTTACAACAGGCTGCATTCCCCACGTACTTATCTGGGTTAGATAATCTAGTGGGTCTTGTTGCTTCAGTTACACATTGTCCTTGCGTGCCTGGGAAACACACTTCATCTCCCTTGGCTGGCTTTTTAACCATGATGAGTTTAAGGATTGTATACATTTTTGTCCTGGAGATGTATCCTACCAAATTCCTCCCGATATTCACTTTTCAAGCACCTTTTCCCAAATATTCCTGCCACAGTGCTGACTTTTCCTCATGCTCCCATCACCAGCAACAGTTGATCTCATTACCTGCCCTCAGCTAAAGCCTGTGAGGGTTAAAACGTGGCACAGCCTCCTCTCCCTAGGCTTGAGGTGCCAGGAAAAAACTGTCTAGGCTTTACCCCGATTGGTTTGGTGTTGCTCCCTTCTCCAGCCCAGGAGCCTCCCTGTTGCAAGAGGTGTCCGAGTTATGCATTCCCACAAACACAAGCTCTCACTTTCCCCCCTGCACAGCACCCACAACCCTTTTGTGTGGAACAAGGAGTCAATACTCACTTGGGCAGGTATAGTCCGGACATTTTTTCTCTGTTAAGAAAATGGGAAAGAGTAATTTTCACCAGCTCGTCCTGGAAAACTTCTTCTCCTACAGCTTCCCACAGAGCCACAGGAGGGACAATCTCTCACTTCATTCACAGCTACATTGTGGATAGTGCTGTGAAAAGGCTAAAGGGGCATCAGAAAGCGCAAAGAAATGTTGTGGACAGAGATGCCTTGCAGCAGGAGAGGAGCTGCACCCAACTGCAAAGTGTTCCAAGACATGAGATGTCCTCATTCCTTATTTAATTAAGCCTTGAAGGCCATTCTCTTCCCTCAATGCCTGCTGAAGAACATGACTGGGGAAAGGCAAGGCAGGGCAGCCTGCATCCCTCCTCTTCTGACAGAAACAATCCTCACTACCTTCATAGCCAATCTTTCACCCACCTTGGCACACGTACGAGGTGATGTTCTGCAAGAAGGTGTCATCTAGGAGCTCGGCATAGTTGTCCCTTTGAATGGACAGTCCTGGTCTGGTTGGTCTGCTTAAGCAGGCGATGTCATTGAGGTGATCTGGATTCGGAGGGTTCCGGAAAATGTCACCGATCCCAAGGGAAACCACCTGCAGGGAAGTAAGGACTCTATTATCTAATCATAGAATCCCAGCTCGGTTTGGGTTGGAAGGGACCTTAAAGCTCAACCAGTTCCAACCCCCTGCCACGGGCAGGGGCACCTTCCACTAGAGCAGGTTGCTCCAAGCCCCTGTGTCCAACCTGGCCTTGAACACTGCCAGGGATGGGGCAGCCGCAGCTTCTCTGGGCACCCTGTGCCAGCGCCTCAGCACCCTCACAGGGAAGAGCTTCTGCCTAAGAGCTCATCTCAATCTCCCCTCTGGCAGGTTCAAGCCATTCCCCTTTTCCTGTCCCTCCAGGCCCTTGTCCAAAGCCCCTCTCCAGGTTTCCTGGAGCCCCTTTAGGCACTGGAGCTGCTCTAAGGTCTCCCCTTCAGGAGCCTTCTCTTCTCCAGGCTGCCCCAGCCCAGCTCTCTCAGCCTGGCTCCAGAGCAGAGCTGCTCCAGCCCTCGCAGCAGCTCCATGGCCTCTTCTGGACTTGCTCAAGCCTGTCCCTTTGTCAGAGCATTTCTATTGGCACGTGTCACCTGTGCCCTATAGCCTTGGGTAGCAAAGACATGGAGAGTCCCAGAGAGCCCTCTACACTACTCTGACACCCAGTGCTGTGTGGCAGATCCCTTTGCACTTACTGGGGTGATATCGCAGAGCGAGCTGAGCGGGGTAGGGTCCCGCAGTGTGTCAGAGCGTCCATCTGTGATGACAATGGCAACGCGCTTGTCCGAGGTGAACCTCCGCAGCAGGTTGTCCTTGGTGAACTGCAGAGCTTCTCCAGTGTAGGTGCCCCCAGCTATCCAGTTCAGGTTCTTGATTGCCCTGCAAGCACAGACACTAGTAAACTCGCACATCATGAAGGACCCCCTGGGAACACTTATCTCTGGCATGTTTGCAAGACAGGGCAACACCCCTGCGTGGGGCTTTGGGTGGAAAACTTGGCCTCAGCACCACCTACAATGCCGCTAACTGCTACTTTCAACTAAAGAACGTATAGCATCCTTGCAGCTGCAGGAGCTGCCAGCCTGGAGATGAAGGATGGGAGGGCAGTAGGTGTCCCTGGGTCTGGTCCCTGCATGATGTGCCAAAACCTCACAGACTCACTGTTTGAGTGCCCCGATGTTGTCTATGTTGGCATCCCCCATGGCCACCAGCTCCTGCGTGTTGTCATGGCTGTACTGCACAACACCCACACGGGACTCTCCGGCTTCAAACTGTCGGGGAAAAAAAGAGATGCCAGTTTGGGTCAGATACATCAGGGGGTCCTGGAGGCTCAGAAATCCTGTTGGTGATTTGCACTGAACCCCTTCACAGCAGGATCTGCTGCCTCTTCTCTGTCTTATCCCAGGCAGAAGGAATTCCAACCGGAGTGGATGCACATGGGGGCTAATTCAGTAAAACAAGACCCAAACCCAGGTTCCCGGCTCAGTGATCCCGACACAAGCCGTTGGCCATGGTGGGTATAGGTCTTTCTTCAAAGCTTGTTCTCCTTCCAACACAGTGGTTTTGGTGCCCAGCTCTACCCTTCCAGCCAAAGAGACCCATGCATGTCCACACAAGTGTCCAGCAGCAGCATGTTGTTGTGACTTTACAGCCCAAGTGCTACCTATGTGTCTGTTTAGACCTTAAGACTAGACCCCAAACATCCCAGCCAAATCACAGTGGTAAATGACATTTCTCATGCACAGTAGGTTACTAGGCAAGAGTTAGGAGTAATCATTTGTGTCCCTCTTCAGACTGGAAGGCTCACTATAGGGACAATATTGCTGGTTTGGGCTGCAAAGGTCCCTTTTAGTAGTGTGCTTAACTGATAACTAAACCCAAGCCTGGGGTAAAACAAGAGCCCCTGGGGGATTGGCCATCAGAGAAACTAGGGGAAATTGTAACCCACGGCGTGTTATCTACCCCAGCCACCAGAAATGCTCAACAGGACTAGGAAGAGACTGACTGATCAGGCAAATGCCAGACTCCCTTTGCCGAGGATGTATGAAACGACTATATTTTGAGACAACAAAAACTGTCTGGTCTCTACCTCTTCATGAAGCTGGGAGGAATCAAGACCCAAGCCCAGTTACACACTTGAAGCTAAGCCTTGCAGAGGGTCTTTGGCGTGGAGGCATATCCCCACTTTTCTGCTTGATAACACCAGTGCACGCAAGTGTATATTCATGCACCCAGTGGAAACCTCACCTTCACACGCTCGTCCTTGCTCAGGCGGTCAATGACTTTGATGATGAAGTCCTTGGCAATCTGGAAGTTCTGCAGGCCAATGCTTTCCGAGCTGTCCAACACGAAGAGGAGGTCGACGGGCCCGCAGGTGCACTCTGCAGCAGGGCACAGGGCTTAAACCTTGTCTTTCACATGCATTTTCTATGTGAGCAGCTCACTCAGAGCAGCACGTTTTGCCAGGGAGCCATACCAAAGCGAGCAGCTGATGTCTGCTGTTAGCCCTGACCCAGTGCGTGCCCTATCTACCTGCAACACATGCAGTAAAAGCAGCAAAATAGCTGCATAGGAGACTTGAGAGTCACTTTAATTTCTACATAGCATTTCCATGCTGTGAATACCTTTAAAACGCCCCATAATTATTCCAAAAACCAGTAAAAGCCTTTTCACTTCTTCCATTCACCCAGCCCAGAGGTAACACTGCTGGACTGGAGGAGGCTAACTCAGCTTGCTCCCCCTCTTTCCCATGGCTGAAGGACATCATGAGCCCTTGGCTCTTCCTTCAAGCTTTTGGACTGCAAACCCAACCCGCTGGGACAGCATTAGAGAAAATACACCCAGAACATTCCATTGCAGAGCTGAATCCAACAGTGTGTGCCCTGAACATCCCCTTGCTGGCACAGGGCACCTTTGGCAACAGTTTTCCAGCTGTAGGACCCAGTCAGAGCAGCCTCTGCATCCATGCAGCATCCTCAGGAAGAGCTTGCTGCCCTGCCCTGCCTTGCTCGTGCTCTGTCATCCCTCTTGGGCTCTCAGCACATCTCCATAGCAGAAGGCAAGGAGCAGAGGAAGGGATGGGTGCAAGCAAGGAGAAGGGCTAGCCAATGTCTGCAGAGCAAGCTTGCCAAGTAACACTCACCACAGCAAGCTAGAGGAGAAGGGAGAGAAAGAGAGAAAGTTAAAATACTTGTCACAGGGCTTTTTGCATTTCTGCAAACCCAAAGATATCTCATCTGGACAATTGAAGCTCAGAGAGGTTTCCTTCCTGTTTTAAATACCCAGCCCTCTCTCCTGTTTCGGATTGGGATGCCCCAACCTGGAGCACTGCATGCAGTAGAGCTTAGTTTGTGCACACACTGATGCGTTCTTATTTAAATGAGAATCAAAGCTAATCCTGGAGGAATTACTTAGATCACTAGAGTATGGAGCTCAGACTCAGTCCCCTATGTACCCCATATCCTCCAGTACTTCATTACCAGCCAGAAACCCTTTGCAGCATGTGTACTGCTGCTCCCCATGGCAGAACACTCCAGAACAGGCCTCCCCTTCCCAAGAGGGAAAGTCAGACCCTGCTATTTAAGAACAAAAACCATCGTAAAATGGCCCACACATAGATTTTACACAACTTTGCCTCTATTTCTCATAAAGGGTAATTGTGGATGTACAGAGCCACAGATACAGCAAACCAATCTGCAGCACGCACAAGTGAAACACAGTTCCACAACCTGCTCTAAGCAAAGTCCCTGGGTCAAGAGAAGGAACAGTCAAGTGCAAAAGATTTGCCTCTTTTGGGTTGCTATGGAGAGCACCTCCCACCTCTCCTCCAGCTCATTGACTGAATTGTAAGTGGTGGAAGGGGAGAAATGCCCATGGCATCCTTCCGCATGCTACCTCCTGAGCAGGGTGGGAGGAGCGGTATGGGGATACTCACAGCACATCTTCATGATTATGTCCAAGATTTCACATTCCTGCAAACAGAGGTAAAGATATGTTGTAATAACAGTGAAGGCAGCTCCCAAGTGCTGCCCACCACCTCCAACTGCTGCTCTGTGCCCTGAGAGCACTGGTCCTGATCTGGAAATGAGTGATGGGCTGGCATGAAGGCAATCTGACAAGTGAGACTTGCTGAGACAGCAGCATGAGGCTCCTCCAGCAGTAAATCCCTCCCAGGAGCCATTGTGTGGGGCAGGGGAAAGCACAGACCAAGCAAAGCAAGCAGCACCCCCATCCTGTCCTACTCACATCTGGTCCTGGAGGTCCCACAGGTCCTGCTGGTCCCTGCCAAACAGACGTGGAGAAAGCAGTTACAAGAGCAGACAGTTCCTATCTGTGGTCTTCTGTGCTAATACCTTGCTAAGCAATGCAGCGTCTGGAAAAGGCTTTTTAGCTTCCCACTTGCTGACCACTGGGCTTTGAGCACGTATATCTGCTTGGTTGCATGATGCCCTAGGGATGCACTGGGGTGAAGGGTAAGGAGACCTGCTTCCCCACGTGCAAGCCTTGGCCGCCGCAGCACCCAGGGGATGAGTGGATGGATTCCACTTGTAGCCTCCAGGCCAATGTGAAGCAATGCAAGCAAGTGGTGGCTCAACAGGAACTGAAATGCTTTCAGGATGGCCACTCCAAAAGGCTGCTTGCCCTTATTGAACCTGATCTTATAAGGACACTTTGCTTATGGAAGCACACAAGTGTCTTCATTTTCTGCCCTGATTTTGGGATGAACGTGATGTTTCAGAGCCCTGTGTACCAGGCTGTAGCAGCAGGTTTGCACAGCAGGTCTGTGGTGAGCTCTGCTGTTGGGAGCTCTATCAGCCCCACACACTGCACTCACTGGTGCACACCCTGTCAGGGTCCTTACTTACTGGGCGGCCTTCTGGTCCACGGTGGCCCTTCGCTCCTTTGATGCCCATGGGGCCAGGGTTTGGGTTCTGGAATGAAAACAAAACCAAAATCCACCAATCAGTGTGTGTCAGGGTGCTGCACCTTCCCCTCCATGTGTCTGCTGAACCACTAACACATTATCTGAGGTTGCTGTATCCAGCCAGAAAAGTTAGGGCTTGGGAAGGCAGGGACACCTTCCACTAGAGCAGGTTGCTCCAAGCCCCTGTGTCCAACCTGGCCTTGAACACTGCCAGGGATGGGGCAGCCACAGCTTCTCTGGGCACATCTGGAGCTTTGCCAGCCGTAAGGTGTAGGACACAGAATGAACATCTGGAGAGAAGCTGCCCTTGCCATAAGACACTGCTCAGCAGCAAAGGGCAGACTTAGAAAGCTCTGATGTGCTCTGCCCCGCAGGCAGCGTAGTATTAGAGACCCATCTCAAAGCTCCTCCACTGTGTTCACAGAGAAAGATGATTCAGCTTTATACACATTACTCACATCATTGCCAGGGTCTCCAGCTTCTCCTTCATCACCTTTAGGACCAACATAGCCTTTTGTTCCCTGAAAAATAGCACAGACAAGACTCTTGCATGGACACCTATGGTTATAGCATGGCGAGTTTGGAGCTGCATGCAGTGACCTTGTGAGAAATGACTTGGGAAAGAGATGGAGAGCAGAGTATAGGCTCCTTAGCACCAAATTGCAGTGCCATTGAGGGAATGAGCTTTTTAGGCGTCTTTTAGTGTTATAGCACCATGCAGCTCTTCCCTGGGTGACACTCTCAAACCCAAACTCTGGCTCCATTGGAAAGCACTCATCCCAGCTTGGTGCCCTTGGGTGTTACCTCCAATTCACCTAGTCAGGATACTTCCACCAGAAGCATCCACTGCAGGGAGAGGTGGGCAGAAGGAAAAGAGGGCTTTGGAGGAGCAGGATGCTTCAGGGAGCCCCTTTCACCATTCAGCTGAGGGAGAGGCTTTAAGGAGCCAAAGAAGTTTCTGCTGGGTATGTGAGGAAGCAGCACACTTACATTAATACCAGGGTCACCTCTGTCTCCTTGCTGCCCCTGGGGATGAAGGAAAGGAAGCACATTAGGTGGGACAAGCAGCAATAATGGTCTTAGAGCTTCAAAACAGCACAAAAAACTTACCGGGGCTCCTGTGAATCCAATTGTGCCATTCCCAGGAGGGCCATCTTCCCCCTGGAAAAGAAGGGAGAAATAGATGAGATAATAAAAAGTAAATCCCTTAGATAGCACAGCAGCAGGATCCTGCCCTCCTTGGACAATTTATCTCCAGCAAAACATGCAGGAAATATGCTACTGGTGGGTTGGACACTGGTCCAGGCAAGTAAAAAGGCCACCTTGCTTGTGTGTGACCTGCACAGCCACTGAGACACAAGTGACACTGTTCTTCTCAGCAATTGGGGATATAACCACTGGCTGGGAACAGACTGAGAATGATTCTTTGAGCCTGCAGATGTGATGCATATTCCAAAGGAGGCTGCTTGCAAGTTTTCCCAGCATCTCCTCTGTGCATGGACAGAGTTTCTTCACTTTCTGAGCTGGATGATGCTGTGTGGAACCAGCCTGTTGGACATCCTTCCCAGCATGGCATACAACCCCCCCAACAAATCCCACTCACCCTTTCGCCCATCAGGCCAGGGTCTCCAGGCAGCCCAGGTGCTCCAGGCAACCCCTTTGGACCCTGGAAGGAGCAGAAGAAGCAGTCAAGCAATGCACACACCATCCTTTGAGCTGAGAAGATGATGCCTTCTGAGGCTACCAGCTACCATCACAAGCCCATCATGGGAGGTCTTTTTACTTATACAAGAGCAATGCAAAGCCCACAGATGGGCTTGAGGTTCATTTTGCTCTCCTGGGAGATTCAGGTGCCTGCCCTTGGAAAGCAGCTCCCACAGATCTTGTGATGGGAAGCTCATGGTGCGGCTATACCCCTTCATGGAATGGCTTTTGGGAGGTGGGGAATAAAGGCAGCCGTGGCCTTAAGGATCCATATGTCTGCCAGGAAGCTAGCACCCAAGCTTGCACCTACAACAGGTTTCCAAGATCCCAGGGATTTGGGGACAACCCTAATGGGCAACATTTCCTGGTCTTCTCTTCATTCCCTCCCCTCAGAAGATGCAGTGATGAAGCAGCACTCACCTCATTGCCGCGGGGGCCATCATCTCCTCTGTAGCCCTTGGGTCCTGGGGGTCCAGCCTCGCCCTAGGGAAACACAAAGAGACCTCATAACGGGGATTTGAGGTTGATTAACATGGGTTAATGCTTCATTAACATGCTCCCATTAACATGGGAGATGCTTCAGGAGCTGTGCTCCCTGTCTTCCTCTGCCTACACAGGCCGCAGCTCCCCACACTTCCTTACACACTGCTTTCTGAAAGCTCCATCTGAGGCAGCCCTTCCAGACATCTGCCTCTGTCCAGAACCCCCAAGGCCCTGAAAGCCATCTCTCTCCTCCACACCTCATCCCAGTGACAGAGGACCTGGTGGGAAAGAGGACTAGGTAGGCAGGGATGATGCCTTATAGCACAGCTAGGTTGCATAGTGGCATCCCATCGGCTGTGCCAGATGTGCCACCAGGGCAGAGAATAGTCCTTGGAGATGCAAGTCACCCTAAAGGTGACACAGATGTCCTCTCCACCTTCTGCTCAATGCCAACAGCCCTTCACAGGGTTTATTTGCCAGAAGATTGGTAGTGATGGTGGGTAATGACTGTGTAATGATGCTCTTCCCATATGTCCAAATGCTTGAGCAAGGCAGCATCTCATGAAGAGCTGGGTGTGCAGCCAGTCCCGAGGTGATGGTGATGGAGATGACAGAGGCAGGCAGAGAGCAAGTCGTGGTGGGAAAGATCCATGGCTTGGCAATTGTTCCTCCAGCATCTCTGCTGCAGACAGCAGGATTTGCCAGTCCCAGATTCCCAACCTCTGGAATATTCCCTGTGATAAGCCATGCGGCTGCAGGCTCCTGGAAGTACTTGCTCAATGGTACCTGGGCTTCAGCATTGCAGCGGTGGCTGCCCCATCCCTGGCAGTGCCCAAGGCCAGGTTGGACACAGGGGCTTGGAGCAACCTGCTCTAGTGGAAAGTGTCCCTGCCTGTGGCAGGGGGTTGGAACTGGATGAGTTTTAAGGTCCCTTCAACCCAAACCACTCTGTGATTCTATGTGGCTGCAGAGGACTTAATATTGCACAGTGCGGAGTACTAAGCTGCTCAAGGGCATGTGAGCCTATTTCTGCGCAAAAGCCCAGGAGAGAAAAAGCTGGGAAGCAGTGACAGGAACTCATGACTGTTCACACCAGCCAAAGCTGGATCCACAGCACCCTTGGCTTGTGCTGGCCGTGCATGTCCTCACACAGCACAATTCCCTCCTGGCCCTGCAGGAGTTTATGAAGATGCAGGATTTTAAGTCAAGGAATCTTCAGCAGTTCCATGTCCATTACCTTTCTGGGTGTGCCAAGAATCACATGAGGGATGGGGCACCATGGCCAGGATGAGAGAAGGACCACCAAACCTGCCCGTGAGGATCAGGGAAAGAGCATGCTGACCTTTAGCTTCTCTTGGAATAGAAAGAGGATGAAAGGGAGTCACAGGTTAGTGGGAGCCCTTTCCCCTTGCCAAGAGAAATAAGCTTAGAGAGCCAGAGCTTGCAGATAACATGGCTTGAAACACATTCGTGTTTGCCAAAGTCCTACTCTTGCCCAAGCCCAATTACTCATTTATTTCTAATTTGGCCAAGCAAAAGCATTCTTTCTGAGCTTATGGAAAGAAAACTCTTGCTTTTCAACTGCTTTTGAAATCTTCCTGGAGCAGTGGAAGCACTGGGGCAAGTCCCTGGCATGGGGAATCATTGGAGCTGCTTCTGTAATGCTTCCTCCTCCGACAGAGGTTTGTCTCAAGTTCAGTGCTGGGGAGGTTAAAACCATACCCCACAGGCTCAGGAACAGCAGGGGGACTGTTCCTTCTCCTTTGTCCTCCTCCCCACTTGGAAAGGCTGGATGGAAGCAGGATCTATCCCAGCCTGGCTCCCCACCATACTTGGCATCTCTCAGGCTTGCATCCAGCATCTTCTGCGTCTTACTTCTGCCTTGAACCTAGAATGAGCCTCCACCACATGGAGAACAGCTCCAGTCCTCCTTCCTTTGCTGGTGTCAGCCTGCAGCACTGGTCCATCACATGCACACATCCAAAGAGACCCTTCCTAGCCCTTCCTACCAGGGCCACCTCCCAAAACAACACCTCTCACCACTGCAGTGTCCCCATGTCACCCATGCTGGGGATAACATGAATGAAACAGCGCTGTTCCACACTCCACATCTCCTTCACGGCTCTTCAACACTTGGTTGACCACAAAGGAGTTCAAGACCTGTCTTGTCTTTGTCCTCACGCTGGTGCCCATGCGCCAAGCCCCGTGGAAGTCCCGCTCCACCAGCGTGGGAACGTTTGTTTCAGTCACTTCCGTGTATCCTGGGCTCCATCAAAACTCTGATGGTGTGTGTAGGAGAGAAGCTGTCCCACAGATCCCTGTCCAAGGATGCTTGCTTAGTTTCAAAAACCCTGTTGGCCATTGCAAATCAGTGCTATCACCATGGAGGATTAACCCAGCAACACCTCCAGACCCAGACGACTACATCTTTGGGAAGAAAGAGCCTGTAATTGTGCACGGGATGCTTTCCTCAGGCTGGAGGTAGCCAGCTCTGCTCTCCAGAAAGCCTGTGGGGTCTGAGGCCTGTTCCTTGAGGCACACAAGGACAAGCAGACCCAAGAGCAGGAGGGCCAGACCTTGCAGCAAGCAGACGTGAGGAGTACTGGCTTTGGGACAGAAGGTCACTGCAGATGTCAAGGGTGTCAGGGACACTGCTGGGGCCCCATCAGGCTTATCCTCACTGATATCCCATTGACTCCCTTGACCTACATGACCACCGCCTGAACGTTGTGTGCATCACTGCAGCTTGCGCTTGTCAGTTTCCAAATCTGTCAGACATTTTGGCATCTGCTCCCATGGGATTGGGAAATAGCACGGAGATTGCTCTGTCTCCATTCCTATAGCCTTGTTCATATCCCAGCTTCTCCAAGAAATCCCTGCCCCTTTCCACCAGCTTTGCTACCCAGTCTGGAAGATGCTGAGAACTTGCTGCAAGATGCTGTGGCATCAGTCAAGCCCCTGACCCCACTCTTCCCACTGCTCCAACCACTTCCACTTGGGATCCAGAAGGTTAATCCAAGCTCTTACCTGGTCTCCAGGTGGTCCGAGGGGTCCTTCCCGCCCTTGGTCACCTGGTGGTCCAGGCTCTCCCTGAAAATGCACACAGAGGGCATGAGGAACTCAAAGAGGGACATACAAAGGGCCCTGCATGCAACGGGAAGCAGGGATGCAGCACTGGTGGCACATGCTGGATAGGGTTTAGGTAGGAAACTGTCAGAGGCATTGGGAGAGAGAAGACAGGCTGGTGTGGCCAGCTCGAAGCCAGGAAGACAGCTCTAAAAGGAAGACCTTCTGGAAGATGGGAGTGCTTCCCTCTAGGTGATAGGTTTCTACCTGTTTTGTGCCAGAAAAACAAATGCAAAGCTTCTGCAGATACACAGTTCTGGCCCCAAAAACAGAGTGGTTTTCCCAACCACATTCTGCAACCACAGGTCTGCATACATACGCTGCTGTCCCCATGCATAGGCAGAGACTCCTGGCTAGCAGCCTCCTCCCTCTACCCCCTCTTCCTCCAGCTTGCTGTCTCTCTGGAGCTAAGGGAATTTCCAAAGGAATGAGCCAGTAGATGGGGAAGGACATTCTCACCTCTCACTGCTGATGCTCTCCCCTCTCCTTTGCTAACACTCAGCAACCTGGGTTGGCTCCAGGGCATCTTTTTCATCTAGACTCACAACCATGAGCCTTCAAACACTGCATTGGATGGGGCAGCTTCTCTGGGCACCCTGTGCCAGTGCTTCACCACCCACACAGGGAAGAACTTCTTCCTTAGTCACACCTGGCTTAAAGCTTTGAGGGAAGCAGCTGAAAGCTTGTTGACCCAAAAGCTGTTGTTTGCAAGCTAGAAGCTTCCAGATGCCTAGAGCCAAACAGTAAATACAAAACACAACTTCTAAAGGGCCCTGAGCGTCAGTGAAGGACGTTTCTGGCGAGGTTACACAGCCTCGTGCTTGGACTAGAACTTGGAAGGAAGCAGCCCATCGTCTGCTGAACAGTTTAACTCCAGGACACTGGCGTGCCTTCATCTCCTGCGCACATCTGCCCCGCACACCATGGGGAGCAGCAAGTGCTAAACAGGAAGGGGGAGGCTGCCAGAGGTGGATCTTTACCCCCTTTCCTGGAGCCAGTGTTGGGCAGAAGACCGGTGCTGGTGGTACTGGGACACCCACTGGGATGCTACTGCTGGATGCCCGGCCTCCTGCTGCCCCCCACCCTTTGTCCCTCACCACATGTTTGTCCTGGCCTGCTGAGTGCTCCTCTGCCTGTCCCTCCCATGCTCGTGTTCAGTGACTCATGCCCTGACAGCAGGAAAAATACTTTCCTAGTGATTCCCACCCAAAAAGGGGACGGAAGGGTGTTTCCCCTTCCACCCGCACACGCTGCCCTGTCACTAGTGGCATCCATACCAATAGTACCCCACGCAGAGCACCCGGAGGATGCCTTGGCCTCCTTGCTCTCCGTCAACTGGTTTTTGCTCTCTGCCTGCCCTCAGCTTGCTGGGCACGTTCTCCTCTGGGTTTTGGCTGTTTAGTGATGAGCTGACAACACAAAGGGGTGATTGCTGGGGGGACAACACAAGGTTCCTCCCTGGGCTGGCAGGGAAAGGCACTAAGCTTGCCTGTTGGCCCACAGGCTGGTGGAGTTCGCCACTGGCCGCCCATTTCCAGCCACTGGCCGCCTATTTCCAGCCCCTGGCTGCTAAGCATGACCCTATTTGCAAGCAGATGCTGAAAGCTGCCCTCTGGATGCAGTTACCGGCTCTCCTCTTGGCCCACGGTCACCCGGTGAGCCCAGGGCTCCTCCTTCTCCATTGCTGCCCTGCAAAGAGAGATGGAGGGAACACCAAATCAGGACCGTCCCTTCATTGCCCACCTCTGAGCGGGCTCACCCCCAGCCCTCCTCATCCTTATCCTTATCCATGCCCTGCCAATGTGGTGCCTGGTGTCCTCACTTACCCGCTCTCCAGTAGGACCATCCGGGCCTGGAGCACCCTATGGAAGAACGAAAGGGATGGTCAACATGTGGTGGGGATGGCTGGCAAAATGCATGGATGGGGGGCACGGTGGGCAGAGGGCTCACCTCATCACCTGTTTCTCCTGGTGGTCCAGGCTCACCTTGGTTTCCAGGAGCACCCTGTATGAGCAAACGGGACAAGTGAGCAGGTTTTGGAGTGAAGTTTCTGCCTTGGACAGGCTCTGCTTCAAAGCCAAGGCTGGAGCACGGGAAGCTCTCCCTCTTGCAGAGGATGCTCGTGCATGGGTGCTTCACTCACCTTCTCCCCAGGGCTGCCGGGAATTCCCTGTCGGCCAGGTTTTCCATCATCACCAGGCTCTCCCTTCGCAAGGACACAAGGCACAGTCAAGACAGCATCAAGCACCCAGCAGTGGATATCGGCTCCCACGAAGGCCATTAGGAGCCGTTGGTGTATTCCAAGCCCCCCATTCCCAGCAGATCCTCCCCAACCTGCCCAGCACAAGCCACATTTTTGCAGGAACCCCCCCCAATATCTCAGGGGTGTTGTGGGCACCCTGGGAGTCACACTAGGTGGTGGCCATAGGCTTGCTCCCAAGCAGTGCAAGAAGGCCAATGATGGGTAAATCACTACATCTCCCTTCTTGCAAGAGAGGGGTCCCCAGCACCCTCCTTCCATGTGAGGCTGGGCAGAGCAGCTCACCTTTCCTCCCTTGGGTCCGTAAGCACCAGGATCTCCCTTTGGTCCAGGTAGGCCTTGAGCTCCCTGTTGAAAATAAAGGCAGCATCACTGAAAACAAAACCAGCATCACTATGTGTGGGGAACTGGGCATGGAGCAAGCATCGCAGCAGCCAGCATCACTATCCGTGGGGAACAGGGCATGGAGCAAGCATCCCGGCTCTTAGCTCCCCAGCAGGATGGGGATGTGGACTCAGGAGCGACACAGGGATGGCATGGTACTCTTGGACCATAGAGCCATGCAAGCATCACTACTGACTACGGTGCTGAAACACTGAGCAGCTCAGATTAAAATGGCAGCAAAGGTTGGGCTGCTGAGGCTGGACTGCAGTGACAGGGGTGCCACCATGGATGTGCCATCCTGGGAGCACAGAAATAAGAAGGGAAAGTGGAGAAACACAATGCACAGACAAGCTGTGGCTGCCTCATCCCTGGCAGTGTTCCAGGCCAGGGTCCAAGCACAGCAACTACCTCCCAGCAGCCCCCCCTTCTTGGAGATGTCCCCATTTCCATGCGCTATCCTGGAAGACACAGTTTGTTCTCATACAAGGGGCACCCACAGTACATACATCAAATCCAGGTGAGCCTTTGCAGCCTGGTAACCCGGGGTATCCAGCTTCACCCTGTCGGACAAAGCAGGGGTGTCCATGAGCAGTGCCCATGGGAAGACCCCCCCCTTCCATCCCATACCTCCCAGAGCCCTGAAAGGGACATCCCAGCCCTGTCCCTGGCTTGCAGGTGAACCAGGACCCCATTGCCCCATGTGGGACACTGGTTTTGTTCCCAGATCCCACAATGGATTTGGAGGGTCCTCAGGCTAAGCGAAGTGCCCCAGACTGGAGATTTACCTTCATGCCATCAATGCCGTCGATTCCACGCCTGCCCTTCTCACCCTGAAACGAAGAATAGCTTCCATGAAGACCCTTCTCCCCCCAGGCATCACACAGAAAGAATAGATGGTGCAAAAGCAGAAGCTGACCTTGGCTCCTTTGGCTCCTCTTGAACCCTGCAAAGGGAAGGAGAGAGATGTTAGGCCCCCAAGCAGAGCAGATCTGTGCCCCCCCTGTGCTGCAGTCCCCATGCCAGCATGGGCTGATGGTGCAGGTGTTCACCCTGAGCACCACCAATCTTCCCTGTTATGTCTGCTTTGTGCCCACTGCATGGTGCTTGTCTAATCCCCAAGGCTGTGCCGGCTCCAAACTGGCTGATCCAGTCGGATCCCCGATCTTGGCACGAGGGATGGATGCACAGCACACACCAGACCCCAACACCATACAGCTGCAGCCTGGGGTAACCAAGCAGGGGACACAGATTTTCCCTCAACATCCTTGCTGGCCTCACCTTTTCTCCTCGACTTCCTTTGTCACCCTAGAGATGGAAGGAAAGAGGAAAACAGGAGAATGAGAATGCAGCACAAAGCCTGTGGCCCATCTAGAACCATCCTTATGACCCTGCAGCCCCATGTACCTTCATTCCTTGGTAGCCAACAGGTCCCATGTCCCCTGGCCTGCCCTAGAGAACAGAAACATGATGTTAGGGATGCAAACACTGTCACCACCATCACCATGGGGCAGTTTTGCCCCAACCACCATAGCAGAGGCTTTCCCATATCTTCCTGTGTGGAAGCACGGGATCATTGTGGAGGGCAGAGAGGACCTGCCTTCACCTCCACCATCTCCAGCCCTTGCTGAGGGTGAGGGGAAATGGGTTGTCAGGGGGACACATGGATGAAGGACAAGGGCAGAACACCCCTGGGGAGGAAAACCACCTGGCAATGGGGGTATCCAAATTGGGAATTGCACAGGATGAGTAAGTGCACACTCACGTGTGTGGGAGAAACACACCTCCCCAAAATAAGTGTACCTAATGAAAGAAGGAAGGGAGGAGAAGGAAAATAGTTTCCTCATGCTATTAGCTTACTATTTACCAAGGGTTTCCCTGTAACACTGCCGTGCTTGTTGTGTCAGAGGACACGGGAGGGAGCCCAGAGTCCACCCCTGGGCTGGCACACATGAGTCAGAGATGTGTCTCCTCCAGGAGAAATGGCTATATTGGGTGAGGAACAAGGCAGCCTTGTAGCAAGAGGAGGGGCCACCCTGCTGCCCACCGGAGGCCACTGCTTGTCAGGGTGGCTGTGGAGGGAGACAGCGGACCATGACCATGGAGACAGGATGATGCAGGAGCTGGTGAGGATGTGCCCGAGAGGTCCGGGCACAGAAGTGGCCAATAAACAGAGTCACCAGTGCTGGTTCTTTACTTACTGGCTCTCCAGCATCTCCTTTCTGGCCAGGAAGACCTGGCTTGCCCCTTTCTCCCTGCAACACAGGACAGAAATAGAGTTAGCTCATCATCCCCAGGAAGAGAACAATAACCTGTTGAAAGGAGAACAGTAGCAGCAATGCCCCATGGATGTGGGGAGCAGATGACACCAGCCACATGGGAGCATGGTGCAGGTCTTCATCCTGCCCGTGTCTCTGCCTATGGCAGGGGGTTGGAACTAGATGATCTTTAAGGTCCCTTCCAACCCAAGCCATGCTATGATTCTGTGATCCATCTCTCCATAGGTCAGTGGTGAGGTACCAAGGACCCCACAGGTGTCTGAGTATCCCACTGCATGGCCACATCCAGTCCCTCACCTCATTGCCTGCATCACCAGGAGGTCCAGGAGGTCCTCGGGGAGGCTGTGGAAGGGAGAAGTGGGTTAGACCAGCCACCAAGGCACAGCCTGGGGCTATGGGGATGCAAGGGAAAGGGGACAGAGGGTCTCAAAAGCCCAAACTCACCTGGCACTCGAAGGAGCAGCACTGCCCAAAGAGGAGAAAACAGCATTATAGATGCAGCAGGCAGCACCCAGGCTCCCCCCTAGGGCTGCCTGCAGGGGACGGCTGTGCCATTGAGCCCCTGTTTGTCTCTGGGTGGCCCACAGGGGACCTGCTGAGGCACAGGGTTGGGGAGGAGCAGGGCTCCGAGGGGCACTCACCGATTGCTCCGTGTTAACTTTCTGCAAGACAAGAGGGCAAAGAGAGGGGAGTTTGAAAGGTATGGGTGAGCCCCATAGGAAGAAGGGATGGGCTGGGAAAGGGGGTGGTGGGTGCTCACAATCATATCGATGATGGTGTTGATGGTTTCCTCCACATCGACCTCCCGGGTTGGCTTCAGGCTGGTGGCAGTGAAGTTGCGGCGGTAGGCATGGTCTGTGGCGATGATGTTGAGCCGCTGGTCCTACGGTGGGGAGGGCACAGTGAGGCCTGCAGGTACCCATGCAGGACCCATCTCCATAGACCACCATGGGGACCTGCATCCTAGCTCCAAGGAGGGGCTCTGAGAGGCACCCAGAGCATCCTTTGCCCCATTGAGGACCCCTGCAGGGAGCATCCCTGCTGCATGGTCCCTACCAGGTGGTTGGGGGAGATGGCGACAGAGAACACTTTGATTCCCAGATGTTTGGCTTCATTGGCAGCATCATCCAGGCCTCCACAAGGCTCCTTGTACCCTTCCAAGGGGTGTCCGTCAGTCACCACGATGAGGTATTTATTCTCCTTGTGATGGGAGCCACTGCAAGGGTTTAAAACACAGGATTTAACAGATTCAGCTGGAGAGGAGTGGCTTGGACACCTCTGGATGCACACTGCAAGCAGTGCCCCAGCCTATGGGCAGGGGATGCCCTCATCCCAGCAAAGCAGGAGTGCTAAGAACCTGTCACCCCCATGTCTATTCTGTGACCTCCTATCCCATCCTGGGCACACAATGCAGAGCTGTCCTAACCCAGCAGCTCCCAACCTCCATCCACCGTGGCCGCACCACCAGCATCACCCACTCTTACCCGATGAGCAGCTCCTCAATGCCCCGCTTGATGGCACAGTCGGTGTAGGTGCCCTTCCCAATGTAGTTCACAGCTGAGACACGGTTCTTCAGCTCATTCTGGCCGCTGGGCATCGAGGTGAGGCTCTTGATGAGCACTACCTCATCACTGTAGTGCAGTGCTCCAGCATTCCACACCAGGTTGCGGTCGCAGCGGTAGTACCTGCCCGGATACACCAGCACATGGGCTATTAGGACCTCCACCTGCACCCTGCCACCAGCTCCACTTTGTATTCACTGGCCTACAAAGCCAAACATTGCAGGGCTTTACTAGGGCTCCTGCTCTCCTGTAAGGCTGGGATGTGCTTCGTATGCAAAGCTCAGCTCCAGAACCATGGGAGCAGGGTGGTTTGGAAGGGCAAAGGGGTGCTCAAGGGTCGGACAGTTGGGAAGAGAGGCTTCCTGAAGAGGTACCAGACTGCAGTGGCTGGAGCTGAGCAGAGGCTGAGGCAGACGGGGAAACACCACACACAGGATTATGGTGAGTTTTCCACTGCTGGATGTGTTAAAATCAAAGCATCACAGAAAGGTTAAGGTTGGAGAGAACCTTAAGATCATTTAGTTCATCTCAATCTCTCTTCTGTCAGTCTGAACCCGTCACCCCTTGTCCTGTCACTACAGTCCCTGATGAAGAGTCCCTCTCCAGCATCCTTGTAGCCCCCTTCAGATACTGCAAGGCTTCTACACCTCCTGCAGAAGGATGCTCTGATGGATCAGTGTGTCCTGTGTGCCTGCATCTGCAACTCCCTGGGACAGAGGCATCACAACTACTTGTGCTTTGGCCAATGTACCAAAGAAGGTCTTTTCAGGATGCTGGGGCCAATCCCAAATGGATGGGGTTGCACAGCTCCCTCAGTTCCACAAACCCATCTTCTCTCTGCCCAGCAGGACCTTCCCAAAGCCACCTGAGCACACTGCAGGTACACAGCAGGTAGAGCGGCAGGGTAGGCACAGGAGTATTAGGGGTGGGCTTTGGACAAGGGCCTGTAGGGACAGGTCAAGGGGAATGGCTTTAACCTGTCAGAGGGGAGATTGAGATGAGCTCTGAGGCAGAAGCTCTTCCCTGTGAGGGTGCTGAGGCGCTGGTACAGACTTTTCCCAGAGAAGCTGTGGCTGCCCCATCCCTGGCAGTGTTCAAGGCCAGGTTGGACACAGGGGCTTGGAGCAACCTGCTCTAGTGGAAGGTGTCCCTGCCTGTGGCAGGGTTTGGAACTGGATGAGCTTTAAGGTCCCTTCCAACACAAACCAGTCTGTGATTCTGTGAGCGCTGGATTTAACATCAGAGGCTCCCTGCTGCCACCCAAGCACCCAGGTCATTGTGGGCCTGAGCAGCCGGTGGCATGGGGATCAACATCCCTTTGGCACTACAGAATAACCACCCATGGTGCTGAGGTGCCATGTCTGCCACTCCAGGAAGCTATTGCTTTCCAGAGGGTCAGTGCAGGCAGCCCTGCTAAAGGCCAAAGTGGGATGGCTGTGGACTGGAAGAGGGAGGGGATGGTCCCCCCGCCATCATTAACATCCCTGCTTTCCCCCCTCCTCCCTCCCTCCCTGAATGGCCAGCCTCAGCACCCCACCCAGCACCAGGCTCAATCCCTGGAGCATCCTGCACAACCCCCCAGGGGATGTACCTGTTTGTCAGCTTATCAATGAACCGGTTGGTGAAATCTTTCACTTGGGAAACTAAGTCCCCAAAGGGCTTCACCCTAAGGGCAACGCTCTCCGAGGTGTCCAGCACGAAGAACAGGTCCACAGGACAGTCTGGGAAGAAGCGGAGAGGCAGGATTTGGATGGTGGCCCTGCTGTATTGCCTCCCTGAGCTGTGTTAAGGGGGCTGCTCTCATATGCTAACCCCATGCAAGCACACACATGGGTGAGATTGCTCATTTTGCCATCAAGGGTAAGCCAGATATTCACAAAGCATCACTTTGTGAAAGCATTTAACAGCTTTCTTCTACATGTTTAGCCATTTACATTCAAAGAGTGTCTTTGCAAGACCAATACTGGTTATATATAAAATAACATGCAGATGCATCTTAAAAAGCCATAAACCCAAGGCATGATAACAACGAACGCAATGAGAAACTAGGGATTTTCTGACACATCCTGGCACAAATATCACTGCAGAGGAGAGCAAAAGTTTGGCTCTTAACAGCCAAACAGCAATGTCAAACCCAAACTGTTTCAGAAAGCTAAACTGGTATCAGTGTTATTCCCTCTCCTACATCCTATGGCTACTGGCAACACCTCCTGAAACAGAGCCAAGGAGAAAGAGCCTAAAAAGCATTAGAAGTAGGTACTTCTCTGAGCTCTCTCTTCTCAGCAAACACCATGTCCCAACATAGCTGTGCACTGCAGCAGAGGCATCCGCCCAAGGGGGGAACAAGCAGCCGGACTTCTCTGCTGATCCCAAGAGGAATAAACCACACTGGAAAGCAGCAGCCTGGACTTACCTTCTGTGTTTGCGACCCGGGTGGTGATTTCTGGGCGCTGAGCCCACGATTCCCCCCCCAGGAAGCCGGCCAGGAGCAGCAAAGTGAATATAAAGTCTTGCAGGATCATTGTGCTCGGCTCAGATTTCCATCAAGCTGGATCGAAGCAGGAAATAAAAGGTAGGGAAGGAGAAGCCGGCAGCCGGGAGATGCCGCGATCCGGAGGCAGGAGTCGCT
This sequence comes from Strigops habroptila, assembly GCF_004027225.2. NCBI lineage: Eukaryota > Metazoa > Chordata > Aves > Psittaciformes > Psittacidae > Strigops > Strigops habroptila. The sequence continues at coordinate 4,549,210 of NC_044281.2, forward strand.
GGATATGTATTTTTACTACTTTTCCCCCCTTGTTTCCATGGGAGGAAGGGCAGGCAAAGGGTGAGGAGGAGACTTCCCAGCCCCAGCACTGAGGGAGGGATCAGGAGATGTCAGCTGTGAGTCAGAAATGCATGAGGCACTTCTCCTCACCCGATATGTGAATGTTGCTATACCTGCGATGGTATCCTGCCCACTGGTGCCTTGTTGTGCAGCATCAGCATCTACATCCCCACCTCCATGGGCTTATCCTGCTCCGTGGGGCAGGGGTGGGCTCAGGGCACCGGCCAGGCTGCTCCCTGCCCAAGCAAACTGAGGCAGGGGGACAGGCATTCCCATTGCATCCCTGCCTACATGGGAGTTCGCCTGTGTTGTCCTGCTAACCAGGGGCAGCGCAAAGCTGTCCCACCCAGAGATGGGGGCACTATGGAGGCACCACATTTTGGGAGAAGAATGTTCCTAACTCCAGGGCTTTCTACGCAACACAGCCAGAAACCTGAGGGCAAGCTGAGAAAGGAGGGTGGAAAGGTATCACTGCCCATGGGTTGGAAATAAATGATCTTTGTGGTCCCTTCCAACCCAAACCAGTCTGTGCTTCTACAAAAAGCTCCATAGACTGGAAATAACCCTGTTTCCCCCAAGGCCATGCTCAGGGCAGAGAGCAGGGATGGGGTCCAAGCTGTCAAGCCCAGGAGGTAGAAGCAGGAGCGCAAGCCCTTAGGGATGCTCGAGATGAGCATCTTCCCATCCTGTAGGATGGCAGGACCTGCAGCAGTGAGGAGATGGGCTCCCACAGCAAGGCATCGTAGACCATCTGCTCTCCATGGCCAGTACTGGAGATGAGTGCTACGCTGCTGGACCCAAAAGCAGTACAGCCAAAGCCCTCATCCACACCAACATAAGTTTAGGTGCATCTGCAGAAGCTGATGTTAAAACCAAGGAAATAAGAGAAACTGCTGGTCTCCAGGAGGTGCTGGACTGCTGCTGAGCATCCCTGCACCCCTTTAGGTCCCTTAGGACTTTGGAGAGCCTGAGGGTGCCATGTGCTTTGGCTCAGGGGCAGCCATACTAACAGGGTTCCCTGATGGAAGGAGGCTGGGCAGCATCAGGGAGTGACACCAAAACTCTGTGTGCACCAAGGGCAGGAAGAGACCCTCCAGCCCCAAAAGAGCAAAGTGTTTGTTGTGCTGAAAAAAGCATTATTCCCCCTCCCAATGAAAAGCTTTAGTACTTGGCTGGTGTAAGTAACCACCCAAGCACAGAGGTGGGTAGGCTTTGCAGAGCTGTACCGGTATCACCAGGAGATGAGGACACCGAAAGGCAATTTTAAAGCATCTCAAAGCTACTAAGATGCTTTCTAAGAGAACAAGCATGCCCAGGGACAAATCCTGACATGGAACAGTTGGCAGGGGATCAGACCCCGTGCATCTATGGGACTCCCATGAGGAAGCTCGGCAGGGATTTGGAGACCCAGAGTCCCTCAGGAAGGGACCCATCTCCATGCATCAGCTCAGCAGAGGAATCCTATGAATCAGCATACTAGAGACATTCCTGTATCTCTTCCTCTCTCCCTGGGAATTACTCCGAACAATCAAACCCCTCCTCCTTATAGGAAGGGAAAAGCAAATCCATCCCAACAAGAGCCTGACTTCTTCACAGAGCCTCGAAAGCTGTGTGCCCATCAGCTGTGCCAGCAAAGACTTAATGGTGATGGTATGGCTTGTGCAAGGTGCCTGCTAGCTCTATATGGCTCCACGCAGCTGCAGGCTGACAGAGCCCAGGCACCCTGGCACAGGGAGCTGGCAAGATAGGGTCCCCCCATGCCACTGGGGACCATGCCCAGTGCAGAGCCACCAGCCCAGGAGCTGTTCTCAGGCACCGCATCCCAGACAAGGGCCTGTAGGGACAGGACAAGGGGAATGGCTTGAACCTGCCAGAGGGGAGATTGAGATGAGCTCTGAGGCAGAAGCTCTTCCCTGTGAGGGTGCTGAGGCGCTGGCACAGGGTGCCCAGAGAAGCTGCGGCTGCCCCATCCCTGGCAGTGTTCAAGGCCAGGTTGGACACAGGGGCTTGGAGCAACCTGCTCTAGTGGAAGGTGTCCCTGCCCGTGGAACTGGGTGAGTTTTAAGGTCCCTTCCAAGCCAAACCAGGCTGGGATTCTATGATAGCCGGGCAGCAGTCTGCAGGCTGACCCCAGGGGTGTTGCAATCAATGGGCCTCACAGCACACCACCACATCCCGAAACATAAGGATATATGCCTGTGAAAGACATCCCCTTTCCCTTCTTCTTGAGGAGGCCAGAAAAGCTGAGCCCTTTGGCTCTGCCACACCAGGTCCCCTTCCATCTACCAGCATCCCTCCAGAGTGCCATACAGATGAGCAAGAGTAACCCATCCACAGTGCCTGCATGCCCCATCCCAAGTGCCACCACAGCACTGCTTTGCACAGCAAGCAATAAACTTCTAGTACAATTCCAGACCAAACTGGGCGCAGGAAAAAAGGTAAAGTGCATTTGGGACAGAATCTTTGCTTGTTCTCCTCCCAGAGATTGGGAAAGGAATCTTTTGATTCCTTTTTCCTGCTATTAACTCTTTCATATGACCTTTCCTTCCCTTCCATCAAGTCCACTTTGAAATGGAAAATGTTGCTTCCATAGGAAACACAGAAATGAGCTGAAATGAATTCCCATGGGAAGAGCTGGGATTGAACCCTCCAGCAGCCTCATCACCAAAGGGTGATGTGTAAAGCAGGGAAGGACCAAGTGCCAGGTTTCCAGTTCCATCCCAGGAGATGCCACAATTAACAAGCACTGAAGTTCCCCTGGTTGCAACCACATGAAGCACATCAGCATCCTGCCAGCTTGGCTGCACCATCTTTCCCCCTGCTCCTGGGGAACTGAATGCCCAAGACTTGCAAAGTGTTTGGAATGGTTTGCTGGGAGAGGTTTCTGTGTGCTGTGGTTACTGCAGCATATACCCTTCCAGGCTGGCTGTAGGACCCCAGCCCCTGAAATGTGTAATATACATCTTGTCTATGGTTCAACTGCATAGAATCATGGAATGGTTTGTGTTGGAACGGACCTTAAAGCTCATCCAGCTCCAACCCCCTGCCCCTGTCCCTGCAGGGACACCTTCCACTAGAGCAGGTTGCTCCAAGCCCCTGTGTCCAACCCGGCCTTGAACACTGCCAGGGATGGGGCAGGGTTCCCAGCTCCTCTGGGCACCCTGTGCCAGCACCTCAGCACCCTCACAGGGAACAACTTCTGCCTTAGATCTCACCTGAACTTCCCCTCTTTCAGTTTGAAGCCATCACCCCTTGTCCTATCGCTACAGTCCCTGATGAAGAGTCCCTCTCCAGCATCCTTGTAGCCACCTTCAGACACTGGAAGTTGCTCTGAGGTCTCCATGCAGCTTCTCTTCTCTAGGCTCAACAGCCCCCGTGTTCTCGGCCTGTCTCCATATAGGAGCTGCTCCAGCCCCTGATCACTTGCTCCAACATCTCCAAGTCCTTCTTATGCTGAGGACACCAGAACTGCACACAGTGCTGCAAGTGGGGTGTCACGAGAGCAGAGCAGAGGGGCAGGATCACCTCCTTCGACCTGCAATCCCCAACTGGCGGCCCTGTTTCCATGCTCAGAGCAGCCATGAGCACTGCGCCAACCACAAACCCCTCTGGAAAACACGTGGCTTGTGGTTGTTTCTGCACATGGTGATTTAGCTTCCCACAGTGGATCTCTGCGGGAGGAGGCAGCAGAGAAACCCCTCCGAGCAGGAAAGCATCACGTCTCCCAGCACAGGCAAGGACCATCTCACACAGCATACTACCAAGAGCAGAGAGCATGGGCTGCAGTAGAGGAAGCTCTCACACTCATCCAACCACAAAGACTCCAGTGGAAGAGCCAACCCATGCCATGCAGCATCTTCCAACCCCCTTGACACCCCTGCTCTCTGTTGCTTCATGCTCATGGCAAGGGGCAGGACAGACAGGACGTGGTGTTTCTCCTCCACTCACATCACTGGCTCATATGACCTGGCGTGAACTTCTCTGCTGTGCCGTTTGCCAACTGGGCTGGCCTAGAGGAGGAGAAGGGGGGGGGAGAACCCTTCCCTCCCTTCCAGCACCATTTGGGGACATGCTCTTCCCTTCCCAAATCACTGCCAGTCCAAGGAAAGGAGGTTTCCAACCACGCTGCCAATGCATTGTGTATGGGGTGGTGGTGTCCCCATCCAACCACTCTGCAGACCCCTTAGGTGCCAGCACAGCTCCATCAGGAACACCACAGCCCTGCGCCCAGGCTGGTGTGGGGTGGGTTAATGTTTTTTCCCGTTACCTCACACTGGCCTCTGGTGCTATGGAAAAAACAAACCATCTGGTAATAATATTTCTCTTAAGAGCTGTCTGGGTCTGTGGGAAAGCTTGGCTCAGCTTCTTAGCAAAGAGGAGTTGAGCTAGAGGCGAGGTTGCAGATGCGGTGGTGGGAGCTGAAGGAAAGGGGATAATGCTTTGGGGCTCCTTTTTCTAGCCCCTTCCCAGCACTTGGGTTTGGGGGGGGGGGGGGAGCGGATCTTCTCCTCTGCAGTAAATGGGATGCCAGAACATCACACATTCAGGATGCTGGGAAGGGCCTCCCTTGTGAAAGAATCACACTCTCTTCCCCTGAAAGTGAGCACAGCAAAACTCATTTCCACAGCTCTTTTTCCTCCTTTTCTCCAGGGAAAAAATGTACATTTTACATTCAGAAAATAGGAACAGCTCAAAGCATTGGCTTCTGGGGAGAGTTTGGGAGCATCATAGTTCGAGGATAAAACTGGCCCAAACCAGAAAGATCAGCAAGACTTTGAGCATTCTCCTCCTCTTCTTAGGGAGAACAGAAGAGTGTGTGTGTGTATATGCACATCCCCAGCCCTGGGGACAACACTGCAGGGCCAGGGGACAGAGCTCATCCAGAGCCTGTCATAGAGCACATCCAGGCAGGCACAGCATGAAAGCTAGGCGGAAAAGCACGCGCTAACCCTTATGGCACTTGGGTGGGGAATAGTTTCCATTCTCTGCAATAAAACACGTCGCTTTGGGGCCATTTCCAAGGAGTGGAGCATGCTTTGCCAGGCTGGGCACGTCTTCCTGTGGAAGGGAGGCACCAGGCGCTCGAGGAACAGCCCTGGCTCTGGCCACGCACCATGGGGTGGCACAGGGCTCCTCTGCCTTGCGTTCACAGCAGTTGGACCAGCCAGCATCACCAAACTGCAAGGAGATGAGCTACCCAGGTAGAAACCCTTGCGTTTCCCCTGCCATGGATTACAGCATCACTTCTAAGCTCCCTTCCCCTGCATCCATGCAGATGCTCAGCAGCTTCTTGGCGCATGGCAGCACCCACGACTGGTTCCAGCGAGCACTGGTGGAAGAGGTGATATGAAGCTGGAAGCGCTCCCCATCCTCTCCTGAACCAGCATCCCTGTGCCCAACATGATGCTGCGCTTCTCTTTGTGTCCCTGGCCTGCTTCCCACCAGCTTGTCTTGTCTTTCAAGCTGCTGCAGTGCTACAGCCCAGCTCATCTCTTCTGCAGGGCCAAAAGACCATCTCTAATGACTCCCATTTAATCTCTTCCTGCTCTCGAGTGCCCTTCACTCCCCTGGATGTGCTCTCATTGCTTTCATTCCCCCTCTGTGTAGGCAGCAAGCCCTGGGAAGCGCAGGGGGTCTATCTAGCTTGTTGGAGGCCCTCCAGGTAACATACCTCAGCTGGCTCCATGGCACAGCACAGAGCCAGCCCAGCTCCTTCCCATGCTGTTCCAGGGGGGATGAGCCACCCCAGCCCAGGAGCAAAGTCCATGAGGTCCCTGTTAGCCCCTTCCCAGACTGTTTCTGCTCCCAATCTTTTATAAACTGTTTATACTCATTCTTTTTACCATTCCAACAACCATCACATCTCCTTTGAGAGCAGTCCCAGGATGCAGCAAGGCACGCAGCTTTACACCAGAGCCAGATCCAGCCTGCAGCCTTTCCTAGAAGTCTAAACCAAGTCAGCTACCCTTCCTGGCAAGGATGCCTTCCCAGCCCTCTCTAAGCAGTGCCAAGCATCCTCCTCTCGCAGACAGTGAAGAACAAATGTAAATCATCCCACCATTCTGCTGTCCTCAAGCCTATTTCTCCTGCTCATTGTTCAGCTGTGGCTGTGACAGCAGTGATGATGCTGAGCTGGAAGAGAAGCGAGGAGGACAGCTATCCCTTAGGATGCAAAGGGGCCTTTTAAAAGGTACCAGGCCACCAGGGGACATGAGCACAAGGCACACAAGGAGAGTCTGAGCTGCTTCATGCTGAAGCAGGGGCTCCAGAGGAGACAGCAGACCAAATGCACCACAAGGGAAATCATAGCAGGTCATAAAGAGAAACATCTCCCTTTCTCTGCTTTATCCTCTAAAAAGAAGCACCAAAAGCAAAGAGGCTGCTGTAAATATCCAAACACTCACCCTTGCAGGAGGGAGGCACCGAGTTCTGCAGCCAATGCCCTCCAGCAGAAGAGCTGGAGGTGATGGGGAGGAGTGTGGGGCAGCTGCATCCCTTAATGCCTTCACAGGGGCACATCTGCTTTGTGTTTCAGCTGATGAGCCCTGCATAGGAAAAGCCAGTGCATGCAGGTGAAGGATGTTAACATCCCTCCACATCCCATCTCCCTGGTGTGGGCAGGGATTCAACCACTGTGCCAGGCACCAATCCTGGCTGGCTGCTGGCACTCTAGGCACCATGGTGTGCATCTTCAGTCCATGGCAAGTGTGGCCTTTGCTGTGTTACCTCATCCAAATAAAGAGAGTTGTGAAGGAGAGCAGGAGCAAAATGATGTTTTTCTAAGTGAATTCCCATCTCAGGCAAGATAGCAGCATGCTTTTAAGGATGGTGCCATGGAAGCTTCCTGCAGGATGGAAAAGGTGGCTTTTCCTCCCAGGGATACTCTGGGGTACAGATCATAACATCACTGAATAGTTTGGGTTGGAAGTGACCTTAAAGCTCATCTACTTGTACCCCCAGCATGGCTTTTGTCTTCCTTTCCCTATGGGGCAGAGGTCCAGGCAGGCAGTGCTGGCTTCTCCTGGCTGTGTTTCAGCCCTAGAGCTGGACTATTTGGGAATGGAGACCCCCCACTGCACTAGAGCAACATGCAGAGCTGGGGGCAAAGCTGACTTATCATCATCATGGGGGAAAACCTCTCTGTTCTGGCTTTACCCAAGGGCATGAGCAGGAATGGAGGGGTTGGTTTGAGAGCTGCCATTGCATGGGGCTGGATGGGCATATCCCATAGCCCATTTGGATTGCTGGTGGCCCCTTCTTCCGTCTGGGGGCCCAGCAGTGACTCACGCTTGCTATAAACATGTCTCCCTACAGATAATGAATCCCGGCCCTCGCTGCCTTCAGGGAAAGCTCTGGATTTTCTTCACAGTGCTCTCCCTCCTCCCCTCCTGGCAGTCCCGCTCTGATGTGGGATTGTTTCCTGATGCTGAGTGGAGCCAGGGTTCTGAGGCCCTTTTTTCCAGCCCGTTGTGGTTTGCTTTGTGGGCTGACTTTCCCCATTAACCCTTCTTGGGGGGGGGACACACCGAGGCAGCATCCCACCACCCTCCCTGTGGATGCTGAGCAGCATGGGCACCCACGGGGGAACCCCTTTTTGCTCTCTAACCACATTAAGCAACAAAAGCTTTATTGCAGTTACACAAGCAACCCACAAAATACATTGCAAAGCAGCAGCGGAGTGAGGGGTGATAAAGAAGCACAGAGAGGGGAGATGCTTGCTTGCAGGTACTGCGGCACGCTGGCTGCAAGCTGCTGTCCAAGCCCCTGACCACAGCCGAGGGAGCAGGGTCTGTGCAGCCATGGGCAGGGGGCTTCAGGCCAGGAGGGTGCCACGGAGGAGGGAGAGAACCTCATGGGGAGCTGACAGTGTCTTCAGGGGGTCTTCAAGCATCAGCCACTGGCACTGCATCCGCTGCATCCCTCCAGTCAGGCGGTGAAGGTGTTCTTCCCATGGAGATCAGGGTCTGGAGAGCTAGGAGGTCAATCAAGGGAGGTGGTCAGGGTGCAGCTGAGGCTCCAACACGGGTGCTTCCCCCTCCCAACCCCTTGGTTGTGTGAATGATAGAATCAACCAGGTTGCAAAAGACCTTTAAGCTCATCCAGTCCAACCGTTCACAGCACTGCCAAGGCCACCACTAACCCATGGCACTGAGGCCTCGGCTACACAGTGTGTGAACACTTGCAGGGATGGTGACTCCAGCACTGCCCTGGGCAGCCTGTTCCAATGCCTGAGCACCCTCTGGGGAAAGAATTGTTCCTCATTTCCATCTAAACCTCCCCTGGTGCAGCTTGAGGCCGTTTCCTCTTGTCCCATCCCTTGTTCCTTGGGAGCAGAGGCCAGCCCCCTCCTGGCTCCATGATGCTGAAATCACCCACATGCCATGCTCAGGCTGAGCTCTCCTACACCAGCACAAACCTCTTTTTGCCACTGGAGCATGCAACCAAACACATCCTATGTGAACACCCCAGGTGAGCCAAGGTCGTCACCCAGGCTCTCACTGGCTGCTGAGAGCACAGGAGAACAGTGCACAGCGCTGCCTGTGAACAGCAGGAAGCCTGTGAGCAGGTTTTGGGCTTGGTGTTGCACTAAGAGGAAGCAAAAAGCCCACTCTGCCCGTGTTCTGGCTGCCAAGGAGCCATGGTCACAGCATGGGGGGACAAACATCACAGGCTGAATCTCACATCCAGGTACATGAGCACAAGCACATGAGCAAATGATGGTTTTCTAGGCCAAAAACCTCCTCTGAGTGTTGCTGCGTTTCAGGATGCGCTGCACCATCCTGCGCATCTTGAACTCATTGCATTCCAGCCTGAAATAGTTGGAGAGGAAATCTACCTGAGGCAAGAAAAGGAATATCAATATGCAACTGAAGAGTGGTTCTAAAGCAGAGGTGGCAGTTTGTCTGGGGTGCCAGGGTTGCATCTTTAGCTGGCTGTTTGTAGGCACTCCGGAAAGAGATTTGGGAGCATGGCGGCTTGGGAAGAGCACACAGCAATGTCCTTTGGGAAAACCCCAGCACTGGCTGCAGCAGTAGCCTCAGGTTAAGTCATTGCAATAAGAGTGGGAGCTCTTCCCTGAAGAATCCCACCAAACAAATCCCAGACCCCACATCACTCAATGAGAGCTTTTGGGTGAGCATAATCATAGAGCCATAGAATGCTTTGGGTTGGAAGACACCTTAAAGCTTGTCCAGTTCCAAGCCCCTGCCACGGGCAGGGACACCTTCCACTAGAGCAGGTTGCTCCAAGCCCCTGTGTCCAACCTGGCCTTGAACACTGCCAGGGAGGGGGCAGCCACAGCTTCTCTGGCAATGGCCTGCTGCTGTTGTGCCCATGCTTTCTGGGAGCATCCTTCATGCTGGAACCTCATCCGAAGCTTCAAAACCCAGAGAGGCTCCAGATTCCAGCATAACTTGCCCCCTTTTTGGTCCAGATGCTGTTAGGCACAGGCTTTCCTCCAGGAATAACTAATACCACTGAGAAGGCTGCCTGCAGGGAATCAGAACCCAGCGGTCCAGGAGTGCTTCAAATACTTGCACATCCCAGCTTTCCCTTTTGGGATCAAAGCAGTTCCTTCTAGAAACAGCATGCATGTTTTAAATCAGCACCAGGCCACTGTTGAGCATGGGGCTCACAAATGGAGCTTCACTGCTCCATTCTCATTTTGTTCATCTCCTCGCTGATTTCGTTCCCCATGTGCGGAGCATTGCTGCTGGGAAGTGACATTCCCTGCGGTTAAACTGCCTACGCAGGGCTGTGGGAATCCAGAGCCAGCCTGGGGTTGCACTTGGCTGGGTTTAGTCTGTGGGATGCTTTCCGAGTGATCTGGTGTCTCTTGTTCCTCTTTGCAGGACAACTGTGCTGAGGCTGAGTGGGAATGGGGGGGGCTGCACATCTGGAGTCAAAGGAGTTGCACATCTGGTACATTCAGTACTTCCTCAAAGTCACTGACTGCCACGTTACCCTTTGGATAGGGGCCTGGGGCTTGACAGAGCACACAGAGGATTAGGATCCGCAGCTGGATTTCTTTCTTTTTCTGAACGGAAAGCAAAAATTAACCTTCTCAGCAGAACCCCAGCTCCTTACGGTATCCAACATGGGAGCAGGGGAATGGCATGGAAACCATCAACTTTCTGCAAGTCATTCCACCCTGAGCTGCAGCCACTCCTACCAAAAGCTGAGGCATAGAATCATAGAATCATAGAATGGTTTGGGTTGGAAAGGACCTTAAGATCATCCAGTTCCAACCCCCTGCCATGGGCAGTGAGACCAATGCATCTTGTGCTGCCAACCTCATCCCATGATGCTACTGGTATAAGCAGAGAGCATGGGAACACCCATGGCCAAGGGAGCTGGTAGCCATGTGTGGTTACTCAGATGGGCTGGGGTTTCTCCATGAGGGTCCCAGCACTGATGGGACCCTTCTCATGGAGTCCTTCATCCAGCTCTGGGGGCAACAGCACAAGAGGGACGTGGAGCTGTTGGAGTGAGGCCAGAGGAGGCCACGGAGCTGCTGCGAGGGCTGGAGCAGCTCTGCTCTGGAGCCAGGCTGAGAGAGCTGAGCTGGGGCAGCCTGGAGAAGAGAAGGCTCCTGAAGGGGACACCTTAGAGCAGCTCCAGTGCCTAAAGGGGCTCCAGGAAACCTGGAGAGGGGCTTTGGACAAGGGCCTGGAGGGACAGGCCAAGGGGAATGGCTTGAACCTGCCCGAGGGGAGATTGAGATGAGCTCTGAGGCAGAAGCTCTTCCCTGTGAGGGTGCTGAGGCGCTGGCACAGACTTTTCCCAGAGAAGCTGTGGCTGCCCCATCCCTGGCAGTGTTCAAGGTCCCTTCCAACCTTAACCATTCTGTGATTCTTTCTTCTGGAAGCGGATGGAGCAGAGGATGAGGCCCTCAATGACACGGGTTAGTGGTGGCCTTGGCAGTGCTTGGGTAAAGATTGGACTGGATGATCTTAAAAGTCTTTTCCAACCTCGTTGATTCTATGATTCTATGACATCCAAGCGCTGCCCACACCCTGGCTGGAGCAGGATGCACGCAAAAACCTGGTCAAGGGGGACACCTAGTGACCTCCCTGGGGCTGGGGGCTGCAGCCAGGCTGGCTTAGGGGCCATGGGCTGCTGGGCTCTCATAGAACCTGTATCACAAAGGTGTCAGAAGGGGTTTGCCCGAGCCCCCACCATCCTTCCACCCCTGTGGCCTAGTATGAAATGAGACTATGGATTCATCCCGTCCACAACACAGAGACATCCCCCAGAAACCCTTCCTCTGCCAGCACTGGAGGGGTGAAATTACCCTTGCTAATGGACCATAAGATTGAAATTAGCATAATTCAAAGTGACTAGCATGTATACATGGGAAAAAAACCTGAATTACAATTCAAAAGTGTATTAAATTTAAAGAGAGTCCCTGGCTAAAGTCACTTTCCCTTAGGGGAAACAAACACTTTGTTTTTCAACTCCATCATGTATTAGATTTGCAAATAGAATCTAGGGAAAAAAATGCACATAACAATAGACCAAACACTGGATTTTGGGAGCGTGACCTGGGAAGGACATGAGGGGGAGTAGAGACCTTCATCTGAGGCCCAAGGGGCTGAGCAAGGACCTCAGCTGGCCTCTCTCTGATGGAAATCCACCATGTTCCGGGGGCCAGGGGAGGCATCAGACCAATACTTTCCTGCCAAAGTAACCATTTCCCACAAAATAACGGATTCCCAACGTGTTTGAACTGAGTAATACTGAGTTGGTTCCTTCCAGGAATGTTGAATCATTCCGTCTGGATTAAATGCATCACTTTGAGAAGGAAAAGTCATGCATTAAAGCTGCTCTGTTGATCAACTGGGACGTTCACCTTGTATTGGATATTCACTGCAGTATTAGAGATGGGCATAAGTTTTACCCAGTGGCATGGCTGTGGATGCATCCCTGGAGAATTCTAAGTCCATCTAAATGCAAACCCAAGACGTGTCACAAATAAAAGCGAAACACAGAGGCTCCTTCCAAATAAAACAGCAAATCTCCTTCTGATCCATTCCAAAGAAATCAAAGCCCAGTTTGATACATTCCTTGGGATTTTGTTATCCTCGTTGTCACCAACATGTTCCCAGGAGATACTACAATTGTTTAAACACCTCTTTCTCTCACACATCTTAGAATCATGGAATGGTTTGAGTTGAAAAGGACCATAAAGCTCATCCAGTTCCAACCCCCTGCCACGGGCAGGGACACCTTCCACTAGAGCAGGTTGCTCCAAGTCCCTGTGTCCAACCTGGCCTTGAACACTGCCAGGGATGGGGCAGCCACAGCTTCTCTGGGAAAAGTCTGTGCCAGTGCCTCAGCACCCTCACAGGGAACAACTTCTGCCTTAGATCCAACCTGAACTTCCCCTGTTTCAGTTTGAACCCATCACCCCTTGTCCTATCGCTACAGTCCCTGATGAAGAGCCCCTCCCCAGCATCCTTGTAGCTCCCTTCAGACACTGGAAGATCTTGGTTTCCACGTGCCTCCATCACTTGCAAGATCTGCTTGTGCTCTGGCATGACCTACAGCCCCATGCTCTCTACAGCTACCTGACAGGCGGTTGTAGTGAGGTGGGTCAGTCTCTTCTCCCAAGGAACAAGGGACAGGACAAGAGGAAACGGCCTCAAGCTGCACCAGGGCAGGTTTAGATGGAGATTAGGAACAATTCCTTCCCCAGAGGGTGCTCAGGCACTGGAACAGGCTGCCCAGGGCAGTGCTGGAGTCACCGTCCCTGCAAGTGTTCACACACCGTGTAGCCGAGGCCTCAGTGACATGGATTAGTGGTGGCCTTGGCAGGGCTTGGCAGGAAGGAAGAGAAGGAAAGGCCATGAAGTCTTGGGGCTTAGCTGGAAAAGACAATATATTTCCCATGTGGTCTGGTGCAAAAATGCGTTGTTCAGCTGCTTTAGCTGCCTGGGTACACGATGTGTCCTGATGCCCTCATTTGCAACACAGGAAAAAACCATGTTTTGTACAGTAGGAAATGAATAGCTGGGAAATATATTTGTCTCCCTGTTTGAGAGGAAGGAGGGATAAATAAAGCATGGAAGCAGAAGGCAGGACTGGGCACAGAGGGTCTTGGGGAAGGGTATGGGGCACAGAGATGGCAGATCTGTCCAGACAATGGGGCAGTGAGAGATGCTGCTTGTTCTCTAAGTACACTAACAGTGCTCAAGGCCAGGTTAGACGGGGCTCGAAGCAACCTGCTCTAGTGGAAGGTGTCCCTTCCCGTGGCAAGGGGTTGGAACTGGATGAGCTTTAAGGTCCCTTCCAACCCAAACCATTCTATCATGATGATGTTTTGAGCTGCTGCTCAAAAGGTGTGGAAGGATGCAGAGGGAAGGATGGGGCTGGAGATGGCAGGGTGATCCAGGAGAAGAACAGTCGGAGCCCATCAGTAGCAGAGCTGCACAGACATTTATTGAACACAAATGACAAACACAGCCAGCTTACAGAGCTTCCTGAGCTATCGTCCAAGGGGGTTGCTCTATGGGGGTTGTTAAAAGAGTGCTTTCAAATGCCCCTGGGGGTGTGAATCCTGGACAGCTGAATTCTTCCCACTTCCAGTTGCTTTGTTAGTTAAAAAAGAGGATTATTTTTGTGGAGGGGTGGGTGTGATTCCCTTCGTTTAGTAGGAAAAATGGCTTGTCTGGACCCTGCCATGTGGCAAAGAGAGAAGGCTGCGGGTTGCACATTGGGTTGGCTCCCGCATCCATGTTCTGCTTCCCAAAGGGTGGAAACTACACCCTACCCTGAGGGCAGGGATGCAAGGTGGCAAAGGTGAGCCGGGACAAGCAAAGCAAATGAAGAGGGAGCATCAAAGGAAGAAGTGTGAGAGAAGTAAGTACTCTGAAGCACGCACAGCTCTGGGCGGCGTCACAGGTCCATAGGCTACAGCAAGTACCGCCAACATCAACTCAAACGTGTAAGTAGCTACTATGCTAGATTGACACTAGAGACCCTGTCATCTCCTGAAGTCTCCCCAGCAAGAATAAAAACCCAACACCCCACCCCCCAAAATAAAAGCAGATGAAGCAATAACACCGTACGCTGCAAATAAGGACCATAACCAAAGAGTTTGGGAGCAGCCTCGGGAGCACAGTAAGGAGCTCGTAAAGAAACGTTCCCGTTGTGTGCATATGTGTATTTATACGTCTGTTTAGAGTCGTTAGTAAAGAAAAGAGCACGTGTGGAGGCAAAGGGATAAAAGTACAGGCAGTACAGGCTGGGTGCCGGTGGCTGGAGAGGGTCGGGTGGTGCGGAGTGGAGGATGGTGGGTGGAAATTAGAGTGCGCCCATTCCAGTGACCTCAGACGTCAGCCTAGAATAGACAGGGGCAGAGAGAGGGGTGGGGGGGAGACAAAAACAGGTGCTTAATACCGGAGGCAGAAAAGAAAACGAAGACCCTGTGGGGCAGTGCTGCTCCTCTTGCTTATACCCCGCTCAGATTGCGAGGGGGTTGAGAGCATTGGGGGCCCCCATGGAGGGAGGAGCATAGAGCCTTTCCCTTCTCCTCACTGCTGCCTGTGATAGAGGTGCAACCCACCAGAACTGCTGGCAGGGGACATCCCAGCACATGGCTTCACTTGTACCAGCATCCCTCCCACTGAGGACAGGCGGCTGTCCCAACATCCCTGGCTTCTTTGGGTTTGAAACGATGGGAGAGGCTGATGATGCCTCATCCTGCTCCCCCACCAGGTCATCTCTGCCTCTAAGCTCAACCAGCCCTTCCCGTTAACCAAGAGCAGTTCGGTTTTCTTTTCTTGCTCTCTCTTGTCTCAAGAGGAAGGGGAGAATACCAATGAGCTGCAGGGAAAGCCACTCGGCCGTGCCCTCCATCCCTCTCCTGAGTGGCTGGAGGGGTGCCATGGATGCGGGCAGCAGGACAGAGGGGCAGGAGGGGATGGTGGAGGTCTGTTGCAGGTCGGGGGCTGAGGTGGGTTGGGTGCAAAGGAGGAGAAAGCACGTACAGACCTCACTGGTGCTTGCAGCCCACACCATAATGAACATCAGAGTCACCACCAACAGCCCCCCACAACCTCTCACACGTTTTGGCTGGAGGCAGGTTGTCACAGCACCAACACTGCCCACCATGGAGGGCATGGACGGCGGATGGACTCATCTGTCTCCCCTTAAGCTCCTCATCCACAAGTCCATAGAGGCACACAACCACGTCTGCATGAGCTCACCGCCAGCATGCAGCTGGTCCCCAGCCCCTCTCTCCAGTTACTCCTCCCCTATAGCCTCTTGCAGGAGCCCTGGTCCCCCAAGGCACAGGCAGCATCCCACCCCAGCCAGACACAGCACTGGGAACCCTTGGCCTCCACAACGTCCTGCTGCACCAAGCTTTTTGAGCACGAAAAGGAAGCAATCGGGCCGTTCCCATGTCTTGCATTTATTGGACTGATTCTATTCACTGGATGGAGGAAAGCCTTTGGGATGCCTGGAAGTACGGTGGAAGAGGCTCTGAGGCGGCAGTTAAGAGATGCTGGGATCCCAGCGAGCAGGTCCCAAGCGACGCCTCCCCACCACTTGTCTCAGCTCCATCCCCATCCCCATCCTCTGCCTCATCCACAGCTGGAAAAGACGGCGGCGATTTTGACCACCCATAAGCATAAATCCTTGAGCGAGGAGGAGTGGTGGGTCCTCAGCCAAAGGCTTGGCTGGGGGGAGAGGTCCTGCTGGTGCCATCCGGTCCCTGCTCAGAAGCCACCCTTCATCCCAGACGGCCTCAGGAAGCCCCTCCTGGCTCCCAACCACGCCGTCAGGAATGGGTTTGGTGGTTGGAGGGGGTCTCACCTGGCGTTGATGAGGTACTGCGCGAGGCTGATGTTTGCAGGGGTCCCTGTGATGGTGATTTGGCGCTCCGATGAGCCTTCCGTGGCGTTGGCGATTTTGATCTGCGCTCCCGACATCTGCCGAATCTCATTGATTTTGGTCCCTTGGCGTCCGATGATGCAGCCTATTAGCTAGAAAGAAAGCACGGAGGGGAACGGCTGAGAAGCGGCAGCTTGGGCAGGCACCAGCCAAGAGCCTTCCTCTCTCTGCGACCTTAATGCTCATGCAAACAGGAGAGGGGTGAATTCCACCTGCACGCAAGCGTGGTCCTCCCAGGACACAT
Organism: Strigops habroptila; assembly: GCF_004027225.2. NCBI lineage: Eukaryota > Metazoa > Chordata > Aves > Psittaciformes > Psittacidae > Strigops > Strigops habroptila. The sequence goes on from NC_044281.2 coordinate 4,565,411, forward strand.
CTAGCAACCTGCCCTGCTCTACTCTAGGAGGCAAATGGCTGTTGTCTGCACATGAAAAGCAGCATCTCAGAGGGCTTTAAGAAGGGCGAGGGGTTATACTGGGCTCATCTTGGTCTAATACTTGCATAGACCATAACTTGCATGGTCTATTGGCCAATGTTTTGCCAGGATGGGGACAAGTCATGTTTCGGACTAGGAAACTCAGAAATTCAGGGATTAGTTTTTAGATAATTACAGTTATCTCCTTGTAAAGGTGGTTATACAGGATATGTTACCAGAAGAAATGGAAGGTATCCTTGCCCGTGGCAGGGGGTTGGAACTGGATGATCTTAAGGTCCTTTCCAACCCAAACCATTCTAGGATTCTATAAATCAAGCCCACCACCTTCCCCAGGGACAACCCAACCCCAGGAGCCCCCTCATCAGCTGGTGCACCATCCATAGCTTCACAGTGCTCACGCCATCCCACACTTCTTCTACCCTGCTTGGGACACCCTTGGTGCCTCTGTTACCCCCTTTAGCTCCTTCAGTGCAGTGCAAGGGCTTGCTGGCATGTACAGGAGAGCACCATGTGGCTGTGGCACCAGCAGGAGAATCCTACTTGAAACCATCTTTCACACTCTTGTGAAGAGATCAGAGGCTTGAATTTCCTCAGTTGGCCACCTCTTGGATTGTCCCAAAGGTCCCCAATGGCTTGAATTTCCTCCTCAGTCTTTGCTCTTGTTCATTTGGGCATCAAATATGGTTCTCTCAAGCACCTCCACAGCTTGATAACACGTAGTGAGATGTCCAGCTTTGCCAACATAGGCACAAGGTGTTTCTTGCATGCCTTTCTTGGCCATCAGCGTTTGAGCTCTTATCCAGTATGTGAGACATTCATCTTGGCAGCTGCTGGATTCCTGTCACTGTAGAAGTGGAGACAACTACTCGTCCAAATGTTCACTCGTCCTTTTGCCAGATCATGGGGCTACTTCAGTGGTTTGTCCCATATGGGCCTGAATATACATCCCACTGCAGGGCTAAGAAAAGATATCAACTATCTCAGTGGGGTGTTCAGCCCAACAGCCACCCATCCTGGCCTTCACAGCACAGAAATAACTCAGAGATGCTTCAGCAGATGAAAATACCTTCTAGATGGGGACCTGCAGGGAGACCTGAGGAGCCAAACTATTCAGACTGATGTCCAGCAACATCCAAGCTGAGCAGCACTCAAGTTTCTCCTGTCAGAGGAGCAACGAGATGGATGTCATCATACTTCCTTGAGCATAACCCCAAGCTGATTTAAACCACTAGAACATACCTGTAGACCCTTTGCTTTAAGAAACAAACCCCTCTCCTCTGGCAGGGAATGTTTCAAAGCCTTCAAAACAACAGGAGGCAGAGCTAAGGAGGCATGTTGCTGAAGGGAGGAAGGTACAAGTGATGACATTTCATGCTGTGCAGGTCTGATGAGAGCTGGGCTTCTGGTGGGCAAATGCTCCTGGATCCCACGGGAAGGCCCCACACATCTTTTCTTCCCATGTGGGCCCTTTTGCAAAGGGTTACTTGCTATTCCTGAAGATGCCCCCATTGATGCCAGTGTGATGGTTCCCCATGCTCAACCCACAACAGATGTGGCTGTTGCAACCAGTTGCAGAGCTTCTTGAAGCCTCCTGGAGCGGGGTCCTTGCTGGACGGACAGAAGCAGAGCCAGGATGAGCCATGTCTCTTGGGTGGAAGCAGAGGTGCTGGGAATCACTTCCTTTGTGCTGCCATGTGATGGCCAACAGCAAGAAGAGGTAGCAAGAGCTGCCAGACCCCGTGAGAAACTCCTGGTGAGGCTGAAGGTGCTTGTAGGTGATGGAGAATGGAAGTCATGCCCCCGCTTCCCACGATCCTGATTTGAGCGCAGGCTGGTTATCGACCAGTGGGCCAGTCCAGAAGCAAATGAGACCCATGGATCCAGGTTCCAGCTGTGTTGGGCTCTCCATCCCACCTCCTCCCACCTGAGCATCCCCAGGCACCATCCTGGCACTGCTCAGTGCCCAGCGTGACTCCAGCCTCCTCCCAGCGAATAGCCCAGTCCAGCATCCACTTTACCACAATGCCTCTGCCTACAAGACCCAAAAGCTCTCTGCCACCAGTACATGAGACACACTGTCCCTTCAGTGTCCTTCAGACACTTGTGTGGCACTTGGTGGCATCAGAAACGTCATTTACTTACCTCCTCTTCACCTCCCCTGCCCCCAGTAACTACGTTTGAACCAAAACAACATCTCAGACCTGCCAGTGCTAGACTAAGTAGCTCTAGTTTAATCAGGGCTGGCTCAGGAGGTCTCTCCCCTTGCCAGTGCTGTCAATTGGGCATGTTTCATGAGCCCAGAAAAAGGAAAAGGAGCATTAAGGAGGATTATACCTTGGAAATCTACCAATGGGGTAAAGTCTTTTATACTGCAGGCTGACCCCCAACAGTCTGCACATGATATGAGTGAACCTGGTGAAGGGGCATCTCTGAACATATTTAACAACGTCACATGCCTGCAGCTTCTATCTATGTATTTACACACACATATATATGTGTACACACACACACGTGCGCTGAGGAAGCACTTGGATTTACTTACATCATTGGGAATGGTGAGTTCATGAGTACTGGCCGGGGGACTGGCATCCAAACCTGGGCATATGCAAGGGGAAAATGGTTATAGCTTGCAAAGGCAGCAGGCGGTGGAGCTCCGCTGCTTTCCCACAACAGGCAACACTGCAAAGGCTGCATCCTGCTTCGGGGCTGGGAAGGGGAAGGGGATCACACACTCTGGGACAAGGAGAGGGAAGACAGTTGCTACCTGACTCTAATGGAGCTGGCTGCCACTTTCCCCTGCATCCCTCAGGGCTGGAGGGTTGTCCACACGCTCTCTAACACAGCAGCACAGGACTGCTTGGTTGCATGAGAAGCATCCCAAAACTGGGGGATCCAGCAGTGCTAGAACAGGGCTATGGGGCTCCTTTGCAAGTCAAAGCCCCATAGACTCTGACTGCTAAGATACACGTGCTAGCTGGACCTAGGACCAGTGGTCCCTCTTACTCCCAAGGGAAAGAAAGGCAAACAGCATGGAGCCTACAAAAATCACATGGCAAAGGAGCTAAAGCAACGATATGCTTCCTCCCAGCCTGTCCTGGAGGGTTCCTTCTTCTCCGATGGGAAAGGCTGGAGCCAGCAGTCTACCCTGTGCGTGGAAGTCCAGAGGTAAGAGGAGAACACGCCGTAACATTCCTAGGTCGAAGCCTGCCTCTCCCACAGGTTTCCATATCAAATCACCTCAATGCTGAAGCAAGGATGTCCTATGACAGATCTGCAAGAGAGAAGCTGTCTGGTGGCTAACAGGAACTTACAAAAACCCCTTATCCATATGATAGAAACTACTTTAGGAGCAGTGTGTGCGAGAGGATGAGAGTCTGTATCCAAGGAAAGAGGGGAGAAGTGTAAAGAAGCACAAGGAGACTAGAAGTGCCGGGCTGCTACAACATAAGACAGCAGCCACAAAGAATTCCTCATGCCACATGGCAATATGTCACTGGCTTAATCGTGCTGAGCAGCTACTGCAAGGAATGGCCAAGTTTTGCTGCTCTGAATTCCCTCTGCACTGTGGAAGAGGAGCTTCTGTCCAGCACACAGGTTCTAAAACCCAGCAGCAGTGTGAATTGATGTCTGGGTACCAGCATGGTCACAGCACAACTGCAATACTGGAAAGAAGCTTTACGTGGCAATCCCATTTCAGCATCACCCCTAGAAAGGGGAACTATTGATGGGCTCATGCATGATTCCCCAGTGCAGCTTCCCAGAGATGCAAGGCCTGGGTTCACCACACAGGCATTCGCTTGCTGGTGAATCTCTTTACCACATGTTTCATTTGGGAGCCCCACAGAGGAGGCAAAATGCAGTGGATGGGGATGCAAATCCTCCACTCAACAGCCTTATGCTCTCCTTCTACCAATGTCAAAGCCTGCACAAACCAGCTCCTGCCCAGGTTTTACACAGTGGGCAATGCTTAGTGCTGACTTTATATAGCACGCTGCACTGGAAGGGACATCTCACCAGCCCTGGACCTGTCTTTCACACCAAGCCTCCTCAGAGAGGCAAGGCAGACTGCACCTAACACGAAGCCGTGTCCTTCAGGGAGTCCCTGTCTCTCAGTCATGCATTACGAGGCTCAGCTCAGGAGCAGCCTGAGTATAGCAGAAAATGTCTTCTGAAGGGAGCAGAGCACTAGGGATGTGTGCAGGGCAGCACTGAGACAGCCAGGAGTCTTTGGAAATGCAATCTAGGCTTCTAGCATGCTTATGAGCATCCCCTGCCCTGCACTCAGATGTCACTGCAGATGCTGAAAGCCCTTGGGGCACACAGTGCCATGGTACTGCACCACAAAGGCCACTGAGGAATGACCAGTCCTTCTCCATTACCCAGAGACTGCTTATTTTAGCCTACCAGATCCTCCCTCTCTGATATACACATGCAGCCCCCACGGCTTTAATGGCTGGGCAGGTTGCTATCAGGAGAACTCAATTTGCTGTACTCTTGTAGGGCCTATTTACTTGGGCTATGTTTGCTCTCATGGTTAGGCGATGTCCCCACACCGGTTTGAGGCATGTGTGTCTCAGGATAACTCCTCTAAGCTATGGGAGGTTATAAAAGACAAGAACACTCAGCACATACGGGTAGATGTGTGGGACATCTGACATCAGCATCAATCCTCAGGGTCTTGTCCCACTAACAACGCAGCTCACTCAGAGATGGCCAGAACTGTGTGTCATTTGTGTCCCCACAGGCATCTTTCTACTGTTTCTGAGCACAGTTCATGCACAATTCAATGAGAGAGGGCTGATTCTGATGTCTTCCCATTACACGGATAGCAGTTCTATGCAAACATCAAAACACCTAGGCAATACACTCTTTTCCTTGGACATTGGCAGGCACGGCGCTGCCCATTCTCTCCCTGCCCACCAAGAAGCCCTGCCATCTCCTCCACAACCACCACAGCTTATCCAGGAGCACAACAACAGCACAGTCCTATTCAAGAAATCATATATTCCAACAGAAGGCTGCTGATTTCCCTGTAGCTTTGTGGTTTTTTACCTGATGATTGGCCCATCAGATTTTGAGCTTCTTCGGAGGAATGTAAGGGCAGCTTTTCTCCTGAAGAGCAAAGAAGAAACAGGTTTAATGCTTTTGCCTTCAAGGAGATAAGCAATGTCACTTCATCTAGGAAGCTCAAAATATGATGAACATACTGTCAGAAAAGGCATTTCCAACCAGCACTTTGACCACTGAGTAAACAAAAGGTACTTTATCTCCATCCCCTGCACTTCTACCTGCTTCCCAGGTCACCAACCTTGGGAATGAAGCTGCTGAGCCACACCAGGACTGGTTGTCCTCCTGTCACTGCGGCTCCCTATGGCCACGGATCCTTCCCATCGCTCTCCCTGGTGTGGGGCTGTGTCCTGCCCCACTGGGTGCTACTCCCCATAGACACCAGGGCAGCATCCCCAGCCAGCACCGAGCCATTCTCCATGGGAAAGCAGGGATCAGCGCATGGCAGAGGATGCTGCCTCCTCTGGAATGGGAAGGATGGGAGCCTGGTGCTCATTGCTTCTGCTGGGGAAGCCAGCAAAGCTGGGAGCAAGGCAAGCGTGGAGGAATCCAGGCATGCACAGTTAAAACAGCTCACCCATGAGGACCATAACCCCCAAGCATCCATCTAGTCTCCCTGTTAACCTTTCCCCGTGGACATTGCAGCTTCCAAGTCTTACTTCCCCTGCTTGCTTCCATTAAATAGCATGAGTTTAGAAAGAGAGAGAAACTCTACAGGTAAGAAGAGAAGGATATCTAGAAAGGGCTGTGGGTACGTACCAGGGAAAGCGGGGGTGGTCTGTCCAAGGGGAGTAAAGGGGGTTTGCTGCATAGCCAACTGGTGGAGCTTGGTCAACTGCTGAGGGGTAGGAGGGACATTAGAGCTAAGAAGGTTATTGTCATAGAGTACAACAAAGTCACACCGAAAATAAAGAACCAAATGATAACGGAAGAAAAGAAAGGAAACAGAAAGAAATCCAAACCAGGAAGCCATGCTGAGGCATGGCAGAAACATTAGCAGAAGGACTTGGCCTGGGTATAAACGCAATAGAGCCCAAATCTGTTGCAGAAGTGCTTGGTCAGGGTCTGAAGTACGACACCAGCCTTCCCCTCCTTGGCTGCACAACCTATGACCAGAGGCTACTGCTCACTTCAGGGTAGCTTTAGAGCAGAGGAGCCATCTCAAAGGCACTGCCAAGCTGGTGGGCACCACATGCCAGCAGCCAGAAGACCCTTTTGGTGATGCTGGAGCTGCATCATGAGCATCATTTCCAATGCGGAAACACCTCTACGTGATGGACAATCTGTGGCTCTTACTGTCAGCTCATTACAAGCAGAAGCCCTTGAATAGTATGAGGAAATATGGGCTTCAGCCATGACCAGTAGGTATTTCAGATCCTTGTATCCCTTGTTGTGCTCAGGTAAGGTGTTCATGCCCCACTGGGAAGTGGTTGCATGGAGAGGAGTTAGTTTGGAATACATTTTGTGCTCTGTTCCACTGCTCCACATTTAAAAATGAAACCAAACAGAACCAAAACCAACGATAAACCAAAAGAAAACAAAACAAACTGGGTTGAAGCCTAGCAGTGAGCAGAAAGGAGAGTCTTTCTCACTTCCCACTTGGCCATATCATGGGTGCTCAAAGGATTGTAAGGATCCCATCACTCCCCAAATATAAACTGCTTGTTGCACCCAGCAAGGTAGAGGCAGGACTTACAATTTCAATGGGGGGAAAAGATGCTCAAAACCTTCCTTGCTCCTCCAGCATGGCTGGTGGGGAGGTCTAGCCAGCAGCAGTGAGGGGGAAGCACTGGAGAGAGCAGACCCACGGGACTGAGCACACATGGGAGAGAATGGAGGGAAGCAGTGGGGAGGGAAACGCCTGTAAGTCCCTGCTAGAGAGGTACCAGAGGGAGCTCTGCCTGGCAAAGGGGTGAGGGCTTCAGGGGAGAGCCCAAAGAGAAGAGGTGCATGCACATCTTTCCCCTGTGTAGCATGGAAAGGAAGCTAAAGGTGTGCTATGGTACCCAGGGCAAGGGGTGATGGGTTCAAGCTGAAAGAGGGGGGATTTAGAACAGATCTAAGGCAGAAGCTCTTCCCTGTGAGGGTGCTGAGGTGCTGGCACAGACTTTTCCCAGAGAAGCTGTGGCTGCCCCATCCCTGGCAGTGTTCAAGGCCAGGTTGGACACAGGGGCTTGGAGCAACCTGCTCTAGTGGAAGGTGTCCCTGCCCGTGGCAGGGGGTTGGAACTGGGTGAGCTTTAAGGTCCTTTTCCAACACAAACCAGGCTGGGATTCTACGAACGGTTTAGGTTGGAAGGGATGTTGAATCTCATCACCTTCCCCAAACGTGTCCTGGGGAAGGGTCTTGCTTTGCCCAGTGGGAATACTGATCTAGCCTATATTTAAGACAGCCTATATTTAAGACATAGTTTGGACAGTGGTATTCAGCAAACACACACAATAACAGCAATAAACAAGCCTACAAGAGGAGGGGATGGCTATGCTGAGGCATTAAAGCAAAAGCTGCTCTGTAGGGCACAGAACACATCCCCCTTTTCCTGGGAAGATCTGGAAGCAAAAACCTGAGAGCACTTCTTCAGACTCTGTTTTTCTCCACAGACCAGAGGTGGTGGTGGGGGAAACAGGTCAGGACAGGACAGCAGTGCTGGGAGCAATATACAGCCATGCCAAGCATCAATAGGTACCCACAGCAATGCCCAGGCACACCTCATGGGCTCATGGTGCGTACCTGGGAGCGATGCCCGAGCTAGGGAGAGCTTTCCTGTGCTCTACATTAATTCCACTCCCAAATGCCCCTGACTCCAGGCTTCCACGCGCATCCTTTCACCTCCCACCACAGATTTCATGAAGGCAGGTAGCTACACATCACGTTCTGAACAGCTTATGAGTACCCACACAATGTTTGTGAGCCAAAACTCCTGCTGACCTGTTGTTTGGGGTGTTTTCCCAGGGGAGAAAATCAAGGCAGGAGCTTGCATTTCAGCTTTGGCATTCAAAATCCTGCCCACTCTGCAGTCATGAGGCTGCAAAAGGCATCCTCTAAACACAGACACCCGCAAGGGCAATGCCCTAAGAACACATTCAAGACTGGATTCTGCACTGTTTAAAATGCCCAATCCTTGTGAGAATGCTATGAGAATCAGGATGGTCCCTGTAAGAACCACCTTTTCCAGTCACATCTGCTGGGAGTTGGGCTTAGAGCAGCCAGCAAATAGATTTAATGTATTTTATTCCTGTCAATCAGAGGAATATAATAAAGAAAACACTAAGTTGTTGGCACCACTTGCAAAGGAAAACTGGGACAAAGAATATATTGGTCTCCTTTCACTACATATGCAAGTGTATTTATTTATATATAGGGAGCAGAAGTGAAGTGCATACAGTTAAGAATATCTCTTTGCAACTATCACAGCAGGCTATTCAAAGCGCATGCATACTGGTGTCGCATGGAAAGCCAAAGCCCGACATCCACTAAACTCAGTGAAATCACTGCTCCTAAGATCAAAATCCAGCCTACAGCTCCTAACTGTTTCCATGGGGAGCACGCATCCATGGTATCCAACAGCCTTGCCCCATTCTCAGTCATGCAAAAAGGAATCCAATGATTTAATACCCAAGTACACATCAGAAGGAGGAACACTGAGTTACATCATACTCTTCCCATGTGTGGGATGGCTGGAGAAGGCTTTCTAGCTACAACACACCATTTACAAGTGAGATGCATCCCCAGAGTGGCACTTTGTGCTCAGCCCTGTGGACTCATAGCATGAAGGAGCCACTGCAAAAGGATATGTTGGGAATTTTGTCCCCTCTGAAACACACTTAGAAACATCCTGGCTTTTTCCAAGAGCTCCCTAGCATGTGTCAGCTGTGACAACCCCAAGGGGCTGCTGGCATTGCAGTGCTTCACTGCTGCTTCTCATAGAGAAATCCTTTCAATTAGACTTGGTTTCTGTTTCTGTTGGTACTTTTACATGCAGATGTGCCAGCAGATGTTCCCTACACATGCTGTGGCTCCCTGACCAACCCCTGCATCAGGGGGATCCGAGCATCAGCAAAACCCATCCAAGCTGCAAGTCTGAGTGGAGCCTGTTTCCAACACCAAAGCGCACAAGACCAAGTGGGAACTATATCTGTGGTGCCCTGACCCATGTAAGAGTGAGCCAACCCCCCCAGAGACAGCCATCAAACCCAGAGTGACCACTTTGGTCCGGGTCCAGCTCCCTAAGAGAGGTGCATAGCCATCAGAAAGGTGAGATATCCAGGAGCATGGTGGGCACCATCATCCCCAACCCCTTCAGGGGGATGCCAGTGGCATTTTGCCCAACCTCAGCCCCTGCTCCCGAGTCACCCAGAGGAGGACCCCCAAAAAGACATGTCACCCTGCCAAGGCTTCAAGCAAGAAACCACATAGTGCTGGATCTCTGGCACCTCCCCACGCCACCAAGGTACTCAGCACCTAAATAAGCCCTTGTCTTACCAGCATTTTAAGAAGAAGAAGGAAATAGAGGGGAAAGTTGTTTCTTTTTTTTGCTTGTTTTTATCTTTTTGAGGCACAAAATGCATAGAATATGGTTTCTCTCCAAAAGAAAAAGAGGGATAGCACTGAACAATGCAAAAAATTTAGCATCAGGCCAAGTCCTCAGAATAAGTTTGGTGCTAACAGGTTAAAAGGCTATTGAAGGTATTACAGATACTATACACGGCCAGTTAACTTGGAAAATCTGCTATTAATATTAATGTCTAATATTAATATCTTGTGAATCCACAGTAGCATGCAGGTGACATGAAAGGGTAGAAGAAAAGAAATGAGGGTAAAACTCACATCCGGGTGTGGAATAGCGTATTGTCCCTGAATTGTATAGGCCTGCAAAAGAAAAGAAAGAGATGTTATTAGGGCTGGCAGAGCCCGAGTGCAAAGCCCCGTGTCTCCGCAGGGATGGCTCTCCCTGGACTTTGCTCCTTTCTTCCTGATACTGGGTAAAGGCTGGGATTCCAGGGGCTAAAGAGCTCAGCACTCACCCTGCTCTGCCTGGGACCCCCAAATAACTGAGACTCCAGCACTCCTCTCCCCTTGCTCTGCTGTTAGTGAAAGCGGGGTGCAGGATCCTAAATCTTGAGCTAAGCAGCTTCATTTTGAGGTTAGGATGAGGGAAGCACCATGCAGCGAGCATTTGCCATGGCTAGCCCATGGGGAGGGAACCCCTGTGCCACATTAAATGCCCTGGGGGCAGTGAGTCCTTGGGGTGAGAGATGTACACCTCCAATCCAGGTTGCCACATCTCATGTCCAGGTTGGACCGGGGCTTGGGTGACATGGTTTAGTGTGAGGTGTCCCTGCCCATGGCAAGGGGTTGGAAATAGATGATCTTCAGGTCCTTTCCAACCCAACCCATTCTATGGTTCAATCAAACATGGAGCATGCTAAGCCACCTAATTTCAGGGGCTTGGGCTCAGTTTGGCTTCTCCAAAAGGAAAGAAACAGCTCTTGAAGAGTGACAGAATTGCATGGAGCAGGAATATAAGGTTGTGATTGCACTTTGCTATATAAAAGATGCATGAAACAAGAATTATCTTGTATAGTGGATGCACAGTAACATTACCATTGCCCTTCACACCTAACCATGATCCTACAAAGCAAGCCAGCGCAGTGAGTCCATCCATAGTTTCAGGTGCATAACTCTTAACATGCTTTGCCTCTATTCCAGTGCTCTGCTGGGAGGGAAAGACATTGCCATGCACAAAGCCACTGGTGCTGATATCTCCCCAAGCATGGAGAGGGCTCAGGGACAGGCTGCCTGCACTGCAATGCCACCTATAACTGATAAATCCATGCAGATGTCTGCCAGGCAAATTATTTAGTGTTTTTCCCATTGCTTGTAACCCTTTCTCTTTTGTAAAGAACCTCAAAAGGAGCACCACTATGGATGAAGAGCCAGACCCTAGAGAGCCCAACATCTAGGACTTAACCAGCGAGCAAAACATATCTCACTGGTTGACACATCGTTCAGGTGATTCTGAAAAGAAATGGCAAAAGAGATGGATAACACTTGGAAAAGGGAGAGTAAAGAGAGCCAAGAAGAAGAAAAAATCCCTCGGAAGCTCCTGCAAATTCACCACATTGCTTGCAAACAGCAAAGTGCTTTGTGTGAGGAAAAACCCCCAAATCCTGGAGGAGGAGGAAGGAGGCAAAGCTCCATGTATAGAAACAGAGGTCCCAGTGCCTGCCGGCATCCCAGCGGGATGGGGACCAGTGTGCCCATGGGGACATGGCGGAGGCTGCTCTACAATGCTGTCTTTCCCAAAGGTTTAATTTGTTCATTAATTAGGAAAATTGATTAGAAACAGCTAATTAAAGGCAGGAAGGTGTCTTGGACAGATGCAACTCAACTCTAACAGCACCAGCCTGTCTGAACCCTGGCTTTCAGCCGCATGATGATGGGGCTGATCCCTTTGGTAGCTGCCATCACGTCCCTCAGCCTGCTGAGCTGCTTATGCTGGTCCAACCCACCCCAAGCACCTCGCAGCAGTACTGACTGGCGCCTGCTGTCCTCTGCCATGGCCAAGGGCCCTCAAGGGACCTCTCATTTCAGAGACGGTTGCTTCATCCCGCAGCTTCACTTCTGTGCAAGACACCAACAGTTCGCCCGCAGGAGTAATGCTACCTCCACCTTACTCTCCCTTTTGAGAAGAGAAGTTCACCAAGCAGCTGGACTCAAAGCTCTTTTCCAGGACAGCTGCTCAGAAACGAATGACACATTCCTCCTGATGCTGGCAATGACTAAGATGCTAATTCAGCAGGCTGCCTGAAATAGCCTGTGCCTCGGGCTTTGCTCCCATCCTTAGTTTGTCCTTCTGCTGTTTGCTGTGGCTGGGGAGAAAGGAAATACCCTTTAGGTATGGCGAGACCTTAGAGCAGCTTTTCAATACTTAAAGGGGCTAATGAGAAATCTGGAGAGGAGCTTTTGATAAGGACCTGTAGGGACAGGACAAGGGGGGATGGCTTTAAGCTGCCCAGAGAAGCTGTGGCTGCCCCATCCCTGGCAGTGTTCAAGGCCAGGTTGGACACAGGGGCTTGGAGCAACCTGCTCTAGTGGAAGGTGTCCCTGCCCATGGCAGAGGATTGGAACTGGATGAGCTTTAAGGTCCCTTCATCCCAAACCAGTCTGGGATTCTATGATTTTTAACTGGACTAGAGATGCCAGAAAATGAACACTTGCAGCCCCTGTGAGAGCATGGTCACAGCCTCTTGCTCAACAAGGCTTTTCTTATTACAGTGGCGACTGCTGGCAAACACTGAATTTGGATCTAATGAAGCAAACTCCAGCCTCGGTGCGCGAGTGCCTGGCAGAACTAACACCCTGCTCCCCTGCTCTGCCCCTTTCATCCTCCAGCAGCTATCACAGGAGACAAGAACATCTAACCTGCTTCTGCCAAGAGCTTTCAGTCCAGCTGCCGTGGCATGCAATGGATGGGATGACACCATGCAAGTGAGAAGGCAAGAAACCTGAGTGCACTAACGGGCAGCGGCTGGTGCTGCAGTAAAAGGCTGAGGTTGGCAGTGGAGGCTGCAAGCGGGTCGGCTCTTACCTGACCACCTGCAAAAATGACAGGGGTGGAGGCGGGCTTTGGGCGGTAGGGAATGGTGGCACCTTTTGGTGGGGACTAGGAAAAGGGACAAGGAGAGGGAGAGAGAACATTAGAACCAGCTTTCCTGAAACGGTGGCAAAAAGAGTGTTAGAAAGCACCTAAAGGAGCACGGCCCCCGGGGGCCGCCGCCAGCAACACCCACACCAGGCACACCGCGTTTCTGGACAGGAGGACATGGGGGAAAGCGAGTGTTTGATGGACAACAAGGACAATATGGGCACCTTAATGTCTTCCCAGCCCTCCGCTGTCTCCATCACCTTCACTCTGCTTGCCACAAACCTCCTTGCCTGGTCTAGGATCCAACCTGACACTGGAAGGCAGCACCTTCCTCCAAACACCCCGAGATGACCCTCACGCAGACAGGTTGGATGGGGCTTGGAGCAACCTGCTCTAGTGGAAGGTGTCCCTGTCTGTGGCAGGCGTTTGGAACTGGATGAGCTTTAAGTTCCCTTCAACCCAAGCCGTTCCATGATTCCATGATTCTATGAAGATGGGGAGGTACACCCATGGACCAGGCCCTTAATTCCTCCTGTGCAGTGGGTTTCTTTGCAGCTCTTCCGTGCCAACTGCTTGTCCTGGGGTCACACCAGCCCCACTGAGTACCAGGAGCTGCAGGATAGTCTTGTGAGCATGGGCATCAGGAGTGAGGAGCCTCTCTGAGTGGCCTGGCATGATGCTCAAGCTCTTTGACCCCTCTCATCTTCCTCACAGGGTCACCTTCAGGACTTGGTTTGGTCTATCACCATCCAAGCCGAGACATGGATGGTCGTGCAGCAGATGCTGTAAGGCATAATCATTGTGGTCAAGACTTCCCAACGCCCTAGTGGGACAACAGTGATCACTTTGGCTAGGCTGCTGAGCCCTGGAGGAGCCAGAGGTCAGAAACGCCTCTCAGATGGCAATGAGGGTGTCCAGAGATTTTATCCTAGAGCTGCATGGTGGTAGTGGTCCTTGTAAGCAGCCAGATACCAGCAGCACAGGCATCAACCCATATGTGCTCCCAGCCCTCTTCTCATAGCAGCATAACCTGGGGTTGCCGCTCTTCATCTTGCTCCTCACTGCTGTGGCCTGACCAGTGCTGGGTAGGTTGGAGCAGAAGCTGTAGTGATGCACATCAAGCTGTAGTGATGCATCCCACTGTGCAGTGCACAGGATCTTCTCACCCAAATCATCTCTGTTGTTTCCTCTTGAAGAGGCCATAGGAGATATTATGGAGGATTCTAGGGATCAGGAGAGATTCCAGATAAAACCTTCCTGGTTCTACCCGAAGTGAAATGGCTCAGTCACTGCTAAGGAAGGACAGGCAATAGAAATTACTCTTTCTCATGAAAAATTCTTCATTTTGGTATTTTCCTGTAGGTTCTTCTAGATGTCTACTTGTAGATAAGTGGCACATCCAAATCTTTCTGCTAAGCACAGGTCTGCTGCAAAGCTCTATGACCAAAGCACAGCCTCCATAGCCACAAACCTGCTTGTTTTGTTATTGCATGACAAATCTTGGTGGGGATGAGGGAGAACTTAAGCCTGAAAGGTTACAAGGAGCATGTCTGTGAGCTGATCAAGTCAGGGCACTCCAGACTGCAAGAAAACTCCAGGGTTTGCTTCTTTCCCATTGCTGAGCCATACAAAGCAGCAGTGCCCCTTGCTTTTGTCAGTGAGAACAGCAGCATAACCTGGAGCCACTGTGCAGCTACAACTGCACTCCCCTGGCAGCAGTTTACCTGCCTGAGCATCACTACCAGCAGTGATGGGTGGCTTGTGGCAACTCCTCCTTAGCTGTGCTGCTGCCAAACTGAAATTGCTCACATCTGGGTTTGCTTCACCTCCACCAAGCCTTGCCACCTTCATCTGAAGCTTTTGCAGTGGCAGATGTGCTCCTCCCTGCCAAGAAAGGCAGCAAGGGAGAGAGGTCTATGCCTGAGAGGCACCAAGAGTGGAAGGTGCCACCGTCCTGTGTCCCAAAGGGTTTCCTCCTGGAGCTTCTCCCATCTGAGGTGTTCACAGGGCATATAGCTGCGGTCATCCTTGACAATAAGCCATTGGTACAGCAGCATCTCTCCATGGCAGAGACCTCCAAGGTCTGCTCATTAGAAAACAGCACCCTGGACACACATCCATGCACCCTACAGACCCTGCTCTCCACCTGCCTTACTCACTACTTCTCCTGCTGTGCCTTACTGCCTTACTTACAGCTCTATGCTTCCAGTTCCAGCTCCCTCAGTGCTGAGGATGCACTGGCCTCCTCCTCCTCTTCCTCCTCCCAGCCATGGGGCACTGTGAGCCCCATATAGAAGAGGCCGGATGCTTGGTGGACTGACTGCAGCCCCCATCCCCTTCCCACCGCCTGGCCTCCTCTGGCACCCATCTCCCCTGTGCTACGACACAAACCATCTCCTTTCGGCCATCCAACTGAGCAGGTTTCCAGTGTGGACCTCTAGAAACAATAGACAATGGTGGGGGAAAACACACTGGGTGGGTTTCAAACAGAGGTACCAGGCAATGAGAGTGGTCTGACAACGCGTGGTGAAGGGTAGGACACACGCTCCACAGCTCCCAGCGCTGCTGGTGGTGCCGGCTGGGGTGGTTTTTGTGTTCCTAGGTACTTTACCCCCTTGGTTACAGACTGTACCTCCAGCATCACCACACAGATCTGTTTGACACACTGGATAATTGCGTCGGGTGTCCCCGAGATTGTCACCGCCCGCTCCGTGGAGTTGGGCAGCATGTCCCCCGCCACTTGAACCTGAGCACCTGTGGACTGGAGACAGAAAGAGACAGGAGGAGAAATCCCACAGCTGAATGCTTTTCCCTTGCAAGCCAGCTCTGGTGCCGCATGAACTCCTGCATCAGCAGAAGCACAGCAGCGAGGTCCCGTGGGATGCTGCTCCTGCATCACCTAGGAGCATCCTGGGAAGCGATGTGTGATGCTAGCAGAATAAGGCTCCTGTTTTCCGAGGCAGACCCCCCTTGGTCATGGACTGGCTCTGGGGAGCTGTGATTACATGCAATGAAATCCAGTCTGACTTACCTCCCTGATTTCCTTGATCTTGGAGCCTCCTTTGCCGATCAGTGAGCCGCACTGACTAGCTGGCACGACCAGTCTCAGTGTCACTGGGGGTTTGCTGGTAGCAGTGCTGTTGCTCATTGAGTTGGTTATGTCCTTGGGAAGGAAGAGGGCAACACATCAGCCCTTGGTACCTGACTATGCAGGCCAACCCAAATGCCCTCACCCAGAGAAGAGGGGTCATGTCCCTCAGCCTGTGGCTGGTCTCTGGCTGCAGCTGCATCACTGAGCATCCCTGCAGTTAATCCACTGTGAGACCTCTGGGACAGTTCACTGAAGCTCAGTTCTTGCCTTGTTAGAGATGTCTGGAAAGTTTTGTGCTGAGGCCGTGTACCAGTTAAGCAAGTCCAGACAGACATGCATGGGTTGGAGGTACCCAAACCTATCTGCACTGCTGGCCCCACCAATGGACATGCCAGAGCTACCCAAGGGTTTGGATGCAGACCCTTTTACTCTGCCCTTCTGGGGCAAACGGCTGGTGTTTCTCACCTCCTCAAATTTGTAGGCAATCATGGCAAAAGCCTTGAAGATGGCATCGGTGGGGCCAGTGATGGTCACAATTCGCTCAGGGCAGTTCCCCTCCGAGATATTGATCCTTGCCCCGCTCTGGAAAGAGAAGAGAAGCCCTTGGCATAACCATAGACTAGTCCCTGGTCACCACCCCTGCCCCTTGTGTTGCTTTGACCCTCACAAAGGGCTTCTAAGTATCTGCTTTAGGTCTTTTGCTACAATGCAAACCCATACGATCAAGGCAAGACCAGCTTGTGGGGTCATTGCCTGGGAGAAGCAGAGCATTGCTGACTGATCTGATGTTAACTCCTTGGTAGCTGCAGGCATTAAGACCTTGGACAAACTCAAGCATCTGGGAAGTGACTTAATTTCAATGTTTGATTAAGAGTAAATTTTTGGCTCTGGAAAATTCCCATTAAATACAATAGGGATTTGGGTCCAGAGCGAGAAAACTGGATCTATCTGACCCTGGGAGTTACTGCAATGTGCAGCTCTGGCCAGGAGACCCCACTGGTCTCCTTCTCCAAATCATTGTACAGAGCAGGCTGCTCACCTCCTCACGCATCTTCTTCACAGTCTCTCCTTTCTGAAACAAGAAATAGAAGCACAGGCTATTATTATTAAGGCTTCCACCTTCAAACACAATCCTTGCAAACACACATCTCTCTAATAGGTGGCAGCACACAGCCAAGCATTTGGGCAACTCTGTGGTGCCTGACCCTCCATTCCCATGTGATGGTCAGCTGAAGCCATTGTAGCCCTGATCCCTGTGACTTTAGAGGCCAGTTCCTGATCTAGTAAGCTAAAGAGAGATCTAATATCACTATATCCAGATATAAAGCAGGTAAATCCGTGAATCCTTCCAGGGTTGAACAGGCTGGTGGAAAAATAAGGCACAAGCATATAGGGGAAAGGTGCTCATGCTGCAAGCCTTTGCCACTAAAAACCTGTCCTTTCAAAACACCAGACCCCTCAATCTGGGATAGCCAGGACTTTCCAAACTACTGTGGAAAGCACCGTGTGAAGCTTTTCTGCCCAACTAAATAGTGTCCTGAGGTCTTGGAGAGACAAATGCTGCAGAACTTCAATGGGCCTGCATGACATTTTTAGTCTTAATGAAGCTATTTAAGTAAAATTCCAGGGCAAAATGATCATAAACACCTATGTATGACCCCAGGGAAGCAGCTGGGAATGGCGCTAGGTTAGTTTTGGGTTGGGTTATTTTAGAGGAATAGTCTTTGATTCCTCTGTGGGTCTCTCATAATTTCTCTCACAGCAACAAGCTCATGCACACAAAACACTTCAGGGAAAAGGTGACCGGCATCTACAACACCACAGGTAGCAAATGGTGCAGATGACAGAATGAAATCCACATTCAAAAGCCACCCTTACCTTTCCAATGATGCTGCCAACTTCCTAAAGAAAAGAAAAACCAAACACAAAGGCATCAACATTACAAAACACAAAGACAATCCAGCCCAACCCCATAATGAAGCAAAGACCTGGGGCACCCTGTATCCAGCAGGACAGGGCAAGGGGCAGGGATGCTCCATCCCTGGCAGTGTTCAAGGCCAGGGTGGACACAGGGGGTTGGAGCAACCTGCTCTAATGGAAGGTGTCCCTGCCTGTGGCAGGGGGTTGGAGCTGGATGAGCTTTAAGGTCCTTTCCAACCCAAACCAGGCTGGGATTCTATGATTAGGAGCCATGAGCACCATGTGGGAGAGGGAGCTGTGAGGAAACCCCCTTACCTTGCCATGCATCAGCAGCCGGATGGTGAGGGTGACATTCAGGCCGCCTTCGGAGACCTTGGACTCCATTTCCTATGGGAACAGGAGTCGTGCAGTAGCTGGGAGGGCAGCCCTGACGCAGGAGGAGGCAGCACCACGGCTCTATCACCTGGGGATGGGAAGGGGAGAGGTTTACTCTCAACACAGGATGGATGTGTGATGGACCTTGCAGAAGAGCAGGACATGGGAACGCCATGGTTGGAGGAGCCGCAAGGAGACGTCATGGGCCCTAGGCATCTTACTGGGTGCAGAACTTGGGCTTTAAGAGACCCAGAGCACTTATCACACCATTTCAAGCGTGAATAGGCTCTCAGAAGACCAAAAGCCACTTGGAAATATCTATCTGACCTCAGGAGCACAGAGCAGGAAGAATAGATGCTACACACATGCATTTTCACCTCGACCACTGAGCACCCTGGTTGAGCACTGCATCTGAGGACCACGCCATTTCCAGCCATTCCTGCTTTGCGTGTATCTAACCAAACCTGCCTATGTCCCTTTCCCTTTCTTTCTCTTTCCTCCTCTGCCCTCTAGAGGTTAAAATGCCACTGAGGGTTTGAAAGCAGGGTTGGGAAATCACAGGACAGCAACAAATCCTTCCTTTTTCTTCCATGACACCTCCTTAGTAGCATCTCTGCACAAGGAGCCAGCACATGGTACATCTCTGCAGCATGGAGAGGCCAATCCTGTCCCACAGGAACGTGCCAGCATCCTTCTACATGCAGTGCCAAGAGGTACGTAGCAATGTTAGTTAATCCCCCATGTTATGTAATCCCTCGGTATATATCAGATGGGAGATTTCTGAACCTGGTCACAACATCTGGCCTTTTCCTTTCCTCAGATGGGAACTTATGTGACCAAAAAAACAGTTCTCAAGCATTACTTTAATGCAAAGAGGCAGTTGGGATGAGTAAACATGAACCAATCATGGCTGGGAGATGGCTTTGAATGTAAAAAGTCTTGCAAGAGGTTATTAATGAGATCCAAAAATGGATCAAACCTGCATGGTTAGCAGGGTTTGGGCTAAGGTTCACCCTTCATTGTACTTGGTGAGAATGGCTTGTAATACAATAGAATTATTGATCATTAAACTGGTCTGGAATGCATCTCAGCGTGGCCATCACCTCTATCCTTTGGGAGGCATGGAATGGGAATTGGTAACAATTACATCTCTTTTTTCTCACTGAGCCAACAGGAGCCCAGCTCACTTGTCCTTGCAAACACCAATCTTGAGGCCACTGGATGTTACAAGTGGAACCAAAGCAAAATCCTCCAAGAAAGGTAAGAAATGAAACATGTTGGAGACGTCAAGCCAAAAGGCACTGTTAAGAGTAGGGAAAAGAAGGAGGAAAGAGACAACACTGGGGATCAGAGGAACAGGAATGGGCTGAGAAATGATGGGACAACGTGTGAGATCAGGAAGATCCTCTTTCAAGACAGCCTAATGCAGGTGAACGATAAAGGCAAAGGAGTAATTGGCTGTGTTGGGCAACCCCAGGCTGATTCCTGTGCATGGAAGCAACGCAGAAACAGGTTGAAACAAGCTGATGTATGGAGGAGGTCAGCATGCACTAGTGCCCCTGATGCGCCAGGAGACAAAGTGCCTGCCCCAAAGGGTGCCCCAGTCGCACAGGGAGGACAGTCATCCCCAGGGATCACTGTCCCCCAGGAACAACCTAAAGCCTGCTGCCTAGAAAGAGACAAAGCCGAGACACCACCACCGTGTCGCTGGTGCACCCCAACACAGAGCACAGCTCCCCTCCTAGCCAATGAGCATCTTCTGACAGCACAGCCAAAGGCAAGAGCCTGTTCAGAGCTGATGGCCACAGCCAGTGGGTTGCATATGCAGCATTCACAAAAGCCATCCCGCCCCACACACCATCCCAAGGGCTTACTTTTGCAAGCAAGCTACAAGAGCCGAGCGGTACCAGCCCCATAAGCTGGGAAACCTCAGAGCTATGTGGGCTTTGCCACTGGGGTGATGAACCCCAAAGCCCAGCGGGGTGCTCTAAACCCAGGCACATCACTGGCAGTCCCAGTGAGGTGGGTCACGACTTGCCTGCAGAGGACCAAACGTTCTTGCTGTGGCAGCGCTTATGGAGGGGGTGTCTTGCCATCCCTCTTGCCACCCCTTTGCTCCACATCCCTTCACAGGAGGGACCCTGCATCAGGCCGTTATGTAAATGTTTCCGATTGATTGGAAAAATGGGTCATGTGTTAGCTCCAAATGCTCCTGGCTCTGAGATTTATCAGCGTTATTAAATTAAGCACGCTTCATGCTCCGCTGAGCCGCAGAGCGACATTGGCCTTTTCTTACTCGTACTAGCGAAAGGTAAGTCTTTTATAGGGGGGCTCCTAGGCTCAATGGAAAGGATGGAAACAATAGAGCCATCTACCCTGGATGCAAGGCCCCCCCCCCCAGCCTTTATTCTTCACAGACAAAGGGCTGGGAAAAAATGATCCCTCAAACAGCATTTTAAGCATTTCAGAGCATTTGCTGCCTGCAGAGAGACCCATCTCAGACCCTTCCTCTTCACCGCTGTGTTCTGCCTAGCTCGCAGCAGCTTTGAAATGGCTTGTTTGCCCATCTACTTGAAAGCCCTGAGGACACTGTTACATCCAGTCGGATGGGTAGAGTAGATCCAGAGCCCAACTCCAACACAGTGCAAAGCAGGTACAGTCCCACAGAGAGCAAAGAGGCAGCATTAGGAGGCAGAAGTGTCAAGTTTGGCCCCAAAATCATAGAATCCCAGCCTGGTTTGTGTTGGAAGGGACCATAAAGCTCATCCAGTTCCAACCCCCTGCCACGGGCAGGGACACCTTCCACTAGAGCAGGTTGCTCCAAGCCCCTGTGTCCAACCTGGCCTTGAACACTGCCAGGGATGGGGCAGCCACAGCTTCTCTGGGCACCCTGTGCCAGCGCCTCAGCACCCTCACAGGGAAGAGCTTCTCCCTTATATACAACCTGAACTTCCCCTGTTTCAGTTTGAACCCATCACCCCTTGTCCTATCACTACAGTCCCTGATGAAGAGTCCCTCTCCAACATCCTCGTAGCCCCCTTCAGACACTGGAAGCTGCTCTGAGGTCTCCACGCAGCTTCTCCTCTCCAGACTGAACAGCCCCAGTGTTCTCAGCCTGTCTCCATACGGAAGCTGCTCCAGCCCCTGATCATCCTCGTGGCCTCCTCTGGACTTGCTCCAACAGCTCCATGTCCTTCTTATGCTGAGGACAGTTGCACAACAAGCCAAGCCAAGCTCTGCCAAGCATCATGCCTGGGCAACCACAGGTGAACACCCGAGGCAGCATCTTTGCATCACGGGGAGCAGCCAAATGGCTTTATGCCACAGCAAGGGGAGCTCCACATGATCTGCCCCAACAAAGCCAGATAATGTCTGTCCAAAGCATGATCCTGTGGCAGAATTAAACAGGCCTTTTATATGCAGCTGCCCTTTTTGGGAGAGTGCTCAGAGGAGGCATCATCAGTACCCGGAGCAATCCATTTCTGCCTTCTCCCTTGGTTTTGAAATGGAATATATGGAATTCTTGGAAATTCTGGGCTCTTCCTCAGGTACTGCAGTGATAGGACAAGGGGTGATGGGTTCAAACTGAAACAGGGGACATTCAGGTGAGCTCTTAGGCAGAAGTTGTTCCCTGCGAGGGTGCTGAGGCGCTGGCACAGACTTTTCCCAGAGAAGCTGTGGCTGCCCCATCCCTGGCAGTGTTCAAGGCCAGGTTGGACACAGGGGCTTGGAGCAACCTGCTCTAGTGGAAGGTGTCCCTGCCCATGGCAGGGGGTTGGAACCGGATGAGCTTTAAGGTCTCTTCCAACACAAACCACCCTGGGATTCTATAAATTTCCTTAATGTATCAGGAATTCCTATGTCTGAAAAGCAGCCCAGGCACCAGTGACCAAGGAGAAGGAGAAGAGGAAGGAAAATCAAACTTCAGAAAGAGCAGAAAAGGCTCCTCATCCCCACACATAAACACACATACCCTGATTTTCCTCCTTTCCAGACTTCTGGAGGCTGGAGCCATTGTTCTCCAACCTGGTTTAGAATGGGAGCTGGAAAACGCAGATGCTGGGATCCCTGTGGCCCCTCTGTATGGGCTGGTATCCCTGCAGGAGCTTGCTGAAGCTGAGCCCTCCTCCTCTTCCTCTTCCCGTGCATCCATGTGGAGCTCCACGGGCACAGTAGCCACGCATGAGCAAGTCCTGCAGCGGCAGCTCCAGCAAATGCTGTCTGCACCTCCTCTGCAGATGCCCAGTGCCTCTGGGACAGATGGTCAGTAGCATCATCAAATGGTTTGGGTTGGAAAGGACCTTAAGCCCATCCAGTCCCCATGCGCAGGGACACCTTCCACTAGACCAGGTTGCTCCAAGCCCCGTCCAACCTGGCTTTGAAGGTCCTGCTAGAAGACAGACACACGAGGTAGAGTTTATATGGTGCAGGCTGATAAACTCCAACACCTCTTAGCCTGTTGAACAAGAGCCCTTGCTAACCTGCGCTCGTGAAGAGAGTCTGTATGGGGATGCTGTGCCCAGGGAACCACCCCTGACACCCTACCCTGGAGCATCTTCTGGTTGCTCATTGGCAATGCCACCCTGAGACAAAACCCAGCATGCTTCTCCGGTTCTTTGGTGTTTCGGAAGCCCCCAGCAGAAAGATGACCACAAAACATCAGTGTCCTTCACCACACCACAATATGCTATGTCATGGCCAGATTTCTGATATGGTTGACAAACTTTCACATTGGGGATTAACATTTTGGCCAGCAAGTCCACCACTCAAGACAATTTCCACTGCAAAGAGATTTTAAACAACTCTTGACTCCTCAACATCACTTCACAAACCTCAGACAGCGTTTTGTGACCCTTGGGAAATGAATGCTATGCTAAATGCAGGGAAAAGCTGGAAAGAAGCTGCTTTTCTGCATTTCTAGCTTTCTTTAATGGGGAGCACTGCCTGGCCCCTGCGTGAGCAGGAGCTTTCTCCCACTCATCTCCCAGTGGCTTGATCCTGCCATTAAGACCTAATCCGGTGATTTCCAGCATCGCATTGAGCGTCTGGGAAGCAGGATATGACCGACAAAGCAGCCTGGCCAGGTCAGGATGGGGTGGAGGAGCAAAAACGCTATGGCAGAACACCAGAGTCAAGCATTCCCTTCCAAACCGTGGCTCCAAATCGCAACGCACCAGAAGATGAAGCGGCGAGAGGACAGTAGCACCATCTACATGAGTGACACCAAATGCCACCTTGCAATGAAGCTGCATTTCTAGCTGCTACCATTGTCCCTAGGCATTTGGGTTGACCTCTACTCCTCTTACTCTCCAACTTCAATGGCAATGTTTAAGAGAACTCTAACCAAAATAAGCCAAACAAGCCACCCCATGCTACCGTGCATCCCTGCTCCTCACCTGCCCTTGATTTTTCACAGGAGACAAATGCCCCTGCTCTTGCTGCATCCCTGGGTGCTTCATCCTTAGTCATCTGCTCCCTCTCTGGGTGAGATGTCTCCCTTTATAGCCCAGGATGTCCCCCATTGGCTGCTGATGAGCAATTAGAACCTGCCTTCCCCTCCTTGCTTGTGGGCATTTCCAGTCTCCTTCATTTCTATGACAATTACTACCGTGGGGATACAAATGTGCCTTCCTCTGGCCCCTCTGCTCCCTCCCTTCCCCTCAGTGCTAGGCCCATCACAGCACCTTTCCTGCTACCTCATTTGCTACCTCCATGCCTCAGGTAGGCTTCTCCCACCAACCTCTTTGCTGGCTGCAGCTCTTGGGAGCTCTTCTCTATTTCCTAATCAATCATTTCCCACCACCCTTGCCATCAGCATGGCTTTCACCCCAGATCCTTTGCCCTCGAGAATTTCTAGGGAGAAATATTGGCTCTAGATACTGAGTTCTGGTGCAATGGTATGATTACCCATAGCTCCTGCCACACTGTAGTGGGCTCAGACACATCCCAGCCAAACACCCCAACCTTCCATTTGTAGTTTTTCAGTGGGGTTTCATGCATTTCAGAGGGATTTCTGGACTGATGGATAAACCAAGAGGAATAGAAACCACCAGCACAGGCTAGGAAAGTTCTCTACAACCGAGTTAGCACAAACCCCTGGCTCCAGCCTGTGGATACTGGGAACCCAGGGACAGATGTCCACTGAGAGTCCCTGCTCAGAACAAGGACAACTGGATTTGTGACAGTGGTGCTGCCATTACCATGATCATCTTCTGTGTGAAGGCCCATGAACAAAATGACAGCTTTTCCCTACCATTCTCCTCAGGATGAAGGTCTGGACCATCACTTCATTGCACACAACAGGACAGCAGGATGATGGCACCTACCTCTTGCCCTGATACATCTGTAGGAGGTAAAACTTGGAGACTTACATTAATTACCAGGTGTAGAGGAAATTTAGGTAGCCAGACCTAAGATATATATCCTCAGAGATCTATAGGATGAAGAATTCCCATTCATTCACACGAACCACTGCTGTGTTGCAAGCAGAGATTGGACACACAATAGGGAGGGAAATGGGATGGAGTAGGAGCAGGCTGGTAGATGCCCTGGTGCAAGCCAGAAAACCCTGTCTGGGCTGGTTTCAGGGCTCTCTGATCGCAGGACCCTGAGTAAAATCAGTCACTGAACCTGTTAAACCACCACCAAGACAAGCTGAGATCACCCTGCTTAGAATAACATTGAATTGGTTTGATTTTGTAGTGAATTCAAGCTGCTTTTGGAAGGCTGAGGTGAGCTGGTGAGTGGGAACACCACACTTGAATTCAGCCTCTTCCAATTCACCCTGTCGGTGACTTTCGGAACAATTTCCCAATAAACATGACAGTGAATGTCAGAATGCTTGAGCACCTCAGAAATGTCACCCCATGAGGTGATGAGAGCAATGCTCTTTGCACCACGTAGTTGGAACCATTATGACTCAGTGACCAAGAGCATCCTCAGATGTCTGTGAGCCTGGATGGACTCGAGACCCTGTGTGCTGAGAAAACAGCATTTCCTGTGATAAGGAAGGCCACTCTGATCTCCTTTGGTCTGCCAGCAGATTAAAGAAAAGATTAAAACCCATCTATCACAAGTCTTATATGAAATGATGGCTGTTCTTCCATGCCCAAGCCAATGTTCTGGAGGGGCTGGGACCAGCAAGGACCAAGCCTTGGCTGGGTCTCTGCTCAGTCTAGATGTGCCCTGGCCATCTGAGGAAGGCAGAGCCAGCAGTTCTGCATTGCACAGCCAGCCTGGACCCTGCCGCAGGGCTCAGCACTGCAGAGCAGGGTGGATTCTGCCGCAGCATCCGAGCGACTGGGAAGACAATCCCAAAGCTCCCATTAATTAGCTGCAATGGCCCCGCCTTGCACCACAGAGACCAGGAATGTGACTATTGGAGTGCCACACTCCATGTCTGCACCCTTGGGCATGCAGGGGGACATAGGAAACACGCCAGCAGTGCCGCAGAGGGTGGCTGGACCAAGCCACTGGAGGATGGAGGCACTCGTGTGATGGGAAGGGTGCTGGGATAACTCATCCAGCATTTCCATAAGCACCAACAATAAAGACCCCCTGTGTCAAGCCTTCACAGAGGAAGGAAATGCCCTAAGTGGTAGTAGAGGGGTGGCAGTAACAAGGTTGTCAATACTGTCCAATGTGGCATTGTTCTGAAAGAGCCAGGGAAGCCTGGGGCAGATGAAACCATCTGAAGATGCTCTAACTCCCCCCCCCTCTCCCAAACATTTATCAGTAGCATTCCTGTTAAACTGTCAGGTGACAACCCAGGGAGGGGAAGCTTTTTGGAGAGCAGAGCAAGAAGCCAAAGTGAGCTTGGGAAAGGGGAGGAAATAAGATGCAGTTCAGCAAGGCAGAGTACCAAGCCTGGCTGTGTGCAGTGAAGTGCACAGTAACAGAGGAAGAGCTCTTGAGTAAACCACAGGGAAGAAGATCCAGGTCAGGCACTGGAAAAGAGCTTCCCCACAGCCACGTGCTGTTGGTGACGATATCGTCGTGCCAGTTATGGTTGTTTAAACCTTACAGACATTTGTGTATTTCCAAGTAAAGCTCATCTCTGTTGGACAACTGCACTTGAGACTGAGCGATGCCCAAGGTCAGTCATGCTTTAGGATGCACTCAATTTAGCCTTTCTCCCTCCAGCCAGAGGCTAAGGAATGGAAGTCAGGAGATGACACCTTGCACAGGAGATGCTTTCACAGATGCCCCAAGGGATGCTCTGCCATCAGCTCCAAAGGACCCCTGTCTTGCCCAAAGGATGGCAGCACAGCCAGCATTGGAAACATACCCCTCTGGAAACCAAGGGGTCAGACAATCAGGTAGAAGTCCCCTATGTGCCACTTTTTACATGCCATTTTTCAGGGGAAGGCCAAGGATACCTAAAATAATGATGCTCGTGGTCACAGGTCCATGCTGGCTGCTCATAAAGGACAATAGACTATGGGGAGTTGTGTGGACCTCAGAGGACAAGCGGGTTGTCCTCCAGCAGCCTTGAAATGAAAGGGCTCCAGGCACACTCCTGGCATCCTTTGAACTGGGGGGCATCCTGGAGAGCTGGCACCAGGGATGCTTCCACTGCATCCCCCAAAACAGATGAGGATCTGAGCAGGAGCATGTCCCTGCAGCTCCCAGCAGTGGGCACCCCGCAGCCCCCCCATCATTCCCCTCCTCCAGAGCTTGCCCTGGTTTTAATCCCGCAGGCAGCATCATCCCAATAATTTCTCTCCGTTTTCAATCTACTGATATGGGGACAGTCCACAAATCCCTTCATCCTGAGAGCGAAGCAACCTACTGCCTCATCTCATCCCTTCTCCATTCCTTTCTCTTTAATCCCTGGAAACAGGGATGAGGCTCGCAATGCAGGGGCTGCCCTAGAGGGGTCTGTCCAGACCTGCCTGGAGCACATGGGGGGAAACAGGAGGAGCTAGGTTAAGACAGGCAAGGAGCTTGTTATTTTGACCATGCTCAGTCTCTACTGATTTAGTTGATGATTTGATTTGATTCTTAATTAAATGGCAGCCCAATGTCATGCTGTGTGAGATGAAAGATGCAGGGCTGGGGCTGCTCTCATGAACCCACCGTATCTCAAAGCATCAAGGGCAGGTCCTAACCCTTCCTGATGCAGGGATGGGGGAATTCATACTATTCCATCACCCTCAGCACTCTGGGGACATAAGGCACAGCATCATTCTGTTGGTCCCCTCCACAGAAGTGAGGCTGATGGGGAGTCAGGAACAGCCTGGTCCTGTAAATCCCAGCTCCTCCACGCTCAGGGCTGCATCCATTTCTCTGCCTGTGCCATTTCTCCACAAGCCTAAACCTGTGACTTTCACTCTGATGCTCTTTGGGAATGGGAGATTGATGGGAGACATGGGAAAGGAGACCCTTGGGGTCTCTCCCTGCCCTTGGAGAAGCAACCTGGCATCACCCAGTCAGGACCGAGTGCATCAGTCGGGATGCGGCACTAAACCCCATCCTTCCTTTTCCAAGTATTCATTTGCATGGGGCTGGAGAAGGTGGGAGGTGAATCCATATGGAAGGTGGCCACCACAAGGCCTGACACTGCCCCTAGCCACAAGCACCATCCAGTGACCATGCCAGAGGTGCAGGGTCCCCATCCTGTGCCCGGCGGTGGCGGCTCTCCCTGGGTTTGGCCAGTGAGGAGGAGGAGGAAGAGGATGGATGGGGGCCTTTGGCGGCTGGATCGCCAGCACGCCGTGCTCAGACCCTGACAGCAGGCTCCAAAACTGTCACTCCCGATCTGTTTTCACTTCAGCTAAACCTCAACCCCGATTAGAATCAAGGAGAGCCTCCTTCTCCTCTCTCCCTTCTCCCTGTGGTAGGTCCTCCATAACCTTGGGTCTAAACACTGAGCAAAATGCACCGGGTGAGGGTGAATTTGCTCCACTGGGGCTGCTGGGGAAGGGGAAAACATCATGCCTTTCCTCATACCTCATCCTGGCAGCCCCACAGGGCCTCTACCAACATCAAGGATAGGATGTGCCACCAAACCCCTGTCCTGCCTCTGGTACCCTGGCAGCTCCATCGGATGGTGGATCTGTGGGGTCTGGTGTGAGCAGGGTGCCCTGCACTGGTACCCACCACATGTTACCAGCTCCTTTAGCAAAGTCCAAATAGAATAAAGAACTTAAACCATGTATGTTTTACATCCACAACCAGAAGCTGTGGCTGCCCCATCCCTGGCAGTGTTCAAGGCCAGGTTGGACACAGGGCCTTGGAGCAACCTGCTCTAGTGGAAGGTGTCCCTGCCCATGGCAGGGGGTTGGAACTGGATGAGCTTTAAGCTCCCTTCCAACCCAAACCAGTCTGGGATCCTATGTGTTTGCGTGCGCAATCACTGCACTAGGATGGATGCGTCCAGCATGAATGTTGGTAAGCTGTGAAAAGCTCACCACAGGAACAGGGGCAGCCCTCACCCATCGGGGACACATTTAAATTCACCTTCTATTCCAGCTAGCCAAAAAGCAGCTGCAGAGGCCTGGTGAACTCAAACCACACAGGCTGCCACCCACCCTTGTACTGCAGGAACATGGGGCTGGATGGCAGAGGTTCCATCCTGTGCATGGGGTTCTGTTTTGGGGCTGGGAAAGCATCCTCTAATTCTCCAAAAGCAGACACTTGGCTACAGATGGGAGCTGGGGCTGCAAGCGCTCTGCTCCAGTGGGGTTGGGTTTGTCTCTGTGCTCCAGGCATGAGCCCCCCCTGCCATAGGGAGCCAAGCTGGCTGGCTCGGTGCCTGCTCCACAGCAAACACCCATTTCCCAACTTGGAAGAAAATATAATAAATAATAATAAAAATAATGGAATAAATAATTATCACCTGAGAAAAATCAGTCTTGGGACCACCAAACCAGAGAGGGTAAAAGCATCTCTGGTAGTTACCCATAAAAGCTGCGCAGTGGCGAGCATCTCACCGTGCAGGCACCCACGTCTCCTCTTCTCCCACCTCAAATGGGTGCTGCCCACCTCAGACATGGTTTGCTCCGTCCGCTCTGCACAACCCATCCTGCGAGCATCCCTGTTTCTGATCCTATGCACTAAACCCCCACAGATTCTCCAACGTTTTGGAGACATTAAAATCGTGTTGAAACCACTTAAAGAGTTGGTTTGGGGTGGGTTTTTTTCCCTTGATCCATATCCTTTTTTTTCCCACCCTGAAATGATGGGTTTAATTCGTAAAGAAATGCCATCTCCATTCAACCGGCTTAAAAGAACAGTTATTTCTCAGGAAGATAGAATTTCTTCTGCATCTGAGAAGACTAAACATGTTTATACGAATTAATCCATAAAAGAGGGGGGAAAGCTGAGATTCAGAATGTCAGGAATATGACAGAATTGGTTTGGAATTCTGTATTAAAAGCCAAACTTTAGATATCAGGGAAAACTGAGCGTTGGGTTTCCGTAGCAAAATGCAGGCATCTGTCTTTGCATCTGTCAAAGTAAAGGTCAATCATTTTATGGCAACTTAAACACAATGCCCTCGATCCACCATTTCTGCTTTATTTTGGTGACTTCTGACTCATAAACTGAGATTTTCTAATCTGGTTCACATTACAATAACATTATCCCAGAAAATTCCCGCTCCAAGAAAAATCCATCTGAGAATGTTTTCCCTTTTTAAGAAGGGGATGATATTTGGGGTTTGAGTTTAACAGCATTTAAGTCCTTTATAACCTTTGCAACTCAGATTTCACTTCCCTGCCTAGAAAACAATGGGGTAACCAAAGGAAATGCAATGGGAACGTGATGGTGTCGGAAGGAATTTTGCCACCCTGAGTAAAAGGGGTATCTGAAGGCAAACTGAAAACAAAGCCTCAGAATCAAAGGGATTCCTCTTTCTCAATCTAATTTCCCCAGCACAAGGAAACAAAAAACCATGGAAATAGGATCGAAAAGGTACAAATGAAATCAAAGAGGATGTGATGAACATCTATGGTGTTTTAGTATCAATTGCTTTAAGGCAATTCCCACCCAAATAACACTGTCCAAAGCCCGCTCTGCAAATCACACGCATTAGGAATGGCTGAAGGTTCTGGTTAACGCAGAGCCGGACGGTTCCCGATCCAGGGATACAACCTTCGGCATTAGATAGGTAAAATCCAATTGGATCAAAATAAAGCAAATGCCAAAACAGTGCACAATGTTGCCAAGATACTCTGCAAATATGTCGTAGGAGAGCCTTGAGGAGCAGCCATTGACTCGCTCACGCACCTCTTTCTCCCCTAATTCCACCTCCTTCAACACAGACTTAGATTCCCTCTCCAAGAGATTCACTTAAGACAGCTCTTACGCATCCCAAGCTCTTCTAACCCACACTGGAGCCCCAGACCCGACTTAGTCGATGATTCTTCCCCAATTCCCATTGCTAGGAGAAGTTGCCCGTGGTAGGTGGTCTTCCACCAACACGATCATTGCCATCTTCTTACCTTTCTCCAAAGAGCTGCTTTAGTGCTGATGGGGGGTCCGCACAGATGGCCAGTCTTTCCACGTTTGGAAAGGATGAGAAATGCAACGGGGAGGGTGGGGGAGGAAAAAAGAATCCCAGTGATTTGTTTTTGTTCTTTCCGCAGAGGGCTCCGAACCTCATTGGCCCTGGGAGATCCACCACGTGGCATGGGATGAAGGGCACGTGACCTATTTTCTCCCAAATCCTTCGGTTTGCTGGCAAAGGGAGATGCGCCCCCACTGCTCATGTCCTTGTCATTCCAATGGGCTTGGGTTTCTTTTGGGTTTGTTTTTAAAGGCCACTGAGCAAATTGGGTTGCCCCGAGGCGATGAGGGCGAACCAGCCAACGCTTTTCCAAGGGAAGGAGAAAGGAGCTGGGATCTGAGACGAGCCCATGTGCAGGGGGGAGATGTAGGGATGCTGACAGAGCGGCGGTGCCTGCACACCCGCTCCAGGGAGGGAGAGGAGGGCAACAGCAATGCACATTTGGCTGCTGGGCTTAAATCCTCCATCTCAGAGACAGCAGCGGCAGCAAGGACCAGGCTGAAGCCCTGACTGCAGCGCCCAGGGCTCAGTGGGCTTCCTGAACCTTGGAGGAAATGGGATGTGTTACAACTGCTCCATCACCGCAAAAAAGAGATTATCTTGTGCCCTCGTGTTGCTCCTGATCTCATCCTCTCCTGCTCTCTCATTTAACGCATGGTGGTTGCATTAACCAACTGCTCCAAGTGTTCTGCTTCGGAGGCTGCAACAGCTTTCTAGGAAGAACGACCAAGTGCATGACTATGCAAGGCTCAAAGGGCATTTCAACGTGTTATTCCCCTCCAAACCTGAACCACAGCACAATTCTGGGATGTTCTGCCCTAGCAGGGACCCTGAGGCCCTGTGGAGCAAGGCGAGACAAGTCATAGCTCCCAGTGTCTGACTGATTGGTGATGAGGGTCCCTTTTGTCCCAGCTCTGTATTTCCAAGGGACAGCAGCTCTGAGCCACCAGATTCCCAGCCAGACGTAGTCTCAGGCCAAGCAGCTCATGGCCTTCCCTTGGTAACTGCAGGTATCAGTCCCTCACCAACAGGACACTCAGCCTGGGGAATGGAAAAGGTATTTTTGGAACCCAAGACATCCTCTTGTTTTTCCCATCACAGCTCAAGCCCATAGGTTGCACCAGTCAGAAGTGAAGAAGCTGTCTCCAACCACCCTATCATCCAAGGGCTCGAGCCCTTCTTATCTAAGGGTAACACCTAAGGCTCCTTGAGAACCAGCTGAGCTTGGGCTTTGGCGAAAAAGAACAGCTCTAGCCACCTTCATGTCTTCTTGGCATCACCACCATAGAATCATGGAATCACTGAATCATCACAGAATCAATGAATCGTAGCATCACAGAAAGGTTTGGGTTAGAAGGGACCTTAAAGCTCATCCAGTTCCAACCCCCTGCCACAGGCAGGGACACCTTCCACTAGAGCAGGTTGCTCCAAGCCACATCCCTACCCAGCACTGCTGGTTCCCCTGCACACAGCTTTGCTCAGAGATGGGAAGGATCAGGAGCTCAGTCCCTATTCCCTCAGTCCCAAGCCCTTCTCAAGGCCAGACCGTGTCACCACGCTGTTATTAAACACAGAAGAAGAGCCATAAAATGCCCCAAACTGCATAGAGAAGTGCAAGGTTTCACCTGAAACCCTCTCTGGATGGGAGGGTTGCACTTCTCCAGCCACCAGCCAAGCCGATGGGGCATTTTATTCCAACAAATACAAACTGAGGGAGGAGAAACTTCCCATGCTCAAACCCAAGCCACAGACACAGCCAAAACCACTCAGCTCACTCCTTTCCCCTCCCGCATTTGGCAATGGACAAAGGGAGAGAAGAATCCCCCCACCTTCCATCCGCAGCAGCTCGCCACCTTCCCCAGTGCTGCCCAGCTAAATCTGGCTCCCGAGTAACCTTCTGCATAATTATATAATAGAGAGGCAGGTGGAGGAATGATTTTAGGCAGAAAGCAAGCTGGATTAAAAGATCAGAACAAGCAATACTGAGATTAAAATGGTTTGTTATTTTCAGCTGTGGGAAATCTGTGGCTAAAGCCACAGAAGATGGGGAGGGAAAGTGCACCATCTTTCTTTCCATCCCCCAAAACAAGCTTCCTACAGATTAGCCAGCACGAGTTCTAGGTTTCC
Source organism: Strigops habroptila (assembly GCF_004027225.2). NCBI lineage: Eukaryota > Metazoa > Chordata > Aves > Psittaciformes > Psittacidae > Strigops > Strigops habroptila. The sequence continues at coordinate 4,598,210 of NC_044281.2, forward strand.
AACCTGTGCTCAGGTTTGGTTTCCCAAAACATCTTAGCTAAAGACTTAAAAGCAACGTGGAGATGCTTCAAGATCCATTTTGCCCTGCAAGCCGAGTCCGAATTAAACCCCATCAATGCATCGCTGCTTGTTAAGACATCCTTTACTCAATGAATCAGCTTGTGGCTGGGCACACCATTACCTATGAGAAACACGCCTCCTGGCACACAGCATGGAACCATGGAATCAACCAGGTTGGAAAAGACGTTTAAGATCATCAAGTCCAACCGTTGCCCAGCACTGCCAAGGCCACCACTAACCCATGGCACTGAGGGCCTCGGCTACACGGTGTGTGAACACTTGCAGGGCCGGTGACTCCAGCGCTGCCCTGGGCAGCCTGTTCCAATGCCTGAACACCCTCTGGGGAAGGAATTGTTCCTAATCTCCATCTAACCTGCCCTGGGTGCAGCTTGAGGCCGTTTCCTCTTGTCCCATCCCTTGTCCTTGGGAGCAGAGACCAGCCCTGGCTCCATCCTCCTTTATCAGTACCAACACCCCAGCATGCACCTCCCCCGCACCCCCAAGCTGATGGCAGGCAGATGCTTACCAGAGAGGCAGCTGCGGCTGGGAGAAGCCCATCAGACAGGAGGGCAGCTCTCTGCAGACACCTATATGGTGTCCCCCTGGCCCCCAGCAAGGTTGGTGGCCTGGGGTGCCACGCTCTGACTGATCACTCTGGAAAGGCGTGAAGGGGAGGGCAGGGATAGAATGGTGGGAAAGGGAGCGGACACTGGGGGCCGAGCTCTCCGCAGGGCACCGCGCTCATCACCCTCATCCCGGATCGATGCTGCTGCTCATTCACCTTCACGTTCACATTAAGCAGAAGGGTCAAACTGGGAAATCGTTTGCCACTAGTGGCATGTCCCCACACCCCCCACAGTCTTGTGTTGCCATCATAAAGGCACAGAATCAATCAAGTTGGAAAAGACCTTTAAGATCAGCAAGTCCAACCGCTACCCCAGCGCTGCCAAAGCCACCACTAACCCATGTCAAAGCCTTTTCCCCTAGGAAAGCAGTGTCCCCTTGCATGGACACTTCCCACCACAGCACCTTGCTAACTCTACAGCTTCTTGGGCCACCCCTGATCACTCATGGCATTGCCTGGATGTGAGATGGAGCAGAGTTTCCCAGTGCAAGTGGTCCCCAAAACCAAAGTCCTCTTCCAGGCATTCCTCACACCTGTAGATTTCCTATACAATAGTCATGGTACTACATGCGCAGGATCAACTCTGCCTTCAAAGGATGAAATCCCATGGGGCAAGAGGTCCAAGACACAGCCTTGAAGAGGGCTTAGCATTTAGAATGAGCGCAACAACTTGCTTTAAGAAAGAAGCTGCTGGCTTGCACAGACCCCAGGCTGCTGTCCTACCCGTGGATGTGGGAGAGGGGCTGGGACAAGGGATGGGATGTTGGACAGGGAGCATGGGAAGGCAATAAATGAAGACACTTTCCTGGTGGGGATGTTATGATGTTTATGAAGGTGATGCTTTAATAACCAGGAAAGCAGGAAAGCATCTTTGCTAAGAGAAGAGAATCTGTTGGACAGATTGGGGTTATGAGCACTTGTGGGAGGACAGTCTGGGGACTTGGTCTCAGGCTGAACACTCAGCTCCCCCAGCAAGGACATGTCCTGTTTTCCTGGGCTTGGCAATAGGGATCCCCCTCCCCAAGACCTGCTGCACTCAGGGAGATGCCAGCAAGCAGGGAAGAGACCGGGCCCTCTAGAGATGCGCTCCCAAGCACATCCTTCCTTCAGCTTGTGGCCTCCAGGCAACCACCAGCTACAAAGCCACCCTCCACCCCCCAAAATGACAGTGAAGAGGTGGATGTGTCTGTCAGAGGCTGCTCATAGCACATAGGAGCTGCAGACAGAGACCTCAGATGATGCATGCTCAAGACCAGGCATAACCAATACCCACCACACATCACCAGTGACCACGGACAAGCCTCCTCGCAGGTTTTGGGGCAAATTCTACTCCTGCTGCACCTTATTGGAGTCACCTGAAGCTCCTCTGAGAAACCTCCATCCCCTTACCCAAAACGCACCATGTTGTTGCAGGGGCAGGGTGTTGCTCTGGCTGGTCTCTCCCAGGATTTTACGTGAGGAAAACAGGGATTAGCGACACTTTGAAAAGGAAAGAGAAAGAAGAGAAGTGGGTTTGTCTGTGCCTAAAACATTTCTGCTTTATGGAGCTGCCTTCTCACTCGGAGATGTGTGTCCTCTTCCTCACTAACGGAAAATGTCGCCCCGCTGTCCATTTGTGATAGTCAATGCCTGGGACAACACAACAGCCCCAGGCCAAAGCAGATCTATTTTAGTAACAAAAGCAAGAGTGGCTGATGAAAATGACCCCGTCTGTGCAGTTCCCAACTGAGCTCCTTGGCTTAATGGACTCTTATTTCATGGCAGAAAGCAGGCATCCAAGTGCAATGAGGGCAGTGGCAGCAGGACAGGAGACCTGCACGGATGCAGAGAGAGGCCCCAGCAGCAAAACACAGCCCTCATCGAAGCCCTGTGAGCAGCACTGCACCACGCAGGGAGCAAAACCCCTTCCCACAGAGCCAGGTCCCTGCAGTGCAGCAGTTCCTCTCTCTGCAGAGCCCAACCACATCCTCACTGTGGTTTATAGCCTAAGGGAGAGCGCAGTGCAGAAGACACCCCCCAAACCAGGATGTGGAAAGAGACTGAGCTCACCTTACCTTACCCTGCAGGCTGGCCTTGAGCTCCAGAGGGATTCCTCAGAGGGTCCAGTTGCACCAGAAAAGGGCATTGCTGAGCGCAGGATGGAAACTGGGGGTCCACAGCAGGAGCCTGCAGACCAGGATGTGGCAGAGGTTAGGCACAGCACACGGGAAGGACACCCGAGAGCTGCTTTATCACCCAGGCGAAGGGGATTTCAGAGAGAAATAAAACACAGCTTGAGTTGGGAGCGACAGAAGGATGGGGAGCATCACCTCCAGGTTGTTTATAGGGCAGGCAGCAAAGCCCTGTCTATATTATTCTCTGCACACAGAGTGGGTTTGGGCAGGTCCTACCCCAGTATCTGTGAAAAAGGGAAGTCATCTACAGAGCTGGGCTGTGGAGGGTCATAGAATCATAGAATGGTTTGGGGTGAAGGGACCTTAAAACTCATCCAGCTCCAACCCCCTGCCACGGGCAGGGACACCTTCCACTAGAGCAGGTTGCTCCAAGCCCCTGTGTCCAACCTGGCCTTGAACACTGCCAGGGATGGGGCAGCCACAGCTTCTCTGGGAAAAGTCTGTGCCAGCGCCTCAGCACCCTCACAGGGAAGAGCTTCTGCCTCAGAGCTCATCTCAATCTCCCCTCTGGCAGGTTCAAGCCATTCCCCTTGGCCTCTCCCTACAGGCCCTTGTCTAAAGCCCCTCTCCAGGTTTCCTGGAGCCCCTTTAGGCACTGGAGCTGCTCTAAGGTCTCCCCTTCAGGAGCCTTCTCTTCTCCAGGCTGAACCAGCCCAGCCCTCTCAGCCTTTCATCCAGAAATGAAGCTGCAATGGGAATAATCCAGCACGTTCCAGTGGCATTGGGTGCCAGGTTATTTTTGTTGCTTTATTTTTGCTGCTGCTCCCACTAAGTTAACTGGGGCGTGCATTACCCATCAATACCATCCATCGAGCAGCCTGAGCCATTAGTAAGCCGAGTGCCAGCGGGCACAAAAGCCTCTCCATCACCCAAAATACTTGGGTGAGCTGCGGGCCTCACTCACTGCTTGAACTTGGCGCTGCTCTGGATGTGCCGGGGCAGGTTGTGTGTGCTAAGGGGGAATCTTCCTCTTCGCCATGACTCATTAAGAGCCAGGCTCATCCCCAGTGACCTGGGCACCAGGTGATGATGCTGCCATGGGAAGGAGCCCATCTGCAGGAGGGGAGCCCATGGAACCCCCTGAGGTCAGGCTTCAGTCCCGCCTGCTGCTCACAGCAGCGTCAGCACTAAGATCAGAGCAGGATGCCCAGGGCTGTATCCCTTTGGAGCTTGAAAGCCTCCAAGGATGGAGACTACACCATCTCTCCCAGCGACCAACTGTCCTCAGAATGACTGCTTTTTTCCCTACAACACCCTATATGTCTCTCTGAATGGAAGCCAATCCCCCAAAGGAGCAACTGCACCCCCAGCTGGTGTCACCTACAAGAAGGACAAGTCCCAGGATGGACCCTGAGAAACTCCACTAAGCAGTGAGCCTAAACAAGCAAAGTAAATGTCAAATCCCACTAACTGTCCCAATCCTAACAGACAGAGAAGGAACAAAAGCAAACCCCAAATCAGCCAAAAAGGATGGAAAACCCAAACTGTGTCTCACAGTTGGAGGAGCAGCAGGAGCAGTTTCAGATCCAATGAGGCAGAGGGCTGGGGTTCAGCAGTGGAGGCTGCAGGGGAAAATCTGGAAGATCTCTGTATCCTGGGATGCCCAGCCAGCCCCCCCCCCCCACCTTAAAACCAGCAAGAGCATCCTCCCAGCACTGTTGTTGTGCCTGAATCCCAGGCAACAGGGAAGCACAAGGGCAAAACAGCCCCAAGCAAAGGAATACTTGGTAACGGTTTGTTTTCACGCCAGTCAGCACAAACTTCTGGTCACTGCTTCCAGCACTGAGAAAAAGAAGGAAAAAACCCCAACCATGGCACCACGTGTGTATTTTGATACACAGAAACAAGGGGGCTCAGACAAGGATTCACAGAATCACAAAATCACAGCATGGTTTGGGTTGGAAGGGAGCTTAAAGCTCATCCAGTTCCAACCCCCTGCCACGGGCAGGGACACCTTCCACTAGAGCAGGTTGCTCCAAGCAGCTCTGCTCTGGAGCCAGGCTGAGAGAGCTGGGCCGGTTCAGCCTGGAGAAGAGAAGGCTCCTTAAGGGGAGACCTTAGAGCAGCTCCAGTGCCTAAAGGGGCTCCAGGAAACCTGGAGAGGGGCTTTGGATAAGGGCCTGTAGGGACAGGCCAAGGGGAATGGCTTGAACCTGCCAGAGGGGAGATGGAGATAAGCTTTCAGGCAGATGCTCTTCCCTGTGAGGGTGCTGAGGCGCTGGCACAGACTTTTCCCAGAGAAGCTGTGGCTGCCCCATCCCTGGCAGTGTTCAAGGCCAGGTTGGACACAGGGGCTTGGAGCAACCTGCTCTAGTGGAAGGTGTCCCTGCCTGTGGCAGGGGGTTGGAACCGAATGAGCTTTAAGGTCCCTTCCAACCCAAACCATGCTGTGGTTCTATGACTCTATGATTCAATGTCCTCTTGCTTTGCTGCAACCCCCCAGGGAAAACACAAGCTCTTTGGGAAAACTCACTGTGCAGCTGGTGAGGGATACACCAGAAGGGATGGAGATGGGGATGTTCGCCCACCGCATCACCGCATCCCTGGGCTGCATTACACCTTTGAAATGGGAACCTCAGCAAGATGGTTCCATCTGTATTGTACCCCCAGCCCCATTTAAGTTGGAGGGGACCCTACTCCCATCCAGTCAGGCTGCTGATCGGCTGCTTTGGGGTTTCCAGTGCTGCTACTCATGGTGCAGGGGAGAGAAGGATCCTTCCCTGACCCATGTTCCCATCATCCGCATTGCTGGGTGTTTTATGCAGACAGAGGCAATGATTTTAATGTCCTAGTGAATGAGCTGTCGGGACGCATCAGCCTCAAAGGGCAGACTTCAGAGATGGCTTCTCCTCCCAGGCGCTGCCTGGGCAAGGAAAACCAATTCCAGCTCTGCACACACGCGTGTGCCAGCAGTGCCTGTTATTTTCCAGCCTTCAACAAAACACCCTTCAAACCCCCGTTCCTCAAGAGCGAGGTGAGCCCGAGGTTGGGGGGCTGCAGATGGGCACCACCGTGGGGCAGGCAGAGCGGGCAGCCTTGCGGGCAGGAGCATGATGTGATGGGACCTGAGCACCCGTCAAGAGATGAGCTGAGAAAAGCCATGAGCAGAGCTGACATCTGCCCCCTGGGCAGGTGCCTAATGAGCAGAGACATTGTCCATTTGGGGAGATAAGGTAAAGATAAGAGATTCCCGAGCTGACACCTGGCTGCCTCCATCCGTATTCCTGGCAAGGGACGGGGAATGGAGGGCAGTGGGTCCCACCCTGGGCGGTGGGTGAGTGGGATGGGGACACCGTCGTTGTCGCAGCATCTCAGTTGTGCTGCCTGGAGCTCCACTCTTTATTATTCCTGGGAACATCCCTGTGGGGTCTGGCAGGGTCCCACATGTCTCTAAGTCTGCTGAAAAGGCAGCAGCAAGGGGGGAGCCAGGTCCTGGGTCCAGTGGAGCATCAGACCTGCTCTTGGCCAGGATGTGGGCACAGGCAAAGGCTCCCGTGTCCTGCGGTCCGCAAAGCCTGGACCCCCAGCATCACCCAGCATCACCCCCCTGGCTGCTTCCACAAACCTAGTTCAGTCAGCCCCTATAGACCAAGCCTCAATAAGCCCGCTTGTCATCAGCTCTTCCCTAACTTACATCCAGCCTCTCTGCTATCCACCACTTCAACTGCTGACAAGACAGGAGCAACAGAGAAGGGAGAAAGGAGAGACCCATATCACCCCTATCATACCCCGGTTTTCCCCTTGGGAAAACTCAGCTCTAAAAGCACCCTATTTACCCCTATTTACCCATAAAAGCCTGGCAGGCACGTTGTGGTCCACCTGGGAAAACCCACATTGAGATGCTTTCCTTCCCTACATCCCTGCCTGCTTTTCCAATGGCAATCATAGAATCCCAGACTGGTTTGGGTTGGAAAGGACCTTAAAGCTCATCCGGTTTCAACCCCCTGTCCCTGTTTAAGTCTCTTCGGGACCATCCTGGCTGGAAGGGGCAGTCCAGAAATGCCCAAGCCAGGATGCTCTGGACCAAAGACAACATCTGGGGTGCAGCCATTCCTCCCTAGCACCCGATGACCTGCTGGGCTCGAGCAGATGGAGCGGCTGCAAATCCCCCTGTAAACCAGGGAAGGGAAATAATCTCCTAGAGGATAAATCAGCTGGCAAGGGGGGAAAACTCAGCATCCTGCCTTTTCCTTCCTCTTCCTGCAGATGCCAGCAGCATCCAGCATGCCTGGAGGGACCCCAGCATCCCTAAGGGTGGAGAAGGTAGGGCCAGGGTCTTGGGTACCTAGTGGAGACCTGGTTTTGGGACAGGGAGGCTCTTCTTTTAGGTGGCAGCAAGCTAATCCATGAATGTGCCACCCAGGGAGACACAGTTGCTGGTGTTTCCTTATGGAAAACCACATCTGGTGAGTCTTTAAAACTTCCCTGAGGCCTTGCTGCATGCAAGAAGTCCTTGGTGGGCTTAGGAAGCCTTGGGAGCAGCCACCAGAATGAGACAAGCCATTTACAGTGGAATCCCTGTACCTCCTCGCCTATGGGGAAGGAGGGGAATTAGGTCCATTGGACTGGGCTACTTTAGGTCCTCAGGAGGGGATTTGGAGAACCAACTGTGTTCTCTGAAACCCAGACATCACTAAAAGATGTAATGCACTGATGATGTTTAAAGGTCTTTTCCAACCTAGCTGGTTCTATGAGTTGTGTTTTTTCTTCCCTTCTATCCTTTCTTTAGCATCGCCCATCTACTCTTGCTTAAGGGCTGGCAAAACTACCCCGTGTGCTTGCTTCCCAGGGAGAAATGTATCATCAGGAATTGTCACCAAACTCTGGGGTATTTTCTAGCTGTTGCAGGGAGAGCTGTTGACGACAGGCATAGGAATGGTTGGGATGGGGAGGCTGCAACCCAGGGAGGGGAAGGATGGAGACCATACAGGCTAGGACAAGGGGCATCTGGGCACGGTTTGCATCCTGGTCCTTGATGGAGAAGCATGGATGGCCAGGAGAGCCCTGAATGAGGTGTAACACACCTTACCTTAGAATCATAGAATCAACCAGGTTGGAAAAGACCTTTAAGCTGCCAGCACAGTGACTCCAGCACCGCCCTGGGCAGCCTGTTCCAATGCCTGAGCACCCTCTGGGGAAGGAATTGTTCCTCATCTCCATCTAAACCTCCCCTGGTGCAGCTTGAGGCCGTTTCCTCTTGTCCCATCCCTTGTTCCTTGGGAGCAGAGATAATGTAATGTCCCAGGACAGGGAGGGTGAGCTATCAGTGTGTCCCTGGGGAGCACAGCGACCCAAGCTGTGCAGTGAGAGCAGGCAACCTCAGGTCACTCACTCATCCATCCCCTGCTATGCACTTGGTGTTCAAAACCCCCTGGAGGGGTAACACATGTTCCAGGTGGGGAAACTGAGTCACAGAGTGTCCAGAGCAGTCACTTTTAGCAGTCACTAAAACCTCAGTGACGCTCCAGGGCTGCTTCTCTGCACCATCCTCCCCATCACAGCCCTGCGTATCCTACACAAGCTCATGGAGCCCATCCTGGGCATCCCTGAGGCATCCTCCTCCCCTGACACAAAGCATCCCACACAGCCACATGAGGAGAATCTCCTCCAGAGTTATGGGATGGCTTGGATGTATGGATTTTGCCACCACAGCAGAGAGGTTCAACTGCCCCATGTAGCCACACTGTCACAGTGAAGTGCTCCTCCTCTCTATAGCTGCCCAAAACATTCCCTTCATGTTATCAGTTCAATAAAAGCCTTTAAATAGTACTTTGTTCTCCATATTTGAAGGCCAGAGGCACAAAGCAAGTCAGAGTGTGAGTGACTCTCTTTGGTCCAGCTCCTGCCCCAAGCAGGGCCGCTCCAGAGATGAATTCCAACCTGAAACCTCCACATTCTTTTCCAAGCCTTCCATTCTTTAGCCTGCTCTCCCAAAACACACAAAAGAGTGAAGATATTCGCTTCAGGCACCAAAGCCTGGATGCCCTCATCCACTGCCATCACCCAGAGGTCTCATTCTCATCCTCTCAGGAGCACAACGGGCAGTGGGGACCTTCATCATAGATGGCATCTACTCATCCTCACAGGGAAGAGCTTCTGCCTAAGAGCTCATCTCAATCTCCCCTCTGGCAGGTTCAAGCCATTCCCCTTGTCCTATCCCTACAGGCTCTTGTCCAAAGCCCCTCTCCAGGTTTCCCGGAGCCCCTTTAGGCACTGGAGCTGCTCTAAGGTTTCCCCTTAAGGAGCCTTTTCCTCCTTCTCCAGGATGTCTTGGTGCCGGTCACTCACCCTGTGCCCACCACAGCACGTCCCCATCCTGGGGACACCCACTTAGGCACTTCAGCATCACACAGCACCAGAGATGCCACTGCCCCAATTCCCTAAGGACAAATGGGAATAGCTTGGAAGCAGCTTTTCCCAATCCGGGGCCCTCCAGGACCCTTGAATTTTCCCAAACCCCATCACCTTGTGGTGGGAATGTTGGGACAAGAGGGTTTTACTCCTTGGTGGCAGAGATTCCTGAGTCATCCTCCAGCCCATGCCCTTGAAATGGAGCCAAAAAAGCTTTTACTCAAAGCAGGCAGCAATCAGGATACCAGATCTTGAGCTCCAGGATTAACCCCTTCCTGGGAGATGCTGGCTTGGTTGCCCTTGCATGCAGAGCCTCTTTCCCCTCCTCTGCTCAATGCTGGCTTTCCCCACTGAGTTTTGAGGTTCAACAAAGGGAAGAAGCAATTGAAAACATAAGGTGGGAAATTTAGAAGCACTTTGAGCATCCCTCAACTACCTCCCAGCAGGGTCTGGCAGTGGTTTCAGCATCTGCATCCTTGGCCATCACACAGGGGTTTCCCTCTTGCATCCTCCCACAGGCCACTATGGAAATGCTCCTAGAAAGCATGGATTAAGTCATGGAGGCTTTGGGTGCTGCCTTCACCTCCGATGGGGCTCTCCATCCCCAGACTTAGAGCCAGAGCCGGTCTGCACTAGGTGCTGCTATCTATCCCTTCCACTTTTGGGAACCCATGTCCACCTCCCAACCCACTCAAAACCCTGGCACAAGATACCACCAGGACCATCATTCCCTTGCTACTGCATCCCTCGGGATGCAGACTCTCTCTCCTCTTGCAAGGATGGAGAACACGCACCATCCACAGCCAGGAAAGCCTGGGATGCAGCACCCGGCTTCTACCCCACAGTCCTGGTACCACGGAACCCCACGGGGCACCACAGCCCTGAGCTGTCCCATCTGGAGGGGGCTGCCCTGCGGTACTCTGTGCAATGGCCATGCAGCATCTGCTCTGGGGTGGGGATGCTCTGCAGCACTGAGGCCACTGGAGGATGCTGCACAGCGTTGGGCTGCTACGAGGAGGCATTTTCCACCCTCTTCCAACCCAGGATGGGTCAGCAAAGCCCCACATAGACTCCAGGAGGGTCTCACTGAGAGGAGCTGGACAATAAATGCTGCCCCAATGAATAGCCAAATAGACCTACCCCTCTCAACCCATGGGATGAGGGGTGACGGGAGGCACGGCACCCTGTGCTCCCTTGAGGCACATGCTGATGATCCAGCTCCATGTCAGAGGGAGAATAGAAAGGTCCCAGCTGGGTAAATGGGCTCCCAGGAGATGATTTACCCAGCTGTGGGGGAAGCTCGGAGGCTGCAGAGACAAGGCCTGGGCCCCCTTCCTTCCCTTGGCACTGATGCTGGGGCTGCATCTGCCCCATGAGCTGCTCGGTGATGGGCACGTTCCGCTCAGGAACGACCACCGGACCAATCCCAATGGGATGCTCACACCCAAACCCCACCACCCAAAAGCCACAACCCAGGGCTCGCCCTCCACAGCATCCTGCCCATCACCCATCCACACACGTTTGTCCCTGCGTTGGCGGCTTTGGCCAGTCACCCCACTTGGGGACCCCCGCTTGTAGGCTGCCGGGACACCACTTTGGGGCTTGTTTGGGCAGAGGAAACTTGGAGCCAAGCAGCATCAGGGTCCGGGATGGAGAACTCTCAGCAGCCTCACAGAGACTCACACGGGGGGAGCCTCTCGGGACAAGAAAAGGGGGGACCCCGCTGTGTCCCCCGCGATGCCGCACCAACACCGCCCCCCTCCATATCCCCGAGTGGGGGACCCGGCACCTCTCCCCCGACGGACGGGTCGAGGGCAGCCCCGACAGCACCGGGAGCTCGGTCCCGACGAACAACGCCCAGCAAACGACGCCCCAGGGAAGGCAAAGCCCTACCTGTCCCCGCTCGGACGGACGGACGGACGGAGGAAGGGCTGTACAGAGCGGGAAGGGAGCGGGCAGGGGCAGGCAATAGGAGAGGAGACGAGCGGATGTGCCCTGCCCGGCCCCCCGGCTCTGCCCGGCCCCCTCCGGCTCTGCCCGGCCCCCTCCGGCTCTGCCCGACCCACCCGGCTCTGCTCCTTCCCTTCCCAAGCCCCAGTTCTTGTCCCTGGTCCTGAGTTTACCCCTGCTCCTGCCCCTGTCCCATCCCTTGCCCCAGCCTCTGCTCTTGTTCATCTACCCCTGCCCATATCCCCAGATCCTGCTTAAGCCCCTTCCCCACCACCAGCATCATCAGACCTTCACCCTGCCCCAGCTCCTGCCCTTGCCCCTACCCAGTCCCTGCTCCTGCCCCAGCCTCCTCCTGCTACAGCCCCTGCTTCTGCTTCTTCCTGCCCCTAAATCCGCCCTGCCCCTATTCAGCCCCTTCCCCTGTCCCAGTTTCTGCCCCTGCCCCCGCCCTGCCCCAGTTCCTGCCCCTGCTCCTGCCCTGCCCCTATCCAGCCCCTTCCCCTGCCCCAGATCCTGCCCTTGCCCCTATCCAGCCCCTTCCCCTGCCCCAGATCCTGCCCTTGCCCCTATCCAGCCCCTTCCCCTGCCCCACTTTCTGCCCCTGTCCCTGCCCTGCCCCTGTGCAGCCCCTTCCCCTGCTCCTATCCAGCCCCTGCTCCTGCCCCAGTTCCTGCCCTGCCCCTATCCAGCCCCTTCCCCTGCCCCAGATCCTGCTCCAGCCCCTGCCCCTGCCCCAGCTCCAGCCCCAAGCCCTAGCAGTGAGGCACTGGGGGATGCCACCCCTGGGGCTGTGGGATTGCTCCCCCCATGTGAGCCCTGTGCTGCCAGCACCCTGCCCTCTTTGCACGAAGGCATCTGCCCACTCAGCCCTTGCACCCTTGGGTGCTATCCCAAGCTGGGGGAGCCTGGCCAGTGACTGGGACCTGTAGCAGCAGCATGACTTTGTTAAGGGACACACACCGGGGTGGATGCATGGGGGTCCCAGCGTCCCCAGGGTGCTGGCATCACCCAAGACACACACCCTGGGGTGCTCCTGCTGCATGTAAGGAGCCTGCCACTGTCCTGGCATGGAGAGACAAGGTCCCCAGCACGGGGAGGGGGGTATATGGTGGGCACGGAGAGCCTGTGGACACATGTGCTGTGGTCTTACCATGCTCCCCAGGACTGGTTTCCTTTCCTGGGAGAAAACTGCTTTGGGGAGCAAACATGCCATCATTTAAGAAAGGACTTGGTATGTCCCCCACCTAAATAACACTCCCTTGGCTCTATCCGTTTGGCTGAGAAAAGGAGGGAAAACCCAAATGGAATAAATGCTGGTGCAGGCTCTGCCACGCTGGTTTGGCGGTAAGCACCAAAGGGGCTTGATGGGGTGGGAAGACCCCAGGTTGGACCTGGGTGGGGAGGGTGTGATGATCCCTGGACATCCTGGATCCCGCTGCCGCACTGGAGGCAGCAGCACATCAATATTTCAGAGGAGTACTCGAGCCCTGTCAGGTTGCATTTGCTTGCAGCAGGATGAGTGCTGGAACAGGGGGTGGAGAGAAGATGCTCTCCGAGGATGCGATGATGAGCCCTGCACCAGCTCCAGTGCCCGAGCCTTCGATTCCCTGTACGGATACTCCTTCCTCTGGGACCGGTGCAGGTCCGTGGTTCAGTCCCCGTTGTAAAACATGGAGGGGGGGGGGGGGTGTGTGTATGGAAATAAATCCAAGCCGCTTTGGGCAGCGGAGCATTAAATCACAGCGGGGAGGCCAAGGCGGAACGATGCGAAGGAGATAAGGGCCCCGCCGCCCAGAGGCGACGGTGGATGGGCGGAGATGTAACACCCGGCTCGGAAGGCGGAAAGGTTTCCTCCTTGCCCCCCCCTCCATGTCTCGGATACACAAGCACAAACTGCCAGCTTTAGCTCTGCCCCCCACGGCCTGACCGGGCTCCGGCTCCTCCTCCTCTTCTTCCTCCTCCTCTTCCTCTGCCTCCTCCTCCTCCCCTTCCTCCTGCCCGCTGCACTGTGGAGCTTGTAGTCCCCCCGCTGCGCCGCACACGGGGCGCGGCCACATTTCCTGAGTGCCCCCCCCTTCGCCCCGACATCCTCCTCTTCTTCTTCCTCTTCCTCCTTCTCGCTGCGGATCCGGCTCTCAGCGGGGCCACGGGGAGCCCCGGGACCCCCGCACCGTGCCCGGGCCCGCCGCTTCCATGCCCACCGCCCCCCAGGTACGGCCCGGGGGCTGCGGGGCTACGGGGTGCTGGGGTACCCCCGGTGCTGCGGTACCCGGAGCACCTGCGGGGATGTGGGTGCCCACCGGGTGCCGCTCGGGATGTGGGGTGCCCCCAGGGTGCGCTGTCCCCCTTTTCCACGTGGACCCCAATCCCTTCCTGAAGGAGCAGGGTGTTGGGGGAAGGGGGGGGAAGGCAGAAAGGTGCCCCCACTGTGGATGAGGATGTATTTTGGGGACCTTCCCTGCTTTGTTTTGGGGAAGAAAACACCCCCATTGCCTCTGGTGGCTCCCCTGTTATATATGTCGGGCTTTGGCAGTGCCACCAACATGTGGCTGGGGGGAGAGCATCCCCCTATGTCCCCCCCTTTGGTCCTGTCCCCCCCCGTCCCTTGGTGGCTTTGGCTCCTGTGAGGAGCTGTGCTGGAGCTCGTGGCCCCAGATTGCCAAGCGCATGATGGCGATCCCTTGTCAAGGTCACAGCATGATAACCCAGCGTTCAGGTTCACACGGTGATAACTGTCCGTGCCCTGCGCCCTCTCTTCTGGAGAGACGACAGCACCGAGCCGGGAGCGTCCCTTGAGATCTGCACCCGCTTCCCCAGGAGCAGCGGCAGCGGATGGGCCAGAGAGGTGGAGGATCTGGGTCTGGATGGATGGGTTCAGGGCTGGGGTCCCTGCGTGTGTGGGGACACACGTGCCATGAGTTCAGAGCCAGCACCCCAGGGGACAGTGGCACCAGGGCACCCGCATGGAGCTGGGTTTAGTGCACATGGTTTCCTTTGGGTCAGGGAAGAGCTTGTACGTCCATCCTGCATGGATCTGAAAGGAGACGGGGAGCGATTTGGAGTGGAAGGTGGGCAACAGCCCATTGGGATCCCTCTGTATGTGCACCCCCCGGAGAGAGGCTGCTGGAGGTAGAGACCATCTGAGCAGGATAAGTGGGAATGGGGCATAGTCCAGGAGGGCACAGCACAGGGCTGGGGTGGGCATTCTGCGGGGGTTTAGCCATTGCTCCTTGCCCCTTGCCCTTCCTGGCACAGTGGGAAGGGCAAGGGGCCCTTCCAGCACCAGCAATCACCCAGTCTCTGCCCTATGCCCCAGGGACCTATGTAAGGGTTATTTATCCTCCCTATTTAAGAGGTGGGGGCTGTTTGCCTGGCTGTGAGCTCTGGGACGTGTGTGTCTTGGCAATGCTTATGTGCTGAAATCCCATGGGAATGCCACTGGACTGGTGAGTCCTCACTGGGGGCAAATGGGCACCCTGCTTCCTGCTGCTGGTTCTGATCATGGCCAGCTTTTCCCACCACTGGCTCATCTGCCCCTTAGGTGCTTGTGTTATTTGGAGGGGGGTTCTCATCACACAGGATGGCAGTGCTGAGGGCATGGACTGGGACCATGGACTTGTTATTTAATGGCCATGATTAGTTGTTCTGCAATTAGCAGGGTCATTGGGTTTCTAGACCTTGCTCCCGCAGCGTGGATTGGCACAGGGATTTTTATGACTCAAAAAGCACCTGTGGGAGGAGGGAGCACTTAAGAGGACGCCCAGGCCAGGCCTTCTCCCTTCCCTGCCTTCATCCCGTGACCATTAATCAGGCCTTTCCGGCACTGCCAGCTTTCCCATGGCTAAACCTCGGGATTTGAGTACTTAATCCCCCTCCAGACCATGAATCTTTGTGGTACTTTGCATCCTCCCCACGCTGGGTGATGCTATATGAGCATCACATCCCACCAGGGGAGAGCTGAGGGGCAACTATAAGCCTATGGCTTGGCTCAGCCTAGTGCTGACCACCCAACTGGTGTCTAACACGGGTGGCCCCATACCTCGTGTGCACATGAACTTACTTTCACAACCAGCACCATGAGCGCTGCCATCTCTCTCTGGAGCATCCCTGGCGCAGGGTGTCTGCATCCCTCCGCCTCTGGGTCTGCAGCTCTGCTTCGGGGAGGGGGTAAACCCCGACTCACTCACTCCTAAAAGGGAGCAGAAGGTGATGGAAGCCGAGGAAGCAAAGCCTGGTGCTTCGTGCATCCAGGCTCTTTGAGAGGAGATGTCCAAACGCCGCCTGAAATGGGCCTCCCCCAAGCCTTTTCGCACAGCGAGACCGAGCGCAGCTGCTTTTCCTCTTGCAAGAACATCTCCTGGGGAGAAGGTAGTGCTGTTTATTTGCCTTGTGATTATAGAGGAATTTGAGCCCGTGCCAAATGCTGCTTTCTCCCCCAGGAACTGCAGCGACGTGGCTTTCGATGCATCGGAGCGCGCCTGCGGCCGGCGACGGGCTGCCCGCAAAGCCCATCTAGCTGATAGTCCCCGGGATAATGTCGCTGTCCTGCTGCAGAGCCAGTGGAGCCATGCCCAAGAAGGATGAGGATGCCAAAAAGCCGGCATCAGAGGCAGTGCCGGACCGGCGTTGGAAGCTACAAGTCTTCTACCTCTGCTTCTACGGCTTCATGACGCAGATCCGGCCTGGGGAGAGCTTCATCACCCCCTATCTCTTGGGGCCTGACAAGAACTTCACACAGATAGAGGTGAGCCACAGACATCCTGTCCCCCTCCACTGTCCCCCTTTTCACCACCCTGGGGCTGACCAGGGCATCCTCTTGTGGTCCTGGGGTGCGGAGGGTCGCAGGCAATGGGGTGCGTGGTGGTGTGTGGAGGTGCTTTCTGGGAGAGAGAAGGTGGTGTGGTATGGATCCAGCTGGCAGCATGTCCCTGTGCCACCAGGCTGCAAGGTCACCCTGTCCCCTAAGTCCCAGGCTCAACTTTCCCCAGCGTTAATAGCCTTGTGCCCAGGTTGGCAACCAGTTTTGGGGGGTGATGCCAAAGCCTTATCCCACTAAGGGACACCCTCCCATGCTGGTGCACATTTGGGGACACAGGGCTGGGCACCGCCAAGCTGCTGGCAATGATGGGGTTAGATGAGGAGGAGCCCCCTGCTGTTGTCCCCTGACCAGGGGATGCTGGCTCTGGTCCCAGCAGGCTGCTGTGTCCGTGGGAACTCCACGTTCCCAGCATGGAAGGGGGCCAAGTCTCAGCCATGCACCCAGCTGAGAGCTCCACGGGCCACATTCCTCACAGAGGAGGGGGGTCAGTGGCTGGTGCCCATTTAAACCTTGTTCCTCTGGGCTGGGGACGTTATGGCCATGGCTCATCCCCTCCTTGCACGTTGCAGGTGACCAACGTGATCACACCGGTACTGACTTACTCCTACATGACCGTGCTGGTCCCCATTTTCCTACTGACAGACTACTTGCGCTACAAGCCGGTGCTGGTGCTGCAGAGCCTGAGCCACATCTCCATCTGGCTGCTGCTGGTGTTGGGCACCTCTGTCCTCGCCATGCAGCTGATGGAGTTCTTCTACGGCATCACCATGGCTGCCCGCATTGCCTACTCCTCCTACATCTTCTCCCTTGTCGCTCCATCCCGCTACCAGCGTATGGCCAGCTATTCCCGCTCCGCCGTCCTCCTGGGTGTCTTCACCAGCTCGGTGCTGGGCCAGCTCTGCATCACCTCGGATGATGTCTCCTTCCTCACCCTCAACTACGTCTCCTTGGGCTTCGTCAGCTTCGGCCTCGTCCTCACCCTTTTCCTCAAGCGGCCCCAACGCAGCCTCTTCTTCAACCGCCTCAAGGAGGCCGTGGATGGGGCTGCCCCCACTGAGATGGACAAGATGGCAGGGGGGGACGGCGGCGGGGGGACACGGGGCTGGAGGGAGGTGGCACTGTGCCGTATGCTGCGGGAGGTGGGAGCGTTGGCCAAGCAACCCCAGCTCCGGCTCTGGTCCTTGTGGTGGGTCTTCAACTCGGCTGGTTACTACCTGATGCTATACTACGTGCAGATCCTCTGGAATGAGATCTACCCCGCCACAGACAACCGCCGCGTGTACAACGGAGGGGTGGACGCTGCCTCCACGCTGCTGGGTAATGATTGCTTGGGCTGGGGACAGTGGGGATGCGTGGGAATGCTGGAGGGGCTCCTCCATCCTGCTGCATCCCTGGGAATGGCAGGTCTTCATGGCATTTTTGGGGTGTTTTGACAGAGGTAATGAGGTAAGCATCACTAGGCTGGGGGATGCACGGCAGTCCCATGCTGGTGAGGCATTCACAGCATCCTTCATCCTCTCTCCAGGGGCTGTTGCCTCCTTCGCTGCTGGCTACCTGAAGATCCGCTGGACGCTGTGGTCGGAGCTGGTGATTGGGATGGTGACAGCTTTCCAAGCGGGATTACTCCTGCTCATGAACACCACCAGCAACATCTGGCTGTGCTACGCTGCTTACGTCCTCTTCCGCGGCTCCTACCAGTTCCTAGTGCCCATCGCCATGTGCGTGGTACCCCTTGGAGACCCGCTTCCACCCCAGCGGTGCAGCTGGTACCAGGGATTCACTGGTGCTCCGTCTCTTTCCCAGTTTCCAGATTGCTACCTCCCTTTCCAAAGAGCTCTGTGCGCTGGTCTTCGGGGTCAACACCTTCTTCGCCACTGTGCTGAAGACCATCATCACCATCATTGTGGCTGACAAGAGGGGCTTGGGCTTGTCCGTGCATCCCCAGGTAGGGATGGGGAGGCATCTAGGATGGAGGTGGTTCCTTAATGGTGCGGGATGAAGGTGGGGGCTGCAAGTGTGGTCCTCTCCCCTCTTTCTCTCTTGAAGTTCTATGTCTATTTCGGCTACTTCACGCTGCTGGCAGTGACCTACCTGCTGGCGGCTGTTGGTGTGGGCATCCGGTACAGCCGCCACAAGCAGCCAGGAGAGGTGGCTTTGGCCAAGGAACCATGCCAGGTCCCCGCAGAGCTGCCACCAGCACAGGAGCAGAGGCTGGATGCTGGCATTGTGCGAGCTTGAGCGCCGGCACCGCAACCACCATGGTTGCGTCTTGGCTCCGTGAGCATCACCGTGCGCATAGACTGATGTCCCACCACTGGTCCTTGGTGCTGGGACACAACCCCTTGGGACCTGTTTTCGGAAGGACTGTGGTCCTCCTCCGGCCACAAACATAACCAGAATAGGGGCAGGATGCCCGTGGCTGCCATCACTTGTGACCACACAGGAATGTATGGATGGGGTGCAGGGATTCTCGTGGCTATCACCTCCCCATCATCATGCAGAGCCAGCCTATGAGAGGATAATGTTTCTTTATTCAGTGCCTTTAGAAAATGGTTTATAGGACACAACTGACAAAAAAAAAAAACCAACCAAACCAATCCACAGGCTTTAAATTGCATTAATGACACAAAATACAGTAGACTGTAAGAAATAGAGACCGCGTGACTCACACAGCTTTTATGGTAAGAATTTCCCATACAATAACAAAAAAAAAAAGCTAGTTACAAATGGATCTTGTCTTTCTTTTTGTTCTTTAGCACCTTAGGTTTGCCCACCCCCCTTCAAAGCAGCTTTGCTGCACCTCGGCCCTTAGCGTGCACCAAAGCTGGTGTGGGGAAGGGGAGGGTGATGTCGGTGCCTGCCCTCAGCACCACACGTGCTCAACACACACGTGCATGTAAACACATGCTAAGGACATGCCTGGCCCCACATCGGGGCCACCCCATTGCCCCAGTCCCTATGCTGGTGTGGGGTGCATGGAGGGAATGTCCCCCCATGCAGGGCACCCGAGCTGCTGGCTGGGAGGTGGAGGTGAGGATGATGATGGGGGACTGGGCGGGATGGTCCTTGCCTTGGTAGGATGGAGACCATCAAAGGGGGAGCCCTGGCACTGCCATGGGATGGTCCCTTGCTTGGGTGCGATGCTGGGGTTTTGGCTGGAGAAGACTCCATGGCCTCAGCATCAGGGATGGGAGAAGAACTCTTCTTCTTCTTCTTCTTGGGTCCAACCCCAAGCTCCTGGTGAGGACAGTGTGTGGCTGGGGGAACGGTCAGAGAACCCCTGTAGGCTTTCCAGGAGGACATACCACATCCCCCTTGAAAAGGGCATCTGAGCAGGTTGGGGGACACAAGCTGAAGTGGTTAAATATTAGGAGTTAGAAGTGGAGCCAGAGGAGGAGGAAGGCAACCTGACCACCTGCCCCAGGTGGGATGCAAACCCCTGCCACCTCAGGGTGATGATGATGATGATGATGATACTCTTTGGTCTGTGGGAGGAGAAAACCCTGCAGGGCAAGGGCAGGTACATGCGGGGCCTGAGGACCACAGGGGTGCCGGGCTGGCCTAACCTTCCCTGGGGAGATGCAGGGTACCCAGGGGACAGGAGGGTATCACTTTTTGGCAGCGGTCATGAAGCTGTTCTCGATGCAGAGCACAATGAAGGTGTGTTGGCAGCTGCTGGCCTCCTGCTCCAGCAGCTTGCCGGAGCCCAGGGAGGAGGCTTGGCCAGTGGCTGTGTTCTCCTCCGTCCTCCATGTCTCGCAGTAGCTCTCGGGCAAGCGCCGGCCCTTGGCATCTGAGCCATGCCAGACACTCTTCTGGGGCCTGGAAAGGAGGAAGGTGGGGAGCTGCTGCCCCACACACAGTCCAGACCCTATCTCCCCTCTTTCCCCCATCTGGCACTCACCATCCTGCATCCCTCAGGACATCCCGGCCATCGAAGGAGAGGATGCGGGAACCGGCTCGCAGCGGAGCCCCACTACCCGTGAAAAGGGCTTCCCAGTTACTGAAGAGCACTTCGTCCTGGTAGAGGCATGGAGAAAGAGGGGAGAAGAGGGTATCAGCCCTGCCTGCACCTCGAGAGCATCATAGGAGCTCCACCCATAGGCAGAGCACAACCTTCATAGAATCCCAGACTGGTTTGGGTTGGAAGGGACCTTAAAGCTCATCCAGTTCCAACCCCCTGCCATGGGCAGGGACACCTTCCACTAGAGCAGGTTGCTCCAAGCCCCATCCAACCTGGATGCTCACTGCCGTGCAGATAGATGGGGGATATGGGGGCTCACAGGGGGTATTGTTGGGAAGGGGACGGGAGCACACACGTACCCGGAGGTTGACAATGGGCACAGTGGCACGGTCAGCCCTGCGCACGATGCTGTAGAGGTCCTGCAGGCGGGAGGACAGGAAGGCACGGAAGGTGCCGGCCAGCCCGACCTGCCGGGCTTGCTGGAAGCACTGGAAATCAGCCCCCCGGATGCCACGCATGCCACCGCTTAGTGGCGTGTTCAGGGCCACCAGGTGAAGCTGCCAAGAGGGAACAACATGGCTTGAGGGACACGGCTTCAAGCCACCAGCATCGCCTCCCCTCCGCCAGCACTCACAGCAGGCTGGAAGTCCTGGTGCACATGGGCAGCCACAGGGGCTGGATCCGGGCGGCGATGGATGTAGTAGCTGTTGAGGAGCTCGTGCTGGTGGTGGAGCAGGGGCTGCTCGGGCAGGCGGTGCTGGTTGGCCACCACCTCGTCCCCACGCCAGGGTCGTGCGGTAGGAGGGGGGCCATGGTTGCGGAGGGGGTGCAGGGGGTCACGGGGCTGCAGAGCAGGCTGAGGGCCGCTGTAGTGGGTGCTGGGCAGCTTGTTGTACACCTCGTTGTCCTGGGGAGGGAAGGGCAGAGGGGGTGAGGGTTGGTGATGCCCCCGGTGGGGGTGAGGATAGGGATGTGGGATGGAGGTGGAGATGGTTGGGGATGGATGGAGATGGTTGGAGATGGGGATGGGAATGGCATGGGGATGGTTGGAGATGGACATGGTTGGGGATGGAGATGGGAATGGCATGGGGATGGTTGGAGATGGACATGGTTGGGGATGGAGATGGGAATGGCATGGGGATGGTTGGAGATGGAGATGGGAATGGCAGGGGGATGGTTGGAGATGGAGGTGGTTGGGGATGGAGATGGGAATGGCATGGGGATGGTTGGAGATGGAGGTGGTTGGGGATGGAGATGGGAATGGCATGGGGATGGTTGGAGATGGAGGTGGTTGGGGATGGAGATGGGAATGGCATGGGGATGGTTGGAGATGGAGGTGGTTGGGGATGGAGATGGGAATGGCATGGGGATGGTTGGAGATGGAGACGGTTGGAGATGGAGATAGTTGGAGATGGAGATGGGAATGGCATGGGGATGGTTGGAGATGGGGATGCAGGTGGTTGGGGATGGAGATGCTTGGAGATGGGGATGGAGATGGGAATGTCATGGAGATGGTTGGAGATGAGGATAGAGATATGGGATGGAGGTGGAGATGGTTGGGGACGGCTGAAGATGGAGGTGGCTGGGGATGGATGGAGACGGTTGGGGATGGATGGAGACGGTTTGAGGTGCGGATGGAAATGGTTGGAGATGGAGGTTGGAGATGGGATGGAGATGGTTGTAGATGGAGATGGTGTAGATGGAGAAGGTTAGGGATGGGATGAGGATGTATGAGGATGGGGATGGAAGACGGAGATGGGAGACAAGCACTTACCAGAGCCGAACTGAGCATCAGGGTGTGCTCCTCCAGCTGCAAGAGACAGGCACATCAGATCCCAGCTGCCTGCTCTCCTCCCCAGAAACCCCCCCGAAACCCGCCTGCAGTGCCCTGTGCCGGTTCCACCCCGATGGGTCCCATCCCAGCTCACCAGGACGCGGCGGATGCCGCCGCGCAGGCGCACGTAGAGCTCCTGCCGGTCACTGAGGAAGATGAGGCTGCCCTCGGGCAGGTCCTGCGCGGTGCTCAGCATCGCCTGGTACGTTGGCAGGGTGTGAAGCTGCGGGCACAGAGCACGGTGGTTGGTGGTGATGGGGATCAGGGCTCAGCTGATGGATCGCAACCACCTCCCTGCCCAGAGCTCAGCCTCACCCCTAAGGACATCCCGCTACTGCCTGGTGGTCCAGGGGGTCCCGGTGGTCCAGGAGGTCCAGGGATGCTGATAGCTGATGGGGGAAGAAGGGTGAGATGCGGAAAGCTGCAACTTGGGGAGGGGATGCTGGGGGTGCAATGGGGAAGGTACCTTGTCTATGAGGACCTGGGAAGGAGGGTGGACCAGGGGGGCCAGGAGGGCCAGGGGGGCCCTGCCGCCCCTCATAGCCGATTCCAGGGGGACCCTGAGGTCCAGGAGGCCCTGGCAGGCCAACGATGCTGTCCCCTTTGGGACCCTAGGCAGTGCAAGAGAGCATCCCTGGAGCAAAGCACCCAGGGGTGCCTCTGCCCCCCATGCCCCCCTCACCCCTGCACCATGGGGTACTCACCGGCAGCCCGGGGTAGCCCTGGGGCCCTGGGGGCCCCGGCAGCCCGGAGAGGCTGGGGCTGTAGATGGGGGTGCTGCCCGGCTCGCCCTTCTCACCCTTGGGACCTGCGTCCCCCTTGTCACCCTGCAGGACGGCACAGCCTTAGGGTGAACATTTGGGGTGCACCCGGTACCCCAAATGGTGCCAGATGAGCACAAGCCACCGCAGGTGGGCAAAGGGCTTACCCGCAGGTTGGCACCAAAGTGACTTGAGTCATAGGGGAAGTGGCCTGTGGAGAGGGAGAAGGAAAGGAGAGGATGGACATGAGTCGTCCCATGCCTACCTCTGCCCTGTGGGGACTGGTCACCTACCTGGGGGTCCCGGGGGTCCGGTATCACCCTTCTCTCCCTTTTGTCCTGGAAACTGGTGGAAACCTGTGTGGAGCAGCAGAGAGATGTCATCCCATCATTCCATCTCTAATGGAGGGGGTCTGCCCACCACCACCCTGGGAAAGAGACACCCCCTTACCAGGGAAGGCTGGCAGCACGGGATGCCTGGAGTCACTGAAGGCCTGTGGGAATGCAAAGGAAGTGGCTGCAGCATCCTCAGGACCCCCTCCCTCAGCGTGATTCTGATCCAGCCCCACATGCTGGATGCCACTGGAGCATCCTCCATCCCCTCCAGCCAGGCAAAGGGCACTGAGGGGGACCTGGTGACCACTCTCATCACCATGTTGTTACTCACATTGCTGCTGTCGTACACTATGCTGCCAGGTGGCCCGGGGGGCCCCGGGGGACCTGGGGGTCCTGGGGGACCCTGGTGGGGAGAGAAGCTGTGTCAGGGTTCTGCAAAATGGGCTGTCCCCATGGGGGGAAACCATAGGCCATCGAGGGGCAACCAGTCCCTGAGGAAGGGAGGCATTGGATTGGGGTCCATAGGGAGACCCTCGATGTGTGTACCCAGGGGGGGACTCGGTGGTGCTCACCCTCAAGCCCATCATGCCACTGACATCCGCGGGGTCCCCCTTCTCACCCTTCAGCCCGTTCATGCCGGGACGTCCCTGTTGGATGAGCAGCACAAGATGAGCATCATCCCCCTCCCTGGCGTCACCTCTGATGCACCAGTGTCACTTCCATCATCACCTCCAGCACCCCGGCATCACCCTGACCCTCAGCGACACGGCAGAGATCGGGATGCAGGATGTGCAAACGGGGTGTGGGGATGCGGTGGAGGAGGCAATGGCCAAGGGGACAAACAAACCGGGAGCAGGTCTTACGGGTCTGCCCGGGAAGCCGATCTCTCCCTTCATCCCTGCTCGTCCCTGGGGACCCTGGAGGGGAGAGGAGATGAGGATGCTTTAGAGTGGGGGCAGCCCCATGGGATATAAGGAGGATGAGGATGGTTGATGGTGACTTACGGAGGGTCCTACTGGTCCTCGTAGCCCCGGCTCCCCCTGTGGATAGCAGAGTGGGAAAGGGCATCACCACCAGGCCCTCCCGTCACCCATCCCATGGGGATGCGCCCCTGTTCCTGCAGCGCACCCACCTTTTCTCCTTTCACCTTTGCAGTGACCACAGCCCCATCGGGGCTGATGATGACACCGGGCTCCCCCTTCTCCCCCTGTAAGAAAAGAGGAGGCATGAGGCATGATGCAGGGATGAGGGTCTCTCCTCCCATGGCATCACCACCAGCACCCAGGCAGGATGGGGGACCAGGCAGAGGTGACCTGGAGCAGTTACCTTCAACCCCGGAGAGCCCTGGGGACCAGATGCACCCCTGTCTCCTTTCGGTCCCACCGGGCCCTGCAGTGAGGAGCACAGAGCCTGTATCAGCCCCGACCCACCAAAACCCCCTCCGTAACCACCACCCAGTGGCAGGACCACAACCAGAGGCATCACCAAAGCTTGCCCAAAGCTTGCTTTCACCCCTGTGGTCCCCAACCCTGCCAGGGACTCACCGGAAAGCCAGCATGACCCTGTCTGCCCTGTGGAGAGAAGCAGAGATGCTTGAAGAGCAAACCCCTCTTCCCCTTGGGGTTGGACTAGATGAGCTTGGAAGGTCAATTCCAACCCAAACTGTTCTATGATTCCCAAAGGAAGCAGTGCCCTCCTCCAGTGGGAATGGGTGGCAGGAGGGCACCTACCTCTGGACCAGGAAAAGCCGTCAAAGACTTCTGGAAAGAAAGACAAAATGAGGTTTTTCACCCTGTGAAGAGGTGTCCCTCAGTCTGTGCCCCCCCCAGGAGCCCTTACATCTTCACTTGAGACAGCAATGACCTGCCCAGGGGGACCAGGGGGGCCAGGGGGACCAGGCAGCCCCACACCATCTTGGCCTCGCTCGCCCTAGAGAAGACACAAGCCATCAGTGCCCAAGCCACTGCCACCAAGTGCCTGTCCCCAACCCAGTGTCACCTACCTTGTCGCCAGGGCTGCCTCTGTCACCTTTGGGTCCCTGGAAGGAGAAGCAGGCAGGGGTGAGCTTCTCACTTAGCACCTCACAAGTGGAGACCCCCCTACTCCTGCCTGCAGCTCAGCAAAGACGTTCAAGCCACCACCATCACCACCACCTCTGCTTGCAAGATGCAGGCAGTGAGGCAGGTTGGGATGGAGGTGGTGGTGAGCAGGGTGACAAGCTGATGGGGACAGGATCCTAAGCAGCATGGGCACATGGTAAGCCTGGTCTTAGAGCAGGGGAACAGCTAAAGGCATTGATAGGGTTGGATTTTGGCTGCTAGGGATGCAGCTGCTGCAAGTGATGAAGGATGGAGTGAGGGGGGTTCTGGAAAGGGAGGTGCTGATGATCCCTACCTGTGGTCCAGGGAAGCCCTCCAGGCCAGGGCGGCCATCCACACCAGGAACACCAGCATCTCCCTGCAAAGAGGTGCAGGAAAGGTCGAGATGCAGGATGAAGCATCCTCCCAACTGGGATGGGGAGCACAGGGATCCTGCCCAGTGTCCTGCAAACCCGAGTGCTCACACACAGCTCATCCCAATCTCCCAGCACTCCTACCTTTGGTCCCGGCAAACCAGGCTGCCCGGGGCTGCCAACCTCCCCCTACAAGGAAAGAGGTGTCAGAGCAGGAGCATCCCCACAGCCTGCCCATGGGCATCCTGCAAGGATGGAGCTGGGCTCCAGCAGAGGGTGAAGAAGGTGTTTGAAGAGCTCCTCACCTTCACCCCTGGCAGTCCCGGCACCCCCTGCAAGCAACAAGAAGGGGGCCATGAGCACTGGGTGGTGGCAGGAGACACGATGCCCTGGGGAGCCCAGGGTGGAGAGGAGGGAAGCACAGAGCTACCTGTGGTCCTTCGGGTCCACGTGGTCCAGGGGAGCCACTGGCAAACATCAGCCCTGAGCCCTCCATGTCACTCTAGGTTGGAGGGGGAGAAGGGATTGAGCCACATCCATCCCCAGCTCCATTCACCACACCTCATCACAGGGGTCATCACTTACAAATCCAGCCTCGTAGCCTGGCCCTGGTGGTCCTGGGGGGCCAGGGGGTCCTGGTGGCCCACGGGGTCCCATGGGCCCGGGTAGACCAGCTAAGCCTGTTTCTCCTGGGGCTCCTGCTGGTCCCGTTTCTCCCTTGCTGCCCTGCAAAGGGGACAAGGAAACCAAGGTGAGAGCTTCCCATACAGAGACAGGCTGAGAACATGGGGGCTGTTCAGCCTGGAGAAGAGAAGCTGCGTGGAGACCTCAGAGCAGCTTCCAGTGTCTGAGGGGGGCTACAAGGATGCAGAGAGGGACTCTTCATCAGGGACTGTAGGGACAGCACAAGGGGTGATGGGTTCAAACTGAAACAGGGGAAGTTCTGGTTAAATATAAGGGGGTTGGAACTGGATGAGCTTTAAGGTCCCTTCCAACACAAACCATTTCATGATTCCATGACTCTATGACAACGATTCCTACTTGGAGCTTGCAAGCAGGAGGCAGCGCATCCCCTCCCACATCCCCAAACCACCCGCTGGGACAGGACATGGATGCTCCCTGTCTGTAGAGGGGCTTTGTGGGAAGGGGCATTGCTCAGCCTGGACATCCTTCATTGCAGCCGTGCTCAGCTGGCTTCAGCTCCCCATGCAATGTGCACGGCGGCCACAAGAGGCTCGTCTACACTCAGAAATGCGGTATCATAGAATCCCAGCCTGGTCTGGGTTGGAAGGGACCTTAAAGCTCATCCAGTTCCAACCCTGGATGGAACTTCCACTAGAGCAGGTTGCTCCAAGCCCCTGTGTCCAACCTGGCCTTGAACACTGCCAGGGATGGGGCAGCCACAGCTTCTCTGGGCACTGCTCTGGGAGGAACCCAAATGCCAGCATCCCTTTCTCCATTCCGGTGCAAGGTGACCCCCCCCAAGCACCATCTCTGCCTCCAGTCTGCACATGGGACCCCCCCTAAGAAACTCATCCAGTACCTTGGGTCCTGGTACACCGGGGAGGCCGAGGTCACCCATATCGCCCTGGGGAGGAGGAAGAAGAGGGTGTGAAGAAGCTGCTCAGCTCCAGGCAGGAGCGGGTTGATGCTCCCCAAACTGGGGATGGAGGGAGCTGGGACCAGGGGTGCCTGGGAGCTGATGTGATGTGGTCCAAGGGGACATGGGGTAAGGGACACTCACCCGCTCTCCTTTGGGCCCTGGCTGCCCATCTGTCCCGTCTCTTCCAGGAGGACCCTACAAGACACCCAGGAGCTGGCTCCAAAGCAGCAAAACCCCATGGGGCTGGTGGGTACCACCGCAGGGCATAGTTATAGCCCCATTGTTATGGGGTGGCCATGGGATGGGTCCTCTTGGCCACCCATCACACCTACCACTGGCCCCGGGGGTCCGGGGATCCCATCCCTGCCTGGCAATCCTGGAGGTCCCGGCAGGTCCGTGTGGTTCATCCCGAACCGTCCTGGCTCCCCTGGCAAACCGGGAACGCCGGGTGGCCCCGGGGGGCCAGGCGGCCCTCGCGGCCCCTGGAAGAGAAGGAGGGAACAAGGGCTGAGCGCATCCCGGCATTCCCGGCCGGTGGGACAGGCACTCGCCTGCACTCACCCGCAGGCTCTCCAGGTCACCACCGAAGCCAGAGCCCTCCATGTCGATGAAGGTCTTGGGGAGAAGCACAAAGGTGATGTCAGGCATCAAGAACCAGGGTCAGGGTACCCATCACCAGCATCCCATGTCACTGTGGCTTGATGCTTCCCCATCCCTATCCCAGTGGCACCTACCAGCTTGTCATGCTTGAAGGAGGGTCCCGGTGGTCCTGGGGGGCCTGGTGGTCCAGGTGGTCCCCTCGGCCCCATGCCTGGCTCACCCTGGCACAGAGGAGAGGGCACGGTTTGCAAGCACAACCAAGAGGAAACGGGGGACAGTGTCATGTCATGAGCACCAGCACTCACCTTCTCCCCCTTCAGACCAGGCTCCCCCGGCGTCCCGGGGAACCCCTGGGGCCCCATATCACCCTGTAAAGAGGGGGGGTCAGTGTGCGGCAGGGCAAAAGCGGGGCCAGCACCCATCACCCTGTCACCACACACACACACTTACTGGTTTGCCGTCCTCGCCGGGATCTCCCTAGGGATGGCAGAGAGGGGAGAGGTTGGTGTGCAGGCAGGCAGGGATGCAGGGAGAGGGGGACAAGGGGATGTTTGAGGTGTAGGGAATCGACTCACAGGCTCTCCATCCCTGCCGGGGGCTCCATCCTTCCCTGGTGGCCCTGGGGGACCAGTGACCTGCTCCACCACCAAGCTGTCAGTGTGCTGGGACAGGGTCCCAGGGGGACCAGGGTTCCCTGGTTCCCCTTTCTGGCCCTTGGAGCCAGGGTAGCCAAAGCCAGCGCTGCCCTGGGGAGGGAAAAGGGGGTGGATGGCACATCCTCGGGGGTGTGCATGGCTTCACCCTGGCTCCTGCAGCAGCGATGCTCACCTTAACACCCAGCTCTCCTTTCTCCCCCTGCGGGACAGCAACAAAGAGATGCAGGTATCAAATGCAGACACATCACCAGCACCCTCCATCCTCCAGCATCTCACCCACCTTTTCGCCCTTGACACTGCCCAACCCCACGATACTGCTGGTTCCCACATCCCCTTTCAGGCCGAGTTCGTCCTTCTTCCCCTTGTCACCTCTGGGGCCAGTGCCTGTGGGAAGGGAAAAGGGACCCGGTTGTGCTTGGGGATGGCAACCCCACCATGTCGCTGCTGGTGTGGCCCATGGGGGAAAGGGAAAGCTGCTTGGCATTACCTCCCCTGGAGACCTGCAGCATTCCCTCTGCTCTGGTCCTCTCGGCTAGCTGCAGGGAGCCCCCACTGCCCGCCACAACAGGGGGAGAGGTGACAGGGATGGCGTCCATCAGCCCTGGGACACCCTGTGCCAACAACAAGGGTGCCAACAACTGTGGTGCCATTCACCTCCTGGCACCTTCCCAAAAGGGACAGGTACCAGGACCCCATCAAGTATTGAGACCTCATGTCCCTAAAACCTTGGGGTCCCGCCATTGAGCACAGCACCCATGGGCACCAACTCACCCTGACTTTCCCCAAGGGTTGGTGTCCACCTTCTGCCCCACTGCCGAAGTCACCGGAGACCTGCAGAAGAAGGGGTGAGCCGGGAGCAGGGGGCAGCAGCTCCCCAAGCCTGCCCTTAGCTGGGCTGCCAGCGCTCACCTCCTCAGCATCATCCTCTTCCTCCTCGCACTGCCGCTCGGCTGCCCGCGGGTCCCCTTGTAGCTTCAGATCAGCAATGACCCCCTGGAAGGAAATCATGCCAAGGGCCTTCTGCCCGGTGCAGGGAGTGCTCTCCATCCAGCATCCATCCAGCACCCAGCACAGAGAGCTTTCAATCCTATAGCCCCAGTTCCCAGCATCACTGGCATGGCTTGGTAAAGCCATGTGCCAGCTCCAGCACTGGGAGGGCTGAGCAGAGTTAGCAGCCAGGATATCCGTGCCTTTACAGGGATCTTTCTGGCCATGCTCCTTGTTTCTCCTCTCTGGAGGGCTCTCCAGCTGCAGACATCCTCTCTGCTCCAAGCAAGGGCTGCTGGCAGCTCTAGTTTTGTATTTCTTCGGCTGAGCTGCACTTCATTACCATTTATTTGGGTTTTGCAAGCACTGTGTGCATCCAAGCCGCTTGTTTATACAAGCAACTGCCACAAATCCCTTCCTAAGGATGCTGCTCTCAGACAAACACCCACAGAATCCCAGACTGGTTTGTGTTGGAAGGGAGCTTAAAGCTCATCCAGTCCCAACCCCCTGCCACGGGCAGGGACACCTTCCACTAGAGCAGGTTGCTCCAAGCCCCTGTGTCCAACCTGGCCTTGAACACTGCCAGGGATGGGGCAGCCACAGCTTCTCTGGGAAAAGTCTGTGCCAGCGCCTCAGCACCCTCACAGGGAAGAACTTCTGCCTAATATTCAACCTGATCTTCCCCTGTTTTGGTTTAAACCCATCACCCCTTGTCCTGCGGCTGCCTGGGAGGGCAGCATCCCTGTCTCAGCTGGGATCTGGGTACCAGCCTGAACCCCATGGCTCCCACAGCAAGCAATCTCAGAGCCCAGCCCATGTCCTCGCTGCTGGGCTGGGACGTGCGGATGCTGCCAGGATGGGATGCTGCCCATCCATCCCTCTGATCCTGGCAGGGGACCACGCTGGGAAGCAAGCTTAGAGAGGGCAGATAGCTCCTGCTCAGTGTCTGTGCTCTGTCTGAGACACCTACAATAATATTTGGGCTCATTTGAAAGCACAGCACATCACATCTGGGAGGGAGAGCTGCGCTCAGGAAACATCATGGGGTTAAGAAAACAAGAATCGGGGCAGTTGCAGTTCAGCCAGGCTGGCTGTGACATTATAATATGAACATATCGTAAATCTATTATATGATAGGTAAACACCTATCATGTATTATAAATATATTATGGCTCTATTATGTTTCTACCTATGTAATAAACATACATATGTAACCCTAACACCAGCAAATGCCCCCCAGCCGGATTGTGACCTCCTCCAGCTGCTCGCCCTGGTGACAGCGGCTCTAATCCACCCCTCTGCTCCCCACTGAGCACCAGCAGCAAGCCCAAGCTTTGACAAATGCAACCCTCCAGCCTGGCTTACCAGAGGCATTGGAAATCAGCCTGACCCAAGGCATCCCCATGAGGATGGTTCTAAAGGCTCTTTGAAGCCTCTTGCCCCAATGAAGGAAGCAGCAGCACTGTAGGTCTTATCCTGCATCCAGCTGCAAACAAACCCTCCTGCTAGACCCCATCTGCAGTAACTATCGTCGAATCCCAGACTGGTTTGGGTTGGAAGGGACCTTAAAGCTCATCCAGTTCCAACCCCCTGCCACGGGCAGGGACACCTTCCACTAGAGCAGGTTACTCCAA
Source organism: Strigops habroptila (assembly GCF_004027225.2). Taxonomy (NCBI): domain Eukaryota; kingdom Metazoa; phylum Chordata; class Aves; order Psittaciformes; family Psittacidae; genus Strigops; species Strigops habroptila. Next base: position 4,629,015 of record NC_044281.2, read on the forward strand.
GCCTGGCTTCTGCAGGCTTTGTCCCCTCCAGGTTTCATGCCATTGACACAAAAGCACCTCGGGAAGAGGCACGGATTCCAGAGCAGCCCCTCTCCACCTGCCTGCCAGCAGCTCCTCCTGTGGCTTGACCAAGGGCCAGGTTTTAATCAGCCTGATGCCCCGTTAGTTCTACATAATGCGAATCAGGGCGATGGAAACACCACGAGGCAGTCAGATGCCAAGGGGATGTCCAAGCCCATGCTCCCCGCTCCCCTCTCAGGCTGCCAGACTCCTTCCCTTGATGGCCAGCTATTCCCCATGGGAAAACTGGGGGTGGGCAGCAGGACTGTGATGTTGCAAGCTTGAGTGGATGTTTTCACTCTGCTCTGGGTGGTTGCTTCGCTTTCCAAACAGTGCCAAACCATCTGGGCTGCTCCACAGCCATGACTCGGCCCTCCCAGCACATTCAATTGCTCTTTAAGAGCAAAACATTGCAGTTGAACCCTCAAGGGACCAACCTGATTTTCCAGTGGAAAAATCAATCATTAACTGCTTCCCGGGGGAGATTTCCCTGCCTGAAGCCATTGAACTGGTAGTCAAAATGCTGCTTAAGCTGAGCTTTTCCCTGGGAAAAGCATTGCCAGAGCCTCTGTTGCTGGGCAAACCTCGCTTATCCTGGGAGAAACCTGGCAGTGCAACCCTGAACTCCCCTTTCCTGAAGCACTGTGGGGGATTTCCATGTTTGATGGGCATTTTCCTCATGCTTCCCATCAACCTTATCTAGAACATAAGTCATGCTTCAATCACAGGCTGAGCTATCGCCTTCTCTCAGTGCTCTCTGAAGTCTTCCTGCAGACACCACCCCAACAAAGATATGCTCCAGCCCAAGTGTTTTCCCCAGCTAAGAGAGGCATTTTACCAGCTCCTCCACCGAAGGAGTTGGGTATTTTTAGCAATGCGGACATTCAAAGAGGTTCCGTATAACACAACCCCACCTCCTCCTGCCAGCCCACCTCAAGAGCTTTGCTTTTGGTGAGACCCAAGACAAGAAAGCCACCTTTGAGCCCCATCTCCAATGTCTCCTTCCCCAAGGACACACACACACAGAATGGCTTCTGGGCAAAGAGGTTGGTTCAACAAGGATCACATCTCTCCAGCCTCACCAGGGCTTCATGGAGATGCTCCTTAGGGTGATCTGATGCCTTACCTGGTATTTATCCGGATCGGCCCCTCCGGCTTGAGCAACAAAGAGCCCAGAGCCATCTTCCAGCTCCATCTCATCCGGGGAGCGCTCAAAGCGGACCCGCTCGTGCTCCTCACAGTCCAGGTAGAGGATAACTTCATCCTCCTCCACGCTGATGGCAAAGCGCGTCCACTGGTTGAGCAAGGTGGGCACAGTGAAGTTGGCTGCTGCGTACGAGCGCGGCGAGCCCGGCTCTGTGTAGTAGAAGATGATGTGCTGCTTGCCCGCCCGCAGCTCCGACAGCTTGACACCCACATAGATGATGCTCTGCGAGGAGTCCGTGACGGCAAAGAGCACTCCAGCCCTCGGGGTGGTGGGTTGGATGTGGAACAGGAGCGAGAAGTCCCGGTAGAAAGGGCTCGGAAGGTGGTACCGGGCCACTTGGCCTGTGTTGGCATTGGGGCCGAATACATAGCCAGGGTTGTTGTCAGGACCATTGATCTTGAGGATCTCCTCTGGTGGGGGGTCTCCAATCAGCTCCAGGAGGCTAACCTCAGCACTCAGGTTCTCTGCAAGATGAAGGGAAAGGGGATGGTCACAACCAGCCCAATGAGGATGGTCAATCTCAGCAAGGTGCCTTGGGGGACACCACTGGCCGTGCCTGCCCTGCAGGTTGGCCAAGGCAGCCGTGCGCCTCAAGCTGCGCTGTTTGGATGTGACTCCCAGAATGCTGCTGGCCCTCCAACCACAGCTGGGAGAGCTCTGAGATTATAGAATCCCAGACTGGTTTGTGTTGGAAGGGACCTTAAAGCTCCTCCAGTTCCAACCCCCTGCCACGGGCAGGGACACCTTCCACTAGAGCAGGTTGCTCCAAGCCCCTGTGTCCAACCTGGCCTTGAACACTGCCAGGGATGGGGCAGCCACAGCTTCTCTGGGCACCCTGTGCCAGCACCTCAGCACCCTCACAGGGAAGAGCTGCTGCCTTAGATCTAACCTGAACTTCCCCTGTTTCAGTTTGAACCCATCACCCCTTGTCCTATCACTATAGTCCCTGATGAAGAGCCCCTCTCCAGCACCCTTGTAGCCCCCTTCAGACACTGGAAGCTGCTCTGAGGTCTCCACGCAGCTTCTCTTCTCCAGGCTGAACAGCCCCAGTGTTCTCAGCCTGTCTCCATATGGGAGCTGCTCCAGCCCCTGATCATCCTCGTGGCCCTCAAGACCATGGGGATAAGACCAAAGGGATCTTGCCCATGGTGCAGGCAGTGGGGGGATGCTGCTAGAGCACCAGGGTGCTGAACAACTGTTGAGCTGAGGAGGAAGCATGTTGCATCCATACCCGCTCTGGGGTCACAGTGACCCCTCAGCATCATCCCATGACAAGCTCACAGGGTCACCCCAGCTGGGAATAAACCCGAGCAACACCCTGGGAACAGGGCTGGAGAGCCGGCGTTCCCCGTCAGCTTCCCAGATGATCTCCATTCGGAGCTTGCCTCGGGAAGCTGTGTTCGGGACGGTCTCGTCCACCCGAACATCTGGCTGGGGTGAGCCTCCCATTGCTTTGGCAGCAGACACATCCTCATCGCCCACACACCGGGCGCCGGATTCCTCCTCTCCTATGTCAACCGCTGGGGCCGGTGCCAACTCGATGGGAGTGAGCAAGCCGGGTCCTTTTTAACTCCCTATTTCCCAGGAGTGAGGAAACCCAACCAGCCTGGCTCTGAAACACCCGGAATTCCAGCCCCATCCCAAGCCAGGAGCAGGAGTTAAGGCAACTCAATGTCCCCAACTCCATCCCTTGGTGTTTGATGTGAGCAATGGGGGGATATCAGAGGTGTGCTGAGCCCTGAAGGACAAGCCAGGAACCTCCAACCCTGCTCTGGAGCCAGGTATTGTCCTCCAGAGCCCTTTAAAAAGCTGAGGAGGGAAAGAAAACCACCCCCAAAAGAACAACGCAAAGAAATCAGCCCAGCCTTGCCCAGCCTTGGAAGGAAAACACGTCTCTTGGGAGGAGATGGAAACCCAGGTGCCTCTTCCAAAGCCTGGGGGGGTACCTGCGCACATGGAGCATCCCCTTTGCCAAGCCCCAGTGCCAGTGCCAGCCCTATGAGAGGGACAATAGAAATGCCACTGAGGAGAAGCACTCTCCTGAGCCTGGTGCCCTGAATCTACCCCTGTGCCCACCCTGCTCCCCCAGAGCCCCCAGTCCCTCCCAAGCTTGGCTCCCCATAACTGAGCACCCGACGGGGAGGAAACCTCCCTCCTGGTCTTGCACCAGTCCTAAAACCCTTGTCTGTCCTGGACCGGGATCAGGCTTCCCCGTGGGGCATGGTCCAGCCTGCTCTGAGGCTCTGCATCAGGAGGGACCTCTGCATCCCAACCCCAGCATCCTTTCAAGCTCAGCCCTACACCCAAAATGATGGGGCAAGGGAGGTGGGCTCTCCTGGACACACAGCAAACACCAGGATGCAGGAATGGAGCTTATCTCTGTCTGAAGGAAGCCCAATTCACAGCAGCTTTAAGGGAAAAGGAAACCAGAGCTTCCTCCCAGGGGGTCTGCACAAGGGTAAGAGCCAGAGCTGCAGTTTCTGCAGCCAGACAAGCCATTGTCTGCCCCTGGGGCTGGGGATGACAGGGCAGGGGGGACAGACAGATGGACACGACAGCCTGAAAGAGGCTTTTGTTAGCGATGTGGTTTGCATCCACACTGCCCTTGGCTGGGCTGTGGGATCCTCCTTCCCCTCCAAACTTGCCCCCAAGCTCCGTGTGGGAGCTGGGCGCTGGTGCTTCCCAAAGGGATGCACCTTGCCCCTGTGCAACCAACAAAGCTGGGGCTGTGAGGGGGGGAGATAAGGGGAGACCCCTTCAAATGGCTGCTGCTCTGCAATAGCCAAGTGCCTCTTCTCAACCCCAAAGCTTTCAGGCCATGCAAAGGGCACCCAGAGCCCAAATATCACACCCCCTTATCCCTATGGCGAACTGGCAGCTCCCACCACAGAGCATGGAGAGCTGATGCTGCAGCAGTTTGGGGGTGGGTGCCAGCATGTGGGGATGCCTCTGCCTGCAGTGACACAGCCACGTGCTCCTGTTGCCACTGGAAAGGCCCCAGGGATGCTCTAAGCCACGCTCCCAGCTCCCAAGGCATCCCAGCTCTGCCATGTCCTTCCTGGCTGGCCAAAGCTGGGAGATGCACAGGGGCCCCCGGCATGCAGGAGGATCTCAAGTCACTCCATGGGGTGTATAGCAGTCCCCATGCGAGCATCTCCATCATCCCACCACAGGCCCCCCAGGGTCAGCCACCAAACAGAGCTGCTTTGACACTGAGGGGACCATGAGTGTGACCCTTGTCTGCCAGCCCACCACTAAATCATCCCTCTGATGGCATCTCCCTGCTCCTGGTTGGCAGCCTCAGGCCATCACCCAACAGCATGGGGGGACCAAACACAGCCCCATTCATTGGTGGGGGGAGCAGTGAGCTCCCTCCCTGTCACTCCTGCTTCCATCTCAGACTCTGTTCTTGCTCTTACACCCCAATGTGCATTGCTCCAAGCACCAGTGTTGTCCCCCCCCAACTCTTTTCCTTTCACCTCCCTGCTGAAGGGGGACATCTTGGTCCCTGGCTGACATACAGAAGGGTCACAACCACCTCACAAGCGAGCTGGAGGTGAAGCAAACCTCTCCTGCCTGCCAAGCAAGGGGGGATCAAACATTAGCCGTTGGGTAGATCATTAATCCAAGGCAAAGGGCTGCTCCAGGAGAGAGGAACACGAAGGTACCTTGAAGAGGGTCACCTTGAAGCCTCCTCACCACCATGGTTGGGTGGTCACCAGGATCCTGATCCTTTACCCTGCTCCCACAACAGACACCTACATGAGACACCTGCAAATCTGGCTCCCAATGCCAGCACGATGCCGTCAGGGAGCATCTCTTGTCCTGGCCCCCCAGGATATTGTCTTTCAATGTGTCTCATGAGGGACGGGGGGTTGAAACAGCTCGAGGGGATGGTGATGCTCAGCCTTGTGGAGGGAAACAAAACCCATTGGAGTTCCTCATTTGGAGAAGCTGGATGGAAAGTGGTATTGGGCTCAGCAGCATCCCATGGGGACAAGGCAGAAGCATCCCCAAGCGCCTAAAAACCCAGAGAGAGTTTAGGAAGGGGAGATGCACAAACACCCAGCCATCACCCAGCCACATTACCTGCAGAAGCATTAATAAAGACACAAGAATACCCTTCGTCCTCCGCAGGGAGAGCATCACAAGGCAGAGGCAGGCGCCCACCAGCCAAGTGCATCCAACACAGGTCTCTGATGGCCTCGCAGAAGCCCTGGCATGGCGGGGGGGTTATGGGGACCGAAGCACTACACCCGGGAAGCAGGAGCAAGCAGAGGAACCACTCCAGGTAGCGATGGCACCGCGATTCAAGCAGCCCTTCCCACTCATGCAAAGCTGCCTGCACTTCCACCTCGGTGCTGTGGCGCAGGTAATTTGGCAATGCGAAGTGGCTGGTGCCCAGCACGCTGCAGAAGGGGAGCTGGCTCGGGATGGGCTGGCAGTGACCGGCTGGTGGCATCAATCCAGGTAAGAAGGATGCGAGCCCCGCGCCGCTGCTACTGTAGAGTCGCGCGGTGGCGGTTAGGATATCAAACTCGAGAGAACCCAAGGGATGAGCAAGAAGAGGATCCACACTGTTATCTGCCCTCCCATTAGGCACAGCAGAGCTCCAGCTCCCGTTCACACCAGCCAGTGCCAGCTCTGGGTGATGGGTGCCGTGCCATGGGTTCAGGAATGCAGGCGATGCTCCATGGAGGGGTTGAGCTGGATGTGCCATGGGGTGCCCAGGCAGCACTGCCTGCTCATGGATACTGTCACCTGGGGAGGAAGGAAAAGAGGCACTACCTGGATGGGGACCCGCTGGTCTCTGCAAGGACACCTGTGTCCCTGGCACTGCAGTGTTCCCTGTCCCCAGGAGCTGCAGGTCCTCGGTGCTCTCCATCCCAAAGAGCTGCCGGTCCTCGGTGCTCCCCATCCCAAAGAGCTGTGGGTCCTCGGTGCTCCCCATCCCGAAGCGCTGTGGGTCCTTGGTGGTCCCCATCCCAAAGAGCTGCGGGTCCTCAGTGCTCCCCATCCCCAGGAGCTTCAGGTCCTCGGTGCTCCCCATCCCAAACAGCTGCGGGTCCTGAGCGCTCCCCATCCCAAAGAGCTGCGGGTCCTCGGTGCTCCCCATCCCAAACAGCTGCAGGTCCTCAGTGATACCCAGGTCCTCAGTGGAGTTGCTGGCCGCATCCTGCCCGGGTGTGGGTGACATGCTGTGGGGAGGAGCGACGCTTGCCTGTGCCTGTGTGGTGCTCTCCACCAGCCCTGTGGCATTCCCAGTGTTTTTGGCTGCGGTCCCCTCACCAATGAGTGCTGCTGTGCCCGGCTCCGGCTCCCGGTGCTGTGGGGCGGTGACATCCCACTCCAGCTGATCACCCCACATCCTCAGGGATGCGCTGGGAGTAGGAGCAGCCGCAGAGGCGAGCGGCTCTGGTTCTGCCATTCCCTCACCCGGTGCTGCCGTACTCCAAATCCAGTCCAGGGGGTTCGTTTGGGAAGAGGAGGAGAAGCAGCAAGCCAGGAGGAGCAGAAACCCCAAGCAAAGTGAGGCCATTAGGAAGGGAATATGATCCCCACTGCTTTGGATAGCAAAGGAAAGGGGGGAAGAAGCAGTTTTGCCCCAGCCGGGATCCCGGAACACTCACATTGCTGTCTCCTCGACCCTTCAAACCAGAGCGGAGCAGCAGGAGGAGTGGCCCTGCCAAACCCTCCTCTCCGGAACGCCGGCCTCCCAACAGCCGGCACAGCCCCGCCGTCTGGCAGGGAACCCACCTGAGACCCCCAAAACCTCGGTCTGAGAGCCCGGCCAGCCCTCATTTACACCCTGTTCCCTGCCCCAGCTCATGCTGCTGCCGCTGGGCTTTAACCCCTTCCCAACCAGAAGTATCCTAAATCCTGTCTCTCTCAAGCCGTATGAGGGTCACTCATGGACGCAGTCCCCAGCTTCAGTGGGACACACACTCCAGATGTCAGGGAAAGGTGATAGAGTAAAACAGAACAAGGGGGGGGAAAAACCCATATCCCGACAAACATTCCCAAGTTTTCCACCGTCCGGAAACACAAGTCCCCAAAGTCAAGTGGTTTCAAGCTGTTTTCCAAGCTTGGTTACAGGGCCAGGACCCCCAGGTGCTGCTGCAGGATGGTGAGCGGAGAACACGCAATATCCCCCCCTCCATGAGCATCATGAGCCAACAATGTCTCAAAGCCTGGAGGTATGAGCGATAGCAGCCTCAAGTATTCATCTATCAGAATTCCAGACAGGTTTGTGTTGGAAGGGACCTTAAAGCTCCTCCAGTTCCAACCCCCTGCCACGGGCAGGGACACCTTCCACTAGAGCAGGTTGCTCCAAGCCCCTGTGTCCAACCTGGCCTTGAACACTGCCAGGGATGGGGCAGCCACAGCTTCTCTCATGCTCTCCCATGCTCCTAAGAATTCATTTCCTCTGATTTCTTCCTTCAGCTTAAAAATATCTGCAGAAATCCACTCACCTGGCCCATTCCCCCCCACCAGTGCTGCCCCACTCTGAAGGCAATGACCCACCACCCTGGAGAGCACCGAGACCCCATTGCCCTGCAGGGATGGAGCACAGCCATGGACTACACACTGCTGTGACACTGGGCAAGTCACTTCCATGGCTCAAAAAGCATCCTTGAGAAGGGTCATTGATCACAGAATCAACCAGGTTGGAAAAGACCTTTAGGATCACCAAGTCCAACCATTCCCAGCACTGCCAAGGCCACCACTAACCCATGGCACTGAGGCCTCGGCTACACGGGGTGTGAACACTTGCAGGGACGGTGACTCCAGCACTGCCCTGGGCAGCCTGTTCCAATGCCTGAGCACCCTTTGGGGAAGGAATTGTTCCTAATCTCCAGTGACAAGATGACCATTTTGGTTCCCCTTGCATGACTGGGATAGCCGCAGCCTGCGGTAACATGGTCCCACCATATGGAGTGGGAAGAGATGGAACTGTCCTGATGCTCCTCCAGTTGAAAACTATGCAGGAAAAGCACTGAAGCGAATGCCCAGATGTGTGCTCTGCTTCACACAACATTTCCCACACTGCTTTTTAAGCGAAACGGGTCAGTTTTCCCCTCAAAATAGTAGCTGGTGCAGCAAGGATGCTGTTGCCAACGGGCTCGCCCCGTGACTGATGCCGTTACAGGCACGTGGTGCGGAACAACCCACAACTAATCGAGTGTGGGACATGTTCATGTCTGTGTGTCAGAGTTTCCATACAGCTCCCCCCCAACCCTGAAGCTCATCTGATCCCATCAACCTGACAAAAGGAGCCAGCCTGCCAACCTGCCCCAGTGGTGGGACCTGTTTGGGCAGGACCTTGTTGCTATCATGGAATCATAGAATCAGCCAGCATGGAAAAGGCCTTTAGGATCATCCAGTCCAACCATCCCCAGCACTGCCAAGGCCACCACTAACCCACGGCACTGAGGGCCTCGGCTACACGGGGTGTGAACACTTGCAGGGCCGGTGACTCCAGCACTGCCCTGGGCAGCCTGTTCCAATGCCCGAGCACCCTCTGGGGAAGGAATTGTTCCTCAGCTCCAACTAAACCTGCCCTGGTGCAGCTTGAGGCCGCTTCCTCTTGTCCCATCCCTTGTTCCTTGGGAGCAGAGACCAGCCCCCTCCTGGCTCCATCCCCCTGTCAGGCAGTTGCAGAGAGCAAGAAGGTCCCCCCGAGCCTTCTCTTCTCCAGACTAAACCCCCCAGGTCCCTCTGCCCCCCTGCTCCCTGCATCCTTGGCACATCCAAGAGGGATACTGGTGGCTGCTGCTCCTCTCCCACTGGTGGGCAGGACAGATGGAGAAGTGATCCCATGGAATCTCCCCAGAACTGGGGAGTAAGTGGGGATGCGATCCAAGACCCCCATAGCTGCACAGCATCCCCCAGAGCCAAGGGGGGAGCATCATGAGCTCTGACAAGCTGCCTCATCTCAACCACGAGGCTTCTGGCAGTGGCACCATGCTGGGGCATGCAGACACAATGCCCAGCTGGAAAACATCCCTATTTCTCCTTTCTGCTGGGATTAAGCAGCTCATGATAGCGGAGCAGAGCAAAGCAGCAACCCCCCTGTGCACGGGGCCGCCAGCCCTCATTAAGGCAATGATCTTCATTTCACTGCACACCTCCAGGGGAAGGGGCACCCCAAAGGGAGGGTTGGGAGGGTGGCCTGGTGGCAATAGAGCATCCTGATGCAGTGTGCTGTGCCACTGACCAAGAGCCCAGACAGGGAATGCACCAGCTTCTCCTCAAAGAGAAGCCATGCTGGAAGAGCTGGGAATAGCCCTTGTTTCACCCTCCTCCAGGCTAAAGTGCTTTGCGTGCTCCAGGGGATGCTGCCACAAGCTCACTGTGATCTTGCACTTCTCAAACAGGACCCTCAATCTGGTCTCAGTTCCCTCCTGAACAGGCTGGTTGCATCTTCCTACTGCTGGTGCAACCTGGTCCCTCGGGAATCATAGAAGCACAGAATCAGCTAGGTGGGAAAAGACCTTTAAGAACGTCAAGCCCAAACAGGGGGAACGAGGCTTCCCTGCTCACTGCAGGGACACCTTCCACTACACCAGGTTGAGCTGGGTCCTGTCCCAGAAGGAAATTAAAGAGAGGGGGGAAAAGAGGGAGGAAAAGGGAAAGAGAGAAGAGGAAAGGGGGGAAAGAACAAGATGGGGGGGGAAGGAAGAAGAGGAGAAAAGGGGGGAAAGAGGGAGGAAAAGGGAAAGAGAGGGGGAAAGGGGGGAAAGAACAAGGTGGAGGGGAAGGAAGAAGAGGAGAAAAGGAGGGAAAGGAGGAAAGAGAAAGAAGGGGGGAAAGAGAAAGAAGGGGGGAAAGAGAAAGAAGGGGGGAAGAGAAAGAAGGGGGGAAAGAGAAAGAAGGGGGAAAGAGAAAGAAGGGGGGAAAGAGAAAGAAGGGGGAAAGAGAAAGAAGGGGGGAAAGAGAAAGAAGGGGGGAAAGAGAAAGAAGGGGGGAAAGAGAAAGAAGGGGGGAAAGAGAAAGAAGGGGGGAAAGAGAAAGAAGGGGGGAAAGAGAAAGAAGGGGGGAAAGAGAAAGATAAAGGAGAAAAAGAAGAGGAAAATGTCTGTCCCACAGGTTTGAGCCCTGCAGCTCCGGGTTGCTCTGCCCATGGCCTTTGGGAATGATGGGGACCCTGCCCCAGCCCAGCTCAGCAAATCCAGATGCCAGAGCCCAAGGCTGGATCCCCCAGGAAGGCAGGCAGGCAGGCAGCAGAGGGAGCCCCAGGCCGAGCAGAGGGTGGGAGCATCCTCAGGACACCCGTTGTGCTGAATCCCACCCATCCCGCCGGCCCTTCCTGGTCACAAAGCACAGAGATCCAGACAGCGGTTTGGGATGGAGCTCACAGCATCCCCATGGCACAGCTCCCACGGAGCCTCCCTTAGCGACCAGGGGCTTTAATGAACAAATTCACTCATTACCAGGCTACATGGATGCAGTTTCTGTTTGCAAAGTTCCCCAGCCCCAGGCAGGGGGGCTGCAAATCGCCTCCTGCTTTTGGGTACCACTAATAGTGTTCCCAAATGTTCCCAGTACCTGACCCCCACTTATCATTGCTCCAAGCAATGGCACCTTGGGACCAGCACGAAGGATGCTGGGGTCAGGCCCTGGATGTAAACACAGGGAAAGAGGAAGGGAAAGGGAAAAGAGGGAAAGGGGATAGGAAAGGGGAAAGGACAGGGGACTAGAGACAGGACGGGAGGGGAAAGCAGAGGGGAAAGCAGAGGGGAAAGCAGAGGGGAAAGCAGAGCACTGTGTTGGAGATAGGAGCAGTCATGCACCAAGCAGAGCGATCCAGTGCCTGTCAGCAGCAGCTGGTATCTATAAATCCTATCGATGTTTGGAACTCTAATCCTCTCTTCATCTAAATACCCAAACAACACTAAAAGGCCCCCGCAGAGCGGTGTGCCGAGGATATTGCCACATCCCGAGCCGCTGACCTCCCATGCAGAGACAGCCCCCGGGGAGACACAGTGGGACCTGGCCCAGGGATGGGCGCTCAGCCAGGGACATGGGAAGTCAGCGGATGGCCGGGGACCAAGGCAGTGCGAGTGACAGCACACACTGCCACCCTAAAGACGATGCAGGTGAGAGTTTGCGGCTTCCAGAGCAGCATTTGCCCTGCCTCCAGCTGCACAGCATCCCCGGGGACCACAGCGTTCCTAAACAGTTACTCACAGAGAGCCAGAAGCATCCTCCAGGCGAATTCCTCCATAAGATAAACCCTGAAATGTCACGACTGCTGCGGGGAGCCACCACATAACCCCAGGGGAGAAGGAGGGTGGCCATGGCCAGACCCCCACCGTTACCTGCATCCTCATCCCAAAGCACGAGACACAGGCACCTGCTTGCGCCAAGGCATCCATCCTACTTACAGCAGCATTCCAGTGTCTGAAGGGGGCTACAAGGATGCTGGAGAGGGACTCTTCATCAGGGACTGGAGTGATAGGACAAGGGGCGATGGGTTCAAACTGAAACAGGGGAAGTTCAGGCTGGATCTAAGGCAGAAGCTCTTCCCTGTGAGGGTGCTGAGGCGCTGGCACAGACTTTTCCCAGAGAAGCTGTGGCTGCCCCATCCCTGGCAGTGTTCAAGGCCAGGTTGGACACAGGGGCTTGGAGCAACCTGCTCTAGTGGAAGGTGTCCCTGCCCGTGGCAGGGGGTTGGAACTGGATGAGCTTTAAGGTCCCTTCCAACACAAACCATTCCATGATTCTATAAGTCTATGATCTAAAGAGTGTTTTTTGTCAGCCCTCGTGGGACATCACACAGGCAACGGCAGCGCAGGGCGAGCAAAGCACAAAGCAAACAACCTTCCTTCCAAGCGTGGCTAAAAATACCCCCAGGGTCAAGCCCCTAGGAAAGAGCGCGCCAAGGGGCACGTCTCACCAAAGGCAGCTTGAGTTTGCCTTGTAACTCATTAGCCTCCAAGCAAAGAGCCCTGAGCTGGAGAACACACAGCCAAGAGACGCCGGGGACCTCCGCGGGCAGGAGGATACAGTGCTGGGGTGAGGAATCTGGTCCAACCCAAGGAATGGATGGTGGAGAGGAACCATCAACCCTCATGCACAGCCAAACCGAAGGCTTTAAAACACAAGGTGAGCCTTGGTGTGACCTGTAGACCCACACACACACTTCCACGGGAGCCACCAGCTCTGCTTCCCATCACTTGCCTCCCTCCAGGGCCGACTGACAGCCTGGAGATAAGGCGAGGGAAGGAATGCGACCCCCTTGTTCACCCTCCGCTGTGTTAATAAATCACCTTGCGGACTAATTGCTCCTTGGAGGAGATAGACTCACCCCCCACCAAGGCCACGCTCAGGCTGGGAGCCACGCTCCCGGGAAGTCCCAGGTTTCAATCACGTTCCTGGCATTCCAGCCTCGGCACATAGCCCAGGGGGCTCCGGTAGCTCTGGCAACCGTGCTCCGGGCAGGCGTAGGGGCTGCCCTGGTGAGTGCAGAGGAATTCTGCTGCCATCTCCACAAGAGACTGCAGCTGGGAAGTGCATCCCTGTTCCCACCTAATTACCCAGAAATACAGGAATGCTGTGTGCCGCAGGATCAGGGGAGATCAGGGCTGGGATAGAATTATGGAATGGTTTGGGATGAATGAGACCTTCAAGCTCCTCCAGTTCCAACCCCCTGCCACGGGCAGGGACACCTTCCACTAGAGCAGGTTGCTCCAAGCCCCTGTGTCCAACCTGGCCTTGAACACTGCCAGGGATGGGGCAGCCACAGCTTCTCTGGGAAAAGTCTGTGCCAGCGCCTCAGCACCCTCACAGGGAAGAGCTTCTGCCTCAGAGCTCATCTCAATCTCCCCTCTGGCAGGTTCAAGCCATTCCCCTTGGCCTGTCCCTACAGGCCCTTGTCCAAAGCCCCTCTCCAGGTTTCTTGCAGCCCCTTTAGGCACTGGAGCTGCTCTAAGGTCTCCCCTTCAGGAGCCTTCTCTTCTCCAGGCTGCCCCAGCCCAGCTCTCTCAGCCTGGCTCCAGAGCAGAGCTGCTCCAGCCCTCGCAGCATCTTCAGATAGAGGATGATCATCTTCTGATCATCTTAAGATAGGGACAGAATGCCTACAACCATCACAACCTGCTCGTTTGCTGAAAGCAAAGCAGAGGAGATGAGGACCAGCCACCCAGGCAGGGTATGTGGTCCAAGAGCTCAAATTAAGCCTTCTAGCATCACACAGTGGAGAAGTCAATGAAGCCCCTCAACCCTGCTGCGACATACCAATGTCACAGAGCTGGAGCACTCTCAGTGAGTAACCCTGCATCAGCTTTGAAAGCTGCACATGAAAGCTGGGAGATGCCCATTCCCAGCTTCAGCACATAAGAATATACCAGCACAGTTCATAGGAAAACCAATTCACCAAACAAAATGCACAAGAGCTACCAAAAGAAGTCGTACCTGAAGAGGAAGCAGAGCAGTCCAGCATCCATTCTACAGTCTAACATCCATCCTGTATCTCAATGCTGGGTGCTAGGTGGTCCGTGCTGCTGCAACAGTTCTCTCCTGCTGACTTTGGCATCGTTTCCCTGCTCTTCCCAAAGCTCCCTCTGCACCAGGCAGCCGAGCTTGGCAATTCTGCTTTGGCATCGCATCCCATTGCAGCCCATCCCAGGGTTGGCTTGCTGGGCACCATGCTTCATGCCATTCAGTCCCCCCAAAGAGGGGATACAAGCCCAGCAGGCCCTTTGGGGGTGGATGCTGCGGTCAAAGCTATTTAATGCCTTTGATAGGAGGGATTAAATGCAATAATAAAGCACCCCCCTGGCTAAGGGGCCACTTTAACAGGGAAAGTGTCATCCTTGAACCTACCCAAGGCTAAGGGAAAGAATAAATCAGTTGAATGCCTTGAATGTAAGTTGAGCAATGATTACTCGATGTCAGCCAAGGCTGAGATCTCCCACTCCCTCCCAGGGTGACAGTCCATGTCTCCATAGGCTCAGCAAGTACTTAAAGCAGCAAAATTTAGGTCTTTTGAGAAAGTCCAAGCACCACTGGAGATGATAGACATTAAAGGGGTCGAATGGGTAAATGTGACAGTGGCTGCTTTGCTGGTCCATGAAAGTGGAGAGAAGGTATCTTCGTTTCCTTCAGCACTGGGAAAAGCCAACAGGACATGGATGGGGCCAGAAAACACATCATCCCTTTCCAACCAACAGCAGAAGATGCCAGGAGAGAGATCCTGTTCTCAGCACAAGCAGGAGATGGGGACCAAAAGCCATCAGTTCCCTTTTCCAGTTCTTTTTCCACAAATAACTTGGGTTTTAAGCAATATATGATGTCAGTAAGTAGCTTTAATGTACTGGAGTTTACCATCTGTAATGTGGCAGATGTCAATAACAAGGATGGGTGTAAACTGGGTTCCTCCTCACATGCAGATGGGGATTCCTTGTATCTGGGGAGACCTTAGAGCTGCCTTCTATACCTAAAGGGGGCCCATAAGAAAGCTGGAGAGGGACTTTTTTTAATAGCAGGTAGTGACAGGACAAGGGGGAACGGCTTTAAGGTGAAAGAGGGTGGATTTAGATTAGATCTTAGGCAGGAAGTTCTTCCCTATGAAGGTGGTGAGACCCTGGCACAGGTTGCCTAGAGAAGCAACCCAGAGATGGGTCCCTGCAAGCTGTTTCCCGGGATGACAAGGGTTAAAAACCAAGCCCAAACCACACACAAAACGCAGCAGGCATGCCTGAAGAGGAGGATTAGAGAGAATAGGGCCGTTTCTCAGCAAAGCCTATGGCAACATAAATAGAAAAGTAACATTACGCTCAAGACGGGGCCCTTTCCCTTTGCTCCTGCCCTACAATGCCACTATTGTTTTGCTGACAACTGGTAATTATCCCAAGCTGCACACACTGGTATTCCCACCCTTTAACCGGGAGGGATTTTGCTGCTGCCGACCCTCTGACACCAGCAGAAATTCACATACCACAGGGTTCAAAGGGGGGGCGGGCTGGAAAGGCCAAGCGAGCCTCATGGGGTATGTCATTGGGGACCTCCTTTTAGTCATCCCTAAGAAAAGAAGCTGTTTGGGATGGGTTTGCTTGGGGTTCAAGGTGCCCCCAAACAGCAGAGGGTCTTTTCCCCCCAATCCCGAGTGAGTGGTACCCAGATGAGCAAAGAGTCCCCTTCTAAATAGCCAAGTCTTCGTGGCATATCCTTGCCCAGCGTGGCAGCAAAGTGCGAAGGAAATGCAATCATGCCATGGAGGCACAGTTTTCCTTCCCTCCTACAAAGCTCAAGCATCCTTAGGGATCCTGAACCCCCAGGATGAGCCCTTGCAGGCAGGCGCTGCCCTGATGCAAGGGGGCTGTAATAGGGATGAACTAGACCCATCACTTCTCATTTATGGGATTGGGGAGTCATATTCCCAACCTCACCAGCACACCAGGAGGCCAGCATGGTGCTGGCATCAGCTCAAATAACATGGTAAGAAGTAGTGGAAAGTGCCTCAGGATAATAAAAATCATGGAATGGTTTGGGTTGAAGGGACCTCAAAGCTCCTTCAATTCCAACCCCCTGCCACGGGCAGGGACACCTTCCACTAGAGCAGGTTGCTCCAAGCCCCTGTGTCCAACCTGGCCTTGGGCACTTAAAAACCCCATCATCTCTGTATTTGCACAGTTGGCTGCTTGAAGGACACTTCAAAACCCAAAAGTCATTGAAAACACAGCTATGGAACCCAGCAAAACACAAGACGGATCAAAGCACCCCCTCCATGGTCACAATGTAGGGTTTGGGATTGGTTTGCTTTTGCAGGCTGGTGCTCGAGTCAGAAAGTCCAGAAAAAGGGGGGAAAAATGCTTTTTGTCTGCCTCAGGCTGCAGGCAGCACAGCCAAGGACAGAGCAAAGCAGAAGATACTCCTATCCACTAAAGGACCCAGCTGCAAGAGCTGCTCTGGATGAGTTGTTTGGGTTCCTTTTTGCCTCCTGCGTTTGAATTACACGCTCGCAGGAGTTTCTTCCTGACAGGAAAGCTGGAAACCAGTTTTTCCTGCAGCAAAGGCCAATTCCACAAATGCTAGCAGTGACCTGTAAAGATTAAAGAGCCAAAAAACAAGCCCCATAAATCAGCGGAGCAACATCTTGCCTTCCCTGCAGCCTGTTTTGCTGGGGTGGGTTTTGGGGTTAAGCACCCAAGAGGAAAAGAAACCGCTCCTCAAACCCCACTTAACCCATCCCAGCTGCAGGAAAAGGGGAATAAACCCCCCCAATGGAGGCAGGAGGAGCTACACTATGGGACTGCAGGCAAGCTCCAGCCTGTCCCTGGCCAGGCTTTGAGGTGAATGAAACCCTCCTTCCCAAAGCACTGGAGCCCAGCCAGCCCCTGATGAAAGCATGTGGCTGCTTGCAAGGTGGAAAGCTGGCAGCCGGAGCATGGAGGCTGGGAATGAGCCCTGCCACTGGACCAGCACCTTGCTTTTAAGGATGCTGAAGGCTGGAGGAGATCCCAGGGTTAAAGTGGTCAGCCCTGGCTCCTCTCCATCACTTGTTTGGCCAGAGGCAAAGATTAAACCCATGTTTTGTTCTTTAAACTGCTTTTTGGTCAGAGGAGGTTGCTTTGGAGTCCCCTTGTCAGGCATATTTAGACATTTAGAGTAGAGATTTTGATTATTTATCTAGATTTTAGATTTAATTTAGATATTTAGATTAGAGGGGAGATTTAGGTTAGATATAAGGCAGAAGCTCTTCCCTGTGAGGGTGCTGAGGCGCTGGCACAGACTTTTCCCAGAGAAGCTGTGGCTGCCCCATCCCTGGCAGTGTTCAAGGCCAGGTTGGACACAGGGGCTTGGAGCAACCTTGTCTGGAACTGGATGAGCTTTAAGGTCCCTTCCAACCCAAACCAGTCTGGGATCCTATGTTATCAAAGCACAACGGGATGGGCGGAACAGCAAGGAAGGGATGAAAACCTGCACAGCTTGTGAGGGATATGCTCACTGGCCCTTTGTGAGGGGCAGGAGGAAGCCTGGATGGGGCCACAGGAAAAGCAGAGGAAGGACTTGAGACTAAAACGGGTCAATGTTATCAGCAGGCAGGGGCCTCTGACCCACTGCCACCTTGTGGCACCCACTGCAATCCCCCCATTGCATGGCACCCCTGAGCCCAGCACCGGCAGTGACACACCACCAGCAACCACGGTACTCAAGAAAGCGAACAGCAACAGTGCACCAAAGAGGTTAAATGGCACCATTAAAGCAATGGGAAACCTTCTTACTCCCTACCCAAGCAAATGGGATTCTACTGGTGAGGTTCATCAGCCCAAACCACATCAGCAGTACCCTGATGCCGGCAGCTTGACAGCAACCACTGAAGAACTACTGTTTGCACATTGGGGATGGATGTGCTGGGAGGCTTGGGCACTGGGATTCAGGGATGTACTGGGAGAACCATGAGTCAGATTGTCCCAAGCTCCTCATGGGGTCACGGTGGAGCTGGTGCAAGGGTTGTACCATGCAGCATCCCACCCCAGTGTGCTCCCCAAACCAGGCTTGCTGTCGGTCTGGGGGCGAAAAGCTGCTTCACCATCAACCCACCCATCCCTGGATGGATTCAGAGCAGCCAAAACATCCATAAGAGTGTTTTATCCCCATCCCCAGAGCCCAGCCCACCTCTCCCCGTGCCCAGCCATGCAGAGCAGCACGAATCCGGATCACCAGCTTGGGATGAAGCAGGACCTGGCCAATGTCCACCTTACACCACGGCATTAATCCTGTTGCTAAGGCACCCGTGGGCGAAGAAATACAACCCTTGCCGGATTAGTGTCTAGACTGGCTGACCTTTCTGCTTGTGAGGTGGAACCAGGGTGAACATCGGGCACCGCTGGCTAAAAGGAGGGTCTTTTGTAGCTGGTTTTTGTCTTGTTTCTCTTACAGATGGGAGCCAAGGAGCCATCGCTGCTGCTGAACGAGCCGTTTCACTACCTGCCGCCAGCAAGGGATGTGCAGGAGACAAACCCGGGTCTTGCAACCTGCTGCCAAGGCCTGGCTTTGCCCAGCAACCCAGCCCACAAAAGAGCCTTTCATGAGAGGGGACGATGTCAACTCTGCAATTAGCAGGGGAAAAGAGGGGGGGGTGGAAAAAAGAGCTAAACCAAGATGATTACCTTCAGGAGCTGCCTCTGGGGGCCCCTCGCAAATGGGTTTAACTCTTGCGGCTGAGCCCAAGGAGAAGGTGGAGGAGCCACAAGGAGATCCATCCACTTGGGTGCTACTGGGGCAGGCTGACTCTGAGCATTGTCTCTGCCCCTGAGCTCCAGTGTTGGATCAGGAACCAGGACAACCAGCCAAGCCCTGTGAGACCAGACACTGACCTTGGTGATGCCACAGATGGATTCTTTTCCGCATCCCGCCCCACTAAGTAATGTGATGGAGGGCCCAGCCCAGCCAACCCACTGGGTACCACACGCAGGGGGAGATGATGGGACTCCCCCACATCCGCCACCTTCATGGCCTGATGTCTCCATCTCCCCGCCAAAAAGATGCAATAGCTTGTTGAAAACCAAACCACATGTTTTTATCAGACGGTGCCCTGGTTACTTAGTGGGAAGAGGTTAGCAACCTCCCTCCAGGCAACTTTTCTTTTCCCAATACCATAACCTAAAACCCACAGCTTATTTTTGCCCAGAGAAGCTGTGGCTGCCCCATCCTTGACAGTGTTCAAGGCCAGGTTGGACACAGGGGCTTGGAGCAACCTGCTCTAGTGGAAGATGTTGGCGGGCAGTTGGGACTGGATGAGCTTTAAGGTCCCTTCTAACCCAAACCATTCCATGATTCTGTGATTCCTTTTTGCCACCCACCCCAAGGAAATCCAACCCAACCACTGCCTCCTATCCCAGGGGATGGGAGCCTTGTCCCTGCAAAAAGCCATCTGGAGAGCAAATCCCTGACCTGACCTCCAGCCCTCCAGGGGTTTTGGTAGGCAAGAGCACAGCCATGGGATGAGGACATGTAGCTCCATGAGCACTGCTTTCCAGACTTCCAAGTGAAGAGCGGCTCCTGAGGAGCCGGCCCAGGCTTCCCCCTGCCTCAGGGATGCCCTTGGGGGCTGGAGCGATGGGCTTGTGCCCAGGCAGAGATTTAACAGCATCAGGCGTGAAGGTCCCTGAAGCAGCTCCAAAATAACAACTGGGTAACCAAGTCCTGCATTAAAAGCCAACCAAACCCCACACACATGATCCACACCCTCCTCCATCACTATGCCAGGGAATGGGAGTTTCTTCCCTGATATTCAAAGGGGTTTAGTTAGTGTCAGCTGAAAATCACAACAGATCTCTTCAACACCACTTTGCACACATCAGTGCCTCCTCTGAGCAATGGACCTCAGCGAGACGAGGCACGTCTTCCCACAGGTCCCAGCACTGAGCTCACTGGTACCCAGGATGTGGGGCTGGAGGGCACGAGAGCCACTGAGAGCACCCCACGGAGGGCAGAGAACAGATGGGGGGACAGGGTGAGGTGGAGCCTAGCACTGGCCCCCATCCATCACAGAGATGCTGCCTCCAGGCTGTGTACGGACAGGATGCACGGGGTGATGGCCATGCTGTGCGCTCCATGCCAAAGCTCTAGGGAGGGAAACCCCACTCATGCCATTCCAAAACATGGGGCCTCCTGGCTCCAAGAGTGTGAATTCAGTCTGGGATTCGGTGGATTATAAAACTGGAGATAGCTTCAAAGATCATCAGGCTGATGGAGATTGATGCCAGTGGTGATGGTGGGAAAAGCATGGGGATAGTGGTGCTGGGCTGGCAAGCTGCGGACTCCAGGTGCCCTGGCTGCTATTTCCACCCCAGGCTGTTGGAGCAGCCTCCCACAACCTGTGGACAGGGTCAGAGGAACAGCCTGATCTTCCAGCCCTCTGGGAGAAGGAAACCAGCAGATCGAGCTTGGGAATAACGTAAGACTACAATAAAATCCGCTAATGACCAATTTCCATCTTGGAAAAGGGTTGGGAAGCGATGCCAGAAAAAGCAATAAAAATTCCACAAAAGCAACCTTTTCAACTGAAAACCCATCAGACACGGGATGTTCCGGACCAGATGTTGCTTGCTGAGAAAGCAGCACTGGGGATGCTCCTGCCAAATAGTGCTGCTGGTCAGAGCCTGGAGCACAGCAAGTCCCTGGAGCCTTGTCCCCATGGCAGCCCTATCCCACAGCCCTGGGGGGGACATTCCTGCTCCCCACCTCCAGCACTTGCTGGGAGGCAAAAGCCACCCCACCTTTACTTATGGAAACCATCCCTTCACCCCCAAAGGGTTTATGAGCCTTTGAGTTGTTTGGCCTGTGGTCTGCTCTTGTACATGCCAATGGGAAAGGAAATAGACATGAGGGACACAAATGGAATGACATGGAGATGTGCAACTGCATGAGCACCCACCCCACAAGCAACCCTGCTCCTGATGACCGGGAGGGATGCAGGACATCAGGCTGCACCATTGCAAGAGGATACTCCATGGTTTAACGAAGGCTTCTCACTCATCCATCAGTGGTGGAGCTGAGCTTCCCGAGCACAGAGCCAGCCTTCCAAGTGTACGAGCAACCCTGCATTAACCCAGCGCTGGACAAACAGCATCCCAGAGTGGATCAGCCAGGAGCTTCCCAAGTTCTGATGGTTCCCACCACCACCATCCTTCCCTTTTCCCACCCTACACAAGCCGGGTTTGCCCTTGAGGCCTCCACTCTCACGTTGCTCCCAGTAGCTCCAAACCCACATTAAGGCAAGGCCGGAAGCCCCCGTTAGCTGTATAAATGTCCAAACTGCTTCCTAATCCTGTTCAGCTCCTTGCTTCAATTACATCTTTGGCAAGAAGCTCTCTAGGCTAATCAAGTCCCACATTAAAAGCCAAAATCCACACGTGTGCTGCTACCACAGATCTTCCTCCAGTCGAAAAGTCAGGGACTTTTTCCCCACTCCCCAAAGAGATTTAGTACCAGCCAAGGTTTCTTCTCCACCACCTTCCTTCCACCCATCAGTGCCTCCTCTGAGCACCAGCCCTCAGCTGGACAGGGCACATCTTCCCAGAGGGCAGCAGAAGTGCTGCTCCACACACATTGGTACCCAAGGGATGGGGAATGTGGCTAGAGGATGGGAGAGCTGGTGAGAGCAGAGAAGAGATGGAGCGATGGGGTGAAGAGGAGCCCGGTACTAGTCCTCCATCCATGGCAGAAGATGCTGCACACACATCCAAAGATGGTCTTGGGAAGGATTCATCTCCAACCCTTTCTCAAATGCCATCAGATACGCTAGAAGATGGTTAAAATGCTTTATGAATCCCATGCCTATGGGCTGCTGATATACATCCGATACTTAATCCCAGATATCTCCTTCAGCGCTTTGAACTCTCTACAGAAATGCCAGAATTCGTTCCTTTCTTTGTAAACTCTCAGGGTTTGGAAGAGACACACTGCACTCACTGGGACTGTTGGTTTGGGGCTTAGAGCACCACCCCTAAAGGTCACCATTAGGGTGGTGCAGGAGAGAAGCTGGCACTGCATACACCCGACAACAGCAGAAGCAGCAAGGTGAAGGTAAGCCACCATCAGTCCCACACGAGCAGCTGGCACAGCTCAGTCCTTCCTCTACCTCCCCCTGTGCAGGCATCCTCCCAGAGACATCACCCTCTGCAGTGCAGCCCCAAGCTCAGAGCATCTCTCAAGCTGGAATACCATGGGAAGGATGGAGGATCTTGTCTCTCTGCTCTCCAAATATGCGGCGAGTACCTCTCCTTGAACCCACCTCCCTGGTACATCTCTCCTGGCTTTACAGAGCTCTGTGTGGACTTTACTCAAGTGAAGAGTTGCTCGGGCCCTATGGAGGTGGTTATGGTGAATGCATCTGAAATGGCCACAGGAACACCCAAGGGCAGAGGGAGGGAAACCAGATAAGAAACATGAGGACTCCAGCACAGGAAGGATGCACCGCTGAGTTGCACACCAGCATGGACCATGGGGCTTCCATGGGCAATGGGATCCTCAGATCCCCATCCTCCAGGCAGCACTCACAAGCCCGTGGCAGAATAACCTAAACCAAGATCACAAAGCAGAGCGAGGCAGGTAGAAAGCATGGCCAGTAAGCCAAGAGAGGTGATTCTTCCCCTCTACTCTGCACTCTTGAGATCCCACCTGGAGCACTTTGTCCAAGAAACCTGGAGAGGGGCTTTGGACAAGGGCCTGTAGGGACAGGACAAGGGGAATGGCTTGAACCTGCCAGAGGGGAGATTGAGATGAGCTCTTAGGTAGAAGTTCTTCCCTGTGAGGATGAGCTTTAAGGTACCTTCCAACCCAAACCACTCTGTGGTTCTATGTCAGTGCAAGAGCAGGTACATTAATGAGGCTGTAGATGCATGAGGGCGAGATGTAGGTTGCCCCACATGCCTGGGAGCTTCCACTGCGACAAGCCCCACATGTGCCAGACGACACCATAGTGGCATCCTATGGGGGGATGGGGAGAACAGCCCCCCCTCGCTATCCCAATGGACACAGGACAAACCTCAGCTCCACCAGACCCCCACCAGGCTGGTCCACAAACAGTGCTGGTCACATTGCCTGCACACCCAGGTCCTCAGCATCCTCTGTGAGCTGTGGGCTTACAGGCTTTGGGTCAGTCCTCATCCCCTGTGCTCACACCCTGCTCCTGCCTCCTTCAAAACCAGCAGTGACGTTCCCCCCTGATAGTGAAAAGGCTGTTTCCCAGCAGCAGTTATCAGCTGAAGGCTTTTTTTAAGCCATATGTGATAATGCTTGATACAGGATTGCAAAACGCGTTCCTTATCTTCTCCAAGTGCTCAGGTTTACTGTCTAACAGCACCCAAATTGTACTGACATATCACAAGTTATTCCAGCTATAGGCCAAAATAAACAAGCAGCAATGTCACAAAGAAGCTGCTATTCATAGCAGGAAGATCACTGCAGTGTGTGTGTGTACGTGTGCAGGATCTTCCAGCTGCCATAGGGAAAAGCATCTCAGCTATTCATCACCCTCCAGGACATGCAGTGGTGAGGGAGCTCCTGGCACCCACAGGGCCAGGAGACAGAGACCTGGGCTGCTCCCTTTGCCCACATGTAAAGCTAAAACCAAGTCAGAGCTCTGAGAGAAGGATGCTCTGGATGGACTGAGCCCAGGTACAGAGCTGCAAAACCACCAAGACAACAAGGATTGGGGCTTGAAAAAGTTCCTTGCTGCAAGGGAAGTGAAGAAAGCTTTAAACAGGGGAAGTTCAGGTTGGATATAAGGAAGAAGTTCTTCCCTGTGAGGGTTGGAACTGGATGAGCTTTAAGGTCCTTTCCAACACAAGCCATTCTGGGATTCCATAATTCTATACAATTCCTGCCTGGAGAAAGAAGCCACTCTGCAGAACTACTCAGTCTCTTTTCAAATCTTGTTTCCAGCCCCAAAGCATCATCCAAGTCGGGCCACTTCATCTCTGCATCCTCCTCCTCGGGGTGGGCAGAGAGGATGCCATCCATCTGCCCTGGGATAGACCAGGATCACCCAGTAGTGCTGCAGGGAGACTCCACAGGCTTGGCTCCCTGCAGGCTCTCCCTCCACACCAGCTCCCACAGCAGAGAGCAGCAGCCCAGATAAGGTTCAGCAAACAGAAGTCCCACCAGCTGATAAGGAGATGAAAAGCCCGCAGCGCCTCCCAAGCACAGCATCCTCCCTGCTTGCTCCAGCCCATCCCAGCAGGCTCAGCAGCCAAATGATGCCGTCGGAGCCGGGAACTGCCAACTCTCACGGCGCCTGTTTCATCTCTGCTTGCAAGGAATCCCAGCCATTAAGGCTGAAAAGCCATTGGAGATGGACATAAAACTAGGCAGGAGCCAAATGGCACCAGCACCAGCTATATTTAACAGCAGGAGGAGGCAGCTTGACTCCTCAAGGTGCTGCCTGCATCCTCATCAACACCAGCCAACATCTGGACATACGAGCACATCCCAGCCCCAAACTGATGCATAGAAACTCAGCACAGGAGAAGATAGATGGAGTCAGGTTGTTTCCACAACCAGACTGGGGTGAGCCTGGCCAGCTTTGTAAACCCCAACTAGTGGGGATCCCTGTCCTCTTCCTGAGAATGGAGATTTCCCCACAGCCCTCCATGTGTCACGATTCCTTCATGCTCTCAGCATTGGACCCATGGTGATACCCTTGCAGCATCCCCATCCCCTGCACGGCTGAGGAATCCCAGAGATCCAGTGATAAGAGGCACGACCAGCTAAAGCCCCTAAATGTGCAAGGCAAAGGCAGTTAAACAGAAAGGTTATCTCTGTGCCAGGACAGCCCTTCAGAGCAAACATTCCCGAGAAACCATCACAAAGGAGGGCTGGCAGAACAGGCCCTGCAGTCCTTGGACATTGAACCAAGGGAAGGAAACACACAAAAACACACACACAAGAAAGAGAAACAAAAGCCACACCAACCCCTCTTGCGAATTCTTTCCAAACCCGACTCGCAGCCTGCCTTTGGGAGACAGCCAAGTCAGCTGGGTGAAATGGGCGAGACGGGCACCACGGTGAGGTGTTTAACCCCTCTACATCCCATGGAAAACCTCCTTGGGATGGCTGGTCACGGGCTGGGGGATGCAGCTTCAGCTCGGCAAAGGGTCTCTATGTGCCCAGTGCTGTGCAGTGAGTAGAGAGGGGCTGGGAAAGGCACAGAAAGCACTGTTAAAGCAGCTCCCAGCCCTCCAGCTCAGCTCGGCCACACTGGACAGTCTCCAGGGACCTAAATAGGCAATTCAGGACTTCACATGGGAATGATGTTCTCGTCTCTGAAGACCTCCAAGGGGAGCTTTGTTTCTGCGGTCCCCAGGGAAGCACCCGCGCCACGGAAAGCAGCATCATCCAAACTGAGCCCGGGGCACTTGGAGTGCTTCTCCAAGTGTTCCCAGGCACGCTTTGGGAATGCTGGACCATGCCCCTGCCCAAGCCACTCTCTTCCCCTGCTGCTGGCGGAGCCAGGCTCCACATAGCTGTGCTTGAGCTGTTCCTAGATGACAGGAAGCCTTGCTCCAGTACATAATCCACTTGATTTCTGCCCCACTTCCAGCTTGTCTGTATGTGGGGCAGCCACTTCCCAGTGTGTCCTGCCTAGTAGCAGAGAAAGGCATGAGCCTTGTAACAACAATCAGCACAAGCAGAACAACATCACCCTGGGGAAAAGCCACCCTTCACCTGCTTTTGGACCACTGCTTGCAGCATCAGCTGCTTTGGCAAACAGGGTTCCTGGAATGCGAGTGGGATGGGGGGCTCCCTGTGTCAGCCGCGGCTCTCCCTCGCACCGGGCGCGCATCCAGAGCCCGGCTGCAAAGGAGGCAGCCAGGAGGAAGCTCCTCTGGTGGGGAGGTAAAGTTCACGAGGGAAGCAGCTCAAACAGGCAGTGGGAGAACCGGCTCGCATGCCCCATGGGGAAAGAAGAGCTGGAAAGCTGAGTCAGTGAAGAATTCCCCTCTCCCAGGGCATGAGGAGTAGTTAGAGAGCAAGGTGAGCCCTGAAGGCAGGGGAAAGCTGGCAATGGGCGAGAGAGGTGTTGCATCCCTCGAGGCACACGTTCCTACCGCTTGCAATGCTTCCAAGGACGCACGGTCACACAGGAAGGACTTCTGCAGGCGCAGCAGAAAGCACTCACGTGGAGCATGGCCACTTCAGGGCAATGCCATCCCCTGTGTCCCACAACCAGCACGGGCCAGACCAACCACTCTCTGCCCAGCAAAGCCTCCGAGCACACCACAACCAGGCACCTCTCTCAAGGGTTTGCACCAGCATCCTTGCCCCATTGATGAGATGGGGCACATGGGACCCCAAAGTGGCCACGAGGGATGTAGCCATTGAAGAGGTGCATGGGGGGAAACTCCCCCCAGCACCCTTCTTTTTGGGGACCACGGACCAGGCATAGCATGAGACACAACCCCAGCAGGGGAGCAGGGCTGTGTTCACAGCACATCCCAGCGGACAGGGGGCTCCAGGACAGGAAAGGGGCCCAGAACCCTCCCCAGCATCCTGCGCACATTACCGGGCTCCTGGGAAGCAGCTGGGACCAGCAGGACAAAGAGCCTGAGGAGCAGCAGCCGCCCCGGGGGGCACCTGAGGGAACGGAAGGACAGAACAAGAGGTTACCCACGGGTACTACTGGGGGACCCTCACCCGTCTGACCGGGGTGCACCCCACTGCTGCAGCTTGCCGGTGCCCCGGCAGCTCGGGGGTTCCCACGGCATACCGGTGCCCCCCAGCTCCGGTGTCGCCATGGTACTGGGGCATTCCTCCCCAGCATACTGGTCCCCCCCAGCTCCGGTGACCCCATGGTACCGGCGCCCGCAGCTCCGGTATTCCCGCGGTACCGATGCCCCCAACTCCGGTATTCCCGCGGTACCGGTGCCCCTAGCTCCGGTATTCCCGCGGTACCGGTGCCCCCAACTCCGGTATTCCCGCGGTACCGGTGCCCCCAACTCCGGTATTCCCTTGGCACCGGTTGCCCCCCCAAAGGGGTCCCGGTGCAGCAGCCCCCAGCCCCGCGCTCACCCCGTGCGCATGGTGCCCGCTCGGTGCCGGTAGCACGGCTCGGCGCGGCGCGGCGCGGCTCGGCTCGGCCCGGGGGGCGGGAGCGGAGCGGAGCGGAGCGGAGGGGCGGGCAGGGGTGAGGCCCGCCCTGGGCCGGAGCACGGCCGGGGCTCAGCCCGCCCCCAGCTCCCGGTCCTGGGCTCCTGCATCCCCGCAACCTCCGCTAACCCGAGGATGCGGGTCCTGCGTGTGTCCCCCCCGCTCCGGCAGCACCCGCACCCCCAAAAGGGCACCGGCATCTCCTGCCACACCGAGCCCATGGGTTTCGACTCGCAGGTGTTGGAGGAGGGAGTAAATCAGCTAGCTGAGCTCATTCCCGCTCCTCTTCCCTTATCCGAACCCCGTGGGCACCCCATTCCCTGCTCTCCAGGAGGTTCCGGCGCCCCACGAGTCTCCCCTTTCGCTGTGGCTGTTCATGCGATGGATGTGGCCCAGTCTGGCAGGATGGGGGGTCCCTGGGCACCCCAAGGGGCTGGAATGCATCTCACCTTTTCCACGCAGGGAAAAAGAGTTAACGCTGGTGCTGCAGCCCGCTCGCACCTCCTCCTTCTCCTCCTCCCCTTATCCCAGCTTTCATCCAGGCAGGATAATCCCCATGAAACCCGCCACACCTTGCTTTGTCTTCCCGTAGCAGCTTTTAGTGCCCCGCGGCAGCAAGCCTCTGAAATCCAAGCCCTGGAAACTTCCAGGGGGATCTAGAGGTGATTCACTGATGATGGCAGAGGTGGTGTTTAGTCTAAGGCAGGGTTTGGATCTAGCAGCATATGAACCATGACATTTTCTCTGTGCTCACTAGCACTATTTGCCTCCTTATAAACCTAAAATCTGTTGGTTCCTTGTGCCACGGATCCAAAGGCAGGCAGCCCCTCGGCATGACCCCAGCCTGGCCACGATGAATAGACACCGAAGCTGCCTTTTGTTTGGGTGCAGAGTGATTTCCACGTGGTGGGGACTGTTATAGTTCCACTTTCCCATCTGCATGCTGAGTGATTTACTGCCTCTTTCTTGTCCCGAAGCTGGATTCCTCTCCTCCAGGTAGATGTTGCCTGAGTTACCTGAACCACACAAAAGGCAACACGTGGCAGCTCGGAGTCACGGGGCTGCCATTTCACATAAGGGGTTTGGGAGGGTGGAATGGGCTGCAGGAGGAGTTATGGTGGTGCCGGGCTTGGAAAGCACCGAGCGATGGGAGGAGATCCCTGGGGCAAGGATGGTGCTTGGCAAAATCTCCTTGAGAACAGGAAACAATCCTCCCCACTACAAGGATGCTTGGAGAGGGGCTCTTCATCAGGGACTGTAGCGATAGGACAAGGGGCAATGGGTTCAAACTGAAACAGGGGAAGTTCAGATTGGATATAAAGAAGTTGTTCCCTCTGAGGGTGCTGAGGCGCTGGCACAGGGTGCCCAGAGAAGCTGTGGCTGCCCCATCCCTGGCAGTGTTCAAGGGCAGGTTGGACACAGGGGTTTGGAGCAACCTGCTCTGGTGGAAGGTGTCCCTGCCCATGGCAGGGGCTTGGAATTGGATGAGCTTCAAGGTCCCTTCCAACACAAACCAGTCTGGGATTCTATGAATGGGGGATCAGGGCAGCTTTTAATGGGCTTGGTGGAAGCAGGAGTGTAAATGCTCTGGTGGGGTCAGTGGCTGCTCTGGGCATCGCTGTGGCTCAGCAGGGCAAAGCAGCACTGGTCCTGCCTGTTGTTATACCTGTGCTGTGTGGGCCAGGAGATGCCAACCTGGTCAGGGCTGCCCTGACCTCCTCACACTGATGTGGGTTGGAAGTAGATGATCTTAAGGTCCTTTCCAAACCCAAACCAATCTATGATTCTATGATTCTATGTGAGCAGTGAGGTGCAGGTGATGTGGAGCTGCTTTACATCCCCGCTGCACCTCTGGGGTCTGGCTGAGCTCCCCCAGCTCCCGCTGCCCCTGTTCACATGGGGCATGTTCAAGTGCATCACCTTTTGCCCACCCTCCTGTATTCCCTGCCCCGGTGCTGGCCTCACAGCCCCAGCGGGGCTGTCTCCCTTGGTGCAAAGCTCTTGGCTGACATCAGGGCAGTTTCCCATCATAAAACTTCCTCCTGCTGTGCTTTTAAAGTTGGAGAGCCACAAAGGACAGATAATGAGGCTCATCTTTTTCCCAAGCAAACAAACACTGCCCGCTGTGTGTGTGTGTGTATGTGGGGGGGGGACTTGCTGCCAGGGAGGCAGCTCTTTTGAAAGCCCAACAAATGGAAACCAGCAGTATTCCAATGGTCGCAGCCGCAACTTCCCAAGCCCCAGCCAAAACATCCCTCCTTGCCTCTAAGGCTTCAAGCTCCAGCGAAGTTTTGGCATTTGGGTCCTGCTGTCCCCAGAGCCCTGCGCCTGCCTCCCAGCTCCATCCCAGCTTCATCCCACAGCTGGTGGCCCCTTGCTACTGGGTGGCCCCAGGCAGGGGTATCGCAGTGAGGGGATAGATGGTCTGTCCCCTCAGCTCAATGCCTGGGATAGTGCATTCTTCCCTCCTTTGGGCAGAGGGAATGGGTTGGAAACACTGGACAGAGCCATAGGATTGGGGCAATAAGGGGCAAAAAGGGGCAATAAGGGAACGGACAATATTTGGCCAGTGTCTGTGCAGCAAAACAAAGACTGCAGCAAGCAGAGGGAGCAGAATAGCACCAATGCCCAAGCAGTGGCTGTGGCTGGCCCTGCAAATTTGAAGTATCCTGGGTGTGAGTGCTCAGCACCAGCCAGTTTTGCATCTCTCTGCCGCATCTATTGCCCTGCGGCCACTGATGGCCCAGACCCACCAGGACAGCAGTGGAAAAGCTGGACCAGGAGGGATGTCGTGGCAGCATCCTTCAGCTGACACCTCCAGCAAGGATCCGGCAAGAGATGATGTGACAGCATCTTGGTCTGCAAAAAGCATCCCTCCTTTCCGCAGACGAAGCACAGACAAGTCGCAAAGGTGGGTGTTTGGGAAGGACCCAAGGAGCTCAGGAAGGGAGGGGAATAATTGGAAATCCAGATGTTTTCCCCAACATGGAAAGCTGGCAGGAGCAAGAGCTTTTCCGAGTAGGGAGCACGTCACCCACCCATGTAAGCAGGGATGAGCTCAGCCAGGTTGGGGTGCTGGCAGCCAGAGCTGCTGCATGCCTTAATGGGGTGCTGCAGAGGGCTGGAGGAGGTGTTACAGGGGCAGCCAGATGCCTGGCCAGCAGCAGGATCTGGAGCCCACCTGCATCCTTCCCATGGATGCAAAGACAGGACAGAGCAGGCTGATGCGGTTCGAAGGGAGAGGGGACCACTGCTCCAGCAGTTCCCACCTCACCAGGGACACCACAGAGCCCTGTCTGCTGTCTCTCACACATATGGCAGAGCCTTGCTACCAACACAGAGCCCAGCGAGAACCCCAGC
The DNA here is from genome assembly GCF_004027225.2 of Strigops habroptila. NCBI lineage: Eukaryota > Metazoa > Chordata > Aves > Psittaciformes > Psittacidae > Strigops > Strigops habroptila. The sequence goes on from NC_044281.2 coordinate 4,659,244, forward strand.
CCCATGTCCCGGAGCCTCTGCCTCTCTGCCTTGGGCCATGTGCATGGGAGAGGCATGATGCGATGGAGATGTCCTGGCCCGTTCCCAAGCTGGATGTCGGCTATAAGAGCCAAGGAGAGGAAGACAAGCAAGAGCATTTGCTCTGGAGCAAGTAAATACACAGCCACTAACTCAGCTGAGACTTAGCCCCCTCTGCACACTGTAATCCAGAGGGGGGACCAGGGGAGGGATCCCCCTTCCTATCCCAGGGCTGGGGAGCAGTGTCAGCAGGGAGAGAGCCAGACCCCCTGGACCATGTGCATTCTTCCCCTGGGCAGTGCCTCCTCACTCCCCAGTGGAAACGGGCACCTGGGGTGTCCTGGCAGCCTCTGCTCCCTCCCGGCTTCTCCATGACTCATCCACTCCAGGGGAAAAGTCAGTCATTCAGCACACATGAGGAGAAGGACCAAGAGACACATTTCATGGGAAAGGGGACGAGGCGGATGCTTCTCGCATGCCTCATCCCAGCGGCTTGCCCTTGGGTCTCTGCCTCTTGGCTGGCTGTGGGAAATGGCACTTGTTTCCCTTCCTGCTGCACAGTCATGCTCCTACAGCACCAGATCAGAAGGTAGAGCTCTGCAGCTCCATGAAACCTCGGTGCACCCGTAGCCCAGGTACAAGGTACAGGGTTGGTCCCCCCATAGCTTCAGATGGTTCCGTTGGAACTGGGATGAGGAGCATATGTGACAATGGAAGGGACGTAAGCATCACAGGCACAGCACTGACGAGTCCCTGGCTCTAGCATGAGGAGCGGGATGGGGTTGGGATAGCTAGAGGAGAGACCAGTGGGGATGGTGGTGAAGTATGCCTGTGTTTTCCCTCTGTGGAGGTAACCCCAAGAGCAAACAGCCCCCAAATTGAAGGTCCTGGCATAGGGCAGTGCTGCTTGCTTAGGGACTGTCCCAGCAGCCCTGAGGTTGTCACCTCCTCTCTCCCAGCCTGCACTCAGCACCTCCCCAGGAGAGGAATGGTCAACTTTGACTCAGCTGGAAAAAACAAGACGAGAAATCAAAGTCCTTTGGCCCAGCAAAAAAGACTCAAAACAGGAGCTATTTCCTCCCTGGGAAGAGGAAATTCCCAGCTCCCCATGGAGGAGCTTGTGCTAGCTGGCTCTGCCGATGGGACTGCCTCAGGCTGCTCAGTGCCTGGATACCCTGAGGTTCTGCCTCCCCATGCCAGGATGCACTGAGCTGCCAGGCTTCCCGGAGCTGGGAAGGATTGCTTCTATGAATATACCCATGCTTGGAGTCCCTCGTACCCACCTTGCATAGGGTAGGACCAGGAACTGCTGACAGTCAGTGTGCCCTATTGCTTTCTGGACCACCTTGAGCTGTCAAGGATTGACTGACATTGCATGGAATCATACAATCCCAGACTGGTTTGTGTTGGAAGGGACCTTAAAGCTCATCCAGCCCCAACTCCACCCTCACAGGGAAGAACTTCTGCCTAAGAGATCATCTCAATCTCCCCTCTGGCAGCTTAAAGCCATTCCCCTGGTCCTGTCCCTATAGGCCGTTGTCCAAAACCCCTCTCCAGATTTCTTTTTGGCCTCTTTAGGTGTTGGAAGAAGGCTCTAAGGACTCCCTGGAGCCTTCTTTCCTTTATCTGTATGGCTTCTCTTCTATATCATGTGTTTTGCCCCCTGAAACTTCAATCCAGTCTGCAAGCACGTAACTGAAGTGTCCTCTTGTTACAGCCTCCCCTAAAACCCCGAAGTATCCGGCTTTCAGTGTCTGGTGTTGTGGGTTTGCCCTCACTCTGTTGCCCAGACATGTGCTGGCTGCTCTCTGGCATTGCACGGGATTTGATTTCCCTTCCTTATTTACTCTAGTTAGGCTCTTTATTGTGCTGCTGAAGTGTACTGAACATGACCTGCTTTTCTGACATCAGTCCCACCAGGCCAGACCAGATCCTCTCCTCCAACCTTGGCGAGGAGTCAGGCTGAGAACATTGGGGCTGTTCAGCCTGGAGAAGAGAAGCTGCGTGGAGACCTCAGAGCAGCTTCCAGTGTCTGAAGGGGGCTACAAGGATGCAGAGAGGGACTCTTCATCAGGGACTGTAGTGATAGGACAAGGGGTGATGGGTTCAAACTGAAACAGGGGAAGTTCAGGTTGGATCTAAGGCAGAAGTTGTTCCCTGTGAGGGTGCTGAGGCGCTGGCACAGACTTTTCCCAGAGAAGCTGTGGCTGCCCCATCCCTGGCAGTGTTCAAGGCCAGGTTGGACACAGGGGCTTGGAGCAACCTGCTCTAGTGGAAGGTGTCCCTGCCCGTGGCAGGGGGTTGGAACTGGATGAGCTTTAAGGTCCCTTCCAACACAAACCATGCTGTGGTTCTATGAACCGCCTGCTTCTGGTTTAAATACTCTCTGGCACTGCAGTTATCAGTGCCAGCAGCCTGCTTCTGTTATGATGAAGGAACAGCATCTTTGTCCTTTGCATGTCCCTGTACTTCAAGAGGTGCTCCAAGTCCTACTGTAGCTAAACACCCCCTCTTTAACCCTTTTCTCATCCCAACCCAGAGACTCCAGCTCTCTGCCTGTTTCCTGGGCCTAAGCATTGGCAGTGATTCTGAAAGCACCACAGGCAGGTCCTGGGCACCAGTGTGTGGCTGAGCAGCCTGGAGAGATATATATGTATATTTTATACATATACAGCTGCCAAGTCACCCTCTAATACTCAGCACCACTGTGGAGCAGTGTGTGAAGGCAGCGAGCATCAGGGCTGGTCCTGGTGAGCTTGCTTAGGGCAGACAAAGTGGCAGCCACCAAGGCACCGTGTTCCCCAAAGAGCCTGACCTCCTGCCCAACCCTGGTGATGGGAAACCCATTTTCTCCCAGCACTTCAGAGCTGCCTTTGGCTCGTCTTCACTTGCTCAGCAAACGCCCCTGTAACAGGTCAGCACTTTCTTCACAGCAAAGCTATGTGAGGAATGTCTCCTAAGGCAGTTGGAGCCTTTCCAAAGAGGGTGAGCTGCCAAAGTCCCATTTCCCCCACTTAATCCCCCAGGCAGTGAAAGAAGGTGCAAACTTGGCCCTTGAAGGCCCTCTTCGTTCCCCTCCCATGCCTGGGTTGACTATCCTTAGGGAAAGGACTGGTTCTGCCATATCTCTCCCAGAAAGAGCTTGAGGTGAAGGAGGTAGAAGACAGAGGTCAGGGTTTGCAGCTCTCCATGCATCCCCTCTCCTCTCTTACGTGATGGTGGGCAAGATGATGTTCCTGATGTGCAGGGCGCCTGGTGGTATCATTGCCTCCTGTGATTTATTTATTCCTTCCTTTAATCCCAAATGGCTTCTCAGAGCTCCAGCTGTTGGGTTCGCGTGCTCAGGTGAGACACTAGGATTCCCCATTAAATCCCAGCCCTCCCGGCATGGAAGGACATTTGCAGATGTGTCCCTATGGGCTTGCTTTCCACCTGCTCCAACCCAGCTTGGTGGGGTCCTGCAGAGCTTATGCCAGCAAAGCACACAACCCATCTCCAGCCCTTCTGGAACGGTGAGCAATGCCCCGCAGGCACGGATACCAAGCCACTCCCTCCATGTGGCAAACCCAACTGCAGATGAAATTGCTTATCCAGGCATCTGGAACTTCCTGCTCTTCATAAGCATAGAATCGCAGACTAGTTTGGAAGGTATTCTCTGGTGCGTCACCATGACAGCGGGCTGGGGATGTCACAGAGCACCTTCTGTCCTGGGCGCTATGAATACAGGGACCCCGCAGCCACCAGGCAGTTGCTGAGGTCCGAGGCCCGGCAAGGATGGGTGGCAAGAGGCCTTGCACCAGCGAGGCAGCCAGCTGCCCACGCGTGCCTCAGAGGGAAGTGGTTTTGCTTCCCAAGCCAGGCACAAAGAGGAGGAGATGCGAAACGGGAGGCAGCGCCGACTGTGGCGCTGACGGTGTGGAGCCCATGGAAGTGGATCCCCCCAAAGGCCAGGAAGAGCCCATGGAGGTGGATCCACCAGAGAACAAGAAGAACCGACTGGTGTGGATCCACCCAAACACCAAGAAGAACCCATGGTGCCGGGTTCCCCCAAGACCAAGGAGAACCCCTAGAGGTGGATCTACCTGCCGGCCAAGAAGAAGCCATGCAGGTGGATCCACCTCCCAGCAAAGAAGAACCCATGGAGCTGGATCCACACGAAGCCAAAGAAGAACCCCAGAGAGGCTGGTCTACTTCCATTATGGCCCTCCTGGCACCTCTGCACCGTACCAGGCCTCCCGAGCATGACACCACATTGTTTAGTGCCTGGCTTGGAAAGCTACATTACAAAGACAAAGAAAAATAAAGATGTTTTTCTCCTCTCTTATTTCACTGAGCCATCGAATCCCAGCCTGGTTTGTGTTGGAAGGGACCATAAAGCTCATCCAGTTCCAACCCCCTGCCATGGGCAGGGACACCTTCCACTAGAGCAGGTTGCTCCAAGCCCCTGTGTCCAACCTGGCCTTGAACACTGCCAGGGATGGGGCAGCCACAGCTTCTCTGTGCCAGCGCCTCAGCACCCTCACAGGGAAGAGCTTCTGCCTTAGATCCCTCCTGAACTTCCCCTGTTTCATCCTGAACCCATCACCCCTTGTCCTATCGCTACAGTCCCTGATGAAGAGACCCTCTCCAGCATCCCTGTAGCCCCCTTCAGGCACTGGAAGCTGCTCTGAGGCCTAGAGCTCCCAGCTGTAGGAAGAAGGTTGGTTATCTGCATTGTGCTGTGGGGTCGCAAACTCTCTGCCTTCCATGTCCTCCCCCAGTCTCCCAGAGGCCCCTGCAGAAGGTGCAGTCCCCTTGCCTGGCCTGTAGCCCCTCAAGTTGGCTTTTTGGGCACATCATCCCAGCGACACAGCCCATCATCCATCTGCTTCATTTCTCTGCCTGCAATTCCTGCGTAGGAAAGTTGGCTTCTTTCTCCTGCCTGTCTGCTGGGAAGGTGAAAGAGCATCTCCAGGGCATGTGCAACCCCTCTGTGCGTTCACCAGGAGCGTGCCAAAGACCCTCGAAAGCCAAGCACCAAGGAGAGCAAAGGAGCAAGTCAGCCTTAGCCCCCCAGAGACATTTGCCAAAGCTTGGGGACCACATGCACCCGGGATTTGACAGAAGCAAAGGTACCAAATGATGGAGCGTCTCTTCAAACACGGCATGTACCTCTTCGTCCCCTCCTGAAACTGTACTTTTGGAAAGAGAGGTGCATGGAAACAGGTTACAGCTGAGTGGCCACATCACCATGCCCCAAGCAGAGGTGAACCCTTGAGGCACTTGTGCTTAGACCTTGGGTTGCTCTAAGTGTCAGGCCCCTGAGGCCACTAATGGCTCTTGATGTCCCTGAAGAGCCTCACCTGGGACCTCTGCCCACCCAGTCTCCATGCCTGGGCCCTGCACTCCCTTCAGCTCAGCCCTGAGCACCTAGTCCTGGCCTGAGCTCTGGGAGGCTGTGTTTAGTGATGCCCCTGTCTCCAGATGGACCTTGGACCTGTCTAACAGGCAGTTTCTCTCAGGTGGGGTTCCCTGGGTGGACCTCACACTTGTGTGGTGGAGAGCTTGTGTTCAGCCCATCTGCTGCATGGCCCTTGGGCTGATGTTGGGGGTCTTTGTGACTGGCCCCATTGCCTGGGCCGAGCCCTCAGCTCCACGCTGCAGCCTTGCTCCTGGTGCTGCCTCCAGCCTTCTCTCCTGCTGCTCCGCTCTGGAGCTCAGCCCTGCTCCATCCTCCTGCTGGGGCTGCTCACAGACCCTGGGACCCACACGTAGCGTGGCTGGGGGCGAGCTCCTGCAAAGCAGCTCAGGGCTGAAGCACGGGGGGCCCCGGCTCTCCTGCACTCACTATGGGGAACATGGGCACGGGCCGCTCTGCCTGCCTCTTCCTTGTTCCCTCTCACCGAAGGATGCAGGCATTCGGCTGAGGGCAGGACCTCTGGCACCTCCAAGAGCACTTTCATTGGCACCCCGGCCTCCTCTTCCTCCACGGTGCTGTGGTGGGATGCTCCAAGGCATGATGCGCGCCCACCCTTTGGTGGGATCGCCCTGCCCTCTGCTGATCTTTGCAGCTGAGGAACGGGGCTGGCAGCCAGCAGCCGGGCCGCGCTCCCAGGCGGTGGATGCAGGGCAGGAAACGGCTAAGGATGCTTGAGGGAGAAACACTCTGGAATTGCCCCTGCCCTGTGCGTGCTCTGCAGGGCGCTCAGGTGGAAAAGCAGGGTCCCTTTTCCCTGGTGCTTGCTGCAAAAGCATAGAATCACAGCCTGTCAGGCCACACACATCCCCTCCCCTCTGCAGGGCTCTCTGGCCACCTCCGTCACCATGACAGCGGGCTGGGGATGTCACAGAGCACCTTCTGTCCTGGGCGCTATGAATACAGGGACCCCGCAGCCACCAGGCAGTTGCTGAGGTCCGAGGCCCGGCAAGGATGGGTGGCAAGAGGCCTTGCACCAGCGAGGCAGCCAGCTGCCCACGCGTGCCTCAGAGGGAAGTGGTTTTGCTTCCCAAGCCAGGCACAAAGAGGAGGAGATGGGAAACGGGAGGCAGCGCCGACTGTGGCACTGACGGTGTGGAGCCAATGGAAGTGGATCCCCCCGAAGGCCAGGAAGAGCCCATGGAGGTGGATCCGCCGCAGACCAAGAAGAACCGACTGGTGTGGATCCACCCAAACACCAAGAAGAACCCATGGTGCCGGGTTCCCCCAAGACCAAGAAGAACCCATCGCGGTGGATCTACCTGCCGGCCAAGAAGAAGCCATGCAGGTGGATCCACCTCCCAGCAAAGAAGAACCCATGGAGCTGGATCCACACGAAGCCAAAGAAGAACCCCAGAGAGGCTGGTCTACTTCCATTATGGCCCTCCTGGCACCTCTGCACCGTACCAGGCCTCCCGAGCATGACACCACATTGTTTAGTGCCTGGCTTGGAAAGCTACATTACAAAGACAAAAATTAATAAAGATGGTTTTCTCCTCTCTTATTTCACTGAGCCATCGAATCCCAGCCTGGTTTGTGTTGGAAGGGACCATAAAGCTCATCCAGTTCCAACCCTCTCCCACAGGCAGGACACCCTCCACCACCCCATGTGTGGACAGTGCAGCCCCAGGTATGTTCTTTCTACCTGGGTATTTTCATCAGTCATATCAGACATGGATCAAGGAACCCAAATACAGGTCAGTTTAATAGAGACTCTGGTGGCTGAACCTACTCAAAACGCAAACAAAACCCCAAACCACCACCTCCTGTCACTGTCTGGAGCATCCGGTGGGAACACCACAAACCCTGACAGCTAAGAAACACCTTCTTTATGAGCAGAAGGGCTGGAGGGTGGCAGGAGGGTTAAACCTATTTAGGCACAATGAACACAGGTAAAATGTGGAGCTGTTGGAGCGAGGCCAGAGGAGGCCACAGAGATGCTGCGAGGGCTGGAGCAGCTCTGCTCTGGAGCCAGGCTGAGAGAGCTGGGCTGGGGCAGCCTGGAGAAGAGAAGGCTCCTGAAGGCGAGACCTTAGAGCAGCTCCAGTGCCTAAAGGGGCTGCAGGAAACCTGGAGAGGGGCTTTGGACAAGGGCCTGTAGGGACAGGACAAGGGGAATGGCTTTAACCTGCCAGAGGGGACATTGAGATGAGCTCTTAGGCAGAAGCTCTTCCCTCTGAGGGTGCTGAGGCGCTGGCACAGGGAACCCACACGCAGCATGGCTGGGGGCGAGCTCCTGCAAAGCAGCTCAGGGCTGGAGCACGGAGGGCACCAGCTCTCCTGCACTCACTATGGGGAACATGGGCACGGGCCGCTCTGCCTGCCTCTTCCTTGTTCCCTCTCACCAAAGGATGCAGGCATTCGGCTGAGGGCAGGATCTCTGGCACCTCCAAGAGCACTTTCATTGGCACCCTGGCCTCCTCTTCCTCCACGGTGCTGTGGTGGGATGCTCCAAGGCACGATGGGCGCTCACCCTTTGGTGGGATCGCCCTGCCCTCTGCTGATCTTTGCAGCTGAGGAACGGGGCTGGCAGCCAGCAGCCGGGCCGCGCTCCCAGGCAATGGATGCAGGGCAGGAAACGGCTAAGGATGCTTGAGGGAGAAACACTCTGGAATTGCCCCTGCCCTGTGCGTGCTCTGCAGGGCGCTCAGGTGGAAAAGCAGGGCCCCTTTTCCCCGGTGCTTGCTGCAAAAGCATAGAGTCACAGCCTGCCAGGCCACACACATCCCCTCCCCTCTGCAGGGCTCTCTGGCCACCTCCGTCACCATGACAGCGGGCTGGGGATGTCACAGAGCACCTTCTGTCCTGGGCGCTATGAATACAGGGACCCCGCAGCCACCAGGCAGTTGCTGAGGTCCGAGGCCCGGCAAGGATGGGCGGCAAGAGGCCTTGCACCAGCGAGGCAGCCAGCTGCCCACGCGTGCCTCAGAGGGAAGTGGTTTTGCTTCCCAAGCCAGGCACAAAGAGGAGGAGATGGGAAACCGGAGGCAGCGCCGACTGTGGCGCTGACGGTGTGGAGCCCATGGAAGTGGATCCCCCCAAAGGCCAGGAAGAGCCCATGGAGGTGGATCCGCCACAGACCAAGAAGAACCGACTGGTGTGGATCCACCCAAACACCAAGAAGAACCCATGGTGCCGGGTTCCCCCAAGACCAAGGAGAACCCCTAGAGGTGGATCTACCTGCCGGCCAAGAAGAAGCCATGCAGGTGGATCCACCTCCCAACAACGAAGAACCCATGGAGCTGGATCCACACGAAGCCAAAGAAGAACCCCAGAGAGGCTGGTCTACTTCCATTATGGCCCTCCTGGCACCTCTGCACCGTACCAGGCCTCCCGACCATGACAACAGACTGTTTAGTGCCTGGCTTGGAAAGCTACATTACAAAGAGAAAGAAGAATAAAGATGTTTTTCTCCTCTCTTATTTCACTGAGCTATCGAATCCCAGCCTGGTTTGTGTTGGAAGGGACCATAAAGCTCATCCAGTTCCAACCCCCTGCCACGGGCAGGGACACCTTCCACTAGAGCAGGTTGCTCCAAGCCCCTGTGTCCAACCTGGCCTTGAACACTGCCAGGGATGGGGCAGCCACAGCTTCTCTGGGAAAAGTCTGTGCCAGCGCCTCAGCACCCTCACAGGGAAGAGCTTCTGCCTTAGATCCCTCCTGAACTTCCCCTGTTTCATCCTGAACCCATCACCCCTTGTCCTATCGCTACAGTCCCTGATGAAGAGACCCTCTCCAGCATCCTTGTAGCCCCCTTCAGGCACTGGAAGCTGCTGTGAGGCCTAGAGCTGCCAGCTGTAGGAAGAAGGTTGCTTATCTGCATTGTGCTGTGGGGTCGCAAACTCTCTGCCTTCCATGTCCTCCCCCAGTCTCCCGCAAGACCCTGCAGAAGGTGCAGTCCCCTTGCCTGGCCTGTAGCCCCTCAAGTTGGCTTTTTGGGCACATCATCCCAGCAGCAGAGCCCATCATCCATCTGCTTCATTTCTCTGCCTGCAATTCCTGCGTAGGAAAGTTGGCTTCTTTCTCCTGCCTGTCTGCTGGGAAGGTGAAAGAGCATCTCCAGGGCATGTGCAACCCCTCTGTGCATTCACCAGGAGCGTGCCAAAGACCCTCAAAAGCCAAGCGCCAAGGAGAGCAAAGGAGCAAGTCAGCCTTAGCCCCCCAGAGACATTTGCCAAAGCTTGGTGACCACATGCACCCGGGATTTGACAGAAGCAAAGGTACCAAGTGATGGAGCATCTCCACAAACATGGTACGTGTCTCTTCCTCCTGTCCTGATCCAGCAGGTAACTCCCACAAAACATCCAGAAGCTCCACTTTTGGAAAGAGAGGTGCATGGAAACAGGTTACAGCTGAGTGGCCACATCACCATGCCCCAAGCAGAGATGAACCCTTGAAGCACTTGTGCTGAGACCTTGGGTTGCTCTAAGTGTCAGGCCCCTGAGGCCACTAATGGCTCTTGATGTCCCTGAAGAGCCTCACCTGGGACCTCTGCCCACCCAGTCTCCATCCCTGGGCCCTGCACTCCCTTCAGCTCAGCCCTGAGCACCTAGTCCTGGCCTGAGCTCTGGGAGGCTGTGTTTAGTGATGCCCCTGTCTCCAGATGGACCTTGGACCTGTCTAACAGGCAGTTTCTCTCAGGTGGGGTTCCCTGTGTGGACCTCACACTTGTGTGGTGGAGAGCTTGTGTTCAGCGCATCTGCTGCATGGCCCTTGGGCTGATGTTGGGGGTCTTTGTGACTGGCCCCATTGCCTGGACCGAGCCCTCAGCTCCACGCTGCAGCCTTGCTCCTGGTGCTGCCTCCAGCCTTCTCTCCTGCTGCTCCGCTCTGGAGCTCAGCCCTGCTCCATCCTCCTGCTGGGGCTGCTCACAGACCCTGGGACCCACACGCAGCATGGCTGGGGGCGAGCTCCTGCAAAGCAGCTCAGGGCTGGAGCACGGGGGGCCCCAGCTCTCCTGCACTCACTATGGGGAACATGGGCACGGGCCGCTCTGCCTGCCTTTTCCTTGTTCCCTCTCACCGAAGGATGCAGGCATTCGGCTGAGGGCAGGATCTCTGGCACCTCCAAGAGCACTTTCATTGGCACCCTGGCCTCCTCTTCCTCCACGGTGCTGTGGTGGGATGCTCCAAGGCATGATGCGCGCTCACCCTTTGGTGGGATCGCCCTGCCCTCTGCTGATCTTTGCAGCTGAGGAACGGGGCTGGCAGCCAGCAGCCGGGCCGCGCTCCCAGTCAATGGATGCAGGGCAGGAAACGGCTAAGGATGCTTGAGGGAGAAACACTCTGGAATTGCCCCTGCCCTGTGGTGCTCTGCAGGGCGCTCAGGTGGAAAAGCAGGGTCCCTTTTCCCTGGTGCTTGCTGCAAAAGCATAGAATCACAGCCTGTCAGGCCACACACATCCCTTCCCATCTGCAGGGCTCTCTGGCCACCTCCGTCACCATGACAGCGGGCTGGGGATGTCACAGAGCACCTTCTGTCCTGGGCGCTATGAATACAGGGACCCCGCAGCCACCAGGCAGTTGCTGAGGTCCGAGGCCCGGCAAGGATGGGTGGCAAGAGGCCTTGCACCAGCGAGGCAGCCAGCTGCCCACGCGTGCCTCAGAGGGAAGTGGTTTTGCTTCCCAAGGCAGGCACAAAGAGGAGGAGATGGGAAACAGGAGGCAGCGCCGACGGTTTGGAGCCAATGGAAGTGGATCCCCCCAAAGACCAGGAAGAGCCCATGGAGGTGGATCCACCAGAGAACAAGAAGAACCGACTGGTGTGGATCCACCCAAACACCAAGAAGAACCCATGGTGCCGGGTTCCCCCAAGACCAAGGAGAACCCCTAGAGGCGGATTCACCTGCCGGCCAAGAAGAAGCCATGCAGGTGGATCCACCTCCCAACAACGAAGAACCCATGGAGCTGGATCCACACGAAGCCAAAGAAGAACCCCAGAGAGGCTGGTCTACTTCCATTATGGCCCTCCTGGCAGCTCTGCACCGTACCAGGCCTCCCGACCATGACAACAGACTGTTTAGTGCCTGGCTTGGAAAGCTACATTACAAAGAGAAAGAAGAATAAAGATGTTTTTCTCCTCTCTTATTTCACTGAGCCATCGAATCCCAGCCTGGTTTGTGTTGGAAGGGACCATAAAGCTCATCCAGTTCCAACCCCCTGCCACGGGCAGGGACACCTTCCACTAGAGCAGGTTGCTCCAAGCCCCTGTGTCCAACCTGGCCTTGAACACTGCCAGGGATGGGGCAGCCACAGCTTCTCTGGGAAAAGTCTGTGCCAGCGCCTCAGCACCCTCACAGGGAAGAGCTTCTGCCTTAGATCCCTCCTGAACTTCCCCTGTTTCATCCTGAACCCATCACCCCTTGTCCTATCGCTACAGTCCCTGATGAAGAGACCCTCTCCAGCATCCTTGTAGCCCCCTTCAGGCACTGGAAGCTGCTGTGAGGCCTAGAGCTGCCAGCTGTAGGAAGAAGGTTGCTTATCTGCATTGTGCTGTGGGGTCGCAAACTCTCTGCCTTCCATGTCCTCCCCCAGTCTCCCGCAAGACCCTGCAGAAGGTGCAGTCCCCTTGCCTGGCCTGTAGCCCCTCAAGTTGGCTTTTTGGGCACATCATCCCAGCAGCAGAGCCCATCATCCATCTGCTTCATTTCTCTGCCTGCAATTCCTGCGTAGGAAAGTTGGCTTCTTTCTCCTGCCTGTCTGCTGGGAAGGTGAAAGAGCATCTCCAGGGCATGTGCAACCCCTCTGTGCATTCACCAGGAGCGTGCCAAAGACCCTCAAAAGCCAAGCGCCAAGGAGAGCAAAGGAGCAAGTCAGCCTTAGCCCCCCAGAGACATTTGCCAAAGCTTGGTGACCACATGCACCCGGGATTTGACAGAAGCAAAGGTACCAAGTGATGGAGCATCTCCACAAACATGGTACGTGTCTCTTCCTCCTGTCCTGATCCAGCAGGTAACTCCCACAAAACATCCAGAAGCTCCACTTTTGGAAAGAGAGGTGCATGGAAACAGGTTACAGCTGAGTGGCCACATCACCATGCCCCAAGCAGAGGTGAACCCTTGAGGCACTTGTGCTCAGACCTTGGGTTGCTCTAAGTGTCAGGCCCCTGAGGCCACTAATGGCTCTGGATGTCCCTGAAGAGCCTCACCTGGGACCTCTGCCCACCCAGTCTCCATGCCTGGGCCCTGCACTCCCTTCAGCTCAGCCCTGAGCACCTAGTCCTGGCCTGAGCTCTGCGAGGCTGTGTTTAGTGATGCCCCTGTCTCCAGATGGACCTTGGACCTGTCTAACAGGCAGTTTCTCTCAGGTGGGGTTCCCTGGGTGGACCTCACACTTGTGTGGTGGAGAGCTTGTGTTCAGCCCATCTGCTGCATGGCCCTTGGGCTGATGTTGGGGGTCTTTGTGACTGGCCCCATTGCCTGGACGGAGCCCTCAGCTCCACGCTGCAGCCTTGCTCCTGGTGCTGCCTCCAGCCTTCTCTCCTGCTGCTCCGCTCTGGAGCTCAGCCCTGCTCCATCCTCCTGCTGGGGCTGCTCACAGACCCTGGGACCCACACGTAGCGTGGCTAGGGGTGAGCTCCTGCAAAGCAGCTCAGGGCTGGAGCACGGGGGGCACCAGCTCTCCTGCACTCACTATGGGGAACATGGGCACGGGCCGCTCTGCCTGCCGCTTCCTTGTTCCCTCTCACCGAAGGATGCAGGCATTCGGCTGAGGGCAGGACCTCTGGCACCTCCAAGAGCACTTTCATTGGCACCCTGGCCTCCTCTTCCTCCACGGTGCTGTGGTGGGATGCTCCAAGGCATGATGCGCGCTCACCCTTTGCTGGGATCGCCCTGCCCTCTGCTGATCTTTGCAGCTGAGGAACGGGGCTGGCAGCCAGCAGCCGGGCCGCGCTCCCAGGCGGTGGATGCAGGGCAGGAAACGGCTAAGGATGCTTGATGGAGAAACACTCTGGAATTGCCCCTGCCCTGCGCGTGCTCTGCAGGGCGCTCAGGTGGAAAAGCAGGGTCCCTTTTCCCTGGTGCTTGCTGCAAAAGCATAGAATCACAGCCTGTCAGGCCACACACATCCCTTCCCATCTGCAGGGCTCTCTGGCCACCTCCGTCACCATAACAGCGGGCTGGGGATGTCACAGAGCACCTTCTATCCTGGGCGCTATGAATACAGGGACCCCGCAGCCACCAGGCAGTTGCTGAGGTCCGAGGCCCGGCAAGGATGGGTGGCAAGAGGCCTTGCACCAGCGAGGCAGCCAGCTGCCCACGCGTGCCTCAGAGGGAAGTGGTTTTGCTTCCCAAGGCAGGCACAAAGAGGAGGAGATGGGAAATGGGAGGCAGCACCGAGAGTGGCGCTGACGGTGTGGAGCCAATGGAAGTGGATCCCCCCAAAGGCCAGGAAGAGCCCATGGAGGTGGATCCGCCACAGACCAAGAAGAACCGACTGGTGTGGATCCACCCAAACACCAAGAAGAACCCATGGTGCCGGGTTCCCCCAAGACCAAGGAGAACCCCTAGAGGTGGATCTACCTGCCGGCCAAGAAGAAGACATGCAGGTGGATCCACCTCCCAACCAAGAAGAACCCATGGAGCTGGATCCACCCAAAGCCAAAGAAGAACCCCAGAGAGGCTGGTCTACTTCCATTATGGCCCTCCTGGCAGCTCTGCACCGTACCAGGCCTCCCGACCATAACTCCCAATTGTTTCGTGCCTGGCTTGGAAAGCTACATTAGAAAGACAAAGATGAATAAAAGTGGTTTTCTCCTCTCTTATTTCACTGAGCCATCGAATCCCAGCCTGGTTTGTGTTGGAAGGGACCATAAAGCTCATCCAGTTCCAACCATCTGCCACAGGCAGGACATCCTCCACCAGCCCCGGTGTGTACAGTGCAGCCCCAGGTATGTTCTTTCTACCTGGGTATGTTTATGAGTCATGTCAGACATGGATCAAGGAACCCAAATACAGGTCAGTTTAATAAAGACTCTGGTGGCTGAACCCACTTACAATGCAAACAAAACCCCAAAACACCACATCCTGTCACTGTCTGGAGCATCCGGAGGGAACACCATGAACCCTGACAGCTAAGAAACACCTTCCTCTTTATGAGCAGAATTGCTGGTGGGTGGCAGGAGGGTTAAACCTATTTAGGCACAATAAACAGGTAAAATGTGGATCAGTTGGAGCGAGGCCAGAGGAGGCCACGGTGCTGCTGCGAGGGCTGGAACAGCTCTGCTCTGGAGCCAGGCTGAGAGAGCTGGGCTGGGGCAGCCTGGAGAAGAGAAGGCTCCTGAAGGGGAGACCTTAGAGCAGCTCCAGTGCCTAAAGGGGCTGCAGGAAACCTGGAGAGGGGCTTTGGACAAGGGCCTGTAGGGACAGGACAAGGGGAATGGCTTAAACCTGCCCGAGGGGAGATTGAGATGAGCTCTGAGGCAGAAGCTCTTCCCTGTGAGGGTGCTGAGGCGCTGGCACAGACTTTTCCCAGAGAAGCTGTGGCTGCCCCATCCCTGGCAGTGTTCAAGGCCAGGTTGGACATGGGCTTGGAGCAACCTGCTCTAGTGGAAGGTGTCCCTGCCCGTGGCAGGGGTTGGAACTGGAGGAGCTTTAATGCTTTAATGTCCCTTCAAACCCAAACCAATCTGGGATTCTATGACAAGCAGGTTCAGGCACTGTACGTAACATCCTTTATGCCATGTAAAATTGACTCATCACTTCTGAGCTGAGCTCCTATCCAGGGAGCCATGTGGACCCTGGGCTGGGGTCCTGCCTTTCGATGTTAAGAAGAGTTCATATGTTCCTTTTCTCCAACTCCCCCACTTCATCACAACTATTCCCACCAGGATCTCCCCAGTTATCCCGTCCCAGTCCTCCAGGTCTGTCCTAGCAATCAACTTCTGGATTTGGGCAACCCCGGAAGGCTCTCCTTTATAAACCACCCATCTCCAACTGCTTCTCCAAACCACCCCTTCGCAATCTCCCAAAACGTTACAGCAGTGCTGTGCCTGTACCAAGCACATGCCCAAGGTGGCGTACGTGCTCTCTTCTAGCGTTCCACCATCTCCACAGCTCCTTCCATCCTGTCTCTGTGACGTCTCATGGATCCAACCGCTTCTCCTTTTCCCATTGTACACCCCGGGGGGAGAAGGGGCTCATCTGCCTCCTCTATGGGCATCCCGCCGGCTATGCTGATTTAAATGGCACCCAACCAATAAATCCAGGCCAGAGGAAAGTTGCTGTTCAAAGTTAACTGAAGCTCCACCAGCATCAGCTCCGGATGCAGAATGTCACATGGATTTGTCACTACATTGCTTCTGTGGAAGGTCCCATACCCCTCCTGCTGAGGCTACCATGGGTGCTCCTCCTGCTGAAAGGAACAGGCAGAAGAAGGGCCCATCAGTGAGGTGTTTACTTACTTTTTGAGCTGTTTCCTTACTTTTTGAGTTGTTTCCAGGGTTCATTTCCAGCTTAGACAGTGTTGAGAATGGATCCTTTTCCCAGACCCAACGTAGTCATAGAAATCATAGAATGGTTTGGGTTGAAAGGGACCTTAAAGATCTAGTTCCAACCCTCTGCCATGAGCAGGGACACCTTCCACTAGATCAAGTTGCTCAAATCACTGACAGACTGATATGGATTGGATAGTCGGTGAATTCCAGCTGGTGTGTCTCAGCTGGAGCTGGAGGGAATGGGCTGAGGGAGATGGAAGCAGTAATTTTTGCCTATACTTGTCTTCCTGAGTGCTCTGCTGTCTCATCAAGTCAGAGGAAGATGCTATGAACAGCTCACACCATTCCCCTCTTTCTAAGAGGGCAGCATCCTGTTTGCTTTCATGGCTGCTTCTTAAGGTGCTCCTCAACCATGGCTTTAAGGAGGACACTGGACCTGGAGAAGGGCCACCTCCTCTTTAGTCAGCCTTTAAACAGAAGAGAAGAAGAGCTGTATGCATCTTGGAGCTCTCTTTTGCCTTTTTGCCCTGATGTAATCACACTCTTCCTGAAGAACTGTGGAAACCCACATGAGCATAAGGATCTTGCACTAACACAGTGCAAGGGAACATCTTTTACTGCATTTACTGCGCAGTGAGTCTCTAACCATCACTGTCAGGGCCCTTCTCTTCACCACCATAGTTCTTAGTGCCTGAACTATGGTGGTGAAGAGTTTTTTCCTAATATCTAATCTAAATCTACCCTCTTTGAGCTTGTAGCCATGTTGCCCTCAAAGGAACATGGCTGGGGCAAGTTATCTAGATATCTAGGCTTTCCCTTACTCAGTTTGTCTTCTCCATGCTGTTGCTCTGGGAAGCGTAAGAAGAGCCTTTGTCCTCTCCTTCTCTCCTCCACTGGATCTGCCTGTGTGCTGGTTATGGCCTCTGCCTGCATGGGGTGGACTGGGGCCTTGGTACACTGGATTGCACTGGAGCGCTTCCCAATTGCTATGGTTGACCTGCAGTGTTGTGTGCTGGCCAATACACATCGATCTATCTAGTTTTATTTCTCCCAAGTCCCATATCCAGTGTCCCCATCACCAGCCCTAGGCTATTAGTGTTTACAGTGGCAGTGCTTAGACATGTCCCTTCTGGCTGTGAGCTTAAAGCTCCAGCAAAGCCATATGCATCTGATTTCCCCATACAAGGCCTCTGAAGAATAGCTCCTATGCTTCATGGAACACCATGTTTTATTCATGAGCCTGCTCAAAGATCCAAGGCTCTTCCAGAGCAACATCAGGGAGAATGTGGCTATTTCCCTCATGGGGAAAAAGCAACCAGCCAGTATCAAACTGCCCACATTCCATAGACTGTGAGAGATTTCATTAAGACACGTACATGAGAACACCATGGTCACACCATGCCTTGTGTCTTCCCTGGCAAATGGGAACAACTCAAGGGAAACAGCCTTCCTACAGTGACCAACCCTTCTGACATCCCAGCTCCAGCAAGGCAGAGATGTCTGGCAATCCCTGCTTTAATTCACTTGGACTCAGTTGTAATTCCTAAGGTGGAAAGATGCATTACTTGGAATTTCAAACAAACACATCTGTCTAAAAAGGAGCCTAGGAAACAGGACAAGGAAAATACAAGAGCAAGCATTGAGACCTTTCCTAGAGGTGGAAGAAACACTTCTGCAGGAACAAAGGATAAAACCCCATAAAAAGCAAAAATACAATGGGTAGGACATAGGAGCTAGAAGAGATCATAAGTAAAGCTCAGATTCTGGATTGAAAGCCAGAACAGCTTCCTTTAACAAACAACAATTGGTTTAAACATTGATTTTGACAAAAATGCCAGCATTTTCCCTGGAAACAAGAAACTCTTCATTGAACATTTATGGATTGGACACCCAGTTTCCTTTCTGATTGTTTTTTCACAGCCCTGTGCATAAATCTCTTCCAAACACAGAAAGCAAAGCATTAGTTGCAAGTCAGAATCTTCCCTGCTCAACAGATATGGCAAACAGAGGGTTCTGCCACCCCCAGAATAAGTCCCCGGCTGTGGCTCAAAAGCACCACAATGCTTTGTTCCCATCAAATCCAAGCAGATGTGAGAGTACCACAGCCACCCATTCACATCAGTATCGGGTGAAATGGAAGCAAAAGGTTCAGAAAGCCACAACAAAACACTTTTCCATAGGGTAAAGCCTAACTTTGGAGTAGATTTAAGGAAATAAATCAAATGTGAAGTGCTTGGGTCGGTGCTTGCTTGTTAATACACGAATTGGCATCCCCACGTGCTGCAGGGAACGCTTGACTTGGACAGCAAATGTGTTGCCATGTTGCTCTCTGTGTGTTTCTGGAACAGGTCACCAATATGCAGCGTTGGCCCTTGGACCTTCATGGATAAGCTTTGTGAGTCTGTCTTGTTCTTCATGCCAGCTAACGCCTCCATGGTCTGTCTGACGCAGTGAGGGACCTGCCTGCAGACCAAGAGGAGCATCTCTTTGGTCTGTAAAATGCAAGCAGCTCACCCTGGTTTCCATGTGTGCACTGGACACGGTTGATGTCTGGGATGATATCTGACTTGTCAATGCATGTCTTACTTCTCAGGATCTCCAATGGGTGGTCTGTAGGGCAAAACATCCTCTAAATTCATACTCTTGTCATCAAATCACTTGTATTTGGAGAGTTGCTCTGTTTAGCTCATCACTGTGTGGCCTGGAGGAAAGTAAGGGGAGACCTTAGAGCCTTAGTGCCTAAAGGGGCTAGAAGAAACCTGGAGAGGGGCTTCGGACAAGGGCCTGTAGGGACAGGACAAGGGGGAATGGCTTTAACCTGCCAGAAGGGAGACTGCGATGAGCTCTTAGGCAGAAACTCTTCCCTGTGAGGGTGCTGAGGCGCTGGCACAGACTTTTCCCAGAGAAGCTGTGGCTGCCCCATCCCTGGCAGTGTTCAAGGCCAGGTTGGACACAGGGGCTTGGAGCAACCTGGAGGAGATGGAAGGATTGCCCCGAGCCTACTGCTTGGCAGTGTTCAAGGTCAGATGGGGCTTGGAGCAACCTGCTCTAGTGGAAGGTGTCCTTGCCCATGGCAGGGGGTTGGAGCTGGAGGAGCTTTAAGGTCCCTTCCAACATAAACCAGGCTGGGATTCTGTGATTCTATGAAGTGAAGAAAGTTAGCAAGGAAGGAACCTGGGATTAATCCTCTCAGTGAACCACTTATCTCAGGGCTATCAGCTGTGTTCCTTCCCCAGGAGTTAGACAATAGGAGGAGAGAAAATAAGTTGGTACTTGGTAGAAGTCATAGTCCCACCGAGGCTGCTGTAAAATTATCAGGTTGAGTTCATTTGGCTTGGCTCCAGGTGCAACTGCCTTTATTTTTCCAGCCAGATATTTTGCAATGAAAAACTTTGCTTCATTAGAATCCCAGCCTGCTCTGGGTTGGAAGGGACCATAAAGCTCATCCAGTTCCAACCCCCTGCCACGGGCAGGGACACCTTCCACTAGAGCAGGTTGCTCCAAGCCCCGTCTGACCTTGAACACTGCCAAGCAGCAGGCTCAGGGCAATCCTTCCATCTCCTCCACCTTGAAGTGCAGTGTCTGGCATCGCTGCCATCAACACCACCGTGTGTCAGGACAGGCTGCAACTAAACCCACACAAGCAGAGCAACCAACTGGCTGACAAGGTTATTCATAAAGCCCGTAATTGCCTCTGGCAGCTCTTTGCCCAGGATTTTGTATAGACAAAGAGACTTGCCCATGTCACAGTTCATTAAGTGCTGTGATAGCCACTTTAGAGAGAGGAAAGGCTGTTGCTAGAACTGCTGTGCTGTTTGCATTTCAGGACTGAGCTGAAGCCTGCTGCTCTCAACGACACAAGGACCAATAGAGAGGGAAAACCCAAGGACTCTAGAAGGTTGTTACCAGGCTTCTCAATAGTTCTGAAGAAGTTTTCTGCTCACTCAGCAGAGAGGTTTTGAGGGTACATATTAATCATAGAATCCCAGCCTGGTTTGTGTTGGAAGGGACCTTAAAGCTCCTCCAGCTCCAACCCCCTGCCACGGGCAGGGACACCTTCCACTAGAGCAGGTTGCTCCAAGCCCCTGTGTCCAACCTGGCCTTGAACACTGCCAGGGATGGGGCAGCCACAGTGTAGGAGGACAACAGAAGGAAGGTGGGAAGACTTGTGGGTTAAGGTAATAAGAGCTTAACAGGGAAAAGAAATTTTCATGCATAAGCAAAGCAAAAAGAGGAATTCCATCTCTATTTCCTAGATGATCTTTAAGGCCCCTTCCAACCCAAACCATTCTATGATTCCATGATTCGCGTCAGCAGGCTGATATCAGCTACTGCTTGGGAAGCAGGGCCTTAGCATGAGAGTTGCTTGGGAAGACAAAAACCATCATCACGAACATTCTCCCTTCCTCCTCCTTTATTTATTCCTGCTCGTTTATTGCTGAGCATGACATCACATGGTATGGAATATCCCTTTGGTCATCACGGGTGGGTTTGCCTATACATGAAGAGCTCCTAGGCCATCCTAGGTTGCACACCATCCAGCGGACAGTGAAATGGTTTCCTATCTACGTCATACTCCAATTAACTTACGGGCCCTCAGCTGGATTCATTGCTTCTCAAAACTCATCAGGATGTATTTGGTCCTTCAGGTCATCCAAATGGACTTGCACCATTCAGTTCTCCTGCTCTGTAAATGAGTAGGGTTTGGTTTCCCAGTATATACATGCAGATAATGGTGTGTCCTAAGTGAGCTGTAACCACACGAAGAGCAGGTCCTGGACCAGAGCAGCTGACTGCCAGCACTGTCCAAACACACTCCCCATGATAAGGATAAACCAAGAGGAAGAGCAGAGCTAAGAGGATGCCCCAATGCCTCTGGAATGGGTGCACAATGCTTTTGGTGGCCCCAGCACACAACGGTGAGCCTCCTTCTTGGGGCAGGCAAGTCTCCGCATGCATCTAGGGATGCCACAAGCCACACGGGATGCTGAAACGCAGCTCCTCAACTCCATCACAGAGGACACCAGGACGTAGCCACCTCCTCTGTGTTTTGCCCTTTTGCAGATTGACTTGCTCCATGCCCTCTGCTCCGCTGAATTGATCCACTGCCCATCTCAGCAAACAAATTGTCCTCCTGTCTCATTCATAATATGCTTCAGATAAAGCATGCTTCTGCCTGAGCGATTGCCCTTCAGGGGTACTTTAAATTGTCACAGTGCATAAGGCTTCCCCTGCAATCTGCATTTTCACAGTGATTGGTCTCCACAATGTCCCCTAGAGCCACACTTAGTGTATTTCTAGGGATGTAGACACTTCTCTTGCTTAAACGAATTGGCTAGGAAGGCAAAGCTTGCCTTAAAGCAAGTGCTTTCCACCTTCCCTTTCCCCCCATATCAGTTCTGCTTCTTCATCCTGAAAACCAGGAAAACCAAACTCCAAGTAGTCTTTCTTGATCTAGCCCTGAGAACCCACCAAATCAAAGCACAATCCACTCAAAACTGGGCAAAGATCTGAATTCTTGTGGAATCTGAGGATCAGCACCCATTGCAAGTTGTTTCATTGCTGCTCAAGGAGCATCATTTAGGATATCAATGAGGTTTAATACCCCTCAAAGCATGCTTTGAGTAGCCAGTGTGCCCAGGAGATACAATCTACAACTGGGACATCCCATCACAAGCTTGTCATTTACTCCACACCTAAAGAGGGTACAGAAATACTGCTGAAGGAGCAGCCATTGCTGCTGATGAACAGTGAGGAGCTCAGGTTTGAGCTTCTCTGCACCCTTCTCATGTATTTCCAGGAAACAGATCAAAAGCAAGCAGAAGGTGCTCAAATGCCACCCGGCCTGCATGTCTAGTGATGCTAGACCCCTTTGAACAGCCTGTGCGTGAAGGAACTAAGTGAAACACAGAGACAAGGCTGCTGGGTTTTGCTTGTGTTCATACAGATTTAGGAACTGAACCAGCTCCGCCACATGTTATTATTATTAGCACAAGAAAGCCCTAAAATGTTGTCTATTTTCGCTGTCAATCCTGGTAAGAAGCATCTCCCATGAAAGGGTGCTTCCAAGTTTGTGAAGGAGGGTTTCGGTGAGCAAGAAACTCCTCACATCAGCATTTGTCTTTGAATCTGCATATCACAGAATCCCAGACTGGTTTGGGTTGAAGGGACCTTAAAGCTCATCCAGTCCCAACCCCCTGCCACGGGCAGGGACACCTTCCACTAGAGCAGGTTGCTCCAAGCCCCTGTGTCCAACCCGGCCTTGAACACTGCCAGGGATGGGGCAGCCACAGCTTCTCTGGGAAAAGTCTGTGCCAGCGCCTCAGCACCCTCACAGGGAAGAGCTTCTGCCTAAGAGCTCATCTCAATCTCCCCTCTGGCAGGTTAAAGCCATTCCCCTTGTCCTGTCGCTACAGGCCCTTGTCCAAAGCCTCTCTCCAGGTTGACGCTGGCAGCCTCTCACTGCATGGTCTGCCTTGCTCACAGGCAGCAAGATTTGGAGCATGGGCTTGGCAGGATATTGCAAAAGCTGGGATCAGAGTTGCTTCCCAGCTGGAGTCTAAAATAACTACGAGATTACCTCCACAGGGGCGCAGGCAGCACGGTAATGCTTAGCCTGTTCCTTTCCTAGTGCTCCTTTCGTGCCTGCACTGGTAAAGAGATTCCCTGGAGTCAGCCACTGGCAGGAATATGGACAGCTCGGGAAAACAACTCCAAAACTGCAGGCAAATACTTGAAAGGCAGGATCAGACCTATAAACCTTCCTCCTTCTCCAGGGGTGGGGAAGGAGAAGCCTGTTCCTGCAGAGGCTGTTCTGCAGAGGTAAAGCTGATCTGGCTGATCACCCTTTGGGAATGAACTGAACCACATGGGACCACTGTAATACAGAGAGAGCCTCAGAAGAGTCCAGCCAATGTGTCTGTTATGCTCCACAAATGAGCTCAAATACAAGTTTCAGCCCATCCAAGCCCAACTTCCTTTGGTCCAGAAAAGAATCATCATCATGATAATAATATAACAGCAACAACAATCCCATTATTCAAAAGTACCTTCTAGAAGTGAGCTGGATGATGACTGAGATGATCCCTCATTCTTTATATCACAAGCCAGGCTTGGAAAGTCCTTGGACCTATCCAAAGGATACATAAATATATTTCTTCGGACAAGTGCCTTGCATCTAAAGCCCATTGTGTGTGAAGATCATGGGCACAGAAGGCTGTGTACCTGGCTAGCCACTGAACTCAGGATTGGGCCCAAAGCATTGCACGTTCCAGATGTTCCGAAGCTCCTGCATATTAGAAGAGACTTTACAGTTCTTCCAAGTTGTTTCCTTTTAATTAGATATAAGATAAGGTTGGGTATAAGGAAAAGTTCTTCCCTGTGAGGGTGCTGAGACACTGGCACAGGCTGCCCAAAGAAGTGGTAAATGCTCCATCCCTGGCAGTGTTCAAGGCCAGGTTGGACAGAGCCTTGGGTGACATGGTCTAGTGTGAAGCATCCCCGCCCATGGCAGAAGGGTTGGAACTGGATGATGTTAAGGTCCTTTCCAACCCAAACCAGTCTGGGATTCTATGATTTAAACCACAGCACTTTAATTAGCTAAACCAAAGGTGTCTCAGCTGCTCCCCAGTTAGTTAATTAAGTAGATAACTTTACACCCACTGTTAGAGGTGTTCCACAAGCAGCACCAACCCATAGCTCTCTTTTCACCCACCACAGGTACTCAGTATGCTCTGGCACTGAGCCGCAGCCAGCTAAAAGGACATGGGCCAGACGTGAACAAACACCACCTCCCCATGTCCTCCTTCATCTCTATTTAATGCATGAACCATCAGCAAGCATTCTGCTCTACTGCTCCCGGCTCCAGACCCCATGTATAATGGATGGTGCACGTAGGTGGTGTGGGCAAACACCAGCTTGAGCTTTTATAGCAATATTTACCTTGCTCTCTGCTGCCTTTGGGCCCTGGGAGACATCTGCTCCCGGCCTCTGTGATGCTGTTAGGGGACCAGAGCTTTCAGCCTCGTGGATGCAGGCAGCATCAGATGTCACCTCTCCCAGTGGGCTCAAGCCAGGAGCCTCCTTTTGCTGCAGGCTGGGATTCACTGCAGAGAAGCGGTGGGCATGAAGGTAAAGACATGAAGGAAAACATAAACCCACTTTGCTCTCCTCCTGCCCCATGTGTGTGCCATTACAAGCGCTAAATCTGTGCTGTCCCCAGTTATAACCCAGCAGGGTATGAAGAGAGCCCCAACGTTCTCAGCATCATGCCCAGGTCAGACACAGCCCCTGCTGTGGGTGAAGGGATGTTCCTTGAGAGGGCTCATCACCCAGGCTCAGCCCCTCTGTGCCACCCACCTCCATCTCCCCATGCAAGGTGTTTTTCTTCAGTGCCGGCAAGGCATCCGACTGGACCGTAAGTGGACTTGAGTAAGTCTTTGCTTGGGTTGTTCAAGCATTAACTTGACTAACAATAAGCTAGCTGCTCTAAGGTCTCCCCTTCAGGAGCCTTCTCTTCTCCAGGCTGACCCAGCCCAGCTCTCTCAGCCTGGCTCCAGAGCAGAGCTGCTCCAGCCCTTGGAATCCATGAATCCTCTTGGATCCATGTATATTTAGCTGCCCACAAGCACACAGCAGAGTCAACAGCAGGGCCAGGCACAGAGGAAGAGCCACGTGAATGGTGGCTTCTCCTTTGCTGCAGCTCACAGGAGACCTTTTGCTTCAGCCAGAGTCCCTGGGCTGGCCCAGTGCATTGAAAATCATTGCCATAAGGGCCCAGGGGAGGACAAGCAGCAGCTGGTGTGAGGAGAGGCATGAATTATGGATGTGCTGGTCTCCTTGGGGAGCAGGGGGCAGCTCCTGCTGCAGAGATGATGGCTTTTCCTCCATGGACCTGAACAGAAACACAGCACTTGACAAAATGATGCTGCGGTTGAGTAAAACCCATTGCCCTGGTAACAAACCCAGGCAGGCTGCAGTCCTCCTTAGGTCGCTTTAGCTGCTGGGAAGCTCTTGGGGCTGTGGAAACAAGTAGCAAGGAAGAGTTAAAACCCATCAGGGTATTTGGCGATGGCGTGATTGCCCACACATAGAATCATAGGATGGTTTGTGTTGGAAAGGACCTTAAGATCATCCAGTTCCAACCCCCTGCCACAGGCAGGGACACCTCACACTAGAGCAGGTTGCTCCAAGCCCCTGTGTCCAACCTGGCCTTGAACACTGCCAGGGATGGGGCAGCCACAGCTTCTCTGGGAAAAGTCTGTGCCAGCGCCTCAGCACCCTCACAGGGAACAACTTCTGCCTCAGAGCTCACCTGAACTTCCCCTGTTTCAGTTTGAACCCATCACCCCTTGTCCTATCACTACAGTCCCTGATGAAGAGTCCCTCTCTGCATCCTTGTAGCCCCCTTCAGACACTGGAAGCTGCTCTGAGGTCTCCACGCAGCTTCTCTTCTCCAGGCTGAACAGCCCCAATGTTCTCAGCCTGTCCCCACACAGGAGGTGCTCCAGCCCCTGATCATCCTCGTGGCCTCCTCGGGACTTGCTCCAACAGCTCCATGTACTTCTTATGCTGAGGACACCAGCACTGCACACAGTGCTGCAAGTGGGGTCTCATGAGAGCAGAGCAGAGGGGCAGGATCCCCTCTTTTGACCCGCTGCTCACCTTGTGGGGACGCAGCCCAGCACATGGCGGGGTTCTGGGCTATGAGTGCATGCTGCAGCTCATGTTCAGGTTCTCATCAAACCAACAGCTAAATACCCCTCACTCTACCCCC
Source organism: Strigops habroptila (assembly GCF_004027225.2). Taxonomy (NCBI): domain Eukaryota; kingdom Metazoa; phylum Chordata; class Aves; order Psittaciformes; family Psittacidae; genus Strigops; species Strigops habroptila. Next base: position 4,684,926 of record NC_044281.2, read on the forward strand.
AGCTCCCTGGAGCAACAAGAGCATCACAGCAAAGCATAACACAAAGCATACTATCGGGAAAGAGCTGCCGGGCTCAACACAGCAGCCGTAGGAACTGCCCATAGTTCCAGCCCCACAGACCAGCCTCAGAGGTGTGCACAAGCGAGCAGGGAAGGGACTCTTACTCCTGACATGGTTCTCAGCACAGTACAGCATGTCAGCGGCGTGGAAAAACTGGTACCCCATGCCACACATCCACAGCTCCGCCTCGGTGCAGCCCAAAACTATCTTCCCCCTGCAAGAGAACAAGAATGCACCCAGCTCAGAGGCAGAGCCAAGGTGGGACACCACACTGGCAGGCTCGGGATGGAATGGCCCGCTGGAAGCCTGCAGCATTACCCCTCCAGTGAGCTCTGCTGCTTACTTGGCATCACATGCCAAGGGGGTGATGTCTAGCTTGTGCTTTGTCCTGAAGATCATGTTCTTGGCGTGGACCTGCAGGATGGATGGGGCTGGAAGGAGGTGGAGATGGTAAAGAGGGAGAGCTGGGGTGGCAGTGCAGACTCATCTTCAGACCGTTTGTTCTGCCCATACAGGAATTTCAGCCTGCCTTGAAGGTGTAAAGCCTAGGAAGAGAGGAGAAGGTCAGTGCCACACAGAAAATGGGATGGAGAGAGAAGAGAGGGATGAGAGCTGCATGGGAAGCAAGCCACCTCCCTGCAGAGCTGAGGCACATCATCCCTTGTGATTTGACACTTGCAACTCCATTGATCCCACTAAAATAAGACAGAGGACCAAAGGGATGCTGTGCTGAGCAAGCTGGGGCTCAGATACACAGTGGTTGCAGGACCCAGCACATGCTACAGTGGCATCAGGGTGCTGCAGTTGAACTGAGCTATACCACACCAGGGATCAGAGTATTGCTTCTAAACAAGAGGCAGCCAGGCCTCTTTGTATTGAGTTTCCAAACTAGGGTGGGATGAGAGGTGGAAACAGGGTGGTTATGAAGATAAGAATCCCATTAACTTGCAGCAGAAAGGAGGAGGGATGAACACCACCTACTTGGTCCTAAGACACGCCTTTAGCACATAAACCCAGCCAAGCATGGGGAGGAAAAGCACTTTTGTTCAAGATCCAGCATCTTTGATAGGAGAGGAAAAAAACCCGCAGGGAGAAGTTGTAGGTACAGCCTAAACCTATGAAAACCAGCAGCAATATCTCCTTTGTTGAGCTAGAAGGGTGCTGCACATGGCAGAAGGGAGCACCGGGTCTTTCAAAGCCATCTTTTATGCTTCAGCAGCAGCACGAACCCCTCGGGGTGAGCCTGCACCCCTCTCCTGCTGCGAGGGGCACACCATGGGTCTGTACTCACCAGGAAGCCAGAGGAGTTATCTAGGAAGCAGCGGAAGCGGCACAGGAAGCTCCTTTCCAGAAAGGAGGAGTTTTCAGGGGGAATCTGATCCCATTTATAGGTGACAGCAGAAGAGCTGAGACCTTTCTCCTCTATGGGAGAAAGGGACCGAGAGAGGAGCAAGCAAGGATCCCCCTTCCGCAGCGAGGGCCCTACAAAGGGCTGGAGGTCCCTGGCATTGGGCACTGCAGCAGTTTGCGGAGCACAGCAACAGAAAGCCACAATCACAGACTCATAGAATCAACCAGGCTGGAAAAGACCTTTAAGACCATCAAGTCCAACCTTTACCCAATACACATGGTGCATGAGAGCTGGCAAAGATTTTTTTATGCAGCACAGCAACTACAGACCACTTGGTATCATTTTTAGTCCAGTTGGTGTTAGGATTACAGAAAGCGATGGAACTTTGGGATTTTGGTGTGTGTTACTGGGAGTGTGTAGTGGTAAACTACTCTGTGTCCCTTGTTAACGCCACCTATAAGCATGTATTTATTCTTATAGGGGATGATGACAAAGGAGCGACATCGCCAACAGAGTAAAGCTTGAGCACTGTAATGAAAACACTGCTCTTTTCATTGTGAGTTTTGTCGAAAGCAAATTGAAGATGCGCCTTTAACTTGTACATAGCTCAGAACGCTAAGATCAGCATGTGGGTTCATCCCAAATTGCCGATGAAATTTAAACAGATCAGCTTCAGCACACAGCAAGTACAAGGCTAAATTGCTTTTTCAACTCAAATTTGAACATAGGCTATCGATCTAGCAAATGCCCAGATCAAAAGTGTGTGTTCTTAAATTAGCAGCCACAGGCAACCAGTCAGCTAAGGTAGGATAGTATTTAAGAGTAAAAAGACACTCAATTTGTCCTAAATTGCAATGATCGTACAGTCTATGAATTTATACAACCAACACAGAAGACCACAATAGGATTAATACAGCCTTTCATCTCATATGCACAGTGGTGACCTGCTTTGATAGTTATTTTTGGCAAGTTGTATCTAATCTACAGTCTGACATTAGTAAATTGACTCATAGCTTATATATAGTTATATGGTTATAGCTTATATATATATAACTTATATATAGTTAAATGGTTATAGCTTATCTATATATAACATATATATTTATATCGTTATAGCTTATCACCAAAAAATGGGGTTTGGTTACAGTTCTGCATAAACATATTTTCATTTTTAAAGGTTGGCAAAGGCTTGTTTAATATTGCCATGATTAACTAAGACACTGGCCAGATTCTTCTCCATCCACACTTGCATTCTGATATGGGAAGCTCCCAGGTTTTATTTCTAGCCTTTACACTGAAACTACAATGTTTGGATGAAGCCACAAGGACACAAGCCCCAGGCAAGCAGTGCCAGGGACATGGGCTCCCCATGGGGAGCTACACATCTTGTGCCCATCAGGATGCCTGGCTCCCAGGCTGTGTTTACCTGCTGGAGAAGGCTCCTCCTTGGGAGCATGGGGTGAGTGGAGGGCCCAGTGCAGGTTACATTTGAATTCAGGATGGTCCTCAGTGTGGATCAGCTCAAAGATGCGCTGGTGCATGACATCTGCCTAGGGGAGAAAGCAATGCGTGAGCTCTGCAGCCTGTCCCCACCTGGAACCAGTCTGTCACAGCCCTAATTGGTCATCAGGGACTCTTCATCAGGGCCTGTATGGACAGGACAAGAGGGAATGGCTTTAACATGCCAGAGGGGAGATTGAGATGAGCTCTTAGGTGATTCTATGAGCCCTTGGAGTTGGTGCTCAACTAGGTCCCTGGCTGAATGAGGTTGGACACCCTCCACCGGAGCTGATGCTGATGGGGACAGCACATCTAGCTCCAAGGACTCCTCACCTATTTTGGGCCAGAGACCCCCATTCATCCTAAAGAGCCACTAGCATCAGCAATACAGCTCCACTCTGACATGCTCATCCCTGTCCTGACTTATGGGAGAAGATGAAAACATGGGTTTGGAAACCAAACAGCAACAAAGCCACCCCATCCTACACTGTTCCTGAGAGAACAACTCATCTGCTCTGGGACTTGCTCCCTCTGCCCAGGTCCTCATCTACCCTAAATGCTGGTGTGGGAGCAACACCAAACCACTGTAGGTAAGTAAAGGACTGCAGGTAAGTCCCACTTCCGCAGAAATCTCACCTAGTGCCTTCCAGGTTACCTGGGTGCATGGATACGTAAAGCATTGGAACCTTATGGGATTTACCAGGGATTACTCAGAGGAGTTTGGAGCCCAAAGGCAAACTGGGCAGGGATCTCACCATGGCATTACACAGTGGGGCCAGGCACCTCATAGCCTGTCAGCATCTGTGGGCTAGAGAAGCTGCTTTGACACTTCACAGCGACCACATCTGGCATCATGAGGTCAAAATTCACATGAGCAACGAGAAGCCCCATGCAACCCATCTCCCAAGAGCCTGTGGTCACTGCAGAGCTTCCTCCCTGCATGGAACTTGGGGCTATTCTTCACCCCCACACTGCAAACCCCCCCACAATGGGTCAGATGTGTCCCACCAACCTGATGAAACCCCAGATAGTCCTAAATGGTATGTGAGGAGTAGAATATCAATCCTTCTGCTGTCACCACCAGCACAAAGCCATTGAGTGCCAATGGGAGAGGAGGTACATGCTGCACTCACATTGCCCTTTTCCAGCAGGACAGAGAGTTCCATTATGCTTGGATATGGGTCACCCATGTCCTGGCTGGTCCCAGCTTGTGCCACCAAGAGAAAGGTATAAGGCAGGAGACAAAACATTGACTGATGGCCTCAAGCTGCACCAGTGGAGGTTTAGACTGGAGATTAGGAACAATTCCTTCCCTTGATGCTCTTAAAGGTCTTTCTCAACCTTGCTGATTCTATGGCTCATGTCTACCTGGGGGGCTCCACATGTAGTTCCTATGCTCCCCACAGCCCAGGAGTGCCTTGGCTTAGGTGTATGGCTTAGGATAGCACGAGGCTGGAAAAGCTGGGGGATGTTCAGTGGAGAGCAAAGCCACTGCAGGTCACTGCATGCTGCTAGCATTGGCTGGGCATTCCCTGCTGTTGCTTGGTCCATGTGGTAGGGGATAATCCTGCTGGTTTGGGAGGAACCTGCTGAGCTCCTGGCCTTGTTGGCATCCTTCCTGTCCTCCCCAAGTGCCAGAGGAGAGGCCTGGGGAAAAGTACCATGATGCTGTCCATGGGAAAGGAGCAAGGCCAAGGAAGGTGTTGCTTCTACTGCCTGCTCCTTTGCCCATTGATCAAGGTGACCAACCCAGCATTGGAAGGGGCCTTCCACAGTGGCAACAGAGAAGGTGAAAGCTTTAACACAGGAATCTGGATTTTGAAACCATAGTGAAAACATCCTACTTCTGAGAAGCTGTTTTCTTCCAAAGCAGAGTTGAAAATGGGCTAAGTCTGGTCCCTGGGCTTGGGGGGGAAACCACAGAATTTGTTTGAGCACTCTGGTTGACCTCCGAGTACCTTTTTACCTCTTCCTTTGGTCAGAGAAATGATTCAAGCCAAACTCACACCTAGCAACAACCTGCTGCAAGGCACTCATCCAGCTTGCACAGCACCATCCTTCAAAGCACCACATGGCAGCAAAAGGACTGAGCATCACTGTTCAGGATAGAAAGGGATGTCTGCAGCCGCATGCATCTGGGATGCATTTTAGTCACACAGGGGTCCTCCTGCAGCGCTCACCCCAGAAGCCCTATAGTTGCCCAAAGCTAAACCCATCCCTTACCACTAACCTGGCTGCGGGCAGGGAAGCCACAGTAGCCAGCCCTAGCCTGCTTTCCCCGCTTCCTAATGTATGGACATCAGGATTAATTAGGAGCTAGCATGTCATTTCAGCCAAGTCCAGCTACTGCTGCTGCCAACTCCTGTTTCATTGTCCAGGTCAGTGTTTCTCCCCCCTCTCCTTCCCTTTATTCTGGGCACAGACGCTCTCTCTATTTACTGGGGTTGATCTCAGTGTGTGGGAATCTGCTGCAGAGGTTAATTGGTGCTGCCAAGCTCACTTTAACCCTTTGAGCAGCTTCAGAAGCATTGCTCCATCACGCAGCAGCACTCTGTCCTTCCCAAACTGCACTGACCAGCAGGCAGGCTCAATACCCTGCCCACCTGCACTGCCATGCACCCGAGAGGAGCTTCTCAGCCTTGGTCCCTTTAGAGAAGGATTTCGATGCTTAACCTCAGTGTAAGAGCCTTTCATCTGCTGAGATTATTGCTGGACTCAGCCTTGGTGGAAAAGGACCAACCACAGTTAGTGGAGGGGAAGGGAAAGATGAGGATGAACCAAGAGATGAGACAAAGGAAGTTGGGATGTCAGAGGTGGAAGTAGTTTTACAAACAAGGAGGAGTATTTGCTTGGGGCATGGAGGCAGGTCCTGAGCGCCTGCAACATCTGGCATCACACAGACACCCCTGGGATGGGTAAATCTAAACCCAGAGCTTTTAACACCCAGCTTGGGACTTCTAAAAGGGTGGCATCAAACTTTGGGAGATGATGAGCAGGACATCAGTCCCCAACAAGCCCTCCTGAGCACTGTTGTGTTATATCCACAGTGGAAACCCCCCAGGTTTTTGGTTATTAACCAGCCTGGGTTCAGCATTTCTCTCACTAAACACCACGATCTCTCCATATATCCTGTGTATACGGGCTGAGCATATAGCCCATCAGCACTTATCTGTGTCCTCAGTGTCACTCATCACTGCCTGAAAATCAGGGAAGACTTCCATGGCTTTTTCTTCCTTGATTTTACCAGTGTCTGGACAACAACCTTGAGCCGGGACCCATGTGCCCACATTGAAAACCACACTGAAAACATCTTGCTCTGCTTGGCTCCTGCATTACACCTATTTTACACACAAGGTGCATAAAGCAGAAGAGCTGAATCTCCCTGCTCAGAAATCCAGTGTTGCTTCCGCACAGGCAATTTACAGATGGTGGGTTCCTCCAGGCAGGATGGGAAAAGGAGAGAAGCACCATTTCCTGTCCCAGAGACCTGAAGAGGTCTTAAATCTCTGCTCAGTCACAAGCACCATGAACTATACGACGTGAAATCACTGCTTCACCAAAACATCCTGCAATCAGTAACGGAACAACCTACTCTTTGGGTAGAATTCCAAGGATCTGGAAAGGGCACAGGTGGAAAAACCCCTTCAAGGCATCTGCCAGGGAGAAGCACTAACCTGTAGGAGCAGCTCACCCTCTGGTGCCGCTGCTGAGCCCAAAGCTGGTCTGTTGCCACGATCTCCATCCCTCTCAGCTTCTTTGGCACCATGATTCTTTAGAGCCACTGCACAAAGCAAAGGGAAGGGAGTTAAGTGCTTCAGTAACACACACAAGCCGCCACCACCACCATGGACCTGGCTGCAGAGCCAGACAATGCTGTGCCAGGGGAAGCTGTGATGTGGTCAGCCCTTTGCTTCACCCATCAAAAGAGGTGATTTTAACATCCCAGCTCACCAGACCCTCATCTTTCCTTCCCTTCTCTCCACCCAGACCTTCAACAACCTACAAGTAAAGATGCAGTTAAAAGAAAAGAAGCTTCTATCAAGTCCCACAGGCTATTCTGCCACAAAACGCCTTTTAGGTGAGAGGAAGAATATCTCCTCCTGTCCAGCCCCATCTCCAAGGAAAGAGCTCCCTGCCCACATTTTCCTCCCCATAGGAGGAGGATGCTTTCTGCACCGTGGTGCTCCTCATGCACTAGGCACCCACATGGCTCCCCAAGTCCCTGCTGCCTGGCCCTATGCTGTCACCCCCACGGAAGCAGGAGGACTAGGGGGGCTCATGGGGGTGGGTTTTCTCCTCCATCCCAGCCTGGGAAGCTGTTTCACATGATGCTGAAGGGACACCTCGCCAGCTCCCAGGTTTGCCAGTGAACTCCTGAACCTGCTGGGGCTTTGCAGACCTGAGAAATCACTGCTCCAACCAGCTGGTATTAACATTTTTGAGAGGATATCTCCCAGCCCCCTTCCCTCAACATGGAAAAACCTCCACGTGGGAACAGAGCTCCACATCAGCAAACTGATGACTGTGAAGGAGGAAAATGAGACAACTCAGACCCAAACCCACACATGCAGGAGAAGCAGCAGAAGGAAACCAAACTGCTTCATGGCTCTTCAAGCCACCACCCCTGCTGGCATCATTTAAAGGAGGTGAAAAAACACTGAACTCAGCTGCAAGTGATGGCAGGGACTCTGCATGGCAATTGTTAGTCTGAGCAGGTTGGGGGGGGAAAGGGAAAGATGTTTTGGTAATGATGCTCCCTGAAAGCTTTCTGCTGTAGGGCTCAATGGCCCAGTGTGCATCATAGAATCCCAGACTGGTTTGGGTTGGAAGGCACCTTAAAGCTCATCCAGTTCCAACCCCCTGCCACGGGCAGGGACACCTTCCACTAGAGCAGGTTGCTCCAAGCCCCTGTGTCCAACCTGGCCTTGAACACTGCCAGGGATGGGGCAGCCACAGCTTCTCTGGGCAGCTAGCAAGTGGCAAAGACTTCTTGAGTTTCCTTTTGCTTCTTCATAATGGACATTGCAGTTTTACTTCCCATTTCATAATTACCTGCCACAGCTCCCCATTAGCACACTGAAGAGACGAATTATTTATCCCTTGCCTCATGGTGTGGATATGCTGCCTTCAGTGAACACGCGTGGTGAATAATGGATGCCCTGTTGAAAGATCTAATGGCACTTTTAAAAGCAAGGACTACGTGTAGCTTTCCCTTGCATCACTGAGGGCACTTGGGTCTCAAAGGGAGAAGCACGTGCAGAGGTTTAAACTAGGACAACAAGGACCTGCCAGGCTTTCCCTTCTTCTTGCACCATCAATAGTGGTTTGAACTCTCTCACTCCCACCACTCATCCAACAGGAGTTTTAGGTGTGCATCACAGAATCAACCAGGTTGGAAAAGACCTTTAGGATCATCAAGTCCAACCATTCCCAGCACTGCCAAGGCCACCACTAACCCATGGCACTGAGGGCCTCGGCCACACGGGGTGTGAACACTTGCAGGGACGGTGACTCCAGCACTGCCCTGGGCAGCCTGTTCCAATGCCTGAGCACCCTCTGGGGAAGGAATTGTTCCTCATCTCCATCTAAACCTGCCCTGGTGCAGCTTGAGGCCGTTTCCTCTTGTCCCATCCCTTGTCCCTTGGGAGAAGAGACCATTTCAGTCTGAAACCTTGACCTGGGGTTTCCTGCCTGCTCTGCTCCCATGCTGGGCTTGAGAGACCACAGTTGTTTGTCAGCAGCAGAGCAAGCAGCCACAGAGAGTCCTTCAACACCTTCCTACAGCTACTCTTGTGGGAGCTAGGGAGAAATACTTGGCAAGGAATGCACCCAGCAGGAAAACCGCCTACCTAAGGGAAGTCACAAGGCTAAGGCTTAAACTGTTCCTCCAAGGCCAGCTCATTACCCAGGCAATGAAAAGAGCAGGATGGTCACAGGACTAGGCTTTATTTTCTTAAACCATCCCTTAGGCTTTCCCTGCAGTACATGGCCAAACAGCTTGAGAGGTGGGAGAGCAAAGTGAACCCATTGAGCAACATCAATCACCTCTAAACAACCACACATCAATCACCTCTAAACAACCACACATCAATCAATACACATCCCAACCTCAAGCCCTTACCTCTAAGCAGAGATTTTGGGGCCACGGTTGTATGGTCTATAATAACTATATAATTTAAAGCCCTTTTCCGATCTGAAAGGCTTTTGGGCCATCACAGCTCCAACAATAAGTGTCTGGATTCATTTAAAGGGTTCAGCTCAGCATTGATTCTACAGAGATTTTAAGAGGGCTCCCAGAAAACCCCCAAATCCTCAATTCCCACAGGAGTGTTAGCTTTTAAAACCCATGGGAGAGGCAAACTGTTTTGGATTTGGACACATGACACTAAGCTTCCATAGAAAACATACCATGTGTAGCTCAAACCCATATACAGCCCAAAATGAAAGCTACATCTACCCTCCAATCCATGATGACAGACTGTGTAATACATCTTGAGCCCAAAATTTCTCACGCCATGATACACAGAACCACAGTTATGGTTGGAAAGGACCTTAAGACATGCCAGGGTATTTTCCTCCTCTCCTCCCAGCCACAGAGGCATCCGAGGTGCCAGAGGCCATGCTTTGGCTGCTGGCAAGCCCAGGTCTCTAAGGAGGATGCTGCACACAGGTAAAGGTTCATCTTCATCTCCAAGGAGCCCCATTTCGAAGCAGAATGAGCCCATTACTGGCTTCCAGCGAGGTTCAGACACGCACCTCTTGATGAAAAGCACAGCTTGGACAACCTTCCCAGCACACTGCAGGAACAAACCATGACATACACTTCTCCAAACAGAACCCTTGCCCATTTTAAGGTCTGCCAATTGACTTCCCATCAGGCTTTTAAGTGGACCAAGCAACACGGATGTTATCCATATGCCATGTAGCCTTGAAAGCATCTTCCTTTTTTACTCACAAATCACCACGCAGGGCAAAACCTTCCCCTGGAGCATCTTCCCTTCTTCTCTCCCCCTGTCCAGAGGGAGGCAAAGGAAACAGGGATCCAGCAGTGTTTGCCAAGCCCTAGCATCAAGGGGAGGAAGGAGGAAGGATTAGAGAGGAGCAGCTCACCAGGCACCACCAGGCTAAGCTGCCAGCACCCATCTGGTGTGATGTGACATGCAGACCCCAGCATGGTGGCACCAGGCACCCAACAGCAGGACAAGGGGTAGGAGAGAGGGAGGAGAAGGTGGCAGGAGGGAGGCTGCTTGGCTTTGCTTCGCCACTCCAGAGGTGGTCCTCAGCATCAGGGAGGAGAGAAAAAGGGGGCCTGGCTCCTCAGCTTTGGGAATTGGCAGCACTGCAGCACCTCTACCAAGCTACAGGTACTGGAAGAGCCTCCCGCAGAGCAGAGAGGAAGGGTGAGATGCTGAACAAGGATTAGAATCTGTCTTACCAAGGGGGAATAAAGAAATAAGACGTTTGGGGGAACTGCCATAGAGGAAGAGAGACCTGGAGAGGAAAAGAGAAGGCAGAAGACCTTAAATCAACTCACACTGATGCTTGGATAGGACTCTTCATGTGGAAGTCAACTTCAGTTCCTTTCGGTCCTCCTAGTCCAGGTTAATGGTGCTGGGTTGTTGGGGTTAATGCTGCTTTACCCAGGAGGATGTGATGTGGGATGGGCAGGACCACTGGCGTTATGAGTCCCTGATGGGACATCTCTCCCCATGTGGAACAGTTCTGGCTGCTTTCAATGAACACAGGAACACCCCAAACCACTCCTGTTTTCTGCTCCAGTCTCACCCAGAACTTGTCAGCATTCAGCAGCTAAAACTGTCTCCTCGGATCCCTTCCTAAGGTGGACTTTATGCCAGGCCCAGCACAGCTTGTCAGACAGCAGCATCACTCCAGCATTCCCACTGAATGGAATAAAGTCATTTCAAGTGACTTGATTTTGCAGGTGAGCTGTAGAAGGGACTCAGCTGGGTCTGCAATCACTGTTTGCATCTCGAACGATGAGGCTTTTCCTCCTCCCCACTCAATTACAGCAACCTGGAATTCCCATTTCTCACAATGCAAACCCAAAGTAACCCACTGTGGCAGAGATGCGGGAATGTCAAACCCAGGATGCACGGAGCAGTTGGGACCATGGCCCCCTGGGTCATCCCATGGTCACCCTTCATCCCAGCACAGTCCCCACTGGAGAGGATGACAAGCCCCAAAGCAACTTCTGGTGTGACACTGGGTAACAAGACCAGCCATAAACAAGCTGCTCTAGTGGAAGGGGGTCCTACGCTTCAGAGCAGATGGGTTTTAGGCCACACGTTCAGCATTTCAAAGGCTAATGCAGCAGAGCTCCTTTCCAGGGCAAAACCAGTGTGGAAACCACAGCTGATACAGTCAAACAAATTGACCTAACGCTGTAAGGCAAACAACTCCTCTCTGAGGCCATTTGTTTGTTGTTTCATGTACTTGCTGATCCTACAAGCACAGTTTAAAGGAGAGTGGGAATTCAATACATCCATTGGCATTCAACACATCCAATGCTTTGGAGTTAAAAGGAGAAGTTAAGGTCTTTCTGAGGCCATATGGAGCATTCTCAAGCCACTGTGATTTCACCAGGAAAATGCAGGGCTGCCTAAATCACAGAATCCCTGGTTTGTGTTGGAAGGGACCTTAAAGCTCACCCAGCTCCAATCCCCTGCCACGGGCAGGGACACCTTCCACTAGAGCAGGTTGCTCCAAGCCCCTGTGTCCAACCTGGCCTTGAACACTGCCAGGGATGGGGCAGCGCAGCTTCTCTGGGCAGCCTGTGCCAGCGCCTCAGCACCCTCACAGGGAAGAATTACCCTCCTGTGGGCTTTTATTAATTGCAACCATTATAGCCCAGTGGAATGCAGACGTCCCTTTAACACAGTCTATTTTAAAAAGTTCCTAAATCCAATGTAACCACACACCAGGTAATTGTTATGCATTGTAAGCACACTGAGTGTTCCACCAGTCTGTTATAACAGGAAGAGTCACTTGAACAGCGAAACTTCCCACCCTGGCTGCACAAATCACTGCTACCTGCTCCTGTCCAAGAACCCACAGACAAAATCAACTTCATCTAATTCCAAACAAGATCCCTCTAATTCCAAACAAGTGTGAGCTCTGCTTCTGCCCAGGCACGATGCATCCCGAAGCCTTGCGGCTTGAGATTGCAAAGCGAGAACAGGCAGCGTGAGAGAAGGAGAAAGCAAAGGAGTTTTAGGGTGTAAAGAAGGGGGATAACGCTCCTGCCGGCGATGCTCCTTAGCGCTGAAGAAGCTCTTGGCACGGAGGTAGCCGGCGCTGAGGCGCTGGACCGACAGCTTGTGCAGCCCGGCCACCACCTCCTCGGCGAAGGGCAGCAGCCACGGCAGCCGGTGCCGCTTGGACGGGCTGGACGTGCCGCTTTCCGCCGGACCCGCTCGCACCCTGCCAAGGCAGAGCCGCGTTACCGGTCGTGTCTCCTCCCTAGCCCTCCCCGGGACCCTTCCTCTTGTCCCCCCGCCGCTAACTCACGCCCGGGGCACCGGTTTCCTCCGCTTGCGCCCCACGCACATGGCGGGGCCGAGAGCTCAGCGCATCCCGGCCCGAGCACGCTGCGGCCGCCGCATCCCGACCCGCATGGAGATGGGGAGGAAGCGGCCCCGCCTCTGACCCCGCCCCGGGAGAGGAGGGGCCGGGGGTGGGAAGGGGTGATGATGATGGATGGGGTGAGGACCTCAGAGCAGCTTCCAGTGTCTGAAGGGGGGTACAGGGATGCTGGAGAGGGACTCCTAATCAGGGACTGTGGCGATAGGACAAGGGGTGATGGGTTCAAACTGAAACAGGGGAAGTTCAGGTTGGATCCAAGGAAGTTCTTTACTGTGAGGGTGCTGAGGCGCTGGAATGGGTTGCCCAAGGAAGTTGTGAATGCTCCATCCCTGGCAGTGTTCAAGGCCAGGCTGGGTGGAGTCTCGGGTGACATGGTTTAGTGCAAGGTGTCCCTGCCCGTGGCAGGGGGATGGAACTAGATGATCTTAAGGTCCTTTCCAGCTGTAACTGTTCTATGATTCTATGAGGTGGTGATGGGTGGAGAGGGTAGAGGAGGGAATTTGGGGTCTGAAGAGGCATTAGGAGGTGAGAGGAAACACAGGGCTGATGAAATAGGCAAGGGACTTTTACAAGGGCCCTTGTAGTAGGACAGGGGGGAATGGCTTTAACCTGCCAGAGGGGAGATAGAGATGAGCTCTGAGGCAGAAGCTCTTCCCTGTGAGGGTGCTGAGGCGCTGGCACAGACTTTTCCCAGAGAAGCTGTGGCTGCCCCATCCCTGGCAGTGTTCAAGGCCAGGTTGGACACAGGGGCTTGGAGCAACCTGCTCTAGTGGAAGGTGTCCCTGCCCATGGCAGGGGTTGGGACTGGAGGAGCCTTAAGGTCTCTTCCAACCCAAACCAGGCTGTGGTTCTGTGGTTCTATGTTGGCACACCAGGATGATTGTCAGCATGACTGTGTGCACATCCATGTGTGTGCCACTGCAAGGGTGCGTAGTCTGCATCAGGGTGCATGTAATAAGTCAGCGCACACATGTGCATGGCAGTGACACTGAGGAAGCTCCTTCCAAAACACTCACCAGGTCCCCGGGCCAGGCTCTGAGCGCGATCAGAGCACAAAGACACAGGGCATCAAGCTGTGTTCTCATTGCCTTTAGCACCAGAGGGTGTCCACATTGCTGTGTTCCCCCCCAAAAAACACCCCGTACAAGGCAAAGCACAACCTTTCTCCATCCATGGTCCCAGCCCCATGTCTTGCTGGGTGCAGGAGGAGAGAGAGAGAGCCAGGACGGTCCTCCTCCTCCAGCAAAGGCCCAGACAAACCAAACTGGGCACTAAGCCTAAAGGAGGCCTTTTCCCACACTTGCTCAGGCAAAAGGGAAATGGACAGACGCTGTTTCAAGTCAAAACCAAGCACGACCACTGTACAAAGCAAATTGCCTTTTAATACATAACGAAACACAAGGGGTGAGTTTCAGGACATCTTTTCTTCTTCCCAGCATCAGCCGCCTGCCAAGGGCAACACAAAGAAATCACAGACCGTGAAATGAGAGGCTGCCACGAAAATAGATGTTCTCTGTGAAAATATCTAACATAGAAAGAGATAGCACCCAAGTAACTGAGCACCAGGGACCTGGCTCTGCCCCAGCCTGGTGGGGTGCCCCCTCCCAAAGGCACCTCTTACAGGACCAGGAGCTCTTGGCACCCCCAGCTGAGGCCATGCACTTCTTCACATCATCTTCATCAGGGACTGCAGCGATAGGACAAGGGGAATGGCTTTAACCTGCCAGAGGGGAGATTGAGATGAGCTCTGAGGCAGAAGCTCTTCCCTGTGAGGGTGCTGAGGCGCTGGCACAGACTTTTCCCAGAGAAGCTGTGGCTGCCCCATCCCTGGCAGTGTTCAAGGCCAGGTTGGACACAGGGGCTTGAAGCAACCTGCTCTAGTGGAAGGTGTCCCTGCCTGTGGCAGGGGGTTGGAACTGGATGAGCTTTAAGCTCCCTTCCACCCAAATCAGGCTGTGGTTCTATGATCTTACAAGTGCCAGGACAACAAAGGCTAGTGAGTGGAGTCCATCTGGTGGCATTTTGGGTCTGCTGATTTGTAAGGCTTCACATCACGGGCACTCAGGTCCCTGCCCTGCCCAAGGTGCTCCTCCAGATCTGTCTCCAGCATCACTCTGCTCCCAGCATGAAGCCAGGGGATGGACCCTTCCCAAGTCCCATCTTGCCCATCAAGCAGCCCCAGCACAGTGACGCAAAGCAGGGCATGAAGGAAGAGACCCAGGGAGATGAGACCACCCCACACCAGGACACTTGATTTTACTCACTTGGCAAACCATACATGCTTAACACTGGTGTGAAAGGCAGAAGGGATGGTGCTCCCAACCGCTCTGACTCAAGGAGGAGCTTGGCTGGAACTTCCTCACCCTGCTGCCCAGAAAGGCCTCGACAGGTTGGTACCCACCTCTCCCAAGGCTGTTGAATAGCCCAAACCCCTGAGCTGCCTCTGCTCTCACCAACTCCACCTCCCAGAGACACCCTGCAGATGCTGCTGAGCTTCTCTCCAAGTGCTTGATAACATCCCCTTTTCTAGAGAAACAGGGAAAGGAGATGAAGAGTGCAGGGGATGGGAGCAAGAACCAGAGCACAGGCACTCAGGCAGGCCGGAATGCTGCAGAGAACCCAACATGGCAAGGGTGGTCCGTGCACACACAGAGGTGACGAGGAGCCCATGCTGCATTGAGAAGCAGTGATTCAATGCTACATTGCATGTAAAGCAGCAGGTCCATCTGCCAGAGGCTGCCACGAGCACATAGGCCAGCAAGCAGGGTGTCCTTCCTTGGATCCTAAGGGTCTGCCATCCTCCTTGCTGGCGTGGCTGCATCTCCCTGAAAGACCTGTTAAAAACCCAACTAAATGAGCAAATAAAATACTTCATCCTAGGCTGCCTGAAAGCTCTGCTAGAGCACTTCATTTCATGCACTGGAAGAAAAAATTCCCGAGACCAGGAAGCACAGGGCACCACTCAGAGGTGGTGCATGGCCAGGGTAGCTCCCAATTGCTGGTGGCTCTTCAAAATGTGGCTCTTAGTTCACAGTGAGGCTTCAAACCCAGGCTGCCCACAAAGGATGCTGTGCCTGCATCCCCTGGGTATCACTGCTTGCTCCATCTATGAGAGCTGGGCACCCCTCAGGTCCTGCAGCCCTCACACCTCACCTTGAGCTGGACCTCACAGGCACACAGAGGCTGCCCACTCATGAAGGAGGATGCTGATGGGAAGCCAGGGCCTTGCTCGAGTGCTCCTGCACCCACCTTTGCAGGGAGAGATGCTGAGAACCTCAAATCCAAGCCTGGTGATGCTCCAGGGTGGCTCTCACTGCGGCAAGGCAAAGCACCCGGATGCTGGGGAATGGATATCTTAGGGGTATCCCAAAGGAAGCTGCTTTCATGTCTAAAAAGGCTATTTCCATACTGGCACTCAGGCAGCACAACGTGGTCTGGCTGGTGGGCAGCGGGACCCACACTGGACCCCAACAGGAGGCTGCTGTGTTGCACTGGACCTGCTCCACCGCAGCAAGGAGCTGCCCCAGCCTGCAGCAGCCACTGCTGGTACTGCATGGACCACTTGTCCTCCTGGAGCACTGCCTGCTCCCCTTCCCAGGACAAGCTGGGCTCCAGGTGGGATATTGGGAGCTGTTTGGGGAAGCCACCATCCTCCGGTGGTGCTTGTGCAGGGAGAGCAGCCTCGTCCTCATAGAGGTCCCCAGGAGAGAACAAGGACTCGTGCAAGCCCTGTTCAGGGCAAGCAGCAGGCTGGGAGGGCAGCAACCACAACCCATCCCCTGGGAGGCTCTTGGGGCTGCCAGCCAGCAGAGGTTGGGACTCCACATGTGTTCCTGCTGCTTCCAGATGTGTTGGAGCTATCCAAACCTCCGGATGGCAACCTCCAGGAGAAGTGCTCTGCCCCAAAGCATTGCCTGGGTTTGCCTGGACAGGGACATTGTGCCACTCGGTCACCGGTGTGTTTGAGTGCAATGGTGCTGGGCAGCTTGAGCCCACCAGCTTGCCCCCAGGCTGGCTGCGATCAGTAGGAACAGTGTTATCCACAGGAACAGAGGTGGGAACTCCTGCTTGAAGCCCTTGTCCTGGCCTTGCCAGCTGAAGTGCTACAGGGGACTTGCTGCTGGAGACTGGGACATCCAGAACAGTGCCCCCCACCAGCCCAGCTGGGTTAGACAGAACCTGCTGCTCTGGTTGAGCAGAGCTAATGGAGACCAGAGAGACCGCAGCATCTTGGCCTTGCGGACCGGGTGCCTGGGGCTGTGGCAGGGCTTCAAACACTGAATGAGTTGCCCAGCAGTGCTGGAGATGAGCTGCAGCACCGTCCTCCTCATTGCAGGGTGATGCAGTGCAGTGTGGGAAGGCCATGCTCTTCCCAGCATCCTGCCCAAGGAGCATCTGCTTCATGTAGGATGTCACTTCAGTGCCAACCTCCTGAGCTGGTGGCTCCTCCTCTGCACCCAAGCTGAGCAGAGCCTCCTCCCACCGCTGCAGCTCTGCAGTGTCCATGTTGAGGCTGTGCAGGGTCCGAGATGTGTTTCCATCCATCTCACTCTTCTCAAAGAGGGTCTCAATAACAACCATGAGGGAGTCACTGTCCTCCTTGGCATCACAGACTCCTTCATCCTGGCTCAGTCCATTGGGCTCAGCGATGAGCTCTGGCAAGAACTGAGGCACGTTATCACCATGGGAGCTGTATATGGATGTATCCTGCTCCATCACGGCGCCAGGAAGAGGGTTGGGGTCTACCAAGCACTGCTTCGGGAGGGAGTTTGCTTGTGTCTGCAACTCCTCCTTTGCCTGGAAGGAATCCAGGGGCTCAGGAAGTTCATTGCCGTATAAGATCGCTTCCCCCGTGACGAAGGTAAAAGGCAGCTTCAGGTTTCTCTTCCGCAGATATTCCTCTCCTTCTTCATCCCTTCAGAGCAGAGGGAAAAGTGATGGAAACACCATAAGCACTTGCTTCTACAAGGCACCAGACAAAACCACCCTCTCAACAGTGAGACAGGAGCTCACAGCCCTGCCCTGGGTTTTCTAAAGCAAAGGCTGCTCAATTGGGCTGGCTACAGTGCTAGTGGTGGAGGACTGGGGCTCTGGGAAGGGCTCAGGGAAGGGCTGTGTGTCCAGAGCTCATCCCAGGCAGGAATGAGCATAGAATCATGGAATGGTTTGGGTTGGAAGGGACCTTAAAGCTCATCTAGTTCTAACCCCAACTTCTGCCTAAGGTCTAATCTAACACTGAGAGCATTGCAGGCAGATGGAGACCCAGAGATACTCACGAGAGGGCTCGCTGCCGGGCAATGATGCAGTCGGGCTTGCCCCCCTTGTACACCAGCCTGGCACTGCCCTGCAACCATACCCAGGCACCCTTCTTGGTCAGCAGCCGGAAGACTGTCATCCCGCTCTCCCCTGTCTTCATCACTGGGGCAGGGAGACAAGAGAGGCAGCAGGGACATGGTTACTGCAGGGGGACAGGGTGCCACGAGCTTGAGCATCATCTCATACCCGTGCTACGGAGCAATGTGGGACACAGCTGGCATGGCGCAACCAGTGCTGTCCCTCTGCCAGTTCCAGGCTGGGAAACACAGCCCCACCAAGGAGCAACAGTGCTGGGGAGCCATGAGAACCCCCCCAAACGCCCTCATCCCAAGGTGTCCCCCCCCAACACTCACTTCTCATGTGGATCTCGGCACAGTACATCATGTCGGCGGCGTGCACAAACTGGTACCCGGACCCCCTCCTGCACAGCTCTGTTTCTGTGTACCCCAGGACAATCGTCCCCCTGGAAACATGGGGAACAACAGTGATACCAGGGATGGATTCCCCAATTGCATCCCACCAGCTAGACACAATCCCCTGCCCAAAAGCTTCCCAGTCTGGGTACCGCAACTCTCCATCCTGGGCTGAGCTGCATCCCCTTTCCCACAAAACCACCCCATTCTGGGTTTGCTGGGCTAAAATCCAGCAGCCAAAAAGTGCTGGCACCCAGTTAATCTGCTCCTCATGTTACTGGGGAGCTGCAATGGATGGACAAAAGCATCAGACATCTTGCCACAGGAGTTGGGTCGGAAGTGCCCTGCTCCCATTGGGCTCTGGTTTTTCCATCGGGAAGTTGAGATGCCCTACCGGGAATCACAGGCTGTGGGCGTGAAGTCCAGCTTGTGCTTTGTCTGGAAGATCATCATCTTGGTCTGAAGCTCCAGGATAGAGAATGGCTGAAGGACAGTTGCAATGGCGAAGAAGACAAATGGGGACCTGCCTGATGGTGACTTCTGCTGCCCAAGGAGGCACTTCAAGCGCCCATGGAAACTCAAGGCCTTGGAGGGGATTAGAAAACCTGGGTGTGAACAGGGTGATGGGGACTGACTGCGCTTCCTCCGCATGGGACAACAGTGGTCCCTTGGGAGCAGGCTGGGGGGTACCACAGAACCATGGAGGGGTATCCCGGTATTACCAGAAATCCCGAGGTGGCATCCAGCAAGCAGCGAAAGCGGCAGGTGAAGCTTCTCTCCATGAAGGAACACTCCTCGGGGCTCGATGTGGTGCTGCATCCAGCCAGCAGCTCCATGGGAAAGGCTGGGAAACCAAAGGGAAAATGAAGCCTTCCAAGGTGTCCATACCTCAAAGCCTTGTAGAACTGCTCCTGGTGGAGACTTTGCTGCTCGAATCATAGAATGGTTTGGGTTGAAGGGACTTAAAGCTCACCCAGTTCCAACCCCCTGCCACGGGCAGGGACACCTTCCACTAGAGCAGGTTGCTCCAAGCCCCTGTGTCCAACCTGGCCTTGAACACTGCCAGGGATGGGGCAGCCACAGCTTCTCTGGGAAAAGTCTGTGCCAGTGCCTCAGCACCCTCACGGGGAAGAGCTTCTGCCTTAGATCCAACCTGAACTTCCCCTGTTTCAGTTTGAACCCATCACCCCTTGTCCTATCGCTACGGTCCCTGATGAAGAGTCCCTCTCTGCATCCTTGTAGCCCCCTTCAGACACTGGAAGCTGCTCTGAGGTCTCCACGCAGCTTCTCTTCTCCAGTGAACGGGCCCATGATCTTCACCAGATGGGTAGTATCATCCCAACTTTGCCATGGGAAGGCAAAGTCCTCTTGCCCCTTCAGACAGGAGCAAGGCAACAAGCTGCTCCCATTGAAATAAATAGGATTTCAAACCCTGAAAAGCAAAAAGGTTTGGGGGAAGTGTCCCCATCCCTATAGCACAGCACAAACCTGTTGATGACAGCCATGAGATGGTTGCAAGGCCCAAAGGGAAGGCTATAGGATGCTCCTCAGCACAGGCCTGTGCTTGGAGGCTGTAAATGCCAGCAAGAGGGTTTTCCAGCACGCGTTTGGCCACGCAGAGGGATCACCCTGGCACTCACCGTTCTGGCTGCTGCTGAACACTGGAGTGCTGTGCAGTTGTTGGTGGAAGGCAGCTCTGTCATCTGCATGGATCAGCTCGTACACACTCTGGTAGATGAGGTCCGACTGGAATGACACAAGGAGAGAAGAGTGCTTGATGAAGGAGGGCCTGGCAGGGGTGTGTGGAGGGCAATGCAGCAGGAGCCTTTCCTTCATGGGTACTAAAAGCACAGGGAAGGAGCGTAAAGAGGCAAACACAAAGCTTTGTGTGCCTTGAGGACCAGGAACCTGCTGGTTTTTAGGGAGGGTGGCTCAGGAAGGAGGAAAAGGGAGCAGAGAAGGGGCAAAAGCTTCTGACACTGTGGGAACAGCTCAGAGGTTTCTACAAGCAATAGAAATGGCAATGTCCGAGTAAGCGCAGCTGCTCAGGAGCATCACACTGCTCATATCCCCAGCATCCTCCGGCCATAGCCAAGCAGAGCTTTCCAGCCTGTTCCCCACAGCAGCAAAGCTGAGGTTCTCCTGGTGTCCCCTAGCCCTTCCAAGGATGTTCCACACTGGCTCTGGCTCCTGATCCTTAACCACAGCCCATGGGAAATGGACTCCCAGCCTACTCTTTGGGAAGCTTTGCTCCCCATCTGTGGGGTATCTTAGCCTCTAGTATCTTCTCAGGACCAAATTCAGACCCAAGGCCAGAAGGGTTGTGGGTTGTCAGAGGGGAATGTGTTGGTGGGGTACAAATTGCAGCCTCCAGCAGCACACTTTGTGTTGCCATCCCTGGCTCTCCGCTTTGTTTCTCCCACAGGATCAATGCGCAAACTAATTCCAAGGTTGATCAAAACATTTTGACCAAACCAAACTATTTTTCTCCTCCCACCACCAACTTATGCAGAGGGATTTGGTGGTTTAACAAGTGGGTTTGTATGGGTTTTAACTCCAAACCTGTGGGAATCTCTATCCCAGCGCAAGCCACCTTCCTTAAGCGGGCCACCAGGAAAGATGGACATGCTGATATTGGGCTGTAAAAGCCACGCACCAAGAAAACCAGCAAGTCCTCACATCTCCTGCCTCCCAACACAGCCCCCTTTCTTCTAGGGCCATGCCTTGAGCCAGCCTTGCCCATCCTAGTCCTGCATGCTGTGGTGGTCAGCATGGTCCTGACCACCCATGGGCAGCTCAGGCCACTGACTGTCATGTCCCTGCCCTTGGGAACATGCCAGAGCAGAGCCTCCTGCTTAACCAGACATGCAGGTATATTGAGAACACCACTCCCTGCCTGACAACTGTCTTGACTTGAGGCATCACCCCAAGGAACAAGGGATGGGACAAGAGGAAACGGCCTCAAGCTGCACCAGGGGAGGTTTAGATGGAGATGAGGAACAATTCCTTCCCCAGAGGGTGCTCAGGCATTGGAACAGGCTGCCCAGGGCAGTGCTGGAGTCATCATATCAGTCCCCGCAGGTACACCAGCACCTGTGCAGGTTTGGCAGCCCCACAGCCCTCCTGTTGGCTCAGTCCTTTGGCCAAAACTGGAGGTAACAGGTAACAGCTTGTCCCATATAAGCCATGGTACTGACCCTGCTTGCCCGTGAGATGCCCTCAGACCATAAGTGCCCAGCAGCATGATCGAAGACAAACCTCCCACTGCTCTTCCACAGAGAGACAAGAAGATAGATCCTGCCATTGCTCAACTTGCATCTGTTCCTATTAAAGCCACAAGCATTCCTGTCGGCTTTCACAGCCCCCAAAGGACATGACTCATGTGAAAACATACATCCACAATGACCCAAGGGAGCTGGGAAGGAAGAATAAAGCCCTGGCATGGCTATCAGCACCTCCTTCCCAGAGCTGGACTGCATCCCTCTGGTTAGAGCCAGGAAAAGCATGGTACCCACCTGATGAAAGCCCAGGTAGTCCTGCACAGTAGGGGAGATGTAGAAGATAAACCCATCTCCAGTCACAGCAATGATGAATCCATTGAGTGCCTGAAAGCAGAAGTTGAGCCCAGAGTTACTCTCCCTGGCTTCAATCCAGCTGCTGGCAGATGAACTTCTCTAAGTGTTTCTTCAGCATTTGGGGACAGGAAGGGACCTTCTTCATTAGCAAGATGATGGAAGCACGTTGTGATCATGCAAGACTTTTAATTCTGGTAAGTTGGGGGTTTTGGGGGGGGGGTGTGTTTAGCGTTAGCATGAGCAATGATCCAAGGCAAACTGACCACTTCTTCTAGACCCACTACTGCTATAGAAGGTATAGCTATAACTCTTCTAGGGCTCTGATCTTCTCAACTTCAATAGCAAGCAGCAATAGGTGGTGTAGAGGGGAAAAAGCAGCTCTGGTGACTCCAGAAGAAGTCTAGCATCAGTTCAAGCATAACAAACCCTTCAGAGATAGGAAGCAAACTGCAGTCACTCACTGACCTGATCTATCTATCTGCTTGTTCATTGTAAAAATGAGCTTCAAAGACACTCTGAGCCTTGTGTCTCCCCCTAAGTTTTACAGTTAGGAGATTCTACAAGCTTATTTGTGCATTGCTGTACATCTTCTCCTCAAATCCCAGCCCAAACCCATTCTTTAATCCTTAGCACCCGAGGACATCACTGTCCCTCAGGCTCCTGCTCTTGGCTCCAAGGGTCCAACTCATCACAAAGTTCACGAAGCAAGACCAAACCCAGTGACTGCTACCACTGGTGATGCAGCTAAAACTAACACCCGCTTGAAAGCAAAAGAGGTGGAAAAATCTGGAAACTCCAGTCCCAAATTTGGGAAGACCCTGAGGATGTACCTGTGATGCCCAACATGGCACCCCCTGGTCTTTATAAGCCCAGAGACTGTTTGATGCATCTTCGAGGAGGCAACATCTTCCTGGCCTCATCTATCTCCCACTACACAACTTCTTCTCATCTGATCTGACCCTTGCTCCTGACAAACACTTCAAGAGGCCCCACTGCTCTTGAGATGTTCGTGAGGAACAAGCCCCATTGGCCCTCAAATACATTCTGGCACTGAACTGGTGCTGCAAGAAACCATGCTCAAAACACTACTCTCCTCTTGCTGGTGTTCTAGATGACAGAAAATGAGGTTTTCAATACAAAACCCTCAAGCCTCTCTCTAAAAGGAAAGACATACCATCTGTCATACCATACCATCATACCATCTGTCCACTTCTTGCTCTGCCCTCTGCCATTATATACACATGGCCTGCAGCTAAACCCATCCCCAACTGATAGCTCCTGGCTTGAGAAAGGCCAAACCCACACCATAGGAGAGAAACTATTGGAGATCATGGAGAGGAGAGCTCACACATCTAGTGAATAACAGACAGAAAAGGCTAGGTGTAGATTCAGAGAGATCTGATGACCATTTCAAGCTGATTTCCCCCAAAAGCAAAGTACTGTGCTAGATACAGGGTGCCCAGAAACGGGTGCCTCATCCCTGGCAGTGTTCAAGGCCAGGTTGGACACAGGGGCTTGGAGCAACCTGCTCTAGTGGAAGGTGTCCCTGCCCGTGGCAGGGTTTGGAACTGGATGAGCTTTAAGGTCCCTTCCAACACAAACCAGTCTGGGATTCTGTGATAGTAATTCTCACACCTTGCTTTTGTCTGTAATGTTTAACTCAGTGGTGAATAGGAGAGAAACTAGGAAAAGAAAAGCCTCAGTGGAAGCCTGGTCAGGCTATGGGCAGGTCCCAGCAGATCTCGTAAGCTTCAAGGCCAGGACGTACCACAAATATGGACTTTGCATATGGACTTTGCCTTTGCTGCCCAACTCAACTGCACTGAGCTGCCCCTGGCGGGGACCATGGGGACATGCTGTTTCATAGAATGGTTTGGGTTGGAAAGGACCTTAAGATCTTCTAGTTCCAACCCCCTGCCATAGGCAGGGACTGCTCACACTAGACCATGTCACCTAAGACTCCATCCAACCTGGCCTTGAACACTGCCAGGGATGGAGACCAGGCTGCAGAGAAGGGTCTTGCCTCCCAAGCTGCTCCTTTGGGTCTGTCCCTCCTTGCAAAGAGGAGGCAGGAGCAATCTGCTGCCACAGCTCATGCACTTTGCCCATTTACAGTGACACTGAAGCTTGTGGGATCTGGCTTTCTTTAGCAACTGGGCTTACTTGGAAGGGTGCTGGATTGAGCACGTTGCCTGATCCTGCACAGATTCAGCTTGCAGCAGGACTGGTCCCTTTCCTTTGTGTGCTGCAGCCCCCCAAGGGTCCCTGAGTCAGAGGCTGTTCTGCAGATGACAGTATGTGACTAATATGCTCTTCAAAACAGAACCAAACCAAACCACCAGGCAGCTCAGCTGTGGGGTTTGTGTCACATTAACACCTCACCAGCTCTCCAGATTCCTCCAGTCACCCAAAGCTGCCAATGCTCAACAAACTGCCCTCATATGGCCCAGCTCAAGCCTCCAGAGAGAGCTTGGGAGCCGCTCCATCATGGGAGTGCGGAAACTACAGACTATTGTAGAATCATAAAATGGTTTGGGTTGGAAAGGACCTTAAGATCATCCAGTTCCAACCCCCTGTCATAGGCAGGGACACCTCACACTAAACCATGTCACCCAAATCACGTTATTCCAGCTGTTCCTCCATGCCTATCCCACTTGCACACAGCCCAGAGCACTCCTGGGAGTGAAGCTCCCATGGCAGGCTTCATGTGGTCCAAGTTTCACACTGGGCTCCCAGTAGTCAGCAAAATCCCCCCCATGAGGGCTCTGCTCACACCCTGTCCATAGTGGTGGGCATTGAGGTAAGGCTGTGGAGGAGCAGGGTTGAAGGCAGCAAAGTCAGACTTTAAGGAGAGCCAAACATCCGCCTGCAGGGGGAAGAAGGGGACTGAAGGCCCATAAAGCAGGCACATGCGATGTCAGAAACGCAGCTGTGGAGCAACTGAAGGTCTTGCATAGACTTGTCCTGCAGCCCCAAGGAGTGGCACGTTTGGAGCTGACATACCCAGATGTTTGTTCTGCAACCAGCGTTTCCATGTGACTTTTCCTATCTCATTTCCTCCCAGCTTCCATTGGCAACCCAAACAATCAGCATTCGGCTGATTCACCAGCTCCTTGCTCTCTGAAGTTCACTGACAGCTATTTCATCAGACACACACACACTGGCCTTTCTAGAAAGCAGAGCTCCCCCCACCCTCTGATTCTCCCCACCAGTGTCTTCCAAGATCCAGCTTTTCACCCCCAAACTGAACCAGGGCTTTTCCCATCCCAGGCAGACTATGAATCTATCCTAAGGAACCCATGCAATGTCCCAGGTAGAGCAAAATGTTCCTGGTGGATGTTTTACCCTATGGCTATCACCATTCTCCTCTTGGCATTTACTGGAACACAAGAAATCCATCACCTCAGGCACGAATCAGGGATCAATCCCTACGCTGCTGTACGATAGCCCTGCATCAGAGCACAATCCACCACCCCGAGCCCTGCTCTGGTACAGATGCAGTTTATGGGACAGCCCCTACAAATGGGCTGAAAGGGGGCATCAAACTGTGTGGGGTGAGAACAGTGGGGTTGGGGCCCCATTCCAGCCAGGCAGTGTCACTGCTCCCTGACCCAAGGTGCTCAGTGCCTGTAGAATAGCAGCCAAGGTAAAGCAGGGTCTCCTCTTGCTCCCCTGATGGGACCACATGCTCCACTGCAGCAGGCAAGGACCAGTGATGGGTGGCAGGACCCAAGGAAAGACCACACACAACCCAAGCTACAGCACAATACCTGGAGCAGCAGTTCCCCCTCAGGAAACAGCTTCCTGTTGACCTGTGGGTCCATCCATCTGCTCCCTCCTGGGCCTCTGGTCTGATCCAGCATGTAGCCACCAACATCCATAGCTGTGGCTGTGGGTAAGAGGGCAAGAAATGAGCATGGAAGGGGCAAAGTGGGAGCCTCTCCCTCGTCCTCCTCCTCCTCCCCACCTCAGGGCTACTCGTGCATGGCTGCACCACGCTACCCACTGCACATGGACCCAGCCTGGAGGACGAGGAGAGCAGTGGGATGTGGAGCAGAGCCCCTTTAGAGAGACATTCCAACTTGCCCAATGCTTCCTCCAAGATATTATCATCCCATTGCTAACAAACCTCATTTCTGCCAAGGTCTGAGGCAGAGATGCAAAGGATAGAAGGGAGGTGAGTGCTAGGAAACACCACCCAGTACAGCAAGAAGTCTTTAGGTTAGAACCTGGAAGAGCTGAACTTGCCTTCAAGCCACCCCACTGCCACAATGTCTTCTTTCCTGCCTTTCAGGGCTGACAAAAACAGAGGCAAACCTTCCCAAAGTATCCCATATGACACCAAAGCACCCCCACTTCTTCCTCCTGCCTTCGGCTACTTGGAAGCAGACCAGAGGGTTGGTGGCCATGACATTCCCAATGAGATACTTGGCTCCCAGGACTCACTGCCATGACCTCCCCATGCTGCCTCTCATATCTTCACTAGATGCCTTGAAGGTAACACCCATGGTTAGAGGACCTCAAGCATCACAGGACACACAGAACCGGCTGTTGAAGGAACAGGAATGAGGATAGCAGCTCCCCAGGGATATCCCCAGCATGGTACTTCATCTGCTGGGGAACTGTCCTTGAGCAAACTCAATCCAAACTCATCTTCCAGCACAATTTAAGGCATGTCTTTGCACCACCTCAACCAAAAACCCACAGGAAAGGCTCAAAGCAGCTCCCACATCGGAACCACCCCACTGCTGCAAGCTCCTGCAGTGACCCAATGTTGGGCAGAGCTGTGAATAGCAACATCCCAGCAGAACATCACTGCCTGCCCTGGCTGAACCCTGGCTTTCTGATAGTGCTGCATGGCCTTGGCTGGATCCCTAGGGAAAAGGTCTTCTGAATTGGGTGAAGTGGTAGGAAATGAGGAACAAGCACAAACCGACCCGAGTCTGGCCACACAGTTGATTTTTAACGTGGTGGAAGCCCTCACCTCACCACTGAACAGCTTTCAAGGTTTGTTGGTTTATTTCCCAACCCCAACAGCACAGGGTTCGAAGCCAAAGTAAATCTAAACCTAACCAGGTTTCATCTGAAACTGCTGGAATGAGATTCAGATTCTGCTCTTCAAACCATCACGAGGCATGTTTGCATTAAAAGCTAGTCCGAGGTCAAAACATTGCTCAGATCTATTGACACGTGGATCCTGAGTGCCAGCAAGCCCACAGGCTTCCAGCAACCAGGCACATGGTTAAAGACAGTTAGCTGAAGGTCTTGCATAAGGCGACACAGAGGAGCCGCACTGTGCAGTCACGCAGGTTTAAATCGAACCAGAGAGGATGGTCTGAGCCCATTAAGCAGAATTAACCTCAATCTCCACCACTGATAGAACTGGGCTACTTCATAGAATCCCAGACTGGTTTGGGTCGAAGGGAGCTTCTCTGGGCACCCTGTGCCAGCGCCTCAGCACCCTCACAGGGAAGAGCTTCTGCCTAAGAGCTCATCTCAATCTCCCCTCTGGCAGGTTAAAGCCATTCCCCTTGTCCTGCTGGTCACTTCAGCCTTCATCACGAATCCTCATTGCCAACACATGAGCTCCCATTCCCTCTGCACAGACACTTCCCAAATCAGCAAGAGGAGGATCAGCCAATCCAGGCAATGAGAGACCTTTGGGAAAGGCTGGGAAAGAGGAGGTTCAGTGCTAAGAAAGTGGTCCCTGCGCTCAGCTTATTCATCAGCCAGGGAAAGGCACAGCAAAAGGCAGGTTCAAGGCACTCACCCAGCAAAAAGCCTCCTCGCATCATTGCCAAGCAATCCCCAAGGACAAACATCCAAAGCCCATCTGGACCAGGGGTATGGCTTCAATTTGCACATGACAGAGCAGAATAGTTTCAAAATGAAACAGCAGTTCTTTCTTTAAACCCTGAATTCCTCGGAAGGGCTGACTCCTCTCCAAAGCATTGCAATGAGGTAAGCTGGCAGGGCAATACAAAAGGAAACCAAGCTCTTCCAACTCAAAGCTCCAAAAGGACAGAGAGCGTTTTGCAAGGATGCACATGGTCTCCAGCTCACTCCCAGTGTCCACCAGGAGCATTTTTGCAGGGAGAGCTGCTCTGGGCTTACAGAATCCAACAGGAAACACCTATTTGCTCATTTGACACTTCCCAATAGAATGATTTCTTCCAATTCTCCCACCAGTCTTAGCTGGGGGCTTTTAATCTTCCATTGGGGATGCTCCCATTCCCTCCTCTCAAACAGAGTGGTCCATTTCCAAGCTAGGAAATCCTGCAGACTGTATCTCCCATGGGACACACTATGATGACCTGGCTTGGGGAGAAAGCCTGGAGCAGACGGAGAGGGCAGGAAAGCCAAAGAGATGGTGTCTACCAACTGCTTTGCCATCAAGTATCACTGCACAGGGGTTACGAGGTCCTAACTGCAGGGCATGTCTTGTAATGGTGCTTTAAGTATTGGTGGTGCAGAGCAGCTGTGTTCACATCCAGCCCAGAGGCCAAGGAGATGCCGAGGTGAAACACGCATCCCTCTCAAACCAGGATACATGGGATATCCTCACTTTCACCATTAATTCAACAAGTGGGGCCTGGCTTTGTTCCTGCAGAGGCATACAGAGGCTTTTTGCCTTGAAAAGGGAAAAACAATGCTTTCAAAGTGCAGAAAAAGCCCCCACTTCATCACGGGTAACCTCATGGGAGGGAGGGATCATCACGCCTGGAACATTCCCCATTCACTTGAGAAGTTATTAGTCTCCAGGGGATTTCACCAGCACATAAATCCACACACACCAGGAACAACTTGCAGGGTGATCACCCCATGAGAGTCCATCTCCCAGTGACACAGGGTGATGGCTTGAAGCCTCCTTCTCCTCCTGCTGCCTCCCCAAGGCAGCTGGGTGAAGGCGATGCAGAGAGCGTCTCCAGGACATGCTGACACTCCAGAGCAGAGCTTGGTCAGGATGATGCCAGCATTACCAGGAACAGGGAGGACCAAGGGCCAGGGTTCTCCATCCCAGCAATCGAGGCTATGTGATCATAGAACCACAACCTGAACTCAAGAGAACTGCTTGAAAAGAGCAACTCTTTATCAATATGGCAGCAATTCAAGTTGCCTGGAGATAAGGCAATGGGCTTGAGCTGCTGATAGAGGGAGGTTGAGGCAGCAGAGGGCAGGGATGCTCCCCAGGCAATGTCGTGCTCTCCTGCCGCAGGAATGAAGCCTGCACAAAGCAGAAACCACAGCACGAGGGCTCCCACCATCTCCCCTTGGAACCTCTGATGTGCTACACCACGAGTAGGCTGTAGATGACACAGGTCTTCATCAGGCAGGGCTTGAGGTTGACCTTGATGAATCGGTGGGATGATGTGAAGTCAAACAAAATGAGCTTCAAGGGAGAGACGCAGGCAAAAAGAGTGGAATGAGCTGGAAATCACAGACACAGTGGCCAAATGGGAGTAATTGGCCTTGCAGCAAGGAGGGGCAAGGGGTGAACTTGAACTTGCCACTCAACATGAAGTCATTCAGTGGTGATTGCTTTTCCACAGCAGCTCTCATGCTGGGAAGCAAATGCTGAGCGCATCCCGGTGGGAACCACATGGGTCCCAGCTGGAAAGCTTGGCATAAGGGTCTCCTCTTGGCAACCAGCAACCCCAGCTGCAGAAGGTCCTGGAAGAGTCCCCAAGGGGCTTTGTATGGGGCAAAAGTTAAGGCAGCCAAGTTTATTCAGTCTTGGAATAGGATGCAGCAGGATGCCTGTAAGTATGCTGATGGCTTCCTGCCCTCCACATGCTGTGCCTTCACCATCACCCATGCCATCAAGCCCAAGGCATTGGAGATGAAACACATGCCTGTCCGTACCTCCATGCCATGCCAGACATACACACACACCAATCCATGCATCCCCAGCTCTCAAGCACTGCTCTGCAGCAGCATTTAAGCAACTGCTGATAAACAGGTTCTAAAAGCAACCCCTGGCAATGTTGCAGGCTTCATCTGCATTGCAGCCTGCAGTTGGTGTCCTACTGGCAGGCAGGGGAGTGTGGTGACCCGCAGGCATCTGCAGTGACTACCGGCCATGCTCTGCACTCCCATTTTCCCCCTTCAGCACCAGAGACGTGCTGGGTGATGAAGAACCTGGTTTCTATCAGTTAAAGAGCGCAGCAAGGTGCCTCTTCCAGCCCCATCGCATCCTTTGGGGTCCTGCTCCCTGGAAGGACCTCTTGCATCACAGCCTTTCTGACCTAGCCGCAGTTATCCGGTACCAGAGCAGTGTTCAAGCAGCCAGGAACTCCAGTGGTGTGCCAAAGGTAAAACCTTGGCCAGGGCTGAGATAAGACTGGATTCAGCTGCACCTAGACTCCTAGAGAGCGAGGGGGTCCAACCCGAACCTTGTGACTCAACAGGAGAGTCTCCCTTATTCCTTTGTACCTTCTTTGGTTAGATATAAGGCAGAAGTTCGTCCCTGCGAGGGTGGTGAAGTGATTCTGGGATTTTATGATTCTATTTCTGTACACATTACTTGAACTCTGTATAAATCACTTTAACCCAATCCTGTATAAATCATCAGCAATTCAGACACGATCTCTTTTTGTATGGAATAGAGTGGACCTTGCCATTGAATTCTGTTGAATCACACATTTATAGGTTTCTATTAAGATTACTTTATCAATGTCTCTGAGAGTGATTCTTTAAGTGATGCTAAACACTCAGTTTCATGACATGAGAGCAAAATAGCAGCAGTGTCCAGCCACAATCCTGCTGTGGTAGCTGCCCTGCACCAGGGTCTCCACCGTTAGCAGGAAGGGAAACCTAAGGAGCTCAGTTCTCCAGGCATACCAGCTCAACCCTCCATCCCACAGAAATTAACTGGGATCTTTGGGAATGAAGCATCACCCTCCATCTCCTAGAAACACTCATTAGAGAAGTAGAATAGACATCACCACATCTGAGCCCAGCAGGACCAGGGTGGCAAGTAGAGCAGTGAACTACTAACATGACACACACCACCACCACCACCCCTTGTCCTGTCCCTACACCCCTTGTCCAAAGCCCCTCTCCAGGTTTCCTGGAGCCCCTTTAGGCACTGGAGCTGCTCTAAGATCTCCCCTTAAGGAGCCTTCTCTACTCCAGGCTGAACCAGCCCAGCTCTCTCAGCCTGTCTGCAGTCTCTTGGCCCGTTTCAGCCTAATTCGTTTAACTATAAACCATGGTTCCAGCTAAATGAGGGAGATGTTGCTGTTCAACAGTTTTACCTATTGGCTCCTTTTTCACCAGAGGCTGGTGGGAGCGGGACACAGGAGGCACTTTGGACATAAAGAAGAGGAATGGTTGCTAATGAGAAGTAGGAGAAGCTGCCAGACCCCCAAGTCCTACCTGCAGGAGACACAACTTTCCATCCCCAAACAAACACAGATCAGGGGGAGATGTGAGCTGCGCAGTGGGATTGACCCCAGGGGCTTTTCCACCTCTCACAACTCACAGACACTCACCCAGCAAGTAGCTCTTCACCTTCAGGTACCCAACAGCCAGTCGTAGAATGGAGATCTTGTCGAGCCTGGTGCGGACATCCTCAGGGAAGGGCAGCAAACCAGTCAGCTTGCTCAGCTCTTGGTTGAGCCGGTCCCGGTGCCGCTTGGAAGGGTTGGACTTCACACCCTCAAGGGGTGGTGGTTTGGGGCTGGAAGAGGCAAAGGAGAGGTTAATCCAACTGGGCCTGTCCAACCAGGCTCTTTCCAAACTCGTGTTGACTTTAGAGCGGCCACGACAAGAGTAAAACATTAGGCAGCCAAGGTAAAGCCATGTGGCAGCAAAAGCAAGCTCACAAGGCAATGGCTGGAAGAGTTGTGGCCATCCCAGCAGGTCACCTTGTAGAGCCCTGGGCTTGATGCTCCCTAGCTGTAGTGTGGGGTGATGCTCAGATGTGCACCTTCATGTCCAGTACAGCCTTGCTCCCACCACTGAGCCCTAGCAGGGAAAGGGACACCAAGGGCAGAGACCTACAAGCCATCAGAGCATCTCTTGCCACTCTGATTAGACTTTTACACCCACCGTCTGCTCTGTCTGCCCCTTCTCCTCTTCTTCCTCATCCCATACACCCTTCCCACACAGCAGGTCTCTCGCTGGCCATGTTCCACATGCTCACATCAGGTCCTCACCACAGGAGTAGGGTCCACAAGAGCAGCTCTTGTCTGCCTTAAGCAGCCATGGGGACCTGTCTCTATCAGCTGCAGTTATTTCACACACTACAATTGAAGCTCCAGCCACAGGAGTAAGAGGTTAGTTAATAACCTTATAATGAGTCTTGCGTGTCACCTTGTCTCCTTTGGTTGTTAATGCCAGCTTGGATTTTGTAGCTTGAACCAAAACCCTTCAGGCTCTCCTTTCTCTCTGTATTTGGTTCAAGTGCACCCCCTAACATACAACTCATTGCCTTGATGTAATTCATCTAACCACAACCTCCCTCTCTGCAGGCATCTTTGCTTCCTAAAGTAGCTTCACATAACAAGATCTGCCAATATTTAGCAGCAATTGAAGCTCTCTCCTCTGCTCCCATTCTCAAATCTTGCCTGGCAGGACTGCTCCCATGTGTGACAAGGGAGGAAATGAGCATTAAATGAGGTGCCTGCTGAATTGGCATTGCTGAGAGATACCAAGGGGGCTTTCTAAGCATGAATGGAGAATTGGAGCATTGCTCCAGAAAAGCTCAACCATCCTGGGTTGTAACAAGCATCAGAAGGGATACAGCCTGCTTTTCACAGAGGCTGGGTACAACTCATCACCAAACTTGTCCCTATGAGCTGGGCAAAACACACTGGCATCAGTGCTTTTATGTACCCCACTAACCAGTGGACTTGTTGAACTCCATGAGGTTCTCATCGTCCCACCTCTCCATCCTGGCCAGGTCCCTTCGGATCCCATCCCTCCAGCACATCACTGCACCACACAGCTTGGTGTCATCAGCAAACTCGCTGAGGGTGCATCAATCAGTGCTGGTCCCAATAGCGATCCCTGAGGAACACCACTCAAGGTTGTCTCTTTATGTGCACAGGAGCCCTAACACAGCACAGCCTTAAGACGTGGATACGGCACAAAGCTCAGCATGGCCGTGCCATGGAGTTCATGGAGAAGCTGCTGGGACAAGCACCGTGCATTCAGGCTGGAGCAGAGTCATAGGGAAAGCTCCGCTCCCGGCAGGGCAAAGGCTGTGCCACTGATGGACGGTTGTTTTCCATAAGCTGCCCTTTGAACTGGGAACACAGCAGGAAGCTGATCACTTCGGCAAGTACTGAGTGACACTAACCATTAACAGAGCCAAGGTTGCCCGAGCTGATACATTGCCTCCTAATTCCTATTAATTGGTTTTGAACAAATAAAGAGCCCTGAGCAAACTGCAAAGGGACCAGAGCATCCCCCACGCCCCCATCCTTCCCTCCTCAAGCAGCTGGCTGCAGATCCCACCATCCCAGCCCTGCTCGGATCTCCCAGCAGGACCCTGCTGCAAGATCTGCCCAGGCACAGAGGAAAAGAGTCTCTTCTGATTCCCATGTTGGCCCTGCAGTACCAGGGATCAAGGTCTCTTCTGCTCCAAAGGGACACCTTCTCCTGCATGCTGAGTCACGCAAATCCAGCCCGATTCCTCAATCTGGCCACATCACAGTGCTGAGTCGCTGCTCCAAAGTGAGCAGGAGAAAGTTTGAGGCAGAGTAACAACCCTTTGCATTTTCAGTCCCTAATAAACACCAAGAGAGGCTCTGTTGAGCTGCTCTCCATAGATTTGTAATGCTGATGTTCACTCCTTTATCCCAGCCCTGGGTTCAGCTCATCTGTCTCCAAGAAATATGTATCATAGAATGGTTTGTGTTGGATGGGACCTTAAAGCTCACCCAGTTCCAACCCCTGCCACAGGCAGGGACACCTTCCACTAGAGCAGGTTGCTCCAAGCCCCTGTGTCCAACCCGGCCTTGAACACTGCCAGGGATGGGGCAGCCACAGCTTCTCTGGGAAAAGTCTGTGCCAGCGCCTCAGCACCCTCACAGGGAAGAGCTTCTGCCTCAGAGCTCATCTCAATCTCCCCTCTGGCAGGTTCAAGCCATTCCCCTTGTCCTGTCCCTACAGGCCCTTGTCCAAAGCCCCTCTCCAGCTTTCCTGGAGCCCCTTTAGGCACTGGAGCTGCTCTAAGGTCTCCCCTTCAGGAGCCTTCTCTTCTCCAGGCTGCCCCAGCCCAGCTCTCTCAGCCTGGCTCCAGAGCAGAGCTCCTCCAGCCCTCGCAGCAGCTCCATGGCCTCCTCTGGACTCGGTGCAGCAGCTCCACGTCCCTCCTGTGTCAGGGGCTTCAGCGTATTTACACCTTCATTTCCTATACACCTGATGACCTGAGCTAACCAGGCTGATGTGACTTCAGAGCAGGTACGGGGGAGGCATGGGCAATCCCAAAGGCAGGAAACTCCAGTAGCACATCAGGGTGCATGTGTTGTGCAAGAGCAATTGAGCAGCATGCAAAGTAATTATTAAGCAACAGGGATGTTTAGATAAGGAGGAATTGGTGTACATTTGATTTACACAGACATTAAAACAGAAGCCAGCCTGCATCTCAAACTCTCCAACAAGCTTCCTCCCAGGAGCACTGAGGATCCAGGGCAATCACCACTGGGATTTTTACTTCACCAGCATGCATACCAGAGCCTACAAAGCATTAGCTCCAATTAACCCTCATTAGAACACAGCAGCCCAAGCACGCTGTCTCCCTATCCCTTTCGCTTCTTCCACGCTCCCACCAGAGCAGCTTCCCGCAGCTCCCCGTAACCAGTTTGCCACTCACAGACCGGTTTTCTCGCCTCCCTGCCCGGTCCCACACAACCCACCCCACGTACCCCCTCATTCCCATCGCCCATGGAGGGAACCGGGGGTAACCCCCCGCCCCGGAGCACGGACCCGAGCTGCACCCACCTCTTGGGCACCGGCTTCTTCCTCTTCCTCCCCGCGTACATCCCGCCGGCAGCGCCGAGCACCGGCTGCAGCCCGCGGCATGGAGCGGGCGGCCGCGCCCGGGGCGGGGTTTAACACGGACCGCGACGGGGCGGCCCCGGTCCCGCACCGCCCCCCTGGGACCGCGGACCGGGGTCGCCGTTCATAGCGAGCCAATGCATCCCTATGGAAACAGCGAGCCATGGGCCAAGGGGTGACATGTGGGCATGTTAGGGATAGGACAAGGGGAATGGCTTTAAGCTGGCAGAGGGGAGATTGAGATGAGCTCTTGGGCAGAAGCTCTTCCCTGTGAGGGTGCTGAGGCACTGGCACAGGGTGCCCAGAGAAGCTGTGGCTGCCTCATCCCTGGCAGTGTTCAAGGCCAGGTTGGACACAGGGGCTTGGAGCAACCTGCTCTAGTGGAAGGTGTCCCTGCCCGTGGCAGGGGGTTGGAACTGGGTGAGCTTTAAGGTCCCTTCCAACACAAACCATTCCATGATTCTGTGAAATCCTGGGAAACACCATTCCACCCATGGACTACCGTTACCAGTGAGGACCACTGTGCCTCTGTGGTGGGTGCCCACCAAAGCCACTCCATCACTCCTCTCCTCAACTGGGCAAGGGAGAGAGAATATAAGGAAAAGCTCATGGCTCAGGAAAGGACAGGGAGAGATTGTTCACCAGTTACCATCATGGGCAAAGCAGACTCGGCTTGGGGAAACAAGTTTATTACTAATCAAATCAGAGTAGGATAATGAGAAACGAACCCAAATCTGAACGCATCTTCCTCCCACCCCTCTCTTCTTCCCAGGCTTCACTTTACTCCCAAAGCCTCCATCTCCTCCCCTCCAGCAGTGCAGGGGAACAGGAATTATGGTGAGATCATCTCATCTCACATTGTCTCTGCTGCTCCTTCCTCCTCAGGGGAGGACTCCTCACATTCCTCCCCTGCTCCAGCGTGGGGTCCCTCCCATGGGAGACAGTCCTCCTTGTACTTCTCCAACATGAGTTCTTCCCACAGTTCTTCATAATCTGCTCCAGTGTGGAAAACTTCCATGGCGTGCAGCCCTTCAGGAACAGGCTGCTTTGGGCATCTTCCTACTCTGTTGTGTAGTCCTCCATGGGCTGCAGGGGGGTATCTGCTCCCCCATGGACCTCCATGGGCTGTGGGACACAGCCTGCCTCACCATAGTCTGCACCACGGGCTGCATGGGAACCTCTGCTCTGGTGCCTGGAGCAGCTCCTGCCTCCTTCTGCACTGACCTTAGGGTCTGCGGCGCTGTTTCTATCCCGTGTTCTCACTCTTCTCTCTGCTGCCAATGCACAGGGGTTTTTCCTCTTCTTATGTCATCCCAGAAGTGCTGCCACCACCACTGCTGGGCTTGGCCTTGGCCAGCAGTGGAATTATCTTGGAGCTGGTTGGCATCGGCTCCATTAGACATAGGGGAAGCTTCCAGCAGCTTCTCACAGAAGCCACCCCTGTAACCCCCTTGCTACCAAAACCTTGCCACACAAACCCAATACAGCCCCAAAGTTACCGTGCTCAGATGGTCACCATGCCTGCAGAGCTGCTGTGCCCCACAAGTCACTGTGCTCACTTCACACTGTGCCTATGGGCCACTGTGCCTTTAAGCCACCATGCGTGGGGGCCACCAAACCCTGAGAGGCACCACACCTATGGGCCAGCCCTTTTCTTTATGCAGAGGTGACCACTTCAGAGCAGTTTCTGTGCTCTTCTGCCACAGGTTAATGTTCACCAGCTCGGCTCATGGTGCTGGTCTCCATGTACCATGCTTGGCCGCTGTGTTGTTCCTCCCCACCAGCCCCAATCCCTTCCAGTGCAGCCAGGCTGGTGTAGCCTGGGAGATGTAGTCCTGCCCAGCAGCCACAGCCACCATGTGGAACTGAAGGCACCTGAATTACTGCTCTGTTTCAACATCAACATGTTCTGTCATGCAGCCACCCGTGAAGAATGCAGAAAGATACAGTGAAATCCCTCATTGTCCTGCTCCGTGGAATAAACATCCCCTTTTCCCTAACCCTGCCATGACTCCAGGGCTATGCACGATAATCCTCTCCACCTCCCAGAGCCCGATCTTCTCACTGGGCCTCCTCCGGCAAAAGTCAGCCTGTTGCCTCTCGTTTTACATTGCCTTGAGTTAATGCTGTCCAAAGCTTTTGCTCTTCCACCCAAACACCCCCTTTTAAACAGGGGAAGTTCAGGTTAGATCTTAGGCAGAAGCTCTTCCCTGTGAGGGTGCTGAGGCGCTGGCACAGACTTTTCCCAGAGAAGCTGTGGCTGCCCCATCCCTGGCAGTGTTCAAAGCCAGGTCGGACACAGGGGCTTGGAGCAACCTGCTCTAGTGGAAGGTGTCCCTGCCCGTGGCAGGGGGTCGGAACTGGATGAGCTTTAAGGTCCCTTCATCCCAAACCTCTCTGGGATTCTATGATTCCCACCTGCATCACTTTTACAGTGACCTACAGTGAACAGGAACTTCTGTTTTACTGCTCCATCCTGTAAGACCCCTTTAACATCATCCCAGGATGAGCAACCATCAGCAAACACAGCCTTCTCCCCATTCACACCCTATTTAGGACACTCGTGTCAAACACCAGAGCTTGACCTCCTGGTGCTGTGGGAACAGCACTCATCCCATGCAGGTCCAGAGGAGCATGGAGCCATGGTCCTCAAGAATCACTCTGGTCACCCCTTCAGCATCCTGACAGCCCTACAGCCTCCTTGCTGAGTTGTCCCTACCCTTTCACTGGAAAGACTTGCCTAAAGTGCCAGCTATGATATTCAGAGCTATTAAGGATAGAAAGCCAAACCCAGGCACATCATATACAGGTTGTTTGGGGTTGTTTTTAAGCTGTTTGCAAATCAAGGGGATGAATCGTTAAAATGAAACTTGATCATTTCTTGCCGAGGGGCAAAGCAGCGGCAGCTAATGGTATCAGAAATGGCCCAGGTCAGCAGAGCTGATGGCAGCTTGATGGGAAGTGTGTTAATATGTTTGTTTATGACCTTCACAGACCATCTATAAAGACCCAGTCATTTAGTCATGTCCTTTAATAAGGCAGGCAAGGATCCAGCTCGGCCCTGGAATCACGCTCCAGTGTCTCCATCATGCAGAGAAGGGAAGCTGCAGGAGCAGGGCTGCCCAGTGTCTCAGTGGCAAAGCCCATGGACACCCCCAGGTTTGGGAAGGACACACATAGCCTTGTTCAGCCTGTGTGCCCAATACTCTCCTCCTGGACTTCTCCTCCCCACCTCCTACAAATGCCTTTCCAAAGCAGCTCTATATTGCTCTTCTACATCTACTGTCAGCTTTCCTCTGAGAAAACCGCCTAATTTACCTCTTTCCACCCACTGAGGGTAGGCTTTGTGTCAGAGATAGAGCAGGACCTAGAGCAGCTTTGGGTACACAGGCTTCCTCAGGCATCTCCTGTAAGGCAGAGTCAGGCTTGGGGCACTGCACATGTTTCAAGCCTGAAAACCAGGAACCCCTCAGGGAGGGTGCTGTTAATGTTCTACCTGAGCTGAAGGCCCTAAAATCGGGTGCCTGGAGCTGTAGTGAACAAGAGGCAAAACCATATGGCTATAGCTGTTTCCTCCCTGTTGGGGATGGAGGAGTGAATCATTTCACTCATCAGAGAGAAGCAGCAATATGTTTATGGATGTAAAACAATGATTTAACAAAGTTTGATAGTGAATGTGACGGTGGTTTAACAAGACTTGATGGTGAGATTTAGGTTAGATCTTGGGAAGAAGTTCCCAAGCCAGAGGGCTGGGAACCACAAGCTCTTATCTACTTGGCCACTGGAATACTGAAGGAAACGATCAGCTTGAAGGTGCATGAATTAGCACCCGAGTTTGGCATTTGGTGCTTTGGGATTCAATTCCAACACTGAATCACAGAATGGTTTATGTTGAAGGGACCTTAAAGCTCATCCCTTTCTAACCCCCTGCCATGGGCAGCGACACCTTCCACTGGAGCAGGTTGCATGTTCGCTTTGCTTGTTGAGACTGAAGACATGCAGCAGCAGCTTCCCTGCAGTGTTTGTTCAGTCCTCACGTAGGTGGTGGTGTCTGACAATGAGCCTTACATGTTTTCCTGAGTGAAGTTTGTGCAAGCTGTGCTGGGGGATCGATGCTTGTCCTGAGTTAACGCAAGAGATTATGTCCAATTAAAGAGGAGAGATTGAGATGAGCTCTTGGGCAGAAGCTCTTCCCTGTGAGGGTGCTGAGGCGCTGGCACAGACTTTTCCCAGAGAAGCTGTGGCTGCCCCATCCCTGGCAGTGTTCAAGGCCAGGTTGGACACAGGGGCTTGGAGCAACCTGCTCTAGTGGAAGGTGTCCCTGCCCGTGGAACTGGATGAGCTTTAAGCTCTCTTTAACCCAAACCATTCCATGATTCCAGAACCCCGGACACGGGGGATGTGATGCTTTGCCGGGCACAGCACCCAGGGCAGGATGCTCCTCGCTCTGCCCGGTCCCTGCCTGCGGAGCCGGGGCGGGCGGGGCTGGTGCGGCGCGGAGGGGGCGTGGCCTGTGGGTTGAGGGCGTGGCCTGTGGGACGGGGCATGGCCATATGTGGACAGGCCCCGCCTCTCTCCTCCACGCCGTGACGTCACCCCCCCGCACGCTCCCTTCGCCCCCCCGTCCTGCCTCGTCCCGTCAGCGTCGCCGCCATGTCCTTGTGGCTGGGGAGGCTGCGCCCTGCCGCGGCCGCCGCCGCCGCCCGGGGCCGCCCGGGGAGCGCCGTGTTACCGGCGGTGAGCGGGGCCGGGCCGAGCGGGGAGTGTGGGGGGGGGTGGTGGTGGTGGTGGTGGTGGTGGTGGTCCTCCGCCCGGCCGCGGCTCCCAGCGCTGCGGCGGCCTGCGGGCGGGCTCACCTTGGGGTGCCCCCCGCGGGGATGGCGGGTGCCGGGGGTCTGTGGTGGAGGCGCTTGTTCTCTCCCCATAGGAGCGGGGTTGTGGTCCTGGGGGGGCTGTGTCTGTGGGGGGTTTTCCTCCTGCGGGGGGTGGCCGTGAGGAGAGGATGTTCCCTTCGTTGGGGTTGAAGGTGGAGGCACAAGGAAATGGCGAGAGTGGAGTGTGGGACCTTCGGCTGGTGGACGGGGTCTGTGGTGCGAGCAGGGGAACGTGCAATAAGAGGTCTTTACATGGCTCAGAAAAAGGGTTATTTGGTTGTTACCAGGGTGGCACTGCTGAGCAGGGCTCAGGGAGGGTCTGCCTTTCTGCTCCTCAGGAGCTGTGCTGTGCTGGAATGAAGATGTAACCCTCCTGAGGGAGGGTTTGGTGTTAATGTCAACCCACCAACAAGCTCAAGCCTACTGCAGGATCTCCCTTGAGAACGGAGGGCTCATCGTGTATCCGTGGCCTTCAGTAAGCCTGGGAAGTGTCAGTCTTTGGGTAGGCTCAGAGCACAGTGCTGGTTTCAGGCTTAAAAAGCACTGAAAATGCCTGTTGTCTTCTCATCTTTTCATAAAGAACTTCTCAGCCTAAATGCAGCCTCAGTTGCTAAGCCGAAGTGGCAGCACTAACTTCTCCTGTATGAAAATCCCTTATCTTAGATGTCTGAGCATTTATCCTCCTGCAGAAGGGCTGGAAAAAGCCACACTTTTCAGGTGAGAAAGCTGAAACATGCTCTTTTCGTTGTGTTTTTTTGCAGGCAAGGATTCATCTGAGCCCTGAGCAGAACCTGGAGTATGGGTGGTTGGCTTATATGTTGGGAGAAAGAGCCACAAAAAGGTTCACTGAACACAGCAAAGTCTTCACAGTGGAGGGGAACTTATCTTCTGGG
Organism: Strigops habroptila; assembly: GCF_004027225.2. Classification (NCBI taxonomy): domain Eukaryota; kingdom Metazoa; phylum Chordata; class Aves; order Psittaciformes; family Psittacidae; genus Strigops; species Strigops habroptila. The sequence goes on from NC_044281.2 coordinate 4,725,519, forward strand.
AAGGGCAAGCTTGCACAACAGATAGCAGAAAAACTAGGTACTGCTTTGACCTATTTCTCTAACAACTAACAGGATTTAATAGTGTGATTCTTGTGTAAAGCCAGTTCTCTTAAACTAGCAGTTCTTGTCTAGCAAATTCTTAGGCAATGCCATAGTTCATGTGGAGGGCTTGTAGTTAAGGGGGGAAGAGAACACTGGTGTGGCTTGAGATGGCACCAGGTTGGTTGTTGGGTCTGTGGGATGCTTTTCTCAGTGAGCCCCTTGAGAGGCAGGATTTTCGGCATGAGTGGATGCAGAGCATCAGGGTGATCAGAGGATGGGTGGCAAAAAGCTTTGGTTTAGGTCATAGCTCAGCTCTCACTGGTGAGGTGAAAGGTGGCAATAGTTCAAATAGGGGTTTGTCTGCCCTCAATGATGTGATTGACCAAAGGATTTTGGGCTGTTTTCAAGAGCTGTTTCAAGTCCCAGCTATACATTTAATTATACAGCTGCTTACTGTAAAAGAATTCTTCTGACTGGTGTTCTGGGGTGGGTTTCTGTTTTGTCAGGCATGAAATATTTCCCAGAAGCTGACATCCATTACCTGAACAGAATCACAGGAGATGGAACACTGCTGCCTGAGAAGTTTAATGGTTTCTGCAACCTGGAGAGGTTTTACAACGACCCCACATGCTCTGATGGACACTCCTATCGGCTGCAGGCCTGGCTGTTTGGCAATCGTGTTTTACAGTATGCTGATGCCTTGGAGCATCTGCTGAGCACAGGTTAGGCTTCACAGTAAATAAATACCAGTTGTAAACTAGCTTCTGAGTACAAGTTGTGAGTAAGCTGCTTTGAAGGGCTTTGCTGGGATCTTGCAGTGTCTGAAGGGGGCTACAAGGATGCAGAGAGGGACTCTTCATCAAGGACTGTAGCGATAGGACAAGGGGTGATGGGTTCAAACTGAAACAGGGGAAGTTCAGATTGGATCTAAGGCAGAAATTGTTCCCTGTGAGGGTGCTGAGGCGCTGGCACAGACTTTTCCCAGAGAAGCTGTGGCTGCCCCATCCCTGGCAGTGTTCAAGGCCAGGTTGGACACAGGGGCTTGGAGCAACCTGCTCTAGTGGAAGGTGTCCCTGCCCGTGGCAGGGGTTTGGGACTGGATGAGCTTTAAGATCCCTTCCAACCCAAACCATTCCATGATTCTGTGATCTGCATTTTAAAATGAAAGGCTCTTATATTCTTAAGCTTTTTATATTTTCCCCTCACCCTTATTACAGGTTAACAGCCCATTTAGAAAACTATCTTGCACATTCTCTATTAGAAGGTATCTTATGTCCTTTATAGCAAAGGAAGTGCCAGTTACCAATTTAAATAGTTTTACTTTGGCAATCACAGAATCACAGGTTGGTTCGGGTTGGAAAGGACCTCAAGATCATCCAGTTCCAACCCCCTGCCGTGGGGGGGTTCTCTTGTCCAGGCTGAACAGCTCCAGTGTTCTCAGCCTTTCTTCATACAGGAGGTGCTCCAGCCCCTGAGCATCCTCGTGGCCTCCTCTGGAAAATAAAGATCAATCCCTCATCTTTATTTTCAGAAAGACATTTTAAATGTACCAAGGTAGCTGTTGGTTGCACGGCCCTTTTAAACCTCTCCCTAGGCTTAGTTCCTGATGGTGTCTTTGGTTCAGTCTTTTGGATTCCATTAAATACTATCTTGTCATTGTATTGTTGTAATTTGAATGTCGTCTTGGGCAAAAAGGTTTCCTGTACCAATACTGATTTACCTGTTGCTTGTGCTTTAATAAGTGTTTTCTGAAAAAGGTGAAAAGCTCTGAATGCCAGAAAGTTTCAGGCACGTACATAAATGTACTCCTTAAATAAACTAGTACTTTTGATGGGCACAGAAGGAGAGTCTATGGGTGAGACAGTTACGTTCAACACACATACCCAGTATGTTTGTGTGAGCCAAAACCTTGTTCTTCTGTTTTGTTTAACAAAGACATTCAGAAAATAGACTGTAAGAGCAGTACTGCTTTTAATTTTCCATCTCTTTGAGCCTTGCTGACTGGAAACTCTCTTCCATTGCAGGACAAGGTGTGGTGTTGGAGCGCTCTCCCTACAGCGACTTTGTGTTCCTGGATGCAATGTTTAAACAAGGCTATATCCACAGGCGATGTAAGTTCCTTGCCCTCATCTCTCTGAAGTGTGGCAGTTCAGTTCTTCAGAAAGAAATAAAAATGCCTGCTGGGAAGATGGACTCCTTGTAAATATTCAGAGTTGTTCATAAGATGCTTAGCATCTTGCTGTTGCAGGCATCCAGGACTAATCTCAAGCCAGGAGGCTTTATTCAACACTTTGGTTCTGCTTATCATAGAATCCCAGACTGGTTTGGGTTGGAAGAGACCTTAAAGCTCATTTAGTCCCAACCCCCTGCCACGGGCAGGGACACCTTCCACTAGAGCAGGTTGCTCCAAGCCCCTGTGTCCAACCTGGCCTTGAACACTGCCAGGGATGGGGCAGCCACAGCTTCTCTGGGAAAAGTCTGTGCCAGCGCCTCAGCACCCTCACAGGGAACAACTTCTGTCTCAGAGCTCATCTCAGTCTCCCCTCTGGCAGGTTCAAGCCATTCCCCTTGGCCTGTCCCTACAGGCCCTTGTCCAAAGCCCCTCTCCAGGTTTCCTGTAGCCCCTTTAGGCACTGGAAGCTTCTCTAAGATCTGTCAGGAGAGGACTCGCTCCAACAGCTCCATGTGCTTCCTATGGTGGGGGCCCCAGCGCTGGTTGCAGAGCTGTGGGGAAGAGGAGTTGTCTCAATGTGGTAGAACCACCCAGTTGCACAGAACCAACCAACTCCTCTTAGATCCATTTTTCTGTATGGGAAGGCAAGGTCCTCTGGTTCTGTACTCCAGAGTGGAGTCTGGTTGTTGTGGTTTTGGAGGGGAGATCTGCTGTTGCTCAAAAGCCCTATGGTCTGCAGAGGCAAGGAAAAACACTCCAGAAATGATTGTAGATTCATAACCCAGTAGGTTATAATCTTAATGCTGTTCCTGTTGCACTTGTCCTCATTTGCAGTATGTCTTGTTGCCTTTAGCTCTGCAGAGTGTTTGGTTTTGTTTTATATATAGGTCTTGATCACTACAAGGAGATCAAAGAGATCAGCATTTCTGAATTCCTGCCGCCTCACTTGGTCATTTATATAGATGTACCTGTTCCAGAGGTGCAGAAGAGGATTCAAGACAAAGGCGAGGTAATTTTACCTCTTGCTGCTGTTTTATAGAATCATAGAAGGGTTTGTGTTGAAGGGAGCTTAAAGCTCATCCAGTTCCAACCCCCTGCCATGGGCAGGGACACCTTCCACTAGAGCAGGTTGCTCCAAGCCCCTGTGTCCAACCTGGCCTTGAACACTGCCAGGGATGGGGCAGCCACAGCTTCTCTGGGAAAAGTCTGTGCCAGCGCCTCAGCACCCTCACAGGGAAGAGCTTCTGCCTAAGAGCTCATCTCAATCTCCCCTCTGGCAGGTTAAAGCCATTCCCCTTCTCCCATCACAATATTGCAATATGCTCTTAAGATTATCTGTACTTCCTGAGTGCCGGAAGCCCCAGATGTGGTCCCTGTCTTCAGCTTCCCCAGTTGACAGGGTTTTCAGACCTGTGCTGATGTTAATGTGTGGGTCACTTGTGATCAGCAAGTCCAGTTCATTTTCTGAAATGAAGAAAATTCCTGCTTGGTGCTTTTGTGTTAACACAGCAAAATGACTAATTTTAAACTTAAAACTAACTTTCTGTAGGTATTCTGTGAGATAGAAAATCCAGGGTGCTTTCTGGCTAGTGTAAAACACCTGGTCCTTGTTAGGGTGAGCTAGTAGCAATTTAGTTTGCAGTTTCCTGCTCATTTAAGAGGGAAGCTGGTGATTGCTGAAGAGAAGTGAATTCAAAGCCATGAATGTAAGGTTGCCTTTGCTGCTTCGTGATCTCTGTGGCTGGAGTTTAGTTCGCTGGTTGAGTGACTCTGCCCTTCTGCCCTCCAGCAGTTTAGGCCATGACTGAATGTGTCTGTGCCTCAATGAACAAGATACTCCTCCTGATGGGGTAAAACACAGCTTTTCCATTTTAGCAACTTCAGTAACAGAAGATGCTGTGAGGGCTGGAGCAGCTCTGCTCTGGAGCCAGGCTGAGAGAGCTGGACTGGGTCAGCCTGGAGAAGAGAAGGCTCCTGAAGGGGAGACCTTAGAGCAGCTCCAGTGCCTAAAGGGACTACAGGAAACCTGGAGAGGGGCTTTGGACAAGGGCTTGGAGGGCCAGGCCAAGGGGAATGGCTTGAACCTGCCAGAGGGGAGATTGAGATGAGCTCTTAGGCAGAAGCTCTTCCCTGTGAGGGTGCTGAGGCGCTGGCACAGACTTTTCCCAGAGAAGCTGTGGCTGCCCCATCCCTGGCAGTGTTCAAGGCCAGGTTGGACACAGGGGCTTGGAGCAACCTGCTCTAGTGGAAGGTGTCCCTGCCCGTGGCAGGGGGTCGGAACTGGGTGAGCTTTAAGCTCCCCTGCAACACAAACTACCCTGGGGTTTGATGGACCTGAGAGTTCTTTGCTCTTGTGAACACAAATTTTGGTGGCAATTTTGAGACTTTTAGGCAGAAATTGCTGCTGCAACTTGTAACTTTTTGGGTCAGTGGTACTGCTGAAGACTGCAGTGCTTGTTTGGGGCTGGTATTTTTGGGAACTCTGCCTTCTCAGTAGATGGAGTGTTGGGTATTCTGTGTGCTGTTGTTGTGGGGAGCTGGAAAAAGAAAAGCTCTCCAGTGGACCCAGCTAACAGACACAGATCATTCCAACATGACGGGCGTCTTGGATGAGCATTTCAAGGAGGAAGTGTACTTAAATTTTAGGATTGAACTGAAGGAACACATGATAGATTGGAGAAATTCCTGCTATTTTGCAAAAGTGGCATTAAGGTATACTGCGTGGAAGAGAAACTTTGACAGCAGGTATGATATCCATGAAATTCCATGGAAAAGCTTTTGGAGGGGGTGGTTGCCCCTTTAGGCACTGGAAGCTGCCCCGAGGGCCCATTTGCCTTCTTACTGGAAAGGCAAACTCAGACAGTCTCCTGTTTTCTGGATGGTTATATACGACTTCCTTAAACATACAGCTAGGTAGGCTTGCTCCGGCCTTAGAAAGCTGATCTTTTTGAGGCTGGTGATGTATGGTTCTCTTAGCTTATGTGAACTGAAGGAAAATGACATGTTTCCTGTTACAGACTGAAATAGGAAGAAACCTTTTCACTTTTCCCCTCTTCTATTGAACCTGCTTTTCGCTTTCTAGATTCACAAGCGTATGAGAAGAACCATACCCATGTGGCTAATCATTCAAACCATGGCCATAGCAGTGGAGGGCAGAGCAGTGATTAACACAGACTGCCTTGTTCTTTAGGGTACTTTCAATATTTAATGCCACATAAGAGATTCTAAACACTCCAAATATCTTCATGCTTATAACTTCCATTAACGTGTACGTGGTTCACTTGGATGTTTGACTGCTAGTACAGGGCAAGCTGGTGTAGCAGCACTTTCTGCTTAGGCTGGTGTCTGTACTGGTGCGAAAAGAAAGAAGACTCATTTTACAACCTTGTTTTCTGTTTGCTTTTTAGCCTTATGAGAAAAAGGTGTCTCCTTCCTATCTCCAGCACATTGAGGATGCTTACAAGAAAACCTTCTTACCAGAGATCAGGTTAGCAAACCCAAATGCTTTTTCTGTTAAGTCTTGGAGTAAAATGTGTGCAGATCCTCAAATCTCTGCCAATAGAAGCAAGTAAACTCATGTCATGTGAGAAATCCTCCTTGTGCCATGTACAGTATTATTTCTTAGTGATGTGGTATCCCATTCATGGCATAATAACTCTGTGTACTTGTGTGTAGTTACCTCTGCCACTGAGGAGCCTGATGCCACTGTTACTTGGAAGCTTAAAAATGAAGTCATTTTAGGTGTGAGCTTTCTAAAGCAATGGTTGGTTTGATTCTTAATGAGTTCAGAGTGGCGCAAGTGTTGTGCAATAGTAAATGCATTGGATTTCATTGATCTATATGTTGCAAAGCGGAGGAGCCCTCATCTGCAGTAAGGTTTCATCCTGCTGTATTGAGGCATTACAACTTTGCTGGCACAGAGTCAGATGCAAAGAAGCATCAACTTGTTCATAGTTAAAAGAGCACTTCGGGAGCAAAGCTGGTAATCTGGTCTGTTTGCTTTGCAAAACCAAGTTCTGTCTCCCTTTCTGACAGCCCTCAGCACGTGCTTATCATCAACACCTTTCATTCTCTTAGCTTGCAGGAGTGGTTGGAATGCTTTCTTGGCACGATGTCCAAAATGCCATAACCATAGCTGTGTGTTTGCACGACCTTAGGAAAGTGTGATGCAATCTAAGGTATTTTGGGAGAGTTTGGGTTTTTTCTCGTATTTCAGTTGGCATAGATTTGGCTGGTTTCTTGGTAGTGGTATGGAGAAATAGGAGGAAGGTTATCAGGGAAGGGACTGTTTGCTTTTCTAGCTTTGCTTCTTCACCTCCTGAGGCATACCCCTGGTAGCCTTCCATGTTCGAAAAGGGTTTGATGGACTTTCTAGTGCTGGTAAGTAAAGTCTGCACTGCTGCCTGTTCTGAGAGACTGAAGGTGCTCTCCTCTGGGCTCCCCTGGCTTTCTCTTGCTTCCCCACTAGAATGTGTGCCCTGTGAACTTGAGATGAGGTTATTACAGTTTGCCAGCTCTCCCAATTGTTATAAAAGAGCTCTATTAAAAATCAAATAGTCCTAAAATTCCTAAATAAATAGCTTTCTGGAAGGGAAACTCTTACAGGTCACAGAACTGTACATGAAAACGATCTGTAATCACTCAAGGTTCATGTGTGCATGAAGCTGATTGAGTTACACTTAGGTGTAAGTAGATCTTTGGGTATGTTGTGGCCTGCTTGTTGCCCCCTTGCTTTCTTGCTGTATCTCCCAGTGTAACTGCACTGTCAGCAATTGACTGAATAACTTTGAACAGAGCTTGTCATTCACACAAGGTGATGTGATGTATGGTCAGCTGCATCCCAGTGTGTTAGTGGCCAGCACATGGCTCTCAGAAGGGAATGATGGGGGCTAAGGATGGAGAGGAAGGGTGGGAAGCCTTGAGTCTCTCATCCCCCTGAGGGGAGAACTGGATTGAATGTATTGGTGAGGAGAAAAATGCTGCTTGTTCTTTGAATCAAATCAAGTGGTGTTGCACGAGGCTGAATCTAGAGCTGGTCCTGCTGTGATTTCAACTTCTTCCCCTTTGTCTCTACATGGTCAGTACACTTGTAAAGCAAACATCCTCTGCTTGGCACCCTCCTCAGCAGATGGACTTGCAGGAGCTTGTCAGATCAATCTTTGTGCTTGGATCTGAAGGATGCCTCTGTCCTCTTGATGTAGGGGAGTTGTGATGGTGTGAAGCTTTAGCTTTGTGCATCTCTGGACCTCGCTGCTGGCTTGTATATTGGATAAATATAAACAAGCTTCAACTGTCTTTAACTGTTTGTTTGCTGCAGTGATCTATATTCCTGCCTGGCTGTTAGTCTTTGGGCAGACTAAGAAGTATTTGATTCCCTTACTCCTGAGGATGGCCAAAATCTGACTCAAACAGGCTTTTCTGGACCAAAGCCCTGAGATTCCTAATGGTCTCTCTCATATCCAATACTGCCTCCACTGAACAGCTCTTTTCTTTTAATGAAAGCTCTAAGAAGCTGCAGAGTCCAAACAAGAGCTCAGATCAAGTGATTATAAATGAACTTTATCAGAGCAGTTTTAACTGACCAGCATGCATGCAGACGAGGAACTAGTTCTGTTTTGACTGACCATTGTCCATGCAGACCAGGAACTAGTTTGGCCTGCTGCAATTGTAAGTTGTTTTGATACTGGGACTACTTAGAGCAACCTAGATTGCCAGCTTTAATCTGATTAAACTTGGAAGTGCTTGGGCTAAGCAGAAGCCTCCTTGCTCTTCAGCTTTCCAGTGTGGTGTCTGATCCACTGTGCACATCTGGCAGCTCTTTTATTTTCTCTTCAGTTTTTGTTAGCTAAAGGAAAGGTTTTCCAGGGCAACTGGTGCAGGTTTGGGATCAACTCTTGAAGCAGGTTTTGGAGCTCTTAGAGATGAGCTCTTGAGATGAGCTCTTAGGCAGAAGCTCTTCCCCGTGAGGGTGCTAAGGCGCTGGCACAGACTTTTCCCAGAGAAGCTGTGGCTGCCCCATCCCTGGCAGTGTTCAAGGCCAGGTTGGACACAGGGGCTTGGAGTAACCTGCTCTAGTGGAAGGTGTCCCTGCCCGTGGCAGGGGGTTGGAACTGGAGGAGCTTTAATGTTACTGAGGGTGCCTGTGGGTATGTAGTAGTAAAACGTGTTCATATAGGAACTCCTGCTGTGGCCCTGCTCTGCAAGTGGCTTTTCCATGCTGTATGAATAAGAAAATAATCACGTAACCAGGAAGCTATTACCTGTTTTAAGTGTTTTTATGCTTACAGATCCTGCTGCCTGCGTTGATACTGGTTGAGTAAGCTCAGTCTTGATAAATAATGATGAATGAAACTATTTTTCTGTTAAAAATTACCCCCAGGTATTAATATAATTTGGAAAAGGAAGGTCTATGGATGTTTGGAGTTAGACTGGTTGAAATCTTCACTTGGCTTCAAACAGATTGGGAATTGTAGTTCGGGCCAAGTATCCCCAGTAGGGAAATGGAAGCAAATGAATAGGTGGGATTTTGATTACTTCTCAATTTTGAGCTGAAACTATGTAGGTACCATAGGCCATTTGTCCTTTAAAAGCAATTTCCCACCAGGAAAGAAGCAACTTGCAGGTCTAATAGGAATTCAGCGACAAGAACTCTATGAGCACTCTGAAATAATGATTCTGGTTCTGTGTTTGGGCCTTTTAACTTCATTTCTGCTTCATTTTGGAGCAGGGGAAGAGCAAATAGATCAGGGGAATTCACTCTTTCTCTTCTTTGCAGTGAGATCAGTGAAGTTCTGCAGTACACAGCAACCGAGGCAGAGGATGTGGAGAAGGTAAGAGTTTGCTGTGTGTACTGATTAGTTCTTAAACTTCCAAGACTGAAATGTAAAGAGAACACAATGGAAAGAGGTAAGTCACCCCCAGCACTCAACTGAGGCTTTGCCTTCCAGCATAAGGTCTGTCTGTGTTGGCTTTTGTCATTGTGCAGCTTCCTATGAGCCAGGTTGGTGCAGAGGTTCCTATGTGGTAAAATAGCTGTTATCTAAAAGCTAGTCATGAGTTGGTTATAGCAAAGAGCTGGATATCCGGAGCTGTTACTAGCTTTGTAACCTTGGGTCATTCATCTGTGTGACCTGGCACATGGTGTCTAAGCTGCTCTTTTGTCTCCATATGGTTTTGCCACACACTTTAGCCCTGTACCAAGCCAGATAAATTGCCTTCTCACTGCTAGAAATGAGTCCTTCTCTTATGTGACAAGTTTAACATGAGATCAGTGCTTCCTCCTACTCAAGTGTGTTATTTTTTGGAGTAGGTGTAATACATTTCCCTTCTTTCAGCGAACATTCTTGCTCATGGAGAGTTACTAATGGTAACAGAAGCTTTTTGCTTCTCCACTGTTAACTTTTCTCTGTAGCTGCTGTCCCCTGCTGTTAAGAGCAACAAGCATTTTGTAGTTCTGGACAGGTTTGTAGTGGGCCTGTTTCAGTTCTAAGGGTGAATGGTCCATGGTGAATCCCTACTCGAATTCTGTAGTAGCAATAAGGATCTCAGCTTGCACTAAAAACACCTTTTTGGAGATGTCTTTTTTTATTTTAGTATTTTTAGCCTCTGTTTCTTGTTTGAAAACTCTGATAATCCTTCTAGAGTCCACTTCATGTTCTTCTTTCCTCTGTTAAGAGGGGAAGAGAAATGAAGCTGGTTATACTGCTTTAGGATATAGGTCCAGCCCCCAACACAAGAGGGGTGAGTGTTAGACTGAGTTCAGAGAAGGGCCACAAATATGCTGCGAGGGCTGGAGCAGCTCTGCTCCGGAGCCAGGCTGAGAGAGCTGGGCTGGGTCAGCCTGGAGAAGAGAAGGCTCCTGAAGGGAAGACCTTAGAGCAGCTCCAGTGCGTAAAGGGACTACAGGAAACCTGGAGAGGGGCTTTGGACAAGGGCCTGTAGGGCCAGGCCAAGGGGAATGGCTTTAACCTGCCAGAGGGGAGATTGAGATGAGCTCTTAGGCAGAAGCTCTTCCCTGTGAGGGTGCTGAGGCGCTGGCACAGGGTGCCCAGAGAAGCTGTGGCTGCCCCATCCCTGGCAGTGTTCAAGGCCAGGTTGGACACAGGGGCTTGGAGCAACCTGCTCTAGTGGAAGGTGTCCCTGCCCATGGCAGGGGGTTGGAACTGGATGAGCTTTAAGGTCCCTTCAACCCAAACCAGGCTGGGATTTTTGCATCAATAGGTAGTTTTGTCATTGGCTTTTTACTTTATGTGAGAAGTGCATTTCCTGTCCTCTCAGCTCCAGCATCTGAGTTGCAACTTTGCCTCTTTATAAGACATCAAAAATGGTTAAAGAACATCTGTACTTGCTTGAAATCTTACATATGTTTTGGTGGTGTCACATCAACCATAGTTTTTTAGGTCTTTATCAGCAAAATTAGTATTTAAGAAATACAAATACCTCAAGGAAAATGCTAATGCAGTCATAGTTCTAAGCTGTTACTTCTTACCATTAAAACAATACTGGTAGTACAGTGGACCTTTATAGTCAAACCTACTTTGTAATAGCACTTTATTATTGCCTCTTAAGTGGTAATAGATGGGATTTAGTGTTTGCTGTGATTGCAGGGAATAATTAGAGTGGGCTTAATGTACAGTAAAGAATAGAAGCATTTTTCATTTCTTATTCTATCACTCATTATATTCATGGCATCTGTTTACTTGTTGTTAATGGGCTGACAATGTGTCATCAGGATTTTGGTCCTGACCTCCTTGCTTTATCCTTTCCTTCTGGAAAAGGCCTCTGAAAAGTGATGTTTGGAGCTGTAACAACCCCCTCCTTCCCGAATTGCTTCCGGGTAATATCTCCACCTCATCGTGCATCTGAAGTGCATCCTCCCAATACTAGTTCAGGTTTCCTTCAGATCTAGTCAGTTGTGTGTGATAACCTCAGGCTTGTGCGAAGCAATTCCCCAGTGAACCAGCGGAGATGTGTTTTCTGATGGAGCCAGGCTGTAAATGAAGCTCAAACATGAGATTGAGAAGCTTGGGGATGCTGAAGGAATGATTTGCTGAGCTGGTGTTCCATGTTTGAATGATTCTGAGTGCTGAGCTGTGAGTTTTGCCTTTCTGCTCAGGGTACATGCATGGGTAGGTCCTGATGACTGATGAAATTGTGCGCCTTTGGATGGCTATTTTCAGCGTGTTTAAGTTTTCCAGCCTGAAACATGCCTCAGTTTCTGTGATGTGAACCACACATAGCGACACTGAGAGGAAGTTGCCACAATTGCTCCACAACCTTGTTGAAGAACAAAACAAGAAACAGGCTTCTTATGTAGCATGAGGGGGTTTGCTCAGTGTGAGCAGCAGGTCAGGGAGGGGATCCTCCCCCTCTGCTGTGCTCTGGGGAGACCCCCCCTGCAGTCCTGGTCCAGCTCTGGGGCAACAGCACAAGAGGGACGTGGAGCTGTTGGAGTGAGTCCAGAGGAGGCCACGGAGCTGCTGCAAGGGCTGGAGGAGCTCTGCTCTGGAGCCAGGCTGAGAGAGCTGGGCTGGGGCAGCCTGGAGAAGAGAAGGCTCCTGAAGGGGAGACCTTAGAGCAGCTCCAGTGCCTAAAGGGGCTCCAGGAAACCCGGAGAGGGGCTTTGGACAAGGGCCTGTAGGGACAGGACAATGGGAATGGCTTGAACCTGCCAGAGGGGAGATGGAGATGAGCTCTTAGGCAGAAGTTGTTCCTGTGAGGGTGCTGAGGCACTGGCACAGACTTTTCCCAGAGAAGCTGTGGCTGCCCCATCCCTGGCAGTGTTCAAGGCCAGGTTGGACACAGGGGCTTGGAGCCACGTGCTCTAGTGCAAGGTGTCCCTGCCCGTGGCAGCGGGTTGGAGCTGGATGAATGAGCTTTAAGGTTCCTTCCAACCATAGCCAGCCTCTGATTCTATGGTTTTTGTTTGCAACGAAAGATGGTTACATTTAGACTTACTCCCATTCTTATTCTACGTTAGCATTGGGGCTGTACCTCCTTTCCTTCCTTTCAGCCCCAGCAGCAGGTTGAAGAAGGTAAGAGGTAACTGTTTGGAAATAAGGCACCTCTCAGGTGATGTATTTGCTGCCATCCTCTGCTGGCTGAGGCTGAAAGCAGCAGGAACTCTGGAACTGCCCCCTGTGTACCTGCCTACGGAAGAAACATGGCTGGGAAATGATGTGTTAGCTCCAAACATTTTCATTGTGAATACAGCTTTAGCAGTGAAGTGTTTTTGCTGGGTGACTGAATGGTAGATTTTGATTATTTCATTGATTTTGGGGGGCATGTTCATTGCTGATTTTGGGGATGTTCTGATCAGACCACCTCTCACATGTGACTTCTGTTTACTGATTCCAGGTCATTGAAGACATCGAGTACCTGAAGTTTGACAAGGGGCCGTGGCTGGAGCAGGATGATGTTTCTTTCCATCATTTGAGACTTTAGTAAGTAGAATGTCTTCCAGGAACTGAACATGACTTAGCATCAGATCTCAAGGAAAAGGGTTAAAGCCTTGAGCTTTTAAAGGAATGCTTATATTTGCACTCTGACTTGGGTTTTGTCAGAAGGTAGCAATGATAATAGCAGGCTTTTGTAATATTGGTGCTTGTCACTATAATATGCTGTGGCATTTTGTTGCTGCTGCTAATCAGACAAGAGACTCTGGATGAATAGATCCCATCCCATTCACAAAGCACAAGAACTCTCCAGGTATTTCCTCAGCGCTGTGCCCTGTGGCCTTTAGGAAGGTATTTTTGTGAGCACTTCTCTTCCTGGATGATCACAGAAAAGCATTTTAAACGAGAACACTTCTACAGCTACTTCATCGGGAACACATGGATGAAAGTGTAGGTCTGAACTCCCTTCTCTGCATACACATCAGTGGTTTGGTTCAACATACTTTGGAGTTTGAGGACTACCTCTCTTTCCTGCTCATCCCTGTGAGGGTGCTGAGGCGCTGGCACAGACTTTTCCCAGAGAAGCTGTGGCTGCCCCATCCCTGGCAGTGTTCAAGGCCAGGTTGGACACAGGGGCTTGGAGCAACCTGCTCTAGTGGAAGGTGTCCTTGCCTGTGGCAGCGGGTTGGAACTGGATGAGCTTTAAGGTCCTTTCCAACACAAACCATCCTATGGTTCAATGTTGGAATTGAATCTCATAGCATCAAATGCTAAACTCGGGTGTTAATTCATGCACCTTCAAGCTGATCCTTTCCTTGAGTATTCCGATGGCCAAGTAGACAAGAGCTTGTGGTTCCCAGCCCTGTACAGATGCGTAGCTGTCCCATGCCTGCATGAACTTCTCCTTTTGGAAAGAGTGGAGGTTTTTTAGCATACGTGGGCTTGCAGCCCACAAAGCCAGTCCTTTGGGCTGCACCCAAAGGAGCATGGCCAGCAGGTCAAGGGAGGTGGTTCTGCCCCTCTGTTCTAGTGAGTCCCCACCTGGAGAATGCATCTAGCTCTGGAGTCCTCAGTACAGGAAAGACTGGAGAGGCACCAAAGAAGGGCCACAATAATCAGAGGATTGGAGCACCTCTCCTATGAGGAAAAGCTGAAGAGTTGGGGTCGTGCAGCCTGAAGAAGAGAAGACTCCAGGGAAACCTTATTACAGCTTTTCAGCTCTTAAAAGGGGCCTATAAGGAAGATGGGGAGAGACTTTTTAGCAGGGCCTATTGCAACAGGATGAGGGGTGATGGTTTTAAACCAAAAGAGGGAGATCCAGGCTGGATGTGAGGGAACAATTGTTTACAGTGAGGGTGGTAAAACACTGGCACAGGCTGCCCAGAGAGGTGCCGGATGCCCCATCCCTGGAGACATTCCAGGCCAGGCTAGATGTGGTTGTGGGCAACCTGATCTAGCTGAAGATATCCCTGCTTCTTGTAAGGGGTTGGACTAGATGAGCTCTGAAGGTCCCTTCCAACCCAAAGCGTTCTGTGACTGCTCCTGGTGGTGCCTATTCCATATGCTGGCACATGCTGCCCTCTCCTGGCTGTTTCTGGAAGGCTGCAGCCGGTATTTATTGTATCCATCTGCAACTGCTTCCTTCACTGACCTCATCATTTTGCACAGCCCACTCCTGCCTTGGGCTGTCTCACATCTGATGCTTGGCAGAGGGACAATATGCTCTGAGTGGGTGCTGAGCAGGAGGGTGCTGCAGTCGTAATCCCGCTCTGGTGCTCCTTGGCTGTCATGACTTTTGCCTCTTCCACCTTCAGCTGGTTACCAGCGTGTTTGGGGAAAGGGATTGATCGGTGAGCAGGGGTCAGAATAACTCTTTCATTGCATGTATGTAGGGTCTAATATACAGAAACAAGGCCAGGTTGGACACAGGGGCTTGGAGCAACCTGCTCTAGTGGAAGGTGTCCCTGCCCGTGGCAGGGGTTCGACCTGGATGAGCTTTAAGGTCCCTTCCAACCCAAACCAGACCCCAGCAGGGCCTCTGCCTAACTTGGTAATGCAAATAAGTTAAACTGGTGAGCCACGCCTGGATAAAACTCGGTTGCACAATGATACCTTTCATCTCCCTGCCTTGCCCTCTTTCCCTAATAAAGTAGTGTGGTTGTGGGGTATAACATGCCTTGGTAAAAAGTTGAACATGTATATATTTGTATATGGAAGCTGAAGGGATCTCCCAGAGGATGCTCTTCGCGTTATTCCTTCCTCTCCAAGTACTGAGTCCCAACAGAAACCATTTGAGGAGTTCCTCTCTTGCCACTGCACTGTCTCAGGCATGTTTTTGTCTGTGCCCTTGACAGTGAAATTGGGTGTCTGTAAACCATTGCAAAATCAGTGCCTTGGAATGAAGAGCTGGAGTTGGTGTAATGTCTCCTGTGTTACTTTGCCGGCTGATGGGGGGACCTGACTGCATCGGACTTGTTTCATCAGCCAGGTCCACAGTAAATCTGCCCACAGCTCCCTTGGAATTTACTAGAGCAGAACATATTTTGTATGGACAAATCTTTGGCTTTTTTCAGCCACCACTAATTTCATTAACAAAAGGAAAAACACAGGTATTAGCATTTGTCTTAGCTTGATGAAGTAGGAATCTAGTCCCATTTGGAAGCCAGCAAATAGCTTGCCACTCTCATCTGTTCAGTTGTGTTCGGTAATAACTATTAAGTGCACCCCAAACCCTGTGTATTAAATCCTCCAGTACCGTATTTGGTGGGACATAAGACATATATGTTGAGGTTGTTACTAAAGGACATTGTATGTGCAATAACTTGTAATGTGTAGATTGTCTTAACATTTGTTTAGCTTCTTGGAGCTATTGCTAACCCCTGAGCCTGATTCCTGTTTCCTTCCTGTACATTTTGCTCTGGTTAAAGGAAATCTTGCAACAGGAAAGCATGGGAGTGAATGAGGATGACCCTTTGGTGCTGTTTGACAGTGTCATCAAGCATGTTTAGCAAAGGGAAGAAGTGTCCATGTGTGAATGCCTGTCTTGGCTGATTTCGGGCAGCAGGACTGCGCTTGCCAGAGGTGGATTGGATGTATTTTTGAAGCTCTTTGTCCTGGAGACTCCAAAATCTCATAAAGCAATTGTAAAACTTGTGGCAGTATTGAAAACTGCTTCCTTTATAGAGTCCCAGGCTGGTTTGGGTTGGAAGGGAGCTTAAAGCTCATCCAGTCCCAACCCCCTGCCACGGGCAGGGACACCTTCTACTAGAGCAGGTTGCTCCAAGCCCCATCCAACCTTACTTCTCTCTTGCTTCAGCTGAAACAGTTCTTTGTCATTTCCTCTTTGCACTGGCTTTTTATAGATGGAAAGAAAACAGGTAAGGAAGAAATGACAAGGAAAGACCCATGGGGGACACACAGCCGGCCACTGTCCTGTGTGCCTGCTGAATGAGCACAGGAGGGCAGCATGGTAGGAGTCGGATGCCGGAACCATCTCTCCCACCCAGCTCTATGTGCCCATGGCATGGACTAGGAGCATTTCTCCTTTCCCCTGCTCTCACAAGCGTGGGTAAAATGGAGAGTGTATCACATGCTGACAGGCTCACTTACATGTGTTGGACCTTTCCCATGGGAGGCAGGGAAGCCGATTACAGCAGTGGTTGGGGAGCCGTGGCTGAGGTGAAAGGATGAGAATAGCAGAGGAATGAATGCCACCCACTCGCTCAGATTCCAGCCGGGAACACAACCACCAGTTAGTGAGAACCTGCTTTCAGGGTGTGCAAGGAAACAGTCTATTTTCCAGTGGGATCCACCCGCTATTTCTCAAGTTACTTTCATGTATAAAGGCAGGATTTAACTTGATACCTTTTTGTGTCTAAGCCTCTTAGACCAGTGAATGCTTTTAGGTAGGAAGAGTGGTTTTCTTACACTGTGTATTGTCACTTCAGGCTTTGTGACTATGCCAACATCATCAGTTGAGAAATCGTGGCTCAGGCTATGCAAACTGTGCTTTGTTTGGCTGGCTGGTTTGTTTTTCTTCTCCTTTTCAGTCTCTACTTCCTTTACCCTTCCTTGTTCAGCAGTCTTTGCAGTGTGCTTAGTGGTAGGCAATCTTGGGACTTTGGTTTATACCTAGGTGGAAGAATAAGCTGAGTTATTTGTGTGTTAGCCAGTTTCTTCAGGTACAGCATCCTCTAAGCTGCCTGGAAACAGGACTTCCTCCCAAAAAGATACAGGAATGTGTCAGTCCCAATTCCTCACACCTTCTCGTGTGTGTCCTGCTGGGCATAGTGGATGCAGTAGGTGTGTGATGGCTGCTTTTAGAGAAGAGATGAGCTACCCATTGCTAAAGTGTACTTTCAGTTTGATTCCTGTGTAGCAATGGGAAGAACCTTTCCTGATAGGATTATGGATGGTTGCAATGATCCTGAGCTGAAATCTAATGTTCCTACAGCGTTAGGATCACACAGTCACTTACATGCTCTTTAAGTTTGAAGTGTGACATAATATTATGGGTATGTAAAGCATGCTCTGGGAAGCTGTGCTGCTGCATGGGGAGAGCTGCTTCAAAAAAACACAGTTAGGTGCCAGAAAAGGAGAAATAGTGCTCGTTTTGTGCTGGGGCAGAGAGAAAATGAAGGAAACAAAAGGTGCCTTTAACCACTTCCTGCTGAGCAGTGAATTAGTTCTGGCAAGTGAATGTGTATCTGTGGTTGAAGACATTGTTGTGGCAGGTATCTTTGGGTGGTGCTTTCAGTGTTCAAAGTTATTTCTTAAGGTACAGAGCAGAGCCCAACCTGGAGGAGCCCCCTTGGGTAGCACTAGGTTTGTATGTTTTTGTGGTGCAATGATTTCTTTGGAAACAAAGGTTGTGAGAGCAAAGATGTTTTGGGAGCAGCAGGTTTTCCTCCTTCTTATCTAAGGTATATTGTGCCTGGGAGTTGGCCTCTCCCATTGCCTTTTGGCTGAGATTCAGGGAAGAATGGATTAATTGTAGACTGGTTGACTAGTGTCAAGTTATACTTCATATATGCCTGGACACGTTTTATCTGCTTTCTCCTACAGACTTGGAAGGTCCAGAACATCTGCTGCTACTTGGCAGGGAAGAAGGGCTGGAGATGTTTATTCACTGATAGATGAGTGCATCTTCCACAGCCTGTGCTGCTAAGCCTGAGCTCAGTGAGAGGTCTTCAAACATTGTCTGCAGTTAGAGAATGAAGAGCTGGTACCCAAAGGGCTTCTTTCTGTTGAGGTCTGTTTCTTTTAGTTCCAGGTTAATCAGCAGTGTTAGAGCTTGTGCCTTCTCAGCAGAACCCCAAGAGAGGAGACTTCGCAGGGGCAAAGCTGCTCTTCCTGAAGGATGCTGGCATTTAGAAATCAAACCAGTGGCATCATCAAATCACTGTTCTGGGCAAGCTTTTCCATCCCAGCTGGGTTATTCCAAGCTGGCCTGGAGTGGGAAGGCTGGCATTGGCCCACAGGAGGACCAATGTGTTGGGGAGGAGGCAAAGGAGGGCTTGTTTCCCTGCCTTCCAGCATGTGAAATGTACATTTAGTGTAGGTGAAGATAGATAATGTGGTAGTTGATAGGAATCCTCTTTGGTGTTCATCCTGGTCTTGTAAAAGGGCATTTACCCTTCTCCCATCTCAATTTCTACTAGATTATTGCATTTCATTATTGTCTGTAGTAGGATAATCTACAGTCTGTCCATCAGGATACATTAGCAGACATAGCTTACCTCTTGAAACTTCAGTGCTGTGAGATAAGCTCCCAAAAGCTGGGATTTAGAGCGAAACAAGGAATTGCTTCAAGGTGATGAAGTGTGTGTTGCTCAGGGCGTGTGCATTGGGTGTATGTAAGTGTTTGTAAATGCCATTCACCAAACCCAACACGATTTACAGTTTCAAGTGCTCAATTTGCTCACTGTTGACTGCAAAGGGATGTATTTTGCCCCCAAAACGTATAGGTGGCACTGTTGCTCTATGCATAATACCAGCATGCAGAAGGTGGCTTTCTAGCAGTTTCTCAGACATCTTAAATGGGGGGTATTTGAAAAGGCTGGTGCTGTGCAGGATAGGGTTTTGGAGAATCCTGTTACCTGTTTTGGTGCAGCAATCTTCTCCCAGTTACAACTAGGCAGGATGCCAGAGGCACTGCTTCCAAACCCTGGCATTACCCCAGCATCCAGCCGTTTGGATGGGAATTGAGGGAAGAGCATCACCTTAAATGAACCTTCAAAAGGAGTAAAGTGTGCAAACTGATCGAACAGGAGGGAATGAAAGGAAGTGGATTTAGCAAGGTAGTGTGTGGGAGTCAGGTTTTCCTGTGCTTTTCTAGGAAAGCAAAAAGCTTAGAGGTGCCTTATGGAGAAGGCTTCCAGGAATGACAGAGCCTCTCCAGGGAGGGAACGGAGAAGCAGGGAGAAGGTGGAACAGGAGCAAACTGGAGGCAAGGGTGAAGGGGAGAAACACAGTAGCTGTGTGAGGGAAAAGGCCTGAGTATTCATCATAACCAGGAAAGATCCAAAACCTTGTACAAGTGTTTAACAAAAAAAAGGAGTTCTTTAATATTTGGTCCAACGAAGAATTGATGTTGCCATTTTGGGGCAGGACGTGGATTAACTGCTCCTTTTCTTTTCGTTTCTTTTCCTTCTTTCTTTCCCTGCAGTGTTCAGGACAAAGATGGAGTGCTGGAGCCTTCAGCCATCCCTCTCTTCATTCCAGAGATCACAATTGGAGGCACTGAATTTGATAAGACCTACTATGAGTATCGCTCGGTAAGTGATACCGGGAGGGGAGCAGCTCAATGAGAGCCACCAGCCCTGCCAAGGGGTGAGCAACGTGTTCCTAACTGGCCTGTGCACAGCCTGACTGTTAGTCTCATGTAAAGAGATTCCCATTTCTAAGAGTAAGTTGTGGATTTTGCCCAGATTCCTGCCTCTTTTAAAGCCTAGCTTTCTCACAAGGTGAATAATGAAGCAGACTGTGTGGAGACCTTCCAGTATTTGAAGGTGGCTACAAGGGTGCTGGAGAGGGACTCTTCATCAGGGACTGTAGTGATAGGACAAGGGGTGATGGGTTCAAACAGAAACAGGGGAAGTTCAGGTTAGATCTAAGGCAGGAGCTCTTCCCTGTGAGGGTGCTGAGGCGCTGGCACAGACTTTTCCCAGAGAAGCTGTGGCTGCCCCATCCCTGGCAGTGTTCAAGGCCGGGTTGGACACAGGGGCTTGGAGCAACCTGCTCTAGTGGAAGGTGTCCCTGCCCGTGGCAGGGGGTGGGAACTGGATGAGCTTTAAGGTCCTTTCCAACACAAACCATTCCATGATTCTATAAGCTGGCTTTTGTTTTTGATCTTTAGATGTGGACTGAAGGATAAGTGGTTTTCATTTGGCTCTGTTTGTCCTGCTCTGATTAGCCTTTCACCTCTGACACGTAAAATACTCCATTGAGTCAAAGAAAAGAACTGAAACCCATGGCCACTTCTATAAAGAGCGCTGATAAAATCCTGAGGGATGGGGTGTTTTCTCTGGAGTAGGCTGTGAAGGAATGAATGTTACATTGCTTCTCAAAACAGGTGCTGCTTTAAATAGTGGGTTTCTCTAGGAGGGCACACACCCAAAGCCTGTTGTGGCCCAGTGCTCCCTTACACCTCACACAGGCTTCCACACAATGTTTTAACTACCTGCTTGCCTTTCTGGTTCCAGAGACAACCAGACAACCTGGCTTCCAACTGACTTAGCACTTTGCCCTATTACTTACTGGTATTTACATGGGGTCCTCTCATACCACGTGCTCAGGTATTGTAAATTCTCATTAGAGAACTTATGGCACTGGTTAACAACCAGTTAACACTGGTTGGACAAACTGAAGTTGCAGGTGATGGTCCAGTTCCAAGTTGGATTGAAATCTCTGCTGCTGCGTTGGTTTTTTCCTTCCCCCCTCCAAGCAATTATAGAAGACAAATGAAGGTCTATATAAATAGTTGTAAACCATGATTTGCTTACTCAAAATGCTCTCATTTTTCTGTTCCTGTTACTATACAGTCTCTTCCTGAAATGAAAAGCATAGGATGGTTTGGGTTGGAAAGGACCTTAAGATCATCCAGTTCCATGGGCAGGGACAAAAACTGCAATAGACAGGTTGGTTTGGAAACTCTGACCTACCGATGTGTTCCTCTTGGAATATCAGTTCAGAAGTCCCTGTGGATATGTAACATAATTTGTTTCTCCTCAGCTAGCTCTGTAGTAAAGGGGCTCCTGAATTCACCCTTTTCTGCCTCAGTCCAGATTTAGTCTTTCCAACTTTTAAACCGGGCTCAAGCTAAAAGTTGGAGTAGCAGAAAGCACCTCAGTACTCCTTGAGGTTGTCTCATGGGTTTGAAAACTCCCTGGCCCATATGAGAAATTGCCATCAGAGTTGCCTGCTTCTTGCTATCACATTTTGAAGTCCAAAACCTCAAGCTCAGCCGGAGGATTTTTGGAGTCCTTCGCTCCAAGAGACGTCTGTGCTTGTGCAGCACATATTTCAGAGGGATCTGCTGCATGACTTGTTGCCAGCATGCAACATCCATCTGTACTGACAGGGCCTTTCTTCCCGAAGATGAGAGGATTTAGGGGGCTGAAACAGCACTTTGCAGTGGAGCTGGGAATTACTGAGGCTGCCTGACACACAGCTAGATGTGACCTCAGTGCTGAGAACCAGTGGTAATGCTTCTGAAAGCTAGAGGCTGTACAACAGCACGGTCCTCTTTGTGCCCTGGCTCATCAAATAGCTGGCTTCCAGGCAAAAAGTGTGCCTTGCCTTGCAGATGTAGCAAAGGGATGTTTAGGAGGAGGAATACGGATACCTGGGATGGAAAGCTGCACTCTTGGATTGCTCTGCTCGATGCCAGTTAGTTGGCAGCAGAAACTGAGTGCTGTCAGTGCAAAAAAGACTATTGCCAAAATCTAATCTCCCTTCTGCATGCATGCTTTTAGGCCCTGGATCAGGAAAGTAGTGTGGAAAGCGATAACGTCCTTTGGAATAAGGAGGAGTTGTACACTTCAGGAAGCATTCTGTTCAATTCAGGCAATACTAGCTACTCACTGGATGCTTAGACACTTAAAGCCCTTCAAGGATGGGGGGGATCTATAGGGATGCTGTACAGTGCAAACAATGCTGAGTTTTCCTACTCCTATAAGCTACTGGAAGGGGAAGCACAAAGGCAGCCCCACACGCTGTTTTATGTCCTAGGAATTAAATTCTTTGTGTTGAAAAGCCTTAGAGCAGCTCCAGTGCCTAAAGGGGCTAGAAGAAACCTGGAGAGGGGCTTTGGACAAGGGCCTGTAGGGACAGGACAAGGGGAATGGCTTGAACCTGCCAGAGGGGAGATTGAGATGAGCTCTGAGGCAGAAGCTCTTCCCTGTGAGGGTGCTGAGGCGCTGGCACAGGGTGCCCAGAGAAGCTGTGGCTGCCCCATCCCTGGCAGTGTTCAAGGCCAGGTTGGACACAGGGGCTTGGAGCAACCTGCTCTAGTGGAAGGTGTCCCTGCCCGTGGCAGGGGGTTGGAACTAGATGAGCTTTAAGGTCCCTTCCAACCCAAACCAGTCTGGGATTCTATGAAACTTTGAAGATCCATGTTTTTCCCTCCAACTTTGTTTAGCAAATGAAGTGGGAATTTCTTTGTAATACCTTTGTGTTCAGAGGTAATACAGCATGAGACCAACCAGTGCAGGCAGAAAAGACAGATGAACTTCTAGACATGCTGGATCTAACAAGAGGGAATCCCAAGTCCTTGTGCTTGCCCACGTCTGTGGTTACAGCAGTGCAGTTGAAGACGGATAGTAAGATTTTAGGCTCACATGACTTGTAAGTAAAGACTTAATGATGGTATAATTACAGAACTTTAACTTCTCCTTGTGGGAAATACGTGCTTTGAAAGTTCCTGTAATGATGTTTACCACAGAAACACAATGCTTTGCATAGGGGATTTTTATCCTGTAACTACTCATAAACCCTTGATCATACCAACAGGCAGCGAAGTGCTGTGCTTTTCAGAGGTGCATGTACACACTTCATGCTGTCTAATAATGGTGCTTTTCAGGGATTCACAAATTCCAGGCAGAAACTGGGTTTTCTTGGTAATATTCATTAGTCAGGAGCAATCAAGGAGGAGGAGGAGGAGGAAACACTCTTCAGAGTCCAAGATTTGCCTAATGTGTGCCTTTGCACAAATGAATGAGGTAGCCACATAGAGCTCTGAATCCTAGAAACGTGCTATTTTTTAATGTAAATCCTCTACATTTCTGCTCTAAGTGTTCTTTTTGCATGTGAGGAGGTGGCTTTCTGCAGCCTTCTCTTAGCAGCAAGTCATCTGGCAGGGTTCAGCTGCTCTGTTCAAGCAGTTGTAAACTTCTAAAGATGCTTTTCTGGCAAGGGAAGAGTAACCTTTTAGTCAGGATCTGTAGATCACAGAGATAAGCATGTTCATTCTTCAGTGAAGCAACAGTATTTTAGGAACTGTCAGACTAGTAAAGACTTGACTACTCCCTTCCCCCCCCCCCCCCTTAGCAACTGCTGTATCTCTGCTTTCTTCCAACTGCACACAATCCCCACGGATAATGCTCCAAATTCCATGTGCGCCCTGCGAAGCTGGAGCACTTAGGCAGATGTGTTTGCAGAGAAGATGAAAACAAATGGTTCTGTTTAATGGAATCAGTGTACTTAAATAATGTACTTATGTACTTCACACTCCTGAATGCTGTTGGCAAGTCCTGCTGCATCTCCTAGGGGTGCTGAAAAAAGGCTTCTTTGACGTGCAGGCTCTTTGCTGTATACCTAAAAGTGCAGCTGTGCTGTCTAAGGTTCGTATTCAAGTCATCCCCTCTGTCTTTAGCTCTGAAAACAAAGCTGGAGACGTTTAAAATAGCCTTTGCCACTTCTTTCACTGCAGAATGTCAATGGAAATGCTCAGCTTATCCCAAAGTGTTCCAGAGCCTGGAGTCCTGGAGATCACTCGGGCCCTGGAGTGGAGAATTCCTGCACTTAGAGCTGAAAGTTTCCTTTCTCATGTCACCAGAGAAGCTGTGGCTGCCCCATCCCTGGCAGTGTTCAAGGCCAGGTTGGACACAGGGGCTTGGAGCAACCTGCTCTAGTGGAAGGTGTCCCTGCCTGTGGCAGGGGTTGGAACTGGATGAGCTTTAAGGTCCCTTCCAACCCAAACCAGTCTGTGCTTGCTCCTAGCAGAAAGCAGTTGTATGAGCCCACTTACCCCAGCCCTGGTTTATGTCATCCAGCTCCTGTGTTTGTCCAGCAGCTTGAAACACAAGTCTTAATAATCATGAAGGAGAAAAGGGTCCATGGCTAAGAACTGTGTCTTCCATCTCATGCTCTAGGATTTGTTTCTTACCTCAACCTTTCTCTTGAGGGGGGATTAGATTGTGCAGTAGGAAGAGTATCCCATCCTCTTTAGAGTTTGCTGGAATTGCGTAAGTATATGTGCTGGGGTGTATATTAAAATGCCCAAGTGCTTGAGCACAGAGATTCTTCTTCAGACGGGCCTAGGCACCTAAAAGCTCCTTTTGTATTAAGGCAGATCCTGTACCAAAATATTGTGTCTTTTGTTAGCCTGACTTACAAGGGAAGTCAGGGATTCGTACCATATCCTTGAAGCAGACAGTTGTGATAAATCCTTTGAAGGATTTATTCCACACTCTTGAACTACCTTCAAAGTCTCTTCCTAGCCCAACATGACTTCCAGCTCCAGCGAGTGCCTGTGCTTGTGTGTGTAGGGCTTGCTTAGAATAGCTTTAGTTGGCATCTTTCAACCTGAAGTGCTCTTGCACTGTTGAGCCACATGCTTTCCTTCCTTTCCTTACCCTCTCACTGCTTTTCACTGCCATGCACTGGCTAGTTGCTGATCATGGCACACTTGGACTTTGATCCATTGACTCCCTTCCTTCATGATCCTCATTGTCCTCCTTCAAACCATCTCCTTGTGCAGTGTCACTTGCTGTGGTGAGGTAAACTTTGCATGTGGGCCATATCCCCCGTGTGAGGAACGCAGAGGCTTATTGAGCAGTAGTAATGATGCTGCTTTGTGCATCCTTGTCAGTGCAGCTCTGTATTGAGCAGAGACAAAAAGGGTGGCTTAGATTTTTCCACCTAACACTTAAAGCAGATAAATATGCCACTGAAAGGTAGAGAGGCTCTTAGTTTGTTTCTCTGCCCTTTTCTCTTGGTGGAAGACTGCTTTTGGAGTATGGGGATGCTGACCATGAGGCAAGGAAAGCATGAGCTATAGTTACTGCTATGAGGTGCAGCCCTGCTCCCGTAACTGTGTCTCTTGCAAGTCCCTTCAGCTTGCTAATCTACTAGGGGTTGGGTTTTTATTCCTTGCCAAACTGAATGGGTTATGGGGTTAAGTGAATATAGGAGCTGTGGAAGGGAAGGAGCAGCAGCACGTTGCTGGGTAGGATGGCTGTGGTTCCCCAGCAACTGCATTAGCTCAGCTACCTTGTTATCCTACTCTTCCTCCTTTCTGTCTCAGGACCTTGGAGTGTGTGGCTGGCAGTCCCCTGCAGCCTTGCATGGTAGCCGGTGGAGAAGAGGCAACAGGTTAGAGGGGAGGAGAGTCCCATGCTTTTCCTCAGGCTTTTTATTACCCTCTTTTGCATAAGGATGAGACCTTAGGAGGGGAAATCCTCACGTGTGCAATGTCTGCCATGCCTCCAGGTATTTAGGGAGATGCAGAGAACTAGCTGTAACACAGAGTGAGCTTTTGAGTGATGGGAAGGTGAGCCTGCAATGTTAGTCACCTCTCAGCCTCACAACCCAAACCCAAGAGTATTAGAAGAGCATGTGAAGATCTTAACTATTCCAAAAGGGAGAGCATTAAGGGAAGACTTTCTCCGGAGTGCAGAGCACTCCTGGCTTGCACACAAATCTCCCATTTAAAAGACCCTGAACTACAAAAGAAATCCTTGAGCTTTGAGGAAGCCAAAGTCTTGCTCAACAGCAGGGAGTGTTTGTGTCCAGATGATGCGGGGAGGTTCAATGTGCTGATGCTGTGCGGTGGGGTCCTCAGCATCTTGGCGTTGGACTATTGTATTGGGTTACAATGAAAGCTACAGGCTTCCCTAAAAAACAACCCCTTTGACCAATTATCCTTGGATGCAGAGATGATATTACCCATGTAGGCATATAAGGTACAGCTGCTGCAATAAGCCTTATCTAAGCCATGAATACTCTTCCTACTCTGCAGGAGTAGGGAGGTTGGGATATCTTTGTTCTCCATGCTTGTGATCGTTACCAGAGTGGCTGTCTTTGATAGAATCTGCTGTTTTCTCTCTCTTCCTATCTTGGCTTGATGAAGATCCTTTTGTTTAGGGTCAAGGTCTTCCTTTCTAATTCTTATTTTAATAGAGGGATTTGACAGCTCTAATAGTCAGCCCTGTCTGCTCTTGAATCCAGGGAGGAATGAAAACAGATACATGATAAATTAGGAAAGGCTTAATTTAAGTTGTTCTTTCTTATCTGTTTTATCTCTGCAAAAATATTTTGAGCCCTTTCTAAAGTAACAGGATGTTGCCTGGCTTAATATTGGTAAGAGCAGAAGATCCAGAAGAATAACTAAAACCTAGGAATGACAAAACTGGAATAGGTTGCTTAGAGAAGCTGTGGCTGCCCCATCCCTGGCAGTGTTCAAGGCCAGGTTGGACACAGGGGCTTGGAGCAACCTGCTCTAGTGGAAGGTGTCCCTGCCCGTGGCAGGGGGTTGGAACTGGATGATCTTTAAGGTCCCTTCCAACACAAACCAGGCTGGGATTCTGTGAACCTAAGGAAAGTTGTTGTAAGAGACTTGATGTGTTTTACCTGTCCTGTTAGACAAGCAAGCCTATGGTTAGGGTAACACTTCATCTGACTTGGATATACTTACTTGGCTTTTTCCTGTAGTAAGTTTGCTCTCTGTAGTAGATAACTGGTATTTCTAACATATTTGCCAAGGAAAAAACCAAAGTGGAGGTTATTTTGCTGCTATGGAGAATAGTCTTTAGGGCAAGTAGTCAGTGTGGAGAAAAACTGCAATAGAATATTTAGCTGTGCCCTGTTGCTTGCTTGTTCTTGGCCGTCCTACAAAAGCAAGGCTAGAGACACACCTTAGGTTGCTCATGGTAGCTGTAGTTGTTCAAATTGTCACACATTCACTTGTACAAAACAGATCCCTGCTTAAGCTCACTGACTTTGCAAGAAATATGCTGTGTCCTCTTTAGGGACACTCCTCTTTCCAGTAGATTTCTATTGGCTTGCCTGTGTTTTTCACTGCCTGAACGAAGAGTAGGCCATTAAAACCAGGAATTGGTTTTAACCTCAATTCAGTAAAGCTTTTGGGTCCTCTTGTTACTTGGCCTTTAATGAATGTTAACAGCCTGAAGAGTTTGCTTTGAGTAAAGAATGGCAGGAGTGAAGCTGTAAACAAGCATCTCTCCATGCCAATCCTTTGGAAACCAAACCAGATCCACCTTGAATGTTGTGTTTGGTGAGTATTACACTCCCCTGCCCTTCTTTTGGTCTGTTGCTCTGTTACATAGGAACCAAACTCTTCCAGAATACAGCTAATACATGAAGCTACATGCTCCTAGATTTTAGCTGTGCCAACAACAAACACTGACAAGCTTCTGGAAGTCAGGATTTCTACTGGAAAAAGCAGTAGTCTTAGTTAACAGCAGTGCTGGAAGATGCTGTTATTATGCTTGTTATAACCAGCCAGTAACCAAAAGGATTTGGTTATTGATGAATGAGCCCGTGCTTGCAGAGCAACGACTCTGGTTTTAAGTGCTCTTCGATCAGTGCTGCTCCAAACATGCTATTTATAGATTTATTTTAGCTGGTAAGCTCAGCCATTAGGAGAAAGCAACATAGGAATAGAAGGAAAAAACCTAGTAATTCTGCTGCTGGACTCTTTGCAAACCAGAGAGACTCTACCCCGATGGATGGAGACCTTTTCAGGTTGTTCAGACTGTCCAGAGCTCTACCTCTACCTGTCTGCTTGGAAATCACTTTGAGGAGCTCTGAAAGGCAGGCGCAGCATGTAGCAAACAGCTCGCTGCTGCTGTGTGCTGCTCTGAAGCCTGAACCACTTTATAGGGCTTTTCATCATGTTTATAGCTTTGAGAGACGCTTCCATGGCAGGGATCTTCATTTAACTGAGGAGAGGATCTTGTTTTCATCTTTTTCCTAATGCTCTTTTCAAGTTGAGCAGTTTCATTCCTTTGAGCTGGCTCTACCTTTGGGTACAGCTCATTTCATTAGTTTCAGGCTCTGTGCAGTAGATTTTATCACATCCTTTTGGAGCTAATCCTCGCTGCCAAGTGGAAGTTCTGCACAGTGTAATGCAGGAGACTAGGACTTGAGGCTCTGCCTCATCCATTTCAATGGGGTGGAAAAATCTGTGACCTTGAAAGAGGGTTTGTCCAGTGGGATCTGTTTCCTGCTTGCTTCTTTTAGGAGCAGAGACTTAATGCTTGTGTTGCAAAGCATGTGTCTGGGTGGCTGCTGTGATAACAACATGGCTTTTCTTACTCTTCCTGGGAAGGATGGTTAAGCTTTGGTGTGATGGTCAGCTGCTTTCTTTGCCACTTGCTGCTGGACCTGTTTGTGGCTCTGTGGGTCTCTTTGGGCTGATGTCAGTGAAGGACCTTTGAGGGTTTGAAGGGATTTCTTTGACCCTGTATTCTGCTCCTTACCTGTGGAGATGTGGTGTTAATAATTAATCATGCATCATAGAATCCACTACTATTATTAATATGGCCATTAAGTCACAGCTTTTCTTTGGTCTTACTCACGTGTGATTTGCAGGTAACATGTGTGGAGTGTTCCTGTGAATGTGCCAGCCACTTGCAAATGATGAAATGATGTGGCTTTGATGATTGTCGTTATAGTTCTGACTGGGAAACGTGGTTGTAAAGCACAAGTCTTGTGGAAAAGGCAAGTCTCTTCCAAATTCTTACTTGGTTTCCCATAAAACCTTCTGAATTTTGTCAGTAGTATCCTTCAGCAAAGAATCCTTCAAGCCATTGACTACCTGTATCTTGTACTGGAAGAGATGGTGAATATTGAGTCCCTCTCTCTGTTCTCTCAGCTACTGGCAAGTTCCATAGAGCTTTGTCCCATCTCCTTTCCGTCATCTCTTTTCTAGGCTGGGCACTCTACCTCTTCTGGGTGCAGTCTCAGGGCTGGCCACTTGTTCCTACTCCTGCCCTTGTGCTGGCTAAGCAGCTATAGGCAGAATAGGCTGGGTACTTCACCTGGGTGCCATTTGGAGCACCAATTTAACCATTTCTTGGCACAAAAAGAAGCACCTTCTGCATGGCCACATCTTCCTTTGTGTTCCTACCAGTCTTCTTTGTGAGCTCAGTCAGCCAAACAGGTACCAAACCACTGCAGAGTCACCTAAAACTAACCTAGCCAGGAGGAGTGAGTAGCTTCTCCCTGGGCAAGGGGGTTCATGGAGCTCGTGGAATGATCCTGCAAAGCTGGCTTGAGCTGTGCAGCAGAGAGATGAGAGGATGGGTACCGTAGGAGCTGCTCTTGTTGGCATTGTGTGCTCTTCATCGCATTCAGCCATGCTGTGCAGTGTGTTTTAATTTGGCTGGTTTAATCCAGGCTCCTTGTGACACTGGGCAAACGTTTGTTCTGGCAGGAGGAGGCCGAAGACCTCAAGAACAGGAATGAACCCTGCTCCAGCAGTTTTCCAAATCATAGATTCATGGAATGGTTTGGGTTGGAAGGGAGCTTAAAGCTCCTCCAGCTCCAACCCCCTGCCACGGGCAGGGACACCTTCCACTAGAGCAGGTTGCTCCAAGCCCCTGTGTCCAACCTGGCCTTGAACACTGCCAGGGATGGGGCAGCCACAGCTTCTCTGGGCATCCTAATGCACAATAAGTGCTAAAAGATCACCAGCTTCCTCCACTCTGGAATGGCTTCTTCCTAGTAGTGCAGCTTATTTACTATGGTAGATAAGTGAGCTTTGAAGAGCCTCTTCTTCAAAGAGAAGAATTTATGGTTCACAGACCATAAATTCACATCCATCTGCTTGCTGGGTAATATAGGATTTGCTTATTGTGCCTTCCTCTTCCCAGTGGTTTTTTTTTTTTGGTGGGGGGGGGGAGGCTATTTTGAAAGCTTGGGTGTAACATATCCCTAAACTGGACTGCTTTTGCCAAGCCCCACTGTGAGCACTGGACTATGAATGAATACTTATTCTAAAATTGCGTTTGATGTATTGCATGTCTTTAAGCAAAGGCACATGGGGCATTTGTTTTGGACAATGAATTGGAATTCTGTTGGGATTTATATTGTATCTTGTAAAGAGGGCACATTTACCCAAGAAACAAAACTGTCAACTCCTGTATTTTTCCCAGAGAGCTCCTGTTGCTTTAATAATCTGGGAGTTTCTTCAAGTATCAAAAGGCCATTTATGTGCTGCCTGGAGAAGAGCAGGGAGAGCTGGGTTTGCACTTGAATTAATAGACACAGGCTGGTCACAGCAGGTCTGATGTCCTCCCTAGCTCACCACTGTACGTTTGCAGGGCAGAGATAGCAATCATTTGCTTTCATCTCACATCTCCTCTTTGCTCAGCTGGAGAAACTCTTAGCAGGGCTGCATGGTTTCTGCTGCTGTTTAGACAAGACATTAAACACAACTTTAAATGAAACCCCTTTGAAATAGCAATCAGGAATGGCTTGTGACAAGGCAGGGGAGGGAATGCCTCACGAAGGAGGTGGAAGTTGTCTTTAAGGCTGATGTTTGAGGGCAAGAAGTGTCTTATTTTCTGACCTTCAAATAAATAATAAAGCCCACCCCATCAAACATCACTCCCTCCTTTTCCTCAACACAACAGGCTTCATCCTGGATTCAATAGCTGGGTTTGTGGCATGAGTATAGATTTCATCAAGTTGGGTCTTGCTTCTCTCTGCAGGGGCTGCTCTCTCAAACAGGATCCTCTTACAGCTGTTTGAAAGGGGAAATCATCAGGCCAAGTCAGGGGTCCTGTGCGAAACCAGCACTTGTGTGGAGATGAGCAGATGATCTGTGCTTCATTATTTGTAAAGGCTGCCAGTGGAGAGCTTATTTTTAGAGGAAAAATTCTATTATAACAGCGTTGCTTGCTTCAGGCTTTCTCCCAGAACTCATTTGCTTTTGCTTGGTGGGTTTCTTCTTGATTCTACTTTTGTATCTCAAAGCTGAACACTGTGTTTTCTCATTCCTGGAGACAGGAAGGAGAAGAGGTTCTGGAGATAGATGCTGCTTTTGGAGCTAGGACCTAACCAGCTCTGACATTCAGGTCATGGTCAGTACTTTCTGAAGGGATCTGCTTTAACACCTGAGACTCCATAGGATCCCTCAGTTCAGAGTAATTGCCAAAGCAGCTCCTTCCTGTACTGCATGTTGCTGCCTGGTTTTGTTCCCATGGCTGAGTTATCTAGTGGGTACAGAGCCTGGTTTCTGTCTATTCAGGCTGAAGCTGCACTGAAAATGTGTGTTGCTTTTACAAAGCAGCTTCTCAGGAGATGATTCTGATGACAGCGTTGTTGGCACGCTTGTGGGGAGTCTTCTGTCACAGGAGTGTGTTTCTGCTGACCCAACGCAGCCTGCTTTGCCTGGAGGAGCACTTCCATCGCCTGCAGAGAGAGCCCATACACTGTGTAAAGGGAGCTTGCTATTTCAACCATCCTGGCAGGCTTTCTCTTGTAGTCCTGTGTGTGCTGGGTCTGTAACCTCTTAAAATGGCTGCTACTTCAACAGCCTCTTTGCCCACATCTTTAAAGCTGGAGGTAGAACAGCTTGGCCACTGATTTTTCTGTCTGGAACCCCCCCTGAATGCTTTTGCACTGTGTCTGCATGTGGCGGCAGGCTGGGCTTCCTATGCCAATGCAGCATCCACCCTGTTGTGCATATCCTCTTCCTCATGCCCCTTGGTGTAAGGTTTCGGCTGTGGGATATCTGGTTGGTTGGCCTGATGGACTACCAGGAAGGGGGTTATGTTCTTCAGGGTCTAATGTCCTTTCACAGACTTGGGGTAACAGAATCTTATCTCTAGGTCTAGACACAACTCCTTGAACTCCCAAATCATAGAATCATGGAGTGATTTGGGTTAGAAGACACCTTAAAGATACCTGCTTGCAGCTCCCCTCCTGTGAGCTCTTGGCTCAAATATTAAGACTGCTTAGAATCATAGAATCAGTGAGGGTGGAAAAGACCTTTAAGCTCATCAAGTCCAAGCACTGCCAAGGCCACCACTAACCCATGGCACTCAGGGCCTCGGCTACACGGTGTGTGAACACTTGCAGGGACGGTGACTCCAGCCCTGCCCTGGGCAGCCTGTTCCAATGCCTGAGCACCCTCTGGTGAAGGAATTGTTCCTCATCTCCATCTAAACCTCCCCTGGTGCAGCTTGAGGCTGTTTCCTCTTGTCCCATCCCTTGTTCCTTGGGAGCAGAGACCAGCCCCCTCCTGGCTCCATCCTCCTGTCAGGCAGTTGGAGAGAGCGAGAAGGTCCCCCCTGAGCCTTCTCTTCTCCAGACTAAACCCCCCCAGGTCCCTCAGCCGTTCCTCATCACACTTGTGCTCCAGGCCCTGCACCAGCTCCGGTGCCCTTCTCTGGCCCCGCTCCAGCACCTCAATGTCTCTCTTGCAGTGATGGGCCCAGAACTGAACCCAGGATTCAAGGTGCAGCCTCACCAGTGCCGAGTACAGGGGGACAGTCACTGCTCTGGCCCTGCTGCCACACTGGTGCTGATCCAGGCCAGGATGCTGGTGGCTTCTTGGCTGCCTGGGCACAAGTACTGCTACTACAATTTACCTCCATTTGTTCTCATCTCAGTGATAACTTGCTTTCCCTCCTTGATAAGAGTGGAGACCCTCCAGCTTCCCGAGTACATCTAATATCCCACTCCCAGTGCTCTAGTACATCTTATGTCTCCTTCCAGGCACTCCAGTCCATGCAGCCTTTCCCTTTGCCATGCATTTCTTGGTTTGCTGGGCTCAAAACTGCTCTTTGCATGATAACTCTTATGACCTGTACAACCAGCCCAAGCTGTGAGATGCTGCCAGAAGGAAAGGCTTCTTGCTGTGGTCCCCACTGCTGCCTCACATACAGTGAGGTGCAAATCAACTGTCCAGAGGGGTAACTTGGTATGGCATTGCTCTGGTTCTTGGAGCCCTGGTTTGGGATCTGTGGGTACAGGCTAAAGGCATGTCTATGCTGCTGGATTTTGGGTGGGGGGGGGAGTAGTGGTTTCTGGCTTTGCTTTTGGGGACAGGCAGATAATGCTTTTGCTTTAATGAAGTTAAGTTCAGCTCTTGAAGGCTAAAGATGTGATTTCATTTGAACGGTTTAATTTAATGTTGTAATTAACTCAGTGTTTCACGCCTGAAATATTTCATGTATTTAATGATGTGTGCCTATTTTGGCGTGAGATTCTAGTGAGTGATTCAATTCCTCTACTCCATGCTATGGTTAGAGGTGTCATCTCTTCTTAAAACTGGGGACAAGGGTGTGTAGGGGAGAAGGGTTGGATGAATCCAGGTGCCGTTGAGATTATCAGCCTAGTTTTAATAGCCATTATGGCATAGTGGGTTTTGTGGGTCCCCCTGCAACTGCACAGCTCAGTTCTTTCAAAGAAGTAAGTTTAAATCGTTGTGTGGTGAAAGCAAAGGTAAAAGTTTCCATAAAGAGTAAAAAGAGCAATGTTTCTGACTGCCCTTTCTGTTTTCTCTAGCTTCCTGGTCGCAATTTCAGGCAAGGCTACAATGCTGATGTTGGTGACAAGTGGATCTGGCTGAAATGAAGTCAGCTCCCTTCAGAGCCCTAACAGCGACGGACCACAGCACTTGAGTGAAGAAGCTGAGTTCAGTGTGTGCCTGCTCTCCATCACTTGGGTAGCACGAAGAAAACACTGGTTAAATCATCTTCCAGCATAAGAGAATAAGCCCCTAGAAGGGAAATCACTTTCTTCTGGTTTGTTCTTCTCCGATGAATTTGGGGTGCTTTGGATGTTGGCTGGTTAAATGTGTGATAGCAAAGTGATGTGGGATCGCAGGGGCAGACTTGAGACCAGCGCTGGACTTGCTCTTCATCAAGACTGTGGTGTATTATCCAGGATTATTGTTGTTTTGCTGAATCAAAAGAAATTAAACCTGTCTCCTCATGGCTCTCACCAAGTGAATTTCTTGCTGTGTCATGCATGGTGTTTTATTAGTTTCATTAGAAGAGTGCACATGCTAAAAAAACCCCAAGCTTGGATCATGTTCTGAAAGCCTCTTCCTGGACATCAGCATCAAAGGAGGAAAGCAGAAAGTTCATTGAGAGAAGGAAATAAATGTTGAGCTCAATTGAAACAGCAAAATATCTGTGCTTAAAAGTATCAAAACCCCTCCAAACTAGTTGCTACCAGTTGTACTCAGAGCTTCTTCCGTTGAATGGGCACGACAGATGAAAATGATTGTTGGGTATGAAAGGCAAATGTAATTATTATTTTTGCAAGTCCCTGAAAATCCAAGTTGGAATTCTTTGTAAAGAGATGAGTCATTTGGTATTAGTTAGTCCCAGAACTGAGGCACCTTGGCACTGCTTCAAGCAATGCTGTCCAGAGTTAGGCTGCAGTAATTCTGCTTTTCCAGCAAGGGGCTAACTCCTTCCCTCACTGAGTCCCAAGTGCTGCCAGGCATTCCAGTGCTCTGGATTCAGCAGCCAAGCCTTGCCCATGCCCCTTCCCATAGCAAAACTAGGATGAAAAGATTCCTTCCTTGGGGGCCTGGTTAGATACTGAACTAACTGAGCAGTGGGATAGAAATGTGGCTCATCTCACTGATCCCTTAGCATTTTGTTTCCAGGTTTTATGGCCTTAAGGAAGCCAAAGGGCTGACTGCTTGGATGCCACTGGGCCAATCCTGGACTGATGCAGCTGGTGTCTTCACAGTGATGAGCAAGTGCTGGGGTGCAAGTGAAAATGCAGCAGAACTGGGGTAGTTCTGGAGTCCTGTGCGTTTCTTGAACTGCTGCAAGATCTTCTGTGCACTTTCACCCTCCAGAGGCTGGTTGTTGGGGCATTGGACCTGGTGCAGCTCAGCAATGGGCTTCCTTATCCCATATCTCCTGCAGGAAGGTGTATCTTGGTGCTCTCATGCCTGAGGACCTGTCAGCCCGAGCCACTGTTGTCTTCTCCTATGCAATGAGATCCCAAGCAATTACTGTTAGCTTTTCTTTCCCTATCCAGAGCAGCATCTCTCAGCAGTGAGTAATGAGTGTGGAGATGAAAAGAACATCTGCTGTGGCTTTAGGTTGCCTTTGGAGCAGCCTAGCTCTGTTTTTACAGGTGTCTTCCATCTCAGCCTTGCTGTGTTCTCCAGGTACTGTAACTCACTTGGGTGGTGGATCTCCTAGAAGGAAAAAACAGGGTTTGGGCTGGGTGTAGTACTCTTGGGTTCAACTTTGCCATAGTGGGGCACAGGGGTGGTGCAGAGCATTCCTAAGAGTCTGCTCCACCAGCACACTGAGAGCTGACCTGAGCTTTGGATGGAAAGGACTTGAATTCCAAGCAGGAAAAGCAGTGGGATATGACAAAATGCATGTTGAGATTACTTCTATTTTTTATTCTAATCCAAGGTTTAACTCTGCTTTAGAAGTAAAACTGTTTATAAACTGAATCTGTAAAGGAAATAACTTTCTCTCCCCTTGCTGTAGGAAGGAGCGATAGCTGTGTTCTTCTCTTCCCTCCTTCCCACTCCAACACCTCAGAAAAACCCATCCCTTAGCAAACCAGCTGTAAAGATTCTGCCTTTTGAGGACCATGCTGTGCCAGTTGGATGAATCTATCTCCATAGTAGGTTGGAGAAGCTAAAATGGCTCAAGTCCTCTCCGCTCTTCTGCGTAGGTGCACGTGTGATAGCATCTGCGGTCTGTCCTCTTATCCTGAGTTCCCACTGCTTGGGTTAATGTGTGGGGAAGTCTGCCTCTTGCCTGTCATATCCTGTGCTTGATTCTGCCTGCTTTTCGAAGGGGGAATTGTGGTGGTTCTGTTACAGCCATCAAACCATGGGCAGAACCACCAGCTTTCGTGGTGGCTGCAGTCCTGCAGGTAACTCCCCCTTGGGTTCACTTTCTGGTTGCATAGAAAGGGAAGAGGAGATGGCTGGGAATGGGTCCTGCCACCAGAATGAAGGCTTGACATGCTACAGCCTCAAATGAGGTGGTGAAGATTGTTTCTCAGCCTTGGGAACCTGTGAGTTCATTCCAACACCCGTCCTACTCTAAGAACTCTGCTTACTGCTTTTCAGGTTTGGTCTCTTCACCATCCACCCGTGGCCTTTCCTGTGGTTGACTGGTGCATGTTTGTGCTTTCCCAGTATGTCCATTAAGAGCTTCCTTGTCAGCTGGGGGACAGCTGGAACTGTTCTGGGTATGACAAGGTCAGCCTCTGTGCTGACCTTACCTGCATGTGTCTGAGCCTCCTTATGCTTTACACTTCACCTTGAGGTATTTGTGTTGCCCAGAGCAGCTGTGGCTGCCCCATCCCTGGCAGTGTTCAAGGCCAGGTTGGACACAGGGGCTTGGAGCAACCTGCTCTAGTGGAAGGTGTCCCTGCCCGTGGCAGAGGGTTGGAACCAGATGAGCTTTAAGGTCCTTTCCAACCCAAACCATTCCGTGATCAATGAAAAGTATTGACTCTCCATATGTTCATAGTTGATGTGCATGTGATGCTGGGCAAGCTGCTCAAAGGTGTGTGGCCCTGGGAGCTCCCATCCACATTGGCCAAAACAGCCCATCTCTGTCAGCGTTGCTTCCTATGACCCTGCTTAGCTTGTGTGTGAAACGAGTGCTTTATAAAACACTGGCTGCAGGATGGAACAGGCATTCCAAGCTGTGTTCTCTGGTGCTTTCCTTGGGCTTAAGAGAGCTACAGCCTGGCTTTCCCTGGCTGTAGGTCCCATGCAGTGGTGAGGATGTGCCATGTCTCGCTCTTGCTGCAGTGATGAGGAAAGCCTTGGCTCCCCAGCAGCCTGCTTCACCCCAATTTGGTGATACGGGTTGGAAATCATCTTTCACACTAGAGAAAGGAGCTTTCATGAGCAAGGGCAATGATTTCCCCTTGCAGCCACTCAGTAAGAAGCTCTTAGAAGACTCTTTTCCCCCTGAGAAGAGGGCTGTATTCCTTCCATAGCTGCTGCTCAGTGTCATCGTGGGTGGCAGGAGGTAGGAAACAGGCAGGTTTTGCTCCAGTTCCCACCTTTCCAAGTCGTTTATTTGCCAAATCCATGTTCACAACGAGATCAAACCAAACGCATTGCCTGCTGGTGCTGTATGATTCTCCTGCAGGTGCTGGAGCCCAGCCTAGCTGCTTCTATATCTGATGGGCCCACTCCTGGCTCTTTGATCCCTGCTGATGTTCTCCATGCTCCCAAACAAAAGCTACAGGTACAAATGATACCCCAACTTGATGTGTCTGAGAGAGGCAGACGCCACACCTCATTCCTCCACCTGCTTGTGGATCAGCTCTGATCCACATGGAGCATGGCCTGGAGACACAATCCCAGACACTGGTGCTGCTGCATGGGGGATGAAGGCTGCGTCTGCCAGTTGGCATGCAGGATGCTGCACCTCCAGGACAATGTTCCTGTGTCTCCACACAGAGCTGTAAGCAGGGGAACGTGAGTGTGTGGCCAAGGAAGAGTTGCTGATGTGCCAAGTGTGAGCCTGCTTCTCCCAGCTGCGGGCTTAAAAGTTGGGGCAGAGCAAGGGTTTTGGTTTCTCCAAGTTCCTTATCTCACAGCTGGGTGAGATCTTCCTTCTGGTGCTTGTGTGGCTCTGGCAGACAGTGGGGAAGCAGCTCTTGGAGGCAGAAAGAAGGAACTTGATGAAATCCTTTGCTGGTTTTGTCTTTGTTGGGTAGAACTTGGGCTCCTTGTTGTCCTCAGTGGCCAACTGGAACAGTCCTGGAAGTCAGGCTGGGGTGGGCAGGGCCTGGACCTTCCATGAGGATGGGAAAGCAGAGCCAGCGTGGTCAAGGAGAGGTCTCACAAATCCCTGCTCACTTCTCCATAGGGTGTTCTGAGTGATGAAGGGATACTGCAGAGCTTGACAGCAGAAGGGAGGTGAGGAACTCAACTGGAGTGAGGCATCCGAGGTGAGGGGGGGATGAGCAAACCCTGCTGGCAGGGCATTCAGCTCAAGTATTGCTTTCAGCTGGCTTGGTCCAGGATCCAAGTAATCCTTGCTGCTTCCAGAGGTTCCTCGGGAAGGACCATCTTTGCAGTGTTGGGACAGATTGATGCTGTATTGCTTTCTATATGGTGATGAAGAGCAGCAGGGTGGAAGACTGTGTGTTCAGTGTTGTGGGTGCAGCTTACATGTGCCAGCATGTCTCACAGCTCCTCATGACCTGCACATAGCATTAAGCATCCCTCAGAAGACAAGCTCCAAACCCTGTCAGTGGCTCCAGACCCTTCCACCACTCCTATGGATAGCCCCAAGCCTTCCCTGTGCAAAGCAAGACCAGCTTGGTGAGTCCTGGGCCTGCTCCCATGTAACCTTCTGCTTCCATTTGGGCTGGTGAGGTCGGATGAAGCACATCTCTATTGCAGCAGACACAGTGCATTGGTCTCTGTGCTTTTGTGGCACAAACTCTCCTCTTTTTCTCCTTGACCATGGTGATTGCCACCCCATGGACTGTTGCTGGAGTCCCTGTGGGGCTGGTTTTCCCCTTGGTATCTGTCCACATGCAGCATTTTGGCCAAGAGGCATATTTCAGTGGACTCTGTATCTGCTGCTTTGAAGAGCTTAATATTAAACATGCTCTGCTAGCAGGAAGAATGACTTTGATACCCAATAAACCTTTTTGCCTGTGTGCTCTGATCTGGGTTGTGATACACAAGCAGTTGCTGGGTAGGCATTTCCTACCTCTTGCAGAGCGTCCATCCAGGTCTTGCTGGTTTCCAGCAGGATGCACAGGGCTTTCCCAGCACATCCCATTAGGTGCCGATGCGGCTTATTCCTCTATGCAGGGCTTCAGCCTGCCTGGGGGGAGCTGAGCTTCATACATGGGCCTGCAGGTTGCTGTGGGGTGGAATGGGGCAGCCAAGGCTGTGAGCATGCAGGAAGGGCCCTTTACTCTATGCTTTTAACTCCGCTTTGGCTGCTGACACTCTGAACAACACTGGGATTTCCCATCTTATAGAATCCCAGCCTGGTTTGGGTTGGAAGGCACCTTAAAGCTGCTCCAGTCCCAACCCCCTGCCACAGGCAGGGACACCTTCCAGTAGAGCAGGTTGCTCCAAGCCCCTGTGTCCACCCTGGCCTTGAACACTGCCAGGGATGGAGCTTTGAGGTGCCCAGTAGCATGTGGTCAGCTTGGGCCAGCCTCAGACAGGATGAGGCTCCTGCTTTCCACCCTTCCCAGCAGACTTTCCCAGGCTCTCAGAGCATGGAAGGAGGCACCTGCACTGCCCTTGGCCACGGCGCTCCAGCTCTTGCTCAAGAAATGGGTGAGTAAAAAGCTCATCTGGCCAAGTGCTGACAGGCTGCCGGCCAGGGGACTTCCAGCATGGCCAGACGGCAGCATTGCAACAGAGAACCACAGAGAAGCTGTGGCTGCCACATCCCTGGCAGTGTTCAAGGCCAGGTTGGACACAGGGGCTTGGAGCAACCTGCTCTAGTGGAAGGTGTCCCTGCCCATGGAACTGGATGAGCTTTAAGCTCCCTTCAGCCCAAACCATTCCATGATTACTCATGAGCCATGAAGAGCATCACCTCTGTAAGTGCCCTGTGTATTGGTGGCAAGGAGCTGCCTGGGTTTCAAACAACAGGCTAGAGACTGCATGGGCCCCCCCCCGGGAAAGCACAAGGAACTGGGAGACCCCATCTGGGTTGGGGATGCACCGACCACCCCAGCAGCACCCAGCTATAGACCTGTGCTCCATCACCCGCTTTCCTGGGCTCTTGTGGGGTCATGCACCCCATTACCTGCCTCTCCCTTGTTTAACTAGGATGTTATCTGGAGGTTGGTCCGGATCTCGAGCCGAGCAGCATTTCAGGGCAGCCTGGCCAAAGGGGAATGAAGTTAATATTCAAGTGTGATATTTCATTGCTGTGTAATTAACTTCAGCTCCTTTCCAGCTCCAACAAATTACACTCCGAGCCGGTGTTTGTAACAGGGAGAACTTTGAACTGAGTTACCAGCCCTTGTGTTGTCTGGGAGGTTGCTCCTTCTGTCTGTGTGTGGGTTGAGATACCACAGCATGGCCCCAACCAGCCCCGCTGGGGCGGGTGTGCCAGCATCCAGTGTAAGCAAAGGCAGAGCTTGTTGGCTCTGACTGTGATTAACCCCTAAATGGAGAGCCCCAGGCATGGGAAACCACCGCAGCATCCCAGGAGAGCCGTTGCCTCCACCCTTGGTGGCTTCTTTGCTGGGATATATCCTGGTGCAGCCTGAGATGGGTGGGAAGGGCTGGCTCCTTGGTCTGATGTGTGCCACCGTCTCCAGGGCTTCCCATGTTGCTCTGTGCAAACTAATCCAGTTTGCTGGGAGGGGGAATTCGGCTTAAGCTGCTTTATCTTGTTGTACCTGAGAGAAGGGGGCTGGTTCAGCAAAGACCTGGGCTGCATCAAAAGGAGTGTGAGCAGCAGGTCTAGGGACGGCATCCTGCCCCTCTGCTCTTTGTGAGACCCCACTTGCAGCACTGTGTGCAGTGCTGGTGTCCTCAGCATAAGAAGGACATGGAGCTGTGGGAGCAAGTCCGGAGGAGGCCATGAGGATGATCAGGGGCTGGAGCACCTCCTGTATGGAGACAGGCTGAGAACATTGGGGCTGTTCAGCCTGGAGAAGAGAAGCTGCGTGGAGACCTCGGAGCAGCTTCCAGTGTCTGAAGGGGGCTACAAGGATGCTGGAGAGGGACTCTTCATCAGGGACTGGAGTGATAGGACAAGGGGTGATGGGTTCAAACTGAAACAGGGGAAGTTCAGGTTAGATCTAAGGCAGAAGCTCTTCCCTGTGAGGGTGCTGAGGCGCTGGCACAGGGTGCCCAGAGAAGCTGTGGCTGCCCCATCCCTGGCAGTGTTCAAGGGCAGGTTGGACACAGGGGCTTGGAGCAACCTGCTCTAGTGGAAGGTGTCCCTGCCTGTGGCAGGGGGTTGGAGCTGGATGAGCTTTAAGCTCCCTTCCAACACAAACCAGTCTGTGGTTCTATGAAAGCTGCAAGAATTCCTGCAGCCTGTACCCAGGCCGTTCCCAGATCCTGTTCCCAGGAAAGGCGGTTTCTCCTTGGAAGACTTCTCCAGCATGGTGCTTCATGTGCAGAACAGCCCAGGTGGGTTTTGGTGCCTGTGTGTGGCTCACTCAGCAGCTTTCCCCATTTGTATTATGGAGTTCAGTGTTTGGTCTGAATCACAGAAGCAGCCAGGGCTGAGCTCAGCAGTTGTTTGATCCCTGCCCTTGCCTGCATCAGATGACATTGAGTCCCCCCAAGGCAAATTGTGTCAAAAGATGCTTTTTCTTTTTCATCACTTGTGAATTTACTGTCTCTGCATTTCTGATGAATGCCCTCTTGTTTGCAGAGCATCAATACGAGCTCTGTCCCTCGCCCCAACCATTGGGCACCTCAAAGATGTGTGTTCTTGAATGCGCTGATTTTGAGAGGAGCCCTCGAAGGGAGCACCATTGCTCTGGCTTTGTGCAAGCACCCTGATGCAGGAGATGGCCCAAGAGGAAGATGGAGATGGAGGAAGAGCTCTGAGCCCTTCTTTGTGTTGCTGCACTGTGTGTGCAGCAGTGACCCCGTCCTTCCTCTGCCCTCGTGTGAGTGCAAGTGCTGAGCAAGCACCAAGAACCAGAGCCTGGTGTGATGCTCATCCCCTCCTCATCCCTGCCCTCCTCTGCAGCCCAGGCTGCTCTCTCCCCTTTGCTTTCCATCGTGCTCTATCTGTTCATCCGGTTGCAATCTGAGTGCTCTCTGCTTATGTTCCTGACCCCAAAGTCTGGCAATGCTCATGAGTGCACCTGAGGAGCACAGCAGAGCCCCACAGTGTGGATGGATGGATGCTCCCTGGGGCACACAGCCTGCTCCACACATGGCCTGGCCCCATTCTGTGATCAGTTCCTGCTTTGGTACATCCCTGGGGACCACAGCATCCCCTCAGCTGCTCTGGGGATGGCTGCTCTGGCTGAGATGCCCTATTTTGTGCAGCTCTTGTCCGTGCCCCATCCCTGGCAGTGTTCAAGGCCAGGTTGTACACAGGGGCTTGGAGCAACCTGCTCTAGTGGAAGGTGTCCCTGCCCGTGGCAGGGGGTTGGAACTGGATGAGCTTTAAGGTCCCTTCAACCCAAACCAATCTGGAAATCCCTTCTATTGCTGACTCACCTGAGCAGAAAGAGAAACCTTCCTGCTTGTAATACAGGAGCAAAGGGTGATTGATTCTTCAGAGGAGCAATATATGGCTTATGTATTCCCTGCCCCTTGGACTTCAACAGGTACCTGGGCATCAGGAGCAGAAACGCAGGGAGGCTGGGGGACAAGCCAGAGCACTGTGATGGGGCCCTTCATCCAGGTCCTGCTCGTACCACCCATTCACAAGGTCAGCATCCTTCCTGGTTAGTCTATGGCCAGGTCTTTGTCACTACCCCCTAGATATGGGGACTGAAAAGAGGCACTAGAGGTCACTGCCGCACTGGTTGGCATCCGGAGCCTGCTCCTCACCTGAGCTGAGGGGGAGCAAAGGCAGAGAGCCCCAAAGCACTGGGGCCATGCTGCACAGCCTGGCTGCAGCAGATGCTGCCAGGGAGAGAACTCATGTACTAGAGGTGCTGAGCAGGGAAGTGATGCTGCTGGGCTTCTTTGGGCTGTGTCCCATCTCGCTGGAGCTCCGGGACCCAGCTGTTGTCACCTCATGGCTCTGAACAGAAAGAGTGTCGAGGGCAGGGAGCAGGCGATGTGCTGCCTCTGTGGGCATCAGGAGTAAATGGCTTGGTGCTGTCCTTATTGAAGGAGATGGAGGCAAAGAAGCAGTGGGTGTCCTCCTACAAGTGAGGGTTGGGAAGAAGCTGGATCTAGTTCATCTTTGTGGGTAAATATTGGCAGAGTTTGGGGTAAAACCAGCAACAACCAGGTTGGACGGGGCTTGGAGCATCCTGGTTAATGGAAAGTGTCCCTGCCTGTGGGGCTGGATGAGCTTTAAGGTCCCTTCCAACCCAAACCAGGCTGGGATCCTATGGTTCCCTGTCACAGTGTTATGCTCTAAGTGTTGGGAGCCCATGTGGGTCTCAGTTTGCTCTGTATTTGTGTAGTTGTCTGCTTGTAAAGGGTGATTTTTGTCAGCTCTTTCCTCAGCAGCATCGAGGTAAAACCTCTTCAATGCCTTTGATCTGTGGGGATTTGGTTGGTTTACCCTGCTTTGTCTCTTTTATCTTGCAGCTCTCTGACACTCCTGCAGTCACAGTCGGGATCACATCTCCCTTGTCACACCTGCAGAGGGATGCTCAAAGCAGGAACCTGTTCCTCCACAGGGATCCTGCCAGAGTAGATCCCATGCACTTCAGAGACCAGGTATCTATCATGGTTGGCTTAACACCTCCACAACCCCCCCTAAGCCAGCTCCCTATTGCCACGCTGGATGGAGGACAGCAGGTACCCACTGGGGAGCATCCTGGTCAGCCCTGAAGCCAAAGACGTGTGAGGCAGGCCCTCATTGAGACGTGATGGATGGAGGAGAGTGGATGGAGCAGTCACTCTTCCCTCCCTGTGTCTCTTCCCTGCATGCTGCTTGCTGTCACCAAAAGAGAAGCTGTGGCCAGGGTTTGGAGGCATTTCTCACCTCTGTGGAAACAAACAGAGCTCATTTGTTTCTGCATTGCTTGTCCAGGGGAGCTGAAAGGCTTTGTCTGTGTGGGGTGGGAGCTGCCAGCTTCGCTCCTTTTAATCGAGTGCTCTTTTGCCCCAGCTTCAAAGATCTCTTTGGTTTTCTACTCACTTCTGTGTCCC
This sequence comes from Strigops habroptila, assembly GCF_004027225.2. Classification (NCBI taxonomy): domain Eukaryota; kingdom Metazoa; phylum Chordata; class Aves; order Psittaciformes; family Psittacidae; genus Strigops; species Strigops habroptila. The sequence continues at coordinate 4,769,137 of NC_044281.2, forward strand.
ATCTCTTGAAGCTCCACTTCTGCACAAAGGCACAAGCCCAGGATGGCTGAAGCTTCCAAATGCAGTGTGCTTCAATACATCAGCAGCTCATTTCTTTGCCAGGCAGCACTTTGCTTTTCAACTGGCCCATGTCCGTGTGGTATGCATTGGACATTGGAATGCCAGCTTGGGAGGACAAATTAGGGCACGTTAAGCTGGGATTCAGCCCTGCATGACACTCTGCAGCTTTTTGCCCACTAAAACAATGACCTGCGAGTTCATCTCAGTTGGAGGTATCTGCAGGTTGGAGTTTGCCATGTAAAGACAAGTTGTTCCATCCAGCAAATGGGAATGCAAAGTGAAATGGGAATGCAAAGTCCCAGTGCCCAGAGCTGCTGCTGGAGAAGGAGGGTTGGCACTGAGCATCTGCTCATAGGTTTTTTGTTCTAATAGCCTTTTATTTATGCAGCTACTTCAGAGCCTGATTCACTTGCTTTGCTCGATATTTATTAGTACTTCACCTGCCCTGAACTGGGAACTGCGAGCACTTTGATAAATGGATTGCATTTCCTGGAATGATGGCCCAACATCAGCTAATCAGTGTCCTCAGCGTGGCTGCCAAAGCACCACTCTTGTAAATCAAGGGTGGCAAGGAGAAAAAGCCCAAGTGCCAGCAGCACAGGCCTTGATCGGAGGCAGGAGCAAGCCCCCATCTCCCCATCTCCATGGGGCTCAGTACGTGGATAAAGAATCACTGCAACTGTCTGAGCTCTCTAACTCAGGGCGCTCTCAGTTGTAACTGCATCCCCATGTGAAGGGCCTGGAGCACAAGGACCAGGGCAGGGATTGTCCCCCTGTGCTGGGCACTGTGAGGCTGCACCTTGAATCCCGTGTTCAGTTCTGGGCCCCTCACTACAAGAGAGACATTGAGGTGCTGGAGCGGCGCCAGAGAAGGGCACCGGAGCTGGTGCAGGGCCTGGAGCACAAGTGTGATGAGGAACGGCTGAGGGACCTGGGGGGGTTTAGTCTGGAGAAGAGAAGGCTCAGGGGGGACCTTCTCGCTCTCTGCAACTGCCTGACAGGAGGATGGAGCCAGGAGGGGGCTGGTCTCTGCTCCCAAGGAACAAGGGATGGGACAAGAGGAAACGGCCTCAAGCTGCACCAGGGGAGGTTTAGATGGATATGAGGAACAATTCCTTCCCCAGAGGGTGCTCAGGCATTGGAACAGGCTGCCCAGGGCAGTGCTGGAGTCACGGTCCCTGCAAGTGTTCACACACCGTGTAGCCGAGGCCCTCAGTGCCATGGGTTAGTGGTGGCCTTGGCAGTGCTGGGAACGGTTGGACTTTGTGAGCTTAAAGGTCTTTTCTGCCCTGGTTGATTCCATGGTTCTCTGTTAGAGGGGTCTCTGAAGCTGTAGGTTACTCTCTTTCAGCAAGGATCAGCAATAATTGAGCAGCTCATCAGCTCACAGCTCGGGATGCAAACAGTGCAGGACCACTCCTCAGTAGCTGCTTTCCTGTCTTCGTTCTGGAGGTGGGTAAGGGGGAGATGTGCTATTCCTTGTCTGTGGTGAGGGGTTGCATCTGTAGCTAATGTCTAAATGTTGCTATGGCAAAGCTGGATGGAGGAAATAGCTGGATGGAGGGTGAAAAGGCACCATGGCCCCAGGGAGATGCTCTTGGGCAGCTTTCTGCTTGCCAAGGTGGCTGGTGCTGGTCCCCCAGGGCAGGGCTGTCCATATGAGTGTGGTGCAGGCCCTGATGCCCCTGGTTATGAGTGATGGGGGCTCTGAGCAGAGAGGATGAGCAGGCAGAGGAGCTGCCAGCATGATAGCAGCACTGTACCCATGGCTGTCCCCTCTGCACGGTGAGCTTTGCTTTAAGGGAAGAAATCTCTGTCATTTAACAAAAATGTTTCAGGCCTTTTGGGTTTTTCCCTGTGATTAAGTCTAACAAGCAGAGACAGCAGAGGATTTATCAGTATCTGCTTTCTGATTTCAGCTTTACCTCTGTTGTGGCACGGGATCTAACACTGTTACCCCTGAGCGAGGACTTCATGCGATGTGACCGCAGCCCTGATGGCAAAGCAGTGTCCTAACCCTTTCCTGGCTGCCTCCCGAGGCTGGCTGCACCAATGTGGCTGCCCAGGTACTGAGCTAGGGGGGAAATAAGGAATTGGGGTGGAGGAAAATGTTATCTGGACCTTGACAGCATTGCCATGGTAACAGGGGACCTGCCAGCAGATGCTGCAGGCTGGCTCTGCGGGCAGCGTGGCACTGCTGTTATCCGGGCTGCAGAGTGCTGGAGGGATGGAGAGAGGCTGTGATTTCCCCTTGGGAACTTGGGAAGATGCTCTGGGAGGTGATGGCAGGGTGAGAGGCAGGTCTGGGAAGCCATAGAATCATAGAACCACAGCCTGGTTTGGGTTGAAGGGACCTCAAAGCTCGTCCAGTTCCAACCCCTGAACTTCCCCTGTTTCAGTTTGAACCATCACCCCTTGCCCTATCACTACAGGCCCTGATGAAGAGTCCCTCTCCAGCATCCAAATGCTGGTGGGAAGCAGTGATTCCCCTTTGTGAAATAAACCCCAAGCCACCAAGGCTTGGGCTATGTTTTAATTCCCCCAGGGAGTGAAACCCAGACCTTCACCCATTGCTCATCCAAACTAAAACAAACCCCCTAGCCCATAGCACCCTCTGGGCAATCACCCACAGCATTCACCCTGGCCAGAGGTCCTTGTTTCCCTGGGCAAACAGCTCCTGGTCATCCCCATCTCCTTCCCCAACCTGCCTGCCAGGCTTTGCTTGAAGGCAGAGACAGGCAGAGGAGCCCCTGTTCCAGAGGGACTCATGCAGTGCCTTGGATCTTGCCCTGCTGATGGCTTATGGCCAGGCTTCAGCAATGAATGAAGCCCCTTCAGCTTGCTCCAACACCCTATTGCCTTCCTGAGGCCAAAGTGCTGTGTGATAGAAGAGAGGGTCAGCATGAATTGTGTCCCTTGGGCTGGTACTGTCAGGATGGGAGCGTGTTTGGCTGCAGGTCTCTCTAGGAATGGGGCTGGGTGGTGTTGGCTGGAATAACCTCACTGTACTCCCAATGGGAATAACCCAGGGAGCAAGGTTGCAAGCAGCAATTGATTGAATGATGCTGCACTGTCATTAGCAGCAGCACGTTTGCCCCCAGCCCTGTTGTGCTGCAGAGGGAGAAAGCGCCCTTCCATCCGCTCCTATGGGGTGGGGGATGCTCTCTTTGCAGCCATGTGAGAGGCAATGTAGGAAAGACTTAAAGTAAAAATAAACCAGGGTAAAAATAGCCCCACGTGTGCTGCTTTCCACAGGAAATTAGGGGAATGTTCGTCTGAAGTAAAAGAAATGAGAGTGAAATTTACCCTCTGGATACTGGGGCCCGTCTCTGCGCAGGGGAGAAGTGCCCGTCTCACCAGGGGAGAAGCAGGCAATGTCAGCTGGAGCGAGTGAGCATCACTGCATGTGGGGAGCTGCACCCCCATGCTCCAGGCAACACATCTGGGCTGATGTTCACCAGGTAACTGCTGCTGTTAAAGGGGCAAAGAGAGGAGCTCCAGTGAGAGCTCCATCAGACACCCCTTGTGCAGTGCTCCTGGTACACCTGAGGGCATCCCCACTGCTGCGACCAACGTGAGAGGCAGCTCATGGCCAGTTTTCTCAGGTCCTGCCTTAGCTCCAGACAGCTGCAGGCTGAGCCTTGAAATCCAGGGGATGCTGCTCTGTCCTGAATACAGAGAGTTACTGCACACCCAAATAGGACAAGGTGGAAAAACCCTGCTATTAAGGTGAAAAACTGGGGTGGTTTCTTGGGAGTTTCACATGGGAAGATGCCAAGTCTGGATTGAAGATGTCCCAGGGGAAAGACTCCATCTCAGCCTGTGCTAATTCCTAAAGTATGTGAATGCACCTCTCTCCTCTGTGTTGCTGCTTCCCTCTTTTCTCTAAGCTGCTGTAACCTCCCTTTCTGCCCAGCTATGCTGTCTTCAGCAATGCTGCTGGGGTGACCTAACTGTTTGTTTTGTACAAAGGGAAACAGCAGGATTCATCCTTAACTGCACCACTGGGAAAAGGACATGTGGATGGTATTATAATGGCAACAACCCCACCTAGGTTTGTATGCAGCCCGGGCAACATAAGCTGGGCATACAGACACCAGTAAGGCATTAAAAACCCCAGGCAGAGTTCCTGTCCAAGATCCATACAGGCCAGTTGTGCCTACATAGGGTTGCTGGTTTGCATTTTACTTTGCCATAGGTTGTTTCCTAGGTGTTTTTATTAGGAAGCAAACCTCATTATAGGCTTAGATGGGCTAGGCAGTGAGCTGTGGGGATACTCTGAGTGTCCTCAGTCCCCTTGCCCTGGGTCTGATGCAGATGCCTCCAGCTTCTTCATAGGTACTTGAGTCCCATCTCATAGAATTCCAGCCTGGTTTGAGTTGGAAGGGGCCTTAAAGCTCATCCAGTTCCAACCCCCAGCTGAGGTTTTTTAAGACCCTTTTGATATGCTGATTCCTTTAGGGCAGAATAACCCTTGGGCAGTGCTTTGGGGTGCTGTTATGTGAACTCAGGAAACCAATGGAGAGTGTCTGTCGCAAAAATAGGGGTAAAAGAGTGGCTGAGACTTGTCTTGTCCGTTTGATTCCCACTCTTTCAAAGGCCTGGCTTAACCTCCGTTTGTGTTTGTGCTTAACTGCAGCCTGGCAGGGCAAAATCATGGCTGTAGCCAACAGATTGGTCCTGGGAAATCCCATTTTGGCTTGTTGCTGCAGTAAGACTTGTGCTGTGAAGCAGGAGGTCAAGGGCTGTGTTTCAGCAGTGTGGCTAAGCATGTCAAGCTGTGTTACAGCAGGCAAAGCAGATCTGATGGGAGCACTGGGTCTCTCAGAACACCCTTATCCACCACTGTACTACTGGAAAGACAAGTCTCCCCAGGTAAGCATAAGGAACAAGGGGTTTGCCACACACATTGGAGCTGAAGAACAGCAGAAACCAAGTTACTGCAGCTCATCTGCACCTTGTTACAGCAGAAACCGAGGCTGCAGAGGCAAGACCAAGAGATGGGATGACTTATAAGAAGTCAATTTGTTACCTGACTTTATTCTCTCAGATCCTTTTCATTTCCTGTGTCCAGAGAGAAAGGGAAGCAAACCAAAGGGGACATGTTAACAGTACACAACAGCAAAGCAACCCTTTCTGATGGCTTCCATGGACTAAGGCTGAGCAAACTGCTTTTCTGGTTATGGCTTCTGTCCAGATGGATCCCAGACAAGTTAGTAAGTGTGAAAGCCAAGAGGGACCATGATTAGATCTGGTTCTTTTGGCTGTCACAGCCTGAAGTAGCTCATCTTGTACGGGTCATCTTGAGCTGGCCTGTGCTGACACATCCGTTTAGGGGGGTTTGATGACTATGGGGACATCATAATGGGACCAGAGATACCCTGGGCTTCCCTTGCCCTTTCTTGCTTTTCTTTTAACTGGAAACCAGCATGGCCTGGAAGGAGCATTACTCAGTTACACTAAGCCAGGCTTCTCCTGCATGACATACAGCAGAGAGAGGCTGAAGTCATGGTTGGCCTTCATGTGGCCCATGTGTCTGAGACCTACTGGATGTTTATTGAACCTTACTGGAGTCTGAATTCAGGTTTTCCTCTGTTCCTTAGGGGCTTGGTTGCATTTCAGGAGCTCAGTGAAAACCAATCATTTAAGGTGAAACAGAGGAAAAATGGCCATTGCAACACATTCCTTTCCAGGCTGGCACGTGTTAGAGATGTTCTTGGTAGCACAATGGGAATTAAAAGGAAAGGGAAATGTTAAAGCAAGATCATGGACACACGAAGAGGAGGAGCCCCATGAAGGAAGATGTCCACAAAGCCTCTCCTGCCACACAGCCTCCAAATTGCTCCCAGGAGAGGACTGTGGAGCCAAGGCTGGATAGAGCTGACCCAAGCTGTGGCAGGATGGGATGCTTTGGTAGTGCCAACATGTGAAAGCAGGATGAGAAAAAGACAAGAGCAGACAGTACTGAGTTCGGTGGAGGAGCTGTGTAGTTGTCCTGGTGGATGTGCCAGGTTTCCTGCCTTAGGAAAAGTGTGTTTTAGTTTCTGACTAAAGCTTTAGTTCTCTTTGGCTGGGTGAAATGGCATTTTGCAGAAGGAGGAAGGACAAAACATAGCATCTAAATAGGCTCAGTACCTGCATTAGGCAACATGTAGCCAGCCCTAGTGTGAGATCTGAGTTTGTGCTTGCTAAAAGGGACTTTGTGGGTCATGCTGGGTGGAGACAAGGTCTGGTGAAGTCCAGATGAGTTCATCCAGAGCCAGTCAATGCCACATCCTCAGCACACTGACCTCACCATGCTGTTATACAAGGTCTACCAGGCCAACCTGTGGTTTTAGGCTGGGAAGGTGCTCCCTGCTTCTGCGTTATCACATGCAAATGAATGAGGAGAAATGGGGAAAATGCCCTTTGACACCTTCTCATTCCTGGACTTCTATTAGGAGGAACTTCCTTCTCAATACAGAGCACAGGGCTTTTTCCGCATGGTCTGTGTTGCGTTTGCTTGGAGAGAGCCCTGCACACGCTCCAGGAAATGAGCTCTTAACTAAAAGCATTGATGTATGTGGGGAGGGAGGTGTGTGCACTGGCTTTGGGGAAGTTCAGTCTACAAACACAAACCTTGCTAACTACACTTGGTTCTTATTAAGGGAGAGAAACCCGTCACTGAGAGGCTAAATTTACCCAGAGCATAACCTCTTGCCGCTCGCCCCACCAGCGATGGTCAGCCTGCATGTATTTCCATTGGGCAAGCTCTAGAAAGCATTGGGAGGGGAAAAACAATCCCTAGAAATGTGGAAAATGTGGAATGATGTGGGGGTGGCAAGAGGAAGAGTGAGGGGAGAGGAGATGGAGTAACCAAGAGCAATGATGGATATGGTTTTAGCTTTTTTGCTGTTTCCATGGTTGAAATAAGGAAGCCCAAGATGCATGTGCTGGAAATGAAGAGAAGGGAATTCCTGCTTCCCAGGTCCTCAGGAGAATTGCTATAGGAGGGATCCTTGCAATTGCAGAGCTGAAAAAGCCATGCTAAAGCTAAAATGCAAAGGGGTATATGTCACCAAAGCCAGCTATGTGCAGGTCTCTATAGCCAAAGTGTAGCTAGCTCTCTGCAGTCACATGCCATGAGGCCAAAGCTGGCTTCAGACACACAAGGCAATGGCCGTGTTAGAGGATGTGAGGAGAATTGGAAGGACCAACTCAGCATGGGGAAGAGAAGACTCCTTAAGGAGAGACCTTAAAACAGTCTTGCAATACCTACAAGAAACCTTGAGAGGGGCTTCGGACAAGGGCCTGTAGGGACAGGACAAGGGGAACGGCTTGAACCTGCCAGAGGGGAGATTAAGATGAGCTCTTAGGCAGAAGCTCTTCCCTGTGAGGATGAGCTTTAAGGTCCCTTCAACTCAAACCAGGCTGGGATTCTCTGACCAGGCAGCAGCAAATCTGAAGACACTTGGGCTGAGCAATGGTCTAGGTCCCTAATTATGTTAAGGTGGGAGAGATGATTTTGCAGTGAGAACTATGACAGCCGCTTACAAAGGGTCTGTTCAGGACTGCTTACCCCATCAGTGTGACCTGGAGGGTTCTTTCGTACAGAGACACAAGAGCTTTTGTCACATGCCACTAGCCAGAACAAGCTGCTTTGGGATGTGTTAGCTTGCCCGCTGCCACCAGATGGTCCTAGCTGTGTGTGGCTGGAGATGCGTGCCAAGGATGCCCGATGGATGGTGACCTAGCTGTTTCTTTCTGTTTTCTATCTTTAAAGCTTTATTTGCACCCTGTAAGGAGTTGCCTTTGGTCTCACTTGGAGTTTCCTTTTGAAGTCAAAGACAGCGGTACGTTTGGCCGTGTCCGGGAAGAGTTTGTTGGGCAGAGATTCCCATCAGTAGGAATGATGAACCGCAGCATGATAACGGCACCCCAAAATCATGTCTGCTGTGGTAGCCCCAGCTTACGTGGAGGAAAGGCTCCTGTAGTTACTTTCCTATGGGTTAACAAAGATGCCCATCTATCTGGGCTACCATCATAGTTGTCCCTTTGGTTAGCCCACCAGGAAACAAGCTGGTTTCCTCCTGGATAGCAGTAGCTAAGAACCAAGCTTTCTAACAGCTCAGTGAGAGATTAACATTAGAGTTTAGAGAAGGAGACGTTGTCCTGGCTTTGGGGAGAAAGGCCTCATCTAAAATATAACAGAGAGGATGGATACCCTGTCCCAGACGGGGGGTATGTTTGCAGCAAGGATCTAATCTGAGGTTTAGGTCTTTTAGTTTAGGCTGGCTGAGCCATAGGGGTGAGCCTGTGCCCTTCAGCTTCTCTATGTTTTGGGGAGAGAAAGAGGGTTTATCTTAAAGTTAAAAAGATAACATACAACATCCATGTAATTCCTTATTTTCTCAGCCTCCCTGGCAAAACCAGCCCCATTAATGTGTATGAACATAATTTACAACCCTTTGTGCTGGCATCTTCTCCACATTTAGTGCATCATCCACTTATTTTATAGTCGATGAAAATAAGGGCTTGGGAAGAGCTGCGAGTTATATTCAAGACTTCTGAATGTGTGCAAATGGGTCTTATTAGAACTGGAGGGTTTAAAATAGAATTACTGCTTTCTTCTGTGAGGGCTCTGCCCATGGAAGGGCATCCTGGAGTGGGGTGATGGTGGCGCTGCCAAGATGTGCTCTCATATCCACCCCCCACAGCCTCCACGGGCTTGAACATGGGCTTTTCGGCTTGATGCTTTAGCCAAGCCAAAGCCTGAGGTTAGATAGTTCAACCTCCTGTTGAAATAGGTTGATTTTCGTTTCTTGGAAGGATGGGGGGTGTGATAGAACAGGTCATCCCCATTAATTAAAATGGTGCCTGGACTCTTGGTGGAGTGCAAGGGCTCCCTGGGGTTAGTCTGTGGTGTCCAAGTCTCAAAGAGCATCCCAGAGCTCTATATCTCTGAAGCCTGGACAAAGCCATTGTAGTCCAAGCTGTCTGTAGGAAGTCCAACAGGGAACAGCATTCCTTCTGGGGCAGCCAATGCCCTGAAATGCTTCCCCTGGGCAGGCCACAGAAGGGAGGTTTTGCTCCCATCTCTTGTTCCAGGGTAGCAAGGAGGCTACATTGCTTGACCTGTCACCTTCTGTGGGGTGGCTTGTGTAGTCATCTGCCTCGCCTGAGCTGGTGCTGTTCTTCACTCAGAGCATCCCTTTTATGTTTGCCAGGATGGAAAAGTTGACCTGAGTGATAAATCTCTGAGCTTGTCTGCCTGGATGCAAGATGCAGATGGTCCCACGTCACCTCCATCCAGCCAAGCTGGTGTTGGGATGCTGTAAGTCCTGTCTGAGTGGAGGGCTGCTGGGAGCACAGCTGTGGTCCAGATCTCCCACCACCTCCTCTTGCTGGCACTCTTCCCTGATAAATGAGCTGCTACGATGGGGAGCAGAGTGGGGAAGAGAAACTATTGCCCAGACCTCACGCAACGGCTGTGATCTTGACATGGGCCCCCCTCAAGGCTGAGGCACTCTCTCTTCATGGGGGAGAAGGTCTCACTTGGTAGGGGATCCGCAGCCTCCTCCCCTAGACCTCAAATCCCCCAGTGTGTTGGAAGAGAGGGTGCTCTCCCACAGAGTTTGGCTCCATCACCAGCTGTGGGTCTCTACTCTGTGTTGGCTCCGAGATTTGGCCTGGGGTTGTTCTGATTTCACTGCCATCTGAGTAGCTTTGCCCCTGGCAAAAGGGTGCAAGGGACAGCTTGTGTCCCCTAAGGCTGATTTATTGACCTAACTGATGGCAGGCATCTGCTGAGAGTAAGGGGCAGGTGATTTTTCCATGTCCATCTTGGGCTGCATATGGATAAAATTAGGGAAAAGGGAAGAGTGGAAAAGAAAGGCTGTTTCTGCAGGAACAAATGAGTGTATTGAAAGGGAAGGGGAGGGAGGAGAAACTCAGCCCTTTTCCCAGCTTCCTTGCAGATTGAATAAGATGTCCAGTGCCCCAAGTACCAAATGGTCTCAATTTGCTCCTACGTCAAATAGAGCTGGGGCCTTGGCAGGGCCATTAGGATGTGTTTCATAACAGCAGCTCTTGTCAAGAACAACAACAACAACAGCATCAAAAACCTGTTGAAACTGTGCTATGCTCAAAACAGAAAACACATGCAAAGAGGGGAAAAAAATCCCTCAATGAGCAAGCCAATGCAATTAGCCCTGACAAGCTCTGCAGGCCAGAGGCAGCCAAGTGGCAGGAAGAGGGGTGGAGAAATAACCCAATGTCATTTTATAGGCAAATGTAAATGGGTCGTTAACTGTCTTTGAACAAAGTGTTCCTTGGTGGAGAAAGCAAGGGCCTGGCTGTAGGAAATACTGCAGAAGGCCTGGCAGAACTTCCTGTGGAACAAGCTTCTGTGGGATGCTGGGTGAAAAGATTGCTCTTGTTGCGAGGAGAGGGCCCGGGGTCTTTGGTTTGGAGCTAAGGTTACGCACTTGGAGCGTTAAGCGAAGGGGGACTGCTCTGAGCCTCTTCGCATCGTCTTCTCCATCGGTAGAAGTCTTAACCTGCTCTAGGGTCTCCTGAATGGGTATGACTAACTGCAAGCTGAAGGTCCTCCTGCTGAGGACTTTGCTGTGCTAGGTGCTGCACAGCCCTCTCCTGATGTTAGAGCTCAGCTGGAGCAATGTGAGAGCAGTGGGAACAAGAGGAGAATTGCATGCAAACCCAATGCATGCTTGTCCAGACTCTGAATCAAAATCCACCTGAATAAATAGTACCTGTTGCCCCTGCCACCCACAGCTCTTCTCTCCAATGGAGGCTGGACAGGAGTGCCATAGCTTTCAGCTTCTGTTTCTTTACCTAGCAAGGAGGAACCTTTGGGCTTTTTAGCTGAGACCAAGCTCAATCCCTGCTTCTGGTCTCAGTAGTTATCTTTCCATGTTGTTAAGAGATATACGCTAGGAAGGGTGGCCTGGTGAATTTTGCTTCTCTTGAATTTCCCCCCAGTTTCCCTCAATAATAAAGGCACATTCAGAAATGGTTTCGAACTGAAGAGATGGACTTGGTTGCTGCAGTGCTCATCAGCCTGTTTGACACATAACTAGCCTGTGTGGTCCTATCAAGGCCACTCAAGCCAGGATCTGAAGCCCTATATGCTAGAAGCATACCTAAGACTGTGCACACCTGAGCTTCCAGTTCAGCTTCCAGCATTACTCTTTTGGGGGATGTCCAGGCTTGGAAGTTTCCATCAGATCCCAGTGTTTAAGAGGCATTGTTAGATCTATTGTCTTCACATGGGTCTAATTCTTATTGAGCCCTCTTATATTCTTGACTCCCACAAAGTCTGATGGCAATGACTTCTGCTGTTTAACTGTGTGCTGAGAGAAAATGGTGGTTCCTTTTGCAATGTTAAAGCCATTGCCTGATCCTGGTGCTTCAGGTCCCTTAGGCCTTGGACTGTATGGAATAATGACCAGCTTTTGTCTTCCTTATAGTTGGTTTTGTTCTCTCTTCATTCCCTTTCTGTTCATGTGTTCTCCAGCCTTTTCCTGTGCATGGTGAAGAGCAGCATCCTGGTAGTACTTTGGTTGGTCACCATCGCAAAGACCACTTGTTTCTTTCACACTTTCTTTTCTACCATCTCCTCCCTTTATGTGAGGACCTTAATTTAGTTCGTTTAAAAGCCATTGAGGGATATCTCTCTTCATCTTCCACTCTGCTCTCTTGCATTTCCCCCTGTCTAGCTTGACATCAACTCCTTGTAGTGTCCAGGATTTCTCCTGAAGCTCTCTTTGGATGGTCTAGTGTGAGGCATCCCTGCCCATGGCAGGGGGTTGGAACTGGATGATCTTAAGATCCTTTCCAACCCAAACCATTCTATGATTCTATGTTGCATTTGCCACTTTAGATTTGGGTTTGGTTCAACCCAAACAGCACTTCCAGTTTTCATGTCTGTGGTCTGTCAGAGCTCTTAGGTGAATTACTGATCCACACCTTGGCTTCAGGCAGCTCTGGTCTCTTATGACCTCTTCACCACCAACACAGGTTACAAGTAGCTTTTCTGTGCTGGTCTTAGTTTTCTGGGTGTGTTTGACAATCAAATATATATCACATGCAAGTGTTTGATGTGAGCAGGGTGTTGGAGCAGAGCTAGCATCTGTTTGGCTGCTTTGCTTCTGGTGTCCCCATGGAAGATCTGAAAAGTTCAGTTTCCTTGTACTGCAAGGAGGGTGAAAGAACTGGATTCAGATCAGCACCTCCTGCCCAATCTCTCTTAATAACTCTTGAACTGACTCATAATACCCTCTATCTTACCCAGCAGTGTTGTCAGCAGCCTGTTTCCAAACAGCTGGCTACATCTCTGGCTTGGAAAGAACCCACAGAGCAGGAGGAGAGGAGACCTCCCCTTCGTCATTGTGCAGGAATGCTGATGGATAGTTTTATTCTCATTTTAAATCTCAACTACTTCTACTTGCCTGTTGCAAACAGCAGATGAGCTGCAGGTACCAAGCGTGCATTTCTCAGCTTGACCAGTACAAACACCCTACTGAGCCCAGGTTGGAAAGTACACAAATGAAAGTTTCCCATGTACCTGCATTAGCATCACTTCTGCTGTGGTCAGTGATGCAGCTGGATGCTTCCTCCCATCTGGAACTCTCTGGGAAATCTCCTGTGCTCCCCTATAACCACAGAGAGACATTTTACAAACTGATCTGGCTCAAAGTCTTGGCTGGAACTTTCCAGGAACACAACCTGGATGAGCAGGGCTTGGCACTAGTTTGCACCTGAACGTGCAGTAGCCAGACAATGAATCCCTCTTGCCAAGGTTAAAAAACCCCTCTGATCTTCAATGGAGCAGGAATTTCATTCCTAAGTTTCATTTTAACAATGACTTTGAGGAAATGGAAAGCTGGCCCTAGGAGTTCCCAGCCTGATGCCAGTGGGAGCAGTGGGAGCTGAATGGCACCACTGACGCGTTGTCCAGGTCACATGCAGACCATGTCCCACCTTGGCTTGCTGTTGGCGTTTTCCCATCCCCATCCGCTGACAGACCCCCAAAGGAAACAAAGAACCAACCAACCCACAAAAACCCCACACAGACAGATTTACAGTGATGAGCTGCTGCTTTTAAGTGGGCTCTGTTTCTCTTTGTTTTCCTTCTTAGGCTTCCATTCCATCTTCCCTGGAGACTTCTAATGCCTGCAAACAGGTCTCAGTTAGTCGTTTTCATGCTCTGTCTTGAACCATGTCGCAGTAAGTGGTCTCTGTTTATCTTTCCCACCATGTTGCATCTTCTCATAGCTATTGAAGGAGCCTGTTGTTTCCTATGGTACTGGTAGAATGCTGAACCATCTACCTCCTTCTTCCAGCTCATGCAGCCTCTGGGTAGGATGTTGAGTGAAACAGCTTTGGATAGTGTGTTCAGATGGTGTGCATGATGCTGCCACAGTGTGGAATGGCTTCAGGGGGATAATTATAGTGGGCTAAAGAGCTTCTGGATGCTTGCTTATTCCACCCTGTGTTTTTTCATCACCTAAAGTTGAGGGTTTGAGGAGGGGTCGTATGAAATACATCCTCTTGCTGCTTCATATTGCCTGCACCTCATTCTGAAGCCCACTGGGAAAAGCTCAATCTAAAACACAATGGTGACGTTTGGCTCCAAGTAAGAGCCTGCCCATTCTGCTCTGAGGATTAGTCTGTTGATGTTTTCCTCTAGCAGGGGAGGTTTTCATAATGCTATCCAGCTGAGCCTGCTCATACCGAGATATTGGCATGTTGCTCTTTAGGCTATAAACTTCCAGGAATTTGTAGGTGGAAATCTGACTTGCTTGCATTATCAGAGCCTGGTGCTGGTGGTGGTGAATACAGAGTATGCTGCTCAAGCTGTGCTCTGCTAGCACGGGAACCTCAAGTTTAATAACAGCTTTGGAGTCAATTGGAGAGCAGCTATTGTTCTCGGGGCTTTTTCATGCATATATTGCTTCAAGGTTTCCCCCTCCTTTCAGCTTAAGTACTCGGGGATAGAGGAAAGAGGGAAGCAAGCTGCCAGTGCTTAATGTGTATTTCTTGGAGCAACTGGATTGGTTTATTTTGTTTTAAACAGCTTATTGCAAATGCGGAGCAGCTGTGGATTTTGTGATGACTTTTGGGATTTTTTTTTTGGAAACACAGGGTCATCTTCCTATAATTTCATAGCATGCTTGCTATAGAAAAACCTCTAACACTGAAGGATTTCAAAGCAGTTAGACTCAACTAACTGCTTTATGTTCTTCGTTCCCTCTTCTATTAAAGTCTACTCAGTAATCAGCCTGATGAGGAAGAATCTGGGGTTTCCTCAGGGCTCCCTCTTGCACTTCCCTCCTGAGACTGAACTTAAGGCAGCCCACAGTTCTGCAGGTCAGATCCATAAAGGGATTTAGGTATTTGAGTCTCGGCTCTAAATATAGTCTTATTTACGTAGAATGGTTTGTGTTGGAAGGGAGCTTAAAGCTCATCCAGTCCCAACCCCTGCCACGGGCAGGGACACCTTCCACTAGAGCAGGTTGCTCCAAGCCCCTGTGTCCAACCTGGCCTTGAACACTGCCAGGGATGGGGCAGCCACAGCTTCTCTGGGAAAAGTCTGTGCCAGCGCCTCAGCACCCTCACAGGGAACAACTTCTGCCTTAGATCCAACCTGAACTTCCCCTGTTTCAGTTTGAACCCATCACCCCTTGTCCTATCGCTACAGTCCCTGATGAAGGTCCCTCTCCAGCATCCTTGTAGCCCCCTTCAGACACTGGAAGCTGCTCTGAGGTCTCCACGCAGCTTCTCTTCTCCATATCTCCTGTTCTTCCTCTCCTCTGCAAACAGGAGATAACTGTGAGCTTTGCAGGGCCAGCCATGGTCTGTGGACCTGGGAGCCTCAGTGATTGTTTGGTTCTGCAGCACAGGAGATGTGGGAACCCTCCCTCCAGCTCACACCACTTCTCAAAGCTGTTTCCCTAAAGGAATTTAAACTGGAGTTGAAGTTGCGGCTGCTGCAATCCCAGCCCCAAATTCATCTCCACATGTGTTCTGCAAGGATGCTCTGGGGACTCGATGGTCTTAAAGGTCTTTTCCAACCTCATTGATTCTATGACTTGCGCAAGACCTGCTGGGGAGGAGGGGGAACGGGCCAGTTTACTTCCTAGGGTTAACATCAGCCTTCTGCCACCCCCAGCTCCGCCGTGCACACTCGCCTCCAAAGTTTGGGAATGCTGGCCTCTAACTTCTGACCTCCCACACAACTCCAATTCCAAGAAACAATGCCCTAAATCTGCTTGCAATGACAGCTCACTGATTCCTCCAGCATGGCTCGTTAGAAGATCTGAATCTACTAATAGGAATTAGCCTGATAAATGTGACTTTTTTTACCTCCCCACTTAGCAGCTATATGCAGCCCGGGGAATCTAGAAATGAAATTGGCTTGTCTTCAAACCTCTTCTGTGCACCAGAAACAGGCCCCCTGCAGCGCAGCGCACTGTTTCCAATTATATTCTGGGGCATGTTGCTGATTTTTGGCAGGCAGAAGAGGAACGGGCCAGGCAAATGGCAGGTGGCTGTTTTCATGGGGGACAGGAGAGGGGAGAGGGAGCTTGGAGCTCTCTGCCAAGAGCTGCGACCTAGCGTGAGCGGAACGGTGTTGGCATGTGCTGGAGGATGGAGGGCTGGGCAGGGATGGCAGGGCGCCGTTTACATCCCTTCCTGCTGGGAACATGCATGCACAGCACTAAAATAAACATGCTCGTGCTCCACGTCTGGATTTGGGCACCTCTTGGTGTGTGATGCTCCACTGATCGGGATCACGGGGCACACTCGGGATGCAGCATTATCTGTGGGGCTGTGCTCCACCTCTCTGCTGTTACGTGTGTGTCTCCTCTGCCTTCACCACATGGGGGGGGGCAGAAAAAAAGGAAGGATTGGCTTTTGTTCATTCATTTATGCATAACACAGCTAATGCGTTCAAGATGGCACTGTCTCCGGAGGGCCTGGATGGTTTTCCAAAGCTATTACACAATCTGCATCTATGTGCATGCATATGTGGAGCGAGGGTTTTAATAACCAGAAGCTAGTACCCATCATCTGCATCTATTCCAGTGTGTCTTCTCCTCTCCCTTAGGACAGTGAGGAGTACAAAAGGTTGCTGTGTTTGAGAGGAGCAGTCAGAGCTGGCCTGTCTTCACATGGACCAGGAGCAGAGCACCCAGTGATACACCAGCCCAGGAGGACTCTGGGGGGAAAAGCATCAGGATTTGCCATGGAGGCTTCTAGATGCTTAATTTAGAAAATAAATCCCAAAAACAAATTGGGAAAGCCATGAAAGAAACTTGCGAGGTATCTTAATCCAAGATTTCCTTGAGTTGAATTTCTATTGGTGTGAATTTTGTTCTAATTGCTGAATTTTGGTTTACAGCAGTTATTTCACTGCAGAGAAGCAGAAGTCTTTCGTTTTGAAAAGCCTGTAAGGAGAGACTGGAGATAGGAAGAGAGGAAAAACATTGGTGAAGTGGGCACGATGTTACCATTTTGTTTTGGTGGAATTGCATCTTCTACAGGGGATGTGCTGAAGTTTTATTTCAAGCTGGTTTTGCTGCTGTGCGCTTAGATGATCTATTATGGAACTGGATGAGCTTTAAGGTCCCTTCCAACCCAAAACATTCTATGGCAGCTCTGGCTAGAGTGGGATGAGGTGACTGTGGCTGGCCATGTTTTCCTGTTTGCAGTAGGAAAACCACCCTGCAAGCTCTTTTGTTGGGCTTTTAAAACTGTTCTTGGAGGTCTACAGGGACTTGCAAAGCAGTGACTTCCCAAAGGTGCATCCCTTGTGCTGTCATTGAGGCACATCCCCTCCTAGCCAGTGCTGGTTTATTCTTCCTGGCAGTGGAAATATTCCAACAAACAAGATCTCAACAGCTCATTGCTGCCTATTCAGTGACATTTTATCCTCAGCCTCCTTCTCTTGCTGCTGTTTTGCCTTAGGGACAACGCTGGATATTTTTGGCACCAGTGCTAATGTTCTTGCAATGTCTTTGAGCTGACAGCGAGCCAGCTAGTTAGGAGCTTGCAGGATCCTCAGTGACCTGATTTCAGAAGCAAATTGTCAGGGTTTTCAACCTGTTAGTGTGCTTCAACCTGTTAAATGCTGCTAATGTTAATGTGAAGGGCCTGTAGACTGGGGCCCTGGTCAGCTTAAAGCTTTGGCAGTGTGCTTTCAGGAGGAGGTGCTGCCTGAGCATGGAGGGATCTTGGTAATGGCTTGTTCCACTGCTAATGGGAGTGTGGTTAATAGATTGCAACCCTTCTGTTAAATATTTTCCGATCACATATCCAAAATGGGATGACAAGCAATTTGCCGTTAGACCTTCTGTACAGTTATGGGCTAAATCTAGCTCTGGGTTTCACTGGCAAAGTTCAGAAATGCTCTATTGACTGAGGGATGCTGGAGGAGAAGGTGGGTTTGGTGCTTTATTGTTTAATCTGTCCCCTGTACTCCATTTGCTCTCAGTGCTGAGCAGCAGTGTTGTTCTGTGCATGGTTCTCTGAAGGGAAGTCAGTCCCTTTTCACTTACAGAACAGAAAAACCTTGGGGAAATCTATGGCCCATCTGCTCTGGCTTTGGTCGGGCAGATTTGGCATTTTATATCTAGTCCATACTGTGGGAAATCATGCCTGTGACAGTGGTTAAATCTTACTTTCCAAAGCCACCCCCCTTGTCCTGTCCCTACAGGCCTTTGTCCAAAGCCCCTCTCCAGGTTTCCTGTAGCCCCTTTAGGCACTGGGTACCCCAACACAAGGTGCTTTTCATCTGGAAACAGCACATGATGGAAGGGGGAACATTCCAAACGGTCTGGAAAATCACTTCCAGACCTGATGAGTCTGGTGTATGGAGCCAAGTGGTTCCTTAGGGCTGGGGTAATCGATCACCCCTCACATACACACACACACACGTGTTGGAGTTTGGGGCAATTGTTTCTTGAGATCTTCAACCTGCTGGTGTCAGAATAGTTGCAGTTGGCTTCAGAGCTGCTGTTCTCTCTACCCTTTCCTCTGCAGTAACAGAGGGGTTTGTGTTATCAATCTTTGTTAGCATACATGGAGCCCTGACGAGCCTGATCCATAGCCTGTAGTCCTTCCCAACCTCCAAGATCCATTTCTGTTTAAGTCTTATCACTAACCACATATTTACTTTGCTCTGATTCCAGGAATGGTAACCACTTATTTACAAAGCCTGTTTGATCCTGAGGCAAGGCTCAGTGTCACATGCCACTGAAGGCTTTGCCTTATCTGCAGGGCTGTTGTTCTGTCCCAGCAATGAGGCCTGTTGCACATCTGGACATCATAGACATTGCTGGACAGCATCAGGCTGCCAAGCTGTCTGCTCCCATTTCCTGTCTGTGACAGTGACCTGGACTAGACTCTTGGAGATTATCCACCCCAAGAAAGCCAGATCCTTATTCCTAATCAAAGTTATTCTGAATCCTGAAGCGAGGATGAAAAAGATAAGTTCAGTGAACACTTAATTAAATGTGAAGAGTTTTGTTGGCCCCATGAATGGCCAACACAGCTTCAAACGCATCCTTCTTTTTCCTGCTTCACTTTTGCCTTGCAAAGTTATAGACCGAAAACCTTATTGTCTTTTACAAGCTGTCTTTGCTGGTCTGCTCTTGAGGCCATTGGAATTCACTCAGGACCCTCAGGCACATTTGGATCCCCAAAACCATCTGAATTCATCAGCTTAGCTGCCAAACACCATCATGCTGTCAGTCTCTACTTCCTAGCATCTTTGTCCCCTTTCCCCTTGCTTATTTCTGGAGTGAACATACCCAAATAGCAACAAGCCTATACTTGGAGCCTTGTGGCACAGTGGAGATTGTGTTCCATTTGCCCAGGGAGCTGCTTGTAATGGCCTTAGAAAAGAAAGGCAAAGCACTTGAAAAGTATCTGGGGAGAAGCAGTATGTAGTCCCAACTCTTCCACCTCATGAAGATCTTCGTATCTCTCCCCCTGTACCTATGATTTGCAAACCTTTAACGGTTCCAGAAGGAAATTGGGGAACTCCCCATCCGCAGCCTTTTGGGTTCGTCTTCTTTCTTTTGGGTAGTTTTCAAGCTGTGATTGAAAATATGAAAGCTTCAGCTCTGCTGCCTGTGACTCGTGTGCTTGTGTTTGTGTTGGCATTTGAACTAGAATCGAGTTGTCTTCATTAGGAACCAAAGCGAAGTGGTGGTGGTGGAGGGGGGGTAGGGAGGGGAATATACCCCTGGAATTATAATAACTAAGCACTTGCAAACTAATAAATCTAGGTGTTAATGCCTTGGTTTTGTGCTGTTTAGTTGCCATAGAGATGGGCCCTGACTAATGGGCTTGTTGTGAGAAGTTCAATACACATTTGCCAAACGTTCTGTTTCTCTAGTTACCTCTCTGCTTTCTTCCCATGCAACAGAGCAAATGGGTTTGGAACCAAACCCCTGCTTGCCCTCTGTCAGCTGAAAAGTGAGGGGTTGCTGGGTGAGAGCATCCCAGAAAACAGGGCTTGCTGCAGGTTCTGCAGAGCTACAGAAATAGATGCAGGAAACATCAGGGAGCAGCACTGTTTACTGTGCAACCCTGCAAGGCTATTTTGGAAGCTGGCATATGTATTTATAGCACATATTCCACGAAAGGCTGCAAATCAATGTCAGTATGAAGGGAACAAGCAAAGGGGGAGCGCTTACCTCACAGGTAGAGGCCGAGATTTCTCCTCCCACTCCATAAGGACCTGCAGTATGGAAACCCTGATAGATCCACTGGGAAGAAATGCCAAATACACTGGGGTAGATCTGCGTATCTCACTGCATGTACTTGGTATTCCGTCTGGTTTGCACTGCTTGCTTGTTCTTCTTGCCTAAGGCTCAGCCAGGGCTAAAAAGAGACCTCTGTAAGACGGATGTATTTGTTATAATCATGCTTGTGGTGAGCTGATGCTTCTGAGTTGGATGTTTCCATGTGATGACATCTGAGGTTTAGCTGCCGTCGTTTGGAAAGCCCTTCTTGATTCTGGGAGTGAATTTGTCTAATATTTGAGACAGATCTTTTTGGAGATGAGGATGGGAGCTCTTTGGATTTGTTTTGAAAGGCCCAAAGGGATCGTTTCACCCCATTCTATACTTTACAGACAAAAGACTACCAGGAGGTGTGCCAGGGGCACCTTTCTTTCTGCACCTATTTCATTCCTGCACAGAGCGTTTCCATTGTTCGTCTTAGCTGACGTATGGAATGCCTCATTAGGAAATCGTGTTTGTGCCACAGAACGCTCACCGTGAGCATTTTCCTCCTGATAGACTTGAGAAATGAAATAAATAGGTGCTTATTGTTTGGAACAATGACTTCCCTGTTCCTGCTTTGTGATAAATCTCATCCCCGCTCTGTTTACAAAGCTGTATTTCTAGTTTAAGGTTGGAGTTGCTCTCTGCCCAATTATCCCGCAGCCAAAAGAGGCCCTGACTCATTCATCTCTGCTGCAAAGGAAACGGTGTTCCAGGGAGTTGGGGAGTGTTGCAAGAGGAGTGTGCTCTGGGACCAGCAGTGTGGCATGGGGAAGGTAATGGAGGAGGCGAAGGGAAGAGGAAACCAATGAGATGTTGCGTTTGTGGGTCTCTAACAAACACCCATTTGAATGTCCTTCGGTGCAAGCTGAGAGGTATCTGTTGAGGGGGAAATAGCTCCTGCAGCTACGTGTGGTCCTCCTGGGAATTCAGGCTCGGGCCTCAGATTTGCATATCTTTTTACTTAGAAATCACTGCAAATTCACTGCTGGTGAGTTGTTGTGGGTTGTTTTTTAGTCAGAACCTCCCCCCTCCCGGTGCCAACATGCATTTAAAACGGGGGGAAAAAAAGCAACAGCAAAATCCAAAGCTCTGAACAAGTTTTCAAAGCTCAATATCCAGCGGCTGCCAAGCACTGAGCTCAAAGGTTTGTTGCCAAAATATTCTTTTCCAAAATCTCCTTCTTTAAGTTGGTGCTTGTTTAAAAAAAAACCCAACCCAACAACAACAAAAAAGACATTTTCTTATGCAGAACATTATCTGCATAATTTCTTCTGCTGTGCTTATCATAGCATGTCTGGAAAGCTTGATCCAAAAGGAGAAGATGTCTTGTTTTAAAAGCTATTTTGTTCTATTTGAAAACCTTGACGATTTTTTGTCCCTATTGGAACCATGTTTTTATGTGGCGGGGAAGTTTTTCCATATCTCCTGGCAAAAATCAGTGCATTTTGATGCTAGATCAAGTGATTCACTAATTGGTGCAGGGTGATGGGATGGAGTGTTGCCTGCTCCTGCCCTTTGACTTCTTTTGGAGCATTTTTGGGTTGTTATTCAGCTCTGTGGCTGCCTGGGAGCCCCATCTGCAGTCTTACAGAGAAACAGACACCACCAAAAGCAAGGCCTGAGCCAGCATTTCTGGATGGAGGATGTCCATGCTGGTCTCGAGCCCCCTGTGCCACCAGAGCAGGGAGTCATCACCTCAACAGCCCCATCCAACAATCAGTTCAGCCTTATCAATGACCGGTCAAGCAGGAAGCAGGCACAGCATCTACAGGGCAAAGAGCAGGTGAAGATATAGGGCTGATAGCAAAATGAACTATGGGTTGTGTAACTGCTGCTGGGTGAGCTCATGGGCTGTGCTCGTAAAGGGTTTGAATAGAGGTGGGGAGTCTAACAATGGAGTCTTTTGAGCTGGCTGGGGACAATACCAGCCCTGGGGGGACTGTTTGCCTTGTGGCATGCCCATAGCCTGAAGGAGTGGGGAGACCCAATGCCAACACAAGCAGAATCACTCTCTCTTGCATTGCAGATGCACCACTGGTGCCATTAGGTGACTCAGCAAGGCAGAGGACTTGCAGAAGTCCTTGGGTTAAAAACCTGGAGGCAAACGCTGTGGCCTGTACCCTGCTTTGAGGATGCTATGGGGAAATGAAGACGGGTTGTGCTGGGCTCAGTCTGTGTTCCCCTGATGTGCCGGGCCAGCTCCCATGTGAGTTTTAGAGCAATAGCTCTAAAATTGGTGGCTTTCCTGGGATAAAAGGCTGACCAATGTTGCTAAAGGTGAGAATGGAGTGAACTAGATAAGAGGACAGTTATGGATGCTAACAAACAGATGTGCTGATCCTCGAGGTATGTACACACAGCTTGCTTGCCCTTTCCCAGCTAAAAGCAATGCTTTTCAACCAGGATCTTTCTTTGTAATGGTATCTTTGTGACCACTGGTTAATTCATCAGTAGCTTGTAAAGGTGGATGGGAGACACTTGTTCCATGTGCCATCTGAAGCTTCTGATACTGCCTCCTTCAGCTCAGAAGCTGGCGGTGGCAGCACATTTCCTGGCACACAAAGGGATTTGTTTTGGAGGCAGAGATGGGGAAATGACTGACTTGTCAGGAAACTTGGCTTGAGTTACTTGAGCAAAGTGTAAGGCTGCCTGGAAAACAACAGCCCATGCGAAAAGCAGAGGCTTCACTCTGCACTGGCAGCGTGGAACTGAAGAAGAGTCCCTTCCCTGCTTTTCCATAAGGAGAAATGCAACAAGACATGACTGGGAGCCTGGGAGGAGAGACCTGAGGTCCCTCATGCAAGCATCCTAAACCACAAGTCAGTCTCTTGAGGTCTCTCTTACATCAAGAGTGACAGCAAGCAAAGCAATGCTGCTCCTTGTAAGGCTGGTTTGCAATGAAACTGGAGACCGAGTGCTTGCTGTGGTTTTAGGCAAGGTTAGAAAGAGTAGGTGAGAAGTGACCTATGCTCTTAAAGCCCTTTTTATATAAATATATAAATAAAATTAGATAAACCAGAAGTGTCCAGTCATGCTAAGACCTCAGCCAACACTTTGCAAAGCCTTTGACTTACTTTGGATGGTAGATGAACACCTAATAAACTTAATTAAAGTTTAATTAGTGTGAGTAGGCTGAATGCGGTAGGTCAGCAAGCACAGAATAAGCTCAAGTCCTGTTGGCAATAGTCAACCTGACCAAAGAAAGGGAGAAAATTCCCTTCTTAAAAAGGGAATTTAAGGGACTAGTTGAGATGAGCTGCTCTGTCCTTCAGTGCTGTTTGGGGCTTTATTTCCTTTATCTTTTCTTTCCCCAGGTAATACTGACTAGTGAAAAGCAAAGGCTATTTCCTCACATCAGTGCCTAAAATCTGGTTTCATCCTTCCCATTCCTACTGCACTGTGCTCTGGAATTTTCCCCAAACCAGCTTTCTTAAGTCTTGGCATCTGACATGGAGAGGTATGTCTCACTGGTTTCTGCTATTCTTTGCTTTCCAATGAAGTGCTAGATGATGAGTGCTGTGGTTAGACAGCCCAGCTGCATTTATTAAAGAGCTGATAGTCATTTATTAAAGAGCTTAAGTGAAACAAAACAGTGCCTCACCAGTCTTGGCGGCCATGGTTGGTTAGGATGTCCTTCACAGCTAAGGACGATGAGTCCTCAACTTTGACATGAAATTTGGGTTTAATCTGTGTAGTTTGCCACGCAAATACCTGGGTTGACCTATGGTGATCTCACCTTTTTGTCCTAAAGCTAACTAACTGGGTTGCTCACTGGGTGCTGGTAGGCAGCACAACTGAGGTTGTGGTGGTGCATCCTTGGTCTCTTCAGTTGCTTCTACATGAAGGTGTACTCTTGCTGGCCAGGAAAACTTATGGATGGCAAGCTAATGAAAGGAGGCTTGCCCATGACTTGTTGGGCCAGTGGGTTGTATTGTCTCTCTTAATGGGAAAGGATTACATCAGTGAGAAACTGTGCCTCAACCCAACACCACTGACCAAGAATATGATCCCAGTGCTTATTTGGGCCGGAGTGTTGGGCTGCCTGTTGTATCATACCAACGTAAGCCTTTGTGCACCAGCACACACATCGCCTGGCTGCTGTTCTTCAGTCCAGCTTCCCATTCAGAGCTGTTGCACATTCTCGAGAGGCCACAGGCTGCAGGGAATTCTCTAGCTCATAAGCAGGGCATATCTGAGACCCAGGAAGCAAGATAGCAGGGAGAGAGTCTCATGGTTTGAGGGCTGCTGAGTTCAAGGCCCCACTCTGAATGAGGTCCATCAGGAATATGTATTCATCTTTCTTGGCTCAGCAATTCCACTCTGGCCAGGAGACCAAGTGCTGGTAAATCACAGCATTTTGCAGTCAGCTCTAGCAAAGATTCAGCTCGTTTCTTATTTTATCTGTCTTGATTTGATCATCCCTAAAAATAAGCTGCAAGGCAAGATACCGCAGTGCTGAATTCCCCAGCTGAGCAAGTGGAACATGCTGAGAGGGTTTCTTGGATCAAAGTCCTAGGAGAGGAGCCAAAAACAAAAGTCAGGCTAAAATTCAGGAGTATCCTTCAGATATAGAAAGTAACCGCACACAAAAAGCTGTTGTTCTCATGAGGCTTTATTAGGCACTGGAAGAGGCAACGCAAGTCTCCGACTCTGCTGCATTGAAGTTAGAGGGAATGTGAAGTGCCCTCTGGGATCATATAATGTCTGGGAAAATCGAGAGGAGGAGGAAGTATTTAGGGCAACAGTCTCAGACACAACAGATGAAATCCTCTGCCCCCAAAAGCCATGTGTCAGACACAGGCTAAAGATTCCAGTGACCAAAGTCTGCTCTCGTAACACGCTAAATCTTCCTTGTTGAGTCAGTATCACTAAGCATAGGCAAGGAGCAGGAGCAAGCTACTAAGGGGGAGAAGTATGGGTTTTCTGTTTGATTAAGGATAATTAGAGAAGTGTCAAATGAATGGAAATCTCAGTCTTCAGAAGTAGACAAGCAAATGGATGGGTGGTGGGCTATAAGCCCTTTTAAAGTGTTCTTAAGCCTAAGCACAATAAACTCAATGGCAGCTGGAGCTACAGCCAGATGTATACAGTCATACAGCTATTTCCTAGTAATAATGATGGGCAAGTGATGGTGGGAAAGTTGATGTCTGGGATGCTGAAAGGGGCTGAAAGGGAATTGCAGCGTGGGAGATGAAATAGAGCCACTAATGCACAGGCTTCTCTAGGAGTCCTCCTCTAGCAAGTGAAAACATAAACCCTGGCAGATTCCAGGCTGTTCCAGATCAAGCAGCAACCACTGGAGTCAAGCCCTTGTCCTGTAGAGTATTGTGGAGTCTTTCCCTATTTACATCTGTGTTCCCTTGCATCTTGCCATCATTTGCATTTACTTCTGCAAGCATCAGCTGAAGAGAGCATTTATGCTTATCTCCAAGCACCTATGAGCATACGCATATCAGCAGTGCCCCACATGCCTGCCACCAGCACTGCCATAGAATCCCAGCCTGGTTTGGGTTGGAAGGGGCTTTAAAGCTCCTCCAGCTCCAATCCCCTGCCACACGCAGGGACACCTTCCACTAGAGCAGGTTGCTCCAAGCCCCTGTGTCCAACCTGGCCTTGAACACTGCCAGGGATGGGGCAGCCACAGCTTCTCTGGGAAAAGTCTGTGCCAGCGCCTCAGCACCCTCACAGGGAAGAGCTTCTGCCTCAGAGCTCATCTCAGTCTCCCCTCTGGCAGGTTCAAGCCATTCCCCTTGTCCTGTCCCTACAGGCCCTTGTCCAAAGCCCCTCTCCAGGTTTCCTGCAGCCCCTTTAGGCACTGGAGCTGCTCTATGGTGTCCCTGGATGCCTGGTCACCCTATGGTGACCCTTCTCTAGGCTCAACAATTGTCCCCTAAGAAAGGCCACTGCTGCCCAGCAGTTTTATCAGAGAGATCATGTCAGGAAGATCACTATGAGTTAGGTGCCGTTTGCTGTTAACCAAGCCTGAAAACATATTCTTGCCTCTATCTTCTTGGTCAGGACTGTTGTGAGTACACAGTTCACGTCTTCTATAGAGTACTGCTGTAAAATTGCTGTTGCTGCTAAATGTTAGGTCTGTGACTGCCTGGTAGGAACCACAGTGCATCTGAGCACAGGCAATCACTTCATGGTCTAGAGGAATAGAAATGGAAAATGGGCTTCTTGCATCTAGAAAGTGGAGACATTTTCAGTGGGACATTTGCCTCCATTTCGTACCCAGGTATCACCCACTCTGTCCATTTGGCCAAGGAAGAGATGAGACATTTTGTGTGAAAACAGACTGATGTTCATTTATCGCTGCTTATGATTGTCACCTGCCTCAAACCCAGATGTGTGAGTGCTTCTACCAACCCTCCTTGAAATGTGGTTTTCCAAGAGGGAAAACCTCATCTACAAATGGACATCATCTGCAAATGGCCTCCTCAGCACCGCAGCAGGACACAAAGTCACTCACTACTTAATGATGTGCTCCGAGGAGAAGGCAAGCTTGATTCCAGCATTGCAAATCCATCCTGTTGCCTTTGAAACTGGTTGAAAATGCCAAGTGGGCAGTTAAACACAATGGTATGGAACAGGATAAAATAACCAAAGGCTTTTTATCTGCAATGTTGTGACTCTTTCAATTTGTCCTAAGTGTTTTTCTTTCAAGTGAAATCAGTTTGATATATATCTGCAAAGGACTTTAATCCGTCCAAACCCTTACAAATCATGCTTGTGTTTCACGTATGTTTACTCCCTCCCACAACATGTAGGAAAAGTAGCCTGCTCTCTTCTGGTCCTTTGCATCCTGCTGCTGGTCCTTTGCATCCTGCTGCTCACTCATGTCTTTAATGGCTTGGTGAAAGCCCAAAATCAGTTTCTCTTTGGAAGAAAATTCCTGGAGCTCAGAGAGACGGGACCTGGAACAACCTAATTAAAGAGGGAAAAGGAAATCAGCAATCTCTATTTGTGTGCACCATCATGAACAAGGGCATGGTTAGTGCTGGTGAGGCCAATGCTTTCTGGGAGCTTTGGTGCAGTTAGCAAGAGAGAATCATATCACGTGTCAATTGAAATGTCCATTGCAAGACGTGGGGAGCCCATAGAGAGATGTGAAATGATGCGTCCTACTTGTTCTCCTCACTGGGCTGAACCTTTAGCTAGAAACATGATTTTGGTGGGGCTAAGCAGATGTAAGTGAGGTTTTATAAGGTAGCAGATACCCTGCTTATCTGAGATGCTCAGCTGGAGCTGATATGTTGCTTGAAGGATGCTTGCAGATGGCTAGGTGGTACCCAGGGAGCTTTTCAATGTCCTACATGCAGGAGAAGCATGAGCCTAAGTGTAGCCTGCACTTGTGCTTTGCATTCTGAGCTGCTATATGTTCCAAACCTTCTCTTTACATCTTTAACTTGGCTGTTTCTGGTCATGATGGCTGGGATGCTGTGTGATGGAGCAGAATGTATTCTCTCAGGGGTACAGCAACATGGCTCAGTCAGAAGGAGAAATAACAAGCTGGGTTGTTTGTCTTTCCGGATGGCAGTGTGAGCACCTCTTGTTTGAAGGCACCTCCTTGGATAGCCTGTTTTCTGCTGATTTAATCCTGGCTTCTGTAGTGACAAATGCAAAGACACTTACATAGTATAGCAGAATAATTACGTTATAAAGTAAGTACTCAGTGCCCTATGCAGAGTTGTTTCTTTCCATACATACCCCATATCTGTTTGTCAACAGGGAAGAGCTTCTGCCTCAGAGCTCATCTCAGTCTCCCCTCGGGCAGGTTCAAGCCATTCCCCTTGTCCTGTCCCTACAGGCCCTTGTCCAAAGCCCCTTTAGGCACTGGAGCTGCTCTAAGTTCTCTCCTTCAGGAGCCTTCTCTTCTCCAGGCTGCCCCAGCCCAGCTCTCTCATCCTGGCTCCAGAGCAGAGCTGCTCCAGCCCTCGCAAGTGGAAACACAAAGCAAGAAGTTAGTCTGCTGTTGGAAATGAAGTCAAAGCCACGTTGGGGGCTCTGGTTTGAGGATAGCTTCCCCTCCACCCCAGTTGACAACTCTTAACTGTTCTTCTTATTTTACTTTTGCTCCATTTTTATCCTAACAAGTGTGTTAATGAGCATTTCTTTGTAGATAGGAAGCCGCTTATCCTGAATGTGTTTCTTGGTTCTTATGTGCCACTTAGTCATAATGGTCTCAAGGGAGAGCTTGCTATGTCCCCAGTTCAGAGGATAGCACTGCAGGAGCCACTGCTACAGGATGGGCTCAAGCCAGCTTTGAGCAAACTGCTGTTCAAACACCCAGGAAAGGTCCATTCCTGCCCTAAGCCCTGCCCTCCTCCTTCCTGAAATGTGCACCCCACAAATAGAGCCAGAGCAGTTTGAGTCCTTCATTTGTGTAGTGCAAAGAGAGCTGCTGTGGGGACCTGAAGAGTTTGAATGTCCTTAGTGTTTTGCATTTAAGTTCTCAGCGTTGAAGTGCATAAATAGAGGGCTTTGCATTCAATAATTCATTGCTCAGTCCAAGAAGTGTACTAATGCCTTGATCAGAATGATGTGTGTCGTTCAAAACACACAAGCAACAATCACTGAGGATCAGGCAGACGCTAATGGCTGCTATTCTCCCTCCCTCCCTTCCTCCCTCCTGAAGGGCAGCCAATAATCAATGAGAGAAACATGATTTTCTCCTAAATGAATGTTTCTTTTCCATGTGTGTGTGTGTCAATACAGACAATTTCGTTTGGGTTCTTTTCTTTCAAGCAGGCCAAGGAAAGAAAGGAAAAGCTCAAGGTGTGGTGAAGCATTTCGCTCTATTCCCTGACATTGCTAAGTGCAAGCCGTGTTTCCCTCCTGCCTTCCAGAAGTTGGAGGATAAGAGCAGGAAGTGTGGGGATTTGAGGGTAGGCAAGCCTGGACTAGGGGAGAAAATTCATCTTGGATGGGACCTGGTGAAGGTCTGGTGGCAAGGCAGTGAAATAAGGGTGCTCAGTGAGATAAACCAACCTCAGCTCAAGAGATCATGCTTAGATGATCCTTTAGCATGTAAAGAGGTGGTGGAGAAGCTTCTATGTGAGCAGCAAAGATGGGTTTGGGTGCCACCTAAAGAACTTCAGCTTAAAGCTTGCTTCAGGAAAACATTTTGGGCACCCTGTCATGAATTAGGTTCAGATGGTGCAGCTGGGCTCAGAGAAAGCAGGTCAACCCATGTGCTGTGAAAGACCCCTGATATGAGGTACCCAGGCTAGGCACAGAGACCTGCACGATGAGACCCCTCTAGCCAGATGAACCAAGGTGCCCCAGCATGGTTTCCACCAGGAATCTGGCCAGCAGCATGCGCCCTACAGCACATGGAGCAGAGGTAGGAAAGAAAAACACTTGGGAGTGAGAACTCATGTATTTGCCAGTGTTTGATGTAGCCAAAATATCCTGGGAAGTATGGCACATGCCCGTGATTCATTTAACACAGCCCCGGGCTAAAAAGAAAACAGGAACTGCCCTTCTGAAACTCACTAACGGGCCTTCTCCTCCAGTCTCCTGTTGCTGATAAAGCCCAACTTCATAAGCCACAGGAGAAGTCATAAAACTCGTGTCATGAGCTCAGTGCTTGAGCCAAAGGCAGTTGAAAGCCAATGGAGAGGATCTCTTTGGCTCGAGTGTACTGTGAAGTTGGTGCTTTGTGCCATTAAACCTTTATGAGGAAAGACAAGGGGAGGGAAAATATGTGGGATTAGCACTGCAAGTCCTCACTAAAACAGTTTGTTCCTTTCTTTTTAATCTCCAGCATCACCAGACACAGTTCATTTGGAGGTGCTGCCTCCATCCCTGCACACCAGGCACCTTCTTCCTGGAAGAAGGTGGGAAACTTCAGATTTATCCCATTTTTTACCCATGCCAAAGTCTATTTAACATCAGCTTCACTGTGTTTTTTAGGTGTTGGTCCCACATATGCCTCCAGGGCAGATACAGCTCGCAAGCTCCCCCTTTGCTATGGCTTTGGAGCTTGCAGACTCTGAGGACCGCTCCATCATTCAGTTTGAACATCACTCCCAGGTCGAGACTCGGATGGTGGGAGTGTTCAAGAACATTATTGATAAACAACAGACGTCTGGTGGAGACACTGATTATTTTCCTGGTACCAAAGGCTGCTGCATCCTATGTGATAATTCCCCTTTTCTTTCCCTCCTTGTTGGCTTTGTGGTTTGTGATTTAGTTGCGGGCTGGCAGGCGGCCACAGCCCTGCAGGAAATGGATGTCTGCTATTGTGTTTGGGGAGGGGGAGCTATCTAAATGTGTCATTTTCCCACTACATTAATTATAGACGTTTCTCCCTCGCTGGAACTGCTCCATGTTTGCTCTGCCCTTTGGGTTTGGAGAAAGAACATTCAACAGCCTAAGCTGTGGGTATTTATAAGGAACCCCGACTCTGACATCCTCAGCTGAGTGGGTCATTCCTGTTTGCCAGCTTGGCTTGGTCACAAACACTGTAGAGGGGAAACTCACTGGCTTCTTTACCTGATGATAATAGCTCCAGAATAGCAGCACAGCCAGGTTTTCTCTGGCTATTCCTCCTGCTGACACTTTTCTCAGGAATAGAAGTGGTTTGCCCTAAGAAAACAACTGGCTTGTTATGGAAAAGCAATTGTAGAGCAATTGACTTTGGAATAGCTATGCTATGTATAATTATATATACATATATACAGGAATATGCTTAATATATATACTTACTAAGTATAAGGATAATATATATAATATATAAGGAATATACTTAATATACTTATTATATATATATACAGGAATATACTTAATTCCTGACTTCTGGAGATAGACCCAGCTTGGAGCAAAGACATGAAACCCAAGGCAAAATTCAGGGTGGTTACATCAGGTTTTGTTCAAGAAAAGGCTGGAGGGAGGGGTCGCACTGAGGTATAAGCCATCCCTGTGCTGCGCTTGCTTGGCTCTACTCTGTCAACCAGGTCTGGTCATAGAGTTTTCAACCTGAATGGACTGGAAAAGTGTCTGACCGTTTTTGTTTCCCCCTTATGAAAACGTGGCTAAAATGGGGAATTCCTCAATGGAAATTCTGCACATGCAAAAGGCATTTTGAAAAGGGATTTTGTCAAAATTTCTGGCTGAAGTGCAGGTTTTGTCCCCTACAAGGGCACCATGGTGCTTGGTTGGATTCACAGCTTGTGCCTCCTGTCTCACAGGACTCCTTTTCAGGTTCCTATTCAGGATGCTGTCTCCCATCACCACATTCGGGACCAGCAGTGGAGCCCCATGGCAGGTATGTGCCTGCAGACTTAGATGGGGGAAATCATCTGACAAGGGGGCCCAGAGGACAGAAGGAAATGGGGAAACCATGCTACAGCTTCACAGGTCCAACCTGGCTGATTCTGTGATTCTGTGATAGTGAGTTTTGGCTCACGGTGTCTCTTGCTTGCTTCTGACCCAAAAAGCATCAAATCTTAGAAACACACCATGCACACCATGCAGATTGGGACAAGGAGAAGCAAACATCTGCTCTTAATTTAGAGGGCATGCCTGCCAATGAGAAGGCTTGCTAATGAATCATGTTCTTCCTGTCTTGAACTACAAATAAGAAACCTGGCCACGTTTATTATCAGAAGGTGCTGCATCTCTGCCTGCACTCTCCTTCAGGAGAGCAGCTCTGTTGAGCATCCCTGGCATCTCTGCAGAGAAGAGGCAGTATAATTTCCAGCAGGCTGCATGTACCTAAGTGTCCTTATAATGAGGGTTCCCCATAGACTTCTAATGGAACACAAGTCCTGCTGTGATTTTCCTTAGTTTTCGCCTGTTGGAAGTGGGCATGTTCTTCATACAGGGTATGTTGGCAAGTACAAAGCAGGTCAGATTTATCACAAGCAGACAGTTTGTGACCATCCCTGGGTCTCCTACAGAGAGAGCTGATGCACATGGGGAATATGGGCACGCTCAGTTTCTGCATGCCAGAGACTAAGAGCCAAAAGGAGGGAGCCAAAGCAGTGGGACATGGCTCTGGTTTACCACTGCTCTCCTCCTTCAACACTCACACTGCACAGACCCTCAGGAGGGCAGTGAAAACCTGCTTCTTGCCTCTGTTGCTGCTGGTGAGTAACCGCAACCCATTGCTCTGCAAGAGATCCCAGACCGATGCTGAGCTGTCGTGGTGATTCCTCACCACGGGACTGAGAAGGGAGAGGTGTTTATTCTGCCTCATCCCTGTGAATCTTAAGCACTTTTCGTGCTCTCTCTTGCATTTGACTCTCAGAGCACAACTGCTAAACAGTCCATGTAGATCAATGTGTGTAGATGAAGCCTTGTGGGCTTGTGCAGGGTTCTTGTTGTGTACTTGTGGTTGATGCCAGCAGGTTGAGGCTGGGACAGTGCTGTCAGAAGCCACGTTTCCTGACTATGAGCATTGCCTGGGTGAGTCTGTACACGCAGTGTCCAGAAGGTTGCAGTTATATATATATACATGTGGTCTAGCCCCAGTGAGTGATGGGAATCTTCCTGGAGAGGGAAGGATGCCCTCATGAACACTTGGAATATCTTCAGTTCTTCTCTTTCGAGAGAGACACCAGGAGGGCAAGGTCCCAGAAGAGGATGCTGCAGTGCCCAGCACCAGAGGAACCACAGCTCATCTCTTTAACAGAAGAAATCTCCTCTACTTCCAGCTCATCTCTGCGCTGGCCATTGACAAGGTAGGACAGCCCTTAAGCAACTAAACTTTGTCCATGATACTTTGCTGCTGCTGCCCCAGGGGGTGCTATGTGTGTCTGGTGCTGAGAAACTGGCTGTGAGCAGTTGTTTGGAGTGGGGATGAGGGGTTGGGAGCCAAGCTGGTCTCTGTAAGGACTCTCATTTCTACCCATCAGGCCTTTCTGCACTGCCACTGATTCTCCTTCCCCATAGCCAGTGAGATTTGGGTGAGAAGAGGAGGTTGGGCAGTTGCCTGCTTGCCCACCCTCCCTGAGATGCTGTTGCTCATCATTTTGAGCAACCAAAAGGCAGAAACACAGGAGGCAAACCGCAGCACTAGCAGCAAGCACTTCACAACATGCCCTGCACATCCAAACACAAAGCAATTCTGCATCTGAGTACCAAAAGCTAAACAGCAGGTGAGGCTGGGTTAACAGCCTGAGCATGGCAGTTTCTAAAGCAACGCCTGGGGAGCTCTAAACACAAACACAATTAGCAATAACAGGATCTGTGCACTTAACTCCCTGCCCTGCTCTAAAAGCACCAGCCCCCAGCAGCAAGCATCCTCCACTTTATGCTCTTGGTCCAGCTCAGTTCTTAGCAGCCCAAGGAGCTGGACCACCTGCTAGTTTAAATCTCATCCACTCCCTTTTCCATTCTGCCCATGTCTGTCCGTTGGCTTCCATGTTTTGGAGACTATTCACCATTAAAACCCTTCCTTTCACATATCACAAAGGGATGGATTTATTTGTGCCATGAATTTACTGCCCTTGTCAGTAGCAAGGAGGTGCTGCTGTGATGCCAGTACAGCCATCAGCGTGTGGCCAACACCATCCATATGAATACTGGGGAAAGAATTGCAGAGGAAGTGTAAATGTGGACCAGATAAAATAGAGGAGGGCAAATGCCTGCTTCCAGAGAGGCAAGCCTCTGCAGAAAGAGACCAAGTGGAAAGTGCAGCAGGACAGCATAGGTGGTGGAGGGAGGCAGAGCAACATCCATTATTTATATACCCTCTGCAGTGAGCTCCCAGCAAGTGAAGATTGGACAGGAACTGGGTCAGGATGAAGCAAACAAAACCTGAAGTCCTTGAGTGAGGCTCCCTGCCGAGCCTGCGCTGATGTTCTCATGCTCTTTGCTGCTGTATCAGCCTTCAGCCAGGTTCTCAGCAGCCACCACACTGTGGCAGGGCCAGTATCTGCAACCCCAGTGTGCTGAGTACGCATGGAAACAGGGATATTTATTGCACAGTAACACACTCTGGGCACTTCTGAGCTTAATGATCCCCATAAACGTTTCATCTCGCCCAGTTCTGGGTTACAGAACAGCTTGCTGCATTGGTTGAGTCATGCCAGGGTATTTGGCAAACCCAGAAGCAGAGCCACAGCTGATGGAGGGGAGCAGTGTTCCCTCAACACAGGCCAATATTGATGTGTCCACCACGGGTCAAGCGAGCCCCCACTGCTTGGGGGTTCACACCCTTGGTTTCCCTGCATGCCTGGTGAGGAAGGTGAATTCATGCATTGGACAAGGTCTGGTGCTCAAGATGCAGTGTGAAGAAGCCTATGTGGCACGATTACAGTGTGTAGGCCCAGAGAGGGGTTTGGGCTTGACATTGCATTGGCAAACTATCCAACAAGGCAGGTGAGGCTCCTGATGAGTGTTTAGTCACGCTGCATGTTCTCAGGGAAAGCAGTGATCTTCCACTACAAGGTCTGAAGGGCAGGTTCAGAAGGTCTGAGGTCTATCAAGATTGTTCTACCAGGTCATGCATGAGTGGGGGGGAACATTGGCGCAGGCTGCCCGGAGAAGCTGTGGCTGCCCCATCCCTGGCAGTGTTCAAGGCCAGGTTGGACACAGGGGCTTGGAGCAACCTGCTCTAGTGGAAGGTGTCCCTGCCCGTGGCAGGGGGTTGGAACTGGATGAGCTTTAAGGTCCCTTCCAACCCAAACCAGGCTGGGATTCTATGATTCTGTGCTTACTAGGCACCATGAGCTGCCTTGGGTGTCTGCAGCTAGCAGCTCAAGGCTTGGGCTATAGACTAACCCAGGTTTTAAGCCAAGTGGCATCATCTTCAATGCTATTTCAACCTGCAATAGAACTATTTATTGGTTTTGGATCATGTGAGTCCTCTGGTCCCTGGAGAGGCAATTTGTCCTTGGAGATCACAAGGTACCTTAAGCCGCCCTTTCTCTATACAGGTGCCTAAATGTGGCCATTTCAAGATCCTGCTTTGAAATGTTCTGAGACAACTCCAGATATTACAGGCAATGGGAAGAACCTATGAAATGCAAAAGTAGCAGAAAACTGAGGCAGAGCACACACTGAGTGCTGCAAACCACTGCAGGTAATGCCACAAATGCATAGCACAGGGTTTCTTGGTTTCCTCTGAGCATGCTGGTATCAGCCATGAAATAGGGAAAACATTGCCCTGGATTGACTTGACTTAGGTTCCCATCAGGTCTGGCAATCTGCTTTATTCTGAAGAGAGAGAGAAAAAAATGAACACTCACACACACTGCTACAACAATGTGAAGTGTTTTCCTCTTCAAGAGCTCTTTCTTGCTATCCAATGCCTGAAGAATGGTGCAGATGTCAAGCAGAGCTGTGCATCATCCAGAAAGCACGCAGCACTCAACCCAAATGCTCAAGGATTCCTAGAAGCCAGTGCTGCACGGGGAGAGCTCAACTCTGCAGCAAGGAACAAGTGATGGGATAAGAAGAAACAGCCTCAAGCTGCACCAGGGAGGTTTAGGCTGGAGATGAGGAACAATTCCTTCCCCAAAGGGTGCTCAGGCATTGGAACAGGCTGCCCAGGGCAGTGCTGGAGTCACCGTCCCTGCAAGGGTTCACACACCGTGTAGCCGAGGCCCTCAGTGCCATGGGTTAGTGGTGGCCTTGGCAGTGCTGGGAATGGTTGGACTGGATGAGCTTAAAGGTCTTTTCCAACCTGGCTTATTCTGGTTTTAAGTGTGCAGCCGATCTTCCCATCTGGGGAAGCAGGGCTTGGAAATGACACTGGGGGTTTGCAATCTGGCAACAGGCACCTTCCACTTGGAGCAAAACATGTCAAGGAGAATTAGTGAGGTGACTGGACACTTAGGCTGCAGTGGGAAGCAACTGCTGTTCATGAGCAGGCTGTGACTACTCAGCCTTGCTAATCAAATTTTGGAAGATGCTCAGCTGGCTCGTGCTGTAGGGTGCTCCTTGCATGTTTTGCTCACAATGCTGTGCTGGGGGGGGGTCTATATTTCAGCAAAAAAGGATGATTTACTGCCTGGAGACCTGGTTTTGTCAGTGTGGGAGGAAAAAGGCCATTTGAAAGCCTGTATATCTCGGGCATGACTCTGCTACCTGCTCTGTAGGTCATTTAAAACAAGCAAGGCAGGACCAGATGCTCCTCTGAGCAGCGAGGTTACCAAAACTCAGCCTTACCTGAATAGATCTGCTGTCTGGGGGTGACTCAACAACCTGCCCAACTTCAGGGCAGCTGGACCCTTCCCTGATGCCAGGTTGGGAAGGGCATCATCATGTCAGTGCCAAAAGGAAAAGCAACCACATCCAGCAGCTTCACCGCTGCTTGGCCAGTCCCGCTCGCTTCAGCATCCAAGGCACTAGAGAGCACGGACCCATCTTGGAACCAAGGGGAATGGGAATCCTTTGCACTGGACCAAGGTTTCCATTAGGAAAAGATTGATTTTGCATGATTTCCTTGATGAGGAAAGACTGTTTCCTTGATTCCCGCAAAGAATAGAAGAAGTTTTACTTCCATTTCCCAGTGCTCGCTCCGAGTGGCTTCCGCTCGCGCTGCCTGTGCTCTCGACTGTGCTGTATATGGCAACTGCTATTTTTAGGTACCAGGGTTGCCATGGCAACCCAGTGTAGTTTTTGTTAAATATAGCAGCCGTTGCAGGGAACTCTTGTCCTCGGGATGCAAAGGCTGTGGTTTTGCCCTCTGACAGAGCTCAGGGGATTAAATGCAGATGAGAAAAGGATGATTAAATAAGTGGAAGCCCAGAAGAAACCATGGATGTGTAATTACACAGAGGGGTTTTGAATGAAGCTCTGTGTGTGTGTGTGTGTGTGTCTGCTGCTTCAGAAGCAGCCCTTCTGCATTAGAAACGGTGTGGAAACAGGGATGTGGAGGTTTTCAGTGTGGGCTCCATGAGACCACGCATCCCCTGTCTCTCACCACCAGGGATACTCGCTTTCTGGCTGCCCAGTTTGCTTGTCTTTTGCCCGTTCTGGTCTCTGCCCCTTCCAGGGTACAGTGTGCTCATGGCTGTGCTCACAAGGACTCGTCCCATCCGGAAGAAGATGCCAAATAGGTCTCGCCATCACAAGATTCCTGCAGGAAGGAAGGAGCCTATTTTTGGAAAAGCAAGTTTTCCCTCCTACCCACACTTAAGGAGCTCCAAGAAGATGGTTGTGTTGCAAGGTTAGGGCTGGAGCTGCATCTCCAGCTGGGTGATGGAGACCTCAGTGGAAGAAGTGCCAATGCACTGGAGGAGGTCCCATCTCCAGGGCTGCCCCAGGGGTGCAGTATGAGGGTGCTGCAGGATTGTGCTGCACCCCAAGGCAGTAGCGAGCCCAAGCTTTGGTGTTTAAAGGGAAATAAACAGACCTTGTTTCAGCTTTATTCTTGTTTCTTTTGCTTGGCTTTGTCACTTCTTCCTGGGTCCCTGCATGATGCAGACACATCCCCTCGAAGGGCTGCTTTTCATCCCTTTGGAGGAGGGAGAAGAAGAGGGAGCTCGCACTCTGCTGGGTTCAGTCTCCATCAGCACAGCCTCTGCTTTGCAATTCCCATTTCATTTCACATTGTGCCCATGTGGCTGCAGCCATAGCTCCGTGCACAGGGTGGGGAGCACCGTCACTTGGGCCAAGGGCAATATTTCAGCTGGGAGATGGAGATCTTTGTTTAATCAACTGGTATTTGCCTCATTCAATACAAAAGGAAACCCAATAGATACACAGCAGGGCTTAGGGCCTTCAAAGGGTTTCTTTATAAAGCAGATGCAACAACAAAGAAAGAAAGAACCGGGGTTAAAACATCCATGGAGGTCACTGTGACCAAGACTTTGAGCAGGAATAACATATCTCTGGGATTCTTATCTGTTCCCTGCGCTATTGTGAGTGGCATCTATTGCTGGGGATGTTATTGCTGTTCTGAATTTAATAGCATCAACATTGCTCATACAAGCAGAAGGCTGCAGGGGAAGGGATCTCCTCTTGCACACTGCGGGGATTTAGGAGGCAGTGGGATGCAGTCAGATGCTGACTATGCTACTGACTGCCTATTAGAGTCCATCCTGGTCCCTCTGCCTATGTCCACATGCAGTAGAGAATCTTGCTCTAGCTGAAGGCATATAAATAAGGGGGTCATCCCTAAGGAAGTGCTGCCTGGAATGAAGGAAGCAAAGGACCTGGCCCATTCGATGTTCCCTCTCCCCACCCTGGCTCTGCTTAATTGTATCCCTGGATGTGCACAGCTTTAAGGGCAGTGTCAAGCCCCCAGTAACACTTTGGTGAACCCCAATCCCGAGCAGTTGGACCTAAACAACCCTTTGGAGTGTCCTTGTTTGACAGACAAGCCAAAGACAACCCAAGGGCTTAGGGCAAAGCTGCTTTGTGGCCTTCACTATGCTTCCCCAAGGTCACTGCTCCAGGACTTCCCATGGAAGTGCATCTTCCCACTGCATTTTTATGGGCTCCTTTGGCTTGTGTCTAGTCCCTCATCTCGTGGGAGTGATGCCTCCTATTCCTCACGTGAAGCATTGGCACCCCTGAGGTAGAAATGCTGCTGTCCAGGACAAGCCCGGGGTTATGGAAGGAGTGGACATGGGTGGTACAGGGGAGAAGTAACACCGATGCCATACAACAGGATCCCAGCAGTGTGAGGAGCCCAGGCAGAGCTGCCAGCAAGCAGCACAGGATGTTTTGTCCTTGGAGCTGCTTCC
This sequence comes from Strigops habroptila, assembly GCF_004027225.2. Classification (NCBI taxonomy): domain Eukaryota; kingdom Metazoa; phylum Chordata; class Aves; order Psittaciformes; family Psittacidae; genus Strigops; species Strigops habroptila. The sequence goes on from NC_044281.2 coordinate 4,807,643, forward strand.
TCATCATGATGGCACTTCCTACAGGCTCAGGTATCATGTCGTGTGCCCAGGAAGGGACAGACATTCCCTGCCCACATCAGCCAGCATCCCTATACCTTGGCTGTACACATGGGGAGCAGCTCCTGAGCTCCATTCTTTCTCCTTGTGTGTGCCTGGCTGGTCCTGCCCATCCACTGGCTCTGTGAAACCTGCTGCTGGTGCCAGAGGCAGAGATTCCTCAGGAATGCATCTTTATTACATCTTCTGCCTCTGCTTCTATGCCCGTTTCCCTGTGCATTCAGTGACTGTCTCAGTGTTTATGCTCCCCACTTTCCCCCCATTGATTTATGGGCTTATTGTGAACTCTCCATTGTGTCTCTCCCCCCTTCCAGGCAGCGTGGAGCAGGCAGTGGTCCTGGATGCTTTTTCCCTTTGCCCTATGTGTTGGTTGGTCCATCCCTCAGCCATTTGCAGCTCTTGGTGTGAGGCAGGACCGTGGTCTGCAGCTGCAGACCATTGCCCACACTGATGGACGTTTGGATTCAATCCCTTTGAGGATGCTCTTAAGGCAGCGAGGTTTCCCCAGCAGAGATGGGAGCTGCTGTGAGAGATGAAATGCTTCTCACCTGTGCAGGAGATGGGTAGGGCTCTCAGCTGTGCCTCTGAAATACAAGCATGCCATTCCCTTCTTGGGGTTAAGGGCTTGTTTGCAGCCTGTTGTTGAAGCCACTTGCAAGTCATTGTGTGTTTGGATTCTTAACAGCCTTTTGAGAAAGGAAGGGGTTATTTATTGCATCTTTCCTTGGTTTCCCGTCACTGTGGGGCTTATGGCCCAGGTGAACATCACACCTAAGCCACTGGTGAGAAGGTGCAGCTACCAGGAGCATGTCTGTGTGTCCCTGCCAGGGAAAAGGGGTGAGTGGCTTACTCAGAGAGACTCTGGAAACCCCTTTTTGTGGGCTGTTTGCTTGCCTGCTCTTTTCTCTTTCTTTCTGCCATGCTTCCCTCTGTCTTCCCATGGAGATGCCTTTGCCCCCTTGTCTCAAGGCAGCTCCAGTTCTGGAGCAGCTGCAGCCAGCTATAAAGCTCATGCCTGGGGCTGGTAAGGGGAGCTTTGAGCACCCAGTGTACTGAAGAGATGCATGAGCATCTCCCCTGCTCTGGGATGGGGAAGAGAAGGAGTGCTGGGAGTTACCTTCCCACAAGCACAGAGGGAAGAGGGGATGGTATCCCAAAACTTCTGGAAATGTAGGCCATATTCCCTTGTCATCAGGCCTGTACCTAGCTGATAAGGATGTTTAGTGGAAGGTGTCCCTGCCTGTGACAGGGGTTTGGAACTGGATGAGCTTTAAGGTCTCTTCCAGCCCAAACCAGGCTGGGATTCTATGGTCTGTGACTGAGGACCAAAGTGGCAATGACCTGGCTTGGACATCCCAGGCCCAGGAAATGCTGAGTGGAGGATGCAGAGGGAGAGCATCCTGTCTACAGCAAGAGGATGGGCTCAGCAACACTCTTGCTACCTGCCAGGCTTCATTCCCCTTCCCAATTTGTGGCAGAGCCCATGGAGAAGACCTCCAAGAGGAGGACAAAGAGTGAGTTACGATCGGATTTGCTCACAGACCATAGAGCAGCAAAGGTTTCCATCACCCCCACAGGAACGTAAGCTGTTTGAGCAGCACTTACGTCTGAACCAAAGCTGTGGCAGGACGTGAGGAAGCAGCAAGCTGAGTTTGCTGTAGGCTTGTAATCCTGCTTGCTTTTAACCTAGCCTAAACCCCATGGCAAGCATGGAGGTGCTGCAACCAATTGTGCCTCTTGCAAGGAATGGGAGGCCAGAACAGAGGAGGTGAAGGTGAGGATCCCATGGTGAGCCTGTGGCCGTGTTCGGGGCTGCATGGCAATAGCTGCTGGAGCTTCGTTCTCTTTGATATATTCTTGGATGTGCAGCGTGTGGATTTTCACCTTCTTGAGTTTCATCCTGTGCCTCGTGTTTGTGCAAACAGGAAAGCCTGCCCTGCAACCCAGACATGACCACACGAGACAGCCCGTGTTTGCCTTGCTCTTGTTACGGGTCTCCTCAGCAAAACACCTCCAAGTGTGGGGAGCACTGGGGAGACAGATGCCAAACCCTCTCCTCCTCCTCCAATTCAGTGCTGCTCAAAGGCAGCTGCATCTCTGTAGGAGAGGCAGGAGCAGCTGGAGCAAAAGCAAGGCCAAATGAGACGATGCCATTAGGATTATTTCATCTGCCTGTTGAACGGGAGCCCAGAGCAGTCCCTTTGTCAGTGGGGCGGTTACACCATCGCAGGGCAGGGGCCACAAACACATGTAAGTCCTGGAGAGTTCCACGCTTTGGGAAGGACAAGATGTCCTGGAGAAACAGCCGCGGGGGACTTTTACAGCTATCTGTGAGGAGGAGGAAGCTGTGCTAAAACCAGGGTGCGTTTGACACACAAACAGCTGGGCAAAGGGTAGCTGATACCCCAGGGTAGCCTGTCGGGATGGTTAGCTAAATGGTGTCTTAAGGAAATATAACAACATCTCCCTTCCCCACAGAGAGTTTCCCATGTCCAACACAAAAACCTGCTGTTTTTGTTGCTTGCTTGCTTGCTTTCTTTTCTTGGTTTGTGGTTTCTTTTGTTTGCCTGTTTTCCCAATGCGTGACCCGATGCAGGTCTGCCCTTTCCTGGAGTTTGGCACAGATGTGATGATGGGGTGTCTCTGTGCTTTCCAAAAGGCTTATTCTTGCTGGGTTCTACCTCTAGTGCTCTTGGCATCTTTATTGGCTCCATCTGCAGTATGCAAGTGCCTGGAAAGGGCTTAGAAGAGGCAAAGCATTAGGTAGAGGTAATTGTTAATGGTAATAAGGACAACTGTGAGAGGGACCCTAATTGGGCTGCATTACAAAGACACTCTGAAACCACCCACCCCTGCAAAGTGCTCGACCTGCTTTGTCTTTCATCCTCCTGTGTACCAATTACTTAACTTACGTCATGTTTCTCATTTCCCTCCCTGGAATTTGGATTGAGTGCCCTTTTTCTGTGGGTCACGATATGCCTCTTCTCTATGTTCCACCTTATGGGTAAAGACAAAGGAGGGGGAATAACTCTTTTAACCCCCTGTGAGCCCTCTGATGCTACTCTCTGTGTCTTCTGCCCCAAAAGGCACAGAAAGCAGCAGTGCAGATGCACAGCTCAGTTCTAAAGCTGGAGGCAGTTGTTACAGGCTGTCGGTAGGGTGCACACAGCAGTGAGGAATAACAATCCCCCTTCTTCTTCCCTAGGGCCTGGGAAGCTTCCCAGCTTCCCTGCCACCAAAGCCTGCCCTTCACAAGCTCTCAGCATCTGGTGCTGCCAACCCCACCGATCCCAGGTGGATCAGGCAGATGGGTCCTGCCAGGAATGCTCTGTATTTCCCCAGTGCTGCCCGCATCATCCTGCCAGCATCCTTGCAACACGCTCTGTCTCTCTGTGTTAGGGGATGCTGGTCCTTGGAACCCCCACCTCCACCTGCAGGCGGCAGAAAGCCTCTACAAAAGCCGAAAGCTCTGTGGGAAGCACATCTCTGTTTAAAGCAGTGGGATGGACCCCGGCTGGGACAGATGCTGAGTGTGGTTCTTCTGCTGGCTGGTACCAAGCTGCCTTCAGAAAGTTCACCTTCAGTAGCAAAGGGCTGACCTCACATGCACGCTGTGTTTTTATTCAGGTGGGCAATCCCTGGTGTGTCCCATGTGTTAGAGCCACTTCACAGCACAGAGCAGTTTCTGTTAACCTTTGAAGCCAGGGATGCTCCTCTGCTGCAGCCATCCAGAGCACAAGAGGGACTTAGAGCTGCTGGAGCGAGGCCAGAGGAGGCCGTGAAGATGCTGCGAGGGCTGGAGCAGCTCTGCTCTGGAGCCAGGCTGAGAGAGCTGGGCTGGGGCAGCCTGGATAAGAGAAGGCTCCTGAAGGGGAGACCTTAGAGCAGCTCCAGTGCCTAAAGGGGCTCCAGGAAACCTGGAGAGGGGCTTTGGACAAGGGCCTGTAGGGACAGGCCAAGAGGAATGCCTTTAACCTGCCAGAGGGGAGATTGAGATGAGCTCTGAGGCAGAAGCTCTTCCCTGTGAGGGTGCTGAGGCGCTGGCACAGACTTTTCCCAGAGAAGCTGTGGCTGCCCCATCCCTGGCAGTGTTCAAGGCCAGGTTGGACACAGGGGCTTGGAGCAACCTGCTCTAGTGGAAGGTATCCCTTCCATAACTTGTCCATGGGGAGTGCTCAGCAAACGTGCTGCCTTCCAGTGTGCAGCAAGTCCTGCACACAGACAGCTGAGAAATCCCAGCCAGTGCGGGATCTAAACTAATAGACAATCCATTTCATTTCTGGCAGCAGTAGGGAAGAAAAGAGAGCCTCCAAAATGTATAAATCAGCCTCAATCTCTCAAATTGATTGGGATTAAGGAAAAAGTGCAGAATAGAAATTATTTCCATGGGGAAAAGCATATAATTTCATTTGCCCAGGAAAATAATACGCTGTCTGCATGTGTGTCTTCCAGAGACTTTAAACAGACTTAAATGTGGGGTCAGAGGATGCAATTTATGAGCGTGGTTTCTTGGGGGAGTGAAGAGGGTGGAAGAGATTTCCCTCCTCCCTGTGTCCTGAATGGTTATTCTTGCCCTAACACTGCAGCTCAACTGTAGTCATGTTGGTAACTCCCCACTGTAGCCCCCAAGAATGCACATACAGAATGAAACACTGTAATAGGCCAGATAGCAAAATGTGTCCAGAGCAGTTTATTATTGTCTTTTAAAAGCACATCCCATCCACCAGGGGATTCTATCCAGGAGCATATATATATCTGTTGTATATATGTATATATATGTACACATATGTACATGTACATAGTGTATATGTATGTATATGTACATATGTGTATATGTATATATATGTATATATACAATGTATAAATACATATGTATGTGTATATGTATACATATATGTATATATACAAAAGACTCTCTATATGTCTATATATATATAGTCTTAATCTAGCTTTGCTACCACAAACACCAACTGTTCCCATGCCCCACACTTGGTGTCAGCCAGCGTATGGCAGTGGGGTCTGTGGTGCAAGCGCTAAACACACAACTCCCAGTCCTGAGGGCTGGATTTGCCATCACCCCCTTTGTGTCCTGGGCTGCTGCTGGGACCTCTGTGTGATGTGGCTGTGGGGCATGTATACAGCCTGCATTGACCTCCCCATGCTGGAAAAGGGGAGGTGAGGACATCAAGATGAGGCAGCTTTTGATGCGTTCTCATTAGCTGGTGGGCCCAGGCTGTGCACTATTGCTACAGCCTCTGATCTCGCCACAACGCTGTTTTAAGGCAGAAACTAAAACTTAGGGCAGAAACTACCCATGGAGCAGGAGGAAGGGGGACACTGGTGGGGTTGGGTGGCAGAGGAGATGGATAGGTGCCACTTTGCAGCCTGCATGTGCCAAGGCAGATAATAAAAGCCAACCCTTGGCAGCATCAGTTGTATCTCAAAGAGACCATCTGCTCCCACCAGCCAGCAGACCCAGCCCCTCCAGCAGAGTGTGGCCAGCCATAAAATGGGAGCTGGCAGGGACTGCCCCAGTGGGATCACATCCATGGGGCACACCCAAAACCACTGCGTGGTGAAGATGCTGCCACTTGAGGTCTCAGGTCTGCACCGACCCAAAGGGATCTCATTTATCAACCAAAGCCATTTGATAGGAATTTCTCTTGGTGTCTTCACTCAATTGTCACATGGAAATCGGGTCTGCCAAGCAGCCAGTGCACTATCCATTATGGCAAATTTCATCCTATTATTATTATACTTCAATCTTATTTATCTGCTGTAAATAAGATTGGAGGCTTTTTCTGGGTCTCTTGTTGGAGCAGGATGGGTGTGAATCGCTGCCTGGAATTGCACAGGAGAGACCAGTGCTGCCATGCTCCTTTTCTGCTTTGGGTTTGGGATGGCAATAAATTGGGGTGATGATGGGTGGCTGAAGGATCAAAGATCATGAGCAGCTGAGCAAGAAGAAATGCTGCTTCTTGCACTGGGGGGTTGCAGATTGATGTTGCGAAGGCTCAGTTGCCAGCGGTGTGGCTTGGTGATAGGGGCTGGTTCGTCCTAGAGGATGGCTGAGCAGCAAAAGGGGTCTGACCTCTTGTCCCCACCAGCCTGCGTTCCATCTGAATGAAACCCAGACCATGATTTGGTGTATTGAATTGTCTCAAAACTTGATGGCGAATTTCTGTAAGCTCTGAAATGAGAGGTAGCGACCATCCTGCCTCTTTGGGGACCCTCTGTCCATGTTGCTCATGGGAGGAGGCTCTCCATGTGTTTGTGCTAGCTCCCAGAAACCCCAAATCCCCCAAATCAAGCCTAGGGACACCTTCCGCTAGACCAGGTCGCTCAAAGCCCCATCCAACCTGGCCTCATCTTCTTTGAGGAGCGGGAGGGGAGAAAGTCCAACCACCCGGTGGATGCTGCAATGGGATAGTGTGAAATTGAGCTCTAATCGTTCATTTCAACCAGTTAAACTATCAAACCCAAGGCATTCGGACAGCGTTTTTGGGAGTCTGGCCCTCCCTTGTCCCAAGCACATGTGCAGGGGACCAGGTAGCACAGCAACTATCAGCCACAGGCTTTCCTACAGCCTCCTCTGGAGCCACTGAAGGTGGCTCGCGTCACGAGCACATAATGCAAGGCCAGTGTAATCTGCTCTGGCAATTCCCTTGTCTCTAAGCATCATTCCCCCCCCTCTCCTGGAAAACAAGCATGTTTAGCATTACACGGTTTCGGCATCTGAGTTGCCTGACGGCTTTAAAAGGGAGTAAACATCCATCCTGCTGACATGGCAATAAAACCGGTGCATCTGGAAGAGAGGAGTCAGCAGCAGATGTGCCCCTGCAAACTGCTTGCTTGTGATGAATGCTCTTCCCAGATACTGCTAATCCCTTTTCTCTTGCTCCTAGGCCTCCTTAATTGTGCTCCTTTTGATTCAATAACTCTTTGAAGACATCACAAGAAGTTATTTCTTCCACGCAGGAATGTCACTTGCCAGGTTTGTAGCCTTTGGCTCTGGTGTATGGAGCTTGTTTTGCAAGGGAGCTGGGGAGAACAGTGTCTGGGGTGCTCTGGGGACCCCAAAGTGCTCTGGGGAGAAGCCTCAGGACCAAGCAGCTGCCCAGGAAGGTTGGTGGGCTTGGTGAAGATGCACTCAGATGCAACTGCATGAACCTAGGGATGCCAAATTCCTAGGGATCTGCTGCTTCTCTGTTGGTGCTTCCTCTCCCAGCCATTCAGGAAGAGCAAGGTCCATGGGTCTGGGGAGAATTGGAGGCCCATAGCTGGGGTGATGTGTTGAATCAGGCTGAGTGGAAGTGGGAGCTGGTTTCCAGCCTCCACAGGCTTCCCCACAAGCATGGTACACAAAGCCTGTTCTTGGGAAGGATGCCGAAGCTTTGGTCTGTGGAGGGACAAAAGAGCCAAACAGGGGCTTCAGGAGTGTCTGAGGGGCTTTGCCAAAATAAGCTTTAAGGTCCTTTCCAACACAAACCAGTCTGGGATTCTATGAACTTATGATATTCTGCCGGATAGGCTCTAGTGTGGCAGGGAGCTGGCAATGGTGGTGCTCCATCTTCTACACACCATGCTTCCACCATGCTCCCAGCCCCATTGCTGCCTGTCCTGGAGCTCATGCCCATCTTCCCTGAGGCAGAGGAGGCAGGTCCCTGTAGATAGAGGCAAGTGATTGCCTGAATATTCATGTATCGGCAGGCAAGCTACAGCAGGCCCTTGTTACAAACTGCTACCCAAACTGCTTACATCCAGAAAGGAGGGAAATAAATAAACAGATGCTTGTTAATTGATTTAATTACCCACCAGCAAAGAGGAGACCGGGAGCACATCAACAAAAACTGGTTTAAAAAGCAACTCACAGTAATTCTTTTCCCTGTGCAAACTGCGCTGGTCTCATCTGTCTACAATAGGTTCCCCAAAGACAAGAAATAGATTTCCACTATGTGGGAAGAAGAGATCAAAGTCTGAAAATGAGGGCTGTGGCCCAAAATACTGCCTAAATTGATGCCCTCTTTGGAAGCCAGGGCCAGCATTTAGCTTACAGCAATGGCAGGAGTTATTGCAAACAACCTTTCTTGAGCAAGAGCAATCCAGCAGCTGAGGTGATCCTTGTTGTAATCCGTGAAGGAGAAGAAGGCAGAGCTGTGGTACTCTTCTTGATTGATTTCTTCTTTCCCCCCACCAAAAGATGCTTGAGCAAAAGGGAAATGGAAAGACCCATTCCCCTCACTGCCACATGTCTGTGTCCAACCTGAGAGTGCAGGATAACTCTGATGTGGTCCGGATAGGGGTGATGCTCAACGTGGATACCCAGGGCTGAGCACTGCGCGGGCAGAACGGGATGAATAAATCAGTGCCTAAAGCAGAGGCTTGTGGCCAGACCCCTTCTCTGTTGGCCCAGGGTGGATGCAGAGGGTCCTGTGCTGACCCTGGGAGCGGGGATCAGCCCCACAGCTCTTGGATGGATGGCCGTGTCCTCAGCGTCCAGCCTTTAGCATGCCTCTTCCTGAAAGCCCATAACCTTGCATGGGGAATGTCTGTTGGAGTCCACTTGAATGAAACCCAGACTGCGATGTGCCAACATGCTCGAGCGAGGCCAGAGGAGGCCACGGGGTGCTGCGAGGGCTGGAGCAGCTCTGCTCTGGAGCCAGGCTGAGAGAGCTGGGCTGGGTTAACCTGGAGAAGAGAAGGCTCCTTAAGGAGAGACCTTAGAGCAGCTCCAGTGCCTAAAGGGGCTCCAGGAAACCTGGAGAGGGGCTTTGTGTAGGGACAGGACAAGGGGGAATTGCTTTAGGCTGCCAGAGGGGAGACTGAGATGAGACATTAGGAGGAAGAGCTTTAAGGTCCCTTTCAAACTCGAACCATACTATGAATTTTTTGTGGTCTGTTGACCAGAGCTGCAGCTTCATTTGATGATGACAGCGCCAAAAACGATAACCCAGCCCTGCAGGAATGGCTCCAAATTATTCAGAAACTTGAGTTTCACACTATTTTTCCTCACTTTGTAGAAGTGCTTCCCTCTGTATGGGCACTGCCAGCTCAGCAACGCACATAGAAATCACTGCTGCGAGCTGCCTTGTGCATGCACCCTGAGCCCCACCAGCCAAGAGAAGTACCTGCCCTCTTCCAGCTTCCTTTCTCCATGTGTTTGCTCTGTTCCTTGTCTGGCAGTGAGGAGAAACCCGTGTGGTTCCCTCGGGACTGCTTGCAATCAGCCTCCAGTGCAGTTATCTGGGTATTATGCAGCTCCAACGCTTAACAAGTGCCCCCGGGGCAGAGAAGTTATGAAAGAAGCCCCATTAGCATGCCCCTTGCTGCCGCCTTGACGTCAATGTGACGCTGTCACAGGGAAAAACCTGCTTGCAGAGCAGGGTACAGAACCCCAGGGAGCACAGGCTTTTTGGGTGCAACCTGGGAAGCAAGGAAAGAATGAAGGGGTGGAGCAAGTGGCAGTAACAGATGAAGGGAGATTGTCTTATCACCCAGAGATGGCAACTGGAGTGAATTTCCTCTCCTCAGTGCAGACTCTGCAGGTGTGGGTGATGTTCTCCCATTGTTCAGGTCCTGCAGATCCAGCCACGGGCACCAGGGTGGCTGCAGTGGAGAAGGGATGGTAGGTAGGTGCTATCCTTGCTCGGATCTGATGGCATGTAGGTTTTAAAGCATGCAGGGATGATGTTGTGCCGTGATGCCCAGGCTCTCTAATTCTGCACCTAGGTTTTGAACAGGTTTTAACAGTGTTTGTTAGAGGATGGCTTCAGGATCTTTCCACAGGGTCTGCATCAGCAGGAAGCTGCATCTGTCCTGTGAATGGTGGGAAACCACCTCTCTGACAGAACCCGAGCAGCATGTGCACTAGAGATGGTCCCACTTGAACCGTAGGGTGGTAGACTGCATTGTGCAGAAGACTTGATGTTCACCCCAAACTCTGCCACATCTGCTGAGCCATCTCCACCAATATTTCTGGGTTTGTCTGAAAAACAGTGTCCTGATGGTTTGGTTGGTTTTTTCCCCTTGGAGCTCACAGCAGTTGCTGAATGCAGGTGTCACTTGGGACATGGGCTAGAAGCAATGCTTGCACTGTGCCGACCTACCTGGCTTTGGCTGGGCATCACCAACACTCATCAGGGTGACTATGGAAGTCCCCAGGGTCACAGGTATGAGCTGGAGGTTGTGGCCAAACACCCAGTGAGCACCATGTGGTGGGGTTGGAAAGAGGGGGAGCCACTCTGGGGATGGGGAGAGGCAGTGAAAGGCAGCTGGGATGCTTTGTTGCTCCTGTGTGGGAATATCAGGCCCATGTGTCTGGAGCGAGTCAGACTTAGCAATGACATCTGGCACTGTTGCTCAATCCATCCCTTGGTCTCCCATCGAGCCTGTTGTGGGACACAAGCAATGATCCCTCTAAAGCTGAGGGCACGTTGTAGCCCCAGTGCTGGCACTGCTCTGCATGAAGGGAAGGACGGAGTTTCAAACACAGGAGCTGTGCATCTCTGAGCCTTGAGCCCGTGCAACGCAAGCAGCAGCTCCATATGCTGCAGGAACCCATCAGACGATGGTGGGGAGGGGTGCAGAACATGATGAGGTGGTCACGGTTGGACCAGGCTTGCAGTGCTTGGCTAGTTGGTCATGCCCTGGGGGAAAGGAGCATGTTTGAGGCTCTCGGAAGGAGCCCTGCCAACCTTGCACAACCAGTTTCCAAGCCCAGTGTGTCTTTCAGTGCAGTTTCACCACTGCAGGTTCAGGCCTCTGGCTCCCACGTTACCTCTGAAATGTGCCTGTCCGGCTCCTCTGGCACCCAACGTGCTGCTGCCTGCCTCATGCCCTCTCCAGAGTCATGTTCCTCCTTGAAAGCATCCACATTGCCAGCTATTTTTGGAACAGAGGCATCTATTGTCTTGTGCTGTTCCCCGCTGGGTTCAGCTCACAGCTCTCCAGGCTCCCCTTCCCATAGCATGACTTCTGTGTGCCCCGCAGCATCTGTGCTATGCAGCACTGCTAGAGCCCCATGAGGCAGGGCCATCATTCTGTGGATGCCCTGAGCCCATTATAGTCTTGCATCAACTGCAATGGCAATGAATATCCTGTACCTGGCAGAGATGGAAAAACCTTTGGATTTCAAAATAGTATTTAAATAGATAGTGTCTATTTTAAAAGGAGGCAGAGAGCTGTAGTCTTTCTCCACTGAAGACAAGCACTGAAACTTAAATAATAGATTTACCAGATATTAAACCAGATATAAACCAGATATTAAACAGATACCATCTTCCATGAGACTTGAAATGGTTCAAGAGGTGACCGAGCCAACTAAGAAACAGAGACCTATTTCTCATTTAAAACAAAACTTGAAGGTGTCCTCAACATAAGAAGGACATGGAGCTGTTGGAGCAAGCCCAGAGGAGGCCACGAGGATGATCAGGGGCTTGAGCAGCTCCTATATGGAGACAGGCTGAGAACACTGGGGCTGTTCAGCCTGGAGAAGAGAAGCTGCGTGGAGACCTCAGAGCAGCTTCCAGTGTCTGAAGGGGGCTACAAGGATGCTGGAGAGGGACTGTTCATCAGGGACTGTAGGGACAGGACAAGGAGGAATGGCTTTAACCTGCCAGAGGGGAGATTGAGATGAGCTCTTAGGTGTCTAGTGTGAGGTGTCCCGGCCCATGGCAGGGGGTTGGAACTAGATGACCTTAAGGTCACTTCCAACCCTAGCTATTCTATGATTCTATGTGTGCCCCATAAATTGTCAAGGTGGAGTGGGATGTACGAGGTGCCCACCACCAGCGGTGGGCTCCAGCAGGCTGGTGGGATCCTGCCACGAGGTCCAGCCAAGAAGACAGCAAGCCAACCTGCAGCATGGGATGCACAGTGGAGGACCAGGTTCCTCAACCCTCCAGGCAAGGTCTCCAAACAGGATGGGTGAGAGATGGGTTTTAGGATCAGCCCCTGCACTAGGCAACACAGAGAGAGACTGCAGATAGGCTGGATGCTTTTTGGCAGGTTGGAGGCTACACTGCAGCCCTTGGGCTGTCCTTGCTTGCCACAGCCTTCAGAGCTGGGCTAAGCTTCGCAGCCATGGTGTCCATAGCAAACAGGCTGGGCTAAGGACCTCTGGGACACCTTTAACCAAAAGGTACAGCTTTTTTGTCCTCTTTGCTGCCAATTCATTTGTGCCTCTTCCAGAAAGCCAGTCAACAACTTTCATCTGTGTTAGTTTGCAGGAGATAGAAATTGGGGGTGGGAAGGAGAAACGGGACAGAGCTATTTTAGTCTAAGTCCATCTGCGTTGATAATTCCCCATCCAGCCCCAATCATTACTGGAACAGGATTTGCCGGGTGGCCTGGCCAAGGAAATACCTTGCATGCTTTGCAAAGCTCTTCCATCTCTACGTGCATCTCTGCTTGCAGCAGGATGGGTCAGCACGTGCCTCAGCAGAGCCACCAAATGTGGACACTGCTCCACAGCAATGGGGAGCAAACAGCACCAGCAGCTCCTTTCCACCACACGTCCCTCTCCCTGCAGTCAGCTCCACATCTCAGGAACAGCGATTTCGGCACTGATGGCCCCTCAGCATGTTAGGAAAGTTGCATGCAATCTGTTTACTTTTGGACATATGCTGTGTTCATGCTGCCTGGAGGCTTGCTGCCTCTAATAACTTGGGGTGTAATTCGCTCCACTGTGGTGCCTTGGGGCACTGATTGACACCTATGGAAATAGGCCTCCAAGGGGGTGCAAATCACCTTTGTTCCTCTGCTGCTATAAACAATGGCACACGTTTGCCCCTGAGGTGCATGGGAACCATGGATTATGTCCTCCTGAGGCGACATCATCCTCCGTGGGAAATCAGAGGATGGAGATGGAAGGGGACAGGACCACGCTACACTTTGCCACCTTGGGAAGCCTGAGTATCCGCATCGGTGTGTACACTTCGCTCTCTACAACTACCTGAAAGGAGGTTGTAGTGAGGTGGGGTCGGTCTCTTCTCCCAAGGAACAAGGGATGGGACAAGAGGAAACGGCCTCAAGCTGCACCAGGATTGGTTTAGATGGAGATGAGGAACAATTCCTTCCCCAAAGGGTGCTCAGGCATTGGAACAGGCTGCCCAGGGCAGTGCTGGAGTCACCGTCCCTGCAAGTGTTCACACCCCATGTAGCCGAGGCCTCAGTGCCATGGGTTAGTGGTGGCCTTGGCAGTGCTGGGGACTTGATGATCTTAAAGGTCTTTTCCAACCTGGTTGGTTCTGTGCTCCTACCTGCATGCATGTGTAGACTTGTGTATAGATGTATAGTGCTGGATATATATAAGCCTCACAGACATTGAATAGTACTGCTAAGGATAGTATTTCTAGCTTTAGTTTCAGGGATGCTGAAGTCTTGGCAACTGGGAAGTGTCCTGGGTGGGCAGGAGGTGTGTATTTAATGCACAGCATCTCTTCTTGCAGGAAAAAAGAGCACAGCACCTTGTGGTTTTCCAGTTTTCGTAACGTTCTGAGTGCTGGTCCACAATAAAGCTCCGAGGAGGGTCCTCTAAGCCCCCAACTCTGTGCCATGGTGATGAATGGCTCTATGCAACCAGACCACAAGCTTTGCTGCAGCACAGTTGCACCAAAAGAGATAAAGAAAAACAAAAATAGTTTGAAAAACGCACTATTTCAGAGCTAGGAAAATCAGAGGGTTTCCAGCATAAGTGAAGCCAATGGGACAGTGCTCTTCCAGCACCATTTCTGATTTCAGGTGAAGCGTTTGGGCTGTGATGTACCCTGTGAGCCAGGTAAAGCTGCCTCCCACAGAACTGGCTTTTCAATGTATATATATTAGAGTATATTTGCAATGTAAATTAATAAGTGCCATCTGCTTACCTCTGATGTTATGAGAATGTTGTCTTGTGAGTGGCTACAAACAAGACAACATTGAAGAGGTAACACCTGCTGGTGCACATTACTGCCATTTATTTTCAAACATTACAAGATTATTTTGGATGGGAGAAATAGGTATAATCTCCTCTTGCTGTGTATTAAGTGCTAATGAGAGGCACGTGTGTGGATTGCCAGATCTTCGAGGAATAAAGCAATAAGGATGGGGTAAACTGCATCCAAGGGCAGACGGACCTCGACAAGGATGAATCTTCTTGCTGAAGATTTAAGGGGTGAGAGTTGCTGCTTGTCAAATGTAAAGCTTGCTTGCAGGAATAGATGGATTTCAGGCAAACAGGCCCAAGGGGTAATAAAACAAAAAGAAAGGTCTATCAAAACACTTCAGCCTTTGGGGACGGGTGGTCTGAATTTTCGTTTCAAAATCACAGCCTGCTTTTGAAATGGAAATCATTCTAATGCCAGGACAGAGATGATATCTTTCTGGTTTGGCAGCATAAAATGTTCCCTTTGACCCCAGATACACTTTTTCCCAGTTCTCCCAGAATAGAAATAAAACAGATAGTAGATAAACCTCGGATCCTTGCAGACCACCAGCTCTCGTTTCCTCTCCGATGTCCCGGAGCTGACACAAACCTCCCATCACGCCTCTTTATTTTACTCATCTCCTTATTTTCCTGCAGACTGGCATTACTGCAGGGCAAGGACTCACAGGTTTTAATATCTGACAGCAGGCAGGTTATGAATTAGCGTGTGGCTATATAGGTACTTATGTAGGTAATTGTTATGTTGGTGACTAGCTTTTATTTCATGCTGCCTGAAGCATCCTGCGGTGAACAGGCGGGCGCGTGGTGCCAGTGTGTCCGCTCCATTGGAAAAGGTATGGCAGCTGGAATGCTCTTACCAGGGAGAAGGGAATGCTAGTTTTCCCAATATTCTGCAGTCTGCATAGAGCTGGGTGTGCAGGGCAGGGCTTTCCTCCAATGCAGAACCAGGATGGACCTCCTGCCCAAACCTGCAGAGATGGAGGAGTTCCTGATGAGCATGGGAGAAAAGAAGCCAAGGTGGGGTTTAACAGGGGAGTGGGCTTCTCTAATGAAAGGGGAAGGTGAGAAAAGGAGAAACTGGCTGCAGAAGGGTGAGGGACTCACTGCTGGGCAGGTCTTGGGAACAGGAAAAGTTGGAAACATTCATGGTGCTAGCCAAAGAAAGGAATGAATGAGTTTGGGGATGCTCCGCAGAGATGGGGTGTGCACATTGGCTTCTGCAGAGAGGTCGATACAGAGGAAAATATCCTGTAGGGACAGGACAAGGGGAATGGCTTTAACCTGCCAGAGGGGAGACTGAGATGAGCTCTTAGGCAGAAGCTCTTCCCTGTGAGGGTGCTGAGGCGCTGGCACAGACTTTTCCCAGAGAAGCTGTGGCTGCCCCATCCCTGGCAGTGTTCAAGGCCAGGTTGGACACAGGGGCTTGGAGCAACCTGCTCTAGTGGAAGGTGTCCCTGCCCGTGGCAGGGGGTTGGAACTGGATGAGCTTTAAGGTTCCTTCCAACCCAAACCAGGCTGGGATTCTGTGATTCTGTTATACTCAGTACTGCTCAGAAGCAGTAACTGGAGCAGACCTCTCATGGAAGTCAATTGCACAAGTAGTTGGAGCTGGAGGAAGCAGAAATGACCTAAGGCACAGGCAAATCTAGCTGGGAAAGTATCACTGTGTATTCACCTGGCCCTCATGGTCTTTTCCTAAACATACACCCCTGCTATAGATCATAACTGTCAGAGAAGCTGCCAGAGCCACTGCTGTTAGACAGGCCCCTGGGCTAAGCAGATCTGAGTAAAGAATTGCTTTCTGCCACTGGTAGGAAACACTTTCACGCTTATTCTTTATTTTAAAAAGCATTTTTACAAAGAAAAGGCACTGATGGAATTTTTCCCCCCATCTGAAGGGTATCCCTGTGCCAGCCCACCATTGCCCCTGTGTTTAAAATGACACAGAAGTCAGTCAGCTGGGGGCTACTGTTGCTTTCACCAAGTTTTTGGGGCAAAGCAGAGAAGACTGGCACCCGGAGCATCACCATCATGCTCACACTTGCTGTCTCAGATGCATTCGAAGCACCGCTGTCTCCTGGACATCCCTCCCTGCTGCCCCAACTCACCCATGGCTCTTGCTGGAGGGGATGTGGGACAAATTCATTAGATAAAGCCTTTCCTGAATGACGTGCCTCCGCTCTGCTTCGTCCTCAGCTTAAAACTCCAAGTCCTTTAAGTTATCCCAGTGATGTTCAGCTGCCTCTCTGCACCTTGGCAGACTCAGATCATGGGCTGGGGAGGGAAAGGGGTGCCAGTGGCAGCCTCAGGGCACTGCTGCTCACCACTGGCACAGCCCTGCACCACAGGACATCAGCAACTGATGCTGATGTGGAGGATGCTTGGGGCAGGGAGGGGTGCTACAGCGCATGGCAGAGCAGCAGGTTATCAGTGCTCCTCATCTCCAGGGCTGCCAGAAGAGGGCTGACCACAGCTGGATTGCTGGTTAAAAGAACTCCAAGGCATAAACTTCCACAGGAGGAAGGGTAAAGAGCAGCCAGGGTCTAACTGCCTCTCCCCACCACATCAGGAAACATCTGCCCATGAATCAGCAGAGGCTGGGGGCAAGGCGGTTGAAAGGGGAATGTTGACACTGGTAAAACCCAGGGGAAGGTTTTGGAGGCTAGAAGTGAAATAAACACTTGGTTAAACTGATTCACAAAGGACCTCTGGTCCTCTCGTTTTGCACAAGAGCAGCGATGGTGGAAAGGGAAAGAAAGAGAGGAAGCAACAAGCCTTTCCCAAGAGGAGTGGGGGAAGACTGCCCCGGGCAGTGGTGCTGTTTGACTCTGTGGTATTTCTTTTGTTTTCCCTCTGTGTCCCAGCCACCCAGCAGGATGGGGCTGGGCTGCCTATGTGGCGTTGGCATGAGCCCATCTGCTTTGCCAGGGCACAATGGGAGCTACTTTCCCATCCCAGACAACAGGCTGGAAGCTGCTGCCCCTCTTCCCAAGGGCTGCAGCAGCTCCCATATGCACAAGAGTGACTGTGAGCCATGGAGCTGGACCCACACATCCCCAGTTGCCATTCTCACCTTCCCGCCAAGCATTTTCCCTCCCTATGCTCTGCCAGTGTTGGCAATTGCCAGCCGGAGGACGCAGCCAGTGGGTTGCAGAGGATGCTCTTGGCCATTGTAGGGTGACGATGGAACCATGCAGCCACCTTGCAAAGCAGGGTGATACCATGTCCATGCTGAGAAGAGAGCACCATGAGCACACCACACTCACTAGCTCCTTCCCTACAGGATGTAGTGGTAATGCTGCTCCATCCGGTGCTTCCTGGGTCACGCCAGCAGTTGATTCCTTCACCCTGCCAAAGCTTGCTCGTGTTGTGGCAGCACTGGGAGGAGAAGCCAGTAATTTTCCACTATCCCCAGCATCGGGAGGCACAGAGCAAGCACTGAAAACCTGGCAAGGCTCCACAGCAGGTTCACACCTATTGCTTTCGCAAGACGTGCAACGATAAAACCCCGAGAGGCAAAGAAAGGCCATTGCTCTGATTCACTTAGCATGCCGCAAGCTGTCTTGCTTTGTTCCCTCTCTTCTTTTTCCTCTTCTTACCCCATTTGGGAAGAGGCAATGGGGGCATTTCGTGTTCCCAGGCTGTTCCAAGCTGCTGCAGTGTGTTAGTGGCTCAGGTAGCCTGCCCCTGACACCCTGTCCTGTACCCAGCGAGCCCAGTATCTGCACATTGGCTGTGACACTTCCTAATTGCTCCAGATAGATCACTTAAGAAAAAGCCTTCCATATGGTCCACAGGATTTCATTTTTTAGCTTTTTTTTTTTTTCCCCCTCTTGCTTCTACAACTGTTCCAGGAAAAGATATTTTTCCCCATTTGACATAAATGTAATCTTCTTCTGATACACAAATGCCAGATGGCACTGCAAAGAAAGATAATAAATGTGTCTGCAGCCTTCGACAGTGAAGTCTGGGAACCTTGAAAATGGCTACGGAGGAGCTGAGGGGTTTTTTGGGAAGGGTGGTGAAGATGGAGCATTTAATCAAAGGCAATTAGGAGAACCTGGGAATACTTCCTGTGTGTACTTCCCCATGCCTAAGCCCTGCTGTGCATCCTGGGGTGGGATTTGCAGTGTGCTGCTTTCAGTGGTGAGCAAATCCAAGCAGTAGAGGGATGTTTTCCTTAACTCCACCTCTGGGAAGAGGCCCTGAGATGCAATAAGCAACAGGGAAAGCAAACTGCAGAAACCAAGTGACAGAAAGCTCGTTGCAGTTAATGGGCATATTACGGGTGGGTTTGGACTGGCTTTGGATGGGGTATTTAAATCAGTGCTGTGAACGTGGTCCTGCCTTCTGCAAGGTGGTGAGCAGGTCTTTAATTTGGTGAGGAGCACCATCCCATAACCATATATAAGCAACATGTAAATGTTAATCTGCTAACATGCTTTCTCTAACTGATCTAGATGAAGGTGTCCTTGCTCATCGCAGGGGGTTGGACTAGATGATGTCCCTTCCAACCCAAACCATTCTGTGGTTCTATAGTTCTAATTAAGGAGATGGAAAATGACTGTCGTCTTGCTTTGTGCTCTGGGATAACTTTGGAAATGTGGTCTGTCACAGCAGCAAGGAATTTCCTCCAGAACACTTGGTTTAGCAAACAGATATGAGAGCAATCAGGTTGCAAAGCACGTTCCTGCAGAAGGGCAGGTGAATGTTGCTCCCTGCTGAAGCATTGGAGGGAAGGAGGATGTCTGTCTCCCCATGCTGGTCTCCTCTTCACACTTGGTGTGGTGACTCCATTCCCATGCTGAACAGTGGATGTGCTTTCCTGCCAACACAGCTCATCCTCAGCAGCAAACCTCAAAGTGGAGCAGCAGTGGTGCCTTCACCAGCAGATCTCTCTGACTGCTGGGATTTATCCATGCTGGGCTTCTCCATAGGGGATGCAAGCAGGGATCAGGCAGGTCCTCCATATGTGTGCTCCATTACTCGTCCCCCTTCTGAACCTTCCCATTC
The DNA here is from genome assembly GCF_004027225.2 of Strigops habroptila. Taxonomy (NCBI): domain Eukaryota; kingdom Metazoa; phylum Chordata; class Aves; order Psittaciformes; family Psittacidae; genus Strigops; species Strigops habroptila. The sequence goes on from NC_044281.2 coordinate 4,826,637, forward strand.
CAAGGTCCTGCCCCTGGGTTGGGGCAATCCCAAGCACGAACACAGGCTTGGGGAGACTAGATGGAGCAGTGTTCAAGGCCAGGTTGGATGGGGCTTGGAGCCACCTGGTCTAGTGGAAGGTGTCCCTGCCCATGGCAGTTATGTACATTCCAGTATTATGTCTCATCCAGAGTAAGTGCCTGTTGTGGGCATGCCTTTTCTGAGCCTGGGTTTAGCCTAATGCCCTTGATGTGATCTCTCTGATGGGGAAGGGTGGGATGCAGCCCTTCCTGTGTGATTGCATGTATGCAGGAGGAAGTTTTGCTCTTTGGTCTCCTCTCTCATCTGAGACCGACTTGGAAACCATACAGCTTTCCTGCACAACACAGATGCTTTGGACATTGCTGCAAGTTCATGGGTACCCTTCTTAGACAGTGGAGGGCAAGTCTGCTGCACATTTGCATCTCTTGAAGGGCAACTATCTCTCCAGCTTCCCCCCAGCTGCTGCCGTCAGTTCTGCTTTGAGTTATGCATTTTGATTATTGTTCGTTTGGTAGCTGCACTTCTCCTGGTTCTCCCCAGCTGAATGAGTGGTCCTCTGCCACGTGGTCATTGCACCCAGATGCTGAATATTAACCTTGGGAGCTCTTAACCAGCAGATGAGAGGGGGAAATGGAAAAAGGAGTGAGACATCACAACAACATTGCCTTCTTCCCTGTAAGTACTTGGTGCTCTCACAGGGTTAAACAACAGCAAAACCACTGGGAAGGTTAGTGTTGCTTCTATCAGTTAAATAGCTTTGAAGTGGAAAAGTTGGTTATTAGATTTGGCCTTAACATTTATGAAGTGTGTGTGTGTGTGTATCTGAGATTTCTGTGCTGCTCCTCTGTGTATCTTTGGCCACGTCAGCTATACCAAGGCATTTCCAGTTATCCCCTCACCTACCAGATAAGGTGGGCACCAGTAGGGGTTTTAATTTCCTTGGGATAGAAAAAAAGAAGGAAAGGAGAAAAACAGCAGCTCAGCAATCCCGTGTTTTAAATGGCCCTTGAATAGCAAATGCAAACTCTGCTTCAGCTCAGGAAGCCAAAGGAGGGTGCATACATGTGTATGCGAACACCAGCATGGCCAGCTAACACACTATCACACCTTCCTGCCCTATCTTTGACATTTCTTCTTGGTCTCTGAATAGTTTTGCAAGCAAAAAAGAAACAGATAAATCTGGGACCCTTTCAAGGTTGCGGGTGTTTTATCCTTTCTTTCCTGTAGTGCTTCTGACAGTCTGGAGAAGTTGCCCATAAAATATGTGTGTGGTGGGGCAGTAAGTTGTCAATAACATTGGCTCTTTGTGCAGGATTTCACTAAGATTTCTTCTGTGTATGCCCTTCCTGCTTCCCCACGCTCGTAGCCTTTGCCACATGTAGAAATGAGGATGGGAAGGTGCATGCAGCTCTATTTCACTGACCTGTGCCTTAGCTGACCCGGGCTTTCCAGCTTGCTTAAGGAGTTCAGAAGGGCCTGAGGCTTGATTTCAAAAGGCATTTACTTTCTAATAGGTGGGTGAATGCAGTCCTTAACTTCCAGTGAGATCTAACTAACCAGCCTAAGTGCATTTACAGTTCTCACTGGGCATCTATCTATATCTTTAGGTAGAGCAATACAGGGGGGAAATCTGGCTTTTAATAGCTTGTGAGTCACGACAAGGCATGTCTGCGCTGCAGGCAAGAAGCTGGGCTGTTGCACGACAGAGACAGACCCAGGAAACTTTAAAGGCTCCCAGCCCACCATCTGTCTATCAGGGACCACCAGCCCAGCTCCCATAGTGCTAGGGGCAATGCAGAGGAGCATCCCACAAACCAAAGACGAGTGGACCAGCCTCAGACATCAGTGGCAGGTCAAGGGAGGGGATTCTCCCCGTCTGCTGTGCTCTGGGGAGATCTTAGAGCAGCTCCAGTGCCTAAAGGGGCTCCAGGAAACCTGGAGAGGGGCTTTGGACAAGGGCCTGTAGGGACAGGACAAGGGGAATGGCTTGAACCTGCCAGAGGGGAGATTGAGATGAGCTCTGAGGCAGAAGCTCTTCCCTGTGAGGGTGCTGAGGCGCTGGCACAGACTTTTCCCAGAGAAGCTGTGGCTGCCCCATCCCTGGCAGTGTTCAAGGCCAGGTTGGACACAGGGGCTTGGAGCAACCTGCTCTAGTGGAAGGTGTCCCTGCCCGTGGCAGGGGTTGGAACTGGATGAGCTTTAAGGTCCCTTCAACCCAAGCCAGTCTGGGATTCTATGATTTACCAGTGTTGCCTTTGGTTTGCTCTCCTGGCTGAATTTAACAGAGACGCAGTGCTGTGGGGATGGGGGAGCACAGGGCTCACCAGGAGCTGCTGGAATCAGCATCAATAATATTCAGCTGACCAAGTATGCCAAGAATGAGGAGGTTTCGATTACAGCAGGAAGGATTTTGGTCAGACATCAGGAAACACTTTCTGCTGGTAGGAAAAGTGAAGCACCAGCTACAAAAAACAGCTTTGAGCACATCGCAGAAACCAACAGACCGTGACAGGGAAACTGGGATGTGCCTGGTGTGGTGGTGAGGTTAGTCATGGCATGAGGGGAGTGATGTGCAGCTGTGGCTGAGCTCACCCCTGCCGACAGGCTCTGAAGCACTGTTGTGTGTATGCTAAAATCAGTGTTACTTGGCACAAAGCTAGAGATGGAGAACCTGGATCGGCTGTTGTGCCTCATAGGGAAAAGAAACAGAAAGTAGCCTGGATGGGGATGGAGATGGGGATGGAAATGGGCATGGAGATGGGATGGAAATGGGTATGGAGATGGGGAAGGGGATGAGGATGAAATGGGGATGGGTATGGGGCTGGGGGTGGCAATGGGGATGGGAACACAGATAGGGATGGGAATGGAGATGGGGATGGAGATGGGAATTGGGATGTGGGTGGATGGGGTTGGGGATGGAAACTGGGGTGGGGATGGGACACAGAAGTGACTGTAAGGCCTGGGAGAACACAGCTCAGTTCTCAGCTCTGCTGTGCTCCCCACATGGCTCAAGCAAACCCCTTAGCCTTGTTACACATCCTTTGCCCAACTCTGCATGATGTTCTGAGCACTGCCATCCCTTGCAGTGTCGTTGTACATCAAATCAGCTGTTTAAAGCCTGTAGCAAACAAGCCTTACAGAGATATTTGCTATTATTCCTGATTGTGTGGACTCCAGGGCAACCAATTATCATATTTCCCTGTGATCAAAACGCTAGTGCTTATCATAAAGAATGCTTGAGGGTTTAAGACAGATACAGACTCTTTTATCAGCATTTATTTCTGAAGAACCTTCATCTTTACTCTCATGACAGCTGGTTTTTGAGTCATGAGCTGGTTGCAATTACTTTGCCTCTGTAATTCCATCTTCCCCACACTCTTCCTGGCTTCAGAGCCACTGGAGGATGGTCACCTGTGTGGAGCTGTGCATGAAAATTGGATCCCAGCTGCAGGCAAGGCTAGGAGGAAGTGAACGTGGAATATTTCAATTTAAAGTGTGTTTATTGTGCATTCTGCCACTGATTTGATGTAAAAACATTTGCATGCAAATGGCAGCAGATTTGCATCTCTCCTTTCATTGACTGCAGATGTGGGGGAAAAAAAGTAGAGTCGAGGGGGTTTTTTAAGCTTTCAAAACATCTTAGAAGAGATTTTGGCGCCTGCCCTATTAAGGCATCTATGTAAATATGCTGACCTCTCCTGAAAACAGCAGGCTGATGCCAGGGTGTTTACACAGAGATGGTCGCTGCAGCACTCTGTGGTCGCTGTCTTTCTAAGATTTCCAGCATCATTTCATAGAATCATTGAATCCCACAATGGTTTGGGTTGGAAAGGACCTTAAAGCTCCTCCAGCTCCAACCCCCTGCCACGGGCAGGGACACCTTCCACTAGAGCAGGTTGCTCCAAGCCCATGTGTCCAACCTGGCCTTGAACACTGCCAGGGATGGGGCAGCCACAGCTTCTCTGGGCACCCTGTTCCAGCACCTCAGCACCCTCACAGGGAAGAACTTCTGCCTTAGATCTAACCTGAACTTCCCCTGTTTCAGTTTGAACCCATCACCCCTTGTCCTATCACTGATGAAGAGTCCCATCTTTTGGGAAAAATGTGGTGCTGGCATCCTTGGACATGAAGCTGTGCCTCTTATAAAAATCCATTTCCACATGGAAACATGTGGAGAGATTTTCCTGAGCGCCATGAGGATGCTCATTGGTTTTTATAACAGCTACAATGGGTTGAAGAAAACTCTAAGCAAGGCTCTAGGCAACCAGGAGGCATCCATAGAGTTTTGGAGGCATCTTCTTCCCTTGACACCAAGATCAAGGCAGCCTTGGGCAACAGTGGACGGAAATTGCTCATCTTCCTCTTGAACTGGTTGAGCACATCCACAGCAGCACTGGGGATGGGATGCCAGAGACTGGTCCAGAGAACAGTGACTTTAGTCCCTGGGTTTTAAGCACAACAGGCATAAACCCCCATTTGCAGAAAGCTTGGGCCTGTATCAGATGACTGGGATATATTTACACACATGCTGTGTACACAGAATTATCTGGTGTGGAACACTCTGCTTTGCCTGTGCTCTAAGGGCTACCAGAGCAGACCTGCAGCCCCAGCAGCACTGGTGAACAGGGCACGATGCAGGTCCTGAATACCATCTGAGCAGCTTAGGTTTCATCTCCCAATCTTCTGAGCAAAGCCTGGAAAGTTTAGCCTCTCACTTGACTTGATTATTCCAGTCAGGAATCAAGGCCTTGCTTCTTCCCTTGTCAAGCTATTTTTTGAGCCAAAAATGACCAAAGGGAGAACAAAAAACCCCAAAAGAACCAGCAAACACAAACAGGAACAAGGCAGCTTTGCTGAGGTTCCTACCACTCTACCAAACATTGGCAGAAAGGTTCCTCTTCTAAAGATGTTAAATAAGATGCTATCTGTGTAGCGATGATTTAAACATTAGCTCTGCATCTGTCTTCAGTTAAGAGATATAAATAGATTTATACCTTTCTCTCTATGTATAGATGATTCTGTCTATAGGTGTGAGTGCACATTAAGTGCAGGCACGTGTTTGTGTATATAAAATATGCACCCTGGCTAGATAGTGCCATTCATCTATCAAGTTATTGGCCTGTCTTGTGCTCATTTGAGAAAGAGTTTAAAAGGAATTGCCTAAATACATAATACATGCTGGGGTTTTTTTCTTCTTAAGAGATGAGTCAAGTCAAATGCTATGATATAAATTTTTAATACCCCTCTGACCTGATTCTTTTCTTCCTCTTGTGTGTGGAAGTTAACAACATGAGATGTCTTTTTGTTGTCTCTAATCATGGACTGATTTGGGAAGCTGGAATTATTATTCAGATGTGAGATCTGCAGCTAGGGATCATTGGGATGTTTAAGTTTATTCTTTGTCACTGCTATGAATAAAAGGATGGTTTCAGAGATTCTTCCAAGCCATTTGCATCTGAGGGATGCTGAAGTCTCTTCAATCACGGTTTTTGATTCCTTACTCCATTGGAAGAGTTGGAAAACCATAAGAAATGGAAGGAATTCTTTTTATAGGCCCTAACAAACTCACTGTGTTTGTTGTTAGACCTTGAGCACTGTGTCTCCTTAGGAAGAAGACTGTGTAAGGCGTAGTCATGTCACAGCTACTGTTGTGGTTGTAACTACTCATCATCTTAGCAGATAGAGCAATCAAAAGCATGTGGTGAGCAGACACAGAGCTGTGATCCCTGTTGTTATGCATATCCAGCGCTTTACAAGTGCCTTCGCAAAGGTGAAGGGGTTTGTTAAGTGGGAAACAGCAAACAGCGGCCTCCATTCAGGATCAGTGTGTGTTCGCATTGATTTTGTCCAAACCCATAAATCTTTGGCTGTCCCAGTGGCCACACTGAGTTAAACTAAATGTCTCACACAGAGGTGGAAAGGCAAATGCTGGTAGAAGGTGGTTTTAAGCCTCTGAGATGCCTACACAAAAAAGGAGGCTCATGTAAAATGGGTGCCTAGCAAGGTAGTTTTAGCTTGGGCGAAGGAAGGATAAAGTAGTGTCTGCAGAGCCCTTTGTTGCTTCCAGATCTGAATCCAGCATAGCACGGGCCAAGGAACAAAACAAATGTGTTTGTAGGCTCCTGATTCATCTTTCAAATGATGTAAGTGCTTTGGGCTGCCCCACTGAAAGCCTTTGACATCTGTGGGTGTATGGGTGTAAATGCATTGCTTATTTGTTCCTATTACCCTCCTGGAGTCAGAGCCAGAATTACCTTCAGTCATAACTCTCTCCTGTCTCCGTAAGTATAGACTGTCCTTGAAGGAGAGATGAATACATCTAAGTAACATCCCTTCTGAAAAATGTGGGTGTAGGTTCCAGGAAAAGATGCTTTCATAAAACTCATAGTTGTAGGAGGCTTAGCCATGTGATGGCCACAAACACCAGAAAGAAGAGCTCTGCAGCCAGAGGCCGTGGCTTGAAAAAAACACCATCTGAAACCTGAACTATCACTCAGTGGGAGGAAAGAAAATCAGCGTGATGCTTACGGCCTGGTGCAGTGTGGCTTGCAGTGGGAATCAGCTCCTGAGCACATGCCTCGGCAGGCATTGGTGTCTTACAGGAACTCTGGTACCCACTTTCTACCCAAAGGCCTACTGGTTGGTGGCGATTTTGGGGCCAGTGAGGCTTTAAGGAGTGATGCTGCAGGGGGTAAGAAAAGCTGTTTCAGTGGCATTTTTCCTGTTCTCAGTTTCCTGAAGTTGGATCTTCTCTGTAACACACTCAGAGGCAAGGATACGATCTCAGAACATAAAATATACAGATCTCTTCTAACCAACCACATAGAGTCCCCTTATGCTCCAGCTTTATATCTCTCTGTCTTCAACTGGTTTGCATGTTAAAGGAGAACTTGAATTGTCCAGTCCAACATGATGTCCAACAAACTAAATGTCCTGGATCCCTCTTACCCAGTGAAGACTATGCCAGACTTCACATCTGCCAGCTCTCAAGCCCTTGCATGTTTTCCCATCCACCTTTTCCCATCTTTTCTTTCCTTTCTTTTACCAGGGTAGAAGTTTGAAGACATGAGCCACAACATATGCCATTGTCCCTTCCCAGAGATGAACTGTTATGCTCCAAATGCAATCCCTTCTTTCCCCTGTTAAATGTTTTGTAGCTGCATAGACCAACCATTTTTCTCTTTCTCTCTTCCATCATTCAATTCTTTGCACGTTATTCAAATGAATTATCAATTAAGAACCAGAAAGACTGGGTAATCAAATTACAGGAGGGTAACACGGCCACAGTAACAGAGCACCTTATTAAAAGCCTCCAGATATTTAGTAAGACAATAAATTCCTGATTTTTTTTTTCTAAGGGTGAACCTTCAGCCCAACAAATGAAAACAGAGCGACATGTATCTCTTCTTGGTCATTTATTTATGAACATAAGAAATGACACTGACTAACTCCCTTTCCAGTCCAGATTTCAGATTGCAATCTTCTCTTCTCGGATGTCAAACTAACCTAGATAATAAAACAGCTTGAGTCTCAACACAGTCCCCAGGGAGATAAGAAAGTTCTCTGTTATTTCTTTGTGCTGGAGTGAATCTGGTTTCTAAGCCATGAGATTAGCTGTCCTTTACTCTGTGGTTATCCCAAAAAGAGGAGGGGGGTCTGTTTTGGGGGCAGAGCAGCAGTGCTGGCTGCTGTACCCTTGGAGCATGCAGTTGGACTGTCTCTCAGCATCCCTCTGTTGAGCAGTGCTCAGAGAGGGAAATTTATGAGGCTTGGCAGCACACTTGGCACACAGGAGCGGGCCTGGGGAAGATGAGGATGGAGGAGAGCTGATTGTGCCCTGTGTGATACCTGAGAGATTCTGGCTCTGACCATCTGTACAGTCTGATGTGCCTAAGCCTTTCCCACAGTAATCCCTCTGGCTGCTTGGCCTCCTCTCATAGCTATAACCCCATCATGTGGTTACAAAGGTGGTGGCTGATACTCAGCCGTGAAAGCAGAGATTACCCAAAATTTAGGGCTGGAAAGGGCTGGAAGAAATCATGCTGTCCAGTTGTGAGCCTCAGGGGATCAAGTCCACCTCTAAATAACTCGCTAGCTTTCATTTTCAACTGAAATTTTACTGATGGGACTTGAGGGCAGTTTTGCAACCATGCTGAGAGCACAGATGCCCCGTAAGCCCCCTTTGCTCTGGGGAAGCATCCTTAAGGGGATGCAGCTTCAGTTAGTTGAGCCCCTCAGGCTTGCAGCAGCCAAGAGTAAAGAGTTAGTTGTGTAATTTAACACAAAGTTGATGTCATTTTCGTGTGGTTCCTGAAAAACAGCTCATTTCCTTCAGTATTATCCCCATCCTTCTTTCCCTCTCCTCCAAAGCTTCTTCCTTCACCCCCCAACCTAAATCCATCAGAGCCCTGCAGCCATCGCAGCCTCCTCTTCCCGTTCTCCTAATGCAACCGCACGTAATTAAGCGGTACATTTCCATGTCAGACTAAACCCACTGTCCAAGCTGCTCGCTCTGCTTTGCGCAGGGCTGTGCCAGGCATCCTCCAGAAAGGATGCAAATCACAGCACAGAAAACATATTCCGAGTGGCATGCGAGATCCGTGCCCACTTTGCCCATTGTGTCAAGAAAACAGAAATGCTTGTCAAAATACCAGCTCGAGTAGAAGCTCGCGGCTTCTGGAGGGATAAAAGAACCATGTTGGCAAGCACAGGACTAGACAGGCAGATGTCCTCCTCTCCACCCACTAGAATTTTATTGGCAATTGAGGTTTAACAACCTCTTTGCATACGAAAAAGTAACGGCGAGGCACTGCTGCGGCCTCGCTGGCAGGAGACTTGGCTGCAAAAACCAGTGAGACATTTGACAAGGAAGCAATATGTTAGCAACATCTCTTCATCCGTGTTAGCGGGGCCAAATTGCCACGGCACTTGCAGCCATGTGGAGGCATTAGATGCAAAGTGTTAGACGCCCTGCCATTCTTCCTTGTCATTCTCTCCTTTCTCTTAGCCCTTTTTGCAAAGCAGCCTGGGCCTGACACTTCTCTTCGAGTGGCTCCGGAGCCAATCCTGCCTTGTGCTGCCGTATATCCTTAGAAAATAGGCTGCCAGGTGCTGAACACCCACATTTGGAAGGGATGGCTCATGGTAATAAGTGTTTCTGGGTGGGTATTTTGGTGGTTGTTGTGTTTTTCTTTTTTCTTTTGTGGGTTTTTTTTTTTTTTTTTTGCTGTAGAATCAATTCCATTTTCAAGCTTTCCTTGAAGAGGTCACATCTCTGAGCTGATGAATGGGAGGGATACAGACAGGCAAAGCCTCTCCCCACATTGAATCCTTCTAACAGATTTTGTACCCCACAGCAGTTGTCCTCATATTTGCTAGGTTTGCAGACTCACAGTCTATCTATAGCGAAGCAGCGCTTCCCTGTAGCAGACTGACAATAACCTTGCAGCAATGAGCTCTATTTCATGGCTCTCTGGATACTTTGCTGTATCCAAACACACCAGTGGACCCCCCCAGGAGAAAGGTGCTATAGAGGACTTCATAAAGGTCTGAACATGCAGAGGAGTGTAATCAAGTCAGCAGCCTCAGGGTCATTTTGGGACCCTTTCTGCCCTTGTGTTTACCTGGTGGGAGAGAGTGATGGATGGGGAATACTGTAGGAAACCTGCCCAATCTCCCACCCCAGCCATCAAGCCAGCCCCCAAAACCCAAACCAAACAATGCAGCAAGGCTGTGCAACACGATTGCTGTCTCACCAGTTCCTTCCCACTCTCTTTTAAGGCTCCTTGGGTTTAATCAGCCATTGCAAAGTGCTGTCTGTGCAGCATGGAGGTGAGCAACATCAAGGAGTTTTATAACCAGAGATGTTGTGCCTTGAATTCCTGGTGAAGCTATCCCTGTGCATTGCATAGCCATGTATGCCTACCCCTGCAACACATGCCCTGGGTAATGTTCCAGGGTAAAAAGTGCTGCCACGGTTTCACATTCTTCCCTCATATTTTCCTGTTCTGTGTAATACTCAACAGAATATATGCCTTTGCTGTTGTGTTTCTCTTGTGTTGTCATGGACATTTCCAGTCTGGGATTCAGGAGCACAGGACCAGGCATGCACAGCACAATTCTCTTTCTTCTGCCATAAAAATCACAGTCATCACCTGAAATAGTCTGTCATCCCTCAGCAATGGGACACCGAGTTACTTGCCTGTAGGTGACTCCACTCTCAAAGCAAGGCTGGAAAGGGCCCATCAGAGATGTTGCTGCTGCTCTGCCTCAGGCTGGAAAGGAAATAATCATTTGCTCCTTGTGTTTTCCCCGCTGATATGATCCTTAGAGAGGACTGTCTGATTATCTGCTTTCCTTCAGTGGCTTTCCACCAGTGAAACATCTGCTAGTGTCCTGAAAGGCTTCTTCATGGTGCAGGTCTGTGGTAGAGGATGAAGCAGGGAGCTGTTTCCCAAAAATCTGACTACTGTTACCTTTCTCTAAGATGAATCCACATGTCTGTGTGGTTTAAATTGAAATGGGGAAGTTCAGGTTAGATCTTAGGCAGAAGTTCTTCCCTGTGAGGGTGCTGAGGCGCTGGCACAGGGTGCCCAGAGAAGCTGTGGCTGCCCCATCCCTGGCAGTGTTCAAGGCCAGGTTGGACACAGGGGCTTGGAGCAACTTGCTCTAGTGGAAGGTGTCCCTGCCCGTGGCAGGGGGTTGGGACTGGAGGAGCTTTAAGGTACCTTCAACCCAAACCAGGCTGGGGTTCTATATGAGTCAACACCAACAGACACACCAGTGGCTGCCCACATCTGCAGAGACCTGATACGCTGGCACCAAGATCTGTGAACTTCCCCTATGATATGAGGATGAAGAGGAAGTCTTTCATCCCACAGGTCCACCTTGCTTGTGCAGGATCTGCAGCAGGATCTGTGGGAGGACACACTGGTATCTGCTTTTCGCAGAGTAGGGCACATCATGAAATCTAAAACCCAACAGTGTTTGGAAATTTGCCATTTACTTCCCATGACCATCAAATCCCAGACAAGCAAGGGAATTGCATTTGCCTCTTCCTGCCCCTCCATCATAAACCTGCACACCCCCTAATGGCCTGCATTCAACCAAAGCCTCCCATCAGGAAGGCATCAGCTGTTAGAGCACTCAACATTGCTGTGTTCAATCATAACATCAGAAAAAGACATCAAATAATGAAAGTAAAACTGCAAAGTCCTCACCATTGTCTGACAAAGAAAGACTCCTGTCATGGAAAGCCTTGCTCTCCATTAGCATTCCTGTACTCCGTTTTCTGCTGAAGAGTTTATTCCAAGTATCAAAGGCTCAAGTCTCTCATGTTAATTCCTTCTGGTCAGGGAATAAGCATCTGCTCTCTCTGATTGTGAATGGCTTCTCTCATGCAAAGCTTGATGGAGACATGCACATCAAGGTCAGAAACGCGGCTCAGCTTGTAGTGTTCACCTAAAAAACCCCAACACCAAGCAGCAGAAATAGAGGTAATAATAACATACCTTTAAAATGGATGCGGGGAATATGCCTTTTGTTGTAATTATGATGCAAAGAAGAGTCAACTGAGGCATTTTAATGCATTAATTGCTTATTAGTCGTTAGATTTATGTAGTTTAACTGGAAAGGGATGGAGATACTTGGAAAGTCGCCTATTTGAAAGGTTGGGAAGATGAAAGGTTTAGCAAGAGGAGGGTGAATACAGTGTGATCGGAGCATAAAAATAGAGCCTTCCAACCAAAATAAAGCACCCAATTATCAGCCAGACCTAAGCAGATAATTGGTGGAGAACAGCTTTGCACAAACATCAAAATGCTTGGTGGTGACATGGCTGCAAAGTGTTTTGGCCTGTGGGGCCATAAAAATCTGGGGTTTGCCAGTTCCCTCACCTGCAAGGCTGCAAAAAGGAACTTGAATGATCACCACCTGCCTTGCAAATGACCCAGCCCTGATGTGTTGGCTGGGTGCAGCCTTTTCGTCCCTGCTTCTGGGCTTTCTCCTCTGCACGCTGTCCCACAGTCATTCCCAATGACAAGAACACGCCAGGTTTTCCGTGTCAAATCAACGGAAATGTTCTCAGGGAAACAATTTCCCCTGTGAAATCTGGAAAGGGAAGTTCTGCCTGGAAGGAAGCACGGGCAGGGTGAGCTCCTGCACAGCCCCGAACGCAATGAGCCATTTAAATCCATTGCTGCAATCCAGGGCATTGCTAGCATCCGGGGGCAGGCAGGCATTTCTCAAATACTTCTCTTTCTTTTAAATACACTTTCCTTTTTTTCCCCCTTCTTTTTCTCACACAAAACGGTGTCTCTGATGGACTGCAAACAGAGCGTGGGCTGAACTCCATCCTCTTTCATCTGGATCCCGGAGGCATTCTCACCCCCACTCCCTCCACCTCCACACCCGATGTCCTTGCCAAGCGCATTGGGAAGAAGCTCCAATCTGGAGCACAACAGCATACACCCTGAAGCTAGCGAGCTAGCTTGAGAGACTACTGATGAGTTGCCTCAGTGCTTCCCTTTCATTCCTGCCCAAGATTTGAGGCTCCATCTCTCTGTCCCAACCAACTGGAGATTCAAGAGGCAGAAGAGGATCTCCACTGGTCTCTCCCATGCTGACCATAGACTCATAGAATCACAGAGTGGTTTGGGTTGAAGGGACCTTAAAGATCATCCAGTTCCAACCCCCTGCCACGGGCAGGGACACCTTCCACTAGAGCAGGTTGCTCCAAGTCCCTGTGTCCAACCTGGCCTTGAACACTGCCAGGGATGGGGCAGCCACAGCTTCTCTGGGAAAAGTCTGTGCCAGCGCCTCAGCACCCTCACAGGGAAGAGCTTCTGCCTAAGAGCTCATCTCAGTCTCCCCTCTGGCAGGTTAAAGCCTTTTCTTCTTGTCATCATCCTCAAGCATCCCTTGAACCATGAGTGTCTATGATGACAGAGTGAGCAAGCCGCAGTCTGCACATCTGAGCGAGGCAGCAGAAATAACATGGCCTGTGGGGATAAGTCGCCTCACCTCAAGGGCTGACCACACATGTTCTGGTGTTACCCCAACGCCTGGTCCAGCTGCAAGCCCAGACTTGCTTTGGTTAGCATGCTATGAGCAGGTGTGTTTGCCACCCACAAGGGCCTTTTGGCATTTGATCACACTTCGTGATCTTCAGCAGTGCGAAACTGAGATCTCGTGCTGCCTGTACCATTCAGTTTATGACCTAATGACGAAAGAGGGAAAGTTCTGTGAAGGGAATTTAAAGCACATAAAGTCCTGAGGTTCTCCTGAGCGAAATCTACATAGCTCATCCCTGGAATGACTACAGAAGGAAACTCCTTGTGTTGAGCCATGAGATGTGGCAGATTGTATGCCTACCTGCAAGGGATAATTTACTGGGCATTGGTGGAGCACAGAACTGCTCTTGCATAGCCATTGACCACCTCCCTGGTATTGTCTATGAGTATTGCAATACTGCAGTTTCTGGTCAAATCAAGCAACAGAAAACAAGGGAAGGTGAAACGTGTATTCTTCCAAGAACTTTGTCTGCACCTTGTCAGCTCGTGATCGAGCTTTGCGCTTTCTTAAATAAATACTCAGTCCATTGATGCTTTCAGTCCTCAAACTAAAGGATGAAGCGAATGATGGCTTGTGAAAGCTGGTTTTCCATATGGAAAAGGTAGTCCTAGCCAGAAGGACACTTGCTAGTATTCCATAAATGCTTCTCACATTAGCCAGCAGTGATTTATGAGATGGGTGACCATGAAGCAGGGTAATGCATGCTGCCAAGGAGATGCTGCTCTGCATCCACAGCCCAGTGCAGCCATCAGGGCCATCCTGAGAAGCAGAGGGGACCCTGGAGCATCGCCAGGCTGTAGAGCTGTTGCTGCTGCTGCTGCTTGTCCCAGGGGTCATATCTTCTGCCTCTTTGGTCCCCTTTGACCTTTGCTGTTACAGTTGGGAAAGCTGATCCCATCGATTTTACATGGATTATGATTTTCTGGAGATTGCCCTGAAACCTGATCATTGTGCACACAGATATTTATAGGGAGTCGGAAGTTGGTGGTGACTGGAGAGGTTGCCTGCACATCCATCCGTGGAGGTGACACCTTTCTCTTAAGTGATGGTCAGAGACATTTCAAATGAGACATTTTCTATCTGATTTGAAAGGTCTCTGAAATTTTACACCTTCTTGCAAAAGAAAAGACCTCATTTTCTGCAAACCTTCTGGAATTCCTTACTGGGAAGAAGCTGCAGGTTTGTGGGGTGGACTGAACAATGAGTTGGGGTCAGTCAGGCCCCCTCCTGGCCAAGGTTCAACACACCGCATGTTGGGTCTCTCCTCTCATCACAGCAGATAAAGGTGTCAAGCCTGAAAAAGGAGGTTTAGCAGCTGCTCTATAACACAGCCCTGTGACTGCACTTCACCCTCCCTTTCACTCTCCATTCTCCTGCATCTCCACCCCAGCTTTGGGACATCCATGTCTGCAGCAGGTTCAGGTGGTAGAGCAGTGGAGTTCGATGGAATGGAGCTGGAATGCTCACTGCAGTCTTTGTTAATTTGGTTATACAGTGACGGTCACACCATCTCTGCTGGCTCCTAGTTGCTTGGTTGAAATGTAGGTACTAAACCAACCAGCTAAAGCCACAACTTGTGCATCCACATTTGTTCTTTGCATGTCCTGTGTGGGTTTTCCGTGTCCCCTTGCCTTTGCTGAAAGAGGAAGTAAAAATAACCTTAGGTGCATTTAATAATTGGAAGCTTGGAAAAATCAAACCCATGGTTTTATTAGAATCATCGCTACAGGATTTTGCACCTTCCCACTCTGGCCTTAGATGCCTCTGAGCTATTTGTTCCTTTCCTGCCTCCTTTTCTGCCTTTCCTCCTGGTGAAATGAAACAGGAGAATCACTCGACCGATTTAGTCTAGCCTTGAACTCTGCAGTGTCAGTAAATATTGTTTCAACAGCATCAATCCATCATAGTGAGCCCACTCGATACCTAGCCCCAACTGCTGCTCCCGCTCCAGTGCTTTGCAAAGATACTGCCTCATCACAGAAGCAGCCCCCTGACTTCTTCAGTGGGAAAAAAAAGGCATTTATTATTTGTTCCCCTTGCATTGTGTTAAGTGTTTGCTTGCAACAGCCTGGAGTAGTCATTCAGAACATCTTAGAGTGTCTTTCATGCTGTCTGAAATACCTGACAGTGCACAAAGGCCCAAAGTGGGAGTAATTGACTGCAGGATTATTCTATAGTGCCTGAAAGGAAAGTCAGAAAGCTGTGAATGTGAACAGGGAGTCAGGGCCACACTGTGAGGTTTGTTGAGTCTTTTGGATGTAATTAGCTGCTATTATCCAGGTGCCATGAGGCACTACTTCGGCAAATCCCATGTTGATTTGGAAATCATGGGCTAGAAGACAATAATCAAGGTCTTGGAGACTGGAAGCTTTGGAGATTTGTAGGAGGATGGTATTTGTCCTCAGGCAGTGACTCTTGGTGGTGGATCTCAACAGGGAAAACCTCCTACAAGAATATCAGAGGAGTTCCCATGAATTTCAAAGGCTGGTGGTACAGGTCCTGCCTGCGCTGCTACAATGGCTGCAACAGTTGTCGGCTGCATGCATTTCATAACCTAAGATTTTTTGAATGTTATATAGTTATGGGAGCTTTCTTATGCCTGGAAGATGGACCCCAGAGCCCCAGTGGTATGTCAGGCCGTGTGTATATCTGTATTCAGACCAGCTTCTGAAACATCTTGAAGTTGTTTTACAGGACTTTTTCTTCTTCTCCCAGTTAGATGCTTGTCTCCATTCCTCAGTCATCTCTGAGAACCGTGTTAAGTCAGCCAAGGCTCATAAAGGATTACAAAACCTTGCTGAAAGCCAGAGTTCGTTGTAAAACAGAGAAGGTGTGTAAAGAGAAAAGGGGTGGGTGTGGTGAGAACATGGAAAGAGGAGTGTCTCATCTAAGCAGAGAAAAATCAACACCTTCTCCTCTGTAGAGGTGTATTCTTCACAGGGAAGGGGAGGCATCCATTCATGTGGGTGGAAAAAGGGAGAAGGAGGAACACCTGATGACACTCAGGGAAGGTAAATCACAAACTAATCACAGAATCATAGAATGGTTTGGGTTGGAAAGGACCCTAAGATCATCCAGTTCCAGATGCACTCACTCGAGTTGAGCACAGCACTGAATTAGACTGAAATGTCTTTGCTTCTCCTAGTTAGGCCGCAAATGGGCGGTCATAGATGCAACCAAATGAGGACATGCTGCAGGATTGCAAGTTGTGTGCTGGCTGTTCATGTGCTGGCTTGTCCCTGTGCTTTGACTGCTTGACTTCCAAGACCATGCATTGCTAAAGAGATTCTTTTTATAGCAAATGATGAGTCTTTGGTCAGTAATGGTCAGACCTTGAGCTGGGGTAGATTAGAGTAGCTCCGTAGACCTCTGTGAGGTCTGTCATTTCACAACCACCCTGTTCTATTTTTTAGGCTCATTTGAAGAGCATGCTACCTGGGCTGTAATTAGATGAGCATCTCATCCTCAGCCACTGTAAGAAATGCATGTTTTGTGCCAGGAAGCAGGAGATAGGTTACAATTGAAGGTATTTTGGGCTTTTGTCTTATTCACCACACTGCTTCCAGCTGGATCAGTCAAGCAGGGCTCTGTGCTTGGAGGTAGGAGCTTCAAAGGCAACCCATGCCCATATAGGACTTCAGACACTAAACACCATGAGAAAGTGTGCCCATTGCCACAGGCACCACAGGGCACACACGTCTCCTGTCCTCAGCAGGAGCAGTTGGTACCTAGGGAGCAATGTTCCTGGACACAGCAGGGAGGGAGGGTTGGAGGGTGATGCCAGGCCGGTGATGTTTGGTTGCCCACTGAGGAGCACAGATCTGCATCCACCGATGGAGGGGTCAGACCAGGAGTATGCAGGTGACCCATAACCACATCAAGGCCAGGTTGGACGGGGCTTGGAGCAACCTGGTCTAGTGGAAGGTGTCCCTGCATTAATGCCATTAGGACAATTAAAGCATACAATGATGGTAATAATGATGGGCAATAGGGAAGCAGGCATGCAAACCAGCTCTGGAGATGTTTTCCCTGAAGGACAACTCCTTCAGAACAAACTCTCTAGGAGGCACTTTGGTTTGCCAGGCTGTTAAAAGCCTATTTGTCAGGTAGCACTCCTCTTATCTTTGGCTCTTTCTCTTCTTTTCAGGATAATGCTTTTATTTTGTGACTTAAGGGGGAGAAAAGAAGTGTAAATAAGGCAGACGTGACATCTCTAGTTTGGAAGGAGCTATTACTTGACCCTGTAGCTTGATAAAAATGCTTTCACTTAATTTCATTCCTTGTTTTTGATAAAGGTAGGCACTGCTCAGTGCTGCTGATTGAAATGTGTGCAGCAACTTCCAGTTTTCCACCGAGCTTCCTGAAAGCAGGCCTTTCCTGCCTTAATACTTCCTGAAAGTGAATTACTAAGGCAGGAGAAGACTTCCTAATTGGAATGTATGTGGCTATTTCTTCAGTGAAGTTGGGGATGACGCCAAGGAGGGAACAAGTTCCCCATAGAGGGTTAGAACCCGGAGTGGTAAAGCTCTTCTTGCTTTCCCCACATCTTACACCAAGTCTGCAGCAGCTTACAGAAACTTCTGCTTCAGGTCATTCCATCCTGCTCCAAAGTGGATACGAAGCCTCCAGGTTGGATGTTTTTTGCTTCCAAAGGGCTCTCCTTGGCACTACATTTTTCCTTGTTTAACCTGCACACACATTTAATTTCCCTTTCTTTTTTATGAAGATATAGCAGGGGAGGTTTAGATGGAGATGAGGAACAATTCCTTCCCCAAAGGGTGCTCAGGCATTGGAACAGGCTGCCCAGGGCAGTGCTGGAGTCACCGGCCCTGCAAGTGTTCACACACCGTGTAGCCGAGGCCTCAGTGCCATGGGTTAGTGGTGGCCTTGGCAGGGCTGGGAACGGTTGGACTTGATGAGCTTAAAGGTCTTTTCCAACCTGGTTGATTCTATGAATCTATGATTAGGGATGGGTTGTGTCTTTCCTTGGTGTGGCTTCCTCCTGACTGCAGCATTGGGGTGCTTAGGGCAGGAGAGCCCTAAGCATTGCCTTTTCCTTGCTCTCCTTGGGTAACAAATTGCTTTTTAGAGCAGGTCTATGATCCTTCTGGCCTCCCTAATGGATGCCTTCACCAGGGGCATTCACCAGGCATTAAAGGATTTGAGGGGGACCAAGGAGGATGTAACAGCAGCAAATGCCCCAGGGCAGAGTCCAAAACCCATCCCAAGGCAGCAAATCCCTGTTTGGTGGGGCAGGCACCTCTTCAACCCGGTTGCTGCTGTGACAGGTGTCCATGTGCCTCTTGGAAGGTGGGCTTCACACCTTGCTGGCCACCTCCTCCTTCCCAAAATCTCTTGCTGGCCTGGGGTAGGGGGACCTTCACTGTCCTCCCTGTGTCCAGGCAAGCTTTGGGTACTGCAGTAGAAATAAGACACAGAGACCAAAGTTGGCAGCACCAAATCTCCTGCGTGCTCCTCTTTAAGCACTTGTATGGCTGCGCTTTGAACTCCCCAGATCACCTTCTGGATTCATAACTGAGAGAAACATCCAAGTCTGCATTAAGTCAAATCTGTCCCTTGGGCCTCATCGGTGGTGATAAGAACATCACAGCTTCTGAGTTTATAGTCTCATAAATCTTGAAGAAGGTGATTTTTCCTTTCCTTTCTTATTCCTTTTCTCTCTCCCTCCTCTAATTGCCAGCCATGGGCATCGCACCGATGCCCAGCTGAGCGCAGGGCACACTCTCCTTGCCATGGCCAGAGCCTGAGTTCTCCAGCCAGCAGAGCTCAAGCAAAGCTGTTGCTGGAATCCACCCCTGCAAAGGTTTCCAAGGACTCTAGTTATAATCTGCACCAATCCCTTGGGAGAGCCAAGGGGATGCTGAGCAAATCCGGGCACAGAGCTGTGAATGCAGCCTTTTCCTGCATGGCTTTCAGGGGTGTTCCTTTCCTGATGTTGGTGTTTATTATGTTTGCTAACAAAAAGAGACAGGGATGGAGGAATAGAGATCATCCTCCTGACTTGCCTCCTCTGTTGTATGACTAGGTTGGCTGCTGGCATCAGTGTAGTAACACGGGAGCTGGCAAGGATGGAATTTCCCCAGGTGCATGCAGGCTCCAGGCTCCATCCCAGTGTCTGTGATGGGAGGCTGGCAGTGGGTACAATGTGCACCAAAGGGATCCTAGGTGATACACCATACTGTGCAGCTAAATCAAAGGGCTATGAGAGCCAAAATGCAAGCTGCTTTGTAGAAAAGCCCACTAACAGGCTCGGGACAGCAGCAAGGCAGGATTTGCTGGAGGTGGACAGTGCTTCCCACCATCTCCTTCCAGCTACATCCCTTCACCCCATGTGAGTGTTGCTTTGGAGAGCAGATATTTCAGGCTGACAGTTTTAATGGCACCCTGTGCACGATATCAGCCAACCAAGGGCTGCCTGTGCCTGCTTTACCTTCCCTGCAGCAGGTACCACCCTGGACCTCAGCCTCCTGATGCATCGCTTCTAGGGATGCAGGCTGGTCCCCAAACCCCAGTGAGGATGTGCTGTGGTTAAAGGGCAGTAATGTATTGAGAAGCACTCTGTGCTGCCTTACTCTCCGCCTCACACAGATCAATTTAGAGAGGGATACGTCTGATCTAAAACCCATTTAGGATTTGTTTTCATGGGTTTACATTCTTCCTTTGCATGGAAGTGCTGCAATGCTGCAGCCAACCGCTACAACCTAAAACCACCCATAAGAAAATAGACATTAAACAAAAGCCCTGAACCCGTGACTCGGGTTAAATTAAGTACTCCAGAGTGAAACACACTGTAAAACAATAGCAACTCTTATAAATCACACTGAACCAACAGAATCAACATACCGATATCTGGTTTGCCAGCACATACTTCTTAGATAAAAATAAACTGTTCTTGGAATGAACCCCTGCTTTGATTTGTATCTTGCAGTCCAAGTACACACACAAGGAGAATGTAAAATCTGCTAATATAAATACCACTGGTCTCATGCTTTTATCAGATGCTTTCTACCAGGAAAGAAAAGGCTCTTCCTTTTTTTCCCCCCTGCTCAGGTTATTATTGTGTTCTTTTGAGCCAGCTCCCATGTTTCCTCCTTTTCCAAAGCCATAATCCTGGGTGTGGGCCCCACACAAGCACTCCTTGCCAGGGAACATCCCTGAGCCATGAGAGCTGCCAGGGTGGTTGTTCCATGGATAAGCACAACAGCAACTAAAGGCACAAACCAGCTGTAGAGGCCACAGGAGCCACAAAGTGAGATTAGAGCCCCTTTGCATGGACCAAGCCCCTCTAGGGTCACACTCAGTGCGTGTGGATAGGGGTTTTGGGGGGAGATACTTGGGAAGTACCTAGGAAGAGAGCCCAACTCTTCCTGTGTCGTGACCATCCTGGTTATCCTGGCATGTGAGAGATGCTCTATGGGAAGGAAACATCTCGCCATCCCAGTTTTGACCCAGAGAGCAGGACTGCAGGGCTGGAGACGGGGAGAACATCCTTGAGCTGTAGGCACTGGTGCTTGCACCTCTTCTCTTTGTAGTGCAGTGGGAACGTCAAGCTGCTGGCTTTTTGAATGCTCACTTCTTGCTCACTTGATACTGGGCAAACAATCTGTGATTAATAATTTATTGGGTGGATTTTGCCTCTACGGCTGAAATCTAATTATCCAAGCTGTAGACGAGCCAGGCTTTGGAAACAGCACATGAAATGAGAGGGGTTTTCTTCCTACACTCGCCATTTACCCTTTTCACTTGCATTCTCCTTGGAGAGGCAGCTGGGAAGGTGGTGCTTTTACCTGCACTTGATGGAGCTGTACTCAAACTTCAATCTTCTCACCACGTCCACAGATCAAAACTATCTGCAAAGGTGCCTTAGGGAATAATTTGTGTCTGTTGCTCTTGAGCAGCCAGTTCAGAGCAGAAATTCAGGACACAGGAGCTGAAAAGGGAGAAGAAATGTGTCCTCGGCTGTGTGGCATGAGCAGCATGAGAATCCCAGTCCAGATTGTTCCCCATCCTTTTACAGGGATGCGGGGCTGCAGGCAGTGCTGGCATCAGCAGTGCATCTCCCCTGGGGATACACTACCTGCTCTAGTGGAAGGTGTCCCTGCCCGTGGCAGGGGGTTGGAACTGGATGAGCTTTAAGCTCCCTTCCAACACAAACCAGGCTGGGATTCTGGGATTGTGGGATTCTATGACCCAGGAAGGAGGGGGGCTGTGATTTTGTGCAGGTACAAATGTAGCCTGGAGCTGCTGTTTGTCATCTCCAGCTTGTCTGTGGGAGCTCTCAGCTCTATTCCTAGCTAATCCCATGGGCCCTTATGGGATTTTAGTGGTCAAAACTTGGGCTTTGGTCTGGTGTAGCACTGGAAACAAACGAAGTGTCATTACACAGATACCCCCTGAGTGGGATAATTCAATCTGCTGGGCATTTTACAGCAGGCTACAATCAGCACGCAATCATGTATGTGGGAAATAATGGACATGCAATGCTCCTGAGACCTTCCCAGTGTAGCTCCACAGCAATGTGGAAATGTCTGCACTGACCACTCTGAAATGTATGTTATTCTTTCAGTTTTTAAAGGACTTTAAAGGCAACTTAAGGGACACGGACAGGACTGGTTTCTCTTCTGCCCCTTCCTACCTTGCTTACCTTTGCTATTTTATCCAGTTAAGTCTTCCCTGGATTTCTGACCACAAACCAGTTTTTACTTGGTGGACTGCACTTTAGCTCTGTGATTTACAGTCACAGGAGCGACTTTTAAGCCCTGTTGATGGAAATACAGTGATTTCCTATGGCTTCGTGGTGTTTGGAGCAGCAGGGCACTATCAGTCACATCCAGCCTCGGGCGGGAGGCTCTTTTCTAGGCAGGAGGAGGGATGACTGCTTTGGGTCAGGTTATACTGACATGACTGGGGTAAAACTTGCATTCTGTGGCTTCTCTGAGTTGCTGCCAAACAGTGAAGCTCAGTGATGTTGAGGATACACAGATGTCCCTTTGCAAGGCTTTAATCCCTGGACAATGCACTGTTCCTGACAAGGGCTATCCCAGGAGGAGCAACAGTGGGTGACGGCACTGATTTATTTTTGGGGGGTGGTGGTTTTGGGGACTTCTCCTTTATTTTGGAGTCTTGCCATGGGAAGCAGAAGCCTGAAGGCAAGTCAAGCTGTATCTCCTGTGCCAGGATGGGGGGAGAGACACACACAGGGCTGTAAAATGCTGTGGGTCTGCGTCCAAAATAAAGAGCTTGGTGCACACAAATTATAGCCTGAACCCAAACTTCCTGCCACTGCAAAGCTATCAAGAGCCCCTTGACTGTTTTGAATCCTGTCCTGATTAGCGATGATGGTTTTAATTGAAATTTCAAGGTTCATTACTGAACGCAGATTAATTAAATTGTGAGGAGAGATAATGAGAAACGTTCCCTTTGGACCCATAAAAGGAACACACGTGTCCTAGCGGGAGTCTCGCAGCCAGGCCTGCTGCCCATCTCCCCGCAGAGCATCTTTCAGAACACTGATGTGCCTGCAGGGATGGGGGGTGCATCCCTCTGGGGTTGAACACAGCCCTGCTGAGCATCAGGCTCGGAGTCCGTGCTTGGCACCTTGTACGATCAAGGCAGCATCATCTCTAAGACAGACTTTGCTCGGTCCCTGCTCAGGGAGAAGCTTGAAACCTATTGGATTCCCTTTGGGAAAGAGTAATTGAGAAACAGAGGGTGGGACCTTGAGATCCCCTGAGCTTGGGAGATGTTGGCATCGGGGGACTCAATGCTGGTCTGATGGGGATGTTGCCAAGCTGCATTGCCCCATTCCCTGCGGCATGCCTGCACCTCAAAGGCTCCACTTCTGCTCTCACAAAGTCACCTCTGTAACCTCAGCAAGCTCCCGGCTCAAAGTGTTTTGGAGCTGTTTTAGGGATTGTAGGCTCAGAGGCAAAGCCCTCCCTGCTTTTGCATTCAGAAAATACCTGTGGGAAACCAGGACTGTGGTTGCTTGGAATCCTCAAGTCATGGAAGAGGTGGCCTGCCCCTGATTCCATGGAAGGGGTTGTCATTTGGGGTCCCTTCTGCCCCTTGGTGAAGCCATCTCCTATGGTGCTGCACACTGAGTGACCCTTGGTGGGCCTTGGGGACCTGAATGTACCCAGTGTGCTTGCTCTCTTAGCCACACACTCCAGCCACATGGGGTCAATTCTACTATCCCTGGCAGTGTTCAAGGTCAGGTTGGACACAGGGGCTTGGAGCAACCTGCTCTAGTGGAAGGTGTCCCTGCCCGTGGCAGGGGGTTGGAACTGGAAGAGCTTTAAGGTCCCTTCAACCCAAACCAGGCTGGGATTCTATGGTTCTATAACTGTGAAGAGCAACATGGTCTTCACCAGGTGTTTGTGACATTTGGAGGGGTCTTTGAAAATGAATAAGCTTTGATTGGGCTCCTATGGGCTCACGTGGTAAAATCTCCACTGACTGCAGTGTGATGAAGCAAATAAAACAGTACTGAAGATATTATTTCCTGGAAGCTTTTCTATTTCTGTCAGCTCTTACTTGCTAGCTCTCAGCTCCCTGGAGGATGAGCTCTGCTTTCATACACTGGTGGGTTTTTATTTTGGCCAAAAAAAGTGTGGGTTTTGGCAGAAAAAAGAGACAGTGCATCAATGAAGAGGGGAAACCAATCTTTTTCCAAATGCTTCAAAGCTACCAGTTAAGGGTTTCCAAAAAGCTTTGGAGTAGAGACCGAGTGGATGCTGAAAGGGATGGGAATTGGCTCCTATCCTGAATGACTTCCATTATTGCTTGAAAAAGCAACTGGGTTTTGTTGTTGTATTTGTGTAGACCACTGTGCTGGAGACTCCCCACTGAGGGACAGGGTTATTTTATCCAGATACTGCACATAATACCAAGAAACACCGACATGAATAAACCTCATTAGAGAACAGGCATGCACTTCAAGCCCACAAATGCAGGGGAGATTGCCCAGACCCTGCCCTACTTGAAAGGCTCTTTCATATGGGACCAACAGCCCCAAAAGCATGAGCATAATTGTTGCAGATGGCTTCGTGCAGCCTGGCTTCCTGCCATCCTCACAAGCCCCTCTGAAGCATCAAGCCATGGGATTCCAAGGCACCAGGAGCATCCTCCTCCTGCTCCTGCATCCCATGGCAGCCCAAGCTGAGGCTTAAGAAGGGGCAGATCTGGACCCCAGCAGCTCTTCGGGACTTCTCATTGCCCCCATGAGCAGGTTTTTGGGGGGAACAGGCAGGAAGCTGGGTGTTTCTGGGCAGTGGGGTGACCCTATGAGGCTCAAAGCAGCTTGGAGGACGGGAGCCAGGCACTGTCACCCCAGTTACACAAGGATGGTTCCCTGCTTAATGGGGGGGCTGGCTCAGGAGCACCCCAGTGCCTGCAAGGGGGCATGGCTGGCTCAGTCCCTCTGCAGCCATAGGGGGCTAAACCAGAGCCTCCTTCAATGCTCACACCCCTCTGTGCTCTCTGTGCTGCAGGGGCCATGCCTGGATGGGTGGAAAACCCACCCATGCCATCCAGGCACAGGCGCAGGCCGTGTGGTGTTGTGGCATTTGGGATTTCAGGCCAGCACAAGCTGCTGAGACTTGGCACAGGGGTTTTGTGGGGTAGTCCATCCCCATCCCGTGCTCTGCAATGGATTATCCAACCAAACATCCTTGCTCCTATTTATTTCTCTTTGTTTTTCCCAGCAGGATGACCAAATCTGGGGTACCACCGTGGTGAACTCATGCACTGTGACTGCACAAAGCCCATGCTGGGGATGCTGCCTCACCTCCTGCTTGTGGGACCACTGGGGAGACCCCTTCAAGCACCACTTCTATTTCTGTCCTCATCAAACCCCAAGCCCCAAGTGCCTTTCTGATCTGCTAAAACATGTCTCCAGGGAGTAGGGGAACAGCTGCCTTTAGTATTCAGCAGCCTCCACCAAGCAGCATTCCTTATCTTGCAATGGGTTTGCAGCTCATTAGTGAATATGCCAATGGGAATTGGGCATTGCTCGGTGCCTGGGGGAATGCTGCTGCCTGCCCTGGGAAGCCTTGGCAGCAACCCTGATTTCCAGGGGGAACATAAGCCCTTCTGTCAGCAGCCCATCCAAATGGGGATCCCAGAGTAGCGGTAAGGTGTTGTTAAGACTCTGTCTTCTCATCCATAAGGAAATATTGATCTACTTGTGGCTGGATAAGCCCCTATCAAATACTGACCATTGATAAGTAATTGCAGAGGTGTCATTACCCTTATCACTGGCCCATTGCCACTGGAGGCAAAAGCTTTAGTCTGGAGAAGAGAAGGCTCAGGGGGGACCTTCTCGCTCTCTCCAACTGCCTGACAGGAGGATGGAGCCAGGAGGGGGCTGGTCTCTGCTCCCAAGGAACAAGGGATGGGACAAGAGGAAACAGCCTCAAGCTGCACCAGGGCAGGTTTAGATGGAGATGAGGAACAATTCCTTCCCCAAGGGTGCTCAGGCATTGGAACAGGCTGCCCAGGGCAGTGCTGGAGCCACCGTCCCTGCAAGTGTTCACCTTTGAGTGAACACAGAGTCATAGAATCAACCAGGTTGGAAAAGGCCTTTAAGCTCATCCAGTCCAACCATTCCGCAGCACTGTCAAGGCCACCACTAACCCATGGCACTGAGGGCATCATCTACATGGCTTGTAAACACTTCCAGGGCAAGATGCAGGCCAAATAAATGGAAATAGGAGAATGATTGCCCATTAAATGTTCTTTACAATTTAATCTGAACATTAAACCTAACAGAGGTCTGCACTTACAGTCTCTACCCCCTGGGGCTGGCTCAAGCGCGTGTTCTCCAAGACCCATATGCTCTGCCAGGGCTTGGGCACATTCCCGTTCTGCAGTGCCTTTGGAGGTGCCACGGGAGTCCTTAAGTGCACCACATGCTTCCTCCAAACCAAAGTGCCAGAGGAGCCAAGAGTTGCCATGCACCTAACAACTGAGAGCATCCCCTGGCTAGGAGCATCTTAGGAGCATTCCTACTCAGCAGCCTGTGTTTCCTTCCTTGGGCATCTCCAGCAGTGCTCTTTGGTTCACTTGGGTGCTTTGGGAGCTTTTATCCTGCAACTCTGGCTGGTGTCCCTCTTGTCTTGCTGCCCTGCTCCTGGGCACAGAGGACTCAAGGAAAGGGGAGTTTTCCCTTGCTTGTAGGGAGCATGACTGGCTGGGAAAAGGGGTCCTTGAACAGCCACAACAAGGCATGGGTGGACTCTTTTAGGGCTGGTGACCAAACAGGGGCTACCAGAGAACATCATTAGCCATGTCCCCTGAAGAAGGCCATTAGTGTCCTCAGACTGGGCACCCAAGGTATCATCTGCTTCATCTGCAGCCCAGGAGACCACTTGCTAACCACAGCCCCATGGCACTGGTGCGGAGATGTCATCCAGCTCTGGAGACGACACAGGCAAGCTGCCAGGCCCCTGGCACCACTCTGTCTGATGAGCTTCCTGAGCACTGGCAATGAGAAAAGCTTTTCCCAAGGAAAGCTGCTTTGTGATAACTGAAACACACCGGGATGGAGTTTGGAGATCCGAGTGTGCAGGAAGCAAGGTCTTAGGCAGAAGCTCTTCCCTGTGAGGGTGCTGAGGCGCTGGCACAGACTTTTCCCAGAGAAGCTGTGGCTGCCCCATCCCTGGCAGTGTTCAAGGCCAGGTTGGACACAGGGGCTTGGAGCAACCTGCTCTAGTGGAAGGTGTCCCTGCCCGTGGCAGGGGGTTGGAGCTGGAGGAGCTTTAAAGTCCCTTCCAATCCAAACCATTGTGGGGTTCTATGATTCTATGAAGTAGCTGTGGATATAAAAACAAAGGCACCTTGGAAGAAACAAGGCTTCTTTCCGTGAACTCTTTGGGGCAGCAAAGCCTCATCCCACCAACATTCACAAGACCTGGAAGCTGGAAAGGCACAGGCAAGGCCACGGCTGCCTCTCAGGCTGGGAACTGACATTTCCCACCTAAGTTTCTATGGGTGGTAACGACTGTAAGTTGCACCATTCGTAGTGTTGTTCTTCTGCCATTAGATGTCTCTGTGTGCTACGTGGAGCTCAGACAGGAGGGCACTCCTTTGCCAACAAAGGTCACCAAGCTGGAGCAGTGCAGAAGCCGGTGTTTTGGGTTTGTTTTGGTTTTGTTTGGGTTTTGTCTCTGTAGCTTTGGTCTGGTTTCTTTAATGAACGCCTTTTCTGCAGGAGAGGCTGTGGCTGCACTGATGGGTTTAGGTGCTCATGCTGTATCCAGGAGGTTTTAGCGCGCAGAAGGTTATTTCTAGGGCTGTCAGATAGAGCAGGCAGTGATAGGCAGGAGTCCATGGAGATGTTTGGGTTATAAACTATAGAATGTGACTCTTCAGTAACAGGCTGCTGTGGTTCAGTGCATCACCCCACGCATCTACATGTCCAGTACCTCCTCATCATATCCTACAACAGCCAGGACACACAAGAAACTATTATGTGTAAGCTCTCTGTAGCTTTTCCAAGCACACCATTTGCAGTGCTGGTTTGGGGGGCTCTTTTGGTAAAGTTCTGCTTTTGCTGGAAAGGGCTCATCCGTCTGCATCTGCAATGAGCAGGAGGCCTCAGAACACCAAACGAAGCCCATACCTTCGTTACATCCATTGCAGAGACAGCCTCCAGCAGCAGGGATGATGCATAGTATGAGCTGCCAACACTCTGAGCAAGGGCCGTGCTCTAAGAGCTCTCCAGGGGACATTGGGAACAGCACACGCCTGTCTGTAGCAGTGCATGATTTTTTCCACATTCCTAATTGCAGCCTTTTTCCCCTTTTGGTTGTTATTAATGTTGTTCGTTTCCTCCAAAATTGCATCTGTTTAGATGTTAATTGAGTTAATTGTTACCATTCAGCAGCTGGAGCAGCAATTTAGCACCTGCTAATAAAGATGCTCAGTCTGAAGTTGTGGGGGGAAATGACCATATTCGAAGCTTGCTGGTGTAATGGTGGTGCCAAAAGGGAGAGCAGCAAAGTTAGCGCAGAGTAATGGGCGGCGAGATGTGCTGGAGGGTGGTTTCTCTGAGCACAGTGTCAGCTTCCAGAGACAGGGATCAGTCACAAGCTGTGCAATCGGGATGCACTGAAGCCAGCACGGGAAAAAAGAAATCCCAACAACGGGGAGAATACAGGTGGCAAGCACGAAGTCAACAGTAAATACTATCTCTCTTTTAGAAGGAGAAATACAGCTTATCTGTGACAGGCTAATTGGGTAGAATCAAAGGAGGGAAGATATATGAAAGGACTGGCAGCACATTTGAAGAGCCCTTTTAGTGAGCGTTTTCACACTCAATTACAGGAAGACCTTTCTATAAAGAGTGTGCAGGAGGTTCACAGGGAATGAAGAGGTTGGTGCTTGGGCAGAGTAGTCTGGGGTGAGCTCGATGATGACCATGGTAAGCAGGGTGGCTGCTTTTTCCATCTGTTGTGCTGAGCTGCAGAGGAACTCCTGCCCTGTGGGAAGGATGGGGCTTGGAGCAACCTGCTCTAGTGGAAGGTGTCCCTGCCCATGGCAGGGGGTTGGAGCTGGATGAGCTTTAAGGTCCCTTCGCACAAACCAGTCTGGGATTCTATGGTCACATACTTCCTTATTGCACTCACCACAAGCCCCTGAAGAAGCCACAAACTGAAGTTACCTCTGCCTATTTTGCATCAGGACTGGTGCACTGACCTATGTGTAACTATCACTGACCGGCACAGCTATGTTTGAGGGCATATGTGACTGTATACAGCCCAGTGCTTCCTTTGGCTAGGGTGAGGTTGCTGGCATGGATGCAAGATCTTACATTCTCATAATGTCAACTTAGTCTTTCATTGCTCTTCTTTTGCAGAGGGTATTACATCCATTGGAGAGGGTATTACATACATTACATCTGCAAGGAGAAGCAGAAATGCCTGGGGGTGCTCCTAAGCCTGGTCTGGCTGCATCACTGTGACCTCAACCAAGTCACTGGAGGCCTTTGGAAGAGAGGTGGTGTTTTGGGGGAGAAAAACCCTAACATGGCTCTGAGCCCAGCAGCCAAGCAGTGTGCTGGGATAACCTGATGCTTCTCCTTTCTTTTTACTCTAAAACTGTGCCACGCCATGGGGCATACAGGCTCCGACACCACCAGCAAGATGCTGCGGGTTTGGGGTGAGGGGAGACCCCTCCAGAGCCCTGTTTAAAGCAAGGAGCAGAGGAAACAGCCAATTCCCTCCAAAGGAAAGGGTATTTTGGAGCAGTGGCTGAGTCAGAACCAGCCTCCCTCCTACACAGCCTCATTATTTTGGCTCCCAGGCACACACACACGCTCACAGGGCTGCACTGTCGCCCCTGCACATGGAAACAAGGCCACGTAGGGGCACAGTGTATTTTGGGGAGCCAAACATCCCTCCCACCCTGCCAACATAGCCCTACCATCAGCACTGTATCATGGAGCAGTGCTGGGGATGCCAGCATGCAGGACATTGGGTCGTATTCCCTTGTTTTGGGGAATACAGTATTCCGTGATGTCCTTCCGCCCCATCCCAGCTTGTGCTTGTCCTATCATACATGGTGGCAAAGCACCTTTCCGTCCTTCCAGCACCTAAAGGGGACAAGAAACCTGGAAAGGGGCTTCTGACAAGGAAAGGTAGTGGCAGGACAAGGGGAAATGGCTTTGAACTGAAAGAGGTGCAGGCAGGGGGCTGGAAACCCACAGGGGATTGCAACTGGATGAGCTTTAAGGTCTCTTCCAACCCAAATCAGCCTGTGATTCCATGATCCCACCTGGAAGGGGTTAATGAGGCCCCTCATTACTACCCAGGCTGTAATCAAGCACCCAATTAAAAACTGCTGAAGAACAACAGACTTAAAAGGAAGGGTAGAGCTGAACTAAGGGTTTTGGGAGGGTTTTTGCAGTGATGGCTGCTGCTGAAGCTGCATGAACAAGATTGGTACAAAAGGTAAGGAGTCCTTTTGGGTTTTTGAGGCTAACAGGAGGGGAAATAGGTCCCTGGGAGAGATGGGGTCAGAAGGTGGAAGCAGTCTGGAACAGTGAGTCTGGGGTCAGGGGTACAGTGTGCTCCCTGGGGAGCTGCCCAAGCTTCAGAGACTGCATAAGTGTGTTCTTGCCTGGGACATGATACTTGCTGTAGGGTTTAGTGTATGAGTAAAGGCCTTCTCCCTTGCTGAGCCAGCCATTGCTCTGGCTAGCTGTGCTGGGGCAGTGCCATCAGCAAGAGAGATGCAGGCAGAGCATCAGTGCAGGAGTGTGGCCATGCTCTGCGGGGTGTTGGCAAGGTTCTGCTGTAACCTGGCTCTAGAAGATCCTCAGCTGGGAGAAATGCTCCTTCTGTGTGTGCTGGGAGCATGTGTCAGCTAATCCTGCTGGTGAACACCCTGATCCTTTCAACTCCAGGACCCTTGTTTGAGCACCACAGCATCCTGCTTCCCTGTGTGGCTGCTGAGGAGACCTGCTCATTCTCCCCTCTGGCAGGTTCAAGCCATTCCCCTTGGCCTGTCCCTACAGGCCCTTGTCCAAAGCCCCTCTCCAGGTTTCCTGGAGCCCCTTTAGGCACTGGAGCTGCTCTAAGGTCTCCCCTTCAGGAGCCTTCTCTTCTCCAGGCTGCCCCAGCCCAGCTCTCTCAGCCTGGCTCCAGAGCAGAGCTGCTCCAGCCCTTGCAGCATCTCCATGGCCTCCTCTGGACTCTCTTGAGCAGCTCCACGACAAGCAGAGCCCTTTGTGTCTGCACAGGCAGGCTGCAGCCTTTGATAACAGCCCCGTGCTGTCGGGTCTTTCTGCTCTAGCAGTGCTGCTAAACTGTCCCTGTGCCCCATCCCACCCTCCTGATGCAGGTTGCATTGGCTTGTTCAACCAGAACTGGGAAGTGTGGGAAGTCATTAAACTCACGCTGGTGTGGGTCACTAGGAGTGCTTGTGTTTGGTAGTGGTTAAGCTTGTGCCTCCAGCAGCAGCATCTTCTCTCCTGTCCTCCCATTGCAGCAGGTCTGTGTGGTACCCTGTCCTCACAGAGCTGCAGCATCCTGCACAGCAGCCTCCCTGGCATCAATGTGCTGTCATAGCTCTTATAATGGGGGTTATCCCAGTGCTCTTCCTTTGATTTTTTTTGCATTCCCATTAACTCATGTACTGAGGATCCAGACTCCAGATCCCTGTGCTGTTGTCTGCTGAACAGATCCCTGTGTGTTGAAACCCAGCTTTCTGGAGACATTAGGGAAAGGTTGCAGGCCAAGGAAAGGGGAAACGCAAGCTCAGCCCTTGGACACCATGGCACAGCCCCAGCAGCCACTTGTGGTTTTTTGGCATCAAAGAGCTGACCCTACAGTGCAATGCAACCAGGGACTTGGCATAAAGTGTACCAAGAGGGAAGAGATCTGGAATTGGTGGTTGGATGATGTCCTGGGACAGGAAGCTTGGAGATGAGCTGGTGGGAGAAGCTGTGCAGGTGACCTCCTCCTGGCCAGGGCAGGCTGGCATGAGATGGGATGGGGAGAATGAAGTCACAGAGTGGGTAGAAGCCCACCCTGCTGCTGCTTTTCCCATGTCACCATCTTCTGGTAGCCCTTCAGCTGCTTTTGGTGGTCACCGATGGTACCGGAGGTACCATGTAGCTTGTTGTGATCTGGAATAAGGCACTTCTTGCTTCCCTCCAGAAGCTGAACTCCCAACATTAACCTTGCAGCTGCAGCAGTTGAAGCATCCTCTGGATGTTCCATGCTTTGCTTCCAGGAGGTGGGCAGCATTGGCTTGTGATGCCTGCCTTTTCCCAGCTGGCAGAAGGCGCGGAGTTCCGTCTCCGGGCTGCTCAGTATTCCTGCTCTATTTCCGTGCAGTGGGATGATAGGACTTGGTGTGCTAAAGAGAAAAGGGTGGAATTGAACACACTCAAGCCCCTGGCATTCCAAACCCTGATATGAAATCCCTGCTTAGGTTTAAATAAACCTTATGTTTGAGTAAAGGATTACGAGGCAGTGCTGTCCTCATTTCCTGCAGGGAAGTGTAAAAGGGAGTCTTTGGAAAAGTCAGCTTGATGAAGAGCAGGAAGGGCAACCCAGGGATGCTTCCAGCAAGCCTCCAAATACAAGAGGCAGGTGAAGAAATAACCAGTGAGAAATAACATTGGATTACTTCTCAGCCCTACCAGTCTGGGAAAGAAGATCCCTGATGCTTTCCTCTGATGCCGGGTGGAAAGGGCCTGTCTTCTGGTTGTGGTTGATTTTTCTTCAGGTGAAGAACCAGCCCGAGTATCAAGGATCAGAGTATCCCTGCTGCAACCCCTGGTAACGTGGTGGTGGGACTACCAGGGAGTTACTCAGGTCTTGCTGCTGGGGTCGGCTTGCTAATAGCAAAGCTGTGGCAAGTGGAAGGTTTTCCCTGAGCTGAGCTGGCCAGCAGGGATCTGGGAGCTGTGGAACAGGAGATCATGCCAAAAGGGACCCTTCTGCCCTGTATCTGTAAGACCCACCCCCTGGGTGGCTGTACCAACAGGTAGGACTTCATCTTGGTTCAGCATTGGCATTGAATGGAGGGCAGGGAGGGTGCACACGGAGAAGGAAGGCTCATAAACTGATGGAAATGGAGTTTGTTGCTGCTGAGACAAAATGCCTTGACTCTTCCTTTTGATACCTGGAAGGATTTGCCAGATTCTTTTCTACCCACCACCAACCTCCTCTATCTGTCAGCCTACTCCTACCTTTGCTCTACTGCTACAATGGGGAGAAATCAGTGATGGGAGCTGTTGCTCTGTGATGACAGGACAAGGGGTTGGAACTGGATGAGCTTTAAGGTCTCTTCAACACAAACCAGTCTGGGATTCTATGGTTCTATGAACTGGGCACTATTCTGGTGCCACCTCTGCTTTAATCTGCTTCCTAAATGGTCATTTGAGGCACAGCAGGTAAATACCCTATAACGGCTTGGTAATTATGGGCTGTAATAAATTACTGCAGTCACTCGTGGTAGAGGCAGGAGGAGCTGCCACATGGCCTGCATCACAGGCAGGATGAGAGGAGCAGTCACTTGCATTGCAACGGTATTTACCATGTAATTACCTTGCTGCTACATGGTAATCACTCTGCAATTAGATGGTCAACAGGTACTGTCTAAACAAAGAGGAATTAAGTGACATCTCTGTCCTGAGGCTTAAAATATTACAGTGTGGTAAAGGGAGGGGGAATAGAAATTGTAAAGTATCAGTGGAAATGTGATGGATAGAACAACTCCCTGACTTCTCTGAGTTGAACGATGCTGAGAAGGAAGCCTTTAACTTGTTGGTGCCACCCTGGAGAAGAAGGGACTGGTGTTTGTTGCAACAACAGAGACCAGCTCAGCAGCAAGGCTGCATTGCTAGATGCCTCCCTTGCCCGTGCTTCCCTTTCTTCCCTGCTTCCAGATGTGCACCACAGCACTGGGGATGCCCTCACTTGCCTGCTGGGCATCCAGCACGTGTGGGGAAGGGGAGCCTCCTGCTTAGCCCTAGATACCTGTTGTTGGTCCCTGTGATGCTGTGCTGCCCACTCCATTCCTTAGAGTGTGTGGAGAGGCCATTGGCAAAGCAGCAGCGGCGCCTTCTCTGTGCTGCTGCTGCTGCCGTGTTCCCTGCGCTGTGACTTGTCCTCGCCTGACTCCTGATACAACTAATTAGCACCTTGACATTTACCCAGCGAGCGAGGCAAGGCTTGATGCTTGCGAGGGAACAGAAGGCACATCTGTCTGGATGATGATCCGTTTGAAGAGGAGGAACGTGGCTCTGTGGTGTTTATAGCAGGCACTTGGAGGAGGAATTAATTTGCAGGATTTCTGAATGAAAACAATTCCAATCGCTCCTGTGCCCTCTCCCTCCCACGTCAGCTGTTTACAAACTGTTGAGTTGAATCTGTCCCACATGTCCTTTGAACCTACCAGCAACAAAGGGGGGGGGGGACTGAAATGCATCATGAAAAACTAATTAAAAGAATAAAAAAAATGAGAAGAAAATCCTGCCCACGGAGTTCAAACAACTCCTCTTGCTTTAGCTTATACCCATCCTCATGGACTGAGGCAAGTGTCACGAGGACCAGGCTTAATTGACTCCGTTTTGCTCTTTATCCTCATTAAAGAGGGATGTAGTTGTTCATCTCCTGCCTCTTCCCCCTGTACACCTGCCCCTTGAAGGTGCTTTGTGTGAGTTGGTGATTAACTTCATGTGTGTGGCAGCAGACCTGTGGAGTTTGAGGGCACCCAGTTGGGATGGTGGTGGAGCTGGGGGCTTTCCTCCTTCCCAGCCCAGCTGGAGCCTCGCCATGAGTGTTCTGTCCTTGCTCCATAGGAAGGCTATGCCATGGAGGTTTCCAAGGAACTTAAAAAGTGCTTATCCAGATGTATCTGGGGTTTAGAGGGAAGGAGAAAGCCCACAAGCCTATGGTATCATCATCTGCTCTGGGGAGACCCCCCCACTGCAGTCCTGATCCAGCTCTGGGCCAATAACACAAGAGGAATGTGGAGTTGTTGGAGCGAGTCCAGAGTAAATCACTGTTCTATGGCAGCCTGAGTTTCAGATACAAGCAAGCGGAGCTCATCTGCAGCACCACTGGCACTGCATGGCAGTCACCTGCCAACCACTTCTGCATTCCTCTGTACATGTTATTTACCCCCTAAATAGTGCCATTCCTACAGTCACATGAGAGCAGTAGTTGTCCCATCTGTGATGCATTATCACCTAAGGGATAGGTGCCAGGCCTGGGATAAAATCCCAGCCTGGTTTGGGCTGGAAGGGACCTTCAAGCTCCTCCAGTTCCAACCCCCTGCCACAGGCAGGGACACCTTCCACTAGAGCAGGTTGCTCCAAGCCCCTGTGTCCAACCTGGCCTTGAACACTGCCAGGGATGGGGCAGCCACAGCTTCTCTGGGCGCCCTGTGCCAGCACCTCAGCACCCTCACAGGGAAGAACTTCTGCCTAAGAGCTCATCTCAGTCTCCCCTCTGGCAGGTTAAAGCCATTCCCCTTGTCCTGTTCCTACAGGCCCTTGTCCAAAGCCCCTCTCCAGGTTTCCTGGAGCCCCTTTAGGCACTGGAGCTGCTCTAAGGTCTCCCCTTCAGGAGCCTTCTCCAGGCTGACCCAGCCCAGCTCCCTCAGCTTGGCTCCAGAACACAGACAGGTACAATGGTACCTAGATACTCCTAAGTACAATGAGAAAGTGGCAGCACTTTGGACATGCTCCTCCTTTGCAGGCGTCGGCGAGTTCTCAGTGTGGCCCTTAGTCCTATTATAAATAGTGGTGATTGTGTTCCCACCAGCAGCAGGTACCAGATTGACTTACCATGTTATGGGGAAAACACTGGGCTATGGCTTATGAGGGGCTTCATCTGGAATGGGTCTGTGGTATCTCCTCTGCTCATCCCACTGGATGTCCTAATCAGGGATGTCTGCAGAAGGTTGGGCTGATGTGGGATCGTTTAGAGCAAGGATCTGTACTGAGCTGCTGTGTGCTCTGTACCCCCTTCATTAAACATCTGTGTAGGTAATACAAGTCAACACATCTGCCAACAGTGCTTTGAGTAAGGATAAAGCTTTGTTCAGTGGTGAAAGTTAACTTGAGGTGCACAAAAGGAGGGAAGATGAGGGCAGTAACACGTGCAGCAGCAGAAGCTGAATGTTGAAGGCTCTGGGATGGCTCCTCTCTTTTCCCTGTTGTCTTGGCTGCTCCTAGGCAGCAGTGCCCATAGCAACACTGCCTGGTGCAAGCAAGGCTGCAGTGATCCCACGGGCATCCCTATCACGAGAGGGACCTGAGGTAAGGTGCCTTCTGCTGTGGCTTTCCCCCTAAACCCAGCTGAGCAGTGTTCCTGCCAAGCATCCTGTTGGAAGGAGGTGAGGGATCTTTCATCCATCAGGGATGCTGAATGAGAGCTACACCTCTCCTGGCTGTGAATGCAGCGGATCTACAAACCTTCCCCTTTTTTATTAGCAACTTTCCCCATGTAACCACGTTCCTGTGGGTTGGGGTTGAATGAAAAGAAGCTCCTGTTTTAATTTTTGCTGTCAGGAGTAACGGGTAAGTGTAGGAGGAGGAATATTAATCATACTCAGCAGGCATTTTTCAAACTTAGAAACAGCATAAGGAAGGAGCCCAAATGGTTTAAACATTGCGGGGACCATTTGTATGAGAGTCTCATGCTCAGAAACGTGCAGGATACTCTTTTTATTAATTATTTTTGTTCCCCAGGATTTAATTTAAAGGGAAAGTGGTTGCTTTCCCACTGCCTTTCTGCAGCAGGGACCAGGGTCTGCAGCCCTGATGGTCCTCAGAGAGATGGGAGAGAAGTGTGCAGGGGATATCATCCCTCCAGTTAAAAGCTCCATCGAGTCAATAGGGTGTTTCTTTTCTGAATTCATTCTCTATCTGGATGAGAAAGAAAAAGGGAAGAAGGATGGTTTACCTAGGACTGAGGACATCGGCACCCACTGTGTGAGCCTGGGTGAACTGTAGCATAGAATCACACACTGTTATGTGTTAGAAGGGACCTCAAAGCTCATCCAGTTCCAACCCCCTGCCACGGGCAGGGACACCTTCCACTAGAGCAGGTTGCTCCAAGCCCCTGTGTCCAACCTGGCCTTGAACACTGCCAGGGATGGGGCAGCCACAGCTTCTCTGGGAAAAGTCTGTGCCAGCACCTCAGCACCCTCACAGGGAAGAGCTTCTGCCTCAGAGCTCATCTCAATCTCCCTCTGGCAGGTTAAAGCCATTCCCCTTGTCCTGTCCCTCCAGGCCCTTGTCCAAAGCCCCTCTCCAGGTTTCCTGGAGCCCCTTTAGGCATCCTCCATCTGAAGGGTGTGGAGCTACCTGGCCTCCTCCCCTGGCCACGGCTGGCTGAGTTGCCTGAGGGCTGGCAGTCTCCAAAACCGAAACACCTTTATTACGGGTGAGCCAAGGCTACAGCAGGGTCTTCCCTGGGGCAGGGCTTGAGGTGCTGTGTTCCTCTGCTCTGTTTTGTTCATCTATCACAGAAGCCTTTCTCAGAGCAGCAGGAGGCTATGAGGAACATCACTGCACTGATTGCCCTTCTCTTGCATCTCACCGCTGCTGACATTGGTTAAGAGCATCTGACTGGGAACCATCTCCTTAAGCATACAGAAAAGACCTCTTGGTCTTTGGCATAGATTTCACTGTGCCTCAACTATGGGGAAAGAAAAATCATAAAGAAAAAGGAGAAGCAAAAGATAGGAGCTGAAATCCTGCAGGGAATTTTCTCCAACAAAACACAGTGGGGCCTGGTGCTCAGCCAGTTTGTCTCACTGGGCTCCCCACAAGGGCAGCCCTCAGATAGGATGCTGCAGAGCTGGGCTTTCCCAGCAAGAGGATTTCTGCTTTTCATCAGAGGATCATCAAAACAGATGCACGAGAGAAGTGTTTTGGGTTTAAGAGACAAAAGTGCTTCTCCCAGCTTCATTGGCCTCTGTGAAATTCTCAGCCCCTTCTGGTAAGGCATCCCAAACATGATGCCTGCAGGAGGCTGTGGCATTCCTCACTCACAGAAGTTTGAGGCCTGATTCCACATCTGCAAAATTAGTTTATTCTGTTCAATCAGCTCGTGTTCTTTTTTCAGCAGCAGAGGGTTTGTTTGGGTAGAGGAGTACATCCCCCGAGGATGCTGGAGTTAAACAGTAGAGGAAGGGGAAGAAAAAGCTCTTGTGAGACTTTGATCAGGTATCGCTTGACATGAAGAGCCAAAAGAATAAGTTCCTCATGACCTGTCAGTGTGTGCCTGAGCCCAGAACCCCCCCGTGTGCTGGGCTGCACCCCCAGAGCAGGAGCAGCAGGTCAGGGAGGGGATTCTGCCCCTCTGCTGTGCTCTGGGGAGACCTTAGAGCAGCTCCAGTGCCTAAAGGGGCTCCAGGAAACCTGGAGAGGGGCTTTGGACAAGGGCCTGTAGGGACAGGACAAGGGGAATGGCTTGAACCTGCCAGAGGGGAGATTGAGATGAGCTCTGAGGCAGAAGCTCTTCCCTGTGAGGGTGCTGAGGCGCTGGTGCCCAGAGAAGCTGTGGCTGCCCCATCCCTGGCAGTGTTCAAGGCCAGGTTGGACACAGGGGCTTGGAGCAACCTGCTCTAGTGAAAGGTGTCCCTGCCCGTGGCAGGGGGTTGGAACTGGATGAGCTTTAAGCTCC
This sequence comes from Strigops habroptila, assembly GCF_004027225.2. Classification (NCBI taxonomy): domain Eukaryota; kingdom Metazoa; phylum Chordata; class Aves; order Psittaciformes; family Psittacidae; genus Strigops; species Strigops habroptila. The sequence goes on from NC_044281.2 coordinate 4,864,904, forward strand.
CTTCAACCCAAACCAGGCTGGGATTCTATGATGAATTGTGGTATCTGAAGTTTGCAAAACTCCCCAAACCTGTTGTTTTGCTCAGAATACCTTTCTAAGAGGCTGTGGACCCTCCTTAAGTTTTGCCCCCCCTGACAGCAGCATTCATTGTAGCAGCACGAAGAGCAGCAAGATGTACTGTGCCGACAACGGCCGTGTCCCTCAATGAAAGCTTCCTACGTGTGTATTGGGAGATTATCCAATCAAATTCCATGCTGCTCTGAAAGGTGCGCATTTAAAACATGACTAACTCTGAGAGATGCTATTATTCTATTTTATTCTCCAGCTTGTGAGTAATGTCCCATTATAAATGGGGATGCATTCAGGAAAACATCATCTGCCTGCTGGAGCGTGGGCTCCTCAGCACGGGCAGCGTGTGGTGGCACGTGGCTGCGAGTGTGGTGGTTCACATCCTGGTCAGCTTCATCCCATGAGTCCTGAGCTGGTCCGGAGCTCTTCTTGCTGCCCTATAGCTCTGGTTTGGGTGGGTTTGATGGCCATCAGCACACTGCAGGGATGGTGATCTGCAAGCCGAGGTGGAAAATGATGGGTACTGGCATTTTTGTGCAGGTCATCGCTGGAATGAATCTTGTTATGAAGAGAGCTTTATGGCCTTCACAGGGGATGTGCAAGCCTGCTGCATGCTGTATCTTCTCAAAGCACTGGGGTTTGTTCTAGCTGAATATCACAGAACTCTGGGTGATGGGAAAGTTCATGAGAACAGGGGATGAACTGCCTGCTTTCCTGCCTCCCCAGCTAGGGCTTTGGGTCCATCTAGGCTGTGCTGCTCCTCTTTATGCCACTCAGATATAAAAGCTCTTTACCTCCTTGCCCAAGTCCTATATATCCCACTATAAAGGAATCTTCTTGTGTGTGTGTAAGCCAGGCACCTCTCTGCTATTAGAGATGTCTGTTGTCATCCACCTACTGTGTTCTTTCTCCTGCGGTGCTGAGCACTTGAATTTCTGGGGTCTTCATGACAAGGTGAATGGCTGATCTCACTTCTTTGTGTGGGAAGGGCTCAGGTTTTGCAAACCCTCTTGTCCAGGGCCACCTCCCTTGCAGCCGGTACAGCCACCACGTCCATGGAGTGTTGGGCATGCTTTAAGCCACTGAGCAAACCAAATGCCTCCTCTCTAAGTAAAAGCCTAGATATGTGTCTGCCTGATCAGGGCTATTGTGTCATTTCTGCAGGAGATAAAGATGTCAGAGAGCAAGCATGTGGTGGGAGTTATGCCTTTGGAGGTGCCTATGGGAGGTGGTGGCAATGAGGACTGGGCAGTTTGCTTTGCAGAGCTGAGCCTATGGGAGCTGGCAGCAGTGACATTGCCCGGCCCTTGGTTCAGGCTCTCTCCAGGTCTCCATCCTCAGCCTTCAAACATTCCTTCTAAACAGAGATCCCAAAGCGCACAGGTACCTGTGCAAGTGGTCAGTGCTGGCCAAGTGGCTTCTTTTAAGTGCCATCTTGCCCAGTTTTTTGGCATCTGCTGGGATTTTTGGCTGTTTCTAACCCCTGGATGGAGAGCGGTGGCAATGCCCTTCCCCAAGGCGCTGGTGTAACCCAGCCACTCTGTGCTGCTGCTCAGCATCCCTGCTTCAGGGTCCATCCACTGGACATCCACAACATCTTCTCTCTTCTGCCTCATGCAAAAGGAAACGAGATGGCTTTTATCTTCCAGGCTTTTATTTTCCCTTCACCTCCTGCTGCGGAGGTTTTGGATGGGTTGGGTTTTTTTCCTCCTTTTTTTTATGGTTTATATTGTTGGAACAGATATTTCCTCTCCTGGTTCTCTTTTAAAAAGGGAAAGAGAACCTGCATCCATCCCCCTGAGGTGTTATTAAGCTGAAAGGCTGGTGATTTGACTGTGAGGCATGCTTGCACCTCCCACACTCGTGCAGTTGGTGACGCACGCCGCAATGAATGGAGAGGGTATGAATAAACCTAGCGTTTGCTCCTTGCCTGCCATCCCCAGAAAGAAGGGGGTGGAGGAAAGAAGGAGGGAAATCTCTGTCCGGGCATGCAATGTTAAGAGCTGTTTTCTATATAGTCAAAGGGATGCTTGCCAAAACATCTCCATTATGAGATAGGTCCTCTTTGTGTGGTGGCATGAGGGTTGGACTCTCATGGAGCTTATGGGACGGCTGCAAGGCTGGTCTCATCTCATCAGTGTACACTGCTGGACTCAGAGCAGCTTCCAGTGTCTGAAGGGGGCTACAAGGATGCTGGAGAGGGACTCTTCATCAGGGACTGTAGCGATAGGACAAGGGGTGATGGGTTCAAACTGGAACAGGGGAAGTTCAGGTTGGATCTAAGGCAGAAGCTCTTCCCTGTGAGGGTGCTGAGGCGCTGGCACAGACTTTTCCCAGAGAAGCTGTGGCTGCCCTATCCCTGGCAGTGTTCAAGGCCAGGTTGGACACAGGGGCTTGGAGCAACCTGCTCTAGTGGAAGTTGTCCCTGCCCGTGGCAGGGGGTTGGAACCGGATGAGCTTTAAGGTCCTTTCCAACCCAAACTGGTCTGGGATTCTATGGCTGGTCCACATGGTCTGTGGCTCTCCACCACCTCGTGCTTCTTGCTGACTCTAGACTTGTAAATGATGGGAAAGAGGTTTCCATCTCTGTTGTACAGCTCCTGGCACACTGTTGTATGGCTCCCAATGATGCAAGGTTAAGATTTTGAGTTCAAATAATCTGTCTTTTTGCTGTAATGGTCAATATTGTGGCTCTCCAACAGCATATCCCAGGTAACGGGGTTCCTCCTTTCCCTGATGGATGCCAGTCCCAGGGGTTCTTGAGGAATGGAAATGTATGGTCCTGCATGCGAAACGGGGACATGCATAGGCTGATGGGGGTGGAAGTGGAGGACAGGGAGGTGGCACAGGCTGAGCTGAAGGATTCGTGCATCTCCTGCCTGCATGAGAATAGTCCCCACAACAAAGCAGCAAACGGGCTGTTGGGTACCTGGGCCCCACCGTGCTGAATAGATGGCTTGAAATGGCTGAGCTGGAATAGGAGGTAGGCTTCCTACAGCACAGAAAGGATCAGACCCTCCTCCTCCTTGCAGTGTGTGCTCCAGCCCCAAGAATTCTTCTTCCCTTGGGGGAAATAGCTGAAATACTGAATAATGAAGCACTGGCACTTGTTTTCACTTGGTTTTGACTTTTCCTGCCCCTCATCCCCACCCCTTGTCTTCCTGCATTTCCCTACATGCCAGTGACCTGTTACCTGTCGTGGTGTGGTGCTGGGAGCTGATGTGCTATAGAGTGAAAGGCCTGTAGCGAGATGAGAGGGCATTTAGACCTCTTGCTTCTGGTTCAGGCCACGCAATCCCCACTCGAGTGGAGCAGCACTTCGCTTTGAAAGACATCAGTCCTTTCTTCTTTTATTCTTTTCTTTTTGCCAGGATTTTTGTGTTGCTCATGTCAAATGTTGCATCTTTAGTCCGCCTTGGAAAGCTCTACCTGTAACGTGCATCCTGGCAGCTTCTCCCTTCCAGAGAGCACTCCTCCAGCAGTGCCAACCCGACAGAATCATAGAATAGAATCACAGACAGGTTTGGGTTGGAAAGGACCTTAAGATCACCCAGTTCCAACCCCCTGCCACAGGTAGGGATGCCTCCCACTAGACCATGTCACCCAACGCTCTGTCCAATGTCCCATGCCTCAGCAGGGGAAGGAAGTAGCATTAAAGATGAAGCTTGGATGTAGCTGTATCATAGCTGCATGTCCATCACTCATGGGCAAGTGTGTTTTATGCCTCATATTTTGTGCCTCAGACTGTTTTTAATAATTGATATGAATACTTTACAGCAGAGGAAATGGACAGCAGGCCATCATTTACACACCACATCAATAATAAATGGAGCAGTGCCAAAACACATCAATAACAAGCTTGTTTGTTCTCTTATGTTCACAGTGATCCAGCCCTAAGGAGGTAGAGCATGGGCAGGTGATCAGGCTAAGGAACCAGCAGACAGAGAGGGACCTGCTGCGGAAGCACAGGGGGATAGCGTAGGACAGTGCTGCTCTTTGGAAGTCTCAGAGTTGTACAAAGCTCTGCGTGCTGTGTATAAGGTACACATGTGCTATTTCCCTCAAGAAGACCTTTATTTTCTGCTTAATGCTGGAAACTCAATTGAGCAAATGGTTTGTGACCCAAATACAGACCCACATTGCTGGCATCATCCCAGCAATGAACACAGCAGATGCTGAAACATCTGTGCTAACTGCACTGTTGTGGGCTCCCAGGTAGCATGAGCTCGGCATGGGGGCAGAGTTTGCTTGGCACCTGCCTGCAGAAGACCACATTAAATGCACCCCATGTTAAATGCACCCCACATTAACTATGGGAGCATTTAGAGGAACATTTTTCTCCCCATCAGGCATGTAATGCATGAGCAGTGCTAGTAGGCATCCAGGTCACAGGCTCAGCCTAGAGCTATCCAAAGTTAAACTCCAAAACATACACAGTGTAGATGTAGAGCAACTGTTGAACTCTACAAGCCCGATGCTTTGGTGCAGCATTGCTGATCCATGTAGATATAGACTGTATCTGCCTGAAGTCTCTCTGGTCAGCTCCTCAGCAGAGGATAAATGGGTAGTATGGAGCATGGGGAATTATCATCTTAGCTCATGTATCTGTTAGATCTTGTAGTTCCTCATTTCTTGTGGTCTTTGAACCAGTTTCCAACTTCTTTGTGTGTGGTTGCTGTAAAGGAAGCTTGTGGGTCCATGTGCAATGCTCTGTTATTCTTTATTGCTCATGTAATTTATGTCTTTTCTCTGCCCTGCATCAAACCGCAAGTGTTTTCTGGGCTCTTCTGCTTCTAGCATTGGCCTCAATCAAACCTGCTGGCGTTGTACCTGGTGTTGGTTTTCTCCTGTAACCCATGAACATCTTCAGATCTGCACAAGCTATGCTGCAGGCATCTTTTTCCAGAAGTCTTAGTGCTGAAACCATGATGCTCACACCAGCTGAGCTGTCTTTCTCCTTCCACATCGGTCAATCTGCGCCTTGTCCCTTCTGCACAAGTGGTTCCTCTTTACCTTGTTCTCCTACCCTGGCTATTTGCAGGCATTCCTCTAGAATTAGACCTCCAAATCCTTCTCCCTTTGCAGGAATCCCCCCCCAGAGCCAACATCTCCAAAGAAGTTGTTACAGATTCAGCATTAACTGGAGGGGTTTCTGATTTGTACCTTGCTAATCCCATTTCTATCTCTTGGTGTAGTAAAGCCCGGTACCCCTGCAGCCTTGCTCTGCCCTGCCTACTGGTCTAGGTGGTTCTTACCACAATTGGCTGTTCAGGTAATGCAATAGCATCCCTTCTCACTCTGACCCCTTTGGCAGGCCTAGCAAATAGTTCTTTTCCACACCTCTGTTGCAGTTCTGGATGTATTTTGTACTCAGACCTTTCTGCAGTAAGACATTTGTAGAAACCCTTGGTGCTGAGGAGCTGAGCTCTCTCTGCTGGCTTTTTGTTCTGCTTTCTTAGCCCACAAGCTTCGTAGACATGAAAAGGAGAAGGAGAAAAAACCTGGAGAAGGTAGAGACAGCAGGAAGCCAGGGTTTCTGACCCAGCTGCTCTTTGAGCTCATCTATTTTAATAGGCACCCCAGAGTGCTTGCTGTCAGCAAGGCGAGAGCCCGAGACTCTTCCAGGCTTGTAACATGCATCAGAGCAGGTGATGCTGCTGGCATTGCAACCACCAGATCTGAGAATGTCTCCGAGTCCTCCTGGAATAGCCTTTGACATTAGTATTTGAGTGGGATTGATGCACCCCTAGCAAGCTTGCTGATGACGACAAGCTGTGTGGTGCAGGAAGGGAGGGATGGGATCCAGAGGGACCTGGACAGGCTGAGAGAGCTGGGCTGGGGCAGCCTGGAGAAGAGAAGGCTCCTGAAGGGGAGACCTTAGAGCAGCTCCAGAGCCTAAAGGGGCTCCAGGAAACCCAGAGAGGGGCTTTGGACAAGGGCCTGTAGGGACAGGACAAGGGGAATGGCTTGAACCTGCCAGAGGGGACATTGAGATGAGCTCTTAGGCAGAAGCTCTTCTCTGTGAGGGTGCTGAGGCGCTGGCACAGACTTTTCCCAGAGAAGCTGTGGCTGCCCCATCCCTGGCAGTGTTCAAGGCCAGGTTGGACACAGGGGCTTGGAGCAACCTGCTCTAGTGGAAGGTGTCCCTGCCCGTGGCAGGGGGTTGGAGCTAGATAAACTTAAAGGTCCCTTCAACACAAACCAGTCTGTGAGTTTATGATTCTGCTCATTGCTTCAGGGTCCATTCGGTTTCCACACCAGAAGAGAAACAGTTCCTAAAAGCTTCCTGCAAGCTGAGTCTGAGTTCATGCTTTTTTATGCGTACACCTTCCTGCTACCCCAAACTACATAACCCATTCTTCCTAATGCAGTGTGTTTCTGCAGGAGCTGGAGCTGGCATCTTGAAGAGAAGAGCACCCTGATGGTCAGCTGCTCCTGGCACTCTGCTGTGTTACCTGCTCCTTGCAGCTTCTATCAACTGTGAGAAACTCTCCAGAGATTCAAATGGTAAGGAGGAACCCTCGTGTGCTTATGTTGAAATGTTTCATGGACTCAGTTTGGCTTCAAGGAAGGGAACCCAAGCAGATTTCCATTGGGTGCCTACCTCTTTTCTCACTGCTTTCCTTCCTCTGGCTGCCTGCCGGGGAGAAGAGATGCCCCAGCATCTGTTTCCAAAGCTCTTTGCTCCTGGGCAAGGTGCTTCTCCTCCTCAAGCTGCCTCCCCTTCATAGTATCATAGAATCAACCAGGTTGGAAAGGACCTTTAAGCTCATAAAATCCAACCGTTCCCCAGCACTGCCAAGGCCACAGAGAAGGTTTAAAAGAAGAAAACCCAGACCTTGACCTAACCAAAACCCCCCGAAACTTTACTCTGTTGCCAACTCCCCTTTGAAAAGGAAGTACTCTTCTTTCCATGTAGCAATAACAATGCCCCCCCTTTGCTGTCTGTAATTGTTAAACCTCTTTCCTGTGATGCCTTGGTGAGTCTCTGCAGATCCGAAGTAGTTTGATGTATATTTTCAGGCGTGCTCTGCCATTTCTTTGCCAAGGATATTTTTAAATCACCATTATTTTGGTCAGACAGAGGAAAAGCCAAGTTCTTTCTATTGCTGGCTGTGCAAATCCTGTTCCCGAGGCTGTGCTGAAATGGCTGATGCCAGGATGCAGACAACGGTGTTTTTGGCACTGCTGGGAGGTGTAATTGCTCTTGGCAGGGGGAGCCCTGCTGTTTATTTCATCTCTGCTCATGGCAAGGGGTAGGTGAGGAAGGGAGGGATTAATGCTTGCTACAGGGGACAGAATAAAAGGAGATAAATTGACTGGTTTGGAAGCACTATAAACAGTGAGGGGGGGGAAAAGCACATTGACATTACCTTTTCTACACATCTTTGTCTTTCGAAGGGCTTGTGCCTTCCTATCCTGTGCAGAATTGCTTCCTATCTCTGCAAAAGCTCTTTTCCTTACTGTGGAATAGTGGGATTTTTTGAAGGATGTTACTGGACGCGGGAAAGCGAGTCAGATGTACAGAATTTAAACGGAACTTATAGCACATTGCACTGAGATATGACAATTTTACTGGGGTACTGCAAGGGAGTTATGGTTACAGCTCATATCACAGGCTGCGAAGTGATGGATGAAACTGTGAGCACCATGCAAGACAAAAGCATTATGTGATCTGGGTGGTCATAAAGATACTGTTAGTGCCATCTGTTTACAAAACCAGCAACCTGCTCTAGTGAAAGGTGTCCCTGCCCATGGCAGGGGTTGGAACTGGATGAGCTTTAGGGTCCAGGGTTGTTTCCAACCCAAACCAGTCTGGGAACCTATGGAAGAGCATTGCTACCTGTTGGATGGTACTCGAGCTACCAGCGATAGGGTTAATAGAACTTGTTTTAAACTAGCATAGGTGGTCTAACCATGAATGGTGACTTAGATTACATCCTGAGATGTCAGTATCATCAATGGCAGCTCCCATCTTGAGGAAGTCTTCATGGTAGCCTTTTGGTTGTTTTTCCAAGTGGTTTTGGATCATAACAGGGTATGAAGTGTTCTACTGTCAGTAAACCGTCAGCGCAGGCAGCTCTCAGCAGGTATCTGGTAACACAAGAATCAAATGCAAGTGGTTTTAGGGATCTGTGGATTCAGATTTACAACTGCTTTAGCAATCTAGAAAGAGCAAATAGTAAAAGATGCAAGTGTCTGCAAATTTAGGGTGCAAAAGGAGGCAGGTACATGGTGTATGACCACTAAGATGCAAGAACTGTAGAAGAGTTAACTGGTAAAGGCACTGACCTTTTAAGACCACAAGTGTTTCTGGTCGGAGGCTCTGGAAAGCAATAGTAAGGGCTGGTGGCTACAGGCTTAACAGCTCAGCTGAGCAGTGAGGACAATATTCCCACGTGCATCCCCTGATTTATCTCTTGCCTGTTCTTGTCAACTTCCAAAGCCAGACTGACTGCAGAGGGGACTCCTGTGGCCAAGCTTCTTGTGCAGGTTGCCTGAGGAAGGAGTTAAGCAGAAAACAGCTTTCTCCTATAATTAACTTGCAAGGGAAAGGCTGTTTTTCAGTCGTGCCAGTTGGGACCACTGAAGGAGACTGGTTTCCTACTGTCAAGGAATAACTGATCACAAGAGAATCTGTCTTAAAACAGCTGGAAATAAATTGACTGGGAGGGAAGTGAAGATGCTGCTCTGCACCTTTTCAGCTTCTAAAGAGGTTTCTCTTCCTCATAGCTTGAGTCCTGGCTCCTTAAAAACAGCAATTGCTGCAGCTCAGGTGGGTTATTTGCCAGAACCATAACTGGGGGGGTCACCCAGGTGGGATCAGTACACTCACTGCTTGCTGCAGGAAAGAGAGCTTGTGATGGGACTGGGCTAAAGACAGCCCCTGCCTATCCATACGCTGATATCAGCTGGAGCAGGGAATGGTGTCAGGGAGTTTTCAGTCGTTTGTCACCAAACTGTGCATTTCATCCAAGTCTTGCAGCTCCTTGGTTTTGTCTCAATCCAGTCTGAGATGTTTCCCTGTCCCCACATTCCCAAGACCTTATCCTTTCCAGCATAATTTCCTGAATGGACACAAGCACACTGCAGCCACTACTGTAGCAATGACAGGCTGAGAGAGCTGGGCTGGGTCAGCCTGGAGAAGAGAAGGCTCCTGAAGGGGAGACCTTAGAGCAGCTCCAGTGCCTAAAGGGGCTCCAGGAAACCTGGAGAGGGGCTTTGGACAAGGGCCTGGAGGGACAGGACAAGGGGAATGGCTTGAACCTGCCAGAGGGGAGATTGAGATGAGCTCTGAGGCAGAAGCTCTTCCCTGTGAGGGTGCTGGGGCGCTGGCACAGACTTTTCCCAGAGAAGCTGTGGCTGCCCCATCCCTGGCAGTGTTCAAGGCCAGGTTAGAGTAAAGAGTGGATAGCCCTTGGCTGCTGTATTTTTGCATAGCAGCATCTCGTGCTGTGGGCAGGGATCCCAGAGTTCCCTGATAACAGCAATCAGGCCATCAGAGGAAAACATTGAGCTAGTTTTGTTTGCAGTGTGATGATATCACCTTTCCATCCCAAAGAAATACAGTCCTGTGATGGTTAACAAAGCCTTTGTGTCAGCAAGAACGCAGTGTAAACAAACATACATAATGCTCCGTAATACATGTCCTTGGGCACAGAACCTAAGGCATAGCAGTAGATCACCACAAGATATAGCATCTATTGTCGTAGTATCATAGAGCAGCTTCTGACAGAACTAACATGATCTGTGGGCGCATTTGGCTATCTTGAAGGAAATAGTCCCCCCACTGGAATAAATCCCATCCTTTCACCAGAGTCTCTCTTTTGGACTTAGAGTCTTGTCTGGCAGCGGGTGCACAGTGGGGTTGTTTCGATTACTTAGTTGTTAGCACATGAACACTTCACTGCTAGTCCAGAGACTGAGTCCTGTGCTCGCCCAGTGGGTTCCTGAGCCTGTTTCTCCTCAATTCAAGACACCTCTTCCTCCTGCTCTTCCAGAATAGGTTGTTATGGACCCATTAGGCCATCTCTCCAGCCCCAGAGGAGATGAGCTGTTTCAGCCTTGGATTTCAGGGCAGGTTTGCCAGGCTTCACATGAGATGTGTGCCTCTTCTCTCAAGAGCTGCTTTCCAGATGTGCTTTCTGCACTCTTTCAGCCATGCTTTTGCCAAAGGGCTTTGATTTTTCTGCCATATATGTATCCAAGCACTAAAATCAGGTCTCCTTCTCTTCCTGCAGGTTCCTGTGTAGCTTGTTATTTGCCAGGGCCTCTTTGGTTTCAGTGCCCACTGAATGCAGCCCCTTGTCCTCATAATGCAACGTGTGCTTTTGTTCCTACAATGCAGATACTTGCATTTGGTTGCCTTGAAAAATACATGTTGTTCTGTGGAGCCCAGCTTCCCATGTCTTCCAGATTGCTCTGCAGCGTTTCTGTCTGTCAAGCTTCTTACATTGCACCCAATCAATCTGACATCTGAGCCTCACTTGCTGGGAAATGGAAAGCATAGTAAATATTTCGGAGTCTGTGCAAAATGAGTTGGCGGTCTCCATTCAGTTGCTTTTAGGCAGGTGTTTGCATATATTCCCTAAGACCACTCTTAGATTTGGCACCTGATCTTGCGCTTCCAGGTGGGCACCGTGTCAGGAGTTGGGGCTGGATCCTCTACCTGCAAAGCTCAACAGCAAAGTGATGCTCATCCCTCAAAGAAACCCATCGCCCCATGGGCTTCCTGCACCTGAGGAGGGGAGATGGGACCACAGTACTATGGCTGGATCAGAACACTCAGGAATGCTGCTGCCAGCATGCTGGCTATTTGGAAATTATGCCAAGGCCTTCAAGCAACTACCCCCGTGGTTAACTTTGTGATTGGATCTAAACATATTCCATGGATTCACTTGAGGGCTGTGCCAGTATCTGTTGACACCAACAGGAATCTTTTGATGGACTTCAGTGAGCACTGAAGGTGTTTCTACACAGTGGGATCTTAGTCCAGGTTTGTTTTCGCAAGGAGGAGGTGTGAGGCTGCACCTCGAATCCTGTCAAGAGAGACATTGAGGTGCTGGAGCGGGGCCAGAGAAGGGCACCGGAGCTGGTGCAGGGCCTGGAGCACAAGCGTGATGAGGAACGGCTGAGGGACCTGGGGGGGTTTAGTCTGGAGAAGAGAAGGCTCAGGGGGGACCTTCTCGCTCTCTGCAACTGCCTGACAGGAGGATGGAGCCAGGAGGGGGCTGCTCTCTGCTCCCAAGGAACAAGGGATGGGACAAGAGGAAACGGCCTCAAGCTGCACCAGGGCAGGTTTAGATGGAGCTGAGGAACAATTCCTTCCCCAGAGGGTGCTCAGGCATTGGAACAGGCTGCCCAGGGCAGTGCTGGAGTCACCGTCCCTGCAAGTGTTCACACCCCGTGTAGCCGAGGCCTCAGTGCCATGGGTTAGTGGTGGCCTTGGCAGTGCTGGGAATGGTTGGACTGGATGAGGTCTTAAAGGTCTTTTCCAACCTGGTTGATTCTGTGATTAATAGTGGAGTCAGGACTGTGCTCAGTGATCTTAGGTACATAAATGCAACATCCTCTTCCTTGAACCTGTTGTGCAGAGCTCAAGTCTGCTTTGCCAGGCAGCCTTCTACCTCAAGACATACAACTTCTTTCTCTGTGCTGTGCTCACAGCAGCACCTCTAGCTTTCCAACCTCCTGGCAGAGTTAAGCACCAGCTTCACCCAGACCAGCATCCCATATTTTCTAAATGGAAGAATTAGACCAGGCAGCTGCATCCATCAGCCTCAGCCCTGCCTCCAGCTACCCCTGGACCAGACTGGCTTGGTGGGAATCCACAACGTCTTTCAGCCTGTGTGCTGATTGCAGACATAGATGCAGTCAGAATTTCTCCATTAAATGGATGTTCTGGGAAATGTCTGGCAAATCATAGAATCCCAGAGTGGTTTGGGTTGGAAAAGACCTTAAGGCTCATCCAGTTCCAACCCCCTGCCATGGGCAGGGACACCTTCCACAGCTGTGAGCAGCAGTGAAACTGTGCATCTCTGCTCTGGCCAAAGCAGAAATGAGCACATACTGAAACATCCCAGTTACCTCTGGATCACCAGCCTCAGCTAGCATTAGCTTTGTACCTTCTGCTTTCCTGCTCTTTCTTGCTTTTCGTTACCTCTGATTGTGCAAGAACCTTCCCTCTTGTCCCAGATTACTAGAAACATTGTGGGAAATCCAAAAAGATCAGAGCAATTGTCTCCTTTATCCGTGTGCTTGCTGACCCCTTCACCATAGTGTGGAGAGGCAAAACCTTCCCTTGCAGAAATCATGCTGGTTCCCCATAGCTATATCCTTCTTCATCCATCTGTCTTGCCTTTTCAAATGCAACATTCCAGGCCAGGTTCTAAGGCAGGTTGGGATGATCTGTTACAAGTCTGGTAGGTAGCTCAATCATTTAACCTCTAATTTCATTTAGAAGGCATAAATGACTTTGCTAATGAGAAAGAATTGATTGCAGTGACTTGATTATTGTCTATCTGTCCAGCCTTTTCTCCAGACACTCCACACCCAGGGTCCTGTCTCCGATTGCCCCCATCAAGCAAGAGATTGTGAGAAACATTCCCCTTGCTCCAAAGCCTCCTTTTCCCCAGCTGCATGCTTTAGAAGTTACATCCATGCCTCAATCCTATTGACTTCAGTGTTTTTTGGGGAAGCTATATTTAGAGGAACTGTTTTGAACCACTGGCTCCATCAGGAACGCATGCTAGACATTATCTCCCAGGCTTCTCTTCAGTGCTTTCCTTTCTGTACTAATTATGCTCAGATCTAAAGTTAATCTGTGAACCACCAGAGCAGCTGTATGGACGCTCAGTGAGCTTTGTGCAATAGCTCTGTGAGTGGATGTTGAATGGAAGGTGTTCTGCTGGCTCTAGCAAACCCTCCTTGTAAGCTCCTAGTTTACTGAGCTATTCTCTTTATGTTCAGCTTACCTTCCACTCTTTTGGCTCACTGCCTTTGGAGCATGCTTGCTTGTCTGGCTTCCACAACTGGCCATGGGAGTAGAAGCATGGAAAACGTGCTTTGCTTTGGTTTTTAATCTGCGTCATTTTAAGAATGGGCATCAAACAGTACAGTGGGAAGGAGCAATGATGTGTTCCCATCACCACGCACCTCCTGGTTTGATGGAAAAGTGATGGAGATCCACTCACCTCTTTTTTAGGCAGAGAAGCAGCTGGCCAGAAATGAACTATAAGGAGAGGGATTTCTGAAGCCATTCCCTGGCAATTCCTTATGATCTGTTCATCTCTTTGCTCACTGTTTGGGAATGAACTGATTATCTCTCTTCTGAGTGGTAGTAACTAACGAAGGGACTATGGTGAGGTCAGTTTGGTTCTGTGCTACTGCCATGTCCTTCAGTCCTTCTGCAGCTCTTTGTAGAGAGCACTGATTTCTGCTACTTTAAGTAGTACTTTGAGTACTTTTTCTTTATCCTCCCAAAATCTCCCTTATGTTTCATTCCCAGATTCTTCATGGGAGAAGAATGGGAGAACAACACATGTCACAGCCCAAACTGCTGTGGGGTTCCACTGTGATTCCCTCAGCTGTGAAAATAACCATTTATTCCTACCTGTCCCTTCCTATTTCCTACCAGGTTGGAATTCACTTGAGAACCTTTCTTCTAATCCCAGGAGAGATTAATTTCCTAGGAGCCCCTGGTGAGGGAGCTTTTGAGAAACCAGAGAACACTGTATCAAATGAAATGTCCCTACTCACACATGCATTGGTGCCCACAAAGAATTCCCCAGAAGGCGTGATTCCAGCTACCAAAAGCATGGGTTTTTTAATCCCAGGATACTAATTATTAATAGTGCTATTCCATAGCCTCTACCGCTTTGCTCGGTGTTAAAACTCAGTGGGAAGTAGCTCAATGAATTCCCCTTTGGATTAGTTCGGTTTGGATGGGTTTTTTTCTTGTTTAACTGGCTACTTCCCTTGTTCAGAGTTGATGTCATGTTATTCCTGGGTTATCCCTCATCTGCACTCGTGAAGGGAAAATGTCATACCTGAATGTGAAACTATGCTAACCTGCCAGAGGGGAGACTGAGATGAGCTCTTAGGCAGAAGCTCTTCCCTGTGAGGGTGCTGAGGCGCTGGCACAGGGTGCCCAGAGAAGCTGTGGCTGCCCCATCCCTGGCAGTGTTCAAGGCCGGGTTGGGCACAGGGGCTTGGAGCAACCTGCTCTAGTGGAAGGTGTCCCTGCCCGTGGCAGGGGGTTGGAGCTGGATGAGCTGAGGATTAACACCAATCCTGTAGCTGCTCAGTGTGTCTGATCCTGCCTATTTCTAGGGCTACTGACTGTTTGCTGGGACAGGTAAAGAAAGCCTTCCAGCATCAGTCCTTTCCAGAAATGCAATCAAGCTTTTATTCCACCATAATCAATGCAGAGATGGCCTCAACAGCTTGTGTGCTACAGAAAGCTGTAGTCTCAGGATCCTTCTGGGTCCTCTAACAGCTGCCTATTCCTTTCCTATCAGTGATGTATTTATGTAGCATCTGTGGCAAGGCTCTATGGCCTTGCTTTCCTCTGTTTAAAAGGTGATTGAATGTTCCACGAGGTGTAGGAACACTGTTAATGTAGACAAGCTATCTCTGTTTCAGAAGAGCTGTGCTCTTGAGTCTGCAATGGGCAGGCTGGCAGACATCTAAGTGTTTCAGCAGTTCTTTGAAGCCACATGTTTCGGGGCTTTCCCACTCCCTCCTCATTCCCATTGTCACTTTTTGTTTCCCCCCATGGAGGATATTTAGTGGTTTCAGGAGAGATACCACCAAGGGCTATCCCAGCGTGGAACTTCTGCAATCCTGAACCGCTCTCTTAGAGTTCCCAGGGCTGGATTCAATTGACAACAGGCTCTGCAGCCAACCCCCTTGGACTGCACATGTGTTTATTTAAATGTCAGTGGCCCACACAAGCTGAATACCTATTAGCTGGAGCATGCATAAAATCCAGAGCACAGCTACAGTTCATATTTATCGTTCAAAGTACAGATCCCTTTATTGTTGTCATTTCAGTACCCTTGTATTTATGGTATTATTCAGTCAGCTCTGAGAAGTTAACTAGCACTTTGCAGTGTTTCTTTACTGCAAGGGTATAATATCTGTCTATAATAAATATATAGGTAAGGGATTTGAAGGGTGGGGGAAAAAACCCACCCCAAACAAACCAGCAACAACATATTGCATGTGAAAACTTTACTAGGCAAGTAAAACATTCCCTGCCAGAGCTGTGGAAAAAGCCAGCAAGCTGGTATCATCTGGAGTCCGTTAATGAGCAGGAGATGTGTGCCTCCACTCGAGTTTTCGACTGCTTGAGGGCTTTTTGTCATTCTCCAGCATTTCTGTACCTCACTCTCTTTAAAGCTCCC
Source organism: Strigops habroptila (assembly GCF_004027225.2). Lineage (NCBI taxonomy): Eukaryota > Metazoa > Chordata > Aves > Psittaciformes > Psittacidae > Strigops > Strigops habroptila. The sequence goes on from NC_044281.2 coordinate 4,880,380, forward strand.
ATGCAGGCTTGAGATGTAGTGATACAGGCTGTAGGAAGGTTTTTTTAGGAGGTCTGCTGGGAGCTGAGGGCTTCAAGGCATCTGGACTGGGTGTTAATGCTGCTCTTCTGCTGTTGGGACTTTGTGTATTATTCACATACAGAAAAAATACAAGTGCCTCCAGAGCCGTGCTAGTGAACTTGAAGAATGCAGAGAGAAAAAGTCTTGGGTACCTGATAGATAGAAACCTGCCTTGTTTCAACTCTAACAGTTGGCTTGGTGAGGAAGCATCCAGCAAAACAGACAGATACTTTGTGCTGAAAGTAAAGTTATTTCAAGTTGATTTTAAATTGCGCTGGCAACATTCACCTGTGATCTTTATGTTAGTTTGGAGTGACGATGCTCAAGGCCAGGTTGGACAGGACTTGGAGCAACCTGCTCTAGTGGAAGGTGTCCCTGCCCGTGGCAGGGGTTGGGACTGGATGAGCTTTAAGGTCCCTTCCAACCCAAACCATTCCATGATTGTATGATAATGCTTACATTTGATTTGAGATAGTAACAGTTTAATTACAAAGGGAAAAAACAAGTCCTTTGTATTTGGCTGGGGTTGTTCTGCTGCCATGAATGTGAGTTACTCCAAGTGGGATTCTGGATTCAAGTCCAGAAATACCAAAATGCTTCTTTAAAACCAACTCTTGTGTAACAGGGGCTGTCCTGCTCACTCATTAAAACACAGAGAAGACTGGACGTATCAGGAGTAGGGATCATTTCTGCTCGAGTTTGTTGGTTTGTATCCTGTCCAGGCTGGTAGCAGTGGAAAGCTGCAAACCTCCAGTGGTTATTCAGTAAAGAAGCTGGTGGTCTCGTTCCAGTTCCTGGTGGTCAGGTGTGTGCATCACAGAAACCACCACTTCACTTGGCATCCACACTGAAAGCTGGAGCAGACAGACCCACGACTGAATGGACAGAGAAGGGCACTTTCTGAAGAGCAGCCCTACAATTGTAGGATTAAGTCTTCAAGGCTGCTGCTGAGAGGGGTTAGCAAGACAGCAGGAGCCTGCTTTGTCCCATAAGGGGTAGCAAAGGAAATCCAATAACAAATCTGAGCGCTGTGTCGGCTCCTTCAGGAATTAATGTTGATGGGTAGGTTGCCTTGCAAGAATATGGATGGTAGAAGAGCTGCAAGTCCATATCCTGCCGTGGAGCTGTACTTGTGTGCTGTACAGATGTGTGTTAAAGGCTAAGGATGCTCGTGCTATTCAAGTGGTTTCCAAGTCTGACTGTATGATTTCTGTCTGAAGAGAAACCTCAGGTTAGAGTTTTGGACTGTCAGTCAGGCCCTTAATGAATAGAGCTGCTGGTAACTCAGGTACCCAAAACTGATGCACCCAAAAAGGATGCTTCTGGGAATGCAGCTCTGAGACATGTAAGAGCTCGTCAGAGAACTTCTTTCACAACAGCACATGAGACCACCTTCCAAAACCATGAGTCTTGCAGCAAGATTTATATAAAGAAATGGGTCTGCAGTGATACAGTCACATCCAAAGTATATTCCGGTACCTGTGCTGGACACAGCTCCTTCCTCTGATCTGACAATTGCAATTCCTTTAGTTTTGTGCCCTTGAAAACTCTTCTTTTGCCTTTTTCATGGTAACGATAATCTGTTTCAGTTTTATTTTTGGCTGACTGTAGAGCACCAGCATCTAGGCCAAAACTCCCTGGTAAATCTGTGCCAGTCTCTATCAGGAAGAAGAGGATAATGATCGCACCCAGGAGTTTTATCAGCCACAGCTGTTACTCTGTTCTTTGCAGTATCTGACCAAAATAAACAGCCTAGCATCTGTAGCAGTGTGGATAATTTAACAAGTAATCATCTCTGAAGCAGTCACATTTACCAAAAGCAAGGTGACAGAAAGTATTCTTAAGTTTCAGTGCTGGAGAGAAGTGGTTGGGGTTTGCAGGGCTCAGAAGAAAGTATGAACCTATGCAACATCCCACTCTTCAGCCAGTCTTCCACTGCTGTACTCTAAAAACTCGTTCATGCCTACTTGCCTTATCCAAAATATGAGTTAGTTCATGAGTGTTGTTTGCAATCAGGTAAGTTACTGGCTTGCCCTTTGTTCAGTTGCCTCTGTACTCTGCTCTTGTGAGATCCCACTTGCAGCACTGTGTGCAGTTCTGGTGTCCTCAGCATAAGAAGGACATGGAGCTGTTGGACCAAGTCTGGAGGAGGCCACAAGGATGATCAGGGGCTGGAGCACCTCCCGTATGGAGACAGGCTGAGAACATTGGGGCTGTTCAGCCTGGAGGAGAGAAGCTGCGTGGAGACCTCAGAGCAGCTTCCAGTGGCTGAAGGGGGCTACAAGGGTGCTGGAGAGGGACTCTTCATCAGGGACTGTAGTGATAGGACAAGGGGTGATGGGTTCAAACTGAAACAGGGGAAGTTCAGGTGAGCTCTGAGGCAGAAGTTGTTCCCTGTGAGGGTGCTGAGGTGCTGGCACAGACTTTTCCCAGAGAAGCTGTGGCTGCCCCATCCCTGGCAGTGTTCAAGGCCAGGTTGGACACAGGGGCTTGGAGCAACCTGCTCTACTGGAAGGTGTCCCTGCCCGTGGCAGGGGGTTGGGACTGGGTGAGCTTTAAGGTCCCTTTCAACACAAACCATTCCATGATTCGGTTTTAGTTTCAACCCTATTGCATTCAGTCCATTCTTTATGGCTAGTCAATGACACCATGGGGTTTCTTCTATCTGCTCTTTTACAGAATGTGAAGCCTGCCTTTTTTCTTCCTTTGTTTTAGCGGAAGAAAGCTAGAGGGGCCTCCTGTTCTTTTACAGGCCTCATCTTGCCTATTGATCCTGGAGAGAGAAGTAACTCTCTGTGCATGTTTTATGGACACATACACAGCCATTTCTAGGGCTGCAGAGGTGTCAACTCTTCTGACCTCTCATCATAATACATTCTAAGTTTTATTTCAACATCGTTCGGATATTCACATTTTAGCTCTCTATTAAACAGCATAGGAGAGTCCTATGTTCAAGAGTCCCACCCCATTATTCAACAGTGCCAAACAGGGTCTGAGCATAACTCTTCAGGCTTTTGAGACATTCCTTGCATGATTTTGATACCATTCTCCACAAGCCCATTTTACTGTTGCTATTCTGGACACTTGTACTTCTGTTGGCACGTCTTGACCCACTGGGATGCTTTTTAAGAACTCTGTGCAAGTGCTTGTAATGAACACGAAGTTTTAAGGTACGTACGAAGAGTAAGGAACAAGCATTAGGAGAAAAAGTCTTCAAGAGGAGACGTAAGGGTCTGAGCATTTTCCCTCTTTAGATGCCTCTGTGTCTCTGCAGAAAGAGCTGAACCAGTGCTGCTGGAATGATGTGTAGATGACATGTTTCAGCACAAGAGCTGATATCCACAGCCAGCCTCCCAGTGTGAGCTCCTGACTTCTTGTTTGAATGCATTCAGGTATATTCAGCAAGAACAGACCTTGCTCCTTGCTGTATTTTATCTTAATGCTCTACCCTGCTTTCTGAGCATGCTTCTGTTCGTGTATTCCTCCTTTTTGCCCCTTCTTTCTTGTATGTGCAACAGGAAAGTTTGATCTGGAAAGCTGATACACCCTGGGGGTTGCTCCCCTATAAGCGGATAAAGGAAAGTTGAGGTCTTTTAGTACTTTCTAGTGGGTTCAAATCCCAAACTAGCTGTGGTTTTGGTTTTGCCATAGGAAAAGGAAAAACAAGATGACTGAGGTTTTGCCAAGTGCAAAACACAGCTGCCCAAGCCTTTTAATAGATAGAGGTATTCAGGAAATGCAGAGACTCTAAATAAGAAAGCTGTGACCCTTATGAAATGAGATTAAATAACCCTTAGAAAAACAAATGAGAGGAGGAAGAGATTGGGAATTTGAGAGGCTGTGCAGTTTTGCTCCCACCCATCATCCATCAGGGCTCCTTTTAGGCTCAGCTGCTTAAAACTGAAATCTTCTTCTCTTCTGGACCTTGGTCAAAAACTGCCACGTCTGGCAAAACATGAGCTATTCCTGAGCAGCACCGAGCTCCTGTCCTTGGGCACTCTTGATATCCTTTGTATCTGGATTGGTCTTGGCTTCAGTGCGCATAAAATCTATCTCCTACCTAATGGGACTTTGACGTGTGCTCATCAGTGTTGATGTCAAGTGGCCATCTCCAACCAGCAGAGAACTAAGCAGTGATAATGGCAAAACATAGTGGTACAGAAGACGAAAGAGAATCCCTGTTTACTGATCTTGTTACAGCTGGGGTAGGTATTTGAGCTGCTGTTTGCTTTCAAGGGAATAGAGCTGCAGTAGGCAGAAATGGTCAGTGACTTGATTAGTTTGCCACAACTTAGTTTTCCTTCCTGCATGCAATCACAAAAGTGGCTGGTGATGGTGCAGGGTTTTTCTGATGTTCTACTGCCTCACTTGTATCTGCAGGTCGCCCACAAATGGATAAGAAATTCCAGTGTATTTATCCTCATCTTGTTCTTAGGAAGGGGAACAATAATATTCTGATTTTACAGATGCAGGACTAAGGCACTTACAGGAAAAAGGCCCTATCCAGTAATATAGTTTGCTTTCATTTAGTAACCTAAGCTCAAAGATGTTCTTCCCTAAGCTACAGGAGGCTGCTACCTTATTATGAAGGCAGCTATTAAGTGCTTCCCAGAGCTTAGCTTCTGAACCAAGCTCCAGAACATCTTGGTGCTATGCTGCTGATCTAGTCAACACCAGCCTAAACTCACATGTTATTCCAGAAGCTAAACGTTTCTTAACCCTCTCTGTAGCAGCTAAGGAACTTAACATCTTGCCTGCTCTCTCCACTCATGCATCCTGCACATCATCTTTCTGCTCGGTGGCCTGCCTTCACAGCAGTAGGGATGTTATCCTATGCCGTCATGAGCCCAGTCATTTAGAGAGGAGGAATCTGGGGGGGGAGTGAACTTGGATCCCCCATTTCATGGGTGTGTGCTCTGAACACTGGAAAATGCTGCAAGCTCTATGCATCTCTTAAAGTGAAGTGCCTCTAGTTCAGTCTTTTAATCAGAGGGTGAGTTATGGGTCCTGAGTGAATAGCAGAACCTCCCTGCTGGCCTTAGAGGCAAGACATATTTAAGACTTGCTCCTGTGCTCAGCATTCCCCATGGACCAGCTACAGGCAGCTGCGTGGAGAACATGCCAAATTGAGGCCACTTGCCATGCTGGCCATTACGGATCCCATTCTGCCACCTCCTTTTTGCATGCTCTCCCATAGAGTCCTGGATCTAAGAGCCATGGGTTCCCTTCTAGAGGCTGTAATTGTTGCCTTGCCTTTTGATTTGAGCTTTGTCCCAAAGTAGCCTGGATCTGGGCAAGGAAAGGCTCCAAGAACAAGCTCTGCCAGCTGCTACTTGTCTGTACAATCCGAAAGTGGCTTCTCTTTCAAGGCAGTTGCTGCTCCTGAAGCCGGGCCTTTTTCTGTGTATGAGAAAGCTATAACTGCCTGTGAGACAGCTATGATCTGATTCTAAAAGGATAAAACTAAGTTTCGCTGTGTTCTTGCTCTGCCTCAATTTAGCAGCTAGCCGTTCTCTTTTGTGCTCCCCACATTTTTGGAGTGCTGGTTGGCACTTATTTAGGTTGGCACAACCTAAATATAACGTGTGTATATGTGAAAGAGCATGCACTGGGTCACACCGTCAAAAGCAGCAGCAGCGAGAAGTGTTCTGCCTTTCCCTGCAGAGCAAGGGGACTACAGGCAAAATCCAGCTATTCTGAGGCAGCTCAATGAAACACACACAACCTGAACAAAAAGTAAGTATTCCATTCAACTTGTGAATGCTTGGGAAATACGTTTTTTTTTTCTTGCCAGCTTTTACAGTCCACAGCCTCCTCATTCAATCTTGAATAATAGCTCTGAATTGAGCTGTAAAAGCTTCCGAAGTTTGAAGGCTTTTGACAAGTTAATTCAGCTGTATGGTAAAAAGTTTTTCCCCCAGATAGAATAAAGCCATCATATCATGAATGTAGTAGTCATCCAAGGGAAAGAAAACACCATTAGGATTAGAAATGATGGGCTTTATGGAGATAGTTTGTGGTTTAGTGTAATCTACCTTCAATATTTCAGTAGCGAAATATTCTACTCGTCATTCAGTTGGAAGTCAATATCTTCACTTCAAGCCAACACCCAGGGGCCACACTGCATATATTTTTTTATTGAAGAAGTAATTTGTTGCTTGTTAGTCAGGGTTTTTTTCTTATATTTATTTAGATTTTAATTGTTTTTCACCCTGTATCGTGCAGGATGTTTTCCCCCCTCACACCCCCCACTTGGAAAAGATAGAAGAGAAACATGAATCAATATTACCTCTAAGGTTCCCACTATAGAAACACACTTTTCTCCCAGCAGCTGCCACAGGTGAAAACTCAAGGAAATAAATAATCAGAAAACAATCACTGGTAAACTAAGTGTATTCAGCAGTTCTTATAGCCTCAACTTCAAAAAGATTCCATATTAATGCTATTCTAATTTCTTGTTTATCACAGAATCCCAGCCTGGTTTGTGCTGGAAGGGAGCTTAAAGCTCATCCAGTTCCAAGCCCTGCCATGGGCAGGGACACCTTCCACTAGAGCAGGTTGCTCCAAGCCCCTGTGTCCAACCTGGCCTTGAACACTGCCAGGGATGGGGCAGCCACAGCTTCTCTGGGAAAAGTCTGTGCCAGCGCCTCAGCACCCTCACAGGGAAGAGCTTCTGCCTTAGAGCTCATCTCAATCTCCCCTCTGGCAGGTTCAAGCCATTCTCCTTGTCCTGTCCCTACAGGCCCTTGTCCAAAGCCCCTCTCCAGGTTTCCTGGAGCCCCTTTAGGCACTGAAGCTGCTCTAAGGTCTCCCCAGAGCACAGCAGACGGGGAGAATCCCCTCCCTGACCTGCTGCTCACGCTCTGGGGGTGCAGCCCAGCACACGGGGGGGTTCTGGGCTCAAGCACACACTGAAGCCGGGTCATGGGGAGCTTCTCCTCACCCAACACCCCCAAGTCCTTCTCCTCAGGGCTGCTCTCAATTATGCTCTCAATTTATGTCTATATTTAAGCCTTAGTATGCCACTAAAATTGACTGAACCAAAATGACAGTTGAGGGGGAAAAGAGATTTCTTTGAAACTCTTAACTCTTCAGCTTAATCAAGAGGGATGATGACACAGTAAGAACTTTTTGACAGTGGTTTTTAATGGCTGCAGAATATTTCTTCTCTATATCACAAAATCACGGGGTGGGTTGGGTTAAAAGAGACCTTAAAGCTCACCCAGTTCCAACCCCCTGCCACAGGCAGGGACACCTTCCACTAGAGCAGGTTGCTCAAGGCCCCATCCAACCATTGCTAAATAAATAGTTTATAAAATCCAGGAAAACTCACTTAAAACAAATTTTACCAAGGAAATGTATATTACAAGTGTATTTATTGTACTTAGGATAAAAGGACTGCCATAACACTCCAGTCTATCTTCACCAGCAGTCTTCATACAGAAGCTTTCTCAGTATGTCTGTCTGTCTTAGATTTGGTTTTCAAATAGCAGCAACATCATTTTTCCTTACTGGAGCTCAAAGAGGAGAGTGGTTGCCCTGCTATCCAGGCTGCACAGGGTGGCTATTTCCAGGTGTAATTCAGGGATGGAGCGTGCTGGAGCTGAGCTACCGACATCCCTGGGTGTGAGTTTCCAGCTGTGTTGCACGCAGCTTCCACCAAACCTCCAGCATGGGAAGTTAAGCATTGCCTGGTGTGTGGCTCTCTGGTCTACCACCACCAATCCTTGCATTCCACTGGATTTGATATTACTGAAATAAAGAGTATAATTGGAGAAACAGTACATTTTAAAAAGCATAAATAAGAAGAGGAGAGCAAATTTGACACTGTGACCCTTACTTTGAACTTCACTTGCTGGTTTTTTCTCCACTCCCTAAGTGGGCAACAGGGACTTGAGTTTGTCCAAGACAACAGCAATAACTTGTTTCTTAGAGGCTGGCTCTTAATGCTTCAGAATTTAAGCTTTTCAGTCCTTGAGTGTTGAAGACTTGATGAAGTGTTGGGTCTGCAGACAAGCTGGAAAAATAGCTCCTGCAGACAGACTTCTTCAGCCTCAACAGGCACTCCAGTAAGTGGAGGAGAACCTCCTTTACAGCTCACATTAAGGCAGACGGGATTGCTCTGCACAGAAGACAGATTTCACATGACAGCAAAAAAGAGAGATGCCTCTCTCTGCATGAGGACAAGATTTTACTATTCTTTATAAAGATATGAGAAGGAGTCGCAGCTGAAGCAAAACTCACCAGGAAAAAAACAGCCCGAAAAGGTACATTGAGGAAAACACAGGAGTGGGGTGATGTAAATTTAACATTCTCTGTTCTATTACAGCTGTGTCTGAAGTGTGGTTGGTTTGTTGGGTTTCTTTTTGATGGCAGAAAAAGAGTATGCTGTTGGAAGGACGCAGAACAGATGGGAGTGGGAGATACAGCAAAGAAGGGTGGCTGGCGGGAGAGGAATTTCAAGGGAGAGCAACGATGGCAACTAACTGATCAGGGAGAAGAAGAGTAAGCAATCACCAGGTAGAATCTTATGTGTAGGCTTGCCCCTCTCTAAAGAAGCCAGTGGCACTTGAGGGAGGTTTTTTTGGCTGGGCTCTAGAGGGAGATCCTGCTGGCTTTCTTCCTGCCTTCTTTTTATTGGCCATGGAGGGGGTGGGAGAGGCAGGATTAGAGTGGAAGACTGAAGCATCCTCTTTTATTGTCACCAGCTCCCTGTGACTAAAGAGGGAAGTGAGCTGGAGTGTTGTGAGGGCTGCGATTTCCTGCTTAAGCACGTGAAGAGTGGAACCATTCCTGACAAACGAGAAGAAGAGTTGAGTTAAAGCCGAGGTGGAGGTAGGCACGAAGTTCTGGAATTGCATTTTATTTCAGGCTTCATGAATTAGCTCTGCCAATTCTTTTTTTATTATTTATTTTATTTGGATTTCTTACTTCAAATGGCTTCCGAGTGTTTCAGCTGCGATGAAGGAAAAGCAGACCATGTTATGTACAGTTGGGTTTTGGAATATAGGAAGAATACTTGTTCTTATTAATCTCTGCACTCTAATTTACATGAACGATTACAAGGTTTAATTTTCTGTCATTATGCACAGGTTAGCCTAGACTGGATATTAATAGATACACATACTCACACCCACAGCCACTACTACTGCATCAATCAAATCCTGAAGATAAAACTTACACTCCATAGCAACTTTTAGGGCACAATTTTCTTCTCTTGTTTCCTCTCCTTAAGCTACTTCATAAGCTTCTCAGAGCAGCTTCCAGTGCCTGAAGGGGGCTACAAGGATGCTGGGGAGGGGCTCTTCATCAGGGACTGTAGTGATAGGACAAGGGGTGATGGGTTCAAACTGAAACAGGGGAAGTTCAGGTTGGATATAAGGCAGAAGCTCTTCCCTGTGAGGGTGCTGAGGTGCTGGAATGGGTTACCCAAGGAAGTTGTGAATGCTCCATCCCTGGCAGCGTTCAAGGCCAGGTTGGATGGAGTCTTGGGTGATATGGTCTAGTGTGAGGTGTCCCTGCCCGTGGCAGGGGGTTCGAACTAGATGATCTTAAGGTCCTTTCCAACCCAAACCATTCTATGATTCTACTTTAGCAATGCAGAAAGCATTGGAGGCAACTGCTGTAGCCAGGCAAGTAGCCTCTGGAGTTTGTAGCCAAGAGAATGGGTCTGCAGTACAACATCCAACCCTTCGCATTGAGGGTATGGGAGACACCAAAGGTACCTCTGGGCTCTGTTAGTTTAAAAGCTGCAATGACCACATAGGCAACAAGACGTTGGTTGTAACCCACGTTGGTGACCAAACCATCTCCCAGCTGTACCAGAAATGGGGAGCCACAAGAGAGGGCAGGCAGCCTTTGCAAACAGTACCTTGTCAGCTCCACAGGCTGCATTAGTAAACTTCTACTCTTAAAGCACTTCCATCTCTTGACAAAAATAATTGAGATTATTTATACACACACACACACGTGAGCACACAAAGTGGCCCTGAGTAAAGATAGAACAACCATAGGAGGAAACCTAAAACCTCACCGACCAAAGAACAACAAACAAACAAGCCCACAAGCCAGTATAAGCTAAAAATGAAATGAAAAGGGCTTCAGCTTTATGTAGAAGCAGTGCTCTTAGGTGCATGTTGGACTTGATGGTCTTCAAGGTCTTTTCCAACCTAGTCGATTCTATGAACACTTCAGGCCTTCTCCAAAGCAGGCCATGCTGCCTGCATGCTCCAGCTTAGAATAAGCAAAATGTAACAGTTGTAAGTTGTCAGTAATAAATGAATCTCTTCAAAAGAAAAGCTGAAGTTAATAGGATGCTATTGCTGGTGGAACTGTCAAGAGGAATCCTGACCTCTGCCTAGACCAGAGCATGTTATTCACAGCATGGGAAAGCAAGCAACTGGAGGGGTCAGATGAATATGGCAAGGATTTTGAGATGGGTGGCCCTTTGAAATGGAAATGTGGTTGCTAAACATCTCAGAGTAAAGAAAAAAGGTGTTTTTATATTACCATGTCTCTGTAAATTTTGAGGGAGGGCCAAAGTTGTAAGCAATTCCCTTCTGGTTCCAGAATTTATGTAAATCCAGATGGCTGAACTACAGGAGTTCATTTTTCTTTAAGGCAAATCTGGAAGTTTAAAAACAATTTAGCAAGAGTCAATTAATCAAAAGCAGCAGAAGTGTGCCGGGATGGCTGTCTACAAATACGAATGTTGTGTTTCAGATTGTCTTAACTCCACGATGTTAAGAAACTCTGTGAAAGCTCAGTGGGAGTCCCCCTTAGTGTATTGAATGGGCTCTGAGTAGGCACAGTGATTGCTACAAGAGGTGTGAAAGCAGACCACTGTGTCCCCAGGGCTTATATCATGAACTACGTTGACTGTGCAAGCCAAGGGCTCCACCTATGTGAAGTACAAGAACCCTCTGCAAGCTGTACCTGGATGGGAGAGGCGTGAAGGCTGTGCAGATGGCCTTAAACTCAGAATGGAACTGGACAGTACATGGGTCATGTTCTTTCTAACCACCATGGTGGCTTGCCTTCAACAAAAGGTTGACAGCCATCCCGAAAAAAACCAGTAATATTTGATGTTGTGACATTTGAGACTTAGATTTCCCTTGGCCATTGGCAATCTCTTCACAGAAGACTGAGATGGTTGTCTACTGCATCTCAGGCACCATGTTCCCAGCAGAGGATGCCTCACAGGTATCCCCTGGCTTAAGCTTTCTCACACCAGCTAATAGAGATCCCGAAATATTTTGCTTCCCACAATATGGAATGTTAAGAAACCTGGAGAGTAGCTTTTTACAAGGGAGTGATAAGACAAGGGGAATGGCTTTAACCTGCCAGAGGGGAGACTGAGATGAGCTCTTGGGCAGAAGCTCTTCCCTGTGAGGGTGCTGAGGCGCTGGCACAGACTTTTCCCAGAGAAGCTGTGGCTGCCCCATCCCTGGCAGTGTTCAAGGCCAGGTTGGACACAAGGGCTTGGAGCAACCTGCTCTAGTGGAAGGTGTCCCTGCCCGTGGCAGGGGTTGGAACTGGAGGAGCTTTACGGTCCCTTCCAACACAAACCAGTCGGGATTCTGTGCCTTGTTTCTGGCATTGTTCTACTCAAAGGTAAATCATCAAAACACAAGTGAAATGAGAGTTGTGGCAGCTCTGGGCTTGGCTAATGAAGAAACTGCAGGTAGAGAAGACTTGACAGTTCAATAGAGTAATTTTTTAGAAAATAGCAAAATCAATTAAATGTTGAATGGTTGCTAGGAACACATGGGTAGAGGCAGTGTGCTGAACAATTCCTTTTTATTTCTTTATCTTTTTTACTCTTGGTAATTCAGGCCAAGATTAGCAAAGATTTTGAAGTATGTTCTCCCCTTTCAGTGTTCTTTTTTATATCTCGATTCAGCTCTTTGCTATTAAAAGCAGTGCACTCAGCAGCCATTTTTTATAGACAATACTTGATGGGTTAAAAAAATAACACTTTAGCATTGGGATCTTGGGTGAAGAAAACTGACAAAAAGTTTCATATTCTATAAAAATACCATGTATAGACTCATGGAATGGTTTGAAGGGAGCTTAAGGCTCCTCCAGTTCCAAGCCCCTGCCACGGGCAGGGACACCTTCCACTAGAGCAGGTTGCTCCAAGCCCCTGTGTCCAACCTGGCCTTGAACACTGCCAGGGATGGGGCAGCCACAGCTTCTCTGGGAAAAGTCTGTGCCAGCGCCTCAGCACCCTCACAGGGAAGAGCTTCTGCCTCAGAGCTCATCTCAATCTCCCCTCTGGCAGGTTCAAGCCATTCCCCTTGGCCTGTCCCTCCAGGCCCTTGTCCAAAGCCCCTCTCCAGGTTTCCATCTACCAATGCTTTGCATTTGCTGTGGTATTTCTAGTTAATCCATCTCCATTAGTATCCTGAGAACTAAAAAAACCCGTAGTTTCAGCTATCTCAAACTACCTAAAGAAGGAAGACCTAAGAATGCATCACTTTCTTGTTATAAGTGAAAGAATTCACTTCAAAACAACCCATCGCCTACAGTTGCCTTTTGTCTGAGGTTGTTCAGTTGATCTTAGGCAGAAGTTGTTCCCTGTGAGGGTGCTGAGGCGCTGGCACAGACTTTTCCCAGAGAAGCTGTGGCTGCCCCATCCCTGGCAGTGTTCAAGGCCAGGTTGGACACAGGGGCTTGGAGCAACCTGCTCTAGTGGAAGGTGTCCCTGCCTGTGGCAGGAGGTTGGGACTGGCTGCTGCTGCCCCAACGCCGGCCATTCAGCCTCCAGGCCTCTCGGGGCCTCACAGCCGAGTGGGCACGGCCGGCCTCGGAGCCTCGCACCCCTCACGGGGTTCTCCCCCGCCCTGGGTGCGCGGCTGCCCCGCCGCAGGCCGGGGCTCGGCTCCGCGGGCCCAGCGCCGACATGGCGGACCCCAGCCTAACCCCCCCCCGCCCCACCTCCCCACAGGACCGGGCGCGCCGTCGCCAAGGCGACGGGCCGCGCGCCACGGGGCGGTGCCTCGCGGGCGAGGGCGTGTCCTGATTGGTCCCCTTCCCCTCCCTCCCTCGCCGGGCTATAAATAAACCGCGCTTCCTGATTGGCCGTTGGGAAAAATGGTTGCACCACGTGACTCTCCATCTAAAAAATTCCAAGATGGCGGATCCCGTCACGGGCTGAGTCCGTCGGTGGCGCGCCCGCCGCGGTGTCCCGCGCACCGGAGCCCTCGCCGCACGGCTCGCCCACCTCGCCCGCCGCCGACCCAGGTCAGTACGCGGCGCCGCCCCGCCGCTTTCCCTCCCCTTCGCTCCCCGTCGGGCCTCGCCGTGCCGACCCCCGGCTGTGGCGCGGGGTCCTTTCGCTGCCCGCCGGGTTGTAACGGCGGCGGGGCCGCCCTCCCGGCCGCCGCGTTCTTCCAGGGGCCGTTTGCGCGCCGCTGTTTTTGCCCCCCTCTCCGTGCTCCGAACCGTGAGGCGCGGAGCGTTCTGGAGAAGGGAGTTGACGGGCAGCTGGTTGAGCCAATCAGAATCCCCCTTGCAGCGGTGGCGGGCGGATTTGAGCCTCTCGGCGTCTTCTGCCGCGCGCGGATTGGTCGGCGCGCTCGGCGGGGCGGGGCCTCCTCTCGCCATCATTCACCTCGGGGCGGAGGGGCGTGACGGGCAGCTCCGCCGGCCAATCAGAGCCGCGCTCGCGGTTTTTTGTGAATGAGGAAGGTGGGTCCGGCGCCGCCGCAAGCCACGCCCCCCGCGCTCGCTGCGCCCGGCCCCGCCCCTCCTCTCCCGGGCGGCCGCGGCTCCGCCTTCCCCGCTGCTTCCCTCCCCTCACGGCGAGCAGCGCCGCCGCCTCGGTGCTGCGCGGGGCTCGGCGGGAGCGATGCGGGCAGCGGTGAGTGCCGCGGGCGGCGGCCGGGCCCGGCCACGGCTCCAGCCGCCAGCCCCGCCGAGCCGAGGGCTGTGCGGGTTGTGCTGAGGGCGTGGGCCGCGGGGCGGCGGGGCGCGGGTGCGGCCCTGCGGCGGGGCCCTGCGGCGCCGAGCGGGCCGTGGAGCGGGGTCGGGTGGTTTCTTGTCCCCGCTTCCCGGAGATAACGGTGGACTTGGGGAAAGTTTTTGTCGGTGGGACGCGGCGGGGCCCGGGGGCAGCGGCTCGGGGGTTGGAGCGTGGAGGTTGCCCTGGCACCCCCCCGCTAAAAAACACCCTTAAAAATGGCTTTTTTTAGGTAAGCTGGAGGAGAAAACAAGGAGTTTTCTCCTCAGCATCACCGTGTTTTGAGAAGGTAACGTTGGGCTGCAAAGGGAAAATGACAGGTCCAAGGCGACACAGGGCTCTGCCGTCTACCACACACTATGGCTTACCCCCCCCAAAACACGCATTTTGGGGAGCTGTCGGCGAATAAAGTGCGTGAACCGCTCCGGAATGTAAAGAGTTGGTTTGTGCAATGATAAACGAAGCACGGAAAGAGAGGTTCTGGTGCGTTCGGAGGAGGGTGTTGCTGAGCGTTTGGCTGTGTGTGGGTTTTGCTGCAGGAATTTATCAGGAAAGGTGCTGTGCAATCCCTCTGCTCCGTCAAGGTTCTCTTCTGGGTGCACGGCATCTTCAGCGAGCTGAACGTGTTTATATAATGGCTGTTTGGAGCCTCTGTCACCCGTTCGAGGGATGTAAACCTGCCCTTTATTCACAACACTTGCGTAATTGTTTTGTGGCACTCATTTCGGGAGAGTGGAAGGCTTTTTCGGGTGGTTGGCTTGCTTGTCAACAGCCTGCTTTGGGAGCTTTACATAAAGCAGGCTTGTCACACCAAACGCTTGTTTGCTGGCCGCGAGTGAGGATTTCATCTTGCCTGATATTCCAGACTGGATTCCAGGTCTAAAAATGTTCCCAAGAAGTGGGATCGGTGTTAGAAAGCTGTGGGTGGATTCAGGATGTGAAAATCACTTGTAAATCTGGGATGGGGCGTGCGGAGCAGGGTGCTGGAGCGGGGTAGAGGCGCTCGCCGGTGTTGTGTGTTTCTTCTCGCCAGGCAGCTTGGTTCTGTGCTTGCTCCCAACAGCTGTATTCTGTTGCCTTCCTGATGCTAATGTGAGACCGGAGAGATGGAGCGAGTATGATTTTAGCTGTTGGTGCTCCAGTGAATTTCACCAGCGAGTGGCTGGTCTCCTTGCCAATGCGCTTTGATTTACTGCTCTTATGCCCTGTCAATAAATGGGACTGTATTTGCTGCCATCAAAGCGCTTTTGGTTGTTGCCAAAAGCTACCTGGAGTTAATTATTTGAATTAGGGTTGTTTTTTCTTTAATGGCAACGTTTTTAAAAGCTAAGGAGCTGTGAAGTTTATATAATAATCTGCTTCTTGGCAAGGTTTTCTTATTCCTATTTCTCTTTTGCCTTCCCTAATGCGGGCTGTCGCGGCACCGGGTTTTTAGTCGTTTCTGATGTTCCCATCACCCCTCTGTGGAGTTTTGAGCCCAAAAGCTGCTGTTGCCACTCGGCAGCCTCTCTCAAGGAGTTGAGGGCACTGAATTAAGGAAGCTCAGCTGTGTGTATACAAATATACAGCAATTACGAGGCAACAAAGTTAGTGCAGAATCCTTACTGTAGCCATGGCAATGTGCTCACTCAATTACATTTAGGAATATAAAATGCCACCCAGTTAGAGTAAGTTTTAGCAACTGCAGATTCTCTGTATAAAGAGAAATGTGTAAGACATGACTTTCTAGGATTATATGCTTCCTGTTTGGATGTTTTGGCATGTGCATCTGACAAATTCCTGTCGCTGATATTAAGCTGTGCCCTCGGTTGCCTAAACTTAGGAGGAAAAAAACCAGTCCCCAAGTGTTTCAATCTTTACGATTTAATTTCGCCATCCTATAATTCTTTCGGTTTTGCTTCAGGACTTGGCTGTAGAAAGCAGAGAGATTAGAAAAGGCATGAAGTGCATTTTGAAAATTACCTTGGAATACCAGAGGAATTTGTCATTTACTTAATGGGTTGGGGGCATGAAAGAAAGCATAGGTGTGGCATGAAAGCTTTTATTCCTTTGGGAGGAAATGTTTGTGGAGCAGTGTGCGTTCGTGTTGTGTGATCTCCGACAGACTATCCTAAAGCAGGAGATAAATGGCAGGTGTGAGCTACCCAACCTGTGGTCAGCACCAAGGGAAGGACATGGAGAAGTCCTCGAGGAGCTCAGGGAACATCCGTTGGCCCCAGGTTAGGAGGTAGCAGGTCAGGTACACCAAGGTCCTGTGAACTCCGCAGTGCAAGTTGGTTTCATTGATCACTTGCCTTTTGACTGCGACTTCCTAGCAAAACCAATCAACCAGAGAAAGTAGTTTCTTGCAGGTGTTAATCTTTGTGTTGGTCAAAACGCAACTTTTTGCTTTGCTGTGCTCGTGTTTCAGAGGTTTCTGTGTTCCCATTAACACAGAAGAGAACTTGGAGAAGAGAAGGCTCTGGGAGGACCTTTAGAGCTGTCTTCCACTGCCTAAAGGGGGCTGAGAAGAAACCTGGAGAGGGGCTTTGGACAAGGGCTTGTAGGGACAGGACAAGGGGAATGGCTTTAACCTGCCAGAGGGAAGACTGAGATGAGCCCTTAGGCAGAAGCTCTTCCCTGTGAGGGTGCTGAGGCGCTGGCACAAGGGTGCCCAGAGAAGCTGTGGCTGCCCCATCCCTGGCAGTGTTCAAGGCCAGGTTGGACACAGGGGCTTGGAGCAACCTGCTCTAGTGGAAGGTGTCCCTGCCCGTGGCAGGGGGTTGGAACTAGGTGAGCTTTAAGCTCCCTTCCACCTAAACCAGTCTGGGATTGTATGAAAAGGGAAGACAATGGGGCACTTAGAAAAAAGGCTTTTGAATTGTTTTTGGCACTTCTGGATTGCTTGAAGTGTTCCTCCAGTGATTGTTTGCCATGCTGTAAGGGTTTTGTAAGGCCACAGTACCTACTTGTCCTCATGTTTTTCAAGGGTAGCGTGCATCTCTCTGGGTTAAGTGGAATGAAGTGTCTGCTGGTGTGATGTTCTCTTCAGGATTTGAAAACCTGGATGCTCATTGCCCAGCTATGCCAACGTAACCTCGGGCTTAAAACATTTCTTTGGTGTCCTCTTCCAGTTAAAGAAGTGATTGTGTTACACTCCTTGGCATTGAATGGGTTTGTATTTACTGGAAATAGATACTTTTGCATTGTGTGTGTGTATCAGAGTCTTGGGACCATACTTTTACTTGTCTTGCACCTATCAAGTATACACAGTAATATTACCAGTATAGTTTATTTGCTGAACAGTGGCTGTTGCTTAGCTGGTTCCAAACAGCAACACTTGTCACAGACCACAAAGAAATGTTAATTGAATGTGTTATTTGGATACTGGTAACAACATTCATTGAGTATTTGCCAAGTATTCTTGTCTCTTCTTGCTGGCTTCTTTTGGTGTCATCCTCATTGCTCCTTCAGGTCACCTCTAGCTTGTTTCCAGGTATCCCATTGCTTGTCTGTAGGCTTTTGCCTAGTCTACAAGGCCAGCTGTTGGGTTTGATTTTTGTCAGGCTCCTGCTGGAATCCTTTGGGTTTGTGCTTTTGTAAAAGCCTGTTTTACTGGATACAGAAGCTGGCAGGATGTGTTTTGTCACTCAGTTCAAAACTGCTCTTCAGTTTTGAGTGCTCTTCTCTAATGGATAGTTTCTGGTTGCTCCCAGGTCCAAGCATCCCAATGCTCCAAATCAATGAAAGGAACCTGGTTCTCCTCTCAGAGGTCTGGGTACAGATCCATGAAGATATGTGGGTTTGCCTCATTGTTTCAGCTGAGAAACAGCAGAAACACTAAAACTGTCTGCTTTAATAATTAGAAATGTGGCAATATTGCTACCTACTGAGAGGCATAAATAGTCTTCTAAAAAAATGGAAGTAAAAGCTGTGTGTATGAGGGGAGGAAATGCATCTTAGCATTTTGATTTGACTTAGATTGTCTCTTCTGTGTACACTGTATTCGAGCCCTTGGCTGAGGGCACTCTTCAGACTGCTCTAGTAACTAATGCCACCTGCATTTTGATTGTGTTATGCAGAAAACTGAAGTGGGCCAGGTTTGCTTTCTCCTGCAGTGGCCCATGTTGATAAGGCAATACATAACAGATGATTCATGAAGTGATGCTTGTCATTGCTTGAATAGCAAGCAGATTTTGGGCAGCCCTGCTTCACCAGAAAGGTTTGGGCAGTTTAAACTGAGAGGAGGAGGAGAGACAAGTATCTCTTGTGTTCCTGGCTGTTTGGAACTAGCTGCCTCACAGAATGTGTGGGGCAGGAGTGGGAATGGGTAAAATAAGGGGGGTAGAGAAGCAGGAAAGCACGCAGAGATTGCATAACAGCTTTGTAAAAGGGAACAATTAGGAAAAGACAGTAAAATCTCTTGGAAAGCTTCTGTGGTTTTCCCTTTACAAGGAATTACAGCTTGGCCTTCCTCTATAAAAATTCAGGCTTTTCATTTCTTTTCATGGCATTCACTGCTAGGCACGTCCTGATCAACTTCATGTGGTTTTTTTCCTTGATGTTTTCCTATTGGATATTACTTGATTAAAATCTGCTTCAAACTGCCATCTACTAGTGCGGAGGAATGTTGTGTTGACTTGTGGTCATGGGCACACTCAGCCGGCTGCCCTCATCAAGTGATTTAACCTTTGTTCCTCAAACAAGAAGTATTTAAAAACCAAAAAGTTGGAAGTTGAAAATTGGATCTTAGACTAATAAGAAACCTCTTTCTAGTTTGGTCAAGACTTAGTTTTAACCCTAAAAGTCCTCTGAGACTGTCATTTAGTTTGGTAGAGGAGCAGAAAGGAGCTGGGAGAAGCTGAAGGCAGTATGTGCAGCTCGTGTGGCTTATCCAAGGTCTGAGGAAGAAAGAGCTCCTTTCTTTGGAGCATCGTTTAGACTGGAAATGAGGAACAATTCCTTCCCCAAAGGGTGCTCAGGCATTGGAACAGGCTGCCCAGGGCAGTGCTGGAGTCACCGTCCCTGCAAGTGTTCACACCCCGTGTAGCCGAGGCCTCAGTGCCATGGGTTAGTGGTGGCCTTGGCAGTGCTGGGGAATGGTTGGACTTGATGAGCTTAAAGGTCTTTTCCAACCTCGTTGATTCTGTGACTCTATAATCATTCCAGTAGTTTGGACCAATCCATCGGATATGACTAAGCGTTACTCTGGCAGCCTGTTCCCCATGAGGTGATGATGTCTAGGAAGATGTTCAGCAAGTTCTTCATCTCTCCATGGTGAAGATGTGACTTGTTGAAATGACGGGTTGAAAGCCTTGCCCTACAATCTGGGTTTGTTGCTGTGTTCACTCCCTTGTTCTCTTCCAAGTTAGATCTCCCATAACCTTTCCTGGACGTGTGTATCTGTGCATTTTATAACCAGCCATAAGCTGTTGGGTGATGAGCTCTTATGGTAAGGGTTTTGTTTTTGCGATCATAGGATAAAACCATGTAGAGGAGATGACCGTCTGAGTGATGGCAGCATAGCGATGTATTGTTATAAATCTTTTTAAGCAGATCACTCTTATTGTGGGGAGCACTGACATCCAGTTGAACTTACCTCCATTCATCTTTTATGAGGAGTGAAAAAACATTGCTATTTCCTGCCTAGGAAATAATTCACTTTCTGCTTTTTCTGAAGAACGGGTGCTTTAATGAGGTGTCTGTCAGCAAGACTTAATTACTGTTAAATTCTTTGAACATTAGTATTCTGTAACTGGTTCTGTGTGAAATGGAGTTTCATTTGTCAAATGCACATAAGGGCATTAGTTTGGTACAGTTGGCGTTAAATGAGAGAAGCAGCAGTTGTTCAGGGTTGCCCTGTTGCTACTACTGATGTGCAAGATGTTGGAGGGTGTTGTGCTAGTCTGAACCAGTGCTGCTTTGTCCTGTCTGCAGTTGTGTGTGAGGACACCGCGAGGAAGGTGTATGCAGCATCACAGCTGCATCTGCATTAATGCCTTTGGATGTTTCACCTTGAGTAAGCAGTTACTCGCATTGGCTCTTCAGGATTAAAGGGAGATGAGCATGTTACCTGGTCCCCTCTCACCCAGCGATTTCCAAGTTGTCTTCCTGTTTGAGTTTTCATTTTACTGCACTAAAACCCTGAAGCTTTCACAATGTTATCTCTAGCCTGTTAACATGGAATCACAGAGTGGTTTGGGTTGGAAAGGACCTTAAGATCAACTAGTTCCAACCCCCTGCCACGGGCAGGGACACCTTCCACTAGAGCAGGTTGCTCCAAGCCCCTGTGTCCAACCTGGCCTTGAACACTGCCAGGGATGGGGCAGCCACAGCTTCTCTGGGAAAAGTCTGTGCCAGCGCCTCAGCACCCTCACAGGGAAGAGCTTCTGCCTCAGAGCTCACCTGAACTTCCCCTTTTTCAGTTTGAACCCATCACCCCTTGTCCTATCACTACAGTCCCTGATGAAGAGCCCCTCTCCAGCATCCTTGTAGCCCCCTTCAGGCACTGGAAGCTGCTCTGAGGTCTCCACGCAGCTTCTCTTCTACTGTGTTTTCCTCATATGCTCAAATAACTTGCATTGTGTTTGCTCAGCAGAAAACTGTGCAGTTTGGATGTTGTAGGGACAAAACTTTGTCTAGTGTGCATTGCTCTAAGAAAATAATCCAAAATGTAAGCCTCAAACAGTGAATGAATTCTGTTGGGTGCTGTTCACAGTAAGTATTCAGAAAGAAGTGTTGTTCAAAGCATTCAGGAAGGTGCATTTTCCAAATGGGAGTTAGAGTTTTCTAGTTTCTGTTAGTGTTTGCTCCAGGTTCTAGGGGTCCTAGAAGGAGAATTCATAGGTATAACTGAGCTTTCTTGCAGGCTGGATTATGTTTTAGAGCACCATATAGGTGTAACTTGTTACTTCAAAGAGAGTTGCGTCTCCAGCCAGCACAGACTTACCAATAAATAAATAGCTAGTGCTTTGACTGAGTCAGGAGGGGACCTGTCTGTGTTATGGTGGGGACGAGGCTGACAGGACTCAGACCCAGAGGTTGGCCTCTTGCAGCACAGCAGGAGGTAGATGCTGCTGGGAAGCCTGGCATGTTTCTTTAGGCTGTTTGGGGGGTAAAAATGGAGCACAGGCATCTCTGTGGGATAGCTCAGGAGACACCGGGTCATGTGTCTTGTGGAGGTCTTGTTGGAGGGGATGAATGATGGTACCTATTAGAAAGCTGGAGAGGGCAGGAAAGCAGTAAGGTGCACTGTGCTGCTGCCTCGTGCTTCCTTCTCAAGGAGATGATGCAGTTTGAGTGTGGTTTGGGCTGTTGTAGTGTCTTCAGGGCCAGTGAAAGAAATGGCTCCCCCAGGTGCTGGCAGCATCTTTGTTGGGTTAGTGCTAAGCACAGCCCTTTCTTGCTCCATGTACAGGTCTGGTGCTGCTGTTTTCTGCTGTTAGTCAACAAACCAACCCCTGGATTTGGGTAAACCTTTGCTCTGCTGTGGGTGGTGATTGCTGTTACAGATTGTGAGGTTCTCCAAGTTTAGTTCTGTTGCTGCTGCTCTTACTCAGTGGGAGTGTGATGAAGCAAGGCCCGGATGGGTTTGGTAGTGAGCATGGTCAAAACCTTTCATCTTGCCTTCGTTCTGTGATGAAGAGGAAGGGGAAAGCAAGGTGAAGAGGCCACACGGTCAGGTGTGTTTGCATCTAGTGTTAGAGATCGTGCTGAGTAACTGAACCTTCCAGTGGACTGGAATGGATATTGGCTACTGTGAGCTGCATTTGCATTTCGGTTTTTCCTGACCTACTTAATGTAAATGGACATAATAAATTATCATCCATATGGATTCTGTTACGCTCTTCTACCCAAGACTAATTTTTCTGTTTGAATCTAATGGCAATGTTTTGGTTGGGAGAAAATCACAGACTCTGAGAATGGTTTGGGTTGGAAGCTCATCCAGTCCCACCCCCCTGCCACGGGCAGGGACACCTTCCACTAGAGCAGGTTGCTCCAAGCCCCTGTGTCCAACCTGGCCTTGAACACTGCCAGGGATGGGGCAGCCACAGCTTCTCTGGGAAAAGTCTGTGCCAGCGCCTCAGCACCCTCACAGGGAAGAGCTTCTGCCTAAGAGCTCATCTCAATCTCCCCTCTGGCAGGTTAAAGCCATTCCCCTTGTCCTGTCCCTCCAGGCCCTTGTCCAAAGCCCCTCTCCAGGTTTCCTGGAGCCCCTTTAGGCACTGGAGCTGCTCTAAGGTCTCTCCAGAGCACAGCAGAGGGGCAGAATCCCCTCCCTGACCTGCTGATCACGCTCTGGGGGTGCAGCCCAGCACACGGGGGGGTTCTGGGCTCAAGCACACACTGAAACCGGGTTCTGGGGAGCTTCTCCTCACCCAACACCCCCCTCCCTGATGTTATTTAAGTTTATGCCCCCTCCCCTTCCCATTTTTACCTGCTTTCAGATGCTGGTGGAGGCTGAAGGATGCCTATGAGTGAGGAGGTTTAGTGTGGCAACATGGTCAAAGAAGGAGGGAGAGGACTAGAAGTGAACAGCAGGGTAGTTATTCTGATTGCACATGGCAAGTATCTAATGCTTTGTCAGGGGTTGTACTCACCTATGTTTCTGTTGGGCTTTTCTTCATCCCTGTGCCGCAGTCAGTGCTGTGCACTGCCCTGGAGACAACCTGCTGCCTCATCTCCTCCCTACGCCTTGAATGGAACATTGGATGATGGGCTTAATCATAATTGTGAATGAAATCTTGGCATTAGGAAAACTTCTTTCTTGAAGCTCCACACAAATTGTGACAGAGAATCTTAATCTGAGGTTTTACATTATAAATTATCAACTCTATAGCGTAATGCAGATGAGATACTTCTGATCAGTAGACCAAAAGGCTTATGTTGATGTAATGGCTGAGGGACCTGGGGTTGTTTAGTCTGGAGAAGAGAAGGCTCAGGGGGGACCTTCTCGCTCTCTGCAACTGCCTGGCAGGAGGATGGAGCCAGGAGGGGGCTGGTCTCTGCTCCCAAGGAACAAAGGATGGGACAAGAAGAAACGGCCTCAAGCTGCACCAGGGCAGGTTTAGATGGAGCTGAGGAACAATTCCTTCCCCAGAGGGTGCTCAGGCATTGGAACAGGCTGCCCAGGGCAGTGCTGGAGTCACCGTCCCTGCAAGTGTTCACACCCCGTGTAGCCGAGGCCTCAGTGCCATGGGTTAGTGGTGGCCTTGGCAGTGCTGGGGATGGTTGGACTGGATGATCCTAAAGGTCTTTTCCAACCTGGTTGATTGTTATTTTCTATGTATTAATGTGATTTCAGGGCAAAGGGGTAGCTCTGTTTCTGGCTACAGTATCCCTTGAAGAAGACGGCCTTCTAAGTTGAAATCTTGTTCATGAGAATTATGAATCATTGAATGTGGTAAAGACTTATACTGTGCAGTTTTAAGAGCAATCCATGCTGGTTTAGGGTGGATTTACACAGATTACACAGTCTTCTTCACATCTGTGGCTAGATGTGGGTAAGTTACCCTGATGTTTCCTGTAGAAGCGTTTGCTTTGTAAGCAGAAATAGGTGGTGGTGGGACCTGCTGAATCTGATTCTCCTGTCTGGGTCATGGCACTGCAAGTGTCAAGATAGCTGGTGTTCCATTTAGGGGAGGGATCAGGCCCTTCTCAGTGCAGAAAGCTTACACACACGTGAGAAAACAAAGCACAACCCATTCTTTTGATGGGGGGATCAATGGTACGAATCCTTCATGGGCAGTACTAGGCTGATCTTGGTGAACTGGCGGCTGACCTGGAGGTGGTGGTTTGGGGTTGACAGTAGCCCTGGGTGCAGACATAAAGACCATCAGACCACAGTGTCCTGATGCCAGTTATTGGCAGTGTTAGAAGTCTCAGCTGAATCCAGTTTGGCACTGAAAGTGTGCTGCTTCTGGTCTTTGCTATAAAAATGCTGGTCTAAAAATAACCTGACGTACAGGGATGCTGAGAGCAGGGGAGTGGGTGAAGAAGTGGTGCATGGAACACAGGCACAGCGACTGGTGGCAGAGACGGTGTCACACAGTAATGCTGATCGCACTGAGCGGGGCCAAGGCAGGCAAGTTTTGCACAAGGTAATAATTCCATTGTAAGAGGAGAAGGAAGTAAGAAAACTGAGACTTGTAGATAGACATTGAACTCTTCTATAAACCTGCCGGCGGCTGGGCTGGTGCTTTTCAAAGGGTATGTGCAATAAAAGCCCAAATAGCAGTTGGGTGAGGAGTATTACACTCCAGATATGAAATCCTGTAGTGTAACAGCTAAGCCAGGTTGTCCTTGTGCAGGTCCTGTTAGATATTGGAATTAGGACTGCAGAGACACTAAAAAGCCATTGCATTTCTGTTTAATGAGGTGCTTGCCTCATTTAAAATGACAAAAAATCCCAAGCAACTTGAGATATAGCTGTCTAATGCTAGAAATGAGGGCATCTTCTTTGCATGGGGCTTATCACCCCTCCTCGGGAGAAGGATATCCAGTTATTGTATACTTTCCATTCCTAGGTCTTCCCAAGTGCCATTCTGAATGACATTCCCCACATTCTTTCCTTTGCTGGAAGGAGCTGCTCGAGCCAGGAGGTTGGGAGGCACATTGGAAACGGGGAGATAGCCTCGTGAACTGACGCCTGAGCTTTCCCTTCCAGCTCTGCCGAGGGTATTCCCAGTGTGATATCGCCCAGTCCGAGGCGTTTGATAGGGACATCTAATCCTTCTTGCTGCCTTTTTGTCCCAGTAAGAAGCATCTTCAGTGTCTACATTCACAACTTTGAAAGAGGAGCAAGTTAAGGCTATATTTAAATGAAAGGGGGGAAAAAAAAGCAAGGCAGCATATTCTTGGCAATAATTTCAGCTTTTGCTGTAAACTGTCTACATTCCCTGGGGGATGAGGTCTCCCTTTGTGAAAATCTGTTCTGGATTCAGTCTGTTTGACAATTTCTCTGTGTGACTCCCTTCCGTTTCGTGTTTTGGTGATGGAAATGAGCAGTGTCTGCTTCTAGGTACTGGGATTGTATTTTCTTTCTTTATAAATCCAAATAACCTCTTAAGTATACTGGGGACAGATGAGGCTTGAATTCCTCCTATTGCAACACAAGGTGTTCTCTGTTCTACACTGTAAATATTTATCTCTTGTCAAAGCAGAGCAGTTACTATTGGGAACTGATCTGGCATGCGACAAGGTTTTCCTTAAGGAATTTGTTTCCTTTTATTTACAGTGTTATCGTATATTTAAATTCCAGGGCCTCAGTGTATAGCTCTGAGGCTTGTTCTTAACACTGGCAACACAAATTGAAAGCAGCACAGCCTCTGAATACAGCTAAATGAATTCCGAGCATATGCTGTAGCCAACCAACAAGTGTGGGTGTGAAATTCAAGCAAACACAGGAAAAGGTACTAATGTTTTCCTGCAGCTACAGGAGGACTCCTAAATGAGGAGGGCTTTCTGGGCAGTAGGGAATGGGCTTCCAGTGCGCTGCTTGGGGTGGCTGTGACGGAAAGAGCGTGTTTTGGGCATAGGTGTTTGACTATCTGGCATTCTGCAGTCGCTTGTCTCTTCTCCTGCTCTTCATGGGGCTCTTCCCTCCTAGAGCAGGCCCTCACAGACCCTTTGTGTGCCTTCGTGTAGCCTCCCTGGCAGCAAATATGCTTTGTCATAACCTTTCTTCAGGAGCTTCAGTGCTGGGAGCTTTACTGAGCGATGGCTTGTTAAATTGCTGTTGTGTTTACCCCAGGTACAGAGCTTTTGGAGAGTTGCAGGGTGCTTTAAGCTCTGCAGTGGCTCTTACATTCCTGGGTAAATGATTTCTCTTGTATTGTGCCATATGTGGGAGGCTTATTCAGCCTGGAAAGGGCTGGTTTGTTGGTTTTTACATCTGCCTAGCTTTAGCACATAGCTGGGTTTCGATGCTGGCAATGGCTGAGTTTCTCTGGGCTCTCAGCTGACTTCCCTGTGTACTTTGTCTCAGCGGAGAAGCCGAGGGCTGTCAAGTAGGTATCCTCATTGGAGTACTTTTTCCCCCCCCCTCTTTTAGGAAACAGGCTCCTTGAATAAGTTAGTGAAGCTGAATTCAGTCCCTGCCACAGTAGGGAAGAGCCGCTTATAAATGTGCAGAGTGCATGTCTGGGGCTATATCCAAAACTGGCCTTTGAGCTTGTCTCTCTGATTCAGAGGTGATAGACAGATAAAATGAAGTGAAAATAAAGAGAAATGCTGTCTTTGGTGCTGATGTTTCAATATAGAATCATAGAATCCCAGACTGGTTTGGGTTGAAGGGACCTTAAAGCTCATCCACTTCCAGCGGGACACCTTCCACTAGAGCAGGTTGCTCCAAGCCCCTGTGTCCAACCTGGCCTTGAACACTGCCAGGGATGGGGCAGCCATATGTGTCTCTACCTATATATATTTACATATATATATTATGTATGTGTATACACATCTATACATGTGTATACACACGTATATGTACATATATGTATATACACATATGTAAATATGTATCTATACATGTATGTATATATTTATTTCACAAATATCTCTTTCACATGTATATAGATGAATCATTTCTATATTTAATCTCTTCAGATAGCTATATTTCTGCTTGGTGTGTCTCTCAAAACTTCAAGGACAACAGATGGATGTCCCAGTATCGCCTTTTAGAAACAGCTCTCCTGAGTTTATCATCTGCTGTCGAGTCACGTAAACTGCAGCTCTTGCTCTGAAGTCTCTGCCTTCAGGGGTGCATGGTTGATACAGCCTTTATTTCCTCCTCTCTGACATCTTGTGTGAAATGTGCTGTTTGTGGCTTTGGGGCAAAAAGCTCTTTCCTGGTCTGTGGAAGGATTTGTGACTGGTAGTTGATGAAGCTTTGTTAAGGGTCATTTACAGCTTCAGGTAGAGTCTTTTTATAGTATTTTTATAGAACTTCCAAATGAGGGTGCTAAAAGGTAAATGTGCAAAACTATTTGTAAATGCTGTTATATTCAATTTGGGGACTTGTTTTTTAACAGAATCCTTTGTTCATAGAATCATAGAAGGGTTTTGGTCGGAAATGACCTGAAAGATCACCGAAGCCCTCGGTGCCATGGGTCAGTGGTGGCCTTGGCAGTGCTGGGGAATGGTTGGACTTGATGAGCTTAAAGGTCTTTTCCAACCTGATTGATTCTGTGATTCTATGATCTAGTTCAGTATTTCCTTGAATGATAAGTAAAGCTGGCTTGATCAGAGGGAACTCTTCTGTCTAGTTCTGTGCTCGACTCAGTCTCTTGCTTTAAAACAGTGGAGTTCAGCAGAACTGAAGTTGCTTTTGGGTGTTCCTGGCTTCTTGCTGGAGGTGGCTGCAGATGTACATATTTACTGCCTTCTGTGCATCGGGATGTGGCAGCAGCCTCTGCTCCTTTTCACTTCATTTTATGTCCCCATTCCAGTTCAGGAACAGATCCTGACAGTCTGCTTTCCCCTGCCCCGGTGTGCTTTGCATGCAGAGCGATCTGAGGGAGCAGGGAGGCACGTTGGCTTTGCAGTGGCTGCGTGCTCTTGCTTGAATAGCTCAGATGCAGAGGAGTTATTTGGATGACCCAGCAGCGTGTGTTTGCAGCACAGAAAGACACTGGCACAGGGTGCCCAGAGAAGCTGTGGCTGCCCCATCCCTGGCAGTGTTCAAGGCCAGGTTGGACACAGGCGCTTGGAGCAACCTGCTCTAGTGGAAGGTGTCCCTGCCCGTGGCAGGGGGTTGGAACTGGGTGAGCTTTAAGGTCCCTTCAACTCAAACCATTCTCTACTGCTGTGATTTCTGTTGTGCACCATAGCTAGCTTAGCATTTCCACTGACTCCATCCAGAAAGGGCTGCAGTGTTAGCTAGCAGGGATTGCTAGCCATGGCTGTGAGGCCAATTCTTTTACTCTGGCATAATGCAACTTATTAATCATTATGTTCTTGGTAACACGAAATGCAACCAGATTAACGTTTGAAAGCAACAAACCCAAAGGTTTTGAAAGCATGTTTATTCCTGTTAATGTATTTTGGAGCAGCAGTTGTGTAGCAGGTGAAGTGAAAGGACATTCTGCACAGCAGAGCTAATGGCAGCTTAGAGAATTGTTGAGGTTGGAGAAGACCATTAAGACCATCAAGTCCAACCATTAACCCAGCACTGCCAAGGCCACCACTGAACCATGTCCCCGAGCACCACATCTACTTTTGAGTACCTCCAGAGAAGGTGACTCCAGCACTGCCCTGGGCAGCCTGTTCCAATGCCTGAGCACCCTTTGGGGAAGGAATTGTTCCTCAGCTCCATCTAAACCTGCCCTGGTGCAGCTTGAGGCCGTTTCCTCTTGTCATCTTGGAAGCTGAGTAATTCTTTGTGATATCGTAGTTGAAGCTGTTAGTGTAAAGGTTTCAGGAGGATATTTAGGAGCATGCAAAGGCGCAAAATCCCCAAATCCAGCCTAGGGAGTTAAAAAACCCTGAAGTTTGGGCTATGGCATTTGGAAAATGGAGGGAGAAGGCTGAAGAGGGTCAAACCTTGGTTTAAATGACTTTACTTGATTCTTAACGTGAAAGAGGAATGTCTTAGAGGGAAGAATAGTGTGTCTGTGCTGTTCAGTGTGTAAAGCCATAAACAGGGGTATAAATTTCACTCTAGATCATAGAAAGCTAAGAGAATTGAATCCTTGCACATCCGAGCTCGGGCTCTAAGGCTTCCTTGAGGATGCTGACTTGAAGCCTCTTGAGCTGGCGACTGACACTGTTTTAAAACCTACTTTCAAACCCCCTCATGGCAGATAGTGTATCAGTCCTTGAAATACAGCCCAGTTTTTGTGGCTTTACCACCCGGTTTCCTTCTTTCAAGGACCTATTCCAATTTGTCTTGCTGTGTTCGTGTTGTGCAAGCAGACAAAATAGGATATATAACCCGGGGTGTAAATCATCACGTAAATGGAGCTCTTCCTTTACTCCCAGTTAAATAACAGCCCTGCTGCTGGAGCAGCACCTGGGAAGTCAAGTCACACAGTTGGGTGGCTTCTGTCTCTCTAAAGACAAGTGCTTCTTCAAAGGATTTTGTCCTTTTTTGCTTCAGTGGTGTTATAAACCAACCAAACAAATAAACCCTGAGCCCAAACCGCTTCAAGTACATGTAGTTCAGTTTGTTTTTGCTTTGCTTGTCAGCTGCAAGCTTGAAATATTGACTGAAGAGCCTAGTTTTTAGTAAAGGCTGCTGTTGGTCATTAAAAATGTAACCCTACTTAGAGAGGTACAACACAGGAATTGACATCTTACTGGTGATGGAGTTGATTTTCTATTCTGGCCGTGTATGTGGCTCCAGAGTGGGATTTGTGAGTTCAAAATGGAGCAAATGGAAAACCTGGAATCCCTGCAGATATAAAGCATGTGTTTACTTGGGGATTGCTGCCCGTTTGGTTACCAGCAGATTTGTGCTTGAAGTATCAGCAGAGGGGCCGCGTAGCTCTGTCGGCTTCCAGCCAGTCCCCCTTATCGTATCACTCCATGCCCTTGTCAAAAGCTCCTCTCCAGCTTTCTCGTATCATTCTAGCTCCCATTTAAAGGTTTCTTAATGCCAAAAAGAGCTGTTGACTTAGCTGCTAGTGCTCCATGTTACCCGCATTTCAGTGTTTGACTGCCAGCTCTGTCATGCTGTTACAGGTGTATGTCAACATCACTTTTCATATGCTGATGAGGAGAGGAGGGGAGGTTTTCCCAACAAATAACACAAAAAGGTTATATTGCACTTTACCTTTAAAGTTGTGTTTTTATTTTCCTGTTCAGCGCAGTATCCTTTGTGCGTATATGTAAAATCTGGGTTTAAGTGATGCCCTGCTTAAGATCCTTTGAGTAAGAAGATATGCAAATACATAATGCACTACAGTTATACGCTGGGGAGATTGAGGTGAGCTCTTAGGCAGCAGCTCTTCCCTGTGAGGGTGCTGAGGCGCTGGCACAAGGTGCCCAGAGAAGCTGTGGCTGCCCCATCCCTGGCAGTGTTCAAGGCCAGGTTGGACACAGGGGCTTGGAGCAACCTGCTCTAGTGGAAGGTGTCCCTGCCTGGGGCAGGGGCTTGGAACTGGATGAGCTTGAAGGTCCCTTCAACCCAAACCACTCTGGGATTCATATGATTGTATGATTTTTATTGGCTGTAGGAAAACAGAGGCACATTAAAAGAAGAAATGGAAGAGTGACACCACAAGTTCATGAGGACTGTGGTCTGGATTGCTGTGTTGCTGTGGAAACCGGAGTGTTTTGGTAACAGTATTAGCATTCAGTGCAAGGCAGAAGCAGTCAAACATACCAAAATGTAAACTGCAGCTCCTGTGATGCTCTGTTTTGTGGGTGAGGGTGTGCTGTTGTCTCATGAGCTGGGCAGTCGCCCACATGAGGCCTGCAAGCTTTCCTGCAGTGGGTATTTGCACTCACAGCCCTGTTTCTGTGGGACAGGCTTATGGGAGGTGGAATTTGGGAGGAAAAGGGGATGTGTGTATGAATAGTGGTAGCTGGTGGGCAGTTCCTGTTAGCGGCTGCATTAATAGCTGTTTTTCACAGGAGGTGTGTGGCATCTAGATGTAGAAAATGGCACCGGTGTTGTCCTCAAACAGAAGAGCTTTCTGGGGGTTAACAGTGAGTGTTTAAGCCACGTAACTGGGGCATGAAAAAGCATCATGAAGACCTGAGCTAAGTGGTTCCTCCCAAGACATGGCTGGGCAAGGCTGGGTGAGCAGGCATGGAGGTATGGAGGGAGCCTTCTGTCTGCAAGGGAGGTGAGCTCCTGTGCTGCGTATGGGGAGGTGGAGGTGGTGGACCAGGGCTGAGACCTTCAGGGGTGAGCCAGGTGAGCCTATGGAGCAGTGGGAGAGTCCAGGGAGAAGAATGTGTTTGAATCCTGGGTTCAGTTCTGGGCCCCTCACTGCAAGAGAGACATTGAGGTGCTGGAGCGGGGCCAGAGAAGGGCACCGGAGCTGGTGCAGGGCCTGGAGCACAAGTGTGATGAGGAACGGCTGAGGGACCTGGGGGGGTTTAGTCTGGAGAAGAGAAGGCTCAGGGGGGACCTTCTCGCTCTCTGCAACTGCCTGACAGGAGGATGGAGCCAGGAGGGGGCTGGTCTCTGCTCCCAAGGAACAAGGGATGGGACAAGAGGAAACGGCCTCAAGCTGCTCCAGGGCAGGTTTAGATGGAGCTGAGGAACAATTCCTTCCCCAAAGGGTGCTCGGGCATTGGAACAGGCTGCCCAGGGCAGTGCTGGAGCCACCGGCCCTGCAAGTGTTCACACCCCGTGTAGCCGAGGCCCTCAGTGCCATGGGTTAGTGGTGGCCTTGGCAGTGCTGGGGAACGGTTGGACTGGATGAGTTTAATGGTCTTTTCCAACCTGGTTGATTCTCTGATTCTAAGCTTGCATCATGCAACTGATGTTGGTCTGTGCTGTCAGCGTGACACCACTTGTTGGGGTTTTGTTGGTGTTTTTTTCTCCTCTTCCAGAAACACTGGGATACCCATGTTGCAGAATAAACCCCCCAACCCCTTGTAATGCCTCTCCTTCCATGTCACCTATTTTTTCAGTGGGTAGCAGAGGGCTAAATGTCCACTTGAAAATGATGCAACAGCTTGTTTGTGGAGACCTTGAGGCATGTTTCTTTCCAAGAGCATGACAAAGGTCAGAGCCTAAAAAGCACAGTGGTGCTGGTAGGTGGGAACAGGCAGGTTCTCATCCTGTGCTGAACACCAGGGTAGTTGAGAACATGGACAATGAAGTTTCTGGTCCAAACTAGCACTGCACTGAAGTCAGTTCCAAAAGAGACTTGGGGAAATGTTTTACTAGACAAAAGAACTACGTGTCAGGGTTGCTTTAGACTTAATTATTTTTCATGGTAATCAGATAGCATTCAATTAAATAAAGGGGAAAAAAAGAACTGGACTAGCTTTAAACAATGTTTGCTCTTGAAAGAAAATGTCAATATTCTTTTTGGAAGTTAATGAAATAACTCGCAGTGATTGATGACACATGTACTCAGCTATTTTGTGCTGGTAGAGCAGATGGGTTGGGCACAGCGAGTGACCACGAATTGTGATGCTTTGTCAGAAGGAACAAGAAGTTCAGATGTGGGTTGTAGCAGTTGAAGTACAGTAGGGGCTGTTCAGGCTGGAGAAGAGAAGCTGTGTGGAGACCTCAGAGCAGCTTCCAGTGTCTGAAGGGGGCTACAAGGATGCTGGAGAGGGACCTTCATCAGGGACTGTAGAGATAGGACGAGGGGTGATGGGTTCAAACTGAAACAGGGGAAGTTCAGGTGAGCTCTGAGGCAGAAGCTGTTCCCTGTGAGGGTGCTGAGGCGCTGGCACAGACTTTTCCCAGAGAAGCTGTGGCTGCCCCATCCCTGGCAGTGTTCAAGGGCAGGTTGGACACAGGGGCTTGGAGTAACCTGCTCTAGTGGAAGGTGTCCCTGCCCATGGCAGGGGGTTGGAACTGGATGAGCTTTAAGGTCCCTTCAACACAAACCAGGCTGGGATTCGATGTTTTCACTGTAGTTTCCCCTACCTATGTATGAGGATTTGAAAAACCACCCCAGGTAAAGAATGGTGAATTGTGCATTTTTCCTAGTTGAGAAAGCTGAGCTGGAGTGAAAACGTGGTTGGCAACTTTGCTTATCAGTTGTTATCCAAAACTAATTACCTAAAGGTGTTGGGTTTTTTTGTCTATATCAAGCTGTTTTAAAAGGGAAAGAAAGATTGTGTGTGCACAAGCAGTTGGAGAAAATAAGACTTGTTTTGAAAGCTGCATTATTCATAGAATCCCAGACTGGTTTGTGTTGGAAGGGAGCTTAAAGCTCCTCCAGTTCCAACCCCCTGCCACGGGCAGGGACACCTTCCACTAGAGCAGGTTGCTCCAAGCCCCTGTGTCCAACCTGGCCTTGAACACTGCCAGGGATGGGGCAGCCACAGCTTCTCTGGGCACCCTGTTCCATGTGACTGAAACTTCTAATTTGCACTAGTTTAGGGGGATCTTATTGTGTTGTGGGAGTCTGTGTTTAGATCACAGACACCAAAAGGAAGCTTGAGGTGCTTCTGAGTTTGCAATGGGAATGGTTTCGTTGGTGTGAGCATCCTGCCTGCTGGTCACGCACAGTCTTCTGGCACTGAATTGTTGTTGAGGGGGTTTTGATTAACAAGAATTTACCATTTTTGTTCACTTCTTAGTCAAGTATTTGAGGTTTGAGGGGTTTTTTTGTGCTTCTGAATTCTCGTAACTGTGATCTACAAGGAAGGGATGAAGAAATGAGGTGGAGGTTCTCCATAAGCTCCCTGTATTCTTTTACCTTTGGTCAAGCACTGCTTTCAGCTCTCTGATTTGAGCTCTTTCCCATGTGGAAATACTAGGATGGAGGCAAAACATGGGATGAGGGAAGAAGAGGGCTTCAGGAAAAGCCAAGATGGTGGATTTTTATAGGTAACTGCCCAATTTGTACCATCTCCTCCAAGGCTTCGGAAGCAGCTGGAGCAGGCTCCTGAGGCAGACTTCTCTGCTTTCTGCCTCCCACATGGATCCATCTGTGAGACTGCTTGTTCTTGCTGCTCTTGCTGCGAAACTGGATCGAGCTCAGAAGCATCCTGCTCCTTCAGACCCTCTGCCAGAGCCTTGCTAGTTAAGAAGGGCTCCGGAATCCTGCAACTCTACATATTCCCAGGTTTTTATACGCAGGCAGTTGCATTTCTGAATCTGCAGCTATTCCATGTTCCCACTTGACTCTAAAACAGTTTTTCCAAGCTGTTGCCCACTCGAGAAAGTGGAGCTCCCACAGAGTGAACATGAGGTGGTATTTCCAGATTTACTCATGTTCCTAAAGGTGATCTTGTGTTCAGAGTCCTGGATTGTGCATTGGAGGATTTAGGTCCACTCATCAGCCGCTTGGTTGTCCCCAAAGCCTTGGTTTTTTGCTTCCATGTGGATTTGAGATGCCTTCAATGCTGCTTCAACAGCAATACTTAGCAAGGTCTAAAAATAGGGAAGATACCAGTAGATCCCCTTTTCATCTGTCCAGCTAGTAGTGTCATATCTGGGGAAGTAGAAATGATGTTAATACTTTGTGTATTCCTGGCAATGAAGGGCCACAGAAACTTCTGGGGTTTCATGGTGTCCACCAGAAGATCTAATGTTCTTTTTAGGACATGGAGGCATCTTTATGTACATCTTCATCTACAGCTTTCAAAGCAGCTGTAACTGTTGGTTGTGGTGGTGATTTACAAAAGTATCTGTAGATGGTAGGAGGGATTTGAAGCAGAATATGCAGAAAGTATACTTATAGAATCCCAGCCTGGTTTGGTTTGGAAGGGACCTTAAAGCTCATCCAGTTCCGACCCCTGCCACGGGCAGGGACACCTTCCACTAGAGCAGGTTGCTCCAAGCCCCTGTGTCCAACCTGGCCTTGAACACTTCTAAGTAGAGTCATAGAATCAACTAGGCTAGAAAAGACCTGTAAGATCATCAAGTCCACTGAGGAGAACTTAGACTTCTGCTCAGGGCAAGCTCTAATGGTGGCATTATGTGTTAGTTTAACATGGAAATGGGTGAAGAAGTCTTCAGCTGTACTGAAATACCAGTGTCCCCTGTGCCTCTACTGAAATATCAGTTTGGGTTAGTATCTCATCATGTGGATTGACACCACTGAAGTGGAAGGACTGCCACCAGAGAGCAGTTGGAGTTGGTGACTTTACTTCAAAACCCAACTAAACAGAGCATGGGAAAGGCAGCCTTACTTACGAGAGCTGTGTGCTCAGGCCATTGTAGTGGAGTATTTCTTGACAGTAAGAACCAAAAGGAGCTGAAACTGTAGAAAGTGATTTTTCTTGGCTGTTTTATGAAGAATTTCTGCTACACATAATGTCTTCTATGTATGTTTCTACCCTTGAATAGCTGGGGGTTAGTTCCATGTTAATAAGGTGGCTCACAGCTAGTTACTAGTGTTGTGCCATTTGTGGCTGGTGTTCATTTTGTTCTCATACAAGCCATGCATGTATAGCACTGCTTAACAAGCCACTGCCTAAAATAAAGCAGGATTGCTCCAAAAACAACTACCAGGGACTGTCTAGCAATGTATTATAGCCTTCCCTGAAGGAACTGTGTAAATACAGAGTAAGTATTGGTTATTCTTGAAGTCTTAATGCACATAGACTGTAATTTAACACTTAGGACAAATGTGGTTAGAGAGAGAATCTCTTTCCGAACATTATAGCGTACAGAACCTGTCACAAAGTTGAAATGTTTAGTGTGAGCATATAAGCAGTAAATGTTCACAGCGTGTATCTGAAAGTGGAAGTTGAAGGGAGAGGCAGAAACACACTATTTGTTCTGCTCTTGGCTGCCATGCGAGAATAGCACTTGTAATGGTTGGCATTGAAATGTCAGCATTTGCTAAACAAATGTACTGTGTTTTAATTCCTTGAAGCACTGGGTAATGCTTCTGTATTTCTCAGATGGTACATTTGAATCATTGTGTGGAGCTCTTGATCTTAAAGGTAAGAACCCCTGGGAGTGTTACTGCAAGATAAGAGCATGGAGAAAACAAGCAGCAAAGATGGGATGCCCCAGTAATAAGGGCCAGACTGGTCAGTCTGGATCTGTGCTAACTGTGTGAGAAGCTGTTTGTAACAGCTATCAGGTTGGGGTTTCTGTTTAATTATTAGTTACACAGTTCTAACTGTAACGAAGGCTTCAGCTACTCAGACTCTGCTCCCTGTTCTTCTGTGTGGGTGCCTGAGTGCTGTGTAGATACTTCCAGTTGCATTTTCTTAATGAATGCAGGTGTACTTACACTTGTGTGGAAACCTAAGGAAGAGTTTGCTGTGAGATCTCAGTGCAGTGTAGAAAGTCGTAAGGAGTAAAGTGTTCTGCAGGATGGGACTGTCACATCCCAGAGTTGGCTGGATTTGGTGACTGTAGAGTGGGGTGTTATTTTGTCTTTAAAGGTACTTCGATTGCCACGTTCTCCAGCACCATCCAAGATGTACCTTGGGGGGCATTTCACAAGAGGACATGCATGTGGTGACACCCCTCTGAAACGCTCTCCTGTGAGCCAGTGACTTGTCTTGTAAAGAAACACTTGGTGTTTGTCCTCTTTCCTAAGGAGTCTGTCCATTTGCTTTTGGAGTTCAGGCACTCTTGCATGTCACAGTGCAGCTAAGAAGGAGCATGTGATGCTCTCTGCTTCAGCTTGCCACACAAAGCATCTCTTCTGATATCTTTCTTCCCTTCTGTGTCCACCCAAACCGGACAAAGAGTGGGAAAAACTTCTTGCTCTGAGAGAAATGGATGGAAAACAAAGGGATTGGTGACTTCTCTGTCGTGATTCTGCATCAGCGTAATATCCTTAAGTCATGTTCTGCTTCACCTGCATGAGGAATTTGTACCAGAGACAGAAATGCTGCCTACAGAGACCTACAACTCTTTGAGAGGATGATGATGTTTGAGCCTTGCAAATGTGTTTTCTGAGAGAGGTCTGGTTTGAGAATCCCTGGAACTGTAGGAAAACGTGTGGGCAGTGCTCATGAAGCTTGGTCTCCAGGGGCAGAGTCAGGGAAGCCGTATTGTGCTGGAGAAGCAGAAGTTGAAGTGATCGTGTCAAAGGGTTGCGTCGGATCCTCAGCACTGTTGCTACTGGTCTTGTCAACTTGCAGAGCGGTGGCTCTGGAGACATGGTCCCTAGAGAGAAGAATCAGCCCCGGAGACTGTTTCACACTCTCTCTGCACTAAATAAAGGTGCAGGAAATCATTTTGTGGTCACGGTACATTATTATTGCTTTCGAACAGCTATATGCCTTTGCCTTGTCTCCTCCTCCTTTCATATATAGATCCTGTATTGGCAGTGTTTTATAAACAAGCACTGCAAAGCAAAGGCAGCTTTTTTTTGTTCCTCTGGCTAAACTTTGGGGTCTGCTGTCCAAGATTTAACCACTAGCTGTCCATAGGTGTGAGTCTGTGCAATGCATGGACATGCTGCAGCATCGGGTTGTTTGCCGGCTGTGTGGTGCGGGTAGGAAGCCAAGCAAGCACCAGGATGGTGTCATCGGCTTACACGGAGCATGTGGGATTAAACTTAATACTGTTTGTGCCTGTTAATACAGGAAGGAACCTAATACCTTGGTTGATTTTTCTTTTTTTGGGGGTGTGTATGATGGAAATCATCTTGTTATCAGAATTTAATCTGCAGTGTCAGGCAGAAGGATCATACAATCCCAGACTGGATTGGGTTGGAAGGGACCTCAAAGCCCCTCTCCAGGTTTCCTGGAGCCCCTTTAGGCACTGGAGCTGCTCTAAGGTCTCCCCTTCAGGAGCCTTCTCTTCTCCAGGCTGCCCCAGCCCAGCTCTCTCAGCCTGGCTCCAGAGCAGAGCTGCTCCAGCCCTCGCAGCAGCTCTTGCCTCGCTCCAGCAGCACCATGTCCCTCTTGTGCTCTTGTCCCTGGAGCTATCTTCTGTGATAATGTTTTTGGACGATGGATGTTTCCATGGCTTTTAGAGATCAATCCCCATGCTGCTGTAGCGCTGCTAAAGCAGTGCCAGGATGCAGGAGGCATTCTCCTAGCATCCTTTCTGCTGTTCTCTTCACAGAGCTGCCCTCCTAGAAGCTTTGCAGAAGACACTGCCTTTAATACTCAGGGGTCTGAAGAGCAGAAACAGCTTTCTCTGGACATAGAAATAAACTTGCAAGCAGAGCGATGAGTATAGTAGGTGTATGACTTACCCCATGTTTTGATGCATTGAATCAGCGAGCTCTTAGATTTGTTTAACTGAGGGTTTCAAGTGATCTTGTCAGCTGGCTGTAGTGTTGCCATCTGGGAGCGGTGGTGGCGCGCACTGAGAGGGCCTGCAGATGAAGCAAGCTCATTGATAGTATCCTGAAGCAACCAGCCTGGCTTGGCTTAAAACAATCCTGCAAGTTCACCATTAGGCCAAGATTTTTATCTTGGTTGAAGTACCGCAGCAATTTCAGCTCTGAAAACTAGAGCTCTGTAAATAGAGCTCGCTCATAACTTTAATGACTGGTTACTGCACATCTGTACTTGGGGCTTGTAGAGGGGCACATCTGGAATGGGCTGGGGAGGGGAAGGTGAACGTTCATACTGTCAAAACATTTGTGTGGCAGAACTGGAACGTTTCTGTTACTTATTACTAAGGCTTTCAGTAGCTGAGAAATGTGTGGAAGCAGACTTGGAAAACTGTTGGATTACTTGTATTTCCTAGTTCACATGCAGTGCTGTCTCTTAATGGCTGGCAGGATGCCCAGTGGGGAAAAAGTGGTCTTGGAAAGTGGAAGGAATAGTGCAGAACTGAGTTGTGGAGCTGTGTCATGTGTGTGGTTTTGGGGGGCAAGCCTGGTCATGGAGTTGAAGAGGATGAAGACAGGGACCTTTACAAGGGCCTGTAGGGACAGGACAAGGGGAATGGCTTGAACCTGCCAGAGGGGAGATTGAGATGAGCTCTGAGGCAGAAGCTCTTCCCTGTGAGGGTGCTGGGGCGCTGGCACAGACTTTTCCCAGAGAAGCTGTGGCTGCCCCATCCCTGGCAGTGTTCAAGGCCAGGTTGGACACAGGGGCTTGGAGCAACCTGCTCTAGTGGAAGGTGCCCCTTTGCTCTTTGTGCTTCTCTTCTAGAGTTTTTCCAGCAGGAACCAGACTTGGAAAGGTAGAAAGCTTGATCATACCAGTCCTGTTTGCTACTCCTGATTAAATAAGAGTGTGTTTTACACTCTTGCTTGTTTTAGCCTGCTATTGTACTCACTCTTTCTGCCCTGTAGTCTGAAACGTGCCATCCCCACAGCCTGTGCATGGATTCTCTTGGGCTATCCTTAGGAAGGCCTCCAGGTGAAGTGCCAAAGCTGGAATGGTCACTGTGCCACCGCTTATTGTCTGCCAAGACAATTCCCCAAGCCAACAGGCAAGCATGGGACTCGCTTGGAGACAGCGGGCAGGCTCAGTGCAACACCCCTGTGCCTCCCATCCCGCTCCCCATAGAAAACAAAGGACCTGTCTGGCCAAAACTGTTGGTGCTGAAGTTACTCATGAGAGGCTCGTGCTGCTGTAAGCAAACACGCCTCATCCCCATCACATACAGTGTGTATCTGGTTAGGAATGGGCAGGTTGCCCAAGTGGCTCATCATGGCCACGGTTTGGTCCTTGATTGTGCCTGAGGAGCTCGTGTGCCTCTGGATGATGCTGTTCCTACAGCTGTGTGTGAGGTGGTTGCTCTTGTCCTGGAAAGCAATGGGGTACAAGTAAAACAATCTCTGTTTACTCTTTTATTGTTTAATGAGGGAATTTCCTTGGAAAACCCTATAGAACTCCAAATATACCAGGCATAGGGGTAACCAGCGTTTTGCTGCTCCTCTTTTGAGAAGTGCTTTTGTGATGTAGTGGCAAAATGACAGATTTACATAAGAATTGTGGCAGATAGAGGCCTGACAGCAACTTCTGACCACTTTGGAAATGTCTCCGTGAACTGCATTTACATCAGTGCAAGTGGTGGCTGAATATTAGAATGTGATGGTGACATGAGTTGGGACATGACTGTCTGTATCCTGGGAAGGTCTGGTTTCCTTATCATAGAATCCCAGACTGGTTTGGGTTGGAAGAGACCTTAAAGCTCATCCAGCTCCAGCCCCCTGCCACGGGCAGGGACACCTTCCACTAGAGCAGGTTGCTCCAAGCCCCTGTGTCCAACCTGGCCTTGAACACTGCCAGGGATGGGGCAGCCACAGCTTCTCTGGGCACCCTGTGCCAGCACCTCAGCACCCTCACAGTTAGGACAGGGAAGAACTTCTTCCTAACATCTAATCTAAATCTACTCTTTGAGCAACGTGGTCTAATGGAGGATTTCCCTGCTTATGGCAGGGGGTTGGTCCCTTCCAACCGTAACCATTCCATAAGTGACAGTGGGTGGTAGTTAAAGTCTTTGACCTGGTTTTGCTGCCTTACTGAAAAAGAACATGACTATCTGAGCATGGTAAGACCTCTTCCAAGAATAGATGGTACAGATAAATTGTGGACAGATGCTCATTGTGCAAGCAGCAGTAGTAGTTACTATCATAATCATCCCCCGCCCAAGCAATAGTGCTGTCTTTTTGCTGGAGGTCACCACACCCTGAGATGTGCTGGTGGAGCAGTTTGGGGTGAGTGCTCCCCACTCTGCTTTGAGCAGAGTCAGCTGGATTCATTGAGATGGGTTGACTAGTTGGCTTCTGCCAGCAGGCTGACTTCATGTGTGAAGTGGGTTAGGGAGTGCTGGTGATAAACTGGTCTTGTTCTCCAAGCTGGGAGGGCATAAATGCCTTGACAGGGCAGTGAGGAACCCCAGGTACTGGCTAGGTGTCAACACGTCATCCTTGGTGTCCAGGAGAGGTTATTGATTTGTTGGGAGCCTGGAGAAGAGAAGGCTCCTGAAGGGGAGACCTTAGAGCAGCTCCAGTGCCTAAAGGGGCTCCAGGAAACCTGGAGAGGGGCTTTGGACAAGGGCCTGGAGGGACAGGACAAGGGGAATGGCTTTAACCTGCCAGAGGGGAGATTGAGATGAGCTCTGAGGCAGAAGCTCTTCTCTCTGAGGGTGCTGAGGTGCTGGGACAGACTTTTCCCAGAGAAGCTGTGGCTGCCCCATCCCTGGCAGTGTTCAAGGCCAGGTTGGACACAGGGGCTTGGAGCAACCTGCTCTAGTGGAAGGTGTCCCTGCCTGTGGCAGGGGGTTGGGACTGGATGAGCTTTAAGGTCCCTTCAACCCAAACCAGCCTGGGATTCTAGGACTTTTTGGGGACAAAGATGGGAAATAACCTATGGTTGTGAAATACTTTGGT
Organism: Strigops habroptila; assembly: GCF_004027225.2. Lineage (NCBI taxonomy): Eukaryota > Metazoa > Chordata > Aves > Psittaciformes > Psittacidae > Strigops > Strigops habroptila. The sequence goes on from NC_044281.2 coordinate 4,921,234, forward strand.
TAAAGGACACACTTTGGTTTCATAGAATCCCAGCCTGGTTTGGGTTGAAGGGACCTTAAAGCTCATCCAGTTCCAACCCCCTGCCACGGGCAGGGACACCTTCCACTAGAGCAGGTTGCTCCAAGCCCCATCCAGCTTGGCCTTGCTGCTGTTCTAGTTTCATGGGGGTGGGCAGGGGTACACTGGGTTTCTTACTCAGTGGTTCCCCCCCGCTCCCTTTTTGATTCCTGCCTCTAATATACAGCTTAAGACTAATAGGGAATGGTGGGTTTATTTTTTCCCTTGGGGCAGTGTGAAGTTGCTTCTTAATAATCTGCTGGAGGCCTGGCTGGAGTGGGAGTGGATTTGATTGTGTGGGATTTTTTCCTTCCTGCTCCAATCCTGCTTCTTGGCACCGAGGAGTTTTTCTTTAGACTTCTTTGGGGAACAGATGCCTGAAGTACAGTTACCACTCGTACATATGGTTTGGGAAATATGGAAGCTGTTGGACCGAAGTGACTTCATCTGGTGCTGTTGGAGGCTGAGAATTAACATGCAAGTTTGGGTTTTTCAGGCTCGAGTGTGTAGTTGAAGTTTTATTGTTTAATTTTTGCTTTTGAATGCTGTGAAATATTAGGCTGCAGTTTTATGGTTATTAATCAAAATTCCATCTCTAAGTGAAAATTACTCTCTGCAACCTTGAAAGCCTAAAATAGTCTCCTAGTTTTAATCTTCTGGGGATAAATACGTTGTCTAATGTGTAATTAAATGGTTGTAAATCTTAATTCTCTAATGCAGGCATCTTTTTCTTTAATTGCAGGTTCCCATTTTGAAAGCCATTAGAAGATATTCTGCCACCCTATTGGATTACTTCTCTACAACTCAGCATGTCCCTGTGCCCTGGATTTTATAAGGTGGCCATGATTTAATCCCCACTTCCAATTTCTATGTATTGGTGAAACATTGGAGCTCTTTAGAGCTGCTGGGACTTGCGTGGAAACTGTTCCGGCTCCAATCCCTTCTCCAAAGGACTTGACGTCACCAGCAATGAGCTCCCAAAGCCATCCAGGTAAGGGCAAAACCACTTGAAATGCAGTAACAGCAGCAAAACATCACGTGTTTGTTGCATGAACAGACTTGTTGTTGGGTTCAAATGATAATCCCGTCCCTCTCCTTCTACTGCTACCTTGGTTAAATCTCTGGCTTGGCCTTTAGATGGAGAATTGGGTTGCTGTTAGCACAGTGCCAAGGAAATCCTGCCTCTTTGGGGTTCTGATTGGTGCATTTCATGTCACTGAAAGTTGGAGGTGGTTTTTGGAGACGATAACCAGATGTTCAGTTTGTTAAATCTATGCTGATGAGTCTTCATGGTCTGTAGTGTACCTCTAAGGAATGGTCATGGTTCTGCTGGTGTGCCTTTAGTGATATCTAAGGAAACTCTTTGACTTTTAAGTACCTTTTAGTAGGGAAGAATAGTCTTGATGCAACAAGAGTCAGTTGATCCATCTCAGTGTTGTCTGGGGGAGCATCCCTGATGTGTCTTGCAATTTAAGTCATGATTCATCACTACAAAACGGTGCCTTTCTGTCTGTCAAGAGGATCTGGAAGATCCTCAGTTACCTGCTTTCTTGCTTAAAGTTGCCTTCTATGTTAATGTTTAGTGAGTTTGGGGTATCTTTAGGCAGAGCTTTGAGTTTGTGCTTTGGAAGAGGAATGTTTGTTGTGCTCTCATGTGCCTGCTTTGACTGTTGCAGTTTATGGTAGAGAAGATGGCTGCGGGGAAGCAAAGTAATCCACCAACAGGCATGTGACAGGACTCAACTATGCCTTGGAGAGATTACTTTTGTGACTTCAGTTTAATCAGTTTAATAAGACTGAAGTGTTAAAAGCCAACAAACAGCTCCTAAGGTTTAAGGAACTGTGTATTTGTGGGCAAAATTTGCTTCAGAAGTACTTCAGGCAGCCCATCTGTGTTTCTGAGGCTGGGAGCAAGAAACGCTGCAGTCAGTGGGGAGAGTGGAGTTTACAAGCAGAAGCCTTGAAAATGTCACCTTTGTGTATGAACTGAAATGGGTTTCAAAGTCTCTAAAATGATCAGTATTATGGGAAAGAACAAAACCTGGCTTCAACTTTCATAACGTGGCAGTCTTTTAGGTCTTTAAAACTTGCTTCTGGGACTATGGGGAGTTGGGAAGCTAATTGGATTTGGATGAGTAGAGTGCGTGTAGGTATTCACAGTTTCTTGCAGTGGGGTGTCTTCCAGGAGATCCGTTCTTCAAACAAGTGGATAGTTACTTGAACACTGCCTCAAATACAAGTGAAGAGCTTAGAAAGCCACCTGCTCGTATCTCCTTGGGGTGGCATAGGTGCAATATATACCTGTATTCAAACCCCAACAAACTTAATACTGCTTTCCTCCTTCAGGAGCAGCTCTCCAGGTACTTGGGAAAGGGGGATGTCCTTAGTGGGGCTGTTCTCTTGATGCAGGACCATTGGAACTGCAGTGCCTCTTGCTGCTACGGCTGGTTTAATCCAAACCCAGGGAGGTGGCAGCTCACTGGATGGCTTTGGATCTCTCTGTGTTCTCTTGTGCTTCTCTTCCTAAACCTTCTTGGCCCTTGTCACGTAAGACCTTGGAGTTACAGATGCGATGGCTCGGTGAGAATCGCAGTTGTGACTCCTGAATGAGTGTTTGGTAGAACATAAGACTACTAATAGGGGAAAGGTTTGTCTGCTCTGATAGTTAACCCTTTCAAATGTAAAGAAACTATTGCAGTTGTCTTTAGAAATACAGCTTCAACTTCCTATTGACAGTGACCCTTGACATGAAGGGGTATGATAGAAACTCAAGGCCTGTTGTCAACTGGTCCACTGGAGACTATTTAAAGGGTGAAAACCATGGTTTTAAACTAGAAGAAGGGAGATTCAGGCTGGATGTGAGGAAGAAGAAATTCTTTACAATGAGGGTGGTAAAACACTGGCACAGGTTGCCCAGAGATGTGGTGGATGCACCATCCCTGGGGACATTCCAGGCCAGGCTGGATGTGGTTCTGGGCAACCTGATCTAGATGAAGATGTCCCTGCTCATTGCAGGAGGTTCGAACTGGATGAGCTTTGAAGGTCCCTTCCAACCCAAACTGTTCTATGATTCGAAATGATCTTGTGGTGCTATTTGTTACAGAATCATAGGATGGTGTTCTGCAGGTAGGCTTTGTCTGAGCATCTATTTTCAAACAGTATCAACCTCCACAAAGTCTTAAATATCATCAAATGCTGTTGAGAAACTCTCCCTGTGCCCTTCCTAGGCGCTGGGTTCTTCCTTTGCCTGTAGTTCTGAGCATTGAGTTGAAACTCTACAGTGTGTAACAGTCGTGTACCCAGTGTATTGTGGTATTCTGACTGCCTGGTTCTTTTAGAGTCAGTTTTATAAGAATAGGTAGAAACAGTTTCCAAGCCTTGCCAAAGGTGACATCTGAACTTCTCCTGTCAGTTCTGATAGCTCTTTTGATTACATGGCTACAGGTAATTCTTGCTAATGATGGCCATGGTTCAACAGAAGGCTCTGGCTTAGCTCGAGCCTGTTAAGCCTTGCTTCAGTGGGTACAAGCTTTCTTCTCTAATCTCCCAACTCATCACTAATGGGCTGGTTTAGGAACAGTGCTATCAAACTGTTGCAGCAGAGATGAATGGAAGTGGTTTGCTTTTAATTTCTTTGCCTTTTTTCTGCCTTCTCATCTGCAAAGCTCTCTTGTGAGAAATGGTGCGTCCTGAAGGCTTCTCACTGAGCAAGGTGATACGGAGAAGACTAAGTTAGCTAAGTAAAGTCTGAGTTTGCCCCCTCATTCTTCCCCCATCACTGCCACTTCTTTTGTTCTGTTTGGACTAAACTTCCTCAGAGAATAAGACATAACTTTCATGGAAGTAAGAATACCCAGGTGGGAGAAGTTAGTTACAAGCAGAAGCCTTGAAAATGTCACCTTTGTGTATGAACTGAAATGGGTTTCAAAGTCTCCAAAATGATCAGTATTGTGGGAAAGAACAAAATCTGGCTTCAACTTCCATAACGTGGCAGTCTTTTAGGTCTTTAAAACTTGCTTCTGGGACTATGGGGAGTTGGGAAACTAAGTGGAACTCAGTAACTTCCAATAGGTAAATCAATCTGTCTTGAGCCATAGATATAGGATAAAGACCTTAACCTTTGTTTTCTGCACCAAAGGCTCTCTCCACAGTCTCCTATTTGAGCTTTGAGGTAAGTTCTTGTGAGATTAACTTGCCACAAAAATGTGTGTGGGTGAGCTGTGATCATATGAGGAGCAGGAGAAGCAGGTGGGTGCTGGGGTCCCTCATGCCACAAGCACTGTGTGCCCATCACTGTGTGGTGCCCACTGCTCTGGAGGAACAAGCAGCTCCCTGCAGGTGTTGGCAGCTTTTGTGGAGTCCTGGACAGTGGTTGGAACAGCTTTGGGTGGAATCAGAGAGTCATGGAATGGTTTGGGTTGGAAGGGAACTTAAGATCACCCAGTTCCAACCCCTGCCACGGGCAGGGACACCTTCCACTAGAGCAGGTTGCTCCAAGCCCCTGTGTCCAACCTGGCCTTGAACACTGCCAGGGATGGGGCAGCCACAGCTTCTCTGGGAAAAGTCTGTCCCAGCCCCTCAGCACCCTCCCAGGGAAGAGCTTCTGCCTCAGAGCTCATCTCAATCTCCCCTCTGGCAGGTTCAAGCCATTCCCCTTGTCCTGTCCCTACAGGCCCTTGTCCAAAGCCCTTCTCCAGGTTTCCTGGAGCCCCTTTAGGCACTGGAGCTGCTCTAAGGTCTCCCCTTCAGGAGCCTTCTCTTCTCCAGGCTGACCGAGCCCGGCTCTCTCAGCCTGGCTCCAGAGCAGAGCTGCTCCAGCCCTCGCAGCAGCTCCGTGGCCTCCTCTGGCCTCACTCCAGCAGCTCCACGTCCCTCTTGTGCTGTTGCCCCAGAGCTGGATCAGGACTGCAGGGGGGGTCTCCCCAGAGCGCAGCAGAGGGGCAGAATCCCTTCCCTTGACCTGCTGGGCAGGATGAAGGGGTGGGAGGCAGGAGGATGGGCTTTCCCATGCAGCGGTGGGAGCGGGAGGCTGCATAGACCTAGTCAAGACAAAGCTCAGAGGCATGATGTGCCCTTTGGCTTTTGGCAGAGGAGTCGCTGCTTCTAACAGCACTGGAACAAAGTGGGGGAAAAAACTATGCTGCAATCTTGGTATAAAAGATCAAGTTGCTGCAAAGTGAAATTAAGAAAATGAGGCTAATTAAGATAACACGGAGGATTATGGCAAAGCTCGGGGGAAAGCATGTTTAGTTTCACTTCTTAACCTGCTCCCTTGCCCACAGTTTACACTTACCTTAAGTAACCTGTGGTGCTGATGCTGCTCGTGTTACTCACAGCCCAGTCAGTGCTGGTATGTGTGTGTTCCCCCACTGAGCTTAAATGATTTCTTGTGGTCGCCTTGAACTTCCCCCCCCCTTCACTTTTAGTGCCTCGAGTTTCACTATCGTTTGGTTCTTTAATCAGGAAAGATTGTTCTGCTGATACTAGTTCTACATAAAGATCAGCTTAAAAAAGCCCAAACACTTGAAGTTAATCACTCAACTGATTTGTATTTGTTTAAAGTTCACTTTCCTTTGTAAAAGCTGCAAATCTCCATGTTCAATGAAGCATTTTGTTTATGAAATGTTATCTTGCAGGGATTAGCCAGTCGGAATGCAAATGCTCTATTCTTTCTTCCGAGCCGCTCTTTGCGGAGCTGCACATTTCATTTCCATTTGGAAGTGCTGAATGTTTGATAATTAGGAATATTGAAGTTGAAGAATGAGCTGCCTCTCGGATACACGCGACTCTGCAGCAGGATCCTAAAGCCTGAGAGGAGATACCAGAGGAAGCAGAACGCTTCCCGCTCCCACACCATGGGAAGCGGAGCGAGCACGTCACGTGCTGTGATTTGCTGGGCTCATGAGTACTTGTGTGTGGTGGTGGTGGTGGTGGTTTATCTGCTGAGTGCAAGGAGCCCCTCTCCTTTCCCAGGCCGTGGCTCAATGAGGCGTGCAAAGCCATTTCAGAGCTTGCCTTGGGAACCTCTCCAACAGTTTGCACCATGCAATGAATATTTTATGCCTTCTCTTTTGAAAGATGAAGAAGTTTCTGTGCAGATGCATTTCAAAGCGGCTTTAAATGACACTGACCTACTTTCTGGCAGTCATGCTTCTGTTTCTGTAAGTAATCTGGGGGCAAGAGCGTTCTTTAAAGAAACATAAGGACTAGAGGAGTCGTTTCCAGTCCTCCTTGAGCAGGGCTGGGGCACAACTGATGCCTGGTGGCTATCCTCTGGAAGAACATCTGGACAGTGTAACCCTGCTTCCTTTACCTGTCTGCTGCTCTGCTTCATTATGGCTGGGTTATTCTATGCTGGGCATTCAGGCTCCTAGTAAAATACTACCAGTAGTGAGTCTAGGTAGAACCTCATGATTTCTGAGGCTGTCTTTACATTAATTTTTTGGTGGAAATACAAAGATTTCTCCAGACCTGTTCCTCCTCTCACACTGCCATGTGTGTGCTCCATGGGAAGCTGAAGTTTTGGGGTAAGGCTCAACTGTTTGGGAGGTCCAGAAGAGGTAAAAGGAGCTCCTTTGAAGGAATGCTGATGCCTGTTCTTTACAGCAGTAGGTTAAGTGCTCAGCACGTGGACTAGGAGCTCAATAGCAAGAGCTCCTGCTATGCCTTGAAGCTGTTGTCCTGAGCAGTCTGGTCCCCCAGGTTTGGGGTTTGGTTGAGAAGGACACTCAGCAACAAGGTCTTGGCGCTAAGAGACTTGGTTGGAATAGCTGAAAACCCTTGGAGATGGAAACTGGGCACATCTCTGTATACTTTTCTTTCTTCAGCCTACAATAGAATGCCTATTCCACTTGCATTCTGCTGCTTATGTATCATGAAATCATCCCAGCCTGGTTTGGGTTGGAAGAGACCTTAAAGCTCATCCAGTTCCAACCCCTGCCATGGGCAGGGACACCTTCCACTAGAGTAGGTTGCTCCAAGCCCCTGTGCCCAACCTGGCCTTGAACACTGCCAGGGTTGGGGCAGCCACAGCTTCTCTGGGAAAAGTCTGTGCCAGCGCCTCAGCACCCTCACAGGGAAGAGCTTCTGCCTCAGAGCTCATCTCAATCTCCCCTCTGGCAGGTTAAAGCCATTCGTGTAAGAGGAACCTGTCCTGGATTTCCTCTAAGAACAGTCGTATCATTTTGGGGACCTTGGAAGTTTTAAGGCTGCTACCACGAAACCTGTGAAGTTTTCACTTTTTGGAGCATCAAATAGTTGAGACTTTCTGTACAAGGTTTTTATTATACCCTCAAAAGAGAAGAATTGTTTTGTGCTTCAACTTGGGGTTCAAGCTGAAGTTCCTCCTAGGTCAGTGTCCCTGCTAAGTATGTTCTTCTCATTTCTACTTTTGCTTTAAATGCAGTTCTTTGCACTTCGGAATTCTTTAAAAGCCTCTTTCTAAAGTAAGTTTTTTAGCCTGTGATGTGTGCTGCAGTGCAAAGATGAGAAGCAGGTACTTCTGATGAGAGGCAGAGAACTCTGCATTATTTGGAATGAGGTACAGGCTAGGAAAAGGATATCAAAAAGGTTGCGCTTTTAAAGTCAGATGATGCTGTTTGAGATGGTCCTTGGAACCCTGCATCTCACTTGGAAAGGAGAAAAACCTTTTTCTACACAGTTATTACGTTTTTGTTACTTACATTTGGTCAACCTGAATTTGACCTGTATCTTATCTCATATCTATTTCCCCACATTAAATTAGTTTCTGGACTGTAGTAAGGTGGATATTCTCAGCATGTCTCTCAAGTTATTTAGCTTGTTGTCTTCATGCCAGGCTCTCGCACTGCTGAGGCTTGGCTGTGTGCCTTTGATGTGGCCAGATCTATTAGGGCAGAGCTGATGGCGAAGGAACGTTTCAGTCACCCCACTGCATCTGAAAGAGGTTCAAGAGCAGGGGCAAAAAATCCACTTATTCTCAGAGGGTTGTCAGCCACGCATGGCATTTTTCATCCTTTAGGAATTTAGCTGTCTGCTTACCTGGGCTTTCACAGGCACTGCTTACCCTCACTGCCAAGGGAAAACATATTCCTTTACTTTTGAGAGCTCTTGGACTAAACAGAATCACAGAATCCCAGCCTGGTTTGGGTTGAAGGGACCTTCAAGCTCATCCAGTTCCAACCCCCTGCCAGGGGCAGGGACACCTTCCACTAGAGCAGGTTGCTCCAAGCCCCTGTGTCCAACCTGGCCTTGAACACTGCCAGGGATGGGGCAGCCACAGCTTCTCTGGGAAAAGTCTGTGCCAGCGCCTCAGCACCCTCACAGGGAAGAGCTTCTGCCCAAGAGCTCATCTCAATCTCCCCTCTGGCAGGTTCAAGCCATTCCCCTTGTCCTGTCCCTACAGGCCCTTGTCCAAAGCCCCTCTCCAGGTTTCCTGTAGCCCCTTTAGGCACTGGAGCTGCTCTAAGGTCTCCCCTTCAGGAGCCTTCTCTTCTCCAGGCTGCCCCAGCCCAGCTCTCTCACCCTGTCTTCAATGAGGATGATCATATTCATAGGTTAACACCAGGAAATAAAACACTGCCTGGATTTTAGGGTACCTTCAGCATGGCTGTTGTCTAGTTTTCATGAATTTGCACTGAAGAACTTCAAAGATGCTCAGTGGGGTTAAGCCTCAAGTAATTGATCCAACTAACTGGCAGTGTTGCACAAGTACTGAGGCAGGATGAGCAGAGTTTAACCCTTTGTGCAGTTGTGCTTCAGAGTAAAACTGCAGCATCCTCTTTAGATGTTAACCCTTGTGTTGGTCTGGCCAAATGGAGATGCTGTGGCCCTTTTTGTCCTGTGTTGCTGTTGTCTTCTGTATTCCTATTTCTTATTTGGTACTTTTTCTCTTCCCTAATTTCTCTAATTGTGGTACTTGCTTTTCTTCCCCTTTCCCTTGTGTTGGAGAGCTGGAGGCTGGCTGGGGCAGGGGCCATGGCTCCAGTGACTCCCTTGCAAGAAGAGAACAGACAAGTGAATCTCTGTTAGCATCTTTGATACTGAGAAATGGGGTATGAAATTCATTCTTCCTTTTAGAAGCCTAAAATTAGTCTATCAGCAGATCTTTTAAAGGTTCTGTTTCTATTACCAAGATCAAAATACTGTTGATCATCAGTTACTGAGGAAATCAGATGCTTTACCTGCAGTGCCCTTGTTTGCTTTGGAATACCCAACAGCTCTTGGCATTTCCCCCGGGAGCTGCTCTCACAGCTGATGCTCGATAAGACTGATGTGCTGAAATGTTGAAGCAAGTTTTCACTCTTTCCTAAGGGTGAAGCTAATATTAAACTTTGCACCTATTGGAAATGGAATTACATGCACAGAAATACTCGTGAGCTTTTCTGAGATCCTCCTGTCTCCCTCTGATCTCTTTAAAATGGAATGAAATCAAGATTACTTAATGTCTACTTTCAACCAAAAGAAACATGTGCTGACTGTGACAGTTTGGTCTTGAACTTCAAGCATGATTCAAGCTTCTATTTTAATGCTTAAAACCCAGACAAGTACTTTGTAAAAGCCCTTTCAGGACTAGGCCAGATCCAGCAATACAGTCAATGCCCTGGAAAGCTCTTATTGCAGGTTGTGAACCTTCTAGCACAGGCATGCTCTGCCTTCACCTTGCTCCATGGGTTATGGGCTCCTGACATCCACACTGCTGTCTGCTGAAGGGGAGAGTCTATATCAGGACCATAATTGGGAATATTTGCTAGTTAATACATCTGTATTTAGCAGTTCTGAAGCAAAGTCTCTTCACAAAATAATGCTAAGCTGCTTCTCTTTGCTTATTTAACTTTCCTAAGCAGTGGTGCAGCATGTCCTTCTGACTGTGAAAACCTTTCCCTGTCTGCCTGTCAGCCAGCATTGATGGAGAAACTCAGCTTGAAGGTGGTACAACTGGTGGCACCAATTCTCCTGAGTGTTATCATGTGTGTGTGGGTTCAGTGGGGCACTGTTAATCCTCCTTCAAACCCCAGCAGCACAAGCTTTGCCAGGGAATCCACAGGCAAGACTTAATCGTTCCAGGGTTTGTATCTGGTCTACTCAACTTTGGTGTAGCACCATCAGCTTTATTGTGAAGCCATGAATTGTAGAGTCTGAGTATATTCTGCAAGGATCATAGAATCCCAGCCTAGTTTGGGTTGGAAAGGACCTTAAGATCATCCAGTTCCAACCCACTGCCACGGGCAGGGACACCTTCCACTAGAGCAGGTTGCTCCAAGCCCCTGTGTCCAACCTGGCCTTGAACACTGCCAAGCCCAAGGGCGAGCTAGAATTGCTTGTGGTAGAGGGGAATACTGGAACCCTTCACTATGCCACAGCTCTGTGGTGGGGCTCCAACAGGATGGTGGGGAAAGGACAGATGAGCTCAAAGAAATAACTTAAATAAAAATCAAACCCCCTCAATCCTGACCCTTTCACCATTCAGGAATCATGTACTCGCGTGATCTGTAGCTATTAGGTTGCCAAAAGCACAGAAATAGCTTTACAGGGAGAATTGTAAGAGGGTTGAGGTGTAGTTTGTGTGCTTTGAACTGCCAGCCTTGGCTCCAGGGAACCACTTTGTCCTGGAAGGTGGCTGCTGTAGTGATGTAACCCCATCAAGGCTTTATTGACTAGAAAGGATCATGAGCCTTGGGGTGAGGGTTTGCTGCCTCTCTTGGCAGTGGACTTGCTGGATTGTGTGTTTTGTCATGTTTTACTCGATGGTGCTGTCCATGAACTGCTGTGTAATGACTCTCGATAGACCAAGATCAATGCAGCTATTTGGACGTGCGGTCATTGCTCCGCTTCCTCAGCTGGTGGAGTTGTTGAGATCCGAAAGCAGTTGGGTTTATTTACTACTTCTGTGAAGTTGGTTTCAGTATTTTTGATCAATGGACCAGTTCTTCAGGCAGCAAACCCTTAAAGCCTGGTGGTTTGAAGACAATCCGCTGAGAACGAGGTTTGGTTTGGTTTTACTCTTCTGTTTGGGCATTCAAAACTTGAGCTTTCCAGTTAAACAGCCTGCCCTCCCTCCTTTAACTGTGGCCTCTGCTCTGTGCTGGCTATAAAGAGAAACATCTTAGTCAAAAACTCTTCACGCTGGTGTGCTCGTGTTCTATAAACCACTTGAGCTGCTCTGGGGAGAAGACAGAGAAGCCTGAACTAGATTAATACCCCATCAAAAGATAACCCAGACCAGTAAAAAGACGAGCCCATAGACCAAACTCTGATAGTCCATCCAAGTATTGAATCTTTGACATCTGTCACTGATCCTGAAACCTCCAAGTACTTGCTTTATTCTAAATCAGGTAGGTCTCACCCAGCCTTTGCCAGGAGAAGACATGTGATTCCTACAGCTTCCTAAACCCAGAAGAAGGGCTCTGGCATCTGTTCCCTGCCAGCAGCAACTATCAGATTGGCATTAGATTTGTCTTTCCTTTCTTTCTACTTTCTTTCCAGCAGGTGGAAGGCCTGTTCTGCAGGCTCCTAACTCTTGACAGGTTTAGCACGATGGCTTCTTGGCAGGTAGAGGTGATGCTGTTCATTCAGTCTGCCATAAAGATTCTTGCCTTTTTGGTTTTCTTTCAAGTGAAGTGTCAGGCAGGAGCTATTTAAAATAGATTATGGGACTTCTGCCACTGGTTTACTTCTTAATATCCACCATTGCAGCAGGTAGAGCCAACTTGCAGGGTCACCGCTTCTGAATGCCCCAAATAGAATTGGGACAGGGTGAGCTCAACAACAGGGGTAGCAACAGTTCACGTTGACAAACATTTGGGTATGCTCTGATTTAGAATCATACAATCCCAGACTGGTTTGGGTTGGAAGGGACCTTCAAGCTCATCCAGTCCCAACCCCCTGCCACGGGCAGGGACACCTTCCACTAGAGCAGGTTGCTCCAAGCCCTTGTGTCCAACCTGCCCTTGAACACTGCCAGGGATGGGGCAGCCACAGCTTCTCTGGGAAAAGTCTGTGCCAGCGCCTCAGCACCCTCACAGGGAAGAGCTTCTGCCTTAGATCCAACCTGAACTTCCCCTGTTTCAGTTTGAACCCATCACCCCTTGTCCTATCGCTACAGTCCCCGACGAAGAGCCCCTCTCCAGCACCATTGTAGCCCCCTTCAGACGCTGGAAGCTGCTCTGAGGTCTCCACGCAGCTTCTCTTCTCCAGGCTGAACAGCCCCCGTGTTCTCAGCCTGTTTTCTCATGTATTTTCAGGAGGAAAGGCGTGCGTTTTAGGACAAGAGGAAACGGCCTCAAGCTGCACCAGGGCAGGTTTAGATGGAGATGAGGAACAATTCCTTCCCCAGAGGGTGCTCAGGCATTGGAACAGGCTGCCCAGGGCAGTGCTGGAGTCACGGTCCCTGCAAGTGTTCACACCCCGTGTAGCCGAGGCCCTCAGTGCCATGGGTTAGTGGTGGCCTTGGCAGTGCTGGGAACGGTTGGACTTGATGAGCTTAAAGGTCTTTTCCAACCCAGTTGATTTTGTGATTCATACTAATTCTGTTGAGGCACTGGCTTCTTGTGATCTCCAGAGTCTTCTTAAAGGAGCTCCTGTGTCAAAGTTGCCCTTTTAGTTTTAATTTTCATTGTGTTTGTCCTGCAAGACCTCAACATGGTGTTTGTAGCATTTTCTAACTGGGTGCTTCAAGAGAATTCCTCCTCCTCCACTGCTGAGTTTCTGGCACGGAGCATGAAATAGCTCTTGCGTCAGTAAATCGTCACAACCTTTGCAATGCAGTTGGACTCTAACGTGCCCCAAATAGGCCAGAGGTGGGCAAATCCTGCAGCTGCAAAGTGGGCAGTTCCATGAGTGCTGCGGGATGCGTGTGGCTGATGGGATATCAGAGCTGCTGCATTCCAGGTTACAGCTTGGGCCCCTTTCTCCCCACTTCACTTTTTAGGTTGTGGAATTGTAGTTTATGTAAAAACCTGTTGGTTTACAGCTGTCTCAGAGGATCATGGGTTTAGGTGCATTTGTGTTGTTTCCTGGAGTAAATCATTGAATCCTAGACTGGTTTGTGGTGGAAGGGACCTTAAAGCTCATCCAGCTCCAACAGGGCAGGGACACCTTCCACTAGAGCAGGTTGCTCCAAGCCCCTGTGTCCAACCTGGCCTTGAACACTGCCAGGGATGGGGCAGCCACAGCTTCTCTGGGAAAAGTCTGTGCCAGCGCCTCAGCACCCTCACAGGGAAGAGCTTCTGCCTAATGTGTGTGTGTGTGTGTGTGTTCATAGCTATGAGCAAGCCAAATGCCTTTCTCATCATACCTCAGTGGCTGGTATGAAACAAGGATCACCAGCTTGCTTGACCCTGATGCTGAAGGCTTTGCTGGTTTTCTTCAGTGGACTTGGGTGCTCCTCGCATCTCCTTACCTCTTGCTATCCTGATGTGTGTCAGTGGTTTCAGAGCTTGGCTGCTGCAATCCTCTCCTCCAAGGCTACTGTTTGAAGAGGCGGCTGATCTCAGTCAAGCATCTGCAATGGTCCATGGCTGTGTCTGCTTGGTGCTCCCCACCTTTGTGGTGGCTTCTGAGTGAGTCTGAGACCTCATTTCACTGCCTCACATTTGGTCACTTGGGAAGGCTCACTTTTGAGCTGCTGGGTTTCTTCTGGTCATTCTTTAAAGCTGAACCGATGTGTGCTTTTCTCATGGACAATATGGGTGGCACTGCACAAAAGAACAGGGTGGTTTGGGGATAATTGCCCAAAGTCATTGGGCAACAGTTACTTGATCTTTAGATGTCCTAGCAGGCAGGTGAAAGAAGCTTTCTATAAAGCCATTTGATTGAACAGCTCTTGTGCAAACCGGGTGCTGAATGCTTCAAGAAGGTAAGAAACCTGGTAAATGACTTGGCAGATTGTAAAGATAGGGTAGAGCTAAAGTTTTGGGCAATGCAGTGCCTGTATTTTTTAGGTAGGAGGATGAAAATGTGGATTTAATTGCCAGGATGACAGCACATTTCAGGTGTATCGGTCACTGCTGTCTCCATGCCTGGCTCAGGTAACAGATCCAGTTGCTCTCATTTGAAAGGAAACCAAAGTACAACTGATCAGTAATGCAAATACTCCTCTTCAGGTTGCTTTTCCTATTGTAAAAAGCAGTGGGGTTTTGTTGGGTTGTATTTGTTTTCCTCTGAGTGAAGTGAAATCACTCTCTGCAACAAGTTTTACTAGTGGTGGTAAGCAGGTTGCCCCGAATGTAACCCATGTGTTGCCTTCCATCTTGGGATAAGCTGTGGCAGTGGCAGAAGATGACAAGTTGTGACACTTGGGTTCTGGGGTGCTGTGGGTGCCTGCAGCTTGGCCAGAAGAGCTGCTGCTTTGCTGGAGCAGCTGGCTAAAGCCATTGCAGAACACAGCAGGAGGTTTGACAGTGTTCCTCCAGGCTCTCCATAGAGCAGGAAAGGAGCCAAGTGAAAATGGGAGGTGTTTGAAATGACTGAATGCTCTGAAATGTTGTCCTGCTGGAGGCATGCTAAAGTAATGTGTATAAATGGTGGGCTTCAGATTTAAAGCCTGTTTTCCCCCATCACAGAGTAGCTGCAGTCTGGTACTTCAGACACAGTCTTGTTAGGATTCTTGCAGGCAAGGTTCAGCCTGGAGAAGAGAAGGCTCCTTAAGGGGAGACCTTAGAGCAGCTCCAGTGCCTAAAGGGGCTCCAGGAAACCCAGAGAGGGGCTTTGGACAAGGGCCTGTAGGAACAGGCCAAGGGGAATGGCTTGAACCTGCCAGAGGGGAGATTGAGATGAGATCTAAGGCAGAAGCTCTTCCCTGTGAGGGTGCTGAGGCGCTGGGACAGACTTTTCCCAGAGAAGCTGTGGCTGCCCCATCCCTGGCAGTGTTCAAGGCCAGGTTGGACACAGGGCTTGGAGCAACCTGCTCTAGTGGAAGGTGTCCCTGCCCGTGGCAGGGGTTGGGACTGGATGAGCTTTAAGGTCCCTCCCAACACAAACCATTCTATGATATGATTTTATGATATGATTTATGATATGATATGATTCTAAAGGGCAGCAGTGGTTCTGTCACCATGGCTTTTGGCAGCTGCTTGCCCATACCTGTGTAGGTGTGCAGACTGTGTGTGCCTTTCCTCTTTTTAATTGCCAAGTCGGATGGTGATGTTCCTGCTGTTGTGCTGTGCCTGTGGTGAGCCTGTGCCTCGCCTGAGTCAGAGGATCGTGGCAGAAGGTGACTGCTCAGGAGTATATGGTGCTGTTAGACAGCAACAAAGCTGTTGATTTGGCTCAGGGATGTAGGGTTGTGTGTATTCATGTGTGTGTATGTCTGTCCTAACTCCACCTTGGTTGCTAAAGCTTGAGTTTGTGAAGGAGTTCTGTTTAAGTTGACAATGGGATCATCTTTTGCTTCAGATACCTCCTCTGCAGTGGATACAGACAGCTCCTGTTTGCCTCAGGGTGTGATTGCCACTGGTTTGCCCAAGCTCTTCCTGGCTGAACTACCTCAAGTTCATTCCTTCGGGCTGTGCTTTCCTGCAGCCTGATGTTGGATCGGGGTGTCGTAGCCTGCTCATCACACTCATTTTCCCTGTTTCACATGTCTAACATACCTTTGAATAAATGGAGTATCAGCGTGGTCTGTGGTATAGATGATAAATGATGTTGGGCTAAAGAAGAACTTGGTGATTGCTGAGTAATACTCTGTTAAATCAAGGTGGGCTTTGCTTTCCTTCCCTCAGGAACTGGTCACTGAAGAGCTGGAGATTAAGTGCCCATGTTAATCAGGCTGGGACACGGTATGGTTGGTTCTGGGAGCTTTGAGCAGGGATTGAAGGTGCCCAGCACTGGCCATTACATGTTGAGTTGTCTCTTTGACCTGCCTCAAGTCCAAGAGGTGACCTCTGAGAAGTTACTGCCCTGTCTAATGGCTGCTGTGGAATCAGTCTTCACTGGTGCTCATTGCTGGAGCATCCAGGATGCTGGTAGTGCCATCACAGCGCGCACAGAGTGTGGCTGGATGCATCTAGCAACAGTTGTGTTAGCCTCTGGGATTTGGCCAGCTAGGCACCATCTAGAGAAACAAGAGTTGCTGAATAAGCAAGTTAAAACTGGACACGCAGAGTGCAGCCTTTGCCTACCCAATGAATTAGTAATGCATTGCTCTGGGTGTGTTGGCCTCGAAGTAGGGTAGATGACACTGCTGCTGAGTAGATACTTTCATTGAAAGTCAGTCCCTATAGAAACATAGAATCCCAGACTGGTTCGTGTTGGAAGGGACCTTAAAGCTCACCCAGTTCCAACCCCCTGCCACGGGCAGGGACACCTTCCACTAGAGCAGGTTGCTCCAAGCCCTGTCCTTCAGCCGTGGGAGCTGGGCTGTGCCAGGCCATGGTCCCTCCTGGGGCAGGTGAGCTGGGAGCAGGGCTGGTGGCAAGCAGTGTGCTTCCAGTGTTGTGGTTTGCTTTTTGAGCTCCTCAAGCTGCCAAAGCTCTGCAGAAATCACTTGTTTTTATAGTGAAATAATGATGCTCGTAGGTGGTTTAGACACAGATATAGTTGTGGCTTTAGCAAGCGAAAGTATGAGGCAGTTCTATTGAAAGATTGCTTTTGTCGTGCTAGAATCTCCTTTTTTCTCTTGCAAGTAACAAGTGTTGGACTATTTCTTTTGATCTGTAATGTCTTCCCCCCCCCTTCCTCCCAGTATCTTCAACTGGAAGCATTTTGCACTAAGAAGTAGCAAGTAGCGTTTAGAAACTGCTGGCACTGAGACTGGAACTGGCTCTTATTCTGAAGGAGGCAGAATGCTCATTATTCACTTTCTTAATGCTGTTTTTTTTCCTCCTGTTTTCCTGCAAGACTGTATTTTCATCATGTCTGTGAGCTCGCCTGTTGTTGTCACATTTGCAAGTTGTTAATAACATCCTGGTTTGTTAATATATTCTTTGTATTGGCACAGTTGAAGTGATTTATTGTCTTAATCCCCTTTGTTTACCACTCTGCTGCTTCCAAGTCAGTGATTCTGCTGACTCAGCTGCACAGGGGATACCTTTGTGTGCAGGGAAGATGCAGGGAGGAAAACTGAGGCCTGGGTGTCTCCTCTCCCTCCTCCTCCTCCCAAATGGGAACCAGTGGAGCCTGCTGGACACTTCCACTGATTGCTGATTCCTTTCATTGGAGAATACCTGGCTTGGAGTTTCTCCATGACCTCATTCATGTGTCAGATGCAGTCAGAGGTGTTGGAGCTGTAAGGCTCTTCAACACAGGCAGCCCTGCTAGCGAATGCTGGGCTGCATGCACTGTCCTGCTCTCCAAATTCTAGTTCAAGCCCTTTTTTTAGCTGCTGAGAAGATGAATTCAACAGTGTGGGTTTCCCCCCCCTCCTCGCTGCTATCGGACTCCTGAAATGCTGCTGTGGACCTCTTTCCAGGATAACAACCACTGAAACGTCTAATTATGGAGCAGCCTCTCATTCCAAGCATCACTTGCTCGCAGGGCTTTCTGATCCCTGGTGCAGATTCTTCAAACCACTGACCTTTGCAGAGTGCCCTTGGCTGTGCCAGCAGAGGAGCGTGCTGGCAGCTCGAAGATGTTTTGTCTGGCGTTTGAGCACAAGTGAAAATTTACTGCTGGTGGAAACAGATGAGAGGGCAGAAAACACGACGCGCGCCGAGGTTTCGGGTGCCTGGCCTTGTCTGATGGTGAATGCTTGTGGCAGTTCCTTCTCCTGTGTTGAAAGGTGACATTCATGGGGGGGGGTTAAGCAGGAATTGGGCAGTGTGTGTGACAGCTGTGTTGTCAGTGTGGTTTGCTGGCTCCCTATGACTCGGCCTGGCCTATAAATAAGCAGTTGTACAGAGCCTTGCACATGCAACTCGTTGCAATGCTGCCGCTCCGATGCGGAGCAGCCAGATGTCACAACGCTCTCCTGCTTGCTCTCAGCAAGTAAAGCTATGGGAGGAAAACACCTACAGCTCTGCAAGACACAATAGCAGAGTGGAGGGAGCCGGGGGTGATGCGTGTGAAGGATCTGTGATTTGTGATACTGGAGGCTTAAAGGCAAAAATAGCATCATTTCTAATAGTAAAAGTGAAGGCTTCTGCACTACGCATTTGCATTCTGCCAGTCTGGAATGAATGGAGGAGTAGCTTGCTTGCAGATGACAAGCAGGAATGAATAAGTGCTTAAAATTTGGGTGCTGAAGAAACAGCTTTTTCAGCTTGGCCTCTGGAGAAGTCAGAGCCACGGAGCCCCTTTTCTCGTGCTATCCTAAATAAACACGTCAGGATGCACGACATGGAACCTCCTTCATCCTCCCTGTGGAGCTCGCTGCTCTGCTCGGGGACTTGTTATGACTAGGGCTGTGTGCTGATGCTTTGGAGAGGACCCCCCCTTGCTGCCTGCTCCCCCCCATGTGCAGGAGGGAGGTATTCAAAGAAAATCCACTGCTTTGAACTTCTTCACCAGCATAAACATCAGCATGGGGTAGGAGGTAACGTAGGCAACGGTGTCTTACTAGGAGCGAGTAAATTTGGGCCAGGTTGGACACAGGGGCTTGGAGCAACCTGCTCTAGTGGAAGGTGTCCCTGCCTGTGGCAGGGGGTTGGAGCTGGACGAGCTTTAAGGTCCCTTCAGCACAAACCAGTCTGGGATTTTTACCTCAGTTGCAAGTTTTGCCTTATCAAAGTACCAAAAAACCACCGAGTAACACCCCCAACCTCGAGGGTTTCTTACATTTATAACAAAGCTGTTGCAGTTCAATTGTTTTAGGCATGTAATGTGACCCTGATGTGCATGATGCGGGAAGTGATATTGGTTTGGCTTTTTTCTTCCCTTTTTTCCCCCCTTTGCTTTCCCTCTTCCCCTAAGCCACTCCTTCAATTAGTTCCTCTGGGCTTGCTAGGAACCTAGTCCAGTGCAGATACCTTCAGAGGGGGAAAACCACCTCATGGTTAAGAAGTTGAATATGCCTCATCCTGTCTTTATGTTCTAAGATTAATACTATTAATTGCTTGGTGCTTAATGATTAACTTGATAAGACATGGCCAGCAGGGACTCCCTGGCCACCAAAACACCCTTTTTGCTTCTGTGTTTGCCCCAGGTGGCAACAGGTACTTGTAGTTCCCAAGGGATCTGCTGCTTAAAACTGGTATTTGGGAGTATTTTTCCACTTGTCTGCCCATTCCTAATGCCTTCGGCACCTCAGATACCCTCTGCACACCACATAATGTAAATGGGTGCATATGTAAGAATAAGGTGAGGAGAAAAGCCAATAACTGGCCTTTGGAAATCAGAAAGGATTAAGGGGATTATCTCTCAAGGCTTTTATTATATTCATATTTGGCTCCAACTTAAATGTCACTAACCTCCTACTCGGAGAGGTCCCATCTGCAGGGAGTCTTGGCAGGTCTTTCCTGAGCAGAACATGGGAATCTTGTAGCTGCTCTTGTCAGTTTGGTTCAGATGTCAGGGCTACCTGTCCCAAAGACCAAAACCAAGCTGTTGTGGAAGAGACAGGGTAGAAAAAAGTCTTTTTAGCAAGTTTTTATCATTTCTAATAGTTGAAAATGAGATTTGGTCACTTCTCCTCAAAGCAGCGTTAGGTCCCTGCAAGCCTGACAGTAGGTGATTGTGCGAAGGAGTCAGTGGCATGTGGTTGAACCCCTTTTAGCAGGGTGCTGGAAAGAGGAGTTGCCTGCAGTGTTATTCACTGAACTCTTCAGGTATCAAAGGGTTCCTGCATCATCCAGAATTTCCTGTGAGTGGGCTTGTGCAGAGGAAAATGGTAATTAGTTCTTATGAGTGGTTGTGTGTGATCTTATCGTAGAATCCCAGCCTGGTTGTGTTGGAAGGGACCTTAAAGCTCATCCAGTTCCAAGCCCCTGCCACGGGCAGGGACACCTTCCACTAGAGCAGGTTGCTCCAAGCCCCTGTGTCCAACCTGGCCTTGAACACTGCCAGGGATGGGGCAGCCACAGCTTCTCTGGGAAAAGTCTGTGCCAGCGCCTCAGCACCCTCACAGGGAAGAGCTTCTGCCTTTGAGCTCATCTCAATCTCCCCTCTGGCAGGTTCAAGCCATTCTCCTTGTCCTGTCCCTACAGGCCCTTGTCCAAAGCCCCTCTCCAGGTTTCCTGGAGCCCCTTTAGGCACTGGAGCTGCTCTAAGGTCTCCCCTTCAGGAGCCTTCTCTTCTCCAGGCTGCCCCAGCCCAGCTCTCTCAGCCTGGCTCCAGAGCAGAGCTGCTCCAGCCCTCGCAGCAGCTCCGGGGCCTCCTCTGGCCTCGCTCCAGCAGCTCCACGTCCCTCTTGTGCTGTTGCCCCAGAGCTGGATCAGGACGGCAGGGGGGGTCTCCCCAAAAGCACAGCAGAGGGGCAGGATCCCCTCCCTGACCTGCTGCTCCTGCTCTGGGGGTGCAGCCCAGCACACGGGGGGGTTCTGGGCTCAAGCACACATGGCCTGTTCCCATGAGGAGCGGTACAGGCTTTGTGTAGGGAGGATGGAGTGAAACCTCGCTGATGCGTGGAGATCACCTGCATTGCGCTGAACCAGCTTCCTCCCAGCTGTGTAGCTTCCTGAATTGCGGTGAAGGAAGGATGTGCTGTTGACTCAGAAGAAGGCTTATAATGTGGTTTTAGGGCCAAGGTCAGCAAAGCAGGTGTCTGATTTAGAAAGTTATCTGTTTGCTGTATGCTCTTAAGATTGCGAATCACTGTGACAGCAGAAGTGACTTAAAATAATCGCTTTACAGACCCAAATTGGAAGGTGGAGCGGGGACATGGGCAATGTGGATTTGCATGTGGTTAGATAACAGTAATGTGACAGGGCTGAGTGGAATTTGTGTTTGCATCATTACATTTGACACTTGCTTGCTTAACTGTTACACCAGGGTGTAAACTGGTGTGTTCTCTGTGGCTTGTTCACATAAACTTTGTCCACAAGCTGGGTGCAGATTCAGCATCTGAGCTGGATTGTGCAATGGAATATGTTATATATGGATTTCAACCCATCCTTCCTCCTCCCCCCTCCAAAAATATCCATCCCTGTCTTACTTTTCCCTTTGAAAACTGCTGCTTTGGCTTTGATGCCTTTGCTGTGTGTGGCATAGCTGACATTTCTATGAACAAGAATGTAAACACCAAGACTCGCAGCAGAACTCTGCAAGCTCTGGTGCATCATCTGTTTGTTATGTCATCTGATCTAATGGGAGCGAAATAGAAACCAGATGTCAAGGCAGAGCAATTACAATTCTTCATCTGTGAGTATTACAGTAAATGGACTTTGTATTCCACCCCCTGCGCCCTAAATATGGAGTTTTATTTGTTATTGGGGGGTGGTGGTGTTGGGATAGTGCTGCAGGGGATGCAGAGCTCTCAGCGTGCTTCTTGCTTAAAGACTTTGTTATTCAGTGCTCGTGTTCTTTCATGTAATTAAAGCCTGTGTGTGCCTCTAGATCTGCAGTTCCTATTGAAGATGAGCTGGACAAGCTCAGCCCAGGAGGACACCTCTGCATGCCTGGCTCTGCGGGGTGTATGCTCAGAGCTGTGCACTTGTCAGCCCGGAGCTGCTTTACTTAGCCTTTATAAGGAAAATCCGATCAGTTTGGTTTGGTTCGGGGCAGGCTCTGCCTTGGCTTCTCAAGCTGAAGAAACATCTGGGAGCAGAGCAGATGGGAGCTGCGGTTAGCTCGGTTTCTTCAATTCACCATGTGAGTAGGAGGATAAGAGAGAAAATGGATAAGCATTGATTCTTTCTGTTGGGGAAATGGCTTCTTCCACTGCTAGTTTATCCAAGAGGTTTATCTCTGCTGCCTTCTATTAAATAAGGCAACCCCTTGGTCGAGAAAGAAATCGATAAGCATCTATCTTCACCTTCATATGCATCTTCACAAGTCGAGGCATATCTATGATCTCACTGAATGTTGGCTGATACGAATTTGCCTCTATCCTTCTCTTGTTTTTTAACCTCCTGGTTGTTTTGCTGCATCCTGCAGCCTGGATTTGGCACCCCTGATGTACAGCTCTTCTTGGCATGCTGCTTCACCAACAGCTCTAAGTGTTAGGGATGAAGCTTTCATGTTCCACTGAGTGAACATCAGTCTGTTCTGCACTGACAGCTTTCCCTGGGTGCAGCGCACCTTAGGTGCTAAACAGGCCTTTTGCTCACAGAGATGGAGAAAGTACAGTAAGTCTTTCATGAAGCAAGTATCTTCATTTACCTGTTAAGTACAGATAACTCCAAGAAATCCTTAAATAGAATCATGGAATCCCAGCCTGGTTTAGGTTGAAGGGACCCTAAAGCTCATCCAGTTCCAACCCCCTGCCACGGGCAGGGACACCTTCCACTAGAGCAGGTTGCTTCAAGCCCCATCTACCTTGGCCTTGGTGAAGCCAGAGCTGAAGGCAGCATCAGGCATTCCTGGTTGGAACTGCTTCCTTTCCAAATGGAGACCATAAAGCCCAATGGGGAACACATCCCCTTGGGTTAGTTACTGTGGACATTGGTCCAGCTCGCTTACAAAGGCACCTTTCTGAAGGTATTGATGCTCTTTCTATGCTGGTACTCTGAAAGCCAGGAGATTGGGAAGCCCTGTGGCTTGGTCCATATAAACACCTCGTTCCATGCCTCCTCTTCCATTATGGAAACTGGACCCTGTGCTAATGGGGCTTAAAACCATGGGAATGCATAATGGTAATGTTGGCCAGAGCATGGTGGCAGACAGCAATGACTCCTTTCAGTCAAACCTGGTGGACCATTTGTTTTAAGAAGGAAAACAAGTCAATCCAAGTGGATGTTGGGCTTGATTCCCCTGCTGTGGCACTGTTTTGGTTGTGACCAGCCTCCATGACCTTAATTCCCAGCCAAGGGAACTGGTTGTACGGTGTTTGCTGGGGACACAAATACTACGGCTTGTGAGTTGCACGTCGCCAGCAGCTCTTACTACAACAGCAGTTGTGCTGGCAGCGACCTTCAGCACGGCCCCGGGCCTGCGCCGTGTTATTTATAACCTGTCTGGGTAAGTTTCCAATACAGAGTATCTGGTAGTGCCAATCCGGGCTGTGCACATTCCCAAATCCTTATCTTCTGCTTTCGAGTGCAGCGCCCTATCGGCCGGGGCAGTTTTGGTCTTGAGGATAGCTCCGCTTTGATGTCTGTGATAGCAGGGAGAAAGAAATCCTCTGGTTTAATGCTACAGAGAGTTTTGAAAAGGGAAGTTTTTAAAGGAGGAGTTTCAGTGGTATCTTTTTTTTGTTGTTGGTATTTTTTAAAGAGAAAAATACTTTGGGGTTTAAAAATAGCCAAAGGCTGAACTTTGATTAGGCTGCTCCGGCACTGACGTCAGCCTGTGACATTTATCTCAGTACGGGTTTGTCACCCTGTTGACTAAGGCTGTATTTACACAAATGGGGATATTTCTGGCCACTGTGAGAGGAATGAGGAACATCTCTGCTCAGTTGTGTCCTTGTACTTACTATTCCTGAAGTCTGGCTTTCTCTCCTGCTGCTCCACTTTGATACTGGGGTGGCAGCAGGGCTTTATGTGTTGGAGGGGAGAGTTTTAGGTATTTATAGAATCATAGAATCAACCAGGTTGGAAAAGACCTTTAAGCTCATTCAGTCCAAGTGTTCCCCAGCACTGCCAAGGCCACCACTAACCCATGGCACTGAGGGCCTCGTCTACACGATGTGTGAACACTCCCAGGGATGGTGACTCCAGCACTGCCCTGGGCAGCCTTTATGTTACCATGAAGGCCCATGCAGTGTGATGCTGGCTTGGTGGAGAAGGACCCTAGTACACAGCACTGAACTTGACTTGAGGAGTCCCTCCATAACCTTAAGGTAACATAAGGTAACCATAGCATCAGGTATGAGCCTGTGTGGGTCCTTCCTGGATGGCTTTGTTAACAGGTAGGTAATGGATATTCTACAAAGATGAATTATGGAAAATTGCTGTATGGTTTTCTATAAGCGTTCCCGTCTAAAATCTGTTCCTGAAGCATGAGATTTCCCTAAAGTAACTTTTAGAGGCCGTGGATACAGTTGAAATGAAAGGTCAGAGAAGCAATACCTTTCTTTGAAGTTGTTCTGTTAGTAGCAGTGTGTATTGCCAGTGCAACTGTTGTGTATCTGTATAGAACTTGGCTCTTGCTCTCTGGTGCTGCTACATAAGGGAGTTCGGTAAAGCAGGAAGGTGCAATGTCATTCCCTGACTACTCATGTTAGTGTCAGAAACCAGGATCTGCAGTGGCAGGGCTCTGGCTCACAAGTGGAGGTTACAATGGTGAGACAAGAGGGATTGGTGTTCCTGCTGCATGCCCCAGCTTTGCTGTGAGTGCAGCTCTGGGGAGGATCCAGAGCAGCCAAAGCTCAGCCTGACCTTCTACTACAGCTTAAAATGACCCCTTTTTATGTTGTTCAGGCTTTGTGCTGTAACTGCTGTGGTGTGGGAAGTGTTTTGCAGGGAAAAGATCCCTCTGTGGAATAAGGTGGAGCAGTTGGTTTGGGATGATGCTGGTTTGGATGTCTTTGCTCTGGGCTGCACCCCCAGAGCGGGAGCAGCAGGTCAGGGAGGGGATCCTGCCCCTCTGCTGCGCTCTGGGGAGACCCCCCCTGCAGCCCTGATCCAGCTCTGGGGCAACAGCACAAGAGGGACGTGGAGCTGCTGGAGCGAGGCCAGAGGAGGCCCCGGAGCTGCTGCGAGGGCTGGAGCAGCTCTGCTCTGGAGCCAGGCTGAGAGAGCTGGGCTGGGGCAGCCTGGAGAAGAGAAGGCTCCTGAAGGGGAGACCTTAGAGCAGCTCCAGTGCCTAAAGGGGCTCCAGGAAACATGGAGAGGGGCTTTGGGCAAGGGCCTGTAGGGACAGGCCAAGGGGAATGGCTTTAACCTGCCAGAGGGGAGACTGAGATGAGCTCTGAGGCAGAAGCTCTTCCCTGTGAGGGTGCTGAGGCGCTGGCACAGACTTTTCCCAGAGAAGCTGTGGCTGCCCCATCCCTGGCAGTGTTCAAGGCCAGGTTGGACACAGGGGCTTGGAGCAACCTGCTCTAGTGGAAGGTGTCCCTGCCCGTGGCAGGGGGTTGGAACTGCGTGAGCTTTAAGGTCCCTTCAACCCAAACCAGGCTGGGCTTTATGATCTCTTTTTCTTTTTTTTTCTGTTATATAAAATCTAAACTCTTGAAAAATAAAAGGAGACTGAAACCTAATATAAAAAAGTTCTAAAGGGCTTGTTAAAAATACAAGGAAATGCATAGAATTTCATTTCTTTATAGTAGCCTTGAATCAGGTGCTCTGCTCATGAACCTGCGTGTTTCTTACCTGCTTTTGTAAGTCTTGGCCTTCAGTGAAGTCTGTAGCAGGACTAAGAATAAAAGCCAAGGGGGAGCTGCTCTGCAGATTGCTGTTGAAGGGAGCTGTTGGCTCCAGCTGCTCATCCAAGTGAGGCAATGTTTCAAAGCCAGTGGATGATACTTAAGGACTCTCAGGTTCTGCCTGCACAGACTTTAAGGAGGGCATGAATTCTTGCAGCAGACTGTCTCCAGCTCTGCCTGTGGGGCTCTTGCCCTCTTCTGGACAGCCTCAGGAAAAAGCCCATGGAAACAGGTAGAAGGTAAATGATCCCCTGGTTAGGAGAAGCTTCCATGAATGTGTCATTGGAAAGTGATGGTGTTATTTGGGCTGACGTGCACCCTTTGCTTGTGTGTTTGTGAGCTGCGCTGTGGAGTCACGTCAGTATCAGTGGTGGTGAATCTCAAGGATGCTCCTTGTTACGGGGATGCATTTGGCATCTTGGTCATCACTTTTAATTTGGCCTTGGCGCTGAGGCAATCCTAAAGGAAAACCAGTTGGAGCAGGCTGAGAAAGTTGGGGCTGTTCAGCCTGGAGAAGAGAAGCTGCGTGGAGACCTCAGAGCAGCTTCCAGTGTCTGAAGGGGTCTACAAGGATGCTGGAGAGGGTACTCTGCATCAGGGACTGGAGTGATAGGACAAGGGGTGATGGGTTCAAGCTGAAACAGGGGAAGTACAGGTTAGATCTAAGGCAGAAGCTCTTCCCTGTGAGGGTGCTGAGGCGCTGGCACAGACTTTTCCCAGAGAAGCTGTGGCTGCCCCATCCCTGGCAGTGTTCAAGGCCAGGTTGGACACAGGGGCTTGGAGCAACCTGCTCTAGTGGAAGGTGTCCTTGCCTGTGGCAGGGGGTTGAGACTGGGTGAGCTTTAAGGTCCCTTCAACACAAACCAGGCTGGGATTCTGTGATTAAGGGTATGGGACTCCCTGTACCACATGTCTCTCACATGAGGATCTTTATGCCTTGGGGTGTGTTAGTCAGTACAGCATGGGACAGGCTTGCACAAGGTGGGGCTGTATTCTGTGCTTTGCATATCCATGGCACACCTGGAATGGGATGATTTTTGGACTGTGGTGTGCATTGAGAGTGTATTGGAGAGATGTCATACGGGGAGCAGGTAGGGACATTCTCCTGTGGATTTTAGAAGATGAGGCAGTATGATCTTGGACCAGTGCTGGTTTAGTCTTTTGTACTGTTTTGCATCTCAGGATTTTTTTTTTACCTTAGAGATATAATGTATTGCCTGTGTGCACAACCCTCACATTTATAAACCTCTTACTCTGAGCATTCATGGAGTGCAGATGTTCATAAACCAGACATTCATGTCTTGCAAGCTCCGCTTGCCTGTGGTGAATGGGAAGCTTTCCCAGGTAAGCTGGAGCTCACTGTACTTGGGGCCTGAATAAATGAACCTTTCATCATTTCTGGGAGAAGGGGGGAAACCCCACCTTGCTGGGATGGATGCAGAGAGCTCAATGGCCTGAGGAGCTGAGAGCTCCCTGCAGCAGCTCTTCAGGGCAAGTAGCAGGAAAAGGATGTGGCATAGAACAGTTTGCTGATATCTGTGCAAGCTGTTTGGTAAAGACAAGGTTCTGTCTTTGAATTGAAGCAGTATCAGTGGGTAATGGGGTTTTTGTGATATATGGGAATTACTCCTGCTCTTGAAGATGCTTATATATACAAAATACACTGTCCCGCACAACATCCGTGTCCCTGAACTGGAGAGGCATGGATTTGACACATGGGCCACTTGGTGGGTAAGGAATTGACTGGATGGTCACACTCAGAGTTGTGGTCAACAGCTTGATGTCCAAGTGGAGACCAGTAGTGAGTGGTGTTCCTCAGGGCCATAGAGCTGCTGCGAGGGCTGGAGCAGCTCTGCTCCAGAGCCAGGCTGAGAGAGCTGGGCTGGGTCATGGCAGGGGGTTGGAACTGGATGAGCTTTAAGGTCCCTTCAACCCAAACCAGTCTCTGTTTCTATTGATTCTTTGTTTATTTTTCTCCCCCAAGGGGCTGGGGAGGAAAGTGTGGCTGTCAGCCTTTCATGTGGTGTGGGGACTGGTGTTAATTGCAAAGGCCGATTTAGCTCTTGTTGTGGCACTTTTATGTTGTCACTAAACGTGTTTATCACGTACCTTTGACCACCTCACCCCTTGATCTCTGCATGGTCGCCAGCTATTCCTGGTGCTCCAGTTTGAGCAGCAGCAGTCCCCAGAAGTCTGTCTGCCTCACACGTGGTGGCTTGTCTGCTTTCTCCTGGTGTGGATTTTCCAGAGCCTTAAGAAGAGAAACGCTTCTCTCAACATCCAAGGTTTAGTCCTGCACAAGGACAGGCTGGTTCACAACCCCACAGAGCAGGATATTACAGTCCTACAGCACTGAAAAGAGAGAGCTGGTCAGCTTTGGACATACTGCTCTTGCTTCCAGGGCACAATATAGCTGTGTCTTCTATGCAGAGGTGTGGAAAGGTAAGGATACATTTACAGAGAATAATAACTAATTGAAGTAGAAGTAATAGCTTGGAAAGGAATTGCACTGTCTTTTCTGTAAGCAGAATCTGGATGCCATGTTTACCATGCAGATATCCGACAAGACCAGTGCAGATAGATATGCTTAAACAAAGATTTATAGCAAGTGCAAAAGAGAATTGGCTTTATGGCTTTTTCAAGCAGCAGAAAACTAGCGTGGAAAGAGATGACTGCTCATCTGTGCCCGCATACAGCTGCGAGTGCAAGCTCTGCAGCTGCATCCTCTGAGCATCTTCCCCCAGCTCACCTACAGCTCCCGGGGACAGAGCCTGCAGCTGGTGCTGGTTCTGCTGCTGGGGAGCAGCTGCTGCGCTGACAAGTGCAGTTTCATCAGCGGAGATGTGGGTGCAGTGGGACTGAGCACGGAGCTGCTGTGTGTAACCGGGGCCGTGTCGACTGGTTCCTGCGGAGACGAGTGACTTGCTGCGTGCAGCGACGTGTGCTGAGCTGCAACACCGAGAGCCTGAACCCCGCCGTGTGCTGGGCTGCACCCCCAGAGCGGGAGCAGCAGGTCAGGGAGGGGATTCTCCCCCTCTGCTGTGCTCTGGGGAGACCCCCCCTGCAGCCCTGATCCAGCTCTGGGGCAACAGCACAAGAGGGACGTGGAGCTGTTGGAGCGAGGCCAGAGGAGGCCCCAGAGCTGCTGCGAGGGCTGGAGCAGCTCTGCTCTGGAGCCAGGCTGAGAGAGCTGGGCTGGGGCAGCCTGGAGAAGAGAAGGCTCCTGAAGGGGAGACCTTAGAGCAGCTCCAGTGCCTAAAGGGGCTCCAGGAAACCTGGAGAGGGGCTTTGGACAAGGGCCTGTAGGGACAGGACAAGGGGGATGGCTTTAACCTGCCAGAGGGGAGATTGAGATGAGCTCTGAGGCAGAAGCTCTTCCCTGTGAGGGTGCTGAGGCGCTGGCACAGACTTTTCCCAGAGAAGCTGTGGCTGCCCCATCCCTGGCAGTGTTCAAGGCCAGGTTGGACACAGGGGCTTGGAGCAACCTGCTCTAGTGGAAGGTGTCCCTGCCCGTGGCAAGGGGTTGGAACTGGATGAGCTGTAAGGTCCATTCCAACCCAAACCAGGCTGGAATTCTGTGCTTCTGTGAATTGCCGTCTCAAGCACCTTGGTGTTGTCCTGCTGGGAGCAGGGGTGTGGTAAACTATTAATAGAGAGTAGTTCCCACACTGCTGAAAGCTGGTGCCACAAGTCTCTCCACTCCTATTTGGTTTGAAAAGTGCCCCTTCCTTACGCGGAGCTCTCCGATCCTGAGTTCCATCCTTAAAATAACACTTCCTCCTGCTTCCTTCCCCTCACTGCCAAATTGGTGTTGAAGCAATATGTTTTATCAGCTGTAGGTCTTCTGGGCCTCTTGCAGCAACTTGTGTTCCTGGTGTATCTAGAAAATCCTTTCCATTTTGCCCTTAAACGCTTGGAGTTGGTGATTCTTTAAGACACGATTAACACTGCACATGTCGGGAACGTGCTTGAGGTCAGCTCTGGAGGTACCTTTCTGCATGGCACTACGTGCTCGATTTAAGTGGTTGACATGTTTTTAGTCAGATAGAATTGTTGATGTATCAGTACTAAGAGTTTCAGCTACACAAACAGTCAAGGTGTTGCAGCCACAGCATTTATGGTGATCCTTGGTTTCTAGTTGCTTCATCGTATTTACCCCTCATAGACCAGTAACTCATTACACAAGCAGGAAGCTTTTCTAGTTTCTAGCTTGCAATGAGAGCTGGGCTTCCATGGTGAACTTTTGGAGTCAAATGGACACAGGCATGACCATGTCAAGGCCTCTGCTTTTGCTGACTTCCAGGAAACTGGGATGTTTCTCTTTCCCGTTTGGGAAGATCTTACATGAGCATTCCCATTGACGTGGGACTGGGCAGTCCTGGGAGGCTTTTGCTGTGCTGCAGCATAACTTGCTTGGATAACTTTCCTCTCCAACAGGATTCTGGTGACAGTTTCCTTTCCATAATGACTATTCCTTATTCCTTTCCCTATTCCTCAGCCTTTCCATTTTTAAAGCAGAGGTTCTCTCATGTCAGACAGAAGGGCTCAAGCATAACCTCCCAGGGTTTTGCATTGTTTTTATCCTTCCAAATCTCTGCAGGCTTTCAAACATCACTCCTGCTTTAACTTCTGAAAAGAAAAGCAAAAATACACCCAACTTCTGCTCCAGATCTGATAGTTTGCAATTATCCATGTGCAATCCTTCCAGGAAGTGTGAGCATCCTTGTACCGGTGTGTTTAATCTTGGTTGCTGCTCAGAGCTAGCTAAAGAGGCGATAAGCGATCTAGTGATGCCCTTGCTGCTCTAACCAGTTCTTGCCACCTCTTTAACCTTAATGAAGGTGAGGGGACACCCTAAAAAAGACCTTCACTCTGAATATACTTCATATTGCTGGTTTCCTGCCACTAGGTTTGCAATGTGTCTGTTATTCACATGTGGTAAAGCGGTAAGAGCTGTCCTAGTCATGCCAAACTAGTGTAAATAACTCCTCCAAGCACATGACTCAGTAGGTGTTGTTACTTGATGGCTGTTGAAGGGGTGTTTTGAACATTCAGGATGGTTAGAAGAAAGACAGGTACATGGGAGAGGGGAAGGTGTCACTGCACGAGATGTAAAACAAAGAACATCTCTGCTAGAAATGAGGCTAAATACACAAGACAACTAGCAAAGGGGTTGTTCTGCCAGGCATCCCTTAAACTGGCTTGGATTTTTCCAAATCTTTCTGCAAACAGTGTTCCTTAAACCATGCTTTGTGCCCATCTAAGGCAGGGGAAAATCAATGGGACAGGAGGCTTTGGGGGAGCTCTTCAGGGGGATTGCAACGATAGAGCTTTGGAAGCGTCCAAGTACTGCTTATGGTTCAGGTGAGTCCTGTGGGAATTTCTCCACCGGAGCCAGGCTGAGAGAGCTGGGCTGGGGCAGCCTGGAGAAGAGAAGGCTCCTGAAGGGGAGACCTTAGAGCAGCTCCAGTGCCTAAAGGGGCTCCAGGAAAGCTGGAGAGGGGCTTTGGACAAGGGCCTGTAGGGACAGGCCAAGGGGAATGGCTTGAACCTGCCAGAGGGGAGATTGAGATGAACTCTGAGGCAGAAGCTCTTCCCTGTGAGGGTGCTGAGGCGCTGGCACAGACTTTTCCCAGAGAAGCTGTGGCTGCCCCATCCCTGGCAGTGTTCAAGGCCAGGTTGGACACAGGGGCTTGGAGCAACCTGCTCTAGTGGAAGGTGTCCCTGCCCGTGGCAGGGGGTTGGAACTGGATGAGCTTTAAGGTCCCTTCAACCCAAACTAGGCTTTGAAAATGTTCAATAATGATCTTGATTGGCAAGGAGTGAGGGACAAAGTCATTGGGGTGACACTGAATAAACTCTTTTTTCAGACTGGGGGGACTTTAAATTCTTCAACCTTATATTATGATAGCAATGTTTTCCCTCACTCCCCACCCAGCAGCATAACTTGTGTGGGGTTTAGATGTTAAATAGGGGGACGGCAGTTTAAATGATAATCACTTTTAATCTATTCAGATGCTTTTCCTAATGGTAGTAACTGGACTGTGTGAAATTGCATGGAGCAAAGTCAGAATCCATATTGCCTAAATGGTCGTCTTTTGGAGTACGTTCCTGCTGGTTTTCCGAGTTAGAAATCCTGCTTTTATTTGGACTATAACATTACATACTGCCCTTTAGAACAGTCGTTTGTCACAGCACTTAATCTTTATCTGTGGTCACACGTGTACCAAGCACAGGACTTACCCTGGGAAAAGCTGAGCTACAAAGAGGTGATGGAGTTGCTTTGAAATGGCTTTTTTTGTCTCTTTTCAGGAGGTGTCAGGGAATGCTGGAGCATTCTTTGCAGCTGGGAAAAATGGTTTGTTTTTAATTTTAGCCCTGCTAATAAAGTCTTGTCATTGCTGTCAATGAAGCAGAAAGCAAATCACTACAGAGCTAACTGCAGGTTGTCATTAAAGCTGATTTCCTGCACGAAGCCAAAAACAATGCAGGATTTCAGTTCTGGCCTTCCCAAATCTTTTCGGAATGCTGATGGTTTCCTAAACCCCAAAGAGCTATAGAAATCTACTGTATTTGCAAGTATTCATTCGCTCTTGTCTGTCATCTTGCCCTGCTTTTCACATGTTCATCTTCTGCTGCCCTCTCTATTCTTAAGGTAATGGGCTTCTGCTTTCAACCGCTGCCACAGGTGGGCAGCTGCTTGTAGGGTCCTGCCTCCAAAATCCCTTCCCCTCTTCATTAAGCCAGGGGAATAAGAAGCAGTCTGTTGTTGGGAGAGCACAGCTCAACTCACATCCCCTGCCACGTCCTTGGGTAACAGTGGAAGCAGGGGAAAAACCCTGCCACAACTCCATAGGCACACACTAGTTTGCTTGGAGCAATTGAGGACCCAACACTAGTTAAATGAAGGCTTCCAACCAGAGACTTCGCAGAGAAAGGGGAGTTTCCTGGGAGCCAAGTGTAACAAACAGAAGTTCTTAGGTTATTGAAGCTCAGATGGAATGGTTCTAGTCCTGTCCCTTTGATAGCACCTTGTTGCCTGCAGTCTTGTGTTTTGACCTACTCTCAAGTATGAGCAGCCAGAAGGTTCTTGGGCATCAGCTGTTTTAGGGGCTTGTAATACTTAAATCTTTAGGGGGTAGTCGATGAGAAACTAAACGTGACCCGGCTTCAGTGTGTGCTTGAGCCCAGAACCCCCCCCCGTGAGCTGGGCTGCACCCCCAAAGTGTGAGCAGCAGGTCAGGGAGGGCATCCTGCCCCTCTGCTGCGCTCTGGGGAGACCCCACTTGCAGCACTGTGTGCAGCTCTGGTATCCCCAACATAAGAAGGACATGGAGCTGTTGGAGCAAGTCCAGAGGAGGGCACGAGGATGAGCAGGGGCTGGAGCAGCTCCCGTATGGAGACAGGCTGAGAACATTGGGGCTGTTCAGCCTGGAGAAGAGGAGCTGTGTGGAGACCTCAGAGCAGCTTCCAGTGTCTGAAGGGGGCTACAAGGATGCTGGAGAGGGACTCTTCATCAGGGGCTGTAGAGATAGGACGAGGGGTGATGGGTTCAAACTGAAACAGGGGAAGTTCAGGTTAGATCTAAGGCAGAAGCTCTTCCCTGTGAGGGTGCTGAGGCGCTGGCACAGACTTTTCCCAGAGAAGCTGTGGCTGCCCCATCCCTGGCAGTGTTCAAGGGCAGGTTGGACACAGGGGCTTGGAGCAACCTGCTCTAGTGGAAGGTGTCTCTGCCTGTGGCAGGGGGTTGGAACTGGATGAGCTTTAAGATCCCTTCCAACACAAACCAGTCTGGGATTATATGGTTCCATTCAGCTCTATTGGCTTGCGTTTTTTGACATAGCTCTTAGAAGCAACTCGGGACTGAATGTGTGTATACGGAGAAATATTGAGTCAAATCAGCTTTTTAATTCCCTTCTCAGCCACATGCTGCAGTGTTTCATCAACCAGCTTCATAAGGGTTTTGCGCTTTGAGTCGTGTTTGTTTTAATGATGACTAAAGCAGAACCTGAGAAGGGGTGACAACTACAGTGCTCTGGCATTACACTTGGTATAATTCACTCCTTCATGATAACGTGTTCCTGAGAAATCTACTTTCCTTGTTTTCTTAAACCCCCTTTCCCCAGCTATTTTCATGCTGATGAGTTAGACCTGGCATTCCTGGGGTGGTGGAATGACTTGTCCTTATGCTGGTCCCTACTGCAGTGATGGAGATGTTGAACTCGAGTGCTTCCAGCCTTTTGGACTGGTTCCTTTTGAGCCGATTGGAAGAGTGTGCTAGACCGAAAGCTCTTTCCAGTCTCACCCTTCAGTTGAAGTATCTCCTCTGTAGCGGAGCAGCACGGTTTAAGTACAACAATGAGTAAGTGGCAAAGGCAGGCGCGGGGCCAGGCTGTGGAGGGGCTCTGCTGGGCAGCTCAGTGCAGGAGCAGAGCTGGTGACCAGGCTGTGGCCATGCTGGGAAGGGGCTGGTGCTCCAAGCTGTGCATGTGCCTCACAAGGGCTGTCTTTGTACTGGCTCCCACCTACTTGTGTGGACTGAATATCCACAAGTCGTCCAAGTCCATTAAGAATGCTCTTGGAATACCTCTTCCAGGTTAGTTTTGTGCTTGAAACGTCTCTGGGATACAAAGTAGGAGGTGGTTTAAGTGGTGTGTCCCAGGAGATGCCCTTCTGAAGTGCACTGTCCCAGACTGCAATGTTGATGTGGATGTAACCTGTGCCCAAGGTAGTTGATTCTGTTGTCTCCCAGAATCCTGGATGCTGCTGCCAGCTTGGTTTAGTGTTTTTTCCAGCTAACTTGAAGTAAATGGTGGGAGGAGGTGAGCCTTGTGCACTGGAGATGGTGGGCACTTCCGTAGCCTTTCCTTTACCTATTCCTGAATGGATTTCCCTGGGTCATTGCAAAGCAGTGGGGTCCAGACTCAAGCTGGAAGGAGACATGAGGGGCTGGAAAATACAGGTAGTGATGGGGGAAGCCTCAAAACACAAGGAGCCAGATGTCTGTGGGTGATGTGTGGATCAGGAAGTCTCTTCTGGGAGCCTGGGTGTGGAACATGGGCTTGCTTCAGCAGAGCCAGCTCAGGATACAGAGGCTTTGTGCTGGACTGCCATGCTAGCAGAGCTGAAGGTTGAGGAGCATAGAGTTGGTGCAGGCCACTGGGCACATCTTGCCACCATTCTCCAGCCCCTCAGAGGGAAAGAGGTATCTCATTTACCAGACTGCTGGAGAAGAGTTCTAGGTACCTTCAGAAGCTGAGTAGCATCAAGGCGCATCTTAGATTTAAGAGTTACTTCAGAACTTACGCTTGTTTGGATCTTCCTACCTACAGCGGTGTTTGCCTTGAGATGGTTAATGAAAAGATGAGCCTGAAACAACACCTCCGCTTTGTTTTGTGGTGTTGGCAGGATCTTTGTACAGTCTCTTTTGTTTCCTAATTGTTTGCAAGAACATAATGGTGTCATTAGTTGTAATTACCGACGGGTTTGTAGGCTGTGTGTGATGGGGAGAGCTACAGCAGCACAGCACCAGCCTGCTGCTGGTGGTGGGGACCCTCCTCATTCCCCCATTCCCAACCTCCTCCAGCAGATTTTCCAGTGGCCTGCTCTGTGCATGAAGACATGGAGTGAAATCAGGCTTGCTGCTCGTGGTGTCTCTTTTGGCTGTGTCATGGCATGAGTCTAGACAGCAGGCTTTCCAACTGGACTGCTCCGAGGTTGGAGTCATGGAGTCAGGTCGCGTTTGCTTTTCATTGTTTTTCTTCTAGGTAAGTTGGACTGAGGTGCATGGGGAGTACAGAAAGATCCCAGTTTATCTAGCACCATAGGATCAGAGTGGTTTGTGTTGGAAGGGAGCTTAAAGCTCATTCAGTCCCAACCCCCTGCCATGGGCAGGGACACCTTCCACTAGAGCAGGTTGCTCCAAGCCCCTGTGTCCAACCTGGCCTTGACCACTGCCAGGGATGGGGAATCCATCTGTGATGTCTATGTACCTGTGAATATCCTGTGCAGAGCCCGCACGAAGTGCAGGGGAAGTGGGACCAGTGCAGGGTCAGCAAGAAGAGCTGTAGCATGGGGTCAAGACAGATGCTGCTTTTGGCTCTTTCCTGAAGAGAAATGGGGCAAAATATTTGTCCCCAGCCACAGACCTCTCTGCTCCTGCTCTTCATTCTCCTGTGGAGCTCATGGGAAAGGCAAAGAGGAGGGAAAATGTCTTTGCCATGAAGAGAAAGGGAGTAGGCTTGTGTTGGGAATGGAAAGGTCAAATGCATGTCTGTCAGTGTGGCAGCACTGCAGGTCAGTGAGCTCTGGGTATGGGTTATCCTTTAACTCCAGTGGGATTATGCCTCAACTCTATCTGACATGCTAATCTTTCCTGCCAAGCTGTAGTGAATTACAGCAAGATGCTAATTACACCTTCATGCCTGAAGATTTATTACGACTCTGTTACTTAGGAGAATCCAAAATGTCTTTTAGGGGCGAGGAAGGGGAATAAAACCCCTTCCACCTTCTCCTGAGTGGTCTGTGTTTGACTCTAAGGCCTTTCATGCTAGTGCTGAGCATTTGAGTGCATCAGCAAGTTTGTCCACATGCTGGCTTTATGCAAGTCTTACGGGCTGACAAGTATGAATCACCCGCTCAGCTCCTGATTTGCGTCAATCAAACCACATTTAAGAGAGGCTTTGTGTGCACTTTGGAATGCAGGCCCAAGGCAAGTGCGTGAGGGAGTGCTTTGAGCAGATCCTCTTCCAACTGGGTTCAGTGGGCTCAGACTCTGAGGGGAGAGATCAGGTTTAAGTGGGAGATGAGGAGTTGCTGTTCTTTTCCTTCCATTCCCCCAGACCTCTTCCACTGGTGTCATGAGTTATCACTGAACTCTCTGCATTTGGCATTGTACAAGGTTGGGGTTTGAGAGCGACAGGTACGGGTTTCCTTGTGGAAGCATGGGGTTTATTCCATAATAAACCCTGAGGTTTTGTTGCTGTTGGGTGTCGTGCAGAGGAAACAAGATCCTGGAGAGCAGCACCATGGTAAGCACCAATGTTGTCCCCATCCCAGCTCTGCCATCACTAGGCCAGGAGGTTACTGTGATGAGTGTATTTAGGTAAAGGGACACAGGTTTGTCTTTCCATTTAATTCTTCCTCTTTCTGAGAAGAACTTTGCTCAAATTAAACTTGGTACAGACTCATCTTTCCAGATCTCCAGACGTGGGAGGCCCTTCCTGCAGAATTCTCTATACTTTTAGACATGAAGTCTGTACTTTCTGACCCAGAAACTGTTACTGCAGCAGGATCGCGAGCCAGGCACTGTCAGTGCCAAGCTGGAGCTCCCACCTCGACACGGGTTGCAAGCCCAGAAATAAATCCCTTTGGCAAACTCAGCCTTGGGGTGGGACACGACTTCATGCTGCTGATGCGCCATGAAGTCTTTTGGAGAGGCGTTACCAAAAAAGCAGCAACCCCAAAAGCCACAACAGTCGTATCTGCTCTTCACTTAAAATAGAGTTACGGAGCTGTTCCTGGAAATCCACAGAGGTTTTGTTTGTTCCCTTTTGGAGCCCTTTTTGTGGAGGTTTTCCTTGCAGGATAAGCACACTGGAAGTATAAATAGCATAGCCAGCAGGGCCAGGGCAGGGATCATCCCGCTGTGCTGGGCACTGGTGAGGCTGCACCTCAAATCCTGTGTTCAGTTCTGGGTCCCTCACTGCAAGAGAGACATTGAGGGGCTGGAGCGGGGCCAGAGAAGGGCACCGGAGCTGGTGCAGGGCCTGGAGCACAAGTGTGATGAGGAACGGCTGAGGGACCTGGGGGGGGTTTAGCCTGGAGAAGAGAAGGCTCAGGGGGGACCTTCTCGCTCTCTGCAACTGCCTGACAGGAGGATGGAGCCAGGAGGGGGCTGGTCTCTGCTCCCAAGGAACAAGGGATGGGACAAGAGGAAACGGCCTCAAGCTGCCCCAGGGCAGGTTTAGATGGAGATGAGGAACAATTCCTTCCCCAAAGGGTGCTCAGGCATTGGAACAGGCTGCCCAGGGCAGTGCTGGAGTCACCGTCCCTGCAAGTGTTCACACCCCGTGTAGCCGAGGCCCTCAGTGCCATGGGTTAGTGGTGGCCTTGGCAGTGCTGGGGACTTGATGATCTTAAAGGTCTTTTCCAACCTGGTTGAGTCTATGGTGCTGTGAAGGTGGATGCTGTCTTGGTGTATGCAAGCTCCACTGTAAATGCTTTTCCTTGTTTTTTCCCACCTCTTGGTATATGCCTTTCACTTGCAGGTAAGAGCGACCATAGCTCTTCCTTTCATCTCCCAGCCTCCAATACCCATGTCTGAGGTCCCCCTTAGCCCTAATGTTCCTATACAAGCACGCTCTGCTTTCCCTTGTCCTTAAACCCACCCTTGACCTAGTTCAGTGTCAAACCACCTCCCTGCCTCTTCCTTTCTCCTCACTTTCAGCTCATTGAAGTCTCTTCTCCTCCTTCCCGTCCCCCTCTGGCACCAGTCCTTGTGCTCATCAAAACATTGATCTCATGGGCTGTAGGCTTGCCAGCATAATAAGGCCATTGCTCTTCCAAACACTTCTTTTTTTCTCCCCTTCCTACAAACACAAAGCAATTTATTTTCCCTTCATTGGACTTGCTCTCAGTATTTTTCAGGCTGAAATGAGAGGATTAATTCCTGCTTTCTTGCTGACAGTCATAGAAACAAGCTAATTTCCAAGTGTCAGGATGATGATCCTTATCTCGCTCAGTTCCCAAAGAAGGTAATAAAATAGCTATAAGAATAAATTGCTGGAGCAAATGCAGCACATGGGCATATGGCAGTCTATTAATTCCTCATGTTCTCCCAAACTTTTAAAAGAGATCTATAAATGTTGATAAAACCCTAGAGAGCATGCAGGTTTGGGGTTTCTCTACCCATATATACCTCCTCTGGACTTCTCTGATGGTCAATTTTGGGCTGGTTTTAAGTGGGTTTTGGACAAGCTCAGTGTTTCCCTGTGGAAATGAAAGCCAAGAGGCTGGCTTGTCTCTTTCTCCAGACTTGGGGGTGTTGTTGCTAGCTGGTTTTAATCCTCAGAGGCAGACTGGTGAGGAGGGAGCTGTTCTGGCAGCTCATTACATCATGTATTTGCAGTATGGGAGCTCACAGTAATATGAAATTACTTGGACAGATTAAACTATCTTTCTAAATCACACAATCCCAGCCTGGTTTGGGTTGAAGGGACCTTAAAGCTCATCCAGCTCCAACCCCTGCCACGGGCAGGGACACCTTCCACTAGAGCAGGTTGCTCCAAGCCCCTGTGTCCAACCTGGCCTTGAACACTGCCAGGGATGGGGCAGCCACAGCTTCTCTGGGAAAAGTCTGTGCCAGCGCCTCAGCACCCTCACAGGGAAGAGCTTCTGCCCAAGAGCTCATCTCAATCTCCCCTCTGGCAGGTTCAAGCCATTCCCCTTGTCCTGTCCCTACAGGCCCTTGTCCAAAGTCCCTCTCCAGGTTTCCTGGAGCCCCTTTAGGTATCAGAAGGCTGCAGTAAGGTCTCTCTGGACCTTCTCTTCTCCAGGAATGTTACAAAGAACCCTCATGTGCCCAACTGTTACCAGCTTTTCCTTACACATATATCTTTGTTTAGTCTTGGTTTAAGTTGTTAGAACACTCACCCCCGTGCTCTTCCATATTCGTCCTTGTCAATGTGACAGACTCTTCTTGCCTACATCAGGTGTGGTGGCAGATGGGTGTTCCATGCATTTTCTAATGCCTATGGATTATATGACTGGGAAACCTGCTTTCCTTTAGATGCTATTAGTAAAACAGAAGTAGTTTGATTGAAGAGCCTGGTCATGCTGCTCTGCTCCTGGGTCCGCCTCTCCTAGTGGTGGCAGAATTAGGATGTGGACAATGTTGGTGCTTACCATGGTGCTGCTCTCCAGGATCTTGTTTTCTCTGCAGTGTTTCTCCTCCTGTTGCATATAGGAAAGGTGAATGTAAAATAGATAAAGGTAAAAATAGTTAAAAAAATCAAAATTTCTCCCAAAAGTGGGGGAAATGGGCTTTTTTCCTGTTGGAAATGTTGTGTCGATCCCTTCTCTGATGCACAATGTGTCAGAGGGGGTGTTTGCAGTGTGTGTGTGTCTGGATCTTTGCTTTCTTGAGGCTTTGAAGTGACAACATCCTAT
The DNA here is from genome assembly GCF_004027225.2 of Strigops habroptila. Classification (NCBI taxonomy): domain Eukaryota; kingdom Metazoa; phylum Chordata; class Aves; order Psittaciformes; family Psittacidae; genus Strigops; species Strigops habroptila. The sequence continues at coordinate 4,960,775 of NC_044281.2, forward strand.
TTTCATCTGCTTAAGGAGGACAACTTTAAGAAGGGACCTGTTCTATCACCGTGTTGTCTGCATGTGGCTGTCTGCAGGAAAGAGATTTATGTAAGGAAATAAAGAGTGTTTGCAAGTGTCAGCGTTCGTTCCACGTTGGTGTTTAGGAGCACTTCAGGGAGGTACCCTTGTTAGATGTGTGACAGAAATAAGCTGGAGTCAGATGGTTCCTGAGAGCAGAAATTCTCCTCTGGTTTGTGGAACACTGGACAAATCACAGTTGTTTAAGGAGTATACACGTGGATTCCTGATACCTTCGGAACTCTCCTTGTCTTGCAGGTCTTTATGGGCTGAGAAGTGGCTGTATAATCTCTGGTGTTTTCATGAGTACTTCTATTAGAAGCTAACAACCCCTTGAGAATATAGCCTACAACCAGAGTAGTTGGTCAGCTGCCTCGACTGTTGGAAGGGTATTTCCCTGCTAAGGAGTTACTAATGTTGTAAAGATCAACAGTCACCAGCTTGCAGCAACTGAATTGTTCTGAAGCACCTTTTGAACTTTGATTTAGGACCAAGTGCGTTTCGAAATTAGGAAACGGCTGCAGGTCAGCCTAATGAGAGAGTGAAAGGGCAGAGAGGTACAAAAGGCTTTGAACAAACTGAGGCTGCTCTTGAACTTACGGAAGGGAGGACTTACAAAACCAGCATAATACTGGGCTCGTGGGTTTTAAGACCGCATGTGAGTGGTTCCATGGTCTATCGCCACATGTCATTTACCCTTGCAAGCTTTGAAGCATCTCAGAATGCAGGTTTTAGCCCAGCAGCTGCTTCATGATGAAGTGTGTTCCTGCTTTGAGAAACATGGGTGCAGTCAGTCCATTCCTGAGCGTGTTTTGGTAGCGTCTCTACACCTTGAACTCAGTGTTACAAGAGGAGATGCGTGGCTGGTGGTGCCTGCTCAGCTGGAAGAGGGAGATGGGCTGCTTGTTCCCCATGCAGCATGGAAATGGGGGCCATGGTGACATAGGAGGGACTTCGTTCTGGTGGTGCGTTTGCCCACACTTCGATTCTGCTCTGTTGCTGCTGCAGCAATAATGCTTCTGCCTCCAAAAAAGCTCAGGATTGCTGCTAGAGCAGGCTCTTGAACCAGGAATTAAAGCCATTCCCCCTACAGGCCCTTGTCCAAAGCCCCTCTCCAGGTTTCTTGTAGCCCCCTTAGGCACTGGAGCTGCTCTAAGGTCTCCCCTCTGCCAAATCTGGAGAGGGGTACACACATAGGAGTTCAGCTATATAACACCAGCACCACATTATAGTATATAATAAAGCACCATGTGCAGTGCCCCCTTAAGAGGGCAGGTTCCTGAACCGCAGATAAACAAGAGCCGCATTGATCTGTGCGTTTCTAAACTGCACGTTCAAAGTCCTTTTTGATGACTTTATAGTATCTACTTTCGAGGACAGATAATAATGTTCTGTGCATAATAACCCCCACCACATTGCACAGGATAGCTTGTGTTTCTGCTGGTGTCCACGGGGGTAAAAATAGCTTTGCCTTAGGTAGTTTGATGAATCATTTGATGGGTGTTTAGGGAACCTGGCGTAAGATTGAGTGCCCTTCCCTGAGAGCCACCAAAGTGATGCATTGGAACTGGATGAGCTTTAAGGTCCCTTCCAACCCAAACTGGACTGTGGCTGTGGTGGAGACTATCTTGTGTTTTCATGAACATGTCTTATGTGAGGCTGAGTGCAGGTCACTGGGCTGTGCTGCAGGGGTAAGGTGTCACTAGAACAGTACTTAAGGCCTTTTGGGTAGGGGTTCATGGGTAGCTACGCACAGCAACTTCTTCCCACACATCACTTTGGGGCTCCACTAAGCCCCAGATGATCAAATATGTGTTTCGTGCTGGGAATCCCAATTTAGGAATGAATAATAGCACTTCATTCATTTGATGATTTGTTCTCTTCTTGGTGCAGTACAACCTTTAATTCCTTGGGGGTGCACAATCAGCCATCCATTGAAGACTTAGAGGTGCCTTTTCTGCTTCCTTGGGTTTTTTTTGGGGCCATGGCACTCAGATTGTGACAACTATGTGTCCAGCGTATCCAAGTTGCCAGAGAAACACCTAGATCCTCTTGGTTCTTGGTTTTGGAAGGGCAGGGGACTATAGTACCACAGACCAACTGGTGTGTGGGTCATCACCCCTCATGTGTAGCAAAGCTCTGGTGATGGCTCTGGCTTCTTTAGCTGCTTTGTTCGGCAGCTGATGGATGTTGTGAGCTGCTGTTAGCCCCATGCAGCACTCTCAAGGTGCTGTGTCTTATTGTCCTACTTCTTTGCACCTTTCCTAGAGCGTTGTGCTGCTCGTCTCCCTTCTGACAGTAATTCCCACGTCCTCTGTGCCACGAGCTGTCTCTTGTGCAGTGAGCTATTTCTTGTGGCTTTTTACCTTTTTGCTGGATTTCTGATCAATAGATGTTATTGATGGAGGACGAGATGGATAGACTGTGCATGGTCTAGTCATTTAGGAGAACATTGCTAAAGAGAGACAAGTGCTTCTGATGTGTAAGTGTTGTAGGTGCACATTAGTGCCATTCCTGTCTGTTCAGTGTTACAGTGCTGGAAATACCCACAGGTGATTGAATACAAAGCATTTTCACCCTCACCAATTCATTCTGCGTTGCAGATGAGCTTGTTTTGATGGAGAATGATTTTGAGATGAAGCATTTTGTAGGAGGCAAGGATAGCAAGTTCCAAAGTGAGGTGCCAGCTCTGGGGTAGGGACTCTATGGAGAAGATGCTTGGGGGATGCTGCCATTCCTTCAGCTTAGCCCATCTCTTCCTCTTCATGCTTCCAATATTCAATGACAGTCTTGTTAAAGTTATCCATAAAAAGGGTTAACTTGTTTTTAGTAAAATGACCAAGAGGATTTCTCCCCACTTCAAACTCCTTCATGCCATAACTTAATATTGGTGCTGATGGTGTATTCACTTCCGTGTTCTTGTTTGCCCTCTTGAACATGGGTGCTTTATAGCACTAAAGAGCATCTAGGACTGAGGAAGCCTAAGTTTGGTAATACTTTGAATAGCCAAGCCCAGAGATACACCTGCCTAAGAAATGGTCATCATTATCCAGGATGATCTTTATCCCAGAGCCTGGTTCTGCTCTCCTGTGCAACTGTACTGATATGGTCACGGAGTGGGAGCACTGGTAAATCTGGTGTTTTGGGGTCAGAGTGTGTATTACAAGTGTTAAACACTAGGAAAAGCCTGTGTGCTTCCCTCTTGGGGCTGGCAGTGGAGAGAAAGGTTTGGGGGATCCCACTGAACACACTGTAATGCTGGTGCTGAGGCAGCTGCATGGATTAAATACCCCATTAAAATGAGTGTGGCATCTGCAGCACAAAGGAAAAGGAGAAACGTGAGGCTGGATATATGTGGTGGAACACATTGGGAAGTAAGTGCCTGGCTTTTCTTCACTTGGAAGTACAATTGCTGCTCTGTATGATTTTTTTCCAGCTTCATTCTTCCTTTAGAGCATTGTTTGTGCTCCATGAGCTGCTGCAGCATCTTCACTTCATGTGGGCAGCTGCGGAAGTCTGTTTTCCATCTTTCAGAGGATTCCAGCTCCTTAGGTTGCTTTTGTCATTGAATTTTCTCTTGTTTACCAGGGCATTAGGAAGCTGGAACACAAGCAGTGTGTGTTTTGCCTTAGGAAACATCAGGAGTCCAGTTGCCCATTCCAGAAATTCCTCTTGGTTCATTTTTGCCTCACAAAGATTCTGAGCTCTTGAAATGTAAATCTGAAAAGGTCAAACCTCATGTATGCCAGAGACAGGAGGACAGGCTGACAGCCATGCAGGGGCACAGAGGCATTTTAAACCGTGGATTGAGAACAGTGTGTTCAGAGAGAACTGTCAAGTACATGCCTTGGGTATTGAGGAGGAGTCTGAGGTAAGGCTTTCTCTTGCTTTACTCTCTGACTTCTTAATGTATAGCAGAGAGGGATCAAACCACAAGATTTATGGCGATGAAGAAGGGTAGGAGTTGGAGAAAGGAGGGTTGCTCCTGGCTTCCTCTTGCGTTGCCTGCAGCCCCTTTCTTTGGGACCATAGTGATAGGACAAGGGGTGATGGGTTCAAACTGAAACAGGGGAAGTTCAGGTTAGATCTAAGGCAGAAGCTCTTCCCTGTGAGGGTGCTGAGGCGCTGGCACAGACTTTTCCCAGAGAAGCTGTGGCTGCCCCATCCCTGGCAGTGTTCAAGGCCAGGTTGGACACAGGGGCTTGGAGCAACCTGCTCTAGTGGAAGGTGTCCCTGCCCGTGGCAGGGGGTTGGAACTGGATGAGCTTTAAGGTCTCTTCCAACCCAAACCAGGCTGGGATTCCATGATTCAATCCCAGTAGCAGAGTAGTGACTGAGGAAAAAGCACATGAAGGGGTTTTCTTGTTGGCCGGTGTTCGGTTGAGTATGGGTTGATGCAGAGCTTGCAGCTGAGATCTGGTTTATTCTGCAGGTCTGTTTGTGTGAGCTTGCTGGAGCTGTGCTGAAAGCTTGCCCAAAGGCTTCAGTTTGGATGAAGTCCTTGTGCAGCACTTGGATAATGGTGGGATCAGCTTTGCCTTGATGCATTTCCAATTGAAGAAGTGAGAAAATATTCACAGGGCAGAGGGAAATCTCATCTAGAGGAACTGAATTGACACAAGTCAAGTGTTTTCGGCTGCTCCTTTGCGCTTGGGGTACAAAGGATGAACCATCCCTGCTAGCAGGGCAATCCATGTATCCTGAAGTGGGCCAGAATGGATTTTTCAGGGAGGCTGTTGGATGGCACTGTGGTTTGACAGGGCTGTCACTGCCACGTGCCTCGGGACGCTGCTGTGCCAGCAAAAGGCATCATGGCAACGTATGAGAGATGAACAGGGCTGGTTTCTCCGTTACTGGCTGGAGGAAAGGAAACCAAAAATAGCTGGTGGTGTAAAACACTGAAAGGTGCAGCCAAAGCTGATGGAAGCATTTGTTGTTTGGTAAAGTATGAAATCATAGAATCGTGGAATGGTTTGGGTTGGAAGGGACCTTAAAGTTCATCCAGTTCCAACCCCCTGCCATGGGCAAGTACACCTTCCACTAGAGCAGGTTGCTCCAAGCCCCTGTGTCCAACCTGGCCTTGAACACTGCCTTATCACTCTCTCCTACTGCCTGACAGGAGGATGGAGCCAGGAGGGGGCTGGTCTCTGCTCCCAAGGAACAAGGGATGGGACAAGAGGAAACGGCCTCAAGCTGCACCAGGGGAGGTTTAGATGGAGATGAGGAACAATTCCTTCCCCAGAGGGTGCTCAGGCATTGGAACAGGCTGCCCAGGGCAGTGCTGGAGCCACCGTCCCTGCAAGTGTTCACACCCCGTGTAGCCGAGGCCTCAGTGCCATGGGTTAGTGGTGGCCTTGGCAGTGCTGGGGATGGTTGGACTGGATGAGCTTAAAGGTCTTTTCCGACCTGGCTGATTCTGTGATTTTACGATGTCACCTTGAAATCAGGCAATTATTAATTGGGAGCCACTAGAAGTACCCAGAACCGCAGGGTGACGCAGTCAGAACTGCCCACACCGCATGGGAACACTCTTCCCTGTCCCGTGCTGCTGCTGCTGAGATTTATTCATAGTTTTTCCCTAGAAACAAAGACAAATCCCACATCTGAGTCTCTGTGTTATGCTTCTGGCTTTTCTAAAGAACCAGGAAGATGAAAGGGCTCCAAACTAGGGCAGACTGGACAAAATAAGCCCATGTTTCTCGGTTCAGTGATTCTTGCCCTCAGAAGTAACGCTGCTTTCACAAGAAGGACTGTCTGGAGAGGAGACATATGCTGCCTGGAGTTATGAGCTCATATCTTCAGAGAATAGTTTTGTTGAATGCTTAATGGACCTTGAACGCTCTCTCTTGAAATGAATGTAAAAGTAACGCCTCTTCCTTCATAACTTCTTTCCAAATCTATCTTATATAAGTTGAATATCATAAAATAGAATCATAGAATCCCATCCTGGTTTGTGTTGGAAGGGACCTTAAAGCTCATCCAGCTCCACCCCCCTGCCACAGGCAGGGACACCTTCCACTAGAGCAGGTTGCTCCAAGCCCCTGTGTCCAACCTGCCCTTGAACACTGCCAGGGATGGGGCTTCTTATACAGAAGATAATGTTATCATATCAATAAGCACATTTACACAAATGCATGTGTATGTATGGGTGGCATGCATGGAGATACATGATTATTCTCCTAATGCAATAAGATATTTGAGCATGATTCTACGAACCTAAGAACTATTCTGCTGGCCCACAGGCTGATGGGACACTCTTAGACTTTCTTCAGCCAGGAACAGGGACTTCACTGTTGGTCCAGCACGTTTTTGGTTGTGTGATGTTCAGGTAGTTCATAGGATGTTGCTTGCAGTCCATCAATATGGTTTCCCTGCTTGTGAATGTGAAACCTGGCAACTGCATTGGTGCAAGCTGAGTAGTGCCTTTGGGTAGTAGGGGGGCCAGAGGTTAACTCACAGCAAACCCACCCACTGTCATGTTTGGAGACATTTACATAGCATTGGTTTTATAACATTTTCTTTTGTAACACACAAAGTATTTCATCATTCAGAGACACCTCACAGGTTTCAGATCTCACCGAGGTGTTAAATCTCCTGAGATTTATGGTTATGCATTAGCAGTGTCTGTGGACAGACCTCATGTACTGGGCACATCTGCATGGCCATGGCATTCATGCAAGTACAGTCTGTGGGGTGGTTTGGTGCTTGTTAGTCCCCTGTGAGAGTCCGGGTTGCAGGTAAAAGCTGAGGTGGACAAGTAATACTTGTTAATACTCTTTCATTTCGTAGAATCCCAGCCTGGTTTGTGTTGGAAGGGACCTTAAAGCTCACCCAGTCCCAAGCCCCTGCCACGGGCAGGGACACCTTCCACTAGAGCAGGTTGCTCCAAGGCCCTGTGTCCAACCTGGCCTTGAACACTGCCAGGGATGGGGCAGCCACAGCTTCTCTGGGAAAAGTCTGTGCCAGCACCTCACAGGGAAGAACTTCCCTATATCCAACCTAAATCTCCGCTGTTTCAGTTTGAACCCCTCACCCCTTGTCCTATCGCTACAGTCCCTCATGAAAAGTCCCTTTCCAGCATCCTTTTAGGCCCCTTTCGGGTATATGTCAAGGAAGCTTTGGCACAGAGTGGAGTTGTGCCTTTCTTTTGGTGCATTTTGCATGTTAACATGCCTTCTTGTTGTTTGAAGCCGCTCAGCACCATCAGTCAGGTGAGTCGAAGTATCTTGCAAGCTGCTCAGAGGGGGAGGAGCCTGTTCCGTTTGTGTAAGGGCCTTATTTTATTGCAGTGCCTGGCAAATGAGTGAGCATTTTAGCTGTGTGCAGTCACTGGGTAAGAGGAAGCTCCAGGAAGAAGGGAGGAAGGTGGCAGACAACACATTTTACAGCCCGTGGTACTGAGGACATGATGTTATATTGAACATATTCAAAGCCCAGTATTTTGGGTTGGCTCTGTGGCCAAAGGGACTTGCTTCTCCTTGACTGGGAAAGAGGAATTTGCTCCTCAACAGACCAGGGATTAGAAATTTTTGTTTTAAAAGGTGCTGTTCTCATGTTACTGTGTTTTAATGTGATTTCAAATGCTTTTACTATAGCAAATCTGTATTACTGATACTATCTGATAGTACTGTAGTAGATAACCATGGAGTAATGATCTACTGTGGTAAAGTGATAAGAAAACCCCATGATTATTCCATAAGCATTTCAGCTTGTGTTGACCCCTGTTTGCAATAGAGCAGGGAAAAAAGAAATGTTGAGTGCCCTGGAGATGTCAGTGGGCTCTTTCTCATTGTGTGGGTGAGATTTTCCTGTGCCAGATCTGTTGCTTTCCATCATCAGGGGGAATCAAAGCAGGAACTGAGGTTAAGTGTTGGGAGATGTCTTCTGGGTGAGTCCCATCTCTGAGTCACAAGCTGAAGCTGGTTTCTGTGAGCAGTCTCAGTGTCACGAGAATGTGATTTCCACCTTCATCCACAACGGGGAGTAGTGACAGTGTAAACCAGCCTGGCCTTCTCCTAGGCAAGAGATCCAGGAAGGCTCAGGTTTGTGAGAAATGCAACAGTTTGGAGGCTGAGATGAAGATTTTGTGCTCACAGCGCACAATTGATCCAAATGGAAATGTGTGTCCCAGTGTATTGGGTCTCTCAGATCCGAGTGTACTGAATCACCCTGAGCAGAGTGGAAGAGGCTTTAGGTGCGAAAGAACCCATAGAACATAAGGAATTGCTGCAGTGGAAGAGCCTGAGTAGTAACTCAGACCTGGAATCATGTGGGATGAAGCCCATGTAACCACATGGATGAAAATCAGAGCTTCCTGGAGTGTAATGTAGAGGAACACATGGCAGCATCCATGGATGCTGGTGTTGCATCCTACAAAACATCTCTTTGTGCGTCTGAGGTGTTGTACCTGTGAAGCTGGCTATCAGTTCAGCTCTGCTTTCCCTTCCCATCCATTCCTTGCACCTTCTCCAGCATGTCCAGCTGTACAGCCAGCAGTTAAAACAGTGCATCCTGTTGCGAGAAGCAAACCTGGAAGCAAGCTGGAGAGCCTCATTCAAGGGAGCCTGCCTCAGGGGTTGGTTGTCAAGCTCGGGAGCAACCAGGACTTGTGGCACAAACAGTGTTCAACAAGAAGGTCAGGTAGTGAGGAGCTTTCTTGGCTTTCAGTGGTTGTGAGGTGGTACCACTTGTGCTTTCTCTGTTGGGAAGCGAGGTTTTGGGAGAGCCTGAGTGATGATACTCTTCTTCCTTGCTCCAAGTTAATGGCGCAAGCCTGGAAATGCCTGCCAGATGCATGTGCTCGTGCTGAATGCAATAAAAGGAAACATTAAATACTTTCTTGAAACAGAAGGTCTGTGTCTTGAAATGTGCCTAAAACCAAAACAAGACCCTCCATAATCCTGGAAAGATGAGCTGCAGCTGTGGTGAGAGCTGGGGAGAGCCAGCTGGGAAGAGCTCCTTTCTGGATCTCTTGATGGACCACTACTAGCATGCACTCAGGAGCACTTCAGAAGGTACATTAATGCCTTTCTTCTTTCTGACAAGAAACAAAAGGTCTCTTCTCACTGTTGCTGTTATCATGGCAGCAGAAGCAGCTCTTTGCTGGCCTCCACTCGTGTGAGTGTGGGCAGATACACCCTGACCTGGCTTCTGTGGGCTCCATCCAGTGCTCTCTGTACAAACTGTGTGTCTCTTCACTGCTCTAAGCCAGTCATTGCAGTTTCTTTGGGCAACTTCCAGGATCGTTTTGGGGTTGAACTGCTGATTTTGATGGAACAGTTGCCTTTTCTTGGGCACTGTCTCCATTGGCTCTTCTGTTTTGAGCAGCCTGAATTAGCATGTTTGAAAGGATTTTGACCTCTGAACATGGGTAATTTTTGGGGTGTGTGTGCATGACAGCTTAACCATGAATTCAGTAGGTAAAAACCCTTGTTCCTTTCATGTGAATGTTCCTTCACACACCTGATTCTATTGCAGCTCTTCCTCACTGGGGTATTCCTGGTAGTAGCTGCTTTGGATGCTCTATTACATGACTGCACAGAAATAATGGCCCAAACTTTACCAATTTCCTACTTCTTTTTTATGTGCACATACCCAAAATATGTGCAAAGCAAGGAGGCAAAACTTATCTTTTTGCCTTCTGGAGAGAGATGGTGGCATCTTAGGTGTGATTGCTGTCTTCAGTAAGCTTAGGGCGAATTGCAGTTTAGGCTGCTAATAGGTCAGCTTGTCTCTCATCCTTAAAACATAAGGATTTCTCACTGGTGCCCAGCAAGATCATGCAACAGATCTACATGGAAACTATGCTGAGGCACATGGACGATAAGGGGGTGATTGGTGACAGCCAACATGGCTTCACTAAAGGCATATTATACCTGACAAATTTGGTGGCCTTCTATGACCTTCTGCTTTGGGGCTCCGGCATTGGTAGGTAAGGGAAGAGGAACTGGAATCATCTACCTGGACTTGTGCAAGGCGTTTGGCTCTATCCCGTACAATATCCTTGTCTCTAAACTGGAGAGGCATGGATTTGATGGATGCACCACTTGGTGGTTAAGGAGTTGGCCGGATGGTCGCACTCACAGAGTCGTGGTCAAAGGCTCAATGTCCAAGTGGAGACCAATGACAAGTGGTGTTCCTCAGGGCCTCGGAGCTGCTGCGAGGGCTGGAGCAGCTCTGCTCTGGAGCCAGGCTGAGAGAGCTGGGCTGGGGCAGCCTGGAGAAGAGAAGGCTCCTGAAGGGGAGACCTTAGAGCAGCTCCAGTGCCTAAAGGGGCTCCAGGAAACCTGGAGAGGGGCTTTGGACAAGGGCCTGTAGGGCCAGGCCAAGGGGAATGGCTTGAACCTGCCAGAGGGGAGATTGAGATGAGCTCTGAGGCAGAAGCTCTTCCCTGTGAGGGTGCTGAGGCGCTGGCACAGACTTTTCCCAGAGAAGCTGTGGCTGCCCCATCCCTGGCAGTGTTCAAGGCCAGGTTGGACACAGGGGCTTGGAGCAACCTGCTCTAGTGGAAGGTGTCCCTGCCCGTGGCAGGGGGTTGGGACTGGATGGGCTTTGAGGTCCCTTCAACCCAAACCAATCTGGGATTCTGTGATATATTCATACACAAGTTCATAGGATGAGGATTTGGCCTAATGGATGGAACAGGTAGAAGGAAGCAAGGTGTTTCCTTTCAGACCCCATCAAGCCAGCCCTGGCACTGGGTAGGTGGGAGCAGGGTGGTCCCTCTTAGGATGGGTTCATGATGAATCCTGCCAGTCTGATGGATGCATGTGAAGATGGAGGGAGCCAGGTTTAACAAGTTACACTGTCCTACATGATTCAAGCTCTTGTTTCCAAGTGTGGTGCCCTGATGCACATTGAATAACATTGGCATGACAGCAGGGAGGTGAGAAGAGCCCTCTTGGGGTCTCACTCAAGCTTCTGAAGCTGGAGGTCTCTGGCAAGCTGTGTGGTAAGCAGGAATGCCCAGTCCAGCTTCCCAGCCCATGTCCTGCTCTGTTTGCTGATGGTTCTCTTTCCATGTCTGTTTTCCTCAACAAATCTCCCTTTTTTCCTCTGGTCTTTCCAGTTCTGCCATTCACTCAAGAAGCTGCATCTTGTAAGGAGGGAAGGCATCTGCTTTGTAGTGCAATCAGACATGATTCCCATTGCCGGCAGTGTCCGAGGAGCGACCCAAGAATCAGTTTCCTTTGCTTCTTTTTCTCCCTGCCCTCTGCTTCATCCAGGAATTTTCCCTGCGTTACTTTGCTTTCTGAAAGCATTGGTGTAATGGGTTGCTGAGTCATTATTATCACTTCCCTTTGCTGCTGTGGAAAAGGCTCAGAGCCTTTGGACACAGCCTGCCTTGGAAATAGGTTTGTGGAGAAGCCTGATTTACAGTGTGCGCTACCTAAATGCAGGCTGGGGTGAAGAAGGACAACCCCAGTGTTTGGGTCATGTTAGCATAGAGTTCCTTCCCTCTTTAAGGAGGGAAAGCCTTTTCTTCACTTGGTATCTTAGTAGCTTGTTCATAGTGTTCTATGAGGGCAGGAGCTGGAGTCTTGTTTGAACCTCTAGAAGAGCCAGGCTATCTTTCAGCTGGATTTCTTCCTGGCAGCTTATTCAAGTGGAGAGAAGGGAAAATCAAGCAGGTTATTGAACCTTCTCTCCTGCCTTTAAAATGTGCTTCGTAGGTCTCCACTTGCTGACAATTGCAGATAATTTCAAGGTGGTTTTTTCTTTCCTTGCTTCATTTTTGTATCACCAATCAGTTCTGAAAGCCTCCTGGAGCGTTAGTTTGGATTCAAGCGGCATTGTATCTGGGAATGTGTAGCTATCAACCCTGAATTCATGTGTTCTGAATAGTCTGTGATTGGGAAATGGCCGGGTGCCAGCAGCACCTCTCCTGCTGAATGCCAAGGGGATCCTGTGGAGTTGGCTTCTTTTGGTGGGCTGAAATTCCTGGGATCTGGCTCAGCAGATGAAGGACCTCACATTGATAATGCTGATCTCCTGTCAAAATATTTATCAGTGATTGTGGAATACTGACTTCACCATATCCGCATACCAAGAAGGATCGTAGAATGGTTTGGCTTTGAAAGGACCTTAAGATCACCCAATTCCAACCCCCTGCCATGGGCAGGGACACCTTCCACTAGACCATGTCACCCAAGGCCCTGTCCAACCTGGCCTTGAACACTGCAGGGATAGAAAGTTTGCTTCACTCCTGATAAAAGGCTCCCTTAAAACTTAAAAACCCCCAAACCCCCCAACCAAACCAAGCCCCCAAAAGCCAAATCAAATCCAAACCAACCCCAAACCCCCTCCTGCACTTAGCAGGGAACAAGGAATATTTTGCATGATGGCTCTTGGAAAAGAGGCTGTTGGTTGAACATAATATTGCAGTTGGAGGCTTGGCCTGTGCTGATTTCTCGAGGACAGCCACCTTTTCAGATGGAGAGCACCCTGCAGATGGTGGCAGATTGTCCCCTCCTCCACTCCTGCCAGGAGCGTGTGCTCAGTGACAGAACAAAAGCCGGGAAGGATGGAGCTCTCCGGAAGAGTTGATGAATCTCTTGCCTTGAAAATTGAAGTGCTTCGTGCCAGCAGAAATATCTATGAATATATTTATAGCAAGAAACAGCAGAGTCTCTGCTCCTTCGTTGCAAAGGGGGAAATTGCTGTTCCACCAAGTCTGTGGAAGTGGAATCTACTTTTAGATGCTCTGAAATGATGGTGGTTTTTGGGTGGTTTTTTTTTTTCCCCTTGGGATTTAAAAATATATGAAGTCTAAATTTTAGAAACCTGTACATCAGTTGACATGAAGACAGTGCATATGGACTATCTTCATGGCTTGAACCTGCCAGAGAGGAGATTGAGATGGGCTCTTAGGCAGAAGCTCTTCCCTGTGAGGGTGCTGAGGCGCTGGCACAGACTTTTCCCAGAGAAGCTGTGGCTGCCCCATCCCTGGCAGTGTTCAAGGCCAGGTTGGACACAGGGGCTTGGAGCAACCTGCTCTAGTGGAAGGTGTCCCTGCCCGTGGCAGGGGGTTTGGAGCTGGATGAGCTTTAAGGTCCCTTCAACCCAAACCATTCCAGGATTTCGTCTAAATCTGGTAGATAATCACTGGTGTTGTATCAGGAATGGGTAGACTGGGACAATTTTCCTGCTTCCTGATGTTGATGGTCCTTGACTTTCTATCTGGTAGAGGTGGGGTAACGGGGACTTGCCATACAAAGTACCAGGTTGGTTCTGTGTGCGGCATCTCATGTGAAATGGATTTAACATCAGGACATAGCAGGATCCTGCGGGATCCTCCAAGCACTCTGGGAGACACGGACATAATGATGTGTTTTATTCTCGTGTGGTGGAAACCCTGAGCTGGGTTTCGAGGTAGTACTAAGTGGGAGAAGGTGTTGGATGCCCACCACCAATACATTCTAATGTTGGCTGCAGAAGAGAGGCTGCTGGGAAGGATTGGGTAAGCTAAGCCTAAAATAGAGCCAGGTCTTTGACACAGTGTTCTCCTGGTATGGCGTGCTTAACTGTGACTGTGTGTAGGGAATGAGATAGCAGTGTCTTCTGCCTGTAACTGGAGAAGTAAAATGGTTGGATGTTCAGGTCAATCAGTGATTGTGTGAGGAGAACATCACCCATGGGAGGTGTTGAAGTTCTCAAGCGGAGGCTGAGCTGGCTCCTACCTTCGGAGTCAGGGTGTGTTTGGGAACAGTTGGGACACTGGTGTTGGATCCACCTTCGTGGTCGGCAGCATTTGCCGGGTGGGTGTTTGGTGTTGGGTGCAAGCAGGTGTGTTTCTTGGGTTTCTCTCTCACCCGAGTGGGACTGAGTAACCTCTCGGACTACCGAGGTGCAAGAAGTGCTCAGGACGTAGGATGCTGGGTTTATCTCTACTACAAGTGCGTGCTGGAGCTTGTCTGTGGTTGGACTTGGTGGTTATTTTCTGTGTACCAAATAAGTTGATTTGGAAACTCGTTACAAAAGAATGGAATGAAAAACAACGTTAAATATAGATAGTTTTAGCTTAAAAGGAAAAATAGACAGAAAAAGGTCACTATACATGCTATTTCTTTAATGTGGTCATTCTTTCCTTCGTGTTTTATGTTCCTCTTCACCTAATGCTTTGTCTGTGTGGGATATCAGACCACCTTCAGTGGGCTTTCTCTCTTTGATCTCATGGAGAGGTTACCACAGCCCTTTGGTTCCTTGCATTTACATGGAAAGGATTCTTTAATTACCATGGATTTCCAAAACGACATAGAATCACAGAATCCCAGCCTGGTTTGGGTTGGAAGAGACCTTAAAGACACTGAAGGTTGTCATGTGTCAGGTCCCTTCCAACCCAAAGCATTCTATGATTCTACTTTTAGTAGGAGTTGCATTATCCTCCCACTGCAAAGAATTAAGGCAAATAATGGCACAGGAAATAGAGCACAATGCTTTTATGATTTTGGCATTTGAAAAGGACCGTGTTGGCATTTAGGTATTAACCTGTGAACACATTGAGGGACCACAGCGTTTCCTGTTGTGATGGAGCTTAGGTATTTTACTTCTGGGATAACTTCCTATTAATATATTAAAGGTTACTTTTCTTAGTAATGGTTCTACGTGCTTTTTACTTTGATGGTAACCAAAGTGGAATCTGTTGGGTTTAGCTTTGCTACGTTCTGGGTAGGAAAGTGGTATGAATCTCTTGTAGGTGTTACAGCTGAGTATCTTCTGACTCTTGTGAAACACACATGTGGATTAGAATGCAAAAGAAAGCTTGAAACCCATCATAGTTCTTGCTTGCAAGGTGCTGAGTGCTACGATCAGCTGCTGGCTTCAGGGGAACATCCCGTTTGACGTCTGAAGCTGTGAATGTCTCTGGAGTCATCAGGATTGTCAAGGGCAGGAAGGAGGTTTTGATTCCAGCTATGTCAGCCTCTTCTGGAAGCGAGGTGGACATCAGCCTGACTTAGTTTCTACTGCATCAAAAGTCAGAATAGAATCACAGGATCAACCAGGTTGGAAAAGACCTTTAAGCTCATCCAGTCCAACCATTCCCAGCACTGCCGAGGCCAACCATTCCCAGCACTGCCGAGGCCACCACTAACCCATGGCACTGAGGCCTCGGCTACACGGGGTGTGAACACTTGCAGGGACAGTGACTCCAGCCCTGCCCTGGGCAGCCTGTTCCAATGCCTGAGCACCCTTTGGGGAAGGAATTGTTCCTCAGCTCCATCTAAACCTCCCCTGGGGCAGCTTGAGGCCGTTTCCTCTTGTCCCATCCCTTGTTCCTTGGGAGCAGAGACCAGCCCCCTCCTGGCTCCATCCTCCTGTCAGGCAGTTGCAGAGAGCGAGAAGGTCCCCCCTGAGCCTTCTCTTCTCCAGACTAAACCCCCCAGGTCCCTCAGCCGTTCCTCATCACACTTGTGCTCCAGGCCCTGCACCAGCTCCAGTGCCCTTCTCTGGCCCCGCTCCAGCACCTCAATGTCTCTCTTGCAGTGAGGGGCCCAGAACTGAACCCAGGATTCAAGGCGCAGCCTCACCAGTGCCCAGCACAGGGGGAAAGAAGTCAGAATTGCAGCAAATTAAACACATACAAGACCAGGCTGCTGATGGTTTTGCATTGTATCACTCACTGGCAATGGCAGGTGGCTAACTTGGCTATTAGATCTAGTAGTAGTGCTAGTAATAACTAAAAACCCAAACAGTACAACAAAACCCCCAAACCCTTATAACCAGCATTGGATTAGCTTTCATCTAATGGGGTGCTTGATTCATTAGACTTGCAGGCCAAAACCTATTTAGAGCCCAATTCTAATATGTCTTTATTGTCTCCTCTCCCCTGTTCTGTCTGCAGCATTTTCTTCTTACTATCCACATTTAAAATATGAGTAAATAGTGCTTAATTCCTAGGTTTGTTTCTGTCGTATTCTATAGGCTGTTGTGATGCTCTGGGGTTTTCTAGCAGCCAATTCCAATTGAAGCCAGAATTGGTATTTCGACTTGGTAGCGACTGTAAATCTGTAAGAAGGGAAGAGAAGGCTGCTCTCATTTTGTTAGGCTGCTTCTCTTTTGGATGCACAGTGCATCTTCCAGCTCTCTGGGCTAATTAAAATGCCATTACAGTACATGTGGTGCTACAATACAGTCTAGGGAGACTTCCAAAAATAGATCCTTGAGTGCAGACAAATTAGAGAGGAAATATGCACTGAGCATTTTCTCATAGGTTTAAAGAGAAATAATCCATTTGCTGCTTTAATTGCTTTCTTGTAAATGCTGGAGACTTTTTTTTTTCCCCCCTCTCTGTATATTTCAAATGAGTAGACAAATAAATAATATGTCCCTGATAATTCCCATTCTCATAACTGCTATTTTCACTTGATGTTCCATGCTGCAGACGTTAAAATGCAAGTCAGGATGGTTGAGTGGACTGTGCTTAATGGTCATGGTTGAAGGCTTTTATTCCTCGGTGATCCCATTTGAACTGCTTGGCATCCCAAGAATACAAGGTTAGTGCATAGGCTGGTTTGAGAAATACGACGATACCAGAAGCACCCACTCAACCACCCCAAATCCTGCCAAGAAGTAATGCAGATAAATGCTGTTTGCATGTTGTGCAGCAAAACAAACCCCTCAACTTAGGGTATAAAATGCAAGGTGAATTTATATATTGTGGTTGTGGTACATTATATAGCGATAACGGGTTAAAACTAGATGTTTTGGGGCCTGGAATTGGGCTGTGGAATTGTTGTGGGCACTGCCATTAAGAGAGAGGCGTTCTTTTCACAGGGTGTACCTCCTTGTAAGCTGCTGACAGCAGCGTGATTACAAGGGCTGAGGCTTGTGCTGGCTTGTGGACCACTAAGCAGCCTTCATCAGAGGGATGGAGCTTGGGAAAGGGGAAGGCAAGAACAGCTTGTGACTGATGGCAAGTGCCACGCGGAGGATCAGCTCTGTGGAGAGCAGCAGATGATGCTGAGGAGGTGTTTGAAGCTGGCTTTAGGGCTTCATTCAGTCCAGTCACTGAATCATAGAATCCCAGACTGGTTTGGGTTGAAGGGACCTTAAAGCTCATCCAGTTCCAACCCCCTGCCACAGGCAGGGACACCTTCCACTAGAGCAGGTTGCTCCAAGCTCCTGTGTCCAACCTGGCCTTGAACACTGCCAGGAATGGGGCAGCCACAGCTTCTCTGGGCAACCTGTTCAGTCCCCCAGACACAAGTCTCCATTAGTGTCTCAGCGTGTTAAGTGAGTTGGAGGGTGTTTTGGGTTGAGTTTCAAGTGTTTCCCCCCAAAAAAGTCCAGTCTCTGTGCTCAGATGCAACCAAAAACACATGATGTGGAGAAGGATGGGAAGTGGGGCAGCCAGGGGCGTGCTCCAAGAGCCTGCTCCCAAGTGAAAGCTGATCCTGGCAACGCTTCTGTTGGTACAGGCTTTAAGAGTAACCCTGGTCAAGCACGCACCAGCTTATTTATCTCTTGAGTGAAGATAACTGTGAAGCTCATTGTGTCTTGGAGCTCTTCACTAAAGTGCAGTATTGTTGTGTTGAAGTGTAGACATGGGTGGAGAGAAGGGGAATGGTTCTGTTCTTTGTGAGCCAGGTTTCCAGTTGTTTTACTGGAAAGCAGCAAGGAGAACAAGGTAACTGTTTGCTTGATGACACCTACAAATTCAAGAGTCATTGATCCAGAAACATCCCCTTCTTTCTGACCTTAGCAAAAGCTTCATTTTTGCATGCTCTTGAAGGGATGTGGTTGGGATAGTATCTCAGATGCCAACTGATGGCTGTTTATCCTGGGCTTGGCTGCCTTGTTCAGCCTCAGGCTTCTTATCAATTGGGCACTGAGAGGTTACAGCTTCCTTCTGTTTTGGCTCGGAAGGGATGGAGGCAAGCTTTTGAGCTGCATCTTCCTGGGATAAAAATAGCACAAATCACCTGGTAACTGGTTTGCAAAGAAACAATTCTTCAGTTCATCACTCGGGACTGTTGCTGATGTCTTATTGCTCAACAGTTTTCCTCTGTATTCCCATGTTTTTATCCAAGAACTGGGAATAGGTAAAGAAAAAGCTCTAGTTCCTCCTGTGTTCCTGAGAACAGGAGAGTCCATTGGAGGTTTTGCAGGTTGTGTGCCAAGCAACCTCAAAACCAGCTTGGAAAGGAACCCAAAGCAGTGAATGGCAAGGGGCAGCAGCTTGTGTGGAGGACATGGATGACGGTTCACTGGCAAGGTCTTAGGTTTTGGGGCATAATTCCCTGCCTTCTCAGGAAGAACCAACTGCTGCTGTGGAGTGAAGTCTTGTCCAGAAAGTGTATGCCTAAAAGAAGACCAGAAATCTATTGGGTTGAGAGCTCTCAAACTCCTTGCATTAGCAGATAATTCCTTATCCCAAAAAAGCCTCTGGGCGACTCTGTTGTCTTCCCTCAACTGAGAACAGGCTGTTGGAAAAACTACCGAGTTCTGCAGATCCTCTATCTCACCTTTTCTTAGAGGGGTTTCTGCTTCATTGCCTACAATTCATCTTCTGGTGCTGAATCTAAACCAAGGGCAGTGCTTTGGCCAGAGAGGCTGTCATGTCCCTGAGTAATAACCTTCCTTGTCTTGTATATGCATCTGCTAATACATCCTGAATGAACTTCATGTCTTCTGAATCATTGCCAGTCAGTGGATGTTGAGTTTGGTAAAGTCATTTGGCTTTTCTTTGTGTCCTTTGCCAGGTATTTCATAATTGTCTATTTGACTGTCATCATCATCATCATCAAGGTGGGAGGGTTCTCCTCGGTTGTCATTGAACCTTGCATCCATCCATTTTCCAGCTTGGCACTGAATTCTGCATCTCATGGCCCAACGGGGGATCTCTGTGGTAAAAGGGCAAAGCTTAGTTTTAAGTGTAGCTTTACTGCTCTGACTGCTGCAACACACTGGATAGAATAAATCCAGAAGCAGATGAGGACTGGAGCTGGGCTTTTTAAACCAGGTCTGTGCTTGGCTGAGGGTGATCCCTGCAGACCTGGCTTTCTTTGTCAGGAAAATAAAGTTTCTCTTTATTAGACAGTTCTTCCCTGTGAGGGTGCTGAGGCGCTGGGACAGACTTTTCCCAGAGAAGCTGTGGCTGCCCCATCCCTGGCAGTGTTCAAGGCCAGGTTGGACACAGGGGCTTGGAGCAACCTGCTCTTGTGGAAGGTGTCCCTGCCCATGGCAGGTCCCTTCCCACCCAAATCACTCTGGGATTCTATGATTCTTACAGCTGTGCCCTATGTGGACTCTTAATGTGGATTGGGGGGAGGTTTGATTTTGTTAGGGTGGGGTTTTTTTTTCATGTCTTTTTATTCAACTCAAAACCCAACCTTTTCTGCCCGTTTGCCAGCCATACTGACAGAGAAACACAGCATTTGCCTGCTTCAGCTTCCCCTTGCTCTGTCTGGCTTTTCCTGTTACCTGCTTATTTAATTTCATGTTCTCTCTCTTAAACTTCTCCTTTCTTTCAGGAAACCCAATCCTAGTCAGTAATGCCCATTTTCCGTACCTCTTGCTCCTGCCTTCCCCCCTTGCCTCTCCTAAAGTTTGACTTCCACGTCTGTATAGAACTTTTCTTTACTCCAGGTGCCCTTTAAAGAGACTGCTTAGTTGTTCAGCACTTTACTCAAGGGATCCAAGCAGGGCAGGGTGATTTGCATTGGGGTGAAAGATCTGAATACATAGAAAACTATTTGAATAACCTCTCCTTTCCCAGTTCTGCCCTGCATTTTGAAACTCAACACTTAATGACAGTAAGGCTGCTTCCAGTTTGCTGGAAGAGCTCACTGAATGCTTCAACCTTCTGGTTTTGTTCATTATTCGTCTTTAGGAATAAAGCTGTACTTCCTCATCTGGTTTTGGATTTGCATTGGATGTTGTTCATATTGCTGCTTCATCTTTTCAGAGGGGTTTTTATCCATGTTTTTGCCTTATTCTGGAGCATCCTGGAACTATCTCGTCTTGGTTTTGCTGTTTTCCACATGTTTGAATCCTGAAAACCCAGCTACTTCCAAACCTGTCCTGCCGAGATTTTTAAAGTAACTTAAGCTACTCTTTGGAACAGACCAGGATAAAAATAAAGTGTTAAGATCCCATCTATTAATAATGGCTTCATCTTATTAATTAATGAGAAGAAATGCCCATCTGGAAAGGAAGCCACACTAAATGTTCTCTAACTCGAGCCATAAATCAGACAGGCTGGTGTCTGCTTCCTTTCAGGCTCCATGGATGGTGCAGTGTGTCTTGCCCTTGGATTGGACACTGCAGGCACCGTTTCATCACCAGCTGCCAGTAAGCCTGAGATCAATCTACCCAGTTCAGCCCAACTGGTACAGCTGGGACAAGTCACCCCGGTGCTGCTCTGATGGTCTTGGTGAAATCATTAGGTTGAATCATAGAACCACAGCCTGGTTTGGGTTGGAAGGGACCATAAAGCTCATCCAGTCCCAACCCCTGCCACGGGCAGGGACACCTTCCACTAGAGCAGGTTGCTCCAAGCCCCTGTGTCCAACCTGGCCTTGAACACTGCCAGGGATGGGGCAGCCACAGCTTCTCTGGGAAAAGTCTGTGCCAGCGCCTCAGCACCCTCAGAGGGAAGAGCTTCTGCCTCAGAGCTCATCTCAATCTCCCCTCTGGCAGGTTCAAGCCATTCCCCTTGTCCTGTCCCTACAGGTCCTTGTCCAAAGCCCCTCTCCAGGTTTCTTCATACAAAATCAATTCAAGAGGACATTTTCTTGACAATTAGTTTTAGTATCTTAAGTAAAAACTTGAAGATATGTAGTGGGTATTCTGGTTTGTCTCAGGGCTTGTGGCTTGTGAAAGTCAAATCATGAGTGCATCTTTTGACCTCTTTGCATTATGTTTGCCTGTCCATGGCAGCCAGACAAGCTGCTTCCCATCCCTGTCCACTTTCTGGGAACTGCAAAAGCACCCATGTGGTCCCTTCTAGGCAGGAACAGGGATTTGTGTGTGGCACAGATAACTTTAGTGCTTTCCTTTAGTTCTCTAATTGCTAAAGCTCTCTCTGGAGCTACATGGTGAAGCAGGGAGAGGATTGGAGCTAATACTTTGTGAAGGCAGGAGGTAGGGATAAAACTTGTTTGTCATGGTAACTGATTGTATTCAGTTTGACATTTGCAGACCCAGAGCACTCTTTTAGTGTTTTCAAAGTGTTGGCATAAACCATCGTGCTTTTTCCTTGTCACACAAGCTCAACTATACCCTGGACTGCTTTAGGAGAGAATCTGCAGTGATGGTGGTAAGAAACCCCACTGCAGCAATAGCTGCAAACACACTTCTCTTGAGGCTCAGATCCCCCCAGGTGACCAGCTTAGCTTCAGTGTTAATAGTGCAACAGGATCTGTGAAGCAATGTGGTTGAATATGCAAAGCATAGGGTTGGGTTTTCTTCTTTTGAAGTTCTGTAGAGCACAGAATCACAGCCTGGGACTCCAAACTTCATCTTTGTGGTCAGTTCTCAGGCTTATTTGGTTCTTTAAAAGTTTGACATTGGTTTAGCTCATCTATTTGAGAGAAGGAATCAGTCAAAGCGAGGGTTTTGTGGGCAGCAGCATTGCTGAGCGAGGAGGAATCCTGCTCTATTTGCTGTATGGATTTTAGGGCTTGATCACAATTGGATGGAGCATAGTTAGGATTTTCAAGTCCTCCTTGTCTTGCTCCTTTCAGAAGGTATGTGGTTGCTTTGATTTTGGGGTTTTTTTGGTCAGTATTGTGTTGGCAACAGAGATGATGCTTTGTGAAATGCAGTGGTATTTCCAATTTCCTAATACACTGACTCTTGAAATGAGATGATTTCTTTGCTTCGGGTATCATCTTTAGCTTGTTGTAGGAAGCTGAGGAGACAACAAGAATGTTCAGTTGCTTCAAAAGGCCAGGCTTGTGTTCTGAGGGGTTTTTTGCTTTGCTTTTGGGCTCAAAAGCCAAGTTAACTCTGCATGTGCACAAAGTTTGGAGTCCAGGATGCTCAGTGTTTTGTTCAGTGAAGCTCACTGATGGTACAGAGCGTCACAGATTTGAGTAACAGAGATGCTGTACAACCACCACCATCCAGAGCAAAAGAATATCCTACATCTTAAGTAGCTGACCCAGTGTAGGGCTGTGTTGATTTGAGGGAATCTCCTGCACTATCCTGATAGCAAGTAGTGTCTGCAACCACATAGACTCTGCCTGCATGTGTGGAGGGGGCTGGAGTAAAAGTGTTTGGCTTTTGCCTGCAGCTGTTTGGATGCTGCTGGGTAAAGGATCCATGTTAGTAGCTTAGGAGAACCTAGTGCTCAGAAAGGAAATTGGGTTGGAAGGGACCTTAAAGCTCCTCCAGTTCCAACCCCTTGCCACGGGCAGGGACACCTTCCACTAGAGCAGGTTGCTCCAAGCCCCTGTGTCCAACCTGGCCTTGAACACTGCCAGGGATGGGGCAGCCACAGCTTCTCTGGGAAAAGTCTGTGCCAGCGCCTCAGCACCCTCACAGGGAAGAGCTTCTGCCTAAGATCCCATCTCAATCTCCCCTCTGGCAGGTTCAAGCCATTCCCCTTGTCCTGTCCCTCCAGGCCCTTGTCCAAAGCCCCTCTCCAGGTTTCCTGGAGCCTCTTTAGGCACTGGAGCTGCTCTAAGGTCTCCCCAGAGCACAGCAGAGGGGCAGGATCCCCTCCCTGACCTGCTGCTCCTGCTCTGGGGGTGCAGCCCACCACACGAGGGGGTTCTGGGCTGCACTGCCCCGGGTTTGTCCCACAGAGCACTTGGGCTGTTGGTACAAGGCTCTGTTTTGTAGATAGTTCCTCCTCTGAAGAAGCTCAGCAGGGATGCTGGAAATACTCTGCTCCCAGGAAAATCCAGGGGCTCCTGGTGCTGTTGTCACCTCTCCCTGGATGCTCCTGATCCCTGGGCCATACTGGCGTGTTCAGCACAGGAACAGTGAAGCTTCAGCAGCAAGTAGGGTTGCAGTTTGCTGAGGAACTGATGTTATTTAAGTGCTGGTGCTCTGTTCTACTACTTCAATCCTGTTCCCTCCTCATTTACTGTCATTCACTGCTGCTTGTGCCAAGTGTCATCCCACCGCCGCTGTAGGTTGGCCACGCTGGTACATGAAAACCTTCAAGTAACAAACCCAAAGCCCCCCAAATTATAAAGTGAATAAACTAAATGACTTGTTTGAGAAGGAGAACTCAGTGTGGTTACAGTTTATTGGCGTGTTGTCCGAGGCTGCGCTGGGTATGGTCCCTGGAGACAAACCCATGCAAGTGTTGAAGAATCAAGTAGGCTTTCTCTCTAGAAAGCTGGAATGGAGAAAATAAGTGTGATGGGGGTTTTCTTTGGTATGTTTTTAAATGTTCCGCTGCCGTCTTCACATTGTTAGAATCCTTTGCTTTGTCTGAGAGATGAGGTGGCTTCTTTGATGTCTCCAGACAGGGTTTGGCTTGATCCTATCTGTACGTGCAGAAAGGTGTTAGAGAAGAACAAGTGAGACTGAACTAGCAAAGGTGGAGAGATTTCCAAATGGGTTTGAGAGAAGTTTTCTGTCTTCACAACCGAAGTACTGAAAACATCATTTAGCTGCTTTTTTTGCTTCCACTTTGATTGGGGGGGTGCAGTTGGGAAGGGAATGGGGGACTAGAAAATCTGGTCGGGCAGTCTCCAGCAGCAGCTATTGTGTTCTTCTGTTTTAACTCTACCTGCATACAAGATACGATCTTTGAAATCTTTTAAATGGAGAACTGCTTCAGCAAGATGGATTTCTGCATATCATTTACAAAGTATGTTTTTAATGCCTTTCTGAAATCCAAACTTATGCAAAATGGGGCTTGTTATGCATGTCTCTGCATTTTAATCTCCTGCAGTGATTTGTCAGGTTTCCTTAACATCTCCCTGGCATATTACAGCCATTCTTCAACTCTGCTTCACGGGGCTGCCTTTCTGTCTTAACTCAGTCAGCTCTTCAAGCAAGGGATGAGTTGCAGTGCAGTTATTGTATGGTAAGGTTCATAAGCCTTGGATGGGGATCAGGAACCGTTGTGGATTTAAAGGCCAGGAAAACCTGAGTGTAATTTGGGATACAGTAGCTTTGATTTCATGCTTTACTGTAAGGAGTTGTTACGCTGTAAGCTGTCCTGTTCGTGCTCTTGTTTCTGTTGATTTGTGCTACTTGTGTCTCTGTTTCACATTGATAATCGGTTAGTGATTTTTATGTCTTCTAATCCTTGGAATATCTAAAAATAGCTTTGATGTGATTTCATTTTATTTTCTCCCTCTTTCCAGATGGGCTTTCTGGCAGAGACCAGCCAGTCGAGCTGTTGAATCCACCTAGAGTGAACCACATGCCTAGCTCTGGTAAGAAGAAACTCTTATTAAATGTTGTTCCTATTCTGGGAATGCAGGAAAATGTTCCTCAGCTCTATCTTGCAAGTGGGGAAAGCACAATGCAAATGCCAAATGCTGCAACAAAGTGTGTTAGAACTTGCACAGATCTACTTTCCCAGGCTGGGCGAGTGGGACTTGGGAGTGGAGGGAGGATGGAGCAGCCCTGGGGAGCCTTAAACAGCTTGGCAGGGGGCTAAGGAGAGCTCAACCTGGTTGGAGCTGCTTGGGTTTAGATAGAAAGGGTAGGACAGCAGAAGAAAGCAGCATCTTCCAAGTCCTTTTGCAGCCTAAAAGGAGCACTGTGAAGGAAAGTAGGGTTTTGAGTTGCTGCTCCCATTAAGGGGAGCTCTGGTGTTGAAATGAGGAGGCAAACACAGGCTGATCAAAGTGTATCGTGCTGGGCTCTGGGCTATTTGCTTTGCTTCCCTCTTCTAATGATCCAGCAACGGTATCTCCTGGGTCTTGTCCTGGTATGGAGCAAGCACAGCAGCCACCGTTCATCCTCATGGAGCTGAGAGAGATCTTCCAGCTCAAAACTGCAGCACTTGGAGTGATAGAATCCAACCTTTTGGTCACACTACCTAAAATGCCATGGAAAGCAGTCTGCTGCTGTCTTTTGTGTTTCCCTGTTCTCTCTTCCAAAAGGGCTTTGTTTCCAGGTTCAAACAGAGAGCTTTATGCTAGGGATGGTAGGATATTTGAAGCGTTGTCTACTTTCCAGGTAGGAGCTTCCAAAACCCCAACTTTCTCTTCTCTGTTGCCTTCCAAAATGCCTTCAGGTCCTTAGATATTAAGGAAGAGATCTCCCAGGAGATCTAAGTGCTTCTGGTAATGCAAGTTGGAAAGATGTAAACGAAGCTTATTCAAAACAACTTCAGTAGATTATAGGGAGGGGGAAAGAAAATAGGCTGTGACCTAACCTAGATTTTTGTGGACTTCAATGTGTATCTGGGGAAGGAAACTTTGAAGGAGGTAGACCTATTGTGTTGGGAGGGGGAAAAGGAAGAGAGCCTTATTTACCAGGTCTGAGTGTTTGGCTTTGGATGCTGAGAAATCTCTCTTCCCTCCTCCGTGTGCTCCAAAACGTGTCTGTCAGGTAGCGGAGGTTCTATTTTCCTAACCCTGAGAGAGATTCTCATTTTAAACCTACTGAGGTAACACAGCTCAGCTTTAAGTGTGGTGTTCCCTGTTTCATATCCATGTGCTTAGGTGGGTTTTGTAGCTCTGTAAAAGAGGAGACACCATCCTCTTTTCTGTCAGGAGATCAGTGGCCACTGTTGTGAATTGTGGATGTGATGGGGTTTCATCTTTTACTGTTGTGGTGGTGGTTGGACTTTTTGGAATTCGTTTTCTTTTTGCTTCTTATGTTTAAAGTTTCCTCCTGAGATATTTTAGGATAAAGGTTGATGCTGGTTAACAACTTGGGTAGCCTGGTGGTAAATTTGGTGTTCTGTTTTTCCCCAGATGAAGAGAGGGACTCTTCATCAGGGACTGTAGCGGTAGGACAAGGGGTGATGGGTTCAGACTGAAAGAGGGGAAGTTCAGGTGAGATCTAAGGCAGAAGCTCTTCCCTGTGAGGGTGCTGAGGCACTGGCACAGACTTTTCCCAGAGGAGCTGTGGCTGCCCCATCCCTGGCAGTGTTCAAGGCCAGGTTGGACACAGGGGCTTGGAGCAACCTGCTCTAGTGGAAGGTGTCCCTGCCCGTGGCAGGGGGTTGGAACTGGATGAGCTTTAAGGTCCTTTTTAACCCAAACCACTCTGTGATTCTATAAGCCGTGTCTGGGGAGCTGTGCTCATGCTGTAAGCAGGCAGCCTGTGGGAGAGGTGGCAACATCTATGTCCAATGTCTTCTGCCAGCCCTTTAGCCATGGGAATTCCGGTGTCACACTGGAAAGCTCAGGCTGGTTGTGCATGTAATGGGCGAAGGGTAGGACTGACTGGGAATGCAAATGTGACCTTAGGCAAGAAGCAGCGTTGGCTCTGGACAGGAGTCGTGCAGGTCCTTTTTTCACTCGAGATGTCCATCTGGTGTTTGGATTTGCAGAACAGGATTTAAAAGCTGGAAGCAGAGTGTTTGGCCAAAAGATGTTTCAGCATGTTTGTAAATGCAAGCAAATATCATTTGGCTTGGAAGTGGCTCCTCAGCTGGCTTTCAAATGTCTTACATACCTATACTTACATACCCTGATGGGTCTTCTAAATGTCTGTTACAAGCTGCTGTCAGGTTGTGGGAGTTGCCCACTTGGGCAAACCATTGTCATGTCTGGGTTTTATCATATTACCTTTATGAGTTTGCTACAGATCCTTCTGAGAGAAGAAAGGAGAAATATTACCAAGTATTGCTCTGGAAAAACAAGTTCTGTGTGGGTTTGTGGGGTGTTGGTCCAAGTCTCAGGCATGGCTGAAATAATGGTGTTGAAAAACAGCTTAAGGAAAAGAAAATTGCTTAATCGTGGCCTGGGATACTCTGTTTAAAACCTTATCCCATCCTGGTCATGGTAAAATGGCTGATTTGTAGCACTCGTACGTGGACAATGAACATTTATCCTCAGATCTAAGGCCAGGTTGGACACAGGGGCTTGGAGCAACCTGCTCTAGTGGAAGGTGTCCCTGCCCGTGGCAGGGGGCTGGGACTGGATGAGCTTTAAGGTCCCTTCCAACCCAAACTAGTCTGTGATAAAATCATTGTGGTGTGTTCGTAGGAACCCAAAACATTTTCTCTTCACCATGAACCATGTGTTGAAGAGGTTTAATCTTTGTTCGTGTTGTTCGCTGGTGTAAAAAGGTGAGAAAGGGATGTCCAATACCCAAATCCTAAACATTTCAGTCTTTTTTTTTGCTGTAAATTAAGGATTAATCCAAGGAAGGGAAACATTTTTTCTTTCCAGAAATGTATCATAATTGGTGCTTCTGAATTTCTTAGTTGCTTGTAGAAGTAAACCAAGACACCAACCCACATCTTGCCCAGGAATATCATCATCTGTTGGATAGTGCTGCTTTCTCTCTTTCTGGCTTCACAATATTACTGCATCTTTGGCTCGTGGGAGGGAAGGGAATAAATTGTTGAGGTTATTGTGCAAACGTTGCTTTGCCTTAACCTTTCCTTGCTGAATTTAGAGATCTTCAGAGCAAGGATTACGCATTATTTCTTACTTAATGGTACATGGAAGAGTCGCATGATGATTAAGAAGCCGTGGTTAGCAGGAGAGAAAGCTTCTCAGCTAAGGGAACACGGAGGTGCCCACTGCCTGGTTTGGATAGGTGGGAGGGACAGGAGTTGTCCCACAAGTTTGGGTACTGCTTTTAAGGATTTTGTGTCTTTTGGAATGGTTTTCTTCTCTTTAGCAGTGAACTTAGCTGCTGTCTGCATAAGGGCACTGCGTCCTATGTAAGGAGGGATGGACAGAGCTCTCTTGTCCTCTTACTTTTTCTTCCTATGCGAGAAGGTCCCCCCTGAGCCTTCTCTTCTCCAGACTAACCCCCCCCAGGTCCCTCAGCCGTTCCTCATCACACTTGTGCTCCAGGCCCTGCACCAGCTCCGGTGCCCTTCTCTGGCCCCGCTCCAGCACCTCAATGTCTCTCTTGCAGTGAGGGGCCCAGAACTGAACCCAGGATTCAAGGTGCAGCCTCAGCAGTGCCCAGTACAGGGGGACAGTCACTGTCCTGGCCCTGCTGCCACACTAGTGCTGATACAGGCCAGGATGCTGGTGGCTTCTTGGCTGCTTGGGCACAAGCTGCTCATGTTCAGCAGCCATCAGTCAGCAATCAGACTGTATCTTCTACATTAGGCTGCCCGAAACGGCTCTTCCACACGTGGCTGCTCCCCATCAGCCCATTGCTGCTGACCGCACAAACCTCCTGCATGGCAGATACTGGGCTGCTGCTGCTCAGCCCTTGAGAGAGCTCTTCCAGCATGGTGCTGGGGCTCTTCTGGATGTGCCACTGGCAAAAGCAAGGGCAGTGCGGCAGGGACAACCAGAGGATTATGTATGAGACTGCAGTTCTCTGCCTTTTCTTCTTCTTCTTCCTGGATTTAATTATCCAGTCTCACTACCACATTCATTTGAAAAAAGAAGATGTTGATGTATGTATGAATAAATGGTTTGCAAGAGCCTCTGGACTAATATTGTTACATGATTTTACAGGCTTTTGAAATCAGAGATTAATCCCTGTCCCCAAGAGGGAGGAGTGGTAGCCCGGTTGGTCTAACAGAGCAGAATACCATGCCTTTGTTCATTTACCCTTTCAAAGAAAGGGGATGCCCTCTTCACTGCACTGTGTTTTCACATCCTTGTCTGCTTTCTATAGTGTCTCTGCTTCAAAAGCTCCTTCAGAAAGGTACCAAAGCAGTGTGGTGCAGTGGGGCTTTGAAGCAGGTTCACGTTGCTGGCCCATGGGCCAGGACTGGGGCTTCCGACAGGCCCACGCCTCCTTGTTCGCACTGGGATGTGTTAGTGCAGGAACAGTATAGTTTTGTCACACTCCAGAAGTGTAGCTCACACATAGAAAGGCTTATCCTTTAATAGTAAAGATATCCTGATCTATTCTCCCAGGAATTATGGCAGGGGACGACACACATCTACCCAAACCCCTAAATTATCAATAGTGAGCCTTGATAGTTAAAATCCAGTCAACCTTTATCTACCGCAATGGGTATTATATCCAGCTCAGAGCTGGATGTTCAAAACGTAGCCCATGCAATGACAATAAGTGTTTGACCAGCTAGAGGTGCTACTAAAGCTCACCTTTGCAACCTATTGCTCAGCAAGGAGAGCTTTGCACAATGCTTCAGCCTTTAGATTTGCTCTATTGTTGTGCTTTACTAAAAAGCCCTTTGCAGAATGTGGTCAGCAAATTTGGGTTTATTTATGCAGGACAGGGGAGGGAATTGCCACATCTAAAGGTTCTGGGCAGCTCCATGCAGAGTAGTGGGGAAGCTCAAGCTTCAGGAGCTCTTTGTTGGACTAGTTGCACCCAAAGTCATGTTCTATCAGTCAGTCATAGGAGAATCTAACTCTCTATCAGTCACATATAGGAATGTATGCAAGAGGGGTGAGCTTTTTGGCCAGCCTGGTGAGGCACCATAGAATCCCAGCCTGGTTTGGGTTGGAAAGGAACTTCTGCCTAAGAGCTCATCTCAATCTCCCCTCTGGCAGGTTAAAGCCATTCCCCTTGTCCTGTCCCTACAGGCCCTTGTCCAAAGCCCCTCTCCAGGTTTCCTGGAGCCCCTTTAGGCGCTGGAGCTGCTCTAAGGTCTCTCCTTCAGGAGCCTTCTCTTCTCCAGGCTGCCCCAGCCCAGCTCTCTCAGCCTGGCTCCAGAGCAGAGCTGCTCCATCCATCTCTTGCCTGAACTTCAGCATCTGTGTTCTGCAAGGAATTAAACCACTTCTCGTGCTGAATGGGGTTGGCTGCAGTGGGGACTACTTCGTAATCTGCCCAGAATGTGGATGTCCTGATCCTGTGGGGTGGGAAGAGCAGGAGCCTGCAAGCTCATAGACCGTGTTTTGATGTGTTTTGCCTCAGCAAAAATATTTAGCTGTCACCTCCTTCCTTACCCACAAGAAAATGGTTATTAAACAGAGGAGGTGGGATGAATTATTAACAATTTGTTTGTCTTAAGAGCTGAAAGCAGCACTTAAATCTTAAGCACTGGAATATAGAGCTGTTGCTTTAGATGAAAGGCAACTGGCAGGAAAGTTTGCTTCACTGCAAGGCCCAACTTGCTGTTCTTTATTCTTCTCTCACCTTCTTTGGTTTATTAATTCACAGTGATAACGATATATTGCACTGGATTTGCTTAGCAGAAATCTTACTGATTCCCTACCAAAGGAAAGGTTGTTCTGTGCTTTGCTTTTCTATATAAGCAGGTGATGGAGGGAAGAGCCTTTGAATGCATGACATGAAACTTCTTGGCTTCTTAGAGGAGGAGGAGATGTCATGGTCCAGGCAGACACTTAAAGGCTCCCTGGGACTGATAATCAGTAATCTGTTCCCATTGCCTCTGGCTCTTCTAACAATATCAGTGGCATGCCATGAAAGAAAAGTGATAAATATTTCATGGGAAGTTGATCATGGATTGAGGCGTTTCTTGATGAAACAGTCCTGTGTGTCCCGGGTGCGATCTTGTTATGTCTTGTCATGTGTGTTACCTGGATCTGCAACCCTAAAGGATCAACAGCTTGGTGGTTTTGCTTTGATTCTCTGTCTAATTCTCTTGCTTTTTCAAGAGAACACTTGTCCTATGGCTGGAGTGGTCTGACCAACCCACAGTCCTCTTTTCCATCAGCTTCTCCCGATGCCTCCTAGATGGATGTGAGTGTTGGTTGGAAGCCGAGGGTGGAGGAGCTGCTGAGGACTGTTCCATCAGCAGTGTGTTTGCTTTGGTCCACAACCCTCTATTGGTGTTCCCTGTATCATGGAGCTCCCCAGAGAGCTTTATGCCCAGATTTACTCGGGGTAGTTTCTTGCTTAAGGGGAAATAGATGCCACAGGTCCATGCTCAGTAGCCACCTGTGTTCCTAGGATTTTAGGAATTCCTCTTCTGACACAAGATGCATTTATCAAGATCCTCGAGGCTCTTCCCCCCGGGTATATTGATTTTCAGGGCTATATTTGGCTCTGCTTTGTCTTTGAGCAGTGGAGGGAATATCAGGTGAATGGCTTGTGCAATAATGCCTAAAATACTGCAGCACTCTCCAGATGCTGTCCTGGAACACTGCCCTCGGTTGGTTAAGTAGACTTTTCCTCTCCCTTTTCATCACCTTTTCCCCACTGCTTCCCTACCCTACTTCCAAAAAAACCTGCTCCAAACCCAAAAATGATTTAGACTGAGACATAAGTCATCAAGTGTACGAATGAAAACTGTAACCAAGGTACTTTAAGCCAAAAAGCCCTAGCAACACTGACACGCTCAGTTGATGATGTGTAATGGTTGAACTTTGGTTTGACTTCTGAAGTATGTAGGCCTTGAAAGCTGGGATGTTGCCTTCAGCAAGGAGGGTCTTTGGAGACCTGGGCTGCAGCGTGAGCACTTCAGCTTTACCATCGTGGTTTCCTTCTGCATGCTCATGCTTTCCTACATCACGAAAGAGGACCGCACAGGGTTGTCCTCCTCCATCCTCACCTAATTCCTCTCACCACCAAACACACGTGAAATCAGTGCTTTTTGTGCCTTGAATGCAGTAGTAAGTTCATCCACAGTAAAGCCATCTCATTTAAGTTTATGGTTGGTGCTGGCTTGGCACTTTCCCCTTTAATGGCTTAATTTGAGGTTTACCTTACACTAGTGTCTCCTTTTAACTTGAAACGACTGCTTATGATTAAATATCAGCTTCTTTGGCTTGACTTTAAATCTTGTGATTTAAACCACTCAGTTCCTCGCTAGTTTTCCATCTGGTTTTTGTTCAAGAAATTGTTTCATCTCAGATGATTCATTCATATTTGATTAGAGATTTCATTATAAGTGGGTCTTAAGTTTTTATGATTTAATAAAAGGTGTTGGAATCATTGGCTTGGAACTGTAATTGTAATATAGAGAATAAATGTATGGCACATCTTAATGATACTTTTGCCAGGTATTTTTCAAGCTGTTACAGTTCTCGCTAATGAATTTTATATGGGGAATCTATTTCCAAGTTTCTAATGAAAGTCAGTGAGTGACCTTTTCCCCTGGCCGGAGGAACTGGTCCCAAGCACGTCTCCAGATTGTGCTGAAGACCAAACCATGGGTGGAATTTCGCTTTCCTTGACACATTTGTTATCCTGCTCATAGGCTGTAATTATATTAATGAGGGTCTTGAAGATCCTGTGTTGTCAGAGTGTCATGTGCATTGGCAAAGTGACACCTGGAAGGCTTTTATTGTCACTAAGGGCACTGATCTGGTTTCTCAGCTTAAAGAAATGAATACAAAATATTACTCAATTTCTTCTCAAAGTAGCTTAAGCTGTTACAATAATGGAGGGAGAACCTTTATCCTCTATTTTTTACTGCTCCAAACCTGCCTTAAGCTCTCAAATATTTTTCTGTTGAATATAATAAGAGCTTATTTTTGTGCTTTAAATATTTGGGGAAATGGTTTTATTAGAAAAAGAGCAGCCCAGGTTATTTTCTGCTATACTTTCCTTAACATTTGATGCCTGTATAATGTATTAGAAAAGGAATATATCATGCAAAACTAGTCAAAGCAAGCCTATCTACTTGATAATGTACCTGCGAACGAAGCATTACCCATGTTCTGATTGAGCGATTTCCATTACATTTTGCTGGGTAGGCTGAAATAACTCCAGTTGAGGGAAGGAAAAATCTGTCATGAATGAAATTAGCAGCTTTGGGTTGTTCACACGTTCTGGGGGAGGGCTGGACAGCCTCAAAGTTTTGAGGTGGGGATTTTCGAGTTCATTTTGCACTTGGAAAATGATTGCACCTCATCGGTGTCATTCCTGAGGAGCCTGTTGGAAATGCTGCCAAAAGCTTTCATTGCAATCTGAGACTGGGGGGGGTAATGTAAATTGGCTGGTTGCATAGAATCACAGAGTGGTTTGGGTTGGAAAGGACCTTAAATCTCATCCAGTTCCAGCCCCCTGCCATGGGCAGGGACACCTCTTGGGTGACCATGTCACCCAAGGCTCTGTCCAACTGTTTGACTGTGTTAGGGTAAGTAGACAAGCACCATGTTCAGCAATAGTGCTGTTGTGTGACTGATGGAAGTGGGTTATGGCTCCATGACGAGTGTCTCACGAGGGTCCTGAGATGGTAACGGCAGGAGGAGTCAACTGAACAGAGCAAGGGAACTAGTGACTGTGGAGATACTTGCTTGTGAAGGTAAATGAACGTTGTTGAGAGAAAGCAGATGATCTGTGTCTGACACAAGCTTCTGACACAGTGCGAGGGCACACCAGGACCCTTTCAAATGTTGTGATGATATTGCAGGGCTTGCAGGATGGGGGAGTGTGGAGGCAGGATCTTGTTCCTCTAGTCTTAGGAGGCGTGGAGACCTCAGAGCAGCTTCCAGTGTCTGAAGGGGGCTACAAGGATGCTGGAGAGGGACCTTCATCAGGGACTGCGGCGATAGGACAAGGGGTGATGGGTTCAAACTGAAACAGGGGAAGTTCAGGTTAGATCTAAGGCAGAAGCTGTTCCCTGTGAGGCTGCTGAGGCGCTGGCACAGACTTTTCCCAGAGAAGCTGTGGCTGCCCCATCCCTGGCAGTGTTCAAGGCCAGGTTGGACACAGGGGCTTGGAGCAACCTGCTCTAGTGGAAGGTGTCCCTGCCCGTGGCAGGGGGTTGGAACTGGATGAGCTTTAAGGTCTCTTCCAACACAAACCAGGCTGAGATTCTATGAAGACAAGCTTTAATCTTGTTCCAAGCAGAGATTTCCTTTTAGGAGGAGATGCCATGTTGTCGTCATACACAGCTTTGTCTCACTAGGTCCTGCTATCACAGTGGCAGGCAGAGCTGAAGGCATTTGCCCAGAGAGTGTTGGGACTCCAGTGTCCCAGATACAGGTCTGGCCAGCCAGCTGGTGGGGTTTATCCCTCTGTTTCCAAAACTGTTCTCTGATAAACAGTGGGTTTTCCTGTTGGGTTTCTGTTATGGAAAGGTGGCAAGTTGAGGTCTTGAGATCAGCAATAGGTTTGTGGAGGGGTTTGTGATGCACTGAGAGAGGGAAAGGCAAGCAAAACTAATTCTTGCTCTTCTGACAGTAAGCCAGGGAGCTGGCATGCTTTACATTTCAATTGGAAGTCTCTTAAGATGGCATTAGACCTGCCCCATCTGTCTCAGCCCAGGTTAGATGATGCTTAGCTGAGCACTAAAGTTCTGCTGATAAAACGCAGCTTGGAGAATGACAGTAATTCCCTGCAGCACTCAAATGTGCTGCCCTCTCAACTGCAACATGCTTCTGTCCTGGGCTCCAAGAGCATGTTCATATGAGACTCCACATACTCATCAAAGAGCACAATTAAACGAGTGGGAAATGGCTGAAAGCATCAGTGAAACATTCCCTTCTCCATGGGATTGTGTGTTCTTGTGCACCCCCCTCTGAAACACAGCCCAGGCTGGAAGCGCTTCCTACCTTTGAATACATACGACTAAAGAAGCTACCTGAGGAATCCTGCTCTAAATTACATGACTTGCTTAAAATGTTTATCTGAGGAGAGTTCATTACTGTGTTTCTGAGTGGAAGGTGCCATTCTACATGCTGAACTGGACTGGCCATGGGGCATTGCTGAGTGGGAGCTGGGGAGAAAGGCCCGGTTCTGTCCCTGGAACTCAACCAGAGAGTGGGGTGCAGGTTTCCACTGCTCAGTGTGAGGGATTGAACCTCACAAATCACAGAATCCCAGACTGGTTTGGGTTGGAAGGGACCTTAAGCTCATCCAGTTCCAACCCCCTGCCACGGGCAGGGACACCTTCCACTAGAGCAGGTTGCTCCAAGCCCCTGTGTCCAACCTGGCCTTTAATACATCTGTTATGATTGGTTTTAGCCAACAGAAAAGTAGGATGGAAGATGTCGCACTCTTGCCTGTAATAAAGAGAAAGAGGAAGGTGAAATCTTAACCAAATGTGCTGGGATTTGGGCAGAAGTCTCAGCAGGGCTGGAGGTAACATGGCTGTTAATGGTCACTGCTCCCAACTCTCCTTCTCATGACCCAATTGCTGCTGCTCGGCTTTCCATGTTCCTCCTTCTGGATGGCCACTGAGTTTGGGGGACAAGAGCCCATGGGAGGGAGTTACAGCAGGTCCCTCTGACGTGGAAATGCAATGCAGGACTGATAAAGCAATCCTTCAAGTTGTAGAGAATGTTCTTCTCTACAGTTTCCTTTCTAGAATGACAGCATAGGGAAAGGTTTAACTTCTGTTGAGACTATTGCTTTATATTCGCCTCAATACATGATATGGCAATGTCCAGATGCTGATAAGAGGTGGAAATAATCTAGCAGGAAAGACACTGGCATGTTGACACAAATATCAAGTATCCTGAAAAGGCAGCCAAGACATTTCATCTCGTTTTATATGAAGCCAGCTCTGTCTGGTATCTGTTACGAGCCCTCCCTCGTTCTGAGGCAGAGCACCAGAACAAAACCAGAGAATAAGGTGATGCGTAAAGTCAAAATAAGAACCATACACACAAATACTAAACTGAAAGAAAGCAGCCACAAATTACCCTTTTTGCACAGGTCATGACACAGAGTGTCTGTATTTCTCCCCACCCCTTCCACAGAAAGGTTTGAATTTTAGAATCACAGAATCCCAGCCTGGTTTGGGTTGGAAGAGACCTTAAAGCTCACCCAGTTCCAACCCCTGCCACGGGCAGGGACACCTTCCACTAGAGCAGGTTGCTCCAAGCCCCTGTGTCCAACCTGGCCTTGAACACTGCCAGGGATGGGGCAGCCACAGCTTCTCTGAGCACCCTGTGCCAGCACCTCATAGGGAAGGACTTCCTTATATCCAACCTAACTCTCCGCTGTTTCAGTTTGAACCCATCACCCCTTGTCCTATCACTCCAGTCCCTGATGCAGAGTCCCTCTCCAGCATCCTTGTAGCCCCCTTCAGACACTGGAAGCTGCTCTGAGGTCTCCACGCAGCTTCTCTTCTCCAGGCTCAACAGCCCCAATGTTCTCAGCCTGTCTTTGTATGAGAGGTGCTCCAGCCCCTGATCATCCTCTGGCCTTGCTCCAGCATCTCCATGTCCTTCTTATGCTGAGGACACCAGCGCTGCACACAGTGCTGCAGGTGGGGTCTTACAAGAGCAAAGTAGGAGGGGCAGGATCACCTCCTTTGACCTGCTGCTCACACTTCTTTTAAGCAATAGTATTTAGGTTAGATCTTAGGAAAAGGCTTCTGCTGCCAAACCATGTATTGCAGTTGTGCAGATGCCGTTCTGCCTTCCCAGAGCATCTTGGTGAATATTGACTTGGAGATCATGACTTTAATCATGGCGTTGTGCTCAGCACCTTCTACGGTGCATAACACTTGCCAAGGTCGGGTGCCTGATGGATTCCTGTTTCTGCCTTTCTTTTTCACTCCTTGTGCTATATCGGTTTCTTTTACCAGCCATGCACTTCTTTTTATAGTAGCAGCGTTTAGGGCTGTTGGAAAGGGGCACGGAGCGGTACGAGGGTGACTGCCTGACCTGCTTCCCACCAACTGCTGCTCCCACAGATGACAGCTCAGCACTGAAGCTGTGAAACGTTTTCCTGGATGGATCAGCAGTGGCGAGAACATGGGCTTCCTTGAGATCTGCCACCTCCTGCCTCTGCAGCCTGCTGCAGACTTGATGCTCTCATGGAGATGAGGGAGCAGCAAAGGGAGCCTGAACTGGGAACCCACTTTCCCTTTGCTGGCTCATGTGCCAGGGTTGGGCGCAAAGGTGACAATGCCACCATCTCCACTCCTTTTGTATGCCAGGGAAGAGCTGTCTTAGCTGTATTGCTTGCTTTCCATTCAAAGTGTTAATCAAAGCCTTCAAGAGTCATCCTGGAGCATAGTTCCCACCTGGCTTTTCTGAACTGAGCACTTGAAATGTGTGTGGGTCTTGCGTGGCCCCTGCAGTAGTGGTTGCTTTGCATGTGTGTGTTCAACGCAAGTGTGACATGTTGTGGCTAATGCAAGAGCAGCCTGTGATTCAGTTCACCTTTCTGATAAAACAGGGACAGGACCAGGGGAATGGCTTGAACCTGCCAGAGGGGAGATTGAGATGAGCTCTTAGGCAGAAGCTCTTCCCTGTGAGGGTGCTGAGGCGCTGGCACAGACTTTTCCCAGAGAAGCTGTGGCTGCCCCATCCCTGGCAGTGTTCAAGGCCAGGTTGGACACAGGGGCTTGGAGCAACCTGCTTTAGTGGAAGATGTTGGAAGGGGGTTGGAACTGGAGGAGCTTTAAGGTCTCTTCCAACACAAACCAGTCTGGGATTCTATGACTGAAGCATTTTAAGTTCTTTGCAGCTGGCTGGGTGTGGAGTATCTGCTGTATCTTGATCGTGTTCTCCTTCAGTGCCCTCAGGTTGCTGACAACAACCTTGAAAGCCATTTCAGGTAGGCACAGGCAGACAAAGCTGCTCCTAGTCTGAAAGGGGGGGGTATTTCAGGGGCACTTCACTAAAGACACCGTCCCCCCCTTCCCCAAGCATTCACTTAGAGATGCCAGTTGTACATTTTCAGGGTCAAAACCGTGGTTTACTCCTATTCAAGGAAAACATTTGTTGGATAAACTCTGTTTTCTCTTTACAAGAATCCAATTTCACCACAAACTGTGTTCTTTTGCACCGAGGGGGGAGCTTTGAAGTTGTGCTGCTCTTTACTGGCTTGGCAAAGGCTTCCTGCACTGCCACACCAAGAGAGAAGCAGATAATGCAGTTACTTGGCAACTTGTCTCTGTACATCGTTGAACCCCGCCAAAGTCCTTAAAAGCTTGTAAATACAGACAGTCTTGGAGCACATTAAATATTAGTTGGTGTGCAATGTAAAATAGTCTTTACTCTTTATCCCATAAAATAAGATCTTGCGTATGACAAAGATTTCAACTTCTAAGTAGCTGTTCTGTAATGCGTACTATTATTTTGCACCTTTGAATTATACTATTAACTGCTATTTTATATCTAAACACTACTTTACATCCAAATGACTAAGCTGTGCATCTCTCGGTGCATATAGCTGTCTGAGAGTATTGAGAACATGTCTAAGTGCAGCATAGATGATGATGATGGAGGTTAAACCCTTCTTAAAGGTGTCACCTAGTTAATGGATTCAGCACCATCTATAATATGGTTATAGTAGGTTTCTGCCTTGTTACCTGCCCCTGTCAATCCTGTTGAGTAAAGGAGAGCTGTAATGTTACGAGTATCATGTTATCTGAGGGCCAAGTGCAAGGTCCTGCCCCTGGGTTGGGGCAATCAGAAGCACAGCTACAGGCTGGAGGAGACTGGATGGAGCAGCCCTGAGGAGGTGGACTTGGGGGTGTTGGGTGAGGAGAAGCTCCCCATGACCCGGCTTCAGTGTGTGCTTGAGCCCAGAACCCTCCCGTGTGCTCTGCTGCACCCCCAGAGCGTGAGCAGCAGGTCAGGGAGGGGATCCTGCCCCTCTGCTGCGCTCTGGGGAGACCTTAGAGCAGCTCCAGTGCCTAAAGGGGCTCCAGGAAACCCGGAGAGGGGCTTTGGACAAGGGCCTGGAGGGACAGGCCAAGGGGAATGGCTTGAACCTGCCAGAGGGGAGATTGAGATGAGCTCTTAGGCAGAAGCTCTTCCCTGTGAGGGTGCTGAGGCGCTGGCACAGACTTTTCCCAGAGAAGCTGTGGCTGCCCCATCCCTGGCAGTGTTCAAGGCCAGGTTGGACACAGGGGCTTGGAGCAACCTGCTCTAGTGGAAGGTGTCCCTGCCCATGGCAGGGGTTGGAACTGGAGGAGCTTTAAGGTCCCTTCCAACACAAACCAGTCTGGGATTCTATGGTTGAGGCTTAAGTTCTTCGCAGCTGGCTGGGTACGGAGTATCTGCTGTGCAAGCGTTCTGTTGTCTCTGTGTTGTACTCAATTCTGTTCTCCATCGGTGCCCTCAGCTTGCTGATAACAGCAATGAAAGCCATTCTATGATCTGTCTTTTCAGGTAGTGAGCATCTGGGAATAGTTGTGGTTGCCTCCCACAAATGGGATACGCTGGGTCCTTGTTAAAGCACATTCAAGCAGCCAGATGCTGCGTTAAGGCCATGCACAAGTCCGGCACCCCTGGGTTTCGGTGTCTTCCCTTTTTCCTTTCTCTCTGAACAGTTTTAGACCTCCTGGGTAAAGGCAGTCTGGAGGAGCAAAGTGTTCTCAATTAAACCGAACTTTTCTTTCAGCTATTGTAAACCAGATCTTAATGCAAATGCTCATTTTAAGATATTCCTTTTCACAAGCAGCAGATATTTAGTCTTACACGTGCCAGTATGGCTGGAAAAGCTTCTTCAAGCATCTGAGATGGGCTCACAATGAGAGGAAACGTCTTGTAGTGAAGGATCTCTCTCAGCACAGGTTTAGTTCTGTATGACGCAATGGCATGTGGCTGCACAGGAATTCTGCTCCAGTCCATGTGTTCTGATGACAAACTGACTTGAAGCAATAAACATGGCACTGCCTATAGAAGACTTATAGTAATGGAGAGGTACCTTTGGTTCTCGTTTTAAAGATTTGGAGGAAGCAGATTAATATAACTGGAAGCAAATACAGGGGACAGATGTGTATAGTGGGAATCTTCAAGAAGGATTTCAATCTAGTTTGTCTTAATAAGTGCTCTTTGGATTTTGTTTGGTTTTCAAGTCGTTGTAGAGCCTTGCCAAACTATTATGTAGGCTTTGTCCAAATCTACCTCTGCCTCACTGGCAGCAGAGGATGGTGCATATCACTGCTCTTGTGTGGTGCTGCCCACATCAGTAGGCACAAAGTGTTGAGTTCAGGGTGAGCCACATCAGTGTCTGCTTTTATTTACAGCCCAGGACCAGTATTTCCAAGCACACCATGATTGTAGGCTTTAAAACCTGTCCCTGTGGTAGTTTTGGGGGGCTGAGGAGAATGAAGGACAGATGCCCCTAAATAGCTTTGTACGTTTCTTGTTCAAGCTTTTGATGATACCTTATTCCATTTACCACGAGTATCTACAGTGGGATGATAGAAAATCAAGCTGCTGCTGGTTTAAATCTTCACAATGGTGTATGATAGCAGGGATCTCAGAAGCAACACTGTCCTTAAGCATAAATCAAGGCAGATGGTAAAACCAGGTGACCTGCAAAATATAACAGGTTTGCTCACCAGAAATGTACAGTACAGACAAATGTACTGTCACCTAAAAATACTGAGATGGCGTTTCTGAACACTGATGAATGTATAAGGAAGTCAAAGTTTGGATAAGGCCAAAAATCACTGTATCCCGGACTGGTTTGTGTTGGAAGGGACCTTAAAGCTCCTCCAGTCCCAACCCCCTGCCATGGGCAGGGACACCTTCCACTAGAGCACATTGCTCCAAGCCCCTGTGTCCAACCTGGCCTTGAATTTTGCATGCTCTAAATACACACTGGTGATCAAACTGACTATAAGGTATTTCTGTGTCACGTTTCTTCCTCCCTGTCTCCCTGTAGCTTTGTTTGATCGGGTTTATCTAGGTCTGGTTTATCTGTAAACAGTGTTATTACACCAGACCTTGTAAAACTGCCTCTTTACACGGTCAGATGTACGTTAGCTTTGTAGCCTCCTCTCACAGAACCACATCCATGGCTCCCAGTAACCCAACTCCTCTGTGCTGGTGCTTAACCAAAAGCCCTGGCCGGTTGATCCAGCACCAGGAGGGCACATGTGGCAGGAACTCCTCAACCCACCAAGCCATTGAAGGTGTGAGACAGCTTCATCCATCCCCATTTTCAAGCATCACTTCTGGACCCCAGAGCACCTTTTGCGTGAGTAGGCAAGTCTTTAATACATCTCCCAGGCTCTTTGCAGGGCTGGGGATGAGTAAAGAGGAGCTGGCGCTGTCTCATGGTACCCACCAAAGCAGGGCTCTACACTTCAAACCTGCTGCTTTGAGTAAAGCAAACGTGAGGCAAATCAGTGATGAAGTGAAACATGCAAATGAAAGCAGGCTAAATCATGGGAAGATTAGGCTGTAGTGATTTAAACCAGCTTTATTTCAGTATGGAAACACTGACGCAGGGTTTAACGTACTTTAAGATATGCTGGTTATCTTCGTAGTTAAGACGGGTGGTCTGAGACACAGGCACACATAGATTATCAGCCTCTAGACCTTTCCGTATACAAAATATACTGTAACAGTGGCATTTTGGAAATGCAAAGCGCTGTTCTGAGGGTTGGCTCCTTTGACTGATCAGCTGGGAGAGCAGAGGGGATTTCGTAGGCTTTGTGTCCTGTGGGGCACAAGAACTTTAGTGTGGTCTGGCGTTTGACTGGCAGCTACAAGTATACACAAGCTGTCTCTCACAAAATGCCATTAGATCACCTTGCCAGGCTTTCTGCTGTGTTTTAGGTGCCATTCAGAAACATTTAGGTCAGTACCTTGTGTTTTGCCAGAGATTGTCATCTGGCAAGAGCTGGGAACTGGGAGGGGGAAGAACAACCACTTCTCTTCATAGTTATTGTGGCCTTAAATCATAGAATCCCAGGCTGGTTTGGGTTGAAGGGACCTTAAAGCTCCTCCAGCTCCACCCCCCTGCCACGGGCAGGGACACCTTCCACTAGAGCAGGTTGCTCCAAGCCCCTGTGTCCAACCTGGCCTTGAACACTGCCAGGGATGGGGCAGCCACAGCTTCTCTGGGAAAAGTCTGTGCCAGCGCCTCAGCACCCTCAGAGGGAAGAGCTTCTGCCTCAGAGCTCATCTCAGTCTCCCCTCTGGCAGGTTCAAGCCATTCCCCTTGGCCTGTCCCTACAGGCCCTTGTCCAAAGCCCCTCTCCAGGTTTCTTGTTGGCCCCCTTTAGGTGTTGGAAGGCTTCTATATATAAGGCTGCTATAAGGTCATCTTGGCAATTAGCTTGGCCTCAATTAAACTTGCTTTTCACAAGTGAAAGATAGGCTTCTTATTGCAGGCTTGGAGTCCACAGGCTCATGATACTACTTCTTAGCTGGTGCTTACATGTCGTAACCCAATGGCTTTGTAGTTTTGGTGGGCTCATCCAGCTGCCGTCCTTCATGGTGGGTTATTCTCTGCTATCTCCCAGCCACTGGAGTCTTTCTCTGCAGTTGTTCCAGTTCTTCAACACACAGCTTAGAAACCAGTTACTGGATCTGTAAGTTTTTCTCCGAGCTATCTAGAAGTAGAATTCCCTTTATGTCCCCTCTCTTGTTTTAGGTTTTATGAACCAGAATTGCTTTTTCAGAGGATGATGCACTAAAGAGAGCTGAGCTGTTAATTTTCACACCTGCTGCTGTGTTCTATGAATGTTTCAAATGGTCTGGCTTTCCTTGCAAGGATAATTTGGTTCCTGCAATCTTTTGGGTTTATATTTTCTTGGATAAATTCTGTACTCCATTAAAAAAACCCCAAACCATTAAACCAAACTTAAATTCAGAACTGCTTTAAATGCCTTAGCATGTTAAGGGAACTTGACATTAAAGAGAAGTCAGTCTATGAAATATTTACTCTAAATGGGAAAAGTTCCCTGACATTGTTTCCCACAATTTACTGTGTTTCAGAAACAAAAACTATGGCACTACAAAGGCAACAGGGAGGGATGAAGGTGTAGAACACACAGTCCTTTGTTAGTGGCCTACCCATGAAACGCTCTTACTATAAAATGTGATTTGCTTGATGGAGAAGGGATTTAGTGTGTATTGGTTCCATGAAAAGAGTTTGGGTGTTTGGGAGTGCTGATCTGTTCAGGTTTGGATACCCTCTTTGAAACAATTTGTTGTGTAGGAATGTTGAAGTGAATGCAAGAATGGAATGTCCCGTTTTCATCATGTTTCAGTTATTTCAGGGTGCTATGAAAAGAGAGAAGGAGTCTGGAGACAGACCCTAAGGAACTACATCATCCTTGTGGTACTTTGTGCATTCCTGAATCTGGAGAGGGATGAACTTCCATTAATTTTCACAGTCTATTCCAATAAAGATGTGCTTCTTGCTTCAGGCTGGTACCTTCTGCGCTCACATCCAGCCTCTGCTCTTCTGCCACTGTTCTTCAAGTGGTGGCGGATGGATGGGGAGTTTCATACTAATTCTTCTCCAAACCTCTGAAGGGAGACGTTGGTGCAAGTTCTGCCTCATGGTCACCCTCATCCTTCCTTTCTTGTACTCTTTCAGGGCTGTTTCTGGCTCCAGCCGTACCTTTTGGTGTTCGGAAAATGTGGAGCCCAGATGGGGCTTCTGGAAGCAACCCTAATGCAAAAAGGAGTGTCCCACTGACAGTCATTTGTAGTCTCATTTCTTGGTAACAGCAAGGGTGTGAACTACTTGGGGGAAGTGGTAGGGAAATCATTTCCATCTCCACTTGTCTCCAGTTACCACTGAAACAACTTTAACCTTAAACTTGCTTTTAAAACCCTTCCTCCTCAGCTTACCTCCTGTAGTTGTTCCTCAGTTGCTTGCCTGGATGTTCTTTTTATCTCTTTCTTCTAGTTTCCTGAATGCCTTTTGTCCACTCTTCCCCTTCATAACCAAGTGTCCTCTTAAGACTTGGTCAGCTGAATGACTGAGCCCTCTTCAGGTTCTTTCCAAAGTCTCTTATCTTTTTCAAGTTGTCTGAAAAGTCAGTCATTGTTAGTTTAGTTTAGGTAAGGATACAGATAGGATCAACATCCTTATATATATTTCAAGTCTCTCACCTTTGGGCTTCTCATAGCATCCTTTCTGTGGAAGAATCAGGCTACTGTCAAGCCCTAGCAGAGAAGTTGCATGAGTGTCACTGGAGCAGTAAGTA
Source organism: Strigops habroptila (assembly GCF_004027225.2). Classification (NCBI taxonomy): domain Eukaryota; kingdom Metazoa; phylum Chordata; class Aves; order Psittaciformes; family Psittacidae; genus Strigops; species Strigops habroptila. Next base: position 5,004,594 of record NC_044281.2, read on the forward strand.
CAACTACCGTGTAAGTAGGTAGGCATCATTTAATTTGCCATCATCTGGAAACCTGGTAGTTAGGTCCAGGTTTCACACTCTGAACTAGCTGCCCAACAGAAATAAGCCATCTCATTGCTGGTGGTCTGCTGTGAAGCTGAAATGTGAATATACACGAGCACAATGGGAGCTCCTTATGCCAGAGCCTGTCTTCTGCACGCTGCAGTCAAGATCAGCTGCGGGTTCCCAAACTCATTGATGTCCATCCTGTCCTTTGATCAGCCCAACTTGCACTAGATACTACTCTTTAAATTTCATAGAATATTGAATTCACTGAGCCTGTGCCACTCTTCATGATAGGTTTTACCACTTTGGAAGTTCTTTAGCTGTGATTTAGGTTTTATTTGCTCCTCCATGGCCCTGTAGTGAGGGTGGGTGCTGTGCTCACACCGAAATCCAGATCTCTGAGGAGCAGGGCATTGTATCTTCAAAGGAGATGCTTTGCTATTACAGGTTTGGTTTAAGGAAACATCTTCCCTTGATGAACCTGGTGAGCAAACCCTCCTGGCTGTTCTTATGTTCCGCAGCAGAAAACTGACTCCTTGTGAAGTGTTTTGACAGGGTCAAGTTTAGCTGTGATGTTGCTTGTAGTTAGTTATATCATGACCATGTTTCTTGTAGTACAACCGCCATTTTTGCATGAATTAAATGGAATTTGATGTTAAAAAACTGACTTGTGGTTTTGAACAACATAAACCAGAATTGCCTTATTCATCGGAGCAGTGAGGGAAGGCTTGTTGACCTCTTGCTTTGGTTGTAGTAGATGTAGTGAGATGTAACTCACATTTTACACAGCTGTGAATGATTTGTCCTCAGCTTGGATGCTGCTCAGTTAGGTAGCTTCCAGTAGCAGGGTCAGAATAAAGCTGACTCCATTAACTCCTGTACCCAGCTGATGCTGCTCTTTCTACTTTCCTATGCACACTCCCAAGTCTTCTAGAGTGATGGATGCCACGGGGAAGGTGAAGCAAGTACAATGAGGAAAATAAGAGGAGAAGTGGGAGTTGTGTAGGTGTTCCTCCTCATTCACCCACCCTTGCTTGAAAAAGAGTGTGCTGTTTCTCTGGCAATACACATCAGAGTAAGGGAACAGTGGCTGTCATCCTCTTCCATCTTCTCTACAGAGCTCTGGAGGGGTCCAGGAGTGTCATGGTCATAGCTCTTCAAGTGGGGTAGGTCATCCAATATAATAAGGATGCAGGGAGGGGATAAAATGTTGTCTTTTGTAGGCAAAATGTACTTGTGAGCCTTAGGATACATTTAATTTCCCCTGTTTTGCACATTAGTTTTTGATTGCAGTGCTCCTTGCTCTACTGAAGGACAGTCTTTGAGGAAGGGGGAATAAAGACACCTTGTGCTCCACCTTTGGTTGATGTTGTGAAACATGGGAGGTGGCTCTTTTAGAGTGTTCCACCTGCCATTTATAGAAGCAATGCTTTGGTTAATTCAAAGGTTGTTCTTAATATCAGGGACCTTTTAATTGCAATGATTGTGTTGGATGCATTGGGTGAGCAGCAGTGAGGGCAGTCCTCTTAGTACCTTCTGAAATGCTGCTCACCAGTGGTTTGTGAAGCTGCTCAACAGACCCAGCAGGCGAGCAGCCAACTCACATCCTTCATGAAAAACAGGAGAACTTTAATTCTAGAAGCTTGTAGCAGCAAAATTCAGTTGTCCTTTTAAAAGAATGTGTTCATTCATAGAATTGTGGAATGGTTTGGGTTGAAAGGACCTTAAAGCTCCTCCAGTTCCAAGCCCCTGCCACGGGCAGGGACACCTTCCACTAGAGCAGATTGCTCCAAGCCCCTGTGTCCAACCTGGCCTTGAACACTGCCAGGGATGGGGCAGCCACAGCTCCTCTGGGAAAAGTCTGTGCCAGCGCCTCAGCACCCTCACAGGGAAGAGCTTCTGCCTAAGAGCTCATCTCAGTCTCCCCTCTGGCAGGTTCAAGCCATTCCCCTTGGCCTGTCCCTCCAGGCCCTTGTCCAAAGCCCCTCTCCAGGTTCCCTGGAGCCCCTTTAGGCACTGGAGCTGCTCTAAGGTCTCCCCTTCAGGAGCCTTCTCTTCTCCAGGCTGCCCCAGCCCAGCTCTCTCAGCCTGGCTCCAGAGCAGAGCTGCTCCAGCCCTCGCAGCAGCTCCGGGGCCTCCTCTGGACTCGCTTTAACAGTGATCTAACAGGGTGGATTTTTTTTGTCATCATGGGGAGTTTTTCATGTATAACCTCAGATGAGACTCACAGGCTCCTTCTTCGTCTGCTCCGTGTTTGAATTCTCTTTTCTAAACTATCAGTTTCCCTTGAATGAAGTTTAGAATGAGATTAGAGAGAGGCATATGAGAAGTCTGGGTGGGTTTGTCTCTTCAGAAGTACAGCAGAACTTCCTCCAACCTGCCTTTTTCCCTTGGGTACCTGATAAGGTGAGGAGTTTCTTGTACCAACAGTGAGACAGGTGGATCAAAGAGGTTCAGTTGCTGGATAATGCTTGAAACAAGGAGGCAGGGGAAATGATATTCCCAGGAATGCCTTTTAAGAAGGGACAGATATTCTTTTGTTTTGTCTTCTGGTGTATATTATTACTTATTTAGATGCTTTTTCCTGTGGCAACTCATGTGGGTTTTGGTTGTCTGTCCCCTAGAACACAAGGAAAGGCTTACCACAATGGTATGAAGTCTAAAGTATGAAGTAGTCCAAGCTGACTCTTTTGATTCCATTATCTTTCATTTCAGTAAAAGCGCTGGCATCTTCCAAGACACTCATTTTAAAGATGTCATTGAAGGTGGGGTAGGATAATGAATGAAAAGGAGGTGGTGAAACTTAAGTGTCTCCCTTTGGAGCTGTTCTATCTGCACAAGCTCATCTTTTGGAGACATCTGTGCAATCAAAGTTTTCTTCCTGGCCTCCTCACAGGCACTTTGACATGAACTCTTCACAGTCTTATTTAGGACTTATTGCATGTTGAGTGTTTGGCTGTGCCCTGTTTTCTTTGTGAAGTGTTTGGCTTCCTTGTGGGCAGGACATAATGCTGATAGTGCTCAGGAGATCAGGGTTCTGCTGCAGCCCCTGCTTGAGAACGCTCAAGTGTTTTTTGGTACTTTAGGTGGGACCAGCAGATGGTTTCTAAGATCCAGATATTTAGCCATGGAAGAGAAGGCTCCTTAACGGAAGAGGTTAAGTGTGTAAAGGGGCTCCAGTGTGTAAAGGGGCTCCAGGAGACCTGGAGAGGGGCTTTGGACAAGGGCCTGTAGGGACAGGACAAGGGGGAATGGCTATAATTGTTTTAAATTAAAGATAGGATAATAGTTTTAAATAGTTTTAAATTAAACTAGGATAGAGAAAGTGAGGATGAAGTGGTCTGCTCTTCAAGGTTTGGCTTTCTTATCACCATGAATAAAATGTGTATATAGGTCTCCAGTAAATGCTAATAGATCTTTTTGGGGAAGGTATTAGGATCAAAGAAAGCTGGTTATAGAAATCCAGAATCACTGCACCCTTATTATGTCTTCAGCTCTCAGTAGTAATCAGCAAAAAGTTTCATTGCCATGAATGAGTGAGTGACATTTAAAGCTCCATCTGTTGCCTACGGTGCAGTGCCTCACGATGCGTTTCAATGGGTGCTGGGATGATTAATTTTGGTTCCCATTCATACCGCATGAAATATTCTCCTAGCAGGGAATGACTCCAGCCCTTTGCTGAACTGCAGCATGTGTAGTGCTGGTTGGAAACCTCAGCTGCTGTTTACTCTTCTCTTGTGTGCTGAGAAAGGATCCAGGCTGCGTTTGCATTCACCCACACCTCTCTTGTCACAAGCTCTGCAAACACGCTGGCTGCTGTGGTGCACGGCCCTGCCTGCTTTAGAGGGATGGCTCCATCGCTGGTGCTGTTGCTTGCTTCCCATTCCAGAGCTGTGTGACCACACGACTGGCCTGTCCCCATAGGTGAGGACCACCTTCTGATGTCTAATCTGACGTCTCCGTCCTTCAGACTAGCTGCACTGTGATGCTTAAGCTTGTCGTGTAATTGTAGCCCCAAAGGGATCCCTGCTGAGATCCTGGTCCCTGCCTTTGGGAGGGCAGAGGTAAGAATTAAATAAAGCAGACATAATAAAGCGTTACTCCAGGCTGCCCCACAGCACCCCACTCTGCACATAAGTACTACAGGTTGATGGAGGAGTGTGGCATGGCCATGCCTTCATCCTGCCCCTGGGTGATGCTTGTGGTGCACAGCACAGGACTGGTGTCAAGGAAGCTGCCCCTTAGAGACCTCCTACATGGGATCCCAGGCAAGTGTGGGGGCTCGTGGTGAAATCTTCCCTAGGGAATAAGCTGACTATAGATGGTAATATGAGTTTTTCCCCTCTTCCATATATTTGGGCCATCTAGCATGTCTTAGATTCACACCTCAGGCACTCTGAGGGTCTGTGTCTTCGTCCGCTTTGTTCTGCTTTACACACAGAATACGCTGCTTTTCTCCTGGCACTGCAGTCAGATACTGCAGTAGCTCGTTTCTATTAATAGCTCTGATCTCACCCTCGCTTAGTGTTTCGGCGAGTTTGGACGTTTTCAGGAGTGGGAAGGAGCACCCTGGCTGCCCAGCACTGCACAGGCTGGGGGGGGATGCTTGATCCGTAATAATCTAACATCACGCAACTAACGTGAGCCTTCCTTCCAGAGTAAACCACTGCAAATACTGCCTCAATTGCTCCTTGCATCCTTCCCAGGCTGACCCTCTGAGGGCTGGAGCAGCTCTGCCCTGGAGCCAGGCTGAGAGAGCTGGGCTGGGTCAGCCTGGAGAAGAGAAGGCTCCTGAAGGGGAGACCTTAGAACAGCTCCAGTGCCTAAAGGGGCTCCAGGAAACCTGGAGAGGGGCTTTGGACAAGGGCCTGTAGGGACAGGACAAGGGGAATGGCTTGAACCCCTTAGAATCCCAGACTGGTTTGTGTTGGAAGGGACCTTAAAGCTCATCCAGTTCCAACCCCCTGCCACGGGCAGGGACACCTTCCACTAGAGCAGGTTGCTCCAAGCCCCTGTGTCCAACCTGGCCTTGAACACTGCCAGGGATGGGGCAGCCACAGCTTCTCTGGGAAAAGTCTGTGCCAGCGCCTCAGCACCCTCATAGGGAAGAGCTTCTGCCTAAGATCTAATTCCCTGGAATTAGATATAATTCCACTCTGTGCCAGGCGGGTGGCAGCCTCAGGGAAGGTGCTCCATGCACTTTCCATATGAAGGTGATGTCGTATTTCAAATGCGAGAGGCAGTTTTCTTTTCTGCTTCATTTTGCACGCACACATGCACAAAAGGAAAGTCTTTCTGGCAACAGCTTTTGGTTTAAGGAAAAAGAAAGCAAGTTGGAGCGATGTTTCTAAAGTTCAGCTTAAGTAAAGTTTATGCTGAAGCAAGATTTGTATTTAAAGCTCTGCGTCAAATATCCCATGTCTTGTACTGAAATCTGGTTTTAACTTCCATTCTAGTGTGTATTCAGGACTGAGCCCTTTGACATTTTCATCCTTTAAGGCCTGCATGGAAATGCTGTATCCAAGAAAGGAAGAATATACAGTTTTTCCTGTTAATTTTATTTCAGTGCACGTATTGAAGTAGTGTCACCTTCTCCTGTTCCCTTCCAAAACGCTCAGTACTTGTGGAGAAGTTATTTTCCACTTGGGAGTATGGAAGAAACTCAACCTATGATTTCTCTGACAGTGTGTTTCTACGAAGCCTTGATGGGCAATGATTTTCACGTCCAACGTCGTTTGTAGGGAGCACACCTTTGCTTTCAGGTTTGAGATTATAGTTCGTTTACAGCAAGTGTGTTTGAGAACTAAAGTGGATGTAAGATACAGTTATGAGCAAGCTGTGAGCTGTCAAATTGACAGCCTCAAGCAGGAGGCTGCTCCGTGCTGGTGATCAATGGGGATGATGCTTTAACAAGCCAACACAGGGGCAGACTTGGATGTTTGGGAGAGAAACATCGAGGAGAGTGTTTCTAACGTGGTATAAAAGTAATGGTAACTTGAGCGTGGAAAAAAGGAATCCTTCCATGCTTAGGTTAAAACAAAGCTTAACAAATAACATCCCTCCTGTTTTCTCCTTCTGGTCCTACAGGGAAGGAAAAGGCAGAGAGAACATAAGATAGTTGATTATTCATAATCGCGATCTTGTCTTCTAATTCATGGCTTTGGCATTTCTCATGAAACCTCTGAATGTAGTCTTTGTGCTTTTGCTAGCGTCATGAAGCTGATTGTATTAATATGTTCTCAAGGCAGAACCTAGAAAAGCAATTTTCTAGTCTACCATAAAATATTCATAAGAACACAGGCTTTTTTTTGTCTTGAGGATGTGTTCATTAAGCAGAGAAGGTTTGATTGTTTTCGGGAGGGCTCTGTGGGTCAAAAGCACTTGCTGCTTCTGTGGGGAGCTCATGGCATTTCAAAGAGGGGGGTATTTTGAGACTGAAATAGTAAGAGCCGAGGATGACGCAGCCTCTGCCGAGACTCTGAATGGGAATTGTGGTTGTGCTCTCCGCAGCTGGTGCCCCGTGCATCGGGTGTTGCAGGGGGGATGAATCCGTTTGGATGGGAAATGGAAGGATTGTTAAGTTTTCTCGGGACCGTTATCCAACACGGTGCAAGTTAAGGCTCTGCTTAGGGAGTAAAAGGCTGCAGAGAGGGGCTCTTCATCAGGAACTAGAGCAATAGGACAAGGGTTGATGGGTTCAAACTGAAACGGGAAGTTCAGGTTAGATCTAAGGCAGAAGCTCTTCCCTGTGAGGGTGCTGAGGCACTGGAATGGGTTACCCAAGGAAGTTGTGAATGCTCCATCCCTGGCAGTGTTCAAGGCCAGGTTGGTTGGAGCCTTGGGTGACATAGTTTAGTGTGTGGTGTCCCTGCCCATGGCAGGGGATTGGAACTAGATGATCTTAAGGTCCTTTCCAACCCAAACCAGTCTATGATTCCATGATTTATCACAGGACAAAAGCACAAGTCGTAGTGGTCACAAGGAGTAGTGTGTTCGTTCTGGCTCAAACCATGCCTATTTTAACATGTTGAAAGCTTTTATTGTCTACTTTTAGGAAACACAGTGTTTAGTTCTTAAAGGTGTGTTAGAAACTGCACGTGGATTTCGAGGCAGATTGGATTTAGTCTAAATCTCTGCTCTGGAGCCAGGCTGAGAGAGCTGGGCTGGGGCAGCCTGGAGAAGAGAAGGCTCCTGAAGGGGAGACCTTAGAGCAGCTCCAGTGCCTAAAGGGGCTCCAGGAAACCTGGAGAGGGGCTTTGGCCAAGGGCCTGTAGGGACAGGCCAAGGGGAATGGCTTGAACCTGCCAGAGGGGAGATTGAGATGAGCTCTTAGGCAGGAGCTCTTCCCTGTGAGGGTGCTGAGGCGCTGGCACAGACTTTTCCCAGAGAAGCTGTGGCTGCCCCATCCCTGGCAGTGTTCAAGGCCAGGTTGGACACAGGGGCTTGGAGCAACCTGCTCTAGTGGAAGGTGTCCCTGCCCGTGGCAGGGGGTTGGGACTGGATGAGCTTTAAGGTCCCTTCCAACCCAAACCAGTTTATGAATCTATAAATAGCATTACCAAACGCAGTCAGCTGTATTGAAGATAAACAGATTTACCTGGAGAGCGGGTAAGCAGCTCGAGTGACTACTACCTCTGCATTAGTAACTCTGACCTTTGGTCCACACGTCTAAAAGATGGGAGATGTTATTGCTGGGTGCTCAGAACTCTCAGGCTGGACATGAAAACAGGGAATGCATTTAAAAGGCTTGTGATTCACAGAGCCCGCTGTGCTGCTTGCTTCACTGACTCACTGCGCTTGATTCTCTACCATTAACTGGTTAGAGCTCTCCTGGAGCCTGGGGCGCGGAACTATGGGCAATCTGTGCCAGTGTTTCACCACCCTCATTGTAAACAGTTTCTTCCTCATGTCCAGCCTGTTTCTGCCCTCTTTTAGTTTAAAACCATCGCCCCTCATCTCTTCTCCAGGACACAGCCCGTTTCCTACAGCCCTTGGGACACACGATGGTTTCAGATTGTACTTTTTGCCCCATACGCCGTGCTGCAGGGGCAGGTATCGCATAGCTGTAGGGCTGTTACGGGGTTGCCTGAGTTTGAGTAGTACTGGAGGGATCCAAAACATTCTTCTGTCACTCTGAAATCCTGCTTTAAATCTAATTTAAGGCATCGCATCTAAGGTGAGAAGTTTCTGAAGCGATAGTCTGTGAAATGAGAGGGCTGGTGTCGAGCCATCAGCTCCCACAGAAAGGATGAAGAGATGTTTCTGTGCAGCACTTGCCATAGGGATGCTTTGTGGGCACAAATTGGAAGGGTCTACCCACAGTTCCAACCACGTAGGAAAGCATCAGCCATTCCCAAGGAGGGCTTTAGGAACACGTTTAGGTGGGTTTGAATGGTTGAATGGCTCACCCCAGAATCCCCTGGAGGGAAGGAATCCCAGCTCTGGTCCTGCGGGGGAGAGAGGGGAGCAGGGAAAAGGCCACAGGAAGGAAAACAATAGGGAAGTGAAGGGAAGAGCTTGTGGGTTGAAAAATAGCAACACTTCCAGTAATGTGACCTTTAGCAGAAAATGTTTCCATCCAAAAGAGAAAACCAAAGAGAAAGCCTCCTCCTCCCCAGCACAAGCTGAGCATGAGGAGGGAGAAGGACACTGCTCTTGCACATGTGCTGTGCTCCTGCAGCCCTGCTGCCTTCTCCACAAACGTTAAGAAGCTCAATTCGGATACTTTGGTCTCTGTAACACCCTCCCTCTGCTTTTGTGCATCTTTCTTTGCAAAGGAAAGCAATGGATTTGGGTTGGTTTGTTACTGTGCTTTCCATTTCCTGCGCTAATCTTCTTTCCTAAACTGCTTTGGAAGAAGTGATGTTCTCCCTCAAATTGGCCTTGTGTAGACTAAGCAAAATGTCTACATTCATCTCCTGGGATGTGATTTGTTGCTGCTTGTTTGTTCTCTGCCTTCAGCTCCAGCAGCACTAACCTGGCCGTGCTTTTTAAACCCCATCACTTAGCTCCACATCCCCCTTTCCAAGGAGCTGCCACCTGTGATGGAGTTGCCTTCCAGTGGTCCCTGTCCCTGCTGCCCTTGCCCTTGGCAGCAGGGCACTACACTTTGGTTTACAAGGGGCCAAAACACCTGGATTTTTTGGAATGACTCCACTATTTTGGTTCCTTTTCCTGTGTGTCTGTGTTTTATTCAGCTTCAGGTTTTACCAGCATCAACTTCTTACTCATTTCTCCATTACTGGCAAAAATAATTGGGACAAAACCCTATGAAAACTCCTTCCTCTGGGATTGATGATACTGATGTCCTGATGGAGGTGATGTGTGGGCATTTGCTGGGTATCACAGTGGCTTTCTCTGGGGGATGGCATAGAAGGGGGTGAGTGAAGTGGCTTGTATGAGCAGGGCAGGTTCAGCACAGGGTCCTTCTTGTAGTGGGGCATCATGTCTAACACTGTGAGAGCTCAGCCTTGCCCGGGCACAGTCCTAGGAAAGCCCTGGGTAACCCTTTCATGTGGAGTAGGTATCTTAGCAGATGTGTGAGACTGGTCCAGCTTCAGTGGTGCTCCAGAGTTTGGGCAACCTTGCACAAACATACCTTAAACCTTAAAGAGAAAACAGCAGCTAAAATAAAACCCCCAACTCCAGTTTAGTTTCCAAGTTTGTGGAAGCTCAGCGTTTTTTGAAGGATGAGCCCTTTTTCATTCTGCAGATGATGTTTTCGTTCTGCAGATGAGTGATTGCCTTGTAGAGAGAGACATTAAATGTGGTCAGTGTATGGAGTGCAGGAGACATGCAGAATTCAGGTGGAATTTAGACATTGGCAGTCATTCCTGTGATGGCAGTGATTTTTAGCACAAACAAGCTGAGTTCACTTATTGCAAAGGGATTTTTCACAGGTGTTTCTTGCTGCCCTTTTTTACCACAATCCCATTGTCTTCAGGGAGATGCTTTTTGTGTAAGCAAAGGACTGATTTTTACTCCACAGATAATCAAGGTGATAGCTTTCCCTTTTTTATTTTCTTAGCATACACCTCTTTGTAAACATACTGTTCTCTATCTGTGCCTTGATTGTGCCTTGGGTTTGTCCCACTTGGACGTGGAGTGACAGAGACAAGTCTTTGTGTAGGCTCCCATTTGGGAGGCTGCTGCTCTGCAGTGTCCCCATGTGATGTGTTTGCAGTCTCCAGGGAGACCTTAGAGCAGCTCCAGTGCCTAAAGGGGCTCCAGGAAACCTGGAGAGGGGCTTTGGACAAGGGCCTGTAGGGACAGGCCAAGGGGAATGGCTTTAACCTGCCAGAGGGGAGATTGAGATGAGCTCTGAGGCAGAAGCTCTTCCCCGTGAGGGTGCTGAGGCGCTGGCACAGACTTTTCCCAGAGAAGCTGTGGCTGCCCCATCCCTGGCAGTGTTCAAGGCCAGGTTGGACACAGGGGCTTGGAGCAACCTGCTCTAGTGGAAGGTGTCCCTGCCCGTGGCAGGGGGTTGGGACTGGATGAGCTTTAAGGTCCCTTCCAACCCAAACCATTCCATGATTCTGTGATTGATCCTTTCTGTAAAGTCTTAGATTAATCTTTCTTATTTCAAGTGATACTCAAAGAGCGGAACCACAGGTGTACATTTTGAATACACAGATGTAGAATGATATCAAGAAGGGTCACATGTGGTGTGTGGAAGTCCTTTTGCTGTTAGCACACACATAGCTGTAGGTGGTGGTGGCTGGAGGAAAACTTCTTGAACTCCGAATTCCATAGTGCTTTTTTACCATTTAAAAGATGGTGCAAGTTTAAAAGTGTTGTTCTTGATTCAATCCATGGTTCCTCATTGTCTTTACTGGACACAGGATGAAAGCTAGATCCCTGGGTGAATGGGGAAGACACTCATCTCTCCTCTTGTTCTCATGTCGTAGTTGATGTGACCACAGCACTGCCCTTGCAAGTTGCACCGACTTCAGTCCCAATGGATCTGCGCTTGGACCACCAGTTTTCCATGCCCGTGACAGAGCCGACGCTGCGGGAACAGCAGCTGCAGCAGGAGCTCCTGGCACTCAAGCAGAAACAGCAGATCCAGAGACAGATCCTCATAGCTGAGTTCCAGCGGCAGCACGAGCAGCTCTCCCGGCAGCATGAGGCCCAGCTGCATGAGCACATCAAAGTAAGTGATGAGCAGCCCTGTATTGGGCACTGTGTGCAAGCATCCCCTCACCTTGAGGAGATGATCCAACTGATGTGGTTTGGGGTAGGAATACTGTGCTGGGCTTGGTAACCTCCGCTCAGAGAATACCTAAAGGGGCTCCAAGAAACCTGGAGAGGGGCTTTGGGCACGGGCCTGTAGGGACAGGACAAAGGGAATGGCTTGAACCTGCCAGAGGGGAGATTGAGATGAGCTCTTAGGCAGAAGCTCTTCCCTGTGAGGGTGCTGAGGCGCTGGCACAGACTTTTCCCAGAGAAGCTGTGGCTGCCCCATCCCTGGCAGTGTTCAAGGCCAGGTTGGACACAGGGGCTTGGAGCAACCTGCTCTAGTGGAAGGTGTCCCTGCCCGTGGCAGGGGGTTGGAACTGGATGAGCTTTAAGGTCCCTTCCAACACAAACCACTCTGGGATTCTATGATCTTAAAGGTCCCTTCCAACCCAAAACAGTCTGGGATTCTTTGAGTGATCTTTTGTAAAGGGATGCAAGCACCAAGAGTTAAAAAGGGGTATAGAGTGGAGGAGAGGAAGCAAGGTAAGCTGGTGTCGTGTTAAACATTACCCACCCATCTGTATTCAGAACTCCTGTGTCCCACTGCCATCAGGTGGCTTGTTTTCCCTAGATTCGAGAAATTTCAGTAGAATTTAACCCAACAGGAGGGCTTTTTTAGGCTATCTTTACACTAAGATCACATATTTGGGGCTAGAGTGGCCTATCAGAGTGCTCACTGGACATCAGCACACGGTGCAAAGCAGATGTTTGAACCTTAGTGTCTCTGTGGCGACTGCAGCCGGTGTTCGTGCTACTCTGGTGCATGGGACGGAGAAAACACGTAACACACAGGAGAAGTAGGAAGTAGAGTTTAGAAGATGGCTGTTGCATAGTGAAAACGTTAGACATTATATAAATATTTCACAGTGATAGACTATTGCTATGGTAACAGAAGCTTTCAGCATTGCTAATATGCTCTCCTTTCAAAAGGGGGATTAGCGCTGCACATGGTAAATAGCGTTAATGTAATATTAAAAAGCAACCTCAATTCAACCTTATATAACTTTCATTTTAATACAAAATACATGTCAGAGTGGGGAAGATAGGATTAAAAGTTAATGGGGTATTATTTACAGACTTTTCAAACACAGAGACGAGCCTGAGTTTGTAAGAGCAGTCGCTGTTTGAGGACTGATTGAATATCTCTGTCCTTAGTGGGTCTGCTGTGTTCTCTTCAGGATAAAGGTGTGGGGAGGTGCATGATCAGGGGGTTGGAGCAGCTCTGCTCTGGAGCCAGGCTGAGAGAGCTGGGCTGGGGCAGCCTGGAGAAGAGAAGGCTCCTGGAGGGGAGACCTTAGAGCAGCTCCAGTGCCTAAAGGGGCTCCAGGAAAGCTGGAGAGGGGCTTTGGACAAGGGCCTGTAGGGACAGGCCAAGGGGAATGGCTTGAACCTGCCAGAGGGGAGATTGAGATGAGCTCTTAGGCAGAAGCTCTTCCCTGTGAGGGTGCTGAGGCGCTGGCACAGACTTTTCCCAGAGAAGCTGTGGCTGCCCCATCCCTGGCAGTGTTCAAGGCCAGGTTGGACACAGGGGCTTGGAGCAACCTGCTCTAGTGGAAGGTGTCCCTGCCCGTGGCAGGGGGTTGGGGCTGGATGAGCTTTAAGGTCCCTTCCAACACATTCTATGGTTCTCTGATTCTTAAGCAGCTCCTCTGTATTTTGGACAGACATCAGTATAGCCGATATGGCTGAGTTACAGCCAGCAGCACTATGAATGTTTTAAAGAAGTTACTCCATTGACATGTTAAACCCTCAGCTAGTACAGGAGGAATCAGGGTTTATTTGTTTTCTTTCTTTTTTGCTCTGGTGTCCGTGTGAGCAGAGAACCTGTTCTGACTCGATGTGAAGTAAGAGGGGGGAAGCATCTCTCCCTCCCACCCCTAAACAAAGCACTAGTGTAAGGAACACCTTAAGGTCTTCTAAAGTAAGTGAAATTTGGCTTGAAAAATGCTGGCATGCCTTCCTTGTTTTTCTATTCAAGTAGATAACTTTTTCCTATTGAAATCTGATGTTTGGGCATTTTCCAGAACTTGGTTTCATTCCAGCAGCCCAGTTTGAATCATCTGACCTAGTGCAAGAGAAGATGATGGGATGCTCACAGCCCTTCTTGCCTGCATGTGCAATCCCTTCCCTTGTCCTTTCCCCCCCGAGCATTCCTTGCTTTATAGACATTGGATTTTGAAGAAGTGGGCTCCAAATGTAGTTGGAAAATCCCAGAAGATCCTGGAATTTGGAGAGCCAAGCTCTGAGTGAAACAATGTTTGTGGAAGGGAAGTACAGTAGACACAGTTACCTCTTGGCACGTGGCAGGAGTGGAATCGTTGCAATCAAGGAGGTAACAGGAAAACCCTGACTTGCGTAGGGAAAATAAATGGAGCCTTACGAAAACTTGGTACAGAAATAGGGAAAAGTGCCTTTCACAGCTATGGTGCAGCTTTGCAGGTTGTTGAGGTTTGACATGTGAGAGCAGCACGGAAAGGAAGCGGGAGCTGGTGAGCACCGGAGGCTGCTGCGGGCTGGCTGGAGGCAGAGGTGGCAGCTCCTCTCTCCTGTAGCCACTTACCTTCAGTGAGATGGATTTTCCACTCCGGAGTGCCTCGCCAGATGTGTAACCATATTTATAGCCTTCAAATCTGCCTTCCTAAACAAAACCAAGGATGGAATAAGGAGCGTGGTGCCCGGACCGTTGCGACGGTGGAAAGCCTCTCCACAGGTCCCAGTGTGAGCTTTGCTTGACCTTTGATTGTGAAGGAATCGGCAGGGAATTTTTTCCTTTGTGAGTCACTCCTTCCCAGCCAAGATCAGCTGGAAGTTACCAAAAGCTTTTCCATTTGCCTTTGGTCAAGAGCCGGAGCGAGGTGGTTGAAGAGGGGCAGGAGCTTTGGCAGGGCGAGAGGCACCTCGGGCAGTGTGAGCTCAGTGAGCAGTGGGAGTGAAGGACGTGGTGGGTAATGTGGTTAATCCCTGCGCTGCCGGAGCTCGGAGCAGGGCTCTTCCCAGCTCTGGGTGTTTTATAGCTAAAGCCAGGAACTTATTCAGGATGCTGACGCATGTTGGTGTTAGCACATGACAGCAGCCATGAGAAGGAGTCCTCATGGTGATGGGATAGCAACACAGGCAAGCAGCTGAGCCTCACAGCTCCTCGTGGACCTCAAATCCTAACCTGGAGGTTAAGAGATGTTAATTCTGCAATGCTATTCCTGCTTTTCCCCTCATCGGAGAAAAGAATGTTTGTGTGCATCAGGAGCAGAGGGAGGATGAGGCTGTATGTGCAATGTAGACAGGGTGGGCAGAGGAGGCCTGAGTTTGCACGTGACGACAGCCAAAGGAGCTTCGTGCTGATGTTTGCTGAGGAGTGATTCCCAAATTGTTCTCTTTTTACGAATGCAGTGATTTGTGGAGCAGTCTGCTCTGCTGCCTAATGGCTTCATGCCAGTTAATAAAAATACATGGAATGTTTTCAGGCATCAGCTTTATATACATAGCAATGTTGAGATAAAGCTGAGGAAATGGCTTTGTTAGGTTTGGGCTGGTTTCAAATGGCATAGTTTTAATCAATGTAGCTTCCAAGCCCAGATGGAGAGGTGGTAACACGTCTGAGGTGTCAGATAGAGTTATCTTAGAGGTACAGATTGAAGCTCTCTGGCCATTCCTTATTTTTGTTCTGGACAGCAAAAGTCTGTCAGGGAATCTTCCAGACAGATCTTGGAATGCTGTAAAGAGATCTAGACTGAACAGGTATCACATTGATCCTGCTGTTGCTTTTATTTGGAGGCACCTGCCCTTGGGATGGCAGGTTTGCTTGCAGGATTCCTCCTTGAGCACAAATCTCATCATCTCTCAGTTGTAGCCATGCCAGTGCCTAGAGCCTCTTCTGGTGGCTTCTTTGTGTCGATTCCTACTTCCTAACTTAAGTTCCCATCTGCTGATGAGATTGATGTCATCTGCTTCTCCCTTGCCACCCTGTACTGGGTGGCACCTTCCCTGTGCCCCAAGTCAGGGCTGCTGAAGGTACCCATTTCCCCTGTATCCTCCTCTTCCTCTTCACGTTGATCTCTGGAAAGGCAAACTTCCATTTGACCCCCCAAATACCCCAACTCTCATTGCTGACCGTGTCTGCTCCATCCTTCCTGCCTGCAGCAGCCCATGCGGAGAGACTCCCTCTGCTCCAGTTTGTGCTGCTTGTCTGCAGAGCAGCCGTTCCTCACAGCCTGCATTGTTCAAGAGCAACTTCAAAAGCCCAGAGATACCAGGTGCCCGCCTCTGTCTGCCTTCTGACACGATAAGATTATTCATCTTGGAAGACTGCAGCTGGGTACAGTCGGTGGTAAAAAAAAAACCCAGACTGAACATTTTGTGCCTTCTGTCTACTTGAATGCATTGTAATGTGCTCCCTTGCTATTTCTAGACAGCTTCCTGTTCTTTTTTGGTGACCTTGCCTTGGTTTTCTGATACAAGGAGCTGCCTCCAAGACTTAGACCTGGATCCTGCAAAAGCTTCACTTCTGATGGAAGTAACCCTGAGGAAAGCTTTTGTAAGATCAGAGCGTTTGCTCTCTTTGAAGGGCAGGGAGTGACTTTCCTCTGTCTCAAAGACAAGCTCTTTTCCAAGATTGTTGAAGACAAATCTTCACGCAGAGGGGTGAGTAGTGTCAACAGATTCATAGAGCAGCTTGGACACCTCTAGGCCCCATCTCTTGGTTGAAAAAGTCATCGTGCAGCAGGCTGGGTTCATTTGGGGGCATCTTCCTACCTAACGCTGGTAGTTTCTGGACTGAGGCTGGATTGCTCAGTCAGGAACGTTGTCTGCGCTGGTCCTACTCTAAACCTGGTCAAAGAAGCATGTTTCCTTTTGGCTTCTGAGATAGGCCACAGTTTGTTGGCTGGAAGGAGCTGAACGAGAACTCCAGATTGCTCCGGCTTTGAGATGCACAAACCACCATTCGAGATGCAAAAACCAGTTAAAAGTGAAGTCACAAATCTCATTGCAGTGGATGTGGATTGTGCCATGAATCCCTGGACCTGTGTCCATGGAGTGTGGTGGTACAGCCAGCCTTGTCCTCCACGCACCATTACTCAGACTCTTTGCTTTGGGGTTCAGTTTTCCAGCAGGATATGGAGGTTTTCCAATCCATCAGCAGTAGGAGATGAAAAACCTGTTGTCTCCTGTGCTTGGCCACTCCATGTTCCTTTGTTGAAGTCAGAGAACATTCACGTACTGCATGCTCTTGTGAATGAATCTCCTGAAGCTAGACTTAAGTTGGGCAGAGTCTGGGTGTTCTGAAGGCTGAATGCCTGATGGAAACAGCAGTCCAAACAGCTTTTTCAAGTGGTCCCATTCCTGTTCATCCATCCTTTATAGCGTGAGTTTGTTTCCCAGTCCAGCGTGTGTGGGGCACAGTGATTATTATAGATGATTTTCTTTTAAAGCTAGACCCTTATGGTCTCTATTCAGTTTGGAATTGCAAAGTAAATGGCAGGAGCAAGAATATTTTGCAGTTCACACATCTGATTTTTCAACTTCAGTCTTATTTTGGAACGAGATAAAATAGATTGGAAGTACTCAAAGAGAACACACAGAGAATCAGGGCAGGAGTAAAGATACAGCCGAGTGGATTGAGCCAGGAATATTGACCTGTTAATATACACTGTTGCTGATAAATTTAACCTTCCTAAACTTGTAATTCCTGTTGCTGCATATGGTCTCTTAACAACATTGGGTTGGTGTCTGGGAGAATGAAGTTGCATTTAAAACATAAATCATGTGAATAACTTCACTCAGGCGCTCACAGTATGAACAGTAGTGTTGGATAGATCTCCATGTTTAAGTTTCCTGTTTAACTGGTGGTGGTGTGTATCATAGAATCCCAGACTGGTTTGTGTTGGAAGGGACCTTAAAGCTCATCCAGTCCCAATCCCCTGCCACGGGCAGGGACACCTTCCACTAGAGCAGGTTGCTCCAAGCCCCTGTGTCCAACCTGGCCTTGAACACTGCCAGGGATGGGGCAGCCACAGCTTCTCTGGGCACCCTGTGCCAGTGTCTCCTTCTTTGCAATGACCAAAACCTGGTGGTGACTCCTCTAGCTGCTCCTTTACAGGATCTCTTTGTCCTACATCTCCACTCCTGATACTGACTTTAGTGTAACATTCCCATTCCAACTCATCTACTCCCTGCACCTTATAGCAGTTCACAGAGGACGTAACTGCTTCTCTGAGGACTGAAAAAAATCTCCCTTAGAGTTAACATCTGGGGCTCCTTCTTTTGCAGGACAATTTATATAGTTCTTTGATTTACAAAGATTACTTCTTGCCATGCATGGTTCGGGTGGATGTTCCCTTGCTCCTGGTGCAAGGATCTGTCTTCCCCTTCAATAATAACCATGTAAAGCAAAGCAGAGGCAAATGCAAGGGAGTTTTTCCTCACCTTTAGAGGATAAAATGGGAGATGGAACTGAACATGCTGGATACTACAGATGGAGCTCAGTGCTTTCTAGAGAGGCTCTCAGATACTCAGCTTCTGGAGATAGGGTGAAAACTAGCCTGGAGTGGCAGTAGGGGAGCAAAAGGTATGTACAAATGCATTCCTAGCACAGATATCCAAGACTTAGAGGGATGAAGCTGCTGTGTGAGCTTCCAACCTTTTAGGGGAAGTGAGCAATAATGGCATGGGAAAGGAACAGTGATATGAAATTATATATCCATATGTAAGCTGCCAAACTAATAGCGTGGGATCTTGTCACCTAGAGCTAGCTATCAGGGAACACAACCCTTGTTCCCATTCCTGGAGACATTTGAGCCTCATAAACTTGAACACCAGACATTCTCAGTAGGATATGTCTAACCAGGATCAGTCTCCTACCCGGGAAGCTGTCTGCTGGGCGGCGTTGTTTCCCTGTGTAGCAAAGGGATGCTGCCTGATAGCTGGAAGGGGACACGCCAAATCTGTGTTCAGCTGCTGATGTGTCCAGGAGAAGAGATGATAGGCATTTGTTCTGCTCAGCTGGCCTTTCGGATTCTTGTGTCTTGGCTTCTGCTGGAAACCACAACGTTGTTTTCCCCCCCTCCCACCTCCCAGTACAAGTCAGTCATTCTGAGCAGCCTCTGGTGCTCCAGGAGTTATCTGAAACACGCCGGGACGGTGCCAAGGGAGTGAATCCTGAAACTGGAGCCGCAGCTTGAGGCTTGAGTAAACAGGATGGGGAGAACATGAAGCAGAGAGTCTGGCCAAAGGAATGGCCAGTGTTGAGATCGCTCTGAAATCACTCAGTACAACAGTTCTCCCACAAAGCTGACATCTCTGCTTTGCTTCCACCAGCTGGTGATTTTTCAGGGGGTGTTTTGATGTGCACTTGTCTTGGCCGCTTCTTTATCGATCATTTTAAATACCAGATTTAACCCCCCTAAACTGTAGAGTTTTGCCAAAGCACATGGCACATGATTTGCCCTAAAACCCACCGTTTGCACCAAAACCTCAACCTCGCTGGCTGCTGAGGGAGGGGACAATGATAGGAAAGAAGAATTAAGCTTCAATGACAGGAGCTGAAACCAGCTTAGCTTCTCAAAGTGTTTTCTGGGTCATGCCTCAACTCTTGGCTTTAAGAGGACAAGTTAACCTGGCTTTAAGAAGACAAGTTCAAAGAGCTGCTTTGTCGGGGTTGTTTTTGGTCATGTCTAGCACTAAGTTGTTGGGTTTGAAGGTAGTATTTTACTTCCACATCCTTAGAACCTCCTTGAAGCTATTGCCTCCATCAGAGGCCAAGCTCTTGTTCAGAGATGGCAGGGGAAGTAGATGTACAAAGAAGTCCTCAGCCTGCAATCTTATGCCAGTATGCCAACTGTTGGTCAGCCAGGCTTGCAACTGTGATTACCTGCATGAGTAAGGGTGAGCTGTCTGGGTACAGATAGTTTTACACTGCTTTCCACTCATTATTGTGAGCTATTCAAATATATATGTAAAACCCTAGGAGCCGTAGTCTGAGCTTCAAAACCTCTCCTGCTTTGCAGATTTTAGTCAATTTTGTGAAAGTAAATGACACATGCACCTTTAAAGTGATGGTTGTATGGGAAAGAAGCAGCAGAGGAGCATGGTCAGAGAGCAGTGCCTGGCTTCTAGAGGAAGAATAAGGTAGTGTCTGCAAGGTTCCGGGATGCAGGAAGGACTCACATTCTTGCTACTCATTTAGCAAATTGAGGAGTCGTTCTGGAAGCCTTAATGTATCATGTCTTCATGAAACACGTCCTCATTCCCTCTGGTAAATGGGATCTTTGCTGTCAGCACCACATGCTTCCCGGAGGCCACTGGCTGGCTTCAGGGCTGAGGCTGCTGGAAGATTTCGGAGCGTTACCTTCCCACTTCTGTTGTGACAGCTCAAGGGGACTGGTTTAGCTCCTCTTTGCTTATAGAGAGGTTTCTTTGTGCAGTGGAAGTTGACAGTGGGGTTACTGGTAAGGTGTCAGTCCCCATTCTAGGTTGAAAGGCTGAAGACAACTGATGAATGTGATGGCAAAATCCACTGCAGCACCGCGTCCTCACGGCTAGCTGAGCATTGGGAATGCTCTACGTTCTCCTGATTGCATTGATTAATATTAATATATGCTAAAGGAACACCAGCAACACTAACTCCAGGTACAGTTGAGCATTTGTGCAGTTTTCATAAATAGTGGAAGCAGTGACATTAAACATATGCAGGAATCCCCATAGTTACAAATATTGACAAACATTTACTTTGGCAAGAGCACCTAATTCAGATGTTCCGAGCTGCACTCCCTAATGCAGTGTGCCTGGCTGCCACACACTGTGCTCCTCCAACTGATAGCTGAATTAGGCTGAATGCAAAGGGATTTCCCTTGGCATAACACTTTGTATTTCACAACTATTTCAATGGCATTACCGTTGGGAATGGGAAGTTTCAATGCCAGGCACAGCCCACAATGTGTGGGTATTACCTTGGCAGGAGCAGCTTAGTGCATGGTGTGAGAGGAGGGTATGACTGTGCTGCAGTTGGCCACACATGGGGCTGAATGGTCACTGACTATTAAGATATACCTTGATTGCTTTAGCTGAAGCAGAACCTCATCTTCTTCTGAAGTTTCGGTTTATTTTGTGCCCGGGACAGCTTTTTGTATGTTCTCAGGTTTCCTGCTTCTTCTGTTAGTTGTTGGTGGTGGGTTCTCTTATGGCTTATGGGTCCTTTTTTCACAAAACATCAGCAGAAAACCCTGTTTTTACATAAGAAAATTAAATTGGAAACCCCCCAAATATAAAATTGGGGCACAGTCTGGTTTTAAAGCTTATGGTTTTAAACCTAAGAAGGTCCTTTTTGCACAGAGTGATTTAATGTGATAGTTGTATTCCCTCTGGCTTTATTAGAACAAGACGGGTATCAGTAGCAGCAGGGATGAGCAGTGCAATGATGTGGCTGAGCAATGATAAGGATTTGGGGTGTTCACCTTGGGTCAGCACCCCAAATCCTTATCAGAGGTCCTTGTGGTGGTTGTGGAGCCTGGATGTGGTCTGTCACTGGAGCTGGTAAAGGCACCACACTGCCTGTGCCCCTGCATTGTACTGAGCCTGCGCCACTTATTTCCTATCAAGTACTGTCTGTGTGGTTTGTTTTCAGCCCTGGGCGTGGAGAAATGTTCATGCTGTAAGAAGACATCACAGTTCAGACAGAGCACCCGGATGGGTTTTCTTGAGTCATTTTCTGAGGCTACAGCAGACACCAACAAAGTGATTTCTTTCCCTTTTTCATGGAGATGATTGGAGAGGTTGCTTCATGATTATTTATTTTTCCAACTTTGAAAAGATTGGAAAACTATATTAAGAATAGGCTTTGTGGCAACTGGGGTCCAAATCAGCAGGAACAATACATCTCTAATGAAACCTCTATAAGCCATCCAGATACAAATTGGTCTTTCATTTACATTTCACTACAGATGTCAATGAATGCACAGTTCCTTCTAAGGCATCCTAATGTATGTAAACCATTGCAGGAAGCGAAGAGCCTAGGAGACTGCAGATGGAGAGAAAAGGCTCCTGATTTCATAAAAATAACAAAACCTGTTTTAACATATTGTGCATTAAATATTGTTCATTTGCATACTTTCTATGGCTAGGTTATAAAAGCCCACCATGTGGTGGACTTGTTGGAAGCCTGAAAAGATACTCTTGCTCCAAATGGAGATGTGTTAGTAGAAGCTGCTGCTTAATTATGAAACAAAAATAACTACTTTTCTCAAGGGTTGGTGGGTTTTTTCGTTGTTTTTCTTCTGTAGGTTTTTAGAGTCTGGGGTTGGTTTTTTTTTGCTGTTTACATAAAATTCCATAGGATGAGGAAGGGAAGCATAGGTGCAATCGTTGCAAATCCTGTTATAACTGAGGTTGGGTGTTTTACAACAGTCTGCCTGCTTGGAACCGGCAGCAACAGGGACTCCTCCATCTAGAGTTGCCAGCAGATAGCCAGGCAGATTGGAAAGTACCTCTTTACATTTATTTCTTTGCATCTTTATATAGAATGGTTTAATTTGATGTGTATGGTCTATAATGTATCCGCGGCTTGCAATGTTGGGGTAGTACAAATGTACAATAGGAGAAATCAGTGTACGTTCAGTGCGTCTGCACACACAGTCAGGGTTTGGAGAAGGATGGATTGATACCTGTTCTCAGTGGGTTCCCTGTCGCAATAGCCGTGAGCCCTTTCCACATACAGGATTTTGTGAACCTGGAGCACTGGGTGATGTCTGAGCACAGGGCATCCATAAAGTCCAGCCTTGGCGAAGTCTCATCTATCGCCAAAGCAATAAGGATTTTGAAGGTTAGAATACACATTAGGCAGAAGTTGTTCCCTGTGAGGGTGCTGAGGCGCTGGCACAGGGTGCCCAGAGAAGCTGTGGCTGCCCCATCCCTGGCAGTGTTCAAGGCCAGGTTGGACACAGGGGCTTGGAGCAACCTGCTCTAGTGGAAGGTGTCCCTGCCCGTGGCAGGGGGTTGGGACTGGGTGAGCTTTAAGCTCCCTTCCAACACAAACCAGTGTGAGGTTATTGCAAGATTATTTTTCATATATATATTAAAGCAATTCTTTTATAATTAAGCTCAGAAGTAGGTGATGATCATGCCCACAAGGCAACTAGTTCTGTTGCATTTAGCTTGGGGTGTGAGGTTTGCACAGCAGATGGAAAGTAACCGGTGTTTGATGAAGTTAAAAAGATAGAGGTGTCCTAGTCCATGGGAACTCTTCTCTGTATACAGAGAGGGTGAAGAACTGTTGGAGAAACCAGAGTCCAAAGTCATATAATTAGAGGCTTATTCAAAAAAGCACAAGGGAACTGGTCTTGCAAAGCCCACGTTGATAAGGGTGTATTTTGCTGCTAGTGCTTGACTTGGTGAGCATAAGCATGCTCCTTCAGCATAGGATGGTTTGGGTTGGAATGGAGCTTAAAGCTCATCCAGCTCCAACCCCCTGCCACGGGCAGGGACACCTTCCACTAGAGCAGGTTGCTCCAAGCCCCTGTGTCCAACCTGGCCTTGAACACTGCCAGGGATGGGGCAGCCACAGCTTCTCTGGGCACCCTGTGCCAGCGCCTCAGCACCCTCACAGGGAAGAGCTTCTGCCTCAGAGCTCATCTCAGTCTCCTCTCTTTTGGGTAGAAGCTTTTTGTCACTTTCTCAAATGAGGTGCTTTCTGAACAGGATGCTTGTGCTTGTAAACAGACCATGTCCTGAAGCCTGGAGCATACAGTCCCTATCACTTAGCATACCCCAGAAACAGGGGTTGCATAAAGTGAGTCGTCGTGCAGGAGCCTCTAGACAAGGAAAACACTGTTTTTCCTGTTTCGATGAATGAAGCAATATTATTGTCACCTGACAACAGCTTCTGGTTTAGCTCTGGGAACTCTGGCAATGTTCATTTACTCTTCTTCCTCTCATCCCTTCTCCACAGCAGCAGCAGGAGATGCTGGCCATGAAGCATCAGCAGGAGCTGCTGGAGCACCAGAGGAAGTTGGAGCAGCACCGACAGGAACAGGAGCTGGAGAAGCAGCACCGAGAGCAGAAACTTCAGCAGCTAAAAAACAAAGAGAAAGGAAAAGAGAGTAAGTAGCAAAAAGCTCACCTGTGTCAGTGCTGACAGGTAGAGCAGATGAATGGAAGCCATAATGCAGCTTTATAAAGCTGGAGAAACCTTCCTGATGGCCTCTCTCCAGAGCTCGGCTGCGCAGGGAGCTTACGTAAACTGAAGTATTGAGTGTAGAGAGAAATGTATTTCTCTGCTTTATCTTCATTTTTGTCTTAGTAAATGCCATTTGAGCGTTTTTCAAAAGGAAGCCTATCATCTCTTTACTTGATTTAACATTTTTTTGAAGTATTTTTGGCAGCATTCCTAATGGAGGCAGAATATTAAGCCCATAAAATACACCAGATGCACACTGCATTTCTTCTTCTTTCACTTTTTTTAATTCCCCTCTTTTAAGATGGAGCCGAGTTCTCAGTTCTTCGCTTTTTAAAGTGTTTTCATTCAGAAAGTACTTCTTTCATGAGGTTACAGATTGTGGTTGGCTTTCCCACGTGTCATTATGCACTTGACAAGATTCAGTAGAATGATTATGGCCTCACAATTTCCCCTTATCAAAGGCACTTTGGTTGCTTGTTCGGTTTTCTTTTGGAAGTGAATGGGAGGAAAAATACCTCACCAAGTTGTACTATCAACTCGTTAGGTCTTCAGTTCAAATGAAATAAAGAAGCCTGTGGTGGAAGAAGCAGAGAGGGCTGAAGGAGTTGGGATGCTGTCTGGGAACCAGGAGTGAGATAAAGGTCGAAGAGGAATTTATCTAGTAGGAATAAGCCTCAAAAGGAGCTTGAGCCGCAGGTCAAGGGAGGGGATTCTGCCCCTCTGTTGTGCTCTGGGGAGACCCCCCCTGCAGCCCTGATCCAGCTCTGGGGCAACAGCACAAGAGGGACGTGGAGCTGCTGGAGCGAGGCCAGAGGAGGCCCCGGAGCTGCTGCGAGGGCTGGAGCAGCTCTGCTCTGGAGCCAGGCTGAGAGAGCTGGGCTGGGGCAGCCTGGAGAAGAGAAGGCTCCTGAAGGGGACACCTTAGAGCAGCTGCAGTGCCTAAAGGGGCTCCAGGAAACCTGGAGAGGGGCTTTGGACAAGGGCCTGTAGGGACAGGCCAAGGGGAATGGCTTGAACCTGCCAGAGGGGAGATTAAGATGAGCTCCTAGGCAGAAGTTGTTCCCTGTGAGGGTGCTGAGGCGCTGGCACAGACTTTTCCCAGAGAAGCTGTGGCTGCCCCATCCCTGGCAGTGTTCAAGGCCAGGTTGGACACAGGGGCTTGGAGCAACCTGCTCTAGCGGAAGGTGTCCCTGCCCGTGGCAGGGGTTGGAACTGGATGAGCTTTATGGTCCCTTCCAACCCAAACCAGGCTGGGATTCTATGAAAAGACTGGTGTCTAGGAGACTAAATAATTCACTGTCTGCCGGTTGAATTCCCCACTCCCTGCGTGTGCATCTTGTAGCAGCAGGCTTCAAGCTGCAGCCAAAACAAAGAAACACACAGACCTACCCCAACATCTTTGTAAAGCAGTTCATAGGATGTCCAATGTGTTTTGTGTGTTTAGTTTGGTTTTCTTTCGTTTTAGATGCTAGAAAGACCAAAGGATCTGAATCTGTTTAAAAGAAGCAGTTTAACATTCAGGAGTGAGTAAAAGGGATGCTAATGCAGGTTTGGTACTCTGGTGCCTGGTTGACTGCCAGGTCCGATGCTTTCTGTTTTCCTGTGGCTGCTTTATGTTATTGTCCAAAGTAAAGGCAGTGGGTTCGAGGTGGATGTAAGCTATAAGCATTTCCACTTCACACTGCTGTTTTATCATCAGCTGTTGATACTGTATCAGTGTTTTGCTGGGCACTTCTGTAATACCGGTATCTGGCTCTTCTCCTTAAAGTCATTTGAATATATAGCAAAATGCCTGAATCTCTGTAAGCTTCAAAGGCATCAAAGCACCTTTTGGCTGAAACACATAGGTGTAGAGGAAAAAACAGATTTTGGGGATGGTAAGTTGAAGATCCTGTTCCCATGGCTACAGTTTTATTTTTAAGTTACTCTTTATTGAAGAAGTTCCATGGTGTATAATCATTATAGCACCTCAGCTCTTCAGAATACTGCTTTTTCTCACATCAGAAAATTTTGCTAAGTGCAACACAGCTAAAATTGTTCTGATCTGAAATATGAAGATGTGTATAGTTTATTTTCCTCTTTCCTCCATCACTGTAAGCCCAAATGTGATTGGTTTGTACCTTTTAGAAGCAAATCACAAACCTATTTAGATTAAGCCAGTATCAGCTTGTTGCGTTCTTGCCTTGTGAGCCTTAACCTGACACTGATATCTGCTGTCAGAAAGTTTTGGATCAAAAGCATGACTTCCATTAGAGGAAGGAAAATGTCTGTGAAAGTAAAGGTAGTTTTCATGCAGGGTAAGGAGCGATGCTTGGTCATCCTGCCTTTCCACTGCTCAGATTGCACCTGCAACCTGTCTGTGCATCAGTGTTTCCAGACACTTCTGGGCATGGACCATTCAATCCCTTGTTGCTCAGACAGTCTTGGACTGTGGCTTGTCTTGGACTTCTTTGTAAGCTGTGATAAGCCCACACCATCAGTTAAGGGTTCTGCTCGTCTGCTCTTGCATTGTGCAACCTCCTCCTTCCACAAGAGCCTGGTCCTGCTTCTGCCCTCCCTTATTCTCTTCCCACCAATCCTGTGTTATCCTAGATTTAGGTATGCTATATTTGGATATACCCAAATACATCTTTTTGGCTCTTTAGAGCTATTCTGTCTGCAGTACTTTGCTGCTTGTGACTCTGTCTTGTTTGCAGTCTTATCAGTTGATCTGCTCTTTGCTCTCTGCTCGTCTTACACACTCAGACCCTCCAAAAGGAACAGGCCTGCTTCACAGCTTGGTTTTCCCCATGTGCAAAGCTGCTTCCCTTGCCAGGGCTGCTGCATGGGCTCTTGCTCTCCAGTTCTTTCTCTTTCATCCTTCTTTGACTCTGCCATGCCTTTTGCTTCCATTGGGGTTGAGTGTCTTGCTTCCTCCCTATGGACTTAATCCACACACATGGGCTTTTGATGGCTGACTTCTTCTCTTGTCCTCTTTGCTTGTACCCCTGCATAGTGTATACTATTGCATATGTGACAGGTTGTCCCTTTCCACCCTTAGAGTCCTCTTTAACATCTTTACTGGATATTGCACAGTGCTTATGTGACTGGGTCCAAAATAACCCAGTCTAGTATATTTAAAGTGAGTTAGATTGTTGGTTTGGGGGTTTTTTTACATTTGCTCTTTCAACTCAGGGTTCAAGAGCTGAGTAATGGTCAAAAGGTCTTTCATGGCAGCTTGGTCCATGACTCCAGCATTGCCCAGGGAAGGGGAAGCCTATACGTTTTTATCTTGTTATGGGGCCTTTCAGCTTCTAAATCCAGAGGAAGACATGCCAGGGAGCTTTTGTAAACCTCAGCATTGAAAAATGTTTCATTTCAAATCTTCTAAATCATGTCAGATTTATCCCAAACTGATGGAATGCAGCCATGTTCGATTAGTTTCATCAATAGATGAATGATGACACTTTTTGGAGAGATAAGGCCTTTAAGCATGACTTTGTCACCTCTTCTGCTTTAGCCGTGTGGCTTGCTACACTCATATGAACTTATCTCCAGCTCCTTAGTTTAACTTCCCATTGGGCTACACACCATACCTACGTTTGTAGATGCAGTGAGAAAGGCAGGGCTCCAAAAAGGTGATTTTTCAAGCTTTTAAACACAGTTGAGCATGGTTACATCTTCAGGCAGAGCTGTAGAAAAACAGTGCACTTTTCTTCTCTTGGAGACATACAAAGAGTGTTTCCCCAGTCTGTCAAATGGCATCATGTTGTTGAGTAGGATCCAGGAGACAAAAGATCACCCTGTTGCAGTTCTTATTCCCAGGAGAGCAGACAGTTTTTGTGGCCTTTTCTTTTCCTTGTAGCCAGGATACTTTCCTTTGGAATTCTTGCTTTATGCCACGGTATAGATGAACCATCATTTTCCACATGTTCTGCTTGCCAAGCTTCCTATGCATTACTCCATCAGGAACTCTCTGCCTGCGAATCTCTTCTGTCAAGCAAATGATAGTTTTAATCCATCATGGCAGTAAAACAAACCGGTTTCTATTATGGAGGAAATAATGATTAGAAATTACACAGTTGACATTTTAACTCTGCGCTGCCAAATTCCTGACTTTCTTCTTTTAACTGTGAGATTTTCTATTTGAAGAAAGAGATTGCACACTTGTAAATGAATCGGAATATTATGTAGGTCTTATTGTCCACAGATACTTCTGAACAAAGAGGTCCCTATTTACAAGAGTTTTCAAGACCAAATCTCCATATGAGACATTCGTCTCATTCCCCTTCTGCTTGCAGATGTGACATTTAAAAAGTTGAGTGTACACAAGACCCTTTCTCTTAACTACCTTTGATGAAAAGCAGGCTGGAAATACCTTGTACGAGGGCTTTATCCTGAGTGTGCTTCCCTGCACGTGTAAAATCCTCTTCAGAACTCCTTCATAGTGAAATGAGAAATCTCTGATGAAATCTCTGTTTTCAAACAGAAAGTTGTGATTATATGCAAACCTAAAGGCAAAGAGCTAAAAAAAAAGAGAGCTCCTTACTGGAGGCGCTTTGTTCTTTTCCTCTTTGACATAAAAAGTTCTGCTTTTGGACTGCAAATCAAAGATTGAATTGTGAATCGTTACAGAAATTTCAACTCTTTCAAGTATGTCAATTGATTAAACGGCCTTTTTTTTATGTTTTGCCATTTCAGGTGCAGTGGCAAGCACAGAAGTCAAGATGAAATTACAAGAA
This sequence comes from Strigops habroptila, assembly GCF_004027225.2. Classification (NCBI taxonomy): domain Eukaryota; kingdom Metazoa; phylum Chordata; class Aves; order Psittaciformes; family Psittacidae; genus Strigops; species Strigops habroptila. The sequence goes on from NC_044281.2 coordinate 5,032,761, forward strand.
TTTGTCTTAAATAAGAAGAAAGCCTTGGCACACCGGAATCTCAACCACTGTATATCCAGTGACCCTCGCTTCTGGTATGGGTAAGTGGTACTGGGCTTATCTTTATGATTCAGCCTGTGCCACCTTTTTTCACAATTGCTGGAGATGTGGGGAATGGACCTGATGTGTTTACTGGCTGAAGCAGAGCAGAGATAGAACCAGGGTTTGACTGTGCTGTACGTGGCCAAAATGCGTTTTTCAGAGGGTTTCAGTGTGAATCATTTATGTATCTTCTGTGATGGTTGCAGTATTTCTCTGAGTAGAGGTCTTTACTGTCATCTTTAATCCACAGTTACTCAAACTCACCAGCTCTACAATCAAGATCAACCTCTATAAGTTCTCTAGCTCTTCACCCAGTATCAGGTCCTGCCAGCTGTTAGAAAACCTGAACTTTAGTAAAATGGGGAAATTACCTTTTATGTTTAGTGAGTTGCAACTCAGGGTAGTTGAGCTAGCGGTACTAGCTAGAGTCAGAGAATCCCAGACTGCTTTACATTGGAAGGGACCTTCAAGCTCATCCAGTTCCAACCCCCTGCCGTGGGCAAGGACACCTTCCACTAGAGCAGCTTGCTCCAAGCCCCGTCCAGTGCTGAGAACTTTCCAAACATCAATATATTGGTTAGGTTTACTGTGGCACATGTTAATCAAAACATCCCTTTCCTGTGATGCTCCAGGGATGCCAACAGGTAGAGACATACAAACTGGTGCACAAGGCGCCATCCTTTTTCTTAGGGATTTAAATAATACCCTCATCTCCCCTCCACCTGCTTTGTGGTGGGTAAAGGATCAATATTTTTAGATCTAACACAAGATGTAAAGCGGGAAGAAAGCCCCAAAGGCCTCACAAGGGTTTCTAAGTGTCTGCCTCAGTATAAGGTGCAGGCAGGCATGAGCTCGTTGTGTTCAGCCTTTGAGGAGGGCAGATGGCAGCAGGGCTGTGTGACTGGAGTGTCTTACCTAGTGCTGGAGGAGGATTTGCTGTGCACCCTTCAACTGTTAAGGCAAAAGTCAAAGATTTTTCACTTCCGTTCTATTTAAAAAGTACTCTTTAAAAAAAAGAGAGAAAACCTTTTGAATGAATTACATGTTAGTATTTATTTATATGGCATCTCATAGGTTACCAATTCAGTTAGAGAGATATTTATGTACTCACATACTTCTAATGTGATTCAGTTGGGTGGTGTTTGGATTTAGCATACGCAGATGAGGCTTGCAGAAGATAGACTGGATGCTCCTACTGTGAGCAGGCAAGCCAATTAAGTGGTAACAGATGCTGAAATAGTCTTTTAAATGACACGCCTGTTTTTAAGCACTTCTTTTGGTCTTATTAAGATTTGTGAATTCCTTTAAAAACAAAAATTGAAAGCATTACTTGGAAACAGCAGCTCTCCTGAGGGTATTGAACACCACAGTGGCTCTGCGTCAATGGCTGTGACATGAAATATGTTCCGTTGACATGTGACGTAGCTGTCATTCCCCTGGCCCTTTGGGCCAGGCTTTGGTTGTCCTCTGAGGTGTCCAAATGCTTTTGCCTTCAGTATCTGCCTCCAACACAAGAGGGACGTGGAGCTGTTGGAGCGAGGCCAGAGGAGGCCACGGAGCTGCTGCGAGGGCTGGAGCAGCTCTGCTCTGGAGCCAGGCTGAGAGAGCTGGGCTGGGGCAGCCTGGAGAAGAGAAGGCTCCTGAAGGGGAGACCTTAGAGCAGCTCCAGTGCCTAAAGGGGCTCCAGGAAACCTGGAGAGGGGCTTTGGACAAGGGCCTGTAGGGACAGGCCAAGGGGAATGGCTTGAACCTGCCAGAGGGGAGATTGAGATGAGCTCTGAGGCAGAAGTTGTTCCCTGTGAGGGTGCTGAGGCGCTGGCACAGACTTTTCCCAGAGAAGCTGTGGCTGCCCCATCCCTGGCAGTGTTCAAGGCCAGGTTGGAGACAGGGGCTTGGAGCAACCTGCTCTAGTGGAAGGTGTCCCTGCCCGTGGCAGGGGGTTGGAACTGGATGAGCTTTAAGGTCCCTTCCAACCCAAACCATTCCATGGTTCTTTGATCTTGTATCTGTTTGAACTTCATTCAACACTGCTGGTTGCTGGTACAACATTGAGTGTTTATAGCTAGTGAGTATTTCCTAATTAATCACTGATGTTAAAGGGCATGATTGCATGTGTGGATCAGCCCTTGAGATGACAAGGGGCCAGTTTTAGATGTTTTGCAGGATGTAGCTGTAGTCCAAAGGATCTACTAAATGAGAAGGAGACTTGGTAATTCTCAGTACTGTTTCTTGGGGGCCTTCATGGAGGTCTTGCTCTGTCTTCAGCTCTGTGGTATTCAAGCCACTTTCTAAACTCCGCTTAATAGAAGCATCTCCTGTCTATATGTAATCGTTTAAAATAGCTTTGTGGGCCTAATTTTCGGATTATGTTGGTGATAGGCAACAACAGAAGAAATTCTTTTGACTTGCAATGTCAGACTGTCCCTCTTGTGGATTCTGAACGTATTGGACATCCCTATTCACAGGAAGTTTTACTCTTCAAGATCATGGAATCCCAGAGTGGTTTGTGTTGCAAGGGATCTTAAAGCTCATCCAGTTCCAACCCCCTGCCATGGGCAGGGACACCTTCCACTAGAGCAGGTTGCTCCAAGCCCCTGTGTCCAACCTGGCCTTGAATGCCCAAGGAACTTGTTCCAGTTCTATAAGATACACAGAGCAGTACTATCATGGAGGCTCTGATCTCCAGAGCCCCAGCACAGGGCTGTCCCCACTTGACTCTAAGGTCTGCAGAGGAGGGGAGCATCATTGGGTAATTGCAGATCCCTGAGACATACAGGCAGAACTTGTATTTCAGCTTTGACCCATGTGTGTCTACGGTGGCTATTCTTTTTGTCCAGAGGAATGTCTCATTGCTGTTCCTCTCATTAAATCATATTCTGAACATCATCTGAGAAAAGTGGGGAGTTAATCCTAAAGAGGCCTGGACAGGTTTGGATTGAAGAACTCAGCATTTAACCCTTCATTAAATGTTCAAGTCTACCTTGGGTACTGAGCATTCATGTGCTTGAAAACCTTACTTAACATAAGTAAGAGTGGCTTAGCAGGAATGCAGACAGAATGCCTTGAGCTTAGCAAACAGGGCTATTATTTCCCTGAGAAGCTGTTAGACATGCACTTGAGTAGTAGCCACTCAATGTGATAGCAATCATGAAAGGGAGTTAAGCTGAGTATTTGCATGGGAAGGAGGTAGAGAGATATAATCACACATTAAATTATGCCAGTGTCCATAGGTGTCTACAGTCTTGGTACACAAAACATTCTAGCACAGATACATATGTTTGAATATGTATTCAGTGTACATTCAGCATGGCTATGGTTGAAGCATCATGCGTGCTTTGCTGTGCACATGGAAACCGAAGGCTTTTTGGAGGACCTCAGAGCTCAAAGAACAGGGGATACGTTATGTGAAGCTATGAGCTTTCAGGAATGCCCACAAACTCGATGTAATGTACAATTTCATCTCTTTCAAGACCTCTGAAAGGCTGGAATGGGCCTGCAGAGCAGTGTGTTTAGCTCGAAGCAGGGTAGGAGTGTTCGATCCCAGTCCTTGAGCCGTATAATGTATTCCTGTTTGCAGAGTTTAAATATCTGTCATTCAGCAACCCCCAAGCACATCTAAACAGGCCCTTTGAGTTGCTGCGCATTCCTTAACAAAGTGATGAAAATAGCTTCAATGTACATGATTGTGCAGCTTAAGTCATGATTTAAAAAGAAGAAGAGAGAAAGAAAAGCCTCTTGCTTGTATAGGCAAAAAAATGTCATTGTGTGACACGATGGGTTTGAGGGCTCTTGGCTTGCAGCATCCAGGCTTCCTGTTTGTGAAACATCTCTCTGTGCTGCCTTCCCCTGGTATGAGCAGATCTGGGCAGAGAAAGCGACCTCTGTTTTCGGGAGGGCTTCAAATATTTGTCAGTTTGGTTGTGTTTTGATTGCAGGTGATGATTAAGCTGTGTGTGTGCATGGGCATTTACTGGTGTGAACGTGCAGGGGTACGTGATGTGCGCAAATGCGCATGAAATACACAACTGTGTAAGAGCCCGAAACATCATTCTGCCTGTATGGTTGGAATAGAAAGGGGGGAGGATTAGGAAACCACAGTGAATCACACTGCTTGGGAAGAGCTGTGGCTATAGAAAATGTTAATGTAGATGTTCAAATAAACTTGTCAGAGGGTTTTTGCAACAAAACCGTGTAGAAAATGTGATGTGTTTTCCTGCAGGCCCATTAGCTCCTTCCTTTTGAAAGGTATCACTTGTAGTGGAATTGCTGCGATGTATCTCACCCAACAGCCTACTTCGGATTTGAGCTTTCAAAACATATGCTGCCAAAGGAATTGGATGAATTGATGTCATTTTACCTGGGAATGGCTCATTTTGGTTCCTTAAAGAATCTTTTGTAGGAGAATGTTTTTAACCAGGGTCTCCAAGAATGCCTGGTTATTAGGCAATGTAATATCTCAAATACTTACTTCTTTTGACAAAATGCTCACTTTGCCCCATATTCTTTAGTATTTGGGAGAAGTAATACGGGGTTTAAATTGTGTTTCTTTAAACTTAAAATGTCAGCTTGTTTGACAGCTCCATGGCTGTTACCTGTATAGCTAAATCAGTCATTCTATGGATGGAGCTACTCTGCTAGCATGCACAGCTTGGAGACTTCCCAAAGTCTGCGCTGATTGGGGTTGGTGGAGCTCCTGGGAAATGGCAAAGCGGGGCACAAGTCATTAGGTAGGAAAGATGCAGCCAACAAACTGGTAGGAGGCTTAGAAAACTCATTCATTATTTAATATCCTCAGCAAACAGACTGCAATTTACTTCCAGCAGCCTGCTCAAACAAAGCTATAAATTACCAGCTTCGAGAAGTTAATCTGGAAGGGTGTTGAGTACTTTGGCCGTACCTCTGCTGAGTACTGGGGTCAGGAGGCAGGGAAGCCAAAGGCAGAAGACCACCTATGCAGCATGGCTCTGTGTCCTGAGTCCCCTTTGGTTTTGTTTCGTTCTTAGGCTTTGTCTACTATGTGTGCATTGTGTTCAGTGAAGGGAAATTATCGAGGGGAGTAACAACACCCATGCTGAGCTTCCACAATATGATTTAGCAAAAGCTAGCCCAAGTAGGTGCTTGAAATTATGGTTAAATACCTTCATGAGTTGAGCCATGCTCAACAGAGTCGTTCTTATACTGAAAATCAGGCCTATGTTTAGTTACCTCCTCTATATTAGTCTTGCATGAGTGTTTAGAAGGAGAAAGCTACTACCAGAATGTTTTCCTTTGCACTGTTCCCCGCTAACAGTGATAACAAACAAGGTGAAGCTGCAGTCATTCTCTTTGTGTGTCACTGGTGTAAAGCTTCTCCTTTCTCTTTCTCTTTCCTTCTGTGCAGGAAGACCCAGCACAGCTCTTTGGACCAGAGCTCCCCACCCCAAAGTGGCGTATCCGGCACCTACAATCACCCTGTACTGGGGATGTATGATTCCAAAGATGACTTCCCACTCAGAAAAACAGGTAGCTCTTGCACTGATTCTTTGTGTTGCTCTGTCTTTGCTGTCACACTTGGTCCTCTTTGTTATTTTAAAGAAGTGATGTTACTGAAAAGCTGTATTTCATGGGGTGGTTTATTCAACAAGCACCCACTCTATCGTGCTCCCCCTTCATCTGTCACTATGCTCAGTGTGAGAGGGAGCCTGGAGCTGCTTTGGGGTGTGCAGGCAGGAGACAGGGGAGTTGTGTGTCAAACTTTGTGAGATGTTTTCACAAAGTCAAGGCTAATACAGAGATCTGGGTGTCTGAAGTCCAAGTGTGTTTTGCTGTGTGAGAAAAGGACCAAGAAAAGTTCATTTCTTCTGGGATTTGCATTTTATATACAAGTTTATACTTAAAATAAATAAATCTGGTTCTGCCAGTCAAAGCGGCGGGACTTCCTGCAAAGGGGTTTGGTTCACACCTAGACAGTTATTTCTCAGTTAGGTTTTTCCCTGCACGGTAGCTTAGCAGGTCAGTTATTTCTCAGCTATATATTATGTAAACCAGGTTGTTTTGGTTGGCTCTCATCCTCAGCTCCATATTGCATGCCTAAGCCAACACAGCCTCAGCTTCTAACCTGGTCAGTTCGTGATCCTTAGTTGCTTTCTTTGGGGAGTCATAGAATCCCAGCCTGGCTTGGGTTGGAAAGAACCTTAAAGCTCATCCAGTCCCGACCCCCTGCCACAGGCAGGGACACCTTCCACTAGAGCAGGTTGCTCCAAGCCCCTGTGTCCAACCTGGCCTTGAACACTGCCAGGGATGGGGCAGCTACAGCTTTGAGTGGATGTGAGAGGGAAGCAGGGGTATGATTGAACTTCACAGCTTCTGCAGGTGCTGCCGAGCTGTTTCTCAGGTATGCTCTGTGGATCTTCAGGTGTGGACGGATGAGCACCGGGAGTCAAAAAGTGTGTCATCCATGTGATAAGGAATGCTGACGGTGTGTTGACCCAATCTCCTTGTGGATTTACTGCAGTCTTTGCTCAAATCAGCTGCCCTAAATCAGCTCCTAAGAGCTGCAGCATCTCCTTTTCCTTCTGGGAGAGGGATGTAGGTGTTCTCATGGCACTTCTCCTAATAGTTAGAAGTAGAGCAGGTCTTAGGTGCAGCGAATGGTTTAACACAGTTCTTGTTACCTTTGGAAACTTGGGAGTTTTTCTTCTTTCACCATCTGATGAGAAAAGATATACCTCCACACTGCTGCCTTGTACCTCCTGCCTCCCAGTTCTGTGCTTTAAAAGACCTTTTGGGGAACTTCTCACTATGGACCATAGCACCAGGCCTGCTGCATGGATTCCCATCTGCTGTGCCTTCCCCCTTACCGGGCATGGTGGGTTGGGTGACAAGTGCCAAACACTTCAGCTGCACAAGAAGTCAATCAAAACTTGGCAAGGATTATGCCAGGATTATGGGGTTTTTCCATGTACCTTTGGTGGTGGTACTTTTGATTGTGCCCTTTCTGGAGGACTCCAGAAGTAGAGCTAAGAAAACTGGCTTAGCTGAAGGGTAGAGCATCCTCTAATCTCTGCTTCTAGGTAATCAAACACCCCATTAGGTGCGTAGTAGATGCTGCTGTATCATCAGTGCCCAAGACAGACGAAGAGATGCTGTCTGGGCCTTGGGACTTTTGTAGGGAAGGAGACGACTGGTGGAGGAATGTCCTCAGAAAAGACTTCTTCAGCTCTAAAGCTGGTAAAGCACAAAGATGTGCTCACTGTATGTCTGCCTGGGAGGAGGAATGCAAGCCCAGGCTGCTAGCAGCCGCTGCTGCTGTTCACTCCTCTTCTGCTGAAGGCTTTCAGGCTCGTCTGGGAAATCACAGCATTTCCATGCAGGGAAGCATCCCTTGGCACCATTCCTGTTGCTCAGGGCCTGTGGACAGCGTGATTCCAAAAGAATTTTTAGCTCCTTCCTATACCTTATAAATAACGCAGGTGATGCGTTTCTAGTGTGGTAAGCATTCCACAGTGTAGAAGGGCTTTGACATGCTCCAGAACTCTCATGCTCATCACTTTGGGGGACCTTACCTCATAGAATCCCAGCCTGGTTTGTGTTGGAAGGGACCTTAAAGCTCCAGTTCCAACTTCCTGCCATGGGCAGGGACACCTTCCACTAGACCAGGTTGCTCCCCTCTGTCAGGTTAAAGCCATTCCCCCTTGTCCTGTTCCTACAGGCCCTTGTCCAAAGCCTCTCTGAGATTTCTTGTAGGCATTTCTTGTCAGTTTGGGTTTGAGGATCAGCCGCTTTTCCTGCTCCCAGTGTTATGGAAGGGGATTTCTGCAGAGCTCAGCCCTTCGCTGTGACCCAAAGTGAGATCTCAATAAGACTCTGGCTGAATAAAAGCCCTGTCAGACAGGGGGAATTAAGGATGAGAAATGTATTTAATCACATTATTAAAAATGGAACCAACTAAAATCCTTGTTGTTTTAAACCAGGAAGATGTTGAGCTGATTTTGTTTTGCCAGCGTGCTGATGCTTATTCTTTTTGGACCCCAGCATTAACCTTTTGGGGACTGTTCTGTGGTACAATCGAGTTCACTTGCGAGGCTCAGGAGAGAATTCTTATTGTTTTGATTTGTTTTCCCTTTCTTTCCCTTTCAACGCAGCAGCACGTCAGTCTCTGGCACAGTGTTCCCCTGCAGAAATCCCCTTGCCAAGAATGTTAAGTTGCTTGGAGAAGAAAAGCTCCTGAACAGTCTGGTGTAAACAAAAGACAGGGAAGGCTGGAGCCCATCCTAAATAAAGTTCTTGATTATGGGTGAGCTTTTCAAATTATTGGCACCAGGCAAAACTCTGCCTTTGTATTTGTAATGTGAAACTGCCATCTCGTGTAGTCCAATTTGATTAAATTTGATTAAATATTTGCACTTCAAATAACAAAGTCCATCACAATACACTTCTGATCACCAGGGCTGGAATCCACCCAACATCATCGTTAGGGGTAGGGTGATGTAGGGGGCTGCGGGATGGTGGTTTCACCCTTGGCCTGTCCCTACAGGCTCTTGCCCAAAGCCCCTCTCCAGGTTTCCTGGAGCCCCTTTAGGCACTGGAGCTGCTCTAAGGTCTCCCCTTCAGGAGCCTTCTCTTCTCCAGGCTGCCCCAGCCCGGCTCTCTCAGCCTGGCTCCAGAGCAGAGCTGCTCCAGCCCTCGCAGCAGCTCCGGGGCCTCCTCTGGCCTCGCTCCAGCAGCTCCACATCCCTCTTGTGCTGTTGCCCCAGAGCTGGATCAGGACTGCAGGTACTGACAAACCCCAGGAGTTGTTTGTCAACAGCTTTCTTGGAGCTCCTGAGGTTTGTTTTTAACACAGCTTTTCAGTTTTGCTTTTCTGAAGAATACTCAAGGCCAGGTTGGACAGAGCCTTGGGCGACATGGTCTAGTGTGAGGCATCCCTACCCATGGCAGGGAGTTGGAACTGGATGATCTTAAGGTCCTTTCCAACCCAAACCATTCTATGGTTCTATGCTGTCCTTATTTTCTCCCAGGAACAAGGCTGTTAATTAATGGCATTCTCTGCTTTCTGAGACCTGATCAATAGACACAGTAAAAGATGCTGTTAATTACAAAGCTGACACAACCAGCATTGAGATTGGTAAAAAGCAAATACAGCTTTTTAACGTGGTTTTCCTCTTGCTTACATAGGGGGTTCTGTTTGCTTTTGCATTTCTATACATCCTCTGCAGGGCTGGACCATGTCATGTCAGACACAAACTTTCCCACTTCCTCCTGTGTAAAGGTAGAGTAAGGATTCCTTGTGTGTGTTGGGGTTTGAGAGCTCATCATGATTTCTAAGGAAAGCCACAGCATTTCAATCAGTTGTCATGAAAATCAGGAGTTGTTTTGCCAACTCAGCCCCTGCTAGACTTGCCTGGCCAACACACATTCAACTCACTGCATGCAGGAGCTGCAAGTGTTTCCCTGTATCTATACTTAAACCTGATCCCGAAGTGGGAAACCCAGCTCATTTCTTCTGAAGTACTCTGGTCTTCAAACCTTTCTCCTGTCAGCAGAGGTGGGATTTTGGACCAAGCTGATGTTATCAAAACCACGCTGTTATTTCATTTTGTCCTTTTTGACTTGTGCTTCTCAACCTTCTGGTGTTTGCCAAACATTGTGCACCAAAAAGACCTCCTGAATCTGTTTAAGAGCAATGGGTGGCTGGTTTTTGGTGTCTTTGGCTTGGTTTCTGGGGCTGCTGCAGCCATGGTCACTATTTTGTGAAGCATCGCTGATGCTCTGGGTCCTGGCTTTCTCTTTACTCCAGTAGCACAGTTGACTACACTGCGGAGCTGAGGATCAGAAGAAAGTTGATGGCCATGAAGATTTTAAGGAGGCAAAAAGATTCCTGTGGTCCCAAATATGTTTTCACTGCAGAGCTGTGGGATAGCATCTCAGGGTGTGAGTTTCCACTATTTCCAAAGCTAGACTGAGTTGAATGCCAGACTTGGAGCTTACAAAGACATCTTTGGCAAGTCTGTGTCTCTGAATTTCCTGCCTAGATAGTAAATGAGTGTGTGCGTGTGTGTGGTATTGGCCTGGGGAGAAAGGACAAGGAGGACGTGCCACAGACCCCTCTTTCAGCTCCTTTTCTCTGGGGACCAGGGAAGAACCAGTATCTTACCTGAAAACCTCCCGTCCCAGCAATGTCTCTTGCCTTCTGCACAAGTTATGACGGAAGGAGGACTGGTTATAGGTCAAGTACTGTGTCTTAGGGCTTGTGGTAAAGGGAAAAAAGCTGTCCTCAACCTTCCCAGCCCACACAGTTAAGAACTGGTAGGAAAGCTCCAAGGAGGAGTATTTAGCTCAGCATTGTCAGACCATGGCTTATGCACTTCTTTGCTGCGGTGACTTCCCTCAAGGAATAAAGGAATATAACAAAGAGCAAACCCCTCCTTGTACGTTTGGGACCTACTGCAGAAGGAATCTGACAAATACATTGTCTGTGCTGATGATGCCAGCAACCAATACAGCTTCCAGCCCACCAACCTTCTAAAAGGAATAGAAAAGGTGATTATGTTCTTGTGGCTGCATCAAGCATGAGCAGATAGTGAACAATGACTTCTTCTAAGCCCCAGCTTGCACTTAGATGGTGACATGTACCTGGGCTGTCAGGGTCCTCATCACTTGCAGCCCATGCAGAGCTGCCATGAAACAGGGAGCATAATCCTTCCCTATGTGCCTCTACCTGCCAGGCACCACAAATCAATGCTTGTGCACAGTGTGTGCCCACGGGTTCCTGATGGAGAGCACACAGCCTTTCACTGACCACCTCCTGTTTGCTAATACTCTTCCCATGCAAAAGAGAGGAGCCTGAGAGAAAAAGGCATTCAGCATCCTATGATGTTGGTTTCCTCACAGCATCGCAGAAACACAGGTTGGTTTGAGTATTATTTGCAGCTAAGCAGGTGAAATTGTGCTGAATTTCTTGCATTTCAAAGAAAGCAAAGAGAAAAAGAAAGGGTTTGTCAGTGATTAAAATGCTGCGTTTGTCAAGAAAAGGCATAATACCTCCCTGAGTTGGTTCTGATCATTGGAATGCTTTAAGTGGTTTGTTGTATCACAGAGATTGTTTAGAGGAAAATAGAGTAGGCGGAAATCCTGGTGTAGTGTGGGAGTATGATTTAGAGAAAATCTTTGAGCTCTCTATGGCACGGAGTGTCACTCAAGTTCCAGAGCATCTTTGCTTTCCCACCAACGTTGTCCTTCCAGCTGATGGAGGTGGAGGTCTGGCTTTCCTGGGGACCCACACGCTGCGTCGGTGTGTGCTCTGCTGAGAGGAGCCATAGACCTGCTGAGAAATCCCTATTGTTTAAATAACCTTTCCTGCTCCAAGGAAAGTCTTAGTTGATTCTAGAATTCTATGACATAAGTGTCTCTAATCCAAAAATAACTTCCTAAAGACAAAAATTGCTTTTATGGCAGTGATGCTGCAGAATAGCTCTTCAGACGAGCACGCTGACATTTCGGAGAGCAGCAACAAACCAACGTGCAGTCGGAGGACCAGCAAATACTTGCTTTAGACCCTCCATTTCTTCTGACTATCGGGTCTAAATGCACACTAGGGAATTCTTCACTCCCATGTTTTTCTTCAGCACCAGCAGCTTGAAGCGTGTTCTGTTCCAATGGCACATCTCTCCCATGTTGAGGTTTGCCTAGGGGCAAAAGGAGGGGACACCCCCTTTTCTTCTGGTAAAGCAGGTGCACTTTTGACATAAGAGCTGGGGATCCATGGGGAGAAAGGCAGTACTTCCCATCAAAGCGCTTCTTGAGGAGTACCATCAATGGTGTATTGAAGAAGAAACCTTTTTCAGTAGAAGACCAAAGTCTTCTGGTTTACTGTCGCCATTGGGGAGCAGGGGCTCTGGGAGGCCCAGGAACTAGCTCTCAGTCATTCAGTGAACCTGCCCTTTTCCTTGTTGGTCCTCTCAGCTCCATCTCTGCTTCACAGGGACTGCCAGGAGCATCCATGCTTTCAACTCTACATGTGCTTATGTATCAGAGGGCTGGAGCAGCTCTGCTCTGGGGCCAGGCTGAGAGAGCTGGGCTGGGTCAGCCTGGAGAAGAGAAGGCTCCTGAAGGGGAGACCTTGGAGCAGCTCCAGTGCCTAAAGGGGCTCCAGGAAACCTGGAGAGGGGCTTTGGACAAGGGGGAATGGCTTGAACCTGCCAGAGGGGAGATTGAGATGAGCTCTGAGGCAGAAGCTCTTCCCTGTGAGGGTGCTGAGGCGCTGGCACAGGGTGCCCAGAGAAGCTTCCTTATATCTAACCTGAACTTCCCCTATTCGTCATCACCCCTTGTCCTATCACTCCAGTCCCTGATGAAGAGTCCCTCTCCAGCATCCTTGTAGCCCCCTTCAGACACTGGAAGCTGCTCTGAGGTCTCCGTGCAGCTTCTCTTCTCCAGGCTGAACAGCCCCAACTTTCTTGGCTTGTCGGATGGCATCACCTGAGATAATGTGTCTAGAAATATACATTTGGATAAAAACATTTGCTATATATTTAAGAGATTTTAGATTAGATTTGCATTTCAGGTTTTTTTAGATTTTTACAAGATACTTGCTATATTCTCAGGCTGGAGAAGAGAAGGCTCCGGGGAGACCTTAGAACCTAAACTGGCCTTAAATGGCTTTAAAGTGGCCAGGTTGCTCCAAGCACCTGTGTCCAACCTGGCCTTGAACACTGCCAGGGACGGGGCAGCCACAGCTTCTCTGGGAAAAGTCTGTGCCAGCGCCTCAGCACCCTCACAGTCCTCAGCTGCTGAAATCAAGATGTTCAAGGATTGGGATGAGGGTTTTCATGGTGCTTTGTTTGCTATTTGATCAGAAACATGGATGGTTAGTGGGAACATGGCAAAGTCTGCCCAGGACTTTGTGTTTTTTGACTTGCATAGACTTAATGTCCCATTAGTTCAGCAGCTTAGGGGATGCAATTCTAGGAAGAAAACAATGAGAATGACATAAATGTTGGCGAATTGTTTTACATGGGTCCTGCTGCAGTAAACGATGTATAAGAGGGGTAAGTTGGGTTTGAGCCTGTGCAAACTAGGGAAGCTTTTGGCTTATGCTCTAGTTATTAATTTACTGGGAGGAAAACAAAATATTCTTTGTATAAATCCTTATTATAGGCCAAATTAAGTATGTCACTGCTGAAGAAATCCCACTGGCTTTGTGGAAGCTGACTCAGACTTGGCATGGGCTCCATCTGTTTGCTAAACAGGAATCAACCTGATTTCTTTCTAACTTCCCAGTGTTTGTTTTTCAAGGTTTCACCTTAAGATGTAGAAGACCAGTAAGTTGTGTAATTCAGTCTTAAGCTTACTGTAGGTAGCAGTGATTGGTTTAGTTGGCTTTATTTGGGTATATTGCCTGACAGGGTGAATATTGGGAGATTTCCAGTGGAATTGATGTTCCTGGGAGAACATCTGACCTGTGTTGAGTATCTAGTATCGATAGTTCCATGTTGCTTGAATTCCTGCTTTCTCCATTTGAAGGACAGCTCTCTTCAGCTTAAAACTATTTGCCGGTATCTATTAGTTAAAAATCCATCTGAATCAGCTTAAATGATTGCTTTGAGGTTTGGAAATGCCTGTTTAAAGCTACATATTTTCTGAGAAAAGATGCTATATGTCAATTCCTTGAATTTAAGACTGTTCTGCACTGCCTGTGCTGAATTTGAATTCACGTCATTTGGGCTGTATAGCACCCAATTAAATGTGGGTTGGCATTATGCTGTCTGAGGTCTTGATGACAGGTTAGATTTGGGATTTTAGCGGGGCGGTGGAGATAAAAACACAATCAGAAGGAGCTAAAGAAATACAGTTCTTAAAAGAGACTCTTTGGGGTTTCAAAACTCTGGCTGAGGAAGCGAAGGAGAAATATGTGGGATAGTTTTGCCTGAAAAGAGTTTTGTCTGACAAATTGTAATACCCTGCTTTCGCAATAATCTGTTCTCGAGGTGTTTTCTCTGTTAAGGCTGTGATTGTCTATGTTCATTCCCTTCCTGTTACATGGCAGGACATGGGTATTGTGGCTCTGCATAGGGGGCAGATCTGGTTGTGCTGGGTAATCTGTGACCCTCAGATCTTTTGTTTCCCTGCCCGTTTTGAAGGTGTTTCTAACCAATTCCTTCTCTGTATTTGGAAAACCTCACAAGTACTTGTCTGTTCTCAACAGAAAACATCCTTCAGCTGAACACCATGCAGGGTCTACATTGCATATGAATAAAATCTGTGCTCAAGTACAGTTTTTATCATCCTGTTTTTCTTTGGCAGAAGACAGATCCTTTCAACAGCTGGGGCAGAGGCTTATATTTCACTTACTGGTTGGCAATGCAGATGTATCCAAACCGGATGTATCGGCATCTAGTTCCCATTTGTTCTTTAAAGTCTTGACTGGAGCATCTACACAGTTACTAATCCTCAAGATTTGGAACCAATTAAAACTGTGAATTAAAGGCTGAGGGATGAGGTACTGGATGTTCATGTACCTAAAGGCTACTTTTAAAGCAGTAAGTCAACTTCTGTTTTGAAGAGAACTTAATGAAGTAGCTAGTTAGAACCTATGCTTGTATATTTTAACTAGTCCACTCTTCCAATATTGCCCTCCAAGCAGATGGCAGATTTGCATTCAGTCCCCTGCCATTTTACATGCAAATGCCCTGTAAGATTATTTCCCCTTTGCTAATGCACTTCATACTGCATTTTAAGCATCATCTTGAGGAGTCTGACACTCTTAGCGCTCCCTTTATCTCTTGCTGGCATTTGCCTGTCCAAAACATTCATGAAAGCTCTGTTCTCCCCCTCCCCGCCCCAATAAAAGTTTCATCAAAGAACTGTTTTGATGGCTTAACTTCAAGCATTTGATCTTGAATTCAGCAGCCTTCTGATTTTTGAACCCTGCAATTCATGTTGTCAGGCTTGATTTTTGACGTGACCCAGTGGTCAAAGCCAACTGTAGGGAAAATGTATCTGTAGCCAGCCTTAGTTAATTCAAATCAGTTTGTAAACCCTCTTTTAATTCTCCTTAAGCAATATAGCTCATTGTCCCTCGAGTACGGGGAGCTGAGTGTATGGGTGGTTAATGGTGAGAGCTCAGGATTTGCTTGTTCAAAGGGATTAAGCTGCAGAGTTGTTAAGAGGTTGAAGAGGGGAAAAGATTGGGCCAGTTCACAAATCTCATAACTGTCAGGAGCCTTCAAGCACCAAAGCAGATAGTTCATGTATACTGAAGGGATCAGGAAGTTTACAGAGAAAATCATCTTGCAGGAGGAATCTTGACTTAAAGCCTCATTACCTTTATAAAACCTTGATAATCTGTGCCATACAAATGTGTTCGGAATTGCTGTCATTAACCCGGAGGCATTAGGATAGAGCTTCCCAGGAGCTCTGCTTTGCTTTTGGAGAAATGAAATTCCAGGATTTAGATACAGCAGAAGTGTTGAAGAGAGGCTCTCAGAAGGATGATGAACACAAAGCAAGTCAGACTGTGGTCTCAGGAAATCCATGCACACCTACCCTTGGCAGCCCTGAATTCTCAAAGCGTTTGATGTGGGTTTAGATACAGTTTAGTTTTGTGCCTGTGATGATGAAAACCAAGTTGCTCCCCAAACAAACAAACCTTCTCCTCCCTGGTGTTTGCTTTGGCCTTGGCCACGCTCTCATGCCCTCTTTCTTGAGTTGACACTGGCTACAGAAGACACAGGCTCATCTCGCTCCAAGGTGAGTTGCTTCAGGGAGGTGAAGCAGCAGGAAAACACTCTCCTGGTTTGGTTGTGGGCTTTGATTTTCATGTTTTCTTTCCCCCTCCCCTGGTGTTCCTCCCTAAGCCAGCTCACCCTAGGGCTGGATGACTCCACGGGTGGGAAGCTGCCCGTTTCATCAGTGCATTGCAGATGCTGTCTGAGCCCCATGGTGATACTCCATGCTTGACCAAACAGCAACATCTCAGTTGTTTCACCAATTCCTGTACTGATGGTTTTGATCCTGTAGTTTAGCTTTACCACTGGCTTGGAAGCAAGTTGGGAAGCTAGGGAAGGTGAATGATGCTGTCTGCAGTAGTCTGAGTTCACAGTTGCTTGTAAAGCTGTGTCTTCAGTTGAGAGAAGAGATTGCAGGATGATTATTATCAATTAAAATGCGATTGACTTTCATTGCCAGTGAATTCAGCTGTCACATGGGCTGGGACCTGCTCATTCTGTTAAGTCTTTCTTCCACATCTGTGCTATGGAATGACTAATTTCATTTAGGCTTCTGCAAATGCTGAACTTCAACCCAGCCTTTGTGTTAAAAACTACTGAAATAAGTAAAAAATTGAACTAATATTAACCAAAACACTCTCTGCTTTGCTTTATCCTGTTCAGCATCTGAACCCAACCTGAAGTTACGATCCAGACTAAAGCAGAAAGTTGCTGAAAGACGGAGCAGCCCCCTCTTGCGCAGAAAAGATGGTCCGGTGGTTACCGCTCTGAAGAAGCGCCCACTGGATGTCACAGGTAGGTGGGTGAGCAACGCATCTGCCCTGCAGCCACACGCTCCATGAGATGTTCCCTTCCCCGAATGAATCCCTGCATTCAGTCTGGATCTCTCATGTGTTGGTGAAACCGGGATGAAGTTGGCCGAGTTCAGCAGTGGGAGATGTCAGAGTGCGTCAGCAGCGTCAGTCCATTAGGTACCGATCTGTTGAGATAACGCTATCAACTCCAGGAGCTTGGGTTTGGAGGTGGTTTGAAGACATGGAAATATGCCACCAGAGTGCTGGGTATTTTTGGTTCCCCCAAGCATTTCTGTGATGTTCAGCAGCAGGTTGAGAAATCAACTTTCTCAAAGATGATCCTTTTAATATCCTTGGGGAGGCTGTAATTCACGGCTGTCGTCCTCCACCAGGAAATGCTTTATAACCCCTGTTTGTTTAAGCTTTTGGGCAGACTGCCATAGTTCCTTGTTAGGTAATTACACCAAGGTTTTAAAGCATGTAAGGCATTGGTTTTTATATATATATATATATATATTTTATATATCTCTCTCTCTCTGATATTTTGACTACTTATTTGACAGTTTCTTGTTGAAGAATAATATTCTTCTGGGAATCAAGTTTATAAGGAGGAATCAGGGTAAAGCAGATTATATAGACTACCATAAAGTTAATTCTTAGCACCATCTAGGGATGCCTGTGTGTAAGTACCACTCTGTAACAGCTTTTCCAGACTTGGCTCACTTTAAGGCACAGTAGCATCATTCAGAGGAACTCCAAGTGAGCTGTCTTTAGAGAGCACAGTGCTTTCAGGAGACCCTGGGGTAGCTATGCATCACTTGGTGCCTCTCTGTTTTGCAAGGGAATAGATGATTTCAAGAGCTAAGCAGCATTTATAGCAGGTCTGAAAATCCAATCATCTACTTCACTCATATATTGCTATATGTCACATGGCTTTTAGGCGAAAGAAAAGGTTTAGAATGTTATTTACCTTCCAAACTAAAAGGAGAAGCAGTGGAAACTGGGCCGTGCACTGCGTGAGACACCTTCTAAGGGAAGATTTCTGGCTGTTGCCATTTCACATGCTCTTTCTGTTTGTTGTTATTTCTGTGTTGTTGATGGGAGGCTTTGATTTTGGGCTGGGCACCTCCATGGTTCTGGTTAGCGAGTTCAAAGGGAATGTATTGATCAAGTACATAAAATGGAGAGGGTTTTCTGAGCCTTTTTTACTCCCTCAGTAAACAGAGGGAGAAGATTTACCTGCCAAAAAAGGCAGTGATTTAAACAGATTTGGACTCTGTAGAGCTTTGCCTGATTCTTGTTGAAATATGCTCAGCCATGACCATGGCCAGTTGTCCATCCAGCCCCGTTTCACTCAGACAGCTTTTAAACCCCATCAAACAACTGAATTTGCCATCCTGGCAAAATACCATCCTCGGAAGTCAGTCCCCAGGCTTTTTTGTGGTGGAGCTCAGTGCTGCGGGAGTTGTGTGAAGGGCAAACCAAGGCAGGTCTTGTTTCTTTGAGGACCAGGCATGGTGTGGGCACTTCACAGGGGACAGGGACATGCCACATGCCCCGCACTGGAAAATCTCAGTGCTTCTTTCTAAAAGCAAAGGTCAGTTCTTGTACCCAACCAGCGTGAGGGCTCGGTGCTAGTGGCCACTGTCCAGTAAATCCAGATGGACCAGAAGCCTGCGTGGGAAAATGTCAAGGCTGAGACAGTTCCCCTGGTTGTTCCAGTGTGAAGTCCGATGCAATACATGAGTAGAGGGTGTCGTTGGGGTTATAGGCTAAAGAGGGGGAGAGAAGCACTCTTAGGAAACTGAAGCAGGACAATCCGACATCCTCCAGTTTGGCCTTTTCAAGCCTTTCCCATGTCTTTTATTATCTTCCAATTGTATTTAAAGTTATTATTACACTGTAAGAGAAATCCCCGGGAGGAGAAGACTTAAGTATGGTAAGTAGGTACTTGGACAGCCCATTTGAAATCATTTGTTGGTATTTTAAGAGCCTTGGGAAGATTTAGGCGGGGAGATGGGGTGGAGGAAGGTTGCTTTCCTCCAAAACAAAACTTGAAGGATTGTTATCTGTTTAAATACCATCACGGAGATTATTTGTAACACTGAAAGTTGGTTTTGGATGTGTTTTTAGACTCTGCATGCAACAGTGCTCCTGGATCTGGTCCCAGCTCTCCAAACAACAGCTCCAATAACATAAGCACCGAGAATGGAATTGCAGGATCAGTCACGAGTATTCAAGCAGAGGTACAGAGCTCTTCCTCCCTCTCGGTTTTAACACTTGGGCTTCAAATCAGGTTTTGCAGAGTTTTAGGAATTGAAGTGGACAAACCAGTGTGCACCACAGAAACAAAAACCTGGATCATGACTTGGGGCAGGCTTTGGGAATTACCTCTCAGTCTGGCATGACAGGATGCATTATCTGTTGATTAAATCTCAGCCGAGCCAGCTCACAAGCTGCTTGTGGTAACTTGTAGGGGGTTTGTTGTGAGGAGAGAGTCAAAAGACAGGGATTTAACAAGGTAAAGCGTGAAGAGCGTTTCCTGGTCAACTGGAAGTATTTTTAAATCAGGGGAATCTGTTCACATATGTTGTCTAAAGGGTGAAGTTATTGCGTGCAGTAGCTTTGTCTAAATATGAACAAACCAGACCTGTATTAAAGGGAATGGATTTAACCTTTTCCTCCCCACTTGGGGATTTGAAAGGTTGGTGCCTGATACTACATGCTAGTGGATAATCATGGAATAGTTTGCATTGGAAGGGAACTTAAGATCATCCAGTTCTTGCCACGGGCAGGGACACCTTCCACTAGAGCAGGTTGCTCCAAGCCCCTGTGTCCAACCTGGCCTTGAACACTGCCAGGGATGGGGCAGCCACAGCTTCTCTGGGAAAAGTCTGTGCCAGCGCCTCAGCACCCTCACAGGGAAGAGCTTCTGCCTTAGATCCAACCTGAACTTCCCCTGTTTCAGTTTGAACCCATCACCCCTTGTCCTATCGCTCCAGTCCCTGATGAAGAGCCCCTCTCCAGCATCCTTGTAGCCCCCTTCAGACACTGGAAGCTGCTCTGAGGTCTCCACGCAGCTTCTCTTCTCCAGGCTCAACAGCCCCAATATTCTCAGCCTTTGTATGGGAGGTGCTCCAGCCCCTCATCATCCTCCTGGCCCAAAGCTTTCACCATTACTTGAGGCGTCTGCTACAGATGTCAAGGGCAGGATGTTGGACTGGGTAAACTGGGGGATAACAGCTCCTGTGTTCAGGGTTACTGAAGCCCACCTTCTTCTAAAGGCAGATATTGGGGTGTGGGCCACTTTAACTGGCTCTCACTATAAGCCTTGTATGTACAAAACCAGTGTCATTGTGTAATGTTACTGGTGCATTTCTTTTTATTCAGCTTACCATTAGCTGTTCTCCCCATGAATATAGTTTCTGTTTTACCATCAGGACTGTAAATACAGGCTTGGACTTGTTCTCCCCAAATTGTCGTTTAGAATTGAAAAGGGCTTCTTGCACTATAAATGTGAGCCCTTAATGCTTTCTAGTTTTGTACAGATTTTCACTTTATTTTTGTTTCTAATGTAGTGTAACAGTATTTAATATGGGGAATATTAAATATCTGCACCCTCTCCTCTGCCAAACTATCCAACACACAGCTACATTCACTCTATTCTGCTGTAGGACTTAGAAGATTTAGACAATTACTGTAAAGATTAAGACAATCTCAAGCACAAACACAGGCTGGTGGAGAATGGATGGAGCAGCCCTGAGGAAAAGGACTTGGGGGTGTTGGGTGAGAAAAAGCTCCCCATGACCCGGCTTCAGTGTGTGCTTGAGCCCAGAACCCCGCCGTGTGCTGGGCTGCACCCCCAGAGCGTGAGCAGCAGGTCAGGGAGGGGATCCTGCCCCTCTGCTGTGCTCTGGAGAGACCTTAGGGCAGCTCCAGTGCCTAAAGGGGCTCCAGGAAACCTGGAGAGGGGCTTTGGACAAGGGCCTGTAGGGACAGGCCAAGGGGAATGGCTTGAACCTGCCAGAGGGGAGATTGAGATGAGCTCTGAGGCAGAAGCTCTTCCCTGTGAGGGTGCTGAGGCGCTGGCACAGACTTTTCCCAGAGAAGCTGTGGCTGCCCCATCCCTGGCAGTGTTCAAGGCCAGGTTGGACGCAGGGGCTTGGAGCAACCTGCTCTAGTGGAAGGTGTCCCTGCCCGTGGCAGGGGTTGGAACTGGATGAGCTTTTAAGGTCCATTCCAACACAAGCCATTCCATGACTCTATGACAGTGCAAGGTGGAGTCTTCACTTGACACCATCAGCTGAAGCTGCTCTAAAGAGATGTGGCTGTTGAGCTGCACACCAACTGTGGAGTAGTTTGGAGCAGATCTGGGAAAAGTCATCTCGTATCCAGGGTTATTGGTTGGGCTTGCAGAACTGAAGCCTGACTGAGCTGAGGGCACATCTTGGGTGCGTTTGTGTCAGCCCCAGAAGACTAGCACTGAGGTGCTGGTTTTGCTGATCCAGGAGCTGTCTATACTTAGCAAACTGCAAATCCCCAAGTACTGATGATGGAAAAACTAGTGGATTCAACAATTTCTTGGGATATAAACAGAGTAGGCAGCTTCCCACAGTCAGGGTTAGCTGATACAGGTGAAGGTGAAGCTGTGGTGTTCTCCATAACCATTTTATTTCTCAGATCAATAATCTGTGATTAGACCACTAATACCTAATAAAGTGGGCACAGACTATGAGAGAAACTCTTTTCATCAACTGCTTGTAATGCAGCAACATTTTAGCTGAGACATGAGCAGTGCAAATGATCTGGGAATAGTCCCTGTAAGTGCCAAAGCCTTCCCCTGGGAATCATCTTTGCCTCTTTTGCAGCTGTACCACAGTGGGTAATTCACAGCAATGCTGCTGCATGTGAGAAGTGTGTGCCTCTGGAATTTTAACCAGAGCAGCATTTGTTGCACAATCTCCAAACAACCTGTGCGTAAAGGAGGAAGAAAATCCAAGTTTTCATTTCCCTGAAAATCATGTCTGGAGCTTTGGAGGGGTTGTTTTTTTTTTCCACTTTCTTATAGTTTTTGGGAAAGAGGCAAAATAGAACAGACGTGATTGTGCAGTTCCAATTTTAAAACTGCCCAGGACTGTGTTAAATCTATTGGATCATTGCCATCATAGAACAGAATGAAACATAAATCACTGCGTGATGGCAAACAGAACATCGATAACCTGTTGCACAAACTGTTCTCCTCCAGCATCCCAGGCATACTTGAATGGCTTAGCTAAATCATAGAATCATGGAATGGTTTGGGTTGGAAAAGACCTTAAGATCACCCAGTTCCAACCCCCTGCCACGGGCAGGGACACCTTCCACTAGAGCAGGTTGCTCCAAGCCCCTGTGTCCAACCCGGCCTTGAACACTGCCAGGGATGGGGCAGCCACAGCTTCTCTGGGAAAAGTCTGTGCCAGCGCCTCAGCACCCTCACAGGGAAGAACTTCTTCCTTAGATCTAACCTGAACTTCCCCTGTTTCAGTTTGAACCCATCAGCCCTTGTCCTATCACTCCAGTCCCTGATGAAGAGTCCCTCTCTGCATCCTCGTAGCCCCCTTCAGACACTGGAAGCTGCTCTTCTCCAGGCTGAGTAGCCCCAATGTTCTCAGCCTGTCTTCATATGGGCTCCAGCCCCTGATCATCCTCATGGCTTCCTCTGGACTCACTCCAACAGCTCCGTGTCCTTCTTAATCTGGGGACACCTTCAAGTTTTGTTTTAAATGAGAAATAGGTCTCTTTGCTTCTTAGTTGGCTCAGTCACCTCTGGAACCATTTCAAGTCTCGTGGAAGATGGTATCTGTTTAATATCTGGTTTATATCTGGTTTAATATCTGGTAAATCTATTATTTAAGTTTCAATGCTTGTCTTCAGTGAGAAAGACTACAGCTCTCTGCCTCCTTTTAAAATAGACACTGTTTAAATGCTGGTTTGAAATCCAAAGGTTTTTCCATCTCTGCCAGGTACAGGATATTCATTGCCATTGCACTTGATGCAAGGCTATAAAAAGTACTTGTCTACAGCCCAAAATCGTGCATGCTGAAATTGTTCTCTTCTGTGCAATTCAGCAAATGTTTGTGTACACCCCGTAGATGAGATCTGTATATTTAAAGTGACGATAATGCTGCTAAATACCAGATGCTGATAGTGTCAAGCTGTTGCATTTTGCTCTTCGCTGTTTTTCAAACAAATCCCCAGGAGATACTTTGAGGCACAACTACAGAGTATTGATTGTTCAAAGGGAAAATGGATGTAGTTTTGTTTCATTTATGATATCAGTAAACTATTACATTACCGTGCTGACAATAACTATCTTCTTCTCAATGTGGCACGCTACCATTATGTCATTTAAATTAAAGCCAAATTGCCACTAGTGCTCACAATTACTTGGCAGAAGCAGCGTGTGGGTATGCACATCGTTTGTCCTTACCAGGTACTGCTCAGCAGCAGAGTGCTCCCTGCAGATCTCCTCCTTTCCAGCTTGTGAAGTGAGACCTTAAAAACACATTTTTTCTTTCTTTGGAAGAACTGACAGGCTGGGAGAGCTGGGCTGGGGCAGCCTGGAGAAGAGCAGGCTCCTGAAGGGGAGACCTTAGAGCAGCTCCAGTGCCTAAAGGGGCTCCAGGAAAGCTGGAGAGGGGCTTTGGACAAGGGCCTGTAGGGACAGGCCAAGGGGAATGGCTTGAACCTGCCAGAGGGGAGATTGAGATGAGCTCTTAGGCAGAAGCTCTTCCCTGTGAGGGTGCTGAGGCGCTGGCACAGACTTTTCCCAGAGAAGCTGTGGCTGCCCCATCCCTGGCAGTGTTCAAGGCCAGGTTGGACACAGGGGCTTGGAGCAACCTGCTCTAGTGGAAGGTGTCCCTGCCCGGGGCAGGGGCGTTGGAACTGGATGAGCTTTAAGCTCCCTTCCAACCCAAACCATTCCATGATTCTGTGATATTTTCAATAAGCTGGAATGCCTTAACGAAAGCCCAAGAAGGCAGAAGAAAATAAGAAAAAATTCACTCTGCAGATGAAATTTTGTGCAGGATCCTGGGAAAACTGGGTGACTGTTGACCACTTACAATTATATACAGTTGGATTTGGGAAGAACGTCTGGCAAGTCAGTGGCACATCGAAGACTGCATGTAAAAGGCAGCCCAGTGTCTGATAACAGTAACACGCATTGGGAAGGCTTTCCTCCTCCCGTCCTTCTTGCACAGGCAGCACAACCCTCAGGTGCAGAGGTGGGGTGCTCTGTTAAAGCCAAAGCCAGGACAAGCTGCTCCCCTTAAATGCTGATAAATCAAAGAGGTGGGATTGCTCTTGGAGGTTGTGCTATCGAAAATGTTTGGTTTTCAATACTAGTTCTTCTGTGCTTCCCCCCAGCACGTTACTTTAAGCTTCAGTGTAGTCTTTGAGGGAAGAAACCAGGTTTTTATGATCCAGAGCTGGCCATAACCCTGCGACCAAGGAAATAACCTGCAAAGTCTCATTGTCTTAGAGGACTTTGAATTTAAGTTTAAAATGTATTAAGCCATTCTTCAGCTACCTGTTACATCGATACAGATTGTTCCACAGTATAACAATAAGTTAATCGTAAACCCTCTTCTCACAACAGCACCTGAGTTAAACAGCAGAAATTCTATAGAAAGTAATTTAGAAATCTCAACTCTATTTTATTTAAGTTGGAAAAAGGCCTGTAGAGAATTGAGGATGATCAGAACACTTGTTTCCTAACAGGAAAATCAGGCAGTTTATTGTCATTTTCATAATGGCTTTTCTAGCACATAAATCAATCTTGTTTGGAAATTAAAGGTATTTTTACTTAAGTGTTCCTGCTTTAAATGGCCATAAGATAATTCAGTAAATCAGGAAACAGCTACATAAATGCAACCTTAAGGCTTTAGGATGAAATGTTGAAGTCTGATTTAAGCTAAAGCACGCTAGTAAGTAGCATAAATTGTCTGTGATTTGCTAAAGAGAACAACAGTCATTGTAATGCCTTTTGGTTTTTAAGGTAATCTCTCTTAGCTTTAAAAGGGCAAATACTTGGGAAGGACAAGTAAGCTGTTAAATCTCTTTGCAAAAGCTTTTTGCAGTGACTCTGCCTGAAGCCTGAGCAGAAGCAGAATGCTGGGGAGGACACAGGGGTGATCCTTAGTCCCCAGGAAAGACCAAATAAACTGTAAAAGGTCTCTCTGTAGGGCAGCGAGGTTCGTGGCAGTTGCAGGGTGAGATCATCCCTGTGTTGGTTGTCCTGCTCTCATCTCCGCTTTGTGAGACGGTGTTCAGGGCATGTACCTTGTCTGTGCTTCATAGAATCACAGGATGGTTTGGATTGGAGGGAGGCTTTAAAGCTCCTCCAGTTCCAAGCCCCTGCCACAGGCAGGGACACCTTCCACTAGAGCAGGTTGCTCCAAGCCCCTGTGTCCAACCTGGCCTTGAACACTGCCAGGGATGGGGCAGCCACAGCTTCTCTGGGAAAAGTCTGTGCCAGCGCCTCAGCACCCTCACAGGGAAGAGCTTCTGCCTAAGGGCTCATCTCAGTCTCCCCTCTGGCAGGTTCAAGCCATTCCCCTTGTCCTGTCCCTCCAGGCCCTTGTCCAAAGCCCCTCTCCAGGTTTCCTGGAGCCCCTTTAGGCACTGGAGCTGCTCTAAGGTGTCCCCTTCAGGAGCCTTCTCTTCTCCAGGCTGCCCCAGCCCAGCTCTCTCAGCCTGGCTCCAGAGCAGAGCTGCTCCAGCCCTCGCAGCAGCTCCATGGCCTCCTCTGGCCTTGCTCCAGCAGCTTCACGTCCCTGTTGTGCTGTTGCCCCAGAGTTGGATCAGGGCTGCAGGGGGGGTCTCCCCAGAGCGCAGCAGAGGGGGAACTTGATTATTTAGGCTGGATCTGAAGCCTAGTTTAGCTTCCCTGTTCAGTATTTCCAACATCAGCGGTGAATTTACACACTCTCTATGTTTGTGATGTGTTCTCACAGCAAGTGGACTGTGTCCTTGATCTGATCCGTGGATGCTTTCTCACCAGGACAATGTTCTTGCTTTTGTTTCCAGACCAGCCTGGCTCACAGACTTGTGAATCGTGAAGGCTCCGTTACGCAGCTTCCACTCTACACATCTCCTTCTTTGCCCAACATCACGCTAGGACTGCCTGCAACTGGCCCTTCCAGTGTAAGTGGGGAGGGAGGATGCAGCCTTTGGAATGTTGTTGTTTGCCCTGATTTATCCCTTAATGTGATTGCCACCCATTGTGCATTTGCAGGGAGGATCAGCGCAGCAAGATGCAGAGAGACTTACTATCCCAACCTTACAGCAGCGGATCTCTTTATTTCCTGGCACTCACCTCACTCCCTACTTGAGCACTACAACGTTGGAAAGAGATGGGGGAACTGCACATAACCCTCTTCTGCAACACATGGTCTTACTGGAACAGCCAGCTGCACAAACTCCCTTAGTCACAGGTGAGTGATCCATAGGTAATGTGCAAAACTCAGTCCCTAAACTGTAGAGACAATTTAAGAAAGAGAGTAAGTGGCATCTCTTTTTTGTTTGTAAGGTCTGTCTCCTGCACAAAAGAGACACAGCATTCCTGTTTATCACTTCTGGTTTCTATTCCATATAGGAAAGGCACACGTTTAAAAGCTCACCGATTAAAATACTTGCTGTTCATCATTATTGGAAGCGGTAAAAACATGGCAACATCAGCTGCATTCCAACAGATTGTATTTGTTTGTGTCTGTTACATTTTCAGGGTGCTAATTGCTTTGAATCACTCCCTGTGTCATGTTTTCAGCATGAAGTACCTGTGGGAAGGCGCATTTCTATAAATAGTGTTAATTCAAAGCAACAATCCCCAGTAGGATTTGGTTTTACAGCGTGTAATGCTGGGACAAAGGATGTTCTGCTGAAGTTATAATAGATGTGTTGGTTTTACTTTCTTTCATTCCATTTCTAATGGGAATTTTTGAGAGATGTTGTTCACTGAAGCATTACAGCACAGCTCTTTGTTTGGCTTCTGTCTAGTTTTATATTCAAACCCCAGGAATATACATGGGGTTGTGATAAGCTTATAAGCATGTTTAGTGAGGCTTGGAGCAACCAGGCCTACTGGAAGGTGGCATGATGAGTTTACCCAGAGTCGTGACATGGCTCTTCACCAGTTACCCTTTGCCCAAGGTCTGTTGATGAGAAGCCATTGGAGAAGACTTCTCCTGTTACCCTATCACCAAAACTTTCTTCTCTGTGCTGGTGTTTGCATTAGAGCACACGTAGGAAGGAGTGCGATTCTGCTTCCTATGCAACCTCTCTCAAAGCTTCCTTCAGTTTACAGTGTACCATGGTTGCTTCCAAGTGTATTCCTTCTAGTCCACCGGCTGCCTGGGGTGTTTTCAGAGTGAGTAGAACATGTTATAAACCAACACTTAGGAGAAATACTCACAATACAGCAGA
Source organism: Strigops habroptila (assembly GCF_004027225.2). Classification (NCBI taxonomy): domain Eukaryota; kingdom Metazoa; phylum Chordata; class Aves; order Psittaciformes; family Psittacidae; genus Strigops; species Strigops habroptila. The sequence continues at coordinate 5,059,807 of NC_044281.2, forward strand.
GCAACAAGAAGAAACACACGTTCCCGATGCAGTGACTGAAAGAGAGATAACTAACACAAGTTCTCCAAAGCCCTGAATGGACTGGTTGCCAAACTACAGTTGGTACTTCAGACTTCCTTGGAAGCAAAATGTCATTTATTAGTATTCAGAGCCTTCAGCTTTGGAGGTAGTATCCTGACAGCTGTGCAATGATCCAGCAGGATGGCATTTCTGTGCTGGAAGGTAGACATGGAGGGGTTGGGAAAGCTGAGCAGAATTCCTTAGGTCTGCCATTCCTCTTGTGACAGATTACTCTGGATAGTAACCTCAACATATATGTCCTGAGTAGGAACAAGGTGGTTCACAGGGGAACCTTGGTCACTCACTTGGAGGAGGGTAGTCCTCCAAGGTATCCTATGCAAACTGTATAGGATCCCTTCCTCTGCTAGTGAGAGGAACTGTGCTGAGGGAAATGGAACACATCTTTCCCACTTACTCATCTATTCATACACACACAGACATATGTGTGTGTATATGCACATACACAAATTTATAGACATGCATTTCTAAACTAAGATGCCCTTTTACGTTATTCTTTTCAGAAAAGCAAAGGTGGGAGAAAGTCAGTAAATCATTCCCCAAGAAGAGAGGCTTTTAAATGAATCAGATTCTTCCACGTAGGGCAGTTGGTGAATCAATGGGAAAATGAGGTAATGTCCTGGACAGAAATGTCAAGGTGTTTCTAAACTGCTGCATTCAGCTGGCTGAAGAACTCTGGGCAGCTTTCTCTCTCTTCTAAAGACTGAAGAAAGAGAGAAGATACAACTTCTCTGCCCCTTGAACTGGGCAGTATTTCTGAATGCTACCTAATACTTGCACAGGCTTTACTTGGTTTTATGCAATGAGGTGAAGCAAAAGAGTGTGCAGCCTGATCCACATTAGGGAGACAGCAGTTCACACCAGCAATGCCTTTCTATCCCAAGGTGTAGTGAGCAAAAGTAAATGCTTATCCTCAGTTCCTCCATCCTTGGGTTGGGCTTTGGGTTGGGCCTGTCTCCACATCCCAGCTTTCTAAGAAATATGGGAAATTTTTTTGGAGAGTGGAGCAAGAACTGGTTTACCTCAAGAACAGGTCAAAAGACATGACACTTCCTAAAGACATGCCCTTACTGGAGCTCAGATAGGTGTTTCACATGGTAGTCATCACCCAAATTGCCAGGGGCATATGATTAACTGAAGTTATCCCAAAATAACCTTATGTTTTCATTAAGTTGTTAGCATGTATGCACAAGACAGTAACGAAAACAATTGTAGCTGTTTGTCATCTTGGGCTCTAACTAACTTACCTTCTTTTTATAGAAATACCAAAGCCTGATTTGCTCCCATATACCTGAAATGCTTCAAGGAAGTGCTTTTTTTCCAATGCAAACCTGGTGAGGGGTTTATCACATGGAAGTTTCATCCCTAGTCATTTCTACAGGGGAAGATAGAGCACTGCCAAGGGCGGTCATGCCCTGTGTGGTCTAGAGTAAGCAGCAGTTTCATCATCATCCATCATCTCATCCTTCAGCATATCCAGTGAGCCCTCTGTAAGGTGTAATTGCTGGATGCTGGGAGGTGGCAGCTTGGGTTGCTGCTTGCTTAGAAATGAACCTGGGGTTACTCCCTATACCAAGACTTAAACTTCTCCAAACTACCACCGTGATGTTCATTCATGTCACCCATGGAGTGGTGGAAGGCTCAGTGAGGTATTGCTGGGTTTAAGAAATGAAATGTTTCCCTATGGGCTTCGAGTGAACAAGAAAAGAGAATTCAAAGGAAAGCAAAGTATTTCTCCACCCAGTGGTAATTAATTGTTATCTGTTCTCTTTTAAGGATGCTTCAGCTGTAAATGGCGAGGTGGCTGGTTTTAACGTTATATATCATTGTCACCATCAGCGTTACTCAACAGCCGTTTTCTCCCTTCCTTTCTTCTTCCTTTTTTTCTTCTCTGCTGTTTTTTCCTCCATATTATCTTCAGACTGGTATCTTTCAGGACTGCCCCTCCATGCACAGTCTCTGGTTGGTGGAGAACGGGTCTCCCCTTCAATACACAAACTCCGGCAGCATCGCCCACTGGGGCGCACGCAGTCTGCTCCCCTTCCCCAGAACGCCCAGGCCCTCCAGCAGTTAGTGATCCAGCAGCAGCACCAGCAGTTCTTGGAGAAACACAAACAGCAATTCCAGCAACAGCAACTGCACATCAACAAGGTAGGCACGATGCTTTTAACGTCTCTTTTTTCGCCTCATACAGCATTTGATACCAACTTTAGGTAACACTAGTAGAGAGTTTCTTGTGTGGTAATGTATGTGGTCTTAACCTCCATCACCAGATGGCCTTCATCCTTGAAGCTCTTCTTCATGATTTTGAGAAATACATCAGCAAGGATGTGAACATCCATCGCCAAGGCTTGGGGCTGCTCAGCCTGGAGAAGAGAAGCTGTGTGGACATCTCAGAGCAGCTTCCAGTATCTGAAGGGGCTACAAGGATGCTGGAGAGGGACTCTTCATCAGGGACTGTAGTGGTAGGACAAGGGGTGATGGGTTCAAACTGAAACAGGGGAAGTTCAGGTTAGATCTAAGGCAGAAGCTCTTCCCTGTGAGGGTGCTGAGGCACTGGCACAGACTTTTCCCAGAGAAGCTGTGGCTGCCCCATCCCTGGCAGTGTTCAAGGCCAGGTTGGACAGAACCTTGGGCGACATGGTCTAGTGTGAGGTGTCCCTGCCCATGGCAGGGGGTTGGAACTAGATGATCTTAAGGTCCGTTCCAACCAAAACCATTCCATGATTCCATGAAGGTGAGGATCAATACCTCTGTGGCACAGTGGAAAGGCAGTACAGTTCAAACTTGTGGCTTCCCAGTAATACTTTTTAAGTTGTCATTGCTGCCATTCTTCCACATCAGGATCTTCTGTCAGTTTTGTAGCAGGAAACGTAAAATGCTGTCAAGGAATATGGGGAAAATACCTACTGTGTGTATATTCAGTTTGAACGGAGAAGGAGCAGTAACATGGGTTACAGGAAAAAAGTAAAAGCAAGGGATTTCAGCCATGACAACACCAGAACATAACTGCAAGTGAAGATATTCAGATTGACTGGAATTACCTTTGGAAAGGGCAAAGCTGTTCCCATCTCCAGTCCAGATTCTCCTAACCACGGCCCTGTGTAAAGCATTACAGTGGCCTGACCATTTCTTCTCCTGAAAATGAGGACAGCATTGCTGTGCATCCTGCAGAGGTTGTTTTGAAGATCAACTAGGCGTGATTCAAAACTTGCTTTGGAGGAAGCAAGCACTACATTTGTTACCTCGTTTTCTCTAAATCCCTTGGAGGACATTCCATTCTATGGAATGGAATACATTCTATTCCACTGTATGATTTGACATCAGGTAGACATTGCAGAGCACCAGTCACCAGTGCACAGATTTGTGCAATTGCTGTGTAGCCCAAATCGTCTGTCTGGGCATCCCAGTAATGCAACAAAGCTGCAACAAGCTGCTTTGAGATCATTGCATTGAGTATCCATTTAAAAAGACAAACTCTATCCTGATAGTTTAGCCTATGGGAAGGTAAAACTCACCTTTTAGGCATAAGAGGTCTGGTCGCAAATGGTATGGATGGAGCTGTGATGTCTTACCCGAGCTGAGGTTTACCCCTAGGGTTACAGAAGGCACAGTCTGTTGCTAGACTTGCAGTATGAAAAGGCTGTTGGGGAAGAGGGAAATGGTTCATAATCAGTGTGGTATTTTTCTGACTCTGGTCCGTGTTGTTTTGAGCCTTTCTAAAGGCTTTTCTGAAGGAGTTCCAGCGGTGGCTTTCTTTAAGAAACAAGCAATAGTAGATTTCAGGCTTGAGAGGATGAGTTTGATGGCAGGAGGACCTTTCAGGTTCCTTCACTTTCATTTATGGTGGAGGTTCCTCCAAATATTTTCACTGTTCCAGTCCTGTGAGAAAATACAACTCCTGAGAAGTAAAAAAACCACACAACAAAACCCCACACCACACAACCTCCCCCAGAAAACACACTTTGTTTATAGACTCAAGCTAAGGCAGGATGATTACACAAGTTACTGACGTCAATCATGTACTTCTGGAGAGCTGCCACCGCGCACTGCTTGTGCCAGCCCTGGACCTCATTCAGCCCCGCACACTGGGGCGGTAGGGAGCCGCTGCTGCCCTAGAAACTCCCTTTGCCCCCCTCCAAACACTCTTTGTGAGCAGGAGGGTCGGCTGTGGGGGTGCAAGGTAGAGTTTCTTTGTTCAGCAATAAATGTCAGCTCGGCGGTTGGTTTGTTTGAGGTTTTGGAGGTTTATTCCGTTGCCAGCACTTGTAAGCAGCCAAAGACTTTGCCATGACGTACCCACTGAACTCATTGAGACTTTCACTTGGACCTCCCAGGAGCTGGAGCCCTTCAGCCCTCTGAATTTCAGCTTTGTTTGAGCCGTGATCTGTCGCATCCATAAGCAGAGGCGAGGCGGGAAGCAGGGGGAGTGTCGTGGAACTGATTGCACAGGGGCGATTTCCCTGTGTTTGATTTATGGAACCAACGAGTTAAAATCATTTTGGTCCTAGTGCTGTGTGCGTGTGGCAAATTTATCCCGTGGGATAGCATCCAAGTGCTGACATGGAAAAAGACTTTTCCCAGATGCGCGGATATTTTAAGAGCCTTGTGTGTAGGAGAGTTAAGGGCACAACTAAAAATAAGGGAAGAGATTGCTGCCTTTTAATTATTAGCAGAACTGTCAGCACTGTGTTAAGGTTGGGTTGGATTTCCTGTAAATAACACGAGGCTGCTTTCGATTGCTTGTGGGTTTTTCCAAACTTGAAGGTTTTGGCCTTAAACTTCCCCTGTTAGGTGGCAGCATCAGATGACATCTTTGGGAAGATCGCAGCCAAAACAAGTCTTGCTGTTTCCAAGAAGGCAACTAAGGAAAAATGGGTTGTTTTCTTCCTGATTAAGAATAATCCTAATGGGGATTTGGCTGTGAAGACTCCGTGTTGGAGCAGTAACTTGGAATTGGACACATGAGGACAGGGCGGGTGGCTGAGTAGGGAAAGAATGCGCAGAGGGATGTGTTGCGTAGGATGCATCCAGAGGAGGGACAGGACTCCTCGAGGTGACTCCCCTGGGTGCAGTCCCTTCCAGCACAGGGTCTGAAGTCCCTGCTCTGCCACTGTCAGCAGCAAATTGGGGATTGCTTGAGTGTAGTGAAGCACATGGCTCGTCCCATTCAGGAGCTCCTTGCTGAGGATGACTCCCTTGCATACAAAACCAGAGTCCCAGTCCTGCTCATCTGGTGTTCTCGTTGTCATGTGGTGGTGACATTGGCTTTAAGGAGGGGGAAAAACCCACCCACAAAAAAAACCCATCCACCCATTCCCTTCAGAAAATGGGGAAAAGTGACGTGTGTGAATGAAAAGAGCATTATTGAAGTTGTCAAGCTGAGCACCCAGGTTAAGGCCTGGGAGTAGAGAAGTGTCCCATGCAGGTCTTGCTCACTTTTTCTTCTACTTGCATCTTTTTGATCCAGTTTTTGATGATTAACTGGTATTTCTTTCACAAGATTCTGAACTTATTGCAGAGAAGGGTAAGAGTGAGGCTGCTCTCCAGTGGTGTGATGCCTTGGAATTGGAGGACACATAAGGAGTGGGAGAGAGAAAGAAGGGGCCTTGGGGCTTAATGCACTTTGACAGTGTGACAGGGAAATGGCTTTCTCCCCTGTGCCACAGAGCCACATCCCACCGAGTGGATCCAGCTTGCAGTGGCACACTCATCTTCTCCATATTGTTTGCAGGACAGGGAAACAAAGCTGTGAGCTGCAGAGCTGTGTTTGCACACCTAAACCGTGTCATCCTAACATCAACCACATCATATGGAAAACCCCATCCAGTGGGGTTTCGTAATCTCTGCCCCAGCTGTGCATTTGATGGCATGGAGCAGCTCTGCCATCAAGTCATTGTCAACACAGATGTGCTAATATTTGCAGAGCACTCATGTGCTTCCAGTGATCGCACTGCAAAACCCTGTGGAGAAATCAACAACTCTTTATGCAGAACCAGGGTTTGAGATATTAAATGAGATTCTAGATCAGATAGTGAATCACTTCTTGCAAACTGAGCTCTGTGCAACCTTTGATTGGAATGAGGAATGTGCCCTAAACCAGTAAACACTAAACAGCCCTGAAAATGAAAGCTATACATTAATCATAGAATCCCAGCCTGGTTTGGGTTGGAAAGGACCTTAAAGCTCCTCCAGTTCCAACCCCCTGACACAGGGGGAGGTGTTTGTGTTTCCCACCTTTTTGCATTTCTAACGTTCAAAGCTCAGGAATGGTTTTTCCCCATGGTCAGAGGAGCTCTGCTGGGCAAGGGGGCTTGTTTTGCCATAGGAGAAATATATGTAGCAATCCTCCGTGGCATTTAGAGGTCGGCATTTTGTTGTGACAGTGAACATAAAGACAGACACTGTTCTCTGAGGTATTTTGAGTTACAAGTGTTTGCTTTGCAGCATGATAGGTCTTGAAGCAGCAACACCTTTTCTAAAGAGAAATACACAAGTGGGATTGCCTTAAATCCTATACCTGAACACTCAACCATGACACTCCCTTTACATAGTGAAAATAGGTGTTTTGGCTTTAGTCCCTGGATGTCTTCACAAAGCCTTCCTAGAACAGGTAATCTCCTGTTTAGCCCTGAATTGTATTCTTAAGCGGATGAATTCTGAGCTTCTGTGGTCAAATGATGTTTCCTCTGAGTAAACCCCATTTGTAGCATGCTTTGGAAAGTGAGGTGTTTCTCCTGCTGGGCCATATATATATGGCAACGTATATACACCACACTACAGTGTCTTGTGCAGCAGCATTGGGTGGATACCTTTTTATTAACACCTAGAATTTCATTTTGCTGTTTCCTTATTTTCTTTTTCTTTGGAATTCATTAACTGTTTAGCTTCAAGTGACTCCTTTTCATATGTCATCTGTGATAGTAGAAAAATACGGTGTGTTAGGTTGTATTAGCATCCAGGTAGGGCTCTTACCCTTTGAACAATTTAAGGGATTCTGGTTTGAAGCACTCAGGCATAACTCGGGATAGAACAGCTATTGAAAATGATCTCTGGAAAAGCTCCTTCAGCATTCCTGCTGTCTCAGTTGGTTGCATATAAAATGCCCTCCAGCAGGACACAAGGCACTTGACGTTCACATTACTTGCGCATCAACACACCTATTAGGGTGAAAATGCTGTTAAGGGGGTTTGCCAGGAGCCATTGTTCTGTGGGGTGTCTCTTGCTGCAGGGCTGGTGATATCTAGATGTGTAGCTGATATAATCAACCCATAACTGCAATTGCTTGGAGGAGGGAAAGAAAACAGAACAGCTTTTGCTGGTGCCAAGGTGTTTCCTTCTCACTCCTTCTCCTTTTCCCATCCAGGCAGTCCCTGTTCTTTGATTAATTCCAGTTGGGTTGTTCCCTCTCGCCTAGCCAGCACCTTCATGGTGCTTCCAGCAGGTAGGCTGCCTCAAACTGATAGTTTTCCCTGCTGTCTCATCACTTCAAGGGGAAAAAAACCCTCAACCAAGCGATAAAAGATTTTTCTAGGCTTGAGCTGCTGCAGAAGGCTCTATCGGCTCCTTACTATGCCCAACTCGACCTCTCCCCATCATCCCTTATCAGCTCTTGGTTTTTCTTAGTCTATACAAGTTAAAAATGAGAATCCAGAAGGTACCTTACATGGGAGGAGTCATGTTGATAGCCAGAACAGCAAGGCTTTTGTTTCAGCTTTCCCAGTATTTAATTCAAGCCCTCAGCAATGTTTCCTGCTCCAAGCTCCCCTGCAGATGCCTTATGGCTCTCTGCTAGTGCTCTCCTATCTCTTCAGCATCCCAGCCGGGGTACCTGCCCCCCACCACCTACCTCCCACCTCTCCATTCCTAGCCACATCCTTGACTCAAAACCAACATGTTTTTGGCCGTCTGTCTCTGGATGCTTTTGAGCTGAGCCTTCAGCATCTCCTTTTTTCCTGTCATTCTCATCAAAGCTGTGTCTCCACCTCTCCAGAGTTGTTCTCCCCTGAGTTTGTCCTTCATCTCCAGAGGGAGGAAAGTGAGGATTCTGTTGGGTTCTGCAAAGCATGGCACAGTGAGGGCCAAGACACAGTCTGTCTGCTGGGATGCAGCCCAGCACACGGGGGGGTTCTGGGCTCAAGCACACAATGAAGCCGGGTCATGGGGAGCTTCTCCTCACCCAAAACCCCAAGTCCTCCTCTTCAGGGCTGCTCCATCCAGTGTCCCCCAGCCTGTGTTTGTGCTGGGAATTGCCCCGACCCAGGGGCAGGACCTCGCACTGAGCCTTGTTGAATTCCATGAGGTTCACATGGTCCCACCTCTCCAGCCTGTCCAGGTCCCTCCGGATGCCATCCCTTCCCTCCAGCGTATTAACCGAACCACACAGCTTCATGCCATCAGTACACTTGCTGAGGGTGCATCAATCCCACTGTCCCTGTGCCAACACAGATTTTATTACCTTATGTGAACACATGTTGATGAAATGGCAAAAATGGAAGATTTTTAGGGAGTTCAATGGGCCTGGAATGCACATCCTCATGTATTGTATGGAATATGTTCCTACCAATGTGATTGCTTTGCAGAATTGTCCTTTTAGAAGGACAGTAAGGTTGCAGCAGCTAGAACAAATGCCATACCAAGAGATTCACTTTGTACTGGGAGAGCAAACTGAATGTTTTAAAATGTCCTTGTCATTGGCCACTTGATCTTTTCAACCTTCATTATGTTTTTCATTTAATTCTTACATTTATATAGAGTTGGAATAATTTAAAACCTCTAGGGAATTACACTGCTGCTCATTTCCATTGCATTTGACAATGACATTTTAAGCTATTTGCCCAGCAATTACCTTGTGTAGTTCATAAGTTCAAAAGGTATTAAATTCAAAGCTGGAGACCTTGGATCCAAGCAGGAAAAGAAAGCAGCAGAAGATAGTTTGTCATGGTTTAATTAGCTTTAAAACAGATTCTATGCATCAAGCCTAAGTGAGCTTAAAGAAAATTGATGGAAGAACGTTCTTTAGCTTAATGTTTGGTTATCCAATGAGTATCACATTGGATGGGGGGAAGGTGGGTGGGTGGGTGAAAAGGTACTTCTCCCCTTGAGAAGTTTTGATTTTGAGGCTGTATCCCATGGGACTCTTCCAAGCAGATCCCTGAAGAGGCTGAAGTCTCCTTTCCCAAAATCCAGGGCTGTGGTCCTGCTTTTTGCCCTGTTCCCTCCCCTTCAACTCCACCATCTCATGGTTGCTGCAGCCAGTGCTGCCTCTGTGACTTCCATATCCCCAAAGAGCCCTTCCTTGTTTGTAAGTGTCAGGTCCAAGGAGGCCACGTTCCTTGTTGGCATCTTGATCACCTGTGTCAGGAATTCATCATCAGTGCACTCAAATCTTCTAGATGGCTTGAGCTGTCTTGTCATTTCAGCAGACAGCAGAGCGGATCAAGTCCCCCATCAAGACACGACCTGTGAAAGTGAGGCTTCTTCTGTGTGTTTGGTGAAGGCCTCATCTGCTTCTGCCTGATCAGGAGATCTACGGCAGTTTACCCACCTCAAGAGTGCTCATCTTGGTCTGTCCATTTACCTTGATATTTAAGCTCTTGACTGACTCTGCCCAGAGAAGCTGTGGCTGCCCCATCTCTGGCAGTGTTCAAGGCCAGGTTGGACACAGGGGCTTGGAGCAACCTGCTCTAGTGGAAGGTGTCCCTGCCTGTGGCAGGTGGTTGGAACTGGATGAACTTTAAGGAACCTTCCAACACAAACCAGTCTGGGATTCTGTGACTCCAGATCTATACCAAAGCACAGAGCTCCATGTATTCCTGCTCCTCCCTCACATAGAGGGCAGCTTCCCCTCCTCACATTCCCAGCTTGTCCTTCCTAAAAAGCCTAAAAAGGATGTCAATCAGTACAAAAACACTGGCTAAAAAAACACTAAGAGGGGTGGGCTGCATCCCCTACCTGTTCTTTGGTGGGGGGTGTGAACCCTGTAGGATCTTGCCTTAAGCTTCTAGTCAACATAATGCCCTTCTGCACGTCCTGCTCTTCCCAGGAATCGAGACATCCAAGATGCAGTAATTCACCGAGTGCTGGAAACCTGTAGCCCTGTGTCCCAGTGCTCCAAAGCTAAAGGTCTTGAGCCCCAGTTATTTGAGATCCTGTGCTGGAGTTACAAACAACTTCTTGCTGTCCCCACTGTGATCCTTTGAAGGCAGTTAATCTCTTATATTGCCACTGTCTGCCTAAATCTGCTTTGTATAGGTCTGCTGAAGTTATATGGCAGAGTGTCTCTCCCTACACTTGGGGAAAAGGGCTTAGTTTCAGGTTTGAGCCACGGTTCTTCAAAGAGTAAGTAACTTACAAGTAGCCACTCTTTCTGCATGTGTTCAATAACTGTGTTTTGATTTAGCTTTATTAGATTTAAAATCAATATTGCTTTTCATACCAATGACCTAATCCTTATTAAAGCTCTGCCCTGACAGCTTTCAAGGTTCAGCAGTTTCTTTATAAGCCTATGAAGTGGGTTCAGGCTAAGCTCTTTTCAAGCAAGGAAATGGATTTATTTACCTGTGCTGGATTTAAAGAACAGTTCATGGTTTGGGTTGGGCGTTTTCCCAAATAGGAATCAGAAGCAGCCTGAGAGTGAGAAGTGTGAATTTTATCTTCAGAAGGTCTGAGCCTGTGTGAATTACAGTGAAAACTCTATTGTTCCCTTTGATTTAGCAGCTGCTTTCAGGGAAGTTCACCACCTCTAGTTAGGAAAGTCTGGAATGGGCTGGAATGACACTTCTCTTGTGGATCACTTCTGTACGGATGCACTAAGTTGAGTGTCCTCAGCTTCCTCTTAACTCCCCTCGTAAGACTGACAAGTTTCGGAGGAACCGTTATGAAAGCCTCTCACTTGACAGATAAAATTGAGGGGTGATTCAAGGAGAAGCTGGGAAAACAAGGTAGCAGAAACCCTCTTTGAGGGTCTGTGTTTCTCCTCTGTGCATTCGTAAAAGGAGTAGCATCCATAGGTGTGTAGACGCAGGAGGCTCTTACTTCTTAAGAGGAAAAATCAAGTGGAAAATGAAGAGTCATCATTACCTGGGAGACAGGAATTCATAGTGCTTAACGGCAAGGTCGCCCTGACCTTTCCCTTGAGCAGTTGTTTTGGACCTCATTTGTGAGATAAAAGCTATAATTCACAATTGCTCTTTCATGAATTTTATTCTTTGAGGAGAACAGAGTGAACTTTACCTCTGGTGAGTTGCATTTCATTTATCGCTTCATCTCTGGGTTGTTTTCAGATTATATCAAAACCCAACGAACCAGCTCGCCAGCATGAAAGCCACCCTGAGGAGACAGAAGAAGAGTTACGGGAACACCAAGCCCTTTTGGAGGAGCCATACAGTGACAGAGTTGCAAGCCAAAAGGAGGCCCCAGGCTTGGCCAACATGGTGCAAGTGAAGCAGGAACCCATCGAGAGTGATGAGGAGGAAGCAGAGCCGCAGCAGGAGCTGGAGTCTGGGCAGAGGCAGGCTGAGCAGGAGCTGCTCTTCCGTCAGGTGAGCTTGCGACATACCAAGTTTGGGACTTGGTTCTTTGTAGAAGGTTGTTTGGTTCTTGGTACTCACCTTATACTGCTCTAGGGTGAGAAGCTTTCTTCCCTGTGAGGGAGCTGAGGCGCTGGCACAGGGTGCCCAGAGAAGCTGTGGCTGCCCCATCCCTGGCAGTGTTCAAGGCCAGGTTGGACACAGGGGCTTGGGGCAGCCTGCTCTAGTGGAAGGTGTCCCTGCCCGTGGCAGGGCGTTGGAACTGGAGGAGCTTTAAGGTCCCTTCAACCCGAACCAGTCTATGACTCTGTGATAAGCTAAGGGGGGAAACCAGCTTTTGAAGATTGGCTACATAAAGAAACCTGCAGGTAAAATCAGTCACCACATCAACTCAGAAGTCCCAGGGAGAATCTGGATCACCTGCACCAAATGCAGACAACATGTTTGCAGCCACTGAACCACTTTCTGTTTCTTTCTTTGGGAAGACAAAGTGTGGTCTGATTGCTGCAGAGGATTTTAGTTTGGTTTTATGTTTTAAAACAGACTGCCCCAGAGAATGGCTGGTTAAGGGAAAAGGGGACAAGATTCATGGGAGGGGGTTCCTTCTTCAGACCTGGAGATCCTAGAGACCTCACTGTTCTCACTTTCGAGGGTAAGCACTGGAGGCTTGTAGATTGCAAGAGATAAATCCAAGAACAACATAGCACAGAGTAATCTTCCCAATTACATGGCAGTCTCCCAAAGTCTGCTTGTTGTGGTAGCAGTAATGAAGGTGATTCTCCTATGGCATCAGTGCTCTGCTCATCTTTACAGCCCTCAGCACTGACAGCCCTACATAACCCCTGCACAGGATCTGCAGCCAAGAGCAGATTGCTGTAGCCATGCCAGGGTGTAGGAACAGCCCTTGGCTAGGGAAAACAGGCTTGTGCCAGCTTTGCAGTTGCAGTGTTTGGGAATCAGGTGCAAATGAGTTGCTCCATGAAGTCATCTGCATCTCGCTGCTCTGCCTTTTTCCCAGCACTGTGGAGCTGACTCGTGGAGCTGCTGTTGTTCCTCAGAGACTACATGTTTAGTTCCTTTATCTTCATAACAGCGCTGCCTTGAAGGATCAATACCATGAACAGCCATGCTTGTTCAAATTGTTATTTGATTTATACAGTCACATCTGAGCCTCACTGCCTTAGTGAATAAATAAATATGTAAAACAAATGTCATTTGAACAACCTGCTCTAGTGGAAGGTGTCCCTGCCCACGGCAAGGGTTAGAACTGGATGAGCTGTAAGGTCCCTTCCAACACAAAGCACTGTGTGATTCTATGATACCTACTTCTTTTCCCCACAGCAAGCCCTTCTGTTGGAGCAGCAACGGATCCACCAGCTGAGGAACTACCAGGCATCGCTGGAGGCAGCCGGCATGCCTGTCTCCTTCGGAGGCCATCGGCCCCTGTCCCGTGCCCAGTCCTCGCCCGCCTCGGCCACCTTCCCGATGTCGGTACAGGAGCCACCCACTAAGCCAAGATTCACAACAGGTAACGTTTTGGGACACTGGAGGCTGAAGCAGTGAGGCTGGTGTTACCATTTTGCCTTAATGTTGTGCTTCTCTGTCGTGTCCCTGCAAAGATACCTGTGTCTCAACTGTGTTTGGGGATTCCGTAACATCCTGTTGTCTTCTGGGTAAGATTCAGTTGTCTTACACCCTGTTGTCCTGCTTGTCCCTTCCCCAGAGGGACAGGCACCTTACAGTCCAGACAGAAAATAACCTGCAAAAGTCAAGAGAAGCATAGCACAGTACTTTAATTATAGATCTCCCTCCAAAAAAGGACAAGTCATATGCTGTGACAAAGCTGATTTAGATGCAAGGCAAGAGAGAGGCAGTGTGCTGACAAAGGACAGCATGCCAAACGCAATATCTGATGGCTGTATTTTCTGCACCCTCACCAGTCCCTCTGTGGTCCCATGCCATAAGTTATCCACTCCAGGCTCTGTGCCAGTCTACCCATCCTTCTGTAACACAGCCTCTGCCCAGGAGTCAGTGTCTGTAGGTTAGCGCAAATGAGATTATCCTGGTTTTAGCTGGGATAGAGTTAATTTTTTCTTAGTAGCAGGTGCAGTGCTGTGATTTGACTTTAGTCTGAGGATAATGCTGACAACACACTGATGTTTTGGTTGCTACTCTAAATCAAGGACTTTTCAGTGTCTCATGCTTTATCAGTGAGGAGGGGCACGAGAAGCCTGGGGGGAGCAGAGACAGGACACCTGACCCAAACTAACTAAAGGGATATTCCATACCACAGCACATCATTCCCATTATATAAGCTGGGAGGAGTTAGCTGGAAGCCACAGATCGCTGCTTGGGTCGGGCTGGGTGTGGGTCAGCGGGTGGTGAGCAATTGTATTGTGCATCACTTGTGTTTATTGGTTTTTATTTATCTCTCCCTTTTTCACATTATTGTTACTATTATAGCAGAGTTGTTATTATTATACTGTTATTGTTATAACAAGTCCAGAGGAGGCCACGGAGCTGCTGCGAGGGCTGGAGCAGCTCTGTGCTGGAGCCAGGCTGAGAGAGCTGGGCTGGGGCAGCCTGGAGAAGAGAAGGCTCCTGAAGGGGAGACCTTAGAGCAGCTCCAGTGCCTAAAGGGGCTCCAGGAAACCTGGAGAGGGGCTTTGGACAAAGGGTGTAGGGACAGGCCAAGGGGAATGGCTTGAACCTGCCCGAGGGGAGATTGAGATGAGCTCTTAGGCAGAAGCTCTTCCCTGTGAGGGTGCTGAGGCGCTGGCACAGACTTTTCCCAGAGAAGCTGTGGCTGCCCCATCCCTGGCAGTGTTCAAGGCCAGGTTGGACACAGGGGCTTGGAGCAACCTGCTCTAGTGGAAGGTGTCCCTGCCTGTGGCAGGGGGTTGGAACTGGATGGATGAACTTTAAGATCCTTCAAACCCAAACCAGTCTGGGATTCTATTATTATTAGAGTTAATTTCAATAATTCACTGTTCTTATCTCAGCCTGTGGGCTTTACTCTTTTCCAGTTCTCCTCTCCATCCCACTGCAGGGAGCAGGAGAGACGTATGAGCAGCTACATGATACTTAGTTGCTGGCTGGGGTTAAACGACAACTGAAAAGCCCCATCCTGACAACCAGCTTTTTTCCCCCAAAATTCTTTCTGTCTATTCAGTACCCTTAGTAAGAGAGGAAGTTAATTTATGTGCAGCTTTCCAAGTCCTATGTTGGGTGATTAGGCGGATGTGTTTTGAAGTCCGCCTTCTTCCCCAAATGTCAAGCTCTATTTTGTGAATGAACATGTTGCAATGTGATGTGTGCCCTGGGAAAAGGAAAGGGAAAAAAATCCAGAACACTCAAATATGAGCAACTCATGATTTTTGTTTCTCTTTACTTATACATTTCTTTCACCCACACTTTTTGCACTGTTAAAATCAGCACTGTGAATCGGGTTTATTTTCGGATACTGATGAAGTCATAGGATAGTTAGGGTTGGAAAGGACCTTAAGATCATCTAGTTCCAACGCCCCTGCCACAGGCAGGGACGCCTCACTCTACACCATGTCGCCCAAGGCTCCGTCCAACCTAGCCTTGAACACTGCCAGGGATGGGGCAGCCACAGCTTCTCTGGGAAAAGTCTGTGCCAGCGTCTCAGCACCCTCACAGGGAAGAACTTCTGCCTTTGATCTAACCTGAACTTCCCCTGTTTCAGTTTGAACCCATCACCCTTTGTCCTATCGCTCCAGTCCCTGATGAAGAGTCCCTCTCTGCATCATTGTAGCCCCCTTCAGACACTGGAAGCTGCTCTGAGGTCTCCACGCAGCTTCTCTTCTCCAGGCTGAAAAGCCCCAGTGTTCTCAGCCTGTCTTCATACGGGAGGTGCTCCAGCCCCTGATCATCCTCATGGCCTCCTCAGGACTTGCTCCTACAGCTCCATGTCCTTCTTATGCTGAGGACACCAGCACTGCACACAGTGCTGCAAGTGGGGTCTCACAAGAGGAGAGCAGAGGGGCAGGATCACCTCCTTCAACCTGTATAGTGGGTAGTTATCTAGATCTAGTAGATATGTTAAATATGCCTTTGTTCTTCAGCTCCTAGCTAAAGAACAGGGTGGGAAGCATGTGCAACCAGCTCTGTAAAAGCTCATTTTTGCAAATCAGCCCTTTAAGTCTCTTATTTGTTGTTGATATTGAAACCTTGAATTTCAGTAAAACTCCATTTCTAATGCAACCAGCTATAACAAGATGATTCTAGAGTTCAGCTTTTGCCAAAGGTGCAAAGATGGGTTGTGTCCTGGCTCTCAGTCAAACCAGATGGAATTTGAGCATCTAATCCACTTAGACCCAAACCTTGGTGCTTTAAAAGCAAGGAAGTCTTGCCCTACTTTAAGAGATCAATCATTCCTTCTCTTCTTTCCCTCCTTCTCCCCTGGTATTTAAGTTGCCTTGTCGATCGTATGCAAGACTTGGAACATACAATAACATTTCCTACCAGAGGATATACTTTTCACTCAGATATGTGCCTCTAAGTTTCATTTCAATTACAAGTGACTGTAAGAATGCAGATTTTGAGAACTGCGCTGCTTTGAAAAGACACTTTTACAATGTTATGATTTCTTTTCCTTGG
This sequence comes from Strigops habroptila, assembly GCF_004027225.2. NCBI lineage: Eukaryota > Metazoa > Chordata > Aves > Psittaciformes > Psittacidae > Strigops > Strigops habroptila. Next base: position 5,076,039 of record NC_044281.2, read on the forward strand.
GTTTAAAAGAAGAAAGTGGCTTAAAATAAGAGAAGTGGAATATCACACTGCTTTTATATAGCACCGCACGATCCCGTGCAATGATATGAAGAATGCTTAGTGTAGTTCACCTGTAAAATATCCTTTTCATGGCATTTATTCATGTTAAGACTCCAAGGCTCTTATTTTGCCTTCTGTCTCGTGCAGTTCTCTACATTTTCTGCTAGGTGAATGGAGGAGGGAAAACACAATAAAATGCTCTCAAGGGAGGAGTGTTGCCTATTAACTGGCACTAATAGAGGTGCAGTGCGTAAAAGGTGAGAACTTTAGTCCTATAAGTAGTCCTTCATCTCACATAAAAGGTGAAGCCTACAACTCTGGGCACGCAAGCATGGAGAGGAAAGGCAGGCAGCTCAGCTGCTGAGCATGTGTGCATGAGTGCGGCTGCTAATATCTGCTTGAAGTTGTCCATGGTGTGTCGCAGATTGTGTCTTTGGAGGTGGATACTAAAGCTTAATCACTAGGCTTGAGCTATTCTTTGAAAGGCAGGAAATGAAAGTCTTGGGTATTTTTCAAAGCAGGCAGTGCTGAAGTCCATCAGGCTTCTTTTTCACAAGGCAAATCCATCTGTTTGATGAGTGGCTGCTTTGGAGACTGATCCTCACACAATTTCGGAGGAATTCAGGTTTGAATTGTCATGATCATTTTGTGAGAGGGCTGGAAAAACCTCACCTCATTCAATGGCCCTAATGAAGCCAACCGTGATCACGCTGGACATGGATGTGTCTCTTAAGAGATCAGTTATTGTCCAACACACAAAGGAATTGTTCATCACTTTCATATTCAGGATATTATATACAAAACATTAATGCTTTCTCTGGACAGAGTTAGGAGCAGACAGCTGGGAATTCTGGACTTTATGTATCATTTATTTCCCTGTCTCTTTCTGTGTCCAGTACCTGTGACTTCAGAGGTATAGAGAAAGAACAACATAATACGCTTCTCAAACATGATGTGCATTACTCCACATGAAAGCGAAAACAAGTGCCCTTCCTGACTTCTTCAAGCAATCAGTTTTATGTCCTGAAGCATGACATCTAATTTTCCTTCCTACTAGCGTATAAAAGAAAGCTAGTCCTTGAACTTGCCCTCGCTAGCACAAGTAACCTCCTTGACTTTAATGACTACTTCTGCATACACTGTTCTACACACTCGAATAAGACTTCTCAGGTTAGGCCATTAATTTACATAGCCACAATTATCCAGTCTCTGATCTCCTGTAAAAATGGTTCCACAAATTATTCTGATGTTCTGCATTAAAGTATTTCTCATTTCTGATGAAGGCATTTATTCTCTCCTGTGCAGAGCAATGTAATTATCTGAACCTCAAATCATATGTTTGTTCTGCCAAGAAAAGCGTGTTGGTTATGCTTTAGTGCTGACCTTTAAAAATGATTGTTCTCATGTCTTAAAGTATTGCTTCCAGCACCACTTAATTTAACTTGTAACGGCCAATGTAGGTTTGTATTTTAAGCTTAAATCACTACGCTTTGCTTTTTGTGTGTGTCTTCAGCTGAGTGTCCCCAACCACAGGAAGGAACTTGGAACAGTTCCCTTCTTTCCAGTGGTTTAGTCTGTTAAAAAGAGAAGTGGTGAGTGACATGTGATTACAGCACAGAACTTCATTGAGGCACTGCTGTTATCACTGAATCATTGGGAAAGAGAAACTTTATAGATCAACCAAATTCTATAAACCCCACTTGTAGCCTCTGTTAACAAATACAGGCAAGCAGGTGTTCCTGAAAACCTTTCCTTTAACCCCTTCATCTACCTCTGTTGAATAACTCAATTCCCAAACCCCATTTTGGAAGTATGGATGTGCTTTAAGCAGGTGTAGCTTTCCGGTGCCTGCACATGAGGAGGTGCTGGTTTGTGTGGTGGGGGATCTTGTCCCCAGCTCCCTGTGTTTGGTCTCTCTGGTGCAGCTCTTATAGCTGGCACCAAGGAGGATGAACTGATAAATATCACTGCCTGCTTCTGAGCTGACACCAAACTTCCACCAAAAAACCTGGAAGATACTTCGCAGATCTGCTGCGCTGTAGGAAGACAAGGGAAGAACAGGGGAAGACAAAGGAAGAGAGACTTTATACGAGGGCCTGTAGGGACAAGACAAGGGGAATGGCTTTAACCTGCCAGAGGGGAGATTGAGATGAGCTCTTAGGCAGAAGCCCTTCCCTGTGAGGGTGCTGAGGCGCTGGCACAGACTTTTCCCAGAGAAGCTGTGGCTGCCCCATCCCTGGCAGTGTTCAAGGCCAGGTTGGACACAGGGGCTTGGAGCAACCTGCTCTAGTGGAAGGTGTCCCTGCCCGTGGCAGGGGTTGGGACTGGATGAGCTTTAAGGTCCCTTCCAACACAAACCATTCTATGACTCTGATTAAGAACAGAGGAATATAATGTCAATGCAGAAAGCTCTTTTTTCATTCGCATTGATCTTTGAGTTGATCTCTGTTAGCTTCTGCCCTGCCAGGCTCTAAGTTTACCCAGATACACCAGATGGAGACTTTTCATCTGCCTGGGCATTGTTTTACCTGTACCTAGACTTGCACCATGGTAGTTTTTCAGCAGTTAGTGTTTAAAGCTTAAAAGACCTGTGGAAAACACCCTTTAAAAAGAAACTTGCAAAACAGGTTCACAGGTTGACTGTTGAAATGGTCTTAGACCCCTTCCAACTTTGCAGTGCAGTTTAATTCACTGCCAGGTTGCGTCCAGGTCCCAGATAGCAATAAGATTTGTTAAGAGTGACAATATGAAGAACCATCTGGGAATCCAAGAGGTTAAAATACACTGCTTCAAGTTTTCCCACAAACTCCTGAAGGCATGAACTAGCCTTATATTTTTCTGCAGGTTGGAGTGCCTTTTGCAAATGAGGCACAGCTCCTTATTCATACCTTTGCTGTATTAAATGATACTTTATCCCATTAGTGAAGTCTGAGGTGCACCCTCCTGTCTGTGCTCCATGCAGCTTGGTTTCCCGTTGCTCTTCTCTTTGGCCATCACTTGAATGTCTGGATTGCACCATCTTTTGGTCCTTGATCTCTAAGGTTGGTGCCCTCAGAGCGTGCAATCCTGGCCCCGCTGACACCAACAGCAGAGTGCCTATGGACTGAAGGGAGCCAGGGTTGTACCCAGACAGGTCAGCGGATACCTGATGCTTGCACATCTTTCAGTTTAAATTCAAGGCTACTTCTTGACTGTGAATATCTATGTTGGATAGATATGCATACAGCTTTTGGCTTTAAATCTATAAAGCCTGGTTGTAGACATGTCTGGGAATCCGAGAAGTCAGAACCACATTATGCCTTTCTTTAATGTGAATGATATAGCCAAACAAGTGGAGCCCCATATGATCTAGGAGGACATCGACATGGGGTTCTTTTGGGTAGCAGGTGTCATAGAATCATAGAATCCCAGCCTGGCTTGGGTTGGAAGGGACCTTAAAGCTCATCTAGTTCTAACCCCCTGCCACGGGCAGGGACACCTTCCACTAGAGCAGGTTGCTCCAAGCCCCTGTGTCCAAGTTGGCCTTGAACACTGCCAGGGATGGGGCAGCCACAGGTTCTCTGGGCACCCTGTGCCAGCGCCTCACCAGTTCTCAAAATGGATGATGTCCCCCGAAGAAGACTTTCCTTCAAGAACAAGTTAACATGAAATGAGGTTACTGCAGACCTTGCGCTAGTTTAACTTAGACTGCAGAGTTCTCCTGGACAGCCAGCCTTCCTCTTGGGCTATAGCTTCTCCTCAGGTGACAATTACAGTGCCTGCCTTTGCCCAGAAGCTCCTAATGAAGTTTGATGCCGTGGATCAAATGTGGGAGACCTCTACAGAGCTTTGCAGCATGATCTTATTTAACTGAACCTTGGCTAACCCAAAGGCAGTCAATTAGCCAGTGCTCTGTTCTCTTCCTAGAACTGAATGTGGTTTGGGTTTTCCTGGCTTTGGGTATTTTTCCCTTTGCACTCTCACCTACAGCGAAGTGAGGAGCTGTCAGATACGTCCCCTAAGGCTGGGTACCTGAAAGTGTCAATGCCAGGGTTTGCCTCAGTGGGGAAAGCCAAATTTTTCAGTGGCAGAACATGCCTATACTCAGTCCAAAGGTGTGATTGCGGCTGGAGCCAAGCTTGGATACATGCAGCAGCACGGCACTCAGCTCCTGGCTGCATATCCATGTATGTTCTCCAAGTCTGGTTTCTTACAAGCCCCTTTGAACTCTCTGCATTTGGAATTGTGCTGTTTATCGGCTGCAATCTGTTAATTTATCGGTTGAACTGTTGCAATCCAGCTCTGGTGAGTTCACACTGCCTGCCACAGCATAGGTGTGCTCAACTGGGATTTCAAAGGACAATAGTGGGTGCTGTTGCAGAACCTTTAACACTGGGATCTGGGGATATCTCCTCCTTTCACTGCTAATTGAAAGGCTTTGGATTCTTACTGAGACCTTTAGGTGCTGAGGCGCTGGCACAGGGTGCCCAGAGAAGCTGTGGCTGCCCCATCCCTGGCAGTGTTCAAGGCCAGGTTGGACACAGGGGCTTGGAGCAACCTGCTCCTGTGGAAGGTGTCCCTGCCCGTGGCAGGGGCTTGGGACTGGATGAGCTTTAAGGTCCTTTCCAACCCAAACCATTCCATGATCCTATGATAGTTTAAAAATTTGAATATGTCTCGTTTGCTTGAGTGAAGGAAAAAAAAAAGCGGGTCTTTTGTCACCAGGACTGCAGAGTTGTGGAGGACCTGGAACACTGCCTATGAAATCCTAACTTCCCTTCCAAAAACGTATCCGGGCAACTCTGGAGCATGAATCCAAGTTTCTTATGCTGTTGTCATGCCATAAATACTTGATAATGCAAGGGGATTTAGCTGCCTGACTCCCACATTCAAATGAAACAACACTGCTAAATACCTACATATTGTGTTGAGTAATTATGCCCAAGTGTGTGCTAATAGCCCTAATTAGCATGTTGTCAAATAATGTTGACGCAAAGACTTCAGCACAAGCTATGTAATGAAGCATAATGCCTGCCAATGACTTATTCCTTCTGGTTTTTAATCCCAAGCCCTAGAGTCATTCTTCCCTGTGAGGGTGCTGAGGCACTGGCACAGGGTGCCCAGAGCGGCTGTGACTGCCCCATCCCTGGCAGTGTTCAAGGCCAGGTTGGACACAGGGGCTTGGAGCAACCTGCTCTAGTGGAAGGTGTCCCTGCCCGTGGCAGGGGCTTGGAACTGGATGAGCTTTAAGGTCCCTTCAACCCAAACCAGTCTGGGATTTATGATTTTAGCAGCAACATTAAGTACCCTCACAGAGAAGTTGCAGCTCGGTCCCCCCATAGACCACGTTCCTCTACCAGCACCCCTGCTCTCAGACTGATGCTTTCAATTGTCACTCACAACTTCAGCCTGCAGAGATGTTGGTAACTAATTGCTTTTCCATATCTGGTGAAGGTTTCCACAGGAAGCCAGCATTGCAGGTTTGGGATTGTCTTGGATTTTAATTCCTTAGGGCTTGGTGGCTCCTGGAAAACCAGAGTCTTTGTCTGGAACTGTTCAGTTAAATATAAAGAAAAAAGAACAGGTTTTGTTCCATCTGTCTGGCAAATTCTTTATGTATCTGTTTTAACTGAGAGCAATGTTGTGACCTCTGCTGCAGGCCTTGTATATGACACCTTGATGCTGAAACACCAGTGTACCTGTGGAAACACCAACAGCCACCCAGAGCACGCGGGGCGGATCCAGAGCATCTGGTCCCGACTCCAGGAGACGGGTCTTCGTGGCAAGTGTGAGGTAAGTAAAATACCAACCAAAGGGGATGAGGTGGTTGGCGGGCCTGGGAAAAACGGGGATTTGGGTTTGTCTGGTTGATTCAGCTGCTGGATTATGAGCATTCTGGAGGAGCTGATTTCTGCTCTGGATGGTTTGTACCGAGCCTGCTGCTCAGGCTGTTGACTGCTTGCTGGATGTGCAAACTTTACACTGCATCCTGGATTGATGTTTTTATAGCTCCGGCTCTTGGCAGTGTTTTGCCATATGTGGCCTAAATTTAATCCATTCCTCGATGACTGCTTATGCTTGTGTGTGTATGTCAGGAGTACTTCACTAGAGAGCTGACTGTTCATGGAACATTGGGGAATGCTCTTGCCCGATGATGCCGTGAAGCTGCTTGTGTAATTTTCAGTCCTGTTCTGGGCTGGTCCTACAATTTCAGTCCTGGAGGTCCCAACCAAGTGTTGGATTTTGAAGCAGCCAAACATAAGAGCAAGATAGGAAGCATTTATCTTTGCAATAAACTGTGCTATTTGTTATCGCTCCAATCATAATGAGAGAAGCTGTGGAGCAGCAAGTGTGTATTTCTGTGGTTAATAACTATTGTAATACTCTTTGATGTATAATGGTCAACCTATAGTAAAGATACTGTAAAAAGAATGAGGGTAGGAGAATGTAATTAAGCACTATTGCATCACAAGAGGTTAAATTAACTTTATTAGACATATTTTAAGAGCAAGGCGAACGTAGATAAAAGCTTAGATACTAAAATACAAAGAGTAATGATTAATAATCGTGATTAATAACTATTAATATTGATAACTAAAAGCGGTGATCATAAATTAATGGTAGTGTGTGTTCATCGATTCTTTTGAGCGTATGAGGGGACTGAATCACACAATACGTTTGAGTTATGTCAGCATTTGGCTGGGAATGTTCCCTGAGGAATCAGAAAAGGCTTCCACGGGGTGGCAGCACTGCCCCTGGCTAAAGTTCCCCTTCAAGCCCTGCAGAGAGCAAGGAAGAACCTCAAACCCGTTTCTGTCTATGGAGACCCTTTTAAATGGATTTAGGGGTTATTATTTGGGACAGACAAAAGGAAAACGTACCCCACTGCTGCCTAACTTCTCTATTCAGGAGCAGTGCGAGTTGCCTTGTCTCCTAAATGTGTGTTATAGATGTTGTCTGATGTGCAAATTCTTCACTGTGTGATCCCAGGCAACTGTTATTTGCCTTAATTTTGGATAATGCTCCAATTGGAGTTGTTCCTGATGTTCGTCTGCTTCCCACCCGTGCTTCCCTTCTGCCTGTTGGTGACATTCAGCCTCATCTTGATTCTTCCTTATTCAGAAAACGATAAATAAGTGATAAAATCATAGAATCCCAGACTGGTTTGGGTTGGAAGGGACCTTAAAGCTCATCCAGTTCCAACCCCCTGCCACAGTCAGGGTCACCTCACACGATGATGTTAGCTTTCTGCCTTAATTCCTGTGTTTTCTTCTCTGATGCCTTCCCTCAAGGTCCAACCTGCCATCTCAGGTTAACCAGCTGCTCTAAATGCACTTACTTCTCTCTCTAGTTAGCTTTTCCTTTATACCCACCATCTCCTACTCCTGCCCTGACCTGTGTTAAACTTTCCTTCTTTAACCTTTCCCTGTTTCTTCTTCTCCTTCCTACCTCCACACTTCATTGTTTTGGTCTTGATTTTCTTCTTCTTCTTCTTCTTCTTTCTTTTTTCTTCACTTTCTGCTGTTCTTGACTGATGTCATTCTTTTCCGTGTTGCAAAGCCATTTGGTCACTTCCCTGCCCTTCAGAGTCTTCCTGAAGCTTCTCGGTTGGAACTGAGTGGAGGACCGTATAGGTTTTTCCTTCAGTGAAGATTACCTCCACATCAGATGCACTTGCATGGCAAGGGAACAGCTTTTAGACACGAGTGCTCTCTGCTGCTACGTTCAGAGCATGAGTGTGAGCTGTTGGCACTGCCTGGGACCAAGGGCTTATCACAAGGACAAGAGTGCTGTAGATTTCACATGTATGAAGTCTGAGTTGACAGGCTGAGAGAGCTGGGCTGGTTCAGCCTGGAGAAGAGAAGGCTCCTGAAGGGGAGACCTTAGAGCAGCTCCAGTGTCTAAAGGGGCTCCAGGAAACCTGGAGAGGGGCTTTGGGCAAGGGCCTGTAGGGACAGGACAAGGGGGAATGGCTTTAACCTGTCTGGGATCCTGTGAAAGCTTCATTCTGTGGGACATTATTCCATTATATGATTGATATAAAAGGAATTTTGAAGTCTGGCCTATTAATTGTGATTACACTTAATAATTCTATTACTTTTTCAAATCCCTCTTGTCTATGCAAAGCTCCATGCAGGACAGCATGAGCTGTGCCTGCTGTCCCCACCTACAGTAGTGTGCATGGGGACATGTTACAGCATGGCCACACATGTTAAGTGTGAACTTAACAGAGGTCTTTATATGAGGATGGTGACACTTCCCTACCAATGCAGCCTGCTATGTATCTGCATTGGTTTTTATGGATTAGAGCTGCTCCATCTGCATAACAGCCCTACAGGCACTTGGAAAGAGGTGAGTATTTTCAGTATTAGGAGTAGGTGTGCAGGAATCAGCAGCAACACCTGGATTCTAACACTCAGGACTTTGCCAAGCTGAACGCTGAAGTGTTTGCTGAGCTGCTGTTTCATTCTGTGCTCTGTTTTCAGCTGGGTTTGCTGACAGTCACATCTGCGCACAGTCATTCTTATCTTCACTGTCACAGGTCCTTTGCCCTGTGCCTCAGACGTGAAGAGTCAGTTAAGTAAACCCAAGGGCCTGCTGTGAAAATTGTGTATTATGTAGTTTCATCCATTCCTTGCAATTCTTATTTGTAAGAGGACAGTTTGAACGTTGACATTTCCTTATGTTTCCCCTTCTCTCCTTAACAGCCCTTTGCTGTTCAGGTGGTATAGTTTGCGCTGGTATAGTTTGATTCTCTTGGTTGCAAGTAGTTGCTCGACATAGATTAAAACCACAGGAAATAATCCCATACACACAGTGTGGGATCAGACGAGGCTCCGCTGGATCCCTGTCATTTTCCAGGAGGAGTTTAACAGCTCGTTTCCTCCACAACTGCACACTGAAAAGAAAGCCCAGCTCTGCTATCTCAGGCAAGCTCCAACAGTTCTGGGTGTCTTGTCTCCTGGGAATGTTCTTTTGGAGTTTCTGTTGCCAGATTTATGGTGTGATAGGTAAGAGTGTGGCAGAGTCACTGGAGTTTAAAGATGTCCCTTTGGAGTGAAAGCAGTTGTCCAAAGTTAATGGCAGCTGTGGTTTAGGGTATTGCTTGTTTAATTAGGTTAGCTTTAATTAAGTAGCTTTATAAAACGCAGCAGTTACTCTGGTGGACGTTCAGAATTTCAAAGCAACAATTCTTGAGGCAATCTCCATTGAAGAACCTGTCCCCCAAACACAAACCCACACTTGTGGTATACTGGGACCCTCCACCAGCATCAAAAGCGGGAGGAAATCCATAGGGTTTGCTATGTTTTGGATGTCATCAAATCTCCAGCCTCCTCCACTGGGATGGGGAAGAATGAGTTCCTCAAGCAGGATCTGTCTCCAAGCACTGGCAGCAATCTTGTGTTGTTTAAAGGTTTCCCATCACAAAGTGTGTATGAGGTGGTGGCAATGGGAAGTCAGTCGCTGGAGAGAAGCTTATAGCTGTTTTCATGGCTTTTTGAGGCTTTTGGAGGGACACAGTTGGGGCAAGATGTGGCTCACAGTCACTCAAGATTCACATCCCCTCCTAGCAAAACATCATGAGATGAAAGGGTTAATGAAATGCAGAATAAGAGAGTGACTTATTTTGTTCAAAATGCAAATAAAAAGCTCCAAGGAAACAGATGAAGAGTGCAGAAGGATGAGTATAAAGCAGTGGGAAAGGTGGGGTGGTGATAGGAAGGTCAGGTTTTGTGCAGAAAGAGACACAAAGGACATGGGGTAAAGAGTCAGCTGGTTCATCAGAGTTAAAAAGCCAACCCCTGAGCTGAAAAGATGGGGTCTAGCAGCCAGGAAGGAGGTTAGGCAAAGGGGAGGGTGTAATGTGGAGTAAGCAAGCTCCAAAGGCAATGCAAAGCCTCAAAGATAAGAGTGTCAGAACTTAAGAGCTCTTAGAAAGCAAGGAACTGCTCAAGTTAGGAGCATGGATGGCAGGCTGAGCTGTAAACTGAGGTACAAGTCGTGGTGGGTCTGGAAACAGGAGTGAGGAATATGTTTTGTTCTCCAGCATTATTTGGGGGGGTGTTAATTCATTTTCCTGGTGTCTTGTGTTAGAGCCAAGGACAAAGTTTATGGCCCATGAGCTGGGAGATGAGAAAGGTGCAAAAGCCTCTGAAGCACCATCGTTTCTAACCAGGCAGTGTTTGCTTTGCTGTTTGTGATATGTAGATTTGTTTCAGTAAGTAGTAGCTCTATCTTTGAATGTGTTTTACTTGCAGCACTGAAGGAAGTTCTCCGTGCGCTTGTAGTTCCTATTTGGTTATGAGTGTCACATGGAGGGGAGGATGGCGTTGATGACCCTCCTAAAGAGCACCTATCATGTCTTGGTAGGGCCACTTCCTTTAAACAGGACCAGCCCTTCCTCATCCTGGGGAGCCGAAGCTGTTTGTGTCCATGGAGGAGCTGGTGTGGTATTGGGACAGGCTGTCATTTTCCTGGTGCCTTCACATAACACCAAGACATACAGAATGCTATTTCTGTGCATCCGCTAAATGTAGCAGCTGAAAATGGGTCAGTACATCTTGTTCAAAGGAACAGAGTTGGCATACGGGTTAGAGGGAAGCTGTAAAAGCCTGTGAGGGGGGACTGAGGCAGGCTTACCACAGACAAAAAAAGAAAACAGGATAAAAGTTCAAGAGGGATTTGATTTGCCAGATATTTCTATCCCTTCTTGGGTCTAGCTCTTTTGTGGTTATTGCCTCTTTAACGGGATGCTGCAGTTTTACCTCAGTCACTGACCTCAGGAAGCCTGGGTGGTGGAGCAGAGCATGGAGAGAAGGAAAGAGGAACTGGAGAGCAGAAATGCCACAATGAGGAGCAGCAAAGCGCATGAGCATCCCGCCAGGCTTTGATTTCTGCTGCCTTATGCCTCAGACAGGTTTGCACCAGCTCAGGAGCAAGATGCACTTGACCTTCTCTTTAGAACAAGTTTCCCATTTGAAAGTCTGTTCTTTGGAGGAATATGATTTCTTTTCCCCTCCCTTTTTTTCCTTTAAGGTATCAGGTTTTGTTGTTCTTATTAGAAACTCGGCTTCTGCAGGAATGTGGAAGTCTGGCTTTGATGCAGCCCAGGTGAAAGCAGTGAAGGAGGTGCATGTGATCCTGCATGGATTGCAGGGATGTGAGCAGCACAGCAGGATGCTCAATCCTGGCGCTCATGACCCTCAGACCTCTGAAAGAGGCTTTAAGAGCCTTCCAACATTGTGGTGTTAACTGTTTATATTTTGGTTTTGACTATTTGATCCAGAGGAGGCCACGGAGCTGCTGCGAGGGCGGGAGCAGCTCTGCTCTGGAGCCAGGCTGAGAGAGCTGGGCTGGGGCAGCCTGGAGAAGAGAAGGCTCCTGAAGGGGAGACCTTAGAGCAGCTCCAGTGCCTAAAGGGGCTCCAGGAAACCTGGAGAGGGGCTTTGGACAAGGGCCTGTAGGGACAGGACAAGGGGAATGGCTTTAACCTGCCAGAGGGGAGACTGAGATGAGCTCTGAGGCAGAAGCTCTTCCCTGTGAGGGTGCTGAGGCGCTGGCACAGACTTTTCCCAGAGAAGCTGTGGCTGCCCCATCCCTGGCAGTGTTCAAGGCCAGGTTGGACACAGGGGCTTGGAGCAACCTGCTCTAGTGGAAGGTGTCCCTGCCCGTGGCAGGGGGTTGGAACTGGATGAGCTTTCTGTGTAAAAAGATGACTTTCTGTGTAAAGCTAATATTTTGAATAAGGGATTAAACCAAAATCTGCCTTGCAATTAATTTTTCCACATAAAGAACCCATTTTAGCTTTTTGCTCACTGTCTTTATGATTTCCTAAGGAAAAAGAAAGTTCTTTCATGAGATTTAAGCAGTTAATCAGTGATTTCATCACTCCTTTTCTTTCCTCTTTCAGTGCATTCGTGGAAGAAAAGCAACTCTAGAAGAGCTGCAGACAGTCCACTCTGAAGCCCATACGCTGCTGTACGGCACAAACCCGCTGAACAGACAGAAACTGGACAGCAAGAAACTTCTAGGTATTGTCTCCTTCCTGGCCTCTAGCATTCACACTAACGTCCTCAGCGCTGATGGGCACTCACTTGGTGGTAGCAATAGGAAAGCATCCCCAGGAACTAAGCAGTTGCCAAAAGAATCCCTCCCATCTCCATTCAGCATCTGCTTGAGAGCAGTACAAGACACATCTCCCTTTCTTCAGGTAGATCCCTGAACCCTAGATAGCTAAAACTTTGATGTCTTCAAAACCTAAAAGGACATTTCCCTGAGGAGGAAAGGCAATTCAGATGTTTTCTTTTATCCTTGGACACTCTTCTCTGCATGGGAGAAGTTGTCCATTGCTAGGTAGGAACTGGAACACCATAGTAAGGACCTGCAGCACAAACCAGCTGCATAGACATCAACAAAAGGCTGTCGGTTTTCTACAGATAATCTGCAAGAGAATTACAGGGGCCTCTTAGTCTTGCATTTGTTTGTTTTGGCATAAGGTTGTTTATCCTTTTCACTGGACACTGTCTCTTCTTGAAACAGGGCTCCATCTGTCATGAAATACAGGCATTTTCCCAGCAAAATATGTAGGGAATGGTTGTTCAAATAACCAACACCCCCTCCAGCAACCAAACCACATTAATTCTAACACCTCACCTCTGTGGAGTTATCATCATCATCTCCTTTTGTGCCTTTGTGATAAGCTAGAGGGGTAGTTTGGGAAGTTCTTACGTGAGGGTCAGCAAAAAGACACTTCTGGAATCTAGAAGCTGAGAAAGTTTCTTTTGGGCTTAGCTTGACTTTGGACAATATAAAAAGAGGATTAACTCGATGGTCTACATGATGTAGTAGTCACAGCAAAAGAGCTGGAAAGGTTTTGCAGCATATTCAGTCTGTACATTTGATCCCCAAAGAGGAAAGCTATTAGCCAGTTGTTTAAACATAGAATTAGCACCGTATTTATAGCTAATTGACCACCTCTTTAAAATCCAGAGAAACTTAAAGTAGACACATCTGGCTGAAAAACAGCGCAATTAATATGTAAAGTTTAAAGCATTTATGCTTTTATATCCTTGGTAGTGTAAAACTCTTACCTTGCATAAGGTATATTCACCAGGGAGGAGAAATTCTTGCTCTGCCTGGGAGTACTTATGTAGTTTTGCGTCTCCCCCATGTCTATAACAACCATGTAGAGATCAAGTTTATTCCTGTAGTGAAGAGAAATAATTCTAACCTGAGGCAATTCCAGTACAACATGTTGCCTATTTCAGGGTAATCTGCAACAAGAGCAAGTTGTCTCAAAGAGCTACATCCATAGGCAGAAGGTCAGGTCCCCAGGATCTCCACTAAGAAGGGCTTTCCAGTAGCTCTTGGCTGAGCTTAAGCCTTGTTTCCCAAACCCACTTGGCAGCATTGTAGCCTTAAGCTGCTAGCAGTGGGACTCGCTGCCAGCTCGTGTGACCACCTTTGCCCAGACAGTGGTGGAATGCCTCTTCCCACTGCCCAGTTGTCCTCCTGTTGCACATTGAGCTGTGCATGGGCCACACTGACACTTGTGCTGAGCACAAAGCTTGGAGGAAGAGCAAGCAGCTTCGCACCATTCAGTTTGGCTGGCAGTCAGCAAGGCAGAAGAAGTTGATGGCTTGAAAGACAAGCAACATTAAGGCTTTGAGAAAAACAGAGAAAATCTGGAGGGCTTATTTTGCATCTGTAAGAGTTATCACATCACTTTCTGGGCTTGCAGATGAGCAAATCATCCTCAAAGTTCTGTAGGTTTATAAACTGGATCCTGAAACAAGAACACGCTGTCTCATGTCCATCACCACCCTATGTGCGTGATTCGTACATGTGCCTGGCTGAGATGTCTGCATAGCACCCAGGGAGAAGTTCTGCTTTGGAAGCAGGGTAGGAAGGGTGATGCTGGCCCTAAAACCGGTTTATTAACTTGATGAACTTCCACAGTGCTGGATCTGAGCAAGGGTAACAGCCAGTGGTGTGCTGGGGAAACCTCCCTGCCAAAAAGAGATGAACAAGCCTGGAAGCATCCCCTTCTTCAGCCTGTTGAGAGTTTAAAAGGCTTTTAAATTTACAAAACAGCTTTCTGGGGTTCTTTTAAATACATTAGAGGTTAAATGTATGACAGGTTTGAAGTCTGAGACCAAAGCTTTGTGTGAGGCTCACATGCAAATAGAAGTTTGTTAGACCTGAGTGCCTTGACATATGTAGACTCTGGTGGCTGACTCCATGTAAACTCTTTGCCTTTGATATGTCTATGAGGAAGAAAAAGCATGAGAAACCTCAGCCTAAAAGGAAGAGCTTGTAAAGCTGGGGGATGAAAACACAGGATGTTTCTTCTTAAGCTTCTGCAAATGCTAAGGGGGATATCTCTTCATCTGGCAGTTCTTTAAGAGAAAGCAGGAAGGGGGTAGATGGGTCAGGGGGTTCAGAATTGTAAGCAGGCTTCCTTGTGGCTCTGCTGATTATTTTTACTTCTGCACTTGTCCTGTAGCTCCCTACTTCTGAGTCACTTAACGAGTGCTGCTCTTTACATCTGTAGAAGAGACTTTCAACAGAAGCCCAGCGCTGATGTTGAAGTTACTTTCCCCACATGGACCCTGAGCATCACAAAGATCTGCTTTGCTGTGGTTTATTGACTGGTTTTGAACGTGGTGGCCTTCAAGACAGGTTGCCCAGCTCTACCCCTGGAAGTGTTGCTAAAGCCCTTGGAAGTCTGAGGATGGAAAATAGGAATCCATCTCTCATTTGGCAGTGTAAAGCTTTGGAACCTGTTGAACAAGTTTAAAGTTGGGCAAATAAGGCTGCTTTTAATTTGGAGAGAGCAATCCGAAATTGTTTTCAAGAAGATAGATATCAAAGTAATGGCTGGATTAGCAGTGAAGGATGTGACAGGAGGTCTGAGGCAGGATGATCTAAGAACTTTCATGTGGATCTAATCAGAGAGTGAATCTTGCTGTGCACTCAGATTAATAATATAGATGCATTAACTCTGCTGTCAGTCACAGGGGTAACGTATATGTCTGCAACGCATTTGACACCAGCATGGTTCTCAGCAACCTCTGTCTGCTGTCATGTCTAATTCATGCTCTACAAAGCTGGTACTTAGCATTTAAGGGAATTTATTCTTTCAGTATAGACATGACCAGGACAAGAACCTGGTTTGGTGGCAGAAAAATACAATTCAACCAGTTTTATGTCACCGTTCACTTTAAATAGGTCTCAAGCCAATGAATCTTGGGCAGTATACTCCAGATCTTTCACAGTGTCTGCATGCACAGATTTCCTTCTCCCTGTTTGCCTGGGGTGTGTAGGCACGTGTACAAGTCATACACGTAGGTTGGTGGTGGATATGAGACAGCTTGTTCTTGTTTCAGTGTCCAGTTTATAAACCATGGAGGATGATTTGCTCATCTGCAAGCCCAGAAAGTGATGTGATAATTCTTACAGATGAAAAATGAGCCCTCCAGATCTTCTCTGTTTTTCTCCAAGTCTTAGTGTTGGTTTTACTTTTTTAGTTGGAACATGCTTTACCACTGGTTTATTTTCTTGTCTTCCTCTTTCCTGTGCTCCAAAGTCTTCTAGGAACAGCAGATGACAGATAATTAGGGTGGGTTTATGATTTCCTATCCTCTTTCAGTTGAAAGGGGTTACAACGTTCATGCTGAGCAGTTTTTGGTAGCATCTCAGTCATTTATAGTCAGCACGACTGCTTGAAACGTAGGATAACACACAAACCTTGCATAAAAAGCAGTCATTTATAGAAGGCTTTTATATTGGGAAGGCTTTTAAACAAGCCCAAGTGCATACATTGTGTATGTGTGCATTGCAGTGGGTTGGCTGTGTGTTTTCTGAGAACTGTGTTTGGAAAGATTGCAGCATTGCCATCAAATTGGAGCAAAATCTCGTGAACTTTGACTTCGTGACTTACAGGGTCCTTTTTTGGTTGTTTTCCTACAGGTTCCCTAACATCGATGTTTGTCAGGCTTCCTTGCGGTGGTGTCGGGGTGAGTACTCTCTTTAATGTGTAAATAATGTCCTGTTTGTTCTCCCCAGTCCCATTGGTACCAAAAATCGTTGCTTTGCATTCCAGCCAGTGGGTAATTGCAACCAGATGTCACCCATAAACAGGGTCTGCCTGGGGTGCGGGGTTGCAGCAACAGCCTCACGTGCCTTTCTTCAAAAGCAGCGTGAAGATGTTGAAGCTATTTTGGAGCACTGAAGTGTGTGTGACATTCACAGGCATGTTTTGTCTCTGGCTTTTAGGAGGAGAAACCTCATTTCCCAGGCAGTCATGTTTAATGGCTTAGAGGTTCCCTCATTTGAAAGCAACCCTTACATCCAAACAATGCTTTCTGCCTAGAATGCAAGATGTGCTTTTCATGCTGCTCGTGCTGTGTAGGTGTTTCATCTTCAGTATTTGTACTTCAGAGCTGCCTGCCTCCTCCTGCAGGTGGAAAACATATTAAGCAAATAGTGATATTGAAGGACAGTATTGGGGAAGTGCCTGTAAATAGTAAGTTGCTGCATTTGTGTCTGGGCTACATTACTGTCCTCGAATGTAATGTCTCACAGGTTATGCGGCACAAGGGAATTCAGTATTTGGCATCTTCCTCCAGGACAGTCACATGTGGATTCGGAAGGAGGTGACTAAAATACCCCTCCATTCATCACAGCAAAGCTGAACATAAGTTTTGATCTGTCAAGAATCTATCTAATAAGGCAACTTGCTCTTGTTGTTTGTTCCCATAAGACTGAAAACCCCCAATGCCATGCAAATACCTTGTGTCGAAGGTTTGTGTTGTGCTTCTTTGAAGCCTCAAAACTTGAAAGTTTCCCTTTCAAGTCAGACTTTCTGCTCTAAAGTTTCTGTGGAGGGTGACAGTCGAGAAAATCGCAGAGAGCAGGAAGGGGAAAGAATGAGAAGAGACAATAAAAGGCATTGTGTTTGAAAACTCACAGTGGTAGTTCTTAGGCATAATTGTAGCTCGTGAGTTGAATTTGGAGGTCTGGATTCTGTTATGGAAATGAACCAAAATTGTTTTCTTCCTGAGTCTTTGCAAAATCGCTGCTTTGAAAATTATCCCGTCAAAAAAGGAGGGGGAATAAAAAAGAAAACCCCAAAACAAGAATAATCGGCATTTATTCCTACCGCCATGCGGAGAGAGATTTCATTCTGTATTGTAAATATGCTGCAGCCTCCTAATTCATGGCAAATTTTTGGCTGGAGTTTCAAAGGTTTGCATTTACTCTGCCCTGCAGTCAGGCATGCCATTCAAAGCAGAAATTATCATTTGCAAATGAAGGCTGAAGGGTAACAAGTCGAGACTGTGCCTGAGCCTAGTGTGGGCCCACAAGTCTTCTATTAAATCCCAAATCAAGGCAGGAAACGCCATGGTGCTGGTATTATTGATATGCTCCTAAGAAAGATAGAGTTTGCAGTTAACTTGCTGGTTGGTTTTCTCCACAGACCCTTCAATATTCAATATTAAATAAGGCATTTGCTGTCTTTTGTCCAGTGCTTTAGCAGCCCTAGCGGATAATTCTCATGTTTTCTAGGAAAAGCTTTTTAAACCCAGTAATTTACTAATAATCTTAGAATCCCAGAATGGTTTGGGTTGGAAGGGACCTTAAGATCATCCATTTCCAAACCTCGGCCATGGGCAGGGACACCTTCCACTAGAGCAGCTTGCTCCAAGCCCCTGTGTCCAACCTGGCCTTGAACACTGCCAGGGATGGGGCAGCCACAGCTTCTCTGGGAAAAGTCTGTGCCAGCGCCTCAGCACCCTCACAGGGAAGAACTTCTGCCTTAGATCCAACCTGAACTTGCCCTGTTTCAGTTTGAACTCATCACCCCTTGTCCTATCGCTACAGTCCCTGATGAAGAGTCCCTCTCTGCATCCTTGTAGCCCCCTTCAGGCACTGGAAGCTGCTCTGAGGTCTCCACGCAGCTTCTCTTCTCCAGGCTGAAAAGCCCCAGTGTTCTCAGCCTGTCTTCATACGGGATCTGCTCCAGCCCCTGATCATCCTCATGCCCTCAACTACGTAATAGATTTATTCATAAAAATGGCTTTCTGCTGTTCTGCTTGGATTTCCTTCCCCAGTTACCTCAGTGACTATTTGTGTACTGGTGCAGGAAAACATGATCTTCACTGGGATGGGGATAAATATTATACTTAATATACACAGCCCTGCTATATATTTGTAGGGAAGATGAGGCTACTGTACCAAACCATTAGCTAGAGCATAGTAAGTGTGTTGCACTTTTGTACGTCCTGTGGATGGGTTTGAGCGTAGACCATCTCCTTTGGGGTAGAAGATCCATGTGGTGAACTCATGGGGTCCTTTCCATCCCTTTTCTTACTGTGTTTCAGAGTGTGAGATGAGTCAACAAAGCTGGCTGAGCAGCGTTGTGTGGTTATTGAAGAAGCAGAGGGAAAGCTGTAGCCTTTGTTAGCGTGCCAGTTCTGTGAGACAAGTTGCTCTTGATTTGATTTGCTATGGGAAACTGTTAGCAGCATCCCTGTAGTGGGATCTTAGCTGGGGCCATAGAGCACGCCTCGCAGGAGCAGCTGAAAACCAAGTTATTTTCTGCACCAAAGATGGGTTTGAGACAAATATAATTTCTTTTTTTTTTTTTTTTTTTGAGGAAGTCAGGAAAGGGAGTTTAAATAAATCAGAGCTGAGGATAAAACATCAGTTAGGAAGAATTTTAGTGTGAGAGGAGGTGTCATGTAAATGTGAGAAGTTTCAGCATGCGAGTACTGCTGGGAGCTGGAGTGCTTGTTGTGGTATAATGAAATGATTTCAAATTGTTCTAGCTAGAGAGTTTAACTGGTGTTTTTCTGCTGTTGCTTGGCAGGCTGTTTTCAGGCTGCAAGGTGGCCATATAGCTTTTCTGAGTGATGGAGTTTTATTTAGATTGCCACGTTAGCAGAACATTACTCATTGCTAAGTAGTCATCAGTCCCTGTTTTCTCCTCTTCTTCAAAGTTGAGAAGGTTGTGGAGAGGCAGCCCTGGTGCTGGGAGAAGTTTGTGTAGGCTTCAATTGCTTTGTAGTGGTGAATATTTCCTGGTAGTGAAGGAGCATCAGGTGTAAGTGAGGATCAGAGCACCTTCAGGACATCATCTTGACTACTAATGGTTTGTAGCCCAGATTTGAAGGAGATTTATTTCTTCCCTGTGAGGGTGCTGAGGCGCTGGCACAGGGTGCCCAGAGAAGCTGTGACTGCCCCATCCCTGACAGTGTGGTCATAAGCAAGTGTCCTTTGCTGATGTTATTAAAGCAAATGCTGATGGTCATCAAAGCAAAAGCTGCCTGCAAAGAAATAAGGATGATGTTATGATAATGAGAAACTAAATAGTGATCTAGCACATGAAAGTCAGGGTTGGATGCAAAATAATGCCTGTGGGTAGAAGGACTGGCCTGGAGCAGGTAAGAGCTCAATGACTGCTGTTGTTTTTTAACTCAGGAGCTGAGAGTGACAGGTAAAATTATGGTCTGGAAAGCTTGAAAGCATGTTCTTTTTCTGCAAACAATTGAACACATTTGTCTTACCTAGGGAATTTTATTCGATTAAAAGAATAGATGGATCTGAAAGGCAATGTAGGTCAGTTTATGGGGAAGAAGCCCATGAAGAGCTGTTAAGAGCCAGGATGAGGGATAAAGTCCTGAGTTCTTACCAGCCAGCAAGGCAAAGCAAAAGAGAGTGAAGGAGCAGGAAAAAGTTTAGACCAAATCGCTTCATCACACAACACCTTTCAATCTCTCTCTTTAAAAATGAAGTCACAGTGGCTTGAAATCTGTGAGAAAAAGGCTAAATTTGTTCCCTGGTGCTTGAAAACTCTTGTCAGTTCTTTCTCCTCACTGGTTTGCTTAATACAGTGAAGCCTTGACATCGCTGTAGCTGACACTGCCAAACCTCCTCCCATCTGCAGGCTTCTGATCATAGCAAGAAGGGAATAAAGCACAGAAGCACTTATATCAACAGATGTGAGCTCTGATTTAAGCAACAGTAATTTATTCCTACTGTTCTTCAGCAGCATCTGCAAGTGCAGTACTTGGGACGTTACCTTCACTTCTCTGCAGCACACACTCTTTCCTTAATGTATGGCTTACGTGCACCATTACCTAATCCAGGATAATTAGAAGAAGATTTTTGGGCAAGGAGTTCAAGCTTTGGAAATCAGATTTGCATCCAAACACTCAAAGACTCGATCTCATGATAGCTAATAACTTAGTTTTCTTTTGTGTGATTATTTTCTTCTTCCATGGAATGGAAATGAGAAGAAACTAAAGAGCAGGTCTTAGAAGAACAAAATATGAGTGTGGTTGTTTAATCAGTGCTTAAGAGCAGGAGAAGATGTGGTTAGGTAAAGACAACTCGCTGGCAGCACAGATAGCATGTGCTCCTGTCGCTGAGCGTGATGAGAAGGAGTGATGAGGGAAGAGCAGAACTCTTTTGCTCCTCTTAGCTTCAGACACTGCAAAGCAGCACTACAGCTTGTCTCTACCTGTCCCTAGGCTTAATTTCTTATCTGCATTGCTCTTCAGCTAAAGAAATAATGAAACCTTTTATAAGACACTCATCTCACTTTGAAGGAGCTGCACATTAGTGTATAGGAGGGTATACAGTGGCAGTAGGAACCTTATCATGTATATTAATAAAGACTTCCAGTTTATAAGGAAGGACAAAAGTCTTTTGGTTTTCACCTTGAAACATCTTAGACATTGCTCATAGAAGAGAGCCTGTGTCAAGCTGTTGACCCTTCCTGCATTCCCCCATCATTTGCTAATAATGGTACATGCTGTGAAGGTTAAGAGCCTCCAGCAGGTCCCAGGCACTGAATTCCCTCTCCCCACCTTTAAAGGAGCCCTTTCCTATGGGCTTATCTAACAGAAACAGCAGCTTCTTTATTAGAATGAGCAAGGCATTAATATTATTCTCAAGAAGAGGAGTGTGCTGACCAGGACAACTGCTCCCCATCCAACAGCCACAGATGTGGAAGACTCAGTATCTCTGACGCAGTCGTATCCTCCAGCTCAGGAATAAAAAGAGAAATATACGCTGTTGGATCCACAAAAGGCAAGAAATATGCTTCCTCTTTCTGTAAAGTCCTTCCAGATGGTAAGGCTTGATGTGCTGTCCCAGCAACAACTCCTGTGATGGCAGCTACATCAAAGAGCTCGTAGGCAGGGAAAGCCAAATAGCGTCTCGCCTGTAATGAACTTCAGAGTTCAGGAATGATGGAGGGGTCAACAGCAGCCTGTGCACCAAACAGCAGCAGCTTCAGAGCTGGAGAGCAGTCCAGCTCAGGGCCACATTAATAATATTTTCCACCATGGCAGAGTCTACTCCCCCCCTGCTGTGGAGCGCTGATGGCTTCAGTGGGACTGTTCAAACACTTACAGCCTTGCAGATGATGAAGTGCTGCCTTGGAAGAGGGCCCAGTGGTCTACAGACATCTATTCCAGGGGAGGTGGCTGGGTGTTAAATCCTTATCTTGGAGATGTTTGCAAGCGGGATGGGGCAGTGGAGAGCTTGAGGGTAGCAGTGGACATCTCTGGCTTGGGAGTTGAGTGCGGGGGCATGGCAGAGTCCTTGACTTTGGCTTCTGGATCACAGATGGAGTGCTTTTATCAAGTACTTCATTTCTTTCTGCAGAAATAATGGCCCTTTAAACCCACCCCGTCTTGCCCTCCATCAAACCAGGTTTGATGCCTGGTTTCTGCAGGCGTCAAAGGGCCTGAATGTAGCAGTGCTTGTCTCAGGCACTGGTGACTTCTGCATGCTTTATAAAGGGGAAGGCTGGCACAAACAGATGTCTGAGGAGATCCG
Source organism: Strigops habroptila (assembly GCF_004027225.2). Classification (NCBI taxonomy): domain Eukaryota; kingdom Metazoa; phylum Chordata; class Aves; order Psittaciformes; family Psittacidae; genus Strigops; species Strigops habroptila. Next base: position 5,097,909 of record NC_044281.2, read on the forward strand.
AGGATCTGTCGGTCCCTTATGTAAAGCCATGCTTCAGATATGTGAATTGTGGTGGTTTGTATTTCCATTCCTCTGGTGCCTCACGGTGAATGAAGATAGCCCTCTGCAATTCTGCGTCCATGGAAGGGGCCTGATACTCGCTGTAGCCAGGCAGAAGCTACTGGTGTCCTGCAGCATTTTCTTTCAAGACCGAGATGATATGCTTAAAGGTGGGTTAGATATGCTCAAAGATAGGTTAGGTACGTTCAAACGTGGGCTAGATACTCTGAAAGATGGGTTAGATATGCTCAAAGATGGGTTAGATACGTTCAAAGATGGGTTAGATATGCTCAGCCCAGATGTCTCGGTGCAGCTGTATCTCACTTGAACACAGACCGAGGGCACTGAGGTGGTCAGCTCTTAGCAAAAGGCAAGTAGATGTTCTCTGTTGCATAAACCGTGAGTGTCTCCTGCTCACAGATACTGGGGGGAGAGGAGCTGAGGGTGAAGACTGCTGGGTTCCCTGAGGGAATGTAGCAGTGTCATCCTGACTGCAAAGCCATGGTCATCCATAAAGTTTTTCCAGGAGTGCTGAGGAGGAGCCCAAAAACGGACCCTTGCAGAGCACTAATGCACTGGTCAGTGGGGAGGAGAAGCAACTTGGTCTTCTTGCTACTTTGATAGGGGCTTTTGGAGGGATGCGGTCAGTCAGTCCCATCTCCTGCATGGGTGCAGCACTGATCCAGGACTCCTGGAGGTGTCATGCATAAGCCAGACCCCATCATACTTCTGTTCCCATGTCACTACCTAAATTCGTGGGGGCCCAGAAGAGGCCCTCATACCACAGGTGTAGTCACTGTAGGGTTTTCCCACCAGCGCAGTGGCTTTCCTCAAAGTCTGAGACAGCGCATATATTGGCAGCATTACTGCACAGAGATGGCTTTTGGGTATCCTTCAAATGCTTTCCTGGTTTACTGTGGCTTCAAAAGCATCCTCAGGGCAGATGCTGCCAGAAGCCATCCCTGATAACAGACCTAGGACTATTTCCACTGGCTTCAGCACAGCCGTGAAGGAGGTGGACCAGTCTCCTACGGGGCCACTTGCATCTCCATGCAGCTGAATGAGTAGACTGGATGCCAGACAAAACAAATCATCTCTTTCCTTCCCCATTGGCATTGTTCCCGTAAATAAGCTCAACATAGAGTCATAGGTGAAAGATAGCTGGTGATTCTTTGCATTGAGACATGTTGCATGGGTCTGATGACATGGATGCAGTGAGGAGACCCAGAGCTTCAGCTTGGAAACACCTTCCAGGAGCCCTCCTTCTCCCTCTGTTCTCTGCAGAGTCACAGCCAAGTGGCAGTAAAAGAAAGAACAGGGATTTCATCACTTGTCTGCACTTACCTTGTTGGGATGAATGTGGTAAAAGCCAATGCTTCTCCCTTTTTGTTGCAATTAGGACATGATCTCATAGTGTAATGACCTGGGGATGTCTGCAGAATGCCTTGCTTTGCCTCTGGCCTGTTTTGCATGTTTGTGGGGAGAAAACCATAGAGGATGGTGGTCCTGTCAAGTATGGGGCACGGAAATAAATGCCTGTAGTCAGCAGCTCGATGTTGAAGGTCTGTTGTTAGCTTTGATGAGACAGGGTTGAAAGGATGGTTCCCCGGGGAAGCTGCTGGCAGCGTAACCTTATCCTGGCAGTTCTGGGCAGACGTCTTTTAAACATCCACTATTAAACATCTTTCTTTATTGTGTGTGGGTTTTATTTTATAGAATCATTGAATGATTTTGTAAACCGTTTTATTTCATCTGGGTTCAGTTTCCTCCAGCAATTAAGAGAAATACTGATACCGTGGTGGTGGTAGGAGTTACTGGTTGGAGACACCTGTAAATTTACAGTGCTGGAGATGCTGAATTTGCTCCTCTATTACAGCATTGACCCTTTAGTATTGCAGAGCTGTTGGAAATGATTATCTCTTGAGTGTCATTTGGTTGGCTGGACACTCAGTAGTGGTGATGTTACACCACTCCTACCAGTAGTGAGGTCCCAGCCCTGGTACCGCCAAGATCAGTTGTGCAGTTTAATGCGTTTAAAATGAATGCATTTAAATTGAATGTATTGAATGCATTTATGCATTCAGTACAGAAGAAGAAGTTTATAAACTGTGGGTCTCTGTTTCCTGGCTGTCCTTGTTGCTCCTAAACGTGGTTCCTGTGTGTCTCCCTTAGGTTGACAGTGACACCATTTGGAATGAAGTTCACTCGTCTGGTGCCGCTCGCCTGGCCGTGGGCTGTGTCATTGAGCTCGTTTCCAAAGTAGCCACAGGAGAACTGAAGGTTGGTATGAAGATAACACTTGGCTTTGATATAGGTTCTGTACAGGACTCTGCTCAGGGCTGTGGTATGCAGGAGGTCCAGTTAGCTTCCTTTTAATGGCACCATCTGGCTTTAGTCATAAACATCCTTGAGGATATCAGCAAGTGAGCAGCAAACTCCTGGGGAATGTTCTTATGCACCGATTAAATGTACGAAAGAAACCAGAGCACCAGAAGAAATCACTGTTCCAGTGTTATCTGAGGGTCTCGTTGTTGCCTTCAGCCAGCCCCTTTGCTGTTTCAGTGACCTCATGCAGAATTTCTCTTTCCCTTGAATAGAAGGAAATGCTGCACCAACCAGTTTCTGCACAATTCATGTGGACATTTTTCCCCCCTTCAAAACGCGGGAGAGTATCATCCACTTGTGAGAAAACCATCAAGAACAACTACACAGTTCCAAAGCAGAATTAATGCTTCCGTTCTTGGTGCTCTAAACCTTCCTTTCTGCCTCACTTCTTCCTTTTCTTATTTTTCATGGGTAGAATGGATTTGCTGTTGTTCGGCCTCCGGGTCACCATGCAGAAGAGAGCACACCCATGTAAGTATGCATATGTGCTTCCGTGTTTGTCTGTTGTGTGAGCTGCAGCTGGAAATTAGGGAGTTTGTTACGTTTTCATTACAGAATGTCTTGCTTATTGATGTGCAAGACAGTTTTATAGTCAAAGCTCCCAGTAATTCTCTGGAAGAGGGCAAGATCCTGCTTAGTGGTTTCAGGTGGATATTTTTGAGCCAGAGTCAGCATTAGAGTCGTGCTTTGAAAAAGAACTGATGCCTTTATTTGCTTTAACCTTGTGAATTGTTTTAAATTCCATGTTGATGGCTTGTCCAATGTGAAGAAAACAAGGGGACACAACTAACAGTAGTAATAGCAAATATAACTATGTCCTGTGGTCACAACACTAAATTAGGAGAGCGTCAGAGTAGGAGGGCTTCACATAGCAAAAGCTCGAGTTGACCATTTTGTGTATGTTTAATATAGCAGGGCTTTTGCCATCAGACTGTTCTCAAATCAAGGTCCTGTGCATAAATCATGTTGGCTTTTTATATCTGGCGTAACATGTGATGAAGTTTCATGTCTTGGGTGCTTCAGCGCTCTTTGGTGGGAGATGAGTGCTCGCTGTTGAGTTCTCCTTGACCCAGCATTGAGCACATCTATCTTCCAGGGAGGGAAGAAGAGTTAAGAGCAGGCGAAATCTCCTCCAAATGTGTTATATCGAGATGATAGATGCACTGGGACCAAGGAAATGTAGAATTAACACCTCTCCTTTTCCTCTCGTCACCTCCAGGGGGTTCTGCTATTTTAACTCCGTGGCAATCGCAGCCAAGCTGCTCCAGCAAAGACTGAACGTTAGCAAAATCCTTATAGTGGACTGGGTGAGTAAATGCCTGTTCTTACCCTCCAGGACAGCAGGTGGAAATTGTTCTGGGGTTTTTATCTTGCAAGGGCAACCCTGGCTTTGTCAGACAGGGAAAAAGAAAATGTTGCCCATGGTTTGCAAGCCAAAATTTGGGGTTTTTTTCAAGTCTGAGGCTTTTTTTCATTGAAGTGTTTTCATAAAAGAAAAATTTCATAAAGGGTCCATAGTTTTCAGAAGTAAATTGTAATTAATAAGAAGTTGCTTTCCAAAACAAGCCCATAAGACAGTCTCTAGGATGGGTAACAGCAAAGCATGCTGGATTTTGGTCCTTTAGTAATGAAGGTTTTGACCCTAACTGTTATGATCCATCCCAGCTTTCCCTTCAAGATGTGAGGACCAGTTACTGAGAGGGACAGGCTGTCTGGCATGACTTGCCCATGGGTCTGAATGCTCTCAGCGTCCTGCCTCTAGGCCAGGCAGTCAAAAGTGATCTCTGCATTGGAATGAGATGTATTTATATGGTTGAGAAGGCATTTGAGTTGCCGGGTATCAGTCATGAGTTTTGATGACATTGCTGTATATCTCCCATGGGCTAGACCCACAGGTTAAAATGAATGTCTTTGACTTTTTGACCCCCTGGATGGACATCCTTTTTCTCACTTCCCACCAACTGGTTTTCATGTCAGGAAGGGGAATTTGAAGACCTGTCTTGTTATAGACCACGTTTCTGTGCCAAGTAGAAATGCAATAGGGGATCCAGGTAATAGATTTGTGTTGTTTAACGTTGTTGGGTCCAACACAAATTTACTGGACACTTGTATCGGTGGTCACCCCACAGACCCATTAAAGATGCAAATTTGGAGTAACTCATGAAGTGTCTCTCTTCACCCCTCAAGATTGGTATGAATACAGTTCTCTCCATCCAAGTAAATTGAGCCTATCCTTACTTTTGATTCACATTTAAGATTGTGTTTACCCCCATTTATCCCATGTGTTAAACAAGGAGTGTAACCTGAAGCCAGCTGTGCAAAGCAGGTTACTCTCATTTCCAATCAGCTGCTTCAGCTATAACAGAGAAGCACAGAAAATGAAGCACAACAGCAAAGAAAACCCTTCCGAGTCTCAAGTTTGATGGCTTTAATCTGCATTTTTACTAAGGTACTAATCTCCCTCATATAATGCAATCTCTGTCCCTGAAGGATGTTCACCATGGGAACGGTACTCAGCAAGCTTTCTACAATGATCCTAATGTTCTTTATATTTCACTACATCGCTATGATGATGGGAACTTCTTTCCAGGCAGTGGTGCTCCCGATGAGGTAAGAGCATGGATTGGCATAGCATCCATCCGTGTCTGACAGGACCGGCTCTGGGCTGTGATTCAGGTGCCTCCCAACATCTTAGGGAGGCTCTGCCAGGCTCCTGCCTGCTCCCATGCTCATGCTTGTTAGTGCTCCTTTGGGAGTGTGTTTCTTGGGTTTATGTGTTTGGTGCCTTCTTGTCCAAGTCCTAACAGTCACGGATGGTAGGATTTGAGCACTGGTCACTTAGGCTGCTGGACCAATTCCAACAGTTCCTGGTGGTGTCCTCAGAGCCTGCAGCGGAAGGGCTGGGCCAGTGAAGTTGGAAGGTCTTTATTCTTGAGCCCCGGATGAATGCCTCTACATCCATTGCATCCTTCCTTTCCCTCTAGGTTAGCAGGACATACTGCCCTTCCAGAGTGATTTATCAAAGAGAAATGATATGAAATACTTAGTTTTGGATACTCTGAGGCACACCAGATTACATCTGAAAACTAGAGTTCTGGCCACGTCAATTCTATGTTTTCCAATTCAGCAAACATCCATGTTGCCATTTTGATTCCTAAAGAAACTCAAACATAACCTGATGATCTTAAAGGTCTTTTCCAACCTAGTTGATTCTATGGTTCTATGACACTGCTTCATTCCCTTGTTTGTGTGCTGCTGTTGTAGTGAATAAACAGCAGTCCTTTGCAGCAGGCTTAATTTCTGCTTCAGGATATGTAAAGGTCTCAGACCTACTTTTTGGCTGACCTTTTAATGATCTCGTAATCTGTCTTATAAAGTACCTAATATTGTAAAAGAAACACAAGACTATACCATCCACTCCAGATTTAACCATTTGTAGTATTTTTTAATGTGTCATTCCAGAGCAAATGAAACGATGACTACAAACCAAATTCAGTTAAAGCAGCAGATGGCTAAATAAGCCACTGTGGATGGGTGAATCCCCTGTGGTTTTTATACCAGTGATATTTGCACTAATACAAGGGAGAATGTGCACTAAAAGCCCCGCAGCTTTATCTAGCCTGAATCAACTGCCTAATTATTGTAGATCACCTTAATTTTTGCTTTTGTTTTCAGTTTAAATTCTGGTTTCATTTGCAGACATGTAAAAAGCAACCCCACAAAACACAGACAATGTGTGTAGGAGCTCAGAACCCTGTGCTCAGGCTGCTGCAAGGTCCCTGCTTGATGAAGGGACTGATTACAAGCTTTTGTGTTTCGATGTGGATGGGGAAAACATGGCCCTGCTTCTTAGCAAATAAATTCCTAGAAACCCCTTGTTTATGTGTTCAGTTTTTCCCTTTCTCAGGTATTTTCAGTCAGTGCAGACAGGGAGTTTCACAGGACATGCAAGGGTGGGGATGTACTGACATTTACCACCCTGATGGCCCTCAAGCAGTGAAAATCTCTGTGAATCATATTTTTCCCCAGCAGAGGGGGAGCTCACTCTGATTAAAACTGGGTTTTTTCCCCCGGTTGCAACTGCAATGAAATACAGAATACGCTTCTGGATGAAGCTGAAAAAGATATTGCATGTTACACGCTCTGCTGCAAACAAGGAAGAGGAGCCAGTTGATGAAGTGGTTTTTGGGTGAGCAGGTCCACAACTCCTGTAAAGACCAGAGCATGGAGGAGCTTTATTTTCACTCTTTGTTTTGGGGACCAGGTCACTTTAGAGGGAAAAATTAACCTTGCTGCTACCAAGCTATTGAATCAAAATCCATATTCAAGTGGAAGAATATTAAGACAGCATCCATATTTGTAATTCAGAGTACAATCTCCCTTTTTCAGGTTGGCACAGGAGCAGGAGTTGGTTTCAACGTTAACATGGCCTTTACTGGTGGCCTTGATCCACCGATGGGAGACACAGAATACTTAACTGCTTTCAGGTAATATTGAAGTTTTCCTCTTAGAAACTTATGTTTTTACCTAAACTGGGTTTCTTTTTCCTTGCACAGACCTCCTTAATCTTGACTTTCTCTCTTGCTAAGTTTAGAAATACGAGATTTATATCCAGTTGCTGTTCCTTTTTGAGTACCAGCATAAAAATAAAGCTGAATTAAGTTAAATCGCATATTTCTGGCCACAAGTGTGCCTGTGGTATTAAGGGATTGACATACTTGCTGCTCAGCACTGATTAACGCATGGATGTAAAATGTCAACTGATTTAAGCTCTTCTGGTTTTGGTTCAAAATCTTTTTACCTCTCTGGGGTGAGTATTTGTGTGGGTAAACCCAGCTAATGGGGAGGGGAGTCCAGAGAACTGGTCTGTTCTGTCATCATCAGGGACTTTAGTGGCAGGACAAGGGGTGATGGGGTCAAACCTAAACAGGGGAAGTTCAGGTTAGATCTAAGGCAGAAGCTGTTCCCTGTGAGGGTGCTGAGGCGCTGGCACAGGGTGCCCAGAGAAGCTGTGGCTGCCCCATCCCTGGCAGTGTTCAAGGCCAGGCTGGGTTTGTGCTTTTCTTACCGGGTTCTGGTTTCTCCTCAGAAGCAGCATGTTGTGTGTTATGAATAAAAATACAACCATCTTTTAAATAAGTGTTACCCATCACTCACTGTCAGAGTGTGAATGAAGGTAAGCAAAGCTGTGGAGTTGAATTCATGTGTTGCTGGGATATCCTCATTGATTAGCAGTAACAGTAAAGCCAGATATAAATCACCGTGCTGGGTTGTACAAGCATATCCAAGCATGCTCAAAAAAACACCTGGCATCATTTGATTCTCTAATTGGAGATAGGGATGAAGCCACTTGTTGACTCACTTGTTGATGTCCTGCTCACAGAAGCATGTGATACCTGAGGATCAGAGGGAGGTATCTGCAGGGAGTCCTTTGATCTGATCCTTACTTTCTTCCTCATAGCAGCATCATTAGAAGAGATGCATGAAGCAAAACACACATTAGCTGATCTACAATCATGCACACCCAGGTTGTGGTCTCTCTGAGCAGTGTCACTATGGGAGCACTGCAAGAGTGTTGGCTGAACATGTCTTGCTGCTCTGAGTGGCTAATGGGCAAAATACCCCAATGGGGCAATGTACATCACTGGCATTCTGGGGCTGTGATGCACTTGCTGCCCAGAGCTTCAGAGAATGGGAAAAGGAAGGTATTAAAACTAACTATGGAAGCAGCATAATACCAAGGTGAAATGAAGGTGGATCTCTGGGTGGAGGAGAACTTGTAAGTAATGCAGTAATGAATAGAGGCCGCTGTGAGACCACACTTTCCTTTCTGATACTCTTTCCAGGAAAACAAATCCAATTCTCTGACCTGCTGGATATAAAGGCTTTATTTTTCTTAGACTGTCCTGTTGTACCAGCTGCCTCCCCTGTGCCGCGGGTTCATCCTCTCCAACTGGCATCTTTTTTAACAGTTCTGGGTTGAAGTGGTTTTCAGACCTCAAACCAGATTTAGTGCCCTTTTGGCGACCACCCTGCTTACATTCACAGAGACACGCACTTGCCAAAACATGAAATATCGCCTTCGTGGAAGAGCATTAAAAATCTGGGAGCGTTATTTTCTGTCCTTCCTTGTGCACGTATTTGTATTCCATTATAGAGAGCAAAAAGAGCTTTTAGTCTTCAGCCTGCCATTAAAAAGCCTTCAAAGAACGTGTACAATTTAAAATCACATCTAGCCAAATAAGTGTCATTTGTCTTGCTGTTTTATTCCTGTTACGGGAAAGCAGCACTTTCCTGCAAAGTGGAAGTCTGTTTATCCCAGCAGTCAACAAGACTGATCTCTTCATTAGAAAGAGAACGCATAGAAATATGTGACAGAGTGACATACATGCTATTAAATACTAATTGAGTCTCAAGGCTGCTGGAAAATTGCTCCGTCTGCACAGTAAGACCTTTGCCAGCCATTCCTTAACAGGCACTGGTGTCTTTTTGCCCAGAGACTGCAGCTATTTGGGGAGCATATTTTGGAGCTAGTCACAGCCCTTATTTTGGAGCGGGGGGATGTTGGGAAGCTGAGGGATGTTGTGACTCATCCTCTTAGGTAGCACTTCCCGTAGTCTGCCCCATGTGCACACCTTCAGTCAAGAAGTTAAATTGGATGGGTTTTTTCATCTTATGCCAAGTCTGGTCATGATAATACATTATCAAGTGACCTTTTTAAATCTTAACCAGCTTCTTTGAAAAACATTTCCCTCCCCCCCCCAAATCTTTCTATTGATTTTAATGTAAAATAATGCTTTGAAGTTCACAATTTATAGTCTTCTGAGAGTTAGAAAGTGAAGGGAATGGGTCATATATCCTCTTTTTTTCCTCCTTCTTTTCTTGTGTTAGCCCCTTGAGACAATGCATGCCTTCAAGGCAGCACCTTGTTATTCCACCCCATCGAATGCCACGTTGCATTTGCTGGGGATCAAACCGAAGATGAAGAAAAGATAAGAAAATTGGCCATAATGAACTCCAGAAGCTGCAGGCATTTTCACCATGAACTTGGAAACTCACAGCGGAGAACCGAGCTTTAATTCAAACCAGTCCAAATGCCAAACTGTGAGGCTTTGAAGTCTGTAGAGGAATCAGTGGAAATCCTTTGAGCTAGGCAAAGATACTGATAGACTTTTTTTCAGCCTTAACTCTTGACATGCTTGTCTGCTTTTAGGGAAGAAATGCCTCTTTCTATGTAAAAACAGAGCAGAAGAAAAATAAGCAACATGCTTTTCATTTTTTTGTTGTATTTCAAGATGAGCTGGTGTATGGGTTTGATAAAAGCATGTGCTCTCACGACTAATAATTGCCCTCATCAATGTCTTCTGATGTGTGAATAAATAACCCGAATGAATCCTATCACCCCCACACTGGAAATCTTTTAGTGTCATTTTACTCTGTCCGAAGAACGCAGGGTAACTTGCATCAAGGATTTTTGCTATTGAGAAATACTCTACAGATGCTAGCTTCCCCCTGCTTGCAGTTCAGCGTTGGCTTGATCAAGACAGCCTGACCTCTTAATATTTATTAAGCCCACTAAGCCATTTCAAAAGTGAGAACAAGAGTTAATGCGAAGCGGAGAACAGCCTCGCCGCGCACTTTGTCGCTTATTGTCTTCATAACCAAGGGCTGAAATCACTGGCTGCCCTGTCTCAGGGTTGGGGTGATATCATGATTACTGTATTGGGGGGGGGGAATATAGGGTGGAGTCACCCTGGTCACTAATAAGAAGTGCAGAAGGGATTTGGGGAGTTTGCTTGGCGCTCCTCCACCCCATCGTACCTCTCAGGCTCTGCCTGGCCGAGACAGCGTGACATTCTAATTTAGCTGACCGTTGGCTGGGCAAAGGTCCCACAGCTGAACTCACCACTAAAGTATGTGGGCAATACAGATTTCACAGATTAGGCAGAAATGTGTTAAACTCTAATGTGAAAAATGCAGGGCATATGATTTTGAAAGCCCTTAACTCATCAGAATGTGTTCAGCGCTGTTATGCAGTAGTTATAGAAACAAACAGTTGTAAAATCCAGTGTGTCCGTGGGGGTTTTCTTTCTTCTTTTTACCAGGGTCTGTTGTTCCCTAACTTGTTATACAAGCAGAAAGCAGGTTTGCTTCTAGAAAGCCTCAGGAAGGTTTCAAAAGCAGGGTGTGCAAACCCGGCTAAGAGACCTGCAGTAAAACCTCAAGGACTGCAGCTAGTTCCTTATTACACAAACCCAGCAATTACTTGGTGAAATTAAATGGTATTATTTTATTCACAGGAGTTTTACTCTGAATTTACTATAAGCAGGTTTTCCTGATGATTCCAGCAGTTGTGTTGTCTCATAGAAATTTTTTTTTCCCCTACCCTGAGCTCTCCTCCACAATTATAATTCCATATACAGCTTGATTCCATGGTAGTTTTATTTCAAACACCTCAACCAGAAGCAAAAGCCAGGACTATATTTGAAAGGTCCCTCCTTCTGCCTTTAAGCATGAAATGAATTCATTTCCAATTTGGAGAGGGGATTTAGTTTTTTCCTTCAATCCATAAACCATTTCAGGAGTGAGTAAGAGGGAGGCGGGAAAGGTGATGTTTTGCCTGAAATGGTTGTTTCTGTAGTTCATATTTCATGCTCTCCTGATGCTGATTTTGTCCGCAAACTCCTTATTCCTTTTGACATAGTAAATGGCCATGACAATGGCTGCTTAGAGAAACAAAGATGAAGGCTTAGGGTCGTAGGATTAGACGTAGGAGCAACAGATAACGTGTTGTTAGATACAGATGTAGATATAAATGTAGATACAGATGTAGATATAGATGTGGCTAACAGTAGGGAAGAAGTCTCTGGAAAGAAAGTGTTCAGCCTTCTAAATTTCACCAATTTGCTCACTGAAATTGAGCATTTAAAAGCAAGAAGAAATCCTCTGTAGGATTGTTTAATCTGCCTGTCATTTATTAGGCATTTAATTGGTGACATGGCTAGTAACAGACTAAAAATTACCCAGTCTTCTGGAAAACACATCTGAAATTGTTATTTGGGTTCTTTTTCTCTCTCCCAAATGATTGCAGAACACGAGGGGTAGTTTTTGCTCTCTGCAGCCATCGGTTTAATGCTGAGCTGTTCAGCTTAGCTGTAATCAGAATGAAATGAAAGGATTTAGTTTATTTTAAGGAAGCAAAACAACCCTTTAACATTTAGGAAATGTAAACCTTTGTGTTTTAAAAAATTCTACATGGCTTGAATGAATATTGAGTGTTCCAAACCCTTTCATTCCTCAGTGAATAACTCTACAGCCACCTCAGTCATTCATTAAAAGACCCAGACAAAACCACTCACCTCCTTGATAGTCATTTGAATTTCTGGCCTTTTTTTCTAGTATCATCAAGAAGGCAAAGCCATAGGATTGTTTGCTGTTTAAGTGTTGTTTTCTCTTCAGGACTTAGCTTTCCTGTGCATCTCAGAAATACCTAGTTTGAAAGTGGTTTGTTTGCTTAAGTTTTCACATGTGAATCTATCTCTGTTGTTGGTTCTTAGTGTCGTTGGGGTTTGTGTTTTGTTTAACAATTTAAAAGGCAAAGTGAGGGACTGCTGAGAGGCAGAAGGGCTCTGGCCCTCCTGGGTCAGGTTTTATGCCCAAAGATAGAGCTGTTTTTACATACCTGGAGAGCATCGAATAGAGTTGGGACTGCAGCTTCGGGGCACTGGAATTGTGAGAAAGTCAGAAGCAGGAGAGTCTGGGTAGGAGTCATTGGATGCAGGAAAGGGTTCAAGTCTGGTTTTGAGAGTGCTCTTGTGTTTGAATGGGTTTCTGATGGTCAAGGTACCAAAAGTATCATTAACTTCCTTATTCTGACACCTTGTCATCTTGCACTTCTCTAAACACACATGGCTCCTGGGTAGGCTCTGTCCAGGACAGGCATCATGCAGCACCCATCCATGGGCACAGACTGTGTCTGTCCTCCTGGCTCCTCTTGGATGGGGGAGCACAGGGACCTGTGCCCCATGTTTCTTTAAACTCTGAGGGACCTGATAAAAATCTACTGTGTCTATACAGACCAGCACTAATAACTGCTCAGAGTTGAAGGTACTTGCTGCAGTAACCAGTTGTGGCTGGAAGGTCACCCTGTCCTACACTGGAAAAAACTCTGGACATCTCTAAACAGCTTCTAACTGCTGTGAAATACCCATTCATTTACTTTTAGGACAGAAAAAGCAGTAGTTGCTGCTTGGAGTTTATACAGCCTTGGTTCACGGTGAAATCTCAGTGCTGGCTGTGTGTTGGCTGTGCCGCTAGAGGGTATCTTCGAACCGCTGTCACCACGCAGGGACCTTCAGCCGAGCATCACCAGTACCACTGCACTGCTCGCAGGCTGTCCCTGTTCATTCATGCTTGGCTGGCAGTGGATGAGCTGATAAGAGCTTGTGAGACCCCTCCCCTGCAGTCCTGATCCAGCTCTGGAGCCAGGCTGAGAGAGCTGGGCTGGTTCAGCCTAGAGAAGAGAAGGCTCCTGAAGGGGAGACCTTAGAGCAGCTCCAGTGCCTAAAGGGGCTCCAGGAAACCTGGAGAGGGGCTTTGGACAAGGGCCTGGAGGGACAGGCCAAGGGGAATGGCTTGAACCTGCCCGAGGGGAGATTGAGATGAGCTCTGAGGCAGAAGCTCTTCCCTGTGAGGGTGCTGAGGTGCTGGCACAGACTTTTCCCAGAGAAGCTGTGGCTGCCCCATCCCTGGCAGTGTTCAAGGCCAGGTTGGACACAGGGGCTTGGAGCAACCTGCTCTAGTGGAAGGTGTCCCTGCCCGTGGCAGGGGGTTGGAACTGGATGAGCTTTAAGGTCCCTTCAACCCAAACCAGCCTGGGATTCTGTGAGCTGTCCTGCAGCCCAGAAATGGTTACTGATTTGGGGTTGCTGACAGACCATGCCCACAGCTCAGGGCTGCAGGTTTGGGCTTGCTCTGCAACCAACAGTGATCCCACACATCACTTGAGGTACTAGCAGCTCCCGTGGCAATATAATTTTGGGGTGGGGGGGAAATCTGATTATTTTAGCAGTTTTTCTTTGGTTAGAATTAAAGAGCTCAGCAGTACTTCAAAGCTCGGGGCGGGGGGGAAAGAACTCTCCAATGGGCACTCGCTTCAAAACTGCTGCTTTAGTCCTTTGTGAAGGAGGTGGTTTCTTCTTAAAATGTCTGTGGCTTTCACTCAACAGATTTTTGTTGACTGTAAGGAAAAGAATTCAAACTCTTTCAGCTTTTATGAGAATTGAAAGAAAATAAGGTTCTTTTTGCCTAGATTTCTGTGTCTGTGGGCAGGTAGGAAGATTGCAGGAGGCTCTGGGGTTACTGTGGCAATTAGTTGGCAAAACATAAAGCTCAAGACTTACTTCTTTTGGATTACGTGGTGTCTGAGTGGCCTAGAGCAGACCATACAATGTGGCATGGCCCTGCTTTCCTGCTCAGTGGTGGCAGTGGAAACTGCTTGATGGGTTTGACCAACACTAGAAGAAGCTTTATTGAGTGGTAGATGTTAATACTCCATTTAAAAGTAAACCCTGTGCATCAGCTCAGATCAGTGTTGGGGCTAGTACAAGTTGCTGACACCAGCAGATGTCTTGTGGCTGTTTAACATCATTATAGCAAGAGGTGTGAATTTTTATGGGTGTCTTGATAGCACTTGAGCAATCTCAGCACTAAACAGACCTTTTTGGGTTCACTGTTTTTTGGAGTGTCACAAAACTATACTCAATAAAAGTGAGGTTTTCATGTACGCAAAAATATTTACAGGTTCATGCTTTGGTATATTAATAACTCCATCTATTAGAAAGTTAACCTTGCCAGGAGCTATTCCTAGGCTGGGGAAGTGGGGAAATGCTGTTGTCTTCAGTACCAGCAAGGGATGGCACTGGGCAGGGTGCCTTAGGGATACATTCAAGATTCATTTATCATAGAAAAACCCCATCATTTGGAAAATACCACTCTATATAAAAGGCCGTGAGGTGGAGATTTACAACCATCCCTGCACCTCCTCGCTTTTCCACCATTTACTACAGTTATCAGTGCCCAATGGAAGACTTCAAAACAACTTTCAAGCGCTTGTGTGTAGGTAGGTACCCCGGCATGAACACGAGACGGTGTTCATCCAACAGACTTTGTTGGTCAGAACAGATTGTGGGTGTCTGCATCTCGTTCATTACAAAGCTCCCTTGCTTTGATGTTGCTGTAGTTTCAGTTCTGCAATGTTTGTGCTGGAGCTGTTAGATGAAGAAGCAACTACTTGTTCCTCTGCTCAACTTTCCACTTAGGTGACATCCTGCAGTGAGAAATGGGGTGTTTGCAACCTCGTGTTGGTTTTGAACAGAAATTGAGTAGATTGAAGAGAGAAACCGCAAGGAAAAGGCCTTTTGCTGAGAAACAACAGGCACAGACCTCTTGTTTAATTTAAATGCCAGCCTTAGCAGACTATGGTTTATGGATGCTAAGCAATTCAGGTGATTTTTTCAGTGAACAAAATGTCAGAGGATGAGGAACTGGAATTTGCAGAGGTGTATTTGGGTAGAGTATTTGCCTATGAAAGCTTTTTGCCGTGTGACATCCCCAGCCTTTCATTATGGTCAATGAAAAGTGCAACGAGGGGAAAAATAAACAGCTTTGCAGCTGCTGTAAAGGCTAAAGGAGGGATTTCAGAGGAGAACATGGAGACAGGGACTGCGAGCCATCAGACAGGTTTCCTAGATGGATTTGCAGCCTGTGCCAGCGGCCCACTTATTTTCTCCTTATCCAGTTGTGCAAAGCAAGATATGATCCCAAATGGGAAACACAATGTATGACAACTTATTTCTCTGGTCAAAACGTGAGGCTGTTGAGGAAATAATAGACCTTACTGATAAAACTAACATGAGATTGACTTTCAAACTGTACTGCATGCTGTTCTGCCAGCCAGGCAGGCTCTCTCCTTGTCAGAAGATAGGAGATGGGCTTTCCTCCTGTGGAATGATAGCACAAGGTTTGATAAGGGGTTTGTTCAGGATGGTTGAAGTGTTCCTGGGCCAAAAATAACGTGTCTGCCATTGTTAACTTTGTGTTGCAGAACGGTAGTAATGCCCATTGCCAATGAATTTGCCCCAGATGTTGTGCTGGTGTCATCTGGTTTTGATGCGGTGGAAGGCCATCCCACACCTCTTGGAGGATATAATCTATCAGCAAAATGTAAGTCATGGATTAACAAGAGCAGAGATGTGAAACTGCTGTAAACTGCTGCTGTCCTAGGGACTAAAGTACACTATTTGCAGGTTTTACATTTTGGGGTCTATCCTTCAGCTCCTTCATTTCCATGGCAAACTGTTCAGCCTTTCTCTGCATTTTCATGTGTTTTCTCCCTGTATTGTGTATATTTTGGTTTGGCTGAAGCCTTCATTTCCTTGAAGCATTGCATATTTCGGTTTTGAGTGCAAATAAGTTACCAATTCATTTGTAGTCACATCTCTGTGGAAGACAGGTCCTGAATCAGAGAGTTTCACTTGTTCTAATGGCAAATTGCAGAAAGAGGCAGTGCCAGATGTAAAAAGGGCATCTTGCTCGGAATAGTACCTTAAGTCCATTCCTTCCTCCACGATACCTGGAGTATAATTAAACAATATATACTTATATTATAGATTGTATTATAAATTATAATCAATTATAAATTTTGTTCTAATATAAATATAGTAATTGAAAATCGAGTTGAACATTTTTGTTCTCCACATTTGCAGCAACTCTACAGGCCCACAAGAACCTCTCTTTAGCTTTAGATCTGTGGTGTTTTACACCGCACAGGAGATGCACTGAGATTGCTCCCCTTAGTTATGCTATGCTTATACCTGGCACTGTTTCACTGCAGTCAGTCAAGAAGACGGTTTTTCTTGCAAAAGGATTTTATTATTACTTTTTAAGAGTTTGTTTCAGCCAGAAAACTTCTCTACAGTGAACTTGAGAACCTTGTAAGGTAGCTGAGCCTATAAACTTCCTATAGGAATAAAGTGAGATAGATTTATAAGAGACAAGTTATTTAAGATATCCAGAAACACTGTAATGAGAAGGTCTTGTTTACCTGCTTGTTGTATTTCCCATGCTTTGCTACTCTCACTTAATGTTATGGGCTCAGCCATGGATCTTGGTGCCTGGCTGTTAAATTGCCAGTTTGCAAAGGCACTCATGGAGGTCACTACAAAGCAGAAAGCAGGGAATATGGATAGAGGGGAGAAATGCCCTGGATTTTCTTTTGTTTGAATGTATTGGGCTTTTTTTGGAGGGGGGATGTTGCTTTGAGGCCATGTTCTTTAAACCCTTGCAGCTTGGTTCTGTTTTGTTTAAAGGGTAGAAATGTATTGTGTGTCATCTGATCAAAGTCCCGGCTGCCCCAGGAATTTTTATAGCGTATTATATATGGGAAGAAACGTCTGTTAAGAACTAGATGTCAAATATCTCTGGGGCACTGCGATGCTGCTATCGCAGCTGAAAGCACCAGCAGCAGTTTGACTGATTTCCCCTTCTCCTCCTCCTTCCCCCCGTGCCTCCCCTGTGACTGCTCTAACTTTGCATCTTCCAAAGCAGGGCGTAAAGTAGTCTCCTTCTACCCTCCCTCCTTCCAAAGGAGATATTCACTGCTATGTTTATTATTTATTTTATATATGTTTATTTCTATTATCTTTATTTATATGTATTCCAATTATATTTATTTTATATATATTTATTTCAATTATATTTATTTTATATATATTTATTTCGATACCTTCAAGGCCAGGTTGGACACAGGGGCTTGGAGCAACCTGCTCTAGTGGAAGGTGTCCCTGCCCGTGGCAGGGGGTTGGAACTGGGTGAGCCTTAAGGTCCCTTTCAACCCAGACCAGGCTGGGATTCTGTGATATTTAATATAGGACACTGAGGGGTGGTAGGGAGGATGGTGCTGCTTCTCACCTGGAATAAACTCCACTGCAGCTCATGGGGGAGATACAGATCCATCCTGACACACACACGGCTGAGCCAGTCCAGCAGGGAACCGTGGCTGGAATTCTGCAGCGAGCATATTAAAATCCAACCTGGCTTATATTATGCGTTGAGTCCTTTCAGATCCCTTGTGGTTTTTTAATATGATGTAATTCCTCTCTATAATTCTTTGATCCTTTGCCAGGAGCCTGATTCCAGCCGCAACCTTTGCCCTTCTCCTGCATTTCCTCTTTTCCCTCGTTACAGGCTTTGGGTACCTGACGAAGCAGCTGATGGGCCTGGCTGGGGGGCGCGTTGTCCTGGCCCTTGAAGGAGGCCACGACCTGACGGCTATTTGTGATGCCTCAGAAGCTTGTGTTTCTGCTTTGCTGGGAAACGAGGTACCAACATACACAAAAAAACAAGAGCCACAACCTCCAACTCATTTTTGTCCTTGTTTTGGGTCCTTTTGACACACATTGATTTAAAAAGTGCATGCTTGCTTTGTTTAAAAACTATCTGTGTTTGGTAATCTGTATTAGAAGGCTTGAAATCACTAGGAATTGAATTAGGGTTTTTTCTTTAGACATATAGATTGCTTTCTGCTCTTTTGAAAAGAACTAGTTGAATTGCTTTCTGAATTCACTGTCCAAGCCTGCTCTTCCTTTTGCAGACCCCCTCTCTAGTACTACAGTGTTAAAGAAAACTCTTTGCCCCTAGGTTAACGTGACTTAATTCACAACAGCCTGTGCCTGCTGTGTTAGGCAGCTTGTTTGAAGTTGTTTTCAAGTGTATTTTTAGCTTGATGTTATGTTTTCTACCTCTTTCTATCTATTGCTGTGTTGGAATATAAGGAAGCTTTCTCCCCTGTGAGGGTGCTGAGGCGCTGGCACAGACCTTTCCCAGAGAAGCCGTGGCTGCCCCATCCCTGGCAGTGTTCAAGGGCAGGTTGGACACAGGGGCTTGGAGCAACCTGCTCTAGTGGAAGGTGTCCCTGCCCGTGGCCAAGGTTTGGAAATGGATGATCTTAAGGTCCCTTCCAACCCAAACCATTCTAGGATTTTATGATAACAGCAGGGTGTGATTCCACAGAGCTAAATATTTCAGTCCTGGGGGAAAAGGAACCACCTCAATTGGAAGTCAGGGATGGCTGTGAAACCCCAGGCAGCATTAATGGCTTGTTTTGAATACCCAGCTTTGGAGGTCTGTAACAAATTCATGTTCTTAGTGGAGAAGTAGGGGCAGAAGCGGGGAAAGAAGTACGTGTGTTTGAATATCATTAGGCTGCCTCTTCAACTAAGAGATTGCCCTCCATAAAGAACAAATCTCAAAGGCCAGGGTAAGAGTAACAAGACATGAGTAGGCTGCAGAGATGGCCTCTCAAGGCAGCAGTCTCTTCCACAAGACATCTCCCTGCCTGTACTGGTGAAAGGAGGCAGTTCCTCCTGAAGCTTTCACCTGCCTTGAGGAGCACATCCAGGGTCTTCCATCACCACCTTTGCTGCAGAGCCCCTGGGGGCAGGAGCTGAGGGAGAATGTGTGGTCAACACCTGCAGGTGCAGCACCACAAAGAGGAGAAGCCAAGCAGTATTTCAGCTCGGGGTCTGCCTCCAGCAGGAGCTGACTTCTGGGAATGCTGGTGAGCCACCACGAGCAGACTTGCTCTGACTCACAGTTCAGTGACCTTCAGCCTTTCTTAGGTCTGGGAAGTTAGAGCAGGGAGCTTGGATCTGTGTGGAGGTGCAGATCAGCCTGTTGTAGAACTGCTCTGTCTTGTAGTATCCACGCTCCACATGAAGGACAACAGTGCCTGGGGAAACCTCACTAACCAGTCCAAGAGATAAAACAGCTGGGATCCATCAAAAGCATCTGCTTCTATCATCCAGCATCCCATCTCCAAGCATGCAGAGAGCATCTGCTCCTTGTGCTTGGCCGGGCGGTTCTCAGCACAGGTAACTGACCCAACATGCCAGCCTGTGATCAGCCCTTGGGACAGCCAGAAACTCAGGAGCCAACTACTACATCAGCATGGAAGCAGTGAAGTCTTTATTGCAGCACCCATCTCTCTTAAGCTGGCTGCTGATGGCGCTGTTGCCATTGCAGGTGATTCCTCAGCACCTTTGAGTGCAGATGGCTTTAATGCAGGATGCCCTTCGAAGGGGAGACAGAACAAATAACATGTGAAGGATGTTATTCCTCTTGCTTAATGTGTTCCTGTGATGCAGGCAGGTGGCTGCAGTGTGGTGTAAGGATCTGTGTGCAATAAATAAGCACCCCATCCAAGCCACAAACACATTTGGAAGTGCAAGGCTTTAGGGAGATCTCAGCCCTCACAATAGCCTGGACGTTGCCAACTGCCTGAATAGTTTCACTTAACAGAGTTAATAATGATCCTTTAAGGTGAAAAAGCACTTTTATTAATCCCTGAATCAGGACAGCTCTGAGGGGCTTTAAAATACTTGGAGGTGGACCTGTTTTCACTTTTCCTAGGTGGGCTCTAAGGCTGCGCAGAGCTCACAATCATGTTCTCTGACTTACCCACACATCAAAAAGCAGGAAACACTAGTTTTATCAAGCTCTTTTATACACTCTTTTTAACACAAGGAAGTTGGAGGGAACTGCTGTTGCTTTGTCCCGCGGCCCTTTGATGCAGTTTGATGTACAGCGTGTGAGAGGCTTTTGCATGCATGCACATGGACAGCCAGCTGCGGCGCGACGGGCTGCGGGGAGCTCTGCTGCCTGAAGAGCTGTGCCGGAGTTACACAGGGAATGGTAGGAAATGAAGGGAATGGTGCCAGTCCCCAAAGCGTCTGCGTTCACCGGCAGAGATCAAAACTCCTGCGTTATGCAGCGTTATGCAAAGGCAAGAGCCGCCTTGTTCCCAACTGTCCAGGAAATTAAAACAGAGCTTTAGCTTTGCAGCAGATTATTTTAATGTGAAATGAGTTAGTGCCGAGCGAGGTGGCTTGAAAATGAATGTGCATTGCTTTGGTTCCAAACTTAGCTGTGCAAAACTAACACGACTTCAGCATGTGACATTCAAGGCCAGGCTGGATGTAGTTCTGAGCGAGCTGGTCTAGTTGAAGGTGTCCCTTAGACAGGTCTTAGGCAGGAAGTGTCCCTGCTTGTTGCAGGGGAGTTGGACTAGATGAGCTTTGAAGGTCCCTTCCAACCCAAGCTGTTCTGTGAGGCAGGGAAGATGCGCTGATGGTTATTTAGGCCAGTAAAACCACCATTACTCAAAGGGGCCTCTGACAACAGGGTTGGAGGGCAGAGGAGGCAGCAACCATGCAGAGGTGTACCCAGTGTCAGACTCCAGGCATCCCAAATAAACAAGAAGGTGAAAATAAGCAGTGGCATAAAACCTTTGCCTAATGCCTGGAGGTATTTCCTCCCTTTTCCAGGAGAGCTGTTGTCTGTGAGTTACTTCAAGGGGAGGAGTGTGCTGTGGAAATGATTCACATGTGTGGCTGGGCTGCCTGGTGTTGCTTGCTTTCTATCAAATCAACCGAGAGGCGTTAGAAAGCTCTTACTTAAAAGATTTGTCCAGGAATTGCTTTTGCCTTCACTTCTGTCATACAGAAGTCAGTTTGGACTCGAGTTATTGCTAGAGAGGAGAATGTATAAAAAGCACAATCTGTGATTATTAAATGTGGAATGGAGCACCTTCTAGTCCTCATGAAGACCTAGCGAATGGCTGCCACATGATCACAAGAGCAGATCTCTTGGCTGGAGCTTCTCTTTGCTTTGAACAGAAGTTGCAGTTAAGCTTTGCTGTCAGTTTTGTCTATTTTTAACTGTTAAACTGTGTCTGCTGCTTTGCTGGGGAATACCCCTGGTTGGGCCTTGACCACTGTGTTCAGACACAGGGATATCTCTTGGTTTGGATCCCCAGCTTTGGAGGTCTGTGATGAATTCATGTTCTTAGTGGAGAAGTGGGGGCAGCAGAGGGGAAAGAAGGAAACAAAAGATGGGCTTGGAGAGCATCAGAACGGCTGGAAGTCTTATCTTGTGTATTTACTTGGTTGTGAGAGGACTAATCCAAGCCATTGGCCATGTATGTGAGCCAAGTAGAGTTACTCTGCTGGCACGTCTTTACCTACCAAGCAGACATCTCTGCTGTGCCAGAAGAAACCAGGAATCTCCCCACTGTCATCTGTTGTAAGCAAATAACCCCATTTCCTCCCCTTGGAAGACCTTTTTATCATTACTGTGCTGCTGCTGTTTCCAAAGGATGGCAGGAGCCAGATGAAATGGATCTTAGGGTCTTTGCTGGATCTTCAAAACCAAACCAACCACCAAAACCAACGAACTAAAAGGAGCTGTGGGTCAGTTTTATTTGAGCCCAGGTTTCTTGCAGATGAAAGCATCGTAACTACAACAGTCAAAGGTTTAATAACTTCATAAAGGGCAATAGGACACTTGACAGAAGAATATGGTTTTCAGGGGGGATCTAATGTCTCTCTTTCTGTACTGACCCGAAGGCTGCTGGGGCTGGGATGGATACAGGCAGAGCTTTCTATCTCCTAGAAAATAGGAGGGAATGCTGTCAAGCAAGCAGAGGGTTTCTCTTGCTCTCCCCCTTTTCTCATTCTTATTCCTTTCCCCTGCTCTGGCTACCAGAGCACTTTTGTGCCTCTAAAAAGAAATGGGAAACGGGATGTACTTCGTCGCTGAAGGGAGCTCTGGAGTTCCTGTCAGTCAGTCACCATAGGTGCATTTGTCCATGCTGATGCAAAGATGAAGTGGATCCCTTGGTAGTGTTGTAACCTAATGACTGCAGACTGAAAGGACAACTCTCTCCTGTGTGGTAGGAGAGCTTGAGTCCGAAAGCAGGCAATACATGCGCCTAGTTTGGACATTCCTTTTCTACATAGCAAGTCTCAAGTCTGCAGAAGCTTCTGGCTTTTGAGTGCTATTAATTTAGGAGCAATTTAATGTCTTTATTTAAAGCAGCTTTGCTAATCAAAGTGTGGGCTCAGCAGTCTGTGCTACCGCTATTAGCCAGCACCACTTAGTCAGCAGAGGTGTGTGTTCCCTGACTGATACCACTGGGATACAACAAGGACACAGATCTGGAGGCAAAACCACCTCCTCGCCAGGAGAGATTAATTCACACCCATGAGCTGGAGCATTCTGTTCTTGCAGCAGTGCAGCTTTGCCAGTGGGAACTGTTCAACGAAACTCCCCATGACACGGCCTCAGTGTGCGCTTGAGCCCTGAACCCGCCTGTGTGCTGGGCTGCACCCCCAGAGCAGGTCAGGGAGGGGATTCTCCCCCTGTGCTGTGCTCTGAGGAGACCCCCCTGCAGTCCTGATCCAGCTCTGGGGCAACAGCACAGGAGGGATGTGGAGCTGCTGGAGCGAGGCCAGAGGAGGCCCCGGAGCTGCTGCGAGGGCTGGAGCAGCTCTGCTCTGGAGCCAGGCTGAGAGAGCTGGGCTGGGGCAGCCTGGAGAAGAGAAGGCTCCTGAAGGGGAGACCTTAGAGCAGCTCCAGTGCCTAAAGGGGCTCCAGGAAACCTGGAGAGGGGCTTTGGACAAGGACCTGTAAGGACAGGCCAAGGGGAATGGCTTTAACCTGCCCGAGGGGAGACTGAGATGAGCTCTTAGGCAGAAGCTCTTCCCTGTGAGGGTGCTGAGGCGCTGGCACAGACTTTTCCCAGAGAAGCTGTGGCTGCCCCATCCCTGGCAGTGTTCAAGGCCAGGTTGGACACAGGGGCTTGGAGCAACCTGCTCTAGTGGAAGGTGTCCCTGCCCGTGGCAGGGG
The DNA here is from genome assembly GCF_004027225.2 of Strigops habroptila. Classification (NCBI taxonomy): domain Eukaryota; kingdom Metazoa; phylum Chordata; class Aves; order Psittaciformes; family Psittacidae; genus Strigops; species Strigops habroptila. The sequence goes on from NC_044281.2 coordinate 5,121,078, forward strand.
GTTGGAACTGGATGAGCTTTAAGGCCCCTTCCAACACAAACCAGGCTGGGATTCTATGAGCTGCACCCAGACCAGCACTTGGCTATTATAGCCCTGTCAGGCAACTCCATCAACATCATACTGCCCGTAAGGGTTTTATATGCAGGCTTTCACAGGCAGATCCACACCACAGAGCTTTGCTCCAGTGTAACTGGAGATGGACTTAGAGGAATAACTGACTTACAGGAGCTTCTTTCAAGTGGTATTGCCTAATTCGTCTCTCTGTAGCATAATGAAGATACTCTTAGTGTCCCATGTTCCTTGTTAAGTAAATTGGTACTAGTGCTTTGATATTTTATTGTTCTTAGCAGTTGGTAACAAAGGCAGCGCTGCCGTTGGGAGGATGGGATGTATGTTAGAGTAAACCAGAAACCATCTATGTACCATTGGCACTTAAAGCATAAGAGCAGCCAAGCCCATGAAGATACCTGCTTGTTACATGCATTTAAACTGAACGTTTTTGGGAGGCCTTCTGTGTCAACTTTCAACTTAAAATCTCAATGTCAGCAGCACGTTCTTATCGTCACCTTTTGGTATAAAGACCAAAGGAAAGAAGCCAGCATCAAAAAGCCTAAATTTTAATACCCAATTATGAGCTTTACCAGTAACTTCAAGGCAATTTCTTTTTCAAGAGTAGCAGACAGATCTAACGCTGCTCTCCTCTGGCAAGACCAGCCCAGCAGCTGGTAAGAGGCATAAATGGTGATTCAAGTTCTAGTCATGCTGAGTGTGGCTTTAAGGCAGTGTTTTGTGTTTTCTCTATGCTGAAATTAGGCTATTTACTCTTAGTGTATAGAGTTAAGAGTTAATAAATACACTGGATTAGGTTTTTATATAGTAGTCATAGTGGCCTTCTTTTATCTGGCCTGTGTAATAGTGCCTTTTCATAGAGTTTCTATCAGTGGCTGCAGCAGGTTCTGTGCTGCACAGCTGCTGAGCTGCAGCATTTTATGTGTGGAGGAACATCAGGGTGGAGGAGACTGCACTGAGTATCACAAGAGTACTTGGGAAGTCTGTGTATTTTGGCTATTTAACTAAAGGTGGAGAAATAGGAACCAGGGGGGTGAACTGGAGGCGCCTGGTCTCTTGAGATAACATTTCTTTGGTGTTCCTGTCTCTTTTCCAGCTCGACCCTCTCCCAGAAAAGGTTTTCCAGCAGAGAGCAAATGCTAATGCCGTGCATTCAATGGAGAAAGTAATCGAGATACACAGTGAGTATAGCCCCATTCACCCAGCTGCTTTCCAGCTGGGTTGCCCTGTGGGACACCCATTTGACTGCTCCATCATACTGGCAACTCCATGTTCCTTTGTCCTAGTTTCTGGGTGGTCACTGCACTTGTGACCTGGATTTGTGCAGCTGCAAGCTGGCCTTGCTGTGCATGCAAGAGCAGATCAAGCAATGCACAGCGAGCACTTGATTCAGGGAAATGCTTTAACACTTGGGGAGGAATTAGTATTAAAACCTCTAAAATCTCTGCGAAGGGCAGGCTGTCCTGCGCTTAGAGTGGACTCTTATCTCTTCAAAAGCAATTCAGGTATCTCTGAATAAAGTTAAGTCTTGTTGGATGTGGTGGCACCCATTAGTTATAAATGGATAGGCATGAAAGTTAAGCGGAGTATGGCCTAAAGTTGCTAATATTTTAGGTTTTTTTTAGCTGGGGAGGTTAAAATCACTGTAGTTGAACCTTTCCTAGGGACATTCTTGGGAGATGGAGTTACATGGGAATCCCACTACTATGTCCTGACATCTTCCCACTTCAAATGTTTGTCATCTAAGACTGGAGGGGGCTAGTCTCCCTTTTACAGGTCAAAAATTGAGCTTAGAAGACACCAAAGTTGTGCTGTGGGGGGGTTTGTTTTGGGATTTTGTTGCTTTTTCCCCCCCTGAAAAATGCCCAGTGGCTTTGGAAGTTTGAATTCCATTTCCAGATGCTGCTCTGCAGAGTGTCACCAATGAGACACTTCAGCAGCTTAAAATGAGCACAGCAAATTAAAAGGGCCTTTGAGTTAGACCCTTAGATCTGCTGCCTAGCGCAGGAGAAGCAAGTGGAAAACAAGTTCTTCTTCCCCATCTGCTGGCCTGATTGTACAGGTTCTTGCTTTCAGGCTTTGCTGGGGCTTCTTGGATATCAGCAAATTCTGTGTGTCCTGCCTGGGAGCCAATAGAACATGCTTCATTCTCTCCCTCTAAAGCTTTCCTGTGCTCTTTCCACTGAAAAAGGGTAGCAAACTGCCTACATAAAAAAGAAATACAACTTAAACTTCAGTCTTAGGTGATTTGCCCACAAAAAGAACGTGGCAGTTAGCAACTGAATGCAGATATCCAGTCCAAATCTGGACTACATCCTTCCTCTCTTCCTTATTTTTCCTTAGGGCTAAATGTTTCTGAGGGTTTTGAAGTGAAAAAGGAAATGTTATTCTATTTCAAGCACCTAAGTACCTTCTTTCATCAAGGCAGAGGGATGCTCTGCACCTCTGTGCAGCTTGGATGCTCGCCTCTGGCACTCCTTGTACATTCTGCATGGAGACCTTAGAGCAGCTTCCAGTGTCTGAAGGGGGCTACAAGGATGCTAGAGAGGGACTCTTCATCAGGGACTGGAGTGATAGACAAGGGTTTAAACATAGCAGCTCCTCTGTTGATAGAGTAGCATGGCATATAGCTCACAGGGGTCTCTCTGTCCCTGCCTCACAAGCCAGGGCTCCCTTGGCACACATTCCCAGGAACCTGCAGCTTCCTGGGACCTCGGGATAGTTCTTGAAGTGAGAGAGAGGGCAGATCAGGGTTGCATTTTGCATAGACGTGATGAGTCTTCCCCAGGTAGTTCTCAGCCATCTCTTGGGCTTGGGAAAGTGGGAATGTGGTGCTGGACCTATAACAGCGCAGGTGACCTTACTGCCTCTCTTCCCACCTCTACCCCAGGCAAGTATTGGCATTCACTCCAGCGTTACGCCTCCACGGTGGGGTACTCCCTGGTTGAGGCTCAGAAGTGTGAGAACGAGGAGGCAGAGACAGTAACAGCCATGGCATCTCTGTCAGTAGGCGTGAAGCCGGCTGAGAAGAGGTGAGTTGCTTTCCTTCTCGTCTATTGTCCCATCTCGGAGTCAGGACGAGCTGTGGTGGGCAGCCGTATGAGTTAATCCTCTTCTTTCAGCTATTGCCCACACATTCCCCACATCTCCTGTCCTTTGTGGGTTCTCTAAAGACCTCCTGGGCTGTAGAACAGCAGTGCCATGAACGCTGTGTGTCACCTTAGTATGATGCATGCTGTGCCTGACCCTTCTGCTCCAACTGGAGCTGAGCATGGGTTTGGGCTGCGAGAGGAAAATGATTTTGCTGCAGAAGATGTTAACATTGCACAGATTGCCTAAAAACCCCTTCTTGGTGCCAAGTTTTAACTCCAGGTGAGGCAGCTGAGCACAACTGCCTGGGTGGGAAGGGGATGGGAACATAAGGCATGAAACTTTGCACCACAAGTTGTCCAGCTGTGTGTGCTCAACCCTCTTTTCTCTCTTCCCTCCCCTTCCCATCCTACCTGCCTGGCTGTGAAATCGCTCAGACCCGATGATGAACCCATGGAAGAGGAACCTCCCCTGTAGCATTCACCTTCTAGCTGGAGTTCTCCTGTTTGTTCGTCTTCTGTCTTGAAGCTCTGCCAAGAGGCTTTTCTCTTGTTACTCCTGCGTCCTGTCATGGTTTTCTCCAGAATACAGAAGGACAACCAGGTGTAAAACAAAGCAACCGAAAAAATCTCTCCATATCTATATGCGTCTACAGTATCTATTTGCTGAAACAGAAAAATGCTGGTGAAGAGCAGTAAAGGACTGACACTGGGCACTTTTCCTCTGGTCCTCACTGGGAGCAGAAAGAGGAATAACGCCCATGAAGTCTTTGGCAGAGTTGCCATAAGAAAAAAGAGATAAGAAACATAAAATCAAAGCAAAGATTCAACACCACATCCGAAAAGAAAACAAACCTTTACAGTAAAACTGGTGCTTTACAAGTTGATCACCCACGATTCAGCAATCTCCGCTTGAACCACTCGAACCCATCGTGTAGTTTCATTTCTTGGATTTTTGAAATGGCTCTTGCCTGCCTGTGAGTCAACGACGTGCTTGTCGAAAGCAGAACAATGGGAGATGGTGTATTTTTAACGGGGAGGGACAGGGAAAGAGGGACTCATCTTACATCGAAAGGAAAGGGAAAGAGAAAGGGGGGAAATGGTAGCCCAGATGGAGTCGGCTTTATGTCTCCAAAGCCATCTGAAGATGAGTTTGTGCCTTTTTTTTTTAATTGATGGATATGGTGCAGCTGGATTTTCTGAAGTTTGAGGAACAATGCCTTAAGTAAAACAAACACACACAAAAAAACACTCACAAAGAACTCACAGCAGTTCATGAATCGTTGTTTTTTTCCTCTGGTTGGGAAAGCCAAGAACTGCCATCAGGAAAGACGACTTTTTGGCTTGTGCTGGCATGGTGGTGGGAAGCAGGCATCAACTGAACAGAGCGTCTCCAAAAACTCTCTCCAAGTTTGGATTTGTTTTGGTTTCTTTCATTGCTGTTTCAAAAAAAAAGAAAAAAAGGATAAAAAAGAGAAAAAAAGAGGAAAAAAAAAAAATTAAGGTAGTTGCCAAAAAAGTGGCAAATACTGTTGGGTCTTTGAAATTCAGCCATTTTTAAACCCAATTTTCCAATGTTTTCTCTCTTCTACATTCTCTCTGAATTGAACTTCTCAATTTGGTTGTTGAAGCATGTATTAGACACAACTGCAGGATTTAAGACTGGAATGCTTTTTATGAAAAGCAACTAGCATGAGATATTGCTTAAATTTTTAGGTATAACTATATCTATGTGTATAATGTATATTCCAAATGTATTCCAAGCTTAGAAAACCGGATTCTTACGGAGAAAAAATATTTATGATGCATTTATAGAAAACTACGTTTAATAAATGCATACTATAACAGTAGCCATTGGAAGCTCCCTAGAGAAAGCTTTGTGAATTGGAACGTAAAAGGTGCTTTTGGAAAAGGATCCAGGTTGAAACTCGAGGACTTTTGAGATGACAAGTTGGGAAGTGTTTCAGAAAGCCAACACGTTAAGCCACTGGGCAACTACCCTAAACATTTGTATTTTAATTTAAGGTTTTTAGTTGTGATCCTTTTCTATCAAAAAAAAAAAAAAAAAAAAAAGAGAGGAAAAAAAAAGAGTTTTTTATAGCAAAGACTATGAATTTGATGTTAATTTTTATATCAAAACCCTCCAGAAGCCTTGTTTGTGTGACTCTGACATTTACTTTCCATTTGGCAGGTTTCGTTTCCGAATGGCAATAGCATCTAAACCCCTTTTTTTTCTCCCACTTTTCTCGCTTCCACATTATTTTTCCTTGTTTATTTTCCTTTTGGTTTGTCTTTTTCTTGAGTCTTTTGGACAGTGAGCAGCTTTCTGCAGGCGTAAGGAACCGTGGCAGAGGTTTATTTTCCGCAACGGGTGCGTTTTAACAAGGAAGAGGGAACCGGGATGGGCTCTTTTGTATAATGATACCGCCGACTGTATATTTCCTCAGTTCTGTTATAGTAGCTATGTAAAGAAAATAAGAGTTTTTCTTACCTTCAACATAGTAGTGTTCCCATGAGTGATGTCTTTGTCCTCCACGTGGATCGGAGCCAGGATTACAGGCAGCTCCAGGTGCTGCCTACCATTGGGAAAGGCTTGTGGGACACTCATGGGACGGCTGGCATTTTCTCTCCGCCGGACAGACGGACACGCAGACATGCACGCACACCTCCCCGTGTCCTCTTTCTCTCTCTCTTTTTCTCTCCTCTTCTTCTTCCCATAGCTGGTAGGGTTGGAGAACTTCTCCTGAAGGTATTTTTGCCCCCCTCCCCTTTCCTGCAGACAGGAAGGGGAGAAGCAGCAAAGCCCTGCCGCGAAGAGTTGGAGCAGCTTAGAGGAGTCCGGATTGACACGCGTGCCTTCTTACAGCAGTGTAGGATAGCACACACCCCTCCTCCCAACAACCAAGGGTAGCTTCTCTTTTTAATTCTCATTTGATTCTGTTTCAATGATGACTGACAGGGTCGCTTCCAGTAACTTCCTTCCTTCCAGTTCTCGAAGCAGCCACTTTCATTCCATTCAGGACTCGCTCGCGGGAGGAATTGGAAGCATTGTGAGCAAATGCAAGAGGCTTTTGTTTTCTTCCTTGGTTTATAATGCAATTTACAAACCAGACACTACTGTATTTGAGGTTTGCAAACCCAAGTACGTGTTCGAGTTATGAATAGCTTCGGTCATGTAGGACCATCCTCAGCGTAGTCTAAAAGTAATCTTCCTGTGTCAAAACAAGATGTACCTGGAGATGTTGTGGTTTTGGGGGTTTGTTTCTTTCAACTGACCACTTTGCTGCTGTGATCTAAGATGAACCTGACTGCCGAATCTGGTGAACTGACTTTTAACTTCTCCTTTCGCCGTGTACACGCTGTGGGCAGTAACAACCATGTTTTTACACCATCGTTTCTCTTGTCAGCTCTTCCCTGGAGGGGTTTTTTGTAGTTTCTCCTCTTGGTTGTGGCAAAGCTGTTGCTTTTCTTTCTGTGTTTTCCGAGAGCCGCCTGCTGACCATGCTGAGCCGGTTTCTTTATGAGAATCAGAGGAGCTTGTCAGGATCATTTCTTTCCATCGTTTCACTCAGCTTTTGGCCAGGGATGGAAAGATTTTCCCCCCTTCCCCAAGACATCAAAGCTCATCTCCTCCTAACTCCCACCTACGTGAATTTGTTCTGCAGCGGTGCCCGCTCCCCACGCGAGGGGGGATGCTCCTCAGGGCCAGCGCAGGCTCAGAGAAGGGGAGGGAAGAGCCCTTGTTTTGAGGTTTATTCACCTTTTGAGCCATTAGCTTCTTCATTTCAGATGACTTTGCTGTGGTGGGAGCCCGGGGTGCTCCTGCATCCCAGCACGGTGCTGCCCACAGTGCATCCTTTGTACCTGCTTGGAAAGAAAGGAGCATCTTTAAATCCTCTTTACAGAGAAGCAAGGCCCAGTTTGCAGTATACAAGTAATCATTGGGGTTGGGGTTTTTTTTGAGGGGGGGATTTGTGTTTTGTTTTTTACTTTCAATACAAAACATTCCTTTTTTTAGTAGTCACAGCCATGTATTCATTCCATTCTTCCTTTTGTAAACTTTTTTGGGCCCACGTCTTTTACGGGCATTGCTATATATAAATATATAGATAAATATATATATGAATCTATTTTTTTAAGTTTCCTACACCTCGAGGTTGCATGGTCTGTAAGGTTGGCATGTCTTTATATTGTACCCAGATTTTGCACGCCAAACTTGGCAGCTTTGAGAAATGAGAAAAGGATAAAAAACTTGTGGTTTTGGGGGTTGTTTTTTTGGGTTGGTTTTCTTTTATTTTACTATTTTGGGGGGGAGGGGTGTTATTTTTTTTCCTCTCGTGGCATTTGCGGAGACGAAAGGTTGGGATGTTGTTGTCACACACACACACATATGCACCCACACAGCTACACGCGAAGGAAGGAGAGTGGGAAAGGGTTTTTTTGCGTCTTACTGAACTTAAATAAGAAATTGTGCTTTTTATTGTTAAAAATACAAAAGAAAAAAAGGAAAAAAAAAAAGATAAAAGGACTACTTAAACATTTCTCATTTTAAGAAAGAAAAAAAAAGAAAAGATGTTTATCTAGCACTTGTAACTTACCAATAATAGAGTTTATTGTATTTATGTGGAAACAGTGTTTTTAGGGCAACTACGCAGAACACACCAAGTAAAACTGCCTGTGTCATTTGGGGGTTTTTCTTTTCTCCTTTTCGTTTGGGTTGGGAGGTTTGCTTTGCTTTCTCGGCTGGGTGGGGAGGTTGGATGCAACCCTTTGGCAACAGCTAAGAGTCATTCATTCCGAGGAGGTGAATGAGGAGGACTTTCAAGAGTTAACTCTTCAGCACAGCTGCGTGAACTTTTCTAAGCTTCCTTTTCCATGATGTATTCTTGCTCGGTTTCACTTTAAGCAGTCGTGTACTGTGCAACACTGTGGTTTAAAAACGAGACTTTACAGCGAAAGGAAAACGTGTTTCTTCATTGTCACGAAGTGGGGCTCGTTCTCAGCCCGCTCTTCGCTTTGTCTTTGATATTGATGAAAAGAAGTATCCTATTGAAAGAAAAAAATAAATTAACACTTTTCTGTGCTCCATAGTGGAGGCGCTATTTTCCAATTTATGAGGATGACAAACTTATATATATAATATATATATAAAAAGTGGGGCGGAGGGGGCGGGGGGGGAAGGGGTTGAAACATTATTCACCCGAGAGCTTATTACAGATATGTAGTATCAAAAAGTTGTAACTATATTCTATTCTACTTTATACCTATACATGCTCAGTATGACGTCACCATTGGTAGCAGCTACCGGTTTACGCTGTAATTTAGACACAGTTTCACTCTTAGATTGTATGGACCCTACTTTAAGTGATGGTAGCATTCCTCGTGCTAAGTTTTCTGATGGTCCTTTCTTTTCCTTGATGGAGTTTTGGAATATTTTTCTCCTTGTTTTTGTTTGGATTTGTTGTTTTGGGTTTTTTTTTTTTATTATTATTATTTTGCCTTTTTTTTTTTCTTTTTAGGGTTCTTTTTTTCCCCTCTCTTTTCTTTTTCTCTTTCTTTATGTTTTTAACTGGCCAATGGTGTCTTTCTCTGACAGTACCGACTTCGATTTCAACTTTATTAGGAGTCCAGTATTTTGTACCACATTATGACAACTTGTTATTCTTGTGGTGTAAATAAAAAGACAAAGTTAATTATAGTACCACCTTGGTTTCTGTTGCTGAGCTTCTTTTCATCTGGTGCCTTTGAGGGGGGGATGTGAGCTTTCAGCTGCTTTAAACAAAGCGGTTTCTTGGTGTCACGGATGGGGCCTCGGTACTTGAAGTGGCTTTTTGGTCAAAAGATACCTGTGGTGTCCATGGTGGAATAGTTGGTAGAGCTTCTGCCCTGTTTCCTTGCTGCTCTGAGGTGTGTGTTGACATGTGCGTGTAGGGGTTGTAGAATGATGGAAAAAGAGAATTCCCAGCAGGAAATCTCTGAGAGCAGCTGAATTCCCCACAAAAGCCACCAGTGAGTGGAAACCAGGAAAACCAATGGAGGGAAAACCTGACATTTGGTGTCTGGCTCTGCTCTGCCTCGTGGAGATGGTACTTTGCTGGAGCTGGAGCTGGGTATGGACCTGCCTTTTCCCAAGCTGGTTCCTTCACCTCCCAAGATGTCCTTCACCTCCAGGGTAAGTCCCATTTCCATGCCTCATTATCCAGTTCTGCTCTTCCCCAAACCCACAAGATCATGTCTGTGCCCCGTCTGAGCAGATCCTCCGCGCTTGCCCACACTCTGTGGCTCAGGATCGATTCTCAGTGTTGCCTTCAGGTTAAGATGGGAGAAGCAGCATCATGGAATGGTTTGGGTTGAAGGGACCTTAAAGCCCATCCAGTTCCAACCCCCTGCCACGGGCAGGGACACCTTCCACTAGAGCAGGTTGCTCCAAGCCCCTGTGTCCAACCTGGCCTTGAACACTGCCAGGGATGGGGCAGCCACAGCTTCTCTGGGCACCCTATTGTCACCATAGACATTGTGTTAGCCCATCTGCTTGGTACAGCAGTGCAAGGAGCTGGGGTGTCTGCTGGGCTGTACAGGATGGTGGTTGAAATAGCAGGTTGATGTTTCTGCAGGGCAGCTCATGGAAGGGGTAGAAAGGGCACACAGTAAACTTGTGATCTTGGGAGCATTGCAATTCCCTTGGCAGCAAAGCATTGCAGGGACAGGGCTGTCCAGATGCATGTGCCTTTCCTCTTGGGGAAAGAGGCTCATGGCCAAAGCCCACCTAAGCTGTTGTACTTAAAGAGATCCGGAGCAGTGATCCCGTGTGTCCTGGGTCCAGCTGGGCTTACACCATGACACTGTGCAATGTCCCGCACCCTTGCCCATGACAGCAACAGTGGCACCGTGCCGTGGGACACTGAGCATCGCCTGTTGCTCCAGCTGTAGCCTGGGAAGGTCTGAGCAGGCAGAGCCTGTATCTGTAGGCAGGGTGACAGCCCTGGGATGGGGCTTGCTTTGGGACCAGGAGCGACATGGGGGTGGCAGGTAGCTGTGACATGGGCCAGCATGGCCATGGGGGTTCTTCTTGGCAGAACTTTGGGAAGGGTCTTCCGGTTCATCCGCGGGTGTGAAATTCCATTGCCAGGCGATCCAGCCAGCTCTTAGAGCCTGGAGGGCTTGTTCTGGGAGGAATGAGGGTTGTTTCCAACACAGCTTCAGTCTCTGTGCAGTGCATTTGTCAGAGGCTGCTAATCCTTTAAGAAGCCCCAGGTCTCGCTCTGCAAAGCCAAACGTGCACTTTGGGCTCTGATAAATATTCATTGCTGAGTGGTGGATTTGAGACCCTACAAATGAGGATGACGAGGTGGGGTGGGCTGTTTAAGTGCTGGGCTGGATGCTTTGGAGGGCAGCCTGTGACGAGGCTTCCTTTAGCATCCCCAGGACCTGCAGGATCTGATTATCCATGTTTGAATCAATACCTTTTCCTTCTCCAAACACACCGGTTCCAACCTCCAGGTCCAGCCCCAGGCATGCAGCTTGCTGAGGAGCGGGACCTGCTCTGTGAGTGTTGACATGGCAGGCCTGCAAATGCATCTTGATCCCGAGATGCCTTCATTTCTCACTACTCACTGTGAGCACATGGACGTAAACCTGACGCAATGCAGCAGGGAGGTTTGAACTCGGTGTGGCACCCACGCCAGAGTCTCAGTGTGAAATGATGCATTTCAATAACTGCTGCTTTAGCCATGGAAAGTTTTATAGCCAGAAATCTGTTAATCCTAAAGAAAACAGAGTTTGTGCTGCTGCGAATGTGCCCCGGTCCCTTTGAGGTGGTTCCCTCAGTGGGAGCCTGTGTCTGGGTTCAAGGGATAGATGTGCAGGCTACTGCTCCACACCGTTCCTGTGGCTCTTCCAGAGTTAGATGGGTTTGGTTTTAACTTTATTATTTCATTTCTTTAAAGGAGAAAGAGGCTGTTTCTCACTCTGGGCAGCAAGTCAAGGCTTTGTGCTTTAAATGAATGTCTCTGTAGCAGTGGGAGCGCTGCAGGGGAAAGAACAGGGTCCGGTATTAAATACACAGCCCGAGTGCACAGTGGGCAAGAGTTCAGCCTGTGCCAGCAAAACATCCTGCTTTTACAACAGGATTTGGATGTGTGCTGGGTGGAAACTTTCTCCTAGGGCTGGTGTTTGGTTCATCTCTTAAGGTCTGCTCTGAGGATCACTGAGGGAGTTGAGAACTCATTGGTTCCCCCTGCCTGGAACTTACAAGCAAAAACACCAGTGTAATGCACAGAACTGCCCTCGGGTGTCATTTGCTGTTCTCCACGGGAGTCAGGAGTGGGTTTGCTGCTCACAGGAGGGTAGGTAGCTATAAACACAAGGCTGCCCAGCTCCAGCCTGGCTCCAAAAGCTGTTTCCTCTCATATGGTCCATTACCAAGAACCCTGACTGCTCTTTTCTAGGTAAAGTTCAGCTTAGGGCTTCCCTCCGCAAAAGCAACTGTTGCTAAGCAGGGAAGAATTATTAGTGAAAACCAGTAAGTGGGAATTGAAATGCACTTGTCTTTAATTGGTAATGGCTTTAGGGAAAATAGATTTGGCAGTAATGGTGCTGGAAAGAATAGCATGTGTGCTAAAAGCTGGGTGCTTGGGGATGTTGATGCCCTCGCAGCAAGGGAATGGGGAGCCAAGCTCGAGTTCCCAGTGGGGAGAGGCTGGGAGGTGTTTCACACTGTTTCCCCTGGAGCAAAATGTTGTGATGGGTGATAGAAAGGTGCAATAGCGTGGTCATGGCTGGGAATGCAAGAGCTTTCTGCCCGAGTACGGGAGGAAAGGCTAAAGCCCAGCGGAAGAAGCAGGAATCTGCTCCTATGGGTGCGAGTGCTGTGATTTCCACAACGTTAAGGAAGAGCTGGTGCTGTTTTGTATGGGGAGCTGGTGCTTGAGGCTGATGCTCTTTTGCCCTGCCTGCAGACAGCAGTGGCCTTTGTGACATCTGTCAACAGCGAATCCAACTCCAAAGAAACATCACATATAAAAGGAATTTAACTCAAGAAGTCCTAGAAGCAGTATCAAGGGGTTGTAAATGAGCTGTAGGAGTCCAAGACAAAGCATTGAAGGAGAACACCCAGAGATCCCACAGTAACTCTACCAAGACAGAGCCTTTTAAATACCAGTGTTTGCTTCCAGGTGGAGCAATGCAGATAGCATGCAGAAAGTCAGTTCAGAGACTCTGGCAAGCCTGGTGCTGAGCAGATGAGTATGTGGTGTGAACACAGAGCAATGGGATGGAGCCATTTGTGTATGAATTAGATAGCAATTGTCCTCACAGTCTGCCATGGGGTTTGACTGTAACAAAGGTGTCCCTGCCCATGGCAGGGGTTGGAACCGGATGAGCTTTAAGGTCCCTTCCAACCCAAACCATCCTGTGATTCCATGATTCTATAGTCAATAACACCGGGCATTTTCCAAGGGAACACCCAAGCATTGGCTGCTAAGATTGTACAATGGAACATGCTGATGGCTTCAGGTGTGAACATCCTAATGTGAGTCCTGGATGTGCCTGGTAAGGGTAGGTTGGGCTCTCCAACCTGGATGGCAGAGAAATGGAAGGGTAGAAAAGACAAGGGAACTTATGGGTCAAGGTAAATAGAGTTTAATAAATGAAAGAGCTGGGAGAGTTGAAGTGTGCAAAAGCTTGGCTAAAAAGCGCTGCAAAAGAGAAGGAGGAAGGAAAAACAGATGACGAGCATCCCTGAATGGCAAGCTGTTCCTCCAGGAGCTGCTTAGGGAACAGCAATGGGCAGCAAATCCCTGAAGGTGCAGGAAAAGCAGGGCTGTGCGATGCTGTTCACAGGACAATAGAGAATGTATTGGAATAATTGTGAAGGTGATAAAACCCCAACTCTACACATTGTGGGGAGATCACAGTCTGCCTTCTGCATAACTTAGCAAAAGCAGTTCCTGCCGAGGCTTGACAGTGTATTCATGTTTCATGGCTGTGCAAATAGTGTCTCACAGGCTGTACTAATGAAAGGCTTCAGCAGGGACGAAGCAAATCTAGAACTAATTACAGGCTCTGAGAAAAAGGGGATGGTGTTAGAGTTTGCTGAGGGGCTTATTGGGTTGGGCTGTGGAATTCCTGTGTGATTGTGAGGATCTGGAAATCTGGGAAGCCACCCGGGACTTGGATTCCTTTCTTGTACTCCCTTACGCTATCCAAATCTGAGGGTGCCCAGAAAACCAGGGGCTGGAGCAGAAGCAACTGGTGCTTGGCCAGGAGACCCCCAAACCACAGCCGCAGGGACCAACTTCTCCTCTGGGACCAGCTTGAGGGCAGCACGGAGCAGCAACAGCAGTGGTCCAGGAGGTGAGCTACCCTGTGGCAGGCAAGCGTCATCCCCATGGGTCCCCTTATGCTGGGCAGCAGCCCACTGCCATCATGTGCTTTGCTTTCTGAGCTCAGAAAGGGACCACAAAACTCTCTGGCAGAGTCTTGGGGTTTGTTGAGGGCAGTGAGAACGGAGGGGGTCTGCTCTCCATCAGTGGGTACCTGCACAGGGAGCTGGTCCCGAGCATCCCACACGTCCCAAGCCCAGTGGGATGGGGCAGTAGCTGCAGCCACCCCTGGAGCAGTGGGCAGCACAGTGCATGCTCCAAGCTTAAAACACGCTTTTATCTCTGAAAGGAAAACAGACAGGGCTGGAGATGAAGCAGGAGGCTGAGCATGGGGAGAAGCAGGGAGGCCCTGGGCTCAGCGGATGGCGGTGGCTCTGAGCTGCCCTCCTGGCTAAGGCAATGCTTGTGTTTTGCAACTCTGAGCCTGGGGACAAGCCTCCACGCAAGAAACACTTCTGTGACAACGGGCTGGTTCTCCTCTGGATGTCCACCAGGTAAAAGCACATCGCATGCTTCAATAGCAAGAACAAGATGTAATGGGCCAGGTCCTGAGGAAAGGTGGTGGCACACTTTGCTCCCCTACTGCAGAAACTCTCTACCTGGTCAAGCTGCTGCTCCTCTGAAGGGGGGGATTAAGCAAAACCACCCCAAAACTTCACTCCTGCACTGCACACATGGCAGTGGCAGGGAAAACATTTTATCCTGTACAGGTCTGGTTGCACATTGATGTGCACCAGCTACAGACAGGTATCCTTCATCTAGGATGTCTTGTATAGGACTAGGAGTAAAGGGTTTAAACTGAAACAGGGGAAGTTCAGGCTAGATATAAGGAAGAAGTTCTTCCCTGTGAGGGTGTCCCTGCCCATGTCCGGGTGTTGGAACTCGATGATCTTAAGGCCCTTTCCGACACAAACCAGTCTGATTCTCTGATTCTATTTACTTTATTGTGGGCCTTTTGAGTCATTTTCTTCTATTTTTTGCATTAATTCATTCCCTTGCCCCAAGCGGGAAAGGTTTGGAATCTGCAAATTCAATGCAGTGTAATAAAAAGAAAGCATTTTACTGTCTTTAGGAGGATGAGGGCACAGACAGCATCATGCACTTTAGTTTGTGTTCCATCAAGGTGCAATTATCCAATGGTCAGCAGTTTCAGAGGGCCTGCAGGAATGAGAGCCCTGTTTCCCTTTAAACTGGGAAGGGAATGGGGAGCAATTCCTGTGCTTTAAAGGCATTGAATACCCAGAGGCCTGGAGAAAGCTTTCCAAATTTCACTCTTCAATGAGATGTTTTCATTTGAAAAAGAAAAAGGAAGAAATAACAAAAACCAAACCCCCTCCCTCCCCACTGCATGGAGCAGTTCCTGAAATCCCCCCCAATCTCCATGGATCATGCAGCCAGCACAAGCTTAGCAACCACCTTTTAGCCAGCTGGGCTCATTCGGTGGTGAGTGACAGGAATTCCTGGAGCCTATTTATCCAGGAGGTGGGTCTCGGCGCTGATGAGGGTCCCTGCCTGGCCTTTGAGTCAAGCCCAGCCTCGGTAGGGCTGCATTGGGTCTGGTCTCAAACGGTTTCCTGCTGCACACCAGGAGAAGGAAAGTTGCAACCAAAGGGAAGAAAATATGTCTTTGGGAAAGGTGGGGAGAATTCTGCTGTGAAAAGGAAAAGAGTTTAAGCAGAGATGGTGGAAAACATCCAGTGGGAGCCCCAGGCATGTCCCAAAGCCCGTCAATAACCCTGCCATGTTTGGTGCACTCAAGAAAAGAGGGTTTAAACATCTCTCCCCGTATACCCAGCTCTTTTCTGGCCAAGGTGCCATAGGGATGTCTGCAGGCTGGAGCAGCCAGGTCCCTCAGCCCACCTCCATGGGATCCAGCTTGGGAAGAGGAGGAGGTGTGCATGAGGCTGCAGAGTATCTGCAAACCCAAACCACAGAGTGGCTTCTCATAGCTCTGCCTGGAACCTGATCGGGGCTGCTTGGTTTCCTCTGGGCTGATTGATGATGGCTTCTAATACAGTGATATACTTTTCCCATTCTGGGGGATGGTTGATGCTCAGCATGTGGTTGGTTGAATGGCTCTGTGTTCGGCAGGATAACAAATCGTCTTGGCCAGGTTTATCTGTTGGGCTTTATTAGGGACCTCTGTTACGCCAGATTCAGGGGGTGCTGAAAATGACACTCGAATTGAGTTATTCCTTGCAGGTTGCAGGCTAACGCTTCTTTCATCTAAAGCCTTTTCATAGTTGACCTCTCTCCCCCTAATCTGCGATGGGTAATTCGATTTGCACTGTTATTTCAAAACAATTCCTTTTGGTTCCCTTTGTGAGCCGAGAAAGGCAGGACTTAGGACTTAAGTATCACAGACTGCTTCCAAGCTCTGTTCTGAAGAGGCTTGGAGGGGGAGGGAAGGAAGAGCAATCCAAGCAGAGCACTAAAGTGTCTGCAGATTTCACTAGGGCTCCTCTGAAGCGCATCTCGGATTTGCTGTACGAGAGAGCTTGGCGCAGGCACGCAATGGATCACGCCACGGGCTGTCAGAGCCCTTGTTCCTAAGGATCCCGGCTCAACACGCTGGTGCTGCTGTTCTGTTTAGCAATTTATTCCTGGTGCAGTGCCATACAGCTCCTCTGGTTTAACCGTGCTGGGGTTTGTTTCTGGAGAGAGGAAAATAACACACAAACACGCAACCTTAGTCAAAGAACACGGCGCCTTGGTTTGTGCCGTAGGGTCAGATGTAGCTGCTTTTCAGAGTTCACTGACAGTTCTTGCACAGCCCTCGCCCAAGGGAAGCCAGTCCTGCCAACCTGGCAACTGAAGGGATGTTGGCAAGTGCTGTGCAGTCTCAGTGGAGGTTGAGCAAAGCCCTGAGGGCCACCCCATTAACACTGGAGATTCTGGAAAGACATCCCTGAATGTGAATGACCTCCTGATAGGTAACAGGCAGACCTCCCACCTGGAATGTCAAGTTTGCAAGTCACCTGCAGCTTGCAGGAGAGGTGAAGATCTGTGTTATTCCTACAGCGTTGAGCATCATCCTCTGGAACGGACAAACTGCACAGGCAACTTGCAGAATCTGAGGAGACAGCTGGTTTTGAGGGCATAGAAAACCTATGGAGATCACAGAATGGTTTGGGTTGGAAGGGACTTTCAAAGGCCATCTAGGTCCAACCCCCCTGCAATGAGCAGGGACATCTTGAACTAGATCAGGTTGTCCAGAACCACATCCAACCTGGTCTTGAATGGTGGCACATCCACCATTTCTCTGGGCAACCTGGGCCAGTGTTTTACCACCCTCATCACAAAGAATTTCTTCTTCCTCACATCCAGCCTGAATCTCCCTCTTTAGTTTAGAGAGATGTCCAAGTAAGAGAGTTTTTGCTCTTCCCCTTCTCCCTTGTTCTACCATAGGGCAGGTTTCTTCTTTTCCTTCCCTTGCCCTGTTTGACAGAGGTTTTGCCTGTCTTGTCCTTAGCTTTGGGACCTTGGGGAGTTGGAGTTTCACAGCAAAGCAGCTCAGATGCCAACAGAGGAAATGAAAAGTCATTGCAAAAATGCTATGAAAAATGCTGACAGTGCTCAATGGCAACTCCCAAAGCAAGAAAATCTTTCTTGAGAAATAACCTCCCAGGTTCTGTTTGTTTGGTGGGGATTAAAGCTGTTCGCTCAAAATAACACTTCATGTTTTGGCTGCTTGCTGGAAAAGCCAAGTGGAATGGGAAGAGGCACATCGACTGCCACCAAAACCATGTGTTGGCTTGAGCAGCCTCTCGCTTGCCCTGCTGGGTGGTTGTGGTTGGTGAGAGCCAGCGCACGGTTCATGTGCCTATTGAATTTGTAGTTGAATTTCTTCTTTTCCAGACAACTTGGATTCCACTTGGAACCTGTCTGGCAGGATTTGGCTTCCAGCCGACTTGGAGCCAGGGCCCGTGGAGATTAATGACATGGAAAATGAGAAATGCTGGCTGTAAAACTCCCAAATGGTGGGAAAAAGGCAGCTTAGAGCCAGCCGCTGGTGAGAAGACGTGTGACCTGCTTGGGGATGGTGTTTGGAGAGGCAAAGGCAGTTCTTTCAGGGCAACAGCCTTGTATTTAACAAGAATGCCTTAAAAAAAGCCCTCTCATGAAGGAGCTGGAGTGCCTTGAGTACAGCAAGTCCTTTCCTTCCCCTCCTAAAGGGTGTGATCCAGGTTTCTGTGGTCAAGAATGTGTCCATGAAAATATAGGACAGGACAAGCTGTTGCAGCGGATCAGCCAGAGACGCAGGTCTCTGATTTCCTCTCCTGATGCCAAGAGGACATATCCCTGTCCTGTTCCTCAGGTTTGGCCATGGAATGAGGGAAAAGGTAATTTCCACCTATTTGTGTTTGCCTTTCTCTTACAAAGGTGAAAATGGGACTGCAAAGTCACGCGTCCGAGCCGGAGATGAAGGAATACCAGTGCCACAGCTTAGTTGTGCAACATACAAAGGTGTTTTGTCACTTTGTGCCCCTGGCTTTTAGTGCTTGTGTCTTCTGAGACTTCTCTC
Source organism: Strigops habroptila (assembly GCF_004027225.2). NCBI lineage: Eukaryota > Metazoa > Chordata > Aves > Psittaciformes > Psittacidae > Strigops > Strigops habroptila. The sequence continues at coordinate 5,139,143 of NC_044281.2, forward strand.
TTCATGTGTTCCCATTCCCTAATCCCAGTGGAGAGGGAAAACCTCGTGTGTCCCCCTCTCTTCTCAGAAGCATGCAGCAGTGGTAGGGAGCAAGTAAATGATGCAGAGCAAATGACTTTTGGTGTTCTGCCACAGTTTCATTCCTCCAAGGCCCCTATTGCTGCAGAGTCCCAGCACAGAGGCTCTTTGCTGTCCCTTCTGCTGCACTGATGTGGACCCATCCCTAGGAGGAAAGACAGGTATGTAATGATGGGTACCCACAAAATTTCCAATCTATGTTTCTGCCATCCTGCCTTGAGCTGCGATGGAAGACATAGGCATGAGATAAATCAGCATGGTAGAAGCTTGGAGACCAGTGGTTGAGGATGTCGGTGCACATCCCTTTCTGATCGTGACCCTGTGAAGGCAGTCCACCATGACTGCAATGGGGGAGGAGGGACAGGACTGTTTGAAGTCTAAACCACCCACCTCTTCTTTTCAGTCTGTTAAGCCAGAGTTGAGCTTGATTGAGTTCAGAGCAGCCCTGAGGAGAAGGACGTGGGGGTGTTGGGTGAGGAGAACCCAAAAGAGAAGCTGTGGCTGCCCCATCCCTGGCAGTGTTCAAGGCCAGGTTGGACACAGGGGCTTGGAGCAATCTGCTCTAGTGGAAGGTGTCCCTGCCCGTGGCAGGGGTTTGGAGCTGGATGAACTTCAAGGTCCCTTCCAACACAAACCAGTCTGGGATTCTGTGATTCTATGAATTAATGTTCCCTGGATGGAAGGTGGGTGAGGGCAGGCTGCTGGCAGGCTCCGTGGTCCCATGGTGCAGGTGGCGGGGCTGTATATCCACCCCCTAGCACCCATAGAAAGAAGCACCCTGGAGCATCCCCACCCTGGAGGGGATGTGGATGGTTTGGTCCTTCAATTTTCTTTAACCCAGTTGGGCAAACAGGAAAAAACCTGGTGAGTAGGGAAGATGAATGAGGATGAATGAGTCCTTAGATGGGGAAAGGTGGAAGTCACCTGGAAAGAAGAGGAAAATATATATATGTGTGGTTTTATACATATATATATATTATGTACATAAATATATATAAAAGTCTGACCCAGCTCTGAACTTTTCTGGCAGGGAAGTGAAATTCACGAGGAAATATAGCACCGCCTGCAATTCCTCATTATATCAGTCAGAGCGACGTTCCTGCGGCCAGTAAATCTGCCAGATGGCAATGGGGGGATTAGGTGGGAAGGTGGGACCCGCAGGAGGGTGTTGTGTCTCCCCTTCCCCCAGCTCCTTCCTTAAGGAATATTAATCATCCCAGCTCCCAAAGTGCTCTCAGAGGTTTGTTTATGGTGCTTAGGGGTTTGCTTTTTCCCTTTCCCTCTCTATACTGTAGGATGGTTGTGTGCAAGGCTTGGGAAGGATGGCAGCTCAAAGCAACTGTCCTATAGGTACCCCTGGGGTCTCTCTAGCTGCAGGACACTTGGGGTGAGGAAACTCCAAGCAGTGCTACAGGCTCCTGGTGTGATCATATGGACTGAAATTTGCACTGGCATGAGGCTGCTGTTCCCTGTTCATCAATAGGAATGCATAGAATCATAGAATCAACTAGGTTGGAAAAGTCCTTCACACGGTGTGGCATGCACAGTGTGGCATCACACAGCAGCAGCAGCGTGACTGGGACATGGCGACTGTGGGCTACCTCCGCTCGCATTGCTTTGAGCATCCTGCAAGCCTTTGGTGGGCTCCAGTTTGCTCATCTGATGGCTTTTACCATGCTGGGTTAAGCTGGGCTGGGCTCAGGCTGCAGTCAGCCCCATCTATCTGCCAGAACATTCTCCAGAAACTGTGAGGAATTGAATCTTTCCGAGATCACTGCCCCCATTTAGATTAGTCCACAAACAAGGAATGGGCTCAGAAGTTAGCTGGAGGGAAGGGGAAAGGAAGCAACCAGACAGATACATGCCTTGTTAATCCCCAGAGCCTCATTTGCTTAAGTAAGCAGACCAAGGCTGCCAGGTTAGGCTTGGTCCCAGCTGGGTGTTGGCTGCCCCACGCTTTGCAATGCTTCTGACACAGCAAGGAAGAGCCTTTTCAACAAATGCTTCAACAAACAGAGCAAAATAGAAGAGTTTTATAAAATCAAGTGACTGGCAGAGGACCCAGCTGGCTCCTTCAGCCCAGGCTCTGTTTGCTTTCCATAGCTATCGAGGTCATCCTCGCTGCTCCATCATTCCACGCTCCTCCATCCCCAGCCCTCCTCCTTGCTTTCCCTTCAGCCTCCCTTTCCTCCTCTCCCTCCCCATCATCTCGTGTGAGCCGTGAGGGATGGGCCCTTTCTCTAGAGGGGAGGAGGTAAAAAAAGTGGTTCCCTCAGGGCCCGCTGTGATTTCTTGTGAGTGTTTACAGGATTCATCCTGGCGGGAAGCAAACAGGCAGGGGCTGTGCCAAGGGATGATATCACTGGGTTGATGGACTCCAGAGCTGCTTGGACAGATCAGGGGGAGATAAAAGGGGGAAACTATCTGACTAGACCAGAGCCCAGGCCGGTCACCTTGAGAAGATATATGGAGTAATTTCTTTTGAGGAGGGGAGAGGATAATAAATGCTGCAGTCTGGAAAGGCAATGCTTTGAGCTACCACAACCAAGCTGGACCTCTTCAGAGCCTGCCAAATTGCACTATAGGGCATATGATTCAATGACCCAAGGGGGATGCATGCACATGAGCAAAAATATTGACCCCTTTGCTAGTGATGAAGCCAAGCATCCTGCTGCTCAGCTGCAGAGCTCCCGGCTTCCTGTTGGACAAAGCTTTCCTCCATGGGGGGACTTGTCAAGGAGAGGAGCACAGCAGGGCTTGTGTGCAAAAGCCAAGCATGAAATCTTGCTTTCCTTGCAGCTGCCCTTCCCAGGGGGGTGCCACTGGTTCCTCAAAGCCTGTGTTAGTGAGTAGGGTGTGATGCAGGGGAGAGGAGCAGGGACAGGGATGTGCAAACACAGTGGTTTTGGGAAGGTGGCATCAAAAGATCTACTCTGAAAAGGTGTTTCAGTGATTGCCCTTCCCCCAGCTCGCATGGCTTTGCTTCTGCTGTGCTCCTAGGCTGCTCCTAGGAGAAATACCATATTAATCGGATAGCTCTCCCTGCCCACCATGATTCTGCTCTTGAACTATTAATCTTGTTTTGTATCTTAATATCATAGTGCATTAATAATTGCTTCATTGTGGGTTGGGGACTCAAGTCAGATGTAAAATGTAGCTTTCCCAACAGCAAAACAAGAAATATTTTTCACGTCACAGGCCTGGCACTATATTTCCTGTATATAATGTACATCTCCATCGTACCCAGCATTTCCCAGTGACTTGTGTGTTGTGCTCCAGGAGGAATGCTTGGTCTGGTTGGTAACAGGCAAAGGAGAAGCCCTAGTGCCCAAGATCGGTGAATATACAGGGCAAGACCTCGCTTGCCAAGTCCCACAGTGAGGGGAGTACCTTGTGGAGTTATCTCTGATGAGGGACCACAGAGACCTAGGACCCTGGTGAAGCCAAGGCTGATTGCAGTGAACTAATCCCATGCATCTCTCTGGGAAGTATTTCAATCAGCCATCCCCGATACACTTGCAGCACTGAGTTTTGGACCCTGTAATGATGGAACAAGGTAAGTCCAGTCTGGGTTTCATCACAGAATTACAGACGGGTTTGGGTTGGAAACGACCTTAAGATTATCTAGTTCTAAACCCCTGCCATGGGCAGGGATGCCTCACACTAGACCAAGGCTCTGTCCAACCTGGCCTTGAACACTACCAGGGATGGAGCGTTTACCACTTCTCTGGGCACCCTGCGCCAGCGCCTCACCATGTTCACAGTAAAGAACTTCTTCCTTATATCTAACCTGAACTTCCCCTGTTTCAGTTTAAACCCATGACCTGTTGTCCTATCATCCAGCTTTGTTTACCACCATTCCCCAAAGGCTGCTCCAGGGCATTGCTGGTGACCCAAGGGTGGCCTATGAGGTGCAATAGTCTCTTAGTCTCTTATATGATGGGCTTTTGCATTGGGTTTTAATTTATTTGCTGCCACAGAAGATTTCTCACAGGAGCATCCCAGCTGAGACCACAGCCCCATTGCTTGTGGTTCAGGGCAGGAAGGCAGGGAGAGGCAACCCATGCTCCAAAAGGTTCAAAAGAGAGGAAAAATGCATGGGAACATCAGCCGTGCCCTCCCCAGTTTGCAGGTGGGGAGCTAGCAGGGAGATGCATGAACATCAGAACAGGCTTCACTCCAATCTAGCTGCATATTCATCTATCTCCACTCATCCTTCAGGTTTCCTCTTGAATCAATGGAAGCAAACCAGCACATCAGAAGGCAATTTGTATTGTCAGGCTTAGGATGTGACCAAGCATCCTCTTTTGATTAGCTTCATGTTCACAGGCATTGGCAGGCACGTGGCCCAAATCCCTGCGGCGGAGCTAGAGGATGCCACCTGAAATGTGCCATGAGATACCTCTTGCACATCACCCTTTCTGTTCTCCCCATGCCAAAAATGTTGTGCTTTGCTGTGCTTGCAGAGCATCTGCTTGTCTTACTCTCGTTCCTGCCCAGAGCCGAGTGTGTTTTGCAGGCAATTGGATATTCAGACCAGCCCAGGGAACACCACGGTGTGAAGTTAAACTGAGCTATGCTTTATTGGAGGGGTTAGAGGATGATATCACTTATAGGATGATATCGCTTATAGGATGATATTGCTTAGAGGATGATATTTGGAGGTTGAAACTGGATGATCTTAAGGTCCTTTCCAAGCTAAACCATTCTATGATTCTATGATTGCTTATAGGATGTTACCGTTTACAGGATGATATTGTTCATAGGGCCTAAGCAGCAGAGGCTCAAGGAACTTCACATGAAAATAGCAAAACATTGGCAGCTTCAGATGGTTTTGATCTTCTGTCAGCTCTATGATGATTGATACGATGAAGCATGTGTGTGCCAGCATGTAGCACTGAAGGCAGCATTATCATAGGCAATGTATAGACAAAGCATTCAAATATGCAAAGGGAGTGACAGCAGGAATGGGATCAGGCACCAAAGGTGTGGGCTCCTGTATTCCCCACTACAAGGAGTTTTGGGTGCTAGACAAGTGCTACAGGCAGTAGGACACTGTCTCCCAGCCCAGAGCAGAGGACTGCACTGGTTCCATGTGGCTCCATACCCCAGGTGGCCAGGCATTGGAACAGGCTGTCCAGGGCAGTGCTGGAGTCACCGTCCCTGCAAGTGTTCACATACTGTGTAGCTGAGGCCCTCAGTGACATGGGTTAGTGGTGGCCTTGGCAGTGCCGGGAAATGGCTGGACTTGATGAGCTTAAAGGTCTTTTCCAACCTGGTTGATTCTCTGATTCTTCACATAAGAGGAGGATGGGTGGAGGAGGGGTTTCATCCTCTCTTGGGGCTGTGGCTGGTTCTGCTTGCCGAAAGGAATACTTCCTCCTGTCCTGTTGTTCTGCTTCTGTGGCCTTCCAGAAAACACAAGTCTTTCAGAGCAGCTTGATTTTTATCTTCACAGAATGCCTGCCCTGGTACTCAGACACGCAGTATGGGATCACCTTCCAGAGAGGTTGCAAGCTCCCTGGAAGGGGGCCGAGGATGGGTGATCACATACGTTTCAAATTAGGACACCGCCACCTTTAACTCCTCCTCATGCTGTCTGTGCTGTCCCATCTCTGTGTTTCATACCTGTTTCTGCAGCTCTCCAGCCTGTGGTTTCATTCATTTTCCCTCCCCAAAGGGAGAACTCCAAAGGGCTTCATTCCACAACCAGCATCACAGCAACCCCACTCTGGAGAACAAGTTTGACATCCCACATGGTTCCTCCATTCAAAAGGTTGCTTCAGCAGCTTGCTGGTGCCATGGATGATGGGGAAAACCTTCTCATGTGGACGTCCAGATCCTACCCAGAACTGCAGAACTCCCCAATCCCTTGATGTCTGTGTTTCCCAGGAGGACACAATAGGAGGAAATCATCTCCTCAACTAGTTACCTTCCACCCCCCTCTAGTGGCTATGGAGCCGGCTGGATCTGTGGTGGAGTCAGGGAGGCGGTGAGGAGCACAGAGTTGCAGAGTAATGGCTTGTTAATGCCTCATTTCCTTCTTAATGCCATCTGAAGGCCACAAGATGGGTTCCTGCTCAGATCTGGAGAGATGTGCACCCATGCGACATCCCTGGCATTGCCAAGCTGTGGTCTAAGCCACGAGCCAGGGCGATGGACATGGGGGGGTCACATCCTGCAGCTTCTTTTCTTGCTTTCTTTAGAAAATATATATATAAATAATATATATTTTTTTTTAAGTTATTTTCTTTTCTCCTTAAAGAACTGAAACTACAATCGGATATGAGGCATTAAATCTGTCACCCCCATCCCCCACCTCTGTCTCAGGCCTATAAGACTATGGGGTTTCGATTTTATTCATGGGCTGAACCAATTCAAACATGTGGCCAAAAGCCTGGAGAGGAAAGATGGTGTTAATCTGATGCTCTGGCTTCAGTTTCTGATGCTGTCAGTTTCTCAGAGAGTTAAAAATGAGTAGAGGAGAATGGAGCTGAGATGGGATAATAAATATCAGGCAAGGACCCCCCTTAGTTTCTTCGCTGTCGCCCCGAGAGACGTTTCAGAGCTGGCGGTAATCACTGCTGAGCAAACATCTGTGTGTGTGCATCTCCTTCATGCTAAATACTGATACGAGGGAGCTCCTTCCCATGCAGGAGCAGAGCGGAACACCTGACGCTTAACATGGGGTCTGTGACTTTGTTTTTCCCTCTGTGACCCATCAGACCTGACCTTCATGCAACCCAGAGCTGGTGGGCTCCATCCGTGTCTCTACATTTCCATGGCCCCAGCTTTGAAAGGCTTGGTGACGGGGTGGTGGTAGATTGCACAGAGCAATCCCTCAGCTCCTGCCCTCTTTCACCACCTGGTTTTTGGGTGCCAGGGAGGAGAAATGTACTACCTAGAGCAGACCTCAATGATGTCTTCCCGAGGGCATCTCTGAATTGAGATGGCAACATCCCTGCCTCCAAGTTGGTGGGATTAGCACTGAGGGAAACAGCTGCCCCTGCATAGATGGGGAGATGCTGGGGCAAACCCAACCCCAGAGAGGAACCCCACAGCCAGGTACCTCCACCTCTCTCCATGGCCCCCATCCTCTTGGTGGCTTCCCTGCCAGCTCTTCTTGGGAGCAGTCCTGACCTTTCTCCCAGCACGGGTCCGGGGACTGTCGTGGTTGCCTGAGCTCTGAGATTCCTGGTTTCCCCCCTGCCTTTGGAAGTTGGGAAGCTTCCAACATGAGTCACTGTCCGCCTCTTCTCCGTAATTAGCGTGCTGGGAGTTGCAACTATGACTTTGGTGTAGACTACTAGAATTAATCAAAGTATATCTTACACATTTAAATGCAGTAAAACCATCATCCGGCCAAATCCCTCCTGACTGGCACAGCCTTAGCCCCAGTCCTCTTCCTCTGCTCTTTCCTCCTCTTTTTTTCTGGTCTCTTTAATCTTTCCCTTTTAGCACTGTTTCCCACCAATGCTCCTAACCTCTTTTCCCTTTAACTTTGGCAGAGCCCTTCTCAAGGAGGTTTACTTTTTCCATGCAAGTTTTGCAGCCCATTTCCTTGTGTCCTTAATGTCTCACTGGGGTAGGTGTCAGGAAGTTGGTGCTTTGGGCTTTGTTTTTTTGCTTCACAGGCATTTTACATCTTCAATAAGAGAGCAATTTTACCATTTGACAATAGGAATGAAACCAAGTGACCTGTCCTACTGCTTCTTTCAACTCCCTGTTAAAGCCTCTTCATTTTGTACTGATTTGGTTAGATATAAGGTTCAAGTTAGATAGATATAAGGAAGAAGTTCTTTACCGTGAGGGTGGTGAGGTGCTGGAATAGGCTGCCCAAGGAAGTGATGAATGCTCCATCCCTGGCAGCGTTCAAGGCCAGGTTGGATGGGCCTTGAGCGACATGGTCCAGTGTAAGTTGTCCCTGCCTGTGAATGGGGGGTGGAACTGGATGAGCTTAAGGTCCTTTCCAACCCAAACCATTCTATGATTCTATGATTTCAGGAGTAACCAAACTTTCTGAGGACCAAAAAGTGTGATTTGGTCATTTTTCCCCTCTCTTTTTGACATCTTGTTCTATGATAGCCATAGGGGTGGAAGAGCTCTGGTTGCTTTGCTGATGTAAGCTATGTGCATGGCCATGCATATTGGTGAAGAAGACCTCCTCAGGGTAGGTTTAGAGGTGGGATGCTCACTGGATGCAGTGCTGGTGTCTTTTAGCGCAGTCTTGAGGCTCTGTGCTTGGACTGGTCTTGGGAGGAGGGGAGCCAGATATGACAGGGGGGATAATTTGGCAAACCCAGGGGGTTCTGCAATGGGAATTTTGCCTTAGTGGGCTGGATTAGAGAATCAAAACAAAACCAGAGCCCAGGAGGCTGGGACAGAGGAAGGGCAGGAGGTGAAGGGTCCCAGCAGAGGAAAATGTGAGTACACAGGCTGGTTAACCTTGGCAGAAGAGGACCACAGGCAGCTTCTCCTGAGTTGCCATCATTGTTCTGCTCAGTGCACTGCACCATGCTTCCGCAGTAAGGGGCAGTGCTTACAACTGTGTGTTCCTGCATGTTCCATCACTGCAGCCTTTCTTAAGGTCCTGTGGTGGGGCAGATCACACGTGGTCATTAACCAAGACACTTCTCTGCCTGCTGTCTGTAGCTAGAAAGGACAGGCAAAGTTTTGCTGTGGTTGTCTAAGGTCTGGAACTGAAGACCTCACCTCAAAAAGCCAAGGACTGCTTGCAAGAGGGAAGCTGCAGTCATCCATTCCCCATCTCAAACATCTCCTGTGAGAACCGTGCTTTGCAGGTTTATGACATAACTATGTTAGAAATGTGTTGAAACAGAATATAGGCTTTCTTTCATGCAGAGAGTTGTGCTGCTGAGATAAAAGGCATGCTACAGGAGTGGCTTGATTTGGGGATTTAGCAGTGCAGGTAGGAATGCTGAAGACTTGCGGCAGTGGGAGTATGGGGGGAGGCTGGTCTCCATCTGGTATTTTCCCTTGTAATGATGAAATGTTTCTTTCCTGAAAGCAGAATACAGATTTCCGTGTCTTTTGATACCCACAGTGTGTGCCATAGCTTGAATTCCTCCCAGATGACTGGTAAGTTCTTAAAGACAAACTTTAGCATTGGCCTTTTGCATTGCCTCTTCATTTACCCAGCTCTGTTTTCAGTCCCTCAGGGTATAAGTAGATTTCAAAAATTGGCAAAAAAAATCTCTGAAAGTTGAAATACTGATTTGGGATGAATGGAAAAATGAGACGTTGGACATTTCAGGCAAAATATAGAAAGAAATAAATAGAAAGAGATACTTGAGTCAGCCTGAAGTGAGATATTTTACTTGGACACTGACTGCTTTGTGTTGTAAAAATTAGAAAGAAGAAGACCTTTCAAATCAAAGTCTTTTTGGAGTTTCATTTAGGAACACTAGAAATATGCCTTCCAGAGATTTTGCCAGATTTTTTTGTTGTTAAAAGCAAACACCCCATGAAATTGCTGCAAATGGTTGTATTTTTAAAAATACCCATTTAAAAATATCACCCACCTCTACTTACTTTGCCTTTTTATGGCTTCCATAAGGCCCAGCTAACAATCCCCCCAAATGAACTGCGCTCTGCAATGTAGGACCTGCACATCTGCAAGCCAAATTTCACCTGGAGGTGACTGTCAATAAAGCCGAGGACAGGATTTGAGAGTCTATGAGTTAATGAAGAGGAAGATGGGTTTTGGCATAAATTTGGGAAACCATCACAATAGCACAGGCCTGTAGCATGTGCATAGATGCAAGTGTGCGCGTAAGTCCTATTTGGCACGCGTTTGAAGTGTTTTCCTGAGTTAAGGCCTTCAGTTTCAACCTCCTAAAAAGTTCTGGCAAAGCATGAAATGTGCTTAAAGACGAGAAATGAAAACACGTCGTCGTTGGCAATAACCTTTCAGTTTTGGGAGATGTTCATTTTATAGGTCAAAGACATATGGGAAAGAATCGTACATTTCCCAAATAACAATGCATAGCATTGGGAACAATTTAATCTGAAACAGCAACATGGGGTTGGGTCATTAATGAATCTTGGATGCAGTCAGCCACATGCTGCAAAACCCGGCTGGAATGGGATGCCAGCTAGCTAAGGACGGATGAGCCATGATGGATTGCTGAATAAGATCCCACCTGCACCTACAGCCTGGTGGTCCAACCCATGACAACCAGCCAGCATGGGTTGTCCAGGCGCTCAGGGTTGAACACTGGCCACTTGCATATCCCTTGCACCTCATCCAAAGAGGCCAGGTCTTCCAGAGCCAAGATCCAGAGTTCCTCCAGAGCCATCCTGGCAGAGGCAATGCGCGCCTGTGAGTGGGAAGTCACTCCACTCCAATGCTACAAGAGTTCTGCAAAGACCTTGGCAGTGTGAACTCAGGGGGAGCCAAAAACATGACAAGGGTGGACAGGCGCAGCATGTGTATGTGGTATGCAGAGGTCAGTATAGAGACATAAAGCCTCCTCCATAGAGAGGGAGGCTCAGCAGTGCCTGAACAGGGTCCTTCACAGACTTCCTCCCCTTGTGGGAACCAAGCTTGTCCCCCCTCCTCATCCCACAAGGAGTGAAGTGTTGAGTCAAGGCAGGTTGTTCTCTATCCCAGAGGATGGGATTTTGGAAGGAGCCCATCAGAGTTCAGCGCTCTACTCTCAAGATAATGGGAACATCCCAGCCAGCAGGACTTGGCTTGGGATTTTGACTGTACAAAGGAAACCCCAGGCTCACGGGGGGATTTGTTATCCCCCTTGCTCATCATTTGGCTCCATTTCAGATCCAGCCTATAAAAGGCGGTGGAAAAACTAGATGAAGGAGCTCAATTGCACGTCCACTGCATCAGTTGACCCCAGAGTGACAGGGCCCCATGGACCCTTTATTTTTATCCTGGGCTGGGATTGCTTTTCAGTTTTGCAAGCGAGTTGGAGGCTGGGGACTGTGTGACTTCCAGGACAGGATGCAAGCCCGGAGCAAAGAACCCACCCTCTGCCACTAGTCAAAATCCACAGCCTGGTTTTCCTTCAGGTTCAAGAGCATGTTTGTGTTGGTAGACCAGACAGTCCTGGAGGGGACAGTAGAGGCTCCAGTGTGTTCCAGCCCCACTTCCAAATGTGAAAGCCTGGGTAAGGTAGAGAGAGTATCACTCACAGCTTCATTTCAGCTTCGGAGCCTTTCAAGCACTGCAGAGATCTTAATCTCTGCTGCTGCTTTCATTAGGGCATCACCTGGGAAAACTCCCCCTGAAGATCTACTGTTGGTATCAGCAGATGTCTTAGGGTAGATAAGATGCAGGTGGTGCATGCATTTGCTGTTGTTCTATTTACTCAACCTGCTGGAGGAAGCAGCGTGGTCCCTCTGAAGACCACCGGTATCACTAGGAGGGCACTAGGCTTAGACCCTGAGTTGGACAACGCCAGATTTGTCCTTTACCCAGCGTTCTTCCTCTCACCTCTCCTCCTCCTCCTCCTCTTCATTGCAGCTGTATCCACACGATGGCACCAACCCACAGGCACTGTCCTTCGAGCTGAGCTAGGCTGGGGAGGTGAGGATGACCTAGGCAGGGGAAATAGTCCTTAACAGCCCTGGCTGAGTGGGCTGGCAAAACAGAGCTGGGTATGATCCCTACCACTTGGGGGTGGCCACATTGGGTGAGATATGCACACACCTACTCCTGGCTGGGGGGTATGCATAAGTACTGGTTTTAGAAAGTTCACTATTGGTTGTGATGGGCAGTTGTTCATATTATGTCTCAGCAGGGTATACATAAAGACATTGGGCTATGTGGAGATTGCAGCAACTGCTGGGCATCATCCACAACAGTCTGGTCCCTGGCCAGGTTAATGCAGGAAGATGTGCACCCCTGGCCTTGAAGCTGTCATAAGACTGGAGGAGTCTAACCCCACAGCTCTGAAATCACCCACTGGTTTTGAACTGTCCTGTTTCAGTGTGGTCAATGGGAGTTGAGATCCAGCTGCAACCATCAAACATGTTTTTAACCGTGACCCTCCTGTGGGATGTGAACCTGCAGCTCAAGGGCAGAAAGTGCATTCAGCTCCAGTAAGGTTCAGGTTGTCCCAGTGGGCTTCTCACATGCAGCTGTGAAAAGCAGCTCCTTGTTTTTCCTTGAGTACCTAAATCCCTTATCCTCTTTTGAAACTGGCTGTTTTCCTCCAAAGGAGGAAACAAACCTCCTTTGGTTTGCTTTTTGGACACTGAGCTTTAGCTGGCCTCCAGGAGTAAAAGCAGCAAACCTGAAAGCCAGCTGCATTTTTGTCCTTGTTTTCTCTTCCAAGTGAAGCAAGCACATGCATTTCTGACAGTGTGGTTTGATTTTCCAGCCCTCAGCATGTCAAATGGGTCGCTGATACTGTGGGAACATGGGTGGCAGAACCATTAAAACCAGGCAGCCGGCGTGCCAATCTGGCATCTTTGTCACCTTTATCTTTCTAGTCGTCCTGCCTACATCAATTGAAGCACAGGGCAGCATACCGGCCAAAGCTTCCCAAATAGCTTGGGACTCAGAGTAATAAGGAACTGCCCTCTGGTTTTGGGGAATGAAATATCCCTCTTATTAAAGAGAATGTGACGGGGGGAAAAAGGCATCTTGGTGGTATTAAATGAAAATTTATGAGGCAAGCTCTTTGAGGAGGAAGGTAGAAGGAGGCGATGGTTTTGTTTAGAAGTGAAATCATCTGCTTCGAGCCTGACCTTTGGCTTCTGCTGACCCCAATACTAATGAAGGGGAAAGGGTCTGGTCATATAAACATGTCACAGCATGAGGTTTGGTTGATTAAGATCTGATTACAGCCCAGCCGAGCTGTACCAGAGGTAGCTGCTCCCAGTCCATACTGTGCTGTAGTGATGGGGATGGACTCCCCATATCCTGTCTCGAGCAGCTGCCTCTAACAAAGCAGATGTGCGTGCTGCAGCCTCCTTTCAGAGAGCTTCTGCCTTGATGTGTAGTGCTCTTTCTCACCCTAATATCCTAAAGTCATCCACTGTGGGGAGGGATGGGATGTAGACAGGGGAGACCCCATGCACCACGTGGTACAGGATGGAAGCTGTTTCTTTAACAGAAACACATTGCTCCTGCAGCATTTGCAACAAGAACGTTGGCATTGTTGATTTAGTCCTATTTTAATGCAGCATTAACAAGTATGGGCTCACAAGGGCAATGCTGAAGCCCCAGTGCAGAAATGCTGAGTTTAGCATGAATGAAACTGTAACCTGAGAGCAATACTTGACGTGCCAAAAATGGGTCTGAGTTAAAGCCTGAATGAGCCATCCATCTCCACACTAAGGTATTCACATGTGGTCTATAAGAACAGGCAAGTCTTTTCTTACTTCTTCTCTATACTGCATGTTAATCCTCTTCTTCCTCTACACCTCTCTCTTCCTTCACACTTGCAGCTCCTTTTTTGTGGATGTGGAAGGTAGTGCTCAGTGTTGTTTCTCCAGAAGCGATCAATCTCACCCCACCTCAGCCCACCGCCATAATATGAGAAGGTTGGGACTCAAGATTTGATGGACAGTTATTTCTCCGCTGGCTTTTAGGTGGTACAAGTTCCCTCAGTAGCTCAGCTTGTCCTGGCATCCTGATGAGATAAGGATGCTCTGTGGTGGCAACCAGCGACTGCAGCACAAGCCTGAACTTGAGCTGGCCACAGACAACCAGGCATCCCCAGCTGTTTCAGTGTGCCCATGGTGGTGGCACAGGGCACGATGCCTGGGTGTAGCTGGTGGTGATGATGTTGCTGCTGAGCGAGGGGTCACATGAAGACTGCCTGGGGGAGAGCAAGCCAGGTAATAAATAAATCATGCCAATATCTCTCCAGCCAACTCATCTGACTTCATGTATACTTCATGAGGAAAAAAAATAAGGGGGAAATAAATGGAAATTGGCTTCCTTTATGGCCAAGATGTTAAAAATTGAGTGTAGGCAGAAGCACATCCACCCATCCCTAGTGTGGAGCAGCAAATGTGATTCCTGTGCTCGCCTGTCCCCTATCCTGGGAGGAAGAGAACACAACTCCACATTATCCCCACCAAACCACAAGGAGCTGTCTGAGGACACATGTCTTCATGATCCCCAGGAGTACAGTACCCACCAGGTAATACACTCTGGCGCCTTGTGTCTGTCGGAGGGAAGATGGCATTGGTTGGGTAGGGTTGTGGCCATGGGGCTGAACAGACACTGGCTGTGATTGTCACTGTTGTGTAGAAGAAGCTCGGACGAAACATGGACTGGACCAGTGGAAGGGGATAGAGGTGTCCAGAGGGAAGTGATGGAGAGAAAGCAGAGCAAATACAGAGCTCAGAGGCCTCATCTTGGATGGATGCTGAAAAGCGGCCAAGTTTGGCCATGTGTAAGGCTCATGCCTGGGTCTGGCAGATGTGTGGCTGGCCCCATGGATGGCATCTGTGAGCTTTGGCATGAGCCACACCAGTGTGGTGGGAGGGGCTGTGCCTATAGATCTCCCTGCCCAGCCTTTTGGGTCCATCACCCCACTAGGACTTGCCATGCCTGATGTTTGGATGGAGAGCCCCATGCAGCCCCCAGCTGAGCCAGGAGAGGGGTCATGGTCAAAAACAAACAGTGCCAGTGCTGGAGCTGAGCCTTGGATCCAGACCCAGGCAGGCTAGGGGATCATGGCACAATCCCCACCTCCCATGGTGCTCCCAAGCCTGCTGTCTTGCGCATCACCAGGACCATTCCAGCTGGTCCCTCGCCCAGTTCCTGCTGAGTTTCCACCAGACCACTAATTTGGGAAAGCAAGCTACAGTCTGGCAGGCCTCTCTTGAAAGGGGTTTCTGAAATAAGGGATGTTAGGAAATTTCATTATGGATCTTGTGGCCATGTGCAAAGCAGAAATGATTCTTTTCAAGTAACTACCCGGACAACTCAAAGACGTGATGAACTGCAAATGACCCACAGAGCCCATTGTTTCCAGTAGCTGGTGAAAAAGCCACATTGACTGAGGCAGGCATGTCAGACCGGGGCTGAAAACAATGATGCTCGAAGTGGTGGTGTGAAGCTGGGTGGGAGAGTCTCCTTCAGCCGCGTGATTTGGTGCAGGGCTGGGGGACACAGAAGGAAAAACCCAGTGCACGTCCCCCAGCCCCAAACTACCTTTGCATGAGAGTAACTTTATGCTGCTGCATCATGTTGTCAAGTGCAGCACGAGCACAGCAGCATCGCAAAGGCTCAACTGGAAGCACATGCTCTGGACGTATTCATCATCCAAGCTGGAGTACGGATAAGGGAGACTAACCCTTTTGTAAGTGTTGGCCAGAGGAAATATGACTTATCTTAAAGAAATGAATCATGTTTCAGCAAATGGTTCCTGCAGAAGTATTTTTCTCACAGCCTTTGTTTGGGGTTTTGGCAGCTCTGGAGTTGCTAGCGTTAGCAAAAGCTGTCCCTCCCACCCACCGTTCTTGAATAGGAAGTAAGAAATAAAAGCAGAGGGTACGTGGAAGGCTAAATCTATCACCACTGCTGCTCTGTGCTGCACAGGATACGTAGCTTAAAGGCAAATTGCAAAGGACATCCTCAGATAAAGGCAAGGGGAGCTGTGTGCTCGGCTGCTCTTGCAAGCATACCTATGCTGGGCAGGCAGCTTGCAAAGCTGCTTTTAGTGTGGCCCTGTACAAATCCTGGTCAGGTGCTGAGGTTTGTTGGAAACCAGCCCTCAGTTCCTTCCTTCTTTCCTGGAAACTAGTATTTTGGGACGGGGGAAGGGGGATATCTCGTGTTGGTATTTCAGAAATGTGAGGTTCAAGGAAGGAAAGCAGGAGAAGGAAGGGAAATGCAGGAAGGCAGGCAGGTAGGAAGGACAGAAGGCAGGCAGGAAGGCAGGAAGGAAAGAAGGAAAAGGAAGGAATTAAAAGGCAGGCAGGAAGGCAAAGGAAGGAAGGCAAGAAGGCAGGCAGGCAGGAAGGCAGGAAGGCACGAAGGAAGGAAAAGGAAGCTATGTTTTGACTTGCAAATCGATCCTTAGCTCTTTGTTTCCTTCTGCAAAGGCTTTGACAAAGTTCCTGTGCCTGCAGGGAGGGAGCACCATTTGCAAACGCCGCCCAGGGTCACAGCTCAGGAGGGGTGGGAGGAGAAAGTCCATCCTGATCCCGGAGAACTTCAAATGTTTTTCTTCCCAATGGTAGGGAATTTTTCATGGGAAGGCAGTTTCATTCCTCTGCCTGGGAGGCTCGCTGATCATTTTAAACTAGAGCCCTGGGGGGAACATGGCCTTTAAAAGAGTCATTCGCTCCCAGTCATTTTACGCAGTAACCCAAGCTGAAGCGAAAGATCTTTATTTAAATATGAATTAAGCTCCAACCTTACCCTTCACTGTGTTATTTTCCTTTGAGGTTTACTTTGATATGATTTCAAAGTCTTGAAGCTAACAAAATGCTAGCCAATATTTAAAGTGACAGGAGAGTTCTGGGAAAAGATTTAGGAGGCAACTAAAGACTTTCAGTGCAGGGCTCTGAAACAAGACAGGAAATCATAAAAGGGCTGAGTGCACTTTACCATGCTCAAAACAAATCCTGAGACTCCAAAGGCCATCAAAAGACATCAAAAAGACATCAAAAGCACAAAAAGCATCGAAATGCAGCTGAAAACCCTACATCCATTTGAATGATCACATTAAAACGTGGGTGAAATGCTGGTAATGTATGGAATTTGCTTATTAGTGAGGTTTAAGTGACCAGCTTATGGCTACTGATTTAGTGCTAGAAATGAGAGAAAGGGGTGAAGATGAGATAAGAACTCTCAATTTCTCATGAGTAAATACCTCTCAATACTCATGAAGTATTGAAAAGATGTGTAGATGTGCCACTTAAAAGCATGGTTACTGGTGAACATGGCAGTGCTGGGATAACGGTTGGACCTGATGATCTTAAAGGTCTTTTCCAAGCTAAATGAATCTATGAATCTATGATTTCTGAATAATCCCATTAAATTATCCATTACATTTGAATGATCCTATTAAAACATGGGTGAAATACTGGTAATGTATAGCATTTGCTTAGTATTGAGGTTTGGGTGACCTCAATAGTAGCTTATGGCTACTGATTTAGTGCTAGAAGTGGGAGAAAGGGTTAAAGATGAGACAAGAGCTCATGATTTTGCATGCATTGTGAAGACAGCATGCGTGAGTGATTAAAGGATGGGTTGTGAAAGAAGGTCTTCTGCTGGTCTTGACCTCTCCTTTTGTCTTTCATAGCTGAAGCAGGAATAGGTTTTGTCTGCCTGAAGAAGATGGAGGGGGGTCCCAAGGGAAGGGTTTTCTCCTCCCAAACCACTCTGCATGTCGGCCATCCAGGTGGGGCTCAACAGGGCAACACTGGTGAAGCTCTTTTGGGGTGGCAGGCATTGCTTCTTGATATCTGTCATTGTAATCTCTCCTCTCAGTGCGTGCTTTGGAAGGGATTTCCAAAGTCCAAGCATCCAGAAGTCCTCTTTGGCTTTTGAGATCCATGTTTGGTTGAATCCAGCAATGAACAGAGCCCTCATTCAAAATACCTCAGGGCATTTGTCACCCCCTAGTCATTATCCCTAGAGCCCTGGCAGCATTTAAAAGATGTGTAGATGTGGCACTTCAAAGCATGGTTTAGTGGTGAACTTGGCAGTGCTGTGATAACGGTTGGACTTGATCTTAAAGGTCTTTTCCAACCTATATGAATCTATGAATCTATGATTTCTGGCCAACGCTGTGAGCAAAGCTAGGCAGAACAGATGGAGCCCAAATCCATACTGGAACAAGTTGTGCCATATGGGGGATGACTATCTGCAATGCTTTGCTTCCTCAAGCCTGCCCAGGTGACGTGCATGATTAGTTTGAGCAAAAAATCTCAGGCAACAGCACTTTCACATCACTTGTGATTTCCTGGGGCAATTTTTATGTTTAACCCTGATAAAGGCCACTTTGTCACTATGCTTCATAACAGCAGTAAATAGAAGATTTATTTTCCTCATCATGCGGCTGAATGCAGATGGGTGCTTCTGAAGGCTCATGGGCTCCCTCCTCTCCCAGGCTTGGGTTGGATGCAAGCTCCCATAGCTGGGGTCTCAGTACACTTCACATTATCACCTCAGTGCTTGGCTTCTTCTCAGTGAATATTTGGCTTTGTTGTTAGCTGAATTCCTGCACAAAACAGCATTTCCTGGGTTGCTTTCTGTAGCCTTTCACGTACACAGAGGCCAAATGGTCCAGGACCAGTATTTAACCAGGCTCTATGTGTGCATGTGTGTTGCCATGGAGGAGCAACCCTGTTGTCAGGAGCTGTATTAAGGGATATTTTGGTCTCATTCTGTTTTGCGCAAGAGAGTCTGCCCCTGCCCTCTTCATCTCTTCATCTCCTACAGGGTGTTGGACTTTCATGCAGAGGTGGGATTAGGAAAAGAAAATTCAATGACCTGGGGAATTAGGGTGAATGGTAGATAAATGGATAAATACTATGGAAAAAAACCTTCCTACCATGTGAAAGAGGTGTAAATTTATCTGCTTTATGTCCTGTGCATGACAACACAGCTGTGGATATAGGGTCTAAGTTTTACCTTTACTTTGGCTTTTTCCTAACTAGCCCACATCGCTGGCTCATGCAAGATGAACTGAGACAAGATGAAAAGCCTTTTCAGCAGCCGATTGAGATGCGTGTCTCTCTCTCCATCAATCCCAATGTGTTTTCTGTTAGAAATCTGTTATCCGGAGAGTTTACAGCTCTCAAATTATCAGGACTTTTTGAAGTGTTTGATAGTGTCAGTTCTCCTCTGGGGAACTGAAACCACTCACCCAAGTCCTATGGCATCCTGTTTTCTGACTGGCCTGACCAGCTTTTACAGTTACTGCTTTTTCTGCCTCAAAAACCAAATCTTCAAGGCCAGGTTGGACAGGGCTTAGAGCAACCTGCTCTAGTGGAAGGTGTCCCTGCCCATGGCAGGGGGTTGGAGCTAGATGAGCTTTAAGGTCCCTTCAAACCCAAACCATCCTATGATTCTACCTCTGGCCTCCAAATTAACCTCTCCAAGGTCATTCACCCAGAGGAGCCTTGGCTAACTCCGAAGATTCATGGAAGAGCTACCAATGGGTGCTTGTGAGCATTTATTGTCACTAGGAGTTGCTAGTGCACTTTGCAGAGTGACATATAAAATGCTTTGATCTACCATGACAGGTCCTTAAATGCTCCTCCAGATATTGGAGCACGGGGTTCAGCAGTCCTGACCCCTTGTAGCATTAAGGAAGGCACATGGCAACTATGGTGGCACTGCTGTGGCTGCACACATCTGACCTGTGGCTTGGGTAGGTCTGACCATCTCCTCCTGGTCCTAGTCATGTCCTGGGAGAGCGAAGCAGCACAACAGGCTCTTCTGACAAGCCATTAATAATGCTGAAGTTGGATTTGGGTGCCCATGCTTGGAAAAATGTCACTCCCTGTGGTGAAATCAGTTTGGTTAAATAGGGGAAGTTCAGGTTAGATATAAGGAAGAAGTTCTTCCCTGTGAGGGTGTGGGGTGAGGGTGTTGAGGTGCTGGCACAGGGTGCCCAGAGAAGCTGTGGCTGCCCCATCCCTGGCAGTGTTCAAGGCCAGGTTGGACACAGGGGCTTGGAGCAACCTGCTCTAGTGGAAGGTGTCCCTGCCCATGGCAGGGGTTGGAACTGGATGAGCTTTAAGTCCTTTCCAACCCAAAACATTCCATATCATTCTATGGTGCAATCTGGAGAATTGTTAGTGATTCGCCAAATGGCAGAAACTAAGACACAAATATGCATACCCTGGGGAAAAAAGGAAAAGAGGGAAAATTCTGTTTGCTGCATGACATGCTGCATTGCATGACATCTGTTAAACTCACCTTCTTAAATGGTATTTTTGGCTCTGCTGGTACCAAAAGCCCAGCCTGAGATGTCATTTACTTTTAAGAAAATAAGAGCTTCTAATGGATGTGATGTATTTTAGTCTATGCAACTGTGCTTGGTTTAAAATAAACATGTGACGTTCAAGCTCTGAAACCTATCAGGCAATTAATGCATTTGATACACACATGTATGTTCTTGATTTGGCATGTTAAAATGTTTTTCTCTGAAGCTGGTTTAGATGGAATGACATGATTTATTTTTTAATGGCTCTAGACACCACAGAGATGCCTTCCCCCCCCCCCCCCCCCCCCCCCCCGGAGTCAATTATCCTTCACCATCTTTTCTTCTCCCCCCCACTAAAACATCACACCCTGCCAATTCCTGTGCAGATCTTTCTTACAAAGATCTGGTTTGCCTCTTGCTTTGCAAAGTCGAGCTGATAATCCCAACAGCGAACAGTGAGGCTCCCAAACTGCCTTTGCCAGGGACCTGCCCTTCAATCAATCTCTCTCCATCACCTCGGTGTTGCAGCCCAGCTTCTCTCAAGCGAACCAGTGTTGTTAATCCATCAGGGAAAGGGTGTGAGAACAAAAGGTCTTTTGGGATATTTCAGCCTCGTGTTTCCAGCTCCACCACAATTGTTCTTTAAAAGAATTTGTAATTTTATGGAGGGTTTTTTTTTTTCAGAATTATTTCTTTTCAAACATGTTGTTTATGATTTGGAAATTAAAACCCAGCTTCAGCATGTGTATGACCAAGGGTCTCATGGGGCTCTGCAAGGCGATGGAGGGAGGTTACTGAGCACTAGCAAAGTCCACCCCAGTGTTTGCTCACAGGGTGGAAGGTAAGTAGGAAGGAGGATCAGATCAGCAGCTCTGGGTGACCATTTTCATAGTGCAGCTGGCTTTTCATAGAATCCCAGACTGGTTTGTGTTGGAAGGCACCTTAAAGCTCACCCAGTTCCAATCCCCTGCCACAGGCAGGGACACCTTCCACTAGAGCAGGTTGCTCCAAGCCCCTGTGTCCAACCTGGCCTTGAACACTGCCAGGGATGGGGCAGCCACAGCTTCTCTGGGCACCCTGTGCCAGCACCTCAGCACCCTCACAGGGAACAACTTCTGCCTAAGAGCTCATCTCAATCTCCCCTCTGGCAGGTTCAAGCCATTCCCCTTGTCCTGTCCCTACAGGCCCTTGTCCGAAGCCCCTCTCCAGGTTTCCTGGAGCCCCTTTAGGCACTGGAGCTGCTCTAAGGTCTCCCCTTCAGGAGCCTTCTCTTCTCCAGGCTGCCCCAGCCCAGCTCTCTCAGCCTGGCTCCAGAGCAGAGCTGCTCCAGCCCTCGCAACATCTCCATGGCCTCCTCTGGACTCGCTCCAACATCTCCACGTCCCTCTAAGGGAAAATCTCCTCTAAAAGCAAACCTCTTTATCCAGGGTGCAAGTAAACAACCAACTACTCCTGGTATAAGCAGGCAGACATCAGCCTGGCCAAGTGACACTCACACCTTCTGCCCCCCATCACCTGGGAAACAGCTTGTAGCCAAATCAGTGCATGTCGGAACATTGCGAGGTGCAAGGCAGTGGTTCAGCTCCTGCTCAGAGCGGTGCAGTCAGGAATGTAAATCTCATACCCTCAGTAGCTGCATGTCATCTTTATTTTTATTGGCAAGAGAAGCAGTATACACAGCAACATTGCAGTCTCTTAGCTCGTTAAAAATATCTCAATAAATAAAACAAATAAGCAACATATACACTGAAACAAAAAGAGGGAGTGGGGGGGGTGAGCGGTAGCAAATCATGGAGCAATAAGGAAGAGGCAGTAGAGCGTGGAGGGCAGTCTGTAATCCAGGCTGTACTTGAAACAAATCATGCAGGGAACTGGGGACACAGTGGGATTTTTTCTTCTTTTTTTTTTGTTGTTTTTTCTTATGAGAGCCTTGGTCCAGTTTTGCCATTACTGTACAAGAAATCAGGCATTGGATTTAAACAAACAGACAGCAAACAAACCCAGAAAAGAATACAGGCACAAGGAAGTAAAATCTGAACCCAAATATTTCTCATAAATGTATTCCTGAATTAAGGTTTTTCAGAAGAACAAAGAACTAAAACCAAACACACAGACAGACAGACACAACAATGAACAACCAGGAATGTTTTTTCTCTTTTCTCTTTGGTCAGTTGCTTTAGGGAGAGATGTTGCAAAGTTTCAGACCATCAGCTTTGGTCCTGTTTTCTGCTCAGTCTAAATGCTCCACAAGAGTTCAGAGCGAGGGAGGTCAAGAGGGGTCTTTTGGACCAGTTTACTTGAGGTTGTTAAGGTTTCAGAAGCTACAAACTTGGATACATCCCAATTCCACTTCAGTCTCAGGCACTGGACAGTCTGGAGAGAAGAGAAAAAAAAAAAGGAAGAAAACAAAAATAAATACACTGAATACAAGACATCTTTCCGAGGTATGTTGTCTGGTAAAGTTATTTTTCCCTACAAGTTTCGGCTGTGGTTCATGTCCACCAGCAACCACGTGTTGAAACCTGCCCCTCGTCCCAGCAGCATGGAAGCAGACGGCTAATCCAGCAGCTGGGTGAGATCCAAGGCACCAGGAGCAGCCCCGCTGCCCCTTGAGCAAGGGAAAAGGGGAGATTGGATGCTTAGGCGTCTGAGCTGGGCTTTAGAAACTCCACCTACAGCGACTCCAGCCCAACATCAGGCAAGCTCTGCGGGAAATGAATCCGTTCTCTTTCCATCCCTGGGTAACGCATTTATGCGATATCTAAGTACATCCAAAACCACTACCACCACCACCAAAATCAACCTAAACTTAACGATTCAAAAGCGAAGTTGGCTTTTGGCTGTACAACCTGAGTTCAGACTGTAGAACGGTAAATCCACAGGCAGGAGCAAAGCATCCACCACAAGTCCATATGCTGACAGCAGCATCTCCAACCCCAAGAGATGTTGTGCTAAACTCCAGTTTTCCGTGTGATTCCTGCTGACCCAACCATATCATCTCTCTTCTGCCTCATTTATTGGGATGTGACAAGATGCAGCAGCATGTTGGGAGCCCTGCTACCTCCAGGGTTTGCTCTGATCTGCAGCAACCTGCTGCTGCTCAGTTGTGGGCTGGTGAGACAAACTCTGTGACCCAGCAGTGCCCATGGGAGACCCCATTTAACTTGGGGGAGGGATGGCTTTGCAGGCGAGATGCTATTTCTGCCTTCAGAAAGCCACCTCAGCTCATATATCAAAAAGCAGATATAATTATTTCCTCCCACTAAGGAAAGCTCCTATTTAGCTTATTTCCTTTCCTTTCCTTCTCAAAGTTATTAATTATCTAATTACAACCACATTGTGCAGACAAGCTCAGGACTTGACAGGCTGCCCAGGACCACTTAGGAAAGCTTAACTACTTGGTGTGTGCAAGCAGCAGTGGTTTATGTATGTGCACATCTGACAGATGACAGGTTGGTCCCTTCCTAATGCTGGCACTGGGGAGGGACTCAGGAGAGAAAAATAAAATACAGGGGGGAGGAAGATACTGTGGAAAGATTTTGTGAGGGTCTTCTTTTAACATTTTCTCCAGCAAGCAGAAGAAGGGGTGAAGGATGCTAGCTGCCAGCTACACCATGCCCTGCTCATCAATGAACCTAGCTGCCATGTAAAACAAGGTGAAAACAGGTAGGAGGCAATTCTGAGCTGATCTATTTCCCCTGATGTTTTAAATCCCACTCAAGACTGGAGAGGTCAGCACGAAGCTGCTCTTGGAGCAGAGCTGGTGATTTGCAAGCTGATGGATTTAACCCTGGGTGAGACGCCCTGCTCTGGCTCCTGCTGCAGTGCAGGATCTCGTTTCCACTGGTTCTTTCTGGTTTCCAGCAACTCTTTTGGCTCTGGCTGACTGGAAAAAAAAGGGAATTTCACAGCAGCCCAATGCTAATGTCTTCCCTGTTACTGGGAGGTGAATGAATCTAGGTCTACCCTGTGGACAGCAGTGCTACTGTACCCCAGGGCTCTGGCACGACTCTGCCAGGTCCCTTGTGTGCTCCAGGGCTTAACCCATCCTTTCTCATCCCACACAGGTCACCAGAATGAGGTGTCATTGTAGACAGATGTGGCTGCTGCTCAGCCACTGCTTGGCTAGTGCCTGGTTATCATAGAATCACAGAACAGTTTTGTTGGAAAGGACCTTCAAAAGTCATCTAGTCCAACCCCAGAGTTACCAGCCTTGTCAAGATAATCTGGTAGGTTATTTCCACTGCTGTTTTTTAGTGATTGTCCACTGCACATTAAAGCAGCCTGTCTCAGCTGACAGAGCGTTATTATGACCAGATATAGGGGTCACCAAAGGAAGCTGCTCTACCTGGCCATAAAGGGGTTATTCTTCCCCATCTTGACATGAACTTGTGTTTCAGTTCACGTCAGGTAACATTTTTTGTGGTTGTTCTTACCATATATTCTGTATATGATCCACATCAAAGAGTAAAACCCACTCATTCACAAGCCCAATCTATCAGTACAAGAGAAGGAAAGTGCAGAAGATGAGAACCCCTGCTGTGTGACCTATTCCTTCCATTTCTTCTTCTGTGGACTTTTGGGATGTTGGGTGCTGACTGCTTTTGAAAATCTGGTTCCAAGTAGCACTTTTGAAAACCCATAAATAGTAACAGAAGGAGGAAGGCATCTGCTTGTGGCACGAAGAACACTGTGGTGGTGGGATGTGTGGCAACATGTCCACTGCAGGCAGAGAAGTGATGTATGATGTCTGCTCCCAACCTATTCCTCTTCAGATACCCCTCCTCCCGATCACTCGAATAGAGGAGTACCATGCTAAAAACCTGCTAGCATCCCATGTGGAGCTTAGTGAGGTTAGGGGACTTCAGTGGCTTCTCAGTTTGCTTAAGAGTGCTATGTGTATTGGAGAAATTATGCTCTGAATCCAGCTTGTAATCCTCATGTCAGAAACATGGTCCTTTCTTGCAGTGGTTTGAGTCTTGCAGGGGGAAGGAATATCAACTCCTGGCTGAGAAAGGGATAATATCCCCCAAAACCTGCTGCTGGTCTTTCCTCCTCTCCTACACCACTGCAGCCAGACACTTCGTGGTAGGCTGCCTCCTCCTGCCCCTTGTTTTCGGAGACCCCATCTTGAACTGCCCCAGGAAACTCAGTGCCTTGTGCCTGGGCCCCTAAAAGGGCTGGTTCTGATCCCCCAACTCATCACACACCAAAACGGGAAGCACAGCCTTGCTTGCCTTCAGGATCTATAAAATGAGTCAATGGGGCCCTTCAGGCTCCTTTCCCCCCTTAAATCACAGAGAGCTTTTCCATAACGATTTTGTGCTTTTAATGGACCCTCCCAAGGTTGTGCTTTATGTTTATGATCCTTTAATCCTGGAGGGGCTCAGCAGGGCGCTCATCAAAGCCTGTCAAAGCACTCAGCTGGCAGCTACTCCTGTGGCGCTTCTCTGCTCCGCTCCCATGAGTGGGACCCATGGAGGTTTCCTAATGTGCTCCTGCAGGAATGGCTGCAGGTTTCCTACGGCAGCAGAATGATGAGGTATGGACTTAATCTTAAAAGAAGCAGGAAAGCACATAGCAGACTTCACAAGGAATGCCTTTGTGGCACTAAGCTGGTGTGGTAGCACAGCAGGACAACACAGAGCTTAGTTTTAATCCCAGCTCACGTACAGGCTTGCTTTTTAACTGCTCTCTCTGCACGTGCCTCAGTTTCCCTGGTCAGGAAATGGCAGTACATCCCTTCCTCTCTTACAGTGCATGTGCGATTTAATCAACTGGTGCCAGCAAGGCACTTTGTGATTCTCTGCAGGCACAACACTGCATTATAACAAAGCATGATTGTAGTATCTGGACTGAGAGCTGATAGACAGTGAAGCTCTCTGCTGAACCTAGTTTCCAAGCATTTCTCTTACACTGTAGCTTGTGTCACAGAATGTAGTTGTTATGCATTAGTTTATTGCAGACCCAGCGCAGTTTCCTCTGCATGGTGAATTGAGGGCTTGCTGCTCTAATTTTTTTCTCTGCTTTTAGAGCATTCGCCAGCCCAAGAACACAGCATGGAAACCATGAGAGCTGAGAGCTGCTGGTTTGATGGAAGGTGGCAGCAATAGCACAGCCGGGAACTTTGCGACAGGACCCTGAGGCCTTTGCTCATATAGGATTAGGGTGGTTTTGGTTGCAAAGGGATTGAAACAATTTCCATAACATAACTCAGAATGCAAATGAAATAGGAAATGCAGCTAAACGGCTTGAGTTTGTTTGTTTGGTGGTGGTGTTTTCTTGTTTGTTTCTTTTAAAGGATGATTTTTGAACTTATTTTACAGTAAGAAAATGGTTCTTTCACCAGGTCCCAGCCTCATTCTGTCCACATGGGTTTTGTCCAGCCCAAAGTTCTAACCCAACTTCTTGCCTTGTGTTTGGGTCTGGGAACTGGGTCAGGTAGTGAGTAGCGGACGACGGGTGTGAGTGGCGGTGCAGTGCAGCACACACCAGCTGCTCACCCCGCACCAGCTGGGACTGATTTTGGCAGTCACCGAGAAGTTTATAGACTGTTTCCTCCCCCCTTCAACTTGGGGAAGCAAGAACCAGCACAGGTCAAAGCCGAGACCCCGGCCCTGCTCAGTGGGTCAGCGTAGGGCACGCTGCCTGAGGCTGATACTGCTGCCTTCTGGCATCGCTGGAGCAGACGTGGTTTCTGACCAAGCATCATTGCTGAAAGGAGTTTGAATTGCAATAACAAATCTCTTCTAAGTGACACCAGTGGGCACGTTCCTCACCCACCCCTTGTGTGGCTGCGTCGGTGGTCCCAGCCAGCTTCTCCACCATCCCGTGTTGTCCCCACAGTGCTGCTGCCTCTGTTTTTGCCCCCTCTGAAGTCTCCCACCCCAGACCGTGCCTGCTCTGTAAAGCACCCCCACAACATTCATTTTAATGGGATGTTAACTTGCAGGCTGTGGAGGTTTGGACTGGGGAGCAGCATTGCTGTGAGCCAGGCTGGTGTCAGGAGGTAGGACGCAAGCAGAGCAGGCAGCATTGCTGGGCATGGGTGACAAAAAAGCTCTGTCATCTTCCTCCCTGGGAAACAAACACGCACTGAGGAAAACAAATGTTAAACCAGCCCATGGGAAAGCACTGAACAAACTCAGCTGGAGATCTCCATCACCACCGTCCCAAAACTCATTCTTTCCAAAATGAGAATACCAGAAAGGATTAATATAGTGAAACATACAGCAAAAGCCTATTCAGGCTATCACGGATCCTTGCCTTTATTGTGCTAGGTGCTGCACCATAGCTGGTAAAATGTTACAGGCATGTTACAGGGTGAATGGGGAAGGAGAAGTCCTCTGTTGAGCTGGATCTGATTGGAGATAATGCCTGAGCAAAATGGGGCAGAGCAAACATCAGGCCATGATCTCTCTGGTTGTTACCCAGGTGAGTACCTTCAGGGTTGGAGACCCTCCATACATTTCTCAAAAGGAGGAAAATGTGACGTGGATGAGTTTTTCTGGACTAGTCCAGCCACCGGGTTCAAGCAACGCTGGGTTACAACACAAAATGGGGCGCTTGTGCTTTAGAAAATCAATAAAATGCTTCAGTCGGCGCTAAGTAGCAGCTGCCCCTAATATTTTTCTTCAAAATAAATCAATATGCAGCTAGTTTGGTTATTGCATTATGTCATAGCCCCGGTACGCCTGCCCGCCGCACCAGCGCCGCATGTGTCCTGCCCCGTGGGCACGGGGACGGGAAAAAACAACAGCGAACAATGCGAAACGTGACTTGGGGGCTCACGTGTTGGCCCCCGTGCCTTGGGAGAGAAAAGGTCAGCACGGGCTGGCGTGAAATGCCAGCAAGAGAGTTTGTGAAATGCCAAAGCAAGCGGCTCCAGAAATGGGGTTGTTCTTTTTCAGATTAGGAAATGCCAAGTTGGAAGGGAGGACAAATCTCAGCATCTCAACTCTCAGGCCAGAAAGTCTGAATTTGGATCACTTCTGGCCACAAGAGCTCTGTCTTGCCTGGCTACCAGGACTCCTGGTGACCTGGGGTCTCGCAAGCATCCCATGCTCCTCAATCCCTACCTTTGTGACTCAACTCAATCCCAGATTTGCCAACCGAGGGGGCTGCCATCAAGACCTATGTGGCAGCTTGAAGTGCAGACATCTGAGATATCCAGGGGGATCTTGCTGAGGACACAGAAATCACCTAATCTCATTATCATCATGGGCAGGGTCCCTACATGAGGTGCTTACTGCCAAACGCCCCCAATTCACCCCTTAACCTTGCTCATTCCTGAGCTTGGTGAACCAAGGACCATCATTCCCAGCTGTCTTGGGAACAACTGCTTTAAGAAAGCATATGGCAAGTATCAATTGTAATATCCACAGTCACGTTTGTGTGCTTTGCCCTCCAGCATCCCGTGGTTTTTTATCTGCTCAAAACCTTCTGAAACTTATGTTGCTTGAGCTGAAAATTTTCCATGCCCAACGGTGATTCCTCTTTCTTGCCATTGTTTTTGTTTTCTGGAGTCTGGGCAAAAATGGTCCAGCTGTTTTGGAACACAGGGAGAGTGGAAAACAGCCACGCTCCAAAAATGCTGAAGGCTTCCCCTTGACCGTGTGTTGGAGGCTTGGACAGCAATGGGTGGAAAGCTGAAAGGCAGCATGCGTATCACCCGGCTTGTAAAACAGCATCCCACCTGGACCTGGAGGAAATTAAGTTTGTTTTGACCTAGTTCTGAGCCTCCCAAAATCGCCTTCCAACTATGCATGGGCTGAGTGTTTCTGTGAGCCATATGAAGCAGACCTAAGGCAGGAAGCATGGGAAGTTATTTTGCCTTGGCTTTTATCACAGTGCCATTAAAAACACGAAGCCCCTGTGAAGTAGCAGAGATTTGCCAGGGTGGAGTCGAGATGGTGGACTCATGACCAACAGGATGGGACATGCACAGGCGAACCAGGTATTTGCTACCTAGATTAGGTGAAATCTGTTCCCAGTAGAGCGCCTGGCCAAACTTTAGCAAACCAGCACAGCTCCTTAACCCTGGGAGGTGAAATGGGAGATGGGATGCCTCTTGCCTCCCTCCTAAGCTGAAGAAGCCTCTGGTGTCAAGCAGCAAGCTGAAGTTGAGGTATGCCCAAACACAGGCTGTGCATGTCTGTTCTGTTTAAGAATGGGAAAACTCCATCTGCACACGTGTTCATGTTTGTGCATCTTTTAATATATGCTCAAATGTTTTTAGAGCAAAGTCAAAGGAAGAAGGGAGATGCTGCTCTGCGTGTAGCACACATAAAGCTACACTTGCTGCAGGCATTGGCTGGATCTCTACCAAAGGGGTAATCCCAAATTGTCTTCAGGAGTTGCCCCCAAAGCCAAGATGGACAGTGGGGTATGCCTGAAACGTGTGTATAGCTGATGTGGATGGTGCAAAAATGCAACCTTTTAGGACAATTTTCTGAACATGATCAGAGGCAAGCAGCAGAGGTAAGGAGAAACTGAGGCATGAAGGAATGGCACCTTAAAATAGCAGAAATCCCTTCATTTTTAGGGTGTTTCCCACCAAGAAAGGCTAAAAAGATGGGCATGGCGAATAAATTCCCATCCTTGTGGTTGCTTTCTGCCCCCAGGGGAGTGCTGGTCCTTGCGGCTGTGGCACAGACCCCTTCATGGGCCAGGAAAGGAGAGAGCCCGAATTCGCAGCTATCCCTCAAGCAACGGAAAAGGCAGGCAGGCCGGTCTGCAAGGCTTCAGAGGGAAGGAAGCAGCGGAGAAAGGAATTCAGATAATTGTGTACATGCAGTGGGGGGAGAGAAGGCCAAAATCAGATCTAATGCTGTGGGTACGGACAGACTGAAACCAGATACCCCTGGCTTGTGTTTTTTCTGCCTTTGCTGGTATGAACCCTTATCAACCATCCGCTCTTGAATTCTCCCAGATGAAGGAAAGCCACAATTATGTGCATCTTACAGCTGGAAAACCATTTAAAAACACATCCCTCCCAGTTGTTCATTCCTGAGCTGCACACACTGCCCCCCCCCAGCTATCACCAAACGTACCCCTCACCGTCTAGAGGAAAGCCTCTAATCTAACTTACCCCAGGCTTTTCGGAGCTCGGAGGATTTACCTGCCCGTGGGTGGTTTGAGGGAAAACATCCTCCCTGTGTCTGGTGGCTCCCTGGTTCATTATGGGGAGCATAACTAGCTGTTTGATGGGGATAGGGCATAAGAAAACAGAGATTTAAGCCTTTTCTTCTCCCTCCTTTTCCAGAAAGGTCGATGGCTTGGTCACACCTCACTATCAGGGAAGAACCATCCTAAAAACACAATGCCAAAAGAAGAAACCAAGAGGAAAGCCCTTGGTGTTTTCTTCAGTATTTTGGTATCTATCTTCTTTGTTTTTAAAGGTGCAAAGTGAGCTTTCTCATTCTTCCAGCTCCAGGCGTGCCTCTGCAAGCCTAACTGTCTGGAGCAAAAAAGGTGTCTCCAGCACGAGAGGAGGCTGCAACCCTCACAAACCACTTTAACACCTCTGTGTGCCCTGATCTCAATTCCTCCTTAGTTCTTCATAACTGAGCTGTTGGGCTTTCCCTGGGGCTTCAGTTCCTTTCCTCTTGAGAAGAGGGAGTTGCTCACAAAAGAGGGAAGCTGAAAGGCTGATGCAGCCCCATCCTGGACCTGCAAGATACCTGCAAGCTCAGAGCTCCGCTGGGAAACCAGCTCTGTTCTGAAGCAAACAGGCATAGCTCACCCGAAAAAGCCAAGGTGGCCTCCATCACACTCAGAAACTTGTGGGCTCACCAACTTCCCATGGAAAAACTTGCCCTTTAGGGTCTTGAAACACACTTCTTTGGCATTTTGTCCTGTGGCTGATTGCCCTAGCCCAGATAAAATCAGCCTCAGGGTAGGGAGGAGAAGCGAGAGCTCTGCAATGAAGCATTTTGTTGCTGGGATGCTCAGAGTTTCTGTGTTATGTCCAATGTCTCTGCAGCAATCTCAGGGCAGTTAATAATATCGACTCCAAGGTGTCCCTCCCTCACCAGAAAATTAAGCCAACAAAATAAAGAGCTTTAAAGAGGAAGGAGCCCCCTCAAAGAAACATTTCCCCCACCCCTGCACTCCTCCACAGCCTGAGCATCAGCCTCTGCAGGGCAGTGGGGTCCATAGCAGCTGGAGGAGGAGGAGGTAGGTTTGTGGGAGCCCCTTATAAAGTCTTGGCAGCACATCACTGAAAGCTCATTTAGAAGTTGCCGCAAGGCGGAAGCTGCTAATGAGCAGTTGGAGCAGGAAAAAACAGGGTTGCTTCGACGTTTGAAAGGACCATCTAAGCTCTGTCCTTGGCTCTGCCCAGCTGCCTGGTGGGTGGCTCAGAGGAACAAGCGCTGGAGGACACCACCAGCATCTCCTGACCATGGAAACCAGGGAAAGCCAGCGGCTGTGGGCAAAGAGGGACAGGAGGAGATGGCTACCACCAGCCCTCCTGGCTAATAGAGCAGCAGAGAAAGCCCGTCGCTGTTTCCTTGGGTTCATCTCCCCTCCCCAGAGGCACTCACACACGAGCTTGGCTTTGCACAATAAGGTGCAGAATAAAGGAGCAAGCAGAAGGAAAAAAGCAGGGAATGAGATGTTCTTGTTGGACAGCTCAAATGAAATATACAGGGTTGACAAAAGAGGTTGCACAGATGCAAACGTGCATCTTGAAGAGTGGCTCTGAAGACATTGAGGCTCATGCCAAAGATGAGGACAGTCATTTCATGTCTTCCTCTGCCTCATGAGCACCCCATCCTCTGGCCTCTAGGCTTCTCAGATCAGGTACTTGGTTCTCCCTGTGTGAAATGCACACCAAAAGCAGTGCCAATGCAAGAGAAATATTATATGTAGAAATCAGGTAAGGAGGGTAAAGTTATTATGGATGTGCCATACGCTTCTACTGAGATGCTCACACTAAAGTCCATGTGCAAATCTTACTCTGCACAAATACAGCTTGCAAGCTAAGGCTTAATGTGTTTTAGGAGACAGTTGCATGACGTGTTATAGCTTAATGACTTATGCCATTGGCTGGGCTACAATGACTGACTGTGTACCTGCACTAAGTGGTTTAGAAACTATAATATATTTGTTGTTTAAGACAAACCTGTTCTTCTAGGCTGATCGAGACTATCTGGGAGGAAAATATCAATAGGAACATGGTTCTTCTTCCTCTTGGGAATATGTGAAGACAGTGGTTTAGGGCAGCTGGCACTGTGCAGCTTGGTGTGTGGCATGCTCTGATGATGATGCTGGCACTCAGTGTGAAATGTGTCTCTAATCCCTGCCTGTCTCTACAGGGATAAACACAACTGAGATATGAAATGGACTGTAAAAACACCCTTCTGCCTCCTCCATCTCATTTTAGAATAGCAGTAAATCAGTAAGTGGGTGATAGTTAAGACTGACTCAACAACATGGATTAATGCCAGTGGAATTAATAACAATGAACCCACTACTTTAAAAGCACCTATGGTTTAAACTTCTTTAAAAAAATAGAATAAAACAAAAAATGGAACCCCCCACTAAAAGGAAGAGACAGTTTGCACAAAATCAATGGCATTTCATGGGCTTCTGTGAACAATCCGCAGGACAGGGACGGTTGCCTTATGAACTTGGGGTGCTTTTTAATGTTTGATACAGTCACTGACAAATAGCAGCTGACACACCTGTAGGCCAGATGTGCACAGCTGTACGTGTGCTGCTGCTGATCAATCTTCAGATTACATCATGCTCCAGATGCCTGACTTCAGAAACGCTTGGAAGGCAGAGCTGAAGCAAATGAACTGTGAGCTTAGGCATTGCTTTCTTCCCCACAGCAATGCCGTGCCCCCTCTGCATGCAGTGACGAGCCCTTCTCCTGTTGTCACTTTGGCTGCACAATGCAATCTCGAAGTAAATAGAGGGAAAACTCCAGCCATCCATTTGGGAAGAGACATTGGCATCCTATATCCAGGAATGCTGTCTCTGCATGATTAATGTGCTGGGGACATGGGCTATGTACTGCTACAGAATCATAGAATCAACCAGGTTGGAAAAGACCTTTAATATCATCAAGTCCAACTGTTCCCCCAGCACTAATGCATGTCACTGGGGGCCTCGTCTACACGGTTTGTGAACACTTCCAGGGACGGTGACTCCACCACTGCCCTGGACAGCCTGTTCCAATGCCTAGTCAAAGTATATTCCAAGAACTGTCCGCTCTGTGTTTCTACCACTTTGAGACCCCAAAAGCCATCAAAATCTGCATTTGAATTGGTTTATTCTGATGTTTCTCCACACTGCAACATACAGCACACCTTCACCATCTCTCTATGGCTCTGTGTGTGTGCATGTGTAAAGGGAAGTCAAGCAATTTTAATTTTCAGTGGATTAATTACCTGCAAGAAGTATGGCACTTGTGCCTATAATGCTGGGAAGCAAAACTTTGTCTGCCCTGAGAAAGACTTGGAGGCGATTGCTGAAAGAAAACCCTGCATCTGGAGTAGGGAAGAGAGTTTTCCCTTTGGTGCATGAAGCTGTGTTTGCTCTTTAAGATTGGCAAACAGATGCTGGGGCAGATTCCCTGAAGCTCAGGAGATTAAATCCTCCATTTTTACACTTATGGATCTTAAAAGAACATCACAAAACCCCTTTGATGTGAAGAAGCGGGATCCCCCTGTCTCCTTGCTCAATGTCAGCATACCCAGTGTTGGCAGAGCCGGGACTCGCATCTTGGGCGACGTTCGCAGATGTTTGCAGAGGAAAAGGTGCTGCTCTGACATCTTTCCCCCTAGCATGAGGCAGCATTTGAAGAATGTGCCCTCACTCACCACACCCTGATCCCTGAGGGCAGTGATTGCAATCGCTTGGCCCCAGCCCGGCAGCGTTTCACACGGCAGTAGGTGCAGGGTTTTGATAAGCACTCAGGCTCTGCGTAATGGCCGTGATTCAGCCTATGTGTTACTGATCTCCCAGGGCTTTCGGAGGGGATTGTACCAGGCCAGGTCTACATCTGTGGATTAACCAACACAGCTTCATTGAAGTCAAGGAGCCAGATTCTCACTTGGAATAAACTGGCTTAACACCGCTGCAGTCAATAAAGCTACTCTGATCTTTTATTTATGGCAAGAATAGTCCAAAT
This sequence comes from Strigops habroptila, assembly GCF_004027225.2. NCBI lineage: Eukaryota > Metazoa > Chordata > Aves > Psittaciformes > Psittacidae > Strigops > Strigops habroptila. Next base: position 5,173,250 of record NC_044281.2, read on the forward strand.
CTTTAAAATACGCAGGGCTACAGGGTGTTGCCCTTACACAGAGGGTGTTACATTTCTATATGCCAAACAATCCCACTGGGGTAAGAAGTACTTGGCATCAAATAAGGCATTCTGGTGCTTGCCAGTGATGTTGGCCATGGTGTGCTTCAGAGAAAGCCACTGGCTGATGTGCAAGGCTGGGGTGAGCACAGCTTAGGACAGGAGACGCACTGCACACCAGGTCAGCTGCATTTGCCTTTTGGGCACCCTATACATGAAAATATTCTTCCCTGTGAGGGTGCTGAGGCGCTGGCACAGGGTGCCCAGAGAAGCTGTGGCTGCCCCATCCCTGGCAGTGTTCAAGGCCAGGCTGGACACAGGGGCTTGGAGCAACCTGCTCTAGTGGAAGGTGTCCCTGCCCATGGCAGGGGGTTGGGACTGGATGAACCTTAAGGTCCCTTCCAACACAAACCAGTCTGGGATTCTATGACTGATGCTGGCACTGTGCCTCTGGGAATGACGACAGCAACTTTGCATAAGTGTGCTGATAGACCATGTCTTGCTTTGCATTAGTTATGTGCTAGTGCCTGGAGGCTCATTCTGTCTTCAATGGTCTGGCAGCTACATTAACACAGACACAAGCCTGGCAAGAGCCATCCTGGGTCCTGCACCTCTCCTGGACCATTTTTCCAGCCTTTACTACAAGTACTGCATTGTACAATACTTCTCATAAATTTTACAGCTTCTGCCTTCCTTGCAGATGGCATTGCCCACACTTAAACCCAGCCTCTAGATCACAACCTGAATCCTTTCACCCAGCTGCTGCTCTCTAGGTTAATGAGTTCCTTCCTCCCCTGCCTTGGTGTTTATAAGCAGCTCTGCCACTCCCTTTACTCTCCAATATCTCCTTGTCGGCTGCTTCTAAAGGCTGGTTCTGCTGCTTGGGGGTGCCCAAACCAGCTTTGCATCAGGGGACCTTTGCGGGACAAGGGGCAGGAGGTAAAGTTACTTGTATGGCTAGAAGGGATTTTGGAGTATGCAGAGATTTGGGGTTTTTGTTTGAATAAGCTATGCTTTAGCATGGTACATTTGCTTTTCTTCAAGCCTTTTGGCTGGCTGTGATTGAATAAATGCTTGAATGTCTGTGTTGCTTTTCAGCTCTGCTTGTGCAGCTTGGGCTGTGGTGGCTACTGGAGGGGCTTCTGGTTAAGATAAGGGTAGAGGGGAACAGTAGCATAGTTATTTTAACAGTTTCTGATGTCACCATCCTACTTCAGGAGTGTGGTCTCTTGAGGAGATAGGCAGTAACCCCCTGGCCCCTGTCTGGGCTCTGAGCAGCCATGAATCACTCATTTTTCCAAGACTCATAAGGCAGGTATCATTGCTTATAATTCAGCTTGAGGTTGGCTGGCTGCTTTACAGGCTTTCCTGAAACTGTTCTGTGGGTGATGCAGGGCAAGCCAGTAATAGGAAGCAGGAGAAGGAACAATATTACTCACAACCTCTTTAACAACATACTTCCAGCCTGGATGGAGCTGTGAGCTTCCCAGGATGAGAGCAGCCCAACCCACTGCTCTGCTCCAAAAGCCTGCACTCCCATAAATGAATATCCTGAGGGTTTTAATTTCCTCTGCAATGACTAACTAATAACTTCAAAACACATTTTTATGGGCATCAGTGGCCTCGGAGTGGACACAGTGGTGTTTTCAGCGTGCTGTCTGCTAGGTTTTCTATGTTGCTGCTTTGTTTCTTTCCTATAAATAAGCTACCCACTTCAGAGCTCTCATGTCCATTTTTCATCACACTTCTGGAATTTATGGCTTTGCAAGAGGTAAACCAAAGTTGATTGCTCCCTTGCTGCTCTTTTTCAAAGGGGAACAAACAATTGCACTCCAGCAAGTTCAAACTTCTGGAGGAAGAAACATGCAGAGATGAAATCTCTCTATTAAAGGAGCAAAAAAGTCAGTGTGTCCTTAGCTTGTCCATTTAGCGAACTATTTAATCACATGCCTGGATGTGTGCTGTTAGCCCCTCTGACTTCAGTGCACATCCACTAAGGGTGTGCAGTGTGCTCTGCTGAATTGGAACAGGCTAACGAATGACTCCCAGGAACTTGATTTGTATGTAGCATGTACACTGAAGCTTAGAAAAAGCCCTGGAAAATTGGTTTACATGGATTTTCTAGTATGTTATTCTGCAAAAGGCAGATATATGTGTTCTTGTCTGCAGTTGTTGGGGGTTTTTGGGTTTCAGCGATTAACTGAATGGGTTAAGTCAACATTTTCAACCCAATTATTGTGGGTGACTCAGCTCAAGGCCAGCTGCCTGCTCTTGTTTAGGTTTGCCAGCTGCAAACTGGACTTGTTTGAACCTTTGAGTTTGAACTCTGCTAGGTTCCCACTGAGCTAATAACCTGTATTGCTGTGGCACTGATGCAATCTTGTTTCGGGGAGGGGGGAAGAAAAGCTTTCTGCATCTGCTCAAAACAAAGACTCTCTGCTTTGCCTTTGGCAGTGCTGCTCCTCTCTGAATTTCGCAAGCTGCCCCAGGATGTGCAGACCTGAACTAAGCTCATGCTCCTGTGAATCAGGGGCTTGGCTCTGAAGCTGCTTCTCATCTGACTGCTTGGGTTTGCAACCGATGCTGAACAGCTTTTATGCTCTGGACAGCTGAGTTTTATATACTGCTGCTGTCTGTGGTACAGCAAAATGTTTCCTCAAGTTTCATATTCCCTGGGTTAAATTTGTGCCTGTGTGTTTGTGAAGCATGAGGGAGTCTGGATGTGACACTTACTGATTGAAATGGAAGATTTAAGGGCTCATTAAGAGATCAAATTGAATGCAGGTAGGGAATAGGAAAGTATTGGTCTAACTGTCTAGAGAAGTGTGTGTGCATGCTTCTATATGCAATACACAGAGCACCTCCGATACCATATTTAGGCTTCAAATATACTGTAGGTGTAGGGGAGCACAGGATGTCTGTAGGGACTTAAGCTTTTCACTCCTCTGTGCTTTTTACGAGTTAAAGATGCTCTTTTTCTCTTGCAATTTTTGGTTGCCGCTCTTCTACTGAGGCACAGATGTGTCTCATCCTATCTGTATGTACACTGCACACTTCCACTACTCATGTGTGCACCTATAATGTAGCACTTGCCTGTATCAGTAAATATCATGGGGGGTGTATATACTTACACGTAATACTTTAAAGCTGGTGTTCATCTATTGGGAAACACAACTATAGGGATACCACTAACCACCAAAGAGATGCTGGTTTTAGACACCACATCTTGTGGAGCCTCTTCTTCCCCTGATACTCTTAGCAAATGTGATTAGCTGTATTTCTTACTACATCCTCACTTGAAAGGTAAACGAGTTTCTAAGGATCAGCAGTTCCTTAGCAATTTAAAGGCTACATAAAACCAGCAATTATTTAATCAACATCCAAAATGAGTGAATGGAATGAAGTTTTAGGGCTCGGGGAGACTGGCTGGTTCTTGCGGCATATGCTTTTTCCTTGAAGGTGGCAGAAGAAATGCAAATGGAAAGGAACTCACAAGTTTACCCTATTGAAGTGCTACAGCTAAGAAGGATAAGACCCTTATGCAGAGGAGTGTGCCTGGCTAGGACCTAGTCTCTGCAATGTGTCCGAAGCTGCAGCCCACTTGAACTGCAGCTGGAAACCTTGCAGCAGTGCAATGTGCTTTTGTCCCTGCGGGACTGGCAGGAAGTCTTTGGAAATCAGCACTCCCCATATGAAAAGAACACATTTGCTTGTGCCATGCCTGCCAGCTGGGGAGGTGTCCTCAGACTGGGGGGGCTGTTGGGCCACACTGGTTTGCTGGAAGTTACATGGATGCACCCTACAGGAAACTTAACCTTACATCCCACAAACAAAGTGATCTCTGCCCTTTCCATACTTATTTATATTTAGTTGACTGCTTAATCTGGCTCTCTAGAAAGTCCCTTCAGGAGGTCATGCAGCTGAAATAATAGCTAATAAATTTCTTAAAATGATTTGGGAGCTAAATACTTTCTTTTTCCCTCCCCTCAGTCCCTTTCTGGCAAACACTCCTAGGTTATTCCATCAGAGAATGAAACAACCAGGGCAGAGCATGCTGCAAAAGCATCCTGATGGATATGAAGGAAGGACCTACGCTCATCTCTAAGTGTTTGCATGCTGCCCCCAAACTAGTAGGGATGGGATAAGAAAGCTAGCTGAAGTGTGCAGTATCGCAGAGACTAAGGAGAGCTGTTGGCATTGCTTTTCCTTTACCGCACTTGGCTGTTTCATCTCTGGCTATCGCATCATCTTAAATCCAGGGGATGGGGCTCTTGGGCTTCTCCAGCATTAAACCATCCAAGCTATTTCCATCTATGTCCCATTAATGAAAGGAGCTGAGCTTATTCCTTTCAGTGGAGCTGTGCCTGATTGCACAAGCTAGGCTCCGACTGCAGGAATTGGTGGTTTGTATCTGTTCTGGGGGAATCTGCTCTTCTCTTGTCTGCAAAGATTCTCCCATGTACCTGGGCTGTGGATGAGATGCTTAGCTTTTGGGGACACACTGCCTGGCTATGGGATCACCTCTGATGGGACCCAGCCAAGCTGTCTTGTTGGCTGAGGATTGCTCCTAGGTACAAGAGAGCAGGGAGAAAGCCTGTGGGCTGCCTTTCCAGGACTAGAAAGGTCTATGGACGTGGCCTGGGCCACTGCTATAGCAAGATGTGTAGGAGCTGCACTGAAACTGCTTGTATCTTCCGGAATTTCAGCTGTATCTTCAAACGAATGAAAACATTGCTTTATCCCTACTTATGTTGGTCTTGTATGTTATGGATTTTAAAAAGGGTGTTGCTGGCTCCTGGGAGTCTTTCTGCCTCCTCCAGCCTGTCTCTTCTTCACCCTGGTGCTCATGGTAGGTCTGACTTCTCTCCCTTCAAACCAGTCATCATGCCCACAACATCCACGGGGTGCAGTGCAGGATGTGGGTTGTGCAACCCACAAAGGAGATCCTGCTGCGGACAGGCTCCTTCTCTTAGCCTGGTCAGTCTCAGCCTCCCTTTGTGATAAATCCCAGCCTAAGCTGCTCATTCTGCCTGCTGCTTCTTCCCCAGTCTCCAAGGCCCTTTGCTTCCTCTGCTGTTCGTCTCTTGGGCTCCTTCTCCTGGTCTGCTCCACTTTGTTCCCCCTCAACTCCCTTTGCTCCCTTTGTGCTTTGCTCTGCCACATGCCTCCTCCCTGTCTGCCAGGCTCAACTCAATACCATCAAAGGATAGAGACCTGTGTGAGCACACACGCTCCTCGCAGCTCTCTAGGATACCACTGAACACACTTCTCAAGGCTCCTCCTCACAGGAGGCTTCAAAAGCAGCATGAAATTCTCCTCCCATGTAATCAGTGTGGGTTTGTCCTGCCTTGGAGGAAGCTGCTGCTTAAATCTCCTCTACTTCCCTCCTACCACCAGGAATCATCTATTATAGTTACACTGGGAAAAGGAGCATCTTTCTAAGATCCTACCCCACTGCTCAGGATGAGCTGCAGCATGGAGGAGAATCTGTGTATCTGAAGCAATCAAATGCTAGTGTTTGGATCTACAGCAAAATGGGGGGAAAGGAATAGATGGAGGTACAGAAACACAGATGAGAATGTCCACAATTTGGGAACATTGCTGGTTCAACATCTGTGATGCAAAAATCTTTATGTTTTCTGCTTGCCATTCTGCACCAACAGCCTCTCTTGCTGTTGGGATATCCAGCTTTAGCCCTGCTTTGTTGGTGTATTATAATAAGTCCCATGTGATATTTTTAACCATGCTATTTAACAGAACATCTAATATCTTATTTAATCGGTTAATATAGTATTTTTAATAGGGAAGGTTTCTGCTCTCCGGACTTTAGGTGGAAAAGCTTGAACACGTGAAGTTTGAAGAGTTCAAAACTAGCAAAAAGACCTTGAAGTATGGTTTCTGAAGCTTTGTCTCAGTTCATGGCTGATGGGGGGGCAGGCAACTGCCTGGGAATGGAGGGCATGGGCTGTTTAAAGCTGCAGGAACACAAGAGAGCTTTAACAAGTCACAGCTACCTGCGACTTAATGCAATTCAGTCTTGCATTCAACAGTGGTTATCACTGCTGTACAAATGGAAGTGAGAAGGGTTGCATCCCTCATCTAGGAAGTCAGGAGAGAAAATCAACCCAAGAGATGTTTGGGACTGAATTGTTATCCATCAGGACTATGTAGGCAGTTGTCTCTGACAACAGAGTTTTGCATCTGTGTGCTGACTATAGTGGTGACTCTCCTTAATGCATCACCGTCTCCATAAAAACCTCTAGTGGTTTGTGAACCACAGCACTGCTGATTTAAAGCATGCCTAGATGTTTAAGGAAAGCCTGATTTATGCTGTAAATGGTTGCTCATCAGTTTCCCTTTTAATCATTGCAACTGTTGGGACTCTCAAACCCCCTTGGCTCCCCTGGTCACTCTGCATGGCTTTTTAGTGATTCTGCTTTAACTGGAGACCATGGGATGGCTCTGGCCCAAGTGAACTCCTTGAGATCCTTGTGCAGTATTCTCCTGGTGGTACCCTGAGATCAGCAGATGCTGGCCTTTCTCTCAACTCCCACTCAGTGCCTCAAATCCCAGGGAAAGCTCTCCTTCCGCTGCTACACCATGCGCTTTGAAGGCAGAAAATGATTCTACAAGATCATTTGGGCTTTGTGTGCTTCAGCTGCCTTCAAATATTCACAGGGGTTTCCAAGGCTGAGATAAGGACACCTCCATGCACAGCCTGCTCTGTGTCTTAAGTTGCCAGCCCTCTGCAGAGCTTCCTCAACACTGATGCATTCATACTCTGCGTAGCAGGACTGTGGTAAAGCTAATTCTCCCATGAATGCTCCTGTCTACCTGCGTGTGATGCCTGTTTGCAGTTACGCAGGGAGCTCTTCCTGAGTTATGCAGCTGAGGTGTCCTTTGCCTTCAGCTTCTAACCCCCCAAAAAGCGGCAACCAAACCACCTGTGGATAAATAATTTGGGATTATAATGGACATGTTGAGTCTGCGCAGCTCCCAAGGAACAACGGGGTGCAAACCATTCTCACTGCACAAAGTGGGTGCATTTTGTACCGGAGTCTTGCTATTGGCATTAGCAAGACCAGGGTTTGAGCTGTATTTTCTTTGTCCCTCTGCTTGTTGCTGCTTTATCTGCTCTGCTAATGTCTGTTTCTGCCTCTTTGCCTTTCACGTCTGCTGCTCTTTTTCTCTCTCCATATTTGTTTCACCTCTCTTTAGGTCACTTGTTTTGGGTCACTTTTCTCTTGGTGCCACCTCCACTGCAGGGTTTTTCCAGATCTGTCGCTCTTGTGTCTCTGGGGGGATGTTTTGTTCTCATTGATTTGTTTTGCTGGCCAGAATACAAAAGGTTAAACAGTTTGGAGAACTCTATTCTGTATTTACTGCTGAGGTACATTTCTAAATCAACAGTAGGTCATGTATTGGAGTGACTCAGAGCTGCTTAACCTTTTTCCTTCCGTTCTGTCTCTCTCCAGATCTGAAGTGCACATCTGCAACTTAGATTGCTGAAATGAGAAGCTGTGAAATGCATATAAATTGCTGTAGATGGGCTGCTCAGCCTGGCCTCAGTGCAGAGCCAGTTTCCATTTTGCAGGCCAGACGGATAAAACTGCTTCCAAAAGCACCTAAAAATACAAGGGTACAGAGAGGATGTTCTGTGCTGTGACAGCAGGGCGGATGGGCTGGCTAGGCAGGGAGAAACCAGTCTGGTTGCATGTGGATTCCTTCTTTACATGTGCTGTTTGTAGGAAGGTTCTGTCTTGTGGAGAGGTTACAAGGCAGGCAACAGGCATTCAAAGGAGAAGTATTAGTGTTTGCTCTTCAGAGGGGAAACTGAGGCACTATCCACCAAAAAAACCGGTATGGGCAGATTGGGTCTGAAGCACAGTGGAGGTGAGTGTCCCTAGCATGGGCTACGGGTACAAGGAGAGCAAAGCCCGCTGGCCACATCACATCAAATGGCATTTAGTAACAAAAGAGCTGCTGTCCTTATAATTAGCCCAGTCACTCTGGTGTAAGCTGCCCCACCAAAGGACCTGAATCTCAACATCCCATGGCACTTGGGGCACCAAAAGCAGCAGTGCAAAATGGGCTGGAGATGAACAGAGCAAATGAGAGAAAGTGTGGGGGCTCCTTCATCAACCATCAGCTCTCTAGAGGCTCCCAATGTGCTGTCCTGCAAAACACCCCATTTCCTAGCAGCCAAGTTTACGGTTACAGACCTCTTTTTCTCTAGCAGCAAAGCAAGGGTGAAATCTCCACTCCCAAACTGCAATCAAAACCCCCACATTGCTTCTATTAGAAATCACAAAATCCCAGACTGGTTTGTGTTGGAAGGGACCTTAAAGCTCATCCAGTTCCAACCCCCTGCCATGGGCAGGGACACCTTCCACTAATGCAGGTTGCTCCAAGCCCCTGACTTGAACTTCCCCTGTTCCAGTTTAAACCCATCACTCCTTGTCCTATTGCTACAGCCCCTAATGAAGAGTCCCTCTCCAGCATCTTTGTAGCCCCCTTCAGACACTGGAAGGATATTCAGCCAACTCTTGGTGATTCTCTTTCAAGAAATTCATGGGACAGATATATTTTGGGCTTTGTCCCTCTCATCTGTCCAACCCAATATCTTGTTTTATGGTCCTGAAAGCTCTCCTGTGACATTTTCAGGTGTCTCAGCTTAAAATGCAGCTTTTGAGCAGGGGCTGCTGAGAACACTGAGACAACTCAGCTGGGTCTAGCCCTGTGCTGCAGTGCAAGACCTGTGGGTACAGCACCTCAGCTTGTTAGTGTGCACCCCAATCCTTCCATTTTAAAAGAGTTCAGTTCCTCATTGAAGAATAGATGCTTTCTGGCAGACCTGTAAGTACCAGCAGCTGGGGTGATACTTATCGCATCCTGTGCCTGCTGCTAGGTTTGGGCTGCATCTGGGCTGGGGTTTGTCACACTGGTCCAACCTGATCTATTTAGTTGCTATTGTATATCACATTGTGATGTCAAAAAGCATTGCTTACTCAGGGTGCAACCTGCTGCTCCTGGCTGTCAGCCCACAATGCTTTCTGCAGTTATGAACAGGGTGGCATGCTGTGGTTGAAGGATTAGGGCCTCCCTACAAGGAGGTCTGGGAGGCTTGGGAGACATTTACCTTGTGTTTAGACCACGAATTACCCTGCTCTTGAAGCCTACCAATTCTATGAGGTTTTCACTAATGAAAGGACTGCACTGCATGACCTGCTTGGAGTAGTCTTGTACAATTTTGGTTGTCCTTCAAGTGGCTGTTCATAAAGGAATGGAGAAAACCTGTGCTTGCTGTGTTTGGAGCTAATCTAAAATCTTCTGTTAAGATGAGGACAGTACAGATTTCATCACACACATAGGAAAACACCAAAGCAATGAGATTAAAACAAAAAAAGTCTTTCTATCTAGAAAGAATATGTTGACAACTCCCTGAGCATCAGCTGATTGTGTGTTTAAAAAAAAGGTTATTTCTATCAATCTGAGTTACAGCACTTGCAGTGTAGCTTGTCTGTGCCTGCTGCACATATCTGCCAAATGCTTTTGATCAGAAATCGGTGCGTAAACCCCCACTAAATAGGAAAAGATCTTTGCAGGGTTGTGCCTGAAGCATGGAGCTTGTAATTACAGACAGCTTTTGATCAGAAACTGCCAGTGAATACTGCTCAGAGCATCACCCTTACAAGGCAGAACACTTCACCGTGAATCATGTGGCTGGCAAAGCAGCAGGCAGCTGTGACTACAAGCTGGTCAAAGTGCCTCTGATGCCATTTGGCATTCTGACCCTAACTTGGATAACCTGGGAGACTCTTGCACTGGTAATCACTGCTGTGGGATGTGCTCAGTGCAGATTTTGGGTGGTCCTTGGTTTGTGCAGTAAGGCAGCTCCTGGCTACTCCTAGACATGCTGCATGCTCCCTCTTAGACATATATGCCCCTTCAATGCAACCTCAAACACTCCTTACTCTCTAATAACGTCTATCCTACTCTCTAAGTGTATCCTGCCCTCTAGTGCCAGCAGGTGCTGAGTCAGCAAGAGCCCAGGAGCAAGCTGTGCTGTGTTCCTGTGACTTTCCACCTTTATCATCCAACAGATCTCTTTGAGCTTGGGAAGCTGCTAATTATGAGGCTGGTGGGATAGGGAGAGCTCAGCATGGCTTTGGAGCAAGTACAGTTCTTTGGAAGACTCTCTTGGAGATGTTTTTAAGGAAAAAACATCTTTATAATGTTAACATATTTAGAATGAGCTGTATGATGGAAACAGGGCTACATGTGGAAGGCTATGTGAAAGAAAGCTTTAGAGGTCAGAAGATTTTTTTTTTTTTTTTTTTTTTTTTTTTTTAACTGAGTTTAAAAACAGATCTTGGAGCCTGGGGAGTGCTTGGCTGTTGTGTTAGAGCAGGGATAACACCTAGAAATGGGTCTCTTGCTTATCTCCTAAAGAAAAGGAAGACTAATTTTCTGCTTAAAAGGAAATCTAAGAGCCTTTCATTTCATTATCTGCTCTGCTGGGAGGAGAGTGGAGGCTTCCCCCCGCCGCTGCTTGCAGCAATGCTCCTGGTGGCCCTCTGCTGTGAGCCAGGCATGGCCCATCAGTGTTCCTCAAAGCTCCTCTGCTCACCACATGTCCCTCCTTCCTCCTGACATAACCCTTCCCTTCTGTTATAAGATCCCACCAGACAAAAAACTTCAAGATCTGCGATACAAGGACATGGGCTGGGGTGAGTTGGTCCTGGCTGTGGAGCTCTGTGTGGATGGGACCCGCTGGGGCTTTTGCACCATTTCCTGGGTTATTCCAAGCTGTTGGGAAGGTCCAGCCACAGGAGCACTGCTGGGACCATGAGGCTGCAGAAAATGGGAAAACATTTGTATGAGCTACTCTCCTTCTTCCCTGTTCCCTCAGCTTGGATCAGAAGATAGGGAAAGCGGGGGGGGAACACAAACCCTGAGAGGTCACCCATAGTTTTCCTCTGATGCACAGTGCAGTGTGAGTGCTGGCGTAGCTGTTAGGGTGGGTTTGTTTCTTTAAGGTGTCTCCCAGAGGGAGGATCAGCCAAATGCAATGTGGCAGCTATGGTAACTCCTCTTGGCTTTCAGCACAGCCCTTGCTGATCTCACAACTTGCTAGTGAAGAAGGTACAGCTGTCCAGGCCTTGGCAGTGATCCCCACCCTCTGTTTGCTGCCAAATGCTGGGGTTTTGTTGTTTCTCTCTTTTTTCTGTTTTTTCTTTTTTTTTTTTTTTTTTTTGTTTTTGTTTTTTGTTTTTTAAGTTTCCTAAGGAAATGAAAATGGGAGGAATAGCCTCATCTGCCTTTCAACCCCATCTGATGCCTCCTACTGGCTTCCATCCCTGTGTGATGCTGCGATGGTTGCAGTTAGGGAGGGGAAGAGCCCAGATTTGAGGGCTCCTGTCCTGCTGGAGAGGGGGGGAATGACCAGAGTTTTAATGGCTGGGGCGCCTGTAGTGTCTGCAAAGGGCTGTGTTCAGGGCAGGTTTGTCTGTCTTGGGGTGGGCAGCCCCATACCGTGGCCAGCTCACATCCATACCTTCAAGAAGGGAACCAGCTGGAAGCAGTGAGTTTGCCTGGGGACAAAAGCCTCCAAGCTGCATGTTGTGCAACTGGGCCCACAGCTTTCCTGGGTCAATTCCCTGACTGTTCCACAGCTGCCTCACCAGTCATGATTGCCATCTACAAAGCATAATGCAGCAACATCCATTCCCCACATAATCGCCTGCAAAGCTTTAGGCATGAAGTCCCAGCTTGGGCTTCCTGCAAGAGATCCTGGATGCTTTCCTCTCCTCCTCTCTCCCTCTTTGCATCCACAATGGCAGTGTTGGCCCTTACCTCCCAAAGCACATCTGGGTTATGCTGGCCTTGTCCAGCATTGAAAGGACCATGCCTATGTCCAGGGTGTGACTGACACCACCCCATCCCCAGAATGAATGACAAAACAGTTTTGGTTGGAAGGGACCTTAAATATCATCTAGTTCCACCTTGTGCTTTCTGTCAGCACTGCTGTGTGGTCCCTATAGCTTGTGTTCACTAGAGGCTCCTGCCAGCCCCAAAGGGACAAATCAGTGGTGCCAACAGCATGGGCACACACCCTTTGCACAGGGAGAGTGGGGTTCGGGTGATCTCTTTAAGATGCAGTGTTAAGATGGGTTTGTACTGGGGGTGCCTGACATAGGGTGCTGTAGCTTGCATTGGCAAGCTGCATATTTGCAGTGCAATGGAGATGTTTTTCCCCTAGGGGTACTCCAGATTTCTTTGTCAGGATCTGCTGGTGTGACATGACAGAAATGACCAAAAAGCCCTTTGTTTTGAGACATTTTGGACACATTTTAAGGACGTGCCTGAAATAGAGCTGGAAGGCAGACTGAACAATGTGGTGGATGAGTAATTCAAGGTGACAGCCTATGGAATTCTTATCTAGGAAGAGATTTTTTTGTGTTAAAATAATGCAAAATGTTGCTAGAGTTGTGTAAGATGAATGTAGCTACATGTGTAGTAGCATTTAAATGGAAGATTAAGAAACAATAGCACTGGGGAACAAACACATTGCAACTGATTTGCATAGCTGGTGAAATTATGGCACTAGGAAATAATGCTGAATGTGCTCTAAATAAGAGGTTTATTTTCTGTAGGACCAGGGATGAGTGGGCAGGTCTAATAAATGTACTTGGGACTTGTACACATACCTCCTTAGGTGCTGTGGTGCACATGAAAGCCTTTCTAATTGCAGCAGAAAAAGAGCCAGTAATGATATGAGGTGAAGAAACCAATATCAGAGAAGGGAAATGTATTTGAACCCTCTTGCTTTTAAAGCCTCTTATTCTGACATAATTCAAAACTAGGAAATAGCTACAACTTCCAAAGCCACTTCCGTTTCCCTTAGGCTACTCAACCACTTTAAACCACCTTTTGCCACCCATTGAGAGGGAAAGTGTTGCCAGATTTACAAAATAACAGTGCTTACAAGTAAAATTCTCAGGTAAACTCAGTCCTATTGAAAATCAGTGTTTTGAACTCCCAATTCACAGCTGAAAATGCTCCCCTGTGTTCCCAGCACTCTGAGCACATTGAATCGGCCCTGGGATACCTATAGTTACTTTCTGGGGGGGTGACAGAGTCTTTTTGTGTTCTCTCTACCACTAATTTCCCTGGCAAGAACCTATAAAAGTGTTGCGTTACTCCTTTGCGCGCATTAACTTATCCCAAGAAATATTGATTGTGGTTTTAAAGTTTCCAAGGGATCGCTGAAAAGGGATGTTCTGATTTCCCTTGCTTTTTGAGGCATAAACTGTGCCTTGAACAGTTCAAAACTCAATGCTCCGAACCATCTCCCTCCACCAAAACCTAAGTGCCAATTCACCTCTTCTCTACAGGAAAGGTGGTGAGAAAGCTGAAGCTCAGCCGTGCTCCATCTCCCCTCCAACAACAAACATTTCAGAGACAGAAAGTATAAAAGAGAGATTATTTAGTGCTGGTAATAACAGGAATATATTAAACAGCTCTTCTCATGGCAAAGGATGAAAAACCTGTTGCGAAACATCTACTTGTCCAGTGCATAAAACCCCACTAAGTGGGAAGAGATCTTTGCAGGGTCATGCCTGAAGCATTGCGCTTGCAATTACAGGCAGCAAAAAGGACTCGGTGACACTGTAAGTTTCCTGAGCTCATCAGGCGAAGTAATAAATGTCTTTTACAGATGCAGAATAATCATCTAATATATAAAAATATGCATTAATGTTGTATGCATAGTTTCATATTTTTAAGACAATATTATCTCATCTGGCCAGCTTTTATAGTGTAGTTTTATGCTCTGGTATTTTACTGGGAAGATTCCATCATGGTGATTCCCTGGTACTCCCAGAGTCACTGCCATAACCAAAACCTCTATGGTTCCACATGGATTCTCTAGCATGGGCTAAATTCCTGCCACCTACCCCTTGCTCTGGCATCCAGTGATATCTGGTGTGCCACAGCCTTGTGCGTTTGGGGGAAAGAAAGGCTTAAGCTCACAGGAATTGGCTAAAGGTGCACATGGGATGCAAGCTGGTGTGTATGTGGCATGGAGGTGGTGCTGGGTACCCCAGTGCTCAGTTTTGAGATGCCAAAGAACTATTTTCCCCATCCTAACTCATTTGATTGTGCCCCAGATGCTTTTCTCCCGGGAGCGATGCTGGTATGAGGGTGTATTGCCCACATCCAACAACATGGTTCTGGGGAGGATGACACCTCACTCTGCCCCTGAGCTTGGGGTGGATGGCATTGCCAAGCACTCAGGGATACTGGGTCTCCTCCTGGAGCTGTGCCACGTGTGCAACTCAGCCTGCAGGGCAGCTTTCCTATGGGGTCTCTGCTCTGAACACCCAGGTAGGAGCTTATAGCTTTTTCTTCAATGGGCAGCACTTCTAGAAGTGCTATTATATATTATGTTGTCCTCAGCGGAGGCACACAGGAGCTGCAGTGGGATGGGGCTATTTGAATGGTGAAAGGAAAGTGGTGAAATATAGAGGACCAGCAAGGAACCAGTGTTTCCTTTCGACAACGAAACACCATTTCATTGCTTCTCCGTCCTGACCGTATTCAGGGTGGGTTTTTTGTGGTGCAGGGTGAGCATGCTCCCAACAGCATCTGTGGGGTGATGGCATGGGGTGTATCAGGGTGCTGCAGTGCTCCCCAGTCATGCTTTCTGCAGAGGGATGAAAGCCCTTTTATTTTAACAGGGTGGTTTATCTTCAGTTACCAATGGCAAATTGTACGCTGACAAGCATAGAATCAACTAGGTTGGAAATGATCTGTAAGATCATCAAGCACATGCCTGTTTGCCTTACCTTTTATTGTATTTCTTTTCTCTAACCACCCCATGATTTTCTGAGCTTCCTGGGGCCAGCAATTTCTTCTGTCGAGCCATATTACTCAGTGAGATTTCATCATGGTGTGCATGAAACATGCAGTAAGGGTCGGTTCTTAAATGTGTGTGTCTGTGGCTTGTGAGATCCCTCTGGCGGATTAATTCTTTTGAGGAGCTTGGTGTTGGGAAACCCAAGAACCCCAGAAATGCAAAATGCAGCTTTCTACCCGAAAGCTTCTCCTTGGCACCATCCCACTCTACTGAATATTCCAAGCTGGATCACCTGATTTCTTAGCAGAAGCGTCAGTACCGCCATGATCCCCCCACATCTCTCTTAGCTGAGCAATTAGGTTTATTTACATTAAAGCACAAACATACGGTTTTCAAAGGAGGCCTGAGCAGCTTAAACTGAAGGTGTAATCAGATAAATCACTGCGTGACGATTTTTGGTGGCTAAATTCAGCTGAAATCTAATTCATACATTTTAAAGTGTGCATTTGGCAGGTCTAATGTCTCTTAAGGAAATGGTAAAGCTTCTTTTTGGGGGCAGCAGTTAAGAAATGCAAAACTATCTTATTAGGAATTCAATTAAAGCTAGTACAGGCTTACTGGACCTCTTCCAGTAAATATATATCAAGCTGAATCAGTAGACATCTGTCTCTTCCTCCCAGCCCCCCTTTTTCTGTTTTCCAAGCAAATGATGAAGAGAAGATGGGAGGAAGAGGGACTATCGCTCACTTCCAGCTTTGCTGTACAGGTCAGGGCATGAGGGTTATTATCTTTTTGGTGTCTGGTCACTTTTGCAAGCTGTGTGAGACTGGGTCTGCTGAGCTCCCATCCCTTGTCACAATGCAGAAGCCAAAACAGAATTGGGAATCATGTGAAAGCTCACAAACAAAGCCTCTGGGAGAGGTCTGGGAGTGCCTGACTGCCCCCTTCCCAGGGAGATGCCATCCCAGGTTGACAAACACCCGCTGCTGGTTCTTTGCTGGGCTCAGTTTAGAGAACTAGATCAAAATGCCTCTTCCACCCAAATGGCTCAGACCTCGAGGAGGACTGGCTGGAGAGATCAGGGAACTAATGGCATCTTTGAAACTCTCTATTAGCAGTAGAGTTTAACAGTTGTTGCCTATTTAACATTGTGAGAGTGGTACCAAAAGCCTCTGCTGTCCTGTTTGCACCTTCCTCCAGCAAAGTCCTCCTGTCTCCATGTTCCTGCAATGTGACAGCTCATTTTCAGAGGAGATGTGCTGATTATTTCTCTTTTTTCTGTTTCCTAAGAGAAAAACCTCCTTGCTGCAAAACGCTGAAAGCCTTGCACTGTAAGGGTGACTGAACAGTGGAAAACGTTCAAAGGGAGATCCTCTCTTTTGCTGGTCCCACCCTCCCCCCCAAAGAAAGCCCTGCTTTAATGCGGGAGGAGAAGTACATCCCAAAGAGCTACTCAGAGCCCAAATCTCTACCTTACATGCCCATCCACATGCATGCAGAAGTTGAGCAGAGCCTAACAGAGAGCCCAGCTGAGGGGGTGCTTGCTGGAGAAGAGCCTCATTGCTGCTTAACTGGCTCCCCTTGCTGGGAGAAGGACAGCGGCATTGCAAAAGCTAGCCCTGATGGGACAGTTGCTGTGCCCTGGCATGGGCTGAGTGGACCGTCTGCCTTCATCCAGGTCTGGTGTGGAAGTGGTTAAAGAGATGGGTATGAGGGAAAAAGAGCTGCCTTACTTTGATTTATTGGCTGGCCGAGTTAATTTGTTGTTTGTGTATGATTAGTTGTTGTTGCTGAGTGGTCATCTACAACTACAAATCTAATTAAATGCTGGGGTGCCCAGAGTTTTGTTTTAATTTTTCCCTGGCAAATATTTCTACTGTTTTAATTCTGGAGAACTAATTATTAATTAGCATGAGGCTGCTTGTATGCAGCTGGAGGACTTCTTGGTTTTCCTCTCTTCCAAATTTGCCTTAGAAGCAAATCATAAGCGATGGTGTGTAGCACACTCCAAGTCACTTAGAGCAAGTCACTGAGATGACTGATGGGATCGTCAGCTAGCAAGGAACAGCAAGACTCCTCAGGGCCAGCGGAGGATCTGGATCAGAGGGTGTTTCATGGCACAGGACTATGTTTTTATCAACTTTTTTTTCCCCTTCCTAATCTGTGAGGTTTGGGAGGAGGGGAGAAACTACCCAAAATCGCGTGCTTTCCCCAACTGTCACCCGTAATTCCATGTCGAGCTCGCTCTGCGCTCCGGGTTGCGGTGGCGTTCCCTTACATGTTCGTGGCCTCATCAAACTATTCCTATGGCTCTACAGCGAGACATAAATTCTGGAGATTTCAAGCTTGGAGATTTCAAAGTCGTGTTGAACCACATGGAAATGATTCTCAGAGCTACAGCTATAAAAATAATTATATTGCTAGGGGGAAAGAGTGACAAGAAATGTCCCCAGAAGAGATTTCAGCAGTGGTTACAGGATCTGTCCTGGCTCTGTAAGAGGCTGCTGTGATCTCCAAGGCTCATTTATCACTGCTACATATAAGTCCATGAAATATGTCTCAGAAAGCACTGAAGGAAGGAATGTGAAGGGAGGTTGTAAAGGAGAAGCTTTGCACTCTACCCCTTCGTTTTTAGAGGATGCTTTGTATGCTTTTAAAATTAGATCTACTCTGCACAGATGACTGGTGTGAGGATGACTAATTTGGAGACAAATTAGGTGTACTTAGCTAAAATGTATGCCCTGATTGTTCCCTTAATGACCCTTCAACGCACATCTCTCCCGATAGCGCTTTTACCGCAGCCCTGCCTCTGCCAGATTAAGTAATAACGTGCTTTTGCCGCTCTTCCAAGCGGTCCTTCAGTTTTGATCGCACATTTTCTCTCCACCATATGTATCTCTAACTCTTTATGATCTGTAATTAGTTTCTATGCATCTATCCCATGGCAGATTTGTCTTTTGCATGTCTCCTTCTCGGGAGCATTTTCCTTACACCCTCTCTTTCAAAGGTCTCTGAGCCTGAGTGTTTTCTGGCTGACTGCAATGTATTTGGTGTCTGCTGTGGAACAGATTTATTCTTTCCCAAGAAAAGACACAAACGTAAACAGAAGATCCAAACCCGCATTTTTCCTGGGCTTTTAAATGCACTAAGATGAACACTTCCCCCCCCCGCTACAAGCCTATTAATGTAAATACCAAACTTTACAATCTTTCCTGTCAAGGAAACATATTTACATTTTTCTAAGGATGCGTATGAAAAAAATAGGGCTTTGGGGACAAAAAGGGCTTAGTTCCAGTGCCATAACACCCCTAGTTAACTGTACTGCTTTCATATACTATAGAATTAGGTTGTTCCCAGGGCCAGCAGAGATAACATCTGTTTGCTTCTTTAAGGACAAAATGAAATGAGATGATAGAGTTTTATACTGGAAACAGCCCTGGAAGGGCAATGGTAGTGGGCTGCGTATCAAATGTACACGTTGCATGAGGCTTCCACATCCCAAAAAAGATGGGAAAAGTGTTATTAGTGCCACTGCCAGCCCAAGGGAGGCAAAGGACTCATCCCAAGCTATATTGCAGAGAGTGGGAAGTGGGTTGCTGGCAGACTGGTTTTACTAGCACAGGGTTTAGGGCTATATTGTCTTTTAAGCTTTGCTCCTGGCATCACTGTTGGAGAGGATTTTTCCTACTAAATGGAATAACAGGCAATATTTTCTTTAAACTGTAAAAACCAAAAATCACGAGTATCTTGAGCATTTTGAAGGAGAAAGAGAAAAGTGGCTGCAAAGGGAAGGGGCACAGGTGCTGGTGATGTGGATGGGAAGATTTTGGGGAAGAAGGCTCAGCTTCAGTGTCTGTTGAAACACCCTACTGAACCTAACTGAAGTACAAAGCTGTGCTTGTTTGTCTTGAAACTACTGGAGTAAGTTGTCTGTAATTACATGGACCAGAACAGGAAAACCTCTCATGGCCAGAAGAACAAGCAGCAGTGACCTGCTGGTGTTTGCAGAGGCCAGGTGGCATTTCACCAGTTCCCAAGGCTCTGATTTTCTAATCAAAAAGCTGCTCTGATTTTTTTGCAGATGAAGGGTTATGACTGTTCCTCCAAGGAGAAAACCTTTCCTTCCTTATCTCTCCCCAAAACCCAGGGAAAAGGGAGGACGGCTGCGGCAATCCAGCCGGAGCAGCGGTCACCCAATCTTTGCAGTGCTCGTTACTCCCTAGGAAAGGCAGGAGCTGATCCCAAATTCAAATGGCTATTTCTTAAGGGATTTTATATATATATATATACACATATATATATATAATCAAGACTATACGGGCAGCTCCCATTATGCATAAAAACTCCTCTGGCCAGGACAGACCCATGTGTAAGTCCGTGTCACGCCACCCAGTTAAATTTGGCCATTTTAGAGGGTTTCTTGAGGATCTTATTGTATCTTTAGTTTTTTCTTTGCTGGCAGATGTAATTTTTGTTGCCATAAACGATAGAATTTGACACCGCACCACACCAGGCCGTTTGTCAACAATGTTTTCAACAGTTCAACCGCACGCGTGTGCATGCACACGCAGGCACAAGAAAGGAGAAGTGCAGGGGCTCGGGGAAAGGCAAGATTCCTCTTTAAGGCACTCAAACACAAAGCAAAGAGCCACCTCTATCCATAGGGCTTGAAGTCAGGTTATGGCAAAGAGGCCGTATACCAATTTACACCGGAGCAAAGTGAAAAACACGTCGGGATTTGACTCGACGTCATGGCTTTTCACGCCGTCCAAAATGTCGCTTGCAATTGCTTTTGGGTAGGGACAACCTGAGCATCAACACCTAAAATCTGCCTCATCGGAGTGGTCTAATAATAATTCAAATATCAGTGATTTTTAAATGTGGGTTAAAAAAGATGAAGCAGGTTTTGCTGCTATAAAGTCCTGTGTGATAGAGGAGAAAGGTTGCAGATTTGAGAACAGTTTTAAGCCCATCACTGGCTAATGGCAAGCACATCATTTGGGAAACAACAGAATAAATGCATTGTTCCGTCCCAGCACTTTACTATTCAGCCAATCTAAACTGCTGAAGAAATATGTGTTTGGGACATTTTACATCTGTTTTTGACAAGAAGCCTGGGTTTTAGCGTGTGTGTGTGGGGGGGTTGATCTATTTGCTGCAGCTTTTTTAGCCAGATTAGCATGGGAAAAGGCACCCTGTTTTATAAACGGAGAGATGATCCTTTTAAAGAGCAGCTCGACTTTGGCTTTTTGCGGTTGAAATGAGGGCACAGCATGCAAAAAATAGTAGCAACCAGTAATATCCATAAAACACACGACAGCAGCGTTACCTATTTAAACAAAACTAAACAAGAGGCAGCTTGTGCAATGGGCAGAGTAACCAATTTGTGAACAGCCTAACATTCGCGATCTTACTTCTTCCATAGAAGAGTGTGTGGACACCTTAATTACAGCACGAATGTACAAACCATCTAAGGATGTAAGTGAAACATTTACTTGGAAGTGGTTTCTAAAATGATTTTAAGTCTCTGTGTTGCACCATTAGTAAGTCCTGGTTGAAAACTTTCTGGCTAGTTTCAAACAAGGTGCTGCAGTTGCCCCACAGTTGGGTTTTAATTTAAACGGGCCGTTTATTGCTGCTAAAACAAAGATGGATTTGCGCCTTTAAAAAAGCCTGGCCAATGGGCTGGGATAAACTTTATTTTCACCTTTAAGCAGCCGATTCTCTGCGTGATGAAATTAATTCATTTTACATCACGCACGACGTTATGGGAGGGCGGCAAATTTCTCTCTTTGAGCTTGGTGAAATGGGTTCATGGACTCTGCTTTATGTACCAAGCCCCAGAGAGTGACCAGCCACATGCAAACTCTGGCTGACACAACCCAGAGCTGCTCTGCTTAATTGGCTTGAGATGAGGGTGTTATTAAAGGTCTTTTTCTTTTCCTTTCTTGCTGTTTATTCCTCCCTCCCCGAATATTACAAAGGCAACTTGAGAGAGAGTAGTTTTCTGCTAATGGAAAACTATGAGGAAGGGTTTAGTGATAAGAGTAAATAAGAAACTACATCTAACACCAGCCTTCGCTTTACCGGCACTTAGGGGAAGGGAAACTGAAGAAATAGGAAAATTTGGCCAAGTTTCTTCTATCTTTGTTTGCTTTTTACTGTGCGGGGGGGGGGGAAGGGGCACAGCCTGAGGTTGCAGCCGACATCTGCTGCTTGTTTCTTTTAAAAGGAACACAACCTGGGGTGAACTTGTCACTGAACCCCACTTGGGTCCTGCAGACCCCCCCCCGACCGGGAGACGATGTGGCCACCCCAGGACTGCTGCTTCAGCACTGGGGTTTTTTGGGCTGGGATGGCAGCTGTTTCAGATCCCCTTGTCAGCCTGTTGTACTGATCGCCTTTTCCTCTCTTAAAACCCTTCTCTGAAGCAGCGATTTCTGGCAAATCTCATGCAGCAACACTTCCCCCCCCATCCCTCATCAACCAGCTCTCTTTTGGCTCCCCCATCCCTGCAGAGTAGAATCATGCTGATTTTTATTCCTATTTTCTTTTTAAATGGGGCATATTTCATTTTTGCATGAATGGAAGTTCCTTTTAGATTGAATTCTTGCAGGCACAGGGGAACAGGAGGGGGCCAGGCACATCTGTGCTACCCATCTCACCTCCAGGTTGGTGGCCCCCATCCCGTCCCCCAGCAGCATCCCCACACCCTACCAAGCTGTGCCACTTCTCCTTGGGCAGGACCAAGTCCTGTAGTAAAGCTGGGCTGTGGAGGGAGGCACGGGCACCCCATCCCACAGCCAGATGAATGCAGAGCATCATTCAGGAAAAGAGAAATCGGTACCTACCCTTTCGGCAGCTGGGCTTGCCTGGCCCGGGCGGTGGCTAGTGGGAGGCCGACATGGACCACGCTCCTTCCATCCTCCATACGGAGAAGGCATAACTCAGCCTCTCGTGAGCCACATAACTACAGCTCGTCATCTTACTGTCCATCTCGTCGCTCTGTAGCACCTGGTAGAGGAAGTCTATATACCGTGCTGCCAGCTTGAGGGTCTGGATTTTACTCAGTTTGTCAGAGGGCAAAGTGGGGATGATTTTCCTCAAGGCGGCAAAAGCTTCATTGAGCGACTGAGTCCTCTGCCTCTCTCTGACATTGGCCAGGATCCTCTGGCTCTGCAGTTCCTCATAAGACTGGGAGCTGGGACTGGACTTTTTCCCCCTCTTCCCTGGGTTAGGGCTGCCATCTTCGCTGGACTTCTTACTGTATCTTCTCTTCCTGCCAAATCTCTTTGGCTGTCTTTCCAGCTCCTCTTCACTGGTCCCCAAGCTATCCACAGGGGAAACAGGAGAACTGGAGCTTTCTTCCATGCTTTCTGCAAGAAGGGGAGGGGAAGAGACTTTCCCCCCCTCCTTTATGTTATGTGAGTGTGTGTGCGTGTGTGTCTTAAATGTGCTTTAAATTCCTGAGACAGATCCTTTGGAAAAACAGGAGGGCTTTTTGGTTTTGCTTTTTTTTTTTTGCTGACCAAACGTTTTCCAGGTTGCTTGAAGGGTTCTTATTTCAAGGACCGGGGTTGTGCAAAAAAACTTGAGGTCTTGGAGAGAGAGGAAGTTATTCTAACTTTTTGGAAACTTTAGCTGAGCTCAGTTGCTAAATAGTTGTCAGAAGTGAGGGAGGTGCAGGGCTCCTTTCTCATTGGCCAGCCAGCTCAGTGGGAGGAAAGCTTTTTCCCCTGCTAAACTTTCACAGTTTTATGTTACACTTCACTTCAAATCTTGGGAATGCACCTCGAATAAAAGATAGCTGGCGACCACCCTCCCCCCTTCCCATAGATGTTGGATTTGGGATATCCCTTTGGGATAACTGCCCTGCCAAGGTGTGTTTTGGGGTGCTGAGCACTTACAGGCTGCCTCTCGGCCCATGAGTCCCGCTCCCAGCTCCATAGCTAGGCTGCCCTGGTACCTTGCCCAAATCAGAGTGCAGGGCTTATGAAGCCTCATCATGCCCAAGGGGATGCCCCATATTTTGACCCCTGGTGCTGGGGGGGGGGGTGTCGTGCAAAGCCCCTGCTGTCCCTTAAAGAGCTGCCCCTAGCAGCACCCTGCTCCTCAAACCCCCTGCACTGCAGAGATGGGGACCCACGGGGTGACCTCAGGGTGGCAGAAGTCCGCTGGGGCATGCTGAGCTGTGGGAAAGGTGGAGTTTTGAGCTCCCCTGCTTGTGGGGGAGCATGGGAAGACCCTCCTGAACTATAACCCCATGAAGCCCCAAATACAGGTCATTAGGAAAGCAGCTAATAGTTGGTAGAGAACCTGATGGAGAGTACACCATGGCTATGCAGCTGATTTTTCTCCCTGCTTTTTTTCACCTCCTGTCAAACACTTAACAGTACTTTTGGGGGAAGCAAGAGCAGAGGTAGGTAGGTAGGATGCCCTTTCCTCCAGAATATCCTGCTGTTAAAATCGTGGTATCCCAGCACATAAAACTCGTGGTAGCAGCTCCAGGCTTTCTGATGTATCAAACAGAAGACGGTGGATCTCTTTTTCCTCTCCATCACACCAGGGAAAATGTGGGAAAACGCTGCTTGCTTCTGTGGAGCTAAGGCAGAGCAAAATCAGTTTTGGACCTCTGATTTCAGTTAGAGCCCAAATTGCAGGAACAGATGCATTCCTGAGCAGCAAAGATCATGTTTTCAATAGGGAACAGGAAAATAAAGTAAAACAATAATAATAAAAATAAGGCAAAAGCAAACTCGTAAAATGTAGATGTTGTATCAGAAGAATTAGTTTGGAGCGGATTTCTTTGCAAAGTTTTCCAGTAGGTATCAACACTCATTAATGGAAAAAATAATGTCTGGTTTGATTGGAAAGTGTTCCTTGGTAGGAGAAGGAATTTTTGGCTTGCCTGGGGCTGACTCCACTCCTGGTAGGTAATGTTTATAGTGGAAAGACTTCCCCAGGCAGTCCCTGGGGAGAGCCTGTGTTTGCTTTCAAAAGGAAAGGTTTTCAGGTGCAGCACAGAAGTCGGAAAGCGAGGCAGTTCTGCAAATAGACTTTTAATCCAATTTAAGACCCCGGCGACTCAGAATGGGTGCCTCTCCCGCCCCAAAACCAGGCTTCCAGAAGGGCTTGAGCCTGGCAGCTGGGGCCGAGGGTTGGTGACTACTTTGCATCTGTGACCTGGAGGTCCATGAGTACAGGGGGCTGGGATGACATCTACCAGCCCTGTGGACCCAAAGCAGATGCTGTCCTTGGCTGAGTTAAGGTAGTTTATACTGGAGAAACCTGAGTAACAGCCCCTCGCCTGTCCTCTAAGTGAAATAAACTGCTGTCAATAGTGGTGCTGATGTGGAGCTGTGCCTCAGAGAGCTAAACACCCCTCATCAGGGGTATGTGATTTGTATTGGAGGTACTCAGAAGCCTCCTCTTAGTGTATGAGGTCATTTGCAAGTAGTAAAAGGAGCCATGACCAAAGACCAGAGGGGCAGCTCTGCTTTCTAGCTGCAAAGAGCGTGGTTTTCCCAGGAAACAGGTTCCTTCTGAATGGCACCGGCTCTTCCGTGTTTATGGTGGTAAGCTGCCCTGGATTTGCAGGGATGTGTGGAACAAGGGAAGGCAGTTGGGTCATGTGGATGAGCACCAGGAGTACGCTGCCAAAGGTGCTATCTGTGTCTGCAAAAGGCTGCTTGGGGAGGGAGCAGGGCTGTGTTTTGGGCTGTTTGAGAGTACCAGGAGCAAGGGGAGGAGACCTGAGCTTGCAAGAGAAGCAGAGCTGCTCATTGCTGCCTCTTGTCTCCCCTTGCCCTGCTGATATGCATGCTAATGCTTATTATGCCTCTTCCTTCTGCCCTGCCATGACCACCAAATGCAGGACTTGATTTCCCAGGGAGTGAGGTGTTTCCATGGGGTGGGACTCAGTCCTTCCAGCGGTTGGGGACAGAGGGTTTTTTGGAACAGAGTGTGTGGCTGTATCTCAGAACACCCAGTTCTCAGCTGGCATAGGCATTTTGCCTTTGTGATAACCACTGGGCCTATCCCATACAAGTGCAACCATGGGTGGGTGCAGCTCAGCATCACGCTGGAGCCATGGAGGATGCGGCCACTTGGTGCAGCCCTGGTCCAGCTGAGCTCTGGGTGCTCTTGGCCATGTCTCTCTGCGCTGCACGGTGCACAGCAGGAGCAGGCTCCCATGGCAGAGCCAGCCCCTCACTCCTCTGCACACCATAGTGATGTTAACTAAATGAATAGCCCCAGCCTCCTGCCTGGCTTCTGTGCGTGAGAGTGTTTGCACGACAAAGCGAGGCAGGATTTCTCCCTATGGGGACTGTTGCTGTATGTAACCTCTAAATGTGCAAAGCTTTTTAGTATTAGACAGGCTTCATTGGGGAAATTTATGATGAAACTTGGCTGTGTCATAATTATGAAGTCTGTAAGCCCAGCTCCAGCAAACATCAGCTCCAGAGCTGCTGTATATGTGTGTATTCTTTACAGCCACCGAGTCCCCTAGCAGTACTTAGTGCCAGAGCTGAGTACAGTGTTGACAATACTGCAAATATCTTCCCTTGGAGCAGACCAAAGGCATGGTCTACGTGTGCACAGACCCAAGCGAAATGTGATCTGGCTTTCCTGAAGGAAAAGGGAGTTTTGAGAGGTTTGTGGGGGAGGCAGGCAGTATGAAGGTACCGCTGGCAAAGGATGGGCTGGATGCATCCTTCCACAGCAGGGTGGGAAAGAGGTTATGAAATTAAAAACTGCAACATGAAAAATCATTCTGGTGAAAGATTTAATGCCCTGTTTAAATGTGACATCCACTATGATGCTGCTGCTGCTTTTCCACTGCCATTATCAGGCTCCTAAAATTTCTTGTTAGAAGGGAACAATGAACACAGACTCTGCTTTGGGGGTAGTGCTTATTCTCCGTACGGAGCCTGTGGTCCAGCTGTCCCCTGGCAGAGCTTGGCCAGAAAATCGCCCTTCAGCCCCTCTGCACTGTAGAGGAGAATGTTTGAATTTCTGCCTCCTGCCACCTCTTTCCTCTGCCCACAGGAGGAAGTGGGGAAAGGTTAAGAGCCCTGGCAGTAAAGGCGATAGCATTTCAACATGCTCAGGCTGCTCCTTCAGCTCTCTCTGTCAAGGGGAGTTGTCAGGGATGCATATCTTTGGAGCAAACTGAAGAAAGATACTGCTGACCTTACTGCTTTCCTCCTCCTATCTTCCTACTGCTATAGAGAAAAGCATCATTATTCAAACAACCCAATTCCAAACAGCACCCAGCATTGAATGGCCTCTAGTATAGCCAGGTTTAAGCTGATTATTTCATCTCTCCCTCCCTCACCTTCAGTGTGATTTAGGTGATAATTCCTTAGTGCTTTTGCAGCCACCACTGAATATCAACTTCCACATGCTGTCTTTGTGAAGGCAAAGTCATATTTTGCCTTGCAGTTCTGCTTTGAGGGCTTCGTTTCCTTACTCCTTGCTTTGTGCCGTGGCAGCAGCTAGGCGCAGCAGGCGGATGTTTCCCAAAGCATTCACCCTGCAGTGACAAGTTTATAATCAAAAGCAAAGGAGCAGTGAGCGAGCAGTGCAGATAAGAGGCAGGAGGTAAGGAGAGTGAGGCTTTAGGGATAAGACAGTTGGAGTGGAGCACAGTTTCAAAGTAATTGGATACGCTAACGTTGGAGTTCTGTGCAGGAATGTACATCTGTTTCTGAACTGTTACCAGCTGATGTGCCCGCTCTTCCTTTCTGCTTCCTCATTTATAAGCCCTCAGAGCAGCAGACATAAGTGAAGGAGAGGCTGACCCGGGGACAGCAAGTCCTATTGCTTGCTAATCCTACCAATAAATGCAGTCAAGGTCAAGGCATGCTTTTGATTTGCAAAGGCATTGCTGGAGCAGCTGGATATGCTGATGCCTGCCCTGTGTGGAGCAAGGTGGTGGCTCTCTCCTTGGTTTGATGGATCCACCTGGCTTCCTCAGCTTTGGGCTGGAGGAGGTTGAAAACAGGGACCTTTCTGGGAAAGACTTTACAGGTGAATGACAACAAAGAGAGAAGGGAATAACTTCCAGATTTTCCCTGTGGACATCTCTTTCTCCTGAGAAAGCCCCACAGGACCTTTGTTCACCTCCTTTATGAATTTGGCAGTTCCATCCACGCTTTGACCAAGCAAGGTGTGAATTGCAAGGCCGATCTTTCCAGAGCTTGCCTTATTTTCTGTGTATGTCAGGACAGTGTAATAATGATAAATGCAAATCATAACTTTCAAAAGAAATCCTAAGGTAAGTTAGATGGTTAAGATGCACTGTAATCCACAGCTTTTCCAACTGAGGCTGGGATTCTGCACAGCACTGGAATGTGCCTTGGAGAAGAGAGGTGCGTCTGAGTCCTAATAACTTCTGTAGGACATAGGCAGGTGTTCAAAATCACGTATATGCTAAATACAGACCTGAATTTCTGATCTGAACCCCCTCTGAAATAAAAAGAAAGATCTTCAGTGTCTTCAACAGGTTTTGCATCAGGGTCTCAAGCATTAAGCGGTTGGAGGACCAGTTACCATCTCCTGGTCATCCAAGCTCCGTTGTCAGTAAGACAGGGATAATTTAGACCAGACACAGTTCTGCCTCAGATGCTGAGTGCAGTGTTTCAGGTCTGACTGTTGATTGCTGTCAAGATTAGAAATCTGTGTAATTTCTCATGTCAATAGCATTGGAAAGATAGTGTGTGTCCTGCTGTAGGAAGAAACCAAAAGGCAATGGCATTGCAATTGTGGATTCTATTTTTAACCATAGAGCAAAGCAAAAAGAAGAACTGGCATTTGGGGGGAGTAAAAAGTAGTAGCTATCATGATTCCAAAAATAACATTTCTATTTTAGATCGTTTACTCAAGGCCACCACTAATTGCAGATCAGAGTGGAATATCTCCCTGGGAATCCATGGAGAAGAGAGATTTTTCTTTCCCCCCCTCTTTTTGGAAGGTGAAATATTAATTGTGGCTGCAGCAGTAGCAACTGTAGCTTAAAACCTGGGCTAGGAAAATGAAAATATTGTTTCATGAACTAGAAAATCAAAGCATGTGAAATATTTTGTTCTCCCTGCCTTTTCCTCCCCTATTTCTAGCCTCATTAGAAGGGGAAAGAAGGGCTTCCCACCAGCATTAAGGAGTATCCAAAACCAGCCTGGCTGTTGCAACAGCATTCAGGCACTGTGGGGAGGTGTCAGGCTTATATTCATCTTTTTGGACTGCAACACCCACTTCAAGGCAGATATATTCAAAACAACATCAATTTGGCTTCAGGTTTTGAGCATTGCTTTGACAGCTTCTCCATCTCTGGAAGATGGAGAACTGTTTCCAATGAGGCGCCAGGGCTTGCTCCTGGGATTCCAGGGTGAAAACTGTTCCTGTTGGACACAGGAGCTCATTGCCCTGAACCTTAGCTAAGTTTTAACTGTTGAGGGTACCTCTAGAGTTTAACCACCATAGCACCAATGGGCTGGGTGGGTTGCTGCTGAGCAACAGGTCATCGTTGGTTCAAGCATCATGGTTCCCAGTGGTGAAAGGTTCTGCCTTTCTCTTCTCTATGCTCTCTGTGGGCCTTTAGGCATTACTGATGTTCCCATAGCAGCAGGACAAAATACAGCATCCTAACACCCAGCCTGCATTGCTTTCTTTTTTGAAGAATATGGGACTAAACTGTAGCTCCAGGAGGACTGTGGCTCACACTCTTCGAAGGTTGATGGTGCTCTTTAATATCTTCAGTGGTTTAGTGTCTTAGCAGGAGGGTGGGACCTGGTGAAGATCCCTTGGATTTCAAGTGAGTGAGTTGGTTTAGGTCCTTTGTGTCTTGCCTTTATGTCTTTAAGTGGCCTAGAAGAGGGAAGGAGTATCACCTTGGAGAACCCCTGTGTGACTGGTAAACTTCTGGCCAAGGAGATGAAGAAAAACCTGACAGACTTAGTTATTTAGGGAAAAATGCTTTGTGAAATATGCCATCATTCCTAGGAAAATGTGATTTATTTTCGAAAACCAGGCATACTTACTGTGACTCCTTACCTGTGCCCAGGTACTTAGCTGCCTGCTGCCCCTGCTCCCTGCTTTGGATGTCCCTGATAGACCGTGGCAGCTGAGCAGGACGGGGCTTGCCACGTCTTGGGTTGCCTGGCCACCAATGAAGCGGACACACATAGCCAGTGCCTCCTTTTGATTTCTGCTGCAACTATGGGCTAGTACCTTCTGCCTAAATTACTTGGTTATCAGCTGGTTTGGTTTCACTTTGGTGTTTAATTCAATGCTGAAAGATTTAAATCCTTCTGTTTAATAAATAAATGATCACTGAATAGCTGAGAGAGGAAATTATTTTTCTTAGACTGAATAAATCTTTCTCTTTTTTTTGTCTGTACCAACACCTGTGTAACTCAGGCACCTGAATAAAATCTGAGGAGAAAATACAGCTTTGTTAAAGGCTCAACCGGACCAAGTTCCACTTTTGGGACCTTCCACAAATCCAGGGAAACCAGGCTTGACGTTCCTAGTGAGATCTGGGGAGGAAAAGCAAGAAAGGTCCATCATCTCTTTCAAAATAATGAGGTAAAAAAGCTCCAAGTACTCAGAATTTAAGGTTGGATGAATTTAAATGAAGCAATAATAAAAATTTGTAGATTAGTATCATTTGGTTTGGATTTTTGTTCCAAAAATATTAAGTTAACTTGGCTTTTTCCTCAGAAGTAACAACCTTTACCTGTGTAGACTATATTATCTGTTCAGACATCATGAACAATAGCACAAGTCATCTTGATGCAGATCTGGTTATAAACAGAATACTGTACAGACACTAAAGCTGGCATAAAGGAACATGTGTGTAGTAGCTGAGGAACTGGAAATGAATTTATCAGGGAAACAGCTGCACCCCTCAAAGGCACAGGAAGAGCATTCCAACAAAGCCTCTCTGGATTTTGCATATGCAGTGTCAAGGAAGATGTATGTTTGGGTCAGGCAGCAGGTATTTTAACCTCCTAAGCCTGCTGTATCCAGGAGTCAGGGTATCCTTCCCTACTTCCATTGATGCCTTGCTCCATTGTACCCCCAGTGTTCTTCACAGGGCAAGGATAACTTGCTCAGTATTACCCTGAGCCTTGCTGTGTTTGGATTTGATGGTGGGAAACAGTGCTCTGGGAGCATTGTAAGAAGCTGGGGCTAATTTTTCTGGCCCAGCTGCCTGCATCTTACATTCAGCATCACAGATGAGAAGTGGGCTTGAGAAATGTTCCTTCTGGTGAAGCTATAAGGTGTGTTACAGGGGTGGATGCACCACTGTCCTCTTCGTAGTGGGGCACGTTTTGGTCTCTGTGCGAACGGACAAAGTCTTATTGGTGAAGTTCAAGCACAGAAGTCATTGCATTGAAATTAAGGGGGTGATGCATGTGCTCAAACCTTCTCCAGGAGCACTCCAGTTCAGAAGGTGACATGGGCTGTAGCCTAAGGATATTGTCTGGCTTCTATGTTATCCAGTCCTTGAATTAAAACAATTACACTGCATAGTAGCTCTCTTTGCCATGAAGATGAGCATCACAAACTGTAATGGATTACAAAGTATTGCCTTTATTTTAGCTCAAGTTGTCTTTAAACTTGCATTTAATTGTTGAAGGAGGAGAGCTATAAAAAAGCATACCTGTCCTCAGCCTGAACCTCTCCCAGATTTTTCATTATCAGTTGAGCTTTGAGATTTACTTTTTTTTTCTGGCATCAATACTACTGTGATGTTTCATTTCCTTCTCTTTTGGGCTTTTGGCAAAGACAAAGTTTACTGTCAGTTCCACTATATGCTCGATCAGGTGACTTGGAGTCTGATCCACAACTTGCGAAGTCAGCAGAAAACTTTATGTTGCTCTCCGCAGGCTTTGCAACGACCTTTAATAATTCTGCCCTCCCGAGGGGGCTGAAGTACAGATCCAGTAGGCATTTGTCGTGGCTCAGTCTCCTGAAGGGCCAATAATTTCTTGCAAGTTTTCTGTAGGCCTTTGATCCATCACTGTTGCTTGATTGTGCTTTGAAGACTTAATAGCGCCCCATATCCCACACTTATTAAATTCAAATTCTCCAGTTGCATTTCCCTGGAAGATACATAAAAATAACACATGGAGGAAATAGAGCTGGAAGATCCTCTGTATAAGCTGGCTTACGTTTTGTATGTGGGGAAGACACTGAAACCATTGCTTTTGCACTCGTGACAGAACCATCTGTAGGATTTTGCTATAGTGGAGTATATCTGAAAAAGCAATAATAGGTCGGGGAGCTGTGTGCTGGCTTCAAAGGCTTAATTTTCAGTATGCCACTAGGCAACCTTTCATTTAGAAAGAATTAGCATTGAAGGCACCTAGCTGTAGAAGTTGCCATGGGCTCTGACAATAAGTGTGTCTGGTGGGATTCTAGCGCAGCTTGTCTGTAGTTTTACAGTCATTGGGAGGTAGTTATTTTGGGGTAAGGGTAAGGAGGCCATTGAAGGCTCCCAGGATTGCTCAGCTGATTGAAAGGGAAGGGTTTGATAAGTAATTTTCTTAAAGATGGTAGAGAATAGAGTGGGAGATGCAATCCATTTCAAATGCAATCTCGCATCCAAGAGGGAGGACAGATGATCCATTAACTGCTGAAAGGATTTGGGGGGGATTAAAAAGAATCACCAACTCAAATGCAAGGATCCCCAGTTTAAGGTCTCTCTAGAATCCTGCTCAAGTAAAAGAACTTAAGAGTGAAATCCTGGGGACAGGTAAAATCCACAATGAAACTGGGGAAATACTTCCAGTCACTTTATTTTCTGGGGCCTCAGCAGGAAGGACATTTCTGATAAATTCCAGTTAAGTGATCTAATTTCCATGTGAAGTCCCTTGCAAGCACCAGTCTACTCATGTGCACGTGAAGGACCATTTACTCAGACCTCACCTCCATAAAACCATGTTCTCCACTGGAGAGCTCTTTTCTCTGCCTAATCAGGGAACAGAGGAGAACAGTCAGGAATTTGGTTGCACTAAAAATGGGTGATGAGCAGCCTTGGACAGGGTGATGGAAACACTTCCATTGACTCTGATTTGCCCTGGGTCAGCCTCACCTTGGGAACTGGGGGATTTGGGTGGTTAATAAAGAGCCATAAGCTTTCTAAACTGCACATAAGCGCAAATAGCCCTTTCTGAACCTTTGGCGGGGCTGGTGGGACACATACCTTCTAGCTTACGAGGCAAAGCCTAAATTAAAAGCTAGAAACGTCAGCGTCTCACGGCATGTTGTGCAACCAGGGCTCAGTGATATTTTGTAACTGAAGTTGCTCCCTGGTTTGTCTTTTTGGTTGTGTTTGGGTTTATTTTCCAGTGAGATCTGATTTTTGATGGAAGCACATGCTGAAAAACAGATTCAGAAAGCAAATGAAACAAAGCAATAGTTGCTTGAAAACAAACTACTTGTTTTCAAGGAAGTTGTGGACTTCCTTGAAAGGAAGTGTTCACAAGCATGAAAAGTTTTCTTTGGGGGGAAGCAGACGGCTATGTGCAGCAGTGCTTGCTGCAAGTATTACAAAAGATGAATCTTCAATCTGACCTCTCATATACAACAATTTTGAAAGCCCCAGAGTGTGACTGTTCTTTTAATATAGTTGTCTTAGTACAAAAATACTTCAGTGGACAAGGGTGGGAGGAGGTTTTAACCCAAAATCTCTGCAAGATTGGTGTTGTACTGGCAAAGGTACATAGAAACATAGAAGCAATTGAAGTGACGCATGGGACCCTGGAGGAAATGGCTTTTATGTGCTTTCTTGTGATGATTTGAGCCTGCTAACAACAGAATGGGCGTTTGCAGTGGCACTTTGGGGTCAATCAACAAGTCACATGTGCTCAGTCTGTCAATGATGAAGAGTCACTGTCTTCATTTCAGCTGGGATAGAGTTAAACCCCGATGTTCCCAGACCCTTCCTCCCTGCCCTCATCCCCAGGTGTCAGTTCATGCAGGAACTTTCCAGCCTGGGCACCTCTCTTGCATTGGCATCTTCGTTCTGCTGTGTGGCAGGAGACCATGAACATAGAGGAATGAGATGGGATATCTTTTTTTCCTCCCAGCATTGTATCTCTGGCTACTGCCCAGGTTTAATGGGAAGGAGGCAGGAGTGGGCAGGCGGCATCGCTCCCCATATGCAATCGGGTGAATGCAGCAGGAGTAAAATGAGGCTGGTGCAAAGTGATTTAGATATTTGCAAGCAAACATCTGTCAGGCACTCAGTGCAGATGAATAACTAAATCAGACCGGAGCAGACATATGATGAAATCCTTCCATGTGGAGGGAAGGGGGAGGGGGACAGCAATTCAACGTGTACTAATATTTTCATTATAATGCAAGGCGTATCAGTAACACGCACACGCGAAGCTATGGAAATGTGGGGTGTGTTGTTGTGCCATATGTTTTAAATATCATGAAGTAGGCCAGTTTTGCTGTATATATGATATTCTGGCTCTTGTCGCTAGGACTGGACCAACCGGGTTCATATGGAATACGAATTGGCCTCGAACTCGGTCTAATCACTGACCCAAAGAGAGTTTTGCAAAATGCATTTTGAACCTGAGTAACGATAGGCTAAATCTTGTGCTGTGGGAGGAGGATGACTGGTCGTACACTTGACCTAGATACAAATCTCTGGGGTTAAAAATAAAGAGGCTGTTGGATAGCGGGGACCGAAACATGTCACTGATAAGATTTGTGTTCTTTAATGCTTTTTTTGCTGGAAAACGCATCTCGGGCGAAAATAGGCATCATCCTTTTTAGAGGTTATAGTTATCAGTGTTTCACAGCAAGGAGGAAGTAATGAAATGTAGTTACATCTATGTTTTTAACTTGGAAATTAGCGTAAAACTTCCACTTTCTTTTCCATTCCCCATGTTTTTTTTCCTGGGAACAATTAAACAGGGAGGAAATCTTACTTCTTGGGGTCTTTCTTATTTCTTACCTCTTCAAAAGAAGGGAACCCCACCCAAGCCCTCATTTTGAACTACTCGCATAAAAATTGCCTAAATTTAGAGGAAAACCATAGGGAAATATTCCTGGAGATAAGTTCCTTCACTGCTTTACTTTGCTCCTTTTTGCTTTTCCTTTGGGAGGGTGTCCCTGCCAGCAGAAAGGGGACAGAGCAAAGGAAATCAGGATGTGGAGAATATATATATGTTTTTAAAATTACATTATCGAACAATTCCTGATTCTTTTCCCATTTTTTGGTTTTGTTTTTTTTTCCCTTTTGAGAAAAATAAAGATGAAGGAATCTGTGAGAGGGGTAGTGGGGAGCACCCGTGATGACAGCTCCTCTCCCCTCTTACCCCACATCTTGGCGAGGAAATGGAATTCATGGCAAGTTTCAAATGAAAGCGCAGAGCTTGGGGTGGGAAAAGCCCGCTCCCTTGTCTGGGCAGCCTTGGTGTTTCTTTGCAAGACGTGGGCTGGGACCCGAACATCTCGCAGGGCTCCTTCCTGTTCCCATGTCTGTGCCAGGAATCAGACTCCACAGGAGGATTTCGGATAACGTGTCCTGGGAAGACAGGAGCCAGAGGGGGATGGAGCTCCCTCTCTCAGAGCTGGCCAGAATCTGCAGCTCCAACACACCCAAGAGCACGAAAGCTGGTTGTGTTGCTGGAGTTGGCAAAAATGTGCACAAGGATCACAGCTGATGACTCAGAAGTTGCTGTTTTTACACACACTTCGCTTACAAAGTCGCTTTGACAGTTTGCTTCTACCTTGCAAAACCTGTACGTAAAACGCATTGCCTTTCCCCAAGAGAAATCTGTTGCTTTCAGATTTGCTTTTCTTCGGTGACATTGGTAAATGCAGAATTAGCTCATCATTGAAGTCTAACACTTTCAGAGAGATGAAGATCTGCTAGCTCCCTGCATCTTTCCTCTTCTCCCCTCTTCTGCTCAGGGAAATAAGAGACCGGATGCAGTGCATGGCAGTGCTTAGACTGTAACTTGTTCTGTAAAACCCGCATTGCCAGTGATGCAGAAGAGACAGGGAGAGAAAAGCGTCCATCACCTTGATTTTTTTAGGCTCTGGGTTGATCAGTTGGGCTGCTCAATAATTATATTTGCTGTGACTACTTGCATTTCATCTCACAGGTTAGTTTTGGGTGCAGAAAGCACCGAGAGGTAGAATTTGTGGGCACTTCTTTGTACAATGACCTTCTCTTGAGCAAAACTGAGGAAATATGGGACAGGCTAAATCCCACTGATCCGGTGGAAAATCAGGCTCCCTCCTGGGAGCCATTAGTGCTCTTCACTGATTTAATCAAACATTCAGATGTTTAATTCCAAAAGGGACTGTCTGATTGCTTTGACCTCTTTATGGCAGGCTGGAGCACTTTGGCCAGACACCTGTGTTGAGTTTGCCTGAAATTTGTTACTCCCTACGTCTCTTTTATCTTTCCTTTTCACCTTTACCCACTTTTTCCCCTGTTTAATCCTTTAAACAATGCCCCTCCACAAGATCCCTACCAAATGATGGTATCCCTGCCATGGTTTTGCCCAGCCCCATCTTCAGCTGCTGCACAGTCTGCGACTGCATTTCAGTCCACTTACCAAATGTGACAAGAGCAGTCCTGGCTCCTTCACTGCAGTGACTCATAAGGACAACTTATTAAGATATTAAGTCCCAGGACTGGAGCCAAGAGGGTTCAGACACTGCCTGCATCACTGTGGCTGTCTCCGTCCTTCTCCATGGTGTGTTTATATATCAGCTGGAAATTTCCTAAATAAGTTGATTCTAACCATCAACAAATACCGTTCAGATAATGCACATTTCATGGTAGTTTCCAGTATTCTGCCTACAGGAGGACATAAAAACTTCTTTTGTTGTAATATAGCCTCCTTGGCAGCTTGTAACTCAGTGGGAAAGGCTCCGGATTCCTGGAGGAGCGCACTGTGTCAGCGATTTTGGGTATTTCAGGGAGCGTGAGGCCTCATTGGGGAAAAAAAGGAAAGCCCAAAAAAATCTCTGCTCTCCTTTTAAGATGAATCAGTAATTAAATTAGGTCTGAAATCGAAAAGTGTGAGTAAGGGGTGTGAAAAGATGTTCTCTCTCTTGGCAAATCTGGTGGGCTTTTGTAGGAAGTGGGAGCCCTGTCATCTGTCTATTGACTGTGTGTTTATGTCCTATTTCATGTCAAAAGGAAAATTCAAGGGAGCAAAGGCTTCCACGCACACTTCTCCCAGAGCTTTTGTTAGCTTAGTAAGGAGTTGGCAGAGTGGCCTCCATCCCTGGGCAGGTGCACCCTGTAGGGGATGCCCACTCGCATCCAGCACCCTATGTCCCAGGAGGAACAGTGTCTGAGAAGTCTGGAGACTTCTGTGGTCTACCTCCTTTCTGAGACAGGCAGAAAGGTTCCCAGCCACAATTCCTTCCATCCAAGGTGTTTCCCAATCTCCATTTTTGTGAAGAACATTTGTATTTTCAATGAGGGGTTGTGGGTTTTGGTTGGTTTTTTTCTGAATGCAGGTGATTCAACAACAAAAAAAAGGTCTGAATAAGTTAAAGTTTTCTAGTCAAATTATTTCTCTTCACCCAACTGACTTCATTAGCAAAAGTTTTGCTGAAAAGCATCTATTTTCCTTCAAAATTTGAATTCATCTTTAAAAAAATATTGCCAAGTGTGGGGGGAGGAGGTAAAAATGTGTAAAATTTAAAACCATTGCAAAATTATAATTTTCACTAAAAATCTAACCCTCAACAAATTCTGGATCTTGTAAATCTACACAGAACCTTGTTCTCTGCCTTATTTGCTCTGACCACCTCTGTAATTCATGTACCTCACATGAAATGCATCATATCTATTTTTTCCTAATGTTTTTTTAATAGAAAGTTTAGTGCTTCAATAGAAAACCAATATAAAATACAATGGTGCAATGACCTCTTCATTTTCCTTCTTTCCCCCCTCTGCACAGTAAAACCGTCTTTTCACATGAAGGCTGGAGGGTGTTTAGCGAGGTGTTGTGCATGTCCACTGAATGTTGCTCAAGTAGAAAGCCTTTCATAAAAGCTGAAAATGGTAAGGGTTTTTTTTTTTTTTTTAATGACTCCTGTGTTTTTTCCTTGGACCTGTGAAGGGTTTACATACATTGGACAATGTGCTTTTTTGCTCTCAAGATGCATAGCTCTTCCATGAGCTGCTTGTAAGTGGGAAAGAGGCAGGTGATTTCTGCTCCGAACAGCAAGCTGAAAAGGAGCTTGAAATGGTGTTAAAAGGTGGAAGAAGAGGAAATGTATTTAAGATGGAGCTCCCTTAAAGGGGCCTTCTGAGCCCCTTACTCTGGGAAGCTCTGAAAAAAGCTAAACTTGGGAAAATGCGCTTACAAGTTGTTGTTGTTGTTGGTGGTTTTTTTTAGATGCCACATGAAAAATGAAAGATTCTCCAAAATCTTGCTTTTCAATAAAGGGCCTTCTTTCAACAACAAAAAAAGACAATTCAAAGGAATATTTCAGGCAGCTGCTTTTCATTAACTCACGTGATCAGCTGGTGGAAGAATTAAATTAGAGTTGTTTGATTTTATTGTGAGTCCATTTTATCTACAGAGCAACGAAGGTAAGAGGCAAAGCCTCCATAGAAGGGCCTGATCCAGAGCCTACTGGAAGCTTGAAAAATCTCCCTCTCACTGCCAGCATCTTTCATCTGGGCGCACTGGTAATTTGAAAGCTGCCTCTCCATTTATCAGCTCCATATCTTGAACAGAGCATATTCTGCATGAATTGATTTTTTTCATCTTGTGCCGTAGTGCAATGGGCTGCTCGGCAAAGAGGCTTCATAGACCCAACGTGTGGCTTTTTGGGGAAGATAATTACACAAGTTCAAAGTCTCGTCAGCCAATCGTATTTTGGTATTCATGCAAGCTGTTTCATAATGCCGTTTTGAACCCTGTTGGTGGCATAATTAAGATTTAATTAAATACAGGAATAGAAACATGTTGTTCATTTGACCATCTGTGAGTCAATGACTACAGTGGTTTTCTAAGTTTCTACTCTACATGCTGTTAGTGAGTGTTTCATATTATTTTCCATCTCCCCAACCATACTTGCACGTTTTCAGAGCCACCGAAGAGCCAAAGCAGATATTATAATCTTGTGCTGATGATCATCTCTTTCTGCTGTTCTTAACTATTTATCATATTGTGCAAAGTCAAACCTTTCAAGTGGAGCAAGAGCTGCTGAGATGATGGGGAATGGGAATGCCAAATAAATGATAGCTTAATCCCAGGATATAAAGTCAAAAGGGGATGCCTTTTATTCCCTGTGGTTTTTTTGATACTTGAATGTCCAAACCAGCAGTACCCAGGGAACAACAACAGTAATAATAATAGTAGTAGTAATAATAATAATGCAGATACCTGTCTTTTTCTCAGAGCCTTCCTACAGCACCTAGCATGAAGCAGCCTTGTTTTCAGCTGCAGGACAGATATGACATCAATGTTCGAACTGTGGCGATAATCAACTACCCAAGGTGCATGCCAGGGCCCCAGAGTACCAGCTTCAACACAAAACAGAGCTCAGAAGATGTTTAGCTGTAGTGCCCTGAATATGCATTTTTTGGTTTGACAAAAACTACTTGTGAGTTGGTGTTGAGTATATGTTAGATTTAACTGAAAACTGTGGGGTTTTCCCTAATTTAAACTAGGTTTTTTTTCTGAAACTTTAGAAGGGAAATATTTTTATTTCAACAAGATATTATGAAACTAAATTTGGTTAAATGTTATGTTTTTAAATAGTGCAAAATTCACCCCAAGCCAAAACTGAAACATTTTGTTTCAGATACAATGAAATGTCATGTTTGATCTGAACATTTATTTCCCTACTGTTTTCTGGTTTAAGGGATAAAAGAAAAAAAGATATTTGAGTTAACTCAAGCAATATTTATGCTTTCTTGGATTTTTCTTGGGGAGGAAGAAAATGGTGGGGTCAACCACCCACCTCCAAAGAAATGCTTTAGAAAGCTTTTGCTGAAGCACCTCAAAAAACATAGAAGAGGGATTTGCCTTGGCTCCTGTTGATTCCCTGGCTTACAGTCTACCAAAATATATATATTTTATATATTTTCTTCTTCTCTCACAATGCAGGTTTTAAAATCAGGATTATTAATACATCTGATTAATTCCTTTGTGCATTTGTGTGCCTTTTATTTCTTGTTTTCACTCACTCTCTTTTTCTCTGCTTAGAGGCACAGATGAAGGTAGTGACTGATGAGGTTAGCAAGAATAGAAGGATACTTTCAAAAGCTTTAAAAAAGGAATATTTTCCCAGAAGGGTGTAAAGGAAGGGCAATAGGTGGAAAAAATACTAGTGGGTTTATTTCAGCCTCAAAAAGAATGGATCCATGTGCTTTCACTGTCATGGTCTTGAGAGACAAGAGAGTTTGTTTCAGTGCTCTACACTCATGTTCTTGCTAACAATGTGCACATAAAGGGCATGACTATATCCTCTCCTCTGCCTTTTAATTTATCTCGGCTTCCATAAATTTCCAGAGCTCTAGAAATTACTATTAGTTGCTATATTCTTCCACCTGATTCCAGCTGCTTGCTAAACAGATTGGAGTTGGGGAGCGGTCCTGGTGCTTCAAAACTTACCGATGGGTGTTTTGATCCCCACCATCATCAAGCGGTGACAATAGCCCTGTGATTTCCCCCGATTTCCAAACCAGCCCTACCCTTGCCTTGCTGCAATACGTTGCAACCATCTCTGGCTCTGCTGCTGTTCATTGTGCCTTTATCACCGTACGTATCACACTGTGGAGAGCTCATGGCTTCCAGTGAATCATTAGTTTTTAGCAATGCATAATGGAGTGCTCCATGGAGCTTGCAGGAATGGGTCTATTAGCACTTCGCTCTTGAGACTGAAAAACATTGCTGAAAGGCGGATCTAACGTACCAAGGAGTTGCTTTCATTCTTATGCCCGTCCCCTGTTTTAACAATATTTCAAAGTCTCTTCTGGTTTTGGTCTCACTCTGTGGAAAGCCTTGGGATTTTGCAGGTGTTAGGACAGCAGAAGCTTTGAAATGCTTGTGCTCTGTCCCTGCTCCTGTTTGAAATCAGTGCTGCTAAACACCACTGGGCTCAAGAAGTGCATTGCAAAAAATCCCACCTGCGTTTCGACAGATGCAGGTTGGGTTAAAATGAGCAGAAAAGGTCCGTTTGGCAGCTGCCCCCCTGCTGAGCCTTGCTGCCTGCTCGCTTTGCAGCCGAGAAGGAGCGGATGGCATGTTGCTTGCCTCCAGCACTGATTTGCAGCAGACGGAGACCTAGCTCAGTGAGCAGTGCCGAATGGTGCCGCTGGCCCTATGCTGAGATGTGCCATAGGGACGGACATGAGTCCAGAAGCTCTGACCATCCCAGCCCCGCAGGTGGTGCCTCTTCTCCGAAGTGCCCCAGGAATGAAATTTCACCTATGTGAAATGCTAGAAGCAGCTCATAAACACCTGAAGTCATTTTCAAAGAGCAGCTATATAAACTGATGTATTCCTATGGCACAGTGATAGCTGTAATTTATTTCAAGTGAGCAGCCTATAATTTGAGTATTATTTGAGTTTTTAATATCTTTTCATTTCAGAAAGCTGCAGTGTGTGAATATTTCTTGTTCTCAAAGTAGAGCTTAGTTACATTTTATTACTTGACAAGTCTAAGTTGTCCCTGAAAATATGCATTTCAAATGAAAAATATATGCAGCTTGTATGGCTGTGGCTGTGAAACAGAATTTCCTCTGATAGAATTTGCCTCTGGACAGATGTGCTGAAAGTCACCTTTCTGTCTGCCCGAGCACATGGGCTCCTGTAATCTCTGGGCCCCTAGGCAATGCAAGAAATTATGAGAGAGACAGAACCTAGATCTGCGTTTCTGCATTGCTCAGATTTGTATCTCATCCCAGTTGCTGCTAGAAATGGTTGGTGAGTTTTAATTATCTTATTTTATTTTTTTTAACAATTTTTTTTTTTCCATGGGAAAAGGTGGAGTTTTATTCCCTGCATTTTGATTCCAAAATTAAGAACATAAAAATCAGAAAACGCCATTGGTCATAAACAAAAGTAACTCCAGTTTTTATTACACATTTTTAGTGTGCGGTAAAATCTGTGTTTGGCTTTTGGAAATATAGGAGGAACACATTGCATTTGTTTTCAGCACAGGTACATTGAATTCTAATTTTTTGTGAATTGCCTGACACTGACAATGAAAATAGGAAAGAGGATTGACATTTCATTTACAAAAGCTGCAATTGTCAAGCAGCTCAGCACATTTTTGAAGTTGTTACTTCATCTTTGACCTAGTGGAGGGAGGAATTTCAGCCTGGCTTTATTTAGGGTCCCACTTAGTCCTGTGCTGAGCATGGAGGGTATTAAAACCCCTGTGAGCTGCGGTACTGGGGTGGCAGGGACCTCGCTGAGCTTTTTCTCTTTAACTGCACACCGTAAGGAGTTTCCCTGAGCTCAGAGGAGAATAAACCAGAGCACATCAAATAAATGGCTGAAGGACTGGGCTCACTGTCACAAGCAGTAATGCTTTCCAGGCTCATGCCCTCAGCTAGCTGCAGCTATCTGCCGAGCATCTTTTTAACCTGTTTTGACTCCTGCAGCATTGACAGCGTTGCTTCTAACACACAGTGTTTTGGGAAGAATATTTTCCTCTCATGTTTTTCTTCTCCTTGCAGTTTCTTAGTGGAAAGCACAAGCATTGATTTGCAAACCAGTGAAGAATAGTGAGGTATTTTCCTGTTTTCCTTTTA
Source organism: Strigops habroptila (assembly GCF_004027225.2). Taxonomy (NCBI): domain Eukaryota; kingdom Metazoa; phylum Chordata; class Aves; order Psittaciformes; family Psittacidae; genus Strigops; species Strigops habroptila. The sequence goes on from NC_044281.2 coordinate 5,214,922, forward strand.
ACCCTACTTGGTTTTTTGGCACAGTTATGAAGGAATTAAATAACTAAAGAGAAATGGTTGCAAATGCTTCAAATTCTGTTGGTGGGGTGGTTCTCAGAAGGACCTCTCCCAACAGCAGCCCCCACTTGCTGTAACTGTGCCGATCTCCCATTTGCCTCTAAATTCAGGCACGCCGCATTCCATAAGATTTGCACAAAAAGTGTCTTTATTATAAGCAAAAGGCAGGCAGGCAGGTACTAAACATCCTGTATCAATAAACATGCTGGTAGAAATGACTTTCGCTTCTCAGAGGGAGCTGGAGGGCTTCTGTTAAATACATCTGCGGAAGATCCTAAGGGCTGGTTTACAATGGAGGTAGGAAAGGGGGGAGAGTGTATTGGGTATTTGTTGTCTCTGTGAGGAGATACACACTACATACATACTCAAACAGGCTTCTATCCATGTGCCTGTATTTATCTGGGCTTCCTCTTGTGAATGTGAAGCTTCAGGATTGCAGTGATCCTTGCTTTAAAGCATTGTGCCTCTATCTCTGCTGATTAGAGCGTTTCCTGTATTTAGGAGTGGTTTGAACGGAGGTTTCCATGTGAAATAAATGGTTATTTCATAGGGAAATGATTCCTATGTCATGATAAAGGTTATTTGCAAAATATCCCATGGCCAAACAGGCAAAACTCGGGTCCAGATTCAGGTGTTTTCTCGGCTGCCAAACAAGCAGGTCCAGCCACAGTAATTACAGCAATATACTGACCTGAACACTTGGAAACACCAGCTCTTGTTCCCGAAACCTGTATTTACGTCTGATGTATCCTTTTGGATATATTATCAGAGTAGCAAGTGTGTTACTCAAATGTTATCTTTCATTTGACATGCCATTAAATATTTTTAAGTGCTGGAAGTCTTCTAGTGAAAGATGTCATGAAAGTACAAAGTGTTGGGGTTATGTCAAATGTGAAAGAAAAATAAAGGCTGTAGTATTTTGGCTTTTCATTATGGCAGGCAGAGAAAGGAGAGATCTCCTCCAAGGCAACTATTATTATGTTCAAAATGATTTGTAACACAGAAATAAAAGGATGCTCTGTAGCAGCACACCAAAACAAAATTCCTTTGCAGGCTTTCCCTGTAGAATATATATTTTTTTAATTTAATGGAGTTAATCCTTGTTTGTTTGCCTTCATGATTATATTAACCAGCAAGGTAGTGATTAAAGGCAGGAGTGTAGCTCATGCTAATTATATTTAAACCCCCTGAACCTGTTTCTTTTTAGTGAGAGATGATTACAATAAACACACCTGCACTATTTTACAAGCAGGCTTGGGATACCATGCTGCTGGGAAAAGCCAGGATTTAACCCTGCTTGGGTATGCCTTCATGCGAAGCTGTTTTTCCTCAGCAATCCAGGAGCTGCTGCGTGACAATGTGTAAGCACCCTGCATCCATGAGGGTGCTGGTGGTGGGAGGACAGCTCTGAAGGGACCAGAGCAATTGGTTTGTTGGGTCTTGATTGAAAATTGAGAGTTGATTAAATGCTACAATTAAATTGGCTACATCCCTTGGTGTGTATAGCAAAGGCTAAGCTGGCTGCTATGTTTGCATTGGGGTCGGTGCTGAGCATGGCAGTCAACATGCACTGGCTCTAAAGGACCCATTCTGGTGTTAGCTTAACCCAGTACAAATCTCTGCCAGTTTATACCCACTCAGGAGCTGCTACTTTGTTATCTTGGAGCATATAAATATTCTCATAGAAACTAAATTCTCTTTCTGTGTGCTGGGTTTAGATTAATATGCAGCAGGTTTAAAGAAAATAAAAGAAAGAAAGAAAACTAGCAAAAGTTAATTCACTGCAGCAGAGTGGTTTGGGGAGATAACATCTTATATTCCTGCTGTTTAATTAAAACCAGGTTTTTATTTGCTCTACCTTGTAATTAAAGAGGAACAAGAAGTTTGCCCTTCTAAGGCATCTGGTTGATTTTATGAAATCTAAGGGGTGTTTTTCGTTGTTGTTAGTTTTTAGTTTGAGATTCAAATGCACCAATCTGCTCCACCATGGATTTTATCGAAGGGATAAAACTCCTCAACTCTGGAGGCAGGGAGACAGCCACAACCATGAAATTCCCCTCCAGATTCAAGCCGGTCTGCTCACAAAGCAGAAAACAACAGAAAAAAAGTCCTCTCTGCAGCTGTGAACTTGAGCTAGCAATAAGAAGCAAGGTAACAGCAATTGCAAAGAAAAAGAAGAGGGGGGAGGAATTTCAAGACCCAAATCATTTCCATGGCTGTTTATTCAGGGTCTTGAATTTATTTAAGCAGTAGGAGAGAGTATTTCTTAAAGTACTGATTTTTGCATCCATTTCAGCAAGCGAAGAATTAAAACAAGTTTCCTGAATACTTTTTCAATGCAGTTTTCTAATTCCCTTTTATTGCTTTGAAAAGATCAGTACTTATGAGTTTTGCCTCATGCCTCACTATACGTGTTAAACACCTTCAAAAGAGAGGGTGCTCGGGTCATCCCTAGATAATGTTTAATTTTATGAATTCTCTCAAAAGATAAAGGCAGCACATTTTAACACTGAAATAACCAATAAGATCAGATTTCACTTAAATGTTCCAAGAGCAAGGGTGCAATTCTTCCTCCACGGTATTTAAGATACCTTGAAAGTTGATAATTTCAAACCTTTTTTTGTTTTGGCAGCAAAACTGTAAAGGGTTTGCCAGCTCCCTTCACTGATTTAATTTCACACTTTTATAGGATTGTTAAGTTGCTATTGATTTTTAGCATTATTAATTCAATTCACCAGGAAGATACCAACTGTGTATTACTTTCATTTTGCGAAGCAGTTCAGTTTCGGCATTGGCTCGGAGTCGCGTGTTCTGCTGATGTTTTACCCCATGGAGAATAAGCTTGGCTGTTGCAGAGCTGCACCGGGATCGGTTCACAAAGATGTAAGAGTTGCTAGAAGAATATAACGCGGAAAAGGAAAATAAAGGTACTGAAAGAGCTTTTCTGGTTTTTGTTTGGCTGGAGGATTATTCACCCCTTGGAAGCAGATCCATCATTCTGCTGGGGTAGTGTAATGTTTCTAAGCCTGAAGTTTTTGTACTGTCACGACGCTGCAGAAATCCTAGCCCCTGGTATCCGAAGGAGAGTTGGATAGTGTCTATTGGAAACTTACTGATAATATGGAATTACCTTCCTGGAAAAGGTTGATTAAAGAGTGCAGCACATATTTCAATAGCAGAAAGGAAAACTGAAAAGCTGTTCAACGTAAAGTGTTGATTCATCAAAACACAAGAGTCTATCCTTCATACTAATCACACCCTCAGCCCCTCTGCAGCCAGCTCAGCCTAAGCACACACTTAGATTTTAAACATGTGCTTCATTGCTTCTCTTGACTGCTGAAGTGGAATTAAAGAGCATAAGTGCTGCAAACCAGCCTGGTATGCAGACAAATATCTGTGCAAAGGCTTCTGCTAGCTGTGAAAGTCTGCCTTGCTATTGCAAGCTTGCTATGGCAGACTTGTCTTGCTGCATCACCCGAGACTCTAAAATACAGTGGCGACTATGGGTGGGATGGTGTGTACCTCCACAGAAGGAGGAAAATATGGGATGGGGAAAAGAAGTATGGTGATAGAAGGATCCAATGTGCTTTAGACAGTATGAGGATGAGGTGCTTGCAACAGGAGGGGTGCAATTGGCAAACCATGGGAATCGGGGCTGAAATGCAGGTATCTGAATAGCAAGAGAATCTGATGTTTGTTGAAAAGCGAGGTCTCAGATTAGCTCACTGGGCTGGGTCTAGTGCTATAACATCCAATAATGGTTGCTACAGTTCATATAACTTTATTGTTCTCTAGAGAACTGTGTAAATGTTAGCTTGGGAAATCTCTCCTGTGTGCTCGAGCAGGATGTATGTGTGCGTGCACGCCTGAATGTGGTTCAGTGCTGAGGGTACTGAGATCAGGTTCCCTTTTGAGGAGCTTTGTGGCTATTTAGCAAGATTCCCTCTCTGGGAATCCCAGCTTAAATCTCACTTCATGACCTAGGAAAAAGGGGCTTTTGATAAGCCTTGGCTGTGAGTGCGACTTGTTGCTGGAGGAGCAGGCTAAAGAGAAACCTGCTGGGCACTGAAACACTATGAAAACACTTGCTGCAAGGGAAGGTCCACGAGGCTGATGTCATTTCATGACTGATAATAACTGCTGATCTCTGTATGTAAAGTTTTATTATTCCCTCTTCTCCTATCCCACATTTTCAAGAGACAGGGACACATACACGAGCCCATGTGCGCACTCCAAATAGCTAAACCTACGATTGCCCTCCCTGTTGCTTTGCTTCATTTTCATCTCTGTACAGCAATGTCTAACGGGAACTGCTTGGGCTAAAATTTTCCATGCTCGGTGTCTGCCTCGGCTCGATTATTTTTGGAAAGTGCTTTTGGAGGAGATGGTTTAGCCATTCGTGAGACTGTGATGAGAGAAAGAGGAGTCTTGCTGCAGCAAGGGAGCCTCGAGGATGAGAGGATGGTGCAGAGGGAATGGTGTGCTGCTTCCTGAGGACATTCAAGATCAGTGGAAGCTCTGCCTGTAGGCTAGTTGTGCCAGCTCGTGTTATCTTGCCTCCCTTGGGTGCTGTGGGAGTACTACACTGATATTTCTGAGCACTCAGATACTGCAGGCGGGAGCATTGAGAGGCTAAATAATACTTCAGGCTCTTCCTGTGTGCAAGGCGTGTAAACAACGGCTTGGGGAGAGGGCAGAAAGATGCATAAATATGTCTTTAGGAAGATAAAACATAACTGATTTTGCATGAAGAGGCATAAACCTTAATCTAATTGCAGACATAGATAGCTATGCATACTCTTTATCCGCATTTCTTATTTAATGGCTACTTCTGCTCAGTGCTCCCCGAGGGGACCCTCTTTGCTGGGGCTGAGCTGGAGCAGGGATGCTCGCAGGAGTCATCCTCTGTTTCTGGAAGGGCGAGATTTTACTCCTGTACCACGAGAGGGCAGTGCCTGCAGCTGGATTCCCCTCTGCTCCCGGTGCACAGGCTTGGGTTGTTAGTGCAAAGTAATACTATTTGATTTTATTCCCGCCCCCCTTTCCCCCTCTCCTGGCAAGAAATCACCTCTGAGATTGGAATCGCTTTGTCTCTGGCGTTTCCCTGTTTAAATGCGCTCCGACTTAAGCAAACAGACTGGGTGGGAGTGGAAGTCATCTAAAATTAGACATAGTGGTTGTAATTGCACTTTGTTCCCATACAGGGAGCTGATACGGCTTGCTAAGCTCTTCCCAAAGGTTGGGGCTTGCTGTTAGCCCCTGCAGCAACATCCCAGGTCCCTACACATGGGTTGATTGAAGGTATCCAGTTGGCAATGTGCTGGATTGTTGTAAGGGCACTTGCACAAGGCGTTTAGGATGCTGGCTACATGTCTTTAACCTTCTCTTAAAGCCGCTACAGACTGCCTGTTTTCCTGCTTTTCTGCTTGTGCAGAATGACTACCTTGCTCCAAGGAGTGTCTGCAGGAAGCATCCAAGGTCTAGCTTTGACCAAAGAGTTGGCCCTGGCCAAGCTGCTCTTATAGTCATGCAAAGGAAAACAGATTCATTGGCTCCCTCCCAAAGTCTGACATAGGAGCAAACATCTCTGATATAGATCCCAAGGACCCACAGGACAACAGTATCTATAAGAAACCCTAATAGTAGGCCTGCTACTGCTTCTGCTTCACCAGTTAGTCTTCAATGGCCTGAGATCCATGTGCAAAGACCTGCCAAGCTTTGTGAGCACAATGTAAGAACTGCTGCTAGCAGCTATAGGGCACCATCTCTGGCTGCCATCCCACCTGCAAATAGGTCCAGGGCAGACCATTGTGGTAACACTCTGAAGGAGTTTCAGCCCGAAAGGTGCAGAGAAGCTTTATTCTTTTCTGCAACAGGAAGGCAGCAAAGAATAGACAACCTGGGAGCTCCTTTGTCAACTGCCCTGCTCCCAAGGTTCTAAATGTCCCCGTTATTTGAGGAAAAGCACTGTGTTTCCTGACAACCAATACTCAGCATCTGAGAAGGGACTGGTGTGAAGACATGGTGTTTGACTCACAGAAGAGTTTTAGCCCATCCTTTCCCTGCAGTTCAGCCTTCTTCTCTTGAACAGATCTAAAAGGATGTGTATGGTTGTATTAGCACAGACAGTAATCCATCATCATGACAACAGCTGTGGAACCACCAGTGACTGTGGAACCTTCAGAGATTGTTACGTGCAAACTGAAACCAGCCACTATGGTTGATCTTGCATTGCTCAAGTGAGGTTTGGAAAGACAGCCATGAATTGCAGCAGGATGTTGTGCAGAACTATGTACAAAGCCTGTGTAATGCCACCTTCTCTCATCCACCAGGAATGAGGCTATGATAGGTGCTGTGATCTCCAGGCTGCTTTACAGGATGCTGCTAACACTGTGGAGTCCCTTCTGCGTGAAATGGTGACTGGCTACTGAAATGAGATAAAAACCATCACTGTGCAGTTGAGCTGTTCCTTCATGCTGGGAGATTTCTACCTATTAGGACCATGTCTTTCTTCTTAACAAAATGTTATGGTGCTGCAACACTTTGCTGTTGGGGTCTAGATTTTCTGTGTAGTCCCTGTCCTGAAAATCTCAGTGCAGTCAACCAGGGACTTGAAAAGCACCTTGCAAAATGTCCAACTTCTGTACAGGCCGTATGGGAGTGACTTACAGAGGATTTTGTTTAAATGAGGGCTGTGGGTTACTGGAGGGCAGGTCTGCCTTGATGATTATCAGATCTTGAACACCACAGCTCAAGCAGTGGTGGTTCTTCAGTGGACAGGATCTGGCAACGCTTAAGAAACAATATGAATTTGTCCAATTACTTGTGTTTTCAGGTGAAACCTGAAATTCCTTTCTCCATGCTGGCAGAGTAAAGGTCTTGGAAATGAAGTTGGCTGCTGTGGGTCTGTGGCAAGAAAAAAGGAAAACTGAATAGTCCCTTCACCCCCAGGTCTGTCCTTCAAAGAATCTGTCAATGCCTTGTCAGTAGAATAACTCATTTCTTCACAATGGGGATGTAATTTCTTTTGTTCCAGAGTTTTGTTCCAGTTTCTTTTGTTGTTCTTCATCCATTCCAAGTGGATGAAGGAGAACCAGGGTTTATTGTTTCAGAAAGGGTCAGTAGTTTAGTTCTGAAGGAAGGAAGGTGTAATAAATAATTCTCACTTTTCTTGGCAAGGACCCTGGTGAGCTAGAAACAGGGACCATATTTCAAGTGAACAATTCTACTGTTGATGGGCCCCTAAGCTGGTCCTCAGAGGTTGCAATATGAAGGTATCATTCTTCAGCACCTCCTAGCTTCCTTTCATAGGAGGTTTGGCCACTGAATTTCTGGTGAGAAGGTCCTGCTGCTTTGTTAGGAGACAAGGGAAAAACAGAGCTCATCCATCCTGCATTGCAAACGAAGCAGAGCTGAAAAGACCAGGAAGAAGGAGCCTGATTCTCAAACCAGGGAACTGGGCAAACTGCTATCAAGTGTGGCACAGGGAATGAGCCAGAACTGGCAGGAGAGAAGATGGGTGGACACAGAGCATGTCTACACACAGCAGTTACTCTGGATTGATGTGGAGTGTAAATGTAGTGCACAGGAATCATTGACTGCCTCGGTTTCTCTGCCTTATGACTTTCAGCCTTATAGTCAGAAAAAGGCAGGCTTATCTAAGATCAAATGTGCCCAGACCTGGAGCTATTCAGAAACATCTGTCCTGGAGAAAATCCCTGAAGAGCCAATTTGCCTTTGTACTGTTCAGCAGGAAGAGGGCCATAGCACTGGCTTGGCTTTCTTCAGACAAAGCAAGCTGATACCCTCTTTGTCTGCTTTTATTCATCCCAGATGAATGGGATCATCAGAGAAGATGAAACAGAGACTGATCTGATGGCATGATACGTTCACCATTTTAGCAGCCTGTTGCATCCAAATGATTTACCCAAGAAGCATCCTTTGGTTTAGCACCTTTGGCTGGCACCTGGTCAGACTCCAGGTAGCTTGGAGAGGGCAGACGAGGTGGACTGTCCCCTCCAGCCAGTATATATCTAATGTTTCTCCACTGAAGGCGACAGAATGATACCAATGTCAAAGCATAGTGTGTGTAAGGAGGAAGAGCTTCATCGGTTTTTATGGTGGCAATAAATGTATTGACTCTACTTACTGACTCAAGAGCCCAGGATTAGAGTTTTAACTCCCGAGAAGAACATTTTTACTTCTGGTTTTGACTTCAATCCAAACCCCAGTCCTTACATATCCTCCTGCAGGATTTATTTGCTACAGTTTTTCCAAGTTTAGAGTCATCATCAAATTCTAGCAGCCTGTTCCTCAAAGTCATGCCTTATGAAATGGTTCTTTGACAGCAGCAATGATAGGTGGGGGTGCCTTTGCAGCAGGGCATTTTGCAGAACTTCCCAGCCCACAGACAACAGGCCAGCTGCCCTTAACCAGGTAGCAATTCCCATAGGAACCCCATGGTGGTGTTGGTGGAACTAGGCTACAGAAACCTCAGCAGGTATTTCTCTTTCCTGTTACTGCTGTTTGACTATGGAACATCAGTGGTAGGTGTCTGCATCTCAGAGGAGGACTTCAGCTTCCTTAGCTGGAGTCACCACATTGAGGAAAACCTCTTTGTTCCAGGACAATCCTTCCTGCTTTTGTCATTACAATGCTTTTGGTACTAATGTAATATCCAGATAAGTTGTCTGTCCACTGCAAGCAATGCATGAACCTGAAATATTTTCCAACATTACCCTTACATGAATGTGCTTTCCTGCTGCTCCTGCACACACCCAGCCTGCTTCAAAAGCCATTATCCAGGTTTTTTAGGCTGGAGCAAAGGGCAAAAAAAGCGCTTTCTGCTTGTAACCAGGTGCCCTGCAGCAAATATTTTTTTTGTTTCATAATGTGTCATTATTGTCTTTCACCTAGCACAAACCTCTGCTGCAGTGTAAAAAAAAGCAGGGCAGATAGTCCAGCCTCTGATACCATTGAAACAGAGGGTATCTGGAGCCAGGGATTTTGGATGCCCAAAATCAGTTTGGTGTGAAGAATCTTTTGTAACAGCACGTTCTTGGTTGGAAACTATTCCACCACTAGCCATGACAACACTAGAGAGGTAGTGGTTGCTCCTTGAGGATTAAGGTGAGTGACCTCTGGGGGCTGTCCAAAAGCATCTTGGAGGGAGGAGACACGGGTCGCAGTAAGGACCTTGGAGAAATATACATCCAGATGAAAGCTTGCAGAAAGCCCTGTTGGGTCTATTTGGACTCTTTCTAAATAGATGGCTTAATTCAGCTCTCTCCTGTCCATGCTGACACAGACTGTGCCATTTTTGTAGACACAGGTTGGAAGTGTTATCTTAGGAGGGGACATGTAAATCTTTGCATTTGCCTTTGGTACAGAGCTGCAGGCTGGAAACCAAACCACATAGATGGCTGATTGTCATGGCTTGGGCTGTTGAAAGAGCTTCCTCTGGCCAAAGGTGCTGGGGGCTGTGGGTTCTAGACAGCCTGCTACTCATGGTCTGCTGTGGAAAGGCTTCTCTGGCTTTGGAGAAATGGCATGTGGCTATTGCATGCCTCAGTGAGAACGTGGGTCCGGGCTTACTGGGTGTGACTCTGAGATAGGTATGGAGGTCTCTCAGCATTGAGAGGATGGCTTTGGTCCCCCTGATGAGGCTGATCCTGCATTCATCTCACCAGGAAGGTGGCAATGTGACCACTGCTCCCGGGTGTGCTGCAGAGCTTAGAGGTGAGGGGAGGGGTGCTTTCATTTGCTTTAAATCCCAGACAGGTACTTGGGCATCCTGGGCCCAAGCACCAAGTGATCCTGAGTACCAATCGCTACTAACCTGTGACACTTGTGTCACCTTCAGTGACACACAGGATTGGCATTGCCAGGGCAGGAACTAGATCGTCTTGAAGATCCCTTCCAACCCAAACCAGTCTATGATTCCATGATATTCAGTGAGTTTTTAAAGTACTTCTCACCTTCTTCACCACTGAGCTCTGCTAAGCTCTGTTTGTGAGGTGAGCTGAAGCAGAGTCATGACACAGACCTAGGTCTTTCAGGATACAAAAAGGTGGACTCATATCCAAAAGACCAAGCAAAGCATCAGGATTGCTGCATTGATACACCGTACTTGTTGTTTAGCCCCATTTGGAGTGCTTTACTATTGCAGGAAAAATAAAGGTGAATTCAATATAAGCTGCTTGGTGTCCCAGTTGGGTTCCTGTGTGCTAGCACACACACTGAAGCATTTGTGGGCTTGGAGGGACTGTCAGGCAAGAAAAAAGAAGCAAGAGAGGAATGTGCATCAGTGACATGGCCCAAGTCATGCAGATAAGACAGAAACAGGAACCTCAGCCAGGTGCCCTGGTTTCCCAGCCAGGTCTGTGTCTGCAGAACCTGCTGCATTTCTAGCAAAAGAGAGAATGGATTTGAAAAAATCAATTATTTCATATTTTAGCAATTGTAGAGATTTATGTTATTTACTTATTCAAGTAAAATCTAATGGGTATTTTTGTGGTGGGTTTTTGGTTTGTGTTTTGGGGTTTGTTGTTTTGTCATTTTTAAAGCAAAATGAGTAGAGACGTACATAAAAGTGGAAAATTGCATTTTCAGCTCTTTTTCTTTCAGGTTTTCACCTTTTCAGCCACTGTAAAAATTCATCTAAGTGTCTGAAGTGGGTGAAAATGCAAAGAGAGTCAAAAGTTTGAGGTGAAACGTTTTATTCTATATTGACTGAAATACATTGTGGCATCCGAGATGAAATTCTCCCTTTTGTTTTGACAGAAGAATTGTAAATGTAAAAAGGCTCTTTTCAGTTTTCTCCTCACAAAGGTCTTTCCCTCTTCATCTTCACTTCCCCCTAAACCCACCAGAGTTCAACTGGAGCAAAACCACAGTTCCTGATGTGGTTTTGCTTTGCAGGGATCAAAGCTATGAGGAGAACTAATCAGTATGTTAAATACATTCTCTTTTATCTAGATCTAGCATCCTACCTGTTAAGAAATGTGATAAAGTACATCAAGGATGAATGGTTTCAGATCTCCAAGTACACTAGCAGGGTGTTAGTGAAGTGTGCAAGATATATGATGGATCTTCTTTACCAAAAAATTGATTTAGAGCCTTTACAGTATAGGACTGACAAGGAAAGAAATGCATTCAACAGACAAACACAATGTTAGCTTTAGGGTGCACTCAGGTAATATGGGAGAATTATGTCAGAGACATAATAGCTCTAGGCTTTTCTTCACAGTTTTATTTTTGCTAATATTATTACCATGGGCTGCAGAATAGGAATTACTCTTTGGTAATTATATGGCAAGCGTCAACACAGTGCTTTGCCTATTTTGTTGGGGGGGAATGTAAGTGCCATTTTATGTTGGACGTGTTTATCAAACCCTTCCTGATGGTTGCTGGAGCAGTGTCGGGTCATTGGCATTTGCTCAGAAAATCACAAACCAGATGAAAATGTCAAAATCCAGCTGCTGTCTTTGCATGAGCGTTCAAGCCGACAAGGGTACAAAGGAGATGGTGCCCACGTGCCAGCAGTCATTGGTATCAAAAGGCCATTGGCCTTGGACTCAGACCTCCCAAAATCGTCACATTGGGAGGTAGGCATGAGAAATTCTGGAGAGAGACACAGATAGAGACAGCTGCCTTCCACCTCCTGAAAACTGGTCTCTGTGCTCTAAACCACTGGCAACTTTCACAGTTATGGCCTTGGACATTTAAGCCAAGCAACAGGTTGCAACTGGTGGTGCTTAATTTTTTCTTGTGATCAGGGGTAGGTTTTCCCATACACTGGAAATGTGATTTGGACACAGTCCTCATCCAGTAGAAGAGAAATGTTGTTGCTGGGATTGTAATGACACTGATTTTTAATCTTTCAGTGTGTGAGAAACTTGAAGAAAGAGAAGCAGAAGGCCCTACACAGCAATGGATTAACACCAAAAGAGGCTGGATGCTGGACATGAGGAAAGAAAGCGATCCGTGACAATAAATGGAGTTGCAAGTGTTCCTCTCTTTTACTTGTAGTACTGAGAATTTAACAGCCGGTACCCAGCAGTCAGGCCAGCAGGTTTTGCAATATGTTGCCTTGAAAGATCTTTCTTTTAACTCCTACTTAATCCCATTTTACCCAGGACAGGCGGGCTGTCAGATCTGCAGAGAACAGAAGGGAGAAAGGAAAACAAAGTAAAGACATACCACATTAATATAAAAACATTTAAATTACTATTTAAGAAGTCAACTATTCAGCCTCTCCAGGAAAGCAGTCTCACTCATTTAGATCTTTCCAAGTGGAGCTCTTCAGAAGGATTAGTTAACTAGAAGCCTGACAAAAGAGGTGATCCCTATGAGAGCCAGTTACGTTGGTTTAAAACCTGTTTATCTATTAAAGGTGGAGGCAGCTGGAAAATAGAATCTGAATGTTCTCTGTAGTCAAGAGAGTTGTGATCAGGGGTGTATCAGGAGTCATTTTCCCAGTCATGTAGCAAATGGAAAGGAGAAAAGAATTAACTTTTCCTTTAAAGTAAACTGATTGCTTTTCTCCTGCAGGCTCTGTCCCTTTGACACTTCCCTGTGAAATGAAAGGGGAATACTATTCTGCAATAGACTATTTTTGTAAAAAGGCTTTTCTCTACTTATGCTGCACTTTTTGAAGGCTGATATGCTTCAAGGCCCTTTTCCAGAAAGTGGCAAGATCCAAAGGAACATCTTCTGCAAAGGGACAGAGTTAGAAAGGGGGTTATTGCCTTATAATGCAAAGTGCCAAGAACTACTGAAAATCCCTCTCTCTCCCTGTGCCGCCAAGTAACACCAAAACTGTTGCTTTCTACTTGAGACTTGAGGCCCCATGTCCGGCACTTGGACAATTTCCCATCTTCACCCTACAATGGAATGAGGAAGCAATACATTCTGGTGGAAACAAGCATAAAGTTCAATCCCACATAAGTCAGGATGAAGTACAGGACAAACAGAATAACAGTCCTTCACCTTAAAGTAGTAATAATTATATAAGAATGTAAATTGCAAATAGGCTTTTGCTGCCCTACACTTTGAAACAAACCTGACATTTGAATACACTGTCTTGTGTATCCTGATTCACATTGTTGAGCTGCGACAACTGTGGGAAACTCTTGGTTACTTGGGTATATGTATTTTAAGAAGCAAGATTCTCTTTACGTTCAAAGCCAGGGGGTTTTCTCAGCCAGGTATAAATAAGCTAAAGAAAATATGTAAAGAAGATAAAACCTCTACAGGCTCCATCAGTTTGCATTGTAGAAGAGCAGATTTAGAAGAGCTGATGTAGAAGAGCTGAATTTAAAAGAAGAGGGAGAGACAGCGAAGGCAGCAGAGAAGCGTTTTGCACATGCATTGTGTATGTTGTTGTGTATGTTGGGGAGATTCAGGTTAGATATAAAGAAGTTTTCCCTTGTGAGGGTGGTGAGGCGCTGGCACAGGGTGCCCAGAGAAGCTGTGGCTGCCCCATCCCTGGCAGTGTTCAGGGCCAGGTTGGACACAGGGGCTTGGAGCAGCCTGCGCTAGTGGAAGGTGTCCCTGCTTGTGGCAGGGAGTTGGAACTGGATGAGCTTTAAGGTGCCTTCCAACCCAAACCATTCTATGAATGTGGCAAGTGGATGTCCAAAAGCAAGTTGACCAATTCACTCCCACTGGCAACCCGAAACAAATAAAACACTTCATTCACTCACCGCTTGTATACCAGGTTGCCTGCTGTTGGCTTTGCAAGCCATCCTTCAGGCACTGCTCCACGTAGGATTTGGGATCGCACCCGGAGAGGAGGATCTCGCCAAGGAGAGCAATGTAGGCGATGGCCAGCCGGAGCGTGTCAATTTTGGAGAGGCGCTTCTCGTACGGGAAGGTCGGTACGTGGCTCCTGAGCTGGTCGAAGGCCGAGTTGATGTTGATCATCCTCTTCCTCTCGCGGACGTTGGCGGCGTGGCGCTGGCGGAGGTGGCTGGGGGGCCGCGGCGGTGCGGAGCTGTCCAGTTCAGCACCCCGCGCCTGCCCTGCCGCGCCGCCTGCCTCCTGTCCCGGGGCGGGCCAAGGGCAGAAGGGGTCCGTCAGGGAGGAACAGTCCAGTAAAAGGTTGTCCAGCTGATCGCTAGGATCTGCCTCGTCCCGGATGAGAAATTCAAGAGCGGAGTCTTCCTGCTCGAAGCTGTAACAAAGTTCTTCCATTCTCCGACCCACTGATCTGAAGCAAGCTAATGGAAACGTTTGCAACTTCAGACCAGATTGACTATCGAGAAAATGAGATTCAAATTTCATTAATATCCCCCCCCCAAAAAAAAATCAGGGGCAGGAAGTCCTTGTTATGTCCTTGAGGAAGGCTATGGCAAAAGTTTCCCCAGTTGCATATCCGAGTGGGACTCATGATTTAAATACTTCATGGCTCCTCAGCAGGGGAATGATCCTATTCTTCTCCACTCAAAACTAATTAGTACACGTGCTTCTCCTTTTATTAGCTGTTGACTACAAAACAATATGAATGAATGTAACAAGAGAGAATGAATTTTCTATTGACTTTCTCCTGGAAAATCCATTGAAGCAGTTATTGAGTTCTTTCAAAAGTTCAGTCTCTCCACTTGCGATTTAGAGTAGGGATCACACAGGGATTTTGTTGTTACTGTTGTTGGCTATGGTTAGCAGTGGTTGGAGGAAGAAACAAAATACAGTCCTTTATCTTTTTGGTAAAGCGTTAATAGTCCCACATTCTCCTATGGCTGGACAAACAAAATGCTATTATAATGCTGTCAGAAACACATGATTCTGCCTTCTTTGACAGCAGGGACATCTTCTGCACTTCTAGAAAGAGAATGGTTGAGATAAAGATGTGGGATGCACTGCTGTGTTAAATTGGAACACAGTGGTACCTCATACTAAGCAAGCCAACATCACTCTATTTGGTTATTGCATTTTCTGATTCACAAATTACACATTTTGTGGAGAATACAGACATTCAGTGCCTTGTCTCAGACCATGCTAAGCCCTGGAAAATAGCAGCAGCTGCAATAACCGCAGTGGGTGCAACCCTGGAAGGGTGGACCAGGTCAGCCACATCCTGAGAAGTGCTGGAAAATGGGAGAGTAGCAGGTGCCCAGCATCCCTGTGATAGACAAATGGGACGGATGCTGTTAAGCACCACCAGAACTTTAAAGCAAGTGCATAATCTGAGTGCCTCACTGTCTTTGATTTCCACAATAATTAAGCCAATATTTAAATTCATTCGGAAGAAGTTTAAGTCATATTTGAAGGACTTAAATAAATGGAATGGAAACATGTTTTAAGTTAGAGAAAGCCTAAATGCTTTTGCCGAAGCATGCCATAAAGAATTTTTGTCAGGACATTTAATCAAATGCTTGACTTCATACACTTGTGACTTGTGTCCTGCTGCTGTGGGAAGTTTCAAGAGATGTCTGCTGTGAAGTTTATGAGCTACAGACAGCTCCTTGATAGGACAGCTGAAGGCAGAAATCTCAATAGTTTCAGATATAGGACCGGTGAGCAGAAAATGACCTGCATTTTCAATGAATCCAAAAGGATGATCAGGTCCTCCACCTAAGAGTGACTTATGATGTAGTCCTGGTAACTTTGCCCTGTGAATAGAGGGATTTATTTTAAGATAGAGCATAGGATATCTTCTTAGTAACCTGGGATTTTAACTTGTGGCAATTCTTCCTGCTGCAGTAAATACCATGTGTGGCAGTACAGTGCAAATAGTGGTCAAATAATGTATCTTGCTTTCTCTGGCCAGCTCAGGGTACAAATGTTGTACTGGTTTAGTACAAAGTAAATAATTTCACATGATGGCAACCTACTGAACATTAAAATATTGTGAAAGTCCATAGTGACAGGCAACTTCTGCTCCGGATGAATCCCAGCAAGAGAGAAGGCAGCTGGCTACAGGAGGGGCTGCAGGAGGCGTAAAAGGAAATGGTCACAGACACAGGTACCAGACTGAAGACTTGGCATCAGGGTTGCATATCTGATCCCAGCAGTCCCTTCTACACCCTTGTAAGCAGATTAGGGCTCAGCTCTGCAGAAAACAGGCATCAGAAAAGCCTTCCTGCCTGAACTCTCTGTCTCTGCATGCTGCACCACCATTACCCAAAACATCTCTGCAGCACTGCTGCTGCATTGTTGGCCTCCCATGGATGCTTTGCAGTCCCCAGATTTCATATTCTTTTTTAGGTGCTTCTACAGCTCCTCAGTTGCTGTTTGGCTGAGCATGTGGTAGTGTTCGTTTGGCCACCTTGGGCACAAACCTTAGACACTTGAAAATACCAAAATCAGCCAGAGAACAGCAGGTCTTCTCCTGAATAAGGCTCTAGAGGAGACACTTCTTGTTCACCAGGAGCAATGGGCAGAGACAAGGAGGCTCAGCAAATAACATGGGTTTATATGCTGGGTTCCTCTTTCTCAGCAGATGCTTCTTCAGTGCTTAATGTTCCCTTCCATTTCCATCACTGCTAATAGTATTGCCTGGGGATATGTCTGGCCTCACAGATGCAGAGCAGATGTTACAGCAATCCTGCTTTTACTGTGTTCAAGGGGAACTTGGCTCTCTTAGAGAGACTCTGAACAAAGAAGAAGAGGAGAGGATAAAGGAAGAAAGAGAGAAACTCAACAAATGATTTCCCCCTAGAAAGCCAGTTTTTATGAGAGGTCAGGTCTCAGAAGAGAAGCTGGAGTTCTCATCTTTCCTATGAACAACCCTTACCACAACTATAGACCTGCTGCACTCCTGGTGTTTCTGCAACTCTGTTCATCAGAGAGAGAAGAAATGTACAACTAGTTGGGCTAATTTTACACTTGTTTGGAAGATGTGGGTGAAGGAGTCTCCAATAGGGTACCACACAGTTGATTATGACCTGTTGCTCGAATTTCAAAATCTGATCAATCTCCATTTTCCCCAAAACCTCTTCAGACCCAGTGGGATCCATAAATAACATTTTTAGGGTCTAATGAAAGCCAACTCTTGAGTCAGAAACTTTTTGCCCTGGGTTTATGTCTATGGTAGGCAATGGAGTCATGGGCATTTGGGTTTGAATTCTCTGAGGTCTAGATATCTATGTCTCCCACATAGAGCATGTTTCCATCATCTTGAATTGCTTAGTAAAGGGAGTCAGTCCTTGGCCTGGAGAAAGTACATATGTAGAATGGACCAGATGCTTTACTTTGAAATGAAATGACTCCAAACTACAAGTCCATCATGTCATTGCTGCTACTCCAACATTATGCTGTGCAGCTCATCATCAGAGCTGGGAATGAGGTCCCAGATGAACAGAGAAGATTAGATGAAAGATGCCAAAAATCTTGGGGAATGCTCTATCCAGGTGGGACAGTGCCGTTCCTGGTGATGTGGCTCACTCAACATGTGAGTAATGTCACTATAGTAATGTCACTGCCAAACTGCAGCTGGATATGTAGATGGATATCTAGGATATGTAGAGGGATATCCAGGGCCTGAGCTGGCCTCATAATTGGCTCACAGTCATAGCTAAAGGGTGGACCATCAAGTTGCTATCCCTTCTTTTGAGCAACATGCCATGCCTGGGATACCTGAATTACTGGGCACATTGTGAGGGCAAGAAAAGTGCAAGTATTACCATTTAAAAATGGAATGTGCTTCTTTTTAACCTAAAACAATAGCAAACTTAATGATGTAATGAAAAGCAGAACAAGGATTTCCAGGGCAAGAGAATTTCAAAGGGATGATGGCTATTTCTGAGATGCTCAAGTAATTGTGAAATGAAACAATCAAGCATATGCAGGATGTTGATTTTAAGTGAAAAAGGTAACAGGACCTTTATTATTCACAGGGTAGAAACACCAGACACCAAAGTTGTTGAGGAAGGCACCAGTGAATAATTGTTAATATAACTTTGATTTATTTCATTATTGGTATAAACCAGTCAAGACAGTCTTTGCTTTGGTGTTTAAGAGTGAACACAGACACTTGGACCTTTCTGCAGGGTGTTTGCAAAGTTACAGAAAATTAATCCCAGTCTCTAGGAGAAGGAAGGCATTTTCTCCAATAAAAATACTCACTTGTGGTTTCCCCCTTTTCACAGAGATTTTTATGAGTTGGGTACTGACCTCTGGACTGTTGCTGCCAAATAGTTCCTCATCCAAGTCACTGCACTGGGGTTTGTGACTGCTACTTGAGTGAATGGTCATCACTGGCAGACAACATGTACATCAACCTGACCTCAGCTGTACAGTTTTGATCTCAAGGGGAAGGAAGTGCTCATGGGAACTTCTGAAGGAAAGTGGTATTCCTCGTGCAGTGGCCTTAGGAAGGCTGCTTGTCCTGAGTTTCTGTATGTCTTTTTCATCTGAGTGGTGGACTTCGCAGCCCTGAGGTAAAGGTTAGACTTGATGATCTTAAAGGTCTTTTCCAACCTAGTTGATTCCATGATTTGAGGTAGACAAATCTCAATGCCTTTGCAAAACCACTGTAGAAAATGTCTTCTGCAAGGTGCACGAAGACTTTTTAAAAGGGTGGGTTATCCATTGCTGGAGCCACGGGTGCTCTTTCTTTGGGTACAAGAAATCCTGAATTGTCTGCATTATTTTTAGTCATGATTTAATAAAATAAAAAATGATCTTTTCTTCAAAGAAAAAGGCCCACACTTCTGTCTCCATTATCTGTACTGAGGATAATTTTTTCTTTAGCCTTCCTGTTTTCCCTAAAGAGAGAGCTGATGAGGAGACACAGCTGGAACAGGTCAAAAAGGTGGGACAGAGAACAGCTCCATGCTTGTGCAGCTCCAGCGTGCACCCCTGTCACTAATCTCATACTGTTTCCCATTAATGTGTCATCTTTGCGGGATTTTGGAGTCCGCAGCTCTCCTTATGCACCAGACTAGAGAGCAGAGCCTGAAGTCTAGGCTTGCATGGCTGATAGCACTGCTCTGGCTGCTCTGGAACCCAGTCCTTGGTCCCCCCAACCTCACTCCCTTCCTGCTTGCTGCACCTGCACATTGGTCCATTGGGACTTGTTACTCATGTAGGCAGCACCTCATAAACCTGCCTGGAGACCTCAGGTTTGAAAACAGTCACCCAGGTAGATTTACAGCGTGATGTCTGTTTGACTGACAACTGCTGCCACTTTATGGGAAGCCAGCACGTTTGCACTATAAACCAGAAACAATAGCTTGGGAAAACCTTTGCCTATGCAAGATGCTTCAGTCCCCCTCTTCATCTGGGACGTGGTTCTTCCTGGCTGCTATCAACCACCTTAGATGTGCTTTGGATGCAATTTAACTCTTCTTAGCCTTGGTTTACTCAGTGGACACAGTGGCAGGACTGAGCATGCACAAAACCTGTCTCTAATGGAGAACTGTTACACCATGTTATCATGATGTTGCTCTGGGGGAGAGAAGAGTCTTTTGGTTTTGTTTTTGTTCCCAATGAGTAGTTTTGTGTTTCGGAAACTTCTCTAAGATATCAGGAGAGAAAAAGCAGAAATCTGGGAACAAGATCTTGTGCCAGCCACAACACCACACTGGTTTGGAAGAGAAAACTCTCTCCCAAATCTGTGTGAGGACAAAGATGGAAACAGATGGTGACAACTAAAGGACTGTGAGGGGCCTGATGTACTCCATGGAAAATGCAAAGATTAAGTCTTAAGAAGCAATTCTGGAACCACCTGGATGGCCTGTTTACTAAGCATGGCAAGGACACAGCTCTGCAGCTGGAGCCCGCACCAGCGTGCCCTGCCTGGGAAGCTTGGGATGAATAGCATCATAGTTCCCTTCCAAGGATGCTCAGCTGATGATGATCTCCCTCTATTTTTTGATGTTTTCTCCTTTTTCATGCTGGCAGGTCATTGCTGGATCAAAGACAGGAGCCAGCGGTGTCTATGTGAGAGGTGAGTGTCTCACAGCACTAAGGAGGGAGACAGAGTCTTGGGCAAGATTCAAATCAGATGAATCATTCAAAGTCCAAAAAAAAAAAAAGCTGAATTCCACCATCTCCCATCCTTCCCTTCCCTGAGCTGAATCGATGGTGGCAGCATTTTCTGGGGAAGGTCTGCATAAGAGCAAGGTCATGGCTACTTGACTGCATGAGAGAAAGAGGCAGTGGCAAACAAACCAGCATCAGAGTGAAAAGCCAATCCCAGCAGCACGAATGGAGTCTCCCACCACAAAAAGTGAGGTGTTCAGATCCACTGTGATGGCTGCCAGTCACCTTGGGTAGGCTGCTAGGTGAATTCCTGCTCTATGAATTCAACATCAACAAGAAGTGAGATTTCATAGGATTTAAAACCAGAAGGGAATAATTAAGATCCTCTGGTCTGATCACTGAGATAGCACACGTCTTTGGTTGCTACCCAGCAATTTTGGCCCCAAGCCCACTGTTCTTGTTGCAGTTGGGTATTTATTAAAAGGATATATCCGATCTTGATTCAAGACCTCTGAGTAATACAGCATCAAAGGATCTGCATACGTTAGCGAGCCATTTTTGTCTTTGCTGGAGGTGTGCATCCGATTTCATGGCCAAAGACTTTACTATGCCTATATTGACTGCCAAGTGCCCTGGTTGGAAAGGTCAGACTCAAAGCATGGCTTGGCACTGGGGAACCAACTAGGAAAATCCCTGTAGGCAGAGGACACCTTCCCCAGGTGAATGGGTTCTCTTTACTGATCCTGGCAGGAAATCAGAAGCAGGCAATGGGGTGGGATGAGTTGCCTATGAATGTGAGAAGGATGCCTCTACACCAGCTTCCAGGAGATGAATGTCACAGTGACCACAGTCTCTCTGGCAGTCTCTTAGGGCCTACAGACCCTAAGGTGGGTCTGTTTTGTTACATGAGTGCTTATTAAGCAAGTCTATTTACTGAAGCTTTGGGAATGTCTGCAAAGGCATGATTCTTTCCACACGCCTACGTATGTGTCCTTTGCTGCCCAGGTAATGCTGACTGGTAATATTCAGGCTGCATCTTGAATCCATGAGGAAAGAAACCTTGACACTTCAAGAAGTCACAACCTCAGCATGAACCAGCTCTAGCAGTCCCTAAATTGCAGGTGCTTGGAAGCTGGGGGAGGATGCCGGGGAAACTATTAGCATGAGAAGATTCCTGGGCTCATTTCATGAGCATCCAATACTGGCTACATGAGAACTGGGAGAATGCGGGTTCCTGGCCATGCTGCTCGTGGGAAACCCATAAACCAGTATTTGTGTAGCAAAAGATTAGGTCAGTCAGCCTTCCTCTCTTTTCCATCTGAATGCATTGGAGGGAGGCAGGTTGTCTTTAGTCTCTAGGGGTTATGTATTCTGCTTTTCCCACACACACACAAAAGAAAAGCAAAAGAAACCTGAGCTTTTCACAAAATCTTCTGTTTCCAAAACCTGGCACTCAGAGAAACTATCAAAAACTATTAGCCTTGCACTGAAATTTGAGTCAGTCTTCAAGGAATTTCTCTGTACTTGCTAGTGAGGAAGACTTTAATGGGAATTCTCTTGAGGAAGCTGCATGCTCTGGGGAGTTCAGCTGCTTCACGGCTCTGGGCAACCAGGGAATTGTGATGAGAGAAGCTTTTTGCAAACTCTACGCCCACTGTCAGCTGGAACAGTGAGTTGCACAAGGCACTGATATGAATAATAATGCATGGGAAGACATTGCACAACACTTTCAGACCTCAAAGGCTCTGCAGTTCACGCCATTCATGGGCAAAGGATGGGTCCATTCCTTATTTTAGCTGGAGAGATGTATTTAACTGTGACTACTGCATGAAGGCAAAAGCATGTGGCTGGGATGTTTCTGGGAAGTAGGTCATTCCATGGTGTGGCTGGTGCATGGAGTGCTGCAGCTTCCATGGGGCGAGCTGGCAGCGTGCAGTTCCCTCAGAGTGTTTATCTATGTGCTGTGTTGGCCCTATAACATTCAGCTGTTATGGAGAACTTATGAAAGCGAGAAGAGTATTTCAAAGGTGCTGCATGAAAATCTCATTTTCAGATGGAGAAACCAAGGCACACCATGGGTACCAGCTCAGGAGGCCAGCAAGCCAGTCACATAGAGGAGGGATTAAATCTCATCAGGCTCTGTCTATTAGGAAACATCATTGCCACAGTTCCAATAGGTGAGCTCTTCATGGATGCCCAGAAGGTACTGGTGGTTGTTGCACTGTCTGTGTAACATGTCCTTCCAGGAAAATGCCATTCATTTAAAATAACGAGCCCCTTTTAAAACCATGGGTTGTGTTTTGAGTGCAGGTCAAATAGCAGACACTTTGATTAATGCAACATCGAGATACTGCAACAACAACCAAAAAAATCACATGCCTGTGATGGGGTGGGAAAAGGTATAAAGGACAAACATTCAGTGTGGTTCAACTTTGTGGGGAGGTGGGGAAATGAGCAGGAAAGGTCATACCTAAACAGAAAGCCAAAGCCAATGCTTGCAATTGCCAAGGCATCAGCCAAAGGAAAAAACAACTCTGCTCACAGTAAAATCATGTATGAGTCATGATGGGCCAAGAACAAGTTTGCTTTCTTTTCTCCCTCATTGAACAGATGATGATTAAAAGATAAATCATGCTTGGAGTCAAATCCAGTGATTGGATTAAAGTTTAGCTGAGTATTTAGAGACTGTTTGGGAAGCAATGGAAAGCTAATTGAAAACTTACAATTGTGAGACCCTTGAACTTTCCAGCTCTTAATAAAACACTACTGCAAAGTACACAAGTGTTCCCTGTGGGAGAGATTCCTCTCCACAAGTGCTTTTACTCTTCAGGTATGTGGAAAAACGGTATTCATTTTCTCTACACGTTCACCAAAGAGAAGTATGTTCATGATTGTAACTCAACTATGGCTCATGATGCAGTAACTCAATCTATTCAGCTCACTGAAAATCAGTGAAGCAAGACAAAGGAAAGTCACTTCTTTAAAAAATGAAATTTTAAACACTTCATTCTTTTAACCAGTCTTTGCTTTTCTGAGCAGCTGGGATTCCAGAGTGACTGCCTGCCTGCATTGGGTTGAAGTGACTCCGGAATCTCAAGAACTATGTAAAAATTCCTTCTAGATGTGCTGTAGTAAGAAATGTCATGCTTTATTTGTACTAATAATATAATTGCATTCTGGAATCACCCCCAGTTCTTAGGGAACATACCCAGCCTCCAGCTTCAAAGTATTGTCCTTTTTGATGGAAATACCAATGAAACCCACAAATAAAGAGAACAAACTTCCTCATGTCCACACACACACATGCATGAACACATAGAAATGAAAAGCCTGTTTCTTCATTTTACTCAGTAACGAAGAAAAGGTTTTTCTTGGTAAACCTTAGCAATGAAATGAAGCTGCAGAAAGCCTGTAGTCAGGTTCATTTTTCCCCTTGCACTTACAGAATCTTTATCTGAATTTTTACTGCCCTGAAGGAGGGGAGATCTTAGGTGGCAACAAGGCATTTTGAGCCAGAGCCTGGATGGTACAGGGTATTATAAGACAGCAGTATGGCTTTCATGAAAGCCAGCCCTATTTAAAGTACTACCAGTAGAATAGAGAAGCAGGGTTATTCAGCAACCCTCACACATAGCTGCTCAGATGTGAACCCGCACCGTCCAGGTTTACTTCCACAGGAAGGAAAGGAGCTGCCCTCAGTCTTCATGAATGCAGGACCTGGGCAGGCTGTTGAGTTTCATGGCCCATTGGTCCAAAAATGGGTGATGAATGAGTCCTAAGAGGACTATGGCAGAGCTGTCTTCTCATCCATGTGAAAGAGTTTATATTTCTCCAACTAGCTTGCCCTTTAGGACAGTTTTTAGGCAAAAAGATGTGTGCACAGAGACCATAGGTGGAAAGCTTAAATATAGAAGATTTGGGAAGTGGAATGACCAATGGCACCTTTTCAGTCCTAACAGAAATATCTTACCTGTTCTTAGAGGCTGGCAGTGATTGAAGCCTCACTTAGTGCTTTCCCATCCTTACTGACAGGAGACATTTCCTAATACTCAAACTGATCTTTTCCTTGCTTCCACTGGTATCTGTGGCTTGACAGTGTGTCCCCATGTTCTGCCTTCCTCTCTGCCTTTTACTTAGTTGATGGGCTTAACATGGCTCCCTTTAACTTTTCCACATAGGTCATGTGTCCTCAACCTCCTGCCATTCCCTTTCCTGGCCTACATTTCAGACCATGTCATGTAGTCACAGCAGAGCAAACTAGTACCAGCAAGAGTCTAACTCCATCGACTCCAAGCTCTACATGAAGTACCTCACCTTTCCTAAGGTAAGCATGGGAATCTCTGCAGTACGCGGCTTTGTGCAGCTTGGCCATATCTGCTGTTGACAACTGAGGAAGAGATGAAGACATGGCATGTGGGGTTAATGTTTTGGGATGAATTTAAGTTACCAACTCAGGTTAAAATCTAGTCTGTTGAAGAGTTCACCTTATTGCTTAACCATTGTCTCCGACCAACTTCAATGGAGCTTTCACTGAGAGCATTGTGCTTTAGCATCAGTGTCTCATTTGCAACAAGCAAAATCAACATATTAAAATAGACATAAAGCAAACCTTCTGTTTGTGCTAATTAATGTTAATTACATACATCAAGATGGGAAGTTCACTACAATAGTATTGCTATATGACATGCCCTCAAAAGCTAGCCTAGCATTTGCTTTTTCCTAACAGCTGTAGTTTGTTCTTTATTAGAAAGCTTTATTATGTCTTAAAGTGATTAACGTGTTCTGGGAGAACTGATTAATAAGTCAGCAGTCACAAGCTATAGGACACTCCTTGGTGGATTAAAGGAAGATGGATCAGGAAGATTAATATGCTTCTATTTGTTGTTGCAGATTCTGAGAGGCTTCATCTCAGAGCTGAAGAATGTGGGATGGATGCAGCACTGAAGGGGACACTATGTCTTGCTCAAGGGCAGTTGCATGCATGCAACTTCTCTGTGTGGAGTTGCCAAGAACATGTTAAAGTGATGAACGTTTTGCAGATGCCTTGGGGTGATGGTGTTTACAGGGCATTGGGAAGAAGTGAGAAGGCATGTTTTGTGATGCCTGAGATGACAACCGTGTGAATGAGCATCTCTCCTTTGGGCAACCTGTGGTTTGCACTGATTTCTGGTCTGAAGTATGATGGAAAGGTGCAGTGCAAATATAGGAGATCATATCATCCTGAATGTGGCTATGCTGGGAAACAGAAACACTTTATACTCATGTTGGCTGAGTGATGTGATAGGCTTAACTATCACTCATTGGAATCAATATGGTAGCAGTCTGAGAAGTTCTATGTCTTTATAGTATGACAGGTTATGGGTTTGCTGTGCCTGCTGCAGCCATGAGCAGATGCTCACTCTGCCTATTTTGTAGCGATAGGACAAGAGGTGGTGGGTTCAAACCTGAACAGGGGAAGTTCAGGTTAGATCTTAGGCAGAAGTTCTTCCCTGTGAGGGTGCTGAGGCGCTGGCACAGGGTATCCCAAGAAGCGGTGGCTGCCCCATCCCTGGCAGTGTTCACGGCCAGGTTGGACACAGGGGCTTGGAGCAACCTGCTCTAGTGGAAGGTGTCCCTGCCCGTAGCCTGGACCTGATGATCTTAAGGTCCTTTCCAACCCAAACCATTCTACGGTTCTACTCTGACTCCTCTTGCTTCCAGAGATCCCCGCCTTTTGACTCTGCCCTGCAAAATCCAGCAGCAAGAGCAAGCAGAGCGGGCTTTGGTGTGCAGCCTCTAGCTTCATGCTTTCACTTCAGCAGCCATGGCATTTATTTAATGGAATAGATACCGCAACTAAACAATTATTCAATCTCAGGGCAGAACATTTGAATTGACTGAGCTTGTGCTGTCAAAGTGTTGTCTTGCATGGGAAAAATGCCTTGCATTTCCTCCTCGCTGTGGGAAAATTAATAGTTGAGAGGGGGCTTGATCTGGTCTAGAACTAAAAGGAAACCTACCCACTTTCTTCAGAACAGGCAGCATTTTCTGAGCTTGGAGAATACCTCTGGTGCTCTGAACTAGCGAGCTGAATATGGACTTAGATGCTGCAACTCTGTTTAAGAGCTGTAGCTGGGAGTAGCTTTGAAGTCCCCTGTGTCTGAGGCCATGATACCTCATAGTGTGGAATTTTATCAAATAACTTGTAGGTCTCTTTTCATTAGTACTGCTGGATTTGATGAGATAGGCTGTCTGGGTGCTTTGGCTCAGACCACAGTTTGGACTGGGTGTCATAAAAAAGGTATGCATGATTTCAGTCTCTCCTTCCCTTACGGGGGTCTCTCAAGCCTCTACTTTAATGAAAGTAATAATAATTATACCAATAAGATGATATGCATTATCCTAAGGGTCTGTAATCTGAGTGGTAAGCCAGGAGCCTTTGTGTCGCTCTGAGAGCTTCTCTGTCAACTGCTCTTAATATTCCTATGCTCTTTGCAACCATTATGGTTAGCAAACCTCCATAAGGGGGAAAATCCTCCAGCTGCATGCAGGAAATATGACCAAGAAGCTGAATAAGACCACATTAGGTGGAATCTGGGGACACAGGGCACTGGATGAATGCTAGGAGGACAGCACGAATGTCTTCCTCCTCTCTCTTGAGAACAACTGTGTTTGATTATATGTTGTGCAAACTTGTTCTGGTTTGGTTTTCCCCTCTAAAGGGTAGGGCAGATGTCTTACGAGGCAGATGTGGGGTTCCAGTTAATGTCCCTCAGCTTCATTTCAGATCTAAATCTCACAATTAATGACGCTTCTTTTGGGGGTAGTCAAACAGCTGAACAAAAGGGTAGGTTTAGACTTTGCTATGAGAGTGGTGCGATACTGGCACAGGCTGCCCTGAGAAGCTGTGGCTGCCCCATCCCTGGCAGTGTTCAAGGCCAGGTTGGACACAGGGGCTTGGAGCAACCTGCTCTAGTGGAAGGTGTCCCTGCCCATGGCAGGGGGTTGGGATGGGATGAGCTTTAAGGTCCCTTCCAACCCAAACCATTCTTTGGTTCTGTGATTCTATGAATTAAAGCTGTTGGGCATCTCCATGGAAAGCGCAGCAGGAGGGACAAGAGTATTACAGGGGGTAACGTGTTTGCTTTTGGGAAAGAAAACATTCTCCTAGCTGCAGAAGCATAGAGTTTGTGCTATGTTCATGTGAGCCATTTGAGAAAGCAAAGCACGTGTGCTGGCCATTTCCTCCAAGAAAATATTCTTTGTGAAAGCTAATAATTTTAGCAGGGATTCCTTTCTTCCTCTTGAGGAGAGTTAAATGAAGTTATGGGTCAGGGAGAGAGCATCTGTACAACACAGAGGAAGAATTTCCAAAGCTTGAATGTAGTCCCTTCATTTGGAGAAGACCTGGTCAAACTGGCTTTCCAAAATGTTTTCTTTATTAAAGATTTTATGGGTGCTTTTTGCTAGTTTGCAGAGGCTGTTAAGCCACTTTGAATTGGTAGGACTCAATAGATGGAACTGATAGAAAGCTTACAATATTCCTCCCACAAAACCAAACTTCCAAGTTATCTCCAACATACTGATCTATGTTTCTTGATACAAATTTTGTGTAGTTTCCAGCTGAGTGGCATTTTTCCTCCTTACAGATGATAAAAGGGCTTTGCCATTTAGGCTCATGAAATGCCAGGGCAAGTCCAGCATGCTGTGGTCCTTCTGCATTTATATTCTCAAACTCACCCCAAATCTCTTTTCTTCTGAGATATGAGACTGGAATCTCTCTGAGCAGCTTGATAGTGTTCAGACCTCCTCTGTGTAGGAAATGGGCAGCCAATAGCTCTCTTTTGGGCTGTAATTTCCTCACTCAGAAATCACCTTAAATCAGAATCGAAACTCGATGAGGAGCATACATTCACAAGTGAAATTAATAACCGGCTGTTGAGTTTGTAGTTCTCTTGAATGAGGGAGCCCTTAAAAAGGCACTGGGTAAAAAAATGGACTTGTGATGGTAGAGCAGGGGCCAGAAGCTGAAACTAATCTTAATGAAAAAGGATATCCAACGAGCGGCTGCAGGGCTGTAAAGTCTGCCTGCTCAGATCTCTACTGGACCATGCTGCTTTGTGTCCCAATTTTTGAAAGCCTAATTTCCTGAGCGATTGCATGATTATTATTTTTTAATCTAAAATGTATGGCTGAAAGAAAAAGCATTAAAAAACCCCAAAACCCAACTGGCAATGCAAATGAGATCATTGAGTGGTCTCTTGGAAATGCCGTACATTGTGTTGCCCAAAACTTGGCATTTATGGAAGTGACCAGCAGGGAGGAAACAGAATTGTTCTCATGGCCAGTGTCAACTTGGATCGTCAAGCCACACCGCAGATTTGGCATCCCTGATGGAAAAGAGTGGCTTTCCAGTCCAGTACAATCCCGCTTCACAGCGTCAGCCCTTGCGTAGGTTGGGGTTGGTGAGGATCAACAGCTGGGTGGGACAGCATTGTATAAGTCTGGCGCTTTCTTGTCTCAGATTAATGATCTTCAAATATGGTTTTCAAGCACAC
Source organism: Strigops habroptila (assembly GCF_004027225.2). NCBI lineage: Eukaryota > Metazoa > Chordata > Aves > Psittaciformes > Psittacidae > Strigops > Strigops habroptila. Next base: position 5,243,445 of record NC_044281.2, read on the forward strand.
AGACTCACACGTAAATAAAAAACAGAGGGAAGCTTTCAGAAAACTCAGATGCTTGGTATTCCAAGCAACATTAATGCAATGCCTTGCTAAGACATCCCATTGAGTGAGAACACAGTGGTCCTTCTGCACCTTACCTTTTCCCTAGCCTACCTGTCTGAAGGGATTCAAAGCTGCTTTTCACACTGAGCTCTTGATCCCAGTTTCCTGGCTCAAACTAAAAATTTAGCCTCCCTTTAGCAGGTTCCTGCAAAAAGGCAGGTGCCTTTGGATGGTGGTACAACCTGCCCAAGGTCTGAATCAACCCCTGGAGGGGTCTTTCTATCAACAGATGAAATCTAAGTTGTTTTGCTTAACTCAGCTGATGTAGAGAGGCACCCATAGCTGGGAAGGATGGACCCAGGGTCAACTTCACACAGGTCTGAGCAGCTGTGGTCCAGGAAGATGCACCACCCATGCAGAGGTGCAGCAGGCTGAATCTTGTTCAGCCAAGGTAAAGAAGGTGAAGCTGTTGTCATATGGCCCCTTTTGCATTTGATATTTCATGAGCCTTTGCTGGAACAATCCCACCTGGTCTAATCATGCTATGCCAGCACCACAGGCCAAGATTCAATGAAGTTGTTGTTTCCAATTAAAAAAAAACACACTACAGCTATAGAAACTAAGAAGCCCACATCTTGGCAAAGGATGGGCTTGAACACCATTTCAATGCAGTAACAACGTTAAAGCTCCATCCTGTTCCCATTGAAGTTGGTGGCAAAGCTCCCATTGACCTCAGTGGGAGTAGGATCAGGCCCCCATGTGTAAAGACGGTTGGGATGGATCTGCCAGGGCCTTACTCCTGGTCTGGGGTCTGTGGATGTCAGCGGTGCTTCCACTGAGGCAATGCTAATGGAGTGGTGGTGTGGGTCAGGACTGGAATTGTGTCTAATCAGTGCCCTGTGGCTCTCTGTACATTTATCAAATGGAATTTCAGGCTGAAAACAAAGGGATTGAAAGGTTGAAAAACAACGAAGGAATGTGCACTTGGCAGCTCTGCTAGCCAGATGTTTGTTTCTTTTTCCTTATTCTTAACAATGACTAAAAAACTCGTGAACAGTCTCAAGCCCAGCTCAAGGTCAGCCCGAAACTAGGTAAGAGGTGTCGCAACAAGGCGGAACGAACATCTGGGAATGGAAAATGTTAATTTATACCAGGATCCGGTCCTGTGGCTCAGAAAACACGGCTGAACCTTCAGAAGGCTGGGTATATGCGTGCTTTCCCTTCCTACAGCAAGCCCTATCGGTCGTGCGAAGCTAGCATGAAAGTTCGCAATATTCCCTTTGAGCTGTTGTGTGAACTGCTTCCAAGAGCAGTTCAGCTGTTGTGCTGGAGTCAGAGCAGAAATAAGCCAATATTAAAGCGAATATACACATATATATAAATATACGCACCCATTTCCTGGGAAATCATCCCGAAATAACGGAGCAGCAAGTTGTACATTGTACTTTGTGGAGCTTTCAAGGGAGAGAATAGCCCTTATAGACTTAGTCTTATTTCATTACACTGCAAAAGTTGCCTTTCTGAAGAATCCCTACTTGCTTTTTGATAAAACCAATCCAAAAAAGGAAAATTACTGGGTGGGAAGCAGCAATATAATGCCCTGAGGCTGCAGAGTAGTAAATTGAATCTCTGACCTCTCTGCTGTGTCACCCCTGACAATATGCACTTCTTCTGCAGCATCTCCCAAAGACTGTTCCCAGGACCAGCATCCTTTTGCCTTATTTCACAGAAGAACACCTCATTAATCAGTCTGCAGAACATCACAGCAAAGTAGATAGATTAAAAAAAAAAAAAGGAAAAAGGAAGAAAAAAGAAAAGGTTATTATTTTTTATTAGTAGGGAAACTAAGCCAAAGAGGTAGAAGTGACTCATTCGTGACTTACTCGTTCATTAATGAAGGGATTAAGAGCTGAGCTCTTGTTATCTGACCAACTGGCTTTTTTTCAGATCACATCTGTCTAGTAGTGACTCCACAGCCAAGCAGCATGCTTGGCCAGGAGGCAGCATTTTACTAAACTGGTGTGTTTGAGACTGTGATTGCCTGACCTTACTCTTACTTAAATCAATGTGGCAAACAAATCACCTTTTAACAACTGGTTTGATCAGGTATGACCATTTTCAGGGCTAAAAGAAATCAGATCTATTTAAGCTGAAGTTCTATAGAAGCACTTCCTTGGGCTTTATGAGCAGTGTGTGACAGTGAATCAGTTTGATTGGTTTAGATTTGTAAGAAAATAGTACTACCAACAGGGTTAGTATTAGAGTTAGGGCCAGCAGGTGCTCATCAGTACAACTCATAAAAGCCATGCAGCTTAATGCGTGTGAGCTTGGCTTTAATTCATCTGTGAGTAAAACTGGACTGCACTGCCTGAGGATAACCCTGGACAAAATCAATCTGTAGTCCCCCAAATAATATGCTATGAGGGCGGTTTCAAAGTGGCAGGAGCCTCGGTAAGGGCAGTGAGTATGCTCTAAGGATAGCAATAAATCCCCGCAGCTCTTGGAAGGAGAGAAGGAAACTATATTATGAAGTAATTTCTTCCTGAGTATCTAGTAGCTTGCAGGTCTGCTTAGAGTTTAGAGCTGGGAAAACCTGCCTCACCACAGGTACTGGAGCTCTCACAAAGAAGGGTTTCTTATCAGACCTCTCATCTGCTTTCCCTATCTTGCCAGCAGTTGAGTGCCCTCCCGAACTCAGCCATTGCCCAATTCTGAGCTGATTCCTCTCTGTCTTCGGTGTAACAGGCACGCGGAGTATCACGGACTCTCCTTATGCCACCTACTGGGCTCAGGGACGTAACCAACATGTTCAGCGAACAGCAGCTGTTGTCTGGAACACTTCCATACGTAGAAGGATAATAGAAAAAAATAATTCTAGAAGAGTTCCTGTGCAAGAGTCCGAGTTGCTCTATTTTCATCCATGATCCAGCAGGATGCTGGATATGCCTCCATACCTGGAAAAGCATTTGCCCAATCTACTGTGATGTACCCAAGCCTGTCCATCCTTGTGGCTGAAGCAGCATATTTCCTCAGCCTGTCAGCACTGACTGATGCCCTCAGCACTGTCTAATGCCAGCAACAAGCACATTTAGTGCACTTTGCAAGAGATCTCTCTGGAATTACAGCGCTTCGCTATCTAAGCTGGATGGCTCGATGGTGTAATGTGCAGGGGAGGTGCAGGCTTGGTTTTGCTCTGTGTTTGGGAGAAACACTCACCAATGCTGAGGCTATAATCCTCCCTTCTCTTTCTGCTCGCCAGATCTCTGGCTTTCTTCAGAACCATATTGAAAAGAAATCTTTGTTTATGAAGTTTCTGGAAGCCTCAGGTTTGTTTTCCTCCCTCCTCCCTCCTGCCAACAGTGGAAGTGCCAAAACATAAATAAGAGGCATTTCTCTTGGAGTTGCCGGCCATGGTTGGAAGGAAGAGTGCAAGAAATATGAGGAGAAATCTGCTCCCGATCTTCCCAGCACAGCCTTGCATAGTGGAGGGATGGGGAGAGTTCAGTAAAGCATCTGGGCTGCTGGATGCCAACACAGCCTGTTTTCCAGCTGGGGATGTGTCATTACTCCTCTCAATAAGGACAGTGGCACGCAAAGGCAAAGCCAGAGGAAGGACTGCTGAATGCTCCAGAGGTGGTAGCTGTCTGCTTGCAGATATTCTGCATGTGAAAGCGTTGGTTCACTCTGTGTTTAGCACAGATGTTAAAGCCAAAGCCTTCAGATCCACGCTACGGGCCGCTTCAGAGGCGCTGCGGTCTTCAGTGTTGGGCTGCCTTGTTGCTGCAATGTGTGGTCGTAACCAAGCCCACCTCTGCCACCTGACTAAAATGTTTTACCATACCCAAAATCTGCTTTGAAGGCAAAACTTCATTCCCCCTTTGAAGATCTGAGGAATGGGAGAGACCCAGAAAACGAGTTTGATTCTGCCTTAATGGGCTTCCAGGTGGAGTTAAGCCTCCTTGTTCCTAAAGAGATAGTGGTGGGAGCCAGTGAGACATCCAAGGAAAAGTGTTGAGTCCTTCCAGGAGACTTGTGGCTTCAGGCCACTGAGGACGTAAAAGGGTCAAACAAGAGATGAGATTTTGTCAGTATGTTTCTTGTGTATCCAGGAAGACACTGGGGAGACTGTAAGCTGGTGGCAACTAAAGGCAGCATGGTCTTCCTGTGTCTACCCGTTGGTGAGGACAGCCAGGAGGTGGACGGATTTCTGTGTGTGCATCTTTACTTGATCTCACTCTATCTCCTATTGCTATTACCTCATTTCATGGCTTTCCTTGGCTGCAGTCCCAGCATGATTCTTTTGAACAGATCTTTAAGCAAACTGAGGCGGGGGCACCATCTTTAAAGGTGGGCATCTGCAGGGATTTTCTCTATGCCTTATTCCCTTGCAGTATTAAGATCTGTTAGGGTTGGGCTTCTGCCTGACTTTTTTCCTCCTCTATCCAAACCTCTTGCTACCTGCTTCACTGGAGAAAGAGGTTGTTATCTTTAAGCCATCATTCATAAGTCTCAGAAAGTCATGGGTCAAGACCTAGATCACCTTCTCTTCTTAACCCGTAGACAAGTAACTTCACTAAGCTGTCCCACTGCAAGCTCCAAACACCATGGAAGAAGGGTGAAAAGTTCAGCAAAATGCAACCCATTTTACAGGAGACCTGCAAAGCACAAATATTAATACCAATAAAACAAGGAGGGGGTGATAGTGGAATTCAATTGCCAGTGGCTGACACACCTTCAAATACTTAAACTGTGAGCAAGGCTTTTAATCCATACACAATAAACTACCCTACTTCCAGCATCAGAAGAAAAGTGCTTTTTTTAAGTTGGATTATCACCAAAAAAGCCAAACCCAAAAAGAAAATCACCCCCCCCCCAACCTTGACATTGCTGAGCTTTCCTGTAAACAATCACTCTGGATATATTTTATGATGTGATTTATAGAGAGTTTGTTTCTTAAGACTCAAAGCAACATTGCTATAAAAGTATAAAAGATGCATGTTTTGGTGGTGGATGAATGCCATTGCCTCTTTTCTCTCGCAGGGAACCTGCTGAGCGGGTTAACACCACTTGGAAAGATTAATTCTTCATGTGTGGGCATTTGTTTGGCAGCCTTGAAGGAGCACGGATTACAATGCCATCATCCTTCTGGTCAAGAGCAACACCACAGCAGCTACTCAAGCTAAAAGATTAATAAATGAATTGCAAGACAAGGGGAATGTGCTTCCTTGAAATTCCAGCACCAGTTTTGCTGATTCTTCTGCAGACATTTTCACATCACTTTTGCAGCACAGATTTAGTGTTACTGTTCTCTGTTCAAGTCATGGAATAGATTAGATAATCCCTAGGCCTTTTCCACCTCTAACACTTGTGGTTCTGGTTAAATAGCTGTCAAGTTCTGAATTTAAAAGAGCAGAACAAGCCAAGGCTTTTGAGGTTCTGCTGGGAGGATTAGAACTTGTAACACATTCCATATCCTTCCAAAAGTGGCTGCACTTCTGGTTTTCCGGACAAAATCTGTTATTCAGCTTTCTGCAGAGCTTCTTTGTAGTTCATCACACAATCCAACTTTTCTTTCTGTATGAAGATACTACTAGCCTGCTCTGGCCGGCTTCAGAGGAAATCTACCCTCCCTTTCATTGTTTATGACTGAAGATGTTTTTGCCTATTGCTGGAACAAAACAAATTTCCTTACACTAAAAAATTGCATCTGCCAATTCACTTTTAAATGTGGCTCTTGGAATTTATAGAAAAGTAAAAGGTCCCAGGGAAGTGAATTGTCTTGTAACCTTGCCAAGTATACGTAAAAGAGCTGATAGGTCTTTGGCCTACTTGCTTTCATTGTGATCTATAGGCTGCACATAAATGTTTTATCTTGGACGGTGCGGTTTAGGGCTGTGGAGTTTTCAAAGTAGGTTAAGGAGGTTTTCACCTCCAAATCATTTCTCTGGACCTGGCTGGCTGCTGCTTTTTGTAGTGAGTCATTACAGTGAAGACGCAACTGATTTGTGGTCTTAATGGAAATGCCAAGGAATTACCAGGGTATGAGATACACATTGACAAAATATCGCTGTATACAATAGGGTTGCACCAATGTAGCTGGAGAATCTGATCTCTCACCTGGAGAGTCTCTCCGGGTGGAAATGCTAGGGGGTTACAGGATGGACATGCTCTCTTCGCTTGGATGTCTTGTTTTGGTCTGTCTTCTGCTGGGGCCCAAGTAATAGCCAACAGAGCATTGCAATGAAGCAAGAAGCCATGTCAGGCCCTTTCCAACCCTAACCATTCTATGTTGTGTTGGTGCTGTTTGGTACTGTGACACAAGTGTGACTTCTCAGAGGTCTGATCAACGGACTTGCCATTGGCCAAGTGTTAAAGTTTTTATTATCTGGGTCTTTCTTCCTCTCCTGGTGTTGTTTATAGCACAGGAATTTCAGCCTTGTCCTTTTGAGAACATCCTTTATGCTATTATATCTTTGCACAGCTTTATTAGCACTGCTTGCTCCTCCTTATGTATATCACCTCTTGTGTTAGAGCCTAGCTGCATTAGGTACACTATAAACACTCCACCAGTACAAAAGACATGTCTTCATTCCTTGGGAAGGAGAAGGTGACAGAAAATTCATACCTGGGAGAGAAGCGGTTGCTTTTTTGAGACAAGAAGCCTGATACCTGTGTAGGTTTGAGCTTGGACTCAACTCAACTTGGAGACTATGAGCTCAGTGGAAATAGAATAGGTTGCCCTATTGTGGGGATGAGGCTTTAGAAAGCTCTTGTGGTCAGATCTTTCTCTCCTATAAGGAAAAACTTGAAGAATTTGGTGGTGAGCCTTGGTCTTTGAAATTGTGCATGTCTGGGGGAAGGCTTATTAACTTGGTATTTGGATTTGAGGTTGTTAATGCACCAGAGGCTGTAGCCAGCCAGAGACTGTGGTTTTGGGGAAGGGAGAGGTTGTTGGTTTTGTGTAAGCTATATGCCGTATTAATTAACATGGAACATATTAATATTAATTATATTATTTGTGTTATATTCTACTATCATTCTTTTTTAGCACTGTTGTGGGCAGTTTGTTTGCTTGCAGTATAACCACATGCTGTTTGCTTCTGCTGGGACTGCTTTCCAGTAAGTACCTGTGTCCATAGTGAAAATGGGGTTCTATATGGTTTTTTTCTTTTCCCTGGGCTACCACGGTGCAATGTGATGGGAGTCAGGAATGTCTGGGGACAATGTGCATACATGACAGCATATACCATATGCTTGCCTTAGTTTCCAGATCAGCTAACCTTGCAAGAACCATGTTCTGGGTGACCCTTGGACTGTCTGGACCATATTTCTATGCCAGTCATAAATGTCCACTTACCTTTGGCTGCGAATCAGCGTAGCTCAGGATACTTAGTGTAACAGGAAACAGATTTGGGAGACACCAGTTCACAAACATTAACGGTGAACCTATGAGATATCCACAACACTTCTCTCTCCCTTCTCCGTTACAACAATTACAATTCTGATTCTTCTCTCAGATCAGACCCGGATTCTCACTCAGAGTAAGGAGCTGGCTTCCTAGTTTTGTGCAAAAGCCCAGGATTGTCTTTCTCAAAATTAAAGCTTCGAAATGGGGTGGATATCCTAGCTAATTCTGCAAGTATACCTGCATTCTATGAATCGGATCTTCTCTGAAGCTGAGACCCTCTTTTGTGTCTTAAAGGATCCTAAGATGGGAAAATGTAGACTTTTCAGGCTTCTGATGCAAGTAAAATTGTATTCTTGCTACTCAAAAGAAATGTATTTCAGAAATTGGAAGTTAAATTATAAGGCTATTAACATTTTGGGATTATAAGCACAGCAGACACAATTACCTCTGAAACAAGACTACAGAGAGGTGAAGAAGGTGCCGTGTTTCTCTGACAGCCAGTTTGCATGCAGCTACTCTGTAATTTAAATGATGGAGAGAATGCATATGTAGCTTTGCTGCAAAGTTGCCTCATGCCTCTTCATCTCCAGAAGTGTTTGGCATCAGCTTAACTCTTCTCCTGCTGAAAACAATGGCAGCTTAAAACTGCTTCTGCCCCTCATTTCTTTGCTTATATTTTGCTAAGGGTTTTTTTTTCATTGACTTCAAGGAATGATGCTGATTTGTTGCTTGGTCAAAAAGAATTGGCTGCTTCTTTCACGCTTTTTTTCAGCAATCCACTTGCATCACAGGGCTGGAGGAAAAATAATTGGCCTATAACTTTGCACAGCTCAGGGAAAACATACAATTAGCATTTCTGCAAATTGCTCCCGGGTGAAACTGGGGAGCTGACAAGTAGAAAAGCCAAAGAACCTTTAAAGTAGGAAAATATCCCTGTTTGCCTTGAGGATGTTTATGATCTTAAGCCATCAGCTGTATCTCTGTGTCTTGTTTTCATAATGGAGCATCTCTTGAGATTTCTTCCATTGGCGTTGTCAGTGTTAGCATGGGAAACATCAAAGCAAAGCAAGATAACTGGCAAGTGGCATGGCAGCGTGGGGTAAAAGGTGAACACTTAGTGAAATGGGGCCTGCAGGCTGTATGTTCCACATCAAATGCAGGCTCTCCTGAGCTTTAAAACCAGAGCACCATAAAACTCTAGGTGACTCCCTTAATGGGTTTAAAAATCATTCTCCCAGGCTTGCTCCCTGTTGTTCACGCAGCCTCTCACCTGCGATGGAGAGGAGCAGCAGGCTGCAATGAAGGGGCGAGAGGGGAGAGCGGACACAGAGCAGGAAGGAGACAGAGGCAGCTGGTAGTCCCACAGGATAACGTAATTGCTCTGGGGCCAAGGGCCAGGTACAATGTTCAAAGGAGGGTGAGGAGGGAGGTGCCCAAATCTCATGTAAAATCATTGCAAAATGGACAATTGTTTGCTTTAGGCTTCCATGCTTTGCAGTAATCTCTGTGTGCGGGAGAAAAGGAGTGTAGCTATCATAGGCATTAAAGGATGAGATGGTATATTGGCTCTCTCCCTCTTGACCAGTTTGGTGTGCACAGCTCTTTCCTTTACAAGCCTGGTTTTGTTCCATGTGTAAAATCCAAAGCAGTTCTATTGGCAAGGATCATGCACAAACGGAGCAGTTCATTTGAGACACAGGGCCACTTTGAACAGAGGCTTGTATGGGTTTCTTGAGGTCAAGAAAAAGCAGTCCCAAGGGATCCAGATTATGTATTCACTCACCTCTCCATTTGTACCCCAATGTGGTGGGAAATGTCCAACCCCGACTCACCCCTTGGCAGGGAATAAACCGTACCCTAACCTTGACCTGTTCCCTTGTGTCCCTAGAATACACCCTAGAACAGTTGTAATGTCCCTTGTTCTCAATGAATGCTGCCAAAGATCTCGCAAGAACAATAATCATGGTGAGCCAAGGCATGCTTCTAATAGAAACAGAGATCTAAGAAAACTGAGGACCTACTTATAGCTGGAGTGGACTGCCAGGCCAGATGTACCTGAATGCTTACACTAGTGAAAAACATCACAAAGCGTAATTTCTTTTCTCCCTCCTTTAGTTTGTTTTCTCTCACCAATGGACTCACCTCAAGGTGGCTAGAGCAATTTCATGGCACAATTTTTCTTTCATGGTTGAGTTGTCATCCTCCCCTTACTCAAAGCAGAAATGACCACCACAGTTAGTTTTCTAATGCTCTGCCACCAGCTCCCTTATCAAAGGAGTGAAATGAATGTTTCCCTGCCAAAAGCAGTTGATTCTCTGCTGCCCACAGGCTCCTCTGCTTAGGAGCACTTTGCAGGCAGAAGATTATGTGTCTCTGGGGAATGAGGCAGAAGAGTTAGCAAGGTCTGAAGTGGTATGGTAAGTGTTGGCAGGATGGGACTGGCTCTGTGGCACTCCGGGAATAGATACATTAGGAAACCTTCATTTCACTGCCGCAGCAAATGCTAGTTGTGAGGAAAAGGTTTTATGAGCAGATTAATTTGGGGATGTGAGCAAGCAAACACTGAGTGCAGCAGTTCCTGGACCTTCAGTGATTTGGAGGTGATGCCAATGACAGGTACCCATGGCTCTGCATAAAAAATGAGAATGGTATAATTGGCACAAAGAAACAAGTGTTAAAATCCCAAAGGCATGATCCTAAAACAGCCACAGCCACTTAAAAATCAAATCCCAACCACCCTCAGAAGCATTTCTCCCCTTGCAGCTCTGCTCAGGACTTCCCTGCACAAGAACAGTCCTGCCATTGTCTCCTTCCATGGATAGCTAATTGGGACTTTTAGGAGCAGCCAGACCATGACGGAGCAATTTACTGCTGACTTTGCCTAGGAAATGAGAACCATGCCCCTGTGAGATGGGTCTGCTCTGCCCCAGCCTGCAACTCTGGAAACAGGGGCAGAAGAGGAAGGAGCTATTGCAAAGCACATAAAAACAGGGCTTGGAACTGGATGATCTTAAAGTCCTTTCCAATCCAAACCATTCTATGATTCTATGACAGCACTGGGCTACTGAGAAAGGACTTCGAGAGCTGAAGACTTTCATGCCCTTTCATGAGCTTTAAGATTCCCTCCAACCCAAACCATTCTATGATTCTATCATTCTATGTTGTGTGCAAGAGGTATGGCACTGTCTTGAAGCAGGCAGGAGGTACTTAAAAGGTACTTAAATAGGGAGCAACAGCCCATGCTTAAGGGCAGGAATCTGGCCCTAAAGAGAGGGCTGTCCAGCAGCAGCATTACTTGCAATGTAATGTCAAATGACCAGGGCAGCCTTTTTAGACGTGACTGCCTTGTGCTGCAATGTGGGATCTGTCCTTTGAGGACTATGTCTGCAAACGGATGCAAGTGAGGACAACAGTATCCACAGAAGGAAGGAAGGCAGATGGAGGTGTCTGATGGTTGTAGAGACATCCTCCTGCATGATCTCCTTGGGTGTTGGATCTATGTAGCAGAGGTTGAGAGGCTGCTCATATCAGAATGCAGGAAGATGTGGAAGAAGCTGCAGCATCAGTTGGAGTCAGAGCACCTGACAGCATTCCTCATTTCATAATTCTTTATGAAGATGAGGCATACCAGAGCACTTAATTCCGTATTTTTAATTGGGGTAGGATTCCCCATGCCTTTCTCATCTCTTATTTTTTTCCACCTGCCTTTTATTTTATTTTATTTCTGGCTCTTTATGGCCTCCCTTTCCAGCTGCTTACTATTATCACCTACAATTCTAATCCCTCCTTAACTGCTCACATAATCACCCCTTTATTTGGCAACCTGGATTCATACCCTTTGATCAACAGATTGTCCTTTTATTTCCTGATTTCAGCTTGTTCCAGGGCATTCAATGGCTTCCAACATCCTGGGATCCTTGCTTGCTTCAGCCTATCCTTCTTAGCCACAGCATGGGAACGAAGTACATGTGATTGACCTACCCTCTTTGCTGAGAGATGGGCTGCAGTTTTCATGGCCAAAGGGTCATTTGAATTTGGTGAATCCCTTCTCATATGTTATGAACAGGCTGCAGTGACAGTTCTGCTTTAGTTGCTGGTTTTCTTCTTACCACTTCAGTTGTGCAGATACATGGAGTGCTCTGAAACTCATTCCCAAGTAACTTGGTGAACATAGGCCACCTTCCCATAAAGGCAGAAGAAAAGCTAGGATCTGGGCAAGTGGGGCTGAGGTTTGGAGGATTTTGTGAGGGTTTTGTACAGCAGAACTGCTACCCCTTGTTGCCAGTGAAAATCTCTTGCTTTTTACAGCTTCCTGACTTGTGTCTTCTCCTGCATGGCTTCTATTGGAAAAGTTACCAGACGGACGGACCATGGAAGAACCAAATGTTAGCACACTGGATCTTTCACTTGTTATCTACCCTTTCACATGAGGGGCTGGTGAGTAGTTTGTTAACATTTTCCTGGTCATATCTTCCCTTGTTTTTTCCAGCCAGTGGCTACTTGCCAAAAGCACCTTTTGAATAGCTAAATAATGGAACTGTTGCAGTTGGAGCTGCCTCAAAATCTCAGTGAGTTTTAAAGGGGGAATCTTAAGGCAATGAGGGAATAATAACATATCATTTGAGGCCAGAGGAAAATCTGTGGAATCATGAAGTTATTTATCCTTCTCCACCCTGCAACCAATTCCTAAAATGTTCTCTCTTTAACTAAACTGAAACCCCACGTTTATAACCAACTTTCCTGACACTGTGAATGCCCGTGAAATGGTGTAGCAAATCTCATGTTTATGGCTGGAAAGAGATTAACGTAAACAGTGGGAGAGAGCTTGGAGTTGGAGAGACAGCATCACCCTGATCAGGTCTTCTACTAGAATCCTGGAGGGTTGAGGAGGAGCAGACAGGTTGGCCCATTTCTTTTATGTGGACAAAAGGACATGAGCTCCAAGTAGGGGAGATGGTCCAATGATGCTGGTTTGGGATTTGGGAGATCACAGGTCACACTGTAGCTTTTCCAGAGACTTACTAGCATGAATTTAGGCTAGTATCTAAGATATGACAGTCCAGCTAAAGATACTATTCATGTGACTAACTTGCACCCAGTTGGGCAGGGTCACCCACCACTCAGAGTCTGTTATGGGTCCCTTCAACTCTTTTAAAAGAAAAGCAAAGGAAAAAAGAGAGAAAATAAAAATGCAGCAGGGACGCTGAATTTCCAGGCTTCCAGTCTCTCATGGCTTTTAAATGGTTCTTACTGCTTTACTTCCTCTTCAAATGCTTTAGGCAGCCTTAGAAAGTGGTGGCTGAAAGGGTCCAGCCAGAGAGGCTGGGAGTGATTCACTGCTGCACTTTTGCAGTTTGGATGTAAAAAAGGTGTTTGACTTTTTAACAGGGCATGTCTGCCTATGGCCAACTCCCTGCAGGAAGCCAGGACCGGGTGTCCAAGCTCTTGCACCATGACTAATGCGGATTCAACTAACCGTATCTGCTGTCAGTTGCATCTGTCCAGCTGTTAGGCTGAAATCAGTGCTATTCCTCTTGCTACAAGTTTAGACTAACACTAAGTCCAGCATATTTGACTTGTGCCAGCTGATGCTTGGGCAAGTTTCAGACAGTCTTTTCTCCACTGATTGTATCAATAAGTAGTTGTCTTCTGCACCTATGTGGGGTTTTGTTAACTTAGTCCTAAATGTGGGGTTTGCTTTTGCTACCCAGTGGAGCTAAAATGAAGGCAGCAGAGAGCAGGAGGAAGGTAAATCTCCTTTGGTTTTATGTGAGCATTACCTCAGGTCTGTATAAAGTAGGGGCTTGATTTACCACTCATTTATATCAGTGCTAGTATCATCTCCTTTGGGTATAACTTGCACTGACCAGGTCTGGTTTCCCCCAGTGATGCAGTATGTTGCCCTGCAGCATCTGCAGCTTTTGAGTTTTTGTAAGCAAAAAAAGGAAAGAAAACATTACAACCAGTTGCCCTGTGCTGCAAAAGGAGATTTCCTTGTTTTCTTGCAGTTCTTCACTCTGTCCAGTGACCACAATGCAAGGATTCACTGGACAGTCTCATCAGAGAAATACAAGAGGAGAGTTACAGTGAACAGTGACCTTGTGCAAAGGGAAGGAAAATTATGCTGGAAAGGTGATTTGGAGCACATCAGGACTGTGAGAAATGAAGGCAGGGGCTAAGGGTCACTCTTGAATAGCCATGAAACTTACCCCCCGTTTTTCTCATGCTTCATCCATATGGTTCCAGTTTGACTCCTTGGCAATTCTCGCCTCACAGCCCCAGCTCTGCCAGTCCCTTCCAATGGTAACAGCAACTGTCAGCATACACTCAGGCATGTTAAAGTGAATAAAACCAGGTACATCCTCTCTTTTTTGGCAGTTGAAAGGAGGAGTGTGGGGGGAAGGCACTTAGCACAGGCTCTGTGAGACCTTGGGAACAGGCAGCTTCATGTTTGTGGCACATGCTGAAGCCGTTTTCCCCCAGCGATGAGGTAGATAGCACCTGATGGACTGAGGCTTGCTCTCTTGGTTTAGTTTTATACCCATTCTTTAACATCCTGGTGGCTGACAGCGCATGTGTGAGCACTCAGGTAGGACATCTGATTTCCCCACAGGGGAACTCGGATACAAACAGCTGGAGAAGCTGTCAGAGGGAGTCTTGCTCCAGGGATGAAATCCGACTGTGGCTGAGGTACACAGAGCAAATGGCTTTTAGGCATCTGCTGGCCTAATTGCTTCACTTCCCTGCCTCCCCTCCACATCCCCCCAACCTGCAGTGGATCTGGGAGACATCTGAAGCATATTGCTGTGAGGTTTGAAAATCCTTGACAGTGAGGGAAGTGTTGGGTGAAAGATAAAGCCAGAGGTACCTTTTCTTGTGGTGTGATCCAACTCCAAACTATTGCAGGTTTGGAGTTCTTGGGCAAAGATTTTGCAAGACAGAGTGTTTTGCAACTTTGGTTTTAATTGTTTTCTCTGTAGACAAACATGCTTAGCTGGCTCATTACAGCATTTACCAAGAATTTGTTCTAGGACAGGATTAATTAATTAGACTGTCAACATGCTGGTTTTCCACCACAGTTCTGCTTCGTGGTCTCCCTAGGGAAAAAGGCATCTGCCCAGGGGAAAATGTTTATGGTAACGGGCAGGCTGCAGTCTCCTTTTCCTCAGAAGCTACAATTATTTTAGGGACCAAAAGATGTTTTCAATGCATTTAGAAAGGTTTTAACCCAGAACTTTATGGAAATGGTTGCAGTTTGGGACACTTGTGTATGCCAGCAGCAAAAGTCATTTCGGTTACCTTTTGTTCTGACTTGAGAGAGGACCCAGGGAGGTGACTGGAGAAAATATTTGAAAGAAAACAGTAGAGGATGTTCAGCTTTGATCATCCTTTCAAGTGACGTGGCTGAGAATAAACCAAGGCACAGGAAAAAGCAACAGTCAGCGTCTGGGAGAGAAAAAAGCGTTGGGTCAGCAGGCAAGACTTAGATGGGATTGACCAAGGAGTTATGAGAAGGACAGAATTTATCCTTTTGTGGGTCAGAGACAAAGCCAAAAGCAGGACAGAGGAACTCTGTGAGTTTGCCTTCAGCCTTCTTCACCCCTGATAAGACAAACTTGTAAGTTAGAGCAGTGGCAAGAAAACAGGCACTGTAGTTTTCAGAAGGGATGAATGGGCAGGAACAGAGGTGAAGGACCACTAGCTGTGCCTGAAAGTCAAGCATACTGCTCAGTATAGTGCCTCTGACATCCAGGGCAGGGTGTTCATGCTACAGTTATTTCTCTCTGTCTTTTCTTAAACTTGAGCACATGAGGGCTTTTGCTCAAAATGTTCTCCAGCAATTTGTGTCTTGACCTAAAGCTTCCCAACATACCAAAGAGATAGCCATGTGTGTCATCCCTGCTTCACTCTATGAGGAGCCAAGGAGGCTCCTCAGGAGGATGATATTTCACAGTCAAAGTGGTATGAAGAGGAAAACAAGTCTCCGCTTTGCTCCCACCTTCTTGTGTGACTGCAGGCAAGTCAGAGAGGGATTCAAACCACTCGTTGCCAGGTTTTTGCAGCTGGGTCCTTCCAAAAACCCCACTCCTCATGTGCCTGCTTTCACTCTCTATCAAATAATGGGAATATTTTGCCTCTTATCTTGAACTGAAACTCTTTGCCTCTTCACAGTACTCTTGTTCCATGTCTGGACAGCTCCCAGAACACGGGTCCCCATTGGAGCTGGGGCTTCCCTGTGATTTTTCTTGCTATTACCTGCAATAGGAGTGTCCTGGTTTTCTTTAGCTGTGTGGAGGAGGAGAAGGTGCAGCTCAGGATGCTTGTGACTCGTGGTCCTGCTTGCATTTGGATCTGGATAAATGGGTGTTTGGGGATACTACCTGTATTAGACCATTGTGCTAGAGTGCCCTAGATGTACATATGTTGCATGCAAGTCTGGTTATGTTTTTGAGCCTGACAGATACCTGGTAGCAGCTGTCCCTGTGATGGGAACAGTGAAGGCTTGGAAATCTGGAATGAAAGGCTAAAAGTCACTAATTCTACCTAGTCTAAACTTTGCAGAGGGCAAAGAGGGCACTTCAGAATCTTCTCACACCGATGGGTAGCCCTGCAGTGATTCAGCTTGCTGGACTTCTCCAGATTATCTGCTGAAAATAGGTCCTTGACGTGATACCAGTTAAGTGTAACTAACACAACTGCTGCTGATAACTGGGTTTGTTACCTGTTGGGTTTTGATGGCCATTGTTATCTCTTTACCACCCTTCCCCTTCCATTTTATTTCCCACGTGTCTTGGACTATGAATGCCCTGGGACTGGGACCAATTGATGTGTTTGTACACCTTCTGCCACCTTGGCTTAAGCTTCAAGGTATCACCAACTACAGGTGACAGATAATGGTTATCTGTTGACCAGAGCATCAGGGGAAAAGGGAGGTGCAAGGGGCACATTAAAAGTTTATTGTTCTGTTGAGTTCCTCTTCCATACCCTAGAAGCTGTGGGACATCTCTCAGGAAAGCTTTATTTAATCTACAGATCATTCAGTCTCAGTCTTCACCCAAGTTTCCCACTTCTTCTTCACTGCAAATGCTCTTTAATCCAGCTCTTCTGAAGTGTATTCGCTTGCCACATATGACTTGCATTAGCTCTAATGAGAACTATCCATGCAAATCTCACACTCAGCTAACAGTGATGGTTCCTGGTTGACAAGCTGATTTTGTCCATGTGGAGAGCTTTTCAATTAGGTGGCTTTATAGCTCAGTAAAATTAAAACTTCAAAGTTTAAAACCTTATTTGTGGACAACAGGCCTAGCACTTGCAAATGCTAACTGCTGCACAGTGTTTGATCGCCCGGGAGAGACCTGCCAGTAGAGACAGGTAGAGTAGTTAAGGGAGGAAGATCCTAAGGATGGCATTCAGAAATGCACAGCATTATTGCTGCCTTTTTTAGGAGCAGAAAAGGTCCAAGTATCTGTATATGGCAAATGTCTTCCTTTATTGGGTATGTTTGCAGGGACTTCTTGCATCTCCTGCTGCATGTCGTGATGTAACTATCAGACATTGTCCTTAGGGATCACAGAATCATAGAACCCCAGGTTGGAAGGGACCTCAAGAATCATCTCGTCCAACCATTCTTGGCATTCTTCCTAAAGTAGATGGCTCAGCACCCGGTCCAGCCAAATTTCTGAGCAGCATAAAGATCCACTTCTTCCCCCAACTCTAGTCAGCAGCACTTGCTGGAAAATACCTCTCCGTCTGGGCATGCAGGTGGACTTAGCCAGGCCATGTTCTCCAGCCATGCCCAGCACACACAGCAGACATGCCCAGAGCTCCACCAGGTACAAGAATCCACATTCAATGTCAGTGTGTGAGATGCCAAACTCCTACCAGGTTGGGAGTGAGAAAATGCAGCAGGAAAGCAGCCCAACTCTTGCCACAAGTCCAACATCACATTAGTGTTGAGCCTGTGTATTGCCATTACAGTATTGCCCACCAAGTGTATCTGAACAGCCTGCTTGGTCTCTGACAAAGGAATGTTCCCAGGCATACTGCAGAGACATTGCCCATTGTGTGATGTGTGCAGCATTTTGTTCCCTTTGTTCCAGAGAGGAGCGTTTTGCCCACGATTACTTGGACACGTAGCAAAAATATAAAGCATTGCATTATGAGAGAGTCACTCATTTAAGAAAATCATGCAAAAAGACATGTAAAAATGTGAAATAAACACAAAAGAAACCCTGTACAAGAGCCAGCTGCATGAAAATCCCCATAAATTGTGCAGATATCAGTGCTGTGATGAAGTCATGCAATCAGGAAGATTGCGGTGTCTTGAGGAATGACACAGCCCAACGTGCAGCCCACACGTAGCTTGCTTGCGCTCTGCCACTGCAACAGGCAAAGCGAAATCTTGCAGCCAGCAGATTCTCCCAGCCTGAGACCCTCACCCCTCATCTTGGCTGTCCATAGCATATGGATCTGGGGATAAAGCTGGACTTTAGGCAAGAGAGGGAATGCAAAGCCAGGCAGGCAAGGCTATCCTGACAGCTTTCCTGAGAAATAGAAAGAGCAATTCAGGCTTTTTGCATTGTTTCTTGTCACAGCACTCACCATGGCCAATTAAGATTACAACGCTGCAGCTCTGACCTTGTAGTGCTGAGGAAGACCCTGCATTCTTTGCACCCTCATCGTCTTTCCAGCGGAGGCATCCTTTCCTAGGTACCAAGAAGGGACCTTGCTGGTCTCCTGGCATCCCTGGGAATCCCTCTGTGCCCACACAACACCAGGACTTTAGAAGGCTGTGTGGAGACTGCAGAGCAGCTTCCATTGTCTGAAGGGGGCTACAAGGATGCTGAGAGGGGCTCTCCATCAGGGACTGTAGTGATAAGACAACCATTCTGTGATTCTATCATTCCTTGCACTCCTGATGTGTGAAGGCAACCAAAAACCAACCATTGCCTGTTAATCTTTACCTGTGTCTGATAAACCGTCTTATACTAGACATGGTCATATAATTCTCCTCCTAATGGTGAAAGTATTATTCTGACTGCCCTATCCATCGCAAGCAGAAAAACTGGTATGTTGTGCTAATTACCAAGATGCTGACGTATGAAATCGTCATTGCTGTTGCAAACTTACTGCAAGACCTATATTGTATATCTTGTCTATACTCATCTATATTGTATCAAAATCAGCAAGGGATCAGCTTTGCTTTCACTTGCATTTGCATCCCTGATGATTCTGAATGATGTTTCTATGTGCCCCCTGTTTGGGGAGGACTGAAGCACATGTTTAAAAGTGTGAAGTAAACCCTTTTCAGACATAGATGCATCCAAAGCAATATGAAACTTTTTTCATTCATCAGGGTTAGATGAGGGCCAGGATAATTGATGTGCCGAACAAATTTCATCTCAGAGTGAAGCTGATAGTGCTGTTGTGGTAATGGTCTTCCTCAATGTATGTATATTCTAGACAGTACAGCTGGTCCCAGGCCTTTTTTCACTGCTGCTTTAGCCACAGGGCTGTAGACATTGCTACTGGTATTGCTCTTGAAATGCTATGACTTTCCTCACTCAGCCCTCATGATTTGAATCACTGTTGCTTGGGGGGGGGGGAGAGGAAGTTGCTTTCCATCCCCTGGATGCTATTAAGAAAAATCACGAACTGTCTGATTATTATTTCTCTCTCCTTTTTTTTTCTTCCAGACCTAAAATACTGAGAGTAATGAATGTGCTAAACCTCACACCCCCAGCAACCCAAGGAGACAGAACGTCTATTTATACAAATACAAATTTTCCCCAGCATTCATGCAGCACTAGAAAGCGAGCCCACAGCCCCAGAAATCAACCCCTTCCATCTGAACATGTGCTCACAGCATGGGGAGGGGGATGCACCAACACAAAGCCACTCTATAAAGAGGTGCATGAAGGAGCAGCCAAGGCACTGCAGAACCTCTGCAGCATGAAAACCCAGGAGGTGAATCAATCCCATGGAGAGCTAGAAGGTAGTTAAGTAAAAGGGGTGATGAGTTTAATCTGAAACAGGGGAAGTTCAGATTAGATCTAAGGCAGAAGTTCTTCCCTGTGAGGGTGCTGAGGCGCTGGCACAGACTTTTCCCGGAGAAGCTGTCGCTGCCCCATCCCTGGCAGTGTTCAAGGTTGGACACAGGGGCTTGGAGCAACCTGCTCTAGTGGAAGGTGTCCCTGCCCGTGGCAGGGGCTGGGGACTGGATGAGCTTTAAGGTCCCTTCCAACACAAACCAGTCTGGGATTCTGTGATTCTATGAAAATTTCCCCCAAATTTCCCATTTTTGTCACTTGTGGTCACACTGATGTTTTGGGGAAAAAAGAAGGAGGATGGTGAATGAAGGGCAAGCTTCAGCTCTGGAGCCCCTAAGCACCTTCCTGGGCAGCTGATGCTGGATCCCACCTTGGACCAGCAGCAGCCTGTTTCCAGGGCTGATGGGAGTTCGCTCTATGCTCAGCCTCCCTGCACTCCTCCTTTACACCTTGGTTGAGCAGCCCCTTGCTGAGTTTAAATGACACAAAAAGGAGGATGCTCTTGCATGTGCTCTGGGCTGCCACTCACTTTGCTGCCCTGTATTCAGCCTGTGCTCAAGCACAAGCAGAAGAGTTTCATCTGGCTACAATTCTGCAACTTGATTGAAATCAGTTAAGCTTTTAAAAATACAGCCCTTATGCCCACTTCTGTTCATTAGTGATGGAAGATTATATATGGTAATAAGGGAATGAATATAGCCTAAGCAAATGTCCCTTTTCTTGTGCCTAATGAAGCTTTTTGATGTCTTTTCAAAAGGATCTGCTACGAAAGGAAGATGAACACCTGCTGAACATGGCAGCAAGACAAAAGGGATGGCAGGAGAAATAAAACAAGAGCTCATAAGGCTATATCTGGTTCAGACAGCTTCAGCCACAGCCCCCTGCAGCACTGTCGGTTCAGTCTCAGGAGCCTCAGCCCTCGAACAGGGGCTGTAAAGCTGTCAGGTGCAGTAGGATCACTGCAGCTTCTACTTTCCAGTTTATATAAAGATGAAAGGAGAAAATAGACAAACACACATGCATATCAAAAGAGCAGATGATTGCATCCAATGGCCAGCATGGGCTGCTGCTTTCTTTGCTTTGCAAAGCAAGCCAAGATACAATTAAGGTCTAATGACAATTAGAACCCTCAGAGTAATAAAACAAATAGGACTCATTCTCTGTTAGAAACAGCAGCTAAAAGGGTATTAGGCCTTCCCTGGGAAACAATCCTTTCTTTTCTTTTACTTTTCTCATTTTGATTTTTGTTTCACCAGGCTTAGTGGGGTTCTGCTATTTTATTGATGAAATGATAGAGTTTTCTGCTCTCCAGTAAACCCAAACAAAGGAAATTGAAAAGTGACAGCTCTGTGAACACTGTCTCAGGGGCAGGGTGGGAGGGCAAAAGAAGATGGTTTTCATTAGATGTTGTGAATGAGCATTTTTTTACCCTCTGCCTTCAAACATAGACCCTGTGGTCTCCCTCCTGATAGACAGCAGTGTAATTATAGCCTTTTCCTTTCCCCAGCTTGATCCTCTTCTTGCTCCAGCAAATACCCAAGATGAGAAATCCAGGGTTTGCTTGATCTGAGAAGGTTCTTGAGCCAATCTGTCAGGTTCTTGAGTCAGTCTGTCAGTCTGTTGATGGAACCTCTTGCTGCATCTTTTAAGGTCTAGACGATCTTCTAAGGTACATATGCTAACGTGTTTGCAAAGGAAAATGACAAAGGCATTGCTGAGCATGCTTCTTCACATGGTGACCAGTGGCACCAGTGATGCTCTGTCCCAATCGAGTGAGTGCGGTCCTGTGATTTATGGTCCTAAACATGCCCAGCACAGGGAGAGCAATGCCAGTCGCTAGCTTACCATGGGAGAAACACACAGGAAGGGCCAAAGTGATGAGTTTGTGTCCAGCAAATTTACAGCATAGTTGTTTTCCAGATGTTTGTAAAGTGCCTGGTACCGCCCCCAGTGCTGCAATGTGAGGTTAAAAGGCAGATGCAGCGATGAGCTGCCAGGGGCAGATAGGCACATTCTGCTGCATGCAGGCCAGCACCACAGATGACACTGCTGCTTCACTCTTCCTCCTATTTCTCACTGCCCAGGGTCCTGCTGGGACAAGCAGGAGGGTGGGAAAAGATCCCATTGAATTCATCCTGCTGCAAAACTCCGGATTTCAAAACAACCAGATGAAAGCACAGCCAAGCTGCATAAACAGCAAATTGTTCTGTGCCTCGTGCACACCCAGGAACATTAAAATTCCTGGGTGCTGTGAAAGAGATGTTCTGGATCTCTTCAGTAGCCAGACCACATCTTTCTTGATCCCCATTACTCCAGCTTGTGCACACTGAAATGCTTTTGTTCAACCATTCTTCAGCATTGGTCAAGAAGAGGGCTGGTCTTGGCTGTGGTGTTGATAGTCTGGGTGGCTGCAGGCAGTTCCAACCATCTCTCAGCACTGGTGAGGCTGCAACTCGAATCCTGGGTTCCGTTCTGGGCCTCTCACGACAAGAGAGACATTGAGGTGCTGGAGTGGGGCCAGAGAGGGGCACTGGAGCTGGTGCAGGGCTTGGAGCACAAGTGTGATGAGGAACAGCTGAGGGACCTGGAGGGGTTTAGTCTGGAGAAGAGAAGGCTCAAGGGGGACCTTCTCGCTCTCTATAACTGCCTGACAGGAGGATGGAGCCAGGAGGGAGCTGGTCTCTGCTCCCAAGGAGCAAGGGATGGGAAAAGAAACGTGACCAGCAGGTCAAAGGAAGTGAGCCTGCCACTCTACTCTGCTCTCATGAGTCCTCACTTGGAGTACTGTGTACAGTTCTGGTGTCCTCAGCATAAGAAGGACATGGAGCTGTTGGAGCGAGTCCAGAGGAGGCCACGAGGATGATCAGGGGCTGGAGCACCTCCCGTATGAAAACAGGCTGAGAGAACTGGAGCTGTTCAGCCTGGAGAAGAGAAGGCTGCGTGGAGACCTCATAGCAGCCTTCCAGTATCTGAAGGGAGTCTATAAGGATGCTGGGGAGGGACTCTTCGTTAGGGACTGTAGTGGTAGGGCCAGGGGTAATGGCTTCAAACTTAAACAGGGGAAGTTTAGATTAGATATAAGGAAGAAGTTCTCTACAGTGAGGGTGGTGAATCACTGGAATGGGTTGCCCAGGGAGGTTGTGGATGCTCCATTCCTGGCAGTGTTGAAGGCCAGGTTGGACAGAGCCTTGGGCCGCATGGTTTAGTGCGAGGTGTCCCTGCCCATGGCAGAGGGGTTGGAACTAGATGATCTTAAGGTGCTTTCCAACCCCTACTTTTCTATGATTCTATGACAAGAGGAAACAGCCTCAAGCTGCACCAGGGCAGGTTTAGATGGAGATGAGGAACAATTCCTTCCCCAAAGGGTGCTCAGGCATTGGAACAGGCTGCCCAGGGCAGCACGGGAGTCACCGTCCCTGCAAGTGTTCACACACCATTTAGATGAGGCCCTCAGTGTCATGGGTTAGTGGTGGCCTTGGCAGTGCTGGGGAATGGTTGGACTTGATGAGCTTAAAGGTCTTTTCCTGGTTGATTCTGTGATCTCTGCATCTCTGTATGTGGCTGCAGAGAGGATAGGGAAACCTTCATCTCCCTGGTGCAGATGAAGGCTGGCTACTTAGAAAGGCTATGGCTCACAGGTGGGAGGTGATGGCTAGCTGGAGAGTGCTATTGTTTGCTCACCTATCTCTTTCTTTCAGCCTGTTTAGGGTACAGCTAACCCATGCTCACAAAATGAAGGCAGGACACTCAGATCTGTCAGCACACACAGCTCCCAAACCCATGAATCAATCATCACGAGTCCCAAATACAAGCATAAAATATCTCAGGCAAACTCAATTTTCCAGTTTTGAAGCAAGGACCTTTTTTATTTTTGGGTTTTGGTTTTTTTTTTTTCATTTTACCATTTAAAGTCTAAGATTTAGTGCTAAACTGACAGGCTTAACTTGTAAAGTAACTGGCAAATCTTGAAAGAATTGTGGTTTTCTCCTTCCCAAAGGACATTGCGAGTGACATGGTTTTTCGCTTTAGTGATAGATGGTACTTGCAGGCAAGTATTTAGATATCTAAGTACTAAAGCAGCCACAGGTCTGGTTCCTATCAATAATACATTTTGTCACAGAGAAATTGAAACAGCATGGATACCACACATAGAAATGGAAGGGAGAATTATCCATACAATTAATTTTCCCCATAAAGGCATGCAGTTTAAGCTCTCTCAGTTCACAAGAGAGTCAGTGCACGTTCATTTCCTGGGGATTGCCCACCTCTAAGACTTATCTTTGATTTTGGGTACCAGTGAGCAGCATCTCTCAAAGCTGCACATGGCTGGAGCCATGTGATTGGAATGAAATTAGGGAAAAAAAGGAGAAACCCCAAAACCAAAACACCAAACCTCCCTCCCCCAAGGTTAAACTAATGGAGCTGATTCGATTGAAGTGTTTTTACAATGAAGCCTGGGATCAAGATGAGTAATGAGATGTGAAAGCAGGCCAGTGGCACATGCCCTTCAGTGGCAGGGGGAATATTTTCCCTAGCTCAAGGTACCATTGAGCTCTTCCTCCCTGAGCCTTCAGGGCAGTAATAGGAGTTAATGGCCCCCTAGCTGTCCTTTGGGCAGTGGGAAAGCAGTAACTGCTCCACACCACAGAGGGGATCATCAGGTTCTAAGACCAGTGTCAGCTCCCTCCCTTTTCAAGTCTTTCTGGAGTTCATAAATTAAGGGTAATTTAATTAATTTCTTTTCTTAATGAACAACAAATCTCTTACACCAAGAAGCAACATTGGGCTTAAGAGTGTTAACTGTTGCTATTAATGACATGTGTGGGCAGTATTCGCTTACCTTCTCTCTTCATTAACAAGGAATGGTGTTGCCTTTCCTAACTCTTTGGACATCTTTCTTCTTTCTTTGTGCCGTACGTAGAAAAGACTTCCTAAGCCCTTTTGAGTTTTATAAATTTAATTTCCTAGTTCAGTCGTCTCATGGCTGCTCTGGGTCTGAGGCTTTTCTGCCCTTAGTTTGGAGGCAACTATTTCTAAGGGATATTGATAAGGCCAAGGAGATGGTTTCCCTTCAGACAAAGGGATTACAGGGGGACCAGAGCCAGACAGAGTCACTCTGTGCTATGCTGATGAGGGGGAAAACAAACCGTATCAGGAAGGCCAGCAGCTGCAGTCCTGATTTTGGGAAGAATAAATTTAAGTCCTTTTTCCTGCTACGCACTTTCTAGACAACCTTTGGCCAATTTCTTGTCATCTGCCATTGCTTCCCCACATTGGAGTAGTGGTCGGAGGGCAAAGAAGGCTGATGAGGTTGAAAAGAGCAAGTGCCATATAGTGCTTTTGCAACTCCAACAGCCCATTCTCACTGGAACATTAACATCAAAACTTGGTTCCAGACTTCTCCTTTTTACTACACATTGATTTCTTCCTGTGTGGCTCTGCAAAGACAACAGTCTGTGCCTAGGGCTAGATAATACCAGGCATTTTGTTGGCCTTACAGGACTGCAGCTCACCTGTGAAAGCTGGCCAAGTGAAAAATGGCCAAGAATATATTTTTGGAGTAGCTTAATTCGGCATTTTTAGCATTTCTATTTAAATGAAAGCTCAAAAAAAGTCAGAGCAGGTAATTGCAAATTTCAGCAATAAGTAAATTATTATAGCCACGCTATAAACCCATAGGGATTTGGGGAACAAAGTTATAACAAATTCTGTGCCAGGGCCAGAACAAGGAGCTCTGGGCTTGCCTTTAGGAAAGAGTAAGCTGGGCACTGCTTTAAAAACCAGCAAGCAGTATGGAATGAATTAAAAAGGGAAGCAGCAAACTCCTCTGGGATTGCATAATAGTTTAAACATTCCTCTGGGACATTTGAAGTTTGGAGGAAAGGGGAAGGGGGGGGGTGGTAAAGAAATGTTTCTAACTTATAAGGAATGTTCGCAATAAAAAGGCACCCATACGGGTGTGCCATAGCCCGAATTAGTCAGAAAGCAGATGTGTGCATCTGCAGTCTCGACTTTTTCCCCTTGTTTTCTCTTCTGTTTCCTTCCTCCTTCTCCCTCCTCTCCCTCACTTTTACAGCAGTTACACCTGCACAATGGAAGGAGCAGGGAGGGAGCAAAGCTTAAAGCATTTGGCGTGTTAGGTCAGAGGACAGAACAATAGCATCATAAATCAATTTGGAAGGAGAACAGAACTGGGGGGGGGGGCTAATCCAAAAATAAACCATGTGTGGTTTTTATTTAGTTCTGTTATTGCTGAAGAGAGTTAACAACAGGGTAGAAATAACACAGTTGGGGGGGGGGCGGGGGGTGTGCCTCTTTCTTTGCCCCATCCAGCATCATGAGCTGTGGGTCATACCCATATGGTGGACAGGGTCCTCACCTGACATTGTCCCTTCCTTCTCTATGTTGCTTGAACCCCCTGGAGGAGTCATTGGAGAGGCCAAGGGATCCTGGTGTCAACAGGAATTGTGTTTATCTGATTACTTACCATGACAATCATTTTTCTCCACCCAAGGAGGCAGGTCATCTGATGAATGGTCTAAGAAATGCGATAGGAGCCAGGTGCCCAAAGCCTTCCCTCCTATGAACTTTTAATGTACCCTTGGCTTACAGCTTGGGCAGGATGCAATAGGCATCCATTTCACGCAAGCATATGTGTACATGAGCATGCGTATGTGTTTGGGGGAAGAAACTGAGGGGTCTTCTCAGCCTTTAACACCAAAGTGTAGAATGCTTGCGTTTGGCTTGTTAAAGGAAGAAAAAGGCAAGAAATAAAACCCCCCAACTGCCTAAAGCCCAAGTGTGACATAAGGAGCCTTGAGGCAACTTTCATCATGTTTTTAATGTGGTTTCCTTCATTTCCCTGGGTTCGCCTGTTTGCTAGAGCAGATTGTATTTAGATGATGTATTTACCAGATCAACAGGAGGATGCTCCCCCCGCCTTCAGATCCCCTACCCTGTAACTGTACCTAACAACAACAATAACAAAAAGATCCAATTTGTGCTTTAAAAACACAGCTCTCCAGCACAGTGTCATTTTGTCCTCATGCTAATTCCTGTGGCGGTGTGTGCAGCCTGCATCCTGGCTCTCAGCAGTCACTATTAAGCTCTCCCTGCAGAGATTGGCTGCGGACATGCTTACAGATTAATTTTCCTTTCTCCTCGTTAAGAAACAGTGATTCATTTGCAAACTGATTCCATTGAAATTGAGCTTTTTATGTTGTATACCACAAGAGAGAGGGAAATCAGGAGCAGGAGCTGTTAACCTTGCAGATAGACTGTTCTTCACACATTGCTGTCTGAAATCTCTTGTGATGTTTATGAAGTTATGGACCAACAGCTTTTGAACCGTTCCTATGGAATAATAATGCTTCTCTTTCAGAAAGCTCTGTCAATTGTAAAGGACTTTTGGAGCATTACCTCGATTTTGCAGGTGGGAAAAAGAGAGTTACAGAGATGGGGAGTAGAGAGCGCAAAGAAAAACAGTCTGAAACCCGAACCAAGGTCCTCCCAGCTCTGATGCTGGGAAGCATTGTGAAGCAAATCACATCTCAAAGGAGTTAAATGAGGCTCCTAATGGCTCTAGATGAGATCCTTCGACATTAAATCTCAGCAGGGATTGTATAGGTAGCAGCAATGCTCTTCCCCCATCACAAGATGTCAAGTGGAAGGGAGCTGAGCTGGCCAGGGGTGCAGCAGAGCTTGCCTGTGTCTCTGGTCCCAGGGTTTCATTTTCAGCTCATGCTGCTAAGGGGTCCTAAACCAGGATAGGTCATCTCCAGAGGCTGATGGATTTCATTTCCAGCGGTGTGATGTGATGGAGCTGCAGTGAAGCAAGGAGCTTTGTTTCTGAAAAAGGTAAAGGGAAACCTCTTTCCATGGTGGTTTCTTTTTAAGGCTACAACAGTGCAGAAATGGGTTGATCTGGCCAGACTGCAAGACATGGGTTTTTGCCAGGCTTTCAAAGGTGTGGGTCTACTCAGCTTGGCAGATAAAGCTTCAGAGGAGATGAGAGAGGGGGCACATTCAGAAGGCCAGACAAGGTTGCATAAAAGCAACCTTTCTCATTTGGATTAGAGTCCAGATGTGTACTTGCCTGTGTTTTTTAACAGAGAGACTATTATTCAAGTATGAGTAGGAAGAGGAGGAACTGGGGATTCTTAGGTGTAATTTGGACAGTTGCACTCAGTATTGAACAGTTCTGTCTTTGGAAGACCTTCAGAGCAGGTGTTTGTCCTGCTTTGCACCCAGATGTGCTTTGCAAAGTTGGTGGCTTGGCTGAAGCTTACGAACAAATGACTTCACCTAAGCCAATGTTCCATCCAAGATCTGTCCACTGCAGCTTGCTTACTCCTTAGCCTCCCAGCTAGAAAGCTTTACCTTCGCTTTTTAAAGTGCGGAGCACCAGGTAAGTCAGTGGGTAGAGGTATTTTCATTGTTATGTATGTGGGAATCAGTAGGTGTGGTATCACCCATGTCTCTCTGTCCCAAGGATACTTGAGCAAGCAGATGACTGTAAGCCCATCTACCTCATCTCTCACCTCATGAACCACTGTGTACCTCCTGCTCCACCACATTCTCCATTCACCCTGCCCTTGCCTAGGGCCATCACCTTGGCTTATCCACCAGCTGGCACTCCAGCCCCACTCCATGCTGTCTCCTCACCCCTGTTAAGCACAAGCTAGTGACTGCTCTAGTTCCTTTGTGCTCAATGCAAACCGCAACAAGCAAATGATGAAACATCACAGACAAGTACAGGATGTCCCAGAAGTCAGCTTTGATGAGATTTTTGAAAGTGAAATAAAGGGAATGTCCAGAGAAAGAAAAACAGATGTCCATCTGCATAAGCAGTCATCGACTCGGGGAAGCGTGCTGCCAGCTTGCAGCACAATTGAAGATCTCTTTGGTTAGGAGAAAAGCTTTGTTCTTTAACCCCCCAAAAAGACATACAGAAAACTCCAAGGAAAGCTGTGAAGCTCCTGCAATCGTGCCAGTTGTGGACACCTAGCATTTGAGGGCAATGCAGTTACCTGCACAATGAGGATAGCACAGCCCTGGTGATGAGTGCAATGATGAACACAGTGTCAGACAATGCAAGCCTGCCCGCTGCTGAGACAAAAGTGTTGGAATTTCCAGGCACATTCGTCCCGTGCGAAGGTAATTGCCTGCAATAAATAAACCAGCATCATTGCTTTTTAAATAGAAAGCAGATTATGATGTATGAGGCGTCAACTGTCACTGCAGTCGTGGCCCAAGTGTTGGAAATGCCATTATGGAAGTGCTCGTAAAAGTTTGGTGGGGTTGGAAAACGCTGCTTGTTGTTGCTATCTGCCTTCAAAGTCCCCTCATTTTGCATGCTGGAATTGTTCTGCTGTAAAATATAGCAAGAAATACCTTGATGACTGAATAGGAAAGCACACTGTTAGTGAACACAGGAATCTGGAATGCGGCAGGGATAGATGATAGACATGCAGAGTCCCTGTCTGCTGCAGTCGCTCACAGGAGCTGAACCAGCAACTTCTGAAGGTGGATTAACTGTAGACTCTAGATGCAGACCTGAGAAAGAAATAGCACTGCAAATGTGAAGCAGAGAAAGCAATGGAGCAAATCCTTGTGCTCTGGTCCCTGAGACAGTTTCAGCAGCTCAGCTCCACTCTGCTCTCCCACCCCAGGCATCGCTCCAAGTGCTGTGAGCCACATCGCAGTCCCTGCTTTCCTGCTCCTGAGTGTTCATGGGGCTGTGCTTGCACTATGCAGTTGTCTGGGAGCATCACAGGGCTGTACAGAGCTAGTTTGAGCTCTCTTGTCTGACTGAACAAGCAGGGAGTCATTGCCCACTCCTTACCTTGCACATCTCTGTGTGGTAACATCAAAGAAAAGCCCACTTCTGCAAGCAGATTTTTGTTGCCAGGCCAGACAGCATGCCAAGCTCCTTTGTAAATGTCAGCACACCTTAGTCTGTAGGTCCTTTTGCAGCTTCTGTTCTGAGTTTTGGAGGTCCTGAGTGCTACCCCAGTTCTGCCAGCAATGACAGTCACTGTCACATTAACAGGCACAGTTTTATGGGTGCACTCGTAGGAAAAATACAGTAAGCAATGTGCTCCTGTGTGTTTTTCAGGCTGCTTTAAATCATGCTTCTGGAGCCAAATGATGCCTGAAATTGCATATTATAAGCCTAGCTTTCAGAGGTTTTTGTTTTGTTTCTCTCTAAGTGCAGGCCTAGTATCTTGACTTTTAAACTGGATATTGCCTGTAAGCAAGTGAGTGCCTTTTCTACCTCACTGGCCAATCTGAGCCTTCAAAACGTTTAATTCAAATGTCTGATTAAGGCCGTTGTGGCTGGATTCTGGGCTCCCAGTTCAGATGTGGAATACTGTCTATAAAACTTTTTATATCATCTACAGTTATATTAGAATCATATTCCCTTGACCATCCTTAGAAAAACAGTTCTTGACTGGGCTAAAAGAAGGGGAACACATGGTATCAGTAAAAGCTAAGTTAACATACCATTCCAAGCAATAACATTACACTATATAGTGTAGCAACAAGCCAAGAAGTAATAATTATTGGGAGTAAGTGGAATCAAGAATTGCCCCCAGTGTAGCATTACGCTCCTTTCAGTGGAAGAACCTCAGGCACAAGGTATATAATAACCAGTCCCATTGTCAATATAAAAAGGTTGATAGAACTTTATTTAAAATCTCTCTTTTCCGTGTTAAACAGAGCAGCAGTGATTTGTGCCAGGGCTGCTGAGCAGTTCAGAATGTGTCCATGAGGTCAAGACCAATGGGTCCGTTGCAATTTGCATGGTGGTTTCTTGTGATGGCAGTCCTTTTTGGCTGGCTGAGATCCTCATTTTGAGCTCTGTTGAGTCTTCCCTGTGCACTTGTCCTGCTCCTCTGCTGGCTTCCTTCATCAGGACCAGCCCATGCAGCAGCAGATGAGTATCACTATGCCCTTCAAGAAAGAATGCTGCTCTTCACTGGAGTTCAGATTGGTTGAAGCCAGCAGAGAGGATATGCCCTGAAGACATTGCCTGGGACTTAAGGTGGGAACCAGGAACACCTGACCTTCTCTCATGGCATGCAGCAGTCAGCAGGTAGGCATCTGTGTTGCCCCTCTCCCATCACCATCTGCCCAGTTCCCCTAGTTCCTCCCCCACCAGGAAGGCCCATCCTCAACTGGCTGCCCTGCAGACCTCTTGCCCATCTCCATGAGCAGCCAACAAGCCCCTTTGTGAGCACTCAGTGATAGCGATCCCTGCCCCACCACATCAGGGTGATTCAGCCAGCTTCCCCCTTTCCCACTCTTCCCTTTCCATGAGATATGATTTCCCCATAGCCTCCAAGTTGTGAAAGGGGGTGCTTCTGCTGTGCTGTCCCATTCCCCAGCACAGCCTCTGTCCAGGAGATGAAATGGGGGACTTGTGCCTCATCCTTGTCTTCCAGAACTAAAGAGTGCCCCAAAACCACTCTCCTTTTCCATAGCTATGATGGATAACAGAGGTTTCTCCTCCCATCTCACCTACCCACATGCATCCTTGCTCTAATTTATCTCTTTTTAAGCTCTGATGTTGTTTTTTTCCCCCTTGAAGAGTGGAGTTGGGTAGTGGGTGGCTGGGGGGAAGCAGACACACACACTGGGAAATCAAGGTTGGGTTTTGCAGGGCACAGCTTCAACTGCCTGGCAACAACCCCCCTCCATCATCCCCCTCCTGATTTGAGCCATGAAAAACAACTTCCTGTCAATAAACACGAACAAAAGCTTGGAAGCATCTTCAAAGTGATGAGTTATGTCGAAAATATGTTTCGGAGCACTTTGAATGTTCCTGTAAACTGGAGGGAAATGATTGTTCATGGCGCTTTGGCATTCAAGGAGAGTTTATAAATAACCCCCACAGGTCTGCAGGAGTTAGTTTTGCCATGAGAAAAAATGCAATGGAACAAGGAGGGAGAGAAAGAACAGAGGAGAAAAGCCTAAGAGGGGAAATAAATAGAAATCAGGGCCAAAACCTGGAGAATGGCATGAATTTTAGAAGCTAAAGTATTATTGGTGAACATGGCATCATCCCCATGTCCAATGTGAGCTGAGTCTGCCTTTGGGAGAGTGTCTTCTCTCAGTCCTGGATGCAGGGCTGGTGGAGCAGGGGATGGATGCTTATGCCGGCCTCTGCACTGCTGTTGCTGCATGGGACATGGAAGAAAACATACGGTTCCCATTGGTTTCCAAAAGTGAAAACATGTGCTGGAATCCCAGCCAGACGTGCTTCTTGTTATTTTAATGAGAAATTCCATAATTAGTGGCAAAAAATAAAAAGAAGCTACTCTGCAAGTGAAAGAAAACCCCTCTCTCTCCTCTCCAGCGCATGATAGACGCATCAAAGAGATGTGGTGTTTTTACAAACATACATTACTTGACAGGCTATGATGTTCCTTAATCTGTTTGCTTGGGGGAATTAAAAAGAAACATAAAAAAAAAGCAACCAAATAAAACTGACAGGTTTTTTTACTTAAACAGTCCTTGTCTTAAACGGGCAATGCGCTCCCCACCTGTAATTCATTTGTCAGCAGTTAAACATCATTACAACATTAACAGCCAATCTGAATGCAGAAGACCTGGGCTTTGTACAGCTATAAACTACAGGACATCAAACTGTACTTTATGGAGTAGGGGCCAGTCAGAAGTGACCCCTTCTAAACTTTTACAATTCTCTGCATTCTTCTGATTATAGTAAAGATTTATTTGAACTTTGATATATATATGTATATAAAAAAGAGCATTTTATTAAAAACATTGCATCCCAGTTCTTTAAGTGAAAGAGGAGAGAAAAGAAATACTGCAAGCTGTCTTAAGCTGGTAGGTTTTATTCATCTTGCAAAGTGGCCATAGATGGATTTGCTTGGATTCAGGTTCAGAAATAAACACATAGTATTGCATTACATCCCGTTTACACACTTTGTTCTCCAAATGTGTTTGACATCTAATTGCACAACTCCTTGGCTAGCTGGTATAACACGGAAAGTCCTTGCAGGGGGATTGCTGAAAGCCAGGTTTTTGGAGGAGCAAAGGTGCTTTGGTGGCTGAATGCTGATGGATGCCCTCTCTCACTCTGGTGTTTCTCTAGAGCATCCTTTGGCGCTGTTGGGGAAAGCATTTAGCAATTCACATCTTCTGCTCTCAAAAAAATCCTCTGAAAATCTAATTTCTTGTTTCTCAATGTTTCAGCTTGCTGCAAAAAACATGGGGCTAATAACTGTGCACCGTTTTCCAGAGCAAGTATGGGAAAGATATTAAGGTGATGCTGCAAGCAGAGCTGTGCAGTCAGGAAGGAGGAAAACACCTTAGGTTTCCCTTCTCTTTTCCAGGACCCTCATGTGTTGCTGTCATACTCAGCTCAGTGCAGGTGGCTGCTTTTCAGCACTCAGACATGGACCCATGTAACAGAGGAAACGTCTTGATGCTGTGCAAGTTCTGCTTCACCTGCTAGGCAGCAGCACTCCCCAAACATGATTTTGCATGCTCACACACACATACACACTTGTATGTATACACGTACAGAAATACAAATACAAGAAAAGGGTTGGGATGTGGTGGGACGAGGTGGGATGGTGGTCAGTGTTTGGTGGAATCCTATTTTAGGTATGGTGTGGTCTCAGGTTCATGATACCCAAAGATGGACATCATGTTGTCTGCAGTGCATCTCGGGAAACATCCTCTGAGCAGGAAGCTTGACTTAGGGACAGATACAAGAGGCACCTAAGCCATCATTCCCTAATTCCCAGATCAGAGCAATGGGCTTTTCAGAGGTTGTGCATAGTGAAGTGCTGATAAGAAGGATTGTTCCAAGGAAACTTGCCGCTTCCACAGTTTTGCTGTTTCCCATGGGGAAGAAAAGTGATTGTGCTGAAAACCTGCCGTGTTGTTCTTTTTTATTATTATTATTATTTTATTTTCTATTTTGAAGAGTGGGGGGAGACGAACCTGAAATGAAACACTTCATTTTGGTCAGTTTGACCTGATTGGGGAATATTTCATTCTTTTGATTGGATTGATTTCAAATCAATTCCGAACACGCTTCAGCTTCCCTCAGGGAAAGTGCAGCTCCCTGTATTTATTATGGCTGTTCTTTCAGGAGGACCTTGAAGCCCAGGAGACAAAGAGCAACTTTTGTGCTGGCTGAGTCCATGGGAATAGTGTAAACCTAAGGGCATGGTTGCATGGTCCAAAGAACAGCATCCAATGACTGTAAGATATAAAATGGCCAGCTAGCCCCATACTCCTAAGCTAGTTATGGAGCTTTATGAAGGAGTATGATAAAGAGAAAACTATATTGAGATATTTCTCCTGAGCCTCTCTCTGCTGCCAGCCACCATGTGCTCTCTTCATAAAACAAAGCATGCAGAGGGGGCTGAAACTAGATGATCTTAAGGTCTTTTCCAACCCTAACTATTCTATGATTCTAAATGCAGTTTAATAATGTAATGTCTTGAAAGTAAGCATTTTGCAGTCATTTCAGCTCCTGTTCTGATCTTCATCATTTGAAACCACGTACACATCACGCCAGTTCTGACATTCCTATATAATATAATTTGTTTTCCTGGAAAACAGTCCCAGAGCATTATTTGGAATTTCAACTTTCTGTGTTATTTCAAAGCACAGAGTGAACTCCAAAACATCAGACAGAAACTCAGAGTACTCTTTCTCTCCAGTTGATGTCTGGGCATGACAATGTGGCTGAGATAGGGAAGGCAAAGAAAAGCTGGAATGAGCCCATAGTTGCTGATGTTTTGGTGCTGAAGAGCTCAGTGATCACTACTTGGAAAAGCTCAGTCTTTTGCTGTTTGTTGGCCAGCTCCCTCCAAATTTCTTTAGTTGCTTTCTTTAAAATGGTTCTGGTTTTCTCAGTAGAATTTAAAGCACGGATCAAATTGACCAGGTTGACTTTCTTCTGTTCACATCTGTTTCAAAAGAACTGGTGTATTTGAAAGGGAAATGTCCTAAAACTGCTGAAGCCCAATCTATTGTCAAAAGCGCTGTTCTCCTCAGTTTTTGCAGTCCAGCTACAAATGGTGTTGGCTAAAGCAAAACATGTTATGTTCTAACAAAAGAAAATAACAAAAGAGGGAGTCATGAGGTTTTATTGTGAGTGAATAGAGCAGATTGGGGAATGTCACCCTGCTTTGTCCAGGATCCCTGCTCACTTATGCAGCAAGGTGCAATAAAATTACACAGCGGAAAGCGGGGTTTCTCTACCCAAGGATCTATGACATGATTTCAGTGTGCATTTTACAAAGCTTGTGTATTGCCAGCATGTGCCAAAGAGGTAACAAGAGACAGGAAGCTCCCCTGAATCATAAAATCATAGAACTGTAGAATCATAGAATCACAGACTGGTTTGGGTTGGAAGAGACCTTGATGCTCATCCAGTTCCAACCCCCTGCCACGGGCAGGGACACCTTCCACTAGACCAGATTGCTCCAAGCCCCTGTGTCCAGCCTGGCGTTGAACACTGCCAGGGATGGGGCATTTACCACTTCTTTGGGCACCCTGTTCCAGTGCATCACTGAATTTGCCAGAAGAAATGAGAGCTCATGTGCCAAGTCTGCCTTATGCCCCATCTCAGAGCAGGCACTGCTCTCCCGCAGCAGGTAAGATATGTCCTGTAGATGTACATGGACTTGGCACTAAACCTCCCAAAAGGCACAGCACACCTGGTTTCAGCATTTGCTCTGAACCTCATTGCTGAACCTTGGCAAATCTCTCTGTAAACCTCGTCCAAGCATAGAGTAACCTCTGTGAGGAAAGATTTATTGCTTTGGACCAAAACCAGGCAGCATTTCATCGTTTTGGAGCCCCTGATCTGCCCTCACTCTAGGCTAGGTTTGCTATGGGGTTTTGGTGGTGTAGACCCACAAGATTGTGCAGGCTGGAAGGGACATCCAGGTGGCATCTGCTGTTGCCCCATCCAAAGTCTCAAGTACAATTTCTCTAGAGGTACAAGGTTTCTCCCCAGGCTACAGTCCCCCTCCTTCCTCTGAGACTCTGGGTTTTGACAGGCTTTCTTTCCTCCCTTTTTTAATGTTCTTACCAGTCACACAACAAGTAAACTCTAAAATCCTGAGGTTTTTGAATGTTTACTGTAAGCTGGATTGAAGGCTCCATGACTATGATGCATAAAAAAGACCAGAGGAAATAAGGAATAACAAGTTTCGTTGCCATAACAAAGGATGATCCAATACCTTGAGATCTAAAAATAGTTTCTCCCTATTAACCTCTCCATGGTATCTGTTCAAGGATTGCTGCTATTATGTTTTTAAGCATAAAGAGAAAGGAAGAAAGAATGAATTCATGTTACAGAAAACAGAGTTTTGGCCCAAATGCCAGCTGGAGCAGTGACCACACTCGAC
Source organism: Strigops habroptila (assembly GCF_004027225.2). NCBI lineage: Eukaryota > Metazoa > Chordata > Aves > Psittaciformes > Psittacidae > Strigops > Strigops habroptila. The sequence goes on from NC_044281.2 coordinate 5,279,351, forward strand.
AGGTCGAGAAGCTGGGCTGAGGAGTGGAAGGATGGGTTTACAGTTAAATATCTGGGCTGAGATGTGGAAAGGTTCAGCCTTGTCTTTGGTTTTGTCCCATGCTCCTCTCATAGCATTGGGCTGATCCTTTCTGTTTCTGATTCCTTCTGGGCTCTTTCTCCCCATAATGTTTAGCAGAAGGCTTAGGGCAGATGCTCCATCTCTGGCAGTGCTCAAGGCCAGGTTGGACGGGGCTTGGAACACTTTTTATGACCTCCAACCCCACAGCCTGTCTAGCCTCATGCCCTCCACTCACCAGCCCTTCTCAGTAGCTGGGAAATAGTGGGAATTTTCCTCCCTTTCTGAAATTTTCCAGTAAAACAGAGGGCAGACCCCAAGCTGCTATGCTGTGTCCATGCTCCACAGCTGGAATTTGGTTGGCTTCTTTCTTTCCCTCTGACAAAACACACAAAGTTGGGAAGGAAGGGGAGATCTAGATGGATGAAAGCTTCAATTTTGGAAAAGGGCTGCCTATAGCCGAACCTATCTCATAGATGTGACAGAGTTAGCTATACAGAGCCCTCAAGAGAAATAGCATGAGGTGGCTGCCAAGGCATGGACAGCTTCAACTCCTTCTCTGGGCAGAAATACTAATAATTGCTCTCTCCTAATGATGTCTGCAGGCTACAGAGCTCTTGAGAAGTCGCTTTGGAAGAAGCCGCAGCTCTGTTCCACTGCTTTAACACACACAGGATAATAGTGTGTTTTAAAGAAAAAGCCTCCCTTTCTCCCGCTCTTACAAGTAAATTGATTAGATAATTTCATCCTTCATTTTCTTCCAACTTATGAATCTCTGTTATTTCCTTTCTTCTTGGTTTTGTTTGTCACTGTAAACACACAGAGCAATTGACAAAAGTGCTACTGGTGTGATGCAATCACTGTCAATAGCAGTGTGCTCTTGAAACCCCATCCCTGCTTGTAAAGCTGCCCAAATGAACCTAAGGGCTCAGTGCAGCCACATTAAACACATACATCCAACCACTGAGCTACCAAAGAGTTGGGCTGCTTGGCCCCCAGGAGGTGACTGGAGAACACTTTTCCATACCAGAGCATGCAGAGCAGGGCTGGGGTCTTTGCCCACTTCTTTTGGATATATCTGCAAAAGATCTCACCAATTCCTATTTCTGAAGTTCACACCATAGCAGAGCCAACCCCAAACCTCCAGAAAGTACAGTTTATTTGGAGAGCAGAAGGACCTTTGGATCTGCAACTGCTATAAACTCACAGGAGATTATGTTTTATTCTTTAGCAATAAGTGGGAAAGTCTCATTCATTTTGCCTGCCAGTTTCTGAGCTTTTGGGGTATTCCAGCATCTGCCTCTGTGAAGATTAGAAACCCTGTTTGTGTGAAGACTGGGATTCTTTCCCAGCAATAAAAGACAGAGGTTATTTTTAGTGGAGCGCTGAACTTACCAAGGTCACGAGAAAATGGAGATGGAAGGGAAATACTGGTTAAATGGTTGTTATGGGAAACCACGTGAAGATGAGCCCTTCCTGCTCTTATTTCATAGGTCTGCACACTCCTGCTCTCCTCAGCTTTAAGTGTACTGGATCTAGTGCCTAGTGTGGAGCTGGTGCTCTATCCCCTTCCCCTCCCTGGGAAGAACTCCCAAACCTCCCCAATCTGCTTCCAAGAGACACTGTGCTCAGCTGATGGATGCTGAATAGATTTATGGACGAGAAGAACATTCCAAATATTCTATGTTATTGCTGTTTCTGCTGATCCATCATGTTTTGTACAGCATTTTAAACAGAAGTAGTCTTATTACAGCTGAAATTTCTGCTTTTTCCTTAAAATGAAAGCTCTGATTTCACTGTTTTACATTAAACTGCATATTGATTTCTTGCTCTGTTGTGGAAATGGGCAATGATAAATGTCAAATGGCAGAGTACAGGTTGGAGATCAAACAGGGAAACTCCTCATTCTATTCACTAAGGCAGGACCTTGAAAGCTGTTCCTGGAATGCTCTGCAGCTCTGTTGGCTCCCAACAGTAGATACTTGGGCATGTGCAAGTAATCATTGTTATACCACAAAAAGCCAGGAGGTCACCTGAGAGGTGCAAGAAGGCTGCAGTCTGGCCACAATTGCTGAGATTGGGAATTCCACATCCCCTTTTCCATTGGCATGAGGCTGGCAGGAGTCTCGTTTCTGATTCAGCAGGAAGAGTCACCCTGGTAGGACTGCAGTCAGTTGACATGTATTAGAGGCACATCCACAACATCCCAGGCTTTGGCTCCAAGGTAAGAGCTACAAGGTCTGCCAGAAAATAGTTGCCTTCATCCTTTCTCTGTTTATTAAGTTCCTTTCCTAGGCATCTCCTCTTGACAGCTTTAATGATAGGAATCTGCCTTTGAACTACTGTTAGGCATTTCTTCTGCACTGCATTTCTTCTGCTGCAAGCGTGTCTCAGCATAGATGGGAATTGAGCTGCTTTGAGCTTTCTTTGCTGAAAATGAAGCAAATGCTGTTGGGTAACATTGACCTGTAGCATAATCAGGTTGAATTTCCCAAATTGGAGGCAACAGGACCCACCTCAACTGAGCAATGGAGCATGGTTTGCATGTCCATGAGCTGGCCAGTCCAGGTAGGCAATGCTGGGCTGGAAGGTAACCCAAGGAAGCAAAGGGTTGCCTAGTTTGAGTGTTCAAAAACTACATCACTTCCCCAATGGTTTGACTATGTTGTCTGTGGCTTTTCTTGTTGAAGAGTTATATTGTGTGGAACCACCTCTGCATCCCTCAAGCAATGATGTGGGCATGTCTTGAAGACAGTTTGGCTGACACATCTGCCCTCTCCCTTACTGGGAACCCATGGGTCTACTGTAAACCAAGTTGGTCAGCAGAAGTTCTCTACCACCACAACAAACCACGTCTATGTCTATCCACAGCAATTGGATTCCACTTAAAGAACAGTTTGGGGTTTTTAGTAACACCAGAAAACCCTCCATGTGCCAGCAAGTGGAAGTGAGTCCTCCAAGACCAGTGTGGTCCCTGGATTCCCTTCTCTACCCAAACATCATCTGGTACATGGATGTGAAAAGAGCTCTACCGTAGAAGTGATGACCGCATTGCAATAGGCTTCTCCCTCTTGTCTTCAAAGCCAAGTTTTGCCATGGCATGGAATAATGTCTGCTTGGGAAAACTGGGCAATTGTTGGCTGAAGAAAAGTATCTTTCAGATATTTTATAGTCCATAAAACATGGTTCTCAAATGAGCTTTTTCCAAGCACATTACTGCTACAGCCATTAATAATCATAGAACTCAAAGTGAACAAAAAAATCAGCTGGAAAAGAGTTGAAAGGGAGACCTATTAAAAAAAGCCATTTCCAAAAAATATATCCAGTTTAATTTCCAATTTTGGGTTGCTTTTTTGAGTTATTTTTTGCTGTAACTAAAACTTTCAGTGACCTAAGAGTCCTTTTAAAAGACAGCTGCACAGAATAAAAATGGGCCATTTTGTTCCTCTTGCATTGTTCCTAACAGCAGGACCCATTTTTCCTTCTCCTGATTGAATGCTTCCCAGAGTGTCTAGACATGTCACCACCAGCACTGAGGAGCCGGGAGATACTAGGGTTCATCCAAGAAGGTGTAAATGCCAGTTATGCGTCCTTCTCCTCCTCCACATTTGGGTGAAAATCTGGCTTATGAGCAATGAGATTCCTAAAAGTAAGCTTCTGCGTTGTTAATTTTTAGGTTGTGCTGGGGTCATATTTTCCACCCCCTCTTTTTCAGCAGTGGGAAGCCGAGATTTCTGCAGAACAGGGCTTTCTGAGCAGAGCTTTAGATGGCAGCACTAAATGCTCCATGCCTGGTAACCATACAGCAGAAGTTGGCAGGGCAAACTGGCTCGTACCTCCCAGCTACTCACCTCCTCTCCAGCTTATGAGCTGAAGCCAAGCCTGGGATAGCTTTGCCTGCCTTCCAGGGAGCTCCAGGTGCAGGTACCTGGCCCAATACTCCAGATGTTTTCAGTGTTTACCATGAGTGAGATGTTTCACTCCACCGTTTTCATAGAATCCCAGGTTGGTTTGGGTTGAAGGGACTTTAAAGCTCATCCAGCTCCAACCTCCTGCCATGGGCAGGGGCACCTTCCACTAGGGCAGGTTGCTCCAAGCCCCTGTGTCCAACCTGGCCTTGAACACTGCCAGGGATGGGGCAGCCACAGCTTCTCTGGGAAAAGTCTGTGCCAGCGCCTCAGCACCCTCACAGGGAAGAACTTCTGCCTTAGATCCAACCTAGATCTCCCATTTCAGTTTGAACCCATCACCCCTTGTCCTATTGCTACAGTCCCTGATGAAGAGTCCCTCTCCAGCATCCTTGTAGCCCCCTTCACACACTGGAAGCTGCTCTGAGGTCTCAGCGCAGCTTCTCTTCTCCAGGCTGAACATCCTCAATGTTCTCAGCCTGTCTCCATACAGGAGGTGCTCCAGACCCTGATCATCCTCATGGCCCTTACTCTCACTCCCACTTCACAGCACTCAGTAGCAGCTGCTCCTTGGTGAGACGTGGCGTGGCAATTCCTGGCCTTGGGCTGCCTCCAGTCAGGATGACCTGACGGTCCAGTTCCCCCCTTCATGCCAAATGAGTGTTAGCACATCCATCCCACAGCTCACAGCTCATCTCCAGTCACACCCTTGGATCCCAATGATCCTGTGTGCTAAGGGCAGGAATCGTCTTGCTGACAGTTCAGAGAGCACTTGAGACAATAGGAGTGCTACCCAAATAATAAAGAGCAGTGCTAATAATAGCCCTTATCCTTGCATCCCCCTGCAAGTCACACTAATTCACTAGGACTTGGCCAGAGCCTGTAATCTGTCAATTATAATCTATTTCAGTCCTGTGCAGAGGGATCTGGCTGTGTTTCCTGGGTTTGGGCTGCTAACATGACTCATTCCCAGCTGATCCTTTAGTGGCTTCAGCCAGGTGCTTCTGGGACTTGGTGTCCTCAGCCCTGCTGCTTTTGGTGATGAATTGATGCTTCAGGGCCAGGAGGCAGAAAGGAAAGGGTGGTGAGGAGCACACCCAGCAGAGCTCCCCTCTGCCAAGAAATAAGCCTCATGAGGGCCTAAGAGAGTATTCTGGAGGTAAGGATAGGAAAGAGGTGGGGTGAAAGTCTCCAGGCTGGATTTCTGTGGGGATGAGGGAAAGGTGGAGTCACAAAAACCTTGGGGAGACTTCTTGTGGACCCATTGCTGCAAAAGCCGGAGGAGGGATGAGATGGAGGAATAACATCCATGGCAGAGTCTAGATGATGAGGTTGGCTGTAGCTGAGTTGCAGGGTGCAGTGTGGGAAGGCATGGCCTGGTCTCAAGACCTGCTCTCTTCCCTAGGCAGCATGGGACCGTGATGTAGCAAAGCACAGCTGGATACAAGTAGTAGTGCCTTTGCTTGTGTGAAGGGAAAAGAACATGCAGGGATTGAGTAAACCCCTTTCTTGGTGAAAAACAGAGCTGGAACATGGCCAAACCCTTGGACGGATAGAGCTGTAAGAGAACTTCCTGAGCACTGGCCCTGGCAGCATGGACCATTCAACATTATGCCCTGTACAAGCTTATGGTGGGGAGAGAGTGGCCAAAGCCCTAGGAATGAGCCTTGGCAGTGTGAGGTATTTCCAGGAGTAAGGACTGCACCAATACCCATGAGGCCACTGCACATACATAGTTCTCCAGCCAGAGGGAGCATTAGCATCTGTGGCCTTGTCTCCAGCACAGAGGTGCTGCAAGTACTGGTTCCTGCCGAGCTGTGGTCATCTGGGCTTGGAAGAGCAGCTCTGTGATCAGAAAGAGGAGATAAAACACATCGAGAGATCATGTGTGATGGGTGCAGGTGGCTTCGGTTTGTGGCTCCAGCCCAGGACCCTTCATCCTGAGGGAACATGGGGATATTCTCCTTCTCATCCAAGCCCCTTGTACACTGCTATGGGATCTCAGCCCTACCACTGTCCTAGCAATCTGTGCTTTCCAATGCAGCCTGGAGCAGAGGAGCAGAAGGCTTTGAAATGCAGTCCAGTGGGGACTCCAGCCCCACACTGGCCTCCAGCACTATCGCCAAGGCAGGTACTCAGGCATGTTTCCAAGCCCTGTGGTAATCCCCACCTCATATGGCCATATGGCTCTTTTATATATCAGCAGATCTTTCCAAGAGCTTTGCTCTTGGCCATGGGAGATAAGTCCTGGACAGTCCTTTCAACCATAGCTGTCTCACTGAGGAAGAGGGGATGGCAGAGAGCTACCACTGCACAGAGGATGGGAAATGGGGAAGCCTTCCCTGGCACCTCTCCAAACTCAGCTCAGCTCATGTTTTGTGCACGAAATAAATGCTCCAATAAATGCCAGCTGAGCAAGAAGGAGAAGGGAATGGAGGGCAAGCACCATCCAAAACACTGGCGCTCGTGTCTGTCTGGAGGTGAAGCAAATCTGAAGGTGAACTGAGATCAGAGTGCAGAGCTCCAGGCAGGGAGAGAAATGAAATGTGGTCGTAATTACTTGATAACTATCGCACATTTCACAAGTCATTTTAATGGCCCAAATGGATTGTTTTCAAGCTCAGAGCTAATGCTGGAATGATAGGGATAGAGTTCTTTTGCAGTGGGACATATGGTGCCAGAAAGCCCACTCTGAGGAGAATATTATTATCTAAAATGACATTAATATATCCTGTTATTCCCTCATGCCATATCATGTGCAGGGAAGGGACCATGCTGTTAAAATGTCAGCATTCAGGCAGCGTCTCGGCACAGTAGCTGATGCTGAGCACTCAGTCAAGCAGTCCTGGAAGGAATTCCCATTGCCCTGGGCAAATCCTGGCCCTTCACAGGAGTCGGATGCTCCAGCACTGGGCATAAACTGGAGCCACCCCACTTGCACTGTGCTTTCAGGTGAACTGGAGAAGGGATGGGTGGTGCTGGATGTTGATTAGCCACCAGCAAGCGGTGTTTTCCAGGGTTTCTTTCCTCCACTGTAATGTCTTTGTTCCCAGCACTATGCTGCTCTATAGGTGATGGCAGCTTTCTTAGGCACTGGCAGATTATTGCCACACTGCTTCTGGACACCTTAGAGTAACTGGGGAAAGCTCAGTTAAATGGTGGCTGCTGAAGCTCATTAAAAAATGAGCCTTTAATTAATAATTAATATTACTAATTAAATTAATTAATAAAAATTAATAATTAATGTAATACTTTCCCTTAAGTTTTATTGGACTGTAAGTGGGGAGGTGAGAAGCTGGGTAGATGTTCTCCCAGCTTTTCCTGCCTAACGACTGTCTCTGCTCTAATCTTGTGGCTTAGCTGCTAAGGAAATAAATCAGAAAAGGGAAAGGAAACACCAGCTTTGGGTTTTCCTTTGCTAATTATGGAAAGAAGAAAAAGATCCCCCTGGTTTCTTAATGCACAGCACTGGTATATGGGAAAGTGATTAAAGGTGTGACAAACTTTGTTGCTCAGATACCTGGCCTGCTTTGCAGAGAAATAGGGTTTTCTCAAGCAGGACCCCAGACTGTTTGCCCCTCTCCTTACCTTAGTTTCTCACAAGCAAATTCATCCCTGGTGTGACTCTGCTGACAGCGGCAGGGTTGCGGCAGGGAAGAATTTGGCCCCTGGAAGGCTCCAGGCCAGATGTTGCTTTTTCAATGCAATAATGGGAAGAACAAGCCTTGTTACCAGTTAGGAGCTTGTTCAATAAAGTTGATGGCTCTGTTCTCTGCTCTAATGTGAGTACCCAACATACTGTCAGTGCACATGACCTCATATCCCCCTCCCCACTCCCCCCTTCTGCTTTTCTAATATAGCTCCTCAGCCTGTCTTGGCTTCTATCTCCTGGTGTAGTTTGTACTGAAGTCGAGCGGTAGGATGAAGATGGATGACCTCATGGATGTCGGGAGTGAGCTTTGCTAACACATTCACCTTGGTAGCACAAACCAGCATGTGCTGAATCCATTTCCTTTCCCAAGCTTCCACGCAGCAGTTTTAAAGGTCTGTACTTCGTTTTCAAGCCTAAAAGCTGACGTGGAAGGAGGTGCACCAATTCCTTTTCTTTGCTCCATTTCCCTTGCTTATAAATGGGAGCTGTTACCTTCAATCCCAACCTGCCTGAACACAGAGAATCTTATACCAGTGCACATGTTGCTGCTGTGAACACGCAGCATCACTGCTCCATGCTGTGCCTTGGCCGTGCTTGTTTCCAGCTGCTGCTCATTGCAGCCATTATCAGCAATACATTTTAAGCATGTTGGGATGCAGTTAACAGGGAGCTTGCCTGGGCCCTGCTGAGGGAGTTTGTTGTTTCAGTTGGGTCTCCTCATCATGTCCTGAGATCTATGGCTGACACCCAGCAGTAGAAGCATGGAGGTAGCTCTTGGCTAGGGAAAAATGTCTTCATTTGGGAGTAGAAATTGCTGCTTACAGTATTACCATAGGATTTACAATGTTCTCAGGACATGGGTAATGCAGTTTACATTAAATGACAGTCCATCCTCCACTGGATCACCACAATTAGGCCCCACAGCTCTGCTCAAGTGGTAGCCCTGTTCCCAAAGCCCACCATGACAGCCTTTCCATCCAGGGCAGAAATGCTTATTGCAGCTAACGAGAGAGAAACACCACACTATCTGACATCTTGGTTCAGCCTTCTCATGCTTCCCAGGGAGCTCCTGGGAAGCTCATGTCCCACGGTGGAGATGAGATGTATCTCCCACGATCCGATTGGCCTTCCAGAGCTTCAAGCCAAGTCTATCTCTCTCGGTCATGTGCTTCATCAAGGAGCCATCAGGATCAAATAAAAAGCTCAGAAAGCTCTCCTGGTGGCCAAATATGGACTCCCAAGTTGAGGGCTATAAAATTATGTGTTACTTGCCAGATGTACTGGCAAAATGCATGATCGTATTCATTCAAATTTCCTTCTAGACTCTGTGTAGGAGAGGGGTCGCTTCTGTGGAGAAATATTAGTTCAAGGACATCCAGATGAGACAAAAGAGTTTCTTCACCAGTTTGGAGCCAAAGTCCCATGGACAAGTTTGAATCAGATTTCTCTGTGTGAGATTAGGTTTAATTTTGATAACCTACTCATCAATTCCAGGCCAAGAGAAGCAAAGCTCTGGGGTTCATTTGCCATAGATTTCTTGCAGAACTACCAAGCAACTTGACATGCAGCAAACCAGATGTCCCCTGCAGAACTCATGCATGTGCAGAGTATGCCAAATGAAATTGAGATGTGCTCCAAAACTCCAACCGTGATGGAAAAGGTACCACAAGATGCAACTCAATAGGGCCTTCAACTTGCAGGTTAAGAAAGACAAATAGTGTGTACAGTTACGTGCTTTGTTCCTAACCAACCAGTGTGGTTCATTGCTGAGAGTTCATAAATGCTCACCTGAGAGACAGTTTAAAGTTTAACCTCAGATTTACGGATTTATGGGAGGCATTGGTAGAAATGATTACTGGGTCTTAGGCAAATCAGTTGATAACAAGGAAACAGCACTTCTTGCAGGAAAAACCCCAACGTTTCTTCATCGCTCAATACATGACCTGTTTCCCTGCTAATCTGGTGAGAAACCTCTGCTCTATCAGCTGCTTGTCAGCCTCCAATGGGCATTGATCTTGCAGGTGTTTGAGTGCATGTCCTGCCTTGCAGTGCTCAGATCCACTCCCACAGATCATAGGATCATAGAATCATAGTATCAACCAGGTTGGAAAAGACCTTTAAGATCATCATCAAGACCAACCATTACCCCAGGACTGCCAAAACCACTACTAACCCATGGCACTAAAGCCCTCATCTGCATGTTTGAAATGACTTGCAGTACTACATGCCTAATTCATATATTTCCAGGAATTTTGGCACCCAGTTCTAAATCTAATTTAATTTTAGAGCTTTGGTGTCCCTGTCCATGGCAGGGGGTTGGAAACAGATGATTTTTAAGGTCCCTTCCAACCCAAACCATTGCATGTTTCTATCATTACCAAATGCATCCTTGATGTCTCTGCCATCTTTCTGGTTGGCCACCAGTGTCTGTTTCTGGTGGCAGCTCACCCAGAAGACTGACAGCAGCTACCAACATAACCAGATGCTCCACAGCTTGGTGGTTTAAATTTTTCATAGCAATCTCTCTCTCTCAATCTCTCTCTTTTCCCCCAAAAAACCAAAATTATTTTGGAAACATGAATCAGTTATTCCCAGATTCCAAATCTTGTGCAGTGGTGAGCAGAGCATTTAACAGTCAGGGAATGCATGGGCTTTGTGTTTCAGCTGCGTGCCCAGCCCCATGCTCGGGAGGTGCCATGCTGTCATCTCCGAGAGCATCCCACTCTGAGCCTCTGCTTGCGTCATCTCTCTGCAACAGCCTGAACCAAAACGCTGGGGCACAATACAGTGAAGACTTCACAAAAATCCAGCACTGTAACCAAACTTTTCACCTTCTGTTTATTACTTTTTATAACTCTTATTCCAAGCCAGTGGATTTGAGGGGGTTTGTAGCCCCTCAGAGTGAAAAACTGTTTCCTTAAAGAGCAAAAATGTGGTTGCTCCATTTGAGGATCAATGTTTCTTGATGGCTGCAAAGAAAAATGGGCAGTCCAAAAAGCTGAGCTGTCAGGACACCCACTGGGGGCCCGAGACCTGAACTTCTGCCACTGTCCAGACAGGGATCTCAACCAGGATTCACCTGATCTTGTAGGTCCTCGAGCGGCCCAGGGAAAGACACCTTTGCTGCTGGCTTGAATTTGTGTGATTTATACCAAAGGGAGGTGCTGCGAGGGGTTTCTAGTGTTGGCTCAAGAAGGGAGATGTCCCACATACCCCTTCCCCACTCAAATGCAGCACCACAGGGAACCATGGGGTGTGGGGTTTCCTTTTCTTTCCGGCTAATAGATAATCCAGCATTCAAACCTCCAGCTTGTCAGACAAAGGCAAGAACGAGATCTTTTGGGCAGGAGGTGGAAATCAGCAGAGCACTACCTGAAAATAAAGTGCTGATGTTCTGGGGAGCGCAGTTCATCATCTGGGGACGGGTTATGGGAGGAGCTGGTCAAGACCTTGCTTTTCTAAGCTCCCTTGCTGCTGTGTGATGCAGCACTGTGCTGCAAATCTGCCAGCCAGCTTCAGGCAAGCCAGGATAGCTCATTGAAAAGGCTGGTGGAGAGAAAAGAGCATATCCTGGAGGCAGCATGGCTCCAATACAGGTGACTAGCATGGGATTTTGGCTAAGCCACTCCTGGTTCTGTTTGGGGAAGCTGTGCCATATGCCTGGGGACTTTGCAACCCCATTAGAAGCATCCTGCTCCAGCTGATGCAGAGCTGGGGGATGGATAGTCTTCTCTTGCAGACTAGGGGAGCAGGCCCTTCTGGCCTTGAAACCTACAGTTTGGGAAAGAGGGGCTCATTATCTTACCCATCATTTTCCTGGTTGTCTTTGATAAACTGGTTTGAGCACGGACACTGTTTTCCATCAGTGAGTAGTACAGTGAATCAGGGCAGAGCTGCAGGGGCTCTAAGTCCATCTGTAAGTCATGGAGTAAGATGGGCCAGAGGAGATCGATAGGCAGGGAAATGAGGTGGACCAAGAAGATGAATTTAGCCAGGTTTGGGATGACTGTATTCTATGCCTCAGTGGCTTTATAAATGGACTGTTTTAATACCTGGCAGAAGCAGGGAGCGTGAAGCAGCTAGCTCTGCAGATGCAGTGGCTATGCCCCAGATTTTGCCAAGCTTGGGAGCTTCCAGCTGTGAGATGGCAATCATGTACCCATGGGGGATACAGCATGCACTTCATACTCTGCAGACCCCTTGGCATCTGCTCATCCCCCGTGCAGATGCCTGACAGCAAGCTGTACACAAGGCTGCACTACAACCCCCAGTAGCCTGCACAGGGTTGTGTGTCAGAATAAACAGCACTCACCTAAATCTATGAAGTGCAAATGACCCTTGTTGGCTTTACTTGAGGGAACAATGTTGTCTCAGCAGTAAATCGACTTCCTCTTCGTTAAAGCCACCACCTTGGGCAGGCCAGCTTTGAAAATCATGCTGTCACCTCCTCCAGCTACCAGCCAGGCTCTGAACACCAGAGGACTTTTTATGAAGACATTAAAGATAGTATGTCCCAGAGAGCTTTTGGAGGGGTCTGAATACCAAGGAGTCACATAATAGGAGCAAGGGAGCTAAAAAGCAACTTTCTCCTTCAGCCACTTCTTTTCCTTTGTGATTATTACTTTTGGAATTCTAGGAATCAGAAAAGACAGCAAATGGGAAATGGTGAGTGACATCTTGGAAAGGATCACAGGCACTCACAGAGTTTGCTGTAGATGATAGAGAAAGGTCAGCAGGTAGCAGTGGGTATTATGGATCAGTACATATACATGTGCCCTCAGTGTGGTTGGTAAGCAGTTCTTAGGAGAAAGACCACCAAGGATCCTTTCCCTAGGTCATGGCACATATGTAATCCCAAAGTCTGCAGCCAAAGCCTACAAAGCTCCTTAAGGCCAATATAAAAATGAGGCTGAAGTGACCAAATTTTCCATTAGCCTTTCCCTCCCTTTCCTGATCTTTACCAAAAGAATTTATATTCTGAATTGATATTTCTTAGAAATAACTTCTCCAGATGGAGGTGGAGATGATGTGCAATGATGGTTGGCTCACCTGGTGACACAAAGAGCATCAATCCAAAGGACAGAGCTGGGTGAAAGGGAGCTTTTCCTTCCCCAGTGCTCAGCTGGAAGCTGCCATTGCCAGGGGGTTGGAGAAGATGTTTTTGATGGCTAACCCTTGATCCAAAGGGTGGTCTGGGACCATGGGGACTGGGTCAATGCCCCACTATTGTGCCAGCCCGTCAGCAGAGGCTGGGAAAGGCTTGGCCTTCAAGGCAGAGGTTGTGCATGATGGCACTGTGTTCAGAGGAGCAACATGCGTCAGAGGCACCTTTGATGCACAATCTGTTAGCAAACTTGTTGAAGTGCCCGAAGGAAAACAGCCAACACTTGAACAGATCTGGATGTCCAGAGCCTTATTTCAGCATCACAAAGAGGGCTGGACTCATTCAGGCTGGGTACCGCTGCCCTGGAAGTTCACTCCACGTTGGAGAGAGCTGGCACCCTTCAGACAAGGGGTTCCTAAAGCAAATGACCCTGTATTTTAGTGCTTGCAAGAATGAATGTGCTGTGAATGCCTCGTGTGAATCCTCATAAAAGGCACAGAATGTCTTAAAACCTGAGTCAACAAACACACATACAAGTCTTGATGCAAATGCATCCCGGTCAGACAGGTCTGGATCCCATAACTACAAAGGTGTTTTATTTCCTGGAATTCTGACATCAAAGGGTGGATTTTCAAGACAAATAGCTGCTATTTTCATTTCTCTGGAGAAATCATATGATGTGATTGACAATTAAGATCAGAAAAAGATTTGATGGGCAAAAGATCAGGAAATAAATCTCCCCACACCACCAAATCCAGGGTTGTTATCAAAAGCTATTCATCCCCGCTCAGCACTATGAGGATCACAGGAATTTGGGACCTAATTTAGAGGTGTTTTTTTAGTAACTCTAACAGGGGATTGAGGAAATTTGGCTTAGTTTTTACCTGCTACAACACACGGTAAGAGCTAGAGTGAAGGAACAGATATTGAGCCAGATTCCCTGAAGATGGCACAATGGAGACATGGGCTTGCAGCATCCCCCACTGGACATTTTAACCCGTTGAGGCCAAGAGCCTTTCCCACACAGCGAGCAAACATTGCCTTCCTCCATCCAGGTGTTTCAGTGGATGGAAAAGTTACAATAAGGGGTGAAAAGGTACCATTTAAGACTCCATTGGTAAGTGGTAGTGACAAACATGTTACACCATGTGGTTGCTAGCTGTGATCTGCTTCAGAAGGGAGGGAGAAGGGGGAGACACTAGTCACAGCCATCCCTAAAAATCAGGAGGGTTTGCTGGGCCTTGTCTCTGCCCAGCTCTGACCATTGGGGAGTTTGGGCTGGATTTGACATTGATTGACCATTTTACTCCAAAGAAGGAACATTTTATTTCCTGAGCCCATTATATTTGTGTGTCACAACCGCATAGTCCAGACTTCTCTGGTAACAGGCAAAGGCATATGGTTTTATTTCTCTGGTAAGCCTAATAGTGTGCAAGAGGCAAGGTTCTGATGCTGTGATGGGTTTCCCCCAAGGGAACTCACAGTCCTGAGTGTGGTGCAAGCTCAATCCAAAGCTGGGTTTGGGTCTTCTGTCCTACTTCAGTCCTAGTTTGAAGGGTCTTTGAGAAATAACTTCAAAACATGGACTGAGGGTTAGCAGATCAGTACTGTATTGGAGGAAGTGTGACTGACCCTGATGGTCCTGCTGGCTGCTATTATGCAGGCCTTGGCTAGGGAAGGAAAGGTGATCTTCTCAGTCCCATAACCAGAAGTAGCTGAGGCAGCTGTGTTGAAATCTAACCACGGGGTCAGATACAACGATTGGGTAGGGGCTGAGAATTCCTTCCTCCCTCCTACATTATCCCTCCCTCCAGATCAAGCTGTTGTGCTGATGTGCTCCCGTCAGGCAAAGGGCACTCTCCTGACGTACCATCACTTACCACTCTACTCCGAGCTCTTCTGTGGCCCTTCGAGGTGTCCGGGTCCTATAGTGCCATGGGGATGCTAACATTGCTCTACTGCCCAGAGATGCTGTCAGTTATATGCTACAGTAACAGGAATTATCAAAGTACAAGAGGAACTTGGCATCCCTTTGTATTTACTGTTCATGATCTGGACAGAGTCAGGTAAAACTACTTTCAGGTGGAAGCCTCTGCCACTGTCTGAACAAGCACATGACTTACTTTCTTTTCTCCTTTCTTTTTAATTCCCCCAAAACCTGCCCAAAGACAGCATCATTATTTCCCAATTGTTCCACCCTCAATCCAGGAAAGCACCTTAAGCACATGCTTAACTTTTGGTATGTGAGTAATCCCGCTCCTCTTTGGCAAAGCACTTAAGCACATGCTTAATTTTGAATTTGTTCTTGAGCACAGTGAAATGTAAGCTGGTGTTTGAGTGCTCTGCTGGAGAGGAGCCAGAGCGCTCAGCACCTCAATGGCTTCAGCTCCTCAAAGAAAGCTTCAAGCAAGCTGTTAACTTTAAGTACTTGCTTAAGTTTCAGGTGTAATGTGGTATAAAGTCTTAACCTGTGAAGCCGTAAGTGAGTAATGTGGACAAATGCCAACCAGAGCTGGTAAAAGAATGAAGAAAAGGTCCCTCATTGTTCTTCATCTTTCTCTCCTTTCACTGGTATTTTGCTGTTTTTGAAACATTGGCAGCTCTCTGTATGACTTTAGAGGAGTCAAAATTGATTCAAAAACCCCAAAGTTGGTCAAGAGTTTGAAAGTGCTGATTTTTCTACCCACTCGAAGGACAATGACCTTTCTTATGACTTTGTTATGAAGTCAACATGTACATATGTTGCAGAAAATGGGTTGTGAATGTTTTTAAGGAAGTTGTGAATGCGTATGTGCATATATATGCACAAACACACATATATGCACAATATATAGATAGATATATATTTCTCTTCTCATAAATCTGAGACACTTGCTTAATAAGGGATGCAACTTTGCAAGGGTATGGAAGGCAAAAGCCAGCTGCAGTGAGCATTTCAAACAATACCTCTACTCTTAAGGCTTCCTGCCCATCCCAGCATAAGGGCATGCGTTAAACATCGCAGTGTGAAAGCTTGTCTTCTTGGTGGTTTTCAAGCTCCGGTGGTTTGTGAATCATCAAACAAGTCTCTGGCTAAGATCTGAACGTTGCCTATCTGAGCACACATGTCAGTAACATTTTACGGGGGGGCGGGGGGGTGTGGGGTGTGTGTGTAGGGGGAAATTCCGCATTTTAAGGGAAAAAAAAGAAAGGAGCAGAGGTTTAGGTCTGGTTCTCTTTAAAATATGGCAGCTGTTTGAAAGCTGCCTACAAGTTCAAAATGTTAGAAGCTGGTATTAGGAGCTCAAACCTGGTGTTAACAGAAATGAAGGGATGGATATCACGACCACATATGTGATACTGATGCAAGAGTTGATGGGAAGTCAATGAGGGAGTGCTCTTGTAACATGCTTGTAAATGATATTTAAGGTCCTCTTCAGTCTTTTGTCCATAGAGGATAGCTGCCTGCCATCCCCAGTGCATGATAAAAGGTTTTCTCCAGCTCAAGCAGTAGAGCTGAGGTGCTGGTGAAGACATTGATGAGGGAATAGGGTTGATTTCTCTTGCATGATGGCCACAGAGATGTGGAAGAGAGTTTGTTCTGACCTTTCAACAGAAATGGGAATATTCTTTTTTCTCCAAAAGCAAACAAACACAATGAATTAAGGTGAAACAAGACTTCTGTTTTAATGACTTCAGGTCGATTTTGGATATTTTTCCAAGTCAGGCCATTTTTAAAAAGAAAAATAATACCGATGGATGAATGGATATTAACAATGAAATAAAACCTTTGACAATTTTCCAAGTAAAACCTTTTCATTTTTACTATGTCAAAGCACAGCATTTTGACACCTAAGCAAACTTAAACATACATTTTTCTCCTTAAAACCCATGGTCTTGCCAAGCCTTAATTCAGCACATGATTCTGCCCTACCCAAAATGTATTTTTTGGTGTTTGTAACTGTTCTGGCAGTTCCGTTCCTACAGCAGTGGGAAAAGAGAGGACTTCTTGTAGCATTAGTTGTCCCAGAGATGTGACCTGTGGTAGGATGTGGCTGCCCTAAGGGCATCTCCTGTGAAGATGTGTCTACTATCCTTGTAGATGCGTGGAGCTGGTCCATAGCACCAGCAAACCGGTGTCAACTTGTTCATTCAAGTCTGGATCTCCATCTTCAGTGAGTTTCCTGAATACCCAGTTTCCCAGGGAAGAAGGAGTATTTTGTACATATGTTTGCTCTTAACCCCTCTTTACTGTCAGAGTAAAGGGTTAATACATCTGCAAAACAGCCAAGGCAAATGGGAGAGCCAGGAAGCCCAGGTCTTCGCTGGTGTCTGTCATTGCAGGGTCTGTCTTTCAAAGCCTATATAAATAAACTTCCTAGTAAACTCAGCAGTTTTGTCATCATAAAGGCTGGCAGCCTTTCCTGGCAATAAAATAAACCCTAATCATTTCTTCAAATAAAACACAAATAGCAGCAATGCGTTCACAGGAGGCTCTGGCTGCGTTGGCTTCTCCCCTCCCCACCCCTCCAGCCACCCCACCATGTGCGTGCCATGCCAGCCCATGATGGATGGAGGAATGCAGGGGCACTCTGCTGCTAAATGCCTAAAAGGAAACAGACCCTAGGTCTGCAACGTAAATCAGGAAAGGGCAAGGAACTCAAACGAAATAAGAAACCACTCTGATCCTCCTGCCGCACAGCTCAACCAGAGCAGAAATACTCCTGTTCCCTCCACGAATCCCAAGGATGCTTTCCTTCCCTTTCTCATGCACACCTATTGCCTTTCCAGCTCTCTTTTCCTAAAAAACAAAAAAGATCTGATTATCTATCTATCTATCTCAGGAGAAGCCTGCTTTTGCCATTTTCCCTCCCTGGTGTGGCTGATTGAAATCTATGCTTTCATATGTTCAATGGACAGCCACTGTTCCAGCAAAAGGCAAAACCTTGAGTCAAAAACTTATGCCTATAGTAAAAGGGATGTCGCATCCCTTTTCCTGTAGAAAGCTAACCAGAAAGCAAGGAAATGTGAGCAGAAAGGACTGCAGAAGTGTAAAAGGAAGAAAAAAAAGCACATCAGTCCTTCCTGCCCCTTTTGCACCTGAATCACAGCATCACTAGGGCTGGAAGATGATCCAGTCCAACCCCCTGCCAAGGCAGGGCCACCCAGAGCAGGTCACACAGGAATGTGTCCAGGCAGGTATGGGATGTCTCCAGAGGGGGAGACTTCACAGCCCCCCTGGGCAGCCTGTGCCAGGGCTCTTCCACCCTCAATGTAAAGAAGTTCTTCCTCACATTGAGGTGGAACTTGTTGTGGTTTAGTTTACGGCCATTGCGCCTTATCCTGTCTCTGGGCACCACTGAAAAGACTTTGGCACCGTCCTCCTGGCACCCGTCTTTGAGATATTTCTATGCATGAATATAAATGCCCTTCTCTTTTGAGCCTTGCTCTGCAAGATGCAACAGAGAGCAAAAAGGGAAGATGGAAATGGCAAAAGAAGCTGAACTATCCATTTTTAACAACTTAACAGGCTGGCAAATTATTTGTTTGTTTGAAGATTAGGAAATAAATGATGGGGTTTATGTGCAGATTGGTGGACATCAGATCGCATCCTGCTCTCGCACAGATTCAGTTGGTCCCCAGGGATGTGTCTGATCCATTTTCAATACTAACCCTTCCTTCTGCATGTCACATATTTAGCTGACTAGCAGCTCACAGCATATACTTGTGCATTATCTCCCTGGACTCCCAGCTCAACTGCATCTACAGTGCAGCAGAAATGGCAGCTACAACTGCTATTAAACAGCAACGACTCAAACACACTCGATCAGCATCGCGGCAGGGGGTGCTCAGTGACGCCAAAGAGCACTGTTCAGTTGTGCATCCATTTCAAAAACAAGCACAATATGGTCCAGTTTTAGTCATCTGTAAAATAGAGCTGCTGGCTCTTGTCCTAGCGCGGCGTCAGCCTCTCCAGATGATGAAAGAATGTCACTTGGGCCGGGTCTTTGGCACAGTCCATCTCCCTCTGCATTAGATCTAGGCAACAGAAGTTTTGCCAAGTGTTTTGTGTTTGGTGGAGGTGGTGGGGGGGTGGTTTGCAATGAAAATACCCAGTTCTGGAAGCTTCAGCACATTTTGCAGAAGTTTTGCAGAAGTTTCACTGAGCAGCTCAGTGAACATTGAGAAATGTTGCTCGAAACTCTGAGGACATGGGTTTCATCTGACATAAGGTCTCAAATAAGACATTGGAGCAGCTCCAGTGCCTAAAGAGGCTCCAGGAAACCTGGAGAGGGGCTTTGGACAAGGGCCTGGAGGGACAGGACAAGGGGAATGGCTTTAACCTGCCTGAGGGGAGATTGAGATGAGCTCTGAGGCAGAAGCTCTTCCCTGTGAGGGTGCTGAGGTGCTGGCACAGGGTGCCCAGAGAAGCTGTGGCTGCCCCATCCCTGGCAGTGTTCAAGGCCAGGTTGGACACAGGGGCTTGGAGCAACCTGCTCTAGTGGAAGGTGTCCCTGCCCGTGGCAGGGGGTTGGGACTGGATGAGCTTTAAGGCCCCTTCCAACCCAAACCAGTCTGTGATTCTGCGATTCTATGATTCTAAGACACTTGCCACAGTAGCCACTAACTCGCTGGCTACTGCCTAATCCCAAAACAGTTCTCCCAGTTCAACAAACTCATCCCACTGTGGAAACCACACGACACAGCAGGGCCATGGTTGTGTTTCCTGTGGGAGCATTATCCCGCTAGAATAACATCTGCAAAGAACAAAGGCTAAAAGCCTGGGCAAATCTTAATGCTGGAAAAAAAGAGTCTAAAAAGCAAAGGGAAAATGCCTTCAAAAATCCTGTGGCATTGCTAATGAAAAATAAACATCCATTTTGCATCTGCAGAGAATGGGAAAGAAAATGAAGTCAAAGCACAAGGTCTTGTTCTTATATTCTAGGAATTCTCTCCATTGAAGATTGTCAAATATTGCATGCCAACACTTCGGAGAATGACAACAGCGCCTTTAAGTGCAATGAATCAAAGCACCAGAGTCAATTTTTATGGAACCCAAACTGCTATTCTTAGAAATCAACCAGAATCAAAAAATAAACAAGTCATCAGGAAAAGAAACGTTCAAACTCGCAGGGGAGATTAACTCTCATCTGAGTGGAAACAAAAGCTCAAATGAGCCACATCGTCATTCCCACACTCCGTTAATTGCAGTATTGTTCAAGGGCAGGACCAAGTGGTTGGAAGGCTACAGAACTGAGTGTAGGAGATGGTGTTTTAAGAAGAAAAAAAGGCATAAAATAATACCTTTTCCCTCATGACTAGCTCCAGAGATGGTGCTTTGATAAGGTCTAGGAGAGCAGTGGAACAGATGGACAGGGGTGGCTCTGGGAAGCAAAGATGTCAGAAGTGCAGTAAAGAGATGGGGACAACCTGAGATTAGGAACCAAACTGTGTATTTGGAGGTGACTAAGAGGGTGCTCTACAATGTCTTAGGTCAGGAGTGCTTCCGACAGCAGAAAACTCTCTGGTTGAGAAGGCAGAGGCATAAAGAGATCTAGCTGTCGATGCATACCCAGCTCAGGCTGCAGGTGAGATATCCAAAGACAGTGAAGCTCTCAGCCAGGTTTGGTGGGTTCTTCAACACAGGACATCTACAAAGATTTGACATTCTATCCCCTGAAATGAGTAAATCATGAGATAAGATTTTAACGCCAGAGCTACCGAGTGAAAACATACTACCTGTATCTAGCCAAAATAGCTGCTTTTAATGAAGAGCAGATGCCCATGCACTTCCACCACACAAGAAAACACAAAGCAGATTGCCCTCGGCCTTGGAGGACTCTGGTTCTCAGTTTCCAGCCCTGGCTTTGGGGTAAGCATGTCAGAAAGGGGCAGCCCGCTGCCTTTGCTATGGTGGGATTCATGTTGCACCTAGACTTGCCTTGGCTTGCTCTTTTCTATGGGAATAAAAGCATCTTGGGATGGTCCCACCACCAAAGGGGGGTATTGTGTGGATGAGAGGCCTTGTAATGATCTCTGGCACGTATGTTTTGGTGAGAGAAAAGGGGATACTCATAGGCTGAAAGTTGAAGATGCTCTTTAGCAAGTATCACTGCGCATTTACCTCTCTGGAGCTGCTTCAAAATGTGAGGAACATGTTTTTCTGCAGTGAAAACCTTAATTTCACACAAGAGATCCCTAGAGAAAAGAAAGCAAAAGTCAATCAAATTTGTATTCTTTCAAAATAAAACCAAACCAAGCTGCTTGGATGAGTCCCTAAAAATTCCCACTGCAGCAGCATTGGGAAAACCAAAAAAAGCCCAGAAAACCAATTCACCCCAAATGAGCACTAAGGGGCCTCTGGTTCTTGCAGGTATATTCCGAGGGATTTCTTTTTTGGATCACACAAACACCAACAAAGTCATTAAAAGTCAGTTCTTTCCTTTTATTAGCAATAGCCACGGCTGGATGATTCAAACCACATTCACTTTGCAGAAGGGAGGTTTTGATCAAAGCATTTCTCAAATCAGATGAAAGACCATTATAAAAAATGTTCTTGCAATATGAGCCAGGAAGTGAAATGGTTGTCCAGGAGAAGAGCTGGGAATAGAGCAAGATAAAATCCACCCAAACCCCCCCCAAAACACAAGCTGATACTACAAATTACCACCTAAACAGTGCTACAAGGTAAAGAAACCTTTATAGAGGCTGTGTTCCTTAATTTGTGGCATGAAGAATGTAATTACCACTTTAAAATAGGACTGGCTCAGTCGAGTTGTGTGATCCTTCAGTGGGCTAGACCTAAGATTGCTTTGAATCTTTTCAGGCAGGTGACAGCATAGAATCATAGAATAGTTAGGCTTGGAAAGGATCTTAAGATCATCTAGTTCCAGCATCGCAGGTATGACAAGAACAGCCAAGCGTGACACAACCAGGTTCTTCAGGATGGGAACTTTCCTTCTCAGGTGTCCTCTTCCCACATTTCTAACATGGGTGGTAATTTGTTGGGGAAGCCTTTTTGATTGGAGTTGCTGGTAGAGGTAAGATAATGGTCAGGGTGTGCAAAGTTGGAGAAGAAAAGGACATGGCAGGGGGCTGGAACTAAATGATCTCAAGGTCCTTTCCAACCCTAACTATTCCATGATTCTAGGATGGGTGAGCAGAACAGACATAGGAAGAAATAACCCTAACGAGGTGGATGTTTTCCTGGTGAGAAATCCCAGCAGGCTGGTACGAAGCTCAACTTTGCAAGCGGGGCTGTGCTCAGCCTTGTGTGGTGCGTGGCTGTTCTAAAAAGTGCTTCCGTTCAGCATCTTGAGGGAATTAAACACAGAAACCTTCACCTTTGTTTATTCTAATAGCTTTTCACCCTTGTTTTGGCAGTGGGGAAGGTGCTGAGTGTATCACATAGCCCAGCTCTATATGGGTCTTGAGTTCTTTCCATCAAAAGGCACTACTACAGGGTTTCTGCGCGTGGACATATTTGCTCTGGCTTTAAACGCACTCAAGTCTAGCCATGGAGCTTAACACTGCCTAATTTACTCTGTCAAGACACCAGAGACTGACAAGAACTTGAGGCGATGAGTTTGCACTGAGCTCTGGGAGCTGGAGGCCCCGAGCTGCCTTAATTTGGGGAGACCTTGGGTATCCCTGCACTCAGGTGCTAACTGTTGCACCAGCATTGTAGGGGGTGGTGAAACCACAGTGTATTTCCACAGTCATTTTCCACCGGGACATTGGTGTGGGTATCTTTGGTACCAGCCCCCTCCACCTCCTGCCTTTAGGGAGGTTTGGGAGAGCTCCTGCTGGTGGAACAGGATCATCCAGGAGAATACTGCAAAGGCAGGAAGAAAAAGTGGGATCTTTTGCTCACAAATATCTCATGTTGTCCCATTAAGAGTTGCTGCAGGTGTGGTGTTCAAATGGCTATGCTGGGGCATAGCGAAGTATTCACCAAAGGTGTGATTTGCACCACCACATCTGTGCATTAAAACCCACTTGTAAAGAACAAAAGGCTCGTATAAATGATGATCAGCTATTCCCTGGGACAGCAGTTTCTCACTCTAAATGAAGGACATTACCCAGCACAACCACCATGGTGGTTCCTGTGTCCAAGGTCAGCTTCTGCACAGATTTCTGTGGTTTCCATCCTGAAGAACTCGATTCCAAAAGAAGTGTGATTTCAAATCAAATGGGTTTACGTCTGTGGCTTTGGTTTGGTTTTGGTTTGAATCTGATTTTTCATTTTAGATTAGTTTAATCAGTGACACAATAATGCTCAAAAGAAAACTCCAACCTGAGCAGCTACAACCTGGCTTAAAGCTGAAAACCAACCTGAAAAGAGTCAGTTTTCCTTAGTGACATGAAAAAAGTGGGATATTTCGTTACATGTTGGGAATGCAAATGAAAATCCCACAGAATGTCTATGTGCTATGTGAGTATTTCTTGTTCATGGAAGTTTCATGGCCCTCAAAAATGCTGTTTTAAATCATTTCCAAAGAGAAACTGTTTTCTAGTGAGGTGCAGTTTTCAGTAAGTTTAAGACAAATCATCTCCTCTTATTATTTTAAATCCAGAAACTCCTCCAGGGAAGTTGTTCCCTTTTTTTTTTTGAAGCAATCAAAGTACTGAGTAGATGTTCTTATCTACTCTTCCATGACAGCCATGGCCCCTGCACTGCAAGTTGCTAAGAGTGTATATGCAGAAGCCAGCTGCCCAAATGAATGGTTTCTGATTCACTAGCAATCATCCTTCATCAAACCAACCCAAAATGAGAGCAATCCCAGGCAGAGTGAACCATTTGGGTTCAACTTAAGAGAGAAACACTGCCTTGCTGTTTGGAGCAAGTGAAAACTGCATTCAAAAACTGAAGCAAAACAAAATAAGGGCATTAAAGAAGCAGAGGTGTTTTTGTGTGGAAAAGCCATAATCATAGAATCACCGAATCACATGGAGGTGCTAGGGCAGGTCCACAACCACCCTGTTGTCATCGGGCTTAGCCCTGGCTCTGATGCTTGCACAGCAAACCAGGGAGATGTTAAAGTAGGGGTGGCATTAGCTCTCTTCCTGCCCGTTGCTGGCAGAACCTCCATGTGGAATCCCCAGCACAGCCTGCACGCAGACAGCAATATTCACCGCAGCAGAGGTTTCTAACCTGAAACCTGCAGATTTTCTCCTGTCTGATGTGATATTCAGCTTCTATTCCAGCACCAGAGACACCTTTGACATGAGATTTACAGTCATAGAAATCATAGAATCGTAGAATCCCAGACTGGTTTGGGTTAGAAGGGAGCTTAAAGCTCATCCGGTTCCAACCCCCGGCCACAGGCAGGGACACCTTCCACTAGAGCAGGTTGCTCCAAGCCCCTGTGTCCAACCTGGCCTCGAACACTGCCAGGGATGGGGCAGCCACAGCTTCTCTGGGCAACCTGTGCCAGCGCCCCAGCACCCTCACAGGGAAGAGCTTCTGCCTTAGATCTAACCTGAACTTTCCCTGTTTCAGTTTGAACCCATCACCCCTTGTCCTACCACTACAGTCGCTGATGAAGAGTCCCTCTCCAGCATCTTTGTAGCCCCCTTCAGACACTGGAAGCTGCTCTCAGGTCTCCACGCAGCATCTCTTCCCCAGGCTGAACAGTCCCAGCATTAGCTCTATCCACTTAGTTCTTTGACCTGGGGATCTTTATAAGAATCCCCACTCAGCCAAATGGTTTCACCCTAGCTCTGAAGGGTGACTGTTAAGACAGGCTTTCCTCATCTTTAACCCCACCAGGAAGCACTCAGGCTCTGGGGTAACTTCAGGTTCCTACAAGTGCTATAAGAGCTTCCTGGTGGCCTGGAGCTTCAAGCCAGCACCCACCCACATTTGTGGTGCCTTTGAACTGCTTATAAATAGATCGCACTCATGCGGCTGTTTCATGTGCAACCATGGGAGCGAGGGGAAGCAGCTCAGATCTCAGGCACAATGTACAGGCTCTGGTGTCATCCCGGCCATCCATCACTGCTGAAAGCATTATGAAATCCAGAAGAGATTCTGACATGCGATTTGCTCACTCCATCCATGGCGGGGGGGGGGCCTGGGAGAAAACCAGGGTGGGTTTTTTTAGGGAAGCAAGCAAGCGAACTGGCAGAATTCCTGCCACAAGGAACGAATTTGCACACACACTTTGATCCCTTTATGATTTTTTTATTTGTGTTAGCCACATCCTCTTCGCTGCACCACTCAGCAAAAGATGCTTTAAATTAGATGAGGCTCGGAAAACACTCTCTTTGTGGCTCCCTCCCCTCCCCTAGCCTTGCCTGCCCCCAAGGCTTAGCATTGGTCTGGTAGCCAGAGCTTTGCCTAACATGAAACTGGCACAAATGAAAAGGCGGATAAATAAACGTCCAGGAATCTTGTTTGTCAGATTTAATCCATCACGTTTCCCAAACAGCCTGGTCAAAAACTTCTGCAGCAGTGTTTACATCATCCTGATTGAAAGCTACATCCGTGCATATAAATACCATTCCTGGATGGAGCTTCAGTTTCACATGAAGGCAGTTATTGTCCCGTCTGCCCTCAAACACTGAAAAAACGAAGCAACCT
Organism: Strigops habroptila; assembly: GCF_004027225.2. Taxonomy (NCBI): domain Eukaryota; kingdom Metazoa; phylum Chordata; class Aves; order Psittaciformes; family Psittacidae; genus Strigops; species Strigops habroptila. Next base: position 5,304,637 of record NC_044281.2, read on the forward strand.
GCCCTCATTCCAGCCTCCAGCACTTGTCCACTCTTTTTTCCCCTTCTTTTTCTGGTGAACGTTGACCAGACCAGTCCCAATTCTGGGACTTCCTGCTATACACAATGGGTAATGAGCAACTGGAATTCATGAGAGCATGAGGAGATGGTTAATCATCATGCTAATGAAAGCGACACAGTGCATGCACTTAAAACATGCAACCTGGTTGGGTTTTGCATCACCATCAGCCAAGTGTCTAGTACTGTGCACTGGGGCTGGGAGCAGCAACCCTGCGTTGAGGTGGAGAAAACCACCAGCAACACATGTCAAGCCAGTGCAAATGAGAGATGTTTTCCATTTCAGTGACTGGAAGAGGAAAAAACCTATCTCAGCATGAGATCAAGGAGAAGGAGATGGTCACTGGCCCTACATAAAGGCCCAGAGAAGCTGTGGCTGCCCCCTCCCTGGCAGTGTTCAAGGCCAGGTTGGACACAGGGGCTTGGAGCAACCTGCTCTAGTGGAAGGTGTTCCTGCCCATGGCAGGGGGTTGGGACTGGGTGAGCTTTAAGGTCCCTTCCAACCCAAACCAGGCTGGGATTCTACGATTCTATGGTGGTGAAGTTTAGAAAGGACCATAGAGAGTCTAACACCTTCACATGCCATGGCCACCAAACATGTTCCTTCAACAGATGGAACAGCTAAGGGACTAAATACAAAAAAGGAAAAGGAAACTGTAACCTGGTTCATTTTGTCTCCTCAAAAATGACGTTTTCTGTTTATTTCATGGGTTTCTCCTGTTAAAAGAAAATCAAACCAAACTGTACTTTTCCATTCTCACCTTCCCCATTCCCCAACGTTTTTCTCTGGCCAAAATTATTCATCATACGGATGCAAATCATCCCTGTGAGTTGCATTTTTTGTGGTAAATGGTTTCATCACAAAATGTCATGCTATGTTGTCTCATCCCACCCAGATCCACCTATTTCCATAAATTACGTGTATTTTGCCCACTCAACTCCCCTTCCAGAGTGAAGCTGATATTACAATGCACTTTGACACTACCACACAGTCCAATAACTTCATTTTTTAAGCCTCACCCTGCTTTGGTGCCAGGATGTTTAATCACATGTATTGTCCAGAGGCTGGATTTTGCAAAAGGATTGGAGACAGACATCTTAGAATGGAAAGGCTTTGAAAGAAACGGGCTCTGACTTGGTCATTCCCTTGGGTTTGGGATGGTTTCTGAGCCCTTAGCATTGAAAACCTCCAGCCCAAAAGGAAATAGCACCTGTTTTATCCAACACAGACATTTCCCAGGTGCCTCTTAACATGCCTTGGAATGAAACTAAGGCTGTTGGATGATGCAGCACAGATAAATCGGTATTTTACCTAGCAGAAAACACCCACCTCCTTCTTTGTAAGTGCTGTTAGCATCCCTGCTTCTGAAATGAGGGCCTTGCAGAGGACTAAGGCAGCGCCCTCTCAGGTAACAGCAAACCCTGTAACCTTTTATCAAATGTTTTTAATCCCATTAAAGAAAAAACAAGCGGCTGTAAACCTGCTTTTCCCCTTCCTCCTTCACCTCTTGCCTACTCCAAAGCAGGAGCTGCTTCTGGCCTCCAGATGTCAAAGCCACAAGCTCTTCCCCTTCTACTATTTTTGCCGCACTCTTTGATCTCCTGTAACAGCTGCCTGGGGAAGCAGGGGGAGGCACACGGGGCTGTGGATGCCCCCTCCAAGCCCATGGGGCTTTGCCCCCTTGCTTCCCCTTGTCCTTCCTATGGATGGGAGGGAAATCCACCCAAAAGGTGAGGTGCGAAACAGGGAGTGAGGTGGGGGTATGGCAGTGGGAAGAGGTAGGCAGCAGGGCAGGGAGAATGCAAAGAGGGAAGGGAGATGGGAAGGAAGGGTGGGCATAGCTGGGCAGAAGGAGGGCTGGAGGGCACATGCCTGAGGATTCAGCACAAAGCTGTGAGTTGGAATGGATCTTGTGTGGAGTGGGAAGGATTTTTCCCTTCTGGCACATAGCTTTGAGCTGAAGCGGGATGCACGACCTGATAGCAAGACCATCTCGAGCCATGGGGGCAGCTGGCAGTGCAGAAGACAGCAGTCCTTAGCCACTGCCTGCCTTTCCTCCACTCTAAAGAAATCTCTCCTGCTTCAGGGACATCTGATCGCCCTGGACTTTCCTTTTTACTGTACTAAGGGTTGAACACTGTAGCACTAAAGGCAGTGGAATGTGCTATATATAGCAGTGTAAGCACGGTGACATATGAATCACTCGCTACCGGAGGGATGCCTGACCTCCAGGCATCCCCAAAAGAGATGGGATTCCCTTTCAAAGGCAGCTGAGTCATGCCCAGAGCAGTGTCTCTGTTATAATTCACTGCATGATCAATGGGCTGCATCGCCCCATAGTGTCTTAGATCGACTAACACCTTGAAACCCACCCTCTCTCCACTAAAGACATAAAAAATAGATCTTTTTCATGCAAAACTATACAAGGAAAATGAAATTATACTATCAATGGGACTCATTCCTGGAGCAAAGGAAGCAATATTACAGCTAGAGAGTCAATGTCCAGTTCAAGACTCATGAATATCTTCTTTCTCCTTTCCTGCCAAGGTTTTATTGCTGTGGTGGGTGACATAAGAAAGCTCTCACAGCACAGCTTAGCTTGCCTTCAGAGACTCACTCAACAACTTCAGGCTGGCAATAGTGCTGAAAGGACTCATGTCTTGATGCTTTTAATGCCAAAGAAGATGACAAAGGCAAAAATTGGTGGTTTTAAAAACCTATGGGGATGGGAGGGGTGGAAATTGATGTTTGTGACCAAAGCAAATCGCATCAAGTATTTGCCCAGTCCCTGCATCCTGCTGAGAGTTTGCAGTGAAGAAACATTCAGAGCCTGGCTGTGATGGCTGCACAAGTGACCTACGTGTCTGCTATTACAAGTGGTGCTGGTACAGGTCTCAGGAGGCAAAAGGGCTTCAGTTCTGCCTGCAGCTTCTCCACTGCCATGCTTCCTACCTCTCTAGCCATGCTCCTTGAGCTCCATTTCTTGCCTAAAGAGGGGTCGCACCCTGGGATAACGCTGCTGATTTGCCAAGTGATGGATGCTACAGTGCGATGCCCCTTGGCTGCAAAGGGGTTCGAAGCAGCAGCAGCTAACCAAGCACTTCTCCAAAACCTAGCTCCATTAACTCTGTCTGAGCCCCTTAATACAATCCAGATGTGCCAGCAGAGATCCTGGCACAGGCCAGCTGCCATTCCCCTCTCGTGGCCAGCCACACCGCTTCCAGGTAGTGGGAATGCCCCATGCCTGCACATCTGGGCATCCTTGCTGGCCGCAGGTGGCCCAGGCAGCCTGCACACCAGTGTGGCAGAGGATGAGCTTTAAGGTCCCTTCCAACCCTATGGTTCTGTGAAACCCAAGTCAGAGCAGCATTTTGGCTGCAAAGCACTAAGATGATTTAGAAGGTAAAACACTTGAGTTTGTGTTGAATTTCCCTTTCCTCTGCTCCCCAGCACCCACCCGGCTGCCTGCTATGCCCCAGCCCTCCCTTCCTCCTCCCGCCCTGCTCCCAGCCACCATCACCTCATTGCTCATTGTGGCACCACTCAGGGTGACGACAGGCACACTTCACACGTGCCGAGGGGCTGCACAGGGAGTCCTCTGCACATCAGAGCACTCTTTGGCCACCTCCACATCCCTGCAGGAGCTTCCCTTCGCCTGGAGGGCAAGGGACTGCACATGGGGCTGCTCCATCCTCCCAGGCACCCACCACCTACCTTCTCCTGGGCATTTTGGGGTCACCACAGTGGTGTAAAGCAACTAAACTCAGTGTCAACAATGTGCAAGCAGGTGTTTCCTATCCATACATAAGTGCACATAGACACATACATACAGCCCTGCCGTGGCACTGCAACAATTTGCTGTTTTCTGTTGAAAAGCTTCAGTTTTGCCCCCAAGGCACTTGCGAAAACAAGGCCATGATACACATTACAGACAGATACCACAACAGAAATCTCCTCTCCTGCAAATACAGCGACTCTTTCCCTTGTAAACATATCAAGTTGAGATCAAAATTCACTCCCTCCAAATGAACTCCTGCATCTCCGCTAGCTGCATATTTGTGGCTGTTTAGTATTGCCAATTTAGGCATTGGCAGAAACAAAGAAGAAGTGAGTATAAGAACACATATGCTGAGAAATGCAGTGCTGAAGGGTATCCCACCCTGAATTTAAATAGTAGAACTAAAATATCTCATGTGTGTGTGTACACATATGCACATATGTCATGGCACTTAAGCAAACATTAGATCCGCAGACCACTGAGCATTTGCTTCTCCTATGTTCACATTTGGAAAAGTGCTAATGCCTTATGGGAAATGTGGAATCAAATGTAAATATTTTGTTCCAAAGCAACATAACTTACCACTGTGCTTCCCTGCCTCTTTCCTCCCTTGCAGCAAACAGCAAGTAATAACGCACCCATTGCTTCTGCTTTCTCCATGTAGAAATTACTCCTGTCCCTTTGAAACAGCCAAACTGGGAGCAGTTTTTAATCCAGGTATGGTTTTAATGCTTTACAAATCTTCAGTTCCTATTGCCTGCCTGTTGTGGAAAACAAACCAACCAACCTATCCAAGTTGATTGCCAGGAAAACCTTACAACCTTCTAACAGTCTTCTAATAGCTAAAGGGGCTGTCAAGAAACCTGTTGAGGGGCTTAGGACAAGGGCCTGTAGGGACAGGACAAGGGGAATGGCTTGAACCTGCCAGAGGGGAGATTGAGATGAGCTCTTAGGCAGAAGCTTTTCCCTGTGAGGGTGCTGAGGTGCTGGCACAGGGTGCCCAGAGAAGCTGTGGCTGCCCCATCCCTGGCAGTGTTCAAGGCCAGGCTGGACACAGCGGCTTGGAGCAACCTGCTCTAGTGGAAGGTGTCCCTGCCTGTGGCAGGGGCTTGGAACTGGATGAGCCCTACTACTGGTGGATGGGATAGCACTCTCCAGTGGGAAGTGTTTGACAACCACGGCCTTGCAGTATTGCCTCTGGGCTCCTTACTAGCTGCCTCTGCTCAGTGGGCTTAGCTTAAGCAAGGTGTTTGCACAGGAGCACGCTAGGAGATGAGAGCCAGATGAGCTAAACAAAGACAACTCAAGTGTATACATCTGCCTCAGACTCACTTTTTCTCAGTGATTTCTGTTCTCTCTAGATGGAGACAACACCATGTGGTTGCTTGCAACAGCCTTCGGAGTCAGCACTGATGGGAAGGGTGGCTTTTCTTGGACAGCCAGCAATCTCTCAGGATGAGGGAACTCCCAGGCCATAGAGGGTTAAAAGGCATGGGGGGAATATGTGCTCTGAGGATGAATTTATGACCCTTAATAAAGCTGCTGGGGGAGGAAAGATAATCAGGGCAAACTGAAAACTGTTTCAGCATTTGCATTCCTCCACCTTCCGTCCTAGAGGCAGGGAGATATTCTGCCTCATGTCCTGCCAAGAAAAGAAATGGCTGTAAAACTGCTGATATCATTTTCAGTTCCTCCCCCCATTATGAATCTGCAAACCTCATCCCTGCTTCCCTCTCCAAGAGTAGGGAACGGTTCGGGTTAAATGAGCGTGGAAGTTGGAAAGCCTGGAATTGGAATCATTTCCCTGCTGGCCTTCCAGGGGCTCTGACGGGAAAAGCCCCCAGGCACAACCGGAGAACAAGATCTCCTGCCAGAGCTTCTTCCACTTACACCTCCTGGTGCTTCACCTCACGGGGTCTGCTTTAGCACTTAGGTGGTGGGGCAGAGCCAGGGAGAAGGTTGGTTTTCTCTCTTTCAGCTGCTGTAAATGGAAGATGGTGGCACCTTTTGAGCACAACCCTTATGCTTGTGCCTTTCAGGCTTGAATATGCTTCAAGATAGGATTGGGAAGCCCAGAGGAACTGAAGGATGCTGAGTAAGTACAGTTATGCTTCAAAAGGCAGAGGAAGGTTTCCAAGAAGCAAATGTGAGGAGGAAGGGATGACATGAGGAAGGGGGATGCACAGGGAGCTCATCTCTGAAAATTCAAGGCATCCACAGAAATACTTGAAGGAAGCTTGGTCTGTGCTATCTTTGCAAAGTCTGTTCCCCTGATCACACACATAAACTGAGCTGATTCAAACAAAGGGCAGCGTAGCTACAGAGATCATTGAATCACAGAATGGTTTGGGTTGGAAGGGACCTTAAGACAGCCCTTTCCCCTGTCATGGCATGGCTACATGGTTTCCTCGCACTGACAGAAGGAGCCTGCAGCAGAGGTGTGTGTAGGACCAGGCTTCATAAGCACAACTCTGCCTGTTAAGCACCAAACCAGCCTTCTCTCCAGATGAATAGGAGGCAATTCCAACACTCTGGCAAAACTGCTTGGAGAGAGGCAACAGAGCCCCAAGGCTACCCCTAAATCTGTCATACAACACGTCCTCCTTCCCTTCGCACTCACGTATTGATATTGTTGGGGGAAAAAAACCAAAAGCAGCCGTGGCTGTCCCTGTAGGTCCCAGAGGAAATGGTTTTATAGGACTCTGGTGGATGCAGAAAATAACTTCCACTTAACGGCCGGCGCTGGCTCAGCATTTGCTGGCCCAAGACAGATCAAACACTTCAGTGCAATTCCCAAGTTATTGGTCCTCCAGCTCAGAGGTTCCCAGCCAAATCTTTATCCTCTGCCTCTAAAAGCTGGTTCTACTTTATATTCAGGAATAATATCCCTAAAAACACGTATTTATGACTGAGCAATACTTTCCTCACCTCTGCAAAAGCCCAGCACCCGGCTGGAGGCCAGGACACTGCAGCATCTCTTGCAAAGGTGCAGAGCATTTGTGTCCAGACCCCTCAACACCTTGGGAGTCAGCCCCAGCCTAGCACTGCTGCCTTTGCGAACCAGCTATTGGGACACAGGATCTCCAGCAACACTGTTTAATTAATGAGCGTCTGCACAACACATTTTCAGCCCTCATGACCCTGCATCTCTCGTTATCCAACGTGTATGGATGGGACTTGGTCCCCCAGAGCAACCCAGCTTTCAAATGGACATTGCATTTTTATGCACACTGCAGAGCTTTAGAAACAGCACCCAAACTAGACGAGAAGAGCAGATTAACCTTGGTGGTGAAAACCTTCACGCTTTGGAAAAGGCCATGTGCAGCCCAGAAGAAGGAAAATGGCATGAGGAAATGGGAAACTCTCACCCAGAAGGAGCTGTGCTAACAGCACCAGCTGGCTCTGCTCATCCTTTGATAAAGTCCCATTTTTTCTCCAAAAGAGAAACTTTACTAAGGGATTTCTTTTTTTCTCTCCTCCACCCCTTCCCTGCCCTTTCCTTCTGTCATAGTTCTGGCATGGTGTAAAGGAGAACAGATGTAGCAGACATAAATGATGGATGAAAGAAAAGAAAAATAGAGGAGGGTAAGAAACCACTCAGCTTCACCATTATATCCCCATGCTAAGCCGTCCTCTCCTTCCATCCCCATCCAATGCACATACCTCAGAGTGTTAAGGGGAGCAGAGTACACACAAAACCTGTGCCAAAGGGTGAAGGATTCCCATTATAAAGTTGAGCTCGTGTTCAATTAAGGAAATGAAGAGGAACCAATTCATTACGTATTCCATGCTAAATTGCTCTTTCCAGCCAATGCCTAGAGAAGCCTTGGAGAAGCCACTGGTCTTGGTTGTCCCAAGGAACATAATCAGCCTCCCAAATAGACATGGCCATTTGTCAAAGCCAAGGGAGGAAGAGTTCAGGAATACATCAGTTTTATGCTGATTGCCTGTAGGAGAAAAGAAATGAAAGAACTGATGTCAATGTCTTCCAGTGTGAAGTTTTAAAAATGTCTGATTTTCTGTTTCCAAAATCACATTAAAGTCATCAGCATCAGAATTAAACCACATTTAGTCAACCAGTATCTGTTCAAGCACCTCCTGCCTACCACCAGACTGTTGGCAAGCTGCAAGAAGGGGTCTGCCCCAAGCAGGTCGACAAGCTGGGAACCAAGGGGGACCTTGGTGCAGGTGTGTCCCACACTAACAGCATGGGGTGCAGAGCAGGGTGCTGGCAACAGGGTCCACCAGCAGCCCCACACAAGGCAAAGGGATGGACCACATTGGAACACAGCCAGGGGTCCAGCCTGGTCTCTGTCTGAGCACATCTATGGTGCAAATCTTGGTGACAGCTACCTTGTGTCCAACTCCTCCACCGCTCTGGCAGATGCAAGGGCAAGAGGTAGACTTTCTTTGCACTGAGTCTCATTACCTTGCTCATGGATGAAAGCTTCTGGAAGTTCACTTCTTGCATCCAGCTGCCATTTATCTGTGTCCCTCCCACAGAGCCAGCGGAGTTTATTGTTTTTAACCTACTGTTGGATAATAAGACAAATGTCCACACTGGGTCTTGTTTTGAATAGATCTAAACTAGAAACAAATGTATAAGATGGGATGAATGGATGCGGAGTGTGAATGTTCCAGCATGTCTGACTAAAGCAAGAACGAGCAGCTAACTCCCATTCGATTTTTTTGAGGGAGATGCCTTTTAGCTGGGAAATGGAATTACCCCAGCAAAGGACAGGGGTCCTTGAAGTAAGACATGATTCCTATACGGAAGAGTGAGAAAACATAGCTGAAAACATACAAAATGCAAGAAAAGAGGTGTTTGCCTATTGCCTCTGCCTCCTAGCTTGGTCCCCTGAGGTGGGCTGAAGCATTCAGATGGGGAACAGGAGAACAGGACACCCCCTCAGTGAAAGCTGAGTTAATTCTGGAGGAAGGACATGTTCTTGGATGCCTTTGAAAGGCCAAAGCAGTGTTCCTGAGGTGGTGCTTGATCAGAGATCAGAACCACCTAGGGAAAGAAGAGGAAGAAAACAAACCAGGGGGCGAAGCGTAGCAGCAGAGGAAGGTAGGGCGAAGATGAAAGGAGAAGGGCAGGTTCAGAGAGCCACTGAGCTGCCTCTGGAGCCAAGGAGCTCTCCTGTTGGGTTCTGTTGGGTCTCCCTCCACCATCCCAGCACACGTGTGCATCTGTTTGCACAGCTGACTGTCGCTGACCCCGGCTGCTCGGAGCGGTTGGTGGGCTTAAGCGGTGCTGGTTCCTTACTGCCTGGGGTGCTCCTGGGGGCTCACCAGGGCAGCCCCCAGCCTGTGTGTGGTCAAGGTGCTGCCTTCCCTCCCAGAGCAAGGGATTACAGAGAGCACAGCTGAGGAACTCAAAATGCACCAGAAGGAAGCAAAATGGGAAGTGGGGAATGCAGTGCTGCAACCACCTGGTGCACCAGCACTAATCAATACAGTCCATTTTATATTAGTATTTAATGCCTGTCCCAGCAGTCTATACTTTCTACAGCTGAAAAAGGCAACCAGATCACCCCAGCCTACCCCAGGCTAGCAAAAGCAGGACAGAGGCAAGTTATCATGCCACAGGAATGCAGGGTTTGTCACCCCATCCATCATCTCTTTATCAGGGACTGTAGTAACAGGACAAGGGGTGATGGGTTTAAATTGAAACAGGGGAAGTTCAGGTTAGATCTTAGGCAGAAGCTCTTCCCTGTGAGGGTGCTGAGGTGCTGGCACAGGGTGCCCAGAGAAGCTGTGGCTGCCCCATCCCTGGCAGTGTTCAAGGCCAGGTTGGACACAGGGGCTTGGAGCAACCTGCTCTAGTGGAAGGTGTCCCTGCCCATGGCAGGGGGTTGGAACTGGATGAGCTTTAAGGTCCTTTCCCACCCAAACCGTTCTATGATCTCTTGCACACAGGACTGGGGACTGCCATTTCAGGAGAAACATCTGATACTGGGCACGTGTCTCCATCTCTTCCAAGCTCTCCTATTAGCTTCTGACTGCCTGGGGCTTTTGATCAGCAGGTGTTGTTAGTATTTAAGCCACTGTTCAGAGAAGAGCAGAGTACAGGCATCACCTTTTTTCCGCCTACTGTGAAAATCCCCATCTCAGTCTCCACTTTGGAGCTGATGAGTCCGAATCTCAGCAGCCTTCATTCGCTATTGCTTATTTTATTGGCAGGAACTGATGCAGCAAAGCAGGACGTGCTGGAGGACTCCAATCATCATTAAATACTCCTGCAGACCAGAGTTACCTTCTGAGTTCAGAAAATAGTCAAACTCAGGAGGTCACAGTGTCACCCTCTGTGACGTCCTGTCTGAAACTCCTCTGGCTGTTTGAATTTCCCTTGGCATATTACCCTGCCCTGAGAGCTTTACTTCGCTTGGTAGGTTTGGCATCTTTTATGTGCTAGTTTTGGAGGATTCCAGAATATGTTTCTGATTTTGGCCATCTTCTTCTTCTAAGTATTCATATTTTCCTTCCAGTCACTGGACTCATTCCCATGCTGGCTGTAGGCTTCAACACCAATAGCCATTTAATTCAATCTTCCCCTCTTCCAGGAGCACCTTCTCATAACACTGCCCTAGTAGTGCTGCAAATTCATGGAAAATACAAACTTGGAGGAGTTTTGACTTATGGAAAGCACCTTCAAATACATCCCTGTGTATGCTTCGTACCATAAATGCTTTCTCTCCCTCTTCCATGAAACAGAAGGTCCCCCATAACATGTGCCTGATAGGACACAGGCCGATCCCCAGAAACTCAGAAGGCTAAAAACCCAATTTTTCTCCCTGGAAAGTTGGGATCTGGCAGCCTCCTGCAGTGGGATAGCGATGTTAGAGCAGAAGGGATCTCCTGATCTGAACAAGTCTCCCCTATTTTGGACCAGCCAAGGATTTACCTCTGCAGCCTCAGGAACCAAGGGAAGTCTGAAGGTCCCAGCAAGGAAAGAACAAGAAGGGATGTGCCTACCAGAACACGAGAAGATAAGAAAAGGCTAGAAGAAGAAATAGGTTTTCCTGAGCTTGACAAATACTCCAGATTCCTTTCTTTTCTCCTTTGGGATTGAACTCAACATTGCCCAGAAAATGCGTCATGTCAAAATCGACTGTCTTCTACTGTTAGCAAATAAGTAACACCTAAGAAACAGCAGGCTTAGTTGCAATGAAGGGTGTCTAATTTGGTCTCCCTGTGCCTTACAATGTGATGATGAGGTTCCTCCTGCCCTCAGGCCCCTGCTGTACTTAGTGCTCAGGCTCCATCCAAACCCCACGAGGCTCTCTCAGGACAATGACACTCAGTCCCTCCACTGCATGAGGAAATGTTTGCACGGATGTCTGCACTCACCCTGACTTCAGTGCCAGTTTGCCAGTAGATAACTTGGGTCAGAAGCTGATATGCATGGAGCAGGGAGGACATTGCTGCTGGCCCTTGTATGGACAAAATAGAGTGCAGTAGAGAGACGGAAAGGGAAGTTCTGAGTCCCACCTAAGTAAACCTTAGGCTGCAGCTGGCTAGAAACCCCACTCCGAGAGAGAAAGGACCTGCACAAAGGAAGAAGTGAGGGAAAGAGATTTCTGAAGGCAAATGCAACACTCTTTTCAAGTCAAGTACAACCAAATTCTTCCATGTGCTCTAACAAGCAATGGGAAATTCCACAGCTGGGCAGGGTGAGAGCAAATTGTACACGTTGCCAATCACAACTATTCTCCCAGTTAAGTGGAGACACAGGCAGATTGGAGATACAGAAGACTACTGAAGATAAACATACACCGTTGGTTGCTTATAGCCAGTGCTTCGGCAGCCTTGAAACTGTTGGTGTCTCCAAGGAAATGCTTTGCAGAATCTAAACCTGATGTTCACCACCCAGACTCCTACAAAATGTGAAAGAGCGAATGAGTACAATAAGCCATGCTGTGAAGGAGTGAAAAGGTGCATATACCAGATTGCATTAGCTAAAGGAAAAGGTTGATTGCTCTGCCTTGTTGCCTCTGTGAAGGTGGGGTGTGCACACAAACTGAACCTTTTGTCTCATCCTCATGGCACATGTTCTAGAAAACCAGGGTTTGCAAGGCAAAAAACCTCAGTATGACATGACATAACAGTCTCCCAGACCACCTCTAAACTTCGACCAACCAACTGATAGAGTGGTTAGGGTTGGAAAGGACCTTAAGATCATCTAGTTCAAAACTAGATAATCTTAATCTTCACTAGTTCCTAAATAACTTTATTTAGGACATAAATAAACCTTTCTTCTTGTAAGATAGCATTACTCTGTCTCCTCCCCTTCAGCCTCAAGGGGACAGCTCTCACAGAGGCTGTGCAACCCTCCCAACGTACATTCCTCTCCCCAATCACCAGAACTCACCATCTTCCCTTCTAAACCTTGAGCCACTTCTCTGAATGGAAAAATAAGATACTTGCCAAGTGAAAAAAGTACCAAACGAGGAAAGTGATGTGTTATTCCCAACAGGGGAGTACTTCGGAGCAGGGGGAAGCAAGGGATGCTATTAGAGAAGGTAGCTGATGGGGACCCATACGAAAACTTCCCAAAGAATCTGCCTTAGTGGCTTTTCCCACAGGATTACACAACACTGCACAATAAAAACAAGGAAATATCACATCTTGCCTCAGGCACCCCCCTCCCTGCACCTTTCCTGATGATATGTTAAGGCACCACTCAGTTTTCCAATAGCAAACCAAGGGAAACCTTCATTTTGGACACCTGGGGTCCAACACAAGGCATGTTGAAAGCAAAAGGAAAGCTCTTGCATCCATATAAAGGCATCACTGGGAGGCTGCATTAAGAACCTGAATCTGCTATTCCTGTCTGCTCTATTGAAAGGTTTCTTTGCCCTCTGTAGGTCTGCACCGTGCAGCCCAAGGTATTTATAGCATTGGGTGAAAGTCAGATGAATTTCAGTTGTTTCCCATTTGTGTTTAAACAAACTTTGGGCTCTTCTTTAGGGTGAAACCAAAGTACAAAGGAAAACATGGGGAGGTGAGGAGAAGGCAGAGAGGGAAACCAGATAAGCTGAAATGAAAACAAGTGGGTTCTTTCCTGAACACAAACCACTCACCTTCACTCATCCAAGACCCTCTCCACACCAGCCTGTAGCACAGAAATCATAGAATCACAGAATCAAGTAGGTTGGAAAAGACCTTTAAGCTCATCAAGCCCAACCATTCCCAGCACTGCCAAGGCCACCACTAACCCATGGCACTGAGGCCTCGGCTACACGGGGTGTGAACACTTGCAGGGACAGTGACTCCAGCACTGGCCTGGGCAGCCTGTTCCAGTAACACAATAACAGAACAACCAAGGCTCCAGCCATGTTGCCTCAAGACATGCCAGTGGATAGGACATACTTTGTGTTGACCACTAGAAGTTCTAGTACCCATGTAGTAGTAGAGAACAAATGGAGAGAATTTATAGTGCCTAACACTGAACTTGGAACTGAGCTTCAACATGGTTTCAACCACATGCAATTAGCTCAATTAAAGGATTTTTGCCTTTTCAGGGCCTGGTTAAGTCCTGCCTGCATTTTAATAGAGAGGATAAACTTGTGTTGCCAGCAGATGTTGCCACTTGTGCAGCAGGGTGTAGTCTGGGGCCACATATGCTTGGAGAAGTTGCGTGCTCAGGCTATTAGCAAAGGCAGGGAAAAGGTTCGCTCTAAAGATGAAATGCATTAAAGAAGCTCACATGCTTTCTGCTCACGCTGTGCCAGGCAGCAGTAAATGTGACCAGCTGAAACTGCATCCAAGAAAGAAAAGCAGGGACTGGGGACACACACACACACACACACACACACACACACACACACACACACACACACACACACACAACTGCTGGAATCCAGGATTCTTTAAAAAGAAAACAAAACCTGGAAACATTTGCCGAGTGAAACCAGACTTTGGTGATTAGTTTGTAATTATGCATGGTTGAAGGGACAGAAAAACCTCCACTATTTAAATGTGCTTACTCAGTTGTTTGTTGCTAACGGTGATGGTTAATAGGAAAGAAAAGGAAGCAATGTGTAGAACTGACATCCAGTGTCTGCCTCCTGCATTAGTTCCCAAGTCGACCACGGTCTTATCGCTATGGGCCTTGTGTGGAGCTGGAGGATTATGAAATACATTGCCCTGCTGTTGGCATGGAGAGCCAAGAAAAAAGCACATTTCTTTCTCATTTTCTTTAATACCTACATAAAAGAACGATCCTGGATGCTCTGAAATGGCTCTGTACAGCTTTGAAGTTCTGCCTTCGATCTGAAAGAGATCTCAGGAAGCCCAAGTATGTTTGTGAGCAACAAAACTTGTGCCTTGACAAGTCCAAAGCAGGATACAAGGACTCAAGCTTCCCTTAATGCTCCCCCCTCTGCAGCCTTGTCTGTGAATATCCAAGGAAAACTATTCTGCAGACTCCCCAGCTGGGAAAAGGTCTCACACTGCTCTGCACATCTCCTCTGGTCACCAAGAACAATTTCATGGATAAAAAGAAAAAGGTTGTGAGCTTTCCCTTATTGGCGAGGATAAAATCAACACTTCCTATTGGTAAGATCTTGCATTGTCTGCTCAAGCAGCAGAGACAAGCCAACAGCACTCCACACATCAGACATCTTCAACCACAAATGTACCAGCTTAGACAATAGTCGTGTTGCTTTAGGAGGTGACAGATTTTGTCAATGTCCATCAGTGATTTAGGGACACACATTCCCCTGACACGTAAGACACTGAAGTACTGCTGAAAACGCCTATCCAAGCAGGAATACACAAGTCAAAACTGTGGCCTGTCAAATAGTGGCCTTGGACTGGATCAGACCAAGACCAGGTCCCAGAGATGATGTCTCAGACATGTCTAACAGTGGTATGGTGCTTCCTACCACCCTCTTGGTTCCTGGAGGCGCAGCTGCTGCCTGAGGCTGTTGCTGTTTCCTGTTGGAAGCCACCCAAGCTGTGAACAAAAATCATGGGTGGGCATTGAAACATCCAAGGCAACGAGACCTTTTGAGTTCCTTCCTAAACGTGGGAGCATCACGCATGGAGCTCCTTTGTGTTACCCAAGACAGCAGCACTGACTGATGTGACAGAGGTCCCGTACCCTTCCGGAGCAGCAGTGGGAGACTTAGAAGCCTAACTCAGGATGGGTTTGGGGTTCCCTGGAGAAAATGGATGTTGGGAGAAATGCTGCAGGAGCCCTTCAAGACTTAGTGGGACAGTAGATGCTGACTGCAGGAGCAGCAGTGGCTTTGCTTGTCCCTACCCAGGGGACAGGGCTTCCTGCTGGGGTGGCTGTTGCACCAGGGATGCTCCATCTTTCTAAAATGTTCCAGACCCATCCTGACTGGTCAGAAAGATCTCATTCAGGCTATACCTGCCAAAGGGGCATTTTGACAGCATTGGCATTAGCTGGATTTATAGAGAAGCTTTATCTGTTGCCTGCAATTCTAATTTGTGCTTCATAGGCCATAAAACTCCAAGTTTTCCAGGCAGGGGGAAAAAAAAGAAGTGACGATTGACTGTTACTGCTGCTTCTTTTTTTTTTTCCACTAGAGCTGTTCCTTATGCAGTTGTAACCAAATAGTAACCAAACAGGCTGCCTAATGGCCAGTGCTGTTTATTCCAAACCAGGATGGTTTTCCCATTTGTAATTCAAAAACCATAGGGTGTAACTCTCCTCGCTTGGCGTGAAGCGTGTTTGAGCTTCTAGGACACTGTTTCTGCCTGAAGAAGGATCCGTGAGAAATAAACTGGTGAATGATGTGTTTTTTAAAGGCATCTCCAGCCTAAGCTGCAAACCAGCCATTTGTTTCCCAAAGTGAGTATTTATTAGATTCTGTGCAGTTAAATCCTTTTTACTCCCACTTACAAATCCATTTTTCTTACCCCATGCAGGGATAGGCTTCCATTTATACTTGAAATTGGGTTTTGAAATAAGCTTCATCACTACCAAACCCAAAGGAAACCACAGAATTACAGAGAACTGTTAGCCTGGCTCATTTTGTGTGAGACATAGGATAAAATCAGAACAAACTCACTATCAATCACACTGAAATCTGGCTGCCCACATTAAGTGCTGCCTCTGCTTTCCTCTAAGGGAGTGTTATCAGACCACCCAACCCACCACACGCCAAGAATGCTGAGTTTCACCTCCTGAGATGCTGCAATTTGGGGGTTGAGGAACAAAGTTCCTCTCCCTTCTTATCGAGGAGAAAATATAGCAAAGCATCTTAAAGCTTGCAAATTCGTTGCAAAGCTTCAGGAACCAAAAGGAAAGGGGAAGGCGGGGGGTAGAGGGAGAGACACACAACAGAAAAGAGAGGGTTTGTAAGGTGTGGGTTCTTCCATATTCCTATGATTTCTGAAAGCCTGGGAAACGTTGCCATGCTTACCTTGCAGAGTAATGTCATTGTGGGAGAAAGCATTCAGGTTCTGGAGTATTATTTAGTGCAGGTAAGATCTGGGGTTGGGTTTTGCATTTCAAGAAAGGTGTGGAACAATGCAAAGATGCAAAGGCTCAGGAGAAGAAAGCCATCATTTCACACAGTGGTACCTGCAAGCCAGGTCTGGATCTCCCCCCAGCTATGGGAAAGACCCTGTGGAAAGGACGAGCTCAGTAGGTGTAAGATGATGTAAGGGATTTAGGGAAGCTTTCTCCTGAGGAACACCAAGAATTGGAGTAAAAGGCATGAGAAGAGGGTGGGTTTACTGGGGAGGAGGTTCAACGCACATCCCTGGGAATAGGTTAGATGAGGAACGCAGTAAGTGCGCAGGCTGGGGTGGGATGGACTGGGCAGGAGCACAGGCTCCAGCCCAGGCATGGCCCAGGGGAGCACAAAGCATTTTGGCAAGCAGCCCCTCCTCAGGAGCCAAAGGGCAGAGCAGGGAAGCTTCCTTGCAGCCCAATTACCTCGGCAGCAATCTAAAAGATATTCCCATTGCCTGCGAAGCCGTGTGCCAAGTCTGGTATTTGTTTGTGTCTGTGTTTATTTCTCAGAGAGTTTCTTTCTCTGCACCCCAGGGAACTGGCTGGATGCAAGCTCTGGCCTTCTCATGGAATAAGAATTAACTCCTGGATCTTGGCAGCACCAGTTGACACCAGCTCCTGCTGAATCGCAGCCTGGCAAAAGTCCCATAAGCCACAAGACAACCAAAAAGCAAATGCTGTGTGCTTCCTATCTGTCAGGAGATCCAAAATCCCCCAGAATGACAGCTCTCTGTCCCGTGGCATTGTGTTGCAGAGGGGGATTTGGTGCACTCCCACAACAGACAGCATCATCCAGACCACTGTGAACTTGAAGGGCCCATGATTCCCAGCCCCTTATCAAATCTGAAGGTGAATAAGGGAGCAAGAAACAAGAGTGAAAGGCGCAGTCCTGGCCCAGGCACTGAAATCAAATTGTTTGCCCAAGCCCAGTTTTCCGCTGGGCTTTTAAATTCCTAAAGTAATTAAGATCTTCTGGTACAAACTGGTTTTGCTCCTCCACTGGACCACATGCACGAAGGGAGGCTCTGACCCATCCTTTCAGGGGCTACTTCTGTTTGAAGATAGGGTGAGTAATGGCTGAAACATGTCAGGACTTCAACATTTTGGGGTAGTTTGGTAAAAAAATCCTTTCTCCCTTCCCCACTGGGGATAAACCAACGTCAGTGCTTCGGGAAATGAATCGCTGGTCTTGGACTTCCTGCATCCCTGCATCACGCATTCCTGCCAGCAGTGAATCACACACAACAGACATGGCACTTGCCCACAGCGATCCAGCCTGGACCTGGGGAAGTCTGGGCAGAGAGGGGGCAAAAGTGACGTGAAAGGAAAAACCTGAGTCACTGAGAAAACAGGTCTGGAGGCTCCCAGGCTCATGGGACCTAAGCGCTGCACATGCCTGAGCCACGTTAAGCCAGAGAGCTCGCTGCTCTATCCACTTTCTTGTTGTTGGCTATAGAGAAGGAAAATAGGCAGCTTTAGACACTTCAAAGACAAAATGCCAATGCACTGATGCACCTTATCATGGCCTTTCAATACCTTAAGGAGGCCGTCGAGAAACCTGGAGAGGGGCTTTGGACAGGGGCCTGTAGGGACAGGACAAGGGGAATGGCTTGAACCTGCCAGAGGGGAGATTGAGATGAGCTCTTAGGCAGAAGCTCTTCCCTGTGAGGGTGCTGAGGCGCTGGCACAGGGTGCCCAGAGAAGCTGTGGCTGCCCCATCCCTGGCAGTGTTCAAGGGCAGGTTGGACACAGGGGCTTGGAGCAACCTGCTCTAGTGGAAGGTGTCCCTGCCTGTGGCAGGGGGTTGGGACTGGATGAGTTTTAAGGTCCCTTCCAACACAAACCACTCTGATTGTAAGAAACATCAGGATTATCTTCTTGCAAGCAGCAGATGCTGCAGGCAGGAGTGGGGCTGTAGACATGAAATGCCAACTGCTCAGAGGCCAAACAGGCACTCAAGCAGCCAGGGCTGTTTAGCTAGCTCCATCTAGTAGCCTAAACCTCATTTTAAAGAGAGGTGGTCTCTGGAAGAACACAAGATCCATCTGATACGTAATCTAATCTTCTAATGACATTCATGGCATATAAACTGTTTTCCATGGAAACCTATCTGCAGGATGATATGCACGCCAGATGCCTTGATTTGATTAGCCCATATAATAGCCTTAGTTATGTTTAAACATCTGACCCATGCTAACAAGACTGGGTACTTCAAAGCTGGGTGAATCATTTTTCATACCAGAGAAAAGGAACATCAGGAGAGCCAAATTTACAGTGGACATCCATTGATGTCCTGTTTGCCTGCCCAGTTACCAGCTTCACTGACCTTGGCAACGAATGCATCGCCAACTCCTTCCTTTCAAACAGCAGGATGGTGTTGTCCAAATTCCTACTGGATCCTGAAGAGGATCACATATGAAAGTACATCCAACCAAGGCTGCCCAGCCAATCTGTGCTGGTTTGGAGTGGAGCGATGCATACTCACCATGGTTCTGTAGCATTTTAAATGCTCTCGGCTAGGAAGCAAACACAAACATGCAGCAGTTGACACCAGCACAGAGCTCCTTTCAGTGTTATGCAAGCCTAAATGCACAAATAACTTCTAACTGTCCTACTTTTTTGTCTCTTGATAGCACAGGATTATGAGATTCATATTTACCTGCACCTCATTTCCTTTGGCCTCTCTCGATGTGCAGATACACACACAGAGTGAAGAGGAATAAAGTTCATGCACCAGCAATGAGAACAGTAAAACTTCCTAGTGTTGTTTGCATTGGCACAATGGGCTTTGCTGACATTTTGGCACCATTTCCAGTCTACAATGCATTAAATATGTAGGGTTATCACTACACTGAAAGTTTATGGACTAAACCCAAAGTTCACTGAACACCCAGCAAGAACAACTCCCAGCAAGAGGGACCAGACACTATCTCAGGCTACTGAGTTAAAAGTCATTCTTAACTTCAAGATTTCACAGCTGGCCTTTAGGCTATAGCTCTGAATGAGGAGTGATGTGGACAGGACACTGTGG
Source organism: Strigops habroptila (assembly GCF_004027225.2). Classification (NCBI taxonomy): domain Eukaryota; kingdom Metazoa; phylum Chordata; class Aves; order Psittaciformes; family Psittacidae; genus Strigops; species Strigops habroptila. The sequence goes on from NC_044281.2 coordinate 5,323,999, forward strand.
TATTGTGCCATGAAGGCCATGGAGGTGGGTGCTGCAGCAGGCAGGGAAAGAGCACATGAAGGCACAGAGAGAATCACAGAATCATTTAGGTTGGAAAAGACTTCTAAGATCACTGAGTCCAACCATGAAACTAACACTGCCAAGCCCATCAAGTCCAAGGTGACCCACCTCCAGGCTGGTGGCAGCCATCAACTAAGGTAAAGAACTTCTGCTTTGATGCTTTGGCTTTAAGAAAGTTTGCACTAGTGGAGGTTGGTAATTATAAGTACTGATAATAGTAGTGGAGCTAGGGTAATTGGAAACTTCTGCTTTCCTAAGTAGTATTTATAGGAGGCTTTATGGGTTGCTTTGAGGAAGGTAAGGACTCAAACACCTCTAAACAAGAAGAAAATCTTACAATATGGAAGCAAAATTCCTTTCCAGCTCAACAAGAAGTATCAGGAGGTGCATATCCAAGTGTTAGTGTTGAGATGTGAGGAAAATCACTGTTAGACAGCCACAAAGGTTTAAAGACTGCACCATCTCAAGACAGAGCCAGGCTTTCCATGCCCCAGAGGCTTTGTCCTACTCAACAATGAAGTGCTGCTTAGAGATGCCACCAGCACATCACCAAGGCTTCATTAGTCATCTGTGCAGGACGGCACCATGCTAACATGCCCTGGACTGCTCTTCAGAGCATCTACCCACGAATCTTGGTGATGTCCAAGAAACCTCTGAAAACATGCTTGGGATCTACTCCAGCACCCAGCCTTTAACCTCATCCTAAGACAAAGGGTGAAGAAAGGGGAACAAAGCAAGAACTCTCATTTGAAAGAAAAGAATGATTTAAACATATTCATTTGATGTATGTTCCATTCAAGACCAAGCTGCAGCTACCATTAGTCATTTGAAAATCTAACTTGAAAAACCAAATCAAATACTGCATTTACTGCATCATGAGACTTTCCACTATAGATAATGTCATAGAATAATGTGGGGAATGAAATAAGGGATGATTCTATCATCACATTCCAACTTGCAAACAAAAGCAGGCAAAGAAAGGCCAGAAATACCCACACAAACCCAGCAATAGCCACAAAAGCCATCACCCCACTCCCTGTGCCTCCTGAATCTTCCGTGCCTCCAAAGAGTACCACAGCTCGTGATGCTGTAAGCGACACCATGCCATGGAGCTAAGAGCCCTCAGTGCTTTTAAAGCAATTCCTTCATTTAACTTCCAATTTATGAAGGCATTTTCCCATCCTTCAACTCTCATTTGCTCTGAGGAAACGCAGACCCTGCTTTGCAAAATGTTAAATAAATGGATGTCGCCAAATTATTAGAATTAAAGGCAAGTGCAGAGTTGGCCAAGAGAATCATGGCTGGAAACCAGCTCCCAAAATTCCCTCAGCAGCTTTCAGATGGTTGTGGCAAGATGCCATCTGAGAAAATCACCTCACCCTGGTATGTTTGGAAAGGTTAGAGAAAGCCTGTGCCATGGGGAGGGGACTGTGTACAGATCGTACATCATCCTGCTACCTTCTGGGGGATGGCTGAAGACATGAATCAAACCACCATGGTTGTCCTGCTCCATCTTGCCCATCTTGGCTTTATTTTTCTCTCTGATTTCCTAATGCCAAAAGCATCCTATGGGAGTATTTGGGGATGCTTGTTCCTGGGGCTCACAGGTACGCACTACCTGCCTTCCCTTCTCGCATGAAGCTTTCGGCCAATTTTACTTGTGGTAACTCACAGCCTTCACTGAATATACATTTGATGGAAAATGTGAATTTCCAGCGTTTCACCTGTAGATTTTGCCCAGAGAAGCTGTGGCTGCCCCATCCCTGGCAGTGTTCAAGGCCAGGCTGGACACAGGGGCTTGGAGCAACCTGCTCTAGTGGAAGGTGTCCCTGCCCGTGGCAGGGGTTGGAACTGGATGAGCTTTAAGGTCCCTTCCAACCCAAACCATTCTTAATTCTATGATTCTGTGATTTTCACCATTGTGCAGAGGGTTTGGCTTTTCTTGGTGCTTTTCTTGGACTTTTTAGTACCTTTAAAGGAGAAAGGTCGTGGCCCACGTGAGCTCCTGGTCAGGCACACTCAGGCTGGCCCATTTTCTGTTGGAAGGATTCATCATGCCTTTTACAAACACCAGATGCTCAATGCTGGGAAAATAAAGCATACTTTCCAGTAAACAAAAGCAGATTTCATTTGTCTCCGAAGCATAAACACCACAAAAAAAGAATAGTGAAAAAAGTGCAAAACAGAACAGTACAAATCAGGTTTTGGGGGGTGGAATGTGCTGAAAGCGGCAGGAAATGCGTGTACCTGGAGCTAGCTTAGTGAGCTCTGCAGTGCAACTGTGCTCTGGGAGGGCTGCAGCCTTCTTTTCCCTGTGCAGGGCTGGTGTGGGACCCTGTGCGTGCTGCCTTGTCTCAGACACAACGCAAGCAAGCCATGGACCTCTTCTTTTCCTTCCAGGTTGCAATTTGCAGGGGACAGAGAGCTCATCTGGGAGGGAAGAGCGAAGAGAAGCCTGAAGGAGCTGATAGGGAACCAAAAAGAAGTTAAACAAGTAGGGGCTTCCCCAGCAGTGGCTGGGGGAGTAGGAGTAAAGCATGCAAGAGGAAATGCTTTGAGACTGCCTGAGATTTACTGCAGCTTTGGTGGGTTCTCATAGCCCAGAGCAAATAGTTGAGCATCAGACAGTGCAAGCCAAAGCTTCTCCTCTTCCTTGCTGCTGCAGGGAAAGGAACTCCGCATTAGATGTTAAGATAAGATTAACGAGTGTGAGTAAGAAGGAAAACGTTGCAATGCCATTATGTAAACCACGGGCAGACTCACCTACGAGCTCTTTTCCCCCCCAGCCATACATGAAACTCAGGGAGAGGTGACCAGAAACCCCAAGCTTTCTACTCCAAGAGAAATAACCAAGAAGAGGACAAGTTAACAGCATGCAAAATCATGGCTGGAGTCTAGTAGCCCTTTAAACAACTGTTTATCTTCCTGAGTTCTGCAGCTCAGACACACAGATCTCTCCCAGTGGACAGTCAATCTCTTAGTTCTTTCTAAGCTGCAGCACAGAGATGCTATTGCTGACCCACTACCCAGCAAGGTCCTGGGTACCAACTCGGTGTGGCTACTGCACAAGCCTGAGGGGAGATGGAGGCAGGAGGGAGACGCTTCCAAGCTCAAGGAATGTCAAGGCTGGAGATGTTTTGCTTGTTTTGCTTTGCTTGTAATCACCATAATTCCAACCCATTTGATGGTTTTCTTCCAGTTTAGGATAAGCTCTCTCTTTGTCTTTAGAGGAAATGCTGGCACCAACTCGGACAAACATTTCCCAAGTGAAAAGAGCAGGAAGCCTAAAAATAGCAGGAATCCAGCCTTAGATAGCTACAGGGACTTCATCCTTAGGTACCTGAAATGCTTTTTACCACCTGCACTTAAGAACACAGGGTCTGGGTGCTGCAGATGGAGCCTGCACATCTGCTGACCCCTAAGGAAGAGCAGCCATCAGAAACGCTTCAGCTTGCGCTTGGAGAGAGTTTTCCAATGAAAATGCCAGGGAAAAAGAAAAACTGTTATAAGAATCCTGCTGAAAATCACCCAGGGGAGGCAAGGCAGGAGTTAGCGATGGTGCAGCAACCCAGTGCCCAGCCCCTGCCTGCCCGTAACCCCCTTGCAAGGCAGCACGGTTCTCCGGCCCCCTCCAGTGGTGACAAGACATGCAGAGGAGCAGTGAGAGCCTCCAAGGCCAGCAGGACGCAGGATTTTGCACATCCAGTCCATGTTCTTTGCTGCATAAAGCTGGACGACTCCTCCCCCGGGCAGAGAGCCACGCTCCCGCACTGGAACATCATTATCCAGCTACCCAGGGGTCCAGGCCCACCATAGATACCACCTATCTACTCTCAGATGTGATCTTGCTGCTGTGCAGAGTCATTTTACCCAGGGCAACACCAACAGAGCACTGATTAGCACTCCTTGAAGTGGGACCCTGTCACCTCTGTTCTGTCCGGGGCTGCTCTCCTCAGTGGAACAGGTAGGACCAAAAAGGTGATGTACCTCAAAGGCCAGTTTGAGTGTCAAAACTGCTTTACTTGAGCCTTTGTGAGGGTGCGGAGGTGCTGGCACAGGGTGCCCAGAGAAGCTGTGGCTGCCCCATCCCTGGCAGTGTTCAAGGCCAGGTTGGACACAGCGGCTTGGAGCAACCTGCTCTAGTGGAAGGTGTCCCTGCCCGTGGCAGGGGCTTGGAACTGCATGATCTTAAGGTCCTTTCCAACCCAAACCAGTCTATGATTCTATGACTCTGGGATGGGATAAAGAAAGCTCAACCCAACGGATGCTACTCCTCTGCCTTTTGCAAAGCTCTCAATGAGTAGGACATTATATTTGGGTACCAGTTCCCAGCATCTCGTGCTCTGGAAATCCCCCATAGCAACAAAGACAAGAAGAAAGCCCACCTAAAAGAAGACTGCTTTGGATCTGCTTTGCTTATTCCAGATCTGGTTTGGTTCTATAAGCATATGCCAAATCTTGCCATTCCCATCCCACCCAAGCTTACACACAGTGCATGCTTTGAATCTTACACACAAACATAACAGGCATTCTTCAGTTTAGGGGATGTGCACACAAACAGTTTAATTTCCCACCCATGACTTCAGGATACTCATTTGTTACTCATGTTATCTGACAACATGGAAAAGAACATCTTTACAAAAGAGAACACATAGGAGAAAACGGTGAAGTCCAAGTTAAGGCAAAAATAAATGCTGTTTATATAGTGCAAAGACATATAATATGCACATATTACTCACATATCATATTGGAAGACTTGTTTCTTCAGCTTAAAAGTACAGGGACAGCCAGAGCATGTAGGTTTTGGCCCTACAAGACAGGACATGCAGGTCTGTGGGGTTCATTATTATCTCCCTACAATGAAAATTCCAGATCTAAGTCTGTGCATTAAACCATTTCACTTAGGCAAAGCTGGGTTTATGTAGCCTCAGCAACCAACATCCACAGGGACTTACTCTAATAACATTTGTCTTTGCACTTATGGCTTAACATTATGTGAGTTGTCCCGTTGAGTCGGACTCCCTTCAGGCCCTCAAGACTGAAAGACCCTCCAAGTTTAACATAGAGACCTATGCAGGAGGCACAGTGCCTCAGTAAGATGGCAGTTGGATGGGTCCAGGTAAAATGCCTCCTGCCCTTCAAAGCTTTGACTCTGCAGATGTCTAAGGGATTGATGAACTTCAAGCTTGTTTGCTAGGGGGTTGGGAGAACCATCTTTTGACTGTGGATCAGAGATATCCATGATCATGACTCCACATCAGATGGATTTAAAAATTCATGTAGTCTTTTCAAGCTTGAGGTCAAAAGAATTACCCAGAGGCCAAAGTCTCCACCTCCAGCATGGCTTCACTTTACAAGTAGGGCCTACAGAGGAATCCTGGCAGTACCAGGCATTGACTCTGTGCATGGGAAGAGGAAGCTCTTCACAATTTCACTCACATGGAGTTAGTGTTGTGGAAGGGAGCACTGTTGCTAAACTGGTCAGGATGCAATGGCTGGCTCTCCATAAGCACACTGCAGGACAGCATCAGGCAAGGGCACAACAGTCAGCAAACCTAATAGTGAAGCATCTAGAATTAAAACTGTAACAGCTCATCTGCAGAGCCCTGGCTTTCAGTTACATCAGGCACTGAGTTAACTAAATTCTCTGAATTTCCCTGGGCCACCTTCTACCATTCACACCATATCTCATTCCAGGCGGAGCCAGCTCTCCCCATCCTGCCACCTTCACCCAAAAGGCACTAATAGGTACAAAACTAAGTAAAAAATCAAAGGGGAAAAAGAATTAACCATGGCACTTTCTCAAGACAACCTACCTCCTTTTCTGCCTCTATACACTGGAGCTGGAAAGTATGTTCGGCCTGTGCTCCTGCAAAACATTATGGTTCTTCCAGTAAGGTGACAAGAGGCTTTACAACCTGTTTGCATCTTTCAGGCATGTTAACACTTCTATAAAGCAAGCGCACAACTCTCACAGGCAACATGCTCATGGGCTGCCCTGGCCTCCAGCATGGTGAAAACCTAAACCATCTGCAAGCCTGAAAAGGAAACAGTGCAAAACTGCTGCCTTCTCACCTTGAGAGCATGCCTACAGCCACACAGCCTTGCCATTATATCTCACCTGAGGAGGGATTTCAAAGTACCATTTGCTTTGGCATCTAAGCACTGAATGTAACCATCACGCTTTAGCACAGATTTTGCCACCTTACCCCAAAATCAGGGAGTCAAGCAATGTAAGGGGCAAGCTGGATCCTCCAGGCCTGGCCATGGAATTGGAGTAACAGGAAACAAGCAGGGACTTGCCCTTCCTCCTCCTCTGAAAGCAGCTTCAAAAGGCACGTGTTCTTCAGCAGATAATAAAACATACAAGGAAGTCCTTCATTGCTTATCAAACTCTATCCTTAATGCATCTCATCGTGGGAGGACAGGAAACTGAACTGATTTTGTGTTCATTTATACCTCTGGAAAAGAAAAAAAGAACATTTTCTAACTAATAGTGTCAAGACCTATGGGGCAAGTCTTGAGGATCTGCTCCTCTAGTATCAGCCAAAGGCTGATACATAGTGCAAGGAGAAAAGTGATCAGACCAAGTCCATTCCCAAGAGAGGATGTCTTACTGTTCCTGCCATCCCATGCTTAACTCAGCTCTCAACAACAGGTCCCTAGGCACTAATACCATACAATAAATAAATCCCCATCATCTTTAAGATCACATCTGGAAAAAGAGCCCTGCCAACTGCATAAGCATGGGAAGAACATCTGGCAAAGAGAAAATTATCCAAAAACTCAACCAGAAAGCACTCGAATCAGTGAAGTAAAAGCAAATACCAATTATCACCTGAGCTTTTACCCCAGATCCTGAGGGACCATCATCTTTGTCCTTCTAAAGTTGCTATTTTGACAATGTCTCCTATACAAGGAGCTGACCCTGAGATCCCTAGGAAAGGCTGTCAAATCACTGCAGAGTGAGCCTATCCTGTGAGCTTGTGACATGAAGGCAAACAATGGAAATCAAAGGAGCCCAGGCTGCTGGGTGCAAGGCTGCATTTAGAAGCACATAAACTCCTAACTCTTCAATAAAAGACAAAAAGTCCTTTCTTCTCCCTTTTCCATAATGCTGGTAGGAGCAGTATGCAAACACAAATACCTGTGAAGTGGATCTGGGAGGTCATACTGACACGGTGGGATATAGAGTAAAAGATAGGTAGGATCTTCTATTTCTATGTGCTGTGCATTGTCAGCTACTTTACTGGGCCTTCAGTAACATCATCATCAGTGCAGCATTGCCATCAGGCAGTCTTTTGGTGTCTTTTTCTTCATAATCATACAGATATATTCACAGGCATTGCATCAACTACCATCCAGAACAGCAATATAACCATTTAATTCAGCAGCCTCTCCCTGAACTGTTGCTCTTGGTCACTCTCAAACATTCAAACCCATTTTACAGGGAAGAGAAGATGAGTTTAGGCACTGCTTTTCCATAACGTAGTCTAGCAATCTCTCAGGTTTACATGCTGGCTTCATCTGAGTGCCACAGTCCTTGCCCCACAACCGCTGCAGTAGGGATCCCATCCCCACAACAGGCTGTGGAGCTATGAGTTTCCAGAGGTGAAACTACCTTTTTCTCTTATCTTCACATCTGCTCACTCATGCTATGGCAGCAGTCACAAGACTTGACCCAGTCCCAGGATGAGACCAGCCAGCCCCTGCCTTGTCCATTACAGTGCTGGAGGGAGAGCCAAGCTGCCACAGCAGCTCTGGTGCTCTGTAGAAATGACTCAGACAGGGTAGGATTACATATTCTGCTACTCTCCCACCTGTGTGATGAAGCTTCTACACGAAGAAAGCCACCTTGCAGCACCAAGATACAATTTTCCAAGTAACACCCAGCACTGGACAGGAAATGATGCATTTCACACCATGAGGACAGAAGAAAATACACCAATTTTTACAGCAGCAATCACAAACTTCATACAGAAGAAGAAAGGCCAGGTAGTGATGGCAGAAAGAGAACAGTGCTCTCGTAAAAACTTCACCACGGTGAGGAGAAACTCCCTTGTACACTATAAGAAGAGGAAAGACACTTTCCCCATGCTGAGACCCAAGGTGTGTGTAACAGAGGTTAAGAACAGAGGTAGAGTCATAACAAACAGACATATGCTAACAGCTACAGGATGTATTGTATTTGCTCATGTAACAGCCACACACACTTATCGGCCTCATCGCCCAACCAGTTGCAAACAAGAGATCACCAGTGAGATAATCAGTAGCTTAAGAATAGACACACAAAATCACTGCACCCTAAATGTGGAGGGGAAAATCACAGGGGCAGGGAATTATGTGCACTCCATGAGCACCACAGTATGTCACTGTGAGGGAAGGGTTGGGATTGGCATCTGGCTTTATCAGCGCATGCCTTTACCGACTCAAACTGCCCCAGAAAGCAGCCAGTTGCCCTTTAACTGTGTTCATGAAGTAGAAATTGTTTAATGGGGTCTGGGACTGGAAGGCTATGGATCAGATCCAGCCGGGATTTGCCAAGTATCCTTCGTACAGCTATGCGGCAGAGAGACAAGAGGCTCCGGGTGCGGCCTGCAAGGAAGAAAGCAGAGAACAACTATTGAGGCTCAGAGAGAGGGCTAACAGGGTGTAAACTGTGCTGAGCTCTGGCTGAAAGCTGAGGAGCCATTTACTCCTTCCCTGTGCTGAGGCCACGTCCTGCACAGCAACAGGAAGGCAGCGCTGTGAGCCGTGTGTGCACAGATTCCCCCTGTGAGGAGGCCAAAGCTTTGGAGCAATGAGCCACCACACACGCAGTGTGGAAGGGCAAGCTGGAGGCTGCATGGGGTTGTGATCATGGAGCCAGTCCCTGCACGAAAGGGTTCAAGAGATCACTGCCAAATCCACGCCAGGGGAGGCTGTGGGAGGCTTTATGCTATTCAGATTGATTTAAAATTACATGGAATTTATTTCTGCTCTAAATCACCCCCCTGGGAAACAACAGCATTGATGGCCAGCTTAGGCCTTCCACCAACATTCTTTTGATGGCTTCTTTTCAGTTCATGGAGAGCTCCTCCAGCACAGGGACAAGAGGTTGGTGGTGTCCATGTTGATTCAGGAACCGGACCTCCAAGGCACCACTCCATTATCCTGCATGCTCTACCTGAGGAGTCCCATTTGCCTCCTAAACTCAGGCTTAATGGAAACCACGTGCTGCAGCTCATGTGTGCCTCCTCCCAGCAGAAGTCCAAGCAGTTTGAAAAACCAGGCACATGCAAAGCTGAGTAACTTGGGGCTGGGGGCTTGTATCCCACAGCCTGAATCCCTTGGAAATTCCTCTGGAGTTTGGGAGGGAAACTCCACTTCCGACCTGGTGCAAAGCCCTGGCCTTCACCACCTGAGCCTGGTGGTTTTATGAGGTGCTGCCCTTGCTGGAACAAGGGTGCACACTGTACTGGTGTTGCTTTTGTTATAAAAAGAAAGAGAGAACAGGTAAACTTAGGCATGATCACGTCTCAGGCTCTGGTTTACTTCTTTTGTGACCTATTTGCTTTCCAGACGATGTTAAATTCCAAACCCCAGCTGTTTTCCACCTTTCTCCACCGCCATCTGAGCTTCCTCCTACCACTTGCTACCACCATTTGTGGCTTTACTGCCCAAGCAGCCTGTCCAGATACACCTCTTGGGTCCCTCCCCATGCAGAGCACAGGGTCACTCAAGAACAGTGAGGGTACATCTGCATGGCTTTGGAGAACTGGATCTCACTGGATATGCCATCACCTGCCTGTGGTCTACAGATCCAAAGCCTAGCTCTGACAGGCCCATGCTGCCTAAACCTTGCTGAGGACATGGTTAGGCAATGGAAAAAAAGAGCTGGGAGAAAGATAGAGTAAAGTTACAAAGTGCTGAGAGAGGCACTGTTGGTAGCTGAAGGACTCAAGAGGGAAACCACCACGTGCCTGTACAAAATGCAACAGGAGAAGACCAGCTGGCTGGAGGCTCATGGGGAAGCCATTGGGTTGAGTCATCAATGCTGGCAGAGCAGCAGCTCAGCAACACTAAGGATCTGTGCCAGGGAGCCACAGGGGCCAGCCCCACAGTCCTGTCCTGCCTGATACCTGCCTGGCCAGCAACAGCTCTAGGGAAGCCATATCAGGGGTGGTGAAGCCATTCAGACTTTGCTTAACAGCTTGTTAAAGCCCAGTTATCTTTTAAGTTAGGTATAATCTGTTTACACCATCTTTTTGCTGAACAGACCCAAAAGAGGATGCTAACACCTGAACGGCTCCTAACTCCCAAATAAACTTTCCAAAGAACTCTCCTGAATCCAGAGCAAGATAGAACCAGGCTTCAGTAAGCCAAAGCTACTTACCCCTTGCTTCTTTGAACACCTGCAGAGCCTCAGGGTTGACTTTGACCCTTCCTGTGGGTTCGACTCCCAGGGCCTCCACTTTCACCAGGTTCAGATTGGCTCCAAAGTCAATCAAGAGGTGGACGAACGCCGCTTCGCAGCCATGCCGCAGGACAGCGTCCATCACACACACTGGGGAGCCCCGGGAGAAGCCTTGGATGTTGATGGGCCCACAACAGTTAAAATCTGGGTTGGCTCCAGCTTGGAGCAGCAGCCGGAAGCACTGGAGGTTGTGGTAGGCAGCGCTGATGTAGAGTGGGCAGACCACGAGCGTGGTGAGGGGCCGCAGGGACAGGCTGGGCATCCGGGAAGGGAGGTGGTGATTCACATCCACATCTGCACCATACCTGGTTGGGGAAGAAGAGAAGAGCAGAGGTTTGGAAACAACGGCAACAGCACCACAACTGCAGCCCAAAATGGCAGGGGGTGAGGCTGAAGGACACGCAGAGTGAGCACCCTGCCTGTCTTTGGTATCTCTGGGGCCCACCACCCAAGTACCATCCGTACCTACCCTCAGATGGGCCTGGCGGAGCTTCTGAGCAGGGATGCCATATCCAGCATGGTTTGATCTTCAAGAAGCAAAGCTGTTTCTCTGCCTACAACAGCCCAGGCTTTGGAGAGAGGAGGAGCAGCTGAGGAACATCTTTCCCTGCCCTCCTGAAGGACTGGCCAAATACGGCCTTGGCACAAGGGACGGCTCAGCCCTGAGCCAGCACCACGTAATGCTGGATGCTAGTGAGCTGGCTGGGGAGCAGGGATGTTTCCAAATTACTCAGTTGAAGAGATGCAGTGAAATAACTTCCCCACCAAGATAAAACAGGCCAAGAAGCAATACAGACAATCGATCTGACTGTCACAAGCAGCAGGGAAATGGAAACAGAAATCTGCGCTCAACAGCAACACATATATGTCAAAATCCTGCTCCCGAAGGAGCTAGGGTGCTTGGAATCCCATCAGAAATCCCATTAGGGAGCCAAAAAGAGGCCTTTTCCCTAGTGTTCAGCTCAGAAAACTGGAAGAACACAAAATAATGGCATCAGCCCCTCTGCTGTCTCCATCCATCTTGCACAGCTGCCTTCACAGGTTATACATTGTACTGGACACCACACAAGAGATTACAGCTCACACGCCAGCACTGCAGGAGCTGAAGAGGGGACCCCCAGGAGATGTAGCACCAAACCTCCCAAGATTTTTGCCTTGCCCTACCCCACAGAGAAACCCACAACCTGTATCTTTGCCACGGGCTCGGGCTTGCAAGATGCCATGCAAGCAGGCTTAAATCCCTGCTCAATGGCCACGAGCATCATCAAGAAACAAAAGCAGTGCCCGTGGCATACTTCCTTTCAGTAAGTACAGATGGCACTAAGCTGTGAACAAGCAGAAAACAGGGCTTATTGGCTTTGGTTCTTTTCATTTTGCTTTTCGTAGGAAGTGAAGAATGCGGCCAAATAAATGGGAGCAAAAAGGCCAAGTGTTGCTCTCTAGCAAAGCAATTTGAAAAATGGCAATGCTGCAGAAAGAAGAGACAGCAGAAATAAGCATTTCTTTCCCCCAGGCTGGGTAACACCCAAGCAGCGGGCATACTAAGTCCATCTACTTCACATGCAGCGTGGATGGGAAGGAGGTGGAAGACCACACAATCCCCTCAGGAGTAGCTGGTTTTAACTGCAGGACTGAGACCAGGCAAAGCCCTGTCCCTTCTCCCCACAGAGGGATAAAAACCTCCTTCACCCACCAGTCCCCTTCCCAAAACTAGACTTCTCTGTCTTCCTAGGTAGCATTATAGCCCTTTCTGCAGTTAATAAAGCAAATAAGGAAACCACCTGAGGACAAATCCTGCCTTAAGGCAAGCACAGCCCATGAGGGGCTGGTGCAAACACTTAACCAAATGCTTCAATTCTGAAGATGGGAATAGTCTATTAAATTAAGCACGCTCAGAACAAGGCCCAAGGAAACTTGTCTAAGAGCTGCAAAGGGCATGCAGTGTATTTTCACCCCAACAAGCAACATCTCCCAAGCATGAACATCTTGGCTGAGATCTCAGGAGACTGGTGTGGTGGAAAACCATGAGCTGGTCCTTGCACCAGCCACAGCATTGGGCTTCGCTTCCCAGGCCAGGCAGTTGGCCCAGGGATCACTGCACACTAAGGGGACATTCCCATCTTTTGGGGACTTCCACGGAACACAGAGAGCTAAGTAAGAAGAGGGGTCTGTTCTCCACAGGCAACTACACGTATTACCTGTAGATGAACCTCTTAAAACCCAGATGAGCATTTGCTGGGGCACTTTCATAGGGCTGTTGTAGGGCCACTGCTTCCTATGGCCACGATCCTGACCAGACAGCAGATATTCCCCTTCTTTCACTCCTTTTTTTTCCATTATTGTCATCAAAATTCTCAGTGGAAAGCCTCAATCCAAAGCCAAATACAAAGTTCTACAGTTTAGCAGTGCCATTTGTCAGCTCTCTTTTTCACTCTTTTAGTGTGGCAAAAGGATCCTCTCATCCTTAATCCTTCCTTAATGAGGTCAGCCCTCAACCATACTGCAAGTACAGCATCCAATCTCTCTGTGGCATGATCACATCACAAGCTGTTAGGAAAGTAATCTCTATACCTCGGCAATCTAACCATAAATACTTCCACTAGCCACCTTACAAAGCAGATCACCATCCCATAGCTATGTGTGTATTTACTATGCAGGGATACAATTTCACCTCTTGCTTGGGTAGCTGGTTCAGCAATTACAGGAGTATCCAGGAATCCTGATTGTGCTACCATATGATTCACAGAAAAAGATGAACTTGGTGATGTTTCGACACTTGCAGCAAGCCTGGCTGGGTTGGGCTTTCTCTTTAGGACTTAGGAGGGTTTCTGGAGTGGAATATGCTGAAATATTTCCTTCTATCCCAGTAAAAGTGTCTTCCTCATTGCATTCCCCCTGCCAAAGCCTTTCAGAGCAACATCTTACAAATCTCCAAGTGAGCTTTGCAACAACAGACTGCATTTGAAAGTAAGCAAATCTGAACAGATCTGTGAAATTCATCCTCCAAAATATTTGAAATTGTGGGCAATCTGACAATTTGGTATTAGCTTAGCAGCTTTGGGAGAGACATTGTCTAATAAAAACATATTGGACAAACTCCAGTTCATTTTTAAGCCTGAAAGTGTTCCAAACTCTTGCTTTTAATATTGCTGGCAAGGTATCCCAAGGAGTAGACACATAAATCAATGCATCAGCTCTCCCTTGTGCTGCTGAAACACCATTTGCTACATTTCACTCTGCCTTAGCAGATATATCAGGGTGGATTCTTGGGAATGCAGCATGGGAGCTGAACCCTGTACTGACAAGCACATGGCAATGGGGACATCCTTCTCTTAGCTTGCTGAGAAGGGAGCAAGGAAGGGGGACCATCTTCTCCTTGTTTCTACTTGCCAGCTTCCTTAAAGCTGCCCTTGTATGAAAATTAACTTCCCCACGAGCAAAAAGGAGAGAAAATCCCCAAGCACTTTGAAATGTTGCTATTCAAACCCTTTTGGTTGTTATTTTCTAGCATGTGGTCACTGAAGGGATTTCTTGGAGAGCATTTCTGTGTGAATCCAAGCACACTTTCTTCTCTTCTATTATTTCTTTCTACAACCTGTATTTTCCCCTGATGTTCCCTTAGTATTTGGTGTCAATGGCCCGTTTCGTCCCTTATACAAAAAGCTTCCAATTTAGAAGAAAAGAAGTATCACAGCACACCACAGAGGAAGGAAAGTCAGGTTCACACAGCCTGCTGCTAGATCTTCAGCACTGCTGGTGCTGCAGAGGAAGTCTCCTGAGGGATGGGTGGTCACCAGTCACTCACCACCCAGCTCTAAGGTTACTGTTCAGCACCTTATAGTGATAGCCATCACTCCCTACCCCAGAGATACCACCCCATCAATGAAGCTGTGCACCAGATGTCTGGCAAGGGGAGACTGAACCAGATGCCATGGAGGGCGTCATAGTGATAGGCAAACACCAGGCAGCCAAGAACAGCCAGTGCCAGTGACAAACATCTCTCCTCCTAAGGTCAGAAAATGGTCAGAGCAGCAGAGCTAAGCAAAAGAGAGAAGTGTTTCCAAACAATCTTTGTTCACTGGGAGAGCCACCTCACTCAAATTCAGCCAGTGCATGGAGCTGGCAGTCAAGATAGAGTTCGGAGGGAAGATACATTGAATGATTTGGATCTGACTAAATAGTGGATGGTGGGCTCAGAAACAGAGATTCCTCTCTTGGGCTTTGTCCTAGGAGGACAGGCATGGGAGTCATACAGCAGGGCACAGACCTGTTGCCAGGGCCAATCGATGGGGAATACAAGAATGTCCCTTTGGGTACCTCTCCATCCTCTCATCCTGTTGATCGCTTAGTGAGCTTCTCCAGGCCTGTGGAGGCACTGGCCATGCAAGGAGGGAATGTATGTGCCCATGGGGAAAAAGATCCCAAGGGAAGAGAAGGGAGCTAGAGCCACCCCTCTCCACACCAGGACCATGTCCAGCATGTACCTGAGCTCTCACCTGATCAGCTCCTGGAGGATGTCTGCCCGGCCCACACGTGCCGCATGGTAGACAGGGGTGCTGCGGTGGTGCCTGCTGCCGTTGGGGTCAGCCCCAGCTTCCAGGAGGATCTTGGCACACTCGAGGTGCCCGTTGACCACAGCTACGTAGAGGGCTGTCTGCCCCTTCACGTCCACCAAGTCGATCTCAGCCCCTTTGCGGAGGAGGAAGTCCACGCAGGGCCCGTGGCCGGCAGTGGCAGCGATGCGCAGCGGCGTGCAGGGCAGCCAGCCGCAGCACCACACCGACTTCTCGTTGATCCGGCTGCATTGGCGGGGGAAAGGATTCCATCAGAGAAGCCCTCCTGCTGCCTTGCACCACCCCACCTCCCCCAACCCCCGAGGAGGATCTGCGAGAATCCAAACTGCTCCCTTGAAGCTTTTCCTCCCCATTTTAGGGGCTTTAGTGCAGCCCTGAAAAGCTCCTGATGATAATCAGAGGCTACGGCATAATGCCTGGGAGATGGGCTTTATGGCAGCTCAGCTGCACATATGGACAGTGAGAGGAAACCCTGCCCCAAAACACAGTCAAAATTACCAATAAATAAAATAAGATACTCCCTTTTTACAGGGAAATGTCCTGTAATAATGGTCCTGGTCTCCCAGCGACCAAGCTGGGGACCACAACCATTTAATTCAAGCTGCTCCAAAGGGGACACAAAGTCATCAAAGCAGCAGGGAAACAGCAAGAGGACACGGGGAGGAAGGAAACAACGTATGGAAATGCAAGCATATATATATATCACCCTGCCAGCAACATCCACACTCAGCCAGGCACCACAGGATGACATAAACACAAACCCAGGGAAACCTAGCCCTGCCAGCAAGCAGCAAAGTTGGGAAGTGCAGCCATCCTGCACTGAACAGAGTGAGTAGGCCATTAGCATCCTCTCTGGGCAAGCGTATTGGCATAAGAGCCTTTTCCAATTTATTGGAAGAGATGGATCTGGCTGGCGGTGGCTTAGATCCCTCTGAAATAACCTGCATTAGCCTTCATGTTCATGCAGATCTCAGCTTAGCCCTAAAAGTCTCATAAGCATCCAGTCCTCGCTCTCAAATTCTCTGCAAATCACTGCCAGTGCCCTTTGAACAGAAAGGAAGGGATTTCTTTAAGGCCAATGTAGGCTGGTGAAAATGCTCTTTAGCCAGCACAGCAGCGGATGTGCTCTTCTAGCTCACTCCATGAGCCCACGTAACTGGTACAGGACAAAGCAGTTTCTATACAGTGCGTTTACAGAGTTTGCCAGGAGAACAATCCCACAATTGGGGTGTTTTTAACCATGTCAAGCCCTCACCTTTCAAGTCTTATGATAAAAGTGCTCCCCTTTAACCTTGGAGGTTTGGGGATCACCACCCCACACCTACCCACCAATTCGAAGATGCCATTTCTCTGCTCACTCCACCAACTGTGTGATGGTGCTGCGGCCTCCAGCCCTCCTCCTCCCACCAAATATTGCTTTTCCTGCAAGGAAGGACAACCTGGACTTGCTGCCACAGGGTTTTCACATAACATGGGACAAAATAAGGCAAAAATCTCAGACAAAAGGTCCACAGGAAATCTGGGTCAGCAAGAAACCTGGAGAGGCACTTTGGAAAAGGGCCTGTAAGAACAGGACAAGGGGAATGGCTTGAACCTGCCAGAGGGGAGACTGAGATGAGCTCTTAGGCAGAAGCTCTTCCCTGGGAGGGTGCTGAGGCGCTGGCACAGACTTTTCCCAGAGAAGCTGTGGCTGCCCCATCCCTGGCAGTGTTCAAGGCCAGGTTGGACACAGGGGCTTGGAGCAACCTGCTCTAGTGGAAGGTGTCCCTGCTCATGGCAGGGGGCTGGAGATGAATGAGCTTTAAGGCCTCTTCCAATGCAAACCACTCTGGGATTCTAAACACCCCCAGCTGCCCAGTAGCAGAAAGAGGGACTGGCTCATTGTCACTTTTGCTGAAAGGACACTTTTTTGAGGCTGGGAGACATTTTGCAGTCAAAACAGTTTTTTCTCCATGGTGCAGGAAAATTCATTAACTATCCCCACGGTTCCAGACTTCGTACTGGACAGATTTTATAACATTGGGTGTTTCAGGTTTATATTCGTTTTTAATCTCTTTTGCATGTTTCTTCCATCATACATAGGCCCCCATTTCTCATGTATGGCATTCCTCTGATTTGAGCAGAGCTCATGCGCAGCCACCGCACACTCACAAAGTGGATCGAGATCTGTCCCCTGGGAGACCACAGAGGAATGATTTTGGGGGCAAGCAGAGCATCCTCCCATCCCTGGCAGTGTTCAAGGCCAGGTTGGACACAGGGGCTTGGAGCAACCTGCTCTAGTGGAAGGTGTCCCTGCCCGTGGCAGGGGGTTGGGGCTGGATGAGCTTTAAGGTCCCTTCCAACCCAACCCGTGTGTTTCTATGTGCAGGACGCCTCCCTCACCTTTGGAAGCTCTCCTCCTGCAGCAAGCTCTTGAGGGTGGGCAGGTCCCCCACGTAGGCCGCATCGTGCAGCCGCGTGTCCTCGCAGTGCTCGATGGGGTGATCGCAGAACTGCTCCCGCAGCCACTCCTTCAGGTTACGACCTGCGCTGGAGAGAGAGCGGGGGGGAGCCAGGCTGAGCCCTGCCCCGGGACCCCCGCGGCGACGGGGGTCCCGTCCCCTCCCGGCACCGGGCGGAAGGAGTCCCTACCCCGGCGCCGCTCCGCCACGTTACCTGCCTGCCCGCCCGAGGCAGCGGGCGGGTCCCCGCCGCCGGGGAGGCCGCCCTCCGCCATCTGCCCCCAGCGCCGCCGGCACGGCTCGGCCCGCCCTCCCTCCGGTCCCCCCCTTCAGCCGCCGCCCGCCCTCCCCGGGCCGGCCTGATTGGTGCCTGCCGGCCCCGCGGCTTCCTGCCTCCGCGTTAAGGTGGTTTTCGCCGGCAGCCGGGAGCACCGGAGGAGCCATTCCTCCTCAGAGCCGCCCCGCCGCGGCGCCTCAGCGGCAGGGAGGCGGCGCGGCCCGGCTCTCCCCTCAGCGCCCGGGGGGCTCCTAGAAACGGGAGCCAGGCAGAGCTCGGTCGCTGGTAAAGGGGCTGCTTCCTCCAGCCACGGGCAGAATTGGGGCTGACAATATACAGCGCTTGTCCACACAGCCTGGGGCAGCCTCACAGCACCTGCAGGAGGGATAGCAAGTGCTGGAAAGCAGATACAGTGAACAAGGCTTGCCACAGCAAAGAGCTGCAGAGGAGAGTTTATGTCATAGAATGGTTTGGGTGGGAAGGGACCTTAAAGCTCCTCCAGTTCCAACCCCCTGACACGGGCAGGGACACCTTCCCCTAGAGCAGGTTGCTCCAAGCCCCGTCCACTCGGAGCTGCTCTAAGGTCTCCCCTTCAGGAGCCTTCTCTTCTTCAGGCTGACCCAGCCCAGCTCTCTCAGCCTGGCTCCAGAGCAGAGCTGCTCCAGCCCTCGCAGCAGCTCCGTGGCCTCCTCTGGCCTCGCTCCAGCAGCTCCACGTCCCTCTTGTGCTGTCGCCCCAGAGCTGGATCAGGGCTGCAGGGGGGGTCTCCCCAGAGCGCAGCAGAGGGGGAGAATCCCCTCCCTGACCCCTGCTGCTCCCGCTCTGGGGGTGCAGCCCAGCACACGGGGGGATTCTGCGCCATGATAACAAGGTGATCATTAAAATACCACTGAGAATCAGGCAGGCCTGCAGGGTCTCAGCAAAACCACGCTCCTTTGCTTACACCCCACGAGGCAGCCCCAAACACAGCGCCCAAAGCTGCACCCTCCAAAAGGAGTAGAGGATTTGTTAGGTGCCCACAGGGGCACAACACTTTGGGAGTGCAAAAGGAGGAGAAGGTGTATGGAAACATGTAAACACACACAAAAGGTCTACAAGCAAAGTGGCTCACACCAAACCCGGCCTCTGCCCAGGGCAACGCTCACAGGCAAGCTGCTGTAGCAGCTCATCGTGTTGGCACAGAGCTGCTCTCTGAGCATTTAAAACACCCTCAGCTCCTGGGTGTGTATCTTTGAGTCCCCAGTGCCCGAGGGGAATAGTGGTAATGCATCTGGCTTTCCTGCAGCTCCACTCCTGCTGCTCCATGGCAGGGTATCAGGCCACAGACACCAGACTCTGGCTTGCAAACACAGTGTGCTGTAGCTGTTACTATTTGGGCTCAAGCAATTCAGATGAGAGAGGCATGATTTGCAAATCGAACCCATTCACCTTACCTGGTGGGAGATGAAAATGGGAATGGAATTGATGGGATTTTTTAGAAGTCATCAGTGCTGGCTTTACACTGTCACCTTCCCCTGCCTGCACTCCTTATGCCATTCTGTGAGGCACCTGGGGCCAAGAAACATGTCCTGGAATGAATTGGCTGCTGGTCTGGAAACCTGAGTCAATGTCTATTTGGCCTTCCTTAAGTCAAAGGGACCAGATATGGAAACCAGACAGGGGGAGAGGTGGAGCTCCAGCCCTCAGCTTGGCTCCCCTGTGTTTATGAAAGGCTTTCTAGCATTGGTATGGGCTCAGGACTGGCCACTCTTTGGGAGATGCCTTTGCTGAGTTTGCAAGCATCCTGGCAGAGGAGACCCACCACATTGTGCTCCTCTGCATTCCTTTGTTGGGTTTCCTATGTACAACTGCATTTAGCTACAGAGCCCCTGTGTGACTCTCTCTGTATCTGCTCGTGGGCAGGGAAGCAGCCACATAGGTCTCAGGTCTCTGTTGGTGTGCCAGGATATAGCACAAGACAGACCAGAGCACTGTCTGCAGCCCTCACAGGTTTAATGGGACTAGATTTAATGAGCTCTTCCAGCTGCAAAGTGTGGTGTTGGATTGCTGGCCAGCAGTGAGGTCTCATCCAGAGCAAAAAGGCATGTTAGTCCATGGGCTTTCATACACATGGCCCCAGACCAAAAGCCATAATACCTGTGTGCAAAAGGGGATAGTTACTGCAAGGGACAGAAACCTTTGCACTTTAGTGCTTTCCCAGCAGGAATGCAATGCCAGTTTTCAAAGCTCTTAGGAAAACGCCACTCCTACTCAGCACGATCTTTCTTTAAAATAGATTTGTTTACTCACTGTGTCATGCAGAGCTGGCTCTTCTCTCTTCTCCCATGGGTAAAGCGCAGACAGGCAAGAAAGGGCGGCAGAGGATGTAGCAGTGTTTACTAGTAATATGGTATTTGTCCCCATGGACAAAGCAGAGAGGAACAAAGTGAGGGTAAACAGGACAGATGAAGCTGGAACACCAGCATCTGCATCACTCATGATTTGAGGTTCATTCGATTCTTGCAACAGATGCCTCCCTTTAACCACAGTCTTCTCTCTCTCTTCCACAAATTGATACGTATTTATGTACTTACACAGACATGCTGCAATAAAAGGCAGAAAGATTTAACATACCATATTCCATTATACTTCCTAGCAGAACTTTATCTCCTTTTTTTGTGTGCGTGTTTGTTTTCTTTAAATGCATCTGAGAAACAACCCATCCTAAATTGACCTAATGAGTTCTTATACAGGCATGGTGGCAAGGGAGTGACTGTGATTGCTCTCTCAGCCTTGGAGATGGCCAGCACTGGAAATCCACAGATGTTTAAGAGCAATCCCATGGAGAAATATACTATGATGGAAATCTGCATCAGCCTAGGTGAGTGCAATGGGAAAATGTACATTTGCAAACAGGTTAACTTTTGGTCAAGATCTAGGAAATACATGTCCAGCATTCCTGACTGCTCCTACCAGACATATCTCTTACCAGCAGAGAACACAGGCTGTGGGCAGCCCTAGCTGCTGTTCCTGCCCCACCAGGACATTGGACTAGATGGCCTCCTGAGTCTGAATTCCTTTCAGCCTGAATTATCCAATAATCCTGATAATAGTCAGCCAATGCATCCTGTAACTGGAACAGTGCTTAACTCCAGGGACTGCTTCAAAAAACTGCAAAAAGCAGTTGCTGCTTGTTTGAGGTACATCAAGTAGATCCTCCACTGGCACAAGACAGCAGAGCTCCAGAGGGATCGGGGTCTGCTGGCTTGCTGTCTTGGAGCACATTAGCTCTAGTAACCTGCCCTGGCCAGGTCCACCACCAGGAGGGAGAAGCAGCCAGGGCAGGTAAGCAAGCTTGGCTCCTCTTCCCTCCATGGCCAGCAGTTCATTATCTGTGGGTGGCCTTTTGGATTGCTGCAGTGATCCTAGCCTGATCCTAGCCTGCTGGAAAACCCATCCACCCAGCAACTGGGGCCTGTGACTCTCCTAAGGAGAAGCTTCCAGTATCTAAATATAGCCAGTAATCCAACACAGCCAACACACACTGACTCACTCATTAGGCCAGACCATTTCTGCAGCTCCTTCACTGAAGCAATGAAAAAGAAACAAGTAAAAGAAAATAAATAAATAAAGGCAAAAACCTCCTTCTGATTCTTCAGAGGAGCCTTCAGCCGTGGGCAGCTCCCTCAAGCACCTGTCAACATTCACTAACATTTCCCACTGCCTGTCAGGGACACATAGCATAGAATCATAGAATGGTTTGGGTTGGAAAGGATCCTTAAAGCTCCTCCAGTTCCAACCCACAGGCAAGGACCCTTCCACTCCAAGCCCCTGTGTCCAACCTGGCCTTGAACACTGCCAGGGATGGGGCAGCCACAGCTTCTCTGGGCACCCTGTGCCAGCACCTCAGCACCCTCACAGGGAAGAACTTCTGCCTTAGATCTCACCAGAACTTCCCCTCTTTCAGTCTGAACCCATCACCCCTTGTCCTATCGCTCCAGTCCCTGATGAAGAGTCCCTCCCCAGCATCCTTGTAGCCCCCTTCAGACACTGGAAGCTGCTCTGAGGTCTCCACGCAGCTTCTCTTCTCCAGGCTGAACAGCCCCAATGTTCTCAGCCTGTCTCCCTATGGGAGCTGCTCCAGCTCCTGCTCATCCTCGTGGCCTCCTCTGGACTTGGTCCAGAAGAAGAAAAGAAAAAAAGAAGGGAAGAAGAAAAGAAAGAAAGAAAGAAGGTATAAAAGAAGGAATGCTGTAACCAGAACTGTAATTCACGCTTAGCTCAGTCTATAAAACTTCTCCTTTCCTGGAGCTAAGCCAACAGCTTGAATTTTTAGTGAACTCTCAAGTTAAGTTGCCCTGGTGATAAATGCATCTGTGGGGCAAGGGGAGGGGGGGGAATTCCTGTCCTCCCCATTTTTAGCACAGCTTAACATTTTTCTGTGGAATTTGTATAGTTCCTAACGTGGACATGAAGATGTACATCAACAAGGGGATAGGAGGAGAACTTAATTCCAGCATTCGGGACCGTCATTAGGACTGGGGCTGTAATCACGAAGATGATGAAAGATAGGTTGCTTGAAGTCCAGTAAGTTAATTATGCTGCAAGAGGCAGGACTGATGCATCAGCTGTGTTTTGACCTTCTATCTGCTGTCCAGGACTTTGCTCCTTCAATCCTGACCATAAGAAAGTGGAGGACATGGAGTGGAGATGATAGTGTAACGCCACAGAAAGGCAGAGACTAGAAAATCCCACCCACCTCTCATCTTCAGCATGGCACAGAATAAGACAGAGATGAACAACAACCCTGCTGCTCCCAGCAGAGTAGCACAATCAGTCCTGCAAGTGAGGAAAGAGGGTTAAAACTGAGAAAAGAACCATCGCAATAAACACAGATAAAATCAATAGCCTGGATGGGGGTGCTGGCAGGTCATGAACATCTCACCTGCATGGGGCATGCCAGCCCCAAGGTGGTCCCAAAGGAAAGGTTACACTGGCTTCACCATGCAATGGCACCATTAAGGAAAACTGGCCCCAAAAAAGGTTGTATTTCATCCTGGTTGTACTCAGAGAGGTGTGGGTTAGGGTGAGAGACAGTGGCAGCACATACCTTGGCCACACATCCCCAGTTCCTGGAGCAAACATGCTTACAAGTATTTGGATGCCCCATCCCTGGCAGTGTTCAAGGCCAGCTTGGACACAGGGGCTTGGAGCAACCTGCTCTAGTGGAAGGTGTCCCTGCCAGTGGCAGGGGGTTGGGACTGGATGAGCTTTAAGGTCCCTTCCAACCCAAACCAGCCTGGGATTCTATGATCTATGAAATGAACTTTTCTCTTCCCAAGCTCTTACAGCTCCTTTCTTTTTCCCTGCACTTGCTTTGCCTTGAGGTATTTCTGACAATTCCACACAAGTGGTGAGATAAGTTGTTCAAAAGACAAAAACAAAGGGGGGAAAAAGCTTCCCAGTTGTATTTTCCCATCAAAATCTGAATATTTTCTGAAAAGAAAAAATAGCAAATGAATAAATCCCTTTAGTCTGCAAATCCCCTGGTGAGAGAGGGGGAGGTCTGAAATGTTCCTGCGTGACTCATTTCTGGGCAGCTCTTTGCTGTCAATGGAAACTTGTCCTCAGCAGATTTTATGTTGTTTTCTAACCTGCCTGCAAGGAGGTGTTCCTTTTGTTGACTGAGGCGAAGGAGGCGCCTGCTTCTCCTTTGATATTCCCACATCTGCCATCAGAGGAAGGCTCCAGATGGTCATTTCTCCTGAAAAGAGAGTGATAAAATCTCCACTGGAGTTTTCCTTCCCTGCCTTATGCTGGAGATGTCTCTAATGCTGCCTCAGACTCTTGATAATAACAGCCCGATCACAGTCCTGCACCCAGGAGAGTAAACAGAATCACAGAGTGGTTTGGGCTGGAAAGGACAGAAGAGGTAGCCAGGGTCCACCAAGCAAGGAGATGGGGCAGGTTTCACCCTCAGGCAGGTGGGTCTCTCTTTGCATTTAGTCTCAATGATGAAAAATGCCACTTTGCTGGAGAGCAAAGCAAATAGCTAAAGCCCCCCTTTAGAACATCAGGTAAGCAAAGGGAATATTAGGAGCAGTATCCTGGCTGTTAAATAATCTGAGGAAAATCAGTTATGGAATGTATATCCACATGGAAATGGGCAGGGAAATTGCTATCAGCAGTGAGAAGCATGGATTAGTGCTTAAAGTAATAAGCAGAGGTGATGTGGGATGGGAGACCCAGCTCCATCCAGTGCCTCATGCCCAGCCTCTGGTGGTTTTGCCCTCGCCTGTTGTACCTACAGCTCTGATTCCTTTTGCCAAGCAGATGCATCCCTGTGTTAACTTGACAATGGAGATCCTTCCCTGTTCAGAATCATAGAATCAACTCGTTTGGAAAAGACCTTTAAGGTCATCAAATCCAACCAAGTTTCATACATTTCCTTCAATAAACCAAGCCAACTACTTGTACTATTTGTATAATAGGTATTTCAGTTAGGCTTGGAGAAGATGCTGGCTCTAGCAGGACTGAGATTAATCCCCAGTTAGAGGAAAAAACAGACTATAACATAAATTGCTGGAAAATACTGGAATGTTTGTCCTTCACTTTCCTAGCACCACTGCTGACAGCATTGGAATGTAAGCTCCTAGGCAAAGATGTCAAACGTAAGGTCACTCCAATGCTTTCATATAAACTACAGCAAGGCTGTAGACTCTGTGTCTAGCAAAGGAGAGGTCTGGTACAGCCCTGGGGCTGATCCTTTGTACCTCAAGAGGAGCGTTAATGCAGAGGAGACAAGTATCACCTGTAAACCTTTCCTGTTTTCAAACTCTTGACCAACAACAGACAGGATCAGAATCTTTGTTCAAAGTTATAGTTACTCAATTAGTTTCATCCTGTCTCTTTCTAGAGCAGAATCTCCAGTACACGGAGGTGTACCCACCAGAGAACTAACACCAGCTTACCCAAGAGCTGACAGCAATCTTTAGATGGATGGACACCGTTGCCAGCCTGCAGCATACTGCCTCTTCTAGGGAGAAGCAGCTGTAGTAATGGAAACACTTGGTTGGGTTTTGCAAATTAACCTAATTTGAAAGGAATTCCTTCTGGTTTATTATAACCATCAAATATGGCCATAAGGAGCAAAGTGGGAGGCAAATCTAACTCAAAGCAGTAAGACCAGCTCGTCCCAAAGCAGCTGAGGGCAACACAAGTAGGAAGGTAGCAGATTACCACTCATAGCAACTGGGCTCCCACCCCTGCCCCTCGCTTTGTGATTTTTGGCAGGTCTCTGATGCTCCCTGAGCCATCGCCCTCCCTCCCCTTCAGTGGGAAGATGGAGATTTCCTAATCCCATGTCATGGGAAGCAGAGCCAAAGATGCTGTGAAAGGCACTCAGCTTTCATTCAGAAATACACTGTGGGCTTCCTCACTGGGTAGAAAACTGAGATTGTGAATGGGAAGGCAAAAATGAAAGAACTAAATACATGGGTTGTTTTGAATCTGGTGCTTTGCAAAATCAATTTCAGACCAGGAACTAAGGGTAAGGAGAGACCTGACTCCTGATTTCCTAATGCTTATTGCTGACAATGCTGGCATGACATTTCCTCTGCCTTGTGGCTTTGGCTGAAGGTCCCTCAGGCAAAGAACATGGTTTATTCTGTGAACATTCAATGCTAGGCCCAAAGGGGACAGCACTCACCCTGAACTACTGGCATCTGAATGTATCTGCCTTTTCTGCATCCGTTCACCCCCACTGCCCATTGCCAGGCTTTCACACTTCACTGCAAGGAGGCAAAATGTCCCAAAGCAGCATTCGTCTCCTGACCACACAGAAGTTAAAATGGTTTGGGTTGGATGGACCCTTAAAATCTGTCTAGTCCAATCCATCGAGACATTTGAGGCAGTCCAGATCCAGGCCTACGGGACTCCCGGTGTCTTGGAATAGGACTGCTGCCATCAAACTTGGTCTCACCAGCATTGACCAAGCAGCTTAGCCTGCATTAGTGATAAAAGGCTCACCAAGTCCCCCATGGCAGCGTCTACATCTCCACCTTCTTTCCTTTTGGAGATGCCTGACTTCACTGCTGCTTCCAGCTAGGAGCAGACATTGGGATCTTCGTGGTGTGGGATTACCTATGGAGAAAGCACGTTGTGAAGGTGGCAAGTTCTGGCAAAAGCTGGAAAACGCTATTAACTAAGAAACAAGCAGGGGACTATGCAAAAATAGGAGCATGTTTCATAATGTGCTCCCATAAACAGATGAATTAAGCCTGCTCTCCAGACAGTTCTAGCTCTATCTGCCTTGCAAGTGCTTGACTTTCCCACCTTAACACTGTGCTCTTAGCAGGCTTTTTTTACCCCGTGCATTGTATATAGCAAATCCAGCCGTCCGCCCGCACCCCTTTCCCTGCAGTAAGAGAATCCCAGTGTTGAGTGAGTGCAGGCACTTACCGCCTGACACAGCGTCCCCGCTGCAATCACAAGGGTCTCTTTATAGAGCAGCTCTCTGGGCACACAAGAGCTGGACCAGCCTAACTGAATCAGCAGAGAAAAATAAACATCCTTCTCTTGGAAGTGCCTCGCACAGTTTCATTAAGCCAGACTAGGACTGCGAAGGAGCCGGATGTATATTTATTGAATTGAGCCCTAAGAGAATAAAAGGGGAAAAGAAGCCTCCTGGCTGTTCTGGTGAGGGGGGATTTAAGGCAACTAAACAAAGCAAGAACTAACCCCCCTTACTCCAATCTCAAGGTTAAAAAGAGAGAGAAACTACAAAGTCATTTGCAGATGTGATTCCCGCGGAGGGGAACGTGAACATGTTGCGGTTTGAGAACAATTACATGCAGAAAGGTGTCCTGTGGAAAGAGAGGCACAAGAATTACGAGCGTGTTTCCAGGCAGCGGCATTCCTGCCTGGTTTACAGCATGCTCTGGATGCTGGCCTACCTCCGAGGTGGAGTGTGAACATAAAACATGTCCCTGCTCCGCTGCGGCGCAGGGCAGCGCTCCCCGCCTGCCGTTCACTCGCCGGGGCAGGGCACAAGGGTTTAGAGCTAATTAAGGAATGAAAACGAACTCTTGACACGTTTAACCACCTCCCCTCACTCCCAGCAAACGGGGTTCTGTTTCTTTCATGGTATTTCAGATCAACCCCTGTTCGTTTTTACTCTGCTGCTTTCGCGTAGTTTGGAAGTGGCTCCAGAGAGGCTCTTTAAAATGTTTTGGTTACCAAAAACCAGCTTCCAGTAAAGAAATAACATGGACTGTTCTGATAGTTCTTCTTACAGAATCTCTCTCCTACCAGTAATGCAACGTTTCTTTTAACAGTGAGCCCGAGTTCTTACCTCTCCCCTCAAAAGAGAAGTCCTGGGCTGGAGATGCATTAGAACCATCACCTTGTGTGCTGCAGAGAGAGACAGAAAATCCAGCCAGTTGTGCCTGAAGGACATGAAAATCATAGAATCCCAGCCTGGTTTGGGTTGGAAAGGACCTTAAAGCTCATCCAGTTCTAACCCCCTGCCACGGGCAGGGACACCTTCCACTAGAGCAGGTTACTCCAAGCCCCTGTATCCAACCTGGCCTTGAACACTGCCAGGGATGGGGCAGCCACAGCTTCTCTGGACACCCTGTGCCAGCGCCTCAGCACCCTCACAGGGAAGAGCCTCTTCCTTATACCTAAGCTGAACTTCCCCTGTTTCAGTTTAAACCCATCATCCCTGGCCCTACCGCTATAGTCCCTGATGAAGAGTCCCTCTCCAGCATCCCTGTAGCCCCTTTCAGACACTTGAAGCTGCTCTGAGGTCAGGACAGCAATATAGCAATCAAACCCATTCTGTAGCTATGTTAATACTGGTATAAAGGTGTAATTTTTGCTTTTTGCTTGTGTCCCTTCTGAGAAAGAATAAAAGGTGAAATGAACTAATCAAACTAAAGCCAAAAGGTACACAACCGGCTGTAATAAACTCCAATGTGAGAGATGGCCTGTGTAAGGAGGGTACAGGGAAGAAGGGCAGACAGGGATGTTCATCCACTAGAGCCCAGCAAACACTTCCCTTGGACCTTGGAAATGGCAGAGCTGTGACCCTCTGCACTGAATCTGCAAGGGGCTGACAGGCAACATCGCAAGAGAAGCATCTCTAGCGTGTCAGGCTACCTCAGCCCATGTTTAGTAACACCAGCATCCCTTCCTCAGGTCAGGAGTATCTCATTACACAGAGCTGGTGTGAGAAGTGGGAAGGAAACACAGAATAGCCTCTCAAGATTATTTTAGCTGGGCTACAAATAGAATCAACCATAGAATTGACCAGGTTGGAAAAGACCTTTAAGATCACCAAGTCCAACCATTCCCCAGCACTGGCAAGGCCACCACTAACCCATGGCACTGAGGGCCTCATGAACAGGCTGCCTTCCCTTCTGATGCTTTCCAAGGCTTCTCCAGAAGCAGGGAAGCACATGAAGAGACACCTATCCCCTGCTTGGCATTAGGCTGCAACACCTCCACACCCTAAGGGATCCCTTCCCAGGCGGAAAAGGGGTGTTGTAGCCTTGGCACTTGGGAAAGCTGGGTGAGTAGATTTGCCACAAGTGGTTGGACTGGGCCGTGTGGGTATGGAGATAATGATTAGGAATAATGATTAGGGATAATGATTAGGAATCATTATCCCTAATTACCCGAGCAGATTTGGGAGCACTTAATGCAGAAATAGATCAATACAAATCTCTTCAGGCTTTGTTCCCCAAAGTGGGGAAGTTAAACTAACACAATGCAGTTGCCTCTTTTTGTTTAACCAAAAGCTAAATGGCAAGAAAAGCAGAAAAGATTACAGTCATCAGCACCTGGTTATTGCCAGAATCCATGGGGTGTGGAATCTGATCCCCATTGCCTTTATCGAGCCAGGCTTTGACAAGTAAAAGAAGTAGATGAGGGTAGATTTTGAAAGCCCTTTTAACAGTGCAGACAACTGCAAAGCTGAGTACTCCAGTCTCAGCCTTATTAAAGGCTATTTTCATAACCATAAACCAGGCAGGACAATGTCTCATTTTGTAATTAATACATATTGTTATTAATAGATTTAAACAAAGCTGGCTTTCATTCCTTTATTTAGTGGTGCATTTGGTGAAGCACTTAAAGGGGGCCAGTCCAGTGTACACATAGAACTGTTTTAATTACATCCTGTGAATTTATTTTTCCAGGGAGAAATATTTCTCAGGGAAAATGTCTATAAAAGTAACTTTAGAAGCAATGTAATTTTGTGTGTGTTTCCTATAGGAAATCTGTTTAGTTTAAGTCCCAGGTTCTAACACTCTCTTTTATGCAGCAGTGTGACCTGAAGAATGCTGCTGACAGCCCTGTTAAAGCCTTGTATCTCTTCTGAAATGAAGCTGCTGATGGATTTGTGAGTCCTATCTTGATGGGACATTACCTCCTCCCTCTCAGTTGGATTTCACTTGCAGGATGGCACTTCCACAGGCAGCTCCTGCAGAAGGAGACACTTACCCTTAATGGGCACTCCAGGCTTTGATTTACGTGCCCATGTTGGTGTTGCATTTGGGAGTTATTTTTACTGTCATTTATTTAAGCAAGGACCAGCCCCACAGGAGCTCAACTGCAGTTTCCCAGATACAAGAAGAACAACTTTATGGATTTCACAGCCATCAAAGTGAGAGTTCCCAGGAAATGTATCCTCCAGGAGGGGCTTTGCTCAGCCTTGAGCATATACTTCTTTCTCCTAGGAATCAACAAAGACAGCTGGAAACTCCAGCCCATGGCCACTTCGTCACCCTTAAACTCCTCATTTCTGGGCTTGCACCTCTCCTTTCACCTTTAGATCCATCCTGATATTAGGGAGTTTGGAATTAGCCAAGGTGATGGAAAAGCTGTTGGCTCCCAACTGCTGGAACCTGAAAACCAGCTTTTTCTTCCCTAATAACTTACTCTGAAGCACTTAGCTCATCCTGCTTAGATTTTGCCTTATGCCTCATCATGGAAGAGCAGACATACCCCAGCACCCTGGTGAAAAGATTCCGTGATGTACCAGCACTGGAAAGCCTTTCTCTGTCCTACATCCACTGGGTGCTAGTGTGAGGATTTGCACCATGTCACCATGAAGAGGAGAGCACCTTTCCTCACCTGAGGAAATCAAGGCCCAGCTTCTAAGAAAGCCAAAGGAAGGCAAAAGCAGCTTTTCTCTAGGTCATGACAAGGAACTGGACACTCCAGAGTGGCCCCTTGCCTGTGAGAAGTTTCTAGCACAGAACAAGCATGACCCTTTCCAACCTTCACATGCAAGTTCTGCACTTGGTTTTTTTCTAGGAGGCTTAAAACAAGGGCTGTGGTGGGCACCCACATCCCAGTGCTGCAGCAAAGGAGATGCATTAGGATGTGGGACAGGGGCAGGCAGCATACAGATAGGCTCAGGTTAAACAAGGGAAGAGCTGCTTGTCCTTCCCAGAATCTTGGCTCCAGAAGAATGCTCAGCTGGAAAGAGCCTGGGTTTGTGCATAGTTTTGGAAGGAAAACCTCCATAGCTGGAAGTTTCTGATCCTAATAAAGGATAGTCCTTCAGCTACCTAAGAGAAGACAGTATCTTCAAGATGCTGCATCTTTGGTCCCAATTGCCTTGGGCTAATTGGGCACTGCATTCAGATCAGCCTCACCTGGTGCTGTGCTGCCAGGTCCCTTGTCACAAATGTCCTCTTCCTTCCTTTTCCTCTCCACCATTGAACCAGAAGGAAACATAGCATGGGCTCTTGCAAGTAGGTGTGATCAGTTCTCTGTGGACTTACTCAGCTCTTGCTGCTCTGTGGTTTCACCGCGTTGAAAATCCTTCCAGAACACAGAGGAAAGGAGTTGAGTCATTTTAAACATAGAGAAAAAAGAAAATCAAATGCAGAGAACTTAGCTTTCCCATGAGGAAAGAATGGTGGATCAGCTTTGCCAGCTATAAAACCCTGTCCTGCTTAGTTACTTATTGTGATGACAGAATATTTTCCCTGTTCACTGAAGACAATGCATTAGCACTACCACAACTGAGTCTGTAAGGTCCATTCCTTACCTTGGGTAAAGATTTTGATGCCACAAAATGTGCTGTGGCATTTCACACTGCCAAAGACACTCAGGAAATAGGCAAAGTGCTGGAGGCCAATAACACAGAAGGAGAAAGACCTGATCATATAAGAAAGCTTGTCTCCAGTAGATCCCTGTAGAGCAGGGAAGGAGTGACAGCTGGAGACTATCCCAAAGGAGTCCTGCCCAGGGGCACGGTGGAGACTGTTGGTGCTGGAGGAAGGCTCCTTTCAAGCTCACATCTGCAGCTATGGAGCAGAGACAGTGCTCTGGCAAGGGGTGAAGAAGCACCTGAATCTCAAGCCCTCTTTCCACTGTTGCTTGACTAAGCAAACTGTACTTTACAGCCCAGATACTACCTACGCCCAGGATGGAGGAAGCCCTTGAAGGCCATCATGGAGCCCACATCTCTCGGTCACTGGACTTCCAAGGAAGATGCCAACACACTCTTCTTTACCAAAGTGGAGAACACAGCGCCTGCACCCATGCTCTCAGGACACAAGAGGTACAGAGGAACACTTTTAAGCAACTTCCTCTATAGATGGTGAAAAGCTTTAGCGTCTAATGTGACAGGAAATAATGGAAATGCTGAGGATGAAGTGCCCAGAGAAGCTGTGGCTGCCCCATCCCTGGCAGTGTTCAAGGCCAGGTTGGACACAGGGGCTTGGAGCAACCTGCTCTAGGAGAAGGTGTCCCTGCCCGTGGCAGGGGGTTGGTACTGGATGAGCTTTAAGGTCCCTTCAACCCAAACCAGGCTGTGATTCTGTTAAGTTCTCCATGGCTTGTATGCCAAGCCTGGCTCTCCTGACAAGGCAAGGACACCCACCTGCTCTGAGGTAAGGGAGGGAGGAGATGTTAAGGCTTTATCTCCCATCACCCAAGGGAGCCTCTCCAGCCTCTGGCTTGCCTCTCCCCTGACAGCACTGGGAGTTAGGTCATTTCCTTCCCCCCTTGTCTCTAAGGGGTTTTAATTAGCATTGCCATTGTACTCCTTAACTTGACTGTGCTCCTGGCTTCCAGTTTAAGCCCCCCCCTTTCTTTTCTTGTTATGAGCCCTTTAAGACCCAGCTGTAAAACTCTGCAGCCCGTATATCCTAACACTTCATAATCACACCTTGTAGTAACACAACAGAAATCAGCTCGTTCCTAGTGACCCGCAGAGCCTAAAAGCTCACCAGTGCCCATTAAGAATGAAGCTGGGAAGGAGGCATCGAGCTGAAGCACCACTGCCCCCCATTGCTGTCTTCAGTGGTCCTCTGAGAGGACCTCAGTGGGATGGGGCTGAACATGAGGTAGCTTTTGATCTCCTGAGTGCACAGGAAAGCAATATGAACCTGTAAAGAAAATAGCCTGCCAGTATAGCAAATGGAGTCAAACATCCTTTAGAGCACACGCACACACGTGTAGGCACGTTCATGCACTAAAAATAGGCTTTCACTCACAGATCATTGAACAAGAAAATCTAATTTCTTACTTGTTTTAACTTAATCCACCTAAAAGATGTGCTTTTGAGGCCTTGGGCTCCAGCAGAGCACAGTCCATCACAAAGAGGACAATGACAGCCACACGTTGTGCTTACTGGAAACCATCCAGGCAGCTGAAGAGCACTGCTCCCCCTTTTCTGTGCTGCCCACGATGAGATCAATGCAGCACCTTGTGCATCAAAGCCTTGCTGTAATTAGCCCCTTCAGCTGTAATGACACCGACAGCAGCTGTAAAGCCTCCTGATGTCTCCCAGCTGCAGACCTCCAACTCGCCATCACTTCCTTCTCCCCAGGACCCCATTCCCACCTTCAGCAGCGCATCCACTGGTTTTCATGGCGCAGGGCAGCGCAGTTCTGGCTCTCACCTCACACCAGCCCTTCCTCCACTGCACAACGTGCTGCAGCACAGTCCTTACCATGGTTTTCTCTCTGGCTGCACGTTCAGGGCCCTGATCCAACACTTGGAGATGCTCACAGAGTGCTTGCCATTGACTCAAGCAGGTTTTGGATCAGGTGCTGCAAGTCAGATTGTCCCAGCCAGTTACCAGTCACGAGGGTGTAGTTTGCGAGATGGAGTTTAATA
Organism: Strigops habroptila; assembly: GCF_004027225.2. Classification (NCBI taxonomy): domain Eukaryota; kingdom Metazoa; phylum Chordata; class Aves; order Psittaciformes; family Psittacidae; genus Strigops; species Strigops habroptila. The sequence continues at coordinate 5,356,927 of NC_044281.2, forward strand.
GCAAAGCCCAGGTCTGAGCTTGTCTTCCTTGCTGACTTTTCCAAAAGCCTCTTCTCATCGTGCTTGGCTTCATTCTGGGTTCTGCAGCCACCTGTGGCTTTGGGAGTGGTTCAGGTGACTTGCTGATGGCCTCGTCTCCTACCTCTGCCTTTCAAGAAGAGTTCACTCCGGGTTTTAGAACAGGTTTTTGGGAGCACCCTCTGTACTTCAATCTGTGAAACGATTTCAGTTTAAGCAGCTGTTTTCACACGCTCACCGTTCCACAACACATCCACCTTTTGGGATCAGATTTTCCAGGCTCCGGCTCTTGCCCAAGGCACTATTTTAATTCTTCTTTAAATGAAATTCCAAAAGGAAAAATAAAAGTTGGTCCAAATCCATCCCACATTTCTGTGTGTGGCTTCAGGCAAGAAAGTTCCCCTGTTCACAATAATCCCTGACCACACTTCTTGTTGTGGAGCTCAAAGGATGCTTGGGAGCCTTTGGAAGACAACTGGAGCCCAGCCATGGGCTGAAACCCCTGGTCCACCCCAAAGACTTGACTTGAAAGCGAGGTGCCTCTCCTTCCCTTGCTGTCAGGCAGTGGGTAGTACATGGCTGATGCAGCTCCATTAGCCTACAGTGCATCCAGCAGCAATGGTGCTATGAAGGTGGGTTCTCCATCACAAAAGCCCATTGTCAAGCTGTGACCCAGCCTCTGCTGGAGCCAGTGGGAGCTTTTCTACCAAAATGGGCTTCCAGTCAAGCTTGCAAGTGCATCATAGAATCATAGAACCACAGACTGGTTTGGGTTGGAAGGGACCTTAAAACTCACACAGCTCCAACCCCCTGCCCCAGGCAGGGACACCTCACACTAGACCATGTCACCCAAGGCATTGAAAGCATCTGGATGCCTTCGGGAGGTCCTGTGCTCCAGCTGCTCTCTGTGGTTGCACACTGAGAGCCCACAAGCCCCATGCAAATACAGCACATGATACTTGAGAAAGTGACATTTGAACACAGGAACACATTTAACACCCATTCCCACACAGCTTCTGGTTGCTCCCACCAGCAGGTCTAAACCACAGCACAATAGAACAGTATGTAGCTGTGAGACACCCTGGTCTCTCACCCTCCACTTTGGCTGCAAAAGACAAGTTAACGTGGGCTCTGAGGTTACAGCCCTCTGTCTAACACAGTTAAACACCAAACCAGACCTTTCTTGGTTGGCCACCTTGTGTGGCCAGGAATGAAAAGCTGAGAGCCAGAGAACATTAAAACTGGAGGAGAACGCCCTTCCTTCCTCTTAGGCTACCTGGTGGGCACAGGGCTAAACCACGACAGTGGCCCATGAATTCCTCCTGGCTCCAAAGCTCAAGGTGCTCCTCAGCTGAGCTGCCCAAGAAGCATGAATAAAAGTCTTAATGTGATGAGAACAAATAAACCTACCTGCTACATCAAGCTACACACCCCAGGAAGGGCTAAGCATCTTTGTCCAACCTAAACAATCCTATCTGGCCTTGCAGTCCTCTTCTCCTTCCCCGCTCCAAGTGTAACTCTCAGTGAAAAGACTGGCCTGCAAGAGATGAGCACAACAGGGTGAGATCTGGAAAGGATGCTGAACAGAGGACAGGAAGAAAATCCCTCCTCCAAGAGCTGCAGAGAGAAATCCAAGCACAGTTGGGTTTTACAGCTAAATATAATACAGCAAGAGTCATGGTGAGAGACAGACGAGCTGCACATTAGCTGCAAAGGGATTCCAGATCTTAACTGGGTAAAAGGGAGACATTTTTCCCTCTCCTGTCCCATCCTTCTCCCATATCTCTGCAAAGACAATGCACAACTCCCCTGCAGCCCATGGAGGTCCATGTGGACCAGATATCCCCCTGCAGCCCATTATATTCTCTCCTCTCCAGTTGCGGAGGGGAGTGATGGAGTGGCTTTGGTGGGCACCTGGCCAGGGTCAACCCACCACAGATGGTCAATGGAGTAACTTGGGAATTGTGGAGAGGAGCATCTTGGACTCTTTCTCTTTGCAGTTCCACCTCTCCAGTAAACAAAAGCACTGTGCAAATGGTTGTGATGAGGCTGAGCCCGGCATCAATGTGTTCTGGCTGCTCATTCACAATCAGTGTCACTCCTGGTTCTTCCCCATCCTTCCCTATGCTCCATGCACTGATGCTGACCCAGGACCTACCTCGGGTTGACTCCAGTTTCCAGCTGTGGAATGTGCACTGGAAGTACCGCCGGGATTATTTGAATTGGCCACAAAAACTTCCTTTCTCTCTCTGGAGGTTAAAGCCAGAGCAGGTTGGAACCTCCTGCTCAGAGCAACTGCTCCTTATCCAAACAGCTTCTCCTTCCCAGGCAGATCTGCAATACACTGAGTATTCCCAGCTCCTCCCAAGCACAGCCAGCACTTGGTCTCCAGCATCAGCAGATGCTGTTCCAAAAGGCAGAGAAACCTGAAAGCGGAGAAGAAACTAAGCACCACTTGCCACCAACCTCATCCCATGGAAAGCTGTGAGCCAGAAAACAGCCCCTGTGGCTAGGCTGCTGCCCAAGAATTCGGAGATGCTGTGCAGCTCATCCATGCCTCTTGCCTGTACCACTTCCCATCCATTTCCTTGCAGCCCAAGTCAGCCTTCTGGAACAAAAAGAGCTCTGTTAAAATATGCCTTTTCCATTAAATCCATAGAAGCCCTTTTCAGTTTGTATCCTGGTCACCTGGAACAGGCTCTTCTGGCCTTTTCAGGAGGGAGGAATTCACATCCATGCTTACCTGTTCAAACAAAAGCAGTTGGAATGGAAAGCAAGGGCTGTTCCTTTCCATAGCATTGCAGCACGAGACCTCTCTAAATGTGGTTTGGCAGGAGACAGAGAAAAGACAGGTCCTGGTATACCCTGGCCATGCAGACTGTACCTGCTGTTCTTCACAGGAACAGCAAATTCCTTCTCTTTGCCTCAGGTTTTGGGTTGTATTATAACAGATGAATATGCTACTAACCTTTAACAGACCATGCAGGAAAGACAGGCACACAGGTCCCTCAGGGTAGCCTTATTGGTCTTTGCCTCCCCAGCATCCTCCTGGGAGGAAGGAGAGAGCAGGAGCCTCTGCAGCCGCTCATCCTGCAGGAGGGTGATGCTCAGCAAGGTCCTCAGGCCCATCCTTCATTAAAATAGATGTCCAGTTCTTCAAAAGCTGGGAAAAAGGCATTCCTTTTCCTTGGAGCAGGAGAGTCGTGCACAACGTGTCCATTTTCTCCCTGGCTTCAAGGAGAAGGCTGTCACCAGATGTGTTCAGGTGCTGCTTCCCCCTGTAAGGCTGAAGATGGCATTTCCACATCACCTTTGCCTTCTCCACTTCATCCAGTGCAGGGCAGAGTGAGACTATAATAATGCAGCAGGCTTAGTACCTGTCTTCTAGGACTGGATGCACGTTCAAAGGTGGCATCTGCACTTCACTGCATGTCCCTTTCCTAGTGCTGCACTTTGGGGGAAGTCCCAGACCAGGCAATGCCCAGGCACCTTCTTCCCATGTGTCCTGGGTGCCACTGGTGCACATTTTCCACCAAGTGTAGATACTCCAGTAGGATTAGAGGCTCTCCAGGATCACTGGGTCACTTGATCTGGCCTCATGTTCCTTCCGGCCAACCCATTTAGATCCTGCCACATTGCTTCCCAAATGGAGGAGGCAAAGCTCCAACCTGGTCCCAGCTCTGGTGATCAGCTTACTCCTGGTGCAGAAACAAGGCATGACCAGGATGACAGGAGAAGGATTCCCTGTGCCACCTCATAGCAGGGCTCCCATCCCCACCTCTTGCTTCTGAGCAAAGATAACCAGCACAACTGTGCTGCTACCCAGGGCCATTAAGTCTCTTAGGGGTGGCAGGGGATGGAAAGCTGCACCACAAAGCTGAGAGGTCCTGAAGGAAGAAGCCACATCTCTGTTCTTCCCCTGAACAGCAGATGTTTGCTATAGAAAGCCTAAATGATCTCTATCTAATGACAGAGAAGGGCTGGAGCAGGGCCCACCAAGCAGAGTGTTTCTCCTGCGTACCAGAACTTGCCACCCAACAGGTTTGTTCATGGCAGGGGGGGAAAACCATAGAATCAACTGGGTTGGAAAAGACCTTTAAGATCATCAAGTCCAACCATTACCCCAAGGTAATGGCCATCACTAACCCATGGCACCAACATTATAATGTCAAAGTCATATTTTCAGTGAATTCCTTCTATTTGAACCACAATCTGAGCATTTGCATTAACCTCTTTGAACTTTGGGGTATGAAATACACAGCAATAGAAATCTATTCCCAATAGTGTTAGTTAATAAATAACTGTGCTTTCCAAACTTGTTCTCATCCAGGTTATATTAAGAAAGTTAAAAGAATTCAATGCTTGCTGTCTTTGATGCCTGATGTTCCCAATCCCTGTCACTAGCCAAAAACATGCCTGGAAAACCCCCACCTCACCGGGACAAGCGCAGCACGGTCTAAACACACACTTTGCCACGTCCATACAACCAAGAGCCTCCATGGCCCAAAATAGCACCTGAACACACAAGTGACGTGCAAAAGCAGCCAAACCCATCAGTTTTCGGCCCATTCCTGGGCACACAACAAAGTCAAGTCTGTGGGACCCAGCACAACATAAAATGAGGCTAAACCCAGGCAACCTCTGCTTCACAAGTCATAAATCTGGAGTGGAATTTCTCTCCCTTTTCTTCTTGGTAAGCATTTCCCTTCCGTGGCTGTCAGCTGCAATTGGAGGCCGTCATCTCAGGTTGGGATTTGGGCAGGAGGGGAAGGGAGCTGAGCCTTGTTTCATCACATTAAATTAAACTATAAACTACACCTTTTAATTTCTCCTAATTAAATTCCGCCCTGGAAAACGGAAATGTTACTTCTTAGTACTTTTTCACACAAAACACGGCAGGAAGCGTTTTGGAAGAGGCCTGGGTGCTGCAGGCAGCTACCCAGGGCACTGCAGGACATGCCTGGGGTGGGATCTCCACCTGAAGATCACTTTGCAGTTGGCAGCTCCTGACTCTGTACTAGACATATCACATGTACTAGACTGACTCACCTCCATGTGTGCATTCAGACTCTGGGGAGAGGGAAGAGTGCACATTCAGCTGAGAAAGGGTCCAACCATTTAAGATACACAGGTCCCAGTGCTGGAACACCCCTGTTTCTGAGAGCCCAGTTCCCATGAGCTTTCAGTGGGCAGCTTCCCCTACATCACATAGCACTGGCTGGCTTACAAATGCCAGGTTTTCTCTACTGACACAAAAACATATCTAGAGCTTTGGAATTCAAAAGCATTTGAAAGCAGTCGGTATTTTCCCCTTTACATTCCACTAGGCACTCATGGGAAGTAACCTAATAGGCAAGAGACTGCTCTGAGGTCACCACGCAGCTTCTCTTCTCCACGCTGAACAGCCCCAATGTTCTCAGCCTGTCTCCATACAGGAGCTGCTCCAGCCCCTGCTCATCCTCGTGGCCTCCTCTGGACTTGCTCCAACAGCTCCATGTCCTTCTTATGGACACCAGAACTGCACACAGTGCTGCAAGTGGGGTCTCAAGTGCATCCTGCCACCAGCTCTGCCTTTTCAGCTGAGAACTCTCCCCCAGCCCTGACCCAGAGGGGCCGGCGGCCACTTCCCAACCTGCACAGAGAGGAATGTCAGGCACGTCGTGAAATCCAAGTCCTGCTTCCCAGACCTGTCAGGCCCCATTAGCGCCAGGAGGCCTGACAATGTAAGAGTTCTAAACCCCAAACCACCACACCAGCAGCGTTCCCCTTGCTAATGAACCACCCACAAGCTGAAACACAAGCCCAAGGCATGGGCAAAGCATCGTGTGAGAGACACAACACGTGCAGGCATTTTTCTCTACCCACTTTCTTTCCCCCTTCAGGAACCACAGTTGTTTATTTGGGGGTTCTTTTGGTGCAGCATCCTCAACCTTTAAAATGAAACCAAGCCCAAGCTCCAAGGCACTACCTTTGTTCCACCAAAGCAATCCTGGATAGAGCACCAGCTATGACTGTAGGAGACATCAGATGTCTTATTAAACCCTGACACCACCTGATTTTTGTTTAAAGTGATATTAGATGCAGAAAGCATAAGAAATTGGGTGCATAAAGATGCAAGTCATCCCTAAGGTCTCCCAGGAAGCAAATGAGTGCCTCCAAGCCCCAGGCTGATCTGAGCCCTAGGCTTTCCACCCCAACTCAGGGCATGGTCACTTCTAACACAAGGATAGATTAATACATGGGCCATGTCACCACACAGCACCCATCAGCAATGAGAAGATGAGGAGAGGGGGGTCTGGTGAAAGGAACTTCATGAAATGGAGTAGCTGAGGGAAAGGAAAAGTCATCATTTACATCCTGTTTAACCCAGGGCAGAGCTGAAATCACTTAACATCCCTGAAACACCCTGCTGCTGGTCTCCTCTGACTGCTTTCCTGCCAGCCCTGTGCTCCAGCAGCACTATGCTGGTCCTGGCTGTGCATGCAGAAGGGGCAGGGGATGGGTGACAAAGGCTGGGGACTGGTAACAAATCTCTCTGTGCTTTTAAAGGGTGGCTTCTAGCACCAAGGGACCAGGGGCTCACGGGGTCTAACACCATCTAAGCAATCCCACCAAACCCCATAGGTTTTGATGCAAGTAAAAGGTGAAGGAAGAGAGTGTTCGGACTGCTCTGAAGTTATATATTGACCACATAGGCTTTCACCATCAGTTCTGGGCTCTGGGGATTCTGGTGGACATCCTGAACCCCTTTTCCTTCATGGATGGAGTGGACAGGCTCCAACCTTGGCTGCAACGCAATGGATGGTAGGAGAGGGTGACAACGCAGGGCTGGCTCACAGGAGGAGTCCTGCCTCCCTGGAGCCTACCCAGAATAGTGCTTCACCATTTAAGTTCAGATAGTGAAATAATACAATTCAAATGGCAATTAAAATGCAAAGAGCATCGTGTCATGTTGGTTGGATGGGGCTTGGAGCAACCTGCTCTAGTGGAAGGTGTCCCTGCCTGTGGCAGGAGGTTGGAACTGGATGAGCTTTAATGTCCTTTCCAACCCAAACCAGTCTGTGACTCTGTGATTCTATGTGCTGCCAAGAACAGATCAGAAAATGTCTCCTATTCCTTCACAAATCCCCTACTTCATTTCCACCCCCATCCCAAAACCCCATGCAGCAAAGCATCCCGTCCTTTAAAATGTCTGTATTTCACATAGCAAATACTCACCCTCTTTGGTGATGATCTCTATGGTAGGTTCTTCAAAGGTCCAGATCCCATAAAAAGCAATGAAGAAGTTAAAAGAAAACCCCACACATATGCCAATCAAAGAAGGAAAACCAAAAAAGGCCACTAGCACTTCATACCCGATCCAAACAACAGGGGAGGACGAGACGTGCTCCCACATTAAGCACCTTGAGAAGAGCCTTGCGTTGGACTAAAGCCTTCTGTGCTCAGCATAGCATCATTCAGTTGTGTCTACACTAATATGCTTTGCAGATTTAGGAGTAAAGCTGGACTCTAATGTGCACTGCACTCCAAAGGTCATTAGGAAAACAGCACAGACACCTGCAGTTAACTAAAATAAATCAGTGGAATTATTCACATACAAAACGTTACAGAAACGTGCATTTGGGAGGAAAGAGGTACTTAAATTAATCCTTTCCAAATGAACAGATGCAATAAAAATGGAATTAACACCTGTGCAGATAAAATACTTCTGCTCCCTTACACAGTGATGCATGGATTGCATTTTCAGTTGTTCCCAGTGAGATTCCCAATGGCTCTGAACACATGACACCATCTCTGTAATGATGCAAAGAAGTGCGGGTTACACGAGGCTTTACTTCTTGATCTCTGGTGTGTAGATCATCTTCCCTCTGAACAACAAACAGGATTCAGGAACCTTCTGACCTGCAGGAGATTGGTTGTTTCCAACTTCTTATCAAATATATGCATTCAAAGTAAAGAGAAGGTTGGACCAGATGATCCTTGAGGTCCCTTCCAACCTGGTATTCCATGAGGCTATGATTCTATGATTTCTTTAAGGGGGCAAAAGTAGTATCATGACAGCACATTCAAAAGGAACCTCAGTGGCAATGAGAAGAAGGAGATGGAAAGAGAAGTGGTTCAGAAACTGTGCTCAACAGGCCAGGGAGGGTAAAAGGGCTGTGAGGACCTGGTGAGTGAGTAACAGCAGTTCACATCTAAACAAACAAGTTATTTTAATAGCTCTGCAACTTGAGCATTCAAATGAATATCATTCTCTCCCAGGTAATAGCAACATCTAAAGACCAATGCAATAATGGGCTTTTATATAATTTTTAGGGTTCGGGTCCCTAAACATTTTATATCTCAACAAGGGATATCTTTGTTTTCTGTGCTATTTTGGTTTTATTTGGTAGGAATGTCCATCAGTTCCAGTTCTTCACCTTTTGGAAGACAGGTTGATGCTAAGGACCATCCTCCGGATTTTCTCTTCATTCTTTATAATATTAGCTCTTACAGCACAGATCTTGTCTTGCTGGTCTTTAATCAGCTGGTCCAGTTCAGCCAGATCAGCTTTTAATGGTTCAACAGCACTGTCTGTGATGCTGAAAGAGACACAAAGAGCATAATGTGAGTGGAAATGTGTTAAGTTACTTAAGCCTCCAAGAAAGCACATACAGTACCTGAAAGTACTGTATGTATTTAAGTTGTGCCCACCCTTCCTTCTAAGTGAAAGAACATTTAGAGTAAGAAGCACAAAGGCAAAGCTAACAACACAGAGAAGAGGATTGTTCAAGAGAGATCACCTGCAATTAAACACTAAACAGCCCTTTCTTGGCTAATGCAGCTCTTCTGCTCAGGCTCTTTGCCATTATTTCACCCCACTCTAGGCAGATGTCAAGCACAGGGGGGTTGGACTAGATGATCATTAGAGGTCCCTTCTAACCCAAACCAGATCATTCCATGATTTTAAGGATTTACAGGGGTTTACAGGGGTCCCTGCATCCTACCATGATACACATGGTAACACTCATCCCTCTGGGCCTCACACAAGAGCTTAAATGGGAGAAGCATGTAGCAGAGAAGGACAAATGAAACTGCTGTGGAGGTTGCTGGCCTCCTACCAGCTATTTCCAACAATGAATGAACAAGCCAGCAGTAAGACACCAGTAGCTGCCAGCAGCACCAAGCTGCAGCAGTTAGACATCTGACAAGAGACAAGAGGGGTTTCTACTACACTCTGAGGTAAGAATGTCTGAAGTAAAGTCATTCCTGAAGTCCTGCAGTCCTGATCCAGCTCTGGGGCAACAGCACAAGAGGGACATGGAGCTGCTGGAGTGATCCCAGAGGAGGCGACGGAGCTGCTGCGAGGGCTGGAGCAGCTCTGCTCTGGAGCCAGGCTGAGAGAGCTGGGCTGGGGCAGCCTCGAGAAGAGAAGGCTCCTGAAGGGGAGACCTTAGAGCAGCTCCAGTGCCTAAAGGGGCTCCAGGAAACCTGGAGAAGGGCTTTGGACAAGGGCCTGTAGGGACAGGCCAAGGGGAATGGCTTGAACCTGCCAGAGGGGAGACTGAGATGGGCTCTTAGGCAGAAGCTCTTCCCTGTGAGGGTGCTGAGGCGCTGGCACAGACTTTTCCCAGAGAAGCTGTGGCTGCCCCATCCCTGGCAGTGTTCAAGGCCAGGTTGGACACAGGGGCTTGGAGCAACCTGCTCTAGTGGAAGGTGTCCCTGCCCGTGGCAGGGGGTTGGAACTGGATGAGCTTTAAGGTCCCTTCTAACATAAACCAGTCTGGGATTCTGTGATTCTATATGAAAACTGACCCATCACTAGCTGCTGACAAGAGCAGGTAATTCCACACTAATAGGAAATGTAATAAATCCTTTGCTAATAAACAAGGACACTGATACATCTTAAGTGAATGGGGCTGTTTGGCTTTACAACAAATGGGCCCACTTCCATAATGCTTTGCTGATCTTCAAGAATGCTGAACAGGCAGAGAAATGACAGAGCAAACTGGCCTCCTGTCATTCTGAGCTTTAAGCTCTAGATAAAGTCCACATCCCAAATTCATTTAGCTTTCCCCTTTTTTCCACCACATTAGCATAAAGCACTGCTAGAAATCACACTATTCTCCAATGGGATCTGTCAACTGTCTTTCACAGGAGCAAATAAAAAGACAAGCATCCAAACTGCAGTATACATGGAAAGCATTGTTTTCTTCATGTCCCATACTCTGTCATTCTTTCCTGAAGGACTGGACATGCCTTAGCACTGCACTGATGTGATGAGGATCCATAGAACACGTCACTAGGTGCAGCGCAAAGGCGAGTGAGTCAATGCCTCAGTTTCTCCAACCATAAAATAAAGCCAAACACCGTTTCCTTCCGCTTTGCAGCGGTGCTGCATTCTGAGGCCAACCAGAGTTTTAAAGCCTGTCAAAGGTTTGGGATAGAAGGTGCTATGTAAGTGCAAGGAATTAACATCATTACACTTTATATGTGAAGGAAAGCCTTAGTTCCCACCCCAGGCAGTGGACTAAGCCAGCTGCTGTAAATTCCAAGATTTAACACATTGCTACCTACCAAGATAGGACTTAGCAGCTAAGAATGCCACCCATTCCTGCTTCTGCATGGATGAAGCACACTCATTTAGGTAACAGCAAATCTAGGCTGCTTGTGAATCCAAGCTCATCACTACCTAGTTCATGGTCAAGATCAGAGGGCGCACAGCTGGAGAGAACATTCTGGTTTCAAAGAGCATAAAGACAAGTAAGGCCAAAGAAACTGTTTTGCAGCTTGACCTCCTTGTTTCTATCATGCACATCACCTTCACTCTCCCAGCTTTCCAGTGCTGGTCTTTTAACCTTGCACAGCCAACAGCTGTTATTAACACCACTGCAGAACACACTGAATTCAATGGCACAGAGAGAGCAGGTTGTGATCTAGGAATCCACTCCTAGTCCCATTCCACATCTACTTGGCTCTTCCTCCACTGCTCCTTTATTTGTGAGAAGCAGCAAACACATCAAGCCCTTTCCTATCGAACACACATTTGCATCTCTGCTGTCATGGACATCATGAGAAATTGAGCTGAAAAGACTTGAACATTTCAAGTCCAAGCCACAGAAATGACTGATGACAAATTTGCTTTGAAAAACAAGTTAAACCCTCCCCAAACCCAGAAATCTGTCTCAAAAGACAAATGAACCTTTCCCTGCCCACACTCACCTCTGCTCTTTCTGTAGAGTTTCTGCATGCTGTCTGTTCTCCTGCCGCCACATCTGCAACTCGTTCTTCATGGCATCCATATCTTCTTGGATGTAATCCATGATCCTGCCAAGTGTCAGGGCACTCCGGCACAGAGTCTGAATAGAGACCTGAAACTTCTCAATTTCTTTGGCTACCAAGTCTCTCTCTCTCTTCCTGGCTGCTTCTGATACAAAGGGCTTCTCCTAAAAGGGATGAAGAAGAAGGAAAGCATCGAAACTAAAGAAAACTAAGAAGAAACAAAGCAACAGTCTAGAAACAAAGGAGCAGAAAGCACGAACTATCCAAGTCACCACTGCAGAGCACTGCTACAGAACTGTGCAAGAGCATCAGCAATAGGAAAATTGTCTTTCAAACCACAAGCGCATAGAAGTAAAATTAGTATTTGATCACATTCAATGATCTCACTGATGTTCTCATTCTCGACATGATCTTTCCCAAGGCTGTGGGTGTAGGAGGGGAAACCTTTGCATTCAGCCATGGTTTATCATAGAATCCCGGACTGGTTTGTGTTGGAAGGGACCTTAAAGCTCCTCCAGTTCCAACCCCCTGCCATGGGCAGGGACACCTTCCACTAGAGCAGGTTGCTCCAAGCCCCTGTGTCCAACCTGGCCTTGAACACTGCCAGGGATGGGGCAGCCACAGCTTCTCTGGGAAAAGTCTGTGCCAGCGCCTCAGCACCCTCACAGGGAAGAGCTTCTGCCTAAGAGCTCTTCTCAATCTCCCCTCTGGCAGGTTAAAGCCATTCCCCCTGGCCTGTCCCTACAGGCCCTTGTCCAAAGCCCCTCTCCAGGCCTCGTGTAGCCCCTTTAGGCACTGGAGCTGCTCTAAGGTCTCCCCTTCAGGAGCCTTCTCCTCTCCAGGCTGAACAAGCCCAGCTGTTATGGTTTACTTTAACTTACTTCCATATATTAAAAGAGAAATTTCTGTGCTTTAATGTGGCATCACTAACCAGAAGCTCTCACCAGACATGTAATAACAACACTTTTGTTATCAATCTACTGCTGCCACTGGCTGCCATTTGCTGTGTAAATCACACATACACCCACCCACCCTTTGTGCAGTCTGTGGGGCAAGGCTGTACTGTCATAGAATCCCAGCCTGGTTTGGGTTGGAAAGGACCTTAAGATCACCTAGTTCCAACCCCCTGCCATGGGCAAGGACTCCTCACACTAGACTATGTCACCCAAGGCTCTGTCCAAGCTGTCACCACATCACTCCAGATCATGTTTTAGGCTACTGTACCACCAATGTTCCTTGGACATGCTTGCTACAGTGTTTTGCTGCTACTTGGGAGCTACAGCTGATGCTGAAGGGTACAACCTCCTTCCAGTTCTCTAGATCAGTCCCTTCAAGATGCTTCTCTCCCTCAACTCTCTGTATCTGGATTTCCAGCTCCTAATGCTGGTCCTAAGAACAGCACTTTGTGCTGCACAGCTAAAATAGACGGTGGTTATTCCATGCCTTGTGCTTCTGCTAACAGTGGTTGTAAAATCATGCAGGTTGCAGCTGTGGCCTCGCTAAACTCCACTACTCAGAAATAATCTGGTCTTGTGCACGATTCCCTCATGTGCAGCCAGCAGAGTCTCTGTGGTCAATCTCCTGAAGCCTCCAGCTTACTACACGTTAAATACATGTAGTAAGAAAGAGCCTCCTAAAGTGGCAAAGTCACGAAGAGCAAAAGGATGCCATAAAAAGAGCAAAGTGATGCCACATTACTAACACACTGTAATAATCTGATTCCAGGAAAGCCTTCCCTGAAAGCAACAAATGCCTTTAAAGAACAGACTGCTGGGTTTTTCTCCCCCATCAAGAAAAAACAACCTCATTTTTCTTTCTTTCCAAGAACCCTACGGGTCAAATTCCCAAACCGAGGGGGTTTTTGAGACACACAAAGCTTTAAGTTTATTTAAAGTCATTTCAGTCATTTAATATACGCTGGAAAACTGGAAAGGTCTTTCTCTACCACCCCAACCACAGGATCAACCAGTTCCTGAGCCCACTTCCTAGTGGCTATATAAACACAGAGGTGGCAGTGTGCTTCTCCTCGTGCTGGGACATGGAATCCACCACGCTGTCCCCTCCTGCCCTCCTACCCAATTGGCCTGTCTCCCTGTGTGAGCTGTGGGCTGTTTGTTCAGCTGTGTTTGGAGGCAACAGGGACTATTGCCAAAGACATTTCAGCAGCCCTTGGCTCACTGATGAACTCATATATATATATATATATATATATATAAAAGAATATATATGTATAAGAAAATACTTCTGAAGATTGGAAGGCTGAGATTTACTCCTGTCTGATGCATGTGTTTTACCACACACATGGTGCATGAAAACTGTGGCACTTGTGAGTATACTGCAACTTCATAATGTTAAAAGTTGTTTAATTAGGAACCAGGCTTAAGTGACAAATGCTGCTGAACTTGTGACCTTCACTTCCTAAGTCAATTCCTGAGTGCTGGCTAAACTGTTAAAAATAACACTCCTCTTAATTCCTTCTCACTCGGCCCATACCTCTGTCACAGAAGCAGGTGTTTCATTATACTACATGACATAAACCATGGTATTTAGATACTTTCTGGAGTCATCCATGTGTTTACCATCCTTTACAAGGTAAAGACAAAAGTGCTGCTTCAGGACCCATATCATCCCTCAAGAACTGGTGAGCACCCCTGTTCTGAGCACAGCTGCTTCTCCTCTAGTCTCGTCCTTGGCCAGCCTCTGAACATGATGGCCAATGGTGTTCCCATCAGCGCGGTCCAGCTTTTCTCCCTGTTGATCTTGCAGAGAAGATGGGTTTTGCTCAGGTGCCCTTGAAGGCACAGATCATAGGACAGGGTCCTGCACGCCAGCTATTTACTAGGTCTCCGCACACACCTCAGGTGGATGAGAGTTTCTCTCTGGAAATACTCTTTTGTCCCACCACCTTGCTGCAGCCAGTAAAGATGTATGAACAGATCCATAGAATTCCTGACTGGTTTGGGTTGAAGGGACCTTAAAGCTCATCCAGTTCCAACCCCCTGCCACAGGCAGGGACACCTTCCACTAGAGCAGGTTGCTCCAAGCCCCTGTGTCCAACCTGGCCTTGAACACTGCCAGGGATGGGGCAGCCACAGCTTCTCTGGGAAAAGTCTGTGCCAGCGCCTCAGCACCCTCACAGGGAAGAGCTTCTGCCTAAGATCTAACCTGAACTTCCCCTGTTTCAGTTTAAACCCATCACCCCTTGTAATACGGGTAATAATAAACCACCATGGAATATTGCTATGAATCAGGAAGATGCCCTTAAAGCATATTAGTGAATATTAAAAAATCATTTTAGTGTCCCTTTGTGTAGTTCAATTCTTCAAACTTGACATAAACAGGCCAAAACATTATCCCATCCAAAGTCATTTCAAGTACTGAAACACACTACCACTAAAACTCTATTAAATACTATTCAGACTTAAACAGGCACAACAAGAGAGTCATAGAACTATCATCATAGCATGGTTAGGGTTGGAAAGGACCTTAAGCTCATCCAGTTCCAACCCCCTGCCATTAGCAGGGACACCTTACACTAGAGACCATGTTGCCCAAGGAAGAATAGTCTTGTTAAAAACCCCTGTGTCTTTCAAACACATACTATATGATATCAAAGCAAGAACATGCAAGAGGCTTTTAGTGTACCTCTCTAAAGGAGGAGCACTTAAATGTCAAGCTTCCAAGACAAATTGCCTTGTACCTGGAGGGTGCGGTAGCTCAATTGGATGGTTGTTGTCCCTCACCATCAATTCTTCCTTTCACTTCACTAACACTTGCGCTACACCACGATGCCAAGATACAGAAAGCTGAGCTCAGGAGAGAGAATGATCCCCATGAAGCACTCAAGCATTGCCAGCTATTGATGATTACAAGTACCTAACTGGGGAGGCGGGGGGCATACTGTGTGCTTTCAGTTTCATGCTTCCAGTGATGGGTTAACATCTACGTGGGACACTCTCTCAAACCATTAAGACTTAATGGCAGATGGTTTATTACAACAGGCAACGTGGGTGGTAAGAGTCCTGAATGCCACCTTTGCTCCTTTTGCACAAACATGTAACAGGATATATTCAGTCTTAAGGAAAAAAAAAAGGCCAGAATCAGAATTGTTCCAGCCTATTTAATGAGGCCATACACCTCACTGCACTCTCCTTTCACAAAAGCCCAAGAATCAATAAGTTATCCCTATATAAAAGACTCTATCACTTCTGTAGGCCCAACACGCTTCCTTTCCTCCGTGTTTTTCATAAGGCACCAAGATAAATGTTTATTTTGGATTCCTGGGAAAAAGTCTGCCTTTCCCATTACCTCAATGTGAACAGAACACAACGTGGACTCAGAGGCAGGGACCTAAGCAAGGAAATTATCAACATGACTCCAGAAACCACCAGAATTTACTTGGGTTGAATTCACCCTGGCTAAAGCAATTGGTATAACTATTGCAGTGTGCACAGCTCCTAAACATGGATCATTCACAGGGCAGACATCATAGAAACATAGAAATATCATGTCTGATAGCTGGGCTTTTGAGGGCATCTGAAGTGTCTGCCCATCTGCTAAGCTAAAGGAGTCATAAGCTTATTTTTTCTCCCTACTGTTTGAAGACGATGTATGTTTGAAGCAGTATTTGCTTACTTTGACAGAGCTTCTCCTTTGCTTCCATTTTTTAATTAAAGGTTTTCAATATGAATTACATTAGAACAACCATCCATGAAGCACTTCAGAGTTTCTGCAGCCCCTTTTAAGTATTCTGTTATGTCCCACCATGAAAACAGACCCAAGTAATCATAGTTTTATTGAGCTGTACCATTTCCCTCCCTACCTGTTTCTACAGGACAGGACAGAAACTTCATTTTGGACAAGTCATTTTGATCCATTCAATGTAAAACCAACAAGGTGGGGTGGGTTTTATTGTACGAACTATTTTTTGATCATAAAGGGTGTTTTCTTTTCCTGGTTTTTACAGAGTCTGCATTTTAAGCAGATTGTAACTATCCACAAGGGATCACCATAAGAAACTCTTTCACAGAAACACAGGGAAACCAGTAAATGTTAAATCATTTCAAATGAACAGGATGCTTTTCTGCTTATGCCAGGTACCGAGTTCAGTAACAGGCCAAGGAATTGGAGACACAATGTTCTTTACCATTACATTTACCAGAGTTCATCTGACCTGCTTCTGAGTTCGAAGGCACCAAAAGCAAATAAAAGGAGAGCTCCTTCAAGAGGGCTTGTTTTTCTTGGGTTTTTAGGGACAACATTCCCCCCATTTCACATTTGATACCTCCAAAAAGAGCTGGACTTTTCACACAGACATAAACACCCCACCTCAGCCCCCAGAGCGAGTCTGCTTTACTTCACATGCACTAAGTGTTGGGGAGAAGTCAGTTCATAAAACCTCATGTATTTAAGTGAGGTTTTCAGCACACTAAGCAGAATCCTACAGGTCTGACCACACACATGCCAAGAGACAACAATAGTAGATAGTATTAATTCAGTACCAATGGGTGCCAGACCTGCCCGGCTTTCTGCTCACATTGCTTCCACTCTGGTTCCACAACCTCCTTTCTCTTGAAAAAGCAGCCTCTCTCCTCTTCGAAACGAATCTACAATAAATCTGTTCCTTGTGTTAAACAACAGCTCTCACACCAGTCTGTTCCCCAGCCAAAATCACTACTAAGCTTCTTGAAATACATGAAAATCACCTGTAGAGTATCCTACACCACACTGCTGCATCCAAGGGATGGAAATCACTGTCTCACTGCACTTTATAGAGCCTTTCAGTTTAACATATCCATCTGCTGTCTCATGGTGTATTTGTACTGTACCCACAGGACAGAACATTTTGGGTGCAAAGGCCACAGCAAAGGAGCCACGATACCAGGAATACCCCAAGAGTGACAAAAATCCCATTCCTGTGTTCACAGCTTGTAACACAATTGCTTCTGGATCACAGGGGTTTTAATGAGAGTTGGGGGACATTTAAGTATTAGATAATAATGCCCCATTCCTGGCAGTGTTCAAGGCCAGGCTGGACCCAGGGGCTTGGAGCAACCTGCTCCAGTGGAAGGTGTTGGGAGTTGGGGCTGGATGACCTTTAAGGTCCCTTCCAACCCAAACCAGGCTGGGATTCCATGACACAGGAATACATCTGGTTAACATGACACCTTACTAATTGCATTGACTGGAGGGGACACCCAATGTCGTGCAGCTGATGGATTCATGTAAAAATCGATGACCTGAAGAACTTTAAACAAACAGAATCAGCAGTGATTGTATTTGTTCTAAGCTTAGAAGTACATACCTAATTTATCATATTTGTAGTTAAAGTTAATATTATCCAGGTGCTAAGCTATTTAATAGCACTTGTTCCTCACAGAAACCTCAAAGCTGCTGCTCTGCTGAAGCCTGTGAACTGTATTTGGTAGTGCAAAGATGGGAATTCTGTGATCCCGCTCGCTTCAACTATTTAATAACCTGCCTACATTTTCCACACATGAAATAAATGAAGTGGAATACAAAATGTAACATCTGTTTCTTTCTCTGTTTAACATTAGAGGGTTAGATTCTAAACAAATACATTTAGGAAGTCTTTTTAGGAATTTGTTAGGCTGAACACAGCTAATCAAGGCACCAGAATCTTGTGTATTTCCAGAATGACCCCTTTGTTTGACCTGAAAATTGTGTATATTATTTTAAGTTCCTGCACATGCAAAACCTCGATGATGAAAGTCTCAGGCTTCTTCCCTTTGCTCTTCTTTTGCTTTATTAAACCTTCTTAAAAAGCAAATGCATGCTGGGGAAATGCAGCAGAGAAAAAGCTTGCAGAGGAATGCTTTTAACACAAAGAAATGCTCCTCAGCCATCAGCAGTTAACTGTGTGAAACAGCACCAAGAATTCATCGCTGTTATATGTGGATTAAGTATGAATTCACCAATGTCACTTAATTTCTAGATGATTAATAAGATGTCAGGTTAATTGTTATTAGTCTAGTTATTAATCTACTTCATAGAATCATAGACTCGTGGAACGGTCAGGGTTGGAAAGGACCTTAAGATCATCTAAGTCAGATTAATCTACTTGATTAATAATGATAGTAGATCCATTGATCATGGTTTTTGCTGAATATTGCACTTAAGAAAGTATTAGCTGAAAGTTGCAGGATATCTTTTTTCTCCCTTCATTTTCCCAACTGGCAGAAGAACGAGGCTTTAAAGCCTAATGAATGTAACTGGGAAAAGATGTCATTATTTTGTAGTTATTGAACAGTTGAAGCAAATGAGGGAGGATGAACATTCTTCCTGACAGACACAAGGATCACCCGTCATTTCACCAGACTTCATTTCCCAAAGCAAGTAGTTCTTTCAGCTTTTCACTGGATTTCTGGTTACCTTGCTCCAAACTACAGAAGTACTCTTCTAGTTCCCTCTCCAGTGCATAATACATGTTGGAATTCAGTTGCATACTGATGGCGAAGATATTTCTCCTGGAGAGTTTGATGGAAAACAAATTAAATAGAAGAGCTGGAGAAATGGTCAAATCCCAGACTGATTCTGCTTCCCAGCAGACTGCAGAGCAAGACCTGGCACAAACCTTATGGCCATTTGAACGCATCACACTGGACAGAGTTCATTGACCCATTCTTGCAGTCCCGTCACCATAACAGGACGTGGTTTCACTTGCCTGCACAGACCACTTGGCAGGAATAAAGCACTTGAAACTCTTCCTTCTTTTTAATTACTTTTGCTGCCTCTCTCCAGAGAGATTCCAGAGAACAATTCCTCCCAAAATTGCTGCTCTGCAGTCTTGCAACAAAAAAAATCTTGCCTCTGCCTTCCTTGTGATGTTAGGAAAATCCCTCACAGATGAGACACACTCATGGTGCTAGGTAACATGAGCATGTCAGACCCCCACCTGCTAGCCTCTGCATATCTACTCTATCAAACATTCCCAGAGGCAATGACATGTTGGAAATACAGACTAGGCCTGAGGAGAAGGACTTGGGGGTGTTGGGTGAGGAGAAGCTTCCCAGGACCCGGCTTCAGTGTGTGCTTGAGCCCAGAACCCCCCTGTGTTCTGCGCTGCACCCCCAGAGCGGGAGCAGCAGGTCAGGGAGGGGATCCTGCCCCTCTGCTGCGCTCTGGGGAGACCCCCCCTGCAGTCCTGATCCAGCTCTGGGGCAACAGCACAAGAGGGACGTGGAGCTGCTGGAGTGAGGCCAGAGGAGGCCATGGAGCTGCTGCGAGGGCTGGAGCAGCTCTGCTCTGGAGCCAGGCTGAGAGAGCTGGGTTGGGTCAGCCTGGAGAAGAGAAGGCTCCTGAAGGGGACACCTTAGAGCAGCTCCAGTGCCTAAAGGGGCTCCAGGAAACCTGGAGAAGGGCTTTGGACAAGGGCCTGGAGGGACAGGACAAGGGGAATGGCTTGAACCTGCCAGAGGGGAGATTGAGATGAGCTCTTAGGCAGAAGCTTTTCCCTGTGAGGGTGCTGAGGCACTGGCACAGACTTTTCCCAGAGAAGCTGTGGCTGCCCCATCCCTGGCAGTGTTCAAGGCCAGGTTGGACACAGGGGCTTGGAGCAACCTGCTCTAGTGGAAGGTGTCCCTGCCCGTGGCAGGGGGTTGGGACTGGATGAGCTTTAAGGTCCCTTCCAACCCAAACCAGCCTGGGATTCTGTGATTTTACTTTTACCGTCTCTCCTATCACAGTGTTTGGCCTCTAAAATAAACTCCCAGGATTCAGTAAAGTCTCCAGCTCATCTTTCCCTGAACTACATCTGCCATGTCCCAGTCACCAACTCTGTGCAGTTTTAATCATCTTTCCCTTTGATTTTTTCCTCTGTTGTCAGGAAAACTACACTTCTCTCTGGATCTCAACAACTTCAACAACATCATTTGAAAGCAGTAGCAGTAAGGAAATCTCCTGCAGTAGCAGCCAGCTGCTTGGATGTGAGATCAGGTGATATTCCAGGAGCTCCGCATTGTATGCAAGTCCTCACGTGATGGACTAGGAAGTCAGCATGTTTATTTTCCACCATTAGTTCAGCTCAGCTAACACAGACCAGGGCTTCAAAAGATGCAACAAAAGACAAACAAGGACTGAATGAATGTTTTAGAGAGTGAACATAGGCAATGGGCCTGAATGGTTATTGTAGGACACAATTGTCCATGTATATTTAAAACCAGACAATCTAAGGGAATTGTTTTAGTTAGTTATTCAGAAAAAACCCCAGAAAATGTAGCACAACCACCAGAGGAAGCTTCCTGAGGATGAAATCCATGCGATTCTGTAAACCCTCCCCTGTTGTCCCTTTTTCTGTCTAGCTGACAGGCCACAATACCAAACAGCACAGCCTACAGCACGATTATGCACTGGCAGAAGACATTAGTAGATGAACTCCTCATGCTGTCCCCAAACTTAGCCTGGGGACTGATGATTCAACAGCACCACCTAGTTATAAAACCAGGAACAACTTGTTCTCGCGAGTGCCAGCTCAACATCATGAACTTCAGGGCTACTGCATAAACAGAGCAATATCAACTTTCAGGCCTTCTCTTCTCCAAACAGCTATAGAAAGACAGAACTGATTCAAGCAGGCAAAGTTTCACACCAGACATACTGATTAGGAATAGGCAATGGTGCTGCATGATCAGTACAAAGATGCTACAAGCTGCACATCTGTAACAAATGGGTTGTGAGTCACAAAGCTGGATAAAGCTGTAAGTATTCATAATGGATTATAAGCAGGAAACTAAAGGTGTTTTCCTATTCTAAGGAGGATTCATTTTCTTCATCAAGCTCATCCCTTGCAATACATGACAGGAATTTTCTTCCAGGCAAGCAGGCTTGGATCTCAGACAGTCCCAAACTTTAGAGAAGAAGATAACCCCCCAGGAGTCTGATGTGCCATCCCAACTTAGAATCACAGAATCAACCACGTTGGAAAAGACCTTTAAGATCATCCAGTCCAACCGTTCCCCAGCACTGCCAAGGCCACCACTAACCCATGGCACTGAGGGCCTCGGCTACACGGTGTGTGAACACTTGCAGGGACGGTGACTCCAGCACTGCCCTGGGCAGCCTGTTCCAATGCCTGAGCACCCTCTGGGGAAGGAATTGTTCCTCAGCTCCATCTAAACCTGCCCTGGGGCAGCTTGAGGCCGTTTCCTCTTGTCCCATCCCTTGTTCCTTGGGAGCAGGGACCAGCCCCCTCCTGGCTCCATCCTCCTGTCAAGCAGTTGCAGAGAGCGAGAAGGTCCCCCCTGAGCCTTCTCTTCTCCAGACTAACCCCCCCCCAGGTCCCTCAGCCGTTCCTCATCACACTTGTGCTCCAGGCCCTGCACCAGCTCCGGTGCCCTTCTCTGGCCCCGCACCAGCACCTCAATGTCTCTCTTGCAGTGAGGGGCCCAGAACTGAACACAGGATTCGAGGTGCAGCTTCACCAGTGCCCAGCACAGGGGGGTGATCAGTGCCCTGGTCCTGCTGCCACACCAGTGCTGATATAGCTTTCTCAACTTGCTGGGGAAGAAATGCAAAGGCTGGTCTGTATGGAAGCATAACGCATTACCAGGAAAGCATACAGGAGTACCTCTATTTCAGAGAATTGTTGATTCTACCCTCCCCAGATTCCAATCCTAAAAGTTAACACTTGTGTCACTTTTGCTGCAGATTGTAGAGGTGATTAGAAAGTCATGGAAGTACTATAAGACCAGGTTTTTAACACAGTCTACCATGGGTTTAGTCCTCAGGGGCAGTTTTTTACTGCTTTACACTTGGCTCATCACCTATTAGAGTATCATTACTCACTGCCAAATTACTACAGTTCAGAAAGCCAAAAGAGGCAGTCAAGTGGTCAAGGCTATTTGAAAGGATTGATACTCAGTGAAAAGCTGGTATCTTGAGGTCTGAGTTGCAGCAAGCCAAACTACAGATCATGCCTGAAACAAACATAGGTAGGAACAACCTACAATACTGAATTAACATTAACAAAATGAGACGATGTGATTGGAATTGAACGTTAATGAGTTCATGGAAAGCACTCACCCCCTCCAACACATTATGTGCTTGTCTGTTTTGAGAGCAGAACTCCGCAGTGCATTCCTCAGTGCCTCCTCACTAGCACATCAAACTAGTTTATAGTGATTTAGAAACTTTCCAAAGGGCCAATGGATCAGAGAAGTCCATTGAAATGCTCGGCCTTTAGCTGCTGCTTGTAACATGAGCTTTACAAGGTTGGAAAAACCAAGAGGTCTCCACTTGGAAGAGGAAGACACTTAAATCAGGGGGCTCAACCTTTTGCTTTTGGTTTGTGATCACTGCTAGACCCTTTCTAGACTCTAAGTGACCAAAACAACAAGAACAACGAACAAGAAAAAAAATAGCAAAACCAAAAGCTACCTTCCTTTTTCCAGCTACTGACTGTGGAACAACTCACATCAAATCACTTCATATCATAATATATCGTAAGATTATCATATCACTATCATAATCAAACTATATTCATAGACCTGAATGCTGAGGTATACTAGGGCAACATTTGGTGAAATAATAATAATATTTTATATGGTTAATTGCACCAGAGATGCCTTTTATTAAAGTGATTGCTTTAGTGATAGTGATTGCTGGGCACTAGGACACTGCTCTTCAAATGCCTAGAGGACAAGTAGGATTGAAACACTAATATTGCAGCTGCACAAATACACAGTGTCCCCTACTCCATCTAGACTGAAATCAGCAGATTTTGTTGTGGGACACAAAAGAAAGGGCTAAAAAACCTCCCTGAAATCCTGGAATAAAAACCAAACCACAGAAATGACAGGTGAGAAAAAGAGAGCACTACACAGAGGAGGTAACATCTGACAGCCTAATGGAGAACTAAAAGAATCAAGGAGGAAAGCTTGATCATAAATGGGGAAAAAACCACATCTGAGGCAGAGAAAAAGGTCACAATCACAGTATTTAACATTCACAGTTCTAGAAAGGCCATTACCATCTTACCTTCTCTGTCGTCTTTGAGGATTTCTGTGATGCCTCGTAATCTTTCTTTGTTTCTAGGAGTCTTTTTACAAGCCCACCTGTGGAAAAACCAGTACATTTCTTAGCATTGGTTGGCACTGAAGCGTTGTTTGAAACAATCAGACAATCAAACCAAACTCAACTGCTTAATGATTTTTGTTAGTGTTAACAATTTCCAGCAACAGAACAGCATTCCATGATGTATTTTAATTCCTGAGCTCCAAGGTATTTCTTGTTTGGTCTATTTTCTCCAATGTCCTCTAAATTGAACTGTATCATCAGTATCATTTACTGAATGACTCTTGGTACAGAACCTGCTCCTTGAGCTGTATGAACCTTTTCCTCTGCATCCCTCTTTTGGAAGAGTTCAAGAACTGCACAATAAAAGTTCATAGATACTCCTTTGCAAGGAGATTTTGGATGCAAACAAGCATATTTGCCTCAATCACATCCAGTGTAGCCATAATAGAAGCCCCTGAATCAGAGATCTGAAGTCCCAAGTAAGCATAAATGTTAAGAAGTTGTCCTAAAAGCTCTTCTGTAACTTGCCTTGAGCAGCCAATGCCATCTCCTACAGCTGACAAGATGTATCTGACGCAGTAAGAAACATTCATTTCTGAGTTTGATGCAGAATTTTTAATCCTGCTGACATTAAAGCTGTATAGAAACTCTGCTGAACATCAGTTGTAAATCCAGCTGCACAAGGAAACAAGACTGGGTTTGATTTGAGTGAATTTCTGGGGGTTTTCTTGCAAGCTCCTACCCTCAGGAGGTATTTTGCTGCTTCATTCAGCATTTTAAGTGTTCAGCATTTGTTTGAAACTCACGGGTTTATGATATGTATCTATATATAAATATGTAAAAGCAAACATACCATGCTTTTGATCTTCAACCAGCTCCGCTTCTGGCTCCTACACATGCAGGAAGACAGCTTTAGTTGGACACAGTTGGCATTGCTCTAATACACAACTCTACAAAAATATTCAGCTAGAAGCTACTTAAACAAGGAAGTTACAAACAAAGTATGGAAAAAGGTTCTATGATTTGCAACATCAACAGACCATTTCCACATGTGGCACTTCGGGCAGTGGCAGTGCTGCCTCCACCACAAACTGGTCATCATCATCATCAGAAATCTGCTGGTCTATGATCACGTTTGAGACTGTTTTACCACTACCACTCCTGTAAGAGACACAATGAAAATGAAAACCTATTAAAATCTGTCCCGAAACCCTAATGAGATCTATCCAGAAGAGAAAAGACAGCAGTACCCTCCTTTCTTCCCATAAAATAAAGCAGCAGCAACTACAAGCACATCAGACTCTGACATTTCCACTCACTGCCCAAAGTAGCCATCCTCCTCTCACAGAAGGACATATCTTTCCCTTCCAAACACACTACTTCAGTGACTGGCACTTATCAGAGATCAAGTAAGCCATTTTGTCCATAGTTTCAAGTGGCTGTTTCAGCCTTTTTTGAACATGGGATATTCACTGCATGTTTTACAGATCTCTTCCAGTGATAGAGTAGATGAACATTATAAGGTTGTCCGTTTCTGAGTTCCCAAAGGCAAAAAAGTTGTGGGTTTGAACTTCCAGATATGACAACCAACCATAACTTGTAGATAATGCACTGGATTTGCAGAAACAATCAAACAAATAAAATGGACTTGAATTTTCCAGTCTCAAACAATGAGCAGAGAGATGATCTTGGTCTAGTGGAAGGTGCCTCTGCCTGTGGCAGTGGGGGTGGAACTAGGTGAGCTTTAAGGTTCCTTCCAACCCAACCCACTCTAGGATTCCATGATCCATCCTAAAGCTG
This sequence comes from Strigops habroptila, assembly GCF_004027225.2. Classification (NCBI taxonomy): domain Eukaryota; kingdom Metazoa; phylum Chordata; class Aves; order Psittaciformes; family Psittacidae; genus Strigops; species Strigops habroptila. The sequence continues at coordinate 5,382,040 of NC_044281.2, forward strand.
TTCATCAGCAGGTGAGACATAGAAGATCTGAGACTAGTGTGGCACAAGAGCTAGAAACATCTGCTCTGCACCCACGTTCCTCAGTCCTTACCTTTCTGGAGGTACGAGCTCAGCACTCTCTGGACGTTTTACTCTGGGTGGTGCTGGTCTTGCACTTCCAGGACGGGGAATTCGTCTGCAATAGCAAAGAGGCTGTTTCATTTACAGTATAAAAGGAAGCCTGACACATCCTCCAAAGGAACAGACACATATGAGCTGAGTAACCTAGCCAATGCATAAACCCACTGAAAACATCCCCAGTATACAATCCAATATCACAGCGCTTGCTATCCTGATAGGAGTCTAGGGAAGTCTAGGAAATGTGTCTAAAATAAAAACCCCTATGATCTGTGTAAGACCAAGGCTCGGAAGGGACCTTAAAGCTCCTCCAGTCCCAACCCCCTGCCACGGGCAGGGACACCTTCCACTAGAGCAGGTTGCTCCAAGCCCCTGTGTCCAACCTGGCCTTGAACACTGCCAGGGATGGGGCAGCCACAGCTTCTCTGGGAAAAGTCTGTGCCAGCACCTCAGCACCCTCACAGGGAAGAGCTTCTGCCTCAGAGCTCATCTCAATCTCCCCTCTGGCAGGTTAAAGCCATTCCCCTTGGCCTGTCCCTACAGGCCCTTGTCCAAAGCCCCTCTCCAGGTTTCCTGGAGCCCCCGATACAATTACAAAAGGCTTTGCTGAGCAAAGAAAAAGTAAATTAGGATTTAAAAGGTAAGTTCATCTTATCCATAACACCACACTTATGAAACACAGGTATATAACGCAGTGTTCTTCTCATTAGACTCTCCACACATCTTTCATATTTTAATAAGCACATTGAGGCACTTTATGGATTTAGAAAATAAGCCTGAAACACTTCACAATGTTAAAGTTTTCCTTATAGAAGGAAATGAAAGTGAATAAAGGGAAACCATACATGGGATAATACTTATTATTTGGTACCACTAGTAGAAACATTCTGCTCCAAGTTTCCTTGCTGCTTCCAACTGGACTGACTGTATTGCCTCCAGGCACATCAAAACTTGATACAAGGATAGGAACATACCTTTGGATGGGCTGAGGTGGAAGGTCAAGAGGTACTTCACCATTTTCTGCAGGCTTCTCAGGAGCCACATCCTCTGTTTCTCCTGCTATTAAACACAACAAACATAAAATGTTGGCTTAGGCAGATCTAACTTGTCTCACGACAGTATTTTGAATCCTATCAGCACTAGACTTGACCGTGTGCTCATGAAATCCAGCACAGAAAATCCCTCTAAGCTTATATAAAGTTCTATATCTTGTGAACTTCCAGGTTTTCCACATCTTGGAGCATTCACAATTCAAAAGAGACACTGAAAATAAACATTTCAAAATGTCTTGATTCTTTATTTCTTTCTTAATATTGTGAAATTCCCTCATCTGTGAAAGTGGTGTCATCTCAATTCTTCCATAGTTTCATGGTAAGATGGACCCAGATTTGAGCAGGGGGTTGGACTGGCTGACCTCAATCTGGCCATCCCTTTCAACATCAAGGGTTCTATACTGCTTCTCTTTTCAAAGAAACTTACCTTGTTTTCAAAGAAACTTCTCTTGTTGTCAAAGAAACAGCTACCATTAAACAAGGAGGCCACAAGGATGAGCAGGGACTGGAGCACCTCCCGTATGAAGTCAGGCTGAGAACATTGGGGCTGTTCAGCCTGGAGAAGAGAAGCTGTGTGGAGACCTCAGAGCAGCTTCCAGTGTCTGAAGGGGGCTACAAGGACACTGGAGAGGGACTCTGCATCAGGGACTGTAGCGATAGGACAAGGGGTGATGGGTTCAAACTGAAACAGGGGAAGTTCAGGTTGGAGATAAGGCAGAAGCTCTTCCCTGTGAGGGTGCTGAGGCGCTGGCACAGACTTTTCCCAGAGAAGCTGTGGCTGCCCCATCCCTGGCAGTGTTCAAGGCCACGTTGGACACAGGGGCTTGGAGAAACCTGCTCTAGTGGAAGGTGTCCCTGCCCGTGGTAGGGGTTGGAACTGGAGGAGCTTTAAGCTCCCTTCCAACCCAAACCAGGCTGGGATTCTATGATTCTATGATTCTATAGTCAGCTGGTTACTTGCTCTCACTACATCTCAACATGCATCACACTAACATAACAGCTACTCACTCCATAGAAAGTCAAAAGTTGCCAGGAGCCCTGCAAGCCTCATGCAGGTGTACACTTTCATAGAGTGACCTGAAATTCAATTGTTCCTCCCTTCTTGCTCTACTTAGGGCATTTATGTATAAAGAAAGCGGAAACTAAGTAGCTTCGGGGGTATATGAGCAAATAGCTGAGGCAGGCCAAAACACTCTTCTGCCAGAAAGCTTTACACATATACTTCTTATTTAAGAGGCTGCCATGAATCCAGCGAGGATTCCTAATGGACAACACCAAGGGAGAGTAACTGATGTGCTGACAAATCCTCATTTATAAGGAGAAAAAAACCCCAACCTAACAAAAAAAACATCTCAGTGCTCAGAATGATCATTTAAGATCATCAAGTCCATAAAGGGACAGTTGATCACTATTTTATGATTACTCCACTGTCTTCTGATTACTCCAAATAGCACCCAACTTTTAGCTACCTGCAATGACTGTCAGAATTGATTTCCCATTCCAACAGTGAAGGCTATGAAGTGAGTGAGTGACAACTTGACCTCTGTAAGAACTTACAGCAAATGAAGTTTCACTAATGCACTACTATGCTACACTGTCTTATTGAATAAAGCTGAAAGCAAAGACCAGTCAATACAATACTTGGTTCTTATGCCACTTGAGAAGGCAATCCAAATCAATAGTGAACCTGGGGGTACTCCTCATTCAAATTATAAATAGAGGAATATAAAGTTATATTCCATAACAGATATATTCCATAAGACAAGACAGGTCCAAAGGATTAAAAGGAAGCATGGAAGCTCTCCCACTTGTGCAAGGTCACACAAATGTCTTGGCCAAATGTCTACATTTCATGAGCCTGACACAGCTCTGAGGCCCTGAAAGCCACAGGTGGACTGGGAAACAGTCTTTGACCTCCCACATCCCTGGCATCAACTCTCCCAATGAGGTCAAGCATCTGGACCTGCAGAACACAAAAATGCAGCTTTTTTGCTTAAATCTCAGTTCTTCCTCCTACATTTTGCTTCTATGGCTCCATGTACGCTGTAGCTAGATACAAATACCTCATTAGCAACATGTGCCTTGGGAGCTATATAGAACTTGGAAAAAAAATGGAGAACTAAGAATGCAGAGATGGAATTTTCCTTTAAAATCCTGTCAAATGCAAGCATTAAGTGGAACTCCCAAATACTTGTACAAAAAGGCAGCTTGTTCTTACACAGAACAAGTCACCAAGGGCTTCACATGCAGCAGCCATGCACTTTCCGTGGGGCACTGTAAGCACTGGGCTCTGAAAACATGCAGAAGAGTAAGGAAAGAGAAACTAAAAGTAACTGTTTTATCAGGGAAGGTACATTTTTCAAACCAGGACATTCATCACAAGATGTGATTAAAACACAAGGGAGCAGTTGGGTTAAGCATAAATCACTCTCCTCAAATCATCTAGCTGCATGGATTCAAGTTCAATCCCAAGCACTGGAGTTAGCCTGTCCAAGGCAGTCAAGTTTTTATTCTCCTACCTTTCTCTTCTTCTTCAAGTCCTGGTTCAGCCTTCTCTTGCAGTTTAGCAACACTGTCCTCTGAAATCCTATCTGCCACGCTCTTCACTTCCACAGCTTCTAGAACACAACAGTTTATAGCCAAATGAAACCAAAGATACAATTAAAAGATGAAAAGAAAAAGCCATGCTAAATTCCTGTTATATTTACTATTTCTTTCAGGGTTATCCTGCTTTAATAAACCATCTTAGGTGTAAATAAATAACATTCCAAGTTCACAAAGCCTTTTTACATGACTGCTGGTTGAACTCCTCATGTTGCTGAAAACTAATGGCAACTTCTTCAATTCAGAAACTGTTCCCAGATATTATTTATTAGCCTGAGAGCTGGTGAAAGAATACAATATTTACCTAATAAACTAATGACTAATAAACTAATTGCTAAAATACACACTATTGTTTGTATACTGCTTGGAATGCAAAGTGCACTTGGGTTTGTTTCAAAGGCTTTAAACACTTCTCAAACTAAAGCCATTAAGAAATATTAAGCAAGAAAAGCTGGTTTCTGGTAGCTGAACTCCCCACCTTGCTGGTAATGCTATAGAAGAGCCTAGTCCTCAAACACAGTCCTCTTCTGTTGCTACCTAAAAGTGGTTTCTTTTTGCAAAAAGCCAAAAGACCATTTAATCTACCAACGATCTCCAATTCATTCCCCCCAATTACATCTGTACATCATTGCTGAACATATACCTGTGCATTGAATACATGTGGTCAAGTTAAACTACTCATACAGTTTACAAGGTCTGTATAGCATCAGCAGAATATTTAGCTTTAGGCTTATCATTAACAATATACACACACACATAACTCCCCCTTCACTTGGAGTAATATGTTCAGTGCCTAATGCTTGGCTGAAACATTCCACGCTAGCAAAACCAGCCATGAAATTACTGCATGCAGCATAAAGCTGAAGCTTTCAGGACATACAGATGAATAGCAGAGGATCTGCTCCTCCACCCATGCCATGGGAAGTATCCACAAAGATACAGTCCATTGCAACAAAAATGCTGAGTTCTACTACTGTGGGAGGAGATGAACACACAGCAGAGAGAGGTCCACCAGCACTTTCATTTACCTGTGCAGACTAAGGCCAGGAGAAGTTGCCATTTAATAAAACTGAAACTAGCATTTAAGCATTCAGCACCATCCTGCACAAGTTATCCATGAGGTCTGAGCTTAGCAGAAAAGCCAAACTAACAGAAGGCAGTGAAGCACAGGTTAGATCTTAGGCAGAAGTTCTTCCCTGTGAGGGTGCTGAGGTGCTGGCACACGGTGCCCAGAGAAGCTGTGGCTGCCCCATCCCTGGCAGTGTTCAAGGCCAGCTTGGACACAGGGGCTTGGAGCAACCTGCTCTAGTGGAAGGTGTCCCTGCCTGTGGCAGGAGTTGTAACTGGATGAGCTTGAAGGTCTCTTCAACACAAACCAGGGTGGAATTCTATGATTTCCATTGAGAAAGTAATTCAGTGTCTTAAGGGAAACGCTGTTCAGATCTCATTTAAGAGCATAAGTTTTGCTGCAAGGCACGTTGCAACTATAAAAAGCAGCCATTGGCTGCATAGTAATAAATGTAACATTAACTATAAACCAAACAACACACTTTTGCTCCAGTTCCATTAGGAATTTATTCATAACAGAGGTGAGCAAATGCTGGTGTGACTTGGTTTAGTTACCAGGATAGCAAATATACCTGCTTTTGCTTTATCAATCCTCCATTCACCACTTCACTTTGGTTTATTACACTTATTATTCAGTGATGACGCTAAACCTTTGGCTTCTCCTGTTGAGAATTTCTTTATCTCTGTTAATATTAGAAAACACAGAAAGCTCTGATCATCACCAGTAACTACAGAGACCAGTGGGCAAGAGGCATGAGAATAGCTCCAGAAGGTTTCTACTCCCCTCTGGATTACTTACTATGTAAGTAAGTAATGTAAGAAAGCATTTATGAGCACTACTCACCTACTGCAGCTCTGCTGCATTAGAACAAGAAGACAACTGATGCCCCAAAGTATTTATCACTTCAGTAAAGTGAAATTTGAGTGCACTGACTTGCTGCTTCATCAGAAGGCTTTTATAATATTCACCTTAAAGCCAAAACAGAGCATTAGTCATTGACCATATTACATTGATCCCAAAAGCTGGATCTTGATTTGAAAGAAGGGATGAGCCTATAAAACAGGGCATGTCTAGTCACTAAGTTGAGGGCCAGTTCAGGCTATAAAACAAATATTCAGATCTTGGGAAATAGCACAAGTTATAGGATCAGCAAGGATCACTAAGTAGTAAAATCAGACTATATTTAATAGAATCCAGATGGAATTTTTCAGCTGGAAAATTATTAAAACCTCACAGCACACAAGTGCATGAGATGCAACCTAAAATCTTCAGTGTTCAAGCACCAACTTGAATTAAGCTCCTATGCAACAACCATTCATACACAAAATGCCAGCCCTTTTTCAAAGGTATTTTACGTGCCTAAACACATATTTCATTTATTTCCTACCCCTTTCAGTATTTTGCCTCAGACACATGGAAACCTGCTAAAACAGAAACCCAAAGAAAACGTGGGTGCTTGGCAAGAAACATGGCAACACACAATCTCTATACATGCATTAGTAACAGTGACATTGCCAGACGAAGTGTATGAAGATCTTCATGCTTCATTAGTCGAAACAGTACCAGCCTTTAGCCAGAATGAGACATCAATTCACAGGCATTATTGTATCTTCTCAACAGCGACATTAAACTGGTTTATAGAATCATAGAATCCCAGCCTGGTTTGGGTTGGAAGGGACCTTAAAGCTCATCCAGTTCCAACCCCTGCCACGAGCAGGGACACCTTCCACTAGAGCAGGTTGCTCCAGGCCCCTGTGTCCAACCTGGCCTTGAACACTGCCAGGGATGGGGCAGCCACAGCTTCTCTGGGAAAAGTCTGTGCCAGCGCCTCAGCACCCTCACAGGGAAGAGCTTCTGCCTTGGAGCTCACCTCAATCTCCCCTCTGGCAGGTTCAAGCCATTCCCCTTGTCCTGTCCCTACAGGCCCTTGTCCAAAGCCCCTCTCCAGGTTTCCTGGAGCCCCTTTAGGCACTGGAGCTGCTCTAAGGTCTCCCCTTCAGGAGCCTTCTCTTCTCCAGGCTGCCCCAGCCCAGCTCTCTCAGCCTGGCTCCAGAGCAGAGCTGCTCCAGCCCTCGCAGCAGCTCCGGGGCCTCCTCTGGCCTCGCTCCAGCAGCTCCACGTCCCTCTTGTGCTGCTGCCCCAGAGCTGGATCAGGGCTGCAGGGGGGGTCTCCCCAGAGCACAGCAGAGGGGCAGGATCCCCTCCCTGACCTGCTGCTCCCACTCTGGGGGTGCAGCCCAGCACACGGGGGGGTTCTGGGCTCAAGCACACACTGACGCTGGGTCCTGGGGAGCTTCTCCTCACCCAACACCCCAAGTCCTTCTCCTCAGACTGCTCCATCCAGTCTCCCCCAGCCTGTGTTTGTGCTGGGGATTGCCCCGACCCAAGGGCAGGACCTTGCACTGGGCCTTGTTGAACTCCATGAGGTTCCCATGGTCCCACCTCTCCAGCCTGTCCAGGTCCCTCCGGATCCCATCCCTTCCCTCCACATGTCACTGCACCACACATGGTCATCAGTGTCATCAGCAAACTTGCTGAGGGCACATCAATCCCACTGTCCATGTCGCCATCAAAGATGCTGAATAGCACTGGTCCCAATACCAGCTCCTGAGGAGCACCACTCATCACTCGTCTCCACTTGGACATTGAGCCACTAATCACAACTCAGTGTGACCATCCAGCCAATTCCTTATCCACCAAGTGGTCCACTTGTCAAATCCATGTCTCTCCAGTTTAGAGACAAGGATGCCATGTGGGACAGTGTCAAACGCCTTGCACAAGTCCAGGTATATGACATCAGTTGCTCTTCCCTTATCCATCAATGCCATGACCTCATTGTAGAAGGCTACCAAATTTGTCAGGCATGATTTGTCCTTAGTGAAGCCATGCCGGCTGTCACCCACGACCACTTTATTTTCCATGTGCCTTAGCATGGTTTCCAGGAAGATCTGCTCCATGATCTTGTCAGGCACTGAGGTGAGACTGTCTGGCCTTTAGTTCCTTGGCTCTTCCTTTTTTCCTTTTTTAAAAATAGGGGCTTATATTTCACCTTTTCCCATCAGCAGGAACTTTACTGGACTTCTCAAATATGATGGATAACAGCTTGGCTACTTCATCCACTAGTTCCCCCAGGTCCTACAGTTGCATCTCCTCAGGTGCCATGGACTTCTCCCAAATACTAGTAAGCAATAAAGTTACTAACTCAGGGTTCATGGCTGTATGATTTATCCCTATAGGAAAGCATATTTTGCCTCACAAACATCTTTCTCCTTACTAAAATAACCTTTAAAAACATATCTTAAGTCTTACTAAACCAAAAATACTGTGCTGATCATTGCTCTGCTGTAAACGTTGAATAAACCTTTACACATGACTTTATATAAAGGTAAAGTACAATAATTGTATCAACTTGGGACATACGGTCCACTAACCCTCAGGGACAGGAATACCAATACAAGCCCAGGTTTTGCAAGGCATACTTGTCTAAATTTGCTAGATTCCTAAGCAAAGAAACAGTTCTTGTGAAACTAAAAGACCAACTGAAAAAGGCCATTCCGAGACAACACAAGGAATACCAAGAGCAGGCTGAATTTACATCTGCAATCATGCATGAGGAATGCGAGCAAACAGAATCCAGCACCACTTTCTCTGTATCAAATCCATGCAGCAAAGTTGCCTGTTGGCTTCATAAATGCAGAGTGGGAGTACAAAACAAGCACTGAAAATAATAAACATGGATAGTTGAGTATTTCTGCTATTCCTATTCAATAAGCCTCCAGCATATTTAATAGAGATAATATCCTCCCTCTAGTTACCTTCTCCTCTGGGTTTGGCGCGTTGCCTTGATCCTTTTGTTGAAGGCTGCCTTGAGATTCCTGAAGAACTTTCACTCTTTAAAAAATAAAAGCCCACAAATTTATATCATTATCTATAAAAATGATCTTTTTTTTTAATATAAATTTACTTACATCTGTTGCTTTTTTATCTATCTGTATCATACATAAAAAACACTCACAAACCTGACCCACACATGCAAGATTAAGAACACTTCCAGTCTATTTTCCTCAACGTCTGCAGGTATTTTCCTGAATACATGCTATTTTCTTTTACATAAACCTATGTGATTAGATTTCATTATTGTAAAGACAATTCCCAAATGTATACTAAGAGTATCCAAGGTAGAGCAACCTTGTGAAACCTGGAGGGCATCTGTGATACCACTGCTTGTCTTGGGATAGAATGCTTAGCTACTAGTGAGCTACAAAATGAGTAAGATGCTTACAATCACCTGCATGTTTCAGCTACATCAAATACAGTTCCTCTTTGAGAAGTCTTTTAAATTTCATTTCAAAACAGAAGCAAAGACTAAAAACCTGTGCCACTAGACCTGCAGAGTCCTCTATTCAAGTGGCAACTTCCCTGGACAAGGGAAGAAATGGGACTTCCAAGAAAGTCCAGCAGACAAGCAGTGGATGATCTGAAAGTGCAACTGGTGCAGCAAGAAGCAGAAGAGTTCCAAGGTGGAAAACATCAAACTAGAGAAAAATTCAGGACACTTGTGAGGCCTCTGACCTTACTCCAAAGTGATTCAGAGGCCAGGAAATTAAAGTAGGCAAGCACACAAGGATTATTCTGTTTTCTTTGTATGGCAGGAAAGTTGAACCAGATGATCTTTAAGGTCCATTCCAACCCAAACCATTCTATGATTTCTATGCCTGAAATGAAGAACACCTGACTGACAATACTTTCTGCGTGTTCCACATTTCAATGGTCAGACAGCCATGGAAAGGAACAAGTTAAATCAGCAGGTCCACTTGGCTGGAGGTTGGGCAAAAAGATGTGTATAAGTAGCTGCCTCTTGTGAGATGAGATCAACACCAGTTCCAAGAGACAAGGTCTCCTGGACTGCAATGTCCCCTGTGTGCAAAGGAAGAACTGAGCCCATGCACAGGTAGCACCAGAGGCCAAAGGCCGCTACAGCACTTGCCCTACAAAAAGGCGCAAAACACCATCATAGCAAGAGCAGGCAGGTTTTGTTACAGCTGTGATTACTAAAGGTAGGCTATGGTACAGATTTACTACTCCACTCTACCTGAAACACAGATGGGGCCCAAATGCTTGCAGGGAAGGTGCAAGGTGTAAAGGAGGACTCCTGCCAGCCCAAGAAAACTTCTGGATATGAGATCAGGCTGGGAAGGAGTCCATCTCCTTACACCAATCCTGGCTAGCAAAAGGGGCAGACTTCTGCTTACATGTAGACTGACAATGGAGCCAGCAATGGGATCTGGCCCACTACGAACATACAGGGCTTCCTGCTTCTTACACTACTGCATATACTAACAAACCAGTAGCTTCCAGCAAGCCATTCATGCTTCTAATAACTTCCACAGAATCCCACCCTGGTTTGTGTTGGAAGGGACCTTAAAGCTCATCCAGTTCCAACCCCTGCCACGGGCAGGGACACCTTCCACTAGAGCAGGTTGCTCCAAGCCCCTGTGTCCAACCTGGCCTTGAACACTGCCAGGGATGGGGCAGCCACAGCTTCTCTGGGAAAAGTCTGTGCCAGCGCCTCAGCACCCTCACAGGGAAGAGCTTCTGCCTAAGAGCTCATCTCAATCTCCCCTCTGGCAGGTTAAAGCCATTCCCCTTGTCCTGTCGCTACAGGCCCTTGCCCAAAGCCCCTCTCCAAAGCTCCCTTGTAGCTCCTTTAGGCACTGGAGCTGCTCTAAGGTCTCCCCTTAAGCAGCTTTCTCTTCTCCAGGCTGAACAAGCCTTTCCTGTCCTTTTGCCTAACTCCCTGATTTCATTAGCAGCATTCATTAATGAGAAAGCAAACACCTGTGAACACAACAAATGAAGTACGGGTGATTTACACAATACCATCATTCTGTTTCTGCACTTTCCTTCCCTAGAACACATTTCTGCACCTTATTCAAAATCCTGTAATGTTTAGCACCTCATGGGATTTCCTCCTTATCTGCTTTTTTGCAGTTTGTGTGAATTGACAGTTCAAGCAGCTTGCATCCAAGGTGTATTTTCCAGCCCTGCAGATAACGTCCATAGAGATAAAAGAAATGAGAACTACAAATTCTTCCATTTCTATGCAAATGTTCAAGGCCAGGTTGGACACAGGGGCTTGGAGCAACCTGCTCTAGTGGAAGGTGTCCCTGCCCGTGGCAGGGGGTTGGAACTGGAGGAGCTTTAAGGTCCTTTCCAACCCAAACCTATGGTTCTACATTCCAATAACCTGTAAAAGAACATTTGTTTTCCATAGTACCTTGTATGTAGGACAATGGGAACTGTTGAGAAGTTGAACTCTTTGGAGGTGCTTTATGGACAAGTGAGCAGTCTATGCAAGAGTCAGCTTTAACACTTAGTTCAGGTCCTTTAGAAACTACATCTCCTTTACCTCCATGCTCAGGATTCCAGGCATTCAATCAGGCAAAATCAAGCCCCACTTCAGCAAAATCTAGCTGCATGGACAGTACATGGTCCTGCTTTGACAGAAACTAGTTTTAACTTACACTGTCTTAACTGGCTTATTTAAATCATTATTTAACCCACAACCAGAGCTACCACTATTTTTGTTTCACTCTTTAGGAGCTACTGGCACATTGCAAAGCAAAACAGAAGTCCAAAACATCGAGCTAATATTGAAGTGGTTAATCTCAATCTTAGTTCATCTTAATTACTACCAGCTTTCACAATCACAACACTATGCAAGGAGTAGAAGTAAAGCTTACATAGCAGCAGAGTGTGGCTCTATGGGCCCGCAGGCCACATCTGGCACATTCAAGCTTCAGCAGCTCTTTGGGTGATGTAATTATTAGCACAGGTGGGGAAGGAGTTGGGAATAGGTGATGAGGCTTCTGGAGGATTGGATTTAGTCATTTATTTATGTCAGGTAGTGACCACAAACAGTGCTGAACATTTCTGTGGAGCCACATGTGCACACTGGCAACAGGGGCAAAGTACAAGCTGAACTTTCATCACTATGGTAGCACACAAAAACATAAATCCTGCCACATTTATGAGTTGAGTCTTTCCAAAGGGAGATAAAAAGAGGTCATTCTTTTTCTTACAAATTCATAGGCTGCAAGACTTTGAGCAGCAGTCACTGGAGAGTAAGAAATCTTACACTTCATCTCACACTATCCTGGAAGTCGTATACTGGAGTGGAATCCTAGATGGATGTATGCACACATCCTAGATCGAGTAATTACACTCCTATTTGGAGAGGATACAGGAGCCTGCTGTAAACCATCCAATCTGCTGCTTTTCCCTCCTTATTAACCTTTAAAAAGGCTGATTTTCACTTTCAGACATAAGGAAACCATGATTTCTAATATTTCAGCAGGTCAAGAAGAGCTGTATGCTTTGAAAAGACATCCTGTCAATTCTTCCTCATTTCCATGCAACAACCAACCTCTACATTCATGAAAGGATGCCATGAATAGTTTCTATCAGTGACTTTATATTGCTCAAACAATTCTGTACATGCCTGCTGACACCTCCTCCAGCCACACACACTCCATGCATAAAGGAAGAAAAAACGCTCCCCACCCAAGAAAGGAAGGGGGACAACAGTAATGTTCACTCTCAGCATTGAGAGCAGCCCTGAGGAGAAGGACTCGGGGGTGTTGGGTGAGGAGAAGCTCCCCAGGACCCGGCTTCAGTGTGTGCTTGAGCCCAGAACCGCCCCGTGTGCTGGGCTGCATCAATAGAGTGTGAGCAGCAGGTCACAGAGGGGATCCTGCCCCTCTGCTGCGCTCTGGGGAGACCCCCCCCTGCAGCCCTGATCCAGCTCTGGGGCAACAGCACAAGAGGGACGTGGAGCTGCTGGAGCGAGGCCAGAGGAGGCCACAGAGCTGCTGCGAGGGCTGGAGCAGCTCTGCTCTGGAGCCAGGCTGAGAGAGCTGGGCTGGGGCAGCCTGGAGAAGAGAAGGCTCCTGAAGGGGAGACCTTAGAGCAGCTCCAGTGCCTAAAGGGGCTCCAGAAAACCTGGAGAGGGGCTTTGGACAAGGGCCTGTAGGGACAGGACAAGGGGAATGGCTTGAACCTGCCAGAGGGGAGATTGAGATGAGCTCTGAGGCAGAAGCTCTTCCCTGTGAGGGTGCTGAGGCACTGGCACAGACTTTTCCCAGAGAAGCTGTGGCTGCCCCATCCCTGGCAGTGTTCAAGGCCAGGTTGGACACAGGGGCTTGGAGCAACCTGCTCTAGTGGAAGGTGTCCCTGCCCGTGGCAGGGGCTTGGAACTGGATGAGCTTTAAGGTCCCTTCCAACACAAACCAGTCTGGGATTTGGTGATTCTACAAATCAGCCACTACGATCTTCCCCCTCTAATTCACCAGATTCACTGATAGTTCACTAATAATAAACAAGCATTAAGTCTGTGAACTATAATCTAATTCAATCAACCCTCCACAAGACTTTTCTTCTATTTAGAGCCACAATGCCATGAGTTATATTTGTATGTATATTGTAAATGGTATGTCCATGCGTAGACATTTTATATATATACATATATACACATTTATATGTTTTATATAAATACAACTACATATATAAATACTTTCTGTAATCTTGTGCAACAGGCTGTTGTTCAACAAATAATCACAGCTCATTTCTAATGCTTTTACTATAAGTTCTGTATCTCTCAAGGACATTCTTTGTTCTTTCCTTCAAACTCTGTGTTTCCAGTATTTCCTCCTAAAACGACCATCATTCTTAACAGGCAGAATTTCTTCGTGTACAAGAGCAACAAGGAAAAGATCTCTACTTGCTAAGGTCAATCGAACTGCTGTGTGATAAAAGTGATTAGAAAAATAGCCATCAATTGTCCTTTCCTCACATGCAGGCTCACAAGATGGTGTTCTCTTGGTGGTAGCTGCTGCTAATACAAACCTTTCCAACACAAAAAGAACTATTGGAAAAATCCTGCTTTTTAAACTCTAAGTTTGAAGGATGGATTTCTATAGTAGGAGCCACTTAGGAATAACTGACACCAATAAGAAAGGGGTCATTCACAGCACTAGAACAAAACTACCTGAGCCATGGCCAGCACGTTTCCATGCAACAACTCTCTCTGCTGCTTCTGTCTTTTTTTCACTCAGTAGTTGTTTCATTATACAGTCAAGATGAGTTCCAACAGAAATAGAAGTTCATTAGATATGATTTAGAGGCTGATTCAAGTGACCAGTTCCAGAGCAATACAGTTTGTAGGGCAAAAATAAAGTCATTCTAGAAGTGGCGAAAAGTGACAGGATATTACAAAAAGCTGTAGCCAAGAGGTTCAGCTGCCATCTGTAAAATGGAAGAGACCTTTCCAATGTGTTTGGCCTTAGGGTAAATGACATACCTGTTCTGCAGCCACTTGCATCTGAACAGCACCATATGCTGAGAAGCTCTATGACCCCAGTCACTTTTTGTCAAAAGACAAAGTTCTCTTCATTATTGAGCAGGTCAACAAGTCATGCTATGAAGTGTTTGTTTTAAACATGACTTTTACCTAAGGTGGACTGAGAGCTCACAGAACACAACTCAACTCACTCTGACCACAGACAGTGTGGCAGGCAACAGCTAGCCAGGAAGCAGCAAGTAGTCTTCTTCTGATTGCCACGTGGTAACCAAATGTCTCAATTCATACTAAGACTTGCTTTCTTTTACTTCCAGGTAACTACAGATACTCATGTGAGACTATGACATGGTGGGTAACATACACAGTTTCTGTAGTACCAGAGGAATACATTGAAATAAAACCAAAAGGCAATCTGTCGAAGTTTCAGTACCATTTTAAAGCTGGCTTCTCATAATCAGCAGCAAGAAAAATTAAGACTTGCATGAATACAGATAGAAAGCTATTAAGACTCCTAATATAGAATCATATATTAGGTCTGGGTTGGAAGGGACCTTAAAGCTCATCCAGCTCCAAACCCCTGCCACGGGCAGGGACACCTTCCACTAGAGCTGGTTGCTCCAAGTCCCTGTGTCCAACCTGGTCTTGAACACTGCCGGGGATGGGGCAGCCACAGCTTCTCTGGGCACCCTCTGCCAGCGCCCCAGCACCCTCAAATGGTTTCACTTGTATTCTACTTGCAAAAAGCTAAAGACAGATGTTGAAGTTTAATTAATTATGCAGCAGAGGCTGTAAAACATGAGTCAATACTTTTCATGTGCATGAAGACATAAAATGTTTCACTTCTTTTTAATACACTTGTTTCACTGCCATGTTTCTTAAATGGAGTTCCAGTAGTTTAAATCAGAGTAAATCCCTGGAAATAAAGGCATTACCCTACTGTAAAGACAGGAAGATCAACCCCAGTCCATTAGATGCACTTTCCACTTATTTCATGCTGGAATTGCCTCTAAGTCACTTTGTGCAGCTATCTTAGTTCTCCAGCTCTAAAAATTCATTGGGGGCATTTTCATTTCATTTCTCTCTTCCACAGCCTTCAGATGCTGACCGTTTGTCACCCACTGGTCTAAAGCGTGTGTTTTCATCACCTAAAAACTAAGCAGCATTTACTGTTATGCAAGCAAGTAGAGGGGAGCATGTCATCTAGATCTAAGGTAATAAACCCACATGCTTTGGAATGACTCCCAAAAGCACTTAAAAGGGGAAATGAAACTTTACTGCCCCAGTGTATTCTTGTGGTGCCCAAGAGCACTACCAGAGTTTGAGATGAGGCTCAGAATTTCCATTGGAGACCCAATTTGCAGGAAGTTGAACTTGGCCAGGAACATTTGCTTCAGGCTAAAAACTATTTTATAAGCTCTCCCTCCAAGTGCCAAGAATTTCAAAAGTTGGCTTGGATTTCAGTCAAAGAATAGCTATAAATTTGTCATCTCATGTAGAAGACACAATGATGTCAGTGGCCCATAGACTCTCAATAGAGACTCCTGCTAGACTTGGGATCCTGCCTGTTTCTGCCTAGCCTGAGCTGCTTCAGGTTAATTTATTGAGGTCTCACTCTTTAAACATTTAGCCATATGGTTCTAGAACTCCTCAAAGTGCCTCAGGTCAGGAAGAAGCAGCAGATGCAGACACAATGGTATCACGAGCAACAGCTACTGTTCAGAGGCAATCAGTGAGTTGCTCTTCTGCCCTACCATCATCCAGCTGCAGAACACACGCTCAGATGCAACATTTGCTTTCCAAAAGAGTCATTTCTATTAAAGTTCAAAAAACCTCATCCCAATGTAACAGCTTTCCAGGAAAGATTTAGTGGAATAAACAGAAAACTTTGAACAAAGAAAGCACAGAAAGCCCCAAATAAACAGACAAGCATCTATTTGAAAGCCCTAAAACTTCATGTACCTACCTTTCAACCCTACTTTTCTTTCAGGCAAAGTCCCAAACCATACTAAAATGCAACACTTAGAGTGTTCACCTTCCCAGATGTTCCATACTACTAACCTCGGGATCTGGCTGGCACTTGCTGTCTTTAGTTGGCCTCCGTGGTTTTCTAAGTGTGGATTCCTCAGCATCTGCAGACTGAAAAGAAATTAACTGGTTTAGATTGAGCATGCTGAGGAGTGAGCTGCTTACCTGGATAAAGTGAAAGGGGAAATGAGCATAGAGTAGAACTGAGCACATTACAACGTGCATCGATGTACCTTATCCATCCACCTGCCCTCTTTACCTTGCTTCCCTGCATAGGAGACTAACTGAGCAAAATCACAGAATCATAGAATTCCAGCCTGGTTTGGGTTGGAAGGGACCTCAAAGCTCCTCCAGTTCCAAGCCCCTGCCACGGGCAGGGACACCTTCCACTAGAGCAGGTTGCTCCAAGGCCCTGTGTCCAACCTGGCCTTGAACACTGCCAGGGATGGGGCAGCCACAGCTTCTCTGGGAAAAGTCTGTGCCAGCGCCTCAGCACCCTCACAGGGAAGAGCTTCTGCCCAAGAGCTCATCTCCATCTCCCCTCTGGCAGGTTCAAGCCATTCCCCTTGTCCTGTCCCTACAGGCCCTTGCCCAAAGCCCCTCTCCAGGTTTCTTGCTGCCCCTTTAGGCACTGGAGCTGTTCTAACATCTCCCCTTAAGGAGCCTTCTCTTCTCCAGGCTGAACCAGCCCAGCTCTCTCAGATAACATTGTTCTCTCTCAGTAATACCAGGAAGGCGAGAATCCTTATGGCCAGCAGATAGACAATGACAAAAGTGCTTTCTCACATCGAACAAAATCAAGCTACTCCCTAACAGAAGCATCTTTGATGTCCATTAATCCCGAGTTTCTACCACGAACCAGCACGTAACAGACCAGAATAGGAGAATCTGGAGTACTTAGAGGGGGAAGAGAGAAGATAAAAGAACAACAAAACAAAAGGCAATGAAGAGATGACTCTGGGCCATCTAGGACTTTACACCGAGAAGGCCTGAAGTATGGGGAAGTGGTGGATGTATTCCTTTTTAAGGACATAGCAGAGTCCAGTGATATGCATGATATGATGACATGCAGAGTCCAGTGCAAACAGAGAACCCTTGCAAGAATTTAGATGGCTGGAAGCCAGCAGCCTGATTTAGAAAGCCAGAAAAATAATATAGATAGGCAACTCTATCTTGTGTGTCCTGCTCCAGACAAAGTAAGCTCAAGAGAGACGAGTTATGGCCCAAAGGAACTCTCTTCAGCTTCATCTTCCCTAAAAGCTGCAAGAGCAGCATGCATTGAAGGGAAGACATGTGAGGATGTAAGTACATAGCAACAGTTGCTAGCACCACT
This sequence comes from Strigops habroptila, assembly GCF_004027225.2. Taxonomy (NCBI): domain Eukaryota; kingdom Metazoa; phylum Chordata; class Aves; order Psittaciformes; family Psittacidae; genus Strigops; species Strigops habroptila. Next base: position 5,399,598 of record NC_044281.2, read on the forward strand.
CTCTGCCAAACATAGTCTAATGTGATCAGAAGAATTCAGACATGCACAGTTCAGAACAGAAACTGCTTCTTACAGGTTCAAGAAGCACAGTCAGATGAGGCTGATGGCTCAAGTCAAGATGTATCAGGAGACATACATGAAGTTACACACATGACCTCAGTCACACTCTTACCAGATCAAATCCACACTGAAACTTTCACTTCATGGCAGTCATTTCTATTCGATAAAGCACATGCCAGGTCTGTAGAACAAACACTCAGCCTCTACCACAGTGTGCAGAAAGTTACTCTCTGAAATCAGATTTCAATTACCTTTTTCTCTGCTTTATCATTTCCATGTTCTCTTAAGTGCTCCCCATCTTTTTCTCTGTCTCTTTTTCTATCCCTTTCCCGATCTTTCCCTCTCTCCCTGTCTTTCTCTCGTTCTCTGTCCCCAGCCTTATCTTTGTCTCTTCCTTTCGGTGTGTCCTTTTCTCTTGCTGCTTCATATTTTTTCTCTCTTTCCTGTCCTTTATCAAGCTTGAGTTCATCTTCTTGTTCTATGTCTCCTTTGCTCTTATGTTTTTCTGTTTCTCTTCCTTGTTTGGTTGTTCTGCTTCTGCTTCTTTCCCTTTCTTGTTTTTCTCCTTCCTTAAAGGTGTCTCTTTCAGGGTCTTTGTGCCTGTCTTCATTATCCTTATGTTTATTGCTTTCCTTTTCCCTTCCTTCACCCTCTTTCAAGTCTCCTTTGGCTCTTCTGCCTCCACTTGAGCTTCTGTCTTTAGTTTCAGCACCTCCTCTACCCTAACAAGAAAGGAAAACCAAACATTAATTCATACATATGGCAACTCTATCACACAGTTACTTTACACAGCCAAAACCACAAGCTAAAAACCCAACAAGCCATAACCAGCGGCAGCCCCTTCCCCCACAACACTTGCAAAGTCCTACCTCTTTATCTTTATGGCTTTTTCGTTCCTCTGTTCTGGATTCTCTGCTTTCTTTGTCTCGAGACTTAGAGGTGGGAGGTTTCCCTTTAGCATCAGCTCTTTCCCCAGCTAAGATCCTTTTAACAGCAGCATCACTGGACAGCTGCAAGGAATAAAAAAGCATCATTTAAATCAGAGAATCCCAGACTGGTTTGGGTTGGAAAGGACCTTAAGATCATCTAGTTCTAACCCCTGCCATGGGCAGGGACACCTCTCACTAGACCATGTCACCCAAGGCTCTGTCCAGTCTGGCCTTGAACACTGCCAGGGAGAGGGCATATATGAGTAAATGATTTCACTAAATATCTCCTTTCTCCCTAACTCTGTAACCAACGTGACTTGTTGGTGGTTTTGGGTGGTTTTTCCTCTGCTTTTCTGCTGTTTTTTATAAAGAAAGCTCATATTAGTCCTGTGAAAGAATGTTTCCAAAAGAGCAGAAATAATGCTATTGTGTCAAACATCTCTTTGTAATCCTTGTAATAATGTGATTATATAAACCAGAGCTAGCTAAGTATATTGTGATTTTTAGGTATCCTAACACAGGAGCAATTCTCATTGCAGTAACTGAAGTAGTTTTCAAAATGGGAAGGTAGATGACTGTCAAATCCTTAAACCATGACTGCTGGATTGCTTAAACATTCTTAAAACCACACTAGGTTGTATCTACATCCACTCTTAAGTCACTCTACTTTCACCTCATACTTGTTCACGCAGTAACAGTCACTAAAGAACACAAAGCTACATTAAGAATGACTTTCAATAAGCTGCAGTTACAGTGGTTAAAAAGCTTTTGCATCTAGATCATGTATTAAGAAGACAAGCTATTATTAATCACAACATTCAGACAGCAAGACAAGGTTTCGTGGCCAAGTGGCAAAGACTTTGCATTAACCAAAAACAAAAGGGGAAAATAAATCATCATCCCACTGCCTGGGAATTCTCCTTCCTGAAGAAAACTAAACCTGATCTTGCCCTGGGGGTTGACTCCTGATTCTCTCCTGGTTTGTAAATGCAAACCTCTGAATTTTGGTGGGGTTTCACAGTCGGACACTAACTTTTGTGCCCGAACTAACTCCCAGCTCAGCACTAAGAGTCTAAAGCTAAAGACTTGAAGGAAATCTTTGCCACAATGCACATCGAGCTTAGATTTCATCCTCTGGATATTAAATCTCATCACAACAGCCTACAAAGCTGTTCCATCAAAGACATTTTCAAACTCATCCAGTCTCTGTGCATACATTTATGAATTTCAGCTTTCCTCATCTCAAACAATTCTCCTTTGCTGCATTTCTATTGTCAAACCAACCCAACCAACCACCCAAAAAGATCCAGCACATTGGAAAAATCACTTTCATTATAGAATCAGAGATTCAATAAAGATGTAATTTTAAAGATCAAGTCAAAGGTGGCAGAATCTGGTCATAGAATTAATGTGTCTGCACCCCAAAGTTCTGAATCTTCCTGTCATTCTTCAAGGGTAATAAACGTTATTAAATGATCAAGGAAACAAGTGAAAAATGGAAAACCCAGTGTACATTAAAAGCACTAAAATACCCAGACTGTGCTTGTGTGGGTACCTGGCTCAGGCTCTGCTAAGGATCACATCCTACCTGTCTCTTGTTTGAAGTGTTAATCCAACATTTGTCTTGTGTAATGAAATCATAGAACCATGGAATGGTTTTGGAATGGTTTGTGTTGGAAGGGACCTTAAAGCTCATCCAGTTTCAACCCCCTGCCACAGGCAGGGACACCTTCCACTAGAGCAGGTTGCCCACTAGTAGAAATAGCAGGTGAGTGTCAATGAAGTCTATTACAAATAACCTCTGATAAGATAACACTACATGTATAAAATACACCTAGTGAGGTCATACCTTATTTAAGCAACACTTCCCAATTGCCTGAAGAAATTCGTTGGTTTTCTCAGGTTCATGCCCAGCCACAACACGCGCTGGTTTTACTGACAGTGGCTCTCCTGTTACCATCACAACAGCATCAATTGCCTTCTGAAGGAAGCTGATTTTAGCATCTTTATCCTGGTAGAGGAGCAATTCAGAAAGAATATTGAGACTCCAAAACAATTCCATGCACCACCTAAAGACTAGGAAAACTCTGATGGGAGGAATAGTTCATAGAATCAGAATTCCAGACTGGTTTGTGTTGGAAGGGACCTTAAAGCTCGCCCAACTCCAACCCCTGCCATGGGCAGGGACAGCTTCCACTAGAGCAGGTTGCTCCAAGCCCCTGTTTCAGTTTAAACACATGCAACAGGAGCACTACATGGTTTGCAAGGTCAGTAAAGAGGCCTGCCCTTGGTTTATAGTTAGCTGTTTATTTCTGATTAAGAAACGACAGCATTGACAAGGGATGAACATTGAATTGGAACATCCAAAGTGGAAGTACAACGTTCTCTTTTTAATGTGTTCATCATTCAGGTCCAGTGCATTTGAAGAGCGCTGTAAGACCGTTGGCAATCTAGTTTCAAGCATTACATGTTAAAGAAGATAAAGTTTTGTTGAAGAAATGGTTGTAAAAGAATCACTGAAGAGTTTTAACGGGACTGTTACAGCCTATGTTGCTCAGAAGGACAGCTCTTGCCCTGAGTATTTTTCCCTACAGAAAGCCCAAAGTTACAGGACTGATACGAGTCTAAACTGAGGGACTTAGATGCTTGTACATGTACTTTACAAACCAGACTTAATAGTGAGTAAAGAAAACATAGAGAAGATGGTGGGAAAAGGACACAGGCACATCTTTTTATCTCCACAATTACCAGATTTGTTTTAGTTTGATGATTATTCTTTACAAACAACTTCCCCCAAGTGCCCTTCAGTAGAGATGATGTCTTCTAGTGATTAGGCAAAAACAGAAGAAGAAAAATAAACACACCCCCACCAAGTAAAACTGTATTGGAGGGGTCCTGGCCTCAAGGATGAAATCAGGCTGGGAAGTCTCTGCTGCTGTAGAATACTCAGGGTGGGGAAAAGAAAAAGGAGTTTACTAATAAAACATAATGAAACTCAAGGAATATTGACCAGCAAGTTACTCACTCATCCTTTACACTCATGAATGGAGATAAAGGAAGTATTGTGCTAGCCTGTTCAAAAGTAAACCCATGTAAAAAGAGCTCTGTTTGGGTGGGTTTATGTGCTTTTGAACAGATGCCTATTAACTACCTCGTTCAAACTGAAAAGCAGCCCATCGCCATTGCAGTTCATTCAAAAAAGGAACAGTTGTAATTACCCAGTAAAACACCTGATCTTGCACCACACTTCCTGTCTGAGTATCTCAAGTGCACAGATCCACAACGACCTGGGTCAAATTTGACAGACATACCAATGCAGACACCGGTATTTCCTCAGCCCAGCAAGGCCAACATGCTCTACAGGCCATCAGGTAGCACCATCTACTTCTGTTGCACGTAATAAGTGTCATCAAATCATAGAATCCCAGTCTGGTTTGTGTTGGAAGGGACCTTAAAGCTCATCCAGTTCCAACCCCCTGCCACGGGCAGGGACACCTTCCACTAGAGCAGGTTGCTCCAAGCCCCTGTGTCCAACTTGGCCTTGAACACTGCCAGGGATGGGGCAGCCACAGCTTCTCTGGGAAAAGTCTGTGCCAGCGCCTCAGCACCCACACAGGGAAGAGCTGCCTTAGATCTAACCTGAACTTCCCCTGTTTCAGTTTGAACCCATCACCCCTTGTCCTATCGCTACAGTCCCTGATGAAGAGTCCCTCTCCAGCATCCTTGTAGCCCCCTTCAGACACTGGAAGCTGCTCTGAGCTCTCCACACAGCTTCTCTTCTCCAGGCTGAAAATGTCTTCTGGAGCTTACTAGAGCTACTCATGTGGCACCTCAGCTCCCAGAGCCACTCTCTGTAAACAAGAGCTGGGTTCTGCTGCAAGCACATGTACAATAGTTAAAGGCATGGGAAGACAGTCTCCAGAGGCAGGGTACTTCCCATCTTGTGACTCTTCCAAATGGATTAAAACAAACAACTACCACATAGCTGACATTTTCAGATTGTCTGCATTAACATCAGGGACACATCACCCTCACCAGTGCTCCCTTCCTTCAAACATTAAAAAAGAAAGGAAGGAAATACTGCAACCTCCTCTATTAAAATCGTCGCCCATCCTTCCAAGGACATAAGCAGTCTGTTAATTTAGGGAAGGAGACAGGCCACTATCCTAATGCAAACATGTTTTGGTTTAGATCCAAATAAATCCAAAACAAAGATCCAAACTTTCTTCCTACATCCTTGTCACCTTCAGCAGTTATCAGTGTATTCTGTCTTTAGGAGAAACCCTCATGAACCCAAGGAGAAAAGGATTGATAAATAAAATCCTAGCACAGTAGCAAACATCTGAAACAGTGCTGAGAGCTTAAGGAAATAGGGAAGATATCTCCCCTATTTCAAGTGATAGGACTTTACATATATATATATATAAAGATGTTTTCTGTGTGCACATATATATATGACACTGATGTGATTAAAAGACTAAAAGAGCAAGCCTGATATCCAATCTTTCTGTTCATAAGAGAACATTTTACTCAGCATAACAAGATGAACCTTTCTGATAAATACACAGACAGCAACATCATCCAATTATAGCTGGGAGAAGAGGTGTATTTGTTTCAATAAATTAAGGAATCCATGCTTTAAATCCTCTTTACATCTCTCTCCAATTGATTGGCATGACTATACATCCCTAAACCGAACTAGAACTCGCTGAAGTCCATGTGCATGCTCTCTAGGCTAGATTTGGCTCTTGGGATGCTTCCAGCCTGCCTCCTGCATCTTTCTATGCAGGAGGAGACAACCAGCAATCCAAGCAGAACGTGTTATCCCCAACAGTGGGGACATTAAAGGTAGCACAGAAGCAGCAGTGGGTACTTCAGGACCCCACTGCTATGTCCAGGTGGGAGAGGGAGTTGAAACTAGCAACGAAGACGGTTGCTGCATGTATGCGTGCATGATGCTGCGTAGCAGGCAATAGGAGCATGAGCCAGCCCGAGCAGCCACAGAGGCTGGACCATGAGCTTTAGGCTTTCCTAAATTCCTTCTCCATACCTCATGATCTGCAACAGCACAGCCAGCTTGCAAAGAGGACCTGCCAATTCTTCCCAGCCCACAGCAAACAGAGTGTGGGCTGTGGCACTGGGGAGTGTGTCACAGTGGGTACAAACCTGTTCTTGCCTTCTGAAAGCATCCTGCCCATTCCAAGTCTGTGCATCTCCTGCCAGATGTTCACACCCCATGAGCGTCATTCCCTGGTGTTACATAAAGCAGCTCACCCTCACATAGAAATACATGCAGCTACTCACACCATGGACTCTGGCCGCTGCTTTCAGACTCTGGCTCTCTGTGGGTAGTTTTGGTCTCCAACTGACAGGAAGGAAGCAGCCTGTGGGAGCCAAGTCTTTCTCCTGACCAGTGTTTTGAGGAGAGGAACAGGAGCTAGAGGTGTCTTCCCCCACACTACAGCAGTTTGATCTCCTCTGCCTGAACTCTTGGAAAGCATGATCTCATGGACTGTGTAAGAAACTCTCAGAGAGATGCTCAAGCTTGGTGCAACTTCACAGCTATCACAGGATGTAAATACAAGCAAAGACCTACTCAGGAATTGCTAAGAAATTTGCTTTCTCCATCCACAAAGTGCTAAGCTGCTCTTCATCACAGAACCCATTGACAAGCTTCAACAGGGACAGTACCAATAAAACAACAATCTGTTTAGTAAGTACCAACAATAAGAACAGTCCCAGAAATAAACACACATCTCAGACTGATAGTTAGCTCTAAGAAGTGCATAAACCATCCCTGCAATTGGCTGTATGGATGACAAGCCAGGCCCACAGACCTCATACTTTCAGTTGCTACGTCGAACAATCACCAAGGGATGCAGCTATGCAACTAGCAACATACAAACACTGTGATATACACCATGAGTAAGTGACCAAAGGTTCCAATCAAGCCAGTAGTTGGAGAACTCAGGATCAGCTCAGCAAAGAGGGAGACAATAGAAGAGCAGCAGAGACTAAATTCACTCTTGTGCTTAAAAAAAAGCAGTTTTCAGGAATAACAGTAACATCCTCTTTCAGGAATTAGCTATTTACATACCATAATAAACCTACTGTGGAATGCATATACCAGACAAATGCTTTGGCAAGTAGTGGGATATTAAGCAAGAATATTTACTGCCTATATGTATACAGTATATATCTATCTGTATCTGTATATACAGACACATAGACAGAACAATAAATATAAAGCCATACGTTCCATTGAGAGACCACAAGACTCTAAAAGGGGTTTGATGGATTTCTAGTGCTTGGGATTTCCCATCAACACCTCACTACTTCAAGGCAATCTTGCTACATAACGCTTCTTTTCATCTGTAGCATTTGGGAAACCTAGATCTGGTCCTAGATTAACCCTCACTGCTTTGATACTGTCCAGAAGGAGTTCTTTACACACGGCAGCTTGTTTGTGTCACATCCATCTCTAGGTGCCCACCCCACATACTGCATAATATAACCATCGAGCAAGAACACCTTTTCCAGTTCCTTCACAAAACTACAGACAGGCCCTTGATGTTGAAGGCAAGAAAGACCAAAAGTGGCAAGTTTCAAAGGATACCAACATTCAAGCTAAATAAATGAGGCAGTTTCGTACCCACCTTAACATTATCCGATTTCAACTCAAAATCTGTGTAAAGTCCTTTCATAAAACCTGTCACTCTAATTACCTTCAAAAGAGAAGAGAAAGTTAAGAGTAAGTTCAGCAAAGCTTGTGTGGCAAGAGGAAATACACTGGCCTGACTTGCCTTCAGAGACAGAACTAGAGCAGGCTGTGTCTCTGGAACAGTAAGATTTAATCCTTGCTTATGGCTCAGGCCTCCCTTCCCATTTAATTCCACCTTTAACCTTGGTACTTGGTGAATCCAAGAGCTCCACAACCCAAACACCAGCACATGCATTCGAAACGCAGTTCTGCATTATTCCCTTGTTGACTTCACCTTGACTATATATAAAAGCAGCAGCTCAGTGCGTGTAAAACTTAAGCCTGGTTTGCTGGGGTGACTTTACAACAAGAGGTGAGAAAACAACGTCCTGGCACATCCACAACAGGCTCAGGAGAAGAGTTTAGACCCCTCATCTGGTCTTAATGCCACCAACCAGCCTAAAAGCACTGAGATACCCTCACTAGCCTAAACCTCCTGACCCCTACTTACTCCCCACCCTGAGCATAGCCCCGCACAGGCCCCAGAGCCCCGGGAATGTGCCGGGTGCCCCCTCGCAGACACGGGAGCGCCCATGGCCGCCGAGGGTCCCCCTACAGCCCGTGTTCCAACCCCCCCCGTGGCAGCCATACCCCCGCCCGCTAGGGGGAGCCGCCGCGCAGGCAGGCCGCGTTGCATAGCAACCGCGCGGCGGGCCCGCCGGCCGGTTGGCGGCCCACCTCGGTGATCACGTCGTGCAGGTAGCGGAAGGGCGGCTTACTGAGCAGCCGGTCGGTGAGCGGCGGCTTGCGGATCACTCGGCCCAAGGACTCCTGCGTGCGCCGCAACACCGCCTCGTTCATAGCGGCGGCGGCGGGACCGCGCCGCCACCGCCGCGGCCGGCCCCGAGCATTCCCGGCCTGCCCCGCGGCACCTCGCCGCGCAAGCGCAGAGGCGCGGCCCGCTGTTGCTAGGCGCAGCGCGGCCCTAGCAACAGGGGCGGCGGGTGTGTGAGGCCCTCGCCTCCATCCTCCTGCAGCCCCACAGCCCCATGGTGGGGCTGCTGCCACGGCCCCGCGCTGCCATGTGGGGTGCCCCCCTTCATGCCCCAGGGGCCCACGTAACACTTGGCAACAGGCAGTTCTTGAGAGGTAAGGTGCCACAGAGGAGCCCCGACCCGTCAGGAACAGTTTCCCCCTCTCCTCCAGGGCCCCCCAGGCACGGCATGAGGAGCCCAGGGCACACCAGGGCAGGGACAGGCAGTGCCTGTGCCCAAGGGGCGGCAGAATGGCACAGGGGAGCGATCCTCTGGAGAAAGGCCAAGGGGAATGGCTTTAACCTGCCAGAGGGGAGATTGAGATGAGCTCTTAGGCAGAAGCTCTTCCCTGTGAGGGTGCTGAGGCGCTGGCACAGGGTGCCCAGAGAAGCTGTGGCTGCCCCATCCCTGGCAGTGTTCAAGGCCAAGTTGGACACAGGGGCTTGGAGCAACCTGCTCTAGTGGAAGGTGTCCCTGCCCGTGGCAGGGGGTTGGAACTGGATGAGCTTTAAGGTCCCTTCAAACTCCAATCTGTGATTCTGGAATGACAAGGGCTGAATATTTATTCCTTAATTATAATTACAAGGCAAGTTCAGCAGAATTAGTGTCCAATTCCCAAAATAGAGCCCCTCACTCTTTCCTTCCCAGTTCCATCCCCACATACCATCGCTCTTACCTCTTGGTGTTTGTACACGCAACACCCTTCAGAATGTATCGGCTCTGCTCGGTGGCCACAGAGGGAGGACGGAAGTGAGCAGGAATTGGCTTTGTTTTGTCACAGCCCACTCTCCTCCTGCAAACTGGAGTTAGTTACAAGGAAAAGAGAACATACAGTTTTCCCACAGCAGGATTCCCAGAGTGGAACACTCACCCTTTTACAAGTGCTGCACCAGGAACACATACCATAGACAACCCCTCTTTAGCAATCCATCCTTCTTTATGCAGAGCCATCAGTTGATTCGTGGTAGCTCCTTTGAAAAACACAACAGATTAATCTAATGTGCACAAACAAGGAGTTGAAATAATGGGATGCTAGAGCACACTTTCTGAAACTGGGGAAAAAGCACAAGCTAAAAGTCCATTTAATCAGCTCCAAAATCCCAATTCTCCAGGTGAACCCAGGTCTTGGCACAGAGCAATCCCAATCTACTTGGGGAAGCTTCTTGCACAGCGATCAGATGGTGTGTTGGGAATAGATGTGAACACTAAAGCTCAGTGAAGGTTGTGCCCCGTCCTATGTTGGAAACCAATTCATCCCACTCCCAAACCATGTGTCACTGAGACATACAGAGACAAACCAAATAGACATATAGAAATGGCTTTTTATTTTGTGCAGAACACTTGAAAAATAGAGATGAAAGCTTTTCCAGGCTTTGGAATATAACCATCATCAACTGGAATCACAAAGACTCCATTTTACAAAGGTGTTCCCTCTCCCCACCCCCATTTTTAAGGAACTTTCTCATTGTGGAACATCCCACAATAGTTTTAAGGAAAAAAAAAAAAAAAAGAAAAGACAATGCATTTTGAGCCAACATTAGAAATAATCCAAGATTGGTTCAGTGCAGCTGCTACATTACACTTGAACAAAGGCACGTACTAAAATCCCAACCTCAGCACTTGTAATCCCGATTTAAACTGCTCCAGAGGTTGTGCTTTCAAGAGACTGGAGTTATTCCAAGGTAGTGGGGAAGGCTGAGCTCAGCACAGCAGTCCAGCAAGGAACTCAAGTGACAGTAAAGCAAATGCAATGCAATGGGACAACCTGCAAACACAAACCTTTCTTGCTTACCTTTCTGGAAAGCCTGGCTCGCAAGAGCACTTGGTGAGAGGGAAGAAGGTGATGCAAAATAAGATGGGGAAAGCAACTGCTGCCCTCACCTCAGTCAGGAAATCCACCCAGAGAACTAGGATTGCAAGAGTCAAGTAAAACGAAGCTACAGCTGAGGCAATGGGGAAACTAAACTGTCCCCTTGTCCCACCGTACAAGTGTTGTAAGCATTAGAAAAGTGTTGATAATGATACTGAATCATCAGCTTCTACTAAACCCTGATTCCCAGCCTCAAGGATAAGAAAAACATGGTCTTTCATCAGCTAATGACAGGCATCTGAAGCTCAAGACCCAATCTCACAAGCATTCCATAACCATTTTACTTGATGCCTAAGAACCTTCGATCCTGCATTCAGCGGGTGATCAGCCCCTCTGTTACAGAGGCTGTCAGTCAGCTTTGTGACACCACCAGTAACACTTCCATTTCCTCACATGTACCATATGAACAAACCAGAGCTATTGAAAAGATAAGCAATGAGGGAAAGTCCTCTGAAGAAGACTGAAACTAACCCAAGCCTTTTTCCAGAGTACAAAAAAACCCCAACTTAAATCCAAACATCAGATCCACCTATTTTTTCCATGCTTTGTTAATGAAGCTTATGGACAACAAAAAAGCCCTGGCAACTTTGAAACATAAGGTCAGCACGCTGCTGTTCCATACCACAAAAAATCTCCATGGTTTAGAGCTTGGCAGATTCTGAACTTGCTCTTCTTTGAGTCAGTTTTGTACCCTCTGCCCATATTTCCTTCATTCCTGATATCTGACTCAGCTACTACAGGCTTAGGTTAAGGGACAAAAGCAAATCCTGGTATCACCAGTAACTTCAGTGATCAGAGATGGGAAAAAACCAAAGGAAAACTCTAAAAGGAGATGATTCTGACTGCATTAAAAACCTCAGCAAACTCAGCAGCGATGGTGCAAGACATCAGCATCTGCCCAAAAAAATTTAGGGTCATTACAAAAGAGTCACCAAAAGGTTCTACAATATATTAATCCATTTTCTCATGGATAAAGTGCATTTTAACTAGCCTGAGAGTAAGTACCACATTGATAAAGGGGATGCTGAAGAACTTCCCCAGGAGAGATTAGAAGAAAATCAGTGTTATCCTGAATCCACTTCGTCTCCGTGACTCTTCAAGACGCTTCGGGGCACAGCCTCTTGCTGCTCCAGGCGAGGTTACTCCATTCCAATCGAGTACATGGGTACTATGGTCTGGTGAGCAAGTCATCTCCTGGTGCTATCTGAAAACACCCACATTGATAGAAAGAGCCACTTCTGGTTTACGGTGCTTCATGTTGAGCTTCTCCTCGGAGAAGCCTGGGTGCTGTAAGCGCTCAGCTTGCCGGCTAGTGAGAAGAGAAATAAAACAAGATACCTATTATTAGTAAAGAACTATTTGAGGCTGGAGAGTGACTCTTCATCAGGGACTGTAGGGACAGGACAAGGAGAATGGCTTTAACCTGCCAGAGGGGAGATGGAGATGAGCTCTTAGGCAGAAGCTCTTCCTGGTGAGGGTGCTGAGGCGCTGGCACAGACTTTTCCCAGAGAAGCTGTGGCTGCCCCATGCCTGGCAGTGTTCAAGGCCAGGTTGGACACAGGGGCTTGGAGCAACCTGCTCTAGTGGAAGGTGTCCCTGCCCGTGGCAGGGGGTTGGAACTAGAAGAGCTTTAAGGGCCCTTCAACCCAAACCACTCTGGGGTTCTATGAGTGTGAAGCCTTAGCACCAACAGCAGCATGAGCCTGGACTAAAACATGATTTCCAGAGAGTTGTAAGAATGACATTCCAAGCTCACCCTTGCAGGGCCAGTGCAGCCAAGGAGTTCATATTTCATCTCCAAGGGCAAGTTCAAACATTGCATTGTGTTGCAAGAGAACAAACTAAGGCTGAGGGTAGGACCACAGCACTTAAAGCCAGGAGTTTGAATTACCTGAGCACCACTTCCTTGAGGAATAGTGGAACTGTGTGCTCTACGAGCATCCAGCTAGCACTGCCCCAAAAAGTTATTCAAGTATGAAGCTAGGCTGAAAAGCAACGAAGAACAGTATTTACGTTTCTAATGAAGAAGAAATGTCAGCACTCAATACCTTTTCTTCTTTTCTAATGTAAGCTGCCTTTGTTTCTCTTTCCCGATGTCATCTCTCAGTGTGCTGAAGTCCTTCATGTCATCAAGGAGAAGGTTCTGGTGTGGAAAAAGGTTTGGTAGATGAAAAGTTAAGATACTTAAAACTATCTCCCACCCGTTACTCAGTTACACAGGGAGTTTTCAGAGCATTTCTTCTAACTAGTGTGACAGTCATTCACTTCCAAGTTAACTAAGAGGGAAAATTCAACAAGGCAAAGCATTTTGTTGGCTCCTCTGTTTAGTTTTTGCATTTAACAGTGAATTCGCCTTATGCAGAGACTATATCCTGCTGTGTAATGCTTTTGTATGGAATTAAATAGATCGGTAAGAATTCTTTGGATAATGTAATGGGTTGCAATTTACAAGATGATTTTTAAAGGGTTCTTGGGTTTTACTCAGAGCTGGAAAAAACCCAATAGTCAATAAAATGAGGGCAAGAAAAAAGATCCAGTTTCTTCTGGACAGGATTCAAGAGCAGAGCAGGAAGTGACTGCCTGCACTGAGAGCTGCACCAGAGCCTCTAAGGTATTGCCTTCTAGTGCCCGTACCCAGATCTAAGGGGGAAAAGCATGAAACTTCCATCAGGTTGCTAAACAACAGGAGAAAAAGACCAAAAAGCATCAGTAGCAAAAATTTTCCTACCCACACAGTGTATTGTCCACATCTGCACCCCAGTACTTTGATGGAGATGTAGCAGGACGTATGAAAATTTGGAAGAGGTTAAGATACTGCCAAGGGGGCAGTGCCTGAACCTAATCCTTGTGCAACAATGAAAGCCAAGTTGATTTACCTTCACCCCAATGACATCTCCATCCTTCAGGTGGTAAGGTGCTGCCTGTAAACTCTCCTGCTTTTTCTTCCTTTTCCTTTTTGAGATCTGCTGTGTCTGAAGAAAATCAAAGCAGAAGATTCCTACGTCAGAAATCTGCTTTAACATGTTAGCTCAAGAACCGCAGCACAAGCCAACACATACTTCTCCCACCCATACCACTGCTGGATCTTGTCATTCCAGGTCTTACCCAGCTGGATATTGGCAGCCACTCAAATCTTTCAGGGAAGTATTTGGCTATTTCAATTTTCTCCACAGGGAGACAATAGTGAGCAGCCACTCTCTGCCTCAGTGCCCAGGCTGTGCATTCCTTGGAGATATCCCACACCAAATCCATGGAGTCATAGTAGTCCCTCTCCCCTGGTATTCCCATCTGGACTCGAAGCAGCAGTTCATGCGGGCTGTCATCAGAAAGAGGAAACAGATCACTCCAGTAAGTCATGCCTTCAGAATCCACAACTCCCAGTTTTCACTCCCTTCTGCCCTCCCTTAGTTTTGTTTATGGAAAGGAGAAAACAAGTTCCAAAGTCTTCTCCCAGCCTGAGAGCTGCAATGCTGACAGGCAGCATTTAAGAGCAAAGCTGCTCGGCTAAGTCTCATCTCAAACGTGTTGCTGTAAGAAAGAAGTATCTGGAGATCTTACCCCAAATTCTCTTCTTTTTGCAAAGGTTCTATGCAGATTTCCACTCTGGCACCCAGCCTATAGTCACTGAAAGCAAAATAAAGATTATATAAATCACTTGGCTAAATCACTTTAGCCAAGTAGACCTGTCCCACTGCTGCTTATGCCTTCAGCAAGAAACTTACTTCAGTCGCTGCTTGTTGCTTCGCAAAAGCTTGCCTGGGCGCTTGCTGTCCACTGTCCATGCTCTGAGGAACGAGGGCAGGGGGACAACCTGCTCCTGGCAGCATGGTAAGGTCAGAGCCTGAAAAAGAAACACTTCCATAGTGTCAGCAGCCAGTCTCCATGGAAAAGAAAAGAAACCCCCTGATGAACTTTCAATGCAAGACTGAAGCTATCAGGATCAGCGCAAAGTACTTGGTTATTCCACACCAGCTATATTGCTTGTGACTTACAGGTAGTGGCTATCATTGACATATTGACTTTTTGACCTCCAAGCGAGTTGGACTTCACTCCCTCCCAACACTTCCCAATTGAACTTACACTTCAAAAATGGATCACATTTCTTTTTGGAACCCAAATTTGCACAAGCGTGAGGGAATGAGGCTGATGGAATCACTGCCCCAGTCTCCAGCCAAGCACTGAGCAAGCTCCTCAAAGCCCTTACCAAGGACACAATACTCTTTTCACGCCAAGACAATTCTTGTTCACAAGATGTAAGTAAATGGTCAGTTTTTCACAGCAGTAGTTTGGCAGAGACTGAAACCCAAGCTGAGTAAGTGTTGCTATGGACAAGAATCAGGTGAGATACCCTTCCCCGTGTAGTTTAACTAGAATCACTAACTGCCTACAAAATAAAGAGCTTTATGATAGGATTGGTTTACATCTTTGGTGGGTTTGGGATTGAGTTTTTTGGTTGAGGTTTTGGCGATTTTGTGCAGTGTATTAAAATCGTACTTTTATGGTTAAAAAAGGCATAAAAAGGCACCTTAGTTTCTGGCCTTCCTGAATGACAAACACAACCTTCTGTGCATCAAAAGCAACTCTTTCTTCATTAGATCCAACATACAAACCACAAAAAAAAAAAAAAAGGTGCAACAAACTACTAACAGGAGCAACGTGGAATGAAAAGTGGCTTTTTAGGAAGTGCTTGTACGTGTGTGCTTCTCCTGGAGGATTTTTACACTGTGAAATAAAGGTAGGGCTCAAGCCAAGTTCCAGACAAAGTGCAACAAGGCTTCTGAGGTCAGGACACATGAGAGGTAGAATGGCAACTGCAGGGGATGCACTAAGGAAGTGTCGGAGCTACATGCTCCAATTGCCTCTTGGTACTTACCACTGAACATGGCATATAAGCAAATGCCATATCAGAACATACTGGAGACAAAGGAAAAGGAAATAGAAATAGGTATTAATAGAGCTCAATTAATCCCGGTGTTGCTGGAAGTTTCCAAGACAGGAGAACATCTAACCTGCATCTTCAGATCTTCCAAAGAAGCCTCTCCTGTTATTTCTATAGTGCCAGCATAGCAAAGATCCATGCCTGTGTGGATGTGTTCTGGTGAATCTTTAGATGGGAAGGAGAGGAAGAAACAAACAACAGAAGAGTCAACATGACTTTGTTTAGCATCCTACAACATAAGAGTCACTTCAAAATGAGATTTCACTTACAGAAGGACCTGACCTCATTTCATTTTGGAGATCAGTTAGAAAAACCTAATCCACAGTTGATAAATACATGCTTTTTAGTTGCCAGACAGGAAGAGTTCCAACTGATCCTATAGGGCAAATCTGAAATCCAGAGCCAATTCCATTTGTAAATAGCATCAATTCATTGGTTATGACTCTGAAATGTAAAGCATGGTGAAAGGAAAGTTCCAGCTTCTCTTACCTGTGCTACTGAAATCATTAAGGGTGAAGTAAAACTGAGAAAGTCGGAGAGAAAAGGAAACAAATGCAAAGAGACCTTCTCAAACGAGCAGGGTCCTGCTCTGCAGCACAACTCACCAGCAAAGGAACTATATCGTTTTTCCTGTAGAAAATTGGGTTGTTTCCCATTTTCCAACGTTGTCCCCCATTAATTTTCCTCTTCTTTCTCAACCCTCCCTCAATATTCCTGCCCTAGCTACTTTTTGGGTTGGATTTCAAAAGAAGGGGAGATGTACATTAGACATTAGGCAGAAGTTGTTCCCTGTGAGGGTGCTGAGGCGCTGGCACAGGGTGCCCAGAGAAGCTGTGGCTGCCCCATCCCTGGCAATGTTCAAGGCCACGTTGGACACAGGGGCTTGGAGCAACCTGCTCTAGTGGAAGGTGTCCCTGCCCGTGGCAGGGGTTGGAGCTGGAGGAGCCTGAAGGTCCCTTCCAACACAAACCAGTCTGGGATTCTATGAAAAGCAGGTTCAAATACTCTATGTAAGATCTTTTATGCTGTGTGAAATTTACTCATCACTCCTTCTACAGCTTCTCAAAAAGCAACACAGCCTGAAATGAATTAAATGTGGTACCAGGAGTCTGGCACTTAGGGCCAATCACGTCTGTGCTCATGGAGTAGATGCTTTACAGTACTGCCACTGCCTTCAGGTATGGAGAAGCCATTTTACTTCTTATAAGAGAAGATCCCCTGCTTCAAAATTACCCTTGCCTCAATGTAGCTAAGGAACATCAGAACCATCAGAACCCCACCATCCAGCATTAGAAGTCTTGTGAAAACTGCAGCTGCCTCCTAAGCGGCTCCTCTCACCAAAAACTTGCTGGAACTTGTGCAGACACTGCTACACTCAGAAAGATTTGAAGGCTCTGGATTAAAATGCTGGGTTTGACTCAGAGCAATCACAATCGGGCCATACAATTCCTTTCCAACAGTGATGAAGCTCACCTCCTGCAGGAGACACCTGCAAAGCATCCATCTGGCAAGTCAGCCCATTCACTTGGTCTTGTGCAGGCTCTCCATGTTTCTTAGGACTTGAGGACTTGAACCACCAGATGGGTATTTTCAGGAAGCCCTGAGAAGTGAACAGAAAGTACCAGGGAGCTCATGTGCAGACAAAGAAAAATTTCACCTTCATCTCAGGAAGGAGGAGAAGACTTGTTCACATTTGAGCTGTAGTAAAGGCCCCGGCGTTCATCTAAGATCACACATCACCAACTCTCACTTCCTCCTTGTAGAAGGACAAGAGTGTGAACACTCCATCCTCCTGCAGCCCCACAGCCCCATCGTGGCTCTGCTGTCACATTGCAGATCCAACTGAGTGACACTGTTGTCTGGAGCTCTGGACACAGATATGACTTTTCCAGATGAAGCTTTATTCTTCCAAGCCCTCTTTTGAGGCAGAGAAATGCTAGATGGCTGCAGGAACTACACACAAAAAGGAGGAGGTATCAGATGGGAGATAGCACTGACTGCGTGGCTAATGGTATGGAGCCCATAGAGATGGATACGCGCAGTGACCAAGAAGAATCCATGGCAGTGGATCCACCAAACACTAAGAAGAGCCTGTGCAGATGGACACCAGTGGTCATGTGGCTGATAGTCAGGAGTCCACGGAGGTGGACACCATTGCCCATGTGGTTGATAGTGGGGAGCCCATGGATGTGGATCCACCTAAAGACCAAGAAGAGCCCATGGAGGTGGATCCACGTCCAGCATGGCTCCCCTGGAACATCTACACCATGCCAGGGCTTCCCTACTAGCTCAACTAGCCCAACCTGGTCTTGAACACTTCCAGCGATGGGGAATCCATGACTTCTCTGGGCAGCCTGTTCCTGTGCCTCACCACCCTCACAGCACTACGTGCTACTCAGCAACTACATCTGGATTCTTCTGTCCCCTTCTGGTCTCCTAAGAACCAGGAAAGAAGATACTGATGTGTGTGTTATGGGCCCAGATGGTGAGGGGCTGGGGCATGCAGCACATAAGAGCAGGCTGAGGGAAATGCTTCTGCTCATAAGGGTGGTGAGACCCTGGAGCAGGTTGTCCAGAAAAACTATGGATGCCCCATCCATACAACAGCTCCAGGTGAGGTGTAATGGGACTCTGAGCAACCTGACCTATGAAAGATCAGAACTAGGTGACCTTTAAAGAACCCTTCCCCAACAACCTGTCCTATGATACTGCTTTAAGTTTGTTAGTAAAGAATCCTTCCACTTTCGTAGTCATCACTGTCAAGAGTCTCCCAGCAGGGCCCTGTGGTTTCAAACAACTTCCTCAGGCTAAATCTGAAGGCAAACACTTCAGGTTTGTCATTGTGGGAGGAGGCAGCAGTCTAAGAGTTGTGCCTTCACAAGAACTGGGCATGCCAGAAAGCACAGAATCAACTGGGTTGGAAAAGACCTTTAAGATCATCAAGTCCAACCACTACCCCAGGACTGCCAAGACCACCACTAACCCATGGCACTAAGGGCCAGGCCTGCTAACAGATCTTCTAGGCAAAGCTGCTGCAATGGGCAAGGCTTTTACTACAGCAATTGAAAGAAGAATAAATAGACTCAAAATCTTGTAGAAGTTGATTTAAAACAAAAGAGATGTAAAACTACAATAATTCTTCATTATTGTCAACCAGAATTCTTCAACTGAAGTATTTTAAAGACATGCAAGAGGACAAAAGAGATGTAACTGTCATATTCCAGTCTCCAACCACTGCCAAGTGACTACAGCACACAATCTCTCTGGTTTTACCTTTGGTGGAAGCTTTCCTTCAGTTATAACCAAAGTATCTCCTCTGCAAACATTAAGTTCCTTCAGAGTGGCATTCTGTAGGAAGAGAAAGCACAACAGAGTTGTAAGTCTCCATGTTCTTGGGCTTTGTTTTCCAAAGCAGATGTTGGTGGGTTCTTAAGCCACGCATGCCAAAGGTCCACCAAAGAGCACGAATATCGATCTAACATCCATCAATCAGAGGCAGCTTTGCAGCAGCACAGAATGTTGCACCTACAGGAGTCTGCTCTGCAGGAGTCCTTCCAGAGCATCCTGTTGAGCTGTGTATTTCCTTTGCACTCCACGTCTCACCAGCTGACACCTCATGCTTCTTAGTAGACATCCCTTTAATGCATAGTAAGCCTTTAGAAAAAGCTCTCTGCATATGGCTTAACCATAAGGGGCAGGTGCCCAAGGTTTCCATTTGCACCACAGGTATCCCAACAGCGTCTTCAGAAGGGCTGTGAGAATACAGCAGTGTCTGTGCTGCTGTAGCACGCAAACACCCACCACGGGTTTGTGGTGCTGCAGCTCTCTCCAGGGAAAGTCTCCAAAGAAAAGTGGGAGTAAACCAACCACAGCATGATTCAAGTCAAAAAGAGGATCCTCTTACTTCCTGACTCAATGCTTCCCCTGCTTCATAGCACCAGTCAATCCTTCTCAAGTGCCAGTTGTCACCTACCAAAAACATACAGATGGGAAATGCATTAGCCAAGAATGGGGGTTCAAAACAAGCCATTACAGACCTCTCCATCAGTGGTAAGGGGTTCTTGTGCTTCTTTGTGTTTGAACCACAACTCTGACTGAAGTACCACCTTCATGTCCATCCCCAGGCCCTAGAAACACTTTGCTCTTTGGAAATGGCCTTCTCTTACTTGCAGAAATGTCTCTTCCTCACCTATCCAATAGTTTCCCTGTTTGAAGAGGGAAGTGAAGGAATTCTCATGCCAATTCACCATTTAAATCAATGACAGACTTGCTAAAATGAAAACCACACAGTAAGGAAAATCCAACTCCCCCTCTTCAACTGTCTACCAGGAGAAATAAAGAGATGGTGTAGTCCAGAAACTACAATACTTTACATTTACCACCTATATGTAAAGTGCACCAGAGACAGGAAGAATAAATAAAGTGTTCAAAACTGCTCATAGAAAATAAAGCACTAAACCCAGAAGCACTGTTTCTTGGCAGGAACCCTCCACTGTAGGGAAATGAAAAAGGTGAAGTTTATTTCAAAGCATCTTGAACTTTTTCAGCTCATACGTACATGTACATAAGAGCACAATGTTTCATTTTCAGCTGGGCTACTCAATGTGTATTCTGATTGTAATGTCTTTCAGGTGAACTCTGATGGCTTTTGGAGCCATCAGTCCACTGTAACACATACTCAGTATTCAACGAGTATTCAGAATGGAAGCTGGAATGCAATGCCACTCCAAGTCTCTTCTCTCCTTCCTCCCTCTCAACATCAATGGACAGAGAAGTTCAGCCAGGAAATTCAGGTGTCACGCTTGTGCTCTCTCTATGTCCTCCATAATCCTCATGTAAAAGCTTAGTAACAATCACAGAGTGGATTGGGAAGGACCTTAAGCTCCTCCAGCTCCAACCCCCTGCCACGGGCAGGGACACCTTCCACTAGAGCAAGTTGCTCCAAGCCTCTGTGTCCAACCTGGCCTTGAACACTGCCAGGGATGGGGCAGCCACAGCTTCTCTGGGCACCCTGTGCCAGCGCCTCAGCACCCTCACCAGGAACAACTTCTGCCTAAGAGCTCATCTCAACCTTCCCACAAGTAACTGCCACCACTCAGATTCCCAAGTAACAGCCCAACTGATCTCATTTGGAATAACTTGGGTCTGCAAAGCAACCAAAAGTTGTTTTTTTACAGTTAATCTCGTGCAGTGGTTCCCACTAGAACAGAAAATCTTGTCAAAGCAGCCAAAAACCTCCACCTGCTCCCAAGCCAATAGTCTTGGAACTGTGGATTTTGCCATATTTTGATTAAATAGAGAGCTTGGAACTGCTTTTCAAGAGCAATTGCACAGCCAGCTTTTATCAGAGCAAGACTGAGAGTGATAATTCTCTCCCCTCCTCACATTACAATGACACATCCAAGTCGTAAGTTTGAATGATCCAAGTTTCAGGGTAGCAAAAGCTGTCTTAGAAATCTGGGAATTCCTTTTATAAAAATCATTAAACAATAACACAACTGACCTGATAATCCAGACTTTTCCAGCATTAAATTTAGACACTGAAATAAAAGAAACATATGGTGAGACTTGACTTAATTCACAAGTTGGGAAATAAAGTTCTCAGCAAATCTATACAGGAATGTTCTAACAAAGACTGAGCAACTGATTCCTGGTCAAGTCCTAAAAACTATACAATTACACCTGCTTTACTGGAGCTATGTATGAAACCCTGCAAGTATTGGTTTCAGGCAAGAAATTACTAACACAGAATGCCAGAGTGGTTTGTGTTGGAAGGGACCTTAAAGCTCGTCCAGTTCCAACCCCTGCCACGGGCAGGGACACCTTCCACTAGAGCAGGTTGCTCCAAGCCCCTGTGTCCAACCTGGCCTTGAACACTGCCAGGGATGGGGCAGCCACAGCTTCTCTGGGAAAAGTCTGTGCCAGTGCCTCAGCACCCTCACAGGGAAGAGCTTCTGCCTAAGAGCTCATCTCAGTCTCCCCTCTGGCAGGTTCAAGCCATTCCCCTTGTCCTGTCCCTACAGGCCCTTGTCCAAAGCCCCTCTCCAGGTTTCCTGGAGCCCCTTTAGGCACTGGAATGCTGTGCAGGTGAGTCAGCTGTTACAAACTTTTTTAAGGGAAAAAAACCCAAATCTGTGCTGTTGGTTTGTTGCTTTACTTGAACAAATTCTGCCCCAGAGCTAGAAGATGCACCTTTTCAAAAGCAATTGTGCAAACTCAACACTTCCCAGTCACTACTCATCGACATTAGCTCTCTGTGCCAGAACTCTGCATTGGTAGTACCAAGAACTGCTTCCTTCACTCCATGCTCAGCTCCTCCTGACTCCAGTTGTGTGCATTCAGAGTTTGATAAGCTACAGGAGAACTGTGGCAGGCTGTGCCAGGCGTGTGTTATCATTCTGAGGACTACTGTGTACAGAAGGAGTGGCTGCCATGCACAGAGCAGCTGGGCTGAGTTCATTCTTGGGGAAAAAACAAACATCTCTCTTTACTAGTGAGTAAAAGATCAAGGCCTTTTAGCGTTGAAACACTTCCTTTGCCTCAGTGTCTCTTGGTGACCTAAAGTGATGCAGACGCTAAGGCAAAGTTCTCCAGGAGAAGCAGACCTGGGCCAGGTATGAGAAAAGCTTTTCAAAGCAGCAAGACTTACTTCTTTGACAGAGATGGTCTCTTCCACAACTATCTCCATCTCAGGGCTTGCAACTTGGTCACTCCCAACAATAAAGTACAAGAAGAGCTGAAAATGCAAGTATAAGCTATCAGAACACATACTGCAGTATGGAAATACTGTGAAGTAACATTCCCTACTGCACACATATAGCAGCTATTGCACTCCTGCCATCAGTCAAACAGCACTGAAACTCCTTGGAGCTAAAGCAAACAATGCAAGCAGTACAGAGAAGCACACGCAATTGAGTTATGGCCATAAATAGATCTTCATTAATCATCTGCACGTCTGCTGAAAATGCACTCTGATCTTTAGAAATACATATCTACTTTTTCTCCTGCATATCTACAACTTGTAGATATCAAGGGCAATATCCCCCTTTTCTTCCTTTGTGCTCTTTATATGCACAGCAGAGCACAAGAGTTGGACAAGCACGAAGAGGTGAATGATAAAGTGATTTACCATTACCCACATGAGCTATATTAACTGGTCACATATATGCTCTTGGCCTTCTGCAACTAAGTGGTGAGAGCCTTCATGTTGAAATGTGTAATTCTTAGTGCCACCGGGCATTTGTTTCTATGCCATTTTCAACCATGGAGGAGAGTAAAATGAGGAGTACACGAAACATTGGGAACTCTAAACAAAGCAGAGAAGCAGCACAAGACTCTTTTCAGTCACACTACTACTATACCTGAGTGGAGGTTGGAGCTTTCCCATGACACAGCCCAAGCAAGCTTCCCATCTTCAGTTCTGCTTCCTTGACAGTATAATCCTCAGGCACTTCAGGAAGGACAAAACCACAGAGAACACCATCATCATCTGCTGCTTCCTGAAAATACCCATTCTATTATGCTGCTCTTTAGAGTGAGATAAAAATGCTCAGCGTTATTTAGAGCGCTTCACTTCCACAGTGTTGACATCACATCTGTAAGCCTCCAATGATGAGATCAAAGCAACATCTGTGTAAAGGTTCCTCCCCAGCACTCCTTGCATATGGGCTGACAGAATCATTTACATTGGAATGGATCTTTGCAGGTTGTGGGGTCCAAACCCCTGTTCTGCAGTCAGATCAGTTGACTCTGGGCTTTTCCCAGTCAAACTGAACAGCTCCACGGATGGGTATCTACCAGCCTCTCAGGACTCCCTGTCTACTGATTGATGCCTCCCAGTGTGAATTCCCTTCTCCCCACTCCATACCAGCTGGAATTTCCCTCACTGAAACTTGTGTCTGCTGCCTCTGACCCTTTTCATGTGCTCCTCTGAGAAGGATGTGACTCTGCCTTCCCTGTATGTCCAAGTTAAGGAGTTAAAGACAACAATTACATGTTATTAAGCGTGCTCCAGACTCCACAGCCATAAACTACCTTCTCATAGTAAAGAGAAACCTAAAAGTGCTTCCTCCATCACCACAGGACCCAAGCTTGCTGCTCAAGCTGTTCTGAAACCCCAGCCTTGTGCATCAATACTCTTGACAGATACACTTAGACCATTTTGTTTCAGGAGATATAAGTTAGGAAGACAGGGAACAATGACTGCTTCCTGGAACATCTAGGAAGTTGCTCTGTAAATGTATTAAATATGAATCAAAGCAGATCACTTAGAGACTCCAGTTTAAGTATGGAACACAGAACTTAATGTTAATTCCCACAGTCTTGAAGCATATGGCCAGTGGTCATTAAACACAAGCAGGAATGCTGATCATCCCTAGTTTTACTCACTAGGGATACAAGAAAAAGAAGAGAAGGCTCCAGAAGACCTCAGAGCAGCTCCAGTGCCTAAAGGGGTTATAGGAAACCTGGAGAGGGACTTTGGACAAGGGCCTGGAGGGACAGGACAAGGGGAATGGCTTGAACCTGCCAGAGGGGAGATGGAGATGAGCTCTTAGGCAGAAGCTCTTCCCTGTGAGGGTGCTGAGGCACTGGCACAGACTTTTCCCAGAGAAGCTGTGGCTGCCCCATCCCTGGCAGTGTTCAAGGCCAGGTTGGACACAGGGGCTTGGAGCAACCTGCTCTAGTGGAAGGTGTCCCTGCCCGTGGCAGGGGTTGGAACTGGATGATCTTAAGGTCCCTTCCAGCACAAACTAGTCTGGGATCCTATGATTCTATTAAAGTTTGACTTCTAGCACTGTATTGGTACTGCTAATGAACAGGAAAACTGAGGGAAAAACCCCAACCACCAAACAAAACCACAAACCCAAACACACTGGAACTCAGCAGAGTTCTGTGTGTGCTTCTCCCAGGCAAGGACAAAGGGAAGCTTTAAGTTTCCCAATTGAACTTTTTACAGAACAATGATTAAATTCACCTGGAGACAGAAGTTTCCCATTTCCACTGACAGGTCTCAGACAGCTGGCATTTGCTGAACCAAAAAAAGCAGGAAAGAGAGAAATATAGTAAGTAATTCAATAAGGAGGAAATATGGCTTAGAACTTCAAACAGATAACACTTTAGGATTAACAGGGTTATCTTTGAGGCCTCCCACTGGAGGGATTACATCAAAAGCCCAACTGGAGAGAGATTCCTAAAGACTTCTTGAACAGTCTTAGTCATGATGCTTTCAGTGAAGGTTTTTCTCTCTGAAGCTGTTGTCAGCCACACGCTGTTCAATACAAACTGACCTAGTGCTCCCAAAGGTAAAGGCATCAAAAACAACTTTCAAGAAAGAAAAGTGGATTGTCTTAAAGAAAGGAATAAGCTTACAAAGAATAAGTCTTCAATGCTCAGTATAATATTGTAGTAACATACATGATTATTCCTACTCAAACACCTTCTGAAAAAGAAGAGCTTCATAAAATGTATTTAATCAAGTCTTGCACCCATTGATATTTTCTAAGCTAAGAAAAAAAACAATTTGATTCAGAATTAGATGAATTAAGACTTCTATACCCTCTTTTTTTCAAAAGCAAACCCAAAACCTCTTCACACCAATGGATTTTCTAACATCATCAGATGTAAAAGGAAAGCAGCTGAGCACTTACCCAGCTCCTCCTCAAGCTGAAGCTCCCGTATAGCTTTCATTTTTATATCTGCCATCACCTAAAAGAAAGCAGTATTAACACCTCTAATGCACAGTGCCAGTAACACACCTGCTGTTCACATGCCAGCCCACAAAATGCAGCCTTCAACTGAAATGAGTCCTGGATATATTTATTTCTAACACTATACACACTGTCTCCAGCTTAAAGCCATTCCCCTTGTCCTGTCCCTACAGGCTCTTGTCCAAAGCCCCTCTCCAGGTTTCCTGGAGCCCCTTTAGGCACTGGAGCTGCTCTAAGGTCTCCCCTTCAGGAGCCTTCTCTTCTCCAGGCTGACCCAGCCCGGCTCTCTCAGCCTGGCTCCAGAGCAGAGCTGCTCCAGCCCTCGCAGCAGCTCCGGGGCCTCCTCTGGCCTCGCCCCAGCAGCTCCATGTCCCTCTTGTGCTGTTGCCCCAGAGCTGGATCAGGACTGCAGGGGGGGTCTCCCCAGAGCACAGCAGAGGGGGAGAATCCCCTCCCTGACCTGCTGCTCACGCTCTGGGGGTGCAGCCCAGCACACGGGGTCGGTCAGGGCTCAAGCGCACACTGAAGCTGGGTAATGGGGAGCTTCTTCTCACCCAACACCCCAAGTCCTTCTCCTCAGGGCTGCTCTCAATCCATATCTTCCTCTTCCATTATCTTTTTCTGCTTTACTGATATAGCCTCGCCAAACATACACTTACGGGATGGTCTAAAAAGAATGTTGTTTCTCACTAAAACCCAGTTATGTAGCTGCACTGGTTTAAGCTACCTGCATTACAGTCCCATTACACAGCATGCAAAGTATCCCAGTAACTGTAACTCCGAGTTGCACAGTATAGCACCTCGAATCCTGTGTTCAGTTCTGGGCCCCTCACTACAAGAGAGACATTGAGGTGCTGGAGCGGGACCAGAGAAGGGCACCGGAGCTGGTGCAGGGCCTGGAGCACAAGTGTGATGAGGAACGGTCGAGGGACCTGGGGGGTTTAGCGTGGAGAAGAGAAGGCTCAGGGGGGGCCTTATCGCTCTCTGCAATCGCCTGACAGGAGGATGGAGCCAGGAGGAGGCTACTCTCTGCTCCCAAGGAACATGGGATGGGACAAGAGAAAACGGCCTCAAGCTGCACCAGGGGAGGTTTAGATGGAGAGGAGGAATAATTCCTTCCCCAGAGGGTGCTCAGGCATTGGAACAGGCTGCTCAGGGCAGTGCTGGAGTCACCGTCCCTGCAAGTGTTCACACCCCGTGTAGCCGAGGCCCTCAGTGCCATGGGTTAGTGGTGGCCTTGGCAGTGCTGGGGAAAGGTTGGACTTGATGAGATTAAAGGTCTTTTCCAACCTGGTTGAGCCTATGATTTTCATCACAGAAAAACTCGAGCCCTAAGGTTAAATCCACTCCTCCTCAATTGGCCCACGTGCTCCGGCCAAGTTTTCCTGGGAAACAGCCTGTGTTATGTCTCTGACCAATGTGACTCCTTACCGTTTCTATAGTGGCAGTGATTTTAACATGTTTCTCTTCATCTCCTGTTCTGCAGAAGTTTTTCACTTGGAGCCAGCTGATGTCATATGTAAAAGCAGTCAAATTGCCACTTGACACATTCACGAAGCTATAAAAAATGAGCAGTAAAAAGATGGTGAAAGACAGGAAATCCACCTGTTTTCTGGGCTAGATCATTGAATAGCAAAGCTCTCAAATAAACCCATAATGTCCAAGTCATTAATAGTAATGGCATTCACAGAGTAGGAGTCAGAGGCCTCAGGCAGCATTCAGGCACCTCTGGGCTGGACTGAATAAACCCATAAACACTGCTTTGGTAAGTGGCTTTCAACGGGACTTGATATCTGAAGGTACTTTAAAGTCTAAGTCACCTAACCAGGGTGCCAAGGAGGAGCTGTGCTTCAGTGCCATCACTTCCAAAGCAGCTAAAAGATGCAGATCTTCTGCATCCCAACATCAAAAGCTGAGGGGTCGACCTCTCACTGCTTGATTTAATCTCCATTTTTCAGTACTGTTCCAACTAGAAAGTCAGAATTTATATAGCAAGCACATACACGTCTCTGAAAATGGGAATTAACCTAAGGATTATGCACTGGGAAGTGAAATGAGACCAGATACCTGGGCATCTTTAGATTCAACTCGGAGATTCAGCAAAGTTGCTTCTGCTATAGCTCTGTTCTCTCCTCCCACTAAGACCCTTGGACAACCACCCAATTCAAACCTCAGGAATTGAGGGTATGCCAAGATGTGCCAGTACACAAGTTGTTCTCACCAAGTTTTTCCCTTTACAAGTGTAAGTTAAAGGATATGACTGAATCTGCACTTCAAGAGCAAAGAAATAGTTAAGAGTTAGTAAGTACCTGATCTCCAAAACTTACGAGTACATTATCTTGAACTAAAAAGCTCAGAGTGACAAGTAAAAGAATGTATCATGGCTGGCATAATTTGAATTAAACAGATTTTGCCAAAATTGCTGTTTTCCTGAATTATACATGCAATTCAAACGGCTACCTCTGGTCATGGCTGTCTAAGATGAGTACTGAGCATCCATCCGTCAGACCAACACTTCTGACTGTTCTGTTCATATCTTCTTCCAGAAGAACTTCCCAGTTTTTAGCTTCTTTCTCTGGTCCCGAGAGGTTCTTTAGAATGATTCCTCCGGATGGTGCTAAGGCTCTGTGCAGCTCACCCAGTTTTGTGCTGCAGGAAAAGACGTGCTGTGACTCTGTGAAGTGCTGACCCTTCCCTCCCTCGTTGTACTCCGCTAAACGAAGAACGTTTATGACCACAGGTTCATGATCAGGGCCTGTCATCACCTTCGTGCCACCAACCTGAAGAAAGCAATGCAAGATTCAAGCTGTGGGGATCAACACAATACAGAAGAGGCTGGACAGCAATAAATAATTATTGAGAGGAAAAAGATGGACCTTCTCTCCTCGTTAGAAACAAACCACCTTTGACCAAATGCCTACTGAACAAACAACTGGAATAACTCCGAGGTGTTGGGAAGAGAAAGCGTAATGCTAAGGTCTGTTCCAAGTCTGCATGTAAATAAATATACTGCTAACAGTAGCTGGGAAATATTTGGCCTCCATCAGATTAAAACCAGAGGAATTCAGCCCTTCAGGATATTAAAGAACTACCCAAAACTGTGACTGAGGCAGATCAAGGGAGTTCAACTTCAAAATCTGGCCTTCCTGATACTCAACTTAGGCAAGGAATATAGTTCCTTGCAGAAGACAATTTAATCCAGCCGGAAGCTGAAGTAGTGAAGAGCGTACCATAAGTACAACCAAAAGAAGAATGACTCTTACTAAATGTTTTCTTTTGGTTTGGGGCTGGGTTTTGTTAGGGGGTTTTTGATAGATCAGAAAGAAAACATGTATTTCTACAACAGAAGTCCTTTAAAAGTATCACAGAACTTTAGAATCATAGAATACCAGGCTGGAAGGGACCTCAAGGATCATCTGGTCCAACCTTTCTCAGCAAAGCATGATCTAGATCCAATATTTTATTAGATCTAACATTTTTCTCCCATTACAGAGATAGGACAAAATGCTCTACTACAAGCATTTGAAAGTCAAGCAGAAGCCTTACTATTAAAAGGAATTTGCAACAGTAGAAAAGTAGTGCAGTATTTCAGGGAGATCATGCATAGAAGTAATCATTAACAGGCCTCACTTTATATGTGAAATCATAGAATCCCAGCCTGGTTTGTGTTGAAGGGACCTTAAAGCTCATCCAGTTCCAACCCCCTGCCCCAGGCAGGGACACCTTCCACTAGAGCAGGTTGCTCCAAGCCCCTGTGTCCAACCTGGCCTTGAACACTGCCAGGGACGGGGCAGCCACAGCTTCTCTGGGAAAAGTCTGTGCCAGCGCCTCAGCACTCCCATAGTAAAGAATTCACTACAGGGCATAAGTTTTTGTTATTGCATTACTATCAACCATCCAACTAATCTCTGTCCAAGAGGCACCAGATGTTTTCAGAACATCCTCTGATGTAACTGGCAGCGGGTACCTACACCTTATCTCTTAAGAACAGGTAAGCAGAGAGGGTATTTGATTCTTTTACCTCTTTCCCATTCCACACAAAGACATCTGCTCCATCAGCCAGCCCAATGCCATCCAGTGTCAGCTCATCTCCTAAAAAGGAGCAAATCATCAAGTTCTTGCCCCCCACAAAACAGATAAGCAGGGTCAGCTGGTGAACTGAAATATAGTGGCACATTCTACTCTGGCTCAAGCGTATCAGTACAAAAGCTTGTGTTGTCAGAATTTATGGTGGCTAAGTTAGGGTTCACTCATGTAGCAAGGGCCCCACAAGCAGGTAAACACCCCTACAGCATTCTCACCAAGTAAAGAGGTAAAGTCAGATTCAGATTGTCATTTAAAGAACCATACTAGCACGTGGAGGAATACTGACAGCAGCTATGAGTGCCTCTCCATTTTGAAGTCACCACCAGGGGAAGTTGGATTATGTGCTGGTAGAACCCTCATTTTCTGGAACAGGTAAAAGGACTATAAAATATTAAAATGGCTTTTGAAGACAAACCCTTGGAATTGCATAACAGTGCAAAACTAGAGAGAGAACTCATGCTTTTTAAAATCCTAACTACTCAATAATGTACTCCTCATGTAAGCATGTTCCTTTACAGAATTGCTACTTCAGCTTAAGTCTAACCTACGCTTCGATTTCACCCCGGCTCCTCTTTTATCTTCTCCACCTACTAGGTGGAGTATTTACCTACTAGGCAGAGTATTTACCTACTAGGCAAACACCTACTAGGTAAATACTATGAAAGCAAACATTGCTAAGCAAATCAAGGTCAAAATACACAACTGCTATTTTTGTCAGCAAGTACGTTTAACTTGAATAAGATCCACAATCTTACTGTACTTCACAACAAAGACTACATACAACCGAGTCTCAAACCCCTTCATTTCACTAACAAGAGTGTCCTAAATAACATAACTGCAGTGGACTTGCACATAAGTTTGAGTTTGAAGACTCAAAGTCCATTAATACACATCTCCAAGCTGTTTTACACATGAAATGCTCAATGTCTGCAGAAATACAGCATGTAAATAACATGGGAGCCTTGCCTGTATTAGTCTTACCATCAAGGATCTGGTAAAGGTGCAGTCCTGCCGGTAAAGGCTTGGCAATACTGAGAACCATGTCTCCTTCCCAAGATTCCAACATCTAATTAGGAAGAATAAAAACAGTCAAAGAAATAAACCACCAGCAAGCAATAACTCACAGCACTCAGCATTACAACTCTGCTGAGCACTGCTGCAGTCTGGCTACCAAGCTCACTGGGTGACGAGTAACAAGTCACAGAGATTTATCTCAACTGGGCCAGGAACGCAGGAAACAGTCAAGCATTTAGGACTTGGCCTTCCAGACCTGTCACCAGAGAGACAAAAGTAAAGTTTCAAGTGGACATTAACCAGATTGGGAGGTACAAGGAAAGCAACCAGTGTTTCCTGACACTGAGTTAGCTTTGGTGGAAATATCTATGCAAAAGTATTGTATAAATTGTCATATTCCAGAGAATAAATGCAAAGATACCACATTCAATAGGTACATATTGCTTTTAACTCATTTTCTGTTTTCTAAACTACTCTTGGTTACTTCCTCTTAAGGCCAGCTGGCTCCTTGAAAAGACAAAGATAAATCTGTCAACCTGAAATGTTCAGAACAAGCATGTAACATGCCAATTCATGCCCATGTGGCCCAAATGTAAATCATTCTTAGAGTTTTAAAGTCCACATAGTTAAAAGTTTCATGAATTTTATGGCTTTATCAATACTTCAAGAACACACCTCAAACCAATGTTTCCATCTGCGTAAACCTACAGGGGCTTTTAGTCCCCTCAAACTACCTTTACTGTTGAAAACTTAGAATCACAGACTGGTTTGAGGTTGGAAAGGACCTTAAGATCATCCAGCTCCAACCCCCTGCCACGGGCAGGGACACCTTCCACTAGAGCAGGTTGCTCCAAGCCCCTGTGTCCAACCCGGCCTTGAACATTGCCAGGGATGGGGCAGCCACAGCTTCTCTGGGAAAAGTCTGTGCCAGCGCCTCAGCACCCTCACAGGGAAGAGCTTCTGCCGAAGATCTATCCTGAACTTCCCCTGTTTCAGTTTGAACACATCACCCCTTGTCCTATTGCTACAGTCCCTGATGAAGGTCCCTCTCCAGCATCCTTGTAGCCCCCTTCAGACACTGGAAGCTGCTCTGAGGTCTCCACGCAGCTTCTCTTCTCCAGGCTCAACAGCCCCAATGTTCTCAGCTTGACTTCATACGGGAGGTGCTCCAGCCCCTGATCATCCTCGTGGCCTCCTCTGGACTTGCTCCAACAGCTCCATGTCCTTTTTATGTTGAGGACACCACAACTGTACACAATACTCTAAGTGAGGTCTCTCACTTCTCAATGAGATAAAAATTGTGGCCCAAGTAAAAACTAAGAATTTGAGTTCATTTAACACAGCAAATACCTGGAATACTGATTGCCGAAGGTCTCCTAGTGTTTTCCTTCTATCAATAGTCAAATCCACAACACTCTCTTTCCAAGTAAGTGCAGGGTGCAAAGCCCCGTTGTGAAACATATAACACGAGCTCAAGTGGAGGTGTAAATCCATGCCGTTGTTGGCCGAGTCACATTCCACTCTTTGGAAGAGGAACACAAGAGTAAGGCAGAGAATTTAACCCCAACAAATGGCTGCCTTATCTCAGAGATGCTTCTGTGGCCTGGAACTGACACCATCATGGCTAAACTGACTGTCACGTTCTGCCCTTCTTCAAGAGGTGTGCAAACACGACGTATAATACAGAGACATCCTCCACATAAGCACTCTAACAGTATGTTCTGGGTAGTTCTACAACTTAGTCAACATTTCTAAACAGAATGACAAACTTCATCTTTAGGGATGTGGAGATTGTAGGGTTTTTCAGACTGTTTTCCAGATCAGTACTCTGTTGAAAGGCAGAGACAGAAAAACTGCAGTGACATTGATTCAGGACAGACACTGCCATGTCTTCCTCTTTATATCTATATCCTTGTAGAATCCCAGACTGGTTTGTGTTGAAGGGAGCTTAAAGCTCCTCCAGTTCCAACCCCCTGCCACGGGCAGGGACACCTTCCACTAGAGCAGGTTGCTCCAAGCCCCTGTGTCCAACCTGGCCTTGAACACTGCCAGGGATGGGGCAGCCACAGCTTCTCTGGGAAAAGTCTGTGCCAGCGCCTCAGCACCCTCACAGAGAAGAGCTTCTGCCTAAGAGCTCATCTCAATCTCCCCTCTTCCATCTGGCTCTACTCTGAGTTTCATTCAATTTAAGTCCCTTTGGAGATTTGCAGATTAAGAATGGTGTTCAAGAGATTGGTACAGTTACATTAATATACCTCTTTTTTTGCAGCTCAGTATTAGCAGCATTCATTTCATTCAGAAGATGTGTGGGTATTTTGTACCTCGGATTTCCTCTTGCTGCAACAGATACCATAGGTTAGTTGGACCTCAGCTGCTTGACATGTGTTTTGGCAAACAACTGATCAAGATGAGACATTACAGTATGGTAATCATTGAAAATTCAGAGCAATAACTTTGCATCCTTTCCTAACAGAGAAAATTAAACTACAAGATGATACAAACAAGCGCTTTTACTTCATCCCAGCAATTTTTCCTTAAGGGAAACAGATACATGAACGCTGTTAGCAACACCTTATATTTGTTTCAGAAAGACATGTTAGAATCCTAGAATGGCTTGGGTTGGAAAGGATCTTAAAGCTCATCTAGTTCCTGCCCATGGCAGGGACACCTTCCATTAGAGCAGGTTGCTTCAAGCCCTGTCCAACCTGGCTTAAAGTCAGCTACGGCCAACTAATTGGTCACCACCTCCTTGGAGGTAACCTTGTATTCTTCAGTTAACCCTTTCTGCAAATGATCACTAGAAGGAAATCTCTATCTTCAGTTCTTGCAAAGCACTGAAATGTCCAACAGCCTTTGCCCTCCCGAAAACAAACTGCCAATGAAGGAAGCCCCCAGAATATCAAGATGAGCTTTGTGTACCTTCAGCTGGTCTTTTTAACTGAGATTTGCGATAAAACAGCATGTAGGCACTCTCTTTCCCCTCAAATTGTTTCTCAATATCCTTTTCTTTGATTGGCTGGACTTTGGAATCATTCAGATCAAACCAATGACAACCAGCAGAACTGTCCTTTAGCCTTGGAGGGTTTTTTTCTGAATCCCACTGGACATCATTCTTCTGAGGAGGGCTTTGGAGATCTTGGCCTTGAAAATCTGACTTAAACGTGAGCTTGTGTATTTCCCTCAGACCAACCTTGTTTTCATCAGGACTGAACTGGAATATCTGAGGATGATTCTGCAAATACTAAAACAAAAGCAAAAGCAAGATGAAAAAGAAACCTGGTTTTCAATACAAGCAGCCTGCATTATCTACTTCATCTGATTCATCCTCAAATTGAGACACAAACCCCACCACTTCAAATTTGGGTTTCTGATGCTTCCACATGTATTTCACAGAATCCCAGCCTGGTCTGGGTTGGAAAGGACCTTAAAGCTCATCCAGTTCCAACTGCCTGCCACAGGCAGGGACACCTTCCGCTAGAGCAGGTTGCTCCAAGCCCCTGTGTCCAACCCAGCCTTGAACACTGCCAGGGATGGGGCAGCCACAGCTTCTCTGGGAAAAGTCTGTGCCAGCGCCTCAGCACCATCACAGGGAAGAATTTCTGCCGAAGATCTAACCTGAACTTCCCCTGTTTCAGTTTGAACCCATCACCCCTTGTCCTATCGCTGCAGTCCCTGATGAAGAGTCCCTCTCTGCATCCTTGTACCCCCCTTCAGACACTGGAAGCTGCTCTGAGGTCTCCACACAGCTTCTCTTCTCCAGGCTGAACAGCTCCAATGTTCTCAGCGTGTCTCCATATGGGAGGGGCTCCAGCGCCTGATCATCCTTGTGGCCTCCTCTGGACTTGCTCCAACAACTCCACGTCCTTCTTATGTTGGGGACACCAGAACTGCACACGGTGCTGCAAGTGGGGTCCCATGAGAGCAGAATAGAGGGACCTCTTTTACACATGCTCTACCTTGCTAGCCCAAGGACCAGCACTTGCAATTATTCTACTGACTACTTAAATAGGAACAGAAATGGAAAGTGATCTTAACAGTACAAAACAAACTCACATACGTGCACAGTACCTTTCGCAATGGTCCATACTGCTTTCGGTACTTCTTATTCCAGGACACCCCTTTTTTCTCCAGTAATTTCTGCCCCAATTGATCCACAGGAATTTGTTTAGATTCTTCCTACAAAAAAAAAATAATTGAAAATGAGGAGAACAAAGGCTACCAAAGCCAAGGGATCAACACAAGTATCTGATTCTGAAGGGCTTCACTCAGTCCTGTTTGTCAATAAGCCAATGTCACATCACCTTTGACAACAGCTTAAGTAAGCACTTGAGAAATACTCAAAAAGGGCCCTTTAGTGCATGAAGAACCACTTATTAGCACTAAGGCAGGTTAAGTTACAAGTTTTATATGCTCCACACTGTTCAGAAGAGTTCTGTACACTTAAACCTGCCCACTTTTGCATACGCTACCACCACCTTCGAGGTTCCCCAATATCAAAATCAAAGGAATAAACTCTTTACATACCATACCTCTGATAAAATCCCTTTTAAGACTGCCAATGGATTTTCTGTTTCTTTGGCATTTTCAGTATCTCTTGCAGCCTTATCTTCGATCACCTTATCCTCTTCTTCCTGTAAAAGAAAAAGAAGGGACTCACAAATACTGTTGTTTCACATGCAAGCAGTGGGGTTTGATTATAGTCTGTATTAAAGTTAGCAGACACAATTTCAGAGTGGGAAGAAGTTGTGATAAGCTGCCTCTGCCACCTGCTATGGACTGAACACTGGCATTCAGAATTTATTTTTATTCTCTTAAACAAAAAAAGCCATCTGTGGTATTTACAAAGAGCCATCTGGAGACATCCACTACAATAACCGTGCTCGTCTTGAGCACACATAGGAATTCACGTGGGAAAGAAATAGTGAGCCTGAGAACAAGACCCCATTTGCAGCACTGTGTGCAGCTCTGGTGTCCTCAACGTAAAAAGGACCTGGAGCTGTTGCAGCAAGTCCAGAGGAGGCCACGAGGATGATCAGGGGCTGGAGCACCTCCCATATGGACACACGCTGAGAACATTGGGGCTGTTCAGCCTGGAGAAGAGAAGCTGCGTGGAGACCTCAGAGCAGCTTCCAGTGTCTGAAGGGGGCTACAAGGATGCAGAGAGGGACTCTTCATCAGGGACTGCAGCGATAGGACAAGGGGTGATGGGTTCAAACTGAAACAGGGGAAGTTCAGGATAGATCTTCGGCAGAAGTTCTTCCCTGTGAGGGTGCTGAGGTGCTGGCACAGACTTTTCCCAGAGAAGCTGTGGCTGCCCCATCCCTGGCAGTGTTCAAGGCCAGGTTGGACACAGGGGCTTGGAGCAACCTGCTCTAGCGGAAGGTGTCCCTGCCCGTGGCAGGCAGTTGGAACTGGATGAGCTTTAAGGTCTATTCCAACCCAAACCACTCTGGGATCCTATGATTACTATGTGAGACGGTTCAGCAAATCAGAAAGCTACAGTTTGCTACAAAATCTTGATAGACATCGTGTACTGTGGAAAATGAGCCTTCTCCATGAGGGAAGAGACCAAATGCCTCACTCAAATATTAATTATTTGGGTGTACATTTCATCCATTACCTCTTCATGCTTTTCTGAAACATGAGACGTATCAAGCAAGGTAGAAAAAACCTTTAGGACTTACTTGTAACTGCCAGTTTCCTAGTTCATCCACATCTCTGACATAAACATGATAGTGTCCTCCATAGCAGCCACCTTTATGTATAATAACAGAGAAGAGCTCATACATGTACTCTGAATCATCCATTTCAGTCTTTAAAAAGAAAAACAATAATAGTAACAATAACACATCAGTAAGTCTTTCACACAAGGCCAGTTTTACACCATCAGCATCGCTTCAGGTTATTTCTCAAGGTGCATTTGCAGGTGCAGAGATTGAAATGGCTTTTCAGCACTGAGGAACACAAGTATGGACTGACACAAACCACGGACCAAGACACAGGCTTTTTAAGCAACCTTCTAAGCATGATTCTGAACAAGACTGGAAATTCAAGGTTTAAAACAATGACATATTGCTGCGAAGAATGGAATACCTCAAGTTGTTTGTTCTAAACCAGGCTTATTTTGTTGAACAGATTAGAGAAAAACAAGCAACACGTTTAAATACACAAAGCACATGGGAGGGAGGGAGACCTTCCTCAAATGCAAACACTGAGAACTTTCCAAGCTTGCCCTGCAACATGCCAGTGGGAAAACGTCTTTTTCAATACCAGTGCCTCCATTAAGTACATTCTTTATGTATTTTAGGGATCAAAAATTGTCAACAAGCAACAGTGTAGCTCTATTTATAATCAAAATACAGAGATATGATGCAAAGACAGATCCTTCAGAAAAATTTGCTAACTCCAGGCACATTAACCATATTAAAATATAGCTAAATTTCTCCATGCTGTTATCAGACAATGGCAGTACAAAAAGCAACTGGATTTCATTTCCAGGTGATAATCTTCCTTTCAAGAGAATGTCGGATTAAGCTCTAGGTAATGATTACACCCTTTCCCCTCACGTAGCTACAAGGTACTTCCCACTCAACCAGAAAGTGGCCTTTTGAAAACTAACCGGAATTTCAAAAATTTAGAATTAAGGACAGAGGAGAAGCCCACAAAGTTTCTCAAATACCTTTCCCTGACAAAATGCCAACTAAAAGAGAACTTGACCTTGGCCGGGGTATAGGTGCAGGGTGGTGGGCAGCGGCGGTGGGGAGGGAGACAGGGGCCACGGGGCTTGGTGTGGTGGGTGCAGGAGCCTAGCCTGTGCCGAGAGCTGTGTCGGCAGCGCTGGGTGTGCAGTCCAGGTTGGACGGGGCTTGGAGCAGCCTGGTCTACTGGAAGATGTCTCTGCCCATGGCAGGGGGTTAGGACTGGGTGAGCTTAAGGTCGTTTCCAACTTGAACCATTCTATGATGAGTGGCTGGAAAGCTGCTCGGGGGAAAAGGACCTGGGGGTGCTGGTTGATGGCAACTGAACATGAGCAGCTTGTGCCCAGGCAGCCAAGAAGGCCAAAGGCATCCTGGCCTGGATCAGCACCAGTGTGGCAGCAGGGTCAGGGAAGAGATCATCCCCCTGTGCCAGGCACTGGTGAGGCTGCACCTCGAATCCTGTGTTCAGTTCTGGGCCCCTCACTACAAGAGAGACATTGAGGTGCTGGAGTGGGGCCAGAGAAGGGCACCGGAGCTGGTGCAGGGCCTGGAGCACAAGTGTGATGAGGAACAGCTGAGGGACCTGCGGGGGGTTAGTCTGGAGAAGAGAAGGCTCAGGGGGGACCTTATCGCTCTCTACAACTGCCTGACAGGAGGATGGAGCCAGGAGGGGGCTGGTCTCTGCTCCCAAGGAACAAGGGATGGGACAAGAGGAAACGGCCTCAAGCTGCACCAGGGGAGGTTTAGATGGAGAGGAGGAACAATTCCTTCCCCAAAGGGTGCTCAGGCATTGGAACAGGCTGCCCAGGGCAGTGCTGGAGTCACCGTCCCTGCAAGTGTTCACACACCATGTAGATGAGGCCCTCAGTGCAATGGGTTAGTGGTGGCCTTGGCAGTACTGGGGAAAGGTTGGACTGGATGAGCTTAAAGGTCTTTTCCAACATGGTTGATTCTATGATTCTATATAGAAACTTCAACAAGTGTAACAGTACAAACCTGCTCACAGAAAGGCCTCAGGTTTATCTGGCTGGGGAACGTGTAGCAGCTCGTCTCCTTGTATCGCTCACACTTCTCAAAGTCAAAGTTAAACCTCAGGAGGGAGATGGTGAGGAAGGGCGGCAGCTTGCGCAGCTTAGCAGACTGGAAAGTAGTTTAAACACACTGTCAGCACAGTTAGAACAAAAGAGGGTTTCCACCTTGCTGTGCTCAACTATTCTTTAACAAGGCTTCATTACAAGCAGGCAGTGTATTCAGTTTTAAAATGCCTTCTCGATTCCCTATTGCAATTTCCCTACCAACTATACGTCCTAAAAGCAATCCAGATCTTTCCCCTCCGTTAAGTCCTACGCCTTCCTCAAATGGTGATCACCACTTCCATCCTTTATCCTGCTACAGAAAATGAAGGAGGACACTGCTGAAATCCTACTCAGTAACTACATTTCCATAACCCACAGGTTTTTGGTGTGAGGATTTTCTTGAGTCTTCCCTAAGAAGTAACTGCCTCAAACCCCTGAGTTTGTGAAGTTGGAGTAAACAGCATCTTCCCAGCCCCTGCCACCAGGAGATTTAGATTAGATCTTAGGAAGAAGTTCTTCCCTGTGAAGGGCTTTGGACAAGGGCCTGTAAGGACAGGCCAAGGGGAATGGCTTTAACCTGCCAGAGGGGAGATTGAGATGAGCTCTGAGGCAGAAGCTCTTCCCTGTGAGGGTGCTGAGGCGCTGGCACAGACTTTTCCCAGAGAAGCTGTGGCTGCCCCATCCCTGGCAGTGTTCAAGGCCAGGTTGGATCCACAACATCCCTACAGCCAGCCACAAGAGCAACCAAGCAAGAGTTAAGAGTTCATTTATACAGAAGAGGACCTTCAAGGTAGGAAATCCAACATAATTCCTTTTAATATGGAAAATATTAAGATCAAACAACTTGGGACACAAGCACATCAGGAACCCTGGTGTGGAACAAAACCAACCGTCTTGCATCACCTCTGAATGTAAACGTGGATTCAATGAACACACTTCTGAGCCTTTCCAATGTCTCCATCCAACTCTCCATTTGCAGCAACATAATGGAGAGCCTCCCAGGAATACACATATGGATTAGAAACCCCTTGAATTAGATATTCCATTTGCATCAGTTGTGAAGACTACATTGCAGAGCTTAGTGGCAACAAAGGATTCTGCATGTTCTTCCAAGCTTAGGGTGAAAATCAGACTGTACCATTGAAATCCAATCAAGTTCTAGAACATGAGATTCTTAAACTAATATCTCGAGAGGCCAGTACAAAAAAGGGGGAAGAATAACATCCAAAGATCCACAGAGTACTGAAGGGAGGGACAAATGGAGTGGGTTGGTATGGGCCATCCTGCCTTTGAAACAGGCTAGATGTGGGCAGGTGGGCACACTGTTGGGCTTCCTAATGCTGCCACCAAGCCTGGAATGACCCATTTGGCCCTCACTTGCTGCCAGGGTTGACTCTATCACCAGAGCCTGCAGTGATCACACGCACTGCACCAGCAGAGCCACAGGCAGCAGTCGTGCTGACACAACATCCCTCCTCCCTGCTCCAGCCTTTCAGCACAGCTCCTCTCCATTGACCTTGTCCACTCACACCCCGGCATTCCCCAGCTATGTGACTTCTCACCCGAGTTCGGAGTTCCCACTGGATGATCGCGTGTGAGCGGTAAGCAACTTAGCCTGCACTCCCTTGAACCCAGCAAAGTTTAACCCAACCAAGCCCTTACGACCAAGCCATGAGTCACTGATTAACTTCCCCTGTCCTCAGCTTGCCTTTGCAACCACTCCTGCATCAAGAAGGCAGCAAGGTTTGGATTGCACTCATCCTGCTGCAGAAGAATCGCAGCACTATGGCAGAGAGCTTTCTTGTTGTGAAGAGGGCAAAGTATATGGAAGGCAGCGTGTGCTGACAGCCTATGCCTGCTTCGCCTTCACAAAAAATAGTGGGAATAATAAGAAAAAAGGACATGACATGAAAAAGTAGCACAGAAGAAAACAAAATATCACTTTTTCTGGGTAAATGCAATTCAAAGACCTACAAGGCCCATAAAGCTCTCACTGGGCTGCCCTTCCCTGGCCCTGGCTCCTAGAGGGCCACTCTCAGTAAACACCACAAGCTTAATGTCAAAGTTCTCCACTGAACACCAAGCTTTGATGATTCAGCACAGGAAAGGGTCACTGCATTTGGCTTCACAAGTAACGAGGAAAACACAACCCAAACCCAACAGGTGTCACCCATAGCTGAGCACAAATGTAAGCAGTAAATCATTCACTAGAAGTGAAAGGCCATGAATCACAAAGCAGCCCAACTCAGCATATAAATCCATCGGCTTCCTTCAAAAGCATCTTCAAGTTACATCCTGAAGGAGAAGACTTTCACAGTCCTTATTCTGACCACAGGAACATGACTTTGAGGCTTTGCTGTGCCTGGATTTTCATCCTCCTCCTTCCTGGCCTCTCAGATGGAGGGAAACTCCTGGTATTGCCCATGGATGGAAGTCACTGGCTTAGCATGCGGCCACTGGTTGAAAAGCTCAGCAAGAGAGGACATGAAGTGGTGGTGATTATACCAGAAGTAAGCTGGCAGATGAGAGTGGCAGAGGCCTACACGGTGAAAACATAACCAGTGTCTTATACATTAGAATAGCTGCAAGGTTCCTTGCATGAAGACATTCTTACTCACCTGAAGGCTCTAGCACTACAGAAGATACTGAAAACGCCTACGAAAGTATTACTTTATCACTGTAAGAATCTGTTCAGTGTCAGGGGAACAAGGCAATATCTGGATCAATCGATTCCATTTCCCTGTGCACAGCAACAGTTGTTCATTATTTTTCTCTCTCATTATTTTTCTCTGTCTTGAAGAACCCAAATGGGAGAATTTCCACAGTTTTCATTATATGGATCTGTTTAAGTTTTTTTTATGCTCTAGTAGATCTTTCAGCCTATCCTCTGAAATGGCCAAAGCAATGCCCAAAGCCAGACACAGCAATGGAAACAGAATTCCTGTTAGCAAACTGAACACTGAGAATCACCAATGCATTACCTTGGAAGCTTCAACAAGTTTATCACAGGCTCCACATCGATACAAGTTCTCATTTTCAAAGTGCTCTTCTTCTACGTATGTGTTCCACAGGGCCTCCTCCAAGCCAGAAACACCTTTTACCGTCACAGTTAGGTCTAAGAAATCTTCCTGTGCAGAAGTACAACAGAAAAATAAGGTAAACCACACCTTTTTGAAATTACAGAAGGCACAGAAGACTGTAAAGATATGTTTTACTGTTGTTACCTCACTGTTCAGCTCTCTGCTAACTGCATCTACTAAAGGCAATGCTTGCGAACTCTGAAGATGCAACAACACTTGTTTTTTCACCTCGGAGTCACACGCTGATGTAGGTGGTTTAGAAAATGCCAGCCAACACTTAAAGTCATGCATAAGTGTCACGTGTTGAAGTCTGCAGTGCCCTAACCAATACACAGTACCCAGGTTCAAGAAGGCCACCAGTGACGCTCAAGAAAGATGTCATGATTTTTGGGGTTTAAAAACCCAAGAACTTTGAAAGGATCTTCAAGAGACAGAACACAAACCTCTCCTGGAGCATTGTGTGCCTTTACCTGTCTCTCAC
This sequence comes from Strigops habroptila, assembly GCF_004027225.2. Lineage (NCBI taxonomy): Eukaryota > Metazoa > Chordata > Aves > Psittaciformes > Psittacidae > Strigops > Strigops habroptila. Next base: position 5,441,272 of record NC_044281.2, read on the forward strand.
TGATATTCTTGCACTCTTTACACACTATCTGGTTGACAACAATCCCATGGTACAGTCGGTTAATAAGGTCATGACCTGAAGTCCCCACAAGGGATGTTTCCAAAGCACTGAAGAGGATCCTATTCAACTCCTGCACATCATGCTGCCTCATCTCCTGCAGGATCAAACAGAAACAACTTCAACAACTTCAACAATGGCATCTGCTTTGCTTATTGCTTAAAACCAACATATGTTAAGTGTGACAGACAGCTGCCACAATGACTACCCATGCATTTACTTCCCTGAGTTGTAAACTGCTACCTTTCTTATTGTTATTCTTAATTTAATTATGCTCTTTGAGTGGCTACAAGTACATAAACTACAACCCAAATAGGACACTTTTCACTCAGGTGGATTGAGACTAAACCCCAAGATGAGTTACACAGTTCAATTCAGGTTAGAATCTCAAGTATTTGAGGACAAGCACCCTCACTGCTGTTGAATAATATTCCTGTAAAAAACAAAGGAAAAGCTACTGAAATTGTATCTAACACCAAATTTCTTCTGTTGCTTGCTGTAAACTGGTACATACTTCACAGAATGGTTTGTGTTGGAAGGGACCTTAAAGCTCATCCAGTTCCAAGCCCCTGCCACAGGCAGGGACACCTTCCACTAGAGCAGGTTGCTCCAAGCCCCTGTGTCCAACCTGGCCTTGAACACTGCCAGGGATGGGGCAGCCACAGCTTCTCTGGGAAAAGTCTGTGCCAGCGCCTCAGCACCCTCACAGGGAAGAACTTCTGCCAAAGAGCTCATCTCAATCTCCCCTCTGGCAGCTTAAAGCCATTCCCCTTGTCCTGTCCCCACAGGCCCTTGTCCAAAGCCCCTCTCCAGGTTTCCTGGAGCCCCTTTAGGCACTGGAGCTGCTCTAAGGTCTCCCCTTCAGGAGCCTTCTCTTCTTCAGGCTGACCCAGCCCAGCTCTCTCAGCCTGGCTCCAGAGCAGAGCTGCTCCAGCCCTCGCAGCAGCTCCGGGGCCTCCTCTGGCCTCGCCCCAGCAGCTCCACGTCCCTCTTGTGCTGTTGCCCCAGAGCTGGATCAGGACTGCAGGGGGGGTCTCCCCAGAGTGCAGCAGAGGGGGAGAATCCCCTCCCTGACCTGCTGCTCACGCTCTGGGGGTGCAGCCCAGCACATGGGGGGGTTCTGGGCTCAAGCACACACTGAAGCCGGGTCATGGGGAGCTTCTTCTCACCCAACACCCCCAAGTCCTCCTCCTCAGGGCTGCTCTCAATCCAGTTCCCACCCATGTGAGACACAGTATACAATAATAGTTGACCAAATTCAATGCTATCTCTACAACTTGAAGTATTTTCAGATATTTCTTAGATGTCAGACTTAGGAAAGAAATCTTTTCATTCAGCAGTTCTCAGTGCTGGTGTCACTGATGGTGATTGTACCTCATGACTGTTCCACCCAAAGCTCTCAGTAAGGTCTGTTGTAGATGCAGCCTGCTGGTCCAAGAGCAAAAGCTGAGCAAATAACCGTTGAAGTTGTAATGGAATTATTCGAACCTAGAAATAAAACCCAAAATACAGCCAAGAGATGAGAAAGAGTCTTCAAACCCTTCATTTCAATAAAGAGAAAAATAATTTCATACAAGACATGTAATAAACCATCACTATCTATTGCTTTTATAACACAGGTTACTCAACTCAGAACAAAACATCAGATCTTGTTCCCAAGAATCCAGTGCTTCACCTTACTCAGGGCTTTGGACAAGGGCCTGTAGGGACAGGACAAGGGGAATGGCTTGAACCTGCCAGAGGGGAGATTGAGATGAGCTCTTGGGCAGAAGTTCTTCCCTGTGAGGGTGCTGAGGCGCTGGCACAGACTTTTCCCAGAGAAGCTGTGGCTGCCCCATCCCTGGCAGTGTTCAAGGCCAGGTTGGACACAGGGGCTTGGAGCAACCTGCTCTAGTGGAAGGTGTCCCTGCCCATGGCAGGGGGTTGGGACTGGAGGAGCTTTAACCTTTAACCCAAACCACTCTGTGATTCTATGAATCAACATTCAGAAGTGGCTAATGACAAGAAAAAGTTAAATACCTTTGCGTCTGGTTTACTGCTATCATCCAGAGTCCCAAGTTCTTCAGGTCCTAGAGAGAACAGTGCTTCTGCAATTGGAAAGAAAAATGCCTATTTAAAAAGAAGACAATATCCCCTCTTTAAAGATTTATTGTGTTTTAACTCTCAAGCACTTATGGCAACTGAAAACATTAAACAACATTTCTGGACATCTTTCAACTTTGCAACTAGTTCAAGCTACAACAATCAAGTAGAAGTAAGCATGAAGGTGTTTAATGGCAAAGTGTCTTCTCATGAATCAGTGGTTGCATTAACGAAAACGAACACCACTTGACAGACAGCAACAACCTTTCTTAGTTACACACATTGTAACTGTCCACCTGTAGGGAGAGATAGAAATACTTGTCTTTTGTGCAGAAATGACAATACCATTTTTACAGCTCTATTTTGTAATCACTTATTTGAAGAGAACTGAAGTAAACTGCTCCTGATCTGTGTTTGCAGTGTTTCTTTAACTAAAAAGCAAATGCAAACCACTGTAAAATATCAATTCCAACCTTATTTTAAGACAATTTTTGACACATTACCTCGAAATTCAGGCGTGAAAAGCAGGGTCTGCAGAAGGGAATTGAGGTAGCAGGTCCCACCCTGGTTTTTGATACCACTTAAGTTGGTGAAATCCCTGGGAGCTGGAGGCTCGAAATCTCTGGGCTTTGATTTCTTTGCTTTTCCACAATGATGGTTGGAAATAAAGGAAAAATCCTCTTCAAACAGGTCCCCGAACATTGTGAAGGCAAAAGAGTCCTTTAAAAATGGGAAATACTGTGTTTACTATACAAAATGCAATGGAATGCACCCACCTCTAATCCTCCAAGATGAACATCTCAGCCCTGACTGAAGAGTTTGTTTCATCTTATTCTGTTCACTCGAAAAATTAACCTCAGATCCATACAAAAGTGTGCACCAGTTTAACAAAAAAAGAGGTGAACTCAAAGCATTTATGTTAGCAGAGGTCTGAACAGTCTTTTAACCAGAAGCAAACAGATCACGTATCAATTTGGATCTGCAAAATCATGGATAGCAAAATAAATAGGTCCTTCTAAACATCCAGCATTAACTAGTGCTCAAGTTGCCCTGTTCTCTATAGGAAAGGTGTGTAAAGCCTCTCAAACTCATCAAATTCCTCACACTCAACAACTCTCTCAACAAATCTATATGCACAAGTAACCTGTCCCTAGTATTGGCCGTAAGTGTAAAAACAGCACTGTATTTTTGACTATTTCTATGAAAATATTATCTTTGCTTCCAGATGGTTGAGCCAGAAACTCAATGCAACTAATTCTTCTTACGGAAGGTTTTCCAGTCCTTTTTGGAAGCTTTGCAACCTCTTAGCACGGCCTGGGAGTCCCAAAGCCAGCTCCATTTTGGTTTGTACTTGGCCCCAGATAACTTCATATGGTTGTAGCTCTTGCATTAGCAGTGAGTAAGCAGTGAGGTATTAGTGAGTTATCCTGAAGCAGTGAACAGTCAGTCCCCTATTTACCCTCATTCCATGGGCAATTTTACAGACCTTTATCATACTCCACTCAGACATTTCTTCCCAAGACATCTTCATTCCTACAACTGAACTTGCCCCTATCTTCCATTATCCTTACCTACCTTCTCTGAACCCCCTGAACTTCTCCTTTACCTGATTCTGAGATCAGAGACCATATCTGCCTCCAGTGCTGAAGATGTGCACAAACCATGGCCTTCTATAGCCAAATAATAATGCTGTGGTTTGTTCCCTTTTTGGACAACTGCTGAGCACTAAACTACTTTTCTTAAGTAATTTTTATTATTGCCCAAAGGTCTCGCTCCTGTTTGTTCACTTCAAACCCCACCACTACACACTCTACAGAAATACACATGTGTGTGCATACATAGAATCCCAGCCTGGTTTGTGTTGGAAGGGACCTCAAAGCTCATCCAGTTACAAGCCCCTGCCACGGGCAGGGACACCTTCCACTAGAGCAGGTTGCTCCAAGCCCCTGTGTCCAACCTGGCCTTGAACACTGCCAGGCATGGGGCAGCCACAGCTTCTCTGGGCACCCTGTGCCAGTGCCTCAGCACCCTCACAGGGAAGAACTTCTGCCTAAGATCTAACCTGCTATAACCATAAAGCTGTGATCATCTCTGCCCCATGCTACACCTCTTTGGACTTCCCTACAATGCATATTATCTGCTATTGTTTCATTCGGCTGCCTATTAGCATCAAGACTTAAAAGCATCACTGACAGCACTTGTGTTTATTGCAACAGGTTGAAGAAAAATTAATCATCTCAGCACTCACAGTTTATTTCTGATCGTTTATGATATGCTAAGTGCAGGCTCTAGGGAAAATACCAAGAAACTCCCCTCTGTGCAGCTGATCTACTGTTTCCTATCATTTAGGAAGATAGGAATCCTGATTATTTAATCAGGAACAACTTTCTTCTCCTGTGTCAGCTTAATTTAAGAGCTTTCAGTGGCAAACCTTGCTCAAGGCCTTTTGAAAAGCTAAATGTAGTTGATACGTCCCCATTCAGCCAACTGGTTGTTCATCAGACATCCCCTGTGGCATGGTTTAAGCCCAGCTGGTAACTCAGAACCACGCAGCCACTCGCTCACTTCCCCCTTTCTTCCCACCCCGCTCCCAGATGGGTGAGGAGGAGAATGGAAAGAATGTAAACCCCATGGGTTGAGATAAGAGCAGCCCAGTAACTAAGGTATAACACAAAACCACTACTGCTACCACCAATAATGCTAAGGGAAATAACAAGGGGAGAGGATACAATTGCTCACCACCCGCCGACCGATACCCAGCAGCGATCTGGGCCTTCTGAGGAACTCCCCCCGGTTTATATACTGGGCATGATGTGCCATGGTATGGAATACCCCTTTAGCCAGTTTGGAATAGGTGTCCTGCCTGCTTCCTCCTGGCTTCTTGTGCCCCTCCTCACTGGCAGAGCATGAGACTGAGAAAGTCCCTGGTCAGAGTAAACATTACTTAACAAGAACTAAAAACATCAGTATGTTATCAGCACTGTTCTCAGGCTGAAGTTGAAAACACCGCACTGCACCAGCTACTAAGAAGAAGAAAAATAACTGTTACAACTGAACCCAGGACACCCTAAAACTCTTTATATAAAATAGCATTACATTAAGCCCATTTAGTCCTTCCCAAGTAGAAGTTTTTAGGCAAAAGGCTATGCTCAGAGCAGCTGACTACGAAGCAGCGCAGCAGGGTTCACTCTGCTTGTTCCAGAACACTTCTTCAGCACTTCCTACAGTAGATGTCCCCTTATAAGCCCCACAAAATATAATAACATGGCTGGAGATACTTCTTAATGAACATTACGAAGTTCCTTAAGGCCAGGTTGGACAGGACTTGGAGTAATGAGGTCTAGTGGAAGGTGCCATTTAACCATCCAAAGATTATGACCCTTCCCATTTTTCCCCCACTGGAATGCACAACAGCTTCTTCCCAATAGGTTTGTTCACTATAAAGAGGCATGTCTCTAGGAGACAGCAATGAACTGACAGTCTGCTGTACCCACCTACCCACCCACCGCTCCAGAGAACCACTTCAGCAGGACAGTGCCAAATCCTCCCTCACTCCTTATTCCTGGATCCTAAAATCATTGCCAACAGCTTCACTCCCTTAAAAATAATACACAAATTAGAACCCATCTCTCGATGACGTCTCTGGTCCAACATGCTCACAATGCTAGGATAACTTAGACCACACTGATTAATAGGGCCTTGCCCTTCCCAAAGTTAGGATAACTCCATGTAAGGAGACCCCTAAGTCCCTGCCCTACATTCATTACCTCTCATGGGAATCTCCTGTGTTGTAACTTGGGGCTGGCACCTCTCATCTTACCCTAGTGCGTGCCCTACCAGAATCAGGCTGCACCTATGCTCTCCCAACAGCAATAGAATCATAGACTCAACCAGGTTGGAAAAGACCTTTAAGACCATCCAGTCCAACTATCCCCAGCACTGCCAAGGCCACCACTAACCCATGGCACTGAGGCCTCGGCTACACGGGGTGCGAACACTTGCAGGGACGGTGACTCCAGCACTGCCCTGGGCAACCTGTTCCAATGCCTGAGCACCCTTTGGGGAAGGAATTGTTCCTCATCTCCATCTAAACCTGCCCTGGTGCAGCTTGAGGCCGCTTCCTCTTGTCCCATCACTTACTACCTGGGAGATGAGACAGACCCACCACATTACACCCTCCTTTCAAGCAGCACGGTCTCCCTTTCGCCTTCCTTCCCGCAGCCTGAACGCACCCGGCTCCCTGCGCCTCGCCCGACCTCCCATATGCTCTCCCTCTCCCTAAGGAGGAGGCCCAGTACTCAGACGCGGTATCACCGGTACCGACGAGAGGCCAAGTACCGGTGCCCTGTGCCCATCGCCCGCAGCCCTGGAGCTGCCGGGCACGGCCCCCCCGCCGCGGCCGACACGGACTCACCGCTCAGAGCCAGCACTAGAGCCGGGCCCCCCCACAGCACCCAGGCGCCGCGGCCGCCGCCATCTTTGTTGTGGCGCCGCGCAAAGCACTCCAGGACGCGGCTCCGGGGCTCCACGTACCTGGGCCGAGCCGCGGTCCCCGCTCCACCGATCGAGGGTCCCTCCCACACCGGCCGCCAAAGAAGCACCGAGCACGGGCACCGATGCGAAGCAAAGACCGGCCGGCAAAGTGGCCCCAGGGCGCAAGGCCTGCTGGGAGTCGTAGTGTAGCACCGCCGGGAGCAGGGCCGCCCCGCGCGGCATACTGGGAGTTGTAGTTTCACGCTGGCTCGCTGCGGAGTGGAGGGGAACGGGCGGCCATGGAGACCCTACGACCTACGCTGCCTCGGCAGCATGAGGGACTGGAGCGGGCCCCGCTCCTGCTGTAGTGCGATAGTGGGGTGGCACAGATGACAGCAACCCAATTACACCAAAAACCTCCCCAGCTGCCGCCAGGAACTGGCCCTGCTGGAAAACATAGCCAGGGATGAAGATCAATCGTAAAATCCCAGCCTGGTTTGGGTTGAAGGGAGCTTAAAGCTCACCCAGTTCCAACCCCCTGCCACGGGCAGGGACACCTTCCACTAGAGCAGGTTGCTCCAAGCCCCTGTGTCCAACCTGGCCTTGAACACTGCCAGGGATGGGGCAGCCACAGCTTCTCTGGCCACCCTGTGCCAGCGCCTCAGCATCCTCACAGGGAAGAACTTCTGCCCAAGAGCTCATCTCAATCTCCCCTCTGGCAGGTTCAAGCCATTCCCCCTGGCCTGTCCCTACAGGCCCCTGTCCAAAGCCCCTCTCCAGGTTTCCTGGAGCCCCTTTAGGCACTGGAGCTGCCCTAAGGTCTCCCCAGAGCACAGCAGAGGGGGAGAATCCTCTCCCTGACCTGCTGCTCACACTCTGGGGGTACAGCCCAGCACACGGAGGGGTTCTGGGCTAAAGCGCACACTGAAGCCGGGTGCTGGGGAGCTTCTCCCCACCCAACACCCCCAGGGGGCTGGAACCGGATGATCTTTAAGGTCTCTTCCAACCCAAGCCACTCTAGGAGTCTCTGATTCCTTGATGATGCCAGCAGGGCCACAGAGCCACAGGCAGCAGTTGTGCTGACACAGCATCCCTCGATCCTGCTGCCACCTTCCAGCACAGTCCATCTCTGCTGTGGTTGCCCATTTGTTCCTTGGCATCACCCAGCTCTGCGGCTTCTTATCCAACTTCAAAGTTCCTACTATCCTCTTCTTGTCCTCATGACCTGCAACTGTTATCTCGCACTCCCTTGAACCCAGCAAAGTTTAACTCATCAAGAAGCCCTTGCCAGATAACCAAGCCAACTCAGGGAGCCTCTGGCAATCTCTCAAACACTCAGAAACATCTCTAAGGTACTGATTAACTTCACCCAGCCTGGGCTTGCCTTTGGACTCGCTGTCTTGTTCAGTGCACTGCAAGGTCTGGATGGCAAATGCATCCTGCTGCAGAAGGGAGGGGAGGGCAGGATGTTTCCCTGCCAGCTCTCTGCTTACCCCTTTGCAGCAAATGGGAGGTTGCCATTACAAAAGAGATAAATGAACCTTTTTGTGGAAAAGGTTGTTTGCTAAACTGGTCGTTTTCCCAATGATCATTTTAAAGGGCGTTTTCTATAAACCCGGAAATAACATGGTTTAGTTATTCATCCTTTTTTCCTTACGGTTTATAATAACATCAAAGATTCTGAGGGTACTTGTTTCACTTTTACCTCAGAGCTTCTCCCCCTACTCGGGAGCTCATATATTTGATTTTCTGGAAAGTTATCCTGAAAGAAAACTGCTCTCTGATACTTTTCCAGTAGTTTCTCTATACAAGGAAAGAGAAGAAAACAACACATAATGAATTTCATTGCATTGACAGTGGTATGGAAGGAAGAGAAAAGTGTGTGCCTGAGAGACAGAGGCTACATGGCTCTAAATATCCTAGGTTACATCATTTTTCCGTGTCACAGTTATGTTTAGGAATCTAATAGTTCTGGCACCAATAACATCAGAAGCAATGCTGTGAAGCTGATTGCTCTTGCAAACCCACACTTGTGCTGAAGCTCCTCATTGGCTAAGTCAGGTCCGACAGCTGGGCTCACACCCAAGTCTCTATTGAACAGTCCAAGCCATGCTGGGAGTAGTAGTCATTAAGACACATTTAGTACATGTCTTATCTCTGGCCTCTACTTGACGTATAGGCAAGTGATGAGGAGTTTTCAGCTGCCTGAGAGCCATCTCGTAGGCTGTGAAACAACTGCATTACTGCTCTGAAGCCTCCTTCATTGTCCCTTCTTGGCATCATTGTAGACTCTGGAGATTCCTGCTAGCTCAGACTTGCTTCATCTACCCATTCCCCTTCTCTTGAGGGTCTCTGTCCTTGGAGAAATTATCTCAACATCCACATCTCCAACCACAAGGAAATTCGTTGAGGCCGTTTACGTTTGTTGCTGTGGTGGTGGAGCTGTTTGCACCTGACTTGCCTTAGTCCTGGCCAAGGCGTGAGACAGGATGCATTAATGATTAAGAGAGTTGCAGGAAATCTTGCTATCAAGCTGAGGAGCTGGTTCTCCACTGAACATAAAAGCTTCAAGGACTAAGCACAGGAAAGGGTCACTGCATTTGGCTTCACAAGTAATGAGAAAGGAAAACAACCCAAACAGCCCATAATCCAAAGCAGTAAATCATTAACTAGAAGATTATGACAAAGCAGCCCAACTCAGTATATAAACTCACCAGCTTCCTTCAAAAGCATCTTCAACTAACATCCTGAAGGAGAAGACTTTCACAGTCCTTATTCTGACCACAGGAACATGACTTTGAGGCTTTGCTGTGCCTGGATTTTCATCCTCCTCCTTCCTGGCCTCTCAGATGGAGGGAAACTCCTGGTATTGCCCATGGATGGAAGTCACTGGCTTAGCATGCGGCCACTGGTTGAAAAGCTCAGCGAGAGAGGACATGAAGTGGTGGTGATTGTACCAGAAGTAAGCTGGCAGATGAGAGTGGCAGAGGCCTACACGGTGAAAACATACCCAGTGTCTTACACATTAGAAGACCTGAATAGTGGCTTTTCTGAGTACATTGCAGCTCACCTGAAGGACCTGCCTTTCCCACTGAACACCATAACAATATATAACGGCTCACTGCATGTTTTCCAATTACTGTTTACTCAGTGCAAGAACCTGTTCAGCAACAAGGAGCTCCTTCAGTACGTGAATCAAAGCAGCTTCGATGCTCTCCTAACAGACCCCGTCTTTATGTGCGGACCAGTGCTTGCTCAGTATTTTTCTCTTCCACACTTGTTCTTTATGAGAGGATTTCCTTGCAACTTACACTATGAGGCACCACAGTGCCCAAGTCCTCTGTCCTACATACCCAGGCTATTTACCTTCAACTCTGACCAAATGACTTTCTTGCAGAGAGTGGAAAATGCGCTGATTTACCTCCTGGAGCGTAGGTACTGTAACGGTTTCTATGGAACCGCAGTAAAGTTTGCTTCTGAAATTCTTCAGAGGGATGTGTCCCTCATAGACCTCGTGGACTCTGCTTCCATTTGGCTTCTGAGATATGACTTTGTGTTTGAGTATGTCAGACCAGTGATGCCCAATATGGTCTTTATTGGAGGTATAAACTGCGCTGAGAGGAAACCACTGTCTAAGGTATGGGGTTTTTTTTTTCTCCAAATCCTACATTTTGCAATGAAATGTGAGTATGTCATTTCTGGAACTTCAGGGGGTTTGATGTCTTTTATTTTCTTGAATATTATTCATTTATTTATTTAATCTGGTAACGATTTAATAAAACCAGGAGTTTGCAATTGTTTTCCACAGGCTGAAACCAAATTACCTTGATGGGGGCAGAAAACTGATATGAATTAATGAGGATATTCTGACAAGTCCAACCAAAAATGGGCTTCATTTACCAGCCACAAATTACTGCCCTCAGTGAATGTATATTATTCATTAACCAGGTTTTGATTTCATTTTCATGGAGTCTGACATATATTTCTTTCATCTGACCATAAACCTAAAGACCATGCTCTGCAAAGTGTCTTTTGGTTTTCATTCCAGGCTCAGCAAAGCCAGTTAACTTGCTTTGGTTGTGGTTTTATGACATATGGTTTCCAAACTGTCTGTTTGTGTTGAGTTATGTCTGTTTGTAGATCATGCTGAAACATAAATGTCATGTTGAAATGGCAAGAATTAATCTCAGGTAATGAGAAGGTAAAAGATGCTTGCATGCAAAACTCAGATAAGTTTTCATACCTATTTCTTGACATTTGCTTTTACCAGAATTGTTCTGCGGGGTTTTTAAAGCGAATAGAGAAATTTAAATCGGTTTTGATAAAATCTCTTTTAATAGTTACGATATAGTCTCTAAACCAATTCGTAATGCTAGACATTTCTTTCCAGGCACGAAGCAGAACATATTCTCTTCTGAGCAGGGCTCACACAAGATCACTGCACAATTGCAGTACAGTATATTTGAGCTCTACTTTCAGATTTCTTTTATACTCTTCAACAGACTTCTGCAGAGTCCACTGCAATCAATAAGGAGTAAATTAATAAATTTAAAAAGCAAATAAATAACAGTATTATAAATTAGACTATTAGAGCAATATTATAAGGCATTCTCTCACCTTAGGCTCAAAAGTGGCACTTTGTAATTTGGGATCTAAGAGGCAAATTCTTGCTGGTTGCACGACAGAAATCTCTACTTCTATACCTTGAAGGTCTCAGAGCTGCAAACAGTTTGTAAGCTTGCTACAAGGGAAGAGCGTTCCTGCCCTCGTTGTATACCTGGCATTTCACACTAACATTTGCCATTCAGTGGAAATCACATGTTCCAAACCTGGAAGAACCTTGCGATTTCCCCCTGTCTTCACTCTGCCCTTTCCTAGCTATATTTTCTACAGACAGCAGAGAAATTCCTCCTATTTCACTTGGAACAGTGCCCAGCAACAAGGCAATAGCACAGTGCAAACAAATGTGAAGTGAGTCATATGGGAGAACAAAACCTACTTCTCCATATACAGAGGCAAGCCCTGGGTTGGTCGTTACTGTTCAGAAATCTAATCGTGTGATAAGAATAGATAGTTCTTCGAAACCAGCTAGTGCAGAGGAGGGCCACGAGGATGATCAGGGGGCTGGAGCACCTCCTGTATGAAGACAGGCTGAGAAAGTTGGGGCTGTTCAGCCTAGAGAAGAGACGCTGCATGGAGACCTCAGAACAGCTTCCACTGTCTGAAGGGGGCTACAAGGATGCTGGAGAGGGACTGTTTGTTAGGGACTGTAGTGGTAGGACAAGGGGTAGTGGCTTCAAACTTAAACAGGGGAAGTTTAGATTAGATGTAAGGTAGAAGTTCTTTACAGTGAGGGTGGTGAGGCACTGGAATGGGTTGCCCAAGGAAGTTGTGAATGCTCTGTTCCTGGTGGTGTTCAAGGCCAGGTTGGACAGAGCCTTGGGCAACATGGTTTAGTGCAACATGACCCTGCCCATGGCAGGGGGATTGGAACTAGATGATCTTAAGGTCCTTTCCAACCCTAACTATTCTATGATTCTATAAAGCCTGGTAGCCCATTGCTCAACAGACAAAAAACCCCCCAAAAGACAGGATGACTGGGAAAGGGAGAGACAACTGGAGATTCAAAATGAGGTGTCTTTTCTCAGGTGAGGAGCTTATGCCACAGTCCTTTCTGTGGCCTCATTCCTGAAGAGGGCTCCTTTCTGCTGTATCTGATGTGGCCCCATGGAGTACCTGCTCTGGAGCTGAAGGCAGCAGGGTGCTGAGGAGCTTATGCCTATGCAGAATTGGGCACATGTGTCTTACCCAGCACAGAGCTGGGAATTCAATCCAAAGTTGTCTGACCCTCCTAAGACATAAGTATGGTCCATAGCTGACACTCTCAGAGCGAGTGGGAGAACATGAGCCACGGGGAGTTTGGCGACTGAGGTAACCACACTGGCTGGCTTATGCTGGATTTCCTCTTGTCCTGCACTTTGCACAGTAGCAATTACATATTCATTAACAGAACAGAAATCCAGTTGCCAAATGTGTCTGGAGGTTTCACACAGGGCTTGCAAGATATCAGATGGAAGATCTTGACTGAGCAGAGGTCCTGTGCCAGCATCATCCTCTAATGACTCCAGAAGCACCTGAATGCTGGCATGGAAAGCAGTCCCTCATTAGGGGGACATTGCAAATGAACTTGGCCTATGAGCCCTGAGACGCCTTGATGAATATCTCATCCTTATCCAAAGTGAACTCAAAGTTGCTTTTTTGCAGCTCATAAAACAAAGTCCATGTGATTTGATCAAAGTGAAGTTCAGAAATGTCACATATAACAACGTTTCAAAGTTGTTCCTGGTTTGTTTATTTGATTTCTTTAACCTAAACCACCCATTACTTTTTTTAAACAACTGGTAAACTTAAACATTGTCCTGGGTTCAGCTGTAGCAGTCATTTTTTCTCCTTCTTAGTAGCTGGTGCAGTGCTGTCTTTTTGGCTTTCAGCCTCGGAACAACGCTGATAACACCGATATTTTTAGTTGTTTCTGAGTAATGTTTACTTCGACCAAGGACTTTCTCAGTCTCATGCTCTGCCAGGGAGGAGGGGAAGCCGGGAGGACGCAGAGACAGGACACCTGACCCAAACTGGCCAAAGGGGTATTCCATACCACAGCACGTCATGCCCAGTATATAAACCGGGGGGAGTTACCCAGAAGGCCAGATCGCTGCTCGAGTCGGGCTGGGTATCGGTCGGCGGGTGGTGAGCAATTGTATCCTCTCCCCTTGCTATTTCCCTTATCATTATTATTATTGGTGGTAGTAGTAGTGGTTTTGTGTTATACCTTAGTTAGTGGACTCCTCTTATCTCAACCCGTGGGAGTTACATTCTTCCGATTCTCCTCCCCATCCCTCCGGGAGCTGGGGGAGGAAAAAGGCGGGGAGTGAGCGAGCGGCTGCGTGGTTCCAAGCCACCGGCTGGGCTCAAACCACGACAGTTCTTTGTGGCACCCAACGTGGGGCATGAAGGGTTGAGATAACGACAGATCTGACCAGAGTGTGTCTAATCATATTTGTGATAAGTATTCATTGTTACTACTCATCACAATGTTGATTTATTTGCTCTCAGAGTTGTTGCGCTTGATCTCAGAGTTTCAGCATGTCGTACCTTACTTACAGCCAGTATTTGCTGGTTTAGTGTTTATTGGCTGGGGGGCCTGGGCTAAGGTTCTTGTTTCACTGTACTTCATGGTAATGACTTGTAATACAATAGACTCATTGATCATGAAACTGGTCTGGCTTGCACTCCCGGCATGGCCACCACCTGTATACTTTGGGAAGTATATAATGAAATTTTTTAGCAATTGCATATCTTTTTTTTTCTCCTCGGGGGGTCAACCTATGAAGGAGGCATTCCCTTACACCCCCCACTCCCCCACCAGGCTATTTACAACAGCATTTGAGAGTTCTGAAGGTTTTGGATGGCCTTTGAATACCCTTGAGACCTGCCTGCTTGATTGTGCTGGGGATCAGCATGTTGGCAAACATACGGAGTGTGTTTTACCCGCGGCCATCCCGCCCTGGGAACACCCTATTTCGTCTGATCTCAAAAGTTAAGCAGTATCGGGTTCAAATCTGGTCTAGGGTTAGACGACGATATAGGAGGACCACCAAGAGATTTTGCCCGAGGCTGGACGGTCATGAGTGGCAGGGTGTGTGGGATAGTATGGGCAAGTATCTAGGCCAGTGGGCCCCTCCAGTGCATTGGAACTTCACCACTGAACATGTGCAACATCCGGAAAAACTAGTAAAACACTTAAACGAGGTGTGCTGTCCTGGTCATACCAGAGAGGGACAACTCGCTGCAACGTGCTAGGGTTTGGCCTATTCCTACAGAGCCCTGCTCAACACTAACCTTCAAAGGGAAAAAAATGTCTCTGGATCTGATGGCAAAGCAACAGACAATGCAGCTACTCCAACTCCAAGCACAGCAGCTACACCAACCCCAGTGACAAGCACAGCAGCTACTCAAACCCTGACAGCAACAGACAATGCAGCTGTTGGTGTTACTCAACCCCCAAGCACAACAGCTGCACCAACCCCAGCAACAGACACTGCAGGCACTCCAACCCTAGTGGCAGACACTGCAGCCACTCCAACCACAGTGATAAACACTGCAGCTAAACCAAATGGCCAATTTGTGACAATATCTGTTGCCCCTGTAAGCAAAAGCAAATGAGAGGCACAAAAAGCAACCCCTACAGTGAAGAAAGATGAAGTCCCAATGCAATTACTACACGGAACAGGATCTGAACAGGAGTTACTACTACGTGGATCAGAGGAAGAGGAAGAAGAAGAAGAGGTGACTTCTCGGCCCCAGACCTTGACTGAGCTGTGGAATATGTGAAAAGATTTCACCTGTCTTCCAGGGGAGCACATCGTCACCTGGTTGCTCCGATGCTGGGACAGTGGGGCCGACAGTCACGAACTAGAAGGTAGGGAAGCCAAGCAGCTGGGATCACGTGCTAGAGAAGGACGAATTGACAAAGCGATCTCAAAAAAGAAGCGAGCCCTCAGCCTTTGGAGGCGGCTCTTGGCAGCTGTGAAGGAAAGGTTTCCCTACAAGGACGATATTATGAATCACTCAGCCAACTGGACCACGATAGAGAAAGGCATCCAGTCTCTGAGGGAATCAGCCATTCTAGAGATGATCTGTCGTAGGCCGGATGCCAGGAATACATCTGTAGATGCAGATGAAGTCGAATGTACACGACCCATGTGGCGGAAACTTACAGGGAGTGCACCATCATCATATGCCCACTCATTGGCATCAATGACCTGGAATGAAGTAACACCACCAACAGTGGATGAACTGATTCGTCAACTCCGAGAGTTTGAAGACAATCTCACCCCTTCCATCATTTCAGCTGTGGAAAAACTGTCCCAGGAGTTCAAACAATTGAGAGACGATTTATCCGATCTATCCAGCTCCCCACGTGTACCAACCCATGTCTCAACTATTAACAGAAGATGCCCTACTGCTCGAGAGAGAAAATATAGGAGGTACACGCCATGGGCCACCCTATGGTTTTACCTGCAGGATCACGGAGAAGACATGAGAAAGTGGGATGGAAAATCTACTTCAGTTCTGGAGCAACAGGTGCATGAACTGAAGAGGAGAACAACGGTCAAGGATAATCTTTCCATGAAAGTTGCTGCTCCAGTCTCTGGTGAGCAGTTTCCCAGATGGAGTGGAAGAGCTGATTTTACTCCAGCTCCTGTGATAAGGTATACTAATGCCTTTCTAGAAGACATAAGTGGACAATCTTATGATCACTATTAGAGGGGCCCTGCCTCCAGCCAGGTGGAGGAGAGGGACAATCAGGTTTACTGGACTGTGTGGATCAGGTGGCCTGGCACATCAGTCCCACAGAAGTATAAGGCTCTAATAGATACTGGTGCACAGTGCACCCTGATGCCATCAAGGTATCAGGGGGTGGAACCCATTTATATTTCTGGAGTGACAAGAGGATCCCAAGAGTTGACTGTACTGGAGGCTGAAATCAGCCTGACTGGGAGGAAGTGGCAAAAGCACCCCATTGTGACTGGTCCAGGGGCTCCATGCATCCTTGGCATAGACTATCTCAGGAGAGGGTACTTCAAAGACCCAGAACGGTATCAACGGGCTTTTGGTATCGCTGCCTTGGAGACAGAGGAAATTAAGCAGCAGACCTTGCCCAGTCTCTTAGAGGATCCTTCTGTTGCTGAAGGTCGAAGAACAACGAGTGCCAATTGCGACCACAACAGTGCACCGGCGGCAATATCGCACCAACCGAGACTCCTTGATTCCCATCCATAAGCTGATCCGTAGGCTGGAGAGCCAAGGAGTGATTAGCAGGACTCACTCACCCTTTAATAGCCCCATATGGCCAGTGCAAAAGTCTAATGGAGAGTGGAGACTAACAGTAGACTATCGTGGCCTGAACGAAGTCACAGCACCACTGAGTGCTGCCGTACCGGACGTGCTAGAACTTCAATATGAACTGGAGCCAAAGGCAGCCAAGTGGTATGCCACAATTGATATTGCCAATGCATTTTTCTCAATCCCTTTGACAGCAGAATGCAGGCCACAGTTTGCTTTCACTTGGAGGGGCATCCAGTACGCTTGGAACCGACTGCCCCAGGGGTGGAAACACAGCCCTACCATCTGCCATGGATTGATCCAGACTGCGCTGGAACAGGGGCAAGCTCCAGGACACCTGCAATACATTGATGACATCATCGTGTGGGGTGATACAGCGGAAGAAGTTTTTGAGAAAGGGAGGAAGATAATCCAAATCCTGCTGAAGGCTGGTTTTGCCAAAACGGAGTAAGGTCAAGGGACCTGCACAGGAGATTCAATTTTTGGGAATAAAATGGCAAGATGGACGTCGCCAGATCCCCACAGATGTGATCAACAAGATAACAGCAATGTCTCCACCAACTAACAAGAAAGAAACACAAACTTTCTTAGGTGTCGTGGGGTTCTGGAGAATGCACATCCCAAATTACAGTCTGATTATAAGCCCTCTCTATGACGTGACCTGGAAGAAGAATGATTTCAAATGGGGCCCTGAGCAACAACAAGCCTTTGAACAAATTAAACGAGAAATAGTTCATGCAGTAGCCCTTGGACCAGTCTGGGCCAGGCCAGATGTGAAAAATGTGCTCTATACCGCAGCTGGGGAGAATGGTCCTACCTGGAGCCTCTGGCAGAAAGCTCCAGGGGAGAGTCGAGGTCGATCCCTCGGCTTTTGGAGTCGGGGATGTAAAGGATCCGAGGCCAGCTATACTCCCACTGAAAAAGAGATACTGGCAGCCTATGAAGAGGTTTGAGCTGCTTCAAAAGTGATTGGCACTGAAGCGCAGCTCCTCCTGGCACCCCGGCTGCCTGTGCTGGGCTGGATGTTCAAAGGCAGGGTCTCCTCTACACATCATGCAACTGACGCTACATGGAGTAAGTGGGCCATGCTAATTACACAACGAGCTCGAATAGGAAATCCCAGTCGTCCAGGAATTCTAGAAGTCATCATGGACTGTCCAGAGGGAAAAGATTTTGGGATGTCACCAGAGGAGGAGGTGATGCATGCTGAAGAGGCCCCACCATATAGTGAACTGTCAGAGAGTGAAAAGCAATATGCCTTGTTTACTAATGGGACCTGCCGTATTGTGGGAAAGCATCGGAGATGGAAGGCAGCTGTGTGGAGTCCCCTGCGACAAGTTGCAGAAACTGCTGAAGGAGAGGGTGAATTGAGTCAGTTTGCAGAGGTGTAAGCCATCCAGCTGGCCTTGGACATTGCTGAACGAGAAAAATGGCCAGTACTTTATCTCTACTGACTCATGGATGGTGGCAAATGCCCTGTGGGGGTGGTTGCAGCAATGGAAGCAGAGCAACTGGCAACGCAGAAGTAAACCCATCTGGGCTGCTGCATTGTGGCAAGATATCGCTGCTCGGGTGCAGAACCTGGTGGTGAAGGTACGCGACATAGATGCTCATGTACCCAAGAGTCAGGCCACAGAGGAGCACCAGAACAACCAGCAAGTGGATAAAGCTGCTAAGATTGAAGTGGCTCAGATGGACTTAGATTGGCAACATAAGGGTGAATTATTTTTAGCCTGGTGGGCCCATGACACCTCAAGCCATCAAGGCAGAGACGTAACATACAGATGGGTTCGTGATCGAGGGGTAGACTTAACGATGGACACTATTGCCCAGGTTATTCACGAATGTGAAACATGTGCTGCAATTAAGCAAGTCAAGCGGTTAAAGCCTCTCTGGTATGGAGGACGATGGCTGAAGTACAAGTATGGGGAAGCCTGGCAGATTGACTATATCACACTCCCACCAACCCGCCAAGGCAAACGCTATGTTCTTACCATGGTGGAAGCAACCACCGGCTGGCTGGAAACATACGCTGTGCCCCACGCCACTGCCCGGAACACTATCCTGGGCCTTGAGAAACAAGTCTTGTGGCGACACGGCACCCCAGAGAGAACTGAGTCAGACAAAGGCCTCATTTCCAGAACAACCTCATAGACACTTGGGCCAAAGAGCATGGCATTGAGTGGGTATATCACATCCCCTACCATGCTCCAGCCTCTGGGAAAATTGAACGGTACAATGGGCTGTTAAAAACCATACTGAGAGCAATGGGTGGTGGGACTTTCAAACACTGGGATACACATTTACCAAAAGCTACCTGGTTGGTCAACACTAGGGGATCTGCCAATAGGGCTGGCCCAGCCCAATCAGAACTTTTACGTACTGTGGAGGGGGATAAAGCTCCTGTGGTGCACATAAAGAATTTGTTGGGGAAGACAGTCTGGTTTATTCCTGCTTCAGGTAAAGGCAAACCCACACATGGGGTTGCTTTTGCTCAGGGACCTGGATATACTTGGTGGGTAATGCAGGAAGATGGGGAAGTCCGATGTGTACCTCAAGGGGATTTAATATGGGGGGAAAATAGCCAATGAACTCAATTGTATGCTGTTGCCTGCTCTATAACACTTTTATAGCCCACCAGCTAGATATCTTCAAGTCACCAGCAACTGACCCTGACTTCCCTCCAATCATCACCCCAACAAAGAATGAAACCAGACAAGCTCAGCAGTGACCAGACGAGTTTGGCGGTGTCATCAGCAGGCACCAGCCCAACACTACACACCGTCCCTCCTGCCCTAAAAGACTATTAAAAGAGATGGAGCCTGACATCATGGACTGGATGAATTCAGCAACTTTATAGGGATTGGTCCATGGACTAAGGAATAATATCTTTCTCTTTGGGTGTGGGTGTATATATGTACATATATAAAAGACAAAAGCAATGGTATATTAAAAAATGTGGGATCTGAGCATGACATGAATGGTATGGAAAAAGCGGTGGATACTGTCCTGGGTTCAGCTGTAGCAGTCATTTTTTCTCCTTCTTAGTAGCTGGTGCAGTGCTGTCTTTTTGGCTTTCAGCCTCGGAACAACGCTGATAACACCGATGTTTTTAGTTGTTGCTAAGTAATGTTTGCTGTGACCAAGGGCTTTCTCAGTCTCATGCTCTGCCAGGGAGGAGGGGAAGCCGGGAGGATGCAGAGACAGGACACCTGACCCAAACTGGCCAAAGGGGTATTCCATACCATGGCACATCATGCCCAGTGTATAAACCGGGGGGAGCTACCCGGAAGACCCAGATCACTGCTCGGGTCGGGCTGGCTATCGGTCGGCGGGTGGTGAGCAATTGTATCCTCTCCCCTTGTTATTTCCCTTATCATTATTATTGTTGGTGGTAGCAGTAGTGGTTTTGTATTATACCTTAGTTACTGGACTGCTCTTATCTCAACCCGTGGGAGTTACATTCTTCCGATTCTCCTCCCCACCCCTCCGGGAGCAGGGGGAAGAAGAAGGGGGGGAGTGAGTGAGTGGCTGCGTGGTTCTGAGTTACCGGCTGGGCTCAAAACACGACAAACATTAAAATAACCCCAGATTTAAGTAGGTAGTTACTCAAGTAAAGGAGAAGTGTCATTGAATAAAGACCCTGTGGTTTGTTCCTCCGACATAAGGGTTAAGAAAACAGGTCATGTTCTGCAGCCAGAACATGCTCTGCTCGTGAACCAAATACAAGGGTCATTTCTGGGGGGCAATATCCAAGTTTTTGATGAATGTAGTGGCAGTTCAGAGCAGCCTGATAGCACATCAGCATCTGTTCGTGGTGCTTTTGTAAAGGATGTTGAACACCTTTAAAGCTGACAATGCTGTTCATCTGTCTTATATTGCAATGGTCAAATACACACCATCAGACCAGTAAAAACAGTCCAACTTTTGAAAAAGAAACTTTAACCATCGTACATGGTACAACTTCAATGCATAGGATGGATCAACCTGAAACAGCTGCTCTAACCAAACACTTCATCTCACAGTCCTCTTCACTTTGCTCTTGTCCACATCCCTGTACCTCCCATATTTTGAAGAGGAGAAATGGAAGGAAGGTGTAAAACACAGTTCTTTTGACAAAAAGTTGGGAAATCTTCCAATTGCATGTACCTGGGCAGCCTTAAATGTCACTTTGTGTTAGGATACAGTCATTCATTTCAGGCTCTCATACTGTCATTTTCATATGATTTCTGTTTATGGCTTAGGAAGGGGCTGCCCTGGAAATAAGAGCTGTGTTCTGTGACTTGCTTAGCTGTCTACTGCAAAGACTTAGGGAAAGACTACTTTCCAGGTTGCAGTGCATTGCTTTTATGGGTTGTTTTTCCTCTGAAGTCCTGCTAGTCAAACTACATATACATACGACCTTCTCCTGTGCAGGCAAAGGTCAGTGTATCTCCATAGCTATGCAAAACATTAGGGGGGAAACAGGCAGGGTCATGCCAGCAGCTACCAACCTGCGTTTGTCTGACATTGGGTAGCATCACAAAAAAGGACTGGGTTCGGTTATACAAGGCTTCCTCCGTGCCTGATTCACCATTTAGAAACCTGGGAAATCAAATTACATCATCCACATACTCTTGCATTTGAGCAGCTTGTTCCTGCTTGCAAGAGCCAGAGCTTAAGGAGGTGAACAATTGCATCTAACAACAGGAGAACAAATCCAGTACATAACATCAACCCTCCCAGGCTGCCTCAACAAACAATTTGCTCATGCAACATTCCTCTTACCTTGGTGCCACTCACTGTTTGCTGCTCAGGTTAAAAGAAATCCACACATCACCACCAGTCCAACTCAGAGATAAGCAGTTTGAGAGACTCTTCCAGCTGGAGCAATCACAGGGTGAAGAGTAAGCACACCTGCACCCAAACCCCTCACCATGGTTGTGGCTTATGGTCCAAACAGTCTCAACTCCTCAGAGCTGCTTGCATGACAGTGGAGAGCTGCTCCATAGCTGCAACACTCCTTGCCAGCTCAAAGAACCACCCAGAATAACCCACACAAGCCTGATCACAAGGGATACTTTTAACAGCAAAATGAATCTGCAGTCTTGGGTCACTCAAGCTTCATCCTTGTTCAACATAAAATTTGTATTCTTCAGCATCCAGAGGGGAAGCCTTTCCTCCAAGCTGGCACATGGCTCTCACTCTCTGAGACCTCAGGTCATAAACTACTCTGGTGCTCATCTGCACGCACAACATCCTTCAAAACTAAAAGTGAGCCAGGTGGCTTCTGCGTAATGAACAGCAAACACCTGTAAACCTGCCTTGGTAGCTGTGGTATATTAGTAAGACATGCAGGTTTGACTGCTTCCAGGAGGTGGGAATTTAACACCAGCCTTCTACATACTGGTTAGGTAGTCTCAGTTAGGCTAGGCCATAAAAGAAAGGGGGTTGCAATTTCCATTTATTCTGCTGTGTATATTTTAAAGGTTGCCTTTTGAAAGCAAAACTAGGCTTATTTTCTCACTGGGTCCTTACCAAGCCAATGGTATTAATCACAACTCTTCCTACAAGGTGACATTCCTCATCTTAGTTCCATGAAGGAAGTGATGTGCTGCCATGCTCCCAAGCTTAAAAATTAACAGAGAATACAAAGGAGGGCATCTTTTTTCAAGAACAGTGTGATCACCTTCCTTGTTATATGAGCAGTTGCAACACTGAAGGATTACCACAGCAATATGGGGAAGTTAAATATTTATTCCTGCCGTCAATAAATTCCCTTGCAAGGACCTTCATATAAAAGACTGTGTCGGATGCCTCTACAGTAGAGCTCTCTGGTTTCCTTCTCCCAAAATGACTCTTCCATTTCAGTGTTATTACCAACGTACTGCGATATTTCTTCTTCTGATATCATCTTTAACCTTTGCTGAAGGTGGAAAGATCCTGGTGGTACCTCAGGATGGAAGTCACTGGCTCAGCATGCGCCCAGTAGTGGAGAAACTTCAGCAAAATGGACATGAAGTTGTTGTGGTTGTACCGTCAACAAGTTTGCATATGAAGCCAAAGGAGCCTCAGAATTATACAGTGAAAGTATATCCAATGCCTTACCAAGAGGACCATTTAGCTGCGGTGCTCAAATCATTCATTGATGCCCATTTTATTGAACAATCTCTTTTGAATATCATTATTACAACGTACCAAAGCACCATAGAAATATCCAAGTTGTTTTTCAGCAACTGTAAGAGCCTCTTGCACAACAAAGACATGATGCAGTATCTGAGAGAGAGCAAATTTGAGGTAGTTTTATCGGATCCAACTCAGATGTGCGGACCCATAATTGCTGAGCTGCTTTCAATTCCTTCCGTCTACTTTCTGCGGGGACTTCCTTGTGGTACGGATTCTGATGCCACCCAGTGCCCAAACCCTCTTTCCTACATCCCCAGGCTCTTCATCGGTAATTCAGATAACATGATATTTACTCAACGTGTGAAGAACGTGCTGGTCCGTATGCTGGAGTTGGTTTACTGTAAGCCTTTCTTTGCTCAATTTGAAGAACTTGCAAGTGAGTTTTTCCAAAAGCGAGTGACAACTGTGGACCTTCTAAGCCGTGGATCTGTTTGGCTGATGAGATATGACTTTGTGTTTGAGTTCCCGAGACCAGTGATGCCCAACATGGTTTTTATTGGAGGGATAAACTGTAATGAGAAGAAAAACCTCTCTCAGGTATTAAACTTCATCTTGTTTTTATTGAAAAGGCAAGAACAGAAATGTTTAAGTATCCTTACATCAAAACCTAACTGGCAACCCCTTGGTATTTAAAGATAGAAAGCTAATAAGGAATCCTGCCTAATGCAGAAATGTTATTTCCTAGTATCCAGCAGTCAGATGATATCATATCCTGGAAAACCTAAGCCTCATAAGATATGAGAATTTAAGTGAACGTAACTTTTATGCAAATAATAAGCTTTCTTGTTGAACTGAAGCTCACCCCAACTGTGGTGAGATGCAAATTTTTCTCCCCAACAGAAGCCAGATTTGTTAGCTTCCATTTCGTCTCAGTTTCTTATGCCATATCCATCCTTGGAAGAGCTGTCCTTGCAACCAAAGCCAGTCTTGGAAGACTTGGCTATATTGCTCTGAAAGAGTAGCCTGAGGAACACCCATATGCACAGTCTGCTCTCTGTCTGCCACATGGTGTCCTCCTTCCCCAGCTCTCTCATGGGCTGTCCATTCATACCTCCATATACTCCTTCTCCTTTCACCCGCATAGAAGGTTTTAGGACTTCAGATTTTACCTGTTCATCTTCTAGCTAGTTCTTTTTCTGTCACATCCATCTGCCAGATTGATTCATTTACACCTATGTCAAGGAGTCAGTATCTAACCCCCAAGTTGTATCCTTCCCTTCTTTTATTGGTTATTTAACCAGGTTTTAAGCTTTCCTGGGCATGGATGTCTGCTGTAAATTCCCATCGAGTTTTTGCATACCAACCAGGTCTTTGAATCAGATACAGCATATCCTATAGCAGATTAAAAGGAGGAAAGGCATATTCAAGTACTGCAAATTGTGAGTATCCCTAAAACAGAGTACTGTGGAAGAAAGCCCAAATACCCTCCGCTTTTGTCCAGGTAAGTGTGTTTAGTGCTGGTGCTGGAAGTGGCAGAGCCAATCCTCTTACCAGAACAGTCTGTGGTGCTACTTGGTTCACTCTAGTTGTTCAATTGAAGGACCAGGAGTAGCAGTTGCTCACAAGGCATCTTTCAAAAGGACATGGAGTCAGGAGTGGGCAAGTGTGCAAGGCCAGGTTGGATGGGGCTTGGAGCAACCTGCTCTAGTGGAAGGTGTCCCTGCCCATGGCAGGGGGTTGGAACTGGATGAGCTTTAAGGACCCTTCCAACACAAACCAGGTTGTGATTCTGTGACTCTATGGTTGCTGATTGGATATTAAAGACAACACGGATGTCTGTAAATGGCCTACATGAGACATGCATGACTGTCTTGCTTCATCTGTCAATCTAGCTTGAAAGCATCTTCTTCTAGTGTTCATTTGAGAGCTTTTTCAGAGGTTATGAGCAAGAGGCCTGTTTCTGTGCATCACCTTCTCCTGAGCTGTTTGAAAATGTCCATTCAGTCAAATCTACGTTGTAAATTATTGATATGGCGACAGTGCAGGTGATGAATCTGGCTGCTCTTTTTGGAGGGCAGGTTCTCATTAAGGTCAAAACTTTCCAACCAGACTTGAAGATAAGCTTGCAGAAGCTGCATGTGAAAGCAAGCTCCACGGGTGATGTAGAGTCTTGAATGTCCTGGAGGCACAAATTGTATCCCAAAGGCACTTGCCCAACCACCTACTTATGAACTTTTATGGTGAGAGATTATCACCAACATAAAACCCCAGCAGTTTACAGCTGGAGAAGGACCTGGACCCGCAGAGTTCATGAACTCTCTCAGTCATGAACTGAACTGACATTGGCCATGAACTTGTGAGTTCATGAATTGGAAACGTGTTGTGAGTTTATGTTATCTGAGATACAACGTGAACTGCTATTGTGCAACTTAGTTTTATATCCAGTAGGATAAGAGGTTAGATGGGAGGGATACGTAGAGGTGGGGGAAGATGTTCTGTTGGCTACTTATTGTCCAAAAAATAGATGTTTGCATCAATGAAAAAAAGAAGTCATTTTCCTCAGTTGTACCAATTGGTTTGGGTTATTAAAAAGAAAAAAGGCAAGAAATAGAACTAAGGTACCTTAACATTGCTTTCTCATATTTATCTCTCTTTACTGTAAGTTATGTTTCACTGTACAACCTGCCTCAGCTTCATTAGGAAAGAAAATACTTAGTAAAAAATACCAACTTACTACACTTGGTGACAACTCTGTCAGGCGTCAGCCTTCAGTGTCAGCCATCTCTTCCTTTCAAAACAGAAGAGATGGAAGAACTTGAATACTGGAGGGAAAAGAGCCATTTGGGTGTGCTCTTTGTAGACCCACTACTACCATATGGGGTCAGCAGGGCTTCTGGGCATCCACTCTGTGTATGCATTTCCTTCATGGATCCCCATGCACCTTAGAGCACATTGTCAGTACATGTCAGCAAAAGTTGCTGGGTTGCTAAAGGTAAGAAGTGTCATAAGGCTGAGGTCCTACTGTGAGAAGAAGAAGGCTGAGATATTCAGCTGTAGTTTCAGCTTGCCCGAGCTAAGTGTACAATAGGAGACACATCTTCTTGTGCTCGTGCATTTTGAAGTGCAAACATCATCTCATCTTTTACAATCATTACTCACTGATGGCGACTTCATTGCACGTGAACTTGTGAGCACCCAAAAGGTAGATGCAAGTTGAAAAGGCAGAGATATGATAAGAAAGCGCTGCCAAGTGGGGTGTTTGCGAGGGTGGAGCACAGCTACAAAAGCTTGTGAACCCCTGCTGAGCTCTCTTGTGTGTGGGTTCCTATCCATCCAACCTGCAACATGCTGGTGGCAGTGCTGCTCCTCTTCTTGTGCTGCCTGAGTCCTGCCACTGCTGGAAAGGTCCTGGTAATCCCTATGGAGGGCAGCCACTGGCTCAGTTTGAAGAAGGTGCTGACCGAGCTGAACAAGAAAGGGCATGAAATAGTTGTTATGGCACCAGAGAGCAAAATGCTGGTAGATTCCTCGGGGACATATGAAATGAAAACTTATCCTGTACCTTTCAAAAAGGAAGAGATTGAAGAATCTTTGCACACCATTAGTGAAACTGTTTTCAGCAACGATCCTTTCCTGACCAGGTTTATGAATACTTGGAATAACTTCAAAAAGGGC
This sequence comes from Strigops habroptila, assembly GCF_004027225.2. NCBI lineage: Eukaryota > Metazoa > Chordata > Aves > Psittaciformes > Psittacidae > Strigops > Strigops habroptila. The sequence continues at coordinate 5,467,570 of NC_044281.2, forward strand.
TCTGCTATGCTTCAAACTGCCTGCCGTTTCTTACTGTACAACAAAGAGCTGATGAAATACATTGAAGAAAGTAAATTCGATGTCATCTTTACAGATCCTCTGACACCCTGTGGACAGATAATTGCTTTGAACTTTTCTATTCCTACTGTTTTCTTTTTGCGGGGCCTCCCATGCGCTGTAGACATTCAGGCTGCTCATGCACCAGACCCACCATCCTATGTCCCACGCCTATTCTCACAAAATACAGACCACATGACATTCTCTCAGAGAGTGAAGAACTTCCTGATAAGCCTTTCAGAGACTTTCACCTGCGATATGGTCTTTTCAGGATTTGAAAGCCTGGCCTCAGACTTCCTCCAAAAGCCAATGACAATTAAGCAGCTTTTAAGTCATGGATCCGTTTGGCTGAAAAGAGCTGACTTTGTCTTTGACTATCCCATGCCTGTAATGCCCAATATGATTTTCATTGGAGGCATAAACTGTGAACAGAGGAAACCAGTATCTCAGGTCGGTGACTGACTGGTAACAAGGGAAGAGGTGTGGCAGCCATCCATACATGATCTGAGTGAGGTTTAATGGTGTGTTTGATATGGATGTTTCTTACCTAAAAACATAATTTAGAGTAACACTTCCTTTATAGCAAATCTACATGAGAAACAGACCAGGAGAGCAGGATGGGATTCCACCTCCTTTCCTTAGGTCTGCTCAGCATGGGGATTTTGTTCAGTGAGGGGATCATGTGCTATGTTGTGTTTAATTCCAGCTGAAGCCAAAGGCTAATATGTTGTAGTGAAGGTTGGTCTAACAGATTCCATCACAAAACCTGGACAGCTGAATTCTCAACTGCCTTTTTAGGAGATGTCCAGTTTGGATAGGGAAACATTGCTGGGTGGTTGCTTGGGCGTCTAAAGGCATGCATGTTAGCTTGTTGGTGCTCATGGTGTCTGTTAGGTTGCTGCTGCATGTGATGCCTATTCTTGCTTGCTTGCGCTGTAAGTAAAACAGCCTCATGTGGAGCTAGAGATTAAGTGGAAAAGAGATACAGGAGGAGACAGCTCTCCTCAGCAAATGATGACTCTGAAGTTAGTGTCATCCAGCAGTTTCAGCAATAAATCACATTGTTTCCTAGAAAGGATAAGGTTTTATCCTTAGTGATTGTTACTTAAAAACAGACAGTCTCTCCTCTATTCTTCCCTTGAACTTCTTTCACTTGCCAGCCTTCCCTGAGCCTTGGGGAATGGATTCTTCCGGCCTATCACCACCCTTCCCCTTGCGCCAGATTCAGAGGCCTTTGTGAAGATGAATGAGTGAAGAATAGGTTTGCATTTCACAAGCTTGGCACATCTTGCCATCAGCCCCCCACATGGCCACTTTTATCAGGGCAGTGCTTTTTCCTATCTGTTCTCTCCATCAGAGCTGCTTAATGGCTCCTCAGGGACAAACCCAGGCAGAAGCTCTGGGAAAGCAGAATTCTGCCTTTAGGCAAGGGCATGTAGCAGCTCCAGCTTCAAATCAGCCTCTCCTCTAAAGACGAAGCTCACCCTCACTCTCATCTTGCTCAGGAGCTAAAAATCATAGTCCAGGAACAGTAATTATTGCAGAAGTATTGATTCTTCAGTCCTGATTTCTTCTTGTCTTCAGACTGTGCCTCTGAATCACACAGTTACATCGTAGGGCAGAAGGAAATCCTGTGGTTTGACAAGTTTATCACAGGTACTTGTTAACTGCTCAGACATGGGATCTTCCTTGTAGCTTTTCATCTGAAGTAGTATCAGCACCTCTTCCTTTTAAAATCGGTTCCTAGCCTGGAACAAGAGGGCTGTTCCTGGCTCCTTCTGTCCAATCTTTCCTGTATTTAATTAGGTACAAGGGGAACTGAGTGGCCTTTCCTTCCCATTGCTCCTGGAAGAAGAAAATAAATGATTGAGAGATGAGTCAAGATAAGAACAAAGTAATGTCATGGATGACAGCACGGATTCGGTGGCTTCCCTTTGCTGATGCAAGCCTCTGCTGCAGTGTTACTTACTGCTATAAATTGCTGCCTGGTGTTACACCTGGCCCCAGTGCTGAGCTATGTAAATCACAACAGCTGAGGTATATAAATCACAGAGTGTCCTCCATAGGATTTGCAGAGATAACGTGCTGTGTAGTGGCATCACTTTTTAATGTTAAATGTAAACTCACAGGCATTTCAGAACAGTCGTCTCTGGAGACGTCCAAATCCTGCCTGGATGCATTCCTGGGCAGGGTCTTCAAACAGATGATCTCCAGAGGTCTCTTCCAACCCTAAAGATCCTGTGAAAAGAAGGAAAGCAAGAAAGCATTGTAATAGCTGCTTTCAGCAAGCCCAGTTACTTCCAAGTGCCAGCACTCTTCAAAGAACAGGGATTTCTTCTTTCAAAGTCTGCTTTTATTATCAGTCTCATATCAATCAGCACAGGGAATCAATCTGAAAGGACCCATTCCCATGGAAGCCTCAGACAAAGCCCAGTTCTGCCCAATCCATGTTGAGTTATCAGGTCCCTTAAATAATTCATCAATGCCTTGAATGGTTACTGGTGACTGGTTTTGCTGGAAAAGCTGGATCATTAAGGCAGAATGTGAGAATTTGGCAGGGGGCTCTTGGTCTACTTAAAATGTGTTAGGCCAGTGCAGATGAAAAGACTTTGGATTTCTAGGAACATGGCTCATGTAAGTGAATACAGTTCCTTAGTGTCTACGGGGGTTTTGGGTTTCCTGTCTCTGTTTTGCTTGACCAGTGGTGGGAAGCTGTTGGTGGTGCCCATGGATGGGAGTCCCTGGCTCAGCATGCGCTCACTGCTGGCAGCACTCAGCCAGAAACAGCACCACATTGTCACTGTCGTACCAGAAGTAAACTTGAACATGAAGGCATCTGAATATTACGTTCTCAAAACGTACCCAGTGCCTTCAACTAGGGCAGAACTGGGAGCAAGGATGCGTGCATTTGCAAAGGATCTTTGTGAGAGAAGACCTTTTCTTCTACAGAATTACTGCGCTGATCTGAGGCAGTCTCTGAAAGGGAGCAAATTTGATGCTGTTCTCACGGATCCTGTTGTACCATGTGCACAAATACTGGCTCTGCATCTCTCTATACCATCCGTTTTCTTTCTACGGGGACTCCCCTGCAGTTTTGGTTTGCAAGCTACTCAGTGTCCAGACCCACCTTCCTATGTCCCAAGAACATTTACAGACAACTCAGACCACAGGACATTTATCCAGCATGTGGAAAACTTTCTCCTGAAGTCATCAGAATCCTTTCTTTGCAATTTTGCCTATTTACCATTTGAACTTCTGGCCTCAGATGTTCTTCACAGAACAGTAACAATGAAGGAGCTCTTAAGCCATGGATACATTTGGCTTAAAAGAATGGATTTTGGTTTTGAGTATCCCATGCCACCGATGCCCAACATAGTTTTTATTGGAGGTATTAACTGGGGAAAGAAAAAGCCATTATCTCAGGTCAGTGACTTCCTTGATAAAATATATTCCTGGAAGGGAGAATGCTGTTTGCAAAGGCTCTCTGTGTGTATGAGTTTGTGGGATTTATATGCGCAGTAAGTTACACTATAAAGACAAAGAAAATAGGTGAAAAACTGGGTTGATTTGAATTCTCTCCCACCCCTGCAGCTACTTATCTGTAGCATTAGCAGGATCCAAGTGGTTTCGCTTACACACTTGTTTCCTTTGGGCTAGGTGGAAGTAGTTCATCACTGCACTCTTGCAAACAAGGCACACACACACCAGTGAGGGTGATCCCTGTCTTACTGTCTCCTGCTGGTGTTTGCCAGAGCAGTACCGTGAACTCAAACCATTTAGTTTACTGTCATAACCGATTTTTAAAATAATGAATCCTTTCAGTTAACAGACCAGCCTTTCATAATTTAGAATCATAGAATCCCAGACTGGTTTGGGTTGGAAAGGACCTTAAAGTTCATCCAGCTCTAACCCCCTGCCATGGGCAGGGACGCCTTCCACTAGAGCAGGTTGCTCCAAGCCCCTCTGTCCAACCTGGCCTTGAACACTGCCAGGGATGGGGCAGCCACAGCTTCTCTGGGCACCCTGTGCCAGCGCCTCAGCACCCTCACAGGGAAGAGCTTCTGCCTAAGATCTAACCTGAACTTTCCCCGTTTCAGTTTGAACCCATCACCCCTTGTCCTGTCGCTACAGTCCCTGATGAAGAGTCCCTCTCTGAAACAGTGTCATAATGCACCAGTCAGCAGCTGATGTGCTGGTTGCTCTGTCAGTCTAAGGCTTATCCTTTCACCACATGGATTTTCTGCATAACTGTTGGAGGTTTTCATAGCTGCTGGCCAGCTCGGAGCATCTGCAATAGCTTACGCCGCCTTCTGAGAAGTTTCCTTACAAAGGGTTTACCTAGAGCTCCAGTAGTGTAAAATGGCCTTAAAATAATTCAACCTCCATACTAAATTATCCTATCGTCAAATTATGACTTCTGTGCAGGACTCGTCATAATTAGGGCTGCTTTTCACAGATTATCATTTCATGCATTCCATGCATTAATGTTGTTTGCTTTCATGACCCTGGGGCTTACTCTTCCCTGGCTGATCCAGAGTGGTGTTTCCGAGTTGCTAATCCAGATTTAAATATAGCTGGCAAAACCTGTTCCCTTGTCCTTCCTCTTTCCAAGCCCTACTTCATCCCTCCAAAAAGAGGCCTCTCAGGGAAACGAACTCTGAGAGCCAGATTTCCATTTTCATAACAGTGTCAAGATAGAAAACTGACAAAGAAACCAGACCTTTTCCCACATGAAGTGTTCATATCTTTCTGATCTTTCGCATATAGAAAATGATTTGGACAGGCAGGAGAGGAGGAGTTTTCTTATGCTGAAAATTCTTGTGTGGCAAATTAGTTGTCTGTTACTTGCCCATGATTATACACTTGCCACACGGCAAGTAAGGCTAAAGATCACCCAGATTAAGGCCAGCACAGATTGCTTCAAAAACGTGGAGCTGGGAATATTCTTTCTGGGCAGCACTCACCCCGTTTCTGCAGAGACATCCCCTGATGCTTAGTGCTCAACCGCAAGTCACAGCAATGCTGGTTCTGCTCCTGTTGTGCTCAATCAGGTATCTTGAGGAGAGTAAGTTTGATGTTGTTTTTACAGACCTTGTAGGCAGATACTGGTGGAACATCTTTCAGTTCCTTCTGTGGTTTTCGGAGTTTTTTTTATGGGTAATGCCATGCAGTTTAGATTTTGAAACCACGACCCAATCCCCCTTCTTACGCCCTCAGAGTATTTACAGACCATGCAGACTGCATGGACTTTCTGCAGTGTGCAAAGAAACTAATCCTGGACATCCTAAATTAGTTTGTCTGTGATTTTGTCTTTTAACCATACACAAAACTGGCTTCTGAGTTCCCCCACTGTGCTGTTATGGTGTAGACTGTGCACCCTAACAGAAACAGATGGGAGATGTCTGGTGTAACTACCCCACACCACCAGCACGCGGACTGGGCTGGAACGAAGCACTTATTATGCAGCCTTTTGTCAAGCCAATGATAACATTTACCACACAGCAAATACCTGAAGGATCAAAAGTTAGGCTGTAGCACAGATTGCTTAAAAGCGTGGAGCTGGTGCTGTTGCTTCAGTGCTGCCAGCGGCTTGCTTTCTGGGTAGCGCTCAGCACGTATCTGGAGAAATGGGCCCGGCTCCTCCACGAGTCCTGGTGATGCTACTTCTGCTCCTATCCGTGCTCAGTTTGGCTGCTGGTGGGAAGCTGCTGGTGTTGCCAGTGGATGGCAGTCATTGGCTCAGCATGCGGGAAATCTTGGACAGTCTCAGGCAGAAGGAACATGAAATAATCGTCGTTGCACCTGAAATCAGTTTATACATAAAGCCCGCAAAGAGTTTTATTATGAAAACGTACCCAGTCCCCTTCACACAGGAAGAGATGGATGGAAGCTTCCAAGCGCTTTCGCAGGATGTATTTGAAGAAGGATCTTTCCTGGAAAGAGTTATTAGAATGTACCAACGGACAAAAGAAACCTCTGCCATGCTCCTGTCCAGCTGTAAACACCTACTGTACAACAATGAGCTTATCAGATATCTTGAGGAGAGTAAGTTTGATGCCGTCCTTACAAACCCTATACTACCCTGTGGGCAGATAGTGGCGGAGCGTCTCTCACTTCCTTCGGTGTTTCTCTTGCAAGCAAATGCCATGTGGTTTAGAATATGAAGCCACCCAGTGTCCCAGTCCCCCTTCTTATGTCCCCAGGATATTCACAGGACATACAGACCACATGAACTTTCTCCAGAGGGTGAAGAATCTAATATTTGACTTCATAAATTATTTTCTCTGTGATTTTGTCTTCCAACCATATGCCAAACTGGCTTCTGAGGTGCTTGAGCGAGATGTCACTGTGAATGATCTCTTGCGCCAGGCTTCCATTTGGCTCATGAAGCTAGACTTTGTTTTACACTATCCGAAACCACTGATGCCCAACATGATTATGGTTAGTGGAGTAAACTGTGCTCACAAGAAGCTAACTCAGGTGGGTTGTGCTCTGTTTTTTCTTGTCATTCCTGCAGGCTTTGACAGACTCTGAAAAGTTGCCACACAGGTTTTGTTTGAATGGTTTCTTTCCGTGGGTGAGAGTACAAGGATTTCACACTGCTTTTGCTTTGCAAAGAGGTGCCAGTACTGGTTTCAGTGAAGGCATCTGAATATCACAGCATAAAGATGGAGAAAGTGTATATGGAATTAGATCTGGAAACTCCCCACTGATCCTGTGCCTCTGCTCTAAGCCAGCTTTGACATTAGACCAGGTTGCTCAGTAGCCTCTTCACTCCAGGCTCTTGATGTGCAAGGCAGACGTTCATTTGAGAAGACCTTTGCTCATTCTGTGGTCCAACTTGTCATTGCTGATTTCCTCTATAATCCTGCCTTTTTTTCTTTAAAGAGGATTTTCTATGTTTTGAATTGTCACAGACTCAGAGAACATTCGTTTGGAAGGTCCTTTGCAGGCCTCTCTGCACAGCTCCTCGTCAAAGCATGTCCAGTGAGTTCAGCTTGTTCCATTCTATGTCTTGTCAAGTTTTGAGTATCTCCTATGACCCTTATAGTGAAAACAATATCTTATATCCTATTTATTATTATTATCCTATTGTATCCATTTAAAATTTTCCATGTTGCAGCTTGTGACTGTTGCCTCTTATTCTGTCACTGTCAACCTCTTGGAAGAGCGCAGCTTTGTCTTCTTTATGCCCTCCTGCTAAGGGAGCTGAAGACAGCAATAAGATCTGTTATCTTTCTCTTCTTAATCCTAAGCAAGCCCATCTTTCTCAGCCCCTTTTTGTACATCACAGTCCCCAGAACCTAACCATCTCTCTGGCTTTTGCTGGACTTGCATCAATGTCTGTCTTTATACTGGAAAGCCCAAAACATGTCTTATCATGTCTTCACATGTCTCCCAAGTGCTAAAAAGAAGAGAAGGATCACCTCTTTCAATCTGCTTGCTGTACTCTTAGTTGTATAGCCCAGGATGCTATTGTGTGTGAGGGCACACACTCAGTACCACTCACATTCAACTTTTTGTCCACAAAGGCCCTGGGTCACTTCCTGCAGAGCTGCTGTCTGTCCAGCTGGAGTGCAGCTTGTCCTGTGCCAGGGGGTTATCCCATTCTAGCAGCAGAAGTTTGCTTTAGCCTTTGCTGACCGCATGACGCTGCTGTTGGCCCATTTCTCCAGCTTTAGAAAGAACTATTCCTCTTAAGTAAGTTTTTCAGATACTGACTTTGCAGAGCAGTGAAATAGGGCTGATTTTTCAGACAAAGCTGAATCTCATGCAGTAAACATGAAGCCTTTTTAAGAGGATTCAAACTGGCCACTCAGTCTAGAAAAGCAGAGATGGAATAAACCTGATAGCTAAGCCTCTGAAACAGCTATGACAGAGGATCCCTGACAGAGGTGTATGTCCTACAAAGTATAATGAAGCTGAAAGGGGACCCAATATGTGGTTTCTTCCAATACTTCACCTAGGACTGACACTGAAATGTGGTGGCAGCAAGCTTAAAGCTAACAAAAGGGAGTACTTCTTCACACCATCCTCCCCCCAAAAATCTGCCTCTCAGCACCAACAGATTTATTTCATTGTAGACAAACCCTATGCATTTGAAAAGGATTTGGCTGGTTAATAGGAGGTGGTTAATACATTCTGACTGCCAGGGTTTAGAGACTTAAAAGAGGTTATCATAGATTCCCCTAACTGGGAGTACTTGCTGTACCATTTTCAGCATTCAACCTTGGCACTCAGCTGTGCACTTTAGCTTTACTTTCTCCTGTTAGATATCTCCTTTTCTTGCCTTTGGAATGGGATGAATTGTGGACTTCAGTCTCTGGACTCATATTCATGTGAAAGGGCTTTTGTGTGTTGCTCAAATGCAGTGAATCAACTCTTTAACTTTTCTAAATGCAACTGTTACCCTTAAGGAGTTTGTTGTTTTTACCTTTCAATGTTGTTTTATATCATTTTATAATAGTGTTACACAGATAATACATGTCTGGCTGAAATGTTAGAAGAGCTTAAAGACTATGTGAAAGTGACTAAATATCAAACGCGAGATTTGAGGGCCTGTTGTATGTTAGCACAGGGTAACATCCGACTGCAACTCTGGGTAGATCTCTGAGTGCATACTGCCACCTCGGGGCGCATGTAATGCTGCACGATAGAGTCCTAGAAGGGTTTGGGTTGGAAGAGTCCTTGAAATTCATCTAGTTCCAACCCACTGCCACGGGCATGGACACCTTCCACTAGAGCAGGTTGCTCCAAGCCCCTGTGTCCAACCTGGCCTTGAACACTGCCGGGGATGGGGCAGCCACAGCTTCTCTGGGCACCCTGAGCCAGTGCCTCAGCACCCTCACCAGGAAGAGCTTCTGCCTAAGAGCTCATCTTATTCTCCTCTCTGGCAGGTTCAAGCCATTCCCCTTGTCCTGTCCCTACAGGCCCCTGCCCAAAGCCCCTCTCCAGGTTTCCTGGAGCCCCTTTAGGCACTGGGAGCTGCTCTAAGGTTCCCCCTGAAGGAGCCTTCTCTTCTCCAGGCTGAACCAGCCCAGCTCCCTCAGCCTGTCTCTACCATCACCTTGTTATGTGAGATCTTTTTCTCTCTGAAACGTGAAAATGCGCACATAGGTACTGCCGCTAACTCTGTGGCACACAAGAACACCTTCTGTCCACCTCCTCTAGTTTTTGATCTTTTAATGTCACCTCGCTGCCAGCTAGAGGAAAAGGTTTTGCTTAAACAGCCTGTGGAACAGGACTATACTGATGTCTGAAACTCCTTCCTCTTAATGCAGTTTCCTTAGATGTTACAGTCCTTCCTGCTGGCTCGCGAGAATCACTTTGTTTTTAACATGCCACATGTAGGACATCCTATCAACATGAGCCTTTTAGTAACAGTATTAACCTTAGAATGTGCTTATCACACCCTGGTACGTTTGGCAAAAGTAACCATTTCACGAACCAGATATCCCATCACTCCTACCTGCTCCAAGACAACTCTTCCAGGCTGCTGCACAGCATGAAGAAATCATTCAGAACTCTCTCCAATCAGATGTGCTTGGTAAAAGGGTATAAAACCGTATCTCTTCTCCAGCCATTGCTCTTGCTCAGCTCCCATTCCTGTATCTTGTTTTGCTTTTGCAAAATTTTGGCATCCACCTTTTCCCTTTCCATGAAACATGCCTTAATGGCAGATGAGATCTGCTTGGTCAGGTACTTCTTTTAAGCACAAATTGCTTTTCAAGGTTTATCTTGAACGTTTTCATGTGTTTCTGCATGTTCTCCTTATCTAAGGACATTGCTTTGTTAAGAGGCACATACTCCGTTTACTCATTGAGTTTCCATTGCATCGTTTGCTGTAAGCAGAAGCAGCCATTATCAAAGGTTTGTCATGGTTCACGGTGAGCATATATATGACATTTAGCATATATTGATGCTAAATATAGCATTTTTTAGCAATTATTTAAGATATGCTTCCCGTAGTAGTATTTGCGCTTGAGCCAATGTGTGAGCGAATACCAGGATGGCATGATTTGGGAGCAGGAATCTCAGGCTCTAGTAGATGATCACAAGACTTGCACTACAAGCAGCTGAAGGGTTTCTCTTCAGGAGAGCTTAGGTGAAGTTGCCTAAGCTATGGAGCTGCCTAGGTATAGCTTAGCTTGTTCTAAGCATATCACTATAATCATAGCTTCTGTGGGCAACCTGTGCCAGGGCCTCACCACCCTCACCCCACAGGGAAGTACTTCTTCCTAATGTCTCATCTCAATCTACCCTCATGGAATGTATGCTATACCTAGATAAATACCAAAATAATTCTAGATCATATAATTGAATATCCCTAACAGTTTGAATACTGATTAATTGCAGGAGATTTGATTGGCCAAAACATGGAAATGTGGAATTAACTCTGCGGATATACCCAGGCACTTGCACTGTGCTGTAGAGCCTGATAATGTGCTTGAATACCCCAAAACCAGGGATATGCAAAGACGTTAGAGGGAGCTCTTTTGCCTCTGAATTTGTGTAAGAAGCAATGTAAGGGAACATATAAGAGAATGATTGGAAAAAGAAGCCTTTGGGATTGTAAGTGCCCACGCTCCCTCCCTGGTTTAAGTCTCCCCGGTGGCTCTGTAAATAGTGCAGATGTCAATGGTTTGTTCTGTTTTTCAGACCACAGTGGTGTTGCAACAGCTGAAGTTATTGCTAAGATTGCACCATCACACATACTACTGTAGACTCAGGGCTTTCATTTTGATAACTGCTATGATATAGAAAGAAATCTGAAGATAAATCTTACCAACCCACTCTATATCAGATCTCTGTTGGTCATTGCTCCTTGGTTAGCCTCTGAGAGCACAAAGTATTCCAAAGGTTAAGCTTTGTTCTGAGTTTTGTGTCCAATCAGCTGAGCAGACTCAAGGCAGGGAGTTGATCATTAACTGGGTGTTAGGAAAACAGTGATTGCTGGGTCAGGTGTTACCTCCCATTCATGACTTTTGTTCAGCCTTTCAGTGCCACATGCTCCCTCTTGCATTTGAATCCTCTCCTGTTAATTCAAGCATCCAGTGCCCAGTTACTTAAAGCCTTCACTACAATGACAAACCCAATCTTTACTCACAGTTAAAAATTACGCTCATTTCTGCCTACAAAAATCCAGCCTGTTAAAAATTAAACCCCTCAGTTAAGATTAAAGCACAAAGTACCCCCCGATTCATTCTCGTCCCCTGCAATAGTTTGGCGGCTCTTTAAAACTTTGCTGACAGCAGAAGGGAAATGGCTTCTTCAAATGTGGGATTTCATTCTCTTGCCTCCTGCCTTGTGTTTTTCCTGCTCCTGTGGACCTTTGCTGAAGGTGGAAAGCTGTTGGTTATACCTATTGATGGCAGCCACTGGCTCAGCATGCGGCCGGTTGTGGAGCGGCTCCGACACAGGGGACACGAGATTGTGGTGCTTGCGCCAGAGATAAACCTGCGGATAGGTTTGTCAGGGCATTATACCATGAAAACATACTCCGTGCCTTACACCAAGGAGTATGTGGAGGCAGAGTTTAAAAAGCTGGGCCATAGGAGTTTCACACCTCAACCCTTCTCAGAAAAATTCTCCAATTTGGCAAATATCTCATCCATGTTCTTGGATTCCTGCAAACGTCTCCTGTCTAACAGAGAGCTGATCAAATCCCTTGGAGAAAGCAAATTTGAGGCTGTCTTTATGGATCCTTTTTTTCCATGTGGACAAATAGTGGCTGAACATCTCTCCCTCCCTTCTGTGTACCTCGTGCGGGGACTGCCATGCAGCCTAGACTTCCACGCTACCCTCTGTCCACATCCTCCTTCCTACATTCCCAGGTTCTTCACTCGCTACACGGACCGCATGGGGTTCCTCCAGCGTGTGGGCAACCTCCTCGCTAGCCTGAGCAGTTCCCTGCCTTGCAGCTTCCTTTATTCACCATATAACAGTCTGATCAAAGAATTCCTCCAACGAGAGGCAACAGTGCTTGAGCTCTTAAGCCACGCCTCTATTTGGCTCATGAAATATGACTTTGTGTTTGAGTACCCCAGACCCTTAATGCCTAACATGGTCTTGATCGGAGGCATAAGCTGCACTCAGGAAAAAGCATTATCTCAGGTAAGTCTCCTTTTTTCCCTTTAGTTTAGCTCTAACTGCACTGCTTGTTCTCACCATGAGACAGAGCTCCTGGCAGAAAGAACGAGGTGGAAGGAGCTAGGAAAGCAAAACACTTTGCAGCTCTGCATCCTTTGTGCAATAACCTCCTCTATAACTACCTGAAAGAAGGTTGTAGTGAGGTGGGGTCGGTCTCATCTCCCAAGTAAGAAGTGACAGAACAAGAGGAAACGGCCTCAAGCTGCGCCAGGGGAGGTTTAGACTGGAGATTCGGAACAATTCCTTCCCCAAAGGAAGCTGCCTATTTCCAGTGATTTTGGTCTGTGTACCAGCTTACAAGACTTGGTGCTAGCTGGGACAATGCAGCAACCACAGTCCTGATGGATTTCTGCAGGAATTCCAGACAGTGAATGGAATCCCCAGAACCCAGCTAGAGATCTGCTTCTTTTGTGTCAAATACTCTGTCCCAAAACTGTATTTTCCTTGAACTATGCCAAATATCCTAAATATGGCATATTTGCCACTTTCCACTAAGAAATCTTCCTCATTCTTAGTGCTTTCTCTTATTCTCAGGTATTTCAGAGATGTGGCGTGTGGCACCCTCCAAGAAGAGCAGATGCTAGTTAAAAAGACTACTAAACCAAGGTTATTTTAGGTGATTTTCTATTCCCAAAGCAGGGCTGCAAAACATTCCCTAAAATTAGTGGCACTTCTGAGCAGGAAGTCGGACCTTCGCATACAAAAGCACTCAAAGAACAGAGTAACACTGATGTGACTGGTCCCACAGAATATAAATAGGGCTAAACAGGCCTTGGAAGAGCTCAATGTGTTCCACTGCATCCGGAAGTGCAGGAAGCAAGTCACCCACTGCCCAAAGAATTCAGTATGAACAGCACATTTGTAATGTGGGGAGGATTTTGCAGTTCCCAGATGTCTGGGAGTTTATACAGAACCAAGTTGAGAGTTCCCAACCAGGCATCTAATGGAGATGGAGAGCATGTTTTCAGAGAAATCTAGTAAGAGAGAACTAAGCCCTGAAATGAGAGTTACAATTCATCTTTGCCCCCAGGAGAGCATCAGGTCTGCTCTTCAGGGTGCAGCTATCACCAAACCTTCAATGGCTCCTTCTGTTTGGGATCCAGTCTCAAATGAAGAGCCAGGGCACTCATAAACAAAGAGAGTCACTCTCGGTTATCCCCTTTCAGACCCTAAAGGTGAAATTTCAACAGACTTACAAGAACATTTAGTTCATTTTAGTGCACCCATTTAACTCTGAGGCCTGCAACAATTCCCTCTGGTTTTCTTTCCTTCCTGGCTTTACCAAATAGTTCTCAATGGCAAAGGATGCTCTAGCCTTTGGCTGGTTTTATGCTTCATTAGAATCCTTCTGTTCTTGGATTCAAGTGACACATCTAGTCCTTCTATTAGTTAAACCAACCAACCAAAACAGATTAAAAACCTGGCAGTGGTTCAATATTGCCATACTCAAAGCAGACCCAGTAAATCTAGGTATTAGAAGTTACAGCTATCTGCTACCAGAACACCTTTAAAACCAATCTTCATTCTCTCTTGCAGCTGCGTGGTCTGAAAAGAAGAATATTAGCTCTAAATCGAGAGCATGTGATTGCAATAAATGGGAAAATAAACCACAGTGTAGTTACCTGGGCATTGGTTGCCAGGAAAAGCCTGATGATGACTTCATCTCCTTGACTGCTCCAGCATCTTTTTTGCTGCACAGACACTGATGTCTTGGAGCAGGCAGACTTGCTACAGGACTGGTTTAAAGTCAATCTTTTCTCGTGTCCCTCCTGAATCCCGGTTCAGGCTACAAATCTGCAAACACTCAGGCACCTCCTGAACTTTGTTCAGCCACATGTGCCCATTCTTTTTTTCCCTGGGACTCATTTTCATACAGAATCATAGAATCTCAGCCTGGTTTGGGTTGGAAGGGACCGTAAAGTTCATCCAGCTTCAACCCCCTGCCATGGGCGTGGACACCTTCCACTAGAGCAGGTTGCTCCAACCCCCGCCCAACCTGGCCTTGAACACTGCCAGAGATGGGGCAGCCACAGCTTCTCTGGGCACCCTGTGCCAGCGCCTCAGCACCCTCACAGGGAAGAGCTTCTGCCTAAGATCTAACCTGAACTTCCCCAGTTTCAGTTTGAACCCATCAACCCTTGTCCTATCACTCCAGTCCCTGATGAAGAGTCCCTCTCTGCACCCTTGTAGGCCCCTTTGGATACTGGAAGCTGAACCAACGCCTCCATGCAGCTTCTCCAGGCTGAACAGAATATGGATATATAGAGAGATATATGTAGAGATAGGTGGAGAATATAGATAACTAATTTTCCTGATCAACATTTTGTTGTGTTGACTGCTTATTTTCTTACTTTTCCTGACAGTTTTGTGGGAACGTGACAGAACTTAAGGCATATGACATGAAAAGGACTTTGACTAAGGATGTGCTTTGTGTTGGCAGGAATTTGAAGCTATTGTGAATGCCTCTGGAGAACATGGCATCGTTGTCTTCTCCCTGGGCTCCATGGTCTCTGAGATTCCTATAAAGAAAGCCAAAGAAATTGCAGATGCCTTGGGAACAGTCCCTCAAACGGTATGGTTTCCCTCTTCTCCTTCCAGCACAGCAATCCAACATGGTTTCCAAACACAGTCCATGATTACCTTCAGCTTTCAGTGGGCTTGGTCCTTGCTTCTTTCTCCTGCTCCCTGATGCCACAAGAAAATATCACCCAGCTATTCTGCACAACAAAATGGGGTTTATGCACCATGGATGTTTTTCAGCTGTGCTTTTCAAACCCACTGAGGAGCACCAAGAGGCCACTTGCTGAGAACTGACATTTTGCTTACTTCTTTTGCAAGGTTTTGTGGCGATACACAGGACAGGTGCCCCCCAACCTGCCCAAGAATGTAAAGCTCGTCAAATGGCTGCCCCAGAACGACCTTCTAGGTAGGTATGAGATACCTTGAGTGATACCAGCATGTTGCTTTGAATCCCATACTGCTGCTGTAAGGCACCATTAGCATCATCTCTACTAACTCCCTGTATCGCTGTGGGTCACAGGTCTTCCTTAACAAGCTTTGCTCTTTGAAACAGAGCTTGTCTCTTAGAAATTTATCTGATTGCACCTTCAAAATTGTTGACTTATGAAATAACTCTGTTTGGAACATTGCCCCAACACATGACTCCCCTTAATATCAAAACCGGGGGTCTTTATCTCTGACTAGCCTGCAGTCCTAAGTCATGATGCACACAGCAACCCAAATTTCTTGACTGACACCTACCAGTGCCATTTTTTTATGGCAGTTTTTCCCTAAGAATGTGTTACTGTGACTTCCTAAATCAAAGAACTGAGCAACTTTTTCTTTCCTCCACAGCTCACCCTAAGACTCGTGCCTTTATTACCCACGGAGGCTCCCATGGCATTTACGAGGGCATATGCAATGCAGTGCCAATGGTGCTAATGCCTTTATTTGCAGACCAGATGGACAACGCCAAGCGAGTAGAGTCGCGGGGAGCAGGACTGACACTGAACATACTTGAAATGACTACAAAGGACATATCCACTGCTCTGCAAACAGTTATTAATGACAAAAAGTCAGTAATAGAAACACAGCCTTTCTCCTTCTACCCTGTGTAACACCAGCATGCCAGCTTCCAGCTTAACAGAATGTTAATCTGTTCTTATATGCCTTCTTATATCAAAGTTACATCACTGAGAGGCTGATATGCTGGCCCTGGGTTAACCTCATCCTGCCCCTTTAACAGCACTGTCCTTCTCAGTGCCCAGGAATAGAAGCATTAAGTGACAAGAAGATCTGAGAGGATTTGGGTATCAGAGAAGATGGGGTATATATGCAATGGAAGAATTCAAGTTGGCAAAAGATGAGCACAAAGCCAAAATGACCAGGCAGTGATGTAGAGGGCTTTCATCCAACATGGCAGAAATGGCAATTGGGAAGGGAGATGTGGCAAACTGGTTTTGTTCCCCAAATTGGTGGTGGTGTGAGCCAGTGGGGAGCCTGAAAAGGTTGAAAGGCTCAGCTGCCTGGCTGATGTTCTTTGCATGAGGCTCTCCCAGAGATGCTGTCTGCGCAGCAGCAGCAGGAAGGAGGCAACTGGCGGTGCCTCAGTGTAGTTCAGAGGCTGTGCTACAGCAGGAAGCATTGTCTTCCAGCTGGCAGGGTTTATTAAACAGACCTCATTCCTTTTACAGACTGGCTTTCTCAGTCATATCCCCTCCCAGTGCTCATATGAGCACAGTGAGCTGCTGCCTGGCTTGGCAAAGCTGGACAATTCCAGCATAGAGCTGAAGAAACATGCAAGAGTATGCTGAGGCAGTACAGGGAACTACTCTAGACACCATAGTAATAGTCAGCATGCCCAAGGTGTTTTAAGGCATCATGGTGAAGGGGAGCTTCAAGACCCTCCTGTCATAGGCAGGGAGGTTGCAACTAGGTTATGTTAAAGTCCTTTCCAACCCTAACCATTCTGTGATTCTATGATATACCTCCTTTTCCCTGCTTCTCTGAGGGCTTCTCAGTACTTGGCATCCTCTTCCCCATCATGTTTCCAAGAAATGTCATCTTATTGCTATTGCTTCCTAACCAGTATTCTTAAAGCAATGAATACAACAGTAGTAATAATAATAATTAATAATAAGAAAAATAATAATGCACCTTGATCTTGAAAAACTGAAGGCTTTTCTATACCCAGTCACATTTCAACCAGATGCCTTCACCCCAGAGATTTTGACGACAGCTCAAACTAAGCTTTTACTTTTTCCTCTTTCCTAAAACCTTTCCCTCTGTTTTTGCCATTGAAGGCACCACTTTTCTGGGGCCATATCCTTCTTATGGGGAAGGTGGGATGGTGGGGAAACACCACCACAGAAGTTCCCAGCGGGCTATGAGTCAAATGACACCGTGTCCCTTTTCTCTGGGGTCACAGTCTCAGAAGCATAAGTCATTGGAACCACTGAACATCTTGTCTTGACAGGTACAAAGAGAACATCAAGCGTCTCTCAGACCTTCACCTCGACAGGCCCATCCACCCCATGGACCTGGCTGTGCACTGGGTAGAATTTGTAATGAGACACAAAGGAGCCCCACACCTCCGACCTGCTGCTCATGACCTGAACTGGATCCAGTACCACTCCCTGGATGTCTTCGCCTTCCTCCTCATCGTGGCCCTCCTCTCCCTCTTCATTTCTCTGAAGTGCTGCCTGTTCTGCTGCCGCAGATGCTTCTCTAAGAAGGGAAGAACAGGAAAGCCAACCAAATCCAAGTCCCACTAGCAGGTGAAACCAATGGTAGGAGATAAGCCTCTGCTCCAGACCAGATGATCAGAGAACATCCCAAATTTCACTGACTGCTGGCTTTTGGTCAAGAAATAAGAGTTCCTTTAAATTAGCACCATGGGAAGGGTTGTTTCACTGGTATAATTGTTGCCTTTAATTAAGAATTGGTTGTTAAATTTACTTTGTGTAGGAGTGCTTCAGTCACTTGGGAAGATATCAGTGTGAAGTCCAAGGCTTCTGGCTTCCACATCTTGGCGTACAGAGGACTCACGTTGACTTCTTTTTTTTACCTCTATATGCAATGGAGAGATATATATATACAGGGATTTCATAAGACTTTGCTTCAAGGGCTTTAGGAGAACCATCTGCTCTAGTTTAAGGCTGTCAGGTTTACCAAGCACTTTGAAACCTTTGTGTAGCTGCTGTTGTAGAAGAGGCAAATGTTATACACTGACGATACGTGTCACATAAGCCAGCTAAATGCACATCTTCCATGGGTTTTGTGTGTGCTTACAATCCCCTGAACAAAACTAAGGTTTTGGCAGGGAAGTCATTGTAAAGCCACTGGTGTTTCACCCAAGTTCCCCATGAGGCAGAGTGCTGTATCTGGAGCTTACCTGTTGGGTGATCAGAGCTTTGTAAGCATTGTTTATAAAACCCAATTGATGTACTTGTTGTAAGTGTTGCTCAGGTAAAGACCCAAAGCCCAGCCTTACAAATAAATCCCCAGTTCTAACAATAATGGCTCTTGTGTTTTCTAACTTGAGAGATATGGGGCTGGAGAAGGGAAAACTTTTTCAATCATGGGGAGAGAGCTAGAGAAGCCTCACGGTGTGGAAGCTACCTCGATGCACAAAAGCCAGTTCTCAGCATCACTGCTTGGTGACTTGGTCCTTGCTGAGAGGGTACATCTTGAGGCTGCCACAATTCCTACTGCTAAAAAAATTAGAAAAGACCTTAAAGTTACTAGTGAGGGCTCAAAACAGGCTGGAACATCCTAGTATGTCATGGCACAGGCATCCTGCTATGTACTTGCTGCTGTTCTTTTCTATTGCTGTTTGAAAAAGCAGGTACTTCAGTGGGAGCTGTGAAGCTTAAGAAGACAGTCCCTCTTCTCCTCAGCCTGTCCCTATTGCAGTGCCTGATTTCTGAGGGCATCCATGCCAATGCAACCTGTCCAGGACCTTTTGCTTTTCATCTTCTGCCTTTGCCTCCCCTCCTCCTGCCCCAGGTAAACAGAAGGAAACTCTTCTTTGGGTCACAGAGAGAGCCTCCACTGTGCCTGACAGCTGACCTGCTTTTAAGATGCAGCTATTGCAGCTCCACACAGTTCCTGCAGTGACATCTCTGGCTGCCCCCATCCAGTGACTTTCTCTGCGTGGACAAGAGAAACCCCCCCCTTGATTTCAGATCAGATGAACAGAGTTAAAAAGAATTAATCTTAATTGGATTTGTTGGGGTTTAACTCAAAACCCTCTTGTGTAAGAGTACAAGAAAGGGATGAAGGCTCAAAATGCTCATCCCATGTCTTCTGGAAAGAACTTGAACACAACTAAAGCAAAACAGCAGCAGAAACCAGGTGTCCTCTTCTCCTTTTCCCTTTGCTCTCCTTAGCCTCACCTCTTTCGTCCTGCTCTTTCTTTTTCCTTGGAAAAATGAAACAGAGAGAAAGGGCTTGAGGGGATGTGCAGGGCCAGGACTGGACAACAGTCCCGTTGTGTTCAGTTTCAGCTGTGCCCAGCAGAGGACAGTCAAATATCACTAATGGTATCACTGACGAGAAGGAGCAAGGAGAACATCCTTCCCCACCAAGGCAGAGCCGCTGGGCTAGGGGAAGTTATAGCGACTTGTTCACCCATCTATGCTCCATGAATATGGCCCCTGCTGCACGGGGATGGATTTCAGAGTGAGTGAGGAGCCAGAAGGTGTGGGACAAGCAGCTCCGGTGCAGAGAAGAGAACCAGAGGGGCTGTAGCATCACTGCAACGTGGCCCTCCCAAACCTTCTCAAGGGAAGAGTTAATCTGGGGATGCTGTCCTATCTTAATGCCCCTTGAGTACCATATAGAATCCCAGACTGGTTTGGGTTGGAAGAGACCTTAAAGCTCATCCAGTCCCAACCCCCTGCCACGGGCAGGGACACCTTCCACTAGAGCAGGTTGCTCCAAGCCCCTGTGTCCAACCTGGCCTTGAACGCTGACAGGGATGAGGCTTTTGTCTCCCTAGGTTTTCTGTGCAGCTACTCAGAAGAGAGGGTACCCTGGAGGCCAACTCTGACTGAACCCAAATAAATCCATTTCTCTTTTCACCAGCATATTCAGCCTTTGTGACTACTTCTCCAGAACATAACAACAAATGATTTTGTAGCTAGTATTTAAATTTCCCAATTTCAGGCATTCAATTTGATCCATTTTTCCATGTTTTTATGATCATTTCTAAGGGCTTCAGAAAGTCATTCTTGTTTCCTGTTACCTCCACTGGTTGAACTCAAGAACTGACCAACTGCCACTCTCCCAGAAATACATAGAGCCACGCTGCCCCTTAAGCAGAACAGAGAGTCCCAGGCCCCTGCTTCTCTTCCTGGGAGAAGGAGAACTCATTGGCCACAACACATCTGTAAGTAACAGAGCTGAGAGTGGGTCACTTACCAGCAGGGGAAACTGAGGCAGGGAACGACCACTGCTCCTCTCCCCGAGCTGTTCAGTCTCCACCTCGCTCCAGGGTTCGAGCTCAGCCTGAGCTTTGGCAGCAAACCCTTAAATGTCTTCTTTTAAACACCTGCCAACAGACGGGAGCCAAAATCCCTTCTCTGCCCTTGCAGAAAGGAGGCACAAACTGATGGTCAAATGGTTGATGCTGCGAGGGCTGGAGCAGCTCTGTTCTGGAGCCAGGCTGAGAGAGCTGGGCTGGGTCAGCCTGGAGAAGAGAAGGCTCCTGAAGGGGAGACCTTAGAGCAGCTCCAGTGCCTAAAGGGGCTCCAGGAAACCTGGAGAGGGGCTTTGGGGAAAGGCCTGTAGGGACAGGCCAAGGGGAATGGCTTTAACCTGCCAGAGGGGAGACTGAGATGAGCTCTTAGGCAGAAGTTCTTCCCTGTGAGGGTGCTGAGGTGCTGGCACAGGGTGCCCAGAGAAGCTGTGGCTGCCCCATCCCTGGCAGTGTTCAAGGCCAGGTTGGACACAGGGGCTTGGAGCAACCTGCTCTAGTGGAAGGTGTCCCTGCCTGTGGCAGGGGTTTGAAACTGGATGAGCCTGAAGGTCCCTTCCAACACAAACCAGGCTGGGATTTAGTGGCTCAGTGAAAGAAGAGAGGAGAAAATCTTTATTCTTCTCTGTCTTTCTAGTGTAGCTTTCCAAGCCAGGCACTAAACAATCTGGTGCCATGTTCGGGAGGCCTGGTACGGTGCAGAGCTGCCAGCAGGGCCATAATGGAAGTAGACCAGCCTCTCCGGGGTTCTTTTTTGGCTTCGGGTGGATCCAGCTCCATGGGTTCTTCTTGGTTGGTAGGTGGATCCACCTGCATGGCTGCCAGAGGGGAGATTGAGATGAGCTCTTAGGCAGAAGTTGTTCCCTGTGAGGGTGCTGAGGCGCTGGCACAGACTTTTCCCAGAGAAGCTGTGGCTGCCCCATCCCTGGCAGTGTTCACGGCCAGGGGCAACACTGAGCTTCTCCCACTGCCATGGGAGCTCCAGGCAGCTCTCGGGCTCCTCCATCTCCCAGCTTGTGCGCCCAAGACAAAGCCCGGCCCACAGGGGCACAGCACTCAGAGGGGGACTCGCCTCCTTCCAAGTCTCACAGAGGGTTAAATAAACGTGCTGTTATTCAAGGGCAGAGCAAGAACCAGCAGTGACCTCCCAACAAGCACCCCATCCTCCTCCCCTGTGCAGGGTGCTCAGGGCAGCCACCTGCACATGGGTCCCAGTGCTGCCTTGGCCTGCCTGCTCCCATGTTGATGCTCCCACTGCAATGACTTCACTTGATCTAAGAAGTAAATACTTGCTGCTGCCAACAGCCAGCCATGATCCAGTTGTCACAGGGGGTGGCATGGGAGTTCCCAAACCCCCTTTCAGCCTTGTTTCCCCACTGGGGGAAAGCACTGAAAACTCAAGGTGAGCAAATGTGGAGCAGCGGCGAGGGGATGCGACCTGCCAACAGCAGCACCAGCCCCATTTAATAACAAAACAAAACAAGAGAAAACAGCAACACCCTCACCCCCCAAAAGAAAACATCCCAAACCCAAAACCCACCACACAAAATCCATGTGCATCCACAAAGCTGCTTCAGGATTGCAGGCACCATGTCTGGGAGCAGTGCAGGGTGATGCTGGGGGCTGCAGTCAAGGCTGCCCCACCTCGTGCCATGCCTTCTGCATCGTTCTCTGGAGCTATATCCCCATGCAGCATCCCAGTGGGGTTTGGCACTAGAGATGTCCCATTCCATGACATGCTGCACTTGGGCCAGCTCCAGGCCCCAGGCAAGAGGTGGGTGTCAGGGCTCTCCCTATAAGCTGATGTTGCACATTGCTTTGACAGGTACTAGCAAGCACTCCCAGCATCAATTCCCTTCCCATTAAGGACAGGTGAAAGGTTTCATACACCAGATCTGATTGCTTACAGTGATAAAAGCAAGTCATCAGCACAGGCTGTTCAATCACCAGCAAATCCTAAATCCCCTCCAGCCAGATACTGGCCGGCTTATTCTATGGCATGACCCGGCTCCAAAAGCCAGCCTGAACAAATGGAGCAGATTTCCTCCCTGACATGGTACCAGCCTTATGCTGGGGGTGACATAGCCCCCTTGGCTAAGGCAGAGCCAAGCAAGCTGCATCTGTTACCGAGCATCCCTCCCAGCAAGGGACCAGGCTTTGCAAAGCATCTGCTGGAAGCTTTAATTACCTCAGTGGGGGGTAATCAGAGCAGGGCAGAAACCTGGGGCTTGGTATCTTCTGGAGGCTGCTCAAGTAGATGGTGGGGGTGTCCCTTTGAGTTTTGGCCACAAATGGTTGAACTCCTTAAAGTGGGTGCAAAATGATTTCAGTGTACAGAAAGGAGCCAGTGATGGGCAGGGGGAAGAAGGGGAAACCACAACCCAGCACTGAGCAAGTCTGGTGAGCAATAACAAACCTGCTGTAGTGCGGTGGTGGGCTGGCAAAGATAAGAGAAACCGGACTACACCAAAAACCTGCCCAACTGCCACCAGGGACTGGCCCTGCTGGAAAACATAGCCAGGGACGAAGATAAATCGTAGAATCCCAGCCTGGTTTTTGTTGGAAGGGACCTTAAAGCTCATCCAGTTCCAACCCCCTGCCACGGGCAGGGACACCTTCCACTAGAGCTCCTCAGAGCTTCTCCCCCTACTCGGAAGCTCATATATTTGATTTTCTGGAAAGTTATCCTGAAAGAAAACTGCTCTTTGATACTTTTCCAGTAGTTAGTAGTAGATCATCTCAACATCCACATCTCCAACCACAAGGAAATTCGTTGAAGCCGTTTACATTTGTTGCTGTGGTGGTGGAGCTGTTTGCACCTGACTTGCCTTCCTTAGTCCTGGCCAAGGCGTGAGACAGGACGCATTAATGATTTAGAGAGTTGCAGGAAATCTTACTATCATGCTGAGGAGCTGGTTCTCCACTGAACATAAAAGCTTCAATGACTCAGCACAGGAAAGGGTCACTGCATTTGGCTTCACAAGTAATGAGGAAGGAAAACAACCCAAACAGCCCATAATCCAAAGCAGTAAATCATTAACCAGAAGATTATGACAAAGCAGCCCAACTCAGCATATAAATCCATCGGCTTCCTTCAAAAGCATCTTCAAGCTACATCCTGAAGGAGAAGACTTTCACAGTCCTTATTCTGACCACAGGAACATGACTTTGAGGCTTTGCTGTGCCTGGATTTTCATCCTCCTCCTTCCTGGCCTCTCAGATGGAGGGAAACTCCTGGTATTGCCCATGGATGGAAGTCACTGGCTTAGCATGCGGCCACTGGTTGAAAAGCTCAGTGAGAGAGGACATGAAGTGGTGGTGGTTATACCAGAAGTAAGCTGGCAGCTGAGAGTGGCACAGGCCTACACAGTGAAAACATATCCAGTGTCTTACACATTAGAAGACATAAATAATGCTCTTTCTGAGTACATTGCAACGCACCTGAAGGACCTGCCTTTCCCACTGAACACCCTAGCAATATACAACAACTCAGTGCATGTTTACCGGTTACTGTTTAATCAGTGCAAGAACCTGTTCAGCAACAAGGAGCTCCTTCAGTATGTGAATCAAAGCAGCTTCGATGCTCTCCTAACAGACCCCATCTTTATGTGCGGACCAGTGCTCGCTCAGTATTTTTCTCTTCCATACTTGTTCTTTATGAGAGGATTTCCTTGCAACTTACACTACGATGCATCGCAGTGCCCAAGTCCTCTGTCCTACATACCCAGGCTATTTACCTTCAACTCTGACCAAATGACTTTCTTGCAGAGAGTGGAAAACGCGCTGATTTACCTCCTGGAGCCTGCGTACTGTAACGGTTTCTACGGAACCGCATTAGAGTTTGCTTCTGAAATTCTTCAGAGGGATGTGTCCCTCATAGACCTCGTGGACTCTGCTTCCATTTGGCTTCTGAGATATGACTTTGTGTTTGAGTATGTCAGACCAGTGATGCCCAATATGGTCTTTATTGGAGGTATAAACTGTGCTGAGAGGAAACCACTGTCTAAGGTATGGGGGATTTTTCCTCCAAATCCTACATTTTGCAATGAAATGTGATTATGTCATTTCTGGAACTTCAGGGGGTTTGATGTCTTTTATTTTCTTGAATATTATTCATTTATTTATTTAATCTGGTAACGATTTAATACAACCAGGAATTTGCAGTTGTTTTCCACAGGCTGAAACCAAATTACCTTGATGGAGGCAGAAAACTGATGTGAATTACTGAGGATTTTCTGACGAGTCCAACCAAAAATGGGCTTCATTTACCAGCCACAAATTAGTGCCCTCAGTGAATGTATATTATTCATTAACCAGGTTTTGATTTCATTTTCATGGAGTCTGACTTATATTTCTTTCATCTGACCATAAACCTAAAGACCATGCTCTGCAAAGTGTCTTTTGGTTTTCATTCCAGGCTAGCAAAGCCAGTTAACTTGCTTTGGTTGTGGTTTTATGACATATGGTTTCCAAACTGTCTGTTTGTGTTGAGTTATGTCTGTTTGTAGATCATGCTGAAACATAAATGTCATGTTGAAATGGCAAGAATTCATCTCAGGTAATGAAAAGGTAAAAGATGCTTGCATGCAAAACTCAGATAAGTTTTCATACCTATTTCTTGACATTTGCTTTTACCAGAATTGTTCTGCGGGGTTTTTAAAGCGAATAGAGAAATTTAAATCTGTTTTGATAAAATCTCTTTTAATAGTTACGATATAGTCTCTAAACCAATTCGTAATGCTAGACATTTCTTTCCAGGCACAAAGCAGAACATATTCTCTTCTGAGCAGGAGTCACACAAGATCACTGCACAATTGCAGTACAGTATATTTGAGCTCTACTTTCAGATTTCTTTTATACTCTTCAACAGACTTCTGCAGAGTCCACTGCAATCACTGAGTAAGGCAAATAAATAACAGTATTATAAATTAGACTATTAGAGCAATATTATAAGGCATTCTCTCACCTTAGGCTCAAAAGTGGCACTTTGTAATTTGAGATCTAAGAGGCAAATTCTTGCTGGTTGCACAACAGAAATCTCTACTTCTATACCTTGAAGGTCTCAGAGCTGCAAACAGTTTGTAAGCTTGCTACAAGGGAAGAGCATTCCTGCCCTCATTGTATACCTGGCATTTCACACTAACATTTGCCATTCGGTGGAAATCACATGTTCCAAACCTGGAAAAACCTTGCGTATTCCCCCGTCTTCACTCTGCCCTTTCCTAGCTATATTTTCTACAGACAGCAGAGAAATTCCTCCTATTTCACTTGGAACAGTGCCCAGCAACAAGGCAATAGCACAGTGCAAACAAATGTGAAGTGAGTCATATGGGAGAACAAAACCTACTTCTCCATACACAGAGGCAAGTCCTGGGTTGGTCCTTACTGTTCAGAAATCTAATCGTGTGATAAGAATAGATAGTTCTTCAAAACAAGCTAGTGCAGAGGAGGGCCACAAGGATGGTAAGGGGGCTGGAGCACCTCCCGTATGAAGACGGGCTGAGAAAGTTGGGGCTGTTCAGCCTAGAGAAGAGACGCTGCGTGGAGACCCTCAGAACAGCTTCCACTGTCTAAAGGGGGCTACAAGGATGCTGGGGAGGGACTATTCATTAGGGACTGTAGTGGTAGGACAAGGGGTGATGGCTTCAAACTTAAACAGGGGAAGTTTAGATTAGATATAAGGTAGAAGTTCTTTACTGTGATGGTGGTGAGGCACTGGAATGGGTTGCCCAAGGAAGTTGTGAATGCTCCCTTCCTGCTGGTGTTCAAGGCCAGGCTGGACAGAGCCTTGGGCAACATGGTTTAGTGCAACACGACCCTGCCCATGGCAGGGGGATTGGAACTAGATGATCTTAAGGTCCTTTCCAACCCTAACTATTCTGTGATTCTATAAAGCCTGGTAGCACATTGCTCAACAGACAAAAAACCCCCCAAAAGACAAGATGACTGGGAAAGGGAGAGACAACTGGAGATTCAAAATGAGGTGTCTTTTCTCAGGTGAGGAGCTTATGCCACAGTCCTTTCTGTGGCCTCATTCCTGAAGAGGGCTCCTTTCTGCTGTATCTGATGTGGCCCCATGGAGTACCTGCTCTGGAGCTGAAGGCAGCAGGGTGCTGAGGAGCTTATGCCTTTGCAGAATTGGGCACATGTGTCTTACCCAGCACAGAGCTGGGAATTCAATCCAAAGTTGTGTGACCCTCCTAAGACATAAGTATGGTCCATAGCTGACACTCTCAGAGGGAGTGGGAGAACATGAGCCAGGGGGAGCTTGGCGACTGAGGTAACCACACTGACTGGCTCAGGCTGGATTTCCTCTTGTCCTGCGCTTTGCACAGTAGCAATTACATATTCCTTAACAGAACAGAAATCCAGTTGCCAAATGTGTCTGGAGGTTTCACACAGGGCTTGCAGGATATCAGATGGAATATCTTGACTGAGCAGAGGTCCTGTGCCAGCATCATCCTCTAATGACTCCAGAAGCACCTGAATGCTGGCATGGAAAGCAGTCCCTCATTAGGGGGACATTGCAAATGAACTTGGCCTATGAGCCCTGAGACGCCTTGATGAATATCTCATCCTTATCCAAAGTGAATTCAAGGTTGCTTTTTTGCAGCTCATAAAACAAAGTCCATGTGGTTTGATCAAAGCGAAGTTCAGAAATGTCACCTATAACAACGTTTCAAAGTTCCTGGTTCGTTTGGTTGATTTCTTTAACCTAAACCCCCATTACTTATTTGAACAACTGGTAAACTTCAAACATTAAAATAACCCCAGATTTAAGTAGGTAGTTGCTCAAGTAAAGGAGAGGTGTCATTGAATAAAGACCCTGTGGTTTGTTCCTCTAACATAAGGGTTAAGAAAACAGGTCATGTTCTGCAGCCAGAACATCGCTCTGCTCATGAACCAAATACAAGGGTCATTTCTGGGGGGCAATATCCAAGTTTTTGATGAATGTAGTGGCAGTTCAGAGCAGCCTGATAGCACATCAGCATTTGTTCATGGTGCTTTTGTAAAGGATGTTGAGCACCTTTAAAGCTGACAATGCTGTTCATCTGTCTTATATTGCAATGGTCAAATACACACCATCAGACCAGTAAAAACAGTCCAACTTTTGAAAAAGAAACTTTAACCATCTTACATTGCACATCTTCAATGCATAGGATGGATCAACCTGAAACAGCTGCTCTAACCAAACACTTCATCTTAACGTCCTCTTCACTTTGCTCTTGTTCACATCCCTGTGCCTCCCATATTTTGAAGAGGAGAAATGGAAGGAAGCTGTAAAACACAGTTCTTTTGACAAAAAGTCCCTCATATCAATGAAACTACTGCCTTACTTTCCCTTCCTGTAGGAAATTGGTCTTCTGGTTAAATGAAAATGTACAGTATTTGACAGAAAGGTATGCACAGAAATCTAGAAAGGCTATAAGAGTATTATGTTTACAGATGCCAAACATGTTGCCTTCCGAAAGTTGGGAAATCTTCCAATTGCATGTACCTGGGCAGCCTTAAATGTCACTTTGTGTTAGGATACAGTCATTCATTTCAGGCTCTCATACTGTCATTTTCATATGATTTCTGTTTATGGCTTAGGAAGGGGCTGCCCTGGAAATAAGAGCTGTGTTCTGTGACTTGCTTAGCTGTCTACTGCAAAGACTTAAGGGAAGACTACTTTCCAGGTTGCAGTGCATTGCTTTTATGGGTTGTTTTTCCTCTGAAGTCCTGCTAGTCAAACTACATATACATACGACCTTCTCCTGTGCAGGCAAAGGTCAGTGTATCTCCATAGCTATGCAAAACATTAGGGGGGAAACAGGCAGGGTCATGCCAGCAGCTACCAACCTGCATTTGTCTGACACTGGGTAGCATCACAAAAAAGGACTGGGTTCGGTTATACAAGGCTTCCTCCGTGCCTGATTCACCATTTAGAAACCTGGGAAATCAAATTACATCATCCACATGTATTTTGCATTTGAGCAGCTTGTTCCTGCTTGCAAGAGCCAGAGCTTAAGGAGGTGAACAATTGCATCTAACAACAGGAGAACAAATCCAGTACATAACATCAACCCTCCCAGGATGCCTCAACAAACAATTTGCTCATGCAACATTCCTCTTACCTTAGTGCCACTCACTGTTTGCTGCTCAGGTTAAAAGAAATCCACACATCACCACCAGTCCAACTCAGAGATAAGCACTTTGAGAGACTCTTCCAGCTGGAGCAATCACAGGGTGAAGAGTAAGCACACCTGCACCCAAACCCCTCACCATGGTTGTGGCTTATGGTCCAAACAGTCTCAACTCCTCAGAGGTGCTTGCATGACAGCTGTAAACCTGCCTTGGTAGCTGTGATATATTAGTAAGACATGCAGATTTGACTGCTTCCAGGAGATGGGAATTTAACACCAGCCTTCTACATACTGGTTAGGTATTCTCAGTTAGGCTAGGCCATAAAAGAAAGGGGGTTGCAATTTCCATTTATTCTGCTGTGTATATTTTAAAGGTTGCCTTTTGAAAGCAAAACCAGGCTTATTTTCTCACTGGGTCCTTACCAAGCCAATGGTATTAATCACAATTCTTCCTACAAGATGGCATTCCTCATCTTAATTCCATGAAGAAAGCGATGTGCTGCCATGCTTCCAAGCTTAAAAATGAACAGAGAGTTCAAAGGAGGGCATCTTTTTTCAAGAACAGTGTGATCACCTTCCTTGTTATATGAGCAGTTGCAACACTGAAGGATTACCACAGCAATATGGGGAAGTTCAATACTTATTCCTGCCATCAATAAATTCCCTTGCAAGGGACGCCTCTAGAGTACAGCTCTTTGGTTTCCTTCCACTGAAATGGTTCTTCCATTTCAGTGTTACTACCAACGTACTGGGATATTTCTTCTCCTGATGTCATCTTTAACCTTTGCTGAAGGTGGAAAGATCCTGGTGGTACCTCAGGATGGAAGTCACTGGCTCAGCATGCGCCCAGTAGTGGAGAAACTTCAGCAAAATGGACATGAAGTTGTTGTGGTTGTACCATCAACAAGTTTGCATATGAAGCCAAAGGAGCCTCAGAATTATACAGTGAAAGTATATCCAATGCCTTACCAAGAGGACCATTTAGCTGCGGTGCTCAAATCCTTCATTGATGCCCATGTTATTGAACAATCTCTTTTGAATATCATTATTACAACGTACCAAAGCACCATAGAAATATCCAAGTTGTTTTTCAGCAACTGTAAGAGCCTCTTGCACAACAAAGACATGATGCAGTATCTGAGAGAGAGCAAATTTGAGGTAGTTTTATCGGATCCAACTCAGATGTGCGGACCCATAATTGCTGAGCTGCTTTCAATTCCTTCCATCTACTTTCTGCGAGGACTTCCTTGTGGTACAGATTCTGATGCCACCCAGTGCCCAAACCCTCTTTCCTACATCCCCAGGCTCTTCGTCAATAATTCAGATAACATGATATTTACTCAACGTGTGAAGAACGTGCTGGTCCGTATGCTGGAGTTGGTTTACTGTAAGCCTTTCTTTGCTCAATTTGAAGAACTTGCAAGTGAGTTTTTCCAAAAGCGAGTGACAACTGTGGACCTTCTAAGCCGTGGATCTGTTTGGCTGATGAGATATGACTTTGTGTTTGAGTTCCCGAGACCAGTGATGCCCAACATGGTTTTTATTGGAGGGATAAACTGTAATGAGAAGAAAAAGCTCTCTCAGGTATTAAACTTCATCTTGTTTTTATTGAAAAGGCAAGAACAGAAATGTTTAAGCATCCTTACATCAAAACCTAACTGGCAACCCCTTGGTATTTAAAGATAGAAAGCTAATAAGGAATCCTGCCTAATGCAGAAATGTTATTTCCTAGTATCCAGCAGTCAGATGATATCATATCCTGGAAAACCTAAGCCTCTTAAGAGATGAGAATTTAAGTGAACGTAACTTTTATGCAAATAATAAGCTTTCTTGTTGAACTGAAGCTCACCCCAACTGTGGTGAGATGCAAATTTTCTTCCCCAACAGAAGCCAGATTTGTTAGCTTCCATTTCATCTCAGTTTCTTATGCCATATCCATCCTTGGAAGAGCTGTCCTTGCAACCAAAGCCAGTCTTGGAAGACTTGGCTATATTGCTCTGGAAAAGTAGCCTGAGGAACACCCACACTTACAGTCTGCTCTCTGTCTGCCACATGGTGTCCTCCTTTCCCAGCTCTCTCATGGGCTGTCCATTCATACCTCCGTATACTCCTTCTCCTTTCACCCACATCGAAGGTTTTAGGACTTCAGATTTTACCTGTTCATCTTCTAGCTAGTTCTTTTTCTGTCACATCCATCTGCCAGATTGATTCATTTACACCTATGTCGAGGAGTCAGTATCTAACCCCCAAATTGTATCCTTCCCTTCTTTTATTGGTTATTTAACCAGGTTTTAAGCTTTCCTGGGCATGGATGTCTTCTGTTAATTCCCATCGAGTTTTTGCATACCAACCAGGTCTTTGAATCAGATACAGCATATCCTATAGCAGATTAAAAGGAGGAAAGGCATATTCAAGTATTACAAATTGTGAGTATCCCTAAAACAGAGTACTGTGGAAGAAAGCCCTAATACCCTCCGCTTTTGTCCAGGTAAGTGTGTTTAGTGCTGGTGCTGGAAGTGGCAGAGCCAATCCTCTTACCAGAACAGTCTGTGGTGCTACTTGGTTCACTCTAGTTGTTCAATTGAAGGACAAGGAGTAGCAGTTGCTCACAAGGCATCTTTCAAAAGGACATGGAGTCAGGAGTGGGCAAGTGTGCAAGGCCAGGTTGGATGGGGCTTGGAGCAACCTGCTCTAGTGGAAGGTGTCCCTGCCCATGGCAGGGGGTTGGAACTGGATGAGCTTTAAGGACCCTTCCAACACAAACCAGGTTGTGATTCTGTGAGTCTATGGTTGCTGATTGGATATTAAAGACAACACAGATGTCTGTAAATGGCCTACATGAGACATGCATGACTGTCTTGCTTCATCTGTCAATGTAGCTTGAAAGCATCTTCTTCTAGTGTTCATTTGAGAGCTTTTTCAGAGGTTATGAGCAAGAGGCCTGTTTCTGTGCATCACCTTCTCCTGAGCTGTTTGAAAATGTCCATTCAGTCAAATCTATGTTGTAAATTATGGATATGGCGACAGCGTAGGCGATGAATCTGGCTGCTCTTTTTGGAGGGCAGGTTCTCATTAAGGTCAAAACTTTCCAACCAGACTTGAAGATAAGCTTGCAGAAGCTGCATGTGAAAGCAAGCTCCACGGGTGATGTAGAGCCCTGAATGTCCTGGAGGCACAAATTGTATCCCAAAGGCACCTGCCCAATCACCTGCTTATAAACTTTTATGGTGAGAGATTATCACCAACATAAAACCCCAGCAGTTTACAGCTGGAGAAGGACCTGGACCCGCAGAGTTCATGAACTCTCTCAGTCATGAACTGAACTGACATTGGCCATGAACTTGTGAGTTCATGAATTGGAAACGTGTTGTGAGTTTATGTTATCTCAGGTACAACGTGAACTGCTATTGTGCAACTTAGTTTTATATCCAGTAGGATAAGAGGTTAGATGGGAGGGATACGTAGAGGTGGGGGAAGATGTTCTGTTGGCTACTTATTGTCCAAAAAATAGATGTTTGCATCAATGAAAAAAAGAAGTCATTTTCCTCAGTTGTACCAACTGGTTTGGGTTATTAAAAAGAAAAAAGGCAAGAAATAGAACTAAGGTACCTTAACATTGCTTTCTCATATTTATCTCTCTTTACTGTAAGTTATGTTTCACTGTACAACCTGCCTCAGCTTCATTAGGAAAGAAAATACTTAGTAAAAAATACCAACTTACTACACTTGGTGACAACTCTGTCAGGCGTCAGCCTTCAGTGTCAGCCATCTCTTCCTTTCAAAACAGAAGAGATGGAAGAAATTGAATACTGGAGGGAAAAGAGCCGTTTGAGTGTGCTCTTTGTAGACCCACTACTACCATATGGGGTCAGCAGGGCTTCTGGGCATCCACTCTGTGTATGCATTTCCTTCATGGATCCCCATGCACCTTAGAGCACATTGTCAGTATATGTCAGCAAAAGTTGCTGGGTTGCTAAAGGTAAGAAGTGTCATAAGGCTGAGGTCCTACTGTGAGAAGAAGAAGGCTGAGATATTGAGCTGTAGTTTCAGCTTGCCTGAGCCAAGCTTACAATAGGAGACACACCTTTGCTGTGCTCGTGCATTTTGAAGTGCAAACATCATCTCATCTTTTACAATCATTACTCACCGATGGTGACTTCATTGCATGTGATCTTGTGAGCACCCGAAAGGTGGATGCAAGTCGAAAGGGCAGAGGTATGATAAGAAAGCGCTGCCAAGTGGGGTGTTTGCGAGGGTGGAGCACAGCTACAAAAGCTTGTGAACTCCTGCTGAGCTCTCTTGTGTGTGGGTTCCTATCCATCCAACCTGCAACATGCTGGTGGCAGTGCTGCTCCTCTTCTTGTGCTGCCTGAGTCCTGCCACTGCTGGGAAGATCCTGGTAATCCCTATGGAGGGCAGCCACTGGCTCAGTATGAAGGAAGTGCTGGCCGAGCTGAACAAGAAAGGGCATGAAATAGTTGTTATGGCACCAGAGAGCAAAATGTTGATAGATTCCTCGGGGACATATGAAATGAAAACTTATCCTGTACCTTTCAAAAAGGAAGAGATGGAAGAAAGTTTGCACTCCATGACTGCAGATGCTTTTAGCAACCAACCTTTCCTGACCAGGTTTATGAATATGTGGAATAACTTCAAGAAGAGCTCTGCCATGTTTCAAGCTTCCTGCAGTTTCTTACTGTACAACAAAGAGCTGATGAAATACATTGAAGAAAGTAAATTCGATGTCGTCTTTACAGATCCTCTGACACCCTGTGGACAGATAATTGCTTTGAACTTTTCTATCCCTACTGTTTTCTTCTTGCGGGGCGTCCCATGCGCTATAGACATTCAGGCTGCTCATGCACCAGACCCACCATCTTATGTCCCACGCCTATTCTCACAAAATACAGACCACATGACATTCTCTCAGAGAGTGAAGAACTTCCTGATAAGCCTTTCAGAGACTTTCACCTGCAGTGTGGCCTTTTCAGGATTCGAAAGCCTGGCCTCAGACTTCCTCCAAAAGCCAATGACAATGACGCAGCTTTTAAGTCATGGATCTGTTTGGCTGAAAAGACTTGACTTTGTCTTTGACTATCCCATGCCTATAATGCCCAATATGATTTTCATTGGAGGCATAAACTGCGGACAGAGGAAACCATTATCTCAGGTCAGTGACTGATTGGTAACAAGGGAAGAGGTGTGGCAGCCATCCATACATGATCTGAGTGAGGTTTAATGGTGTGTTTGATATGGATGTTTCTTACCTAAAGACATAATTTAGAGTAACACTTTCTTTATAGTAAATCTACATGAGAAACAGACCAGGAGAGCAGGATGGGATTCCACCTCCTTTCCTTAGGTCTGCTCAGCATGGGGATTTTGTTCAGTGAGGGGATCATGTGCTATGTTGTGTTTAATTCCAGCTGAAGCCAAAGGCTAATATGTTGTAGTGAAGGTTGGTCTAACAGATTCCATCACAAAACCTGGACAGCTGAATTCTCAACTGCCTTTTTAGGAGATGTCCGGTTTGGATAGGGAAACATTGCTGGGTGGTTGCTTGGGCGTCTAAAGGCATGCATGTTAGCTTGTTGGTGCTCATGGTGTCTGTTAGGTTGCTGCTGCATGTGATGCCTATTCTTGCTTGCTTGCGCTGTAAGTAAAACAGCCTCACGTGAAGCCAGAGATTAAGTGGAAAAGAGATACAGGAGGAGACAGCTCTCCTCAGCAAATGATGACTCTGAAGTTAGTGTCATCCAGCAGTTTCAGCAATAAATCACATTGTTTCCTAGAAAGGATAAGGTTTTATCCTTTGTGATTGTTACTTAAAAACAGACAGTCTCTCCTCTATTCTTCCCTTGAAATTCTTTCACTTGCCAGCCTTCCCTGAGTCTTGGGGAATGGATTCCTCCTGCCTATCACCACCCTTCCCCTTCCGCCAGATTCAGAGGCCTTTGTGAAGATGAATGAGTGAAGAATAGGTTTGCATTTCACAAGCTTGGCACATCTTGCCATCAACCCCCCACATGGCCACTTTTATCAGGGCAGTGCTTTTTCCTATCTGTTCTCTCCATCAGAGCTGCTTAATGGCTCCTCAGGGACAAACCCAGGCAGAAGCTCTGGGAAAGCAGAATTCTGCCTTTAGGCAAGGGCATGTAGCAGCTCCAGCTTCAAATCAGCCTCTCCTCTAAAGACGAAGCTCACCCTCACTCTCATCTTGCTCAGGAGCTAGAAATCATAGTCCAGGAACAGTAATTATTGCAGAAGTATTGATTCTTCAGTCCTGATTTCTTCTTGTCTTCAGACTGTGCCTCTGAATCACACAGTTACATCGTAGGGCAGAAGGAAATCCTGTGGTTTGACAAGTTTATCACAAGTACTTGTTAACTGCTCAGACATGGGATCTTCCTTGTAGCTTTTCATCTGAAGTAGTATCAGCACCTCTTCCATTTAGAAACAGTTCCTGGCCTGGAACAAGAGGGCTGTTCCTGGCTCCTTCTGTCCAATCTTTCCTGTATTTAATTAGGTACAGGGGGAACTGAGTGGCCTTTCCTTCCCATTGCTCCTGGAAGAAGAAAATAAATGATTGAGAGATGAGTCAGGATAAGAACAAAGTAATGTCATGGATGACAGCATGGATTCGGTGGCTTCCCTTTGCTGATGCAAGCCTCTGCTGCAGTGTTACTTACTGCTATAAATTGCTGCCTGGTGTTATACCTGGCCCCAGTGCTGAGCTATGTAAATCACAACAGCTGAGGTATGTAAATCACAGAGTGTCCTCCATAGGATTTGCAGAGATAACGTGCTGTGTAGTGGCATCACTTTTTAATGTTAAATGTAAACTCACAGGCATTTCAGAACAGTCGTCTCTGGAGACACCCAAATCCTGCCTGGATGCATTCCTTGGCAGGGTCTTCAAACAGATGATCTCCAGAGGTCTCTTCCAACCCTAATGATCCTGTGAAAAGAAGGAAAGCAAGAAAGCATTGTAATAGCTGCTTTCAGCAAGCCCAGTTACTTCCAAGTGCCAGCACTCTTCAAAGAACAGGGATTTCTTCTTTCAAAGTCTGCTTTTATTATCAGTCTCATATCAATCAGCACAGAGAATCAATCTGAAAGGAATCCATTCCCATGGGAGCCTCAGACAAAGCCCAGTTCTGCCCAATCCACATTGAGTTATCAGGTCCCTTAAATGATTCATCAATGCCTTGTGATTCATCAATGCCAACTGGTGGCTGGTTTTGCTGGAAAAGCTGGATCGTTAAGGAGGAATGTGAGAATCTGGCAGGGGGCTCTTGGTCTACTTAAAATGCGTTAGGCCAGTGCAGATGAACAGACTTTGGATTTCTAGGAACATGGCTCATGTAAGTGAATACAGTTCCTTAGTGTCTACGGGGGTTTTGGGTTTCCTGTCTCTGTTTTGCTTGACCAGTGGTGGGAAGCTGTTGGTGGTGCCCATGGATGGGAGTCCCTGGCTCAGCATGCGCTCACTGCTGGCAGCACTCAGCCAGAAACAGCACCACATTGTCACTGTCGTACCAGAAGTAAACTTGAACATGAAGGCATCTGAATATTACGCTCTCAAAACGTACCTAGTGCCTTCAACTGGGGCAGAACTGGGAGCAAGGATGCGTGCATTTGCAAAGGATCTTTGTGAGAGAAGACCTTTTCTTCACAGAATTACTGCACTTTATGAAAAGGCTCAAGTCATCTCCGAGCTCTACGTCTCCTCCTGTAGCAGTTTACTGCACAACAAGGATCTGAGGCAGTCTCTGGAAGGGAGCAAATTTGATGCTGTTCTCACGGATCCTGTTGTACCATGTGGACAAATACTGGCTCTGCATCTCTCTATACCATCTGCTTTCTTTCTACGGGGAGTCCCCTGCAGTTTTGATTTGCAGGCTACTCAGTGTCCAGACCCACCTTCCTATGTCCCAAGAACATTTACAGACAACTCAGACCACATGACGTTTATCCAGCGTGTGGAAAACTTTCTTCTAAAGTCATCAGAATCCTTTCTTTGCAATTTTGCCTATTAACCATTTGAACTTCTGGCCTCAGATGTCCTTCACAGAGCAGTAACAATGAAGGAGCTCTTAAGCCATGGATACATTTGGCTTAAAAGAATGGATTTTGGTTTTGAGTATCCCATGCCACTGATGCCCAACATAGTTTTTATTGGAGGTATTAACTGGGGAAAGAAAAGCCATTATCTCAGGTCAGTGACTTCCTTGATAAAATATATTCCTGGAAGGGAGAATGCTGTTTGCAAAGGCTCTCTGCGTGTATGAGTTTGTGGGATTTATATGCGCAGTAAGTTACACCATAAAGACAAAGAAAATAGGTGAAAAACTGAGTTGATTTGAATTCTCTCCCACTCCTGCAGCTACTTATCTGTAGCATTAGCAGGATCCAAGTGGTTTCGCTTACACACTTGTTTCCTTTGGGCTAGGTGGAAGTAGTTCATCGCTGCACTCTTGCAAACAAGGCACACACACACCAGTGAGGGTGATCCCTGTCCTACTGTCTCCTGCTGGTGTTTGCCAGAGCAGTACCGTGAACTCAAACCATTTAGTTTACTGTCACAACTGATTTTTAAAAACAATTAATCCTTTCAGTTAATAGAACCAGCCTTTCATAATTTAGAATCATTGAATCCCAGACTGGTTTGGGTTGGAAAGGACCTTAAAGTTCATCCAGCTCTAACCCCCTGCCATGGGCAGGGACACCTTCCACTAGAGCAGGTTGCTCCAAGCCTCTGTGTCCAACCTGGCCTTGAACATTGCCAGGGATGGGGCAGCCACAGCTTCTCTGGGCACCTTGTGCCAGCGCCTCAGCACCCTCACAGGGAAGAGTTTCTGCCTAAGATCTAACCTGAACTTTCCCAGTTTCAGTTTGAACCCATCACCCCTTGTCCTGTCGCTACAGTCCCTGATGAAGAGTCCCTCTCTGAAACAGTGTCATAATGCACCAGTCAGCAGCTGATGTGCTGGTTGCTCTGTCAGTCTAAGGCTTATCCTTTCACCACATGGATTTTCTGCATAACTGTTGGAGGTTTTCATAGCTGCTGGCCAGCTCGGAGCGTCTGTAATAGCTACACTGCCTTCTGAGAAGTTTCCTTACAAAGGGTTTACCTAGAGCTCCAGTAGTGTAAAATGGCCTTAAAATAATTCAACCTCCATACTAAATTATCCTATCATCAAATTATGACTTCTGTGCAGGACTCGTCATAATTAGGGCTGCTTTTCACAGATTATCATTTCATGCATTCCATGCATTAATGTTGTTTGCTTTCATGACCCTGGGGCTGATCCAGAGTGGTGTTTCCGAGTTGCTAATCCAGATTTAAATATAGCTGGCAAAAAACCATTCCCTTGTCCTTCCTCTTTCCAAGCCCTACTTCATCCCTCCAAAAAGAGGCCTCTCAGGGAAACGAACTCTGAGAGCCAGATCTCCATTTTCATAACAGTGTCAAGATAGAAAACTGACAAAGAAACCAGACCTTTTCCCATATGAAGTGTTCATATCTTTCTGATCTTTCGCATATAGAAAATGATTTGGACAGGCAGAAGAGGAGGAATTTTCTTATGCTGAAAATTCTTGTGTGGCAAATTAGTTGTCTGT
The DNA here is from genome assembly GCF_004027225.2 of Strigops habroptila. Taxonomy (NCBI): domain Eukaryota; kingdom Metazoa; phylum Chordata; class Aves; order Psittaciformes; family Psittacidae; genus Strigops; species Strigops habroptila. The sequence continues at coordinate 5,505,505 of NC_044281.2, forward strand.
TACTTGCCCATCACACGGCAAGTAAGGCTAAAGATCACCCAGATTAAGGCCAGCACAGATTGCTTCAAAAACGTGGAGCTGGGAATATTCTTTCTGGGCAGCACTCACCCCGTTTCTGCAGAGACGTCCCCTGGTGCTTAGTGCTCAACCGCAAGCCACAGCAATGCTGGTTCTGCTCCTGTTGTGCTCAATCAGGTATTTTGAAGAGAGTAAGTTTGATGTTGTTTTTACAGACCTTGTAGGCAGATACTGGTGGAACATCTTTCAGTTCCTTCTGTGGTTTTCGGAGTTTTTTTTATGAGACTGCATGGGCTTTCTGCAGTGTGCAAAGAAACTAATCCTGGACAACCTAAATTAGTTTCTCTGTGATTTTGTCTTTTAACCATACACAAAACTGGCTTCTGAGTTCCCCCACTGTGCTGTTACGGTGTAGACAGTGCACCTTAACAGAAACAGATCCCATCTGGTGTATCTACCCCACACCACCAGCACGCGGACTGGGCTGGAACGAAGCACTTATTATGCAGCCTTTTGTCAAGCCAATGATTATACATTTACCACACAGCAAATACCTGAAGGATCAAAAGTTAGGCTGTAGCACAGATTGCTTAAAAGCGTGGAGCTGGTGCTGTTGCTTCAGTGCTGCCAGCGGCTTGCTTTCTGGGTAGCGCTCAGCACGTATCTGGAGAAATGGGCCCGGCTCCTCCACGAGTCCTGATGATGCTACTTCTGCTCCTATCCGTGCTCAGTTTGGCTGCTGGTGGGAAGCTGCTGGTGTTGCCAGTGGATGGCAGTCATTGGCTCAGCATGCGGGAAATGTTGGACAGTCTCAGGCAGAAGGAACATGAAATAGTCGTCGTTGCACCTGAAATCAGTTTATACATAAAGCCCGCAAAGAGTTTTATTATGAAAATGTACCCAGTTCCCTTCACACAGGAAGAGATGGATGGAAGCTTCCAAGCGCTTTCGCAGGATGTATTTGAAGAAGGATCTTTCCTGGAAAGAGTTATTAGAATGTACCAACGGACAAAAGAAACCTCTGCCATGCTCCTGTCCAGCTGTAAACACCTACTGTACAACAAAGAGCTTATCAGGTATCTTGAGGAGAGTAAGTTTGATGCCGTCCTTACAAACCCTATACTACCCTGTGGGCAGATAGTGGCGGAGCGTCTCTCACTTCCTTCAGTGTTTCTCTTGCAGCAAATGCCATGTGGTTTAGAATATGAAGCCACCCAGTGTCCCAGTCCCCCTTCTTATGTCCCCAGGATATTCACAGGACATACAGACCACATGAACTTTCTCCAGAGGGTGAAGAATCTAATCTTTGACTTCATAAATTATTTTCTCTGTGATTTTGTCTTCCAACCATATGCCAAACTGGCTTCTGAGGTGCTTGAGCGAGATGTCACTGTGAATGATCTCTTGCGCCAGGCTTCCATTTGGCTCATGAAGCTAGACTTTGTTTTACACTATCCGAAACCACTGATGCCCAACATGATTATGGTTAGTGGAGTAAACTGTGCTCACAAGAAGCTAACTCAGGTGGGTTGTGCTCTGTTTTTTCTTGTCATTCCTGCAGGCTTTGACAGACTCTGAAAAGTTGCCACACAGGTTTTGTTTGAATGGTTTCTTTCCGTGGGTGAGAGTACAAGGATTTCACACTGCTTTTGCTTTGCAAAGAGGTGCCAGTACTGGTTTCAGTGAAGGCATCTGAATATCACAGCATAAAGATGGAGAAAGTGTATATGGAATTAGATCTGGAAACTCCCCACTGATCCTGTGCCTCTGCTCTAAGCCAGCTTTGACATTAGACCAGGTTGCTCAGTAGCCTCTTCACTCCAGGCTCTTGATGTGCAAGGCAGGCGTTCATTTGAGAAGACCTTTGCTCATTCTGTGGTCCAACTTGTCATTGCTGATTTCCTCTATAATCCTGCCTTTTTTTCTTTAAAGAGGATTTTCTATGTTTTGAATTGTCACAGACTCAGAGAACATTCGTTTGGAAGGTCCTTTGCAGGCCTCTCTGCACAGCTCCTTGTCAAAGCATGTCCAGTGAGTTCAGCTTGTTCCATTCTATGTCTTGTCAAGTTTTGAGTATCTCCTATGACCCTTATAGTGAAAACAATATCTTATATCCTATTTATTATTATTATCCTATTGTATCCATTTAAAATTTTCCATGTTGCAGCTTGTGTCTGTTGCCTCTTGTCCTGTCACTGTCAACCTCTTGGAAGAGCGCAGCTTTGTCTTCTTTATGCCCTCCTGCTAAGGGAGCTGAAGACAGCAATAAGATCTGTTATCTTTCTCTTCTTAATCCTAAGCAAGCCCATCTTTCTCAGCCCCTTTTTGTACATCACAGTCCCCAGAACCTAACCATCTCTCTGGCTTTTGCTGGACTTGCTTCAGTACATCAATGTCTGTCTTTATACTGGAAAGCCCAAAACATGTCTTATCATGTCTTCACATGTCTCCCAAGTGCTAAAAAGAAGAGAAGGATCACCTCTTTCAATCTGCTTGCTGTACTCTTAGTTGTATAGCCCAGGATGCTGTTGTGTGTGAGGGCACACACTCAGTACCACTCACATTCAACTCTTTGTCTACAAAGGCCCTGGGTCATTTTCTGCGGAGCTGCTGTCTGTCCAGCTGGAGTGCAGCTTGTCCTGTGCCAGGGGGTTATCCCATTCTAGCAGCAGAAGTTTGCTTTAGCCTTTGCTGACCGCATGACGCTGCTGTTGGCCCATTTCTCCAGCTTTAGAAAGAACTATTCCTCTTAAGTAAGTTTTTCAGATACTGACTTTGCAGAGCAGTGAAATAGGGCTGATTTTTCAGGCAAAGCTGAATCTCATGCAGTAAACATGAAGCCTTTTTAAGAGGATTCAAACTGGCCACTCAGTCTAGAAAAGCAGAGATGGAATAAACCTGATAGCTAAGCCTCTGAAACAGCTATGACAGAGGATCCCTGACAGAGGTGTATGTCCTACAAAGTATAATGAAGCTGAAAGGGGACCCAATATGTGGTTTCTTCCAATACTTCACCTAGGACTGACACTGAAATGTGGTGGCAGCAAGCTTAAAGCTAACAAAAGGGAGTACTTCTTCACACCATCCTCCCCCCAAAAATCTGCCTCTCAGCACCAACAGATTTATTTCATTGTAGACAAACCCTATGCATTTGAAAAGGATTTGGCTGGTTAATAGGAGGTGGTTAATACATTCTGACTGCCAGGGTTTAGAGACTTAAAAGAGGTTATCATAGATTCCCCTAACTGGGAGTACTTGCTGTACCGTTTTCAGCATTGAACCTTGGCACTCAGTTGTGCACTTTAGCTTTACTTTCTCCTGTTAGATATCTCCTTTTCTTGCCTTTGGAATGGGATGAATTGTGGACTTCAGTCTCTGGACTCATATTCATGTGAAAGGGCTTTTGTGTGTTGCTCAAATGCAGTGACTCAACTCTTAAACTCTTCTGAATGCATCCATTACCCTCAAGGAGTTTGTTGTTTTTACCTTTCAATGTTGTTTTATATCATTTTATAATAGTGTTACACAGATAATACATGTCTGGCTGAAATGTTAGAAGAGCTTAAAGACTATGTGAAAGTGACTAAATATCAAACACGAGATTTGAGGGCCTGTTGTATGTTAGCACAGGGTAACATCCGACTGCAACTCTGGGTAGATCTCTGAGTGCATACTGCCACCTCGGGGCGTACGTAATGCTGCACGATAGAGTCCTAGAAGGGTTTGGGTTGGAAGAGACCTTGAAATTCATTTAGTTCCAACCCCCTGCCACGGGCATGGACACCTTCCACTAGAGCAGGTTGCTCCAAGCCCCTGTGTCCAACCTGCCCTTGAACACTGCCAGGGATGGGGCAGCCACAGCTTCTCTGGGCACCCTGTGCCAGTGCCTCAGCACCCTCACCAGGAAGAGCTTCTGCCTAAGAGCTCATCTTAATCTCCTCTCTGGCAGGTTCAAGCCATTCCCCTTGTCCTATCCCTACAGGCCCCTGCCCAAAGCCCCTCTCCAGGTTTCCTGGAGCCCCTTTAGGCACTGGGAGCTGTTCTAAGGTCCCCCCTGAAGGAGCCTTCTCTTCTCCAGGCTGAACCAGCCCAGCTCTCTCAGCCTGTCTCTACCATCACCTTGCTATGCGAGGTCTTTTTCTCTCTGAAACATGAAAATGCACACATAGGTACTGCCGCTAACTCTGTGGCACACAAGAACACCTTCTGTCCACCTCCTCTAGTTTTTGATCTTTTAATGTCACCTCGCTGCCAGCTAGAGGAAAAGGTTTTGCTTAAACAGCCTGTGGAACAGGACTATACTGATGTCTGAAACTCCTTCCTCTTAATGCAGTTTCCTTAGATGTTACAGTCCTTCCTGCTGGCTTGCGAGAATCACTTGCCATTAGTGATTTTTAACATGCCACATGTAGGATATCCTATCAACATGAACCTTTTAGTAACAGTATTAGCCTTAGAATGTGCTTATCACACCCTGGTACCTTTGGCAAAAGTAACCATTTCACGAACCAGATATCCCATCAGTCCTACCTGCTCCAAGACAACTCTTCCAGGCTGCTGCACAGCATGAAGCAACCTAAGGACATTGCTTTGTTTAGAGGCACATACTGTGTTTACTCATTGAGTTTCCATTGCATCATTTGCTGTAAGCAGAAGCAGCCATTATCAAAGGTTTGTCATGGTTCACGGTGAGCGTATATATGACATTTAGCATATATTGATGCTAAATATAGCATTTTTTAGCAATTATTTAAGATATGCTTCCCGTAGTAGTATTTGCGCTTGTGCCGATATGTGAGCGAATACCAGGATGGCATGATTTGGAAGCAGGAATATCAGGCTTTTGTAAATAATCACAAGACTTGCACTACAAGCAGCTGAAGGGTTTCTCTTCAGGAGAGCTTAGGTGAAGTTGACTAAGCTATGGAGCTGCCTAGGTATAGCTTAGCTTGCTCTAAGCATATCACTATAATCATAGTTTCTCTGGGCAACCTGGGCCAGGGCCTCACCACCCTTCAGCCCTTCAACCTAGGTTCTCAAAAATAATTAGGAGCTTAAATCCTATTCAAATCAATCTGATTTGGATATCTAAACAAGTCCTTGGGGTGGGACAGTGTCCCACATCAGCTCACGTCAGCCTCACTGATCACAGGCAAACATTCCAAACTTCAGAGTCAAAAACTTTCTTCTCAAGGTTCAGTCCAAATCTCTCAAACTGCTCTTTGTGTTGCTGATTATGCTATTTACTGCTACCTGGAAAAGTTGGGCTCCACCATCAAGTAGCTATAGGCTGTGGCTGAGTGTTATAAAGAACAAGACTTCCAATATGGTGTGCGTGTGGGAGTTACCTTAAAAGTCTTCTCACAGCACATGCAGGAGCAGCTCAGAAACTCTGTTCTCCCCTTCTTCTGGTAAGCACAGGACACAAGTGTGGGCTTCCCTTGGCTCATACCACAGCCAAGCTTTAACGACTCCTTCTGAAAAGAAACTATTATTAACACCTTTCAAAACTGTTAGGCCTGTAACCTCTCATCTATGAACTCTTGTAGCCCCTCTGCTGCATCATTACTTTCAAAGAGGTGTTTGGCCTCAAGCCACTCACCTGTGAATTCTTATGGCCCCTCTTGAGCAGGAGCTGCATAGTCTGCTGCACCATTGTTTAAATAAAAAGGTCTTTGGTTAATATGTGACTTTGGTGACACCACTGCTGCTTGTGCCAACGCCTGCTTACCATGGAGAACATCCTGTGTGAACTCCAGGCACCTTTCTGAGGTGTAAGAGAAACTTTGGGTCTTTCACGTCAATATTGCAACATGCTCAGTGGCCATAAAAGTAGATTCCTGACTTGAATCTGGCACAGGGCTGCCAAGTGTCAAGTACACAGTGACTCAAAATAACCCCGACCCAGCAAAATCCCTTCACAAACAACTAATCGAAGATCCTGCTAATTGTTCTGAATCATTCAAGATAATTTCAGTGCAAGGAAAATGCATTTTGCTTTATATCCCTTGATAGCACTCTTATCAGTGCTTTTTATCACTATCTAAAACATAATCTTTGAACTTCAACAACCTGTCATAGTAAACATTTTGTAGAGGTAAAGACTAAAGACCGAATATAAATAAGGTACAACTCTTTCTTGTTTTCATATGCTGCTTGGAAGTAAGAAGCAACAATTCATTTCTTTTCCTGCCGATAACCCAGGCCAGTTATGTGGAGGTACCAGATCTACACTGGCTTGTTCTTTTTCTTTCTTTCTGGAGTTTGGCAGAAGGTGGGAAGCTCTTGGTTATGCCTCAGGATGGAAGTCACTGGCTGAGCATGCGTGTGGTTCTGGAGAAACTCTGGGAGAAGGGGCACGAAGTCGTTGCGGTGATTCCTGATGCTGCTTTGCTCCTTAAAAGCTCACAATCTTTTACCATCAAAACATATTCTGTGCCTTACACGCAGGAGTTTGTGGATAACGTCTACAATTCCCTTGGTGAAACGAGTTTTAGAAACCCTTCCCTTCTAGAGAAAATCACATTATTCAGTAATTTATCAGAAGTGACCAACATGTACACTACTTCTTGTCGGCATCTCTTATACAATGAAGAACTCATGAAGTACCTCCGGGACAGCAAATTTGATGCCATTATGATGGATCTGTGTTGCCCTGTGACCAATTATTGCTGAATACCTCTCTATCCCTTCAGTGTACTTCATGCGTGGTCTTCCATGCAATTTAGACTACAAAGCGCCCAGTGTCCAAGTCCTTCTTCTTATGTGCCAAAGACTTTCACATACAGTTCAGATAACATGACATTTGCAGAGCGTGTGAAGAACTTCCTGATGGGGGTTTCAGAGCACGTATTCTGCGACCTGTTCTACTTAAACTACAAGAAATTTAGCTTCTGAGTTTCTTCACAGAGAAGTAACAATGCTGCAACTATTTAGCCAAGCATCCGTTTATCTGATGAGATACGACTTCGTTTTTGAGTATCCGCGCCCACTAATGCCAAACATGATCTATGTTGAGGCATCAACTGTAAGCAGAAGCAGTCATTATCAAGGTTTGTCATGGTTCACCGGTGAGCATATATATGACATTTAGCATATATTGATGCTAAATATAAATTTTTTAGCAATTATTTGAGATATGCTTCCCATAGTAGTATTTGCGCTTGAGCCAATGTGTGAGCGAATACCAGAATGGCATGATTTGGAGGAAGAATCTCAGGGTCTTGTAAATGATCACAAGACTTGCACTACAACCAGCTGAAGGGTTTCTCTTCAGGAGAGCTTAGGTGAAGTTGACTAAGCTATGGAGCTGCCTAGGTATAGCTTAGCTTTTCTAAGCATATCACTATAATCATAGCTTCTGTGGGCAACCTGTGCCAGGGCCTCAACACCCTCACCCACAGGGAAGAACTTCTTCCTAATGTCTCATCTCAATCTACCTTTCATGGAACGTACGCTATACCTAGATAAATACCAAATAATTCTAGATCATATAATTGAATATCCCTAAGAGTTTGAATACTGATTAATTGCAGGAGATTTGATTGGCCTAAACATGGAAATGTGGATTAACTCTGCCGGATATACCCAGGCACTTGCACTGTGCTGTAGAGCCTGATAATGTGCTTGAATACCCCAAAACCAGGGATATGCAAAGACATTAGAGGGAGCTCTTTTGCCTCTGAATTTGTGTAAGAAGCAATGTAAGGAACATATAAGAGGATGATTGGAAAAAGAAGCCTTGGGATTAAGTGCCCCACGCTCCCTCGCCTGGTTTAAGTCTCCCCGGTGGCTCGGTTAAATAGTGCAGATGTCAATGGTTGTTCTGTTTTTCAGACCACAGTGGTGTTGCAACAGCTGGAAGTTATTGCTAAGACTGCACCATCACACATACTCTGCAGGCTCAGGGCTTTCATTTTGATAACGCTATGATGTAGAAAGAAATCTGAAGATAAACCTTATCAACTCACTCTATATCAGATCTCTGTCGGTCATTGCTCTTGGTTAGCTTCTGAGAGCACAAAGTATTCTAAAGGACAGGGTTTTTGTTCCGAGTTTTGTGTCCAATCAGCTGAGCAGACTCAAGGCAGGAGTTGATCATTAACTGGGTGTTAGGGAAAACAGTGATTGCTGGGTCAGGTGTTACCTCCCATTCATGACTTTTGTTCAGCCTTTCAGTGCCACATGCTCCCTCTTGCATTTGAATCCTCTCCTGTTAATTCAAGCATCCAGTGCCCAGTTACTTAAAGCCTTCACTACAATGACAACCCAATCTTTACTCACGAGTAGAAAATTATGCTCATTTCTGCCTACAAAAATTCCAGCCTGTTAAAAATTAAACCCCTCAGTTAAGTTTAAAGCACAAAGTACCCCCCGATTCATTTCTTGTCCCCTGCAGTAGTTTGGCGGCTCTTTAAATCTTTGCTGACAGGGGGATTCCATTCTCTTGCCTCCTGCCTTGTGTTTTTCCTGCTCCTGTGGACCTTTGCTGAGGTGGAAAGCTGTTGGTTATACCTATCGATGGGCAGCCACTGGCTCAGCATGCGGCCGGTTGTGGAGTGGCTCCGACGCAGGGGACACGAGATCGTGGTGCTTGTGCCAGAGATAAACCTGCGGATAGGTTTGTCAGGGCATTATACCATGAAAACATACTCCGTGCCTTACACCAAGGAGTATGTGGAGGCAGAGTTTAAAAAGCTGGGTTTCACACCTTGACCCTTCTCTGAAAAATTCTCCAATTTGGCAAATATCTCATCCTTGGATTCCTGCAAACGTCTCCTGTCTAACAGAGAGCTGATCAAATCCCTTGGAGAAAGCAAATTTGAGGCTGTCTTTATGGATCTTTTTTCCATGTCTCCTCTCCCTTTCTGTACCTCGTGCGGGACTGCCATGCAGCCTGCTACCCTCTTCCACATCCTCCTTCCTACATTCCCAGTTCTTCACTCGCTCTGGTCCTGGGCAACCTCCTCGCTAGCCTGAGCAGTTCCCTGCCTTGCAGCTTCCTTATTCACCATATAGTCTGATCAAAGAATTCCTCCAACGAGAGAGTGCTTGAGCTCTTAAGCCACGCCTCTATTTGGCTCATGAAAATACTTGTGTTTGAGTACCCAGACCCTAATGCCTAACATGTCTTGATCGGAGGCATAAGCTGCACTCAGGAAAAGCATTATCTCAGGTAAGTCTCCTTTTTCCCTTTAGCTCTAACTGCACTGCTTGTTCTCACCATGAGACAGAGCTCCTGGCAGAAAGAACGAGGTGGAAGGAGCTAGGAAAGCAAAACACTTTGCAGCTCTGCATCCTTGTGCAATAACCTCCTCTATAACTACCGAAAGAAGGTTGTAGTGAGGTGGGGTCGGTCTCCCAAGTAGTGACAGAACAAGAGGAAATGGCTTGCGCCAGGGAGGTTAGACTGGAGATTAGGAACAATTCCTTCCCCAAAGGAAGCTGCCTATTTTTTGGTTTGTGTACCAGCTTACAAGACTTGGTGCTAGCTGGGACAATGCAGCAACCACAGTCCTGATGGATTTCTGCAGGAATTCCAGACAGTGAATGGAATCCCCAGCACCCAGCTAGAGATCTGCTTCTTTTGTGTCAAATACTCTGTCCCAAAACTGTATTTTGCTTGAACTATGCCAAACATCCTAAATATGGCATATTTGCCACTTTCCACTAAGAAATCTTCCTCATTCTTAGTGCTTTCTCTTATTCTCAGGTATTTCAGAGATGTGGCGTGTGGCACCCTCCAAGAAGAGCAGATGCTAGTTAAAAAGACTACTAAACCAAGGTTATTTTAGGTGATTTTCTATTCCCAAAGCAGGGCTGCAAAACATTCCCTAAAATTAGTGGCACTTCTGAGCAGGAAGTCGGACCTTGGCACACAAAAGCACTCCAAGAACAGAGTAACACTGATGTGACTGGTCCCACAGAATATAAATAGGGCTAAACAGGCCTTGGAAGAGCTCAATGTGTTCCACTGCATCCGGAAGTGCAGGAAGCAAGTCACCCACTGCCCAAAGAATTCAGTATGAACAGCACATTTGTAATGTGGGGAGGATTTTGCAGTTCCCAGATGTCTGGGAGTTTATACAGAACCAAGTTGAGAGTTCCCAACCAGGCATCTAATGGAGATGGAGAGCATGTTTTCAGAGAAATCTAGTAAGAGAGAACTAAGCCCTGAAATGAGAGTTACAATTCATCTTTGCCCCCAGGAGAGCATCAGGTCTGCTCTTCAGGGTGCAGCTATCACCAAACCTTCAATGGCTCCTTCTGTTTGGGATCCAGTCTCAAATGAAGAGCCAGGGCACTCATAAACAAAGAGAGTCACTCTCGGTTATCCCCTTTCAGACCCTAAAGGTGAAATTTCAACAGACTTACAAGAACATTTAGTTCATTTTAGTGCACCCATTTAACTCTGAGGCCTGCAACAATTCCCTCTGGTTTTCTTTCCTTCCTGGCTTTACCAAATAGTTCTCAATGGCAAAGGATGCTCTAGCCTTTGGCTGGTTTTATGCTTCATTAGAATCCTTCTGTTCTTGGATTCAAGTGACACATCTAGTCCTTCTATTAGTTAAACCAACCAACCAAAACAGATTAAAAACCTGGCAGTGGTTCAATATTGCCATACTCAAAGCAGACCCAGTAAATCAAATATTAGAAGTTACAGCTATCTGCTACCAGAACACCTTTAAAACCAATCTTCATTCTCTCTTGCAGCTGCATGGTCTGAAAAGAAGAATATTAGCTCTAAATCGAGAGCATGTGATTGCAATAAATGGGAAAATAAACCACAGTGTAGTTACCTGGGCATTGGTTGCCAGGAAAAGCCTGATGATGACTTCATCTCCTGAACTGCTCCAGCATCTTTTTTGCTGCACAGACACTGATGTCTTGGAGCAGGCAGACTTTGCTACAGGACTGGTTTAAAGTCAATCTTTTCTCATGTCCCTCCTGAGTCCCGGTTCAGGCTACAAATCTGCAAACACTCAGGCACCTCCTGAACTTTGTTCAGCCACATGTGCCCATTCATTTTTTCCCTGGGACTCATTTTCATACAGAACCATATAATCTCAGCCTGGCTTGGGTTCGAAGGGACCTTAAAGCTCATCCAGCTCTAACCCCCTGCCACGGGGAGGGACACCTTCCACTAGAGCAGGTTGCTCCAAGCCCCTGTGTCCAACCTGGTCTTGAACACTGCCAGGGATGGGGCAGCCACAGCTTCTCTGGGAAAAGTCTGTGCCAGCGCCTCAGCACCCTCACAGGGAAGAGCTTCTGCCTAAGATCTAACCTGAACTTTCCCTGTTGCAGTTTGGACCCATTACCCCTTGTCCTATCACAACAGTCCCTGATGAAGAGTCTCTCCATGCATCCTTGTAGCCCCCTTCGGTACTGGAAGCTGAACCAATGCCTCCATGCAGCTTCTCCTGGCTGAACAGAATGTGGATATATAGAGAGATATATGTAGAGATAGGTAGAGAATATAGATAACTAATTTTCCTGATCAACTTTTTGTTGTGTTGACTGCTTATTTTCTTGCCTTTCCTGACAGTTTTGTGGGAACGTGACAGAACTTAAGGCATATGACATGAAAAGGACTTTGACTAAGGATGTGCTTTGTGTTGGCAGGAATTTGAAGCTATTGTGAATGCCTCTGGAGAACATGGCATCGTTGTCTTCTCCCTGGGCTCCATGGTCTCTGAGATTCCTATAAAGAAAGCCAAAGAAATTGCAGATGCCTTGGGAACAGTCCCTCAAACGGTATGGTTTCCCTCTTCTCCTTCCAGCACAGCAATCCAACATGGTTTCCAAACACAGTACATGATTACCTTCAGCTTTCAGTGGGCTTGGTCCTCCCTTCTTTCTCCTGCTCCCTGATGCCACAAGAAAATATCACCCAGCTATTCTGCACAACAAAATGGGGTTTATGCACCATGGATGTTTTCAGCTGTGCTTTTCAAACCCACTGAGGAGCACCAAGAGGCCACTTGCTGAGAACTGACATTTTGCTTACTTCTTTTGCAAGGTTTTGTGGCGATACACAGGACAGGTGCCCCCCAACCTGCCCAAGAACGTAAAGCTCGTCAAATGGCTGCCCCAGAATGACCTTCTAGGTAGGTATGAGGTACCTTGAGTGATACCAGCATGTTGCTTTGAATCCCATACTGCTGCTGTAAGGCACCATTAGCATCATCTCTACTAACTCCCTGTATCGCTGTGGGTCACAGGTCTTCCTTAATAACCTTTGCTGTTTGAAACAGAGCTTGTCTCTTAGAAATTTATCTGATTGCACCTTCAAAAGCGTTGACTTATGAAAGAACTCTGTTTGGAACATTGTGCCAACACTTGACTCCCCTTAATGTCAAAAATGGAGATCTTTACCTCTGACTAGCCTGCAGTCCTAAGTCATGATGCACACGACAACCCAAAGTTCTTGACTGACACCTACCAGTGCCATTTTTTGTGGCAGTTTTTCCCTAAGAATGTGTTACTGTGACTTCCTAAGTCAAAGAACTGAGCAACTTTTTCTTTCCTCCACAGCTCACCCTAAGACTCGTGCCTTTATTACCCACGGAGGCTCCCATGGCATTTACGAGGGCATATGCAATGCAGTGCCAATGGTGCTAATGCCTTTGTTTGGAGACCAGATGGACAACGCCAAGCGAGTAGAGTCGTGGGGAGCAGGACTGACACTGAACATACTTGAAATGACTACAAAGGACATATCCACTGCTCTGCAAACAGTTATTAATGACAAAAAGTCAGTAATAGAAACACAGCCTTTCCCCTTCTACTCTTGTGTAACACCAGCATGCCAGCTTCCAGCTTAACAGAATGTTAATCTGTTCTTGTATGCCTTCTTATATCAAAGTTACATCACTGAGAGGCTGATATGCTGGCCCTGGGTTAACCTCATCCTGCCCCTTTAACAGCACTCTCCTTCTCAATGCCCAGGAATAGAAGCATTAATTGACAAGAACCAGCTGATATGACAGGATTCGGTTATCAGAGAAGATGGGGTATACATGCAATGGAAGAATGCAAGTTGGCAAAAGATGAGCACAAAGCCAAAATGACCAGGCAGTGATGTAGAGGGCTTTCATCCAACATGGCAGAAAAGGCAATTGGGAAGGGAGATGTGGCAAACTGGTTTTGTTCCCCAAATTGGTGGTGTTGTGAGCCAGTGGGGAGCCTGAAAACATTGAAAGGCTCAGCTGCCTGGCTGATGTTCTTTGCATGAGGCTCTCCCAGAGATGCTGTCTGCGCAGCAGCAGCAGCAAGAAGAAGGAGGCAACTGGCGGTGCCTCAGTGTAGTTCAGAGGCTGTGCTACAGCAGGAAGCATTGTCTTCCAGCTGGCAGGGTTTATTAAACAGACCTCATTCCTTTTACAGACTGGCTTTCTCAGTCATATCCCCTCCCAGTGCTCATATGAGCACAGTGAGCTGCTGCCTGGCTTGGCAAAGCTGGACAATTCCAGCATAGAGCTGAAGAAACATGCAAGAGTATGCTGAGGCAGTACAGGGAACTACTCTAGACACCATAGTAATAGTCAGCATGCCCAAGGTCTTTTAAGGCATCATGGTGAAGGGGAGCTTCAAGACCCTCCTGCCATAGGCAAGGGGGTTGCAACTAGGTTATGTTAAAGTCCTTGCCAACCATACCCATTCTGTGATTCTATGGTATACCTCCTTTTCCCTGCTTCTCTGAAAGGGAAGGGCTTCTCAGTAATTCGCAGTACTTGGCAGTACTTGGCTCTGAGGTCTTCTCAGTACTTGGCATCCTCTTCCCCATCATGTTTCCAAGAAATGTCACCTTATTGCTATTGCTTCCTAACCAGCACTCTTAAAGCAATGAATACAACAGTAGTAATAATAATAATTAATAATAATAAGAAGAAGAATGCACCTTGATCTTGAAAAACTGAAGGCTTTTCTATACCCAGTCACATTTCAACCAGATGCCTTCACCCCAGAGATTTTGACGACAGCTCAAACTAAGCTTTTACTTTTCCTCTTTCCTAAAACCTTTCCCTCTGTTTTTGCCATTGAAGGCACCACTTTTCTAGGGCCGCATCCTTCTTATGGGGAAGGTGGGATGGTGGGGAAACACCACCACAGAAGTTCCCAGCGGGCTATGAGTCAAATGACAGCGTGTCCCTTTCCTCTGGGGTCACAGTCTCAGAAGCATAAGTCATTGGAACCACTGAACATCTTGTCTTGACAGGTACAAAGAGAACATCAAGCGTCTCTCAGACCTTCACCTCGACAGGCCCATCCACCCCATGGACCTGGCTGTGCACTGGGTAGAATTTGTAATGAGACACAAAGGAGCCCCACACCTCCGACCTGCTGCTCATGACCTGAACTGGATCCAGTACCACTCCCTGGATGTCTTCGCCTTCCTCCTCATCGTGGCCCTCCTCTCCCTCTTCATTTCTCTGAAGTGCTGCCTGTTCTGCTGCCGCAGGTGCTTCTCTAAGAAGGGAAGAATAGGAAAGCCAACCAAATCCAAGTCCCACTAGCAGGTGAAACCAATGGTAGGAGATAAGCCTCTGCTCCAGACCAGATGATCAGAGAACATCCCAAATTTCACTGACTGCTGGCTTTTGGTCAAGAAATAAGAGTTCCTTTAAATTAGCATCATGGGAAGGGTTGTTTCACTGGTATAATTGTTGCCTTTAATTAAGAATTGGTTGTTAAAATTACTTTGTGTAGGAGTGCTTCAGTCACTTGGGAAGATATCAGTGTGAAGTCCAAGGCTCCTGGCTTCCACATCTTGGTGTAGAGAGGACTCACGTTGACTTCTTTTTTTTACCTCTATATGCAATGGAGAGATATATATACAGGGATTTCATAAGACTTTGCTTCAAGGGCTTTAGGAGAACCATTTGCTCTAGTTTAAGGCTGTCAGGTTTACCAAGCACTTTGAAACCTTTGTGTAGCTGCTGTTGTAGAAGAGGCAAATGTTATACACTGACAATACGTGTCACATAAGCCAGCTAAATGCACATCTTCCATGGGTTTTGTGTGTGCTTACAATCCCCTGAACAAAACTAAGGTTTTGGCAGGGAAGTCATTGTAAAGCCACTGGTGTTTCACCCAAGCTCCCCATCAGGCAGAGTGCTGTATCTGGAGCTTACCTGTTGGGTGATCAGAGCTTTGTAAGCATTGTTTATAAAACCCAATTGATGTACTTGTTGTAAGTGTTGCTCAGGTAAAGACCCAAAGCCCAGCCTTACAAATAAATCACCAGTTCTAACAATAATGGCTCTTGTGTTTTCCAACTTGAGAGATATGGGGCTGCAGAAGGGAAAGCTTGTTCAATCATGGGGAGAGAGCTAGAGAAGCCTCACGGTGTGGAAGCTACCTCGATGCACAAAAGCCAGTTCTCAGCATCACTGCTTGGTGACTTGGTCCTTGCTGAGAGGTTACATCTTGAGGCTGCCACAGTTCCTACTGCTAAAAAAATTAGAAAAGACCTTAAAGCTACTAGTGAGGGCTCAAAACAGGCTGGGACATCCTAGTATGTCATGGCACAGGCATCCTGCTATGTACTTGCTGCTGTTCTTTTCTATTGCTGTTTGAAAAAGCAGGTACTTCAGTGGGAGCTGTGAAGCTTAAGACGACAGTCCCTCTTCTCCTCAGCCTGTCCCTATTGCAGTGCCTGATTCCTGAGGACATCCATGCCAATGCAACCTGTCCAGGACCTTTTGCTTTTCATCTTCTGCCTTTGCCTCCCCTCCTCCTGCCCCAGGTAAACAGAAGGAAACTCTTCTTTGGGTCACAGAGAGAGCCTCCACCGTGCCCGACAGCTGACCTGCTTTTAAGATGCAGCTATTGCAGCTCCACACAGTTCCTGCAGTGACATCTCTGGCTGCCCCCATCCAGTGACTTTCTCTTCGTGGACAAGAGAAACCCCCCCCTTGATTTCAGATCAGATGAACAGAGTTAAAAAGAATTAATCTTAATTGGATTTGTTGGGGTTTAACTCAAAAAACTCTTGTGTAGGAGTACAAGAAAGGGATGAAGACTCAAAATGCTCATCCCATGTCTTCTGGAAAGAACTTGAACACAATTAAAGCAAAACCGCAGCAGAAACCAGGTGTTCTCTTCTCCTTTTCCTTTTGCTCTCCTTAGCCTCACCTCTTTCGTCCTGCTCTTTCTTTTTCCTTGGAAAAATGAAACAGAGAGAAAGGGCTTGAGGGGATGTGCAGGGCCAGGACTGGACAACGGTCCCGTTGTGTTCAGTTTCAGCTGTGCCCAGCAGAGGACAGTCAAATATCATTAATGGTATCACTGACGAGAAGGAGCAAGGAGAACATCCTTCCCCACCAAGGCAGAGCTGCTGGGCTAGGGGAAGTTATAGCGACTTGTTCACCCATCTATGCTCCATGAATATGGCCCCTGCTGCACGGGGATGGATTTCAGAGTGAGTGAGGAGCCAGAAGGTGTGGGACAAGCAGCTGCGGTGCAGAGAAGAGAACCAGAGGGGCTGTAGCATCACTGCAACGTGGCCCTCCCAAACCTTCTCAAGGGAAGAGTTAATCTGGTGATGCTGTCCTATCTTAATGCCCCTTGAGTACCATATAGAATCCCAGACTGGTTTGGGTTGGAAGAGACCTTAAAGCTCATCCAGTCCCAACCCCCTGCCACGGGCAGGGACACCTTCCACTGGAGCAGGTTGCTCCAAGCCCCTGTGTCCAACCTGGCCTTGAACGCTGACAGGGATGAGGCTTTTGTCTCCCTAGGTTTTCTGTGCAGCTACTCAGAAGAGAGGATACCCTGGAGGCCAACTCTGACTGAACCCAAATAAATCCATTTCTCTTTTCACCAGCATATTCAGCCTTCGTGACTACTTCTCCAGAACATAACAACAAATGATTTTGTAGCTAGTATTTAAATTTCCCAATTTCAGGCATTCAATTTGATCCATTTTTCCATGTTTTTATGATCATTTCTAAGGGCTTCAGAAAGTCATTCTTGTTTCCTGTTACCTCCACTGGTTGAACTCAAGAACTGACCAACTGCCACTCTCTCAAAAATACATAGAGCCACGCTGCCCCTTAAGCAGAACAGAGAGTCCCAGGCCACTGCTTCTCTTCCTGGGAGAAGGAGAACTCATTAGCCACAACACATCTGTAAGTAACAGAGCTGAGAGTGGGTCACTTCCCAACAGCGGAAACTGAGGCAGGGAACAACCACTGCTCCTCTCCTCGAGCTGTTCAGTCTCCACCTCGCTCCAGGGTCCGAGCACCTCAGCCTGAGCTTTGGCAGCAAACCCTTAAATGTCTTCTTTTAAACACCTGCCAACAGATGGGAGCCAAAATCCCTTCTCTGCCCTTGCAGAAAGGAGGCACAAACTGATGGTCAAATGGTTGATGCTGCAAGGGCTGGAGCAGCTCTGCTCTGGAGCCAGGCTGAGAGAGCTGGGCTGGGTCAGCCTGGAGAAGAGAAGACTCCTTAAGGGGAGACCTTAGAGCAGCTCCAGTGCCTAAAGGAGCTTCAGGAAACCTGGAGAGGGGCTTTGGACAAGGGCCTGGAGGGACAGGACGAGGTGAATGGCTTGAACCTGCCAGAGGGGAGATGGAGATGAGCTCTTAGGCAGAAGCTCTTCCCTGTGAGGGTGCTGAGGCGCTGGCACAGACTTTTCCCAGAGAAGCTGTGGCTGCCCCATCCCTGGCAGTGTTCAAGGCCAGGTTGGACACAGGGGCTTGGAGCAACCTGCTCTAGTGGAAGGTGTACCCGCTTCGGGCAGGGGGTTGGAACTGGATGAGCTTTAAGGTCCCTTCCAACACAAACCAGGCTGGGATTCGATGGCTCAGTGAAATAAGAGAGGAGAAAAACATCTTTTTTTTTTCTGTCTTTCTAGTGTAGCTTTTGAAGCCAGGTGACAAACAATCTGGTGTCATGTTGAGGAGGCCTGGTACAGCGCAGAGCTGCCAGGAGGGCCATAATAGAAGTAGACCAGCCTCTGCGGGGTTCTTGTTTGGCTTCGGGTGGATCCAGCTCCATGGGTTCTTCTTGGTTGGTACGTGGATCCACCTGCATGGCTTCTTCTTGGCCGGCAGGTGGATCCACCTCTAGGGGTTATCCTTGGTCTTGGGGGAACCCGGAACCCTGGGTTCTTCTTGGTGTTTGGGTGGATCCACACCAGTCAGTTCTTCTTGGTCTCTGGTGGATCCACCTCCACGGGCTCTTCCTGGTCTTTGGGGGGATCCACTTCCATGGGCTCCACACCATCAGCGCCACAGTTGGCGCTGCCTCCCATTTCCCATCTCCTCCTCATTGTGCCTGGCTTGGGAAGCAAAACCACTCCTCTCGGAGCCACTCATGGGCAGCTGGCTGCCTCGCTGGTGCAAGGCCTCTTGCCACCCATCCTTGCCGGGCCTCGGACCTCAGCAACTGCCTGGTGGCTGCGGGGTCCCTGTACTCCTAGCGCCCAGGACAGAAGGTGCTCTGTGACACCCCCAGCCCACTGTCATGGTGATGGAGGTGGCCAGAGAGCCCTGCAGAGGGGAGGGGATGTGTGTGGCCTTGCAGACGCCCTAATGTGGGAGCAGGAGCAGAAGGATGCTGTGGGGCAAAAGGCCCCTCTCTGGGGCTCGCTCCCCTGTGCCATTCTGCCACCCCTTGGGCACAGGCACTGCCTGTCCCTGCCCTGGTGTGCCCTGGGCTCCTCATGCCGTGCCTGGGGGGCCCTAGAGGAGAGGGGGAAACTGTTCCTGATGGGTCAGGGCTCCTCTGTGGCACCTTCTCCCTCAAGCATTGCTGTGTGGGCCCCTGGGGCATGGAGAGGGGCACCTCACATGGCAGTGAGGGGCCATGGCAGCAGAGCCACCAATGGGGCTGTGGGGCTGCAGGAGAATGGAGTGTTTGCACTCTTGTCCTTCTACAAGGAGGAAGTGAGAGTTGGTGATGTGTGGTCTTAGCTGAACGCCAGGGCCTTTACTACAGCTCAGATGTGAACAAGTCTTCTCCTCCTTCCTGAGATGAAGGTGGAATTTTTTCCTTGTCTTCACACGAGCTCCCTGATGCTTTCTGTTCACTTCTCAGGGTTTCTTGGGCACCCTGTGCCAGCACCTCAGCACCCTCACAGGGAACAACTGCTGCCTAAGAGCTCATCTCAGTCTCACCTCTGGCAGGTTCAAGCCATTCCCCTTGGCCTGTCCCTACAGGCCCCTGTCCAAAGCCCCTCTCCAGGTTTCCTGGAGCCCCTTTAGGCACTGGAGCTGCCCTAAGGTCTCCCCAGAGCACAGCAGAGGGGGAGAATCCTCTCCCTGACCTGCTGCTCACGCTCTGGGCGTGCAGCCCAGCACACGGAGGGGTTCTGGGCTAAAGCGCACACTGAAGCCGGGTGCTGGGGAGCTTCTCCTCACCCAACACTCCCAGGGGTGGCTGGAACCGGATGATCTTTAAGGTCTCTTCCAACCCAAACCATTCTAGGAGTCTCTGATTCCATGATGATGCCAGCAGGGCCACAGAGCCACAGGCAACACTTGTGCTGACACAGCGTCCCTCGATCCTGCTGCCAACTTCCAGCACAGTCCATCTCTGCTGTGGTTGCCCATTTGTTCCTTGGCATCATCCAGCTCTGTGGCTTCTTACCCAACTTCAAAGTTCCTACTATCCTCTTCTTGTCCTCGTGACCTGCAACTGTTATCTCGCACTCCCTTGAACCCAGCAAAGTTTAACTCATCAAGAAGCCCTTGCCAGATAACCAAGCCAACTCAGGGAGCCTCTGGCAATCTCTCAAACACTCAGAAACATCCCTAAGGTACTGATTAACTTCACCCAGCCTGGGCTTGCCTTTTCACTCGCTGTCTTGTTCAGTGCACTGCAAGGTCTGGATGGCAAATGCATCCTGCTGCAGAAGGGAGGGGAGGGCAGGATGTTTCCCTGCCAGCTCTCTGCTTACCCCTTTGCAGCAAACGGGAGGTTGCCATTACAAAAGATATAAATGAACCTTTTTGTGGTAAAGGTTGTTTGCTAAACTGGTCGTTTTCCCAATGATCATTTTAAAGGGCGTTTTCTACAAACCTGGAAATAACATGGTTTAGTTATTCATCCTTTTTTCCTTACAGTTTATATAAAATCAAAGATTCTGAGGGTACTTGTTTCACTTTTACCTCAGAGCTTCTCCCCCTACTCGGAAGCTCACATATTTGATTTTCTGGAAAGTTATCCTGAAAGAAAACTGCTCTCTGATACTTTTCCAGTAGTTTCTCTACACAAGGAAAGAGAAGAAAACAATACGCAATGAATTTCATTGCATTGACCGTGGTATGGAAGGAAGAGAAAAGTGTGTGCCTGAGAGACAGAGGCTACATGGCTCTAAATATCCTAGGTTACATCATTTTTCCGTGTCACAGTTATGTTTAGGAATCTAATAGTTCTGGCACCAATAACATCAGAAGCAATGCTGTGAAGCTGATTGCTCTTGCAAACCCACACTTGTGCTGAAGCTCCTCATTGGCTAAGTCAGGTCCGACAGCTGGGCTCACACCCAAGTCTCTATTGAACAGCCCAAGCCATGCTGGGAGTAGTAGTCATTAAGACACATTTAGTACATGTCTTATCTCCGGCCTCTACTTGACGTATAGGCAAGTGATGAGGAGTTTTCAGCTGCCTGAGAGCCATCTCGTAGGCTGTGAAACAACTGCATTACTGCTCTGAAGCCTCCTTCATTGTCCCTTCTTGGCATCATTGTAGACTCTGGAGATTCCTGCTAGCTCAGACTTGCTTCATCTACCCATTCCCCTTCTCTTGAGGGTCTCTGTCCTTGGAGAAATTATCTCAACATCCACATCTCCAACCACAAGCAAATTCGTTGAAGCCGTTTACATTTGTTGCTGTGGTGGTGGAGCTGTTTGCACCTGACTTGCCTTCCTTAGTCCTGGCCAAGGCGTGAGACAGGATGCATTAATGATTAAGAGAGTTGCAGGAAATCTTACTATCATGCTGAGGAGCTGATTCTCCACTGAACATAAAAGCTTCAAGGACTCAGCACAGGAAAGGGTCACTGCATTTGGCTTCACAAGTAATGAGAAAGGAAAACAACCCAAACAGCCCATAATCCAAAGCAGTAAATCATTAACCAGAAGATTATGACAGAGCAGCCCAACTCAGCATATAAATCCATCGGCTTCCTTCAAAAGCATCTTCAAGCTACATCCTGAAGAAGAAGACTTTCACAGTCCTTATTCTGACCACAGGAACATGACTTTGAGGCTTTGCTGTGCCTGGATTTTCATCCTCCTCCTTCCTGGCCTCTCAGATGGAGGGAAACTCCTGGTATTGCCCATGGATGGAAGTCCCTGGCTTAGCATGCGGCCACTGGTTGAAAAGCTCAGCGAGAGAGGACATGAAGTGGTGGTGATTATACCAGAAGTAAGCTGGCAGATGAAAGTGGCACAGGCCTACACAGTGAAAACATACCCAGTGTCTTACACATTAGAAGACCAGAATAATGGCTTTTCTGAGTACATTGCAACTCACCTGAAGGACCTGCCTTTCCCACTGAACACCCTAGCAATATACAACAACTCAGTGCATGTTTACCGGTTACTGTTTAATCAGTGCAAGAACCTGTTCAGCAACAAGGAGCTCCTTCAGTATGTGAATCAAAGCAGCTTCGATGCTCTCCTAACAGACCCCAGCTTTATGTGCGGACCAGTGCTCGCTCAGTATTTTTCTCTTCCATACTTGCTCTTTATGAGAGGATTTCCTTGCAACTTACACTACGATGCATCGCAGTGCCCAAGTCCTCTGTCCTACATACCCAGGCTATTTACCTTCAACTCTGACCAAATGACCTTCTTGCAGAGAGTGGAAAACGCGCTGATTTACCTCCTGGAGCCTGCGTACTGTAACGGTTTCTACGAAACCGCATTAGAGTTTGCTTCTGAAATTCTTCAGAGGGATGTGTCCCTCATAGACCTCGTGGACTCTGCTTCCATTTGGCTTCTGAGATATGACTTTGTGTTTGAGTACGTCAGACCAGTGATGCCCAATATGGTCTTTATTGGAGGTATAAACTGCGCTGAGAGGAAACCACTGTCTAAGGTATGGGGGATTTTTCCTCCAAATCCTACATTTTGCAATGAAATGTGAGTATGTCATTTCTGGAACTTCAGGGGGTTTGATGTCTTTTATTTTCTTGAATATTATTCATTTATTTATTTAATCTGGTAACGATTTAATACAACCAGGAATTTGCAGTTGTTTTCCACAGGCTGAAACCAAATTACCTTGATGGAGGCAGAAAACTGATGTGAATTACTGAGGATTTTCTGACGAGTCCAACCAAAAATGGGCTTCATTTACCAGCCACAAATTAGTGCCCTCAGTGAATGTATATTATTCATTAACCAGGTTTTGATTTCATTTTCATGGAGTCTGACTTATATTTCTTTCATCTGACCATAAACCTAAAGACCATGCTCTGCAAAGTGTCTTTTGGTTTTCATTCCAGGCTCAGCAAAGCCAGTTAACTTGCTTTGGTTGTGGTTTTATGACATATGGTTTCCAAACTGTCTGTTTGTGTTGAGTTATGTCTGTTTGTAGATCATGCTGAAACATAAATGTCATGTTGAAATGGCAAGAATTCATCTCAGGTAATGAAAAGGTAAAAGATGCTTGCATGCAAAACTCAGATAAGTTTTCATACCTATTTCTTGACATTTGCTTTTACCAGAATTGTCCTGCAGGGTTTTTAAAGCAAATAGAGAAATTTAAATCGGTTTTGATAAAATCTCTTTTAATAGTTACGATATAGTCTCTAAACCAATTCGTAATGCTAGACATTTCTTTCCAGGCACGAAGCAGAACATATTCTCTTCTGGGCAGGGGTCACACAAGATCACTGCACAATTGCAGTACAGTATACTTGAGCTCTACTTTCAGATTTCTTTTATACTCTTCAACAGACTTCTGCAGAGTCCACTGCAATCAATAAGGAGTAAGGCAAATAAGCAATAGTATTATAAATTAGACTATTAGAGCAATATTATAAGGCATTCTCTCACCTTAGGCTCAAAAATGACACTTTGTAATTTGAGATCTAAGAGGCAAATTCTTGCTGGTTGCATGACAGAAATCTCTACTTCTATACCTTGAAGGTCTCAGAGCTGCAAACAGTTTGTAAGCTTGCTACAAGGGAAGAGCATTCCTGCCCTCATTGTATACCTGGCATTTCACATTAACATTTGCCATTCGGTGGAAATCACATGTTCCAAACCTGGAAAAACCTTGCGTATTCCCCCGTCTTCACTCTGCCCTTTCCTAGCTATATTTTCTACAGACAGCAGAGAAATTCCTCCTATTTCACTTGGAACAGTGCCCAGCAACAAGGCAATAGCACAGTGCAAACAAATGTGAAGTGAGTCATATGGGAGAACAAAACCTACTTCTCCATATACAGAGGCAAGCCCTGGGTTGGTCCTTACTGTTCAGAAATCTAATCGTATGATAAGAGTAGATAGTTCTTCAAAACAAGCTAGTGAAGAGGAGAGCCACAAGGATGGTAAGGGGTCTGGAGCACCTCCCGTATGAAGACAGGCTGAGAAAGTTGGGGCTGTTCAGCCTAGAGAAGAGACTGTGAGGGTGGTGAGGCACTGGAATGGGTTGCCCAAGGAAGTTGTGAATGCTCTGTTCTTGGTGGCGTTCAAGGCCAGGTTGGACAGAGCCTTGGGCAACGTGGTTTAGTGCAACATGACCCTGCCCATGGCAGGGGGGTTGGAAATAGATGATCTTAAGGTCCTTTCCAACCCTAACTATTCTGTGATTCTATAAAGCCTGGTAGCACATTGCTCAACAGACAAAAAACCCCCCAAAAGACAAGATGACTGGGAAAGGGAGAGACAACTGGAGATTGAAAATGAGGTGTCTTTTCTCAGGTGAGGAGCTTATGCCACAGTCCTTTCTGTGGCCTCATTCCTGAAAAGGGCTCCTTTCTGCTGTATCTGATGTGGCCCCATGGAGTACCTGCTCTGGAGCTGAAGGCAGCAGGGTGCTGAGGAGCTTATGCCTATGCAGAATTGGGCACATGTGTCTTACCCAGCACAGAGCTGGGAATTCAATCCAAAGTTGTCTGACCCTCCTAAGACATAAGTATGGTCCATAGCTGACACTCTCAGAGGGAGTGGGAGAACATGAGCCAGGGGGAGCTTGGCGACTGAGGTAACCACACTGGCTGGCTCAGGCTGGATTTCCTCTTGTCCTGCGCTTTGCACAGTAGCAATTACATATTCCTTAACAGAACAGAAATCCAGTTGCCAAATGTGTCTAGAGGTTTCACACAGGGCTTGCAGGATATCAGATGGAATATCTTGACTGAGCAGAGGTCCTGTGCCAGCATCATCCTCTAATGACTCCAGAAGTACCTGAATGCTGGCATGGAAAGCAGTCCCTCATTAGGGGGACATTGCAAATGAACTTGGACTATGAGATCTGAGATGCCTTGATAAATATCTAGTCCTTATCCAAAGTGAATTCAAGGTTGCTTTTTTGCAGCTCATAAAACAAAGTCCATGTGGTTTGATCAAAGTGAAGTTCAGAAATGTCACCTATAGCAACGTTTCAAAGTTGTTCCTGGTTTGTTTGGTTGATTTCTTTAACCTAACCCCCCCATTACTTATTTAAACAACTGGTAAACTTCAAACCTTAAAATAACCCCAGATTTAAGTAGGTAGTTGCTCAAGTAAAGGAGAGGTGTCATTGAATAAAGACCCTGTGGTTTGTTCCTCCAACATAAGGGTTAAGAAAACAGGTCATGTTCTGCAGCCAGAACATTGCTCTGCTCATGAACCAAATACAAGGGATATTTCTGGGGGGCAATATCCAAGTTTTTGATGAATGTAGTGGCAGTTCAGAGCAGCCTGATCTGCAGATCAAATCCGCATCTGTTCGTGATGCTTTTGTAAAGGATGTTGAACACCTTTAAAGCTGACAATGCTGTTCATCTGTCTTATATTGCAATGGTCAAATACACACCATCAGACCAGTAAAAACAGTCCAACTTTTGAAAAAGAAACTTTAACCATCGTACATTGCACATCTTCAATGAACAGGATGGATCAACCTGAAACAGCTGCTCTAACCAAACACTTCATCTCACCGTCCTCTTCACTTTGCTCTTGTTCACATCCCTGTGCCTCCCATATTTTGAAGAGGAGAAATGGAAGGAAGCTGTAAAACACAGTTCTTTTGACAAAAAGTCCCTCATATCAATGAAACTACTGCCTTACTTTCCCTTCCTGTAGGAAATTGGTCTTCTGGTTAAATGAAAATGCCTTCTTTAGAGAAGTCTAAATGTACAGTATTTCACAGAAGGCTATGCACAGAAACCTAGAAAGGCTGTAAGAGTATTATGTTTACAGATGCCAAACATGTTGCCTTCCGAAAGTTGGGAAATCTTCCAATTGCATGTACCTGGGCAGCCTTAAATGTCACTTTGTGTTAGGATACAGTCACTCATTTCAGGCCCTCATACTGTCATTTTCATATGATTTCTGTTTATGGCTTAGGAAGGGGCTGCCCTGGAAATAAGAGCTGTGTTCTGTGACTTGCTTAGCTGTCTACTGCAAAGACTTAAGGGAAGACTACTTTCCAGGTTGCAGTGCATTGCTTTTATGGGTTGTTTTTCCTCTGAAGTCCTGCTAGTCAAACTACATATACATACGACCTTCTCCTGTGCAGGCAAAGGTCAGTGTATCTCCATAGCTATGCAAAACATTAGGGGGGAAACAGGCAGGGTCATGCCAGCAGCTACCAACCTGCGTTTGTCTGACACTGGGTAGCATCACAAAAAAGGACTGGGTTCAGTTATACAAGGCTTCCTCTGTGCCTGATTCACCATTTAGAAACCTGGGAAATCAAATTACATCATCCACATGTATTTTGCATTTGAGCAGCTTGTTCCTGCTTGCAAGAGCCAGAGCTTAAGGAGGTGAACAATCGCATCTAACAACAGGAGAACAAATCCAGTACATAACATCAACCCTCCCAGGATGCCTCAACAAACAATTTGCTCATGCAACATTCCTCTTACCTTAGTGCCACTCACTGTTTGCTGCTCAGGTTAAAAGAAATCCACACATCACCACCAGTCCAACTCAGAGATAAGCACTTTGAGAGACTCTTCCAGCTGGAGCAACCACAGGGTGAAGAGTAAGCACACCTGCACCCAAACCCCTCACCATGGTTGTGGCTTATGGTCCAAACAGTCTCAACTCTTCAGAGCTGCTTGCATGACAGTGGAGAGCTGCTCCATAGCTGCAACACTCCTTGCCAGCTCAAAGAGCCACCCAGAATAACCCACACAAGCCTGATCGCATGGGATACTTTTAACAGCAAAATGAATCTGCAGTCTTGGGTCACTCAAGCTTCAGCTTAGTTTAACATAAAATTTGTGTTCTTCAGCGTCCAGGGGGGAAGCCTTTCCTCCAAGCTGGCACATGGCTCTGACTCTCTTAGACATCAAGTCATAAACTACTCTGGTGCTCATCTGCACACACAACATCCTTCAAAACTAAAAGTGAGCCAGGTGGCGTCTGCATAATGAACAGCAAACACCTGTAAACCTGCCTTGGTAGCTGTGGTATATTAGTAAGACATGCAGGTTTGACTGCTTCCAGGAGGCGGGAATTTAACACCAGCCTTCTACATACTGGTTAGGTATTCTCAGTTAGGCTAGGCCATAAAAGAAAGGGGGTTGCAATTTCCATTTATTCTGCTGTGTATATTTTAAAGGTTGCCTTTTGAAAGCAAAACCAGGCTTATTTTCTCACTGGGTCCTTACCAAGCCAATGGTATTAATCACAACTCTTCCTACAAGGTGACATTCCTCATCTTAATTCCATGAAGGAAGCAATGTGCTGCCATGCTTCCAAGCTTAAAAATGAACAGAGAGTTCAAAGGAGGGCATCTTTTTTCAAGAACAGTGTGATCACCTTCCTTGTTACATAAGCAGTTGCAACACTGAGGGATTACCACAGCAATATGGGGAAGTTCAATACTTATTCCTGCCATCAATAAATTCCCTTGCAAGGGATGTCTCTAGAGTACAGCTCTTTGGTTTCCTTCCACCGAAATGGTTCTTCCATTTCAGTGTTACTACCAACGTACTGGGATATTTCTTCTTCTGATATCATCTTTAACCTTTGCTGAAGGTGGAAAGATCCTGGTGGTTCCTCAGGATGGAAGTCACTGGCTCAGCATGCGCCCAGTAGTGGGGAAACTTCAGCAAAATGGACATGAAGTTGTGGTTGTACCGTCAACAGGTTTGCATATGAAGCCAAAGGAGCCTCAGAATTATACAGTGAAAGTATATCCAATGCCTTACCAGGAGGACCATTTAGCTGCGGTGCTCAAATCATTCATTGATACCCATTTTATTGAACAATCTCTTTTGGACATCATTATTACAACGTACCAAAGCACCATAGAAATATCCAAGTTGTTTTTCAGCAACTGTAAGAGCCTCTTGCACAACAAAGACATGATGCAGTATCTGAGAGAGAGCAAATTTGAGGTAGTTTTAACGGATCCAACTCAGATGTGCGGACCCATAATTGCTGAGCTGCTTTCAATTCCTTCCATCTACTTTCTGCGGGGACTTTCTTGTGGTACAAATTCTGATGCCACCCAGTGCCCAAACCCTCTTTCCTACATCCCCAGGCTCTTCGTCAATAATTCAGATAACATGATATTTACTCAACGTGTGAAGAACGTGCTGGTCCGTATGCTGGAGTTCGTTTACTGTAAGCCTTTCTTTGCTCAATTTGAAAAACTTGCAAGTGAGTTTTTCCAAAAGCGAGTGACAACTGTGGACCTTCTAAGCCGTGGATCTGTTTGGCTGATGAGATATGACTTTGTGTTTGAGTTCCCGAGACCAGTGATGCCCAACATGGTTTTTATTGGAGGGATAAACTGTAATGAGAAGAAAAAGCTCTCTCAGGTATTAAACTTCATCTTGTTTTTATTGAAAAGGCAAGAACAGAAATGTTTAAGTGTCCTTACATCAAAACCTAACTGGCAATCCCTTGGTATTTAAAGATAGAAAGCTAATAGGGAATCCTGCCTAATGCAGAAATGTTATTTCCTAGTATCCAGCAGTCAGATGATATCATATCCTGGAAAACCTAAGCCTCATAAGATATGAGAATTTAAGTGAACTTAACTTTTATGCAAATAATAAGCTTTCTTGTTGAACTGAAGCTCACCCCAACTGTGGTGAGATGCAAATTTTTCTCCCCAACAGAAGCCAGATTTGTTAGCTTCCATTTCGTCTCAGTTTCTTGTGCCATATCCATCCTTGGAACAGCTGTCTTTGCAACCAAAGCCAGTCTTGGAAGACTTGGCTATATTGCTCTGGAAAAGTAGCCTGAGGAACACCCACACTTACAGTCTGCTCTCTGTCTGCCACATGGTGTCCTCCTTTCCCAGCTCTCTCGTGGGCTGTCCATTCATACCTCCATATACTCCTCCTTTCACCCACATCGAAGGTTTTAGGACTTAAGTTTTTACCTGTTCATCTTCTAGCTAGTTCTTTTTCTGTCACATCCATCTGCCAGATTGATTCATTTACACCTATATCAAGGAGTCAGTATCTAACCCCCAAATTGTATCCTTCCCTTCTTTTATTGGTTATTTAACCAGGTTTTAAGCTTTCCTGGGCGTGGATGTCTTCTGTAAATTCACATCAGGTTTTTGGGTACCAACCAGGTCTTCGAATCAGATACAGCATATCCTATAGCAGATTAAAAGGAGGAAAGGCATATTCAAGTATTGCAAATTGTGAGTATCCCTAAAACAGAGTACTGTGGAAGAAAGCTCTAATACCCTCCCCTTTTGTCCAGGTAACTATGTTTAGTGCTGGAAGTGGCAGAGCCAATCCTCTTACCAGAACAGTCTGTGGTGCTACTTGGTTAACTCTAGTTGTTCAATTGAAGGACAAGGAGTAGCAGTTGCTCACAAGGCGTCTTTCAAAAGGACATGCAGTCAGGAGTGGGCAAGTGTGTAAGGCCAGGTTGGATGGGGCTTGGAGCAACCTGCTCTAGTGGAAGGTGTCCAGGCCCATGGCAGGGGGTTGGAACTGGATGACTGAACATGCATGACTGTCTTGCTTCATGTGTCAATCTAGCTTGAAAGCATCTTCTTCTAGGGTTCATTTGAGAGCTTTTTCAGAGGTTATGAGCAAGAGGCTTGTTTCTGTGCATCACCTTCTCCTGAGCTGTTTGAAAATGTCCATTCAGTCAAATCTATGTTGTAAATTATTGATATGGTGACAGCGTAGGCGATGAATCTGGCTGCTCTTTTTGGAGGGCAGGTTCTCATTGAGGTCAAAACTTTCCAACCAGACTTGAAAATAAGCTTGCAAAAGCTGAATGTGAAAGCAAGCTCCACTAGTGATGTAGAGCCTTGAATGTCCTGGAGGCACAAATTGTATCCCAAAGGCACCTGCCCAATCACCTGCTTATAAACTTTTATGGTGAGAGATTATCACCAACATAAAACCCCAGCAGTTTACAGCTGGAGAAGGACCTGGACCCGCAGAGTTCATGAACTCTTTCAGTCATGAACTGAACTGACATTGGCCATGAACTTGTGAGTTCATGAATTGGAAACGTGTTGTGAGTTTATGTTATCTCAGGTACAACGTGAACTGCTGTTCTGCAACTGAGTTTTATATCCAGTAGGACAAGAGGTTAGATGGGAGGGTTACGTAGAGGTGGGGGAAGATGTTCTGTTGGCTACTTATTGTCCAAAAAATACATGTTTGCATCAATGAAAAAAAGAAGTCATTTTCCTCAGTTGTACCAACTGGTTTGGGTTATTAAAAAGAAAAAAGGCAAAAAATGGAACTAAGGTACCTTAACATTGCTTTCTCATATTTATCTCTCTTTACTGTAAGTTATGTTTCACTGTACAACCTGCCTCAGCTTCATTAGGAAAGAAAATACTTACTAAAAAATACCAACTTACTACACTTGGTTACAACTCCGTCAGGCGTCAGCCTTCAGTGTCAGCCATCTCTTCCTTTCAAAACAGATGAGATGGAAGAACTTGAATACTAGAGGGCAAAGAGCCGTTTGAGTGTGATTTTTGTAAACCCACTACTACCATATGGGGTCAGCAGGGCTTCTGGGCATCCACTCTGTGTGTACATTTCCTTCATGGATCCCCATGCACCTTAGAGCACGTTGTCAGTACATGTCAGCAAAAGTTGCTGGGTTGTAAAGGTAAGAAGTGTCATAAGGCTGAGGTCCTACTGTGAGAAGAAGAAGGCTGAGATATTGAGCTGTAGTTTCAGCTTGCCTGAGCCAAGCGTACAATAGGAGACACACCTTTGCTGTGCTCGTGCATTTTGAAGTGCAAACATCATCTCATCTTTTACAATCATTACTCACCGATGGTGACTTCATTGCACGTGAACTTGCGAGCACCCGAAAGGCAGAGGCAAGTTGAAAGGGCAGAGGTATGATAAGAAAGCGCTGCCAAGTGGGGTGTTTGCGAGGGTGGAGCACAGCTACAAAAGCTTGTGAACCCCTGCTGAGCTCTCTTGTGTGTGGGTTCCTACCCATCCAACCTGCAACATGCTGGTGGCAGTGCTGCTCCTCTTCTTGTGCTGCCTGAGTCCTGCCACTGCTGGGAAGATCCTGGTAATCCCTATGGAGGGCAGCCACTGGCTCAGTATGAAGGAAGTGCTGGCCGAGCTGAACAAGAAAGGGCATGAAATAGTTGTTGTGGCACCAGAGAGCAAAATGCTGGTAGATTCCTCGGGGACATATGAAATGAAAACTTATCCTGTACCTTTCAAAAAGGAAGAGATGGAAGAAGGTTTGCATGCCCTTAGTGAACTTGCTTTTAGCAACGATCCTTTCCTGACCAGGTTTATGAATATGTGGAATAACTTCAAGAAGAGCTCTGCCATGTTTCAAGCTTCCTGCAGTTTCTTACTGTACAACAAAGAGCTGATGAAATACATTGAAGAAAGTAAATTCGATGTCGTCTTTACAGATCCTCTGACACCCTGTGGACAGATAATTGCTTTGAAATTTTCTATCCCTACTGTTTTCTTCTTGCGGGGCGTCCCATGCGCTATAGACATGCACGCTGCTCAGGCGCCAGACCCACCATCCTATGTCCCACGCCTATTCTCACAAAATACAGACCACATGACATTCTCTCAGAGAGTGAAGAACTTCCTGATAAGCCTTTCAGAGACTTTCACCTGCAGTGTGGCCTTTTCAGGATTCGAAAGCCTGGCCTCAGACTTCCTCCAAAAGCCAATGACAATGACGCAGCTTTTAAGTCATGGATCTGTTTGGCTGAAAAGACTTGACTTTGTCTTTGACTATCCCATGCCCATAATGCCCAATATGATTTTCATTGGAGGCATAAACTGCGGACAGAGGAAACCATTATCTCAGGTCAGTGACTGATGATTGGTAACAAGGGAAGAGGTGTGGCAGCCATCCATACATGATCTGAGTGAGGTTTAATGGTGTGTTTGATATGGATGTTTCTTACCTAAAGACATAATTTAGAGTAACACTTCCTTTATAGCAAATCTACATGAGAAACAGACCAGGAGAGCAGGATGGGATTCCACCTCCTTTCCTTAGGTCTGCTCAGCATGGGGATTTTGTTCAGTGAGGGGATCATGTGCTATGTTGTGTTTAATTCCAGCTGAAGCCAAAGGCTAATATGTTGTAGTGAAGGTTGGTCTAACAGATTCCATCACAAAACCTGGACAGCTGAATTCTCAACTGCCTTTTTAGGAGATGTCCAGTTTGGATAGGGAAACATTGCTGGGTGGTTGCTTGGGCGTCTAAAGGCATGCATGCTAGCTTGTTGGTGCTCATGGTGTCTGTTAGGTTGCTGCTGCATGTGATGCCTATTCTTGCTTGCTTGCGCTGTAAGTAAAACAGCCTCATGTGAAGCCAGAGATTAAGTGGAAAAGAGATACAGGAGGAGACAGCTCTCCTCAGCAAATGATGACTCTGAAGTTAGTGTCATCCAGCAGTTTCAGCAATAAATCACATTGTTTCCTAGAAAGGACAAAGTTTTATCCTTTGTGATTGTTACTTAAAAACAGACAGTCTCTCCTCTATTCTTCCCCCCCACATGGCCACTTTTATCAGGGCAGTGCTTTTCCTATCTGTTCTCTCCATCAGAGCTGCTTAATGGCTCCTCAGGGACAAACCCAGGCAGAAGCTCTGGGAAAGCAGAATTCTGCCTTTAGGCAAGGGCATGTAGCAGCTCCAGCTTCAAATCAGCCTCTCCTCTAAAGACGAAGCTCACTCTCACTCTCATCTTGCTCAGGAGCTAGAAATCATAGTCCAGGAACAGTAATTATTGCAGAAGTATTGATTCTTCAGTCCTGATTTCTTCTTGTCTTCAGACTGTGCCTCTGAATCACACAGTTACATCGTAGGGCAGAAGGAAATCCTGTGGTTTGACAAGTTTATCACAAGTACTTGTTAACTGCTCAGACATGGGACCTTCCTTGTAGCTTTTCATCTGAAGTAGTATCAGCACCTCTTCCATTTAGAATCAGTTCCTGGCCTGGAACAAGAGGGCTGTTCCTGGCTCCTTCTGTCCAATCTTTCCTGTATTTAATTAGGTACAGGGGGAACTGAGTGGCCTTTCCTTCCCATTGCTCCTGGAAGAAGAAAATAAATGATTGAGAGATGAGTCAGGATAAGAACAAAGTAATGTCATGGATGACAGCATGGATTCGGTGGCTTCCCTTTGCTGATGCAAGCCTCTGCTGCAGTGTTACTTACTGCTATAAATTGCTGCCTGGTGTTATACCTGGCCCCAGTGCTGAGCTATGTAAATCACAACAGCTGAGGTATGTAAATCACAGAGTGTCCTCCATAGGATTTGCAGAGATAACGTGCTGTGTAGTGGCATCACTTTTTAATGTTAAACGTAAACTCACAGGCATTTCAGAACAGTCGTCTCTGGAGACACCCAAATCCTGCCTGGATGCATTCCTTGGCAGGGTCTTCAAACAGATGATCTCCAGAGGTCTCTTCCAACCCTAATGATCCTGTGAAAAGAAGGAAAGCAAGAAAGCATTGTAATAGCTGCTTTCAGCAAGCCCAGTTACTTCCAAGTGCCAGCACTCTTCAAAGAACAGGGATTTCTTCTTTCAAAGTCTGCTTTTATTATCAGTCTCATATCAATCAGCACAGAGAATCAATCTGAAATGAATCCATTCCCATGGGAGCCTCAGATAAAGCCCAGTTCTGCCCAATCCACATTGAGTTATCAGGTCCCTTAAATGATTCATCAATGCCTTGTGATTCATCAATGCCAACTGGTGGCTGGTTTTGCTGGAAAAGCTGGATCGTTAAGGAGGAATGTGAGAATCTGGCAGGGGGCTCTTGGTCTACTTAAAATGTGTTAGGCCAGTGCAGATGAAAAGACTTTGGATTTCTAGGAACATGGCTCATGTAAGTGAATACAGTTCCTTAGTGTCTACGGGGGTTTTGGGTTTCCTGTCTCTGTTTTGCTTGACCAGTGGTGGGAAGCTGTTGGTGGTGCCCATGGATGGGAGTCCCTGGCTCAGCATGCGCTCACTGCTGGCAGCACTCAGCCAGAAACAGCACCACATTGTCACTGTCGTACCAGAAGTAAACTTGAACATGAAGGCATCTGAATATTACGCTCTCAAAACGTACCCAGTGCCTTCAACTGGGGCAGAACTGGGAGCAAGGATGCGTGCATTTGCAAAGGATCTTTGTGAGAGAAGACCTTTTCTTCACAGAATTACTGAACTTTATGAAAAGGCTCAAGTCATCTCCGAGCTCTACGTCTCCTCCTGTAGCAGTTTACTGCACAACAAGGATCTGAGGCAGTCTCTGGAAGGGAGCAAATTTGATGCTGTTCTCACGGATCCTGTTGTACCATTTGCACAAATACTGGCTCTGCATCTCTCTATACCATCTGCTTTCTTTCTACGGGGAGTCCCCTGCAGTTTTGGTTTGCAGGCTACTCAGTGTCCAGACTCACCTTCCTATGTCCCAAGAATATTTACAGACAACTCAGACCACATGACGTTTATCCAGCGTGTGGAAAACTTTCTTCTAAAGTCATCAGAATCCTTTCTTTGCAATTTTGCCTATTTACCATTTGGACTTCTGGCCTCAGATGTCCTTCACAGAGCAGTAACAATGAAGGAGCTCTTAAGCCATGGATACATTTGGCTTAAAAGAATGGATTTTGGTTTTGAGTATCCCATGCCACTGATGCCCAACATAGTTTTTATTGGAGGTATTACCTGGGGAAAGAAAAAGCCATTATCTCAGGTCAGTGACTTCCTTGATAAAATATATTCCTGGAAGGGAGAATGCTGTTTGCAAAGGCTCTCTGTGTGTATGAGTTTGTGGGATTTATATGCGCAGTAAGTTACACCGTAAAGACAAAGAAAATAGGTGAAAAACTGGGTTGATTTGAATTCTCTCCCACTCCTGCAGCTACTTATCTGTAGCATTAGCAGGATCCAAGTGGTTTCGCTTACACACTTGTTTCCTTTGGGCTAGGTGGAAGTAGTTCATCGCTGCACTCTTGCAAACAAGGCACACACACACCAGTGAGGGTGATCCCTGTCTTACTGTCTCCTGCTGGTGTTTGCCAGAGCAGTACCGTGAACTCAAACCATTTAGTTTACTGTCACAACTGATTTTTAAAAACAATTAATCCTTTCAGTTAATAGAACCAGACTTTCATAATTCAGAATCATAGAATCCCAGACTGGTTTGGGTTGGAAAGGACCTTAAAGTTCATGCAGTTCCAACGCCCTGCCATGGGCAGGGACACCTTCCACTAGAGCAGGTTGCTCCAAGCCCCTGTGTCCAACCTGGCCTTGAACACTGCCAGGGATGGGGCAGCCACAGCTTCTCTGGGAAAAGTCTGTGCCAGCGCCTCAGCACCCTCACAGGGAAGAGCTTCTGCCTAAGATCTAACCTGAACTTTCCCTGTTGCAGTTTGAACCCATCACCCCTTGTCCTGTCGCTACAGTCCCTGATGAAGAGTCCCTCTCTGAAACAGTGTCATAATGCACCAGTCAGCAGCTGATGTGCTGGTTGCTCTGTCAGTCTAAGGCTTATCCTTTCACCACATGGATTTTCTGCATAACTGTTGGAGGTTTTCATAGCTGCTGGCCAGCTCGGAGCATCTGTAATAGCTTACACCGCCTTCTGAGAAGTTTCCTTACTAAGGGTTTACCTAGAGCTCCAGTAGTGTAAAATGGCCTTAAAATAATACAACCTCCATACTAAATTATCCTATCATCAAATTATGACTTCTGTGCAGGACTCGTCATAATTAGGGCTGCTTTTCACAGATTATCATTTCATGCATTCCATGCATTAATGTTGTTTGCTTTCATGACCCTGGGGCTTACTCTTCCCTGGCTGATCCAGAGTGGTGTTTCCGAGTTGCTAACCCAGATTTAAATATAGCTGGCAAAACCCGTTCCTTTGCCCTTCCTCTTTCCAAGCCCTATTTCATCCCTCCAAAAAGAGGCCTCTCAGGGAAATGAACTCTGAGAGCCAGATCTCCATTTTCATGACAGTGTCAAGATAGAAAACTGATAAAGAAACCAGACCTTTTCCCATATGAAGTGTTCATATCTTTCTGATCTTTCGCATATAGAAAATGATTTGGACAGGCAGAAGAGGAGGAATTTTCTTATGCTGAAAATTCTTGTGTGGCAAATTAATTCTCTGTTACTTACCCATGATTATACACTTACCACACAGCAAGTAAGGCTAAAGATCACCCAGATTAAGGCCAGCACAGATTGCTTAAAAACCTGGAGCTGGGAATATTCTTTCTGGGCAGCACTCACCCCGTTTCTGCAGAGACGTCCCCTGGTGCTTAGTGCTCAACCGCAAATCACAGCAATGCTGGTTCTGCTCCTGTTGTGCTCAATCAGGTATCTTGAGGAGAGTAAGTTTGATGTTGTTTTTACAGACCCTGTAGGCAGATACTGGTGGAACACAGAATCATAGAATAGTAAGGGTTGGAAAGGACCTTAAGATCATCTAGTTCCAACCCCCCTGCCATGGGCAGGGACACCTCGCCCTAAACCATGTGGCACAAGGCTCTGTCCAAGCTGGCCTTGAACGCCACCAGGGATGGAGCATCCACAACCTTCCTGGGCAATCCATTCCAGTGCTTCACCACCCTCACTGTAAAGAACTTCTTCCTTATATCTAATCTTTCAGTTCCTTCTGTGGTTTTGGGAGGTTTTTTTATGGGTAATGCCATGCAGTTTAGATTTTGAAACCACGACCCAATCCCCCTTC
This sequence comes from Strigops habroptila, assembly GCF_004027225.2. Classification (NCBI taxonomy): domain Eukaryota; kingdom Metazoa; phylum Chordata; class Aves; order Psittaciformes; family Psittacidae; genus Strigops; species Strigops habroptila. The sequence goes on from NC_044281.2 coordinate 5,541,840, forward strand.
TTACGCCCTCAGAGTATTTACAGAACATGCAGACTGCATGGACTTTCTGCAGTGTGCAAAGAAACTAATCCTGGACATCCTAAATTAGTTTCTCTGTGATTTTGTCTTTCAACCATACACAAAACTGGCTTCTGAGTTCCCCCACTGTGCTGTTATGGTGTAGACTGTGCACCCTAACAGAAACAGATGGGAGATGTCTGGTGTATCTACCCCACACCACCAGCACGCGGACTGGGCTGGAACGAAGCACTTATTATGCAGCCTTTTGTCAAGCCAATGATTATACATTTACCACACAGCAAATACCTGAAGGATCAAAAGTTAGGCTGTAGCACAGATTGCTTAAAAGAGTGGAGCTGGTGCTGTTGCTTCAGTGCTGCCAGCGGCTTGCTTTCTGGGTAGCGCTCAGCACGTATCTGGAGAAATGGGCCCGGCTCCTCCACGAGTCCTGGTGATGCTACTTCTGCTCCTATCCGTGCTCAGTTTGGCTGCTGGTGGGAAGCTGCTGGTGTTGCCAGTGGATGGCAGTCATTGGCTCAGCATGCGGGAAATCTTGGACAGTCTCAGGCAGAAGGAACATGAAATAGTCGTCGTTGCACCTGAAATCAGTTTATACATAAAGCCCGCAAAGAGTTTTATTATGAAAACGTACCCAGTCCCCTTCACACAGGAAGAGATGGATGGAAGCTTCCAAGCGCTTTCGCAGGATGTATTTGAAGAAGGATCTTTCCTGGAAAGAGTTATTAGAATATACCAACGGACAAAAGAAACCTCTGCCATGCTCCTGTCCAGCTGTAAACACCTACTGTACAACAAAGAGCTTATCAGGTATCTTGAGGAGAGTAAGTTTGATGCCGTCCTTACAAACCCTATACTACCCTGTGGGCAGATAGTGGCGGAGCGTCTCTCACTTCCTTCGGTGTTTCTCTTGCAGCAAATGCCATGTGGTTTAGAATATGAAGCCACCCAGTGTCCCAGTCCCCCTTCTTATGTCCCCAGGATATTCACAGGACATACAGACCACATGAACTTTCTCCAGAGGGTGAAGAATCTAATCTTTGACTTCATAAATTATTTTCTCTGTGATTTTGTCTTCCAACCATATGCCAAACTGGCTTCTGAGGTGCTTGAGCGAGATGTCACTGTGAATGATCTCTTGCGCCAGGCTTCCATTTGGCTCATGAAGCTAGACTTTGTTTTACACTATCCGAAACCACTGATGCCCAACATGATTATGGTTAGTGGAGTAAACTGTGCTCACAAGAAGCTAACTCAGGTGGGTTGTGCTCTGTTTTTTCTTGTCATTCCTGCAGGCTTTGACAGACTCTGAAAAGTTGCCACACAGGTTTTGTTTGAATGGTTTCTTTCCGTGGGTGAGAGTACAAGGATTTCACACTGCTTTTGCTTTGCAAAGAGGTGCCAGTACTGGTTTCAGTGAAGGCATCTGAATATCACAGCATAAAGATGGAGAAAGTGTATATGGAATTAGATCTGGAAACTCCCCACTGATCCTGTGCCTCTGCTCTAAGCCAGCTTTGACATTAGACCAGGTTGCTCAGTAGCCTCTTCACTCCAGGCTCTTGATGTGCAAGACAGACTTTCATTTGAGATTTCCTCTATAATCCTGCCTTTTTTTCTTTAAAGAGGATTTTCTATGTCTTGAATTGTCACAGACTCAGAGAACATTCGTTTGGAAGGTTCTTTGCAGGCCTCTCTGCACAGCTCCTCGTCAAAGCATGTCCAGTGAGTTCAGCTTGTTCCATTCTATGTCTTGTCAAGTTTTGAGTATCTCCTATGACCCTTATAGTGAAAACAATATCTTATATCCTATTTATTATTATTATCCTATTGTATCCATTTAAAATTTTCCATGTTGCAGCTTGTGTCTGTTGCCTCTTGTCCTGTCACTGTTAATCTCTTGGAAGAGTGCAGCTTTGTCTTCTTTATGTCCTCCTGCTAAGGGAGCTGAAGACAGCAATAAGATCTCTTATCTTTCTCTTCTTAATCCTAAGCAAGCCCATCTTTCTCAGCCCCTTTTTGTACATCACAGTCCCCAGAACCTAACCATCTCTCTGGCTTTTGCTGGACTTGCTTCAATACATCAATGTCTGTCTTTATACTGGAAAGCCTAAAACATGTCCTAGCATGTCTTCACATGTCTCCTAAGTGCTAAAAAGAAGAGAAGGATCACCTCTTTCAATCTGCTTGCTGTACTCTTAGTTGTATAGCCCAGGATGCTGTTGTGTGTGAGGGCACACACTCAGTACCACTCACATTCAACTCTTTGTCCACGAAGGCCCTGGGTCACTTCCTGCAGAGCTGCTGTCTGTCCAGCTGGAGTGCAGCTTGTCCTGTGCCAGGGGGTTATCCCATTCTAGCAGCAGAAGTTTGCTTTAGCCTTTGCTGACCTCATGACGCTGCTGTTGGCCCATTTCTCCAGCTTTAGAAAGAACTATTCCTCTTAAGTAAGTTTTTCAGATACTGACTTTGCAGAGCAGTGAAATAGGGCTGATTTTTCAGACAAAGCTGAATCTCATGCAGTAAACATGAAGCCTTTTTAAGAGGATTCAAACTGGCCACTCAGTCTAGAAAAGCAGAGATGGAATAAACCTGATAGCTAAGCCTCTGAAACAGCTATGACAGAGGATCCCTGACAGAGGTGTATGTCCTACAAAGTATAATGAAGCTGAAAGGGGACCCAATATGTGGTTTCTTCCAGTACTTCACCTAGGACTGACACTGAAATGTGGTGGCAGCACGCTTAAAGCTAACAAAAGGGAGTACTTCTTCACACCATCCTCCCCCCAAAAATCTGCCTCTCAGCACCAACAGATTTATTTCATTGTAGACAAACCCTATGCATTTAAAAAGGATTTGGCTGGTTAATACATTCTGACTGCCAGGGTTTAGAGACTTAAAAGAGGTTATCATAGATTCCCCTAACTGGGAGTACTTGCTGTACCATTTTCAGCATTCAACCTTGGCACTCAGCTGTGCACTTTAGCTTTACTTTCTCCTGTTAGATACCTCTTTTTCTTGCCTTTGGAATGGGCTGAACTATGGACTTCAGTCTCTGGACTCATATTCATGTGAAAGGGCTTTTGTGTGTTGCTCAAATGCAGTGACTCAACTCTTAAACTCTTCTGAATGCAACTGTTACCCTCAAGGAGTTTGTTGTTTTTACCTTTCAATGTTGTTTTATATCATTTTATAATAGTGTTACACAGATAATACATGTCTGGCTGAAATGTTAGAAGAGCTTAAAGACTATGTGAAAGTGACTAAATATCAAACACGAGATTTGAGGGCCTGTTGTATGTTAGCACAGGGTAACATCCAGCTGCAACTCTGGGTAGATCTCTGAGTGCATACTGCCACCTTGGGGCATATGTAATGCTGCATAATAGAGTCCTAGAAGGTTTTGGGTTGGAAGAAGCCTTGAAATTCATCTAGTTCCAACCCCCTGCCACGGGCAGGGACACCTTCCACTAGAGCAGGTTGCTCCAAGCCCCTGTGTCCAACCTGGCCTTGAACACTGCCGGGGATGGGGCAGCCACAGCTTCTCTGGGAAAAGTCTGTGCCAGTGCCTCAGCACCCTCACCAGGAAGAGCTTCTGCCTAAGAGCTCATCTCAATCTCCCCTCTGGCAGGTTAAAGCCATTCCCCTTGGCCTGTCCCTCCAGGCCCTTGTCCAAAGCCCCTCTCCAGGTTTCCTGGAGCCCCTTTAGGCACTAGAGCTGCTCTAAGGTTCCCCCTGAAGGAGCCTTCTCTTTTCCAGGCTGAACCAGCCCAGCTCTCTCAGCCTGTCTCTACCATCACCTTGTTATGCGAGATCTTTTTCTCTCTGAAACATGAAAATGCAAACATAGGTACTGCCGCTAACTCTGTGGCACACAAGAACACCTTCTGTCCACCTCCTCTAGTTTTTGATCTTTTAATATCACCTCGCTGCCAGCTAGAGGAAAAGGTTTTGCTTAAACAGCCTGTGGAACAGGACTGTACTAATGTCTGAAACTCCTTCCTCTTAATGCAGTTTCCTTAGATGTTACACCCCTTCCTTCTGGCTTGTGAGAATCACTTTGTTTTTAACATGCCACATGTAGGACATCCTTTCAACATGAACCTTCCTTTTAGTAACAGTATTAGCCTTAGAATGTGCTTATCACACCCTGGTACCTTTGGCAAAAGTAACCATTTCACGAACCAGATATCCCATCACTCCTACCTGCTCCAAGACAACTCTTCCAGGCTGCTGCACAGCATGAAGCAACCACTCAGAACTCTCTCCAATCAGATGTGCTTGGTAGAAGGGTATAAAACCGTATCTCTTCTCCAGCCACTGCTCTTGTTCAGCTCCCATTCCTGTATCTTGTTTTGCTTTTGCAAACTTCTGGCATCCACCTTTTCCCTTTCCATGAAACATGCCTTAATGGCAGATGAGATCTGCTTGGTCAGGTACTTCTTTTAAGCACATATTGCTTTTCAAGGTTTATCTTGAACGTTTCCGTGTGTTTCTGCATGTTCTCCGTATCTAAGGACATTGCTTTGTTTAGAGGCACATACTGTGTTTACTCATTGAGTTTCCATTGCATCATTTGCTGTAAGCAGAAGCAGCCATTATCAAAGGTTTGTCATGGTTCACGGTGAGCATATATATGACATTTAGCATATATTGATGCTAAATACAGCAATTTTTAGCAATTATTTAAGATATTCTTCCTATAGTACTATTTGCGCTTGAGCCAATGTGTGAGCGAATACCAGGATGGCATGATTTGGAAGCAGGAATATCAGGCTCTTGTAGATGATCACAAGACTTGCACTACAAGCAGCTGCAGGGTTTCTCTTCAGGAGAGCTTAGGTGAAGTTGACTAAGCTATGGAGCTGCCTAGGTATAGCTTAGCTTGCTCTAAGCATATCACTATAATCATAGTTTCTCTGGGCAACCTGGGCCAGGGCCTCACCACCCTTCAGCCCTTCAACCTAGGTTCTCAAAAATAATTAGGAGCTTAAATCCTATTCAAATCAATCTGATTTGGATATCTAAACAAGTCCTTGGGATGGGACAGTGTCTCACATCAGATCACGTCAGCCTCAGCTGATCACAGGCAAACCTTTCAAACTTCAGAGTCAAAAACCTTCTTCTCAAGGTTCAGTTCAAATCTCTCAAACTGCTCTTTGTGTTGCTGATTATGCTATTTACTGCTACCTGGAAAAGTTGGGCTCCACCATCAAGTAGCTACAGGCTGTGGCTGAGTGTTATAAAGAACAAGACTTCCAACATGGTGTGCGTGTGGGAGTTACCTTAAAAGTCTTCTCACAGCACATGCAGGAGCAGCTCAGAAACTCTGTTCTCCCCTTCTTCTGGTAAGCACAGGACACAAGTGTGGGCGTCCCTTGGCTCATACCACAGCCAAGCTTTAATCATAGAATCATAGAATCGTAAGGGTTGGAAAGGACCTTAAGATCATCTAGTTCCAACCCCCCTGCCATGGGCAGGGACACCTTGCCCTAAACCATGTGGCTCAAGGCTCTGTCCAACCTGGCCTTGAACACCGCCAGGGATGGAGCATCCACAACCTCCCTGGGCAACCCATTCCAGTGCTTCACCACCCTCACTGTAAAGAACTTCTTCCTTATATCTAATCTAAACTTCCTCTGTTTAAGTTTGAACCCATTACCCCTTGTCCTACCACTACAGTCCCTAAGGAAGAGTCCCTCCCCAGCATCCTTGTAGACCCCCTTCAGATACTGGAAGGCTGCTATGAGGTCACCACGCAGCCTTCTCTTCTCCAGGCTGAACAGCCCCAACTTTCTCAGCCTGTCTTCATATGGGAGGTGCTCCAGCCCTCTTATCATCCTCGTGGCCCTCCTCTGGACTCGCTCCAACAGCTCCATGTCCTTTTTATGTTGAGGACACCAGAACTGTACGCAGTACTCCAAGTGGGGTCTCACAAGAGCAGAGTAGAGGGGCAGGATCACCTCCTTCGACCTGCTGGCCACGCTTCTTTTGATGCAGCCCAGGATACGGTTGGCTTTCTGGGCTGCAAGCGCACACTGCCGGCTCATGTTAAGCTTCTCGTCAACCAACACCCCCAAGTCCTTTTCTGCAGGGCTGCTCTGAATCTCTTCTCTGCCCAGCCTGTAGCAGTGCCTGGGGTTGCCCCGACCCAGATGTAGGACCTTGCACTTGCCTTGGTTAAACTTCATAAGGTTGGCATCGGCCCACCTCACAAGCGTGTCAAGGTCCCTCTGGATGGCATCCCTTCCCTTCAGCGTATGACTCCTTCTGAAAAGAAACTATTATTAACACCTTTCAAAACTGTTAGGCCTGTAACCTCTCATCTATGAACTCTTGTAGCCCCTCTGCTGCATCATTACTTTCAAAGAGGTGTTTGGCCTTAAGCCACTCACCTGTGAACTCTTATGGCCCCTCTTGAGCAGGAGCTGCATAGTCTGCTGCACCATTGTTTAAATAAAAAGGTCTTTGGTTAATATGTGACTTTGGTGACACCACTGCTGCTTGTGCCAACGCCTGCTTACCATGGAGAACATCCTGTGTGAACTCCAGGCACCTTTCTGAGGTGTAAGAGAAACTTTGGGTCTTTCAGTGCAACATGCTCAGTGACTGTAAAAGCAGATTCCTGACTTGAATCTGGCACAGGGCTGTCAAGAACACAGTGACTCAAAATAACCCCGACTCAGCAAAATCCCTTCACAAACAACTAATCGAAGATCCTGCTAATTGTTCTGAATCATTCAAGATAATTTCAGTGCAAGGAAAATGCATTTTGCTTTATAACCCTTGATAGCACTCTTATCAGGGCTTTTTATCACTGTCTAAAACATGATCTTTGAACTTCAACAACCTGTCATAGTAAACATTTTGTAGAGGTAAAGACTAAAGACCGAATATAAATAAGGTACAACTCTCTCTTGTTTTCACATGCTGCTTGGAAGTAAGAAGCAACAATTCATTTCTTTTCCTGCCGATAACCCCAGGCCAGTTATGTGGAGGTACCAGATCTACACTGGGCTTGTTCTTTTTCTTTCTTTCTGGAGTTTGGCAGAAGGTGGGAAGCTCTTGGTTATGCCTCAGGATGGAAGTCACTGGCTGAGCATGCGTGTGGTTCTGGAGAAACTCTGGGAGAAGGGGCACGAAGTCGTTGCGGTGATTCCTGATGCTGCTTTGCTCCTTAAAAGCTCACAATCTTTTACCATCAAAACATATTCTGTGCCTTACACGCAGGAGTTTGTGGATAACTTCTACAATTCCCTTGGTGAAACGAGTTTTAGAAACCCTTCCCTTTTAGACAAAATCACAGTATTCAGCAATTTATCAGAAGTGACCAACATGTACACTCCTTCTTGTCGGCATCTCTTATACAATGAAGAACTCATGAAGTACCTCCGGGACAGCAAATTTGATGCCATTATGATGGATCCTGTGTTGCCCTGTGGACCAATTATTGCTGAATACCTCTCTATCCCTTCAGTGTACTTCATGCGTGGTCTTCCATGCAATTTAGACTACAAAGCCGCCCAGTGTCCAAGTCCTTCTTCTTATGTGCCAAAGACTTTCACATACAGTTCAGATAACATGACATTTGCAGAGCGTGTGAAGAACTTCCTGATGGGGGTTTCAGAGCACGTATTCTGCGACCTGTTCTACTTAAACTACAAGAAATTAGCTTCTGAGTTTCTTCACAGAGAAGTAACAATGCTGCAACTATTTAGCCAAGCATCCGTTTATCTGATGAGATACGACTTCGTTTTTGAGTATCCGCGCCCACTAATGCCAAACATGATCTATGTTGGAGGCATCAACTGTAAGCAGAAGCAGTCATTATCAAAGGTTTGTCATGGTTCACGGTGAGCATATATATGACATTTAGCATATATTGATGCTAAATATAGCATTTTTTAGCAATTATTTAAGATATGCTTCCCATAGTAGTATTTGCGCTTGAGCCAATATGTGAGCGAATACCAGGATGGCGTGATTTGGGAGCAGGAATCTCAGGCTCTTGCAGATGATCACAAGACTTGCACTACAAGCAGCTGCAGGGTTTCTCTTCAGGAGAGCTTAGGTGAAGTTGACTAAGCTATGGAGCTGCCTAGGTATAGCTTAGCTTGTTCTAAGCATATCACTATAATCATAGCTTCTGTGGGCAACCTGTGCCAGGGCCTCACCACCCTCACCCCACAGGGAAGAACTTCTTCCTAATGTCTCATCTCAATCTACCCTCATGGAATGTATGCTATACCTAGATAAATACAAAAATAATTCTAGATCATATAATTGAATATCCCTAACAGTTTGAATACTGATTAATTGCAGGAGATTTGATTGGCCAAAACATGGAAATGTGGAATTAACTCTGCGGATATACCCAGGCACTTGCACTGTGCTGTAGAGCCTGATAATGTGCTTGAATACCCCAAAACCAGGGATATGCAAAGACATTAGAGGGAGCTCTTTTGCCTCTGAATTTGTGTAAGAAGCAATGTAAGGGAACATATAAGAGGATGATTGGAAAAAGAAGCCTTTGGGATTGTAAGTACCCACCCTCCCTCGCTGGTTAAAGTTTCCCCAGTGGCTCTGTAAATAGTGCAGATGTCAATGGTTTGTTCTGTTTTTCAGACCACAGTGGTGTTGCAACAGCTGAAGTTATTGCTAAGACTGCACCATCACACATACCACTGTAGGCTCAGGGCTTTCATTTCGATAACTGCTACGATATAGAAAGAAATCTGAAGATAAACCTTATCAGCCCACTCTATATCAAATCTCTGTCGGTCATTGCTTCTTGGTTAGCCTCTGAGAGCACAAAGTATTCCAAAGGTCAAGCTTTGTTCCGAGTTTTGTGTCCAATCAGCTGAGCAGACTCAAGGCAGGGAGTTGATCATTAACTGGGTGTTAGGAAAACAGTGATTGCTGGGTCAAGTGTTACCTCCCATTCATGACTTTTGTTCAGCCTTTCAGTGCCACATGCTCCCTCTTGCATTCGAATCCTCTCCTGTTAATTCAAGCATCCAGTGCCCAGTTACTTAAAGCCTTCACTACAATGACAAACCCAATCTTTACTCACAGTTAAAAATTATGCTTATTTTTGCCTACAAAAATCCAGCCTGTTAAAAATTAAACCCCTCAGTTAAGATTAAAGCACAAAGTACCCCCGATTCATTTCTCGTCCCCTGCAATACTTTGGTGGCTCTTTAAAACTTTGCTGACAGCACAAGGGAAATGGCTTCTTCAAATGTGGGATTCCATTCTCTTGCCTCCTGTCTTGTGTTTTTCCTGCTCCCGTGGACCTTTGCTGAAGGTGGAAAGCTGTTGGTTATACCTATCGATAGCAGCTACTGGCTCAGCATGCGGCCGGTTGTGGAGCGGCTCCGACGCAGGGGACACGAGATCGTGGTGCTTGTGCCAGAGATAAACCTGCGGATAGGTTTGTCAGGGCATTATACCATGAAAACATACTCCGTGCCTTACACCAAGGAGTATGTGGAGGCAGAGTTTAAAAAGCTGGGCCATAGGAGTTTCACACCTTGACCCTTCTCTGAAAAATTCTCCAATTTGGCAAATATCTCATCCACGTTCTTGGATTCCTGCAAACGTCTCCTGTCTAACAGAGAGCTGATCAAATCCCTTGGAGAAAGCAAATTTGAGGCTGTCTTTATGGATCCTTTTTTTCCATGTGGACAAATAGTGGCTGAACATCTCTCCCTCCCTTCTGTGTACCTCGTGCGGGGACTGCCATGCAGCCTAGACTTCCACGCTACCCTCTGTCCACATCCTCCTTCCTACATTCCCAGGTTCTTCACTCGCTACACGGACCGCATGGGGTTCCTCCAGCGTGTGGGCAACCTCCTCGCTAGCCTGAGCAGTTCCCTGCCTTGCAGCTTCCTTTAGTCACCATATAACAGTCTGATCAAAGAATTCCTCCAACGAGAGGCAACAGTGCTTGAGCTCTTAAGCCACGCCTCTATTTGGCTCAGGAAATATGACTTTGTGTTTGAGTACCCCAGACCCTTAATGCCTAACATGGTCTTGATCGGAGGCATAAGCTGCACTCAGGAAAAAGCATTATCTCAGGTAAGTCTCCTTTTTTCCCTTTAGTTTAGCTCTAACTGCACTGCTTGTTCTCACCATAAGACAAAGCTCCCGGCAGAAAGAACGAGGTGGAAGGAGCTAGGAAAGCAAAACACTTTGCAGCTCTGCATCCCTTGTGCGATAACCTCCTCTATAACTACCTGAAAGAAGGTTGTAGTGAGGTGGGGTCGGTCTCATCTCCCAAGTAAGAAGTGACAGAACAAGAGGAAACGGCCTCAAGCTGCGCCAGGGGAGGTTTAGACTGGAGATTCGGAACAATTCCTTCCCCAAAGGAAGCTGCCTATTTCCAGTGATTTTGGTTTGTGTACCAGCTTACAAGACTTGGTGCTAGCTGGGACAATGCAGCAACCACAGTCCTGATGGATTTCTGCAGGAATTCCAGACAGTGAATGGAATCCCCAGCATCCAGCTAGAGATCTGCTTCTTTTGTGTCAAATACTCTGTCCCAAAACTGTATTTTGATTGAACTATGCCAAACATCCTAAATATGGCATATTTGCCACTTTCCACTAAGAAATCTTCCTCATTCTTAGTGCTTTCTCTTATTCTCAGGTATTTCAGAGATGTGGCGTGTGGCACCCTCCAAGAAGAGCAGATGCTAGTTAAAAAGATTACTAAACCAAGGTTATTTTAGGTGATTTTCTATTCCCAAAGCAGGGCTGCAAAACATTCCCTAAAATTAGTGGCAATTCTGAGCAGGAAGTTGGAGCTTGGCACACAAAAGCACTCCAAGAACAGAGTAACACTGATGTGACTGGTCCCACAGAATATAAATAGGGCTAAACAGGCCTTGGAAGAGCTCAATGTGTTCCACTGCATCCGGAACTGCAGGAAGCAAGTCACCCACTGCCCAAAGAATTCAGTATGAAAAGCACATTTGTAATGTGGGGAGGATTTTGCAGTTCCCAGATGTCTGGGAGTTTATACAGAACTCCAAGTTGAGAGTTCCCAACCAGGCATCTAATGAAGATGGAGAGCATGTTTTCAGAGAAATCTAGTAAGAGAGAACTAAGCCCTGAAATGAGAGTTACAATTCATCTTTGCCCCCAGGAGAGCATCAGGTCTGCTCTTCAGGGTGCAGCTATCACCAAACCTTCAATGGCTCCTTCTGTTTGGGATCCAGTCTCAAATGAAGAGCCAGGGCACTCATAAACAAAGAGAGTCACTCTCGGTTATCCCCTTTCAGACCCTAAAGGTAAAATTTCAACAGACTTACAAGAACATTTAGTTCATTTTAGTGCACCCATTTAACTCTGAGGCCTGCAACAATTCCCTCTAGTTTTCTTTCCTTCCTGGCTTTACCAAATAGTTCTCAATGGCAAAGGATGCTCTAGCCTTTGGCTGGTTTTATGCTTCATTAAAATCCTTTTGTTCTTGGATTCAAGTGACACATCTAGTCCTTCTATTAGTTAAACCAACCAACCAAAACAGATTAAAAACCTGGCAGTGGTTCAATATTGCCATACTCAAAGCAGACTCAGTAAATCAGATATTAGAAGTTACAGCTATCTGCTACCAGAACACCTTTAAAACCAATCTTCATTCTCTCTTGCAGCTGCATGGTCTGAAAAGAAGAATATTAGCTCTAAATCGAGAGCATGTGATTGCAATAAATGGGAAAATAAACCACAGTGTAGTTACCTGGGCATTGGTTGCCAGGAAAAGCCTGGTGATGACTTCATCTCCTGAACTGCTCCAGCATCTTTTTTGCTGCACAGACACTGATGTCTTGGAGCAGGCAGACTTTGCTACAGGACTGGTTTAAAGTCAATCTTTCCTCATGTCCCTCCTGAATCCCGGTTCAGGCTACAAATCTGCAAACATTCGGGCACCTTTCTTCAGCCACATGTGCCCATTCATTTGTTCCCTGGGACTCATTTTCATACAGAACCATATAATCTCAGCCTGGCTTGGGTTCGAAGGGACCTTAAAGCTCATCCAGTCCCAACCCCCTGCCACGGGCAAGGACACCTTCCACTAGAGCAGTTTGCTCCAAGCCCCTCTGTCCAACCTGGCCTTGAACACTGCCAGGGATGGGGCAGCCACAGCTTCTCTGGGCACCCTGTGCCAGCGCCTCAGCACCCTCACAGGGAAAAGCTTCTGCCTAAGATCTAACCTGAACTTCCCCAGTTTTAGTTTGAACCCACCACCCCTTGTCCTATCACAACAGTCCCTGATGAAGAGTCCCTCTGTGCATCCTTGTAGCTCCCTTCGGTACTGGAAGCTGAACCAATGCCTCCATGCAGCTTCTCCAGGCTGAACAGGATATGGATATATATAGAGAGATATAGATAGATAGATAGATAGATAGATAGATAGATAACTAATTTTCCTGATCAACATTTTGTTGTGTTGACTGCTTATTTTCTTGCCTTTCCTGACAGTTTTGTGGGAACGTGACAGAACTTAAGGCATATGACATGAAAAGGACTTTAACTACGGATGTGCTTTGTGTTGGCAGGAATTTGAAGCTATTGTGAATGCCTCTGGAGAACATGGCATCGTTGTCTTCTCCCTGGGCTCCATGGTCTCTGAGATTCCTATAAAGAAAGCCAAAGAAATTGCAGATGCCTTGGGAACAGTTCCTCAAACGGTATGGTTTCCCTCTTCTCCTTCCAGCACAGCAATCCAACATGGTTTCCAAACACAGTACATGATTACCTTCAGCTTTCAGTGGGCTTGGTCCTCCCTTCTTTCTCCTGCTCCCTGATGCCACAAGAAAATATCACCCAGCTATTCTGCACAACAAAATGGGGTTTATGCACCATGGATGTTTTTCAGCTGTGCTTTTCAAACCCACTGAGGAGCACCAAGAGGCCACTTGCTGAGAACTGACATTTTGCTTACTTCTTTTGCAAGGTTTTGTGGCGATACACAGGACAGGTGCCCCCCAACCTGCCCAAGAACGTAAAGCTCGTCAAATGGCTGCCCCAGAACGACCTTCTAGGTAACTGAGATAACTTGAGTGATACCAGCATGTTGCTTTGAATCCCATACTGCTGCTGTAAGGCACCATTAGCATCATCTCTACTAACTCCCTGTATCACTGTGGGTCACAGGGCCTCCTTAACAACCTTTGCTGTTTGAAACAGAGCTTGTCTCTTAGAAATTTATCTGATTGCACCTTCAAAAGCGTTGACTTATGAAAGAACTCTGTTTGGAACATTGTCCCAACACTTGACTCCCCTTAATGTCAAAACCGGGGGTCTTTAACCAGCCTGCAGTCCTAAGTCATGATGCACACGACAACCCAAAGTTCTTGACTGACACCTACCAGTGCCATTTTTTGTGGCAGTTTTTCCCTAAGAATGTGTTACTGTGACTTCCTAAGTCAAAGAACTGAGCAACTTTTTCTTTCCTCCACAGCTCACCCTAAGACTCGTGCCTTTATTACCCACGGAGGCTCCCATGGCATTTACGAGGGCATATGCAATGCAGTGCCAATGGTGCTAATGCCTTTGTTTGGAGACCAGATGGACAATGCGAAGCGAATAGAGTCACGGGGAGCAGGACTGACACTGAACGTACTTGAAATGACTACAAAGGACATATCCACTGCTCTGCAAACAGTTATTAATGACAAAAAGTCAGTAATAGAAACACAGCCTTTCTCCTTCTACCCTGTGTAACACCAGCATGCTAGCTTCCAGCTTAACAGAATGTTAATCTGTTCTTATATGCCTTCTTATATCAAAGTTACATCGCTGAGAGGCTGATATGCTGGCCCTGGGTTAACCTCATCCTGCCCCTTTAACAGCACTGTCCTTCTCAGTGCCCAGGAATAGAAGCATCAGTTGACAAGAACCAGTTGATATGAGAGGATTTGGGTATCAGAGAAGATGGGGTATATATGCAATGGAAGAATTCAAGTTGACAAAAGATGAGCACAAAGCCAAAATGACCAGGCAGTGATGTAGAGGGCTTTCATCCAACATGGCAGAAAAGGCAATTGGGAAGGGAGATGTGGCAAACTGGTTTTGTTCCCCAAATTGGTGGTGGTGTGAGCCAGTGGGGAGCCTGAAAAGGTTGAAAGGCTCAGCTGCCTGGCTGATGTTCTTTGCATGAGGCTCTCCCAGAGATGCTGTCTGCACAGCAGCAGCAGGAAGAAGGAGGCAACTGGCGGTGCCTCAGTGTAGTTCAGAGGCTGTGCTACAGCAGGAAGCATTGTCTTCCAGCTGGCAGGGTTTATTAAACAGACCTCATTCCTTTTACAGACTGGCTTTCTCAGTCATATCCCCTCCCAGTGCTCATATGAGCACAGTGAGCTGCTGCCTGGCTTGGCAAAGCTGGACAATTCCAGCATAGAGCTGAAGAAACATGCAAGAGTATGCTGAGGCAGTACAGGGAACTACTCTAGACACCATGGTAATACAGTCAGCATGCCCAAGGTCTTTTAAGGCATCATGGTGAAGGGGAGCTTCAAGACTCTCCTGCCACAGGCAGGGGGGTTGGAACTAGATGATCTTAAAGTCCTTTCCAACCCTAACCATTCTGTGATTCTATGATATACCTCCTTTTCCCTGCTTCTCTGAGGGCTTCTCAGTACTTGGCATCCTCTTCCCCACCATGTTTCAAGAAATGTCATCTTATTGCTATTGCTTCCTAACCAGTATTCTTAAAGCAATGAATACAACAGTAGTAATAATAATAATTAATAAGAATAATAATAATAATGCACCTTGATCTTGAAAAACTGAAGGCTTTTCTATACCCAGTCACATTTCAACCAGATGCCTTCACCCCAGAGATTTTGACGACAGCTCAAACTAAGCTTTTACTTTTTCCTCTTTCCTAAAACCTTTCCCTCTGTTTTTGCCATTGAAGGCACCACTTTTCTGGGGCCATATCCTTCTTATGGGGAGGGTGGGGTGGTGGGGAAACACCACCACAGAAGTTCCCAGCGGGCTATGAGTCAAATGACAGCGTGTCCCTTTCCTCTGGGGTCACAGTCTCAGAAGCATAAGTCATTGGAACCACTGAACATCTTGTCTTGACAGGTACAAAGAGAACATCAAGCGTCTCTCAGACCTTCACCTCGACAGGCCCATCCACCCCATGGACCTGGCTGTGCACTGGGTAGAATTTGTAATGAGGCACAAAGGAGCCCCACACCTCCGACCTGCTGCTCATGACCTGAACTGGATCCAGTACCACTCCCTGGATGTCTTCGCCTTCCTCCTCGTCGTGGCCCTCCTCTCCCTCTTCATTTCTCTGAAGTGCTGCCTGTTCTGCTGCCGCAGGTGCTTCTCTAAGAAGGGAAGAACAAGAAAGCCAACCAAATCCAAGTCCCACTAGCAGGTGAAACCAATGGTAGGAGATAAGCCTCTGCTCCAGACCAGATGATCAGAGAACATCCCACATTTCACTGACTGCTGGCTTCTGGTCAAGAAATAAGAGTTCCTTTAAATTAGCACCATGGGAAGAGTTGTTTCACTGGTATAATTGTTGCCTTTAATTAAGAATTGGTTGTTAAAATTACTTTGTGTAGGAGTGCTTCAGTCACTTGGGAAGATATCAGTGTGAAGTCCAAGGCTCCTGGCTTCCACATCTTGGCGTACAGAGGACTCACGCTGACTTCTTTTTTTTACCTCTATATGCAATGGAGAGATATATATACAGGGATTTCATAAGACACTGCTTCAAGGGCTTTAGGAGAACCATTTGCCCTAGTTTAAGGCTGTCAGGTTTACCAAGCACTTTGAAACCTTTGTGTAGCTGCTGTTGTAGAAGAGGCAAATGTTATACACTGACAATATGTGTCACATAAGCCAGCTAGATGCACATCTTCCATGGGTTTTGTGTGTGCTTACAATCCCCTGAACAAAACTAAGGTTTTGGCAGGGAAGTCATTGTAAAGCCACTGGTGTTTCACCCAAGCTCCCCATCAGGCAGAGTGCTGTATCTGGAGCTTACCTGTTGGGTGATCAGAGCTTTGTAAGCATTGTTTATAAAACCCAATTGATGTACTTGTTGTAAGTGTTGCTCAGGTAAAGACCCAAAGCCCAGCCTTACAAATAAATCACCAGTTCTAACAATAATGGCTCTTGTGTTTTCCAACTTGAGAGATATGGGGCTGCAGAAGGGAAAGCTTGTTCAATCATGGGGAGAGAGCTAGAGAAGCCTCACGGTGTGGAAGCTACCTCGATGCACAAAAGCCAGTTCTCAGCATCACTGCTTGGTGACTTGGTCCTTGCTGAGAGGTTACATCTTGAGGCTGCCACAGTTCCTACTGCTAAAAAAATTAGAAAAGGCCTTAAAGTTACTAGTGAGGGCTCAAAACAGGCTGGGACATCCTAGTATGTCATGGCACAGGCATCCTGCTATGTACCTGCTGCTGTTCTTTTCTATTGCTGTTTGAAAAAGCAGGTACTTCAGTGGGAGCTGTGAAGCTTAAGACGACAGTCCCTCTTCTCCTCAGCCTGTCCCTATTGCAGTGCCTGATTCCTGAGGACATCCATGCCAATGCAACCTGTCCAGGACCTTTTGCTTTTCATCTTCTGCCTTTGCCTCCCCTCCTCCTGCCCCAGGTAAACAGAAGGAAACTCTTCTTTGGGTCACAGAGAGAGCCTCCACTGTGCCTGACAGCTGACCTGCTTTTAAGATGCAGCTATTGCAGCTCCACACAGTTCCTGCAGTGACATCTCTGGCTGCCCCCATCCAGTGACTTTCTCTGTGTGGACAAGAGAACCCCCCCCCCTTGATTTCAGATCAGATGAACAGAGTTAAAAAGAATTAATCTTAATTGGATTTGTTGGGGTTTAACTCAAAACCCTCTTGTGTAGGAGCTACAAGAAAGGGATGAAGGCTCAAAATGCTCATCCCATGTCTTCTGGAAAGAACTTGAACACAATTAAAGCAAAACAGCAGCAGAAACCAGGTGTTCTCTTCTCCTTTTCCCTTTGCTCTCCTTAGCCTCACCTCTTTCGTCCTGCTCTTTCTTTTTCCTTGGAAAAATGAAACAGAGAGAAAGGGCTTGAGGGGATGTGCAGGGCCAGGACTGAACAACAGTCCCGTTGTGTTCAGTTTCAGCTATGCCCAGCAGAGGACAGTCAAATATCATTAATGGTATCACCGACGAGAAGGAGCAAGGAGAACATCCTTCCCCACCAAGGCAGAGCCGCTGGGCTGGGGGAAGTTATAGCGACTTGTTCACCCATCTATGCTCCATGAATATGGCCCCTGCTGCACGGGGATGGATTTCAGAGTGAGTGAGGAGCCAGAAGGTGTGGGACAAGCAGCTCCGGTGCAGAGAAGAGAACCAGAGGGGCTGTAGCATCACTGCAACGTGGCCCTCCCAAACCTTCTCAAGGGAAGAGTTAATCTGGGGATGCTGTCCTATCTTAATGCCCCTTGAGTACCATATGGAATCCCACACTGGTCTGGGTTGGAAGAGACCTTAAAGCTCATCCAGTCCCAACCCCCTGCCACGGACAGGGACACCTTCCACTAGAGCAGGTTGCTCCAAGCCCCTGTGTCCAACCTGGCCTTGAACACTGACAGGGATGAGGCTTTTGTCTCCCTAGGTTTTCTGTGCAGCTACTCAGAAGAGAGGATACCCTGGAGGCCAACTCTGACTGAACCCAAATAAATCCATTTCTCTTTTCACCAGCATATTCAGCCTTCGTGACTACTTCTCCAGAACATAACAACAAATGACTTTGTAGCTAGTATTTAAATTTCCCAATTTCAGGCATTCAATTTGATCCATTTTTCCATGTTTTTATGATCATTTCTAAGGGCTTCAGAAAGTCATTCTTGTTTCCTGTTACCGCCACTGGTTGAACTCAAGAACTGACCAACTGCCACTCTCTCAGAAATACATAGAGCCACGCTGCCCCTTAAGCAGAACAGAGTCCCAGGCCCCTGCCTCACTTCCTGGGAGAAGGAGAGCTCATTGGCCACAACACATCTGTAAGTAACAGAGCTGAGAGTGGGTCACTTACCAGCAGGGGAAACTGAGGCAGAGAACGACCACTGCTCCTCTCCCCGAGCTGTTCAGTCTCCACCTCGCTCCAGGGTGCAGTCACCTCAGCCTGAGCTTTGGCAGCAAACCCTTAAATCTCTGCTTTTAAACACCTGCCAACAGACAGGAGCCAAAATCCCTTCTCTGCCCTTGCAGAAAGGAGGCACAAACTGATGGTCAAATGGTTGATGCTGCAAGGGCTGGAGCAGCTCTGCTCTGGAGCCAGGCTGAGAGAGCTGGGCTGGGTCAGCCTGGAGAAGAGAAGACACCTTAAGGGGAGACCTTAGAGCAGCTCTAGTGCCTAAAGGAGCTTCAGGAAACCTGGAGAGGGGCTTTGGACAAGAGCCTGGAGGGACAGGACAAGGGGAATGGCTTTAACCCGCCAGAGGGGAGATGGAGATGAGCTCTTGGGCAGAAGCTCTTCCCTGTGAGGGTGCTGAGGCGCTGGCACAGACTTTTCCCAGAGAAGCTGTGGCTGCCCCATCCCTGGCAGTGTTCATGGCGAGGGGCAACACTGAGGTTCTCCCACTGCCATGGGAGCTCCAGGCAGCTCTCGGGCTCCTCCATCTCCCAGCTAGTGGGTCCAAGACAAGCCCTGGCCCAGCCACTAGACACAGCACTCAGAGGGGGACTCGCCTCCTTCCAAGTCACACAGATGGTTAAATAAACATGCTGTTATTCAAGGGCAGAGCAAGAACCAGCAGTGACCTCCCAACAAGCACCCCATCCTCCTTCCCTGTGCAGGGTGCTCAGGGCAGCCACCTGCACATGGGTCCCAGTGCTGCCTTGGCCTGCCTGCTCCCATGTTGATGCTCCCACTGCAATGACTTCACTTGATCTAAGAAGTAAATACTTGCTGCTGCCAACAGCCAGCCATGATCCAGTTGTCACAGGGGGTGGCATGGGAGTTCCCAAACCCCCTTTCAGCCTTGTTTCCCCACGGGGGGAAAGCACTGAAAGCTCAAGGTGAGCAAATGTGGAGCAGCGGCGAGGGGATGCGACCTGCCAACAGCAGCACCAGCCCCATTTAATAAAAAAACAAAACAAGAGAAAACAGCAACACCCTCACCCCCAAAAGAAAACATCCCAAACCCAAAACCCACCACACAAAATCCATGTGCATCCACAAAGCTGCTTCAGGATTGCAGGCACCATGTCTGGGAGCAGTGCAGGGTGATGCTGGGGGCTGCAGTCAAGGCTGCCCCACCACATGCCATGCCTTCTGCATCATTCTCTGGAGCTATATCCCCATGCAGCATCCCAGTGGGGTTTGGCACTAGAGATGTCCCATTCCATGACATGCTGCACTTGGGCCAGCTCCAGACCCCAGGCAAGAGGTGGGTGTCAGGGCTCTCCCTATAAGCTGCTGTTGCACATTGCTTTGACAGGTACTAGCGAGCACTCCCAGCATCAATTCCCTTCCCATTAAGGACAGGTGAAAGGTTTCATACACCAGATCTGATTGCTTACAATGATAAAAGCAAGTCATCAGCACGGGCTGTTCAATCACCAGCAAATCCTAAATCCCCTCCAGCCAGATACTGGCTGGCTTATCCTATGGCATGACCCGGCTCCAAAAGCCAGCCTGAACAAATGGAGCAGATTTCCTCCCTGACATGGTACCAGCCTTACGCTGGGGGTGACATGGCCCCCTTGGCTAAGGCAGAGCTAAGCAAGCTGCATCTGTTACCGAGCATCCCTCCCAGCAAGGGACCAGACTTCGCAAAGCATCTGCTGGAAGCTTTAATTACCATTCAGTGGGGGGTAATCAGAGCAGGGCAGGAACCTGGGGCTTGGTATGTTCTGGAGGCTGCTCAAGTAGATGGTGGGGCTGTCCCTTCGAGTCTCGGCTACAAATGGTTGGTCTGAACTCCTTAGAGTGGGTGCAAAATTATTTCAGTGTAGAGAAAGAAGCCAGTGATGGGCAGGGGGAAGAAGGGGAAACCACAACCCAGCAGTGAGCGAGTCTGGTGTGCAATAACAAACCCAACACATGGTGATCCCAGCCTGAGGCTCCTTTCCATGTAGGGTCCTTCCACCCCAAACCAAGCCATCAGTCATCCCCTCACTGCTCAGTGAGTAAAGCTTGCCTATCTTTTGGCCAGGTTTCTCTGCACATAGCCTTTGGGAAAAACACACCTTTATATCCTGCTTTCCTACCCCCATTATAATAAAGAAGCCTTAAATGTGTCACCTGTAGCTTGGAAGTCCCTGAATTTCACCAGTGGATTAAGTCTGTGAAGAGGTGAGCCCCAGGGGATGCTTGGGGTAAAGCCTGTTATCAGAACAAAGGGCTTCCAACAGGAGGCTTTAGAGGGTCACTCTGGGAGCCGCATTTCCAGGGATGAACACCACCTCCATCTATTTACAGTCATTCAAGCCCATGTTTTCTGAGGCATCAGGCCTGAAGAAGTTGGCTTTGGGTTATTAAGGTGCAAAAGGGTCCAGCAGACAAGGAAACCCAAGCCTGGAACTGGATTCTGGAGCCAGATGGGCTTGAGATGCCAGCAAAGCCCATCGCGAGTCCAAGCAATGCATCATGACCCTCACCAAAGGGGTTTCCTACAAAGGAAAGAGAACCTTTGGGTCTCCACCAGGCATGTGGGCTATGGCCATGAGAGGAGGTGACAGCCCTGGGGAGGGATGGACCTTGGTGACAAAGAAACCTGCCCTAAGAGGAAAACCTATGAGCAGCCCTTGAACCACCTTCTTTCCTCTAAGCACTTGTGATCAGCTCCTCCTGTTGCAAGACAGGGGTGTCCTCACAGCAGCTAATCCACAAGGAGCATTTAATTAAGAGCTGGAAAGGAAGCAAAGCAATTGCTTTTCAGTGGGGATTTCCAGGGATGGAAATAGATGCCCACAGAGCTCCAGGGCTTTTAATCAGTCTCTGGTTCTCATTGCACACTGAACTGGACATGCAGACACTGAGCGCTGGCGAGGACAAAGCAAACCTCATGGATAAACCAGCTCTTCTATACAGACACTGATAACCCAGAGGTGACTTTTCTTCCCTCTCCTCTTCTGACACATCATCTTCAGTCATTAATGCTGAGCCGCTGCAAGATCATCATTCAATTGTGATGGCTGAAGCAGACGAGGAGATGGTGTAAATGCACTCGCAAGGGGACGGGTGCTGAAGGAGTTTGTTCCTATCATTGGCCCAAGGGGAAAAAGAGCCAAATCCTTCCTTGAAAGTTGAAGTGTTAAGAGAGAGTCAGTCAGCAGTAAGGGGGAACTGCCCACATCAAAGGCTGGTGCCCTTCTTGCCCAGACCAGGTAGGAGCAAGGAGGCACATGGCCAGGGCATCCTTGAATCCCAGACTGGTTTGGGTTGGAAAGGACCTTAAGATTGCCCAGTTCCAATCCCCTGCCATGAGAAAACACAGATTTGCAGAGACATGAAAATCAAACAGAAATCAACGAAATTGAGAACAAAACCTAAAATCAGAGAATCACAGAATCAACCACTTGGAAAAGACCTTTAAGCTCATCAAGTCCAACCATTCCCCAGCACTGCCAAGGCCACCACTAACCTATGTCACTGAGGGCCTCGTCTACATGGTGTGTGAGCACTTAAACATTCCCTGTTAAAATAAACCCTTTCTGGTGAAAGATGCTTGTTGGGCTAAGAACATCCCCAGTTCCCACAGTGCTTTACTGCCTGGTAGCCTGCCCAAGCCTGCCCGTGGTGGGGAGGAAGGGCATTTACTGTGCTTTCCTCTTCAAAAGACACATTTACATGACTCACATTTGTCTCCGAAACGATTTAAAAGGGGGTTCTATAGTGTAAAAAAGAGACACAGCCCCCCCCCGTGGTTCCAACCTTTCCTGCTTGTTACAAAAAGTAGACTTTTATTTGTAAATGCCTAAAAAATGGGATCTCTCTCGCGTTCCCTCCCCCCCTTGAAAGTTTTTTAGTAAGAAAGAAGTGGTATCAATGCCATAGGAAAAGCCATTCCCTGCTGGATGCCTTCCCATCAAGGAGGGATGTCTCCTGCTGATTCCCAGTCCTGGTGGAGAACTTAGAAACTTTGGCCTCTTAAAGCCCAAGAAGAGCAACAACCTCCATCTCTTTTTAGAGTCAACTGCTTAAGAAAGGGGAAAAAGCACAGGAAAAACACGCCAGCAAAGGAGATACGGACAAAACCAGCACTGCAGGACCTAGATGGCAAAGTCCTCGTGGTCCTGTGGGCTGAAGGCAGCTGCCCGCAGCATGTCCAAGGAGTTGACGAGGATCAGGGTGCCAGTGAGGTGCTTCCAGCGCTTGGTGATGGGGTTCTTCATCTTGTCCAGCCCAGTGTGCAGCTCCTGGATCACGTCGCGATAGCTGTCGCCCATCTGGCTGCTCCAGGTGAGAAGGAAGTCATACGCAGGCTTCCACATGGCCTGTGGTCAGAGAACCAGTCAACCAGGTTGGAAAAGACCTTTAAGATCATCCAGTCCAATCTTCAACCAAGCACTGCCAAGGCCACCACTAACCCATGTCACTGAGGGCCTCGTCTGCACGGTGTGTGAACACCTCCAGGGACATGGGGCAGAGGGGGAGTAGCTCAGAGCCAAGGCAGGCTGGAAAGCCTCATCCAATGTACCCCCATTGCACCCCCATCCCAGAACAAGCACATTCCTGAGAAAGAACACCCCAAAATCTCTCCCCCGTACCCCAATCCCTCTTATCCCTGAAACATGCTCCAGCAGAACTCTCTCTGAAGGTATCCTCAACCCTAAGGGACCCATGGAGACCAAGCTCCATCCGCTCTCACCTCGCTGTCCACTGTCCCTGTCTTGTCCCGGTGCGGGGCCTCATAAGCATCCATCTGCTGCTTGGAGACCTTGGCGAGCTTCTCGGCGAGCTCCCTCCAGCGCTGGGCCACCTCCACTGCTGTGGTCAGCAGCACAAAGTCCTGGATGAGCCGCACCACCAGCCCCTGGCAGTCCATCTTCAGCAGGGCCTGAAGGACAGAGGTGAGAAATAACTGAGAGAGGCAAGGCAGGCAGGAATGGGAAAGGAACCATGCAGGGAAGTCCCTGGAGAAGCCACTCGAAAGCCTCCCTTTCGAAAGCAGCAGCTGGTGAAATGAGGCCACCAGGCTTCTCAGAAGAGTAATCCCATTAATGGAATGAAGCACCTTTCCCCAGCCTCATCTTCCAGGCAACCTCTCAAGATGTTCAGGCACCACCATAAGCAGTTTAAAGCATCCCAGGGGCTAAGGAGAACAGATGCCTTTAATCAAGGCAACTAATCTCCAGCATGGTCCATACAGCTTCCCCCCCTGAGCCCAGAGGAGCATCATCGGTGGGTATGAGCCAACCAGAACAGTTTGGGATGGGAGCTGGACAAAGGTCCAGG
Source organism: Strigops habroptila (assembly GCF_004027225.2). Taxonomy (NCBI): domain Eukaryota; kingdom Metazoa; phylum Chordata; class Aves; order Psittaciformes; family Psittacidae; genus Strigops; species Strigops habroptila. Next base: position 5,565,269 of record NC_044281.2, read on the forward strand.
CTGAGAAAATTGGGGTTTGGAGCAACCTGCTCTAGCAGAAGGTGTCCCTGCCTGTGGCAAGGGGTTGGAGTTGGATGAACTTCCTGGATTAAACTCCCTTCCAACACAAACCAGGCTGGGATTCTACACTATGATCAGCCTTGGGAGGAGATGGGCTGGGGTGAGAGCCAGGCAAAGGGCCAGTTGAGAGCACTACAGGACTATGGCTTGGCTTGGGATGTTCTTGCTCTTCTCACTGCTCCTCTGCCTCCCCATGCCAGTTCAGAAACCTCCTCCTTCTCCATCATTTATGGACCTAAAAGCTGAGTTTTTTTGCATGGTTTGGAAGAAGTGGGGAAGAGGAACAGCAGCAGTCCTGGTTTGCCAGCTAGTGATGACTTAGGGAAAGAAATGACAGAGCAGGGTTAGCTCCTATCTTGAGGATAAAAGCTCCTATCTTGAAGACAGGAGCTAACCCTTAACTTTAGGAGATCTGCTCCAAGTACAAAGCAAGTTGAGATAGGAGAAACCCCACAACACAGCCCTGGAAAGGAAGGGTTTAAGTGGCACTTCCCAGAGGATAGGATCTGACCAACAGAATCAACAGCCTGCTCCCCAGGGCTCCCCTATCCTCTGCCAGAGCCTGTGGACCACAACAGCCTCAGCAGGGCAAATCCCACCTCAAGCCTCAAGTGGCTACAGAAAGGTGTTTTGTATTAGGAAAATGGCATTCCCTCTTTAAAGCACGGGAATCAAGCAGAGAGATCCCACACCGTGCCCTGGGTGATCATTTGCTGAATACCTCCTTGTTTTCCTCCAGCCAGATCTGGAGCCGTGGCACCAGCGTGCTCAGGATGCTCACTCCAGGATGGGTGAACACCAAGAGGTCAGTGTTCCAACACGTCCCTTCCATAAAGGCAAAGCACAGCTCAGGGATGCGGGGGACAGCCCCGCAAGGGATGCCAAACACCAGTGAGTACCGAAGGAAGCAGCTGGCTCCTGTCGGGAACACCACTCACCTTCACAGCAGCACAGAGCTGTGGGCAAACCCCAGTGGGTTTGGCTCTGGGGCAGAAGAAGGGTTAAATCCTCACACAGGCAGTTTCACAGGGACAGTTGGTGGAAGATGGGAACATCTGAAAGCACTCCAGCAATTTGCAAGGCAAATGCACATTGATTTTCCCCTTATCTGCTTCCAGCTTAAAGCTGGGCTCAATTCTAATTACAGCTGCAGCCCAGCGCTTGTTTGCTCCTCCAAAGTGCTTACATTGGTTTCCTGTGTGAGCAGGAGAAGTAATAAACCCTCTTGTTAAGCAAGCAAGGAAAATACATTTCAAAGAGCATTATTCTTTAAGGGCATTAAGAAGCATTTAGATCTCACACCTGCGCCAGAACTTCCTATTCAGCACCACTTCCTCAGCACCCAACCCATGGATCCATCACCCTCTCCTCTGCAGGCAGAGGATCGGGGTGATCCTTAGGAAGGGCAAGATTTAGCAGCCTCAAAACTGCCTTTCCAGGCAGATGGATGACTCCCATCTCTTGCCAGAGGCTGAGCAGGTCTGAGGCATCAGAAGAGGCCACCAAGAGCCAAGTGCACCACTGGGGTTAAGAAGGATAGAGCTATAGGACACAGATTCTCTCGTTCCTTCTGCTGCTCAACATAAACAAGAAAACAGCATCAAGCAAAGCAGTTGGGGACTGTATAATGACTCAAAGCAACAGTTTTGGAGGAGACGGATTGCTCCCCACCGTGCAGTGCGAGTTTTAACTCTGAAACCTACTGATGGCCACAGAACCACCTCCTTCCTGTGCTTTGCCCCTGGTGATCTGAGCTGGGGAGGCTCAGCATGCACGTTATGTGCTGGGGAAAACACACAGGAGGATGGGCAGAGGCGATGGGAGATGGGAAGAGCACCAAAGCCAGGTGGGGATGGGGTGCAAGGAGGAGACACAGCCACTAAGGTCTGAGCCAAAGGGTAGTGGTAACAGCAACACAGCATTTTTAGCCTGGGCAGAACTTGCTCCCGCTGCCACAGAACCCCATGGAATGTGGGCAGACACAGGGCTCTCCTGGAGGCCCTGACTGGGATTAGCAGGGGTACAGCCACCTCATTCCCACCCCTTGGTACCCAGCCATGCTCCCTGCTGAGGTGTGACCTGGGCTGTGCCTCAGCAGCACCTTTCAAAGCATTTATTAACCTCAAAACGGCTCCAAGCCAGCTGCACCAGACAGGTAAGTAAAGGAGGTGGTTTGATATTCAAATCCCAGTTCAAAGCAGCGTAGAAGCACCCCTACTTAAAAGGCATCCAAGGGAGGCTGGATTTGCATCCTGGCTCTGAAATGCAGAATCCCATTTCCCATCCTCTAATAATGGAAACCAACACCTGGAAGAAAGCAAGCCAGGCTAGAAGGTAAAGGAACCCCCATAGGCTGCCTATAGATGCATGGCCAACTCCTGCCTGTGCCCATCACCACAACCTTCATGGTCCACTCCCGAATCTGCAGGCACCGTGCCTAGGATGGCACCACAACACAGCTCCTACCTGGAACCTCATCAGACACAGGTAGAAAGGCCCTATATCCCCAAGTAGCTGGTGAGTCCCACGGAGGAAAGGATGCTCATGCACAGGCTCCTGTTTCCATAATCCTCTCTGGGATACAGGAGTTGGCTCTGTGCAGGAGCTCCTAAAAATAACACTTGCTTTAGGCACTAAACATCTCTTTGACTCCCTTTTTTTGGCTGAAGCACCCCTAAAATCACCAGTCACATGCAAGATACTGCACTATACATGATCTTAAATAGCAATTCTTTTGGGTCTTCAGCACAGTGCAGCGTGGTTCCTTAGGGAAGCAGCATCCAGGATCTATATGTGTGGTGGAATTTGTTCCCATGAAGTCAGAACAAGGGCAGGAATCCATCTTTCCCTCTCAACCCAAATTCAGCACAGTGACCACCATTAGCCAGCTGATTGCTTTGGGATAGAGAAGTAAGAGGGGCCCAACATAAACAACCTTGGTCTGGCATGCTCTGGTGTGCCAACACAAGGTCCAAGCAACGGGCACTCTGCTCGGCAGGACATTAAGGACTGCTTAAGCCCACTTGCAGCTCTTTGGGGTCTGCATACACAGGGACAAGCATTATCTTTTGGTACACGGCAGGCAGCATGCAGAGCTAATAACAGAAAACAATGGGGAGAAAAAAATCCCAACATCATCTTCTCTATGACCTTTAAAAAGTAGCTTGAAGAAGAAAAAGCTCCTAGTTTCCACAGCTCCCTGCTGACATGCCCAAAGGCATTCCCAGAAGACCCATGTTTTTCCCAACAGCAGCATCTGTTGGAAAGGATGATAAATGAGTGGCTCTATACAAACACCCTACCAAAAACCCAGAGAAAGAGAGGAATGTTCTGTCTTATCATAGGTCCAACCCCAGCTCTGAAGCACTGGGTAGTGCAGTCACTGCATGGCCAGGTACCAGTGGCCCAGCTTCTTCTTGCATCAGTGCCCAGGCTTTTCTGGAAGGAGGGGAGAGAGAGGTTTCTCTTCCTGCTGTGAGGACTAACATCTGAGTAACATTCCCCCAGGTACCTTCACAAACTGCTGCTGGTGCTCAATTAAAACCAATAATCATTAAATGCAGATCACTTATTAACTAGTCACCACCATCAGGCTTTTCCATGCTTGGCAGCTGGTGCATGGCTCTGCCACTGCAGTTCTGTGTACTCAACACTCAAGGAAGATAAGCCTCCTCACTTCTTCGGCCTTCACAGTCCCTTTGAGAGGAGACAAGCAATGGCCAGATCAGAGCTTAGTGCAACCAGTTCTTCTTGCCAGCAGCTATCAGAAAGCAAGTCCCTTTGTTACAAACCAAATCAGATTTAAACACAATAAAATACATTACATTTTTAGAACAGGCTCAATCTCATTTCTCCCTAAGTTAAGAAGGATTTGACAGCACCAAGGGGTTTAGGAACAGCAGCATCTTCCACCAGAAAGGGAGCTCATCCTTGATCGACAGGCTCAGACTCACAAAGAAGAGCAAACAAAGCCAACACTCAGGATTAGCCTACATTCAAACAAGGGAAATAAAACCTTCTCTGGGGCTCTGCACTCCAGGCATCCCTTGGGGAGCAGGATGTTTTCCTGCAGCTTACAGCCCTCCCCTTGAAGGAGCTGCTCCCTGAGTATCCAAAGAGCTTTATCTTCCCCTTAGTCTCCCCACTGAGGTTTGACACAGATTTTCCATGACCTACAGACAGTCTGGGAGCCCTGGAGACAAAAGGAATAGATAAAAGAAATGCTTACAGGTAAGGCAAACAGCACAAAGCCCTTGCGAGCATCCAGCAAGAGGAGCACAGATTTCATCTCATTGTTCATTCAGGCTAATGATTAAAGGAGCAAACCCTCCCTCGGGGAAACCACAGGGCCAGACATCAGCCTCAACTACCACAGTGGGTATTTTTCCCTCCTGGATGGCCCCAGAAAGAAGAGAGACAACTGCATATGATGGCCAGAAGAACCCTCAACAGAAGCAGCAGTGGTGGCACGAACTAGCACCTGAAAGTCAAAGGTAACACATTGTCCTACGGGCCACAAAGTGGTACCCAGGCATGGGGAACTTGCTGGACAGTATTTCCATGGGTAATGATGGGCTATATACTCTTTATAACACCTTACACCTCACACTCCAGCCTCAGATTTCCCCCTTATATTTAAGGGAATTTGGGAAATTAAATAGAATCATGGAATCAACTGGGTTGGAAAAGACCTTTAAGCTCATCAAGTCCAACTGCTCCCCAGCACTGCCAAGGCCACCACTAACCCATGGCACTGAGAGCCTCGTCTACACAGTGTGTGAACACTTCCAGGGACAGTGACTCCAGCACTGCCCTGGGCAGCCTGTTCCAATGCCTGAGCACCCTTTGGGGAAGGAATTGTTCCCCATCTCCACCTAAACCTCCCCTGGGGCAGCTTGAGGCAGTTTCCTCTTGTCCCATCCCTTGTTCCCTGGGAGCAGAGACCAGCCCCCTCCTGGCTCCATCCTCCTGTCAGGCAGTTGCAGAGAGCGAGAAGGTCCCCCCTGAGCCTTCTCTTCTCCAGACTAAACCCCCCCAGGTCCCTCAGCCATTCCTCATCACACTTGTGCTCCAGGCCCTGCACCAGCTCCATTGCCCTTCTCTGGCCCCGCTCCAGCACCTCAATCCCTCTCTTGCAGTGAGGGGCCGAGTCCTCTTTACCCAGGCTGCCTACTCCTAACTTCATTTTACTGCTGCTGCCTGCACCCGTTGCCAAGTGAAGCTGTTGCTATTCCTTAATTCAATCAAGGAATAGCATCTTAAACCACATGATTCCCCATAACTCAGTTATCCTGCTTCTACAGGACAGCCTGTTAAAAGCAAGAGCTGCAAATCTCTTCCAAACATTTTGTCCTGCATTTTCTTTGGCTCACTTTCTATAAAATGCTAGCAATGATCATGAAGATGATTTCTTGTAAAAGACTTCCTAATGGCACCCTAGAAATACTTGGAGGCAGCACTTCCCCAAATGCTTTTCAGGACAGAAGTAAGCCATGCATTTCCATTTGCAAACATGAGCCACAGTTGGATGTAAAGCATCCCAGCGCAGAGGTACCCTGGGTTTAGCTGCCACTCAAAAAGAGATGGGGCGGTGCTTGACGACCCTTTCTGGGAAGGATTTCAACCATCAATCTGAGCTTAACTAAACATCCTGCTCTCTTGTAGCTGGCCACTAGAGCCAGGCATACACCTTGGAACCAAATGCTCATCAAATGACATAGCTCCTTTGTCAGTTCACAAATGACCTGACTTCAGTTTTGATGACTTTCCTCATGGCATTCAATTAGTCAGTATGGTTTATGTAAATGTATTTCAGCAAATAGATCATTCACAAATTACTACTTTAATTGCCCAAAACACGAGTTGACCAAAACCAAGTTGGCTTCCAAACATAAGATCATCTAAATTACCTATTAAATTTGGATTCCAAGTGAAGACAGCTTTTCCACTAGTATTGCCTTCACTGATGCACACTTTGATACTAGGGTTGAGGAAACCACCAGCCTCTGGGTAACTCCTGGAAGTGTCCATCATTGAAGGGGATCAATCGAGTGGACACTGGCCCAAAATCACCTTGATCTTGAGGGGCTTCAGATAAGCTACCTTCCAAAGCAAGCCTGTTGGCTGCCCTTACACAACATGTACGCATGTTGTGTGTGCGCATCCCCCATTTAGTGCCATTAAACCAGGAGCCCACCAACACGTAAAACAACAGAGTTGAACTTCCACCTGGCTGTGAAATACCTTAAAGAGAGACTCGAGTTCCTACAGACTGAAGGAGGCAACTTCCACCTCCCCCAGCAGGGAATTAAGATCCCCTCAGACTCACCGTCATCAGCTCCTTCTGGAAAGACTTCCTCTCCTTGTTCTCAGTGTTGTTGCAGTCTTCCTTCAGCTTCTCCAAGACAGAGGCCACTCGCTCTGGCTCACTGTCCAGCTCTGCTCTGCAGAAGAAGGTGAGCGGCAAGTTCAAGTACCCCAGAGCATCGGCAAAAGACCTCCAGCTACTGAGGTTCTCCATGAGCAGAGTCCTCACAGAGGCGTAGATGTAGGTCAGGAACTTGCAGGGCCTCAGGATCTGCTCAAGCAATAGACTGGTGGTCAGATCTGGCCCAGAGAAGTAGCTGGGCTTGACCTTCCCAACCACAAGCACGTTTTTGGTGTGTACAAGGCCTATTTTTCCCTGGTAGTAGCCAATATACCACTCCTTGGTCCACAGCTGCCCTTTTAACCTGATCTTTTCCTCACTGAGGAGGGCTATGACATCTCCTTTCTTATACTCCAGCAAATAGTGGTTCTTGCTTTGCCTTACCACCGTCTTCAGCAGCTTGCCATACTTCAAGCTCAACACTGGCCGGTCCTGAAAAACCGGATACTTGGTGGTGGCAGCCAGAGGTGAAAGGATGATCTTGCCGACCTCATTCTTCTTGAGGAACCGCCTCTGCCCCATCGGTTTGATGGCACTTTTTGGAGGTGGCTGCGGTGTCTGGACGCAGAATTGGGTCAAAATGGCATCCTTGTCATCCTTGACCTGTATCCTCAGCGTGAAGTCTGAGAGCTCATTGGGGTCAAGGGATGCAATGGGGAAGATGAGGCGGCTGACCTTGCCCAGCTTCATCTGGAAGCCCCGCACGATTTTGGCTTGCTCGCTAGCTTTCACCTCATAGTTGGTCATGTTGGAGAACATGCAGAGCTTGAGGTCCTGAGGCCGGGACAGAGCAAACTGATGCTTACCCCAGAGCTGGAGGGCAACAGGAGCTGGGCTGTGGGACTGCCTCGTGACCTCATTCACCAGGAGAGTCTTGGGCGCACATTCATGCCCGAACATGGCCACAACAGTTTTAAAGGAGGGGTGAATGTGTTTTGGGCCGTAGACACCAACCGTGATCTTCTTGCTGATGTAATCCCACACGGTGTAAGGATAGAGGATGTTCTGCCCCTGGGCTACGGCCGCGATGTACATGCAAGGCTCCAGGTTCTCCAGCTGCACCTGGATTGTGTCCCCATAGGAGTAGCTCAGCTGCATCGGTGTGTACGGCCCCTCTTTCATGTCACTCCGCAGACACTGCAGTCCTACCAAGCTCTTGCTCATGATGTCATTCTTAACCTCTGCTGATACTTTCATCTCCAGAATGATGAAGGTTTTCACCTCCATGTTGCTGAGTTTGATCTGCAGGACCGGGCTGATGGTGCTGCACTTGTCACTGTTCAGCTCCAGCGGTGGATCCAGCATTGCCTTCATGGAGATCTGCTGTGTTTCCCCAGGGCACACATGACCTTCTGGCACACGGATGCTGATGTTGGTGTCTGGAAGCTGAACGGCTCCACCAGAGCTATCCAGCTTACAGACAATGTTGGTCTCCACCGGTTGCGTCTGACCCCAACCAGGATTTTGACCAAGCAAATCCAAGTCATGGCAAGACCGAGCCAGCTTCCTGTGGTTCAGCCACGCTGTCCTAAAATCCTCCCGGCTCTGGAACTGCTCAGGGGTGGGAGACTTCAGACCGCTGAAGAAACCTGATGATGCTGGAGCATCTGACTTGGCCTGAAGAACAGACAGTTCAGACAAGCTGTAGGAGCGCTTACTTCTGAAGAAGGGATTGTCCCTTTTCACAGGCTGCTCCAGATCCAGCCTAGTTGTAGAGGGAAACTCATCAAAAATGTTACCCAGGCTGCTATTAGCAGCCAAACTGGAAGCAGCTGAAGCAGGAGCCCCTGTGTCAAAGAGCAGCAAGTCAACAGTGACATTGGAATTGGACTCTCTGTCCGAGCTGGGCACTCTTTGCAGATTCCCATTCAGAAATGGGTTTGTCTGGACACCATTCAAGAACGGGTTGTTACTGTAGGTTTTTGCAGAGGTCCTTTTCACATCAGTCCATTCTCCAAGCAGGTCTAACTCTTTGACCCCTTCGTCAGGGCTCTCCAGTAGATTGTCGATCATCCCGCTATCCGTTAAGGAAGAGTTGCGGTAGTTTACAGGCTGGACATAGGAGGAAGGGATGTAACCCATTTCAGTGGTGTTGTGAGCGTACCACCACTCCCCTCCTGATGTGTCTAAGACATAAAGGTGGTCCCCCTTAGAGAACTTCAAAGTGGTGAAATTAGTTGGACAGTAATCTTTGATTGCTATCACTTCCTTCGCGTTTCCAAAGCATGTGGGATTGTCAATCAGCAAGGCACTAGGAGAAGGCACTGCAAAGCCAAGGAGAAAACAGCACTGTAAGCAATCCACAAGAGTCACAACTTACCTGCAATCATTTATTTCAGGTCAGAATCCCCTCTGTTTTAAGCAGTGAAATAAGGTAGTTTCACAACCTCTCAAACCTGCAGGTATTTTCCCCCCTTCTTCTCCCTCTGGTGCTTCTGATACATTCATGTGCCTCTTCCCCAAAGAGTTCATGATCTAAAGGCACTAATGCAGCTGGGAAGAGCAGTGGGAGCCAAAACAGGAGAAGCAGCAACTTGTCATGCTCCTGATGCAGCTGACTGCCTTAGCAACAAACCTCCCCTCAATGTGAGGCCCCATGCAGCTGCTCCTGTACAAGACACCAGCATCCCACAGCCCTGGTGAAGCCCCTGATGTATGATGCACTAGATGTGTTGGAGGGAGTTTTGAAGGACTAGGAGTCAGTTCCTACCAGCTCTCCATTTCACCTGGCATGTTGGGATCTAAGCTCGTAGAGGCACAGGCTAGAATGGCAGACACCCCTTAAATCACTCTGGCAGGTTAAAGCCATTCCCCCTTGTACTGTCCCTACAGGCCCTTGTCCAAAGCCCCTCTTTTATATATTAAGGGAAGAGTTTGTACACATTCTAGACAGCTCATCATTAACCCACTTCCTCAGCAGCAGGGAGGCAAAGCCACGAGGACATTTAGTCAGCATAATATAAACTCTGTGCTGAAACTGTTTTGCCACCGTTGTAGGAAGCCACCACGAACTCAGCACTGCAGCCGGAGCTGTCTGCAGGATGGGGCATTTTGGTCTCCCCATCCCTTTGGATCAGACAAGTGGCCATCCCCATGTCCCTACAGCCCTGCACACAGCGCAGCAGCAGAGTTAACAGGGATGTGTTGAAACCAGCAAACCCCTTGGAGAACATGAGTAATTCCTATTTTTGCATTCAAAACAATCTCATTTGCAGTGTGTTTGATGTTCGCTCTCTTCTTGCTACACCCATAAAAGCAATCACTTCTGTGCATGTTTCTTTTTAAAGGCCCTTGGCGCACACTAACTTCCACCTGGATTTATTTCTTCGGGTGCATTTCTGCCAGGGGAGCAGTAATTCCCTTCTTCCCTGAACACAGCTTTTCTGCTGGGTAAGGTAAAATACAGCTGAAGAAAAAAGCAATAAAAGGAAGAAATAAAGATTATTCAAGGAACCTGCAAGCTCCCAGCTCTGGGGGAGAAGAAAACAAAACCCTTGTTGCTGTCGCCATTCTGGGCTGCTGGATCTTTTGGTTGCAGGTCCAAGCCCATCCTTACACTCATGGATGCAGCTGCACTTGCTGCTCTTCCCCATCACCCCTGTCCTGGACCACAGGGGAGAAGGGTCATCATCACACCCATCCCATGGGACCCCATCCCACCCCTCCGCACCTTTGACATCGCAGAGGCTGGTTTCAGGCAGGCCCTCGCCGAGGTCGATGAGCGTCCCCTCCGACTTGCACCGCGGCAGCGCGCCCGCGTTGGCCGCTCGGATGCGCTGCGCCGCCATCGCCGCCGGGCCGGGGGCACTAGGGAGCCATGGCCTGTCCGCGGGCAGAGCCGGCTGCAAGGACCCGGCGTCACCGAGAGGAACCAGCCTGGGGAGAGGAACAAACCGCAGCGCGTTAGCGAAGGCGCCGGGACCCACAGCGCGACCCACAGCGCCACCCACAGGCACGCACCGACCCTGCGGGGCCGATACGGGAGATCCCGGACAGGTTTGTGTTGGAAGGGACCATAAAAAAGCTCATCCAGTTCCAACCCCCTGCCACGGGCAGGGACACCTTCCACTAGAGCAGGTTGCTCCAAGCCCCTGTGTCCAACCTGCCCTTGAACACTGCCAGGGATGGGGCAGCCACAGCTTCTCTGGGAAAAGTCTGTGCCAGCGCCTCAGCACCCTCACAGGGAAGAGCTTCTGCCTCAGAGCTCATCTCAATCTCCCCTCTGGCAGGTCCAAGCCATTCCCCTTGGCCTGTCCCTACAGGCCCTTGTCCAAAGCCCCTCTCCAGGTTTCCTGGAGCCCCTTTAGGCACTGGAGCTGCTCTAAGGTCTCCCCTTAAGGAGCCTTCTCTTCTCCAGGCTGAACCAGCCCAGCTCTCACATGCTCATGTACTCCATAAAGATAACTTGAGCGCCCATAGTAAGCACGGCACTGCCTACAAATCACTAAGGGCTTTGGTTAGCAACGACAGCCTGGTCTTGCACAATGCTACTGCTGGCTACAACCCTGTACAAAGCAGCCCTCTTGCCTGTAAGAGTTATTTGGGGTTATGTTGCTCTAAGGCTCATAAATTGGTCCTTCTCCCTATTTCATAAGAGCTTTTAGGGCATTTGCACGTTGCTGTAATACATATTTATAAAGCCTTTAAGCACTCAGATGCTGTGGGAGCCCAGGGCAGAGGTTAGCAAGTGTGGAAGGCCCACAGGACCCGGATTTTTGCATGTTCAATCAGGTCATCACTCTCTCCCATTGCAGCACTGGCATATCCTGGGATGGGGACTGGCTTTTCCTGCATCCCAGCCAACCAGGCATGGACCAGGCAGAAAAACATCCCTTCTTGCACCAACTGCCCTGCTTCACTTAAGGAAAAACACAAATAGAGGGGGTTTATCTCCTTTTTCCTCCAGAAATGCTTGCAATAGCACTTCCAGCATCCCTGGGGAAGGGCAGCTGCATCAGCACGTCGGAGCAGAGAGGAGAATGAACCACCTCCCACTGCCGCAGAACATGCAGCACTTGGACTGCCAATGCTGTGGCTGATGCAAGCGCTGGTAAGACCTCAGCTGGTGTCACCCGTGTCTTGTGGAGCTTGGAGGGTGGCCAGGAAGGCCAGAAGCACGTGGGTGAGCAGGCAAGCCAGGAGCCTCTCTGCTAGCAGAAGTCTGAAGCACAGAACCCGAGCCAGGCTTTGTGCCACCAGGTTGGCACCAGGGAGCAGGTATGCAGCCCGATGTACTTGCCGTCATAGAATGGGTTGAGTTGGAAGGGACCTTAAAGCTCCTCCAGTTCCAAACCCCTGCCACGGGCAGAGACACTGAGCAGCCAAAGGGCTTTCCATCCACTCCTAACACTGTTTTTCCTTTCTCCCCTCCCACACATTCAAATCCCTCATCTTGAAAGTTAAATCAAGCAGAAAATCACCTCCAAACTTACGTTTCTTAGGTAGGAATATGGAGCTGATGGGAAGGGGAAGACAAGAGCCGCTTGCTTTGGCTGTAACTGTCTGTTTCTAACCTAGTGGGACTCTCTCCACCAGCACAGAAGCTGCAAGCCCTGAAGGATTTGGTGCCCTTTTCTGGAATGCTGTAAGAGAAAATCCACAGGGGAGAGCCTGAGCAGGAGATACTCCAGCCTGCTTGAAATGCTTCCCAAACCATCCCCTGGCACTGGTATGCTGGGAATGTGGTTAGCTGGAAGGGATGCACTGGGTTCCAGCCAGAAAAGGGAAGGGAGAACTTGTGTGGAAACACTTTTCCCTTTGAGAAGAGCATTATTTCAGGTCCTGCTGTGAGTGGAGAGGGCTTGGCAGGCATTGAACACACAAACCAGGCTTGGAGACAAGACTTATCAGAGCAGGTAAGACAGGGAGGCCTTGGAGCTGTCAGCAGCAGCAAGGACAAGCAATGAACAGTCAGTGGGGAGAATGGAAAGGAGGAAAGATGCTCTATTTAGCTAGCATGGTTTACCCTCCATCCAGCTCACCCCTTTGCAAAGCACCACCATGGCGGGCAGGGGGTTGTTCCTCATCAATGCAAAGCACTGACTGGAATTACAAGTTGTTGAGGTGGCAGATAAAGACCTGGAAATACTTACTAAACACTTACTCAACACTTTGTGCCTCTCCCTAAGGAGACCCTGCAGACACGAGGTGGGCTTTTGTGGGTCCCTCCAACCCTCAGCTGCAGGGTTCAAACCCACCACAGCTACACAGGCACGCGGTACCCTGCGTCATCACTGCAGAAATAGCTCAAGTGGCCAAGTTTTCACTCATTTTAGCAATGCTTGTGATAAAAACAATCCTGTTTTTATCACAATCCTGTGATAAAAAAAACAGAAACACCTCAACAGCCCAAAGGTGATCTCTGCGTGGTAAGCACTGCATGAAGCAAGGCAGAAACCAGCCACAGGTAGGTGTTTTCTCCTGTCAATCACAATGCAAGCCATGAACATAAAGACCTGCCTCATAATCCAGCATCAACTAATGTTGCTATCAATCACTGCAGCTGTGCACTGATAACTATCACTGACAAGCCCCACAGCGCCTGGCATTTGCAGGGATGCATCCCCTTCCTCTATTTATAGAATTCCATGGGAATCTTCATGCTGAAGGTCTGACAGATGTGGTTCTGTGGAGAAACAGCTGGAAAGATCCCCCCCTACACACACCTCGCAGTCTCCAAAGGAACAAGATCGTACAAAATGAGCCATTATGAAAAGGTATTTCCCTTCCCAAAAGCAGGATCTTGGCTGCATCTCAGTCCACTCGGGATGGAGCAATGCTCTCACACATGAAAAGATGGGGGTGCAGGACTCCCACGGCTGGATGTGGGGTGGAAGCTGTGTTCTGGAGCTGACAGGCCCCAGGGACAGACCCAAGATGTTTCTGAATGCAGGGGCAGGACAGATAGCCAGCCAGCCTTTAAACTCAGGCTATGGGAGAATAAATAGGGACACTCAGGAGCAGGATGGGGGGCAGAAATAAGGGTGGACACGGCAAGATTTGCTTCGAAATCACTTCTGCAGCCACAGCTAAGACAATGGTCTGCAAACTCCTCTGAAAGCACTTGAATTACTGACTAGGATTAAATATAGACTGGGAAAACCCAGCCCCATCTGTTTACCCAAAGCCATAAACAGCATCCAAATGAATGGGGATGGGGGGACAGATGGACACATGGACTGGTGAGCAACCAGTGCTCGCCCCATGTGAGCAAGGAAGGTAACAGCATCTCTTCATGTAACCAGCTGAAACGCACCTGTTTCTCACACCATGTTTTTCCTCCCACCAGGGAAAGGCAATGCTGTAGGGTAAAATCCCAGACTGGTTTGGGTTGGAAGGGACCTTAAAGCTCATCCAGTTAAAACCCCCTGCCACGGGCAGGGACACCTTCCACTAGAGCAGGTTGCTCCAAGCCCCTGTGTCCAACCTGGCCTTGAACACTGCCAGGGATGGGGCAGCCACAGCTTCTCTGGGCACCCTGTGCCAGTGCCTCAGCACCCTCACAGGCAAGAGCTTCTGCCTAAGAGCTCATTTCAATCTCCCCTCTGGCAGGTTAAAGCCATTCCTCCTCGTCTTGTCCTTACAGGCCCTTGACCAAAGCCCCTCTTCCAGGTTTCTTTCAGGCAAAATGCAACCATGCAAGCCAGGAGGACCCACTGCATGCTTCCCCTACCAACAGGCAGCATGCAGGCAGGGATCCATCGTGGTTACACCCCTTGGTGCCAGCTCTGTCACTATTCTTTCCAATATCCTAAAATAGAATTGTAGAAGGTTAGGGAAGCCCCAATGAGCCCATTCCCACGGCTGCTGGCTGGCACCCTGCAAACCCTCACCAGCTTCCCAGGGCACAGGAGCAGCAGGGATGGTGCTGCCCTCGGCTTGATGGCAGCAGGGATTCTCTCTGGATACGTGTTGCTCTTCTGTGGGATGATACAGCGGCTGCTTCACCTCCCCTCCCCATCTGCTTGGTTTCTGCTCCCCAGGGACATCACGAGGATGCCCATCCTGTGAGTCACCCACCAGGGGAACTGCAGAGCTGTCATCAGTAGGGACCTGCCAAGCATGGATTTAACTCTGCATGAGCTGGGGCTACAAATAAGGCTTTTGGGGAGGGGCAGATGAGACACACAGACCTAGCCACGTTCCTCTCGCAGAGAGGCTGGCTACTTCTTAAAGGGTAGAAATGCGGTTGGGAGCAAGCTGGGGAGCAGCGTGGATGCTGAATCTCCTCTCTACCAGGCACAGAGCAGCAGCAGCAGTTTGGGCAGCATTTCCTGACATCCTGTGGCACAGAAGAGGTTAAGAATAACCTCTGGTACAGCTCAGCCCAGAACCCCAACCACAGGCTTTCCCCTCCCAGACCCACAAACCATGGGGAACCTCCTGAGAGCCATGGGGTGCAGTGGTGCCAGCAGCAGAGCCCCATCCTCCCCAATGCTCCCCAATCCATCCATCATGCCAAACTGGTCCTGATGGGATCACGGTACTGCCTGGATACTGAGCTATAAATCAAAGACACAGCCCAGCATCTGCTGCTGGCCAAGGGAGGACTTCTCCAGCAAGCACTGGCTGCAGCCCAACTCAGGTGGGAAAGAACCCCTCCCAAAAGCCTCAGTGATGGAAAAGCCCCCACTGCCAAGAATTTGGGTTGATAACACCCTGGAGGAATAGAAGCTCTTAGCGGTACCAAGCACCATCGAGGCTGGAGATGGAGCCAGGTCCTTCCAACATGCAGCCAAACTGCAGTAGGGCAGTACACAGCAAAGGGAGGTGGGGAGCATTGATGTACATTCCTGCTCATCCCACACCTCCCAGCCATCTCTGGAGCTGCAGGGTCCATCCCACCTCAGCACGCACATGTCCAAGGGAAGCATCAGGAACAGGAGCTGCCATGACACAAACTGGTCAACCTCACACTAACTACATCCCCATGTGCCTGTTCTCCCTGGGTAATGCAGAAAAAGCCCCTCAAGTCCTAAGCATCAAGTGGTACAAGTGCAGGGGAAACCTTCCACCTACCCCTGGCCACAGGGTGGGAAGAGAAGAGCTTCTGATCAATCACTCATCATTGTCTTCCCATGCCAAAGACAAGACCAACTCCAGGCACTTGTTGCTAATGGCTTTTAATGTGCCTTTTCCTCCTCCAAAGTCAAGCTCCTCCAGCTTTTCTATGAACATAGAAGTGGGTTTGGATGTTTCTTGTAAAAACAGTCATCTTTGCTTAAACACAAGTGAATTCAATTTCTTGTAGCTACAAGTTCATTTCCCAGAGCCACAGCACTACCCACAGAGCTCATTCATCCCACACAATGAATTGACCGGAAATGCTGCTTTTATCACAGTCATAAAACCATCAGTAACTCATTTAGGAACTTGGCTTTGCCCTGTAGATTCTTCACCTTCAAGAGCTTCCCCACGACTATGCTCCAACACTACCTTGACCACTGGGCTGAAGTCGCTCAACATACTTTGACCCAGCAGCAAACAATATGACCACCTAAAGATTTGCCTGCTTTTCCCATGCTTGTATTAACAGATCTTCCAGCACATCTGAAAACCACATCATCCTCTACATTGGCACCATCAGCACAGACCCAACCTTGACTGGTGCAACCCCATTGCTTACCCCCAGCAAGTGACCTCCTGCCCCATCCACCAGCCTGCCCAGCTGAACCACTGCAGGACACCATGGAGATGCCCTACAGCACAGTCTTGTGGCCATAGGATGCCTCCAAGGGTCTCCGAACATCTGGTGGCAGCAAGTGCCAGGGGGGAACAAGAGGTTTTGGTTAGGAGGGAGAAGGGGACAATTCTTCCTTCCTCTCCTTTGCCCTGGAGACAAAGCGTCTTGCTCCCCGTGATCCTGACCTTTTCTGTAAGGCAGTTTGAGCCTTGCTGGGGAAGAGCTGGCTGCTCTTGTGCTTTTTTGTCCCTCCAGAAGCCTAGCACAAGCATTTTGCACATCTGATGCCAGCAATGCCTCATACCCCAGTGATTCATGACCTCGACATTCGCTTATCTCCTCCTTTCCTCCTCCTACTTCACCACTTGGGTTTCCCAAGTCAATGCTTTCACCTTAAAACACAAAAACCACCCCCCCACATACCTCTCAAAGAACTCCAAACCCCCAAGCAAAGGTAAATTGCCCCTTAATAGTGATAGGACAAGAGGAAACAGCCTCAAGCTGCACCAGGGGAGGTTTAGATGGAGAGGAGGAACAATTCCTCCCCCAAAGGGTGCTCAGGCATTGGAATAGGCTGCCCAGGGCAGTGCTGGAGTCACCGTCCCTGCAAGTGTTCACACACTGTGTAGCCGAGGCCCTCAGTGCCATGGGTTAGTGGTGGCCTTGGCAGTGCTGGGAACAGTTGCACTGGATGAGTTTGAAGGTCTTTTCCAACCTGGTTGAGTCTATGATTCTATTAAGACAACAAAACACAAGTTCTTTGTACCAGAAAGAACATGTTCGTGTGAACTCATGCACATCCCTCAAAGGGCCTTGGAACTGCTGATGCACCAGAACAGAAGACAGGTCAGTTTAGCCCCTTCTCTAGGAAACAAGAAGGGGCTCGCAGAAACATCAGGACCTCCCATCCCTCCTGCAGCACCTCATGTCCCAGAAGTGTTCCAAAGAAGAAACGGTCTTGTCTGACAACACACATCCCACTGTGGCTCACAGTTACCAACCTCTGCCTTGGAAAAGGAGGAAAACCTCTCCTTTTGTAAGCTGTGGGTTCATCTAAGGGCAGGTCTGCACCCTCGTATAGATGTCTGCACGATCTGCTCTGCAGCAGATATGCTGGAACAAGCTCTTTGGCTGTTGCCTGCACTGCTCTGCCCACTGGTGGCATGCCCTCACCTGATGGAGGAAAGGTATGAACATTGGTGTGGCCCCTACCTAGGAACATCACCAGGAAACAAGCACACACACTGCTCCCCATGCTATACTGTGATGGAAGAGATGCCATGGTCATGCATAAGATCTCAGGTCAACATCCACAAAGAGCAGACTAAGGGCAACCATGGAAAATAAAAGGAAGGGAAATGGTTTCCTGCCTCCACAGGTGCTGCAAGAACCATCTCATTAACACCTGATGCACTTAAGAGGGGCCACCCAAACCTCTCCTCCTCATCTCAAGACATCAAATTAAGCAGAGCAATGAAAACTTGAAGCATGGTACAAGGCTTTCATTGAGAAACCCCCTGGAGGAACTCATCATCATGCTACCCTCAGGGCCACAGTCATGGCAGTGCCTCCTTACTTAGATCATTTGGATGCTAATTTGGACTTCAAGAGCTGTCAAAAGCTGAAGCAACCAGTCCCAGAAAAGCTGTGCTTCACCCAAGTGGAGATGATGACTGAGCTTTAACTGCAGCAATGCTTCAGAGCCCTGTCTCCATCACCTTTCACTCATTCCGTCTTTGTCTGATGGAAAGAAGTAGCTGTTCTCAGTGGGATTGCCGGTGCAGTGCACAGAGCCACAAGCTCTTCTTGTTCCTGGCTGCAATGTTGGGAAACCAGTCCCACCAGTGTGACCAGAGAAGGGCAGGCACAGGAAAGTCACTGACGCTGCTGCCTCGCACCATAGCTGAGGCAGCGACACGCTGAGAAGACAAGAAAAAGCTCCAGAGATGAGCTAGCTCCAACTCATCCATAGACCAACACAGACACATAACTCCAGGCAGCTCTCCCTGCCAAGTACTCCACTAAGATGTATCTTCTCCACCCTGACCACCACTTACTCATGCAAAGAGTGTCAAAGGCTGAAACACTGGTCATGCTTGGTCCTCCAGACCTACTGACCCGCTCATCATTTAAAAAGAGAGGGCTGCATTAGAGATGCAGATGCTGCAGGCAGGATGTCCATCATATTGTCCATAATTGTCATATTTGTCCACCATATTTGAAAAATCATGGCAGTCAGGTGAAACTCCTGATGACTGGAAAAAGGGAAATATAACCCCCATTTTAAAGAAGGGGAATATGGAAGACCCAAGGAACTACAGACCAGACAGTCTCACCTCTGTGCCTGGCAAAATCTTGGAGCAAATTCTCCTGGAAAGCATGCTAAGGCACATGGAAAACAATGAGGTGGCTGGTGACAGCCAACATGGCTTCGCTAAGGGGAAATCCTGCCTGACCAATTTGGTGGCCTTCTATGATGGGGCTAGAGAACTGATGGACAGGGGCAGAGCAGTTGATGTCACTTACCTGGACTTGTGCAAAGCGTTTGACACTGTCCCACGACATCCTTGTCTCTAAACTGGAGAGACATCAATTTGACAGATGGACCACTCAGTGGATAAGGAATTGGCTGCGGCTGCACACAGAGAGTTGTGGTCAGGTTGGACGGGGCTTGGAGCAACCTGGCCTTGAACACTGCCAGGGATGGGGCAGCCACAGCTTCTCTGGGAAAAGTCTGTGCCAGCGCCTCAGCACCCTCACAGGGAAGAGCTTCTGCCTAAGAGCTCATCTCAATCTCCCCTCTGGCAGGTTAAAGCCATTCCCCTTGGCCTGTCCCTACAGGCCCTTGCCCAAAGCCCCTCTCCAGGTTTTCTGAAGCCGCTTTAGGCACTGGAGCTGCTCTAAGGTCTCCCCTTCAGGAGCCCTCTCTTCTCCAGAAGTCCATCATGGCTCACTGCAGGCAGTTTTCAGCAGCAAAGACCTTGCCTTAACTGAGATTAGAGCTTTTCCCCAGGGGAGAATTGAGCTTCCCAGGTGCCGGCCCCCACCTCTGCCAGCCAGGAGGGTGTTTGAGCTCAACCCAAACAGGCCAGTGTTGATGCAACACAGCAGCAACCATCAACGCCTGCTGGTTTAATGAGTTACCCCTGGAATTAAAGCCCTTCAAACCGCACACAGGCTTCCTGCAACCTGCACATTAACTCGAGGAGAGCACAACCTGGGGGTGAAGGATGCCAGATAGAATCCAAGCGATGGCTCCAAGCACTTTCCACACCATCAACAGTGCCATGAAAGGAAAAACCCAAAACAACACCACCCACCCCATCTGTCTGCACTTCAGAGGTTGTTGTTTCAGTCTCCCCAGGTTAAAAGCTGCTCGATTCCATCATCACAGGTCAGATGGTTGATAAGAAGCCACATTTCATCATTTTCAGACCCCAAGTGTTTATTGGAAAGGTTTATCTGCAAACAAAGCTATGCACTTTGAACTTAGTTTTACATCAGTTAAAATGCATGAGGCCCTTGTCTGGATGCTCTCGGAATTCATGTGGTATGAAATGAGAGCCCAAGTTCACCCTCTGTAGCCTCCACCTCCACCAGCCTCCATGTCAAAGACATTCTGCTTCTCTGTGCTGGGACATAATCCTTAACAAAAAGATAAAGCAATTTTGGGGAATGGTGTGTCCCTTGTGGGAAGATTTTTGGGTGCAGAAAGTGTCGTTTACCTGAATTGGGAAAAAAATCTCACCTTTGCTCAAACTTGCTCCCATTGCCAGATGAAGCAGGGTTCAATCTCAGACGTGGACTTTTGCAGTCTAAGTTGATGGGCACAATTAAAACGCCACCTGAAAGTCATCTTAAAGTAACAGTAGATTTTTACTTGCTTAAAGCAGGGCTTTTATGGTTGAGTGGAGTCACTTTCTATCTAGTTTCTGCATTGCACTTCTTGCAAGCACCCTCCCATGTGTGCACCCAACCGTGGTGACGCGTCTTCACATGAGCATACCCTAAACATGGGCAGCTCCAAGCCACCACAGATGGAATGTTTCCAAAAGGCAAGTTATTCCCTCTATGCTGTCCCCAAGAGGTCAGCCCCAGGCAAGGCTGGAAGGAATGGGTGCTCCATCCATTCCTGCTGAGATTTCCAAGGTAAGAGGCCACACCACTGAACTGGGGATTGCTACAGCCTGAATTAGAGGTGAAGAGCCATCAGCCTTGGTACAGAGCTGTCTTAGGCCAACACAGCACCCGTGTTAGAGGGAAGAAGACCAAGACCTTGCTAATAGCCACGCAGGGAACGCGAAAAAGCCCAAAGCCTGTCCACTGTCTCTAGAACAACAACTCATCTTCGAATGTACGGCCTAAAATCAGGTTAAAAAGCCCCATGTATTCAAGGACAGCTGAACGTTGGCAATATGCAGCAAAGAACCTGCTCCATTTATTCATTTCTATGGAAAGCAGCTTCAATCCCACCACCTGCTCTGCCTCAAGGCTGCTTTGATAACCACAGTGATGTATGTTCATTTTGGCTTCATATCTAAAGCACGGGTTGGGCTCTACAAGCAGCACGCTCTTAGCTAGAGAAGACAATCCCAGGTACAGCCAACATGCCAGGGCACCATCCATGGCCATCTCCACTGACTCGACTAGACAATACTTCCTTTCTCAGCACCTTTCACACCAACACCCTAAGTTTTCTTCCCTGTAGGGTCAACTTGCTTGTGTCCACAAGCGCAGCAGATCTTGGTGCCAATGATAGGGCAGCTCTGCAAGGAGAAGCAGAGAAGGCAGCAAGGGCTATCCAGGAGCTGAGGGATGCTCTGAGCTGATGCCCATAGGCACCCTGCAGGACTCTACTGTAAAGGGTCAGGGTCAGGCCAGAATTAGACATGCTCTTGCCGGGAAAAAGAGAGCCTAAATATCAAACCAATACAGATGGACCTGTTTTTTTTCCCCCTTTTTAAGTTAAAACCTAAAGTGACACATAGAAGAAGTGAAATCCCAGGCTCAGCTGACGCACAAGGATGGATTTATATTTAGCAGAACAACTTATGTGCTAGATTAACAGGAAAGAAAGAGAAACTTTTTTGGCATTGTCCAGAAGGAGAAAAGAAAACCAAAAGTAAGACGGCCACAGCCACCCCTTATTGCTAAGGGCAACATCCACCAGCATTTTAACCTCCCAGGTCTCTCCTTTTACACTGAATTAAGGATAACTAAAAACATGCTAGTACTTCAGCATGAAACAAATACACTGAGGCAATAAAGAAAAGCCATTCCCAAGTTTTGCAGTCTGAAGTTTCCACAAAGATAAAGCAGAGCACCAACATCAAATAGAATTCCTCAAAAACTGCTGTTTCTTCTACATTCTTCATTTGGGAACTTTGAGTTCTGAAGTCAGAGACCGGCTCAGCCGGATATCCCATCACTTGCTGGGCCTCATCCCAAATTTCTCTAACATTACTCACATTTTTCTGTACAGGAAGAGGGATGAGGGGTTTATACTCAAAAGGGAGGAAGAAATGTTTGCAGCACTACGTAGGGATTGCAATGGTTAGGCTCAGACTTCTGGGCCCCAACGATTCCCACGTATCCCACCCACAGAAGGAGAAAGAAATCAGGCTGATGCTCAGACTCCTCTGCCTTTGCACTGCTTGGGATGAGCTGGGATCCTCCCCCCCAGCACCCAGCAATGGATGCTCAGCTCAAAGGAACACGCTCTCCACACAAACATCCATCCCAGCAGGACCAGCAGCCAGCTTCCCCAGAGGTAACTACCCTCTGTCCTGCTTTCACAATCTCAATTGCCTCAAAGCAGCCTTAAGCCACAAAGCCCGTTCCCAAAGCAAAACACCTCCCCTTTCCCCTCCAAGGGAGGGGACCATCTGATACAGCACTGGCATCACCACTTCCTGGTCACAATCCCTTCAAAATTAGGCCAAACTGCAAGTATTTTTACTCCTTTTATCCTGCCTGGCTGCAGGGCAATCTGGACACAGGGATTTATTCCCACACATCCCCAAATGCATTTCTGCAGGGATTTTAGAGCCTATTTTTTGAGGCACGGCTGCTCCACAAACCCAGGCAACACTCATGCTCCGTGCCTCAATTTCCCCCCCCAGCATTATCAGTTGGGACACAAACCCTTCAGGGCACGCATCCCTCCCCATTACCTAAAGGATGCACCTCTGCCTGCCTGCGCCAGGGTTTCCCATGGCACTGGAATGGAAAGGTCACCCCTGCTGCAGGGCCCTGCATTCCTCTGCTCAAACAGCGTGCTGGGCTAAAGGTTTTTTAGCTTAACGTTTCCATGCCTGGTCATGTTCTGCATCCTGAATCTGGAGAACATTTTAATAGCTCCTATTAATAGGAAGAGCAGGAGCTGGAGAAGCACCAAGTGCTCTGGCCAGTTGTGCCTCAGAGAGGCTGAAGGGCAAGGTGCTAGAAGTCACAGAATCCCAGATTGGTTTGTGTTGGAAGGGACCTTAAAGCTCATCCAGTTCCAAGGTGGCAGGGACACCTTCCACTAGAGCAGATTGCTCCAAGCCCTGTCCAGCCTGGCCTTGAACACTGTCAGGGATGGGGCATCAGTGGTGGAGATGGTTCATGGAGTATTGCTGCTCACACTCTGGGGATGCAGCCCAGCACACTGCGCTCAAGCACACACTGAAGCCAGGTCATGGGGAGCTTCTCATCTCCCATTCCCTGCAGGCCCAAAGCAAGGATGCGCTGGGGACCACAGCGCATCCCCTGGGGGACCTGAAAAAGTCAGCGTGTCCCCCCCATCGCCAGGTTGTGCCCTGGTTTCACGCGGTGTCACCAGGCGCTGCAGGAGGCCAGATGGATCGTCTGGTAATGGAGTTAATTAAAGCAGGTTTTCAGCAGCAATTAACTTCCAGACGTGCCTCTCCAAAGCAGCTCCAGCTCTCTCCAGGGAGGCCCAAGCCACACCTCAGTAGAGGATGGGGAAAATCGCTTGGAAGCACTTAACTGATGGCACTGAGCAGCATTTGCCGACTCCAAGCAGCTTCCAAATAAGAACCAACCAACCAAACTAAACCTGAAAACCCCAGACCTTCCTCTATTTTTCACCTCCAGGCTGAGCAGGGTTCCATGTGGGCTTAGGCAAGGCTATAGACGATGGATGCATGAGAAAGACACCCACTACCTGATCATCCCAATCCCAGAGCATCTTTCCCCTGGTCTGGCGCAAAGCAGATAGGATAAGCCTCGGGAAGCAGCAGCATTGCCTGTGACTTTTAGGATGATAAGGTGGTCAAGGCCAGAGCCAGCAGCATGAGCTATCAGTTTTGCTGATGGGGTAATCACCATCTCCCAGGGACAGTAAATACTTTGTCCATGGCCCATGCCCAGAGATAACCAAACAAAATGCTTGTGGAGACCAAAAGAAAGGCTTGCATTGTGGCTGCTGCTGTTTGGCTCCCCAGCAAGGAGGAGCTGGAGAGGACACGCAGCCTGGGAAGCTGGTATTAAAACAACAACAACAAAACAACAAGGAAACACCCCAAAACCAACGCAGCCTGTTGTTGGAGACCCTGTGCTTTCACCCCCTTCCCAAACAACCTCCTTGTCCTCCTCTGTATGAGCACATGGGATGAAAACCTATGGGTGTACAGCTTGTACAATAGATCTGCAGCCACCAGCATCCATAGGTAAGGAGCTCAGGAAGACAAGCTAAGGAATGCACCCACCTCACCTCCTCTCTTTTTGTGGGATACACTCCCCACGTCCTCCTCTCTTTTTGTGGGAGGCACCCCCCATCTCCTCCTCCTTTTATATAAGGATGCAGCCCTCCTTCCTCCTTTTTTGTGGGATACCCCCCCCCCACCTCCTTTTCCTTTTCTGCAGGATGCACCCACCCACCTCCTCTTTTGTTTTCTCCAACTCCAAACCCTATGAATTGCAAGCACTGGTTGCTCCCAGGCCATGTGCATTGGGAACTATTCCCTGTGCTTCCTTACACACTTTTAACAGCTCCATCTGCACCCAAAGGCACAGCCACATGCACCGAAAGGAAAACAATGCTAACAATGGGTTTTGTGAGCAACGAGGTAAAGAGGGGTTTGAAATGAGAGGTACAGTGCTTAGGGGAGGGAGAAGAGCAATTCCCAAGGCTGGGAAACACTTCTTATGCTGACAGAGAGCAACCCCACCCCAGCCCAGCTAATCTGATGGCAGGTTTTCAATGCTGCGGCCAGGATGCGAGGGGCTGGCAAGGGAGGCTGGCGAAGGAGGGGGAAAGAAAGCAAGGAAATGCCACAGAGGTGAGAGGCTTTTTCTGGCCAGGGAAGGCTTGTTTTGTTCCCTGCCTTCAGCTCGCTGCCATTGTCCGGAAGCTGCAGCAGTAGAACCAAAGGAGAAGTTTCTCTTTGTTTAATTCTCACTGGGGGACCCAGCATCCCCCCCCGGCTGCACCGGGAATGGATGCAAATGAAGCCCATGGCATAGCAGTGGGGAATAACACAGGAGTAAAAGCTTTAACATCTCTCACAGTGACCAGAACTGAGCTCGAGCAGTGTTTTTACTCCTGGAGGCATTCAAGACCTGGGAGGTTTTGGTCTCAAGCCCCTGTGTGACCATCACGTGGATTATTCAAACCATAGAATGGTTTGGGTTGGAAGAGACCTTAAGATCCTCTAGTTCCATCCCCCCCTGCATCCGCTCTTTACCTGGTGTAGGTGTCTTCTAGATGGACAACTCAAGCATCTCCCAAGCAAACACCGATGGATGCTTCCACCACCCCTGGCCAAAGCCATGTCTGTACCAACACCAAGCTGCAGCCAAGAGGTCCAACCAAACCCTTCCAGGGACTTACTCCAAATTCAGCCCCCTCTAAACTCAAGAAGATGTCTTGTACTCCCTGCCCCAACACTTCACTGGTGTAATGCCATCAGCCCTGAGCAGGATGTGCTGTGGGCCACCATCAAGAACAACCACAACAACTGGTAGTGCAAAGCCCTCACTGAGCTAATGGAAACCCATCTCCTGCCTTGCACCATTGTTCAACTCCAAAAAAGCCTTTTCTGTTCCCAAGGAAACAGCCAGTGTCATTCAAACTAGGCTACACACCATGCAAACACCTTCCCACTAAAACACAACCTAAAGCAGGCATGAAGGGAGACGGCCAGCTCCTGGATTTCCCCCTGGAGAACAAGCCAAGGAGAGGGAAGCGATAGCTTTGCACAAGGCTTGTCTGCAGCACAGGATGAACAACCCAGCCTAGCAACTACATACCACAGCACGTTCCTTTGCTGTGTCGAAGGGGTGTTTTCTAAAGTCAGCTAGAAAACATCTGGTTTTGCTTCGTGGCAGTCATCTCCCCTCTTGAAAATGATGGGATGCTCCCCAGGGCAATCCTCCTAAGGGGCAGGAGAAGGGGCAGAGGAAGCAACTCTGTTGCAGGGCCTGCAGAAAAGGAAAGGCTTCTCCTGTGAGAAGGAAAGGCTTTCACATCATTATTATCATCATTATTATTATTATTGAAGCTTCCCCCATCATTTAACCACACATGCATCACCATCCCTCCAATCTGTGCAAAAGCACCCAGATGATGAAGAAACACAGGAAGGATTAAAGCAAATAAATGGTTGAGCCACCTTCTGCCTTTGCATTTTAATACGTGCGGGTCTGAGGGCACAAAGTTGCTCTCACATCCATCACCCTCACATGCAGATGGTATGTGACAGCCAGCGGAAAGGAGACGGGATGCAACGTACAGCACCTTCCTGCTGATGGGTCTGAAGCAACATCTCATCCAGGCAGAGCTGGAGCATCTATTCACATAAGAGCAGGCAGAACATTTAGCCTTAGGAATTGCAATTTGTTTCCTTCTATCAGTAATGAGTGTTACGCTCCCCGCAGCCTGTTGATAGAGCAGCTGGGAATGACAACCTCTAGGCACCGAAAATAAACCCTTGCACGACTCCAAATGCAATCAGCAGCTTAAAAATAGAACTATCCCATAGGGGAAGTGGGGCACAGGCCAGGGGGTTGTTAATAGTGGAGCAGCAGACTGGTCAGCCCATAGATAGTGCCAGGTTTCCACCAGAAAACTGGATTAAAGACAGTAGATACTGCTTGCGGGGCACCAGTTTGCTTCTAAACACACACAACACACCCAAAATGCCAACTTTGCTAGTAAAGGGGGAAAACACGAATCCAAGGACATGATGAAAGAGCTGGAAGCTTCACAGTCAGCTCCTTGACCCGTTAAAAACAAACTTTACCCTGGAAACAGCAAGATGCACAGGGGGAACTTGGCTGTGGCTGGACCTGTAAACTGTCTGAGCAGCAAAGGGATTTCATGCGCTCCTTCACTTACCCCTTGTGTAAGCCATCAGTGCACCTCATCATAGGATCCCAGACTAGTTTGGGTTGGAAGGGACCTTAAAGCTCATCCAGTTCCAAGCCCAGTTCTCTCAGCCTGTCTCCAGAGCAGAGCTGCTCCAGCCCTCACAGCATCTCTATGGCCCTTGCCATACTCCCATGCTTTCCTTTAGCTCAAGGGAGCAGATATCCACTGAAATCACTTGTTTCCAAGGACCACCAGGAGAAATGAAGGACCCCAGGCTGCAATGAGGACTGTGGGAAGGGATAGATGCCACAAGCATCCTGAAAAGCTAGCCCTCACTGCGGTCTGCGGATGATTGGAGTGTTGCTGGAACCGGGACATCACTTGAGCATTAAACCATAACCAGATGTGACCATCCGACCTGCTGGGAGCAAGTCTCTGCCTCATTTAGAAAGCCAAGGCTCTGTGCTGGAAGGAAAGAGGCTTGTCAGGACATGCACATTGGAGGACCTGCTCCCACCAGCCCAAGTTACAGGTCCTGCAAGTGCTTTCCCCTTTTATGTTTTTAAAGAAGCAAACATTATTATAGCCACAAAGCAAGCTCAGGCTGCTTAATAAACCCCACAGCTTCATAACTGAGAAGCACGGGTGTCCTTGCACCAAAACCACCCTTCAGGGGCTCTAAGGGGAGAAATCAGACCCATCACCTTCACAAGGAGCATCTTTCCCACTGCCCCTCTGGGGTTTGCTTCCAAGTCACGCCCTTGGCCAGCACAGAGGTCCACGCGCTCCCTGCCCCAGCCAAGGCTGGCACAGTGCTTGTGACAATGCCCTCTCACAATGACAGCCCTGTGCCCAACGCTGGCTCCTCACCAGGGTTAATGCAGGGCTTGTTCCCTGCTCACAAACACAGGGCCGAGGAGCTCTGAAGACGGAGCTCAGATCCTATGTGAAATGATGGGGGACTCGTTTTGTGCTTTTTAAGGTGAGGTCTCATATTAGGGAGCAGCCTGGATGGGTCTGTCTGCTGGTGCTGACAGTGGAGCTGACTGCCATATCACAGTGGGGCAGCATCCAGAAAGTAGGGTACCCTAGGTACCAAACAGCCTAGCACCAGACCTGGGGTATTATGAAGAGAGAGATGGAGACAGGCTGAGAGGAATTGGCTGGTTCAGCCTGGAGAAGAGAAGGCTCCTTAAGCGGAGACCTTAGGGCAGCTCCAGTGCCTAAAGGGGCTACAGGAAACCTGGAGAGGGGCTTTGGACAAGGGCCTGGAGGGACAGGACAAGGGGAATGGCTTGAACCTGCCAAAGGGGAGATTGAGATGAGCTCTTAGGCAGAAGCTCTTCCCTGTGAGGGTGCTGAGGCGCTGGCACAGGGTGCCCAGAGAAGCTGTGGCTGCACCATCCCTGGCAGTGTTCAAGGCCAGGTTGGACACAGGGGCTTGGAGCAACCTGCTCTAGTGGAAGGTGTCCCTGCATCTGGCAGGTGGTTGGGACTGGATGAGCTTTAAGGTCCCTTCCCACCCAAACCGGTCTGGGATACTGTGATTCCCACAACAGAAAGAACAAGCTCTCAATTCAGCATCCACAGCAACATCATGCTACCGAAGCCACCTCTGAAACCTGACATTTGCCTCCCTCCAGGAGGTCCCAATCAAGCAATTTAAGAGCACACCAGATCAGAAGCCCTGCAAGGATGAAGTGCTGAAGAACATTTCACTGCATATACTGCAATATATATATATTCTACTTAACAAGCCCCAGTCCATTCTCCAGCAGGTTGTACCCCCTCTTTCAAACTTGGCTCATCCACTGGCCACTAGTGAAGCCAACACTTGGCTACAACACCCCTCTGAGAGTTGCCATACGCAGCCAATGTGCAGGAGATACTCAGCGCTCTGCTTGGAGAAGCCCTACACCATCGTGGACAGCTGCTTGTGATGCTGCTGGCTGCCAGGACACCCTTGGTCCAGCAGCATCCCAACCAGCCCTGCCAACACAAAGCATACCCTTTCTAGGGACAGCAAACCTGCTGGAAACCCATCCCACCTCCTTCCCCTCCCCAAGGAGCCTCCAGGGCAGGCTGCAAAGCTCAGGTGTTTTTGGAATTAATTCTGGAAAAGAGAGGAAAAGGCAGGAGCCAAACCTGAGGCTGAGACTCCAAAGTGAGGTTATTTGCATGTGTTTCTGTTCCAGCCACCAAAGCAGGAGGCGATGCAACTTTCAGACCTCTTGAGAACAAGGAGACTAAGGAGGATGCAAATCATCCTTCACATCCTGACCTCTCCAGCTGGGAGCTCCCTTTACTCAGCCAGGCTTCTGTGACCAAAAGCTCCTTGCTGGATTTCAATGCCTTTCTCAGTGTCTAAACCACCTCCTTCCCATAGACACAAGCTCTCCTGAACAAACCCCACCAGGCTGACATAAATATTTGGCTTCACAAATAGTTCTCTCCTCATTCAAATGAAAACATAATTAGGATGTCAAGCACAGAGGCAAGCGAGGGCTGCAATCGCTCCCCGCAGCACCACTGCTCAGCCTTTACTTGATTAAAAGGAACAACGCTGCTATTTTTGACAGCACATTCTCTTCCACTACCCGAGTTCTTTTGGAAGTGTATATGGAAAGCTGGCATCTTTGCCAGCAAAATCCCCACCCTGAAGGACATGTGCTCAGGAAAGGCTGAGCATCCACGGGATGGGGAACCAGCAAGCTTTATGGGCAACTGCATCCTCTTGGTGCTCGCTGCCAGGGAGTTAAAGCTTGCTGTAGGAAGAGCACAGAGACCCTGGGCAAGTGTCTAACCACTGGAAAGAGTGGGAGAAGACAGGGGGAATAGAGATAAAAGGTGTTACCAGAGACATTGTACAAGGGCACCTGTGCAGGGTCTGGTACTGATGCTGCCTGCATGGGAGACAGAGCCACAATCGGATGCAAATATTCAGAGCTACAAGATATGCCAGGACAACATTATTCCCAGTATCAGGTATTTGGTTGGTTGGTTGGTTTTAAGCAAATCTAAGCATCCTGCTGCTGCAGCTAGGCACTAGGGAATAAAGGATGAGTCCTCCTTGAGTGGAGGGGGATGTTTCACTATCCAGACACAGATGTCAACACAACATGCGTCCCCCTCCAACTTCAATCCAAACCCCTGCTCTGTTCATTAACAGTCATAACTTAATCATTACAAATTTCAGGTAGCTTTAGTCAGGAGGGACAGGCTGGGGGGACAGCGATGGGCATTACACACGCTTCCTCAGCATCACCCTGCCAGAGCATGGATGCTGTACTAGGCATTTGCATACAAGTACAAGGGGTAATAGGTTTAAATTTAAACAGGGGAGATTCAGGTTAGATATAAGGAAGAAGTTCCTCCCTATGAGGGGGCTGAGGTGCTGGCACAGGGTGCCCAGAGAAGTGGTAAATGCTCCATCCCTGGCAGTGTTCAAGGCCAGGTTGGACAGAGCCTTGTGAGGTGTTCCTGCCACAGCATGGGGCTGGAACTTGATGATCTTAAGGTCCTTTCCAACCCAAACCAGTCTGTGAATGCTATGAATCTATGCTCTTGCATCCCACACCCTTTTACACCTCCAGGTCCATAACAGACTTCAATGCAACACAGCTTTACCTAAGGCAGTGGCACAAAACTGCATCACAGTCACCACCATCCCTCTTTGTACTCAAGTTACTTTGAGTGTAACTACCGAGGTATTTACTTCTGAACAGCTTCATAACCAGAGATATTCCCAAAACCCCAAAGGGGTACCCAAACACCAGAGCTCAAAGCTCCAACATCTCCCCACCGATTCACACCTCCCCGTTACACTCCTTCTGTCCGAGTCCACCTCTCCTGCTGAACACAGTCCTGCAAGCACCGCTGCTTGCAACAGCCATAACCCAAGCCTTGGACAGCATCCCTCCCTTGCAAAACAACACACACAAACACACCAGGAAGCCAGCAAAAAGGTCAGCGACCGCAAAACATCGGCCAGACCCTGCTGGAAAAGAGATGCCATGCACGGGCAGTGCAACACTGTTAAAAAAGCCTCAAGCTCCCAGGGAACGTCCCACATGCGATAAGAAAGAAAAGCCAGCCCAGCCTCAGCTGTAAGACATCCCCACGAGTTTCCAGGCTGGACACAGCAGGAAACGCCTGTGCATTGTCCCCGGAGTACACCCGGTCACGTCCACCCAGGGTTCCCCACCGGGTGCAGGGATGCCAAGCCCGAGACCTGGCCCCCATCCTCTTCATCCTCTCCTGGCAAACACCAGCGGGACAATAGGCGGGGTGCTGGGACGCGACCAGAACCCCCCGAAAGCAGCGGTGCGGCGGGCGGGAGCAGAAGTTGGTTGCTGCGATGATTCCCTGCTCCAGCCAAGCTTCCCTGGCTCCCGCTCGCAGGCGTGTGCGCGCTTCCACACGCACGGCAACACGCGCTTACCGGGCGCTGCACACGCAGCGTCTGCACACGCACAAGCGTTGCGCGCTCACACGGCCCGCGGACGCTGGCTTTGCACGGCGGGGTCGCGGCGTTGCACAGCCGCAGCACCGGATGCCGGCCCCGGGAGGACCGCGGTGGTGGTGATAAGGGACACGGCTCCCGCCGCTCGCCCGCCCGGCGCCGCCGCCACAAACTTTTCCCCGGCGGCGGCGCGGCAGCGGAACTGCACACACCGGCGGTGCCCCCCCCACTCCCCGCAGCTCCCGCACCCCCGGCAGCGCGGCGCTTACCTGGGACTAGGACCGGAGAACCGGGATCCGGGACCCGGAACGCGGCACCGCTCCGCTCCCCTGCTCAGCGCTTCTCCGCCGTGCCCCGCCCCAGCCCCGCGCCGGCGGTGACGTCAGGGGGAAGGGGGCGTGGCCTCTCGCAAAGGGGCGGGAGGGATCGCGCTGTTGGCGCGGGTTTTGGGCGGTGGGGGGTTACGGAGGGGCGTGAAGAGTCCCTTGTGCAAGGGTCTGGTCCTCGTGTGACACAAGAGACCCTGTGCTGCGGGGACAGGAGCGGAACACACACACACACACCAGTGATCCTGTAGTGGAGTAATGGGAATGACTGCGAGAGGGAAGGTACACGGAGGAAAATCATGGAATCATGGAATGGTTTGTGTTTTAAGGGACTTTAAAGCTCCTCCAGTTCCAAGGGACACCTTCCACTAGAGCAGGTTGCTCCAAGCCCCTATGTCCAACCTGGCCTTGAACACTGCCGGGGATGGGGCAGCCACAGCTTCTCTGGGAAAAGTCTGTGCCAGCGTCTCAGCACCCTCACAGGGAACAACTTCTGCCTAAGAGCTCATCTCAGTCTCCCCTCTGGCAGATTAAAGTCATTCCCCTTGTCCTGTCCCTATAGGCCCTTGTCCAAAGCCCCTCTTTTATATACTAAGGGAAGAGTTTGTACACATTCTAAACAGCTCATCATTAACCCACTTCCTCAGCAGCAGGGAGGCAAAGCCACGAGGACATTTAGTCAGCATGATATAAATTCTGTGCTGAAACTGTTTTGCCACCTTTGTAGGAAGCCACCATGAACTCAGCGCTGCAGCTGGAGCTGTCTGCAGGATGGGGCATTTTGGTCTCCCCATCCTTTTGGATCAGACAAATGGCCATCCCCATGTCCCTACAGCTCTGCACACACAGCGGGCGCAGCAGCAGGGTTAACAGGGATGTGTTGAAACCAGCAAACCCCTTGGAGAACATGAGTAATTCCTAAAATGTTAAACCCAAATCGTTATCCTCAATAAGGCAACAAGTTGCACAACCGAGTTCCTTCAGTTACAGCCACACAGTTGGAGAAGGCGGCTTCAAAGCTTGCAACGGCTCCGACCCTGCAGCAGCCAAAGCCAAAATAAAAGGCTTTGTGCTCATTAAACCCCCAAAACTAATTAGAATCCAACCAGGTCACCACTGGGCATCCCACCCCTGCACTGGCTGTGGCTGTGCTGCCTGGCAGGGATGCTGGCGTCAGGAAAGGGGTGCCAGGAGCAGCAAACACAACAGTGCAGGGATGGACGCAATGTGCAGCCAGGAATGGTGGCCACAGGCACCATCAGAGTGTTGGAACACCCCTGGGAGAAGCAGCTGAGCGCCAAACACTGGGTTTTGTGCACAGCAAGGTCTGGGCTATGCGAGATGCTGCTCTTCCCTCCCCTCCCTCCTTGTTTTTTCCTGGATTTAATTGGGATCCGGTGATTAAATTTCCTCTTCCTGGTGTTGGCTCCTCCTGCGCCCAAACTTCCAGTGCTGCAGAAGGAGACAGGGTGTTCACTATGGCTGCAGTAGAATGGCCACAAGTCCTCATGCAGTCAAACCTGTGTATGAGCTGGGGCTCCCCGGTGGCATCCAGCCCTTTTGCTGGCTTTATATAGGTTAACGCAAACAAAACGAGCCCTACAACCACTTCAAAGCACCCTTGGGAGCTCATTCCTGTTGGCATTGTTTTGGGAGCATTGGGGTTTATCAAAGGAAAGCTCCCTGCAGTGGGTAGCCCAGTTCTCTTGTTGCAACGAGGCATTTCCATCTCGCTTTGCTGGTGGAAATGGTTCAGATGGCACCCACGAATGCTGGGGTGCTCTCATCTGCACCTTGGCACGAAACCTGGGGCACCCTGACCAGGTTTCTCCTGTCCCTCTGCTTCTACACGTGTGTGCAAAACTCTGGTTAATAGCATTATTGGAGCAGCTGATTTATTTATCTACTACATCCTTTGTCTGATTTCACATTTTTCTGATACTGTAAAGTTGAAATCATAGAATCACAGAATCCCAGACTGGGTTGGGTTGGGAGAGACCTTAAAGCTCATCCAGTTCCAACTGCAATGCCCAGAAGCAGCTCAGAGCAATAAGGGGCTGTAGGGTGGGTGTTGTCCATGTCAGGGAACAAAATCTGTGTGTATGGAAGAACCTCCCCCAGCATCCTTCAAGACGATGCCCCAGGGCTCCTGCCTCCCTGCCCTGCTCCTGCCTGCTGCTCCATGCCCCCTCTGCTCCCACTGTGATGCAGGGAGCCAGGCCAGAGCCAGGCATGTGGGCACGGTGGCAGAGCTGTCCCACCTCTGGATGTGTGCCACTCCTGCTTCCCCTGCCAGGAAGCGATACCGGTGAGCAATTAGACCCGGACAGGATGCCCTTAACAAGCTCAGGCTTTTATAACAGGGCTGGAAATTCATCTTGCAGGAATTCCGTGTTAAAGTTCAGTTCAAGACTTTCACCTATGGTGTTTCTCAAGCACTTACACAAAAGTGAATGGTAATTGTTTCCGTTTGCCTAAACAGTGCTCAGGAGAAGGGCCGGTCCAGGATGACAGACCCGTGACTCAGAT
Organism: Strigops habroptila; assembly: GCF_004027225.2. Classification (NCBI taxonomy): domain Eukaryota; kingdom Metazoa; phylum Chordata; class Aves; order Psittaciformes; family Psittacidae; genus Strigops; species Strigops habroptila. The sequence continues at coordinate 5,599,070 of NC_044281.2, forward strand.
GAGTGCATGTGGCTCTTTTGGAAAGAGAAGAGCTCATCTTTGCTCTGATGCTGCCTTTGAAATTGCAGATAAAAGCAGCACTTCTCCTATGGAGCCAGGCTGAGAGAGCTGGGCTGGTTCAGCCTGGAGAAGAGAAGGCTCCTGAAGGGGAGACCTTAGAGCAGCTCCAGTGCCTGAAGGGGCTCCAGAAAACCTGGAGAGGGGCTTTGGACAAGGGCCTGGAGGGACAGGACAAGGGGAATGGCTTGAACCTGCCAGAGGGGAGATTGAGATGAGCTCTTAGGCAGAAGCTCTTCCCTGTGAGGGTGCTGAGGCGCTGGCACAGACTTTTCCCAGAGAAGCTGTGGCTGCCCCATCCCCGGCAGTGTTCAAGGCCAGGTTGGACACAGGGGCTTGGAGCAACCTGCTCTAGTGGAAGGTGTCCCTGCCCGTGGCAGGGCGTTGGACCTGGGTGAGCTTTAAGGCCTCTTCCAACCAGGATGCTCATGCAGGAGTAGGGGCAGCTCAACCACTAACGCTGAGCTCCTGAAACCTTGGTCAGAGCCATTGCAAATGGGAGTGCTCCCAAATCTAACCCCAATAAAATCCACTTCCAAACTGAGATTTAATAAAAGCCTGTCCCACAGTGGGAGTGCCTGAGGTCCCACTGCAGCCTGGGTTTGTTGCAGGCTGCTGCTGTGTGCTGGAGGGAGCGCTTTTTCCATGATCCTCCAATGTTGGTAGGAGTCCAACAAATCCCTTTGCCTGTATCATGCTATAGAGTGCATTCCGTAGCTTAGGAAGAGAGTGCTTGGCTGCCAAGCTGCATTTAATAATGCTTCATTAGGACGGTGAGCCCAGCAAAATCCCTGGGGTGAGCTCTTCCCAGGCAGATCTTCCCTTGCTGTGATTTAATTACAGCTGTGATGGTTAATGACGAGGGATAGGGATAGTGATAGGGATAGATACAGGGATAGATGGCAGTTTTTAACGTCCCTCTCGGTTTGTGCAGTACCAAGACAGATCTTCTCCTATGGAATAGCTCTATGGAATTGCTGCCTTCCCTGGAAGCAGCAGATCTATTTACTTAAATTCCTTGGCAAGGAGCAAGGCAGGCTCCAGAGCATCGCTGACACGGGTGGCACTTAAAGGTGTTTGAACTCTGCTTGGTCAGAGTACTCAGATGTTATGGCTGGGATAAAGTAAATGAATGATCCAGGCAAGGTTTATTTTGGATGTGTAACTTTCTCACTTCAAAACCAATTACCCTCAAAAAGGTTCTAATAAGGAAGTCTCAGAGCATTGGAACTGGCAAACGAAGCCTCATCTTCCTTCTGCCAGGCTCCCCTAATGACTTTTTCTGCTTCATTTTCTGAACTGGATGATGCTGGGCTGCAATGATAGCAGGGCAGATTGACTCTTCCAACACCCAGCTTTGCTTCAAACATGCATTTACCCAATTGGGTTTTGTAGCTGGAGCCTGGAGGGCTTTTTTTCCACTCCTTCCTTGGCTACATGCTGTGAACATTACACAAGATCTCCATCCACTGCAATGGCTGAAGGCAAAAGCAGTGATTTCCTACGCTATATTCACAATCCTGGCCTTTGCTTTTGCTTTGCTTCAAGACACACAGCACAGCATCCCCCAGGCATGCCGGCTGAGGTAACTATTGCCCTGCAGCAGGTGAGGGCATGAATTTGGGGCTGTGTTGGTGCCAAAGGAGAAGGAAAGCTGTGGGATGAGGGGGCTGCAAGTCACCCGTGACCACTGTGCAAACCGCTCAGCCCTTGTGTATGTAAGGTGTTTGTAAGGTGATGGTAAACACCCGGTCACGTAACAATTGCTTCCTACTAATAACAGGGATTAGCTTTTTTGCAGCCTGAGGAGGAAGTGTGCAAAGCAAATGACAGGGCTTCCGGAGTGGCTTTTCATTTCTTTGGCTGCCTGGAATGAATGAACAAAGGGAAGCAAAGAGGCGGAGGTGAGAGATAAGAGAGGCCCCGGGGAGCAGCGCTGCACCTTCTGCAGTCCTTGGGTGAAAACCTACAGCATCCTTCCCCCCCTGCTCCCATCGCATCCCTCATCCTTGCCGTCATTGCATCAGATGGTGCTGCTCGCTCTGCCCTGTGCAGAGAGATGGGTGGTGGAGTTTGCTTCAAGGAGCTTTGCACCACACATACATCCTCAGCCTCCCTCCTCCTGAAAAACAACTCCATGTGGCAAAATCCCTCACTGGAACCTAAAGCTTTTCTTGTAACCCAAGCCCTTTCTTTTAACCACCCGTCTCCAGTAAGCAGCACTTTTCCCTTTCACTAGAAGCCAAGCAATCCCCTGTCCACACCTCCCGCCCTGGCCGATGGCACGGTGAGATCCGCGACCCAGGAGTTAATGCTGTGGTTTCCCATAGAGAGTTTCTTCTCCTCCCTGAGTCCGAGTGCACGAAATAAAACAGCTTTTGTTCACAGGGGAGATTCTCCTGGCAACAGGATGACGGAAGCTGCAAAAAATGCCAAGGCTCAATGACAGCTCTATCTAAAACTAACCACCAAGATGAGCCTGGCTTATCACCCCTAGAGAAGAAAGCACCAAGCTAATAGGAAGGGAGATTGCAGACTTGCAATCCCTTCTCTTTTCCTTAATGCTGGCTACTCTATATTACATCAAGGAACATCCCTGCTGACACCCTCACCCAAGCACCTTCTGGCCGGGAGCTCCTGGGCAACCCCCCCCCCCCTTTCCCCCATCATCCCCCTCTTGGCTTCTTTGCTGCCTTCACAGGTCTCCCACCCCAACTACCCAAACCTGCCTCTGAGACAAAACTGGGGACATTTGTGGCCAGGAAAGGGCAGGCAATGGGGTGATACTGATGTGCAGTGGGCCAGCTCGGAGCTCCTGTATTAGCCCCCAGCATCCTGGCTAGGTTTGACATCCAGAACCACGTGCAAACCCTCTTCTACTTGCACAAGGCATCCTCTGTCCCCTTCCTTGGAGCAGCCCCAAAGGACAACGATACAGTGGCTGGGACAGATGGCATTTTGCAATGGTCACTGCTACCCAGCACATGTGTCCCAGGGGTTATGACACCCTGACAAGGGCAAAGAGCAGCACGAGCCAGTCATATTGGTATAAAATGTCACGCTGCCAGGTACTCTTGTGCAGAGCCCTCCACACATGGCACCATTTGTGGCTCTTTTAACAAAGGGAGTCTTGTAAAAAAGCCCTGTCTGGCTGAGATTGAAGCCATCAGAGATAACTGCTTGGCTGTTTCTTGCTTGGACCTCAATACCTCCTCTTGCATGGTAAAACACACTTCCTTTCTGTGCCGCCGGATTTGCTTTTCAATGCTTCATTATGTTCCAAGGTCACGGTGTATTGAGCAGTTTGCTCGGCTGCCCTGCAAATAAACGAAGTCACAAGAAATGGGTTTGTTTAATAAATGCATGTGCTGAGCCTGAATCCCTTTGTTCTAAGCATGTAAAGGAGAGCGGAAAGCGCTCAGGTCCACGTTCTTTTTGCACCCTCTCTTTTATAAGTCCATTATTATTTCCACAGTGAAGAAATACACAGTTCTTTTCCAGCTGGCAAGTGCTGGGCTCTCATTTAGTTCCCAGTGCCATGGGGTTATTTGCACGGGTGTTAAGAAACGGTACCCTTCGCAGTCATAACGGTGGCAATCAGGCAACGCCAGCCCAGAAGCTGAGCTTCCCCCTTAGCATCCACCACAGGGATCACCACCAGTGTGAACAGCATCATTCCCATTTTAAAAGCAGAAAAACTGGTGCTGGGGGTTATTAAAGCAGATGGAGGTGGCATTGATTAAGCTGGTTATCACTGAATCCCAGACTGGTTTGTGTTGGAAGGGACCTTAAAGCTCATCCAGTCGCAACCCCCTGCCACGGGCAGGGACACCTTCCACTGGAGCAGGTTGCTCCAAGCCCCTGTGTCCAACCTGGCCTTGAACACTGCCAGGGATGGAGCAGCTGTCTAGGTGTCTATCCTAGTGGGCATTGGGTGGAAAAGACTCAGGGCTAGTGTGGTCCATTCGTGCTGTGGTCTGTGCCGGAGCTGGTATCGTGGGCAAGTGGGAGAAGCAGGGCTTTGAGGCAAAATGTTGTTTTCTTTGCAGTGCTTTCCAGTTCTATGGCTCCAATTCACTATGCGGGAAGGAGCAGGGATACAAAGTGAATTCCCCTGCACAATGCTTCTGAATCAGGTCCTGTGTTATCTTTGCCTTTGACAACACTCAGACCCATTGTGGGTGATGGTGGGGCTGCTCAAAAAGCATCAGTCAGAGCAGCTTCCTCTGGGATGCAGTGTTCCACTATTTGCAATCTTCCAAAGGGGAAGTTCATGCAATTCCTCCCCCTTTACAACTCCCCTGGTTCTCACACCTCATGTCCGCTCAACCCCTATGAGCTTTCATCACCTCTCTGTCCTGATGCTTGCAGATGAGGTCCAAGCCACCACACTCACTTGGCAGGCTACTCTGGGGCTAATTGCAATCAAATCTGACACAAGTATTGGCAAGTCCAAGGATAAATATGTCCTGGCAAAACTTTATATTAAATAACATCAGTGCTGAGAAGAAAGAACCTGTAAATGTCTCAGCGAGGAAAGAAGTGCATGAGGTGCTCATACTTTATTAAATAGCAGAAAGCCCGCCTTGAGAAAGACGCAGAAGTCCCTAATGTGAGAAAAGCATCCATCAGAGCTGGCTGCTGAAGAAGCCAGGCTTTGGTTGCTCTTCTGCGATCATCCAGCTAGCAAATGTGCAATGCTCACCTTTCTGGTGGTGATAGAAATATGCTGTCCCATCACTGGTATTTTCCCCCTTTTAACAGAAATACATCCTTAGTGCTTGTAGTGGGAAATACCTGGAGCTGGCAGCTCTGTGATGGAATAAATCCTTTGCTGTGATAAATATCCCAAACCCATTGCTGGAGGAGATTTAAGAGACTGTGAGAGATGTAAGGAGCAAGTAAACAAGGCAAGGTTTCCCCCCTGTGCATGCAGGAATGTCTCCAATGCAGTGGAAAGCACAATCAATAATTGAGTGAGAAGGCAAGCTGCCCAAGCTGCTCTGAGCTTTCACAAAGCACAGCCTCAGCATCCACGAGTTATTTTTAGGCCTTAAATAACGTATTGGAAAATGCTTCTAACTGGATATTTGAAAGCAAACAAATTTATGTCATAAAAAGTTAATTGGCAAGAGCAGCTCTGAAGGAAAATCAATAGCAGCCACAGGAAACACCCTTTAACTCCTCCACACATTGGTCCTGTTCCTCCATGGAAGTTAGAGGGCAGTTCTATAATGTCTAATTAAGGAATCATTCCCTATCAATTAGCCTATATAAGTGGATTTTACTCATTCCCCAAGCTAAATCACTTAAGCCCTGGCATTTCCTCCTTGCTGCTGCTGCTATGCCAGCTGCCAGCAAGGTAGTGCAGGGATGGGAGTCAAGGGATGGGGCAGCCAGTCCTGGTTCTGCCACCGATTTCCCATGGAAGCCTGGTGGAATGGGCTCATCCCATGGGTTAGTTCACTCAGCAGCTACTGGAGGCAAACGGGAAATAAATCAGTCCATTTCCAGAGAGGTGGGATGGGTTGAAGGTCTTGCACGGCATGTAGATACACCAGATGCCCAGAGCAGTGGTCACAAGGGGTCCTGGGGCTCTGACAGTTGCAGGTACTACTGTTAAGGACAACATGGGTAGGTGGTGAAGGGAACAAAGCTGCTGGGTATGGCACCGCTGCACCCTAAACCAGCAATCAGCATGGGCATAGAGGCAAGAGCTGTGTTGGAAGGACCTTGGCCAGGGCTGTTGTGTTCCCACAAGCATTTGCTTGCACATTGGCAGCAGATGAAGTACCTGCTGTGTTAAATCCACCATGGCTTTAATGTGGGCATGTTCCCTCCCTGCCTCGTCCTTCAACTCATCCCCAGCGCAGGGCATGAGAAAACACACTGCTGTGCCAGCAGCCAGCCCTGGGGATGCCAAGATCCTGTGTTTGATCCGGGACAGACACGAGTCCTGCCAAACAGTATCCTGTGCCTGTAGGGATGCCCCATCCCACACTGCAGTCCCCATGCAGCATCCCCATCCATCCATCCGTCTGTCCGTCCGTCCGTCCGTCCGTCTGCCACCCAGCACCCAGCAGGGGCTCAGGATCAGGCTGCTGCCACGTCAGGCTTCTTGTTATGAAACCCAAACAGATAAGATAAGAAAGGTTCATGACTTCTCAATCACAGGCTGAGATTTCTCATCTCCAGCCAGGCTTCCCTGCCCCTGATGTTTATTTGCTGTTACATCCAGCATCCAGCAGTAGATGAACTAATTCTGCTGGGATTTCAATTCAGGCTGATCAGAGGAAATTGATTTTGACAGCTATGAGAGATAGAAACATCTTGGGCCAAACTCACCCCTGGTTGGAGGTCCCAGGGGTTGGCAGGGCTGGATTTGGCTCTGGCTGGCTGGACAAATGCAAACCAGTAATGAAAAGCCTGGAAATAGAGTAACCTGTACCCAAAAGCATTCTTTCAGTTAGCAAGGGATGGTTTAGCCTACATCACCCTGAGGAGTGAGAGACAGAAGGACAGAGAGGCAAGCTGTAGCTGCATCAGGCTGTGTGATGCTGGCTTTATCTGCTCCAGGGCTTCAGCTGGCACAGAAACGCAACCTTAAAACCATAAGCTAACCTGAGGCAGCCATAGCCCAAACAGTCCCCTACAGACCGAGCTGAACCCCACAGAACCAGCACTGCTGCTTTTCTAGGAGCTGTTTCTTCCTGGGCTTTAAGAAGAATCAAAGTGATGCTGACACACAGCTCTGAACAGTCAAGTGTGACTCCTCAACTCCTTCCTTAGAATCATAGAATCCCAGACTGGTTTGTGTTGGAAGAGACCTTAAAGCTCATCCAGTTCCAACCCCTGCCACGGGCAGGGACACCTTCCACTAGAGCAGGTTGCTCCAAGCCCCTGTGTCCAACCTGGCCTTGAACACTGCCAGGGATGGGGCAGCCACAGCTTCTCTGGGAAAAGTCTGTGCCAGCGCCTCAGCACCCTCACAGGGAAGAGCTTCTGCCTCAGAGCTCATCTCAATCTCCCCTCTGGCAGGTTAAAGCCATTCCCCTTGTCCTGTCCCTACAGGCCCTTGTCCAAAGCCCCTCTCCAGGTTTCCTGGAGCCCCTTTAGGCACTGGAGCTGCTCTAAGGTTTCCCCTCAGGAGCCTTCTCTTCTCCAGGCTGCCCCAGCCCAGCTCCCTCAGCCTGGCTCCAGAGCAGAGCTGCTCCAGCCCTTGCAGCATCTCTGTGGCCTCCTCTGGACTCGCTCCAACAGCTCCACATCCCTCTTAGAGCAAAGCGTTTGGGTCAAGGGAGGTTTTCCCACCCCGGAGGATCTGCAGGAGGTGGGAGGGCTGGGCAAACACAGATGTGCTTTTCATGCTGTGCTGTTTTCAGTTCAAAAGGCTTGCACCTCCCCAGGAGCACGTTCACTGCTCCTATCTAGTCACAGCAGCTCTTGTACTCGTCAGGAGCTCAGACAAACAGGAAAGCATGGGCTTGCTTTGATCACTACACCACTACAAGGCTGTATCTTACTCTTGGGTGGTGTGAGCTGGATGCCGGAGAAGCGGGAAGCAGCCTTCCCTCCATAATCCTCAAGGCTTTCTGTTGTGATTTCTGACCCCATGGAAGGGAAAAAGGGACCCATTTGGCTGGTGGGCAAAGCTCCTTCCATCGAGGACAGAGGCAGGCAGCAGCCGTGCAGGCAATGTGGAGGGAGCCTGCCTGCTGGCTTTCAGTCTGATGGAAGGAGCTGGCAAGGATCCTCCCAAATCAGGCTCCACCACCACTGATGGAGGCTAATGTTTCTTGGGGGTAGCCATGAGGAATTCAACTCACAGCCTTGGGAAACTCAATTCAACACACAGCTTTAAGGCCCCACCAACAGGCAGGCATTGCTGGAGCCCAACATGTTGTCCCTGAGCAGGTCCAGCTGCATTTCTCCCTCTCCCTTGCTGCATAAGGTTAACCCAAGCTCAAGCACCTTCCCTTGAAGCTATGTCCTAGTCGAGCATCAGGCCCATTTGGACCCAACTCCACCAATCCTTTTGATTTAGGTCCAAATCCCTTCTTTTTCTCCTTGGGGATGGGGAAGAAGCAGGAGGTGGCAGGTAAACATTTATATGGCAAACTGTTCAGCACTTGTTGGCTTCATCTTCATGCAAGCCACAGCTGAGCAGGAAGGAGGTGTCATGTACATTCATTATTCACTTAAAAGAAGTCAAAACCTAAGCTAAGCCATGCTGTTCCCTGCAGATGGCTCTTCTTGCACATCTCAGCTTTTCAGGTGGGATCACACGAGTGATGTGAAAAGCCTGTTTCCCTTCCAGACTACCTCAGATGGAAAACCGAGCACTGTGGTAGTGGGTGTTGTAGCAGCTGGGATGAGATAGGGTTGTTGAAGGCATTTTTCCAATGCAATCTTCATTTGGAGTGAAAACACCATTTGAAAAGTAAAAGTCTATCGGGAGTTATGTCCAAGCATCATAAAGCTTCAGAAAAGCATAAATCCCAGAGGAAAATGGTTACAAGAATATTTTAATCTTACTCTCTTTTTCAGCATCAATAACTGTTCCCAGTTTTGCTGTCCATAAGTCACCCATATAGACTTCATTAGATTCCAGTAAATCATTCTCAGAGGCAGAAGCTTGACAGTTTGCCTAGACATTAATGGCATGTTTCACTTCCCTGGTATTTTCTTTGTTTGCTCCAGACTGCATAAAAATAGTCATGTCTGGCTTACACACAATCAATAGGAGGAGCAGGGAAAATAGGAAAGGAGAGTTTAGGCCTTGCTCCTTCTGTAACGAATACAGTGAGAGCTCGTGGGCTTTCAGAATATGCTCATTACAACATAGATACACTGTTAGTTAGTATATAAATATCATTTTACATATATCTATCACCTATTTTAAACCCCGTGCTGTATATTTATATACAGGCTTACTTTAAAGCATATTAATCTATCCCTCTCCCCACCAAACCAAACACCAGAGAACAGGACTTTTGCTCCTTGGGGTCACCGCTCACTTTTCAGGTATAGCCATTGAGTCCAATACCTCTGGGGCAAGCTGGACCACCAGGACAACAGATCCATGTCTCCCAATGGATTTGCTGAGCCCCACAAAGGAGCTGTGACCCTCCTTGGACAGGAGAGAATGAAACATCCCTTTCATCACAATGGGTTTTCAGGTGCCCATACCAGCTGTGCACCACTCACTGTCAGGCTCTTCACCTTCGCTCAGGCCTGAAAAAGCAATACAGCTCCATACTTTACATCCCAACACACCATATCTTGCTCGAGTGGCATGTTCATTAGCCCCAGGGCTTTGCAAAATGGTCTCAAGGGACAGTCATCAGAGCTGTCAGACTCAGAACATCCCTTTAGCAATGCTTAACCTTCCTCCCGCTGCAGGGTCTGCTGCACCAGCCACTGCTGAGCAGCAAAGACCGGTGATTCAGGGGCAATCACATACTTTAAAACACAGATGCAATCACCTTTCCTGATTAGTGTCATGCTTCACTGGACCTTCTAACTAATGTACCATTAACATTCACGTCACTATCCATAGGACTGCAGCTGTTAGCTAAGCCTGGTGTATCATTTACTGAGGGAATTCAACTTCACATATTTGTACCTATTTCTTTGGAAGTGTGGCCTGTGGACAAAGAACTTGCCATGGTTTTAGGCACTTTGAGAAACCAGCAATGCTTTGGCCTCCCAGCAAAGCTATGGTCAGCCCTCTTCCCAGAAGAGGATGCTGACAGCAATGGTTGTGCAGTTCAAGTCCCCATCAAGGTGGCCAGACCAAGCTGCTGCATGCTGAGGCTGAGATCACCCTCTCTGTATCTGATGTCTGCAAAGCTCCAGAACATCACCTGCACTCTCTTGGTCTTTCAGAAGACATCAGGCCCAAGAAACTCAACCTATTTTACAAAGTACAGGGAAAGATGCCACAAGGAGGTCCTGATTTGCCAATAGACACGGGTCATGTCAGAGGGCTGCTCTGCTCTGCTCCTAATCCCCTCCTTTGAAAATGAACCTTTTCAAGTGAGAAAGGTGGCATAGTTCTGTTCTGTCCCTTTGGACACCCCAAACTGATCCCTTAGGCAGAAGCTGAGCTGGGAGAAGGGCCCACTGTGCATCCCCAAAGGAGAGCACAGTCCCCATGATGGAATAAGGGCTCAAACGCTGAACAAGCTTTTCCAAAGCCTCTTAGAGGAGCAAATCCCATTCACAGCCTCTTCCCCTGCCGCATGGTATCTACCAGTGAAGGGATCTATTTGTTCTAACTTGGACCACACCATGTGGCTGGTATGGTCCAAGATAGATCCAGACACTTATTCCTGATCCAGAATAAGCCACATCCCTCCTGGCTCTGCCAGGTTCCTTGAGCACCCTTGGGTGCTGCTGTGCCTCTTCTCCTACCTCGGGATGGATAACTGGGATATCTGAGCATGCAGACAAGGAGAGGTGACCTGTTGAAAGTAGCCACTGCTGTCTCCTGCCTCCAGGAAACCAGGGGATCCTGCAAAGAAGACAACACATTTATTATGTGACACCATGAGGAAAGACCTGACTTCTTGTGCATCTCCACCTATTTCTGGGCTGCTCCTGCCGCTGAGGAAGGACATGCCATCTCCTGTCCCAGCAGCACAGCTCTCTCAGCTTCATATGTGGCCTCTCATCTACCTGCTGCAATGGTACCTCCAGGGCTTGGACAACCCATGCAGTAGCTCTGCAGCACCTTTCCTCCATGTAGGACTGGAGGCAAAGCCAGGGAACATGCTGAAGGGAAGCAGGGCTCCAGCCAAGTAGCAAACAAGGAACAAGAATGGCAGCTCCACAGGATTAAAGGCATCTTGGTGCAAAGGATGCAGCCAAGTGCTCTTTCTCCACCGGCTTAGGTTGAAGGCAAGTGAAGCATCACCTGTGGCCAAGAAAGAAACTAACAAGAAAACCAGGTGTTTCTCTTACCTCCAGGGCAAGATGGCTCCAAAACTTGATGGCTCGAAGCAGAGAAGCTGTGGTTACACACACTGACATAGCACTTACCTCGCTGGAGCAGGAGCTGTGCAGTGTGGGGATGTGGTCCAGAGATGTTGGCCAACCCAGCACAACACAGAGCACTGCTTCACAGCCTTGCTCTGGGCTGATGTAGTTTATGGAGACCCAAGCAAATGTGGCTGGAGAAGAGAAGCTGCATGGAGACCTCAGAGCAGCTTCTAGTGTCTGAAGGGGGCTACAAGGATGCTGGAGAAGGACTCTTCATCAGGGACTGTAGCAACAGGACAGGGGGTGATGGGTTCCAACTGAAACAGGGTAAGTTCAGGCTCTTTATGAGCACAGTTCACCATGCTCCTGACTTAGCAGCACATGCAAGCCCATGTGTTAGTTTTTAAGCAATTAGTTCACTACTTTAAAACACTTCTCCCATTGGCTGATACTTGGATAGGGATACAGCTGCTCCAGCTCTGCCTTCATTGAAGGAGCTTGCACAGCATAACAGGGGCTGCCAGCTTCCACTTTGCTGCTGCAGTGCCTTTCCTGCTGAGGAGAAAATACCTTTCCTATTGCCCAAAGGGCAATTTGGAGTTGATAAACATCCATTTGTCTCCCCACCGTCCCTGAAATGGGGCACATTCATTGTTCAATGCATGTGGGTGGCCAGAGGAATGCAAAAGAAACCACAGTGGGGACCTAGGATCATGAAAACTCATTCATTCTTGGCCGCTTTACAGCTACACAATCTGGAAACCTTTTGGTTCCATTTAATCTAATCTGGACTGGATGTCCCCAAAGTGGAGGAGATCGTGAACAACCTTTCTTCCAACTCTGTTTTGACTGCAGTGTGATTTCCCACAGTATCTGTTACTTGAATGACTGTGATGGGAGGGATGAGAAGTCTTTTCCAAGATGCTCAAAATGATTGAGGACATGCATCTGTGCTCAGGTGAATATGCTGGAATGACAGTCAAACCCCTCTTCCCAGGAGGGATCAGGTAATAACATTGCTTGACAAGCAGTAAAGTTTTATAGCTTGCTATAAATGGAAGCACATCATCTGGTAGTCAGGATCCAAACTTTCTATAGGGGGAGATACCATCCCCCTGAGCTCCATGCACATTTGTGCCTTAAAAATAGCCTCCTCTTGGGGTTTGGATTCTCTGTCCATTCCTGAGTGCCCTGGATATGATCGCAAGCTCATTAGGCTTAAACACCTAATGTGAAGTAGAGCCAGAAGAGACACGAAAGACCCATTTGGGATCCCTTCATACACATCAGGAAAGGAAAGAAAGCATCAATCTGTTGTTTTGTCCTTGTCAAGAGACCCTTTCCTGCAGAGAAACCCCAAGCAGGAGGTTTTGCTGTGCTGAATGGGGATGCTATCCTGCCAGCTGGTTTTGGGGTGCTTTGTATGTGAAAGCGGAGAGCAATCAAATGATGCTGAGATTATACTAACTGGAAAAGGACAGAGCAGACCCAAGAGCACTGGAGATGCTGAACTGAGCCAACAACAGCTTGAACTATTGCTTCTCAGCGACTCCCTTTATAATGCTAATATCCTGGGGAGAAATAGTGCCAAGAAATTGCTCACATTCCTCCCTGCAACAACAAACCCACAAGAGCCAAACCCCAGACCCTCCACTTTTATCCTTAGTCTGGTGGATATCCTTAGTCTCAGGCTGTTGGTTCTGCTGGGCATCTTCCCTTTCTCTTCCAAAGCCACCCAGCCCAGCAGCCCAGCTCCGCTTCTGCTGCACTGCTTTGCGCAATTCAGTGCCAGGCATCTGCTGCGTGCTAATCCATCCTCCATTCCCATCATATATCCCAGCTCCCACTGCCTCCTCTTTCCCTCCTGCCTTGGGAAGGCTCCTCCTTCCTCAAGGAGCACTCCACTATTGCTGATTTCCACCATCAGCTAGGATGGTCTGAGTTCCTTCCTAGTGAGCAATTAGCTCTAATTAATACACAGTTAGAGGGCTTCCATTCTATTCCATTCCATTCGATTCTATTCCATTATAGCCAACCAGTGGGATTGGAGCCACTAATCACTGCACTGATGCGGCAGTAACCCAGAAGATTGCAACCATAGAGTGAAACTCCTTTGTGAGTCGTGCCAACTTCCAGCTCCCAGTCCACAATTCCCTGCTCTAATTAGGGTCCAGGCACTCACCAAGACTGAACATCAAGCAGGTACAGTGAAAGCTCCCTCTAAATAAGTCCTTTTTCCTGAGGGGAGACGTTCCTTGGTCAGCCAGAGCTTGCTCTGAATTTGGATGAGTGAATTCCCACACAATTACAAGATGAACACATGAGGACGATACCATGCCAAAGGGAGACACTCTGTACATGGCACCATAGCTTGATGGAAAAGCAGGAAAAACCCCACGTCCTGCTGAGCTTGTGTTCCTGTATACATCTGAAAATAACTGTTCAGGAGACAGATGAGAACATAAAGCAGAATGAAACTCCTTTTATGTTGTTCAGGCACTTCATTCCAAGGAAGACGTCCATTGACAGAGCGTGGCAGGGTGCAATGTTTATCAGCCCCTCGATTTGCTTTGGCACCAGGGCCATAAACAAGAACAGAGCAACTCTGAGTCTCTGAAGTCCAGAAGAAGTCTCTTGACTTTGGAAGGACTCTATAAATATTAAGACAAATGCTATCTTAAAAGGCTCAATGCCTTTGATTATGTTCTCTTGTCCAGCTTCCTCCATTTATTTTGGTCTCATCGTCTCTAATGTTAAACCGTGTTGCCTGTCAAGAAGTTTGTGACCTGAAACACCACCACAAGTTTCTTCTGATGGAGCCTGAGCTCCAGTAGTGCAATTGGCACTTAGATGGAGAGCCACGTTTCCAGCCACAGGCTCAAAAGGTTTAAGACCTGTGGGTTGGACGGGGAAGGACATGAAGGCTGGGATGGTGTAGGACATGTGGGTTGGGTGGTATAGAGCCTGCAGGTTGGGACAGCCTTGGTGCTGCAGCTCTGGGTCTGTGCTAGGAACTGGCTTATAGCTCCTGTCCCACAGGCCACCAAATGGAGTCTGGATTTGCCCATGTGTCCCCAAGGGGAAAGGAGTCCTCCACCATCTTAATGTTAATCTCCTGAGCTACCACAGCTTATTGTCAGTGGTCTAATGCTCCTAGGACAAGAGGTGTGTCATAGGGCCCTGCTGCTCTAATCACGTTCTCCTCCAGACCATGGCAGAGTTCCCACTGACTTCAATGGGAACAGGGACCCAGCCATTGTCTGACACCTTTGATATTTTCTGTGACTGAGAACTACTGATGTGGAAGGAAGGTCAAAGTGAGAGCAGGCACATGGGAGGAGGGTGGACAACTTCAAAGCTCAGCTCTGAAGTCTCTATGGCTCCACAGAGCCACGTGGAAATAACCCAAGCAGCGCTGAGCAAATTCACTTTGAAGGAAGATCCTGAATGCTATTTTTATGGCGGAAAGGTCCTTTTAGGAGAAGGTTTCATAACTCCCCAGAAGGTCTCAGCCACTTGGCTTGCTCCTTCTCCACTTAGGTTGCTGCGGTGTGATTCTGCAGGATCTGCATGGTTTGTGGGATAAAAATCAGACCATAGCACACATTTGCATTGTACGGTTCCCTCAACACAAGGCATGAGCACCCTGTGGCATGCGTGAAGCCACCGTGCTGGCCTTGCTGACCAAAGATGATGGTTATCCATGCTGTGCATGGTCCCCTGCCTGGGCTGAGCCCACGGCTAACTCATGGCAGTGTTTCATGCCTGCATGCACATGTCCAACACTGCTTTCAGGGATATGACTGGATACTGCAGCCACTAAACCTTCCCAGTTCAAATCTGTGTGTGGTACTTGCGATCTCTGCGTCATGATTTATTCATGATTGCCATTCACTACACACTTGATGTTTCAGCACTATTAACCCTGCTGTTGGGATGTCTGCTTGACTGAGTCTTCTTTACTCAAGGAAGTAAATCATTGCCAAGGAACAATGATTAGAAACATAAACTTGACTGAAACATCAAAAGCAATCTGTTCCTCCCTTTGCTACTGGCACCTTGTGTAAGTCATGTTGCCAGCCTGAGGTTTCCAAAGGAGCCAGCAAGGCAGGAGTGAAGGGGGAAGGGAATCTTTTGCTTTTGGGTTTTGTTTTTTTTTTGCAAGAGAGATGTCAAAGAAAATTGATTTCACTGTGGAGTGTCTGTCATCGAATCATAGAATACAAGACTGGTTTGTGTTGGAAGGGACCTTCAACCTCATCCAGTTCCAACCCCCTGCCACGGGCAGGGACACCTTCCACTAGAGCAGGTTGCTCCAAGCCCCTGTGTCCAACCTGGCCTTGAACACTGCCAGGGATGGGGCAGCCACAGCTTCTCTGGGCACCCTGTGCCAGCGCCTGAGCACCCTCACAGGGAACAACTTCTGCCTAATACCTCTAAATCTCAACTGCAAACTTGGGGCAGATGCAACAGCCCCCAGAACAGCAAGGTGTAGGATGCCATGAGACCACCAAGGGAAGGGCAGCGTGGAAGCCTTTATGTCTTTCAGTTTCAGCCTTCCTTCAGACATGAGCCTTTTGAAGTCTGCTTTGATGCTCGTTTCCGTCCTAGCATGGCCCTGGGTGGCAGGAGCAGGACCTGGGGGTAAGTACAGCAAGGATGCTGCAAGCATGTCCACCTCCCTCTCCCCTGCATCAGGGCTTCAAAGCCTAAGGAGGCTAGTTCAGTA
The DNA here is from genome assembly GCF_004027225.2 of Strigops habroptila. Taxonomy (NCBI): domain Eukaryota; kingdom Metazoa; phylum Chordata; class Aves; order Psittaciformes; family Psittacidae; genus Strigops; species Strigops habroptila. Next base: position 5,614,839 of record NC_044281.2, read on the forward strand.
GCTCCCACTGCAACATGCCACAGCCCTGTTCTCTTCCAGACACCAGGCATCTTTCGTGGGTGGCAATATTGCATCTACTTGTAGAACAAACAACAGCAGCATGGTGACCTTACTGACTTCAAGAAGCAGCATGGCATGGTCAAGACGTGGCATGGGAGATGTGGTCTGCTGGGGCTTCAGGCCTGTAAGGAAAGTAGAAAACTAAGGCCGTAGTTCCTGTTAAATGCTATCATTCATTTTTCTGCTGATGTGTTTTAGGTTTGGGCTGAAGAACGAGAACATTTTTTGCTTCAGGGCACTGGCAAGCTCCTGGTTTGGCTCCCTTTCCTCTCCATTAATAGTTGTGCCGGTTGCTACACAAACAAAAACCTCACAGACACTTTCAGGTTCAGCTCAGTTTAGCTCAGACCCCAGTTTTCCATTGAAAATAAAGCTTTCAAGTGCAAACTAAGAGCTACCAGCTTCTGCAGGGGAGGAATTAAACTCTGCCTGGCTCCCCTGCTCCTCACTGCTCCTAGAAACCAGCAGCACAGACACATGCAGCACTGGGTGGTTGTCCATCAGTGAGCAGACCACCACTCCTGACCATGATTTGCACTGCTTACTGATGTGCCTCTTGAGCCTTCCAAAACGGTCCCTGTCCCTTTGGAATTACCCCCTGCAAGCATAGAAGCAAACTCCCACACTGGCAGGCAGATTTTCCTCCCCTCAAACCCAGCCATGCTTTTGGAAAATGGAATTGCTGAAACCTTTCCCTTGGAAATTAATTCCTAAGGAAAAGTAACTCCCTCAAAGCCACTTCAAGCACATGGTTAGCCTCACAAAGGTGGGATGCCAACACATTCAAGTGGAAGACCACGCAGTGCCTATTGCAGCTCTCTGGGTCCCTCCAAGACCCCCCAGCTCCCACTGCCCAAGTAATGCTGGGAACAGTGTGCCTGCTCCATAGTGAGCACTGGGTGGGAAGCCCACTTGGGCAGCACAGCATCAAATGGCTCTTGAAGAGGGAGTGGGGTGCACAAGAGTTATCTGGAGAGACTGCATCATCTCAGTTATTTGCTGGGGGAGACAGTCTGTGTCTCTCCTTTCATCCATAAACCCTGTGAGCTCGGGTTCCTCCCTGTTTATCCAGAGGCAAGGCCCTCTTCTGAAACCTCTCTGAGATGCCTGGTGGCAGCATGGCAACTTGGATAAGAACATGGGCAAGGTGATGCTCTCTCCAGCTTCAGTGAGAGCAGGGCTTAGCGTGGGCTATTTTTGACCGTGCTCTTTCCTGCTGCTTAGTCATCCCTGCAGGAGGATTTCTGCCTTGGCGTGAATGCAGACACAGAGCCTTTCCTGAACAACCTCTCCTGGGAGGTGTAAATGTTACTGCACAGAGAGCCTCTGAAACACTGCAAGTGACTGAGAGCACCCTGGATAGGCACCCAAAGCATCGTCAGCAGTAGGGCCAGGGAAGGGGGCAATGGCATTCGCTCCGTGTTGTCCCTCATGGCTCGCTGGTACCCGGTATTCCAATAAGCCTCTGCTACCATGGAGGTTTCACCAACCTCACCCCTCCGGTGGCTGACAGGAGACGACAGATGGAAGTCATTTAAGATGACTGCATTTTCTCTCTCCCAGGCTTTTTGTTATCCACCCTTCACATACCTCCCTCAGGCTCTGGATGCTGGAACTGCTGTTCTTGGAATAAAGCACTTGATCTGGCTACAGTCCCAGTGGAGGATGCATACGAGCACCAGGGTGCATAGTTTCTGGGTGATGCAGTGCTTCCTAAGGTGCTAGAGCAGGTACAGCCATTCCCTCAACACCAAGGGAGTCTTTGCATCCACTCTGAGACCAAGCAAATCCCATTTGCAGCCAGAGTTGGGCTCCTATGGACAACCCAGCCTTCTGCACGACCTTGTGCAATGCAACAGCACTGAGATACTAACATTTGCTAGGCACAGGCTGCAGCATGGTTGGACCTCCAGGGAGAAACTCCGCTTTCATGGGCTGTCCTGTCTTTGAAGAAAGCAAACAAAGAGCTTTTGGTCAAGCCCACCAAGCAACTGGAGACCCACCCTGGGGCTTATGTAGTGCAAACAGCATGACAGGGGCTGAGAAAGGCAGCCTTTGAAGAACGGGTCATGCAGGGCAGTGTAGGACCCCCAGATGACCATGGGAGCATCATCTCTCTGTTTGAGGCCCCACTTCCCCCACATGTACCTCAGCAGGCTTCCTGCACGCTCTTTACTCCTGGGACAACTCACATTCCTAAGGGATTTGCTGAGCTGCGCCGTGTATTAGTTTCCTGAAGGATTCCCGTGCTTGGCAAGGGAGGTTTATAAGCAATTCCTTTTTCTATTGCATTTTTTCGGTTATTGTTCTTCACTCTGCTCATGAGTACATTCCAAAGGCTTGACATCGCTTTAGGGGAAAAAGGAACGAAGGTAGGAAATGAAAACACAAAGGAAAGCAGAGCCACAGTCAGAAGAATTGCTCCTTGCCTTGTTTCTTGGCCAGTTTTCCAAATGCCAGGCTCCTGCAGGATTATCTGTATCATAATTCAAGCAAATGTTTTTCCATTGTATGGCTCTTGAGCAGCTAAAATACCTCCTTCACCTGAGGCCACAGCCAGCAAAGGGAAAAATATTACTTAATAACAACTAATGGAACTTCTTAGGAGACACCAGAGCTTCGTTCCTGTCTTTGTTAAGAACGGATGGAGATGTGGCACGGGCTCTTGGTTCCAGCAGCTCAGAGGTGCTCTGATGCACAAACCTGGCTTTGGTGTGACCCAAGAAAAGGGGACACTTTTGGAAATCAAGGCTGATTTGGAATTTTAACAGGCAGGTGTATTTGAACTCAAATTAACATGTATTCTACTGCTTTTATCCATGGAAATGTCCTTAGCCAAACTAGTGAGAACCACCACATTACTAGAGGTTGCAAGATGAAGCTCTAAATGAGTTGTTGTAATCAGGTAAACTCCCTAGCTCCAGGGCATGAACTAGTGAAGACCTAGAAGAAACTTCCTCAGGAAAGTCATTCCACACCTGCCCAATTCCAAGGGTTTCTATAGCTTGTTTTGGAGGCCTGGCACTGGGCTGATGATGCCAGTGGGCTCAGGGGATTTACAAATGACTGATTATTGTCTATCTTTTCCTAAAGGCTTCTGTGCAAGCTGCCCATAGAAAAAGTTCCTGGAGGACTGTGTTTAACACAGGGTTTTTGCCTACTGCACTTCTCATCTGTCAGCTAAAGAGCTGCCTCAAGCTCAGCCTCAAACTGGGGCCAGTTAGATGCAATGTGAGAGCAGCATTCTGGGTACCTCTAACTCCAAACCAACAGTAAGGTGTTGATTGCTGAAGGAAATAAATGAAGTGTTTGGACCTTGATTGAACAGTGCATTTAAATATATGCCTATATTTACGCCTGTAACAGCAGTAGGGCTATTCCTAAACCGAAAAGGAGGTGAAGGCTTAATTACATTGCTGAATCAAGGGCTTCAAGCGTGGAGAACTCGGATGTTAAGTGTCAGCAGGAAGGCAGATTCCTATGGCCAGTTACAAATCACTAGGATTTATGATCACTTTATATCCTGGAGACGCTGACAGCTTTAAATATAGCACCGTGGCTGTGATAAATGGTTGGCATTTTTTCCTTGTTAGCCTTTTGTAACTAAATTTAAGGTATCCATTGCAGCATGATCCAATTATGGAAGCGTAATCGGAATGGCTCCCCATCCAAGAGGCCACATCTATTTTTGGTTCGTGCAGCTTAAATCTGCATTTCTGAGCTCAGGATTTATGTCAGACTTTAAATTAATAATAAGGCATCTATCCACAGGCAAATATTTGTATTGCAAGACCTATTCAGCCAGCCAAGGCTTCCCGAGCAGCCAAGCTTCAGTTACAGTGACAGCACAGATCCTGTTTCAAACATCACCTGGCAATGCACAATTATCATGAACTCCTCCTTGCTAAGGAAATTAATACACATCAGCTTAAACTACTGAACCCTCAAAGAGTCATTCCCGAGGCAAAAATACCCCAAAAAGGACGTATTTTAGTTAGATTTATTTTTATTTATTAGATTTATGTTACAGACAACATGCAGGTGTCCAGCCTTTGTGGGCTCAAGGAGGCAGCAGACATTGCACACATACAGACGCAAGGGAGGTGCAAAGCTGAAAGGGAGAAGGATAAGTGCTCACCACGCTGTTACCTAGCAGGGACATGAGTCTGGGAACACAGCAGATGCAAGATGTCCTACTTCTCCGTTGGCTTTTGGAGCAGTCACTCTCTCCTGCATTAATCAATGGGAAACACATGGATTTCCTTTGCAAAGTGCTTTGTGACCTGCTGATGTCAGAAGCAGCGTAAAAATCAAAGCACTGTTGTCACGATCCAAGTTCAAGAAACCTTCTCCAATTAGCCTTACCTAGAGCATCTTTTCCTGTAGCAAAGGATTGGGTTTTGCCAGTCAAGAAATGTGTTTGCAGCTTCCCGTGGTGCGCGTTAGGATCTGTGTAGCACCGAGTGCTGTGCAGCAAAGCAGGATAAAGCAATGCCTGCCAGAAACTGGGGTGGAACCGGGTGCTCCCACCTACAGGAGTTGGAAGATGCCATGAGGAGTCACATCAATGTCCAGGGGTAATCTGGAGTGCTCTCATTCTCTCTGTCCTGGCACTAGTGTCCCTACCACTAGAAGAGATGGAGAACAGGATGGAGATCTAAGTGTGGCCATGTGCACTGCTTCAAAGGTTACACAAAAGCATTGGGAGATGCAGTCCATTTGCATTATGGCTTTGCTCGGCCTCCAGCTGACCTAAAGCTCCTGATGGTCACAGGAATGTGGTTGGCAGCTTTTCCTATCATTGCAATGAAGTTCAGCTCAATCCTCCTTAATTCAGGCCCTCTGCATCCTGGAGGCTGCTGGCAGTACAAAGAGCACTGAGCTCTTTGTGGACGCAGAGGGGGAATGACGCTGGATACAGGCCAAGCTGTGCTTGGAGTTGAGGTGAGGAACATCACTGTGCTGGCAATGTGCTGGAGGTAATTGCTAGTTTACAGGCTAAAATGTGCCTGCCTTACACTTGCAGAGCAGCAGCCTCACTCCTTTGTGTGCCAGTGCAGGTGCGTGCAAGCAGATACAGCACAAATCAGCCACTTCTTATTCAATAGCATTCACGCAGCCCCCATGGAATGGTGTTCCTGATCCTCCCCTTTCGATTCTGCAGGCACCTGCCTTATTCAGGGTCTGAATTGCTCCCACGGCATCAGAGGAAGGTGCCTCTTGTAACAAGAGTGGAAAGATGCTCAGTGCAAGCTGAGGACTGACAGGAGGCAGAGAGAAGCAGCGCTGACTGGACAGCATCTCCATTGGTGCCACCAGGATCTTCTACATCTGAGGCAGGTCTCTGAGTCTCCAAACCCTGTTCTTTCCGAAAGGCCAGTAAGGAAACCTATGGGACACAGATTCAGCTGTGCTGCTGGCTAGCTGTGGGGCATGGAGCTACAGGCTGCTGCATCCAGCCCTGGACCCTGTCAGTCTGACCTCCAAAACACTGCACCAGGACTCCAGCTGCCTGTGGCCGCATGGGGCATCATGTCACACAGCCCTGAAGCTCCTGTGTCAGCATCCCCAACCTGCTCCCAGAGGCCTTTGGTCCCTCTTTTTGCTGTCAGTGTCTTGCCCAGCATAAGCCTAGATGTGTCCAGAGCCAGCTGGATGCCAGATTTAACCCTTGTGGACCCAGACTTGAAATGGGTAGGGCTCCATTTCCTTGCTACCAACCCCATGCCCTATCACTGACATGAATCCAAGAGCCACACAGCCTTACCTGTGCATCTTGGGAGCTCCCCAGGCTGCAGCAGAGATTAAGGGTTGAGTAAACACCAGAGCTCTCCCCAGCCTGGCAGCAGGAGCAGAAAGCTGACTTCAGCAAAGAACAGCTAGGCTGCAGGGATGGTGAGTGATTACTATCAGATCAGGCAACATGAGGACAGTGTGGGTTCATTAGGGAAATCTATCCTCTGCTGTGGAGATAAGAAAGAGAGGCTGGACAAGGAGAATGAGGACAGCATCAGTCAGTTTGAGGCTGGCTTCGCCTTGCATGTCCTCTGCAGCACTGTGAACAGAGGAACAGCCATGGAAGGGCATGGCAAGGACTAGGGGCTGGCAGTTAAAGCAGTGGGAACTCATTAAACTCATTGCTGCCACCTGAGTTCATGACCCTCAGCACCCATTAGGGTGAGAAGACGGGAGTGTCAAAAGCGCTGTGCACCCAGCCTGGCTTGGAAGCTCCATGAGGAAGGGATGCCAGCAGTGCCAGTCCTCCTCAGTGCCACCAGCGCAGCACATCCCAGACTGGCTGTTGGCTGTGCCCTATAGGCACGGACATCCTCCACTAGAGCACATTGCTCCAAGCCCCTGTGTCCAACCTGGCCTTGAACACTGCCAGGGATGGGGCAGCCACAGCTTCTCGGGGCACCTTGTGCCAGCGCCTCAGGACTCTCACAGGGAAGAACTTCTGCCTTGTATCTAACCTGAACTTCCCCTGTTCCAGTTTGAACCCCTCACCCCTTGTCCTATCTCTACAGTCCCTGATGAAGAGTCCCTCTCCAGCATCCTTGTAGCCCCCTTCAGACACTGGAAGCTGCTCTGAGGTCTCCACACAGCTTCTCTTCCCCAGGCTGAACAGCCCCAGTGTTCTCAGCCTGTCTCCACACCGGAGGTGCTCCAGCCCCTGCTCATCCTCGTGGCCTCCCCTGGCCTTGCTCCAGCAGCTCCATGTCCTTCTTATGCTCAAAGCCTGCTTTAATGTGTCCTGCACCTGAAAAAGCTCACGATTATCACATCTGCAGAGGTCCTGGGACCATCCCCTGTGTATGCCACTGTGTTTTCTTTTCCCTGTGCTGTTTTACACTGTGCAGGGCAGGTTAACAGCCATTTCAGCCAGGCAGGGGGGGTATCCAGAGTCTGAGAGTGAGTTTCCTGATCCAAAATGCAACCATTTCCCCAGAACTCAATGAGACTGTCACAGACATTTAAGTCATGCTATGGAGGGAAAGGCCTCCAGACTGCTGCCTCCATCAGTTCAGGCTGAGAGTTACCATCTCCCACCCAACCGTCCCAGGCATTGCGGGGAAGCGTGGAGACAGCACTGCCCTCAGATGTCCCCATCTGACCCCAATCAGCTCCATAGAACTCATTCCCCATTCCTCACTCCTTATTAGCATCACTAATGCAGCAGCGCCTATGAGGCTTGTGACACCTCTTCACCCTCCATCTGCTCACTGTGCAGCGGCACTTTCCCTCCCTGCTTTTCACACCGCCTTCATTCCTAACACACTTCCCCCTGCTTCCTTTCTCACCCTGTCTGGTGACAAACCAGAACCCACTGTGCTTTGTAGCAAGGTCAAAACTGGCTGGCAGACTTGAGAAGATGGGCAAGCATTTGCTACAAAGCAGCCTGATGCTGGTGGGGAGAGATGACAGCTGCAATTAGGGTTTTTTTCCATGTAGGAGACCAAACTATAGCTTTTTCCAAGGTATTCCTAATTCAGGGCAATGCTGGTGATGTTTTCCCTCTCCAACTTGTTTGAGGGCTCAGCAGCAGTAAGCAGAGACAAGCTCATTTGGTAGCACTGCCCTTATTTCTTATGGACTTATCATGAGTGAAAAGTCACATCGAACAGCAAAGCGTGATGCTTTTTCTTGCCTTGAGGATGAACAGAGAGCTTCTCACCTCTGCTCAGAGCCTCAGTGCAGCAGCACTGAAAGAATGTGCCCGGACAAGCTGCAAACTTTGCAGGTATTATAAAGCAAAGACATGAGAAAGCCCATGAGAGGACACCGGCAGCACTGCTGGAGCTGCAGTGCTGAAAAACACTTTGATTTCCAAGTAGCTCATTTATTCTGTCCTCACTGTTTGACTCTGTCCTTGGCTTTCCCAGCTCAGGGCATGCAGCCTTTGGCTGTGCAAGGGGCAGAAAGAGCCCTGGCAGCAGGGAGAGGCTTCAGGGGGTATTTGCAAAGCTCTGCTTGCACTGAAATCAGTGCCTACCCTGACACTATGTAGCTCCTCGTTGGCCAACCCACCCCATAAACTGGAGGCGCCTCTGCTGCACAACACCCAAGCTGGGCTTCATTTTCAGCTTGGAAAGCAAAGAAGCAGAAGAAAGAAGCAGTGAACCTTTTCCTTTGGCTGGATTCCTCATAGACACAGCCAGGCTCCTGTTAGAGCTGAGTTACCAAGTCAAGTCCTGGTAAGAACATCACAGGACGCCTGCATCACTGCCAAGCAAGTTTACTGGAGAAGAGCACAGACCCTTTAACGCTGCTTCTAACCAGCTCAGGGATGCAAACCCTGCCCCTGAAAAGCCATTGCACAGAGTGTACAATTCAGCCTCAGGAGCATTGATCAGGGTTCTGTGACGATTTTCCATCTCCTCTGCCCCATGCATGAATGGTGACAACCACAGGCCAGCTCTGCAGGAGCAGGGCCAAAGGAGCCCTTCCAGTGCCTGCAGAAGAAGCTTCTGGAGCCATGCATGACCTCGAAGATTGGCTGAAATGGTGCCAGGACAGCTCACATGCACTGCCCTCGCTTCGCAATAGCAATACCACCTTCTTATAAACACAGCTTCAAAGAAAAACAAACCCCACAGAATCATTTCCGAACCAAGATTCCCCATTGTTAACTAATGTTAAGATGTGGGTGACATCTCATTTGGGAGTAACATCAGCCCCTAAAGGCCAAGTCTTTTGAGACTACTACAGTGAATAGTAGCAACTGCAGTACTCCAGCAAATCTAACCTCCATAAACTCCCAGCTTCCCTGGCATCCGGACAGCAGGGAAGAAGCTTGCAGAAAGCAAGCAATCAGCGCAGAATTGATTTGAATAAACTCTGGCGAGTCCCATAATCTCAGCTCTGATTAGCACTGGAGATTAAACCATGTAAATATTTACCAGGACATCTTCAGTATCCTCAGAAAGCCAAAAGGCCAGTTTCCGCAAGCAGCGTGGCAGCAAGCTCTGAGCTGTCAGCACTCTCAGACAACTGGAATTATGCAAGGATCTTAAAGATCATTATATTTATCACAAAGCCAAAGTGTTACAGTTTTATTTGCTTTCTGTTCCAAGTCTAAGGGGTTCTGTGCTTTTCTTCCTCTTCGTGTGAGACTTGGAAAGCTGCGATTCCCACTTCGCTCAAGGAGCTAGATTTAACAAAACATAACAGGTATCATGATGCCTGCAGTAAATCAGGGCTGAGGCACTCGCTGAAAGTCCCCCGTTGGCTTCAGGAGAGCTGCCTTTGATTCTCCTTCACTTCAGCAAACCTTTTGTTCCAGCTCAGCATGTTTGCACTCAGGGCTGCCAGTCACCAGCCTTTCTGTTCCAGGAGGTCAGTGGAGGTGAGCACGGGCCATTTGTACCCATGTCATGCACAGCAAAATGTCGTCACCTGCCTTGTTTCACCACCAGTTTCAAGCAGACACCTTCAGCCAGACAGCTCGCACACAGTGTGGCTTGCTCTGGCAATGAGAGAGTATCTGACATGGTGACACTAGATCCCAGTAACCTCTGCATAGACAGTCACATTGAAAAGAAACCAGTTGCCAGGCTCCTTCACCAGATTATTGGGCACCTTATTTGAGGAGGCTTAAGGCCAGACAAGGCCACAAGGATAATCAGAGGCTGGAGCACCTTCAGTATGGAGACACACTGAGAACACTGGGACTGTTCCGCCTGGAGAAGAGAAGGCTCCTTAAGGGGAGACCTTAGAGCAGCTCCAGTGCCTAAAGGGGCTCCAGGAAACCTGGAGAGGGGCTTTGGACAAGGGCCTGGAGGGACAGGACAAGGGGAATGGCTTGAACCTGCCAGAGGGGAGACTGAGATGAGCTCGAAGGCAGCAGCTTTTCCCTGTGAGGGTGCTGAGGCGCTGGCACAGACTTTTCCCAGAGAAGCTGTGGCTGCCCCATCCCTGGCAGTGTTCAAGGCCAGGTTGGACACTGGGGCTTGGAGCAACCTGCTCTAGTGGAAGGTGTCCCTGCATGTGGCAGGGGGTTGGGACTGGAGGAGCTTTAAAGTCCCTTCAACCCAAACCAGGCTGGGATTCGATGGCTCCGTGAAATAAGGAGGAGAAAAACATCTTTATTCTTCTCTTTCTAGTGTAGCTTTCCAAGCCAGGCACTAAGCAATGTGGTGTCATGGTCAGGAGGCCTGGTACGGTGCAGAGCTGCCAGGAGGGCCATAATGGAAGTAGACCAGCCTCTGCGGGGTTCTTGTTTGGCTTCGGGTGGATCCAGCTCCATGGGTTCTTCTTGGTTGGGAGGTGGATCCACCTGCATGGCTTCTTCTTGGCCGGCAGGTGGATCCACCTCTAGGGGTTCTCCTTGGTCTTGGGGGAACCTGGCACCATGGGTTCTTCTTGGTGTTTGGGTGGATCCACACCAGTCGGTTCTTCTTGTTCTCTGGTGGATCCACCTCCATGGGCTCTTCCTGGTTTTTGGGGGGATCCACTTCCATGGGCTCCATACCATCAGCGCCACTATCGGCGCTGCCTCCCGTTTCCCATCTCCTCCTCTTTGTGCCTGGCTTGGGAAGCAAAACCACTTCCCTCTGAGGCACGCGTGGGCAGCTGGCTGCCTCGCTGGTGCAAGGCCTCTTGCCACCCATCCTTGCCGGGCCTCGGACCTCAGCAACTGCCTGGTGGCTGCGGGGTCCCTGTATTCATAGCGCCCAGGACAGAAGGTGCTCTGTGACATCCCCAGCCCACTGTCATGGTGATGGAGGTGGCCAGAGAGCCCTGCAGATGGGAGGGGATGTGTGTGGCCTGACAGGCTGTGACTCTATGCTTTTACAGCAAGCACCAGGGAAAAGGGACCCTGCTTTTCCACCTGAGCGCCCTGCAGAGCACGCGCAGGGCAGGGGCAATTCCAGAGTGTTTCTCCCTCAAGCGTCCTTAGCCGTTTCCTGCCCTGCATCCACTGCCTGGGAGCGCGGCCCGGCTGCTGGCTGCCAGCCCCGTTCCTCAGCTGCAAAGATCAGCAGAGGGCAGGGCGATCCCACCAAAGGGTGAGCGCGCATCATGCCTTGGAGCATCCCACCACAGCAGCGTGGAGGAAGAGGAGGCCGGGGTGCTAATGAAAGTACTCTTGGAGGTGCCAGAGGTCCTGCCCTCAGCCGAATGCCTGCATCCTTTGGTGAGAGGGAACAAGGAAGAGGCAGGCAGAGCGGCCCGTGCCCATGTTCCCCATAGTGAGTGCAAGAGAGCCAGTGCCCCCCGTGCTCCAGCCCTGAGCTGCTTTGCAGGAGCTTGCTCCCAGCCACGCTATGTGTGGGTCCCAGGGTCTGTGAGCAGCCCCAGCAGGAGGATGGAGCAGGGCTGAGCTCCAGAGCGGAGCAGCAGGAGAGAAGGCTGGAGGCAGCACCAGGAGCAAGGCTGCAACGTGGAGCTGAGGGCTCGGTCCAGGCAATGGGGCCAGTCACAAAGACCCCCAACATCAGCCCAAGGGCCATGCAGCAGATGGGCTGAACACAAGCTCTCCACCGCACAAGTGTGAGGTCCACCCAGGGAACCCCACCTGAGAGAAACTGCCTGTTAGACAGGTCCAAGGTCCATCTGGAGACAGGGGCATCACTAAACACAGCCTCCCAGAGCTCAGGCCAGGACTAGGTGCTCAGGGCTGAGCTGAAGGGAGTGCAGGGCCCAGGCATGGAGACTGGGTGGGCAGGGGTCCCAGGTGAGGCTCTTGAGGGACATCCAGAGCCATTAGTGCCCTCAGGGGCCTGACACTTAGAGCAACCCAAGGTCTGAGCACAAGTGCCTCAAGGGTTCATCTCTGCTTGAGGCATGGTGATGTGGCCACTCAGCTGTAACCTGTTTCCATGCACCTCTCTTTCCAAAAGTGGGGTTTCTGGATGTTTTGTGGGGGTTACCTGCTGGATCAGGACAGGACGAAGAGGCAGGTACCATGTTTGTGGAGATGCTCCATCACTTGGTATCTTTGCTTCTGTCAAATCCCGGGTGCATGTGGTTACCAAGCATTGGCAAATGTCTCTGGGTGGGCTAAGGCTGACTTGCTCCTTCGCTCTCCTTGGCGCTTGACTTTTGAGGGTCTTTGGCACGCTCCTGGTGAACACACAGAGGGGTTGCACATCCCCTGGAGATGCTCTTTCACCTTCCCAGCAGACAGGCAGGAGAAAGAAGCCAACTTTCCTACGCAGGAATTGCAGGCAGAGAAATGAAGCAGATGGATGATGGGCTGTGCCACTGGGATGATGTGCCCAAAAAGCCAACTTGAGGGGCTACAGGCCAGGCAAGGGGACTGCACCTTCTGCAGGGGCCTCTGGGAGACTGGGGGAGGACATGGAAGGCAGAGAGTTTGCGACCCCACAGCACAATGCAGATAAGCAACCTTCTTCCTCCAGCTGGCAGCTCTAGGCCTCAGAGCAGCTTCCAGTGTCTGAAGGGGGCTACAAGGATGCTGGAGAGGGACTCTCCATCAGAGACTGCAGCAATAGGACAAGGGGTGATGGGTTCAGACTGAAACAGGGGAGGTTCAGGTGAGATCTAAGGCAGAAGCTCTTCCCTGTGAGGGTGCTGAGGCGCTGGCACAGGGTGCCCAGAGAAGCTGTGGCTGCCCCATCCCTGGCAGTGTTCAAGGCCAGGTTGGACACAGGCTTGGAGCAACCTGCCCTAGTGGATGTTGTCCCTGCCTGTCGCAGGGGGTTGGGACTGGATGAGCTTGAAGGTCCCTTCCAACACAAACCAGGCTGGGATTCGATGGCTCAGTGAAATAAGAGAGGAGAAAAACATCTTTATTCTTCTTTCTCTTTCCAATGTAGCTTTCCAAGCCAGGCACTAAGCAATGTGGTGTCATGGTCGGGAGGCCTGGTACGGTGCAGAGCTGCCAGGAGGGCCATAATGGAAGTAGACCAGCCTCTGCGGGGTTCTTGTTTGGCTTCGGGTGGATCCAGCTCCATGGGTTCTTCTTGGTTGGGAGGTGGATCCACCTGCATGGCTTCTTCTTGGCCGGCAGGTGGATCCACCTCTAGGGGTTCTCCTTGGTCTTGGGGGAACCCGGCACCATGGGTTCTTCTTGGTGTTTGGGTGGATCCACACCAGTCGGTTCTTCTTGTTCTCTGGTGGATCCACCTCCATGGGCTCTTCCTGGTTTTTGGGGGGATCCACTTCCATGGGCTCCACACCATCAGCGCCACTATCGGCGCTGCCTCCCGTTTCCCATCTCCTCCTCTTTGTGCCTGGCTTGGGAAGCAAAACCACTTCCCTCTGAGGCACGCGTGGGCAGCTTGCTGCCTCGCTGGTGCAAGGCCTCTTGCCGCCCATCCTTGCCGGGCCTCGGACCTCAGCAACTGCCTGGTGGCTGTGGGGTCCCTGTATTTATAGCGCCCAGGACAGAAGGTGCTCTGTGACACCCCCAGCCCGCTGTCATGGTGATGGAGGTGGCCAGAGAGCCCTGCAGAGGGGAGGGGATGTGTGTGGCCTGACAGGCTGTGATTCTATGATTTTGCAGCAAGCACCAGGGAAAAGGGACCCTGCTTTTCCACCTGAGCACCCTGCAGAGCACGCACAGGGCAGGGGCCTCTGGGAGACTTGGGGAGGACATGGATCGCAGAGAGTTTGCAACCCCACAGCACAAGGCAGATAACCAACCTTCTTCCTACAGCTGGCAGCTCTAGGCCTCAGAGCAGCTTCCAATATCTGAAGGGGGCTACAAGGATGATGGAGAGGGGCTGTTCATCAGGGACTGTAGAGATAGGACAAGGGGTGATGGGGTTCAGACTCAAAGAGGGGAGGTTCAGGTTAGATCCAAGGCAGAAGCTCTTCCCTGGAAGGGTGCTGAGGCGCTGGCACATGGTGCCCAGAGAAGCTGTGGCTGCCCCATCCCTGGCAGTGTTCAAGGCCAGGTTGGACACAGGGGCTTGGAGCAACCTGCCCTAGTGGAAGGTGTCCCTGCCTGTGGCAGGGGGTTGGAACTGGGTGATCTTAAGTTCCTTTCTAACCCAAACCATTTACGGTGTTTATATCACTGCATGTTTCCTGACAGGCTATGAAGCAGAAGTGGTCCTGCCCGGCCATTTCAGTGCTGCACTGGCTCCAAGCAGCCGGGTCTGGAAAAGGTTGTACTGGAAAAGGTTGCCTAGGATTGGAATTCCAGCCTCCTGCAGTACACTCAGCACCTCTGCAATGCCCCTGCCTGCTTTCCATGCCTTCCCTGAAGGAGAAACTCTTGGGTTTTGGAGCATGGAGCAGCAGAGGTACATGGCGGGGTCAGAAACATGCAGGCCTTGTGCAGCTATAGTTTGGCCATGCCCTTGGTCTTACAAACTGGGAGTAAAAGTCGAGTAAAGGGGCTGGAAGCAGTTCTTACTAAGCCTGTAAAAGCTACCAGCTCACTGGGTTTTAAGAGGCAGGAAGTACAGGTAAGGGGAATCGCTGCAAGTCCTTCTCATGAAGATCCCACACCCTCTTCAAGCGCCACCTGCAAAGACCAGGGTTGGAAGAGTTTAAAAGAGATAAAAACCTCCTTATTGACATCCTTAAGGCATAAAAAAGGTCCCTGCAAGTCTTTCTGGAGTTTTATATCTTCAATAAAAACCTATTTGGAGTGGGACTCAGCTCATTGCAGCACAAGCAGAACAGGCCGTGCTCTCTGAAGAGGGCGTGCACTAAAGGTTCACACAGCCACTACTAAAAATGGCTTTGCTGTCAGGAACCTTGAGCCAAGGAACAGGCATCTGAGCCAAGCAGGATTTTTGACCTGCTCTGTTGTTGGACCTCTTCCCACTTAAAGTCTTAAGCTGAGTTTCACAGCAAGCCAACCATTTGATTTGGCAGACGTGCTTGGGCCAGACCTGCCTTTTAAGTAGTGCTGAGCCCTTACAAAGAAAACACACAGCTCCACAATACAACGAACCCAGCTGTTCCTGAACGGCTGTCAAGGGGGACAATGAGTTTTCTCATGTTGGGAAGAATTAGCAAGCCTTTCCTTCCCACCGAGCCAATGTAAGGAAGGGAAAGGCTCAGCAAAGGGCTGAGCACTGTTGGTGCTCGGGGTAACAGAGGTGAGCTGGAAAGTTGTCTCCGACTGAGCTCTTAAACAATGGGGCTGAAAGGGAAATGGAAAAGCAAATATTAGTGTTTTGCCATTTGCATGGCCCTGGAGAAAAGAGAACAATGCCTTCAGTTGGACACCACCTTGACGTCTTCCTCCTCCTCCCCTCTTAATGTCACCTTAGGACCTGTGATTTCTTTGGATGACATTGCCTAGGGCTGCCTGCTGCCCAGTGCAGCCCTGCTGCCTGCTTTTCCCATGCCAGAATGAAGGAAGACTTAATTACCAATGTATTCTGGTGCTCCCACCCAAAGTCATGATCCTCCTCATGAAGCAAATGAGCACCCCTTTGACCTTGCCTGTAGCGATGAACTCCTGTCAGCTGGGGTGAGAGCAGGGCTCGAACACACGCACCCAACTATCCTAGCCTGGCTTTATCAGCCCCGCACTTTAGCTTGTCACCAGTGCTTTAGCAGGACCAGGGTCCTCTCCTGGCCAGAGGGCCCAGACCCCCATGGCAGTGGGTCCATTGAAGGGTGAGGTTCAGCCTCCAGCATGGGGTGAAGTCAAGTGTCAGGGAGATGTCACCATGGTGGTGGCATCTGCTGAGGTGAGATCCAGGACACAAAAGTGTCTCTCCTGGCTGCACCAACAGCACCTAGAAAGGTTTGTCATCAAGGCTGGTGATAAGCAATTGCAATGGGAATAAGCAGCAGGCTCCTTGTGCCCTTTGCTGGGGCTCAGGGGGTGTGGGGGGGAGGCATCAGGCTGCCTTCCCTGTGCAAACCATGCTGAAATGCAGCTGGGCTCTTGTCCTGGCCTAATTGTTCTAGAAGCAAAAAGAGACCAAGAAGATGAGTGGAGAGCACTTGTGCTGTCCATTTGATGTAGGAGGTTGTCATGGAAACTGCTGTGTAATTAAAGCCTCCCTCTCAGCTCTTAGATGCTTTGGTTGTGCAGGAGATGGGCTGCATCTTTTGGGGCTTTCCAGTTATTGTGGCTGCTATAAAAGGGAGCTGTCACAGTTTCCTCTTGAAATCGGGCTGCTTCGGCAATGTGACCACCTCTAGGAAAAGTTGTGGCATTGCTGGATGTGTATTGTCTTCAAACAGGAGCATTTATTGCTTGCTATCAGCAGCCACGACTGTCCTGCACTCTTCTTTAGTCCATCTCCTCCAGAGCAGCAGCAAGGATAACTGCTGGTGGCCTCCCAGGATGCAGCGCCAAGCTGGGAGAAAGCCCTCCCTGTTTGGAGTTCAGTGTATGTTTAAGAGCCCAATTATGACCTGCAGAACAAGGCCATATAACCCTGTGCTGATGCCAGTAAACTCTGTGCTGCAGGCACTTACCACCGAGGCCAACAGCACAGCCCAAATCTAGCAGAGATTTATTATCCTGCCATAAAGGCATTGTGTGGTGAAATGCTATGGTCACAGAATGGGGTTTTTTCTTCTTTTTTCCAGATGTATCCGAAACCTCAGGTTTTGGGTTTGGTTTCTTTTTTTCCTCTTAAATAAACCTCCTAGCATGGAATGAATCACTGCTTTATCATTCCATCTCTCCCATTTTTTACCCAAATGGCTTACAATAAGTTTTCACTTAATAAAATCAGAGGAATATACTCTTTCAGTCCCAATAGCAGTGGGGGTTTTTGTGCATAGCAGCCATTAAACCCTGCTGGATAATGTCACAGAGCAGGTTCATTATATGGTACCACTTTGATGGTATCTCCCTGGCTGAGCTGCAGGAAAGTCTGGGGAAACACGTGATACTTGGAGGGGAAAACACTTGTTTTGTTCATTAGCATGCATTAAAGTCTGCCTGCCTAGAAGCCCCACATCACATAGTAAATACAGCAGCTCTGCTTTCACCCTAGCAGGCAGGGTTAGCTGGAAACCACCCTCTAGGTCAGGTCTTTGCAGAGACCTCCAGCAGTATAACCTCCGTTGCTGACTGCTGCAGGCCATGGACAGGCTTCCCACCACTTTCTGATAAGCAGAAGGGAGCTGCAGGTGCCTCTTCACACCCTGCTTTGAAAAGCCCCAGAGTAAGGGTGCTACAGTGGAAGTAGCTGGTGGGACACCAGGGGTAAGGAGCAAGCCCAATGGTGGGAA
Source organism: Strigops habroptila (assembly GCF_004027225.2). Taxonomy (NCBI): domain Eukaryota; kingdom Metazoa; phylum Chordata; class Aves; order Psittaciformes; family Psittacidae; genus Strigops; species Strigops habroptila. Next base: position 5,632,026 of record NC_044281.2, read on the forward strand.
CTGACCATCTCCTGGTAGGAGATGAAGCAGTACAAGTGCTGGGGCAAGGCTGAATTCATGGAGTCATAGAATCCCAGCCTGGTTTGGCTTGGGAGGGACCTAAAAGCTCATCCAGTTCCAACCCCCTGCCACAAACACCTTCCACTAGAGCAGGTTGTGGGGGAGAGCAGGGAGAAAAAGTGATGGAAAACAGCATTCACCTGTGGAACCCAACCACCCCAACACCTTCCCATGTGAATGTCCTACATACATCTCTGTATATGCATGTATGGTGGCTCCAGCCCAACATCCACCTGCTGAATATAGCAAGAAGTAAAGGTTAGCATGAATCCATGAGGAATCACATGTGTGTGATTACATTGGTATAGCCAAGGCCTCTCCTCAGGAGCAATGACAAAACTGAAGCATGGGAACTACTGATTCTCTTACACATCTGGAACTAGATGATCTTCAGCTCCCCTTCAGCCAAAACCATTCCACAATTCCATGATTCTAAATCATCACCTTTTCTTCCTCAGAGGCACATTCATTTCATGGTTTGCTTTCCTTGCTGATGGAAAGACAAATGCCTGGATGCAGCCTCTGTTTTCTTCAGCCTTCTTTGTGGAAAGCTGCAAACACACATCATTACAATTGGTCAGCTTCCCATGGGATTTGACTCAGGAGGGGGCTGGGCTCCTTTCTCACATGCTTAAGGAACCCAATAAATGCTTTGGGGTGGATCTTCATCTCACCTGGGCATGCCAGAGCGACCCACCCAAGCAGGGGGCGTTACACAGTTCTCTTTCTTCCACTGGTGGCAAGGAAAGGAACTTTTCAAGTGTCTTCTCATCCCCTATGGTTTTCTGGAGACATCTCCCTCCTGAGCCTGGAAGATCCTGGTGGCCTGAGTCACCCCCATGGGCTCCACACCATCAGCCACATGAACAGTGGAGACTACCACCATAGGCTTCACACCATGAGCTACATGAGCAATAGTGTCCACCTCCATGGGCTCTTATTGGTCGTTAGGTGGATCCACCTCCATGGGCTCTTATTGGTCGTTAGGTGGATCCACCTCCATGGGTTCCACACCATCAGCCACAAGAGCTGTGGTGTTGACCTCCATGAGATTCCCACCATCACTAACATGAGCAATAGTGTCCACCTCCATGGGTTCTTCTTGGTCATTCGGTGGATCCACCTCCATGGGTTGTTCTTGGTCTTTGGGTGGATCCACCTCCATAGGCTCCCCACCATCAGTCACCTAAGCAATGTGGTCTGCCTCCATGGGCTCTTCTTGGTCATTGGGTGGATCCACCTCCATGGGCTCCACAACATCAGCCACATGTGCAGAAGTGTTGACCTCCATGAATTCCCTACCATCAGCCACATAAGCAATGTTGTCCACCTCCATGAGCTCTCCTTGGTCATTGGGTGGATATACCTCCACTGGTTCTTCTTGGTCTTTGGGTGGATCCTCCTCCATGGATTCCCAACCATTAGCATCATGTCAGTGGTGTCCACCTCCATGGACTCCTTTTGGTCATTGGGTGGATCCACCTCCATGGGTTCTTCTTGGTCTTGGGTGGATCCACCTCCATAGGCTCCCCACCATGAGCCACATCAGCAGTGGTATCCACCTCCATGGGTTGTTCTTGAACTTCGGGTGGATCCACCTCCATGGGCTCCACACCATCAGCGCCACAATCAGTGATACCTCCTGTTTCCCACCTCCTCCTCTTTGTACCTGGCTCCTGCAGCAACCTCCCCTGTGCCTGAGCCACCAGTGGGCAGCTGCCTGCCTTGCTGATGCAAGACCTCTTGCTGCCCATCATTGCTGGCCTTGCCCCTGGGGCATAGAGGTGCCATCTCTTGTGCCCTGAGCCCCAGGGCAGGGTGGAGCCTGGCATCCTTGGGGCTGTGGTGCCATCATAGCACAAGGATCCTGTTGGAGGTATCTTTCAAAACCACCACCAGTCATGCCCCAGCCAAACTTGACCTGTTGCACATTGCCAAGTGGTACCTTCTAGGAATGGTTGTAGGGGTAGTTATGGGAGGCCACCAATACTGATTGCTCCTGTTAGGCACATTATGGGACTAGCTGCAGGCCTAAGCTGGTTTCACGGCTGTGGTGTGTCTGTCACCAGTGTCATCAGCCCTTTCCCTCAATGAGAGGCAGAAGTAGGTGGTAACCAGGTAGGTGGTAACCACCAGGTAGGTGGTTACAGAGAGGCTAAAACCACACAGCATGCCACGGCAATGTGGTTGGGAAGTCACCTTCTCAGGAGAGGTACATCAGGGGGATGGACATATCCTGCCTTTGGGAGCTGTGGCCACCCGGGCAGGACCTTCTCTCACTGCCAGCTGGAGCAGTGCAGGGCAGGATGCGTAAAATGGCTTTTGTCACCCGTGAAAGCTCCATTAGAAAATAGCTGTCACTTGTGTTCGTCCCTGCTGAGCCCTGTTCTGTTTGCCAGCTGAGGTGAGAGCCTGGAGAATGAGAACTGGCCCTCGTTGGGCATCCCAGCATCCCTCTGGGTCACCAAAACCTTTCCTCCATGATTAATAAACCGGGCCCAGCTTTCACAATCGCTCCTCATAGGAGAGATGCTCCAGACCCCTGAGCATCCCTGTGCTCTCCACTGGACCCTCTCCAGTAGCTCCTTGTCTTTCTTGTACCGAGGAGCCCAGCACTGGACACAGTGCTCCAGATACGGCCTCACCAGGGTCAGTAGAGGGGGAGCATCGGAGCATCACCTCCCTCGACTGCTGCCACACTCCTCCTGATGCACCCCAGGACACTCTTGTCCCTCGTGGCTCAAGGGCACACTGCCGGCTCATGGTCAACTTGTCATCCACCAATACCCCCAGGCCCTTCTCAGCTGAAGGTCAGCCCCAACCTCTGCTGGTACTTGGGGTTCTTCCTCTCCAGGGGCAGGACCCTCCACTTGCCCTTGTTGAACCTCATTAGGCTTCTCTCTGCCCAATTCTTCAGCCTATGGAGAATGGCAGCACAGCTTCACGTATGTCACCCACTTCCCCAGCTTCCCATCTTCAGCAAACCTGCTGAGGGTGCACTCCAGCCCTTCATCCAGGTCACTGATAAACTTAAGGTGAATAAGACCAGACCCAGTATTGATCCCTGGTGAACACCACTGACTACAGGCCTCCAACTGGATTCTACTCCAGCTTGTCGGGGTCCCGCACAACCCTTTGGTGTATCAGCCACTCATCCCAGTCTGCTGTCGCCTGCACACTGCAGAGGGTACCCTCTGCCCCATCATCCACATCATTTGAAAAGATCTTATATTTATAAAGATGTTATTTATAAAGGTGTATTAGGCAGAAGCTCTTCCCTGTGAGGGTGCTGATGCGCTGGCACAGAGTGCCCAGAGAAGCTGTGGCTGCCCCATCCCTGGCAGTGTTCAAGGCCAGGTTGGACACAGGGGCTTGGAGCAACCTGCTCTAGTGGAAGGTGTCCCTGCCCGTGGCAGGGGGTTGGGACTGGATGAGCTTTAAGCTCCCTTCCAACACAAACCAGGCTGGGATTCTATGATCCAGGATTGACCCCTAAAGCCGCAGCCCGGGCCAGGACAGCGCCTGGCGCTGTGGGCCTCTGGGGCTGGACGGGCCCCGCACGCCCGAGCGACCCCCGGTGGGAGGAGCCGGGGAGGGGGGAGCGGGACTCTGCAGCAGCAGCTCCATCCCGCGATCCAGCGCTGCCCTCTAGCGACACAAGAGCGCAAGAGCAGGGGCTCCAGCGGGGAGGAGGCGCAGCAGTCACAGACAAACCTGTATCACTGCGTAGGGGATGGGGGTGGTTTGGGTTTTGGGGTGTTTTTTGGCCTCAGCCTTTACAAATCTGGGTCTATAAATGCACAGATAACAAGTGCAACGGAAGAAGCTCTTCCCTGTGAGGGTGCTGAGGCGCTGGCACAGGGTGCCCAGAGAAGCTGTGGCTACCCCATACCTGGCAGTGTTCAAGGCCAGGTTGGACACAGGGGCTTGGAGCAACCTGCTCTAGTGGAAGGTGTCCCCGCCCGTGGCAGGGGGTTGGAACTGGATGAGCTTTAAGGTCCCTGCCAACACAAACTAGTCTCTGATATTATTCTGTGAAATAACCCTTCTGCCACCCAGATGGTCCAGATGCCCTGAGGACCAGCATGTACTTGAAATGACAAGGAGGATGCAATTGGGTGGTTCATCAGTTCCCCTTCTTGAAAGCCTGGGTTGGGTTGATCTCTGAGGCAGTGAGCTCCAAGTAACAGCCTCCTGCAGGATTGGCAGCAGGGATGGGCACTGATGGAGCCCCAGCACTCACTCTGACGCTGGTGGGGACCGTGCTGGGTGCAGTAAGTTCAGTCCCTCTGTCCCCTTGGCTGCCTAACTGCAGAAGAATAAGCAGGAGCAGCGCAAGGAGCTGGGAAGTCCCTGTCTTCCCCAGGGCACTGCAAAGAGCAGTGCCAAGCACCTGGGGCACAACCCACCTGGTTAGCTCTTCATGGCCAGGGACCCCCAGGGTGGGGACCGATGGGCATGGGACAGCTTTGAAGCAGCAAAAACATGCGAATGCCGCGGGGCAAGCACTGCCTGGCCTGGGCGAGAGATGGCCGTGGCTGCTGTGGGGAAAGGAGGAGCTCACAAAGCTTAACCAGGTGCTTTGGGTGTTGCCAGTGTGGTCGCTGGCTCCCAGGGAACACCTCGTCCCCCTCTGTGGGTCCTTCTCTGCTCCTCACTGCTCACAGAAGCATGAAAACATGGGCTTCTGAGGCAATGGTGGAAACTCAGGTCAGACTCGAGGTCTGATGAGAAAAAAGGGAAGGGAAGAGGGGAAGGGAAGGTATGAAGGACTTCTGTGGGCCCCCGAACTCCAAAACAAGGCTTGTCTCTGCGCCATCACCAGGTGGCCCTAGAAAACAGGTTTTGCCAGTCTTGCTGCCTGTTTAAATCAGATTGCTTCTAATGCGGTTTGCTTCGGTTTCTGGAAAGCAGGGCAGAGGCCAGCTTCATCTGTCCCTCTTCACCAGCATCTCTGGGAGGCCCTTTTGGCCCTGACCCCCTTGGACTGGTTTTGCTGCCAAGCAGTACAGGGGGTGCCACAGGGTATCAAATAGGGCTCCTTTGCAGCACTGTGCAGACAGAGCAGACATCTGTGGCAGGGACAGTGAGATGCCAGCACTGTGACTGTCACATAGGTACCCACCACTGCTGTCTGCCTGGCAGCTGGAGAGCATCCCAATGGAGATTCATGCAAGGGAGGCACTGTGAGGTGTCGCTGCCCATGGCAGGGGGTTGGAACTAGATGAGCTTTAAGGTCCCTTCCAACCTGAACCAGGCTGGGATTCTATGATTCTGTGAAGTTCAAGCAGGGAAAGATGCTTTCTTGTCCACCTAACAGCAGGTCCAGTGCCCATCCCTCGTGCTGGCTCTCCGGGATGCCTTAAGGAATTCCTGATCCAGCTCTTAATCCACTTCTCCGGGCAGCTGGAGGAACTTTGGTCAGTAAATACAAAAGGCCAAAAGAGGGCAGCTTTTAGCTCCGATTCCTTTCCCTGCTCAGCAAACATAGGTACAGGCTGGAGCAGGATGTGTAGCGAGGACCAGGACACCAGCAGCACCAGCAGCTCTGAGCCACAGGGTTTCTCCTGGCCTCAGGCTACTGAATCTCACAAGCATCAGCATAGACGTCCCATGGTTTGACCACAAAGCCCCAAACTAGACTCCTTCCCAAGTCATGTCCCCCTCTGGTGGCCTTCCTGAGGTTGATCTGTTCTTCGTGCTCATCTCCCAGCTTGGAGCAGCCTGCTCTAGTGGAAGGTGTCCCTGCCTACCTCTGCCTCTCGTAAGAAGGAAGCCAGCAGGGCACAGGCATGATTGATTGCCTTAAAACTGGGGTGTCCCCTCCCCTGTGCTGCCCATAGAGCCCGGGGGACAGCCTCCCTGTCTCCTGCCAGCCAGCCCTGGGCTCACCTCATCCTTCCAGGCTCGGTATGTGTAAACAGAGGCACTTTGGGGCTGCCTGGAGTGGAAGGCTGGTGTGCATTAGTCAGCTGTGGGTTAGGAGCTGGGAGCTGACCTCCTACATGGCTCCTGCTGACTAAAGGAGCTGTAAGCAAGTGTAACCCGGTAAAGGCAGTGCAGAGCAGGAGTTCTCCCTTCTGGCCATGGAGCAGCTCCTTTAAGAGGGAAGGGGAAGTGAAGGGAAGGGAAGGGAAAGGAAGGGAAGGGAAGTGAATGCAGTGACATTTCGGGGGGGCTCAGCAGAAATGTGTGGTGCAAATCACTGCAGGAGGTTCCCTGAGATGCTGCTGTGCTGCTTGAGAGCACTGGGTGATTCAGGAGCCCTAAATCCCCACCAGCCCCGTGCTTTCTCTCTGCTGTGCTTGCAGCTCGATAGGCTCCAAGAATTACTGCCAGTGCGGCCTTGGGCAGGAATTCTGCCAGGGTGCTGAGGCCTATCATTATCCAGGACAGGAATGAGGGAAGGATGTGCAACCATATGCCTGCAGACAAACCTGAACCACACTCTACATCACACGTGTGTGCTTAACCCTCCCCGCTTCAGCATCCTTCCTTTGATGTGGAGGTGTTTTAGCCTGCCTTTGAGCTTCCAGGCTGCCACCATATGGGGTTACACAGCTCCAAATGAGCCCTTCAAGGCCAGATCCTCACCAAGTGACTGGTCACAGGGTGTTCAGTGTATACCACAGCATGGGACACCCTCCCAGGGGTAGGTCCAGGTGAGTGCAGGTACTTCTCCCTCTCTCCCCGCTATTTCCCCTCGGCTGGACCGAAGAGAGCTATGCTTTGTATCCAAACCCAGTGCAGTGTCTTGGGGCTGTGAAACCAGCCGGGTTTCAGTCTCCTCCCTTCTGGCCCCAGGATGCTTGTGAGCACAAAAGCAGTCGTTCAGTGTAGTTATTTACCCAGCTGGAAGCCGGGACCATCAGGGGTTATTCCCCTCTAGGCACTGATTGTGCAAAGGGTGTTGGGGATCTGGTATCATGGATCATCCAGGTGGAAGGAAAGGGTTGCTCCCCCCTTACCCTCAGCCCTGGAAGCGTCTCACCCACCCCTGGATGTGTCCTAGACAAAGCAGAGGGGGAGTATCTTTCCAAATAACATCTCTTTTCCCCAGGGCTTTCCTCCCCTCCTGCGAAAAAGGCTAAAATCAGAGAATCACAGAATCCCAGCCTGGTTTGTGTTGGAAGGGAGCTTAAAGCTCCTCCAGTTCCAACCCCCTGCCACGGGCAGGGACACCTTCCACTAGAGCAGGTTGCTCCAAGCCCCTGTGTCCAACCTGCCCTTGAACACTGCCAGGGATGGGGCAGCCACAGCTTCTCTGGGAAAAGTCTGTGCCAGCGCCTCAGCACCCTCACAGGGAAGAGCTGCCTAAGAGCTCATCTCAATCTCCCCTCTGGCAGGTTAAAGCCATTCCCCTTCTCCTGTCCCTCCGGGCCCTTGTCCAAAGCCCCTCTCCAGGTTTCCTGGAGCCCCTTTAGGCACTGGAGCTGCTCTAAGGTCTCCCCTTCAGGAGCCTTCTCTTCTCCAGGCTGCCCCAGCCCAGCTCTCTCAGCCTGGCTCCAGAGCAGAGCTGCTCCAGCCCTCGCAGCAGCTCCGGGGCCTCCTCTGGCCTCGCTCCAGCAGCTCCACGTCCCTCTTGTGCTGTTGCCCCAGAGCTGGACCAGGACTGCAGGGGGGGTCTCCCCAGAGCGCAGCAGAGGGGCAGAATCCCCTCCCTGACCTGCTGCTCACGCTCTGGGGGTGCAGCCCAGCAGCAACAGCCCCGGGGGTCAGGAGATGCTCGGGAATGAAGCACCAGTGAAGTTCCCCTGCCAGCAATGTCCCTGCACCCTTCTGAGGGCAGGGGGCAATTTAGGTGCATGGAGTCCCGAATGCAGCAGATAAACCCTAAGGCTGCTGAAAAACCTCAGCCTCTAAAACGATCAAAGGAGGACATCTGCTTCCCTCACTCTCAGCACACAGGGTTTTATTGCAAGCATCCAAGCTGTCACTTAGGACATCCAAACCGGAGCAGAGATGTTAAGGAAGAGGTGCTGTTTTGCTTGATGCGGTGTGAGACAGCCCCGTGCCCCTCCTGGTGCCCTCAGCTGCAGCAGTGGGGCACAGCAGCAACTGGGGGAAAGATGACGTCTGTCACCTCAGTGAATGAGAGGGACAAAGGCACAGAGCTCTCTTGTGCTTCTTTTGTCTCTGCCTGCTCAAGTCAGGCAGATGTTTTGTTCCTCCTGCCGGGTTTCATGCACCGGGAGGAGGAGGAGGGAAGTGACAGGCAGGGTTAGGGCTGCAATGCAGGCATAGCACCAAAAGAATGGGTTTTGGTGGAGATCCCAGCCTAAACCACCAGAAAACCTTTGTTCTTGCCTTGCTTTCACCTGCAGGGCTGTACATGGGCTGTGCGAGTCTGCAGAGGGCACTTCCAGGCAGTTTCACATGGAGGAGATCCCTCTTCATTCTGATACACATCTGCCCTGGTCCTGTTCCTCCTTGTCTGTTTACAGACACGATGCTGGGCTACATGGACTTTGTGCTGCCTTGGTAAGGCTGTCCTCGTGGAACTCCTTTGGAGGAGTTTGTGGCTGGTTTAGTGTTTCCTGGGGACGAGGCTGTAAAGTCAGCTTTAGCTGGTCCTTGAAGGACTCCGCTTGGCCTGAGGAGGCACCTGAGGTCATGAAAAGAAGCCGAGCTGCTGTGCTGCAGATGAACGGATTATTTCTCATTCCTGCGTTAGGAGCTCCCTGGATTTAGTCATTTCTCCACTATGCTGCTGCTTTTATTCATCCCTTCTCCATCCCTCCCTCCACCCATCCGTCATAGAATCATATAATAGAATCCCAGCCTGGTTTGTGTTGGAAGGGACCTTAAAGCTCATCCAGTTCCAACCCCCTGCCATGTCCAAAGCCCTTGCCCAAAGGCCCTTGTCCAAAGCCCCTCTCCAGGTTTCTTGTAGCCCCTTTAGGTATTGAAAGGCTGCAATAAGGTCTCCACACATCTTTCCATCCTCCATCCACCCAGGAGCTCCTGGAGACACCTCTGAGCTACAAGACCTCCTTGGCCCTTGGCCCAAAAGCCTTCATGCTCAAATGGGCAGGAGAGGGCAGGGATGGAGGGCTCCGCTCCAAGGGGCAGGGACACCCCCAGAGCATGGGAGTGAGACAGAGCACAGGAAAACACACAAGTGAAGCTGTCTCCAAGAGATTGCAGAGGTGCGAAGTGAGCTCTTAGAGGGATAATCCTGGTGTGAAATACTCAGTATTTGTCTCTTGTTATTCCCCTGTGTCCCTTTGCTCTCCCTCTTTAACCCTCTCAGTGGGGATACCTAAACTGTATCACCCTGATCCTGCAGCCCCGCAGGATAAAAGGAGTCCCATTAAATCCATGATGCTTTTTCCCCTTCAGAGTTAACATCCAAAAGGCTCCTATGGGACTCACAGGCTATTCAGCACTTAATGATCCTGCATTACCCGGCCTCGTTATCCAGTGAGTGGGCTGGAAGATCCTTGGGAAGAGAGTGGATGAAGGCAGGAAGGAGAGTGGCACAACAAAAGGATGACTACCAGAGGTGTTCCCACATCCAGGCATTAGTCACACGGCTGCTATCCTCAGCGATCCCCAAGAACGGGGGCAGCCCTAATTACAGCCCTGCCTGATAGCTTTGTTTGGGCTGGTGTCTCTGCTTTTGATGCAGAAACAAAAGGGAGCAGACTAAACCAAATGATGCTATTAAGAAGAAAGGGGCAGGGGAGGGGGGAGAGGATCCTCCGTGCTTCGGGATCTGGGATGCTCTCTGCAAACCAATTTCCCCTGCTCTGAGTCAACAGATTTGCCAGCAAACTGCTGGCAAAAGCTGCTGCTCCGAGGTTTGGCTCGGCCTGGGTGATGGAGGGCTGATTGGCTGCAGATTAAAAGTCACTATTAGAGATAATCCGTGAGAGGGCTCTGGAAGCATGGGAAGCATCCCTCTGGCGTCTCTGGGATGTGTGCATGCTCCGGCGCTTTGTGTTCCATCCCCCGAAAACAACCCAAAGATACTTGGAAGCACAGGATGAGCTGGGGGAAGGGAGATGGGATAGAATGGGGGGTGGGAAGAAGTAATTGCCGTGTCTGAAAACAGTTACTATGGCAGCAACAGTCTTCTTGCTGCTGGAGAGAAGTGTTGGGGACCAGAGAGCGGTCCCTTTGTCAGGGACTTGCAGGCACACATTTAGATGCTAATGCTGGCTTTAACCTTGGCTGCTTGACCTTGGGGAGGTGGAAAGCGGGTGAGAAAGCAGAGGAGAAGGTGGGGTCTTATGGAAAAGGTGGGTTTCCTCTCCCTGAATTTGCCACTGGATGGACTTGGCAGACTCCTCTCCGCTGCGATTAACACTGTTATTTCTGTGCTTAATATTCAGCGGAGATCTTAACAGCTTATTTATGGATAGCTGGCATTAGCTCAGCATAAATCACCACCGCAACGCTCCTGGTTTATCTCCATCCCCTTGGGATCGCCTAATATAAGGCCATTTGTTAGAGCATCCCCCAGGTTTGATCAGCCTCTCTATCTAACCTTACCTTTGTTCCTAACTCACAGTCAATGCTGGCGTGAATAAAAGAGGGGTGCGCAGGAGGGAAGTCTCTCCTTTGGGCCTTGGCTGTTTGAGGTGAAAGAAACGTTGGTGTCCTGCTTAGAAAAGGAAGCCTTTGGACTTGAGACTCAAAGCTGTCTTCAGCAGTGGGGATGAAGGAAGAGGGAGGGAGAGGGTTAGAAGTGATGGAGGGGAGAGGAGGAATTCCTCAGCCCGGCTTGCACTTGCCTGTGGATTATCCTTCACAGCAGCGCTAAGGAAAGCTTTTGCTGGAGCAATGCAGGCAGGAGAAGTGGGAGCGCTGCCGGATCTGCTGGTGACGCTGCTCACAGATGTGACCCTGTTCTTCTATTTCTGGCATTCCTTTAATGCTCCAGCTCCTGGAGTGAGGTGACGCCTCAGAGCTTCCTGCACATGCTCTTGGGAGCTCATTACCTTTGCCTGGTCACAGAGGAAACCCTGAACAGTGTGAAAGGTCCCTGCACCTTTCACGCTGTCGCCACATGGTGATTCCCATGTAAGCTGCGCCTCTGAGCCCATCAGAGTGAGCTGCGGGCGTTTGCAGCGATGGGATGTGTTAGCAGGTACTCATCTCCATGCAAAGCTGCAGCACGCATCCTCAGGATGAAATAGGAAGATGAGAAACGATCCCACTCCAGCCTGACAATCCTCACTGCACGTTGCGTGGTGAAAGCATCTTAAATTAAAAGCAGTATCTGTCTTCTGCAGTGCACTTCTTTCTCTGGGGCTTTCTAGTTAAGCTGTCAGATAGAGTTGATATTTATTCTACATATGCTGTAAAAGAGGGATGTGTAGTATTGTAGGAACAACCCTGCTGCTGCCTCAGGAGCAATGCCAGGAATAAATGCAGCAGCAAAGAGCAGGGCAGCCCAGAGCATGCAGGAAGGGTGGCTTCCCTGTCCCCGTGTTGGCCTGGAAGGAGTAGCTGGGTCTCTGAGCCGTGCTGTACACTGTGAGCTGTGCCTAAACCACTTTGAACCCCCCAGCCCGGCTTCCTTAGTCCGGGATTACAAATGGAGCAGCAGAAGGTGTCTCACGTGCAGTGAATAACGCCTTGGCTTGGTGCTATTTTTAGGGTTAGAAGCTCTTCCCTGTGAGGCGCTGGCACAGACTTTTCCCAGAGAAGCTGTGGCTGCCCCATCCCTGGCAGTGTTCAAGGCCAGGTTGGACACAGGGGCTTGAAGCAACCTGCTCTAGTGGAAGGTGTCCCTGCCCGTGGCAGGGGGTTGGAACTGGAGGAGCTTTAAGCTCCCTTCCAACACGAACCAGGCTGGGATTTCAGTGCCCGGTGACGATGGAAAGCGTAGGGATAACCGAGCTTTAACCGCAGGAGGGTGAAACTCCCCCCGTACCGCACGGCGGGGCTGACCCCGGGCAATGCGGGCAGGGGCGGTGCGGGCAGGAGCAGGGGCGGTGCAGGCAGGGGCGGTGCGGGCAGGGCGGGGGAACGGAGCGGCGGAAGGCGGCGGCGCGGTCCCTCCTCCCGGGCGGTGCCGCCAGTCCCCGATCGCTGCCGCCGCCGCCGCGTGGAGCTGCGCTGCCCGCTCCCTGCCCGCTCCCTGCCCGTCCCAGCTCACCCCGAGCCGTGCCCCTGCGGGCCGGCGGCGCGGGGATGGGCGCGGGGCTGTGAGGGCGCGGCGTGAGCCGTGGCCATGGGGAACATCTCGTCCAACATCTCCGCCTTCCAGTCCCTGCACATCGTGATGCTGGGCCTGGACTCGGCGGGGAAGACCACGGTGCTGTACCGGTTGAAGTTCAACGAGTTCGTCAACACCGTGCCCACCATCGGTTTCAACACGGAGAAGATCCGGCTGAGCAACGGGACGGCCAAGGGCATCAGCTGCCACTTTTGGGATGTGGGAGGTCAGGAGAAGCTGCGCCCGCTCTGGAAGTCCTACAGCCGCTGCACCGATGGCATCATCTACGTGGTGGACTCAGTGGACGTGGACCGGCTGGAGGAGGCCAAAACAGAGCTGCACAAGGTGACCAAGTTCGCCGAGAACCAGGGCACCCCGCTGCTGGTCATCGCCAACAAGCAGGACCTGCCCAAGTCCCTGCCGGTGGCCGAGATCGAGAAGCAGCTGGCTCTCCATGAGCTCACCCCTTCCACCACCTACCATATCCAGCCCGCCTGCGCCATCATCGGCGAGGGGCTCACGGAGGGCATGGACAAGCTCTACGAGATGATCCTGAAGCGGAGGAAGTCCCTCAAGCAGAAGAAGAAGCGGTAGAAGCCCCGCAAACGCGGGGAGGGATTGGGGAAGCAGACAAAGGAACCGAGGGGGCGAGAGAACCAAAGCGATTCTTTTGGGTTTAATAGTTCCTATTTTTTTTTTGTTTTCCTCCTTTTTTTTTTCGTTGCTTATTTTTCTTCCCTCCTTTCCCAGTGCAAAGACAATAGTGGTGATAACAAAGCCGCTCCTGCCAGCCAAGCCCAGATCCCGGCTGCGGGCGATGAGCCGGGATCTCTCCCCTTTCCCACCGCCCCTTTCCGAGAACCACCGTGCTCCCAAGGGCCGGATCCGGACGGAAACATGCTTTTGGGGCGAGACCCCCTCCATCCTTCGGGACCACCAAGCTTTTGTGTGCGGGGGGGGGGTGTGTGTGTATGTGTGTGAACAGGGCAGGACCCTGTTGAAGTGCGTTTGAGAGGAGCCCAGTGTGCTTCTGGATCTTTAACGTGTACATTTTGGGGGGGGGGGGTGAAAACAGCGCCAGGGCTCGGCAAGGTCAGCGGTGAGGGGGCTTCAAGCTGCGCCCCGATGCTACTGCATCCCGCTGCTTCCCGCTGCATCCCTCCATTTGTCGGTGGGAAGGGGTGTTGAAAGCCGAAGGGGGGGCTGGACCAGCACAAAATGTCGGTGTGTGTGTGGGGGTGATGGGTGAGGAGACACACACCCACCCCGCAGGCTGGTGTTTTAGGGTGCAGATGTGTGCAGAGCAAGGACAGGCAGCCTTCAGCCCTATAAGGCTGCGGTGCCAGGGGTGCTTAGCTGACTGGTGCTGAGCTTTAAGCTGTTTGCTTGGAAAAAGCAGATAAGAAAGACAAGGATTTGGGATGATGCTGCTGGAAGCATCACGAGGGTCTCCCAGGAGCGCCCCATCTCAAAGACTCAGCGTGTCACCTTCTGAAGCAAAGCCCCGAGCGGGTCTTTATTGTGCTCAGCTCCACGGTGCTCATTTGCTTCCAGCTGGGGTGATCCAAACTAGGGGTTAGGGAATAAAACCAAGCCAAAAGCAAGCTCTGTGGTACTGGTCACGCTGGGTGAGCAGTCAGGGCACAGCTTGCTAAAGGCAGGTTTGAGGGGGGGTCATGGCAGGGTGGGATGGACAGCTCGGATGGCCAGAGCTTGCAAAATCTCTGCTGGAAAGGGACTCGGCAGTGCCGGGAATATGGCAGGGTGTGAGGAGACATGGAAATGGGGGTGGGTAACATGGGGGGGGGAGGTTAGTTTTATATATATATGAAGATTTAAACCCGATTCACAGCAGAAAGCCCCTTGCTGCCTCTGCCTGCTGAGTGCCTGGGGCAGAGATAGGCCTTCCTGTGTCATAGAATCACTGAATGGTTTGGGTTGGAAAGGACCTTAAGATCATCCAGTTCCAACCCCTGCCATGGGCAGGGACACCTTCCACTAGAGCAGGTTGCTCCAAGCCCCTGTGTCCAACCTGGCCTTGAAAAAGGCCTTCTGTAGGTGAACATTTTGGTACCTGGATGGGACTGGGGCCCAAAAGCCATTTGCTGTGTGTGTTTTTGGCCTGGGACCCAGCCCTCCCTGGCTTCCCACGCTGCCCCTAGAGCAGAAGCAGGCAGCCCTCAGGGTCCTGATATCCCGAGTTTAGAGCCATGCAGCGCGGCAGGGTTCTTTCCTGGTGATTTTGCACCAGCTTTCCCATTTGAAAACCCCTTTCCCAGAGCAGCCAAGGGGAAAGCACCGAGCAGACAAAAGGAAAATGCCCTTCAGGTGTCAGGGAGTTGATTCTCCCCTTTGCAGCGACGAGCGCGGCACCTTCCCAATAGCGGCTTTTGGGGTGGTTGGGGTACACGAGTCGCAGCTTGTGCGCTGAGTGGGCTGGTCCCATCAGCTCAGGTGGCTCTGTTCCCGCTCCCTTGGCTTTGCTTTGCTTTGTCTTCACCTCGAACGCTGGCACTTGTTGTCGAGAGAGGAAAAAGGAACTTAACACATTTCTTTTTGATGCCACAGAAGCCACATGCATCGATCTTTTGTTTTGGAGGCGAAATGTAAAGCTGTGCTTTCCCCGCGAGCAATCGGGTTTATAAAGGCAACACGTGCAGGGGTTTGCTTCCTTGTTGTACAGCTTGGATTAGCAAATACTGGTTTGGGAAGCCTGGTGGCATGTATCTCTGGAGCTCGGTGTTGGTTAGAGCATCCCCTTGGAGACGTGGCAGAGCACAGCGAGCTGGAGGGTTCAGCTGAGCCGAGGTGGGATGCTGCGGCGGTGCCGTTCCCACCGACTCTGCTTTCTGCAATAATTAAACAGACTTTCCCAATGGCTTCCGTGGTATTCCCGTGACGTTTCCCAACCCCGTGCCGATTCGTTCCCCCTGTATGAAGACGCGCGTCGCCGGCGGTGGCCTGGAAGATGTGCCTCAGCAAAGCAGTGGTGAAGGGAAAGCGCTTGGGTTGTGGCTCTGGAAACGAGCTGGGTTCTTTGGAAGGTTGTGGGTCTTGACATAGGTTTGAATGACCGTTTTTGGGTTTAACTGAGCAGCTCTCATGAGGTACCACTCTCATTTCCCAGGTACCTCTGCAGTGTTCCCATCAGTGTTGGGTATCCCGTGTCCTACCCCTGCCATTGTCCGTCAGTCTCTGTTCCTCCTTGTCTTTCCTTCTTTTGTTTTTTAAAAGATGCAGACATAATGCTGTGAACTGAAATAAATTATTTATACAATGAAAGGGCCTGATAAAAACAACAACAAGAGAAAATAAATGTGTTCTCCTTATTTCTCAACAGCGATGCTGCAGTTTACAGTTGGTTCTCATTGCATGTGATGAAGAAGATCGCTCCTGCCTCCCCAGGGAGAGGAGACGTGGGCACAGGGATGGAGAAGTGGCCTGTTCAGGATCACTGTACATGGCGCTGTGCTCTAGGACATGGATAACTTTGCAGTTAATTCAATCTGGGCTCTTTTGCAGGTCACTTCATTTCCTCATAAAAGGGAGAGCACTCTTTGGGGTGGGTGTTTTCTTCCCTCCCCTCTTCCTATGGTAAATGGATGTGGAGGAGGCGATCACCCAGCGCTTGGAGGTGAGGAAGTGCTGGTGTTTGCTCTGCACACAGCCTCAGTGGCAGAGAGCCAGGTCCGCAGGGGTTAAAGCACCAAGTGGGCAGTTGAGAACAGGATGCTGCAGCGCTGGAGGCTGCCTTTGCTCCTGGGTGGCTGCTGACACAGGAAACACAGGGTGACATTTCAGAGAGGAGAGCCCGGGTTGGTTAAATGACTTCTTCTC
Organism: Strigops habroptila; assembly: GCF_004027225.2. NCBI lineage: Eukaryota > Metazoa > Chordata > Aves > Psittaciformes > Psittacidae > Strigops > Strigops habroptila. The sequence continues at coordinate 5,648,092 of NC_044281.2, forward strand.
GCTTTCTGAAGTGATGACAAGGCAGGCAGAGAGGAAGTGATGAGCCCCATGTGTGAAAGCGGGATCTGGCAGGGCTTGTGAGCACTTGTCCTGCTTGAGCTTCTCTCTGCATCCCAGGTTTCCAGTGTGCACAGTGAGGATGGGCTGCCTGCTTAGCAGCATCTGGGTTCTGAAGTGTTGCAGGACCTAGAAATGAACCTAAAGGCTTACACGGTGATGCAGTTACTGTGCACACCCAGAAACCCTTTGGAGCTCAGTTGGACAGTGACCTGTGGCATTCAAGGATTGAGTTGCTGAGTGCTCAGCTGGCTTGTGACCATGCAGGGAGCCTCTGAGAGGTGCAGTTCCCCACACACTTGCATAGAGCATCACCGATGGGTCCCCGTCTCTCTGCCACACGGGTGTCACGGTGTTCCCGAGGATGCTTCTGACCATCGCTTCCCTTTGTGCCTCTAGCCTCATTGTCCAAGCAGCATGCAGGACATGATGTGTTTCTCCTGGGCTGTGTTTCATGGATCTGAAAGCCGAGGAGCAGATGCTGCAGCGCCTGCACCCTCTGTAGTGTGGAGGGACTTGTCCTCACTGATCCAACCTGGCAGAAGCCACTTCAGGAAGGTCTTCCTGCTGGCAGGGTGTTGTGCACACCATTGCCATGTCCCTGTACCCCAGTGAGCACAAACTTGGGTCCCTTGGGCACACAGGGTGACCTGCTGCATCCCACATGGAGCTGGGGTGGGCTTTCCTTCTCCTGGTTTGGGGAGCAATGGGGGGGGAACTATCCTTGCCCCTGGATGGAAGAGGAGGAACAGCCATTAGGGTTTGGGCTGTAGGTTTTGAGAGGTTGTGGCTCTGTGTATATGTGACTGGCTCCACTGTCCAGCCCTGTGAGCAGGGTTTATTTCACTGCCAAAGCCACTGCCTTGCAGAAGGGGTTGCGTCTTCTTGCAAGCAAAGTTCCTTGTGCCTCAAGGAACATGCCTCAAGGACACACATCCTCCTGCAACCACACAGCTCTTCCTGGCCAGAGAGTGCTGTTGTCAGCAGGGGTTTTTGCGTGTTTAGGCCAGTTGTCATGAGAACATTGCACAAGGAGCAGCACATTGGCCATGATTGATGCTGCTGTACTATCTCCCCAGGCAGGCAGGGCAGGGCAGTGAAACAGTGAGGGATGCTGGAGCTGTGGGCTCCAGCCTCATGCTTGGGGACCCTTGTGGCACGTGGAGCGCCCGAGGATGCTGCCTCTGAGCTATGAGCTGCATCAGATCTCTGCAAGCACGGGCTGGGAGCAGTGACAAGGACCTGCAACCTTTCCCATGGCAGAAGAGAATGGACCAGAGCTGGGGTCCAGCTGGAGCTACAGGAGATGGGGTAGGGACAGAAAGAAGCAGAGAGGAGCTACCAACGTGTCCCTTACTGCTTCTAATGTGTCCCTTACTGCTTCTCTGCAAGCCCCTGACATGCCCTCTCTGAAGGCCACCAAGGGAGGGCTGCTGAGCCATCTCCACTTGCTCTCATGGACAGGGGTGCTTTAAACACCCCTGGGCATGTCCCACATAGCTTCATGACATCTACTTCATCCCAAGAGCCCCTCTGCTGCAGGTTCTCCCTCTGCCTTGCCTCTTGATGTCTCAGCCACACAGGTCCTTCTCCCTGCCTTTCCCCTCTGCTTTATTTCAAACAGGATTTGGCTCCCAGGCGAGTATCTTTAAAAGGATCATCCTGGTTAATGTAATTCGTAGGGCACTGATTCGTTGGTGTACTACAAAGAGATATATTTCTTTGCACAGCACAAGGTACTTCTGGGCACAGTTTGGGGGGTGGGGGGGATGACCACGTCTTTAAAAAGGGCTATAAAGCATTGCAAAAAGAAGAAATAAACCCCACACTAATTCCAATTTGGAGCCTGTTTGCTTTGTTTCATTCACTCAGCTCCACCCTAGAGCTTCTTCAACATGAATTACCCCAAATCACACGTACTTTTGGTCTGAGCAGCAAAAGGCCACTGCTGGGAGTCAGGGCTGCAGGACACCAGGCACAGAGAAGGTAGTGCTTGCCTATAGAGCACAATTGAGCCACTTCAGCACAAGCACATTCTTATTGAGGATAGTTCACAATGACATGGGAATATGGAGAGCCCAGCCTGGAAATATTTGCTCTATAAACCATTCGGTTTATTTCAGCTTAACCTGTGTTTGCTTCCCTCAGATCTTTGAGTGAGATTTAAAGGAGGAAAGCTTACAAAAAAGAACTACTACGTTAAAATACTGGTGGAAGGGGAGTTATGAAGCCTATAAACCTGCCAAGTGCTCATGCTAGAGCTGCACCCAGCTGATGGGTGATTAGCCATAATCCCACGGTCCTTGTGACACCCTTGTCCTCTCTCTATGACAGCCTAGACTAAGGACAGCTGATGGCTTGCAAAGATGCTGCAGCATGAGGGGCAGACACCGGGGAATGGGATGTAGAGATCATCTCACCCAGCTCTTCATCAACCCACACATCATCATCATCATCATCATCATCATCATCATCATCATCATCATCCTCATCCTCATCCTCATCCTCCTCCTCCTTTATCACTCTGGCCCAATGGTACCCACATTTTGCATCTGGAGTGGGCTACTGTCAGCTCAGACAGTTTCTTGTGATCCCTCAGTGCTGGGGCTGCAGCGTTCCCAGAAGTTGGTATCTGGAAAGACAAAGCACACCCAAAGCTCCCGATCCCACCTGGCATTGCTTTCAAATCTGTACTTTGCCGCTGGAAAGAGAGCAGGACACAAAGCTGGGTCTCAATGCCACTAGCTCCTGCCTAACCCAGGTCACATCATTTCAGATGCCCTCAGGCTTATCCTCCATAGGCAACGTAAAAGAACGTTGTCAGCATTAGTCTTACTTTCAAGGCTAACAAAAACCCAGTTGGTGGTGGTGCTGTGATACTCAGATCCCCATAGTCGAGATGCTAAACCTGCAGAATTGTCCTTACATGATGGGGAAAGGGGTTGAATGGTGCTTGGCTGGGGGAAGATGGCTGCAGGTCCTGCATCAGAGCTCAGTGTCTCAGTTCAGCATCCACCAGCTCAGTGCTGACTTGGTTTTATGAGCTGTGGCTCTGAAACCCTCCAGCATCATCCAAGTTAGAGCTGCAAGAAGGAAGCTCATAACCCATTTTAGTGCCCTGCTCCCACACCTTTGGGCTCCCCTGCAACTACGGGGGGGTCATGAAGTCCCGCAGGCAGAAGAGGTGGCACGGGGGCTTCTGTCACTGTCCAAGCACTGTGCCGGGGCTGGAGGCAGCTCAGGACCCTGCAGAGGTGAAAGACCAGCGTGGCAGTGGGGAATAGGAACACAGGGCAATTGTTGTGCTAGTTAATGTTTAAATAGCTCTTGGAAAGCCCCCTCCCTTGCTGCTTATACTAACAAGGGGGCCCTTTTCAACTCTTTGGCAACTTCCCCGTCCTTTGGCTTCTGCTGCCTGTTTAAAATGTCCACAGCCCGGAGGGGAAATGGCAATGCTGCAGCTTTGCAATGGTTTCTTGCCCACCACATCCTGCCAGGGTGGACCACACTCTTTCCAGCCCAACCTTAGAAACCACCTCAGTACTTAGAAGGGAAAAAAGATCCCTCCAAAAAGCCAACCCACCACCCATCCACCATGCTCAGAGTGTGTGCTCAGCTGTGCCCCATCGAACCTCGAGCCTTCCCCATGCAGCTGCAGAGCTCTTTGTCTCCCATGCATGGCCAAGGAGGCAGCATCTGCTGGTCCCAGAGAGGTGGGAAGACCTCAGCCCAGCCCTGGAACCTGCTGTGTTTCTTCTGGGACTTCCAGCAGTCCCAGAGCATCTCTGACTCGGAATGGGATAGGGATGATTTCAGCTAATCCCCTGCCAGTTTCTGCCACCAAAGCTGAGCCTCTCCCAGTTGCTGCCCGTCTTCATCTTTCCATCATAAGGGTGTGATGTAAGGAGTCCCACAATGATTTATCCCTCATCAGCTGCAAAACCTGATGCAGGATAAATAACCCACCTGGGACCCTAACCCTAACCCCTGCCACCTCCTTGTACAACTCAATTAGAGCAAAGCAGGAGGTGGTGGGGCTCAAACCCTTTGTGAAACCTCAGCATCAGCACTTCTTTTCAGCCTGGCTGCTCCGTGTCCCTGGTAACTGCTTGGGGGGGGAGGGAATGGGTGAACACCAAAGCATGATTGCAGGTGGGTAAGTCCTGCTGTGACAATGTGTTTGGAGAGAGCAGTGGAGCATGAGGAGGCCATAATCCCATCGGGAGGTCATGGAAAGGGGCTGGACTGGGAAGAAAGAGCCCTCCTGGGTTTTTATCACTGTGGCCTGAGGGTTTCCAACCTCTGGGGTTGCTTTGAGGTCAGAGAGCCTCTAATGGCTCACTTGAAGCTAAAAACTGCCTTAGCTCAGGATGAGGGAAAGCCTGGGAGGAGAGGGATTGGGGTCCATGAGCAGCATCCTCATTCCCCATCTCCTTGCCATGCTGCTGGGCTGGAGCCTGGCTACCTCTTGAGGCAGCAACTGCAAGGAGAGATGCAGGCTGCTGCTCCCCACCCCTGTTTATGGGTTGCTAGCACCAAGGCTTGATGTTTATCATGTGGTCACCCATGGGACACATGGGTGCCCAACACTCCTTTATTTTTAGCTAGATAACAGAGACAGTGACGCAGGAAGATGGGAGGGAGAAGGGGGAGCTGTGCCTGCTGAGACCATGGCAGTGTGCAAGTTCCTCATTTGTAATTACTTGCAAGTAAGTTCTGGGTATGCTTATATATACATATGTTTATATCCAATTCATGTTCTGCTTTTTATGCATACATCCATTATATAGATACATTTATACATATATAATAGCACACAGGGAGAGTAGAGTGCAAATACTTCATTAGCTCTTGTGCCAGCAGGACATTCTCCCCAGGGTTTCAGCCCCAGCAGGCAGCCATGTGTCCCAGTAGGCATCCCAAGCATATGTTAGGGAAGAGAAAGGCTGACTTCCAACACGAGCTGGAGTTGGAAGAGCCTTGTCTTCATCAGCAGAAGGACTTATGGGAGCTGCTTCCCTGCATCGCCTTCCAGCACGAGCCTGATGGCCCTGGGATGAGGTGGAAGCCTCATTCCAGCACTGAGCTGACTTGTTCTCTGCCAGCTTGTGGGACAGAGGTCTGGTGTGGGGCTCACCAATCCCTTCTAGAAGCCTCCTTTCCTACTAGCTGAGCCATGGCTCTGCCTGCCCCTTTTAAAGAGGGTATTCCTTCTTGAACTAGGGGTGCTACGGTGGAGCTGCCCACAGAGGCAGCAGGGGGATGGTCATCCAGACCCCATCATTGGCCAGACTCAACACTTTGAGGTCATGTCTTGGTGATCAATAAAGCAGGGTGAGAGAGGCTCCATGAAAAACATTGGCATCTGTAATGGAACTGCTTGGAAACCATCCAGTGCTCCTCCCTTGCCATCCAAACCTGAGAATTTATCAAAAATGAGCCATTTCATGGAACTGCTGATGGCAAAATGCCACTACGGGGGTGAAGCAGCAGCAAACTGCAGTGACCTTGAGCATTCGGATAATGCTGAAACAGCATTTCTGGGCTGGATCATGTTTGCTCTGAGATAGCTCTTAACTGGAATCTTTTAAAGGCACATTCAGTTATTAAAAGGATAGAATGAAATTTACCTGGAAATCTGTGCAGGGCACAAGGGGAGGCCATGCACAGCATCTCTGGTCTCTCCCCCTGGGTGATGCTCCCACCCTTACACACAATGGGGTCTCTGGCCTATCTTGGAGATCCTTCCATCTTCTCCATGCTGTGGCTTCTTTCTTGCTGGGTATCCAGGAGTCTCCGGTATCAGGAGTCCAGAGCCCTCAGGAAACTCTCGGGAGCAGAAGTGGCAGCAGAAGGAATTCTATCCCTTTTCCCCCCTGCTTCTAACCTGTTGGAGCTTCCTTTGTCATGAACTATGCAGAGAATGGTTGTGTTTCTAATGATCTGAACCCCTTCAGTCAAGACAAGACTCGGCTTGCAAAGAATGTGAATAATTTATGTGTAGATAATAACGAGAGGGAGAGCATGAGGAAAAAGCAGTTTGTCTTTCATTCCCCTCAGCGCTGCTCCTCAGGCTTTGCCCTGCCCAGAAGAGCTATTCCTGATTATCCCAGGTGGACTCGTTTACTTTGGGACCTTCCTCTGCCTCTGCAAGCTTTAATGCAACCCACTGTGGATGCAATTGTTACTTTTCTCCCCAAATTCACCCCAGATCTGTATTCTTTTGTATCCTTGCATGGCCTGGACGAGCTTTTCTCTGCAGGCTGGCCCCCAGGAGCAGAAATCCAGCTTCCAGCTCCAGCCTTGCAAATGCAGTGATTTACTCTCAAGAACCCTCGTTGTGCTGGCATAAGCCAGGAGCCCTGACACATCAGTTTAGTTTGATTTGAGAAGCCCTAGCAAGGGTGAATATATAGCTTGTGAAAAAGGTATCATGGCAAAAGAACAGCTTCCATCAACAGATTGAATATATGAGACGTCAGGAGACTTCTGACTGCAGGAGCTTACACTGCATGCTGTGGCTTTGAGAGGCAGGTTCAGTTCTGAGTAATGTTCTGCACTGCTTCAATGGGGCAAAGGCATAAAAAGAATTGAAGATCAAGAGTTCAGTTACTTTTGGCAGCAGGGGGACATGTTGAAAAGGAAGGAGAAGGTGTCTGGAAGTGGGAAACAGGCTCCGGTGCATGATGTGAGCTGCCAGGACATTGCTAAGGGCAGTTCATGAAAAGCCTAATCCTGCTGGCAAAACAGCTAAAAGCAAGGGGGACCAGCAGTGGTTAGAGCTGAAAAGGTAAATCCACTTAAAAAGATGCCCTTTTTGGTGAGAGGAATATCTGGAGCTTCAAGTCTCCGTCAGGAAATAATGCAGGGAAGTTCCTAAATAGCTCTGACTTCTTGTTCTTCTTTGCTGTTCACCCAGAAAACCAGCCCAACCCATGTGGGGATTTTCCCTCCCCCCATCCTCAACACCTCCTGTTGGTAGAGCTGAGGGTAGGATGGGAGCAAGGATGGTTGAAACTGTCCCTGCTTGAAACCTCCACTTTACCCAGACCCCACAGTAATGGCAAAAAGGTCTAAGGGTTATGTCTTGCCTGAGTGAAATAAGACAGAGAGGGAGCTTTACAAAGCTAAGTTGATTAAGTCTCATCGTGCAGTTATGATTTAAACTAGTGGAGTGTTCAAGGCCAGGCTGGATGCAACCTGGTGTAGTGGAAGGTGGCAGAGGGTTGGGACTGGGTGAGCTTTAAGGTCCCTTCCAATACAAACCAGTGTGTGGTTCTGTGATTTTCAGGTTGACCTGATTGCCCAAGGTCTCGCCTCAGGGTGCTCTCACCTCCTTGTGTTCTATCAAGGCATGGAAGATCATTTCCAGCACCTCAAGGGGGATGTCTCAAGCTCTGTCTCTCAAGGCCAGAGGGACCCTTCCCTGCCCCAGTGTTTCTCTTTCAGCTCAGCTGAGAGGTGGCTCTCACAGTCGTCAGGAGAAATGGGGACCAGGAGAGGGAATGAAACCTCAGGATCCCTGCAGAGCCCTGGCTGGGCTGGGTGCAGCAAGTTCTGGAAGACAAGAGTGAAACCTTCAGTTTTAGAGTGCTCAAGCGAGGGAAAGCAGCAAGTTTTGACTGTGGAAGAGGTAAAAGGAAATGGACTTACAAACCAAAACTGTTGGAGTCTCAAATCAACACGGGCTCCAGGCAACCAAATCAATCACAGAAACATGTTCCAAGCCTTGCTGGTCATCAGACACCATCTTAGCACAGGGTGGGAGGAGGAGAAGAAATAGGAAATTAGATAAGTATGGGTGAAACCAAGAAAATCCATGGTTACAGCAGCAAGAACTACATCAACCAAAGCATACAAAAGCCACTTGGCAACCATTCCCAAGAGATGGGACAGGAGGAAGATACAGAGGGTGCATCAGGGCTTGGCCAGGCTTCTTGGTCCAGTCACCATGGGACTTTATTCCAATAGAGCTTGCTTGGCTTTGCTGAAATGCCCATTGTAGGTGTGTTCGCACTCCTTCAGCTGGTTTCCCTGCTGCTGGAAGCTAACTGTGTCAGAGGAGTGGAAAACACACTGCTTCCCATCACTGAGAAGCCTCTCACCCCTTCATCATCCACCATCAAACCCCTTCCCACCTCCCTCACCAGCAGCAGGACAGCCAGGGGGAGCTGAGAGGTGTTTCATCCCGATCACAAGGGTGAGTGCATCAGCATCCAAAATAGAGGCATGTTTGAATCAGTCTGATGATTCTCTTATACCTTTCCTCCCCCCCCAAATAGCTCCATTAAAAGAAAACAAAGGCAGAAATGCCTCAGGCTGGGTAACCTGAGAGCTTTAGAGTGGGTCCTTCTCAGGAGCTCCTCTCTTGTTTCACCAGCCCTGGTGCAGCACAGGGAGGAATGGATCATAGAATCCCAGCCTGGTTCGTGTTGGAAGGGACCTTAAAGCTCATCCAGTCCCAATCCCCTGCCACGGGCAGGGACACCTTCCACTAGAGCAGGTTGCTCCAGCTCATCCACACAATGGCCACTCCTGGTGATTTCATTGGGAGCTTTGTGGTATTTAGTGATTTATCAAGAGCTCCATGATCTGGGAGCGGGGGGGGGGACATGACTTTTCACACTGAGGAGCCCCAAAGTCAGAAGAGAGGAACTTGCAACCTCTTGGGTGAGGCAGCAGGTGGAAAGCAGCCAGTGCTGAGCATTAAACAGGAACAACCCCCAAAATTAACTCATGACTTCTATGCCAGTTTCAGGATTTTGCAACAGCCTGACTCATGGGTTTGACTGTTATGACAATTTAAAGGAGCCCCTTTTACCCTCATATTTCACTCTCTGTGGGAGACTTTAACTTGCTTCTCTCTGCCTGCTGTAAGTGGGTTTGTCCCTTTTAACAGTCATTTCAAGAGAGTAAGGCGAGGGAAGAACACAAGAGGATGGCTGCAGTAAGCAAAGCCCACGAGGCTGGGGTTTTCCACCTACCTAGGAGTCAAACGACCAGCCACCAGGATCAGGAGATAAACTCCTGCTTTCCCAAAGGTTTGCTTTGAGGATGGGACAGAGAGCCCTGAAAGTCCAAAAGTGCCAAGTTAATACTGCAGCGTTGAACCCCACATCACTGCTCTCCTCCTTTCAAAGGGAAGAAGGAGCCCAAGCCCTTAAACAACACTGAGTGCGGGAAGCTGGTTGGGAGCTCATGTTAGAAGAGGATCTTGTAAGACCCATCACAGCCAACCTACAAACACAGACTGCTTGTTCTTGGCATTAGAGACATCAGACACAGGTTTGGCCCTAAAGCTTCATCTGGGGTGAAAGTGTGTGATGACAAAGCCAAGATGCAACACAGCAAAAGCCTTGGGTCCCTGTGCCCCCATCAAAGCAAAGAGATGAGCTTCCCTCTTTGCTCACCCCCAGCCCATCAGCCATTGCCTCTGAGCTGGGATTATTGGAGTGAAGGGGATCAGGGACAAGCTGAAGGTGAGGGATAGCTGGATAGCTGCTTCATTTCTAGCCCAGCTTCAGTCTGAACCCTCGCTGATCTATCCCTGGGGATGTGTCTCAGCTCACGGAGCTGGAAAGCAAGACACCAGGGAGGGATAATCCCCACTGGCACACAGGATGTGGGAATCAGTGGTGCAGGGATTGTGTGGCAGCTCAGCGCATCCCCAGGGGAGGAGAGGATGTAGCTTCAACACCAATGATGCTGGGTCTGGTCTACCTCCAAAATGGTTCCTTTTCATAACACAGGGGGTGAGCTGTGGCTGAAGGGAGCGTGTCAGACTGTGCCTCATTCACCCTGCGCTGGTGGGTAGGTAGGGAGAAGGATCCTGCCCAGGTGAGGGCTGCCAGCACATGTTGACAAGCAGGACCACTCGCAGCAGTTTGGGATATTCTGCAGCCCCCTGTTGTCTGAGCAGCCCTGGCTCTGCCAGGGGTAACACTTGGCTATGAAGATGCCGCGAGGGCTGGAGCAGCTCTGCTCTGGAGCCAGGCTGAGAGAGCTGGGCTGGGTCAGCCTGGAGAAGAGAAGGCTCCTGAAGGGGAGACCTTAGGGCAGCTCCAGAGCCTAAAGGGGCTCCAGGAAACCTGGAGAGGGGCTTTGGACAAGGGCCTGTAGGGACAGGACAAGGGGAATGGCTTTAACCTGCCAGAGGGGAGATTGAGATGAGCTCTGAGGCAGAAGCTCTTCCCTGTGAGGGTGCTGAGGCGCTGGCACAGACTTTTCCCAGAGAAGCTGTGGCTGCCCCATCCCTGGCAGTGTTCAAGGCCAGGTTGGACACAGGGGCTTGGAGCAACCTGCTCTAGTGGAAGGTGTCCCTGCCTGTGGCAGGGGGCTGGAACTGGATGAGCTTTAAGGTCCTTCCTAACACAAACCAGGCTGGGATTCTGTGATATGATATGACCCCTATTTTCGGCATCACTGTACGTGCTTAGATCCTGCGCAGGGGCTGGGAAGGGAAAGAGAACTGATGAGACCAGTAAAACAAATATTACCATCTCGGTGCCAGGGGGGTGGCTTCTCTCTAACCCTATCACACATGCTACCCCTAGGGAGGCCCAGCACCACATCTCCCCAGCTTCAAGGAAGGAGCCAGATGGGGTTTTGAGGTGGGCTGGGGGGAACAGCGTGTCCCCAGGGCAGGGGCAGACCCCACTGTTGCTTTCTCTACACCAAAGACAGAGCATCCTCCCTGGAGACACACGTCATCTCCCTGGCCTTTACCCACCTGGGGCAGAGAAAGCATAGGGCTGGGTGCCAGCATGGATGGATATGGCTGAGGGTCCCCACTGGTCTCATCTGGAGTGGCCCAGAGAGGGAGAAATGCCTTTGCAGTGTCCCGTGGCCCCCCAGAGGAATGCCAGGTATGCAGGGAGCAGAGGTCAGGCGCAGTGAGGGGCAGCTGTGAAAGGGAAAGATAAAGGCAATAAATCAGGCTGTGGGAAGGGGAGGAGGGCACAAGTGCACAGAGCTGCAGGAGGATGGTACCGGGCAGCCCCCCGGCACAGGGAAGGGGGATGTGAGGGCTTACCTGGGGCACAGACCAGCCTGGGGACAGGGTGATGGAGGGATAAAGGGAGCAGAAAGCAGCCGCAGTGGGGGAAGTCTTCTGGTTTTCCTGTGCCAAAAGAAAACAAATCAAACGGAAAATGTGTGAGGACAAAAGCCCAAAGCTGTGGGTTCGGTACCAATGGAAAAAGCCCTCAGAATAGAGGTTTGCTCTCAGTTTTATTCGCCTTTCTGTTGTTCCCATAATGGGAGATGGCAGTCTGCATTCACTGCTGGAGCAGAAGACACAAAACTCTCCTTGAAGAAAGTTACAAATGGCTATGAAGTATTTAAAAACCTCTATTTATTTTCTGCTGAGACAGGAGACCTCCCTTAGGCTCAAACCTTCATTGTGCAAGCATTCATTCCTTGTGGAATCCAGCTCTGGAATCCATTCCTTGTGGCTCCAGCTATGTGAGACTACGAAACAGTGCCTTAGGGGAGGCTGGATGGACATCTTGGCGACTTAGCTAGTGTCCTGCTCCCCTCTCTTGAGCCCTCCAGGTGAAAACAGGTATCCAGACATGTTTTTGGGACACAGAAGCAGTCAGGTAGCTGTACTTGCTTACCCAGAGCGCAGAAGCAGCCCCCAGAGAACATCCATGCTGGTCCACATCCATTCTGTGTAAGGAGAAGAGCTATAATAAACCCACACTAGATGCTCTGGATCTCATCCCACCTGGTATGGTCAGAGCTGATACACCCTGGAAGAGATGATACCGATATAATCTCAGCTTCCACAGCAAGACATGAGAATCCAGCCCCAGTGCAAACCCAGAAACAAACATTAGTCTGTCTGTCTGTGCAGAAGCAGATGGGAAACATGACCCTTCCTGCCTCCAAACATACAGAGTGACCTGTGTAGTCTCATGGCTTTTAGCTTGGTTTTTAAGATGCAGTGGGTGTCCCATGTGCTCCCAGCCATCCACCATCCCAGTGCTGGGGAACCTCTGAGCCCTTTGGCCAGGTTCCTTTGGCAGAGGAGCTGAAGTCTCAGTGACACGAGGCGCCCACGAGCCTTGCGAAAATAGGTGACTCGCTGTAGAAGAAAGCAAAGGGCTATAAATATCCCGAGTGAGGGAAGGATCCATCACTCACTCAGCTCTTATTATGCATCAGAGAAAGCTCTTCTAAAAACCCCTGCCACAAAGAAAGGCCCAGGCATGAATCATGCCTCATGAGACAGCAAAGAGTCCAATCACAGTGGCGGAATCCTAATGGACCCAGACATCCTCAGTGCCTCTGCTCCAAACCATGTATTCCTGCTCATTTCCCGGCCTGGGACCGTGCAGTGGGCACCCTGACCCTTGGGAAAGATCTCCTGGGGCCAGAGGGCCATCTGTTTGGAAAGAGATAACATCTCCCTTTGAAGATGCTGCCTACAAAGGGCTTCTGCCTCTAAAAGACTAAGCAGTAGCAAGTACCCACACCTATCTGCCATCCACAGTCTTCAATGCACTAAATACCCTAAAAGGTATTTAGAAATGGGGTTTAGGATGGATAAAATAGAAGGAAGAGGAATTGGCATCACAAACCCATCTCCCTTCCTCCATGGGCTCCCGCTGCATCTCATCTTTTTCCCCTTGGGCTGGATTCAAGCCCAAGGACTGGAACCTATGGGTAGGGATAACGACTGCAAGTCCCTGGGCCAGTGGCTGGAAGGACAACTGCAACTCTGTGTTCAAAGCCCATTCCCCCAGAGCAGGCTGCCTGCCAGCCTTTGTAAGCTGTTAAACAGAACATTCTGGATGCTGTGCTCTAGGTTTGTGATAATTTAGCAGGCTAAAGGAAACTCTTACACCCTTTTCAGTGAACGCAGGGAAATCAAGTGAGATGCACTGGGGCAGAAGTGGCGTGTGGTGAAGAGGAGAAAAGGAGCAGCTAAAAGTCAAAGTTTGAAGGCTGTGGGGATGAAACCAGTTCTTCACTAGCCAGGATCATAGAGAGGGCTGGATACTGAATACTGAGATAACATAGATGCCTAGAATAACCTAAATAGCCTAGATAACCTCTAATCTGGGCTACAGCATGTCCATCCATCACTGAACTGGAGCCCTGGAGCCTGTTATGACCTAACTCAAGCCTTCACATACTCTATCAGCAACTCTGCATTACAGACCCCAGGGTTGGTCAATGCATGGTCAAGGTCTTTGAATCTGCCACAGGGCTTGGAGCAACCTGCTCTAGCATGAGGTGTCCCTGCCTGTGGCAGGGGGTTGGAACTGGATGAGCTTTAGGGTCCTTTCCAACACAAACCAGGCTGGGATTCTGTGAGGTCAGGCACAGGCTGTGGAGGGGTGGGTCTTGATGAATTTGTTCCACCTGATGAGCTCACCTCTTGGCAGGACAAACCTGCAGATGACAGGAAGCTTAGTGCCTCATTTTTCAATCTCTCCCATCCATGCCTCAAGCAATGATGCCTGGGCTTTTGCTCGAGGTAGGAGCAATGGCTTTTCCAAGTCTCTCCTGCTGTTTTTCAGCTCCTCCTTATTTTCTTATCTGTTCTTTTACTTCCCCACAGCCCTGTGACTGCTGTAGCCAAGTCATCTCTAAAGTATGAGCCCTCATTCACCAACAGGTCAAAGCATCCCCCAGCATAATCTCGGTAGCTAACAGTTAAAGCCAAAGCTGAAGCCCCACATCTCCCCTCCCCAGGAATTCCTGAGGGCGGGAGCCCTGGGAAAGGAGGGCTCAGCTCTGCTGAGACAATGGAGGGGGGGAGATGGATGGAAAGGATAAAATGGATCAGAAGCCTATTTGTGGGCTCTTTGTTGTCTCCAAGAAGCATTTCTTGCAACGAGAGAATCACATCATGCAACAGGCACCCACAGGAAGCTACAGGAGCCAGCAAGCTCTGTTTCAGTCATCACTCCTCCCAAAAGCAACAGTTTCCAGCACTGGAAGCTTTAAACTGGGCCCCCCTCATAAATCACTGTGCTGACACTCAGGTGTAAGCACTTCCCAGGCTGGCATGTTAGAAGCATGCTCAAACTTCATCCCACACCATTCTTCAGATGGAGTCCTGAGAGCCTCTGTCTCTGAGAGCCCAGCAGCCCTGCTCCACCAAAACCCACCAGATCCACGGGGGTGTCGTGCCCTGCATTAGTTTGATGCTTTGAGACACTTGCCTTGCTAACAGCAGGCCACAGCACCTAGTTTCCTCTCTTAGATTAGTCATTCTTCCCAAATTTCCTTCTTTTGTATACAGGTTCCCTCCGTTTCCTGCTACGGGCTTCATTTTCTCTGCTCTATAGGCACGTGGAAGTGTTTGTACTGTCAGAGAGACCAGCTCATCTGTTCAGCTATTTTTATCCCTCCTGCCATAGCATCTTAAGAATTGTTTTTCCAGAATAGTCTCTGGAGGTCAGGAAGGGAAAGAAATCATTTCAGGTACACTCAAATGGATTGAAGGCAATTTCCTACACAACAGGAGCCCATAATCATGCTGAAGTCTTTCAATCCTGATACTTCAGTTAGAAGGAAATCAGAGGCACGCTCTTTAAGCAGTGCCTTCAGCATCACATCAAGTGTTCATGCCAGGCCTGGGTGCTGAAGGTGTCAGTCCATTGGGGGCATTTTGGGGGAGCTACTGAGGACTAAAAGCTTTTGGTTTCTTTTCAGAACAACTCAGCCTCAACCGAGCATCCCCCCCCATCTTGCTGTCAGCACGCCCAGCTCTGGCACCTGGAAACACGGGAAGATCAAGCCTCTGCAAACAGGGATTTGTTTGGAAAAGGATAATAAAGATATTTCCGGGCTTGGCTCATTCCTCATGACTGCGCTGGGGAGTCAGGTTCCCTCTTGCTGCTTCTTGAAGGCAGCGTGGCCGTGCTGCAGCAAACCCAGCCTTGCCCACCAGCGCGGTATGTGCGGAGTGTCCTTTGTACACAGCTACAGGCAGGCACACGCAGGCACTGCCCCGGGAATACTGCTCCCAGCCAGGGAACGGCTGCTCTGACCAAGCTCCGCAAAGGAGACAGCTTCTCTTTTGCCAGCTTCTTTACCCTGGCTCCTACCAGCGGGGTTGGTGCAAGCTGGCACTCATCTGGTCCCAGCAAGCCAACCTCCAGCTTATGCTTCACGTGGGTGCCACAAGGATCAGCCTACACCTGGTGGGTAATTACACAAGGTGCAAGTCTAAACTAGAGCATCCTTTGGAATTGCCTCTGTGGATACATGTAACGCGATGCTG
Source organism: Strigops habroptila (assembly GCF_004027225.2). Taxonomy (NCBI): domain Eukaryota; kingdom Metazoa; phylum Chordata; class Aves; order Psittaciformes; family Psittacidae; genus Strigops; species Strigops habroptila. The sequence goes on from NC_044281.2 coordinate 5,663,390, forward strand.
TGCTGAGCCAAAATGCATTCTCTTCATTACATTAAACCAAAAAAAAACCCCACATTTATTCCTGAGTGAGAACGTTCTCTTTCATCTCGAAAAGCACATCTGGATCAGCTGCTTTGCAGACAAGACGTAGGAGACAAAGGGAGAAAACATAGAGTTTCTTTGGACCAGAACAGCATTTTCAGAGTATCACTGATGCTATGTAGTGTTTGAAGATCATTTGTGGGACACATCTGAAAGTCTGAGTGTGCCTTAAACACCCCAAGCTTTCAAAACGTTGTATTCTTCCCCAGAGTTGGTGGTTCTGGGGCCTTTGGAAGATGTCCTATTCTAAAGCTTCTTTAAACCACGAGGTTTAAAACTGAGTCTTTTGTGCCCAAGTCTTCAGACACTCTGAGGCTGTTGGTTCAGTTGGATACATCCAACGTTCAGTGGTCAGTCACCCTCAGTCACCATGGGGCCTGTTCTCAGTTTGTTAGTGCTGCTGCTGCTGTCAGAGATGGTGGCACGTTGTGCTCCACCTGCAGCTGCTTCTTCTTGGCTCAAGCCCTCAGTTCCCAGCGAGCAACTGCTCCCTTGTCAATGGTCTTGTCAACTTTGAGGGCATCAGTGTCTCCCCTGACTCTCCCTCCCTGCACACAGGGCACACCACAGTCAGGTCTGAACTTGTACCAGCCGCAGTTTAGCTCCTGGCAGTGAAGCAAGAAGCTGTCATCTCCCTCTGCTTCACAACGCAGCATCCTTCACGGCACTGTGCTGCACAGCTCCCCGGGGCGGCCGCGCTGCGATGGGTGCTGGGAGCCAGACTGGCCCCAGGCATGGCCGGGGAGAGCGGGTGGCTGCTGGTGCTGCCCTTCAGCCCTGCAAAGACACGTATTTACAATCATCATTAGAATCATAGGATCCCTGAACTTCCCCTGTTTCAGTTTGAACCCATCACCCTTCTCCTATCACTACAGTCCCTCTCTGGCACCCAATTCCCAGGCTCTCAAAACTTGCTGGCTTGGCTGCTCCTCCTGGCTCTGTGCTGGGCTGGAGCTGCTCATGACTTGGGAGCTGAAGGATAAATCTAGGTGGATATCGCCTCCAGAGACAACCCCGTTTAAATGCCAAAGTCAATGTCAGTGTGGGCATGACTATTTCTGAGATGCAGTGGAGGCATTTGACCACAGCCATCAGCACCTTGCTTGCTGTTTGTTGTCTTTTAATGGCATGTCGCCAACAGTTATCTAACCAGCCTTGGTGCCCACCATCCAGAGACCTGACCAGCTTCCCTAGGGCTCTTTCCTTTGTGTCATCACTGTGAGGGGCTTACAATGAATATCTTCCTCCCATCAGGTCCATATCCTTCCTTTGGACTCACCCCAAAACCTCCTGGAACCACACCAGAGCTGAATGCGGGCTCTCACAAGGGCACTACCATGTATCTCGCTGCACAGCAAACCCAATGAACTTTCTGGCCACAGTTATCTGTTAATCCTCCTCTGGCCTCTTCCCTATCAAGGCACCATCAAACTATTCCCCAGCCCTGCTGTTGACTTTGATCATTCATTCACAGGCTGGACAGATTCCCTCTGTTATGAATTACAGGGCTCTAACTGGATTGAGAGCCAGGCCTGCACCTTCCCTTGTAATTTAGCTTTAATTAATGCCCATTCATTATTAACTGTTATCAGCCAGGCTTAATATCAGCTGGTTATTACCCAGAGACCAGCACAGATTGTTTTCACCTCCATTATTACCCATTTCAATAATGTCTCCCTCCCCTGTTGACAGATGCACACAGACAGTGTGTGTCAGCATAAAGGACGGCTGTTAAACAACAACGGGTCTTTCAGAGCTGCCAAAGTCAAAGGGAAGTCTCCCTGTGTCTCTAGGTCAGTGCCCAAGGCAGTGTGGAAAGGAACAATGCCCCTGGATTTCTACAGGAGATACACACTTCACCTTTTGCTTCTCGCTGAGGCCCAGAACCTGGCATTGAAAGTGGGAATGGGCTATTTTGGAGCTATTTTGAAAGAACAGGGGCATTTTTCTGTTCTTTTTCTATTTTCCATTTTCTCATTTCTGGCTTGAAGGAAAAAAAAAAAAGAACAGAAAAAGAAACCTTTCCTTCCTCTTCCCTTTTATCACATTCCCCCCCTAAAATAGCAGCAGTAAAAGTACCACAAAGCAAACCCAAGAAAACAGCAATCCAAGTACTCGGGAGAGGGCTTCAGAGCCTGGTTAAAAATAGAGAGCTGAAGGAGAAAGAAGGATGCTTTGCCTCCAGCCTGCATCCACTTGCCATTCTGCAGAACCACTCCTGAGAGTCCTCCAGCAAAGCCAGAGGCTTTGAAGCCAATGCAACCATGCTCCAGACTATTCCTCCCACTCCTCTGACTTCCCCTGCAAGCAGAATGTGGTGAAAGCTTTTGTGTCACATCCATGGCATGGATGGAGACCAGGCAGGCAGAGGTAGGAGTCAAACTGGAGCATACACTGAAATCATGTCCTGATACCAGGGGACATCCCAGGCATGTGCTGTTACCTCGTGGCAAATGGAAAGGAGGGAGAAGTTTTTGGTGACACTGATAAATCATCTCATCCCCCCATGGCCCCGGGACCATTACCCTGAGCTGAGTGCATCCTCCATCTCTTCCCTGCAAAGACTTCATTTGGTTTAATTACTCTCATTTGGAAGTCAATTCAGATTGGCTTTCCTGAAGATGTCTGCCTAGAGCAGCCCTCGAGGAACCTCAAACCGACTGAAACTGGTTTCAGTTGCATATCAGCTCGCTCAGGCTTGACAAACATAGGGTAAATGGGTCAACAAAACACTTTAAAAGATGCTTTCCTAACTTGTTTTTTACTCAGGCTTTCAGCACTGTCAACTTCCGAGCCCTCAAAGTTGGAAAGGATCCTACCCAAGGAAGAAACAAGTAGTGCAGAAGGAGCCTGGCCTCTTTGTCAGGAGTGTGATGGGGAGAGGAGAGCGTCCCTGCACGTGCACATCCCCAGGCAGTGGGTCCCACAGCTCCTCACCACGGAGCAATGCAGCTGGTGACCAGGCAAGGTGCAGTGATGTCTGTGGCCACTGCGGTGATTTTCCAAGCCAGTGCCTCAGTCGTGTCAGAATCACATGGCAGGAAGCAAATATTGGATGCTGTTGTTCCCAAAGAGGTTTTGTTCGCCAGGATGCAGCCTGGCTGATGGCCCAGCTTGTTTTCCCCCATGGCAGCCACATGGGCTACCAAAGCAAGAGCTGAGTGTGGCCACACCAGTTTCTTTGGGGAGATGCGGGAGGCTTTACTTCAGCTTTGCTCCATGGTGGGCAGCACGCAACGATGCAGGGGCAAGGTTTGGAAAGGACGAGCACGCTGAGATCGTTTCTAGCACTCACTATTCAAACCAAAAGGCTGATGTCTCAGTGGAATGTCACCACACCTGGAAAGAAGGACCAAGAGCAAAACAGATTGCTTTGTCTCCTCTGCTGCTCCCCTTCCCCCAGTTCTTTCAGAGCAGGAGCAGTGACTGCCATGATCTATGGCTCTCCTATCATCAGGTTTCAGCCATTTATAAGCCAGACTCCAAAAATCAGCTCTGTATGGCCTCATACGTGACCCAGAAACAAAGAGCAGAGCAGAGATCACATCACAGCTTTTCCTCCTGCCACCAGCCCTTGTAACCAGCTGATAACCAGAACCAAAGGGCTTGATATGGTGCTATTCTCCAGCGCCCTGGACTGATACCCTGCCCTGCAGGAAACAGATAGCCAGTGTGGATCCGGGCATCACCTTGCCTTGCTGAAAGCACTCCTGGCTGCTGAGTCCAAGTCCTCTGCTGGCATGAATGGATGTGTCCCGGCAGCTCTCCTGCAAAGCAGGAACTTCGCAGCAGCGTTCTGTGGCCCCTCTTTCCCATTTAGATGAGGGGAGAGGAGAGATGGAGCTGTGGTTTGCATTTGCTGACCCCTCCACGCAACAAGCACACATGGTCTTTGACCATGCTGGTGCTTCTGGTACCACAGCAGGGCTGGAGCCTGGGAACCAGCAGAGAATCATAGAATCCCAGCCTGGTTTGTGTTGGAAGGGACCTTAAAGCTCATCCAGCTCCAACCCCTGCCACAGGCAGGGACACCTTCCACTAGAGCAGGCTTCTCCAAGCCCCTGTGTCCAACCTGGCCTTGAACACTGCCAGGGATGGGGCAGCCACAGCTTCTCTGGGAAAAGTCTGTGCCAGCGCCTCAGCACCCTCACAGGGAAGAGCTTCTGTCTTAGATCCAACCTGAACTTTCCCTGTTTCAGTTTGAACCCATCACCCCTTGTCCTATCTCTACAGTCCCTGATGAAGAGTCCCTCTCCAGCATCCTTGTTGCCCCCTTCAGACACTGGAGGCTGCTCTGAGGTCTCCATGCAGCTTCTCTTCTCCAGGCTGAACAGCCCCAGTTTCCTCACTGACAAGGAGCTGGAAAGGTGCCTCGGGGCACTGCAAAACCTTCTCCCACGCTCCTCGGGAAGCAGCATGCCCAAGGCTGGATTCCTCACATTGCCAGCCTGCACCCGGAAGAGACACATACAGCAACTGACATTGAGGAAGGGTGGTTGGAAGATGCCACAGTGCCAGCCTGAAGGGAAGCTCCTTGCCGGGTGAGTGGCATTGTCCCAATCCTTGCCAGGCAGCATGTCGGCTCGATGCTTCTCAGAGAAGAGAAACCATTCAGCATGGCTCCTGCTCTAATGACCCAGGTGAATCTCTGGCCAGGATTAACACCAAAGGCTGGACCTGCTGTCAAACTGGGCTACAGCAACCCAGGGCATGCCCTGTGATGCTGATACCCCCCAGCCCACTGCAGGAGGAGGTATTGATGCTCTACAGCCCACAGTGTGGCATCTCCGAGTGCTGGTCCTGGTGCACCAGGTAAATCCAGCACCAAGTCCCTCAGGCTGGGGAAGGGAAGGGCTGGGGGCATCCTCCTGCAGGCTTTTCATGCTTTTGTCCTCACTCCACTTGCTGTTAATTGCTTCTGGCCACCAGCAGTACCAGTGTAAAGCAGCACCGGCATGAGGCCATATGGCTGGGAGAGGCGCAGCGTGAGCACAGGCAGCTTGCAAACCCAGCATCCCTCTGCAAACAGTGGTGTTTCTCATTGCTCCCAGCCCTTCCCAGAGCCTCCCCCAGACCAAAGGGGTCACAAAGCTGACTGGGTTTGGGATATGGGGACACCAGTCTGTCCCCATATCAGAGACAGGGCAAAAAAGGCAAGAAAAGCAACGAATGAAAAGCAAACCCCAGCTATTCTGACACAAAGGCAAGCCAGCATGAAGATGTGCCCTGCAGCCTTTCGGATCCTCTTCTCCAAGGCAGGTGTTGTTTTGTATTCCGCTTCCTCCACCATCCCAATTCCTGCCATAGTGCAGGGAGAGCTCCTGAAATAGCTGCTTCCAGCCACTTTCTTTTTGGATGCAAATCATTGGTATTCTGCAAGAAGAGCTCTCACTTGGAGAGCTATCCTGCCAGACCTGTTCCAGCTGATTTCCTCACAGAGCTGAGGCCCTTCCTATAAAAACCTCTGGCTCCAAACCAAGCAATCAGCCAGGATTCGCCTCCTTTCTTTACAATTCCCAAACTGTCTCCTCCTCATTTGTTTCCTTTGATTTCTCTTCCTTTCACATCTGCATTACTGCAGAGTGCTGTTACTGAGATTTACAGCTAAATCTCATCTGGCATACAGGTAATTCAATACATACTTGCTGGTCCAGTTTGAAAAGCAAACAGCTTCTCTCACCATTCTGCTTTAGGCTCAGCTACTTTAATTGCCTGTGACATACCATGACACAGGGTAAATATTTGGTCCCTGCTCTGAAGCTTGAAGGCTCCCTCCTGCTCTCTGCATGCGGATTGAGATCTTGGCAGCATTAGGGGATGTCCTTTCCCACACTGGAATGAGTGGGTTCACTTCTTCTGTGATTCTATGAATTGGGTTATTGCTGAGGACCAGCAGAGCAGGGGAAGGGGGAAAAGGGGGAGCAACGTGGCACTGTGGGAGACACAGGTCACAGAACCAGAAGAGCTTAGTTTGAAAGGATGCCACTGCTCCAAAGCCCTGTTCAAGGTAGGCCCAGCCAGATACAGTTGCTCATGGCTGTGTCCAGCTGCTGACTGACTGTCTCGAAGGATGAACTTGATTTGTGGGAAGATGCTTCTTTCCAGGCAGGATTTTCTCAGCTGTATTTCACTCCACAGAAGCAGGAGAGATTGAGAGCTTGTCCACGAGAGAAGGCAGGATATTGAAGCTAAGACATGCTATGCCTGCAGCCAAGGCGGCAGAAGATGGGGAAAAACCGGCTTCTCCAAGAGTGATTATGCAGCTCAGTGATTGAATGAGGGAGACAGCCGACATTAAACTCATGCCATGGACTGTGTGGCAGCAGCAGTACCAAGAAGACCTTTTGTGGGCTTTCACACTGAACAATGAGCAAAGGAAACTACACTTGTCCTGGTGAAAGGAGCAGGCTTTAAATTACTGCTATGAGTATGCTTAGAAAGGAGGAGAGCACGGGCACTGCTCTGGAGGAGAGTCCATGCTTTTCTGCACATGGGCCATGCCAAAGGGATCTTGCTTCACCAAGCTGCAGGTTACCCAGCTCCCCAAAGTGTGGTGACACCTCACAGTGCAAGGAGCACGGTGGAAGGAGAGGAGCCTTTCCCTGAGTGCCAGGTCTCCCTGGCAACTTCTCTGAGAAGCAACAGAACTAAAACCAGTGCCAAAAGGCAAGCTGAGAAACCACCCAAATCTCTAATCCCCAGGCACAGCCCGGGTATGCCCTGGGATGGGAAATTTATATCCTTTGTCAACAAGAACTACACACAACAAAAGCAAATCCAGGGGAATTGCATTTTGCATCTCACAGCTTCCTCTCTTGCTGGCTCCTGTGCGCTAGTTTTGTAAGGTTGGCTGGTTGTAAAGGCATGTTCCCAGCTCCACTGGCCGGTCACATCCCTGTGCACTCTTCTCTTCCTTTCCTTTCTGTTGCAGACCTTATGGTACTTGTAGAGCATCTGCCACAGCGAGGTCTCAGTTCTCTTCAGACCCCTGGGTAGGAACATACCGTGAATTTTCTGCTCTGCACCAACTGACCCTGCTTAAGTAAGTCCAGAGAGAGACCAAAAAGATGCTGCGAGGGCTGGAGCAGCTCTGCTCTGGAGCCAGGTTGAGAGAGCTGGGCTGGGGCAGCCTGGAGAAGAGAAGGCTCCTGAAGGGGAGACCTTAGAGCAGCTCCAGTGCCTAAAGGGGCTCCAGGAAACCTGGAGAGGGGCTTTGGACAAGGGCCTGGAGGGACAGGCCAAGGGGAATGGCTTTAACCTGCCAGAGGGGAGACTGAGATGAGATCTAAGGCAGAAGCTCTTCCCTGTGAGGGTGCTGAGGCGCTGGCACAGGGTGCCCAGAGAAGCTGTGGCTGCCCCATCCCTGGCAGTGTTCAAGGCCAGGTTGGACACAGGGGCTTGGAGCAACCAGCTCTAGTGGAAGGTGTCCCTGCCCGTGGCAGGGGGTTGGGACTGGATGAGCTTTAAGGTCCCTTCCAACACAAACCAGGCTGGGATTCTATGGCTCTGCAACATGCTCAGCCCCCCAGCAGACCTGCACAGAGCTAAGAGCAGCAAGAGGAGGATTATCCATCCCAAAAGCTTTCTGAAAGGCCCATAGAGGAGGCCCAGAGAAAGGTGGAGGCCACATACAAACCACAGCACTCCAGAGAGCCCATCTGCAATGCAGTGCAATCAAGGAGTGACTCTGTGGCAGCCTGAACTCTCTTGATGAGCTGGTGCAGAGCGCTGCGCGGGCAGTTTTCCCTTTAATGGAGGGCACTCCCTTGGAACAAGCACTTGGCACCAGATAAGTGAGGAATGAGATGGCTCTAAGCCTGTAATTTAATTAGAGCTGTGGAGAGCTGCCTACCGAAAGGCCCATTTCCTGAGCAGGCTGCAGTGCTGGTGCCTGGCAGCCTGGACCCTCTGGCTGTGTCACAGCAAGGCAGAGCAGAGACCTAAGCTCCAGGTCTCTTTCCATGTGGGGGAAGTTCCTGCTCTCCTTCCAATTTTGCAACCAAGCAAAAATCTTGACCAAGCCAAGACAAGGATCTGCTGCAAGAGAGTGCTGTGGTGGTCAGGTTTCCTCTGATGATGAAGTGGAATAGGCCCATATGCACTCCCATATACGCTGCAGGACAAGCTGGGATGCCTGGGGTGGGCATCACTTTGGAGCATGGTCAGTCCCTCTCTCAACTGTCCTTAGTCCTCAGCTACCCTTTTGTGGCCCAGGGCATGTCCAAGCAGGCAGAGACTGGATGGAGCAGCCCTGCAGAGCAGGACTTGGGGGTGTTGGGTGAGGAGAAGCTCGCCATGACCCAGCTTCGGTGTGTGCTGTGCTGCACCCCCACAGCAGGAGCAGCAGGTCGAGGGAGGTGGACCTGCCTGAGCAAGTCCAGACGAGGACCATGAAGATGCTCCATGAAGATGCAGCTCTATGGAGACAGGCTGAAAGAGCTGAGAGATTCGTTCTATGATTCTATGAAACGATGGAGCAAAAGGAGCTGTGGAAGAGGGACCGGCCTGTGAGGACAGGGATGCATAAGCCCATCCCTCCAAAGAGGAGAGCAGCTTGGGCTGGCTGATGCCTCACCTCTCTCTGTCTCAGGGAAAGCATACAGGGTAAGCCTGGCCTGAAACCTGAGTGGGATCAGCTCAGCATGAAGATCTTGTCTGAGCCTTTCTGGCTTGACCCTGTCCCAAGCAAGCCTGGGCTATGGCTCCCAGCAGCCCCCAAACTGCCCCAGTGCAAACCCATTCCTGCACAGCAGCAAAAGCCCAGACTAGCCAACAGCAACATGTCTCACTGACAGCAGTTGGCTCCTCACCACATATCTCCCAGGCCCAAGCTTGCACCCGCCCCAGTAATTGCTCCCTATTATGTTTTCCGGATGCTCCAAGGTGAAAGGGAGCTTTGTACAGGAGTGCTGGAGGGGGGAGTCTGGGATGCAGCAAGCTGGTGAGCAATTGCTCCTGCACAAAGTCCTGATGCTGCGAGAAAGGCAGGGCTGGGGCATCCCACTCTGCTCCTGAAAGCCTCAGCAAGAACTCCCAACCCCAAGGAAGAAGGGGGACAAAGCATTCCTGGCATCTCACTAAGTGTCCTGGCCAGTGTTGCTGCCTGTACACTGCTGGGGGTGCTTATTCAGGACATAGAAATGCCCCCAGGAGATGTCACGAGCTCAGGGATGCTGCCAACCTGGGGGAAAGGACTGCTGGCTGCTATCGGTGTAGGTGCAGTGAATCATCCTGCTACCCTGGCAAGAGAAGAGCCTTCTGGAACATCAGTGACACAGCACTTCCCAGCGCTGTGGCTCTGTGGTCCTGCTGCTGGAGGTCCCCTGCCTACCCCAGCTGGCCATAACCCCAGGTCTGAGAAAGGATCCAGCTTCCTACAGCAGCTTCAGCTGAAGGACATCCTCAGCACTGGGCAATTTCCTACCTCTCCTTGTAAGCTGAAGGCTGCTGGAAAGCTGCAGCAAGGTTCAGTGCTCCTACCCAGTGCTCCCAGCACACAGGGACAAGATTGGCCACTGAAAAGGGTGCATGGGCAACTGGAGTCCAGCTCTCTGACCTGCCACAGCTTTCCTGCAGGAAGCTTTCTACCCTTCCCAAAGGAGACGACAAGGGCAGTAGGCAGCCCATCTCATCCTCATCAGTGGAAACCTGTTATGACAAGAAACATCCAGTGGTTTCCAAGCTTGACTGAAAGATTTTGGGGGTGGGGATATTATTACACTTTAGTCCTCAATAGCATGGCCAACCAGATATCCATCTTCCTCCTCCACCGTGTCTGACCTCAAGATAGGCAGTGGCTGCATCTGCTCATTCAGGATGACTAAAGCAGATGGCCTGGGGTTTGATCCAGCTTTTTCCAGCCCAGAATTGCACCCACACCATGTTCCTTCTCCAAGGAAAGGGTTTGGGGGTTGGTTTTTTCCAGTACATCTAACCTCAAATCAAGGGCAGTCACTGCAGTGACACCCATGTGAAAATCCACCCTCTTTTACACCAGTACAGCATTACTACATAGGCAAGGTTATGTTTTCATCTGGAGTGTGGCCATCCCACCCTGGGAAGTTACACCCCATTCCTTCACAAAGACTCTGGGAAGATGAAACATTACATCAACATCTCATCTAATGGGGTAGAGAGGGACAGAGACAGCCCTCATTTAAGGTGCCTAGCAGCAGTGCTCTGATGAGCAGGAGCAAGGAAATAGGCACCTTGATTTTCAGTGTTCCCTCATGTTTCAATGCCCGCCTTAGGCAGCTGAAAATGCTCTCAAATTGACAACGCTGACACTGGGAAAGAGGCCAGGGAGTGTGGGAAAGTGCCCAGATTCTCCCTCTCCATCTGCAGGAAGAATCTGGGCACTTCATAACTATTACAGTCCCGGGCAAGTTACTTTAAGTTAGAAACGACCAAGCTTTGGGATGAAGGGAAGGTGGTAAATAAATCCCTATTTGTCCATTGACCGAGAAAACATCCAGCAAAAGCTCAGCAGGATTGATGGAGCCCACAGACAGGAAGCATTAAGGAAAACAGCTCCCAATATACACCCTGCTTGAACACCAGCTTGGGCTGATGTGTCTGCCATAGACCCAAGCCCTTCAGATCAAGACGGCAGTGGCTGCATTTCACATGACACTTGGGAAGTGAAGCTTGTAACAGCTCTTCAGCTACCATATATACATATAAAATATATATATTTATATCTATATATAAAACCACAAAGTCACTTCCTGGAGGCTACTGGAGGGTCAGAAGGTGGGAAAGGCTTTTGAGCACTGGGTTTTCTGAGCTCCCACCTCCACCAGTCACGTCTTATGCCTGTCTACAAGACTGGGCAGTGCTGGCCATGGGTGTTGAGTAACCTCCGCTTACCACTGGGCTGAACTGGTCCCTCTGGGGAACTGGTGAGCGGTAGAGAGGACAACACAGCATTAAAGCATTCCCTCTGCATGCACAGGGAGAAAAGAGTCTGGGGAAATCTGGTCTAGGCAGTGAGCACTCAATGTGGGCAGGTCGGGGCCAGCCTGTTAATAGCCAGCAAGCTCCTACCCGATAGTTTGCTTTGGAGAAGGAAATCAGGAGGAGCTTACATCAGACTAAGCTAGAAGTGTCTACATGCATGACTGAAGGCAGAGGCTTGTGACAGGAGGCCAAGTGACTCAGTTGTGGTGGGTGGGGGCAACAAGAGAGAAGGGGATGTGGTTAGGGAACAGGCCATGAGTCACCAAGGAAGCACATATGTTGATAACAGCTGGATAAACTCCAAGCAGAGACATAAGGTCTGCTCAGAAGAACATCCAAGCTATACTGGAAGCCAAAACCTGGAGACAGCAATCCCAAAGGCGAAGGCAACAGAGAGTTGTAAGTGTCTGCCACAGACTTTTCCTGCTTTGCAGCTCAACTAGGGTTGCAGGATGAGCATCTTACATGGGGCAGCCACAGCTTCTCTGGGCACCCTGTGCCAGCGCCTCAGCACCCTCACAGGGAACAACTTCCCCTGTTTCAGTTTGAACCCATCACCCCTTGTCCTATCACTCCAGTCCCTGATGAAGAGTCCCTGCCCAGCACCCTTGTAGCCCCCTTCAGACACTGGAAGCTGCTCTGAGGTCTCCACGCAGCTCCTCTTCTCCAGGCTGAACAGCCCCAATGTTCTCAGCCTGTCTCCATATGGGAGCTGCTCCAGCCCCTGCTCATCCTCGTGGCCTCCTCTGGACTTGCTCCAACAGCTCCATGTCCTTCTTATGGACACCAGAACTGCTCCCAGTCTCACAAGAGCAGAGTAGAGGGGCAGGATCACCACCTGCTGGTCACACTTCTTTTGATGCAGCCCAGGATACGGTTGCATGGGATTGAGATTTACCATTCTAATCCCTGCTCTCCAACACATGGTGTCTATCTTGCAGGTCCCCCTGCCCAGGTCTAAAATGTCCCTGAAAACCTCCTTGGGAGCACAGTCAGCTTCAGCCTGCCCATTCAGCTGGATCTGCCTTCCTTTCATGCTTTCCCAGCAGCTATTTAGGAGGCACGTGCTCATTCCCTTGTCCAGTTTGAAACCAGAGAGGATTGCTGTTGACTCACAAGAAATGTGTCACAGTCACAAGCCTGCTCCTTTGCGTCCATCACTGCTGTGGCACTTCCCCTTCCATGGGGAAATGGGAGAGAAGCAGTGTCCATGTGGCAGGAAACTCAGCTGAGGTGTGGTCCTGAAACCTCAATTCAGTTTGGGCAAAGGAGGCTCCATGACTCTGAAGAACAGGCACGTTAAACGCTACATACCAGGGGTGAGTTCCTTTCTGTCAAGCCTAATATTTGCCAACATGTGCTGTAAATGCATATTTTATGTTAACAACCCTCGTGGAAACAAGAGATTTATGTGACCACCTTTGAACTGAACACAGTATCTGCTTCCTACATGTGGCAAAAAATAGGTCCTCCCTCCAACAGGAGCAACAGGAGCTACAATTCCACTTTGTGGGCTCTCAGTGGGTTAGTTTACCAAGAAAACCCTTTCTTTATAGACTCATTAGCTAGTGCCTGCCCATAGGGCTTTCACAAACACACCGAGGATGCCTTTCCTTGCAGTATTAACCTTGGTTCCTGCAGGGAGGTATGGGGCTAAACACAATGAGCACTGAAGATGTGCCAAAGAGCAATGCCAGTTTTAGGATGTGTTGTTCCAGGGCAGATCAGCCTCCCTGGGAAGCCAAGATGTGTGCTCTATGTTCTGCTAGGTCCAAAGAGCTCATTGCTTTGCTATGGAAAGTTATCCGCACTCAGAGCTTGGCATCAAGAGTGAGCCCTATGCCAGGGCATGCCCTGGCTGGGTGCAGGAACCCCCCCGGGGCAGAGTGACCTGTGAAGCTGTGAGTACACCGTTCCCAAGCAGGCAGCCTGCTGAGAGTGCACTTCTTACCCTGTTCCTATCCACTCTCTCCCAAAGGCGAAGAGCAGCCCCAAGCCTAAACCTCCTACAGAGAGCAATTCAACCAGTGCAGTGATGGTGGGGCATTAGACCTCAAAGGTGCTTACTTCTGGCACCAGGAGCATTCATATTAACGTACATGGGCTAATTACTCCAGTATCACACTACTCCACAAGTCAAGTAGGATCATTTCCTTGCCTAGATAACCTTAATGATGCTCCTGTGTGGCAAGCTGGAAATGCAGCTAACAGAGAGCTTATAGGTTTAGAGAGACTGGAAATGGAGCCAGCTAAGATGGTTAGAGGAGATATAGGTGCATGCAGACAAGTGCACGCATGCAGGCATAAATGTCACACTGGTAAAGTGAATCTTCTCTTTCTTACCAGGCTACAGTCTGCTTTATGCATGCCTTTACACTAGGACTGTAGTTGCCCTGGGTGGGAATAGCCTGGGTGCACAAAGGTACAGCACTTTCATGGCATCACTGATGTCCTCACTAGGAGGACGGAAAGAGACTGCTGAATTTCCAGCCCATGCCTGCTTCATACCCAGCCCATGTTCTCCAGTCCACGGGCACAGTGTCCTCATGTCCTGACCTTTTCAAGGGGAGCAAATGAGGGGCAGAACTGTAGCCATAAGACACAGGGGGCAGAACTATACCCATAGTTGGTTTTGTATTTCCACAAGCCCACTGTTTAGCATCCCCTTGTAGGAGAGGCTTTCTACTGCCTGCTCCTCTACACCACTTCTGCAGTTTCCCCTTTCTGAGGTATAAGCACAATGCTGGACAAGGTCTAATCAAAGCCTCATATGGAGACAGCATATCTCCCTCTTTGCTAAATACATCTCTTAGGATTGCACTAGCAGCATCCACCTGTGCCTATAGTCATCCTGCAATTAGTTACTACCCCACTTCATCTGGTAACTCACATGGATGAGAGTGTAGCAAATGGGAGAGTCTTATTAATAGCCCCAAACACACTACCTGAGTTAGGATGTCTCACAGTGCTGCTTCTAACAGTCCCTGAGTGCAAGCCATCCTTCCTGTGTGACATTCACATCCCCTTCCACCTTGGCAATGCTCTCAACTGTCTCATCTGCAGAAGTGCTCTGTACATTCCTCCCATATGTGCCCAGCTCATTAAGAAAGATGTTAATGAAGACAAGTTCCAAAATAGCTACCTGAGCAGCACTGTTCACTTCTGAGCGTATCCTATTGACTCTCTTTCATCCTCTTTCCCAGTGCAGGATCACTGAGATGTTCAGCTGCGTTGTTCACATGAGCACTCACTCAAAACACTGTCATAGCTTACCTTGACCCAAATCAGTCCTTCCATCTAAGGAGTCCTGCTGGTAGGTTAGAGGAGCTGGATACAGAAGGTTGGGTCTTGAACAGGACATCTCTCCATGGCTTAGGTTGTGGAGGTGGTGGAAGCACCTCTGTGGACATGGTTGTGTAGGAGTCAGCAATGCTTCTATATCTGGAGAAGAAAATTCTGCATTAATGAGCGCTTTGCTTTTAAAAGCTGGGTCTATAAATGGGAAGGAAATTAACGGGTCCCATTCCTTTGGCACAGATGCCCGGTGATGCATTCTTGTGTGAAGAATATCTCTGGCACAGCCAATGTCACCTACTCCAAATTAGAAGAGGTTCAAAATTGAGCTAAAAATCAAACCAAATCTGGCTCAGGCTACTGAGAGCAGTGATGAGCAATAACTGTTTGCTTGGGAAAAGTGTTTCCAGGAAAACTAGCCCTGTCTTGCAAGGACATGTGTTTCAGGGAGCAAACAAACAGGATCTTGACTGCTTGGAAGTCAACACCACTGACTTCCATAGGGCCAGAATTCCTCACCCCACACCCTCCAAGATGACCATAGTGACATTTAATAGAGAAGTATCTAACCACAGGTATGTAAGAGTAATGCAGAATGCAGAACATGGCTAAGCTCTTCGGAATTCACACCAGCCTCCCACTGACAGCACAGAGCTCTGCCCCCAACCGTGTGAGCACACAGGGCTACTGCAGACACCCCTTGGAAAGAGGGGAGAGATGGAAGCATCACTGGCCATGGCAGGACTGGAGGTTGCACACCAGAGCAAGCAAATGGCAGTCCCTCTGCGTTCCTGCCAAGAGAGAAATGCCCAGGAGGAAACTGTTGCTGTCACACTACTGTCACCTCAGCAGCATCTGTGTGCCTCCAAAGGGTCACTTCTGGTTCCTTCCTCAGGCGTTACTGCTTCTCTCTGATCACTCCCAGCCCTCAGCAGGAACTGCTAGGCAGAGAGATGCTAACTCAGCATATTGGAGGCAAAAGAGAGATGATGACCCTTTAAAAATGCATACACCACTGTGCATGAGCTCTCTGTGACATATACGACTGCTGAGCTCCATGTGAGGCAATGCAGATGAAGGACCAAGAGCACTTTCTGCCTCACACATCCCACAGACTAACAGCACATGCACATCCTACTGCTGTGACTCAGTTACACTCGGTACTCTGTGAAGGTGCAATAACTTGGTTGGCTTCCAAGCTCTTCCTATCTGTGCCTTAGTGTCAGACAACACTGGAAATAATTTCTGGAGACAGGGAAGGAGTTGCCCTAGGCAAAGCTAGGTGCATTAAATGGCTGGTGAAGTCACATGAGAGTCAGAAGCCAAATCAATTAGAAGCCAAGGGTTGATGTCCTTAGCTTTACGGGAAGTTCCACCAACTTGCACTAAGAAAAGGCCATGTCTTCTCAGGAAGTGATACAGAAGAGTAAGGATTAAGGACAGAACCCCCAAAGTCAATATTTGAGGTGCCTTAGAGACAAAGCAACTTCCTCTGCTTTGTACGAGGGTTTTGAAGATGAACAGAGATCATTCGAGCACTAAAGCAACGCCCAGACAAGGAGGTTTTCCTGTACCCCTCAGTGTACTACAGGTAGCAGTAAGATCCAGGAGGGCAATTCCAGCAGTGCATTGCCAGCCTTGGCAGCTTTCCCTGGGGCTTGATCCAAAGAGGCCATTTGAGTTCAGGCCACAGAGACTGCAGAGATTCTGTATTACAAAGCAGCCACCTCATCTGGCACAGACTTCTGTAAGTGTTGAAACACACGCTCCCTCCCTCATCCTTTCCAGTATGGAAGGGAATCTACAGGCTCAGCATCTTTGGCTCCCAAAGGCCTGGCCTCATTCATATGTGTGCTGCAAGAGAGACAGGCATGGCAGCAGCCTGGCAGCTCCAAACCATGCCTGCTGGGGAGCACAGTCAGAACCCTCTTCAATTGCCTCTGCAAAAGGATAACCCAACCTTCCCTATGTATTTGCATGAAACCAGCATCCACAAAGTGCTTGGGATTAATCTGGCTGACCTCTCCCATCCACCAGCTGTGGCTTTGGAAGCAGGTGAGGTTTGCAATGGGTTTGCTGCCAGCACTTCCCTGTGTTCCCACTTGACCCTGCAGCTTGAGGAGGTTGGACAGGTTCCTCTGCCATGATGGAAATGCTAAACAAGAGCTTTGCCATGTCTCCTCCCTAGTACAGCAATGAGCACTGTGTGAGTCCCCAGGCTGCAAGCAAGGAACTGGGGACCATGCAACCTGGTCCCTGCAAGTCTGTGGCAAAGGGAAGGTGCCAGCAGGGAAGGTGCTCTGTGTTCTCACATGGCAGCCCTGCACTCACCCTCGGCCTGTTGGGAAACTCCCAAGTCATGCTGGCTCCTCTGGAGAGCTGCTTTGGTTGCAGCTTGGGTTTACATGGAACCATAGCTTGGGCTGGCAGGAGCCTGAGGGATGGTAGATACCGGAGTTACTTGTAAATGAAGCCTGAGCTGTTCCCCTTGGGAAGCACTGAGACCTGCAAGGAACCTGGGGCAGGCATCTGTGACCTGTGGTCCTGCTACCAGCACTCACTGCAAACCCACAGCACAGCTCTGACCTCCCAGGGATGTGCATTTTTCCCCCCATTTCCAGAAAAGTGGTTGCTATGGCAATGAAAAGGATTTACATTGCTAAATGCTTCCTCAAGAACATCCACTCAAGAGGCTGAGGATCAGGAAAACAGAGGGATGCGACGCAGCACCATGGCCCCAGCATGGGACAGCAGCTTCAGAGCAAGCCCAGGTGTCCATGCATGGACATTTGTATTACAGGGCTGCACCCCCAGCAGTGTGAGCAGCAGGTCAAAGGAAGTGATCCTGCCCCTCTGCTCTGCTCTCGTGAGACCCCACTTGCAGCACTGTGTGCAGTGCTGGTGTCCTCAGTATAAGTAGGATGTGGAGCTGTTGGAGCAAGTCCAGAGGAGGCCATGAGGATGATCAGGGGCTGGAGCATCTCATGCATGGAGACAGGCTGAGAACATTGGGGCTGTTCAGCCTGGGGAAGAGAAGCTATGTGGAGACCTCAGAGCAGCTTCCAGTGTCTGAAGGGGGCTACAAGGATGCTGGAGAGGGACCTTCATCAGGGGCTGTAGCGATAGGTCAAGGGGTGATGGGTTCAAACTGAAACAGGGGAAGTTCAGGTTAGATCTAAGGCAGAAGCTCTTCCCTGTGAGGGTGCTGAGGCGCTGGCACAGACTTTTCCCAGAGAAGCTGTGGCTGCCCCATCCCTGGCAGCGTTCAAGGCCAGGTTGGACACAGGGGCTTGGAGCAACCTGCTCTAGTGGAAGGTGTCCCTGCCCATGGCAGGGGTTGGAACTGGATGAGCTTTAAGGTCCCTTCAACCCAAACCATTCTATGATTCTATGGTTCTATGGACCGGCTGGAGCATAGGTGCCTCCTCTTCACGCTTCCTCTGCAAAGACACCTGCTTGCACATGCATTGTGGTAAAGAAGATCCAGAGAGAAAAGCTCTGTTATTGGCAGCTTGTCAGGGAAAAAACCCAATCACACAGTCTCTTTTCTTCACTACTTCAGAAGATACTAAAATGGAATCCACTGTTCTCTTTTAAATGGTCAAGGACATTCAGGCAGCATTCACCAAGTTTCCTTCCCAAAAGAGACTTGGAGAAAGTCCTCTGAGGGATAATTAACCAGCTAACAGACAGGAAATGAGGATAAAAATAAGTGGAACATTTCCATCATGGAAGAAGATCATCTGTGAGATCTGTTCTTATGATAGCACAGCTCACTACAGAGTTACTCACAAGACAGCCACTCGAGCATGTGTTTGGATGCCTGGCCACCACCAGAGAAGGGAGAGCTCCTAAGTCCAGATGTCATCATGGAAAGGGCCTCTCTGAGCTGCTGCTTGGATGGTGACATGGAGGAGCCACTTGCTCCCCGTGCCCACCTCTGCCTCCGTTTCCACATCCTACCTGCAGGTGGAAACCTTCCAGTGAAAAGGGGAACAAAGTCACCCTGGGGACACCCAAAATGGTCTGGGAGGGGAGACCCTGCTGCCCCTACCCAGCAAGGCAGGAAATGAAACCATTGCCGTGGTGTTCCCATGTTGGAGTTTTCAAGGAGGTTTTGCTGGCGCTGTGGCTGAAGAAGGGGAGGATCCTGCTCGCAGAAGATGCTATAAAGAAAGGCAACATGGATTTCAAACAGCTCCTGCCAGCAAAGAGCAGCTGGGGCAGAGCAGTGATATTAATCACATGCCTGCAAAGCACAGGCACGAGCGTGCCCGTATTACAACACTAAGTGACACTGCTGCCCACCCTCTGGCTTGGCATCATCTGTTCCCATCCAAAGGAGCCGTGTAGGAATTGCATTACAGGTTCTTCATGATGAATGGCAGACAGGGCCCAGAGGCAGGAGGGAGCACTCTCAGGGTGGGTCTCTCCACCTTGCCTGCTGTTTCAGTGAGAAAGGTCTGGGTTTGGTTTGATTCTGTCGTCTTTGCAAGCCAGAGATGGCAGCTAAGCTCTCCCTAAGCAAAGGACAGAAAGGGCAAGGAAAAACACGTTACCAGAGGACTCAGCTCTATGAAACGCATGTTCCAGTGGGATAGGGAGCTCAGAGAGATACTGAACCACCCCAACCTTGTGTAGGCAAGAACTAGGGCTCAGTGTCCTACTTGCAGCTCAGAGAAATACTGCACTGAAGTGTCTGTTCTCTTGCAAGGAAGAACTCCCTCGGGTGTTCCTTGGACAGCCACTGCAGCCCCTCCGGGGCTGTCATTCCAGAGTCTGACACTGCTTTTAAGTGCAGAGCTCACAGAGATCTGATGGGGGACACACCAAGCCAAGAGCCTTCCTGCTGCCCCCATAACAGAGATTTTACTCTGAGGAGGAGCCCTCAACTTGGCTAAATGCCACTGGCAGGACTGAGCCACTGCATCCTTGTGTGCCAGACGGGTTTGACACCCCTTCCTCCTCCCTTCTGTGTGCTTAATGCACAGACAAAACCACACAGACATCACGGTACCTCCTGCTCTAGCTACCAAACCATTCATTGCACTCTCCCCACCACTTTAACCAAATGCCAGTAACAACAGTTTAACAGAGGAAGAAACCTTCCCAATCCCACAGATTTAGATCCACTTAGGCCTCCCCTGAAGTTCAAGTGCTCCCCTATAATTATTATAGCCACTAATGACTCGATCAGTGACACAGAAAGCCTCCGAGTCCTTTGGCAGGACCACAATGGTCTCTGCACCAGCTCAGCTTGATTTGAGAACCAGCAAAGCCGGGAAAAGATGCCAAAGAAAACTATGGTCATGAAGAGACCAGGGCTGCTGAGGGTAAGGAGGAATCAGCTCAAGTGGTCGGCGGTGTGCAGGAGACATCCCCAGCAAGCCCAAGGCACTACCGAACTGCAACAGCAGCTGCAGGGGCCAGGCACAGGGTTAAAGAGCATCTATTGCCTGTGGAACTAACCTACAACAAGAAGGACACTCAGCCAGGGCTGAGCAATGCCCTGTCTGCAGCACAGGCCTGCAGGCAGAAGGAAAACCGTGTGTGGATGGGCACAAGTAAAGTGGTTTGTGTTCAACCTGTGCGTGTGTGTATTTGAATAAGTGATTCTCAACTGAGCCAAATGTACATGCTCATTATGCTGTGACAATTTAAAAGCAATTAGCAACACAAATCCTGGTGTGAACCCCGCTCTAGGTTGTTGGTTTGGTTTTGTCTTTTTCTCCCCATCCATCACAGTATCCAGTAAGTAATTTCTTACAAGTCTTTCTTCCTGGCCAGAAGCTGGGATCTCACAGAGCCTTTGCCCATGCATTAATCATTGTTCTTGTCACTCTCAGCCTGGGCCTCTGTTATCTCTGCTTTTCTGCCAGCAGCCAGCGATGAGAGGCCGTGCTTCCCCTGTTCCTGTGCTGCAGGACAGGGTGCTCCACACCAGACATGGTCTGAAATGGGGATATCAGAGAGAAAAGGCAGACTCAGTGGCAGAGGAGATAGGTGTTTGGAAACTGCATGTAAGCATGAGAGAGCTGGGCTGGGTCAGCCTGGAGAAGAGAAGGCTCCTGAAGGGGAGACCTTAAGAGCAGCTCCAGTGCCTAAAGGGGCTCCAGGAAACCTGGAGAGGGGCTTTGGACAAGGGCCTGTAGGGACAGGACAAGGGGAATGGCTTGAACCTGCCAGAGGGGAGATTGAGATGAGCTCTGAGGCAGAAGCTCTTCCCTGTGAGGGTGCTGAGGCGCTGGCACAGACTTTTCCCAGAGAAGCTGTGGCTGCCCCATCCTGAGTGATTCTTGGAGATGAGAAGCTGGAGAGATGGACATTTGTGTGGCCCAGAACCCAAGCCACAGAGCAGGCCAACCATGAGGAATCAAGCAGTGATGTGCTGCCATGGGTGCAATACCAGGCCAGGAGAAAAAGCCATTGGCAAGGCTTTTATAAGGTGGGTAATTAATACAGTCCTCCATGAGGGGAGATGGTATGAGATTCCCAACCCCACTAATCCTGCTAGCAGAGGAGAAGAGGCTCTCTAGGAGCTGCTGCTGGTCTTCATCACTCACAACAGCAGGGCTGTCCCCCAGCAAATCAAAGCCAGGCTGCACCAGTGCTCACACAGAACAAGGTGATTTTTATAGGCACCATGAAAGGTAGATTTTTGGCATGAGAAGAGGGAAAGGGACTGGAGACAAGCTTTTAACTCTCACAGCAACTGAGATGGTCATGTTGCTTTCGACAGCTCTAGCAGCTGTGGTTTGGGGTTGTCACCTGCATTCCAGCATCCTGAATGTCCCCAGAAGATGGGTGACTTGTTGGAGGCTGGTTTTTGATTGTCCACAGTTGTTTGTTTGCTTCTTGTCTTCTGGGTTTCCTGGTTGGAAAACATCCTTCTTGAGCAGCAGGGTTGGTCACAGACCTTTCTGAAAAAGCAAGCAGGGATTCTTATGCAATTACATGATTTCAGAGCTGAGGTTTTAACTGCAACCAGACAATGAGCTAGTGCTGTAGACTGTTAGCAATGCTGGGGTTTGGTTCTGGAAGGGGCCTGCTATGGGGGAGACGAAATATTCCTCTGCCAGCCGAGTCGCAGTTGCTCCAAATAAGCAAATTCCATCATTCAGCCCCAAAATCGCCAGCCTGCAAACACAGGCGTTACTTGTGCCCTGCCGCGTACCCGCCTCCCACCCACCGGCTGTCTCGCTGGTGCATCTCCCATGCTGAGCCTGCTTCAGCAAAAGGATGCTTTTCCTCCACGAGAGCTTCCCCCAAACACCGTCCTCCTCTCTGCTAGAGAATGGTGTCTGAGGATGGATCGCTTTGAAAGCCACTGTTCCCCTGAGCTCTTGTTATCCAGGCTCTTGCTTTCACTCAGGCCCTGAGCGGCCTTTCCTGCTCCATCTGCAAAGGTGGACCCAAGCAAGCGTTGTCAGCAAGTCAGGTTTCTGCCCCATGCTTCGGTTCCCCCATGCCAGAGAGGTTAGGGAAAGTGCAAGGGTTAAGACAGGCTGACTAATGACAATGCTAGGGACAAAAGCAATGGATTTACTAAATGAAGCAGAAATTCCTCCAGTTTTCTTTCCTGCCCTTGCTAGGAAGTATCTTGCCCACTCTCCTCCCAGCTTGGATCCAGAACCATGCAGGAAATAAAACAGTTCAAATGTAGTTTTTCTGGTTGCAATAGTTTCTAACAGGTCAAAACACTCTCTGGCCAGCAGCAGGCACTTCTTCCTCCCCCCACATCTGGTATGTCAGGGGTTTACGAGCCACCCTTGACAGCCTTTTCCTCCCTCTTCTCTTACCCACCTCAGGTTCTCTACCATTAGAAATGCCTTGCCCTCTTACCACCAGCCTCCTCCCAGATGTGGCTGGGGCAGAACAAAAGACCAGCTAATATCCATAGGGAATTCCTGCATTCCCTCTGACTCATTTTCCCAGGGCTCTCTGAAATCACCTTGCCAACCTGTGCGGCCCTCACAGGCCATCAAGTCTTTCCAAGTACTTGCAGGAGAAGAACTGGAAAGTTCATTTTAAAGGAGAAGCAGTGGGATGTGCACTCCCTGTGTGCTTCTTCCTCTGCAAAAGAAGCCATATGGCAGTGCTTAACTGCACTTACTGTGCTGGAATTACTTGGCCTTCTGGCTTTCTTCTCCAAGACTGCCCAACTGTGCAATTACCACCAAGCTGCCACCTGCCTGCCTGGCAAGCACTGTCCCAATCCCTGGGCTTGGAATTACTGCAGGCAGCTCCATTCCCGGGTGGCTGCAGCCTGAGAGTGCTGCCTTCATCTCACCTCAGGTACTCCTGATCTCACCCCTGTCTGCATTAACTCCTTCAATCTTTAAGCTCATCTGGTGTCCCTGAGGATCCTAGATCCCAAGGCAGATAAATGTAGCCACAGTGTGCTGAAGTGCTGCTTGGGCTGAACCAGGGCTCAGCACCTCACTGCTAACAGGCCACGCTGGAGGTTTGAGGCGAGGGTAACTCCTAGGGCAGAAGCCAGATAGTTTCACAGTGACAATCACCAGAAAGCTTAGGAATGTTTTGCAGATCCTTTTCAACCTGCTACACCTTGGATTTATAGTGGTCTGGCTCTATATGACCTTCCAAAGAGCCACCAGGCAGGCGTGTTGCTGCTGGTACCCTCCAAGCCCCAGGCTCCTGGATAAGCTGTTCTGTAAAGCAGCAGTTGGGGCCAGCTGCTTCTCCTCCATCTTGGACCCCATGGTGCTTACCAGTACTCTTGTTGTGTACCATTTGGGAAAGATTTTTCCCTCTGTCTTGAGGGAAGTCACAGGTAGAAAAAGCCAAAACAAAAAGCCAACAAACCTGATTGAGTTTAGGGGAACACTGACGTCTGTCGCTTCCACATCACCCTGTGCCATGCCTGATGCCTGCACCTTAACTCAAACCATGCCAGCTCTGCCATAAAGGCTTCCTGTGGGAAGAAATAATGACTTGAGAAGACATCCCTTCTTGGAGCAAGAAACATTCCTTTTGAACACAAGTCAGTGCTAGCCGTGAGATTCTGGTGCTCGGGGCTTGTCCTGTGTGCCAGGACCGTGCCAGAGTCTGCCACTGAGTGCTCCCCATCCCCAGAACCAGCAGAACCATGTGAAGAGCAGCTAGATCCAACCACATTCTCAGACCCTAATAGCTGGAAACTGCAGGGAAGGAGAGCCTGATCTGCTCTGAAAAGAAATGCAAAACCAGAAAACATCTGAAGGGAAGCCCAGCAGTTGTTATATCACAACAGCAGGATTCTGCCTTATGATCCACAACAGTGTGAATGATAAAATCCAGGTCTCTGCTTTCCTATCAAAGAGAAGACAGCCGGGAGGCTATTCAACATTAGAACCCAAGCTGGGAACAGGGTCTGGGACCCTTCTGCTGTGCTGGGGGGAGCAGCAGGAGAAAACTAAATGGTATCTACTGGAAATACAGATTTTACATGGCTGAGTTAAACAGATTTAATATATAAAACCCCCCATGTTTGGTATTAAACTCACTATAGTTGGCAGGTGAAGCTCACTTCAGTCATAGGAAAGAAGATCCACTGTGGGTTCACCTGCAGCTTAAAGAGATCACTTTACAAGTTAAGCCAGGTCCACTGTCCTAGGGCAGCCAGCCCTTGATTACCACACGGTGGATTGCACAAGCCTGACGAGACTGGGGTTGTTTGGCTCTGGGTGCAGCCGTGGCAGGCCTGGCTCTGCCTCCGTGTCTGACGCATCCTCTCCAGGGCTGGCAGCCAAGCCCTGGTGCCCCTGGTGATAACACAGGCTGGACCTGGCAGAGAGGGGAGAGAAGAGCAGCAGCTCAAGCACCAGCTCAGCTGTTCACACACTGCCTCCAGCACCATTCACCCTGCATAATACCCCGGCTGCAAGCTGACACAAGCTTAGCTGGAGAGGAGGATGTGCTAGCTTGGATTCATCTGGCTCCACACAGAGGGACCAGAAGCGTGCTCTAGGCAGCTCCAGCACAGCACACTGCCTTTTTCCTGGGCTTTGCTTGTGTCATTTGATTATTAGGACCCATAACTCCTGCTCCAGACTTGCAGAGGGGTTACACACAGTCAGAGCACCCGAAGGCAAAGGAATTGCTGCTACCACAGCGCCAGGCCCTCCAAAGAGGTGGCATTTCAGTCACGTTGTGGAGAACGTCTGCCAAACACCATGCCCCAGGGGCAGGGGCTGGTTCAGAGACAATGCAAAAAGAGCACCCATTAATTCCACTTGCTTTGCAAAAAAGATGTATTTTTAGTGCTTGTGAGCAGTGCCAGATTGGCAGCGTTATAAATAGAAGGCTTGTATTTATCCTACTGTCTAGGTACCGCAGTGCTAAGTCAGTTTTACGACCTGAATAAATCCAGATTAGATTCTCTCAAGGATGTGTCACCATAGAAATAACATTTCCTCTTTGCATTCATATACATGGCTAAGGAGGAGGGATTATGGCAAAGGAGAGGGGGAGTGTGCTGCCCTCATAAGCCAGCCTGGTGCTTTCTGATCTGCCTTGATGCGATACAGGCTGACATTCAAACAAGATTAGGGGTCCCAGCTTCAGGTCTCCAAGTCTTATTTATGGTGATTCCATACCTTGCATTTTGGGCTGAAAAGCCTACGGCAACACTGGCAGGTGAGGCTCTGCCTCAACCTAGGACAGGGAGCATCATACTGTGCCCCTGGATTACGGCCAGAGCTCAGTTGGCTGATGAAGTTACAGGGTCCTTGCTGCCACTGGCTGTACCCACAGTGACAAAACACCAGAGTAGGATGAAGAAAGAGCTTTGCTGCTCTGCAAAAGTGGAAGAAAGGGAGACAGAAGGCAAAAAGAGACCTATTTGGTAGGATAACTTACAGGCTATTGCTCAGGTGTTGCTTTTCTATCAAGCTGACTGGCAATAAGTATTAAAACTAAAGAAAAATCCTTCCCCTCTTAAAAGAAAACAGACAGAAGGTAACTCCCCCCTCCAATTCCCTTCCTCTTTTCCTTGCACCAACTGATGCTGCTTCCTCTAATCTGTGGCAACATGTCAATTCCCAGCACAACAAGCTTTTCCCAGTGGTCACACACCTCCCTCTTTGAAGAGGCTGTGCTGCTCCCAGCGCCAGGGGATGCTGAACAGCTCAGCAAATACACCTCCTGCAAATCCCAGCCCTTCAGGATGCCTGCTCCCAAAAGTGCCGTCTCACTTCTTATGCTCCCATTTGAGCCTGTGTCCCCCTGCAAAAACTCACACGTGCTACATTGCCTGAAGACTGACTGTGCTTCCTCTAGGCTCTTCTCTGCTGTCTGTGGCTACCAGGCAGGAAAAGGCAAGGGGAAAGGATTGGTAGCTTTCAGTTACCCTGAGATTACTTAGTTCCCTATCTGGGAAGCAGCCTGTGAGGCTGCTTTGGTCTCTGCAGTCTCCGTTGGGATCCCAGAGAGCAGATACACTGGGAAGCCAAACGTATCAAAGAGCATATGAATGACAGCAGCTCTAGGGTTTTGATCCTTTCACTCTCTGTGAGGTTTTTATAGTTCCAAAAGCAGGAAGCCTGCATGAGTACAAGCTGCTTGGCTTCAGATGCAACGTTTTGTCTGGTCAGCTGCTTGGCAGGAGGGAGGGTGCTGGCTTTGGATGAACCACACTGCCTGCCTGCCCTAAGCTTGCTTCTCCTCCTCATGCCAGAAAGGGGGTCTGGAGGGCAGGCAAGTGGAAAGGGGGTGCTTCAAGCTCACTGGAGCCCACCAAAAGTATGAAAAGATGATTGTGGAGAGAACCAAAGAATCACAGAATCGACCAGGTTGGAAAAGACCTTTAAGCTCATCCAGTCCAACCATTCCCAGCACTGCCAAGGCCACCACTAACCCATGGCACTGAGGGCCTCGGCTACACGGGGTGTGAACACTTGCAGGGACGGTGACTCCAGCACTGCCCTGGGCAGCCTGTTCCAATGCCTGAGCACCCTCTGGGGAAGGAATTGTTCCTCATCTCCATCTAAACCTCCCCTGGGGCAGCTTGAGGCCGTTTCCTCTTGTCCCATCCCTTGTTCCCTGGGAGCAGAGACCAGCCCCCTCCTGGCTCCAGCCTCCTGTCAGGCAGTTGCAGAGAGCGATAAGGGCCCCCCTGAGCCTTCTCTTCTCCAGACTAACCCCCCCCAGGTCCCTCAGCCGTTCCTCATCACACTTGTGCTCCAGGCCCTTCAATCCTTACCAATTTGCTCAGACAGGCTCAATACCTGGGTCTGGAAGAGCTGCTGGAGAAGACTGAAGGATTGGCTGGTCTTGTGTGTGTGGGAATGGAAGGAAAATACAAAATAAGTCAGGGTGTGAGGAGATGGGAATCTAAAATAATAACAGTAAAATAAAAAGGAATCAAATGTACTTGCGCACAGCAAGATGAGAAAAACTAAACCAAGCCTCAGTGGGAGTGTTATTTGCTTGACGTTGCTGTCTGACTTGAGACTCACGTGCCTGAGCACTAAACCCGCCATGGAGTCATCAGAGAGTTGCAAAGCCAGTCTGCACTGCTAAACGAGGCTGTCGGTGAACTTCCCAGTGTTCCCAAGTGGCACTGCTTAACTCACGTGCCAGGCTGGTGTGAGAGTTAGTCACGATTGCTTAAGGCATGGAGGCACCAGAGCTCCCTGGAGGATGACGATCCCATTTCACGGCAGCTCTTGAGGTTTCAAAATGAGTTTCCTCTGCCTGAAATGAAAGCAGCAGAGAATCATAGAGCCATGGAAGAGTTTGGGTGGAAGGGACCTTAAAGCTCATCCAGTTCCAACCCCCTGCCACAGGCAGGGACACCTTCCACTAGAGCAGGTTGCTTCAAGCCCCTGTGTCCAACCTGGCCTTGAACACTGCCAGGGATGGGGCAGCCACAGCTTCTCTGGGAAAAGTCTGTGCCAGCACCTCAGCACCCTCACAGGGAAGAGCTTCTGCCTAAGAGCTCATCTCAGTCTCCCCTCTGGCAGGTTAAAGCCATTCCCCTTGGCCTGTCCCTACAGGCCCCGATGAAGGGACCCTCTCAGATGTTCTCCCGAAAAAAAGGGGGAAAAAAAAAAGGGAATTTTGTTGCAGTGTCTATTTTGGGATTAAAAACTGAAGCCTTTTCAGGACAGAGGGGACATTGTACTGCACAAGGCACTGGCTGGGAGGGTGAGACACCCTGGAGGCATGGGAGCAGTTTGCTACCCCAGTAAGTGTGAACACACCAAGCTCAGCAGGAACACTCCTGTGGCTACACGGAGCCAGAGACACAGCACAAGGTTTGACACGTAGCTCCTCCATGCTTCTTACTTGGAAAGGGAAGAAGTGGAATGAAGAGTTGAAGTCACCCAAATACAGCTATTAAGGATTTGGCAGGAATACCGGGCATCCTGTGGCTTGCTAGCACCCTCATCTGGTCTGTCATCACTGTCAAAACCCTTCCAAGCCAAAGCTGCCTCCTAGCTTGTGCCTTGAACGTCCTTGCTCTTGCCTCCCCTGCCTGCAGACAGCTCTCCTCTGCTCCTGACATGAAGAGCCTCTGGCTGGGGGATACAGAAGCAAGTCTGTCATTCATTGCCCATGAACTCTGCCTTGTGCCTGCAGTGGTCTCCTGGACAGCAGGAAGCCCCAGCTCCTGACAGCGGGCAGTAAATCCATCCGGGGGGTCCGGACCATACTGTGTCCATCCAAGGCCAAGCAGCGCACTCAGCAGTGCCTGTGCCTCTGGTTCCTGCTCCCCCCTGCACAGAGCAGAGCTCTCAGACACATGCCAGAGGAGTTGCAAACAGGCTGGAAACCTGTCAGCAAGCTGATGGTGTTGGCTTCACTTGGATCTCTTCATAAGATGCCAGCTCAGCTAGACAGGAGGCTGCTCTCTTATTGAGTTAATAATTCAAGTGAAAGGCATCTTCTGGAAAGCCCATTTTGTCTCATTTACCAAATGAGGTTACAACATTCAGAGGTTTGCCTAAAGATTCACACCATGCTGCTCGCAGCAGTATCAGCGCCTAGATGGAGTCAGGAGTGGATGGAAGGTCTTGCTGAAGAGCCATTCACTCCCCACCTATGCATGACGGTAAAACAAGCTGCATGTAGAAAGGCAGCTGCTTCCCTCCTGCCATGCCCAGCAGCTCATGGCATGAAGCCTCTGTGATCCTGTGTTCAGTGTTCTCCAGGGTTAATCCCCTCCAAGAGGGAGCTGGGGCTCTGCTCCACCAGTCCATTATCACTGGGGCTGAGGACCAGGAATCAGAGGAATGAAGCACATAACCCATGGTTCTGGCTGTGAGACTTCTTCGTGCTTTCCTTTTCAGTGCAGAAGGAAGCTGAAGGGAAAAGTGCTCATGTGCCTTTTCTAAATGAGAAGCAGGGAGAGGGACTGGGAACACTGTGGTTCTGAAGATTCAGCCTCCCATATGATTGCTGGGCAAGTAGTGCCAGATAAATGTGCTCCTGTTAAATGTGGCACTTGCTGTGCCCCGCAGGAAGATGTGCACTGTGCTCACAGCCCCGCAGTGTGCTCTGGAGGCGGTCACAGCCTTGGATGAAGCAGTTCCATTACAAGATGCTGCAGGGTTAAGGCTGAAACATTCTGTGCTCAGATGGTGGCTCAGGCGTGATGGGCTGCTGCCAAGGCAGGGAAGGACATTGAATCACAGAGTCATAGAATCAAGTAGGTTGGAAAAGACCTTTAAGCTCATCCAGTCCAACCATTCCCAGCACTGCCAAGGCCACCACTAACCCATGGCACTGAGGGCCTCGGCTACACGGGGTGTGAACACTTGCAGGGACGGTGACTCCAGCACTGCCCTGGGCAGCCTGTTCCAATGCCTGAGCACCCTCTGGGGAAGGAATTGTTCCTCAGCTCCATCTAAACCTGCCCTGGTGCAGCTTGAGGCCATTTCCTCTTGTCCCATCCCTTGTTCCTTGGGAGCAGAGACCAGCCCCCTCCTGGCTCCATCCTCCTGTCAGGCAGTTGCAGAGAGCGAGAAGGTCCCCCCTGAGCCTTCTCTTCTCCAGACTAAACCCCCCCCCAGGTCCCTCAGCCCTTCCTCATCACACTTGTGCTCCAGGCCCTTCACTGGCATCTGAGGAGCTTCCTGCTTATCAGAAGCTTTGCTTAAGTCAGAGGCAGCCCTGCGCCCAAGTTTCAGAACAGCATTGCCTCCTTCCATCTGGAAAACACTCTTTTTCTCTGCTAGCTCTCCCATTGCTCTACAAACTAGCTGCAAAGGGACTCCTCCTGCTCCTAGTTGTCATCATCCAAGCCAAACTCATCGAGCAAATTCTGGCCAGCACAAAACAAAGACGTGGTCTAGCCCCAGCTCCTCAGCCAGGGTAAGTCAGGAGAGCTTAATTGACATGAAAGCATTGGAAAGACAACTCCTCTCCAGTCCTGTGCTTCCCACACAATGGCCATGCACTGGTTTAGGCAGAGACAGAAGAGCTTACAGCTTAGAAGAGCACCTCATCCCACAGAGCCTTAATTGCACTCACAGGACCATCCCTCCAGAATGCTGAGGCAAATCCTCCAACCCATGAGATGCAACACGACAACACTGAGTTTAGAGCAGAAGGAACATGGGGTCCATCTTTGTTTTCTCATCTAAAATCTTTGAAGATGAGCTTAAGTCATCTCTCAAGTTGACCACAGGTTATTTTCTTCCCTAGAAGCAAATTGCCCGACAGCCTTTTGCCACTGATATTCCTGGTACAAAATGCACATTGAGGCTCTGTGCCCTGCTGCAGAGCAGCTCCTCAGAGCACAGCACAGCCCTGACAGCCCTTTACACTGCTAATGAACACTGAACCCCAGCCCACATCCCAGGACAGGAGCCTCTGCTGGGAACGGCACCAGGACCTACAGCCAGCATCAAGCACTTTCGATTCCTCCCTCCAAAAATCATGGAATCCCAGCCTGATTTGGGTTGAGGGGACCTTAAAGCTCATCCAGTCCCAACCCCTGCCATGGGCAGGGACACCTTCCACTAGAGCAGGTTGCTCCAAGCCCCTGTGTCCAACCTGCCCTTGAACACTGCCAGGGACTTCGTGCCCTGTTTCTGGTCCTCAGACAGGAGAGATGGCCTCAGTACTGCGCAGAAGCTGGGGACCTGCCGCAGGTTCAGGGGTCCAGCACTGTGGTGGGTGAATGCTCTGCTCAGACATCACCCCCCTGCCCTCCAGCCTTGTAAGAAAGTGCTGATTCTGGTCCCCCCATCTCCATCCTTTGGCAGGTCTCCACCAAGAGCTGCAGTTGAGCACAACGAAACTGAAGCAGCCCCAAGAGTGTGCAGTTTATGTATTTCTAGATCATTAAGCCTTCTCCTAGCGACAGTGTTTAAAAGGCACAATGACGTCTCATTCCCCTCCCACTCCCCCCCTTGCTGTTTGGCTCTTGAAAATTAAAAGATAAGCTTTGTAAATCTCCCAGAGAAGAGGGAACTGTCACTTCAGCTTTAGGAGAAAAGCCAGCAAAGAAACAAAACGCTGCTTTTGGCAGAGGAGAAAGAAAATCCATTCTGAAAGGCTTAGAGACAAAGGCTCTCAACACAATTAAAGGCAAACCTAAGGCTTTGAAAGCAGAGGGCATGACACTGGAATACACACACGAGGTAGAGATGAAAGCCTCCATTGTGGCACTCTGGAAATAAAAGAAGTTTCAATGGCTGCATTTGCCTAAACCAAAGGAGATGAGAAGCTTTCTGGAGGAGGGCTGGACTCTTCCCATGTGTTTGCACAATGCCAAGAGCTGCTGGGCTCAGTCTTAATTAGGACCCTGGGGCAGTACTAGAATAGTTTGGGGAGAGAGGGTCACGACATTCAGGAAGGGGAAAGAAAACAGGGCTCCGATATTTTCTGTGGGAACTTTTCCACCTGAGCAGCCGAAAATCTTCCTTTCCAGCCTGTTGAGCTGAAGCAAAAGGTGTTTTGACTTGTCATTGCCAAGGTGTGTGTTTCGCACAAGAGCTTGCTGAGGATGCGGCGCTGCATTGCAGGCATCAGGTGCCTTTCAGCCCAGCAATGGCCTGAAGAGGTACCTGCCTCTAGAAAGCACTGAGCAGAGTAGTCCTGACTCTAAGCTAAGAGCGCCACAGCCAAGGAGAACCCATGTCCAGGAGGTCAGAAACACACTGTTGTTGGAGTGCTTTGCTCCTAACAGCTAGTAAAAACTGCCCCTTGCTCTCAAACCCTGTGTCTCCAACCAGCAGTGCCATGAGCCAAACATTCACCACAAGATGCTCCCAACCAGTGTGCAAACACCAAAGGCTGTCAATCATGAAAGCCTGCACTGGTAAGAGACCACCACCATTCAGTAAACCACAGTTTGGCCATCCATTCCCTGCTGCAACTGCCCAAAGCCAGCTCTGGCTTGACCCTAGGTAGCTGCACCATGCTGGAAAGGGGATGACTTCTGCTATGTTATCTATCATGTTCTCAATATAAGGAGGACATGGAGCTGCTGGAGCAAGGCCAGAGGAGGCCACAAGGGCTGGAGCACCTCCTGTATGGAGACAGGCTGAGAACATTGGGGCTGTTCAGCCTGGAGAAGAGAAGCTGCGTGGAGACCTCAGAGCAGCTTCCAGTGTCTGAAGGGGGCTACAAGGATGCTGGAGAGGGGCTCTTCATCAGGGACTGGAGTGATAGGACAAGAGGTGATGGGTTCAAACTGAAACAGGGGAAGTTCAGGTTAGATCTAAGGCAGAAGCTCTTCCCTGTGAGGGTGCTGAGGCGCTGGCACAGACTTTTCCCAGAGAAGCTGTGGCTGCCCCATCCCTGGCAGTGTTCAAGGCCAGGTTGGACGCAGGGGCTTGGAGCAACCTGCTCTAGTGGAAGGTGTCCCTGTTTTCTGACAAGCAAAGAAAAGGAAGCTCTGTGGACAGTTTTAGCTTCTTTCTTCTGTATGTTTTCCATTGGTTGGTTTTGTCACCAAGGAGACTGAATTCCTACACATAAATCCATGCTTCTGTGCCAATGGCCATCACAGCATCATTACATAAGGCACACGTGCTTTAAGCTATAGCTTTACTCACTGTATGGAGGATTTTCTGGGCTGTTATGTCCATCCAATGTCCTTTAGGTCTGCTCGAAGCCCACATCCCCAGTATTGTGGCGAGAAGTCACCTTGAACCTGAAGTTTCTTGCATGTTCCTCATACCCATGTAGACAGTCCTGCATAAAACACATTAGAGAAAGGAAAAGAAACTCTGGTGTGCAACGGGGGCTGAGGCACAGATTCATTCAGAAAACACCAATGACCCCAGAGCACTTGGGTTCCCATGCTCAGCAAAGGAACAGCTCTCTGTACACCCCAATCCTGCTCTCTCCCTGACTTTTTTCCCTCCCCCCTCTCAAAACCACTCCTAAGAGTGAGATCAGTTTTCAAAGCACTGAGCAGCAGCACCATTTGATGGTGTTAATGGGAATTCTGTGCCCGGGATGCCTTTCAGGAGAGCGCACTTGCTGAGTTTATAGCGAGTCCCCCAGGACACAGCCTGTCTCACGTTGTTTGTGCGATGCCTGTCACACTGGCCTCCATCTCCATAGCAATCCATGGAAGCAAATACCTGACTGGAAAATGTGAGGCAGAGCTCCTCCTGCTCATCTCAGTGAGACAATGATATGGACTGGGCAAGGCAATGTCCTCTGTGGGCTGCTCAACTCATCTGGGGCAATGAAGCAGATAACTGTGTCATAGAATCCCAGAATCCCAGGCTGGTCTGTGTTGGAAGGGACCTTAAAGCTCATCCAGTCCCAACCCCTGCCACAGGCAGGGACACTTTCCGCTAGAGCAGGTTGCTCCAAGCCCCTGTGTCCAACCTGGCCTTGAACACTGCCAGGGATGGGG
Organism: Strigops habroptila; assembly: GCF_004027225.2. Lineage (NCBI taxonomy): Eukaryota > Metazoa > Chordata > Aves > Psittaciformes > Psittacidae > Strigops > Strigops habroptila. The sequence continues at coordinate 5,696,550 of NC_044281.2, forward strand.
CAGCCACAGCTCCTCTGGGCACCCTGTGCCAGCGCCTCAGCACCCTCACAGGGAAGAGCTTTTGCCTCAGAGCTCATCTCAATCTCCCCTCTGGCAGGTTAAAGCCATTCCCCTTGGCCTGTCCCTACAAAACCTTGTAAAATGTCCCTTTGTATTTAATAGCAGCCTTTGGAACAAGAAGCTAAATCTTGCCAACAGATCTGTAGAAGAGATCAGGGAATATCAATCCAGGTGGGTATCATGAGATTCAATTTGTACTTTTGGTACCAGAACCTCAGTGATTTATCCATGCGACAAGAAACCCTTGAAGTTTTGCCTCTCACATTTTCTTGTAAAGCAACCTAGAAAACCATCCAGCTTCAGTTGCTACAAGCGGGTGCAAATCTAATTCCTCAAAGCCAGAACTGGGTATCCAGTGTGATCAATGGCCAGGGGTCAGAGATTCCATAATGGCTTTCCCAGCTGTGAAATCCCAGTGCAAGGCAAACCAACACCAGGCCACTTACATAAACGGTTACCTAATGCTGTGGCTTCCTAAATCTGCATCACAGGGAACTGAGATGCAGCAGAGTCAGCTCCAGTAACACGTTGTGGAAGACACGTGAAGAGGAATTCAGAATCCTGAATGCTGAAGACACCAGAGGTGAAGGTGCTGCCTCTCTGAGCACCCACAAACAGGCCCAAAGGAGCAGCCATGAGGAGGCCAGGCAGTGAGCTGGGGTGCTATTCAGTACACAGACGCCCCCCTGTACACTTCTTACTGTCTCTAGAGTTGACCTACCAACCTTTCAAAACACAGTCTGAACACATCTCCAAGGCTGGTTTCTGACATCAGCCCCACACTGTCCTTTTCTAGAACCAACAAAAACCCTGGTTCTCAAAGCAACAGCTGCTTTACATGATCTCATTTTCAAGCCAGCTCCTTAACAGATACTCCCCTCCCCTCCTCCCCACTAATTTTAGCTGTGTTACTGTTCCATCTGGTCCCCCTGTGCTTGGAGGAGTGCCAGTACCTCCTAGGAAAAACAAAAAGCTCTCTTTGGTTTGGGATTGTTGGGATAACGTGAGCAGGAGCGGCAGCATCTGCATCCATTTCCAGTTCCGGTTCTGGACCATGCCAGGAAGCTTCGAGCAGCTCTGAGGCTGAGCTCTTCCCCTGGTGGCAGCGTGGCACGGATGAGGCAACTGCATGTTGTGTCTGAGCATGTTTTCCCCATGGGCGAGTCTGAGGTACGGGGAGGGGCTGATGTCTACAGCAAAGATAGAACTAAATCACAGAAACATAGATTGGTTTGGGTTGGAAAGGACCTTAAGCTCATCCAGTTCCAACCCCCTGCCAGGGGCAGAGACACCTCACACTAGACCATGTCATCCAAGGCTCTGTCCAACCTGAACACTGCCAGGGATGAAGCATTTATCACTTCTCTGGGCACCCTGTGCCAGCGCCTCAGCACCCTCACAGGGAAGAACTTCTACCTTAGATCTAACCTGAACTTCCCCTGTTTTTCTGTTCCTAAATCATGTAGTACATGAGCAGAGACCCCCCTTCCAGTAACTGCTACTATGGGGAATCAACAAGAGTTAGAAACTTACTTTTCAGAGCAGTCAGACCAGACGAGCATCCTGGGAACCATCAGGAAGCCTGCTCCAGGATGAAGTAAAGGCTCTTGGGCATTTTGCATTGTTGCTGGTACATCCGAGGAAAAGTTCCTTTGTTTTAAGGACAATAGCTTGCTTGCCTCCAGGGATCCCAGTGTGGGCTCCTTTCTTGCCTGTGTTACAGCTCAGGAATGAAAAACAAAGAAGGAATTGAGGAAAGCAGCTACAAGTGACCCCAGGAAAGGGTGGGTTTGTGCTCCCCTGAGCAGAGGCTTTGTGAGGGCAATGAGGGAGGTGTGAGGTTCTGAAAAGGGGGCTTTTCCCTATTGATATCAGCCACCCCTTCTAACCTGCACGGGTCCAGCCTGCCTGGTAGAGACCTACTGCATATTAGTTCCCTGGGATGCAGATACAAGAAGACACAGCATTAGGTAACCACCTATATAAGTGACCTGACGTTAGTTTGCCTTGCATTGGGATTTCACAGCTGGGAAAGCCATTATGGAATCTTTGGCCACACTGGATACCCCGTTCTGGCTTTGAGGAATTAGATTTGCACCTGCTTGTAGCAACTGAAGCTGGATGGTTTTCTAGGTTGCTTTACAAGAGGCAAAACTTGAAGGGTCTTGGTGTGTGGAGCTGCCCTGGTACCCTATGGTAGGTGTGAGTTTACTTGTTCACAGGCTACAGCTTGATGAGACCCATATGGCCAGGGCTGCAGGACCATCCCAGGGAGCTGCAGCCCTGGAAGCAGCTGTGAGGCAGCTCAGCTCGGCTCTCCTCTGCTCCTACAAGTGGCTGGCTGCATCCAGCTCCTGTCCTGAGCTGCCTAATCAGAAGAGACAGCAAAGAGACTCACACTGCTAGGAATCGTTCTGAGCATGGCCATACCTGCAAGGGAAGCAGCTTGGAGCTCCAGTAAGGAAGGGGATGTCCTGGAAGGTGAGGAGGCAGCTGGCTTATGCCTGTGCTACAGTGCCTTCCCAAGGGACATCTCCTGCAGCAAGTGATTTCCTCATTGAGATCAGGTCTCAGGTTCATTCAAAAGCAGAAGGGAGCCCAGGGACTTCCTAAGACGAGCAAAGAAAAGGGTTATCTTGTGCTTGGGTGTTTCCAGTGACATAAATTAGTCTTTCTTTAAAAGCAATATCCACCCAGCCTTTCCCCACTCACATTTTTAGGTCCAGTTTAAAGGGATTCATAGAATCCCAGACTGGTTTGGGTTGGAAGGGACCTTAAAGCTCATCCAGTTCCAACCCCCTGCCACGGGCAGGGACACCTTCCACTAGAGCAGGCTCACAGTGAAAAACCCATGGCTTGGGAAGCATCTAGCAGGCTCCTTGCCCTGTCCTTTGCTCACCTCCAGTGTGTGCCCACGAGCAAGAGGGATGCAGGATGCCTCTGTGCCACTCTGTGCCAGCCCAGCTTCCTCAGGAACAGGATTCACTTGATTATTCAGCAGTTGGACAACAAAACTGCTGAACTTGTTGTGAACGAACTATTCCTTGAGGTTTTTGGCTCAACTGAGCTGTAAAGTGACTGCAGCCGGGCTGCAGGGAAGGTTTTAGTGCAGGGACTTGAGAGAGGGAATTCAGATGAGCAGTCAAGGCTTCTTACAAAGGGCAGATGAAAGCAAACTCACTAGTTAGAGAAATGAAGCTCCTGATGCAATGCAACCGTAGGGATGCTTGAAAGAGGGAGAGATTATCTCAGGAAGCAAGAATGGAGGAGCTTAGCCTGAGTATACATAGTTGGATGAAACATGACAGAGGGAAATGAAGGGTTATAGGTGCAAAATCTAGTTGGCATGGTGAGAAGATCCACAGCTCCAGATACTAAATTCATGCTCCAGTCTCAACAGCCAGACCCACAGCCTGCTGAAGGGAACAAAGAGGTTCGTACTCACTTCCACAAGCCTTGGATCAGAGATGAAATTTTAACAGCCCTTTACACCACTGATAATTGTCCATGGGAGTCACTGAAATGAATTAGGAAGCTTTAGTTATGTTGCTTTTCTCCAAGAGAGAGGAAAAGCATCTGCCTAGCTTGGGGGTCCTGTGTCCTTCATTGCCGGCAGTCTGGTTTAGCTGAGTTCAACACACAAATCATATCTGATCAACCATGCTGCTGTAACCTGGAGCTCTGCTTCACCCCACAAGTGTGCTCCTTCACACCCAATGCATCCCTTAAATCCATCAGGACAGAGCTATTTTCCCAGTGCCAATGCTTTTGCCTTTAGTTCACATGCACAGTGAAGCTCAACCAGCAGAGCTTCCACGGCTGACAGCAGTCACAGAGGCTGTTACACTCCACCTGCTTCCCTAATAACCCCTCCAAGCAGTTATTTCTGAGGACTTTTGCCTTGGACTGTTGTATTTCTTTAATATATGTATTCCTCCATCACCTCGATTGCTGCAAGACCTGCCTTCTTCTTTTGCATCTTGTCTCAGGCATGTCTGCTCATGCAGAGGCTTTAGAGAGGCTGGCGTGTCTGCAGCAGACTCACCCTTTCCCTCAGTACCCTCACCCAAGGACATGGCAGAGAGTAACTGGATTTGGTTACACACAGGACATGGTAGAGGTGTTGTTTCAGCCAGGTAACAGACTTACCATGGACCTAGAGGAGGCCCCAGAGCTGCTGCGAGGGCTAGAGCAGCTCTGCTCTGGAGCCAGGCTGAGAGAGCTGGGCTGGGGCAGCCTGGAGAAGAGAAGGCTCCTGAAGGGGAGACCTTAGAGCAGCTCCAGTGCCTAAAGGGGCTCCAGGAAACCTGGAGAGGGGCTTTGGACAAGGGCCTGTAGGGACAGGACAAGGGGAATGGCTTGAACCTGCCAGAGGGGAGACTGAGATAAGCTCTTAGGCAGAAGCTCTTCCCTGTGAGGGTGCTGAGGCGCTGGCACAGACTTTTCCCAGAGAAGCTGTGGCTGCCCCATCCCTGGCAGTGTTCAAGGCCAGGTTGGACACAGGGGCTTGGAGCAACCTGCTCTAGTGGAAGGTGTCCCTGCCCGTGGCAGGGGGTTGGAACTGGATGAGCTTTAAGGTCCCTTCAACCCAAACTCATTCCATGATCCTATGCCTACCAGGATGCTGGCTGGCTCTGCAGAGCAGATCACACTGCCTGTGTGCAGACAGCACTGGTTCAAGATGCTGGAAGCAACTCAGCTGCTTCCCCTTTTATGCTTAGAAGCTAACTTAAAATTATATCTTTGCTCCTGTCAAACTCTCTTTTCTCCTCCCTCTGCCCTTCTCAGCTGGTATCTGGCACATTTCATCTTTCTCTCATCAAGGTCCCTCGTTTATCCTTTGCCAGCTGCTGTGACCTGTCCTTTGTGGTATTTCTGGGTGTTATTTATGTGCCCAAGTGCTCCCTCCTTGACTCACCTTGCAGGGAGGATTGATCCTTCTTTTCTACCATCTCCACAAGTCAAACCTTGACAGAGGCCATGAGAGGAGGAGCAGAGCTGAGAGCATCTCCTGCACACACAGCGGTGCAGGGGGCTCCCAGGGGGATAGCATGACAGCTACCCCCAGCAAGGAGCAGCAATGAGTCCTGCTCGGGCTCTTGTTGGTTCTGCAGCTTCTCTGGACTGCAAATAGCATTGAAATCTGAAATGTGTGCAGCATACAGGCACGTTCCTGCACCCATCCCTTGTATGGAGGGTTGCGGTTGCCTTGCACTCCTGGCAGCTCCTTACAGACAAGCTTAGCTCTTGGTCCAGTCTTTGACAGCATCAGCCCTTGGCTTGCTAGATCACAATGTCATTATTCCAAGTCCCTGTTGCTGACATCTCACCCAAAAGCATAGACCTGCACTGCACTCATCCAAACAACATTTTAGCCTTCCTATGATCCATGCCCAGCATCCACATGAACCAGATGCAGGAACGCAGCCCCAGGTCTTCCACATTGAGACATTCAAGCAGCAACGTCAATCAGGGCCACCCTTGCTGCCTGCCTTCTGCTGCTCAGCTGTACAAGCTAGAGCCCTCCTTCCCTTTGAGCCACCTTGGAATGTTACTTCTGCTCCACACAAAGCATGATTCCTTGATGGATTAGTCTGGATCTGTCACACAGCGAGGCAATACAGGAGGCAAACAAAAGGCCAACGCAGTTGTGCAGAGACAGACCCCAGCCTGTGCAGTGGGGAAGTAATCCTTCTTCTCTGTAGGACCCTGATAATTGCATCTGGATTTCATTGAGCTCGTGGCAGACCATTCCCAGAAAGGCTGACAAACCCGAGCAGGCTCAAAGCTGATTAACAACACACAGCCAGGGTCTTGAGGGATTGATTTATGTGGAGGGATTCAGAGAGCTCAATAGGGCTTGCTCAGCCAAGTTATGATTAAAGGAGATAAGAGTATGGAAATACCTGTGGGCTAAAAAACTGATGACCCATCATTGTGGGGCTGCCCAGAGGTTAACTTGAAAGCCTGGAGATAATGAAATATGCAGTGTACGAGGGGGAGCCTGCACCAGGCTCAGCCCTGCTGAGAACTGAACACACATGCAACAGCACTCATGGGACAGAACGTGCCCCCCAGGGGACAAAGCAATAGGGCCAAGATGAGGAGGACCCCTTGGTATGGTCCCAGAAGGGCTGTGTAGCCATGAGAAGCCATTGGGGAGGGAAGGGTTGCCTTTCCCATGGAAGAGTGAGGAGCAGGGCATTGGCTGTCACGCAGCTCTGGGACAGACCATAACACTGGGGCTCTCCTTGCTTCTCCCCTTGGTGTGGTGTCCCCCAGATAAGGCCAGCTGCAGACCGGTGCTGCCTGCTCCACTAGCACCAGCAAGGCTTGAGCTGGCCCAGCAGCAACCGGACGATTCAGTTTGCAAAGTGATTCAGCAACGTATTGATTTAACTCTCTGCAGACAAATGACCGCTCTCTGGGCTCCAGTCTTCTGCATTAATACCTTCATAGATTTACTGTGTAGTGGCTTCACCTCAGCAGAGCGAGGGAAATGAGGGCAGGGATAGGGTGAGGCAGGAGGGGGCTTGGACCCATGAGCCCCATCCCTGGCAGTGTTCAAGGCCAGGTTGGACAGGGCTTTAAGCAACCTGCTCTAGTGGAAGGTGTCCACAGGAGTTTGGAACTGGGTGAACTTTAAGGTCCCTTCCAACCCAAACCATTCTGTGATGAACAGAGCACAGGCTGCAAGGGTTGGGTTTTCTGCAAGCAGGCAGTGAAACAAAGGGTGGTCTTCAATTCGCATTTGCTTAGCATGGTCACAAGAGCAACCCACAGGCTCAGCTTCTGCAGCTCAGAGGAGGATCAGGGACCAGGACTAAATGGTAGCAGACACCAACATGGAGTGCCTGGCGGGCACAGCCAACAGCATCCTATGGGCTGGGTGAGGAACACACCTCACGGGCTGTTGTTCAGCAGCACAAGAACGCTGGCAGAGGGGTTCCTACACTGATGCAGAATGTGTTTTCCTGCACACATACAACCAGCACACAAACCATAAGCCAGGACCTAAGCTGTTATCAGTCATCCCAGCCCTGGAGGAATCCATGCTGGTTTACACCAGGTGAGAGCAGGCACCTCTGAACTGCAGGTATTTCATGACCACGTGGCTGCTGTGACAGTTAAAGATGCCACCTTGCACCACAAGGGATCAGCTGTATCCCAAATCCAAACAGTCTGTATTATTCTCTGCATCAGAAACCTACTGCTTTTCGCTGTGAGCTTTCAGGCACTGTGATTTACCTCTCTCTTGCCTCCTGCCAATCTATAACCAGGACAGTACAAGTGTTCTGCAAGGAATAACTGTCAATAGGATACCATGTAGATGTGATGCATCAGCCCAAACTCCCAGTGCAGCCCTGACTCTCTCTACATAATCACACATACACGTAATTATACACAATTACTCTTCCAAGGAGCCCATTTTCAATGAAAAAAATAGATGTTTGGGGCTTTTTTCAGACTGCTCTTTCCTGGGCTCCCACAAGCCTCTTCTCTCCCTGGGATCAATCCACCTTTATCTCCTCTGCACAATGGAAGGGATCCCAAACTGCTTTTATTTCCCCCCTCAAAACGTGGATCTTCCACAAAACTGAGATGCAGCTGAGACCTTCCAATGTAATAACCTTCCTCTTTCAGCACGCTTATGGGACTAGCTGCTGCCTCATCCCCTGCAGGCCTGGCCATCAAGCAAACAAGCTTTGATGGAAGAATGAGGCAGGAGCTCTATAGCTATAGGGGCTCAAGTCACCTTGAGAGAGGACGAGCTTGCTCCCCACTCTTTCCTTACATTGAACCAAATGTGTTTCCTTGCATCCAGGACAAAGCAACAGCATCCAGCCCCAGTACAAAGAACACTACTTGGAATGTCCCAACCCACGGAGATACTTGTAGCATCTCAAACCTGTTCGAGCCAACCAGCAGGATGGAACATCAGCGTTCTCACCCGTTACTCCAGTCTCCTTCAAGGCTGGTGATGAAGGACCTACCCCACCCCACCGAGTGCAGGTAAAGCACACCGTCACCACACAATTGTCCTGGAGCCACAACAGCACGAAGAGTGCATTTGCTCACAGATTTCCAGGAAATGAGTCCATCAGCACAGGAGAAACACTGGATTGAAAAAGAGAATGGGAGCTTAAAAGATTTCTTTTAAAGTCAACCAACAGAGAGAGGCATCTGAGCTGCAGAAGCTACTCAATCTGCCCTTAGGCTTCAGTAAATGAGTAATTTTCCCTTTCTCTCTCAGTATAAATGTCATTCTTTAGTGACTTCACCTTCCATTGTAGTTTCCCTTTCTCTGCATAGCTGGAAGGTGAAGTGGCAGCTACTGTTAAAAGACAGGGTTTTAACACACTAAAAGGGCTGGTGGTTCCCCACTCAGAGGCTTATTATGGCATTTTCCTCCTGTGTCAGGGGCTGGGAGTGGAAGAATCTTAGAATCATGGAATCAACCAGGTTGGAAAAGACCTTTTAAGCTCATCAAGTCCAACCATTCCCCAGCTCCAAGGCCACCACTAACCCATGGCCTTATCTTCTCTGCTACTTTGGCTGGCAGAATGGGAGGGATGTGGGAGGACCATGCTCCTGCATTTTGCTTTAACACCCCAGCAATTCTCATCAATTCCATCTTGCTGATGCTGGCCTTGTAACCCAAGGGCCAGCTAAAAGATGTCCCATCTAGATTTCAAGCATGTTTGCTTCCAACCCGATAACTTGAATCACAGAATCATAAGATAGTTTGGGTTGGTAGGAACCTTCAAAGGTCACCTAGTGCAACCCCCTTAACTGATGATAACTAGTCTAACCCCCTTAACCTTTCTAGTGAGGGTCAAGTACCAGAGTTGACACAGCCTCCGAGTAGCTCTGCCTGTTGCTGGAGGTGTTAACAGAGGTGCAGAACCCAGCTCTGGGTATTTTATAGCATCACCCCTCTCCTCCATGGCTGAGAGAGGTGTTTGCCTGCACTTTGGCTTCAAGCAGCCTTAATAACACAATAAGCTGATGTGCAAAATGTGCGTCTAATCCAGGACAGTTTTCTCCAGCTGACTTTTAATGCGATGTGGTCTCCCCCCCTGCCAAGCCCCCTTTTAGGTTAACTTTGTTCTCTGCTTGACAGATTGAATCCCTGCACCAAACACATCTGAGAAGCTGCTGCTTTGTGGCAGCAAAGGAAAGGCATCCTAGAGAAACACACTTTCCCCTCCGCATCCATGGTGTCTGCATGCAGAGCACCACCACAGCAGAGAGAGGCAGGGAGAAAGCTGAACCCTTCGCTGGAGGAACCGCTGGGCATTTAATTGCACGCACTGATTCATCCCACGTGCACACAAGCACAGCTCCTGCTTTGATGCACCCGCCCAAGAAAGCAGAGCAGATGTGCCTCACGTTCTGCAACCAGCATCGGGAAGCTATCAACAGCATGAGGCCCACAGGCAGGGAAGCGAGCTGCCTTTGGCTGAGGATGAAGGCACCTTCTTGCTCTGGACAATGACAGCTGGACCCAGCTCATGTTCCCTTCAACTGCTCTGGTCCTTCAGTCCTCGCCTCTCTAGGCACAGCAGAGTCTCACCTGTGCTTGAGCAGCGACTCCTGTTCCTCCTCCCCACTGAGATGAGATTCCCATATTGACTCCCAGCCCAGAGAAGCTGTGGCTGCCCCATCCCTGGCAGTGTTCAAGGCCAGGTTGGACACAGGGGCTTGGAGCAACCTGCTCTAGTGGAAGGTGTCCCTGCCCGTGGCAGGGGTTGGAACTATGACTGACATCGTGTCACAGCCACAGCTCCTCTAGACCCTGCTGGAGGATGCAAGAAATCCTTCCACTACATGGCTATGAGCTAAGGCAAACTCTGCTCCTCCCCATCCATGTTCAGAAGGGAGAGAACTATATTAAGTTTTGCAAGAAGAAGGATATTCCTCTTCCACCCACTACTAAGACACTATTTCAGTATCTGGTAGGGACAACACATGGGATACAGAAATCAATGAAAACTTAAGCTTCCCAAATTTTGTTTTGCTCAAAAAGGCGTTTTCCACAGGGACAAAATTCAGTTAACTCTAGCACAAGGTCTCAAGTACACACAATTTCCCTTCTAATGTTAACCTCCCCTAATTCCATACACACAAGGCTGCAGGCACAGATGAACAGAGGTGGACAGACCCAGCTGCAGGTGCATGAAAAGAATTTCAGAACAATATCCCCCAACGAACTCTGCAGGCTCCCTTTTGCCCATCACATCACCCGAGTGTAGCCTTGCTCCCCATCTCCTGGCTACCCAGCTCACTGCAAGAGCCCCTGCAGGGGATTGATGCAAGAGAAGCAGGAGCTGGCTTTGGAAGCGTATTTCTGACAAGTGACCCACCCTGGTTTCCCCACCAGTAGGTTGTAGTCCACTTGCCCCCTGTAACAGTTAAGGCTGCAAGTTCTCCAAGCCAGCCTACCTGAGCCCTCCACCACCACATCCAGCTGTGGGACCCTCAGTCATGACATGCCCACCTCAGCAGCCAGATGTGCACTGCTCCAACTGCACTGCTGTGGCAGCCCTCCCGGCCTCACAGAGCTCTGTCAGAGTGAAGGAGCAGAGCTTCTCACAGCACCAAGCAGAGGCAAGACGAGATGTTCCAGGAGCTGCCATCGGAGCAGCGAGAAGCTCTCGTGGCTCAGGCACCAGAATGACTTTGAGCTCAAGACCTAGAGCCCATCTGACCTTATCTGCAGTGGATCTGTGGAGAGAAAAACGTGTTTGTACCTCAGAGGAGCAGAGAATAGGGGCTCCATCCTCTCTGTGCAGCCTGCTTGCAGCCTGGCTCTCTTTGAGGCACAAAACACATGGCTGACCTTTGTGCATAAGCATACGGACACCTCTAAAAGTACTATTTGGCCTGGGTTTTGCAAACAGTTGTAGTTACAGCACAAGCTTCATAACAGTTTTCAGTGGGGAGAGAAAATGCCTTGGTAACCTCCAGAGTAATTACAATGTTCAGCTTCCACGTCCTGCTTCCTAAAGGCCAAGGAAATTGCTAGGAGCAATAAATAGCAAAGGGTGGCCTGGGCAGGCTGGTCCCCAGTGCAAAGTCCATCATTTCAAACTGGCAATAAGATGCTAATCTGTCTTTTTTTTAGCACCAAAGAACATGGGTGCATTTGAAGTGGTTTTACTTAAAAGTCCCACACCAAACACAGCCCACTCTTTTCCTCAAGCCAAGATCTTTTGGGTTTGAAGTGTCCCTGAGAAGCTGCCTCCCAGCTTATGGGGTTAGTGGATCACTGGCTATCTCAAGAAGAAAAAGCAATGTCGAGGTCTGAGCTCTCTGTAACTAACCATACACATACAGGATCATCCATGCTATACCTGTACATGCCTTAGTACAAGAGAGCTGCCCAGAAAGCTACAGCTCCAGAGCCCACTTACCTGTAGGTTCCCAGATGCTGCTGAATGTGAACCACCCCTATATAGCTCAATAGAGAAGTAGCTCTCAGGGCATCCCTATTTTACAGAGGATGTGAAGGAATTTCTCCAGCTCTGCCTCACTCCCCCAGTTTCCAGCAGCACACCCTATCCGTAACGTGAGGCTGGTTCCTCAGGAAGAACTAGGAAGCACCAGAGCAGGGACTTCCCCAGCCACAAAACACTCTTTCCCCCCTCATATTGCACCCCTCGGTTCCCGAGCAGGAAGATGAGGAGCCCACATGTGGTTTCCCATAACAAGCCTGGATTTCAGGCTGTGTGCCCTGCAGCAGGTCAGAGAGCCCTGCCACATCTCCTGGTCACACAGCAACTCCCCAGTGCTGACAGGAATGGACTGGGCAATGTGCTTGGTGTTGGGGAAGGATCACACACAGTTGCTGGCAGGTATCCATGTAGAACAGCTACACAATTACTGAACAGGCTGCACTGTACGGCACAGGAGAAATAAAGGAGATTCATGAAGCCATTGGCAGCACAAAGAAAGCACTGACAGATGCGAGGTCAGAATACAGGCCCATGGGGCTTGAACTTCCATTGCAAAGCACCCCTCACCTCTCAGCAAGACAGCAGGACTAGCCAAGCAACTTGCTACCTTTGAGGTTCTCCTGCTTGAAGATGTGGTGGCCATAAGGCTGGTCAGAAAGCAAGTGTTCTTATCTTAAGGAGACATTCTTAAACAGCTTTACTGCCCTGCCACAAGGACTTTTTTCAGAGCACCTCTTTTGGCTGGAAGCAGACGTGAAAACCTGAAGGTTGCTCTTGGTGGCCACCAGCCATTCCTGCCAGAGGTCACAAATATGGGATGTAACAGCGAGCAGCACTTCTTCACAGCTCAATGTAGAGATTTAAGTGATCTGCTGTTAACATCTGACCACCTTCCATTGCATTTTACTCAAGAAGTTTATAACAGTAAACACCTAGTAGTAAACTAGTTAATCCTAGTGAAGCACCAATAAGAGAGCAAAACCCACAAGGAAAAGGCTAAACCATGCTCTGGTCCATGTGGAAAGGCTGGTTTGCCTTACAGGCTTCCAAAAAGGCAGCTTGTATTGAGAGTCTGCCTGGATTTAAAAATCACTTTAGTTGAATTAGTTTTAAGACGAAGAGTCTCACAACAATAAAAATGACTTTTAGTGAATAACAGAACCCTGTCAGTCCCCATGGGAGGGTTTTGTGGTCTCGACATGCCTCAAGTGACTCAGGAGTCAAAAAGAGTCAGAGTTTTGCTCTAACTTCACAGAAACTTGCTGGTGCTCAGGTAGGAGTTTGCTTGCTAGGGCCACTCTCAGAAGGGACAGGCTTGATTAGCCTATGCATCATTCCGGTGAGGACACGAGTCCTCCCGCTCAGAGCTTTTCATTAATGTCAGACAGCATCACCCATCTGTGGCACAGAGCAAAGGACCAGGCTGGGGGAAGCACGAGCCTGCCTCATTAGCTAGAGCCGTGGTTAAGCACAGCAGTCCCGCTGCTGTTAGCACTTAAGGCTTGTGAGCACTGCTGTGACACGTCCCTGTCCCCTCGGATGACTCTCCAGACCTGCAGGAGGGAAGAGGCCTCCTCTGGAGCCAAGCTGGCAAGATGCTCTCTGGCGCCTTCAGCATTCAACAGCCTCTGGTTGTTTATTGCACTTAAATGCGATCCGGGAGGGAGGACCTGGCCCATTTGCTCTTAACTCTGCTTGCTCTTTGCTAGCCTCCTGACTGTAGCATGGGCAGAAACATGCCTTCAATGCAGTTAAGACACAAACACAAAGCTCTTTCTATTTGAACCTGCTGGAGGAGAAACACAATAAGGTCCCCAGTGTTTCATGCTGGGCAGTAGCACTGCGGCAGGCAGAAGAAAGACTCTTCAGAGGTCCTTGCTGTTGAGGTCTGCTTTCACAGCAGGAGTGAAGAAGGATTTATGCTTGGCCAGGGATACCCAGGAGGCAGAGACAGCCTGGTTTAGTCCCACAGGGAGGCAGTCAGCAGCAGTGGGTGAACAAGGGGGGCACTTCACAGTGAGGGATGAGAAGAGATGCTGCAGAGCAGGGCAGTGGTATCTCAGGGACCTCATGATGGTGCAGTGTACTCTAGATTTAGGTACAGCAGACCCAAGGTCAGTACAAAGCAATACAGGGTATCAGATTAAGGGCACATGCAGAGAGTAAGGCAGAGGCCCTTCACAGCACTCAATGCACCTAGGCTGCGTGATTAGCTAAAGTCTAGCATAAGGTCAGCCCTCTGCCTGCTGACAGCATGAGACAACTGCTTTTTCAGCCCCTTCAAGAGCAGGTGTTCAATCAAGATGTGCATATGAAATAGAAGATCCTGATCCACTGCATCTTTGTGAAGGTAAGGATGTCAAACCATAGTGAATTCATTTCTGAAGCTTTTCAGGAGCTAAAAATGCCCCAGAAAGAATCAAGAAGAAAACCAGAGCAACTTCCAATAAAATCCCTGTGCTTACAAACAAAAATGGGGCAGATTTTGAGGAGAAGGGAAAACTTCTTGGGCTCAGTCTGGAGGATATTGGCTCCAGTAGTCAACAGTCACAAGCCTGCTGTCCAAAGCTGGACCTTGGGCAAGGACAGTGACAGAGTATTGGAGAGTTTCAAAAAGCTATGGCTGTAGGCTTGACTTCCCATGGAGGGTATCAGTCAGGTTCTCTTTGGAAGGAGGCTGCCTCCACACCTCTCCTCAGAGAGTGCACCAAGACCCAAGGACATGGACAAATTTAGTTCAACCGAGGCTGCTTCTGCTTCTCTCGTGAGACCCCACTTGCAGCACTGTGTGCAGTTCTGGTGTCCTCAGCATAAGGACATGGAGCTGTTGGAGCAAGTCCAGAGGAGGCCACGAGGATGAGCAGGGGCTGGAGCAGCTCCCGTATGGAGACAAGCTGAGAACACTGGGGCTTGTTGGGCCTGGAGAAGAGAAGCTGCGTGGAGACCTCAGAGCAGCTTCCAGTGTCTGAAGGGGGCTACAAGGATGTTGGAGAGGGACTCTTCATCAGGGACTGTAGTGACAGGACAAGGGGTGATGGGTTCAAACTGAAACAGGGGAAGTTCAGGTTAGCTCTAAGGCAGAAGTTGTTCCCTGTGAGGGTGCTGAGGCGCTGGCACAGACTTTTCCCAGAGAAGCTGCGGCTGCCCCATCCCTGGCAGCGTTCAAGGCCACGTCAGACTATGGGCAAGTTGTCACAAATGCACTTTGAGTGCCTTTGTGTTGAAATACGATCAAGCCCCAAGGAAAGCTACAGATCTGTATAATTAGAGGGAACTGACACACGTGCCCATGGCTGATGGCAAATTGAACACCCAGGAATTCTCACTCATTCCTGCAATAATCACAGCACAGCTACCATGCTGCTGCAGGATTTGAATACACAAAAGGCCACTTCTTAATGCCAATTAAACGTAGGATTAAATTCCCCCCTCCCCTATTTTTCCTTTCTCCAGAAGCTCTTGAGGCTTCAAAGGCACTTTTCACATCACACCAGGATATTTTCTCATTACAGGGAACAAGCTTATCAAACAAGTGCTACTTAATTCCACACTTCAGCCCATAAGCAGTGACCCCGATTTCGGGTCTCTGTTGGGAGAAGTTGTCCCATGAGTATTTCAGGCTGGATAACAAGGACATGGCACAGAAGGAGGCAGAAGCACATGCATCAAAGGAGCCGAGGAGCTTGGCCTTCATGTTGGTCGCAGCCAGGTCAGATGAATAGAGATGGGCTCATCTCCAAGCCCAAAGAAATAATCCTTCACGTAACAGATGAGATGTTTTTCACAGGCTGCTGCAAGCTCAAACCTACTTTATAAGGGCTGTAGTTAGAGTATGTGGGGTGACGTTTGAACTGGGCTGGGAATGGCATCAATTGCCTGGTTGGCTAAGCCTCCTCAGAGTCTAGTTTCCAGGCTGACGGGGTGGAGTGCTCTCACGACATCCCCAAAATCATAGAATCAGCCAGGTTGGAGAAGACCTTTAAGCTCATTAAGTCCAACCGTTCCCAGCACTGCCAAGGCCACCACTAACCCATGGCACTGAGGCCTCGGCTACACGGGGTGCGAATGCTTGCAGGGACGGTGACTCCAGCACTGCCCTGGGCAGCCTGTTCCAATGCCCGAGCACCCTCTGGGGAAGGAATTGTTCCTCAGCTCCATCTAAACCTGCCCTGGTGCAGCTTGAGGCCGTTTCCTCTGGTCCCATCCCTTGTTCCTTGGGAGCAGAGACCAGCCCCCTCCTGGCTCCATCCTCCTGTCAGGCAGTTGCAGAGAGCGAGAAGGTCCCCCCTGAGCCTTCTCTTCTCCACACTAAACCCCCCCAGGTCCCTCAGCCATTCCTCATCACACTTGTGCTCCAGGCCCTGCACCAGCTCCGGTGCCCTTTTCTGGCCCCACTCCAGCATCTCAATGTCTCTCTTGCAGCCATGCTCACACTCAACTAGGATCTTTTCACCCCCCTCAGTTCAGAAACTCTAAAATATAATGCATACAAGATGATGCTGTCCTATGAAGAGGAGGAGCTCTGGTGACCCAGAGCAGTATTTGTCCCTGACAGAGAGTCCTGGCTTATGCTTCTACACGTAGAGGTGGTGGGGACAGAACTGTTATCCAGAATTAGAGGGGAGCAATCCTCAAGACTCGATAGGTCTCACAGTGTGCGTGTACAAGCCAATGTTCTGCAAAGAAACAAGATGAGTTCCTCCCAGCCCAGCTGCTAATCCAAAGGCTGAGCTACAGAGGATGAAGTGCTCCAAGAAGCCTGGGACTCATTTTCTTGGAGCAGAGGCCTTTTTCTCTCAAACAAATGCAAAACCCACAAGAACATGGGGGTTTTGGCACAGGAATTGCCTCTTTTTGTCCAGAGTCTGGCACAGGAGCATAGGAATAGAGTTGCTGCATGAGTGCTAAATAGCTCTTTCCTAGAAATCCCTGCTCCCTGAAGCCTTGCTCGAGATACTGCCTGAGCCCAAAGGAAAGGCTATCAGAAAACAGAGCTATAACATCTTGTGACTCACAATTGCCAATGCAAACCTATCATTTAGGGATATCTGCCCAGGCCTGCAGGTCTCTTTCTGCTGCTCTCTCATCCTCAGCCTGCCTCCTGGCTAGCTTTGCTCTTGTCATCTGCTGCAGGCAGCTTCTTTCCACATCACCCTGCATGCCTGGAGCATCTTCTCTTACTTTGACAAGCTACCATCAGCCTTGCCGGTCCCTCCTGGAGCAGTTGGTGCTACCAACCAACCTCCCATTATGCTGCATGACCAAGCACCTCACCTCTGTCAGGCTGAAAGGGAATGAGACATATTTCCTTTCCAAGTACCAGGCAGGACTTATTTCGAATCTATGTGTCCATAAAGCATAGCTAGCACAGAAACACTTACCACAGTCCTTCCTAAGTCACCACAGGTGCAATCCTCTCCCCAGATCATGTTGTATTTGCTCTCCTCTCTCGCATGCAGCACTGCTGAGTGCAGCAGAGTACTGGCGTTACCTGTGCTGCACTTGTTCACAGAGGGCCACTATTCTGCCAGGTAAGTACAGGTATGTTGAAGAAGCCACCCACAAGCAGGTAACAGCAGTAGAAGTCTGCCAGCACCCTAGGAGAGGAGAGCAGGGGTGATCAGCAGCTCATCATTCCCCCTGCCTGCTCGAGGACATGGCTATACATCTGTACTTCAAAAGGCAGTGCAAGGCCCATGAGGTGCCATGCAACATGTCACTCCAGCATCCAAAACCATTAAAGCAACCACTCCATGGGCTCCCCCAGCACGTGGGCAAGTGCTAATCAAGCTGTTCCATGCAGAGAAACACAATCACTGGGCTCTCCTGGTGCCTTTTCTACTTAGATTTCGCTCCAGCCAGTAATTCAAAAGAATTAAAGTAGAAATGAAAGGAGAAATACTGATCAAAAGAAGGAACATCGACCTGACAGGCTCTGTCTGCCACTCCATCTTGAGGAGCTTATCCTGGCTTTTTTGAGCTGGCTTAAGAGTTTCTCAGGGAAAGAAAAAAGCCTTGTGCTTAAGGAGCCTGAAGTACAACTCCAGTCACTCCTGGCTTGGCAACACCTTTCCATGGCTTAGACATGACAAGTAACTTTGATGTAATTTCATCCCCACTGTGTCCATACAGGGAGTCTTGGCTGCAGAAGGAAGACTGTACTATTAGACAGAGCAAGCAGCATGAGACACAAGTGTCTGGGGGTGAAGGGGCTGGACAGTGTCCCCCTGGACTCTCCTTCGTGGCTGCTAACACATGCAAACCATCTCCAAGTGCCCCATAGCCTGTTGTGACCCTGAGTGAGACCCTGAGGTCTTCCAGCTCCTTGCACACTATTTAGGCAGAGGTGGCACTGCACGACGCAGGCAACCAGCTCTGTTCAGTATGTCCCACACAAGCAGATTCATTTTGCCCAGGCAGGATGTTGTCCACAGTAAGCATGTGTACACAGGGAATAATTCATGCTGATGCAGAGTCTGATGCTCCTGGCTCTGACCCCAGATCTAGAGAGCTGTTTCTGCCACCTGAGTCACCAGAGGGGCAGGCAGGCACGGCTGCCATCACCCCAACACACAGCCTGGAGACACTGCAACAGCAGTGACCCTGATTCTAACAGACCCTGTCAGCCCAGGCAGGCCAAATACAGTCAGATTTGTCAGCACAGCTAGAGCCAGGATATAAAGAAACCAAACCCTGAACGTCCATGGTGGCTCAGAGCTGGGCCCTGCAGTGAAACAGATGTCCAAAGCTCAGTGCAAGGAGAAACAAAGCACATCAAAGCTTCAAACAGCTATTTTAATAAACCCAGTCAGCTGCCTAATGCTGCAGCAACCCTTCTGAGGCATGGGAGGTGAAATCCACCTCCCAGGAGCCAGCAGGCACAAGCTTCTCCATCCTCACTACTCATCACACTTTGGGAGGCACAGTCAGGAGGAAACATGCTGTTCCTTTTGAAGATCAGGATAAAATTTGGGATGGGGGTGAGACCATCAGGACTGCTCACGTAAAACAGAGGCAACTCTCCACTTGGCCTTGCTTACCAAAAGGAACCTACTCCAGCTATGGGATCCCTGACCCAGCAGAGCACACTTCACACCGGGCAGGTAAGCTCCCAGCAGTGTGTTCCAAGACACTAATGCTCCTTAGCATCAGCCTTTAGGACTCCATCGCTGGGAACCCCTTGTATTAGCTACTGTTAGGAAGGTACAAGAGGGAAACTACTCAGCAGCTCTGATTGCCTGGTTCGGCTTGGATGTAATGGTACCCAGGCGTGCTTGTATCAACAAGCCTTGGAGCCCTGCTCCAGGGAGAAGCTCTGATGTATCCCAGCCACTTCCAATTCCCAGAAAGACACAGATACCAGTTTCTGACACCTCAGGGCTAATTGCATAGGAAAGATGGATTTCCCTGTGAAAGGGGCAACATGAGAGGGAAGCAGGGGTCAGTGACTGAAGGACTGGTCTCTTTGTCACTATTTGAGCCCCAGAGCATTTCATCTGCTTCCCTAATGGCTTGTCTACAGTAATATTCCCTTGGAAGACTGCTCACTGGAAGAAGATCATTGCTTTAAAGCAGCCAGAATTATCCATTTTAAATACCCAAGCTATCCTCCTTCCTGCATCACCATGCACTTCCAACCAGCCCCTGGAGCTGCCATTCCCTCTCCTGCACCAGCAGGAGACATTCCCTCTCCCTTCTCTCCCCGTCTTTTCCTAGAGATGCCACTCTCCAGGTTGAGGCCAGCATTCCTCCCTGAGGCCACCTGGGGCAATTCCCCCATTGCCCAGTGGTAGAAGACAAGTACCCAGGTTGCTGGAGGCATCCATGCCTGCCAGAAACAAAACCAGCCATGCTGGACCCATACTAGGATTAGTCCTTCCAGCTTGTCTGCTATGGGTCCCAGAGGCCAGGGGGAAAGGTTGAAGCAAGGAAGATGTACCCTTGATGGAAGAGGATTAGATCAAGGAATACTAAAGCAAACTAGACATACATGTGTCCATGGGCCCTGGATGGGATGCACTCTTGATGCTGAGGGAGCTGGCAGATGTCATGGAGGGCCACTTGTTGGCATGGATGGATCATGGTGACTGGAGAAAAGCAAATGTCACTCCTATCTTCAAGAGGGGCTAGAAGCAAAACGTAGGGAACTACAGGTCAGACAGCCTCACCTCAATCCTTGGGAAGGATGGAGCAGCTAATCCTGGAAACCATTTCCAAGCACATAAGGCCAAGAAAATCCACTAGGAGAAGGCAGCACAGCTTCACCAAAGGGAAGATATGCTTGGCCAGCATGATAATAAACTTCTACAAGGAACCTACTAGCCTGATAGATGAGGGCAGAGCAGTGAATATTGCCTGCCTGGGCTTTAAACACTGTCTCCTGTAAGGCATGCTGAGGGCTGACCTGCCACAAAGACCTGAGGGACCTGCTAGACACCAAGTTGAAAGTGAGCCAGCAATGTGCCATTGTGGGCTGCATTAGACAGCATATTGCCAGCAGGAGGTTCCCTCTGAATCCTGGGAATATTGCTATATCTTCTTAAGAATTAAAACCATGCAGTAGCTCATCAATCTTCATGCATCCAACTTGCCAAGCCAGCAGCCACCCTGGTTGCCATCTCCTGCCACTGATAAGAAGACAAACTGTTCAGAAGCATAAGTGACACTTCATGCCTGAAGATAAAGTCAACCAGGACACCTGAATTGTCTTCATCATCTGATTTACAGTGTTTTCAGTGGTTATGCTAAATCATTAATGGGAGGTTAGCACTGAATTCATTTGAGGAGTGCTGAGCTGAGTCAGTGTTACTCTCCCACTTCACGTTATCCTTGCAAATCAGCTTGACTTGAATGGCTCCCTTATTCTGCACCCAAAAATAAAACACATGGAGAGGCTCATTCATGAACTTTGTTGAGCAAGTGTTGATTTCTGGAATCAAATACATTCAAGTTGATAGGATGCATTCAGCACCTTCGCAGGCAAAACACTCCATGAGAACCAAAGGTTTCCAAACAAGACAGAAGATTTGATATTGGGAATTACTTTCAGTCTCTGGAATTCACCTAGTGAGTCACGCAACTCCCTCCCATCCCACTGGTGCCAAGGAAAGCGTAATTCCCTCTTCAAGGGGCTCCCAAAGGGTTTGGCATTACCCGTCCAGATTTCATGGCCAATGAAGAGGACCCTCTTTAGGGCAAATCCACTCCTGATGGTGACAGAACTGGGCATGCCCCATGAGCCACTATGGTGGTCAAGTTAATCATGCTGTGTATGTGGGGACAGGTAAGCTGAGCTGGAGAAGTCAGCCAGAGAAAGGAGAGGAGATGAGAGCTGAGGCATCAGCCTGGCGCTGCAAAACCAACTGTGAACTGCAGACAATCCAGCGACACAACAAAGGCTGACAAATAGTGCTGCTATAGGAGACTAGGGAGTAACAGGGATTCCCTTAGCTGTGTGCAGTTAATGCAAACCCAGCAGTGCCCTGGGAAGGAGCTCTTATCTTTCCACAATTACTGATGCACAGGCTCTGCCATTGACATGTCTCCCCCTGCCCCACAGGGACAGGGCAACACCCCAAGAGGGGGAAATGACAATAACTTCCCCAAATATGACTTTACAGTCCCTGCAAGGGCTGGGGATCACTTTGGAAACACACTCAACTTCTCAGTTGTGCAGCTGCAGAAGTTGTCCCACCTGGAGCGGGGCACGGCTGCAGAGCCACAGCTTCTCTGGGCACCCTGTGCCAGCGCCTCAGCACCCTCACAGGGAAGAGCTTCTGCCTAAGAGCTCAGCTCAATCTCCCCTCTGGCAGCAACATCATCATCAACATATTCATCAACAAAACTATCACCAGTCACTGCAAAGAGCCCATCAGATTGAAAGAGAAACCTCCCCCTCTGTGTTCCAGCAGGACAAGCTGTCTGCTCATCTACTGCTGGCCTCCAGTTTGAACCTGCAAGAGCCATCAGCAGTTCACAAGCTCCAGAGACAACAGTTAAGCTCTAACGTGACCCTTTCATCCACACAGAAGCGGGTGCCTGCTTCTGTGCTCAGAAGAGGATTAAACCCAAATCCCAGTAGCCCCTTTCCCACAGGAATAACAACATTAACAGAAGGACTTGTAAGAGAATACCAGATATGTCCCAGAAACTAATGTGGTTACATGAACCACCTCACATCAGCATTATTCTGAAACCCTGCTGGGGACCAGCTGGAGCTGCTTCGGTTGTGTTCAGAGCACACTGCAGACAAGCTCCAGCCATTATGACTTGCCAACATCTAAATGACTCAAGCAAAGACTTGTTGCCATTGCTACTCGATTGGATCCCATTAGATTGGACTGACCCAGCATTTGGCAACCACTAGCAGATCCCACTCTTTCAGTGTCTGTCATGGGCAAAGAGCCTTTGGAGGAAAAAAAGCCTTAATATTCCCCACAAGAAAATCCAGAAGAATCTGCTGTGAAATCATTCCCTGCGGGGATGCTATTAGGAAATAAGTGATCATGACCCAAAAATTACTGCATGGGAATTACTGAGCATACCAACACACTGACATTCTCAGGCAGTATATGCGTAGATACCATCACACCAGAGCTACTCTACTTTAAAGAGCAGCTCTGCTGTTTCCATAGTTGCTTCACTTCTTTATTACAAGTTTCAATCTTGTGTGTGACTATGAGAGAAGTCTGCAGCAGGATGGAAGACAAAGCTCTCACTTCAAAGACTTGTAAGGACAGGAACCAGCCCAGCACTGGGGCAGATCCTGGTTGCTGACAGGCAAGAGACCCTGCAAGGCCTGTTTTGATTGTAGGGCCAGTGTGACTTAACACTCCTACAAGCACAGCTTATGTTTTACCCCTCTAAATAAGCCAACCCAAAGCAAGCAAGCCCCAAGTGATTGTGCCAGCAGGCAATAGTTCTTAGGGCACGGGAGGAGTTGCCAGGAGCCATGCAGCAGGATGCCTGTGGCTCTGCAAGAGAGCTCCTGCACCTGGAAGGATGGCAGAGGAGCATCCCAAAACCAAATGGAGCACAACTCCAACCCATCATTGCAAGGCCAGCACAGCCTGGCCTAAATGTAAGTTAGAAAGCACAGGACTGCAACAGAGTCCCCCACCTCTGCAGAGTCCCATGGAAACATATGGGAAAGGAAAACATCCCAGGTAAACAAGAGCTGCTGGAGGGACAGGACAAGCGTATTTACTGCTTTCTCCACATCCTGGTTAGTGCATGTTCTAGAGCACTATCTGCTGGCATTTGGTCCATGAGCTTTCCGCAGAGCCAGGCAGCTGCCACTCAGGGGCAGGAGATTTGGGCTGAGGATAACCCCCACCACGAGCAGTAGCCCTGACACAGCACAGTGTGAGCACATCCCCGGCAGTGTTCAAGGCCAGGTTGGACACAGGGGCTTGGAGCAACCTGCTCTAGTGGAAGGTGTCCCTGCCCGTGGCAGGGGGCTGGAAGTGGATGAGCTTTAAGGTCCCTTCCAAGACAAACCAGGCTGGGATTCTAGGATACAGCTTGCTGCTTTGGAAGCCACGAGTGTTCCCTCCTCTATCCTCCCTGAGACCCCTGTCCATGTAATGCCCATGCTGCCCTCAAAGGACAGGCTCACACCAAGAGCATGCTGCATGCCTTGGCTGCTGGATGGTTGCAGGAACAAAGGATACCTCTGATGTGCTGAGCCTGGCAGCAGCGCTGATTTATTATGATCACTGACACACTGCTCTGCACAACAGCAGCACTTAAATCACAACCTGGCTCTTCCCTGTTACAGCCATACTACTGCTCCTTGCCACCAGATATATATACATTTGTAGTTCTTTTCCTTGGGAGGGACACTAGGAATTATGCACACAGTGCAGATAAGGAGCCCTCTGCATTATTATATGTGGGCCCCTGAGCCAGGCAGAGACACGGGGGAATCTATTCTCCATCATTAACCAAAACAGCCTGGGAGAAGACAAAAATATAAGCATATTCCCCTTAGGAACAAGTTCCCTGTGCTTCAGGAACAAAACACCTTTGAAACATTACAGTGAATGAAAGAGAAGTCAGAATTGCTGAAGGAGGAAGGGGAGATCTGCTTCCTTCCCTGCTTATCTGGAATATTTTAATGGCAACCCTCCCGAGGTAACTCAGAACTCTTCAGCAGGATAGTTCAGGACTGCACTTCGCACAGTGGGCTTTTTAAATGACTTCCTGCATAGAATCATAGAACAGTTTGGACTGACAGGACCTTAAGATCACCTAGTTCCAACCCCCTGGAACCAGCGAATGCGCCTGGTCGATTGCTGCCCTTCCTGTTCAGCATCCCTCACACCCCCACCACACTTAACCCCAGCCTCTTCCTTTGACACCCCAGTGTAAGGTTGTTGTAAGAAGAGAGACCTACAGCCTGCAAGGTTACCCCCTTCGGGGCTGCTTAGGAACAAGCCAAGCATCACCAGTTTTCCAGTAGACTGTTGAACCAGCAAAACTTCTACTGCCATGGGTGAGCATGGAAATACACCTTCGTAGGGCACAGCCTGCTATGCCCATTCCCCTGTGATCTGCATGTAGTGCTGAGCTAAGGTGGCTAAATGCAGCTTTGATTTCCTCAGCCATAAGCATCCTCACCTCCATCCGTCAGAAGGCAGAGGTGGTCTCCATCCTCCTCACCTCACACACTACTTTGCTGATAACAAGCACAAGCTGAGGCCTGAGGCAGTGCCCACAGAATGAGGAGCACATCTAGAACCCCAACCTAAGGCATGCTGCTCCAGCAGCTCCATTGTAGGCTCCCTTGCTCCCACAGAGATGATGCTCTCCTGGTTTTTGAGCCTGTTTCCTCTTACAGATGGCATGAGACCACGTAGACTGGAGTGAAACTGCCTGTGCTACATTTCCTTCCACCTCAGCAATAATTCATAATCCTCAGCTTGTATCTTCTGTCATGGAGGTTATGAAGAAAAGACAGGCAGAGGCGCCATCAGGACCTCAGCAATCACAGACCCTGTGTGTTTTACTACTATTATTCTAACTCCCCAGGTATTTACTATATATCCATGGCCAACAAGGTTTTGTATTCCAGTTCTTGTCAACTCTTACCATTGACTTGAGGCAAACCCATGGGTGAATGGATGTAACCCAAGCAACTGAAACCCACTGCTCTCTCTGGCAGTGATTTCCATGAGATACCTCTGTACTTCCATAAAAAGGAGTTCAAAATTGCAGCTATTCTAATGGAAATTACTGCTGGGACAACTACTGTGTTGTATTAGTTACTATGTAGTTACTATGTAGTTGTTACTATGTGTAACAAAAGTAAAGATGGCAGAATTACAATTTCACCAAAGCAGGAAAACCTGCTCATTCCATCAGCTCCTAGAAAGCTCTAGAAACATAAACCCCTGGAAACACAAAGCAATGAAAGCATATTGTGATCCCAACATTTACACCAGTTGAACCTGAGCCACATTTGCTGGGTGCTCCCTCTCTCTGCTGATCTGAACCTGAGTGGGAAAATAACATCCAGCTGCCAATGGAATGACAAACCTGAGAAGAGAACGCATGAGAAGAGCTCCACTCACACTCCCTGCTTGAATAACAGCCCTCAGCAAACAGCCTGGGCCTCAGTTGCTAAATGATACATCTTGTTCACCAAACGGAGTGAGGACACGAGAGAAAACATTGCTTTGAGCTCATTATTTCCAGGCTGTTTCAGCTGTCAAAACACTGTACAATATCCTTGTCATGTGAGAAAAGAGCTAGAGAGTTCAGATCCAAGGTCCAAGTTCCCTAATCACGCAAAGCCAGGGTCCAAGACATCAGGAGTATCCCGTCTCTTGTGCCTCCCTGTCTAGGATGGATGTACTCACACTGAAGTGTTAGGCCTGGAAATGCTTGTTCAGTGGGATTCTTGATTTCCTGTCCCTCAGCATCACTGCTATAATATTACTCTTAAGTTCTCAACAGAAACAATTCTCAGCAAGGAAAAACGAGAGAGAAAAACCCACAAAAGGCTGCTTATGGATGCTAAAGGATGCCTAACACAGGCTTGTCTTCAAATCCACCAGGTTAATTTTGGTCTCTCATTTAGGATAAGAGCACAACAGCCAGTTTCAGGATCTTGTGTCCTCATCTCTGCTGGGAACAGACCTACAACACAGACAAGGATGAATAAAAGCCTTGTGAGCTGAGGGCTAATGGAACTTGGGCTCCGATGGATGGGTTTTTCATGGCTGGTTACAGCTACAACAGCTTCATGTGGATGGGGTGCTTCTGATCTCTTCTCTGCATGGGCTTGCAGGCATGGAGAAAAATTGGAGTCAGTAAAGGATTTATTCAAGCGTGGCTGAGACAAGCAGCACATTTATCCTGAGCTTAAGAGCTCTGTGGATGGTAGTGGTCTTCAGCAGTTGGAATAGACCCACAGCCTTTTCAGCCCTGCAGCCTGGTGCTCTCCCTGGAGAAGGATGTCTCCATCCTCCCCTGCAGCTAAACACCCAGGTGGGCACAAGGAAGGTGGTATTTGACAGCTACCTGTCTGCCTGACAGGCCCTGCCTGCTGCTCTTCCCATCTCCCCGCACTCCCGGAACACATCAGGAGCCCCCCGTGGTCTGCTCTGCTCCTCCCGCACTGTGATGAACTGCACATCCACCAAATGCATGCACACAACAGCAACAAGAAGCGTGGAGCAAGCAAAGCAGCTACCTGAGATGTAAAACACAGCTCAGCAAATATTCGCTAGGCTTGAAAAAAGGTGACTTTCTCCCAGCAGCAAAGCAAAACTCAGCCAGGGAGAGGAGATGTACTGCACTCACCTTCATCAGCCTCCACAGGCTGAGCACTCTCCCAGGACTTGGAGGCAGCACGAGCTGCTGCAGTCCTCCAACAGCATTTGGAAGGAGCCTTGTTTTCCCAAGGACTGCACAGGAGAAAAGCAGGAGAGCTATGGGATCAATGCTGAGCACGTCTCTTCCCCAAGCTATAAATGTGAATCATTTCTCTATTTTCATGGCCTGGGGGAAGTAAATGTGCCCGCCTGGAATTTATGTCTCCAGCTCTCTGCACCAGAAAGGCTCTGAGCAACTGTCTGCCAGAACACAAACTGCAAAACCAGACTTGAAAGATACAGAAAGGGTCGCATTTCACCAGTTGGTTGTTCTCCAAATCCATCCTTTTCAGGCTGGGATGACAGCACTGGCAGTCAGATTGGGAAAGGATCAGGGAGATCTCTCCAGGGAAGCAGCAATAGAGCAGGACGTTGACTCCAGTCACATGATGGACACAAGACCATAAAGAAGGGCTTTGGGAAGGGAATTGCAGATGATGACTCTTCCCCACTGGTGAGAAGGGTGATGGTGGGTGACCTGGAGAGGGATATCTTACAAATCTGTGTTTCTAGCTCAGAAGAAATAAGTTCAGGAGGTGTCTGTATTTATTCACTGGAAATATAGGTCTGAACTTTACACCCAGGTGTTGAGACCCCAGAGCAGCTGACAAGCCTTGCATTAGCTTAGGGCTGATGTGCACCATCTGTCAAAGGCAGAGAGGAAAACAGCAACTTGTCTCTTTTTGGGTTAGATTGCCTTACTGTGGCTGTGTAAGCTGCTGTGGCTTCATTGCTTTGCAGAAGTGAAAATCATGCTCTTTATTGAAGAAAGCCCTGTTCTTGAATCACTAAGTATATCTGATACATACAGCGAAGAAGCTAATCCAGGCAATATCAAGACAAACCCACCCATTTAGAGCAGCTATTCTGGGCTTTTTCACCTCCTTCTCTCACAAATCTGTCCTTCCTTGAACAGCCCTGGCCATACTTCAGGACATCATCTTGAAATGGAAACCAGCTGCAGAAGCAAGCTACCTGCATCTCCCTGCCCGTCACTGAACCATAGTCACAGCAGGGGCCGAAAACATCCTTCAAGCATCAGTCAGCAGGTTATTCATCTCTGCACTCAGACCTGCACAGCATTCAAAGCAAGGCAGCAACAAATAGGTTCTGCATTCCCTGGCTGAAGCAAGAGCTCCTGTTTCTATGCTTGCCCTAGTTGCTGGTCAGAATTAAGCGGTGCATTAAGATCAAGGCTGCTCCGAGTACCTGCATGGCATTTAGAGGAAGAGGATTTCTCCAGAGGGAGTTTTAAAAGCAACACTTCCAGTATTGGTGAAGTTGAAGATGTCCCTGTTCATTGCAGAGGGTTTGGACTAAATGACCCTTAAATGTCCCTTTCCAACACAAACCATTCTATGCATCCCTGATAAGTGTATATCAGAATCTGTTTGGAGCACCCAGTTCAAGATCCTGCAATCAGCATGAGGTACCACATCCCATGATACCACATTCATTCGAACAGGAGAAAGCAGGAGGAAGAGTCAGACAACCTGCTGGTAACTGCTGCTGCACAAAGGCATGCGGGTATAGGGTGGGGGATGACAGGCCGGGTTTGGGGGTTCCTCCAGTCAAGCTGCATGAGGGAGAAAAGAGGATTTTAAATAGCAGGAAGCAAGGAATGAAAGGAGAAAACAGGGAGGAGAAGGAGGAGGAAGAGAAGAGACAAAAACAACTATTCGTTTAGCACAAAGAAACCAAGATGTCAAGAACAACATTAATCAAGTCATCCAGGGAGGAGACAAAGTTCTGTAATTGCCCCTACACTGATGTGAGAAGCTTGGGTAATAAACAAGAGGAATGGGAATTGCTCATTTACAGAGCATCAATTTGACCCAGTTGGTATCACTGAAACCTTCTGGGAGGAATGTGCATGATTGGAATGTATAAAAGAAGTCGGTGCTCATAACCTGTTTGGGAAGGGGAGGGATGATCTGCGATGGCATTATCCATACGAGCCACGGGTGGTTGGAAGGACATTATCTCCAGGGGCATTAAGCTCCTTCTCCACCAAACACAAAGTAAGCTCTTTGCAGGGGCAGCCCAAGTGATTCATGCTGACATTTCCAAAGCCTCTCCCCAGGACTGTAAGTCTTATCTAAGAAAAGCTGTTCAGAACTGACCAAAAGTGTCTCTAAAGCTGCCCCCCTGCAGAGCTGTGCCAACACAGCCCTTTGTCTGGGCAGAGAAGTTTGGGACTGCAGCCGAACTGAAAGGCAGCCTTTGCCTCCGTGCAAGCAATCAAACTAATCTTTTAATGCACAGACAAAGCAAATGCCAAACTAATGAAATACTGGCTTATGTGTTCAAAGGGGGAAATTTCAGAGTGAACATACTCAAGGGAAAAAAAGTTGTGACAAGTTAACAAAAGTCAAAGTGAGGCTATTTCCCTACCAAACCCCTCCAAAAATAGCGCTAGACAACCACAAATACCATGAATCAAGGCTGCTGTTCTAAAAAGCCTGGGGCTGAGAGACCAGTTGAAGTGATGTGCAACATGTAATCTTCATGAAGAGAAGGAAAATTAAGGAGGGATTTGACGCAAATCAGTTATTTCATTCCTAGTTCATATTCATTGGGAAGGGTGGGGGACTCGATTCAACATCCAGGCAACTTCACAAGAGCTTAAAGAATCCTTGCAATAGAGACACTATTTCTGGTATGCCAAGAATAATACAGGGATTAATGATTTGTTCTGCATTTGGGAACAGGCACAGGCATTGCCTTCTGCCTTCCCTCCTAATGGCTGACATCCCTGGGAATAGCTACTGTATTCCATTTCTTTTGCACCCTCCAAAGAACAGGCAAGATTTTCTACACCCTTTAGGGTCATATCCTCTTAGGAACCAAACTCACTTTCAGCACTGCGGCCTCACAGTCCCAATCCTGGTACTCCACATACAAACACTTCAGTTCTTGCACCCCCACTCAATAAAGTCCACAGAGAAAACACACTCTCCATCCCTTGTTGGTAAATTCTTCCCTGTGAGGGTGCTGAGGCGCTGGCACAGGGTGCCTAGAGAAGCTGTGGCTGCCCCATCCCTGGCAGTGTTCAAGGCCAGGTTGGACACAGGGGCTTGGAGCAACCTGCTCTAGTGGAAGGTGTCCCTGCCTCTGGCAGGGGATTGGAACTGGAGGAGCTCTAAGGTCCTTTCCCACCCAAAACCAATTCACTGAAGGAAGGACTTGTACATTTATCACATGAACTACCTAGAGTGCAATCTATCCACCTTCAAATGTGTCTATACAGGCATAAGCTCTGCACAGTAAAGCATTTCTTACAAGCCCAATTAAGTTTCACAACTGCAAGGGACTTATACTGCTGCAGCTGCCTCCTCTCCTGCTTTCCAGCCTTTCCTTAGAGCCAGAGTGACAGATCAGGGAAGCCCATCATGTTTGTGGACTTCAGCTTGTGAGTTTGTACAATATCATCTTCCTAACTGATGCCTCGGTGAAGCTACTTTGCTTCTTCTGAAGCTTAAGATGAATCCAAGCAAGATAACACTGCCGTAGTTAAATAATCCCACAGTGGTCAGAAATCCTTTGATGCTCACATTCATGTAGGAATAGCCTTAGAAAAAATGCTGGCTTTAGCTTAAAAAAGAGTCCATATAATATAGTAATAGTCAAGTGATGAACACATAGTTTTGTCTCTAAATAATGCTGATCTGAAGAGACTCCAACTTTATATATAAGACTCTTGCAAGCTAATTTAAAGATGCAAAAGTGAACACAAGCAGAAGTAGCTGCAGGAGTGAAAGACTACTACACCTCAACTCAAAGAACCAACATTTTAATAGGAAAGGAAAAGCACTGGATGGAAGAGGAAACAACAAACATTGATCTAAGCCTAATAAATGCACCAAGTCATATACTGCAGCAGAGAAGCAGGGGTTAATGTTTCAGTGAGTCTGGAGCTCCCAGGATGCACAGGCCCTGCCTTGCTGATGACTTCGGAAGAGCAGGTTGTCACAGGTTCCCAAAAGAACCAACTGGAGAGAGCATCCCCGTGAAAACTGAGCCCTAGTGTTGGTAGCTGGGTCACAAGGGTCCCACAGCTGTAAAGGAGTAATTGAAGCACCAGGAATGACAAGGGAACACTCAAAACCACACAACTCCACCTGCTGGACTTAGCACAACTGCCATGAAGCATGCAGCAACTAGGATGAAATGTCCAATTGATAATTGGGATCATCTCCGCAGGTAATTTGGGCATATCTGCCATGTCTCTGGGAGATACTGGTTTCCAAAGCTTGCCCATGTTCTATGAACCATGCAGCAAGTTCATGGAGACCATTCCCCAGACGCAGCTAGTTTTAAGGTATGCACTGAGCTGGTCGCTCTGGTCTCTTTTGTTTTGAAGAGTACCGAAATGCTGCCCGGTCATAGGCTTGTGGCAAAAATATGAACTCAAAGCCTTCCACATGCCAGAAAGAAACATGAAACATTACTCATTCCAAAGTACCCTCTCTCACATTCGAGCACTTCCAGCAGGCATGACCAGTAACTGTCCACTTCATCCTAGGACAGAGCTTGTCCCAAGAACAGCAGATGCTGGAGTCTACTTTAAATCACCCCCAGCCTTTACACTCAGGAGCAACCACTCTGCAGTCATATCCTGACTTGCTGCAGGAATTACTTGGTGATAGGAGCTCTGCACCTCCTATTGTCCAGGGCATGCGACTAGATAGCTTACCATCGTCAAAACTGCAACTGAAATCTCTTCCTGGCCTGAAAACCTTCACTTCTGAGTCAAGAAAGAGTGAGGAGAATATAGCTAAAAGCACTTCAATTCTCTCTCATTATGCTGAGAATGCAGCTGCATGTTTGGTGCTTCATTGTTCATCTCCAGGAAGATTACCTACTGCCTCTCCTCATAACGAGCCCATGACCTGAAGGAGGTGTATGACTTTAATGACTCGCAGAAAGAAGTTCCTGTACATGCCCGTGACTACCCAGTTTGCATTATGCAAGCTGTCCATGAGCCTGATAATTTTTCATCTCTAAGCTGGTTTAAAGGGCTCTTATCTCTTCCACGCCAATTTAAATTCACTTTCAGCAACATTGCCAAAGATGCCATCTCACAGAAGGCTTAGCAAGTGGGTTTTCTACACAGCTACGTGGTTCTCAGCCTCTTAAGCACGTTCCTTCATTTGAAGAAGATCCAGGGATGCAGTTATTCATCCAAATGAGCTATAATATTGTTAGATAAAAATATGGATCTTCTCTATTGGTGGAGGACAGCACATCTGAACATACTTGTCCCAGATAATGACACGTAGAATTACCATCAATTTGTCATGATGCAAAATAAGTGGGATTCACTTCAACACCTCAAGGCCAGGTTGGACACAGGGGCTTGGAGCAACCTGCTCTAGTGGAAGGTGTCCCTGCCCGTGGCAGGGGGTTGGAACCGGATGAGCTTTAAGGTCCCTTCCAACACAAACCAGGCTGGGATTCTATAAAATGACCCCTTTTTCTTTGCATGCAATGAAGGATGGTCACACGTTGGCCAGCAGAACCACATGTTGTGCCTCCTTTTAGGAAAGCCCCATAACCCAAGGCAGAAGGCTGTAGGACAGCAGGATGATGACACTCTATTTCAAGTGGAAACACACAGTCACCAGTAGCTGACTTGTGGCATGCAACCCGAAAAGCTCAAGGCAACTTACTCAGCACATAGAGCTTTAAGTATGTAATAACTATGATTACAGATGTCAGCAATGCATCAAAATAGACAGCAAAGAATGAAACCTGAATTCCTGTCCCTGTTAGCCTGCTTGTCCTGGGAATACTTTACAACCCCTGAAGACAGATGCCTAAGTCTTGCAGGTTATCATCAGCATCACAGCATCTCAGATCCTGACAAAGTAAATACACAGATTCTCTAACACCTTTTGCCACTAATGCAGAAAGGGTACAAGGATGAGTTTTAGTTTCTTCTCTTTTAGTCCTTTAGTTTTACTCAGTTTTCATAGAGTAATTCAAATTCATCCATACATCAGCAGCTGACAGTTCTGTGCCTTTCCCCCTCCCAAGATGGTTTTTGGCTGTATATTCATTTCTCCATCAAGGCATCTTGAAATCTCAGTATTTCATTTTATATGTCATGCATCTTAAAGTTGCCCACTGAAATTCACTACTCTCCATCCCCACTGCTGTGTTGGTTTATGGGGCAATTCCTTTGAGATACAGCAGCATAGCAGAAACAGAAGTTTAGCAAGCACAGCAAGGCACCAAGATTTAGAAAAAATTAAAAGAAGAGCCTCAACAAGAAAGCTCCTTAGAGGCAGGCAATTGATTTTCCACTTCTTCTACCACTATTTTAATTAATATTTATCCTACCTACTTACAGGCAATAATCTGTGCAACAATCGATGCTGTTAATTCTATCCACTGTGGCGTCTCCCTATTCCAGATGCAAAGCAGAGAACATCTATATTTTTGCAGCCTTTCACTGTGCTGAAAAAGCAGCATCAGCTGCAATAGTGTGCTCACGCAGATAAACATTACAACACTGCAAAGCTTCCCACGTACAACAGTGGGATACTTAAAGTATCAGTTTTGTCTTCCCTTCATTTGCACGGAGTGCCTGCTATCAGCCTAACAGCAGCATTTCAGTCAGTGCTTTGCAAAGCAAACAGCTAACAGGCCACTGAAGAGCTCTTCAAAGATACAGCTTGCAATGCTCCATAGATTCATAAAATGGTTTGGGTTGGAAAGGACCTTAAGATCATCTAGTTCCAACCCCCTGCCATGGGCAAGACCAGCTCACACTAAACCATGTCGTCCAAGGCTCTGCCCAACCTGCACTGAAGCTGTATAACCCCTGGAAACAAGGAGCTGGTATAACCAGTCAAACCAGCTACCCCAGAGTTGCTCTGGCAGCCATCTGACCACATAAGACAGGAAGGTGGGGGGTGTCCCTGCCCACCATGAGCTTTAAGGTCCCTTCCAACCCAAACCAGTCTGCAGTCCTGCCTTGGGGAGAATGAAGGGTTAAACTCCCCCCTTGCTGTGCAGCTTTCAGGGTCACCTCTAATTCTGCAGCAAGCCCATCTTCAGGAAGGCCCTGACTCAAACTCCATTGCCCTACACCAAACAAGCGATCATCACTTGGGGGAAGGAGAAAACTCCACAAACCTTCTTCAGGCTTCAAACTGTAGAGCATTAGAAACTGAAGAATCCTGATATGTATCAGGGAGCCCTATGAAGATAATTATTCACTATCAGAAACTCTTCAGGCAGTGTGGAGCCTCTTCTAAATATAGATCCATTTAAAGCTTTGAGGCAAAAAGGCGGGGGGGGGGGGAGGGTGGACACCAAAGTAACTTGGGATGAGGAATGGCATGAAGACAGAGCCACAGCAGCACAGACAAGGCAAATCACTCCCCAGGAGGAAAACTGCCTTTCTTAGGTGCTCTGCAGACAACTAGCACATACCTGCTCATCACTCAGCCCTTGACCAGAACCAGTTTCCTGGCTTTATGCACCCCTACCAAGATCTCTGCACCAGAACAGTTCCCGAAAGCTGGGTGCCTATCTTTTGCAATTGAAGTCAACAAGAGCACAGATTCTGTGGACTGCAGTGTTTCCCTCTTACAGCATCTCAGGTGAGAGCAAGCCTGGAGGGCAGCTCTACCTACACGTACGCTACTGTAAAAACAACTCATCTGTTCACAGGCAAGTCCAAAGGACATCCAGAGAAGGGTTTGATCGGAGCATACACTTCCATAGCCACCATGGGTATGAAGATCCTTTTGAGAACAGCCACTTTGGAAGCCAATTAAACTAAATCAAATAAAGAACTACTCGGATGCAAAAAGAGTGACTTTAATCATGTTGGGTTTCTCTAATTAAACCAGATTCATTTCTACTGCATACATAAGATACAGTATCTTATGCCAGTATATTACCCTGGCTAGTAAAAAGATCTTTATTAACATGTCCATGGTAAAGCTCATTTTTTAACCCACATCCAGCAGAAGAGTTTAAGCCCTTCCTGGCTGTCAGGAACTTGCAGACAGGCTGTAACTGGAGTCCAACCCCTTCCATAATAAACATCCACCTAGCTGTATCCTTCCTCTGCATAACCACATGCTGTTTAGTATCAAGTCATATACAATCACCTGGTGTTCCAGCAGCCACTTATCTCTTGCCTACCCATCTCTTGCAGAGGGTGCTTTGGTTTTGCACTATAAAGTGAGCTGGCTTGCTTGCCTTCAGCCTAGGAGAGCTTATGGCGTAAAGTTCACCCTGAGCTGTACCCCAAGTAAAAGCATAATAAGAAGAAAATCCATTTGACCCAACACAGGCCTGAAGTTCAGCAGCAAACCAAGCCACTTGGCAGCCTTCAGTGCATAACAGACCTGCAGCAGGATTAGAGATGCTCTATAGGGCTGCAGGCAAACAGTCAGCTCCCGGTTCTTCCAAGAGGGACAAACAATTCTAATTTGGAAGCTGCTTCTTAATCCAGTTGTGGGTCTTTTTTTTCCTCCTGCTTTTTAGAAGCCTGTTTTGAGACTAAAGGAAGGCTTTGAAGCAGCACTGAATCTTAATTGGCTTTGCACGTGCAGAGGCAGCTGCTCCCTGCCACACTAGAGCTGCTTGCGGGAGCTGCTCAGAAACGTGTATATACCTTTTCCTTCAAAAGATAGTTAAAAGCAGCCTTAAATGCCTTTTTTTATTGCATGTGGAACAACTGACTCCACCAGTCAAAGAACATCCTCTCCATTGCAATCAATCTCCCTAAAGGAGAATAAAACCACTGGATCAAAACCAAAGACAGGCATTAAATCACAGGCAGAGGAAATCCAAGGAGCTTTGTGGCAGAGAAAAACAAAGCAATAGAAAGGTCAGTCCTGTTCTCTCCCTCCAGGAGAGTCATAACCAACTGGATACCTTTACCAGTCTTAGGAGAAATGCTATAGCCACATGTCCTGTACCCAATGCAAGGAACAGAGGAACAGCGTGAAGGTTCCTTCCAACCCAAAGTATTCTATGATTCTACGATTCATGTCACAGGTGAGGCACAGTGTGAAGTGAGGAAAACACAGTTAATGAAGCCCCTGGTTTAGGTCTGCCAGCAGGAGCAGAGCAGAGGTGATGCAGAGCTCCCGGAAGAGTAATCAAAGCTGCCTAGCACAGGATGAAGTCTATTTCTTCTTTAATGAGCTGCTCCTTTCCCAAGGGATGTTCCCTGCATTAGCTGCACTAACTAAAAATCAGCTCCCAGGTGAAACGAACGTCTCTTTCCAGAGCACAGGCATGGCAGAGGAGCATGGAGAGGCTGC
Organism: Strigops habroptila; assembly: GCF_004027225.2. Classification (NCBI taxonomy): domain Eukaryota; kingdom Metazoa; phylum Chordata; class Aves; order Psittaciformes; family Psittacidae; genus Strigops; species Strigops habroptila. The sequence continues at coordinate 5,732,241 of NC_044281.2, forward strand.
CACACCTGCATCACACCCTGCAAGGATCACCTTGCCTCCATCCCCTGCCCTGTGCGAGCTCAGCCTTCACACTCCTGGTTTCCTAGGACACCTAGGGCTGCTTGTACCTCAGCAGCAGTTACACCACCACTGTAACAGTAGGAATTCAGAGAGTAATGACCAGTTGCCAAAGGCTTTGCTCTACTCTGTAGGGTACCACAAGGGTACCCATACTTTCTTCAGCATGGCTGCAGAGCTGTAGGACAGGCTGCTCAGGACCCCAGCAGTCTCACAGGGAGGACTTGGGCTCCCAAGTTTTCTCTAGAGATGTTTGGTTTGCTTCCCAAAGCAGAAGCAGTCCCTGAGGATGCTCCCAGCTCTTGCATCCAAGGCTCTTCCGCTGCTGCCAGTGCTGAAGGAAAAGGCCAAACTTGGCTCTATAGAATCATGCAATGCATTGCAAGGTGAAGAAAAGCTGCTCTGACAGACAAAGCAGAACAAAGAGGATTTCTCTTCAGAGATGACAGCTATGAGAAAGCCTGGGCTGCAGTCCACTGTTTCTGTCTCCATTTCCTAAGCACATCCCACCATTCATCCGGCCAAAGCATCTCAAGTAACCATGTGGAGAGTCAGCATTCCTGACATTCATCGCAGAGGCAGCAGGCGAAGGGACAGCACCAGGAGCTGAGGACTCCACAGCAGAACGTGGAGCACTGCTCAGAAGTGCGTACAGAAGCTGTTGCTCAGGAACTGTTTGCAAGCTGGCATACATGCAGGTACACAGGACATGCAGGTACATGTGACATACACTGACCAACTCTCTTTCACCAGTACAATGTTAACTAGTCTCTAGATGTGTAGTGGTGTAGGATGCATCCTGGTTTAAAACAAGATGCGACCAAGTGAGATAGAGCTAGGGAAGAGATCAGGTGATCCAAGAAATCTTTAAGTATACTCCTCATGCTAAATGCAAGTCACAGGTTTGAGAAGCCAGTGGCAGCTCAAGTTCAAAGCCCCCTGCAAATCATTTGTCATTTGAGTATAAATGAGACTAAGCTCTATTTCTGAGCCAAGTCCCAGAGCTGGCACTGACGACATTCAATTAATCCTTAGAGTAAGAGTCTAATATCACATTTTAAACTCCCCAAAACGAGATGACTGAATATTTTCTAATACTTGTACACAATACAATTTATGAAACAGATAACAAACCCCATCCATCTTCATTTCTAAGTCATGGCTTGTGCCTTTGTTAAATTTAATTGCTTCCCCTGTGGCTTTAAATCAAGGGCAGATTCTATTAAAAGTAATTACTTGGCTGTGCAGCTGACATAGCAAAGTTGCTTGATAAAGGTTAATCTACTAAGTGATGGCAGCTACTAAATGAGGATGATGATTTCCATTAATAACTTCATGGTAGAGATGATGCTAGAACTTCCACATGCATTGCTATGATAGCCACAGCGACAGCTCCAGAGTGTCTGGTTAGCTCTTGTATCCAGAAGCCTTTGCCTCGGCTAAGTGGTGAATTGGGATACACAAGACACTGCTACCATGGGGCAGGTCCTGGAAACACAGAACCTGGTTGTAGAAGGAAGCTGGAGAATTTCATAGAAAGCTAGCCTAGCTCTCAACTGCAGGGAAGTTTTACACTGTAAGTCACAAATTACTCTGAATTCAGGAGCTCAAGCAAAAAGGTAAGAATTAGAAGCTTAACACAGTAGCTATTTTTAACATAATGCTCAGAGTAACACCCTGCAGGTGACACACACACATGTTCTATGAATACAATGAAAATACAGCCTTCTGCATACACCTGCCCCTTTGCAAAGGGAGCTGCATGTTGAAAGGATTCTTTTCCATATGTTGCTGGACACGACGAAAAGAATCTGGCACCATCCTCCTGGGACCTGCACATCACACCTCCAAGCTCCCCAACTCTCATAGAATCCCAGCCTGGTTTGTGTTAGAAGGGACCTTAAAGTTCCAGTCCCAACCCCCTGCCATGGGCAGGGACACCTTCCACTAGAGCAGGTTGCTCCAAGCCCGTGTGTCCAACCTGGCCTTGAACACTGCCAGGGATGGGGCAGCCACAGCTTCTCTGGGAAAAGTCTGTGCCAGCGCCTCAGCACCCTCACAGGGAAGAGCTTCTGCCTCAGAGCTCATCTCAATCTCCCCTCTGGCAGGTTCAAGCCATTCCCCTTGTCCTGTCCCTATAGCCCCTTGTCCAAAGCCCCTCTCCAGGTTTCTTGTGGCCCCTTTAGGCACTGGAGCTGCTCTAAGATCTCCCCTTAAGGAGCCTTCTCTTTTACAAGCTGAACCAGCCCAGCTCTCTCAGCCTGGCTCCATAGGGGAGATACACTATTTCAGACATGTGTTAAACCCCCTTTATTTCCACAGCCAGAACAAGGTACACCAAAGCCAATGCATCTTCCCACGTCTCTCCTATGCTAGCAGGGACAGGCTCGAGACTTCTGTAGCCACACACAGCTTTACACAACTGCATCTCTAGCAAAGCCCTGCAGTTGCACAAGCAGCACATCCAGGGCCATGCAGAACCATGAGTGTTGCAGCAATCCAGACAGCTGGAACTCTATTTTCTCAGCATGCCCACTGTCATCAAGGGCTGACTAGAATCCAAGTGCATGTGACAGAGAAAGAGGAAAGGAGTTCAGCAAGGAAACAAGTGCAAAGACTTAAGCCAAACCATGTTATTTCACACAAATAACAGCTCCATTTGCTGGCACAGGAATCCAGTTATAAGGAACCTCCCTGGAGATGAGACCAACTGCAGCCCAGTATTTCAGGGGCTCACCAGGGAAGCATCAGCAAAAGATGATGCTTTACCAGTGTCTACCTCAGGAAAAAACAAAACACCCCCAAAACAACCACCCTGTAGATCTTCAGCTACAAACAGGATATTAGATGGAAATACAGCTTCCTCTTCTTCAGTATAAGAAAGTATAAATCAGAGTAAAACTACACTCAACCTCATGGTAACCCACAGAGTGGGATGCTCACGAACACAAAGCCAAGATTTAGAAGCTAACCCCAAAAGCAGAGCCTCTAATTCATCACTGTTTAAATTGGTTTCAGTTCCACAAGAAATCCCTCAGGAATGGTGAACTGAACGTGGCAGCCACACAGGGATAGCAAAGAGGCACGCACCACTTCTAGAGAGAACCACAACACTAAGCCCTGGACTCTTCAATTGCTTTCTGTGGAATAGCTGTAATGAAGTTTTATGTCTCCTTTACAGCCACAATAGGATTGGGTGGATTTGAGCGACCTTCAGTGAAAAACATACGTAAACCAAACCTTTTTAGTCTCCTTTTGAAAGGACAAAGCTTTCTGCTTTACAGATGAGGCAGGGAGAAGTTAAAGAGAAACTGGAAAAAAATGCTTTTCCCCTTAATCAAAGGGGTTTTTTCCTCCCTTGAGGCCCCAGAAAGTAAAGATGATCATGAAAAAGCTGAATGAAGCACAAGTTTGGTGGAGGTTCACGTATGGATTTGACCTACATACAGTCACTTGCTTGGGATTCATTTGTAGGTTAGAATGTTATACCAGAGTGCCCAAACTCTACCTCTAAAACAAATGGGACAGTGTCAGATTCTTCTCCCACACCCCTTGACAGACCACTAAATATCTGCATATATTAAACAGATCACAATTCAGTCTTTTCCCTTTGAATCCTGTATGAAGCTGGTTTTCTTTCATGCCTGCAAATTGCATTCGACTATAAAGGGACTGGGATACTAAAGGAATACGAAACCCTTTGCCAACATGCGAAAAGTCTGTGGGAGGCACCAGGTGCTTATACCCACACTGCATGTTCCACTCCACCTCAAAGATTGTGTAAAGCTCTTCAAACTGAAAAAGCAGGTGAAAAGGGGAAAGAAAAGCAGGTGAATAGAACCGCAGAATCAGCTAGGTTGGAAAAGACCTTTAAGATCATCAAGTCCAACTGAATAGGGCTATTGCTGCTTGAGTTTCAGCCCCATGTGTTTTTACTAGTCCCAAAGCAGGATGTCAGAGCCTTTTAAAAGCTCAGAGACACCCAAATGCACAATACTTCCCCACTTCTGCTCCCACCCACAGCTGGGTTTCTGCTTTTCAAGAGGCTGCTTCTAGTCTGTCACCCCTTTCCTATGCCACCTTAGAAGGGCCCATTCCCACCCATGGGAAGGCAGCTCCTGGGGGTCGCTGGCCTGGCCTCACATCACCAGTAAATGAAAGTTGCAGCATTGAAGTGACCATGTATGTCACTTCAGTTGGGATGTGCACCCGCACACGACATAGAATCAGAATCACAGAATGGTTTGCGTTGGAAAGGACCTCAAAGGTCATCCAGTTCCAACCTGGCCTTGAACACTGCCAGGGATGGGGCAGCCACAGCTTCTCTGGGCATCCTGCACCCTCACAGGGAAGAACTTCTGCCTAAGAGCTCATCTCAATCTCCCCTCTGGCAGGTTCAAGCCATTCCCCTTGTCCTGTCCCTACAGGCCCTAATGAAGAGTCCCTCTCCAGCATCCTTGTAGCCCCCTTCAGACACTGGAAGCTGCCCTGAGGTCTCCACGCAGCTTCTCTTCTCCAGGCTCAACAGCCCCAATGTTCTCAGCCTGTCTCCATACGGGAGCTGCTCCAGCCCCTGCTCACTCTCGTGGCCTCCTCTGGACTTGCTCCAACAGCATCTGAATTTATTTGGTTCCTAACGCAGCTGTACAAGATTGCATAGCTGGTTTCTCTCATCACCGGGACCAGCAGCAGGCCAAAGACAGACATTTGCAGTAGATACAGTAGGGAAAGAGTGAAGTAATTTTTATTAGAAGAATTGAGCCTCCTTAGACATATATTAATTTCCTATGAGACACAGTCTCCAAGATCTGAAAGCAGGGAAAATGCTCTGCCCTCCCTGATAGGTCCCTGGGTGATACATTCTCACCATACTTTAGGAAACCATCTCATTCATTTAGATGAGAAATAATAAATGAGAGCATCTCTGCCAGGGCAGAATTAAGCCAAGACTGGTTTGAAGATTAAAAGCCCTGCTTTGGCTTGACAGATGTGAGCATCTAATCAGACCATGATTCTTTACCCTCCTTGAGCTGACTGCTGAGGTTTCCTTCCTTTGCACCAATTAAGCTTTCCCAGGTCACCTTTCCTCAGCTTTGATTGTTTCAGGAATATTCTCCTGGCTACTCAGGTCATGTTCTGCAGGTTTCTGCAAGCAATTAGTCTCTTGATGCCAGCCTGAACAATCAAGACAGCCAAAGCTGCCCAAATAAACCAGGTGCTAGCATCACAAGTACCTCTTTCTTCCTCCCCCGGTGCCTCAACACCCCCCTTGTGAATGCAGCCTCCTTTCTCCCACTGGCCAGAATGACACTGTTTCTGTACAGTGAGAAATAGGGCAGGCAACTTCACTTGTAGATACCTCTTGACTGGTGAGGAGTAAGCAGCTGTAGACAGGGCTCATCCCTAAGCTTTGAGTGCAAGCCAAGAGGGAAAGAGTGCTAGAAAACTTCATTTTATGTTAATTACCTTCATGGCTCAGGTTCAGTTACCATTAGTCTCACCTTCCAAGTGCAACTTCCCCCAGGCTCCTACGGGCCTCTCTGCTTTGCCAACATGCAGCCCAAGCCTCCCTCGTTGCCATTTCAAAGCCCAAACATCATTTGATTTGTCCTATGAAGTGTGAGCCAAACAAGGGAAACCCAAAAGTTTCCATGTGAAGCAGTAACACAGAACTCTCCATGGGCTCATGAGCTTTGCACCACTCTTTCAGGTTGCCTTTTGCAGGGACAAAACAAGGTTGCTTTGGGGAGAAGGAGGCAACACCATAGCAACAGGCAAGGTGCACGAATACCACCGATATTTCTATCTCCCAAGTGCTTTGCAGGACCAGGTAGCACCGCTCAAAGCAGCACAGCCATTACCTTTGGTCCCTTCCTCACCTGTTGTTGCCAACAAAACAAGATGGGACTCATTGCTACCATAGTCTGAAGCTCATCAGCTTTTCTGCATTATGGCCTGATTTTTTGGCCAACCTCAAACAGGAGAAGTTCCTGAGCAAGACATGCTAAAGAAACCCCATAAGGTCAGGGAAGAGTTTGCCCTGCAGTTATCAGCTTCAATACCAAGGCACTCATTGGGAAGACACAGCAGAAACAGGAAGGGGGATGTTCTCCACTGCTAACACAGCAAGGAAAGTTGTATTTCTTTCTCTGTGCTGTCTCCTGCACTGCTTGGCTTTCTCTTCAGCCAACAACCTGGTATTTATGTGGGTATCTCCCTCAGATAGGGATTCTCCAAAACTACTCTCCCCCTTTCCATGGGGAGCTCAAAGCCTTTCTAATTCTCCTAGCCCATCACTTGCACTGCTATCCAGCTGGGAAAGAGATGTTTCCAGACAAGCCACAGCAAAGGTCTGTAGATCTGTCCTTGAGGAGAAAGGAAAGCAATGGGAAGGAGACACTGATGTCGAAGAAGGCAGCCAACTCACATCGGCATCTCCATGCATTTCATGCTTTCACGTGATATAGATTTGTCTTGCCTTAGAGACAGCATTTTAAATATAATAGAGGAGAAAGTTCTACTTCTTCGTGCCCAGAAGGCCAAAATCAACATATCCCTGAAAACAGACTGGAACAGGTACTTAACAGCTGAAGAATGTACTTTCCCCCAGGCTATATATGTCTAAGCGACATTTGATTCGAGTAATGGCAGACTCATTAGTATTTAGAAAAGCAAGTGTGAAACATGAGCTTATTTTGAACAGAGTCAGCATTGTGGTAGCCAAAGCCCATTAATTATGAATTTTATCAACTGCTCACTGAGATTTGTTCTGCTAGCACAGTGTAATTGCCTGCAAAAACGATGGCTTTGCATGAAGACCATGCTAAAAAATAAACCATATCCTTCCTTTTGCAGTAGATATCCCGTATTTGTTCCAGAACAATTACAATGCTGGGAAAACCCTTGAGGTTCTTTAAGGAATCTTACCAGAGGAATCATTGCAACAAGTAGTACTGAAGGGCATAAATTCGAGGCCAGGTTGGACACAGGGGCTTGGAGCAACCTGCTCTAGTGGAAGGTGTCCCTGCCCGTGGCAGGGGGTTGGAACTGGATGAGCTTTAAGGTCCCTTCCAACACAAACTGTTCTGTGATTCTATGATAATCTGGCAAAACATGGATATAGAGCACTGGAACGAGCTTTCCTGATTGCACAGTAACTGCTACGTGTATGTAGCACACACCAGGGTCCCAGCAGGCTGCTTGGCATGGTAACACCCCACTCAAACAGAACACTCTACCAAGACACTTGTCACTGAGCCTTCCCAGGTTTTAAGCAGGAGGGATAATTTCTGCTGTTATGCCACAGCTAGACTTTGATAGAAGGACTCTATGCGATACCACCCTATAGTCCCCCAGGGTATGGACACTGAGGTAACCACCAAGCACTCAAACATCGTGTTACGCTCACTCTTAAGGCTCCTGTTTAAGCACTGAGCTAACAGAAAACAACTGACAACTCTGCAGGGCACAGGCAGCATTTAACATTAGAATTATTTATAGACACTGATTTTAATCAGAGAGCAAACCCTCACTAATTAATTTCATTTTACATGCACAGACAGACCTACCTTTTAGAAAGGAGTTCAGCATCTTGGTAGTGATAAAGATGATCACTCTCAGCAGCATCTTTACATTAGGCACTTTGTGAACGCACAAGTACGGCACTTGCAAACACCCCTAACTCCTTGAGTAATTTGATTTGAACAAGTTGCCATCCAGCTCAACGAGCACCTAGAAATCCTTTACTAAAGGTGCTTCACTAATAGCTTATGCCTTACACCTAGGCTGCTATCACCAGCTATTCCCTCCACTCCTTACTGCTCTCTGGTGTGTTTGCCCTTGTTTTAAACACCATTACCCAGAGGTCCCCCTGCCAGCACACCTGTACCCAGTACAAATCACTTATCACAAAAGGATCAATAAGTGACTCATCTGTATTCAAAGAGCAGCTGTTGGGCTAAAACAAATTACTCCCAGCTCAGAACGAATAAAGGATATTACGTGTTACCCCAAGTGGTGCTAGTGAATTAAAACTGACCTGGGTAACAATGATGTGGGGGGTCCTGGGTGAGTTTGCTGAGGTCTTCATTGTCCACTTAGGCTCTGAACACCAGGAAAGCTCTAAGTGCCTAGCTGATGTGGTGGGACCACTTCAGATTCAGATTCATCATGATTCAGATTAGACAACCGAGATGATGACCTTCTCATCAGGGACAGGGACACTGGAAATGTGCCGTGAGGTTTAACTTGCCTCCTTTGTTATCCTAATGAAAGCATTGACACAGCTGATTATTAGAGAGGCCTCAGTCAGGAATGTTAATGACTATGAAAGAGCTTCTGTTAATCAGTTGTCAATGCACAATGATATTTCTAGGATCATTTCCAGGTGCAAAGCTGTGAAAGAATATTTTCATCGATGATCTGCATTGCATTTCTTCCTAATCAAGTTCCCAATGATATTTTGATTGGGATGAAAGGAGACACAGAATACTACTCAAGCTGAAAGAGATCTATTTCTCTCATTAAGCAGAAACCCTTCAAATAAAAGACATGTAAATGTCACGAGATGCTGGCCACAGGGGTACACATCCCACCCAACATAGGAGAGCAAAGCAGTGGGGAACCAAATTTGAGCTGACAGTTCATAGAATAATAGAATCATAGACTGGTTTGTGTTGGAAGGGACCTTAAAGCTCATCCAGTCCCAAGCCCCTGCCACGGGCAGGGACACCTTCCACTAGAGCAGGTTGCTCCAAGCCCCTGTGTCCAACCTGGCCTTGAACACTGCCAGGGATGGGGCAGCCACAGCTTCTCTGGGAAAAGTCTGTGCCAGCGCCTCAGTACCCTCACAGGGAAGAACTTCTGCCTAAGATCCAACCTGAACTTCTCCCGTTTCAGTTTGAACCCCATGTCCTACCACTACAGTCCCTGATGGAGAGTCCCCCTCCAGCATCCTTGTAGCCCCCTTCAGATACTGGAAACTGCTCTGAGGTCTCCACGCAACTCAATGTCACTATAGAACTATGGCAGTCCTTGCCTGGTGAGAGCACAGGACATAAAATGTGCTAAAATGAGACAGATTCAGAAAATACCACCAAGCTACAAATACTCTGTACTCGAAGGAAGCGCCTGCAGAATGGGCAGCCATCTGTGCTTGGCTTCGAATGCCCAGCCTGCCAAAGCCTGTGATTAACGCTGTCCGGACGGATCTTCTCCTGTCTGCTGTCAGCAGTGCTGTCTGTTCCAGAGCCTGCCCATGGCACTAACAACAGATGTCCTCAGCATTTCAAAAGCTTGCCTCGAACTCCAAGTTTGCATTTCAATTTCTACTGTGTAAGGTCTGTCGCTGGTAGAGATGGGAAAGTTGAATTCAAAAGAAATTAATTAGTTAGAAATCCTCATCCTAGTGTGTTAATAATTAAGCTAAAAATGGCCACTTGGCATCTTCTCCACACTGAAGGAAACCTCAGCAGAATTCCCACCGGCTGGGACGCTGAAGAAAGCAGCACAGAAAGGCAGAGAGGGCTAGAGCTGAGCTGTCAGTGTGAAGCAAGGATGTGACATGTGTTGGATCCTCCCTCACAGACGACTCTCGATGCTCCCTATGCTATTTTGGTAAGATTACAAAGGTTATGCCTCTTCTTTTCAACTTAGGGTTTCTTGCAGTTATTCCTATAAGGTACCATACACCCCATTGGCATTGCTGTTAAAACATAGGAAAGATCCTGAAAAATCTCCCAGGATGGATTTTACTAATTACAGTGCTTTCAATTAGTGCTTTTCAATCTGTTGCCACAGCAGTGTATTTGTTGCCACAGCTTCAAGCCCAGCCAGGATAGATGACTTGTTCAAGCCCACGTATCAAGGCAGTGATGCGCACAATGTGCTCTCCATTTGCACTTTCCCAGAGAGAATTCCACAAGTAAAGAGAGAACAAAGAAAAGATTCACCACAAACCAGCTGAATAAGAAATAAACAGTCCAGAAGCACAGTATGCAATAGACGATGCATATTTGAAATTCCCAACAGCTACAGGGTGTAAGCTGGGAGGACAGGTCTCAGCAAAACCTTCTGAGAAGACTTTCAGTTGTATTAGCTCAGAGGAGCAACCGTGCCACCAGCCTGACAACAAACATTCATATGAAAAGCCTCTCCAAACCCACTGATAGGTGGCAAGTTTGAAAGGAAGCAGGAGGAAAGCCAGGGGCAAGTCTGAGCTGACGTAAAAGTTGAGAGTTCCTGGAAAGTATTTTGTTAGCGGGCAAAATACTCATCTTCAAATGCAATTGGCTATTGCTATTAATTAATAAGTAGTGTACTTAATGTTAAGGTCTAATTTGAGTAGCAAGTCAGAACATTAAACAATAATTGGGCAAGTGGAAAAGCATCTCTAGCTACATGCGTTACAGAGGGCTCACTCTCCAGGTACACAGGTAGATAGCCAGGTTAGTCTCATTCCACCTAAGTCCTCAAGAGACAATATGAATTTGGTGCTGAACTGATTTGAAAGGACATGAAGAGTGTCAGGGATGCTGAGCTTTGCTGCTTCCTCAGAAACCTGCTGCAAACCGTACCAAACCCCTGGTTCCTGTCTGCCAAAACACCCACAGGACACACAAAACAGCTTCCCACCATTTGCAAGATACCACACCAGAAGATGACTGTAGGTGGCAGAGGTCTCAGTATTGACCAAAATGAAGGAAAGAATAACGATGTCCAAAGATCTTGCTGAAAACTGTGGGAAAGACTGGAGTTAGGCATGGAGTCCAGGGGTTTCTAACCAGCAAGTGCTTTTCCTAGATAGGAAAGAAGCATTCTGGACCATGAGCTGGCTTTGTTTCATGCTCTTCAGAAGTACTGAAGCATGTACCTCAAGCATGCAACTCCCACTGGCACTTATTACAGCCTCCTGCCTGTTTGCCAAGTTCCTCTTGGAAAAACTCCTGATGTCTTGGGAAGCTTTTACCACCTTCCATGCAGAAGGAAGCCCAGCATAACAAAGGTGATTTCAAGACTCCTTGCAGGCTGCTCAACCTTGGATCCTGCAGAATCCAACTTCCCACAATTATTGCTGCAAAGAAAGCTTTGGAAATCCCCGTCCAAGAGCATTTTATCACATTGGCTGAAAAGTGACAGGCAGCAAAGCTGACCCTGAATTTTGAAATCCTGCTCAAGTTTGAAGTGTAAAATCCCAAAGGTAGTTTTATTATTCCACTTTTCTGTGACTTACTGGAAGATCAGCATGTGACACATAACCCAAAATAGAGAGTTTACATGTGACACAAAGTGCTTTGCTTTCAGAAAGCTGAAGTGCAATTGGGACTGGAAGTGTAACAGGATATTTGACAGTCAGTCTTCAACACCATTTCCAGATCAGAGTAATGATGGGTAGTGCAGCTTGTTAGAGCTTGGCTTGACTCATTCTTCACAGTCAGACATGAGCCAGGAATGCAGCAAAGGGTGGTGCTGGGTTTGTTCCTGGGAGTCAGCATCTCTACTGCCACAACAGCATTACCTGTTTGCATGCAAAAGGCCCAGCATATCTCGGGTTATACACAGGGAACCAAGCTTGGGTTTGCAGGGTTAAATTTTAGCTGGTCCATAACCGGGTGGTAAAAACACTTCTGGAAATCAAGTTAATTAAACAGTGAAACAGGAATTGCCAGAAGCTTATGTATGTATGGTCACTCTCCATACGACCTCGGCACCTTACAAGCTCCTACAGGATAGGAAACCTGGCTAGGCATACTTTCCTCTACTTCCCAACATAAATGAAGTGTATAGAGGGACTAGTAGTTTCAAGTGATGTTTTGCCCCATTCGACAGCCACTTCTGTTGAGGTTACCAGCATATGACTGAAGGCAAAGACCAATGACTCCCATTTTGTGGGTTTGCTAGCTTTTATAAGGACAAAATTGATTCATACTACACGATAACCATTTTTCTCAGGGCAGAGAAACCCTGAAGGCTGCTGAAGACAGACAACCTGTACACTTGATAGCTCTGGCAGTATTTTTGCCTTTAGCCTATCTCTGTCCCGGCTGTTTACTGAAGTCACACCACTTATAGTAGCCTCTATCATCCACCCCCAAAAAACCAAGACATACCACTACTGAAATGGACTATTAATGCTATGAAGAATTTGGGGAAGATTAACTACTGCAGGAAGCTTCTGGGGGCTATGCTGGCCAGAGCCAAGACCGTGCACTGCTGCACACATTGGGTGTGAAAAGGCTAGAAATAAGAGAAGCTGTTACTGTGCAGTTGGAGACCAGCAACTGATGCTTAGTGCCATCTGCCACTGACTCTCACTGAGGTGGTAAGTGGCAGTTTTCCAAACACAGGGCTTCCACAGCATCTCCAAAGCCACATCCCACAAAGGTCAGCCCCTCTTGCTGAAGGTAGAGACACCCCACACATAGCCCAGCTCCTCCCTTCTCATGTCAGCCTGATAAAAACTGAATACTGGAGAAAGGCTCCAAGCAATGCAGTAGTAGATGCCAGTGTTCACATTGTTACAATCACAGTCTGTCACTGATGGTTCAGGAAGGATGAAGAAAAGGGGTTTTTTCTCCACTTGTGACTCAAGCAATCAACAAAATTTCCGCTTCCATGCAGAGAATGTTCAGCTTTCAACCCTGATGAAGACAGACAAAATCAAACATATTCATTTAAGGCTCATTTACTTCTCAAGTTTCTGAGCCATGGGTCAAATTTTAGTGTCTGCTTAAGTCATGAGGTAATGACTTAAGTCATCAGGGTAATGGAACAGGAGCCCTTTCTGGATGTGCAGCAGTGGCAACACTACAGCAGCAGTTGTTGCTGCTATGGAAGGGCATTGATTGCTCCAGGAGAGCAAATGGGAAAAGGCTGTGGCAAAGATGCGAATAGCCTTGAACTGTCACATTTCCACCCCATGTCTTTGCATCAGGGTTAGGACTAAAGCCATTTTAAGGAGCTACAACCGTGCCCCCTGCTCTCTCCTGCTTTGCAAGCATAGGTCTCCCTCTCTAACAGGTTTCTCGTTCAACAAGCTACTATTTCATTCAGCCTGAATAATTTAGAACCAGAGAACACAAACAGCAGCAAACACACACATGTGAGATAGGAGACATGCTTCAAGCCTCTCTAATTGAGCAAAGGCTTTGCAAGCATGCTCAAAAAGATAAGATGGGAGCTGTTTCTGGACCGATCACTTCAACTCTCAGCTGCTTCCCATCCCTGCTCAGTGAGCTGCTCTGATCAGCACCCTTCTTGCATGCTGCATTAATTCCAGCATCTCATTAGCTCCTCAGATTCCACTTCTGAGTCGGATGCATGCTGTGCACATTTACATCTGGTGTGGCTACAGGGTATGAGTTTGCTTTCATTCTCCGCATTCCTCCAGCTGCTGGCTTTGCCTCCCCTTTCCTCACTCTGCCCTTGCTCTCTGAACTGCAGGAGCCCCCAGGGGCACTGCCTGTGCACAGCAGCTGTGACCACCCTCCTCACACACGAGCAGGGAGCATTTTCCTACAGGAACCCAAAGACATCTCCTTCCACAGCTGGTGCCAAGTGGAAGTGTCAAGTTTCCTCATGGCAAAACCCCCCCAAACAAGGAAAATTGAAGAGTATTGAATCTGATCTTGGCTCAGTCAGATGTTTTGAGGTCAAGAGGAAACTAAAGTGTCTCCAAAAATAGAAGGACTGGGTTTAAAAGAGCTTTCAGAAAGATCTGTGTTTAAATGTGGGAAAATGGTCAGAAACCAAGATTGCAAATGGGCTCTCTCCATGGCGTTTTTCTGACTGGACACCTGCTGTTTCCTAGAAATAAGCTAGGAACTAGAAGAGTTTAAAGGATTTGCCTTACAGTAAGAAAAGTACCTACACATTCAGATCAATAGGCCAAATAAAGATGTTTACTGTGGATTTTAGAACAACTGAGATAAGGCTAGATACAATGCAGTATAAGAAGACATAACAGGGACAGGGGGAAACAGAGTGCGAAATACTTCTATATATGATGGCCAGGTAGTCAGGGGTTTGGGGAAGAAGTTCTCCTCTCAGAATAGCTTTCAAAGGTGATCTCAGGACAATTATAGGTACGAAAATCTGCATGAACAGGAGCTCAACATCCATTCCGTAACAAAGGTCCTTTCTCCCCATGTTTCGGCAGGCAGAAAGCATCTCAAGCCCTGTGACGCAGAGGTACACTGCATCATCATTTGGAGTGCAGCTTCTTTTGCAGTCTAGCTATGACAACTCCCAGTTCCTCCTGCCTGCAGTGCTTTCCTGGTCTCCTCCTCTCCATTATTTCAGCTGTATTACTGTCAAACTGAGCACTCACTGCCTCACTCATACACCATCGAGATTTCATTACAAATCATTTTTTTCCTGCTATTTAATATGCTTTGGAAGCCTTTGTGCAATAAGAGATGCTTGGAGTGTGCATCTTGTATCACATACGCCTGGTTTAAATCAGGGCACTGCGGTTACTCGACATGCTCACAAATCTTTCAGGAAAGGAACCTCAGCCAGTTCTGACTGGCATAGCCAAAAACTCCTGAACAAAAAATGAGGTCTACAGCCAACATATTGCAGACTCTGTTCTTAAAACACATCTTCCTGAGCAAATTTGGCTGCTGCTTTGTAAGCTAATCTGAGAGGAGAACTTCTTCCCCAAGCCCCTGACTACCTGGCCATGACAGTCAGAAGTATATAGCACTCTGCTTCCCCTTGTCCCTGTTATCTCTTATTATGCTGATAGTTTATGAGGGAAAACAAATCCAGGAGGAGGGTAAACAGGTTCTTTTCTCCAGATACTCAGCTGAAGCACTGGCAAGTTCCAGAGACTTGGAGGTTTTGTTCAATGAGCCATCCAGCTTAACTCAGTATGATGTGACGTGGGGGCATTTAACACAGATGATGAATTAGGCCCAGATTTCTCTGTTCTGGAACACGATCTCAGCTGCCTGGGCTGGAGAAACAGCTCGTACAGCAAAGGTCCATGAGCAGCTGCTAGTGCTGTAGTAGCTGCCAGGAAAGAAAAGAAGTGGGAGGACCACAGACTGAGTTTGCTTCAGATACACTAGCCTGGCTGAACTAGAAGCAGCCTATTTTTACCAGCATGGAGCTGCTCTAAGGTCTCCACACAGCTCCTCTTCTCCAGGCTGAACAGCCCCAATGTTCTCAGCCTGTCTCCATACGGGAGCTGCTCCAGCCCCTGCTCATCCTCGTGGCCTCCTCTGGACTTGCTCCAACAGCTCCATGTCCTTCTTGTGTTGAGGACACCAGAACTGCACACAGTGCTGCAAGTGGGGTCTCACATGTGTGTATGTGTGTACATGCACATACACATTTAGTCTCCAGCCATCCCAGTCAGTCTGCATTAAACAACCAGAAGGTGCTGCAATTTCTGGGAGAAAGGGCATCTTCCTGGTGTAGCTTTTGCTCTAAGCTGGTGCAGTAGGAGGCAGCCACTTGTTAAGACGTGCTGGCCATGGAAACCCAATGCATGTGTCTGTGGTTCTGGAAATAAAGAAGTCATCTGATGGGCCCAAAGAGACTGGTTCTTCAAGCTAACTCCTAATGAACAAGAGTTTGATTGGCAGTATTTAACATTTGGACCTGAGCAACAGTGATGGATTTGTGTTTTTAACTGGCAACCCCCCCAACCTTGTGGGCATAGTTATGTCATTGCAAAGTCTGCAGCTATTAATCTAACAACAGATGCAATGAGTTCCCACAAGCCACTCGTCCCTCTCCAAGAAGTTGGCGGGGGGTGTAAACATAGATCTCTCTCCTATTTAGACTACACTGACACAACTATCAGCATGACAGATTAGCTGTGATTTGAACAACTCACAGCAACATTCTGCTTGCCTGAAAGAAGTATCTGCCAGGAAAAAAGCAGAATGAGATCTGAACCTCCAAGGTTGCTACTGCTCCTATACAGAAAGCCACTGGAAGCCCAGGAGACCCAATATTCCCGATACACCACAAAACCTGCTCTGCCCAGGGGTTCAGTGCATGACAGAAAAGCTAAGTGCAAATACCAATACCTAAAATGAAACACTGTCTTTTTGAGCTGCCTAAACAGAGAAGGGATAGCTGTGCAGATGGTAAATCCCAACACCAAATGATGAGTCAACCCTCAGAACAGGGCAATACTGAGGAGATCCTACAGCGTGCAACAAAGCCAACATAAGATTGACTTGAGGGACCTACTTGTCTTCTGGGAGATGCTGCCCTTGCGCTCTTTCCGCTGCATCATTCACTCCCAAATGGTTCCTCTCAGTTTGTGTCTTTGAGATCCAAACAGTAATGCAATCCTGTGATAGGCTAATCACACCATTTCATTAATCATTTATTTCATCAATCATTTGGAGCCATTTCCCTAGGGCCACCCAGCCTTGCCTCCAGCTGCCAAATTTCAGGCTCGTTTCATCTCTAACCCAGTTTCAGAGCTGCCTTGTCTCCCTGCCTTTCATGTTTGCAGCTTGCATTTTACTTGCACATTTGAACTGGCTGTCCCTGATCAGTGAAGAGGAGAAGGAAGGGGGAGAAAAGAGGAGAGCCAGACTTTTATTATTGTTTTTGCTGAACTCAGTGTCTTGGAACCAGATGGTGGCTGACTTGTTTAATTCTACTCTAAAAGTGCACTCCAAAGAGTAACTTCCAACTAGGCAGCACTCCACACTAGCACCTACAGGTCCCTAACAATTGCAAAGCATTTGTTCACTGTATCTTAATGCAACAGCATGTCTTGTGGTTACGGTAAATGGGATTAGTGCAAGGGAAACTGGCAATGAATTTTGGTCCATGCTAGGCTCAACCACTCAGAACATCATTTACCACCTCTGTCACAAGCAGGTGCAATGTTTTATTAACGTATTAGGGGCTTGGAAGGTGTATTTTCAGGACAGCAGTAGCACAGCAGTCATACTCTGAAGTCACAGGCACAGCAGGTAAGAGATAAGACATTCAAAGAAGAGTAAGACAAAGTGCTTACAAGACTTTCAGTTTAGCCTTTCCTGAGCTCTGCCATATGCCATGGGCTGCTAAAGAGTAAACTTCCCATCCTGGCAAATCACACATATGAAAGAAAGCCTTCATCTTCATGCCCCCCTTTAGCTGGGAACTGAAAAGGAGCAATTCCATGCAAACACAGATCTCTGCTGTTTCTCCTTCTCTCTAGAAAGAAAGAGGAGGTACAAGCATGCGAAACCCCCTTGTGCCAAATCAGTCCTTGGCTCTGGCAGCTCCTAGGTAAAACAAGCCCACATCCTTCCACCACTGCACATACTGGGGCTGTAGAAAAGGTAGCAGATCTGCGAGTGCTCAGAGTGGGATGGAAAAACACTTAACACCAGCTGTCACAGATGCCTTATCCTTAAATGAATAGCCCTATCATCAAGTACCCTAGACACAGAGATAGTTTCAAAACCCAGACATGAGTCTTGTAATTTCCCAGGTTGCTCAGAGGTACACATTGCAGAGATCACACTCCACCCCAACAAGCCAGGCTTTTGGGTGCATTGGCTTTTGAAGCCCAGAGCCCTTCACTATCATCAGAGCATGGGTATGAATACAAAACAGATGGAGTCTCCCCAGCAGCATTCACATTCAAACTGTGGCAGATTCCAGCCTACCAGCATGTCCCTGTGGAACTCCAGCCCTCTGCTCTAAGTTGCTCTTCCCCAGCAGAGCCAGCACTGCAAATGTCAATGGATGACAGGCATCAGCACCATGCTGAGCATCTGTGCTTTTGTTCACAGTGGGACCACACAACAGTTTCAATAAATAGTAAGTTCTCCTAAAAATAGGATTTTTAGGGAAACTGTATTATTGGCAACTTCTTGCAGAGTTGTTTCAGCCAGAGAGAAACAAGAAATTCAGAAGTGTCAGAACATCGGCTTGTTGTGCAACAGCAGATAGCAACAAAACAGTGATTTCGTTAGGAAATAGTCACAATGAATAGTCAGTTTAAAAAAGATTCAGTCATGTAATTGGGACAGAAAACCAAGGCCTAATATTTCAGCTTCAGGTTCTTGTGGCATCCTCTTTCCATTAAATAACTACATCTGTGATACTCTCTCAACCACGGTCAAACAGCAACAAGCACCCAACCATTAAATGCCCCATCCCTGGCAGGAAATTTCAAGGCCAGGTTGGACAGAGCCTTGGGTAACACGGTCTAGTGTGAGATGCCCCTGCCCGTGTCAGGGGGCTGGAACTGGATGATCTTAAGGTCCTTTCCAACCCAACCCATTCTATGATTCTATGATTCACTTCTGATCTTTCCCCAGACACCCACTTCATTAAGTGCATTTGCAAGTTTTGACGCATAAGCTTTTTGGACAAAAGGTTGTGTTCTGGTTCTGAACACACTGCAGAGGCACAAATGCGCTGCTCCAAACCCTTGAAAGAGGCAGGTTTCAAATGCTGCTCCTGTTCCTGTGACAGTCTCTCAATGCAATAACCTTACCTAAGTCACGTTCATTCTGCTAGAAAGGATGCTGTGGGGCCTGGGCTATCTTTTGATACTGCCTGTTCCAGAAAATTCGCCATCAGGACATGTGAATCCTTTTATTGGAACAGGCTGCCCAGGGCAGTGCTGGAGTCACCGTCCTTGCAAGTGTTCACACCCCGTGTAGCCGAGGCCTCAGTGCCATGGGTTAGTGGTGGCCTTGGCAGTGCTGGGGAACGGTTGGACTGGATGAGCTTAAAGGTCTTTTCCAACCTGGTTGATTCCATGATCTATGATTCTTTAAAAGCATTTAGGAGCTCAAGAGCTGAAAACAATTGCATGGACAAGTGTTTCTTTTAATTCCTTCCAAGATGATAAGAAGTTTGCAATTAATAAGAGAACTATTTTCAACCACCCTGGAAAACCAAACAAGTCAAAGGCTCTGGTAATCAGTTCCAGCATTTCCTATCGTTGGTGCTTCTTCCTCTCAAAATACCCTGCAAAAGCCATTACCACTAAGCAGGAAAGGTATAAAAACATCCTTTAGTAGCCCCTGCATCAGAGAACATGCCAGGGCTTTCTGGTTTTGTTTTCCCCCATCTAGATCTCACACAGTACCGGGCAAACCTGACTAACAGAGGTTTCTCACTGTTGAACAAAACTGCCTTCAGTATTCAAATGCGAAAGAAAATTGCAGACCTTTAAAACACACACGGAAAAAGACTATTAGGCCTTCACTGCCCCATCCCTGTAACCCACAGGTGTCATGTAGCCCTTTTCTAGAATCCCAGACTGGTTTGTGTTGGAAGGGACCTTAAAGTTCCTCCAGTTCCAGCCCCCTGCCATGGGCAGGGACACCTTCCACTAGAGCAGGTTGCTCCAAGCCCCTGTGTCCAACCTGGCCTTGAACACTGCCAGGGATGGGGCATTTACCATGGTAGAAACATGATGATTGTAAGGGCATCAACAAAACTATTCACCTCAGATGTCGCCTGCAACAACCAGCTCTGCACGAGCTGCACTTGTCAAGTGACAGCCACTCACTTCGTCATTTTGTCCTTGCCAGTGTTTGAGCTGTGACACCTCCTCACCTTGTATCAAGCCTATTTCACTTCTCTCATTTCCTCTTTAGAAAGACCTGTCAGAAGGCTTTTGGGAAGTCTAGATCACGCCTCTACTTTCCTGATCCATCCCAACCACTTCTGAGCTTTCCTCTGCAGAACAGCACTGGTGAGATGTCGCTACACTGCTATACTCCAGATATGCTTGAAGATAATTTCAATTTATACACTTGATCTGGACATGAGGCTTTAATTTCCAGGTTTCAAGGTTTCTGGCCCACATTCTTCCCTTTATGATGAGATTATGGACTTTTTTCCCCTCCCATTTAAATCATCAGCTTTCAGTTTGGAAGGCTGTTAGTTTTTAATCCATTATTCATTCCAGATCAAGGGGCTCAGCCAGCAACAGCACCTCCCCACTGCTCAGAAAAAGATTGTCTCCAAAAGCACATAAGATTCTTTTTAAGCTCTCATTAATCATGGCCTGTAATCCCTGGGATCCTGCCAGGCTCTGCGGTTTTCCTGGTGGTCTCCTTCTTCGATTCCAAGTCTCACAGATAGCTAATGCCCTAAACCAGTTTGGTCTCTGGAGGTCAACAAGAAACCCCAATTTCCTTCTCGGGCTCTGTTTCTTCCAGGTTAACCTCCCCCTGACTTCATCTGCAATGAACTTCTAGACCACTTCCAGGAGCCCTGACTTTCTTGAAAGAGTTAACACCTATCACAGAATCAACTAGGTTGGAAAAGACCTTTAAGACCATCAAGCCCAAGCATTATGTTTTAAGTTTCCCTTTCTAGCATTGGTCTAACACTGGTTTTCTGCACAGACTCCCTACTTGTCGCAAAGAAGAAGCAATGCCCTTAGAGGCTTTGTGTCCACCATCCTCACCTTCTCAGAAGCCTTCACCACATGGAGGATTGCCAAGGATCAGCCATCTAACGTTACCTGGATTGAAGCTGTGGGAGAAATCCACTGCTGGTCCTCACAGCAAGTGCCGCACGTGTTGACAACCAGGCAGATGTGCACAGATGAACCCAACTTCAGCATCGGTCTGCAAAACAAACAGTATCGGGAAGATGGGGAGAGGCACGAGCCTAGGTATGCCATAAGCAATGAATCTGATGGCTCCCCAAGCATTTCAATGCTTGAGGAAATAAATAGGGTTAGCACTCTGCTAATGCTATCAGCATCACAGCCTCTCAGTAAAGGGCTGACTCCTGGTTTGCTGCTTCCTCATGCAGGGAAAAGTGTTCCATTCTGCTGCTGCAGGGTCAGACTTACAGCTCAGTTGGGAAGTAGTGACAAAGTCAGGAGCGGACCTGGGTGCTGCAGAGATCACTGGTGGTGAGCTCCTGATTCACCAAGGAAGTGACACAAGAGACAGTTTGAAGAAAACCCAAAGTAAGTGGGAAAGGAACATCACCTTCTGGGAGGAAAAGGGCCATTTAAGGCCAGGGCAAGCACAGACAAAGTGCTCCCTTCCCTAAGAGGTGTTTTGAGCTACCCCTGACAGGGACCAAGGCACGTAAGGACACGATAGAAACACAGAATCATACAATCAGACAGGTTGGAAAAGACCTTTAAGCTCATCCAGTCCAACCGTTGCCCAGCACTGCTGAGCCCACCACTAACCCATGGCACTGAGGGAAAACTTACCTCCCCTCATGGCTGCCCCTTGTGGTCTCCGCTCGCAGCCGCCCCTCATCTGCCCCCTCAGAGTGGCCCCACACTGTAGAGCTGCTGCCCCTCACGGCCCGCCCCTCATGGACACCCCTCAGCTCCCCTTAAGATCTCCCCTGATGGCTACCCTCACTCTCCCCTCACGATCTCTCCTCACAACTGCCCCTGTCCCTCATGGCCACCCCTCACCCCTCATGGCGACCCTTATCTCCCCTCATCACCTTCCTTCATGGCCGCCCATCCTCTTCCCTCATGATCTCCCCTCACGATCTCCTCTCGCTCCTCACGGCCGCCCCTCCTCTCCCCTCATGATCTCCCCTCACGGCTACCCTCATGGCCCCTCATCATCTTCTCTCATGGCTGCCCATCCTCTTCCCTCACGATCTCCCATCGCTTCTTCATGGCTGTCCCTCCTCTCTCCTCACGATCTTCCCTCACCCTTCATGGCCACCCATCCTTTTCCCTCACAATCTCCTCTCACCCCTCCTGACTGCCCCCCTCCTATCCCTCGTTATGTCCCCTCACGATCTCCTCTTGCTCCTCATGGCCACCCCTGCCCTTCCCTCACGATCTTCCCTCACCCCTCACAGCCGCCCCCCTCCTATCCCTCACTCTTTCCCCTCATGATCTCCCCTCACCACTAATGGCCGCCCCTTCCCTTCCCTCATGATCTCCCCTCACCCCTCACGGCTGCCCCCCTCCTATCCCTCGCTGTGCCCCCTCACGATCTCCCCTCACCACTAATGGCCGCCCCTTCCCTTGCCTCACAATCTCCTCTCGCCCCTCATGGCTGCCCCTCTCCCCCTCCCGCCAACACAAAGGGGAATGGTCTTTCCACCCTGATGCCACAGGGAGAATGCGACCAGCACAGGTCACCTTGGCCAGGATGCTCCGGGGGATCTTCCAGGGCCATCGCAGGGCAGCTCCGGCTGCTGAGCCAAAGCAGCAGCACATGCAGATGCCCATCCCAGAGAACTGGTCTGAGGTTCCAGTGATCTGCTGGCACCATTTCCTGCAGCGGGACTGGGGCACTTGTCCTGGGAAGAGGGGGAAAGAAAGAGGATTTTAAAGCCAGCAGAAGGCGGGAAAGGAGAAAACCCACTGGCAGCTATGAAATGTCAGACACCATCTCATTTCTTTCTGGCTGTGCAAGCACTATTAGTGCACCTCATCTTCAGAGCCCCCAAGATGCCCGTGTTATGTTCACCAGCAGCAGTGGGTGAGCTGAACTCTTGATTAAGAGATGGGACTAAGGGGTGAGGGCAACAGGTACAAAACTTCAACTATAAAAGCAAACCCTCTTTGCAATCAGTGTTTCTCTAGCTTTCCTCTTACCAAAGGCACCTTACAGCCTCTAGTCCAAGGCAAGAGGTGGCTAGGAAATGTTATTTAAAGCCATTTTATCAAAAAGGATCTCCTGATATGCAGGAAAGAGAAAACTCCCCTGTCCCCAGGAGTCAATAAAGGGCAAACCCATCTTTGTGCCTGGAGCAGAGCTTAAGCTCTGGGTTCCCTGGCTACGGTTTTTTGTCTCTGCCATTTCTCCTCCTCATCCCCTGTTCTCTTCACCATTGAAACAAACAGATCCTCCTTCCCCAAAGGTCAATTGATCATGCAGCATGCTAGGAATCAGAAGGGAAAACAAAATGATCTGAATCATTTGACAACTGGGGTTGTGTCTCCCCAGCGTCAGCCTTGCATTTATTCAATTCTGACACCTAGTGGGCATCACCACTAGTGGGAAGTAGGACCAGAAGTGCCCAGCCACGCTCACCAACAGCCCTAGCAGTGATGAGCACTAATTCTGCCTCGAAGGCTGTTCTCCATCCTTTGCACAGCTATGTCTCCTTAAAACCCTCCCAAGCCTCTGTGCTGAACTTGCACTTGCAGACATTCTGACAACTGCGTGTTCCAGGGGAGAATCAAGAGTGGAAAATACTCAGGTCCTGATCCCAACATCTCACTATGAATCAGGACAAGGGTTTGGCAATTAAGGCCTATCCTTCTTTTCCGAGAGATCATCCAGGGTTTAGTCTGGTTTGTCACCCACCTGAGGTTATGTTGTTGACAGTAGAGTGTATGCCAGGAAATGTCCACATTCCTTCAGGATGAGCAATAACCTTTCTAACAAGCGCTAGGCTCCACCCAGCTTTCACTCAAGATGATCTCTGCTCTTTGAGAAACTTTATAGGCTCCTTTCACATAGCACTGAATCTTTCTTAGTTGCTGGTACTTCTACCCCTTCCCAGCTAGAACCACATGAGCAGAATTGCTGTGGGGCTGCCAACACACCAGTATACATCCTGTGGTGGTACAAATGGGCTTGTTCAGCCTCGAGAAGAGAAGGCTCCTGAAGGGGAGACCTTAGAGCAGCTCCAGAGCCTAAAGGGGCTCCAGGAAACGTGGAGAGGGGCTTTGGACAAAGGCCTGGAGGGACAGGACAAGGGGAATGGCTTGAACCTGCCAGAGGGGAGATTGAGATGAGCTCTTAGGCAGAAGCTCTTCCCTGTGAGGGTGCTGAGGCGCTGGCACAGACTTTTCCCAGAGAAGCTGTGGCTGCCCCATCCCTGGCAGTGTTCAAGGCCAGGTTGGACACAGGGGCTTGGAGCAACCTGCTCTAGTGGAAGGTGTCCCTGCCCGTGGCAGGGGGTTGGAACTGGAGGAGTTTTAAGCTCCCTTGCAGCACAAACCAGGCTGGGATTCTATGATTCTATGCTAGTGTCAAGCAGGAATTATCACTGAGCATCTATGGCATGATGCCAAAGAGGGGATCTAGGAAATGAAATGCTGTGGCATCCTGGAGCCCAAATACCACTGTTTCCCCAATTGTTGACTGAAGGTCAAGAAGGAAACTGAACCCACCACCACATGGTGTTGTCTTTCACCCATGCCACACCACAGGAAGTCCTGCCCAAAGACTGCCAGCATAAAGAGTGATTTGGTTTGAAAAAAGAGGGAGAAAACACATATGAAGAGGAACAATTCTGCCATGAGTGTTGGTTTTACTGCTTTTTAAAAGAGAGTAAAAGGTCAGTAATTTCCCACCTTCCACAGGGACAAACTGAGGTACTGGAGGTCTGCATAGGACATGCTCACTATGCCAGGATGGGTTCCCTGGCACTGCCCTAGCAGCAGTTGCAGCTGCTCCTACTAATTCCTTACATTACTGAACAAACCCAAAGCAATACTTCTCCACTTCCTTCCTCATCCTACAACTGCTCTGCATTGAAAGGTGACTACATTTTTACCTTCTGGTGAGGCAAAGCTCAAACAAACTGCCATAAAGCCCCTGTATGCAGCAAGCCTCAGTCTAATACCTTTTGGTTTTGCTGTCTCCCTTCAGACACAGCCCCTTTTGCTGTCTCAGAGTTTCTGAACAAGCTCAAAGTCTACAAGGGGAGAATCTCTACTCTGCACATTCCTTCCACCACAAGTAGTATCTCTAAGAGGTGCAGGGAAAGCTCCCTCTGTCCCTGCTGCTGCATAAATCTTCACTCCCCAAGGAAAATCCAGCAGCAAAACTAGTGCTCTGCTTACACAGATCCTATGCCTCCCTGGGGTACTTTGCTCTACATCTTGCTCTTTGCAGCATTCCTCCTTTCTCTCCTAAAGGGAGAATTCTGATGTGCCTTGCACAACACAGAAGAAAGGTGGTGCGTTACTTAATGAACTCCAGTGTAACACCCTGGTTCTTGGGGGACCCAGAGCTTGGGCAGTGTGGCCATGGATAACATAGCATGCCAGTGGACAAGTCAACGTATTTCTTAGTGCAGGAGTGCAAGAAGAGGTTGATGATAAAGCTTGCTCCTTCTGAGGGAGGCAGTTTTGGAGCCTGTGAGTGTACATGGAGGTTGGGAGTCTCCATTGTGAGGATGTGGCTGAATTCAAACAGAACCAGGACCCCGACAGGATTCCAGGTTTCAGTCACAGCGAGGATAGATTTGCTCTTGGCACAGCAGTGGTGTTTCAGCCCAAACTCTCAGACATGGGAGTCAGAAAGGAACATCCGTAGCAACTATCATTGGTATGTTGGAGCAACAAGTGCTTGAGTCAGCACAGAGATTTGAGACCACAAGACTTGAGTAATGCAGGCAAAGAAAATATTACTCCCTAGCGCCAGATAAGCATCTGCACAGCAGATGCCACATCAGCTTCTGGGTGTGAAGGTATTTGTACACAGGCAGCAAGGAGCTTAAAGTACTTGTAATCCCTTTTGCTGGGAAAAGAAGTGTTTTCTTTGCTTTTTTCGTAGAGATATTCACAGATGATTAGCACAGAGGTGTCTCAGGTATGCTGGAGAGGGCTGGCCTTTCATTGTGTCTATCAAAAAGAGATGTTACACCCAGTGCATGTGCTACACCGGTGCCTGCAGACAAGCTCCTGCCCTTGTTCCCAAGGGACAGGACTGCAAAGTCCTGCCTTCTAAGTTTTAGTTTGTGTTAGCAATGCTAAGAGATCAGAAGACCTTTCCTGGTCACATCTGGAGGTCAGAGGCAACCTCAGTTTTCATTCTTTAACAGTAGTTAGATTTTCTAGCTCAGACAACAACTGTGAATGTAGAATAATCTAAATGTCCACACATTGCCAGTGACAAGGTACTGGCACTGTATCCTATGAGTGATGGAAAAGCAAGAGTGAAACAGGGATGAGCACAAGCACAGCCGAAGCTGGCTCATGTGTCAATCCACCTCATTCCACCCAGGAGACAAAGTCAGGTCTTAGAGGAACAGCCCAGAAAGTTCTGCTCGCTCATACTTCGCCCAGGACAGGAAGATATTCATGTCTACATGAGAATATGAAGGACACAATCACTTGAGCTCAGGAGGTTCAGAAAGCAGCTAAACTGGTTCTTTCCACCAGCTTTTAAATGAAGTCATGGGTCTACCTAAGCACAAAGGTGTGAAGTCACCACTGTTAGGAAGAAGATGATCAGCAAAAATTACTTGAAGGGGTGATGGTCCCACTCCTGTTGACACAGGCAAAGCAAAACCATTATGAGAAAGGAAAACAGCCCTTCCTCTGCTGGACCTCTACTCTACATCAGCACCTTCCACCTCTTTCTGTTTCCTACTGCTAATCATCGGGGGCTCTGACTACATGTTCTCATGCTTCTGAGACAGAAATCGGGTTACCTTGCTGCACTCAGTAGGGAAAATGAACTGAGAGTCAAACCAGATGGGAGAGTTGCTTTAGAGAGAAACATCAGTTGATTTTGAAAGGAGGGACAGTTGCATAACTGATAAAGAGCTGATGATCAATTCTGCAGCTCCCATGACCCCCATGTACTGAGCAACACAGCTGAGTACTAGGAAGTGCAGCAGCAAAACCGCAAACCAAGCCAGCGTGCTGGGTGGTGGGAGGGAATAGAGATGGGAGCAGATCTTCAAACCCAGCTGACAGCTTTATTATATCCAAGTGTTTTAAAGATTTCTACAGCACTAAATGGCACTGCTGTATTCCCATCAGACATCCAACTAATTTGCCTGTTTCTGTCTCAGGAAATTCACTTCTTATTTTGATCCAGTTTGGCACAAAGCCATCATGAGCATGAGAGAAAACACCTAGCTGGATATCCACCACTCAGCCAAAGGGCATCTCCCCAGAGGCCTCTTCCATCCAGTAGCAAAGAAAGAGAGCTGGAAACAGGAAAAGACAGACATAGAGAAAGACATGATCAGTCCCAGAACTGCAGCATAAAGGTGAACCTTTGCTGTTGTCCCAGCTACACACAAAACACCTCTTCAGTACCCTCACTACATACATGACAGCTTCTGTAGGAACAGCTTCTGTTGCCTATTTACAGATGACTTGTGTGTGTCCAGCGGGGTCACATCTACACTAGGTGTGCATGGCCCTAATGCCAGCGTGCACCATAACCAAAGAGCCCATTGAGGAGTGCTGAGAAAGCTGATGTACTTTCATTGCACCCAAGGGAAATTTTTAACAGGATTCTTTACATCTATTTTTTTTTCACATGCATACATATGCACATATACTTATCTATATCTTTGTGTGTGTGTGCTGGTTTAGGTATTTGATTGCAGCTGTGTGTGTATTAGCTTTAATAGTCAAGTGTTGTTAGAAATCTCATGATTCACCTTAAAACTGTGAATGAAGCCTAGACTGCTGCTGGACACACAGATAACCTCCTATCCCTAGGCATAAACCTTTGACCAAGTCTGAGACTATGACTGGATCCAGTCAGGAGTTCAGAAAGCCAGAGGGTCCACTCTGAACCTTGTGACTCAACAGAGGACCTCCCTTATTCCTTTATATCCCCAGTTTCTGTACACATCACATTAGTTCAATTCTGTATAAATCATTACCAGTTCTCATACCATTTCCTTCTGCACGTTGCAGGGTGAACCTTGCCATTGAATTCTGTTGAATCAATAAATCTCTACTAACGTCACTTTTTGCTGATATCACTTGATTCTTTGAGCAATTCTAACCACTCTTGTCACGACAAGTAGTACAATCACTGTCACAGGTTCCCTCAGCTCCCCACATTAGCCAAGTATCCATTAAAGCCAGATTGCTGGTGGGCTAAAACTTGGATTTGTAGCAAGACACTTTGTCCACTGTTGCATCCCAGAGCAAAAGGAACAGCGTGTTTATCAGTTTGACTAAAGATTACAAGCAACCAGAGAGCAACACAGAACAAACAGATGGAACAATGATCCTTTAATAGCATCATTATGGGATGGTGCATCACATACTGGACACAGTTACCTAGGTGTCTGAGAGAGCCCTCCCACTGAGCTCTCATGCATCAGAAGGCAGCTATCAACTCCCAAGTGTGGGCACTTAGCATCTCACGAGCTCGTCCACTGGCCATTTGACATCACAGCAGTGAGTTTAGGGAAGGCCTTCCGTGTCATTATGGAATAGTTTTGTCATGGACAAGGAAAGGAAATGGCAGCAGGTTCTTTCTTCCCATGCTCGATCTTTGCACCTCGATTCTTCTCATTCTCCAATCTACTTTAAGACAAGGGAGGGGGAGAAACATCATAGCTCAGAATGTCTCATACTTGACAGAAATAACCAAACATCCATGGTCTTGGATAAAAAACACATCCAGCTCCATTAGCTGCTTATTAACGTGTTTAGCATCAGACTCACACCAGGAGGAACATGTCAACAGAAACGTGTACCCACAAACCACTTCACATGTGCACAAAGGAAATTCAACTGTTCATTATTGTAGAGGCAAAAAAAGAACCAGACTGCTATTCAAAAATCACAACAGGGAAGTAAGTAACACAGGACACAGATCAACACATGGCACAAAGTCTCAAAGCAGAGCTGGCTGAGGCTACGTGCTGATGTATGGTCTGCTGAGCAATGCATCTGAATTAAGAGCGACAATATGGGGAAGAAATTTGGGATGTGTTTTTCTAAGGCAACATGTGACTGCTCCTACAGCAGTCTGTAGCCTGCACTGTATCTTCAGCAACTTTGTCACCATGGCAACCTGACATTCTTCTGCAAGACACATTTGTTAATAACATTTTAGGGATAGATTTGTGCCACAAAGGAGCATCCACACATGATGGATACAGCAACCCTCTGAGAGCAGCTGGTCCAGGAGCACCTGGGTCCTGCCCAGCCCTGGAGATGGGGGATGCAGGCCAAAGAACCAGGACCAGCTGCTCAAATCAGTGCTGGGAACAAAGAGATGAGAAAAAACAGGAACAAATGGGAATATGGGAAATTCCAGCTTAGTTTAAGAACAAATCTTTTGCTGAGAGAGCTGGGCTGGGTCAGCCTGGAGAAGAGAAGGCTCCTGAAGGGAGACCTTAGAGCAGCTCCAGTGCCTAAAGGGGCTCCAGGAAACCTGGAGAGGGGCTTTGGACAAGGGCCTGGAGGGACAGGACAAGGGGAATGGCTTTAACCTGCCAGAGGGGAGATTGAGATGAGCTCTTAGGCAGAAGCTCTTCCCTGTGAGGGTGCTGAGGCGCTGGCACAGACTTTTCCCAGAGAAGCTGTGGCTGCCCCATCCCTGGCAGTGTTCAAGGCCAGGTTGGACACAGGGGCTTGGAGCAACCTGCTCTAGTGGAAGGTGTCCCTGCCCGTGGCAGGGGTTGGAACTGGAGGAGCTTTAAGGTCCCTTCCAGCCCAAATCAGTCTATGATATTCAAACCTCATGAACCTGGCCCTATTTGAACCAGTGCTGGGCTTCCAGATGTCCTTCACAACCTCAGTGATTTTTTGACAAGCTCATTTCTATTGCTTGCAAAATGCAGCATTGATCAGTAAGCTGGAAGACAGGTGAAAGCCCTTTCTGTTCCTCCAGTGAAGTCCTGCTGCTTTTCTGCAGGAACTAGATTAAGGGGCTCACAATTAGGCAGGGAAGTCTAAGAAATCCTGCAACCTCTTCATCCTTTAGAAGCAGGAACAATCTCCTCAGTTGGTCTAATCCTTCGAAACAGATCCAGAAGAGGTGGACAGAGGGCAAGACAAAAATCACTGCCATTCAGAATAGCAACAAGAGATTATCACAGCAGCTCTCCTCTCTGCTGTAACACCTCCTGCTTCATCCCTGCACCACAGTCTGACCTGAGCATCAGGAAAGGTCCTGCCTGGGTCTGTTTCAGCTTCAGTCCTTCACCTCTGAACAGATGAAAGAAGGCTGTCTTCTCTGCTTCAGATGCCAGATGACACCAAGGACTTAGCTATCAGAGACAGGCTCCAAGGCAGCTTGTCATTTCCTCCATGTTGCCTAAGTGATAAATTGCTCCAGCTTTCACTCTCAAAGCCAATTGGATATGGAGCTCATGCACTGTGCAACAGATCCCATTCTGCAGGGATTTTCCTTCTCTCTGATGCTTCACTTTTTTCCCCCAGAAAGCAATAAGCTTCTTTCTGAGAACTGCAGAAAGTGGAGTGGGTGAATGGAGAGGAAAAGACAAAGACAGAACATATGAAGCCAGGAGAATACAAAACTGGAACTAAAATAAGCAGCTTCTTAATGAGGACACTGGGGATAAAAGCTCTTCTTTCCATGCCCCGGGAGGGTTATACACCCTGCTCCATTATTATTTTTGTAGAAGGCAGACCAACAAGCATCCATTTCACTCTGAAGGTTGGATCCTGGATTTCTTGGGTGTGACAAGAGGTGTAATGCTATTCTTCCACTGAAAACAAACCCACTACTGTTCAAGGATGCCAAGCTATTCACTTCTGCTTCTGCAAAGCTGCTAATCAACTTCTAACAAATGCCCTCACCACATTCCCACCATCTTGGGCTCTCCTTGGTGAGAACTCAGCCAAAGAGTCATTGTCACAGCCCCTTGGCTTGATGCAGATGGAATTTGGCGGTCTGCTAAAGACACTTGCCTTGTGCAATTAACAACAGTAAGAGAAAATCGGCATTCACCATCTCCATGTATGTTGCAAGCAAAGGCAGGAGCTTTCTTCTCAGTTTTCCTGTTCAAGGAAATGAAGCACTGCTGGTGAGACTCCCTACAGCACTCATAGGTTGGACTCCACCCTGAAGAACATAAACTGCCTTAGGCAGTTGATTTTGGAAGAGCAGAGCATTGGGGCCCTTTTCCTTTGCTTTCTGGGGTTCAAGGTGTTGGGTGAGTTGGAGCCACTTCTTCAGCAATTCAGAGCCACAAACACCACCAAGCAGATTCCAACCCAATGGAACCTATCACTCTTTATACTTTGCTGACACTGTGGTGACTGACACAGCTCCAACAAACTCTACACATACCTGGCAGGCCAAGCTAACTGATGACCTTAACACTTGCTGAAGGCTAGGCTGTTAGGGTGAGCAGATGTTGTGCAGCAGCTGGCTCTCCTGTTATCACTCGCTGATGTGCCTGAGCCACTTGTTGGCCCACAGCACGACATGTGAATTTTACAGTTCCAGGGATGCACTAGGAAGTAAATCCAGCAAATCTGATTAGGATTTGTCACTGAAGTAAGCTCATTAATCACTGATGTGGTTCTTTCCTATGCAGTTTGCTAACTCCTGCAGGCACCAGCAGGGTCTGGAGGCTGCAGACTTGGAAAAGTTCTTCTTTGTATAACAATTGCACTGATTTTTTTCCTCTTGAATATTAATATTCTAATAAATAAAGAGCCACAAAGCACTGGAGAGCTACTTTAGCCTAGCTTTTTGCATAGATTCAGGCACAGGATTCCCATGAAATTATCCCTGTAGCCAAAAAGCTAAGAAGATCTAGTTTAGAAAATGTAAAACCCAGAATGAAAACCCCTGTCAGTCACTTGCCTTAGTACTTTTTGCAGCAGCCACTTACCACACTATTGCACAAAAGACTCACATTTCATTACTTACCTGAACTTGTCTAGCTTTGCCTGTCAGTAACAGGTTCTTTGAATAACAGATGAAAGTTGCCTATTATTAAACTGCTGCTTCCTCAGCCTCTGCCAAAATACTCTCAGATAAGCTGAGCTCCTGCCATCTCAAAACACAGCATATTTTTTCCATGTCCCACCAACCACAGCCATCGCAGTGCGGCTTGTAATGATGCCAGCCATGATCCCACAGGTGCCAAAAGAGAGGGGAAAAAGCCAGGAATAATATGAAACCATTTGGATATGTGTGGCTCCAAATTAAAGCTATGGATGAAACCCTCTAATTCTGAATACAAGTGAAACTGGGAAATAAGACTTCTCTCCAGACTTCACAGCTAATAAGAAGTCAAATCGATAAAATCAAGAGAAAAAGGAAGTTTTGAGGGGGTTTGAAATTCAGCCTTAATCTCCTGCTGTATCTGCCTCTAAGATGGCCAAAACCTAGGACACAGGTATGAAACACAGCTCCATCAACGACACTTACAACCTATTTTCAAGAGCAAGCAGAAACTATTAAAATCATACAATATCTTGAGTTGGAAGGGACACATAAGGATCATCAAGCCCAACTCCTGCACAGGATTTCAAGAACCATAAATCCCTCCCCATTTGTTTCCTTGTTGTTCTCCTTCCAGAAGATTTGACAGCTCACTTCTAGTGTAGCAATTTGTTAGACATTAGATACAGGAACACAAAACATCTGTGATTGCTGCTTAAGGGGGACAGCTCCAATTGAGAGCCACAGAACTCATTTAAGACACCTGGCATTTTCCAAATGCCAAGAAAAGGATGTCTCCCCATTCAGAGCACATGGATCTCCTTGCCCACAACTCTTCTGGAAGACCAGCTGAAGAGAATTCAACCCAAATTCACTGAGCCAGACTGAGAGAGGCTACTCATCAGTAAGCCTCAGTCTTTCCACACCATCTCCTTAGATGAAAGGTACCCAGAAAGACATAGACTGCACACCAGAATGCCACTGCAATATGCTCAAGGAAGCTCAAATACATTTAGGGAACTAAGAGGTTCCTATGAGAGGAAAGGCAGTGATTAAAACAGCCTATCTCCTTTAGATAAACTAAAATAGCATATGGATTTAAATAAATGCTTTTTACAAAGATGTGCCTTAGCAGAATGACTGGGTTTTCCTTTCATATCTAAATTCAAGTAGAGTAGGGGTTACATCTCCTTCAGCACATACAGATTTACCACGGATGTGCTTATGAGTAACGTGTGTTAGTTTCTGGTGAGTCATCTAAGGCTGTCGTGTTCCCAATGCAGCAGGCCTGAATTGAGCTCCACACACATGGAGCAGTCAGTTCTGGCACTCTCTACAAGGACAGAGACCTGCTAATGAGATGTACTGAAGTCTGTGTGCAAACCCTTCTAATCACAAAGACATAGTGCTAAGTGATTTCCTCTTCCTTTCCCAGCTGCTTTAGAACTGGTTAGCATGCCAAAGAACATCCTCCATTCTGGGTTCCTAAAGCTCTTTCAAAGCCACTTCCCTTTAGATTAACTCCATTAGACAGCAGGTGAAATATCAGCGCCAATTAGAGCTGTTCCCACCTAAAGCCTCAGAAGTAGGACAGCAAAGATGGTTTGTGTAGGATAGACCTTGCCAGCTCCAATGAAGTATGAATGCCTTTTATTATCATTCTCATTAACTCAAACATCTCCTTCACAGCTTCTCCGCAACAAACACTTGCCCTGAGTAAACCTCACCTTGGTTCTCCCAGATACCATATTACACATTCTATATTTGTTTGCTGAACTGTGTGGCCTTGGGGCCCTGTTGCATTACATTCAGCACAAAGACATGGCCGTTCACCCAAGAGTTTGCAGTATGAATAGACACAAGGAGCCAGAGCATCAGCACAAGGTAGTGGGTGACTTGCTGAAGGACTGGGGCACCCAACACCTCTTTGCCAATACACAGCCAGGGCAGTCCACAGGCACTGGAGATTGCACCCCATCCATGGTGCCGGTAGTGCTGTTTGTGGCACTCAGTTTCCCCATAAGCAAGTCCTACAAACGCTTAGGGTTAAATAGCTTTTAACATGTTCACAGCCAAGAACCACATTCTCAAAGAGGTCCTTTATCCTGAGCAGTCACTTGCCCACCCTGCTGCAAAAACTGCGTAGAAGCTACACTTTGAATTTTACTCACCCAAAGGGTATTATTCCATCTTGTCAGAGCTGAAGTAGCTGGGTTTATGCCAGTCGCCATAGCTGCTGCCTCTTCCTCTTGAAGGGAAGGCTTCAGGAGCAAATATGTCTTGGAAAAAAAGAACATGGAGACATACATGAGCATTGTATACTTTCAAAGATGCATTCAGTCAGCAAACCACATAACACCAAAACAACCTCAAGGATGCACAGGAGTACTCATTACAGAATCATAGAATGGTTTGTGTTGGAAGGGACCTTAAGGCTCATCCAGTTCCAACCCCCTGCCACAGGCAGGGACACCTTCCACTAGAGCAGGTTGCTCCAAGCCCCTGTGTCCAACCTGGCCTTGAACACTGCCAGGGATGGGGCAGCCACAGCTTCTCTGGGAAAAGTCTGTGCCAGCGCCTCAGCACCCTCACAGGGAAGAGCTTCTGCCTTAGATCTAACCTGAACTTCCCCTGTTTCAGTTTGAACCCATCACCCCTTGACCTATCGCTACAGCCCCTGATGAAGAGCCCCTCTCCAGCATCATTGTAGCCCCCTTCAGACACTGGAAGCTGCTCTGAGGTCTCCACGCAGCTTCTCTTCTCCAGGCTCAACAGCTCCAATGTTCTCAGCCTGTCTCCATACGGGAGCTGCTCCAGCCCCTGCTTGCCCTCGTGGCCTCCTCTGGACTTGCTCCAACAGCTCCATGTCCTTCTTATGTTGAGGACCCCAGCACTGCACACAGTGCTGCAAGTGGGGTCTCACCAGAGCAGAGAGGCAGGATCACATCCCTCATCCTGATGCTCATGCTGCTGGGGATGCAGCCCAGCTACAAGAGCACAAATCTGGCAATCCAGAAAACACTTATACAGAGTACACAAGCCTCAGCATTGCCCTGCTTCACACCCACTGCCCTCAGCCCTTTCTCAATGAGACACCCCTCTGCAATGGAAAAAGCAGCTGGCTAAGAGCAAACTGCTGCCTTCCATCTTTTCTTGTCCCTCAGAGAGATGACCTTCAGTGGTCCAAGCAGATGATGCAAAAGGCAAACATGTGTTAGTCCAGCATGGCAGAAATGGCTTACCTTCTCTGTGACTGCTCCCTCGCCTGTTGGGGTTCGTTATGGGCATGTACATAAACTGCAAACAAAAGATGTTTCTTTAAAAACCTTATCAGAAGTTTCCCTCTCCTCCATTTCCCCAGGTACTGTGTGATCACTGAAGTCACCCCAAACTTCATTCTCTGAAAACAAGATTATTGCTGATACTATTGCAAAGCACTGATGTTGCTAAGGAAGTCTGCAGGCAGCCAAAATCTTTTGTACTGCATACCTTACCTGACCTTCTCCAGCCAGGACAGCAGAGCCTGCAGAGCAGAGTTAGTCTGCTGCAGTCACACAGGGCACCTTTGTGACTCATTTAGCCCAAATTACTCCTTTAAAAGCTCTCTATACTCTCCTTTTGTTGGTCTCTACCCAAGTAAAATGAGCCCAGCCTCAGCCAGTCACAATTCCTTCTCATATTTGGATGCCACCAGCCTACAGGAGCTATACCACATCATCTCAGCCACGATGAGTTACAGCTCTAGAGCAAGAGCTACAGTGCATTCGCTGCAGGCCTTTGCAGAAAGAATTATTTTCCTTTTTATGTGCAATAATTCCCTTTGGCATTTATTCCTTATTAACATTGCAGGAAATATATTCCCCAGCAGGAATATTGGCAGCAGGACTGAATCTTAAGTGATAGTTAAAGATGACTTGCAGGAAGATGTCTGCTTGTAAAAGCAAGTGTTTATACCGAGTGCCCTATTAAACAAGAGTTATGCTTAACCCACAGAGGACAGACTGAGCATCCAAAACTATGTTACATATTTCAGTACTTCACATGAAGCCTTTCTGCTCTGCAAAGCAAGGCTTCCCGTGGTGCATTCACTAGCTGGTTGTGAATAGAGAGCCTGAACAACAACGATGTAAAAATAAAACTAAATGAGAAGCCAGTTTGGCAATTCAAAGCAAGGGAAGGTGACACAGAATCCCATTTGCTGCAAGTTATTCATGCAGTCATTTGCACTTCCCCAAAATAAAGGCTGTCCATATCCTCTTGTCCAAGGCACATTGCTTGTAAAAGTATCCTGGTTCCCTGCATACAATCCTCAAGGACAATACCCGCTGCAGAGCTGTGCTGTAACTGCAGGCACCCAGGTTCATGTGTCAGTTCACAGAGAAAGTGGACACAAGCATGATGTAAAAACAGCTCAGAGGAGTTCACAGGTTGGGTTGGCATTTAATCACACCTTAAAACCCAAATAAGAGCTCAAAAAGGGCACACAAATCTCAGTGGAGCAAATGTTCTTCGGCTGTACCGTGATTACATGCTCAGCTGGGAGCTGGCTCTGGTAACAGAGCCGGAGCCAGTGGTATTTGTTTCTGTCTAGAATGTGTCAATCACTTTTCTCCAGGCATTGTGTCAGTGAAGGAGTGTTGGAGCTGATGGATGTGCCAGACTGCTGCTGAGATTCACGCTCTCCACAGGCATTCATCAGGCAAGGTCAAACCTCTCTGCTGATGGCAAGTGAAGCACTACAGGAGACAGCTGGGTTTCAAACCACATTGAGTCTTCTGATCAAAACCTCCAGCTGCAGCAGGAGCTGCAGTTCATACAGCTACACCTGACCTCCTCTGAAGAGGAAGAGCAGAATTTTTGCTCCCCCAAGCAGCAAACCTGAGTTTTCCCCTCCCTTACCTCCTCACTGCTCAGTGATTCAGAGCTGGATGTGCCTCGATGGCACTGCACGACAATGCTGGAGATGAGCTCACCAGAGACTTCCACAACACTTCTGCAGAAAGTGGTTGGCTGTAACAGATCAAAACAGAGCAAATTCACAGGACAAACCCTCTCATGGGGCCTTCACTGGGGGTGGGAACTTGTACAGGGATTACATTCCAAGAGGAAGATCATACACCTCTCACATTATCAGAGCAGACTGTGGCCAGGTAAATATATTCTGGCAGCACATGACTACACCCAAGGTACTGCTCCACAATTACATGTCAGCTGTATGAAGCCTTCAGCCTGCTTGAGGAAGAAAAAAATCTCTAACTCCTTCTCATGGCTCTGGCATCACCAAGCACAAGCAGAAGGGCTGTCAGGGCTACGCTGATGGCAGCTCCAGCTCTACAAACTAAACGACCTCTAAAGAAGTTGTCTCTACCATTTGACAGAAGCTCCAGCAAAACCTGCACCCAAGTTTGGAAGAGAAGGAGGTCCTCACACTATCTTTCATACTGTATTTCCCCAAGAAGAAAAGAAGGACAGTGTCTGTTCAGGATATAGTGATAACTTCACAGCAGCCAACCCTTGCACCATTAAAGAAAACCTGGCAACAACCATCAGTTTCATGTTATCCCACCTTACACGCACACACAAGCTGCTTAGCTCCAGAGCAGCAATACTCAAAGAGATGTTTGCCCCCCTCTTCATGGAGTAAACTACTTCCTGAGGTAGTAGCATGACTCATGAGCTATGAGGAAAGCCTTTGCAGCATCTGTCCAGTGTCTTCCCAGAATCCCTCCTCTTCCCTAACCACTGTGCCCAAGAAAAACAGGTAAGTTTACAGACATTCACAGAGGAAAAAGACTGTTTCAACCTGTCACAGAATCATCATAGAATCAGAGTGGTTTTGGGCTGGAAGGGACCTTAAAGTTCCTCCAGTTCCAGCCCCCTGCCACGGGCAGGGACACCTTCCACTAGAGCAGGTTGCTCCAAGCCCCTGTGTCCAACCTGGCCTTGAACACTGCCAGGGATGGGGCAGCCACAGCTTCTCTGGGAAAAGTCTGTGCCAGCGCCTCAGCACCCTCACAGGGAAGAGCTTCTGCCTAAGAGCCCATCTCAATCTCCCCTCTGGCAGGTTCAAGCCATTCCCCTTGGCCTGTCCCTACAGGCCCCTGTCCAAAGCCCCTCTCCAGGTTTCCTGGAGCCCCTTTAGGCACTGGAGCTGCTCTAAGGTCTCCCCTTCAGGAGCCTTCTCTTCTCCAGGCTGCCCCAGCCCAGCTCTCTCAGCCTGGCTCCAGAGCAGAGCTGCTCCAGCCCTCGCAGCAGCTCCGGGGCCTCCTCTGGCCTCGCCCCAGCAGCTCCACGTCCCTCTTGTGCTGTTGCCCCAGAGCTGGATCAGGACTGCAGGGGGGGTCTCCCCAGAGCACAGCAGAGGGGGAGAATCCCCTCCTTGACCTGCTGCTCATGCTCTGGGGGTGCAGCCCAGAAACCATCCATGTCCTGCCAGGTCATTGGGAGCTTCTCATCCCCCAACACCCCCAAGTCCTTTACCCTGCATCAATTTCGGGTTTCACATTCACACCACAAGCACTTACCACAAAAGGCCCAATTTTGAAGTCACATGTGAAGGGGTCTCTCCCTGAGGCTTTCGTGCACACAGTCTCACGGATGCTGAACTGCAGCTCTAGTCTATAGGCATCACTGTTCCACATGTCAACCTGGTCAAAGCAAGGTCAAGACAATATATAATTAGTGCCTGTCATTCCTCTATGCCTGCTACATGGCAACCTTGCTTCTTTGTCAAGCAGAATTCGACATAAGGGCACTATGGCTCAGTACCCAATTTAGAGCAGATTACTCTGTGTGAGAAAGTCTGGTTTATTGTGCTTAGGAATTGTGCTCTTAGTCAGCAACACAGAACAGCTTCCCATGGGGGTCTCACCTGAATCCCCACAGTCACTGCAGGATCCTCCTACTGCTCAGAGCCAGCTGGGGGGACTGCCAAAGGTAGATAAGCATTCCATTACCCCTGGGTGCTACCCCATCTTCTGTGGGAACCAGGGTGCTAACAGCTCTGCTTTGAATATGTAGACTGCTGGGAAGCCTATTGTGACAGTAAATAGGCTTGGAAAGTAAATCCCACGACTGAAGGCAATTAAATTAATGCAATTAATACAGTCTTCCACTGTTTGTTCAGGTGCCTCATGGGCAGTCTAAGCAATGCTTTAGCTCAAGATGGGAGACTCACCCCACTCCCCACCAAAACCCAAACCCCAACCAACAACAAATCCCCACTGCTTTCAAGTACTTTTCTTTTCCAAACTAGATCAATCCCAAAGTCATCTTGTCATTCATTCTTGCAGAAGACTTGATACATGCCATCTATAGAAACAGAATGGTTAGAGCATGTTACTCCTTAACTCTCTGGGTATCCAACATCATTCTTAGCAATGCAGATTAAAATAAAGAGTTTCCTGCCTGTATTTAGACACTAAGAGATTGAAACCAGAATTGGTGCATAGAGACAGATGATATAAATAAAGATTGAAGAAAGAATCATGAATGTGTTTGTGGTGGCATTTAATTCACAGTGTGAACATTCAGCTGAGACCTTCAGACAAACCAGGGTGCTATGTAGTTATTTTGTAGTATGAGTTACTACTATGCAGCAACCTGGTTTGCCCAGGCAAAGCAATTAGCTTGAGGTATCTAAAAATCACCAGTTTGGAAGAAAATCTTACAAGACAACCCCCAAAGATTTCTATTCCAGGGGTGGGAAATTGGAACTTGGTAAGTACTTTTAATTACAAACCAACATACAAGGAACATTTCAATTCCTAAAGCCGTCATTTCAGATAATGCCCCAAACCCACTCTCTTCCAAGCAGCATCAGAAAACTCCAACTAAATTTGGGGGTTCGGGATTAGGTGAAAAAGGGTTTTCCATCAGAGCAAAGCATATTTCAGGTAAAGGAATGTTGGTTGTCTGTGCACTTACTCTGGTGACATGGCTCCTGACAACACCATACAGGTTTGTCCCCCATGACTGAGAATTGATCCTTGCAATGGAAGCGTTGAGAGCCTCTTCTGTGACAGGGAGATCATAGTCGTACACTGGAAATCCTGAGATGGAGGCACAGTTCCATTAGAGATTCACTGTGGTCTTCCTAAACCACTGTAAGAAAGAAGACACTGCTCCATTCTGAGCAACTTACCTGAACATGAGAAAATGCCCAGTGTGAGGACGAAGATGAAGCTCCTCATAGTGTGTCTTTCCGAACCCTCTGGTCTTTTCCCTTTCTAAGCAAGGATTTCCAGTGCATATTCCTCTGTCTTTATATAAATGCAGCCTTGATCCTTACACCTGACCTGTGTCCAAGCTCTGCTACAAACATTGCACTTTAAACACAATTGATCTGAGAGTAAATATTTGCTGTCAGCTTTCCTCCCTTTGGCAGTAGCTCTCTGATAAGAGATGTGCTGCAGTGCCTTTTTCCCAGCACTGCGACTAAAAGGGAACACCAAATTCCTGCTATCTCCATACCCAAAAGCGGAATCTAGTTGTTTTGTTCACTTTTTAGCCCGTAGTTTCCTATGTGGTGAGTCAACTCTTTCCTTAGCACCAGACCCGGCACATTTGTGTCTCGGCAGTGACTGGAAGCACTTACAAGCTGGTGTTCCCTGAGGAGGGGACCATTCCCCAGCACCAGACTGCAGTGGGGTGAGGTGGTCACTATACCTTCTCCAACACATGGCACTCAGCACTTGCAGGTCTTGCTTTTCAGATACAGGCAACGTATCTCATGACTCTACCACAACTACCCCACAGCAGAGCCACTGAAACACTTCTAGTAAGGCTGAGATGCACTTGGGTTTTAAGTGCTTAAAGGCTGTCCCTAGGAATTGGGAGGGAAACTGCTGCCTTCAAAACAAGGTCACCCATTTCTAACTGTTCACAAGGCAGAAATGTGCCTAAGCATTGTCACTTTGAAGATCCCATGTGTGAATGTCCTCCATTAACCTTCAAATCACAGTGCCACTTGAATGATGTGGCATTTTAAGAACCTCCCAAATGATACGCGCTCAAGGAAAGACATGGGAGGCGTGCAAAGTACCAGGGGTCAGATTTAATAAGGAAGAGGATAAAGTGGCTCCTGCTTGTAAGTTGTCAGGTTGGAGGATGGCAGTTGATCACAAGGTTGCACACCGGGGGAACTGGACTCCTTCCTTGGGTGGCAGGAGCGGGGTCAGTATCAGTCACACTGCAAGTATTTGAGGACAGAGACCCATAAAGGCAATGCACTTCCAAGTCACAAAAGAAACCACTGCCCAGTTGTGGGCCCTGATGGTCATTGGATTCATTTCTCATCGTTGCTGCAAGATCCTAGAAAGGGAACGTGATGAGCCATGGCACATCCCAGGAAAAAGTTTGTGTCCCAGTTGGCAGAGCTGCGTATGAGCACAGAGACTCTGCCAGGAACAAGCCGTGCCTGGAGGGTGACAAGTAGACACAGGGCCAAACAGGAACATCGCTGAGGCCACATCACAGGCTAGTGCCACACCACCTGTGTGCCAGCCCTCCCAAGCACTGCTTTGAGAGAGGTGGAGATAGGTGCCAATTCCAATAAAAGGGGTGGGCATTTTTTACCTGCCAACTTGGATTTCAGCATTGGGAACACGATCAAAAACACCGACTGAAACTTCGCCCAGTCAAAAGCCAGAGCCTCCTTCTGTACATCCATTCTCCCTGTTCACTGCAGCTGAAGACACTCTTTCCTGCCTCTTGGACAAGCTCATCTCTAGCAGGGTCTGCCCTTTCTGCTTCCCAGTTCTCCTCAACTGCTGTCTGTGCCATGGGAAGGCTGGTAATATTCTCCTGTGGCTGCAGCCATGCCAGAGCACCATAACGTGAAGGATTCAAACTGAGCTGGAGGTTCTCAAGAACAGAGTCTGCTGAGCTATGCCCAACTTTCCTGCAACCACAGTCAAGACCATGCTGCCTCAGATCAAGCAGGAAACTTTTCCATACACTGTCTGACCTGCTTCTACAGTGGTTTCTCTGCAATCAGTTGTGCTGCTGTTGTGGTAGTGAGATTGCTTAAACCACTTACATGGGAAGAACTTAGCATTTGGAGCCTCAAGGGGCTTGGAGCAACCTGGTCTAGTGGAAGGTGTCCCTGCACGTGGCAGGGGGTTGGAACTGCATGAGCTTTAAAGTCCCTTCCAACTCAAACCATTCTAGGATTGTTTTCCAGCATGCTTCACCACCAACTTGCTGCAGTAGTTTGGGTAACATTTAGCTTTCAACTTCACCCCTAGAAAAGTAAGCATCTGCCTCTTGTGTGCTGGGACCCGTTAATATTCCACCAGAACCTGAAGATGTAAAAATGCTTCCTAACTGCCAAGCCACAGTGTTGTAGCCAGTCCAACAGTCATTTTAACTATTCAACTCACTGTGGGGCTTCAAGATACTCCTTTTAGAGTAGCTACTAGGAAATGCTGCCAGCAGGATTGTATTAATGCTATTACAATTGTTTAAAGAAATGAAAGTTTCTCTGCAGAGCTCTGGCTTTGCCTTGCAGCATCCAGAGAACAGAGATGTTTGCTATTCCACCTCTCTGAATCCTGACTCATTAAGTCTCTATTGAAACTGGTAAATATTTCTCCTCTCTCTACACAGATACATTACACACTCTAGTAGATTCACGTTACAGCAAAATTGGCTTCCTCCACTTTCTGTGTCAGAGGCAGGTTTGGGTTGAGAGTGCTCAACCCAGAGACAGGAACTGGGGTGGCAGTTAGAAACTGGGATGGGCAGGATGGGAATGGGGAGAAGGGAGGGTCTCTGGGGAGGACAGGCTGGCAGAAGGAAATGCAAGTCTGAGCAGTGTTGTCCCCCTCCCAGGCAATGCATCTCCGTGGGTACCACCTGCCTAGTGCTAAGAGGGTAGTGTACACAAAAGGAGAAGGAAGGGGTATTTTCCTTTTGGGCAGGGGTTGAAAAGACCATTCTTGGGAACCCTCAGCTTTGGGTAGATTTAAGCAGTAGAACCAAATTTACATCCTCAGACCTGAAGAGTTCCGAGTTGCTGAGGAGGTCTGCGGTTTTCACCACGTTCTCTTCACGCTGGAGACTAGAACTGAAGCATCAGGTTGCGTTAGTGGAAACACCACTGGATTTGTGAAGACCAAGTGGAATTGAACCCAAAATCCAATACTTTGCAGAAGACTTAAGAGGTCAAATTCCTGAACCCAAGAGACACTTCTGCTATTGGCATATTCCAAACGGAAAGTTACTGTCTCATCTATGCTAAGGAAACAACAGGCACGGCCACACAGACTGACAACACCACCCTCTTGAAAGAGCAAAGCATCCCACCAATGACCCAGGCTGAAGAAGTTTGAGAAGACTTTTAGAGAGGGCTTGCAGAGCAGAAAGAGAAAGCATCTGGGCACATACACCCTTCTTGAAAGGAAAAACCTTACAGTTAATCCCTCCAGAATACAAAACGTCTTCCAACTTGAGAGGGGGCAACACAGAGAAAGATCCCTCACAATTTAAGGACTCAACTTTGACTCTACTACCAGCAAGTAGTAGATGCCAAGCACCTTCGGGCAGAGGGAGGGGGTTGTATCCAATTAGATCTACACAGCAAACAGATATGTGCTATTTAAGAGAAGAGGAAATTAAAGAGCTTCTGGTAGATGCCTATTTTCAGCCTCCTCTCACTCCCTGCAATCAGGAGTCAGCTCTGTTCCCAGACAACTGGGAGAACAATCATTTCTCTTTATGAGTGAAACATTGATAATTACAAGATGAGTTTTCATTTCAAATGTAAATCACCCAGCATCATGACATGCTGAAAACCATCTAAAGAGCATCTAAATAGCACTGAGGAGCTCTTCCTGATCCCGTGTTTCCTGCACATTCAGATGACAGATGAAAGTTAACAGTCCCTCCAGATAAAAGAAATCCAAACTAAATTCAAAGCAACATGTTCCTTTTTTTTCCCCTAGCTCTTGCAGCATGTCTTCGGCAAAACCAAAAGGCTACCGAAAAGTTCTTCTCCATGGGCAACTTCACACATGCAGGAGACATCAGCCGATAGAGGTAGGAGAAAGGCCTCTAGATTTTGCTCAGACTAACAGAGGCTTTGAGACTTGATCTGTAGTTCATAAACACCAACAGAGACTCAGCTTTGATTCCCTTCAGATCTTTTCTGCATGTCCCTTGAGAAACTAGCAGACAATCACACAGCCAATACAGGCAGATGCTGCCCATGGGCTGCTGAATGTTCTCCAGCCCTTGACCACCTCAGAAGGAGAACAAGTAATTTTTATTCCAATTTCTCTATTTGCTTTCACAAGATCATAGAATCACAGAATGGTTTGTGTTGGAAGGGACCTTCTAAGCTCATCTTGTCCAACCCGCCTGCAACGAGCAGGAACATCTTCAACTAAATCAGGTTACCCAAGATGTTACCCTCTGCCACACTGACTGTGTTTCTCAATGCCAGATACAGCTTTCCACTGAAAACACTTGAAGATTTGATGGTCAAAAGGAGATTAAAGCAAAGACAAGTAAATAGAGTGAGACCTCAGCTTCCTCCATCTACAGTATTAAGGATAAAACCAGGTGCATTCCCCACGTCTGGAGTTTATACCCTGGAAGTTCCATAGTCTGCAACGTTTGCCATAGAACACTGAGTTGTTCTATGGCAAGAACCATTGGAACTGAACAGTAATTTTTCCAAAATTAAAGGAAACATCTTTGTAAGTACATATAAGCAGAACCTAAACCCTTTCACACTGCACTTCTGAGGTGCACCGTACACGCAGGTCTAATGGAGGCAACCTAAACCTACACACTTTCTACTGCTGTTACAGGAAGTGGACTTTGGGAGTGCAGCAACAC
The DNA here is from genome assembly GCF_004027225.2 of Strigops habroptila. NCBI lineage: Eukaryota > Metazoa > Chordata > Aves > Psittaciformes > Psittacidae > Strigops > Strigops habroptila. The sequence continues at coordinate 5,776,658 of NC_044281.2, forward strand.
AAAGCACACATTACAGCAGACAGAACCTCACTAACACACCCTTGCTGACTGTTCTGAAACATCACGGGCTGCGGCAGAACCTCAGAGCTCTCACTTCACTGCTTTGAGCCTTTGAAACTTCAAATATTTAGATTTGCTGTGCCTGCCAGGTCAGCAGTTACAGCTCTCTGGGGTCACTGGCACACCTCTGGGGCTAATGCAAGGCAAATATTACCTCCAGACCCAAAGATTGTTACCTGAAAAGCCAAAGAGCTGTATCTGGTTTGAAATGTACTTATTTACTAAGCCTTGCTGACCATACTGATACAAGTATAGATACTTGTCCAGGTTTTCTCCCTACTCTCTTCTGAGACTTCAGTGTCTGAACTTCTTGTAGTTCTAGTGGAAGTGTTCAAGCTGGACAGGGCTTGGAGCAAGCTGCTCTAGTGGAAGGTGTCCCTGCCCATGGCAGGGGGTTAGAACTGGATGAGCTTTAAGGTCCCTTCCAACACAAACCAGTCTGGGATTCTATGATTCTACTGGTTTCATCAACCTGCCTCATATTTGCATGTGCACAAAGCTTAAAACCCCACCTCCTGAGGCAGCATGATGGGAACAGGAGTTGAATCTGGATTCCCTACCATGCAACACAGCTTTCACACCAGTCTGCAAAGGTTAACTGATCCTCCCTGGTTCACAGAGTTACTGCCACGTCCTTTCCCATGAGCAGTTTCCAGCCGCTCTTCCCCAAGCCTGGAGCGTTGCAGGGGGTTGTTGTGGCCCAAGAGCAGGACCCAGCACTTTGCTGTGTTGAACCTCATCCCATTGCTCACAGCCCATGGATCCAGCCTGTCCACATCCCTAATGTCTATTTACTCACTATTTTGCAACCAGAAAAGGAAAGATGAAGTTTGTGACGAAATTGTTCATTACAACTGAGCCCAACTGAGCAGCTGGGTGCACTCCAGCCACGACGGGGCATGCTGGAGAAACCAAGCAGCACTTCACCTCCACACAGACCCGTGGTTACAGCCTCACCCTGCAGCTCTGCTCCTGCTGAAACCCTCCTGTGTTTATGAACCCGAGAGTTCACTGAAAGCAAATTTATTGCAATCAAGGTTTAATTATGGCCCATGATTAATTCCTTAATTCCCTAAAGCCCTTTTCAGAGTGCCCGCATACCAGGCACCAGCTCAGGCAAGCAGAACACTTTCAGCCTTCACTTCCTCATACAGCCTTGCTCGAGCCAATACTTTTAACTGTCATTTTATTGTCTCCTAGACCAAGCCCACGCTGCAGATAAAACACAATGGTTTTCAGCTATTTACCAGAAGGAGCAAATCTACATCTTTCAAGCAAAGTAAATACCTCTTCAAGAAAAAAAAGGGCATTTTATATGATCTCATTAGCATTCCTTTTCACCGGAAAGATTTCCTGATAGCAGAAAACTCAGCTCATAAATTAACAGGGAGAATATTAGATTTACATGTTTCTTAGCTGACAGCTTTATAATGCTGGTATTGGAAACACATTAACATCCTACACAAAAGAAAAATAGGAATGGCATAAAGCGAGAGCTACTACCCACTTATATGGGGCTGCAGAAAAATAACTCGGCACAAATCTGCCTTGAGACAGTATCATATCAATGTTTTAAATCAAATTAATAACGGAAAAGCAGGAGACAGCCAGAGGCAAAAACACGTAAGCCACCTCCTCTGTGAAGAAAGCCTTATTTACAACACCCAGGCACTGCTTTCATGCTCAGATCCCCACAGAGGTTCCAGCAGCATACACATCCCTCCTGACCAAGGGGCACAGTCATTCCTCCAGGAGCCTCCAGTATCAGCAGTGGGCCATGATGCATCCTCCCATCCCTGTGGTTGTCCATCCCACACCAGGGCCCCCATCCCTGGAGACAGAAGTAGGGCATTTCCACAGGAAAACAACTTGTACCATAAGATGTTGAAGGCATCCATCAGGTTAGGGGAGACCCGGCTTAAAATCAATACCCGGTGTTGACCAGCACTTGGATGCAAGGCTGCTAGGAGGTTCTGCTGGGACCCAGGGTGACAGGTCGGGCTGCATAAAGGCCAACTTGTGCACACATAGTGCCCCCTCACATACCCACGACAGTCCAGAGTCATCCTGAAAGCAGACAAGCTCTCACATGGCATAAGCAGACAGCATTCAGCTCCTTTTAGGCTGTCTGAAATGGATGAAAAGGATGTCAGCTCCTTTCAGGGCTGGAGCAGCTCTGCTCTGGAGCCAGGCTGAGAGAGCTGGGCTGGGGCAGCCTGGAGAAGAGAAGGCTCCTGAAGGGGACACCTTAGAGCAGCTCCAGTGCCTGAAGGGGCTGCAGGAAACCTGGAGAGGGGCTTTGGACAAGGGCCTGGAGGGACAGGCCAAGGGGAATGGCTTGAACCTGCCAGAGGGGAGATTGAGATGAGCTCTGAGGCAGAAGTTCCTCGCTGTGAGGGTGCTGAGGTGCCGGCACAGGGTGCCCAAGGGAAGGGACGTGTGTGGGGTGCAGGCAGGTGGTGGTGGGATGCAGCAGCGGGCAGGGACAGACATCAGGGCTTTGAGCTTTCGGAACATGGTGCCAAGTTACATTCACCGTTTGACAGAAGAACAGATCACCAGTGCTACTGGCGAGTACACTGCAGGCTTTATATATGAAAGGCATGACCTTAAAAGCACACTTTTCACATTCAAGGCATACAAATGACACAGGAAAAGTAATTTCTAGAAAGGAAACTTGTCAGAATTTATGCTGCAAAGCTCCAGAAATAAATGAAAGCCTGAGCCCTTTATAAACTTGTTAACAGGAAAACACAAATATTTCCACATGTAAACAAGTAACACTGCTATTCGTAGTGCTAAATCCCCCAGGATCGTGTAATGCATGGCATACCAGAAAGTTAGGTCATGAGAAGCAGGAAGAAAAGAGCAGTAACCTTTCTGGTAACTCCTCCTCAGTAAAGCTGCACCCCAAAGCATTCCCCACGTACAAAAGTGCTTCATACACCAGCTCTGAAGCAGATACCAAACCACATAAACCAGTTTTGTCTTCACCATCTTGGACCAATATGTTGCCACAGGAGACCTAGACTGGAGCATGCTCTTGTGCACAGAGGCAGGCCTGCACACAGGCTTTGCTTTCCAGCCACTGATGGCTGGATCTGCACTGGTCAAGGTGACTCACCTGGGAGTGCTCTGCTTCAGCAGAAATGCCCTCTCCACCCAACTAACTACCCACCCAAAGCCCTCATATAAGCACCCAGATATTCTGCCTGGCAGCCCTCAGACTAGCTGCAAGTCATGGTCAAGTGTATGGACTATGATAGCCCTTGCCAGGCAAAAGGAAACTACCTAAACCTTCAAGAATCTAGCATTTTGGGAGGTGGTTCATTCATCGTTCATGGGGATGAAGACAGACACGATGCTTTGCAAGGTAAATAAGTGCTATTTGTAGCGGTTTCCCTTCAGTTAGTCATGCACCCAGCTCTAGCACACCAAATGCCAAACAATTCAGCTATTTCAGACAGAAAGCAGGAAGAGCCACCTCGCCATAGCAAGCATCGCTATATTTAAAGTCTTTCCTCCATTTCAAAATGCAAACATCTGCAACCACATGTTAAATGAATTGCAATGATCCCAGTGTACAAATCATCACTAAAGAAACAAGCCAGGATTGCACACGAGGCCTTTGGAAACACTCTGTAGATTAAGTCAGTCTCTCCCGTGCGGGGTTGTAATAGCTGAGCTTCTGCATTGCTGCACAGTTCCAGGAAGAGCAGGAAGAAGTCCCCACTGGTCATGTAGAGCCTGAGATGCGGGTGCAGGGTTGGACCAAAGGCTGCCTTTCCTCCAGGGGATGATGCTGAAATACATTGTATTCTGGCATGCCAGCGTTACAGAACTCAGCAGGTCTGACAGACAGGCCATGCAATGAACAAGCTCGATCTGGCTACTACACAAAGGAAAGAGAAAGGAGATTGATTCATTAAGACAAGTAATTAGTGGCTAAAGGAAACCCATGAACAGGCCCCTTTGAGTGAAATTGAAAAGCAAAGTGATTTTGGCAGCAGCAACAGAACTCTTGGAATAAGGAGTGCTTTTTAACAGCAGCTGACAAGGACTAATTGCTGCCATTGAACATCAGGGGAAAGGAGGAAAAAGGAGAGCTTGGGCAGAATGGGAGCCCTGCCAGGAGATAAACAGTCATCTTCATGTTTTATCATCATCTTGCAACAAGCGGAAAGGGCTGTTTGATCAAAAAAATGAAACCAAAGAAGAAATCCCAGTAACTCCTGCTGAGACATTGATGCTCTGGTGGGTCAGTTACCGTTGGCTTGGTGGCTACTGCCAGCCCAGAGGAATTGGTCTTGATGAAGCTGTACCTGTGTGAGCAAAAGAAAACAATACAGAGTTGAGCTCCTAACCCAGCTCAATGTTCTGCTTTCATCCTCATGTATCAGCTCAGAAAAGTGGATGTCTTGCGCCACGCTTGGGATCGAGGAGCTCTTTGCAGCATCCATCCGGAATAGGGTGTCTTAGCAGAGTAGCAGGGATACAAGCTGTCAGGAAGTGCAAGCAAAAGGAACACCTGCATGCAAAGGACCTGGCCAATCCAGCAGCTTATCCTGAAGATGGTCAGTGCAGATACAAGCACTCCCTTTCAGATGAGATAGCAGAATACACACATTTGCTTCCTGTGAGACACTAACCTCTTTGTTCACACAATGACTGTGTGGCTGCGGACTGGAGCTGTGCCAAGGCTCAGCTCCAGGGCCAGGGCAGCTCACGTGCAAACCAGTTCGATCACAACCAGGATGCCATCCAGACAGTTCACCAGGCATAAACTGGAAAGGTGCTCCATCTTTTCCAGGCCCTACTTAGCTATAATGAGAGGTTGTTTCCACAAGCTCCATCATAAACACGTATCTTCTTTCCCAGGCTATTTAACTGTAATTCATTCACTCCTTTCTATAGAGATATTGCTGAGACTTCCAGTTCCTCCTGTCATTGTTCTCAACACCCTGCAGCCACTCCATCATCTTCCTTAAAGTTTAGTGCTAACACTGGATGCTGTACCCAACAGAGGATTCATTGCACTATAAGCAGCAGGACTACTTCATACATCTCACAGACAGCAAAACACTGTTGTACTTATTCTATTCCACTTCACACCCTCCTCTGTGCAACTGCTGCCTCATCAGATTTTCCCCCATTCTGTGCCTGTGAAGCCAGGGATTCCCAGGGAACTCAAAAATGTGCATCTGTTCTTGCTGAATTACAACCTATTTTTCAGGCAAACTGCAGCTACCTTTGATCTGAGTTGGTGCTGTTTTGAGCAGGGTTGGAACAGATGACCTCCAGAGTTCCATTATTCTCCAGCCTATTCCCTAGGTGACTTGGAGTTTACTGCACCCAAGAAGCCCAGTAACTGGGGTTCCTTGTAGCCTTTATTACATGGTTGCAAGTCATTCATAAAGAATCTGAACTTCAGGCCAAGTGAATATAAAGTTATCCCTGAAAAATGGTGAGACAATGGATTCAGGAATATTTGGCACAGGTGTAAGTTGTTTTGCAGAAAAATCTCCTACAGGAGAAGGAGCCAGGCTCTGGTGTTCAGGCTGATCAAGTCACTCCAGATTATCCTTGTCAACAGCTACAGTTCTTAACCTGTTGTCTTTAAAGAAGACAGCATTCTCCACATTCATCAATATCCTGTCTGGCTTCCACATCACACTGGAACCTGTGGTTCCAACCCAATTCTTCCACAGAACTTGATGAAAAAGGACACAAGGCTCATGACTGGACACTGAACTGCAGCTCTGGAGACTTTGGGTCAACTCTTCACTCTGCAGTTTATTGTATAGGACACAGGCAGGCTCTAGTCATCCACCATAATGCCCCAAGGTGACAGTGGGAAAATAAACCTTATTCCTACCTACAATTCTGTCTTCTCTATTTGGCTTTTATGTTCTTCAGAGTCAAAATGAACCAACTGTAAAGGATTCAGCCCAGCAACTCCTGATTTTCTAGAGGGCCTCTAAAACAAAGACGACTAAAATAACCCTGGGTTATTCACACTTACTCAAAGGCAAGGGAGCAAAACAAGATATTTCAAACTGTGCCAAAACCTGCTAGAAACACCAGATGGAAAATGATGGTTTTCAGAAAAAACAAATGGGGAAGAGAATTTCACTCTTATTTCTTTTCCAATATTAGACAACATCAATACGAGCATCAATAATTAATACTAACTCTTCTTCCAGAGACATAGTGATTTAACATCACAGACGCTGATAACTTATTCGAGTCAGAAAATGGATTTAAAGAGGGCTTACCCTGCTCAGGTAGGTGCTCTTGGGTTTCAGCTGCCTTCATTTGATTTTGCTGGCAATCTCTTTCAGAAGGCCTTTCAAATCAGAGAGCTTAAAAAGGAAAAAGAAAGAAGCAGCCTGGTTTATGTAAAGTCCATCTTACTCATTCCAACAGATGACAACAGCTTGGGATGAAGGGAAAGGAGAAGAACAAAACAAATAAGCAATAGCAAGTTCCTTGAAATACCCTAGGAAATACCTTACAGCATCAGGAAGAATAGGCATTAAACCCCTTATGTGAACTCTTGCTTCTCTGGCTACCCTGTGTGGACACCAGCCACTACTTTGAGAGCACCAACTGTCTGCCTTTTGTATTCAGTAGTCCCAGCGTGGTGGCAAATGAAGCAGTGTCAATACTGTTCTCACAGGAAAGCAGTGCTAATAAATCATATGCCATGAGTAATTGCCTCTCCAAACATTACACCAAATGCACCAGTGCTTGCAAGGACACTCCCGATTGCCACTTTCATCACTGCACTTAATGCAGAAGCATTACTGCATGTGTCACCTCGTTAACAAGCAGGCATCAGGCTCCCAACTATACTCCAACTCCTTGTGCTCCTTTTTCAAGCAGAGACTGCAGACCAGGGGAATTCCATGGACTATTCACATGGAGCTGACTCAAACCCTTTCCCTTTGTCATAAATGAAGGCTGTTATTCCTGGGGTCATCAGTTTTAAAGAAAAGTTTACCTCACAACCAAGGCTCATGCCCAGGACTCAGCTGCATCCTCACAGTTGCTTTTAGGACATCATCTCAAGTGAGAGGCAGTGAGATATGCCTGGAGTGCCTGGCTCTCAAGGGCACTTGCTCCTAAGCACTGGCCTCGGTGCCTTTCTCTCCCTAAAGCTGAAGGCATGGATAGACAAAACAACCTGCTGCAAGGTATTCCCTCAGACAATAAACGGCACAGTTTGGGTGTTACTTTTCAGTAGAGAATTAAGGTTGCTGTATTTCCTTTCACTTTCAAGAGGAGCATCACCAGACACATACTTGGTGACTCACCATTTCCACTTCAGTCTTGAAAGCAAGCTATTATTTTGCAATCTAAATGATTTGACAGCAATCAAAAGCAGTATTCTGAAGTCTACAGGGGCCTTTTCACCCTTGGACTGCTAAAAAGTCTGTTCCTCACACCAAAGCAACTCCCCACTTCAGAAAAGAAATACATCTTTCAATCAAGTCTCAAAGAATACCTATTGTGAAGGTCTTTTCAGTATCAGCCATTAAAAGTATGCTTGTATGGCAATCCTGACAACGATGTGCTCTCTAACAGATGGGTAGCTTTATACTGCTTCAGCACAGGATAATTCTCTGAATCAGATGAGAAATGTTCGTTTTAATTGTAATTAAAGGTCTTCCTACCCTGCAATATGTATGGAGCATCCTTTGTTTACCTAGATGTTGCCTGTGCTATCTGAAGCACTACCAGGCTTGCCACAATATAACTGAACTGCCACTTCATTTTATAAGCAGATGTTAAACATCACCAACAAAGTCAGGTTAATCACCTCATGCTTTCAGCACTAGAAGCTGAACTTGACAGAACACATGTTTAAGAAGGGTATACTCTTAAGTGTGTAATGCCCCTTCTTCCATCAGTGTTTCATGGGCCTGTTACACAGCAGAATACTGAAGTTTTAACCGATAGAAGTTATTTTTAATTCTATTCTATTCAATAATGAATACCGAGAAACACTTCCGTGCTAAGCAACTATCTTTCCACTTCATATTCCAGCACAATATGAAGCCACATAGAATTATAGAATGGTCTGGGCTGGAAGGGGCCTTAAGATCATCCAGTTCCAACCCCCTGCCACAGGCAGGGACACCTTCCACTAGAGCAGGTTGCTCCAGGCCCCTGTGTCCAACCTGGCCTTGAACACTGCCAGGGATGGGGCAGCCACAGCTTCTCTGGGAAAAGTCTGTGCCAGCGCCTCAGCACCCTCACAGGGAACAGCTTCTGCCTAAGATCTAACCTGAGCTTCCCCTGTTTCAGTTTGAACCCATCAGCCCTTGTCCCGTCACTACAGTCCCTAATTATACTGGAAGGCTGCTATGAGGTCTCCACACAGCTTCTCTTCACATATGGGATCAAAGTGCAGAGGAGCATGTTAAAAAAAGCCCAGCCCAAATGGAGTCCTGGCAATAATAACAAAGACTGCACATGATTCAGTGCTTAGTTTCCTCATGGACTTGCTTTACTGGATAGAAGCGCATCCCCCAGAACAGTCTGAAACACAAGTACCTTTGCATCCAGTTGTCTAAATCGATGCACCATCCTGAAAACAAAGAGGAAAGAGAATAAAGGCTGAGTCCTGGTATTGGTGATGCCTTGGCTAACCCCCCTCCACCCTTTGCAAAGCTGTGCACAAGTCTGTCTGGAGCTAAGAAATCTAGACCTCATCTCCAGCCAAAGAGTGGAGCTAAAGCGATCAGAATCAGTTGTCAGAAGACTGTCCTCTTTGCATGTAGTCAGAGGTCAGTCACAAACCAGACTGCTTGGGAACACCAGCATTTCACCCTCCCAAGAAGGCAGGGCTGCAGGAGGTTTGGCATCAGTTTTATTACAAGTATATGAACTTACATATGAATTACCATTAGTGCTGTGCTGTTCCATTTTCCCTGTCAAGACACTTCTGCTTCCAGAATCGAAGCTATTTTCTTGTATTTCTTTGACTTGAGTGCCTCTGGGTAGTCTTAACCTAAACTCTTCCCTGTGGACAGCAATGTCCGCAGCAAGGCCAGAGGAGCATGAAAGAGTCTGGTCTTTCCTGCCTGTTCTTATTAGCTCTTCCCTTATACTTCATTTAGGGAAACAGTCAAGCTGCTATAAGCTAGCTACTAAATTAAGCCATCAGACACAGCACATTACTGTTCTGTTTTCTAGCTTTCTTTAGATTTCTTTTTCCTTATACTATTACTTTGAAAACACGAAGACAGATGCCAAAGATAAAGTGTCATGAGCTAGCAGTCAAAAATGAGTAGTCCAAGTCACCATCCCTCCAGATAGCATCTTCTCCTCCCCAGAGGCCTTTCCTACTCATACTATCAGGTAGAGACCCCTAATACAAAGACTGGTGATGTGAGAATGCTTGATATTCCACATCTAACACTAAATATTCTCTAACTGCATAATCCTAGAATCATTTAGGTTGGAAAATACCTTTAAGATCGAGTCCAACTGTAAACCTAACACTGCCAAGGCCACCACTAACACGTCCCCAAGTGCCACATGTACATGTCTTATAAATAGCTCCAGGGATGTGACCCAACCACTGCCCTGGGCAGCCTGTTCCAATGCCTGAGCATCCTTTTGGTGAAGGAATTTTTCCTAATATCCAATATAAACCTTTAATGTTACAAAATTAGTCGGTGAACAGCACTGCTTTCCACGCTGAGACCTCAAAACACTATAGGAACATTTTCTCTTTTGGTGGAAAACCAGGAAGATTCAAGTACAGAAAGGTGAAATCATTTGAGGACATTTGGAACACGTGTATTTAATACATGTATCCAGCTACTGGGTGCACAATATGCCATTGTTCATGGCATATTTCAAGATTGCCATTAGCATTTTACCAGCCCAACCATTTCTGAATACAGTCTGCATCATCTTACTTTTTCAAGTAAGATGATGGCAAAAAAAGCCATCATCTTCCTTGAAAAAATAAAAGGCACATTTATTCTGAGTTTATTATCTACTCATTACTTTGCAAACGTTTAGAGCTGCTGAAAACTTGCCTGCACTAGAAATATTCAACAGAAAGTTAAGAGAGTGAAGACAAAGAAGGGCAGACGTACTCTTCTGATGAATCATTTGCTTTGGTATTGATTTTGACAAGGTAATTTTCCTTCATGACAGCTTCCCATGCCAGAATTTCGTTGTCCTCGTTTTTTGAGCCTGGGAAATGGATGTGAAGAAAAACAACAACGCTGGATTCAGTTAATTTGACTTTCTAATGCCAAGATGCTAAAAGTTTGGGTTAGTGCTTGCATTCAGAGGCTAATGAGTCCCTTCTCTGCATTCAAAGCATTTGCAGCCCCACTTCCCACCTGTGACACAGCTCTGACAAACAGAACATTAACACATTTTACTGTATGCTCCTGGCAACACAAGTTGGTTAAAAGAAAAGAAAATATGAACAAAACCCCCTAAGAAGCTTTTTTTTGGCTCTTGGTTAACACCAGTGATACACCAGCCACTTCAATAGGTACAGGACATTCCAGAAAGTTCCCATCTAGGTTTGAGCTTTCCAGTTGTTTCTACGTTACCCCACACTGGATCACTAAGAGTAACTTGTGTTAAGAACTGTGTTGTATAACTTATCATTGCACTAAAACAATTCAAAATGATGAGGTGTTCTCTTCTCTACAAAGCAGCTCCTGTTGATGTAAACTAAGGAGTGACACAGAGCAAACCACTCCAAGGCATCAAAGTCCTTCAGGATAATACTTCTGTGTTTTATCCTGCTTTTGTGCCAACAGGGCAGCACAAACCACATGGGATTAACAACAAAAGATAGTTGAGACAAAAGAAGCCTACAGCTGGCAACTGACTGGAGTTCCATTTCCTTCATCCAGTGCTCCTCTGTCCTCACACAGCCTCAGTTGCCCTCCCAAGATACCAACAAACATTTAAGCACCCAAATCCCAACCATTTCCATAAAAGTGAAGTGGGAAGCCAGGATTTTGCAGTACTCAATGCATCAGTGTGCTTTCTCCATGCAGTTCTCAGTTCCTATCATCAGCTCAGCCACAAAGACATTCTGGCTCTAATTAATCATAGAATGATTTGGGTTGGAAAGCACCTTAAGATCATCCAGCTCTAACCTTGCTGTCATGGGCAGGGACACCTCACACTAAACCATGTCGCCTACGACTCCATCCAACCTGGCCTTGAACACTGCCAGGGATGGGGCAGCCACAGCTTCTCTGGGAAAAGTCTGTGCCAGCGCCTCAGCACCCTCACAGGGAAGAGCTTCTGCCTAACAGCTAACCTGAACTTCCCCTGTTTCAGTTTGAACCCATCACCCCTTGTGCTTTCGCTACAGTCACTGATGAAGGTCCCTCTCCAGCATCCTTGTAGCCCCCTTCAGACACTGGAAGCTGCTCTGAGGTCTCCACGCAGCTTCTCTTCTCCAGGCTCAACAGCCCCAATGTTCTCAGCCTGTCTCCATACGGGAGCTGCTCCAGCCCCTGCTTATCCTTGTGGCTTCCTCTGGACTTGCTCCAGCATCTCCATGTCCTTCTTATGTTGAGGACACCAGCACTGCACACAGTGCTGCAAGTGGGGTCTCATGAGAGCAGCAGGGCAGGATCACCTCCTTCGACCTGCTGCTCACATTTCTTTTGATGCAGCCCAGGACACATCTTCCATTTGCTTTTAGAACTGCAACATCAACTGTGCATCACTCAGGCAGAAATACCTGCTGTTAAACCTCCTCCTCAGCCAGGAAACCAAACAGTGATTTGTACATCCAACACAATTTAGTCAGTGTTAAGGAATTTATACCCCAAGGCAGGCATCTTTCTCCTAAACTAGTGACAAAACCAGCATGTGCTGCAGGGCAACAGTCAGGTTGCTGATGGATGGGAATAAGTCTGTCAATTAACTCAACCTATCCTCTCTTATCTGCTTCTAAATGGCACTTAAAAAAGGAAAAAAAGAAAAACACTCCACGTGTTGGGGGGAAAAGCTTGTTAAAACAATTCTTATCTTTGCTCTCTGACAGAATAATAAGGAGGAAATAGCTGGAGGACTGACGGAGCCACTCCTGCATTTTTGAAGCAGTTTGCCTATTTGGCCATGCCCAGAGGGTCAGAAGACTCTCTGTTCTCTTTCAGAGACTCACTAACCAACAGGCAGAGGAGCCTCTGAACATGATTGTCCTCCAGCAGGCTGCCCTAGCAGCTACTGTAATGGAAGGACAGAAAGAAATGCAACTCCAGAAGGCAGACTGGCAAACAGAGACTAAGAGCACCTATTGTACTGGTTACCTAAATATTCAGAGCATGCAAGATCAGGGATCTCTGCCACTGGGTACAGTGCAAGAGGGATACACTACCAGCTGTTAGTGACAAAAGGGATCATAGAATCCCAGACTGGTTTGGGTTGAAGGGAGCTTAAAGCTCATCCAGTTCCAACCCCCTGCCACGGGCAGGGACACCTTCCACTAGAGCAGGTTGCTCCAAGCCCCTGTGTCCAACCTGGCCTTGAACACTGCCAGGGATGGGGCAGCCACAGCTTCTCTGGGAAAAGTCTGTGCCAGCGCCCCAGCACCCTCACAGGGAAGAGCTTCTGCCTCAGAGCTCATCTCAATCTCCCCTCTGGTAGGTTCAAGCCATTCCCCTTGTCCTGTCCCTACAGGCCCTTGTCCAAAGCCCCTCTCCAGGTTTCCTGGAGCCCCTTTAAGCACTGGAGCTGCTCTAAGGTCTCCCCGGAGCCTTCTCCAGGCTAAACCAGCCCAGCTCTCTCAGCCTGTCTCAGGCGCTCCAGCCCCTGGAGCACCTACAAGGCCCTCCTCTGGCTGGTTTACATTTTCCATGCAGACCATGGACATGACTTTCACCTGCTGCTGGCTCTGGATGAACTTATTCAGCGCTCTAATCCAAAAAAACCCTCCCAAACTCTCTGCATAGGCAGCCCTAAACTGATAGGATTAATTTGATTTATATATGTGAGGTAATTCTACCTTGACACGGCTTGGGCATGAAAGCACTGGATAAGTCTGCACAGTACTCAAGTACGATTTGAATCTTACTGAAGAGATTTATAGCAACACAGTGGATTTGCATTTAATAAAGAACATATGAACTGCTTCTCATTTCCAGTACAACCAGCTCCTCCAAGGTCCACATTGCCCTTGGGTATTTCCCCACCAACACACTAATGGCCTGGTTTTAAGCACAGAATGCCAGGGAAGAGTTGCAATGCCCCTGCCACAGAGCTGACTTTTAGGCAGTAAGGAATAATCCAACTCACAGCAAATAAATGGCTCTTTACTTTCTTTCTTACAGCAGATTTTGAAACACGTCCTCATCACCATGTATATGTAGGCAAAGATGACGAAAGGGAAGGGGATAGTCAAGCGACTGCAGTATTCTTGGACCAAGAAGTAACGCTGGAACTTCCATACCTGGTCGTTGTTCTCTTGTACTGATCCAACAGTGTAACTAAGAAGTAAAGAAAGAGAAAACACATACAGCATTATGACCTCCATCAGAGCTAAGTAACATAGTGTTTCCATTGGTTATACCAGCACATGCTTTTCTAAAGTCATCCTGAGGCTGGAACAGGGAGAAAATACTCCGCATACTTTCAGTACCTTAGAGCTCTAGGCAATTTTCTTCCAGCCTAGACACATGAGAACAGGATGCTGCTTTTCAAGATACTGTGTCTCATTAACTCACCAGCTAACTTCTTCCTTAGCAAAAAGAAAAAGCCTTAAAAATAAAACATTTACAAGAAAATGAAAAGCTCCTGAGATTTTTAGTAGAGGCATTAAGAATGCTTGAGGCATGGAGCAAACCTGTATGAACCCAGCAAAGCAACAACCACAAGAGCAGCTCAGGCTGCCTGACCTTTCATCGCTGACGTTAAATGGCAGATGGATGCTTCCAAAACGTCTGTGCTGAGATCCTAATAGACCCTTACACAAGAGGAGCTAAAACCTTCACCTGGTGGAAGTTTTCTTTTGGTTTAGAAGACAAATATGATCCTGAATTGCAGAAGATTCTAAAAATGTCACATTCATTGTTATTGCAACAAAGAGGCACTGCTTGGACTGGTCTCTAATAGACATCAGTGGTATTAAAGATTGACAAATACTACATACACATTAGTCATAGGAGGAGCTGCCACAGATCTCACACGTTTCTAACTGCAGCAAGAGAAAGTGAGCTGGGATTGCTGTCTGCCCACTGGGCTTCCTGACCTCAGCACAATCCAGTGCTCCTGCTTGATTTAGTTGTTCAGTCTATCGTTAAAATGAACTATGGCAAGCTCCCAGAGTGCCATTAGTGAACTCATGCTGGGTCCTTCCACGAAACAGGTTGAACTGGCAAAACAAAGGGGTTTACTGGCATAAGTATCAACTAGAGCATTTACTGTGCTGTTAAAGTAAGTGTTCTAACAAATATCAAAGGCTTCTAGGGTAGAGCTGGCTTACTGCTTTACTTCGTTATTGTGAATTGCTTTCACCCTTCCTAGGGAGTATAAGCTTTGTCTTCTGCACCCAGGTCCTGTGCAGGTTAGGAAAACACATGTACAATAACCAGATATGCTGCACCAGTCCCAGCTGCCTTGCCAAAAATCACTTCTCTGACTGTCTCTGGAGTCCAACCCAGCACGGGAAGAAAGGTTCAGAGCAGAGGGGAGAGCAGACCCCAAAGCTGAGGCATTCTCAACTCACCACACTAACACATCTCATCTCAGGCCAGGAGAAACTGGCACAGCCATTCAGCAGGGAGAGCCTCTCGAGGTGGATCAAGAGTCCTCAGCAGTTCCTGTAAACACTCTTGTGGCCAAAGCAAACTCCTGCCAAGCCTGTCACTACCAAGGTCCCATCAAAACACAAAAGTAAACACAGTGGACCTCAGGAATGATGCCCAGGGGTTGTATTTGTGTAATGTGCACACCAGCCACCATCTTTGTTTGGCAAACCAGTGCTGAATACAACCAACAGTTTCCAGCACCACATTTCAGATGTCTGATCCATCTGCATGGTGTAACACCTCCCAAGATGCCAGAACAGGCCTCCTGACTGGTAAACCCACAAATTCCCATATCAAAATGAAGGTGATAGCATCTTTTCAAGACCAAGTCCTTTTACACTTCGCAAGGAGATGTGGCCCATTGCCTGTAGTATAAGTTAGGACAATAAAGAGCAGGTCCACCAGAGCCCTAACAGACCCACCATCACCACAGAGCAGCTCTGGTTAATAAACCCACAGTGTCATAAAAAGCCTATGATAATAGTTCACTTACTCAATCTAGCAAGGTCAGTTGTGCAGCAACTCATGCTTGGTAAAGCACTGTATCAGCTATCACCCCATGTGTGGTTCACACAGAAGGACAGGCAGCCATCCATCCCCAGGACATCATAACAGATTTGATCAGACTGCTGTGAGAAATGCTGCAATGCTTTGCCCTTGTTCACCTCCCCACACCGCACCCTTGACTTGAGAGGCCTGTGCCAAGCAGGGAACCCTGTCCAGATTAATCCCAGCAATTCCTCTGCAAAAGGCACAGGCACA
Source organism: Strigops habroptila (assembly GCF_004027225.2). Classification (NCBI taxonomy): domain Eukaryota; kingdom Metazoa; phylum Chordata; class Aves; order Psittaciformes; family Psittacidae; genus Strigops; species Strigops habroptila. Next base: position 5,792,287 of record NC_044281.2, read on the forward strand.
GCCGCAGCGTTGGCTTCCTGGTGGTTTCCAGGACTTCATTGCCTTTCTCAGAGGGACAGTGATACAAAACCATAGGATCAGCCACGTTGGAAAAGACCTTTAGGATCATCAAGTCCAACCATTCCCAGCGCTGCCAAGGCCACCACTAACCCATGGCACTGAGGGCCTCAGCTACACGAGGTGTGAACACTTGCAGGGACGGTGACTCCAGCACTGCCCTGGGCAGCCTGTTCCAATGCCTGAGCACCCTCTGGGGAAGGAATTGTTCCTCAGCTCCATCTAAACCTGCCCTGGGGCAGCTTGAGGCTGTTTCCTCTTGTCCCATCCCTTGTTCCTTGGGAGCAGAGACCAGCCCCCTCCTGGCTCCATCCTCCTGTCAGGCAGTTGCAGAGAGCGATAAGGTCCCCCCTGAGCCTTCTCTTCTCCAGACTAAACCCACCCCCCCCAGGTCCCTCAGCCGTTCCTCATCACACTTGTGCTCCAGGCCCTGCACCAGCTCCATTGCCCTTCTCTGGCCCCGCTCCAGCACCTCAATGTCTCTCTTGTAGTGAGGGGCCCAGAACTGAGCACAGGATTCAAGAGAGCACAAGCAAGTGATAGCTCCTTTGTTACGTACCCAAACATGGCCACAAGCAGGTTCACAAGGAGGATGTTAGTTGAGAGCATGTAAATGCAGACCAGGGGAATGGTAATCCACTCCGGGAAGCGGGGTTGGTTGTTGGCATCCAGCTCCACGCACAAGGGCTTGGACTCATTCCCAGAAAACGTGCAGCGGTCAAAGTTGTAGGTGGTACCTCAGAGGGCAAGAGAAGAGTCGAGAGCAAAGAGTGAGCCCTCTCCTCCTTTTTCTGCTGGGTCTAGCCCCAAGTACTGCCACTGAGCACAGTACACGTGCCTCCTCCTACCCCGCCTCCCCATCAGACATAAAACCTTGCCTCAGTGCTTGGAGGAAAGGGGTCAACACAAGACTTGACAGCCAGGGAAGCCTTCCACCCACCCAGGAGAGATTCCCACCCAAGACAGCTACCGTCAACATCATCAGGGTACTGGCCAAACATAGCCAGGTACGGCTCATAGATGACAGATCGAAATATCCACTCCCAGCGGTGCTCGTTCTTTCTCAGGATCCCTTGTCTGGCCACCCCAAAGGCCACCATCCACACAGCAAAGAGGAAGAGGAAGAAGAAGACGTCTATCATCTGAAAAAGGACAACAAGCAGATGCATCAGTGCCCCGCTGCATGCCTGTTCCAAGCCAGGCATGGCTTGCTTTCTCTCCAGTTTGATATTAAGGTGGAAGAGAAACAAATATTAGAGACCCTACAGGAGGCAGCAGCACTTTCATGCAGATTTTCAGATCCCTGCTCCATAAATCTACAGTCTCCAACACACATATGCAAACAACTGACCATTCCCACTCAGAGAACTCCAAAACTTTTTATGCAACCATAAAGCCGAAGCACGTTTCAGAATATGTGATATACTGTGGATGGTTCAAACCAGCATTTACAATGCAGACACTCTGGCTAGCACTTCCCTCAATTTCTAGCTCTGAACAATACACAGATAACTAAAGAGTGGCAATATCCCAGCTGAGCTTCCCCATTTGTTGCAGACTCACCTCCACCACGAGCTGCCCTTCCATTAGCCACAAGCATCTTTATACACTAGAATCCCAGACTGGTTTGTGTTGGAAGGGACTTTAAAGCTCCTCCAGTTCCAACCCCTGCCATGGGCAGGGACACCTTCCACTAGAGCAGGTTGCTCCAAGCCCCTGTGTCCAACCTGGCCTTGAGCACTGCCAGGGATGTGTTCGATAGGAAGAGAGAAGCCCACTCTCTTCCCACTACCTTTCCAAGTCTGCTGGCAAACATCCCCTCCAGCTACAAGGACAGAATTAACCACTCCATTAGGCTCCTCACCACCCGCTTCTCCAGTTACTTGTGTGATGGATGCAGTGGAAGACAGAAATGCTCCTCCTATAGCATTTATCATCCATCATGTCTTGTTTGGGGAATGCTCATGTAAGCAACTGGAGTGATGGAACAGTGCTGAAACATTTGAGAAGTGGAAGACAAAAGTTATGAGGAAACAAATTTCCTCTTCTGTTCTTGAGCATGATCTTTACTCTCTCCCTGTGCAGAGGGATAGAAGAAAGCCCTGCATTTAATTAGGTCCATTTAAATCTTAATTCATCCTGTTTAGCAGATTTAAGAGGAGAGAACTTGCTGCTCTCATCAGAACAGTGGTGATTTTCACTTTTGAGGAGGAAGAAAAAAGGTGTCACATCATTTACTTAGACTCTCTTGAAGAGCTGCCAGAATCTTACCATCCTCTGCAGCATAATGATTTTGGGTCCTAGATTCCTGCTAACTGTGAAAATATGGACCAGCCTCAGAGTAAAAACTATGTAGTCCAAACAGAAAATGACTCTCCCAGAATACCAAGAGCTTTCATCGGATGAGTGCAGCCTGATGGAGACAGTAAAAGAGAATGGAGAGAAGCATTGTGTAAAGCATGCAGAAGTCAGACACAAATACACTGAAAGGAGGAGTGGAAAGTGAGCAACTGGAAAACACAGCACAGCTCCCCAGGGCCCCATGCTCTGGCACCCACTCCCACCCGAAGGCATGTGGTAGAACTGCTTAATGCACAACTTGTTTACACCCTTCTTATCAACTACATCGCTGCTGCGTCACCTCTACCCCTCTAAAACTAGGAACAGCAAAGAAATCTTGTACCTTTGCTGCCAGAGCCCTCCAAACCCAGCAGTGCAACGACCACTCTGCTGCACAGAGGCAACAAGAACTAAATTACAGCTGACTGCACAATTACAATGTAAAATGTGTTTCCACCGTTTCCTTGTCATGGTTGTTAACTCACCCATTCATGTAAAACAGCTTACATGAGCTATTGACATTCTGTTAGGCTGTTGTGGGTAACAATTAGAGTCTCCTTAAATACAACACACTAAAGCTCAAGGAGTCCGGATTATCACACTCAATAGTCAGTAAGAACAACCAGGGAAAATCCCAAAGAACTCCTGACTCTCTCAGATATTAAGCACCTTATTCTGCAACTCTGATACAGTCTATATAGCCAGGCTTGAAGGCGCTGTCATGAAACATAAGTTTATTTCAGTCATACTCTTTTAAACATGCTCATCCAAACCTAAGCATTAAGAAGGGCTTGTCCTGCTGGTCCAGAAAGATCTTGATTTAGAAAAGCCACCTGTGAGTCCAGGGATAGACTCAACTTCCATTAAACACAGAATAGAAAACAACACATGCAGATGCTCCCTAATAACTTTATTCTATCTCTATATTTGCTTTTCCAGATTTAGGGTCAAGACTTGGCAGTTGAGGCCTTCAAAAAGAAGGGCGAGCTTCATGCACACCTCATTTCCCAAAATCTCATTACAGGTTGTAATGAAAACCCAGAAAGGAAGCAAAGCACAACATGGCCACAAGAACAAACACTACCCACCTGAACACAATCCCTGCGATGAAGTAGAAGATTGCTAGTGTATCCATAACATTCCACAGATCTGAGAAATACTTACTGCCATTCATGTACCACTGCAAAGGAAAAAGAGCAGAAAGTAATGACCACAGAGCCCTGGCCAGAGGGGAGGGAGCTCATTCATCTTCCCCTATCTCTCCCCACTGGAGGTCCTCATGGGTAAATACTCCACCCACTGCAATAGGAAGGATTCTTTCCTTGCCCAGTTGATTTTCTGTCACACGTAACACGTATAGGACAGGTCAGATTGCTTTTAATTTCCCCTAAAAGGGATTTAATCTACCCAGCAATGCCAGAAATCACAGGCATTGAAAACATGAAAACATATTGTCACTGTTAACTTCTAATAAGTCTGTTGGTCAAGACTTTCTGTGCTTAGAGCTCCTTAACACATTTTCTCCTGCTGTCTGGATGTCCTAAGCTAATGCTCTTGCACTGGGAGCAGTTAAGCACATGGGAGATACATCACACCACATGTATGAGTTACTGTGCTCAAAGGCCATAACCCAACCACATGGGTGCTTCTGCATGGCAAGAGGAAGGACCAGTCCTGACAAGAGCTGAGATTGATGTACTTGGTGCTCACATGTGCACACCATGGGAGCTCACGGTGGATCACGTTGTGTTCCAGCAAACTGCTGCCAGGTATTACATTTATTCTTTTCATTACCTGACTTTCTAGTTCTGAATGGCAAGTCCAGTGGAAATCTCTTCCCATTCCCAGACCGAATGGTACTGCCCCCTGGACCCAAAACTTGGGCAACTTCTGGATTCAATTCAGAGGGACTCATTAAGACAAGTAGCTTAAGCAGGAGAAACCTCTGCCAGGCCTGAAGACATAGACTGAGTCCCTGACCATAATTCTTTTTAATTTCCATTGAAATAATCCAAGCTTAGTAGAGTACTGACTCTCTATAACCACTGAACCTCTGGAACTGTCACTCTGCTATTCCAGTTGCATTTTCTTCACACAATGGGATGCACTGCTGAAGATGGACAGTTGTGGAAGTTACTAGGGTGTCAAACTTGAGGTATTATTAAACACTATTTCAGCATCTTGAGACTCACGCACACCTTTATTACTACTGAAGTTACCAAAGGCTGAGCACTGAGTGAGGACAGCATTTCTGACACCCATGGCACAGGGTTGTCTCTGTTTAGTAACTCCCTAAATCAAACATTAGTTGTCTTGCTATTAATGGCAGTGAGCAGTTTTGTATGAACAGCTGGATGCATCTGGTCCAAATGTCTTATTACTGCACCACAGCTGTATTAAATGCAGCATGTTTAAGCCTGATCCCTCTTCTATTAAGGACACAATTGTGGGTAGGGGGGAGGAAACGGATTTTGGTCTAAAGCAGAAACAGAAAACCAAGGCAAGTGCATGTAAAGAGGTGAGAACAACCAGGGCTGCAGTGCTGTTCAGTCGTTCAAATATGAAGCACTTGGCCATTGCTAAAAGTTTAATGTGCATGGTAGTTCAGATTTCTTCTCCATTTGAGAAAATGGGGCTTTCCTGCACATCCCATAAGCCTTCCCACTCACCTGGCTGGAGGCTACATCCGTGTGGCTAAGAGGATAGCAGAAAAAGGCATCTCTGATTTCGCTATTGCCATAACAGCTCCAAACAGGACATGAGAAAGTAGCTCCAGCTAGTTAAAACTCCCCTGAGACCATCAGAAGTGAGCACAGGGCTGAGCCAGTGCCTTATGGTTCAGATAGAGCTCAGTCCCTCTGCACAGTGACACAACCTGCTTTACATTTGGAACCCTGTCTAGCTGTCACTCCCCCAGACACACCACTCCAATCAGAGGGCTGACTTCTCCCCACAACCAGGTACCTGACTGCAGAAGCTACAGCACGACCCCAGGCAACATCACTTTTCCTGGGACATTGCCCTGCATCCTGCTCCTTAGCAAGACAGGTCTGAAGCCAAAATAGGCTTAAGAGAACTTTAAATCCTCAATAAAAATCTCTGTTTCAGCTGTCTCCTCTCCCCCAGCCAAACTGGTACAGTTTGGCCACCAATTAATGGGATTCCTGGGATCTGAAGCTGTTCTACCTGCTCAGGGTAGTGAGAAATAGTGATGCCAGGAGGAATAAAAGGGTTCTATCCCTAAGGCTTTCCCCAGGACTTTTGCTGGGTGCACACAGGAAGTGCAAAGACAGGTCCAGAGGCAGAACCTAAACCATCAGAAACAAACACTCCATTAGTGTTTTCATTGCAACAGTCTGACTTTTCCGCCCCATTTTCCTTAGCCAGGGAAGTTGCCTGAACCAGGGTACCTAGCACCTTGCCTACTGCAAAGGAAAAAGACCACACAGCAAGTTAAGCACACTAACATCAACACTCAGCAATGTCATTTGATCTCAATGTAAGAAATGTTAGTGCAGGGTGGTCTCCTCCAGCAGATCACCCACAAACACTCATGTGGAGATTAATGCCTTACGGGACAATGGGAAAGCAGCTCTGCACTGAAACCACACATCCACTTCTCTTCTGAAGAGATCTAGAGGCATGCACCCGGGTAAGTGTGTTAAATCTAACTTTCTAGTCTCAACTGCTTTGGAAATACAAGCCAAGCATTCCTGAGAAGTATCTCCACCGGCATCAGTTTAATCCACACAGCTTCAAAGTCAATCCACATTCCTCTTGGTGCATGGACTCCGCAGCTATTGGGGCACAAATAGGAGGGTTAAAAAAGAAACTAACTGTGCCTTGAGTTGCCTGAACATATCTCCCAAGAAGTGGGTCCCTTTAAACTCAGAAGCAGCCTGCACTTCCTTACACTACTAGGAGGGGGGAAAACCACAAGGCACTAAACATTTTGGGGTTTACTTGAACATTATAATCTATACTGAACGTTTTTGGGTTGCAAGCACTGCCTACTTGTCTCACTTCATCACAAAGCAGAATGAAGACCAGGACATAAAGGATGATCTCCAGGACAGTAGGTTCCTTCTGGAAATCCATAAGCAACACGTAGGCAAAGAGTAACAGGAAGGCGATGTAGAAGATGACATTCCAGGAGAAGACCACAAAGGGGGAGGTGAAGAAAGACACGTAATACAGGAAGAGTTTCTTACTCTTCTCCACAGGCTTTTTCCTAAGGAATTGAAAGAGGGAAAAGGTCTCAAAGCAGAGCTTTTACGCCTGGAAACATTTGTGCTCTTCATCAGAGAAGGGGGGTTGGAACTAGATGATCTTAAGGTCCTTTCCGACCTTAACTATTCTATGATTCAAGTGAAAATGAGAAAGGTGCAAAGTCTAGCACAAGGCATTACTGTCAAGGTAATGCCATTCTGCACGGTCTGACTTCAGGCAAGCAAGGAAATTGGCACATCTTAACTCCAAATCAGAATGTGGATATGATCTGTCAAAAGCTCATTCAGCCATCAAATATCTTTGAGAGTGACTGAACACTGAAACAGGTTCTCCAGAGTGGGTTTGGAGTCTCCATCCTTGGAGATACTCAAACCCCAACTGGACATAATCCTGGGCAACCTGCTCCAGCTGATCCTGCTTTGAGCAGGGGCTTGGACTGGATCATCTCCAGAGGTCCCTTCTGGCCCGAATTGCCCTGTGTTTCTATGATTGGTTTGCTTCTCATTAAAGAAGCCAGCTGATTACCTGAATGAGATGAAGCCACAGCCTATTAAAGGGAAAAAGAACAGACACAGTATGATCTTCCAGTTATTAGTATCTCTTGAAATCTCTCCATACCACTGCTTGGAAAGGAAATTCTGTAGGGAAGAAGAAAATATCCTCATTTGTTGTAACAGCAACAAAATAACCTAGGAATACTATTAGATTTAGTAAAAAAAACCCCAAATCACTGAGATCTCAATCAAAATACCTGGGATTCCTGTTTCAACAATACAGAAAGCTTTCTGTGTCAGTAACAGTGTGCTGGTTCCCCAGTCCAGCCATGCTCCAGCCAACACAATGAGGAGTTAAAAACGAGGCTTGACCTGATGTATAAGGCACTTCACAGTGGGCACTACATCCACATCATGCATACACAAAGCTGTGCAAAGGAGAAGTCACTTCAGGTGGCCTTTATCATCTACCTCATTATGATTTACAGCTCTACATCAGCTCTTCCCCTCCTGACTTAGCATTTGTGGGCAAATCAGCCACCTCCTGTTTCCAAAGGAGGGGATTTTTAAGCTATCCAGAGTTACAGTAATCCATGCACCTTCCTTTCAGTGCCATTACCTGCACTCCTGGCTGTGCGATGAACTGCTGGTCTCTAGCTTCCACTGCTAGTTCCAGACAATTGCTCCCTCCCCAGGCTTCACAGGAGTAAGTCATCAGCTGCTCAGCTAGATCTTCATCATTGCTGTAGCACTCAGTGAACAACTCTAGAGGGAAGAGGCAGCCCCACGCTGAGCTCCAAGCTCAGATTCAATTTCCCACCAACTTGGGTGCAATCGTCTTCAGTGATTTCCAAAGTGCAGTATTTGTAATACTGAAGCATGCAGACACAAGAACTCTTGCCACATTTTCAGCATGGTAGAACAACTTGTGTGTTGCTTTACAACCCCACTTCCATGTATTTAAGAACTCGTGTGGATGGAACACTGTAATACTAAACCAGCTCCGTCGAGTCCTGCACTAAAAACTGAGTGAGAAACAGGAACTTCTCCTACTCAAATGACTCAGTTTATATGCTTTTTTCATCTTCTCATGCATTTAGCATTGATCTAAGGCCAGGCTGGATGTGGTTCTGAGCAACCTGATCTAATTGAAGATGTCCCTGCTCATCGCAGGGAGTTGGAATAGATGACCTTTGAAGGTCCCTTCCAACCCAAGCTATTCTATGATTTTAATGACTTACAGTCAGTCTCAGTAGTCCCATATTAAAGTAGGGTTGAACAACAAGGTCAGAACCTTAACCTTCTTCACTGGGAAATGCACTGCAAATAAAGCAAGGTTCAGAACAGCCACAATCATCTTATTCTGCCCACAGATTTTTGCCAATAACATGTATTTAGAGTAAAAATAGTTCTCTTTGCAGCTCTGGATGTTTCCCACTCAAAGGCAGTTCTGTTGGTGTATCTGTGACAGAGCACAACTGCCCTCAAGAGTGCTCCAGCCTCTCATAAAACACAGCAACCTTCACCAGAAGCACTTCTCTCCAACAGCCCATTTCCCCAGGCATTTCAAACAGCTGTGTCACCATAACTGCAAGGATGTACACACACAGCAATACTTTTGGCTGGTGTTACCATATACCCTACAATATGCAGACAGATCTTGATAGACAGACTTCAATGGGATGTGTTATTCACAGTGTCTTGCTAAATAAGCAGGCCTGAGGGATGTAGATAGCTTTAGGAAAGTCTAGTGAAGTAGTTTTTGCCTGGTGAAGGAGGAGATACTTTCTGGTAACAATCAAGATATTTTCAGTGTGGCCTTGGGCCACCCCTCAGTGAATGCTGAAATAGCTTTGCTGACATATACACACAAATCAAAACAAAGCTCAAGTTCAACAGGTCAATCTCGTCTCCATTAGCCCCAGAAAAGGAACAAACATGGTTTGCTTTTCGAGCAATAAACCAATATCCATCTGGGGAGACTTTATTGCAACCTTTCACTTCTGAAAAGGGGCCTATGAGAAAGATGGGGAGAGACTTTTTAGCAGGGCCTGTTGTGATAGGATGAGGGGTAAGGGTTTTATACCAAAAGAGGGGGGATTCAGGCTGATGTAAGGAAGAAGTTTTGTACAATGTGGGTGATAAAGCACTCAAGGCCAGGCTGGATGTGGTTCTGGGCAACCTGGTCTAGTGGAAGGAGTCCCTGCTCATTGCAGGGGGGTTGGAGTAGATAAGCTTTTAAGGTCCCTCCCAACCCAAACTATTCTGTGATTTTCAAGCTTTGCCTAAATGAAGCCATGACTGACCTGATCTAGTCCTGGTGGTAACACCACCTCAACAAGAAGATTGCACTTGAGGCCTCCAGGAGCCCTTTCCAGCAACATTTCTATGGTTTCCTACTGAACCTGCAGGACTACTACAGTTTACCTGTTACCTAATCTGCTATATAGTGGTGAGAGCAAATTGCTGGGCAGCAATGCAGTTACAGGGATCCACTGTTTTCTGCACCATGCAAGAGAACAAGGCCATAACCTGTAACACAGTCCCAGAGAAAACACCCTGTTGTATCTCCCTACAAGCTTAGGAACCAAGGTCCTGCACCACAGGGTTCACCACGGATAAGCTTGACTCTGTAAGCTGTGGGTGCTACAAATGAATCCCTGCTATGGTATCTGGTTTTCATTGGCATGGTTCTCTGAATAACCTGCAGAACAACTGGACTCTGAGGAAACGTCAGCATTATTGCTCCAGAGAATGGAAGTGCTAAAGCAAAAGAACATCCCCTTGCTCTCCTGTCACCCAGCATTCCCATTAAATAAGAACTACTGGTCACCCAAGGCCAGGAGATGCAGAGCTCCATTCTGAATCACCGACAGTCCTTGCAAATGGAGAAACTGAAGGTCATACAGAAGAAAACAAAACCTGAGCTAGATCTGCATTCTCAGTGACCAACAGTATCGCTTCTCAGAACAAGGAAGGTGTATGATGATTTTGCAGATCAGAATTGAGGAATTCAATACACTTTTCACTATAATTTCTTCTCACTCCCCCAAAATACTCCTGAAAGGTGGCTTTTCTCAACCTGGAATTACCAGCACTCACGCAGAAAGCTCCTCTTACTCTATATTCTCCTTCCTATTTCAGGCAACCCTGCCATTAAAGGTAGGTAGCTTTCCTTCCCAACCAAAGAAATTCTCTACCCAAACCTTCCCCCACAACACCCACGCTTAGAGACAAGCTGTTCAGACAGGACACACAGTTTCTGCTGGGAACAGATGGTGTGGAAGCGACTTCAAAGCAGTAAAAACACATTAAAAGGAAGCCTTTAACGTTGGATATCTAGTTTCCTAAATAAAGCTTTCTTTCGACTTCTTTTGGAGATGCCATTTCTCTTCTTTAACATCCAGCCTGGATTTCTGGACAGCACTTCAGACAAGTTTTGGCATTTTGCTGAACAAAACCAGCAGGGTTATCAGTTTTGCTCTGCACAAAATCAAACCAGCACTATGCAACCAGTGGTAAGCACCAGACCTGGAGAGCATTAAAACAAGTCATTTTCCAAGAGATGAAACAGGTTCCTGATCTCTGCCACCTCCTATTACATTTCTAAAGGACTTAAAGGCAGCACTTACCTACTGCTCTTGTCTCATACTCGTTAGCAAGTTCCTCAGACTCCCCAGCAGCATTTATATCATTCTTCACCTTTGCCATGCTTTTGAGGAGCTTACTGGCCCCGAGGGCTGCCAAAGTGCAGCCTCTGGTCTGTGGAGAGAGAGTTCAGTCATGCAAAGGCCTTTGCAAAGGGAATAGGATAGAACCTTTAATGCCACCCTCCTTTCTTTGCAGCTGCTCAGTTCCCAGTCAAGACTGGCAAAGAAAGATCATGTCCCACAAAACTAAGGACAGCTATCAGTGTACTGGCTTGATAACAACACTGTGAGCAACTGGAAAAGGTCTTGTGTTCGACAGTTAAGCATCAGCTTTGCTGGTATCAGTATCTCTGGCTGAAGAGTCACAAAACTGGGTCTACTCTGTCACAAGCTACACTACACCAATTTCACTGTCCACCAGTCTGGACCAGCTGGGTGTACCCAGAACTGCCCTAATGGACTACATTAGTCCATTCCATCTACATGTGCAGGGAAGCAGCACTTGGTTTTGGACACACAGACCAACATGCATTCTGTTGCTTCCCTGTTTCAGCCATGAAGATCAATGTGAGCAGGAGCATCCATTAGCTTTGCTTGCATTAGCCTCACATTTTCAGCCTGGAAGTTTGCATTTAATACAACCATCCCTAAATGTACTGTCTAGCCAAAATTAGAAATGGGTTTCAACCAAATACCTGGGATCAGAACACATCCATAGTGTGGAATGGGTGGGAGCTCTGCATCCAAGTTTGAGCACAGATAAGAACATAGAGCTATAGGTAAATGCTAGCTCAGACTGCTGATTCAAACACAGCATCAGGAAAGAAAAGTATGAAATCCACGCTCAAACACAAAACAGGAAATATTAAACCTACTTACAGAGTCAGCTAGAAATTACCTCCTGTAGTTTTGTGTTTGAAGATGGATCCAGAGCCTTCAAAGGCCTACAAACCAAAGACAAGGAACACCACTGTGCTGTTTGCAATGAGGAATAAAGGAGAACTTAACTTACTTGCTCCCAAATGACTTTAGACAACTCTTTCTTGTTCTGAAGAACTGACCAAATAAACAGAGCTTGCAATGGGTGCCTTGTGATAGGACACTCATCCTGAAAGAAAGAGCAACAACTCCTCAGACCCAGACTCACCAACCTGTTCTTAACTGGAACAAATCCTAGCCTACCACTCTCCTGCTCTCACAGCCAGCCCACTGAGCCTCTCTTGGTTATCTGGCACTTATCACACACTTAGGTTATATTTACATGAAGTCCAGAAGGTACTGGACACCAGCAAGGTTTAAGATATTAGTCTGTAGTAAAATATGAGCACAAACTCCTCCTGCTCAGCTGGCACCTCTGTACCAGCCTCTGGATTGACACTGGTATAAATGATAAGCATAACTAGAGCATTGACTGCTCCAATAGGAAATATGTTAACACCCAAACTCACCCATTTTCCTAGTGGTTAAATGACCCTTACATGCACTTGTAAAATGGGGCAGTGTATTAAATGTAAAACAAGGCTGAGACAAGGCCAGGTTGGACACAGGGGCTTGGAGCAACCTGCTCCAGTGGAAGGTGTCCCTGCCTGTGGCAGGGGGTTGGAACTGGGTGAGCTTTAAGCTCCCTTCCACCCAAACCAGTCTGGAGTTGTATGATAACTTTGAATCCCTGTTCATCACTTACTGAAAGCTGTATTTCCATCTCATCCTTGCTATTTTTGTCATCTCTTTTGAGACCTCTTCGGAAGTCTTCAACCATCTTCCACACAAACGTGAGGAGCGCATCGTTATAGGAGTTCTTTGCGATCTGCAGGTTCTTGAACACCAGGCTGCTGAAGTTGTTGGTGTACAGCTCTCGAAGGACCTCTGTGGTTAGGAACTTCCTCAGATCCAAGCCATTTTCCAGGAAGAGTCGGACAAATTTGGGCCTGTCTTTCACTAAGGCTGTGAACATGACATCCTGAAGGTCAGCAGACTAGGAAGAAATGGAAAAGCAAATATTAGGGGGCGTGAGAGACATGTAAAGCTTACTAAGGGCCTGACACATGTGCCTACCTGCCACGTTCTCCTTCTTGCTGCCACATTTTCATCAGTTTTTTCTGTATGAAATTGCCTTTGTTGGGTGGCCTCAAGTACTTCTGGCAATGGGCAGATAACTTTTGCAATCAGTGATGTCAGTGCAAGGAGGAATAGACACTTGTACTTATCAACCTCAGAGGGTGCTGCGATAGTGGCTGCTGTTACAATGTTCCTCTTCCCCCTGCTCCCCTGTCCCATGCCTCTGACATGACAGAGTGAGACAGAAGTGGCCCGTACCTCCCAGTTTCGGTCATTGGTGAAGATCTCATCACTGGCCAGGTCCAACTGGTTCCACTCCAGCAGCAGCTTCAGCTGCCCATTCCAGTTATCCCTGTCATGTTCATTGGTGCTGAAAGCTGCAGAGGAGAAACAGTCCTCTCAGTAAGAAGCCAGAGACAGAAGAGCTTTATGGCACACTTGTCTCTGCTTTTCACACTCTACCTGACAAGACCCATATCAAGTGTCTTTCCCCAGTTTGATGTGCATCTTCCCGAGTGGGTTTTGGAGGATGCTGGAGGCTTAGAGGCATATTTATGGTCCAACATAGACCACAGATGAAATCCTAGGAGCATCTCATCAACCACAACCAGCACAACATATCCTTCAGGCTCCTCATCCTGCATCCCCTAGACAAAAGAAATTCTGCAGGAATTCCTCCCAGTGGGCCCCTATGCAAGAAGCATCATGAGAAGCTCCAGGCTGGACAGAGCCTTGGGTGACATGGTCTAGTGTGAGGTGTCCCTGCTCATGGCAGAGGGTTGGAACTGGATGATCAACATATATACCAAAAGATACTTGATTTTACATTGGAGGATGCTGAGTAATCCATTTACAGGATAAACAGCATAACTAGAACAGATCCTTTGCTTCACTTCCTGACTCCCTGTTGTGTTGCATACTCGCGTGCTGCTCTCAGAGATGTTATACCAGCACTCCAAAAGCTCTGCTAAATGCCTTCCTAATTATCTGGACTGGGTCTCTGTCTCACCCACACTAACACATCCCATAATGCTGCTGTAGCCTGTCCACACCACTCCAGATGAAGACAAGCTCCACCCTCTGTCAGAAGCTTAAGAAAATCTGTTCTAGGAAATAGCGAGCCATCTTTGTTTCATTTATTTGAAAGAAGAAACTCCCCCCCGAAAACCAACCAACAACCAAACCAGAAACACAATCACTTGCCTTTGTAGAGAGCAAAAGAAATGGCATTGCTCACAATTTCATCTCCAGCCTCTTCTATTTTGATAACTGTCAATAAATGAGGGTTCTCAAGGACTTCTTTGATCTACAAAAAGCAACAGTTCCATTTCAAAGCAATCTCAGCTGTTTAGTAGTTGATCTCCTAGAGCATCATTAAAGGAAATTTCCCATCACATCACAGCAAAGCTGCTTCCCATCAGTCCTGTTTCCATGTACAGCTAAAATTTAATCAAGTCCAGATAGAAGTAGCTTATAAGATTTATTTTCAAGTCACTAAAGTACAAGATTAATTCTCCTCTGAACATACAGCAAAGAACTGTGATTCCCCCATGCAGAATGTTGGAATCAAAATGATATAATCTCAGTAATTATAAACTACTCATCAAGAAAAACCAGATTGTAACAGCCTAAGTTTCAACAAATGTCTTGCAGTTTATTAGAGAACAGTTTCTACCTCCTTGTGCTTTGTGAAAAACAGAGGTCACTTCTCACGTAACCAACCCTTCTAATGTTCCTCCCACTCTAGCATGTGGAAAACAATCTTAGACAAGATTATTTCAAGATTTACCAATCTTAGACAAGACTATTTCTCTTATTACAATCTTATTACAAGATTTGTTAGTCTTAGAGAAGATTATTAATCTTAAACAAGACTACAAGGGAGACATCGAGGTGCTGGAGTGGGGCCAGAGAAGGGCAATGGAGCTGGTGCAGGGCCTGGAGCACAAGTGTGATGAGGAACAGCTGAGGGACCTGGGGGGTTCAGTCTGGAGAAGAGAAGGCTCAGGGGGGACCTTCTTGCTCTCTGCAACTGCCTGACAGGAGGATGGAGCCAGGAGGGGGCTGGTCTCTGCTCCCAAGGAACAAGGGATGGGACAAGAGGAAATGGCCTCAAGCTGCACCAGGGCAGGTTTAGATGGAGCTGAGGAACAATTCCTTCCCCAGAGGGTGCTCAGGCATTGGAACAGGCTGCCCAGGGCAGTGCTGGAGTCACCGTCCCTGCAAGTGTTCACACAGCGTGTAGCCGAGGCCTCAGTGCCATGGGTTAGTGGTGGCCTTGGCAGTGCTGGGAATGGTTGGACTGGATGAGCTTAAAGGTCTTTTCCAGCCTGCTTGATTCCGTGATTCTATGAGTAGCCACTCGTGGGTGCAGGAAGAGGTATACTCCAAAGCAGCTCAGCAGAAGCTGAGGAGTGCGGCCAAGTGGCCTAACAGGGAAAACTGCCTTCAGCAGCTCCACACTCCCAGAGCTCCTTCTGGAAACCAGAGGCTCATGGTCTGCTCAGGGCGCTGTTCTTCCTCTTTGGGTTTGGATGCCACAGCCCCAGGGCTCAAAGTGCAAGTTCAGATGTGATTTCTGCAGGATGGTCTCTGCAAAAGGCCATTCCTACCCTTGTCCCTGTAAGCTTCTTATTAAAGCAGCAGCAAACTGGTGAGATTGGATGATAGCTCTGGAAATCTAGTCCAAGCCCGTGGCTCAGAAGAAGGGCAAATGGAGCAGGTTGCCCAGTGGAATTTGCAGGTTGTCCCTTGGACTCACTGTGCCAAGCTCTGACTAAGAGATTTCAGTCGGGCCTTGCCAGAAACAATAGCTGCTTGAACTTCAATAGTTGCTCAGCCTTCAATACCAGAAGCTTTGCTTGGTTTATAGCAAAGAAAATACATAAGTTTGAGTGTCTGAATCCCTCTCTGGGGCCTGCAAACAAGCCACAATGGTGCAGTCATGAAAAAAAAAAGGCTGGAGTGCAGAAAGCTGAGAGAAGGGGCCTTAAGTGCAATATTCCCTTTCCCACACCTCATTATGAGCTTCAACTGAGATTTGAATGTCCAATAACTCCCCACTGTGAGCATGGGTAGGAGAAAATTAACCAAGAGAAGAAAACCAAATCAGACCCCAGGATAAAGCACTGGGCAGTTAATGGAGAAAGTCAATTAGCTCAAGTTAATGGCTTGTTCACTGAGCTGAGAAGTTCTTGGAACTAAGACCTCAACACCAAGATTTGTGTGGAGCTCAAGTGTTTTAAAGAGAGCAGGAACATACCCAAAACCAGGTCCACCTGAAGGTCAGGTAGCCAGAGAGTTATGACAGGACTGGCACAAGCAACCCAAGCTAGCAGATGCTCTCCTTACTTCTCCAGTTTTCCCAGTCTCCAGAAAACACTCTCGTAATGAACAGTTCCATATGGGATTACAACAGCAACTACATCCTGAAAGCACTACCTCTGGTCAAAGAGGTAAAGAAGAGTAAAAGAAGCATCTGCTGAGGTATATGCAGTGTTGTATCTTCAACTGCATCACATGTACACAGTCTAATAAGTAAATGCTAACGAAGTCCTGATGGAGATGGTGTAGGGATGCTGCTGTGGTGAAATCCTGACCAAGTAAGCCCTCTTGTCCTAAATGTCCCACTCCTAGTCTGGAAAGGAAATCAGTATCCTAAGGGATGCAGGAAGACAAGAACTTTTGGGACTACTACAGTTTGACAGTCCATGGGGCAGCAGTGCTAACCCTTTGTCTCTGAGCAACTCAGCAGGATTCAGCAGCGTGGGGCCTGCTTCAGCAAATAGCCAATTTCTCCACCTTCACAAAGCACACAAAACAGCAACCCCAACCAGCACACCAGCCAAGAGACACCTCCAGCAGCCAGTGCTCCAGAGCAATGGCAAGCAGCCAGGGAGCAGACAGTTACAAAACATCTGGTCTTGGCTCTCCTGTGCCTAGACATGTGCTGCCTGTCCAGAAGATTGCAGTCTCCCACTCTTTTTGTTCCAATCCCTGTAAGTTATAAGAGTTTGGGATTTTTCATTTTGAAATCCCTACGGATACATCATGACAAGGAGCCCCACACACCCTATAGGTATCACCAGATGGCAACATCCCTGATTTGGAAGTCACTAGGTGCTCCTGACCTCCTGTTTCCTCTACTCTCCTCCCACTTTTGGCTCCCTGCAGTAGCACACACTTACCCATTTGATCCAGCTTTCAGTCTCCTCTTCTGAGAGCCTTGAAATGGTGCGAGGCAGATACCTGAGCAAGCTCTCCTTGACGCATGAAGAAGCAAGAGTGCCTTCTGCCTCCATCAGGCTAGCAATAACATCAGCAATCCGACCAGAGCCTTCCACCACGACACAGGGAATCTTACTCTTGATGGCCACATTGATAGACTAGGGAGCCAGAGAAGGGAGAGGTGATCACTTGAAGCATGACTGTGCTAGGAGCTTACTGTTCAGTAGAAAGACTAGAGATTGTAGGTTTGAATTAGGTGAGAAAAACAGAAATTCATGGTCCAAAGCAGGGCATATTTAACATATCATTTTCAGGTTTGCTCTAAAACCTGAATGGATGCTCCACTTCATCTTAGGACCTGTGATGAAGGTCCTAAGTGATGAAGATACTGAACTGTGCATCTCTAATCACCTACAACCTACCTGCAGGCAAAGCTGAAATTAATGATGTGAATGAAACCAAAAGACCCAGGAAGCATACAGGGAGCCCGGGATAATGGCCTGGCTCAGACTAATTGATTAATGTTCGCAATGAAGTGGTTACAAAGACTGTGCTTTGAATTCCCATTGTCACCTGACAAGCCGAATAGTTTGATTAGCCTCACTCTGAACGGCACAACTCAAGGCACAACAGGTAGTACCAAGATCACCCAAAAGAAAGGATTATAAATACCACCTCCTTCAGTTTTGCTGACTCAAACACTACGTACTCTCTTCACTGTATCCTACCTTCTTGCAATTCCAGCCCATTTCCCAGCTCTTTCTCAAGGTCCTGCAGCCCAGGCTACATCAGCTCCTCTCCTTGCTGTTCATCAGAGCCATCTCACACTCACAGTTACTGTGCCCTTCCCACACAGCCTCACTGCACATGCCCTCAGTTTGAATTCCCTGCTGCCAGCTCCCTTTGCTCTCTCAGCCATATCCTCTCTGTGCAGGCCACTCACCTTCACTCTTGCAAGGTGGAGGGGGAGGTAAATCCTGGGTTTTAACACTGAGACAGATCTAGAAGTTATCTTTTCCCCCCTGCCCTAAGCATCACTGAGACATCCTGTTTCAAGAAACTTCATTCTGCTTCTCCATGCTGCTCATCCTCTTCCTGTCACCTATGTGAAGGCGATGCCTGCTCCCTCCCCTTGGAAGGGTCAGAGTCAGCAGAGCCCTCCTGCCTTGCTCAGCTGCCTACATTTAAACTAGGCACAGACCACAGTTCCCAGGAGCAGCAACCACGAGGCAGTTCAAGCAAGCTCAGAGCCAGAGTGTCTCCAGTACAGCTCTTCCCTGGGTATCACAAGAAAGCACTAATCTGCACCGAGCATGAGCAAGCCGAGTCTTCCTAAAGCTAAGTTCAGGCAAAATGGTACTAAAAGGCTCAATACCTACATGGCTGACAAAGACATTTCTGATGCTGCCCAAATAGACACAAGAGAAGTATTTCCATGCTGGATTTGCTAGGGAAGAACCGAACTGTCCCAGGCAACAGTTTTCCAGGATGTCAGCCTGAGGCAGAACCTTTTCGCACAGAAAACCTTAAGTGAAACAAACTTCATCAGCTTCAATGCAATTGCAAGCAAGGTCTTTCCATAGCAAGTGCTGGGCAAGCTTCAGTAATAATAGGACTGTCTATTTTATCAAGTTGCTTGTGGCATAACCTGTCCTAACCCCTAAAGCAACGTCCCTGCTGTCGCTCCTGGAAATAAGTAAAAGAAATAAACTTACTTTCAAGGTCTCCTTCCCTCCACCTTGGGCAAAACACACGATTGGGATCTTCCCACCATAATTAGATTCTGTGAAAGATGCCAAAAGAGAAGAAAGAAAGGAAAAAGAGTCAACCCATGAATGCAGTTTGAACAATTCCTTTTTCGTGAGTACAGTGAAAGATTTGCAAGCAGTTCATGCAAACACTTTGCTACTGGATTACTGTTGATTTTGCCAAATCCATTAACAGCTCTTCCTGGTTTCAATGGAGAGTTAGTTTTGCCTGATGTTCCGCACAGCTCCCTTCAGACACCCTTCTCCAAGAGATGATTGTTTCCTCCTATCAATCATCATTTTTAGGAGCTCCAGAGTCCCCCAAATGTGGTTTTATTGTAGTTACCTACTGCTTTGACCACTGTGTGGTTCTTATCCCAAGTCCAAGATTCAGAACCTTTGACTCCACATTGCCAATTGCAAAGGAAAGCTAGAAATGCCCTAACTCCAGGAGCTAGTGTTTAAGAGACATCCCAAGTTCTGCCATGATTCTGGGCACTTCATCATGACTAACAGCAAGGATGTTTCAGCTGAGGTACACAGTAAAGCAAACCAACTCGAAAACCTCTTTAACTGAGAATTTCTGGTCAAGGTTTTGGGTATGTTTTCCCCATTTTGGCAAAGAAGGAGCTGAAATGGTTTAGGAGCAGGTTGCAGATGGATCAATCACCCTCACAAACCAATTTCTTCAGAAAAGCCTTATTTCAGCCCCTGGGTAGTTGTGCTTCAGCTACCTGGAATTCGGTGCCAGGTGGGAAGTCAGGGTCAGCTTCCAACAGATAGCAGGAAAGGAGGATAGCAGGGAAGGGCTAAACCAGACCATTTGCTGTGTCTCACAAAGGATTACGGTCACATAAAGAATGGAAGATGAAGGGAGGGGTGTTGGTCTGAAGAAGGCTGGGTGTGCAGTTACCACATCCCTTCCAGCTCAGCATCCAAAGGATGCCACCACTACTCTTTTGTCCCCAGAAAATCACTGTGCATCAGCCGCAAAGCACGCAAGGACTAAGGAGAAGGAAGTTTGCAGCATCCCATCCACACCTACCTGGGATAATCCGCTCCGAAATGTACTTCTCTAACTGAGTTCGTACTTTGGCCTCTATCGCTGGGTGTCCATGGGTGCCGTTATCAACCAGCAAGAGGTGGGTGTGATTATTATCCAGGCAATAGAGAGGGTCTCTCTTGAGATCATCCATTATGTAGTGCGCCAAGTAGTACTCCTGGAAGCACAAGCACAGCATTTAACAGACCCAAGGGCAGAGCATGCACAAGCCTTCAAGGACAAGCTGCTGAGAGCTGAACCTCCAGCCACCAACTATTCCTCACTAGTGTTCAAGGCCAGGTTGGACACAGGGGCTTGGAGCAACCTGCTCTAGTGGAAGGTGTCCCTGCCCGTGGCAGGAGGTTGGAACTGGGTGAGCTTTAAGGTCCCTTCCAAGCTAAACCAGTCTGGGATTCTATGAGAATTTAGTTTCCTCCTGTTCTGGGAAGAGCACCCAATGTTGTGTCTCACTGCTATGTACATTGAAGAAAAGCTGGGCCCAGGTTGAATTGCTGAGGACACAGTAGGCCAGGTCAAGTACACACAAATGTGCTTCTACCCCAGCATTCCACTGCAAAGCATTCTGCTGAGGTCTGCTTTGCCAGACACACAAGCAGAGCTTGACTGAGCACTCAGCTCAGACATCACATGGCTGATAGCACCAGCCTAGCAAAGATACTGTTATGCTGAGAGCAGTGGTCAGTCAGGGACATAACCTGTCTAACTGACAGCCAAGCCACCCCCTTCCCACCAACCCAGGCATGGTTCTTACATCAGTATCACCACTGCGGATCAGACTTTCCCGGTTGGAAATCATGCCCCAGGCTGCTATGCCAATAGCCACCACGTTCTCCTCTGAGCTCCGACTGATGGTGTTGTCTCTGACCACTTCCCCAATGTACCTCATCAGCCCGTAATGCGTGCCTCCTGTGAAAATCCAGGCCCCTGGGGAAAACGTCCAAAAACCTGGAGGGATGCAGTGGAACACCCACCCTCCTAACACAGTACCTTTACAATACCACATCCCATATCCCTCTTAAGACCTTACCTCACAAGAGTCACTTATTCTTCAGTTAAACACAAAAGATATGCTACACACCTTACTTGATCATAGGCATCTCATGACTAGTTCTCAACCCTGTTACTTCCAAACCATGAGGTCACATTTGCCCCAAGTGCACCAGCCAAGCAGAAACAAACTGAATGCTCTGCCTCCCTGCTGATCCTTTGAGCTGCTGCCTCTCCAACAGTATTATGCAGCAATAAAGCCACACAGGCACATCTGCAGGTCTTTACCTTTGGACTGGGCGATGTAGATGAGCCTGCTGAATATCTTGCGCATCCGGGGCTTGAGGGCAAAGTTCTTCGCGCCCCCAGTGACAGAGATGACAAGGTTTGGGGTCTTCAGGTGCCAGTGCTGGGTCATGAGATCATAGAGTGTTTCAGAGTCTGTGTCGCATGACAAGCGGATGTACTTGGGTGAGAGAAAAGAACAAACATAGCAAGAAGTAAATAGCGATAGCTGGGAACATGGTGCTTTCTTCTGTAATGAACAGTCTTACGCCAACAGCCAGCAGGCAAAAGGTGAAGTCTTTGTTTCTTCTTCTAAAGCCTCTTTATCCCTCCAGGCACCCAACCCACCTTCCTCTAGAGTAGAGGAAAGCAGAAGCACGGACCTCGGGGTTCAGAGGAACATTGGAAGGATGAACACAACACTGAGGAAGTTTATGGTATAACAATTTTAACTGTACCAATGCTAATTACAGCTTAGATCCTGGATTAGTGGTAGCATTGTTCTAAGTGATCTAATAATTACAGTTGTATTTTGATTACCCTACTAAGCCTTAATTGAATGAGCTATAAATTCCAGGCTCCACGTGCATGGTGTCTCTATTATAACATATACCCGTAACAGCATTTTAAGTATAATCCATAACTTGATTAAATATGTAGTAAAGCTTGAACACTGTATGTGAAGAAGAAATGCCCATATCTTGAGAGGCATTTAACTTCAGTGAAAGGACATAGTGATGTATTCCAGGACAGGTTCCCAGGAGTACTTACTGCATCTGTCTCAGAAAAACATTCCACAGAGGAAGTCTAATAGGCTCCAGCAGCTACACAGGAGAGCTAAGAGGCTCCCATAGCTTCTGCTCTGACAAGCATCAGCTTCTTGGTGTGTTTTGCAGGAGAGGGGGGCCTCTCCCCCCATAGAGCTTACCAGAAGAATTAACTGCTCCACAGGGCCATCTGCAAATTCTGTTAGCTCTGTAGTTAGAAGGCATTTCTCTAAACCTCACTGATACACAAAGTACCTTGAATCTGTATGACTACCTTTGCTGCACCAACAATGAAAGTTTCCAGTTGAATGACTTGTTTCCATCTATAGCTGTTGTTTTCACCCCTATAAAGCAAGTACCAAATAAAAGATGCTGCAGCCAAGTTGCTCATACGGCTTCTCTCATACATCATAATTGCAAACACACTTCAGTTACACTTAAGTTTCATACCAGGTACTAGCAACTACACATCTGACACTTGAGTCCTTGGCAAGGCTCTACTCAAGCAGCTGAACCCCCTCGGTGCAGGCGCTTGCTTTCTCCGAGGTACAACGGTGCCATCTCCTGGTGCACGCCAGCCATGACCGATCCAACCTTCCAACGCAGGCAATACGGGTGTTTCAGCCCCTGAACTCAGCAAGGTGTTCAGAGAAGCATTTTTCAGCTTGAGAGTACCAGACCATGAAAGCCAGCAACTGCAATGTTCGTGGATGTTACAGGATCTGAGCAACACCGCAGAAGTGAGCACTCAAGCAGGACTTCAGAAGTGGAGAGATTTTATTGGTCTGTTCATATCTAATAGTTCTGCTCAGAGCTTTTTAGGACTCATCTGTCCTAAAAAGCATGATACAGGGTATAAAACTTCCCATTCATTGCTGATAACAGTCGGTGATTGTTAGGTTACCTTGAGTTTGACGTCCTCCCCATCATGCACAGCAAGAGAAAATACTTTAAGACCAGCAGGTGCCTTGAGGTATAGGGAGTGAGAATGTAGAATAGAGATGGGACTCCATGATGGGATAGATTAGGAGACTTATATGCAGTATTTGAACAAAGTATGCTCTGAAGCACGCACAAGGACCTTGAGAGTCCTCCTGAAACAACTATGAGCAAACTGATTTGCAAGGTGGGAAGGGGAACACAGCCTAAGGAAAGAACATTTAAGCTTTGAGAACTCCGAAGTGTGGCAATGGAGCAAGCCATTTCTTCTTTCAGTAAAGGGACACAGCAGCTTACAGCACACTAGTATGAAGCTAAAAGATGCATATCAAGAAATAGGTGAAGTACTTGGATCTGGTTTAATCGTGATTCGAAACCTTCAGTCTTCTTTCCCACCAAAATGCCTCATTTCTGCTACTTTGCATAAACCAAACTCAATTAATTTACATAGCATGCTCTCATTTCCCTCACTTATTTTGGTTGTCTCAAGCAAGCTGCATTGCTGGTAAATACCACTCATTTAGAAGAGACAGATGAGCTCAGCCACATGTGACTCCTCACACAGTATCACTATAAATCATCACAAACAGCAACGCCTGCTCTTTTCTTCTTCCCACCCCTCCACTCCTGTCCCCACACCAAGGAAAAACACAGGAAAAGATTAAAACCCAGCAGAATAAAGCCTCTGAAGTTCCACTGCTCTCTTAGATCCCCACTGAATTTACTGTTATTGCAGGACCTCCACCCTGGGAAGCAGGCAGTATTCAATTGGTTCTAGGCCTGAGCAAAATGGTCTGTGTGGGTATCCTCTTAGCAAGAGATTTGGCTAGAAAACTTTGCAGAGCCCTTCCAAACAAAACTGCTCTAGGAGGGTGTGCAACACCTTTTCCAGCATTGCACAACATCCTTCAGAGTGGCCAGGCCAAGACCTAAGATACTACTGTATGGAAAAGAGCACTGTACGTCCACAGACTGCAATGATCTGCATGCAGAACAGCTAGGGAAGAAGGGAATATAGGTCAACAAGCTCTGTAGGCAGACACTGGATAACATGCTGCCCCATGTTAAAGCCATTACAAAGCATGAGTGATGATTTCATGGAGTAGCAAGCACGTAAGTGCAGCTTCTGCACTGAAGAGTACAGATCCTCCAAAGAGAGGTCTAAGATCCCATACAGATATGAAATCCCTATGATTATCATCTCCTGGATCCTGCTGCACCTTCAAAGGCAAAGCATGTCTCACACACTCCTGTCCCAACAGTTGCACTGGTGCTCACCCTCACACTGTTCTCTTTCTAAGGCATAAGTTCGGCCATGCTGGAAAGGTGCAGTGTTCCCCAAAAACCCAGCCTTGTGGTGGTGTTAAAGTCAAGCAGTCAGGAACAAAGCATCTTTATCAGGAGCCTGATCATTCAGGTACTTAAGCTTATCATGTTAGGTCCACCACTAAGGATGGGCAGAAGGGTACTAAGTTACTCCTCAACACCGTGACACTTCCATATAGACAGGGACCACACACTGGCCACTGTAACTACACACTGACATAATCAGGGTACAGAGTCCCAGTGAGAGACATCACAGATCTAGCTTTAAATGAGAAGGTCCTCCTAGCCCAAGGCCTTAACAATTGCAATAAAACTAGCTCCTAGAAAAAGTGACCAACCACCTCATCCACCCATTCTTCTGCTATGCCTGGAAACACAGAACCTCTTTTCCCTCCCACCACCAGCCTACAAAACAAATAACAGAAATTATTCTTTCTTACCTATAATTCAGGGCTTGAGAAACCAGCTTGTCTCCTTTGTAGCCTAACACGTTACATTCCCACTAGAATAAAATCAACTTTATCTTCCCCTTCCCTGCTTTTCAGGGGGTTCCACTGGCATAGGGTTTAGGACTCTGAATACAGTGCTCCCAAGAGGGGCCTGACATATGCCCTTGATACTATCACTTACCTTTCCTCTTTTTCCCATGTTTTCAAACTGAATGTCCCCAAAGGCATCGGTAGGAAGCTCCTTAGTGTGCTTCTTGTAGTTCCATTTTTCATTCGTATTAATCTGAGTGCCCTCTATGTGCTGATTTTCAGGGTAGCCACATTTACATAAGTTACCCCTGAAAGAAGAACGAACATACATGGAACCCCAGGTTATCATCCTGAGCACAGAAAAACAAGTTCTGGCATGTTTATTGACAAAAGACAGAACATTGTCACAGCTGACACCACCTTTAGAACTTCTGCTTCATCAGGACATTCCCAAGAAGTGTTATGTACCATCCCTGGCAGTGTTCAAGGCCAGGCTGAACACAGGTGCTTGGAGCAACCTGCTCTAGTGGAAGGTGTCCCTGCCCGTGGCAGGGGGTTGGAACTGGAGGAGCTTTGAGGTCCCTTCCAACACAAACCAGGCCGGGACTCTATGATCCTGCAGTAAACCTAGAGCCTGCAGAACAAATAATGCCCAAAGCAGCAGCCACATTAAGTGCGAAGTCCGGGAGCAGGCTTGTACCAACACAACTCAAGCCAAGCAGCAGGTGGAGCTGCAGAATCAGTTGTACCTGGGACTCCACTTGGATTTGCTACGTGACAAGTCAACAACTGAGAGACCAGAACCTAATCACGCCTCCTCCCCCTATAATCGGCTTCTGCCTAGCACTGAGCAACGGAGTGGAGTGTATCTCAGGAACCAGGCTGTGTTGAGAGATAAGCTGACACTCCTGGATTGCCTTGCATAAACGACCTTTTTTGTTAGCACAAATCAAGTTAGGTCACCAGCAACTTAATCGGAAAACTACAACTCTGCATAGAAATGAGGAACATGAACCAGAACTCTCCATCAGAAGTGACCTACTCTGCTGCTAACCTGATGTGGACAGATGGTTTCTTTCCCTTTTTGTGCTCTCATCCATATGAAGAGTTCACTAAGATGACTACCAAGTGTAATCATCTTCAATGAAAACTCAGGGCCTCACTGATGTATAAGCACGCCTAAGGCATATTCAAATCAAAAAACAACAGGAATCTGGTCTCTGAGCAGATTTTACAGGCAGTTTACTCTGTTCCTAGCACATTTCCACCACCACCACCTCTATCTGATGCACAGCATGATGTGCAGTCACTACCAACGCCCTCCTCACCAACACTGAAATTGCAGCAAGGGTAGGAAGAACTAGGGCTTGGGTTGTGCAGGACTAGGAAAAGCTAGAAAAACTCAGAGCTTAGGCAGAAGCTCTTCCCTGTGAGGGTGCTGAGGCGCTGGCACAGACTTTTCCCAGAGAAGCTGTGGCTGCCCCATCCCTGGCAGTGTTCAAGGCCAGGTTGGACACAGGGGCTTGGAGCAACCTGCTCTAGTGGAAGGTGTCCCTGCCCGTGGCAGGGGGTTGGAACTGGGTGAGCTTTAAGGTCCCTTCCAATGCAAATCATTCTATGAAATAGGGACTTTGATATTAAAGCCCTTGGACAGAGCTGCTGGAAGGCATGCTGACAAAGTTGCCATGAAGGTCAGGCCCCAATTTTGTCATGCAGGGTAAGAGGGTTCTGCAGAGGGATCTGGACAGGCTAGATCAATAGGCCAAGGCCAGCTGCATGAGGTTCAACAAGGCAAAGTGCCAGGTCCTGCATTTGGGCCACAACAGCCCCCTGCAACACTCCAGGCTTGGGGAAGAGCAGCTGGAAACTGCTCATGGAAAAGGACCTGGAGGTGCTGATTGACAGAGCTGAACATGAGCAGCTTGTGCCCAGGCAGCCAAGAAGCCACCAGCATCCTGGCCTGGATCAGCACCAGTGTGGCAGCAGGGCCAGGGCAGGGATTGTCCCCCTGTGCTGGGCACTGGTGAGGCTGCACCTCAAACCCTGTGTTCAGTTCTGGGCCCCTCACTACAAGAGAGACATCGAGGTGCTGGAGCAGGGCCAGAGAAGGGCAATGGAGCTGGTGCAGGGCCTGGAGCACAAGTGTGATGAGGAACGGCTGAGGGACCTGGGGGGGTTTAGTCTGGAGAAGAGAAGGCTCAGGGGGGACCTTATCGCTCTCTACAACTGCCTGACAGGAGGATGGAGCCAGGAGGGGGCTGGTCTCTGCTCCCAAGGAACAAGGGATGGGACAAGAGGAAACGGCCTCAAGCTGCCCCAGGGGAGGTTTAGATGGAGATGAGGAACAATTCCTTCCCCAAAGGGTGCTCAGGCATTGGAACAGGCTGCCCAGGGCAGTGCTGGAGTCACCGTCCCTGCAAGTGTTCACACCCCGTGTAGCCGAGGCCTCAGTGCCATGGGTTAGTGGTGGCCTTGGCAGTGCTGGGAATGGTTGGACTGGAGGAGCTTAATGGTCTCTTCCAACTTGGTTGATTCTATCAAGATACTTGTATATTAACCCAAACCCCTGCTATTTCCAGTTTTAACACAAACTCCAGAGCCTGGAGCAGTGAACTCCAAAGTGGAAAGTGCATTAAATAAACTTTAAAAAACAAAATTAAAAATATTATTTCATCTTTCATCCTTTTTTAATTGCTGTGTTTGTGCCTGTTTTATAATGTATTATTACAGTAGTAGATATAGATATAGATAGTTTAGATATAAACCTACATTGAGGGGTATACTCAGCAAGTTGTTATTGATGGGTTGCGCACTATAATCATGTGGAGAGCACTGGTCTAGAGCTGGCAGAAGCACCCTGGGGTGCCGGGCCAAGCATCAGCCTTCCAGCTTTTCTGAATGACTGCACAACACCCCAGGCACATGCAAGCGAGCCAAGCAAGGAAAGAAGTAGTCCTGAGGTCGGGTTGCACTGCTGCGTTCAGCCTCTTCACTAAGCCCCAAGAAGTTTGCTTCCCCTTGGCTTAGCAATAAGAATTATAATAAGCATTACACTATATAATGATACTATACAATTCTAATTAATCACTATAATAGTCCCAGAACTCTCCCCAGCTCCCAGCCCCCCCATGCCCAGTAAAACATAAGAATATCTGCTTACATCGACTTGGTGTCTTTTGTAAAAAAGACACATTCTCTCTTCTTGAAGTTCTCTTGGATGAAGCTGACCAAATCCTTGAAGAGAATTAAAGATAAAAGTTTACTTACAATAACTCCTAAACCAGAAGAAACCTCAGTAACAGCATCGTCAGCTTAAACACAAGGAAAACTGCAGATTCACAAGTCTCCTTTTCTCAGACTGATGAGTGGGCAGCTAGAAAGCACTGGTGGGAGTTGACAGGCCACAAAACACTACTAAAATCACAAAGAGGCATTCCAAACCCCATGTGATATCAGTATTTTTCTATCTATCAAGCATAATACATACTAAAGAGGAAAAGGTATGTTTTCCCTCTCCAAAAATTAAGAGTATTAAAGAAATCTTGAAGAGCAAAATAGATTTGATGCCTTAAGAGTTGCTGGAGAGCCTATTTCAATGTCAGCTTTTAACTCAAAAGACCCACAGAGAAAATATCTTACTTGATTTCAGTGGCACAATCCAGGGAGCTGTAGACTATGGAGCATTTCCATTTGCATGCATTGCCATGCTTGCAATAACTTACAGCACTGCTGACATCTTTGGGGTTAAGTGATCTAGATACTGCTTAAAGGCTGTGGCCAACACTGTTTCTTCCCAAGGAAAAAAAGTAGACGTTAACAGCCTCTAGGGTAGGAGCTATTTTAATTCAACACAAAAAGACCCCAGCAGGAGACCTGAACAACTTAAAAGTGGAGCTTTATGTGAGCTCAGTGGAATGCCAAGTCTCTCCAGCTTGTTTAACCATTAACCTGGAAACTCCACGGAGCACAGGGGAAGCTTTCACATTTGGGAAATGCAAATTCATTCCTAATGTGCCTCTGCAGGGTAGGAAAGCAAAAAAGATTTCTCACTCGATGATAAAGGTTTGGGAGTTTCGTATTGAAGCACAGATTTAGCTTGAGATGAAGATGGAAGACTTACAGCTATCGTTAGCTTCCCACTTGGACTAAACACTTGAAGTCAAACTGCAGTTAAATTCCAAGCATAAAAAGCATAAAATTCAAAAAGAAAATAGAAGAGAACATAAGCAGCCAGGAAAGCTACAATGATGCAAGACCAGAAAAGTAAAAGGGAGGGGGAACCACTTGCTAAAGACCTAAGAGCTTGTCATTAGGCCTTCAGAAGCAAGAAAACTGCCAGACAATCGCTGTGATCAGCAGAGCATTGAGGCTTGAAAGGGGTGTTTAACATAATGATATGTTGTCTGCCTTTGCCATCAAGTTGTGTGAATAGGTTGGGGGGGTCTTTATAGAGACTTTGGGATGAGAGGATTTGTCTCCGAAATAGGAAGAAGAAATGAAAAACAGAAGTGACTAAGGATGTACAATAAGAATTAGAGGGATCAAAAAGGAACGCAATGCATCCTTAGACTTTAACCATGTTAACAAAGCACCACGGCTACTGCTGAAGGGTCACTGGCTAGGAAGACTTCCACATAATGGGAAAACTGATAAATCAATCATCTTCCTTCTGACACAACCCAATTCACAAAGGACCGTGGCCCACTCCCAAGACAACAGGCACGCTTAGCAAGGATGGAGCAGATACTCACAGCGTCACTGCAGGACACATCGATGCTGCGGGACATACTGGAATAAAGGAGTCTGGAGCTCTCAAAGTTGCCATTTCTTCGGTGCCGCATGGTGCTCATCGAGCCCTGAAAGAGCGCGGTAGAGGGGGAGATGAAGGAGCAATCGTCATTCTTTCACTAGATAAAAACCCTCAAGGACACTTAGTACCCTAGGAAGGCAAGGGAGAGGTTATTTGAATCCAGCATAAAGAATCAGGAAGGGTAATGATCCCCAAAAGGTGAAACTAACATTCAGAGAAAATATTTCCTCTTCTTCCATACTACAAAGAGACTTTGGTCTTTCTTTCCCTGCATGAGAAAGTACTCCAAGTCAACATGCTTTGAGAAAGGAACATATCTTATATGCCATCCCATTCAATTCCTTGCCATATCTCAACTCCCCTTCCCTTCTGATGGGCATGCTCAGGACTTGTGCTGTTCAGTGTTCATACAAAATAAGCAGTCTCTAACCCAGTGTATTTACAAATTAAAGGAGATACTAAGGAGAAACATATCTATCACAGAGAAAGTGAACTCCAGGTCACTTGACCTGTCAATATACCAGAAGCTTAGAGTAGCTGCAGCACCTGAACACCGATCCCTCAGGACTACTCTAACAAGGATAATCAATGTGTGTGATCTGAAGAATAAGTGGATTTTAACTTTATTGGATCCACAAAGTTAAAAGTCACCTTTGGAAGTAACCACGCTCCAGCTGCCCTGGAGAGCCAACACCAGACTGACCTCACTGTCTTTGAAGGAGCATCCCCTTCATCCGCATAGAAACACAGAACAAAATCCTATTTATGCCAACAGCAAATACTTCAGTTCCCTTCATGTTCCTTAGTGAGCCCTGGAAAAGGTCTTGTTCCGAAGGGAAGGCTGGCAGCCAGCTAACATGGTGACCTCAAATCCTACTTCTCCTCCCAACACTGGTTTCTCTCCCTGGGCTTGCCTCTCAGGTGGTCTTGCCACTCTATGGACTCCTGTCCCTCTCAGACACAGGAATGCACATTACATTCTCCAGCTCTGATGAAGCATCCCTGGGTAAATATATAGTTTCTGAGATCCAAAAATTAGCAAATGTGAAACAATTTACTTGCAGCACTCGACAAAATAGGGATGGCTCAGGCAGTGGGAAGTTGTAGCCATAAATAGAATGATGGAGCGTTATATGAGCAAGCTCCAAAGCAAGAAAGAAAAGGCAGTTTTCCACACAAAAAAATATGTACATTTCTACTTCACAGCTATCTTAAAAACACTCCATTTTGAGGTGGAACACGACTGACTCAGTGTTGCTAACGGTGCATGGTAGAAGTCCACAGCTACTTCCCCCACATTCTTCAGCATGCTCGGGATCACAATCACTCTCCCACTGATAAGTGATGGAAGAGCATGCAGAAAGCCTTCTTCCTCCTTCCCACCTTCTGCACACAATAGGAATGACTTAAACCCAAGAAAAGGCAAAAGTCTGGAAAAAGTATTTCATCATGGCTGGATGGCCAGGCCCAAAGAGTGGTGTTAAGTGGAGTTAAACCCAGTTGGCAACTGGCCACAACTGGTGTTTCCCACAACTCAGTACTGGGGCCAGTTCCATTTCATGTCTTTATTAATGATCTGGACAATGGATAGGGAAGCTCTGCAGAGGGATGTGGACACACTGGATCCGTGGGCTATGGCCAATGGGATGAGGTTCAACAAGGCAAAGTGCCGGGTCCTGCACTTGGGCCATGGCAACCCCCTGCAACGCTCCAGGCTTGGGGAAGAGCAGCTGGAAACTGCTCATGGGAAAGGACCTGAGGGTGCTGACTGATGGAGCTGAACATGAGCAGCTTGTGCCCAGGCAGCCAAGAAGCCACCAGCATCCTGGCCTGGATCAGCACCAGTGTGGCAGCAGTTGCAAATCTCATCTCAGGCGTCCTCTCCTGCTTTGAAGTTTGTGATCTCCTTTGCATTACTAACCCCATCACAACCTATCTTCAGAGCAAGGCTAGAAGTCTGACAAGCTTTGCACCAGATTCAGGAAAAGGCTTCGTAGGAAGCTTACTAAAGCAGCTCATATCAACAGAGCACAAAACCAAAATGACCTCCAAAGAGGCCACAAGCCTGGTCATGCCCTGCTTCAAGATCTCCAGAAGAGAAGCATGTCTTGATTTGCTCAGGAATTGCAAGAGTCTGTGCAAGGAGAAAGCAAATGTTCCTTTATGGGCATCTGCTTAAGGGCCTTTTCAATACAAAAAGGGCTAAGAAAAGGGGGAAGCCATAAACAAGAACATGCAGAGAGGAAAACCTGACTGGCAGACAGTAAGGGAGGGAGTGAGCAGACTCTAACTTAAGTCAACCACATTAACTGGTAAGCACATGCGAAACGTGGGAATGTTTATTCCAGGGAGGTTATCTGATGGGGCAAGGCTTGTCAAATGGGACACACTAAGGGAAAGGGGGAAGCCATACACAAAATACACAGAGGCTTAAAACCGAGAAGCAAAGATCATGGAACTGCAGAGAAGCAGTTCCTCTTCTAGGAGGACTCGCTGGCAGATGAATTTAGATGGCTCCAGCCACAAAGAAATCACCCTGCCCTTGTGAAGTGCTAACTTCGGTGACAACTAAGGTGATGGTTGAGAGTATTGTCCCTAAACCCACCAGGTTCGTTAAAACAAAGCAAACCCACGCAGAAACCCCCTTCACATCACTTATTTAACTGAGTAAGACTGGCAGCTGCGCATTGAGAGACATATTTCTTAACCCAGAAAGCAATTCTTGTCATTTCATATGATTGATGTTTGGGGTAAAGAGGTTTTTAAAGCTGTAAGTCAAGATAAGGGTAATACATATTGGTCTAGATCTATGCAGCTTATTTATTGACAGGGTTTTACTTTAGTTGTTGATTTGTTTAATAAGTTAACACCAGAAAAGTGACTACGGACATAACTGCACAAAGAGA
Organism: Strigops habroptila; assembly: GCF_004027225.2. Classification (NCBI taxonomy): domain Eukaryota; kingdom Metazoa; phylum Chordata; class Aves; order Psittaciformes; family Psittacidae; genus Strigops; species Strigops habroptila. Next base: position 5,824,653 of record NC_044281.2, read on the forward strand.
AGATTAAGAGGAAACAAGGAATTCTTCATTCCAGACACGAACAGATTTCAAGTTTGCCTCACTGTTTTTGTAAATACTTGATAACAATGAACATGCTATAAACAAACTGCAGCAAAGTTAGGAAGAGCGCAAAGGAACCCTGAAAACCCTGGCCTTAAACTTCAGTGTAAGTTCTCAAGAGCTGCATTGATACCAGAGTGTTCAGCTGATGCTTGTGAGCAAAGCTTATGAACCCCATAAGTGTTAGAAATAGCACAGCAGTCCCATACATTAAAAGATGGGACACAGCAGTAGTCTATGTAACAGGCAAACATCTATTGCATTTCCAACCTGTTAAATATATAGAAAGACAGTTATAAAGCACAGACTAGTGCATTAAAGCATGACTTTAAGCTAACACAATTTGAGAGTAATAACTATTAAATAAACACCAAAATAGTCCTCTAAGATATAAGACTAATACTATGACTTCCACGGCACTTGAAGGAGCATATCCCAAGGAAATCTTCAGCTTGGAGGTGACTAAAAGCAAAGAAGTGACAAAATAACTAGTTCTAAAGACACTTTAATAACTAGGCTTTTAACAGGTTGCCCACAACTGAAAAGCAAAAGCAGTTCCCATCCTCAGAAAGCTTTCAGATAAATCTACTATTTGCATTAACACAATTCTAGCAACTGGCCTTATGTGAAAGCTTCCAAAAACGACAAGGATGCTGCCCAAGTTCAGCTGCACAGCTACCTCAATTCCAGCATCTTTAAAGTATATACTCCTAAGTACAGAAATCAGCGCCTGGTAATGTAGCACTGTGGAGCACTTACCAAAGTCTCCAGAATATGCCCCTGCAGTCCTACTGAAATCATGACTCAAAGAGGAAGGGTTTGATATAGTTCAGCTTGCAAAGCCCCTCCTTTTTTATCTGTGTCATGCTTTCCTTTCAGGGGAGGGCAGGGAGGAAGAGACATCGCACCGGAGCAAGGATTATTCACCAGTTAAGGCAGGCGTAACTGCACCAGGGTGCAGGAAATAACAGTTGCAGGTGATGTTGCAGAGTACAGCAATGCTGCCAGCGTGCCACGGCAACTGATAACAATGCTGCAGCTACTTTAGGCAATCAACAACACTATTAAAAAGCCAGAAGTATAAGAAAATGCCTGTGGGAATAAACAATTAGGTTTTAATGTATCAGAAGATAATGAAACGGTTCTAAAATCAACACCTATTAATCTAATTTAATACGAGGTCGTTGAAACATTGGTGATTGCAAAAAAGGATTTTACAACCAATATTTTGACCCAAAAAAATAACCTCTCTGTTCTATAATTTTTTGTTTGACACTCATCAGTGCAAAGTAATCTGGTTTTCTTCTGCCTTTAAATTAAAGCTATTCGCTTTGATAAGAGTAATACCTGTTGTATTCACAGTCATTCACAGTGACTCCTTGGAGAGCCATATGGTTCCCGGTCCACTCTCCTTGCAGAAAGCAGAGCTCTTGCTGAAGAACCTTCTACATCTTTTCAATCTCCCTCTTCAGACATATATTATCATCTCACCAGCTCAAGCATCTCCCCCCCAATCCTACTTTAGTTTGCACTGCAGCGGATGAGCATGCAAGGAGAAAATACATCTGGCTCTTGAGGGCAGAAGTTCCTGATCTACAAGCAATCCCAGAGCAAGAGGGAAAGAATAATGCCCAAGCCAAAACAAGCACGTGTTGGAATTAAGGAAAACCCAACCATTAAAAACAAGCTGACATGGTTTGAGTTTCTGCTGATGGTCAAAAGCTCACAGTGCTATTCCTTGGTAATCAGGGGTGTCAGTGAACTGCACAAGTGCATTCTGAAGCATGATCCTAGAGCATCCAGACTAAGGCACCTGGTGTGATGCACTTGGCTCCCTCCACTCATCCAGCTCCAAGCTTTCCTCCTCTTGGAAACCAGATGGAGGGAATGATGCATGTAGGAATGTGTTCTAAGCATGCAGTCAGGAAGCCAGGACATATAAGTGGATAAACATCAAAAAACCCTCTCACAATACCTTGGCATATCCACATCTGTATTTGCATGAGTGTTCACTTTGGGGCTTAACTTCACCGCACAGCATGTAAGAGCGCTGTGTCTGCCCTATAATATATACTGCATGCTATCAAATTAAGGACAGGCAGCTACCATGCATTCCATTGCTCCATTTTCTTCTTGGCTTGGTTATCTAACTGGTTCAGCTACAGAAGAAGTAGTAAATGGTCTGAAAGAGCTTAGACATTAGGGGTTGTAACTAGATGAGCCTTAAGGTCCCTTCCAACCCAAACCAGTCTGTGATTTTATGATCCACTACACTCCTAAGAAACATACAGAAACATATCAAAGACTTGCAGCTAATCCTGAGAGGAAGCTAAATCACTTCTGTACACATTCTGTCATCCTATTTCACTAGAACGGAGTTTTCAGGGGCAGGCAGCAGCAATATGGTCATGCATTAACATCACCGAAGTACTGATCATCAATCTTTATCATGGTCTGTACCTGCAATAAGTCCCTCAGTGCCCTATGAAACCAGTCTGGCTGATAACTCTCAAGTAGTATATAAATCATAAAATCGTAGGATGGTTTGTGTTGGAAGGGACCTTAAAGCTCATCCAGTTCCAACCCCTGCCACGGGCAGGGCCACCTTCCACTAGAGCAGGTTGCTCCAAGCCCCTGTGTCCAACCTGGCCTTGAACACTGCCAGGGATGGGGCAGCCACAGCTTCTCTGGGAAAAGTCTGTGCCAGCGCCTCAGCACCCTCACAGGGAAGAGCTTCTGCCTCAGAGCTCATCTCAATCTCCCCTCTGGCAGGTTAAAGCCATTCCCCTTGTCCTGTCCCTACAGGCCCTTGTCCAAAGCCCCTCTCCAGGTTTCCTGGAGCCCCTTTAGGCACTGGAGCTGCTCTAAGGTCTCCCCTTCAGGAGCCTTCTCTTCTCCAGGCTGACCCAGCCCAGCTCTCTCAGCCTGGCTCCAGAGCAGAGCTGCTTCGAGCCACACATTATTAGCACACTGCTTAAAGACGGTGTGTTACTGGATGACCAATATGGATGATCATCTCAGCATAACCATCCTAGACTCCAATGTCTGAAAGCATTCCTGGGTCACCTGTTCCCTCCTGAAACTCAGAGAAGAGCCCAAGCCAAAGCAGCCATGGATTTTGCAGCATGATCAAAGCATGATGGATCAAATGGGCAGAAAGGTGAAATACTTGTTCTGCTGAGTGCTAACCACCATCCTTCCCTAGTCTAAATTCTCCCAGCAGATCACCAGGAAGAACAAACTGTCAGATCCTGTCACAGAACAGCCAGGGTACTTCCTAACTACAGAAGCTAAACCAAAGCCTTACATGGAGATTCACAAAGAACACTTCTATCACAGAAATCCCTCCGGATTTAGTTTGCTCTGGCTGCAAGCTGAGAAGACTGTTTCTGAGCCAGAAGCAGACTCTGATGCAGCTGCACATAGAACTTCATTTGCTGTGTGTGACTTGCCTTCTGTACCCTCTTTTATTGCTTGCTATAATGACCAGCTTTCCCCCTTTATATCCAAACTCCAGAAACTCACCTTGAGCAGAGGTAAGAGCTTGTGCAGCTCCTAACCCTTTTTATGTTGTGATTTTGGATTCCTAACCACTGGAGAGAACAAAGAAACACCATGTCTCCAGCTTAGACAGTGAATTTCTCAACAACATTAGAAGAGGAGGAGGAGAAAGCAATGAAAATAATTAAATGGGAACTGTGAGATACTACTTTAGCACTTCTTATCCTCAAAAGCACCTTGAACACAATTAGCATGAGCACAATAAACCTGGGGAGAAATAAAGATCATTATCTGCCATTTCAACTCCATGCCCTTTGGCTTTCTACCTCACCTGGCTCCTTACAAGCCCAACTGTTCTCAGCAAAGCTCAGCAGTTCCCTGTTTGTGGCTTTTACCATTTCCCAGCTTTGGCTAAGGAGAAGCAACCCACAAAAGCACCGAAATAAAGCAGAGGAGACTCTTCGAACCAAGCGAAAGGACAAGGATAGATGTTGTCTCCTCCTCTTCCCCCCTCTCCTGCCCTTCTATTTTTTAGCACAGACGGGGAGATCTGACTCCTATTTCTGTATGTGGGGACCACTGGGGTGCACCTATCAGCCACTACATGTTTCTTTCCTTTCAGATAGAGGCAATTTGTTGGCTTAACTTCTGGGTTATATTCAAGCCCAGTAAAATGAGGATCTGCAGAAGGTATTCTTCATTGCAAGAAAAGTCAACCAAACTATACCAGAGCCCTACCTGAAGCAAAGGTGTGGTAAGGCCCATTACAGTACAACTTTGGCAACAAAACCACAGACAGCAGAGCTGATCTGGGGCTTTAAGAGTGTTGGAAAAGCCTAAGGAGCACTTCTCTGTGGAGAGAGCTGCTCAAGAGACGCAGTTCTCTGAACAGACACCACTTTCTAGTTACTCATTTCTTCCTGTATTCAGGAGACAAGCAAGCTGCTGAAGATAAAATTTCATAAGAGATATCCAGCTCCAGAGATTCTTACTCATTTTGAATGACAAACCTCATAGAATGGCAGATTTCCAGCTGGCTGCTCAAGTCACTGGGATTTAACATGAATTACTGAAAGAAATGTGGTTATTTTTAGCCATCTGCCTTTCCAAGGTATATAACAGAATATTGCATCAAGTCTACAATGACAATCACAGCGCACCCTAAGGAGAACACGACCTAGAGCAGAATGGCAGTATTTTGGCAATTACAGATACTTGAACTGTTTCAAAAGGGATTACTGACAGAGTCCAAATCTATTAGAAACATGTCTATTATCCTGAGTGCCCAGCTAGTCTCACTTAGAGAGGACAATCTCCTAGACAAACCTGTGACCTTGCACGGATATAGAAACTAGAGTTAGAGAATCTTGAAAGCTGGGTTATGACAGAGCAGGAAGCTTGGTGTACCCTCCCTTCTTACCCGCTGTCTCACATGCATTTAAAAACCTTTTCAACAACTTCTATTCCTAAATGCAGACACTTGTACTTAAGTGTGAGAGCGCGTTGCATTTGGAGAACAAGGGGTGAAGTCATTCTGAGAAGCATGTTAGCCCAGAAAGCTTTAAAAGTGCATTTTGGCGTGAAATATTAATAGGTACGAACAGAACACTGTCACATTCTTTCTGTAAAAGCCTTAAAAAGAAACGAAAGCCACTAAAAATAATTATGCAATTTACAGCTTATGAATGCTCAGTGACTATAGCAATTGTGCACCTCGGGCTCTTATGCACTTCATTTGATGGAAGTGTTCTGAGAAAGTGTTCATGGATGGAAAAGTTCAAGCTTCAAAACTGAGGAGCAGTGAGGAGATTAAAGCTTAGGACACTTTAGATCAGCTCCCCCCCCAAAAGAGACAAGCACACTCTTAGCCTCAAACATACTAGCTCTATCCAGAACTGCAGCACGCAGGGAGAGGCGAGGAGGAAGAGAGACAGTCAATGGAAAACAATCCCCTGGAGGCTGAGGTCAGACTGATTAAGACACTGTTTCAGGCAATATCCGCTGAAAACCAGAGCTGAAAGCAAACAAACACTAAATATACTTTTCCCAGAGTCTTACAAGGAAAAGATTCTCATGGAAAAAGTATGAAGAAGCTTCCAAGTAATTATAGATTAGCAAAGGTATATTTCTTTCATTGGGCATTAGTTTAATTAATTATTAATCAGCTGCTGCTGTCAAGCCTATGTGCTTAAAACCCCCCCAGCAGTCTGTTCTTTATAGGGGTGGCTTCTAAATTTGATTTTATGTCCATCATGCAGCATTAAAGTGAAAGAGAAGCAATTTAGAGTAAACCATGAATTTGATCCACTCACTTATACATTTCATTGCCTTCCCAAGACCATAAGGAGCTTGGTGTCTGCGGAGGTGGGTGGCTTTAGTAGGCTTCAAGGGGAAGATGAGCATAAGCCCGAGGTCAGGCACAAAGATGAAGCGTAGTCTGTAGTTACACCTCTGAAGAGCTCCTGAGACATCCCCTAGACTTCCTGAGCAGGAGTGGATTAGAATACAAAGCATCTCTTTCACCAAAACCAGTCTCTAGCTGCAGTCACAACCAGCAGCAAAAAGGGGACCAAACTCACCCTTCTTACCCTCCCTCCTTCCCCAGTCTGAACATACATCATCAACTCTGGCAGTAAGTGTCTCTCTAGAATGCAGTAACATTGCACACAGTACACATTTCTGTCAGAGTTTGTAATTCTGGTCACACTTGCCTTTCTTCCTGCACATCCTCAGCAAGTTGGCAGTACAAAGCATTCACTGATGTTCTCCAAGACATTATTATTCACAAAGATAAAGATCACTCAAAGTCTGAGGACCAGAGATTTCCTCCTAAAGATAGCTAGTAAGTTTAAGTGTGCTATTTAGTCCATGCTATAGCTATCCTGGTCCATCAGCAACCTTCAGGGAAGCTAGACCATCTCTGGCTTCTGTGCTGCCACCAACCTTGCACCCAGCCAGAAGTGCACCATGAAGAAAGTAGTTTCACAACACAGCCATAACACTGAAAAAGCTATCCTGCTGACCAAGATGGGAGCTAAAAAAAGGCAAGTATTATCTTCACTTCATCCCCCGTGTTAAAAACCCAACATGGTCACTTTTGTCAACTCTATTCTTGAGGACAATGCAGTTTCTTTTGAGACTCTCCTAATGTTTCTTACAATTGTAGTTACTTCTACAACTAGACCAGGTTTTAACAGAAAAGGTTCACCACCCTCAAAAGTTGAAGAGGAGTCCAAAGTGCCTTCAAGCCAAAGATCTGAGCCACCTGACTATAGAGGTCTGGGGGAAGCTCAGGGGCATGGGGACCTGGGCCATGTTCTCTTCAGTCTTGCTGGTGAGGATAAACAGCATGAGGAAGAAGGCACTGATATGCAGATCTACAACTGGTTGTAAGGTTGGTGTTGGTTTTAGTTTCTATGACCACAGAACACTAGTTTGCCAGTAGCATAGGGGAATTGGTAAAGAGAGCTTTAAACCAGGAATGACCAGGGAGGGAGAGAATTACCAGCAGCACAGAGGGAGTAATGGACAAGGCAGGCGAGCAAAGGCAAAAGAACAATGAATTAAACCATGAGCAAACCTGGTCAGTTGCTCCAACTGATGAAGGCATGCAAGGCCTTTAGGCTTGGCCTTGGTCTGCCTGAGAGCAGACCTGGCCTATAAATAAAGAAGCCATTTTATTTCAAGTTAACTTCCACGCCATTAAACACTGCAGTAAGTCTGTGAACTCAAAAATACTTTAAATGTAAATAGGGCAAAGCTGAAGTTCTCTGAGCTCTTTAAACCAGAGTGAAGTTTTAAATGGGTGTTTACTCAATTCTGCAGAAAACACTGTGCTTCCTAATACACAGCGAATACCAAAAACAGAGATTGAAAAGCACCAGTTCTGGACCAGGTTGGACACAGGGGCTTGGAGCAACCTGCTCTAGTGGAAGGTGTCCCTCCCCCTGGCAGGGGTTGGAACTGGATGAGCTTTAAGGTCCCTTCCAACACAAACCATTCTAGGATTCTATGATCTTAAAGGTCTTTTCCAACCTTTTTGATTCTATGATTTACAATTCTTCAAGCTATTGGCACTGGTAATGTATTTTTGGTCTCAGACTCTCACCAGAACATACACACCCCAAAGGCCTGGCCCTGAATTTGATGAAAGCTGTGAGTACACTGACAGACAGGGACCATTGAGATAATTCTACACAGAGCTGTAAGAAATACTGTTAAAATATGAAAAGGGTATTAAAGACAACTACAAATACCTACATTATCAATGCATATCTGCTAGCAATTTTTTAGCATCTCAAAAAAAGCTTCAATCAAGTCAGCATAATTTAGCTTTTCACACTGTAAGTGGCAGTACTAGAAAGAGCCATCCTAAACTTTCACATCATCTTCAAGTCTCCAACTTCTCCAACCTCCCAGATGGGCTGAAACCACAAGAAATCAAGCGTGTGCTTAGAGCTGCCGCTCCCCAATTTGTGAGAGAACAAATTCTTGATCAATTGAAACAATAATGAACACATTTCTGATTCCCAGCTCCTCTGAAACTGCAGAGAGAGGTTTTCGCTCTGACAACTTGTATTAGCAAGCCTGGAATCTGCAAGCAGCAACATTTAGAAAGTAATCTGAAACTGGAAGAGTGCTTTTGGGGAAAGTGTCTCAAATGTCAGACAGATCTATTAAAACAGCTCTCTGACAGCCTCATCGAGAAGCCTTTCTTTTTTAGTGTGATATTTGTATCGATTTTTAAAATAGCAATCCCATTACTACACATTAACAGCATAGATAAGCATCTCTCAGAGAGTATTTAGCATTACAACAGGACAAAGAATATGAAGGCAGTAATTTTCCATCACATAGAAGGTGAGGTTAAACGGTGAAAGGACCAGCTTAACACTTGGTATCTGAAAATCAAGTCAATCTTTGAAGCAAGTTTTCAGCACAGCAGCACGTGTGCTGATGTTTTTCATCACCCAAATCCCCTCCATACACGCTATTCTGCTCCCTTTCCAGCAGTGAGCTCCAACATCCCTCTTACCTGCCATCCTGCTCTCTGTCATGGAAATTTCCTTTCTGATATGCCTAACTGTCACATTTTTAAGGAGTAATGAAGGAAAACCAAGAGCAAGCGTGCACAGACATGGGACTCAAGCAACACGAATACAGGAAAAGAAACACTCTGGCAGAAGAGGAATGGGACAGGCAGGCATTTCTCTTCATACCAGTTTGGATTTCCAGGGCCAGAAAGACCAGTTTCTCCCCTCACAGAGCCCATAAGCTGCTCTACAGACTTGCCAGTAATCAGAACCATAAGGCTGACCAGATTCCCAGCAGCACCATTGGTTCGGCCAAAAGAAACACGTTATAGCATTAAGCCCTGCCTTTCTCTAGCCCAGATCTTGCCTGATCTCAGCAGGCAACCTGCTCTAGTGGAAGATGTCCCTGCCCATGGCAGGGGGTTGAACTGGATGAGCTTTAACGTGTCTTCCAACCCTACCTATTCCATCTCAGTGCTGTCAGATGTCAAGGAGGAGATGCTGCTAGCAGAAATATACACGACTAGTATGGATAAACTACCGAAATTTCAAAGTTCCTCTCTCAAATACAGACCCTCTCCAATGCACACACATCTAGAGCTCATTTTCAAGCAAGTCTTCAGAACTATTGTTTGGATGATGTTGAAATACAACTTACAGATCTTCCTGGATATCAGCACATCAGACAACAAGCAGATGTTCAGACCGGCACAACACGCCAAAGTCAGTCACATCTTTGGTATTTCAACTACCAGAAATAAGCCATATCGGAATCACACGCGGGACCTGAACCTGCCATGCACTGCCTCCCTTTGCTGTGCACCATCTCCATGGCAAGGTGCAGTCGTGGGCTAATATCCGTTCACATTGATGAACTATTGGATGGAAGGGATTAGCTGAGCATTGAGAGAGCTAAAGACAGTTTCTGTATGGCATCTGTTTCCAAACTCAGTCACCCTGAATGGTCACGGTCTCACAAGCAAATGGCGGACGACATGGAAAGACCCGTGTGCTTAGGTGAGGGGAGATCGTGAGGGGAAAGTAGGGGCGGCCATGAGGGAAAATCATGACGGGAGAGGTGAGGCGGTCTTGAGGGGTGAGGGGTGGGCCGTGAGGGGCGGCAGCTCTACAGTGTGGGGCCGGCCGTGAGGGGGCAGATGAGGGGAGGCTGTGACTCGAGACCACAAGGGGCAGCCATGAGGGGAGATCAGTTTTCTCTCAGTGCCATGGGTTAGTGGTGGGCTCGGCAGTGCTGGGCAACAGTTGGACTGGATGAGCTTAAAGGTCTTTTCCAACCTGGCAGACCCTGATTCCAGACAACTCGAAGAAGGATCTGCAGAGAAGTCCATGGAGGGCTGTAGAGGAGGGATGCTGCTTTACTCAGGCAATTGTGTGACAGGATTGCCTCTGACACATGCAAACAGAAGACAATCCAAATGCTTCAGACAGGCATAAAGCTGTCTTTTCCCTAGTTTTGCTATGGATGACTGAGGCAACAGCCCACTACAGGCTTATAAAGGGAAGAAATATGTGCTTCAAAGGGATCTCCATGAAGAACATTCCCTCTTCTCATCAGAAGGTGCCACAGAATCATACGGTTCATACTCCTATGTGCACAGCCAGGTATAAGGAGGGTTATAAGGCAGAAGACATGGAGCAGCAGCTATACTGGCTATGGGGAAAACTACCCAGTATATCCAAAGCCAGGCATGCCTCTGAGCATGAAGTGATGAAATTAAAGACTAGAATGATGCCTGAAGCTAGTCTAGAGTAAGTTACTGCTCACACCAACAAATCTTGAGCTTCCTAGAGTGAGAAAGGACATCCATTCACAGTGCTAATGACAAGCCCTCATATTCTATGTGCCTCGAACTCCCTTGAGAGAGAAAGGTGCCTGTGACCATCGTGCTGGCAACAGCAGCACTGACATGAACCCTGTAAGACTGGAGAGTCATTTGAAGGTCCAAGAGTTTCTCCCATCTGCTTACTTTCCCTCTTCACTTGTAATGCAGAAGTAACCCTAAAGACTGAAGCCCAAGAAGCCTCAGCTGTGTAAAACCTGTGACAACATGGCTGAACCAGGTCAGGTTCAGGTGCCAGAACTTTGGCTGCAGAAGAATTGAGCTAGAGATCCATGGTGGGACTGGCTAGGTTATTCTTTGGTTTAAATATTAATTGAAACATCCAAGAAAAAAAATAGGTATTATCAAAGTATGATCTAGAATTGCTACATGATCAACTAGAGGAGACAGGATTAGTTGGAACAGAAATAAAAGGTTTGCAGAGAAGTCTCTCTCCTGACTCATGGGGGAGTTACCAGCTCTCCAACCCCAGCATTCTGATTAATAACAAATTCCATGGCCTTGAGTCTCCCCAAAAAGTCTTGTGATGCTGGGGCCCAGGTGGATGCCTTTGAAGCCCCTGGCCTTCCCTCCTGGCTCATGGGAAGGAAGCCCTTATGTCCATCTCCTCTGAGCTCCAGGAGCTCCTCTCCCACACATGCTCTGTGGCTCTATCCTGGAGAGCCACACCATGAGGCTGAGAAGGGCAGCCTTCCTCCCTGGAAAAAGTAAGGGATACAACCCAGAGCCTCAAAGCATGCAAACAAAATTGGTGTCTCCATCACATCGACTGAGAGGTGAGAATACACCTTGGGGGCCCACATAGGTGCAGCAGAGGATAGCTGGGAAGAGAAACACACAAAAGCTATGTGCATCAAGGAGAGAGTTACCTGGCTCTTCAGTGTGTACCACCTAAAGCCCGGGATACCATGAAAGCCCAGGATGAAAAGAGCTGCCATTCCCTGTGTACACTCCCAGCTCAGCACAGAGCATCACACCGTGCTAGCACCAGGAAGACACCTATGGAGGTAGTGCTGCCTCAGCCACTCATGGTCCTACAAGCCTGTGCTCTCCCAGGCACACATCTTTCCTATATGCAGTTCCCTCTTTTTCTCCTCTGAAAACCGCAGATGTCCTGCAAGTGCTTTTTCCAAATTCCCTCTTAAGAACTGGAAATAGAGTAACAGAAATGGACCTAATCACTGCTCCAGCTTCTCTTGGGTGGCAAATACCCTGGAACATCAAGCTGAAGACAACTTCCCACACAGACAAACTGCCTTGCATGGCTCCAGCACCTCCCACCTTGTTCCTGCACAGTTTAGAAGCCGGAATGGCTGAATCACCTCAGAGCCTGCACTGGGATGAAGGTAAGGTACCAGATTAACCAACTGAATTTGATACCTAATCTTCTTTGTGTTTCAAACCTGAGCCTGCAGTCATCAGGCCACCCACTTCACAGGCAGGGGAGTAGGACACATAGTGCTTATCTGAATAACATCAGCAGATAAGGAACCTTCTGAAAAAATAGAGTATGGAGGAAAGGTAGATTCACCCTGTTAATCATGTGAGGTGCTGCCATCGAGGCCAGGATGGACAGGGCTTGGAGCAACCTGCTCTAGTGGAAAGTGTCCTTGCCCATGGCAGGGGGTTGGAACTGGATGAGCTTTAAGGTCACTTCCAACACAAACCAGGCTGGGATTCTATGGTTCTATGTGATGCTGTGTTTTGAATTTGCGACTAGAAAAGCATTAACTACATCCCAGTGTTTTGGGTAAAGCTGAGCAGTGCTCCCACAGCACCAAGGCTTTCCCTTTTTCCAGCTCTGCCCCCCCACTGCAGTGAGTAGGTTGGACATGCATAAGGAACTGAGAGGAAATACACCCAGTACAACTGACCTGAAGCAACCAAAGGGATAGTCCATGCCATGCAGCATCATGCTTAGACAAGAAAAAGAAGAGCAATCTTTTGCTCTTCCTATTTTGTTCCCTGTTCTGCTGGGGGACAGAAAGAGAATGAATGTGCATCTTCATGGTGCTTAGATGCCTACTGGGGTGAAGCCACAAGAGTGTCACTGGGCTCCCACATCTTCCATCCTCTCTGAAGATGCCCCCTAACATCTAAATGCACATCAGCCCATGTTCACTGGTGTCATGTGGTATGTGCTGGTTCCAAGGGGAAGAGCCATGACCATTTGAAGTGCAGAGACCTACTGAGAGAACTCAGAATTGCTCAGATTTCCATTTCCATTAGGGCCCTGTTACATCAACCCCCAAAACTTAGGGTCAGAGGAGTATCAATTTACTTTCTAAATGGATTCTGTGCCCTTAAGGCTACAGAACATAATGGAAAAACAACCAAGAAGAAACCCTCAAACAGGTCATGTGCTAGGAAGGTGATAAAACCCACACCATTAAAGCAGATAGCAGTTACATTACTCTACAGATCTGATTCTGCTATGAAATATCTGAGGCTGTTATGGAAGTTCAGATTAGCCCTTCCTACTCCATCAAAGAAGATGGTTTGCATGGGTTTTGCCAAGAAGAGTGAAGAGTTATAAGAAAACCAAGAGGAAAAAAAAAGGAAGAACATTCCACTGTTTCCTCAGTTATTTTTACAGAGCCACAGGAAAGAAATGGAGCAGCTGAACGATGCCCAGGAAACTTCTTGCTGTGCAAGCTCAGTGCCATGCAGAACCCAGGGCTGCTGTCTTTTAGAAGACACCTTCTGTATCCATTATTTAGGACTGTGCTGTATCTCTCCTACGCTTGGAGAGAGGAAAACAGAATGGAAATAGGAGCTGCCCCATCCCATGTCATACCTGCTAAAAGCCTTCTTTCTGCAAAGTATTTCCAGCAGAGACTATCAAGCAATATGTTGGATATCCCACAGGTACAGCAAGGCTTGTGAACAAAACACCTTTTCCTGCCCCCTCACCTGTATTCCAACAAAACAGCTAGGCTGAAGTCTACTCAGGAGCCCCACATCTGCTCTTAGAACTTTATGGCCGTAAGATACAGCAGACAGAAAGCCCACCAATGTATAATAAAAGGCATAAACAGCTTCTGGATGGAGCAGTTGGGTGTCATGAGACAGAGGTTAGCTGGAACAAAGAGCAATCTTTCTCAGGTAGAACTGTTTCACAGCGAGTCTTGAAGCTATTTCTCAGTAGAGCAACATTAAGAAAACAACAAGCTGCAGTTTGTCCTTGCTGCTTCCACACAAACTGCTCTGGTGACTAAGAGCCAAGGGGGTTTTCAAATACCACTATTTAAAGCCCACAGAATTCTTATAAAGTAACATACAGAGGAAAAAAAAACCCCAAACCTCACGTTTCAGCATCCTTTTTTAAATAAGAATTGGTTTTCTAAATACCATTTTGACTTTCAAAACACAGTCTCCTTTCTACCACTAGATGTCCCACAAGTAAGAGGAGTACCCAGCTGGGGTCCGCTGCGAGCATGGATGCTCAGCAAGCCTTGTCTACAGCAGTAACCACCACGCAGGGAAACGAGCTGCTGTGTTCCCATCAGCTGAATAATTAGTGGGTCTGACACCGCACTAATGATGTGGAATCAGAATACGTGATGCAAAATTCATAGGATCATGGAATGGTTTGAGTTGTGAAGGGACCTTAAAGCTCCTCCAGTTCCAAACCCCTGCAAGGGGCAGGGACACCTCCCACTAGAGCAGGTTGCTCCAAGCCCCTGTGTCCAACCTGGCCTTGAACACTGCCAGGGATGGGGCAGCCACAGCTTCTCTGGGCACCCTGTGCCAGTGTCCCACCACATCTAAAGGGACATACAATTATCTATACTATTCTCTCCTTACAGTGTTAGCACTAATAAATAGCTTTTTAAACAATACCATAGAGTCCTAGGCCCTGACGATTTATTTTGATATTGGAGCAAGCATCAACCAAACACAGTGTTCCCATAGGGGAAGCACCTTCATTAAAATGCTTCCCTACTCAAATTGTATTATATTTAAAACTTATATAACCCAAGAGTAGAAACAATCTGAACATGGATTTGATATTTAATATTATACCACCAGAATGACTGTCAATGACTATAGCAATATGGGAAGAATCTTTATACATTTCTCCTTTTGGTCTATTTACCAAAATTTGAGGAAGCTTTTACAGAGCTAAATCATGACTCTGAGTACAAAACACTGCAACTAGGAAACCCAATTACAATTAGCTTACAGCTCAGCAATCCTGATGGTCCTGTACAATAGCTCCTTCAATGCATGTATGCTCCTTAAATAGCTCAGTGCAGATACAGGGCATTTTAAACAAAACCACCAAAACACAAAAAAATAAAAACAAAACCGAAAACCCCAAACAGACATAAAACCCCAAAACAAACAAACAACAAACCCAACCCCACTGCAGGCTACATTCTTATGCTGTTCATTAAGGCTGGCTGTGTTTGACAATCTCCAACAGTATGTTTGAGAATTTCAACAGCAGGTCAAGGCAGGGGATTCTGCCCCTCTGCCGCGCTCTGGGAGACCCCCCCTGCAGTCCTCATCCAGCTCTGGGGCAACAGCACAAGAGGGACATGGAGCTGCTGGAGCGAGGCCAGAGCAGGCCACAGGGAACTGGGTGACCTTTAAGGTCCCTTCAACCCAAACCATTCTATGGTTCTATGCTAGGAACTGCAGGTGGTGGAGCATCAAACAAACCTCCAAACTACATGTTGAAAGCTTAGCACACCCTGTCCATCAAAAAGATTCCTCCAGTTCAGTTATTCAAGATAATATAAGATATTCTCACAAGAAAACAACTTTATTCATTGCTTCTACAGTCAGACTGAAATGACAGGCACATGGCAATGTGCTGCACTGCAAGATAAAGGTAAGGCCAGGCAGATGGTAGAATCACTAGTAGTGGGTAGCAGCTTCCTACAGGCTCCTTTGGTATAAGAATTTAGCAATTACAACACGGCCAAGAGATCTGCAGGGCACAGCACAGGCTTGAAGGCCAGGCTGTACATGCAGCACAGGCCTGGGCAGGCACCCGTTAAATGTGACATGGATCACAAGCTTGTGATTAGGGTCCTTGGGTTAGGATTGCTGCAGAAAGGCTGTTCGAAACCCAAAATACCACTCTGAATTTAAGTGTTCTGCTGTCCACAAAGGCACAAAGTGAGCCAAGAGTGAAGATAATGACCCTTGTCTACTGTAACTGCAACTGCTCTAGCCTTCCTTAAAATACATTTTTAATGTATTATCTTTAAACATATTACCTCTGTCTGGGTTGCTTCTGGCCACAGCGGATATAGAGGAGATGGTTTTATGCCTAATTTCATCATCCCGGTTGGAACCTTCTCCTTCTTGATGTGATAGGCTTCAGAGGTCACATTAATGCAAGACCTGAAAGAGCTCTTTGCTCTGCAAGAGCAATGAGAACAAGAAAGCCCAGATCAGATGGCTGGGAATAAACCCTAGAGAAGTACTGAGCATTTCCTTGGGGACTTCAGTGGAGCTGCACCTCCTGGAACCGTGCAACAGCATTTACTTCTAGCACAGTGACCTTGCTCCACATTCAGTTCCTTCCACACACACTCCTGCTGCCCAGGGCCACAAGATTAACTCTACATTTAAAAGCAAATGCTTGCTCAAGGAGACTTCAGAAATTAGGAATTCCAAGATCAGTAGAAGGTTTGCAGAGACACACAAGTGGTTCATGCAGTCCTTCATATGCTTTTGTTGCCCCTCAGAGTCCCTGCTTGACCCATCAGCCTTAACCATAGTTCCCTTCTCACATGCCCCAGGTCCCTCCATGTGCCTCTTGAGGCCTGCACAGCAACCCTTTTGCCCCTAGGGTTCCTCAGTGCCCCTAGGTTCTGGAGTAAAGCACAGAGGTTTTGGGTTGCTCTGTGGCCTTTGCAGCAGGGGCTGAAGAGGGATCCCCAGTTCTGCCCCACTTGAGCCCCCTCCCTCTCTTTCAGTCTGGCAGCACCCTGCAGCTCCAACAGCAGCATCACATTCTTATGGGTCAGATCCTGCCTCCACTGCAGACCCCCAGAAGAGAAGGACCACCTTTAATCTGATAGCAACACTCCTCCTAGGGCAGTCTTGGAGCTCTGTTAGCTTTCTCCGCTGCAAGGGGACATTGCTGGCTCATTATCATGTTGTCCTGCAGGAGATATCCCAGATCCTTCTCTGCAGAGCTGCTTTCCAGCCAGTCAGGCCCACTGCATGGCATTATTCCTCCCCAGGGGCAGGACTTCACCCATCCTTCTGTTGAACTTCCCAAGATTCCTCTGCCCATTTCTCCACAGTCACCACGACCTTCCAAAGGCAACCAAGAGTGGCCTCACAACAACATCAACCAGCTCCCACAGCGCTCATGGGTACATCCCATCAAACCCCATGGATTGATGTATGTCCAGTTTAAGTGTTCCTGAACCTAAACCTCCAGAAAAGCCAGCCCACGTAACAGCACAAAACTCAAGCCCAACTCAATCCAGAACAGGCTGGAAATTGCTGAAGCTTGACTGGAACTGCTCAGCCTGTCATAAGGCAAGAGCATGACATCCCACAGGCATGCAGGCAGCAGGTATTTTCTGCTACAAGGGGTGCATAATTTCAACCCAGTGTGGACATCAAGTATTTGACAGTCATAGCAATCACACCTATTTTTATTCCACAGAACAGTCTCCTGATTTTGCTTCTGTCACCACTCGTGTCTCAGCACACAAAATGCACAACCAAAACAAGGAAGGCAATCTTTTATTCATGAGCACAAAGCCCAGCTGAGTTCTGAGAAAGCTTCCTGCTGCTTTTAAGGTATCTCATCTCAAGGCATCGAGCTGTGCTGTACATCACATGGGAAGTGTCAGAATGGCCAGCATAAACTTAGCACAAATACACAGCCAAGCAGCAGGGTTTGAGCAAAGGCTTCTGTGATCTATTAGCTCTATTTTGTATATTCTACTTGTTTGAGCCAATTAGAAGAGATGACCACGTAAGGATTAGATGAGAAGGTAGCCAAGGATGGAAGCTTTCAGCCAGGACTGAGCTGACAGATGCCAAATTCCACAGTACAATTCACTTGGTAAACCAGGATTTATTTCTGCAACAACTGCCTCCAGCTAAGAGTCCTAACCATAGTAAGCAACGCAACAGCATCTCTCCCCTCAAAAGACTATTTACTGTCAAAACACAGTTAAGCCCAGAGAAATCTCAGACTTCTTTAAATTGGGGTGCTGACCTCTGTAAGCAACAGAAGAGGCTGCCTGTTACAGTCTGCCCTTGCTTTTCTCAGTGACACTGAAAACATCACTTGAATGTGGAAAGTCTGAAACCAGGACTTGTCTAATCCATATTTATCCATCAAAGTACTTCCCACTCTTACAAGCTCAGGGAGCAGCAAGCTCTCCAAGGAGCATCAGCATACTGGGTGCCCAGCACTGAGCTGAAGGGGAGCCTCTGGGCAGGATTGTTTAGTGCTGTTAGTACCACCAGAGACCTGCTAGTGTGTAGTGTGCTGATTTCTGTGGTCCTGCACTCAGCACCCTCTTCCTTCCAGCAACCCTGATGGTACCAGTAGCCCTTAACTGCCCAGAGCAGCCTCACCAGAACCCCCTCCCTGCAGCCCTGCCCAGGGGCTCCCGTTCAGCTTAGGGCTGAGCACCCACTCTTGGCCTTGGCCTGAGCTGAACACCATTTCCACTTTGTTCACAGCCAGTGCTGGTTACAGTCATGGTGGCTTCCTAAGTATTTAGAGGTTGTCCCACAACAGTTATGGAGACAGCCTTGAAGTTAAGCTTCCACAGGAGAGGAAAGTGGTTTTACTTCCTAGCAGCGCTAACAGAAACCCCTCAAGCAATTGCCTGTATGTTCCCTCTAGCATCCTCCTGTCTCCTCTTCCTGATACTCTGTTCTTTGGTGAGCCACAGCAATTCTCCTACTGGGACTCAGCTGGACGTAGGATTTGGCCACACTTCACCCTCACAGCTCCTATAACCCTGGCCTTGCTGCAGGCAGCACCCAGCTAATGGCAGCAGCTTCCCACTGACAGGCCAGCCTGTTCCTTCACCCTGCTGACATGTTCCTCCTGAGGGTCTGCACAGGCATCACCAACCGCTGCCTTTAGAAGACCTTTGCTCATGGTTCAGAAAGAACTGTTTAGTTTTGCCAGGTACACACTTTTCCTCACCATTTACTACATCCAGGATCTATTGCATTCGCACAAGCCATGCCAGATGTGACTTCCAAGTGCACTTCTGTCACCTGTAATACTGAAGCCCTCCTCTCCTCCCCATCAGGGAACAGGTAGGGAAGAGAGCAGGTTGGTGTGGAGTGACTGCATGAGCAATACTGGGTCAGCAGGGTGTGGAAGCACAGACTGCCACAGCCCACTGGAGAAAGGCACAACAGGACAGGGAAGGTCACTGTTCCAAAGCCAATGCATCTGTGACAGCAGGATCAATCCAATCCCAGCAGCCAAATTCCCCCTGTGCCCACCTAAGTGACAAGGGACTGGCCAAGGGCTGGAGCTCCAGCACCATGCTGCAGCACCACAGCTCCTTACAGCTGTACAAAACCTGCCTGGGTTTGTTGGTACTGCATTTGTAAGTACCAGACCAATGCCTTCCAATAAAGCCACTGCATTTGGGTTTATGAGCAATAAACTCAAGGTTATTGGGAATAAGAGATCGAATACATATTTCAGTCTCTCACCTAGATATATGCCACCTCTATAAGCTGAATGGGGAAGCAGGCAATGAGTATTTTGATAAATATTCTAAAGGTTGTACCAACAGTCTGATGGAACACATTGAAGCAGGCAGAAATGTGTGCCTTGCATTATTGCTTCCTTATGAATAGTACAATGAAGGGAGCACAGATTTGCTAGTTGAACTCTCTTGAAGTGTGTTATTTAAATTAAATGCTTTAATTACAGTTCCAAAAGATTGATGGGTTTACACAAATTTAACTCCCCCACATGCACACACTTTGTATTTCAACAGCTAATTTCTTCAATGGATTCATTTCCCTTCCAAGCTGGCACTGTGTGTGTCAGAGAAGGTCACTGGTTTGGCACTCCTTAAGCTTAGTTCGATTTAACCCACCAGCTCCAAACCTTATTTTCCTGATGTGTTCAACATCCGATTTGGCTGCAGGTGGAGCTATTTGGGTATGCGCTAACTCGCCTGTGAAGCAGATGGGATTTTGCTTCCACAGCTGAGACAAAAGGTATTCCCCTTCCCAGAACAGTAAATGCAAACCCTTTCCTGCTGCCACCCTCTGGCAAAAAATGCATTTGCAATATTAATGAGTTATGTTTGTCCAGTGGCACATGCAGCCCTACAAAGTGTTGAGCTGCTTCTAGTTATTAAACACATCTTCTCAAAAACAAAGTGCTGTAAACTAAAGATCCAGTAAGTCTAACCAAAAGAGAAAGAGGGCTTCTCCCCTACGTAAGGTGCACATTTCTTGTATTACAAATACAGATCAACATATCACAGAGACTAATATACATTTATAACAGGATACATAAGGCCAATACTATTAGAACATATGTTTGCCCAACTCAGAAGTTACAAAAGATAATGGTCAAAGCATAATGTTATTACAGTAAGGAGTTTGCTTTGGGGATGTCTGACCCGAGCCAGACACAGCATGCACATATACCACAGAAACAGTGGTTTGTGTTGGAAGGGACCTTAAAGCTCCTCCAGTTCCAACCCCCCGCCACAGGCAGGGACACCTTCCCCTAGAGCAGGTTGCTCCAAGCCCCATGACTGATCCAGTCTCAGGGTCTCTGTCCTGCACAAGAATGAGCAGCAACTCAGGACCTGCTTGAATTCAATATAAACTTTGGCACTTGCATGGTTACCTAAACTAACTGGACTAAAACAGGATCATGTGGCCAGGTGACATTGCTGGCTGCAGGTACAGCTTTAACCCAGGTTACCAGCAGAAACCAGGTCTTACCTGTGGAAAATAAGGAAATCATTCCCTCAATCACAAACTAAAGCCAGCTACAGCAACCACACATTAAGCAATACCACACCATCACTCTCAGCTGATCCACTTCCTTTTAAGAAACCAGAACACTGGGAGTATTTAAAAACACATGTAGATGTGGCATTCAGGGACATGGTTTAGTGGCAGACTGGGCAGTGTTGGGTTAACAGTTGAACTTCATGATCTTAAAGGTCTCTCCCAACCTAAACAACTCTGTGTTTCAATGAGCTTATTTACCAGATGAGCCTTAAGGTCCCTTCCAACCCCAACCATTCCATGATTCTCTATGACCCAGCAGTGGAGCTAAGAGCCAATAAGCATGACACCACACAGACCTTACATCAGCAGAACAAGTCCTTTCCTCCCAGCTGAAAAGCCACTCAGGGAAAGTGAAAGCTCCAAATGCAACCAGTTGCAGTGAGCCCGTGTCCAGGCCCACGCAAGCACCAGCCCCACCATGCCACATCATGGCTAGCACAGTGACATCTGACAGGCTGAGAGGCTGGCCTGGTTCAGCCTGGAGAAGAGAAGGCTCCTGAAGGGGAGACCTTAGAGCAGCTCCCACTACCTAAAGAGGCTCCAGGAAACCTGGAGAGGGGCTTTGGACAAGGGCCTGGAGGGACAGGACAAGGGGAATGGCTTGAACCTGCCAGAGGGGAGATTGAGATGAGCTCTGAGGCAGAAGCTCTTCCCTGTGAGGGTGCTGAGGCACTGGCACAGACTTTTCCCAGAGAAGCTGTGGCTGCCCCATCCCTGGCAGTGTTCAAGGCCGGGTTGGACACAGGGGCTTGGAGCAACCTGCTCTAGTGGAAGGTGTCCCTGCCCATGGCAGAGGGTGGGAACTGGAGGAACTTTAAGGCCCCTTCAACCCAAACCATCCTGTGATACTAAGATTCCATTTACCCAGATGAGATCCACTGCATCCAAAGCTCACAGGGGTCTGTAATGGTACATGCACCCTGGCACCTATGGTTTTCTATGCCCAGAAAAGCAATCTGGGCATTCAGGATTATCAGAGATCATGTCTTCAAATGAGTACTTGGTTCATGTTTTCAATTCCAAGTCTTGCTGCCTGTGCTCAGCAGCATGCTAGAGACACACACCCCTCAGTTCTAAGCCATGTTCTCCCATTAGCTTGCTGTGAGACATTTTTGCAATTAAAGTCCTATTTCATTCATGCTTTAAACCTCATTAGTGTCTAACGTAGAAAATACATTCAACTCATTCAAGAATTAAAAGCTCCAGCACCTGGTAGGCTTTAAGTAACATGTAAGTACTAACTCAGGCAGAACAACATGAACAAATCAGGGATGAACAGTCCAAAAGGCTTGTGCAGAGCTATTGTACAGCAATGCTTTCTCATTAACTCTTGGCTCTCACTCTGCCAGGATTCAGGAGCAGTTTGTTGCCACTCCCTGTCTGACATCTCAGGGCTGTGACCCTTGGCAAGCTGCATGAACAGGCTGACAAAGAGCAACTCCAGGAGCCTAGACCAGTTTAAAGCCACAAGACATGACCCACAAAGCCAGAGCTACCCTGTGTCAGCAATGTGGGCATCCACTTCTGCACAGGTCTGGTGCAACAGAAGCAATTCCTATTCTCCTTGGGGGAGAACAGAAACCCAGAAGTGTACCACCAAATCCCTATGCAGAATCCAATTATTCCCCTGGCTTCCAGCTCATGGATGAACCCGCTTGCAAATGCAGTTCTCATCCTAGGATTGCATGCACTAGATAAAGGGGACTGTGCAGGGAAGCACAGACCCCCACGCTTAGAGTGGGTAATATAAACTTGAAAATGTTGTCACAGTCAAGAGCTGAGACCTTAATTTGGCATTTAAGTCTGCTGCACTTGCTTTGGTAGCTTGTCTGTTACTGTTGTGAATGATGCCTGTGCTCCTCCATAATCCAGAGCAGCAGGATGCTACTGAGTGTTTCTGATTTACCAGGCTGCTTTTCATACACGTGGAAAATGAAAATGGAACCATTAAGTAGCAGGCAAGAGGCAGAACCCACACACTGCTGGTGCAGGCAGGCAGTCATAGAATAAATAGGATGGAAAAGACCTTTAAGATCAAGTCCAACTGTAAACCTAATACTGCCAAGGCCACCACTAACCTGTGTCTTCAAGTGTCACATCTACAAATCTTGTAAATACCTCCAGGGACGGTGACTCCAGCACAGCCCTGGGCAGCCTGTTCCAATGCCTGAGCACCCTCTGGGGAAGGAATTGTTCCTCAGCTCCATCTAAACCTCCCCTGGTGCAGCTTGAGGCCGTTTCCTCTTGTCCCATCCCTTGTTCCTTGGGAGCAGAGACCAGCCCCCTCCTGGCTCCATCCTCCTGTCAGGCAGTTGCAGAGAGCGATAAGGTCCTCCCTGAGCCTTCTCTTCTCCAGACTAAAGCCCCCCAGGTCCCTCAGCCGTTCCTCATCACACTTGTGCTCCAGGCCCTGCACCAATCTTCAGTTTCTGCTTTGAGCAAAAACCTGGAATTAGCAGTGAACTGAGACATACCTTCAGTAATCTCCACTCAAACCACAGCCTCTCTCACACATCTCCAATGCAGCATCAAGAAAGCACCAACAAGCTGGTTCAATGTATAAAGTTTCAGTACCATCACACCACCAGCACCACCAGAACAGTCTATGAAGCAAAGACCAACTGCTAACAAGCTCAGAAGAACATGTACATGAAAGTACGTATTTCCTCCCTGTGTTTTTGATGACAGTTGCTTAAATCAAGATATTTATTTGCACTGAAAGGCAAGTGCATCCTCCTATGGTAAGAGACCATGAGTGTGATCTCACCTTCTGTTTTGAGACTGAGACACAGAGAGGTACCATTTAGAGAGCTACAGAGAGATGTCCCATAGAAGTCAGATGTCCCATCTGCCTCCTTCTGCCCCACAAAGGTCTCCCCAGCACTGCCCAGTGCCTAATGCTGCTCCAGCCACTCTGGCAATTCCTGCTTCCCCAAATGAAAGAAAATGAACAGATTCAACCTTGCAGTCCTGGGGCTGCTCTTCCACCTCAGAACCATGTGCAGAGACCCTATATATGAGCTGCCTCAAATAATTCCCATGTACCAGCTTACCTAGCTGATGTTATGATGCAGCAGTGAGATTTCCTTAGCCCAGGAATGGAAAGCAGTTCCTGCTGTGTTTATCTTCTGGCAGATATTCATCCCCCACAGTATAAAACACGCTTCCTTTTAACTTCTGATAACAAGCACATTGGTTACAGCAAACATTTGCACAGAAGAATTTAGCTTGCATCCGAGGTCAGACCCTGGCAGATGTTTATTAGCACAACTACAACCAGCCAAAGGGATGTACAGCAGGTAGTTTTGCCTCTGTTTTTCTCTGGTACCAAGCCATCAATGCAGAACTAAATAGATACTGAAATATGAGGTTTCAAGGTATTCCCTAGGAAAGCGAGTTTTATCTGACAAATAAATAAGCAAGATGACTGCTCAAATGCTTCCAGCTCCATTTGTTTTACCAAGGAAACAGATCTTTTAGGAAATGAAAGATAACTGGCACCAGCTGTACAAGTCACACAGCTCTTGCAGGAAAACCCAGCTCTCGTGGCCTGCACAGCTCCTGTCCTAGAGACTTTGGACAAGGGCCTGTAGGAACAGGACAAGGGGAATGGCTCGAACCTGCCAGAGGGGAGATTGAGATGAGCTCTTGGGCAGAAGCTCTTCCCTGTGAGGGTGCTGAGGCACTGGCAGAGGTTTAGGTACAGGTAACCCCCTTGTCTTGAACACATATATCGGTGTGCACATGTGCTGTGCAGTGGCCTTGCTTCACTCCCCACTGGGAAGAGGCTGAAAGCACAAACAGCATGTGATAGATGTAATACTCAGTCCCCTGACACAGTGCTGGGCTGGGATACTGCAGCAGCAAGCACATCCCAGGAATGCTGCAGCACAGCTTGGGAAACAAGCAGGCTTGGTGTTTTGCTTTTCAGTTCCTTCCCACACTGCAGAAAAGATACCGTGATCTCCAGGACTTGCATGTCTCCCTGCCTCAAAACGGGATGAGATCAGGTATGTTGGAGTACACTGCTGGCCAGGCAATTACAATTGATCCCCGAAAGTGAAACTGTATCTTCAGGCACTGCACCCAGTCACTCAGCAAGAGTGACACCAGATCTTCAGCTAGGTAATTAGGACTCCATCTTTCACATTACAAGAAAACTGTCCCCTCTCCAGCCAAGCCAACAAGCTTCCTCAGCCAAATATGCCTGAACTCTTAATTACAGTTTGGAAGTGCTGAGGGCACAGGTTTAGATACTCATCTGCAGGCTCTAAAGTGATGGAATACCCTTTTTCACCATTAAGTGTCTACATTTACAAACAAATCCAGCACAGAGCTTTGGAGCCTGCTGGTTTAAGCCTTTCCATGTAGTCAGATGACTCAAAAGGGTATTAGCACCTTGGTTTAACAAAGACCAACTACAAACCAGCTGACAATGCTGCTGTCAGCAGACTCATCATGCTTCAGAGTGGAGGAAACAAGTCTATTTTTGTAGACTACAGCAACACACTACAGACAGGCTCAAGTGAGGACTGAAGAAAGCTAAAAAGAGATTTAGAGCAGCTCTGCTCTGGAGCCAGGCTGAGAGAGCTGGGCTGGGGCAGCCTGGAGAAGAGAAGGCTCCTGAAGGGGAGACCTTAGAGCAGCTCCAGTGCCTAAAGGGGCTCCAGGAAACCTGGAGAAGGGCTTTGGACAAGGGGAATGGCTTGAACCTGCCAGAGGGGAGATTGAGATGAGCTCTTAGGCAGACTGATTGCAATGACACCTCAGAAACCTAGGCCCCTCCCGACACATCAGATCTGCTCTTTGATTTCTACCTTCATTTTCTACTATCTGGCAAACCAGTGGTGTCCTCCTCAACTCGCTCAGTAGCTTAGACTCAACCTAGAAGCACCTACATCTATAGAGTACCTGCACTTCCCTGGGATCATGAAGCTTCCTCTGTCATTTACCCCATCAACGTTAAGAGGCAGAGGACATTCTCAGTAGAAGATGGTGTCTCAGTCTCTAAAGAAGGGCTTTTAGGCTCGGAGCTATTCAACAGTGCCATCTCTGTCAGGGGTCAAGCCTTCAGAGTCTCCGAGGCAGTAATGAAGCCCAAAGCATGCTTGCTCACATATCATCACACCCCAGTGCCAGGCCTGAATTCCTCATGTGGATCAGTCTGTGCTTGTTCTTACCTTGTTTGCTTCAAATAGTTGCCATGATCTTTGTTTTCCTTCACTGAGTGCCTGCTATTTTAGCCAGTCTTTTCAATGCTTTTGGTAAGACTGTGCCACATTTGTCTTGTGGAGAAGCAAGTCAACATTTTAGACTCATAGAATGGTTTGTGTTGGAAGGGACATTAAAGCTCCTCCACCTCCAACCCCCTGCCACAGGCAGGGACACCTTCCACTAGAGCAGGTTGCTCCAAGCCCCTGTGTCCAACCTGGCCTTGAACACTGCCAGGGATGGGGCAGCCACAGCTTCTCTGGGAAAAGTCTGTGCCAGCCCCTCAGCACCCTCACTATCATCACCTACACCAACATGCCTACTTCTTGAATTAAGAACCTACCAATGAAGCATTGTCAGGAGCCACTTCAGAAAGCCCTGAAGATGTTTTCTTTTCCTCTGACATCAGTCTAAGCTTTCTGGTCCGGAAGAGTAATTCCCACCTAGAAAAAACACTTACCTTCTAGGTCCCAAATCCCATGTCAAGGCTGTTTAACTAGTCCTGAAAGAGAACTAACCCCCTTTGTGCCTTCACGTGGACTGCCTCCAGTACCCCTGTGGAACATAACACCAGAGCAGATTCCCTCAGATAGCCTTCCTTTGCTTCCCCCTTATCCTCTACCTTCATTAGAAATCCAATTACGTTTTCCTTTATGAATCCCAGGAACACCAAATTAAAGTCACAACAGATCTGTATGACAAACCACTTGGATTTCTTTCTACTCCTCTACTTCATTCTTAGCCTGTTGGAGGACATGTTCAACAGGTAGCTAGATGTTTCTACCAGATGCACACCACTCCAGCCCAGCAGCTCAGCTTCTCTAGCTGGCAACAGGGTCTCCCTTCTTATGGTTCCACAAGACTGAAATATCCATACTTCCTTACTGCACAATTCCCTGTTGGTGCAGCCTTCCAGCTGCTTAGGATGTGCACACCAGGAAAAGCACTCAGAGGCACTGAGAGGAGTTCCCTTATAGACAGTCCAGAGTTTCTTTGGGCAGAGTAAGCCACCAGAGTCTTACTCCTCACAGCTCCAGATGTACAGCTGTTAGTGAAGCACAACTCTAGATCCTGGTCCTACTGAAACTGCCTCTGTAGACAAAAGTAGAAACATTTCAAATCCCTTCCACTTCAGCAGCACTTTCTCACTACTAAACATTTACACTCATTAAGAGTGTAAATTGCTTTGCCTGTGAGAAAAATCAAACCTACCAACTGCAAGTCCTGCTTCCACAGTGATTAGTCAGAGTTATTACATCGAGGCAGTTAATTGTGCTTAGCCACACTCAGGCACACTACTGGACTGTACCAAAGCAGGCTAAGTTTGGTATAGGTGTCATCCATGTGCTCTGGCTGAAGCAAGGACTTCAGCTCAGTCTCTCCTGCAACGGAAAAATACATTAAAAGTGACAGTTCGTTCACATTTCCAGAAAAAAGATCCATCTTAAGCCCTAGGACCTGAGCTAATTGACAGAGGCTAAACAGATCCAGCTAAGCTATTGCCTGTGCTCAATACAGCCAACTCCATTGGGTGTGACCAGTGCTGAGCACAGCATAGCAAGCCCATGCTAAATGGAGCTTCCCCACCTTTTTCCTTCCCCCTCTCCCCATGTTCTTCTCCCCCCTCCCCTTGTATGTGTGTCCTCCCCCTTTTTTTCCCAGCCACATACCATAACACTGAATACTCTACTCCCTATCTGCAGGCTAAAGGGTTGTGTCCAGGGAAACACTTTCACATCCAAAAGCAGATTAAAAGTCTCTTCTTCCCTCTGGCTTGGGCACAGCACTACTCAGAGCTCACTCCTCCTGCCTCCTTTGTTACCCATTAGTGCATGTAAAAGAAAAACTGCTCAGCTTGGCCACTATTATTTGTAACAATTCAGGCCCATAAGAGATAAAGCAGAGGATTTATGCTAGCCTGGGTACAGAGGTTAAGTGATACACTACTGAGCACTACTCAAAGCACTCCTGACACAGGGCTTAAAATATTTTTTAGCACTGGAACTCCAAATCTGAGCTGTGCCAGTGCTGCCTAAATCCCCCGAAGCCAGTCCCTAGGTTCAGCACAGGGTCAAAGAGGTGACCCAGTAAGGAACCGCAGACTGACAAAGGTACTCCTGTGGCTCAGTGTAACTAGGCCCAGACATCATTAAACCAAGATCTGGTCAGATCATCAGATGCATGTTTAAATCCACTGTGCTGGGAGAGGAGAGGTAGGCAGGTAGGGTTGGTCAGTGCCCTTACCTCTGCGGCCTGGGGCTGAGCTCCCCTGCCCACCTTCCTTCACTTTACTATAAGCATTCTGACCCCAAACTCTGCATGTACACATTGAAGTGAAAGCGTTCAGGCTTCATCATAGCCAGCTTCCTCCTCCACCATGCAGCACTCCCACTGCATCTGCTCATTTAAGCTCTTCACCAAGCTGGGTTTTCTGTTAGGAGAAAACATTGGAGATGTCCCCAAAGACCAGGCACTCACCATGAACCCTAAGTGTTCCTGAACTTGTGGCCACAGTTTTTAACCCATAAGGCACAAAGCAATCAAATCATTACATGCCAGCAGGGAAAGCTGAAATAGTTTAACACTGTTCAAGCTGTTGAACAATGAAACCTCAGCCTTTCCTGTTGATTTCATGATTCTGATTTAAAATCCACTTGAATACTGTTCTAATAAGACTGAGTACACCCTATGAGGTTTGGTCTTGCAATTCGTATTTAACTGAGGTGCTCATGTCTAGTCACACAAACTGCTTGTTTGACCCAATTCAGACTGTCAGCTAAGTTATGTTGGTATTAAGAAACAAATCTAATTGAGAGTCATTTGGGGTGTAGGACAATGAAGCAGCTTCTTCTGTTGGGTTTATACTGCTCATTGCAGAGTTATGGGCATGAAGGCCTGCCCAGAGTCTACTGAACCATACCTGTAACATGGTCCTGCTTCAGAAGGTCTTGCTTCAAATCCCTGGTCCAGTACCTGGTCCAACCCAGAAGCACAAAAACTTTAACTGTGCAATGGATTAAAGTGCAGGTACTTTTGCTGTCAAATCCTATACATCAGCTTATAAATTCTATGATTTTAATTTTTATATGTAACATATCTAGTTATGTAGCTTTAGGATAATGCTTCTTATTAAAGCATCTACTCTGAGCTCATCTTCCTCATCCTCAGGGAAAGGAAAAACATTCCCAGAAGCCTATTGAGCTGACTTGGGCTGAGAGAGTTCATTTTTCCATAGTAGCTGGTATGGGGCTACATTCTGGATTTGTGCTGGAAATCGTGTTGGTAACACAGGGATGGTTTTGTTACAGCGGAGCAGAGCTTACACAGAGCCAAGGTCTTCTCTGCTCCTCACACCACCCCACCACATGGGGGGGTTCTGGGCTCAAGAACACACTGAAACCAGCTCATGGGGAGCTTCTCACCCAACACCCCCAAGTCGTTCTTCTCCCTGATTATTTCATTATGAAGCAGCCACATTCAATTTTAAAGGGTTAGATATTTAAGTCATGCCAATATAGGTTATAGTGGACCACCAGCATATTCCTGAAACAATACTGCAGGGACTTGTAGATACTAATCAAACCAGAGAGGCAACCTTGCAACTGTGGTGGTGCAACTGCATCACTTAGCAGATGGAAGACATCTAAGAATAAATGTCACAAAGTCAGAAAGTGCAATCCTGCAGTGGCATTCTACTACCCTGATGACTACAGCAATCAAACTGCAACATGCAATTAAGGGGAGGAGAGGTAAAAAACGCTCTAGCTTAATAGATTCACACCAACATGAACAAATGTTTGCAAACCATGTACAAAGTTTGCACTAACATGTGAAAGTGAAATTGAGAAAGCTTGATCCAGGATGCAAGGATCCAAATGAGCACAAATATAAAGCCAAGAGCTGTTCCTTTCTTGCTCCTCTCCTCTGTATTTCTATTTCCATGACAGAAGATTAAGATCATACTGTAAAGAGAAGATGAAGGCTGCTAGCAAGGAGCACAACAGGCTGGAGTCTTGTTTAAGGACAAGAACAGTCAAGTCTCTGCAATCACATCTCCTCTAAAGGCATTACTTTCACAGCATAGTATTTACTACAGCAAGTATGTTGTGGGAGGGATGCTATTTAAATGAAGTCTTCAGTTTCTAGAGGGAACAGACAAATGATTATTTGCAAAGTGCTCTCCCCCCAGTGCCAGCCCTGTGTGAAAACCCCCTTTTTCATCAACTCGAGCCCACCACTAAGACTTCTTGACACTGCAGCTGAATGGATTGGCTCATGTTAAATAGCTGCTGTTTTCTGCCACTCCTACACAAACTGACATCATCACAGCCCAGAAAACAGCCATCAGAGGGTCTACAACTGTCCCACCCCTGCCTCAACATCCAGTCCACTAAGAGATGAGTACAGAAGAGAATCACTTGGCAGATACAAGTACATAGAACTACAGATGCAAAGTACTTGTGCAAGGTCAAAGTGCTTTTTACCTTAAAGATGCTGTTTTAAAGTCACTTTTGGTAACCAGCCATAATTAATTGTTGCCAATCCAGACTCCAGTGAGTGTAAACGAGCCTTCTCAGGAGCAGTTTGCATTCTTCACACTACTTGTTTAGCATCAATAGAAGATGAAATACACCCATAAGCATTTTAATCTTGTTTTCTCCCCTGTCCTGCCTAAGAGGGGGAGTGAGAGAGTGGCTTGGTTGTCACTGGTGGCCAACCAAGGTTAATCCACTCAGGTGACAGTTCTGTTCTAGCCAGAAATGGAGAAAGCAGGTATTTTACTTGCTAAGCAGCTTGAAAGAAAGTAGTTTTATTCTGGACTTTGCCCAGGATAGGAGCAGTGACACTGCATACATGTAACTGGACACAAACAGTAGCTGGTACATGGGCTTATCAGTGAAATGAGCATTACTCCTGCATCTATAAAGGGATTAACTGCTCTCATCCTCAAAGAGGAGCACATTGCCCAAGGAAAGAGTTTGACTGAACAAAGCAGCTATCTCCCCAGACTAGGGGGAAGTACTTGGCTATGCTGTCAGCTCAGCATCCTGCATAGACTGGTTTGTGTTGGAAGAGACCCCAAAGCTCCTCCAGTTCCAACCCCTGCCACAGGCAGGGACACCTTCCACTAGAGCAGGTTGCTCCAAGCCCCTGTGTCCAACCTGGCCTTGAACACTGCCAGGGATGGGGCAGCCACAGCTTCTCTGGGAAAAGTCTGTGCCAGCGCCTCAGCACCCTCACAGGGAAGAGCTTCTGCCTCAGAGCTCATCTCAATCTCCCCTCTGGCAGGTTCAAGCCATTCCCCTTGTCCTGTCCCTACAGGCCCTTGTCCAAAGCCCCTCTCCAGGTTTCCTGGAGCCTCTTTAGGCACTGGAGCTGCTCTAAAGGTCTCCCCTTAAGGAGCCTTCTCTTCTCCGAACAGCAGGATGCAAGGCTCAGTTCATCTCTTCCATAGAGCTCGTACAAGAGATGTGGGCTAGAGAACTCCAGAGGCTGCTCTGTGCCAAGGACAGATGAGCTGTGCATGTGTACCTGGGACAGAATCCCAGAGAGTGGGAAGCAAGTCTCAAGGAAAATGGATTTAAACAAAGTGTAAAATTACTTAATCAAGCCTTGCTTTCTCCTTCCCGACAGGAGACAAAAAAAATCAGGGAACAGGGAAGATGCAAAACAGTGAGTAGCTGCCCTGACAAGGGTAAGAGGCAGGAAAACAGTGACCATATGGGCAAGGATCCCTTTCTAGAGTCTACCTTGCTCCAAACACAGATGTGTGCAGCCACCAGGACACCGAGCATGAGACTTGCATGCCATTATCTGCTTGGTGCCCATCTTGTGAATAAAACCACCCCATCAGTACAGCATTGCAGCTACATGAAGGCTTATAAAGCATTTTAGCAGTTGCATGTTTGCAGAAAAGCAAGTGATGCTGCTGTCTGGCCAAGTTCTAGCAAAGCCATTGCCTCACTGTGCAGCATGTGAAAGCAGTCAGATGTGTTTGTGATGAGCTCTTTGTCCTCTTCACAGCCAGCCTCTCTCTGTGCATAGCACTGAAGCAAAGCCCACATACAGATTTAATTCAGGATAGAACAGTGTGTTTGCCTGCATGGTTTAGTCATGCTTCATTTCATCATGTTTGGTTCTGCTGGAAGCAGACAGATGGAGTTGAGTTCTGTCCAGTCACTTCAGTTTTGCTAAATTTGGGAATATATGGCAAGAGTAGCATTTGTGCTTTAGCACAAGCTGGACATTTATAGTACTTGCTCTCCTCTTTGCAACTTATTTCATCAGCCATGGATCCCTGGGACTCATTTCTCCTGCCATCCCCAGGGCACAAGGGCAAACACTGCTGTTCCCATGGCTAGCATTTAGACATGGTCTATAGTTTTTACTTGTCCATAAAACACAGTGGCTCAACACTTCTGAAAGCACCTTAAAAGGGAATGAAAATGCTGCCATGAACTAGATAGAGAGTCTGTCTTCCCTGTTTTCTGTAATACTTCTCCTCTTGTATTGCACTGAACAGAATTGATACCTTGTCCTCTGAAGAACCTTGCTGATCTTACCGCTACTGCTCAACTGCTCATGTTGAGCAGGTACAAGGAGGCTCAGGACTGCAGCATGGGACCGTATTAATGTATATGCAAAGAGGAGATGACAGTATATAAGTGCAGAAGCTGAAATAACGATCACACCTGGTTCCACATCTGCCCCAAGTGATATCCTGCCAAAGATGCTGAAAAGTACACAGGAAAATAGGTGATCCTGTCACCAGAACCACAGTCAAACAGAGCACATGTGCAAAGCATGTTAACAGCAGGGGACTCGCATGATAAGTTATGAGTAAACAACGTGGAGCAAAACACACCCCACTGCAAACACCTTCTTTAGATCTTCAGTCAAGGCTGAAGTTAGCAATGCACAAATTAGGCTTCCAAATTCCCATATGGAAGCAACTGGATGCTACATTGCTCAGCATGCTCAAACATTACTAACTCCAAATCTCCATCATCTCTGTATATAAGAGTCTCCAGTACTACAAAGCCATTTCTATGTTTTACAGTTAAGGACTCAAGCCCCTTTCTGTTGCTCCTTTGGGCTCATGGCCTATTTATGAAAGTAACCCAGACAAAGGTAATCTCCAGAGGTACTCTGTCATTTCAGGGCAAATCTCATTTTCCCAAGTGCCCTGGCAAAGCTGTCACGTGAGCTAACAAAGAAGGGATTACATAGAGCCACTACTCCTGGGTGCACAGTGAGGTGCTAACACTTAATTGAACCTATAGCCTTTCAGCAATTGGATTACTAAACAGGCTTTTTTTTAACCAACATATACTAAGCACCTTGAGGAAGACATTGGTACCAAAGTACCCCTACTAGAAGTCCTTCCTTCTGTTTATTAGTATGCCTGATTGATTTCTGCACTAGCAATTGTGCTTCTCAAGCATGCTGAGGATCATTAGATCCCTCACCACAACCAGGCAGTGCCATTTCCACCCTGCATGATGAAGTACCATTACTGCAGGTGCCCTTAAACACAGGACAATTAAAACACTAGACAGCTGTGAAAGACCACTGCCACTAAAAGGCTTTGCAATCCGGTGTGAAGATCATCTGTAACACCTCAAATACACTTACATGCCATAAATCACTGCCCTACTGTAACACATGCACATTTTATTCATAACTAATTACACGGCTATTATCATGCACCAGTAATTAAGGGGAAACCCAGTGTGCCATCCAACACGGCTTCTTCAGAATGGACTACATAGACATGGAAAGCAATTAAGCAACAGAAGGTGAGTTGTTTCCTGATAATTGCATTACTGGCTGCATTTTCAAGTAGGTCACTGCTAAAGCATCAGACTAGTTCAGGGGAAGCTGAACTCAGTCAGGATTTTGATGTCCATATGAATCCTGTTGCAGTGTTTATAGCAGCAGGGGCACAAGGGGCCATGGACTTACCAACCAATCTCATTTGTTCAAAGCTTTAATGGCAAGGAGGTTTTGCCCCTTGGCAGACTTTTGGGCAGCTGCCTAATTTCTATAATACACTAACACAGACTTAGGCCAAAAGTAGGATTTGTTCCACATTTCTGCAGAAAACACTCAGATCCCAGGAGCTGACCACTAACTGCAGTTTTTCAACTGAGGCAAAAGGCTTGCAGAGGTGAGCTGTAGCTGGCTACAGCTCTGTACAACGTGGTGGAGCTTCACCAAATCAAACGGCCTGAAAAGCAAACCCCAGGCAAAGCGAAGAGCTCTCAACGGATCTATAACCCAGCAGCAGTTAGATGAGAGAGGAAGGCACAGGAAAAGGTGCACAGAGTCCACTGCCACCCAGTATCCCCTGGAGCTTATGATGAGTAGTGGAAGGTGCCCCTGCCCGTGGCAGGGGGTTGGAACTGGATGAGCTTTCAAGGTCCCTTCAACCCAAACCATTCTATGAGGCTCACACACAGAGCACAAGCTGCAAGGATGCATCAGCTGTGGACACCAAGCCAGCCTGGGTGCTGAGCTCTTCCACACTGGCATCAGAGGCACTGGGAATTTAAGGACTCCAGTTAAGACAACTCATTTAAATGCCTCAGACTCCAAGCAGCAGCCTGGAGGTGGGGGGATAATGAACCAGATTTCTCAGGTCATTTCTATTACAGAAGCATTCAACCTGTTTGGAGTAGCTGCATCAAGTGATGAACTTCCAAGCCGAGCTTACAGCCGTATGCTGTTATGGCTAGAAAGAGCTGGCTTCTATTTTTGTGTGTTCTTGGAACAAGTCATGTTTTCATAGACAAGTTCAGCTGGAGGAATCACTGTATATCCATTCTTTGCTCCCTCAAAGGATACAGCTTCTAGGATCCTCCCCAAGAAAAGCTACAGCAAAGCACAGATAGATGAATCTTGATTTACCCTTCCCCAGGCTAAAGCAATAAGCTCTCCAATGCTAGCTGTTCTCATCACTGTTATCACCTAATAGGTCACAGATAGCACAAAACATTTCTGTAACCTAGATTTTATGCCTATTCACACTGGGGTTTTTGTTTTAAACTAATCTCAAACCCTTCTTTTCCCAGTCACCTTTTCACCTTCTCACCATCTGCTTTTTGATACCTCATGGGCAAGTAAATGCAAGCCCCAGTCTCAGCTGCAACTCACTGGACTGCATAAAGTCGCAAATCCTCCAACATGAAACATACCTCTCTCTGTAACTGGTACCTCTCAAAGACAGCACTTCTCTGTCCTATCCAGCCTTATCAGGACCGCTGCAAGGAGAACATGTTTTTTAGGTCCATCCTTGGCTTCAGTCCACTTACCGTAAAGCCTCATCCATCACAGTTTTTACCCACTGTTATTAAATGAGCCAAGCCTGCTCACATGCGTTATCACACGCATGTTCCACCCAGCCTACTCATGTTTGCTTTCTATGGCATCACAGAAATACAAAGCCACACGAGACATCACAGACATCTGGACTCATCTGTACCACTGGGTCCCGAAACCCCATCAGACATGCTCATTTATTCCCCGTGTCTCATTTAGTACATCTTTGCTAGAAAGGATACTCTATCAGCCTAAAAAAACCCACATCCCTCTTATTTCAGGCCTTTGCAGCTTGAAGAGTCACTTGGAATTCTCATCTGTCCTCCAAAAGCTTGACATGACAGGCCAAAAAGAGATATTTGCTGCATGCTAAACAGAAAGAGGGCTGAAAGAGGTGGTCAGAGTCCAGGTTTCAGCACAGAACATGTCAGACAGCCTGTTGTGTACAGAAAGCCCAGACAAACCCCAAAATCTGATTATGTAGATTATTCTCTCACACCACACTTTGATAGTCTGATGCATTTTAAGGCTTCTAAGTGCTTTTCAGAGAGCAGGGCTTTCATGAGCCCCTCAAGGGAGAGCTAGGAAGGGAAAAGAGTGGATTTACTCTGTCATTTGGAAAGCCACCCCAACCGCAGCAGGAAGCTGGGGGAGCCTGGCATCCTGCAGGAGACAAAGCAGAGAGCAAGGTGTTCTGCTCTTAAGACAGGCACATTGAAATTAAGTCTACAGTTTCACTAGGTTGAAAGCTGATCTCATAGCTGAGTTGCTATACTCCAACACTTACTATACACAGGTCCAAGAGGCAGGAAGAGAGAGAGTAGTACATGTGGGGTCATGGTATCCACTGCTTTCCCAGAGAAATCAGGCTAAACACCAAGTTCTGCTGAAAATAGAGCTGATCAGAAAGGGAAAAATCTAAGCCTGCAGCTAGACTATAGAACTGCATCATCTCATTTTGATCATGCCAAGCCCCATATATGTGCTCCTCACTATACTCCAGCTTTGCAGGTCCAGAGTCAAGCTCCCAGGTCCAGCTTCTGACACCCTTGTCAAGACTTACCAGTGGTCATGAGTAGACTGGGGGACAGCTGAGAAGCCAGAACCCTTCTTCCAAAATGATGGGGTGCTCAGCAGTTTCACCAACACAGAATCACAGCATCAACCAGGTTGGAAAAGACCTTTAAGCTCATCAAGTCCAACCATTCCCAGCACTGCCAAGGCCACCACTAACCCATGGCACTGAGGCCTCGGCTACACGGGGTGTGAACACTTGCAGGGACGGTGACTCCAGCACTGCCCTGGGCAGCCTGTTCCAATGCCTGAGCACCCTCTGGGGAAGGAATTGTTCCTCATCTCCATCTAAACCTGCACTGGGGCAGCTTGAGGCTGTTTCCTCTTGTCCCATCCCTTGTTCCTTGGGAGCAGAGACCAGCCCCCTCCTGGCTCCATCCTCCTGTCAGGCAGTTCTAGAGAGCAATAAGGTCCCCCCTGAGTCTCTTCTTCAGACTAAACCCCCCCCCCCCACGGTCCCTCAGCCCTTCCTCATCACACTTGTACTCCAGGCCCTGCACCAGCTCCATTGGCAAAGTTGAAGAGCCCAGTACCCTTGAGTTCTAAACACCAGCCTTATCTTTCTCCAGCCCTCAGTAAAAATGAGCAAAACAGGAGCAGCCAGCAAGGTTTAGCCCTTTCGTATTGACAGTATTTGGCTGTCAGAAGACAATTCAGAGGCACACCAAATTCTGAAAATCCTTAGAGGAAAGTTCAGTGGTTTGTTTCTTGTGGGTCACTGCTCTGATACCATTGCCAAAGGAAAGAAAGGGTGAGCAAAGCACTGCAGAAGCCCAGGAGTACCAAACAGTTGTGGATTCAGTACATTTGGCTGGGCTGGAGGAGCTGCACTCACAGAGGCCCTGTCCCACTGACCACCCTCTTGGAACAGCCGCTCGACCCCAACCCTATCACCAGCCTCACAGATCTCAGATAAGGGCAATGTCTTTGTGGCCAGGGCTTGGCTGGGGCA
The DNA here is from genome assembly GCF_004027225.2 of Strigops habroptila. Classification (NCBI taxonomy): domain Eukaryota; kingdom Metazoa; phylum Chordata; class Aves; order Psittaciformes; family Psittacidae; genus Strigops; species Strigops habroptila. The sequence goes on from NC_044281.2 coordinate 5,861,669, forward strand.
CAGGACCCCACATTAAGAACCTACTTCAAGCACTGTGAAAAGCTGAGCAAGCCACTTCTGTGCTCCACCTTCTCCTAGTTCAAAGCAAGGAATGCTCCCTTACTGAAAGGCAAGGGCCATTAGCAATTAACTGCAGGGGACTGATTGCACATATAGCAGCAGCCCTGCTGACAAAACAGGCTGCAGACCAGCTCCTGCATTACCCTAGAAGGTATAAACAAGGTCCCCCCCTGATTTTGTTTACTTTTGTACATACTTTCAACTCCCTCCAAGCCTTCAAAGCTGCAGGCAACTCACTTGCAGCAGTTCAAAGTGACCTTCTGAGACTGACTACATTTAAGATTCTCATTTATCTCAAGCTGCCTAAAATATGTGGAGTTCAACTTGAATGTGTTAGACTTGGCAAAAAGCCACACTGCTCTCTGTTGAAGCCAGAAGTGCTATAGAAAGCAAATGCCATCCTATTGTCTCCAGGTTTCTGCTAATCTCTTCTTACAAAAAGAAGTTAGCAAAGTAAGAAGAAATTGTATTTGCCAGTTACTTTCATGTTCCGAAATACCAGAACACTTGGGCTGCACTAAGGACTAAAGCAAGTATTGTCAGTGACAGCTTAGAGCACAGTTACCCAACTGAAATAAGGAGGTAGTGAAACAGGAGTATCATGCCTGCAATATTCTCACGTGCCCATTTATTGTTCTTTGCTTCTGGCATTACACCAATAAAGACTTCAGGATGTGCTCCCATTTCACAGTCCCTTGTTTCTTAAAGGCTCATATTTTAAGTGGCATTTGACACTTGTTTCACTCACATCCTCCTTGTCCCCCTTACCTTTTTCCTTTGATTGTTATTCCAGAAAGAAAAAGGATTTGTAATCCCTGCCTTTTCCACTGAGTGTGTTCAGTCTTTAAACTCCTTGGTCCTCCCCTCTATTCAGACCTTGCTCCACAGAGCTCACCCACACAGAGATTCAAGCATCAGTCTCTTTGCTTCTGCTTTCTCATCTTCCCACGCTGCGGGCTGCTATTGCATTTAGCCGGCTAACTCCACCTCTCCTCTTCTCACTCTCTTTCCTCTTTAGATTCACTTCAAGGCCAACTTCCCTTCCTTGCTGCTGGGCTGACACAGCTGGGAGTGTAGAAAAGCAGGGGGAGGGTAGCAGAGCAGGGAGCTTTTATTCAGCAATGCTTCCTTAACCAAGCAGCTGCTTTGAAGCCCCAAGGTCCCATTTCAACTGCTGAAGTTGCTAGTAATAAAAAACAGCTAAATATAACACTGCTTTCAAATGGCAGGTTTGTGATAGGGACTCTGCCATTAAAGCTCCTCATCTGAAACACGATCAGGATCTGAATACACAAACCCTGCCACTCTCCGCGTAATAGCTACTAAGCACTTGCTAGGATGCATTAGCAAGAGGAATTCAAGCTACAGCCCTCAGCCCACAAGGGCTCACACCACCTCTCCCTGTTGTATGTACTCCAAGGCATGTGCACAGTGCTCCTGCTCAGACCTGCCACCCCACACACAGCTACTCACTCATGGGTGGCACGCAGGTCTGCAGCAGTGAGAGGTTATGTCTCAATGCTCTGCCTCCTGAAGGCTAACATGGGACTGCAGCTCCAATCTCCCAAGTGGCTTGCATTGCCTTCATGGGAACTTGCGTCGATATTCTTGGATTAAGAGTTCATAATCTCAACCACAAATGCTGTGGCCATGGAGGCAGTGCTGCAGTAACATCATGCTCTGGTATTCTTTCAGTAAGACTGCAGATCGTGCAATGTTTTAGCAATGCTTTTCCTCCACTGAAAATCTAATGGCACTGGGACACAAAGGGAAATAAAACCCAAACCCACTTGTCAATGCACAGCTGAAGACTGCATAAGAAGCCACTTATTTACAGGGAAGTGCAACACTTGGCACTGGATGGTCATGCCACATCATACTAGCTAAAGAGAAATTAAGGCCTTGAGGAATGCCAAGTTACATCAACGCTCCAGAGACCACAGGTTAAACTGATGGGAGAAAGGAGGAGGAATGAAGAGCCTTGGCAGGCAGTTTCCATTCTGTGCATAAAAAAAAAATCATACTCATCATCACCTATTGATTTCGATACTTGGCTTGGGTATGTAACCCTTTCCTGATGGAAACTCAAGAGGCACTGCTAAGAAAGCTGTTGACAAGAAATAAATTGAGTGGCTCCAGCAGAAACCCAGACCAGAGCTGCTGCCATCGCAATGACCAGACTAACAGGTTACGTTGGAGTCATCTGGCTTTGCTTCACACAATCAGCATAACCATGAGGGTGCTTCCCTGTGAGGGTGCTGAGGCGCTGGCACAAGGTGCCCAGAGAAGCTGTGGCTGCCCCATCCCTGGCAGTGTTCAAGGCCAGATTTGGGTGCTTGTCTCATGAACTGCACCTCTGCACTACAAAGAAAGGTTGGTGCCAGGTCTGGGGCATCTACACCAGCTCACATCTCCAGATCAGAGCAGTCAGAATAACCTGCTGAGAGAACACACACAGGAACAGCATGTCTGAAAACGGCAATCCGCGTTCATTGTTTGGAACAAATAGTATTTTCCACCCTTTTATTTAGCCAGGTCAAGTTCTCATCCATTCCAGTATCTGAATTCACAATTCCTTGGGCCATTTATCCATCCAGCACTCATGTTCCCTACTGCCTTTACCCAGCTATTACTTTGTAAGATAAATGGATTTTGCCCCTCTCCAGCCCATCAGCGGAACACACAGCACTGAAAACCTACATTCAGCAGTTCCCTCTCTCTCCCTCCCAATGCACGCACTTCTCTGATACAAGAAATCCATCTTCTTAGACGCAACAGATTATTCTTAAACCCATACCCAAGCTGCAGCAGAAATAATGCTTCACACACAACTGGGTTATAAGGCTTCTGTGTGTGGGTCCCACTAACTTCTCATAGCTACCTCCCATAACTCACTGCAGCTTCTCTCAAGATGATTTCCTGCTAGTCTAACACACTACTTTTTTGCCATCACACGTTTACAGGCATTGCTCACTTGAGAATACACATTCCTTCACCCATCAGGCTTTTAATATAGTCTCAGACTCTGTTTCTAAACAAGCTCTGCTTCCTGGCTGTCTATCCCTCATGAAGATAACTTGGGGAATGTAATGGTCTCACATCCCTTTAACATCCTGTTAAGCCGGGATCCAGGCATTTCCCTTCCATCTACTCAGCCCTGGTGAGACTACACCTCAAGTACCAGCCCTGGGCTCCCCTCTACAAGTAAGATATGGTTTACTCGAGCAAGTCCAGCACAAAGCCACAAAGGTGATTAAAGGACTGGAGCATCTTGTGTATGAGGAGAAGCCAAGAGAGCTGGGACTGCTCAGCCTCGAGAGGAAAAAGCTTGGGAATGATCATATCAATGTGCCAGGTACCTGATAGGAGGGAATGAAGGAGGAGACAGACTCAGCAGTGCACACTGATGGGACAAGAGGCAATGGGCACAGACTGCACTATGTGAAATTCCATCTGAACACAAGAAAATGCTCTTTGACCTTGAGACTGGTCAAATAGTGGAACAGGCTGCCAGAGAGGCTGTGGAGTCTCCATCCATGGGGGTATCCAGCCTCAGCAGGACCCAGTCCTGGACAGCCTGTTCCCAGTGACCCTGCCCCAGCAGGAGGCTTGGGCTGGATTATCCCTTTCAACCTAAACACTGTAATTCAGAGTGAGGATGCCTGTGGCTCCTCTTTGTTTCCAAATGCTGCCTATGGCTGGCTCACAGTTCTCCAGTTGAGCACTAACTGATATATGCCAGCAAGCGGCACAGCACCTGACTTAACTGCAACCTCACTGCCTAATGCAGGGGGCACCATCCAAAACTTCCCGCAGTTCTGGTGTTATTTCATGAGTCTTAGCCTGCAAATCCTGACCAGTGGCCTTACCCATAGCCAGGCAAGTGAAGTGCTGCATTCTCACACAAGTCACTGCATAACTGAGTCACTAGAGCTCACTAAGCTCCCTTTTTTTTTTATGGCTGAACAGACACAGCACAAAAATACATTGAAATTAAAGGCATTTATCATGTAGTCAAAAAAAAAAAAATAAAATACAGTCAACTGACTGACAGGCAAGTGGAAAATTATAAAACCAAGTTTCAATTAAAGCCACATTCAAAGTTCTCCAGGAGAAGTTTAAGAACACAAAAATTGAACTAATGTCACATCAGAAAACTCCAAGCTAAACGCAAGTTTAAATATAAAGCAATACTTATAATACACAGAAAATTGATCTTCTTCCCTACCGTCAGATGCCTCCAATCCCAGTATGTGACCAAGCCAAAGGTCTGACAACACCAACCTGCCATCACAGATGACTCCTTTTCACAATGCTTACATGAGCATCATAAATCCAAGTTATTAATTGCATCCATAAGCCAACACTGATGTAACCAGGGTCATCACAGAGAGCAGCAGAACAGAGGAACCTGCAGGGAAGCACTCATGCTATCTGACAAACACAGAGCAGGCAAAAAGCAGTGTCTAAGTACCCAAAACAGCTTACTCACCTCTTCCTGAGCCCAAGCATCCTCCATCCCATTGCACTGAGCACAACTGCTCGTGTCTTGGGGGCAAGGCTGGGCAGGGGCTGCCCATGTTGCCCCTGCCAAGGGGCAGCTCTTCCCCCACTGAACTCAAGTGCTTGCACCCAAGATCACTCCCAGGCTCTCCCATGGCACTTCCCAAGGCTGCTCGAACCAGAGCAAGCAGAGGTTACAGCTGCACAGAGCCACGCACCCCTTCACAGCCCATGGTCTGGGAAACAGCCACACAGCTCTGCAGCCCATGGGGGCTCAACTCCCCATCTGCTCTGCAGCAGCCTTTTCTGCCAGAGTTCTGGGGCCAGCTCTCCTCCACCTCCTCCTTCACTCTAGGCAAGTCCTTTCACACCATTGCCCATGCCTGGAGCAGGGATTTACCTTTCCTGAGCTACCATTCTGCACAGCACAAACACTTCCACTGCGATAAGGCGCCTGGATAAGCAAGCCACGTGAAAGGGATAAATGCCAGCAGCCACCATCTCAAGCAACTACAAGCATGGACATTTTCAGGCTCAAGGCTCTTGATGTCACAGCATGAAACACATCCCTGTTCAGGTAGGGAGTGATGGGCAGTCTCAGAGCAACACCAGCCAGAGGCTTACCTGTACTTGAAGCCTCTGCCACTGCCCTGGCAAGAGAGAGAATGAGGGCAATTCTATCACAGCAAAGAGGTAAAGTGTCAAATGAACAACCCCAACAAGGGTGTATTATTCAGCAAGGACCAAGTTAAGCCTCTATCCACAGATTCTCACCCAAATTCATACTAGTTGAGCCCAAATACGCTAGAGCTAAAACTGCCCCTGGAGGAACATGACAATGTTATTTTGCTGGGAAAGAAGGGATGGAAGGACCACCTTTTCTCCCACTGCATGCAGCAGCCAGTCTTAACACAACAACATGTTGTTGAGCCTAGAAATAAGAAAGTCAGCTTGCTTTCAGTTCTGCCCCTGTTCCAGCATGGAGCTTGAAAGAGTTATTCTATTCAATAATGAACACAACTACAGACCTTACTTCTTTCTTGGCAGCTTTATTAAGACATTGCATTGCTTGGTTAGGTTGAAGTATTTCATTGCAAGATGTACACCAACCTTAAAACAATTTTGCTACATATGATGTTTTCCTATTAAGCTTGGGAGAAATATCCAGTCTCTAAACATAGCTGCAGTTAAGACCTCACTGCTTATAGCCTCTGAACAGCAAAGGTTTGGCACCCCCAAGAGATGGCTGTATTTAGGAGTCTGGAAAAGCCATGTCATAACAGATTTAGTTCTGTCAGGATTAGCTGACAAATGCAGTGACAGCTTCCCAATTTGGCTGTCTTCAGCTGAGCCCTGCTCCCTTCTCATTCCCACCTAGCCCTCCTACAGGCAGCAGTAATAGAGTAACAATACCACAGCCCCTAGACAGACACTCCAAAGTGTCTCAGTGCCCAGTTCAGAGAAATCAAACAATTGCCAGTGCCTAAGGCCCTACCCCTCCTACTGGTATTTGAAGCCAGTGCAAGCAGAAGACGACATGAAACCACTGTGGATTTACCCATCTTATGCACCACCCCACGTTTCACACCAGCTGAGGCGCTGGCACAGGGTGCCCAGAGAAGCTGTGGCTGCCCCATCCCTGGCAGTGTTCAAGGCCAGGTTGGACACAGGGGCTTGGAGCAACCTGCTCTAGTGGAAAGTGTCCCTGCCCATGGCAGGGGCTTGGGACTGGATAATCTTAAGGTCCTTTCCAAGCCCAACCTGCGAGTCCAACTCTTGGCTTTCCTCTTGCTTCACCTCATCTGAAGCTCAGCATTTCACTGCTAATCCAGCCTTTGAGCAGACAAAGCACTTCCCACCTAGGTCAATCTCAGCATTTGTTTACCAGAGACATGATCCATTACCCACTACACACATTACTGCTTTCAAGACATCTATTCCTATTACAGCAATCCAAATCCAGCCAAGGGTCTGGCCTTAGGAAGATCCTGGAATTCTCTGTTAGAAGAACTTAGACTTATTTCCTAAGGAAAGAAAAAGGAAAGCTCTAAGGGGACATTTCAGGTACCCAAAAGCCAAGCATTGCCAGCTGGCACTCTGCTCTTCTCTGCATCAAAGGAAGCAGTAAAGTAAGAAACCAATGGCCAACTCAAAGACAACAGACAACATGTTATTAGGTCTTGTTAGATCTTGCCAATCTCTGCAGTTGCTACATGATTATTTTACAAGCTGAAATACACAGAGGTAGTGACAGACAGCAACATTCCTCAGAAGACAAACAGAGGGGCCCAGACACAGCACAAGGAAATGACTTGTTTTCTTAAGTAGTTTTAAAGGTACATTTCACCTCTTGCAAGAATCTTTCCCTCACTGTGTCAAACTCCCTGCACATCTGAAGCTGAAGTTGCACTTGCAGAGCTTACGTACACCTCTGCTCCAGACCTCTCAGGATACTTTTACACACGGCAAGATTTGACTCCTTCCATAAACCAAGGGAACAAAGCTTTGAAAACAGAGGTGAAAAACACAGGCTAAAAACACCTGAAATTTTACTGAGCAAAGAGGCCTACAATAAGGAAGGCAATAACCACAAAATTAGTCAGTGATTAACTTACTCAAAGCACAAAGGAACTTGATTTGCCTGTGGAGTATCTTCCAGAGCAAAAACCACAAGGAGCTCATGTTGATCCATTCCCACTGCACAATTCCAGCAGAATCAACAACATGAGGCTGAAGCCTCTCCCACCTGCATTTCCATATGCAAAGCTACAAGCCCTGGGTAGCTATTCAACTTACTTTCAGAGATGCAATGTCCATTATGGTATCTACATGCAACTCTCTCCCTTAATGCACCACTTAAATAGCTGAGATTTACTTGCCACAGGTGTTTTATCATTTCAGCAATGCCACACTCACAGTGTGCAATCAAAGAAGTGGAAAATAAGACTCACAGGAGAAGGAAATCACAGCTCCTGGTGCTGGGGCCTGTGTCTTCAGGTTCCAATGCTGCCAGAGGTGTAGTGCCTCTCCAGGAGCGCATTCCCAACCGAAGCGGGCAAAACCAACTCACAGACTTCAACAAAACAGACTAAGCCCCTAAAAGCCCCTTAGCAGCACTCAGGCTTGCAGTGGGATGCGTACGTGCCTTCCCCTCTTCACATTCAATTCTAAATCAGGAATATTAAAGCCAGGTCACTGGATCATCACAAAACCCTGGAGCCCTTGAGTGCTCTCAACAGCACAGAGCCCCAGAGAGTCAGCATGTGGCCAAGGGAACCCTCCAGGAGCATTCTAAGGACAGCAGGCACATGAAACTCACCCTCAGGCTCCTGCACAACACAAGAGCCAAGCAGGACACCAAAAAGCCAGGTCTAGACTTCAGAACTAAAAGCTTATGCATCCTCCCTTCTGACCCCCATCACTGCTACATGCCCCCTTTCAGCCCCATGACAGAAGACTAGTCTTGACAGAAACAAGACACAGCTGGGGCAGAGCCTGTGTCTTCACAGCTGTGTTATCCCAAATTGCTGCACCTGAAGGACCTTTCCAATCACACAATGAGCCATCGTGTTCACTATGGCTCCAACAGGGAAGCAGCAAGGGACAATGAGAGCTTCATGAGCACAGCACCCACCACAACCACTGCAAGGAGACCTAGGCTAACCGTGGGCCTCGAGTCCCCAGCTGTACAATAGCCTAGCAGCATCGATGGATGAGCTTTGTGAGGACAAAACAGATCAGTGCTCAGCACCCAAATTCCATCATAAAAAGTGGTAAATCTGCCTTTGAGATCTAACCTGCTCTAAATACAGCACCTTCCCAGCTGAATTTTTTGATAGCCTGGGTTCCAAGAAGAGGGGGTGAAGAGATATCCTTAGGATTAGACTGAGCTATTGTAATAACTTATTTATTAAACTCCCAATGAGCAGCCCTACTGAGACTGCCTTTTTATAGCTGTTCAAACTGAACATGTATGACCTATCGCTTCTGTAGTGTTATCTCTCTGCAGAGGAGCAGAATGGAGAACAACAACATTCTCTCTTCCACAGCCAAATCATTTTTAATCACATTAGCCGCAGGACCCCTATGGGTAACCTTTCCTCTGGGCCCTCCCAGTTCTTAAAGCAGAGTCTGACAGAGAATTCAATTACTGTGCCCCCTAAGGATAACACATTCAATCACAGTAAGTAAGGAAAAGCACGCTCAGAGGAAAAAGAAACTGCAGCTCCAAACTTCCAGTAGGAAGCCTTTGTCCTGGTAGGCAGAATACCAGCAGTCTAAAGAAGTAAGGAAAGGCTTTGGGTCTTTGCCTTGTCAAAAAAAAGCTGGTTTTGCTTTGTTGCTGCTGAGCTTTCCCCTCTTAGGATGACCTGCCATCCTAATCCAGGGAAGCCCAAAGCAGTTCTCAGGGTCAAACCTTCAGAAGATGAGTGTTGGGTCCCTTGCACTGATTCGGTTTTCACCATCTGTACAGCTAACGGTTGAAGAACATGTATGCCACCACTTCCACTGCTCAGCTTGCCAGAGCATTATGTAGTTACTACATTAACCAGTTAGCAGAAAAGAAGCATGGATTAAATTCCAACCCTTTTTGAAGGGCACATAAATATATTTTTAAAGGAAAACTGTATTCAGACGAAGGCTTTTCCTAGTTGGAGTTTTCTACCGTGGTAAGACATTTAGCTCAGCTTCACCACACCATCTTCAAACAGACAATTGCATCCAAGTTTACAAGCACTGTTAGAACTGGCATCCACCAGGAGCAGATAATGAGACCTAGTCATGTAAATGTTGACCAGTAACAACCATTAGCTCACTCATGAAAGGCAGAGTGCCCAAGTCGAGCAGAAGAGCATTCATGGAGATAGACGCCACAGAGAAAGGGAAGAAATTAAACTGGCCTCAACTAAGCATTCAGATCGCACAGGCACAACAGCAGAGAAGTACTCATGCTCTAGAGGTGAAGCTGGTGGCTTGTTTGCATTCCCATTTGAAGGAAAACACTGGCAAGTTATGTCCACCTGGAGGAACACAAGGGCAGAATGCTGTGGAGGGGAAACATCCTGATCCACACATGGGGAGCTGTGCTCTAAGGTCGTCATGGCCTCCTGAACACCAGCAGTACTTGGCTGACCCCACACTGACATGGCATATCTTGCAAGGACTGTTGGAGCGAGTCCAGAGGAGGCCACGGAGCTGCTGCGAGGGCTGGAGCAGCTCTGCTCTGAGCCAGGCTGAGAGAGCTGGGCTGGGTCAGCCTGGAGAAGAGAAGGCTCCTGAAGGGGAGACCTTAGAGCAGCTCCAGTGCCTAAAGGGGCTCCAGGAAACCTGGAGAGGGGCTTTGGGCAAGGGCCTGTAGGGACAGGACAAGGGGAATTGCTTTAACCTGCCAGAGGGGAGATTGAGATGAGCTCTGAGGCAGAAGCTCTTCCCTGTGAGGGTGCTGAGGCGCTGGCACAGACTTTTCCCAGAGAAGCTGTGGCTGCCCCATCCCTGGCAGTGTTCAAGGCCAGGTTGGACACAGGGGCTTGGAGCAACCTGCTCTGGTGGAAGGTGTCCCTGCCCGTGGCAGGGGTTGGAACTGGATGAGCTTTAAGGTCCCTTCCAACCCAAACCAGGTTGGGATTCTGTGATCACTTTTCGGAGCCGACCTTTACTGAAGAATTTGCAAGTACCTTCATCTCTCACTCCCAACACATCTTCAAAACCAACTCAAACAGAGAACAAATCTACAGCTCTTAAAAGATTTGCTCTCCGTATCACACACTTTATCTTATTGTTTCCATTTAAGCGAACGCATTCTGAAACTCAAGAGGGGAAGGCTTTAATAACACACATGAACAATACATTTTCCACATATCCTGTCACACCAAACGAAAATATTCAGGTGCTGGGTAGAAACACAGCTCCCAAAGCATCCTGCCGCCAGGAGCTTGAATGCTGCATAAACATAGGCAGGGACAACTGCTGAGTCACAGCAGCAGCTACTCCCAGGCACTCAACATCATCCAGGGTTGGAGAACCCTGGATTTCAGGACAGAAGCCGCTGTCAGTGAGCAGTGACACAAACCACAGCACTGAGGGGAGGGGAATGAAAACAAAGCTAAACTGTTGGCTCTGTTGGGTAACCTTCCCAGTCTTCCCAGCTTGTGATAGTGGCAGATGGCCCAGTCTGTAAATTAGCAGCTACCAGATGGGCCCCCTAAGTAGCTTACTGAAGTAAATTGATTTGTTCATGGATTTGCTATTAAAATGTCCTTCGCTGTCTGGGTAGTGTTTGGCCACAGAGCTGCAAATTCCAGTCGACTGCAGTGAAGGCCAAAACCCCCAAGCATTTGCATTGGGTAGCTGCTTCTGCAACATGTGGTGTCTGTGGAGGCCCATCCCCATTCACCAGTCAGGTAAGCATAGAGCAGATATTTGGCTCTGCCAGCAAGAGCCAGCAATAGGGAAGCAGTGAGAACTGATGAGAAACTTAATTCTGGCCATGGATGACAAATACAGGAAGCTTTCCTCCAGTAAGTAGCTGGGGAAGGACACCCCAACCTAAGGAAATACCTGTTTGGTTGACACACTCTTTGAGGGCAAAGTACTCATCATTGTGGCTGCAAATGATGAAGCCTGGAAGTGTTTAAGGTCAGGCTTTGAGCATCCTGCTCTAGTGGAAGGTGTCCCGGCCCGTGGCAGGGGGTTGGAGCTGAATGAGCTTTAAGGTCCCTTCCAACACAAACCGGGCTGGGATTCTGTAAATATCACTGGTGAAGCAGTTCAGCTTATCTGATACTTCAGTGCCATGCCTCTGCCTCAATCCTTCGTCCCTCTATACCCTTCCCCTCTTCTCCAACCACTTTGGCCCCAGCTCTTCTGCTGAAGCTGCTTGTGAACTGCATTTGCAGAGTTCCAGCCCTTTCCTGCACATCTTGCCATTGAGCTGCTGTGCAGTCAGCACCCTGTGCCAGTACATGCCACCTTGTGATCCAGGTGGCCTCTGAAAGGCTACAGCACCTTTATTTTCTACTACTAACCAGCATTTCTACTCTTGTGTGAGTACCTCAAAGATGATGATGGAATTACTGGAAAGAAAAAGACACTGGTATGTTCTTTTTCTCCATTTCATGCTAAAGGCTGATAGCCAACATTCTCTATCTTGGTTGTTATCCTTCCAGACTTCTGCTCAAGCAAGAGGAAATTGTCTCAGCAGTAGTGAGCTGGTAGCTAGAGATTGACATTTATTGAAGTGAAATACTCCACATTCCTTACATTTCTTAATAAACCCACAAGCGTTTCCATCTTCCTAGAGCTTCTTTGGCATGTCCTGGCATGATATCCTGTAAGACTCAGACTCAAAAGCCTTCGCATTCATTTTAGCTTGTGTCAAAGACTGGCAAATCATGACTTCATCCTCCCAATGGCGCTCTGCAACTGCAAAGGCTATAAAGTCACCAAAGACTGGCATGCAAAAAGAAATCACTCAAATTTATGTCAAAGTACTGTCACATGATGGTTTCTATTTGTAATATATAGATAGCTGGCAAAACAAACCTTCTAAAGCCTAGATAGTTGAATAATTTGTCAGCCTAAGAGCTCACATATTGCCTCATGTTATGTTGCTGACAACAACCACATGGGTAATGGAGGCTTGTTCCATCTCCTCCTCTCCTCCAAATAATCTTTTTGAGCCAAAAGATCATCACCTACAGGAAGCACAATGTCCTTCAGCCAAAGCACAATGTCCTTCTCAAGCCAAAGCTGGCTGCCAGAACCTTTAACTCTTGGCCAGGGTTTGAAAAAGAGAACATTTTCCCCTATTCTTTCGGAAGAACTGCAAGTTAGCCTCTTGCCATAGGTGTAAGTATGTATTATTGTTCCTAATTAGCATTAAATTCACCCAAACATCTTCACATGCTGACCTTGGTCCTTCATCCAACACTGGATGGTGACCAAAACCTGGTCCTGAAAACACATGGAAAGAGTATCAATGCCTGTGATAAGATACTTTTTGTCTCAGTATCTTCAAATACATTTAGTACTGAGCCAGGCACATCCCGACCACTGCTGTGCTATAAACCATTGCAGCTGAAGCTTGAGCTTTTCTGCTGTAAGGGAGGCAACAAGGTCACTTCTGAACAAAGTTTTTACAAAGGCAATGCGCAGTTCAACAGGCTTTGTGCTCCAGCTGATGAGACCGGTAGAATCCAGTGAGCCAGAACTGTTACACACAAGCTAAGACATAACTATTATTCTCCAAACCCCATATGTTGCAACAACAGCAGCCCAAGGAAACCACAGGCTGCAAGGCCTGCTACATCAAGAGATGAAGCAAGGAAGGAAGCTCCTTGGCCTCAAGGGAGCATTGGGAATGACAAGCAGTTCTCTCCCTCTTCCGTTCCATGACTCCTTTTCTCTAGCAAGTATTTTCTTTCTCAGCGCAGTGCTGGATAGATCCCAGCTGGTGCAGGATTCACCTCTGAGTGAAGCAGACTCTGCTCTCCCCATCACACCTCTCATTCAGTGGAGAAAGACGCAGAAACCGGACCACAGCGAACAAGACACGTGTAACCAAGCCAAGGGAGCTGCAAAGTCTTGGTGCAGCAGGGACTGGGCTCCAGCCCCAGCTGAATTCGTGGGCACAAGACACTGCACATGTTTTTCTCTGCTCCGTGGGAGTCATCACTCCATATCATTAGTCCAATAAATCTAAATTCCATGTATTTCAAATCTGACTTGAGCAGGAAGCGCACAGCGCTTCACCCAGCGCCTGGACATCTGGCACAGCACATTTTCCCCAGAGAACAAGTTGTTTTCTTTATTATCCCACCAAATGGAGTCCTACCCTGAGAACCAAGGCAGATACTCCTACTGGAATGAAAAACAATCTGGCATTTTTCAGGATAAGGTTTATTGTTGTAGCTTCATTTCCTGTTGGTCGTTCTTCCTTCTCTAACTCTCCTCTGCTGAATCTCAGTTTGCCTTTGCATTTTACCCATGACCTGGCCTGACCTGCCTTCTAAACTCTGTCTCTTAAACTCAGCCCTCTTGGCAGTGAAGCTACAAACCTGCCTTTAACAAATTAAATAGCAGGAACAGAAATCCATGTTACAGGAAATCTCTGTGCTTCTCGGGGCCCTGTCCTCATCCAGAGGAGTTTCTGCCTACACTTCCCCTCCAGCTACATCTCATCTTTCTGCTGCCTTCCATACCATCAATGTCTTCTCCATGGAGGCTTAAAAAGTGACTTTCCTAGATACTTCTGCCAGTCAAGTGGCTTATTAATGTGCTTTTACGAGCCAGTTCACCTGCCCTGGAGCAATGTAGAGCAAGCAGAAAGGGGACATGTTCCAGTCCCTCCTCATTGAAACCAAATTCCGTTCTTTCAGTGATTGATAGGCAGTGAAAATAATCAATTATTGATCAAAAAGGAAAGCCCACCCTTTAAACCTGCTCTGCTCACTGCAGTGCTGGTTATCCTACCTCTCTACTACCTATTCTTTCCTTCCCCTTCCCAGACACCAAAATCACAGTATGGCCTTTCTAGCCGGTTTTGGAGTCACCCCTATCTCCTGAGCCCTGCCCTTCCTGAAAAGACAGAAGCAAGAGCTTGCTGATAAGATTGCAGTCCAACCTGAGCACTCAGTTTAGTCTCATTTTTGGATCTTGTCTCCATCTACCATCCATTCCACATTGTCAGTGGGATGGTAGCTTCACTTTCGCACCTCCTGTTCCTGGTTCATGTTTGAGATCCTGGCTAGCCTGTCGTGAGAGCAAGAACAACACTTTGATTCTTCTGTTCCGTTTTATTCTTGGCAAAACCCTTTCTCTCTGCACGCTGCAGAGTACTATGCTTAAAGTCTCCATACAGTACTATGGTACTTTAGCCCCTCAGCTGACTTGAAAGATTTGCTTGGATGGTTCAAATCCCTACAAGTATTTCCACTGGAAATCCACGCAGGCAATTCCTTATGCATGTTCCCAGGATGCACAGATTTGCACCGGGAAGTTGTAATTCTCCATTTCTTGCACTTGCAAGTGCTGAATTGTAAAAGCAAAAGTTCTAAAGGGCTTTCACCATCCCCAACCACACTCCTCTTGCCCTGTCTCACATAGTTCCCTTTTTAAAGGGTAATACCCACATAGAATCATAGAATGGTTTGGGTTGGAAAGGACCTTAAGATCATCTATTTCCAACCCCCTGCCATGGGCAGGGACACCTCACACTAGACCATGTCACCCAAGGCTCTGTCCAACCTGGCCTTGAACACTGCAGGGATGGAGCATTTACCATCAACCTGGAAAAGTCCAAGCTGGGGACACTGCAAGCAGATAAGTTCAGGTAACAGCAAGCAGCATCTCCTCTCGCACCATGCATGCAGAGATCTTCCCAGCAAACATTTCTGCCTTAGTTTTGCCCTGAGGTGAACAGTACCAAGGGATTCTCAAACTGTACCAAGAAGGTACACGTGGAAGTGCTGTCTTCTTTACACTTCATCCTCCTGTGGCAGGTACTAAGCACTGGAAAGTAGGCTTCAGCTTTTGCTAGCTTTTGTGCATGTTCCAAGTAAAAGCTACATTTTTGTTCCACACAAATATGGAAATACTTATTTAACAGGTTTTTAAATCATAGAATCATAGAGTAGTTAGGGTTGGAAAGGACCTCACCAACTTCAAACTAGCAAGCTATCAACAGTTACAATAAACCTAAGTTTATTGTAAGAATCTATATATATATTCTACTCAAGAATCTATATATTTGCACCGGTTTATGAAGGGATCCAGTTATTCACCAGCCCACAGGTCCCCAAAGCCTCCACCTGCCTCGTGGCCAGTCAGGTCAAACACACAAACAGCTTCTGCACTGTTATTTGTGTCAGTCAGTGCTGGCTGTACAGACTCATGCAGTTCATGTGCTTGCCTGACAAACTGCATTGCCAGAGCAGGTTACACAAGCACACCTCGAAAGCCACATTCTTTGCACAGATGGGGAACAAGATAAACACATCCTGAACATCGGGACTATGAACAGTAGCACTAGAGTCACCTGAATCTGAATTGTTGATGGCTCGGCAGGTTCTTTGAACACCATCCAGAGAGCCAGGGCTATAACAGAGCATACAGTGGCAGTTACAGTACTGCGTGTTCAGCAAGCGCCTTCCTGCAGTGCAGATCAGGACAGTTTGACACGTTACTGAAGCTCCTGCCAGTTTTTATAGGTTCCCTTACGCAATCTGAACTGACAATAAAAGCGTTCTTCCTCTTCCCAGGCCACAGGCTCAAACCACTTCAAACTTAGGGCAAACATTTCTGTTTGGTTATACTTACGATCACCCGACCGAAGGCACCAATGCCTGCAAGTCTGGAATCTCACCAGCTGCAGGCAGCCAACTGTCACACCTTGTCCTAACCCTTGGCACAGCATTAGAGGCACTTGCACTAGTGCGAGTGCTGGAGCTTATGCAGAATTATGCATAAACTAACGCAGAATTGATCACATTTACATAGTGAGTATTCATCAATTCATAGTATCTAGGAGTGCTTTACTATCAGAGTATTTGAATATAAAGCACAATAACCCAGTTAGAATGATGGAATGATGAATGATGGAATGGTTTGTGTTGCTTAAGCTGCTGTAGCAATTGCAGAACCAATGAAGATTGCAGTATCAGGTTCCCCTCAAACCCAGCTCCTAGCAGCTTCGGTCTACTGTGGTTAAAGCCATTAGTTGAGCTCCTTTACCAAAACCTCTATAATACCACTCATTTACTGTCACCGGATGTTATTAACTGTTGCTCAGGACCCCTGAGGATGCATTTTTCCTTTGTTAAATACACTAAATAGCATTCTAGACACCCCTTCTGGAAGCTGAGGTTGACCTGAGTTCCTGCTTGGTGAGGCAACGCTGTGATTCACAAACCCGCAGCAGCTCAGCTAAAGCCTACCCTGCAGGGCCAGAGCCTTATGCCATCAAATCTCTCCAAACGTGGTTGATGAACCTGGGAACCTCCAATGCTACATCTCCATTTGCAATGGGTTTCACTGAAATAGTCACACAAGTTTGCTGGGCTGTAAAGCATCAGGTTTTGACATAGACCGAAGGCGAAGTGCTACCTGAAGTGTTTGTGAGAACGAACTGAGGATCAGTCTTACTTTACCAAGAGAGGGAACTGGAGCTGCAGGTGTCTGTGCAGCTGAAAGGTCAGCTGGAAGCACAGACTGCCACTAACTAATGAGCCTTGTCACATGCAGACCTTTTATGTGATGCCTGTAATGGATGGGTCCTTGACTCCAGACAAAACATGATCTGCTAAGCCAGTGCTCTGCTGCTCAGCCTGAGAAACCAGACTCCTGACCTTCATTTATCTACTTGATGTTACTCCTGATGATGCTTCTTTCTTTCGAGACCAGAAGAAACTTGCTACCATGCAAATGTGTGTTCCCAAACATCTCCATCCCTGTATCCTGAATGCGGGGATCCTGTCAATCCACAACAAGCATGTTGTGGCAACCCTGATAATGAAGAGCTCCAAACCAACCAAAGCAGTAACAAATTTTTAATGCTGCTATGAATCACTTTCAAATGAAGCATGTCAGTGCCTTATGTGGAAAACTAAAATGATGCAAAGAGGACTCGGGAGCTGGCAATATTTCATAGGGTATTTTTACACTCATCCCACACGGAACTGGCTTTATTTCTTAGCTGCACATGCAGGGTTTTACCCCTCAGTCTTGCTGGTGTCTCATGTTGGCATCAGCAGGAGCCTTCATCAAACATATTTGTCTTTATACTGATACTTTTACAGAACTGGGCTGCTACCACTCAAGGAAATAGCTGTTTCAGGGGACTTCAAGTGGTTCCTCACTGTAAGTCATTCCCCGAGAAGATTAAGAAAAGCTTAAATCTGGCAGCATGACTGCTTTGCCTGTGAGAAGAAAGGAGTATTTCCTACCCAATGTGACAGAAGAAAACTAACACACATTTGGGTTTTAATCAGAAACAGAAAGTCATTAAATATAAATCCAAACTTTGGCTGTCTTCTGCAGGGAAGAGACAGCTCAGGGTAACCTCTGAAGAACTACTGTTGCTGACAGAGCGGGACTGTAAAGCATGCAGAAGAACAGCAGCAATGTCTATTTCCTCTGACAAGGAAGCTATGAAATGTTCCCTTGCGGAAGCACGGGTATGATGTGTGTGGAAGATCCTGGGGCAGGGAACATCGGAGAATTCCTACTTTTGTTTTCCAAGAGAAGTTAAAGCTTGAAGGGAAAGCAGATCTAGAGCAGCTTCCAAGTTCTGTCGGGTCAAAGCTTCCAGAGGCTGCTGACCCTTTCATTTGAGCAATGCTCAACTTGTGCAAAGCTGTTCGTGCCAAGCAGGGGGAGTTGTGCAAAGCAGGAGGAGTCAGGGCGCAGATGCCGAGTGCTCCTCTCTTGCGTGCTGTTACTTGTCAACAGAGGAGTATCTATATGGCTAAAGGGCAACAGCTTGGTTATTAGTCAATCTAAAGGAGCAGGCTTGTAGTAACAGCCGATGTTTTGTAACTATTACCAAGTAGGAATTAAAAATGTGGTTATAAATGCCTGACAGCTGAAGTGACTTGTTGGCTTTACGATATTGACTGCTTGATATTACGCACAATCCGATGCCTCCAGAAACAGATAGCGGCATTGAGCTTTTACTTGTCCAAGTCTTATCAGATGCATTGATTCTTCCATCCTATCCCACCTTTATGTGCTTCTGCTCCTGTTTCAGCTGGAACTGGAAATTTAACCAGAGGTTTGTCCCCTTTTTTCCTGCAGAAGCTGTTCAGCTTTTAAGTGCCATGGGAGAAAATAGCGTAAGCTACAACAGAGCATTGCCTGAAGCTTTCCCTCGTATTTTGAGGAAGCAAGGTGTTTGCTTAGCTGACAATGAAGCTGGGCTCTCCAAAAGCCAAAGTAGCACTTCAGGTGGTAATGGCAACCTCATAAAAACTGGCTCTTAACTATTTCTAGGCTGGAAAAAAAAAACCAGAATGGAAAGAACATCTTCTACTAGAAAGGGACTGAGTTGGTGTTTCAATCTGAGCTTTTGTCTAAGCATGCACAGAAGTTAAACTGGACAAAGAATATGAATAAAACCTAAAACTGGACTTGAGGGGGTGCCAATAAAACTAGTCACTAACTAAAGACTACTTGCCTGCTTCCATCAAACAGAGCCAGATCCATGCTGTGCCTCTGTGGCAGAGGTTGCTGGTTGCAGTCAGTGTGTGTTTTACCCCAGTGGCAGCAGTATTCCTGGAACACATGAGCTGGTGTAACAAGTTTACCCTACTTGGACTCAGCAGCATAAACCTTTAGAACCCTTTTGTAATCCTGGCCGTGCAGCCATACCCTTTATGGCTGACCTGGCCAGGTTCCTTGCCAAAATGGGTGTGAGTGCAGCTCCTCAAGGGTTAACCTGCGAGTTCCTTGCAGTACTTTGAATAGTTTCCTTGGCAGAAGTGACTATCAGTACACCCGGCTTGGAAGTGTTGATTTAACCACAGGACTGCTATCCTGAAGTTTCTAAAGGCCTAGCCTCCCGTCTCACACTCTCTGATCCTCACATAAAGGTACGCTTCCCTGTGAGCCAGCTGAGAACTAAGCCCCAGCACTGCTTTGTAGAGGCACTGTGTGTTCATGGCTAAGGATCAGCACTCACTCCGCTCTCAGTCTCCAAGGATCTCAACTCAACTTTTCAGCTCTTAGCTGCAGATCTGCAGTCGGAGGGAAGGTCAGTGTGGGAAACTGGATTCTCACAAGGGAAAGCCAACATGAACATCTCACTCTAATGAATAGAATAACAGCTTTAAGTAAGTGTTTCTCAATTATCAGTACTAATCTTTGAAGCAAAGCTGAGTAACTGAGGCTTCTTTACTCCATAGTCTCGAAATGACCTGCAGCTGGGGAAATGCATTGGGCCATCATCATTCTCATGCTCACAGTTTATGGACAGCAAGACAGAGCCATACTCTGTTCTGCTTACATGATGAGCCATTACCACCACCTCTTTGTGTGGGCTTGTACTTGCCAGTACTCTTCCACAGCAGCTTCCTTTTCTTTTGCCTGCAAAGAGCTCTTTCTGCACTGGTGTCAATATACCACTTGTGGATAGGCTGAGGCACAGCTCCAAGTGCCATAACACAGAACAGAGCCAAATTCACGCCAAATTCCTGTTCTGCTCTGGGAATCAGTTCAGCATGGGACCAGGCTTTATTCAAGTCTTGATTGCTTGCACTAAACTGGTCTGAAGTGTAACTGTGAACAGTTGAGCTGTTTAGCTGGAGTGCTTAGTACAGAGCACTACAAACTTTATAGCAACTCTCACACTTCATGTTTTGTTCTTTCCCTCCACAGAGGGAAAATGTACAGATGTATGTTTTCTCTCTTTTTTTGGCATTAAGATAACAGAATCAAGCAGTCTGTAGACTGTGCAGGAAAAGAATAAGTAACAAGGGTCTGTAGGGACAGGCCAAGGGGAATGGCTTTAACCTGCCAGAGGGGAGATTGAGATGAGCTCGAAGGCAGAAGCTCTTCCCTGTGAGGGTGCTGAGGCACTGGCACAGACTTTTCCCAGAGAAGCTGTGGCTGCCCCATCCCTGGCAGTGTTCAAGGCCAGGTTGGACACAGGGGCTTGGAGCAACCTGCTCTAGTGGAAGGTGTCCCTGCCCATGGCAGGGGTTGGAACTGGGTGAGCTTCAAGGTCCCTTCAACCCAAACCAGGCTGGGATTCTGTGATTCTACAATATGCTGGTACTGAAAGCTGCTCTAGAAAGGCACCATGACACTCAGGCAATGCTTGATCTCAAGGCCTTCCTCTAAGTCAAACCGCACTGAAAATCCTAAAAAACCCCAAAGCCTGCACAAGGCACATACAAGTAGGGGCTAAAACCAGAATTAAGATGGAAGAATCAAGTTTTGCTTATTCACAAATACAACCCAGGCCAAATCCTCCATTTTCCTCATTTCTCACTTGCTCTCCTCCCTCCCCACTTGCCCCATCCCTGAAGTGCATTATCAGACTCCAAATAGCTCTGAATAACATAACCCATCATATCAAGTGAGCTGCAGCTGCCACTTGCAGGCTGGTGTGGTGCATTCCAGCAGCAGCAACGCAGCCAGATCCACAGCAAGAACCCCAACCAACTGCAGGGAAGGATTACAGCTTCTCCAGGCACAACTTCCTGCAGAAGGATGCTTGCAAATCCAAAGGAAAGGTTCCTGTCCCAGCACCGTGGCAGAGGCAACAAACAGGGAGGCTCTGCATGGCCGGAAACCCCAGAGAATCCATCTGGGCGTAAGCTCATCTTTATTCCCATCCCCAGCCAGCAATGGGATTTTCATTCCCCGATGGCCAGCAGGCTGCTGCACCTCACCGGTGCACAGGCAGGCTTTCTGCTGCTATTATAAACCAAATTACCTCATGCATGAATGGCCTTAATATCACTTCCCACTCCAAGCTGTTCTGCTGGGCTGACATATGTACCCTTGTTCACCCTGCACTGCAAAAGACATATTTGCTTCAGAAAGCTCTGATCAGATAAAGCTGGAAATGGATGAAAAAATAACACACACGACATTAGCATTGATATATTCCCCATTATTCCATGCCATGGAAACCCCTGGTTTGATGCTCAGTGTAAATAGAGGGTTACTGGGCAAGGAATAGGGCTTTAACATCTCTCTTTTCCTTGTCCATCCCACCCTCACATAGCATGTGTTCCTCTACCTGTTAGGGTTGTATAGCTCTTTCTCATGAAGACAGTTATATCTAAAGGAACACATTTTAAGCTGAGCAGGACTGGATGCCTCAACTAGTAAATAACCATGTCAAAAAAGCACCAGCTACTGAAATGAGAATATTATAAATAGAAATATCCCCTATAAGCGGCTTGTGACTAAGCTCACTTTTGAGCTAATAACTTCCCATGGAGATGAACTCTGCAGGAAAGCTCACAGAGCTATAAATACTCAGAATTCATTAACAGATCTTTTTGTTGCAGGAATTCTTTTCCGGCTGTGCATCATGACACTGGTGCTCCCAACCCATTCTCCTTTCAAAAGCTGCAATTGTTTAACCTCCAGATCCGGCTGCTCCCAGCAATCCACTGGAAGAAAACATTGGGGCAGTTTGGAATATTAAAACCTTACTCTAGTGCCCAAATAGAAATGGAAGAAAGTACCACAAGGAACATATGCTACTGGTGAGCATGGCTGAAGTTCCACACTCTTCCTAAGTTTTAACATTTTGCTGATTTACCACTGAAGAAGAAAGAACAGAATTTAAGGACCTGTGATTTTGCTCTATGGGTACAGAGGTAATGAGAATCATGGGTTTACACTGAATTTCTGCATCTACTGCCCGCCCAGATCCATTTCCCAGCACTGTTCTGCTGGAGTCTGAATGCTGACCAATGGGGCTCACTGGAGTGGCAGATCCTACACTGAGATGGTTTTGCTTCCCTGTGGATACCCAGCACCAGAGCTGCACATCAACATCGTCCTTTTTAAAAGGCACTTGGGAATCACCACAGTATTTGCATCAAAAGACTCTCTTCCTGGATGGTGTTCCCTTGCATGCACACAGTGATGATGCTCCCTTGAGCAAGAGTTTAGTTTATGCGATGCCAGCTTAAATCCTTTCATTTTTACATAGGCACAACCCAAAAGAGCCTGAGATTTATTTTCTTACATTGCAAGCTAAAAGCAGAGCAGGCCACTATCTTTTCCCTGTCTAACCACTATTCAAAGTCCCACCTCCAACTGGACAGCTACACCTAGCAGTATTTTGTGTTCATGCTTATCCCTTTAATTCACTTCCTGAGGGTTGGCACTGAGACCCAGTCCTGTTGCTCCTGTTGCCACACAGGTATTAGTCAAGAGCCTCTGCACAGGGATTGTGGTGTAATATTAATGAGCACTTCAGCATTCAAGTATAAAATCGGGAGCTTCACGGTCACTTGCCAGCAGGGCAAATTCTGCTCTTGCTTCACCCCGAAGAACAATGCTGGTCCAGGGGGAGGGCCAGAGCTGAACCCAGTGCTCAGCTATGCAAGCCAAACTCCAAGTGAGTCTTCTGGCATCCTAATATTTGCCCTTTTGCTGCACAGCAAAATGTTTTCTACAGCTGTCTGCTCCAGACAAGCCTAGCAGCTGGGGCTTGGTCATTTTCTTAGCTCAAGGAAACAACCTCGACTCTGTCTTGTCCCGGACTCTGCTTCTGGTCAGTTGGACTTTTTCCAGCCAGCTCCATCTGTGACTTCTAAATTCTAGTTCAGAAATGCCTGTGCCCTGGAATGTGAATTTGATCGCTTTATAGTTTGAGTAGGCAGCACCTCAGTACAGTCTACTAGCACCTAACCAGAAGGACAAACTTCCAGGTAGCAGGCTAATTTTCAGGCATCTTCAATCCTATTAAACAGGGCACATGCTGTAAGATGAGCTTGAATACAGGAATACCCAGAGCGTCAATGCATTAGCCAGTCCCAAGGCTGACAACCAGGAGCATACTGCAGTGCTGCAGAACAGTAAATCACAGCTGGGAGAGTCAGCACACGCCGTAAGCTACTGCTTTGTTCAGCTATTACCCACCAAGGAAAGAGCATAATTATTTCTCCATGCTTCCATGAAGAGGAGGCCAGATTCTTCAACCTTATCTAATGTCTCATGCCTCTAATGTAACATACAGACTACCAGGCCTTTAAGGCCTTTACCTTTCATATATGTAAGTTATTTCAGGATTGTAAGTGGTGAGTACTGCCCATGTTTGCATATCATTGTGTATGTGAGCACAACAGAGAACTCACGAGGTACGGTTTACCCTGTACTCTCACTTTGCTCTGCAGAGGACCATCTACTCATCTAATTGCAAAGTGCCTTCCTCCTGCTGTCACAGTTCTCCTCGCTGCCCCAGAGGGGTTACACATGGCACGTTGCTCTGCTCCAGTAGCTGTTACGGCCCCATGGATGTTTCCCTGTTGGCTGGGGCTCCTGTGCGACAGCTCCTTCACCCCGCACATCCCGCCGTGGTTTGTAGTCTCCTGCCATTAGCCAGGCTTGTAGCGGTTGTGCACAGGACAGGTACCTTGGTGGCTGCATTGGCTACAGCTTGTCCTCCAGCCTCTAACCTGCCCTGTCACCTTTGAATACAACCAGCTTTTCCTCCTCCTCCAGGAGCAATAAAGGTCTGTGCATACAGTGTGCTATTGGAAGTGCTGATTTTCAACGCTACTCTGGATCTTCTCTACCAAATTACCTCTGGTTCATCTGCCTCTTCATGGCACCTACAATTATATTTATATTCGTTTTATAGCCTCTCCTCATCAGCATCCTATTGGTGGTGTAACACACACGATTATCCTGATGTCTTGTGGTGATTCTTCCAGCAAATGGAACTTCAGTAAACCACGGCGAGTTTGGAGGTGCTACAGGTTAATGTGGACCACACAATCCCTCCTCACATGATGTACCGTGTTGTTTGCGTCATTCTACCTGCCTAGCACACAAACTGCAGTTCAAAACATAGTGGGGGACAGCAGAGAGTTGATTGTCTCTGCTTCTAAAGACTTTGTTTTGCCCCTAACATCTCAAGTGCAGTTCTGGGCACTTGCAAGACCAGCTGCAGCATCAGGTCATCTTTAGGAGCAATGCAAAGTATTCATCAAACTAACCTCCTGCCACTGGCTCTGGGTAAAGCCCGTGGTGCAATTCCTGCTCGCTGGTTCAGAAGGAGGAGGGTGTGCGTTAGCCCAGCTCACTCGTATTTCCCTTCCACCATTCCCCTCTGTTCTCTATTCTTTTTGGCCTTCGGCTGAAGTGATTAAGGTGTCATTACTTGAATACTGGTTTTAATAACCATTTCTACCACTTCCAATAGCTCTTCAGCTCAGAGCCAGCGCCTAAACCAGCTATTGGCAACCTTGCTGTGTTGAATTCAATTTGTCTGTGCCTTTCAGAGGCTCACGATTTCACTTCTCAAATCATGCTTGGCACCGCGGATAAGACGATGTTACAGACATTTCTCCTGGAAGGTTTCAGCTCAACAAAAGCCGCAGTTCTATCCATCACTAATCATGTTTTTTGAAAGCTATCTTTCAGGAGCTGGAAGCTGCTCTTTGAATTATCTTTTTTACAGCATGAAGTTAATGAAAGTCCAAAATGTTCCCACTCATTTCATTATAGGAGATTGGATTTACATTCCATTTAGCTGAATCATAACTAAGCCTTACACCCACACTGGGCACGCAGCCCGCAAAATTTACATGTGTGGTGGTAAAAGGGGAAAAAAGCTTTGCCAGACAAGTTTCCCAATACATTTATCATAATCTCTTCCCCACGCGTCCAGTTTTGACTATGGCATGCTAAAGGTAAAGGCTAGTTTAGAATTACATCTCACAAAGCCACAGATTAATCCAGTCAAACTCAGCTTTTCCATCATGATTGCTATGCGTTTCCAGGAAAACAGGCATCTTTCAACCAAGTATGGAAACACTTTGCGAAAATCACAGAATCCCAGCCTGGTTTGTGTTGGAAGGGACCTTAAAGCTCATCCAGCTCCAACCCCCTGCCACGGGCAGGGACACCTTCCACTAGAGCAGGTTGCTCCAAGCCCCTGTGTCCAACCTGGCCTTGAACACTGCCAGGGATGGGGCAGCCACAGCTTCTCTGGGAAAAGTCTGTGCCAGCGCCTCAGCACCCTCACAGGGAAGAGCTTCTGCCTCAGAGCTCATCTCAATCTCCCCTCTGGCAGGTTCAAGCCATTCCCCTTGTCCTGTCCCTACAGGCCCTTGTCCAAAGCCCCTCTCCAGGTTTCCTGGAGCCCCTTTAGGCACTGGAGCTGCTCTAAGGTCTCCCCTTCAGGAGCCTTCTCTTCTCCAGGCTGCCCCAGCCCAGCTCTCTCAGCCTGGCTCCAGAGCAGAGCTGCTCCAGCCCTCTGAAAAAATGGTCATCTAACTCTGCATGCATTTATACATTTAATTCTCCTCCAGTGACAATCATTCCAATAGGGCAGTGATTACTTAGCTGTAGTTTTCCTACCCAGCTGGAGTAGCTGTGATTCACAGCTCTGCACACAGCATCTCAGGTCCAGTATTAAAGAGGCAATAGTTTTCTCCAAATCCCGTGCAGCAAAGGCCCTCAAACATCCTACAAAAACAGTTGTTTGATAGCACGGCTTATGTTATTTATCTCTGGCCTCTGACTAAAATCCATATATGCCTAACGTGCAAGAGTTAGGAGACGAAAGTGTCAGGAAGATGCTAAGAATGAATTTTATCTGCACTGTTTGCTGTACAGGTAATCAGAACTGCTGGCTTAAACAACTGCAACGTAATCAAGACAAAAGTGAACTCATTGGGAAGTCTGAAACAATGCCCTTTTCCAGCTAGGAATCTGAGGATACCAAAATCATTAGTGTATGGAGAGCCCACCCAAAGCAGACATTTGGGCAAGTTACCTGCTTTGTATTTGGACCTGCTGCTGGCTGAGGAAGCATTTCCAGAGCTCCTTCCATACTAATTCAATGCTATAGTCTTCTCCTTAACCAAAACCCTCCTCTCTGTATTATCTATCCCCTCTACCTGCAGGCTCCTCACAGCTTAGAAAAAGTCTTTCTGTATGCTCTGTACAAATATAGATAGATCACAGCCACCTGGTAAAACAGGCATATCTGAGTGAGCCAGTTTTGAGATGTACCAGCTCCAGTACAGCCTAAGAGAAATCTTTCACAATATCTCTGGATGTTTTATTCATCCTGTTGCATCACAGAAATATTGATGCCAATTTGTGGAGCTTGAGAATCCCTTAACTTAGTTTGGAAAATTACAATTCTTGAAAATATGTATCAGGGAAGGATTTCAATCTGTCAGTCTCTGAGCTCAGTCATGCGAAGGCTAAAGCAGATAGATGGGAAAACTTGTCAGGAAAATAGGCTGGATTTGTAGGGACTCTCAAGGAAGAAGCTCTTCCCTGTGAGGGTGCTGAGGCGCTGGCACAGGGTGCCCAGAGCAGCTGTGGCTGCCCCATCCCTGGCAGTGTTCAAGGCCAGGTTGGACACAGGGGCTTGGAGCAACCTGCTCTAGTGGAAGGTGTCCCTGCCCGTGGCAGGGGTTGGAACTGGAGGAGCTTTAAGGTCCTTTCCAACACAAACCATTCTATGATGCTATGATTTACAGGTCTGGATTAGAAACAGGTGCTTGTCACACATTACGTTGCACCCGATACTTAAACCACAACAGGTCAAACTTTCCTATTTCCTTGCTAGTTTAGCAACACCCCCAAGGAAACAGAAGAATGACCTACACCAAGGGCAGGATCAAACGAGAGCATGAAGCCATCCGCAGTTCATGGCTCCTAAAAGTATCCTCTATCTTCCCAAGTTAACAACGAGCGCATTAAATAGCTGCAAGAGTCAGCTGTCAACCACGGTTAGAACTGGGCATGAATGTTATCTTCTCCAGTGGCTTTCAGTCCTTACTGATAATTACCTCCACCTCCCCCATTAGCATTGTATTTTGGAATAGCATCTTCCCCTTCTGCTGTGCAACAAGGCTTTCCACACCCAGCTCTGCTAACCCCCTGCAGTCCGGGCTTGCTCTCTGGACCACTTCTTATTTACAAGCTGCTGATGCCTCGTGGAGAGGTTACTAAAGGCCATCTGCCTACAGAATTCTTGTTTATATTCCTCTCGTTTTATCCTTAGGAAAAACAGTTGCATAAAGGCAGAGGTATTTAAAGCCTGACCCATCCTCCCTCATCCTGCTGGAAGCTCTAATCTGTCTGTGCTATCTCAACTGATATTTGTGTAAGTGATTATGTCGGCCAAACAAGGGATTATGAGTCTGGTTTGGGGAGAGAGCAGCATGAACAGAGGACGTCTGAAGGAACAAGCTTTGTTTTGTTCCAAGTAAGATTCCTTCAACTAAAGGGAGAGAGAAGAAATGCATCCTGCATAAAGGGCAATTGTTTCCCAATGGAACATTTTGTGTTTTTCCATTAAGCATGAGCTGCTCTGGCTGTTATGGAATATTTTATTAACAGGTCTGTTAATGCAACTCCAGCTCCAGCACTGCCTGCATGAGGAAAACAAAGCCAGCACAAGCCATCCTTTTGTCTTTTGATTTTCTCCTTTCTCACACGGAGGATGAATCAGAACATTATCTTTCCCTTTTTCTGGATATTGGATGAATATTCCTGTGTCTCTTGCATAAAAGACAATTCCTCATATGAACTTCTCTGTTTCTTCATGCAAATAAAGGGTGGGATGTGCCAGACTTGGCTTCCTGGGCATTGACCCAAGGAATACATATTGGTCCATGCCACAACCTTTGCTCACACAGCTTTAAAGTCTTCAGAAGACCAGACGGAATCAGGGAAACAACTACCCGAGATGTCTCACAGGATATTTAAGATGCAAGATAAACAAGCTCTGCACTTTTTACCTGAGGGGCTGGCCAACTGAAGAGAGCTATCGTCACCCATGGCATGTTTGAAACCATTCAGTACGAGCGAGGACAAGCCATGTTCTTCAGATAGCCAAGAACACCGAGTTACTTTTGGGCTGCACAACCCCAGCATGTTGTCTGCATCCACAACTATTCACAGTGTGCCAGGCCTCTGAAGACAGTAAATAGGATCATACATCTCTGCCCAAGGACCAGCGTTCTCTTCCTATGAAGTGGGAAGGATAAGGAACATCCTAGTCATCTATAACATCCCATGGAGCATTTATGGTATTTTCCAACACAGGAGGTTGAAGGCATCACAAGGAAACAGCTTTGCATCTAAATGTTGTGAGTAACAGAAGTTTAGAGGTCTTCAAGAAAGACGAGGGACAAATTGATAGAAGAGAATTAAAACATGAAGGGTTACTAAATACAGCCCCATATGTACGGTTCAGGAAGCCCCAGCTGCCACAGGCAACTGCAGGTGAGGAATATGACAACCACAGCTTATTCCAGGGCAGAAGGGACCTTCGGATGCCACCTGGACCAAGGACCCTCCAGCCTTGCCCAAGACCAGGCTAATCTCACGTTTGGATCAGACTGCCCAGGACTTTATCTAGTTTCAATTCTGAATATCTCCAGGGATGGAAATTTCACAGCCTCTCTCAGAAACCCATTTGAGGCTTTGACTGCTCTCTTTATGAAGAACTTGCTTCTTTTTCTTATCCTTACATTCTGCTTGAAAATCTCCAGCTGGCCAATGTCTCATGGAGATGTACAACTCTTGATTTAACCAGTGGGTCACCCTTATGTTCCTCTCTGGGAATTGCTAAGATACCACACCATTTTAGTGAGGCACCTCTGTTTCCTCCCAGGAAAGAGATAATAGGGGCTGTGGTCAATTCAGATTTGACTTACGTAGTAATGCCAGAAGATTTCATCTGGAGTCTTTTAATGCACCGTGTATACTGGCACAGTGTTCTGGATACTTGCTGCACCAACCAGTGAAACGAGAGACTTTGGAGTCTAAATTTGTTAATAAGTGAGGTGCTGCAAGTTATTCTGACAAGCCAAGGTGGAATTCCTACTTAGAAAAGCACTTCACTCGAGGTTCACATTACATGATAGCTGGTACCATAAGTATTGGAGAATTAAAGCTATGTTTTAGAAGTAATGATTTTTTACCTTGAATGTTAATTACTCCAATTACAGACATTGGAGCTCCAAGCTAACAGCAGAGTCTGTCTCTACCAGAAGTTCATTGCAAACTCGTATTTTCTATCTAGAGTTACCTGCTGGCATTGCAACCCCATTGCTTGGGGCACTATCACAGCCTCCAAAGTATCAGCTATGGCTACAAAACCTATTTTTCACGTACAACAACAGGCTGGGCAGAGACTGGATGGAGCAGCCCTGAGGAGAAGGGACTTGGGGTGTTGGGTGAGGAGAAGCTCCCCAGGACCCGGCTTCAGTGTGTGCTTGAGCCCAGAACCCCCCCGTGTGCTGGGCTGCACCCCCAGAGCGTGAGCAGCAGGTCAGGGAGGGGATCCTGCCCCTCTGCTGTGCTCTGGGGAGACCTTAGGGCAGCTCCAGTGCCTAAAGGGGCTCCAGGAAACCTGGAGAGGGGCTTTGGACAAGGGCCTGTAGGGACAGGACAAGGGGAATGGCTTGAACCTGCCAGAGGGGAGATTGAGATGAGCTCTGAGGCAGAAGCTCTTCCCTGTGAGGGTGCTGAGGCGCTGGCACAGACTTTTCCCAGAGAAGCTGTGGCTGCCCCATCCCTGGCAGTGTTCAAGGCCAGGTTGGACACAGGGGCTTGGAGCAACCTGCTCTAGTGGAAGGTGTCCCTGCCTGTGGCAGGGGTTGGGACTGGATGAGCTTTAAGGTCCCTTCAACCCAAACCAGGCTGGGATTCAGTGATTCTATATTTCATAGTTTTCAATCTACAGCTCTGGGTCAGAGGGGAGAGTACCCAAGAGTCCATTTCTCAGCTCTGCAAATGGACTGATTTAGGTCTATTTAAAGACCTGCCCTGATTCTAAGAGGGATCAAACCCATTTCAGGTTTAACATTGCTGGAACTAAAGTACTACTGGTACACAGTATAGCTACTAAAAGGGGCTATGCCTTGTTTTTGTTGATAACTTAGACTGGTACGTTACATGTGACATTGTGCTAGTGACTGGGTCTGTCCCATGCACAACCTGATGGATTCACAGACGGGCACATTCCGCAGAACAGAAGCATAGAACCATGGTTTGTGTTGGAAGGACCTTAAAGCTCACTCAGTTCCAAGCCCTGCCATGGGCAGGGACACCTTCCACTAGAGCAGGTTGCTCCAAGCCCCTGTGTCCAACCTGGCCTTGAACACTGCCAGGGATGGGGCATTTAAGTGCCCATGAGAACTTCCCATTTAGCTCATCCCATGTGAGAGGGAAGGAAACTTTGCAATGTGTTATATTTTTAAGCGTGAAAGAAGCATAACCACTGCAGAGAACTAATCAGACCATCCTATCGAAACAGATAAGAAGGAAAATTATTGATACTGTTTGGTGAGATACACTTTTAAGTTCCTTCTGAGTCCAAAATTTCACAGCTGGAATGCAAGAAAATTGCTTGAGAGTAGTTGATCTCACTTTTAGATGGCAATGGCATGCTGAGGGAGGTCAGATTCCTCACCATTTTTATAGCACCAGGGTCCCATAATCTTTTGCTGAGGTTGGAGGTGTTATTTAACAGGGCTGTGCCTTGCTGTTGATATCAAGGACAAAAGCAGAATGCCACAGCACAGTGCAAGGCAAGTGAGGCTTTATTTCTGCAGCAATATTTTATACAATCTGCAGGTATTAAAAAATCTAGTGTCAACCAAGGAATTATAAAGGTTGTCTTTTACAGTGCTGGGCTGCCAAAAAAATAAGGCTCACCCTTAACAAGCCTGAATAATTAATTTCTTCTCTGTATTTCTAATAGGATGTTGCTAGCCTCAGATACACAGTGCTCTGTATTTCAGTTAGAAGGATGAAACATGAAAGTCATGGCAAGCTATTGCCCAAATCCATTGTATCAGTCACAACTGATACCTAACTGTAAGTAAAATCAGGCTAATGGGAGTGGAACCAGTGGTGCTATTACTGTCATGTTCAGTATGTGCTGTCCCCCTCTGGCTTGATCCGCTCTGGGTTTCTTCTGGTTTTTAATCTATCAGCAGCACACTGATCTCCAGGAAGCTGCACAGTTGTTGCCTTCAGCTAGATACACACTTCAGGAGCTGTGTCACCTCAGAGCTGACAGTGTCTCTGCTTCCGAGAAGCCACCTGGAATATCGAGCTTCCCGTGCTCATGCAACAGGCATCCAGCTCAACTCTAGAGAGCTGCTTCTTATTTGCAGCGAATGCAGCACTGAGCATGGAGCACAGACCTTGATTCTTTCCCCACAAGCAAGTATTCAGATTCATTTTTCAGAGTGACAAATAGTTTGTCTCCCAGAGCATCCATGGCACTGCAATTAAAAGGACAAGGGCAGTAGCCATGCTGTCCCCAAACCAAATTACAAGTGTCTGAGCTGCACTATTAGAAAACTGAGCAAGCCATTAGCACCAGAGATGAAACACACTGCAGCTGTGGAGAAAAGCATCCAAAAGTGCATATTTGCCCAGAGATTTGAGATTTTGCCTTGTGCAAAGCACCCGGTGTCAGCATAATCCACCTAAACCCAGTTACGTGATTGAGCTCTCCACTGGAAATATCAACCTTCCACCACAAAGTACTAACTCAGTGCCTGAGGATCTGATCTAATGAATTCCCAGGCACTGCTACACCACTGCATTTCCTCTCTTTTAGACTTTCCCATGTTCTTGATTCCATAGGATTTCTCTAAGAAGCTTGTGTCACACTTCAGTCTCACAGAATTGCAACAGAATAACTCATTATCGGCCAGATCCAACCTTCCAGATAAGGTTAATGCCAAGG
Organism: Strigops habroptila; assembly: GCF_004027225.2. Taxonomy (NCBI): domain Eukaryota; kingdom Metazoa; phylum Chordata; class Aves; order Psittaciformes; family Psittacidae; genus Strigops; species Strigops habroptila. The sequence continues at coordinate 5,893,653 of NC_044281.2, forward strand.
CAATATAAAGGCTTCTTTAGCAGACAGTTGCTGTTGAAGGGTCTTGGCTCTAATCAAGGCTCAAATCAGTTCTTGCTTTTAAGAGCCAATTAGTTTTATTGCAGAACAAATGCTTTCTTCATCTTTGAGCTCAACCAACCATATGACAGGGAGGAGACAGTGGAGCAGAGGCCAGTGAAGATAATTTGGACACCACAGTTGATCATATTGTGGAAAAATACAGAAATAGGTTTGACCAAGTACAGTGCAAGGAGTGGAATGTAAGGTATCCACCCAGTTGTAAGACAAGCATTACGTTGCCACATGGCTACTGGGCTGTGACTTCCTAGCATGTCTGATGAAGCCGGTTCATAGGGAAAGGCAATATCTTAACACCATATTTAATTAGTTGGAAAAGAGGGATGCAAAACTTTTGCCTGCCAAGGCGGGAGAGAAGCCTGCAGGGAACACTAAGAGACAGGCTGGCAAAGCACAGGGAGGAACTTGTTTGGCCTTGTGCTGCACCATATGCTCAGCCTCCCAGAATAACCCAAAATCAGCTGCTCCTTTTTAGCCAGTCGTGTTCCCTCAAGCCACATTTCAAATGTCACTCCCACCAGCTTTCCAAGAGGAACAGAGACACTCTCATGTAATTGCAGATCCCAGGCTTTGTACAGCAACCTAGCATTATGCAACTTTATATCTCACAGGCTGGATGCAATAAATCAAGCGCTTCAGTTATCACAAGATTCAATTTGGTAATTACACTAGATGCAGTTGGAAAGATTTGAGCCGATAGGATTGTGGTTTTCCACTCCACATATCACAGTCAGGAATGCAGAGGAAGCCTTTAGTGAATGCTCAGGACTGACAAATATTAGCATTTAGTTTGTGTTAAAAACTAAAACTAAACAAATAAATAAACAACTTCTATCTAAAAGATGCTCTTTTATATTCCTGAAATAACCTGATGCCCAAAAGTACGTTCAAGGTTCTCATGGTCCAAGACAGAACTGTACAAAATGCTCCCAATGCAAACCTGCTTCAGCTCCATGAACCTGCAATTGCTATACAAAGTAAACAGTTTACCTCGTCCCTGTTTGCTAATAGCACTTGATATGCAGCAGGGAAAACTGTGGCAGAGACAGTGTATAGACAGTGTACATGCTTTTAAAGAATTCCTTAGACAAAGGGAGAGCAGCAGATTGGAAGATGTACACGTTATCTGGCTGCAACCCTCTCCTGGAGCGCAGAGACGAGGAGGTAATCCCCTATAGCAGTTACCAAGCTATGAGGATGTGCCTCTCTTATTCCCAAGACATTCTGCATCTTGTTTACCACCACGACAAAAAACCCCCTCATCTGTCCTAACTGCCAGTCATGTATAGCAAATGTTGGCCACGACCTAGGGATTACTATGGGAAATACTCTTCCATTACTTGGTTAGAGGCCATTAAGTTCTATTTCCTGTAACATCAGCCAAAAAAGACTTCTGTTATTAGAGGTGATTGAAGCTGTTTCCTGGGAGAGGACATGAAAAGTCTGGTTTTGAAGTGGTTACAACATAAGGTATAAAAATAAATGTATTTTGCACAACTGCCAGGAATTCATAGTTAATGATCTATGGTTTAGCTGTGTTTTTCTGCAGATACACCTACAAGGGTACTTAGTAGATATTTTTATAGGACTAACAGGTACTAACAGAACTGAAATGGCAGTTTCTTACAGCTTTTGTCTAGAGAATATAGCTAGTTGAAGACTTCCTGATATGGCCAATTCAAAGCACGAACATCTGATGGACCAAGTCTTTCCTGCTCTTACCTGATATTTATTCCAGACAAACATACATCCATTCCAGAAACTGCTACGTAGTTAAGACTAAAATATCAGAAGCAGAATCATCCCAATTGGCAGAAAAGTAGAAAATCATAGAATCCCAGCCTGGTTTGTGTTGGAAGGGACCTTAAAGCTCCTCCAGTTCCAACCCCTGCCACGGGCAGGGACACCTTCCACCAGAGCAGGTTGCTCCAAGCCCCTGTGTCCAACCTGGCCTTGAACACTGCCAGGGATGGGGTAATTACACTGGATGATCTTTAAGCTCCCTTCCAACCCAAACCATTCTATGACTCTGTGAAACTAATCTGTAAATAACTTGTCCTACAAATACTTTTCAATCAAAGTTAAAAGTTAAAGCCTCCTTTTTGGGGGTTTGTGGGTTTTTTTCCATTGCAATTCCATCATATCTATCCTTAGCTTTACCCGCTAACTTACCTTAATTACTCTAAGGCCAAACAGGGTTTAAACTCCTAGAGTATGCGAAAGTAGTAGAACAGACTTGTCAGATACTGCCATAACATTCTGCATTCTGCACAGACACAGCAGGACAGCAGAAAAGAGACAAGTATCCTCCCAGCATCGCAGCCAGGACCGAGGCTCAGCCCGATGCCGGTGAGCTCACCCTCTGCCAAGGCAGCATACCTGCAGAGGCACTCCTCATCCAGCACATGGACACACCAGGTTACGTGCTGGCTTCCACAATCCTCATGTGTTCTGCTCTGCCTGCTTCATCCTACATGAAATGATATTTTCTCCAAGTCCATAAACTGAGTCTGCACCTCCTGCAGCTCCCCTGGGCTGTGATGCTGAGATTCATGAGTCGTAAGAAAGTAGCAGCATCTCTGATAATCAATCCTATTAAATAGAAGTATGACACCTGAATACATCTGCTTTTTAAGCTGTAATCAGTAACATCAAAGCCAACCAATGTTTCTAGTACGCCACTATTTCCATATGAAGATGGGCAGTATATGGTTTTTAACGAAGCCTCAAGAGAAAAGCTAAGCAACTCTGAGCACAAGCGAAGAGCAGCACTGCTATTTCACTGCTGCAACTCCTCATCCGTCACGCTGCTCCGCCACCTAAGAGCATTATGCTAGGCCATATCTAAAGTCATAAAATCCTTAATGGAATCATCCCAAAACACATTGTGCCTTCGGAGAGAAAGCCTTTTTCAGCCTAATCAGTTTGGTTTGCTTATTCTTAAATTTAAGTTTCCATAACCCATTTATATTATTTTTCCTTATATATTTGAATCGAGGTGCAAAATACCATGCCCGGAAGTTTGTAAAGCTCGTTGACTTCAAACATTAAGGAAACCTTATTATATAGGAACTAGATGAGCCTTGCTTTCCCCTAACCAATACTAGCATGAGGGGGAGTAGCTGTCTGTTATAGTTCAGTGCACTATTTACAGAGCTCGGAGAAGACATGAACAGTACAATATGCCTACTATGTAATATATTCTTAGACACCTTCTACTACCACTATGAGAATATTCCTGTCATGTATGTGCAGCATTTAATACTGACAGTTTCTCTTAGCCTGACCTAAAAACCAGCATATGAAGCTGAATATTAAGGGGAGTGGGTGTGAAATAGTAACATAAAATATAGGCTGAGATAACTCACAGAATTCATTGTGCTTTGGCATAATGGCGTTTCCCTTTCCCCACATCAGCTCTACACTCATCAGTCAGGGTGGGAGACCGCAAATTTGGAAGAAAGGCTCTTCCAGTGTGAGGGTCACATATGCCTGATGAGATAAAGATACTAAGTGACTTATCTCTGCCTCAAGCCTCTGATATGATGGCTAAAGCTTAGTGATTGCCACAGTGCTCGGAGCAGTATGGGGATACTGCCTTTTAAAAATGGAATGCACCCGGAAGAAACCAGACAGCAACAGACCCAGAGAACTGTGATGCATTTGACTTCCTACATTTGAACTATCATTACCAAAACTATGTAGTAGTTTCAATTATTTATCAGTTTCTATCATTTATCAGAGACAAGAATCTGGCCGGTTGTGCCAAAGCTCATTTCAGACTTCTTCTGAAGCATTTTTTGCTTTTATTTTCCACATTTTCTGGCCTTTTAGTCATTTAATTTCTCAGAAAGCAGCCTGCATCTTTACTGATGATGTAAAAAGTCAGTGGTTGTATTTGCTGGGATAGCATAGGTCAAGCTTCTCATGTGCCTATGGAAATGAAAGCCCCACTGAGAATAGAGGTTAAATCCTCATGACAGCCATATGTTTGTGGGAAATGAATTAGAAGCATTTGAAGAGTGGTGAAAGGGGTTTCACAGGCAGGGTTGTCGACTGTGATGGTCCCATTCAGAGAGGAGTCACTCTCAGACAATTAAAAGGACAATACATGGATTTCAGGGGAAACAGCTGGAAAAGACAGAATTTTGTGCCTCGATTCCCAACTCTACCAAAACTCATTCCAAAAAGAGTCTTTTTACTGCAGGCAAAAAGCAATGGGTATTGCCAGAATCCAGCAGAAAGAGGCAATGCAGTTGGCCCGACTGGCGCATCCATGTGGCTAACAGATGTGCTCTTGAAACACAGTCATTTCTCTGAAGGTTTCAAGTGCTTGAATGCACCCTCAGTAGTTTTACTTGCTAATCCATCTTAAGAAGGGAAGGAAACTATGTGGTTACGAGGCAGGCCCGCCAGCCACATTTAAGCTACACTGACTACCACCATAGCATTCCACACAGTAGATTAAACCCCCCGCTCACATCTCTCAAGTCTTTATGAAGATAAAGCTGTTTCCTGACTCCCAAGAGTAAACATTCCTTCACTTAATATGAGTAAATTCCTGGCTCCCATTGAAACCAGGGCAGACTTACTTGGGATGTTCTCTATCCATCGATTATTTAGAAATGAACTTCTGGGGTTCCCCCAGCCAAGAAGGTCTCTCCTGCCAAAGAGGCACAGCTCCCATACAAGTCAGCTCTTCCAGCTGGTATTAACAGTTCAGGGAACACAACAGCAGTCAAAGCTCAAGATAAAACGCAAACTAGGCACCCTAAAGAGAATGGAAGCGAACAACAGGGTCAGAAGCTGAAGGAATGTATGGCATCTCACATAAAAGATACTTAGTGTTGGGCTTATGTAAGGAAATGGGTAGAAAATGTAAATGGAAACATATACAGACTACACTGGAGCACTAGAGAGTGTTGGCTGCAGAAAGGACTACATGACAAGCTTTTCAGCTCACCATGTCACCCCATTCAGGTCACACTGCCATGTTCCTACACTTGTATTGCACTATCCTAACATGTAAAGTTAAACTCAGGGTACTAAAGTACGAGTTTTCTTTTTCTGTAAGGATAGCAGAGTGGGTTTGCTTGAACAGTGAAACCAGATTTCGAGTATAGCATAAAAGCTGATCAGCAAATTGTTTCCAGCACACAGTACCCAGTTCTGTCTTCCAATTTGATGCTTCAATAAGCCATAACTGGTGCTCCCTCCGTACCAAACCTGGGTGCTGTCATTATTTATGCTACGAAATATGTAGAAGTTTGTGCTTTACTGTTTCCCTACATAGATGATCTACCCAAGGTGGAAATCATCCAGTGCCAATCAGCTCTCTAATGTTTAAGATGCAATAATGCAGCACATCTAAGTTCTCCTCAGGGCACACGCACAGAATAGCCTGGGGCTTGTGGGAGCATCTTTGGTGTACCTGCATTAGGCCATGGACCAGTTTCAGCTGGTACACCCCAAGGCTGGGTAACAAACCACTACCAGAGCACACTGAGATTTTGTTTATGAACTCTGTGGGGGGAACAATCCCAGCTACATCAAAGGAATGTCATACCCAGGTTTCTATCTGCCACACTGCAGGTCATGCCCCACATTAGGAATTACGCTGCGGTTCCATTGTGCACTCGGTGGCAGAAGGCTTCTTAGGAAGTGCTGGATGGCAAGTCCTCTGTAAGAGCTATCATTAGGAACCATTATCAGCTTTCCTTCCCTCTTTGTGAACAGCTTTTTAAGATTCTGCTTGATAGAAGCAGTTAATCATACACTGTATGAATTTCCATAGGCCTGATGTGAGCAACTGCTCTGGGCCACAGCCCAGATATCCATCATATGTCTAGAGCGCCATTGCCTCCTGCTCCATCATATCGTGTCAAATGCCACTGTCGAGCCCAAACACAACCCTGTCACGCAAAGCAGCATGGACTACCCTGGGGTTTTGTCCTGGGAAGGCTTTCCTGGCAATCACCTTTTGAATTTCACATACTCCAGTCATGGCTTGGTGCAGTCTGTCAGAGGCAGAAAGTGAGACTTGACTAGGATTGCTGCCTTCACTAGCTGCAGCAGGGCATCAAAGCAACAGACACAAGGAGCAGAGAAACATATTGGTGGAGTCTGGTGTTTGCTCTCACACCTAAAAAACACTTCTTCATGCACCAGATTGGAGAAGATTGACATCAACAGCAGAGCTGGGAGGGAGAAGGGTGAGCCAGTAAGTTGCACAGCTAGGAGAATATACCCACGTTTCTCTATGCTCTCATTTCAAATGTCGTATGTGTATACCTTCATCTTGAGAAGCACAATTTTTCTCAACTGTCCTTCTGTTTTGCTTCTCAGTTTCAAGTCCAAGAACACTTACGTTACTACAGGGAGATCTGGACCTACAGCTGTCATTCAGACCAAGCTGCTCAAGCATTTCACTGCTGTTATACAATTTGCACAACCTCAGCCACCTCTACATTTTGTTCATCAGCTTTGAAACATAATCTTTTTACTTTTTCAAGTGATACAACCTCGAAAAACCTTCAGGTCTGTTGGCTATAGGATCAGTAACTCCCAGACCATCGGGGCAGACTGCACCCATGATAAAGGATGAAGTGTTAAAACATCTTGCAATCGGTGTCTTGAAAAACTAACCTGGCATTTGCCTAGCTGTCTAGACAGTAATCCTCCATCTCCCTTTTGCATTTAGCCTTCCTATGCAAGCTAATAATGGCCAAGGTGCTGGATAAATTCTATTACTGTGCTACTTTCTCACTTTGTGGGTTCAACTTTCAGAACTGTGAGCATAATGAGCCCTCTAATATCACTAGAGTACAGTTAAAGCTACTTAGAAGGTGCACGAAGGGCTCGGTGGCTCAATCTGCTCTGTCTATCAGAGACAGTGTGGTGACAGGGACATGCAACTAGATCTATCAATTACTGATTAGGTTTCTGCTCACTGAATATATTGCTCATCTAGAAATCACTTCAAGCTTCAGCTGGAGCATGGAGGAGTTCCAGCACCTTACAAGCAAAGCTAACTTGATTAATTCCTAGGCAAACTTCAGCACACATTCTGCAGCATTCTCACATTCATGCTGATCTCCTGCAAGGCTCTGTTACTACATTAGCATACTTTCTGTCAGAGCGAGGGGTGGCTGATCGCATTTAAGAACATCACTTTGCTGCATTCATTTACCCAGCTCAGTCATAATTATTCAGCTGTCCCAGGCAAGAAGAACAAGGTGATTAGGAACCACAGGCCCAGTTCTTAAAGAGATTTGAGAAAAAGCAATTATGTTTCTTGAAGGACATCACCTAATCAGAAGGACACCACCTAAACAGGGGTTTGGAGCAGCTCTGCTCTGAAGACAGGCTGAGAGAGCTGGGCTGGTTCAGAAGGCTCCAGAGAGACCTCGTAACAGTCTTCCAATACCTAAAGGGAGCCTACAAGAAAGCTGGAGAGGGATTTTTTTAGTGGCAGGACAAGGGGAATGGCTTTAAGCTGAAAAAGAGGAGATTTAGATGAGATCTGAGGCAGAAGTTCTTCCCTGTGGATGGGGCTTGGAGCAACCTGCTCTAGTGGAAGGTGTCCCTGCCCGTGGCAGGGGTTGGAACTGGAGGAGCTTTAAGGACCCTTCCAACCCAAACCAGTCTGGGATTCTATGAACTTTCTATGATTCTAATTCAACTCCTTTAGAGATCTTCATGCACAGCACACTGTTTCCTCAGGGGCCTTTTTTTTAGAAGCAGGTTATTCAGCTGAGGCATGCTCTTAGGGAGGCAGTAAGAGCTGATTACTGCTTCTCATCAGAGTTTGCTGTGGATAGCGTTAGACCTGTACTGAGCCTGCTGCCTTCTTCTTGGTATCAGGCAGTCTCATTAAAAGAGATGCACTGTTTGGTTAAGCACAGAAGCCACCCATCACTTTCCACATTCAGAGCAGTGCTGCTTAGATAAGGAGCAAGTTTGGGTATCTTCTAGGAGCAACTCCATAATCTAAACAGTGGGATCCAGGCAGGTGCTCCCTGAAGCTGCAGTGGCCCATGGCATGGTAAAGAATGCAGTCAGCTACTGGCCTTGTGGTACAGGGGAATCCTTGGGGTTTAGGACCAAACGAAAAGGATCACATTAAACCACATTTAGAGAGACATGATAAGGTGTGGCAGCTTTACACAAACTGGCTATCCGTTTGGAAAGGCACCTGTAATAGATTAAAGCAGCAAGAAGCATCACATCTCTGGAAGCATTCACCAGAGGACAGATTTTTCACTACAAATACTAGGCCACCCAGCAAATGGGAAGGATGAATCACACTGACCTCCTGCCCAGCACATGAAACATGTTCAGTCAGAGACTGAAAGCTCATTTCTTTCATCCATTCACTCCTCCAGCTGACAGAGTCAGTCAAATGTCACTGTCTGCTTCATCAGACAGCATGAGTTTATCAGAGACCAAGTGCGGGTGGTTTAGATGGTGGTTACTTTTCTCTTGGGATGTGGTTAAAAGTTCTGCTTTCAGAAAATCAATACATGCTCCTAACTAGCGACAGCAAGCTGCATGTTGCCAAGTTTTAAACAGGCATGGCTCTCCATTTCCTTGACCGACCCAACTTAATCAGCATCCAGCCTAAGACTGAGAAACAAGCTTTGTCTTATCACCCCTTGGAAATGCTCAGCAGTATCTCACTGCAACACTCAGCACCTTGCCAGGTCACAGGCAAGGTTAGTTCAGTCTCACAGTCTAACAAGCTACTTTGGTGCATCCAACAGGAGCTGCCTAGCTAAGAACACAGAGAGAATCCCATCAGGAGTCCCCTAGCCATGGCCAGCTCCAGCTCAGATGATACAGTTTTCTGCAGTTAGTAACTTACTTCAAAAGTCCCAACTTAAAAAAACAGAATCAGATCTATAACTTGTAAGCTCTTTCCATTCCTGCCATTAGATACCACATGCAGTATTCAAATGCTCCATGTCCTATGAATTTATGCAAAGCAACACAATGTTCTATCCAATTCCCGTTTTGTGCTTGGTTGCCACAGAGCTCGTGTTTCCATAGAACTAACCAAAAGCTCGTTTCAAAATGCCAAATCATCTGAAGACAGCTCATTAAGAGCAGGTAAACACAGGAGGTGACCACACTGAATTGCTTCTGCTGGTTTCCTGCCCAGGCAGCTCGGCTGCAGCCTTAGTGGTTCAACTGTTCAACCTCAGTCCTCACTTCCCTGGCCTCAAACAAGTGATTTTGAGCAAGCTCAAAAAAATGAGCTGAGGGAATTGGGGCTGTTGAGCCTGGAGAAGAGAAGCTGCTGGAGACCTCAGAGCAGCTTCCAGTGTCTGAAGGGGGCTACAAGGATGCTGGAGAGGGACCTTCATCCTGGACTGGAGTGATAGGACAAGGGGTGATGGGTTCAGACTGAAACAGGGAAAGTTCAGGTTAGATCTAAGGCAGAAGTTCTTCCCTGTGAGGGTGCTGAGGCGCTGGCACAGGGTGCCCAGAGAAGCTGTGGCTGCCCCATCCCTGGCAGTGTTCAAGGCCAGGTTGGACACAGGGGCTTGGAGCAACCTGCTCTAGTGGAAGGTGTCCCTGCCCATGGCAGGGGTTGGAACTGGATGAGCTTAAGGTCCTTTCCAAACCAAACTATTCCATGATTCTATGAAATAATATGGTGACAAACTTCACTGATATCAGTAAGCACTTTGCTGAAAACTGAAAATTAACCATGCGAGCTTCTTGGTTTACATGTGCCATAAAGCTTCCACAGGGAAGAGCATCAAGCCAGATGTGAAAAACAGGCTAATCTTTGCCATGGAATGGGGTTTTGCCAGTGCTGTCCTGCCAGGCTCTTACCAGGGGACATCAAGTAGTCCAAAAGGCCAGACACGTTTGTCGCAATGAGGCCCAGTGAAAGTCACCAGCATCAAACACAGCCCTGTGGTCACCGGGAAGGTCCGTAGTGATAAGACAGGTCCAAGGTCAAGCAAGAAAGTCGATAAATACATTGGGGTCAAGATCACCAGGGCCAGGCTTGGGTTTTGGCACAGGTATGGCTGAGCTGGACACCAGCACTCTACCAGTGGAGCTCAGGATGCGAATGAAGGTCCTGGACTGAGCTTGAATGGACTCCTGGGTCCATTGCCAGGCATGTGGGGGAGAAGGCCCTAGATTAGGCTGCTCAAAACCACTGAGGATGATCAGTATCCTCTGGGCCTTGACAGCTCTACCACAAGGCATTACTAAGATTAAAAGGATACTGATTATGAATAGCCTAAGTTCATATCTCATCAGCCAGTTCACTAGTGCCAACACGAACCAACTGCACCTCGTCATTTCTGCCCCCAAAATGTGCTTTCTCCAGTGGCTTTGCAGGAAATACACAACTGCATTTCCTGCAGTAGAGCTGCCAGTGCTAAGCAGATGGGTTAAACCAACAAGAACCTTCACTAAGTTTAGGCTGTGTTTAGAGAAAGCTTGCTCAGGCAAAGTTTCAGTAGTCTCCAAATCCATTGTTTTCAGGCTTAAATTTGTGTTCTCATAACAGACCTTCTTGCAAGAAGATCTACCTATAAGGAAGCACCTAAGGACTTGGAACTCTTAAATAGCTTCTCCAGTTATTTTGTTTCCTTTTTTATCTTCGCAAGGATATTGCACACTAGATACCTGCAAGCAGTTTCCATGAGACAAGAGAAACTGTTTGTCCCAGAGCAAGGGCTCATGTCAAGTACGGGGATGTTTTCTTTCTTTCAGTTCAGAGCGTTGAAGTCTAAAGTCTAACTCACAGAGATAAGGATTTGCTTGCCAGAGTTCATCATTAGCTTGTCTAGAGCTGAGCCAGGCAGCTTTTAACACATGTTCATGGTTTATTCCAATCAGACAAATGCTGAAGTGAGTATCACCAGCAGGACCCTTCAGAAGGCAGCCTGCTGCCTAGACATTAGTATGCTGGGACTGATCATATCAACTGACATATCAACTCCAGTGTCTTCTTACTTCAAAAAGCAGATTGAAGGGGTGGAAAGAGGCTGGCAAGACACAAAACCTGCTCATCCATCATATGCATTATGCCAAATCATTATGAATTTTCAGATAAATAATGAAGTCTGAGATTTATGAGAAACTCATAATTCTCTTTCATCTTATTGCATCATGGATAAAAGCAGAACTAAAAGATGACCATGACTTCAACAATAGCATTAGTCACAAAACCCCTACAATATCTCTGTTAACCTCAGCTGCCAGATGACCAGTAACCTCTTCTTGAAGAATTAACCTTTTGAGGCTAAAAAGTCCTGCTCAACCATGTGCATAATGATTTATTCCCCACCTTGCACTTCTCTGGCACCTTCTTTTATATTATACACATTATGAAACCCAATTTGGCCATTGCTGTGATGATTTTCTTTGCAACAATGCCCTGTTTCTATTGCTGTTACACAGCTACTTCAAAGCAGCTGAGAGAAGCTTAGAGCACTTTCAGCATCTTTACAGTTCAGCTTCTTTTTCAGGTGATGCTGATTTATAACACCCATGTGCCATACAAATTGAATACTGAGCCCATTGTACATACCCAAGCAAGCATTTGATTAACTGCTTCCAGATAACCTGTCCCAGAAGACTGAGGTGAGAGGATGCAAGTCTGTCGGTAGCCCCCACTTGGAAAAGACCCCAAGTTTGTTTCATTCCTCACATTGCCCACCCCCTTGCTACATGTTTCAATATAGATGGGGTATGACTAATGACATTTAACCTGACTATCCCTGCAACCTCTACAATTCAGCAACAAGACAGATGCACTTCTATCCAACACCTTGAATTTGTCTCTTTATTATATTTTGAAACACTTCATAAGTAGTTTTGGATTGCTTTTTTTACACAGAAAAAAACCTGCTGTCAGCCAACAGTCTAACACAAGAAGACAACTCACCTTCCAAAGGCAAATGCAAGCCCAGTGCCACCGGCCACAACAAGCCAAACTCCTTTCCTGGTGCCGTCGTGCGCCAGGTGATCCATCAGGTGTGTGATGCACTAGAAGATTGATAACCACGGGAATGCTGGAAGTTCATGTATGCCACGTTTTGTCCTTACCGGCCCCAAACTGACCCATCTATTACATAGCTTTCATGTCTGTTTTGCTCTGAACGCTTCCCAAAAACATCTAAACACTGAACCATTTCAAATGTATCTCCAGAGCAGGAACAGGGTTTCAACCAGAAGGTGGTCATTACACAGCCCCTGGAGTCTCCTGCAGGAACAGAGTGTTACTGAGCGCCTCTTACTGGTCCTGTTACAAAGAAAGCTATTAGACAAATGGGATCAATTCTTGTATTCCACTGCCTCATGTCCCACTAAATACTACACTTGAAGTTGATTCTGGTTTTGCTTCTAACATCAGAGGCAGCGGTGATTGTCCCTACCACTATGCAATAAAAAATCCCTTTGGAAGGTTTCTGTGCAGGCTGTTCAGAGCACCCAGCAACTCTATGACACTTTGTTTTGGTTACTGGGACAGGGGAAGCTCCAAGTCACCCTCAGATGCTCACTCTTGCCACAGTAAATGAATTGACTGTTACAGAGGGAGATTTTTCTGGGAAGTGACTCTTCACTTCCTTGTATTTCTTTGCATGCTGTAATGCTGGTTTGGTTATGAAGTTGCTTCACTTTACTCTGTCCTTCCCAGTTGTTTCCCCACTTAGAGGCACACTTCCTCTTAGTATTATTTTCACAAGATTTAAGATGCAGAGTTACCACATGGTGCTTTCTGCTTGAGATTAGGCCCTCAAGAAAGAACAGGCTCCTGTGAGCACTGTAACATTCAATGGATCCCAGCCACAACCCTAGAGAAAAGACTTAGGTCCTTCACTCTAACAGCCGATTTACTCCAAGAATGCAGAACTGGCGTGCAGTTGTAATCACTACTGAAGCTGTGATCTTCAGTTTTCCTATCCACTAGCAGACCTTGATACCTCAGAGTGACCCTTGGTGACTAACCCAGCGCCTAGAGCAGTAACCCAAACCCAGTGTCAGTATTTGCAGAACAGTGTCAGGCACCCACTCCAGCTAGAACTCTGACCCCTGCCCCCAAAGGTGGGGTCTCAGTCCACCAAATCAACTCTTTCCATCTACAGATGTTATTCAGATTGGCATCAGACAACCAAATCTGCAGGCAGGACTGGTACATCCTTGGAGTGCAGTCTTAACTGAACCTGCAAGTTGATTTATTTATTACCTGGAGAAGAGAAGGCTCCTTAAGGGGAGACCTTAGGGCAGCTCCAGTGCCTAAAGGGGCTCCAGGAAACCTGGAGAGGGGCTTTGGACAGGGGCCTGTAGGGACAGGACAAGGGGAATGGCTTGAACCTGCCAGAGGGGAGATTGAGATTAGACATTAAGAAGAAGCTCTTCCCTGTGAGGGTGCTGAGGCGCTGGCACAGGGTGCCCAGAGAAGCTGTGGCTGCCCCATCCCTGGCAGTGTTCGAGGCCAGGTTGGACACAGGGGCTTGGAGCAACCTGCTCTAGTGGAAGGTGTCCCTGCCCGTGGCAGGGGGTTGGAACTGGATGAGCTTTAAGCTCCCTTCCAACCCAAACCATTCTATGATTTAGACATGAGAGCCATGAAGCAAAGTTCTTGATATATGCAGTTTAGCTTGGCATTGCTAACGAGCATCCTGAAGCCCTTGCTTGAGATTTTACCTCTGTTAATTCCAACAGACCTTGACTTACACCTACAGGATTTAGACTATTCCTAAGAAAGAGTAGCATATCTGTCCTTTTGAGCACGATACTTCTAACAAAAGCATTAGCTTCCAATTAAACCTATTTCCCTTAAAGAACAAGGTATAGAGCTGAAATTAGCTTTTGAGACTTCAGCCAAGCATTTCATGGTAGATAATGTTCACCATCCACATTTCATGTTCTGCAAGGCAACAGCAATTTCAGGTCTACATAGCATGCATAGCTCCAGCAGATGTGCACGTGTTTGTCAGCTGTATGAGGAATGAGTTTTCTACCCCATTTATTCCATCCCCGGGCTAAGAAACAGAACCACTGCTGCAACAGTTTATCTCAGCTTTGAGAGTACTCTATCCCAGCTTACATAGAGCTTAACACTACAGGTCTATGTGCCCCCCCTAAATTGCTCAGGGAATATTTAAAGGTCCACTACACCTTTTTCAAATCAAGTAGTGAATAGATCAAAGCACAAATTGTGTTACAGTTCTCAAAGCACATAAAGTGCTGCTATTGGAGACCACTGCAGAAGTTCTTCTCTTGCTTTATTAGATTCTATGATGACTGATTTGACTTTAAGCCTTTCTGATGCAACCAAGACTTTGCAGCCTTGTCTGGAGCACTGAGGATTCTGTAGTCATCAAGATTCAGCTTAGGGCCCAAGGATAATGAGGCAGTCACACTTGTGACAGCCGACATGACTGCAAAGGAGCAAGTGAGAATCCATTACGTACTTGCATCTTACTTCATCTCCCCTGCTATTCAGAAACCTAGTGCCAAAACTCCCTGGTTTTTGACCCTTGAGATCTGGGTCAATAGCAGTCCGGTGCATTCTGTACTGAGCTAAGGACAAAGGGCAGAGCTGTGCCTGCATCCTGCCCCCCTGCCTGCAAAATGCAGGTCCATCATGCCTCTAGTTTCCTCAAACCACGTGAGTTCAAGGAGACCTAAGTCCATATTTTATCTTGCATTTCAAAGTAGTGACACAAGTTGAAACTGTAGGCAAAGATGAGGCTAAGCTTTGAGGTGTTCCAGCTTTGTATGCTGCTTTGAAAGCAAAGCATTCCACACTGCAGATACGTGGTAGCTGTGCTGCCTTAGGAACATCTTCAGGGACGTGATAGTGCCCCAGGAGCCATCCTAAAAGTAGCAACCTCACTTTCTTTGAAGGGTGTCACAATTCAGTCTTCTGACTTAAATGAAGTGTTGTGCTTAAAATACCCAAGACCTCTTTTGAAAGCTACTGAACCACACTTGACCTCTCTTTTTAACACACTGTCCACCTTCAGGTGTTGGCAAAGGAGATGAACCCTTCCCTCTCCAGGCGTCAAACTTTGCAAATAACTCAAGGGCAGCAGAAGGGATCTAAGCAGCCTCTGCAAAGTAGAGGAAATGTTTTCATTCCACAGACAAAATACATCTGAGCCCATACATCTGAGTCCTGACATCAGTCTTCGGCTGATCACTGTGCAAGTTGCTGGAACAGTGGCTATGAGCAATGTCCAGCTTTTGGAAGCTTCCCTTTTCAGTGTAGAGCTGGTGGCAGTATTTTCAATTGCTAACAGCTCCTTAAGGCCCCGATCCCATTGATTTTTTAACTCTTCCATTCCTCTTCATTTCCAGTGAGTTTCTCTCACTTTAACATGCAATACAACCCAAGCACAATATATTCTTTCCCCTCCTAAGCATAGAAACAAGATCATTGTTTCAAGATCACTGTATTATTTGCCTTTCTACTAGCAGACAGTAAGACAACTCCCTTTTACGCAGGGCTTCTCTGCTGAAGGATCCACCTCTGGTGCTTCTGAGCACTCCACAATGGAAGGCTGTGGGGCCAGGGCTCAGACCTCAGCAAAAAGCTATATCACTTCTTGGTAACATTTGGCCTTAAAATCTTATCCTCCAGCTTGCTTCAGTGGTTGCACACGACCTAGTGAGCAACAAATAATGCTGCTAGAGGCTAGAATTGGACATAAATCAGCAATTAGCTTTGAAGAAGGGATATAAATTATCCAGAGGAGTATACATGGATGGAAGGTAGTCGCTTCCATCCATGGGAAGAAGCACTCTTTACACAGGATTTCTGGCCTTTGCTGGAGTTGGTCTTCAGTGACATCAAATCTATGCCTCAGGTTACGTACCCTGACTGGGAGCAACCTGCCCTCCCTGAACTGCAATAGTTCAGAAACCCCTTCCCCACCAGGGCAGGTCCCAGCAGCTCCCAGTCCCAAGTCTGCATGAGCTCGTGGCACTAGCTCCACACTTCTCAGGAAGCTGGAAGCAAGTGTAGCTGACACAGGTCAGCTCCAGGAAGTCTCAAAGGAGTCATCACAGGAACTGCAATGCCAGAAGGAAGCTCCTTTATAATTCACAGTCAGTAGCTGATTTAAGCACGTTTTGTTCCAGGGGAATTCAAACCTCTTGCTTTTTATAAAGCAGTAGAATTAATAGGTTTTACAGTAGTCTCCTGCTCTCCCTGTTAAAGATGTGAGTACTAAATGGCATATTGAGACAAGAGTTCAATTCTTAAGGAGGATTAGACACAACATCTTGAGTGGCAGACTGCACATTCCTAATAGCAAACACAACAAGGAAACCTGCATTTTAAACTGCAGGAGCGGGGGAAACTTTGGAAGTCTTGGACATAAGGTCCCTTGTGTAATTTTAACTCACTGATGGAGTAAATCCATGTACACAGAAGGTAACATGAGATTTGGGCAAGTCCAAAGCATTTCTGGAAGCTAACCCTACATAGAAAACAGGACGCTTCTTTACTCTGTCCTTTACATGATTTAGAACTAATGTTTATGAACTGAGGTACCCTCAGTTCAACCAAAAGTTGCCTCTTTGCTAGATGGTCAGTGCTAACAGTTCTCCCTGTCTGTAATAGCTGCTGAACACTCTTCAGGAGCCTCACAGTATTCCATTTATTATTAAGTTTCAACTAACTATACTTGTTCCCAAATTCTCTTTTGAAACTCATGGAAAGTTACACTGGAATGAAAAATCACAGCCAGCTTCGTAAAAACAACCCAAAGCTTCATTTATTCGGTGATAACAGTTGTGTAATGGGTACACAGGAAAGAGATTTTCCAGTTCAATGTGTACTTAGCAGCAAGCAACTGATGAGCAGGGTCCCACGGTGCCCTTGTGATATTGAATATGAGTCCTGCCACCGTAAGAAGCTTGTTCAAAGCTTGGAATCCCAGAGAACATGGGGGGTTTTATGTTAATGTTATGATACATAGCTGGTGAAGGGCTTTTGAACTGCAATTAACTACTGCAGAGGGAATAGCCTGGCTTTTGCAGCTGGGAACATTTCCAGGACTCTACCATTAAGCCCAGTTTACGAACAGAACTAGATCAGACAAACCTGGTCAAATCACAAGCAAAATGTGATGGTGGAGATTTGCCAGAAGCTCTTCCTTGTCTCTACACAACTAGCCCACGGGATTTTATTACATCTTTATGAGAAAGCTACAGCTACAGAAAGGGGGCATGCAAGGTGATGCACACAGGCAGCGAGCACCAGACCCTTTCCAGGGAATTCTTCCTGGGATCTTTCCACAGCCTGCACTGCAGTGCAAGCAGGCTCCGGGAGCCCTATCTCTGCCATGACAAACCTGGGAGTTGTTACTCAGTGAGCTGTTAAGCAGCTCAAAGAACTAACACAGGCACAGGGTAAATCCCACCATGGGCGAATTTCTCCCATGGGAAAGCTGAAGGGCTGGAGTTACTATGCCAGGTAAGTATCACTGATTTTGAAGGACAAGTTCCAAAGAAAGGCAATTTCAAGTTACACTGACATCAAATACCCACACAAATAAAGACCATCAGTAGAACTAGTGTCTTTGGTACTTGGCCAGACCTGTTTGTAACAAGCAGCAGGGCTGTACTCCAGATGTTGCTGCTGGGAGTTCTGCCTTGCCTTCAGACCAAAGGGAACATTTATGGCAGCACAAAGTCTGTGAAGTCTCCCATGAAGACTTCCTTTTCTGGAGGGGGACAGGGAAGAACAAGGGCAGATCACTCCCTCTTTCACAACAGGAAGATCCATACTGTTCTTTAGACCTTCAGGAATGGAGCATGCTTAGTATTTCAGCAACAGCCTCACACAATGGTTGAGGCTGGAAGGGACCATTGGGGGTCATCTAGTCCAACCTCCCTGCTCCAGCATGGTCACCCAGAGCACATTGCTCAGATTGTGTCCAGATGGCCCTTGTGTATGTCCAGGGAAGAAGATTCCACAAGCTCTCTGGGCAACCTATTCCAATGCTCAGTGACCCTCACAGGAAAGAAGTTCTTCCCTATGTTCAGGTGGAACTTCCTGTGTTTTAGCTTATGCCTGTTGCCTCTTGTCCTATCATCTGGCACCACCAAGAAGAGTCTGGCCCCATCTTCTTGACACCCTCCCTTCAGGTACTTATACAAATTGGTCAGATCCATCCTGAGTCTTCTCTAGGCTGAACAGGCCCAGCTCCCTCAGCCTTTCCTCATGAGAGATGCTCCAGTCAGTCATTCTAGTAGCCCTTCTTATCCCGTTTCTTCATTCCTTATCACTGAATGTTAGAGCATTATACATATACCATGTTATTAAAAATTAAGATAATTGTTCTAAAAGATCAGTTTCAACTACAGTGACCTCTCCTGTGGTGTTTCTGCATTAAATCAACAGCATGTGTCTGAAAGTTCAAAGGTAACAACTGAGCCTACAATTTTCCATAACCCTTAAAGCCCTGGCAGCATAGCACAGCTGAAGTGACATCCAGGCTCACCACGGAATTATGTGGTGAATCAAATATTGATTCTCCGTCAGTAAAGTGGCAACAGCAACAAGCTTAGAGACGCTTTCATGTAATCATATTTAGCCATGATAAGAGCTCAATAAAGCACTGAGTATCTTGGAACTGGCATATGAAGCTGTCACTGGATTCACCATGGTATAAAATTCAGGATATCAGCTGAGCCCTGACCCAGGGGTACCCATATCACATCATCTGCAATTGAACAGGGGTTTTTACTGCATATGATTCAAGCCTTAGAATCATAGAATCCTAGAAGGGTTTGGGTTGGAAGAGACCTTAAAGCTCACCCCCTTGTCCTGTCCCTACAGGCCCTTGTCCAAAGCTCCTCTCCAGGCTTTTGTAGGCCCCTTTTAGGTATCAGAAGACTGTTACGACGTCTGCTCTGAGCCTTCTCTTCTCCAGGCTGAAAAGGCACAACTGTCTCAGCCCGTCTTTGCTGAAACGAAACTAAGCTTTGGATAGCACAGGTAAAACTTAGGACTTAAAACCATCTTTCTTCACCTGAAGAAGCCATTTATTTTCACTGTAAACATTTTAAGTCCCTGCTTTAAAACTAGAACAGAAACCGTTATCAGTGTAAGCAAAGCTACAGCACAACCTCCAGATCTGAGCAATGTCTTTGGTTTAATGAAGATAATAGTTCTGCAAACCTGTCGATACTGTAAATGGTGTTACAGTGAAACTGAGATTAATAAGGAGCCGAAACTTGAGCAGTTGAAGTGCTGGTTCATTTTAACATTTCAGAAAACATCAGCTTAGCGAAAAACTAGAATCGAGAGGTGACTCCAGGACACCTTTCCCCATGGGGTGAACACGTGCTAGCTCATGGCTCTGCAGCAGAATGCTAGCATGCTGTTCATTTCAGAGCAGAAGACAGTAGGATAATTTGACCTTACAAGGGATTTGATCTGTGCTCCCATGTTCAGAAATGCAGGTTGCTTTTGCCAGCCCACCTTTCTTTTCCAAGCAGATTTGGTACAGAACAGCATTTTCCCAGTTAGGACAAGAACACTGAGGAGTGAGCTACAGCTCTGACAAAAGCTTGTTGTTGCTACTCCATAATTAGTATTGTTTGAGCTAGTTGGCAGCTCTCCTAGAACAGATTTCACACTCTGTGAATGAGGTTAATTCATTAGTTACATTTGTTTCAAAGTCTCTTGAGCAATCTGATCACTCTGTAATAGTAACTGACTGACCCAAATCTTTACCCAGTAAAATAACAGAATTTCATCCCAATTTGCTACCAGAGGAAGCTTAACCTATTTAGCTTTTTATACCGACATTTCACTGCAGAGTACGACAAGGATAACTCAGGAAAAGTTGATGTTTCCATATCTGTTTTCCACATGGGTTTGATTTCAGTCTTCATGGCAATGGCAGTATTAGTAGGCACAAAGACGCATCTCTAACACTCTATCATCTCTCATATTTTCCCAGACACACCCTGCACATTAAACAAAACACTGCTCATACCAACAATAATCACATGAACAACCAGGGTTTAAGATCGTGAACAGACGCTGAAACAGTACAAGTTAAGTGAAACGTTGCTCACAACTACCAGCTACTCTTATAACTTCCCTTGGATGGTCCAGGAGTCCTTATGCTCTCAGTTCTCTCAGTTAATCCCCTTTGTGCTAGGCCTACAAACGAGCCCCTGTGTCTAGCTGGCTGTGACAGCTGAGTGTATTTATATTAAATCCTGGCACACATCAGGATAGGAAGCTTCAACTCTTTTTCCCAATCACCATTTCAGCTACTGCTTTAGGAACTAAAAGCTAGTCCTGCCTAATTCCCCTTTCAACAGTCAGAAAACCTGCTCCACCATGTCAGAAAAAAGCATTAAGATGAAGGTAACAGTAAGTGTTTAAATGAAATTCCACGAGAGTTCTCCATTTCCAAGATCTGTTCTTAAATGTCAGCTTAATGGATTGTGAACTCTGCCTGTAACTTCTCTGTGGAACTTTTCTACAATCATACTTCCATTAAGGTCAAACCCTGTTGCTTGTTTTTACTGACATGGTTCCAAAAGCAAAAATCAATTGTCCATATGCCTTAAATCCAAGTTCATCAATTGCATATCCTCAAAATTCTTTCCTGTACCTTCTGTAGAGTTAGGCCATGGTGGACAGACTGGGAATAGCATGAAGTGGATTAGGGTTAGTCATCCATTAGGAGCTAGAACTGTTTGACATGCTGATTCAATGCTGCTTTCCAGTTACTGAACACCTTCAAGGAATAAGGTACTGAAATCAGAATGACACCGTCCAATTTACTTTTCGGAATCATGGAAATGAGTGGATTTGCCAGATGGGGAGGAGGAGTAGGAGCTGCCACAGATGCAACTTTGTCATAGACCTAAGCACAGGACCAAATGCAGGGAGCACAGTGCAGTGGGAAGCGTCACTCCTGGGAAGCTTTCATCCTCAGAAAGGAAAATCAGTGCCAGAAGGCTGACCCACCTGAGGCCAGGACCAGCCTGCGTGCTTTACTTAAAGCCCATCAGCCATTGCATGCTTGTAAAAATTGTCTGAGCTTCATGACTTCCCCAGCCTCAGAGACAAGCACCAGTTCCAGTGGTCAGCTCACCTTCATCAAAAGCAGACCCAGAAAAGCTGTAAAGTGCCCAAGGTAGCCATGTCCCACACCAAAGAAACCCCAATCTGAATTTGTTGATGCGCACAGCACTAGTGCCAAGGTCATCCTCTTTACCAATTCACATTAAATGTTGATGGAGCACTTCAGATTCCAGACTCTAGAACAGAGTTTAACAGAGATGTATCCAGCATCACTCTGTGCATCACCAGCAGCATTTCAGGCTAATCTCAGCTACAAGCACTTGAAAATACTACTTAGTGTTACCAGCCTTCTTACATGGGAAATCTGTGTAAGCTGCAACAACAGATTACATTTTGCTCTAATTTTACAAAGCTTACATGAAAGCTGTTATGTAGTAGAAAATCAGGGTAGCAAAAGCTTCACAGAAGGTCTGTGGATCAGAGTACTACAAAAAGGCTTTATATTAACACAGTGTTTTAATGCTTCAATTATTTGTGTGCAGTAGTTGCATTCATTTACAGTTCAGACTACTCTGGGAGTTGTTTTCCACATCTTGGCCTGCCACAGATTGTAAAGCTGGAAGAATACAAACTGTACAGCAGCAGTGGAAACAATCAGCCCCACATATAACAGAGGCTATTGCCTAATTGTTTGCTCTGCTGCTCACTTTGGCATTTTCTGGAAGGAAAGGCTTCTGCTCCAGACCAGGATAGAGGGAGGAAAAGGGGAGAATTACAGCTTTCATCTAGGAGCTTCCTTCATACCATTAGTTTATTCAAGCAGCTTAAGGTAAATGAAAGTAAAAATCCTCTTAAGGTTCACAGGTTTTTATCGGCACTAATACCTGAGTGGCATTCCCTACTGGAAGCAGGGACTATATTCTCCCCACTTGCTTACACACATATCTGTGACCATATCTGCCCACTCGCCCTCAACTGTTAAATGAGCAGAAGACAACTCTCACAGTAGGACAGCAAGCAGCACTGAGAAAGCTTTAGTCCCTCAGCTTGAATGAAAGACTTCCCGAACTGATAATTGGAATGGGGAAATCTGCAGTAAGTGATTATCTAGGGAAAAATAAGCTCCCTTGGTAACTGAAAACTGTGATTCTATGAATTCAGAGGCACTGACCCAGACAGAGAAGGCAGGCTCCAGTGATCCCTCAGCCTCATCCTTGTCCCCAGTACTCATTGCTGACACACACAGTTCATTTCTTATTCATGTGAGGGTGAAAGCCATTTGCTGTTAATAGGTACATCTATTCTTCCAGTAACACATTCAGTAGTATCCAGAACCTCAATCTCGTACCACAGCTTCCTCTGTCACCGCTATAAGTTTGTTTTCTGGTGTGAGCCATGGCTTCAAGAAGCTTAATGCCCAAGTGTTACTGGGACTATCTAAATATCAGATACTAGTTACCGTGTGTATGGCATAAATTGGCCCCAACTGCTTACCTCAGGAATAATGCTAATGTATTAAGTGGCAGTGTCGAATGCTTTGCACAAGTCCAGGTAGACGACATCGACTGCTTTGCCCCTTACGCTGAACTGTTTTCTGCATTGAAGTTTGCTCCACATTATAGCTTTGGAGTTTAAATCCATCAAATATTGACGCTAAAAATGGATCCACCGAGGTGAATGCCCAACTCTGCACATAGCTGGCTTGCAAATGATACTCTTAATAAAACTTGTTGATGTTAATGACAGCGATGCTTCATTAGACCACAATTTGTCTGGAGTAAATGAGATATTTCTGCCCATTCCAGGCTTTTTGACTGCCGTTTTCAATGCTGCTGTGTCTTTGGCTGGAGCCATGCCAAAGCTTGCACTTGTAACGCTCGGTGATGCATCACAGCTACTTGCACAGGTGAGTGCCCTGTGAGCACCGCCACAGCGACTGCAACCACTGCAGCTGTGAGCAATCCGGATGGAGCCCTTTCACAGCATCACAGCCACTAGGGCTGGAAGGGCCCTCTGGAGATGATCCAGCCCAACCCCTGCCAAGGCAGGGCCACCAAGGGCAGGTCACACAGGAACGTGTCCGGGCGGGTCTGGCTGTGCCCAGAGAGGGAAACTCCACAGCCCGTTCCAGGGGGCTTTACGCACAAACCTCGTAGCCGGATCACCTCCAGGACTCCAGCGCCCGCGGTGCCCACCGAGCCATGCCCGGCTCCTCGGCGACGGCCTTTCCCGCCGGGCCCCGAGGGCGCGGGCCGCCCCGCACCACGGCCTCCTCCGCCCGCACCGGGGGTCTTCTCTCTCCCGGGGCCACCCGCGGGACAGGCGCTGCGCCCTCGCCCTGCCGCGGCTGAGGGGAGCCGGGAGAGCGCCCGGGCCCGCCGCCGCCGCCGCCATCGCGCCGCGGAGGAGCGCGCCCCACGCGGTACCTCGGTGCACGCCCCCCCCCTTACCCCAGGACTACACTTCCCAGAGTGCCGCGCGGCGGACACCGCGCGGGCGAGCGGGGCTGCGCGATGACGTAACCCGTGGGGGCGTGGTCTGCGTAAGAGCGTGAAGCGGGGAGAGGAGGAGGACGCCGGCGGGGGGCGCGGGTTGTCCCGCGGGGAGCGGGGTCGCGTGCGGCGCGCCGGGCGCGAGAGCGACGCTGGGCCCCGCTGGGGCGGGGGGGGGGGTGCGCGCGAGGCTGAGGCGGGGCCGCCCATTGGCTGCTGGTGCCGGGGGGGGCGGGGGGTGCGGTGCGGTGAGGAGCGGGCGCTGTGGAGTTGAGGCGGCGGGGGCCGGCCGGGAGCGCAGCGGCTCCATGGGGCCAGGGCCGGCCGCTTTGCGCTGCCCCGCCGCCGTGAAGTGACAGCGGGCCGGCAACGGCGGCGGCGCCCCTTGCGGGCGGCGAGGCGAACGGCTGCTGCCGGCTCGGGGCGGGCGGCGGGGGGTCCGGTGAGGGAGGCGGCCGGGGCGCTGCTCACTCCCCCCCTCACCACCCCGGCGCCCCGCCTTCTCCCCCCCGCCGCCGGTCTCGGTGCGCGGAGGGAAGGCGACGGAGGGTAGCGGCCGCGCCATGAACTACCAGCAGCAGCTGGCTAACTCGGCAGCCATCCGGGCCGAGATCCAGCGCTTCGAGTCGGTGCACCCCAACATCTACTCCATCTACGAGCTGCTGGAGCGGGTGGAGGAGCCGGTGCTGCAGAACCAGATCCGCGAGCATGTCATCGCCATCGAAGGTGAGACGGCGGCTCCGGCGCTGCGGGGAGCGGGGCAGAGGCGGTGGGGGAAGCCCCCATGCCACGGCCCCGCACGCAGGGCGCTGCTGGGTCGCTGGGAGCAGCCGCCTCCCCGCTCCGGGCTGTTTCGGGGGGCGGAGGGGTCTCTGGGCCTGGTCCCCGTCGGTCCCCCTGCTCAGCGCGGCCCCTCGGTGCGGGTTGTCCTCCGCAGCCAAGCGAGAGGTGAATGCGTTGAGAGCACGGCGCTGCGGGGAGAAGTTGTTTTGCTACTTGCCTGCGGTCCTGCTGGGGCTGAGCTACGGTAGGGGAAGGACGATGCTCGCTTTACCTGCAGAAGGGTGGGGGGAAATGAGGTTTTCTTCGGCGCGGTGTCTGGTTTAAAGGCGTGCAAAGTGCGGGTTGCGGTTTAGCGGCGTTCAGTGAGTACACAGGGTGTGCAGCTGGATTACAGAGCGGTGCTCTGCCTGCGCAGCAGTGTGAGAGCGGGTTTGGAGGCAAGATGGAGATAACAGTCTTCCAAGCTTGGATTTATGTGCGTCTGTCCCCCAAGGAGCACTACGGAGACTCGTGAACTGCTTAGGATGTGCAAAATAAGAGAAAAATAGTCAGGATTGGGAAGTCTGCAGGTATTGTTCTTAACTCTCACTGGTCTTAAAGAGAATGAGCAGCACTGGCCGAGAACATGTGTTTTAAGAAGAAATGTTTGAGTTATTTTGCACGAGAACTTCATGAGCTTTGCATTGTGTGCTTCAGCTACTGAAATAGCCTGCCACTATTTTGGACAGGGTTCAGGCTAATGGAGTGTGATGTACAGCAGCTGAAACACAGAGCTGCTTGAAAACATCTTGTGGTGTTGGCCTGTCTCGTCCTTAAATTCTATGCAATAAGAAAGTCCTGATGGAAAAACTGCTATTGAGATTGTTGCTTGAAAGGCTGTTATTGGTCTGACTCTGGAGCAGTGCAGCTTGAATAGACAGACATAATGTTTGATAGACACAGACATAATAATAGACATAATGTTAACATTTTAAGGGGGAGGAGGCAAACACCCCTCTTTAGTGTCTTGTGTAGTGAGTCACCGAGGCTGGCAGTGCCTGTCACTTACTAGAGAACGTAGTCCCCAGCTAAGTCTCTGCACCCAGCTAAGTATGTGGTAGAGTTTTGTGCATATTCTCTGTTGTGTTACTCACTGTTGAAATTATGGTGTGTGGTTTTAGCTTCTTGGAGTCTGGGTTGTTCCCTCCTGAAAGTCATGTGTGCTCTCCTCTTCCACCAAAGAGACAGAAACTTACTCCTTTGTATTGTTTGAAGGACGTGGCACAGGTACCACAGTAACATTCTCACCTCATGTTTGGGTTTCTGTGGGATAGATGATGCCTTCAGGGGAACTTCTTTTTTTGGGGTGGTAAATAATACATATTTATGTGGTATAAATGTGTTTCTTGAATCAGATGCTTGGGATATAGCGATGCAGCCAAGCTGAAGTGGGAGGAGGATGTGAAGCACTGTATGTTGTTATCTTCACAGCATGTGACTTGCGTTACTCTTTTCATGTATTAATGATTTGTGTTACCGAAGTGTAGCTCGGTTCATTTGTCAATCACAAACATTTGAAAACCAAAATAGCAGCCTGCAAATGTGTTTGCAAAGCAGAGCCGATGAGTAAAATTTGTGCAGGCAATTCGCTTAGATTGGACACTGAGTCATGAAACCAGTAGATGTGATTCATGGGAAAGATGTATCTAGAAAACATGTGTATTTGAAGTCTTTTCTGTTCTGAGTGCTCTTACTAACTCTTAACTATTAAACACTGCATGTAGTTAAAATAACCCCAACAACTCCTTTAGGTTACATCCCCACCAGGTTGTGTTTTGGGAAAACTTCCTCTATCTATTTCTCAGTGATTCCAGCCTGTAACCCTGCGTGGTGATGCCGTGTTGCGTGTAGGAAGAACTTAGAAATCAGTTATCTGTTTTGCGGCTGTTTCACTCCAGTTTTGCTGCCAAGAGTTTAGTGTTGTAATGATGCTTCCCAAAACACAGAACCTTTTGAGTTCAAGGTGCTCAGCTTTTTCACTGACAGCGAGGAGTTGTGGTGTGGTTGGCATGGGGCTGGCATGAGAAAATGTTAAGTAACTTTGCTGAAGTAGCTCCTTCAAGCAGAAGGAGAACTGTACCCATTGAAGAGAAGAAGTCTCGTTAGTTGATGCTGCTTTAAACTGTAACTCTAATCAACATGTGCTCCTTGAACAGCTCAAATAATACCTTTCCGCTCCAGAGAGGCTTGACAGCTCTGGAGGAGATCATAGCTGGAATCTAAAGCAATTTGAAACTTATTTCAGTGGAGATGCTGTTGCTTAGTCTCAGAATTTTCTTTGCAATATGGAACGGCACTGTCAATTTCCCAAATTCCCTGGCAGTGTTCAAGGCCAGGTTGGACACAGGGGCTTGGAGCAACCTGCTCTAGTGGAAGGTGTCCCTGCCCGTGGCAGGGGGTTGGAACTGGATGAGCTTTAAGGAACCTTCCAACACAAACCATTCTGTAATGATTCCCAACACTTTGGATTTTATTGGCAATGTAAACTCTTTAGGTTTTGAGTTCTATTATAGGAATGTTTGGACACACTTGCTGGACCAAGGACTGCTGAAATAATGTGAAATTAAAACTGGCCTTTCAGTAGCAGCAGTTTTTGATGTTCAAGTACATGAGTTGCATCTAAACCAAAGAGAGCAAGTGCTAAACACTCCTGAATTGGGTCCTGAGTTGACATGTCAATGTTTTTTGCTCAGAGATTTTTTTCCCTTATATTATTCTAAGTTAGGTGTGATACTGGGTAAAACATCTCTGTGTGGGGTTAGTTCATCAGTTTTAACTCGCTGGAGAACTGGTTACTTTGAGGTTTTCCTGTTTCACAGACTTTACAGTTTAAAAGCATTTTAAACTGTAAAGTTTCTATTCTATTTGTTTTGGTATGAAATTCATACTAAGTAGCTAAGGAGTTTTAGATACTGTTATTTAGACTGTTAACTGTAGTAAAACTTGTCTTCACATGTTCTGTAGTTCATGAACTCAGTTTGATGGGGAGATGCATCAGAACTTGATCAGTATTAAGCAGTTCTTATATCAAGAATGTTGCATGACTAGGAATGGGATGAAGAAAATGTGATTTCAGTCTTTGAAATGCTGGAAACGTGGAGGTTTCAAGGTATGATGGTCTTAGGGTGTGCATTTAGATACATAAGGGTAGGTAGTACTGAATGTGTCAGCTCCAGTTCCTGTCATCCAGACTGAGATTGATATTATATTGTTATAAAATGTTAAGAATGATGCAAACCCAAGGAAAGAGAGTGAAAAACTTAATTTCTAATCCTGCATGAAAGGATTTTAACACAATTCAATGTTGTCTTGGCTAATATTATATAAAGACACTTTTGCCAATGTACTTAGTCCTAACAGATGCTAATGCAGCAAGTGTGGAGCATCTGAAATAGTTTGCTATCATTTTACACTGTGGCAAGCTCATCAAAACACATTCTGCTTCACTACGGGGTTCGAGCACATTTTCCTAACTGGGAGATAACTTGAATCCTCCACTGGTAAAACAGAGATACTAAAGATACTGGCTTCAGTGTGTCTTCCCACCCCAAGTAGGAAATCTGATTTTATTTATGAATTGAAAGAAAATTAGTTGCTTTAATTCTTACAGACGCCATACCAGCCATTGTTCAGTTATGAATTGCTGTCCTCCAGCTCATTTTGTGATTCCTAGTCTATTTTTTCTGTTCAATTGAAAAGTATATTGTGAATGCTGGTTTGAGTTTTGAAATTATGGCTCCAGGAATAATCGAAGTCTTAGAGAAAATATGAGACCTGTACACTTGGAGATTACATGTTCTGGGCAGTGCAAAGATGCTGCTGCACCAGGCAGGGGTGCCTGGGAGAGAATGGTAGGAGGTATAAATCTTGCTTTGTTTTCTTCTGCAGTCACTTTTAAAAGTACTGTTTCTTGCAAAGAAAGTAATTTAGGGTGGAGCAAAAGCATCTGATGCATTAGAGACATCTATGTTACCTGATGCGGGACTCCACTTTGGTGTTATTACCTCTTGTGGCCATTATTTTCTTGGAGCCCTTTATCTTTGCAGCTCCTTAAATGCTGGTGTTGAGTATGTTGGGAGTGCAATGCTATCATGGGACTGTCTTACAGGAGAAGTTATGCTTGATTTTGGAGCTGAGGTAACAATAATATTTTAACACTATTGTTGCTACTGCAGTGTATGAGACAATTGAGTTGAAAAATGAATATCCTCCAAGAGCATTGTTCTCTGTTGTGAAATATAAGACCACAGTTGTTTTTCCTGCTTAATGTACGTGTTCTACTTGACGATAGAAAAGTGACAGGCACATCAATGAGCAACCTTCTTTGGCTTCCTAATGTGGAAAGAATATCATTATTAGTTGAAAACATGGGACTTTGCTTTAACTTGCCAGCTTAGTGATAAAGTGAGGGTGAATCACCGCTGCATAGTAGCTGCCTCTTAATAACGTGAGCCTTCCTGCAGATGTACACATAGTGCTCATGACAAGGAGCAGAAGCTGATTGGAGTACAAAAGTTGGCAAAAAGTTCTATCAGAGCCACAACTTGGAAATCATAGGATGGTTTGGGTTGGAAGGGATCACTCTGAAAACTGTTTGAATACCAGTCACTCCCTTTCCTTAGCTATTCTGTTGAAGCAGACTAGGAGATCCGGCAGCTGGGGGCCTCCATGCAAGTAAATAATTAAGCCAAGCTCTTGGGGAGGGGACTTCTTTAGGTATTTGTTATATAATTTCCATACATCAAAGAAATAATGGTATAGTTCAGATATTTAGGCATAAATGACTGAAGCTGGAAAACCCCCACGTATTGCATAAGACAGTTTCATTGTGAAACCTTAATAGCAATCACCTTGTTGAAGCTATTGTTATCGTTGGGCTATCGCCTGTGTAATTTGGATCAAGCTATGAAATTTGAAAGGCTAAAACTGATTCTCCAGAGAGCCATCTTGTTTCAGGTTCCTGGGAGAGAAGGCAACAGCAGAGCATGCCGGGAATGTGCTTTTGTGTTTGTTTGCTGGGGGATTCAGTCCGGGTGATTCAGAGGTAGGGAATCTGAACCCATTATCTCTATCCAGTGCATAAGTGCATCTGGGTAAGTTCTGAGCTTGCATGTACATGGAAAGCATTGACTTGGGCAGAGCCAGTTCAGTATGTTTGGAACAAGTCTCTTAATGCCTTTTCCTGCTGGTTGTGATACCTGACTTTGTGGACCAAGTTGTGTGTTCACCTAGCTAAAAGGCAGCATTCTGTCTTGTTGTTTGTAAACTTTCAGTGTGGACAGATTGATGTAATGCGGTATCTACCTTGTAGTTTTGGCGGCTCGTATCAAAATTGAAAGACATTTCTTTTTAACGAGGAAG
This sequence comes from Strigops habroptila, assembly GCF_004027225.2. Classification (NCBI taxonomy): domain Eukaryota; kingdom Metazoa; phylum Chordata; class Aves; order Psittaciformes; family Psittacidae; genus Strigops; species Strigops habroptila. The sequence continues at coordinate 5,923,443 of NC_044281.2, forward strand.
GTAAAAAACTTATTATATGAGTGAAAATTCAAATGCTTGTCCCTAACTTTAGCTGCATTGTAAACTAAAAGTTAGGTTTGCTAGTTGCGACTTAAGTTACTGGCGTGTCTTATTCCACATTGAAGTGACCGTGCTTTCTGGCTGTAAGTTACGTGCTTCGTTACTATACTCACTCAGCAAAAGCTACATGATTAAATATGAGATGCTTTGAGCGAGTGGCATACAAGTTACAAATCGAGAGGAAAGCCTTCAACCATTAATTTCTGAGGATAACTTTTCCTTCCTTGTGCAAAGAAGGAGACATGCTGCGGTTTGACTAATGGTGGAACAAATGTGTTGTGAGGCTTGGGGTTTTTCAGGGAGTGTGCCAGGCTTCTCCCACCGTTTGCTTTGGGGGATTAAAGCAGCATGCAGTAATGCTGAACCAAGAGTTCATGCTGCTGTGTCTACAGATCACTGCTTTTATTTCTATTTAAACTGGCAAATGAGTTTTACTCCCTAAGAAGAGGGGGCACTCAGCAAGGCAGCAGGTTGGACATGTGCTTTGCTTTGGCTGATCTCAAGCACTTTGGGAGAGGCAGCATACCTTGTAACATGGATTGCTGTGTTTATGTTCTGTATTGTGCTTAGCAAAGTACAGAATGGCACTTGCATGTTTTAAAGGTGATGTAGGTGCTCAAGTTAAGTGTGTTTACACCTTATGAGAAAATACTGTGTTACCCAGCAATTGAGGTACCCATAGCTTAACTTAAAGTGGTTTGAATCTTGGATCATGTAGTGAAAACTGATGTGGGAATATGATGTATTTTCTTAATTCTCAATATTTAAGAGATGCACTTATAAGTGTTAGACTATGGTATGTTTGTAAGTGAAATAAAAAACCCCAACCTAATCCACACTATTTTTGGCAAATGATGGAGGTTGGGAATCACAGAATGAATCCCAGACTGGTTTACGTCGGAAGGGAGCTTAAAGCTCATCCAGTTCCAAGCCCCTGTGTCCAACCTGGCCTTGAACACTGCCAGGGATGGGGCAGCCACAGCTTCTCTGGGCACCCTGTGCCAGCGCCTCAGCACCCTCACAGGGAAGAGCTTCTGCCCAAGAGCTCATCTCAGCCTCCACTCTGGCAGGTTCAAGCCATTCCCCTTGTCCTGTCCCTACATCCCTTGTCCAAAGCCCCTCTCCAGGTTTCCTGGAGCCCCTTTAGGCACTGGAGCTGCTCTAAGGTCTCCCCTTCAGGAGCCTTCTCTTCTCCAGGCTGCCCCAGCCCAACTCTCCATCATTCTTTCTTAAAGACAAAATCCTCAAAAAGTTCAAGCACAAAAAGCAAGGTGGTGTCTCTTTTATTTATTTTTCTTTTTTAATTCACTCCAGCTCCCCAAACAAAGGCTCTTTTTGTCAGTCACTGCCCTCACAGTGAAGATTGTTTTTCCCTAATCTAAATCCCCCCTCTTTAAGATTAAGGCCATTAATAGTGCCAAGCAGTTGAAAAACTTCAACCCAAACTGAGGAATACCTTGCTCTCTACTGCATCATAATCAGGAATTGGTTTTGTCCTTACCAATAAGCAAGGTAAATGACAGTGCTGATATTTTTGGCACATCTTTGAAGAAGAGGTAACGTAAGCTCCAAAAATCGTAGTAGCTGGGATGGAGAAGTCGGTTGCATCTCAACTGTGTGACTTTTTGCTGACAGTGCATTTCAGACATCCGCTTCTGCTGTGGTTAGTTTTTCAGGGTATTCTTTGACTCACACACACAGAGCTTTACGTGATTTGTGGGAAAAAGTCTAAAATGATTCCTTAGTAATCACAGTGGATAAAGTTCCCTATTCTGGGAAGGTATTGAATTAAACAGCCTCAATAATCCGAACATCTGTGAGAATAAGAGATTTGTCTTCTGTAATACTAGGTTTTGTCCTTGACTGCCTTTCAGCACTGCTTGTACTTCATGTCACCTATACTGAGGGAAAACTGTGGCTATTCTTCTCTTTTATGTTCTCACTTGTTCTTGTATTATGAAATAATTGAGCAAAGACAGTGCCAGACATGGACCAGTTGTGAGATGCTGCTGTTACTTGATTACAGTCTTCTGGAATTCTCTACTCCTAGAACATAAATATAGTTTCATGGAAGTCATCTCTATATGGAGAGATGCACACATGGAGTCCCACGGTGAAGTAAGTGGTGGTTATGTTTTGGGGTTGTAAGTCATTGGTATCAAACCTCATTGCTGAACCCGTTTTAGTGTTCAAATGCAGTGAGAAGATATAGTTCAACTGCAGTAATAAACTGTCCAGTCTGTGGGTACAGGGCACTGAAATGCTTTTTGAGGGATGTGGTTAAGCTTTAAAAAGGATTTTAAAAAATCAGGAATGCTTCAATTCTCTTCGGTCTATATGGAAGAACTTCCTAGTCTTCTGGACAGAGCTTTTGGTCCCAAGTTGTTTGCAATTAATTTGTACTTCAGCAGTTGTGATAAGGTTGTAAATGCTGCATGGATCTTGTGGCTGATGCTGGAAACAAGGTCCCAGCGCTGTCTGGCTCAGGTGGATTTGGGCTACCAGGGATCTATGACTATTTAGAAAGCTTGGTTTAGATTTCGAGTTCCGAGGTGGGAAGAGAGAGGTGGTCAGGTTCCCTGGTTGGTAGTGAATCCTTTGTGGGCAGCTGGCAATTCCAAAGCCCTCTGGAAGTATTTGATGTCTCTTTTTTTTTTAAGTGGATGGAAGCAGATGTGTTACTTAAGCAGGATGTGCACATTCAACCTCATTAATGCCAGGCTTCTGGCTAATACTCTGTGTGGGGCCTGTATCAGTGTGCAAATAAAAGTGTGTTAAGATAGCAGTGTGTGTCTAACCCAGTGAGTGACTTGGGTTTTCATTGAGGTGTGTGAAATGGGTAATTTCATTGTCTTGTTTCATAGCCTTATTTGTTTGCATAGTTGGATAGTGAATGTCAACCTAATGATTAGGCAGCTATTGTGGTAATTTTGCCTTCTGTACGTCTGTACAGGCAAGCAAAGGGCCTCTTAAGCTTACTGGAATGGAATCCACAGCAATTTGGAAGGGATTGAAGGAGTGTTTATAGCCTCAATCAAGTCAATGCTCACACAAGTTAACTTAAAACCTGTAGGAAATCCACTTTGACTTGATCTTGGTAGTGCTTATGTTTTCTCTTGAACTAAAGCTGCAGATGAAATTCTTCCTGACAGTAAATTTTCTGTTCATTTACACCACTCTATGTATACTTTACAACTGTATTTTCCAGTAACATAAGACAAAGCAGGATAGTCGCTGCTGCAGGATTTTGTAGTGATGCTTTAACTTACTCTCACTACTCTGTTAAATGTATGGTAGTGTACAAATGTGTGATTGCCATATCTTATTGGTGCCACTTCCCCTGCTCAGCAGAGCAGCCAGGAGCCTGTCTTTTAGGTATCACAGCAACCGTGTTCTCTAGAGGAAATATGCTAAAAGCATGGCACTCTGAGTGCCCAGACAGCAGGCATTTAAATGTATACCACTTCACTTGGCAAATGCCTGTATATCCCAGTTAACTGGTTGTGAACCACAGCAGGGCTTTGTGCATCGCTTGGTCACTAACGCAAGACAAGTGTCTCAGGATGCTTAAATAAGGAGGTGGCTGATGTATGAATTTATACCAACATGGAAGGTGAGTGTAGCAGGGAGACAGCAGTGAATTTCCTCAGAGATACCAAGCAATAAGAAATAGGCAAAAGTCAGAGATAGGAGCTGTGCATGGTCGCTAAATTGCCATACATCTTCATGCCTGCTGTTCTAGATAGTGTTGGAGGCATATAAGGAAATGGGTTTCAAGTTCTTGAGAGAAAGATGGGCTGTATAGCTCTGATTCAGGTAACTCCACTGTTTAGCACTAAACCTAGAATGATAGCTTGGAAAATCTTCATAGGTATGGTATTTGATAGTGAGAATGCTGATAAAGCAGTTACAAATCATTGTGTTATGAATTGCTCCATCTCTGCTCCTGGCTAGAATGTATTCCTGCTTGTGTCCCTCAGGTGCAAGTGTCAACCATCAAAACTAAGAAATAATGACAGTGAAGGAGAATAATGTTCCTTTGCTTTCCTGAGCATAAAATCAATCAATGATGTGGCAGAGTTTAAAAATGCTTTTCTAGTGAAGATTATTAGTGTTTTCAATACACGCTAAAGTCCTAATAGGATTACTTTCTGTTTTGATGCTGTGATTATAGGCTCAGTAGTAGTTTGCCTTCAAAATGCATTGCTGCTAGAACACTTGGGTTAGATTGCTCTTTGAATTTGGGATTGAAAAATTTCTGTGGATCTCGGGGCAAGCTTCTGTACAGGATGGTGTCCGTGACATGGAGCTGCTTTGCATGAAACTGTAAAACTTGCCAATGCTACTGGTATGCTCTATGGGAAGAAAATCTATAGCTGCAGCCTTAGTGCATCGGGGCTTTCCTAGAGTCATTTATCACTTTTCTATGGCAGTTCTGTTACTTGAACATGAAGCTATTGGTTCACTCTCGGAGTTGAGTAAATGAAAGCAGGAAGGAATAGAAACAAGCCTTGGAAAACTATTCCTTTACCCTGTGGCAACTCATCTATTCTGTCTCGTTTCATTACTTTTCTCATGCAAAATAAGACTCTAATTTCAACCTGTGTTAATTAAGCTTCACAAACACTGCTATGAGATTGCAGCATGTAATAGCATCTAGATGGATAACAATGTGTTAGCTGATGGGTGGAAGGATCTTGCTGTTGCCTTCTCTTGAAAAATTAAATGCGAGTCGGGTGGAGCTGGCCAAAAGGGCGCAACTTGCTTGAGGCAGAGATGCTGTGAATACATCGGTGTGTAACCCCGAGCGGGAGGCAGTGATGGTGTTAATCAGCTGGTAACACTGCTAGCCAGGCAAGACACAAATATTTACAGTGAGCATCTGCCTTGGTAACTGCTTCATGCATTTTAAAGCTAGGATTTTAGCTGAAGTCAGGAGACCTACATGGCTTATAGAAAGACACTGTTTCTCTGGGAATGTTTTGCTTACTGGAACATCTTGCTTCCCGCCTCATAGAGTTAATGCAGTTAGAGCATTGCTGGTTTGATTTATGCTGCTAATTGCTGTGGTGGTTGATGTGAACTGCATGTACTAATTGCTCGCTTGCTAATCCTCTCCAATTTGTCTGACAAAAGCTTTTAAAATAGAACATTACATGTTTTTTAACACTGGCCAGCAACAAACAGAAACAATTGGGGGCCCCTGTTTTCTTCTGGGTGCCTAATCTTATGTACTTCTCCATCCAATACTTAAAGGGGCCTACAGGAAATCTGGAGAGGGGCTTTGTCCTGTAGGGACAGGACAAGGGGAATGGCTTGAACCTGCCAGAGGGGAGATTGAGATGAGCTCTTAGGCAGAAGCTCTTCCCTGTGAGGGTGCTGAGGCGCTGGCACAGACTTTTCCCAGAGAAGCTGTGGCTGCCCCATCCCTGGCAGTGTTCAAGGCCAGGTTGGACACAGGGGCTTGGAGCAACCTGCTCTAGTGGAAGGTGTCCCTGCCCATGGCAGGGGGTTGGGACTGGAAGAGCTTTAAGCTCCCTTCCAACTGAAACCATTCCATGATCCTATGTTTAGTCACTGTAATGTGGCTTTAATGTAGTCTTGTTGTTGTTCTTCATGGTGTTTAAATAACCTCTGGAAGAATATTTTTCCAAAGCATGCTGGGGGTATTTTTTTCCATCCTTAGACTGGAACATTACCATTATCTGTATGGTAAAGGTAGAATATGTATGATACCTGACTTTGCAGTTTTAGATAGTGAAAGACATTATGTGCCATTTGAATTTGCATTGATGCGTATGTGCCACCAGAGCAGCAGAAACTGCAGTGAGCAAAGCAGATGGGTTTTGTTTTAAATTAGTGTGTCAATAGGGTGGTTTATTCAGGCTGAGCAGCTACCTGCTAGAAACTTGAGTACACCTATCATCATCTTGGAAGAAAGCAACACTAAAGCGAGGCACTTGAGAAGGTCTCTGGTATTCCTTGATTTCAGCGAAAGGTACTATCAGAGGAACCTCTGTTACTGTGCAGTGTTAGTCCATTTCATAGCATCACAGGCTGGTTTGGGTTGGAAGGGACCTTAAAGCTCATGCAGCATATTGGAGCTGGCACACAACTATTGAGGTGGGATGCAAATGTTAATGGTGATGCAGAGGTCTTGTGCAGGTTTTGGGACTCATTAATGGGCTGTCTACAGGATGTTTAGGCCGTGTTGATGTGTGCTATCAGTGTTGCTAACACCTGAACTAGACTGAAGCTGGCTCGAGTATGCAGAGAAAGTCTTGTAGCTTTAAACGGGGTGAGTTTTGAGATGTGCTCTCCTGCAAATTCTGGACCAGTTGTGTTTTGAAAAACAGTTAAACAGCCTGAATATCAAGTGTGTCTATTCCCTCAGTGTTAGTCTCTTGCCTGCCTCTGCTAACCTGTTAAATCAATGAAAAGTAATGTCAGCAGAGGGAGGACCTCAGGGGAACATGTTCCCTGGACAGTGATTAACATACAGGTTTCACTGGGGAAGTGTGTGGAGAAAACTACAGGATGCCAGAAACCGCCTTTACTATTTTGTGACTTTTGGGTTGGTTGGGATGATTTCTGTTGGCTTCACTTGTGTTCTTAGGGTGTGTGTTTGGTGGCTGCTTGTTGAAACATTAGAAGTGTAAAAAGCTAAAATTGAGAATGAGTGCAGTGGGCTTAAACTTAGAGACGTGGTTTAAATGTCCATGAAGCTCTGAAAACCAGCAGGGTTGGTAACATAACACTGATTATGTCCTTCACATTTTGTATTGCCAAATTATTGGAGTACCACCATCTCGTACAGATTCAAATCAAAACCAGTGACAGTTCAGTGATGGCTGGATAATAGTCCAGCCTTTTAAAGCAGAACATAAAAATCTGAGTCTTAGAAGATAGTTCACTAAAGGTCTTGAAAATGTTGGCTCTTTGTAAGAGTCATTTGTTGGCATCCAAAGTGAGGTTTGTGTGTTGAATGCTGTGGCCAAGCTATTGCATAAGCACTTCTATGTGGCACAAGAGTGATCTGAAAGCCCATTTGGTGGGTGCTACTGGTCCTGGAGCTAGAATCATTTTGGACTTGATGTTCTTAAAGGTCTTTTCCAACCTAGTTGATTCTATGATTCTATCAGTTGCTCAAACTGTTTCTGTACAGACATGGTGGTTGTCTTGAGCACAACAAAAAGGAAGAGAAAACAAACGGAATTTGAGCACATGGGAGTTGTGGATGGGAAAACTGTATTAGGTTTAATGTCCTCCTTGGAAAGGCGGACAGATAGAAACTTCTACGCTGATGAGAAATGTGAGATGCAAAGTCATCACTTGGGGAGACAGCGCGGGGTTTAGTTTTTAACCATGCAGCTTGTACGTAAGTAATGCCTCTGAAGCTGTAAAGATTGAGTTTAGTGGTCAGGATGGCTATATACACTTGAGGCATGGGATAGGCAGTGGCCTTCGAACTTGAAAGAATCTTTTTTCCTTAGTGTTTGCTTCAAAGCAGGACAAACATGCCATTGAAAAGGACGTGATGGCTGGAATATAGAGGCCTCTGTATGTTGGTTTAGCAAACTTTATGGATGGTTACAGGCTGTTACCTTCTGGAAATAAGCAGCAGGAAATTCTCATAATGCTTCAAGAGCATCAGCTGTTCCTGGGAGACTCTGAGATATAAACCAAAGTAACAGAACTTGAGGGAATACTGAAAGCTTCTGGAATACCATTTTCATCTGTTTGAGTGTCGTGAAGGGCTTTGACATTGGACTTGGTTCTGCTTCTGGTCCCTCTGACTGCCAACTTTAAGACTGACTTCTGTATTTAGACATCCTATATACTGTATCATAATGAGCATCTAATTTAAAAGCAAAGATTTTTAGCTACAAGTAGGCTATGGCACTTGTTTAATTTGCATCTTCTATCTACTTGTCAGGAAATGTATAAATTTGCAGTTAACTTTAAAGTGTTTAAAATGAAACAGTCCTGCAGTCATTTCCTGAAGAGAGCGGTGACAATAAATCAAGTTGCTTTTATTTATGTTGCATTCAAGTGAAATGTGACAGGGGAGTATTTGTACGAAAGAATATGTAGAGCACCTTGCTAATGACAGATTGTGATCTAAGATCGAAATAACTGAGATAAAAAATCAAATCTAATTCTGATCCTATTTAATGGCACACTGTGATTCTGTGATTTTTCATGTCTACACATGAGATTTACTGCAACACGGTGGTTTTCATCCAGTGGCCAAACTGACTTGGATAAAAAGAAACAAACATTCTAACTTAGGCTTTGTGTCTGCTCTCTAGGAGGTGAAAGCTTTATGTTGAGAAAGGATGGAGTGTTTGCTGACACGTTGGAACATGTGGCCGATTGCTAATCTTATGGAAATGATGTACTGAGCAGATGAGGCCTGATTAATAATGAATAGAGTTGCTGCAGTACTATGGCAGTCTTTGGGGAAAAAATACGGTAACCAGGCTTTGTAAAACTCTCTTCAAAAGGCTTGCAGGGTAAGTTACGTTAGTCAGGTAAGTTTGTAACCTGAGGCTTATATTTCTGTGCTCCTTTGGGCCTTAGAATTATTACAGCTTCCATTCAACTTGAATTCAGACTGAGGGGATGTGCTCCTTGATTCCCAGTTCAGATTTAGCTGAAAATAATGCTAGGAATGTGGAAGGTTTTTGGTAAAGTGGAGCAAAAAAGTATGAACTTGCTGAAAACGGATGTGGATCTTCACTGTCTTCTGAGAGTATAGCTTAGGAGTGGGTGAGCCTGTAACGAGTAATTTGCTGTTGCTAGAAGAGGAGGGTCCTTCCACCCCACCACCTCCCTTGGCAGGTTCTGGCCTTTCAGAAACCAGCTCAGTGTAAAAAATAAGTAACTAGTTATTTATTTTGATGAAGAGCAGCTATTCATCAGGGACTGTGTGATAGGGCCAGGGGTAATGGTTTCAAACTGAAACAGGGGAAGTTCAGGTTAGATATAAGGAAGAAGTTCTTCCCTGTGAGGGTGGTGACTGGAGATGAGGAACAATTCCTTCCTCAGAGGGTGTTCATTGGAACAGGCTGCCCAGGGCAGGGCTGGAGTCACTGTCCCTGTAAGTGTTCACACCCCGTGTAGCCAAGGCCTCAGTGCCATGGGTTAGTGGTGGCCTTGGCAGTGTTGGGAACGGTTGGACTGGATGAGCTTAAAGGTCTTTTCCAGCCTGGTTGAGTCTGTGATTCTGTGTACTGTGTCCTGGGCTTGAATGAAATGAGCAGCACATTCCTGAAGTCATATTGTTGTTTTATGCTAATGCTGGTCTGTGTTGACAATCTTGTAATTAATGAGTGACTCTGGTAATTTGTTAATGTTGAGATAATTGCAGCACTTACAGGAACAACTGTTGGCCACAACAGTCAGTGACGTTTTGCATTGGACAGTTGGCATTTTCTGGAAAATGCTGAGTTATCCCAAAGCGGATGTGTGAGCGCATGAGTACCAAGTAGGTTTGACTGGGTGTCCTTGCGCTCAATGTTTCCAGTCTGTACTACAAGATTGCTCTGCTCTGTATTTGCTGCCTTCCGTCAGTGAGTGTGGAGGACCATGCCGTGCTGTGGAGATGAGAATTCTGCCAACACATGCTATTCCGTGGATACGTTTGGCAGGAAATTTCCCTGAATGAAAAATAAGCCAAGGGGCCAGCACAGATCCGCCTTTTCAGGTTGTCATTATACTTACTTTTTCCCAGCTAACCCGATATTGAAGTGTTTTGGTAGTCTGATAATTGCTGACCATAGATTATATCTGTGTATAGATACAATCTGATTAGAACTGTAACCTGCCTGGTCAAAACATCTTGAGCTTTTAAGAAATGATTCCCAACACTGCTGAATAATCACTCCTATAGTTAAACCTTTATTTTTAAGGTAGTAGGAACCTTTTCTTAGTAATTAAGCTGTCTGTGTATCTTGGATTTGTTGCAAATATAAACTCCTGAAAGGAAGGAAAATAGATGGAATGATATTGCCTGTGAAATAAATGTCCAGTTATCAAAGCAGTAGCCCTGCAGAGGACTGGCTGAATCACTCTGTGCTGGGAGGAGTGTTGGAGGGAAACAAGTCCACTGGGTATGAATTTCCTTAAGTGGCTGTTTCGGTTCAGTGGACATCTCTTAAAGGTACCTGTAGCTGCAGGCAGTAAGTAAAGGAGAATCATCGCTAGAACATGGAACTGGCTGGGTTTGTGCTGGCTTCTCAAACGTGTGGGGCTTAGCAAGTTGAGGTGTTAAGTGCTTGCGAGCAGAATGCACAGTCCATAGGACTGTAGGGTGGATCAGTGAGTGTTCTTTGCTGTTCTCCTTGCAATAAGGGTAAGCCTGCTTAGAAGTTTGATGTACCCTATTTTTCAAATACTCAGGTTTCAGATCATGTATTGAGATGTGTTTTAGTTTATTGAGAAAGTGCTCAGTGGAGAGAAATGACAGAGCAATCCGTGATGTGTCTGCTACAAACTCTGTGTTCTTGTGCTGCATTTCTGGCAAGTGTTTTTCCATCTCGTCGTTCTGGCTATGGCCTTCCTAAAACTTGCGGTGATCATGTTGATATTCTAAATCTCCAAGTGAACTCTAAACACATCATAGCACAGAAATGTTGTGATGGTAGAAGAGTTGTAAAGTTTGAACAAAGTTCTCTGTTGCCAAATACAAGGTAATCTGATTTCTAACTCGTGTTACAGTTGGATATTCAGAATACACAAACAGGAGGAAGTTTCCTCTTTGTTTCTGTGTGGTTTGGAATGTGATGGACACCTGAGACAGATCTGTTGCTAGGACATCATTCCAGGTAGCTATTAGTTAAGGTGTATAACTTTTTGTTTGTTTTTGAGAGCCTGTGTGGTTTTAAAAACAGGTTTGAAGGCAGGCCCAGGATCTGCCCAAGTTGTTAGTTCAGATTTTCTAGCTCTTATTTGTGGTTTTTGCTTTGTACCTTCTGGAAATGGGAAACCAGCTTGGAGGTGTGAGTAGAACACCAGGTCTGCTGCTTTGACAAACAGTTACGGAAGTCTCGGTGAAGAACTTGCTGCTGCTCGGTTTGTGAGCATCTTCACTGAGCAGTCAGTGACTCCTATTACCCCTGATCAGTTCTGTAAAGAATGCTCTTCTCTATTAAATTAAAGCATCTTCCACATGACTTGGGTTTGAAGTTCTAGGCAATGCTTAATGAAAACACATTCTGTCTTATTGCTAGGCAGTGTTGGCCTTTTAAAAATGCACGCTATTAACTGCTGCTGCTAATCTTGGAGCATGTGTTCTTGAAATGCCAGTGCTAGCTCATATTTACTAAAATTGAAAATAAAGGGACTTTTCACTCCCTGGAAGATGTGTAAAAATTACTGTATTATGTGGAAGTTCTGTGTTTAATTCCGTCATGGTTGAGGCTCAGGAGTTCTTGACTGATGTTCACTCAGGTTTCTGTTCAGTGTCAAGTAACTGTACAGGTTGTGCAAACTTCGAGCAATGTAGTTATGCCTGAGTGTATATTAAATATAAATACTAATCCTGTGGAGCAAGGATTCAGCATGTCAAAAGTGATCTCTTGTGCTGGCATCCAGATGGAAAGGTAGGAATTAGCGTAAGTGCTAACTTACAGTTTACTGGGGCTGTCACCGGTGAACCTGTATCTGCCATCCCACAGTGGATGGGCTGCTGTTCATTCATGGTTTGATCTGCTGGCAAAGGCTAAGAACAGCTCGGTGACATAAAAAGGGGTGACCAGCTCCTCTGGCATGAGCACTTAGGGACATGGGTTAGTGGTGGACTTGGCAGTGCTGGGTTAACAGTTGGACTTGATGACCTTAAAGGCCTTTTCCAACCCAAACAAATCTGTGACTCTGTGTGTCTGTGTCGTGTTGATAAGGGGAAGCACTGTCAATCTGACACATAAAGTGCTCACCCCTGGTGCGCTCAGCCCATCTAAAACCTTTGCTTGAAGGGCTCTGGTGATTGAGGTCTCTGATAGCCACTGATACTACAGTTAGTTTCTAATATAAAGCTTATTGATCTTGATATTAAAAGCAATAAAGAGTTTGCTTCCACTGCTCCTTGGTGAGTGGTTTCTAAGTTTTGCTCATCCTGATAATGGTGCTGTCTTCTGTTTGCAGCAGCCTTAACCAGGCTCTGTGCTGTGCTTTTATTATACCTCTGCTGTTTGCTGTGGGGGTGATGACTGGACGGCCTCACCTATCTCAGTAGGTAAAGTCTTTAGTAAAACAGAACTGAAACCAAACCACAAACTTTCATCTGGTTTTCAAAGGTTTTCCTCGATGTAGGGGAAAACACGCACAATCCTATGTGACAGAAGTACCTGCTTGAAAGAGGAGCTTGCTGCCTGTGTGAGGGCTAGGAACGAGGTAGTTGGAGGACTAGGAACGAGCTTCCAGGAAGCCTCAGAAATCAGCTTGTTTTCCCAATGGCATGAGCTGAAGCATGAATGTTTCTCCTGGTGTAAATGTGGTCTGAGTGGCAACTGATGCTGTGTGAGGAGAGGGCAGGGATGGCAGAGTGCTGCTCCTCTGAGCCAGGTCTGCAGCCATGGGCGACTGCCTCTGATAATATCATTCTTTGTCAAATAATTTAAGGTAACCTTTTTCTCAAGGTACCTAGAAAGAAACACTGGCTCTTCAGAACCGCTTTTTATTCCTCTCCTTTCTTGTTCCTCTCTGCCTAGAACAGGCGATTACTACCAGGTGTTTGTAAATAGACACACAGTGTGTATTGAATGCTTAAGTGTGATTGAATGCTTGATCCTGTAATTGCTTGCAGGGATTATCTTTCCAAACAAATCTGCCAAATCCTACATTATTTCTTGGAAATATTTAGCCAGCTGGTAGGTCTGATGCTTGTTTGTCAACAGAAGAAGTGGGTTTTGGTGGAAGTATTTTGTTCAGAACTGGAACTTTGCCTCAGCTTGTTTGTGGGCTTAGCAGGACAAATAGGACATAGTACTGAACAGTAAGAGTCACTTGTCAGCTGAACTACAGAAATAACACTATACTCTGAACTAAACACTCCAGAACATGGAAAAGATGAGGGATGATGGGCACAAGTTACCCCTGGGGAGATTCCCATTGGACACTAGAGGAAATATTTTCCCAGTAAGAACAATCAGCCATTGGAATAATCTCCCCAGGAGTGGTGGATTCCCCAACACTGGGCAATGTTAAGATTTGGCTGGTCAGGGTGCTGGGACATCTAGCCTAGGTCATGCTTTACCAAGAAATGTTGGATTTTTGAGGACCCTTCCAACCTGGTGTTCTATAAGAAGGTCACCAGGCTTTATCATTCAAAGCTATAACAAAGTTGGACACCTTCAGAGCCTTGTTTAGCAAACGTAGCTGCCAATGAGCTGTGATCTCTATGCAGATCAGAGGCTGACTTTGCTGCTGGCTGCTGCTTGGAGCTTGATTTTACTTCATCAGGTTTTGTGGATCTGCAGGATTCCTTCACTGTTGGGTCATGTCTAAAATCAGTTGGGGCTGAGGAGCTTGGAGAAGGTTTTAAACAAAGGAGTGATACTTTTCAGGACTTTGTCAAATGCTATAACTGTTACAGGATAATAACTGCAGTAATAAAATGTAGCAAAGAAACTGGATCTTCTTGCATTCTCTGAGCAATTGTTATGAGAATGATTTAATTGGATTTCTGAGAGAGGATGGAGAGCAAGCTGTTGTGGCTGAGCAGGAAGAGAAGCATTTTGACTTGGGCCTACTAACTGTGCAGTGGGAAGAGCTTAGATTTACTTGGAGCAACTGAAATGCAATGTAAAAAGTCAAGATATGAGGAGAGTCCTGTCCTGCTGTAACTAATAGGGACTTGACTGGGGTTTTTGTTTGTTTTTTAAGGGGAGTACACTAATATATGAAAAGGTTGACCATAAAAATTTGATGTCTTTGCTTATTCAAAGACTTAGCTATAAGAGCTCGTTACCTTTTGCTTTGTTACAAATAAGAAGTTGGTGATGTTGAAGATGGTTAATTGGAAATGAGTTGGTTTAGTCGTTTTATGGATCAGTTGCATCTGATTTTTGATCTGAAACTCAGGCAGGAGCCTGAATTAAAAAGCCTGAAGGGACTCTGGCTTGCTGTCCATATGATAGACTCTTCCTCTCCTGCTCGTGATTGTCCCTGTTGTAAGTGTTGAAGTAACTGATTGCCACTACCTTATTGATTACTCTCGTCATCGTAGAAGAACCTTCTGATGAGTTTCCTTGTAACATTCTTCCTCTACACTAATAGCTAATGATGGAGATGGACAGAGCTTCTCCAGAAAGATCTTTAGGATGTTTCAGGCTTTTATTAGTGCTTACACATTGCATGGAAGAGCTGACGATAAGCAGGAAACTGAAACAGTAGATGGGTGGATGCCCAAGGTAATAAACACATTCAGAAAAGTACCTTGGGTTTGTATAGAAGGAGAAGAATGAGGTGCATCTGCAGCCACCCTTCTCAGCTCAGGGGTTTAGGGTGAGAGATGAATTGTTGAGGGCAAATGTTAGTGCATTCTCTAGCTCTGTGCAAGCGGAAAAGATGATCAGTGTGAGTTGGTTGATGGGTAGGGAGGAAATGTAGAAAAAACACCTTAAACTACAGGAAATTCTTGCTGTTAAGAATAGCTTCCAGTGAGGGGAGGGCTTGATTCAACAGTTTCACTTAGCTTAGATTGAACAATCCGGTTGAATTCAGGCTTTGCTTGTCTTCTCATGCTTTTGTTGTCTCTTGCTCTTATTGATGAACTTTTTGTTCCATACTAAAGACACCAGGAAATTAGTCCAGTTTCTTCTCTGTAAATGAACCTTGTAACAAGGGAATTCCCATGTTAGAATAGGGCATAAGCATTGTGAGGCATGGGCTGTGGCAGCTGTGGTGGCTGTGCCAAACATAATACAGGCTCATTAATCAAATACAAGAATTTCATCAGTTTCAAACCCCTTTCTCTGGCAACTTCCTGAATTGTGGATTTCTGTGGGCTTTGGAAATAGTTTCTAATAATCCAGGTCTGTCTTGCTGGGCTTATTCTCATATTGAAAAAAAAGACATCAGCTACTTCAATATCCCTTTATTAGTGTTGGGGTGAATCTCTTTGCCAGGCTGCTTTGGGTGAGGCGTGCTCTGGCAGGCAGCTGGAAAAGCAGAGCTTTGCTAGCACCTCAGGTCTACCAGAACAACTGCTGATAGAGGAACACTCTGAATGCTGACTTGAAGCATGAGCCAGGATGGAGAGGGAAAGGGCCTATAGAAAATGCTGCTGTGGACCTTCCCTGGTAAGGACTGTACTGAGAGTGCTTCTAAAGGCTCGCTTGCAAGCACTAGCATAACTGCTAACAGTGAGAGCTGACCCTACATCAGTAAGAGGCCTTAATTTTGGAAAGAAATGTGACACAAGAGCATACAATTTTGGAATAAACCACGAGGAGATATCTCTCTATCTGCTGCTGCTTTTAAGCAAGTATCAGAAGCGTTGGCAAGGTCAGATTGCAGCTCTGGTAGTAGAAAGATAAATGTACAGAAAGCATGGTACTAACGATTTGCCTCAAACATGCTGTTGATGGGGGTGGCAGTTCTGAAGTTTGCTCTTTGCCAGTATAGTTATTTTAGGTCGCTCTTAAAACCTGAAATATTTGGAGGATCAGCTGTTCAGTTCATGACTGTGCATTTTGTGGTTTACCTCACGGTGAAGGCATCTGTGGGAAGTGAGGATTGGAGATGGAGCCTGCAAATGCACTCATAAAGCAGATCTCCAGACAAGCCTGTGGTTTAATTCAGACTCAGCTCTGGGCCTAAACCAGCCCAATGCAGCTGCCTGTTTGTTGAACGATGAGCTATGTGCCATTGGAGTAGCAGGAACCCAGTTGATGTGTGGAAGTAAGATAATTTAAGACTTGAAATAGTTGGTCCAAACTGGTTTGTTGTGTCTTGTGTATGAAAAACTGCAAAGAAAGCTTTGCTGTAAGGATGGGGATATGTAGAAGAATGGAAGCCGTTGCTAAAGGATTAGCCCTGCAGGTATTTTCCTGTAGCTTAAAGAAACAACCCCCTTGCTGTGTCAACAAAACCAGAGCAGTTAGTATACAACGGTGAGTGATAGCTGAATTACATTGATCAGATTATAATAACAGAAGAGCTTTTGAAGCCATGATGAGGACTTAATTCCATTGAGTTGTCTAATAATGTAATGCTCTACCAGGCAGCTATAAAACAATTCCGGCAAGTAGGAATTAACTTCTTTAAGTGGTAAGTAATGATAAGAAGTCACTATCTCATACTTGTAAAGGCACAAGTGGTGTACTTAAGCATCATATGGAACTGGAAAATGTGTAGTCTGTTTAGTCCCAGGTAGACTTAGACTTCAGATAATGACAAACCTGGATAAAATCTTAGGTGGCTGGTCGTGACTGCTTGAAATACATTAAGCAATACACTCATTATGCGATACTTGCTGAAGGGTCAAAAATTAACTGAATGGTTGTAATTTAGCAGTAAACTGGAAGTTCTCAAATGGAACTAGCGTTTTGAACACTTTCTCAGCTGGAAATAAAGAGTAGCTCTGAGTTAATAAACCTCCTGGCGTGACTCTCATACTACAGAAACTAAAAAGCCAAACCTGAACCAGTTAACACCTGGATAAGTAGAAACTGACTGAGGGGAAAAAGACTGAAGAACCGTATTGAGCTTATTTTCTTGTATAAATTGGCTCATTCAGTTTCATCCAATTCATCTAATGAATGTGAAACTATCATAGTTGATTTGTCCTTAAAGCTTCAGAGTGCACTATTGAATAATGTTGGTTCTGTTGGAACAGAATCACTGGGGCATTTGTAATCTGAGGAGTGAATAAACAGAACTTCTGTGGGATCTTTGTATTCAGTTTTCTGAATTAAACAGGTAGATGGCTGCTTATTTGTAATAGCAAGTAGACTATGACAGATCAAATGTTACTTGGTGTACTATAGAAGTACTTTAAATATGTTGTCCTAAAATATGCTTGAAAGTCATGGTAAGAATTAGAGAAAGGAGTAAAAGGAGGGACCTAGATAAGGGATTTTCTGTAAGAAATACTCAGAATATGGCTTCTGCTTTCTGCTTTATATTGTGCTTCTCTAACGCTTTCCAGTTAGTGCTCTGTTTCTGCTCCTCTCTGCTCCACTTAAAATCATCTGAGGTGTCTATAGCAGTCAGGACTAAAGCTAGAAAAATGGAAGTAGGGATCAAGTTCTCTCCATCTTGGAAAGACAAAGTACAGGTGGTAGAAGGGGAAAAACTTCCAATCATAAACCAAGTTAAGTGGCTTGGCCACGGAACACGGATCAAGTTAGTGGGGAATGTTAAGGAGACATCCCTATTGCAGTTAGTACAGGCTGCTAATCCATAGCAGGCCTCGCTGCTGCTGACTGTATGTACCTGCTTGGATGTGCCCTTCCTGAAATGGGAAGTGCAAGGCTGGGCTTGCCTGGGAGGGCTTCAGCAACTTGAGACTGTGCAAATACCAGTCGCTATTCCAGGGAGAAAGAGGCTGCGGTGACTTGAATGAAACTTGACCGACACATGAACAAAAAGGTATCTGTGGAGGGCTCGTTGCCAAGTGTGGGTGTACTTAAGCAGATATAATTACATGGACTTTGTACTGGATTGTTTGGCAGATAGAATTTCTCTGACAGTTCAAGATAGCAGTAGGTCACAGTGCAAGAGGAGGGCTCCTAAGAATACATGTTTTCAGCTGTGGTGGTAATCTGATGAATTGACAACTGACTCTGATCCCTAACAAGTCTGTGGTGTTAGTTGCAAAAGCGTCAATGCCAATTTTCAGTGACAACAGTGTGTTCAGTCAGTGTGAGGGCTGTGCTTTGGTAACAGGCTTCTGCAGTAGGGCTGGTAAAATTGAGTGGGGTCTGCACTTCCTCACATGCTTGGGGGCTTCTTGAAGCCTGAAGCAGCCCCCATCTAATGTCTGAAGTGGTGATCACTGACATGCAGTGTTATGCTAAGAAAAGGGGTCTTCTACCCTGATTATCAGACTAAGAACTAAATTGCTATCAGGCAGCCTTTCCCCAGCAGATATGGAGTGCAGCATAAACCTGGGTGTTGCGGTAAGGAAATAGGAGGTCTTATACAAGGGACTTGGTCAGCAGTGCTGGGTATTGGCACATGGACTCCAGCAGCAGCTGCTGTTGTATTTGCAGAAGCCTCTGAGGAGCTGTGCTCTGTGTGTTTGATCTGGCAGCCTCTCCTGTCAGCTCATGGGATAGCTGAGCGTGGGCACGCAGGAGGCTGCTCCTCACGGTCAGGGCTGTGGGTGGAAGTGCTGGTAACTGGCAACCCTTCCTGTTATGCAAGAGAGAAACAGCTCTTGCCTGGTACGATGCAAAAGCAGCGGCATACCTTTGGATGGCTGAAGCTGCGACCTTGAAGAGCTCCGTACTTCTCTGACAAGTTGATTTAAAGTCTTGGCGATGTGTTTGAACCAGCATCTGTGCATCTAGGTAGTGCACAAGCTGATTTCTGCACCTTGCTGTTCTTGGGAAGGATGTTATTCATTGCAAAGGAACGGAAAGAAGATGGCATTTCAAATATAGGTATGATGCTTTCTAGCTTCCAGTACAGTTTCTGTTAGGAAAATAATGTCCTTGACACATTTCCTACTTAGAAACAGGCACCTTACAACTGATTCTTAACGAAGGCACTAATAAGGGGTTGCTTGGAATACCAGAAGCTCATCCCATCAGAATTATGCAGACGAGTACCTTGCAGCTGGATCTGGAAAAAGAATCAGACCTCTCTGTTGGTATTCAGCTAATGCCACTGTGAAATGGAGATGTGTTTGGCAGAAAGAAATCTCCTTTAAGAGAACTCACTAGGTGTATGACTAAGTGTACTGTGGGTAGATAGAGTAATTTAATAAGTGGAAGTGATTCATAGACATTCCTGATAATTTTTATGAGGGTCTTCATGCAGTGCCTGTAATTCTACGTTTGTATTTCAGTTTTTGCTTGTGGAAGTGATAAGCTGGTGATGTGGCTGATGTGCAGCCTGGAGTTAGAGGCATTCAGAAAAGCTTCAGTGGGACATAACTACTGCTTAAGGTTGTGCAGAAAGCAGTAGGTTTCTGTGCAGTCTTTGGAAAGCCTGGATAAGCAAACACACTGCTAATAATTACAAAGGACCTCTGGACTGAAAACCCTGGAGGAACAGACTCATTTTCAGTTAAAAACATCTGAAGGAAGGTGATGGTTTATAGAAGTGGGATGTTTGGAAACAATTAATTAATTTGTATGTCCTCTTTGCTGCTCTGAAAAAAGCTTTCAGGAAGGACTGCAGACATCTGCAGTGCTTCTGAATATTTGATAGGCTGGTACAATTCTTACAGAAAATTCATGACCTGCTTTATTTCTGTGAGTTGGATTTGGAGAGGGCATGAGTAAAAGAGGTGAGATGGATTCCATACCTTCCTATTACAGTATAGCTATAGAAAGACTCAATCTGCTGTTACAGATTTAATTCAAGTGTTTTCTTCTCATGTCTATTAGCTCTGTATCAGTAGATAATTCTTAGGGATTGAAACTGAATTTCATTTTCCCAGGATGCTTGTTTTGCTTATGCTTGGAACAAATGCAGTGGTAAGGTCAAGAAATTCACTGCCTGATGCTGTTGGATTCTTATTGCCCAAGAAGTGATTTTTAAAGCTTTAGCAAAAATCACTTGAGTACCACGTCAGCACGACTTGTGTATGCAAAAAGACCTTCAGTGCCGATGACAGGGTGCCCAGAGAAGCTGTGGCTGCCCCATCCCTGGCAGTGTTCAAGGCCAGGTTGGACACAGGGGCTCGGAGCAACCTGCTCTAGTGGAAGGTGTCCCTGCCCATGGCAGGGGTTGGAACTGGATGAGCTTTAAGCTCCCTTCAACCCAAACCAGGCTGGGATTCGATGAAAGTTCACCAGCACTGATAACCGGTGTCCATAGTAATGGAGACAAGTTGTTTCTGATGAGGCCATGCTTTGGTAGTGTCAGCTGAGCGTTGTGAGAGTGGTTCTGGTACAGGTATTCTGTAAGAAATCCTTGTAAGCCAAGTGTACTGATTCATGGCATAGTTGTAATGGAATCAGCCTCTTCCCCTGGCACAGCTAAAGTGAACATGTGGTGTGTATCACAGTCTGGGAAAGATCCTTTTCGTGTGGGACTAGATGGAGAAGAATTTGAAACTCTTGGTCTGTACCAGAAGTACCTAGAATGATTTAACTTTGAATGCTAAAAATCGGATGCTTTAGGAGTAGTGTCCTGGAGAAGTACACTAATATACAGATAAAAATATTTTTCTGATGTCCTTGAGGAAAAAAGTGAAATAATAATTTTGGTAATTCCTCCCAGTTCAATTCTGCATATTCCAGTGATTCTGTCACAAAGGAATACTTGTAAACACGCGGTTTAGCATGTTAAATAACTCTCAGTGGCAGAGTCTTAATCTTTGCAGTGAAGAGTTATTTAAGACCCTGATATTACTTGTGTGGTCTGAGCAACTCCGAGTTAGTTTAATATCGCTATACTTTGTCATTAGCTAGTTAGACAACAACAAAACCAAGCACTGGGCTGGCAGGACTGCTCTGCTTACATGCTTTGATGTCACTATTCCTTATGCAGCAGAGGCAATCCTGCAGTGATGTTAAACTTCGAACTTCTATTTAGAAATCTTTTATATGGAAAATATCTGCAGTTCTAAATACAGTGGCAATAGTTAAGGCTCAGTAATGCCAGAAGCCTTTTCTGAATGTTGGTCTGAATGGCTGCTTAAATAAGTGATACTAATATGATGTGATGGGAGGTTTGTCATCAGTGATGACTAAACTCCATCTGTGTGTCTAACAAGAAAATGAGCTCTCTGCTTTTGAGGACCTTAACTTTAATTGAGGGGTTTTTTTGCCTATAAGGAGTATCCATGTTAATTCCAGTTTCTGGGAGCTAAGTGAGTTGTAAGCCTCATGCATATTGTTAGCCCAGCAGCAACTAGTGGAAGTAAATGCTAGTGTAGTGATCATTAACAGTGCTTGCTGTCTGCTGAGGCATCTCAGAATACCCCAAACTTCATGCTTTTGCTTCAAGTTGTTTTTGCGTGAAGACAGAAAACTGGAAACTTCCTTTAAATCCAGCAGCAGCAACAACAAACCCCTAAATAAATCCAGAGTGCTTCATTTTTCTGCTGTTGGCAGCGAGCGCTAATTAGATTCTGCACAATATAAACTCAGCTGTGCTTGGTATCAGTCAAAACAACATGGTAGTTGTGTGTGATTAGTAACACACTCACAGAATAAGTAGAACTAAACCCATTGACACTCTAATGCTGTTAGCAGTTCTTTGAGCTCTTGGTAAATATATATACATGCTGATACTATTTACGGTGTTTGCTAGTGCAGCTGGATAATGGGATCCTATATCGGCTTTTATAAAACCCTGGAGATAGGGGGCTATGAGATTTTCTTGCTGTTTGTCAGCTTCTTGTCAGTATGGCTCTAAGCAGCGTTGGGCTCTTTCAGCCTGGAGAATCCTGATGGTGAATCACAGAATCAACCAGGTTGGAAAAGACCATCATCAAGTCCAACCATTCCCAGCGCTGCCAAGGCCACCACTAACCCATGGCACTGAGGCCTCGGCTACACGTTATGTGAACACTTGCAGGGACGGTGACTCCAGCACTGCCCTGGGCAGCCTGTTCCAATGCCTGAGCACCCTCTGGGGAAGGAATTGTTCCTCAGCTCCATCTAAACCTCCCCTGGTGCAGCTTGAGGCCGTTTCCTCTTGTCCCATCCCTTGTTCCTTGGGAGCAGAGACCAGCCCCCTCCTGACTCCATCCTCCTGTCAGGCAGTTGGAGAGAGTGATAAGGTCCCCCCTGAGCCTTCTCTTCTCCAGACTAAACCCCCCCAGGTCCCTCAGCCCTTCCTCATCACACTTGTGCTCCAGGCCCTGCACCAGCTCCAGTGCCCTTCTCTGGCCCCGCTCCAGCACCTCAATGTCTCTCTTGTAGTGAGGGCCCAGAACTGAACACAGGATTTGGGGTGCGGCCTCACCAGTGCTGAGTGAGTGAAACCTCCAGAAGTTCAACAACATGGTTTAGGAGATGGACAGCAACTTCTGAAGGATTTGTTTGTTTGGTTTTTTTTTAACTTTCAGATATTTTGGTGCTAGTAATTGAAATAGCTCTTTCACAGGGTGGGCTTTTTGTTTTCTCCTGTGTAGGTAATGGATGCTTGCTAGAAAAGGATTTAACAGGCAGCCCTAACATTTAGACTGAGACATAAGTAGTAGAGTTACAGATGAACTGAGGGTTTTATGAACTCTTCTGTGTCTAAGTAATATTCTCAACCTGCTAAAAGCATCCTGGCTCTGGAAAGAGAAATGTTGATAAACTTCTGAGTGTTCAGGCTATTTGGAACAATTGGAGCATTTCATTTTCACAGGGACTTGGGTGATTAATTGAAAGTCCTTGTGTGCTGGGAACTGTGCAGTAAAGAAAGAGAAGGAGCTCTTTAATGAAAGAACATTCCAGTTTGTCAGTGTTTTTAATAGGCATGCTTAATGCTTAAATAAATCCTCATTGCTTCTGTGAATATAGATGAAGCTTTACACTTAGAGAGGGAGCAGGAGTGTTTCTGCTATGATTAGCAATATTCATAATACTCTTGTTCTAAGGAGGTTGGCAAGTGAATGGTCATGCTGGATTTTTGTCTTTAGCTGGACTGTATTTATTGAGTAGTGTCTAATGCTAGAATAGAGTAGGAAGATAAATACTGTGCTGCTGGCAGCTCGTGCTTGATTTAGTAGGTTGTACCTCTGCAGAACAGAAGATAAAGATGTTCTTCTTAATCTCTGAGGGTGAAATACTGATTCCTGTTGTGAATAGTCTCTTCTATGGGGAAGAATTATATTGGTTTGAGAATCTTTGCCACTGCTACTCTAAGGACCTGTGCTAATCATGTGGTTAAAGTGAACACGAGGGCCTATGCATCTGTTTTCAGTTGAATTTTGTGGAGTCTTATCATTCTGGTATCTTCAAGTATGACTTTTGATAAATAGGGATGTTTCAGGTTAATGAGCATGAATCGTTGGTGTGCTGGTGAGTGCAGAACTGGTTTTGTACACAAGGGACTATAATACCAGTAATTCTGGTGACATTGAAAGCAGAAGAAGGTTCAGATGAGTTGCCTGTGGTATCAGTGTGGTGAAACTCCAAAGATACTGGGCAAGCAAGGTTAAAATCTTCTTCCAGGAACATGGGGTTGAAGAATGTAATTTGCCAATGGGTATCCGGGGGTAGGAATCCCATCACCTTTTATGTTGGCTCTAGGCCTTGAAGGGCTTATTTTTTGGGCGTGTGATCTGAGAACACTGCTTGATGGAAAGTCCAATACTCTTTTAAATGTAATTAGCTTTCTCTAGTCAGAAGAGTGGGGTATACTCTAGAGCAGGCAAAGCAAGCCAGAAATAAGGTATGTGCTGTGAATAACAGAAGAACAATCCAAGTTCTGATTGTGAACTCACAACATGTTAAGAGTGTGCTTTTGGGTGGGGGGAAATAAGTATGTGCTATAGGGACCATCTGTATTAAATAACCTGTAAGTAAGTCCATGCTTAAAATACTATAAAACAGCGCTTTAAGTTACCCCCAAGAACTTGTACAAGTGAAGTCAGGATTTAGTTAGGAACATAAAGGGATAGTGCTTGAACAGACGACAGTTCCTGTTGACCTTTTGAAGCTCTAGTCTATAATGTGTAATGTCTTAGTAGTTGTTGTATACTTTGTAGTGATAATGAAAACAACTGCTAACTTTTAGCAGACTTTCATTTTAGATGAATGACTGCTTCTTTGTCCAGAGTCCCAGAAGATGACAGCAAGGTCACTGCTTCAGTTTAGTACACAATCCTGGTAGAGGAGTGAAGAATCCCAAATTATTTTCAAATCAGTAAAAGCCTCTCTCTATCAAAATGGAGATGTGACACAGTATTTATTTATAGAACCGCTTCTTTGGTTGTTGGAAGAGCAGTGGTTTCATGAGAAGTCCAAAGGAGGAAGTAAATAAAGATGGTATATTCTCTGTTTTCATTCGTGTGCTGGGGACTGAGGTGTCTCAATAGGATAGCTGTTGAGTAGTGTTTGAAGTGAGGCAGATGCTCTTTGTACCGATGTCTGAGATGCTATTTATGCTAAAACTAAATACAGTTCATCAACCAACATATGATTGTAGAAATAATTACATATTTACTTTTTTTAAAAGAAGATAAATTAAAAGTTTTCTTATTACTAAGCACTTGTCCTGCCTTCTATACTGTAAGTCTCTGTGAATGTTTTGCTTAGAGCAGCTTCTGCACAGGAAGTGCAGTTCTGGCAACACATCTGAGGGGGATCATATGAATACAGAACTGAGCTGTTTGATCTTGGTTCATGATCTTTCTGGTTCATGATCTTTCATTCCCTAAAAGAGCTGCCTAATTACCCAGATAAACTGGAAAAAATGTAAAACTTCATGTTCTCAACTCTTGATAAGTTGGCATAATGCCAAGCTATAAAAGAACAGTTTCCTACTAGATCAGTGGGGGTGGGTGAGGCTGGGTCTAAGCATCTAAACCAGCGTTAGGAAATCAGTGCTGCCTCTCCGCTTCATCTTCTGAGGCTTAATGTTTTACACCATTTTTTGGCCTACTTTTCTGTTCTAAAATGTTGATGTATTTATTTATTTATTTATTTGGAGGTTTTAAAACTCAATGCATCTGTAAAGTGTGGAGAATTGAAAGAAATAAACCTGACTTACATAGCAAGTACTTAGTTCTCATGGAAACTGGGCTAAAATCGTTCAAGATTCTGATAGCGTATCAGAATGCCAAAGCATCACATCCTCACACCCAGATAACGCGAGTTCAAAACATCTCTTATGCTGTTATCAGGTAGGCATCAGTTGTACTGAATGATTTCAGATACTTGGTTAGAAAAGGTGCCAGTTGCACACGATGAAACAGTTTTCTCTTGGCCTGCAGGTTTCCCATGAGCCTTGAGCACTGTGTGTTCTGCTTCAGCAGACTGCTTGCTTACATGCTTGGTCAAACCTGGAGAGAGGCTTTGGACAAGGGCCTGTAGGGACAGGCCAAGGGGAATGGCTTGAACCTGCCAGAGGGGAGACTGAGATGAGCTCTGAGGCAGAAGCTCTTCCCTGTGAGGGTGCTGAGGCGCTGGCACAGACTTTTCCCAGAGAAGCTGTGGCTGCCCCATCCCTGGCAGTGTTCAAGGCCAGGTTGGACACAGGGGCTTGGAGCAACCTGCTCTAGTGGAAGGTGTCCCTGCCCATGGCAGGGGGTTGGGACTGGATGAGCTTTATTTTTTGGAATTCAAGTGAAATAGTGAGTGAATCCCACTGATGGGTTTGCATTATAAAGGCAAAAATCTTCAGAAAGAAGTGCAAGTAGTGCAGCCTGTTAGCATCCATGTCAGGAAAAGTACAGCTCTCGGGTGAATCTCAAGTTAAACTTCGATAGCATTCAAATTTTCTCTTGTGTAGGTTTTGAAACTATTCTTCTGTTATGGGAACATTTCTCTCCTACACTCCAAATAGACTATTTAACAGCCAGAGGAGCTCTTTGCTGTGGTTCTCTCAAGGTTTTTTTGGACCTTGATCGCACTTGAAGAGGCATCACCATAGCAGCAGTCTCTTAGAGAACTGTGTGGCTCTGCCTGTGGATCAGTGAACAGTGCTGTTTTGAAACGAACGGATCCGAGCATGTTTTGCTTGCTGAATTTCAAAGAACAACTAATTCAGTTTTATTTATCATGAGATTAAAAGGTTTTGCATTTCCCTTGTCTTAAATGGATTGTCATTTGACTTTAGTGTTGAATTTAAGCATATTACTTGAACAAATAAACTCATTCTGGGGCAGCTGTACTGAGTCCAATTTAGTAACTCTATGGTAAATAAAGAATCTGAAATGCTTCAGAAAAGGTCTTATTTTTGAACTTAAATTCAGTGCATGAAATAACTAATGCAGTCATTTCCTCCTAGTTGATAGTAGTGTTTCTGCAGAACAGTTGTGCTTGGCCTGAAGCATCATAGTGAAATACTTCATTCACTGCTTACAAGAAATTTTCTGATCAAGTCACTCATTGAAATTCTTGGATCTGTAAGTAGAGGAAGTGGAAATTTCCCTTGCAATAGTACAAATGAGGAGCTTTGAGACAACGTGGTCATTTTTACTTGGTAACAATAAGCAAGTCAAACGGCTTGACAATGGGTAACATTGGTATTGTCTTGACATAGTGTTTAAAATGTTGCCCCCTTCTGGTTATTGCCAACTATGAGAGTTGGGTATGGGGAGGATACGATAAATGACATATGAAAGTAGCAGGGAAAAATGAAAGCATCCATTTTTTTTTTTGCATTAGAACAAATAGTTTTCATGTCTTAAAATATAAGCTAATACTTGAAAAAGAACAGCTGAATGTAAGGAAAGTTTCCAGGCATGTATGAAGGTCACATCTAATAAGAATTAACATAGGGGAATCAAGATTTTGGAGGCTACCAGTCTTATTTACTATTCAAACTACTTTTAATGTGGCTTACTTCTAGTGGGTTGTTTACTTTCTTCTTAGCTTCTTCTAACTCTTCAGAGAACTGGTTTGCAGGAGGAGTGTGGCCGAGTGCCTTGTAGCTGTGCGAAGGAGTAAAGGCTGTGTGCTGAAGTACTAATGCTCTGGAGAGCTTGTATGTTTGTGCTAGTCCAGGAAAGATGGTAGGAATCTTTTGAAATAGAACCTATTATTGTTTCTTAGAGGTAGCAATTGGTAGTAAGCATCTTCATGGCCAGTGCTGCTTGTGGATGAAAATGTAAGCCTTGGCTTAGCTGTCTGTCCTAACACACATGTTTAGGAGTGAGTGGAAGCATTCAGTATAATAAAGAAGGCACTGTGAACAGCAGTTTACCACCTACCCTGGGTTTGGAATTAAGTAGGATGAATAAATATGATATTTGCTTGCACATAATTAAAACCCAAACCAAAACAGTGGCTTATTCTTTTGTCACAGATGTGAAATTGTCTGTTCAAAGCTCAGCTACAACTACAAAGGTAACCAGCAGTGCTGATAATAGCTACAGTGACTAGTTATTTCCAGTATGTTACTACTGAAGTAATAGCAGGTTAGCATGCTTTGTTTCCTTTAATGTGCGTTTTGTTTATCGGTTTAGGAAATGTAGCATCTGGAATTAGAAAGAATTAAGTTCTGGGTAATTTCAGTAACAACAACCATATGTGGGTTACCATGGAAAAGCAAGTTGGAACAACTTTGAAGGCTAATCGTGCTTTCCGCTTTAAAAAGGAACTGAGACATAAGTGATACTACATGGGGAGAGAAGCTTGTGTGATGTGTCTCTCAGGGAAGACCTTATAACAGTCTTCCACTACCTACGGGACTGACAAGAAGCCTGGAGAGGGGCTTTGGACAAGGGCCTATAGGGACAGGACAAGGGGAATGGCTTTAACCTGCCAGAGGAGAGATTGAGATGAGCTCTTGGGCAGAAGCTCTTCCCTGTGAGGGTGCTGAGGCGCTGGCACAGACTTTTCCCAGAGAAGCTGTGGCTGCCCCATCCCTGGCAGTGTTCAAGGCCAGGTTGGACACAGGGGCTTGGAGCAACCTGCTCTAGTGGAAGGTGTCCCTGCCCATGGCAGGGGGTTGGAACTGGAGGAGCTTTAAGGTCCCTTCAACCCAAACCAGTATGTGGTTGTCATGTGTTACCAGTAAAGGCTGTGAAGCTTAATGTGAAATCACATTGATCTCTCAATTTGACTCTTATACTGGAAACAAATAAACCAAGTATCTCTGGCTGACTCCTGCTGTTAAGTTTCAATCCAATGACAAATTTCTTAGATTGGTAGGGGTGAATAAGTTGTAGACATCAACAAATGGTGTGAGGTGCTTCAGCTAGGCTGGACTTCCAGCTTTTTTGAGTTGAAATGCTTGCATTCTCCCCTCTCACTTCTTTCATTATCAGTAGTTCTGAAATTATGATTTTTAATGGTGCAGTATGTGAAAGCAGTTCTGACGTAGGTTTGGGTTTTTATAGCTTTACAAACAGCAACTCCTACCAGTAGATGGAGGTAATGAGATACGTTAGTTAAGCCAGATTCTCTAGTCCTTTAAAGATGGAATTAAAGCTAGGTGGGTGATACATAGCGAAATGAGAACTGGTAGCTTGGTTTTGCCTTTCATGGGACTTTGAGAAGAAATTAAGGAGGCCTGTTTTTAATAGGACTCGAACTCAAAAGGGTACTGCACAAGTATTCCTGCAGCATGGGGCTTTTCCCAGGTTTTCTCCTTTCCCTTCATGATTTATGTAAGGAATTAGTATTCTGTTAAAGCATTTTGGGGCTCTTCTAACAGTGTGACTCATGATGAGAATTGATTCTCGTACAGCAAAGTTTTCTAGTTTGCCTTTTGGTTTATAATACCATCCTGTTGTTTAAAATGAGATAAAAGAAGGAAGCTGGTTTAGCTGAATGCAGGTGTGTGTCTCAGAGCTGTGTGATGGTCCAGCTTGTGGGACAAGACTATCAGACGTGTGAACAGTATAAAATCCTCTTAACTCCAGAACCTACAAATGGTAACTCCTTTCTCTGATAGACATTATTAATCTCACAGATGTAGCAATTGTGGCAGTAGGTGCTGCCATTTCGAAGGAGCATTAGTCTGTTTGTAGATCCGTAGTGATGCAGTGGAAGTGTGAGCTGTGGTGGCCATTCCTCTGAGGCCGACTGAGCTTGGGAAGGAGCAGTATTTCTCATTGCTGCTAAAGAATGCTGAGAAGCCCACTGAAATGGTCACTTGAATTTTAAAACCATACTCTTTGATTCAAACAAGGCTCGTAGTTAACTGTAACGATACAGCCATGTACAGATGCAAGAGCTGAGCTCAATAGTTCCCTTCTTTTGCTTGCATAGCCGGGAGAGTGACAGGCAGTGCATTGCATGAGAACAGTTGTGGCAATGTACCTTTCAAATCCTCACATTTTAGAACCTAGTCTATGGGAGGATTGTTAACCCAGTGTGCAGGGTCCCTTTCTCCTTTGTTTTAGGGGAGAAAGCTTGTAGCAGGTCACTGGTGACTGCTGCGAGAGAGTATGTAAGATAAAAATCCGATGGGAAGGATCTTTGGCATGGTGCTTTTAGAGGAAAGCTGGGGTTTGGAGAGGGGCTTGAGGATGTAAATGGTGGGAATTAGAAGAGTTGGAGAAAAGGCAAGAACAGACAAGAGTTGCCAGCGTTTGTCTGAAGTGCACAACTAATTTAGATGTATTTGGTAGCAGAGCAGGGACCTGGAGTGTTTTGTGTTTGCACCAACCGTGTTATTTTGCTATTAGTTTACATACTAATGTTCTGTGTATCTGTTTGACATCTGAGTGTAGGTTTGTGTAATTCAAGGGAAAACAAAAACACCATAAACCTGGAAAGTGAGATACCAGAGGTCAGTACTGAATTGTTTTCAGGTGCTAACTTTGTTCTCCTGTGCTCACTGCACACAGGATGTAACCTGAGGTGTTACTCTGTGGGTTTATCCTATTGCTCATTGTCTGGTATGTTCTGCCTGTAGTTAGCTTTTCCAGAAGCGCTTGTGGACATGAAATCCCATTGCTTTTAAAAGATCCCCTGTGAGAGGTCTAGTTGGGTGGTTAAAATTAACAGCATAGGCTGTTCACAGATCCCTAGAGGACATGTTTCTATTCCTTGTTGGCTTGATAATTGTTCCATGCTGTGTTATGGTTGTAAATATCTCCAAGTTGGTAAGGAGTTCGGAAGAGGTGTTGGAAACAGATGTTCCTTCTGGTCCACCTGATGAAACCGCAGCATGACTAACATAGATTCCTAGAATGGTTTGGGTTGGAAGGGATTTTCAAGTTCATCCGTACATACTTGGATTGTTTTTCAGACTCATGTTACAAATGTTCTGAACTGTTACATTAAATTAATGGTTCTACATAAGCTTAAAACCTGATTTAGTACTGAAATAGAAGTTGCCATGTTCCCGTTTGGCAGTCACCTTGATGGCTGCTATAGGCATAGAAACGTTCTATGAAGACATCTGTTGACTTTAGTGATGTTAGCAAAATGGAAGTGGTAAATGAACCTGAGTGTATGGTATGGTCCTAGAGAAACAGCTGAGCTCTCACTTTGTTTTGGTGAAGCTGTGGTCAGGTAGCCCGCTTACAGCTGCCTTCTTATGAGGGGAGAAGGAGAGAAGATCCCACTGTTGGAGTTTCCATCCTGCAGTCCATAAGGTGTTAGTGTGTGTCTCAGGTGTCTTCTGAAATCATACTGTAGAGGGTAGAAAGAGGCCTAAACCAGATGAGCTTAATGAGAACGAGTGTTATTTTGATGTATCTGTGTCTCCCTGTGTACTGTCACTCAGATAAATGAAATAGATTACCTTGTGCTTTGGGTACACGTGACCAAGAATTTTGTTTTCTGTCAGTGTGTCAAGAGGAAAGAAGAAAAATGCTTGTATTTTCCAGCCTATTATCATTTACCTTCAGGTTGTAGTGGAAACATCTGTGCGCTATCACATGGGAAAGGTGAACCTCAGCTTATCAGCCAAGAGCATCATCTTGTTTTATGGAGTGAATACTATATTTGAGCACACTTTTTGGCTTTGTTTCCACATGGTTGTTTTAAAACTGGGGCACAGATGCACCTTCAGCATTTAATGCATGTGCATAATCAAAAGCACTGGTTTGCAGTAAATAATTCATGTCAGCTGGGACACTTGGTTCTGATAATGAGATCTCAGGGGCTTGGCTCTTTCCAGATGATATATGAAATATTCTTTGCTGTTAGTCATTCACACTGACAAGTACTTAGTTAGCAACTAATAGGATTTGCGTGGGGAGGGGAAGAAAATCTCTTAACTTTTCTAGTTGCTTCTATTCTTCCTTGATGTCTCTTTTCTCATCTGCCCCTGCTTTGAGCAGCTCTGATAAGACTTGGAAGGGCAAGTAACTACCACCCCTGGGTTAAAATTGCTAGGAATTGGTGTAGGTAGGGATATAAATCTCAATTATGCTTTTACTGCTCCTCACAAAATCCATATGGACATTCTCTTTGAAGGGGAGGAAGCTGGTAGATATGTGGAGAGGTGCTGGCCTTTCCATACTTTGAGAGGGTCATGAGAATGTTGATGGAAAAAGCCTTGCATCTATTTACATACCTATTAAACTTTTTAGGAATATGGTGATTTGGTTCCTCCCTTGGGGCATCCTTTGGCAGGACAAATGAAGTAATTAATGTTATGTTCCACAAATATGAGGATGTTGAGGTAAGAAGCTGTGAAGTGCACTTTTGTTTTCACCCATGGGCATGTTTTTCTCAGCAAATTGTGTGCAAGAGAAGCAATGAGTAACAACACTTGGCCAAATCTGGTGATGCTCTGGAGCTTTCAAGTCTAAAAACTTTCATAAAGGAGGATTATCTGGGAGCAGGTTGTGGTACATGTTCTACCCTAAACCAGCAAGGACTGGGTTTAGCACTGATGCTGATGCCTTGCATGTCTTTCTCCAATTATGAATGTCAGATTTCGTGTGTCTAACAGCAAGCAGAATCCCTGTAGGATCCCTCCCCTTATTGTTTCGGTCACTAAAAATGATATATTTTTATCAGAAGCTGTTATTAGTAGAACGTGTCCCTTACTGAAGGTGTTTAACTGGTCCCTTCCTTAGAGCCCAGTGCTGCAGGGTCCTGACAGCTTCTGTAATTAATAGCACAGTAGCATGAGTGTGGGGTTTGCTGAACCTTACCCCATCTGCTGCTCGTGCTGTGTGGCTCGTCAGTCCCATCTTCATGGCTCTGTGGAGGGCGGTAAAGATGAGTTCCATGTTTTACCTTTCCTTAATGTTTAAAACATACACCACCGAAGTGGCCTTAAATTCAGAGCTGCTTTGTGCACTTCAGTGTCCTTCCTTGATAACAGAACGGTCACGTTCTCTCCTGTCCTTTCCCTTGCTCTAGGCTAAGTCTTAACCTCTGGCAATGCACTTGCAGGGCAGTGGTGTTTGTAAGTACATGGTGAAATATATGCAACAGGCACAGAGAAAAGGAGGTGGACCCAGGGAAGGTGGTTTGCTCATTGTTTTAGATGAAGGTGTGGAGGTTTTGATCAGTTGTCTGTAAGTGCTGATGTGTCAGGTGAGGTGAAACCGGCTGGTGGTTGACCTCGAAATCAAGGGTGAGGCTCTTAAGTCTTCTAAGATGGAGAGAAGAAGAATGGGCTTGTTATGAATTGAATGTATTTAGGGGGGACGACTTTTAGCATCTGCAATGTGAAAGGAAAACATCGAATATATAATATATCAGATTCACCTGGCCTGTGAAAAGACCTAATGTTTTTACTTGAATGTGGAAATACCCCATGAGCTCATATGTTGCTTGGGTGAAGGTAGCTTTTTGGGTTTGCTATTGGAATAGAAAAAATACATGCTGGAGAATGGGCTGCTTTAAGAATAAAGAGAAAGCTGGATGTGAAGGGATAGCTCAATATATGTAAATAACTTGCCTTTCTTGTCATAATTCTGTTATCCTGGTGAGCTTCCATATTCTCTAACGCATTTATCATTATTCCATATGGATGCTGATGATTATTCACTGCAAGTGTTGCTTCTGCAGCAAAGTAACCCTGGTGGGAATGATAGAGGCACTGCTGTTACAGTGAAGGTTTTATCTGTGATTCTTGCTTGAAAGAGATTTCTGATTGTGTTTATTTCTTTTTCCAAGCTCTGCCAGCAAGACTTGTGCTATGGTACGTTTTATCTGAAGGTAATATTTATTGTAAAATAGCTTTTTTTTCCCAGAGATCACTTGCCGTAAACACTCAAAAAAGTGAAGAGAATTACAAATCCCTTGGGGTCAGCTGTTCTCTGCAGAGAATGCATGAACGGAATAGGAACACATTCTGTTTTCATGTTAGCTTAATGTGGAGTGGTCATATGGGTTTCTGCAGAAGTGGGTCAAAGCTATTTTTCCTCTTTGCCTCCAGCCATTAAGAGAAAAATTGGACACCCAGCTTTCTAATACGCTGGGTGCTTTATCTCTATTTTAACATGCCTTTACCACACAGCCCTTTCAGCACATGTTCTCACACTTAGAATCACTGAATCCCAGCCTGGTTTGTGTTGAAGGGGCCTTAAAGCTCATCCAGTCCCAATGATGCCACGGGCAGGGACACCTTCCACTAGAGCAGGTTGCTCCAAGCCCCTGTGTCCAACCTGGCCTTGAACACTGCCAGGGATGGGGCAGCCACAGCTTCTCTGGGAAAAGTCTGTGCCAGCGCCTCACCATGGTGCTTATTTTATTCCGTTTCCCTTGGCTTTTGGAGTGATCTCAAAGCCTTGTGATTACATAGTGGCTACATAGTTCATGTGCTGCAGCAATGTAGAATCATAGAGTCCTTTGGGTTCGAAAAGACCTTTAAGCTCATCAAGTCCAAGCATTCCCCAGCACTCCCAAGGCCACCACTAACCCATGGCACTGAGGCCTCGGCTACACGGTGTGTGAACACTTGCAGGGACGGTGACTCCAGCACTGCCCTGGGCAGCCTGTTCCAATGCCTGAGCACCCTCTGGGGAAGGAATTGTTCCTCATCTCCATCTAAACCTGCCCTGGTGCAGCTTGAGGCCGTTTCCTCTTGTCCCATCCCTTGTTCCTTGGGAGCAGAGACCAGCCCCCTCCTGACTCCATCCTCCTGTCAGGCAGTTGGAGAGAGCGATAAGGTCTCCCTTTGGACTTCTTGTGAGTTAAAGGTGAAATGGTACTTCTAAGGTGTTGGTTTTGAGTAAATACCACTGCTCATTTGGTGTTTGCTCGCACATGTTGGGTAGCGGAAGGTGCTTGACCGACCCTTATAATTATTTTCAGTACTAACTTGAGTGCCCTGCACTCCTTAACTCTTCTTCCCCTACTTCCTTGTTCTTTGCATCAAATGACTAGTATGCATGAGAAGAGACTTAAAATGTTAACAAAACAGAAGAATCCTCCTCAGTTGCTGTCATTTGGGGCAAGAAAAAGGAAGACCCTCCCTTTCTGCTACCTACTTGCTCTTGTGAGTAAGGCTGAAGATGTGTGAACTGAGAATCAGAACGGTTCCTGGCCATCCTGTGTGGATCAATAGACAGAAGTGCCTTAAATTTGTTACTTCCTTATCCAGAACTCCAGCATGGATTTCCTATTACGAAAGCACTTGGGGCCAAGTCACAGTGAAATGCGTGGAATATAAACTCTGAGTATGTTCTTTTGGATTGAATGCTCCTTTTCCAGTGTGATGGGCTGTTTGTTTTCAGAAACCATCTAAATACATGTAGAGTGAAAGCAATGTGGGAGGCATGTATAAACAGGACTGGTAAGTTGCATGATTCCCAACTTGTAAAATTATTGTTGAATACTTGTGTGCTTTTCAGAGCGCTTTGCACTCCTTTTGCTAGGAAAGAAACAGATATAATTGCCATAAAATCATTTATATTATCTTTAAAAGCTGTCCACTTCAGGAGCTCGTCTGCTAATAGCAATAATATTGGGCTGAAATAACTCCTTTAAAATCCAAGCTATGCTGTGTTGCTTGTTGTCACAAATACATGTTCTCGAAGATACTGTGGATATGTTTTATTTTGCGTATTGTTTCTATTTTAATTTTTCAATAAGAACTTTGCTTTTCTCTGCAGAAGACAACCTACCTCTGATATCGGTGTCAGAACACGGCTTTTCTGATATGGTGCATCCAGTCAATGAATCTTCCACCTCTATAGTAAAAGGGCCAGGATTTTACAGATCTGTGGGTTTTTTCAGTTGATCTTTGTCCCTTGCAAGTTTATTTCCTTTTGCTAAGGTCATCCACAATGGTAACTAAAAAAGAAAAAAACACAAATTCATCCTGTGGCGATTTGAGTCTTAAGTTTTGATTTGAGGTACCTGTAGTTTTCCTTTGCTGACCTTCCAAACCACAAGGTAGCTTTTCCCTTCTTTTCTGTGACAAGCAGCAAGAGCTGTAGCCAACAAATTTGGAATTCTTGGCACTGAGAGTGGGCTTTTGGCCTTTGCAGGTCTGTGGTGATTTCTATTCAACTGAACCACAGAGGGCTGGAATTCTGTCGGGACCCTGAAGTCTGCCTGGTTTGCAGTTGCCAACTAGTTGGACCAAGCCACGCGAAGTTACTCGTTATTCAGATGCTTTGGCATGCCTGTAGGAAGAAATACATGCAAAATAAACCCCATGTTGGTACTAGTTATACAGTTTTAATGCTACATTTTATATCCCCATTTGAAGTAATAAGGGATTTTGGGTTCATGTGGTTTTTATGGAGTGACTCTATTATGTTGTTTTCTGCACGACTGTAGGTGGTTGGGAGGTTTTTTTTACTCTTAAAATCATTTCAGGAAGGAATTGCCCTGAACCACATTTCCTTTGTTCTGTAGCAGGTACTAATTCATCCATTATATCACAGCGGGAAATGCTTAAGTAGTAGTAGGATGGGGGGAATGACATATTTCTGTCCCATCTGGTGCCTAGCTGAGTGTGGTAAGGAAGGTCATTCCAGGTGAACTAACGTACACATCCGATGTGTACTGATAAATGGCACTGGTGACATGTTTTTTCCTTATTAATGGTACTGTATCCTGGAAAGATGAGACTAGATTTAGCCTGGAGGTGAAAGCATATATATGACTGAGGTCTGAAGATGACTACAGCCGAGAAAGCCTTTTAGTTTGCCAGCTGAATTACATACTCGGAAGTCACGTTTCTTTTGTGGCTTGCCCACCGTTTGTTGGTTTAGAGAGTCAACCTGCTCAAAGTGTGCTCTGATGTGAAAACTATGGAGGGAGGAGTTGGACTCCCAAGCAAAGCTGAACGTTGCACTGCAGCATGGACAGCTTTGTGAAGGACTGGCTTTTATAGTTGTGGGGTTTTTAGCTCTTCGGTGTATGATGGCTGTCTGTAAAGAGTGATTTGCCAAAGCGTTGTGAGAAAATAGAGAGCATTGTGTTGCAGTGAAGGCTTGGTCTTCCAAATGCTGTTGTCGATGTGCCAGAAGAGCTATTGCAAATCAGCTACAGCTAACATGGAGCTGGCAAAATGTCTGGGCTCCTATGAATTAGAAGTTTGGAAGTAATTGGGGTTTTTTTTTTTTGTCTACAAAACAGGGAAAAGTAGTCAAATACAAGCTTTCGATGAGACTGAATCTGTGCTTTCTGAAGCGTTCTGAGTATCTGAAGGGCCTACAAGGGTGCTGGAGAGGGACTCTTCATCAGGGACTGTAGCGATAGGACAAGGGATGATGGGTTCAAACTTACAGAGGGGAAGTTCAGGTTAGATCTAAGGCAGAAGCTCTTCCCTGTGAGGGTGCTGAGGCGCTGGCACAGACTTTTCCCAGAGAAGCTGTGGCTGCCCCATCCCTGGCAGTGTTCAAGGCCAGGTTGGACACAGGGGCTTGGAGCAACCTGCTCTAGTGGAAGGTGTCCCTGCCTGTGGCAGGGGTTGGAACTGGATGAGCTTTAAGCTCCCTTCCAACACAAACAGGCTGGGATTCTGTGATTCCTTCCAAAGCCCATGAGTACAAATTCCATGGAGCACACCTGGATGTTTTGTATACCACACTTTGGACAGTTTTACCTCATTTAACTACGGTTTTGCCTAAATGTAACATTAAGTGCTGTTATATTAGTGCTTTTAAGAAAGGGGCTGTTTGAAGTCAATCTGTATTATTTGAGTGGCTTCTGAAATGCAACATTTTGCTCCTATCTTTAAGTGTATATGCTCAGTTTGATCATAATACCTGTAACATTAGTGCTGTGTCCATAACATGTTGTTTGGGGATTGTAAATAATTTTGAAGCAGCAGGAGTGACCTACTTCTTAGAAGCATTTGCCTTCTGGCTGTTCCCTGGGTCCTATGCAATCCTAGATACAGGTAAAGGCAATCTCATTGCAGTTTTAATACCATTACAATACCATTACAAAGTAAAAAGAAGTATAATTTAAAATATTATGCAATTAAAATGCTTCTTATTTGTAGAGTTATTATTGTACTTCCTAAAACGTGTTCGGCACAGGAGCAGGTGACATGAATCACTGTGTAAACATTGCGAATTACTTGGAGCAGAGGGAATAATTAAAAGCAAAATCTTTGTATATTAAGATTCTCTTCACTGCTGTTTTAGGTCACTAAATAGAGAGTTGATTTCCTGCTTATTTGGTGATAACTTCACCAACACTCGATTTCATGATACAGACTTAGGACATGCCTAGGCTGGGTTATTGTGAAGTACAGAGTTGTGGCTGGAGGTGACATGTGATTCCCAGCTCTGCTCCTCTCCCACCATTACTTCTTCCCTGCTTAGTGGCACTTCTTCCTGAATCTGTGCCATCATTTCTGGGGAAATCTTGCTATTCATGGGTTTATTTGAGTTTAAATGTGCTGTTCCTGGTGGATTTCAAGGCATAACAACTGCCTGGAGGAGCCACCCTTCCCTTCCACAGCATTTGTCTGACATTTTGTGGACGTTCATTGCTTTTGAGATGTTTGTATTTTAAGCAAGGACAAGGTTTAGTGCAAAGAATGTTATTTACCAGGTTAAACTAGTGTAAGGTATGGAATGAGGATACAATGTAAGGTATGGAATGAGCATAAAATACAAGGTATGGAATGAGGATAAAATGAAGTGTATCGTCTAACATAAAGCAATGGGGATGAGATAAAAATTCATAGCATACTAGAGGTCTAATTATATAGTAAGGAAGTGGTAAATGTTCAGAAACAAGAAACTTAAAGCAGAAAACAAGGTAGAGACCTGGCTTTGTTACCAAAACTGCTAACACTGGCAGCAAATCTCTTTACTTGTTTCTGGTCAGAGTGAACTTGTGAATTGATGGGCAGCAGAAAAACTTCACTACGAAAAGGTAATGGGACTTGATCCCTTGTTCGCATCTCTCCAAAGAGCTGCTGATGTGTTTAGGAAGGTGAAGGCATTGATTTTTTTTGTATTTACTTCCACTACTGCTGCCATGTCCTTGGTTTTCAGGCCCATTGGTATTGGTGCTTTGCACAGAGCTTGTGATGCTGCTGTTCCGGGAGCCTGCACGCTGGTGAGAGACGGCTGATGGCTCTTTTCCAAGGTGGTTAGAGAAGCAATAGCAGGTCTTTTCATTGAAGAGTCATATCCCTCTTACTGGGTCCTCTAGAAAGATGAAATCCTTGGAGACTGGGAAGCTCACTGCATTATGATGATATTTTTGAGATCGTAGAACCATAGAGTGGTTTGTGTTGAAGGGACCTTAAAGCTCCTCCAGTTCCAACCCCTGCCACGGGCAGGGACACCTTCCACTAGAGCAGGTTGCTCCAAGCCCCTGTGTCCAACCTGGCCTTGAACACTGCCAGGGATGGGGCAGCCACAGCTTCTCTGGGAAAAGTCTGTGCCAGCGCCTCACAGGGAAGAGCTTCTGCCTCAGAGCTCATCTCAATCTCCCCTCTGGCAGGTTAAAGCCATTCCCCTTGTCCTGTAACTACATGACTTTATAAAAAGTCATATATTCCTGTACTTTTGATATCTTAAATAGGTTTCAGCAGATGAAGTGAGTCTATGTGCTGCTCACTGGGATTGCTTCCCAAAACTGAATCCTGACTGTACCTTGCCACACGGCCAGTGAAGCCTTGGAGGGCACCTTCCGTCTTTGCAGTAGGTAGAACATGAATTTCCATTCCTTTCAGGAGCAGAGTTGAAGGCCAGTTTGTGGCGTGACCTCGGCGCTGAACCTCCACGCCTGCGCTCTCTCCATGGCTGTTCAGTATCGCTTTTCAAGATGTTCTTTATTAGGCTGGAAGCTGGAGTCATGTCAGATTCTCGGGCGCAGGCGCCTGATCTTATCAGTGGCTTGTTGTGCTTCCTTCCCTTCCTGGCCCTCCCTCCCACCCAGGCTCCTCTGCAGTGCTGCTGACCCCAGGTCTCCCAACAGGCAGGTCTCCTGCTTGTTTTTCCAGATTGGCGCTTCTGTAATCAAAA
The DNA here is from genome assembly GCF_004027225.2 of Strigops habroptila. Lineage (NCBI taxonomy): Eukaryota > Metazoa > Chordata > Aves > Psittaciformes > Psittacidae > Strigops > Strigops habroptila. The sequence continues at coordinate 5,962,597 of NC_044281.2, forward strand.
GTCTGAAGCAGAACTGTGTGTTGCTCTGGTTTGTGCTTGCTGCTGATATGCTCCTCCTCTTTCTCCTCACTGGGGTAGTATTTTTCTACAGTAAATAGAAAATCCCCTTTTCAGGTTTTTGGTTTAACAATGCTACCTGAAAATGAAATGAATCTTCTTGTATGTCAAAGTGATGTAAAGGATTGGTTTCTGTTTGAATGCTGGACAAGGAACTGAGGAAGTAATTTTATGTAGCTGATACATTCATATGAACCTTGTAGCTGTGGATACTCAGGTGTGGAATACCATTACAAAGCACACATACAAAATATCATCAGATGGGAAGGTCATAATCCACTGGCATGCCTGCTAGAATACCAAAGAGCATCTTCCCAGTCCCTTGTGCTTGCTGTAGCAATGTTGGAACTGAAGGAGAATCTCAATTACCTGCAGGGATCTGGTGTTGCAGAAACTGCCTTCAAAGGCTCATCATACAAAATGAAACACAAATCACTTTTCCTGCTTTGTCTGAGGAAAAAAATATCACCTAAGTGATATGTACAACAGAGTATTTCTAGGCTAAGTGTATGTAATTGAAAGAGTTGTGAGGATGCTAGGTAAAATGTAGTGTTGCAAAAGAAATGTAGGTCAGATGGTAGACAGTATGTGGCTGTAACCAGCTTAGGAAAGATGGCTTAATGTAATGAGTATTACCACGATGAACACAAATATCTATGTATGGGTTTTGCCATGATGAGGTAGTGCACGTCTATTGGGAGATGGAGTTTTCCAGCTTGAACTGCATAGACACATCTGTCTTAGAGTTTGGCTGGGGAAGCAAACAAGCAGTAGTTATATCAATGATAGCAATTGGTGTCAGTGATAGCAATCTTCTTGCTGGAGAGTTTGACATGTCAATTGATGAAGATCAAAATGAGGATGTTTTTGTCTGGGCAGGGGGCTGCCAGTTGGAAGAAGATGGGTGCTTTGGTTGAAGCAGAGGCTGTCTAAGAGGCGTTTCTGTGTGTACCCAGTACTGGAAACAAGTATTTCCCACAATGAGTTGGGTGGTGGATGAGCACAGTTTGATGTTGCTCTGATTGCAGTTGGATGTGTTCTTGACAGTTTGTTTGGAAAGAGCAGAAACTGGCAATAACTGTACTATTTGTAGATAGGCAAGTATGTCCTTGTGTAAAGCTCTGCTGCTTTTTGTGTTACAGCGTAGAAGTTAAATGCAAAAGACCTTTCAAGAATATCTGATCCTACTTCTTTTTAAATTACTCTGCAAATAATTTTCCTTTTTAGGGAACTTTGTGCAATGGGACACCGAGTAGCTGGAGGTCAGGAGTTGACCACATATTGTGTAATTAGCCACAAACTTTCTATTTGTCCTGCTTCTGTATTGTCCTCTTCAGCTCCTGTTCTTGTGCTTAGTGGCTTGGTGCGGAGCTCTTGTGTTTTGCTGGGTTGCCAAATATCTTAGAGAGAGGATGTGGTAGAGCCTCAAGGGATTTCAAACTGTTCTAGAGGATGTCCCATCATTAGTAGGTTTCTGGCTTTAATGTGAGAAACACTAAATGAATATCTAATCCCCTATTTTTTGGGGGTAGATATTTTATCTTCATTCTGAAGCACAGCCTTCTACTATGGCAAGTAACTAGCACATAGTGGCAACTGCAGCTGGATGTTTGCCAAGCAGGGTACATTGATATGTATTTCATTTTGGCATTTGGAAAAGGCTAAATTTGAGCCAGAGGTAACTGTGGTGTTTGCATCCTAACTGTGTGCTATGATAAAGGTATGTTGTTGTGGGTTTACCTCAGTGTTTTTGTATTTCTCATGCTGAATGAAGCAAGAGTTGGCAAGTACAAGAGGTTAAATTTAGCATGAACAAAAGTTCTCCTCGATGTAAGAAACATGCATAGTAGATCATGAAAAAGCAGTCCTTAGCCTAGCCTCAGCCTTAGCTTGCTTATTCCTAATGATTGCCGTGGTTGTAAGAAGTGAAAGGCACAATTGAATTCCTTTTCTGAAGAACTGTTGAAGGAGGCAGAGGGAGGAGATCCTTCCTCTATCCAGTGCCAGTGAGGCTGCATCTGGAGTACTTCTAGTAGTTGTGAGCTCCCCTCTACAAGCAAGATACAGATTTACTCGAGCAAGTCCAGCACAAGGCCACAAAGGTGACTAAAGGACTGGAGCATCTTTTGTATGAGGAGAAGCTAAAAGAGCTGGGACTGCTCAGCCTAGAGAGGAGGCGGCTTGGGAATGATCATATCAATGTGCCAGGTACCTGATGGGAGGGAATGAAGGAGACAGACTCAGCAGTGCACACTGATGGGACAAGAGGCAATGGGCACAGACTGCACTATGTGAAATCCCATCTGAACACAAGAAAATGCTCTTTGACCTTGAGGCTGGTCAAATAGCAGAACAGGCTGCCAGAGAGGCTGTGGAGTCTCCATCCATGGGGGTATCCAGACTCCAGTGGGACCCAGTCCTGGACAGCCTGTTCCCAGTGACCCTGCCCCAGCAGGAGGCTTGGGCTGGATTATCAGGAGAGGTTCCTCCTAACCTCAGCCATTCCGTGAGTGGTGTAAAGAGGATTCCTATGAACTGTAAACATCTTTGGGGCTGTTGGCTGATTCTCTTTGCCCAGGTACTCTAGTTACAAACAGGAGCTAGGTCAGAAGGAGAATACCACCTCTTCCTTTCTGAAGGCCTTCTTCCCCACTTAGCAAGCTTATCCAAGGGTGTTTAACTTACCTGTGCAATGTTACACAGTTTAGAAGCTGGACTGAGTGCTCTGCTTATCATCTAAGCTTAAACAACTTAATGGCTTTAATTTTAAACTAATGAAAGCTATTTTGAATCTTGTAACAAGAATTATGTTATTAATAGAAAGCATGTTTGCTTAATATATATATAGTATAACGTTATGAATGCTTTTTAATAACGTTTGAAGTGCTTTATAATATTACATGCTTAAGTCCTCAAAGTTGGTATTTCTGCTAAATACACAGTTAAATTGGAGGCTGATTCCTAATTTTTCCCAGTTGGATAAGTGTGGTGGGAAATTCTGTGGGCTGGAGCACATTGGAAAGACAAACTTCCTGGGTATCTCCTCTTGAGAAAAATTTCCTCTTGACTGAACATCTGTTTCCCTGTCTCAAGATTAACCTTTAGCATTATATTTGTTGCACAGTTAAATCAGGAATACATGTGAAACTGCTGGAGTTCTTTTCATTGTGAATATAAATACTTAAAGCAATAGATGAGCAAGATTGTAATTTGCTGTAAAGTAGGAATATAGAGATTCGAGAATACTTTAAGCCAGGAATATATGTGTTGGAAAAGGCTTGAGTTCTTGAAAAGAGCAATAAATATTTCATTAGGTGTCTTTAAGCACCTGCATAAAACCCTTTATGAATTAAAGCTTTCATCTACATGAATATTTCATATACACACACATGGGTGTGAGCATCAGCTTTTACTTGTATAGGTGGGTCATTCTGAGGCCTGTGCGAAGAACAAACTCCTTGTATGTGTTAAACAACTGAAAGGATGTGAATATTTAGATCAGTCACTTCTTATTTTGCCCTTAGTTCTGGCTTTAAAGCTCTTTTAATGAACCCTGTTAACAATTTTTCCCCTTTGAGACCAGTGTACCCAATCTGTCACCAGCAGGCCTGGTGGTGTGTAGACTGACCCATTATCAAAACCCCCCAAATTGTGCTAGTGACACCAGGCTTGGAGCCAGGTATTGATGTGCTGGCTCTTCCTGCTTCATTCCTCATCATTCCTTGGAACTGGAAGGACACAGGAGAGTGCTACGTGTGCTCCTGATCCCTTAACCAGTAGTTCCAAGGCCCTGAAGTCTCTCTTGATTGCCCTTGGACTCGTCGTTGCACCTTCATTGCTACTTACCAGAAAAGTCAGTAATGGGTCATAAGGAGGGCCATGCCAGAGATGTGTCTGAGGATGCTGGGAACTGGCTCATGTAATTGTAAAGCCACTTGCTGTCACCTTGGAATGATCATGGCAATTGGGGAAGCTCCAGGTGACAGGAAAGAGGCAATTGCTGCATTTGTCTTAAAAATGTGAAAGGGGAATCCAGGGAATGACAGACCAGTAAGCCCAGCTTCCATTGTGGGGAAGCTCATGGAGCAAAGTATCCTGGAAGCCATTTCTAAGCAGATGAAGGTCAAGAAGGTAGGTTTTGTGCCTCACCCTGTTGCCTTCTCTGATCATATGGTTGGCTCTGTGGACAACAGCACAGCGGTGTATGTTGTATACCTGCGTTTTAGGAAGGCCTTTGACGTGATCTCCTACCATATGCTTAAAGCTAGGTTGGTGAGATGTGGGGTGGGAGTCAGCAGTGTGCCCTTGTAGAGAAGGCCGAGTGTACTTGGGGCTTATTAGCAAGAGTGTAGCCAGAAGGCCAAGGAAAGTCATCCTTGGTCCCTCTATTTAGTATTCCTGAGATGACAGCTGGGTAGCTGTGTCCTGTTTTGGGTTTCTGAGCAAGAAGTACATTGTCATATTGGAGTTAGCAGAGAGCTGCCAAGACAGAGCTGATGCCCATAACCTGTGGTGAGATGTGGAGTGGACTGTGTTCAGCCTGGCAAAGGGAAGTGTGATACATCTAAGAGTAAGAAGCGTAATCTTACTGCTTGTCTGCAACTTTTTGGGAGCATATGGAGAAGGAGCCATACTCTTCTTGGAGGTGCACAGCAATAGGACAAGAGGCAACAGACAAGTTGGGAAATGACAGATTCTGATTAGATACAAGGAGGAATTTTGTGACCATGAGGATGGTCAAATGTTGGAATGAGTTGCCGAGAGAAGTTGTGGAATCTCCATTCTTTGAGAAATTTAAAACTTGAGGAAACGTGGCCTTGAGCAACCTGCTATAACTGGACCTGCTTTGAGGAGTGGATTAGAGTAGTTGATCTTGAGAGGTCCCATCCAAGTGCAGGTTTTCTGTGACTGTATGACTGGGGAGAGCAGTGGAGACAACATGTACACAGCTTGTTCTTAAGCTGCTTGGCCCATGCTGTATTCTGCTGGGTGTCTTTAATATTTTGGGTAGCATGACTGTATGCTCAACTTTTCTTTAAGACGAAGAAGAGAAACATCTTGCACACAGCAGAAAACAAGCAAGAAATCTAGATGTATTTCTGCTTTTAGAGCCTGTTTAATCAGTGTCCATGTGTCTGTAGGAGTTGAAGTTGCATGTTACTTGGTCTCAGTAGGAAATTCCAGTTGCATTAAACTTTCAACCTCACCTCCCAACTAAAAAGCATATTTGGCTGCTGTGTTAGATCCAACAGCTGATGTTCAGTGTTGAGTGGTTGGGTTATTTGGAAGAGCACAAAACTCAAGCATGACTTTGAACTCTTGGCTATCTTGTTTTTAACTTCAGAATAATCTGAAATTACCTTCAAGTTAATTGTTAGCTCCAGCTTTAAGAAAGAAAAATAATCTGAAGTTACCTGTCTAAATACCTACTTGGTATATTTTAAGTGTCCATCACTCTTCTACAGCTATTATTCATTAGTTTTTAGCTGACATGGTGCATGAGCACCCTGCCCTGGATAATACAAGAATGTGTACAAAAGCTTACTTGGAATTAGGAAGCAGACCTTTTGCCAACATTGCTGTGTAAAAACCTGAGCGATAGGGATTTGATGGTAATATAAGATCAACAGTCTTGGGTCTGATTAGTTAAATTTGTAGGAATAACTGAATTTCTTTCAGAACTTGGATCTTGCTATGATTAGAGGGAGCGTTAGGAAATCCTAGCTCCATCTACATCTGGTTTTTAACACGTGAAGGTCTTGTGGCATTAGTACAAACTAATGTTGTACAAGCGGAAGGACTCGAAAGTGCTAGTAGGTGTATGAAAGGCTACCCAAGTGCAAGGGGTACTCTGTTACTGAATCACTAAGGCTAAACCAGTGTGTAGCCTTCTGCACCCTCACTGCTGCTTTTGGGACAGAATCATAGAATCCCAGCCCGGTTTGGGTTGGAAGGGACCTTAAAGCTCATCCAGTTCCAGCCCCCACATTGTCACTTGTACAAAATCCCAAGAACAGTTCTCCTCAATGTGCTGGTTTAGTGGGACAGCAGTTGCAATGCTTCCCTCTTAAGTAAATTCTTCATGCGATTTCCTTCCCAATTTCAGTGAACAATGACAAGGGACAGGTTGGGAGGTCAGGAACGTGCTCTTTCATTGCTGTCAGGTAGTCTGGAATTGAATTAATTTCCTGTGTAACCTACTCTGGGTGGCCCTGCCTTGGCAGGGAGTTGGGCTGGATGATCTCCAGAAGTCCTTTCCAGCTCTAATGATTCTGTGATGCTGTGATACATTCCTACCCACAGATTTAAAACTAACAAAACCCTAAAAGACACAAAAATCCCAACCAAACAAGATACTCAACCAACCCCCAAGCCCACCAAAAAGCCGCAAACCCCAGAGTTTGTTCAGTGCTTAAAGTCATCGTGCCCATCAGCATGATGGGCTCTTTGTTGCCATAAAGCCATAGTCCAAACTAGGGGTATGTGATTGATTTGCAGTGAATGTTTCGGACATTCAATGTATTGTATTACCTAGATAAAAGAATGCAAGTAAGGCAATAAGCACCTTTGTTTTTAGCTTTTTTTTTGACATCTTTGTCATCCTTTTCCAGCTTTCAACTTCAAGTGTACACATCTTGGATAAACAGCCAATGTCAACCTAGTGATTCTTTATGCAGGAACTAGCAGACAAAATGGACTAAGCTCACTCTGATTGGGATGTATTTGCTGTGCTTTGGCTGTTGTGAAAATTACTTGCATAGGTAATAAATGACTAAAGATTTATGAGGGCTTTTATTTTTATACTGGTGAGGTCAGAATTATATCTACTAATGGTTCAGGCCAGGTTGGACACAGGGGCTTGGAGCAACCTGCTCTAGTGGAAGGTGTCCCTGCCCGTGGTAGGGGCTTGGAGCTGGATGAGCTTTAAGGTCCCTTCTAACCAAAACCAGTCTGATTCAGTAAACCATGCATGTTCTGGAAGTCAGGATTTCTTCAGAAGATCTGTATCTTCTGCTGCTTTATTAAATAATTTCCCAAATTCACTGAATTTCAGATCACTTCATAGTTTGAATAAAGGTTTTTCACAGCTAAAATGTACTTAGAAATATATTTCTGATAACCTTTGTTATGGCATTTGGGTCTTAATTAAACATTATTCAAGAGTGTTCTGATTATACAATTTGTAACTTTAAAAGTTAATTTAAACCCTAAATATCTTGAAAGTGCCCAAATATAAAAAACCTGGCAAACCTTCAAACGAGCTTAGTCAATTCATCTGTGTTTCGATGAGCTACTGAAGAGCAGTGATGTGGTTTGGGGGTTTTTTCCTTCCTTTTTTCCCCTCCACAGAAATCCTTTTATTCTCTTTCTCAGATGCTTGAAGTTAGGGGGAGAAATGGGGAAGTTTTCTGAGTATCTGCCCATTCTGGCTGTGCGTACAACCCAAAATCTGGGACCTAATAATATTTGTCCCAATTCTCATACTGTTCCCGGTGACAAGATGATCATAAAGTATTGAATAATCATTAGAAGAACTTGGTGCTCATAACTCAGTGACATGAAGTGACTGTTTGCATGCACTGCAAAGCAGTGCCAGTTTGCTTTATTCACCTCCCGTGGTGTTTATGTGACTCTTGGTTACATGCACGGGATAAGAAGTGCACAGGCAGCCTTGGCTGAGTCCTATCTCAAGTTGTTATAAATGGAATTACTTCTAACACATTTTACAGTATCTACTATTCAAATTGCTTGCTATAGTAAGCATATTAATAAACCAGCATAATCTATAAAGTATTAATGGAGATGGCCTGTGCAGTTTGAGATTAGCATGTGAGTGATTGTATAAGCCATGAAGAGCAGCATACTACATATTTGGTTTAGAAATAGATACCAAATGTTTACTGGGGCTTTGTCCTGTGGCATTCCCTGCTGAAATAACATCTAATGTGTATATGCTAAACTTTGGACTATCTAGTTATATTGTTATAAAGTATAACTCTGGGGACTTTTGCTGTGTAATAAGAAATGGGAATCACAGTGCAGGCAAGTGTGTGTGATGTAACATGGCTACAAACTGTTGTTAGAATCAAGAGGGTGTAAATAATCTGAGTAAGAATTTCCTTGTGGTCATTATCTGTTGGTATTTGGTTTCACAAATGCCAAGAGCAAACTATTCAACTTGGACATAAAAGCCATAGTGGAAGCTTAAGGAGCATACTTGAAAATCCTTTCCCGATAAGAAGGGAAGGGAAAATAGAGCCATTCATTGTTTTTCAAGGTGGACAAGACTCAAATTTTTGAATGAGCTCTTGACACATGGCGTTCTCTGTGTGCAGGAAGGCAAATACATCACCTTTTCAGCTTTCATCTGTTAGGACTAATCTTCATTTAAGAGCAGCCTTTTAATCTTTAGCTTCAAGATGTGGGTTCACTTTATTTTCTCTTACTTGCCTGGCCCTTCAGGACTCTGGCTCACAAAGCTTGTTCCATGTCCTAACTTGAGAGGCTGTAAGACAAAAGTTAACTTCTGCAAAGTAATCTGGACCATTAACAAATGCTGCTACTTCAGGTTAATAGAATAGCTCAGAATAGGAGCAGCAGAGTACTTAAGTTTTGCAGAATGCTTTTACAAGAAATTTACTCAAACCCCTGTCTGGGGTATAAAGGCAAGTTGATGGGAAGATGCAACATCATCCTCATGCAACGATTTGGGTGACCCAGTCTTCAAATGCACATTGGGGGCAGTGTTTTGAGGTGCTACTGAATAACAGTTGGCTAGAGGGGTACCTTTTACCAGAGGTCAGAATGCTTGCTAGCATCACTAGTGTAACTGTTGGCTTAGGTCAATGTGGGATGAAACTTCTGTTTTGGAATCAGAGAAAACTGAGGGATGTTTGGCTAGTGCATATGCAGTAAACTTCAGTGGTTTAATGCTAGTGGTATTTGAAGGGTTCTCCTTGGACTGGCTGTCCAGCAGGCTGGTTCTTATGATACTTCCTTCTTTCAGTGGCATGTGAACCTTTATTCATTTAAGGAGCCTTGCTTTTGAATCCTGGGATGTCTTTTCAGTTAAGCTGTCTGTTAACAGCTCTGAATATGAGGTATTAAGAATGGGCCCTATTAGATTCCTCTGTGTGTAGATGCTGTAGTACCCAGCATGGTTTCTGTGCATTGTTTGCAGGACAGAGTGTGGGTATTTGTGTTGTCAGCTTTAGTTTTCTCTGGTCTGTGCCAAGAGTTAGAGGCAGCAGTGTGAGAACCATTCCAGGTACATTTCAGTTTATGTGGCAGAATTGAGGAATTGTAGAAATCAAGTTGACTTTTCAGAGCAATAGTGATGAGTTAAGTATTTATAACTCGAAAAGTGCTGTTCAAAGTAATTCTTCTACAGAGAAGTCAGTTTAGAATAGCCAAAGTTAGCAGTTTGATAACCAATACTTAGTGCAACCCTGGAGTAAGCTGGCATGCCTGGTGTGGGTTTGGAGGTGTAACTCAAGGTGAGCAACTGACTTTCAAGCCTGTGTTTGTGCAGAAATGGAAAGCCAGGAGCTGGGGTGTGTTCTCCCTGACCTGGTGAGGAATGCGCTGCACAACTTGAACTCTTCTGAATGCTTGACCCTGCTAGATGAGTTTGACAACTCCTCTTTGCATCCAGAGAATTATGTGATGGAATGATGTGCGTATTGTAGCAAAACTGATGTAGAGCAGAATGGAGCAAAAGTATAGCCTGAGCTCTTCTCGATGTAGTCAAGTGTATTACATTTATTAGTTGGCACCAAAAAAACCCTGGGATGTGTTGTTCCGAATAAAAGTCTGAAAAGCGTAGTTCAAGTTAGTGCTGGAATAGCCAAGGGTGATAACTCAGAGCTGTTTGTGCATCTCTTTAGGCTTTCCTTGCGGTACCTCCGATGAAACAAGCACTTGAGTGAAGATGAAGATGCTCTGCATCGCACTGTGTTAGACAGTCTCTGAGAGAAAGCTGAGAAGAGAATTTCTCTAACTAATGCTTCTGTGATGAGGAATTGAAGACCTTTAAGTGAAATAGCTTCTGAGCTGTCATCCCTACCTGGTCCTAACGACAGTTAGGATTCTTTTGCTTAATAGGCATTTGTCATCTCTTCCTGGCACATGTGCATGTAGTAGCCCAGGATGGCTTTCTGACATGACAGCAATTCGGTATGTAAGATTTTTCTATAGATTGTGTTTGCCAATAGTGTTTCTCCCACTATTGTAGTGTTCTGTATCTCTTAAAATTCCCCTTTGGTTCCTAAGCATAAAAGCTTCAGTAATAACAGGAAAAACAATGTTTTCTTGACTTCTCAAGCTGTGGAACAGTTAAGCAATGCCTGCGTTGACAGGGTTATTGGACTTCCTTATCCAGGTGTGCTGAATCCTCTGCTTCTCCTGAGGGTTTTCAATGGCCCATGTAGAGACTTTGCTTTTATTGTGTTTTAAGGGATTCAGAAATCTTGGGATGCATATATAAGTCATCCTTTTATGAGCTGTTCTTAAAGTACTTTAGATGTTTACTTCTGCTCTGGAGCCAGGCTGAGAGAGCTGGGCTGGGTCAGCCTGGAGAAGAGAAAGCTCCTTCAGGGGGAGATCTTAGAGCAGCTCCAGTGCCTAAAGGGGCTCCAGGAAACCTGGAGAGGGGCTAGATAGCTCTAGATGGTCTATCTACCCTTAGTTTTCTCTTGTGAAGACTGATGACAGTATTTGTCACATGGAATTACATGATTTTGAGATAAATAGCATAGGTGTTGTGGGAAATGTCTTCATCATAGCTGCTGCGGAGAGCCTCTAGCATCTCTAGGAACTTTGGCCTCATGAAAGTGTCCATCACAATCAGCTGAGTAGGAGAACCTCAGTAGCATTATGGTATTTATGACAAAATAGGCTAAAGTTGCCCTTTAATGTGTTTTCTGTGTTGTCAACACAGAATCCAAGCAGCAGCCAGTCACAAACTGAGAAGGTTTTGCTGTTTGAGAGGTACTCATGTTCAGCTAAAACTTGTTTTCCTCACTTGGTCTGGAGTAAATGCAATGTGTAGTGAACAGCAGTGTTAGGTTGGGCGCTAGTAGTGAAGAGCAGCTCCCGCTTCCCATTGGAATGACTCAAATTCACTTCTTCTATGTGTGATTTTATTTCTTCTTAAGGAATTTTGATCACGTGCCTGGATTTTGAAGGATGAAGTTGCTAAACATGGCTGAGAAGTGTTTCGTAAGAGCTGGATCATTGCTGGCCTGTCAGCAGCATGGGAAACTTCTGACAGGGATCTCCATTGATTCTTCTATGTTCAATAATGTGTTCATGACAATGGTATTTCCTGAGCAGCTGGGCTTGCTTAGCTTTGGAGCTACACCAGCAAAAGCAAGGAAGGGAATTTTCCATCCCCCATCCCCCTTTTTTGTGTGTGAGTTAGAAAATGATGTTAATTTTCTTATCCTGTTAATGAAAGGGCATGGAAACCATTTGAAGAATGGGAGAGGGCGAGAGCAGAAGTGGAGGACAGGGAGGAAACATGATTTATAGTCTCATGTGGTAGAAGGGCTGGCTTCAGGAGTTGGTTTTTCCTTTCAGAACTAGGCTAATCAAAATTCATAGATAACAGTGCATTTCCTCATGGTCTCTGAGTTAATAAGTGCTTCTGTTTCAGGCAGAGCTTCTGAAGCGGTGAAAGATGAGTCTTCTACATTAAAACTGCTTGGTAGGACTTCAGATAATAGCCAGATTGTCCATCATAATGCTTCTTGCCAGCAACATGATGTAAAAAATAGGGTGTGAAACGGTGTATCTGTAAGGGGGGATTTGCGAACTGTCTTACTGCATTAATATAAATACATGTATCTTAGAAGTGCCTGTAAGAAATCTCATCAATGGAAAATACTGGTGTTCAGGTTATGATCTTGTGTTCAAGCACTATCTGTGTCTATTACTTAGAGTGAGACTGAACATAGAAAAAAGTGTTGGAAGTACTGGAGTGCTGGTATTTAATAGCATTTTCCAGCTGATGTAAACCTGTGTTTCAGATCTCTGCCTCCTGCCACCATCCCCTGCTTGACACTCCTGCAAATCTGGAAGGAAACACTCGAGCCCCTTCAGCTCCGTGGCTGCTGTCTCATGTTATTGCACTTTCTGTGTAATAAGGACCTCAAGCTTTTCCGCTGTATTGTGATATTTAAACGCCTAAAAGGTGTGCAGGATCCATCCCATGGCCTCTTAAAAGAGTTACAGAAGCAAATCTCTGTCTCGGTGCTGTGTGAGACGTGGTCTGTTGTGTCAGAGGAGATCAGAGCAGCACATGCAGGTGCTTGTAACTTGTTTCTCAACTCAAACCTTGCTGCACTGGGGAGAAGACTGATACAGGAAAGCACTTGGCTGTGTTCTCACATGAGATGCGCACCGAGGTAGAGTGCTGTCTATGCTGAGGAGGTGGCAAAAAGCTTGCTGTTACCAGCTGGTGCTGTCTGTATGGTAGTAAGCACTGTCAGCATCCTGGTAGAGTAGGGCCTGCAAGAGCGTGGTCCTGATGGGCCTGTGCTCTCCCAGGATGTCTGGTGCATGGCCCTGGCCAAGCCTAATCCAGCCAGAGGGGTTTCTGTGGTGTTTTGGGGGTTTTAGTTCTGTTTTTTTATTCCCCAGCTTCCAACTTCCTGTGTCCTGTGTTATTTTTGACAAGTCAACTCCTGACAGACTCCCAGGCCTGTTATTACTGGCTTGTACATACAAGCAGCTATTATCTGTCACGGGGTGCATTTCTCAAGACTGATTTTTCTGGTCTAATTCTAGCCTTCCCTTCTCTTCCCTTCCTTCTTCCAAATGTACGGGAGTAGTTCCATTCTCTTTGGTGGCTGTGCGTGGAGCTCACAGAGATCCACGTGCTACAGGCAGAAATGTAAGTAAACTTGACACACACATTCATCCTGCATTGTGTAACTTCCTGAAGCCAAAGAAAAGGGTCTGTGGTGGATAAGAGAAATAGAATAGAATAGAATGTTCAATAGAATTTATGAAGGGTGGAACCAGGCTGGAGCTGCAGAAGTGGCAGAGCTGTAAAGCTGAAGGTAGGTGTGCAGGTGTAGCTGCTGGATAAATCAAGACTTGAGCAAGCTGCATATGAATTGAACCTGGTTAGGTCTGCTGGCTGGCGCAGTGTGTTTTACCATCTTATTTTATGTATTTCAGTGCCCCTTGCATCAGTGTGTAGTTTTCAGAAAAGCCCCTGCCCAAACTCATGATCTTTGTATTTGCTAAACCTTTGTGGCTGCTTAGCTCCAGGATGGCTTGAAAACACCACTACTCACGTTGATTTCACATTATCACAGAATCCCGGACTGGTTTGGGCTGGAAGGGACCTTAAAGCTCATCCAGTTACAACCCCCTGCCACGGGCAGGGACACCTTCCACTAGAGCAGGTTGCTCCAAGCCCCTGTGTCCAACCTGGCCTTGAGCTTTAAGGTCCCTTTTAACCCAAACCAGTCTGGGATTTTATGTTAGCAGCTTGGATTAAAGTGGGAGCTGAGTTTTGGGATCATCTGGGAAGTTGATTGCAGGGCTGCAAAGAGTGGAAACTCTTGTCTTTTCCCCAGAGGAGCAGGTAAAACTGCAAGATAACTCAGTATTAACATTGCAGGAGCAGGGAGGACTTGTAGCAGCTCTGCTGAGTTTCTTAGGGTGATGGTCTACTGCTTTAGCGCCTGCTGCGTCAGTTTTGACAGCTCATGTTTGCCTATGATGTGATGTGGTCTGGTTTTATACTGTGGTCTGCTTCACCTGCAGCCTTTGACTGGAGTTTGATGAGTCTGTGTGAGCTTTTAGTCGCCAAAATGCTGGGAGACAGCAGAGCACCAAATGGGGGTGGCCATTCCATACCAAAGCCTTTGGGGGAATGAGAGAATTATAGACCTTGTTAATCATGCCACTTTCATTGGGCAGATTGAGCACTGTGAAGGTGCACACTATAGTTCCCAGGGCAGGGTAGTGCATGCTTCAGTGTCCTAAAGGATGAATGAAGGGAAAACATGTGGTTTCTGTGGTTTGTTTTTGCCTGCTGTGCTGCTTCAGTTAAGTTCTGGAGCAGCAGAAGGCTGCAATTCCTGTGTCAGATGATGTGACCTACAAAGATCTGTACTTAAAATGGGAAGATGCATCTTGTGGACTTAATTCTCTGGATGACTGTTTGTTTACTGAGTTGGTAACTTAGGACTACCCTATTTTACTCAATAGAAATCCAGTTGCAATCAGGTGTTTTGCTTTTAAGCCGAAGAGAAGCAGATGGATAAGCAAAATATATTAATTGTAATGGCTCCAGCAGCTCCAGGCAGAAATGGGAAGGATAATCTTAGTCATGCAGAAAAAAATGAAGACTTTTCATGCTTTTCCCCTTTAAAAAATGAGATTTGTTCTGTTCTTTTAAGTAAATTGCACTGATTAAAATCTGCACACTTGAACATCAGAAATCATGTGCAATTTGGGATTTGCTTGAAGCTGTCCAATAAGAGAATTCCTTCAAAACAGTATCTTCAGCATGGATCATGGTAGAAAACCATAAAGATAATTGATTTAACTCTTTATTTTTTCCCATTTCCTCTTTACTTATCTTTACTGAATGGCCATGAGTCAAAGTTGTTTCCTTATTGTATTTCTAGTATAAAAGAATATATTCTCATGAAGCATGAGTCTTTTAGGCTATGAGGTAGATAATAGGTATAATCCATTTGAAAGGAAGTAGTAAAATCCACACTTAGGAATTAAAAGGGAAAGTACTGTACACAGTGTTATCCCATATGGCAGAACAGCCCTGGCAATAAGGCACATCACCTTCCTGGAGCAGCGACGCTGACCTCTTGAAGTTTGAAAGCACATGGAGTGTTTGTGAGGAATCGCTGTTGCAGTTGGTTGGATTTCTGTTCCTAGGACACGTGCTGCTTCCATGGATGTGAGAGCTGCTCTAACGAGACTGGTTTGGGTTGAAGGGACCTTAAAGCTCATCCAGTTCCAACCCCCTGCCACAGGCAGGGACACCTTCCACTAGAGCAGGTTGCTCCAAGCCCCTGTGTCCAACCTGGCCTTGAACACTGCCAGGGATGGGGCAGCCACAGCTTCTCTGGGAAAAGTCTGTGCCAGCGCCTCAGCACCCTCACAGGGAAGAGCTTCTGCCTCAGAGCTCATCTCAACCTCACCCCTGGCAGGTTCAAGCCATTCCCCTTGTCCTGTCCCTACAGGCCCTTGTCCAAAGCCCCTCTCCAGGTTTCTTGGAGCCCCTTTAGGCACTAGAAGAATATGATGCTCTGTGTTTGATCTGTATTGGCTTTTCTCAAAGTGGGTTAACAGGGTGAAGCTGATGCCTGGTATCCTGTGACCCCCTTGTGATATCTCTGCAAGGGATGGGAGGCACGTGTAAGTGTTATGTGCTTTGAATGGGCTTGCTGCAACCTCATTTCCCCTCAAATAGAGACATGCAAACATTTTCTTTCTGTGCTGGTGACAGAAAGACAAATTACTGAGTTGCATTTTTACTACACATCCCATCACCCTTATTCCCTTCCCTGCTCAGCATCCTGTGTTTTTAGGGCAGGAATGTGATTTCATTGTGCTGACAGTAAGATCATTATTGATAGCAAATGCTGACTTCTTGCTGGTAGCTTCTATTCTCTGTATTGTTGTGAGATGTCTCTGTTCGTCATCTTAGTGAAGAATTGCCTACAGTGAATTCAGGCTTGTTTTAATGGACAAGTGCATAGTGACAGAAGAACACACATCACTGGCTTAATGCAAACCCTGTGGCTCGAGAGAGACCTTGAGTTTGGTCTCTGTTTTGCTGGTACCCTCCAGCACAATGTTGTTTTGGTCCAGATGCCTCCTCTTGTTTCCTCATTGAACTGATCTGTACTGACAAACAGCGGATGGAGCACAGTATCTTGACAACAGAAAAGTGAAATCACATCTGAATTACTGTAAGAATTGTTCAGGTGACCTAATTTAGTCTTCCATAATAGTGGTTTATCCAAGAACAACTAGTTGGAATGATAGTGTCTGCCTAGAGTGATGGAGTGTGCAGGAATGTGAAATTCAGGAGTCTTTTTGCAAGCAGTTCTTGGGAAAAGAGGAAATGCAAAGCAATGCTGTGTGAAACTGCAGAACATAGTTTGGGATGGGAATCACTGAATGCTGCATTCACAAGTGCTGTGCTCCCTCTGCACTTCTGATCTTACTTTTCATCCTATTTTTTTGTTTTTATCTGGTATATTTTAACTTGTGGCTTCCTTTTAGCAATGCACAGTGTCTCGCTACTGATGCAGCTGGTACCACAGCACTGGGGTTGTAAAGCAAAGCAGGCTGTGCACGGCACAGTCCATGCGAAGGTTGTCAAAGCATTTTTAAGATGTATCCGAGACACCCACGGTACCTGTTTCACTGCAGTGATTAAAACAAAGGACTGGGCTTTGTTGCTGAAAATGGTGATATTAAGTTGCAGTAGAGTGCTCCTCTAGTGTGGAACGTGTTTAGCATCAGGCTGGGTTTTGCTGCTTGGATGCAGTGTTGTGGATGAGCCAGCTTCCCATGTGAAAAAATCAGAGTCAAACAGGCTGGAAAAGACCTTTAAGCTCACCCAGTCCAACCATTCCCAGCACTGCCAAGGCCACCACTAACCCATGGCACTGAGGCCTCGGCTACATGGTGTGTGAACACTTGCAGGGACGGTGACTCCAGCACTGCCCTGGGCAGCCTGTTCCAATGCCTGAGCACCCTCTGGGGAAGGAATTGTTCCTCAGCTCCATCTAAACCTGCCCTGGGGCAGCTTGAGGCTGTTTCCTCTTGTCCCATCCCTTGTTCCTTGGGAGCAGAGACCAGCCCCCTCCTGGCTCCATCCTCCTGTCAGGCACTTGTAGAGAGCGATAAGTCAAACTATTACATTTCACATAGTCAAAAGGCTTTACGTTGCCTGTAGAAACACACTGGGGGTCGGTTTTGTTGCTGATGAAGGTCTGCAAAGCAGCGTAGATAGGCTTGACCTCAGCAGTAGAATGAAAAGTGGCAATTCTGACCCTTTAATGGCTACACTGAATGGAGGATTTCCATGACACTGCTTTTTAATGTGAATATCTTTGAGGGTCAGTAAGACTTTGCCAAGCAAAATCCTTTGGAGGTATTCCATGTCCTTGGCAGAAGGTGGCATATGATTTGCAGGTGTTTGGTTAGGTGGGATAAATGAGGGGTGCGTAACCCCGTGTCATCAGAGCAGGGGAGCTGGCACCTTTCACAAGCCCCATCCTTGTTGTGCGTCTGTGTTATGCTCTGTGCTTCCAGCCGCCTGCAGAAGGAAAGGTAACCGGGAGCTGCTGTCGAGGGCCCTTCAGGACACACAGCGTAGGCTTTGAGCCAAATGACTTGTTTGGGTTGGCTGCTGTGGCCTCTGGCTGCGCTTGTCCCAGGGCCTGAGGGACTTCTCCTGTTCTGGGACCGGATCTGTGCTAATTGCACAACGGGAAGAGTAGTCGGGCAGGGGGAATGTGCTGTTGCTGCTCAAACTGCTCAGGTCTCAGCCAGGCTGGTGTGGGCACAGTTAAATGATGCTGTGCATGGACTCCAGGCAGAACCCCTTGAGTGAAGGTACCGCATAGGTCTCCATGGTAGTTTTGGACTGAATATTAAACATGAAGTCCCTGGGCTTGTTCAGCCTGGAGAAGAGAAGGCTCCTTAAGGGGAGACCGTAGAGCAGCTCCAGTGCCTAAAGGGGCTGCAGGAAACCTGGAGAACCACAAACCTGTCTGTGGTTCTATTCTGTGAATTATGCCTTTGCTGTGAGGCCAACTCATGACGGATTCCTTAAAGCTGCTGTACTTTCTCTCTGCGGTGGTGAAGCAAGACTAAAGGACCTGCACATGATGGGGTTTGGGCTGCCAGCAAAGGCACTTGCGTTACAAGAAGCCTTAGAAGAAGTCGCAGGGTAGCAAGTTGTGATGAGTAGCCAGCTCAACAGAGCAACCTCTGAGTATGATCTACTACTCCCTACGGAGGAGCTGTTGCAACACCTCGGGCTGACGATGGATGGAGTATTCCCAGCCTGCAGCGCCGGGACCGGGGCACAGGCCGGGGGATGCTCCGGAGAGGCTGGCAGGAATGTGCGGGCTGTTTGCCTGCCGCTGGAAGCGGTTCCTGGGGAAGGCTCCGTCATCCCGGAGGATGAGAAATGGTCCATTCCACTCGTGAAAGCAGCTCGCTCTGCTGGAGCGGCGCGATGGAAACTGCGGCCCGGATCCCGCTGGAGCCGCAATGTCGGCGCCCTGTGCGGTGGTTCTCGGGATTTGCATTCAGTCAAATGTGTAGTTTGTGACGATTACTCCTGGATTTCTCATTAGACCTATTTTCGTTACCAAGTACTGGCACCGACCTTAGAAATGTCGATGGGAAATGGCCTTTTGGGTGGCTGAGAAATGGGGAAATCTGTTGTCATAGGGTAGTGAACCAGCATTTAGAAGGAGCTGCGAATTGTGTTCAGGCTGGTCAAGTGTGAGCTTATGTTGGGTTGTTCTTAAGGTTTTTTTTCTAAGGGGAGTTTCTTTCAGGTGTCTGCTGAAGATACCTAGAATCCCGGACCGGTTTGGGTTGAAGGGACCTTAAAGCTCATCCAGTTCCAACCCCCTGCCACGGGCAGGGACACCTTCCACTAGAGCAGGTTGCTCCAAGCCCCTGTGTCCAACCTGGCCTTGAACACTGCCAGGGATGGGGCAGCCACAGCTTCTCTGGGAAAAGTCTGTGCCAGCGCCTCAGCACCCTCACAGGGAAGAGCTTCTGCCTCAGAGCTCATCTCAATCTCCCCTCTGGCAGGTTAAAGCCATTCCCCTTGTCCTGTCCCTACAGGCCCTTGTCCAAAGCCCCTCTCCAGGTTTCCTGGAGCCCGTTTAGGCACTGGAGCTGCTCTAAGGTCTCCCCTGTATTTTCACTTCATTTTTACATACTTACTGCTTTTGAACCTTACTGGCATTGGTAAAAGACATTTGATTGTAGGCTTAGAAGGGCTGTACAGGGCGGTTGAGGGTAGTTTTTGAAGCTTTATTTTTGTTCTTCATGGAACCCACAAACCTTATTCCTAATATTTATTAGCTTCTAATGTCTGCCATCATGGCTTTCTTATGACTTCTTTTTAGTGTTGGCATCTATTGGTTGTTAATTACTTCAGCATCCCTGATGTGGACTGCTGGAGCATTGGCAGGATGGGTGTGAAAGGAGTGCATTCACACTGTCTTCCAGCTTTCTTGAAGAGGCAGGTTCTGTGCAAATCAGTGTTTGTGCTGGACAAGGAAGGTAATTTTTTTTATTTGCATGACTAACTGTATAATAGTGTGGCTTTTTAACTGTGCAAAGTGTTGTGCTTAACAAGCATTTATTAAGGGCAATCACAGACAAAAGAAAATCAATTAATTCTAGGTAATTGTGACTTGTCATTGTTAAGAGATTCTTCACCTGGAGAGGGGCTTTGGACAAGGGCCTGTAGGGACAGGACAAGGGGAATGGCTTTAACCTGCCAGAGGGGAGATTGAGATGAGCTCTTAGGCAGAAGCTCTTCCCTGTGAGGGTGCTGAGGTGCTGGCACAGACCTTTCCCAGAGAAGCTGTGGCTGCCTCATCCCTGGCAGTGTTCAAGGCCAGGTTGGACACAGGGGCTTGGAGCAACCTGCTCTAGTGGAAGGTGTCCCTGCCCGTGGCAGGGGGTTGGAGCTGGATGAGCTTTAAGGTCCCTTCAACCCAAACCAGGCTGGGATTCTGTGAAGAAGGCTGTGTTGCTCTCCAGTCAGCCTGCATCCACGATCTTGGGATGTACAGCAGGGTTGCCTCAGATGCTGTTTAAGGCCTGCCTTGCCCTCACATGGGCCTGCATAACTCCTGGTGCTGTTGGCCGGGCAGTGAGAGTGTAGCTTCATCGCTCCCCTTCAGACGGTGGTGGATTTGGAAGAGGGAAAACAAGCGCTTCCTTAGCGCTGCCCTTCCTCCCCGTGCCTCCTGTGCTCTGCAACCCCGTTCCCCTGCCCGCCTTGTGTCTCGCCGCTTCCCTCCTGCTCCTGTGCGGGCGGGACTCCAGTCCGGGGCTTGGGCGAGCCGCGGCTGCCGCTGCCCGCCCGCCCTGCGCTCGCCGCCGCCGCCTGCCCGCCCAGGGGCGTGCGCTTGGGCCGGGCGCTCCGGCACCCGCGGCGGGCGAACGGCGGCGTTTGCGTTCCCAAACGGGCCCCCGTGCAGCCCCGCCGGGGCAGCGGGGCTGGCGCTGCCCGCTCCCCGCAGCCTGCGGACAGAACTAATCGGATTTACCCGGCGGAGGAGGGGGGAAAGGAGGCAAGATCCGCAAACGTGCGGTAAACAATGAAATCGAGGGTTGCTGCTGCTGCTCTAATCCCTTGAACACCGGACCGTGCTGCTCCCCGGCAGTGCATTTCGGGATCCGCAGGAGGATGCATGCGGCCGCGGCACGGACGTAGCTGGTTTCTGGATGTGTCTCGGAAGGGGCTGGATGACGGCGGCCGCCGGCGGGGAGCGGGAGCGGGGCTGACCCCGCCGCCGGCTCCGACACCGCAGCGTGGTTTTAAACCCTATTTTTATTATTAGTAGTATTCTAATCGGGTTGCGGTGTATTGCGGTTCTGCGCTTCCCTTCGCGCTTCCAGCAAACCTACGTCTCTCCGGCACCTCCATCTCGTTGCGATGCCCGCGCTGGATGCTGCTGCCTGAAGGGAGGAGGGCAGCGGGGACAGACATGTATCTTCTGGACAGCAGCAGCGAGCCGCCGGCCGCCGCCTCCTCCTCCCCGGAGAGGATGCAGCGGGGCACCCCGCAGCGGAAAACCGTGTACCGCATCTCCGTGACCATGGTGAAGAAGGAGCTGCTGGCGCCCGAGAGCGGCCATCCCAGCCCGGAGCTGCCCCGCCGCGGGCGGCGCGGGGGGAGCCGTGCGCCGGGCTCCTCCAGCCTCACCAGGGCCGGGCTGCTGCTGGTGGAGGAGGAGGAGGGCGAGGAGGAAGGCGAGGAGCGGGACCGCGTCCCCAGCCCCTGCGGCTTCCGCACCTTCAGGACCCTCAGCACGGGGCAGCTGGAGCTGGGCCGCCTCAAGGTGCCGCGGCGAGCGGGGCCGCCCTTCCCCGCCGAGCTGGCCCTCGGCGGGCCGCGGGGCAGCCCTGCCCCGGAGCGCATCGGCGGCGGAGGAGAGCCGGCGGACACCTGTGGCGGCGGGGCCGGGCCCGCGGCCTCCCCGGCGGACGAGGATGCGGGACCGGCGGCCCGCGGCCCGCCGTCAGGCCGCTCGGGCGAGGCCCCGGCGGCGGCGGAGCGGGGGCAGAGCCCCTGGCGGCAGCCGGGCCTGCTGCGGCGGAGCTTCAGCTTCAGGCACTGGAGCGGCGGCGGGGAGCTGCCGCGGGCACCCGCCCGGGTGCGGCGGCACAGTAGCTCCGGCTGCCTCCCCGGGCCGCCGCCGCCGGGCCAGGGGGGAGCCGCGGCTCGGGGCTCGCCGCCCGCCGCCGGGCCCCCCGAGAAGCGCAACACGCTGGATGTAGGCGAGGTGCTGAGCCAGGCCGACCCGCTCTCCCAGCTGGAGCGCTGGGAGCGGAGCAAGAGCAAGAACCGGACCCTGGATAACAGCGACCTGCAGCGGCTCTCCGAGCGGCTGGGCCGGGAGGGCTCCGCCGCCGCCCACGAACACCGGCTGCTGCGCTTCTTCAGCGGCATCTTCGCCCGCAAGGACGGCACCTCCGCCCTCTTCGGCGGCCCCCACGGGCGCTCCCCCCGCAGCAGCTTCTCCAGATCCAGGGCTTATTTCAGCAGCCTCCGGAGAGCCACGGTGGACATGCAGTCTAGCTCCGAGAGCATCAATGGGTCCCCGCACAAAGGTGCCCTTCCTTGTCTCGTTCGAGGGGCTGGGCAGCGGTGGGGGGTGATGGTGGGTTTGCTGCAGAGCTCTGCATCGGTGGTAAGGGATGGCAGGGTAAAAGGACCTTTTTGTCTGAGGAGAGGGAGATGCGGCGCTGGGTACGTGATGGTTGTACACAGTAGTGGGTACGGCATGTGTAGTAGTGCATCGCCTGGCAGCTCTGGTGGGTGCAGGTTGGGCTGTGTGCCTCCTGAACCAGAAAGCACGCTCTGGGTTGATTGATTGTGCGTTCTAGCACAGCTGAGTGAGACAAGTGTAGCTCGTTTAATTACAGAGTGGAAGCTGAACTCCAGCACTGGTGTATGTAGGTCACTGGGTGGCCCAGTGCTCTGCACCACTGGGACTTTCCCCTTTGAGAAAGATTTTTGTCATCCTAAAGGTGGATTATGGTGGTCAGAAATATGTCTGCTCCCTTTAAAGGAGTAGGTGAATACTGATGTAAATGTGTGGTAAATCTTACCCCACTTCTGTCACAGAAGAACTTAAACCCAGTGTGCTATTTGAATTATTTTATAAAGCTGTATACAAATCTTTAGTGAGAGTCTTGTTAATGCTAGAGGGAGATGGGATTGGTAATCCCGGCATTTGCCAATCCCTAGGATACAGGAAAATCTTGAAAGCGAACCCTACTGTGGGGTGGAAGTGAAGAGCTGCCTAGCTGCTTGCTGTAAGGATCTGAAAGGATCATGGTATCATTGCCTGGGACGTGTTAAACCAGAAATGCTGGTTGCGGAGCTTCGCTGTAAGACTTGCTTGCTTCCGAGCTGTGCTTTTCAAACCTTTAATAGGTATCTGTGATGAAACATTTAACTAGTTAGAGTAGCCTTTGAGCACTGAGTGCTTATCGAAGTGGCAAATGATGTGTAAGTTGGTGCCTTCCTGAAAACACAGAGCTTTCTGCAAGGCACAGGTACAGCAGAGGATGCTGCTGAATTGGGCTGGGGTGATTTATTGTAGGGAAGCAATAGCTGGAGATGCTTCATGGTGCTACCAGCCCGTTATGGATCCAAAAGTCCTGCTGTGAGTGGAGTGTGCCTGGAGTTTGAGGCACAAGGAGCAAAGCCAAATATTTAGACCTAGTAACTGAAGATTGTAATATTTTATTGATGTAGAGGCATTCATGTGGGCTTATAATAATCTTGACGGAAATTGTGGTCTGACCTTGGTTAAAGTTCGAGGTAACCACAACAGAGAGTTACTTCATGCAACTATTTATGCCTGTTCTGTGCCAGTATGCTTCCACTGTTCCTGTGCAGCACAGTCATATATAGACACGGAGCACAGTCCTTTCGGCCTCAGATAAGCTGAAGACTTCAGTTAATCAGTAACTGTTGATACGCAGCATTAAGATGTTCCAGAGAGTTTTTTCCTGTATGTGCTACTATCAAATTTAGCTGATGAAGGTAACTTTGAGGCTTGTTTTCCACGAAATGCGTCCTGGATCTGGAGATGGGGCTTCAGGTTGGTGGATGGTGGCTCCAGGCTGGTGGGATGGTGGCTCCAGGTTGGTAGATGGCAGCTCCAGAAAGCCAAGTTTAAACTAATTCATCTTTAATTTCTCCTATTATTTCTCAGGAAGAACAGTTTACTGAGATATTATGATTAGTATGCCTAATATGTTTTAGTATTTTAAGATTGGAACGAGCTTGTATTCAGCCTTCTGCTTCTTTGAGTGTACATGAAATGGGTGTGCTCTTGACACATTCCTAGGCAATCCATTGCCTAGATTTTGGAGTAATCATGGAGACACAGGTGGAATCTTTATTTTCGTGCGGGGTTTCTTCCCTGTGTTGCCAGGAGCAGAAAGGTTTGTTACCTGAAGCGTGTTTCCCTTGCACTGTTGGTGTGCTGCGTGTTTGCTGCTATGCACAAGTTCCTTGACTTTGTACTTTCTATACAAGGTCTGCTTGAGGTCTATAGAGAAAGCAGGAGTTCTAAACAGCGTGCCTTGTTGGCGTTTTCAACTTGAAGTGGTCGCCCAGGTATTGCAATATGTGCTTTTATGATATTGCTTGTTCCTAACTGCCTTTGCACTGGGGAAGCAGAGGATTCAGACGCTGTATTCCCAGCTAAGGTGAACTACGGTTCCCATGTTGATCCAATTTCTTCGGAAGTACAAGTTAACAGAAGAAAAGCTGAATGTACAGTTGGGGAAGATGCAGTGGTCAATATGCTGCCTGGAATGCTGTGGATATGGTGCATGGTCTCCACTTCTGTGAGGTTTGCAACATGTTAATGCCTTCTGGACTATGGAGCAAGGTACCTTCTTCATGGCTAGCTTTGTGTTAAGAATATGAAAATGCTTTAGCCTTGTTTTAAATAGCTGCAACACAGCAGGCTAATCTTGTACCAGTGCTCCTGGTCTCGTAGTGGAGTATTTTTCCATCTAAATATCAAAAGATAAGTTTTGAAGTTCCCTTCTCCCTGATTCCAGTAGGTTTCTGTCATGGTATTCAACCTGTACATTCATTTATTTGAAGCTAGAAAAGTTCTTGTGTATCCACCACTACTAATGCAAAGAAAAAAAAATGGGAGAAATTCTCATAAACTTCAAGGGAAGCAAGGGAAACTGTTACTGCCTTAAAACTATTTAGGAGAACTAAAGGGAAATGTTGTTCTTCATGTCAGCTTTGTTGCCCTTGAAGTCTTCATGATTTTCTTCGTGAGAGGAGCTCTTGCTGCTCTGTTGGAGGAGGAGGATGGCTCTGGGACAGCGGGGTTTTAAACCAGCAGCTTCTTTTTCAGTGGTTCTCACTTGTTGCTTTTGTTTTGAGATAAGTTGTTTGAATAACCCCTCTTTAGGATATATTAAGCAGATTTGTGACTCAGAATTGTAGACTATCAAAAGGAGTATCATTATAATATGATAAACTGCTCTTTTGAGGTTTTTCTCCCCGAGGAGCTAGTTTGAAGCTCTTATCTCAAATTCTCTGTTTATAGTCATGGGAAGTAGAGGGAAGCTGATGAGTGATCTCTGCTGGAGGCCTCCAGTCTTTTCTCTCAGAGCTTCACTTGGGATAATTCGTGTTTAGTTCTGTGTCATCTCTTGCTTGCTACTGTGGTATGGTCCCTACTCTTCTATGCTGCTGGCATTTCCAGCAGCAGCCCAGCAAACTACCTGTGCACTCATGTGGATGAGCAGGCAGAGCTCTGGAGCACATAGAATTTGGGTGCTATGATGCAAATGTGTTGGAACTGATCCCACATAGTTCCCCATTTCATAGCTTCAGTTTTTGGTGCCGTGCTGGTATGAACATGTTCTTTTTTCAACTCTGGAGAGTCCCTTTCTTTAATGGATTAAAAGTCTTCTTCTAGGACTCTTCGAGGTGTTTTGGCTATTGCGGGTGAGTGTCATCTAGACGTTGTTATGAAAACAAAATCCAGCAGGTAAATAGATTGCCATTGGGCAAGAAGAGAGAAGCATTGTCACAAAGGGTTTGTTATTTATTGGGTAGGTCTTGTGTCAAGCAAAATGAATGCCAGCTGCACTGGCACAGCCAGATGATTAAGAACTGGACTGGTATTAAGGTCATGGCCTGAATTAGAGAATGAGATGGATTAATGTTTGCACAATATTGAAGCCTATGCCAGATGCTACAGTCATAGTCTTTGTTTTTCCTCTTAAAATTGAAGAGAAATGTAGAATTTCAATGTTGCTCTGTATTAACTCAGTAGTTGAATGCCTGGTGGCAGGAATGGGAAACTTCCTTGGGACAGATCGCGGAATACTTCTATAGAAGTGTGGTTTGGGCATTCATCTCCATTGCCTCACCAACCAAGCTCTGTAAATTCAATTAGCATCCTTCTTGTTTTGCCAGAGACCTGCCTGTTGCTTGGTTGTACCACTGCAGGTACAGGGTACCACTGGTTGTGGTTGTACCACTGCAGGTAATGATGTTGTGAGGATCGAGTGAAGCTCATGTAGGTGACCAAAACACAGTCTGCACAGTGAAAAGAACCACCTAAACATTATATTCTTCTTCCTTTTATCCTAACTACTTGTCTTGCATTTGGGAGTGCTTAGTGTGACAGGAAGGACCAGGTTACTCT
This sequence comes from Strigops habroptila, assembly GCF_004027225.2. Lineage (NCBI taxonomy): Eukaryota > Metazoa > Chordata > Aves > Psittaciformes > Psittacidae > Strigops > Strigops habroptila. Next base: position 5,988,618 of record NC_044281.2, read on the forward strand.
AGAACTGTTTCCTAATCCTAGTAAGTCTAGAGTTAACAACAGAGAGTTTGTTTTTCCCTCTGAGACCAAAGGAAGGGTTGCTCAGAGTTGCTGCTTCAGTCATTAGCAGTTCTTTACTGGAGGCAATGGTCAGTTTGCTCTAGAAAATGGAATTGCTATTCCCAGATGCTGAACCCTTTTTCTCTTTAGCAGTTAAGCAGCCAGAACTTAAAATTGCTCTATTTGACAAAATATCATTTCAAAGCAGTATGTCACATGCTGTGCAGCATTAGGAGTGCTGCGTTCAGATCTTGGCCTCTTGGATCACCACTGAAGAATCACTCGGGTGTATTTGGAATGAACAGTTTGGCCCTTCCCTGCCGAGCTCATTTTGAGACTGCTGTGCTGATGACCACTGGTAGTTTAATACTGATTGCCCAAGTACAACTATGCCGTTACCCAATGATTTGTGTAAGGTGATAGCTGAAATAACATGTCACTACAGTTTTCTTTGGCATGGTTATAACCTTAGAAATAGATACTTGGGAAGCGGGGAGTGAGCAAAAATGTCTTTCAAATGCCTTTCAAATGCCTGCATGTTAATTTTCACTTTGAGCTGCATAGGATTAAAAAAGAGGTCATTAATGCAGACTATTAATGTAGTAGTGTTGCTTTTGATAATCAGTGTTAGGATTTCCCCTAGGCAACTGTGGTAAACACACAGGGAAAGGCAGTTTCTGCCAAAAAACACAGAATGGGTTTTTTCATGTATGAGGAAAAAGAAATGTCAGTATATTGAACTTGAGAAACTACCATCAATTTTGTTCATGAAAAGCATCCAACATAAAGCTATTATCTTGATGGAAGCTTAAAATAGGCTGTTAGATGATTCTGATGTTTCAGACTGGTATATAATGACAGTGTTTGACAAATACTTCTGCTTTATTGACAAAATAGTACCAAATGTTTTCTCCTTGCTATAAAACAGGCGACAAATCCCATCAAGATAATAAGCATACAGCGCAATGTAGCTTCCTACAGGTTTTTCTACGAAGCACAGAAGACAGTAATAAAACTTAAATGGTGGGGCTCGGGATTCCTTGAGTTTTCCTTTGGGGAGAAAGCAGTGGAGGGACCTGGCCTTTGGTCCTCAGTAACAGCTGTGATCCCGTTGGAATGGGCAGGGACTCAGGGCAACATCTTTGTCGTAAGGGTTAGTTTCTGCATGGGTTGATAGTCTTAAGCCTTGGTTAGTCTAATTTGAAGGAATACTTGTGGAGTGGGTTCAGTTAAGTTAACATTTAACTTTGTGGTTAGTACTTGTTGTCATATGTTTTGGGTTACTTTGAGGTTGCACAGATGAAGATGTAAAGGTCACTTGTCTGAAGTTATAACACAGAGTAAATCTCTAAGTGTATTAAGACATTCCAGAAAGGTCTTTATGGGGAACCCCCAGAGGATCTGGCCGTAATGTCAGATCTGGTAAGTGTGATTTATGAGGCAGGCACATCTGTATATCCTGGTTGTAAATACTCCTCTTGGGTGGTGCACACAAAGTCAGGTCTAACTGATACGGGAGGTGTTAGTTATAAATTACCTGAGACCTATTATTTGTACCTTTATTTTCACTAGCTTATAGACAGAAAGAAGTATTAAAGGAAATAGAAAAATTCAGCTATGTCAGTTCTAGTCACATCAAACAGCTTTTATTTTTAGCTGCATTGATGATGACTCTCAATTCCCGAGCTTGGTGAAGTTAATTTCAGCCTTGGAGGTACTTATTAAGAAATAATGTGGAAGTTTCTTAGACAGATCCCATTGTTACCAAAGGGTTCTGGTTCTTCGCAGTGCAGTTTGAATGCCTGTGAGCTACACTTCCATTTTGTGAATGAAGCCCCAGCGCAGATCTTTCCTCTTGGAAGTGTTAGATGCTGATGTTTTGCAACTTAGATACGAAGGGGAACTCAAATACTGTGCTGAGAGCTGCCAACTCCTGGCACTTCCCAGTTATTTATAATACCTCTTTATTCATTTGCATTTATTTGTCAGTCAGCTTGTCTGGCTGGTTTGGTAGAGAGTCTGCATTCCTAAAAATACTCTTGTACTTGCGTTGGACTCAGTATGTATGTACATATATATGTATGGATTTTGAGAAGAGGGTTCTCCAATGCTGGTGCAATTTCTTATGTGTTACTGCCATGCAAACAGTTGCCTAATGGCAGTGCTTGTGTATTGAATGTAAGCAAAAACTTCCTTCTAAAAGTGAGTGCTAAGCCACTTAGTGCAGTTGTATTTGTGATTGTATTTGTAAGGATATGTAATGCATCTATCAAGATGCACTCACTCCTTAGTTTTCCTGCTGGTTTCAGTGGATGCTGATGTTATTTGGGTCTTAGGAGAATAACGTTGCGTCTTTTTCTTGATGTGAAATTAAACATAGAATCCCAGCCTGGTTTGAGTTGAAGGGACCTTAAAGGTCATCCAGTTCCAGCTCCCTGCCACGGGCAGGGACACCTTCCACTAGAGCAGGTTGCTCCGAGCCCCTGTGTCCAACCTGGCCTTGAACACTGCCAGGGATGGGGCAGCCACAGCTTCTCTGGGTGCCTTGTGCCAGCGCCTCAGCACCCTCACAGGGAAGAGCTTCTGCCTCAGAGCTCATCTCAGTCTCCCCTCTGGCAGGTTCAAGCCATTCTCCCTTGTCCTGTCCCTACATCCCGTGTCCAAAGCTGTTTCCTGTAGCCCCTTTAGGCACTGGAGCTGCTCTAAGGTCTCCCCTTCAGGAGCCTTCTCTTCTCCAGGCTGCCCCAGCCCAGCTCTCTCAGCCTGGCTCCAGAGCAGAGCTGCTCCAGCCCTCGCAGCAGCTCCGTGGCCTCCTCTGGCCTCGCTCCAGCAGCTCCACGTCCCTCCTGTGCTGTTGCCCCATACTAATGAGTTACTGCTTATTCTCACAATTAAGTGGCACTTCTTTATTTAGACTGAACCCCCAAAAATCGGTGGCCCTTAGCACCACTGGTGCTGCTGTTACAGAGCATTCTGGCAGGGCTGATGGTCACGCGTAGCTCCTGAAAACCAAAGCCTTCTTTGGGATGAGCGTCAGAATGACATACTGCCTGAAGCATCTCCTGCTCTTCCAGGGCTGTTAACTGCGTTTGGATCAGAGTAGACTGCCTGGGAAACTGGGATGTTGACCTAACTGTTCCTTATGCAACATCCTAATTCAGAAGCTCTTGTGTTCAGCAATACAGAAATATTTATGTTGGCAAGGCAACAGCTCTTCTGTCTTGATCTCTGTGTCCTGCAGGGAAAAATCTTACTTTGTGCTCCTGGACGATAGAAGGTTTAACTCTTGTGTAGTTCTAATTGTTGAAGCTGTTACAATGGAATGCCATGGCTTTCAGGGGACCGTGCTCAGGGCTTGGAGAGAAATTTAGGGTTTTTTTCTAACCTGACTTCACTTGAAAATCACCTGTTTTGCCCCATTTTCAGCTGCAGATAGTTGTGTCCTTGCTCAGGCTGCTCTTCCTCACAATCCAGTGTGGCAGATCATTACTGGCTGTCACTGGTATCCCTTTCAGTGTTGTGTATATCCTCTCGTCCCCTCCACTTTGGCTGTCCTGTATCTCCATTAAAGTATTTTGTTATAATTCCTGTCTTAAAGTTTCTTAGTTTACTTCTTGTTCCCTTTCTAATCCTTTATAGAGAACCTTGTTGTCCCAGGTATGGTATAAAATACATCCATACAAGTAACTTCTTCTAAGCAATCCATGCTTTTGCACGCTGTCTCCCATGTTCATTCCTTGAAGATGAAAGTGGTGTTTTTCACTACAGAGCTAGAAGAACCAAAGTTGTCTTATCTAGTGACAGTGCTCAGGTGGGAGACAAATCCATTTTCCTGTTCAGACACAGCAGGTTATCTTGCCTGTTTCTGGAGTTGGCTTCAGACTTTTGTGTCTCCAGATGCTGGACAGTGTAAATCTCAATATGACATATAATATGAAAATAACATTTCTTTTTGAACGGGTATGATTTTGTGGATTGTGAGGGAACCCACTAGTAATAACACGTGTGGTGAGCAGGTATTGGTGCTGCCGTGTAGAGTGAGTTGAAGTATGAGCATGTCTTCTTCCATAGGTAAACCTTCCTTGAGCTATGCGTCTGGCTTTACTAGTCCATCATCTATATCCCACCTTTAAGAAGTCAGGCAAATGGGCTGCTTGTTTCATAATCCCAAGTGACTACTGAACAGAACCTCAAGCTGTTGAATATCTTCTGCTGCTTTGTAAATGGGGATTGTTCTTTGCTCTGGAAAGCTTTTGCTGAAGACCAAGGTGTCCTGTATCGCCATTAAAGTACTTTGTTATAATTCCTGGTTCTGAGTTACTGGCTGGGTCTAAACCACCACGGAAGGCACGCCTTATTTTATGTAGGAGGAGTTCAGGAGGTATTTGAAATACTGGGTCAGAAGCACTTGAAAGCTTCTGCCTGCCTACGTTTGATCTCCAAGTCACAGTGTAGCTAGAGATGTGTTCAGGTTGCCTAGCTCCACTGCAGTTGTTTGGAGAAATGCAGCTGCTCTGCTATTGGGGTTGGGGTTTGGGGTTCGGGTTGGTTTCGTCATCTTCTTTTTCTCTCTCCTGTATGATAGCTAGCCACGCTAATGCCTCCGTACCTTCTGGTGGCAGCTTTGTGCTGGAGGCAAAGTGCTGCTGGTTTCTTGTCATTTCCTCAAGTGAGAAGTGAGCCTGCACTATGGTGTTGTGTACTCACACCGGTGCTTTAACAAACCATGAATTTCATTCCTAGTTTGACACCCACTAGTCCTGTTTTTCTGCTGAGGTAACTGTCAGGTGTGTTTTCAAGTGAAATGTTTTCTCCAAGCTACTCTATTACTTCATGTGGTCAGTTCACAGCAGTGACATCCATAACTATTTTTTTCACTGTTATGAAGGATGCTTGGTTCAGTGTCCTCAACACATGTTGTGTGTTGGCTGCCAGCTTCCTAGTACAAAATTTAGCAATGAAAAGTTGGTTTTCATAAGAGGAGTCTTAATTTCTATCCTCAGAACGTGTTCTTTTTGACTTTGTCCTGTTGGTGATGAAGTCGTGATATTCAGGTGTGTGTGGCTATTCACACCCACCTTTCAGAAACCAAATCAATAACCCATCTTGTCATTTTGGGTACATTGCTGGTGAGAAAGCACGAACTTGGAAACGTGAGAAGTGATTCATTTTGACCCCTTGGGCTTTCTTGTTAATGGCAGGCATGGCCTGTAGTTCTCCAGGGCACAGGGTAACCTGGACTTTATTAGCTAAATGGCACTGAATGTGAGCAAATACAACCAGCACACATTGGGGCTGACCTACCTACCAGAGAGCAGTTCAGCTGAGAAGGACCTGGGGGTATTGGTGGATGACAAGTGACCATGAACTGGCAGTGTGCCCTTGGGCCAGGGGGGCAAGAGAGATGCTCAGGGGGTCTAGAGCATCTCTCCTATGAGGAGAGATTGCAGGAGCTGGGCCTGGTTAGTCCCTTCCAACTCTGATGATGCTGGGATTCTATGACTTGTATTCAATGGTATTATCTTAAAAATCTCTGAGCATGTCTTGCATCTAAGGAATTCTTAGATATTTTGAAGTTAGCTGAAAAGTCAGTGCTTAGTGCAGATGCTGGTATTTGAGATGGTAACGTTGTTGTGAATGAAGAAATGAACTTGAGATTCTGGGTTAGGTGGGGACGGGGCCCTCTGGGAGAGGACCTGCAGTTCTCTGATGAAATTCTTGATTTTCAGTTCAGATAGCTGCAGAGCTTCCTGGGTGACTCAAGGCGAAGTTGTTCTCAAGGTGTTTGGGAATGATAGGCTATGGGAAGAGTAGGTGGCGATCAGATAAGAGATCTATGTTTGGCACCATGACTGTGTAGTAAAATGTGTAAGCAGGCTTGATGATTATGTATGTACTGTAGGCATGGAAATACTGTATGTTTAGCTGTGTTGAAAACATGGTTGTGGGAATCCTTCCCTCTTCTTGCCCTTTCTTATCTCTTGGTCTTGTGAGCATAATGGGTGGGGAGTGAAAAGCAAAACCGTGTGGTTGGTTTGCTTTAAGTTGAGAGCAAAGTGTTCCTGAGGTTATTACCACCTTTCAGTATCACCCCTGCTTTTCATCTTAAGCCAGGCACCTTGGGGCTGTGGAAGCTCTGAGAGCCTCCTGGTTTCTGTGTGTGAGTGAATTACCTGCTAATGCAGTTGACCTCCAGCCCTTTGAACTGACTATTTTTAACCTGAAGTGGGGAGGAGAGTTCAAGATAAGTCGAGGCCGATTCGCAGGGCACTGCAGTCATCTTAAGACTTGTTGTTATTCTAACTGCCATCTTCAGTAAGCAGAACTGATACAATGAAGAACTTCTGAAAAGCATTTTGAGAGATTCCCAATTTAAGGAAGAAAAGATAATGTGCTGCCATGGAATGTAAATGTTCTTCAGTTCAGCTGTGCCTGTAAGATAAAAGCACAATGGCTGCTGGTTTATAATGATGCTCTAAAACTGTAGTTTCTAGTTTGACAAGCGGTGTCACCCAGTTTAACTCCAGTTCAGACAGCAGAGGTCCTGGACACCGTGCTGGTTTCTCTTGTAAGGTGGCTGTGCTGCGTTGCCTTGTCTTCAGTTCTGTGTATTTCTGCTGTGATTGCCAACTTACACTGTATTGGTTAAGCTAAAATAAAGAGGAGATCTTTTTGGTAGTTCCCTCAGTCTGTGTAAGAACAGTTTATAACTCAAAATGCCCTTCCCAATCTTGGAGCTTCCTAGCAGAAACAAATAATCTTACCTTCAAGGACAGCAGGATTAAAGTACAGGTTTGGTTTTGTCCTTCAGCTGTAGGTACCTCTTTCAGAAGTGGTCATCTTTCAGATAGATGCTCCTTGATCTGCATAGATGCTTCAATAGATGCTTCTTGCACTTGAAGCATTCCCAATCCGGGGCCTCCTGGGTAGATGAGCAGGATGCCAGTACCACTAATGTTTTTTGGTCCAGAATCTTCCACCCAAGTCTCAGCCAGAGTAGTACCAATGTTCTTATTATCTGCACTAGACGCCTTGTTCAAGGAACAACTTCCTGTTGGATGGATTTTGCCAGGGCTGTCTATAGCCAGTTTTCATCCCTGTGCTCATTTGGGTGCAGTGAAATACCAGTGGTTGATTTGGAGGGACCTTTTTGTCCCTCCTGAGTGAAGTCTGAAGGTCTGCAAGAAATGAGGAGCTGCTGCTGATGTTCCCCTGGAGGCTGGAAAGTCTGTTAGTTCTGTTCATTAGCCCTTCTCTTCCGCTTGTGTGCTGCAGGAATTCATTCCTAGCCCGATTCCTTCACTTGGCTGTTCATCCCTGTTAGTGGCAGGAAGTGATACTGCTGATGAGTAAGGTGATGTGACCATCTTGTGTTCCAACATCTGTCTCTGCTTCACACAACCACTGGAACATCTGCACAACAAATACGGTTCTCGCTCACTGTCGGGGGCTGCAGGTGGTGCACAGGAGCATCTGGAAAGTAGGACTTGCCTGGAATTAGTTTGGATAGGGAGATGGAAATCTACATTTAAAGAATGAAGTGGGTTTTACTTGCTGTGTTAATTACAGTTTTGCTCTTGGTAACTATAAAGTGGTACTGTGTTACCCCCTCCTATGATTATATGCCTTTCTCCCATCAAAATGGAGGTTCTGTGTGCTTGTGGATTATGGAGTTCCAGTCTTACGTGTTAGTATTTAATGTAAGTACACTATATCAGTCAAACTCCACTATGAAATCCCTGCAGGTCCTTAATGTGCATGGTGGGTACTTCGTGGGCTTTCCCCTAGGAATCCTCTTATCCAGGGGACTTGGAAAAGGAATAAGCATGCTGAAGGAAGTTGTTCTTGAGAGTCACTCCTGGAAGTTGCTTGGGCAGAAGCACAGGCGATGTGCATCAAGGTTTTTTTGCAGTAACCCCCCATCCCTTCTTTAAGAAGAGGTGTTGGGATAAAGCTCCTTTTCTTTATACTTACAGAGTATGTTCATGTCACAGCTTGCCTTAACCTCTACCCTTGCAAAGTATGTAAGGAATTGACTGATAACAAATCCCTTTCCATCCCCAAATAAAGAAGAAATCGAGTGTGATCCAAGTATGCATGCTAGTTTGTATTTTTAGGGCCCCCAGGTGGAGACATCAACTGTAGTCCATGTAATCGTGCCCATATAAAGCGTGGATAAAGAGTGAGGGAGGCACAATAGCTATTTTGTGTGCAAGTACTGCTGATGAAACCAGTTTGATAGTGGGGGTTTGACAGTGTTCGATAGTGAGTGATGGAGCTGGTTACTACATATTACTGACTTAAAAAATGAGTGTAATCCTGTTTCCACAAGCACGATGTTTTGATACAGTCTTCCTTGAGTTCTAGTCAGCTTCAGAGTCAGTATCCTGTCCCAAAATACTCTGCTGCTTGTGTGGTTGAGCTGCAAGTGTTTTGCTGGTGGCTTCTGAAGCGTGTGTAGGACTGCCTGTCACTCCGCATTGGCTTTTCCAGCCCTGTCTGCATACAGTCTGCTTGCCAGCCCACTCACTGGTGCAGTGGGGGGAATAAAAGAGGAATTTAACTGTTCTCTGTCTGCAGGAGGGAGTTGTGTTACCCCTGTGCAAACACAATGTTTGCACAGTCATCCATTGCATAAAATTCCCAGTACCACTGGTTCTGCATCATGCACACGCTCTGTTACAGCAGGATTGCATGCTTCAACCTCAAACTCAAAAGTTTGTTTCTTTTTGGACCCAATCCGAGTTCTTTTCTTGCAGAATAATCCTAGGAATGTGTCACTGCAGTCATCACAAACACTGCTGGCCTTTTCTGTTTACATGTGCTGTCCCTTGTCCTCCGCGGGCTTGCCAGCATGACAAACAGCTCTGGGAATGCTGTCAGGCTTTGGGGGAGGATGCTGGAAGGGTTTCTTGTAGAAATAGGCAGTAAAAACTGAACAGAAATCAGAGCAAACCTGTAAAATCAGTATTTTTTTCCTGGTAAGATTAAGAAAAATGGATTTCTGCATATATGTTATCAGATATATAGAATCATAGAATAGTTATGGTTGGAAAGGACCTTAAGATCTACTATACCTGTGATATAGCGTGTAGATATATAGTGAAGAGTGTATATATATAGAGTCTACATATTCTTCCCTGTGAGGGTGCTGAGGTGCTGGCACAGGGTGCCCAGAGAAGCTGTGGCTGCTCCATCCCTGGCAGTGTTCAAGGCCAGGTTGGACACAGGGGCTTGGAGCAACCTGCTCTAGTGGAAGGTGTCCCTGCCCGTGGCAGGGGGTTGGAACTGGGTGAGCTTTAAGGTCCCTTCCAACACAAACCAGTCTGTAATTCTACAATACGAGTTTGGAGTCAGGCTGTGCACTCTCTTCCTGGGTTTGGAAGGGATGGAAGTGTTGAATTATAAAAGCACTTGTGTTAAACTACACATTATGAAATCCCTTTAAGTCAGTTTTACCAACATCATTTCTTCTTCATGTTTGCTTAGTAGCTTGTGCACCCAACAGCCCAAACCTAGGAAAAGATGATTGTGGAACCAGTAAAATCAGTGAAAACTCATGACTGTTGAAATAAGCAGTCTGCTGGCACGCTCTTGGTTTTGGTTTTCCTTTTCATTTTGATGTTTGTTTTTTATCCAGCAGATGACTTGAGCTTAAAACCTTGAGCCTCAAAGTGGTTTTGAGGCTTTTTTGCTTTTTTGGGGGGGGGTTTAGTTTTAATTTTCAGTGCTTCTGACAGAGATGTTGGCAGCACTTTTGACGAATCTCTCTGGGACACTCTAAGTAGTACCTGGAGACAATTTGTTTCAATGCAGTTTGAATTACAGCATTGCTTTTGAAGTCTTTTGTGTTTCTGGGCACCTGAATGTTCAGCAATGAGTATGTCATTTCATTGCCATAGCAGATTTTTGAGCAGTTTAATTTCATAGAATGAGGAAATATTTAAGTCTGGGATATCCTTTGAGAATTGCAGCGGTTGCCTTGTAGTTCTGCTGAACTGTGGTTTCTGAACCTACAGGAGATGATCTTACTGACGCTCAGGCACTGGAGTTGCACAGACGTGTTCAGCATGTTCTAGTCCTCTTAGGCCAGCATACATGGAAAAATGAAACACAACGTTCAAGTTTTCCACAGACTCTTGTGCTGCTTGTAGCTTTTGTCCCTCATGTTATAAATCACTTCTGGAAATGATTTGGAAATTACTGAAAAGAACTTCAACGGCCTGGGAATTGCTGCAAGGAGAAAACATGGTGTGCTGAAGGAGCCCTGAAAGAATGGCGTCACATTTCTCCTTTAGTGTTGATTTAGTGTGCAGGGGGAGGTAGGGGATTTCTGTGGTTTGGAGCACCTCGGCTCAGGTCTAGGCATTGCCCTTTTGATAAACAATCTGCTTTAACATAGCTTGAGAGGCTCGGGCTCCCTGCTACTTTTGGCATGGGTATTCAGACGTTTTGCTGTGGTGCTATGGCATGTTTAATGTCAATGTTTGTCCATAATGCCAGTAGTTGTCTTGTTCATGTTTTAGAATAGATGACTGACTTATGGAGGGTCCAGTTGGTAAATGCTTTCATGGTAGCTTCAAAATCCTTAATGCTTACTGTGGGTTTGTATTGTGTGACAGGCTAAAATACTGAGGTAGCTTTCAAATGCAGTGTCTGCATCAAAGTACTGGAAACTTGCATTGCTTCTCCGGATGATCGTGTCATTCCTAATCTGATTGATTTCTCAAATTTGAATTGGGTGATGTCAGCTTTCCAGTTTTTCAGTTGTGATTTCCAACAGTTCCTTTGGAAATTCATCATCATTACTATTTTGTGTATGTGTGTGCGTGCGTGCAAAAATGATCAATAGGGACTGATAAGCAATCAGAATCCACCTTCCAACTTCGATAAACTTGCTTTTGCTCCATATTAAAATGCCTCCTCCTCTAGTTGTATTAACTGCTCATGAACTCCAGCCGCCCAGGTTTCCTGTCATTCTGGAGGGAAGTAGCATCCTTTGGGATGCATGGGAAGGTAGTTGGCCGGTTGAATAAGCGACAGAACTAGCATTTTTATGTTCTTTTGTGTTTTCTTGTTGTATTTTGTGATAACTCCTCCCATATTTCTCTTAACTCCATGAATAATCAGGCTTCTACAGTGCTTTAGACTTTGAGGAGATAGCTAAATGACTTGAAGGCATTGTCTGTTTGATGTGACAAGTGCACTAGGAGTGGTGGTACTTTGCCTTCTCCCCTTGGCAGTGGCTTTTAGGTCAAATGCAAGGTGGTGGTGGGGTGTGTGTGTGTGTGCTTGTGTCTCTTTTAACTAGAAAACAATAATCACCACTTGAGCTTGCCTTCCTCAGTGTAGTGGGTTTGGGCTGCTGGGCAGCAGGGGATGCTGAAGTCTGAAATAGCATAGGAAAAAATAGCATAGGAAAGCCTAATGATTTTATATTTACAAATCTATTGATTGCTTATACGCTCAGATAAGTCTTCTAGTGACGTGTTGTTGCAGAGAAGGCAGCTTTGTTGCCAGTGTGAATTAACACATCCCTGGCAGTGTTCAAGGCCAGGTTGGACACAGGGGCTTGGAGCAACCTGCTCTAGTGGAAGGTGTCCCTGCCTGTGCCAGGGGTTGGAACTGGATGAGCTTTGAGGTCCCTTCCAACACAAACCAGTCGGGGATTCAGGGATTCTACGACTCTGTGATGAGTAGTTGGGAAGGATGGAGGCACAGGCTTTGTGGAACAGGTTATCTACATAGGTAAAGCTTGGGATTACTTGAATAGTAGATCAAAACCTTCTGAACAGTCAAGTAATAGATAGTTTAGGCTGCAATGGTACAGTACGTATAGAGTGATCGGAGATTTTCAGTTGGATGTGATCTTGAGTAGGTGTTTAATTCAGAGGCACAATTTTCAGCCAAAAATCTATGATGAGTTTCTTCTTCACTGCATTTATCACAGAAACATAGAACACTTCATTCAGTAATTCCTTGAGAGGCCTCTGTGGCTGCCTGCTGGTTGTTTGGGGTGGTTTTGTGTTTGTTTGGGGTTTTGTTTTCAATAGGGAAAAAGTTATTTAAAAGCGGATTGGGCAAACCCTTGAAGTAGTCAGAGATGCTAATGATTGCTGTGAATACGCGTATGCTGGGATGGTTATAAAGTCATGTTGAGAGACATGCCCCCAAGACCGTTCTCCAGCTTGTCAGCTGGGCAGGGGTGAGTTTACTGGTTTTTTTTCTGGGGGCAGTGCAAGAGCCTCCATAAAACCTCTCCTGTAAAAGGCAACCTCTGCGGTGTGGGTTCTTCAGATCATGTTTTGGGGTTTTTCCCCACACACAATGTAGCCTCAGGACAATTCTCAATGATGATAATCACTTCGGACTGTTGTAGACAGTCTGAAGATGTATATAATCATATATATAATAATGTATATAATGTATACATTATGTATGTATATAATGTATAATATGTATATAATCAGATAAACATGTCTGATTATATACATCTTGCTTAGCTCTTAGAAACTGTGATGCCAACAATTTCTGCTATGTATACATCACGTATGGGGTAGAACACGGCATGCTGAACATGTAACTCAGCTGTAATGATGTAAAATTACCTCACAAGAGGCATCTGGCCAGCTTGGAGGCAACATTTATGGGGCCTGGAGGCATCTGTGGCAGGCTGAGGCAGCAGTCATGTGAGGGCTTGATCCATCTTTGACCCAAGTAATGTTTTGACCCCAGTTAAGTAAACACAGCTTAATGAAACTGGACCCAAGTTGTCCAGTTCTTATATAAAATCAGTAGGCTTGTGTTCAGCATTTAATTCTGAAGTGATGATCCTGCCTAAAATTGCTGTGTGCCTTTTCACTCTTTTTCTTAGCCATATATAGCTTCTACAGCTGGTACCAGGGGAAAGGGCAGCATGAGTTGATATTCTTACTCCAGTAGGTCTCCTGATAACCTGCAGCCCCAGTGAACTGGCCAGTCCCAAAGGATAGGTAAATATTATGCACTTGCGCTGGAGGCTGGCACTGAGGCAGATAAGGGGAGCAAATTGCCACGAGATATTCATCTTATTGTCTGAATAAGCAGAAAATGAGTTGGACAGTTTGGATTATCTGAAACCCGTATTCTTCTGCTGTGTGTTTTACTGGAGGAACTGTGTTTTATCATCAATAAGTATGAGCTCCTGGAACTGTTGATTCTGATTTTGTTTCATAGCGGGTATTGTGTTACATACCCAGATACATCTTGTCAAATGGTTCATGTTAACCGAGGCCTCTCTTTCGCCATGAGTTGGCAGGAATTTGCGTGATGTGGTGGAACACCACCTTATAAAGGCTGATTAGTATTTCTGTGAGTCAGCAGAGGCATGAGTAATGGGTGGTTCTCAGCCCATAAGGAACTACTTTTGCAAGTGATAAAGGTGAAATGTTAATTTGAGCCAGCTGATACATGCTCTGTTACTCTGCCTTATATTAAATGGTCTGCAGACGTGTATTACAGCTGTTATAGATCACCCAAACCACCTATTATAAAATGAGTTGGGTTTTCTTGGCTGTTTTTCTCGATAGTATTTAGGACATAAAATATTTATCCATGAATGCAAGAACATCACAATTGTGTGGAATGGATGGATTTCACTGCTGGGAAGGTCTCATTTTTAGAGTTACAACCAGACACAAAGGTCTGTCCCCTTATTCTCCTGCATGTATGGATAACAAGCACATCTGCTTAATCTGAAGACTTCTTTACTAATCTTGGAGTTAGGTGACTTGAGCTCTTGAGGAGAACGAAATCTGGAATGTGGTTCATAGAATCATAGGATGCTTTGGGTTGGAAGGGGCCTTAAAGACCTCTAGTTCCAACCCCTCCAATGTTATAAGCATCATTTGGGACCAGATTTCAAGCAGAAACTTGTTGCTTCTTAGAAGAGCTGATCTCTAAGGCAGCAGTGGTAGTACCTGACCCTATTTGCTGTTTAAGTGCACTGGCAAAGGTAGTTGTTAGACGCATGCTCAAGTGTGATGTCAAATTTGGTTGTTTTTTCCCCCTTGGTTATTGAAATATTGGAAGCTTTGAAAGAACACTGAATGCAGACTGAATAAAACCCCTGTGTCACATCAGTTTGGAGTTGTGTATTTAGCCCTGGAGCAGAAAAGTGCTTTATAAAAGTGGCCTGGCTTCCTTGAAGTCCAGTTGCTTGTTGGTGGCAATGCCATTGAGTAGTGCTTTGGGTCACAGTTAATACTGCAGCACTTGACTCTCACTGGGGAGGTGGAATGCCTTTGAGAACACAGTTTCTTAGAGCAAAGTGAAGACAGTTAAGTTGGAAATACTTGGTTTTTAATTTGGTTTCAAAACCTTTCAAGCCCAGGTTGAACACAGGGGCTTGGAGCAACCTGCTCTAGTGGAAGGTGTCCCTGCCCGTGGCAGGGGTTTGGAACTGGATGAGCTTTAAGCTCCCTTCCAACACAAACCAGTCTGTGACTCTATGACTCTACATGTCCTGTGACATTTCAAATCAAGTTATGTGAAAAACCCACTTCCTAGATAGAGCTTTTAATGATGCTTCATGGGTAGTCGGGCTCTGGCCTGCTCGCGCAGGCTCAGTCACAGTGTTGGAAGGACCGAGTGCTAAAAATAGGTTCTTAACCCCAGAGCAGTGGTTTATGTCGCTTTCCTGAAGGAATGAATCTCTTTAATTAGGAAGACAGTGAAGTTTATTTTGGGGTTTGCTTTGTTTCCAATCTGGGATGTGAACTCTGGTGCACTGTAGCTTAAAACAACCCCTGGTTCCAAAATCCCGTAGCTGTGACGGTTCCTGCTCCAGCTGTTGGCAGCATCTTCAGCGTCCTCGTGCCTGCCTTTGCCTGGGAAAAAGCAATCCATTTAAACAGGGAGGAGGAGCCAGGAATTGTTTTGATCTGCACCAGTAGCTGACTTGATGTGCTAACCACATGTTGTCTGTGTATGTGCTATCTTAAAGGCAGTTTAAGTTCCACTTAATTCATGCAAGTGCAGCTTTTGGTAGCACCGGTGGAAGGTTTGAACAGAAGTTGTCAATCCTGTTTTAACCGCAGAAAATCAGCACACATCACTCAGGTGAATGTGCCTAACCCAGTCTCGTCACTGCTGTTTCTCAGAACAGGGTGCCAAAACATTTGAGATCTGGCTGGCCAGGTCCACGTTGTCCTTTGGTTTGCCCTCTCCTGGTACCACGCTCCGTTTGGCCTAACAGAGTAGGGTGGTGTGGAGAAGCCAGAGGATTTTCATTTCCATTTTCGATTGGGATTTGCAGAATTAGAGGGCAAGTCCCCAAATGGAATAAAAAAAGGAGAAATGGCCATTTTTGCACCCTGGAAATGAAGTTGCACAGTGCCTGGCTGGAGCTGCAGCCATCACAGGGCTCCAACAGAGCACCTTCACACGAGGGGTAGAGTTGGTCCCTCTGATGCTTCCCAAGATGCTGGAAGCGTGCATTTAGTATAACGTGTTCTGCTGCTGCTTTTTGGGTGGCTTTGTTGAGATAGGTTGACTTAGCTGTTTGCTTGCTGGTTTTCCATTGTACTGCTTCCAAATGGCTGTGTGTTATCACAGTTTGAAGGCTGCACTTGATTGTGTTAATCATTTGCTTTAGTGTGTGTGCTAGTGGTGTTGCTGGAGTAGAGGCTGACATCCTCCTTGCTAGCTTTGAAGTATGTTTTAGATCTTTATGTGTTTTTCACTTTCAGGTTTTTTCCAAACATGCAAACAAATTCCTCATAGTGAATTTCAGTGGCTAAAACAGTGGAGTTTGCCTTAGGAAGTGGTACAGAGGTGAAAAAGAATAAAAGCCTTTATGAAATGACTGGCCTCCAGCTTGCTTTTCTCAGCTCGGGAAAAGGCAATAGGAGGTTATGGCATTAATAGGGAACAGAATATGAAGAGGGAGTAGGTTTTTAAGTGTTTGGAAGCTGGGATTTAGTAAGGAGTCAGTTTACAGCGTGACTTACTAGAGTATGTCATGGGTCAAGCCAGAACACTGTGAAGATTGGAACACAGCAAGATTGGTTTCTTTTCCCAAATTCTCCTTAGAAGAGGGCTCATTCGTGTGCTGTGAAATAGTGGGTATGGAAAGCATCGGAGTGGGTTTGTAAGGAAGGAGGTGCCAGGTCTCTTGGGTGTAGCTAAATTGTTTTCCAATTCCTGAGCTCTGCATGGACTTCTTTAAATATATCGTGTCTAGTACAGTCATTTGTGTTTCAAGTACGTGCCTGAGGTGATGGCAACCTGATGGAGCTCTGAAAACATACTGTGGAGTTTCTTGGCTTCACCCGGGAAACGCACATGAGAATATAGCCAGAGGGCAAGGTTTCTGCAAAGACTCAGAACAGCTTATTCCTGAGTGAGTGTTTTTAAAAAATGCAATATTACCAGTTTTAGCAAAGCTAAAAATGCACTTTTCTGAATCTCAAATGGAGAAGTATGAGGAGATTGATATCTGCCTATAGCCTGGATTCTTTTGCTTCCAAAAGAATGTCATGGTAGCTTCAGAGGCATGTCTGGTTCTACCTTGGTTTAGGTCCCAGTGATTTGAGGTGTTGCACTAATCCTTCACATGGTGCGGGGAGATGGGTTGTGAGCATGGCTTGTGTAATAGTGATAATCAGTGTAGTAATGATGATCGTTGAACCCCTTGCAGACTTGAGGTTTCATGTCAGACCTTTCAAACTTGCAGTTACTGTTAACTTGGGAAAAAGATGATTTAATGTGAGCATGCCTGTGGTTTGCAGCATCTTTTTGGTCAGACTCTCTTGCTGCTGCTCCGGTGTGCTGAATGAGTCCAGGGTGAGGTGGGACAGGCTGCCTGGGAGGAGAAGGTGAAGGAATGAGAGTGAACAGTTGCACACCTTGGGATGGCAGTAATGGATTTGCTTGCTTTCAGCTCCCTGCAGACTTGCAGTTTATCTGCAAATGGCAGCTGAAGAAAGAGGCTTTGTGTTATAGTTACTCACCGAGTCTAAAGTTCATCTGACAAATGAGTTTCCAAAATAAATATTTTCTTCTTGTGCAGGTCTGCTGCTTTATGAAATGCCTTCTTATAGCAGGTGCTTTTTCAGTAGGAAGCTGGGGAAGGAAACTGCTTTTCTCACAGCATTTAGTCACACATTTATTTTTTTAACTGTTGTTTTGGAGGCAGTTTTAAGGTAATGGCAGCCCTGAGTCCTTCCTTCTTTGCTTTGCTTTCTTTTTGCTTCTGCCCCATCCGTGTCCCATCCCTGGCAGTGTTCAAGGCCAGGTTGGACACAGGGGCTTGGAGCAACCTGCTCTAGTGGAAAGTGTCCCTGCCTGTGGCAGGGGTTGGAACTGGGTGAGCTTTAAGGTCCCTTCCAACCCAAACCAGTCCATGGTTCTATTCAGGACTGTCTCTTGCTGAGCTGTGCAGTGTGTTAAGACATGGGTTTTTAGTGATGCTCTGGTGGATTTGTGATGGTTTAATGACTTGGTGGTTCAACAGTCTCTTTGGCAGAATGGTAATTAAATTGAGTAAGTGGGCATTGTCCTTATTATAGGCAAATAAAAACTAACTGTGCAGGTTGGATGGGGCTTGGAGCAACCTGGTCCAGTGGAAGGTGTCCCTGCCTGTGGCAGGGGGTTGGAACTAGACACTTGCCCCATGAGGGTAGGGAGAGAAGCTTTCACACAGACCCAAACTGGGTGTTGGCAATACCTGCTGCCACCCCAATATCCTGCTCTAGATTCTCCATCTCAGCTATTAGGAAATAAACCTCTCTATCTCAGCAGATCTATTTGCAATTGAAATATAAAGGGGCCCCTTTTCACTGTTTCCTTGTTGCTGTAACTAAGGCTCTCACATTGGTTCCAGCTCAGCATTAATTCCCTTTGAGACCATGCCTTGGATTGCATGAACATTTTTTTGACGTTTGACAAAAGCCTCGTTTAAACAAGTTAGATGTGCATCAGGCTAATAAATATAAACCACATCAGATTATTCCTGCTGTGCCGTTCTCTGGAGAACACTGTCTCATTTGTGTATTTTCCACTAATCATCTCCAAATCTTGCATGGGTGATATCAAGTTAGGGAAAGTGGCCTTAGTATTACATATGGTATAGTCAGGGAAAAGAAGGCTCTGTTTTGACAACCAGCATAGCAATCCCAGAGACATGACTCGAGTTCTAAAAAATGTTTTTAGTAATGTGTTGCATAAACAAGTCATAATTTCCCTTGTAGAGAGGGGAAATGTTTTTCTAGATGTGCTTCTCTCCAAACATGCTGGACCCATTTTCCATACCTACAATTTAAAGAACAGAAGAAGTAAAGCTCAATGATCGTCTGGTGGCAGAGCACCAGACGATCGGGTTGTGGGTGACAAGCAAGGAAGCTGGGCCAGAAGTCAGTCTGTAAGTAATTGAACTTTGATGCTGCCCAGGTATTTTTGTATCTGGGTGCTATGGCTGCACCAGATGGTTCAGGGCAGCAGAAGAATGAAGCATCCTCGACCGCACTGTTGCTCACTTTACAGTCTCATCCAGCACCATTTGCTTGCGGGTGACTTGAGAGGGAAGAGTAGGTGCATAGAAGAGCGTTGGCCAGGTTGGACACAGGGGCTTGGAGCAACCTGCTCTAGTGGAAGGTGTCCCTGCCCGTGGCAGGGGGTTGGAACTGGAGGAGCTTTAAGCTCCCTTCCAAGACAAACCATTCCATGATTTGCAAGCTGAGTTAGTGGATCACACCCATTTAACCATATTGACTTCATCGTGGCTGCATGGGTGTGACGGGGGGTAGAGTTTGCCTCTGTCTACATTAATCACGCTTACAGCATGGAACTGCCAAGCTGAGAAATTGAGAATAAACTCCATAGACGGATGGATAAATGATGTATTGGAGAAGGGCGGACTTGGCTTCACTGGGGGAAGTCTTGTCTCACATTTACTGGAGTTCTTTAGCAGGGGACAAGGGAAATGGATTTCTTTTGATGAATGAAAGAATTGCTTTTGCTTAGAGACTCGAGCTGAGCTGCCACCAGATAAGAGGGAGGGTCCTCTTGTGTCTGTAGCTTCTTCAAAAGTAGGAAATCGTGTATAAATACGTATCATGTATAAACAGTTGATTCTTCCCCTTTGAAAAAAAGCAGCAGCAGATCTTGGAGGGATTTGTGCCACACCAAGTTGTCCTGCCTCCGTTATACCTCTATAATAATTGTAGTAACCAACAACTACCTGTGCAGGTTGGACACAGGGGCTTGGAGCAACCTGCTCTAGTGGAAGGTGTCCCTGCCCATGGCAGGGGTTGGAACTGGGTGAGCTTTGAGGTCCCTTCCAACACAAACCAGTCTGGGATTCTGTGATTTTTGAAGTGTCTCATTTTGGGTGCTCTGGATAGCTTTGCTCAGGTATAGGTTTAATCCTGTATTTTCACCTCTGGAATTCAGCAGTTTTAAGAAGCACATCGCTCCCTTCATGTCTTGAGCATGGCTTGTTACAGCGCAAAATCTTATCACCAGGTTTTTGTTTAGTTACATCTGGGATCATCTCTCCTCTGCTGGCACTACCTTTCCCTTGAGATAGGAGATGGTATAAACCAGACCTCACCTTTGGCACTGACCTGCTGTCTAGTGAGACCCAGCAAAGTAATGCATTTACCAAACACTTCTCCAGGGTCTTCTTTTTCTTACAGAGACCAAGACTGCTCTGGTTGCTTGTTGAGCTGCCTTCTCTGAGGCTTTGGTGCTTACAGAAATACTGTGTATTGCCTGACCAAAAAAAAAGTTGATGTTATAGAAACTGCTTAAGCCAAGGATATGTTTTATTTCCTTCCTCTGTGAATGTGAGAGCAGTTCTCCAGTGCACATGCTTGGAGAAGGAAGAGGCTGTCTTCAGCATGCCTGGGAGAGGCCAGAGGGCAGTGGGATGAGGTGGCATAGCCAGCTTGGTAGAGGTTGCCTGCTTTGTCCCAGTCTGCTTTAGCAGGGGTGGTTTTTCTGCTGTGCTTAGGTCGTAGCATGGTCAGGATTGGAGGGGACCTTAAAGCACTTATATTGCTTTCAACTTGCTGTTGTGGTCATCATCACCCTGTTGTAAAAGGGCCCAGCCAGGACCAGCATTTGTCAGTGCCCGTATTCCCGGGGGTTGCTGCTTGAGTATTAAGGAACACATATTTTATTGGTATCAAGTTGTAATCCTGAGTGTCCTCACTCAGAACATCCCTATTTGATGGCTGCTGCGCTTCTCTGATGGCAGAGCTGTCTCAAGAGAAAACAGTGGGTTTGGCTGTGGGGTTTTAATTTTCCCTGAACTAACACAGTGTCAGGTCTGGAACCCGCTATGAAAACACAGGGAATGGGAAGAGTTCCTTGTTAAGTATGGAATTTTTCCTCACAAGCAGCTTACGGCCAAAATATCTCCTCTGGTTGGTTTGGGAATTTTTGGGGTAGTTTGTTTTGGGGGGTGGCGGGGGTTAAGATGGCTGGTTTTGGTTGGAGCTGCATTGTACTTGAGGACAAAGTAAATATTTTGGTGGTGATAGATGTGAAACTTCAAGCATGAGGCTGGTTTTGGGAATATACTTGGAAACATTATACATCATTCCGTGCTGTTGTAGGAAGCAACTGTTCAATTTCAACCATTTAAATATTCAGGATAAACCCAGTGTGCCCTGGTGACAGAGAAGTGCTCTGAAATTGGTTATAGTGATGGGTTCAAACTTAAGCAGCGGAAGTTCAGGTTAGATATAAGAAAGCTCTTCCCTGTGAGGGTGCTGAGGCGCTGGCACAGACTTTTCCCAGAGAAGCTGTGGCTGCCCCATCCCTGGCAGTGTTCAAGGCCAGGTTGGACACAGGGGCTTGGAGCAACCTGCTCTAGTGGAAGGTGTCCCTGCCTGTGGCAGGGGGTTGGAACTGGATGAGCTTTAAGGTCCCTTCCAACACAAACCATTCCATGATTCTGTGAAATTCCCAAGCCTCACAGTGTGTTTTGGGGAAGGCTCACTCATGGACTGGTCAGGTCATGTACCTCTTCCTATCATGATCCTCCTTTTGTTTCCATGGCAGCACAAAGGATAATGCTGTTGCAGCAGCCAGTTGCTGCTGGAAGATAGATTAATGGGTTTGACCTAAATATTTATTTAATATGGTTCTCTGTTACAGGGCATGGGGTTTCAGACATCAAATATATGTGAGGCTCTAATGAGTTTCGGCTGAGGTGCCTGATGCCTTTAAAAAGATGAGCTCAGAGCAGTTTTCCACCCTTAGAAATAGCAAGTAGGTATTGCCAGGGATAAATCTGACCAATATCAAACATTTAAGTTGGAACTGTAACAGCTCTTGGGATTTTATCCTTTCTGACAACACAGGGGTGGATGGGGGAGGCTTTTAAACTGGCAGCTGACAAAAATGTCTCTTGTTTTCAGATGGTAAATGAATTGCTCTGTGGCAGTTTTCATTGCTTCTTCTGCAATGTGTGTATTAATCCTGTTGAGGAAGTGTAAATACGGTGATGTGCGTGATGGGACATCACTTCCCAGCACTCACCAGAGCCTGGCTGGAGTTCCCAGCTGAAGCTGTGCAGAGGAGGGCTGGGAGGGGACAGGACCAGACTGCAATTCTGCTTTTTGGTTAGGCTGCATAAGGAGAACAACTGACACTCTTGAAACTCAGGAAGGAAAAAGGGAGATGTTTGGAGCTGTGTAGTTGCAGCAGTGACTTCTAATTGGTGTATAGGGGAGAGCTCTATCATCTGTAATGCACCTGGGTCAGGGCAATCCCGAGTACAAACACAGGCTGGGGGAGAATGGATGGAGCAGCCTGAGGAGAAGGACTTGGGGTGTTGGGTGAGGAGAAGCTTCCCATGACCCGGCTTCAGTGTGTGCTTGAGCCCAGAACCCCCCGTGCGCTGGGCTGCACCCCCAGAGCGTGAGCAGCAGGTCAGGGAGGGGATCCTGCCCCTCTGCTGCGCTCTGGGGAGATCTTAGAGCAGCTCCAGTGCCTAAAGGGGCTCCAGGAAACCTGGAGAGGGGCTTTGGACAAGGGCCTGTAGGGACAGGACAAGGGGAATGGCTTGAACCTGCCAGAGGGGAGATTGAGATGAGCTTTCAGGCAGATGCTCTTCCCTGTGAGGGTGCTGAGGCGCTGGCACAGACTTTTCCCAGAGAAGCTGTGGCTGCCCCATCCCTGGCAGTGTTCAAGGCCAGGTTGGACACAGGGGCTTGGAGCAACCTGCTCTAGTGGAAGGTGTCCCTGCCCGTGGCAGGGGTTGGAACTGGATGAGCTTTAAGCTCCCTTCAACCCAAACCAGTCTGGGATTCCATAATATGATGAGAACAGTTAAAAGCGGAACATGTCATGAAACAGCTGCTGGTCTCTTTAGCAAAACGAGGTTCATGCACCATCATTTGTGTGGACACTGAAGTACCCAGCTAACCAACTTTGTTCTAGTACAAGTGACTCTGAAAGTAGTAATGTATTCTGAGTTAATCCAAGACCCATAGAAGTTAAGGTGAAAAAGTCAAATACTTGCAGCTAGAACATGACAAACAAGCTTTGGGATTTGACTTTTGGGGTTTTTTTTCTACTTTAAATGAAGAGAACTAACTTAGAGTGACAGCATGACTATAAAGCATTGGATGTATCCAACTGCAGCATGCAAAGCACAAACTGTATAGTCCCCAAACACATTCTGTTGCAGAAGGAAAAGCCCCACTACTGCATGTTGATTTAAACATATTGGAAGAGATTTGCATAATAAATAGAACCACATGTATGAAGCTGATCAACTGGGGTCTTGTTTGCATTACTTACCGACTTTGGAATTCAAGTGAACTCAACCTTCACAGCTAAGTACAGACTATACATATGAAAGGAATGACTTTTGTCAATAATTAATCACAGTTGTATGTCCTGTTCATTTAACTTCTGCAGCAATGATCAAAAGCTTCAAATACGCATGGTGTCATTTATTTCTTTTTAGAACGTGCACCAAAAGACAGTTGAAGTTGCATTTTCTTCATCAAGTTTTACTTTTCTGTGTAATAGCATCTATTTTTTCCATATTTCTTTTTTTCCTTAACATTTCCACTACTACATTTAGCGTTTCTCAATGCCACTTACACATCACTATGCCAAAGCACAAACTACAGGATGATCCTCCAGTTTAGTAACTCAGCTGCAACCGGAGGAACCTTCTGGATTAGTTGCAATAGAAAGAACCAGGTGTACGTGCTATTTTTGTTCCCCATGAGCACAATGTTGTGGTAAAATCCTGGGATTTGATGGCCATTCTTGGCAAGAGGTGTGTTCTCCATGGCATAGCACAGCAGCAGACTTCCAGGAAGGTCTGACTGCTTCAACACTGTATATAAAAACCTGCTTAGAATAACTTCCCAAATCAAAACCCAAATTTCCTTCTTCAAACCCAGGAACAGTTACTAAAAACTAAATAAATATTAGCAAACCAATGTTACTGCAGGGACAACAGCATCAGTTCAACCATCCATGGCTCAAGAAGAGGGGAGGCAAGTCCCATATGAAAACTGGAGAAGTTTCATAGCAGTTAGAGAAACAACAACAGCAAAAGCCTGTCTCCTCCCATATTTGATTTTTAATGCTGGAGGCCCTCTAATAACCTAAATGAGCTCCATTTACTGCCATAGGCAACAGCTGTAAAGCAGCTCATCAGACCACAGTAAATACTTTCAGCTGGGGCTGATTACATTCACACCACCTTTGCCATCCATTGGGTCCCTCCTGCGCCGAAACTGCCCACAAGCCAATCGAGTCTGTTGGTTAATTAAACAATAAGAACCTCAGCTGCCTCAGCACCATCGCAGCAGTCCTCAGCCCCACCAGCAGTGCCAGCATAGGAGCCTCTGCTTCCCTCTTTGCTCTGCACTTGCTTTTGCTCCACTCAACTTGTTATGTCCTTTATTGTCATGGATGTATCTCACCCTTGACTGGCAATTCAGTCCAAAGCCCAAGCAGCTCACGGGTTGCTTTCTTATTGAGATGAAAATGTAATGGCAAACCTGTTCAAAAGGAGGGACAAGCAAAGAGCAGGCACATGTCTTTGCAGTATGAGATGAAAAGACTTAAATCTTCCATGATTCTTGGAAAGCTTCTTAGTAAGAGCTTCCCTCAGGCTATCCTGAAGTCCCTTTGCTGCCCTTTTAAATGGGGAAAAGCTATAAAAAAAAAAAAGAAAAGGAAAAAGCCAAGGGATTTCTTTGGAAAGCCTCAGCAAAAGATCCTTTTCTTTTTTATAAGAACAGGAGCCCTCAGAAACATGTGAATGAAGTTAAAGTACCAACAAATGCATCACACCCTGATCCCCCATCAATCACTTCTGCATTATGAGCTATATTCAGTTCCTTCCTGCTTTGAGATAAAAACCTGAGAGTGAACAGGTACAGAAAATATTCTACAAGTTCCCACTTGCCCACAGAGATGCAGATAAAGCCGCACATCTTTCTTTTGGAACCGTATCAAAGGAGCCCTTTCAGACTGTATTTCCCAAAGCTTGTGTGCTAATTTTCTCGGCGAAGAGGGAAACAGGCAGCTTTTGGGTTGAGGCTTGTGATACTACTAAAACATGCATTTTCAGAGGGGGGGTAATCTCTCAGCAGCTCAGTCCCCAGCAGTCCAAGTCAAAGCAGTAACTCGGTTACAGTACAGTAGGAAAATACTCTGTCATGCTTATTTTTAAGCTTTGCATAAAATAGTTGGAAGAGTATATCACGTTCCAAAAGGCCCTTTTTATATATTAATTGTCTTGTTCATCATATATCTGTTTAAAAACTAGAATTAAAATCAGTCAGCTTTTGATATGGATCCTCTCTGCTCATACATCCTATTCCATGGGTTGGAAGGCACATTAAAGCTCATCCAGTTCTGACCTCCAGCCATGGGCAGGGACACCTTCCACTAGAACAGGGTGCTCCAAGCCCTGGAGCTGGGAGCTGCCCTAAGGTCTCCCCCTTGGCTTAAATGGTTTTTTGCAGTTCTCTAAGGTGGCAGTGATCTGCTCACTTGGCTTTTAATCTTCCCTGTTTATTGAAACTTGTCAGCATTGATAGAGTGTTCTCACACGCACCCCCCTGCCAGTGGGGTGTAATACTTGCCTGAGCCTGATGGTTTTCCTTGACTCCTGAGAATGTGGAGATCAGCCGAAACCTCCTTGTGTTGTACATCCTTGGCTTGTTGTGCTGCTGCTGAGTCTTGCAGGTAAAAGGGCCAGTTTAACTTTTATCCCTGTATTCGTCTTTCGCACATGTTAATGAAGAAGGGAATAATGCATGCACAAGTATGGGGGAAAGAGAAATAGGCATGTTCAAATCATGCTGTACAAATGTTATAGCAAATCATACAAATGTATAGTTTTGGAATTAATTGTCAGGGAAAAGTGTTTTGGAGCAGAACTACGGAATATGAATGGTATACTTTGGGTTACGAAGAGGAACACAGGGTAGCTTTGGTCTGTTATGCATTTGCATGTAATTAATACCTAGTAAAAACTGTTCAGTGGAATGCTATTGGAGTAGTATTTCTTGATCCAGTATCCAACATTCTGCATTGTAAAATGTGCATTTTACCAGTTAGCTCTGATGTGATGTTGCTGCGAGATGGAGGCTGTCAGTGAAATTATGGGCTGACTAATGAGGTCTGTTTAGAGAAGAAAAAACATGAATTCATCAGATGTGTAAAGATCTGAAAGCATCAGATGTGTAAGTACACGTTAGTTGATATCTTTCCTGGGATTAAACATGCAGTGATTAAGTCAGCACTTTATAATTGTGAACCTTTATTAGTGTTTCACAAGCGATGAACAAGATCAGCATGTCGAGTTACAGAAACATCTCTTAGGACACCCGTACTTCATACCATGAAGAAACAGGTTTGTGCGAAGGGAACTCTTTGGTTTCTTGGCTTCTCATTATGGCCAGTTCTTTCCTGTTGTGGTTGTCTTTAGTTAGGCACTGGGAAAGCTTGCTTACAGCTGATGGTTGAAGTTAGTGAGGATACCACGTGGGGTAGGAAATTGCTTCCAACTTCTTTATTTTCTGGATCAAAAGATATAATGAAATACCCTTTTCCTGACTGGTGTATCGGAGGGGAAGCAATGGCTTGCAAAACCTTTGCTTGCTTTTGGACAGCATGGTCAGGAATACTTTCCACCTCTTATTTCTTATTTCCGGTATCATTAGGAATTGATTGTGACACCGGGACTCCTTCAGTGCTGTTTAGTTACTGTGGAGTTGCATCTGACCTGCTTGGGAGGAGCATTCTGTGCATGCAAGACACAGTCTTTCACCTAGTTTGCATGGATTTGGAGAGGGTTGAATCAGGATTCAGAGCAATGTTGCTTGGAGTTGTATTGGAAGTATCATTATGTGATTTTTTTTCAGTTGACTAGTCCTTTACAGGGGGAAAAAAAATGATAAATGTTTTTGGAGGTAGAAAATTGGAGCTTTATTTCTCTTTGTTTGGCATGGAATTGTTGATGAGGTTGGACCTGGGTGCAGTCCTGAGGACTTCATTTCTATTGGGAGCAATGATGAACTGAACTTGCCAGTTTTCCAGAAATCAGCCCTCTCCAACCCCCAGTAGTTTTAGTTCCATTTTATAGTGAATGGCTTTGTGGTTTATTCCTGTCTAGATGGTACTACTAAAAAATAGCATGTTTCCAGAAGAAGCAGGTATTGTCCCTTAGCTGGGCAGAGGTGTTACCATTGGTGCTGGTAGTTGCAGTTGTTGACACTAAGTAAAAATCATTGTGGTTTTGGAATAGGCAAATATTCTCCTTTACCTGGGTGGAGGAACTACTGCTGATGGTGGCAACCATAGCTGTTGGTTGGCATGTAGCGTCATGAGCAATCCAAGGCTGCTCTTGTAGAGAAGAAATGTGTTGCGGTGAATGGGAAGCAGTTTCACATGTACAGATTGAAAGAGTCTTTTCACACCCCTGAAGAACTGGAGTTAGTTTGAGCTTGCTAATGCCAGTGGAAGTGATACAGCGTCACTTGCTAACAGAGAGCAGAATGGGTATAATCTATCCAGACCCATAGTGTTTTTTGTGTTAGACTGAGGGTGAGTTTGGTTTCGTGTACCCAAAGTCTTAGCATGATACTCTGTGCAGCAGAGCAGGAAATATCATTGTACTGATTTTGTGCCTGTTGTCCACTTTTACAGATGCCTTTGTAAATAGCCAAGAATGGACACTAAGCCGATCTGTACCAGAGCTCAAAGTGGTGAGTTTCTATTTACTTCCATCTCTGATAATGCTACACACAAGTGAAAATCTGCTAAGCTACATTAATAATATATAGAAAAACATTTTAAGAAGTCTTTTTCTGCACCAGATATACCTGTATGAAGTTTGTGTTGTCTTGTAATTATGCTTCAGATATTTGTTTATATTTTTTATGTCTCTATTTTATTGCTGTTTTGACTTGTTTGGCTACACCAACCAGGTGGTCTTCTCAGTAGGGAAGTCTTCCACTGCTGTAAGAGGGGGAAGTGGAAGTTAGCAGGTGATATGTAAAGCTCCTTTTATCTCACCTTAATAATTTTTTGCATTTTTTTGAAGGATCAAATATCTTTTTTTCCTCTCTTAAAAGAATTTAACTGAATTTATACTGAATACCAAAAAATCACAATATTCTGGAGGTTCATATGTATCAAAGCCTACATTTTACTGTAAGAGCGAACAGTGAATTAATAGCTGCTCACAGTAACTTTGCACTTGGCCGAGCCGTTTTCCATATAGGTAGAAGGAAAGGCAAAAGTAATACAGAGACAGATTGGGGGAGTTTCGCAGATTTGCCCATTCTAAGTGCTGTGAACACGAAGGCTGGGAGTGAGGGCTGAAACCTCCTCAGAGTGGCTATCAGTCCAGCAGCACAGAGTTGTTGAGGCCAGATCGCTGTGATATTTACCACATGTAAGTCCAGATCTCAACACAATCAATTTCTCAGATCCTACAAAATGACTGTGGTACCCAAGATACAGAATTTGGTCGTGTCTTTGGCTCAGCTCCTGTTGTCCAGCTGTCACTGGAGGAGCTGCTCCAATATTTGGGCAAGGGCCTGTAGGAGCAGGACAAGGGGAATGGCTTGAACCTGCCAGAGGGGAGATTGAGATGAGCTCTGAGGCAGAAGCTCTTCCCTGTGAGGGTGCTGAGGCGCTGGCACAGACTTTTCCCAGAGAAGCTGTGGCTGCCCCATCCCTGGCAGTGTTCAAGGCCAGGTTGGACACAGGGGCTTGGAGCAACCTGCTCTAGTGGAAGGTGTCCCTGCCCGTGGCAGGGGTTGCAACTGGATGAGTTTAAGATTGGACATCCGGGGCCATGCTTTAACAGCCCATTTCTCATGTGGTAAATGTCTTTTTCACAATCTAAGTTGATAGTAGTGGTTATGGAGGTGAAATTTATGTTAACGTGATAAACGTTCTTACACAGAATGGCATATTAATTGAAGCAGCTTCCTCACGACTACAGTTACGTTTCAGTATTGATTTCAGCAGTGCACATGCTAAGTAAGAAAAATATGGTAGTCAATGGATGTAACTATGTAAGACAGGAAAGGCCTACAGAGGGTCAGCAGATTCAGTTTAACTGATGGAGTAATTTGGAAAACAAGTATCTCCTCAAATATCTTGCACAATAAAAATAAGACTTTAGGCCTGGAAGGTGTTCTTGGATATGAGTCCAGTCCACTGTGGTATTAGCGAGCTTATGCTGGGGAGGATCTACAGAGGGTTTCCTTGTCCATACCTTCCCCTTCTCTTACCTCTAATAATTCACAGCATCCACCAATGAACTTGGTTCTTGCAGGTGAGACCAAAGCTGTGATTATTATGTGCTGTAGTACAGAACACAAACAATTGCTGAGCATTATGAACTGTGTACAGTTGTTTCTTGGGCTACCACGGCTGCGCTGTGTGAATACCTGTCTTGGGTATCTTGCTCCCATGTTGTCTGAACCACTGGTAGGAAAATAAACTTTGGCCGTGTGGCTGCTGCTGTAGAGAATTGATTTTAAGTGGTCAGCATGCGTAAGTTGTAAGATTACGATCCAAGGCTTCAGTTTGTGAAATCCTGGATAAAAACAGAACTCTTACCATGACAAAAATGATAATTTAATTATCCCACTGCAAATGATTAAAGCTGGCAGCACCAGCCATGGCTGAAAACTGGTGCTGCAGCAGGAAGGGCAAATGAGGGACTCCATGCACAATCCGCTCTGCCTTTCCTACACCACTGCCCTTGGGAAGGGGTTGGTGCAGTGAGTCAGCCCTGTGTCATTCCCCTGCTTCCAGCCTCATCATTCATGCTCGCAGGGTTGCAGTAAAGAAAAGCCAATGCATGTGTTTCTCAAAGAATGCCAGTCTGTCCCTCTGCCTCCCTTGTTACCAATACCTATTGGGCTTGATTTCTTGTGTTGCTGCTGATCGGATGATACCACTGAGTTATGGATGATGAGGCTTCTATTATGGTCAAGAGCATGCTAGGCCAACTGGGTGAGAGCAGGACCTTTCCTGAGTGGTGCTGGTGGCATTCCTGGATCCCATTTATCCAAATGTACAATAAGGATGTGTTAGGCTGAAGAAATATAAGAGCATTTTGGACAAAATCATTTGATTTGTTACCAAGGAGTATGCCAAGCGCAGCCAGGCTTCTGTGCTGGATAGCTTCCGAATGCCAAGTTCCAGCAATGCATTCCTGCATTTTTCCAAACAGGCTTTTGTAGGATGTGGGCAGAGGGGGTTTGGGTTTGTTTTTACAGCATGTCTAGCACATGCAAATAAATGATTCAGTGTTGCACAAGCCAGACCTGACAGAGCATCGTGCTGTAGCCTTGTTAGCTGAATTTTCTCATTTCTGAACTGGGTTAGAGTGGCATTTTTCTTCCATAACATAGAATCATAGAATGGTTACGAGTTGGAAAAGACCTTAAGCTCATCTCATTGTGCATTTCATATGTATCCATAAATAAACAGAAATTGCTCAGATTGTTTGTATATAAAATCTGGGAGACAGGAATATGACTGCTGTAAAAACATGCTGGCGTATTTGTCATGCTGTGGGGGATCATCCTTAGAACTAGTCCCTGATTAAGAGAGAAATTGTGTTAGAAGTCAGACCAATCCAGTGTAAAGTTTATTGCTCCTTGTTTCCAGAGGTTAATAGTGTGCAGAGACCCCGAGCAGTAATGCCAAGCACTGCATGAAACAGCAGAAGGCTGATTGTGTTAGATGTGAATTTCATGTATACTGGCTTTGTATCTGTAGAAAAGAGGTGGCTGCCTCGGCTCTTCCAGTGCAGACACCAGGGTGAGATCTTAAGCAGTTGTCTCTTACAGCAGAGGAGAAGGAGGTAGATGCCTCCTGAATGCTTTCTGTAGTAGTTCTCTAGGGAAAACAAAGCTGTGCTGCAAATGTAGATTTTTATAGTCAGGTTTGAGGAGAATTGCTTTAGGTTTGTGTGATTTTTTTCCTTTGTATTTTACTCCTCGATAGCAGTTGTGCTGCAGTGGGTTTCTTGGGTTATATTTCTTTTTGCTTCTCTTTCTTACGCCGTCATAGGAGCTGAAGGGTGATGCAAGACTGCCTTCCGTTTACTTTCTGCTAAAGTTGCTTCTTCATCTGAGCTGTTCTTGCACCTCAGCTGTAGAGATGCAGTGGGCATCCTTTGCAGAACTGTTACCCTTGTTTTAACTGAGAGTTGTTCTGGGTTGTGAAGAAGAGATAATTATTCCTCTCCCCAACTCCAAAACTGTTTAAGGTGGCACTACTCTGTTGGTTTAAGCAATTTTTCACAAGGAGGTTAGTTTCTTCTAATAGTTACCAATTAGGATAAAGAAAATGGAGTAGAGAATGCCCATTAATGTGTAACTTGTTTATGCTGCCCCTGTCAATTTTGGCAAACTGACGCCAAAGGCTCAGCAGAGTTCATGCTGTCTCCAGGGATCTTCTGTTCTGAACCTTTTGGTTACGGTCAAGATAAACATTTAGGAACAGAGTAGGCTGGGGTTTGTTTTAAAGGATGAAATAAGTTCCCGTCTCCTCCCCCAAAACTAAGCACAGTGTCCTCGGGGTTGTGTTCAACAGGGACAGCTGAATTGAGCAAGAGAAATAAAAACAAGACATTTATTTAAGACTGAGTACTTCTGTTTGGTTGTTGATGTTCCTGGTGCAGATGTTTGAGCATGGGCGGTTTGAGCTGTAAACTTCTTGGTAAAGTAAGAGACTTCAACAAGTCATAGTGATCATGCCAAGATCTCTCTGTCTCTAGCCACATATGTCATGTGTGTGCTTCAGTAGACAGGCAATGTGGATCACACAGTGGAAAGCCTACAGAGATATCCTCCAGTGTAAGAGGTTAGTGATGTGTTTAACATTTCAGTCCGGGTTGGACACAGGGGCTTGGAGCAACCTGCTCTAGTGGAAGGTGTCCCTGCCCGTGGCAGGGGGTTGGAATCAGATGGTCTGTAAGGTCTCTTTCAGCCCAAACCAATCTGTGATGCTGTGATTCAGTAAAGAGGTGACAACTTTGCTCTGAGCTTCAGGCTTCTTCCCTGAAGTCTGTTTGATGTTCCCACTTAGCATTGGTGGCGAGCTGAATAAAGGAGTGCTACTAACCCAGCCTCATTTTGGTTTATACATTTATACATTAGCTTTCGGTAGTTACTATATCTGTCATCATGTTTGGAGTGTTTCTGTTGTTCTGTATGTTGAACATGCTGTTTTTTGCAGGGATTAATTGCAGTTGAACTTTATTCCCTCTTTGTTTTTCCAATCCCAGGGGATTGTGGGCAACCTTGCGAGTGGCAAGTCTGCGCTTGTACACCGGTATCTGACTGGCACCTATGTCCAAGAGGAATCACCTGAAGGTATGTGGATATGCACATTTCTCTCCCCTCACCTCTACATCTTTATTCATTTTCAATCATGCAGAAATTAATCAGTAAAGAGCCTGATTTGCTATTTCAATGTTCATGGAGGTTTTGCCTATAACGTTTTCCAGACTGAGATAAGTATATCCAATGAGTATAATTGTAGCTTGTTCATAACTACTTAGGATCGTTAAATACTTTGGCATCCATGATGTGTCCATATGGGAAGCCTCTAGGCCTGTATGGAGAAGAGTTGACTGCTCTCAGTTGTTGCTGCTTTCAGTGGGGCTGTTGGAAGCCACCATTACTGTATCTAGTAGCTGATTTGTGCAGAACTGGGCCCTTTGGTTTGTGATGTTGGAGAATAAAACAACTTCACAAACCTCAATAAAGATATAACTCATTCTTAATTTAATATATTAAATCTTTGGCCATGCAGTTTGTTTTGGTTGTTTTAAGTTCTTATGCCATAGAAGATGAATTTATACATGAAAACGTGGTGTTAAACATGAATCCAGGTTTATAGCCTGAAATCAAAACCTTTGTAGTACCTTATAGAGGTGTATCTCACACTAAATACCTTTTTGATTTTATTTTTTTATCTATTCTCCTTATGAACTTTTAAATCCAACTCTGAGACACTGAATTTCTGGTTCCTTCTTTTCCTTACTGGCTGTTCCATTCTTTGCAGATATGGATGCAGGTAACTATACATTGTCTTCATGGCAGCTCTTGTTTCGAAGAGACAGCCGACAGTTTCTGTACTAGAGTGTTTTCCCCTTGTTTTGTGTATCATTTTGATTTGTTTCCTTTTGATTTCGAGTCTTTAGTACATCTCACTGTTTTTGTCTCTTGCTGTAGTTGTCTTTTCAGCAATAGTTTGTAGCTTCATGCATCTATGATAACATTCGTTTTGAATTAACTCTTACCAAAAGGAAGCTATTAAGCATAGTGCTTGGCATTTTAACAGGCTTGAATTGCAGTTAAAATGGGAGGAGAGGGGAAGGGAGGGATGGACAAGGCTTTTCCTTGTGTAATTGCAGTAACAGTTTATAAGCTTGCCTTAAATGTTTTCGCTGCTTTGTAGCCAGGACTGATGGGGTGATAATTGAGCCTTGCAACAGAACTGTGTGTAGATCACATTTATGCCTGCTGCTTCTGGATGCTGACCCTGAGGAATGGTTATGTAGCATGAAGATCCACTGAATAGAGGTCTTGAGCAAAAAAAAAAATGAGTATCTCTACAGATCTCTTCCCCCATTTCATGAGCAGAAAATGATGGGGCTTTTTTTCCTGCAGGATTGAAATGTATTGGTTGTTCACAGGGTTAACAGCCCTCTTGTCGTAAACGATGAATATTTTAGATGGTGTTCCTTGAGAGCGTTGCCATCTGTCCTCTTTGTCTTCAAGGAGCTGTATTTACAGTACTTGAGTGACTTTCCGACTGTTTTTCCTGAAAGGATTAGATTACAAAAGCAGTGTCAAATCATTGCTTTGCACATAAGTGTAGCTGACAAGCCTCACTAATGACACCAGCCCATTTCATTAGCAGTAGGAAAACTGGAGTAATTAAGAGCTCTAATTCACCTTGTAAGGGGTAGGGTCAAGATTTCTGATCAAAGTCAGTATTAAAGGAAACTCAACTCATATAAACTATCCTTAGTAAACATCTATAGTGATTTGTTAATGGTTTCTTTCTTCCTCATCCAAGGCTGCTGTTCTATAGGAAAACCAGCAGCAATGCAGATGGTTCTGTTGCATTTGTGGTGGGGACTTTTGGGCTTTCCATTCTACACAGGAACAAAGCTGTTGATAAATGGAGCTAAGTGGAATCCTCTACCTTAGAATCCAACGTGGATCTTCCTCTTTTCCTTTTCTGAGATGGTAGAAATGTGCCAGGTTGTTAAATTGGATAAAGAAGACTTACATATATGGGACATTAAAGTGTCGGGTGCTTGAGTATCTAAGAAACCCCAAGTTCACTGACTGCAAACGGCTTCTTAACAGCAAAGTTTCTCAGACATCATGTAACTGGTATCCAGTTGGTAAAAAGATGGATGCATGCTTCATGTGAAAATGCTGATTATGACCAGGGTTCACTATTTCTGCTATCCATTGCCTTCTAAATTGCTACAATTACTATGAAACCTGCCCTGAATTAGACAAGCACCAGATATATCCCCCAGGCCTTTAAGGTAGCTTCAGCATTCCAGTAAATCCATCTGAAGTGTACAAGATGGTTTCATTTTTCCTTCAGCTCTCTTTAAGACGAGGTATTTCCCTTGCTGCCCGACCACCTCTCCACCGAGAGGCAGAAACAGATCACACTAAAGCATAAAGCAGTTTTCTCTCGTTGTCTGGCCCAACATTTATTTCTGTTCAGAATTAATTTGAGCCTCTAGTGTGATTGTAACATGAAAACCTTTGTTTTCTCAAAGAATAAGTTTGCCTTGGGAAGAAAATTGACTTTTAGACTCTGCATATGTAATATGCACAAAACTATACTGTGTGGCACATGTTTAAATCGGATGTATTTTGATGTAAGAAAAGAAATTATTTATTACCTCATCACAGGTGGGAATTTCAGTAGGGTAGGACTTGGGATTTTGTTTCGGTAATGATACAAAAAGGAAGCGATGGGATATTTTAGTGATCTATGATCTTCTAAGAACCTTCCAAGTTATCAGAAGAAAATCTACTACTGAACAGTGTGCTGGGATTTTTACGTAGCTGAAACAACAAGTCAGATACGTGCAACCTGTTCTCTTGTTTCACCTGTCTAAAGTGGGATAGTGCCTGTAGGAACAAAATGAAACGTGGTGTGCATGGTATGTGACACCAAGTACTTTGCAGACCAAGGTGAATTGAAGATTACAGGAATAGTGAGTGTCAGGAGTATTCTGTTACTCTTTTGGGGTTTTGTTTCTGAAATGGAGATGAAATGTGACTGAAAGGCTTTTGCACGTCTTTGTGAATGCCCTAATTCATGTCATGATTATTTCAGGTTTTTTTTTTCCCAGTGAGTCTAATTCATAAAAGGGGGGAAACAGATAAGTTGCAGTCTGAGGTGTCTCAGCTGGGATGGGGAAAAAGGAGGGTTTTTTCTCTCC
The DNA here is from genome assembly GCF_004027225.2 of Strigops habroptila. NCBI lineage: Eukaryota > Metazoa > Chordata > Aves > Psittaciformes > Psittacidae > Strigops > Strigops habroptila. Next base: position 6,023,647 of record NC_044281.2, read on the forward strand.
CATCCCACTGCCACAGTAAAGTGAGATGCTAGAACAGACAACCAAGTGTTGACATGAACTGCCGAATCTGTCCAGGATGATCTTTTGTTTAAAACAGCCAAGAAGGGGGGAGCTGAGCTCATGTTTCCCCTTAAATTCAAAGATGCAGAAGAGCTGAAATGAGGGTTGGGAAGAAAGCAGGTTCCCCGCTGAGGAAACAGAGTCACAGTGCTGGCACTTGAGGGTATTCAGCCCACCCCAGAGAGCTGCTTTAGCCACTAATAGGCATCTCTTTCTATCTGTTTGTAGAATAGACTCAGCAGAGTACCGCTGCACTGGTACCCTCAGTGTGTCCCTGAAGGATAAGATGCATCACATTTCGAGTACCACATAATTTCAGTTAGAGGTCTCTTACGTGTTAAGGGCTACAACAAATATGTATTCCCCCAGTAACAGGTATAGAATAAGGCCTGTATGTGTTTTCCAGAAAGCTGTGATCATTTCCTTGCTTTCCAAACTTTACCTAAAAATCATTTTATACTACAGCTGCCTTCACCAAGTACGTTTGTTCAGAACCTACAATGAGCAGTGCCTCAGTGAAGAATTTCTCTTCTGCATCATAGAATGGTCTGGATTTAACCTGCCAGAGGGGAGATTGAGATAAGCTCTTAGGCAGAAGCTCTTCCCTGTGAGGGTGCTGAGGCGCTGGCACAGACTTTTCCCAGAGAAGCTGTGGCTGCCCCATCCCTGGCAGTGTTCAAGGCCAGGTTGGACACAGGGGCTTGGAGCAACCTGCTCTAGTGGAAGGTGTCCCTGCCCGTGGCAGGGGTTGGATGAGCTTTAAGGCACCTCCAGTCCAAACCAGTCTAAGAAATACATGGGTCAAATCATGGGCTAGAGGGATAAGAGTTCTCCTTGAAGTGTTAAGCCATACCCAGTTAAAGCAAGGTGCAAACACCATGTATGGGGTAATATTATCACATCATTCAGATATTCTTATTGTTACATAAAAAATGGCAAGGAAGCACTAATATATTATCTTTTAATTCCATGATAACAACCTGAGTGCCATGGGTTAGTGGTGGCCTTGGCAGTCCTTGGGAACGGTTGGACTTGATGATCATAAAGGTCTTTTCCAACCTGGTTGATTCTGTGCTTCTATAACAATGTTTATTCCAGAATTTTAGTAGTAGCTGCAATGACATTTAACAACTTCATTTTGAGATACATTCGCTGACATATTTGCAGTGCTTCTATAAAAGGCCAGATCTCCTGGGTCCACAAAACCTGGTGGTGAGTTGAATGGAGATCAACTGAATCTGAAGTTTTTAAGCATTAAGGAAAACATGCCATCAAAAGATGATTAGCTATTAAAATGGCACAGAATCAGAGGCTGTAATTAATGCCAGTTAATATGGTTAGATAGAAAATGGTGAGGCAGGGGCTTCATCTTGAGGACGAATAGAGGCAATTATGCTGAATTACATGTTTGCAAAGGTCTGTGATCTCATTTCCAACTGGTAGAACATGTAACAGAGCAGTGCAGTCCTGAACTGCCTGACTGAGGCTGCAGGTTAAGCTAATGAGGAACAGGGTGACATCCTGCTGCAGCCCACTCCTGGCTGAACACAAGCCAGCTAGAATGAAATCCTTCATTAACTTCAAATAGTCACCAGCAGCATCTGAAGAAAACGGGAAAGTTGTGGTGCTTCACAGACCAGACTGGAAAGAGCATTCATTTGAGCCGACCACACATTACACACAAATGACACAAAAATGGAGTGACTAGACTTGTGGGTGCAGGGAGGGGGAACACTTCCATAGCAGATTCTCTCTGTTAGAAGACTTGGTGAAAGGAAAAGGAGAAGCCAGAAGTACAGTAACCAGGCTGAGATTCCAGTCCAGTGTTGTATTTCAGACAGGAGAAGAAAGTGATCAATTAACCTCCAAGATAAGTGAGTAAAAGAAGAGCCAGCCTCTAAGCAAGGTTAAAAAGTTACCTAAATTAAATATAGCTAATAGGGGCCTACAAGAAACCTGGAGAGGGGCTTTGGACAAGGGATGTAGGGACAGGCCAAGGGGAATGGCTTGAACCTGCCAGAGGGGAGATTGAGATGAGCTCTGAGGCAGAAGCTCTTCCCTGTGAGGGTGCTGAGGCGCCGGCACAGACTTTTCCCAGAGAAGCTGTGGCTGCCCCATCCCTGGCAGTGTTCAAGGCCAGGTTGGACACAGGGCCTTGGAGCAACCTGCTCTAGTGGAAGGTGTCCCTGCCCGTGGCAGGGGTTGGAACTTGATGAGCCCAGACCAGTCTGGGATTCTATGAAGTTTCATTCGCTACATTAAGATGGGAAGACTAGTGCATGCTGTGTTTTATATATAAAGCTTCTGACAGTCACTGGCATACTGCTTGTAAGCCAATTAGAGCAGCCCAGGCTTAATAAAACTACTGTCGTGGGAGTGGAGATGTAGAGGTAAAGCCACACTTGGTACTCATCAAATGACTCATCTTAAAGAAAGTATGATACCAATGCAAGTTTCTGCTGGAGTTTCAAGTCTCGCACACATACTTTATTAATAACGTCAAAGATGGAAGTTACAGGCTATTTAATTCCTAGATAATGAAGCAGGAAGGACTGCAATTATATTTGAAAATTGGATGGTACTTCAGCATGACCAGGGCAAGTTAGAAAAATAGAGTGGGAAAAGCAAAAGCAGCATTTTAGGGACAAAAGGAGAGTCCTCTACTGAAGGAGGACCAACCAGCTGCAGACAGATGTGGTAGGGTGGCAAACCGCTGGCGCTGCAGATGAGCAACTGTGAATCCCTGTGGGGGGCAGACAGCAGATAGCTCGTCCTAGTCCTCGCCTAACCAGCAGCTTACAATTGGGAATGATTTGAAGTTTCCTGCACTGCTGCTTTGTCCTTATATTTAGTGTTCTCAGCAGGATCATCCGCACTCAGCACAGCTTTAGTTCAATTCCACTGGGGCACACTAGCAATGTCAGATGTTCGAGCTTATTCCGACAGTAAAACTCCTCAGATGAAGATGCTCAAGTATTTTTAAAGCTATATCTTGCTAAGTGTTAAAATGGAAGAAGAAGAAAAAGGTATCTGTACATTTACAGGGGTGTACCCCGGTCCTCTGCTAATACAGTCAGCACAACTAACACCATTTGGTAAGGCAAACTAGCACATACGGTGTCAGCATCCTGCCAAGGATCCCTGAAAGAATCTGTCCCCCATAGTGTCAGGTGACAAGGACCTACAATTAAATTAATGGGTCACTTTATGTCAGTAAGATAGGAAATCAGGCATATCCAACAGCTTTTTGGTTTTACTTGTTATTTTATGGACAGCAGGGGTAGACAGTTGCTTACATGGCACACCCACTGACTGGATATACACTACAAGTCTAATTTTAAAAGGTTATTTTTGTCGAGCCAGCTGCAGACCAACAAAAACCAAACAGCAGCAGTCAATTTCTTTGGGCAGGATGTGATACTACTTTAGTACACTCCTACCTGTTGCCATCACCAGTCTTTTCAAGTTTAAGACACTTAGGTCCCCAAAACACCACTTTCCAAAGAAAGTTCAAAGAGAAGGCTCTGGGGAAACCTTATTGTGGCCTTTCAATACCTAAAGGGGGCCTTCAGGAAACCTGGAGAGGGGCTTTGGACAAGGGCCTGTAGGGACAGGGCAAGGGCAAGGGGAATGGCTTGAACCTGCCAGAGGGGAGATTGAGATGAGCTCTGAGGCAGAAGCTCTTCCCTGTGAGGGTGCTGAGGCGCTGGCACAGACTTTTCCCAGAGAAGCTGTGGCTGCCCCATCCCTGGCAGTGTTCAAGGCCAGGTTGGACACAGGGGCTTGGAGCAACCTGCTCTAGTGGAAGGTGTCCCTGCCTGTGGCAGGGGTTGGAACTGGAGGAGCTTTAAGGTCCCTTCCGACATAAACTAGTCTGGGATTCTATGAGATTTCCTTACAAAGTTAGCCTCATGACTTCAAATACCAGAGCTCTTTTTCACTTCAGTTCCTTAAAAGTTGGCTTCTCACACACAAAATCTTCCAAACACCAACCCATTCTGCCTTTCAGTCTAACAAATCAATCATCTTCTGCCAACATTGCTCAAAAGTTTCATATATAACTTCAACGTTACAGCTTCCAACGTAATTTCCAAGATCTCAACATACCTACTGACAGACCCTGAATGGCATAATCCAGATAAACCCAAGACCTGACTCCTGTAAGCACTAAAGCAGAGATTTCAGGTGCCTTTTTTTTCCTTTCCCTCTCATTTTTTAAATATCCCTCCAGTTTTTATACTCAGTTTATAGTTGGCTTCTATAATATCTGTCCTTTCATTATGGTGTTACATTCCAAATAGTAACCTTGAAGTTAAAATCGGACTTAGCTAGCTGTGATTACACTATGTCTGAGCACACAAAAAGAAATAACACTGAGATGTGCTAAGGAGATGCAGACAAAGAAACTATCATCATCTCAGTTTGTGGTTTGGGTTTCTTTTGTGTTTTAATTACCTCCCAAAATATTCCCATTAAAATAGGAGAACAGAAGGGTCAGTATGTAGTAGCATGTTAGATCTTAGAGGTACAAACCTCTATTTTCCATCTGTATTTTACTGAAGACTTTTCATATCAGTATCACTTGGAATCCCCTCCCTGACCTGCTGCTCACGCTCTGGGGGTGCAGCCCAGGGCACGGGGGGGTTCTGGGCTCAAGCACACACTGAAGCCGGGTCATGGGAAGCTTCTCCTCACCCAACACCCCCAAGTCCTTCTCTGCAGGTATGTCATAAACCTGTTGAGAGATGCAGATGGTGGCTTTTGAAAGGCTCAGTTTGGGTTGGCTTTTTTTACCTGCCTACTTTGTTGGGAAGCTGGTGCAGTTCTGTGCCTATGGCTGTGGTCTCGTGCACAAGCAGAGGTTCCCCAGTCTTACACACTCAACCCAGCTCAGCCACATACGGTTTCTCAAGTGTTGTCTAGCACAATATTTGCATAAAGGAGTTGCCCAAAGGCCAACTTTACATGTATCATAGTTTGTGTTAGCTGTTCTGCTGCCATTACCCGTATGAATTGCTGTGAAGCCCTGAGCACAACTGGATTTGGTGAAAATTGAGTTTAAATGCTTCTTGTGTAATAATGGGCTTCTTGGGAAATGCTGGGAAAAGCGTTTTTCAAGTCCTTTATTTAAATACAAATTTAGGGTAGCAATGTACTGCACCACGTGCCTTGGTTGCAGTTGTCAATTCTGTAGTGCTTCTGCTTAGTTGCAGAAGATCTTGTGAGCATATTTGTTTTCTGATCTTTTCAACCATTTTCTTATATTTGGTCCTGAAATGAGGTATGTGTGAACAGAGGGAATAAATGATTTTTTTCACGTGTTTCCCAGAATAGGAGCCAGATTCTTGGCACTGTCTTTTCTATCTTACAGGGGAAAAAAGGAGAGAATCTGTGAGCGTAAGACAAGTGACCGCTGTTGTCAAATTTCATCTCTCATTGGGAATAGAAAATAAAGGCTTTTATGGCTGCTTCAGTCTTATCTCCTGCCTCTCCTCTCCTGTCTGCCCTGCCCCCTGGTTATGGGAGACATTCAGCTGCTGCATGGCTTTGTCATGTGGCCAGCCCCCCAAATTTATCTTTCTCATATGGCCAACTAACTTCATCCCCGTGGCAATTTGCTTGAATAAAGAGCCTGGTGAATGCAGTTGAGCCTGGGGATACAGCATGAAAATCAGCCGTTGCTTCAGTGAGCAATTACGCAGGGGAACAGCTCTCAGCCAGGGGAAGAGCGGCTGGGCTTTCAGAGCTGGATGAAAACCTTCCTTCATGGAATTCCCGATGTAACAGAAAGCTCGCGCAATATAGAGCACCTTTGATTACAAAGGTGTGTGGTCTTTAAAATTAGTATCTGTTTCCCCTGAAGGACAGCTTCGTGCTGCTGCCAATTCACAGCGCTGCCCTCTGTAGAATGACGTGCATAGAAATGAGATTAGGGAGCTTTTGTTGATTCCCTCAGCCTGGTATTCTGACGTGTGCTGGGTCTTTAGCTCTGGTGGTAAATCGCTGATGCATGGGGTTTATTTAGTTTTATATTGATCAAAGCTGTATTTTTCTGGGGAGCATTTTATAGTTGGAATCTGGCCGAATGCACATGCAGTGGGTTTAGGGGTTGCATCGGAAGCAGCTCTCTGTATCTTCTGGTGGGTATTGAGTGTGGTTCATATGCAGGAGTAATATTTGCCTTCCTTTTGTGCATGTCTGTAAACAAGCCTGTGTGAATTAGTAATGATCTTGGCCTGGAAAACCGGGAATAATGCAGAGTTTTAGAGAAATAAACCACCTCCTGAAATCCTCCCAAATGAAAGCTTCCCCGCACATTCAGTGATTTGTTTTTACAGAATTGCTGTGATACGTCATGAAAACCATTTCCAGCTCCATCTGGCTGGCTGTGGAATTATTTAGGTATTCACTGGCATGTCTTTTTAGGTAGCTTTAGAGGTGGGGTTGGAGCTGTGAGTAAATGTAGCTCCAATGCTGACTTGCACGCCTTCCACTCCAGCATCCTTGTGCTCCAATGTGTCTTTTAGGTCATAGCAGGAGCAAAATCGCTCTATCCTTCAGAGCTGTGGTCCAGGCTGCCAATCTTCCTCTTATCAGTGACCTCCTTTGGCAGGTACATATGGGAGTTGAGAAATTCCCTCATTAAAAAGCTGCATGTGTCATAATACTGATGGGACTAGAACAAAGCTGCCTCCCCCGGGACTAGTGCTGTGGGGGTTTTGAGCTCACTCTTTCAATTAAGAAGGTCATTTCTTTGTTTCAGTGTTGTCAGTTTAGACAGTATTTTTTGGTTCCAACATATATACAGCTATTTAGAAAAACAGAGTGGTATTTGGTAGCCAGGGGAGGCTTCTTGACTTCTTTGACGGGTTGTGGTAGTTCAGTATTTGAACTGGCTGATCTCTCTAATTCCTCTTTCCCTGTGATGCTTTACAAACTCCAAACATGGATTTTTAAGAAAACAACTAAGTGCAGTGCTGTCCAAGCCAAACCATCCCAAAATCACTGGCCTTGCACTGCTTTTCCTTGCCCAACCTGGATGGGTCACGTCAGGGCTCATCAAATCTGAGGCAGGATCAGTCTATTGTTTGCCTTAATCTTATGACCACAGACATCTGCAGGGCAAACACATAGCCTTGGTTTTGTATGCTGGCAGAAATCTGTATATTCTTCACTAATTATACTTTTGTTTGTGTAAATGCTTGATATTAAGATAGGTTTTCTCAATCTCTGTCCTGCGTAGTACCTAATGTTACGATGTGCTCACGATAAGGGCTATTTAACGGTGTAGAAACATTAGTAGGGGTGCATCCTGCTTTGATCTCAGATTTGCATAAAATCTTATTTGGGGAAGAGTGAGAGTCTGCTGTTACATTTCTGGATCTTCAGATGGGATTTGAAATGCTTAGCACAGATGGGAAATGCAGGGTAGTCTTTTAAACACTTTGGTTGGAGGGGTTATTAGATCGAAATGATTTATCCTGAAATATCTAAACCCAAACAAAAATCAATGAATAGATTCATGAGGACGGGTAAGGAACTAGTGCATATTCTAGATAAGAAGCACACTCAGCTTTTAAGGGTGGAGAAGCCACTGGAATAGATTCGAATTGACTGTATGGTCATTGAGTGCAGCACTGCTCTTCCAGCGTGGCAGACTGCGGTGAAGTGGTGCAGCGTGTCAGGATTTGAATTTAATACTAGGAGTAAAAACACATTATCATTGTACTGAGCTCCACATAGTGTTTTGGGGAAAGCAAGGTGTACAAGCAGGTCACTCAGTGTGGATTCCGATGGGAAGAGTGCTGTTGGATAACTATCTTTGTTAAATAGGGAACATTTCTCAAAGCTGCTCCCACAAACAAAATTGTTGGTGACCATGAAGTGGCTCTCAAGAATAAATCTCTCAGTGCTCACATTTGTGATCTGTGGATGTAGAGTTTAATACGACATCCATGGGGTTTTTCAGGTTTGATTTTTTTTCAGTTCTCTGCTTAAGCTTTTCATTTCACCTCGCCTGTACCTCCTTTATGTGTCGGAGGACTGTTTGAACATCCAGGGAGACTTGAAAGGCATCCCATTGACGAGAGGGAATAATGAGTTGGCTCTCAACTGTATGCACTTGGTGGTGTTTTATAATTAGCTGTGTGAGCTTTCAGTGCTGGAAAAAAAAGGAAATAGGAAATGGCAATTACCCAGAACTTTCACTCTTCCATCGCATACATGTACCGCGTTCCCATTGTTACTTACAGCTTTAAAGAGCCTCTCTGGAGGGCTGTATATTAAGTAATTCTTCATCTTTACCACTTCGTTATGAAGCGTATACAATTAATTGATAATGTATAGAAATAATGATCTGGTTAATAGAAATTCAGTTTCTGAGAGCTGAGACTAGTTCCCTTTGAAAGTTTGATGCTTGGTTTTAATGATTCTTTTCAAGTTCCCTGATGATAAATGTATATTTATCTGCCACTTGATCTTCAGAGGCAAAATTTGAAATCCAACTTGGGAGCAAGAGAATGAAAATATATACATAGCTGCTCTGCTCCTTCTGTGCAATTAAACAGCCAGCAATGTGCCAGTCTTAATTGCTGCATGTTTGGTGCTGCTAAGCTTTTATAATAGGGTAGGTTTATAAAGAAAACAGTAAACAAACAAAAAAACCAACAGCAAGGAAACCACAGCCACCCACCCCTGTTCTTTAGTCTTTTATTAAACCATGCTTAAATCCTACATATTGCTGAAGTGTTGAGTGATCTTGATTTAAAAGCTGTTGTAATGATTGGGTTGGGGGAACGGTGGGTCTCAGCCAGTTTGTGGTTTCCCCCAAGGCTAGCAGGTTTTGTGCAAATGCTTTGAGGATCGGTGTATGTGCTGACTGACTTGCTTAGAGAGCTTGTTGGGAGAACAGGTCGGAGTTGTTTCCTCACCTATCGCATGTTACATGCATCAGTTTTGGTAGTATGACGAGTTGTGATGCAAGTGTAGTTGGGAAATAGGGTTCAAATTGGAAATGATTCCAGTAAAAAAAAACAGGGATGAAGAAAGAAGCTTAGGGTGTGTTAATAGATATGTTTTATCTTAGTCTGGTGACTTCAGATGTGAGGTCGTTAGATGATGCTAAGCATGGAGGCCTCGGGGCCTTTGTGCCTTAGGTGGGCAGATATGAGTGGGTTTGCTTCCAACTACTTAGGAAGGCCAAGTTTGCTAATCCTGTCTTAGGCTCGGTCACACCAGAAACCCTAAATGTGATTTGTCGTTATCTGAAGTCCGGCATGAGACACAGCAGGATGCCCAAAACATGCTTAACCCCAAAGGAAAGCAATCCCCATTCTGCTCTTGGGTCACGCGTGAAGTCCCCTTGAGGCCAGTGGAGAGAGGAGGTAATGGCGCAGCTGCTTCATCTAGATCTCCAGAGTAGGTCTTTAATTCCTCCTGCTAGTAAGTGGCACAACATTCTCTGTTAGTTTCGTACATCTCTACAGAGGGACCACCATTGTAGTTTTGTTGTCTAACATGTGTCTAGTATTTTCCCCTAACTGTGGTTTGTGAATATAGAAGTGTCATTTTCATAACATTACGTGTGTGCTGCAAGAACTGGGCTTCTCTTGAGGAAATGCCAAGTCCCACAAGAAATTTATTGTAGTTATAATACACAATATCGTTTGTATGCAACTGTCCCATGTTTGCCTTTCTTGGAGATACATTTCTCACCATTGTATAAAACAAAGGCGACTCTCTTGTAACTGTATGTATTAAAACCAAGTACACCTAACGTGAGAGTTTGTATTTGCAATGCAAGCTTTTGCCTTTTTCTACATTAGCCTTATTTCTTAGAGTATGTGATTTAAATTCCCCGAGTAATTTCTATGTGTATGCATGTGAGCCTGACGGACATTCACAGTAGTTAATTCATTTGCAAAAGACCTGAAGGAAACGCCTTTTTCCACAAGTGAAGCCTTTTTCTATTTTGTATTTTTTTCCCTTTTCTGTGCTGTAACGAGTTACTTTGTGTGACAGGTGGGAGATTCAAGAAGGAGATAGTAGTTGATGGACAAAGCTATCTGCTGCTGATTAGAGATGAAGGTGGCCCTCCAGAGGCACAGGTGAGCATTGCATATAGAGCTTTATCACAGCACGGTTTCCTTCCTTTCAGAGAACTGCCTTTGGGTTATTCTTTCCTGTCTCCTCCTCATCTTTCTGCTGTGGAATCTATCTATTGCTCTCAGGTGAAAAATATTCTGTTTAGAAACTATTTGGAATTTCAGTTACCATGTGAAACTGTAGTAAAGATGCACAGTTAACTTACACTGACTGCCTAACCCCTATGCTTCCACTAGTGACAAAATTGTATGTTTCAGATGCCAGTTTTCTTCTGAGTTAGAATCTCTAAATTATTAATACGGATTTAAGGTGAATAGCCAATTGTTTAATGGTTTTAACCTGCCAGAGGGGAGATTGAGATGAGCTCTGAGGCAGAAGCTCTTCCCTGTGAGGGTGCTGAGGCGCTGGCACAGACTTTTCCCAGAGAAGCTGTGGCTGCCCCATCCCTGGCAGTGTTCAAGGCCAGGTTGGACACAGGGGCTTGGAGCAACCTGCTCTAGTGGAAGGTGTCCCTGCCTGTGACAGGGGCTTGGAACTGCATGATCATAAAGTCCCTTCCAACACAAACCAGTCTGTGATTCATGATATGAAAATGGAAAATAGGTGCATGCACAATGACACACATACTTGTGTATGGATTGTTGCATGCCCTGTTGCTTCCACATTTTTCTCCCTGTGCTATAGAAGACTGAACTATGTGACTTCCAGTCCAGCACCATTGAGTTACCAGATTTATAACTTGGTTTCTCTATAGACGTGTTATCTCCTTGTCTTGTAGAAGGTGACTCATTGGGATTTGGCTTGGGAAGAGCTTGTGATTTTGTGTGCTTAACTCTGTTACTTTATTTGGAGTGATGGGAAGTGTTTGCTTTTGTGATGCTTAAATCACTGCAGACTCTGCTAGCCTTCCTGCAGGCAGCATCCTTGCCTTCAGGCATCCTCCCTTCCACCTCTTCTTACCTGGGCACTAGCAGGTTCCTCAAGTGCACTGGCTGGCCTTGGCCTTGCTTTGCTCGGCTGCTCAGTAGCGGATGAGCTTCCAAAAGAAATAAATAAATGAATAAATAAAATGTAGCAGCAGGAACTGTGCTGTCGCCAAACAGCTGAATGGGAGCAGTGCCAGCAGCAGCAGCTTGTGTTTCAAAGCTCCACTATTGCTCATTAGCAACAGGAGGATTAGAGCATGGGGAAGGTGCCTGGACAAAGCAGAAGAGAAAGGAGGTGGAGGAAGTGGAGACCAAGAGAGACATCCTGGAAGGAAGTTAAAAGAAAAACAAAAAATCAGTGTCGCTGACACATCTGCAGCTGTGTGAGGCAGGAGCCTAAAAGAAGTGCTCTGTTGGAGGCAGTGAATAATTTGGCTCAAGTGCACGACAGTTTCTAGGCCCTGATGCTTAGAGAACGTTCACTCATCTGAAAACATAAATAGTGGAGCTGTAAAGGTACATGCAGTGATCTCAGTATTCTTCTACCTGAAGACAGGGTTTTGCAGAGTTCATTTGGGCTGACTGCGCACTAATAACAGACAGGGCGTTTGGCTTTCGATCTAGGCTAGGTAAATGTGGGGGTTTGAATTCCCATTGTGACTGAGATTTGTTCTTCAGCAGATCATGAGGACAGGAAGGTTGGGGTCACCTTTCAGAAGCTGTTTCACGTGTAAATGATGTTTGGATTTTTTAGGTGTTATTTTGAGTCGTATGTCTGTTAAAGATCTTTAAAATGTTTATTCATTTCTGGGATAAAAAGTTTACTTTCGGGTTCATGAATATGCATAACTGAATAATGAAAAAGGAATACCAGAATCACAGACTGGTTTGGGTTAGAAGGGACCTTAAAGGTCATCCAGTTCCAACCCCCTACCACGGGCAGGGACACATTGTAAAATCTTCATTAAGAGGCTGCTGCTACACACTGATGAAGCATTAAGAAAACCTAGAGGGACTGTTAGCTTCCAAGCTGATGGCGGGATGTTGTAGCTGTAAGGAAGAGTTCTTGGCATGATGCTGCTGAGTCCAGTCAGTGAGAACCCTTCTATAATAAGACCCAAACCCAAGTCCCAATGATGCCATCTCCGGTGCCTTTGGATAGACCTTCTGGTTTGAATAGTTCAAATTTAACAGTGTGGTGATTGACCACATTCTGGCAGTGATTAGGCTGTGTGTAAGCAGTCCTGTTGTTACCACCTAGAAGATTGTCCTCCTGACTGTCTTGGAAACTTCAAACCATTTTTGCTTGTTTTTAAAGTCCAGCTGTAAGAGATGCACTGGTGATATTTGGTTTCAAGTACAATATAGTCATGAATATACACATTAACTTAAATTATCAGCTAATTTGCTGTATGAAAAATAGGCAAGAAATACTACTAGCTCCGGACTATGAAAAAGGAAAATGTAATGAGCTCAGCAGCTTGAGTACGGAAAGAGCTTTCCAGCTTCCTACTGTTGGCTCTTCTTTAGCTTCCCTTTGCATATGCCAGCTTGGGATGCCTTATGAAAACTGAGAATGTGTGAATCTACAAACTAGTGAGGGAAGCAGTTTAAATACTGCAACAGCAGAGAGAAACCTGCAAGAGTTTGTAGGGCTGAAGGAAGTGCTTACAAAGGTAAGGTAGTGCTGTAAAACTTAGCAAATTATTTCCCAGTGGAACCTCCTTGCAGCTCTCTCTGTGTTCAGTGTGTCCCCAAGCTACCTGATGTATTATAGTAGTAATATAATGAAGAGCATGAATACACATGGCCAAAGGTTGTTTCCATTGGTCTAAATGTGGGTAGGAATGGAGTCACTTAGGGAAAAACAAAGGCAGTGAGGTAAGCTTGACTTCAGTCCTTTTTTGATGTCTTATATACATTTCCTGCTATGGTAAGTGTGTTTAAACAGTCTTGTTTGTTGGGCTTCTTCAGCCTGGAGAAGAGAAGGCTCCTTAAGGGGAGACCTTAGAGCAGCTCCAGTGCCTAAAGGGGCTCCAGGAAACCTGGAGAGGGGCTTTGGACAAGGGCCTGTAGGGACAGGACAAGGGGAATGGCTTGAACCTGCCAGAGGGGAGACTGAGATGAGCTCTGAGGCAGAAGCTCTTCCCTGTGAGGGTGCTGAGGTGCTGGCACAGACTTTTCCCAGAGAAGCTGTGGCTGCCCCATCCCTGGCAGTGTTCAAGGCCAGGTTGGACACAGGGGCTTGGAGCAACCTGCTCTAGTGGAAGGTGTCCCTGCCCGTGGCAGGGGTTGGAACTGGATGAGCTTTAAGGTCCCTTCCAGCACAAACCAGTCTGGGATTCTGTGATTCCACTTGTGAGCTAAAACTTTTACACTTGTGTGGTCACTTAAGGAGCACCTTGCCTTAGCCTGTATATATTCCTGTCTTTTAGATTATTGATGCCACGAGGCAATAGTTTAACTCTGAAAGCTGATCAAGACGCTCAGTACTGTTTGCTGAATTGGAAATCTGAAATTAATGTTTTTTGGTCATTGATCAAGATGTGAGAATTACTAACAATGCTGCAAGACCACAACTGTTATACTTGTCCTGGCATTAACTGAAACATCATCATGTATGCATGTAAATGACAGGGTGGGGAAATAACACGCTGAATGAGTGCCCAGAGATAAGTGCTACTCATTCAAAAGTCACAAATTCAGAAATATGTGGCTGCAATGTTTTCTTTTTCAGGGAATCAAACCCAATATGCACTGATAGTAATTGGGCTTGTAATATCATATACCCATGAAGGAGAGATGAATTGCAAGTGTGGGAAAAAACCTTTGCGTATCCCAGATGCCCATCACTTGCAGAGTGAGGAGACTGATCCTTTTGGAACTGTTTGCCACTTTTAAGGCCTTGCTTATTGTCACTAGGTTTCTCTGATGTGTATTTCCCTCCGAGTAAGGTAAGAATGTTTCTCTCTGTTTTCCTCTTCACTGCTTTCTCACAGTATGCCTTTTCCATTTGTATTCTGCAGTTTGCCATGTGGGTGGATGCTGTTATATTTGTCTTCAGCTTGGAAGATGAAATTAGCTTCCAGACTGTTTACCACTACTACAGCCGTATGGCTAACTATCGGAACACTAGTGAAATCCCAATGGTACTAGTGGGAACCCAGGGTAAGTGCAGCCTTGATTTATGAGTGTATTTCTATTCCAAGCTGGCAAAGCCATGTCCCATCCTTTCCCCTTTCTTGCTGCCACTCATCTGATGATGACAGCATGGGGGTAAACTGGCTGCTCATCAGCAGGGGGTTGTTCTGCCCTTGGGCTTCCTCAGCTGCCTTGCTGCAGGGCTGTGGCATTGTGAGGACTGATTTGAGGTGGGAGACACATATCCCCGCAGCACCTTTGGGAGAGGGATTATTTCAAAGAGTATTCCAAAGAAATCTTTTCAGTGCTTGCTGTAGTCCCAGTGGGTTCCTGGATCCACAGGGAGGTGCTAATGTTGTATTTGGGCAGGTGAATCAGCAGTGTAACAAAGTTCTGTAAGTCAAACCGGTTCAGCTTCGTAGGCCAGAAGTGATCAATATCCTGGCATTCCTAAGAGCAGATGGATCAGAGACGAGAAAACTTCAACAGTGTGTTAAGAAGCAGATGTGAACCGTGTCCCTGATCAGTATCTCTGACAACCCTTTAGATCCACTAGGAATACAGTGACAGTGTTTTGTCACCTGAAACAAACACACGCACACCCCATCCTGTTTTCCCAAACTCCCTTCTGGAGCAGCAGCACGTCACAGCTATCCTATGGGGAAATGTGGTAAGGGAAAAGTACCAGTAAGATTTCAGTTTCGTTGGTATCTGGGCTGTCTGTTGGATATTCCCTGCCTTGTTTTGCCAGTGCATCACATTAATGTCATGAGTTGCTCTTGTAGGTTTGCTTTTGGGCATCTTCCTTTTTTAGTGTATACCACTGGTTTTGGGGACGTTGAGGCTTTTCAATGCTCTCTCAGCTTATTCTTTTGTCAGTCTTGTGGTCAGAGAGCAGTTTGCTTTGCCCTGCCTGCCTGCCAAGCTGCCACATGAAGGCAGGGGAAGTGTGGGGAGCACAGAAGGAGGAATCACAACCAGGCTGTAGGGCGGAAACAGATGATAAAGAAATGAAAAGGGAAGCAGGGACACAGAAAGTCCTAGGATAGCAGAAACTACAGCCAGAAAGCAGAAATTAGCTGCTTTGAAGGGCCACACTGTCAGCTCAAAACTGGAGTTAAAAAAAGAGAGGGGGAAATGTTTCCCTTTTATTTCTGCACTTCCGACACTGGGGTTTGCAGTCTTAGTCCCATTATTCTGAGAAAGGAATTTGGTTTTTAAAGCTACTTTTCTCTTGCAGCACTGATGCAAGAGGGATTTTTTCCAAATCTCAGAATCCCGAACTGGTTTGTGTTGAAGGGAGCTTAAAGCTCACCCAGTTCCAACCCCCTGCCACAGGCAGGGACACCTTCCACTAGAGCAGGTTGCCCCAAGCCCCTGTGTCCAACCTGGCCTTGAACACTGCCAGGGATGGGGCAGCCACAGCTTCTCTGGGAAAAGTCTGTGCCAGCGCCTCAGCACCCTCACAGGGAAGAGCTTCTGCCTCAGAGCTCATCTCAGTCTCTCCTCTGGCAGGTTAAAGCCATTCCCCTTGTCCTGTCCCTACAGGCCCTTGTCCAAAGCCCCTCTCCAGGTTTCCTGGAGCCCCTTTAGGCACTGGAGCTGCTCTAAGGTGTCCCCTTCAGGAGCCTTCTCTTCTCCAGGCTGCCCCAGCCCAGCTCTCTCAGCCTGGCTCCAGAGCAGAGCTGCTCCAGCCCTCGCAGCAGCTCCAAGGCCTCCTCTGGAGTCTCTTGAACTGAAGATGGAAATACTTCTGATTCTGGGAGTAAGCATCAAGAAAAATACAGGGTTTTGGCTTCATGAACTGTCAAACAGTGCAGTGAAATGAAATATAAAATCTGCTTGTGAAAAATATGTTCGAAATGTACCTGTTTGACATCCAGGTTGTTGGTTTTGACTGGAAATGAGCTGTGAAATGGAATCTCTCCCAAAATGTTAGCGCTTGCCTGGTGCTAGGTTGGACACAGGGGCTTGGAGCAACCTGCTCTAGTGGAAAGTGTCCCTGCTCTGGCAGGGGATTGGAACTGGATGAGCGTTAAGATCGTTTCCAACCCAAACCAGTCTGGGATTCCGGACATTCTCCTCTGTCTGTTTGTTCTATGGTGGGCCAGGCTGTAGCACTGAATGTGCTCCAGGAATCTAGTGTTATTCCTCAGTTCCATCCTGGTTAAATGTTCTCAGCGCCCTCTGCTGATTAACAAAATAAATCAATCTGTCGTCAGCTTTCCAAGGAACTGCTCTGGTTTCATTCATTAGATCTCATGAGAAGGTGGTGAGAACATCACTTGAGCTATGGTCGTGTCATGCCGCAGCGGAGCCTGCGATGCAGCATTGCATTACTCACTGACTTCATGCTCACATGAGGCTTTATTTTCCCCAAATAACAAATGTAGTTTTGCTGCCTTGGACAATAGCAGATATTTGGGCAAATTCCCTGAGCAGCTCTAAATGCTGAAGCCAGTGCTTGTTGTGGTGGGGAGCTGGGAGCTACACAGTGTTGTAGAAGGGGTTTCACTGCTGTCTCACCTTAAGATCTATTGTTCCCAGAGCTAAGAATTAACCATAACACCACCAGAACAGAAAATGTTGCTGCTTCAGATGTGTTCATAACATTGTCACAATGAACACTGAATGAAGCACAGTATACGTGAAGCAGTATAAGCTCTGGAGAGTTCTTTGCTGTGGTGGAGTAGCAATGAAGCAACTTGTTCATCTGTTAGCAGGGTTGTTACTTTCTTCTCGTGGAAGGTGTGTTTTTCAGCTTCTATGGATAAGCTCTAAACTTGAGTTGAAAAGAATACATGCTCTTGAAGCAAGGCATGAGGGGTTATTATTTGTTGAGATAAATACCATTTTTACTGGCTTTGCAGTGTGTTCACACAATGTCTCATGGGCGCCTTTACAGCAAGGTTTGAGACTCAGTCATTTACAGTAAGTGCAAAATGCTGAGTCCTAGTGTTGGCTAGGGTTTTATCAAGAAAAGCATCTCGTGTGTGCAAATCTTAGCACTCCCCAGGTGCTGCAGTAGTACTTGGTGCTGTTTCTCCCCCCATCCCGTTGTTTCTCTACTGAAAATGTTCTTGTCCTTAGAGACATGTCATATTTTGTGCTTCACATTCTGCAGGTGAGGGTTACTGGTAAGCCAATGCTGATATTTGTAGGAGACCTAAAAGTGGTTTGACATGATCATGCTGCGAGGGCTGGAGCAGCTCTGCTCTGGAGCCAGGCTGAGAGAGCTGGGCTGGGGCAGCCTGGAGAAGAGAAGGCTCCTGAAGGGGAGACCTTAGAGCAGCTCCAGTGCCTAAAGGGGCTACAAGAAAGCTGGAGAGGGGCTTTGGACAAGGGCCTGGAGGGACAGGCCAAGGGGAATGGCTTTAACCTGCCAGAGGAGAGATTGAGATCAGACATAGGTAAAATGGTTGGATGGGTTTGGAGCAACCTGCTCTAGTGGAAGGTGTCCCTGCCCGTGGCAGGGTGTTGGAACTGGATGAGCTTTAAGGTACCTTCCAACACTAAACCAGTCCAGGATTCTATGAGTCAATGTTCATAATAATCACTCGCTTCTTTCTTTAAGTATGTTTTACATACTGAAGAGCTCATGTTCTTTGATGTGATTGTGTATTTTTTGCAACTACTGAACTAAATACCTGCTTGAAGTAACCAAAAAGCATTTTAGGTTTTTCTTGGTTTTTAGAGTCAGTCAATGTGCTGTTGAATTTAGTAACAAAGTGTAAAATGAGTGATGTGCACCCCTGTTGTTTCCTAGAACGTTGTAAAAGTCTTACTGTTTGTACTTGCATTCACTGCTTGGGTTTTGGTAATCATAAGATAATGCTTTCAAATGATATTGAAAGATGTATTTTTCTCCTGTTGTTGCTGTAGATGCCATCAGTTCCAGTAATCCACGTGTCATAGATGATGCCAGAGCAAGGAAGTTATCGAACGATCTGAAGAGATGCACTTACTATGAAACCTGTGCTACATACGGGCTCAATGTGGAGAGAGTCTTCCAGGATGGTAAAGAGATCTTTTTTCATTTATCACACAATACTGTAGCTGGCTTCTGAAATCACCACTGATGTCTCAGAGCTCAGGTACTTGCCTCTCTTGCAAGTATTTGTTATTATTTAATTACAGAGAGTTCTTGGTTTTAGGGATGTGTTTTGTTATATTAACATCTGTAGCGACAGGACAGAGGGTGATGGGTTTAAACTGAAACAGGGGAGGTTCAGGTTGGATACAAGGCAGAAGCTCTTCCCTGTGAGGGTGCTGAGGCGCTGGCACAGACTTTTCCCAGAGAAGCTGTGGCTGCCCCATCCCTGGCAGTGTTCAAGGCCAGGTTGGACACAGGGGCTTGGAGCAACCTGCTCTAGTGGAAGGTGTCCCTGCCCGTGGCAGGGGGTTGGAACTGGAGGAGCTTTAAGGTCCCTTCCAACCCAAACAACTCTGTGATTCTATGGTATTACCTTAAGGAAAGTAGAGATCTCCTTATGCTGAACACAGCACATTTTCAATGATGTGTTCTCTACCAGCACCTTTAGCCTTAAACTCTTTTTAGTCTTTCTTTATTTTTCAGTTTTCTTTGTTGCTTGAGTTACTTTAGCAAGGATTTTCTTATTTACAGTGCTTGTGGAGACGTTGGGAGGCTGTTTGTGCAAAGTAGTTGAAAATTGTCTTGCGCATTTGAGACAGGAAAAATAAATGGAGAAAATTGATAGTAATACAGTAATCATGAGAAGTAAGGCATGACATTCATGGGGTGTTTGGTGTTGGCAGCTTAACGGTGATTTAAAACATGATTAGCAGCAGTGGTTTAGTTCGCCTTGTAGGAGGTACTTAAGGTTATAATTTACCATCTCAAAATAGAACAAAACACAAACCAAACAAGGCAAAAACAACTAACCCAAAGTTCTTTCTGACCATCTGTACCTCTTTTGGAAGAGTCAGCCTTCGGAGGTGCTTCTGTGGCTGGAGAAGCGATGCTGACCTTGGTCGTTGCTGTATGAGATGGGCTTTGTGCACCCTCTAGTGGAAATTCATCCAGGAGTCTTGGGGCTTTGCTGTCTTCTCTACGGTGGTTTAGTGACTGAACATGTCATCTCTTCGTCACAGCGGTTCTTCATTACGTTGAAGTACTTCTCAGAGTTCCTCAGTTCTGCAGGGGTTTTGTTACTGGCTTTTCATTGTGCTGTCTGTGGTTATGTGAGACAGGGTCACATCAGTACCTGTGGGAGATGCGTAGGAAGACAGGTAACATTTAAAAGAAACCCCAAAACATTCACATTTTCAAATGGAAAATACTAACATGTACTGGGATTAGTTCCGAATAAGGGTGTTTTTACCTATCCTGGTGGTAGGATTTCAGAGGGCAGCATTTGAAACTCTCTCTTTGTGCTTTGCTCCCTGTTTTCTCTCAAACTAGTTGCAGAAATTACTGTTTTCACTGCCTAGATTTTCTATATTGAATATAGGTTTCAAAGCAGCAGTAGGGGCTTTTGTTGGTACATTTAATTTGGAGTGCTAGCTAAAGTTAGATTTTTAATGCTATATTCCAAGTCATGGCGTTTGTGTATCATTGTACAGGCAATGTTTTGAATTCTAGTTTATTTTCCTTCCTTCTCATGGACCTTTTGAGAGACAAGTCTCTTGGCACACAGCTGCTGTGACAAACTTGGAAGCTTCCAGGAAGCTTCTTTGTGCCTCTGCTTGGTTTCAGTAGTAAGTAGAAAGAATTGACAAAGATCATGTGTTTAAGAAATATCAAGGTTTTGTTGAACCTACATGGAAGCCTACCAACAATTTCATGTTTGCCAGCTATTAGGATTAGGAATACTGCTGTATAAATGTGTTACAGTTGCCAGACATGTCTGGGACAGAATCCAATTCCTGATAATTTTTGCTATTTCTTTCAGCAGGAAACAAAGCAACTTCTTAACTGCATAAAGTGAGGTGTGTGAATGACCAGAGCAAGTTGTTAATAAGGAGCACTTGATTCCTGCTCCTCTACTCTGCTCTGGTGAGACCCCACTTGCAGCACTGTGTGCAATGCTGGTGTCCTCAGCATAAGAAGGACATGGAGCTGTTGGAGCAAGTCCAGAGGAGGCCACGAGGATGATCAGGGGCTGGAGCAGCTCCCGTATGGAGACAGGCTGAGAACACTGGGGCTGTTGAGCCTGGAGAAGAGAAGCTGCTGGAGACCTCAGAGCAGCTTCCAGTGTCTGAAGGGGGCTACAAGGATGCTGGAGAGGGACCTTCATCAGTGACTGTAGCGATAGGACTCGCAGCATCTCCGTGGTTTCCTCTGGCCTCGCTCCAGCAGCTCCACGTCCCTCTTGTGCTGTTGCCCCAGAGCTGGATCAGGGCTGCAGCGGGGGTCTCCTCAGAGCACAGCAGAGGGGGAGAATCCCCTCCTTGGCCTGCTGCTCACGCTCTGGGGGTGCAGCGCAGCACATGGGTTGTATTCTGCAATACATGTATTATGTGAAATTGTATTCAATAGGCAGTTAAAGATAGCATCATAAAATGCACACTGGTTTTACACACATACTCCAATTTTTAACTTCTTTGTATGTTGATAGGGATGAAATGTAAATGTATGCAGTCATACCTGATGTAGTTCAGTGAAACTTTCCACAATGGCTCGTGACTTGGCATTGCTGGCACATCAACTGTAGAACATCTTAGTGCTTTGTGAGTCTTGACTGTGTGCAGCCAGTCTGTTACCTTACTGGCTTCTGCTTAGGGTCACGTTCTCTGAACGTGCTGTTGAACTGGAGTGGCTTTTCTTCATCTTAGAGTAAAGGAATCAGGACCCCTCTTCACCAAGGCAGCCAAACATCTGCCCAGTTGCATGACTTGGACCCCATACCCATGGTTTAAACATTTGGTGGGGTGCTGGTTGTTTGGGAAGTTTGGCGTTTGTTAGCTGGGGAGTCGTGTTTGGTTGTGTTTGGATTTGTTTGCTTTAAATTCATGTGAATTCTGCAGTACAACCTCTGGAGGCACTGACTCTACAGTCCCCCTCAAGGGACTTGTGAGGCTTGTTTGCTCAAAAGCAGGCAGCACACAGCTTCAGTTAATAACTTCTCTTTGTGTTCAGATCCTCTGCAGAATAAATGGAGCCAATTAGCCAACATCAGAAAGCCTAGTCTGACTCAAGAAAACCACTTCTTGATGTAAATATTGTCACTGAACAAAGGAAAGGGATGAGGCGAGGAGGGACAGGCTATGAAGAGGTCTTCTAAATGCTCTTAAGCATTTCTTATGATTTTGAGCAAACCCTGAGTCAGTGCCAGCAGCCTTCTTAAATTAACTGTGATATTCAGCAAACTTGAAAGGGGTTCAGACCAATTATTGCATTTCATTAGTATATTAATGGATAACACAGGGGGGTTTATTGTGTGTCGCTAAGGAAAAATAGTTGTTGACGAGTTAGTAGCTGTATGTAAAACATGAAGCTACTAGACCCATTAAGACTGTTTTTCTCTATATTGAGATTGGTTTTAGACCTTGCTTCCAGCTAGATGGGTATCTCTATTTAGGTATAGGATTTAATGACTGTTGATTATATTCCAGGGTAGGTAATGCTTGGTGTTTCTAAGCTCCAAGTGTTTGCTTTTCTAGGTCTGTGAGGGTATTTCAGTATGTTAACCAAGGTCCCAGAGCTTTTGCTGGCTTGTCACTTTGATAAACACTTCAGTCTTCAGCATGATGTTAGTTGGTGTACGTAGGGTTTTCTTGTGAGGTGTTTGGGGGTTTTTGGTTGTTTTCTTAATGTGGCTATTGCAGCAGATTCAGTGGGTGAGATTGGCTTTGCTTTAGTCGCATTAGCATCAGTGCTCTCGTTTTGGACGCAGCAACTCCTGTTGGATGTTTTCTAACCAAGTCCAACACTCTGCTGTGGTTTGCATCAGCTGAAATTCACATACATAATTTAGAGTCCAACTGCACTCTGTTCTTCCGCTCTCCCTTCTGATTTTCAGGAACTTTGACTTGCCAGTGAGTTGGTAAATCTGAAACTAACTGTAAACTTCCATTGTCCAATCCCCTGTTACCAGTCCAAGTTACAGGAGGCTTTTCTTTAACGTACTAAGTACTAGTTTTCATAGAATCATAGAATCCCAGACTGGTTTGTGTTATAAAGGACCTTAGATCTCATCTGCCTAAGATCTCATCTCAGCCTCCCCTCTGGCAGGTTAAAGCCATTCCCAATGTCCTGTCCCTACAGGCCTTTGTCCAAAGCGCCTCTCCAGCTTTCTTGTAAGTCCCCTTAAGGTATTGAAAAGCCACAATAAGGTCTCCTGGAGCTTTTTTGTTACAGAAGGTGCTGTTTTACAAGCTTTTTTCCTAAAATCTAGATTCCCGTTTCTGTTTTCTGCCTTGGTGTGATGCAGACTTACCTTTTGGCGGAAGAAATGGAAATGGCATTAAGGGGTCTTTTACTTCTTCATTGCACACACATTAGAAATCAGATTTCTGATCTTTCCCCTCCAAGCGTCCACTGTTAGTGGTCATCTATTATGGCTTTTGTTTATTATAACTCATTTCATATTTTCCCCACGGTTGAGTGGTAGAAGAATTTAATTTGAATGATTATTAAATCCAAACACACTGTTTACAATGCTTCAGTGGAGTTGATAAATTCACTGTTGATGGTAACAGAATATAGAATCATTTAGGTTGGGAAGACCTCTAAGATCATCAAGTCCATAGGTTCCTGTTTTGTTACACAAATGCTGCTTTACAATAATATTTCCCTTTTGTCAGTAGCAACTTTTTATGAAGGCTGCTGTGTAGTGAATGCACATCTGTGTATTCTTAGATAACTGTTAATGCTTTAAGAAGCTGAAGACTGTAATTTGTGGCCAGAAGTTGTCAGGGTGCTTATTCTTAGTCCTTTGGAGCATGCGTCTGATGAATCTCTCATTTTCCAATACCCCAATAATAGTTTGCAAATAAAACTGTTCCAGTAGTGTGATGGAGCTTGTAAATTCCTACGTGCAGTCAGTGTTCAGGCTTCCTGTGATGTGACAATCAGTTTGGAAGAGCTTGTACGCTAACATGGAGCAGGAGTTTGGATATCGTAGAGGGTTGTTGTTAACCTTCAGCCTTGTCCCACTTGGGTCTGATCTTCGATGCAGTTTGAAGGTGGAACTGCACCGAGCCGGCCCTGAATTTCAGCTTGAAATAAAAAAGACAAATTCCAGGTTCCAGGGGATTAGCTTAATAATGTTCCCAATGAAGGAGGGTAATAAATTCCTGATATTTGGAATACAGAATTGTCAAACAGGGGAATTATCTTGTAAAAATCAGATCAAATGCTAATAAGATCCATTTTACTTCAGATTTCCCAATTAAGAATTAGGGTTGGGTTGGGATTTTTTTTGCCCTGCTTATCAGAATGCATTTTATCAATGACACTGGAAATGATTATTTTAACATTTCTTGTCAGCACAGGATTGTAATGACTGTGTACTGCCCTAGGATGCCTTTTTAATGATTTTAGCCTTCTTGAATTAGCTTGATGTACCATTAATGCATAAGAATTGCTTTTATTTTTGTTCATGATGTATTCATAATTGCACGTCTTTCCCTGCTTTATGTTCAGATTGTCTTTGACCCATTTAACTGTGGGCTGTGCAATTCTCTGACGTGGCAAGGAGAAGCAAATGTTCAAATACTGAGAGGATAAAATTTTACCATCAATGGAATTGAAACAAAATGGTTTGAACCTAATTTTGGTGCAGAGTTGAGTCTGTTCTTGTAGCTCAGCAGTTCACTTGGGTTATATGCCTGCTAGTGATCAAAGTAAAAGGTGTTTACATCTTTAAGCGTGGAGATCCTTTATATTGCTGTGGTTACCTCTGTAACTGTACAGGTATGGCAAAATGCTGGAAACCTGGTTGTTCATGTTGGATTTATAACTTTGAAATTTCTTAATTCTGGGGTGATGAAACCCATCTTAAGGGCACCCACTTGTGTAGTTAGGATTACATAGAAATGTATTTCTTGTGTGTGTATATGTATGTATATATATGTTAATCCTGAACCTTGCTGTGAAGGCATGTGGATCTGCTGGAGCGAGGCCAGAGGAGGCCATGGAGCTGCTGCGAGGGCTGGAGCAGCTCTGCTCTGGAGCCAGGCTGAGAGAGCTGGGCTGGGGCAGCCTGGAGAAGAGAAGGCTCCTGAAGGGGACACCTTAGAGCAGCTCCAGTGCCTAAAGGGGCTCCAGGAAACCTGGAGAGGGGCTTTGGACAGGGGCCTGTAGGGACAGGCCAAGGGGAATGGCTTGAACCTGCCAGAGGGGAGACTGAGATGAGCTCTGAGGCAGAAGCTCTTCCCTGTGAGGGTGCTGAGGCGCTGGCACAGACTTTTCCCAGAGAAGCTGTGGCTGCCCCATCCCTGGCAGTGTTCAAGGCCAGGTTGGACACAGGGGCTTGGAGCAACCTGCTCTAGTGGAAGGTGTCCCTGCCTGTGGCAGGGGGTTGGAACTGGATGAGCTTTAAGGTCCCTTCCAACACAAACCAGGCTGGGATTCGATGATTTCTGCAGTGTCAAAGTTCAGAGCCTCACTCTTAAGGCGTTGCTGGGCACGTCGCATTCTGTGAAGATGCATTTAGTGGAAGATTTTTGATGCAACTTAGTTGTGTTACATACAATGGATGGCATTGCTGCTGCCATTCTCTCTTAGGAAAAAAATGCATTCTTCAGGGTTGGCTCTGCTTTAGGTTTGGGGTTTGGTTTATAGTAATATGGCATGTGTCCTGAACAAGGGAGACAGTGAAAACTCAATCCATTCTGTTGTGCTTGTGGTAGGTTATATGTATCTGTTACATGAATCATCCAACTCAGACTTGGGAAGTTTTATGTTGTGTGGATGGCTGTAACACACAAATTTAGAAATGAAAGTAGTGCTAAAAGTGTGACTATTGAGGCAGGAGTTACAACTATTAAATGGCAGAAGCCATCGCTGCCTTCCACTTTGGACTGTTAGCTCTGGTGCTGTGCTTTTGCTGTTGGTTTTGGATGCTTTATTTGCAAATCAAGCTAATCTTTCATTATGGAGCGTGTCTGTGTGTAAACATTTACCAGAAATGCTTTCTTCCAAATCCAAATAATATTTGTAATGTCATGTTGAAGGACTATGTCTAAAGGGGGTACCTTGAATTGCAAATTCTCCACTAAGGGATGGAAGATGACAAATTAATCCTTGTACAGCCGGCTTGCAGGGAAAGGCTGTCACTTGCTATCAGTATTATCAAGTCAGCTTTTATAGATGTGTTTTCATTAGGAAATGTTAATCAGTCTAATGGGAAGTAAATAAAGTCTCAGTCCTGTTCTGCTGACAGCTGTTTGAGGAAGAGGCAATATTCACTCTTGCACTAGATACAGCCTCAAGGCTTCTTCCATTTGGGATGGGAGGTTCTGGCAGCGGGGAACCCAGTGCAGGGCAGAGCTGGGGAGCAGCTCCCCTGGCTCCTGGGATTCCCTGGAGTTGAGCAAGGCACAGCTCAGAGCTTTCAGGAAAGCGCCCGTGGATGCAGTGCGGCATCCGAAGGGATGTGCTGCTCTAATTACTCCTTAGTCAGGCTGGTGGGTGATGGCCTGGGTCAGCCTAGAGAGACTTTGCCACGCTCCTCTGTGCTGCCACAACACCCGGAAACACCTTTTTGGTTGCCAGCTCCAGGTATTTGTATTCTTTTATATATTTTATGAAGGACAAATAAAAGGGATGTCATTAGCATGGCTTAGCCTGAAGCAGCAAACCCTCAGGCCCCTTCCAAGAACCTATTGGGGTATGAATGGACATAAAATGAATGCTTTAATGTTGTGTTCCAGTGTCAACGGAGCATGGCATGAAGGGGGGGTCTCCAGGCACTGCTCCAGGCCGCCAGCCCCTTCCCTCCTGCCAATGGGCCTGGTGGCAGCTGGGGACAGAGCGGGGCAATT
Organism: Strigops habroptila; assembly: GCF_004027225.2. Lineage (NCBI taxonomy): Eukaryota > Metazoa > Chordata > Aves > Psittaciformes > Psittacidae > Strigops > Strigops habroptila. The sequence continues at coordinate 6,049,827 of NC_044281.2, forward strand.
GGCTTCGTAGTCTCTTGTGAGGGAGCCAAGGACTTGGGGTTCACTTCCCTGCCTGGAGAGTGTGGCAGGCATCAGGAATCCCAGCCCTGCCACCATGTTCCTTCCTGACGGTCCTGGGCAGCATTTCTAGACTCGGTTACTGCTCTTCAATCTGAACATTGGTGATATTTAAGCTGTTCTTGTTCATAAGGTCCAAATCTCAATTTCTCATCATTCCATATGGGAGAGAAAAAATTATATTAGGTGCCTTCTGTGCTTCCTGATTTATAGAAACTCAAATGAAATTCAACAGAACAACCCGTACCCTTCCATGTGAGTAGGACTTTAGGTCCAAAAGCAGTAACAGCCTTTTTGAGAAGCTTTTGCTATCAGGTGAAGGTGCCTCAGGTTTGTGGTCTGTCTGCCCAGGAACATGCCAGAGCACAGCACAGCAGTGATAATTCTCGACTGGAGTAAGTTTTTACTTGAATGCCATCATGTGCTGTTCTCTCTTTTCCTATTTACATTTCTTGGGGAAGATAAAGAATCCCCTCCCTGACCTGCTGCTCACGCTCTGGGGGTGCAGCCCAGCACATGGGGGGGTTCTGGGCTCAAGCGCACACTGAAGCCGGGTCATGGGGAGCTTCTCCTCACCCAGCACCTCCAAGTCCTTCTCTTCAGGGCTGCTCCATCCAGTCTCCCCCAGCCTTTGTTCGTGCTGGGGATTGCCCTGGTCCATGGGCAGGAACTTGCACTGGGCCTTGCTGAACTCCATGAGATTCACACAATCCCACCTCTCCAGCCTGTCCAGGTCCCTCTGGATCCCATCCCTTCCCTCCAGTGTGTTGACTGCACCACATAGCTTGGTGTCACTGGAAAATTTCTTCACCTCTGCACGCAGACTCAAAAGTGAGTGGAGGAAAGAAGAGAAAGAAATCTTCCCATGACACATCTGCATCCGTTTTCTCATTCTTGGTATTAAATGATGGGATGAGGAGGTGGAGTCCAGGGTATGGTGTGCTGTGATTTGTACAGAGGAGTTGGATGATGTGGTGCTAATAAAAGCTCCAGGAAGGTTTAGCTTCTAGCTCTGGTAAGTGTGTCATTCACTGTAGAAAGCGGTTATCTCTGCAGAACTTTTCAGGTGAAACTTAGATTTTAAAGGGTCGGTTTCATGGCAATTTCTTTAAGTCCTGATTTGAAGTGTGTGCAGTTAAGGCACATTACTTGAAACCTGGAAGGTGCTGGTGGTGCAGAGCTACTGATGTTATGGGCCAGGTGACTGCTGTTACATCTTCTGAAGAGTACAATAAATGAAAGACCATGTTCATCATGTGCAAATCCTTTACTTGGTGGAAACAAGAACGTTCGTGCATTTCATCAGAATGTGAAAGAATTCAGGTTTCCGGTACTGAAGGTTCAGAATTGGTTCAGTAGGTTCATAGCTCTTGATACAGACTTGAAGAGAAAGCCTGGGCAGGAAGTGTGGTAGTTGTTTGGTGGTCAGTTGGTTTTTATTTGGCAATAGGCTCAAGGGTGAGAGGCACAAGCCATGATTTTATAGGATCGTGGAAGTTGTGTGAGAGATAAAATGTTATGAGCATATTCATAGTGTGGCTTGCAAGCAAGTAGGAATTGTTTTCCATTGGCACCACAAACTGAAGTGAAAACCAATTCTGGAACGGAGAGAAAGTCTGAAAATTCCTTATTTTTTAAACCCTCTGCTGCTTCTACAGCTGGTGGTGTAAACTTGGAGATTGTGTTGCTGGATGTGTTCCACCTCAGTCAGGATCATGAATAAAATAAGGTTTTTATCATTGTCCCACCGTATTAATAAATCGTCCCTCAAATATTAAAAGTTACTATTGAACATGTGTATGTCAGCAATGTCTGTATTGCATCCGTAGGTTAAATCCTAGTTCTGTGTGCCGATGTGACACAGGCCCTCATCTGAAGGACTGTGCTGCTTCTCTCCTCAGAGGTGGAGGTTGTGTTCAGTTTAGTAAGCATATGTGAAAGTGATAGTATCTACCCTCATTTTGATGTTAAGTATAGAGTATCATTTCCAATCTATAGCAATCCACTACTGCTTTTTGAGAACACAAGGTGTTTTACATACCAGCTTCCCTGAATATATGGTATTTTTTAATATGCTAAAGCATGCCTTTAATTTTGTGCTTAGATTTTCATTTTCTGATCTATTCCTCCTTTGTCACTTTACAGTCTGTGTTAGGCGTTTGTGTTGCTATTATGTTTAGTACGTTGGGAAAATATCACTGCTGCTCAATTGTCCTGCTTCTTGCAGAGCCTTGTTCTCAGTAGAGGAATAGAAATAAGTCAGATGTCCTGTCAGCTTGACAGAGGTTGAATCATGGAAAACCATCCCTAAATTTTGTCATGCTGCAGTTCTGGTGGAGCTGTAACTGAAGCTGTGAAAAGAGCAGTGATAATATCTGCAGTTCTTTTTGAGCCAAGTGACCTGAACAGCAAACTGATGGCACAGCGAATAATGGGGTAACAGCGTGGCATTGATGGGGCTCAGTTGCAGGGGATGTATCCAAATGTGAGGATTTAAGGTGAGGGAATAATACTGCTTGGTGATACCCATTAACTAGATGAGTCTTCAGCCCTGCTTTTGCAGTTGCTGATTGTGCTGTAGTGCAGGGTGCTGAATCAGAGAATCAAACAGGCTGGAAAAGACCTTTAAGCTCATCAAGTCCGGCCATTCCCCAGCACTGCCAAGGCCACCACTAACCCATGGCACTGAGGGCCTCGGCTACACGGGGTGTGAACACTTGCAGGGATGGTGACTCCAGCACTGCCCTGGGCAGCCTGTTCCAATGCCTGAGCACCCTCTGGGGAAGGAATTGTTCCTCATCTCCATCTAAACCTGCCCTGGTGCAGCTTGAGGCCGTTTCCTCTGGTCCCATCCCTTGTTCCTTGGGAGCAGAGACCAGCCCCCTCCTGGCTCCATCCTCCTGTCAGGCAGTTGGAGAGAGTGATAAGGTCCCCCCTGAGCCTTCTCTTCTCCACGCTAAACCCCCCAGGTCCCTCGACCGTTCCTCATCACACTTGTGCTCCAGGCCCTGCACCAGCTCCGGTGCCCTTCTCTGGCCCCGCTCCAGCACCTCAATGTCTCTCTTGCAGTGAGGGGCCCAGAACTGAACACGGGGTTTGAGGTGCAGCCTCACCAGTGCCCAGCACAGGGGGACAATCCCTGCCCTGGCCCTGCTGCCACACTGGTGCTGATCCAGGCCAGGATGCTGGTGGCTGCTTGGCTGCCTGGACACAAGCTGCTCATGTTCAGCTCCATCAATCAGCACCTCCAGGTCCTTTTCCATTAGCAGTTTCCAGCCAGTCTTCCCAAGCCTGGAGCATTGCAGGGGGTTGTTGTGGCCCAAGCGGGGGACCCGGCACTTTGCGTTGTTGAACCTCATCCCATTGGCCACAGCCCATGGGTCCAGCCTGTCCAGATCCCCCTGCAGAGCTTCCCACCCTCCAGCAGAACAACACTCCCACCCAACTTGGTGTTCTGTGCAGACTTACTGAGGGTGCACTCGATCCCCTTGTCCAGATCATTGATTAATTAAATAACATTAAACAACACTGGCCCCAGTACTGAGCACTCGGGAACACTGGTTGTGACCAGTTGCCAACTAGATGTGACACCAAATGATCCTCAATATGTTGTCCCTTGGTCATTAATTTTAAGTGTCCTTTGTGGATTTCACTTTTAATCTGTTAGCAGGTAATGGCTTTGCTGGCTTAGTGTTGCTGAATGAAAGAATAAGAGCTAACATGGAAGGGGGCTTGTCTCAAGAGCAGACTCAAGGGAAGATGCCCCCTGCTATAAAACTGTGAGAAAAACAGTTGCTTGGAGCATCACCAGAGGGGTTTTGGAGCACCTGGAAACAAAACCTGTGCTCAGAGCAGAAAGTAGAATCTATTAAAACAAAGGCAGGAGGCAATAGGAAGCCTGGGGGTTGTTGGTGCATTGTGCTGTGGTATTTGTAGCAATCCCTTGAGATTCCAAAGAGTAATTGTTGTATTTGTTATTGCTGGCATACAGCACCCTGAAGCTCTTTCATCTGAGTTGGCAAACAAAAAGCTTTTGCCAAGATGCTGATAGTACATTTATATCTCTTAGTTTCTGTAACTTTTTTCTGTTCCTGGGTGTGTTTGCAGTGTATTTAGTAACATTTATTACAGAGAATAGCTTGCTTTTTCCTGTTATAATAAAGAGGTGCTTTTTGTCTGAGCTATCAAACATCTAAAACTGGTGTAATAAACATAATCCTTTTGTAACATTCTCTGTTGTGTAACAAACACGTTTTAAATATCAAAGTTTATTATTAGCATAGATTGTTCTTCAAAAGGGATTTCTGAAATGCATTGCAAATCATTCCCTTTCAACTAATCCGTACGCATATGCAAATCCTGTTGAACCTGTTTACTTCTCTGGGATTAGCACTTGTGTATTCAGAGGTTAAAAGGCTGCATGAATGTATGGGGGGTGGTGTGTGCAGTAAGCCAGAATAAGTGATGGCATTAGTCTCCTGAATTCCTATGCCAGAAAACATCCAGCACTGCTGCTGAGTTTAATATATATGGGTTTTCCCCTTTCTCTATGGAGAACCCTTAATCTGGATTCAGTTCTGAAACTGAAGTTTGATCTGATTGCTTGCAGTGGTAAGTCATCGGTCTTGCAGAAGGAAACTTGAGCCCGTTAAAGGTGGAACTTCTGTCTCTTCCCACTTAGTAAAAAGCATTTATGCCAATCTTGTAATGTGCTTTTCATCACCAGTAAATGCACAGTGAGTTTTTCTGTGAGCTGCTCATTTTATTTCAGTTTTTAGAGATATGAGTTGCTTAACAAGGAACTTCACTTATTACCAATCATTAAGACCACTGGTGGATGGTCAGGCCCATCAGTCGGGATATTTTGAGCTGCTTGTTGGGGGATACAAATCTTATCTGGATGCAGTGTTGGGCTAGGTACTGCAAATGTCATCTCAATAAGCTGATTCCCACCAGTATGATATTTAAACCTGTGGAGACTATGTAAGGAAGGGAAGAGTTTTCCCTTGCACATTTGAACTGCCTAGCATGTGAGATGTGTGAAAGGTGGTTTCTCGATGGGTGCCCTGACAATCAGTGTGATTTAAGCCTTAACATCCAGTAGAGCTTCTTCCGAGGAAGAATCTTTGTCCTTATGATGATGGGGTGAGATCCAGTGATGCCTGGAGAAGGGAGGGTGCTGATGTGTGTCGCCGTGGCCACAGGCACTGGACAGAGCTGGCAGTACCCACTGTGTTCCTACATGGGCAGAAGTCATCCCACCCTCTGGGGAAACCAGTGTGGTCCCTTGGCAGTGGATTTAAAATCAGCAATCAGTGTTACTAGGTGCGAAGCGGATGTGGTAGAGAAATAGAAATGTGTGTTCATGTGGTTTTGTGAATTGTTTGTGAAACATCATTTATCTTGGATCTTAAAAGGAGTATCTAGGACTTGTCCTCAGCCCTTGGATGAAAATAAAGCAGCATGCTGCTGTCAGCCAGGCTTTGCAGGGTTGGTAACAACAACAGAGAAAGTAATACTGTGCTCAGAGTATGGGTGCTGGTTCATCATCTGGGGGAGCTTTAATGCAGAAGAGTAATTATTAGAAAGCTGGTATAAGACTAAAAAGCAAATAGTTTTGTTAATAAATGTATGAATGCATATTCCTTTTGGGTTCATACGGTAAACCCCAAGATTTCTCAGCACACAAGATATTGCCGTGTTAGGTACCTTCTGGAGTGTCTTTCAAAGTGCCCTTTGAAAAGCCTGAAGATGATTTTCAGAGTCACCAAAATGATTTTAAATGAAGAGCTTGAAGAAAAACAAACCTTTCCCTATGTGCACTTAATGAAGGAATATTATTGGCAGATGCTGAAGAAAGACTTTTTTCCATAGAAAATTGGATTTTATGCATAAAACTTGTTAATGTTAGTAAAGACAGGCCATTACTGGCTTCAAGTCATGTATGCAAACTCCAAGAGATGTAGTGTGCTAGTGGCACTTCTGTTGGAGATACTGTTGTGTAAAAAAATGGTGAGGAGTAAATCAGCTTCAGTTTAGCATAGATACAATTGACTTGCTCTCATCATTTATGCCTCTTCTGATGGCTGATACAGTTGCTTGTGTCTTAGGCATCGTAATTTACAGTCTTGAGGAAAGGTAGGTTTAGATTTAAGCTGTGCAATAGTGTAACTAATGAGAAATGTAGGAAATTTATAGCATTTGATGATGGATTGGATAAGTATCTCAACATTAATTGAGACCTGAGGACTCCCTCCTGTCTTTCAGTTTTAAAAAATAAAGTCTTTTGGACAAGCAAAACTATTTGTATTTTGGAAGCACTTTGCATGTTTATGGAAGACATGGTTGGAATGGAAAGGCAGGGAGCTGGTAGGTTTATTTATAATTTGTCAGTGCTTTTGTAACTAACCAGTGTGTATCCCCTGATCACCTGCAGGAACTGATTCATTTAAGCTTGAGCAGCATCACTTAGCGCCTTATTTTACAATGTATGTGACTTCAGTTGTCTTCATAGAATCCCAGACTGGTTTGGGTTGGAAAGGACCTTAAAGCTCATCCAGTTCCAACCCTTGCCATGGGCAGGGACACCTTCCACTAGAGCAGGTTGCTGTTCCATTAGAGCAGGTTGCTGCTCTTCCCCTAGGATTATGCACTTTGGTCCCAGTTCAGTGCAGAAACTTGGCTGCAGCCAGCAGTTTCTGCTTGTCTTCCAGTTCTCTTCCCTATCCCTGTTCAGCAGAAAGGCACTCAGGCCTAACTGTTTTGTGACACATTATCTGGATAAATACTTTACATTCATCTCTCCATTAATAACGCCATTGAACTGGTCGTCTCTAAAGCGATGGCACAGCTTTCTTCTGCGCTGTCATTCTGTAAATGTTCCATTCTGGCTGAGGCTTAGTCTTGTGAAAATGTCTAAATTTTCCCATTAAGTGCTTAAAAAGTAATAAAACTCAAGCCATTAGCCTTCACTCCTCAGATCTGTATCAAGAGAAATATTCCTCGGTGCAATAAATCTGATCAAGTGTTCGACATTTATATCATTCGAATTCATTCTCTGGAAATGGACCTTTGAAGGTAAATTGCATTAAGTAGGGCAGTTTAAATATTTAATACAATCTTATTGTAACTGTTAGCAAATGATTAAAGTGCAAAGGGGGGCTTATATGTTTTGTGAGATTGATGTTAAATGCTGTATGATGCTTCTGCTCTGGTGGGAAACTGCTTTTATGACGGCTGAATGTGCAGAAAAGCCACAAAACCCAAAACAAATACAGAATTTAGCCTTTAGTGATAGAGTAGATGACTTTATATCTGCTATAGGATTTGTGGAGAGTGTTTTTGGAGCAGGATTTTTTCCACCTGTGAGTGGAGCAGCAGTCTTGGTTATAATAAACTTTTTCTCATGGAAATGAGTGTGTCTGAGAGGTGGATTTTGATGGCTTGGTGGACAGCAAACTCCTCAGCTGAGGTGGCTTATTTAATCTTATTTAGATCCCTGGTGGTTTGTTCTGAGGAAGGTTTTAAAGTACAAGAACATGGCTGTATTTCTTGATGTTGGTGGTGAACGTCTAGAACTTCTGCTTTCTTGGAAGCAATGATGTATGTATGCATCTTTTGGATGTTGCTGTAGTATTACTGTTGGGTTTGCTTTGCAAAATGTTCATGTTCTTCCATATATTTCACGCAAGGTCCCTTCCAACTCTATCCATTCTATGATTTATTGATACACTTGCTTACCTAATCTTGGGAGACAGTGATTTGCATCCGAGTTGGGAGTGAGTGATACCCAGTGTTAATCATAGTTACCTGTGGCATTGATTAGAGATATTTAATGCTGATTCTTATCTCTAACTGGTTTTGTGTCTGGTAAGACAGGAACAGTTGCTATTTCTGAAGAGCCAGAGCTGAAATACGTTTTTCAGTGAAAACATCACAAAAACCCAAAGGTACCAGGAAGGTGTGGTTTTAAATTGATTTTAAGGAGAATTGTATTAAAATCTTTTAGACACACCAAGACTGAACTAGCCCGTTGTAGCTGAACTTGGTTATTAACTGTGGTGGGCATAAAAAGGTTTTTTTCAGTATAAAATGTGTGTGTTCATACATGCATTTCCTAATTACTTGTATTATGAAATAGCTGGATAGTTCTTGGAAACTATCTGTATCTGAGGAGTTGTAAAATTGTTTTAGTAGGGTGAAAGAATTGTGTGTTTTAGCAATAAGATGCAACTTTAAGACTTTTGAGAAGCCTGTGTAATAATATAATAAAACTACTGACTTCTTTGTAATGTGGGTTATGTTCTGGCAATTATTTTCATTCCATTAATGAGTACTACGTGAGTAGCCTTGACTTTGTTCCACCCTGAAGGTAACTGTTTATTATAGTCAGAATTTAAATCCCTCAAATAATAGGAGCAATCACACAATAGCTTCATATCCAGCAAATTAACAGCCCTACAAGGTAATGGAGACATAAATGAAGACAAATTTGTTTTAATATAATGAGATCAAGGGAATTCAGGTTAAGAATTGGATCCTGTATCAAAATTTGTCTTCCTGGTTTTGGAGCAACTTTGAAGCTCTCACTGGATTAATCTTACATAAGCTTTTGTCTACATTACAGCTTTATATTAAAATAGATACCACAAGGAGGACAACGTGTTAATCAGAAAAGGCAGGCTTTTCTATCATTGTATAGTAGTCATTCACAGCTAGTGAAGGATTTTGCTTCTTAAACACTTGCTTGGTACAACAGACATCACTATCAATACTTCTAAAAGATCAATTTAGTTGCATGATTTTACCTACATTGTGTAGGAAGCTGAGTGGGTTTATTCAGCATTACCAGATTAACACAGCTTTTTAAAGGCTTTGGAAAGCAGTATCCGGTGTTCCTGTGATTTCAAAGGCGATTCAGAAATTCAGTATTTAACAATGAGGGAAGTGAGGGAAACCCAGAGTTACTGAGTCTCCAGAAATAAAACTCAGGAAGCTCAGAGCTTTTGACATTTCTCCCATGTCCTCAGAATATAAGTACAGGCTGCAAGACAAACGATGCTGTCTTTGGCAGCAGGACATGTTTGGGAAGGAAGGGCAGGAATATTTGCTGCTTGTCTTTCCATGGTGTGAAATTGTGGTGGAGATGCCTTTGTTCTCAGCCAACTCTTTTACTAGCATGTTGCCTTTTGACTTGCCTGCTGAATCATAGAATCTCAGCCTGGTTTGTGTTGGAAGGGACCTTAAAGCTCATCCAGTTCCAACCCCCTGCCACGGGTGGGGGCATCTTCCACTAGACCAGGTTTGCTTGGCACTGGTGTTGTTTAACACCGTGTCTCCTGTAGTTTATCTTTCTTGAAGTACCTGTTTTCATTTGTTGACTCTTTTGGACCTGCAAAAGCAAGTAGTTTCACATAGCAGAAATAGAGCAATAGCACTTAAAATGTATACAGTGGTTTAAACATCTGTGTGCTTGCCATGTTCTCACTGGGGCAGAAGCATGTCCCATGTGAAACACCTTGCTTCACCAGAAGGCTATGTTGAGGTGCTTTCTTTTCTAGATCATTCATAGATGCTTGGGAACTATGAGGAAGTAATAGGAGAGTGAAAGCTCTCTGGTTTATATGACTACCCAGCACTTCAAAGTCAAATGTGTTCTAGTCAAGTAGTAAAATCACAGGTATGATGTGTATATGTAATCAGACTGTTTTAAGAAGCAGAGATTTGTTAACCAAGCACTTTGTACTGTAAAACTTCCTAATGCTTTGGGTGCTTTGTACTATAGATACTATTATTGTTTTGGTCAGATGGTTTGACTCTTGCTGTGTGGGATCAGAGGTAAACTCTTGCCCACTTCATTTTCCTATCCTTGTTTGTCATGCTATAAAGTGAAATTGAAGTTATCTAATAACAGTGTTAAGTGTTTGTGTTTGGTGCAGAATAACGACTCATCTCTACAAGTATGGCTTTACAGCACACTGTTTCTATAGTGAAGAATAGCTCGAGAAGGTTCTGGCTGAATGTTGTGCTCATATTAGCTGATTGTTGGGCCACAAAATAAACCAGATAAGAAACTTTTTAACCCAGAAAGACCTGGGTTAAAAAGTTCTTCACCTGATTTTCCTGCTAGAAGTGATATCTGATGTAACTACAGCCTCCATTGTGTGCTGGTTTCGTGCATCTGCTTGCCTCAGTTTTGTATAAGAGGTGCTTGCGTGTAAGAACACTGTGTTAAATTGGCTACTAATAATGTTACATGGAACGGATTCATTATTGTTGGAAAGAACTAAAACAGAAAAGAGTTCTGAGGATGAGACTTAGGGGTTTTTTGACATATAATGGGGATGTCCCTTGGAAGAAATGTCCCCCTTCAGCAGGACAGGGAAATCTATTGGCAAGACATGAAACACATACTGGCTTTCCCCCAGCCAGAAAGGATTCAAGAAATTCCTTCATCCAAGCCCAGATAGTACAGGTGTTCAGCACTCGTTTCTGTGTTATAGCACAGGCTTCCCTTGGAACAGAGAAGTATAAAAGTTGCTTTGCCTAAAAAATGGATTGAATTTAAAATAACAGACGCAATGGCCTTGATAATGGATGCTTACGTTAATGTTTGCCATTCAAAAGCAGTTGTGATTAGTGCTTGCTCTTGTAGTTATTACTGCTTTGCTTCTAATATGTAATTGTGGAATAAATTTATTTTTATTGAACACTTATTGTAACATGGAATCTGAAGCATAAACCTGCAAGCTGCTATCTATCTTACCTTCCCACAATGTTTTCCTTAAGCAAGACTTTTCCCATGAAACAAGTGAATGGTCATCAGCAGGGCTTATGGGCAGAAGCAAATGATTTTTTGCACCATGCTTTTGTTAATATATCAGTTATACCAGTTGTGCTTCTTCTACTTTCCTTTTCCTTCTCCCTGCCTGTTGAGGTGAGTGGGATTTTTTAGGAACCAGGAATTAGGAAGAAATCGGTTATGGTATACATACTGGTATTTGTGCCCTCGTGTTCGTGTTGTTGGCTAGAGATGCTAGCTCTGAGTTCTGTAGGAATTACAGCAATAGAGTATGGTGACCACTACTGGTACTGTAAAATACTTCTTAAAAGCAAGGAGATTAGTCCATGGAAGTGTTAATTTATCGACGAGAATGAGGCAGCAACAAGAAAAGTTTGAAGTCTTGAACATGGCAAGAGTGTGTTCCCTCCTGCGCATTGTTCAGACCAGCTTGCAGAGGCCCTTCAGCCCGCTCTGTGTGCAGACACTGAGTGCTGGGATGTGCCTGGATAATGGCAGGGGATTGGAACTGGATGAGCTTTAAGGTCCCTTCCAACCCAAACCAGGCTGGGATTCCAACAAAGATGGGGAGGAAGCAAGAGATGAGCAGTCAGCTCCAGATGGGACACAAGCAGTGCAGGGTCAAGCTGGATGATGGAGTCCTCATGCTTGGTGTCTGAAAATAGAAGGTGACAAATGTTGTGGTGTTTCTGAAGCTATTTCCCTTCCTTGCAACTTGAAACACTAAACCAATTGTTTTTACCTTGTCCTTGTGTAAAACTCCCTTTTCACAATTGTTATTTAAGCAGAAAATCAGATTTCTTAATGATGAAATGTAAATGTTCTCACACTTAGAAATACCACTGTGGCCTTTGACTTTACAGTGAGAGCATGCCCTTCTCAAAGATGCAGTACAGTGCATATATTACTGAGCCTTCCTTATAAATCTTCATCTTACCAAGCATCTGGTTTAGCACCAGTTGCCGTAAGGTTAATATTTTGTGCATTTTGTAGGCAGAGATCTCTTGAAGGCCTCTAAGAGCGTCAGATCAGTAACTGTCATGAATGTAACTCCAACCCCCAAGTTTGCAAGAAGAATTCAAGTTTGTCATAGGATTTCAAAAAGCCGGTATTCCTTTTCAGAAATCTGGCTCTTCAGCTTAGTGATTTCATTCAAAGTGGTTTCTGAGGATGGGGGAGCGTTGCTTTAAGATAAAAGTTAATCTTTGTGTAAACTTCCAGTTGTTTTGGTGGGTTTTGTGGTTTTTTTCCTTTCCCCCAGCAGTTATAATAGGTATTCAGGAGTTGTTGTTTTTCTTCCTTCTGTTCCCTTCTGTTGTTTTTCAGTCAGCCATGAGCATTCTGACTTCAGTTGAAAGCTATTTTCTGCCTGTCAATAAGTGGAAGAAAACATACTGCATGATTCTTGCCTTCCCGTCTTTTGCACAGCAGAGTGGCAGGTTTTCACTGAGGCCAGTGTTTACTCACTGTGTTGGACACACAGTGGAGATGAATAGTCCTTATACATGTTTTCATGAGAAACTAGTTTTGATTTAAATTGGTAGTAATTCAAGACAACTGTTTGCATCTCCTAAATACTCAATACTCTTGTACCAGTGATAACTGAGAAGAGAAATATTGCCAGATGTTACAGGTCTTATATGCCTGGAGTCTTCCCTTTTATTATTTCAAGTGTTCCTTGGTTAAAAAAACAACAACATAAAGGGCACAGTGGTAACTCTATTCACTGCCTTTTGGGAAAGAGAGCAGTGATCAGACTGTTGATACCTCTGGACGTTTTCCAGGACCCATGTTAAAACCAAAGAGAAATCAGGTCTGGGCTAGACTAGGTTTCCCTAAATGCATCTATTGTGTGATGCAGAGATACCTTTGTGCTTTCAGTTTCAAGAGGTGTGTTGCTAGATGAGACAGCCTTACCTTGTGTCTTGAACTTCTTGTAAGGAGTATTTTCCCCTCAGTTCTCTGCCGTTCTTGTCCTTATACTTGAATGAAGCTGTGCTAATGAGATTTGAGAGACCTGGCTGCCCCCGCCAAAGCAGCCTCACACGGCACAAGAAGTTGACATGTGAACAGCCCTTTGAACCAAGGAAAGACAACTCTGTCAGAGCAGTTACTCTGGCAACAGGATTTCTAATGGTGATTAGCTCCGAAACGGAGCACAAAGAGAAGTCGGTTCATTATGGAGGCGCAGCTCTGGGTTTCGGGGAGAGGAGGTGACCCGCTGTTCCTCCCACGAGTGAATTCAGGCTTCTCCTTGTCAGCCCCACGCGGCTGAGTGCAGAACACGAGCTGCGTTAGGCAAAACTTAGCATCCAGGTATTTTTTCCCCACGTACCAATGGGAATAGTGGTGGTTTGCAGGCAGATGTGCTGAGCCAGGGTGTGGGAACGTGACTTTACAGCTCAGAGACTGGGAGCCCGGGGTAGGTCCTTCCAATAAACAATCCAGGGAGAAGTTAGCAGGAGCTGCTTAGGAATGAGTGGTTTGACTAACAAAAAGTAGCATTGGAGATGAAAGTGGCAGGGGGTGGGAAGGTTAATTCTGTTTTGGTGAGTTAGGTCAGGCATGGAAGAAGAGGCATTCAAGTCAAGAGCTTTCTCTCCAAACTTGGACCTTTTATTCATCCTGCACACCAAGAATTTCACATGGGATTAAACAAGACCTTAAAGCAAAATGTAACTTGTAGTCATCCTGACTTGTGAAATCAAGTTGAAATGGATAAGAAATAAGCATCAGTCTTTGCCCAAGACCAAATATTTGCTAAATATCGGCTCTAAATATCCTTGGCATATCCCTGTTTATTTGCAGAAGAGTTCTTGACTTTGCAAATAAACTTTGATTAGCTTTTTGTACCACAGATAGATGGCTTAATATAAAAATCTCTGTATTTGGTAGCTTAATTGAGTATATTAAAGTAGAGAGAATGCAATTGATTTTGAAAAACAGTTGAAATGCTTGTCACTATCTTGATTGTTTTTGCTCTCTGCCACTGATTAAGTCAGTATTCATCTGTTTTAGAAACCTATCTTAGCAAGTATGTTTACATTAAATTCAGAAGCACGGAATCATCTTAGGGATGAGATGGAACCTGAAAGCTCTGGGTAGAAATATTTCTGCTTTCCTGCATTCTCTGCTCACTTCATAGAGTAACGTTTGTTTTAATTGTGGAGCTTCCTCTGGCCTGACATTTCAATTACAGGCACTTCAATATTAATCTGACAATTTTGACTCTTGAGTAGCCCTTAGTTGGTTAATGAAGTACAATAGTTGGCTTTCATTAACAGCAGAAAGATGTTTAGGTACGGCCACAGCTTGCGTCAGGCGCTCCTGAAGAGCAATATTTATTGCTGTATGTTTTTCAGCAGTGGTGGTACTGGAAACAATCCATGCTTTCGAATATATTTGTATATACACAACAAAGCTGCTCATAAATCCAGCGTGAACTTGGAGAGAATTGTAGCCGTGGAAACAAAATGTGTTGGTTTAAGGGTTTTTCCTACCGCTGCTAAGCAGCTAATGAGTGATCACTTCGAGTCTTAACAAAGACGTAGTAACAGAGATGGGTTTGGGCTGAACAAGGAATGCAGCATGTCTGTTCTCTGGATCTGGTGTTAATTCTTTTAATGATGGTGTGTTTCTCTCCTGCTATACAACCATTTAACTGTGGGTTTTTTCCTCCCAAACTCCTGCGTCTGAAGGTGCCAGCAGCAGGACTTTGCAGGTCTTTGGGGTTTTCAGTGCCAGACATTTGGAGTTTGGGGTCTTTCAAGATAATCTTTTCTGAAACAGAAGATGTAGAAATGGATTGTGGTTGCTCCATCCCTGGCAGTGTTCAAGGCCAGGTTGGACACAGGGGCTTGGAGCAACCTGCTCTAGTGGAAGATGTCCCTGCCCGTGGCAGGGGGTTGGAACTGGATGGATGAGCTTTAAGGTCCCTCCAACGCAAACCAGTTTGAGATTCTATGAAATCAGCTGAGCAGATACATGTTTATGCTGCTTTTGGCTGAGGTAGAGTTATGTATGTATGTGTGGGGTAGGTAGAATGGGGCTACGTTTAGGATTTGTGCTGGAAAGAATGTTGGTAATTCAGGGTTGTTCTCATTCTTGCTGAGCAGAGCTTACACAGAGCCAAGGTCTTTTCTGCTCCTCACACCACCCCACCAGTGATGAGGCTGGGGGTGCACAAAGAGTTGGGAAGGGGGGGACAGCTGACCCAGGGGATACCCCAGACCACAGGGCATCATGTTCAGCATGTAAAGCTGTGGGAAGGAGAAAAGGGGGACGTGTGGAGTGATGGTGTTTGTTTTCCCAAGTCTCCGTTATGTATGATGGAGCCCCGCTGTCCTGGAGATGGCTGAACACCTTCCTGGCCGTGGGAAGTGGTGAAGGAGTACCTTGTTTGCTCTGCTTGTGTCTTCAGCTTTTGCTTTACCCATTAAACTCTCTCCATCTCAACCAGGAATTCTCTCACTTTTACTCTTCTGATTCTCTCCTCATCCCACCAGGGGGGAGGACGCGAGTGGTTGGGTGGTGCTTAGTTGCTGGCAGGGGTTAAACCACGACAGTGCTGAACCCCCTTTTACTGACTTCTGATGGGCAAGACGTAGGTTTCATCTCCTCTCGAGGTAGCTTCAGAAAGAGCGCAGTAGGTCTTTCGACAGGCCAGCGATTGCCCCACAGATGATCAGTCACGTCTTTCATATGTCGCAAACTTTGAAGGGTCAGGTTCTTCCTTTAGATGCTTCTGAAGCTTGTACCACCATTATATCCAAGGGCGAGTAGCCCTGAGCACTTGAATATTGAATGCAGTCTAATTATGGAGTGACAGCTACAGGACTGCAGTGAAAGAAGCAAAAAGTGTTTGGTGTCTCAAAGGAGAGCAGGTTCCCTGATGAAGAGAGGGGAGACATAGGAGGACCCGTGCTCAGGGGGGATGTTAGACTTGTTGCTGAAATGGAGGGGGAATTGGGAAGGTTTGGCAGCTCAGAAGGGGATTCCCATTAAGAGGGGACATGTCATTTTTTCTAATAGAGGGAATGGGCTGTTCTAGAATTAGTAGCATAACTTTAAGTAGGTAACATTAGATCTTGGGCTACAATTTGGCCTGTTTTACAGTGCGCAGGATAAATTACCCTTTGTGCCACTCTGTGTAAGGTTTTGTTCCCAGCTGCTTTGTGAATAAGAGTAATCCACACATTAGTAATTGCTATTTCTAGAGTAACAATTTGTACTTTTGAGTTTTTTTGCCTTTGAAAATGTGTTTATTCTCTTAGTGTCTACTTTTGTAGTACTCGACCAGCGTTCCCCTTGTGTGTTTGAGTAGGTGAGCTCAGCCTCTCTTAGTTTTATTTACCTTGTGCCTTCCTAAAGCGATAATTTGGCAAGA
Organism: Strigops habroptila; assembly: GCF_004027225.2. Taxonomy (NCBI): domain Eukaryota; kingdom Metazoa; phylum Chordata; class Aves; order Psittaciformes; family Psittacidae; genus Strigops; species Strigops habroptila. Next base: position 6,066,071 of record NC_044281.2, read on the forward strand.
CTGCATTATATATGTTAGTGTGATGCTCCAAACACACCTATATTCAGATGTGTGGAAAGAGGTAAATACTTCCCTTGACTAATTACCTCTCCCATGAGAGAGTGGACGCTTTTGCTGAGAAGGTAGTTTTCATTCACGTGTGGGTTTTAATTCAGTTTTGGTCTTAATTTAGGTCTTTACCATGTATGATGAAGACAAATCCATGTGCATATGTTAAAATCTGACCTTCGGTTTGCTCTCTGCATTCACTAATGTGTTTTAAAATATTTGAATATATGGCTTTCCAGGCTCCAGATCAATAAACCAATGGGTCTGAAATGACAGAGTGCTACGATATTCCTCTGTAATTTAAACATGATTAGCTGATGAAGGTTATGATCAATATGCCAGGGGAAGATAAATTAATTGATATCATCCTTTCAGGATGATAAGAGGCCTATTGGAGGTGGGATGCAACTAATGAAGCTGCTTCTTCATATATATGAGCCATTTTTTATACAATGTATTCTCACTAAATCATAGTTGTACCATCATTCATTTACATGAAAAACATAACCCACAGACCAGTTTATTATTAGAATTGCATTCATTTGAGAAGAAATTGTATGCTTCTGCTGCTACCCCAGATCTCTGCCTGTGTTACAGTGTATTGGGGAAAACAATCTTGGAATTTACATAAATATCTTTCTGTATTTTCTGAACCAGACAGATTGAATGCTGTTAGTTTCATTACAAGCAGCTTCTGTGTGGCTTTTTAAGTAGGTGCCAATAATTGTTGCTGTTCTGCCTCCCTGGCTGGCTTTGGCGAAGGCGGTGCAAGTGACTACAGACTCCTTTGCACCAGTTTCAGAAAGTGCTTCACTTCGTGGAGATGACTGCATGCAGTGAAGCTAAATTTAGTTAGGTTTTGATGAGCCACTCCACCAGTCTCTGTTTCTGAAGACTGAAGTTTTTGGTGGCTTTTTTAATTTGTGAGCCAAAAGGTAGGCAACAAATGTAAAGGATTTTATTTTTTGGGATTTATCACCTAAAAAGAGCTCTTTCCAAAGGCCTTCAGTGAATAGCAGAATGCAGTGACATTCCAGTATATCAAACAATGAATCTCTGAAATTGCTTGACTTCTTTTAATGGAAACATTATAGGAAAGGTGGGGAAGTTGCTGCATTTCACATCAGCTCTGGTTCCGTTCTTTATTACAAGTCTGCAAAGCTGTATATAGAGATGTTAATGACTCTGATCCCTGTGTCCATTTGACAAATGCTGCTTTGGGACGGGATGGATGGGATGTGTGGCACCACTAAGCAAGATATTCTGTGCCAGGGAGCCTTCATCAGTTTTACTATTCCAGTTAGTGTTTGTTTCCTAGAATCATAGTATCCTAGAATGGTTTGGGTTGGAAGGGACCTTAAATGCTTTAAACTTGTGGTTTCCAAAACTGATTGTCCTGGTGCAGTATCCAGTAATGAAGGAAAGTTCACCTTATTCCTCAGCAGCAGCAGCAGAGAGTACACTCCTCCTTGTAAACTAAACCTGTTTGGACCAGGAGTGAAGCTTTCCTAATGAACCTTCCTCCTGTGATGCAGGACACCTTCCAGGATTGTACTAGTAAACAGCAGTGAGACACACTTGAGCTAGGTTGTTATTCATCTTTATGCTCTATTTGCAAGGAGAACATCCCAAAGAAGACCGAAAAATACATACTACCGTAAGCTTTGTTAGTGTGGTGTTAAAGCATGTAGTGGACTTTTATAGCATTCCTGGTATTGCTTTTTGTTACTCCTGCCTCTTCCCATTCTGCTGGTTCTGTTGTGCTCACCCGGAGGAGTGAGAGTTCTGGGGCAATTTTGTCCATGTGGAGAACAGAGCTGGAGTCTCACATGGAGCATATTGTGGAAAATCAGCATCTGTCATCTTAATTGGATGTATCATAGAATCCCAGAGTTGTTTGGGTTGGAAGGGACCTTAAAGCTCCTCCAGTTCCAACCCCCTGCCACGGGCAGGGACACCTTCCACTGGAGCAGGTTGCTCCAAGCCCCTGTGTCCAACCTGGCCTTGAACACTGCCAGGGATGGGGCAGCCACAGCTTCTCTGGGAAAAGTCTGTGCCAGCGCCTCAGCACCCTCACAGGGAAGAGCTTCTGCCTCAGAGCTCATCTCAATCTCCCCTCTGGCAGGTTAAAGCCATTCCCCTTGTCCTGTCCCTCCAGGCCCTTGTCCAAAGCCCTTCTCCAGGTTTCCTGTAGCCCCTTTAGGCACTGGAGCTGCTCTACGGTCTCCCAAGAGCCTTAGAGCAGGCTTTGGCAATGGAAAACCTTATTTCATGTATTGTGTTATGTGCTCTTATGACACACCATATTTTCCAGTGTGTACTGTAGCTTACCTGCTTGTATGCTTTGTTTTTCTTTAGTTGCTCAGAAGATCGTTGCAACAAGGAAGAAACAGCAACTTTCAATTGGACCTTGCAAATCTCTACCAAACTCTCCAAGCCACTCGTCTGTGTGTTCTGCCCAGGTTTCTGCTGTACATATCAGCCAGGTACAGACTATAATGAATGCTTGCTTGACAAAATAACTGAGAGATTGCTTTTTATCTCATGTATTTAATGCCAGGGCACTTTTTTCCTACTGGATAAGTAGCTGGCAGTTTTTGGGAAGGGTATCAGTGATCTGTAGTCTGAAGCAATATTAGGTTTTGTTTAATTGGCTTAACTTTGTTTCAGGAAACTGCTGCAGTAAAATAGTTTGGCTTTAAAGCCTTCTTTGATCATACACACTGATTTATGCCCAGCAGCCTGCTGCTCTGAGTAGACCAATTGTTACTATAGTAGGATTTGCTGTGCTGGGTTTTAAAATTACCTCGCTATGGTTTTGGTTCTTTTTCTCATTCAGTTGTGTGCTGAGTGCTAATAGCTGATGTATCTCAGTGGTTAGCATGCTAGAACTGCACATTTGTGAGCACTGTGCGCAGTTGTAATTGCCTGTCTCTGTCATGCTCAATTGAAATGATTCCCCTTTGATGACATAGCAGTATATATCTTGTAGATATTGTGTGTGAAAACAAACTGCTACCTCAATGTATGGCAGGCAAGTGTGGTGGCCTTGATGGTATTTTTGGAGACACAGGGTTAATATGGCAGTTTGCTAACTTGCAGAGTTTTTACCCACATACATTAATACACCTTCCTGTATTTCCCTCGTGATACCCTTCCTCACTGTCTTTATTTCCCAGTGTCAAGTGCTAATCTCTGTGTGCACTCACAGTCAGGATGTGTATAAGCTTTGTCATTTAGCTCCAGGACCTTTGCAGCCAGGCAGATTGTGTTCCCGCTGTGCTCTCATTCAGCAGATGGTTGTGTAGGGCCATCCCTGTGAGCCTTACAGCCTGTGGCCAGAGCTGTGGCCTGGATTCCTGATTGCCACTAGAGCAGTCTAAAATGTCTGATACCCACCAGCTCTGCTGGCATGTTTGTCAGTCTAAACCCAAAAATACGCCAGTAATGTCTTCTAAGGTTACGTTGCAGTCTTGAGCCACCCTTGTGACGTTTTATCTGTGGACCTTTCTCCCACACTGAGAATGTATAATGAACAAGTGTTCTACCTTGGGGAAAAGGTTTTCTTGTCTCTCACCCTGCCCCCCCCCCCCCCCCCCCCCCCAATTTGACATGTTACTCTCTTCTGAAAGCACTCTGTTCAGATTTATACCACCAGATGAAGGCTCTGGTTTTTCTTGTGGTCGTAGTGACTGGTGTCCTTCTGTGCCCTAGTGGAAACTTCCACCACTGGATTAACTCTAAAGATGCAGACACCAGTTTGGTCTTAGTTCTTTGCTGTGAGATGTTCTGCCTTGAGCCAAGTCCGGATGCCAACCTCAGACTGTGACTCTCACTTCTGCTGATCACACCAAAAGGAGATGCTGGAGTTCAGCCCCCCTGTTTCTGAGGTGCATGACTCTTCTGAAGAACCCTGTCACCTTCTGGTGACGTACAACTTCCTCACATGGAAGATGTTCTCCCCTTTCTTGCCATATGTGACATTGAGCAAGTTTCCTCAGCCACTATATCTGACCAGCTCATTGCCACAAGCACTTGGAACTAACCGTCTGTGTGAAATGTTTTTCTTCCAAACAACTTCCTCTGGGCAGTTGTGTGTGTTCACACTTTCGGACTGAGAGGGATTACGCTGCCTGTAGGGGCTATCTGAGACCCAAGCTCTTCAGTGGTGAAAGAGGAAACATGCTGTCACAGAAATGTGGAGAACAAATGGCACCATTTCCAGTGCGGACCTTACTCTTGGATCCAAGAATGACCTGGCTTACTCAGCCAGCAGGCTGAGACCACAGATAAAACAAACAGGATGATTATAGTTTTTCAAGACTTTCTAAGGAGGACAGATGATGCTTTGTACAATCCAAGCTTAGCCGGCTGCATCTCTATGTTCTGCCTTGTCTCCAAGCAGTTGTGGTCACCCTTCTTGTTAATGAAGCTTGTTTGCTGCAGAACATCAAATATCTAGGTTCTTACCAGTCTCCTACCCAAGTTTAGTTTGGAAGCCAAATTCTAGACAAGCAGTTTACCTACAAAGCAAACTTCTTGCTAGTGATAAGGACTGTTTGGGAGAATCAAGACAAGGTAGTTTTTGTGATAAGGATCCTTACAATCTGTTTCAATAAAAATGAAATAATGTTCTTTACTGCCTTTACCAGTTGGCATAATTATCTAAGGAGGCAATTGCAAACCCAGTCAGAGATGTCTGTCTTCTGAGACTGATGTCATGCCTAAAAGTACAGGCCATAAATCTTTTTCATGTCTTACCGCCTTTGTGCTGCACTTAAAGGCAGTATGACCTTATTTAAGGAAAGGAAGCTGAATCCTTATGCTAGACTTAAAAGAACTTTGCAACTGCAATTCCAAGTTTCAGGTGATCTGGGGGAATATTTGCCATCTCTGATCTTGGCTGGAAGACTGGCTGGTGCCTTGCCCTTTAGAGCATCTCTTTTGACGTAATGATGTTTCACTGAAGATTTCCTTCATGAATCAAAAATGTTATCATTCCTGTGCCCTGCCACTTCTGTTCTCCACAGGAGCGAAGGCCTTCGGAAGTAGTGGTTACTTGACAGATTGCTTCAGATAAAGTGACATATTGTTCCTTCTCTGGTTGGATCATCCTGGTGATCTAACTCCTGCAAACTCTTCAGACGGACTCTATAGTCAAGAGTTTAGGTTTTAGAGACAAAAAAAGAGGAACAGAAAAGAAGTGTCACCTTCCCCAGACTACCCTTAGCATACCTTGGGGGACATTCTAAGGCTTAACACCAAGAAGGACTTCTCCACCCAATAGTTTACAGTTTTCAACCAGTGAAAGACTTGTTTATGTGTTTGGATACGTATCCATGCTCATGTCCAATAGTCCAAGGTGGTGAATACCCAGATACCATCCACTTCCAGAAAATGCTCTCAGACTCATGTACTTCTGTTTCCAGAGACCTGTTTCACAGAATGAGATGCTTCCTATTCCAGTGACAAAATCCACTTGTGTTTGCAGTAGGTGCTGCTTCTGTTTTCCTTCTCTTGACTTTCTGTTTATAACACATGTATTTCAGTCAGGGTGAGGGTTTTACTTAGAAACCTTTCATAGCCAGAGCCAATAGCCCTTGGTGCAAGTATATCATATACATATGTTGGCTTTTAGGGCAGCACAGAATGCATGCAAAGAGTTTTGCTCTCAAATCCAAGGATATCATTCATGATTCATGGTGGACAGAACTATTGTATACTGTGCCAACAAGAAGGATGGTGCAATATTGCTTATATTCTGCTAGGAAACAATTCATCTGTCTGATGCATTGAAAAGTACTTGAGTTAACGGCTCACGTTCTGGTTTTAATGTACCCTTCAAGAGATAGACTGAGCTGTTTTGAGAGGGAGCAGTGTTGTTTAGTCTATTGAAGACCTCTTACTAGGTACAGGTGTTTTGGGATAGGTCTTTTTACTTCGACCATCCACAAGAAATGCACACCAGGAGAGTACAGACCAGCCCCTTCTGTATCTAGTGTCCTCCCCATCTCTGTCCCACCTTTGGTTGCCCCTACCCTCAGCCCTTTGGTGATCCTTCTAGGCATGATACGCTTGTAGACCATGCAAAAATCCTTATTTCAAAATAGCACGAGTTGTCCTTACATCACACAACCACACAGGAATTCCTTTTCCCTAAACTCATTCCTGTAATGAAGGAGTTGCTTGTCTTTTCTACCTGACGTAGCAGGAAGGCATTAAGTTATTGATTTCTAAGAGTAGTGCCAATATCCAGCAGTTCCAAAATTATCTTTTCTCTGCCCAGACCCTGCAAGTGGAGATTGCGTTGTTCCAAAACCATAAGGCTGCTCAGGTGGGCGCTATTGTTGGTCCTCAGTACATTCCACCTGAGCTCAAGATGCATCAGAAGTCTGTGTGAAGTAACCCTGTGCCGCGTAACCTGTTGAGTAGTTACCTGGAGCTGTGCCTGTTTACACTGCAGTAAAAACATCTGCAAATCCCATGGCACGACACCTATAGTTGATGTTTGTGTGAAGGGCTTTGGGCCCCTCCTCAGACAAATTGATGATAGAGCACCTCCCATATGAAGACAGGCTGAGAACATTGGGGCTGTTCAGCCTGGAGAAGAGAAGCTGCGTGGAGACCTCAGAGCAGCTTCCAGTGTCTGAAGGGGGTTGCAAGGATGCTGGAGAGGGACTCTTCATCAGGGACTGGAGTGATAGGACAAGGGGTGATGGGTTCAAACTGAAACAGAGGAGGTTCAGGTTAGATCTAAGGCAGAAGCTCTTCCCTGTGAGGGTGCTGAGGCGCTGGCACAGACTTTTCCCAGAGAAGCTGTGGCTGCCCCATCCCTGGCAGTGTTCAAGGCCAGGTTGGACACAGGGGCTTGGAGCAACCTGCTCTAGTGGAAGGGGGCTGGAACTGGGCAAGCTTTTAAGGTCCCTTCCAACCCAAACCAGTCTGTGATTCTGTTCTATGATGTGGAGATTCCAGGTGGGAGTCCCCAGCAGAATTAGCTTACTGGTGGGCTATGGCTTTGAAGGTAAAAATGAAATGATTGTTTACCACTGACTATAATTCCTTGAAAGCTGTCGTCCGTGTCTATTTTCACACTTTGTGTCTTCCCTGGAACTCAGCTCTTTGTTCTGCTGTGAGAAGGGATTAAAATAGCACCATATTTCCATGTCTGCCTGTACCATATGTATTCCACCATGACAGAGAGGGATCTTAGACACCACACTGATACTACCTGAGTAGTGAGTGCTGCTGTGTAAAGTCACCTGCAAAGTCATCATACATGTGGACTGCAAAGAAATACATTTGCTGGTCAGCAGTGTCACTCTCTTGGGACATCTGCATTATACCTGAGAAAGGTATAGAGCTTAACGTGCAATTTACTAACCTGTGCTAGCACACCAGCTTGCTCACTCCTACCTGCTGCAGATATGTGAAGATGCATTATTTATGCTAGCACCATGCCTCCATAAAGTTTTTACTACAACATGATTGTCTAAATACGTAAATTAAACTATTAAAAGCAGAGTGCAGACAGCTTAATGATCCATTATTTTACTATGTATGAGACCTGATTATGGATAAGCACTAAATAGTAGGGTACAATTATTTATACTGGGGGTCATTTGGGATGTAATATTCTGTTGTGCTGTTTTGGGCGCTTGAATAAAGAAGAGACTATATTGCTTAAGCAGCTTTTCCTCCTTTTTCATGTAATTGCAAAATACAAACTAAAGGAGAAGTGAAAACAATATTTGCATTATTGTTTAATAATGCAAACAATTATAACATTGCAACATACACCACAAACCTCTTGTATTCATAGGTTTATTTTTAATAAATCTCTATCATTTATTTAAAATAAGCATATATATATATGTATATATTCCCCTTCATTCGTGTGCAGTACACAAGTACATCTGGAAGTGCATTCTCCAGGACTCCAATGGTAACACCCAGTGCATCTGTTGGTGTACTTTTTCCTCCCTTCTTCATCTTCACAGGACCGCAGTAAGGTGCCTGTGTTAGTTTTTGTTAAGCCCATTGATTCTTTGTTCTTTCTAAGGTCTCTCAAACTTCAAAATCAGACTTTATCTTCTCTTAGATTTTCTGGTTTATAACTCAGTTGTGCCACTGTGTTATTGCAGCCTATTGTCACATCTTTGGCTAATTATATGTTCTTATTGATTTCATTGAGAAGACTTTTCTGAATGCACCAGTTTGTCGTCAGAAGTTTTCTTCGCATTCTCTTGGTGCTTTTTGGTTTGTCTGCTTTCCTCTACCCTGCTGTTACAATCACAGAATCCCAGACTGGTTTGGGTTGGAAGGGACCTTAAATCTCATCCAGTTCCAACCCCTGCCATGGGCAGGGACACCTTCCGCTAGAGCAGGTTGCTCCAAGCCCCTGTGTCCAACCTGGCCTTGAACACTGCCAGGGATGGGGCAGCCACAGCTTCTCTGGGCAACATCCTTACAGGCTTTAATACTTTCATTGGCAGTGACTGCCTTTGAGGTAGCTGCATTCAATGGACCTACTTGGTCCAGGTTGATAGCTTCATCTGAGTTGTTCTTGTCTGGTAACAGCTTAGTATGTTAAATCTGTGTTTGCTGCCATGACCTTGAGGTTTTTTACAGCATCAATCTGTGTGGCAACAAAGCTAGAAGCCTGTATAGATACCCAAGTTATATACATTTCTGTAACTAGTGTATTCGCCATTCACACAAGGTGTGTTTTAGAAATAACATCTCCCTGAAATGAAAGACCTTCAGGGGTTTTGCTATGGGTGCACTGAAGTTCACTGACCATCATCAGGCTCGGTATCTTCCTAGCAGGAAGGAAAAACAAGTTGTACTGTGTATGTCCAGAAGCCAAAGTTCGAGAATGGGCATGCTGCCTTAATGAGGATGGGACAATCTGTCACCCCAGAAAACCAAATGAGGATGTATCTGTGTGAATGGTTGTACTGAGGCTAATAGTTTCCTTCCTTAGAGTCATTAGAGTGACCTCTGTCTTTATTGCCGTGGCTCTGGTTAGAGCAGTGGCTCAAAAATGGCCCTTTCTGCTGACATCTCAGGCATGTCCAAAACTTGAGAGCAGCTCCATGGAAAGACTTGTTTGAGAAGGTAACTTTAAGCTGCGTAATGTCCCAGTGGGTATTCAAGTGCTTATTTCGTTGCTTTTGTCTGCCACAAATTTGACCAGTTTGTCTACAGTCAGGGTTTATATTAGATTCATGTTGGATTACATGTGCTCTAAGGAAGATTGTTCTTCAGATGCACTGCCTTGATACTTATGAACTGAGACAAACATTAATTTCTGTGAATTATAGTTATTGCCACGTGTCCTAAATCCTGTACTTCACTCCAGTGGACTTCTCATTAAGCGCTTGCATACCAATGGCAGGAACCTGATCTCTACAGTCTTAACATGGCAAGGTCCTGAGACTTGGTGCAAGCAACCAACCCGACACAGACCACTTGCCACCTTTTGTTTCCTTCAGCAGTGCATTAAGCTCAGGTGTTACCAAGAATATCTTGTCTGGTTGCATTTGATATTGCTCCTGTCTGTGCAGGCTGTATCTTGGAAGTCATGTCTGAGCTCTTGACAAACCCATTCTCTCTATGGAGGTGTTTCAGAGCAGCCAGATGGTTTTATACCTTTGCTAATTTTTGGCACCCTCAATACGAGTTGGAGCTTGTTGGGTATTGGTAGCCGTGCTTTTCTTCTGTGGAAACCTTGAAGTTTTCCACTTGTAAATCTTTTCTTGAAATAGATGATATTTTTTTTCCAGCCAGTGATTCGATACGGCCTATTTTGAAACCAAAAAAGTTGAAAATCCAGTGGAGTTAGTATGTCTGAAAAGAAATAACTGCCCACAGGACTTCTTTTGGTGTGTCTGTACAAACATTTGGCTTTGGGGACTAGAATATCCGACATGTATGTGGTTTCCTTTAAGAGTTACTCATTCCTGGAGAATAAATCACTTAAAAATCCAGAAGGTGTCTCACGTCAAAAAGTCTAAAATGGTGCTCTAAGATGATGAAAGATGAAAAAGGTAAAATTTTAGGGAATCCTTTATGTGCTCTATGTGGGCGGTAGGCACTTAGGCTAGAAATGTGTTTATTTTAGTTAAAAAAGCTTTTGGTGCATAGTTATCGACTGGATCAGTATTATGGAACAGAACAGAGCACAGAGCTACACCGTTTTATTTTTCAACAGCTTGCGGTTCAAATCCTGCCATCAGCGTCCATCTGAATCTTCTTGCCTTGTTCCTCTCCTTTCTGTAGAGCAGGCTGCTTCTAAGTGTTTTGAGGCATACCCCTGTTGCGATCTTTCATTTCTCCACCACCTTCATCACTTAGTGTCACCTCCTTGGGCGAACCTTGCAGCTGCGTAGTTTAATCCTAAATGTGCTCCGCGCCTTTTCCCATTAATGGTTGCTTCCTTAGATTTCCTTCTCCCTCATTTTCCCCACCCCAGTTTGGTTCAGTCATGGCAGAGAACACCAAGTTCTCACTATTCTAGTCTGAAAGCTGTTCTTTAACACCAGCATCTCTGGTTCCTAATGCTGTTTTACAGTAGTAAAACATGAGTTTCCAGATGTTCTCCTCCTATCCCTTCTTTTGTGAGCCAACTTTTTAAGGCTTCCACATCACCCTCCTCATCTCTGACATGGCCAGTGGGTCAAGTACTCATTTTCAAAGTGTTTGGCTGTTTGAACTTCAGCAAACATCTGGCAGTCACTTTGAGGCTCCCAGGTATGTGTTTTGGCATGACTTTTTCATGCAAGAGTCTTTCCTGTGTTGGTTTGGAGAGGGAGTCTCTGACTTCCACATGCTCAGTGTGTCTTTCTGCAGGCCGTTCTCTGTTAGGCCACAAGAAAGGAACTTTCTCCATCAAAAAGGTCATTTGTTGTATTGTCACTCCTATTTTGTCACACGGAAATGGGCTGAGGAACACGTGGTTGTTTACAGAGAAACATTGCTTTCAGATATGGTGTTCTCTTATTTCCATCAGTATTGGTTGGCCCTTTTCTCATACCTCTTCCTTTTACCCTTTTCTTCTTGAATTTAGAAGTAAAAAAAAAAAGGCAATTTGGCAAAGCTGGAAGATCAGAAGAGGACTTGAAATCATTGAAAAGAGACTTCAACTGGACAAAGGGTTGTTTCTTACTTAGTTCTCCTTTAGAGGTTTCATCTTGGCTGCTTGCAACTTGAGATTCTGGTCCGTACACTGACTTCCAAGGTGTGTGTGAGAAGTCCTGTCATACAGCTGGTGCCTCCCCTGTATGGCAGCTTTGTGCACATGCAGGACCAGTCAGTGGTGTAGGAGCGGTGATGAAGAGTAGGCATTGGAGTGCTTTTCCTTTTGATCAACTTTACCCACAGAATTCCTACCTACAGCAATTAAGATGAGACCAAGTAACAGGTTAAGTGTCACGGGAGAATCCTCCTCAGGCATCCTGGAAATACCCTCTTACCTTCTTTCCTCACTTCTTTTAGGAAAGTGGCTACTCTAAAGCTGTTCTTTCACCCTTTTGTGTGCATTACAGACCTTTATTCTGCCCCCTCCCTAAGTTATGTGGGGGTTGTTGTCCAGATCCTTTACCCACTGCTGCTCTTCTGGTGAGCTTTTCACCAACAGCATGAAGAATTTTCCTCCTTTGCCCAGCACCAGTCGCCCATCAGCATGTACATTATATCATAGAATCATAGAATCCCAGCCTGGTTTGTGTTGGAAGGGACCTTAAAGCTCCTCCAGTTCCAACCGCTGCCATGGGCAGGGACACCTTCCACTAGAGCAGGTTGCTCCAAGCCTGTGTCCAACCTGGCCTTGAACACTGCCAGGGATGGGGCAGCCACAGCTTCTCTGGGCACCCTGTGCCAGCGCCTCAGCACCCTCACAGGGAACAACTTCTGCCTTAGATCTAGCCTGAACTTTCCCTGTTTGAACCCATCACCCCTTGTGCTTTCACTACCCCTGTATCCTCAAAGGGTATACTTGTATCCATAGGGAAAAAAACCCAAACCTCTAGTTTTGTCCTTCCAGACACTTCCACATTCTTTTTAGTGATGTTTTTAGTACTTATATATGTTATGTGTAGTAATAATTAAATACAACAAAAAAGTGTCTTTGTTCTTCATCACCTTTTGGTTCTTTCCATTCTGTCCAGTCTCCCCTCACCTTCCACCTATTAGTGACTTGCTACTTCAGTTCATTAATTGTTTTATGGGCTAAGTGTTTTATTTCTTTCAGACTATGATGTAACTTTACAGTTTTGGCTACTTGGAATAAATTGGAATGCCTTCCTTTAAAGCTTTGGATCTCTGTACCAATGGCTTCAGCAAATGTGTTGGGAGCCATCTTTCCCTGTAGTCGCCATTTTACAACATTGAATTAACTTCAGTGAATGGGTGTCTCCAGACTAGGATCAAGTCCAGCTGTGCAGTTCTATAGCACTAAATACTTTTTTCTTAGGTTTGAGGCAGAATTTGGGATTTGAAAGTAGAAAAGCAGCATTTACAGACTTTCCCCAGTGTTTTGCTTACTCATACACTAATAAACCAAATGAAAGGGTTTCTATCCAGCTAGGTTATATTGTGTAGAACGAAAGTGTACATTCCATAGCAACAGAACTAGCTGTGTTTTCAAAAAGTAATGGCAAGGAAAATATTGAAAGGGCTTAAAATAGGAATGTGTGGAAAAGTGGTGATAGGGCAGTCCCACTGCGCTCCTGAGCCTAGGCTGCTGTTCTGTGCATCAGGACTAAGTAAGGTACATCTGGGGATTGTAATTTCTTGAAAGCAGTGTATCACTGTTTAAAACTAACTTTAATCCTTGCAGACCAGTAATGGAGGAGGGAGTTTAAGTGATTATTCCTCCTCTGTCCCATCAACTCCAAGCACCAGCCAGAAGGAGCTACGGATTGATGTTCCTCCCACTGCCAACACACCAACTCCTGTCCGTAAACAGTCCAAGCGCCGGTCCAACCTCTTCACGGTGAGTGAGCCAAGGAAGAGACTGTTGCTGTATTATACATAGTGCTCTGTGGTGGTGGCCTGAACTTCAACCCTGTGGAGTTGAGGTGGTCTAATCCAGAGAGGAGTGTTGGGATGGATCTGTAGGCTCAAAAGCATCTCAGAATTACCATGGGGTGGTTCTGTTTGAGAACTTGAACAGGAACAAACTAAAATGAAGTTATCCTATTGGGAATTGCAGTAAAACAAGCAAATCAACAGTTGAGTTCTGAAGCCTTTGTCTGGCTTTAATTCTCAGACCTGTCTAGATTTCCTGGTTTGGCAGTAATCAAAGACCTCTGCTCCCCAGTCCTGCCCTTAGACTGCATAATGCTGCAGACTCAGAGCTCCCTTGTGAGGTCTCCTGTGTTTGTAGAGAAGTCTCCAGGTTTACCATGGGAATACCATGCTGTCCCACAAAATAAATACCCCGTGCTATTTTTATTACTCTACGGTGTCAACTCACTTTTATTTTCCAGGGGTAAGAGAAATGATGGAGATTTTTTCTTCCCAAACCATCTGTTTTGTTTCATTCAGAGGCAGAAAAAATGTACAAAATAGGAAGCTTGACTGGCCCAATACAATAAGCCTTTGTTATGCATAAGTAGTTTGGGAGATGATAATGAAGCCTTGAGTGATGATTTCCTCAGTTTAGCAGTCTTGCTGAAAGCCTTGGGATTGTATCACGTGTGTAACTGGGGTTTTGTAAGCAGGTTTTTGACACTTCACATGTTTTATAGCAAACACAGAATCCCTGTGGGCTCACGTGAAGTCCTATGGTGATTGTAGCTACGTGTTGGTTGCGTTCAGAAAGCCACAGCCTCCTTGTCATCATAAAGAGTTTATGGGTTTTTATTCCAAAGGTGATGTCACGTTTGCTTCCCAGAGCTAGCTTGCTCGTTGGTTGTATCCAGGGAACCACAGACAAAACCAGGAAAACCATTTCCTTGTACTCTAAACAAAATCTGACCTCTCAGCCTTCAGCAGGGAGAAAGTTTTGTCCTCATTTTGGAGTGCTCAGTGACACAGCACGGAGTCCCAATGATCCCATTTCATGTGTCCGTCCCCACAGTGATATTTTGATTTCAAATGAGATCTTTTAAACTCCTACAGAGGAATGCAAACCACACGTTTGTCTCTAGGTGCGAATGTCTAGATGCAAACCAATAAAAGAGGCAAAAATGAGCAGCGTGTGGGAAAGTATCCCATTTTGACACTACTATTTTATAGCTATCACGTGGATTTCCTGCTGTTGGTGAGAATACTTGCTGCTGATGGGGCATACTCAGGAGTTAACAACCCCACTAGATGTCAGTGTCAGCCCAGAAACTGCCAGCAGAGTCCTACCTCTGGAAATCCAGCCGAGATGCTTCAGCATCCGGCAAAAGCATTCGCCGACCGAGCCTGGTCTGAAGGATGTGTATAATGCTCCAAGGGCTGTATGGATGTTGTTGACCTTTGGGAAACAGGGGATGTTTTACATTGGAGTAAGTGTAAATTTGAGAAAGTGAACGGAGAAAAAAATGCACCCATCTACAGCAAAGGTTTGAGAAGATGATGAACTCGGCTGCATTTGCTATAAACAAATAGACTAAAGCTGTGGTTTCTGATAATTAACAGCACAGTGAGAAACAAATTTACTGCAATGGGAGCGTGTTGATCGTTGTCCTAATGTCTCATAACCAGGGGGAAATTGGGGGGAAATAAGTCCTATGGAAAAAGATACGGTAATTGGACTTTTCAAAATTAGTTCTGTCTTTTAAGACCTGGGCATATTGAATGCTGTGTAATGACTTGCCCTGTAATCCACGTCCTGACGTAGTTGGCACTTTCCCTGCTGTACCCCAGGTTTCATGCCGTATCAGCCAAGTTATAACCTGGAATCCTTTAACTGAATAAAGAGAGGACCAGCATTTTCTGTCTAGCTATGAACAGAGTGTGTCATCAAAATATTTTAGTGTTTAGCTCTGGGTTTCTTGCTGTGCTTCTTTCCTAGCCTGTTACTTACGCCTTTATCGCTTCCAGAAGCAAATTTATTTCTGCTTAATTGCAAATTACACCTTGTGATCTAGCATAGGTAATAGCTTTAGTTTCCTACATGAAGATCTTTCAGTGTTGGAAGAAAATTGGCTTAAGTAGAAAACAGATCCAATTTTTTTTTAAATCGATTACAGCTTTAGAGTGGGAATAGGCTTGAGAATTTGCAGCATGTTCATGTTTAAGTGTGTTAAATGCAGTATCTGATCCTTCTGACTTTGAATATCAATATTTGCTGTAGAGCTATTGATGCAATAGCTGACTTTGTAGTTAGGTGATAAAATAGATCAAATGTTAGCAGAAGGGTCAATGTCTTCTGTTTTGTGCAGTGTAGTAACAGGGACAACTAAATAATGGTGTATAGCACAGGGGAGATGTCCACTTCAGCAACGAACTGATTGTAACTCTGTGAGCAGTCCAGTGTGGGGTGAATGAACTTGTGGTAGAGTTAAGCGCATCTCCTTTCCCATATTCAATATTACCTGTCTTACATCAGTGTGCAATGTAAGCATGACTTATAAAGAAGTTTAAATGAACTCTCTATCTCAGTTTCCACTAGTGGAGATTGGTTTCCTCACCTCTGGGGCTCTCAGGACTGGATTCTGTATCCCTCTGGGACTAAATCTTATTTCCCAGACCTAACTTGGGTAAGGTTTTATATTTTCAGTCTGTGTATGACTTCTAGTGCAAAGGGGAAAGGAGTCAAATTATATTCATGCAGTTGTTTGGATTTTTTTGGACTTGCTTGCTTGAATGAAGTTTTAAATAAAACTACTTAATGTATGGACATGACATCAGAAAAAGTCCTAGCAAATGTTGGTCCTGTATGGTTTAGAGTCTATTTTATTACGTGCTATAAGATGTAAGATGCATGTGTGTGTCATAGGTACAGAAGCATAAAAGATCAGAATGTATCTCTATTTAAGTGCACAATTTATCTTTGTAAATAGTGGAACCAGCTAAGAGTCTCCCCTTGGAAATGTTATGTGTTCTGTGATTGCAAGCAGCTAGAACAGAACTTGCCTAACAGAAATTCCTACACTTCTCTACTTTTGGCATTTGACAATGGTTTGCATATAGGTATTTCCCTTCGAGATGCAGTGGCTTATTTCCAGATGCTGTTACTTGTATGGAATGGAAGACGTGATGATTTAAAACTAAACATGAAGAAGAGTGCGTACATCTCAAGCTTGTTTTTCAGAGGCAGGATCCTTTCTGGTAAAAAGCCAAATAGAAAAAAAGAAACATTCAGGTTGACAACTTCCCTCCCAAGGATTTGGTACCTTCAGTGAGTTTCTTTAAGATGTCACTGACGGGCACTTTGCGCCATTGAAGCATTGTTTTACCTCTTATTATTGGGAAGTGGCACTTTCAGATTCAGAAATCTGGCTTGAAGGACGAGGAACAATAGTTATCCTGAACATTGGATTTCACCCCTCCCACTTGTTTTGCTTTCTTTCATTTATTCTTTGTTTAATTCCCTGGCACGTCATTCCATAGCCCCGAACCATAGTAACTAGTGATAGGAGCCTGTTCCCGGCGGAGCGGGGAAAGCAGCACGGGATCCCTGCTGGGTAAATGTGTTGCTTAGAATGGTGCTTCTTAAAGTCCTCCTTCATGGGTTTTCTCCCTCCCCTTCCCTCCTCTCATGCCCAAAGGCAACTGCTTTGGGGATTTTTTTTTCTTCCTTCCACCCCTTCGTATAATATGGCAAATGGGTATTAGTTATCCCCAGTCCTCACTGTTCTCCTGATTTCAGTCTTTCAAACCTCTCTTTCTGCTGAATATGAAAAGCAGGGTCTTGTATCTCCCTGGTTTTCATTAACTTCCCATTGTGGTACTGGACATCACAAATGTATTCCTTTCATATATCATCTCTGATTTGAAAAGCACATGAAAATGTTTTCCCATTTTCAATATTGTGTGAGTAATGTTCCTATTGAAAAGTAATGGAGTGAAGTTGTCACTTGTCAGTTCAGTTATTAAGGAGGATGACTCTCGGGTCTTCTTTTTGTAATAAAATAAATCTGTCAAAATCATTATGCTCGTGCGTTCTTTCACAATATCAGACCGGAATCTGAATCGCACCTAACATTCCCGTCTAACTTTATAGATGAAGTAAGCACCGTGACCTTATTCCTAGGGCAATTCTAGCGTTATAGATAGCCAAGATCAGGCAATTCAAGTTTTAAACATTGGTTACATTTTCCTCATGCTGATTTTTCTTCATTGTGTTCAGATAACTTTTTGTCAGCATCAGTCACTCCCTTTTCTTGCAATTCCAACTTTCTAACCATCCAAAAGTAGACAAAAATAACAAAGTTTGTATGATCAAAAACAGCATCATAAAATCGCATTTCTAAAACCCACACAGATGCAAGTTAAATGTATGCGCTTATGTATCTCACCTTTTTTAATGAGAAGCTGGAACCTTCGTTCCTCTTTGAAGCTATGATTGGGAACTTCAGAAACATGTCCTCTGATCTGCTGGATCTTCAGGCAGCGAGAACTGTTTAAACCCAGACGCCATTTCAAACTAGCGCATGGTTGAACATGACAGGCAGATTTCAGCATTCACTTGTGTACTTCTGTAGGTTCTAACTCGTGGCCTTTGGGACTGTATTTATGTGTCAAAATACTTCTTTTTTTTTTTTTTTAATTGCTTTAAAAAAAAGGGGGGGGGGAAGTGTCCTCTATGAATTGCTACATTTAATGGAGCATAAACTTTCTTTTTGCTCTGCAGTCTCGGAAAGGGAGTGACCCAGACAAAGAGAAGAAGGTCCTGGAGAGCAGAACAGATAGCATTGGAAGCGGTCGCGCAATCCCAATTAAACAGGTAATGCCGAAATACTTCTTTTTTATTTCCTCTTTATTTTTTTTCCCCCTGCTTTCCATAGTTGGAGACACACCTCGGGTCTTAAACACTCTGATGGCGGCCCGTGCGCCAAGACGTGTTTGATGTGCTCCGGTGATGAATGTGGAAGTCACTCACTTGACATCAATTAGGAGAGGTTCCTATGTGTATTAAAATAGGATCATTAGAATAAGAAGAGGGAAAATGTGACAACAGGCCTAATGAAGTGCAGTCTGCCGGCCTGCATATGGAGCGGGTTTCTAGGCTGTGCTGGCTTCAAAGCGGCCTTTGTAGAGGGGGCTTTGATTGGGCCGTGTGCTGCCAGTCGGCAGGGTAAATCAGATCGCTCTACAAGAGCCCCTTGTGATCGCAGAAATAGCCTGATGTGGCCCTAATTTGCTACTGCAGACGGACATCTGAACACAGTTTCAGGCTGGTTTGTAACAACGAGGCAATTAGTTGTGATAATCAGAGCCGGTGTGTCAGCTGTGCGCTCTTGTTTGTAATTTGCTAATGAAGGAATTGTAACTTTGATTAGGTTCAGTTTCATTTAGACCTTATTATATAAGAGAACGTTTACAGCTGTAATGTGTGGCCTTAATTAAACTTCCTCATTACACAACAGGACTTGAATTCAAGGATTTGTTTTGGTCTGCTTTACTAGCCTGGATGCACTTTCATTAGCCCAGAAACTCAATGCTAAATTGGAGTTGCGAACACTCCTTTGAAAGGCAAAAGCAATGCTGGCATCTGACGTGAAGGATTGGGGTGAATGAGATCATTTTCTTTCTCAAATCAGATTACACTGAAATCACACGGTTTAGAACAGCACACTAAGCGTTTGTGTAGGATGCTTCACAAATAGCTTCTGTGACAGTGTTTGCAAGTATTTACTTTCATGTGAGTTACTTTGCTGGAGACAGCAAAAGTGCTGAGGGACAGGAGCTTATTTTCTTCTCATGTGATTGTTTCCCATTTCTTTTGGTGGCTTTCTTACTCTTCAGAGGGTCATTTGCCTCTTCTTCGGTCCATGCTTCATCTCTCCAGGTAGCCCTCGGCCTCCTATTCAGGGGTGGATTTGTGTGTTTTGGGGTTTTATTTCTTTTGGGGGGTGCAGGCCCTAAGTGCAGGAGAGACCTGTTTGCAGTGATTTCCTTATTAAAGGCAGTTAAAAAGACCTTTAGGGACCATCAGGCAGCAAAAGTGCTGTCATGCCTCTGAATCTCTAGTAGGCAAATTTTAATCAAACACACAGCAATTGAGCAGAGCAGTTTGAAAGCAGAACAGCTCAGTATTTGGCTCTGCATTCAGAGGAGGAGATTCCAGGCATTTAAAACAGGCTACAGTTTTTTTTCCACAGCTTTTGTATGGTATGAGATGGGTTAGACCGGCTGGAACTCTTTTGGGTAATGGTAATTAAACAAAAGTGTCTGTGAATGCAGCTGAGAATGAAAAACTGAGGATTACACTTGTCAATATTTATTCAAGGCATCCATGCTGTTCTTTTCTGAAATGCTGTTGTATGAAATTAATCTGATTAAATATGCACTTGGTGGAAGAGTATTGTAAGAGAAGCATTTTAAGTGTGATTGCACTATACCACGTTGTAATGAAATACTCTTTCCAATCTCTTGAATGTCTGTATTGAAAAATTCCCCCTGCAGCCCCTACTTGCTGGAGTTCTTGTTTTTATTCCCAATTATGGTGATTGCATTTTGTCACATACAAGGAATTAGCAGCAAATATTTGAGCAGGTCTGAGGTCAGCAGATACATCCTATTCGTCAAGACTTTGAAAGGTGCTAGGAGAGGGGAGGGTGAATGGTGTGCAGTGCCGTAGCACGGCTGCTCTCAGTGGTGTTTCACATCGTACTTATACGTCAAGAGAAAGGATTTTGGAGTTCACAGGTTTTCTACCTTGTAGACACTCTTCAGGGAGACCTTAGAGCAGCTCCAGTACATAAAGGGACTGCAAGAAACCCGGAGAGGGGCTTTGGATGAGGGCCTGCAGGCACAGGCCAAGGGGGAATGGCTTTAACCTGCCAGAGGGGAGATTGAGATGAGATCTTTTATGTGTTAACTGTGAAAAGGAACTTTTTGACCTAAAAAATGTAGGATGTTACTGTGCTTCTTACAGTGAGAAGCCCCTTCCATCATGAGATGTTTCTGTGACAGATGGCCAGGGAATCACAGAATTGGTCAGGTTGGAAAAAACCTTTAAGATCATCAAGTCCCGTTGTAAACCTACACTTGCCCAGTCCACCACTAAACTGTGTCCCTAAGTGCACATCTACATGTCTTTAAAATACTTCCAGGGATGGTGACTCCACCACTGCCCTGGGCAGCCTGTTCCAATGCCTGAGCACCCTTTCAGTGAATAAATATTTCCTAATATCCAGTCTAAACCTCCCCTGGTGTAGACTGAAGCCATTCTCCCTTGTCCTATCACGTTTTACTTGGGGCGCTTGGGAATGAAAAGAGAAACCTGGTTTCAGGAAGTTGGATGCAGGCTGTAGAATCATAGAATCATAGAATAGTTAGGGTTGGAAAGGACCTTAAGATCATGTAGTTCCAACCCCCTGCCATGGGCAGGGACACCTCGTGCTAAACCATGTCACCTAAGACTCCATCCAGCCTGGCCTTGAACGCTGCCAGGGATGGAGCATTCAGAACTTCCTTGGGCAACCCATTCCAGCGCCTCACCACCCTCACAGGGAAAAACTTCTTCCTTTTATCTAACCTGAACTTCCCCTGTTTCGGTTTGAACCCATCACCCCTTGTCCTATCGCTATAGTCCCTCTCTGGCATCACGATACCATTAAAAGATTCTTCCTTTTTGTCTTCCTGTCACCACATTTTCCAGTGCTTGTCCTCCTATTAGCCTGGAAGTCACTTCACTGCCCTACCCCATGCTACTGGAGTAACCTCCAGTTGTGCTAAACGTCCTCTGACTTTTTCAAGCTGCTGTTGAGCAAAATGCATTTGCCAGCTTCCTGCACACACTCTTGTGTTATGTCTTTGGCACATTTTCATAAGCATGGAGTGACGAGGCCTATTTACTATCTGTTATGTCAGTACATTGTTTTATTCTCTGTGGGTTCTTACTCCATGTGCCTGCAGCAATACTTTATAAGGGCTGCTGGCAAGTGTGTGCTGCTGGTGCAAGACAGAAGTCCAGGCTCATACTTGTAGATAAGTGCTTCAGTTGTGTTGGTTGAGCTTATGAGCAGATTTACACTACCCACTCCCCTGAAAAAACCCCAAACAAACCATAAGTTATGGTTGAAGCTCAAATACAGTGGATTTTGTGTTCTCAGTTGAAAACCATGTCATTGCAAAATAGCAACCCAAACCACTCTGTGATTGTGTGAAATAGGTAAAACTGTGAAATGGCGTATTTCCTTCCAAGGACGCACCTTGCTCCTTCAGAGGTATATCCATAACACAAAGCAATCTGGTCAAAAAGAGTTAATGTTCTTATTCTTTCTGTCCTTTCGAAATGTTAAAAATCACTTTTCACTGCAGTGCTAAATACAGTTTTATTGGGCTAGGCCGTATAAAACAGTTCTGACAAACCTTCGTGCTCCCAGCAGAAACCCAAAATGTAGGCAGGGAAAATCAGGCATGTTTTAAAAATCTGACTGCTAACTTCTGCCAAAATACTGTTCAGGTGAGTGGAATTTTGGGAAGGGCAGTTTTCCAGGGAGGTACAAACACCTTATGCATGCACAGTGGTATCAGCACACCTGAAATCACAGAATCCCAGACTGGTTTGTGTTGGAAGGGACCTTAAAGCTCCTCCAGTTCCAACCCCTGCCACGGGCAGGGACACCTTCCACTAGAGCAGGTTGCTCCAAGCCCCTGTGTCCAACCTGGCCTTGAACACTGCCAGGGATGGGGCAGCCACAGCTTCTCTGGGAAAAGTCTGTGCCAGCGCCTCAGCACCCTCACAGGGAAGAGCTTCTGCCTCAGAGCTCATCTCAATTTCCCCTCTGGCAGGTTAAAGCCATTCCCCTTGTCCTGTCCCTACAGGCCCTTGTCCAAAGCTCTTCTCCAGGTTCCTTGTAGGCCCACGGCACTTTTAGCATCCTCTTTAGGTCTGCAAATGCAATAATTAAAAAAAAAAAAAAAGAAAAAAAGCCTCACTTGCTATTTAAATACCTTCTCCTGATCAAATAAAGACAGAAAATGTCTGGGACAGTGTTAGCCCAAAGTTAAAATTAATAGAAAGTTTTGTACTTCTGAGAAAGAGGCACTTAAACTAAAAATATTGAAGCTGTCTCCTTTAGCATTGCTAATACTATCCTTAAAGCCATCTTAGAAGGAATGGCTTAGTCTGGAGTATCCTCTGTTCAAAACCACTTCCTCTGAACATGAAGACTTGCTCCTGATAGCCTCAGTATTTTGCAGCATGCATTAGGCTGTACAGTTTAGGGTGATGTGGTTTCATGGAGGGGTTAGGGGTTGTAGCGGTTGGGGAAGATGACTTTGTTTGCTGCACTCTTGCCAAAGCTTTATCAGTAGGGCATATTCAAATTAAGAAAAGCACAACAAGAAAAATAAAAGCAAGAAGCTCGGCTCAGCGGTGAGGGGGCTTGTCATGTATTAATTTTTCATTGCTGTGGAGAATTGTACATACATAATCACTTGATTGCAGTGGGAGTTAGTGAGCTCCTATGGTGTCATTTGCATAAATCTTGTTAAGTCAATGGCAGTTAATGAAGTACAAATGAGCCTGGAGAAGGTGACATGCAAATCATGGGTGGCAGATGGGAGGTCTGGGGTTGGGGTGGCAGCTGTGTGCTCGCTCTTTTATTATTTATTTTCTTCTACTCTTCTCTCCCCATCCTCCCCCTGTTAGAGTGTAAATAAATACGTAAGAGCTGGCCTTGACTTTCAGCTTTCAGACCACCTTCTATTTGCCATTTGCACTCCATCACAGATGCTCGTGTGATGATATAGCCCAACTCTATAACCTTGACTCTTCCTTTACCAACAACTGGTCAAAATAGATTGTGCCAGGTTGCCTCAGCCCCCTTGGCTTACTCCAGGAGATGCCGCACCTCTTGCGGCCCCAAATTCCTGCATCCTTTAGGAATAGCAAACTGGATTGAAAAGAAATGTTCTCCTGGTTAATGTTGCACGGATGACTTAGTGAAAAACTTGCCATCCATGACTTGTAAAGGTGAACTTCAGAATCCTTTCGCCTTTCTCCAATTGCAGAGGGCTGTATTAATGAAGAAAGTCAAATGTCTTACTTGGGCTTTACTTTGAGGTGGCATTTCAGATGGCTTTCTTTGCCTACCAGCTTGGCGTATTTAAGTACATTCAAGTAATCTTAATGAAATTAGGTATTTTTATATTTGTTTTTTCTACTCAGAACTAAAAATGGCAAATGTTTTAGGTCAAGGCTAAGTTTGAGGCTTGTCAGCAAAGGGTTTTGTGCATCCCTGAGACTTCCTTGTTAACTTCTTATGTTTCTAGCCTAGCTACTGCACTGTCAGTTTTCCATCCTTTCCTAAGTGCTCCAGCCTTAGAATAACTGAAGCAATTTGTCCAAAATGATCCTATTCAGGGAAAAATCTTTTTTAGGCTGTTTTGAAGATGTACTTCAGAAAGCCAAAATCCAAACTTTTTATTTCATTCAGGTTTTTGCTAGTGAACTCTTCATACGTTGACTGAGCTCTGCTCTGTGGCAAGAGCCTCTGGGAAACTGGGAATTGCTTTATTTCTCAATGATTTTTTTTTTCCATCCTGTTCTCACCTGCATGCTCTGAGATTGCCCATAGCTGCATGGCAGCCCCTGGCCTGAAACCGGAAAGAATTTCAATGTAGTTTATGTCAAACTTTGGTTTTATTAGACTTAGTCTTAGCAGTCACTCGTGATATACGTGTCTGGGGAGAGACTTTGCTAGAAAACTCGAGCAGCATCCCCCTTGCAGCCTGCCAAACAAATGCTTTGCAATGGCAGTCTGTGCTGTGAAGGGCGAGAAGAGCTGAGAGGTAAGGCAGGATCTTCTGGTACCAACCATTTTCCTTCCTTCCTTCTGCACATACAATCTTAGACTATCCATTTGCATTTCTTCCCTTAGTTCTGATCACTACATTTCCAGAGTTCGTCGAATCATAGGATCCTAGAACGGTCTGAGTTGGAAGGGACCTTAAAGATCATCTACCACAGGCAGGGACACCTTCCACTAGAGCAGGTTGCTCCAAGCCCCTGTGTCCAACCTGGCCTTGAACACTGCCAGGGATGGGGCAGCCACAGCTTCTCTGGGCACCCTGTGCCAGCACCTCACCACCCTCATACTGACGAATTTATTCCTAATTTCTAATCTAAGTCTTCCCTTTACTAGTTTAAATCCATTCCCGCTTGTCCTGTCACTATATGCCCTTGTAAAAAGTCCCTCTCCAAGTTGTCTTCTTGCAGCCTTTTAGCCCACATAGTTGGGACTGTAATTATCAATCTTCACTGCTTGATTTCCAAAAGAGGGGGTTTGTAGCTTAATTTGGATTTTAATGGACTTTGCTCCATTATCTTTCTGACATTCTGTGTGCCTACTGCTCTGTGCCACTTGGCTGCCGCCTTCTCTTCAGTTCCCTACTGGTGCAGGTCAGACCTGTCTCTCCTTGACTAGTGCTTTTTTTCTTCCTAACCTCCTTGTCTTTTGTTAATCCTTAGCTCTGATTAGTTTATGTGTGCAGGATTGGTTACACATTTCTTGTGTGGAATGACACACAAACATTAGGTTATCTTGGTCCTTCCCATTGAACCAGAAGGAACATTGTACCTGAAATGTATTTTCCCCTAACATACCCAGGGCTGTCTGTACAGCTGTTAGAGCATTGCAGCAAGTATGGCACTGTCTTGGAAATGGGTTTTGAGAAGTGATTGTCTGCCACGTCTAGTCAGTCAAAGTGATGTCCTTAGTCATCCTTGGTGGCAGAAGAGCACTGGAATGCTTCAGGCAAGTGTCAGAGCTGAGACCCGCCATAGTCATAAACAATAAATGCTTTTTGCAGCAGGCTTCCTGAATGTAAATGTTTACTTTGAGTCTACTAAAAGAGAAAACAAATAGGCAACCATCCTACCATCTATTCTTGCTTGATTCATCTGACTTGACAGGGTGAAAACAAATGATAGAGGAAGAGCAGGATGGATACATGATGCTACAACTAGTGCATTAGTAGGCTCTGTGACCCATTGCTGAGTGCTAGGACTTATCCTATGGCTTCTGGGCACAGGTTGCCCAGAGGAGCTGTGGCTGCCCCATCCCTGGCAGTGTTCAAGGCCAGGTTGGACAGGACTTGGAACAACCTGCTCTAGTAGAAGGTGCCTGGGGAAGGTTTACTGACAAAGAGACCCAGAGCACTGTGCTGCTGCTTCTGCTCTATCTTCTATACCAAAGCATTCACCAAAATGCTACTACTTTGATTTTTATTTATTGATGCTCATGTGGCCACCTAGATAGCTGTTTGCAAGCCAGTATTGGTGTCTCCAGAGAGTGGCTTTCCAAAACTCAGGAATGATGTGATTTATAGGAACTGGCAGATGACATAGTTTTTATTTATCTCTATTTAGCGTGAGGTGTAATTTCCTCTGTCACACTTCTGCCTAATCACAGTAATCAGTATCCAGATCTGCTTGTACAAACACGAGGGTAGGGTTTTTAGCCAAATACTCTTAGTGCTGAAATCTTCTGTGTAATTCCTCTGCAATTGTTTATAATCAGAACATACATATTTTGCTGTGGCTTTAATTAGCTGATTACTAGTTATAAAATGTTTTGTGCTCGCTGTGGTTCTGTAAATTGTTAACTGGTAGCTACCAGTATAATTAAATATTCCAGAGCACTTCACTGTGGTTGCATTGAACTGTGAAGAAATAATGTTATATAGCCAATCAAAAAGAGATACTTGTAAACTCATTTGAAGCGTCAGAGTGTGTTAGGACTATCATGGTGATGCTTATTGCAGGAGAAATTAAAGATACAGTTTTGTGCTAAGAGGCAATACAGAAATTAGTTCCTGAATTAGTTGTTAATTGATTTGGTAATTCCCTGGGGTCTGCATGCTCTTTTTTTCCTTTTTCGTTGTTGCATTCAGTTAACAGTGACTATTCCCAGTGCACTTGAAATATTTTTTCCAATTAGATCAAATGTGCCCTTACATCAGAGGAATGGCAATAGCTCTATGTGCCTGCTTGGAATAATGTTTAATTTGACTGTGGAAGTTGGTTTTGTGTGTTTTGTCTGTGATTATATTCAGATGCTGTCCCAAGAAAAGCACTAGTCTTAAGTATTCGGAATAAAATGGCGTTAAAAAGTTCCTGGATTTAATTGACTTTTTGCAGTTTCAGGAAGCTTACTTGATTTTATACTTCTCTGAGCAGTGCCTAAAGGGGCTACAAGAAAGCTGGAGAGAGGGGCTTTGGACAAGGGCCAGTAGGGACAGGACAAGGGGGGAATGGCTTTAACCTGCAAGAGGGGAGATTGAGATGAGCTCTGAGGCAGAAGCTCTTCCCTGTGAGGGTGCTGAGGCGCTGGCACAGGGTGCCCAGAGAAGCTGGAGGACTGAAGCCTTCAGGAAGCAAACTGATCAGCCTCTCCTGTGAAGCTTTGGAGAATTTAATACACTTGGGGTGTTCTCATCCTGTTCTATGTGCTGGAGTATTGCAAATCCTGGAGTGCACGTTGAAATCAAGAACAGAACATGTTGAAGAAGTGTCAGAACACTTTGGGGTGGAGGAGGAGGGAATGATCGAGAGCAATGTAGATATAAAAGAGAACATCAATAAAGAAAGCCATAATATGATTTTAAAAACTTTATTAGAATTTTCCAGTGCTGAAATGGTGTAATATATCAAGGTGGCATCTCAATGTGACGTGCAGAGATTGACAGCGATGAGGTCACTAAGGTATCTGCACTGTTACCTTTAGGCCCTGGGCCAAAAGCCTTTAACTCAAGGTGGTTGTGTCTAGATAGGTCTTTAGTAGTTGCATCTAGCAAATGCCTTCAAGAGGTGTTATTTTTATTTGAGCCATCTACAACTGCCCAGATAATAAAAAAAGAAAACCTCTACAGCATCACTCAGTGTCTTATTGAGGGCATGATTTTATAACTGAGAGTGGAAATCGTAGGATTGCAGAATGGTTTGGGTTGAAAAGGACCTTAAAGCTCATCTAGTTCGGGCAGGGACACCTTCCACTAGAGCAGGTTGCTCCAAGCCCCTGTGTCCAACCTGGCCTTGAACACTGCCAGGGATGGGGCAGCCACAGCTTCTCTGGGAAAAGTCTGTGCCAGCGCCTCAGCACCCTCACAGGGAAGAGCTTCTGCCTCAGAGCTCATCTCAGTCTCCCCTCTGGCAGGTTAAAGCCATTCCCCCTTGTTCTGTCTATCTACCTACCTACCTATATCTCAATATCAATATATCAAAATAATTGACCTTTAGTTATCTTTAATGGATGAGATCTGCAGATGCCTTCATAGCCATGATGTAATGGTTATATCAACAGTCGAGCGATAATGGTTATAAAGAAGATAACTGCAAACCCCTTGGGACCAAGATGTGCTTTCCAAGCTGTTTGTAGTCTTTCTTGGGTTTCAGTTCATGGGCATTGGTGCAAGACAAACATTCCTCTTAGAAAGATTCCCTTATTTTGAGGGGCTGCTCTGGATTGGATGGGAGTCCTTGTGCATCTGGGCTAACTTTGGAGACTGGAGCTCTTCCTCTGAGGGCATGGGAAATGAGGCTGGAGAAGTGACATAAGAAGATTAAGTAGAAAGCTTATGACAGTTAGCAAGTGAGACTGCCTGCTAGACTTGGGTTGACACGATGATTATTAATATGTAGTAAAGATGTTTTGGGGATTCCACCATATTTGTATGGTTGCCAGCAAAACGGTGACAGTTGCATTGCAGTTAATAAATTCATTTAGATTTATAAGCATTGTTTACAGAACCTGTTCGCCTGCTGAAACTCTAACAGCATCTGTTCCTTCTTACTAATTAACTGCTAATTACGAATGAGCTTTGTGTGTTTGTCAGTATAACTGGCTCATGCATTTTGTAAGGAACATTAACAAATTGATTTACATAGTGGTAAAGCAATCAAAAGAGTAAACTGAACAGCACGCACTGAAAGCCCTTTAGCTGATCTTTTTGAATGAGGCAAACTTGGGGCATTTGAAATATTTTCATCAGTCTTTTGCTACCTTTTAATTGTGTAGAAATTGCATGTGAATCTGAATCAGGATTTGATTGGTATTTGATTTGATACTGTTGGTCCAATTTCATAGAGTCATAGAACCATAGAATGGTTTGGGTGGGAGGCAGCCTTAAAGTTCATCCAGCTCCAACCCCCTGCCACGGGCAGGGACACCTTCCACTAGAGCAGGTTGCTCCAAGCCCCTGTGTCCAACCTGGCCTTGAACACTGCCAGGGATGGGGCAGCCACAGCTTCTCTGGGAAAAGTCTGTGCCAGCGCCTCAGCACCCTCACAGGGAAGAGCTTCTGCCTAAGATCTAACCTGAATTCCCCTGTTTTAAGTTTAAACCCTTCACCCCTTGTCCTATCGTTACAGTCCCTGATGAAGAGTCCCTCTCTGGCATCCTTGTAGGCCCTTGGGTTTTGTGGGTTGGTTGTTTGGTTTGTTTGTATTTAAAAGAAGCGTTGGCACTCTTAGGATTTAACACATGAGCAAGCATTTATCCAGTGCATAAGTAGCAATGGCATATTAAAGAGAATAAAAGGGATGAAGAAGGAATATTGCTTGGAGGGGGGAGCAGGAGGTACTGTGCCTATAAACTGCTTTGTTACCGGTCATTGGAAGACCTCCTGTGGCAGTCCTTGCACCTTTGTTCAAGTAGTGTTTTCTCTCATCCTACTTCAGTTCTCTAAAACCCTTCTGTCTGCGGTAATTATCAACACATCTTTAGACCAGTCTCAGCAGACAGGCCAGATGTTGGCACTGAAGTATTTTGAATTTAAAGGGAATAATTCAGTAGTGCCATTCTTAAAACAAAAATCAAATCAACTCTTGGGGGTTTTTTTGCATGAGTCACAAGAAAGTGAAAAATGACATAACTGGATGCTGTGTTTATTCCAAAGGATCCTTCACATTACAGTCAATTGGAGATGAGTGATATGATCAGATGACATGGATATATTTCACTTACAGCTGTCCTAGAGCTGTAAAGCTTGAACTAGTATTAGGGAGAAGACAAAAGTAATACCAACACACAGCTGCAGCGGCTTAATGTAACAGCGAGGGGATACAGAGTGGTTTATATAGGCTAAAAGTTGCCAGAAAAATTCAGTTGTTTTTTTGTAGAATTTCAAAATATGTGTATTAGCAAACACAACAGATGTAAAATACTTGGATTTTAGTACAGCATTTTGACACTGCCTCGCTGCATCTTAATTGAGAGTTTATCCAAATGCGTTTTGGCTAAAACTGTGATGTGGATTGAAAACACTTTGTAAGATTGGAAACAAAAGCTAAAGCCAGACCATGGTCTGAGCTAGTTGGAAGGAGGACCCAGCTTTGTTCAGCTCCAGGGCTGGTGCCATTCACCAAGGCCATTAACAATAGCATTGGAAGCGCAAGCAAACACGTAGCAATCCCATTAGTCATCTCTAGGCTAAAGCTGAAATGCCAGCAGAGAGAGGCACATCAGAAAAGGGACAAGGACTGGAGCTCGTGACTAAACAAAATGAGATTTGACTTGTAAAGATGCAGGTCACTTAACAGAAGCCAAAACATCCTGGTCTGTCCTAACTACTTGCACGTGCCAGACTTCGCTTGTTCCTTTGTGTTTGCTGATGATAGCAAATTCCTTATGGAGCACTGGGTGCTGTCTCTTACCAGTGCTGTGTGTCTGCTTTAAAAGTGTATTTTCATCCTTGTTTAAAATAAGCATGAGAGCAAGGGCAATCATAGAATAGTTTGGGCTGGAAGGGACCTTAAAGCTCATCCAGTTCCAACCCCTGCCACGGGCAGGGACACCTTCCACTAGAGCAGGTTGCTCCAAGCCCCATCCAACCCAGATAAGGTAATGTGGTAGAATAACCTAAAATGGGAGCTGAACTCAGGCTAACCTGAGTTAAAACCTAGCTGCCCAAAGTTTTGCTGGTTTAACCCAAGTTTGGAAGGTATTCTGCCTTGATGTGCTTATATCTCACCAAGATACTTCTTCAGTGACCCCCAGTGACAAGTAGCTGTGCATGTGTTTAGAACAGGCAGTTGCCATTGCAGCCTTGTTTGCAGTAGGCTGCTGAGTGGGGAGATCGGGCAGCTTTCCTTCCAAAACCCACATCTGGTTTATCTCATGTGTTCTTGCTGAGCTGGACCTGGAGGTGACGAGTGCCCACGAGTTCGACTTGGGTTTCTATGCAAGAAGTGAATGCAGATGGTGAGTATGTTTCGAGCATAAAAAGCCATTGCACCACAGTGTAAAGGAGAACCAGCTTGAGCATTGGGAATGACATGTGAGCCATTTGAAAGTCATATCCAATAGCTAAAGGGGCCTACAAGAAAGCTGGAGAGGGACTTTTGACAAGGGCCTTGTAGGGACAGGACAAGAGGGAATGGCTTTAACCGAACAGAGGGGAAAGTTAAGATTAGGAGAAAATTCTTCGCTTTGACAAGTGAAGGCAAGGGGATTGGAACTAGATAACCTTTAAGATCTCTTCCAACCCAAACCATTCTAGGGTTCTACAGGCATTGGAACAGGCTGCCCAGGGCAGCGGTGGAGTCACTGTCCCTGGAAGTGTTCACACCATGTAGACGAGGTGTAGACGAGGCCCTCAGTGCCATGGGTTAGTGGTGGCCTTGGCAGTGCTGGGGAGCAGTTGGACTTGATGAGCTTAAAGGTCTTTTCCATCCTGGTTGAGTCTGTGATTCTGTGATACACTGCAAGATGCACACAAGCACATCGAAGACACACACTGATTAGGCAAAGGGTTCAAGGCAGAAAATCCCATCTCTGGGGCTCTAAAGCCAGATCAGTCTCCGGCTAAAGGTGTTTTTCTCTGGCCAGCACAGTAATCAGGACATGTTGGCAATAGCGATGTAAGCTCCTTTATCAGATCACTGCTTATGGGATTAGGAGGCTAATTACAGAGGGTTTAGCTAGGACAGAGCAGTTGTAATTATACACTGGAATCTACATTGTGTTTGCCAGGAAAAAGAAGTGTTGTTGCTATGCTGCAAGATGCGTGTACATGGGTGTCAGGTGATAAGGAGGGGATGATTTCAGGCTTGATACTAAGAGAAAGCTGCTGGATTTAGGGGTTATCCGGCTGTACAATGTCCTCTGTATGGAAACAATATAAGCTTAGTGACTTGGTTTTTCTTTTTAAAAGGGGGGGAAACTGAAGCAGTGAGATTCTGTAGGCAAATCTGAGCACTGAGTACATTTCTTTCCCCTTTATAACTAATATGATTCTTTGTCACAAGAAAAATACTAAGACGTACCATTTACCAAAGGGTTTATAGTACAGTATATCACCCTATTATGAATGACAGTATTTAAATGGTTGGGTAGAGAACTGGAGAACTGCTACAAATCAAGTAGCTAGATTAACATCTAATGTTCTCATGTGAATATTGGGGGGGGGGCATTAAGACATATTCACGTGCAGGAGGTATTGGAAAGAAAAATCAATTAAAATAGCAAAGAAAGTGCTTGAATTATTTAGAAATTCTACTGTCTGAAAGTGAGCAATCCATTGGAACGGAAGAGAGTGGGGCTGTTTAAGAGGTGGGTATCATCACTTTCGGAATCAGAATTTTGAGATGTTTCATGGCCCAATTCAAAACAAAAAGGCTTTGTGTGGGCTAAGACTAAAAGCAAAGTAGTGAGCTTTGAGGAATTTGGGTGAAAACAAATTGTTTTCAGGATGTAAACTGAGGAAGTATAGAAATGTGTATAGTTGGTGTACTTCATGTAAAATACTCATGTCTGATTACTTCTTCGCTGTGAGGGTCTGATGCGCTGGCACAGGGTGCCCAGAGAAGCTGTTGCTGTCCCATCCCTGGCAGTGTTCAAGGCCAGGTTGGACACAGGGGCTTGGAGCAACCTGCTCTAGTGGAAGGTGTCCCTGCCTGTGGCAGGGGTTGGAACTGGGTGAGCTTTAAGGTCCCTTCAACCCAAATCATTTTATGATCATGATTCTATGATTCTTCAAATCCATGTGTATATTTGGGGGTTTGTGTGATCTATGTCACCTGAAGTCCATACATCTCAGATCTCCAGCACTGTGTCTGGTGCATGAGCTGCACAAACCCCTTCTGCATCCATCCATTGCTGAAGTGTACTCAACGTTTTGCAAATTGACGTGTCAGTTTTGTTTAAGCTAATGGCAAGGCAAAGAACTTCTTCGGAGTACTTCCTGAATCAGTGCTTCGTACAGCAAATGTTGCTGTCAGTTTGTAATTCATTGCAATACTGTATTTGTCACTGAGAGATAATACATGCATGGTCACTGCTAGTGCTTTAATCTTGCAGCACGGTGATATCTTTAATCCTGATACAGATTAAGTCACGCTTAATTCAAATTAAATGACACTTACTGAGGTTGTTGTGATGTAGGGAAGAAAGAGGTTTTTTCAGCTGCATATGGAGCATGAAGATAGCAAGCTCCCTGCTTCTTGAGGGAGAAGCTCCCCTTCTGTGAGGGGGCAGACAAAAGCAAGGGGCTTTAAGGGTAAGAGAAGGGGGGAAGAGTGCCAATGTGATGTGTAACAGAATTGGAGGGAGAGAACCCAAATGGAAAATAGTGCAGCTGTGAGAAGCCAAATCTGTATTAAACAGGTAAAAGGAAGGAGGGCGAAGATGAACCAAGAAGGAGATGGGAAGCGAGAATAAAAAACCAGGTGACATCTCCAATAACACTAAAAACCTTGAGCATCTTTCAGAAGGTGCCACACCAGTCCCTAGAGGTGTTTCCTTCTTAAGGTGCTGATATCTTTAAGCATGAAGCACGGTGATCGATTGGTAGCTTGAAGCAATGCATCAGTGCCTCTGGTTCTCTGCTGCTTCGGCACCTTGTCAATGCCTCCGAGCTGTTTCCAATTGAACAATCTGAAGAGCTTTCAGTCTATAGATTTCAGTAGTATGCACTGCAGTTGATGCATGCATGCTGTCAGAGTGCTGATTTTTCCACTGATGAAATCTGAAAGCAAGATACCAATGTTAGTCCAGAATAGTTCTGCTGATGTTAAAATAATCACCTAAAATACATATGATGGGAGTTTGAAACTGTGGAAAGTAAACCAAGAGGCACTTAAGTGACTCCACATCTCTCTGCTTAGAGTATGGAACACCTGCAGTGGGCTAGGGCTGATTTCTAGAGCAAGATCAGTTCACTCAATCCGATATGTTAGTATTTCATGAAGGGCTTCGGTGAGCTCGGTTGCGCTTCAGAGAGCAGCAGGTTTTTCCTTTGTCAGACGTATATGTGCTTGGAGATTCTGTCTGCAAGAGAAATCTCATTTCTGAATTCATGGGTGATTCAGGGATTCCAATTTCTAAAATCAGATTTGATTTCAGTTTTATTCTGTTGCAGAAATGCTTTATGCGTAGGTCATTTCTTCTCTGGACTTTCTGAATGGTGCTGGTGTCCTGGTGCCAAAGAGCATACAAGAGTATGGTGTTGGCAGTGAAGGCATAGAAGTTTTACTCTTCTGTATCACTACAGCTTTTGGATGCTTGGTATGCTTTCCTTGGTTGTTGCTGTCATAGAATCACAGAATGGGTTGGGTTGGGAGGAACCTTCAAAGCTCATCTACTCCAATCCCCTGCAGTGAGCACTAGAGCGGGTTGCCCAGAACCACATCCAGCCTGGCCGTGAATGTCTCCAGGGATGACACATCCACCACCTATCGGGGCAGCCTCTGCCAGTTTTTTACTGCCCTCACTGTAAAGAACTTTTTCCTCACATCCAGCCTGAATCCCCCCTCTTTAGTTTAAAACCATCACCCGTCATCCTGTCACAACAGGCCCTGCTAAAAAGTCTCTCTCCATCTTTCTTTCAGGCTCCTTTTAAGTACTTAAAGGCCACAATAAGATCTCACTGTAGTCTTCTCCAGGCTGAATACCCCTAACTCTCTCAGCCATTCTTCACAGGAGAGGTGCTCCATCCCACTGGTCATTTTTGTGGCCCTTCTCTGGACCCTCTCCAACAGGTCCATGCCTTTTCTGTGCTGCGGATTCCAGAGCTGGATCAGGACTGCAGGGGGGTTCTCCCCAGAGCAGAGTAAAGGGGGAGAATCGCCTCCCTTGGCCTGCTGTTCACACTGCTGGGGTTGCAGCCCAAGACACGATTGGTCTCTAGGGCTGCAAGTGCACATTGCTGGCTCTCACCTTTTCCCACTCTAACACCGAGACATGCTGACTCTAAAATCTTGACATCCCAAAGACTATAATGCTGACCTAGGGAGAGGAAAATTCTTACAGAAAAGCTGTACTTATTTACTCATTTTAAACCCAAATTTCAGTAAACACTTCATGAAGCAAAGTACCTGCTCTCCTTAGCGAAGCTATTCTGTAAGGTCCTGCAGTTACTTTCACTGTTTTGAATGATTTAGTGCCATAGGTATTTGTATGCTTCCTATTACAGGAGTAGTAGCAGTGATTGTATCATTTTGTTAGAAAAAGAAAGATCTATTTTAACTAGAAATTCTTGGGGTTTCTGAGAATGCATCATCAATGGGTAATATCCTCTTTAACATGTTGATCTCAGCTCCCATGAGTTCAACCCTCTATTCCCTAAACCTGCTGTCACCCTGGTCTGAAACTGTTCAAAAAAGAAAGAAAAAGGCACAAATTACATCTTTTTTTCACCTTCTCTTGTTTGAGGGGTAGGAAAGGACGTGTGCTATGGCTGGTGAAGTGACACATGCTATGGCTGTGTCAGCAGACAGGCTCATGGTCCTCTTAGCAGAATAGACCAACCTCTAACTGCAGCCTATTTTCTGAGTTAGGGACTTGGGGTCTTAGAGGCAAGCACAAAATGTCACAGAAATTTGTCAGAACATCCATTTGGTATCTTTTTTTATTAAGGAAGTTCTTCCCTGTGAGGGTCGTGGGAGACTGGCACAGGGTGCCCAGAGAAGCTGTGGCTGCCCCATCCCTGGCAGTGTTCAAGGCCAGGTTGGACACAGGGGCTTGGAGCGACCTGCTCTAGTGGAAGGTGTCCC
The DNA here is from genome assembly GCF_004027225.2 of Strigops habroptila. Taxonomy (NCBI): domain Eukaryota; kingdom Metazoa; phylum Chordata; class Aves; order Psittaciformes; family Psittacidae; genus Strigops; species Strigops habroptila. The sequence continues at coordinate 6,101,226 of NC_044281.2, forward strand.
TGCCTGTGGCAGGGGTTGGAGCTGGATGAGCTTTAAGGTCCCTTCCAACCCAAACTTTTCTATGCTCTATCCATAGAGTATCTATCTGTCATTAATGGGCGTTGTGTCTAGTTCTGCCTGTGAGGAGACGTCACCATTAAATGAGTTATAATAGTGACAAACAAATGTGCATCTGCCCTTTGTCTTGGGCTGTAAAAAGAGTAATACACAAACTGCTTGGAGAGACCTCGACTTAAATAATTTAGCAATGAGATATCTACTACTTATCTGACTTATTCCTAGTAACTTATGCCAATGTTGGCTTTCTACCACTGCTGCGCAATAAATTTGGCTCCTTGAATTGGTTCCCTTTCAGCTGAAAGGTATCCCGGTGGTGGTGGTGTTCGCCAGAGCTCTGAGTAAAAATGACTTTGTTCTCTGCTATGTTAAATTGGCTGGTTAATTCTGGTGTTATTTACCCTGTAATTCATTAGTTTTACTCTACCATTGGCAGCTGACAGGCTGTAATTTCATGCCTTGCAATAAAAGATGTCTCATAATCTGCTTCATTTAGCAGCAAGAGAATTTAATGAAATTAACTGCAGTCCTAATTATGCCAGTGAATACTAAAGACTGCTATCAAGTTTCCTCAGAAAAGGACAAGGTCCACCTCATGAAGGATTTAGAATGTAATTTCCTGGGAAAAGTTGCAAATGCCTCCTTCTATTGGCCAACAAGGGCCAATTACAAGTGCTGATAGGACTTTAATGAACTAGTTTGTTCTGAGGACATCGCACAAGGAATAATAATTTTGTATTTTTGAGCAAGTTTTTGGAGGTTCCTCTCCTTAAAATAGCTGATGGATGAGAATTTAGTCTTTTGCTTCTGTTTCAAAGGATTTTACCAATTCTTTTGTGGTGCCTTACGCTGGATATTAGCAACTGAGGAGGCAGCTCGGATGCTACACGCTTCAGATACGGAGTGAGGATGGTGGGTTTGGAGATCTCCATCCCAGAGGCCATGAGACAGTTTGTTCTCCTGGGCTGTAATTCACTGGAGGTTCATAGCTCAACTACACAAACACCACAATTGCAAAGAAATAGGAAAACTTGCAAAGAAACATGATGAAAGAGTGCTGACATGGCACAAAGGGAAAAGCGGGATTGATACTGAGGAGCATTCCTAGGGCTGTGGAAACTCTGAGGCTGTCCTTTGCAATGTTCTGCTGCTGCATGCTTTTTTTTGGTGCATATTCATGACTTTGTATTGAAAAGATCTTTCTCTATTTGCTGGCAGGGCTTTCTTGATTTCCACTTGAAAGTATTGGGTGATGTGTTTGCCAAATGTGTGCTAACTGCTTTCTAAGCGCTGCCACACTTCGACAACATGATGTGAAATGTAACCGCCATTTTATGACTTAAATGATGTTAAATGTAGTTAATTGGAAAAACTTTTAACTGCAGAGAATTTCCCTATGAATTGCCTTCATAATAACCATCTCACTATAAAACGCAAAATGCTTTGCTCACAAGGACAACTGTACTATAAAGGTGAAGTGTATTGATCAAATTACCTGAGATAATAAACTTCGGATGAATAACTCCTCTATTGATGAATGGCAGAAGTCTTCCTTTTTACCTCATACTGTTAGTGTGATGGGAAGGCAATTGAGAGAACAGTATTACAGAGTGTGGGGTTGTTTCAGGCATAGTTTGTATTTTTAAGTGAAGTATCTCTGTGAAATTGTGGATTGAAAGTGGCATTAGGGTTTTTTACTGTTTCTGTTTTGTTGTTTAGGGGTTTTTTTAAGCTGTAATTTGTTCAAAGTATAATCATCTTCAGATAAAACGTTATAGGACTGTATAAAAGTGAATATGTAGAATCATAGAATCACAGAATGGTTTGAGTTGGAAAGGACCTTACAGCTTATCTAGTTACATTTCCCCTGCTACAGGCAGGGACACCTTCCACTGGAGCAGGTTGATCCAAGTCCCGTCCAGCCTGGCCTTAAACACTTGCAGGGATGGGGAAACACTTCCAGAGATGGGAAGAGACTTAGAATGGTCAGTACTTGCAACAACTTGCAAAACTGAATAAAGAGTGAGCCATGAGCTTTATACACATTAGTGAAAAGTGAGGTCAGAGCATAACTGGATTCTGGTAATGGAGATGCTCCTATCAAAAAGGGGAAGAGTTTAGGGGACCACGAAAGGGGAAGAAATGTGGTGGAAGGGAGCTTAGAAGCAAATGAGATATTCTGGGTTTTGTTGCTTAGTGTACGGTCATTCCTTCGCTTTCTGCTGAGTAGGGGTTTCATGGGTTTATTACAATTATAGGAGAGAAAAGCAAGATGATGGGTCTATTTCCCTTTCGTAACAGCTTTGAATTTTGGGTTTGATCACAGATGACAGCTACCTAGGCAACTTCAGATACATAACTTGGAGTAAACCTAATGCAGACCTTTTTGTATCTTTCAGAATACAAGCAGAAAACTCTGTATTTTTATTCAATATATAGTAATCATCTGTAGGTGCATTTATGGGTGAAGAATAGAATCATAGAATGGTTTGGGTTGGAAGGGACCTTAAAGATCACCTAGTTCCAATCCCCTTGCTGAAGAGAATGGGATGGCTTTAAAAAACTCATTGATGGAACAGTTTGGAATATCCTCAGAATTGTTGGTCAAAGAGACAATTGAGTATTCAGACATGCTTATTCTTGAAATGTGGTATATGCCATCAAGTAAAAAAGACTGGAAGTTGAAAAGAACCACGAGAAGCTGATCAACGGTAGTATTCATGTGACACTTTAAAACTCTTGCCCAAAAGGAAAGGTGTACATAAAAACATGGCATAAGCTTTCCAACTGAATGCGGAAGGGGAGCAAGGAAGTAATATGAAATACTAAAATAATAATTGAATTCAAAATCTGGTATGGTGAGGGAAAGTATGGAATTGATATTCCTGATAGACATAGACACTCAGGATGGAAAGAAGGCGGTATTATTGTTTCACACTTCATCTAGAAGGTTGCCAAAGTTGACTTAGCTACTAAATGGGGATTACAGTGTTTTCTTCTCAAATGTTTCAAGTCTTTAGCAAAGGAGCCTTTAGCTATAGTTGACTTTCTCCATGGGATAGGCTTTAAAATCATTAGACACACAATTCAAATTGAAGTTTTTACATTATGAGCAGACATGTCTTACGTTTGAGAGGTTTTATCTTCTTAAGAAAGTCTCCGAAGATTGAACTAAGCAAGCCAGTACATGCTGTCTCAGTCAGGTATCTGACTGAGACAAGCAAGGAAGGGAACCAGATGCAGGACCAAGTTTCAGAAGCAAACATTGCCACACGTAAGCATCATAGGAGAGAAATGAACCATTGGACTTTATCATTCAAATCCAAAAACATACGTATTAGTAAAATCCTTTTTATGTAAGGTAATAACCAAGACCAAAATAAGTGTTCAAAAAATGTGTAGACAAGGACCTTAGTGACATGGGTTAGTGGTGGCCTTGGCAGTGCTGGGGAATGGTTGGACTTGATGATCCTAAAAGTTTTTTCCAACTGAGTTGATTCTATGATTTTATGATTAGTTTTAAATACTATCATATAATCATGTCTTCATAGTGAAGAACTTGCATAATGTCTATCAGCTGGTCTGATTGTTTTACTGTGTTGTTCTTATGTCATTTGGTGTATACAGAGTATGAACAAATGACCTAAAAGTCCATATGTCTTGAATGACCCAAAATATCATGTCCTATGAATATTCTTTACAGTAATTTGAAACAGGACTTAGTGTAAGGCACAAAGCTGGGTTCTTTCATTCTACACATATTGGCAGAAATTATTCTTTGAAACCATTCTGAGACAATGTGGAATACCATGTGAGTGTGGTCACCTTTTTCATATATATAGAAATAGATGCAGATACATAGATACACATATATGTGTGGAAACTTCGTAGCAGCCTTCCATTATCTGCCTGCAAGGGTGCTGGAGAGGGACTCTTCATCAGGGACTGTAGCGATAGGACAAGGGGTGATGGGTTCAAACTGAAACAGGGGAAGTTCAGGCTGAATCTAAGGAAGAAGTTCTTCCCTGTGAGGGTGCTGAGGCGCTGGCACAGGGTGCCCAGAGAAGTGGTAAATGCTCCATCCCTGGCAGTGTTCAAAGCCAGGCTGGACAGAGCCTTGGGTGGCATGGTCTAGTGTGAGGTGTCCCTGCCTATTGCAGGGAGGTGGAACTAGATGGTCCTTTCCAATCCAAACCAGTCTATGGTTTTATAATACATATATATGAAACCTCGATATAAGAAAAATGTGTAAAAAACCATAATCCTGTAGAAATGGAAAAGCAAGAGCAGAGGGCAAGCAGAGTGAACCAGGGATTTGAGAACATCCATGGATTCAAAAGGTGAGAGCAAGACAGGTCTGCAGTTTTTGGAAAGAGATTAAGAGGAGGCGGCTTTTAATGGCCAGGATTGATTCTGCAAGGTTGTTTGAGCTCTTGTCAAGCACGACGCAAGGGGGCAAGAACTTCAGCTGGAGGAGAGGCCAGGCACCACAGGAATGCAGGTGGAATCCGAATAGCCACACAACAGGCATTTTTAATATGTTACATGCCAAATTCAGTTTGCCTTATTAGCAAGTGTTAGCTTGGCTAAGGGCTTTTAGAGTTCATTCCTTAATGCAATTCAGTTTTGCTGGTTACCCTCAAACTTTGGGAGAATAATATTTGGTTGATGCCAGCAAGCTACACTGTTAGCACCCAAAATTAAAAGCTCCATTGAAAATGTGAACTAGATCAGAAGCCCATGGAGGCAGAAACTTGGCTGTGAAAAAGAGGCTTTGATGTCGTAATGCCTATTGTTTAATGCCTTTTAAATGCCAACGCACAGCATGGAGGCTTGGCCCTCCCATTGTGCAACAGAGGGTGCATTGGGTGGTAAGGCGGGGGGGGAAAGGAGAACTCTTCCATCCTGTGAGCACAGAGTTGACAGGTACGGAGGCTTTTGGAGATCTTTTTTAAGGAATAGTGCAGTAAAGGGTGCAAATCCAGAGTGAGCGTGTTGTGCGTGCATGTGTGCAAGAGAAAGTTAGCAGTCAGTCAGGTTTTATCTCTTAATGAATAGAGACTGCTGAAGTAAGGGTTAGGTAATTGAGTTTATAATTAATTAGCCATAACCCTCATCAGATAAAGCAGTCGTCGAGATTTTTTTTTATCTCCTTTCTCTCCCCAGGGCCTGCCCTTCTTTGTCCTTGCACTGACAGCCAGCACTTATCTTAGGCCTTCTCCAGGTCCGTGCCCGTCAACCCCTCCTCCCTTGGGCTGATTTTTGGTGGTCAGCCGAGACCCTTATTGTCCTGCAAGGCTCACAATCAGCCTGGCTGTCGGGTGCTCGGATGATGAATTAGCAGTAGGAGTTAACATGGAGGTGAACTCCAGATTGGGCTCGCGATAGCTCGCAGAGCGGCTTCTGTGTGTTAGTCACTCTCCCCGATGCTGATACGCTGCTGACACTTTGCAACAAAGAGGTTAAAAAGGGAGATTTAGTCAAAGAAATGTCCTCAGGAAGTTCGGATGCTTACAAAGAACCCTTAATTTCTTCTGCTGTGCAATTCACCTCAACAATACTGAGAAAATAAATGAGATTTTTACACTGTTTCTTTTGGTGACCTTATCTCCCTTAGATTGTGGGTTGAACTAGTTTGCTTGCAGTAGGGGTAGAAATTTTAGACACTTATCTTAAAAGCATCAAGATTGTAAAAGGTGTCTAGTTCTCTCTGCCCGTTGAGCTAGATTAAGGGGATTCAACATCGAATTTATCCTCTTTCAAAGCACCATCCTTTTACAGATTCATTGGAGAAAAGGAGCTTTCTTGCTGTGTTTACAGTAAGCATGTGGCACCGAGCTGTTTTTATAGACAGGTTTACCTGCTGAAGAAGAAAACTGTTCAGGAACAAGTTGGTTTTCTTTTCACCTAGAGTTTTTTGAATTAGGGGTGAAGTCTTCCGTGTCTTAGAATATTGAAGATGAGGCTTCACCTGCTCATCTTCAGCATCAGGCTTCAGACGAGCATCATTTCACAGAATGGTTAGCATGGGAAGGGACCTTAAAGCTCATCCAGTTCCAACTACTGATGGCAGAACAAACCTGTTCCATTTGGGGATAATAGCTCAGCAATTGTCTTAGTGGGTCTTCAAACCCTGCAGCTGCTGTGGTGCGATGCTTGTGGTTTGTGAAGCTCTCCAGTTCAGCCTTCCAGTGCCTAAAGGGGCCGTGTTCAAGGCCAGGTTGGACACAGGGGCTTGGAGCAACCTGCTCTAGTGGAAGGTGTCCCTGCCCGTGGCAGGGGGTTGGAGCTGGATGAGCTTTAAGGTCCCTTCCAACCCAAACCATTCTGTGATTGTAAGCCAGCACCGATACTGACAGCAGCTAATCCCATAGTATTACAAGTAGTTCAGCATGTGAGCAGTCCTGTTGTGGTAGAAGTTTATGATATATTGCCTGTAATCATCAGATTTCTGCTCTTTCAGGGTGTTAATTGCTTTTAAATCTCTAGGATTCACAGTGAGGTCCATACCATTTTGTTTTGCCGTTTAAACACTTGAATTACAATACCATTTTACAGGGTGTTCTCCTGAGAGATGCCAGGGACAGTGATGTAATCTTCCAAATGGTAAAAGCTTTTTTCATAGAATCAGAAAATCATAGAATGGTTTGGATTGGAAAGGACCTTAGAGCTCATCCAGTTCCAACCCCTGCCACGGGCAGGGACATCTCACACTAGACCATGTCACCCAAGGCTCCGTCCAGCCTGGCCTTGAACACTGCCAGGGATGGGGCAGCCACAGCTTCTCTGGGAAAAGTCTGTGCCAGCGCCTCAGCACCCTCACAGGGAAGAGCTTCTTCCTTATCTAACCTGAAATAACAAACTTGATGTGGTAAGGGGAGAGTTGGAATGACTGGACTTAAGACTTGCCGCTTTGCGGTCAGTGATAAGCCAGCAAAACCTTGTGCTTCAGGCAGCCTGGATAAAGTGGCAGGGATAATTCAGATGATGACATATCTGCAAATCTGTTCTGTTTGTAGGAAAGTGGCCTTTTTTTCCTGGAAGATCTCATTGAGAGAAAGCTGTGATTTCCTGGGCAACAGAGGTGCCTTTTCCCTCACTCTGGTGATTTCAGAGCAGGGATTGACTTTTCTCAATTCATTTGATCGTTGCTTTTTGTCACTTTTGTAGAACTAACATGGAAATGACAGAGAAAAGGAGTCCGACTGACACACCCGAGCACGGGGTATTAAAGTTGGTAGTACCAAGTATCATTATCAACCATAATTGACAAATAATACCCCTCATAAATACTGCCAGTCTTTTCAATTAGTTTTCATCTCAAATCCGGGATGCAAAATGATGGCCTGTCAACTGACAATGGATGACAAAAATTAATAAATTGTCTTCTAAATAGTATGGACACTTAAGAAAAATTGGGCAGCCAATTTAGCACAGCATGAACCGGGGGGAACCTTTTGTACTGTTGCTGTGCCACTAATGTTGTCTGGGTCTTTATTAATGGTGCTTGGCTGCTGCTGACAGTTTTGTTGCTACTGGCAACTTTCTTCATTAAAATTAAAGCCAGCGTCAAATCCCATTAGCTGCACTCTGGGTACCTTGCATTTTTATTTATATATTTTTGTATTTCTCTTTACAAACACGTGGGGTTTTTTATCTATAGAAAGTTGGAAAATGTGGTTAAAAATTAATCTTTCGTCTTGTCTCTGGCTGATTACTTAACTAAATAATGGATTCTGGTTTTTTGCGGGAGATTGTCTACAATGTGTTAGAACATGCCTAGTCTACAGCCAAGGAACTGCACAGAGAAATCCATAAATGATCTTTATAAATTACCTTTTCTGAACACCGTGTTCCTCTGTATCGCCTGCAAGCTAACTGCTTCTCACATACTCTCTCATAAAACAGTAATAGCCTCTGGAGGGGAGCAGCTCACTTGCGTGATGTTCTTCTGTTGCCAGTTCAACTAGCATATTGATGATGTTACATACATGCTTAAAATTGAGTGATCAACATGTGTGAAAGACTGCTCTTAGAGGGAAATGGGTGGTGTGTCTCTTTACTTTGGGAGGAGCAAGTATCTTTGTTTCTGGAAACATCTTTTAGTTTTCTGCTTTAAGAAGTCCTGGATTGACTCCTTCGGATGTGTCTTCATTCATAGAAATACATATGGAGTCATAGAATCATAGAATTGTAGAATGGTTTGTGTTGGAAGAGACCTTAAAGCTCCTCCAGTTCCCACCCCCTGCCACGGGCAGGGACACCTTCCACTAGAGCAGGTTGCTCCAAGCCCCTGTGTCCAACCTGGCCTTGAACACTGCCAGGGATGGGGCAGCCACAGCTTCTCTGGGAAAAGTCTGTGCCAGCGCCTCAGCACCCTCACAGGGAAGAGCTTCTGCCTAAGAGCTCATCTCAATCTCCCCTCTGGCAGGTTCAAGCCATTCCCCTTGTCCTGTCCCTACAGGCCCTTGTCCAAAGCCCCTCTCCAGGTTTCTTGCAGCCCCTTTAGGCACTGGGAGCTGCTGTAAGGCTTCTCCTGAGCCTTGAGTGCTGGATAACAGCCTTTGCTATACTGCTGTCACTACTGACTATTCTAAAACATTAAAATCCTGAGAGACCAGTGCATCAAATTACCTGAGGTACATCAAAACAATCCATATTCTGTATTACGGATCACACATAAAGAGTTCACCCTAAATTTAAGGCTTCAGGTGGAAAAATCTGATGCTACAGAAATGCCCAAGCAGAGCGTTGCCTGGCCGTGTGCTTTTACTAATGGGATACAGTTTGTGGAGCATCACACTTTTCTGCCAACTTAGATAACAGCCATTCCTAGGGGAAGATACTTCCAAGAGAATTTAGGCACTGTCACCTTTGTTACAACATCTTGTATTAATTATATTCCTCTGGCTTGCAGGCCAGACCAGCCTAGCCCTCTTCTGATATCATTTGGGTATGAGCCAGCGATCCAAATATGTATCATCTGACTCTTAAGGCTTCTGATAGATGAAAATGCCTTGTGAAATGCAAAATATGGCTTGGGATTACATCGCTGTGATGGGTTGGCTTTCCATCCCAAGTATGCTGTAATGTGCTTCTGAGTGTGCAGGGAGGTAGGTCAGAGTCTTCTATCAATACCTTGGTTTTACTCCTGTGGCAATAAAAATGTATCAATAAAAATGTCCCTTGATTCAGGAAGTAGGAAGTGAGATGGTTTGTCTCGTGTCCAGGCTTTGAAGCAGTAGCGCCAGGAAAGGGTAAGAGAGCACCAATGGTTTGGTGCAGAAAACCAGCAAATGGCTCCAGAGGCTAATATTTTCTGATGCACTGTTTTCCTATCAGTATAGAGCACGTGCTGCATACAAAACCCCATTTAAATGTTCACTTAAATAGTTGTATTTGGAAATAATCTTATATGGTAAGTGAAAAACAATTAACAGTTTAAATGGTCTTTTAAACAGATGCACTTAGAGCAAATCTTAGACTAAAATATGTGCTGTGTGGCTCAAATCTGAATTTCAATTCAGCTGCAATGTAGATTAAGTGACCCTATTGTTCTCAAGAATGGATTCTTGATAGAAAGAAAATAAACTGGTGACACTGAATTAGCATCCATTCAATAAATCCAAGTTGTGCCTTCGCTTTTCTGATAAATCTTCTTGGTTTAAAAGAACACAAAAAAAGGTGTCAGTAGTTAATTGTTGACTGAAGCTTAATATCTGTTGAAGCAAATGAGCCATGAAATATACTACATAGGAAGTATTGTATCTGGAGTGATTTTAACATTAATACAATATTACCATTTTTAACTTGCTGACACAGTATGCAGAACCCTTTATTTGGGAATTGCACTGATTAATGCTAGGCTTGGTAAGTAGGGGAGAGAAGGAGTGTGTGCTGTATATAAGGCAGAGCATGCTTACACAAAACTATCTTCTTTTTTTCCTCAGAAGTACTTGTTTGAGCCATGTTAAATAAATTTGGGGTTGTCTCAAGTTATTACTTCAAGATTCCTGATAACAACCACCTTGCCAAAAGCAGTGATTTATAATCCCTCAGCAAAGTTTTTTCAGGTGACTGACACTGGCAATGTCTCCTATTTTGCTAACTGTAATTTCTGTAATACCTATCAGAGTAAAACCTTGATTACTTTGTTAATGACAACAGTAGCTCTGCCTTTTTTGCAGTAACAACCTAAGTACGCAGTGTAATAAACCTGTATTTGAAAGTTGTCTTTGGATTGTACCCTTAAATCCTTGGAAATGGCCTTGGATAGGTTTTCACTGAGGTTCAGGGAGGCATGGCAGATGAGGAGGTACCTCGGTACAGAGGAGTCTTCAATTATATAGTATAGATTAAGCAAATGAAGAGGCTACAGAAAGGTTGATGACAAGTTTGTACTGAGGAGAGGTGTCGTCGTCCTTTGCTGACCCTGCTGGTGCTATGAGTTGCTTCTGGGGACTGGGTAGGTTGCTTTCTTCTCCACTAGATATTGAGTCGGTCTTTGACAAAAAGCCAAAACCCACAGTCCCTTGTTTTCTGTCTTGTGTCATCTTGTGAAGCTGTGGCAGCCCCAACTGGATGAGCTTTAAGGTCCTTTCCAACACAAACCAGTCTGTGGTTCTGTGTAAGTAACAATCCTTCAGGGATGCAGTTAATGTATGTTAGGCAACTAGTACCCTCTCATCATTATAGCCGAAAAAAAAGAATAAGGAACCTAATGAGAAAACATTTCTTCACCCTCTTTAACTGACTCACCTTACCTGCTAGGGGAAATTGTACATATTAAATTCACACCTTCCACTAGAGCAGGTTGCTCCAAGCCCCTGTGTCCAACCTGCCCTTGGACACTGCCAGGGATGGGGCAGCCACAGCTTCTCTGGGAAAAGTCTGTGCCAGCGCCTCAGCACCCTCACAGGGAAGAGCTTCTGCCTAAGGGCTCATCTCAATCTCCCCTGTGGCAGGTTCAAGCCATTCCCCTTGTCCTGTCCCTATAGGCCCTTGTCCAAAGCCCCTCTCCAAGTTTCTTGTAGGCCCCCTTGCTTATTCCTCCAAGTGAATCGGACAACTCAGGTACATAAACAGTAGGACAAGTCAGGGCTTGCAGTTAGTGTTTCTGTATGTGTGTGTGTATTCACACACACTTCGTGTGTTTTTTCCTTGGTCTTAGGAGAGATAGGAGGAAGGAGAATGGGGTGGATGCATGGAAGATTGGTGGAGCATCTTTACAGTGTTGAACCAGTTCAGTGTGTCCTGGGAGGCTGGTCACATCGTGAAGCAGTCCAGGCAGTGTCACTACCTATCCAGTAGGTGTATGCAGTGGGGTCATGGGTGCTGACAATCCTGTGACCAGAGGACAAAGGTGTAAAAGTAAAATGAAGCAATGAGGAAATACTGTTCACTGGAGTAACGGGAAGGTAGCCTTCTACTATAGAGGAAAAAACGGTATTTCTTATCTTACCCTTACCAAAGTTGAAGGACTCAGAGGTCCAACCATTCAGCAAAATGCAGGACAGTCGTTTTGATTAAAAACAAATAAAATTATAATATTTAAATTCCATTTATAATGCAGAGTTTCTGAGGGTTGTTCACGAAGCCCTTTTTGGGCCCCAAATTTCCCACCATGATGTGTGGATCCGTTCTGCACAATAACATGGAACACAGTTTAACAAAAAAACACATAGAAGACACACTTTTTTTTCCCCCTGCCAGTGTTCCTGGGTTTGTTATTCAGGAGATGCTGTATTAAATTGGATTTTGTGTCCATCATTATTAAAATGTGAAGTGTGTCGGTCACAAAGCATACATTTCAGGGCAGTTAGCTGAATAATTCTTTTCTTTATTATCCCAAATTACTGCTGAGCTCTGGAGAGGTGAGCAGTTTAGCCAATTATTGCCATTTGAGCTGGATTTGTGGGTGATTAGCTCCTGGTCGAATTCAGTCCTGGCAAGGGCTTTGAAGCCTTCGCTTGTGTGATTTTCACAGCAGTGAGGTAGGAATAGACGCGGCTAATGACAGGAAGGTCGTGTGGGTGATGTGACCTGTGAGGGGGGGGCTCGGGTTTAGCAAATAGGGCATCCACAATAACAAGTGTGTCACTAACCCCGCCGTGCATAATCGGAGTTTTATAGGATTGTTGGAGATGCTGACAGCTCAATTAAAGTGTAACCCTTTGTACCATATACCCTGGCAGAATGACAGAAATATTACCAACAAAAAAGGGAGGGGGCCACAAGGGAACTGGTTAAAGATCCAGTAGCCTTTTTCTTTTCCCCCCTTCATCGGAGCCTGCACAGAACAAGCTGCAAAAAGCATCCATTTGTGAAATAATAGGTTGTCCAGGGGAGGGGTATGGTGCCAAACATGGCTACAAAAAAAAGCTGCTCTTAAGTGGTCTGCCTGATGTTTCTATGGAAACACTATAGTATCAGGATAGAAAGTTAAAATTGGGTTTTAAGCTTTTCATGGCTTTTCTCCCATGAACCCCCCTCCCCCTCCAAATCCCGACTTTATATAAAATATGATAAAGAGAATTTCAGGGTTCGGGGAATGGAGTGCTACTATAACGAGAGCTGTATCGTCTACCTAGCAGTAGTGATGTCTACATGATGATTCCTTTCTTTATCTTTATATCATACACACACCCCCCACAAATGTTCTGTTTGTTTCTGAAGGGAAATAAATGTTTTGTTGCTTCTTTTTCATCCCTGACCCTTCAGCCATCTCCGCCACCATGAATGTTTCTCCTTTTAGAGCCTTTTCCAAATGACCCGTTCCACGCAGCTGGGTTTGCTCGCAATGAATCAGTTTCCCAATGTTGTTTTTCCTTTTCATTTCGGTCTAAGCAGCAGCGTTTCAGCGAGGCGGTTGGCGTGGATGCTGACTTCAGTTGTGGGCAGTGTAGTTAGAGCTCGGTGCGTGGTGCTGGAGCAAGAGGTAAGAGTTCAAACGGAGCTGATCGCTGCCGGCTCCTCTGCTGCTGACTTAGACCACTTGGCATCAGCCGCCTGGTTTCTCCCACGCTAAGATAATGATTTGCATCACGGTGCATTTCACATCAGTGCTGACGATGGTGTCAGGAAACCACAACTGCCAATGCCAAGGGGTTAATAAACCGACTACTTGAGATTATTAAGGGCTGTGATTATTATTTTTTCACCAGGCCAGAGTAAGTGGAACAAACCTCGTAAGGCAACAGAGGTAAAAACTAGTGTAAGGCAGGAAAATATTGTGACTTATTAGGTGCTGTGCCTCGTGCAGAGTGGTCAGCTGGGTTTAGAGCGAGACATGTGCCATGCCTTTAAATATGTAATTACATTTTGTAACACATTTGAATTTAAATTCTGTAGAAAGGACGTAGAGATAACTGCAGAGTATGCAATGTGCTCTTGGTTTTATAAAGTCTAATTTTAGAAATAATCATAAACTGGGGCTAACAAAAGACTGCCCCTTTCACAAAGCTGTCAAATTGAAGGAAAACTCAGGAACTACCTTGCTAAGCATCTGTGTCCTTCAACTGCATGTCCTGCATTGTCTTCTGATGTCCTGTTTGGGTGTCTGGAGTATTATGGTGGCAAACAAGAGCAGCTTTGGACTTGCAGTGCTTTGCCAGGGCAGTGTGTTTATTGCTCCATCTGGATCCTGCAGCACAGCTGGATCTTCAGCTTTCCACTCCAATTCTTCTTTAGACACCAGGGTGACTGTTCTTGCGTGAGCATCTTTTTGCCTCTTCATAAAGTTGCTCGTTAGGTGGCTGAATGTGTCATACCAGATAATGGTTTCCTATCCTTTGGTCCCCACATTGCAGCGCAGTTGTCTCTTCTCAACCACATCGTGCTTAAACTATAGTGAGTAGGTTCCTGTGCTCAGCAACATCCTTGAGGGATCCTTGTCTGTGCCATGTTGGAAGTACATACCCTACCTTTTAAAAGCCCTGCAGCTGCAAGCCAGGGAATTGTGAACACTTCCCTTAAAGTTATTTGCTGCATATGAGAGGAACTTGTGCATTACCTGCTCTTGGTGGGTAAGGTCAGAATCTGGAGGTTGGGTTGTTGGAGCAATCATTAAAAATAAAACCACAATAACAGAAAGTACTAAGTTTCTTCTTCCCATTTACCATGTCTTTAGTGTGCCTGGCTGCAGTAAGAATACATGGAGTCTTTTAGGGGTTTGGGGGGGGTTTGCAATGTTGTTAGATACTGAAGCAGAAGAACCTTCAAGGTCTCCAGTTTTCAGATCTCTTTAGAGACATTCCATTTTCTGTAGCCTTTGCTTTGTGGTTCAGTTGGTCCCCAATTGCATCCTGTTACTGTAAGAGATGTTTACTACAGGTTTCCAACTGTAAAACTTAAAAAGCTTCATAGCTAATTGACCAAAAAACCCAAGCAGCATTCCCTTCTATTTGTGGGATATAAATACTAAAGTTTTGGAAATCAAGAAAACAAGTTAAATTTGTATGGAAGGATTCACAGAATCCCAACCTGGTTTGGGTTGGAAGGGACCTTAAAGCTCACACAGTTCCATCCCCCTGCCAGGGGCAGGGACACCTTCCACTAGAGCAGGTTGCTCCAAGCCCCTGTGTCCAACCTGGCCTTGAACACTGCCAGGGATGGGGCAGCCACAGCTGCAACCTGTTACAGTTAAATTCTGGAAGCAAAGAAGATCAACTAAGATCTAATCTCTCATTTGCTATTAGGACAAGCAAGACTAGACCCAGTGCTGCTGGCCAGGCTACCTAGAGCTGACTGGTCATGCAATCCTGGAGGATTTACCAGCATTTGTTCATCATGTTGATAGATACAAAGGAAGCAAATGTTTTATTGTCCACAATTCATGTGTAACAGTTTGTGAACCTGGCTATGAATGGTTGCCCTTGCAGCTCTGTGAGGGAGGACGTTCCTGATAAACATGAGGCTTTTCTGTTGTGAACAGGGTGCAAATGGTAGAGCTGTAGAAAATTCATAGCACTGCTAGCTACTAATCATAGTTGTGAGAGCTGAAAACTTGTGTGAAAATTTAACAATTTATATTTTAATGATTAACTGCAAGATTACATATTTCATTTTGTCAAAATATCAGGGTAACAGAATGGGGTTGGCTAAAAATTAGGGGAAGAAGAAGAAAGCTTGCATGATCGCGGTACCTTACCCATGGCAGTGGTGTACACTTCTGAAAAGAAAGAGCAAACAAAGTACCATATTACCTTTTCCAGAAGATCCGTTTGTACTTGGCATTGCCAAGAAAAGCCAAATATACCAGATCCTATGAAAACAAGCAAACCAAAACCAACCAAACAAAAATCCCTCACAAACAACAACAAGAAAAACCCAACCTCAAGTCAAGTGCTACAGCAAATGCAAAAAACATGCGCTCAGTTAAGCTTATTAATTATGGTATTAATTATGCTGTTTGTTAAACCTTTTGTATCTTGTGGCACTTGGAAAATCCAGAATACATGGGAAAGTAGGAAGATTAAAATGGAGCATAACAGGGCAGGCAAAGTATGTTGCTCCACACATGGTATTAATTCTGCAGGCTAGGCAGTGGCTGTAGGCATCTCTTGATGATCATCTTGGATCTTGATGATCCAGGTCAAGGGAGGGGATTCTCCCACTCTGCTGCGCTCTGGGGAGACCCCCCCCGCAGTCCTGATCCAGCTCTGGGGCAACAGCACAAGAGGGATGTGGAGCTGTTGGAGCGAGGCCAGAGGAGGCCCCGGAGCTGCTGCGAGGGCTGGAGCAGCTCTGCTCTGGAGCCAGGCTGAGAGAGCTGGGCTGGGGCAGCCTGGAGAAGAGAAGGCTCCTGAAGGGGACACCTTAGAGCAGCTCCAGTGCCTAAAGGGGCTCCAGGAAACCTGGAGAGGGGCTTTGGACAAGGGCCTGTAGGGACAGGACAAGGGGGAATGGCTTTAACCTGCCAGAGGGGAGACTGAGATGAGCTCTGAGGCAGAAGCTCTTCCCTGTGAGGGTGCTGAGGTGCTGGCACAGACTTTTCCCAGAGAAGCTGTGGCTGCCCCATCCCTGGCAGTGTTCAAGGCCAGGTTGGACACAGGGGCTTGGAGCAACCTGCTCTAGTGGAAGGTGTCCCTGCCCGTGGCAGGGGGTTGGAACTGGATGAGCTTTAAGGTCCCTTCAACCCAAACCAGGCTGGAATTCTGTGATCAGCATGTGCATTTTGATGACCTGTATTTGAAGGAAGTATGTAAGTCTCTTCTGCTACCATCTGTCTGAAAAACTAAGGCAGCTCACCTGCAGCATCTTTGATGTAGTGTTAAGCAACTTCATGAGATCACTTTTTTAAACACTGATAATTTGCTGCTTAAAACCTAAATACTTCCCAAAACCAATTTCATTATTGTTTCACCATTTGTCTTCATCTGTTGTTTAAGCAGGCAAGGTTTGTAGCTCATGGGAAGGCATCTCGAGGGGTGAGATTTAGCCAGTTACTATGTATTCACATGAACTGTGTATATTATGTGTAGTGGTCCCTTAACCCATGTTGGGTGTGTTTTTCTTACCTCAAGTCCAATCAATCCTACACTGGTGGCTTTTCATTAGCTGCTCTTGCTCGCACAGTAATGATTGGGATGCAGAGCCTGATGGCAGTCTGTAACTTCTCCTGGTGCCCTGAAGCTCAACAATGTAAGCCGATTGACTCAGTTAGAGCCCCAGTCTCTAACAGCAAATGCAATCAATAAATCTTTGTTGGTAAATAATTGCTATTGAACAGAGTTTTAATATAAATTTATGAGTGGTGTTTTATCACAGCTTGAGGCTACAGCAAGCCACTGGGTGATGGATTTCAGATAACACTTACATTCATTACATTAACTTTGTAAGTTATTTAAAGCTTGTACACTTAACATTGCTTTTGGCTTGCAATGACCTCCTGGGACTAGACGTAACATACACATTACTAATAAAGAGCTCGCAGTACATACAGACAGTTCCTCCATTGCTTTGTACGGTGACGCAGTTCCTCGAGCAAAAACCCAACAAGTGAAGTTCGTGGACTCCGGTTGACGTCTTTTTCCTGTGGCTCATTAAAAGTACAAGCTGGTGCAGGCTGGTAGGAGAAATGTTTCTGTGTCAGAGACAGGATTGGCAATTTTGGAGAGGAGGTGGTAAAAAAGTTGAATTTAAAGTGTGAAATTCTCCGCAGTTTGCGAGGAAATCGGAGGTGTTAAATTCCTAGTGTTGAGTCTGGAGGCTTTGGGTTAGCCAGACCAAACTGCAGAGGGAAGACTGTAACAAGTGAAAGATTTCATATGCATTAGGAGAAGTAATGTTATCCAATTAATAATAATTCGAGGCAGAGATTATTGGGGGGGAATAAATCTGTATTTGGAAGTGGAAGTTGATTTACTTCGTCCCTTACTGCATCGCTTGGCGACTAAATGTGATTTCTCTGATGTGCTGTGCGTATGTGGGGGCTGCTTGGCTGTGACTGGAGATGTGCCCAAGCTACCTCTAAATTGCCTTAAAGGTACCAAAGGTCAGTGGGAACCATGTATCTTGTTTCCTAGGTAAGAGTATCTGATGCGACTTAAATGTAGACATAATGTGACTGAAGTGAAGGGCTTTTTCTATTTTATTTTTTTTTAATAACATTTCTTGTCATATGTGGGCCATCTATGGGGGGGGTGTTGTTTTGTTTGGTTTTTTTAAGTTTAGTTACTGTTAAAGTGCATTTATAACTGATCTAAACTCCCATACTTAAAGCATTTCTCTGGACCATTCTATCTAATTACCCCAAACAAAGTGGTAGTGTCTGGCCTTGGGGGAAAGAAAAGTGTGCTTTATGGTATATGGACTTCTGCTGCCTAACACTTTAAGTTGGCTCCTTGTATTGGGGGTTGGAACTAGATGATCTTAAGGTCCTTTCCAACCCTAACTAGTCTATGATTCAGAGCAGTTTCCTCTGGCAGATAGTTTTCATTCTCACCTAATACAAAAATCTATTCTTTTTGCCAAGGTAGAGCCTAAAGGAAATGGATTGGGAAATCTGGTTTGTTAGTAAGGCACAAATAGGTACATCATCCATATTTAATGCTGAGGTGGTGGCTTTTTTACATGAAAGCACAGAATTCTGCTTGAAAAGCAAGGTATGAAGCCTCATTTTGAATAATTTTCTTCATTTCGGTCCAAAAACCGGATTTCATAGTTCACACCTTGAGAGCAGCAAAACTTCAGTGTAGTAAAAATCATTAAAGTGGTAGGTTTTTACTATTTATTGGCGTTATAATTGGCATGAACTGAAAACTACCTAAATCACGACATGTTTTCTAGATAGCAAAGGGCCAGTTAAAAAGGTGTGAAATACATATTTTTTGCCTTCTTCAAAACTGTAGAAAAAGGCCGGGGGGGGGAATCACTGTTGTGGTTTTTTGATCTTTGCAGCTTTTTCCCCATTAAAAGGTCTGAAGAACAAACCCTTGCAGGGAAACAGTAATTTTTGATCGCCGCAGCACAGCCATAACTAGAATTGGGTCCCCTAAATGCGAGCAAATGTGCTGCAGGTGAGGTATGAAAGATGGGAAAGGTGAAGCGACAGATCACCTACTATAGACAAACACACACGTCAAAGGCAGGAATAAGCTTTCATTTTTTAATAGAAGAAAACAACGTCTAAGCACTGGAAGACAGTAATTGGGATGTGCGAGTCGCGCTCGCAGAAGCTTTTGTAAGACACTGTTACAGAAACCCCATTCTCTCTTGGAAAAGTTTGAGTTGTAGCAAAGAACAGCACAAAAACCCCAGAAATATGACCCCCAGGAAGTTTGGAGTTTGTACCACTGTGTTTGTCAGTCATCCAACACCAGCTTTTCTTTATGGTCCCATCCACAGGTTGATGTGACTTGGAAAGGGTTGTTCTCTCAAGCTCTATTAAGAGTGCGTGGCCAGCACCAGGCAGTTGTGAACTTGGTTTTTCCAACTGGGATCATCTCTCTGGTTGCAAAAGGGGAGTTGTTAATTCATATGGATTGTGACAAGGGACTTACAACATCTGGAATTTGTCTATCTCTGCTTAAAGACTTCTTGCGCAGAACTGCCCCATGTCCTCTCAGATAGCACACCTTGCTTTCAAGGTTTTAACCCACCTCAACCAAAACAACTCCATGCACCATGCTTGAAAGTGCAACCGTCTGTGTCCTGTTTACTCATTTTGTTTTAAGTTCTCTGGAAAATGAGAATGGAAAAACTACTTTTCTGGGGATTAGAGAACCAAAGTTTGTATTGGTTTTAGATTCATGGTGTAGGTTTATGATTTATTGAAATTAATCTAAGTGTCTTCCTTTTTTGGAACCTGATCTGTGGGACTAGTGAGGTAGGTGCTGTACATGGTGTCTCCACAGGGACATTTCAGTAAGACTTTCAGTAACCCAAGTACTGTACGAATTCATTAGGAACTGCCTTCTAGCTTGGTTTTTTCCTAGGGAAGTGCATTGCTAAAGCATGGTTTGATTTACCACCAACACTGTGCTACAGCATGTTATGTTTTGCTTTTCTAAGTGACTTTCTATATTTAAGCTGAGGATGGGTTAATATGCAGTAGTAGTCCTTGTCCATTTGAGCACAATGATGACTTTATCTCAACTGTGGATTGTTGGCATTCGTCAGTGATGTTTAGGTTGAATACAGTGTGTGGGAAGGTGAGTCACCTTTCTGGTCACACCTCTTTCATTAAATTATCCAGAATTTATTGGGAAAACTTCATATTTGACCAGTTTCCATGTTGTTGCTCCTGCCTGGAATTGTCCTCTCCTGCTGGAATGAATAGCTTGGAGGATTCCCATTGCGGTGTCACCTTACTGCAGGAGGGAATGAGAACATACAAATGTATGCTCTTTCCTGCTTGTGGAGAGGCTGAGCCTGGGCAAAAAGGAATCCTTGGGAACATCCTGAAGGAAGTACAAGCCTCACAGTAGGATCCTCACTCAGCCTGGGGTGCATTATTTATTTTAGAGGGCCAGGAAATGCACTGAGCATGGTGTCCTTATCAGCTTGGTGTCACATGAAAATGTGCTTTCCTGAGGCTTGGAATTTGGTGCAAAAGGGTTTTTACCTCTCTGATGAAGACAGGCTGAGAGAGCTGGGCTGGTTCAGCCTGGAGAAGAGAAGGCTCCTGAAGGGGAGACCTTAGAGCAGCTCCAGTGCCTAAAGGGGCTACAGGAAACCCAGAGAGGGGCTTTGGACAAGGGCCTGTAGGGACAGGCCAAGGGGAATGGCTTGAACCTGCCAGACGGGAGATGGAGATGAGCTCTGAGGCAGAAGCTCTTCCCTGTGAGGGTGCTGAGGCGCTGGCACAGACTTTTCCCAGAGAAGCTGTGGCTGCCCCATCCCTGGCAGTGTTCAAGGCCAGGTTGGACACAGGGGCTTGGAGCAACCTGCTCTAGTGGAAGGTGTCCCTGCCTGTGGCAGGGGGTTGGAACTGGAGGAGCTTTTAAGGCCCCTTCGAACACAGACCAGTCCAGGATTCTGTGATTCTCTACCTGTTGAATAAAGCCAGAGCTGTTACAGCCTTTTCTGTTTCCTTTAATTGCTTTATGAAAGCCTCATTTAGAGCTTTTTCTCGTAAATTGCAAACACTGAAGCTGCTGAGGAGCAAACATGCACCCTGGGAGAAGCAGGGGAAAATGAGTAACTTGCAGAAGAAAGTTACTAGAATTGCTGACAATGATATTTATCTCTTTCTGTGTCTTCAATAGTTGTGTGTTGGCAAAAGAGTGTTAATGTTCTTTGTTTCTTTTCTACTCCAATAGGGTATGCTGCTAAAGCGAAGTGGCAAGTCACTGAATAAAGAGTGGAAGAAGAAATACGTGACGTTATGCGACAACGGTGTGCTGACCTACCATCCTAGTTTACATGTGAGTACACCACGCTCTCTGAACATTCAGCAGCATCAGACCCTTATAAAGCAGTGGTAGCAAGTGTGTCTCGTGGTTTTGTTGAGCCCTCTTTGGTGGAGCAACTTCTTCCTCTCTCTTAATTCCTCTCCCTCTGAAAAAGGCATATCTGAAATAAAACTCACTGGTGCAAGGCTGAGTAGAGTCGAGTTCCTTTGATGCCCCTGGATGTGGGGTTCCCTTGCATCTTAAGAGATGGTTTAAACCTTTATTTTGTGCTGATACTTTTACAGGCTTAATTAAAAACCAGAAGCATTTTCTAAGAAAAAGTGTCCTAGATGTAGTAAAGAGTGAGGAAAGTTTGGATATTTGTTGGTGTGCAGTGGTTATGGTTTGTTTTGAAAATGGCTTAGCTATTGAAATATGTGCCATAAAACTTCATACTAAGGCATCTGTCATTGTCTCTGCCCAAAGATCTTGCGTGTCCCTCATCAATGAGTGTATAACACAGTCCCTAGGTCTGGTTTTGGGGGTGGAAGGAGCACGGTGATCTCGCTCAGAAGTAACCCACCCCTTCTGCCCCAGCCATGCCAGCAGGAGGAAAAGTGACATTTGTCAGAGCTCGTTCCATGCCAGAGCACATCAAAAAACAGAGACAATATGGGGACTCCAGATCTTGAAACTCCCAGGGGATTCCAGCTCCCTCTGTAGTACAGGCTTGCTCTGTAGTACAGGCAATGGTAAAATAGGACAAAAAACACAGTGTGACCCTCACCAAGATCTTTAGAATCTTACCTGGGTTTATATTTTATCATCATAACACATAGGAAAACCTGAGGGTGGCCAATTGTAATGTTTTTAGGAATAGTTTGTAAACCTATTGGTCATTTTGAGCTCCTGGGCAATTTTTCATTAAGGAGTGAAAAATCAAGGTTTTGATCAGATGCATTTCTGGGGCTTAGAGATGATCTGGGGCTTATTGACCTGCATGTGGAACTGGCACGGAGTTTCTGCTTTAGGTGGGTGATGTCTGAGGATGCTGTGCTTGCACCAACTTGCTGTTCTGTGTCTGCTGAATATTAGCACTTTCTCTGGCTTGACGCAAGATTTCATAGTCTCAGACCCTGACTTATAATGCTTTGCTATAGTTCTTGATGTTACATCCATGTCTCTTAAAAATTATTTAATGTTAGATGACAGCTAACATTAAGGCATTGCTGCTTTCTATCAGAAATCTTGTCCCTCAGCCACTGGGTTCTGGAGCAAGGTTTCACTCTTCTGTGAAACTAGACAAGTCTGTCCTCTTTGGCCACTCTTAGTGCCTTTAAATTTGGGGAATTCTGCCATCAAGTAGTCCCAAAATACCTGAATTGTGTATTGGTGTTGCTCACAGAAGGGAAGCACGGATACCGCATGCTCCCCATGGAGCTCCTTCCCTTAGGTTGTGTTGGCCAACTCTGGGTCATCAAGGAGGAGGCAAGATGCCATTGTTGGTTCCCAGATCCCTTCCTTGCTTTGTGGAAGTGCTCTATTGTTCCTGGCAGTGGCTGTGCACGTGTTAGTTTTTCCTTGCCTCTTGCAGACAATAGAATGCTGCTTCTCTGAAGGCTTCCCTGGAGCTGCTTAATGTCCCCCAGAGTGAGAATCCATTGAGATTAGAGGTAATTACTTTGAGATTAGAGGTAAATCCATTGGAGATTAGAGAGAATCCATTTAAAGAAGAAGTAATTACTAGCCTGTAATTGTTTCCCTCTATCCCCCACCATGTCCCCCCACCTCAATAAAAAGGTACATGGCTCCATACTTCCATTTGCTCAGCCCTCCTTGCATAGATTGGAGAGGTTTTAACATGCTACTTTTCCTTGGCTGTACATGGGTAGGTAGTAGAGCCTTCTGTTGTCTTTAGCCTTCAAAGAGTCACTGTGCTACATACTGTCAGTGGACTATTTATTGACATTTAACTATTGTTCATATACCCTGCTGAGCATTCCTCATCCATCAGGCAGTAGTAGTATGTGAGCAGCATCTTCTCTGCTCTATGCAAACCCCGGTGGGAGGAGGAGGCAGAACTAGATACTTGAAGTCAGTTGCACTCCTGGTATAGTTTGTACACAACTTTATAGGCAGGAAAGTCAGAATTTCCTCTTGGTATTGCTGAGTGAATGGGTTTTCCCCCAAACAGAACTCTGACAAAAGTCAGATCCTAACACCTGCATTGGAAGAACCTATTATAATATTTAATGGCTGATAGGGAGCCCTGTATTCAATACTGCTAGAGATTTGGCCAGAAGTGGCTCAGTTGTCTCTGATAGATGTGTTCAGTGGCAGCTCGGGCATGAAGGCGGTGTTTTAATACAGAGAATGTGTCCGTGTTGCAGAAATCAGTCCTGTCATCCTCCTTGAAAGGATTGGTTACAAAATGAAAGGTTTTGGGGTGGGGAGTGAAAAATCAAATGAGTACTTTCTTACAGAGGAGGTGTCCCTGGAAGGGTAGGCCTGTTTGGCAGGGCAGCATGTTGAAATGACTGCTGTATTGTGCCAGCTAAATGAGTAACTACTAATGCCACCGGGTTGACGTTTGACACAATAGCTAAATTCATATTCTTTCTTTTCAAGAAAGTGGGGGGAGAGAAAAATGGGGAAAGAAAAATACATGTACATAAGCACCCTACTGTTTTCTGACTTGGTCATGTCAGGTTTTTTCAAGAGCCTCAAACCTTCCCGTCCCTTGGGATGCTGAGGAGCTGTGCCGATAGAAAATGGTGGGGATAATGAGAGAGAACTTTGACCTGCAGGCTTCAAAGTTCACCATAGCTACCTATTCATCTTACGCTTCTGGAGTATAGCTGTTGAGTAGATGACTAAAATTCTGGCTGGCAAATTCAGTGTCAGCCTCCCCAAAGGGACCCCTGGGAATTTGTCTGGGCATCTCTTGGCTTTTAATGGCAGAGTGCCATGTGCAAGGGCTCCCAAAATGCATTCACCAGGGTACCTGCTGGGCAGCATTACATCCTGCTGCTTTAGCTAAGCCTTATCCTGATAAATAGCTGATGATGTTTCACCACTGTCTGTCTGCCAGAGGGTTGCCATCATACCACAGGTCAGTAGATGGCAAAGCTTTAGCTGTGGATGTCCATTTTCTGCTCTTGAATCCCCATCACCACACTGCCCCTCGTTCATGAAAAGAAGAAAAGAAAGAAGAAAAAGGCGCTTTCTTCCCCTTTTACATTTAATCTGTTCTAGATTTGATTTCAAATAAAAGCACACCGCTGTGGCACCTTATGGGGGAAGAACAGCTTCTTTAATACATGAGAGGTAGGTCTGATGTCCATCTAGAACACCTCTGGTGTGTAAAACCATAGCGACATTGATTTTTGCTTGCTGAGGTCTGTATTGCAGTAATGCCACTCTTGTTCCTTGTTCCCACCCTCACTGATCTGGTTTGATAACCTGTATTGAGCTGTGTAGGACTGTAGCAGTGATGGGGGGGACGACCTGTCTTTGTCTCCTTGAGAAGTGTGTGGTCTGCTGTCTGCTCAATTCATCTGACATAGCCACAGTTTCAAAACTCTTCCTTGAAAATAGGTTAGATATTTAGGATATTTAAATTAGATATAAGGCAGAAGTTCTTCCCTGTGAGGGTGGTGAGGCCCTGGGACCTTAAAGCTCTTCCAGTTGCAACCCCCTGCTATGGGCAGGGACACTTTCCACTAGAGCAGGTTGCTCCAAGCCCCTGTGTCCAACCTGGCCTTGAACACTGCCAGGGATGGGGCAGCCACAGCTTCTCTGGGAAAAGTCTGTGCCAGTGCCAACGAAGTATTCCGTCTCTCCTCATTTTTAAGAGACCATCATGCTAGGTGGGCTGTGTGCATGTCTGTGCATGGCTGGGGTGGTCTGGCAATGGGGCTGGGGGTTGCTCTACCAAGGAGGAGCAGTCACCTTCATGGTTATGGATAACCACTTTCAGCCATTGCTTCGGTTCACTCTTATTTTCAGGGTTGTCTTACCTCAGGCTGTTTAGTAGCTCCAAAGCGTGTTGTTTGTGTTGCTTTAATAGAAATATTCATGCTCTTACATATTTCTCAAATACCATCGTGTATGCCCTTTTTTTCCCCCTCTCTCTGTTTTTCCTTCAAAGGAATGTAAAGCTGAATATTGGCTGACTCTGAAAGCCCTTCTTGCTGGCCTTTCCATGAACAACTAATACTGAAATCAGGCTTTGGTCAATACATATTTGAACTGACAAAAGGATATGCATATGTTGCTTTTCACACAAGATGTAGCTCTACTTCCTGAAAGAGTAGTGATGAAAGCAAATCCCACAGAGCAAAAATGAGGATACAGTTCGAGCGGTGATGAAGATAAATCTGTCTGAAGCGTGTGTAAAGTTATTGCATCCATTAATACACCTAAAACATTGGTTGAGATAGAAAAAATGAATTATAGGGACAGTTACAAAATATGTGTATAGTAATTGCTTATTACAGTTGATGAGTTGATGCCCTATTTCTTTTCCACTCATCATGACTGGCCTTTTTATCAAAGCTGTGTTTAGAGCAGCATTCTCCTTTCTCACATTTCATGTAACATCTTAAGGATGTAATGGAGGGAAAACCAGTTTGGGAGGAAAACCTAAGAACAGATGGGGAAAACAGGAGCTAAAATGCGTTTGCTGTCCGTAAGTGAGACCTGTCATTTGGGATAGGTGCCAAGGCCAATTATTTTCCACCCCCCTGGTTTCGTGGCTTTTCAAACTAGAAAGAGTCTTGCTTGAAAGTGCCGTTGCACCTGCCCTGCTCAGTGAAAAATTAGGTTGTAGTTACTGATGGTCAGCAAACTACCCTGGGAAATACTCCAAATACGTAATGCCAGGCACTGGGGAAGGAAAAGGAGACTGATTACTCACAGTAACTTCTTACAGTCACTTCCATGACTTCTTACAGATGCTCACAGGTCACAAACAAGGCGAACAGGAAGCATTTTTTGTTTCCAAGTCCATTCATTTCAGAGGGCATGACAAGATGTATCATGTCATTAGCGTAGGATATTGTGCCAAACGCAGTACTGCTATTGCAGAGCAAACTTGCAGCATGTAGTAGGGAGCAGCAACCATACATTTCCGTGTCATATCTACTCTCTCTTCAAAAAGGCAGGGAAAATTTTTGGCTTCAGAATGAGTTGCAATTTAAATGGCAAAAGCCAAGCTATTAATTAATCACAGGGTTTTATAAAAGTAGAGCTTCCTGTCCAGCAGAGCTAACTGCTGGGGATATAAATGCTTCATAAATTACTCAGGATGGTAAAACTCTGATTTGTCTTTTACAGCAGTTCTTATTACAAAGGCTGAATGAGAAGTGAAGTGCAGACAGAAGAATTTCCTTCAAATGTTATGAAAATGAGTGATCCATTTAACACAAACACAAACAACTGCTGTCGTGTTGAAAGTGTTGCCCTGACTTCCCCCCCCACAACACCACTCACACTGATTCACACCACAGATATAATCAATGTTTTTTGTTATGGAAATTTAATGTTCTTGATTCCCAATGTGAATAAAAGAGATTTGAGATGACCTCCTTTTCGTCAGGACGGAACGCTTTAGGGTGATCAGCGTTTTCCAAAACGCATTTTCATTCCTCTGTTCTCCCCAGAAGCATTTCATTGCTTTTCTTAAGATTAACTATATATGATGAAGCTGAATGATATTATGCCCATATTTATATGCGGAGGATGGCTAATTTAACAGGACCATTTGATGAATACATTCCACTGTGGCTCATAACCAGATGGTAGGTTTGTTGCTGAGGTCCTTCCTGGGAAGGTGGCGGTGGGCAGGGGGGAAGAGAAGAGTTCAGATTTGAGTTTCTTCTTAGGTGTGCCTGTGGCCCCAACTGGAAACCAGTCAAGGAGCGATTTATGTTCATTAAGTGCTTGTCAAAACTGAAAAATTTTCTAATCAACAGCAATCTAGCTGAGGCCCCTCAATGGCTGGGAGTGTCGCCTCCGCAGCATCGGCTATTTGCCTGTTACAACTCTAGGCTAGAAATCCACTGATGATTACATTAGGCTAAGCTGCGAAGTAAATGAACCATGTCTTATTTAGGTGCAACTAGCTTCAGTGTAGTCCTGCCCCGCAGGGCACTTTATAGCGTTTTATGGCTTTAAAATTAGTGTAGCTTCCCATTTGCTGCAGGGTGCTGCATGTTATGCCTTTGAACTCAATAAGCAAAGGGAAGGGGGCCTTTTGTTTTTTTTCCCCACACATACACGCCCCCTTTTCTTCTTTCTGCACTTTAGCAATTTCGTTTTGCATCTTTTCCAGACGGCATTTTGCAATAAAAATGTCTGACTGCCACAAAAGTCAAGGCTCCATCCATCCATTTCCTGGAGGTTTGGGGCTTTTGGTCCTTTGGTCTTTGGTTTAGGGGGAAGGGGATTGGGTTTTGTTGTTGCTGAAGGTGAACAATAGGTTTTGTGGGTCCGATAGGTCAGCTCAGGAAATGAGAATTGTGTTTCAAAAACTAGGCCACCCACAGTTCTAAAATGTCATCCAGAGGTGCAGCCATAAACTTCCTTTTCCATAATAATTTCTATTTCGCCTCCGATCGGGAAACACTATCTCAACCTCAGGAAGCTGAGCCTTGGGAGCGTTTTGTCTGGTTGAACGGCGGGGAAAAACTGCTGTGGAATGAAGGTGTTTTTCTCAGAAGCTCCATGTAAACCAGGGACACATCTGAGAAGGATCCTGGGCCTGGACCTCTTCCTAATGTTGGGAAAATCAGGCTGCTGAGAGATTTTAGTAGCTCAAGATGAGAAAAAGTGTGATGTTCTTACTTGTCTACCATCCAGCCTGGCCTTGAACACTGCCAGGGATGGAGCAGCCACCTCAGTGAAGAGTTTTTCCTTTATCCAACTGAGCCCAGCCACAGGAGGCCCTAATTCTTTGTCTTCTGCAGCTTGATCCTTCTATATCTCCCTCTTCATGGGCTTGTTTTCTGTTACCTTGAAAGTATTTTGCAGTTGTGCAAATCGAGAGGAGAACCTCTGCCTTAAGGACACGGGGATTTGTACTCCCACTTTGCATGCAGGCAGCAGTACAAAAAAGCCATGGGGATTTAGTTCTCAAGGTACTAACTGATAAGTTCTATGTTCAGTAACATTCATACACATTTTCTTGCTTAATACACAGATAATGAAATACTATGTTTTTGAAATACAACCTAGGTATTAGGCATTTTGTGTGTGTGTGATGAAAATGACCATCATCATTGTGTTAGAGGCATTCGAAAATCCTCAGACTCCATGTTTTTGATATGCACAGTGTTACATAGAATCCCAGCCTGGTTTGGGTTGGAAGGGACCTTAAAGCTCATCTTTAACTCAAGGATCGTGCTAGGGAGGAAACATGCTGCTACATGCTCGGTGGTCCTTTAGTGAAGTCTTTGTTGAGATAACTGGGGTAGACTTAGATGATGTGAGTTTGAATCCCAGTTTCGTGGAAGCAGCAGCCAGCACTTTCTTCTGCCTTTCTCTCCATCTGATCCGTATGTCCTTCCACCTTGAATAAGGGGCTAAGCAGGCAGCAGCAGCACTAAGCGTGGCTGTGCAAGAAGAGATGTTTGCCTGTTGTCTTCAGTCTTCTTGTCCAGGAGGAAGTAGGCAGTGAGCTGGCAGCATCATGTAGCCTAGTTTCAGCTTGTAGCCCTTGGTGGAGTGTCTTCTCTGGCTTTGAGGGCTGTCAATTGTGATGGCAATCAAACATCACAATGTATTGCAGCAAGTTTAATGACTGCTGGCGTTTGAAATCAAAAAGGGCCCCCAAAATAGAATCACAGAATCATTGTAGTTGGAAAAGACCATTAAGATCATCGAGTCCAACCATTAATTAAATCACTGCCAAGTCCACGACTAAACCATGTCTCTACGTGCCATGTCCACAGTAGCAGTGCTCGTGCCAAGTCAGTCCCTTTCCTTGGATTTTTATAGCATTGTTTCTTTTTGGTAGGTCTGTTTAGAAAACATCGTCATACCCGTTTGCTCAATTTGCATGTCTGAAAAGCTTCTCTTCATTTAATTGATTAAATGAATTTTGGCCGTTGCAAACGGAGAGCCGTATTACGAGCAGAACCAAAGTCATTTTACTCTACATTATTCTGTGTCATGGCACATCGTGTCTTTCTTACACAATTCATTTTGTGGTGCTGTCAAATACTATTTTGTGTCACCTTCAGTCAATGCAGCTTTTCTGATTTTCGCTGATATTTTATTCACAGTTTATTTAGTCTTCTAGGTAATGGTCAATGGCCTTGAGTAGTCAAATTAACGCCTCGGCGGCACTATATTTGAGCAAACCTCTAATGGTAACCTCAGGATGAAAAGCGATGAGAATCAACATCGCGAGTGTATCTGTAGGGATTATTGATTGATTGATGCGTTCTGGCCTTAACTGGAAGAGGCAGCATCGCCCCACAGCTGACTAAGATTAAGTTGCCAGTTACTGATAACTGCGGGCCATTACCTGTGTAGTATTTCACAAGCTGGGAGATGAGATGAAGACCTTTTATCGTCCTTAAGTGAAGAAGCCACAGCGTTCACAGGGTCTGCCATGCTCACCCTGCTGCAGGAAAACGCTACGCTCTGCTCCGGCTCATACCAGCCGTTGTTGTGAGAATCAGAGGCGATGTTGATTTGATTCAAGCACTGCCCATTATTCCTGTAGGGATCTCTTTGGGACAACTGAGGCACTAATGGCTTGTCTCCCCCCCGCGGAAGGTGGGAGCCGTGTTAAGCTGTGCTGCTGTCAGCAAGCTGGGAGCTGGGGGTCTCCCCACCACAACTCTCAATTGCTAGCAGGTTTCTCTCACTGCACCTCATTTGCATCTGGGACATCAATTAGCATGTTTGTTGAGGCTAATTGAATGAAACTCAATCATAGCTCTTAATTGCTTGACTATGTGAAAAGAAATCACATTAATGCAGCTAATTAAGTGTATGGCAATAGATGCAACATAATTAGGAGCGAAATGTAGAAAACAAGCGCTGGTGAAGGCGCTGGCGCAGGGGTGCGGGGGACCGGGGCGCTGGCTTCTCCTGTTATCCACATGTTTGGGGAGGGTTTCTTTGCCTTTGCTGCTTGCTTTTCTCCTTTTTTGTTTGGATTTTTTTTCCCCCCCTGCATTGTTGAATGATGAACATGGACAAGTTGAGAAGAAAAATGCAAATGGATTTGCAATTACTACTTTTTCAAGCTGTTGAGGGGCAGAAGATGGCACTTCTGGGGTGGCCCACTGTTGAGTGGGCTCTAGGGACTTGTTAAGTGCTGTTTAAAAGTACTTGGCTTTGAATTACCCTCATGCCTTGTTAAAGGGTTTTTTTCCCCTTTTTTCTCGGATCAGCATTTTCTACAGCTAACATCTAGGGGAGTTATATCTGTAACATTTGCATATCAAAATCAGGCTTGCTGTCTTCTCTTTAACACAGCATATTCCAGATGACAGCAAGACCCTCATCTGTTCTAATCTGATCAAACCCTCCATTGCGCTTCTGAAGCGGCGACATTATTTTGTAGTCCCAACTTTTATTCCCCAAGTGCAGATCTGAGGGAGCGTGCGTGGGGACGGATGCTCCGGTGGCTGGGAACTCAAGGCTTGCCTCTCCTCCTTGGGGAACTGCAGAGATTATCGCTATGCATCTTGCACACAATGAAAGAGGCTTTATTATTTACATTTGATATATCCCTATAAATATTTAAGCTGACATTAATACCTATGCGGCATCTGTTGTGTTGGGGCACTTTTCGTATAAGAACGGTATGGCTCCAGCGCATTTATTTCTTGCTTGCCAACATTCACTTACTCTCTCAAATGGTTTATAGCTCACCGAAGCCTGGTTTACTCTCAATTAAAAGGGCTTTAATAATGCCCTGTCACATCTCACAAGTTGGCAGGGAAGCAGGGAAGTCATATGTGCTATTCAGCTGAAGAATTTGGAATAAACACCTCCTCAAACTGAAACGCTGGTGGTTGTACATTAAACAAAATGTGTCTATTAAAAAGAGTACACGCTGAGGTTTAGTCACTATCTGATTAAGGCTCATTTTAAAGCCCATAAGCAATAAATGCTTAATTATGTTCTGCTTATTGTATTTTAATTTGTGAAGAACTGACACTGAACAAGAAAGTTAACGCCAACTCGGTAATTTGTGGATGAAGCAGTTTTGTTCAGTTCCAACACCTAGTGAATGAATTTGTATTAATGGATTGCCTTTGTTGGCAGCAGAGCTCTGTGTTGTCATCCCACAAAGTTTTCAGCCTCCCCCCCCCCTTTTTACTGTTAATAATTCTCAAAGAAAGATGGTGTATTGGCTTAGTTTGGGAGGTTTGTCCCAGAGTAATACTAGCCATGAAGAAATAAATGCTGGTCTAGTCGTAGATTGTTGATGGGGTTTTGGGTGGAATATACAATTTGTATTGTAAAAACTGACAAAAGGTGGAAGGATTTTTGTGAGGGAGCTGATTGCTCCCTGTTGTGGCAGCGCTGAGTTAGACTTTGGGTGTGCTTTTAGTCCGTCTGGGTATTTACTTGTAGAATTGATGCTCTGGTGCTGTTCAGGCCTGTGTATGGAACCAACCTAGTTAAGACTGGTAGTCTTTCATACAACACCTATCATCTGGCTAAATCTTGCCCTGGCCATGTGGGCAACTGGGAGTTACGTCCGTGCTGGTGAGTCTTTGCTCAGCATCACCCAGGCCTCTGCAAGCTGAGATGAAGTTCCGTCTGAGAAAGAATTAGGCTTAAGCCCAGATCTTTTCCCAATCTATAGTTCAAATTGCTGTTTTCATCTGGGAGTACATAGACCCAGTTGTATTTTTGTGCAGTGCTCTTACCCCTTTCCACCTTGATTTTCCTGTCCTGTGCTATCTGTCGTCTCATATGGCGTGTCTTCTCATAAAGTACAGTCTCCTTTGCTTCTTTTAGTGTTCTCATAGTTGCTCCAGTTTCAGTTATGTTTTCTGGAACATGAGTAACAACCACCACGTGTACCAGGAGATGAAAACTTTGTCGTCTGTGTATGGGCTTTAACATTCACCATCTGTACTGGAAATCTCTCTTCTGATGAATTGTCATTTTCCCTCTGATAAAGACATCCATGTCCATTTGCTTTTCTGTTTTCATCTGAAGCAGCTCATGAATAATTTAGGGAATGCCTTTGGAGCTGGAAAGCACAATCTCAAGGGCCTGTTTTTCCAGAAGCTTTTTGCAGAACTTTGTTATGGATTTCTTCAGTCAGTTGACTGCTGTTTTTCCACAGCTTTGTCTGCTTATTTCCTCTTTGGGGGCTTTCCAAAAAAGAATTGGGAAAAGCCTTTTCCACTTCTAGCTTCCAGCTTTTAGTGTGTTTATTCTAATTAGGTACAATTTGCATAAGTTTTTCCCTTCTATGATTTTGTGTGTGTGTGGAGGATAACTTTTGTGCCTGCTGAGCAACTTCAGCCAAATTTGAGGAAGAGAGAGATAAGTGCCTTAAATGCTGGCAGAGAGGAGACACAAGTGAGCATGCTTCTGAGGGACAGTCAACCTTGTTGGCTTCTCTTTGGGACCTTAGCTGGTGAACTCTGACATGTAGCTCAGAACCAGCCATGTTCTGAATTGCCTCTTATCCAACTGGTAGTTGGAGGATGGATTAGAAAGCTTCAGGCTTCTTTAGGCGTATCTGTAGTGAGAAGCATGGAAGGGATTATCAAGAAAATGGAAGGAAGGGGAAAAACATGGTGGGTGCTGGCTGATGATGTAGGGGAAATGTCTTATGAAACCAAAACAGTTAGTTCTGTTGCTTCCAGAACAACCTGTTTGATATTGTTTGGGGTTTTCTTTTTTCTTGTACCAGGACTATATGCAGAATGTTCACGGGAAGGAGATCGACTTGCTGAGAACCACTGTGAAAGTCCCCGGGAAGAGGCCACCCCGAGCCACATCAGCTTGTGCCCCCATTTCCAGTCCCAAAACAAACGGCCTCTCCAAGGACATGAGCAGTTTACACATCTCGCCCAATTCAGGTAAGAGAATACCATGCTAGGGAAGAGAAAGGCTGCATTTCCAGAGCCTGGAGGCAGTTGTCACGTACCACCACGATGGGGACCCTATCTGTTGTTAATTTACAACTCCAAATAACCACCATTGTGCAACTTTTAAAGCCCTGACTGCTGATCTGTCCTCCACAAGAGATTCTAAGTAACATTCAGCGTCTGTCTTCTTCTATTTGTTACCTTATCCTTGCCAAAACCCTACATAACTTCACAGGAATTAACATATGTGAAGAATTTATGTTACCTCACAACTGATCTAGTCAGGTCTAATACTTTGGAAGAATGGGAGATGTATCATTTAAAAGGGCTTTTTGCTGTTGGATCCACAAAGATTCTTTGCACCTTGAGGAGGATGCCTAATTCGGGACTTTGCAACAGCAAGTCTCTTCTGCAGAAAGCTATTTTAATTCATTTATGGAAGTAGTTTATGACTCTTTGTGAGCTCTAAACAACACAGTTTATTGTTTGCTGAAGTACTTGTCCATACAGCTAAGTGGATTTAAAAAATTGCATTAAGAGAAAGCATTTGAGACTGTTTCTCTTGTAAAATGCACAGTTTCTATAAAACTCATAACAGTGTAATGTTGGTATGGAGATTTTGTCAGCACGTTTGGGATGAAGTCCATAAAGTGCTGAGTGCCTTTTGCATTTATGATGAACGTAGGCACGTCCAGCATGTGCTGACAAAACCATCCGAACACACTTCTGTCCCTGTGCAGTACACACTGCACAGGTAGGATGAGCAACCACAGGAAGGATCACCCTGCTATTAAAGAGTCTTCTCTTGTACAGTCATAGTTATCTTATGCTTTAAGACAAGATGTAATTCCCTGCATTTTTGCGAAGCCCATTTCCCTGTATTAGGGGAAGAGGAGAAGGATTTTCCTTCCAGCTGCAGATGCTGCTCATGGAGATGAATGGTTAGAAAAGGAAACAAAGGCTTGTGGCTTTGCAGTGGTGCCACTGAGCAGACATCCCTGGAGATATTTGTGGCATGTTATACTAGTTTGGCCTGGGACCTGAAATGTCTGAAGCCACAATTTCATCAAAGACTTTCTCAAGTTGTAACCAACCTCTCCAGAGGCACAGAGCTGGCATTGTCACTGGAGGAGGTCGTAGCAGAGAATTCTTCATGGTTGGTTTGGATTTTTCCATTTTGCTATTCAGTTTCCATGACCGCGTGATGAGAATGTTTCTGGGTTTCAGCATACTTAGGTTTTATAATTTAGGAAAGAAAAATGCTGGACTGAGTCAGTAAACCAGCGGTAAGATGTTTCAATAAGAGATTTTTCTGCTTTTAAGACCTTTGAACAGAGGCAAAAGTTACTTGATTGCTCCAGAGAAGTACGTTTCTGAAAACATATTTTAGAGATACGTACTAATATAAAGTTCGTAGCATGGAATTTACATGTTTTGGCATGTGCTTAGATTGTCAGGTTGGATGGAAACAACTTCTCCATGACCTTGAATTGAATATTGCACATATCATAGAATCAGAGAATGGTCTGTGTTGGAAGGGAGCTTAAAGATCATCCAGTTCCAACCCCTGCCACAGGCAGGGACACCTTCCACTAGAGCAGGTTGCTCCAAGCCCCTGTATCCAACCTGGCCTTGAACACTGCCAGGGATGGGGCAGCCACGGCTTAGCTCTGCATCAGTCTGTATGTCACTTTCAATACTCTTGCGTTCAGGTAAGACTGAAGAGTTGCATTGCAGAGAGTGATTTTAAAATATCAGGAAAGCATTAGTATGGTAAAAAAGACACTAAGACACTGTCACTAGCTGTGCCCGGCTTGTTAGTCTCAGCTTTCATGTGGTCAGGTATACTGACAGTGGATTTTATGCAGAGGGTCACAGCTTCTGTTGGGTAGGAGACCAGTAGGTACTCTGCAATGCCAGGAGGACTTGTGGGTTCTCTGCAGTTATCTGTCACGCAACTAAAAACATTTGCAAGTTATCCCTTGCACTCTGTGCTGCTGTCACAGCTTTTTCTCAGTTGTTCTTCTGGAAAATGTTGTCTTCATCTTGTGTGATGCATTAAAATTGATTGCAGAGGTGAAATTAGTGCTGATTTTATTTTGGGAGGTTTCTGTACATGGACTGGCTGTACGGAGGAAGTTTGGACCAAACACAGAAAGAAGCAGCACTTACTATTTTTATTTCTAGGCCTGCAGATACACTGTGTTCTCTCAGCTTCACGTGTTACCTCTTCCCCAAAACAGTGATGTTTTCTGTTCTGTGCTTCAGCCAATGCAGACCTGGTACCTGAAGTAGAGTCTTATTTGCCATGCTTATAAGTGAGAACAATATTTCATGTAATTTTTTGATGTGATCAGGAACAGACTCATTTTCCTTCTGCTGTTACAGAACTGTGTACAGGTTACTGAAAAGCAGCTAAGATATTAAAAGAATGCCATTAAAATGTCATGTTTCAGATTTCCTCTTGAAATACAGTTCGTCTTTGCTTACACCTGGTGATAGCCCAGGCCCACTGGAAGCATTCCTCAGCTGAGGTTTTCCACTAACTTGTGTACCTAGAAATAGCTGAACTTACTTTCATTCAAACATCAAAAACAAAAAGGCAATTTTTATTGTTGAAACAGTCAAATAGTGCTTATCTTACATGATGTCTTCATTTGAAGACATCAGTGGTCTGTTAGTAAACACTGTTGCTGCCCCTTAAGTATGGATTTCAGTGCCAACTTTGCCAATAAATATATACATGTATTAGATGTCTTTGATGGCCTGTAACTGACAAGTTTTAAATTCATTCTTTCACGAATCTCTGTGTCTTAGTGGAATTTCTTGCTTTTTGGGAAGATGCTGGCACATCAGGTGGTCTGATAGGGAGGCAAAGCCAAAGCCTCTTGCCTATCAACTGGTGGGTTGTAAAAACACAAGGGGAAATGGCTTTAAACTGACAGAGGGGAGACTGAGATGAGCTCTTAGGCAGAAGTTCTTCCCTGTGAGGGTGCTGAGGTGCTGGCACAGGGTGCCCAGAGAAGCTGTGACTGCCCCATCCCTGGCAGTGTTCAAGGCCAGGTTGGACACAGGGGCTTGGAGCATCCTGCTCTAGTAGAAGGTGTCCCTGCCTGTGGCAGGGGGTTGGGGCTGGATGAGCTTTAAGGTCCCTTCCAACACAAACCATTCTGTGGTTCCATGAAAATACGTGCTATGGCGATGCTTTCTGAGGCTGGTACCCTTATGCATAAGGGGTAGCACATGGGATAGCTTGGGTCATGTTACTTTTGTGATGTCTTAAAGTTGTTGAATGATGAATTGTTGAATGAATGAAGAAACTTCAATTTCAGTTAAATTTGCATGGCAGTGAATGTTGATGCTTCTCAGTTGGAAGTACTTCAGAACAGGGTAACCTGGGGGCTTGCTCAGTTCCAACTAACAGTTGGTAGCAGATTGCAGCAGTGTCCAACAGCTAGCAGTCCTGGAAGTCAGGCACTGGCCAAGTCTCTGTGCCTTTTAGAAGCTGACTCAGTTCTTGCTGACTTTGGAGCAGGAGAGGAGCTAGGTCTCAATTACTCCCAAGTTGGGCTGGATTTGAGTTGGTTGACCTGAAGGTGAACTTATTGCTGAAATCTCTCCCAGGAGTCATTTATTTCTTCTCCTCTACAAACAACCCAAAGCCTGAGCTGCAGCAAGAGCCACTGATGTAGAAAGTTCACATCTAAAAATAGCTTATGGTGTAGAGATAAATTGTTTCCTGATTAACACTTCATTTAAATAATTTGGTGCTATTAAATTTACTTATAATAGTGACTGTACAGTATGTGAATTATCCTCAAATGTGTTAGCTACATAGCCATCGTTAAGTATGCTAAAGGTTGTTATCTGCTAAGTGTATCTGACATTTCAGACATGTTAGAAGTACAGCGTCTTCACATGTTTATAAATGTGAGTTTTCTATCTGTTATTAATTGTGATCATCTATCAAATCAGAGCAGTGATCATTAGGAATTTTACTTTACCCTGAAGTACTGGGAAGCAGCCGAGTTGGAATTGACTGCCTTCCAGAGTTTTCTACTAAAAACATAGCGAATTGGTGTTTCCGTTAGTGTATCTTCAGAGGTTCTGACATGGTGTCTTTAGATTCTAGTACCCGTCTAGTAATTCTGTTCTTGAACCAGTGCATTACTCTTTTTTTCCTTTTAAGCCTGACTTAGAGGCTACAGCCCTTCATGTCAGTTGGGTAGCTGTTTCCCACATCTGAATTAATAGCTGCTGAGTTCATTACTGAGAGCTAGTACCCTCTGAAGTGTGACATGCCATGTGCAGGAGGAGAAGCATGATGAGAAACCATGGGTAGGATCACTTCTCTGTTGTGACGCGTTGTGAATTAAAGTCTTGATGCAAAATATACCGAATTAGGATCATGGAATCACAGACTGGTTTGGGTTGGAAAGGGCCTTGAGATCACCCAGTTCCAAGCCCCTGTGTCCAACCTGGCCTTGAACACTGCCAGGGATGGGGCAGCCACAGCTTCTCTGGGAAAAGTCTGTGCCAGCGCCTCAGCACCCTCACAGGGAAGAACTTCTGCCTAAGATCCAACCTAAATCTCCCTGTTTCGGTTTGAACCCATCACCCCTTGTCCTGTCACTACAGTCCCTGATGAAGAGTCCCTCTCCAGCATCCTTGTAGGCCTCCTTCAAATATTGGAAGGCTGCTATTACTGAATTCATCAGTATTTTCATAATAATCTTTTAATTGGAGGTTACTATAACGATTCAGATCCATTTTGGGCTGTTGATGAGTAAAAACGTGTATCAAGCCAGGAGCTTGCTAGCATAGGCAATTGCTCCAGAGCCTGTAGATATCGGGTTCCTTTGCAAATAAGTGCAGAACTGAGTCCTAAATTCTGGAATCTGCTCTGAACTCCTTACTTGGAGGTGACTGAGGTTGTTTTCCTGGAGCAGCGTGTGGCTTGACAGTGCCAGATTTTATCTGGTAGAGTTCCCACGAGGCCAGAGGTTGGTAGTTGTTAGTTATTTGCTACTGATGTTGTATCTGTGTGGTACGTTAGTTGACTTGTCTTAACATGAAGCATTTTCTGTGCTTTAACTTTAGCATGAGTTTTATGATGTTGCCACAGAGCACAAATGCAAGTTTGTGACTTACTTTTGCCATTAATCACCCAAGTCAATTTTCCATGTGGTTGGGTTTGCTGTTAGTTCAGTGATATACGGCTGTAGCGAATGAAAGGAGAAGTTGTCAGTTTGCTCATTTCAGAGGGAAAAAAGCCCAATTTTAAGTGCAGCAGAGATTTCCCTTTTATCCCACTAGAAGGGGATCCCTCAAGGTCATCTTCTCCAGTTCCTTTGGACTAGGATTTGCTCTTTCCAGAACTAGAGAGAAATATTTTGCTCTTAATAGCCTGTATTCCTTAATATTGGGGAAAAGGGAGCAGGGCAAATATTAGTGTTGATGAAATGCATATTTGATAAAATAACTGCATTTGTTAAATGTTGAGGGGGGGGAGAGTTTGCTTAGATATTCTCTTTAGGGAAAGAAGGAAACAACGATCTGCCCTGGGATTCTTTCTTGAGGAGAGCAAATGGTGCCCATCTCTAGTGGTGATGATGTAGATAAAGGGTAGAAATGCCTCGTGATGACTGTAGATGCTGGACAAGATGCAGCCGGTGCTGCTCAGCCCCTGCCTGTTCCGCTCAGGTTCATTTTCATGCCTCCGTTGCGCTGTATCCTGAATAAAATCCCACATCTGTCTTGTCTACCCAGTGCAATCTCACCGGTTTTCTTTAGTTCCACCTTGTAACACTGCCTAGTTGGATGTTCAGACCTTTGCAGAATTGCTCGCTCTTTCTCCCCCCAGTGATTTTAAAATATTAAAGCCATCAGGAGGCTCGAAGCTGATTTACCAAAAGGGAAAAAAAATTCACAAATGTGTTTTGAGTATTGAACTGCCGTTGACATCTAAAGTCCCAACCATGCTGTTTTCCTCCACACTCCAGCAATCAGGACATCCAGCAAACCCATAAAAAGCCAAACTAATAGCATGAATATTCAGTGACCTAGAATACTAATTATTGTCATGAATATTAATGCGATCGGACTTGCTTTTTCCTCTTCTCTTTCTCTCTGGCTCTTGCTTTTTTTTTTCCCCACTCAGCCAGCTCTAAAGATGGACCATAATGAGAGCATTTAAGAGAGAGAGCGCTCTCCGGCGTGACAGGGACCGGGGTAATAAGGAGAGCTTGATTAACGTGGTGCACTTGGGGGAGAGATGAGAAGATTCACGTGGGCCTGTTGTGGGGGAGGCAATGAGGCACCGGCGGCTGTGTTGCTGCTCCCTCAGATTAATGAGGCCTAAGAGTGCATTAGGAACAGTGACAAAGGTTTGATCTAATGGGCTCAGTCATTTTTCCTTTGAGTGACAGACGCACAGAAGTAATTGGCTGTGCAGAATGGCAGCTCATTGGCAGTACTTAAGGATACATTATCCCCGTTGTGTGGCCCGCAGAGGCTGTTTATCAAAACTGCTCACACTGCAGACATGCATTCACTTAGCTGCTGTTACAGTGGCAATAGCTATAGGAGAAAAAAAAAAGTCATCTCCCATTCGTATCTATTGTCTCTTGTTCGAAAATAAAGTTTCTTTGTTCCATTTCCTGAAGGGTCTGGGGGATGTTTGAATACCAGCAGCCGTCCTTCCCCATCCTGAAGAGGCTCTGGATGCAGCTCGCAGAGGTTGGGCATGTTTGTAGTGGAAAGCTCCTAAAGTTCGTTTGGTTCATCTTAACCAGCTTAGATCCAGCATGCAAGTAAGACCCTTCCCTCCCAGCCCCTCTCCAATTGCATTATTAATAACTTCCACAGACAAGTCAAAGGGATTAGGAAGCATTTTACATCTTTTGCCTCAGGCCCCTACACATGCTTTGCTTTACAAGCGAGCAGCATAATACCTCGGGATGATTTGATTTTGCACTGTTGTTGTTTGCAAAGTTGGAGTCACAGTCAGGAACAGGATTCACAAGAAAATAACAGCAATCCAAAGTAGAGCATTTGCCAGTGTAAAATGGTTACCTCCATAGATGCAGTCCCTTAACAAGCAGGTAGCAATGAGTTCTTGCCCAGAAAGCAAAGCATACCGTATTTATTACTATTATTTGTTAAAACTACTGAAAAATAATAGTAATATGCCTGCTGGGAAGGGAAAACACACTTTGATCCCAGTAGAATAAATAGTCTGGGATCTTGAGCGTAAGCCTGTGGTGAAGATCTTGGGTTTAACTTTCCTTTAGAAGAGATGTCTCCTCTGATGACTTAATTTTCCTCCACACTTGCTGTGTTGGTTTGGCATGCTCTGAGAATAATAGCTTTTCTCGTTATACTCCCAGCACCATGTCCTTCACTGCCAGGATATTTCTTGGCATTGCCTTGTTTGTTCATTAGTATTGACCCTTCTCAGTTTGTACACTACTAATCAAGCCTTGTTCGCAGAGGCTGCCCTGCCAGGCTGTGAGATGGAACGTCTTCCTCTATTAATAGCTGCTTATCCTCAGGAAATTGGTTCAGCAAATAAATGCTTCTAGAAAAAATAAAATCATCTTAAAAATCAGTAAAACCCACAAGGAAGTCGCCTGCTACAGCATTGAAAAAGCTTCTCGGTGTATTGAAGGAGAGTTTCAATACTGGAACCAGTGTGTTTTGGAAACACTGGTTCCAGAAACTGTTTTCTTACTCTTTTCTTGTTCTATGTACAAGTAAGCTCAAGGTATTTTAGGTCCCTGATAAATCCAAGGCACAAACAACGTGCTGTTCGCGCACTGCCGTAAGATCGAACCGGCAAACAGAATCCATAGCAATACTCTGGGGCAGGGGTTCCCCCACTAATAACCCGACTCAAGAACCTGATTATGGAAGTTGGAGCTCTCTGGTCCTGGCCCCACAGCTGGTCTTATTGAGAACATGGCCAGACAGAGCTCTGATGCTTGATTAATACCTTCCTTTCCAGCGTGGACTTACCCTACTCAACTGGAGAGGCAAGCTGCTGTAAGTAGCACTTTTCCCAGATTTCAGTGCAAAGCATGATCTCCAGAGCTGGCAAGGGAAGGAAAGGAGGATGCATCTGTAAAAGATGGATTCTGGGATCTGAGGCAGCAAGCTGATGGAACCCAGAAGAGCTATTCCCCGATTTTCCTCAGCTAGAGCAGGAGTTGTCCCAACATGCATGTTTATAGGCAAAGCAGAAGGCAGGAAGTGGTACAGCTTGGATGGTCACCCACTTCTTAGGAAAGATTTGTCCAATGGAAAGATAGCTGCACGACTCTGGGAACTGGTTCATCAGGGAAGATTTGTCCATTGGAAAGATATCTGCACAACTCTGGGAACTGGTTCATCAGGGCAATGCAGAATTGGGGAATGGGGAAGGGAATGCTTTTCATCTTTCTGCAGCTGGCAGAGTGGCCTCTTTTCTTTTGCACCCTAATGCCTGAAGAAACTTCAGGGAGCAGTGTTGGGAGCGGGTTTTGAACAGGCACCCAACAGCCAATCTAATCTACTTGACAGTGCCTTTTACTGAATTAGAGGGCATTTCAAGAATAGGCAGTATTCCTGCAACATAAATTGACCCAACATGATTTGAAACAATTAACCCTCTGATATCAAGAGTCAGGATTTCCTGACCCACAACTCTAATGTATTTTTCATTAGTTCTAACAGCTGGTGAGCGCAGCCCTCTGGCCTTAAGAGGTTAATTTCTTTTTTGGGGAGGGGGAAGAGAAACTTATTGTGAACATGAAGAGGGTAACACAAATAAACCACAGCCATGGTGAAAGCATCGGCTGTAGTTCATCTTATGCAGTCTTTCCGTGCTTCTGTGCAGCCGCTCTCTGCAGGTCTCACATGCTGCTGCTACATGGAAAAATACAGTTCTGCTTCATGACTCCTACAATGTCTGCTCGTCTCATAAATTCAAGAGTATATTAGTTGCACTCATGAATACAACTTCTTGTAACTAAGTGATTTGTTTGGGAGAAGTCATGAATGTGTGACCACCTCCATGTATTGAAGTCATTTGTATCTGGCCTCTTAGGGTATAGTTGTGAATTATATGCATTGTGCATTTGTAATTAGTGGGTGGTGTAGTTGGGGAAGGCTTAGTTTAAAGTGGTGGGTGTGTTAAAATAACCTGTGCTGCCCAGTGAGGATTCACTGTGCTGTTTTTGTTAAGTTAAAAGACGGCAAAAGAGGAATTGCTAAGATGCTGTCCATCATACTGTTCTAAGAGCAACGAGACAAAAACCCTGAATGGTTTCTTTTATAGTTGGGCAGGTTATTGCATATATAGAATCACAGAACGGTTTAGGTTGGAAGGGACCTTAAAGCTCATCCAGTTCCAAGCCTTGCCATGAGCAGGGACACCTTCCACTAGAGCAGGTTGCTCCAAGCCCCTGTGTCCAACCTGGCCTTGAACACTGCCAGGGATGGGGCAGCCACAGCTTCTCTGGGCACCCTGTGCCAGCACCTCAGCACCCTCACAGGGAACAGCTTCTGCCTTAGATCTAACCTGAGCTTCCCCTGTTTCAGTTGGAACCCATCACCCCTTGTCCTATCACTACAGTCCCTGATGAAGAGCCCCTCTCCAGCATCCTTGTAGCCCCCTTCAGATAATGGAAGGCTGCTCTGAGGTCTCTACACAGATGTAAGATAACATTTATGTAAGATAACATTACGTTAAACTTTATTGTATATTTTACTCATATTTTTATAATACACTGAGTCTTTATCTTTTGGGTTTTACTGACTAGATGTGCACTTTGCATCCTGTATGGTCCTGTGCTTGTATAAATCTTATTTTCATCATATTTCTAAGTGTTGTAATCTGATGCTGTCAGGAAGTCCCTATGTGCTTAGGAAACGGAGACGTGTTCTACCCCCAGTGTGTGTTTTTCTATCAGCTTCTTTATATGTACACACAGGAATGCACTCCTCTGCAGATTTCTTCTTCTGCTGAGCCTCTTGTCTTTGTTTGCTCTTTGCTGTTCGTGGCTATTTACTCTGAATAGATGGACATATACTTTGGATTTTGTGCGAGTGCTCTCACTTTTCGTAGAGGCTCTTCTGCTGAGCTTTAACCCAAGCTGGAAATTGCCTTGAATCTTAATTTGGATGGGTTTTGTAGAGCTTAATTGTTTGAACATTTTGTAAGCGCGATCGTAACGGGGTATTTTATAATATCAGAAAAGATAGTTTTAATAAAGCTGTCTAGAGCTAGAAAGAGGAACTCTTCCTTTGATGCTCCTTTGGTAGATGAAAACATTTTTGTTCAATAGGAGACCAGCATCTTTTTTTTGCTCATTTGAGACAAGTTCTGGCAACATACTGATATTCATTCAAATATAAATGCCATATTCACTTTGAAATGCAAATTGTTTAAAGAAAAATAGCATATGGTAGAGGTAAGTACCTTTTCAAATCAGCTCCCACACTTTAGGGATGTGAGTACAGCTAAAATTATTCTTTGGAAAGAATCTGGAGCCTTTGACACATTGAAGCTTGAACTAATCAAGGCTTCCCAGTAAGCATATACACATATCCATATCAAGGAAACAGTGCTGAGAATACATGGATTAGCATAGTAATTTAACTGCCCCCTGCTAATCAACTTAAACAACCAGCTGATGCATATATGATGTATTTGAAGAGGCACTCTTTCACAGCTCCAGAATAGGCCAGGTAGCTGACCATGGATTTCATGTTAATGTCGATATATGTATCTTCTCTGTCTATGTATAGATAGATGTAAAGGGGGCTGACAGGAAACCTGGAGAGGGAATTTGGGCAAGGGTCTGTAGGGACAGGCCAAGGGGAATGGCTTTAACCTGCCAGAGGGGAGATTGAGATGAGCTCTGAGGCAGAAGCTCTTCCCTGTGAGGGTGCTGAGGCGCTGGCACAGACTTTTCCCAGAGAAGCTGTGGCTGCCCCATCCCTGTCAGTGTTCAAGGCCAGGTTGGACACAGGGGCTTGGAGCAACCTGCTCTAGTGGAAGGTGTCCCTGCCCATGGCAGGGGGTTGGAACTGGATGAGCTGTAAGCTCCCTTCCTACCCAAAACAGT
Organism: Strigops habroptila; assembly: GCF_004027225.2. Classification (NCBI taxonomy): domain Eukaryota; kingdom Metazoa; phylum Chordata; class Aves; order Psittaciformes; family Psittacidae; genus Strigops; species Strigops habroptila. The sequence continues at coordinate 6,145,302 of NC_044281.2, forward strand.
CTGGGATTCTATGATATACGTATGTGTGTGTGTATACATGTACAAACGGGGGAGACAGCAGAGTCAGAATACATCAAGGCTATTGCTTCTAAAGCTTGATGTGAAGGCTTCATGTGCCTAACCCAGTATACTGGGTTTACTTCTCAATGAGTATTGCTGGCCTTCTCTTTTTAACTGTCTCTTGCTTCTCTGCTGAAAGACTGAGACGGTTTCTGTTGAGGTTTTATCTTGAGCAAAAATGCTTTGTTAAGGTCTGGATTGGGGTTTGCCTGTTACAGATAGGAAAATCATAGGACTGTTTTGTAGAAGCTTTGTGCAGCATACAAAGTGTGTAAGAACAGTAGTCGACTTCCAGTAGTCCTTGTTTTGGTGTGATACCATTAGTGCCCATTGGGTTGGTGGAATCCATGTCCTGGGCATGCTGTGATTAAACTGAGAAGTGGAAAAATGAGCTATGGATTGGGAAATAATGATTTTGAAATAAGGTTGTAAATAACAACTTCGTGCTAGAGCTGAACACATTCAGGAGGGGGAGAGAAAAGGGCACACTTTGTTTCTATAGTCCAGTCCTCCTGATATCTGCCCATGGATTCTGGCTTGCATGGTCTGATATATTGTGAAAACCTTACAGCATGTGAAGAAAGTGGAATTTAACCTTGACTAAGTGTTATTGCAAGGGGTGCAGGTAGCAGGTCTATCAGACTATGGCAATACCTTTTAGAAACATTAAGTGAAAGAAGAATTCTTATTTGGTTTGCAGAATAAGTCACTTAACAGTTTGATGTCTTAACATGGGGGGTGGAGTTTCATAAGATGGCATTAATGTGAAAATTGGTGCTGATATGATGGTGTGGAAGTCTTGATACTCTCTTTTTTAAGGTTTTGCTTTTGCATTGTGGTTAGAAAGTGACTGAACACTTCTATTCAAGTGTGAACTGGTCAGAAGATGTCAACATACAAATACTGTTGCTCTCTGCAACTTGGCCACCCAGCACAGGCTAATATAGATGTGTCATCCAGGAAAACATGTCCAATAATTGTTTCCTTTTTCCCATGATACCTGGGAAACACTCCATCTCAGCTGTCACATACCAGTTTTCTCCTGCTTTTGCAGGAGTTCATCACATGTGGCTTCCCATTTTTCTAGGTGCAGTGTGAATATGGCTACAGGCTAAAAGTGCACTTTTGTGGCATTGTTCTTGAGTTTGGCAAGGTGGGTGCTTGTGAAAAAACCAAGTTGTTCCCAAAGCTATTTTCTCGTAATAATCAAAGATGTCTAAAAAGCTCCTACAGCTAAAACAAAGACATTTGACTGTCCTGGTGGTTCTTTGCTGGCTCTTTTCTAATTTCCCAACCACCTTTTTAAAGTGGGAGATACTGTGTACAGTGGTTCAGATGCCCATCATGGTGTCCCCAGTTTGTGGTTTGTGTCAAGTACAGTGTTAACACACATCTGGCATCCACTGTTGACTCTTAGTCCTTCACAGCAGTGCCGCTACTCAGCCAATTGGTCCCCATCCTCTACTGCTACACCGGGTTGTCATGCCCCAGGAGCAGAGCTTAGGGCTTCTCTTTATTGATCCACATGGTGTTCATGTTGGCCGAAATCTCAAGTTTCTAGAGTCCACTTGGTCTGAAGCTCAGTCATTCACCCTTTAATTTGGTGTATCATCAAAATCATTTATTAATGGATTGTGAAAACTAGAGGATAAGGTTATTCCAGAGCGAGCATCAGCAGCATTACACAAGTTCATTTGGAAGGAGCTATTTCTTCTAAGAAACCTCAAAATCTCTGTACTGGCAGCTAGTATTTCCATTTTCTGTTGTGACTTTAGGACACTGAGCTAGAACTTGATTCTCTGCTTTGTACCTTCATTTCTTTAGGCCTGATTTCTTTGTTGAACATTTCTTTGGAAGGTGCTAAAATACCAGCATTAGCAACTTGCTCTCAGTTGATGGGGTCAAGCACATAATATCTTGAAGAGGATTAGTTGTTGGAGGCATATGTTTTTTCAACACTTTGGCAGATGATGCTCTAATTATGGAATTCTTTGGACAAAAGGGTTGCCCAGGGAAGGTGATTAGAGAGGAGTTATGCACCAGTACCTAAAGCATTGCATTGGGAGGTCCCAACATCGTTCCAAAATCCTGTATGTATTTCATGTCTCCAAAGTAGAGATTGCCGTGCAGAAGTTCTTGAGACTGTGTAAGTGCATTCAAGACTTAGGTGGACAGATACTGTAGTGCTGGATCTGTGCTAAGGACTAAAGATGAGATTTAGTCTTGGGAAAGGGGAAGAGAGAAAGGGACAATTATGCCAACTCTAATAACACAAAGTAGTTCACTAAGCTGTGCTGTCTTCCCAAAGGCTGTTCTGGGAAAAGACATAATGATAGAACTGGGAGTCGGGAGATCTGGGTTTTATTTTCAAGTCTGCCACAATCTTCCTTTGTGGCCCTGGGTCATTTAACCTCTGAAAAATGGGGGAAATGATAGCAGATAATTAACAACCTCACAGGAGCATTGAAAATTAATTCATTAATTTTTCTGAACTCATCAGTAGAAGGTGCAATGGAAATGCGAAGTGTTAGGGTGTTCTCTAAAATTGCATCTGTTTCTTTCCCTTTATATGTGTTCTTAAAGAGTATTCTTAAATCCATAGAAGACCTGTGGGGTAATTTGTGAGAGCCTGCTATGAGGAATAAAGCTAGCATTGTAAAATCTCTGTAACATGCAAGTCCTGTGATAGGAATGAAGTCAAATACGCTCAGAAACCAAAAATGTAGAGCAGACTTGGGCCCGTATCAAGTTGTAACTAAGACCATCAGAAACCTGGGTTTCTGCAAAGGTTTTAATTGTTTTGACTCTGAAAATTTATTCAACCAGATCATAGAACCATAGAACAGTTTGTGTTGGAAGGGTTCCAACCCCTGCCACGAGCAGGGACACCTTCCACTAGAGCAGGTTGCTCCAAGCCCCTGTGTCCAACCTGGCCTTGAACACTGCCAGGGATGGGGCAGCCACAGCTTCTCTGGGAAAAGTCTGTGCCAGCGCCTCAGCACCCTCACAGGGAAGAGCTTCTGCCTCAGAGCTCATCTCAATCTCCCCTCTGGCAGGTTAAAGCCATTCCCCTTGTCCTGTCCCTACAGGCCCTTGTCCAAAGCCCCTCTCCAGGTTTCTTGTAGTCCCCCTTTAGGTACTGGAAGGCTGCTCTAACATCTCCCCAGAGCCTCCTGTTCTCCAGATCACACTTCTCCTGTTCTATGGCAAGAAACCTGTTCCTGTTGCTCCCCCTCACACAGACTTCCCAGCATTTTATTGTCCTAGACCTCAGTGATCATGAAAATACATGTTTCTTGTGTTTGCTGGGTAAAGGCTGTTGTTTGTATCTCACCTGTAGTGTCATAGACCTTCAGAGAGAGTTGTGATGGGGGTGTTGCTGTGAGACGAGACATAAGAATGATATTTTCAGTCAGTGGAGCAAACCTCTAGTGTGTGCTTTGTGTCATGATCTTGTTTTAAGATCAAAAGTCTGAGTAAGTTTTTAGCTTGGTCTCGCAGTGCTACTAGTTACTTGCTCCCCGTGGCTGTGTTCTTGGCTTTACTTGGGCTACATACTTAGGTGAAGTAGTATTTTGAGGTAGATTGGTTTTAAAGTCTTGGAGTTGAGGTAGATTGTTTTTAAGTCTTAGTTGTCCCATCTTGGTTGCTTGTGTGAACAGTGGTTTTCAGGAATACATTCTTTTTGTCTGCAGTCTGTCTTGTGTGCTCCGTGCTTGCCTATATCAAGCAGAGAACCTATGCAGAATGTGATTGGTAGCAGGGTTGTGGAGGATTGTGCTTTCTAGAAGAGGAATGAACAGGATGAGGTGAAATCTTGACAATTCAGTCTCTGTTGCCAGAAGTTCCTAGCTGGATTGGAGTGGGCTGCCGAAATCTGCGGTGCCCCAAGCTGGTCACCCTTCAGAGTTGCAAGGAGGGCTGCTTGGTTTTGGTGTTAAGTGACCTCTTTCGCTGCTCTGTTAAGATGCACCCATCCATCTTCATGCGAATCGATTTTGTCTTCTCTATTGACCCAATTTGTTTTCCATTTATGTCTAGGGAACGTGACTACTAGCACATCTGTGTCTCAGATGGCAAGTGGGATCAGTCTAGTCTCCTTCAACAGCCGTCCGGATGGTATGCATCAGCGCTCTTACTCGGTCTCCAGTGCAGATCAGTGGAGTGAGGCAACAGTCATTGCAAACTCTGGCATTAGCAGTGGTAAGAAACGTGGAGCTGGGGAGGGTTATCTGCTTTGGGGTGAAGGGGGAGTCTGGTGGTTTGCTTTTTTAAAAGGAAGAATAAAAACCCAACAATCTGATGTTCACACAGATGCTTTGTTGGAAGCCAAACTTGTAGCATTTGAGAGAAACAGAGAAATCAGATCAGAGAACAGATCAGTACAATACTTTTTCAGCAAGAAGAGCTGATATAATTACAAAACAGCTTAATTTTCATTTCAAGTACATAATATAGGTTACTCACTTGATATTCTTATTTCCTTACTCCCTGTGGTAGGTGTTCAGCAGTAATTTATCCTCCGCATCTTTTCATCGGGATGTCCTTTCTCTGCTGTGCTCTTGCTTTAATGTATGCACACTACTGGCATAGTCATAGTGTTTTCTCTGTGGAGCATTTAACAATATTAAAAGGAGCAAACACTATTCCAGATGGTGTTTTGCAATGATTAGATTGTAACAGGGAGACAGGGGTTATGGTTTTTAAAGGGTAGGCATGATATGTGGTAACAAAATGGTGCATTTGGCCTCGATGGAGTGCCTGGGAAAGACAGGGGTATAGTGCTTTTCAGCTATAGCTGACCTGCTACCAAGCAAATCAGAGCATCCTTGAAGCAGCTGTGGTGGGTGTGCTGGGACACGGGTGTTTCTAATGTGTTGTGGTGCAGAGATGGTTCATAGCGTTGGAGTCAATGTATCCCAGAGCATAGGATTTAATAGGCAGCTGGAGAAACCATGGAAAGTTCATGAAACAGGGAAAAGGAGAAGAGTGTGTGAGAGTGAACTGAGAAGAAACTGAGAATACGGATAATGGGGAGAAATGTGAATAGGACCGGAGAAGGGGGGAGGAAAGTTGTTTCTGATGGCTTATCCCTAAAATAGTGAGAATTATAGGAATATGGAGAAGTATTTCACATGTGCCATATATATATACACATATATACATGCATGTGTATATATGTATGTATCTGTATAAGGTTTGAATCTGAATATAGCCCTGATACTGTCTCTGGGTTTTTAAGCAGCTTTGGACAGCTTGTCAGTGCCACCTTATGAGAATGGGGGGTTTGAAATCACGGTCACCTTGGCTCTGAGTGGCATTAGCTTTCAAGTCCATAATAAAAGGCCAGATTAGATGGGGCTTGTGGAAGGTGCAGGGGGTTGGAACTAGAGGAGCTTTAAGGTCCCTTCCAACACAAACTATTCTGTGATTCTGTGATAACTGAGGCACATACATTTCTGGAGCTCTAAACCTCTGGGCAACATCTTCAGGAGCTTGGTGTTTGCATCAGGATGATACCGATTTTGACCAACTGTTTTCTACAGCAAGCACATTTTATTTCAGCCTCGGTGACAGCCATAGATCCTGCTCAGCAGCAAGATAAAATGCTTCAGCACTGTTCCCTTCCGTGTTCACTCAACTCACCCACTCCTTTGGAAACTGGTTAGTCTTTAGGGCAGTCAGCATTGCCCTACGTGGATTCCTTTAGACTGAACTGATTTCACAGTTAAGGATATATATGTGTCTCTCTTTTTCTTGAGCTGCTTTATCATTTTAATCCATCCCAATTCTACTTTCCTTTTAAAAGGTTATATCACAGTTTTGGCTTTTTGCGCCCTTCTTTTATACTATAGCTTTTCAAAGAAAAGTTGGAGAATATTGTATGTTTGCACTAGAAGGAAGGCAAGTGAAAGACAAGATACAGTCTCCAGTCCTTTATAGCTTAACATACCTAAAGACAGGTGAGCATGTACCATCCCTGTGCTCCTTAAAGCCAGTTGAGGCTGCAGGAGAGGAAAGTCTTCAAAATGCAGAATTCAGAAAGTTCCTGAAAGTGGGATGTAATGAAGATGTTGAAAAGCAGAAATACAACCCAAGTTCCTACTTTTCCGTTTCCCCTTTATGTTGTAATGCTGTTTCTGGTTTTGAGATCCATGCTGGACTTGTGTTTTGCTCCTGATGCAGAGCTTCAGCTGGTTTTCAATTCCTAGTGAAGGGAACCTTTTCTTCTCCATGAGCTCTGTACTCTCAAATATGTGCAGTACCCTTTTCTGACTTGACATTCATCTGTGATTACTTCTGGATCAAAAGAGATGACAGCTAGAATTACCTATGAAATACTTATTCCAGAAACGCAGGTGACTGGTGGGTACCTCTGAATAAGCTGAGCTCGAATAATTTCCTGCAGGGGTTCTGCAAGTTGTATTTTTAACTTTATAAATATGTGGGGAAAATTGGCCTAATGGTGAGGTGAATTTTACGCAACTTAAAGCTTAGCAGAAAACAGTATTGTGCTAAAACTGCTCCAAAACCTCCAGCATAATTCACTGCTGTAAGTGTATCATCCTTCGGTAAGCTCAGAGATGTGTCCTTTATGTTGGCAAGTTGACGCATGAAAAACCCTTTTTAATTTCAGGGGGGTTTTTTTCATCCATTAAAAGAGTTTTGAATTTTACTCATAAAAAGGTAACACTGTGAAAGCAGCAGGTACGGCGAGAAGCTAAGCATCTTTTGGAATTCAAATGCCAGTGTATTGGAGAATATGCTGCTTATTGTCACATGGTTTTATTGTAGACAAAATAACATATTGGGATTCAATTTTTCTCTGCACCTTCTTTTTTTTTCCCCCACATTAAATTAATACTTTGTGTGGCTCCGGAGAACTTTTCAAAGTCTTCCAAACCAGACCTTTGGTTTCCTGGGGCTTCTGTCTTTCAAGCAGCTGTGAACATCTCCTAATTAGATAAATTACTTTGTAGTGGGCAGAGCCACAAAACAGGAGGTGCTGGTTAAATTAAAGGGGAAAAATAGAAAAATCCATTCTCTGAAATGGAATGCCCCACTGCTTTATGACTATTACTGTTGTAAGGTTTTACATTTAAGTACCTGAAGTTTAAAATTAAATGTCTAATATCATTTGGTGCTGGTAACGTGAAGCCTGTGACTGCCCTCGGAGAAAATCTAGACAGCTTAGTTCAGTGTTTCAAATTGCTGTCTGCTTGATAGTGAGCGGACTGTGCGAGCGGCTCACTGTTTAGCTAAATACCACCTACTGTTCAGCATGATTTTAAAAGCAGTAACATATTTGCCTTAAAAACTCTGGAATTTAAAAAGGCCGTTCCAGGAGCACATGAAAAATTAATTCTTTTTACTTTTTATTTTTTTTCCTGACTCTTTTAAGTACTTGACAGAAGTAATTTTAGCAGCAAGAGAGAATAAAAACTGGGGGCAGTAAATCCCTGTCCGGGAAGCTCTTGTGTAGATTCTTTATGGACCCAGAATTGATCTACATGTCAGATCCTGATGTAGTTTAAACTGTTTATCACCCTAATGGCAGTAGAGAGACCATGAGCATCAACTTATAATCCTCCATGAAAGAAATTGGTGTTTGCAGTCAATGAAGGAGCAGCTTAGCTTTATTGATAGATTTAGAACAATTACTGCTGCTGCAACTATTGGCCAAGAGGTTTTCCTGGATCGCATTGGAAGCCTGCAATTTTTTTGCTTTGATAAATCTTTTCCTTGATGGCTCTTTTTCTTGTTTCACCCAGAATTATCTGTAGCTGCTCAGTGCTGGGGAATAAGAAGGTTGTCTGATCTCAGGGGAGCCATTTGTAACCTGTTCAGGTGTTGAAGTTTTTGGTTCAGGAATGTGCATCTGCATGATTCCGGTGGAAAACAGATAAATATTAACCAGTGGTGTTGCTGCCACTAATAAGATACGGTGCTGTCTGTTCCTCCAGTCTTCACAATTGTACATCCCTAAAGAACTTGAGAGACAGATCCTTAAACTTAGTATCAGAGGCGTTGATGGAAGAAACCACAGGCAGCTGTATTGCACAAATCAGCTTCATCAGACTTAACTCACAGAAGACTGAGGATGTTATTTCCGAAGTAGCTTGTTCATTCTCTTTGTAAATGTCAGGGTTTGTAGTTTGGCTTCTAAGATTGTGTCCTGAGAATTATCAGAGGGGAGATTTTCGTCCTTAAGGTTACAATATTAAGCTCTTCTGAAACAGCGCTGCAAACAGTAGTTTGCATGGGACAGGCATTTCTTTCCTCTGGACTTGTAAATTGACATTTGAATTCTAGTATGATATAAAATTCTGCAGTAAATCATATATCTGTTTAAATATCATCCACTTAGGCTTTATCACTGTACAATTGCTTGTACGGGCCATTTGATCTCAGCTGTAATTTATGTAAGTTGTAATACCTGGTGTCTTTGGAGTTTCTAACAGTTTGCTGTTAGGGTTTATTGATGTAAAATTGAGTTCTCACTGTGCCATAGGGTATGAGAGGTCATTGGAGTGTTTATATTAATGCAGACCTTACAACTTGCCTTACTTCTCTGGTCATAAGCACTTGGAATGATTAAATGATGGAGTCTTCTGCTATACATAGAAAAAGAAAATGGTTCAACTTGCTTCTAACAGTCATAACACTTTCATTTCAAAAGGGAGCTAGAAAGCATCATTTAAAGTTGTTGGAATTCAATAGGCAAGTTCTTGACTGGGATAAATTATACTCTTCCCTGTGAGGGTGCTGAGGCGCTGGCACAGGTGCCCAGAGAAGCTGTGGCTGCCCCATCCCTGGCAGTGTTCAAGGCCAGGTTGGACACAGGGGCTTGGAGCAACCTGCTCTAGTGGAAGGTGTCCCTGCCCGTGGCAGGGGGTTGGAACTGGGTGAGCTTTGAGATCCCTTCCAACACAAACCATTCTATGATATCATTTCAAATAGATTTGTAGAATTTCAAAACTATTTGTGTTAAAGTACGTCGATGGTTTCAGTTGGAAGAGCTTTTTTCTTCTTTTTAAAGAAGGAAATCGTTACTGAAAAGCAAATCTAAAGGGTGGGGCGGCTGGGTTCTAGTTTCTCTAGAGCTACTCTGGGTTTTCCTGCAGTTCCTAATATTTACTGTTGTAAAATTTGCCATATAGAAGACAGAATATGTGCAAGTAGTTTATGTTGTCGTTAAAAATAAGAAAGAAAAGGAAACATTCATGTACTTTACATACCCTCCTGTGAGCAACAGACAAATGCTTCTGGCACATATTTCCAGAGGGGAACTTTGTCAATTCAGCAGGGTAAACTCTGATAACAGTGACTTCTTATTGCCTTCTGCTTTCTAGACAGCCTAATGTACCTCAAGGAAACTTGGGTTATCAAGTACAACTTTTTAGCCATTTCTGGAAAATTATCCCCTTACAACATGAGGTTGCAGACTCAAAACTTCCAGTATTAAAATCTAGCTCACATGCTTGACAAGCTCTTCCCTGAAGCATCCCAGTCAACCAGAAATGCTCAAAACTTACATACAACAATGTCTTAGGTAGCTGGACTTCCACCAGCATACATCTGCCTTTAGTCAGTCAAGAAATGGAATAGGAAACTGGTATTTTCTCATCATCAGAATCACTGTAGCACCTTCCTTGTGGCAAATAATGCATAGCAAGAATTATCCTGCAGGACTTCAAATTTCAGATTGATGTTATTTTATACAGGGGGAGATGCAGTTTTGCAGCCTGTGGTTCCCAAAAGTAATGTCAGGCATGCAGGGCAGAGCTCCTGCTGTGCGGGAGGTGACAAATAAGTTCCTTATAATAATAAATCGGGCTCGAACTTCATCCTTGGTTTCAAAGCATATTATTTGCTCTTGAGAAAGAGGACAGGAACATCCTTATCATAGTTGCCCAATTAATTGCCCAAGCAATCTGCCAGCACCACCTCATTTAGACTGTAATTTCAGCAGTTTTCACTTGTGCAGCTTTCATTGTCTCTGAGAATTCCGAATCTCCTTCTAGATCCTCGCCATAAGGTAGAGATCTTGACACTCTCCAGAAAGAAGACATTTGCAACTACATGTTCTGCTGTTTTATTCTCACAGTTGTGTTATTCATCATTTTTCCATTGCAGCGTGATGACGAGGAGGATACCAAAGGCTGTCTTATATTTAATAAGACCTTAGAAGTGGTGGTGTTTTCATACTGGCTTCTAGAACGTTGTAAAGCCAGGAGGAAGCCGTATCGTTTCAGTGCTCAGCTAGAAAGAGGAGATCAGCAAGGAAATCTGATGATTCTGATTGCTTCTGAGACATGGGTGTATGTCCCATTTGTCTTTTCACTGAGCTTTCTTCTCCAAAATGGTGTCGGCATAAGGATAAGTTCTCTGAAGAGGTTTTCAGAGTGTTAAATGGTGCTCTCTGCCTGTGGTGTTTTAGGAATGTGTTAGCATCCAGGAGCAGTAGGACCCAGTGCTTACCCCTTCTGTTTGTAGACCGTGAGAATCTCAATTGAATGGAAAACTTTAAGATTGCTTTAAGATTGTGGAGGTTCCTACCCAAGTTCACAAAATACTATGTTGTGTTCTCTGGGTATGTGTTTTTGGCCAAAATGATGGATGAATAGCATCCATGTCATATGGATGAAGAGCACTGGGGGGTGTTCCTGAAACTCTGCCCAATGTGCCACGCTGAAAACAAAACTGGTCAAGGAGCAAAACCAGTGCACTGTGCTGCCTCACTGCAGTATGGGTTCAAAGTGTACAAGGCCAGGTTGGATGGAGCTTGGAGCAACTTGCTCTAGTGGAAGGTGTCCCTGCCTGTGGCAGGGTGTTGGAACTGGAGGATCTTAAGGTCCTTTCCAACCCAAACCATTCTATGATGAGTTAAAAGAATGAAAGATATGAAAGCAGTTCTTCAGTTTCTGTGTCCATGCTGGAGGGGTGAGATGGCACCAATAAACCTTTGAGCTGTGTTGTGATGTTAGTTTAAGGAGGACATTGGGCATGCGGGTATTTCCACACAACTTTGCTGCATTTCAACTAAGTACTTCTGTATTTACCTGGTGCTGCTGTTTAAATCGTGAGCTATCTTATATGGATTTTTACAGTTCTGCACTTTTCCAGAAACCCGTGTGCTTTTCTTGTTTAAGATCCTCTTCTTTCTGCACTTTCCTGTAATTAAAATATAAAGAATTGTTGCATTCAGGAATTAAAACCTGTGCTTGGTTCCAAAATGGCAAGAAATGTGAAGTTTCATCTTCAGATAATTTGACATTGGCAACCTCATGCTCATCTTAATCTTGTTCACAGCCTGAAGTACCAAATGTCTGTCAGTAATTTGTTTATGTGACTAAATTAACTTTTTAGGTGGAACTATAAAGCTTTGTTTTTCCTCAGCGTTTACTTATGGATGCTTAGATGTGTAATTTGCATTCAGTTTCTCTTAGGTTTCAAACTGTAATCAGGATGCGTCTGGAGTGTTTCTTACAATAGGGGAGAAAAAGATGGTGTGGGGGTTTCTGGTTACTGATGTCGATTAGACATCATGTTGATGAAGGACATGGAGCTGTTGGAGCAAGTCCAGAGGAGGCCACGAGGATGAGCAGGGGCTGGAGCACCTTCTGTATGGAGACAGGCTGAGAACATTGGGGCTGAGAACATTGGGGCTGTTCAGCCTGGAGAAGAGAAGCTGCGTAGAGACCTCAGAGCAGCTTCCAGTGTCTGAAGGGGGCTACAAGGATGTTGGAGAGGGACTCTTAATCAGGGACTGTAGTGATAGGACAAGGGGTGGTGGGTTCAAATTAAAACAGGAGAGATAGATTGAGATGAGCTCTTAGGCAGAAGCTCTTCCCTGTGAGGGTGCTGAGGCGCTGGCCCAGACTTTTCCCAGAGAAGCTGTGGCTGCCCCATCCGTGGCAGTGTTCAAGGACAGGTTGGACACAGGGGCTTGGAGCAACCTGCTCTAGTGGAAGGTGTCCCTGCCCATGGCAGGGGATTGGGACTGGATGAGCTTTAAGGTCCCTTCCAACACAAACAGGTCTGGGATTCTATAATTCTAGAATTAATCTAACTTGATTGCCTAGCAGCATTCAACAAATCAGTGCTTTTTCTGCCTGTAGCTGGGTTTGGTTTTCACACCTTCTCTGTTTGGCCCCGCTGAGGAGAAAAGGGAAAAAAATAAAACAAAGCACTGTATTTTTATTATTGAAGCATAAACTTTAACCTGGCTAAAGAATAGTGAGAATAGTGAATGTTCTCTGTATCAGGTCTTCAAGCTTGTCTCTTGCTCCTCATTTCTGACCGTCCAGGCACTGGGTTAGTATGTTGCAGTGTCCCGCTCATGGTATTTAAATGTCCAAAAATCACAACTTCCTAAGGAAGGAAAGTGAATACCCCAAGCACTGACAGATGCCTCCCAGCCAGCTCCCCCCAGTTTCTATCCCGAGTATGACGTTCTGTGGTATGGAATATCCCTTTCGCTAGTTTGGGTCAGCTGTCCTGGCTGTGCTTCCTCTCAGCTTCTTGTGCCCCTCCTCACTGGCAGAGCATGGGAGACTGAGAAGTCCTTGATTTAGAGCAGCAACTAAAACATTGGTGTGTTATCGGGATTCTTCTCACACCACACCCAAAACACAGCACTGTACGAGCTACTAAGGAAAAATCAACTCTATCCCAGCCCAAACCAGGACAAATACATATATATATATATCTCCACAACTGTGTCCTTCTCAAACTTCAACAGCAAGCTGGTTCTCTGTACCTCAGATGTTTGACATTGGACAGATACCATGCCTAGAAGTCTGTACAACATATTCTGTTCTCTGTTTCTATATTAGCATCTGTCAGAGTGGAAGGATTAATATTGCAGATGATTGCACCCCTGTACAAAGTGAATTCTTCATCAGGGAGGCTGTTCTCTAATCTCATCTGTATAAAAAGATAGTTTAATCTTTCAAAAGTGTTGTTCATATGTTTGTATTTTAAGATTGCTTTAATCTTAAATGTTTGCAGCCTGGGATGAGTTTTGCTCTGATGTTTCTTGGCAGCTCACTCACCAGATAGTTTGAGATAGAGGATCAGCTGGTTTTCCCCAGTATCTCAGAAATAAATAAGACCTGTGGTCTTAGACTTTAGACTGTTTAAAGAGTGGCCGAAACATCAACACATTGACCACGTTCAGCAGCAGCAGCAGAAGGGCAGGTCTTTTGGCACTAGCCAAGCTGAAGAGTTGCATTTGATGTGAGGATGCCTGTGCGCATTCAGAAGTGATGTAGCTTGATAAATTATAACTGCAAGGAATTAAGTACAGAAGCCAAATTCACCCAATATGAACTTTGAAAAGTAAATTATGTTTGCAGAGAAGAATAGAAGTTGAGAGACACATTCTCAAGGAAAGACATAATACTGTAGGAGCAAAGTGTGACACCTGATAAACTGTTCTGATTCAAATAATGTGGCTTAAAAATGTCGTGAGCCCAATGCATTGCATATTTAAACACCTTATAACTAAGACTTAAAGAGGAAAAAGAGTAAACTTCCGAGATTGACACACTTTTAGATTACTTAATCATTTTATATAAATCTTAATAATCTAAATTTATATAATAATAATACTACAAATTCTAAATGTGATAAAGTTTAGGTATGTTTTAAGCACAAAGTTGAGAATGTAAGAAGTTAATGTATAGCTGCTATTGGAGTAATCCAGGATTTCAGAATTCCTCTTTTTACATCCATACTTTGGAAGTTCAAATATATGCTTGTAATAATTAGATTTCTTGTTTGTTGCATGTCCAGAAGCACACTGCTTTGTTTTGGCCAGGATCTGGACAAAGTGTGTGCAAGAAACACACACAATGCTTTTATTTCTTCTCCAGCTTAATGAAGTTTCTGTTCCAATCAACATGAGAGCAGTTGTCTCATGAAGCATGTCTGTTTGCAGGCTTGGTTTCTTTCCAGTCCAGATCACAGAGCTGGGGGTACAGAGATGTTGTGTATATGTTACCTATGGAATCCAACACTTCAAAGCTTCTTCACAGTATATACAGTTCAAGGAGTGAAAGAAGCCTCTGTGTTAGATCCGATACGCAAGTCCTTCACAACCTGCTGATTGTTGGGGGACAGCTGAAGCGCAGAGACCTGGCCTTCCCCGCAGGTGGAAGAGCATCTCCTTTCAAGTCTCTGGGCCCTTCATTTGTTACAGTTGATCTCATCCCTTAATGCAGCCATCGTGTGTGCCACCCACAGTCCAGGTCGATGAGGAGTATCCAGTTTACACGTCACTCCAGGCGAGTGGCTTTTCTGATGCATGGATTTTGTGAGAGCAAAAGAAGGGCCCCGACTTTGGTTTTCTAAACCCACAGAAGAGCTGGTAAGAGCTAGAAAGAGTGGTTGATAAAAAGTTTGTCAATGACAGTTGTGGCATCTGACACCTATAAAAGGTGCAAAGACGTTGCTTTATGTTAAGTGCTTTACTTTTCCTCTGTAGGTTTCTGCAATAGGAAAATGTTTGATTTTGTCTTTGATTAAGAGTATCCTTGGTATTGCTTCCATTATTTCTTTTCCTTTCTGACGCTGGTGCTCGTGACATACTTTACCAGGAAAGCCTTAGCCTTTTCCTACCTAGCATGATGCCATTAACAGCCTATTTGCTATACAGCAGTTATTCAGCTTTAATTGGAAAATGTTAATGGTGAAAGTCTCTTGATTTTTTTGTCCAAATCACTGATACTAGGGCTTGTCACTGAAGTCTTGTGGACTGACAGTGGAGAGTTTCCTAACCTCTTCTCAATTACGAGTGAGTGGGTTTGATGCTTGAAGTTATTCACAGGTTATACAGACTGAAGGTTAAAGTACAAGAGTAGAGACAGAGACGTCTTTCTGGCTGTGAGCTTTTCTTTGAAGAGAGTCGATTCTTCCTTTCTGTCTTTATTTTGCCTATCCTGCAATAAAAGTAAATATTTCAGTAGGAAATGATGTAGTAAGCCATGGGTTCATTATTTTCCAAGTGCCTTGAGACCTCAAGGCTCTGTTTCAATGCAGAATATTGTTAATTGAGGGTTTTTTTCAATTAGAAGACAATGCTGATCATTAGATCAGACAGAGCTCTGACCCTCTCTGTGTAATTAAGGTGAATTTATTATGCAGATCATTTTGACAAGGATATAAAATAGTATTTGTCACACAGTGTTGTATGTACTTGGTCATGGTGTAGCTTGTGTATCCAAAATGTGTTCTTTTAGTGGTGCTTCCAAGTGTTTGCTTTTCTGCAGATCACCATTACTTGGGGTGGTCTTGGTGGGTTTGCTAGGTCCAGCATGCCATAGTTGGTAACTGTTCTTGAGGTGTCTGATTATTACCTGTCTTCAGAAGTGGGAGGTAGACTAACCAACACATGACCTGGAATCGAACCAGGAGATACTGCCCTGAAAACATTCCACAGCCGTACAGTTTGTCTTCAAAAGGACCATCCATCTCCTTTCTCCCTCATGGGATGGCTAAGAACTACTTACCTGAAATGAATCCCCATAACCAGCTGCCTTTTGTAATACTCCTCACCTATCCCATTTTGTATACACTTGATGGCCAGGAGAAGCAATGCCCATAGCATCATACACACAGTTTGTAGCAATTCAGGGTGACACCATGTAAGAATCACATCTTTTCAACAGATCTGATGCTGCCTAGTGAAAACGTTATGCCAGAAGAATTAGAGACGTCCCTTATACATCTAGACAGTAGGTCTATTCAGTGGGAGCCATGAAGTTAGTTTGCCTTGGGATGTGATTGCAATCCTACTACATCTAAGACTTACATCTCTTTCTAGTTTGTTGTCCTTATGTATTCAAACAACTTGTCATGTTTGATCTTTCCACAGGGCATATTCAGCATACAGTACAAAGGAGGCAAAGATGCATCTGCATAATGGGAGATAAGACAGATTAGCAAACTGTGTTCACTCAGGGAGTAGTTCATAATATCTCTGCCTCTGAGAACTAAAGCTGCTGTAAGCAAGATGTGTGGAAGAGAGATTAGCATCTCATTCTTGGTTCATGTTCTAAGGCTTGCAGCTCCTCTAATATTCAGTAGTCTTTACTTTGCTTGTCACTGAATTGGCAACACAGGAGGGTTGCTCAGGAATAGGTGTATCCTCTCCTTTTGTCAGATGGTAAATTCTTTCTTGTGGTACAAGAAGCTTACTTCATAAGATGGTTTTGAAAGGGAGTTAACAAAACACAGTTGCTATTCTTCTTGCTAGCAATACTTTGATTTCTAGGGAGCAGGATGGTGTTTTACTATCAGTGTAATATGGTGCTCCTGAGGAGGGAAAATGTACTGAACAATATACTTTTGTGGGGGTTTTTTAAACACTCTTGCATTTTTGCTTTCATGCTTTACGATGGTCGGACATTGCATATTAGTAGAAAATGAGCTAGAGGTAACTTTGTCTTCCCTTTAGATAACAGATATTGTAACAAGGGCCTTACTATCTCTGACATTATTGAAGCCAGTCCTTCCAGTATCTGTGCCTTGCTGTCATGAGCCTGACTTTCTCTCTCAAGTCTGTGGATGATGTCCCTCGCTTGTCACAAAGTGGCTTATTAGGCTGCCGAGGGGAAACGATCCTGCCATGCCTCCAGGTCTGCTTTGCTTGAGGCATGCTACCACGTAGCAAAAGCCAGACCCTCCAAAAGCAGGGAGATGGGGAGGAAAGGAGACCCTTTTTTATTTCCTTCCCTCCAAGAAGGAAGCTTTGTTTTTCTTATTTAATTGAAATTGCTACGAGAGGGAAGGAGGCAGTAACTTAGGCATTCAGTGGGGTTTTCTGTACATGACAGGATAGCTTTGTGATTTACAGGCTTTAGGCACAAGGCTGGAAAAATGGTAGACGCCGTGGAAAGAGAATACTCCTGAGGCTCTTTCATCTCCATCCCCCAGTTCTGCTCAGAGCTTCCTTTTAATTTCCTTCAGTGCAGCAGGTTAATTTAAGCCTTCGATAGCTTGAGTGTCCAAGCTGAATTCAGCATAACGATGACCGGATGCGCCTAATTCCTACCAAAGGTATGAGCTCTCTGTACTTCAGGCATTTCTGCCTTCTTTATTTTGTCTGTAGGCTGTAATCTCGTGCCACTCTTTCTCCCCCACTTCTGAGTGTTTATTACCATCCGCAGACTTCTACCAAGCTGCAGTTTTGACAGGATTTTAATGTCGGTCCTGTACCATCCGTGCCTGACTCCAGCTTTCTGCAGTCATTGTGCAATTGCAGCATCCCTTTAACTTCAGTTTGAGGCAGAGGAGGAATATAAAGAACTTGATAGAACATTTATGGTAATAGCTGTAAAGGGAAGCTGTAGAGCATTGGATTTCACAGCCAGAAAAATCTCAGCTTGGGGAAATGGGTCTGAAATACAACTACAGATGGTTTTAGTCTATTGCTTCCCCTGTTTAAATAAAAGGATTGCTTTTTTTCACCTCTATTTAAAACACATGTGTAGAAGATGAAAGTGTCCAGCTATTTTTTTATTATTCAGTCCACCAGCTACCGACATCTTTGCGTTATTTCATTTCAGCACTAATGGCATAGTAAAAGTTCTGAAACACCCTCTTTGGATCCAGCCTTCCATGGGTTGCAGCAAAGATTCCTGCTGCAGTCAGAGCTGTTGCTGTTGTTTTTGTCATCAGCACTTTCTTTTTCCTCTTGAACCTGGTGCTATTAATTGTGTTGCTGCTTCTGCTCTTTAATTGATCCCATTCACTGGTCCCGCTTTTGTAATGTCTGACTTCTTGTCACTTCAGCAAATCAAAAACCCAAATTAATCAATCTCCAGCCACTTGAGAATAAGGCCATGTTGGGGAGCTGGGCTTGACTAAAAAGTCTAATTTCACTTTGAAAGCCTGTTGGAAAATTTTAACAAGAAGATGCAAGAAAAATGTAAACCAGATCAAGCTCGACTTTGGTCTGTGGAGAATAGCGTCACCTGTTGAGTTTGTTTCAAGTTCTTGTAAATAGGTGATTTGACAAAAATACGGAATAAATCAAAAGATACGAAGATAGAAGAGGTCAGAATATCCTTGTTTCCACTGCAGATGGTTACACAGGAGAGAGGGTTGTGTGTGTGAGAGAGAATAGGAACTGTGGGCCAAAGATGAAGCTCCACTCTTAGATTTTTGTACCTCAGCCTTTGTACTGTGCTATTCCTGTACCTTATATGTTGCCCCTTCTCCTCATGCTTTTTACACCCCCAGCTCCTTTACCCTGGCCTGGGGCACTCATACCTGCTTATTGTCCCTTATTTTCTTCTCCTCCTTGGTTCCTGTGCTGGTATCTTCTGCAGCTCTATAGAGCAGGCACTGCAAGTAGTGAAGAAGAAATGGCTTCAATTCGAATTTCAGACGTGCTCGGTGCAGATGCTGAGGAATTTGGGGTGCAAGTTAGTCATGCTGTGCTAGAGGCACCAAGGAAGCACAGGCTGGGTTTGAATTACACAGGAGAGGAGAGAAGGTTGTGTGTGTTGTGGCTGCCGCATCCCTGGCAGTGTTCAAGGCCAGGTTGGACACAGGGGCTTGGAGCACCCTGCTCTAGTGGAAGGTGTCCCTGCCCATGGCAGGGGGTTGGAACTGGATGAGCTTTAAGGTCCCTTCCAACACAAACTGTTCTATGATTCTGTGAATTGAATTTCTTACCCTTTTGAAATCCAGGAGGACTCTTGCAACATCCTTAGAGGGCACAGGTGGAGTTGTCTTTTGAGATCCTTTTGTGGAGCACTTGTGGCTTCCAAATAATACAACCAAAACTATAAAAAGATAAGAAGTGAGACTTGTGTAGAATGTTACCTTTTACAAACATTATATAATAGTGACCTAGAATCAAACTAGGAGATACTGCCTTGAAACTGATACCAAATGTGTTTCAAATGGCAAATGAAGCACAGTACAACAACACAGCCCTTGAGACTCTGCTGAGAAGGTTTGGTTGGTTTCTTTTTTCATTGAATGTTACATCTCATAGTTCTGGGTTGTACTTGTAGACAAGATACTTCTTCCTTTCCAACTCTGGTTTCTCCTACCAGAAATTGTCATAATTGAAAAGAATTTCTCTTATGAACATAATTACAAGATGCATCTAGGGGAGAGACAGGCATGGGACTTGCTTTCTGGAATAAAAGCAAATGAGGGCTGGACTTGAGCAAGCAGAATCTTTGTCTTATTTTGTGTGTCATGCACCTATAGAGAAAAATCACCATGCTAACAGCAGAGTCGTTGGCTTTTTTAATATCCTATCTCTTGATAACAAGGGGTTCGTTTACCAGGTATCACACGTTGTTCCCACACATGGAGTGAGGTACTGCACATTTTTAAATGACCTCAAATATCTTGCATAGATGTCAACTTACCCTCAATATACTCTGAATTGTCTATTTTACTACTTTTTGTGGAAAGTCCTTTCTCATACTGGTTTGTTCTCCTGTCTCTTGGTATAAGCTTCATATTATTTCATGATGCTGCAAAGCTGGAAGCTCACCGTTAGTGAGAAACCTGTTCTCTTGTTGGTACAGAAAGTGGCCGAACGCACGTGTGAAATTTATGGCATCCTCCTTAAGGCAGTGTGAGTGTGCAGAGATAAACTGCAAGGACCCAGCTCACGGCAGCTCTCACTTACAGCTGAGAGGAGTTAATAATGGCACTGGTGTTAGAAGAGGGCAGGGAGGTAGGTTGGCTGTTTGCTGGGAGAGGGCATGGGCATCTCTAGCTCACTTCTGTAGGTGGCAGGCAGCAGCAGGCATAGGCTGGAGCATGGTGATGCTCCGTTTTGGAGGAGAAGGCATTTTTCAGCGGCACGTTGCAGCGCAGCACTTAAAAACGTGGCCTAGCAGTTGAAGAACTGAGGATGTACTGGTCAGGATAACCCCAGCTATGTGGCAAGGGGAGAGTTTTGTCCTTAATGTTGTATAATATAGATATACACCCTGCAAATGATGACCATCATCAAGGAAAGCTGCCTGTACAGTCCATCAAAAACTGCAAAGCTAATGATGGGCTGGGCAGATAATCGTGGGAGAGTTAATTGTAAGGTTCGATATGGCATCTTGTCAGCAGAGATAAGTTGTCACGTTTTCCACTTGAGCTGAAACTAAATGATTGTAAAATAAGTTATGAGTGTCCTTGGGCCTGTCTGCCAGAATGATGGCTAAGAATACATTCCTGGCCCATCAGTCTCAAGCAGCCTGCTTGATATTTATGCGAACTGAATGTTATTTTATTCCCCCTCTAGTCATGCTTGTCAGCTTCCCGAGTGAAAAGTGAAACTGCTGCTTTGACTCATACTTCAAGTATTGAAGCTCGGAGAGGCTGCAGATTGTTATTATTATTACTAGTATTATATATTTTTTTGGGTGTGTGTTGAACATTGATGCCCGATTGGGAAGAACTAATGGCTGACATTGAACGTGCGGGATGGCTGCAAAACAGCCCATCCCAACCCAGTGAAACGCATCTTATGAGTTCCAGTGCCTCTGTCAAAGCTGGTTTAGGTGTGGAGTAATGAGGTGCTTGCTTTTTTAATTTGGCATGCCTTTTTCCTTACCCTATATATATAAATATATATATTTAATAGCTCCAGCAGTGGTCGTCTGTTCTCAGGCGTGGTAATTGATACAAAATAAAATGCATTATTTGTATTCAGTCGGGAGGATGAAATTGTATTCAGCGGGCTGAAGCCTGAACTCGTTTACAGTTTTCCGAAGCCGGGCTTTCAGGAGCCCTCTTTTCAATTTGAAGAATACCTTGTCAGGCGAGAGAAGTAGTGGGAAATGGGAAAGCACAGCGTGTAAGCCTGGCGCCTTTTGATTGCTCATATTTTAAACCAGGAGAATGTTAAATAACTTCCATCTTCAAAGGGTGGTCTGCAAAACTGGGAATACAGGGCATTAATACACCAACAATATCAGCTCGGCACCCGTTTATGAGCGACTCACGTTTCTCTTCTGGTTGAGGGGGAGGGAAAGCTTCAGGCTCTTCGCTTCAGAGCTGTTTGACACAAGGACGGCAGGTTATTACCTGGAAAGGGCTGCAGATCACGAGGATTTACCACAGGAGGTTAATTCTTCAGCTCTCCGGCACGAGTAGTCAAACCGTACAGGTCCTCATTTGTCAGAGCCCACGAGCAGGTTTTGTTAGTGCAATTTATAGCCTAGAAATCAGACTAAGCTGCAGTGATCGTATAGATCTACCATCACCTTCTTAAACAAGGATCCTACTGAAAAATATAGCCTGTGTTTCTGCGTCAGAGCGTGGTTTCTTCCCCATTTTATGGGTCTGAGGCATCACGGCTGACACTGCAGTCACACGTGGTGATGAACGCAGCCCTTGTACCTTCTCAAGTCAATCTTTAGGCCTAGCAGTAACCAGTTTACATCCGTGGTCATGCCTTTGTATTGCTGGCATCCTCTTTTGCACATTCTGTTCAGTGTCAAGGAGCCAAAGGTATCCATGTCCCCTTTACCAAGATCATGCAGAGCACTGGCATAGGTTCTCAACAGGAATTGCCTTCCTCGTCACCTGGAGAGATAGAAAACCCTTGCAGGATAGTCACTTTGAGCATTTATGGGTCAAATACTTAAAATCTCCTACACAGATATATAGTAAATCCATTCCCATAGTTCCCTTTTTTGGTTAAATACTTGGTAAGTACTTACAAAATAGCGGACATACGAAAAGAACAAAAATCCTGAATAAAAATATTATGTTTGATTTGGTCTCTATTGCCAGGCATTTAGCTGCATAATTTATCCCCCACTAATAACTTGCAGCGCAACTGTGCTTAGTGGGTAATTAGTGAGTAAATTTATTAGGGGAAAAAAAAGCGTGTTTCTTTATCAAATAGGCAGTTGTAATGTGGATTTAGTTACTCAAAGAACCAAAAGCTACTTTTTAAATAATCTTTGGCTGGATAATTTTCTATATTAATTCATCTTCAGTGCCGTTCTGGCTCTGGAAAAAGCTTCACTTCCATGATAGCACACACTATACTTAAAGTGTAGGATGTTATGTTAAATTTCATGATTAAAACCAAAACAAAACCAACAAAATAGAACTGCATTTAGCACTAATCATAGCCCAAAGATTGGTTGCAGTTAAACCAAAACCATGTTATCAACCTTGGGGAAAAATACTGAATTAAGGTTACTAGAGTATTTGCTACATGAAAGAACCCAGATGGAAAGCGACATTTCAAGTCTGTCTTCATTGCCTAAACTTGTGTTAAATATGGCTGTTAGATGAAGAAACGAGAAGAACTACTTCAAAGAGAAGGCATTCATGTACTACCAGCCATTACCTGGACCAGCAAGAGACTGTGGGTCTCTGCTTACGGGAGGAGGGGGTCATCAACTTTTCATTTTGATTCGTTTGAGTGAGCTCTTGGATGGGAGAGGGAAGAAAATTACTCTGCCATTAGTTCTTAAAATGGTTGCATGTTATGCTACCATTGCTAATATAGTGGGAAACTAAACACACGGAACATAGTATTCTTTTATTCTACCCAGCATACATTAGGTACCTTCTTTTAGCACCTTTATTGCCATCACCACCTTTTCTATGTGTGTCTGTCTCTAATATGAATGAAAGCTGATAGTGTCCAGAGGGTGTTGGGCTATCTGATCCATGATGTATTAAAATGAACTAGTGTTACATGAGTTAATTTGAGGATCAGTAAGATACAGGTTGCCCAGAGAAGCTGTGGCTGCCCCATCCCTGGCAGTGTTCAAGGCCAGGTTGGACACAGGGCCTTGGAGCAATCTGCTTTAGTGGAAGGTGTCCCTGCCCATGGCAGGGGGTTGGAACTGGATGAGCTTTAAGGTCTTTTCCAACACAAACCCGGCTGGGATTCTGTAATTCTGTGTTCTTTGAAAGAAAGAGCAATTGGAAGTAATAAGTGATTTCCCATTGGTTTTTGTGCTTTCCAGCTGGTCTGCTTCTGAAATTCATGCAGAGTCCTGTTGATTTAGTAGGACTTGAATCAGAACTTCAGTCAAATTGCTTTTTCGCACCTTTTTGAAAAACTAATGGATATTGTTAGGAGGCTTCTCCTGTAGCCTTTGGAAGTCAACGAGCTCAAGAAATTAATTGCTATGGACTGCAAGGGCTTATATCTTGGATTTTAGCAACCATTTGTTTAAATGATGTAGTATTTTTATTTTTCCTTCTTCCCCCCCTTCCCCTTCCCTTCACCCCAAACTGCAGATACCGGGTTGGGAGATTCTGTGTGTTCAAGCCCAAGTATATCGAGTACAACGAGCCCCAAACTTGATCCACCTCCTTCACCTCATGCGAACAGAAAGAAACACCGCCGGAAGAAAAGCACAAGCAATTTCAAAGCTGATGGTATCTCGGGCACAGCTGAAGGTAAGCTTCCTCTGTGCCGGAAGTCTGAATATTGAAAACAGCATTCAAAAGAGCATTGTTAAGTACAACTCAACTATACTGTTGGTTTGGAACATGGAAGGTAAAGAGAATTGCACTGAAGTAAAGAAATTAAGGAATGATCTTTTAATGATGAAGCTGAATAATCTGAGGTATCAAGATGGTGAGTTCAGTGTCTGAAACATGTTTGGAAGTGATTTTTTTAATATATAAATAAGTGTCCCCAAGTTAATATGGAGCATCATTAGTTGTAAAGGTAAGGAACAGCCATACTTCCGAGGTGAAAAAGTCAGGTTCACTCAGTAGCCCATACATCCCATTAGAACTTGTGTATTTTTTCAATATTATTAAATCTAGTGTTATCACTTCACTTTAGACACATCCTGAGCTCCAGAATCGCCAACACTTCTGATGCCTGTTATTGTTTGAATATTCAGCTGCTCATGGAAAGTTTGTGTTATTTGAGGATAAAAAGGAAAAAGGGAGAGTTTAAATGTTTGGGTTCTTTTTTAAGAACCAGAAAGCAAAAGCCAAAAAGAACTTCTTTTTTCCCTTAGTTTAGCTTACTATTTCCAACACGAACACTGCTATCACTGTTCAATGCCCTTCTGAAGGGGTAACAATGTGTACAGTAGCCAGATATGATATAAAACATGCTTATATCTTTAGAAAAGAAGAAAAGAAACATGCTAGGATTCAACCAAAAGAGCTCCAGAAAAAAAAGATGAACAAGGGTAGTGGGAAGGCTTAGAAACTATGTTAGTCAACATATGAGGAGAGATGAAAAACAGAGACAATGGAATAACATTGTTGGAAAGGGGGAGTGTTGAGTAAGAAAAAGATGTGGTTGTAAGCATCGGAGAGTGAAAAACAGCTAATTCAGTATCAAAGAGCATTGGAACAAGTTCTGAAGAAAGGATGACAATTGCAGACAGCTGAAGAGACATTAAAAATAGATGTAATAATAGTATACAGCTGAGAAGGGGCATGTTAACTACTACTTAGTCATCCTTATTTGCCATTTATTTAATTTCTCAATTGCGCTGCTGTCCCATCCGGAATTTATTTCCCCACCTATCTATACAAATCCTTTTCTAAAAGCCATCAGCTTTTTTTCAGACAAGCTCCTGTTGCGTTCTCTTTCCCGTCATTTAACTGTCTTTACTGTTAGTTTCCCCCTAGTTTGTGGCCTAAAGCCAAATTTTATTTTAACCTTTTATTTTTAATTTGTCGACTTTATTTTTTTAACAATCCCTTTCATACCTTGTATTTTCATACCTCAATGGCAAGTTAGAGAGGGGCTTTTTCAGAGCACTCACCATTGGTCCAAGACTATTTTGTTGAAGTCAATATGAATCAAGACCAGCTGGATATCGAGAGCCTTTGAAAATCTCTTTCTGAGTAGTTAATACATGCATGTTTTCTTTCTCCTGGGGAGATTATTTTCACAAGCCACTGGAGCTGGAACCTGTGTGGTCCTGGTCTGCAGGCGCAGATTCCTGACCTGCAGTGAGCAATGGGGAATAGGCAGTTGTTGTGCATCTTGCCCCTGAAACCCCTGTTCTGACGGGAGTGGGAAGTACGTGCTCCTTCATCCTTCTCTGTTTCCTCTTGCTCTTCTTGTCTTCCAGCATCGTAACATGTTAGTCTGAAATCTCTCTGTGATAACTCTACGGAATTGTCCCCTCTCCTATACATGGGATAAATATGCTTCCAGAGGGCAAGATTGGCTGGCAAGCAGCAACTAAGTAAAACACAGGGAGCTTTAAAAGTAGCAGTGAGTGCCAACGCTTGCTTTTACAGTTTTTATATCTCTACATTAGCCCATCAGCTTTCTTTGACCTGCCTCTTCTTACATGTCTTATGAGATGGGCACTCTTTCATAGCTGAAAGAGGGGAGATTTAGAGGAGACATTAGGCAGAAGTTGTTCCCTGTGAGGGTGCTGAGGCGCTGGCACAGGCTTTTCCCAGAGAAGCTGTGGCTGCCCCATCCCTGGCAGTGTTCAAGGCCAGGTTGGACACAGGGGCTTGGAGCAACCTGCTCTAGTGGAAGATGTCCCTGCCCGTGGCAGGGGGTTGGAACTGGATGAGCTTTAAGGTCCCTTCCAGCACAAACCAGGCTGTGAGTCTATGATTTCTCTTCCTCTACATTCGCCATAAATGTAGATTTAAACCCTGAGAGGATTACTGCAGTTTTGAAGACCACAAAATCTGCATTAAACGGTAAAAGTAAGATGTTCTGAGGCACGCATGCTTCGCCTCAGCAACTTTGATCAAGTGTTTGCAATACAGCAAGTGACCTATTGAAAACGGGCTACTGAAGATTGTAGTGATAATCATGGGAGAACCATATCTTCCTTCCTTCTGGAAATCCTGAGTGCACTGTGAAAAGACAGAGGAGGATCCTCCTGCAGTAGCTATTCTCAGACAGTTACAATGGATCAGGGTTAAATGATTTGGGTAATTCTAGATTTTATGTTGCCTTATCTAGGCACGTTTCAAGTGTCAGCTTTCAAATAGGAATTCTGGGTTCCTTCAGTTTTGTCTGTAGCAAAGCTGAGGTGTTCAGTGAGACTTAAATCTGGTCTTCAGCAAACTCGAGCATTTTTACTCACTTTGCAGTCTTTTTTTCTGCTT
This sequence comes from Strigops habroptila, assembly GCF_004027225.2. NCBI lineage: Eukaryota > Metazoa > Chordata > Aves > Psittaciformes > Psittacidae > Strigops > Strigops habroptila. The sequence continues at coordinate 6,171,423 of NC_044281.2, forward strand.
GAACATGCCTCCTTTGATCACTGACCTCTGCCCAAGTATTCAGGTATCACGATGATGGACACTAGTGAACCCAGGGTGATTCACTAATTCCAAGGACTGATGCTCAACTCTTTTATGCCCTTCCATAAAGGTCATGCTAATTCTTCTTTCTCCACACTATCTGCACATGCACAGCCCTCTCTTTTTGGGATTGATTCTTTCATCTTCTTCGGTTTCTCTTTCTGCAGGTTTTTGAGACAATGGTTCCAGTAACAAAAATACTGAAGCAACTGTGCTGCTGTTGGATGAAAATTAACATTCAATTCCTGCTTTGGAAAACGAGATTCTGGGGAAAATTTTCCCAGCTCTCTCTGAAACCCAGAGAGACGTTCTTTAGTTCCCTGTACAGAACTTGTCACTGAAAAAATGTCTCCGTGTTTTTGAGGGTAACAGCAGGAATGCTTACATTAGGCAAGGTGCCAGCAACCAGCAGTGTTTTTCCCACCATGCTGTCTAAACTTGCTCAGAGCAGGATTATACAGTGCTGTGTTTCAAAGAGGAATAGCTGCTCACAGCCTGGTCTGGTTTGGTACCCTTGTGCTGCTGCAGTTAGTGGAATAGCTAGTGCTATGTTCAGCGATAATAGGAAGGTTTTTTCAACCTGAAAACACGTAGAAAAATTAAAAAGCTTTCTTGGAAATACTCTTCACAGAAAGACCTTTCCCACTGTTGATTCTTCTTGCTCTTATTAGACAGCTTTAAAACTTCATGGCTGTGAACCTGCCTGCCCTCAATCTATCTCTGAGATTTTAGGAGCTATAGAAAGCTGTCTTTCAGCATCAAATCTGGATCATCCGTGCTCTGCAACTGTTCCATTGACTAAGAGCTCTGGCCAGTGGGGCCAACACTGCTGCCTGCTGTAGGGCCAGTCCAGCTGCTCCGGGTAGATGGGTGAATCCACTCCTTTGGTCAAGGAGATGCTGCCAGTGCTTTGAATTTACCTTCTTTCTCTCAGCATGGGCAAAACAAGCTTCTGTCTTCCCATCCATGCAGATGGAGCTGAGAAACAGGAATTGATGATAGAGTAGTAAACCTGATTTGCAATTTGGTAGACTTCCCAAGCTCTGTGCTTTCACTGTAAATCCATGTTCCACATTCTTCATCGCTGGTTTCTAAAGAACTTTTGAAGGACCTTTTATGTTTATCTTCAAAACTGCTTTCTGAACGCAAAGATATTTGTTCTCTGCCCCTTGTGAAGTAATTGCTTTTCCCTGTGCTTTTCTGATGTAGCCCCCAGCTCTAGGTGTAGTCTTTCTGGCTTGTAGCTAAGGGTGAGTACGAGTTTACTGAGAAATTGTATAGGTTATTTATTTCCCTGGGGAGAACTAGTAAAGGTATTTCAAAAGCTTGTGTTCTTCACATGCGCATTTTATATGACACTGAATGTTATAAATCTTGGGGAGCAATGAAGATGAGCTGTAGTTAAATTCTAAATGAAAATATGTTCATTTGTTTTCTGTGGATGGAGAATTAGGGTTTAGTCAAACTTCTCATTGGTACTTCTAGCAATGAGCAAAAATGCTTTAATCTGGTTTCCAAGCTGCATAGGCTGCCCCGTCCCTGGCAGTGCTCAAGGCCAGGTTGGACACAGGGGCTTGGAGCAACCTGCTCTAGTGGAATTGTCCCTGCCCATGGAACTGAGTGAGCTTTGAGGTCCCTTCCAACACAAACCATTCTCCGATTGTATATGATTCTATGATGGGTGGAATCTGTAACACCTGCCAGTTTGATATTTTGTGTAAACTGGAAGCAATACAGCTGTTAACTGAAATGCAGTATATGATGCACGAAAAAAACCTGCATTTTACCTGCAGTTTCTCGCCCAAAGCTTTCCTCAGCATCCCATGATGATGAAAGGATTTAAATGTGCTTGGCTCTGTGCGCAGCTCTGTGCATAGTCTTCTTTAGGTGCCCAGTTCTAGTAAGTGTGCTGTGGCCAGACAACTAAAAAATCATGTATAAAATAAAACAATAGTTGGGCATTTTGGACTTTTAGTAGAAACACCTTTGAGGCCTGTTCAGTGAAACAGTTGCAAACAATGAGCTAGTGTTTGTGGGAGAGTAGATTCTTTGTTTGACAGACGGACTTGACATTGTTAGTGCTAATACTTGTTTATAATAGATTGAATTAAGCACCATGATGAAGGGCTGTATTTTTACTTGGTGATCTTTTTTTTCCTTGGCTTTTTATGGTCTGGAAGAAACGTTCTGACATTGTCAGAGGACAGGATGTTCAGAAACCTTTCCAGCACAAAAAGTCACAGCATCATCACTCCCTTTTCTCTGCAAGGAAGATGTGAAATCTAATATCTTGACCTGCAGCTGCAACAGGGCAAAACTACTCACCTATTAAAGAATTTGTAACCTTTGGAATCAAATCTATTAGATGTCAAGGTCCCTGTATGGATTATGTTCCTTGAAGTGATGCACAGAACTAAGCTGCCATCAAAACTTTTTCAAGTAAAAGCTTTTTCCAGTCCGTTGCAGGATACCCATGTGTGTAGCTGGGATTCTGCTACTGCTGCAACGCACATGGGGGCTGAGCACACTAGTTTGGAACAGGAGGCTCCCCACGTGTGGTAAAGCAATAACACAAAGTTATTGATCAATAGGGGACAACGGTCATTCCCTAAGTATTTCCAGGCCCTCTTTTTTTACAATTATACACTCCTTAAAGTGGTAAGAGAGATCTTAAGCTTTTCCCATCTAAAAAAATACAGAAAATTAAAAACTCAAATGCAGTCCCATGTTAGACAGAAGATATATTTCCACCCCGTCTTGCAGTATTTTGTGAAGTCATAGAATCCCAGACTGGTTTGTGTTGGAAGGGACCTTAAAGCTCATCCAGTTCCAACCCCTGCCACGGGCAGGGACACCTTCCACTAGAGCAGGTTGCTCCAAGCCCCTGTGTCCAACCTGGCCTTGAACACTGCCAGGGATGGGGCAGCCACAGCTTCTCTGGGAAAAGTCTGTGCCAGCGCCTCAGCACCCTCACAGGGAAGAGCTTCTGCCTCAGAGCTCATCTCAATCTCCCCTCTGGCAGGTTCAAGCTATTCCCCTTGTCCTGTCCCTACAGGCCCTTGTCCAAAGCCCCTCTCCAGGTTTCCTGTAGCCCCTTTAGGCACTGGAGCTGCTCTAAGGTCTCCCCTTCAGGAGCCTTCTCTTCCCCAGGATGAACCAGACCAGCTGTCTCAGTTGGGCTTCTTCTCTCTCAATTTCTGTTCATCTTGTCGTGGTCAGTTTAGTGAGAGCATGTTTTGCTTCTGTATATGGTCTCTTAAGTGTTTCAAGTTTTAGAAGGTAAATATTCCATAGGTTTAAAAAATGTTTAGCAATATTTAAAGTGGTATTGATACCAAAACAGTGTTTTGACTGCAGTGTTGAACGAAGAAAAGAAGCATTTATTTGGAACTGGGAGGGTCTGCAGTATAAGCAGGTAACTAGCAAGGTTGGTAGGTGTTTTTTTAAATAAGTCATTGAGGATTACTGCTGAATTCTCTTCATAGACAGTTTGTTGATTGTAATGTCATTTGTGTCATCCTCCTGTGCATGAAACATTGCAGAAACTTCAGCAAATTGCGTTTTGCACACAAAAAAGCCGAGTTCTGCTTTTCTCATCCTCAGTAAACCTGGAGTGTAACAAACTTGGTTTTGGGAAGATTTTAGGAGTGTGTTTTGATCAGCATCTACATCCTTATTTTGTGGGTTATCTCAGAGGAGTTGTAGGCCTTGCCTGATCCAGCTCTTCTCTGTTCTAGCTGCTCTGTAGGTAAAAAATACTTAAACCACCCCCCCCCCCAAAAAAAAAACCAACCCAGGTCTTAGTTGCCATTAAAAATGAAACAAAACTGAGTGAAATATCCAGCTGTATTTTCTTCTGTCTGCATGAAACGGAATCAACAGTATGTGACCATATCCGTCGTCTGTAATGCCAGATGCTTGTTTTGATTTGAGCGTGCTGCGAATGTCTCCGAGGTTATCACCTATTCAGTGTCAAAACACTCTTTGGTTGTAATTTATCGGTAAGTTCATTTGCTGCTTCGTAGGAGACACAGAACTGGCCGGTGGCCGTGCACCTGAGAAACAGGAGGGCAGAAATTAATAAAATCTAGACTGAATCTTCAGAGACTTACTTTCAACCAAGGCATAAAGGTCACTTGTTGGGAATCCTGCAGCCTCCGTTGTCACAGCCTATCTGACATGAAAGGTTTGCTGCTGAAAGGCATTTATGTTGATGCTAAGGAGCAAAAGACAAGGGAGGTGAAGCTCATCTATTGTTTTAACCTACTTCATTGCAGGCTAAACAAGTTGAAAGAGTCCTTCTTCTCTTTAAAACCACTGTTAGCTCAGGGTCAGAAGAGGCTGCTGGTTCCACCTACCTGGTTGAAAGGAAAAAGTGTTGCAGTGGTGGTCAGCAGGAAAGGGGATTCTGGAAAGAATAAGTCCCAGGGTGAAGTGGTGGTGGTTGTACACACTGGCACATCTGGATAGTTAGAGAAAGATAGCACTTTTTTCCCCTATATTTCTCTGAAGAGTGGTCCCATTCTTATTACGTTAAGTGCTCTGCTCTGTGACTGCAGAAGAGCACGCTGTGTATCCTTGGTACAAGTGCTGCACTGTGATTTGGCCTGATTTTTTGGAAAAGGAACAAGTTTTAAGTAGCTTCATAATTGAATGAAAACCAGTGACACCTTAGCATTTTACTGGCTTCAGGTAATTAGTGTCCTTAAAACTATGTTGTCAGCCTGAGACGGAGACCTTGATTATGAAGAAGGTTCCTAATGTCCACATGAGGATGTTTACAAGGTAGAAAGAAGTATTCGTAAAATATTAATCCTGCTAGAGAAGTTAGTTCCATTTTGTTATGTAAGGAAGTGTGTCTATTTTACAAGTTCATTGCCAGTTTATCCAGAGCGTAAGATCATGTAATTTCATTATGAATTTATATACCTAAATTAAAATATCTTTAAAATAAAATGAGATTATTATGTATTATAAAGCTGTAGTAAATGAATAGACTAAAATAGGGTCAGTGTGTTACGTATAACTTTGTTCTGTTCACCATGTTATTGAACTCTAGAGTCAAGGTGTCACAATTTAAATGAACAGGCAATTTTGGTGTAGAGGGAAGACTTAGTTTTTGAAGGATGCCTTTTCCTCAGCTCTATGTGTACTTGGACTCATCAGCTTATTGGAATTGAGGTACAGGGGTACATCAAGGCCAGGTTGGACAGGTCTTGGAACAACCTGGTGTAGTGGAAGATGTCTGTGCCCATGACAGAGGGTTGGAACTGGATGAGCTTCAAGGTCCCTTCCAACACAAAGCATTCTGTGATTCTATGTTTGGGAAGTAGCTTCCTTTGAAGAGTGGAAGTCCCAAGTAATTCCCTTCAGAAGACCTTACGCAGCTAAAACAGAAGCACTAGGTTAGACAAATAGAAAGAAGAAAAATCCATGAAGCTATCTTAAAAGATTACGACCTCTCCCAGGAGGTCCTTCAGCCATGGACTGTTCTTGGAAGGTATAGCAGGGTACCTGTTGCTGTATCTGTTGCTATTCTTCTTTTAGTAGGCATCTCCCACTAGCTGTTGAGGAAGGCATAGCCAAGTGGACCTCATGCCTCAGCCTGTGGTGGCTGTTCATATGCTCTGCTTCTCTATGGCTTGTTAAATGGGTTTTTGCCTTAAGAGGCACAGGGCAGCTTTCAGGGGAGGGTTGATGGCATGTCAGTGGATTACAGATGTGCTTTTTTATTCATTATATGGAACGTGTGATTAATGCCAATGGCTTGATTGTGGAGGTTTGCCATGTACAGCACAAACCTGGAATTCAAGGAGGAATGTGTCAATGGGTCTGATCTACCCTAGGGTTACAAAACATGCTCTTGGCATTATGCTGAAATGAACTCATAATCAAGAGGTACACACAGAACAGAATGTAGAAATAACTTTATTTTATTGCAGAACCATACGTTTTAGTCAATTGTGGGTGAGCCCTGAAGGACATTGGCTGTTACGCAGTGTGTACTTAGGGCTAAGAACTGATGTGAGCATAGTGTTGGGAAATATTCCATGTGTAATCAGCCTCCTTGCTCCAGGTCTGAAGAACCTCATTGAGCAGTGAAACCACATCTGCCTTTAAATCCAGGTGAAACAAGTGATGATGGCTCCCAGATGCACAGCTTTGACAGCACCTCCCCTCTGTGCTGGATGCCAGGCAATGGCATCCAGCAAGAGACATGTAGGAAGTCTCATTTGATAAAGTTTGTGAATGTAGGTGTACCTAATACTGTCTGCTTACAGGGAAGTGAGAGTGGAAATGATGTTTCCAGCTGATTCCAATTTAAAAGTCTGCATACACAGGATTTGCCCAGCATCATGAATCTGATACTCTCTTTTGTGCCTTGTAGGCATTACAGGCTTGGGGAATTTGGTAGTTCTACTACACACAGACTCTATATTTTGGCAGTTGTGGCCAAATGCTTCCTCTGCTCCCTTTTAATGCTGGTAGGATTTTTTTGCAACACTCTTAGACTTTAGCATTTAATAGCAACCTCTAGATCAAGAACTCTTTTTGCCCTTTTCATTTTGGTTCTTTGTCAAAACAGTTGTGACACCTTTTAAAAAGCAGGTCCAAACCAAAACTGAGGAAGGTGACACAATGTATATGAACAATTTTACTAAAGAAGTCGTTGAGTATGTGTGTATTTCTCCTAGGAAGTTTTCTTAAAGGAAAGTGGGCAAAGTGCAAAAGCCTGAGCAAGTTAAAATGGTTTCCTTGAAGAGATGGTGATTCTTCGTTCAATTTGCCTTTGTGATTCCAAAGTTAATAATTAATCCTGAGATTGATGTTTTTAAGGCATAGTTTTTTTTCTCATTTCTGTGTGTTCATGGGTGTTAGTCTCTTCGTGCAGTGATTTTCAAAGGGTAGGTCGAGGTCATGATGTTTCAACCTCTCTTGGGCTCCATGCACAGCAACATGTGCATTGGCAAGTGCTGTGCACCTCTGGTTCTTGCACAGTGATAGAGTCTGTGTGGAGCTGGACACCCTCATCTTGCCCTGAGGAGGGGTCTCCAAATGGTATGTGTTTGAAAGGGTGACCAACTAATATAAGAGGGTGGGTTCCTTTATAGTGAAATGCCAGGTGGAGAGCTCCATGGTACAGGATTTAATCTTCCATAGATGTAGGTGCTGTAGATGGAGCTGGGTGTTCTGAATTAGGCTGACTTTACCTTCCTCCTGAGCGGTAGGCTCTTGTCTCATCATAGCAGCCTTCTCCGTTTGAAAATGCAACTCTGGAGCCATTCCAATTTTGATGCTCTGTGGTATTGATGTCAGGCATTTACAAGACAACCCCGTAACAGTAACGTAGACCTCTTTTTACTTCCAATTCCTGACCAGTCAGTCATTTCCAACCAGTGTTGTTTTGTCAAGTTTTAATCAAATAGTTGCCTTAAATTAGCTGTCAAATTCAGTGAGCAGATACTTGGTATCTTTCCATCTGAAGCCTCTACTGCAGATGCACGTGCTGTGCATGAGATTTCAGTGCTGAGCTTGCTGCATGTTTGTTTTATACCCTGTGCTTTAATCTCTTGTTTTCAAGCCCTCCACCTTTCTCTTTACAGATAGGTTACTCGTGATAGATGTTATGCATTGTATGTAGTGTGCAACTCCAGTGAAAGGAGTAGGTAAAAAGCAAACTTGAACAGGCCTCACCATTGACATTTTCCACCACTTCCCCCCCTCCAGAAAGGGGGGAAAAAAAAAAAAGAAATAATAAAGGTTTCTTTTGTGAGTGTGAGATGGAGAAAATTGCCCATTTGTCTGTGAGGTAATAGGCTTTGGTATAATATGAAAATCTATCAAATGATTACATTCAATGACATTAAATCACAATTCATGAAAGGAGAACACTGCGCAGTTTAATTCTATTTAATTTTTGAGGGGGAAGGGAGGGAGGGAGAAGAAACCCCCCCAAAAAAAATTGTTTGAGTTTCTCTTAAGCTGATTTCTCTGTGGTCTTTCTTAAAAGTGCCTTTCTAGTTGCCACACAGTGATGTGATCATTATCTGTCACCTCGTCGCCTTGCTGCCTCAACACGCAGTCAAATACAAAAAAAGAAGGTGGGGGAGAGGGGGGAGAGGGAAAAAAAAAAAAGACCAGAGGAGCTTGTGAAGTATGACTTCCTATCCCAAGACTCATTGCCTGCGATTCGTACCGCTTGACAGTAATGATCTTATTACAGTACTCTGGACCTTGAAGAGATTTCCTGAGGAGAGCGAAAGGACGTGCCTCCATGTAATCAAGTGGCGCTGAATATTCCACGCGGTTTTGATCACACACTGATTGGGCACAGTTTTAGCCCATCTTCTAGTCAATTATGCATGGCCCCTCGTGCTCCTGTGATAGTCAGAAACATTGATAGCTGTTGTCTGGGGGGGCTGGCAGCCAGCCAGGGGTTTGAAGTGCAGTCATTCCGGGAGAAGTGCTTTTTAGTTGGAATTGATTACCTTTCTTTAGGTTTTTGCTTAATGGCAAAACTGTATTGGAGAGGGCTTCAGGTGAAAAATGGACGGATTAGCCGTTTAGAGTAGCTGAACTCCTAGTCAATTTTTAGCTTTCCCCTGTTTCCATCTAATTTATATTTAACGATGTAACGTTTGATAATATTTAAGATATTTCATTTCCAGTTGCTGCTGAGCACACATGTTGAGCACATGTTAAATTACAGCATCTCAGTTTTCAGGTTTTCCAAATTAATCCAGTTTAACCTTCAGGCTGTTAGAACGTGTCTTTTTTTCACCTGTTCCAGTGAGTGTTCAGTTTATCTGTACGAAGATGACATTACCAAGCAGAGCAAGTGCTGGTTTCATCCCATAATGAGGATAAATTCGCATGCCTTCAAAGAAGCAAAGGGTCAGTAGCTGGGTCCTTAGTTTAGATTCTCTTGTCTTAGAGGCTGATGAGGCTGCTGTTAATTCCTTTCCTATAAAAACGTCACATCTTTCTTAATTCACATTTCTCCTAAAATGAAAAATCATTAAAGGTGTGTACATCGAACTCAAAGCACCATATATGAAAATACTGATTCATAAGCGATGCTTCTTGTTCCAGTACCACCAACCTTGTTTCTCACATTGGAATATCCCACAATATGTAATTCTCGGATGCAGGTATAGTTTGGAGGGATGGGAGTAGGACTTTATAGTAGGCTGAAGTACAACACTGTATTAGGCATTTGTCGAATGAAAAGCTTATGTTTGCCCTGCTTGGATTATGCTGTGGCTGGCAGTGAAAAGATGCAGTCAAAATACTCCAGTAGCACCCCAAAGTTTGATTTCTGCTTGTGAGTATAATTCTGCTCTACCTGCCCACTGCTGGCTGCAGTATTAAAACAGTCCTGCCAAAAGACATTGCAGGCTCTCAGCCTTTTCTGAAGGTGTTTCTGCCACTAAATGTTCCCCTTGTGAGACTGCTTCCTTCAGAGGTCCAATAGAATATACAGGGTCACTTGAACAGGCAAAATATGAGCAAAAGCTCAGTTGCTCTTAGTCTTGCAAGTGAACCCTTCCTTATGGACCCTGCGCCTCTTGTACTGCTTCCCTTCAAATTGAATTGTGTTTTGATATCTTTTCTTCAAACTAATCCTGTGCTGCCCAGTCCTACCCTTTGAAAGCAGCTTTCAGTTTATTTTTTGTTTGTTTTAATAATTCCTTCTGGTTTTTAAGATCATTTCCCACTTCCCATATAGGGGCCAAACCAGAATTAAGAGCAACTAAAATAGTCAGTCTTGGCAGGTTTTTGCTCCCTGAAACACAGCTGTTGGGTTTTCTTCCAATGAATTCAGGTTCAGCTATTATCTGATATTCCCTATCCTAGTTTGGGGGGATTTATGTGTTTTATTTTATAGTATTCTGCTACTGCTCGGCAGCCCACAAGAGTATGAGAATCTTTTTTCCTTCCTTCTTTGGAAGAGAAACTTCTTTAAATCTGTGTATTTGCTGACCTGTCCATGCTTATCCCTGTACCAGCAGCCAGAATTGCTGTGTGCTCTTCAGTCTTCTGCCACCTGCACTGAGACAGGAATTTTTCGGGCTGGGGGATCTTGGTTCTTCTTTCTTGGTGAGGTTTTGAACCAAGCCCTTAGTGCCCAAGTTGTAATAAACCAGAAGGCCCATGGTCAGCTCTTAAAGGTAGACTCCTGAGGGGGAGAAATACTACATTTTTGACTTTCTTTGAATGGTGGATTCAGTTGTGTGAGCCTGCTACCAACTGTACCTTTGGGACTACATAGAATCATAGAATCCCAGACTGGTTTGAGTTGGAGGGGACCTTACAGCTCATCCAGTTCCCACCCCCTGCCACGGGCAGGGACACCTTCCACTAGAGCAGGTTGCTCTGAGCCCTGTCCAACCAGGGATGGGGCATCCACAGTCTTTCATGCTTTCCGTGAAGGATTATTTATCTAAGTGCTGGGAGGAGACAATGGTGGAACACATTCCTTAGCTGCAGACAACATCTTACAAGCATCTCATATTTAACAGCACAATGTCTGCAGTGACACCAACTCCTCATGGCTCAGATGTATCATGGCCAATTTCCCATTTGAATGGGATGCTGAAATGCAGGAAATAGCTGTGTTGGTTTCGTTTGGTTTTTTTGAAGTTGATAGAATATGATTCTCACCTGGTAGGCTCCAGTTTCCAGGGTACCTCAGAGAAGAGGTTGTTTGGCATTTGTCAGCTTCTACAGCCACACGAGTCATCTTCATGGAGGTTTTCAAACTGATACGGCATTGACTTGACTTTGACTTCCCTTGTGCCTCCTTCTCCAGTGCTTTGAATCTGTCTTTTTAATCTGGAGAGGAAGAGCTGCAGTTTCTGGTGATGGATTACAAAGATAGGCTGGAGTATTTCTGACTCTGCTTCATTTGACAAGGAATTGGCAGCTCCCTTGAAGACTGTTTCAGCTCCCTTTTATTTCTCCTTTCCCAAGCTCCTCCTTTTGGGATTTGAGTGGCTGTGCACACCTTACATTTATCATGCAAGTTAGTATTTCAGGGAGGAGAAAAAAGGGCATTTTAGTTTTGAAATCATCATTGGAAAATTGTTAGTGGTGGTGACCAGTTTGTAATGATCGTAAATGCTGGTGCTTTTCAGCCAAGGTAATACTTGCTAATGACAGACAAAACACCAAAGTGATCTAGCCTATTTCCAGACAAACTGAATGCTTTAACCAACATATTTATACCTAAAAGTATAGTTCATGTTTTACTTAACCTTAAAATTGGCTTAATCTCATAATTGTCACACACATAATTACTTTTTGTTGGATTACTTTTTGGACATGCTCAGCATAAAGGAATGTCACAGCAGTCTGAGCTTAGAAAGGTGGATATAGTGAAGGAAATCATACAAAAAATGGTATTTTGAATAGGGAATGACCAGACATACTTTCTCTTTCCAGTAAAGAGAAATTTCCCATTTCCTTAGGCTCACAGGTCATTCTTGCCATGTGTCATCTGCAGTGGCAGGGGAACATGGGTGGGTATTTCTAATAAAGTAGTACACACTGACTTTCATATTCCAGCTTCAGCTGCAGAAGTTATAGATTTCAGTATGTCAAGGGGAAATATTCTGCATGTGGAGCTGACATTTCAGCATACTGTGTGATGGGCTTGTGCCCTATAGCTTGGGGTGCATTGCTGATAGTGAAGAGCCATCCTGATACGTCTCTGTAGAGTGATCACTGTAGCTTTCTCCTCCATGCAGGTGCTAAATACGTTTTTCCAGTCAAAACTTAGTGCAGCCTGGATGTATACCCACCATTCAAACCAGAATGGTATCTGCAAAAGTTTAATTTTCCTTGTGCTGGTGCTCATTTAATATTTTTTCTTCTAAGTGAACAGTATATAAAGGGGACTTAGAGAAAGATGGAGAAATAATTTCTACCAGAGCCTGTAGGGACAGGACAAGGGGAATGGCTTTAACCTGCCAGAGGGGAGACTGAGATGAGCTCTTAGGCAGAAGCTCTTCCCTGTGAGGGTGCTGAGGCGCTGGCACAGACTTTTCCCAGAGAAGCTGTGGCTGCCCCATCCCTGGCAGTGTTCAAGGCCAGGTTGGACACAGGGGCTTGGAGCAACCTGCTCTAGTGGAAGGTGTCCCTGCCCGTGGCAGGAGTTGGAACTGGATGAGCCTTAAGGTCCCTTCCAACACAAACCATTCCATGATTCTGACTTTCAGCATTCTACAGGAAATTTTGCATTAAGGGGTTGCTGGAAATTTCTCTGTACCATGGAGCTCAACTCAAAGATGCTTACATTTTCTCCTATTCCTTACTTAGCTGTGCTGGGGCTCCCCAACAGGCTGTACAGTTAATTACATACTGACTTATTAAATAGGCATCTGTAGAGCCATATATAAAATAGTACAGATAATTATGGAGATGGAAGACAATATTTGAATGGAATACACTTTTTAGAAACAATGCTGTGAGAGTTCAAGTCTGTGTAAATACTTAGTTCAGTAGTTCATCCTCAAATGAGAGATTCCACTGAAATACTGTTAACTAACAAATGTGTACATTTTCATCCTAAAACTAAGCACTCATCAAGGGTAACTTGTCCACAATCAAGATCTTCAAAATATCCCCACTTCAAGGCACCATACCTGAGTTTCATAGGATGCTTATGAGGCCTTGCAGCTTAATTGAATCAGAACAAACCTAGTTGTAATAAATGACAGATTAATATGTGCTTAATTTATTTACTAGTAAGTTAAAACTCACCAGATTACTTAAAGAATCTGGTGTGAGGATCCAAAGTGATGATACAGAGCATGTGAAAATTGGTTTCTTCTTAGTGATTTGTCAACTCTATTCTTTATCTCTCAGACTTTCTGTATACAGTTAGATCCCAGTCTCCCTAGGCAAGCCTTGTGTTAATAATTAGGTCACCATTACTTACAGATAATCTCTTGATCCCTTATGCAAAGTGAAAAGTAAACTTTAGTAACAGACTGTTAGTGCCCCATGGAGGAATGGGATGTACTAGAATGATGGGGATGTACTGTGAAGGAGAACACCTGGGCTTTGATTTATGTTATGATCTTAAAAAAACAAATAATTATTGCATCTAACAGTAAACTAGTAGAGCAGGTGTTTATCTGTCACGTTGATGTTTATCTGTAGTTTACTCAGTCATCTTGAACGATGTTAGAACTGGTTTAGGAGATGGTGGTTTTACTCTGAAGATGAATTTGAGTAAGGAGTAGCTTCATAATTACTGACTACCGGTGAACTACGGCCAAAGCTCCTAAGAGCAGGTCTACATCAGGATCTGCTTCAGCAAAATAGCATATACCAATGGTTTTAAGTGCAGTACTCTGTCTTATTATTAACCAAAGAGTACAAGCTATGTTCAGAACTATTATGACATGAAAAACCAGCTACGGAGGAGATTGGAAGTATGGTTTTGTTTTTTTTCTTGACCATATTGATAATTACCTGCTGCCTTTAGTAATGAAAATATCCATATAGCTCATTGGATATATTTATTTTCCTTTATTTCGTGGCTGTTATTAAAAAGCGATTCCCAGGCAAACAGCTGATGACACTTAGGAAATATTTTTACATAATCTATTAATAATAAACTCTGCTGCTTCAACAGCTTTGTCACCAGTGAGTTGGCATCACGGGCAGCAGCCTGTTCCTTTCAGCCAATAAGGCAGAGTCAGGTTGACTCAGATAGAAATGTTGATTCCGTACAGGTTATTTCCATAATGAAGAACGATACCAAAGAAGTACAGAAAATACTATGTAAAAGGCACCTTTGCTTCAAAGAAGATGCTTTTCAAAGGTGTGTGTATATTGCCTATATAACTCCACAAGCAAAAGAAGAGTTTGGGTTTTCTACATGCTGTCTTAAGTGAATAGAGTCACTGCACAAGGAAACCCCACTTCATGGTTAATTGAAGGATTTCACCATCTGCAATTCCTTACACTAATGAAGAGGAACGTGTTTCTTTTTTTTACTAGAAATAATTCTTTCAGGCTTTTTATTTCCTCCACAGCCTTTGACTTGAGGAGATGTTCTTGTTACATATCATCAGGCCCCATAATTTGTCATAATACTACTCAATGGCTCGTCTAAAAAGTGTAAAGGGACGCTGCCAAGGTTGTTAGATGCAAAGTTTAACCTACCACACTTTGGAAAGAAGAAGAAAAGATTGACATAAACTGTCCCCCAGAGCCTGAACAGAGCCAGAATAAAATCCAAAATGATCTTCTGAGCAACGCAGGAGCCAGCACGTTGGTCTCTTTGACTCCCTCCTTGTTCTGTGCTTTGGTCCTGCTTGTAGGAAGATGTTGAATATACAAGAAACTTAACTCTGTGCCGCGTCAAGAGGATGGGATTCTTGTTCATTCCATCTATCCTTCCAGAGCGAGGTAGATCACGGGGACCCTGCCAAGTACAAAAGCAGTTTTGTCATTTCAAGTGCAATGCCACGTTCAGCATCTAGGAATTATCACCTCCTAGCTCTTAGTCCCTACCAGGTACTCATTTTTCAGAGCGTTGTAAGTCTGTCCTAACACATCAACCAACACAGTATGCCTGAGATTTTGATTGACAAATTCAAAATGAATGTATTTTTTTATCCCCTTTATTTTTCCTCTTAAAAAGCTTTGGGGAAAGAGGCAATGGAGATTTTTATCTGCAAATCAAAGGTACTGCCAAATGCCATGCAGGCTCCATAATGGTAATACAAGTCAGAAGTCCAGCCACTTTTGCAAGGGGGTGGGAGGAATGGACTAGGTTGAAACGAGAACTGTGGAAATGCTGAGGGACTTACTAGGAAAATTTCCCTTTCAATTCCTATTTAGATCTCACCTCTATGTCTCTGGGGACAGGTTTCATTATTTCCCCTCCACTTTTGGGGTGAAACTACTTTCCAGCCCAGTCTACGCTAGATCAATCAATTTCTCCTGTTTACCAGTTACAGTAACCTGAGATCATTTTGGATACATACAGTAACTTGGATCATTTGATCTTTGAGTACATCCAGTGTATTCCTTTTCCAAGCAGGAAAAGCTGACTGTATTGGTTACTGAATTTTTAAGGATTTTATATCCTCTCAGTGATGTTATGGCTTACCTGGGGAAAATGTGGTTTATTGCCCTGGAGGGAACCCAGCAGATCAGTCTCTGCTTGATAGCTCTGATTTTCTCATGAGCAGGCTTTGTGTTACCTATGATAGTACCTTGCTTTAGCTTGGTTTTCCATGCTTAGTTTCTTTACCAAACCCATTTGATCTTGCCCACCAAGCAGGCAGCCCTTAACTTGTGCTCACATGCGGATATGCCCAATAAAAGAAAGAATCTGCTAGTCCATCAACCTTTATTATAGTAGATTGCACAGTGTTTGGGCAGTAATCTTGTCCCATTATGTGAGGTGTTCTTCCTGTGCCATCACAATTACTGTGACTACCTGCACCTTAACTCCACGTGGAAGGGTGAGAGCCTCTGCTGCCTTTTACAGAGGTGATTGATGCATGAGAAGAATACAGCAGGGTTATGCTAATACCTTGTGATGCCTGGGAGATGCAGAGTAAATAATTAAATGCCTTTAGTCCCGCACCATCTGGGCAATAATTCAAGTGCTCGAAGTTGAGATTGTACAAGAGAAGCCTAATTCCTCTTGCCTTCAACAAACATAACTATTTCTCTTCATTAGTACATATATAAATATGTACACAAATCCAAGCTTTTAACAGGCTTATTTTCTCTAACCATGAACAATGGTGAGAGAATTTGTGTAGGAGGAAAGGTTAAACATAGTTATGTGAATAATATGAAAATGTTTAGGAAAGAATAAGTGCAAAATACCCACAGTTCTCCACTGAAAAGGGTGCTTGTGTTTTAAAAAGCATTATGGTTAAGAGCAGAAGTGGAGGCAACACTTTAAGAAAGCGTTATTGGGAAGGATAGTGAAGGTGATGGCAATGAATTTGAATCAGGAGATAGAAAATGTAAATTCTTGATAAAGGAAATTAAAAATATTAGAATTGATGATCTCTAGACTGTGAGGTCCGTAAGGTTGATGAAAGAGGAATTTCTTCAATTCATCAGCAACAAATAAATTCTAGCCATGATTTGAATCTAATGCTTGCCAAAATGTTATAATAAGGAATCCTGATTTCAAAAAGGAAAACCCAGAAATATTCTATCATTGGGAAAAATAGAATTCATCTTACCTTAAATAAATTTGTACTTCTAAATGGTGTGTGTTTGCTTATTTATTTAATTATTAGTATTTATAGCTGCACAACCAGATTAGCTGCGGTGAGAAGTAGCACAGAGTTGGCTTAAGAGCTTCCTAATCAACTGTCATATAATTCTGAAAGGATCTTGCAGCACGGGGAATGTTTCAGAGAATGGGAAAAAATTGGTATTATGCATATAGCTGAAAAGAGGGAAGGGATCCTGAAGAATCTGTGTATGGTTTAACCTCATATTGATCCTGTGCAATATAATGGGAAGGCTGATATGTGATATGATTAGAAAATGATTTCCACTGGCAGAGGAAGTAACAGTGTTGTCTAAATCTCTGTCCCTTCCAAGTCACTGTGACTGAGAAAAATGCCATCTTTAGCTCTTTGAATGTCACTGGAGTATGTGATCTGGGCTTCATCTTTTGACTTGTACCTCTTTCACCACCTCATATCTCAATTGCTGCAGCATCCTTTTTCCTGGTCTCAATAGATGTGGTACCCACTGAGTTCCATCCAGATACTGCTACAGTGACCACTCCCTTGGCACACCACTTTTCCTCTGTCACCTTTCGCTTGGCGTCCTTCCCAGTGGCTTCTTCTGCTGTATCACACCAACGATGGACTGCTGCTCTTCACTCTGAAGACCCATCACAACATCCACTCTTTCTGATTCACTTTCACCACGCCAGCATCTGCCTTGTGTGAACCTCAGCATCTGTTCACTAAAATATTATTCTTTCACAGGTTGAGCACAGGTGATCAAAATAGAATCATAGAATCACTCAATGGTTTGGGTTGGAAGGGATCTTAAAGCTCATCCAGTTCCAACCCCCTGCCACGGGCAGGGACATCTTCCACTAGACTAGGTTGTTCAGATTCCGACCATCAGCCTCCTACAGCCTAAAAATACTTGCAACTTGGCAAAGTGCAGCACTACACTAAGGCCTATATGCAAATAGTGGAGAACTGAGTGAAAACTTGTCTGTGTAGGCTGTATTCTAAATGGGCACTTGAAGTACTGTGTAACCTTTAAATATGATGGGACTGCTTGACCCTTTGGCATTAATGTAAAAGCTGGGTTTTATTGTGGCTTAGTTGGATTGTAGTATGCTGTTTATTTTAAATTCAACTTTTTTAATAGCAAAATGACAAGAGGGAATAAGTTCTTTCTACTGCTACTGTGTGTGAACCCGCTTTTAAATCTACTGGGATTGTGCTGAGGTTTTAGTTAATCATTTGCAAGGTGTGAGCTATAGTAATGCATGTACTGGTCCAACTGCATCACGTGGACATACAAATCTTTGGTCCATCACTTTGTTCAGTTGCCAGAATTCTCAAACTTCATTCAGCAGAAGTGGGTGTGATATTGTTTTAGTACAAAAAATTACAAATTTGGGGTGCAGAGTTGAACGGCAACACAAGAGAGGCCAGTTCTGGGAAGCTCAGCACTCTGAGGGGTTCACTACTTTTGAAACACTGACTTGATAAAATAGGTTTGACTTGTGCAGGAAGTAGGATGATACCAATACAACCAATGAGATAAAGCTACTGTTGATGGACTGCTTATAAATATAAAGCTTCATTCATTTCTCAAGGCAGGGTGAGGGGGGAATCCTACCTTGTACTGCCTCAAAAGCAGCCACATCCCTTTCTCCCATCTGAGGGGAAAATGGGATTTGCAGTACACAGCAGGCAGTGTGATATTACACTACAACATAACAGTCCTGACAGCTCTGTATGATGCTGCAGGTCGGATTTTGCCATCACCAAAAAAAAAATCTAGCAACTGTAGTGAGCTTTCTGAACTCATTAATGTCTTCGTTGTATTGATGATTTCATTTCTGCGCCAGAGGTCCTAGCTGCAAGCTGTGGCTTTCCCGTTTTTATGGTACTCCTCCTCTTTCTCACCATGCTTTCCCTCCCCCCACTGATGGAAAAAAAAAAAATCCATTGCTTAAATTGATTTGGGGATCAGCCTTGATAAAATACCAGCATTCAGCCCCTCACGACAGCGTGGCTGTATTGTTAGCGGTTCTTGATTATTTGGATGCTCTGGCAGAAGCTGCCACAGCAGAGTTGGAGGTGTGCAGAGATTAACTGGTGTCTGTCCAACCATTTGTCACACAAATAACAGTGCCAGCAGAGTGAAATCCTATAAATCATTTTTTTCCAGGATTGAAACCTTTTATCAGTTGTGTCACTTTCATTATTCAATAAGCGATTAGTAACAGCCATTGTCGTTTAGCCATTTAGTAGTTAACAACTCAGAGCTTTGGCTAGTGAGGAAGCCTTTGACACCAGTATATGATGTAAATGCAAGATTTAATATTTATCTTTCCAGTCAAAATGCGGTTGTTACTCCGTGTTGTACTGAAAGATGAAAGGCAGTGCAACTTAAACGTGAAGCTCTTGAATCTGTTGAGCCTTCTGGTTTCGCTTTATCCCACTGCCGTGTGGTATTTTGTATGCAAATGTACAGTTGCATCCTCCTTTTTCCAACTTCTTCATTCGAAAGCTAATCACAGCATCTCCCCAGGGACTTGCTGCAACTGCAGCTTCTGAAACAAGTCAAATGACAGGGATGATAACCTTCACGTAAGAGCAGCCATGGAGAGTCAGGAGTTAACCCTGGTCTTTTTGGATTTGTTCAAAATGGTGTCTGGGCAGATGGTGGGGTTTTTACATTTTAGGTGCAAATGAACAACTTTCAGTAAATCTGAGCAGCCCCATCCAATACATAGGTAACCGTAGCTTCCTGCTTGTGAAGCCCTTTGAGATCCAGATGCAGTCTGTGAAGAAGAGACAAGTTGTTGAATCTGCCAGTGGAAGGAATTCTTGTATTCCCACCAGAAGTTTAACATGGAAGAGTCATAATATTTTCTCAGGGGAAGAGACCTGGGTTAAGACTACCTGCCCAAAGAGGGAGGGACCTTCAGACTCCGTTGTAGGTCGTTGTAGTAACCACTGGTTGAACAGTGAGTTCAGGACGTTAAGTAGGCTGCTCTGTAAACTACTTGTGAAAGGTCCATGCTGCTTTGTCCTGTTGCTGGCTTTGAGCTAGCTATTGAATCTTGCAGGCTTTGGGGAGTCCTAAAATGCAAATTGATAGACTTACTGTGAGCGCACCTAAGTGCAGGTGTTGTGGGTGTGCTACTGGATAGGAACTTCTACCTAATACATAGCTCCAACAAACCCTCTGTGCCTTCAGGTTGTCCTCCTCACAATGTAGGACCCAGCATCTGCGGGTCAGTGTCTTCTAATAAAGCCAACAGGAGGAAGTCATCTTCTCTGTCGGTGCAGGCTGATGTAGAAGCTCAGGCAGAACTGAAGATAGTGGCCTTCCTGTTTTAGCACAAGCGTTCAGGTTTATAGAGAAATAATCATTACAGATGGTTTAGTAGTTTGTAGGAAAAGACCTTGACACAATAAATCTCTCCAACTAGAATTTCCCCAGTGAGGAATCCTTACACTAACACAAGAAGTTGCACCACAGAGTAACATGCTGAGCTATTAAACACCTAATAGTGGCAGATTGGCTCATGCTTATTTTTACAAGTGATGAAAATTAACAAAGAATTCATGTTGTATATAGCTCCAGTGGAAAGTAGTGCTGTGTCTGCTCACATATGGACATGATTCCCCAAGAATAAACAAAAGAGGTTTGTGCTTGTGTGCTCCTCAAATGTGCCTGTCAGTGCTTACCATGCTGGAGGGCAAGCCACTAATGAGCCTGGATTATGGGGTGGATTTTTGCAACGGATGGAGACGCTTCAAATGAGCCCATTTCTAAAATGCCTTTTCTAATCTGGTGTAGCACAAGGTGTTGTTTTGAATGCTTCTCTACTCTGCTCTGGTGAGACCTCACTTGGAGCACTGTGTACAGTTCTGGCTTCCAGTGTTTGAAGGGGGCCTACAAGGATGTGGGAGAGGGACTCTGCCTCAGGGACTGCAGTGACAGGACAAGGGGTGATGGGTTCAAACTGAAACAGGGGAGACAGACTGAGATGAGCTCTTGGGCAGAAGCTCTTCCCTGTGAGGGTGCTGAGGCGCTGGCACAGACTTTTCCCAGAGAAGCTGTGGCTGCCCCATCCCTGGCAGTGTTCAAGGCCAGGTTGGACACAGGGGCTTGGAGCAACCTGCTCTAGTGGAAGGTGTCCCTGCCCATGGCAGGGGGTTGGAACTGGAGGAGCTTTACGGAACCTTCCAGCACAAACCATTGTGTGATTCTATAGTTTAGTTTTATAATTGTTTTAAATTTCAGAATAAGTAAAAGCTGGAATTAACAAAGTGACTCTAATGCCTTATCTAGCTTTACGCTTCTGTAGAGACCTTATATGCCGCCTTCAATAACTATGAGGGTAGCAGGAAGTCTCCTTTATGATTGTAAGCTAATTTTACTAAATGCTGAACAAAATAAACCCAAGATAAGCAGCATAACCAGGTCTTTGGAAAAATCTAACTCTTCATCGTCTATATCTAGGAAAAATCTCAGGGAAATGACAACTGTGAGAATTACATAAATAAGAGTGTTCCCTGCTGCCCACATACCTGCTCAGCTTCAGTTTGTGTCTTTGATACCCCGATAGAACTTGCCGTGAAGCCCATTGATCGTGCAGACAGCTCCTTCCCGTCCTACTTCATACATAAATATTTTTTATCTTCAGACAAGTGATGGTTTTTCTGCCACGTGAAAAAACAAGTGTGCTCTTTTTGGCATTAATTCAGCCCAACAATACAACTTTATTGCAGTATATTTTACTTTTAGTTTGTGGTATTTCCACTCTGACACCTCATTGGAAAAGAAATTTAGTGAAAAAGCAATGGGCAAATACTTGGGAAATTTGAAGGTGCCTGCACTGAGTCTATCTTTTAAAAGTGAGCAGTGAGAATATAACTCCTTTGAGCAGAAACAGCTCTTTCTGTTGTTTTGAAACTGTTTTCTTGACAGTAATTGCTCACACTATCAACAAGATGTGGCTGCTTTTTGTTCAGAGGGAGAAGGGTACAGAACAATGCCTCTTTGCTTAATGGATGTAAATGCTCCTTGTTTATCAGCCTATAACGGGCAAGATTGTTGTCTCCCTATCCATAGATGAAACTGATGGTCCGAAACAAGAATAAATCCATCATGCCATAAAAATAGTGGTTCTCCGTGGAGTAAGCAAGGAAGCTTTTCATGGAGTCAATACTGTGTCTAAACAGCAGAAAGAAGGTGGGCTGATGGTGAATAACAGACGTCCCCCATATGTCCTGCTCTTGCACCTCTAACCTTCCTCTTCTCTGTGCCCCAGATGCTTCCCCCACACTCCATTTCCTCTTCAGCCATCCCATGCAATGCTTTTTCCTGCTCTCCTTCTGAATACATTGGGTTTGTTTTAGTGATGATGCATTTCACAGAGTAGCATCTCAGGTGGTGGTTTCGCTTGAGCCCAAATGATATTAACTGCAGCTGTGAGCCTGATCTTGAAATACAGATCTTGACTAGATAATGGGGTAGAAACTCAAGTATCTGTAGAATTCCAGAGGGCCCAACATCTTGTATCAAATCTAACTATTTAGCAAAAAAGCATTAGTGCCACAAAAGAACTATGATAGCAGTAGTTCATATTTAGTATTTGATGATGCAGTGTAATGACAGGAGCCGCCTTTCCTTAAGTGCTTTGTTACTAAACCAAAAATAAGCCAACATGCTCTATACCTTGCATAGCTTCTGGATAGCTCGTGTAATTAACACATGATGATGCAAGGTTATTCTTCTCCTGTTTCTAGTTGTAAAAGACATGCTACAGACAATGGAACAGAGTCAGAAGGTGCATTTATGCGCTGCTCCACCTATCTGGAGTAGATTAATAGGGACAATAAATACCAAAGTGCAATTAAGATACAAATATCATTTTCAATAAGCACATTGTGGGTGGTGTTTGCATTTGAATTACTGTAGTGGGGTCAGCTGGGGTTTACAGAAAACTCTGATGTGGCACTAAAAGGGGAAAAAAATCAATGATGATTTTGACAAATCACATTTCGTCAGGGAAATATTTTGTTTTCCTCTGCAGTTATTTGTTGTACAAATGTGTACAAAAGAAGCGGAGGCAGGTTGACAAACTGATTCTCTTCATTCCTTATGGAATGCCACTAGCCTTGTGAAGTCAACCCAATTGGAGAAACTAACCTTAGAAATTGGTCGATCAAATGCTACAAGCAAAGTACTTGTTTTCCACTATTGAAGCTGGTGGTCTAGTGATCACAGCCAAGCAATTACAGCCCTGTTAGATAGCATGAGTAGTAGTCATTAAATAATTATACCTTTGATTAGCTGCTTTAACTGTTCGTTGCCTTTGAAATATGATAGTATAATTTCAAGCTTTTATTAAAAGACAATTTTTCTAGGTGGTTGAAAGGGATTTTTTGTGTGTAGAAAAGACCCATAATTTTCTGCCTCAGATAATGAAAAACGGAGAAAAATGTTCCCAATTAACATTTACTTTTGTCGATTTGAATCTTGTATGTTTATAGTGTATTGGAAATGCACTGAAAGAGTTTAGTGGCTCCTTTACCTGCTGCTGAAGCTTCAAGGGAGAACTCTTATGGGAGGGAAGGGGGAAGAAGAATTAAAAACCTATTTTAGAAGTGTTTCATTAAAGAAACTTTGCCCCTGTCACGAGTACAAGTATGAATGTGTTTGCATTTTTTTTCCCCTTCATTTGGAATGTTCAAAGCTGAATTGAAGCCAAACGTAATCAACTATTAATGTCATTTGAAGTATTACTTTTAGAGTGTTTTGTGGGTTTAAAATAGAGCACTGAAAGGATTTCAGTTTTTGTCTCTGTATCAGACATACAGTTTTACTTGTGTTTGGGCTGGGTTTTTAACTCAACACTTTAGTAATTCATTTTGGTTCCCTGCAGCTTGTTTTTCTGAGTATCCTGGTGTCCGAGAAGGGCATATTAAGGCCTGTTACCTTGTGGGATAACTGGCAGCAGTTAAATCTTCTGTATTTTGGCTTCATTTTTGGTCTGTCCTATTAACACCAATGCACTAAGCAGAAATGTTCGGAAATTTCAGAGTTAAAAGATGTTTGACTTTGGGAATCTGGTTTAGTAGATCTACTTTGTGTATTTCTTAGAAATTAGAGAAAAGTAGTGTACATATTTATAAGATCCTTGCACTTTGTGTTTTTATTGTAAGTGTTGTTCTGATCTAGAAACAAAATGGATCCAGATTATTTTACTCTCTAAATGTCATATATTAGATGTGCCTGTTTTGGTTTGGTTTGGGGAGGGGAGGGGAGGGGGGGTTGTTAACCCTTTTTGAAGAATTTCTGTCATTGCTGCTTCCACATAGGGTAAGACAGCGTCAAGCCCCTCCACAGTCATAGAAACAAGTTTACATGGTGTAAGAATCTCTTGGGTTGCATCTTAACGCAATCATTTCAATCCTCTTGTGAAAGAGTATGGTCTTGTTGAGCAAATCGCTGTTCTGCTGACCAGCAAGAAATACAGATTCCCAATCTGCAGTTTTACAGCTCCTGATGCAACCACGCATGATGCTGAAGGAGTTGAGAAGGAGCAGGGGGAGGGCTGAAGTGCAGAATCCTTTTCCTAGGGGGGTGGCAACTAGATGGTCCTGGAGTTTATCCTTAAATACCCCTCTGATGCTCAGGTTTGCCTCTCACCCAGCGAGGCACATATATCAAATATAGCCCTGTTTTTCCAGATAGAGATATTATATGAAGGTGTTCCCCTGGCCTATGCTATGAGAGAAGGTTTTTCCTCATACATCTTCCCTGTCTTTAATTGTTGCACAATAAGAATAAATAAACAAGCGTCCTTAGGTGAATGGACAGCATTATTTATGTGGTGCAGCTGATGATGATGAGATGTTCTGAGAAGCGAGTGGCATTCCAGCTCCAGCCCCAGCCCCCTTTCTCCAGCGTAGGTGAAAAGATCCTATTATTTCTGATAATTGATGCTGAGGGCTGTGGCGTGCCTCATTTAATCAGCACTGTTCAGCACACTCCAGGGATGTAATTCATGCACACTTTAACATCCAACATGGCTGACAAGGCTTGGACACACAACCGAACGGCTACATCATTTTTTAATCAGCTATCTGAGGGCTATTTATCTAATCAACAAAGAACTCTGTCACATGGAGACCAGAGGTGACATTAACACGTCTGGAGTTTCTCAGTACAGCAGTGGAGAAAGGTTTTTTAGTGTGAGGCTGTAGATATTAAGACTCTCCTAAGAATAAAAGGAAATTTCTGCTTAGCAAAGTGTATCAAGAACTGAATTTGAGCAAGTTGAAGGAGGTTAATCTGATGCTTTATTGAGTATAGTATCTTAAGGGAACTTCACAGGTATCAAAGTGATGTATCCTCAGATCACACATGGGTAAGTGTGCTTTCTAAAAAACATCTATTGCTTTTAGAGATAACAGTGTGGGATCACAGCAGTGGTAAACATATTTACAACAACACCTAACTAATCAAAACTAGACAGGAAAAGTAGTTTCATTAACACAGAAAAAATAGCAGCCCTATTAAAGCAAGCAAACACAGAAGTTCTGTCTGCAAGGGGTTGGTCACAGATGCAAAGTTATTGCCTGAACAAAGATATGTGGTAATTGGGAGTGATTCAGTTTAATTGATTCCCAGTTATTCCATATCTTAACAAAAGTCTCTATTGAAGCCTAGTTTTCTTCTTCGTATACTGACATACCTATTCTCACTTTTAGATGTACACATTAAAAATACATAAGTTTATTTTACACTTAGAATGTACGTTAAATTAGTGCAGTTCAGCTCACAAAGTGGAATACTCAAAATCATCAGCAAACAGAGGCTTGCCTGTGTCTCCAGATATAGCTGGATGTCCTCCCAGAGCTTCAGCTGAAAAGGCAAGCTGTTGCCACCATTTTATTGTAATGGACCTAACATGTAATCATCTCCCGCTAGATTTAAGTATCTTCTATTTGGAATCAGTTTTTAGTGCTCTCTTTCAGTGGTGTTTGGATGTTCACAGACTTGTAGAGCCTTAAATAACCTCTGTAGCTTCCACTTCAGAGTGTGTGCATTACAGTCCCTGCCTTACACACTGAAAAATTGCAGATAAGTCCCTGCCTTACACACTGAAAACTTGCAGATAAGGACCTGGAAAACTGAAATAATGGAGTGGAATTGCCTCTGGTCCAGCCCAGTGAGTCCAATCAGTGCCTACAGAGTCATGGAAAGGACCTTCACAACTCCCATGCTCTCTATGTACTCTACAGCCACAGATCCTGTCTCCATTTGGTGTAAGCAGTTTGTTAAAGTTCTATATTAGGAAAGCCACAGTAGTAAACACTTCCGACCCTCCCAGTATTGTACAGGTTTGTAAAGGTCCAAGATGTAGATCTGGAAGCTATATGGTTCTCATGTGGTTGGTGAAAAAGAGGGACAAATTGGTGGGAGTAATATATTTTAAGAGTAAGCAAGCAGGAAGTTTCTTTGGAACAAAAAAGGAGTGGGAGCCTTGCTTGCCTTAGCTCCAGAAGAGCTCAAAGCCTCTGGAAAGATGATTGTGGCTGCCCCATCCCTGGCAGCGCTCAAGGCCAGGTTGGACACAGGGGCTTGGAGCAACCTGCTCTAGTGGAAGGTGTCCCTGCCTGTGGCAGGGGTTTGGAACTGAAGGAGCTCTAAGGTCCCTTCCAACCCAAACCAGTCTGGGATTCTATGATTTGAACAAGATACCCCAGTACATCTGAACCACTAGTGATGCATCCCATCAGAGGTGATACAGTTGTAAGCAGCTTCCTCACAAGAACTCAATTAAGCACTTTAACCCTTCTTCTCAGAGAAACACATCTTGGGCTCTGAGAGTCAAAGCTTTCATGGTTGGATGCATGGTGATTTCTTCCCATGTTTGCTCCCAGGAGGAATGGCTGGATGATGGCTTACACCAAGTTGAAGGTAGCAACCATCCCAGTCTTGTTTTGCAGGGTTGGTAAAAGCCAAGCTCTGTGCTGTTGGGTGACAGATAATGACTTCTTGTGCTGGTCCAGATTGAATTGTAGAATGCACAAATGAATTTACCCAGCAACAATAGGAATTTAATCTTAGCAATCTACATTTCTGAAGTTAATGAACTCGGATAAGAGCAGAAACTGTGCTGCTATGCCACGTCTACACACTGGTTGAGCTGGGGGTACTGCTTTGATTGCTGAAGCAGTGTTTTTGTCAGCAGTGAAGCCAGAGATCAGGGCAAGTGTCAGAGTTAATGAAAGAATTTCTTGGAATATTATTAAAATACATTAGTCATTCACATTGTGGTAGCACAACATACTAGGCAGAGTGCTAGTTGCCACTTCAGTACAAGCTAAATGAAATACCTGCTGTCTTCTGGGAAATAGTTAACTGCATTCCAGATATTTGATGTTTCAGAGAGGTGTTTGTCCATGGTTTTCTAGTTAAGAGACACTTCTTGGTGGCTTCTTTGAAGAAAACAGGCTTCCAGAAAATACTTGAAATCAATATACCTTGAAGAAAGGTTTGTTCTTTCTAATTAGGGAGCTTTGTTTGCTGTTAAATAATGGAATAAATACTTCTTATAGCTTTTTATTGGAAACCAGTTGGGGTTTAGTTGTTCGTTTAAGTGTATATGTACTGTACGTATATATATGTGCATCCAGAGTTGGCAACAAAAGCTTTTGTTGAATTAACTTTTGAACCCAGATGGGACAGACTGAATGTCCTGGGATGTAAGTCAAAGACAAGCCAGGAGAATAATGGCCTCCGGTGCCCATTAAAGCCTTGTTGGTAGGTAACAAAAATGTGTAGCCAGTGTGTAATTTTGAAGGCAGGCAGGGTAGGATGGCTAAGCTGGGCCCTGGTGCTCACATGCACATCAATCACCTGGCGGAGGCTGCGCTTGGCAGTGTCCAAACACTGCTGCTGATAATATTATTGAATCCTCAAGACAGCAGAGCACCTCGAGGAAGCAGACAGGAGCCTAATCGATGCTAAAGGACACACTCGGATGTATCAGGGCTTCAGCATCACTGAAAAAGTCCATTTGTTTAAAGAGAAGAAAAAGGCATGACACTTAACACATTAAAATGGATTATTTCATCAATAGGTTAATAGAAAACCAGGCTGCAAGTTCACTTCCTGCTCATATGGCCGTACTCTAACGTGCCATTAAAGTGTGAAAAATGAAAAGGGACCAGGAAAGGGTCTTTGTGTACTGGAGACCATCTTCCCTTTCTGAAGGGTGCCAAACCTTGATTTTGCCTATTTATATGTAAATGTTTTTCAGGAAAAACAAGTTTTCTGCTGGGAAATTGTGCCTCACAAGTGCTGGCACTTGTTAAATAGGTCTGAAAACTAAAGGGTTTTTCATACTGAAGGATGCACCCAATGAAGATAGTTATAGATTTGATGAACTTTAGTTTTTAGAGATGTAACTTATCCTTTCAGATAATGTGATCTATTTTCATTTCAGTGAGATGCATTCTAAAGGGTGTCATGTAGACATCCAGTCCTCCTGTGGAGTACATAGCATTAAAGCTCCCAGATGGCTTTATTAAAACAGCACATAACTTAACAGTCTACGTGTTTGGGCAGTTCTCTTCCAGCCTTAGATCTTTAGCTGAAAATCAAGCTTTTTGTTAAAGTTCATAAATACAGAAAGAAAGAATTAAAACGATTGTTGTCACACTACTCAGTACGTTGTGAGATGTTCATGTCATCCTAAATGGTGAGGAGCATTTGCGGTTGAGGGTAAGAATGGTTTTGCTCCAGATTTACCATGTGAGTTTGACCCGAATGCGAGTGAAAGACTCTTCCAATTTCAAACATACAATCAGAGCATCGACCAGGTTGGAAAAGACCTTTAAGGTCATCAAGTCCAACCATTCCCAGCACTGCCAAGGCCACCACTAACCCATGGCACTGAGGGCCTCGTCTGCACGGTGTGTGAACACTTGCAGGGCCGGTGACTCCAGCACTGCCCTGGGCAGCCTGTTCCAACGCCTGAGCACCCTTTGGGGAAGGAATTGTTCCTCATCTCCATCTAAACCTGCCCTGGTGCAGCTTGAGGCCATTTCCTGTCCTGTGACTTACAAATCTATGAAAACTCTGGTATATGCAAGCATGGACTGTTTAATTTCTTCCCGTGCTGCTGTGGGAGTCATTTTCCAAGGAGGAAATGATATTACTAAGGTTATGGAAGAGTTTTACAAGCTGGTCTGGGCTGCCTCTGTACAAGCCATTTCTACGTGTATCAATGATGCATGTCATAGAAATTAATGGTAATTAATGTAACTCATGCTTTTTAGAAGCCTCACACCCAAACTCAAAGCCTGTCTGTGGGCAGGAGGGCTGGATGACCTGCTAGGAAAGGTGGCTCAGAAGGAGGTCTGGATGCTCTTCCACTTGTCACTGACTCCAGTGATCTCTTCCCTGCTCCTATAAAACAGATTTTAACAAACAGTTGCATGCCAAGCAGTGCTGCATCATTATTTCTTAACTAGGTAAGCTGGAAAGCTGATAGAGATAGCACTTTTAGCAGGTACACAGTTCCCTCCTCAGATGTGGGGATGTCTATGCATGAAGAAGAGGGCACAATGCTGTTCTTTCAGTCACTGTTAGGTTCCAGCACTGGCGTGGTGGACTCAGATGTTTCATACTGTTCCTGCCTGATGAAGCTCAGGCTAAGCATATTGTTGATTGAAGGTACTTCTCACGCTGTGAATTCACTCTTGAGGCAAAACAGGTCGATTTAAAAGAAGGTAAAAATGTGCTTTTTCCTAATGAGCACAGGACTGGAGTGCTTTTGAGCAGTATTTTCAGCTAATTGTAAAACAGCAGCTGGGAACTCAGAGAAGCTCAAATTTGGGGGCAATTCTAATAAGTGAGGGTGTTGCCTCTTACAGGAAGAATATACACTTTGATTTTTGCAGTGATTTGCCTGGGGGAGGAAGGGAGGACTGCAGACATCAATTGCATCCATGTCTACTTGACACGCTTCAAAATAATTAAGTAATGCCTCTAAGCTCAAAGCTACAAATAACAGACTTTGTTGTTATGAGGATTTAAGGCCATTGCATCATCACCTCAACTTTGAAAGGTGATGATGTAAATAAGTGGTTTGAAGGTGTTTTAAAGGTGAACTGCAGGCACCAAGTGATCGGTACGGGCTTGTGAAGGAAAAGGAGCTCTTGTCTGGCTGTGTTTCGTCATTAATTAAATCCCATTTTACAGTAGCTGTTTTGTCTGGTTGTGTATCCTTTGTACAAATACTTCCTGCATTTTTGTACTTCTACTGCTCTGGTTTTGTCTATTCCAATAGCAGATCCATTTAATCTTGTCAGATTGTGTCATGTTGTAGAGACTTTAAAAAATCACCCTCGGTAAGAGGCTTTCCGTATTGTCCGTGGATCGCAGAGGCTGCAAAGTCCTGTGTGCATTTTCTGTGTGCAGCTCTTCACGTGTTAACAGGCTCGCGCTTGTATTTTACTTCACATGCTATTTTGATGTTTCTTTTCTCCCCTTTTTCATTTCTTTCTTTCCTCCCTTTTTCGTTATTTTTATTCTCTTTTTGTTTTTTTCTCTTCCCCTTCTGCTCTCTGGATGCAGCCAAACGCAAAGCTTGGAAACTAAACCGTGTTGGTAGCCTGCGAAATATATACAGCAGCAGCAGCACCAACACTGAAGGTAACAAACCCACCCATTGTAGATGGACACCTCCTCTCTTACCCTTTATTTTTTACCCTGTGTCCTCCTTGCGTCTCCCCCTTCCCCAGTGCAGGCATGGAAATCAGATTTGCCCAAAGCATGCGTGCTTTCATCTCATGTTTGCAGAGTCATTCCACTTGGTCTTTTCATCCTTTTTTTTTGTGTGTGTTGTTTGTGCGTTTTATTTTGCCATTCATGTTCCTTTCAGCTTACTTAAATTTTGACCTTTCCCTCTCGTCGTGGAATGGTGATGTTTAAATTACTTCAGGAACCCATTTTCTTCCCTTTTTTTCTATTTTTATATATATATATATTTTTCCCCTTTCTACATGTGGGCACTCAATGTAATATTTCCCAAGTTATTACAGTTTTTAAAAGTGTTAGTACCAGGTGTAATGATCTGTAGCCAAATACAATAGTGTGCCGTGACATTTAAGTAACAGTCTTAATTTGCTTTGTGCAAGCCTTCTCCATAATGCTCTTTGCAGCTCTAATCCAAAGGCGAGACAGTGCCGGGTCATTTGCATGTGCTACTCTTGCTTGTAAATTCTGTATATTGTTGTATTTCTAAAGGTCACCTGGTGCCAAAGTTCACAAATTGACTTACATTGCTTTTTTTCCACTGAAGACAGCCGTCATGGCTTTGGTATAATAGCACATTGAATTTTATATTTCCCTCCCCCCGCCTCTACCTTCATTTGAACAACACAATTATAAACTTCCTTCTTTTTTTTCCCTGTTTTATTACAAATGTCAGAGGTCAGAATTACTTGGAAGCCAGGCAAGGAGAGCAAAAAAACACCCACCACCCTCCACCACCATCTCCAGCAGCATGTAAGAGGGATGGTGGGAGAAATAGAGAATGCAAAATAGGTCACAACTCAGTAATCTCGGCATAAAGGAGAGGGGATTTCTTTTTTCTCTTCACTTAAGTGCAAAGCAAATGGGTCAAGTAATCGCGAGCGCATGCCCTAACACTAATTGACTTATTTTGGAATGATTATAACTGTAATATTTTTCTTAATGTCACTGTTTTCTGGGCTGTTGATTTTAGTGATTGCCAAGCGGTGGCATTAAATCTCTTGTAAATTTTAAATTGCATGCTATTTCTGTAAACAAGTCCCTCTGTTCACATCCTGATCATTAACCTTTGGTGATTTATATCACCGTCCTTTCTTTTGCACAATTACTGCTCTATTGCCTTCCTCTTGCTGCCAAAGTGTATGGAGGAAACAAAAGTGGGATTTTCCTGCAGCTTCTTAAGGAAGCTTTTTGGGGTTTTCGTTTATAATCTTGGTTTCTTTCTGAGTGTAAATGTAAAATTATCACCTTTTCAGAGCAAAACACTCCATTTTCATGTTTTTGCAGTATAAAATATGCAGTATTCGTGCATATTTTGCAGGCAGTGCAAACTATGAAATGAGAGAACATGATTATCAGATATTAATAAGTTTGAGTGGGTTTTTTCCCACCTAATAGGAAACAAGATACTTTTTAATGATTTGCCATTTTCTCTGTATTTTTGTTTTCTATGTATTTGCTGGGTTTTATCTCCCAACCAGATTTTTCTTCTAATCAGCGTGTTTGTTGTTACTGCTTGAGAAGCTTATGCTTTTATATATACCTGTTAGGAAACCGCACCAGGGAAACAAGTATAAAGAATTCCCTTGTGGTTTACAGCCTGTCTAGTTTGAGTAACCTTTTGTTCATGCTGATCAAACTAAGTATCAAAGGCACATGTTCCTGCTGGCCACAGCCCAAAGGGTTTTGAGACCTATCATCAAAACAAACTTCTGAAATTAGGCAAAAGTAGCTCTTTTTTTGGAAGTATTATCCCCACTAAAAACAGAGCAATCAGTGTGCTCCGTAGCTTTGCATCTTTGAGCTGATGCCGTAAGCCCTTGTGTGGAAGCTGGAATGGTGAGACATGCAAATGTTGAGTTAATGAGCATTGTAGGTATTAAAAGCCACATGTTTAGATAATTATGCCTTCAAAAAACAGAACGATGATAGGAAATGACAGTCCAGAATAACAAATCTGCTTTGGTCTTTAGCGTGTGCTTGCTCAATTGCACTTCCACCTTTCTACAGACCAAACCCATTTCCATTGCATACAGTCCCATTTTTGAAAGCTTGATCTAGGAACCAGCCTCTCTAATATTTTTTAAGACTGGTTCAGTTACTTTTAGGTATTTTCTATGCTTCCAGGTAGCAAGTCTCTGATTCAGATGGAGAAATCTGCAGTTCAGATGCTGCAAATGTTCTTGTAGGTGCTTGGCAGGTGTATGGGTGGTACTCAGCATGGTGGGTCTCTTGTGCTTACATAGGGTCACCTTTTGCTGTATGCCATGCAAGGCAGACAGTCCTTCTCTCTCTGGCTATTACTGATCCATGGCTATTACTTGACCCATTACTAATGGGTCTGGTCACAGAGGAGTGAGGAAGGGCAGGATTTTCACAGAGGTGGCTGGGTATAAGATCGCAGCTGAAGGACTCAAGATTCTGAGGGCAGAAAGAAGCGGGCATCGTGCAGCTGTGTCCTCCACTGATCCTTTATCAGTTCTGTGTGATTGCAAGAAACTTTATTTTCTTAATTTCAGAGTTGGCTTAAAACTCTCTAGTTTTCAGATTTTGGGGTTTTTTTCTATGGGGAGCCACTGACAAATGTAAAAATCCCACCTGCTCCTTATTTCAGACTTCAAGCAATGCTTTGATTCTCTAGGGGGAAAGTACGTAGTATGACTGTGTTATACTTAAACCAGACCCCACTCTGGTTATAAGACAAGCTGGAGTCACTTGTACCTGCATATTACTGAAATACAGAATTATTTTTCCTATATCAATAGATTTTGCAGCACTGCAGAAAGGCTCATCTTTAAGACATTAAATGGCTGTGCTCTGCGTGCTCTGGTTTAACATGCATAAAGATATGAAATCCTTATTTTCCCATTCTTCTTGGTTACCTATCTGACATGTTAAACAGGGCCAGGCTTTCCTGGAAAACTTTCTTCTGCATATTCATTAACTCCCAAACTAGGTTTTGTTCAGAAGTTAGTGGTAACTGCTGCTGCGGTATTGTGCATGTGCAGAATGTCGATGGCAGATGGAGGGGGAGGCTGTTCAGAGCACCCGAGATAAGCTCCGCTCTAGAGACTCAGCTTCACAACACCCTTTAGTTAAGCAAGCTCTTCAGCTTTGAAACGTGTGTCATAGAACCATAGAATGGTTTGGGTTGGAAAGGACCTTAAGATCATCCAGTTCCAACCCCGCTGCCATGAGGATTGTCATTTTAGAAGTAAACCTCAAGCTTGAAACACATCAGGAAACACCTAATACAAGTGTAGACTCTCATACTGGGTGAACTGAATTTTAATGTTACTTTGTGGATTTCTTCAAACTGTGTTGCCTTGGCATCCAGATAAAACAACAATTACATATGGGGGGGGAAGCCAGCCTTTCATCACCAATTTGTCACTCACGGGTAGTGATATAAAACAGTACCACTGAAAAACTCTTCCAGTGGAACACAACCTTTATCAAGAGCTGTGGGTGACCGACAGCAGAGCTATTTTGTCCTCATAGGGTTGATTTTCAAAACTAATTAGATTTAGACACTGGGTTTGGAAAGGGGAGAGAAGTATTAGCATAGTCATGCCCAGTGGGACATGGCACAAATATTTCCTTAATTGAGGCTGCTAATAAACATACTTATCTTCTAAGTTACAGGGATAATTTACACCAAGTGGCAAAAGGTAACAATAGTTAACATCATATAGTATGTAAATACCAACGTGCCTTTGTTGTAAACAAATTGTATACTGTAAACATCTGATGTGGATTGCTGGGCATCTCGGCAGTGTTTCATTCCCATCCTTTTGAAAAGATGAAGGGTTATTAAGAAAGGGTGCTTGAACAGAGATGGGGAGGAGGGCATGAATAAAAAGGGAGTTTAAATAGGTCTCAGTGTTACTTGAATGGCAGGCTTGACTAGGTTTCAAGCTGTAACCTCAACTCTTGAAGATGCTTCACGGGTGTTTGAAATACACCATTGAGAATCTTTTGGTTCTGCACTTCTTGTTTCTGGAAAGTGTTTCCTGTATGAGTGGCACCCTACACCAGACATGTATGATGAGTTACTGTTCATTAGCAGCAGCAGCAGGGTCCTCTGATGACAGCAAACGTGCAATCTGGCACCTAGTGAAAGAGGCTGGTTGGCTTGGAGGCCAGAAGATCCAGTTTTATTTCTGATTCTGGCAAAATATTCATGTCTGCTTATGAGAAATGCCTTAAGCCTGGCAAATTGCTGATTTATAGCCATGGAAAATAGAAATAATGGTTTTGTTTAAAAACAAACTTTTGGGATAGCTGTAATTTCTGACTGTAGAGTGCCTGGTGGAAAGGAGCCCTTGTCTTCCATTGACTTCAAACTGTGCTTGTGGTTACCCACCTCTGGTGCAAGGCGTCAGTGGCTATTTGTGGAACCCTTAATATTGAGAATAGAAGATGTGGGAAGTGAAAATTTGGAACAAATTGATCTTTGCACTCCATTTAGAACCGATCTCGCAGGATACCAAGAGGTGTAACTGCTTCTGGACTTGTGCTTTCTCTACATTGTAGTAGACTTAATTGAGCTCTCTGGAGCAAGTTATAGACTAATTGTATCCTGTAGTCGTTGACAGTGTAGTTTTTTCTAAATCTGATCTCTGTCATACAATAAACATAAGCATCGGTACAGGAATGCAGTGAGACCATGCCTAAATGTTTGTTTTCCCTTGCACAATCCTTTGCTTCTAAGAAACCGTAGATCTTGTTTGCTGTAAGTGGGTGGGCTGCAGCCACGTCTGTCTTTTGGCAGAGCAAAATAAATGTGAACTTGGGTTAAATGCAGTTAACTTCACTATGAAAAGATAATGGTGAAAGCAGTGCAGCATAAACAGTGGGACCGTGGCGCTTCTTGGGAGTGGCTTGGTGGTTATGACAGTGTGGTGGTTTTCCTAAAATTCCCTGATTTCATGCCCACTTCCACTAAAAAAATAAATGGCTTTAGGTTCATCTCATCATAATCTGACAGTTTCAGCTCTTTGCCCATCCTAGCACCCACCCTATAAAACAAAGGCAAACCAAACAACAACATCATTTGAGACACCTCCTGTTGATAATAACTTCCAAATGGAACTCAGTTGCAGCTGATTCTTCACACTTTAACCCTTTGCCTGCTGGCCTCCCAGGAAATAATTGATGACTGATTGGCCCATTAACCTTTTTTTTTTTTGGTTAAAAAAAAGGAAGAAGTTTGACAGCCTGGACCTGTGTAATGAGGAAGGATTCCTGGGGAAATCAGCTTGATGGCTGAGTTGCTTGCCCCTGAGGATGCAAAATTAGCCCCGTGGGACCTCGTCTGCATAGAAACTGGACACAATTAGTGTAATATCTGGTGTTATTAATGTAGTTTGGAGTAATTGGGCAGGTTGATTTCGACACGTTGATGGTGCTAAAATACTATTATAGTGGACCTTTCTGTGAATAACTGTTAAACATGGAAAACTGTTTAATAAAATTTTGTGATTGGGCCCACAGGGATTTAAATAGCACAACCTATAATTTGACTGAAGAGTAAAACTGAACAATTCCATTCTGCTGCCTGGATTTTCCTGTCGGTGTATATGGTGGTTGAGGACATCCACATTTGCTACTCGCCTCTTGTAGGCATCGCGCTGTGGGTGATGTGGAGCAGGCACTGCTGCTTTGTTTCCCGGTTGGGCTTACAAAGCAAAACACGGTGTATTTGAACAGCAAATGTATTATTGAACACATCTTCAACTGGCAGAGTTGCTTTTCAGCTGAGCTCTTGAAGGAGTAAACCTGAAACTTCAATAGATATCAGAGAGTGAAACCTTGCATGTTCTTAATGTATCATCAGCAATGACCAAGTTTTCTTACTGAGGTACTGAAAACGTCCTTCCAGCCCAGCCGTAAAACACGCTGCAGCCCTCTTAACCCATGGTGGGGCCATACTGGGACAAACTCACCAGTGTCCTATGTGGACTTTGCAATCCAGAGCCACAAAGGCTGTGTAAGATCTTGGCAGCTTTTGTCACAGTGTCAGATGGTCACAGCAGAAAAGGTCGGGAGATGAAACAAGGGAGCCTCTCCTTTGGGAAAATGAGACAGCATATAAAAGAGTGACCACAGGGAATGGCTGGAGGTGTTTCCTGAATTGCACTCCGCTCGCCTGAATAGCTGGAATTGTGTCCTGCGCCATAGGTCTCCTGTAAGCAGGGGAATAACCTTGTGTAACATTTCTGAGAAACAAAGCTTGCAGAGGTACTGCTGCAGGGATGGGATTTCAACCTCACTTTGCAATGGGACACTGGCTGAAGTGCAGAGTGTATTTCTCATAAGCCCTTCCTGGGCAAACCAGCTTCATGTATGTGATGAGGATTGGCAAATAGGAGATAGGAGGCTTCAGTGATGCAGCAGCTTGATTGTATATACTTCTTTTAAGGTCTGGAATAGTAACGCTGGAAAGCCACCTAGTTCTTAAATGCTGGGGTGAACTGGTAGATGAGTAGTGTAGACTCTGTAAAGATATACCATATATACTTGTTGAGTATTAATTATATACTGTATATTCTTCATAGAATGGTTTGGGTTGGAAGGGATTCATCCAATTCCACCCCACTGCCAGGGGCAGGGACACCTTTCACTAGAGCAGGTTGCTCCAAGCCCCTGTGTCCAACCTGGCCTTGAACACTGCCAGGGATGGGGCAGCCACAGCTTCTTTGGGCACCCTGTGCCAGCGCCTCAGCACCCTCACAGGGAAAAGCTTCTGCCTGAGAGCTCATCTCAATCTCCCCTCTGGCAGGTTAAAGCCATTCCCCTTGGCCTGTCCCTACGGGCCCTTGTCCAGAGTCCCTCCCTCTCAACTTCTTGTTGAGTTGTTATGTATTGATTGCTCAAAAAGGAGATGTGGGGAAATCCTCCTTTAGTAAGTTAGGATTGCAACATTTTATCACTTAAAAGCCACTGAAAGGCCTAAAAATGATGAATTTCCTAAATGGATCTCTGCAGGGGGCTGCTTCAGGTGGAATTCAGCTTTTCATGTTCTTTTCTTTCATCATCATTCCTTGTTTTCATCAACACTTGCAGAACTTTGCATATGCCTGTACCTCCCTCCACTGACCGTATGCCATACCACTTCTGCATAAGTAGATGACCATAACTGTGTTACCCTACAGCAGACAGGACTCAACGTTAATTCCTTTATTGTTGTGTAGTTTCCTCTTGCTGCTTCTTCATAAACTCTTGAAACCTCTGTTTGTAAATAGGGCTTTTTCCATGAGTTACTAATACCATTTTGGATCATGATTCTACTTGTTTGTCTCTAACAATGTTGCTAAACTGGCTGTAGCTATAAAGTTGCATCATTTCTCTTATCTTTCTTTTCCTGGTTATCCCAGTAAAAAAACATAGCCTGTGCCCTCATGCACCTGGAAATAACCTTCACCTCTGTGTTTATTCTCACCTCAAGGTGCATTCTCACCTTCTGCTGTTTTCTTGAGGCATCATTAAAGCAGTAGGCACTGGCCTTGCTAACATGGAGT
This sequence comes from Strigops habroptila, assembly GCF_004027225.2. Taxonomy (NCBI): domain Eukaryota; kingdom Metazoa; phylum Chordata; class Aves; order Psittaciformes; family Psittacidae; genus Strigops; species Strigops habroptila. The sequence continues at coordinate 6,209,051 of NC_044281.2, forward strand.
TTATCAAAGAAAACCAGTTGTCCCACAGGTTGAGAAAATGACTGCCAGTGAGCAGCAGTGCTGTCTTTAAAGCTAGTGCTAGATTTGTCACTTATCTTTGCACGCTTATGGATGACAAGGTGATGCAGGAGTTTCATGGCTCTGAATATATAATAAGTCATTAGCAGACAAGTGAATGTAAATGCTCGCTCTAAAGCTCATTATGGCTGATGTTCACCAGAACTTTGTGCTCTATTATTCTTTGCCTTTTCATGCTTCATGCCTGCCCTTCCTAATTCCACTTGCTCTGTTTCAGCTTCCTTGATTTCTTTTTTCATTTGACTTTGGTGTCCCGTGTGTGGTTGGAGCGTGTGTCCATTTATTTCACTTCTACTGGTAGATTCATATGCTGCCGTCCTCTGGCCTGAATACTTGTCCTTGTACTCTAGTAGCCCTAAGGATATTTTACTGACCCTTCCTGCGAGCTTCTCAGATCATTTTCTCATCTCCCATGTCAAACGTGAGTGTTGAATAGGTTGAACTGATTTTAATCCTGTATTATAACTCAGTGTATTTATGCTGCAGACAAAAGAAAATGTACACATCCACTTTTAATGTTATCTGTGCATGTAAGAAACTGCTTGAAGGAAGAGGGTAAATTGTGACATTTTCTGTATTGTCAGCCTTTAACAGTCCATTCATCTTTTAAGTTATTTTGTGGCACACTTTGATTTTTACCTTATGTAGCTCTTAGCACCTCAGGTTTAAATCTAAATAATGCTTGTTAGCCACTTTGTGTTCAAGAAGGGTATAGACTCGATACCGCCCTCACACATACACAGAGGAACTGAATATTTACCCAAACCGGTACTTTATCTGTGTACCATTTGGAGAATAAAAGCAGTGGATCTGCAAGCTGTTTTCTGAGGCATCGTGCAACTGCAAGGGAATTGAATATACCTAGCTTCAAACCTCAACAATCCAGACCTGCTTTTGCTTGTTACGTTGAAGAAATGCTCATCAACAGAGACTGTTCAGGCCTAGCTATCAGTATCCTTAAATGTAACCTTCTCTTCCTATTGCATGTCTTTTTCAGAACAAGAAGAAAACTTTGAGTTTATCATTGTTTCTCTCACCGGCCAGACTTGGCACTTTGAAGCTACCACATATGAAGAAAGAGATGCATGGGTACAAGCCATAGAGAGTCAGATCTTGGCCAGTTTACAGTCATGTGAGAGCAGCAAGAACAAGGTATGGTGCATAGAGGAATCCTGAAAATAAATTATGAGTGGCAAATCATTAAGATGAAAGCAAAATCGAGAACTCTTGAGTTTTACATCTGTAGTCCTAGTGACAAGGTGTCAGGGCAGCATTAGAGCTGCAGGTATATCTCAGGTATTTCCACACAGCTGGTGCTGTAGCCTGGTTTACAGTTTATTTTTTACAGCAATTCAATTAGTGGATTCTCTTTTTTTGCCTTTGATATTGCTCTTAAGATTTGGAATGAAACTTGGGGTTAGGTTGTGGACTCTCCCTATGGAGAAGTTGTATGGTGTAGTCACTGCTGCAGATGTAAGGTGTTGAGTGGTAGCCACAGAAGAGAAATGGGCAATAACTGTTCAGACCTCTAGATCCTTTAACATCATCCACCTAGCTGTTGTCTTTAATGACTTTATATTGCAAGGAGCAGACTGATACGTTGAAATGAATGCCCGCTTTCATTTCCCTGATCAGCCAGAGGAGATCAGACACCAGTGATTATCATCAGCATAATATAATTTACTTCCCATTTTATTAAAAGTAAAAAGAATTTGTTTCCAATATATGTTTCTGAGATAGAGAAAAATCACTGCTTGCATGTTTTCTTGCCTTTCTTGGGTTTACCCATTCTAATATGTATGTTAAGGGAGCACAAAGGAGGAAATTTGTACACTAACACCTATATAAAAATACTTATACAAAAGAGGATAAAGAGTGGCTGGTAAGTGGCTCCAAGAGGTTTCTTTCCTGGAAAGTATTACTGAGCTGTCAAAACATGTCAAAAAAACTAGTTGAAATGGCAAAGTACAGTTAGGTGGACATGTTTAGTAGGCGTCCCATTGGTAGATGAGGAGGACACATCCTCACGTTGCCATTCTTAAGACCTGGTCCTCATCCTGCTTAAATCAATTCCTTGCAAAGAGTCCATCACTTGCTACAACGAACAGTTTACTTCTCTGAGAGCTCACAAGGCAGTTGAGTTGGATAGAGCTGAACTATTTGTACCTCATGACAGTCTCTCCAGGTCCAAGTAGAGGTCATTGGCGGGTCATCATGGAGAGAATTTCAATGGGAGCAATCTGATTAAATCTGACCTTTTGATGATAAAAAGGTTTCAGCTGCTTTTGCAAACCATCCCTTAGTCTTCATTAGCAAAAGCACACACATCAATAAAAGAAATTGATTTTATACAATAATATTCTTATCTAATTTATCTCAAGAAGCAAACCTATGCTGTGACTACTGTTCTTATGAATAGGAGGGTTCATTTTCAAGCTCAGTTTTCCTCAGTGCACTCTCACCACTTCTTAGAATAGACCCCAGAACAGTGGGAGCTCCTTCACAGGGTGGAGACCCCTGGGAGGAATACCATGCTGTCAAGAAACATGGGAGGAAAGAGGAGTCCCTGCTTGACAGGTGTGGACTTGCAGGACTTGGAAATGCCAAAGGATCACCATTTTTTGGGAGGCAAACCAAGACTTGAGGTTCCTTGATCATGTTCATTCAACCTTGGTCTAAGCTTTGAGTTGTGCCATTCACTCGGGTGACAGTTGTGTCATCTGATGTTACTGGGTTCTTATTTATTGTTTATACATTTCTTTCCATCTATTCAGTCCCGCCTGACGAGTCAGAATGAGGCCATGGCCCTTCAGTCCATAAGGAACATCAGAGGCAATTCCCACTGCGTGGACTGTGAAGCACAGAGTAAGTATGGCCACGTCACTTCAGAAAATAGACCTCTCCGTGGCCAAGACTACTCCTTGGCCAAGACTTAGGTGAACACCCACCACGGGCTTTGTCTGTTTTGGTATTACAGTCCATATGCTGTTTGCACATTTTCTGCTTCATTATGGAGTTTGCTTAATCAGGTTTATTTTATGTTAATATGTGTTGCGTCAGGTGCATCCTCATTTTTTCCCCTTTCACATCCCACTTCTAAATGTCATCATTTCTTTACTTTCCGTTAAAGAAAAGGAAAAAGAAGTTGTAACTTCCATTTTCCTCCTGTTTTGCATGGAGAGGGCACATGTGCCATGGTGCTATTTTCAAAGAGCTTGATTGGTATTCTTCTGGTTTGGTTTTTTAGGGTTCCTTGTCAAAAGAAACCAAAGTCATTGCTCATTATATCTGGATACTTGAAAACTTGATTTGGGATCTTTCTTTTTTTCCTCCCCTTTGTGTTTCTTTCCCTTTCTTTATTTTTTAAAACACATACGTAGTGCTCAGAAAGTATTCTCAAGAATACTTTGAGCTGTGGTTCACCTCACTAACCCTGTCTGAGGTCATTATTCTGGTGCTCTTCAGTTCCAGGGGCTTGCAACAAAGCCACAAAAAGGAAGTACTCTTGCTGTAAAGCAATTAATTGTAGAAGCAGAAGGTTTGGGAACTTGTGCATTTTTATTTCTTTGATATTTGAAAGTCAGAACTTTTCTGGTGATTTTTACATGCGCTTCACATGGAAAAATATCCTTGTTTTTTTCTTTCGGTATAATTTTTTTTTTTTTAATATCTTCTTGTTTAGGATTGTGACTACTAGTCTAAGACATCCTCACATCCCAGTTAACTCTAAAATGAACATTCATAGAGACGTGCAAATGCTTGTGCACAATTAATTTGCTATCTGCTGATTTAACTCATTCAATCATCCACCAAACAACCCTATTATCCCCTGCCTTATCCTTAGAAGGCTCGAAGGGAAGGTGCTTAGCACATTAACAGCTTCACATCCAGACTGGTTTTAGTTGCTGCTTTTGGACACTGTCAGATATCCGTGTGCTGTCCGTAGGAGATGGATCAAGAAGAAAGGCAGCTGTCCCCAGCGGTTCAGCACACAGGGATGTGAGGCCTGGCTGGACCAGGCTTTGAGCACCAGGACTGGGATGCTGGCAGAACAGCTTGTCCTGCTGGAGGGAGATCCCAAGCAGGAATTTCATAGACTGAGAGAAATTATAGCAATGTTGATAAATCAAGTTCTTTATGTTCCAGTGGCTAGTAATCCAGCATGCAATAAATAAAGGAAAATACTGGTTTGACTGGTGTTTTAACATATACAGCCCATCATGACACTTATTCATTAGAGTTCTTTCATATTGACCTGGTAGTCGTTCAGATTTACACCAAAGCTTTGATGCAGTTCACGTAAAAGGCATATAAGATGCTGTGCTGTATATGAGAAGGACAGGGTCTTCAGGTGACCTAGATGTATATTTAGCTCATTTGAAGTACTCACTGCTGTCTGTGTGCAGACCACAATGGGAGCATTACTGATTTCTTCTCAGTCTCTCTGGAGAGCTAGGGTGGCATTTCCCTAGACCGTGCTAACTGGTCACCCAGGCAGAGGGGGAGCGTGTGTTGTCCTGTGTTCCCAGACTACTTCCCCCCCACCATACACATCCTTCTAATGTATCCATGATCCAGCTCATAGAATCACACACAGACTGGTTTGGGTTGGAAGAGACCTTAAAGCTCATCCAGTTCCAACTCCCTGCCACAGGCAGGGGCACCTTCCACTAGAGCAGGTTGCTCGAAGCCCCATCCACACTAACCCCAAAGGTGTGTGTTTCTCTCCCCAGTCATGCATGCATTTGTGCAGCCAAGCTTGATGCTTAGTCAGGAAAATGATTGTGCAAGAAGAAAGCAGCACTTTATTTTCTTTGCTCTTTGTCGTTTTATTTCCATTCCAGCCAAGCTGGTTTTCCTCCAGATTGCTTCATGGGTCAAGTTGGCCACAGGTACATGGTGCCAGCAGGAGGGATGTGCCAAGAACATGTTGCTGGGAGGGGGCAGGCTTGGACTGCCCTTTTTGGCAACACTCAGTGCTCTGTTTTGTAGCGTAGAGAGTAGGGAGAGGGGGGAATTTGGAATCTCAACTGGAACTTCTTAATTGTTTGTATTCCTGGGGATGATTTATACCCTCTGGGACTCTTCTTGCCATTTGGCCTTCCTGATTTTAAGGCTACCATCGTTCCTTTTGAAGAAGTTTGAGACATTTCCAAAGTGATTTATCTTAAAACGTGAGCACGGGCATGAGGTGAATCTCAGCCTCATGGGTTTTTGCCAGGCTTTGCTTTATTTCCTTCTCTCCTTTCTGCCTTGCTTGGGCAAGTCCTTACCCCACAGAGCATTTAGCATCACAAACACCAGCGCTCCTGTGGAAAGCTCACATAGTTTGCATCTTCACAAAGCCAGATGTTTGGGAGCAAAGGAATATGAGATGTTGCTGTCCCTCAGCTCTATTGAAGAGCCATCAATCTTCCACTTCAGAAGTCTCATTCTTTCTCTTTCTTGAGCTCTTTGCCTTTTTAGCACTTCATGGCAGCACTTTTCACCAGGGAATTTCTGCCTTGTTGGATGTTAATCAGCAGCAGTAGCACCAGCAGCATCTGTGTGCCTTTGGCAGTCTCAGACTAAACTTTTTCCAAGTCCTTTTTTAACGTTCCCATCCCAGAGCAAGAGATAAGGTGAAATGCTTCTTAGGTGCTGGAGTTTTTGTCCAAGAAGATCTTATTTCATGTTTCAGAAGGAAACTCATGTCGCTTTTTCCCAGAGTGTTGGAGTCCCAGTGCTGGCTTCTGTTTGGAGGAGGCACTGAAGATGATCAGATTGCTTAGGTAAACCCAGCTAAATTTCTGCCCTCCTAAAAGGTTTTAGTTCTTCTAGTCTTACTGCTTAAAGAGCAGAGCAGAGGATAAATATGAGTCACTTTCAAGATATCTGGAGAGCATGGAATATCAGGTCTTTTCTGTGGCAGAAGAAAACAGGGAGGGCTTAAAGATGCAGAGTCTTATCATGAGTTTTCCCGTCCAATAGTCTAATAATTTACTATGGTGCATTTTGTATCTGAGAGCCAAACGCTGAAGTTTTAATTTGGGTGGCCCTGGCAGACCTACTGTACCAATCACAAGATTCAATTTTATATGCAGAATAGGAAAAAGCCTGTCAAAGCATAGGAAAGATGCAAACTCTTCTCTCTCTTCTGCTGTGACTCTGCAAGATGCCTTCACCCCTGCTTCTTCTTTCCCTGGCCTTTCTCCTCCTCCCTTTAAAGATTCCCTCTGCTCAGCCCAGAGCTATCTAACACATGCTGAACTCATGAGGATTTAGCATGGCAAAGCCTTTCATCAGCCACCACAGGTCCAAAAGGATGAAGGAGATGGTGGGGAGGGGTTATTCTCCTAAAAGAACTGCTCCAAGAGCTTTCACCTTCAAACGATCAATCAGATTGAGGTGCAAGTCAAAGTGGGGAGGAGGTTTTTAGAAAAGGAGAGAGCTAAACATCTTTTAAGAATATGGACAGCTGAAAATTGTCACCTGGATATATTCAGTCATGTTACAAAGAGCTCATATTTTGTTTGACAAATTGTAAGTAAAATGAAGAGAGGAAACTAGCTTCCTAACACTCCCAGCTGCTTCGAATGGGCTTTTTCCTCTCTTTTACCATCAAACCTGGATATGTGCATACTGGAGAAAAGCCTACCACCTGCTTATAAGTATTCTGAGCATCCTCCAATTCAGAATTACTCATAGCATCAGCAGGTAAAGGGAGCTGATTTTTGTATCACCTTCTTGAAAAAACACCCAGAAACCCTTAGTGTGAATAGTTATGGCTTGTAACCACATGTGCTTCTTTTCAGTGTAAATTGGTGCTAACAATTTTAAAGCATGAGATTTTAAAAGTGCTCAACTACATATGGCAAGAGGAAGATGCCTTAATTATCGCTGGGTAGTGACTTCTGTTATCTGGCACACATCCTTTTGAGAACAGTTTTTCATGTGCACACAGTGGAATTAATGTCCTAAGTGGCAGCATGTCAGTTTTTCCCAGAGTCCGTTGAACTCTGTCACTTGTCCAAGCTCCTCATTAGAGCCTCTGCATTAGCCAGTTGTAACCAAGACCAGCAAGTCTGGTTTCTCACTGGATGTCTAGAATGAGTTCAACATTTGCCTTTCCTGGTTTGCCACCTTCCAACTAAGCTGTGAGGTGTCAGAGTGTTGAAATTTAAAATACTTTTTAAACAAACTTCCATTTAACTTCTTGGTTAATGCTTTGATGTCACCTCTTCAATTGCACCAGCACTTTCTATTGGAAGTAGGTGAATATTTAACAAATGTGTTTAGTAAAAGATGCAGTAGATGTCCTTCAAGAGCGCAGAGTATTTGAGAGGGAGGTAGGGTCCTTAACATCAGTTCAGTTAGAATAATTGGAAAACTAGAAATCAGTGGGTTTTTCTCTTTCTTCATTCTGAGTTTGTGCCTCGTTGAGCTCGTTGCTTTCTATTTTAGTGAGGATCAGCCTGGCCTTTGCAGGGCAGGGGCAGAGATTTCATTCCCAGTCACAGCTGGCAAATTTACAAAAAGTATCTGCTCTGTTACTTAAGCTTTTCCCAACAAATCAGTGTTTCAGGTTTCTTAGTGTGTTTCAAATATACTTCTGGTTCCCCCACTGCAACACACCAAAACTGGTAGTGGTGACCTGAAGAAATACACAGGAAAGCAGCTTGTCATGGTTGTCTTATCAAGGACTTGGAAATCGTGGCTGGAGCTTTGGCTCACCTTGGATTTTGGAGGTTTGAAATGCTGTGTATTCCTAGGGTAAGACTTAGTATGGACAGGAACTTCTGAAACACTTTCTGCTCAAGTGAAATGAGATGGAGGATTTTTCTTACTTAGATTTGAATAGAAGTTGTCTGCCCTCTCAATTAATCCCCATTTTCCTGCTTGCCATTTGTGATAGCCTAAGACAGTTCTTCGGGAGGCCCAGGGTAAGGTGAGAAGAAAAGATGTGACAGCAAGGGAGGGGAGAAAAAAAGCCACCAAAAATTCCTGCCTTATGCCTTTCATTGCACTTGTTAAAATGCCTGTTTGCTGGGGAGAGGGAGATTCATACCAAGCTACATTTAAATAACACAGGACAGTGACAAGAAAGTGAACCATCTTGGGAAATGACTTGGAATTTCCTAATTTGGTCAGGTTTGTCACAGCCTTCTCATTTGTGGGGTTATTTTGTATGTGTGTGCGTGTCTGCAATCCTGGATCGTACACTAAAACCGGTACTGTTAAGAGTATCACATTTTCATCTTAGTACTTATCTCCCTCATCTTGGAGATGAAAACATACCCATGGTGTGTTAGATGTAAAAGCCATGTGTGAGTGATGATATAGCTGATTATTAAGGGAGTCGATATGGTTAGCAACAGAGACATTCTGTCTAGTCACTCTGGGTTTTTTCCTCCTCTTTCCCTTGTAATTGGTTATGAGTGGCTCTGGATTCCCAAGGAGGGGCTTTCTGCGCTAGTTCATCATCAGCTACCTGCCACCACATTGATATTTTCTTCTTTTCTCTCTAACTCATATTTTAATTTTGGCTGAAGGTAGAATGAGGCATCTTTTGAGGACACCACCCCATCCTACCCCCAATGGATTTTCTTATTCCTTGAGGGTTTTCTCAGAAGGGTTGATATCTCCACGGGGCAAAGTTGACCAGATTGGAAGACCTCCCAGCTCTGCTTTTGGACAGGACACTTGCATTTTTTATTATTTTTCATAGAATCATGGAGGTTAGAATGAATCATAGAATGGTTTGTGTTGGAAGGGACCTTAAAGCTCATCCAGTTCCAACCCTCTGCCACGGGCAGGGACACCTTCCACTAGAGCAGGTTGCTCCAAGCCCCTGTGTCCAACCTGGCCTTGAGCACTGCCAGGGATGGGGCAGCCACAGCTTCTCTGGGAAAAGTCTGTGCCAGCGCCTCAGCACCCTCACAGAGCAGAACTTCTTCCTTAGATCTAACCTAAATGTCCTGTGTAAGTTTAAACCCATTCCCCGTTGTCCTATCGCTACAGTCCCTCTCCAGCATCCTTGTAGCCCCCTTCAGACACTGGAAGCTGCTCTGAGGTCTCCACGCAGCTTCTCTTCTCCAGGCTGAACAGCCCCAATGTTCTCAGCCTGTCTCCATACGGGAGGTGCTCCAGCCCCTGATCATCCTCGTGGCCTCCTCTGGACTTGCTCCAACAGCTCCATGTCCTTCTTATGCTGAGGACACCAGCACTGCACACAGTGCTGCAAGCGGGGTCTCACGAGAGCAGAGCAGAGAGGCAGGATCACCTCCTTCAACCTGCTGGTCATGCTGCTTTTGATGGAGCCCGGGATACACTCAGAGCCAAACTCTTTATCCACAAACATTAAGCTTTGTTAGGTATTTTGTTGTCTAATTGCTTGTGTTCCTTCTTCCTGTAGACCCTGACTGGGCCAGCCTGAATCTGGGAGCGCTTATATGTATCGAATGCTCAGGTATACACCGAAACCTTGGCACACACCTCTCCCGGGTCCGCTCTCTTGACCTGGATGACTGGCCTATAGAGCTCATCAAGGTGATGTCTTCTATCGGGAACGAGCTGGCAAACAGCGTCTGGGAGGAGAGCAGCCAGGGCCATATGAAACCTTCTCCAGACTCCACAAGGTAGGCTTGCTTCCTCCATCTCACCGTGGCACGCAGCGGGCGGGTAGTATGTGATCCTCCACATGGCCAAGGCTGCAAGCTGTGAGCACATAAATCCTCCTTTGGGATTTTCAGTCAGAGGTGGTAGGGCGTTGCAGCGTTTTACAGCATGGCCTTTTCAAATTCTCCCTTGGAGTATGCCTTGTAAAAATCATGACGTGTATATATATCTTCACTGCATGCCGAGGAAGAACATGTGTCAAAGATGTCAAAGGATGAGTGACCCCGTTACTTTTGCACTCTTGTGAAGGTTTCCTCAGCAGTTCTACAGTGTTTTTGCTCAATTGGCTGACCGACAAAACAGTGGGAGACTGGAACCTCCTGCCTGGCTGTTTCTCAATCTGACTGATACCATAATGCATCCCTTTGTTTCGGTCAGCCACAAAGTTCCTGGCTCTGTCAGTTTGTCATTAGTTATTGTGCCTTAAGTAGTTCATGCTCGCAAATTCACTCAGGAATTTGTACCTGCCATCAGGTTCTCAGCACAGATGGTGAAGGTTCTGCTCACTGTGGTCTTGCTTACTTCTATTATGATATATGTGACAATGTATGTTGGGGGGGGGGGTGTTTCCAATGGGAACGATGATTTACCTACCATACATAGCTCAATGCAGTGAAAATTTTTCTGCAATACGTTGTCATACCAAAAACTAAAGGGCTTTATGTTTAATTTATCTAATCAGTGTCAAAGAAAGGTGTTTTGAAAATACTTCCCTGATGTGAGTAGATTTGAGGTATAAGTGCTGCTAGTTATAACTAAAACATATTGTCTGGGGGGGGAAGCAGAATGACTTCTGGCAGACTGCATTTCAGCGGGGGCTTGGGGAGGAGAAGGACCTTCTTGCAGGGCTGGGCCAACCTCTGAAGTTGTCTTCAGAAGTGCTCTGTAATTGTCTTAGGGGCAGCTCCAGCGGAGTACCCAACATCCAGGCACTGGTAGGTCCCCAGGTGGCAAACAGCATGGTTGAGGTTTAGCCCTGTGTTTGCCTCCTGCATATGAGAGTAATCAGAGGGAATGATGTTGGGATTTTGTTGATGTATATCTCTGGATCCTCCTTTTTCCGGTACCAGATCAAGTGAAATTATAACCTGGGAGCATATACCTGGGCCACTTCCTATGTTGTACGAGTACGTTTGTGCTGTTGTCTGTAATAAAGTCAAATGTTTCTTATTGTATTATTTCGTTAGCACTGAAAAATGAATTTGTGGTGCCACCTTTGGTTCATCTTCGAGAATGAAGCCAGTACATTAATCAGGCTACTTAGATGAATGACTATGTGTAAAAATGTTCAGGGGGACCTCCACAGAGGTTTGGTTCATATATAACCTGCATGTCTGCTGTATAAGCGTATATTATTAGCAAATATAATGATTTCATCAGGTAGATTGAAATTAGTGCTGCCTTTCAGTCATTAGTATCCCTTTAATCCAGAGACCTTATGTTGTTGCACCTAATAAATACATGTTGCTCCTTACTACTGAAGTGAGCTGGAAAGATACCACAGTTCTAAACACTTAAAAGGAAAAAAGGCTTACATTTAATTGGATTTTTATGTTTTTAAAACAACAACATTATTTTAGTACTCACATAGTAATGATATTATAATGAAAAATCTAAAATACATGTGACTGAAAAGAGAACCATCCATTTGAATTCAGTAATCCAGAGGCTTGTGTTTGGAATTGGAAACTTAAAGAAAATCAACTTTGTTCTCTTTGTATTTCATGCTCAGGGCTTATTTTAATTCTTCATTGTTTCTGCCCATCTTCGTGTTGCTATTCAGCTGCTTGTGTTTCAGTGACATAATTGCATTTTCCTTCCTGCGCTGTAACATTTTTGGACAGAAAGATTCATTTTATAACTACATCTTTCCAGATCCGCATCCAAGCGCACGCTTATGTGATAGGGGAGCTGCTAGGAAAAGTACAATTAAAATTATGTGGAAGTTTTCCCACAAAGCAATTGTCATCTTGTTTTGCTACTCCCAGTTTTTTCTGCCCTTTGCAGCAGGGACTGAAGCGATATCTTTCACATAAATACGTGAAAGCTTTTTCAAAGTGTGTGCCTCTGCTGTGGTCTCTACCAGCTTCATAATCCTTCTGCCCAAGATGTGGCAAGAAAGTAAGTTCAAGTTCTTTAGGTACAAGTTCTGCATTCCATTTCTCACTACTGTTTGCAGTTTGGCTTGAGGAGTCCTATCGGAAGCAGCTACAATGGATCCGAAGTAGGGTTAAACAAAACCCCCTTTTTCTGTTGATACTGAAGGGGGAAGAGGCAACTGAAGGGGAGGGACTGGGGGAAAAGCCAAGCAAGTAAGCAAGTAGAGTGGGGCTGCAGAAGGGAACGGGGATATGAACAAGTTCAGGAGGAACACATAGGAGTACTTCCCTCTCCCATCTGGTGGGGCTTTGGTGAGAACTCCTTAAAGCAGGAGCACATTGAGTGTGTTAGCCTCCTCACACAGTGCCTTTTAGACTCTGGCTGATCCCAGAGCTCATCAGCATGGACAGGAGCAGCTCCCCAACACCACCTCTCAGCTTTCTTCCCCTTCAGGAGTTTGGCTGAACATCTATTTCTTCTCTGATCTCCAAATATCCTTGGACTCCCTCCATCCCTCCTCCACCAGAACTCCACATCTCAGCTCCCCAAGGATATTTGTTGGGGACCCTCTCTTAATACACATTTTTAGAGGGGATACATGTATGTGGAGGACATACATGGGTTTCTCCATTTCATTCTGTGTCTTCCTATTGGAGATGAAGCCATCAGTGGAAACCCACAAGCTTTCTAGGGGAAAAAAAAGAGTTATTGACTCCTCCACAGATACTGAATCTGTTGGGCTTAGAGGCTCAAGGAGCATTCACATGCTGGGCTAAAAGGAACCTGGAAGTCTTGACATGGCTTCAAAAGGAGTCCTTCCGGGTTGGGAGAAGTTGGCAGTGATCACTGTTTCGTTGCAGTGGCATCCCATGCATTTCTGTTGTAGAGGGAAGGATGGAGAGCCCCAGGGAGACGATGTTTTGCAGGAGGGATTGCCAGATGGCTACTCTAGGTCATGGCATAATTAAGGAGTTTTAATCAGGACCATGTCACTAATATTTCTACAAACAGAGCTATGCCAGGCTGTGAGTATAGCTTGTGACTTTCATTTTGTACACTGAAAAATAAGTATTGTCAAACTTAAAGCACATAAAATACATCATACTACTGTCCTTCCCTCATCCACTCACGTTCATTTGAAACTGCTTCTCTGAGAAAGTCATGGGGAAAGATAAACCTGGAAACGTATTTAGATAGAAGGTCAGAAATTGGGATTGAAGGGGGTGAACTTAAAGCCTGGGAGTTTCATAGCAAAAAGCATTACTCCTGTTACTTTCATCAAGGATATATTGCCCAGGTATGTCCTGTAACATTAACACACGCCAAGTCTCATCAAGTCTGAGAGGTACCTTCTAAAATAAGCAGATCTCCAGGTCATTGGGTGCCTCTGGATCAAAAGCAACACCTTGGATGGCCTCTAGCATCAAACTGGGAGGCAGCACAGGTGCAGTAGGATCCTTAAGGAAGCAGCGTAAAGCAGTAGCTTGAGGCAAAGTTCAGTCTGAGGGTGCTGGCGTGATGACGGGAAGGGAAGAGGAATGAATACAAGCTCCCAGCGAGCAGGAGAAGTCGGCGAAGCAGCAGCAAACCCAAGCGTGGGCAAGTACATGGATGTGAGAGGGGACTAGCTGGCCTCTGAGCGGTGGTGTCCATGGGTCCCTGATTAGGTCAGCTTTGGAAAGCTGGTAATTGGTTCCAGCAATTACCAGCAGCCCTGAGAACCGCCGCTCAAACTTCAGGAGCCCTGTGACAAATTGAAGCTGACTGCTGGTGAAGGAGTATCGACTTCCCATTTCTAAACAGGGGGATCATTAGTCAAGAAAAGCATCTTTTAATTACTCGCAGGAAGAAAAAAAAGAAGGGGGGGATGAGGAGAGGAAAAAGATCTTTCCGTATGGATCCTGCAACAACTGCTGGGTTTTTTCCAGAGGTATTCAATATGAAATTTATTGTCTTGGAGAGGAGGGGGGGGCATGGGGAGAGTTTGCCTGCGGTTCCTCCTTTGGTAATGTGGGTTTAATTTGGAGTGAGAAGTCAAATTAGAGTAAATCAATGTTGTGACAATTAACTGGGTCTGGGGATGAGATCAGGATTATCCCTTCTAATTGCTATTGATACTATTTAAGCACACTCTTGAAACATTGATTTGGAGTGGTGTGACACAGGAGTAGCCTGGTGGGGCAGAACTGCTCCGTGGAGGAATGTGGGAGTTGGGTGAAGCCAGCTTGGGGAGTCTGCACTGTATTTTGCCTAGGCCTTTTTGCATTGGTACATAGCTCTCCTTCTAGATATTTAGCTTTTTTTCTGGACACACCTCGCACATTTTACTTTCTCCATGTATGATTCTTGCCCATGTGGCTTTTGGGTTGCAGCCTTGCCTTGCCACTATCAACTTCCTAAGATGTTGTTGGCAGTGAAGCTGCCAACTGAGACAGTTGGCCAAGAGGAGGGAGAACAGTGTCATATCCAGGCAGCATCCCAGCCATGCTTTTTATTCTCCTGCTCAAGTGATGCTGAATATTTGTATCCGCTATGGGCAAACCTTCAAGGCGAAGGAAGGGCTCCACCATTTTTGCATCTTTCTGAGAATATTCATAAATAGGAAGAACCTCCAACTCCATTAAAAATGTATTTTTAAGGGGGGGATGAGTGGTGAGTAGAAGCTCAGGCAGCCCCAAGCAGCAGCTCTTTAAATGGAGCTTGAAGCATCTGCGGCAGTTTTGCTCAGGTAGTCTGTTTGCATAGCAGTCACCCTGTTTATTCTGGTTACCAAAGGTGATAAGAAAATAGAGAGCTGAGAAGCCCGGAGTTAGGAGCCGGCAATGTTGGGAGTTGACTTTCAGTTTACAGTGTAAGATCCAGTTTGATCCCTCGCTCACTAACGAACTGAATTTAATGGTGCCTGCTCGACTATATTTAGCAGACTCCTACAAGCCTAACCTGAAGCCTGGCTTGCTGTTTCAAGGCCAGTGTCAGCTATGCCGAGCGTGCACTGGTTTCTGGGGGATAACTGGGAAGCAACTTGGAGGAAAACAAACCATGTTTCCTTTATTCATGGAAATAACTATTCCTTCATTACAGACAGTACAGATAAAGGGTAAGCTGTGTGGAAGTGAGTAGTTAAGATCCCGGTATTGTATCCTGAATCTTGTAAGGATGGTCTGTTTCATTTCTCTCTCATTTCTTGTTCCTTTTGGCCATCAGATTGCTGTTACAGTCCTGTTGGTCTGCGATTCCTGGCATAAGGCCGCAGCGTTACAAATGGGGCCTGAGGGAACATCAGTACCTCTCTATCCACAATTGTCAGGTCTGGTTTCTTAGCCATTCTTGGCCTGATGAGGTCAGTGTTTTGTGCCTTTTGAATGCTCCTCCACGCCTGACACCTTTCCCATTCCGGGGCTGGGGGAAGGGTGCTTGGAAAAAGAAATCTAAAAAGAAAAAAAGAAGAAAAAAAAAGAAAAAAAAAAAAAAAGATTTTATTGTGAAGGGCTGACCAGAACCCATCTGCAGTTGGGTGGCATCTGCTCCCCACATGTCACTTCCCTCATTAACAAGCAATTGAATTAATTAAATGCTACTCAGAACACGCATAACAAGCTACCGGCAGTGTCCAAATTAGCACTGATAATCAAGGATGATTTCCTTTATTATCCTGCTAAGTGGTGTGCAGGCTCTGATCTCCCTGTCTGCCCTCATCTATTTACATACCCCCAGCTTCTGCCTTTAGAAGCTGAGGTTATCTTACCTAGTTAATTTGCCACGATCACCAAGCATGGCGGATTGATATTCCTGCCTCTGCTGAAGCAAACCCCCTCCTTTCTCCCCCTTTCCTTCCTCCCCAAGCCTGGTCCTTTGTATCTCAAGCTCACTGATAAATTAAAAGCCACCCCTGTGGTCTCTCAAGTGAGTAATAGAGGCAGAAATTTCATTTTGCAACTGGCTGATTTAATGATCCAAAGGGTAATTAATGGCCTGATTATCTTAATGTTAAATATGTCCGGCAGCAATTACTGTGACCTCCCGCTTGTCAAGGTCCAGGCTATGCTCTTCTTTCAATTAAGTTCTCTGGGGCTTAATGGTATGAATAAACTCCTCTGATTCTATCATTCCGGACTCTGAGATTTAAGCGAGCTAGGGGCTCCTTTGGAGTTTTAATCAGCCCGTCTTCTACTTGAGCGATCAGAGTTAACAATTATAACAAGGACAGTTTAACTTTCTTTCTCTCCCCCCCCCTTATATTCTTATTTTATTTTCCTTTTAAGTGCTCGGAGGGCATTTTGTTGGCTGCAGCGGCAGCTTTGCTCGCCCAGTCTCTCCCTATATAAATTATCATGTGAATGCTGCTGCTTTTCCATTTGACAGGCTTAATTAATTGGCAGGAGCGCCCGAAAATGACAGTGCTACTAATTGCAACTCCAAGTCCATTTCTGTCACCGCGGCACGCTTGTCAGCGGGCATGCCCCGCTCCTCACCATGGCCGGACTTTGTTGACGTTTTCCATTTCAGTTTTCACATCTCGTCGGGGAACGTGATGGGATGTGATAGCCCAAGATGTGCCTTTGGGTTTTCCAGGCGTGCAGTTTGTGTGCAAGAATGACATTTACTGCCAATAAAGTTTAGGCAGCTGGGCTTCTGCCGACCCTGCAGCTGCTGGGGGACTTCATGTTTGGCTTCCAATGTTTCAGTGACTCCTAAAAACGGGGGAGAATTGGGGAAGGGATTGGCAAAAAGGGAGGAAAAGAAGAAAAGCACAAACCCTGTGAGTCGTAACTCACTCCTGGTCTTTTTGGTTGCTGAACTACACTGAAGAGCACATCTCCCGGTCTCTATTAGCTCTGATTTGGACAGCAGATATTTCATAAAGATAATGAGGAGAATGTATAATAAATTATTAGTTACAACAGTATTGCATTTTCAAATGCACACATAAATAAAGAGACTGATTCATTGCTGCCAGGAAACTTAGAACCTTTCCCTGTACAGCTGTAGATCTGAGCTGATTCTGACATGGTAGATTGCATCCTTTCAGATTAGAGTAATTGTAATTGTTTTTAGATTAAATTTTAAAAAAAGAAAGAAAACAAAGAAATAAATTGTCACTTAGCAGTAGCTTCCAGGAAATGCATCTAATAAGAATAACTAAGTGAGGCAAATGAAATGTCAGCTTGCGTGGTGCCTGGTCTCATTTCACCATTTGGAGGCCTCAGCAGCTCAAATGCAGTACTCCAAAGATGAAGGTTAGGAGTAGCACAGCGTATTTTATTGTCCTCGTAGCTGCTTGGCAGACCTTGTCATCCAGGACCTGCTCCAGGAAAATACCGGTGCCTGTGTAGTGGCTGGGAGATGCCTGGATGCCTAAAAATCAAACCAAAACAACAAAACCATAGGCCCTGGTTGTCCAAGTTAATGAGCGCTTTAGATGAAATCCTCCCTGGTTCGATTGCGTGTTTCTTATGTGCAAATGTGTCTTTGATAAAAACTCAACACTTTGTAAACAGAGAAGCCTAGTTTGCCATTATGAGTATAATCATTATTCTCCTCATTGCCTGTGAAAGATAAACCTGCAGGTGAAGTATTTCTGTGTCCTTCTGCAGTGTATTAGTTAAAAAGCAGAGATGTAAAAGCCATGATACTGTTCTCTTTCTTTTAATCTAAATAGTGTAAGTACCACTTGAATAAATTCTCTGAATATTTAGACTTATGTGTATATGGAGCTGGGACACTGCTCTCTGCATTCATACCTCACGTGTAACAGATACATGCTCTGTGGGTTCTGTGATATGGTTTGTTATAGAATCCTAGAATGGTTTGGGTTGGAAAGGACCTTAAAGCTCATCCAGTTCCAACCCCCTGCTATGTGCAGGGACACCTTCCACTTGACCAGGTATGGACCCATATGGCCTATGGTCAGCTGAGATTTCCAATTATACTGGGTTTATAATACATTGTTTTCATCTTCCTTACCAACTTCTGCAACCTTCTAGACAGTTGGCCCAAATATCGCTGGTGTAGTCTAGAGATTTTGGAGAGAAGAGCCAAAGAAATCCTCATTGCTTTTGTCTTTTTCTCACTTTCTCTGATGTCTGTCGTGTGTTGGACTACCCATACATCCATTTGTTGTTCGTCCTTTGAAAAATGGTTTTGAAGAGGACAGAGGAGACCAGTGTGTTATGGCCTTGTTTTGATACCTGCTAGCTAAGATACCTTCTAGATAAGACACTGAGATCCTTCCTCAAACCCAGATGAAGATCAGAGTAGTGGGCCAGAGGCAATGGTCAAGCTTTGAATACTGAACTAAAGATTAAAAGAAGGGAAGGGCCTTCAAGGGGCCTTGAAAGAGAAGGCAGGTAGCTTTGTTTTCAACAACAGAGGAAAGAGGCAGTCAGCAGCAGCTCTGTGCCATTTTCTTACAAGTCCAGTGACATTTGGTCATCTTACAAGTCAGAACTGTCTGTGGACACCCTGCCTCTTGAGGTTTCTCAGTAAGATAGGAGATAGAGACTAAAATGTTGTACCTTGGAGGTACAATCAACTCCAGGTGCCTTGATTCTGCTGAGATCTCGACAAGTTTTGGTTCTAGTTTTGTGTGCATTTGGCTATCACACTGAAAAGCATGGACTTAAACTGAAATTCCCTAGAAAGAAGTTGATGGGCTGTTACACTTTGGGAAATCCAGGATTTGGGTTAGATATGGACTGATTATTTCTTGTTTGAATCAGTTCTCTCCCAAGCACCTGGCAGAGCTAGAAAGCATCTCAGATTTGAAGACCAAGGTGTCTTCGCTGTGACTTCACAGCTGCTTGGCCATAAGTTACTTGAAACAGTCAAGACAGAACTTGCCAATAAAGAGCTAACCATAGAAATTATTTGGGCCACTGTTTAACTGTGGCCAACAGAGCCACAACAGAGGAATGGAAGAGCTAATGAGAATAAAGAGATTAATTTCAAATTTAGGAAAAAAAGAGATACTGTATTTATAAATTTATCGAAAATGTGTCTTAAATCAAGCTAATGGCTAAAGGTCAGTTCCACTGAAAATAAGTCAGATGCTAGCCACTGTGGGTTAGTCTTTTCCCAGAAAATTCTTTGATACCTTTATAAGCATTTAGAAAGAAAGTAGAAATGAGACTCGGCGAGGGCTGGAGCGGCTCTGCTCTGGAGACAGGCGGAGAGAGCTGGGCTGGTTCAGCCTGGAGAAGAGAAGGCTCCTGAAAGGGAGACCTTAGAGCAGCTCCAGTGCCTAAAGGGGCTCCAGGAAACCTGGAGAGGGGCTTTGGACAAGGGTCTGTAGGGACAGGACAAGGGGAATGGCTTGAACCTGCCAGAGGGGAGATTGAGATGAGCTCTTAGGCAGAAGCTCTTCCCTGTGAGGGTGCTGAGGCGCTGGCACAGACTTTTCCCAGAGAAGCTGTGGCTGCCCCATCCCTGGCAGTGTTCAAGGCCAGGCTGGACACAGGGGCTTGGAGCAACCTGCTCTAGTGGAAGGTGTCCCTGCCTGTGGCAGGGGGTTGGAACTGGATGAGCTTTGTGGTCCCTTCCAACACAACCTATCCTATGATAATGATTCTGGGTTTTATGGTGCTTATTTTGGTGAAACACCTGAATTAGTAGCACTGTACAGTGCAGCTTTACAGTCAGAACTCTGAGATGGGCAAGCACAGCACAGATGAGTATTTAAATCTAAAAAGCCCCACACCACCACCAGAAACTTGATAAAGCTCATGTGCTCCTTATTTTCAGGCCTTAGCATCTATCGAATCAGAATAATTTTTACTGGGAGGACAACAGATACTTCTGTGACTCCAGGAGCAATTCCTGGTTCAGAAACACAGAAGCGATTAAACATTTGCAGAGGACTACATTTACATTAGCTGGGCTTACTTGAACCCCTTTTTACCTTTACACTGAAATGAAGTTCCTTGCCACTCAGTGTGTTTGTGTATGCACATATCTGCTACTCCACAGCACCTGAGGAATAAATATGGAGAGTTTCATGTTAAATATGTCAAGCTAAAAGCAACTGAAAAATTAATTTTGCTCTATAAAGCATAAGGCCAATCTATGAGATGCTCATTAGAGTTCAGAAAGTACTGCAAGTTGAGAGCTTGCTTCTGCTGAGGAACTCATCAGAGCTGCTTAACTGCAAGGGAAATAGCCAGCAGCTTAACAAATATTTATTCTTGTAGAGAAAGAAATCTTACATAAAACATTGTCTTTCTATTTGAAACTTTTCTGTGTACTCGGTGTTTAACCTGTTCTTTTAACTTCTCCTGCCTAAGATCATGATTGTCTCACCAAACATAAAGTGGTTTAACTAAACATGTAATTCAGATTGGTTGCTCTACGTGGCATAAGAGCAGTTGCTATAAAGCCAGTTTCTTCCTGATTTGTGCTGCTGAAGCTTTATTATATCAATTAGTTTTAACATTTCTACATGCATTTTCTGCTGTTAAGAGATATGTAAAGCAGTAGTGGTGTAATAGGAGGAGAGCAGGTTGTCACTATTTAGGCTGAGAGGGACGAAAGGTCATCCTCATGTTCCCTTTTTCCTGGGCTTAACTGAGACGGGATGCTCCGGGAAGGTTGTGTTGCATGGGCAGCAAACTCGTGGTAGCTGTCACTAGTGATGGTGGTAGTCGTGTTCCTTCATCCTCCCGCACTGTTTTTGACCGTTTCAGCTTTTTTCGAAGGTTGTTTGGGTGGCAGCAGGAAAAAGAACATGCCTAAAACCAGCGGTGACGAGGTTTAATACTACTTGAAAGAAAGGCAATGCCTTGCCGTGCTACTGGTGGCTTTGCTGGCCAGTGACACTAGGCACAGAAGCAGCAGCATGCCTTTGCTTTGGTCGTGGCTACAGAACCTGCAGGGCTCCATAACAGTAACTGTGACCAACTTTCGTTTGTGATTTTTTTTCCCCTTTGTTTAAGACTGAGCTTTGTTTCTGGCTCTGCAGGAAGCTGGTAGCCTCTGGCAAGGGACTGGGGAGATAAGACTTCAGTAAGATAACTAAATGAAAAGGGCAGCAGTGAAAAGATGGTGCTGGCTTTTGACTGGACTGAAACTTGACATACGCATCAGCCCAAAAGCAGTGTACCCACGGCTCTCAAATATTATCCGTTTGTCAGAGGCGATGCACTTCCTGCTGGATTTTTAGATGTACAGGGGCTGGTAGGGGAGCCAGCAGCGAACCCCTGAAAGAGAATAGTGACCGGAAGAAATAAGACCACCATCACTCCAGCTTTAAAGTAATTAAATAGCAGGCTAAAATGTGTGGAGGTGAACGCAGGTGACGAATGGGAGCCTTTAGAGGGTAGGAATTAGAGTGAGATGAAATGCCTTGCTGTGCCTATTAACTAGATTGTGCAGACAGTGCAAAGTCCTGTCGCTGGAGCACTTTTTGTGCGAGTCTGCAGAGATGTACGGTAGTGAGAAGAAGCCATCTCTTAATAATTGGTAAGCCTCAAAAGGTATGGATAGGATAAGCTTCAAAAAGTCTTCATGCTGAACAGATGATTATGTCATGGCCTAGAAATCTCCTGGCTAACTTTTCTTTTTCTCCAAAAGATTTAAATTTTCCTGGTTTCATCCAGGTCAGAATTTCTAAGTGATGTTTTTAATGTATTTTCACTTGTCTGCAGCACCAGCCGGGCTTGGAAAGCCAAGTGCATGCACAATTAAATCACAACTTCAGTTAACAGCTTTAAGACTCCTCTGCGAGTGGAAGGAATAGGTTTGTGTCATTTGTGTACTAAAACTGAAGGATACCTTCAGCCTCCAGCTTGAGATCATATCTGGAAGTTGACTTTTTTCCTTTCTCATTTCAAGAAGCAAAAATTTGCAGCTCTTATCCTTGGCTAATTACATGCATGTGCTCCTGTCTGAGCCTTTCCAGACCAGATCTGCTTTGGCCACTTGCGTGACTCCGACCACTGAGACCAGTAATAAATAGATACCTGAGATTGCTTGCATTGGCCTATTGCATTAAGGCAACAAAAAAAAGGTGGGGGGGAATAAGCAGCTGCAGAAGTCAAAGTTACTTGTTTGGAGAAATAGAAGCTTTAATGGATTTAAATTATTATTGCAGTTGCAATTTTGAGAAGTAGAATCACAGAATCAACCAGGTTGGAAAAGACCTTTAAGCTCATCAAGTCCAACCGTTGCCCAGCACTGCCAAGGCCACCACTAACCCATGGCACTGAGGGCCTGATCTACACGGTGTGTGAACGCTTGCAGGGACGGTGACTCCAGCTTGAGGCCATTTCCTCTTGTCCCATCCCTTGTTCCTTGGGAGCAGAGACCAACCCCATCTCACTACAACCTCCTTTCAAGTAGTTGTAGACAGCAGAGTAGTCACAACTGCAGTTTTGGTTGGTATAGGTGCACCCAGCTGTGGACACCATCACCAGTGGGAGAGTATTTGGGCAGGTCAGTGCTTGCTTTCTCCAGCATTCCTTGGGAGAAGACAAGGATTTACTGCTGTGCCCATGCAGCATGCACACGGCATTGATCCGCATACATGCAGATAATCCATGAGCTCCAGGAAATGCCCAGTCCTCTGCCTATGCACAGGATGACTGTTATAGAATCCTAGAATGGTTTGGGTTGGAAGGGACCTTAAATCTCTTCTACTTCTACAGGCAGGGTCACCTTCCACTAAACCAGGTTGCTCCAAGCCCTATCCAGCTATGTGTAGCAGAGGTTTATTGCATGCAGCCTTTCCTTGCTGTTGAAATCATCAGGTTTTTGTGAACCCAGAAGGGTTGAGCCTTGTTGACTTAGATCAGTCTGGCTGGTGATCCCCTCTGCAATCTGTACAAGAGGATAGATTTCCTGACTGTGAAGAGACATGAACTATGATCTGCATCGTGTTAATGGGCTGTGATAGTCAGGAGAGCTGCCCACATTCTAGCTAAGGATCAGGCCCCTTTCAGACGTGCAGTGAAATCATTCATCTTATCAGGTCACTTCTGGAAATAATAGCCATTCCCTCCTGTGGTGTAATGTAGGTAAGTCTTATGTTGTGTTATAATTTGGTTGGCTCTTTCCTTGTTCACTTTCTTATTTAAATAGAAATCCAGTGGCATTTTGCAGGCAGGATGTGGGTTTTTCTTCATGGAGGCAGGCTGTAAAATACTGCTGAGTTTACATGTTAAAGAACCACAGGTGAAAAAAAGGGGGGAGAGGGGGGAGGACATTCCATACCTTGAAATGTGAGTGGGGTAAGGAGCTGTACAGAGACAACTTGCTTTATACTTGTCAGAGTTTTACTTTATACTTGCTTTATACTTTTAAGCCAACCTCATTGCGTGGCTTATTGCTTTAGGGCAAGTTAATTAAAGCCAAGAGAGGATTTAAAATTGGGGAAGGGGAACATTTCTTAATTATGTCATCAAATTTCTTTCTAATTCACGTGCTTTCAAAACCCAGCCTATGTGAAACCCCTTGCCTGTAGCTGATCAGACCTGAGACCAGTACGGTTGCAGGTAGCTGGCACACAGGCTTGCTGGTGCGTCCATGAAACATACTGGGAGGCTACTTAAACTCCACTGCCAAAGGTCTCTTTGAAATGCCAATCGTGTGTTTTGTATGACTGATGACAGTTCTGTTACAAATACATCACTGATATTTTGAATTATTTAAGGACTTTGTGTGGTTTACAAGAGGCCTTGGGGTGTTTGGGGGGAGGTGTGGAGGAGCAGATGAGGCTTTAGGGATGCACAAAATGTGCAACAGGAACACATGCGATGAAATGAGAGAAGAGTGTCCAGAAAGTCACTCTTCTGATCAAGTTTTGGGACTTGTGAAATGAATATATGTCCAAATCCAATGTTTTGGTTGGCATTTGTTAATGGAGCCAGACAGCTCTTTTAATCATAGAATCGTAGAATGGTTTGTGTTGGAAGGGACCTCAAAGCTCACTTAGTTCCAACCCCCTGCCACGGGCAGGGACACCTTCTACTAGAGCAGGTTGCTCCAAGCCCCTGTGTCCAACCTGGCCTTGAGCACTGCCAGGGATGGAACATTCACACCTTCCTTGGGTGTCTTGTTCCAGTGCGTCAACACATATACTGGATATCAATGTATGAGTTAAAATGTGGAATAAGAGAGCATGAGACGTCCTGGTGTAAATTTTACTGTAGCTTTCAGAAAGGATGTTTCCGTAGTGCAAAGAAAATACCCTTCAGACAAGGACTAACATCAAACGTGAACTGTGTAAGAGGCAAGTGCATATGACATCCTGGGGGAGGGAGGATTGCTTTGTATTTTCAACAGTCAGGAGGTGACAGACCCATCTCACTGCCACGGTGTGACATACAGGAATCAACCCAGCCTACGGGGAAGGCTTTCAGGCTAAAGCAAAAGATAGTACAGACAGCTCAGGGCTCACAAAGTAGTAAAAAAAAAAGAAACTTGTTTTATTTTATTTGAGATAAATAACTTGTGCTAAACAGACAGAGCTTCTTGCCTTACAGAAAGGGGCATAATGCACCAGAGCAAGAACAGGACTACGTATTTCTGAGGAGGGGAATGGGATGCAGCGCCTGGCTCCTCTGCAGGGAAACTGGTTGAGTCTCCAGTTAATCATGAGACTAATTTGTCAAGCAGTATTTAATGGACGGTTTATGAGTATGTACGTGGGCAGGGTGGCTTGTAAATTTGGATGCACCTATTTTCTTTGACAGCAGTTAATACCTGTGCTGTTTACTAATGTACTTGGAGAAGTCTTCTCGGGGTGCTTATGATTGGTGTGGGGCTCTTCTCAGTCAAAAAGGAATGACAAAGCAGAGCAGGACTTTTGCACTTACAATCAGTGCTGTGCTTTTGTTTTCATGCAGATTGAGGAGTTGTAGTTTGGTTTTACATGGGCCCTCGCACCGCTCAAGGGCCCATGACATAAGGCAGCAGACTTGGTGAGGTGGATTGCAAAGTAGGTGCTAATATCTAAGGTGTCCCTGCCTGGGGCAGGGGGTTGGGCTAGATGACCTTTAAGGTCCTTTCCAACAGAAACCATTCCATGATTCTGTGATCTACACGAGTGTATTGGTCTGGAGCAGAAGGCACTAGTTTGGTTCATGAGATGGTCCACGTGAACTGGATTCCCTTTGGAGAAACCCACTTGGAAGCTTCACATGCACCCAATGTGCTCCAGACTCTACTTGAACACAAGGGGCCAACCCATGGTGCTTTGAATCTCTTGTATAGTTGGGAATGTTTAATTCAAAGGATGAGGCTCAATCAATTCAAAGTAGTGCCCCTGGATCATTAATATAGAGGGTCCTTGGCACCAGCTGCTCCAACCTGCACATCTGTTCCTATTGCACCTATTTGCCACTGTAGGGAGAGCCTTTTTCCACAAAAGACAGGAGATTGAATTGCTGCCTGGCCCAAACCCAGCAATCAGCTCTCAGTTGAAGTGCTTGTGTCCAGGTTTCCTCAGGGGTTTCAATATGATTCGGGAGCCTTTTGCTAACGTCAGATTCTTGCTGGCCTCAATGTATTTGATTCTGGGTTTTTAATGAAATCTTGAAAGTGCATTTTCCTCTGAGGTGTGCATATTTCCCAAATATGTCTTTATCAAGCAGAGCGAAATAATGTATAAAATGCATAAAATAGGAAATATTCTTTTAGGTAGGTCTGTAGTGCCCTTTCACTATTAAGCATTCAGGAAAACTAGTTTCACTGCTTAAAAAAATAAGAACAAATCTGGAATATGCGGTTCTAATCAGGAGTACATTGGGTAGCAGATTGCAAAGCGTGTAAATAAAACTTGGCTCATTTGTGTGGGGCATCTCAGTTAAAAATGTGAGCTTTCTTTAAGCCAGAACTACATCAGCAGCGAAAGTGGGATAAGACTCATAGTAATTGAGCTTGATGCAAGGATCGAAGTGAGTGCATGTCAAGACCGTAACTTTCCAAACTAGAAGGGAAATTTGGGGGAAGAGTGGTATGAAAGATTTGGAGTCTTCAGTGAGCATCTTCAGGAGGAGATGCTTAAGGGGGTTAATGAAATGACGATAATCATGGGGGATGGAGGCGCTTGCCATCCTTGGAGGTGATGCACTACTTGAAAAAATGGGGTCTTGTAGTTCAAGCAAGTGCTCCTCGGATGAAATTGAGAGGAAGTGTTTGGACTGGTTACCTCAAGCTGTATAGTCATCTTCCAGGCAAAGCAATGAATCCCAACCATTAGTAAATACATGATGGGGAGCAAGGCAAGGGACTGAATGATCTCGGTGGCCTTTACTTTGTGGGATCGCTGAATCTCTGATAAGGAATCTCACAGCATTCAGCAGCTATAGCAGATTACTTAAATATTTTTTCCTGTTCCACGCTGAGTCCTCGATCACTCCAGAAATCAACTGAAATCAAGATCTAATTCCAGTGCTTTTTCTTCCCATGTCCCCTGCTCCCCTCTTGCATCCACCGTGTGTCCATTTCTGTAAGTTTTCCCTGCAGAACAAACCTATCATTTTTCACCACAGGATATTTACAGCTTCAATCAGTGCCAAATTCAATTGGCTTCTGATCTCATCGCTGGAAGTTATAGATGCAGATATTATTTGCACTGTGGTTAATTATGGAGCAATCAAACTTTGGCTTTTCCACTGTAATTTCCTCTGCCAGCTAATTTAATTAATCACCCCCAGCTCAGCTCTTCCAGCTGCGACCGGCAGGGTCATTAATTAGACATGTGGTGGTAGCTCATAGACCAGTTCCTGTTAAGGGGCTGCTGCCCACTTGATCTCTAAGGGAGCAATAGCTTTTTTCAAAGCATCCAGACAGGATTCGAGGTGGCTGCCAGGTTATTGTATTCCTCAGAAGCGATTCCCAGAGGATCACTGCAAGCAAACAACAGGATTACTGGGACTGGCCATGATTTGGCAAGGCAGGACTGGGATCCATGTGTTCCCCACCAAGATGTGGTTTAGGGTCTGACCCAGCAATTCTTCATGGTACATCTTTTCTGGTCTGGTCCAGGAGCTAAGGAAAAAACCTCAGAAACTTGATAGACCTTATCTTGAAAGACCAACTTTAATCGCCAGGTCACACCAATAATAGGAACCTTTTTTTCCACTATAAAATCTGTACAAAGTAACCAGCTGGGTCTGTCACATTGTTTGGATCTCAGAATAATCAGGAATTATTTCTTTTTGAGGGTTCAACCTTTTACAATAGACAAAATGGGTTCATTTACTTACCGCTTAAGTATCTCATCCTGAACATTAGCAGCAAAGGGCAAGTGATGTGGGACATGTGATGGCCCAACTTAATAGCCCTGGAAAGTTAAGCATTTTGCAGGGAAGACAACAGATCCTTAGTCCTCGCTCTTGCATGGTCTGTTTTGATAGTCAGCAATAATGTCCATCATTGGGTTCTGCTCTGCCTCTGAAATATCAAAGCATCCTCCAAAGCCACCGTGTTCTCAGCCTGAAAATACAGTTGTAAGCATTCTTCATTTTATTACCAGGATCATCTTTAGCCTCCTTGGAGTGCCAGCAAAGCCACCGCTGTTGCCATCAGAGCACATACTGGATCTTGAAGTAAGCTAGAAAAGCTGAAAATCACCAGCACAGTTGTAGCTCTTGGGCAGCTTTTTCAACAACGTATGACAGCTAGCTAGTTTTACTGCACTTGGATACCAAACTTGTTGCAGTGCTGTCATTTCTAATCAATGCATCTGTCTGCCAGAAGTAGATCGCTGATGGATTAGTCAGAGTCTCACCCCGTGCTTTCCAGAATAGACAAACTCCACTCAAGACAACTGTTTTAATCATCTGGTGTCACAAAGCCTCCTTTCAGACTCCTCTGACCAAAACATCCGTCAACCCTATCCAGAAATTAGTAAACTGAAAATAAAACTATCAGTTCTCTTCACCACTGTACTGTGCCTTTTTTAATAGCAAAACAGCACTGTGGGATCAGGCGAGCTCCCTTTTCTGAAGGAGAAGGTGCTTCTGATGCAACCCTCCCTTCAAATGCATCATACTCCTCACCGGTGGCTTTTTTTCTTCCTTCTGTCTCTCATGGATTCCCTTAGTCTGAACTGTTTTGGGAAGATGCTTTCAATACAGAGTCCCTTCCTTGCTTGCAGTCAGGGAGAGCTTTAGGGATCTTCACAAAGACACTGTTCAGCAGCTGTTTCAGAGTGGAGAGGTCACATCTGCTTCTATCACCACAAGAAGATTGCTGACATGTTATTGCCATCGAAGCCCTGAATAAGAGTGTTTGGTAATTGATAAGAAACCAGCCTGTCTGTTCAGAGAAGCTCTACACATTGTTTTGGAGCAAAAGTTATTAGTTTTACTAGACATCAGTGCTTGCAAACTTCAGCAGATAGCAGCCAGATCACCGTGCTAGGAACACTCCTTTTGGAAAACCTCTCTCAGCTTGAAGTCGATAGTCTCATAGCTGGAAATGTGCCACTGGAAGGAACAGGTACCCTGGGGATCTTATAGCTTCATCTTAAAAAGGTACTGTTAAATAATTTACCACCCAAAAGTAGAGCAACGCCAGCGTTAACTAGAACGCTGTGAAGACCAGTTCCTCGTTGGAGAAAAGCAGCATCTGCAATTCTTAAAATAACCATCAGTCTTCTATAGGCAAGCTGGGAAATTAGTTTGTTTTTGCTCTGCAAAAATGAGAATCACACTTGGTCTCCATCAGCAGCTTGCAATCACCCTGTGCTACTGCACCTACTCATGTCACTTGGTTTTGTTTTATTTGAGCAATAAATACCTTAAATCTTCCCAGAGCTATTGCCCATCTTCTGGGGAGACTCATCATAGTCCTGCCAGGCATTCATCAAAGCTTCCAAAGATCCAGCACATTAAGTATTCCTCTGCTCCTTATCAATCAAACAGTTTACTTATAACTTTACTTTTCCCCCCTGAAGTAATCAAAATGTGATATTCCACAGATTGCAGAAAATTGTCACTGCTGTATTCTGTGCTAATCCATCACATGAAACAGGCATCATTTGGGCATCAGAAGAGCATTAAGTGTTTAAATAAGCAGCAGCCAGTCAATGAGAGAGTCCATTAACTGCTCCAGATGACAGGGCAGCAAAATGTTTGGATCACAGGTATGCTGGGAATCGCAGCACAGACCCTACAGGGCAATGGTGCATTCTCAAGGTTTTCTGTGTTCTTCATGCTATTGCTTTAATATGCAAAAGAAATACATAAGCCAGCAGAACGGCATGAGGTGTTTTTAGCTTAAGGTGCAGTATGAAGCTTATTCAGCTCTTTGTAAAAGATAGTCCAGGAGATAGAGACTTCGTCACTTTCTTATAGTCTTGTTTTCTACTGTACAAGCTAGTAATAGCTTTAGGAGTAGCTTGTCCATTAATGATGAGAGAGAGGAAAAAAGTCATTTTTAACCTGTAGGCTTGAGCAAAGCATACTTATTTGCCATCTGCAGTTCTTGAAATAACTACTCTGATAGTAAATGCAATTGGCAGGCCCCACATGATGTGACAGTCCAGTGTAGACATGTGTAAGATGTGTCACTAGTTCTTGAGAAGAGCTGGGGGACTTGAGTCCACCTTAAACTGTGAAAGGTGATGAGGAGGCTTCTCTCAGTCAATTCTCAGTGGTGAAGGAATGATGGTGGTCTTGTGAGTATTATGATCCTCTTGTGATCTGACAAAGCATCAGCAAAATAGATGTCAAGTCATGCTGGATCAAGGATATGACCTATGTGTACTCACAGCCCTCAGTTCTTTCCTCTCCCATTTGAGTCAAGTTGCATTTTAAACCAGTTTCTCCTCCTAGTAGTCATGATGTGTTATACCATTTCCCTTCACTTGCCATTGTAAGGCAAGTTCTTCATTTTCAATGGGAATAAATACTACATGCAACTGATGGAGTTCTGCGGGGTATTTTGCAGTAATCCAGGGGCACATCTTCTCTTCACAATAAAAAGACCTATTGTAATTAGAGTGTAAGGCTTCTTTTAAAAGGGTGACTGGCAAGGGGAAATTAGCAAGACTTGAGACAGTAATTATCAGCCACTGAAAATAGCAAATCAAGCTGTCCATACCAATATCCCAGAGGAAGGAAGGTGCCCCAGGAGCCGTGGAGAGGGGTTAGATTAGAGCCGCCCGGGCGCGAGCCCTCTGAGCCACGGAAGGTGCTGATTGTAGTTGTCAGGTTTTCTGCTGTTATAAGCTCTCCTGCTAATAAATACAGCCCAGCCACCCTCATCTTAAAAAGCTCCTTAAACCTTCCTTTTCTCCCCTTGCACCGCTTCAAAAACACACTGGCTGACAGTCCAAATGTTTGAAATAATTGGATTCTGCATTCTAATTCATCTGTAAAGTATTCGTTGATTAAATTAGCCTAATAGATATTATTTCTTACATGACTGCATAATTTCATCCTGATTGGATCACTATGGCACTAACGAGTCCCCCCATTTACTATTGACTTGAGAATCACAGAAGGCTAGAGATAACTATCATCTTGTTTCCATTTTATTCTTTCCCAGGCTAGAAGTTAAACTGATTTATACTACAAAAGCCATACAGCTGATGCTCAGGTACAGTTGTATTTTAGTCTTCGAGACCAGTGTTAGGATGAAAAAAAATATTGGTTTATATAATCTTGAGCCCTCTTTTATTTACTCAGTGGGTTGTTCTGAAGCAGAAAGATTAACTGACCATTTAAATCCCTTTGGGGGGAAATGGAAATATTTTTAAATAAAAGACATTTTATTATCCCATCAAAACAGATAGGCACGTTGCAAATGAACCTCATAAGGACTGCACACACTCAGGGAAATGAAAATCCTCCTTTAAAGATAATGTCTCAATGAAAGCAGTTTTAGCCTCTATTAGGAAGATTTTTTTTCTTTGAGCTGCAATTTGAGTGTAACCAAGAGAAAGGAAGAAGAAAACAAAATTGTTTTTAGTTTCACACTAAATGAAGGCAGATACTTTTCTCCTAAGTAAGAAGGAGCTACCTCGGAGTCCTGCTCATCTGCCCTGGGGATGATGGACTCATACTCCTCTCACTCTCCTCATGCAACCAACCGCCCAACCCAAGCAGACCTGCAGAGGGTTTTTGTTGGGAAGGGGTTAACAGCACAATTGGCTTCTTCCCCTGCCCCAGTGGCTGGAAACAGCTGGTGAGTTTTGTATAGCGCCGCTGAACTGAGCAGTCAAAAGGAGTTTTTGGCAAACACTCGGCCTGCCCGGGACAAGAAGAGGTGGGTCAACTCAGGAAACTGTTTTCATGAGCAAACAGGGGGAACAATGCTGGCTCAGCAGGAACAGAAGGGAGACCCGCTCCCGCTGAATAGCTCCCCCCAAAAAAACCCCAGCTCAAAAGGAAGAAGGTCCATTCGCTTCTGGGAATCCAATAAATTGTTTCAGGAAGTGGAAGTCTGTCCAGGCTAATGGAGCCGTGATTGACGGGTGGTTCTCATTACGGCGCCCATCAGGGGACAAAGTGAATTCCAATGTTATTTAAGAGGTTAAGTAGAAATAAGATGCAGGTGACAGCCCAAGGCTTGAGGCATCATGCACTGCTCTTCCTGAGGTTTCTTTTGTGAAGAGCCTCTGCAAAACCTGAAATGAGTGGGGCAGGAGCAAGTAAAATTTGGTCCCGCCATGACTAAAGATGAACTTACCTGACTGCACAGGAGAGGGAGTATGGAAATGAAGATTCCTTTGCTAATCCCTGCATTAGAGAGTTCTTGTTCCTTCAGTCTGCCTTGCAGCATGGGCTGCTACATCCTCATGCTCTTGGGCATCCCAGTGCACGAGGAGGAGAGTGAAGCACCGTGCAAGTCTATGGTGGTTTGTTCTTTATGGCACAAGCTCAGAAGATCCCACAACCCGTTTCCTGAGCCCCAACAAGAACATTCCGTAGCAGTTAGAGCCAAAACAACTGCAGTCATAGTGTGCTACTTGTGCTCATGCTGTGGCAGCTGACAAGTGTAAATCACAAAGCATTTAGCTCAATCAGAACAAATTTGAAGTCATTTTTAATCGAAATACGCAGGGGCCACCTAGGGTTGGCTCAGGCTTCTGGGTGCACTTCTCTGAGATCTGAACCTAGCTTGAGAAGGAAAAGAAAAGGAAAATGCATTACCAGTGACTCAGGTTGCCTTGTGTTCCTGACCACGGGACATCTTTGTACTGCCATAGGTTACAAAGCTGAAACTACAGTCTTGTTTCTAGCCTTATTCAGCACAAAGTGAAGGCTAACTTGCTTTGCAAAGCATCCAAAATGCAGTGTTGCTTGTGCAGACTGTAAGATGTGGTTTAAGCTGTAACCAGAGGTTTAAAGTAGATCTTCATGTATACTGAAGATGCTAAACCATACAGACTATTTATTTCTCTCTGCTTCTGTGTTTTTGCTTTTTCTGAATGCCCAAATAAGCAGTGTTGGCTGTCTTAGCACTTGTGGATGTCACGGGGTGGGAAGCTGAGGGATCTGCTCTGAGTCGCGGTATTGATGGAATATTGCATGGTGCATGGTCAGATACAAGGATGTAATTTAACCAGGAAGTTCACGGCTGGCTTGTGAATGACAGTGAAACTCCCAAGTATGATGTGTGTAATAAATCTGGTTCAATGTAGAATTAATGTGATATTCAAAATGACTATTTACCATTTGAAGTTCAGACGTGACTGTGTACGAGAAGTAAATAGCTGTGCACAAGGCGTTGGGGAAGGACACTTAGAGGGGAGACGAAAAATACCTGCTTGCATTGTTTCACCAGTGCATTCCCAGGTAATGCTAATGAGAATTGCACTTTAAATGCAGGATTGATTTGTGATGAGATCAGCTCTAAAGAGTACATTTGTGGAATGATAACCTGATTGGTGCTGCTGCCTCTTGAAGGGCTGAAGGGGTCTAATTGGCATATAACGCACTATAAATTTATTAGCAGCTTCTGCTTTCCCATTGGCAGACCTTCTCCTGCTAACCACCAGGAAATTACCAATTTTCAGGAGTTAGTCACTCAAGTCGCGCTGCGTCTGGGTTTTAAAAGGAAGCCTCCATCGCCTCTCTCATAAATCCTGGCTTAGAGCTTCTACATCAACAGCCTGCCGAAAACTGGTCACTTGTGTAGTGGACAACTTGAACGCCGTGTGTTTACTATACAACTTTTACCCTCCTTGGCTTGTTCCTCCTTCCCACCTCCTTGCCGCAGACCCAAGTTGCACAAAGACCATTAGGAGGTAACTAATCAGTTTGGCAGCCCTTGGGCTGCAGCTGCCACAAACCAGAAATTACAATTTTTTGGCAGTTCACATTCAGGGCTTTGATGGTACTTATTGATACGTTCAGCCCTGGGGCATATCAGCCAGAAGAGGACATACCTACTATTTCTTTTTTTTTTGGGGAGCACAATAGAAATATTCAGGAGCCAATGTAATTATTTCAGTGATTTTGCTTTTAAGATTGAGTCACAA
Source organism: Strigops habroptila (assembly GCF_004027225.2). Lineage (NCBI taxonomy): Eukaryota > Metazoa > Chordata > Aves > Psittaciformes > Psittacidae > Strigops > Strigops habroptila. The sequence continues at coordinate 6,242,313 of NC_044281.2, forward strand.
ATTAGAAAATAATATTCACATGTTTCTCCTAATTGGTAACAGATTAAGGGTGGTTTATCTTTTTTAAATCATTTCCAAATGTGGCCTGAAGAGGGATTTGCAGGGAAGTAGCTGGAAAAGAGAGGGCACTTATGCACTGAGAGCGCTCGGGCAAGAAGCTTTAATTCTGGTTTTAATTCTGGCACACAGCTTTTCAATCCCTGCACACCTCTCTCCGGAGCTGCTCTCGAAGCAGAACTTGCTGTCACTTTTGGAAGCATTGCTTTGCGGATTTTCTTTGTCAGGTTTTATGTGGGTTTCCCACTGTTAAGCACCAACCGTATGGCTTGTAAATCATAAAAGCCTAAAGGTTTGCAAGTGATTAATAGGGGGAGGTGTGTAATTAGAAAGGCCTCAGCAGTACTTGAGCACTCACGTGTCTTTTGAAAGCTGAGTCCATTTCTAATCTCACCTTTTGGGACACATTTGGCTATCTCCAATGTTGCACATCCCGTTGTTGAAAATATGCAATCAAAAACCAACAGCAATGAGGTTTCATTTCTTAGGTACAGAGGAGACTCCATGGATTTCTGGTGATGTTAACTGCTGAGGAGTTCTCAAGTCTTTTTCTTTTCTTAGTTACTCAAGTTAATTCTTCATCTTTGCTTTTTCAGACATGTGAGCTGGTCTATACCAACAGCCTTTTATGACCATTTGTGGTTTTAGAAAGGCATCAAACCTCTGCAACCCACTGAAACTGAAATAGAGGGAAATCCCATCGTTTGTTGAACAGAGAGAATACCCCAGGAGATGTAAGACAGGCATCGTGTTTACTAAATAGAAATAGTCATTAAAAAATGGAAAAGTATGATGACAGTAACGATTTTTGTACAGTCCTTGGCATCAGTGAGATGTTCGAGGCAGCCAAAGTAGCCCTAGTGAAGCTTCCACTAGAGGTGGCGTTAGTGGAACAGGCAGAGGTGTGTTGGTGGAGAAGGGAAGATGTCGGGAAGATGTTGGGGAGAAAGAGGAGGGTATGGGATGTATTGGAATTGCTGATGAGGAGATGTTGGAAGGGGAGGGGAGCAGAGGGGAGAGGACCCTGTAGCATCTGAAGAACAAGGGTCACAGGAATGCTCCCCACAGGGATGGTCTGGCAACTTTCCAGCCCTCTAGACCTTCAGCTGCAAACATGCCTGCCTTCCACTGCCTTCCACTTGACTTGTGCAGAGCAAGCATTTGTTTTTATTTGCTTGCTGCTCCAAATGTGTTTTTCTTCACAGTCTATGCTCAAATACAATGTTTATTACTTGTGTTTTCTCTTTTATGTCTTACATAAATTCAGTGTAATGTTGGGGGTTTTTTCCCCCCCAAATACTCCAAAGAGTGTCATCTTATTACTTCTGCTGGAATTAAGATATTAAAGCCCCCTGAAAGGGCTTTTGTTTTTCTTTGCAAACCAAACTGTGGGAGTTATTGGTAACAGAGGATCAAAATTGTCAAGAAAATTTTTGAGGGTCTTTGTGAAGCGTTGTAATTAGACTGTCCTCTTCCAGTTCCTGATCCTTGCATAAAGATTGCGTTCCCCTTCTGCAGCCCACAACATATTGTTCCATTTTGGATCATTGAAGCCACCTTTGTGTACTAAAGCAAGCTCTCATTTGAGATCTCTTTAATGTCTCTGCTGCGAGTTTGTCAGCCCTCTGGGTAGACTGGAGGGTTCCCCCTCCACCCCCCCATCTCATTATTTATAAGGCATTGGTGCACTCATAGTTATGCTACTTCTCCACTTTACAGCATTATGAGCCGAGGAAAAGCTCCATTTCTCTTCTCTCATCTGTTTATGATGTGATACGTTCCAAAGCAGATCACATCAGCGACTGTTATGGTATCCTTAATGCGCTGTGATAGTCGCATCACGGGAGGAGCCACTGGGAAGCACATCGCTGATGTACATCCCTGTTACATGCCACATTACTCAGGCTCGGTGGGAACCTCACTTGGCTACCTCGCTCCGTCTCTCACCTGGCACAGATTATCGAGATTTATGCATTGAAATATTTGTATGTCACTCTCCTCTCCCCTGAACACCGTACAAGAGCTTCCTCTAATAAGAATATGAAAGCAGAAGCCCAGTTTGGGGCGGGAATAGCCAGATTTTTAGACATGAATAACCAAGATAACAGATTACCTTAATTTCCATGAAACATTTCCTAACAGTTAATTTTTAGTAGCGTTCAGAACTGTTCAAAACGGTTTTGTGGGAAAATTGATTTCAAATGGAATTTTCATATTTTTTCCCTAAAGAAAAAAAAGAAAAAGGAAAAAAATATGGAATGTTTTCTTGAGCTATATTTAAAATACTGTTGCATTAAATGTTGCCTTTCTGTAGGAGAAAATTAGTGTTAACAAATTGCAAATTAATGGAATCTTCTAACCTGAGTGACTGTATATCAAATTGTAAATTGAAATTTCCAGTCTGTGTTTAGGTACTGGCACAATGCAATTTGATTTATACGCTTAAGACATCAGGTTAAGTATGGTTACACATGAATAATGAAAGGCATTAGATACTTGTTTGCAATTATTATTCTCTGCATATATATGTATTACTGCAAACAAGCAAGAAGCAAATATACTCTTTGGGCTTAGCATTCCCATTTTGTAGAGCAGCTATTGGCTAGGTAATATTTGTAATATGGCCAAGTGTTGAGGTTGACCACCCAAGAAATTGAAGCAGTCCATGTATGTATCTAGAACCATACAGTGATAACTCACTTATTAGTCCTTTTTTTTGGTAGCCAGCACAATGGTATGTTTTGGTTTAAATTCTATATGGATGTTGATATGCTTATACATCAAATATCTAGGTAAAAGGAATCAGATCAGGAACTCAATAGTTTGTCTGTTGGTCAGCAGAGGGAGGGTGAAAAGGAGCGATCATTCATGGCTGTTGTATTCCAGATTCTCATAAGGTCTCTCCTTGCACATCTTAGCAGAAAGCCATCTTCCTTCACTGTTCACAGTGCTTTTTTAGTTGTTTTCACCAAGCTAAGTGTTTAAAATGCTGAGAGTTCACCATTGTTAGTGGTTTTTTCCTCCTAAACGTTGCTGGCAATGCTCTTAAAAAAATTCTGGGGCTTTCAGGGTTGGTGGAAAAGTACAATTTGTGGCATTCTTCAAGCTTCTTCTTAAATCTTTAGGGACTGTTTTCATTTCACAGAGTTGCACGGAACAAAAAAGCTTGGATTTGTATTGAGAAAAGACTTAACCAGCTTGCAGGGCTTACAGTTGTCGCACGATCTTTATTTTCAACTTAATAAGCCTTTTCTTAGCATCTGCAGCATTCCTTGCCATTTTATGTCACATAGCTTTTGCTTAACTTTATATGGAATAAACCTCAGGTGTAATACATTTTTTTGAGTACACCTTAAAAATTATTAGATTGAGTGTCATGCAATGAAAACATAACTTTGCTGCAATTTTATGTGCTATATCAGAGCCCACAATTGCAGAGTATTTATCTAAAAAGCCTGAAGTCAGTAAACCTTGATGTCTTGGCCAGGCGGGTAATTAATGTTGTGCAGTAATAAATCCTGCAGGTGTCTTAACACCTAAGGGAGAACTCCTGGTTATCCTGTGGCATCACTGGAAGGCTAGCCTAGAAGTGCAGCTATTTTGGAGCCCTGCATAGGGGGATGCTGTCAGAAGAGAGGGCAAAGAAAGTGGAGAAGCTCCGCTGAATCTGAATTATGGTACTGGTAACTGTCATGCAAGACATGATTAATTTGAGAAGCACATTCAACTCTGCACGTGTGAGCGGTCTCTGCCCATCATGCACAGTAGGGCTTTTTGTTTTTACCTTTAAACACACAGCTATAAAAGAAAAACTGGCAAATGTAGTAGTAAAGCTAATGGTAGAGAAGATCCTGACCTGTGGGCTGCAGAAAACAGCTCCCCAATGGTGTGAGGGGCTTTGGGCACTCTCCTGATGGGAAGCAACTTATCTTTTGGGCCTGGTGGTTTGGTTTGGTTGCTTGAATAGGTCTGATGGTAGGAGAAGTAACTTGAGTTTGGCATGTTTTTGTGGCACTGAATTGTCTCTCTCTGCCTGTCTTCACTGGTGGACAAAACTTTGCAGGTTTAACAGTGGGGTAAACGCAGTCCTCAGCCGCATAACTTCCCCAGCAAAGACAGTAACCAAATCATTCCCAAGCTGGGTTACTATGCTGGAGAGCCCTGGTCCAGAGTCCAAGACAAGACATGGGCTGTCTCATCTGTGGCTTTCCTATAGGGCTGGTCTTCATCCGTCAGGGATGTTTAACTTGTAAGAAGTAATAAGCTTAATAGGTTGACTTTATTTAATTATTAATGATCCCTTTCTGTCCTTCCAGCTCATAAAACACCCTGTAGGTTGGCAAAACACTCATAATATTGATCAGGAGCCAGAGAGATATTTATTTCCTCTCTGCCCTAGCGCGCATAAATCTTGGTCCCTTTCCTCTGCAGGCGGGATTTACAGTGGGCTGTTTCTTAAAAGCTTTTCGTAATTAAGGAATAAATACCCATCGGTCTTTGTTTGCTGTCTGGAGCCCTCTTGTTTGCCAGGGACCTATATATCCCCGGTGGGCTTGTGCGCCTTCCCCCTTAGCAACGCAGCCAGGGAGAGAAGGCATGCATGCTAGGAAGCAGTCAACTGCTAAGCACTTACTTTGCAATAGAGTGGGGTCTTCTCCTGCAGAGAGAGGAAGCCCCTGTGTTTTCTCAGCATATTGTTCCCAGCTCCTCTTCCATGCCTCTCCTCCCAGTTCCTGCTTTGCTTGGGGCAGGAAGGCACTTTGGAAATTCCTTGCTGCTAGCCCTTTCTTCTCGCCTTCTCTTCTTCTCCCCCCTTTGCTAGTTGCAATTAAAAACATCATGGACTTTTCCAAACATTTCAATCCCATCGCCTTGTGTTCCCCATCCCTCCCCCTGACCCCAGTGTTTCTGTTTTACCAATCCCACCACTTCATTGCTGACTCTATCCAAAGCAGTGCGGTTTATGGGATGCCCCCTATGGTCATCGCAAAGGGGTTTGTTTAAACATGCACCCCTGGCACAACCAGCTGCCCAAGGCTGGTCATTGGGTGATGCAGCTTATTGAATGCTGGACCACAAAGGTAATGACACATTCTGGGACTCTCCAGCAGTTTGGGAGGTATGGGGTTAGGTTTACTCCCTTCTCTTGGAAGAGACACATTAAACTAGTCAGCTGGCCAACAGGAGAGAAATGTGGTAGTGCTCTTGCTGAGCTGGCCAGGTTACTACTGCATTACATGGTTGTGCTTCGGTGAGCAACCAGAAATGGCAACACATGGGCATGGCAACGTGAGAGACACCGTTTAGAGGCCTCCTCAGTGACAGAATTATTTTCTTTAGCAAGAGAGAAGAAAAGATAAAAGATTTCAAGAGCTTTTTAGTGTTGTCAGAGGTGTGTGGGAGATAAAACCTCACTTCAAAATGCCTGCGCCAAGCCTGCTCAGTATTTCTGATGGTGAGAAATCAATACTCTGTCGTGGTAAATGCCTGCTGTCCATTGCGTTAGTAATGCCACCTTGCAAAATTGCACTGCACCTTTTAACAAATGGTGAGTAATTTTAGATAACGAGCAAGTGGAACAACATTTTGTGTCATCCTTGTTATGGCTTTGGTAAGAACAGAGTAAGAGCTAGGCTGCTCTTGCATTGGAGCTGTTGTATTTTGATGGCAAGTTCTCAGGCTCTTCATCCACATGCTGTTGCCTACACAGCCGGTTCTGAGGCGTGTATGAACATAGCTTTTATTTCCTCCCTGCACATCCTTTTCGTGTTTGCCTTTCATTCCTCTCCACCAAGTGTATGTGAGGGACAAATGAAGGCAGAGGTGAAGAGGAGCAAGAAGGAGTAGGATGGAGAGTTGATACCAGCAGTGTATCCTGCTCGGATTTGTTGGGTGTAAAACTGCAGGTGGGAGAGCCACACAATGCACTCTGTGGGGTGAGGTGTGTAGGACATGGGCTCCTAAATGAGCATCTCTGGTGCAAATCCATGAAGGAGGAATGCAGTGCAGCTCCTTGAGTGAAGCTGTGCTCTAAGCAAATCTGCTTTTCATGTTCTTTCAGGCTACCTAGTTAGCCCTCCCCCTTACAGTGCCCAGTATTTATGCTTCCAGATAATAATGATGTGATGTGGCTGGCAGAGTAATTTAAATAATTGGACATTATCTTGAGAAGCAAGCACCTAATTAGATCAAAATAAACTGAGAACTGAAATTTTCATCTGTTTCTAGTAACCCTTTACCTATGTACGGTAGCACTGCCATGGCAGAGGTTTTATTATTCACACCACTGTGTGTACTTCAGAGTTCACTAGTGATGCTCCTGCATGAGCAAAGAGCTTGGTGGTACTTTTTGGCCAAGGTTTAGTGGCTCAGTCCTCTCCTGGTAGCGCAGGGTATTTTGGAGTCTTACTCTGTTGCATCTGGCCCTTGTATAACCACTGAGGTTTGAAGTTTGTATCAGCAGTGTGGGTTTGAATGAATAGCTTCAGAGATAAAAGGCTCAAGGAAAGTCTGATCTCCTGTTATTTTTTGTTTCTCTTTTAACTCCTAGATGGAGTTTATAATTCATTAATTCTTTCGTGCATATGCAATGAAAATATAGCAGCTAGTATGATCACTGCCATTTTAATACATATAAAAAGGAGGCAGCTCACACATTCTCCAGCATTACATACCATTGGGGCGATCTGAGCACATGATGATGTTGCCTTCCCAGTGCACTGGCTTTAATCTGGTCCTGAGAAATGGACTCCACTGGACTTCAAAAGTTCAGTAAAAGAGCCTTGTTCTGGATTTGACAGCTACAACTAAAAGTCTCTGGAATTGAAGGGGTCATTTAGAGCGGAAGTTCCCAGGAGTACAGCTAAGGGAAGAAAACGGGGGACATATTTACCAGCTGATGTATGTTTCCTTTGTTTTTAGGGAGTGGTTCAGTGTCTTTCTGATTAGTTGCTCTTCCTCACATTTCCTCATACTCTTATTCAGTTGATTTATTTAAAGGTATGTCAGCGCTGGCTGAAATGAAACACTGTGCCTCCTCTTCCTGCTTATTGCTGACCGCTCCAATAATTCATTTTTTAGCTCATTAGCTAACAGGGGATGTGAACAGCGGTCCTCCAGGGAACTGCAGTGAGGTTAAGTGATCTACTGCTGACAACTCTGCTCTTGGACTGGCCTTCCTCGGGGGAAATGAAACCTCAACCAAGACAAGCTGTGGATCCCAGAAGTGAAATTGGGGCATCAGAGCAACAATTACAGTATTGATGTCATGTTGTCGGGATTGCTGAGGTGAATGGGAGTGGCAGAGCTGAAGTTGTCTTCCAGGGAAGTCCCCAGGACTTCCCATTCAGAATGAAATGGTTTGTGTGCCAGAGGTGTAGGGACGGTGTCCATAGATGTTGACTTTCTACGTACTCATTGAAAACCAGTCTCTCTACATTTTGGCTGTTCATGAAGCGAGGGTGAGCGTGCTTTCCCTCCTACCTCTGTGATAGTTACATTTTCTACCAGAAAACCCAAATGATGTATCTTTCTTGTGCCCAGTTCGTCCTGTTGAGCAGGACCTAAATCTGACTCAGTAGCCGATGTCAGTGACATGCTGCCCCCAAATGTCTGAGGCTCTTAAAACACCTTTATTTTTGTCTGTAGTGTTTGCTACTAAGATTGAAGTGGCTCAGATGGGTTTAGATTGGCAACATGAGGGTGAACTATTTTTAGCCCAGTGGGCCCATGACACCTCAGGCCATCAAGGCAGAGATGCAACATATAGATGGGCTCGTGATCAAGGGGTGGACTTAACAATGAACGCTATTGCCCAGGTTATTCATGAATGTGAAACATGTGCTGCAATTAAGCAAACCAAGCGGTTAAAGCCTCTCTGGTATGGAGGACGATGGCTGAAGTACAAGTATGGGAAGGCTTGGCAGGTTGACTATATCACACTCCCACCGACCCGCCAAGGCAAGCGCTATGTGCTTACCATGGTGGAAGCAACCACCGGCTGGCTGGAGACATTCTGTGCCCCACACCACTGCCCAGAACACTGGGCCTTGAGAAACAAGTTTTGTGGCGACACGGCACCCCGGAGAGAATTGAGTCAGACAATGGGACTCATTTCTGAAACAGTTTTCTACAAGAAAATCCATATCATGTATCTTTCTCGTGTACTGTTGAGCAGGACCTAAATCTGACTCAGTAACCGATGTCAGTGACATGCTGCCCCCAAATGTCTGAGGCTCTTAAAACACCTTTATTTTTGTCTAGTGTTTGCTGTGTTCCCATCACAATCCTTCATGAGACTCCAGAAGTAGATTTGAACTTTAATGAATTGAGTCTTTTGGGGCCCTACAGGAAACTGAATCGGGGTGAAATAACCACATGCAGAGGTTGAATTTCTAGGTGAGTGTATCCCAGTGGCACAGGTTGCAGGGTCCTGCTCTGGCCAGCCACACCAGTGAGCATCTCCTGAGGGGCCCAGTGTCTTCTTAGCTGCTTCCCAGCTCTGCATCAGATTTCCTCTGGTTAAGGGGTGAATCCTGTCCGGAGCATACAGTCAGCATTAATGCAGAGCAGCTACAGGTTACTTGATCATACTGCAGTCCTTATGGAAGGACCATTTGCATCCTCTCCATCACTAATGCAGGTGGCAGTGCATTCCCTTTCCTTTTACATTTATTTTTAAGGGTGTCTTCTGTTCTTTTGCCAGACTTTTGAGGCAGTAGGATAAACCTGAGCAGGATTGGGTCGTTGGTGTCTATCCTGCTCTCTTGCAGCCTTCCAAGAGCAGCAGCATTGCCTTTGGGTTGCTCCCATGCAATGCATGGCAAATGTCAATGCATTAGTAAACCTAAAGCTCTACAAGCCTCTACCTGAACTTGCCATTTATTGTGTCTATTTTGGTATGTATCATCGAGTCACTATTATAGTTTAAGGTGAATTCTGATTAGAAGTGGGAGACTTGTGTAAAACAGCTTGTTTTCTAAACAGGAAGGGACTTCTCTTCAAGCCATGGCAATCACAGCAGCCAATGCTCTGGAGCCAGAAGTTACTATCAGTCAAAAGATGCTCTGGGGAAGACGGGGGGGCCCCGCTATTTACAGACTCTTGACTAGGCTAGAAGAATTTGATTAGTTGTGTGTCTGAGGTATATTTTGCCTTTAGGATGTATAGGCGTATGAGAAATAAACCCCCTAAGCCCTGATGTGTGCTACTGTTGTAGAACAGCACAGGTTGAATCACTTCAGTTTTCAGTCTGGCATGTTTTAAACGTGTAGTTGGATATATTGGTTATACTCTCTATCCATGTTTAAAAAACATAGATGAGATGTTTGCTAAGCGTTCTTGAAGATACTCTAGATGGATACTGGAAGTAGAACTGTTGCAGTGGGGCAAGAAGACCCATTTTGTCATTACTAATTGCACGTTACTTTATCCTTTTTGTGGCATAAAGTTCTGGTTCTGGTCTGGTTTTTTACCTTAAAACAAAATATAAAACACATTAATTAAAGATGCGGTAGTAACAGAAGTCTTTTTCTTCCTCCTCTCCATCTGGAATACCTGGAATGATACTCTCATTATCAGATCCTGCCATCAAAGGTTAATTTGCAGCTCCCCAAATGTTTGGAGTGGGTTTTTTGGTGTGTCTTTTAGCTTGCAGGAGGCATTCAAAGGTTTGATTTAAACGAAGCACTCTTTGTGTTCATTTTCTGTTTGTACTTCGTTTCTGGGGGGGAGGGAAGAAGAAAAAAAACCCTGGACCTGTTTGTAGGGTAAATTGTAGTAGGTGTAGAGAAGCTCATGCTTTGGGAAGCTGTGCCTGAAAGCATCCAGGCAGGTCAAAGCAAGGTCACTCCACATGTACCAGGAAATGATGCAAAACTAATCCAGATTTGCTGTTGGAAGGATCTGTTTACATAAGTATTTAAAAACAGATTAGGGCTAACCTGACACTAGATTACTGGGAGTAGTGTAAACACGGCTGAAAGGCATAAACAGAGCTTTGCCTTTTGTGCTCCAGAAGAGAGAATCTGTCACCAGTAACAAGTTGCCCGGCTTAGGTGATGTATATGGTTCTCACAGGCTGAACAGATTACCTGAGGTACCTCTAAATGGGACTTTGTCTAGGGCTCGATCTCTTAGATCATATAATTGTATGGTAATTTTTTTAATGGAGAATTGAGGGACTTGTTTGTAGTCCTTGTTCTCCTGTAATCTAATAGCATGCAGAAAGGTTTTGGTAGTTCTCTGACATATCAGGAGGAAATGGTGCTTCAAAGTACAGGTTTGGAGGTTTGTGTTTTGGAAAAACAAACAGACGAAGCATCCATACACCTTCTGCATTGGAACTTGTAGAAGGAAAAAGCACCCCTGCAAGGAAGGCTGTGTCTTTCAGGGCTTGCTTTGCTGTCTGAAATGCAGGCTCAGGTGCTTGGTTACTTCTGGTCTCAGATAAAGAAATCCAGTGCGTTTTCGGTGATGTATTTTGCAGCACAACCTTAACATGCAGCCGCGCTGCCTGTTTGGTCTTTGGTCTTCATGACAGTGAGGGCTTTTGCACTGACCTCTTGCTAGCCCTCAGGGCAGCCCAGGGCTTTGCAAGACCTACTGGATGTTGTGATCTTACCACCCCATAGACATGGCATCAAGCAAGGGGGATCTCAGGCATTGCAATAATACGGCTCAGTTATGATGAGATGGGTGACACAAACACTGCTGTACATCTAAGGTTTGGATGAACTGTTTCTATGAGGACTTTCTTGCCAAACGTTTTAAGGGGAGATAATGTTCTGGTTGGGTAACCACTGTTTGCTAGTGTGCTGGTGCCTGAGCTGCCACCATTTAGAGGCAGCAAAGGCAGTTTAGAGTGACCTGTCTCCTTTGGCTCCTCCAGGGAAGAAAAAGAGCTCTGGATACGTGCGAAATATGAGCAGAAGCTCTTCCTTGCCCCACTGCAGTGCCTGGAGCTTTCTCTGGGCCAGCATCTCCTGAGGGCTACAGCCGAGGAGGACTTGCGGACAGTCATCCTGCTCCTGGCCCATGGGACTCGGGAAGAGGTGAACGAGACCTGTGGAGATGGTGATGGGCGCACTGCCCTGCACTTGGCTTGCAGGAAAGGAAATGTGGTGTTAGTGCAGCTCTTGATTTGGGTAAGTACTTGGTGTCCAGGGGAGGGGGCTGGCCCGGTTGGTTTTTGCTTGGCCATGTCCCTCAGCAGGACCTAAAGCTTTAACCTGCCAGAGGGGAGATTGAGATGAGCTCTTGGGTAGAAGTTCTTCCCTGTGAGGGTGCTGAGGCGCTGGCACAGGGTGCCCAGAGAAGCTGTGGCTGCCTCATCCCTGGCAGTGTTCAAGGCCAGGTTGGACACAGGGGCTTGGAGCAACCTGCTCTAGTGGAAGGTGTCCCTGCCTGTGGCAGGGAGTGGAACTGGATGAGCTTTAAGGTCCCTTCCAACCATTCTTTGATTCTGTCTGTCCTGAATCCACTCCCTCTGTTTTAATGCTGTCTTGGCAACACCACCTCTCTTCTTTCTGTAGTATGGTGTCGACGTGATGGCACGCGATGCCCATGGAAACACAGCATTGGCCTATGCCCGGCAGGCCTCCAGCCAGGAGTGCATTGACGTTCTCCTCCAGTACGGCTGCCCCGACGAGCGCTTCGTCCTCATGGCCACTCCAAACTTGGCCAGGAAGAACAATAACCGGAACAACAGCAGCGGGAGGATGCCCACCATCATCTGAGGAGGAGCTCACTCGTGTATTCGCTGACCTGAATTACATCCGCAGCCTCATATTCCTCCATCCCCATCACAGCTCTGCTCTGTGAGTCTGGTAACTCTCCTTTCCCCTTTTCCTTTTGGTACATCCCTGTCCCATCCGGAAACAGTGAGGGGATGAGAAGGAGCAAAAGGGGCTGCAGAGAAAGCAGTTGTTTCAGTGGCAGCTCTCCAACGATGGAAACAAGCAGGCGAGTGCATGTGGGTTGAGCAGGACACGCTGCGCGTGGCACCGGGACCATGGGAGAGCGGTCGTCCGCGGGGGGGGAACCAGGCTCCCCAAGCGTGGAGGGAAGGGGCGGAGGGAGAGGCAAGCGAGAGGAGAAGGAAGGAGAGATGGTGACTTTCTGTAACTGACAGTTAAGCACATCAGTACATTTCACCTCTACCAAACGCGACGCCTGGATTTCATTCTCTTCTCTGAAGAGCTTGACGGCATAAATCAGAAGCAAGCACAGAGTTTGTCAGGTTTGAAGCTCCTATGATGGTATGTGTCAAATCAGTTGTAGCTAATCTGTCCGGGGAGAATACTGGCTTCATTACACTTGTATAGTTGAGTTCTTCCAGCATTACCGCTGTTTAATAGAACATGATTAGTCATCACGGAGAAAAAAGCATATTAGCTGAGGAGGTAGTTACATGGCACGCTTCGGTGATTGCTTGGATGTGATTGCAATATTCTTAGAAGCATCATATTATCTCAGACATGTTCTTTCAAGCCCTTGGAGCCCTCCTTTCTAAATTCACTGTCATAATTTAGTATCTGTTTAATTTTTCAGTCCAAAGAGAGGAAATGAGTTGCTGAGTGTTATTTGACTGCAGTCTCCTCGGTGTAAAAACAAAATGGAAAAAATAAATAAGAGTAACTCTGAAACACAAAAAGGAATAATGAACACCGCTAAGGAAAAACATTGCAAGTACGTTTAGTGAAATTAATACATGCATTAAAGGCTAATATTTTTTCAGCCAGCAGAAATAGGTTCTGTCATTTTGCCAAGGTAAATGTGTTGAGTTTTTGGTCACTCCTGTGATGCATTGCCTAACTTATACAGATTTTTGTATTGTGTCTCTAGATGATATGTATGTAAAATCTATTTGAATAAAAAAAAATAATATGCATTGATTATTTTTTTGTTGTTGTACAGAAAATGGCATCTCTGTTAATTTATAAACTGTAACTGAAGTGAGCTAAATAATGTGCAACTAGTTAGGGTCTGTGCATTGCAGATCATTGTACATTGACAATATTCCCAGCAGTGAACTCTTGTTTCCATCGCCAGCCTTTGAGGAACGTATCAGGAGGAGATGATGGTGCTTTTGGCATGAAAATAAAGGTGTGTGAGACCTTTTAGAAAGGAAAAAGAGGCTGTTCCTCAGCGCTGTAAGTGTATTTTACTCCCAAAGTCACAAAGCTTTCACAAGCCAAGACAAAAAGCCCAAGCCTGGCTGTGGGAAGATCAGATTTGATTAAGTTCAGAATTGATAGCCTTCACCGCAGCGGGCAGGGCATGGCTGCGCTTGACTCCCAACTTGGCTGCTTGCTGGAAGAAAAATGGCTTGTGAAAGTAGCCTGGACAGTTCATTTGAATTCCAAGTTTTAATATTTGATTCGATGATTTTGGTGTTCCCGGGAAGATCCCAGCTTCTCCCGTGTTCAACCAAGTAGGATTCTGGCACGGGGAAGTACGGGGTTTGGCAGGCAGGAAAGTGATTTCTTTTTAAGTGGCATATGGCAGTGTGAAGATGGGGGAAGGGACTATCACAGGGAAAGTTGAAAACTCAACTGAATTCAATGGCAAAGGAGCAATTATGTGAAGGCAGTGAGGTGCACACAGCATAGTAATTTGCAAATCTACCTGCTCATATATATTTCCCAAGCCTTCAGTGGTTCTCTTCCTTGGGGCTCTGGATTTCATTTAGCATACAAATGGGAGGAGCGTAGCAATTGCTAAATAAACTGGATGTGGACAAAATGTGAAGGAAAAAAATAGTCATCTGGTTATCTTAAGGGGGGAGGGGAATAGAAAATTAATGATTTGATGTAAAATCATCAAGTTGTGGAAGAAAAGTGAGCCTCAAAGTGGAAGCATGAGAATATTGACCAGCGTTTCCTCTTTGATGGTGTTCTCATGTTGTACTTTGTTTCTGTATAGACCTTTGACTGTTGGGGAGGGGAGGAATCTTTCTTCAACCCCCATGGGCTGGCTGCAGCGGAGTAAGGTTTCAGCTGATTCTCTTCATACTGGGGTAATTTTAATTGTTTTTAAATCGAGGAAAGGTGTCTAATTGCAGTTTCTCCATCATTCCCAGGCAGCTCCCTGATCTTTGGTACTTAGGGGTGGTCCTTGAGCGACAAGACAACCCACATAACATGCAGCTAGCTGGAGGGGATGCCGTGAAGCCCTCTGTGTCTTGGTGCTCATGAGCTTTACACCCCTGTGGGGGGAGCACAGGATTCAGGGGGGGATCCTGAGCTTTACATCCTTGTGGGGGGATTCAGGAATCACGGCTCGTGGTCCCTGAGGTGCTATAGCTGCCTGCTGTTCCCCTGGGAGCATGAAGGGCATTTGTATCCAAAACCCAAGTCCAATGTTTCAAATACATTGCAGGCAGATTGGTTAAGTTCTCGATGCACGTTCCGTTTCGGAGGTGGTTTTTTCCTAATTGAAAATATTTTCTGTACATAATGTAATTCTCTCCCTGGGCCACGTTCCTCTTGTAAAGCAGAGAGTGATGTTTGAGGAACAGGGGCAGCCAGGCTGTCATGCAGATTGCAAGTAGAAGAATTATACGCTCCTTTCATAAAAGATTTTCTGAAGGCAAATCTTGAAAAAACACAGAATATTTTTAGGAGACAGAATTCCACTGTCTTATAGGAGAAATTAATACACCCAGGCTAGCCAGCTAATCACCTCTTATGTTAATCAATCAGTAACACAGTTGCTTTTAGCCTAAACATAGTTTTCCCGTGGAGGTGTAAGCATTGGCAGTAACTATGTCGAAGCAGCGTAGGCTGTGTGATGGCTTGCCCAAATGTGTTGGGGGTCTGCGGGGAGGATACCCAGTCATAACCCCTTTGAAAGATGGGAGATGACCCAGCACCATCTCTCTGAGACACTACAGCTGGTGATGCTCCAGCCTCAGGAGAACAGACCAAGGATCTGTGCCTCGTGGGCTGTTGGCTGCAGAATCCCCTGTTCAAATGGGTTTGGTTGGATGGCTGGGAGAAGCTGTGTGGCACCTTCTGATGGTGGGACAGGCCACCAGCATATGCTCCATCCCCTGCTTGCATGGTAAAGGAGGAGGAACACCTTCCCACCACAGCTGAGAGCGAGGATGGAGGAAGTTTCCGTGGCTGGGGTCCGGAAGGTGTCTTGGCTTTGTGAGCCAAGGTCTCTGGGCTTCGTGTGCTTTTCAGGGGATGCGTTTGCACTTTGCAAAGAGTATTCTTGAAGCCGTCCAGGTGCGGAAACAGGGAATAGAAAGCGACACCTCGAGCACTGGCAGGAATCGTTCCCATTGCTTCCACTCTGTTAACCTGTCCCATTTCTGTTCTTCGTCTCATGTTTAGCCCCTCTCATTGCTTTTATGGAACCCACTTGCCAGGCTGGTTATGCCCTTTGAGCATGTTATGAGCAAATTAAAACCAAATTGAGATCCAGTCAGTAAGAAATCCCAGCAGAAACATGTTAGCTAAAGCTGTTTTCTGCAGAAATGGAGTCTGTGGCTGTGGTTTTCATTGCGTCACCCATTTAACCCTTTGCATCATCCCAGATACCTTTAAATCCCCTTTCCTCTGCACTTTATCCAGACGACTAAAACACTAGAAGCAAGCCAGCCGTTGCTAGTAACATCAGCACTTTCCTTCTGTTTATTTTAAGCTAATTGCTGTTGAACAGTGGAGATGGGGTTGGATGTGTCATATCCAGTATCTGAACCTTGATATTCCCAGATTTGAGGAGGGTTTACTTCTCCTTGCTATTTATGAAAAAGTAAGATTGAACCTTGGGGAATATTCAGGGTCTTTCCAGTGCATATAGTTGGCCAAGGGCTTCGGTTACCAGATTTCTGATACAGAAGGCAGAAGAAAAGCTCTTTTTGGAGAAACTTGGTATATTCTGAGCTAGGTGCTGCTCAGAAAGCCAGGTGAGCTCCCGGAAGGTAAAAAGGATTTTTAAGCATTTGGGCCTAGTGTATAATAACGGTGTGAACATTACTATTGTTTGATTTGCTGTCTTTTCTCCATTCCCTTAAATTATGTGTGTTAGGGCAAAAAAGCTTTAGCTGCACTTGGAGATTTCCCCTGGCCAGAGGAAGCTGAGTAGCATAGGGAGAGGAGTAGAGGTGAGAATGGAGATGTGAGCTTAGACACTGTAATGTAGTATATAATTAGGTTATCTGGGGTTTGGATAGCTTCATGGTTTATATTTGTATGGAGATAAGGAAAAAATGAAGTAATTTGTAGTTTCTAGTAGAAAGTAGTAATAGTGGAGACAAGCACAGATTTCACAAGGGGGTCCCGAAGGGGCCCTTTCCAAACGTCTCGGGGAGCCACGTTTGCACCTTAGCAGGGAACAAATGGTTGTTGTTGCTGGAGGGACTCAAGGCAAAGGAGGACGGCACTGGGGACCAAGTCTGGGGCAGCCTGGCCAGGTAGGAGACAACTTGCCCATCTGTATCTCATCATCAGGCATCTTCGTTTCCCCTCCGGTGGATGCTCCAGCAGTCTGTACGTGGGGTCTCTGGCTGTTAGTCTCAGGTCCTCAACAACATCTCCTTCCATTCTTGGTGATTTGTGGGTGAAATGTATTGCATAGAAAACCGTTTTGGGATATTGTTGTGTTTCTGCGTAGCAGAAGAAAACCTCACTCCAGATTAAAGTTCTTTTCAAGGTAGATATACCCTAAATTAACCCAAATGAAAAGGTTTTGCAATGAGTTTTGAATTCATTAAGTTCTAAGCTACAAAAAGAAGGTCGGTTTCAATGGTTTTATTAGAAAATCATCTCCTGTTTGAAAGAAATGTAGAGGTAATGGAGCAAAATATCCAAAGCTGTAGGTAGGTAGCTTTGTTGTATTAGGGTGTTCTAGGTTTGGTTTTGTTGCTTAGCATTGGCCAGTTTTTAAAGTACATGTTGGGTGATCTCATCCCATAACAGTTGACTGAATCTGTCTCATGTTTTTAAAGGGAGGTTCGAAGGGGTTTGGCCAAGGTTTTCAGGAGCTGTGAATAGTTCCCGTGTTGAGAGGAGATTGCATGATCTCTGAAAACAAAAGGTTGGTTTGGGGGTGGGGGGGAAGGGAGTTTAGAGCCATTGAAGCCCCACATCACTAAGCATGCTTCTGGTCATCTTGGCCACTGTGTTTCATTTCAGGGTGCCAGCCATATGTGTGTGAATTGACTCCCATTGTTTACTACCAGTCCCTGAATGTTTGGGGGGGCAGATTTTGCTTGTGGGCAGATAAAAATGTCTTTGTGCATTTCAGCATTTTAGCCTCTTCATGTCTCTATGTCTGCGTGTCTCCCAAATCCCTGTGGCATACTCAAGCGGTAGCGGTCAGTTCTGGTGGCAGGCAGAGCTTCAGCTTTCTCTTGTCCATGAACTTTCTGGATGTGTGTTTAGCTTCCAGTACTAAGGATTGACTGTTCTGCAGTGCTTCAGAGCTAGTAACTTTTACCTGTGTGTTATGTACAAAATGTGAAGGGGGGGCGGGTGGGAATGCTTACAGAGGTCTCATGGCATGCGTTTGGGATGACCATGTTGCTTGTTGGCAGTGAATGCGCCATCAGGTCTTTTGTGTGTGCCCCGTTTCCCAGAACTGATTGGTGGGGTTTTTGTTTCTGAGAACTGAAGTAACTGAAAACACTTCCCTGGTCCTCTCAAATGGCAAGGTACAGGGAGTACAACCCCTCCAAGCAGACAACTTGATAGCGTCTGACCTGTGCTGAAGGCAAACCCCAAGCTCATGCAGGACCATGGAAAGTGGGTTGGTGCTTAAGGTGAGTTGTTATTTGCAACTAGTTCCCAGATGTGGGGATTGAGTTGAGTTGAATTGGTGGATGAAGTGCAGTCTGGTTTGAGTCCTAAGGTAAAGGCAGTGGTGTATCACATGGAGGCCACTAACTGCACATGCTTTGCGTTCAGTGTGCTTATGTGTGCTTATGTATACTGCTGTGAGCAAGCGTGGAAAGTGCATGTTTACACATGAATTGAAACCAATAGCTAGAGCCAGGTTTTCAGTTAGATCTTTCTAAACGATCCCAAGTTGCCCAGCTAAAGACCTGCCATTCCCAAGAGCATAGAAGGCAGGCATGGGATGGGGGACCCCTGCTAGAGGGATGGAGAGATGCAGGAATACGAGGTACAGGCTCACTGAGATGTTTGTGAGCCATCAGACCCTCGGGGCTCCACAGATACCTAAGAGGTTTTCCAAAACATCCAATACCTTCAGGCAGCACTCAACTTGAGGAAACCATTAACTTGGCCACCAAGTGTGCTAAGGCTTTGTGTGAACCAGGTAGTCCAGGAAAACTTACTTAAGCAAGTACTCACACCATTTCTACTGTTGCTTTTGGTTTATAGTCCTCATCAGGGGAAACGAACGGGGGGCGAGGGCAAGTCTGGCAGGGCGAGAAGGATGTTTGCTGTAGCTGGGCAAGGTATAGTAGGAAACATGGAGGATCTTTTGTTTCCCCTTCTTGCGCCTGTGGCAAAAGAATTCCTTTGGCATGCTGTTGGAAACCCCGCCAAGTGTTTTTTCCACTATATCCAGAGATTCAGCTGGATTGTCCATTGAATCTACTCAGCTCATTTTGCCAATCTATGGGGAAAATAGGACTTACCCGTCCTCTGAAAGCACAGCCCTTTGCTCCATGGAAATACCAAGCTTCCAGGAGACTGCATGCATTCAGTCCAGCTCTCTCTTACTATTTCAGCATCAAGAGCATCTTTCTTTCTCTTGCGCAGGTGGGTGCACAAACTGAAGAGGTGTTTGGGAGGGGAGTGTCTTTTAGAACACCAGGGGCTTGTTTTGTGTAGCTCATTTTGTGTTGCTTTTGGACTGTGGTTTGGAATTGCCGCGGGCCTGATTCTGCAGCTCCCGCTGCCTTAAACCTCTCGACTTCAGCAGGGTTGGAGTCTATATTTGAGTTGGGCCCCTGGTTTCAGCAAGGTTGTGATTTGAGGTTCAAAGGTTGTGATTTGAGGTTCAGTCTAGCCTTTATTTTAGGAAGTGCCGTTGGCACCACTTGGGAAGCGGATGCATACACTGGCTTCTTTTCCTTTCTTCCTTAACACCCTGTGACTGCCTGCAAAGGCCAGATTTTTGGTTCAGCCGCGTTTAGCCCCCAAGTCTTTCAGTTGTTCTGCTTTGTGATGTTTGTCTTTCTGGTTGGGATGGGGAGAAAGGGAGCCCAGGCAAGTAGGAACACCTCTGCTTGGGGTAGAGGCACAAGATACCTAGCACATGGCAGGCTTTATAGCGAGTTTTTGAGTTTGTTTGGGGTTGTTTTTTCTGTTCCTGTAAATAGTAATGTACAAATGATGACAAGACAGTGTGGAAATGATTAAAAATAAGAAAAAAAATAAAGTCTTTTGTTGTTGGTTTTTATATTACCTCATTCAGCAAGTTTGTTTTACAATGACTCAACGATGCTTTATTTATATTGTTTGTACTGTAATTAAACTGATTGACAAACATTTCACTTTGCTTGTTGTTTCATATGGGTTTGGTTTGATTCGGTATGCCAGTTTGTATTATGTTCCCCTTTCCTCTCTCTCTCTCCGCGTTGGGGTTTTTGTGTCAGCTGTACAGTATTCTAAATAATTAAAAAAATAATAATAATAATTAAAAAAAAAAAAAGGAAAAAAAGCTGTAAAGTACCGCAGAGAGAGGCTGCTCTATTGTATAGGTCTCTTTCTAATAAAGACAAGAAAACTTGTTCGTCACAGCTTGCTTCTTTGCTTGAGTCTTCATTGCCGTGTTATTGAGATACACCTGCCTTGGCCCCACTTTCTTCTCCTATTAACGATGAGATACTGTCACTCTTTGCCAGTAATAAAGATGAAGTATTATCTGAGACCTGGATGTCAGAAGAGCTGGTAATGGTGCAAATTGATAAATTAAAAAGCAATAAGTCAACCGGGCTGTAATGGTGTATATCTAAGAGTTCTGAAAGTGCTGATGAACTGAATGACAGATCTCCCAGCCAAAAAAATAGGTGAGCTTTCATTAAAAACAGCTATTCTCTCTGAGGAAGAGAGAGTAGTAAACGTTGCACCTCAGCTTTAAGAGTCTCTGGAGGAGATCCAAGGAATTAGGGCACTAACGGTTACATCTGTATCTGCTAAATTGGTTGAAATGATCATTTAAAATAAGAATAATAAAACATCTTTAAGGTCATGGTATGGTCTGGTCTAATCACTTCTTTGAAGGGAAATCAGGGCGCTCTATTAGGCTTCTCTGAACAAGTCGTTTAACGCCCTGAACAATGGGCAACTGATTGACACATTCATTTACCTTGTTAAAGGTCTTGGCCTGAGTACACCATGAGAAGACATCAGGAATCTAAGTAGGCCCAAGGAGAAGACAAAATACTGCCTTGATGCGGGAAGCTGGGAGACGGGATGGAGAGGGAAAACAAGAGGTGACGAGTGTTCACCTGAGTGGACCAGCCACATGCTGGAAGGGTCCCTGCCAGGACCAGTGTGTTTCAATGGGTCGGTGATTCACTTGGTGGTATCAGTGGCTGCAGAAAAGCTGCATAAGGCCATGGGAGCTGTGTGGTACCAAGACAGGTACATAGAGAATAACTAAATGTGCATTAATGGGGGAAAGGGAGATTACTTAAACAAACATGCTCTGAGGTAAAGAAATGTAAGATTTTAAGATCCACAATGGAGCGAGACAACCAGTGCTATGGTTTGGCCATCTATGCTTGTCCCACCTTATCAAAGACACAGGGAAATTAGGGATGTTCAGGAATTAGTAGAGCTATGAATAAAAAAATGAGGAATATCCCTCAACAAACAAAAGACACAAAGAGGGGGATCTGATAACCATAGACAACCAGGGGAGAAGCAGCAGATCGGAGATAGCTCTTTTTCTGGTCTTGCAAGCGACACAGTGCATGGGCTGTTACCAAAGGGCAGCATAGTCAAAACTGGTGCCAGGGTACATGGCATGTCCAATGCGCCACGGGGTCAGAGACCTCACCGCAGCAGGGTTTTGCTCAAGAGAAGACCTGGGCAGGGTTGGAAAGGTGAACTGGCATCTTCATGGGCCAAGCGGGACTGCCCACACTGTGGGATTGGGGTTTGGGGGGTTTTATCCTTTACGTTTGCTTGTGCCTTGGTGTAAATTCGTTCATTCTTCAGGCTACTGCCCATCTCCCACCAGCAGAGAGCCCTCAGTTCTGTCCTGCCTGAGGAGGATTTGTTTGTAGCTTGGGGGAGATTTTCTGTCTCCTTTTCTGGCCTTCAGTTCTCCAAGTGCTCTAGGCAGGCTGTAGCAGCATTGTGGGGGATGAGAACCTACAGGATTGCTTGTGGGTGTTATCTCTTGTTCATTTTGGGGGGGTCTACAGCACTGTTTTGTCATACAGCAGCTGTACACCTTTGCTCTTGCAAGGCTTTCTCACCGTGTTTAACCCCATCGCACATCAACCCAGCACCGAAGCAGGAGGTGGGTGCTTTGTGTTCTTCCCTTCTGGATTTGAAATAGGAACTGTGAATATGGGAGAACTTGTTTCGGACTCCCCCTGGGTGTAAAGCCAAGAACCATCTGTCCCTCCCCTCCTTTGCTCTGTTAAAGGGGTATGGGTTTTGATTGCATGATGGGCATGGCTAGCTGCTCTCTCTAACAACCCTCCTAAGATCTGGCTTCTCCTGGAAGATCCTGGTGCCAGGGATGGTGGAGCACATTTAAGGATGTCTTTCATTCCCACATTTCTCACCTACCCCAAGCCCACCCCTCTGTACCCCTGAAACGCTCTCAGCTGGTGGCATTCACAGATGCCGAGGAAGAAAAGACAGTATCCTCCTGCAAAGGAACAGCGGTCAGGAAAAGTTTTTGAAGGAAAGCTGTTGATTCCCATCATGGGAGTGGGGGGAAACCCCTTTTTTTCTTTTTTCCCTTTTTTTTTTTTATTATTAAAAAGCAATTCCTGTAAAGACCAGACTGTTGCTCTGCCATAAGGCCTTGCTGAGCATTTCCACCCTTGCCTGCAAAAAATTAGCTTTGATGGATGCTGGGAGCACCAGCTCAGCAAACCTGCTCCAGAGCCCAGAAGACACTTGCTCCATAGGTACTGCCTGCTTTTAGCCCTCAGCCAGAATATTCCCTCATCAGATTTACTGTTTCTTATTTGTTCTTTAACACCCTGACTACGAAAAGCCCAGCAGAAACCCAGGCCGGGGAGCAGAATGTCCCGCACAAAGCCCTTCTGAGCCCAGCATCACTTGCATTTGAGCTCATCCTTTTGCCCTTTTTACTCTGTTTCTGTGGTGGCTCTGGGGCAGGGAAAGCAGGCCATGTGGTTTTTCCCTGGTGAAGTATTCCATATAGCATCCCACCTGAGCGATGCCCCAAACCATTGGAGAACCATAGAATCATTTAGATTGGAAAAGACCTTTAAGATCATCAAGTCCTACCATAAAGAGAGAGCACTGGCTGCGAGAGGGGAGCATGGCTGGTTCCTCCTGGTGAAACCACTAAATGTGCAGTAGGAAAACCACAAAACTGACGCCAGGCAGTCGTTTATCTCACCTCATGTTCAGTAAAACCCTTAATTGGCCAATAAATGCAGCCACAATAACCATGCTCAACGCGCAGCACCACTGCCAGCAATTAGCACGTATGTATTTGCATTCTGCCCCTGCTGATCTCCGCTCCCCGACTTCCAGGTTGATTTTAAGCCAGGGAGGCTCCCTGCATTTGCCAATGAGGGAATGGGAAGAGCTAAAGCAGCAGGAGCAACAAGGTGATGCTATGCCATGGGGCAGGAGGGATGAAGGATTGCAGAGCGGCAAAACCACCCAGCAGGGCTTTCCCGTTGCTCAGGGGATTAATGCTGGGCTCTTAGGGAACTTAACGTGCCTTGGGTTTACTCAAGCCTTTTAAGAAATGATTCAGCATTGCTGCCAACACTGAGCACTGCTTGTTGCTCAGGTGTAGAGAATCTCCTGATCACCTTTTGCAGTAGAAAATGATCATTTATTGTCATTTTGCTGCAGGATCAAACAATTCATACCATTTTGGAGGATTAGCACACACCACAGGCCAGGTCTTTCCATCTAATGAAGCAAAGGCTGGGATCCCAAGCAGTCTTGAGTTGCCAGAGCCAGAGGGAGAGACGAGGTAGAGAGAAAAGCAAATGCCTGATACCCATTGGCAGCTGCCAAGATGGGGAGTCTGCAGCTGGAGGAAGCAAGGGGGTCCCTGAATGCCAAAACACCTCATCCTGCAATGATGACAGCAACAATGGGCACGTGTCTTGAAACCCTACCTCTGCTTTGGGCCCTAAAGGCACCTCCTTTGCAGGCAAGAAGGAACCACTGAGAGCCCTTGGCTTCTGTGCTGGGATGAAGATGCCCATCAGCATTTCGGTCTGGGTCCCCAAGTGCTGTCTGGGTGCAGAAGGGAAAAGCTAGGAGCCAGAGGGAGGTGTCAGAGCTGCACATTGCTGTGGGAAAGGGATGGGAAGTAGCCCCCACCAAAGTCCTATGTTTACCCTTCCCAATAGGCTGTCGTTGGGGGCATTCTGGACTGGAACGGGACTGTGGTGACTGAAACAGAACAGGGCAATCCCCCTCAGCATCATCGGGGCACACTGAAGGCTGCCAGGAATAATCCCAGATGGAAAAGCATCTCCAATTGCTGCTGAGGAAAGCAGATTTCGGTACCACCTTCCTTCCCACCCCCAGCACTCTTCCCTCCTCCTCCTCCCCACCAGAGATGCAGCATCTACAGCTCCCGCTCTGCAGATCCAACTGGTAATGGCCGGGCTGATTGACTGCAGATTTCCCTGTAACTGAGCTTAATTAGCAAGCTAATCAGGTCTGGAGATGGTTCCAATTTATTTAGTGGCTGATGGCTGCCACTAATCGGCCTGGCCAGTTAATACTGGCAGCGCTGAGGTTTGTGCCAGGTGAACAAATACATCAGGATTTCACCCTTTCCAGCACTCGGAGCTGGCAATATTTGCCCAGTGAGTGCCTGAGCTCGGATGCAGGCAGAGTGGTACCCGCAGCATCCCCTCCCTGCGGGGTGAGGGCTGGTCCAAGCACCATGCCCAGCTCAGACCAGCTCTGGTCACCTACAGGAAGATGCCTGCAGGCAAGAAAAGGGGCATGTTCTGCCCTTCACATGCTGCACTGTAACAGAGCACCCAAAATAGTCCTTGCGGCCTGGACAAGGCGTCCAAAGGCAGTGTCGTCTGTGGGCCATCTCTTTTGAAGCCTCTTATAAGTTGCGCTTCTCAGTTCCCTCCAGCTGCACAAAGGTGGTATGAAGGAGAATTTAATTCTGCTTCAAACAAAAAAAAAAACAAAACAAAACAACAAAAACCCAAAAGGGGGAAAATTTTCTGGATTTTTCTTTTCTCCTGGAATTACCAGGAAAGTAACATTGGTGTTCCCTGGGTTTGCTGGAGCATCTTTGGCATTATGCTGGATGTCTCTCCAGCACACTGGTTCTGTGGCAGAGCCTGCCTCTATCCCAGATGTTGGGGAGCCAGGGAAGCAGAACTTGTTAATTAAAGCATGGTGGAAAGGTCCCTTCCCTTGGCTCCAGAAGTACTGCCATTGTCTGGATGTGGGATGGGGACATGCATCTGGATGGCACCAAGCAAATGGATGAAGGGAATGGGATTTCCTCATGTTCATTCCCTTCCGTAAAGAGGAACCAAAGGGAGGGGAGGCAGCATGAAATGGGAGACATGGCAAAACGGCTGGAGAAGGCACTTACTATGGCAAAACCCCACACTTGGCTAAAGCATCTCTTCCCCAAAGGCATCCAGCCCTGAACTGAAGATGCTGCGGCCTGGAGTTACCCCCCAACCTTGTTACCTGTCTCTGATCTTTAATGGTCCTCCTTATTTTAAGGAAAGAAAAAGAAAAAAGAGGGGAAAAAAAGAAAAGCCTTGCTTCTAATTTGAGCCTGTCTGGCTCGAGCTGCCGTCACCGCTGCTCGCGCTGCCATCCTCCTGGTGATTCAAGAGCCCTTTAGCGCCAGGATTTGCTCCCTGTGCAGGCACTCAGGGACAATAATCTCCTCTCTCTGATAAGCCAGGAGGTGGGTGGGTGTCAGATCATCGAGGGGCTGCAGACCCCCTCCAGCCCCTGGTGAAGAGGGGTGACAACAGCAGTGTGGAAAATCCCAAGTGCCACATGGAGCATCCTTCTCAGCATCCCATTCTGGGGGTTTCAGGTGATGGAGCTGGCCCACGCCAGGCAGGGAGATGGGGAATCATGAGCGGGATGAAGCTAGGAAGTTCCAGCGCAGGCAGTGCTCATGGCACCGGGGGAGCAGAGGCAGGTGGGCGGGTTTCATGGCTGCAGCTCTGAAATCTCTTACTGGAGAGGGCTATTAGAGGGAGTAATTGGGATCACCTTACTTTACAAATGTTACTTTGCAGAATGAGGCAGGAAGACAGATCGATCTCAACTATTATTCATTAAAGAAAGTCCTTTATAAATCCCAAATTAACAATTTCTCTTAGAGAGAGACTTCCCATTACCCTTCTTTTGCGGGAACTTATTGCTGCTTTGGAAATGGGGAAATATAAAAATAATTGGGGAGGGGGAGAAATAGCAGTCGTGGGCTTAGGAGCCAGGCATCTGCTTAAAAAAATACAGATGTGTGTCTTAAAAATGACCATTACCCTAATTCAGAAAAGCAATGTTTTTGATAGATACTATTAGACCAGGGCCATAACGACATTCATAAAAGCCCGAGTGGCTTCTTAGCAATGAGCAGGCTATTTGTAAATGTTCAGTGCTCGACGGCATATCTACAAGTTGTGAGGTTTGCAGAAGGTCTCTGCTGTCATCCATCCTCTCCGTGTGAAAAGGTGAATATGGGTATGGGGAGAAAGCTGCTGTTACTGGTGCCAGTTGGACCAGGTAACTCTTTGCACTCGTCCTTGCGCAGCGTTTTAATTCTTTAGGGTATGTTGCTGCATACTGGGGGAGGTCTTGGCATTGGGGTTAGGGGTTTGGAAGAGGAAGGGAGAACATCAACCCAAATCCTCTTGATGTTTTGGGTGAAAAACACTAAGAAAAAGATGTTGAGGTTTGGGTTTTAAAAGCTTAAAAGCTCTTGGGTGCCATCCAGGGCCTTGAAATGTAGCAGGAGGGTGACCTGGCAATTTTAATGTATGGTTTTGAGGTGGGGGGGGGGGGGTGTATTTCATAGGATACAGTATCCCTGGCTGCTAAATTTGGGGTGATGAGACATGCTCTGAGGCTGCTTCAGGGTTATGTGCAAGAGGGCTTTGGGTAAAGAGATGGTGCCATTGCCCAAAGAAATCGGATGGTTCACAGTGGGTCGAGGTTGCCAGCAAAAAAAGTAGCAATCACTTAGTTTGTATAACTGTGCCCATGGGTTTTGGCTGCTCTGGGAATACCAGCAAGGGCTTTTAGGGCCATGCTCACATTTCCCACATCCTTTCTGTGTTCGGATGTTTTTGCAGCAAGAATAGACCTCTTGAACAAGACTGCAAGCAGAAGGAAACCAGTCAAGATTTCTACTTAAACTCGGGCAGATGTAGCTTTTGTGACCCCAGAGAGTATCAGAATATGTTACCTTAAATAAATAAATAAATAAATAAATAAATAAATAAATAAATAAATAAATAACTGCTAATGCCTGTTTTTGGGAGGCCATTTTGGGGGTATTGGTACCCTTTAGAGTAGCTGGGGGATGCGAGGAGGGAAGAGCTGCAGGCACTTGGCAGCGCATACTCACCATGTGAGCTGCAGCTCCTCACTGTTGGTAACACGCTCCTAGAAAATTATAAATGGGAGTCCCCAGTTTGTCTTTTGCTTTGTTAATTAATAGGATTTGAGCATTAAAAGTGCTCCCTCAGAGTCGGCGATAGGCCCTTTGCCACTCATTCAGGCCCCTTGCCACTCATTCCGTCATCCTGGCAGGTCAGCATAAACACCCCATATTTTACTGCCATTTTCAGATTATTCCCCTGCCTTGTAATGATTTTCCCGGGGGATGGCAGGGGATTAATTCCAGGTGCCCGTTCCTCTGCAGATGGTGGCGTGCCCCAGCACTGAGGCAACACAGAGCATTCCCTGCCAGTGGAGAACGCCACCGATCCAAGGTCCCTTTACCTGCTGAGGAGGAAAACGTTAAGCTGGGTCCACACTGCGCTTCCTCCACTCCTTTTGTAAGTGAAAGGGAGGAAGGACTGGCTCGGTCAGGCTCCGCTCTGGCACGCTCAGCATCGCAGCAAAGGGATGAGGTTGTTTATTCCCAGGGGTTTTCTCCTCGTTGAGTGGATCGTAGGAGGACCAGGAGCCTGCATGCCCCACAGCTTCAGGTTTGCCCTTACCAAAGGGAGGGAGAACTGTTTTGCTTATAGATAAATACTCCCTTCTGCAAGATATATGTATAATTTCCCGCTGGGGCTGGGCATCAGCGCACCTGCAAGACAGGGAAAACACTGTGTTTTCCTTTGGGGCCGAGATGCTGGGAGCTACAGCAGAGGTTTAAAATCCACGTGGCTCCAAAAACCCACAGTAAATCGCCTCCATCCATCCTTCCTCTATCAGGCCTGCTGGGAAGGCAGCCTTCCGCTTCTCCTCTTCCCAGGCTGAGCCCCGGGGAAAGTTGTGCGAGTAAGTTTGCCGAGCTGGAGGGAGGGCGGCACAGATCGATTGGCGAGTTTAATAGGATCAGGTCAGTGTAATCCTGTTTTAGCCATTGTAATTCAGGCAGCCAAGGAGACCTCAAACTATAGGGGAAGGGGCTTTTAAAACCTCAGCGGTCCTGCCACAAAGCCAGAGGCTGGGGCCGGGACAAAAGCGGGAGAGAGGATGAAGTGGCTTGAAATAAATAGATTAAGGCTCTCTATGGGCCAGGCATAGCAGGAGGGAGAAAAGAGCAAGCAAGGGGCGGGCAAGCATCCCGCGGCGACGGGAGGAGGGGGACGGGAAGGGACCTCGCACCCATGAGGGATGCAGGGTGGCTTGGCAGAGCATCAGCATCCCCTCCTGCATCCCCTCCTGCCGTGGGGCAGGCAGTTGGTGCACAGGGTGGGTTTCTGCCTGGATTGGGGGCTGGAGTTTCTCCACCACCACCACCATGTGTGTTTCTGAAGGGTTGGGATAGGCAATCAATTTTTATGATGCAATTTATAATTCATACAGGTTGTCTTCGTACATATGGTGTTGCTTTCTGTGTCAGGGTGCCGGGTGCTTTATGACAGTGACGGTGGGAATTTGCATTGGCGGCCGCTTATCGGCCTCATCGCTCTCCTCTTCGCCGATGAAGATTGATACGGTCCCGTGGAAGCATGTGTAGGGAGGGGGGGGATGATCCTGCAGGACAGAGAGCCCCAAGGCGTGGCTGAATCTTGCAGGGGGTAACGTGCACCCGTTTGGAAATGGGGAAGATGCTCAGTGTTTGGGTAGCGGGTATTCCTGGAGGGTATTCCCAGCAGGGATACAGATTCTCTCACCCCTCCCTCTGGATATTGGGGATGGCCCCACTCTGGGGGATGCTTGGAAGGGAGGCCCCCTCTATCACAGAGGATAACCCTAATGCAGGGGGGTGTTGAGCACCCCCTCCACCCGGGCACAAAGGAGTCCTTGTCGCTGCATGCCCAGGGGCAATAGGGGCAGATAAATGGCACTAAGCTGAGCCTGGCCAGTCCCAGCTGAAATCATTAAACCAATTAAATCAATACAAATAAAAACAAGGCAGAAGCTGCTCCCTCCCTTCCGAGGAACTAGGAGTCGTTGTTCCTCACTCCCTGCTCTGGCATGCACTGACTTCGTCTGGTCTCTGTGGCAGCCCTGGCATACGGTGAGTTTGCTGGGTCGCTGCAGTGAGGGGGTGAGGTGGTGGGGGGGGGGATGTATTTAAGAGCAATGATGTCTTATTTAAGAGGGAGGCAGCACACTCCTTGCTTGGCCTGAGAGGGGTTGTCCCCTCCAGTCACCGCATCCCAGCGCTGCTGAACAGCGGTGGCTTGAAGATTATATGTGTGTATATATATATAAAATATATCTATATAAATGTCTATATTATATGTGTATATAGAAAAGGGGTTTTCCTAAGGTAGGCTGGAGGTGAGGAGCGGGCAGCTTCCCTTCCTCTCCCACTTTGGGCTGCCGCAAAGCGGGCCGGCATTTCTGCTGTGCTCCCTGAGCAGTGCAATTATTTGATCTGCAGATGTAAGAGGAATTTATTGTAACAACAAATATAGTGATGTCAAAACCCAACCTTGGATTAAAGCCGGCAGCCAAAGGGGAAGTGTATTAATTTCAAACAGCATCAGAGGCCAGTGCCTATTAGGACGAGCTATTCTTCAGACCCCCCCATCAGGATTAATCATTGGGAGTTAATTTGAAGCTCAGACAAGTTGCTGTTAATTTAGTGCAGGGAGGACGGGATGGAATAAAAAGCTGAGGTGCTGGCCGGGCCTCCTGGGTCTCATTAATCAGCGAGCTGAGACGGCCTGGCTTGATTACAATTTGCAAAAAAATTCATTAGAGCCCGGGCGATTGACAATTTTTCTCTCTGCCTCTGATCTGACTCATTAGGCAGCCAAATGAAAGCCATGATGATGGTGATGATGACAGCTATCAACCCCCTCGCTTGTTTATCTCCTTCTCCTCCGGCCCCCCGGCCCGGGGGCTCCCCCCTTACAGCCCCGAAGCCCCATTCCTGGGGAAGGGAGGGTGGCAATGGGGGACCCCAGCCCGCGGAGCAAATAACTTTCCTGTGCCTAAGGCAGATGTAGAGGGGAGGGATGCCCCGCGGTGGGGTGAGGTGAGGGGGACACAGGGGTGAGGAGCAGCTGCTCCTCCCTAAAATACAACACCCCACATGCCCCCGTGGGGGGGGGGTACAGCCAGGCTGCCGCCTGCCCGAGCCGGCTCCGGGGTGGCTGCGCTTCCCACGAACATCGCCTTTGCACCAAAAGCAAAGCAAAATACATTGAAATATTTACTAATAGTAAAAGAAAAGCGCGATCCGAAGAGGAGCAGAGCTGGGAAAACCCGGGAGGAAAGGACAGGGGGTGCGGGGGGGTTGCCCCAAGCTTGTCCCGGCTCCCCTCTGCCTCCCGCGCAGAAACGAATCCGAAAATTATCATTATTATTATTATTATTAATATATTTTAAACAAGCCGAAGGAGAAGGGTTTGGTTTCGGGGGAGCGGCTGGTGGGAGAGAGGACCC
This sequence comes from Strigops habroptila, assembly GCF_004027225.2. Taxonomy (NCBI): domain Eukaryota; kingdom Metazoa; phylum Chordata; class Aves; order Psittaciformes; family Psittacidae; genus Strigops; species Strigops habroptila. The sequence goes on from NC_044281.2 coordinate 6,272,558, forward strand.
CCCCTGCTCCAACCCCCCGGAGCCGCCGCCAGTCCCTCCGAACCCGGCGTCGCAAAATAACAATAATAATAATAATAACGATAATAATACTACTAATAAATAAATGATGAAGTGCAAGGGCTGTAACTGATGTGACCACCGCCGATCCTCGGTGTACCCGCTGGAGCCTGCCCTGGCAGCCTCACCGTTACCTCGGGAGAGAAGCGCTCCCTTGATTGCCCCCATCCCTCTAGTTTAATTTCAAGACTCCCCCCCGCACCCCGTTTTCCTCAGGAAATTAATGTTTTTGCACCCCAAATAGCCGCCGCCGCCGCCAATGAACGGTTTCACCGGCACGGGATGCGTAAAACGGGGGAGAAAACGGGATAAAAAGGATGCAAAGGGGGGAAACGGGGGGGCACACGCGGGACCCCCCCCCCCACCACGCCCCGACCCCGTTAAAGGCAGGGGTGACCGCGGGGTAACGCCGGCGGCTGCACCCCCAAAACATGGGGATAGGGGATGCCGGGGGGGAATGTGGGGGGTGCTCCTGCCTCCTCCCAGCGCAACCATCCCCGTTCATTGGCACAAGAAGCTTTTTTGCCTTGTTTTCACACACATATAAGCCCCCAAAAAACAGGAAACTTTTTTCGCCGTCTCCCCCCTCCCCTACAATAAATGTGGCTTCGCTAAAAGAAGGCGAGAGAAGCATCGCTCCGCTCCGGCAGCGCAGGAGGGGGAAAGAAAATCAGCTCCAAGGCAGATCCTGGACAGAACAACCGGGGGATGGAGGGCTTATTTTTTTGTCTCTTTTGTTTCTTTGTCGGTTTTTATTCACAAGACTTAGTTGGCTTTGAAATTTCATAACTTATAAGGAAATAAGCTACATTGAAATAAATTAAACACAATAGAGAAGATCGTGCTATTTTTCTCCCACCCCCCCGCCCTCCCCTCTTTCTCTCTCTTTTAAACATGGCTTAGTAGAATAGGCAAACCAAATCGACAGAAAGCCAGGCAAAAAATAGATTTCAAAACCCGTCCCCCAGTGCCTGCCACTGAGCCCTCGGCCATCAAATCAGACAATAAAAAAGGCATGAAATGAAACTCTGAGTTCTCTTTCGTTTTTGTTCTCTCGTCTTTGTTTGTTTTGGGTTATTTTTACCTTTCGCCCCCGGTAAGAAACATAACCCCCAAAAGGTGGCTAAAGGCGGGTTTCGCTGGGGATGTCGCTGCCGGTGAGGGGGGGGGGGGGGGGGGACGCGCTGCTGGATCTGGCGCTGACACCGTGCCTGTGGTCCCCATCGCGGCCAAGACAGCAACGGGGCAGCGTGATAATAAATATGTGTGCGTCTCTTTCCAGGGTTTGATATTCCTGCTCCGAACCAACGCAGCTCCCAAGCCTCTGCCTTCTCAGACTTTCGCTTGACTGTGTAAGTGGAAAGTTTGGCTTTAAAGTTCGCTCGTGGCGGGGATTTGCAGTGCGGTCGCGTGGGATTTCGCCTCGTTGGTTGTCGTTTGCTTTAGGGGTTGTGTTGTTTTGTGGATTGTTATTTTTCTGCTGCTGCTTCTTTTTTCTTTTTTTTTTCCCTTTATTTTTTTTATTCTTTTTTTCGGGTGGGCTGTTTCAAAACCCCGATTTTTTGGAAACTTTTTCCTCAATAACTTGTGGTTCTGAAGCAGCGTAGGGAGAGATCAGGGTCGGGCTTGTTCCAGCTGCTGATGCTGACTCCTGATCGCAAACCTGCTGACGTGCACCGGGATGGGGACCACGATCTTAGGGTTTCGGGAGGGCTCCCCTGTCTTGGAGTTGGCGTTGCCCGCCTTGACCCGTTTCCATTTAGCCCGTCTGTTCTGGAACCAGATTTTCACCTGCACCTCGCTGAGTTTGAGGGCGTGAGCGATCTGGGACCTCTCCGTCAGGGACAAGTACTTTTTGCAGTGAAACTCCTTCTCCAGCTCCAGCAGCTGCTCGCTGGTGAAGGCTGTCCGCCTCCGCCGGTTTTTGCCCGTGGATGTGGTGTTGGTGGAATTGGGGGGGTTTTGGGGGTTCTCCTCCAGCGCGTTACCAGAGTCCTCTTCCTTGTGAGCCGCCTGGCCGGGGATGTTGTCGTCCGAGCTATAGTCTAGATCGCTGTCCATGGAGAAACTTTCCTCCTTGCCTTTTGCATCCTCTTCTGCTTTGGGGTCCTCCTTCCCCTGGCCCCGGAGAGCCCCGGCTGAAAGCGAAGCAGAGGCCTTTCGTTAGTATTTGGTACCCTCTGTCCCGTGGCCACCGTGCCCCCCGGCCCACAGGTCCATCGATCGCCTGAAAATTTTTTGCTTTGAGTTTCTTTTTTTCGCCTCTTTCGCTTGGATTTATTTGATTTCTATTATTTCAAGCGGCGGGGACCTGAAACCTCCCTTCTCCTCCTCCCTCCTCCTCGGCCTTGCGGCCAGCGGACCCCCGCCGCCAGCCCTGCCTCCCCCCCGGGTGTACCCCGTATCTGGAGCCGCCCCATGCCACGACCCCCTCCCAGCCCGCCCCGCCGGGGGATGCTGCGCGGAGCGGGCGGCGGGACCCCGATCCCCCTCCTCTCCTGCCCCGTCGGTGTCGGCGCTCACTCACCGAGGGAGGCCTGGACGGCGTCGGCGGCGGGGAAGGGCAGGAGGGCTCCGTCCTTCCCCAGGAAGGCTTTGCCATCGTCTCCGCCGCCGTCCGGGGGGATCCCCTCGGCTTTATCGAAGTTCCCCGGGGGTGCGAACTTCCTGGCGGCCTCTTGGTGCTGAGGAGAGGCGGGGAAGGTGCCGGGCAGCGTGGCCATGAGGGTGGAGGTGAGGGCCATGCCCTGGGCCAGGCTGGAGCAGAAACCCGTGGGCAGGCTGGGGAGCTGGTGATGGTGGGGATGCGCGGGGGGCAGCGCCGGCTGGAGGGCGCCCTGCGGTAGCGCCGGGGGCGGCGGGGGGGGCGGCGGTAGCACCACGGGCCGGTAGGGCATGAACATGGGGTAGCCGGTGTAGACGAAGTGGCCGGGGGCGGGCGGCGGGGGGCTGCCGATGAGCGAGTCGATGCTGAAGGCCGTGCTGCTTCCCAGCGGGCGCTGCATCATCATCAGCGAGGGCTGGAAAGCCGCGCTCATGCCGGAGCGGCGGCGGGAGCGACCACCTTCCTTTTCCTCCTCTTCTTCCTCCTCCTCCTCCTCCTCCTCCTCCTGCTTCTGCTGCCGCTCCTCGGAGCCGCGCCGCGCTCACGCGTGGGGCAGCGCCGGGGCAGCGCCGGGGCGGAGCGGGGCCGCCGCCCGCCGCCGCCGCCCGCACATCGGGGCTGGCCCCCGCCCGCCGCCGCCGCGTGCGCCCCCGCGGAGCCCGCCCGCCGCCGCCGCCGCGCCGCTCTGCCCGCCCGCGCTCCCCCGCGCCCATTCACATTTTGCCCGGCTGGGAACACGGCCCGCCCCACGTGGCAGCCGCCGCCGCCTGCTATTGGGCGGGAGGGAGGAGGGGCGGGGCGGAGAGGGGAGGACACGCCCCTAGCACCTCCTCTGCCCCCCCCCCCTCCACACACACCCCCCGGCGCAGCAGCACTGCGGCCGCTGGACGGGGCGGTCCACGCGTGAGCGACCGCGCACCCACCGGGAACCCGCGGTGCCGTGGGGAGCGCAGTGGGGTCCCCCCCGCTCCCCCGAGGCGTGTGACATTCATTCCCATCAGACACACCAATTTGATGCCTCCAAAAGCATTGAAACCCCCCCTTTTTTGACAAAACCCCCTATTTTATTCACGCTTTTCTCTCCCTCTCCCCCCTCCCCTTTTTTTTTTTTCCCTTTAAAAGCCCCCAAATAGGCTCCATGTGGTTCTGGGTAAAGTCAGCCCCTTGGCTTGGCTTTGAAATTGCTTCTGCAATTATGTAAAAGAGCCATTCAGCAACACGGCGGAATTAAAAGCGATGGAGGGCTGCTCCCTTTTCTCCGGCGAGCCTCTCATGTTGGCCGGCTCAAAGCCTTTTCCAACACGACGTCTTTGGCGAGGACAAAAGCTGGAACAAAAAAAAAAAAGGAGGGGGGGCAAGAAAAAAATAAAAGCCCCTAAACTTGTAAATTGAACGTCAAGGGAACTTTACACCATTTCAAAGGCCATAAATAATGATAAAGGGACCAGGCGAAGAGGCAAACCCAGGCAATTAATGGAGGTTCCCAAGCAAAGATCAAGTGGTTTGGAAAATAAAATTAAATGCAAAAAAAAAAAAAAAAAGGAGAAGGGGGAAAAAAAGGCGGGGGGGGGGGGGGGAGTTGGAGTTGGCTGGGGGTGGGATCCCTCCTGCCTTTGGGAAGTTGAAGCCTTCCCGGGACAATGGTGCTGACTGCGCCTCTGGGCTTAGTTTGGGAGGCTTTTGGGCACAAACCGCGACTTCAAGTGGTTTCTGGCTGAGGGGGGCATCCCCCAAAAGCAAGGGGCAGCGGGAGATCTTGCTCCTGCCTGCTTGGGAAGCTCTTAATGGCCCAATGCTCTTTTCTAGCTAATTGGTGCTCGTATTTTTCCAGAGGAGGATGGCAGATGTGAGGCTGGAGGGCTGTGCACCCCATGAGGAAGGTGACACCCCCCCGCAGCCAAGGATAGGGACAGCCACACTCTGTTCCCACATCCCACCCTCAAGGCCCCCCAAACCTCAGGGGGCACATGGGGACAAGGAGAGGGGTGAGGGTGGTTCCTCCAGCATTGGTTGCATGGCCCAAGGGACCCCCCTCTCAAAGCAGCAGTGGCTTTTACCCACCCAAAATGTGCCAGTTGGGGTTTGTCCTGAACGGGGGGGTTGTCACAACCTCCCACCCAGCCCTGAGCAAGTGGCATTTGCAGCTACTCCCCCCCCCCAAACCCATCCACTGCTGATTCCCACCACTGAAGCTTGGTGGCATCCCAAAACAGGGGACTGCCCCCCAGCCCATGCCTCCATATCTGGGTCAGTTTATCCCTCCTCATTTCCAGCCAACATCTGAAACCGTTCTTTTCTTGGCAGAAACAATTAACGAGGGGGTTATTGCTTTTGGCCCTCGGTGCAGTTTCACCAGCTGGTCCTGTGTCTGACTCCCCATTCCTGGCTTAATGCAGCTTTTGGGGTACTAAACCTGCTGGTCACCCGAGGAATGGATTTAGGGATTTCCCCCTCCCCAGTACTGCATTTCTGCTGGAGAAACATTTCTTCCTGGCGATGTGGCGAAGGGGACAGGGTTGGTGGCCGTGGATGCAGCTGCTGCTGGGGATGTGTGTCCACACACACACTTTTGGGGCCCATCTCTGACTTCAAGTGACTGGGAGAAGTTTACTTATACAACTCATTTCCATATGTCCCGGCTCCGTCCTGCGGAGGCCACCATATGTGTGATAGTGCAGTCCTCGGGATTTCTCTCAGCACCGCACTGGCAAGGTTTTGATCTCCCCTGTAGATGTTTCGTAGCCGCACGTGTGATTGTTTCTATCTGGTATTTTTTCCCTTCCGCCTCTTCGCTGTGATCCAGCAGCAGGCATCCTCCGATCACAGGTCCTCTTTTGCCTCCCATTCCTTTCCACATGGTGGATGGAGCCGAGCTAAACCCTCCAGCCCCCCAAATCAGCAGCATCCCCACTCCTTCCAAATCCAACTGGAGCAGGCTGGAAATCCTTGCAGAGAAGCAAAGCTTTCGTTTCAATAGAAAAGCAAGGAGGGGGAAACAAAAATCATCCCTCTTCAGGAAACTGCGTTAGGTTGCGGGAAGGGGAGATAATTAGGCATGGTAATGCGGCAGGGCATGGAAATGTGTACCAACAGCCAGCTCCTGCAGCTGTTTTTATTGTCAGCCCTCTTCAAAATTTGCCCACAAACAAGTGCCTTTGCAAGACGGGAGCATTATTGCAGGCGAGAATGGGCTTTTTGTTCGGCACATAATTAGCTGATTTTTCTCCCGGAGAAAAACGTCGGCGATCTCTTGATTGTGGGAGAAGCAACCGGGGCGTGATTGTGCCTGGGAAGTGTAACAGGCGGGAGGGAGGTGAGGAGCAAGCAGGGGAGCCCCCTTCATGTCCCATGGAGGGACCCCCGCTGCTGCTGGACATGGGAAGAGCCTTTCCCAGCAGGTCTAACTTGATCATATGGTAGAAATCTGCACTTTGGAGGGTCATGCTTGGTTGGGAAGTGGGGGAAGTCCCCTGGCTGGGCCGCCGCATGGGTGCAGACCTGGTCCTGCATGGGCCCAGCTGGAAACATGGCACCAAATACTGCTTGTGGAGGCTCTCACATCACTCAGACTAAGGGCTGCTGAAGAGCAAGTGGCTCCCGGCAGGTTCTTCCCCAAAATAACCTTCCCAGGAAAGGAGCATCAGGTATGTGGAGGCATCTTTGAACCAGACTGTGTCTGTGACTGAGTGAGAGAGGGTGTGCTAGAGAAAATGTCCCCCAAATCAGTGTAGGGAAGGAGGTACAGCTCTTTGGAGAGAAGGGAAACAGGAGAGCCAGGAAGCAAGAGGAAAACCTGGAGGTGCTTGAACCAGGTGTAAGTCTGCGGGGTGGCAGAGGTCAGAGCATCCTTCCACCTGCCTGGGGGCTGGTGGCTGCTTCTGGCCCTTTGGGCGCCTCCAGCCTGTTTGCAGGGAGCTGTGCTGTGGGTTTCCGTGTGGGATACATGGGCTCGTGTCCATCCTCCCAAGCAGTATTTGGGGGTGTATTATTCGGAGCAGGGTCCACTCCACTGCTGGGCCATCGAGGAAGGGTGGGGAGATGAGTGAGCTTTATTTTGCACAGGATGATAAACCAAATGACTTCATCAGAAGCAAAACTCAGGTTGATGGAGACCCCTGCGAGCGCATTCTTGGAAGATCCTCTGCCTTCGCTGGGGACATTTTAATTGCATGGGAAACGTCACCAAAAGCATCTCGCCCCACTGTGCTTTTATGCTTTTAAAGTGACTTTTCTAGGGAGGGGGTTATGCAAGAGGAGAGACCGTAAGCAAAACTCCCCCCCTACCCTCCAGTCAGTGTGTACTTAATGCTGCAGGGATTAGGTGTGAGCGTCGAACGCTAAAATAAGGGGTGCAGCCCAGGCTCTCCATCCTCTGCCTATGTCACCCCTGCTGCAGGGAGGCAGTTTTGTGCGTGGCCGCGGGTTTATCTCAGCGTGTTGGGGCTGCAGGTGCTGGGAGTGAGTGGGATGGGGATGGGGGAAGCAGGATTTGGCCATTGGCAAAGGCTGAGCGTGGAGGGGTGCGACCCACAGCCCCGGGAAAACCTCTCCCGCCTCCCCCTTCGGATTCCAAGCAGGGGAAGGAAAAAAAACCAAAACAAACCAATCCCCCCCCGCCTCCATCATTGGTCGCTTAATCCCATTAACTCCTTCCCGTGTTCCCGTTTGAACTGGGAGCGCGGCCCCGCGGGGAGCTGGGACTGCCCCCCCTCCCCCCCCGTCGCTCCTAAGGGGGGGGTCTCTTCCCCGCAGCTTCCACCCCACGCACGGGAGATGTGCTGCGCGGGTTTGTTGGTTTATTTCTTTTTCACCCTTTTTATTATATTTCTCCCCGTTTGTGGGGTTTCTCTCTTTATTTTTTTGGAACAAACTCGAAGGATTTCGGGATTTTCGCGATAGAAAAAAATAGGCTAAAAGGGTAAAAATAACGCCGTGCAGGGTAAAGAAAAGAAAGACATTTGGCTTTCGTAAGCCCGATTCCTAACCCGAAATTCGTTGGGATAAGGGGAAATAGGCGATTTTTCTATTCATATATTTTCCCCCCCTTTTCAATTGATATGTGTTTAAATAACCCGAGTCCGAATATTTTAAGAACACTAAAGGAGACACTGACCAAACCGCATCGCTACGGAGAGATTCTCTCTAGCGGTGGAAAAGCCACACGCACTCCCAGCCACGGCTTTCCCGGGAAGATCGTGGAGAAATCCGCCAGTTTAAAAAAATCCCGACTAAAAGTCTCAAATATTCCCAGGTCAGAGGGGCACCGTCTCATTAAAACCAGCGCGGTCCTGAAACTGCACTGCAGACATTAAAGTGCAGTATTTTTCAATTAGAGCTGACGAATTCAATCAAAATTCCATAGATTAGGATGAAATGAGGCATGGGTCATTTACAGGGGAATTTAATTGCAGAGCCATTAGACAAATAGTATATTTGCCATTCTCACATTATCCATCATTTTAGACATCAATAGAAGGAACAGCATCTTTACTAATACAGCAGCACTTCCCAATCTCTGCCTGTAAACACTCCCTTTCCCCATAGCTCCTGATTATATCTGATTTCATTTAAAGCCATGGGGGATTATAAATGTTCCTGCAATCAGGTTCATTAGGACTACGAGAGGGAGAAAAAAAAAGAAGGAGAAATCTCATTTCGGATTTGGATTGCTTTGCGGATCACCCGCCTCAGCGCAGCCTGCGCGGTGCCTCGCTCTGCTTCGGAAAATAAAACCATCATAAAATCAAATGCGGTTTCATTACCGGGGCCACCACTTCGGGGCTTGATTACCACCCTGATGAGCCCCTTTTGCAGCCGTAGAGAAGGTTGTGGGGAGCAAGCAATTCCCATCGGGATAACACATACCCCAGCCCCTAAACACCCCACTTCATACCGCAGCCTCCCCGGGGGTTCCGGCTGCGGCTTCGGAGGGAGCCCGGGTCGGGAAGCACCCGACGGGCTGGCAAAGCCTTCTTTTCTAGAGGGGGGTATCCTTAGTTCTCCCCAGCCCCGGCTGTTTAACCAGCAAACAGAGACGTGTGTGCATCAGGGCGGGTAATTCCTATTATTTGGAGCTTATTTTGCAGCCGCTGCCGGCCGGGACCATCGGTGGTTTTATTGCTGCAGGGTGGAAAACCGAGACGGACCAGCCCCGCCACAAGAAAAAGGCGAGGAGCGAAGGTCTCTGACATTTTTTTCCTTAATAGCAGCTTAATATTAACCGCCTTTCATAAAACACGCGCATCCGGATAGACTTACAAAAGAAAAAAAAGCCCAGAAACCCCTTCATTTCACCCAAATGTATGGTGTGTTCGCTGCCTCAGTAATTTAATTGGAATGAAACGTGAAAAATGTGTCATTTTTGGGAAGAATTTATGCATCGCTTCCTGGAAATCTCATTGTCTTAACTAGCAGCCTACTGTGTTCTGTTTAGCAGGCATAATCGCATTTTTATGTGTCTCCGTATTATAAGTTAATGTGACCTCCCGTCTTTAGCTGCTGGAATAAAAAAGGAAAAAGAATAAAAATGATCCATTCCCATAACATCTGCATCAAAACAAGGTGCCGGCAGGAGGAAAAAAAGCCTGACGTGTATATATATATATGTGTGTGTGTATATATACACACATATGTATGTGTATATATACCCGCCCGCTCGTTTGCCCGCCTGCCAAACTTATCACCCCCAGTCGAGCCGCGCTGCCACCGGCAGAATGGCTTAAACCGTGGTGGGGGCAAAAACCCCAAACCTTTAGAATTTATTGAATATTTACTTTTTTCCCCTTTTTTCCCCTTTTTCTCCCTTTCCGATGTTCCTCCCGCTTCGTGCGGAGCCGCCGCAGCCCGCGGTACCGGCCGCCTACCACCCCCGACGGCCGCCGCCGAGCCCAGGGCGCCCCCTGCTGGCCTCGGGGCGCTGCGCAGGCAGCGGGGGGGGGCAGCCCACGCGTGTCCTTCCCTTCCCTTCCCTTCCCTTCCCTTCCCTTCCCTTCCCTTCCCTTCCCTTCCCTTCCCTTCCCTTCCCTTCCCTTCCCTTCCCTTCCCTTCCCTTCCCTTCCCTTCCCTTCCTTTTTCCATCCTTCCCTACACCCCTGCCACCCTTCTGCCCGCGGCGAGGAGCCTTTTCCTCCCGCCCCCCGCCATCCCTCCACCCCTTTGATGTCCATTTTTTATTCCATCGGTAGCTGCAGATGGGGAGCCGAGGTCATGGATTTGGGGGGAGGATGGGGTCGCCTGGTGGGACTCTATCTCCATGCAAACTTGCTCAATACGGATGTAAAACGTGTCATTCTTCTCTACTTGGGGGCCACACTAAAGATGAAAGACTCATTAGAGGCACCAACATTTAGATTAGGCTGGTTCAACCACACAATGACTCAGCCAGAATGTGTTTTCCCTTAATCCCTTTCAATTCTACCCCCACTGAAACAAACCATAAAGTAAAGGAGCCACTGAAGTCGTGAAGCGCCAGGTCTCAAGGTGTCGTGGGGCTTTGCCGTGGGGCATTCTTGTGAGGGACAGGGCTCAGGCACCAAAGATGGGGAAGACAGGGGAACTTGGTGATGCTTGTACACAGCATAAAGAGTGAGGGAAGCTGCAGAAGCAGCAGGTGGAAGCTGGGAAGGGGGGGGAATTTCCTTTCCATCCCCGTTTGGACACTCCCTGCTCCATGGGCACTGGCTCTGGGATGCTGCCAGCATCCTGTGCGCATCGGCTCTGTAACCCACCATAGTGTTGGGTGCTGGTGCACAGTCCAAACGCGCAAAAAGGCTGATTTATTTATGCGTATTCCTATTTAAATAGCGAGTGTAATTAAGCCATGGAACAATTTGGCGGCTGAGCTGCTAGCACAAGGACAGCTGTTCTTCCGAGGGGCATGTGCATGCACTTGCTTTGGTTCAACAGAAATCAATTTGGGGAGCCTGAGGGTCTGGGAAAACAGATCTTTGCTCCTTCTGGTACCTTTTGCCATGTCACGATGCGGAATGAAAGCCCCAACTCCTCTGCTTTGGGTTGCCAGCCTGGGAGCAGCAATGGGCATGGTGGGTATGGGAGGTGCTGGTGCATCCCTTAGACTGCGGGGAGCTGGGAGAAACAGGAGGCTGCGGCACCCCCTCCTCCTTGGCTCCTGTGTGGAGTAACCAGCTCTCTCTTGGTAGATTCTACAGTATAAAAACTGGATTTTTGGGTCTATTTTACAGTCTACAGTAGTGCCACTGGATACTGCATCCTGCTAACAGCTCCCACGCTGCACCTCTGGTCTCAGTTCTGCTTGTGTCACTCACAGGGGAGATTTATCCAAGGGGATTTGATGCCTTTTAGTCATCTGCTGTGGTGCTTGCCTTGGCACACCTGAGGAGCCCAGCTGCTTTGTAGAGAGCCTTTATAATGAGCACTATTCATATCTGCAGCATGCTTGTAACAGCTACTAATCACTTTATTACTCTTTATAATCTATTTAAAGCACAATTAGGGGGAGAAAAAAAGTCTATACAAAGTTACAGCCGAAAGCACCTTTTAGTTACATTATAAATCCCTGAAAAACAACCATCTATCACGGGATGTGCCGCTCCTCCGCTAGGCTGACAGAAATGGATGCGGATGCGCTACACGGAGGGAGGGCTGGATGGTGGACCTCAGTCGACTCCTCTCAGCCCTTCAAAGCACGACTCCTTCAGGCTCCAGCAGCAGGTAATCACGCAGTGGCTTGGGCACAGGCAGCAAAGGGATAAGGCAGTGGCATTTGCTGCCAAACTTGTCCCGAATGGCGGAGCGGCACAAATGCTGCAGGCACCGGACTGTGCCCGCCAGCCGGAAAAGGGACTCGTAGAATAGCTGGTGCTGCTGCAAAGGGGGAGGAGGGAGAGAAAGGAGCATTATTGGGTGTTTTTTGATCCCGATTAAGCCAAATAAGCTAGAGATACTTTTGAGATGCGGATCTAAGGGGAGGAGGTAAGAAACCTGTCGGTGATGTTAAGGGGCTGTTGAGCTGAGGTGGCTCCTGCGAGCAAAATCTGGATGAGGAATTCTCCTGTGGAAGCACACATGGAGAAAGCCAGCCTCGCCACAAGGGCTGTTTGGAAAGGATGCTCTCAGCATCCCTGCAGAAAGCCTTAGAGCTGATGTAGAAGAGACTTGCTTGTTTCTAAGACAGGGAAACAAAGAAGCATCGCTCTGTGCAGCCTCAGCTTTTCCTTAGCTTGGAATAAAAACCCTTTCCCCCATCCCCTAGAACCTGCTGAAGAGCTTTATTTGCACTTCATCAGCCATCCCTCCTTGCAGCCAGCATCATCAAAGACCTGCAGGGGCAAGGCAGCCAGCAGAGATCATTCAGTAGCACACTGGCCGGACCTGTTGCACATCTGGGGACAAGCTTTTTAAACCAGAATATGTGGTGTGGGTGCCTGAGCAGTGGCCTGGATCCAGGGTCACTTCCAGATGCTGGAGTTGTATTTTATTGCAGGGCAGGGGGAGTTGGTGTTGACGGAGCTAAAGGGATGCAAAGCTCCCGAGATGAATGAGGTGTGTGGTGGTGCTCTGAGGACTATTCCTTTATTTTTCTTCCCTACCCAAGTGAAGTTTGGGTGGGGAAAACACCTCTTGGGAGGTAAAACCCCTCCTCAGGGCTCTGCTGTCCCTGCCAAGCCACCAGCTCTGCCTCACCTGAAGCACCTCCTCCGGCACAGCCTCAGCCCACGTCTTGGAGATGGGGATTTGTGAGTAGGAATTGAAGAGGACTTCGATGACCTCCGGCACAGCTGCGCAGGACTTCAGCACCTAGTCATGGGCAATGGGAGGGGTTCAGCCACAGATACCTGTCCCAGAAGGGGTCAGTGTCCATGTGCTGCAGCCAGGGCTGGTCCCACCCCACCAGGGTCCAGGCTGGGGGAGTCCCATATTGGTACAAGGCAGGTGAGGGTTTGTCCTGGCATGCTTTGGAGACCTTTCTCCCTCTGTGAAGCAGTGGGAAGATCTGCCTTACTGTGGCCCTTCTTCCTCTGGATGTGGCCCTTGCTTCTTATTTACATTTTTGGCTTGTGCATGATAAGCCAGGATAATACTTTCTTTATTGTTTGATGTAAAATCAATGAAACGCAGAGCCATAAGGCGGCTGCACTTATGGCTGATGAACCAAGCCTGTCTCTGACATTCCCAAGCAGGAAAACTCCTCCTTTCTGGTCCCCTCCAGCCACACTGCCTCCCTCCTGCCTTTGCCCTGCCTGCTTTTTCCTGCTGCCACACCATGCGGTTGTTGCCATTTCCATCATTCCCAGCAGCATGGCCACCCCAGCACAATGGTCCCCTCTCCCTGCCTGGACCAAGAGGCACTCCCAAGTTCTCCCACTCTTCCCAAAGCCCCCCATCCCCACCTGCAACCCCGCATTGTGAGGGGCCGTAGGGGGCTGGTTTCGGGGGTACCTTGGTGAAGGCAGGGGGCCATATCTTCTGGGAGCCATGGTTGAGCAGCAGTTGGACGACAAGATGGGGTTGCAGGTCCCGTTTGAAGGCAGCACCCTGCAGCGCACAGCCCAGTGGGGACATGCCATTGTAGTCAATGCCGTTGACATCAGCCCCGTGCTGCAGGAGGAAACATGCCAGGCTGGCGTTGGCAGCCCCACAAGCCTTGTGCAAGGGGCTCCTCCGCGCCTCATCCCGGGCATCCACATCAGCGCCATGGGCAGCCAGCAGCCGGCAAAGCTGCAGGCAGCCCTCGGCCCCTGGCACCTGCCCACAGAGGATGTTGAGGGCTGTCTCCTCCTGTGTGCTGAGTGCATCCACGTGTGCCCCATGCCGCAGGTAGAGCCAGGCATGGTCATAGAGGCAGTGCCTGGCCGCCACGTGCAGCGCCGTCTCCCCCCTGTCCTCACTTGGCAGGTTGATGGTGGCTCCGTGTCTCAGGAGGAGCTTGGCACATCTGTAAAGAGGTGGGGAGACAATGTGCACTGCAGGGATGGAGCAGGGATGATGGGGTGGGAGGCAGTGTCGGGTGAGGATGTGGGTCATGCTGGAAATGGGCTCCCAAAGGGATTGTGGCAGTCATGGATTTTGGGAAAGAGCAGCAGCGGCTGGGGAGGGTGACCCTGTGCTCTGGTGCCCACCACAGTGTGGGTGATGATAGTTTGGGCAACTCTTCCTCTTACCCTTGACCAGCATCATTCACAGAATCCTGCAATGGTTTGTGTTGGAAGGGACCTTAAAGCTCATCCAGTTCCAACCCCCTGCCACAGGCAGGGACACCTTCCACTAGAGCAGGTTGCTCCAAGCCCCTGTGTCCAACCTGGCCTTGAACACTGCCGGGGATGGGGCAGCCACAGCTCCTCTGGGAAAAGTCTGTGCCAGCGCCTCAGCACCCTCACAGGGAAGAACTTCTGCCCAAGAGCTCATCTCAATCTCCTCTCTGGCAGGTTCAAGCCATTCCCCTTGTCCTGTCCCTACATCCCTTGTCCAAAGCCCCTCTCCAGGTTTCCTGGAGCCCCTTTAGGCACTGGAGCTGCTCTAAGGTCTCCCCTTCAGGAGCCTTCTCTTCTCCAGGCTGCCCCAGCCCAGCTCTCTCAGCCTGGCTCCAGAGCAGAGCTGCTCCAGCCCTCGCAGCAGCTCCGGGGCCTTCTCTGGCCTCGCTCCAACAGCTCCATGTCCCTCTCATGTTGCCTGAGAGCTGGATCAGGACTGCTGGGGGGGGGGTATCATTGATCACCTTGACCCAGCAAGGAGCAATTGTGCTTGACCCAGCTGTGCCAGTGGCTGGGCAGAGCTGGAACAGTGCCCATGGCTAGCAGTGCTAGCTGGGTCTGTCCTGGCCAGTGTGGGGTGTGGGGTGCATCCAGCCATGATGAGGACACACAGAGTGATGGGCTCCTTTGTGCCATCAACCTGTTGGGTGCTGTTTCGTCTCCCTGCATGGGTGCAGCTCTGGGATGTTATGGAGATGATCTACACAATCTCATCCTTTGGTTGACATCCACAATGTTTCTCAGATGAAAACATCCTAAACCACTGCCTCCACCTTAACAATCTGTGCTGGGACTGAACTGACATGGAGAGAACCCTCAGTAACCCCTCTGTGCAGCAGAAGAGCTCAGTGTGGGGTTGTTTGTGCATAAAAATGGATTATTCTTCTCTTATTAAGGGACACAAATTCCTGTGCTGGGTTCCTCCCCAGAGATGATTTAAGGATTGTGTTTTCTGGTTATCCTGAAAAGAAATACCTTTACAGGTGGTTTAAGGCTGTGGTAATGAGTTTTGCTGGCTTGTTTGCACCCAGTGGCGATGGAATTGCAGCACCTGCAGTCTGCATAAGCAATAAATCAAGGAAAGCAAACTGCCCTATCTTCCCTTGCTGCTCCCATCTCCCCTTCTCTCTAACCTCACTATGTGCGGTTGCAAAGAGGGGTTGTGGCTGCTGCAGAGTGGCAACACCGGTTCTCATCAGAGCTCTCTGCCTGCACCCTTCTGACAACAGATGGGGTTAAAGATGCCCGGTACGTCCCAATAGGTTGGGATTTCTTGTGTGTATGTGAGTAAATGGATGTGATCAGCCAGTCTAAATGAATCAGAGTGACTGCTCCATCTCCTGCCAGGAGCCGCCGGGGCTGGCACAGCTCAATGTCACTGCCTGGGTTAATGCATGGGGCTGAGCTCAGAGCTGCAGCAGGGAGGAGGTATTTTTTGGAGGGAGGGGCGGACCCACATGCTGTCCAAGGGAGACCTTGAAACTGTGGCAAGCTTATGTTTCCCAATGGATGCTGACAGGGAGGTGGGAAGGGCAGACCTTCAGGGAGTCTTAGCAGTGGCTGGCTGGGGTCTAAGGAGGTGTATCAACATTGAACCCCCCGCCTGTTGAATTTTTTACTCTAATATTCTTTTAGCTCAGGCGTCAGAGCCTAAGTGAGCTTCTGAGCTGATACAGAAGCAAAATGAGGGGGAACTGTTGGGGAGCAGTGTCCCAGCCTGATCCCTCCAGGAGGAGGGATGGGAAAGAGGAGAAGACGGAGGGAGGAAGGACAGTGCCAGGGCATTGCTTGTTTTTCCTGGCCCAGGAAAACGCTAACATATGTGGGGGAAATAATAACATAGTAGTAATAATAATAATAATAGCAATAATAATAATAACAAATCAACTTGAATCTTTCTGGATCAGCAGCACAACTCCCCTAAGGAGCTGGTGAGACATTCACTGTCCTTGGTGGTGCGGGATCTGCAAATACCTCCTTGGGTTGTTTTTCCCATGTGTATCAAGCCTGAATTTGCCAGGAAAAAAACCTCCTGCAGGATGTGTGGAGACAGGCTGTTTTCGCAGCCTTTGCAGGTGCATTGCTCCCTGATGCTGCCAGCCCACAGTGGACCTCACCACTGTGCTGTGATGGTCTCTGATGGGGATGCAGTTGTGGGTGAGTGGACTGAGTGTGGGGTTGTGCCAGCCCCCAAATCCTCAGATCCTTACTTTACAACTCCCTTTTTACTCTAGAACATGTTGAATCCCTTTCTTGAGCAATGGCTTGTCTCACTGAGGCTTTTTTGGTGCTTGCTGTGTGCCGCTGGTTGGTAAAACTTGGTTGGAGGGAGTCTGTTGCTGGAGCAAATCAGACCATGACTCAATCATATTTACTGGTCTTGTTTGTCCTTGACAGAAGGGAATCTGTAGCCCTAATTCTAACAACTCTGTGTTAGCTTAATCCTAATGTCATGGATGGCACCCTAAAATAACGTATTTGGGGCAAAACCAGGGATAGCTCTGCAGGGAAAAATAGAAAAAAGATATTTCTAACTTGGTTACAAAACATTCAGCAGCCTTGATCCTGCTTAAAGCATCTCTGCTCCTTCCCACATAAGCAGGTGGCTCTGCCATAGACTCTGCAGGAGCACAGGCAGCACATCTGTTTTGGCACACAGCGTGTATGCAGAATGCCCAGGCTGAAGATTTACTTCTGCATAGGCAAGACAGAGGGAATATTGGAATATTCCCTGGAATGTTCCCCTGCCCTTCATTTCCAGGTGAAGGTTGGCGAGTCATGGGTTGCCTGGCAAAGCCAAGAGCTGTGCCTAGCCCCTCCAGCCCAGCATCCTCGCTCTGCCACAGGGTTTTCCCTTACTGAGAGTGGGATGCTAGACATCCGAAATATCCTTCTAGAGATACCAGAGGGGAAATGCCATCCTTCCCAGATGCTGTTTTGCTGAAGGGTTATTCTTTTTAGTTATCAAGTTCAATGGCTAACTTGTTGGAAGAAACCCAAGTCAGCTGATACTGAATTTTCCCCCTGGATACTTTTCCCTCTGCAAAAAGGGAATGTTAGTAAGGGGCTATAAATATGGGGTGATGTCCTTTAGTTAATAGAAATGGGGGGCCCCTGTGTGGAGCACATGCCTTCTGTTTGGATGTATGGGGCACCAGCAGGTGCCGGGTAGATGCCATTCATGTTTGTTGGCATATGCTCTTATTTTAGCCTCTAATCTCTGCTTATGGACCCCTATGGTTAACACATCACTGATGTTTCTGGTTTCTTGTTTGCTTTTTCCCTATTAACACCTCCTTATTCACCATCAGCTTAGACTCAAATCCCAGCAGATAAGGCCCAGCAATTGTCTGCTGCTTTTTTGAGGGATTCTGTCCAGTTTGCTGGGAATATGGCAAGAAGTCACAGGTTTAGTGTAGCAGAAACTCAGGCACAGGGTGGCAAAGCAAACCAGTTCGTTTTCCATCCAGCTGGGTACCATCAACCTGGCCGAGCAGCTTGCTGGAGACAGCAATACCCTCGAAGAGCCACCCTCACATACAGCTAATTCTGACTGGCTTAAACTTGCTTCTAAATCCTTCCTAAATCATTTGCAGGTGATGGGTAACACACCTGAATGTCTCCTTGGCTTGGGCAAGTCACTTGTTAGCTGAAAGTCACTCTAATTTGTGGTGTTAGTAACTTACAGGTGTTGTAATTTGTGGTGTTAGTACTACAGGTTTGCCTTGTGTTGGGGTCCTAGCTCAAATAAATGGGATAAAATGCTTTGGGTTTTATTTCCCTTCTTCACTCCTCAATCGAGTCAGAGCAGACATTGGTACAACATCAGGCAGGACGTGCCCATTGCCATCCCCTCCTCTGGGACGGGCATGTCCTGCCCAATATTGCCAGGTCAAGGCTCTCAGCATCCTGCTCAATTTGAGATAAAAAATGCTCAGGCTGGGAAAGCAGGATTTAACTTGGAATGGGATGCCATAAATAACCAGCAGGAGGAGCAGGAGGTTGGGGCAGCAGGGGCTGGAGGAATATTCCTGTCCCCAAAACCTGTTCAGGCCCCCAGAGTTCTTATGGAAAAATCTCCTGCTCTTTTTTTCCTCCCTTCCCTGGGTCTGGAGTGAGGCTTTCCCACCCTCCGCTTGGTTGTTTTTCATGGCATTTGAGTGACCATCTCTCTGTCTTTCTGTGATTTACTGCAGGATTGATCCCACTTGGGGGGAAACCTAGCCTTGCCCAAGCCTGTCTCCAAATGCAGGGATTATTCTTATTAATTTCCTACAAGAAGAAGGAAGCTTGTTTTTCTCTAAAAGATGAAACTTGGAGCACTGCAAGTCTACTGGTGATCCCCAGCAATGCTGGTGTCGAGGGCTGTGACAGTGTGGGGGACAAGGAGCATCGCTCCTTGCACTGCCTCTTTGCCAGAACTTCGTGAGCTGTTGATACTCCTCTGTATGAGCCCTCATTTTGTCACACCAACTTGGGGAGCAGCTTCTTCAAAGAGCAGGGTCAGGCCTTGGGTAGTGCTTTGTGTCCCCTTTTGGGCTCTTTATTTCTTGTTCAGGACCCATTAAAGAGCTGATCTTCCCCAGCGGGGGGATGAGTTTCCAAAATTATGGTTCCAAACAGTTTGAGGTTTGTATTTTAGCAGTGCTGACCTGAGCAGAGGATGAGGTTTAGCACTAGATGATGCTAAATGCTGGCTTTTAAAATCTGTGATCTTATTTCATTTGTAGTAACGCCTATTTCCCATAGCTAAAAGAGCATCGAGTCCAGGCTGGGGCTGGAACAGCTGGAGGGTGCCCATGAGGTCGGGTCCACCAATGGCAGGTTAGTGCCTGTCTCCTGGCATTTGGGAGCCCAGCTATCTTGATCACATTGCCTTTTTAGGTACCTGCCTTCCTGCTTGGCTCCTGCTTTCCTGCTAATTCCTCCCATGGTGCACTATCCTCATCTAACGTTCCCTAAGCAAAACCTGTCCTGTGTTCCCATGCTGGCAGTCTGGCATTCACTCCCTATCCCACTGATTCTTGCATGGAGCCCCTTGGACACTGACTCTCCTCCTGCATTGCCTCATCCCTGGCAGTGTTCAAGGCCAGGTTGGACACAGGGGCTTGGAGCAACCTGCTCTAGTGGAAGGTGTCCCTGCCCATGGCAGGGGGTTGGAACTGGATGAGGTTGAAGGTCCCTTCCAACACAAACCAGTCTGGGATTCTATGACTCATCCCACCATTTATCTCCCATCCCTCAGAGCTGGAAGCTCGGAGCCGGCAAATAACTCTAGTTTCAGCTCCCAGAGTGGAAAGATCTTGCAAAAGTGTACGCAAGGGCATCACTCAGCCATAAGCCCAAATTGCGCAGATGTAGGGATGACATCTTCTTTTCTCATTCCTTGGCTTGACTAAGCCCTCTTCCCCCTGTGGAAGGCTAGAGAATCCTGGGGGGTTTCTCTCCAGGTAGGCCTTCCTCAGCTGCATGGGAAACCTGGGATCTTCAGAGAGCTTTTTCTGACTCTCAGATCTGAGGGAGGACTCCACAAACGTGGTAGCTGGCGTTCGCCATCCCTTCTGCTGCGGGTACCGCAATGGGAGGCGGGAGCTACATCCTGTATCCCTGCAATGTGCCTTCCCACTGCCCCATGCTTGCTCTTCCCCCCAGCACCGCCGGGAGAGTTGAGACTCTTCCTCTCCCCCTCAATTATTTTTATGTTATTTTTTTCGGGGTGCCAATAAAGGCAGACTCCTTTAATCATCCCAGCTTTAAGAGGGAAACGGGAGAGCACCAGGGAGAGAGTGCAGTGAATTTAGAGACTCATCTTACCCCACCATGTTAATTATCTCCGCTGTAAAAAAGAGGTCAAGGAGAGGAACTCTACTAAATAGGCCGACGTTGGCATGAACAGCTCCTAAAGTGAAGAAGGTAAGACTGAACTTTACTGGAACTTTTTTTTTTTCCATCTCTTCAAAAAGCTCCTAGATTAAAGCTCTGATATCCTTTTTGTTGAAATCTCATGGATTCTGAAGCTCAAATGGCTGGAAGGAAGCCCAGATAATTTTTTTTTATCCCAGTCACTGAGAGGCTCAAAGGTTTTAAGTCCTGCCCCCATGGTGAATTGCCGAGTATATGGGAATACAGAAGAACCTGGCACATAGGTGTTCTGGCCATTGTTATCGAGAGGGAGAAAAATAAAATAGCTCTCTATGTAGGTCAATGACCTGCTCTTTATTGTCAGGAAAAAATTAAGGATGACCTAAAATCTACTACTCAATAAAAAAAAAATATATAAAAAAAATAGTGAAAAAAGGCAAGGTAAAGTAGTCTCCCCCTAATCAAAGAGGAAATGTTTGTGTTACCCAAAGCTTGACCTCCTCAGTCTCTAACTTTAGCAAAGTCTTTGCGATTGAAAAGCAGTGGTCGAAACCTCAAACCCTGTCTGAAATGTCTATTAATTTTTGATCTTTCGAGGGAGTTGCCTCAGTTATTGTAGAAGCCCCCGTAGCGCCGGGTAGCGTAGTTAAGGGTCTCTCAGCATTTCCATTATAAAGCCCCAATATTCAAGGGATTATAACTCATCTGTTTCCATGTTGCCTCTGTCTGATCGCTGTTCGCTGGCTCACCTGCCATCCCCCTCCATCCTTCTGGGGGAAATAACATGTAAATCGGTGACAATGGCTCATTTTTAGTATGTATGTGTGTGTATATATATATGTACACCATTTCTTTTCCAAGCTGTAAAGTACCTGGCTGAAAACAGGACCAGGGGATCTCCATGTACCAGGTTGGTTTCTGTGTCCCACCTCTACTGGGGAGAGCAAGCTGGTGAAGCCTAAAATATTGCCCCCCCACCCCCTGGGGGCTTTTAGGGTGGTTTTGGGTTTGGAGCCTGAAGGCTTTAAAGTCAAAAGGGAGTTTGAGTGAAAGAATTAAAACCAGCTCCTTATTAGTGATGAGTGCTGCTTGTAGCATCCTCCCTTACCCATCCTGCTCCTTCAAACCCTCATCACACCAAGGGTACATTTGATTAATCTCTAGATTTTTGGCTGAACCAGAATTTGATTAATGCTTGGGTTTTGGCCATCTTACAGAGACTCTTAGTTACGAGCTGGGCTCAAGATATTCACATCTGCAAACCTTTTCCTCTCTGGCTGCTTTTCTTTTGCAGAGCAATTTGCCTGACACTTGGCCCATGGCACATGGGATCCATAGTGGGAACCTTGCCTTCACCACCTTGTTGTAATTAAGCTATATAAATCCAAGTTCCTTGGGCACTTAAAGTATTACCAAGACATACATGCAAAGCTTATTTTTCAAGGCAATGCTTATGTTCATCTCTCTGTGATACTGATCCAGGGTGAGAAGGGAGCGTGTGGCCAAGCCTTAGCCCCAGCTATAAATCAAGATGGATCCTTCTGTGTGGGGTGAGGAGGTGGGAGGATTGTTCCCCATCCTGCAGACCGCATCCCTTTGTTATGGCCCTAGGGCTGGGATTTTAGGAGAAGTGGGGAGCCTGATTGGCACCAACATGCCTTGTGGATGGGGTTGGCATGGGCTGAGGAGCACAGGAAGTTAGGGTGACCTGTGTGCCCATGACTGGACCCATCCTGAGCATTTCCCAGGGAAAGTGTGCTGGGCCTGGGATGCAGGGCATAGTGATTTTAGGATAAATCATCAGAAGAGAGGAGGAAGGAAAAGCACATGGAGCCAGGCTGGGCTGCTCCTGTCTGTTGGAAGGAGACCTGAGCCATGCAATGTGCCCAGCACTGAAATGCCCCTTTTTTTTATGTCTATGCTGAGTGTGCTGCAGCAGCTGCCGCAACCAGGAGATGCGGGAGCATGTAGGAACCCTGTCAGGGATCACAACATCTGGTTTTTCATCCCACAGAGGCATAAGCCCTGAGTTCTCCTTGCCGGGGATGTGGAGTGAGGTTACTAGTGAAGGGAGGGATGCTGACGGGGCCCCTCTCCTTACCCCAGCGAGTCCCGGGTGGTGCAGAGGTGCAGCGGGGCCAGCCCCTCGTCGCTCCGCAGGTTGGGATCAGCCTTGTGCTGCAGCAGCAGCGCGGCGCAGTCGGTGTGTGCCCCCAGGCAGGCTTCGTGCAGGGGCCCGCGCCCGCCCGGCGCCAGGTCGGGGTCTGCCCGTCGGCGGAGGAGGTGGCGCAGGACGGCGGCGTGGCCGCGGCGGGCGGCGAGGCACAACGGAGTGCTCAGCTCCCGCTTGTACTCCAGCGACCACAGCCCTGCGGGGGACAAGCGAGCGGGGACGGGTGAGCCGAGGGGCTCCCTCCCCTGGCACCGGGCTTGGGAATACAGCGCATCAATAACTGCTGCTTCCACGTGTTCTTCCAGCTCCTTCGGTGTTTCAAAGAGCCTGGTGGCGGTCGGTGGCTGCTCCAAGCGCTGCCGGCAACAGGGGAAGCAAAATTCCACCCCCTCGGTGTGTGCGCATCCAGGAGCAGGATTTCAGACGGTATGAGATGGGTAAACCAATATCCTGCCCGCAAGCAGTTGGGCAGGGGACGCTGTGTGCAAGACCCTGTTGGCAGGAGCTAAAAGGCAGCTCACAAATTGCCCATCTGCACCAGAGGAGGGGAAAAAACCTGTCTTTGCTGGGATGGAAGGGAAAAAAACCTGTCTTTGCTGGGATGGAAGGGAAAAAGCTGTCTTTGCTGGGACTGGGCTGGGCCTGGAGGCACCCAAGTTGATGAGAGCATGCAGGGCTGGGAAAGGGATGTTGGTTTTGGGCTCAGCTGGAGCAAGGTGCATTTCCTGTCACCTCCAGGACCATCAGTAGGTGCACAGTGCTTGGTGACCACCTGGGGTTGAGATGCACCAGGTACCACTACCCTGGGAGCATCCTATTCCTTCCAGGTAGGACCAGGCTGCTCTTTCTGAGCGCCTGCATAGGGAATGTGGGCTGTGAGCCCTCTTGCAAGCATGCCTAAAGCCACACAGTGCCCCAACCCAGCCTGAATGAAATCCCGTGTACATACACTTTCTACACTTCTCTGCCCCTCTGGTGGGTTAGTATGCGCAGAAGGGAATACAATAATGAAAGGAAGTGCTGGATATTTATGGCGATGGCTGCAGGGCACAGTCAGCTAACCAGAAACCAGCCACCTCAAGAGCGGGCTCTATAAAAGCAGCGTTAGGCACTGAAATGCACTGCACCTCTCCTGCTTCGGGTTAGTAAATACCTGGCTTTATCTAATGTTTCTGGCCTTTAAAGGAAAAGTACCTGAGAGTCCATAAGACGCTTGGCTTTTCACCTGCCACTCCAGCTCATTCTTACTGATCTCAAAAACCAGGTTCACATCTTGATAGTACCGGTCAGTCAGCACCTCGAGGCTGTGCAGGTCTCCTGTGACCAGGGCCGTGTAATACTTGGTGGCAGGAGTGTGAGCTGTTAGAGGATGCTCCAAATCCAATTTGGAGGAAATCTGTAGCTTTTCTGTTACAGGTCCCGGTAACTCGCCCATTCCGGTGCTTCCCGTGTGCCTAGGTCCTAGCTGGGAGGGTAGATGGGCTTTTATAGTTCATTGTTTCCATCCTCCTGGGCTCATTGTCTAATTATAATCCAGTTAAGTCTCTGTTGTTGTTGTATTTATAACTCCACCGGGGTCAGATGATAATGGGTATGTGGTACAATGAGGGTCAGACGGTCACCGGGCTGTGTTGTGGCAGTACCTCTTGGATTAAATCACCGGTGTAATTGCAGGCAGCAGTGTGGGACATGGGTGTTCAGGCTGGGAGGAAAACGGTGCCATTTAGGGGGTAAAAAACAAAAGAAAAGAAGAACTTTAGTCAGCTCCTCTCTGCCCAATGCTATATAACCTTCCTGTGTGCTCTGAGTGCTGAAAAGTGTGGGCTTTTTCTCTGCCTAACACTATATTTCTTTTTCTTTAAGGCACTCATGCCCGTTTTCAGTCTCATGGCTACTATAGGGAAAAATCTGAGCTTTACCTTAGGGGCCAACACCACACGCTGGTGCGTCCCTGCAGGGATGCAAAGCACTTGGCAAGGCCAGCGAGGTACAAATCCTGCTGGGGCTTTGGCAGGGGGAGCTGCTCTCCCTGCCCATGCCTTGTATAGGAGAGAGAAATTCTCTGCTGCCATTTAAGCGCAGGGACAGATGCCAGCAGAGCGTCCCCAGCTCCCGCTGCCCTGAGGCTCGTGGCTCCTTTCCTCAAGGTCATGGGAGAAGTCTACGGTGGGGACGAGAATAGACCTCGGCATCTCATGACTTGGAGGCTCTGGGTGATGTGACCTCACACCCCCCTCCCTGGAGAATAAACATCATCAAAGAGGATCCCGGGAGGATGTTAAACGCTGTCAAAGCGGAACAGACATGGAGGGACTGCTGAAGTGCTTTGTGGAGTTAACCCGAGGCTGGAAGAGATGTTTGGGACCTTCTCCATAGTTCCCTGCAAGTGGGGACCTTGCTGGGCTCCTGCAGGCCACCGTGAGCATCCTTGTGCCAACCCTGCAAGAGTCATCTGAGGTTTGTCTGTGGGTTTCTCCAGCATGGCTGTGGTGACATTCAGTTACCTGGCCCTGAAGACCATGGGAAGAGCACGGAGCCACAGTAAAACCACAGTGTGTCCACCCAGGATGGGGTTGTGCTGAGCCAGGGGGCTCTGGCTTGACATCCTTATATAAAGGAGCCCTGTCTTGAGGTTCCTGTTCACCTGCAGCTGCTGAGGGAGCTGATTTGAGGTCAGCCTAGGTGGTTTTCTTTCTCTTGCTTTGAACTCAAGGCTGGCCTTCCCACCTCGGTTGGTTTGTACCCTCTAGATCCCCTTGTCTTCCTCTCTTCTTTCACCACGTGTTGCTATTCTGCTACCTCCAGCCTTTCCGTACCTTATGCTATAAATGCTTTCGCGTTCACCCTTATGCTGTAAAGTGAACCACCTCCTCAAAGCATTGCTCTGGTATGAAAAACAGCCTCGTTATCCCCTGGAGCCCCTTAGCCAGTGCAGGAGAAGGTTGAGAGACCTGGGGAGCAGCACGGATGAGGCTTGTTTTCCCCAGGGGCTTCTCCTGGGTTGTGTTTCCACAGCCCTGGCTCACTTTTCCTCTCCGCTCATTAGCAATCCTGTAATGTCTCCACAGCGGCATGAAGGAAGCTTGCCTTCATGTGGGAATCGCCTTCTCACAGCATGGACCACCTCCTGCTCCGGCAGCCATAGATTCTAGCAGGGAGTCTAGACCTGCTTGGTCAGACGTGGGCTAATTCTGTTAGGCGTGAGTGTATGTATGTGTGCCTGGCATTAAGCTGCTGTTGAGAGTGTGTTGAAATACCCTGTGACCCCTTCTCACCAGCCTTTTAATCAGTGCTGATTTGCATATAACACTCACTCCTTGGGTCATGGTAATGACAGGATTAACAGCATCCCTGGCAGAGGGGGTTAAAAATAACCAGGGCCAGCAAGAGCGGAAAGAAAACGTCCTCTTGTAGCTGAGTGGCACATATAAATGCAGGAGCCTGAGCTCCTGCCAGCCAAGTCAAGTGCTTTTTCCACCAGTGAGTGGGAAGTGATGTCAGGATGAATTGGTGTTTCTGTGTTTGTAAGGGGAATGCTGCAGTACAGGCAGTGATTCATTGCAGAGAGGAGCTGGCAGCCAGGATGCCTGCAGAGCATCCTGGGGCTGGCCAGGATGGGGGTGGTTGGGTTTAGAAGGAAAATGGGGGGGGTTCAACTGGTTATAAACTACTTGTCACCTTTGGGGCAGTGATTTTGGGTGGTGGGGGAAGGCTGGGACTCAGCAGCCCTAACCCCCTCCTCTGCCACTGCTGTGCTTCATGGCCTTGGGCACATCTCCCAGCATTCCAGTCCCCATTCCTTGAGACCCTGAGGTCCCGATCCTGCAACTGGTTGTGCCTGGGATCACCCTTGTGTGTCCTTACTTCAGTAAGAGCTGTTCCTACACAGACTCAGGCCCCAAACATTGGAGAGGATGAGTACTTCATTAGCAGTAGCCTCGCACCCATTAATCTCTAACGTGGGGGGAACATCTTAACCTTCTCCCTGCATATGACTGTTTGCAGAGTACACCTCATTTAACAAAACATTAAGCATTTTACTTCCTCAGATCAAGTGTATCTATTAATAATGACTTAAATTGTCTGCGCTGGCTTCGCATTATGAGGATAACTCATTCCTGGCACATGAAAGAGCACGATACACAGAAGCAAAATTACTTCAGCGTGAGCTTGCTCCCCAAGTTAAGCTGCCACATAACAACTTAGTGCTCACACTAGGGAGATTCCAGCCTGTAATAACCTGCCCTGCTGCTTAAAAACAGCCCTATGAGGCTGCCTTAACAAATCTGGCGAGTCCAGATGTGCCGGTGCGGAGCTCCTGGGATCGCTGCTGTGATTTACAGCTGCCCTCTGGCAGCAGGGAATGGCATCATTTTAATGTTTCCATGCTTTCCAGGGACATCTCCAGCAGGGTGAAGGAGCCCAAGGGCTGGCAGCCCATGGCACTGCCTCCTCGAGCTGCTCATGGATTGCTATGTGTGACTTATTTAAAGCTTGCATCCCCTTTTACCCCCCAAAATGAGCTGGACGCTGTGCCCGCAGCTGGGGGACCCAGAGGAGGGCAGGCAGGATGGCGATGCCACCGTCCGCTGCCCAAGCCTACCTTGGATGGTGACAACAGCTCTCCCGGGCGATGCTTGCTCGTCCCCCAGGTTATCAGCGTGGGGCAGGAGGTTTAGGATCTTCTCTCTCTCGGAGCCAGGTGCCACCTTGCAAGCAGGCACCCTGCTGCCAAAACGTCCCACGTTTATATTCCCAGCGCTCCCCCTGCTCCATGTGACAGCGCTGCCCAGTTATGTGGCTGGAGGCTGAGCTGGTCAGACGCAGGATTAACGCCACCAAGACACAGCATCTGTGCTGGGGCGGGTGTGTGTGTGTCAGTATTTGCACCCCACCAAGAAACGGTGCATGAGCAGAGCTGGCTGACCCACTGCTCTCCTTTAAAAGCTGCTGCCCAGGGAAGTATAAACCCGTCCTGAGGTGCATTGATTTTGCCTGGGTTTTATTGGAAATTAGATGATATTTAACAGTGCCGAAACATTTTCCTTTAACAGCTTCATATAACATGGGAAGATTTTGTGTAGTGCTGGTTTGTAGTGGCCCTTTGTTGTAATTTAATTTAATTAAAACCAAAATACCCTTCCCAGTTCTCACAACCAGGCTTTTCTCCCCCCCCACCCCTGCCTTTTCCCATCACTTACAGGAATAAAACCCTATAGATCTTAGCTTAACTAAAAACACCACTCTTCCCTTCTCCCCCCTCCCTGCTGGAGAATTGCAGCTGTGCGAATTATCCCCTGGGAATCCAGTCCTGGAGCGCATCCTCTTTGAAAGGCGAGGAAGATCCCGTCCAATTATTTAACCCCTCAGTAATGTGCTCGTGAGATGTCACCCTGTGTGCCAGCCTGGAAACCATCTCGGGCTGGCCTCCATCAGGTGCCCCCCTGACAGGAGGAGGCTGGGTGATGGTGTTTGCTAATTAGCAGCTCACCCCTCATCTCCAGCAGCGAGGAGAAGGGTTATTTTTAGCAGACATCCCTGAGGTTGTGCTCTGTGGGCTGTAAAGGCTGCAGGTCTTCGGTTTCGTTTCCCCCTTCCTTATTCTACAGTGTTGGAAGAGCCACTTTGGCAAAGGCAGGTGCTGGCCTGCAGTGCCTTTGCTGCTCTGGGTTGCAAAAGGCTCTTGGTGAGCAACACAACTGGGTGCAGACATGAAGCTTTCAGCTCTGTTTGGCTTTGATTGGAGGACGAGGGGGCTTGAGGAGGAATCCCTGTGGATTTTTCAAGGCCAGGTTGGATGGGGCTTGGAGCAGCCTGCTCTAGTGGAAGGTGTCCCTGCCCATGGCAGGGGGTTGGGACTGGGTGAGCTTTAAGGTCCCCTCCAACACAAACCATTCCATGATGATTCTATGACTTTTTTCCTCTTGTTCTGCTAGCCCTTCCTCTTAGGAGCCATATGTCTGAGTGCACACAACAAGGCTGTTGTAGTGGGTAGTGATGTTTTGATGTTTGCTTTTAAGGGTTGCCTGAACTCATCCAAGAGAGTGGTGCAAGAGCTGGTGTCGCCCTGTGCCAAAGCCGTGGTGCTGGTTTTGCCATGTAATATCTATTTTTTTACTGCCTATCTCGAACGTTGATGCCCTGAGTTGGCCAGCTTCATTGTAAGCATCGATAGGAGGAGGAGAGAGGCTGCAATTGCAGAGGAGGAAAGGGAAAGAGGAAGGTGGAAGGGATTAGGGTCCATAATGCAGGACCACCTCTCGGGATGTGATATGCCAGGGCTGTGATGTGCCATGCTTCGATACCACCTCTTGCAGGCTGGCTACTAAAAAGGAACTTATAAATGATTACAGGGTGAGGATCCATCATTAAGTACCTCAGGACTCAAACCCCAGCCCTTTTGCCACTCATGAAAACTGAAGCAGATTCACCCTGTTCCTGGGTCTCCACCAGGAGCATCACTGCCATTCAACAGGCTTTTCTTTGCCAGAATGCTACAAGAGGTAGAAACAGAGAAGCTGGATGGCACCACGAGCTTCCAGAAGCCCTTTGCTCAGCCTCATACCGGCCCATGCTGTTTTGCTCCTGAGCAAAATTAGCTTTTGACACCTGAAAGAGCAACAGAGTTGTGAAAGGAAGGTATTTGTGCATCGGAAGATGTGTTTCCCAAGTGCACCCTAACTAGAAAGTTATGGAGATAATTGCTTGCCCTCTGGGACAGAGAAGAACAAACTCAACTGCCCCTCATTGGCCATATCCATTTCTGGGGGACTGATTTATTCCTTACCACTGGACACATCTGAACTTTGCTTGTCAGTGCTAATTAGTGGGGACTTGGCCCGATTCATTACAGCTGTGACCTCTCCTTGGTGCAGCTGCACTTTAACGAGAGGGCCATCTGGTTTGCCTGCTCGGCTCTGCCCTCATTCCTGTCATTCCCACCTCTCCCCATCACCTGTGGGCTGGGACACGGCCTCCGAAATTACAGGTTGCTGGGATGAGGCAGCCGGTTCTTGGGGCTCGGTGCTGGCGCCGGGACCATCAGTCATGCTGACATCCCCCCCTCAGCAGGCACAGTGGGATGCGTTGCCTGCTGGGGGGTGGCACATCATTGGTGTTGTAGGGACATCCTAGAATCATAGAGTGGTTTGGGTTGGAAAGGAGCTTAACATCATGCAGTTCCAACCCTTGCCATGGTGAGCTTTATCTTGGTGGTGGAGCGGGGTGGGCTTTGTAAGCATAAACCAGAATGCTGGCTTGAGGGATGGAGGCATCTCCTGGGTGGGCTGGAGAAGATGATGTAAGGATGGGGCAGGTTTTTAGGATATGAGGTGGCACCTCCAAGCCACCCCAACGGAGAGGAGGGGTTGCTCCTCACTGGGTGTTCCTATGCTAACAGTGGTGGTGGGATGGGGAACCACCACCCTTCCATTAGGCTTTGAAACATTGCCACTAAGACCCCAAATTTCAGGCTGGCCTGATGCATTTTAAGCATCAATCCCTGCCCATCATGGGTGCTGCCTGAGAGGCTTTTTGGGAGCTTTTGAGATGGAGCCATCTCTCAGATGCACCTTTATTTAGAGCAATTATGAGTGTAATTTGGCCAGATTTTGTGCTGAGTGGGGCTATTGGCTTTGAAGGCCAGAGGGCTCATTTACATGATTTCCGTCTCCTCCTGCTAATCCTCCTATCTATTCAGAGCTCCAATTACTACTAACGAGAGGACAGGATTGCACCCAACCCTTAACCTCTCCTAAAGCTTTCACTTGATGGGCTTGCCCATCATGCTGTATCTAGTCTTAATGGTTGATGCCAAGATTTTGCCTTGTTCTCCAAATAGTTTCCAAAACCAAACCCTCTTGTTTCAGCCCATTCTCTTTCCCCTTCACCTGTTTTTCTTTAATTCCTGGAGTCTGATCTTGGGGTTTTTTACTTAAAAAGCACCAGTCCCACTCCATGAAGGAGCCCTTGGGTGGGCAGGCTCAGTGGCTTTTCCTTGTATGATTCAGATTGCAGGAGCTGGGAAAAGTAATGGTGTGCCTGGAACTGAAAACCAGCACCTCTGGTCCTCTGCTGGAAGAACTTATTACCCTGAAATGTGGATGGAAACACTGCTGGAGGTGACTGGAGGAGGCTGGTCTCAGACCTGGACTGGGAAAACCCTCAACCTCTCCAAGATCAATTCTCTCCCATCCGACTACGCTGTGGCTCCAGGGCAGAACAGGGTGCTGGATGGAGAGGGATAGAGACTCACAGCACAGGGCAGGGGAGAAGGTCCTGTACCACCACCGCCATGTCCACCCCTGTCCTACGTGGCAGCTCCATGCATGGCCATTCATCACAAGGCCTTTCCTTCTTTATATGAGAGGGTCAATGAGGCAGCAAGGACCATGCAGGGATCCTCACACCTCCTTGTCCCATGTGTTCAGTATGCTCACTGATGGCATCAACGTGATTTTTGCCCCCAAAGTGCACTTTTGGAAGGAAGCCTCTAGGAAAGGTTCCAACCAGCTGAGATGCTGTGAGAGCCTGATGTGCAACAGTGGGGCCTCACCCTGGACACCTGATAGAGAAAAGGATGAGGACCTTCCCCAGGCTTCACATCCCATTGGCTTTACTAATGACTCATTGCAGCACCTGAGGTCTTCCTGCTGTGAGGGCAGCAGGTGTTTCCCATTTGCAGGTGATCCACTGAGCAGATAAAAGCCTCAGCCCTGAGCTCCTGAGATGGTTCGTCATGGGTTCTGGATGGGTGAAGCAGTACTTGAAGTCCTTTTCTTGCCTGGTATCCTGGCATTGTGCTGCAGAAGCTGTGACTCTTCAGGAGAAAGAAAGTAAGTTCCTTGCATTTGCTTTTTTCATGGTGTTGGTATTTAGCTCTTCTCTGCAGGTCCTCCTTGTTTAGTTCCTTGCTCTCTGCTGCTTACTTTGAGCTCTGGTGGTGTTTCCCATTTATGTTGAGCCTGTGCTGAGAGATGTCCTTCATCTCTTCCTAGTGTTTGCATGAATCCTTGCATTGCTGTGGGTTGTGTTTTCCCTGTTGGGGAAACTGAGGCAGGATAGAAGCCTAAAGGAAGGGAGCTGGAAGAGGCCATTGGGAAATGCCCTTTATCTTGCTGCTTGCTTGCAGCAGAAGCAGCAGTCTTATTCCATTGTCTCTCCCCTTTTGCTTCTGGATGCACTTACCTGTCTTCTAAATGATGGCTTTATTGCTAGTTTGAGTGATTTATAGTATGAACATGTTTAAGGAGAGGGTTGTCCCACCTATGGGGACCTGGGCAATGCTCGCTTTGTTTGGAGTTGTGCAGAGGAGATTAGGGATGTGTTCAGCCTTTTTCTGGAAGAGTAGGAAATGAGGAGAAGCATGGAGTTTGCGTTTTCCATCCTTCAGCCTTAAGGCTTCTGGGCAGTGGGAGCAGAGCCTGGCTGTTCTAGGGGGGCTCCAGGAGCACAATGTGAGCCTCTCCCTTCTCCCCTGCTGCCCCGTCCCCTGTTATGTCCTCTGTCTGCCTGGCTCTAGCTGAGGGCTGTAACCCCAGCATGTGCTCCATGCTTTTGGCATGAAAAAATGGGCTGGAGCTTGTTTGCTCTGCTAAAGAATGTCCCCTCTTCTGCAGTGTCCTCCCAGGGTGGCAGCTCTTCAGCACGGAGCTTGGGAATGAGCTGGAGCCATCACGGTAGGCACCGTGCCTTTGATTACACCATGTTTTAGCAGCAGCCTCCGAAAAGCATCCTTGGCTGGAGAAACCCCCTCCACTTTGAAGGGGCCAGCCCCATGGATGCTGTGCCAAGCTGAACAAGAGCCCGAAAGGATTTGGGGATTTTATGCAGCTTGTTAGCTTAGGTGTAGGGGTTTTATTCCTTGAAATCCCAGCAAGAAATAATCCTCTTTTTCTGGTCAGAATAGAAATGGCTTGATGCCATGAGGCAAAAAATAAAAGGCAGCTCTACCCGGTGCTGTGATGATTTGCAAGGCTAGTGAGAGACTACATAAGGCGTTTTCAAATAGACTCCAATATTTTCAGTGCTTAAAGAGGGCCCGACTACATGACACCTTTTTTGAAGCCCTGATTTACAATGGACCCAGGCTGGGTGCATTATAATTTGCTGTGCGAAGTTCCAAAGTCGCAGTACTTTAGATAATGAGGAGAGAAACCCTTAATATGATGAGGCTTTCTTTTTTTGGCATTGTGTTTAATGAAAAGCTAAAAATGTGCTAATTTGTAAGTCCTGTTGTAGTAGTGGCATTGGAGGCTTTTGAAATGCATTACTGACTTAGGAAGTATTAAGGAAAAATGACATTTTGCTACTAGCAGAAAAGTCAATTATAATGTTTCCACACTTTAGAGAATTGCTGATGCAGGATGGGAGTTAATGGAACAGTCAGCTTCACTTTGTGCTGCTGGATTTGGGGGGTTTGCTGAGAAATGGCAGCTTGTTTTTCAGTTCTGATGGCAATAATAAGCTGCACCAGGGACTGCGTGGTTGGGACTAGTCTCTGGCCAGGGAGATGGATTCCTTTGGGCTGCTCCCACCTGGAGCTGGACCTGTTGGCCAGCCTGTCATGATGCAGAATGCCCAGGGCCAGAGGGAATCATCATCAATAAAGATTTAGCAGTGTTTTGCAGTTGGGCTGATCCCTCCCTGATGGTGGAGGAGCATGTGCCAAAGTGCTGAGTCCGGTGCAACCTGTTCCCAAAGAGCCCCATTACTCTATTAAAAGCCATTTAAACCAAGAAGCTGGAGAAAGCAGCTGTCCTCACCCACTGTGCTCTCGAGGGAGCTTTCCTCCATCTCTTGGAGAGGAAAGCACTGGTAAACTTGCCCTAAAGTCCTGGGGAACGGAGGGTTGGGAGCTCTGTGAGACTTGCTGTGGCTGCCAGAGAGCTTCAGCGCTGGTTGTATAAATCCCTGTGCTAGAGGAGTCTGCTTTCAGGAAGGCAGCAGCAATCCCAGTAACCCTGTCTCTTGAATCAGTGCAGGCCAGCGAGGCAAAATAGCTCATGCAGAATTGGAAGGGATCAGAGGGGAGGGGTGGCACTGCTTTTAACTGGAGTTACAGTGTCTGATTAAAGGGCTTTGGCCACAGCGGCATAACCTGAGCTCTTGACATAAGCCAGGGACCTAATAATACCTGAAGCACATTGTGGAAGCCTGACTTCATGGTGGCTGCTGCCGCTTCCCTAGGGAGGGCTGGTTTTCCCTCCTCCTCGTTCCAACGATGCAGCCCTCCTGCCTGGCTACGTGGGACTGGGGCTGCCTGCTCAGATGCCAAAAGGGATGGAGCTTGGGGTCTGCAAAGAGGTTGGGGATGTCCCATGACTTAGCTTCACTTGATATTGGTTGCTTACTCAACCCTATTCCAAGCACTAAGGTAAACTGCTTATGTTTCTTGGGCTTACTGATAAGGTTTTGATCAGTTGCTCTGAGGCAGGGTATCCTCACTGCACACCTGATATTTGATTTATGGCACTTTTTTGCCTTGTGGCAAATTGGCAGCAACTGATTTCCAGCTGGAGCAGGCCTGTCAGCTGCAGCTCAAGTCTCTGCTCTGGGTGCTTTGGCTGATGCTCAGCTGAAGGGGATTGAGGGTTATTGGTATTTTGGGGAGGCAAAGGAGAGGTGGGGAATTGGTACAACAGGGAGGTAGGCAGGAATGGCTTCCAGGTGCTCTCCCTGCCTTGGATGGGGGCTCGGATGGAGGCTGAGTGCTGGGGCTGTGCTCTCTGCCCACCATCCAGGACCCTGCAAAGCTGACACTGAAACCTGGGCTCCTGCTCCAAGTGTGGACTCGTGGGCTATATTTAAAGCACATTAGAATTACACAGGGCAGAGTTATGCCAAGACTTGATTGCCTCTGGGAGGGTGAAGTCACACTTTTCTCCTTCTTTCTCAGCTGTTGCTCCCTGAGTATCTCAAAAGGGGGGTTCCTACTCAGTGTGGTTAAAGCAGGGGAATGGGGGATGAGCACAAACACTTTTTAGAAGTCATGTCATATGTAGTTCTCCTGGGTTTGGAGGAAGCAATTAAGGCAATTAATTTATTGGTAAATTATCTTATGATGAAGTACAAAATAACTGCAATGAAACGCTGACATTCACATTAATACCAAATTAGTTCCTGTATTATGACTGTTCTTACAATGAATGCCCAGTAATTTAATAGTAATGGGACATTTAAATAATTTAGCTGATAATTCTCTAGATCACTTACATATATAAATGAGTGTGACAGCTTCGTTCTCAACTTTGCTGGTGCTGCTGGAAGCAGAGCAGCCTGGCACCCCTCTCTGCTGTCCCCCAAAACTCACCTCTTCCTGGTGAGTATGGGCCAGGGTCCAACCTGGACTGTTCTATGATTATAGCCAAGGGGATTTTCCTCCCTCATCAGATGTTGGGACTGCTGTGGCTGGAAAGCAGAGCTGTCCTGTGGCTGGGCTTAGCAAAGCCACCAGCAGCCACCATCATTTTGTTATGAGCTTTTCCTTCCCCACTCCCCTGTGGTAAAGATCTCTGGGTGGAGATGCTCTGCCCAGGCCTGGTGGAGCATCTCTAGTGCTGTTCCTTGTGAGAACACTATTTAGCCTCACAGTGGGACAGGTGTTGGATATCCAGCCAGGGCTGCTGGACTGAACAGTTCAGCCATTGACACTGAAATCACTGTGTGTTGGCTCTGCTTGATGTGACAGCTTCGCTTTCTGTAATAATAAATAGCAATAAAATTGCTCCTCATTCTATCCCCCTGAGAAAGCTCTAAAGGAGAGCAAGGGCTTGGCAGCTACGCAGGGCAGAGTTTGTCCACTCTCTTGCCTCTTCCCACCCACAGAGCTGTTTGTAGATACACCAGCTGAGGCTTTCAGATCCCCATGGGGAAAACCAAGGAATGCAGTTTACACTGAACACAGCCAATGCTGCAAGCTATACCTGAAGGATGAATTGCCCCAGTGCCTTTTCCCATAGACTGGTGGGTACTGGAGAAAAACTGCAGGCTTCTGCCCTGCATGCCTGGGATGGTGAGAGGTTCCTGCATCCTTTCTGCATGGGGTTGGAGTCGTGCCCTGGAGATGGATGTTGCCAGTCAGTGTGTTACTTTGCTACTGAGATTGCACTGAACCTGCTGAAATATGAGTTAATGGGCTTGCTTACGTCCAGCCTAAATGTGGTCTTTTCATCACGTTGTGTTCTGCTGTCAAACCTGTTGTGGAGAGGAGGATTCCACTGTCGGCAAGATTGAGGACAGAATTATCCAAATTAGTTTCCTTGCAGATGAGAGCAGAGATGAGGTTTTTAACACAAGCCCTGTCACCTCTCTGGAGAGTCTGGCTCTTGTTTCCAAGGGTGAAGAGCCTAATAGGGACGTGCTGCCAAATCTGTGAAGCCAAGTGCCTGCTGCAAAGAAACAATAAAGTTAAGCCAGTTTGTAGCTGCTCTGTTGCAAGCACATTACATCCAGGGGCTGGCAGCTCATAGTTGTGGTGTCTCTTTTGTGGGTCATGATGAGGCTCCAGCAGCTGGATCACTGCTGGGGTGGCTTGGGGAAAGACTTGTGTCCATCAGAAACGTGCTGAGGTGTCACAAAGAGGACATCTAACAAGCACTCCCTTTGGCAGGGCTGGAGATGCTGCCTCCAAGTTGGATGGCTGCAATCCATGGGAGCCCTGTACCAGACAGTAGCCAAAGAGGAGCATAGAAAGCCTGAGCTGGGGTGCTCTGTAATTGGGGAATGTGATGGCATGGCAGCCTGCTCTTCCCTTGGGGAGAAAACTCACTTTAACCAGAGCCATCCAGTTCCCTCTGCTGTGCTCAGTGATATGGGTTATTTTTGGTGCAGTGAGTTGACTGTAGGATTCTTTATGGGCTTTTTGTACTGACCATCCAGGTAAAGGGGCATTTTCTGCAAGTTGCTTGCCACCATATTTTGGATGAAATAACCCTGTTCTAGTAAGGGGAGTAAAGGAATGGGATATTATAAAGATGCGGGAACGTTTATAATGTGATCAATTGCTTTTATGTAGAAGACACACTGGTAAGACCCTCAATAAGCAGTGAGCAGGGCTGTACTTGGAGTCAATCGTAACTGGCAGAGTATGTGTGATGTGTTGTCCTTCCCCAAGGGCAGGTTGGCCTGGCCTGTGCTGGAGGAAACCTGAGCAGCTTCCTTCAGCAATGCAGCCCTCCTTGTGTCTCCCAGCCTGTCTATAGTGAAGGTACAGAGAGGCCCTTTAGCTCCCTGGGGCTGGTGTGCCTTGTGTTTCCAGTTAAATAGGTATTGCAAGTTACCTGTTGTCAAGTCAACACAGGTACGCTGCAGTTAGAGGTGAAAACAGGTAATTGTGGCTCTTGTTTGTAGAAGAGCCTGGTGAATGAAATCCTGTATGGGATTGCCTCGGTCCATGGGCAGCACCTTGCACTGGGCTTTGTTGAACTCTATGAGGTGCACATGGTCTCATCTTTCCAGCCTGTCCAGGTCGCTCTGGATCCCATCCCTTCCCTCCAGGGTCTCGCTGCACCACACAGCTCTGTGTCATGAGCAAACTTGCTGGGGGTGTCTCAATCCCACTGTCCATGCCACCGATAAAGATGTTGAACAACACCAGTCCCAATCCTGACCCCTGAGGAATATCACTCAGAAGGTTTAGTTTCTTGCACTTGCTATTTGTGATATTTGGATATTGCACGTAATGCTCTATTCTGCTGTATATGTTGTATATGCTGTATATGTTCTGTTCTTAAGCAACAGGCATATTGCTCTTTGCACAAACACAGTAACTGGGCATTGTTTTCTAGTGCAAAAGAGATTCTCGGGATGCCCACCAAATGAACCCCACCTGACTGCTTTGCTTTTGTTCTGCTTATTCATGTTTTCTGCTAAGATCCGCATACTACGAATTCTTCCACGATAAGGTATCAAAAGGTGGAACAGTGCTGGTCCTCATGGGGCTGTGTAAATATTCAGCTTGTGGTAGATTGCATTAAATGTCTTATAATCCATCCCAATTAAAAAGCAGTCTTTATAGCTGTAATAGTTTTATTGAGAACTGTAACACATTAGACCTACAGATATATAAAGCAGTTAGTTTTATAAAGCATATAGGATATTAAAGTAATGAAAGACATTAATGTGACATCAATTTTTAAGGAGAGTTACTTGCTGAAATAAATGCGTATAGCCTAAAAGTTGATGGCATGTTACAGTCCTGAGCAATGAACCCTTCTGCCCCCTAAAATCTCTGCAAATAAATAATGCTCAAGCCAGTCAGTGGTCATTAACTCTTTACCCTCTGAGAGCTACATGTCACATTGATGTCTCAGCTGATGGGTTTTAGCTTTTTAAAACTCATTCAGAAAGGAATTCTCTTTCTTGGAATACCTCTAACTTGGGGTGTGTTATTCCAATGTGTCTGCTTTCCTGCCATCTTCCATGAGGATGAAGTTGAGCTGTGATGGGTATTGCCAGCTGCAAAATCCTCGAGGATGTTACTTTTTCCCTTTTCCTTTACTTCCTTTCCCTTTTCCTGCTTTTGTGTTGCCTGCCAGGGCTCTGGTTCGTGCCCTGCCCAGAGGGGTCTTGGCATACCAAGCCTGAAGAATCAAAACACATGTATGTTTTAATAAACCTTGGACGAGAAATAAAAGACCACTTCAACTTTTTACTGGTACAATGGAGCATTCCTTAAAAAACCCCAAACTCTTATAATCCTGGCTGGCTTGTGGAGAAGCAGAAATGAAATCCCTCTGTCTCTTGAGAACATTATTATAACAAGAAGTATAGCAATTGCTTGCTTGAATTGTGCTTCATTAGCAGGAATACTTAGCTGGGACATTTGTGTTGCTATACTTATGGAAATGTTAGAACTTCTATGATCAACCCTATTTCCAGGGTATACAGCTCTTGTCAAAACTCCCTCTGGTCTGAAACTTGGCAATAGACAAAGCATATACTTCTCATGGCTCTGCAAATCAAACCAGACAGTTTTTATTTCAATGAGAGAGCTTAAGAAGCAAAGCAAACCCCTAATATTAAAAACCTGTTTATTGCTTTCAGATGCCTGTTCACAGTCCTGTGACTTGTAAATGATTTTGCTATAGTTGCTCTGCAAACTTGCCAAGCTCCTGGACTGTAATGTCAACAAGGCAGTTTGAGGCCATGTGAAGATAATGTGAAGTGAAAAGCTTTAAAGTTAGTAGTGTGTAGGAACTGCTCTTTCGCCGTACATACATACAGGAACCTTTATCAGCAAAGTCCTGCCTACACCAGAGATTAAAATGCCACTAGGTGTTGATTGATTGATAAAATGCCTTCCTTGACCATATTTATCCACATGCTGCCTCAGGAATGGATGTCTTTTCTCTGACCAGAACACTATTTAATGCTGCAACTGTGTCTTCTCTGCCCTTTGCTTGAGTCCCTGTCATCTTCAACCTTCCGACCAATGTGGCATCCTGTAAAGTCTGCCTTTTCCATAGGATCCATCCAAAATGCCACCTCCAGCTTGAGCCCTTAGAGATTTGCCTTGTCCAGTTTTCCAGTATGTGTTAGAGGCAGCAGCAAGTGAAGTAGCTAAGAGAAGAGGTATCGGAAGTGTATAGGGAGGAAAAAACCCTGTTGCTCCTTTCCTGGTCTCAGATGGTCCTTCTTGGTGTCATGCTGCTTAAAAGCTTCTTGTGCCCCAGAAAAGGGCTGATGTCAGGCACCCTATTTGGATCTCTTCTTGCAGACTAAATACTGTCAGCAGGCAAATGAAGTCTGAGAGCTGTCAAATGTCCATCTGGGCAGCCTGAACTCTGTGATCTCTGCTCCCACTGCCCTCCTTCAAAAACATGGACTCTGCTGTTTAAAACATGATGCAATCTCTCCTGTACCCACATCTAGATGGTGTCATGGGAGGTGTTTGGGAGGAAGCCCTGTGCTCTCAGTGCAGCAGCCTGGGCAATTGAATTCTGCTGTCCTAAAGAAGGCCTCAGGCCAAGCTATTCCTGTTGTCAGGGAGAACAGACATAGCTGGGACAGGATGGTGCAGGGAGAAGTCTGGAGATGGCTGTTTCTGGTCCTTCGCATGAGTGGGATAAGAAAGACGGTGCTGGTTGTGACTATGTGGGATTAATGAAGCCAGCTCCTCAGATATAGTTAAAAGAAAAGTAGTAGATCACTCATGCACCAGTATCTGAGCTGGGGATGTAAGTTACTGACAGTAAGTGACTGATCAGAGTTAAAACGTTTGCTTGTTGGAGGAATGATGTCCGAAGTCTTTGGTATGGGTTTTCTATAAGTATTTTGGCACAGTCACTGGCAGGCAGACCTAGTGTGCTTGTTGGACTGCCCTTTGCTCCTCTAGGATTAATGTTATTCCTGTGTAGGGATTTGTATCAATCACGCTGGTGCAATAATTTGTAATTTCAAAAACTTGGATGTATAATTGGGGCAGAAATTTGAGTAAATTGACTGAAGAAATCACATTATCACAACTTCTGCATTATTTATATTCATTTTAGAACACTGGCAGAATATAAATGTCAAACAGGGGAGATTCATGTTTCCAGCGAATAGAAATCAGAGATTCATCACAGCACTAATCACTAATCTCTTTGAATACTGCATTTGAGCTGCCCCACTTCAGAAAAGGACAAAGCAACAGAAAAGGTCCAGCAATGGCAATGATTAGAGGCTCAGGAAGTGGGGCTTCTGTGTGAGAAGAGATGAAGATACTGGAGTTAATTAATGCACAAGGCCATTTTACCAACCCTCTTCCCCTGTGCCATATTACAGGTACTGGGGCAAGGGTCCATGACATTTAAGGGAAACAGATTTAAAACAGATAAAAGGAAATACTTTCTTAGGGGCTGTAATTAATGCAAGGAAATGATTGCCATGGGACGTTGAGGACAGGATCCTTTTAGCTGTGTTCAAAATGAAGTGCTGCCTGCGTATTTTGTGCTGTGCAGACCAAGCACATTGATAGTAAGTGGAATAATATTTTCAAGTTGGACTGGTACTAAATACTAGCTCTCATGTTTCAGGGTACAAATGGATTACTACTTGCAGCTGGGAATGATAGGGTTTTTTTTCCTTTTGCTGCAACACTGAACCATTAGCCTTTCCCTAAGGAAAGATATTGGTTTAGATAGGAAGCATGAGGAAAAAAAGAGTAATTTGCCAAATATCACAAATGCTGCCTGCATTGAGTGAGCCAAATGGCTCTAAATTGAAATTGGACGGTATTCAAGAGGGCTGGGAGAAATATGCACTATCATTAGGTTAGCAGTTGAAGAAGACTTGGACAAAGTTGTTAGAAACAGCATCCTGTTTATTGTGCAAGGAGCTTTGGGGATTCAAACCCAGAGGGGATTCAAAGAGCAGAAGGAAATGGAAACCTTTCAGTTGGAAGAACTGGACAGTTTATGAGTGGGTCTGGGTAGAAGTTGGGGGGGGGTTCAGGGCTCAGAAGGCTCTTTAGGGCTCGTCTGGCTTCAGTACAGAAGTCCTATCTGATTTGGAGCCCCTGGTGTGGGCTGCCTGCAGCTCCTTGGTACGCAGCAGGGTTTTCCTGTTGGTGGCCAAGGCTTTTACTAGCATTTAGTAAGTGCCTTAGTCCAATGTTATGCCCTTCTTCTGGGGTGTCAGTGCTGCTAAGCCATAGTGTTGCACACTCGCTAGTTCACATCCAGCTCAGCTGTCCCTAAGCTACACTGAAGTCACTACAGTAAATAAATTGTAGACCTGTACTTAAGCCTTATAAACTGTTCCCATCAATAGGAAAACCAAAAGCAAGACAGTGAAAGCAGAATTAACCACTACATAAATATAATCCTAGTCCAGGGAAAGAAAGAGTAAATATTACTGAACTACGTGTGGGGAAAAGTAGTTGTTTGCAGGGTGATCCATGTATATTTGAGGTACATGTAATGCATCTCAAATGCACTAGGTTTTGCTTTCAGGATTTTATAGTCCTGAAGGTGGGGAGAAGGATGGGGAGTTTGAGGCAGAAACAAATTATTAACCCCCAAAATGAAAACTCTTCTTATAAGAAAATTCTTGTTTGAAGTAATTTAAAATAAGGACTTAGAACTTGATACCTATGTGGAACACCCTGCAGACCCTGAATGTCCAGGGGTTTTGCTTCCTCAAGATAACATAGCCAGGCTTGCTGAACATGTCAGCTCTAAAAGCAAAAAGGACCAATGCATTATACTAATGGCACCTGCATAATTTACCTATGCATGTGAAGACCACTGTTCAACATGAGGTGCGTGAAGGCAGGAGGTTCAGCAAAGCAGTATGCCAGGCTTGTTGCCCACACAGAGATGCTGCCTGTAATAGTGACTGCTTGCCTGGCATGTCCAGCTGCCCAGCAGCCTGGGTTGCCAAATAACCCCAAATGGGGGAGATGGGTGTCTGATGCTGTTGAGTGATACATCACCATTTAAATAGTGATGTGCCAACCCATCAGGCCTCTAGATCAAATGGGCAAGGACATGGCAGGGGATGATCAAAGACAGCCAGTTAACATAACTCCTAATGTCACCTTAAATGCTTCTTCCTCCTCTCTGTATACTGGATCCTGTGTGGCCAGAAAATCTATGAACTCATCAGTCCTCAGAGGCTTTCTGGTCATCTGCAAGAGGCGCAGCTTGCTCAGCACAGCTTGCACTGCCTGGATGAGTTGTCCTGGGGTGAAACCATCAGACACATTTGCCAGGCAGCTTATGTTCAGCAAGTTGGTGATCGCTCCCCCATTCTGCAGAATGATGTGTTTCCATAACACTGTTCATCAGGACACAAACAAAAAGAGAGAATGCCAAAGACATGCATGAAGAAAAGCAGGAAAAATATTTTTGCATTTTGAAATTGAAACGGGGAAATAAGGGATATCAGTCAGGAAAGTCAAGATTCCAATTCTTCTTGTTTGCTGTTTCTTTCATGTACAGATCTGTGGTGAAGTGGCCTTTAAGCATATCTGTTCTTAACCCATTAGTGATCATTTGTTGGCTACCAGTCAGTACTTTTCAGAAAGTCATTAAGGGCACATACGTGGATATGTGTGTAAAAATGGCAAGAACTACTCAAACATGCTTGTGTGTACACACAGGAAGAGAACCTGTCCAGAATGTTCCCATTTGGGTGTGTAGAGTTAAGTACTTTTATTAACAGGCTGGTTTTATTTCTGGGACCCTGATCACAAGTTCCTCCTACTGAACTGAGGGCTGCTATGGGGCCTCAATTGTCTGCTTTGGAAGCCAAAGGCTTCCAGCTATGCAGGCACATGTTGCAAAGGCCAGGT
This sequence comes from Strigops habroptila, assembly GCF_004027225.2. NCBI lineage: Eukaryota > Metazoa > Chordata > Aves > Psittaciformes > Psittacidae > Strigops > Strigops habroptila. Next base: position 6,314,764 of record NC_044281.2, read on the forward strand.
GTCAATTTCTGAGATTTGCTTATTTAAAAAGGAAACATGTTTGTATCTTTTAGCTGTGAACCTCTGTGACATGAAGGTTTTCTTAATGTTTGTGTTAATGTTTGAGATTTTGCTTCCAAAAAGAAATTAATTGGAATAATCTTTTGGTTTATCCTATGTAAAGTAACAGTCTGGGAGAAACTTTATGAAACTTCCATGCCATCTCACCATGCTTTCCTTTAAAGCCTTATATGAAACAAATTGGAAAGAAACAAGTATCATGCATAATGATTAGAAAGGTTCTTGAGCGAGACAGGCAATTTCTGATCAGTGTCGTGTGTTTGAATGCTCACATGTGGTATGAAAATACTGGGAGGAAAATTAATGGTACTGAATGTTGGGGCAGTCATGTAATGGAGAAAACCTGCCTTACTCTTCCTTCAATTGCAATGTCGATATCATGGACTTGTGCCCATAACTATTGACAACTTTGGACTACATTTTTCACTCGGGCAAATTGTGATCTTCCACTTGAATTATAGCTATGCTCAATAATTATTGGCTGAATTACTAATTTATAAAAGAGGAACTGATGCACACAAGGGTGAGCTGAACTATATATTGTGTGCGGCAGCTTCTGTTGCACGTAGGATCATGCGTGTGACAAGGTACTAACTTGCTGGGTGAATAATTGCAAGAAACCAGTATAGGATCATGAATTTTCAGTTTAATGGTTTTCTTTGTATGTTTCCTGTTCCCACTGTGCATAGATTGGGATATGCTGGTTTGTAACAAAAGGGAGGGTCGTAGCAGACAAGTAGCTGTGTGCAGTGGCTATGAATCTTTGTTATGTCATGGCTTTTCTGACAAAAACAAGTTTCTTTAGTTCTCAAATTGGGTGTCAGGCACTGAAAATTTTCAGTATTGGAAGGTGAGTACTTTATGGTAAAAATCATCTTTCCATTGAACTTTTGGGAAGGTTGGAGCTAAAGAACAAGCGAGGTGCTGTCATAGCTGAGATGATGTCAAAGAAGTAAAGCTACAAGTTTAATCTGCCTTAAAATGTCCAGAGTTCACTTTCTGGGTCATTCCTAAGTTTGCAGCTGAAATCCCTTCAGCTGGCCTTGTATTTTGTTTTGTTTTTTGACTCCAAATTAGTGGTGAGAATCCGAGAAAATGACAGTTCAATCCCCAGAAGTGAACACAACTAAATTCAGCTGCCATCACCTCCTTTCTCTAGGTCTTATTCATGTTGCTTATCTGTTAGCAGTTTATCAGAGCTGTAACATAACATGAAACACATGCTAGCTTGCTTAGAGACCATTTCCAATCCACATTATGAAAATTATTGAAGGTGGAAGAGATTTACAGCATGCTAGGCAATCAAAAACCTATCTTGAGCTTGCTGAAACACGCATCATCTCAGTACCTTGGCTGCCCCTGTGAAAGACAGCATGAAACTGGACTTCACAATCCAGTTGCACAGTTTTTGTAATAAGGTGACTATGTGGAGTAATGCTGTAGTCAAGGTACAATTTGTGTAGCCAGGTCCCTGAACTGCATGTGGTTTCCTTCACTAATGTATTCTTCTGCGACATGATCTATCAGAGATCAGTGGCATAAAGAGAGTCTGTTTTCCTTGATGTAGTGATCAATATATTTGTGCTAGGAGGTGCTGGTACGAGAAGCACACCACTGAGAGTCCTAACTTGAAGCATTATTCAGGATTCAGCCATTCTGAATAGCCCCAGACCTGTGATTAAACCACAGGCAAAAAAGCCCCTATAGGATCCTAGAATGGTTTGGGTTGGAAGGGACCTTAAAGCTCATCCAGTCCCAACCCCCTGCTACGGGCAGGGACACCTTCCACTAGAGCAGGTTGCTCCAAGCCCCTGTGTCCAACCTGGCCTTGAACACTGCCAGGGATGGGGCAGCCACAGCTTCTCTGGGCACCCTGTGCCAGCGCCTCAGCACCCTCACAGGAAAGAACTTCTGCCCAATATATAATCTAAATTTACCCTCTTTCAGCTCAAAGCCCTTCTACCAGCCACATCTGAAGGATGCGGAGAAGATACCTTTTTTCTTGTAGTAATTGATTCACATTATTAAGCTTAATTTAGAGCATTTCTTCCTAGTCAATGCTGAGCTATTGCAGACTTCAAGGTGATTCAAATCCGAAACCACACTTGCATTCCTGGAAGTTTGTCTTTTTCTAGCCATGTAAATTGGTCTAATAAAAGACACTGTTTTCCTTACAAGCTTTGAATCTCAGCATACGGGGCACTCAGTGAATTTGTCAGGCTTTGGGAGGGCCTGTCTATCACTGTAAGCATTTGACAGACTAGACATGCCAAACCTTGGATGCCTAGACAATGACTCTCGCAATCTGTAAGTAGAAAAATAGAATTTGATAGTGACAAAACTAAGTCCTTCAGAGATGGTTTTGTTTATGAAGAGTTCCTAAAGTGTGTTGTTTGGGGTATGGAAATTGGAGAGGAATAACTGAAATACAGAATCCCTGTGTGGAAAAAAAGCTTAAAATAGAAAATGTGCACTGAAATTCCTTCATAGAGGGGAAAACCAGCTTGGGCTGAACTTGGTGAACACTGAACTCGTGGAAAAGTGTGCATCACTGAACAGTGTTTTAAACTCTTCTAAATTCCACTTTGATTATTTGGTCTTTGGGGTAGCCTGTATCAGGCTCTATTCAGGAAGCAAGATGTACCTGGGCTATGAATGTAAAGTCAGTTCTGAGGCTAACCAGGCAATAAGCATAGATTTTTAACCACCACTAACAGCCAGGATGAGTTGAAATACTTGCCAAATCTTGAAGCATAGTCAGGCCTAGGAATCACAATGATTTTTTGGTAAACTTTGCAGAAAGGTTTAAGATTGGCGTCGAAGGGGCGGTCAGTGGTTCCCACAAGCAGCACTCTGTCCGGTGCTCTCAGAGCCTTCAGGAATTTGGGGAGCATCTTTTCCAGTCTTTTTGGGCCCATCTTCAGCACATTCATGTGAATACAAGGAGGAAAGAGTTGTTAATGAAGTCAGGTAAACACTTGATTTCTGCTTTTGCATCTGTGGGTTTGTGCTAGTGCCTTTTGCTACTGAATTTGCTGATCCTGTCATTGAAAAGCAGGAAGGAAGCAACTAATTTAAAGAAGGAAATCCTGATTTCCAGTTCAAAGAGAAATATTGCTTGGACCTGTGCACCTCATAAACCTTAACGGATAGAAAAATGCCAGGGAATGTAGCCTAGTCTGGAATCCTCCCTGCTCTTGGAGGTTATGGTCTACCAACTCCTACTCATGGTTTACATGTGAAAAATACACTCCCTAATTCTTGCTGTGATTTCTAGCTTGCCAAGTCTCTAACCTGAGAACACAAACTCTTTGAACTCATGATTAATTTCTGCGTGAATTAATGCAATAATTTACTATTTGACTTTCTAAGAAACATTTAACTACCGCTACAGAACAGATTAAGTATTGGGCAAAACCTGTTATTAGATACTTATGTTTGATAATCTCCAAGTGAATATTGACTGGAGAAGCTTAATCCAATTGCTGTGGTGTCACTCTACTGTCAATAAAGCTATAAGTGAATTAACTGGGTTAGGATAGTGTATCAAAGATGACTACTGACTTGGAAGTCTCTTGTCAGAAATGATTGAGACTTTAACATCACCAGTGCTTGCTCAGTTGCAGACTTTACTAAATAGCTCCCTGAAAAACTTGAGTTTCCATTTCAGATCAGCCTTCCTTCATGTCAATAAGGAAGAAACCAAGTCCTGTAAACCTTCTCAGCTGAAGAGCAATAATAAACACCTGGGAATCTACATCGCATGTACCATCTTTGATCCCATTTTTCTGTAGTCTGCTGTAGCAGACAGAAAGAAGACAAAGCTCTCTTCTTTGGAGTGAAAGCTATAGCAGAGAGGAAATTGGGAACTCAGTAAGAAATCCCAACAGTCTAGGGATAGAGTCACGTGGCTGTTCTCTAGCTAAACTTAATTACAATATGTTGTTTTTCTCATTCTTTTTATTCTCAGGGTCATGCTCTGCACCTTTCTGAGTTTGCCAATTGCTTAACCATGATAACAAGTTGAGCATGTCTTAGCAATAGGGCTGAGGTCCCACTTTGGAGCATGGGCATGTTGTTTGCCAGGCTAGTACATCTCACTCCTGGTTTTGCTCTTGCATGAACTATTCCTATGGCCATCACTCAGCGGCAGCTGCCATCTTTTCATCACCTCCTTGTGTCCGTGCACCCAATCCTCCCAAAAGAGCAGGATGCCTGCCTTGCTCCCAAAGAATGTGCCTTGTTAGCACAGTAGGTCTGTCCTGGAGCAAAGGAGAAGTCTTTGCTGTTTCTTGCTCAGAAAGAAAGAACAGCAAGGACTGCTCTGTCCACACCCAAACACTGTTTGCTGTCTGAAGGCATGACTTCAAATCACAGGATCTTGTATAAACGTTGCCATTGCCTTGTTGGGAAGCTTTTGGAAATGAACTTGGCTTTTCTGAGGATAAAACAAGCTGCTATTACATATCTACCTTGGAAGTTTTAACTGACCTTTCCGCCTTTGCTCTGCCAGAGAGATCTGGTCATGGCAACGGCTGAAATGTGGGTTTACTTTTATGCTGGCTAAATTACTTTCTGTGATGTATATATCTGTTGCTACCCATAGGCTGCAAGCTTTCCTGCTCCTCTTGTTTATTAGAAGGAAGTACAAATGTTCTCCAGGATGCAATATTTCTAGAAAAGTGAGAATTATCACATTATTTTAGGTTTGAAGGTAAGGGTGGTCGAGGAATCCCATCTCACTGAAATGCCTGAGAGTAGATAATGGTAGCTACAAGTGAGTGGACACAAGTGATTTCAAACCTGGAGCCATCCACTCCCACCAACACCACAAGAGACCTTTAGTCAAATACCTGCAGGTCTCTGGATACAACAGCGAGGGCAGAGGTGGGCAGGACGAGAAGCTTTTCCACACCAGTGGCTATCAAAGCAGACAAAGATGATGAGCACCCCAGGCAATCTTTGGCCTTAGTCTTAATTTTAATCCCCATCTGCACTTGCTGTCAAGGTTCGAGCCCAAGAGAGAGGTTCCCTTTCGGTGTGGCGACCACTAGAGGGCATCAATCACTGCACATTCACCAGCTCACAGCCCTCACAGAAATAACAGCCTCATCCAAGGGGATGCTTCACTGGTCTTCCGAAATACAGGCTTGTGTCTGCCCCACAGCCTAAATGTACAGGACTCACCTTAAAGAAACGAGGTTTAATTATTTTCACCCGGAGCTTTAGAAGTAAAATAGTTTGTAAGCAACATGAATCTAATGAGGATTTTGGGTGAGTTGCTGTGCCTACTGGGCAGTGTTTGAATGTTCTTTCTACTTGGGAAGCCACACAAGAGAGGAAGGAATGGAAGCAGCGGGAGCCCCAAGAAAATAATCTGTAACTTAACTATTTAACATAGGCTCTTTGTTTTCACAGTAGAAATTTATCCTTGTCACTTTATTGTTCACTTTGGCTCCATCCAATTTCTCACATTAGTAGAGCTGAACAATTTAAGCTCAGCTTAACTTTTAGTTTCCTGCCTTGTGTTTTGAAATCCTCCATTATTCTCTTCTACTTTTCAGTGCACTATGAGCAGTGACTGGACTATTTTTAAATAAAGCAAGTATAGGTGTAGGAGAGAAATGTGACCTCTTGGGGGCTCTGAAGAAGTCACAAGACTCTCCTAACAGCAAAAAATGTTAGTGAGCAAGCTATTATCAAGCAAGCTTTGGCAAGTCTGGTCACACTGGTATGTACTAAGAAATACACTTGTTCCTTTGTGCCTGTTGTAATGCAACAGAAGAAATTATCTGGAGTGAAATGAAAAAGGAGCACCTCACCTCTCTGTCAGCCTTCGACGCTGCTTTAGAAAATATCTTTTCTGTGTCTCCAATCCACACGACTGAAGGCTGCAATTGCTTAGCCACCTTAAGAGAGAATGGAGGAGAGAAGGCAAGAAGTTGATTAAAATGGCTACAATTTCATACCTGGGAGCTTATAATTATGCTTTTGAATCCATGTTTCACCTGTTAAAATAAGCCTGCTTTATTTTTTTTCCAGAAATGTTCAGCACTCATGGATAGCACTGGCTCTGCTTAGCAGCCTTGGCAAGCCAAAGTGTTTCTAGTTGGGATTCTATCATTCAGAATCCAATCCAAACGCGATTGTTTTGACTGTTATGCTTATCTTTCATTTCTCAACCCAAATTCAGTTGCAGTTCTGCAAAAGGGAGTCTGGACTTGAAGTTCAATGGCAAACAATGGATCACCACCAGCTTTAGACCGGTGGCCCTTGGCTTTAGGATCGCTCCCTGGTTTTCCAAGGGCAATACAGATGGGGGAGGCAGGCAAGACATAGCTGTTGCATGGGAAGCGATGGTACTAAGCTTTAAGCAACATAGGCTGATGTACAATCTTCTGGCTTACAAAATAGCATTTAATTTGCAGTTAGTCCACGAATTTAAACAGAAGCTCTTCAATCTGAAAGGGGGGTGTGTGTGTGTGTGTCTCTATACAAATGGGCTTTCTGCCTCCAAAGTCAGAGGCACTATACCTCTGGTTCACAGCAGGATGGCAGCAATGCTACAGGCTTTTTCCCATCACTCTCCGTATTGCTATAGAAACGCCAGTGGGTTTAGACATTCTGCTGCCAAATTTTAATCACTTTCCAGTGGTTCTCGGAGCTGTGTTAGTTTGTTCAGCAACAAAAGTGACGGCTCGAGGAGTCAATGGGCATCGAGAGACACAGCAGTCTTCTGTCCTGCTTTTTCCCTCCCCAAGTTGAAGCTGCTGCTTCTAGGAAGGAAGCTTACAAAATCTATAGGTTGTACACATCAGAAGCCCAGTGTTTGATTGACAGACAGCGCAGGAAGAATTAAGTCAGGCACATCTTTCTTCCAAGCACCATAGTTCATTATTATAGACACGTTTCAAAAGCACCAATCTCGTGTGTGTGTCTGTACTGTAAAAATGGATTGAAGATGGGGAAAAGAATAGTAGATGAGGGATGTCAAACTTGTTTGCTGTGCTGCTGATGGGGTGAAGTGGAAACAATGCTGTCTTTGGCATGTGACACTTTATTTATGGTAACTCATCAGTCCTAGAATATGTCAAGTGGTACCACTGAGTTGAGAACAGTTTCATCAAGGAAAGCTGAGCTTTTTCCTTTGGAAGGCAGGGACTTCAGGGTTTAGCATTAATAATGAGAATTTAAAAAAGAAAAACTTTGTATCATGAAAAATAATATGAAAATCCTGCAGAAACTGATGTGTGGACGTAGGCAGTTATGTGGATGTTTATCTGCATCTACATCTTAAGGGGCGACTTTTCAGTTCAGCAGTGTATTGAGTATGTGAGCTGGAATCACATGAGAGATAAATTTGTACAGTAATAATATCTGCAATTTTAAGGCCAAATGTTTTCTTTTATCTATCTCCATTTATCTATTTTCAGAGGTATGTCTGGCATATTCCTAAGCCTGCACACCCTCTGCAAGGTACACTTGACAGGGCAACCTTGTGGCTTTCATAAAACATAAAACTGAGCTGTACAGCAGCCTTACTTAGGGAGTTTCTGCTGAGTACCCTGCTAGTCAAGGGCTCAGACACTTGCAGAAGACACAAGTCAGTCCTACTTGCTTGCCCTTGCAGGTGAATTCAGTTAGTTCCTGGATGCCTGTAAACAGGCTTGGAGGCAAGAGATGAAAGAAGTGTAATGTGGTAGCGTGATCACACAGCCGAGATGGGAGAACTGACATTGTCTGTAACATTAAGGCTTGGAAAGAAAAACAGAGGTGTGGTTTAAGTTGCTGAAAGAAATCTACAGCTTCTTAAAGAGCTGCTTTAGCATTCTGTGCACCCGGGATGGAATCTACTGTGATGAGTGGAAACTGTGACTCAGAGACCCTCACCCAGCTCGGCACCGCTAATGAACGGCTGATCAGCTGGGGCTTTCTGATGTTTCTGACTGTCACCTTCTGAAACCTAACAACCACTTTGCGCTCCTGCTCTGTGCATTCCTGGAGAGGGTGTCAGGAGGGATATGAGGCAGTGGGTGGCTGTTCCCCTTGAAGCCTGCCTTTTCCCCTGTGAAGCTTGAGCTGGTGGCATGCTGTCTGCTCAGATTTACAGTGTGTGTGTGTATTACCACCCCAATAAGCCCTGTCACTGTAGGATCTCCTATTTTTGTGGTGCTTTCTCCCCACTTTATTCTGACAAGAGTTACTTCTCTTCTAATGCATGTGCTAATGTTGTTGTGAGTTTGCTTCCCAAGGAGAACAGTCCCCTTCTCATAGTGCGGGTAATGCAGCTGTATGATGCCTGAGGAGTCACGTAGCTGTTCAGCAATATACTCTCCATACCTGTGTGCCTGATGCTGCAGTGAGATGTGACAGCGGAATAAGGGTGGGGGAGGTTACAGAGGCTATAAAAGCTGTTAGCAGTGGTTGAGCTCTGCTTGCGTACTTCAAAGGGAACCCATGTTGCCCTTTCAGTGGGGCCACCGCAGTCAGGGAGGTGCAGATCTCTCCCATTTGGCTGGGAGGTGACCACTGTGGTTAGCAGCCCTCTGAAATGGGACCGTAAGTTTTCAATCAGACTATACTTACATTTGAGCTCCTAAGGAAGAATGCTCACTGTTGTCACATGTCATCTGGTGGTTTTTGTCCCTTTTATTTCCCCACTGAGGAGGTGGAAATACAATGAATAACCTCAGTTCTGGTGCTTTCTTTGACTTTCCTGTGCTTTCTGTTTTGAGGTGATGATCTAAATGTATACAGTGGCCTGTGTATGTTTTTCTGGTGTTGATACACACTGTGTATAGGCTTGGCTGTTTCTTTCCCGAAGACAGATCAGACACCCAGAATCCATCGGCATCTCATTTAAATTGTTGGCAGAGCTGCAGCAGACTGTATATCCCCCGTGAAAGTGCTTCATCTGAATTATCCACGGACAGTTTGAATCCACGGATAATTAAATGCACTGTACATAATTAATTTGTAATTGAAACGGTATGAACAATTTGTCGGAGCTGCCAGCAGATGGCTCCTTAACCCTTCTAATACCGCACCGAGCCAGCAGCCGCTCAATACTCTGCAGTTTATACTCACAGAATTGCTTCAAAGCAGTTACAGCAGCAAGATGCTGAAACGTCTGAACAGCCCTTATCTGTGCGAGCCTTACCAGGCAAATATTCCAGTGCTACAGCGATGATGCCACTGTATCCTGGTTTGTTAGACAGAAAATAACTATAAATACTGCCTTCCAACAGGATGCATTTCATTGTTTGACACCAGAGTAAATGTAGAGCAAACTGATAGTGTAAAGCTGCTTTATCACAGAAACAACACTGTATATTTGAGCACTGGTGTGATATTTAACACTTCAAGGGTTTAGGCTTCTAGCAGGCTGAACTGCACTGAGAGAAAAGAATTGCTTTGGGATGCCTGGAAGAAAGGCTGACCAGACCATTCCCAGACTTCAACGGTAATGAGAGAGTCTTGTGTGGCATGTTAATGATAAATACACAGAGACTTCTGTCAATGTACTAAGGTAAATTGTACCTAGTTTTTCAGCCTGCCAGAAAAATTACCTGTCTGAAGGGACAGCACAGCAGTGGTTATGGGTAAATGACCCTGATTCAGTGGAAAAAGACTAGTGACAGACTTCAAAATTATCTTGTCTCTAAACACTGGGATTATAGAATTTAATCTTAAATAAACTCCATTGTATTCCTTTGTTGGTAAAACACTTTTATAGTCTTGTTAAATAGCATAATCAAATAACCCGAGAAGAGTCTTCTAACAATGATGGTGATTAACTATTCTGCAGCTTGGTGCTCTGTTAATGCTTTTTGTTCAGTAGAAACATACACTGCTTCAGCAAACATATACTGCTTCAGTAGAAGCATACACTGAGCTATTGATACACAGAGATGACTTCTCCGCTGGTATTTCCTCCTGGCCACCTCTTTCCCAACCTTTTAGCCTGGTCAGTGTTGCACTAATAACACATTCCCATGTGTGGCTTTCTGTACAATGTGCTTTCTGTGCGTTGCTGTGGCTCTGGTAAAGGACCTGAGAGGGGTTGTCTCACTCTGGTAGTGATTAACCTCATGGCTGCCTTATGGTTGCTAATGGAAGGCCCGTGCTTGTCATTTTTACTGCCTTGGAGTTAAGCCTTATGAACTACCCTGCATTTTTACACTTTTGTGTTATGGAGTCATGCATTCTACCTTCTCTCCTCAATCCTTTCTGGATTTAATTTTGTTTCTATGCATCACTACCCTCCTTAGCATGTTTTATATAAGCTGTTGCGCTACGGCAGTGGTTTGTGCCTTGATGGGAGCACTAGAAAGCCAAGCCATTGGTTGGTACAAGCTGGCAGAGAGCTCCACTGAGTTCAGGGTGGCTCAATCCATGGAAAATGCGGCTTAATTGAAATATTCCAGCATGTTCTGGCTCACACTTGAAGGACGAGTTTTGTTTTGGGGACTGCTGGGAAGTGCTTCTACATTAGAGACAGATCCTCTCTTTACTCCGAAGCAGAGCTGACCTGGCAGGCTTTGCTGTGTCTTTGCACACACAAGTGCTCAGGCTTGGTGTTCACAGCTTTTTCCAATAGCTTTCTTATTCACTATTAATCTTCCTTACATTTCCTTTGAATAGGAGATTGAGATGTTGGTGTTTTCCTGTTCTACTATGAGAAGTGATTTCCTCTGTATGACATTTAAAAAGCCTGCTTTGAGTAACACGCAAGCCTCTCCTTTTGGGTCAGGGCTGGTATGTCTCTTGCAAGTCTCCTCCCTGAAATAAGGGAGGGGAAAAAGAAAGAATTTGGCTCTTGCATCTGAAACAAATTAAAGTTCCATTTTTTTTTATTTTTTTTTTTTTTTTTTCCCAATGCTGTTCACTTGTTTAGGGTGTCTCCCACGAAACAACTGCCAGCAGCCAACACTCAGTCGTGGACGGAAAGTTTCCTAATGGTCATTTTCTGCTCTCCAGAGTTTCCTTTCATTACAGAAACTCTGTTTGCAGATGTGATAGGTAATTGAAAGTGCAAGGTTACTTCACCTTTATCACAGCACCATTAATTCTTAGATACTAAATGTAATTATATATTAAACATTGGTGTTTAACAATGGTTACATGGATCATAAGATAGCAGAAAAAGAACTGTCATGTTTCGTTGTCATTCGCTTACAACTATAAGTAGAAGGTGTGTATTCTGCTTGACTAACTCTATATAAAGGCACTTCTGGAAAGCTGGAGTCAAAAGCTTGCCTGACAACAGTCACAGTTGCTGTTTGCAAAAACCATGACCAGAAGCATCTGATTATGGAGATGTGGTGAATCTTCCAGTGATCATCTGCGTGCAAGGCACTTGAGCAAGGTGTACTATGGTGTGTCAGATAGTAGAGTGAGAGCTGTCTAATATTAAATACTCCATGGCAGTGGCAAGATACCATTGGCTTTCATGGCATGTCTGCTCTATGTGCCACTGTACACTGTAGTTTTGCAATAATACAAGTATGTGTTCACCTCTGGGAAAAGTCTGGCTCTGTTCTCTGTATTATCCTATGAAGCCCCTGTGAAAACAGCAGTGAGGCTCCCTCTCGCTTCAGTCTTCTCTTAGGCTGAAACAACTGGATTTGTTCAAGTTATCTCATACTCTCCAGTCCCCTTCTCTTCATGGCTCTCTGCTGGATCCGCTTTTTTGTCAGTGCCTGTCTAATTACAGGGTAGCCAAATACTGGACACAGTGTCTGGCTGTGGTCTTGCAAGTGCCAAATAGCGAGGAATAAGTAATTGCTGTAAGAGGTTGGCTCTACTCGCGCTGACAGAGGCCAGTATTTGGCTGACTTTTTCTGCATTGACACGCTGTTGACTTGCATTCAACTTGCTGACCTTAAGAAGCCCCAGTACTTTCCTCCAAAGCTGCTGTCTAATTGGTGGGCTACAGCCCAGACCTCTTTGTGCTGTTGCGTGGAGTTCCTCCATCCCAGGTGCAGGACTAGGATGCTGGATGGGAGCACTGGATGTTGCAAAGAAGAAGCAACTGTTGGTAGGACAAATGGAGTGGATGACAGTGGCAGGGACTTGAGAGTCCCCAGACATAGGGAAAATGAGACATATTTGGCACTGTTGAGAGCAAAAAAAGAGGGGTTGTAGCTGCAGAGGTGAGAGCCTGTGTGGTTGGAGGATTGGTTCCAGCCTGGCTCTGAGAACCCACAGAATCTGAGTCAAAATCAGCAGCAGATTGGACAAATCAGTGACTCGACCCTGGGGACAAAAGGTCGCAAGGAGAGGTGAAGCAACCAAAGGAATTAGGAATGGAAATTGAACACAGTTGATTTGAATGATGCTAAGACAGGCTGGTGCTATGTCAGTATGAGTTTGCACAGAAATGAGCATGCAAGTGATGTATCCCTTGGGAAGAAATACCGTGCTGTTAGCTCTGTTGTTAAAGGAGCAGAGTTTGAAACAGCACTGCTGTTGCAGTCGGAACACCTTTTGATTAAGCAAGTGTTTAAATAGCCCTTATTCGACATGATTGATTGCAAGCTACTTCCATCCTGCTAACTCATGGAGGTTTCACAAAAGTGTCATTGCTGCTTTTGTGAGAGCTACAGTAGACAAGTCAGCTTGGACCCATCATTTTGGGGGTAATAATTCAATTTATTCTTAGGTAATGTGGAAAAATTTAAGGGGTTTTATCTACCTCTATCTGGACTTATGCGCATACGTGTGTGTGTATATCTAGACTTACATATCTAATGTGTATAAATATACACACACATTTTATATATGCTCCAGTTATTGTACATATTTCTTATATATATACACACATGTATAAAAAAACCTTAATAACTTCAGCTGGAACATTCTTATAGGAGTAAAAAGGCTGCCTTCCTTTCTCCTGTGTTTAGAGGCCTTGTGCTGTAGCAGGGACTAAATGATGGGAAGGATGGTGTGTGCGCTGTGCCTGCAGCCAGACACATGTTTTGCTATTGATAAGGGCAGAGAAACTAAGTGGAGAAAGGGTGAAATGTGCAGAGCGGAGGGAGGAGAGGGAGTATTAGCTCAGTCTAATGGCACTAGCTTGTGTCAGGGAGTGCTAGACCTAGTGCTAGTGTTACAGCTACAAAGGCGCATGATCACAGCACCATTGCTTTTCCTTGGGCACTACTCTGACCAGCAAGAGATGGCGTCCTTGGGGATTGCTTTGCTTTTAGCTGGGAAACCTGTCTTTCCTGGTTTTCTGGGGATGGAGGCACCTGTCACAAACCTGCTGTAATGGTGGATTTAATAAAATACATCTGATAATACAGCCCAGGGAAAACCCATTTGAATTCAGTCTGTTAGTAGGCCTCTGGCATTGTGAAACTATTTTACTTGGCTTTTCCTAGTGTATGTACTGTGTTTTTTCTTTCCAAGAGTATTTTGTCTGGAAATGTTTACCAGCTTCCTTCCTTAGCAGAAACACTGAGCACAGAGAATGTGGAAGGAATCCTGCCAGGAGAGTGTCTTGTTTTTTCTTCCCGGGGAGGGTTTGGGCTATGTTCTTCACAGTTCGTATGCCTTCTTTCATTTCCAGGCTTCTCATACATTTCTGTTAATGTAATCCTGAACTAGGATTCCCTCTTTTGAAACACTTGCTGACAGGTAAACATAGAGCAGTATAGGAGAGAGCAACAGCAACAGTCCCAGAGAGGAAATATTTGACCACCCCTTGTGTAGTATCTGATTAAATGCTGCATGGCAAGCATTCCTGACTGATGTGTACATAAACAGCACAGAATTTCCTTTATCTGTGATGCTTTTCATATTCAAGGTAACGCAAAGCTTGCACAAATGTTAACACGAAAAACATGGCTCCTACGAGTGACTTCTTGAGAGGTATTAAGTCCTCTAAGCAATGCACACATTGGCTGTCAGCACATGGCTTTGAAAGCCTGAAAGCAGGGAGAGAGTTCCCATTAGGTTAGCAGTCCTCTGGACATTGGGCAGCTTTGCCCTAGTATGACTGTATGCATGTTCCTCAGTGTGGAGGAACTACAATTCAATTCCCAATTTGTTCCATAGGAAATGCGATGAACTGAACTAACTCTGTGGGGAAGTACACGAAACACAGTACCTTGAGAACCATGTGAAGCATCATCTGCAGGCCACTCTTGCCTGGATATTTCCCAGTAATGCTGGAAGCAGATAAATTGAAGAGGTTGGCTCCTGTTTCTGTGCAGATGGCATGGACCAACATTTTCTTTCCAACACCAGCAGGTCCAGCTAGTAACAAGGCTTTCACCAAAGGAGCCCTCTCATGGACTATTTGAGAACCTGTAAAAAGCCATATGGCATTATTATTGCTTTAATTTAAGTCTGTCATAAAGGTAATGGAATGATTCATCCACTTCACCGTCAATAATTTATAATGTGAATTAATTATTTCCTTTATATGGCACAAGTGCTCTTGAGTTCAATTCTGTAGAACCTTACACATTAGAGTTAACATTCCTGTTAGTAACAAAACTCAACCACCTTTGTTTACACCTTCTGACGGGCAAGCTCTAGCTCTGAACCTATGTGAGATCAAAGAACAGGAACTCACTGATAAACTTTAGAGCATGGACACATGATAAGAGCACTGAAATGGAGCTACTGCTGGTCACTACCTGTACAGATGGGCCTGGTGCTCCGCGCAGGGGCTTGCTTTCAGTTACACAGCAGTTGTTAACTCCCTCCCTGATCTGCCAGGCAGAGGCAGAGATGTACCTGTGGCTTTAAGCTTTGCATCTGTTGTGAGAGCAGGTCCTCACTTTCTGCAATTGGTCAAGGCCGTAGACTCAAGTTGCACACAGGACTAAGAGAATTCCTTCCTTCTGCTGTCTGACAATTTCCAGCTTCCCCATCTTGAAAGAAAACTAACTAATGGGATGATCTGTTGGAGCTGTGTTTGTCAGTGATGTTGAAACCAGATGTTTCCATGTGTTTTATTTTATCTCCTTTAACTGCTGCCTTTTTGGGGTAATTGTTCCTCTTAAATGTTATTGCTGTTCAGTGAGCACTGGAGACGCTGACTGTCTGTCACTGAGGCTAGCTGTACTCCAAAATCCTTTACTGCTGATCACAGAATCCCAGGTTTGTGTTAGAAGGGACCTTAAAGCTCATCCAGCTCCATCCCCTGCCACAGGCAGGGACACCTTCCATTAGAGCAGGTTGCTCCAAGCCCCTGTGTCCAGCCTGGCCTTGAACACTGCCAGGGATGGGGCAGCCACAGCTTCTCTGGGCACCCTGTGCCAGCACCTCAGCACCCTCACAGGGAAGAGCTTCTGCCTAAGAGCTCATCTCAATCTCCCCTCTGGCAGGTTCAAGCCATTCTCCCCTTGTCCTGTCCCTCCAGGCCCTTGTCCAAAGCCCCTGTCCAGGTTTCCTGGAGCCCCTTTAGGCACTGGAGCTGCTCTAAGGTCTCCCCTTCAGGAGCCTTCTCTTCTCCAGGCTGAACAAGCCCAGCTCTCTCAGCCCTACAAGTGCTCTAAGCATGCCTGCTGAGTGTGGTGTTAGCTCATCTGCAGAAGAGCTAATATTATTCCCCAGCTTGGAACTTGGCAGCTGCATGTTGCAGAGCAGGTACAATATTATCTGCTAGGAGGAGGATCCTTTTCTGTTCCCTTGCTTTTATTCAGGTGAACAAATGCAAGTGCCAGGGTTGCTTTGGTTTACTTGCTCTGCCAGCAGCAATGACTGCTCAGCATTTCTAAATCTCCATCTATGGCAGCTCCAGGCAAATTCGTTCTGGGCTGCAAGAAATATGTCCATCCCCTGGGGAAGTCTGGAAGAAATGTCTGTGTTGTGGAAAACAGAACAACAGAAAGATATAGGTGGCCAATGGCGTTAAACTTGTTTTCCCTGCAGCTCTGTTACTCTATGAATTAGGTTACTGTAAACCTCCAGAGATGGAAGTAGTAGGAAATGTCAAATGCTTTATCTGTACACAGTGGTAGTCCTGTAACATCGCTGCTTCGAAGCCTAAAAACATTCTGTGTCTGTGGTGGTGGTTGTTACAAAGCCAGATTCGAGAATCTGTGTGAGCATCTGCTGCTTCTGTGAAGGTCTTTGGGACTGGTGTCTATCAGACTATGGGACTAGTGGAGGAGGCTGGCCCCAAAAGTGCTGAGTTGCACCGGGAGTCTCTGGCTTAGCCTGGAAAAGTTCTCTAGGTTAAGGAGACAGCTAAGTAAGAACTTGTTTAAAACCAAATCCAATCAGGCTACCTATTGTGTCCTAATGCTTTAATGTCCCAAATAAATGACAGTGAACCGAGTGCTAAGGTGAATGCCATTATTTCAGGGCTGTGCAGGGTGTAGTGAAGTTGTCAGCCACCCAGGCTTTATTAATATTTGGTGGTTCCATACCAATCTATTCCTATTACACATCCATTTATTATGAGGGGAGCAGCAGACTCCTCTGAGTTTAAAGATGAAATATTGAGTCTGCTATTATTTCTCCTTCAGCTGCTTATAATTTTCTCAATGCCTTTTAAGCTGGGGCTTTCCTTGTCATCAGGTGACTCTCAAAAAGAGAAACTTTTACTTCTATGCATACACCATTATATGATTAACTAGTTTTGAGACCAATTAAGTGAAATGTCATCCATAACGTATCACCCAAAAGGTGAAACCATTCCTGTGCCTCTTTTTGGCTCATGCAAGAACTTTCTTTACTCAAAGGCATTTTAAAAATGCTACAGCAAATACTTTGTTTGTTTAACTAGTCCAGGGTCTCTTCTCCCTAGAATTTTAAACAGCAGAAAATTTATGGATTCTCCTGCCTCGGGGTGTCTTGGGGGCTTGATTTCACTCAGATAGCATTAAAACATAACCTTGGAGGAGCTATCTGCTATATGAAATACCACACTGTAGTCAGTGCAGACAGCAATAACTGCTGACCTCTCTCAGCTGACTGTGGTCAAACTTGCAGCCAACCCCTGAGAGTTTATCTAAAAACCAGCTGAGAGTGTTTTAGACAAGAGCAGCCCTATCTAGGCTGAAGGAAGGGGTGCTCCTAGCATCCTGTTTGTTAACCTGGTCTTCAGATAGAGCGCTCCTGCTGCCCTACAGCTCAACCTGAAACCCAGAGGAAGCAGACTTGTGCACTATGGCACTGAGCTCTCTACAGCACATGCCCTCTTTGGGGACAGGGGGAGCCAGGAAATGCCTGCGAAGAGCCTCAGAGCATGTATGTACAGAACAGCCCGAGCACTGGTCTGTCTGGAAGGTGTGCAAAGGGGAGGGGAAAGCAGAAGCTCTGTGTCAGCTTTGCTTCATTTGCCCGAATGGCAAAACTAACTTGTCTGTTATTTTGCCCTATAAAGGGGAACAGCAGACAATGACACAGCCTGGGGGGAGGATACGCCTAGTTAAAACCTCCCTGAAATCCAGTCAGGAATGGCAAAGGGTGCAAGTGAAGTATGGGTAGAGACCCTTGAGACAGGCAGGCACTTCCTGCAATCACTAGAGTTTGGCATATGCCATTCCCAAGTAAAATATGGGATAGATTTTTACATTAAAAGCACACAACCTGGCCCAGCAAAGTCTTGTTAGGTATTGGCTAAGTCTGGCATTAAAACTGCGAAGGCATTTAAAAGTGTTCTCTCTGATATACAAAATGTATCCAGACTAATTCCTTAAACGATTGCATTGTTTAGTACTGAGTAACATTAGCCAGCTTGTAAAAGGTAAATTGCAACCTTAGCCTTTTCCTTAACTTGATTAATTTTGATCAGTGGAGCTTGTTTTAGCTATTATCTTTCCCCAGTGATTTCCTTTTATGCTCTGCCATTCACAAACTGTTAACATGCGAACAGAGATGGTATGGAAATGCAATACCTGACAATAGCATGTGCAAGCTCCTTTATGCACTATTAAATTGATATGGTCTTCACTCAGAAGGCTTAATTGAAAAACAATTATACTGCAAAATGCTTTAGATTACGATTAATCAAGCCTTGTCAAAGCTAGTAAAAATGCATGTTACTGACAGGAAGCAAAGCCATTGTGTTCTGCCCTCTGGTAATTTTTGCTGTGCTCTTACCTAATGGCAATATTCCATACAGTGCTATTAGCTGTCTGACATCTGCAAGAGAGGGCATTGGCTCTATATCTGCCTGACGGAGTGTGGTCCCCAGATAGCTGTACTCGCCTGTAGGGAGAAAGCATGGGCTTCATAAACGTGACAGTGCATTGTTAGAGAATGCATAGCTCAAGTAATGAAAAACTACCATAGAATACCAATATAACATGCTGTCAGCAAACCCAGCACTGTCCAGGGACAGGGACTCAGGGCAATACTGGTGTGGAATGTGGCCCTGAGAAACTTGGAAAGGTGAACTGCAAAGGAAACTGAAGTTAAACACACTGCGGATTCCCCTTCCAGGCTGTGGAAGGTGTTCAGCAGAGCGGTCAGTCTCAAGTAACCTTTGAAAGAAACTTTGTGGAGAAGAATCATTAATAGCACCATAAATCACAGTCACTGGAAAAGGATTTCTAGCTTTGGGATTCTGCAGGGTTGGGATCTCAGTGAAACACACTCTAGCAGAAGGATTTCAAGAAGGGGGAAAGTTATTTTAACAAGCATTCTCCCGACTGCATCACATCTCGGATTCTCGCTATGTTAGACATTGGAGTGTGTCACCTCATTTGGTGGGCTCTTTGCTTTGCACTTAAATCTGTTTTTCTTCAAACAAAAAAACCCAAGAAAACTAAAAATCCCTGACATGAACTGGACTGATCGAATCTTGCCTCGGTTCTTGTTACAGAGCCATAATCACACTGCTTGCCCTGTCAAAGTCTGTATACAAGACATGTTAGAGAACAAAGATCCAGAAGGATGGGCCGCAAGCAGGAAAACTACTTGTGATGATGTAGTCAATGATTATTTTTTAGCATCAATTGCATGTCAATATGGGCAATATCTTAAAAAAGAACGTTTTATTGGAATGAAAAAGGGAGAGCACTAGGGCTTTTTGGAGCAGGAGTAAGTTAGCAGTAACGGTTAAGAGAGAAAGTGGAGTTGTAATTTGGTGGCAGAAAGACAAGCCCTGGTGCAACTGCCCCCTCCCCTCTGAAGAACAAAATTCATTTCAGGTTTTATCTTTTATTTAAGGAGAAATCAAAAGAACTGGATAGGAATTAATCTTCACAGATTTAATTAGAAGGCATCAAAGGGTTTAATTGCAACTGAACATAAATCACAGCGGATACTCTCTGACTAATTTAGATAAGGTCACCAAGAAAATTAGTTCAGTGATGTCAGTTTGTCATAGAGGGGGGACATTTCAGTGCTTTTACTTGCTGTGCAGCACAATTCCATCTCTGTCCTTTTCCCAGGAACTGGGAGGAAGTGACCTTCCTTAGGCTTCAGCCCTGTAATGGCTGAGCAGTTGAGGACTTCTGCAAGATTTGACTGTGTCCTCAGATCCTTCAAGGGAGGTGGTGGCTTTTTGTTTGGTTGGTTTTTAACTAAAAATCTATGCCAACTTCATAATAGCTCTGCATCTGTTGCTCTATGCTGCAGAAGAACCACAGCTTCAAACCTCAGGGTCAAGAGAAGATAGCCCAAAGCCACCTCAGCCTGTTTCCAAGTTTGATGTTACCATCTGTTAATGATTATCCACTGGCCAAGTTGTGCTTTAAAAACATCCCTGGTCAGGGAATGTTTGTTAGACAAAAGTAACCTGGTTGGGTGAACAAAGGAATGGTGAAAACTTTCCATTACTTTGCTTCATTATCTTTAATGAGCGTAAAATGGGCAGAATACTTGTTAATTCAGCCTTCAACAGAGTGGGCAAAGACTCTGAAGGCAATAATTGGTGTTTATCTAAGTTTATCTAAACATAGCATTTAGGGGTGCTGTATGTATCTAAGCCAGAAAAGCTAGGTTCTTATGCTGTACTAACAGCCAGTAGCATTGTGGTTTCTGGGTGTTTGCAAATTAAAACAATAATGGCCTTTGAAACAACTGAATCCTGGAGGTTTTGCTGCAGAGGATGCTGTGATTTTACAGTATGTCTACAAATGGTTTTTGGAGATGGTGTCAGACTCCTGTGCAGCCTGCAAATGGTGGTGGTTTGGTTCCACCCTCTGTGTAAAGCATAGGCAAGAATGTCTGACTGCAGCTGCAGGTAACAGAAACTGGGCAAGAGGACTATGAAATGCAGAATCAGGCAGAGGCACATCTTACTCAAATGAAGGGCCAGATATGCCTCAAAGCACTGCTTGAAGTTCGTGGCAGGAGGGAGGTGGAGGTGAGGGGGTGAATCTTCTCTGCTGAACAAACAAATACTGAAGGTCTGATTTTTGCTGTTCTCTGGGAAGTCTTCTGGATGGATTATGACCCCGTGTCTCATAGACTTGCACTGTCTTGCCAGTGCCTGGCCACTGCTGCTTAAAGAATGTCCTGGTTCCACCTCAGCGTGGCTCATGACAGCCAAAACCGTTCAAGGCTTCCAGGTGTTAGTGCTTGGAGCTAAGCATCAGTTTTACTAAGAGGCCCTTGGTTTCAGCAGCAGAAGTGAAAGGTAATAGACACCCAGCAGAAACAGATTTGATTTGCATAGATACTCAAGTTTGAAAGTCCTGAAAGTGTAATTACTCTTGAACTCCCTCTTGAGTGGAAACAGGGGTCAGTGAACACTGAATGGCTGGAGGTTTGGTAAGATTAAACACCATATTAGCTGTAAAATGTGTACTTTACCAACATAATCTGAGAGATTCACCGTCTTGGCTTTTATTAGTAATCCTTCTTCCACTAGTTCCTTGTACAGAGAATCGATGGTCCTATGGATAAGAGACATCACTCAGAAATCCCAGGGCACTGTCAGTAAAAGCTCAGTCCTTCAGTAACTGAACTAGCTTGAGAGTTACGTTTCCTCAGCTTTATAAGTGCATTCTGTAGCTCAGAGGTAAAGTTGATTAGTACCATCAACATGAAATCAGTAAGTACAGTTTTCTGCATTATGGCAAGGAACCTCTCCCTGCCTCACACACCACGTGGCTCCCTCTCTCTCATACTGATTCCATTACCCATTTCCAGGTGATGCAGGATCAGTTATGACTTGTGTAATAGACTTGTTCATTAGTATCAATTACTGGGAGATTATTTTTAAATGATACAGTAATGGCAATCCTAACACTACTATAGCTATTCACTTAGCTCTCCAATTAGTAGTAATTCATTAATTCTTCTTGGAATTTATTCTGTTTGCAATAGACAGTCTCATCTTGTCAGGAACATGCTGGGAATGACTCGATCAGAGCAACCAGTGGTCCATCTACTGCAGTGTTAGGGTCATGGTGGCCAGAGGAGGATTGGGGGGAAACATATGGTGGAAATGGGCTTAACTTCTCCAATGGAACAGTTTTTTCCTATCTCCATTAGTAGCTGGAAATAGCTCCCAGTAATTGAGGATTTAATACACTGACACTTGTACTTGGTTGTCTATAGGTGTAATGTTCTCTATCTCTTTTGGAGTTCTGCCTATTAATTTCAATGACATTTTTGGCACCAGGTTCTACAGATTGATACTGCTTCAAGGGTTACATAAAATGAATAAGCCTGGTGGAAATTCTTGTATTGTTAGCATAAACAATACTGACTTGAATGTTTATAGGTCTTTCACTGTTTGTGCACTTTGCACATCCTCTTCCTTTTCTTTGTCTTTGCCATCTATCTTAATTGGGATGTTCTTGTATGGCTACAATAAAAATACTTAGTAGGGACTCTCAGCTGGCTAATAAAACTAGATATCTAAGTTGAGGTCTGCGGTCTTTTTCAGCTGGGAAGATTCATGTTTATGCAGTGTTAGTGGCACAATTAATACAAGAGTAGTAATAAGCAAATGCAAATTGGAACTCCCTTTCAACAGAGTTGGTTTTGCCTCTCTGACTCTTGTTCTCAGTGATTTCTGTCGAGTATGTGTCATAAAGCAAGCAGAAGGTAGAGTGGGACTAACCTGACACTTTTGTTGGGAGCATGACTTCTACTTTTCCTGTCTTATTATTTTTACTGTGCAAGCTTCATGATGCATGCCCCGAGTCTCCTCCAAGTAAGTGTGATGTGGTCAGTCTTTATTGACTGAAGCCCCTTGCGCCCTGTCCTCCATGCCAAAACAGAGCTGAACCTCAGCTTCTCTTGGTTATTTCTCTAATGCTTCCTCCTTCCCTGCTCAGCAGGGAAGAGCAAAGCATGGAGCCAAAATGCCAGATAAACTCTGATTAAAAGCCACTGCTACAAAGTTTGTGTTCTTAAAATGGCTGTGTGTTGTAGTAAGTTTATATGTAAAGAAGCAGGTATATGTAAGAGTAATTTTAAAAGCACAGAATATACGTGTCCTTGGTAGACTTTGGCACTGTTTTTGTAGGAGAGGTCATGCTCTGTTATAATCTATGACACATTTACTTTAAATATTTGCTTGGAGAGGTTCTTTAAAGTAGGTAGAGAGATCGCTGCCTGTGTAGTATAAGCCCCCAAAATGATCTAGTCCAGGTCTTGCTGAGTATGTCTTGTAAAAATGGATTCGTGGGGTGAATCCCATATGCTTCCCCCTGCAGTGATTGAGGGTGTTTGTCTTAATGCTGTTCTCCAGACCTGATCTCTTGGGAGCTGGGTCTGCACCACTGCTGCTGGGCCAGCAGGTCCCAGCGGTGCTATCTCTGTGTTTGTGTTATGTGTACAGGTGAAGAACAGTGGCTTGTCAGTGAATACATCACAAGCTCACTGAAAATGTAGTGTCAGAAAAAGAAATCCTCTTAAATCCTCCAAATAAGGATGCTTAAAAGAGCAAGGGTGCACAAGGAATCACTGGGTCTGCCAGAACTCTGGCGGGCGTTGGAACTAGATATCTTAAGGTGCTTTCCAACCCTAGCTATTCTATGATGCTAACTCTTACTGATAAGGCTAAGAGAGCTGGGCTGGTTCAGCCTGGAGAAGGCTCCTTAAGGGGAAACCTTAGAGCAGCTCCAGTGCCTAAAGGGGCTCCAGGAAACCTGGAGAGGGGCTTTGGACAAGGGCCTGTAGGGACAGGACAAGGGGAATGGCTTGAACCTGCCAGAGGGGAGGCTGAGATGAGCTCTTTGGCAGAAGCTCTTCCCTGGGAGGGTGCTGAGGCGCTGGCACAGGGTGCCCAGAGAAGCTGTGGCTGCCCCATCCCTGGCAGTGTTCCAGGCCAGGTTGGACACAGGGGCTTGGAGCAACCTGCTCTAGTGGAAGGTGTCCCTGCCCGTGGCAGGGGTTGGAACTGGATGAGATTTAAGGTCCCTTCCAACACAAAACATCCTATGATTCTATAATACGTAAGATTGATTTATGATATGTACATGAAGGGTGATTTACAGAGTACAGGGGCCTATTTACAGCCTCCCTTATCGGGTTTCAGATGAAATGGAAAATCTGACACTCACCAGAGCTGCTTGGTGCTTCTGCACCTGCAGAGACGATGGGAAAAGAGGGCAAATGGGGCCTATATCCTGCCTAAATGCTGCATGTGCTTACCTTTGCATGCTGGAATTAACCTGGCTGAAGCTGATGGTGACTGGCCTTGGTGGTGTGGTGGTGTAGGATGGGGATCTTAATCTGTATGCATTGTCGAAGGTGGGGAAAAACAGGATCTGCGCTATGTAGCGTGAAAGCAGTGTTTTGTTGGCCTGTTATTTGTTGTGCTGCAAAGCCACCGGGCAGGAAGGGGCTGTGTGAAGGTTGCTGTGTTCACTGGGAATGCAAAAAAGATTTTAGCTGAAGTGTATGTGCTTGTAAAAGTGTTTTTCTTTACCCTTTTTTTTTTATGCATATTTATAAGTGTTGGTAAAGAGGTTTTATGTATTGTAGAGTTCCTGATGCTGGTAAGCATAGCCGTGTTGAGATGCACCTTGTGTAATTAGAAACTAAATGGGTTGATAGTGTATCCAATGCAAAAAGGATGCACTCAATCTCAGGTAAGCAGGTCTTCTCTTTACCTGTCAGGAGTCAGATCTTCTTCCAGCTCAGATATCTTCTTCCTTGTGGTTGTTTTTTTCTGAGGACCACAAAAATAGACAGGAATTAGCGACCTTAGCACTGAGATGTGTTTCTGAATGTATTGAAGCAAAGTGAGGGCTAGAACAGCAAATGCTTCAGTGTTTGAATGTGGCCCTTGTCACTGAAGGAACGTAAAGGGAAAAATCATATTCTTGAATGCTTGGAGGGAAAGGAAGTCATATCCCCATTTATAAGAGCACAGGACATGTTTCTATCTATAAGTGCCTCACTAAGGCACTGGAGGGTTGAAGTGCTGCTTGGCCTGAGGAGCTGTGTCCAACCTATGTCTCATGCAGGTGCTCTTGAACTGGACTCTGCATGAAGTAACCTGGTGGCTGCTGATTTTTTCTGGAATCACGGAGCCTGTATACCTGACCTGCCACTGTCGCCTCCCCAGTGAGTGCCCAAGAGCACTGTACTTCAAAGGGATCAGTCCCACTCCTTGCAGTGGAGATTGTATACAAAAGAATCCCAGGATCATTTGCTCTGAGAGAAAACTCTTCTTCTTTTTGGAGCAGCACAACTCTGTGGTTGAGTGGGTATGGCCCTTGCCCAAGAGGGAAGCAGAAAGGAAAAAGGCATGGGGTCCAAGTAGCTGTTCCAGAGACTGTTCATGCTTTTTTTTACACTGGAGGGACAGCAAAACAGTAAGCAGGACTAGAACCCTGAACTTCTGGAGAGCTAACTTCAGCCTCTTTAAAGACTTATGTAGAGAAATCCCATGGGATAGGTCTTTAGAAGACTAGGGAGTCCAAAAGAGCTGGTCATTATTTAAGCACCACTTACTGCAAGCCCAGGACCAGTATATCCCCATGATGAAGAAATCGGGCAAAGGGGGCAGGAGACCTGCATGGGTGACCAGGGAGCCAGGATGGCGCCGGACTCTTTTCAGTGGTGCCCAGTGACAGGAGCAGGAGCAATGGCCATAAACTAAAACACAACAAGTTCTGCCTCAACATGAGGAAGAACTTCTTTACATTGAGGGTGGCAGAGGACTGGGACAGGCTGCTCAAGGGGGTTGTGGAGTCTGCCTCTCCGGAGACATTCCAAGCCCACTTGGACACGTTCCTGTGTGACCTGCGCTGGTTGGCCCTGCCTTGGACTAGATGATCTCCAGAGGTCCCTTCCAACCCTAATGATTCTGTGAGTCTGTGAAATATGTAAGGAGCTTCCCTGAGGGTCACACAGGGTGCTTACAGCTGGACCAGGATCTGAAGCCAACCCTCCTGAGTCTGGCTAGCTTCCTAACCATCAGACATCCTTCTGCGTTCACTTTCCTATCGCCTCGGGGAAGAAGCTTAAAGAGGCCAGAAAAACATGACCTGTACTTCTCTTCTCTTGGTATTTTCACCATGCTTAGGCTATGGGAAGATTCTGACTTGTGTCTAACTTCCCTACATACTGCAAAAAGCCCATGGAAAACATAAATAAGAAAGATATGCATCAGTAATGTCAAGCCCCTCCATTAATTACAGCTCACAAGCCATAAACAGTTAGGGATAATTAGTAGTGAAGAGGACATCATTAATCCATGCTAGTTGCCCACCTCTAGTGTCCATACTTAAGTTCTGCAAAGCACTTTAGAATTACTTCATCATAACTATTCACACAGCAGCGTTTGTGCACCATGGGATTTCTTCCATGGCTTACGTTTAAGCATGTGCTTTAATGCTTAGTTCTTCAGCTTATTCTTTGCGAAAGTTTATATTCGCTTTCCTGGGAATACAGTAATTTCTTTAACAGTGAAGACTTCTGCAGAGCTCTAGAGGCTGTGTTGTTGAGTTAAAAAGTCCTATCCAATCCTCTGGAAAATGCTGGGGGTTTTTGGCGGTGTTTGTCTTCCTAGAATGGATGAGCAGTGTTCTCCAGTACATTAATTGTAAGTTTCCAAGGACTGTCACAATGTAAATGGGTCAGTGGGCTGTTACTGTTTGCAATGCAACAAACATTCACCTGGATGAAAAGGTACACTAACCCCAGAACTATATGGATAAGCTAACGGGGAGAAAGTGATGTTCTTCTGTTTTGGATGGGAATAATGCCAACAATCCTATCTGCAGAACTACACCTCAGGTTTCTCTACATAAATAAGCTTGGCAGCAAATAGTCATTAGAATGTGCCAGTGGGGCTTTGTTTTGCAGTGAAGGAATGGGAAGAACAAAGCATATGCCATGCTTAACAACTGAGGAAATAAACTGTCAGTGGTTTATTTCTGCTGTTCCTCCAGCTTTGCCTCTTTAACCTTTCTTCCAACAAGCTAGAAATTACATATCCTGGGGTCCGACTGGGAAGAAAAGCTTATTTCTACCTATGTAAAGACACTAAGCATATGTTGAATTTATTGGCCAACTGGTATTGTCCTCAAGGCAGCTTCACCAATAACGTAACTCAAGAGCAACACAAAAATGAACTATGCAGGGGGAAAATGTGTTTTCCTAATTAACATAAACAGCATTTATGGGAAATTTGGCAAACACTGAGATGCCATAAAGGGAAATCTGAATTGTAGACAATGGCTTTCCTCCAAAATGTCTTCTTGGGAACGGCTTTTATTTAGAAAATGATAATGTTTAATGAATGTGAACATGCTCATCATTTATAATGGAAATCTCCTTGTTTCTATCTCTGAAATGTCAGCCTAGCTTCTGTGCAGCCATCCATTCACTTGGTTATTTTCTGCTTTGGTAAGTCACATGTAGTGAACTGTATTAGCTATTAGTTGGCAGATGATAGAAGACTGACTTCTGTGCTCAGTGTAGTATCTTGTCTGACTGGGTGGGCTCATGAAAACGTTTTGAGTAGCTCAGAGGTTGCTATGAGCAAACATGGACGTAATTTCAGAGCAGATTCCAGAGCAGAGTGTCTCTGTCACCAGAAGGGACAGGGTAGCCAAAATGTCTCATTGAGGGAATTGTTCCACATTGGAACTGCAGGATCTGTGTCACCCTTCAGCTGTGATTATCTAAGTCCTGCTGCCATCAGGTCTGTGGAAAAGTAACAAGAGGAAAGTACTCCTGTGGCTTACAGGAAGTGATAGTGTGTAAGCAGCAGTGTATGAAGTGAGTGGATTCCTTGGATCAAGTGTGGTGCTTGTGTGTGCGCCTGCTCCGGTTTGCAGCTTTCCTGCAATGCCAAGATACAGACAGCATCTTCTGATACTTGTACAGAAAAAGCCCTGAGACAAAGATGTTGGAACAGGTTGCCCAAGAAAGTTGTGAATGCTCCATTCAGGTTGGATGGGACTTGGAGCAGCCTGGTCTAGTGGAAGATGTCCCTGCCCATGGCAGGGGGTTGGAACTGGATGATCATAAGGTCCTTTCCAACCCAAACCATTCTATGATTCTATGTTCCCCCTAATTATTAAGCTCTTACTAAATGAGGGGCTCTGAGCTATGATCCCTGTTGGATTTAGTTACAGCATTCAAACAGGTTACAGCCCTTTACAGCTGGCTGAGAGCTCTGGATACTAATCTCCATCAGATACAGAAAATCCAACAGCAGTTCCGAGTCACTGCCCTCAAATCCAGCCTTTCCTCACTTTTGACCCAGCCTGCCTTTGGGTCTTATTCACTATAGCTTTGCTCTTATCTAGTTCCCTACACTGAAGCTGATATTCTTGTCATCGCCTTGCTCTTGTGGTTTTCTTTGCTGCTGCCCAGTTGCATCAGAGATATCCAAAGCTGCACTGAGATGCTAGCAAGGCCTATTTTAGAAACAACTTTTACACACTTAGGTTCCCATGTCCCCTCTTGCTGTTTTTTTTTTTTCCCAATTCCGACCATGCCTTTGTGTATGTGTGGGTGTGTTCACTTGCAATGGGTTGCTTTACCTGCGCTTGGATCAGAAACAAATCCTTGGGGGAGCAGAGCAGGAAAACCAGCACAATGGGCTTAATAAAAAGCACTCTGATAAGCACTTAAACATAACTTCCAAGTCAGTAACTGCAGAGAGCTTATCTGGCAGCTCTTAAGTTGGGTGGAAATCCAGTTTAAAGAAGCTTGTGGTTTACTTGGCTGAAGATTGCCAAGGGAAACACCATTGGCTGCTAAATCCTATGCGTACTATGGTTCAGTACATGGCATCCATCTAGACCAAATACTTGTAAAGCTGGTGAGTTGTGCTGAGCTTGGGCTGCCAGCAGAAAGGGGTGGACTCAGAACAACATATCAGTAAAAAGATTGCACTGACACAAGGATGCCATCAATGTTCTAGACATCAAACACTTTGGCAGATGCTAGACCTCTCTCTTTCAGTTTTATAACAGGCTCCTCTAGGCTGAGTGGGGACTTAGACATTTTGTTCAGGCTAGATATAAGGCAGAAGCTCTTCCCTGTGAGGGTGCTGAGGCGCTGGCACAGGGTGCCCAGAGAAGCTGTGCAGTGTTCAAGGCCAGGTTGGACAGAGGGGGCTTGGAGCAACCTGCTCTAGTGGAAGGTGTCCCTGCCCGTGGCAGGGGTTGGAACTGGAGGAGCTTTAAGGGCCCTTCAACCCAAACCATTTTATGATTCTATGATATCTCTTTGCCAGCCTTCCTAGACATCTATGCCCTATCCCTCAGTATGAGGCAATTTCCCTCCTCAGCCTGTTTTTACACTGGTGCTAACAATATTAGCTTGCTGATCTGTGGCTGGGCAGATGACAAGCTGCCACCGTGTGCATAGTGAAGAAAAACGCAATTTTCACCAGAGTTGAACCACATTCCTTTTGTTTCTGCTGTATCCTCATCCACTCTCCTGAGACAGTCATCAGATCTGGAGCCATCAGAGTCCAGCACAGTGTTTCTTAACAAGGATACTTGTGCTTTATACCCCATCAATGCTGGACCCTAAGGGCAAGTAATAGTGGGACAATCTGTGGGGTGAGATGTTTCCAACATGGATAGAGGCACAAAATCTGTGCCACAATTGATAGCACAGTGGCTTGTTGCATATTAGCACAGAATAATAGAATCACAGAGTCACCTTAAGACTTTCTTTAATATGGACTTTAGAGAATTTTTTGTGAATTGTAAACTACTTATTCTAAGGTGTGCTTGAAAAGGCATAGAACATCTACTCCTGAGTAATGAGTGTTCTCTGACAACAAAAAGCACTTTAGTTCTACTGTGGTGTCTTCCTGCAAAGAAAGGAGAAGAAATCCCTCCTTAGCACACAGGGGATGGCCAAATGTAGCATTGGGAAGTTGGGGTAACTGTCCCTAGACAGAAAATTCCACTTATAAGAGTTCACTTAAAGAAATCATCCTTGCTGTCCATTCCCCACTGACAGAGTGCAGAAAAAGGTTTGATTTAGCTGAAGAATGTTGAATCCTCCTGAGAATGCTTTTACATTGTGTTTCAGGCATGTTCATGGCTACAACAAGAACCCAAATCCACTGTTACTTGCACTGCATATTTGGGGTGGAGAGGTATGGGTAACACATGCCTTGAAAACCTAGGGGATTTTTGCTGCATAGCAAATGGATAAGCTGCTTCCAAAACTTTCCAGCTCATATGATTCTCATTATATAGGCCAGATTTTCACAAAGCAGATCTGAAGGCTGTGCACAGAGGTATGTGTTTGTTTATGGACTGGGATATTTATGCAAATACTAATTAGAAAAAAGCCTTTGCCAATGCCAAACAGCCATTTCAAATAGTTCTGCACAAGGAAGATGTGTTTCGACTAAAACCGCATACCTCCTTCCATTCCCCACCCCAGGCAACTGTTCGGTTGTGGTTGTGCTGCATCTCTGTCGTGTCCCCCCCCATAAAGTCTTTAGGGAACTTGTATTACTTTATCAGTACTTCTTCCCCCTCTTCTCACACCTTGTTCTCTCGGGCTACTGGCACAGGTTGGGAAAACAAGGGTTAAATAACCTCCCTCCACCCAAACTATTCTGATGCTGTACTGAAGGAAAAAAAAACCCAAACAACATAATGTAACACTCTATAATTCTACTGTGACATTCTGAAGCAGAGTTTAGCTGATCTAAATGCATCTGCCCATGATGACTCTGGGAAGATGGTTGCAATGTTTTGTCTATATATCTTCAGCCTCCCTATTTTTGAAAGGGATTCATCAACCCAGTTGGTATCAGCTTTCAGAGCTGCTTCAGTTTTGTGTCATTAAATTGCCCCTGTCAGATGAAAGAGCATTTTGAAAGATAATTTGAGCAGAAGTATAGCAACGGCAAATATTTGCTTACTTAAAAGGATTATAGAAATGAAATACAACATGAGATTAGGGTTGGCTATTTGCCCTGAGGATTTGAAGTGCATCTGCTGATTGAATGGTAGGGTCTCTGTAAGCTTTGAGTTCTTTTGCACTGACATGATCTATAGTTTAAATGCTTGGGTAAGGAATTTAGGGAACCGTGAGCTCTGGAATTCTGTGTATGGTAATACTGTGAAACTAGATGTGAACATGACATGTGCTGTGCTCCAGTGAGTAATACACATAAAACAGGTTAAAGACCTACATTATACTTAACTGGCTTAACTGTGAGTTCCCAAACCTTTCAATAGTAAATAGTAACATAATTCATGTGTACCTGCTGTAGGTGATCTATGTGTTGCTATGGATAAAGGAAAGGTTACACCAAAACATAGAGTGCAATTTTATTTATTTTTGCTGTATGGTTTTGAAACACATTAACCAGTCCAGCAGCCGGAAAAATTCCTGGCACCCAGATCTATGCCTTCCTTGGAAAACTGTATTAATCTGAACATGTCACCTTAAAGAGAGGAATTGCTTGGATTTTCTTGGTTGACTGCATTAGAGGAGTTCAAGAGGGTGTGTATCTCTTGAAAATCTGATCTGTTTTGTAATGAGTTATATCTGGAACAGTTCAACTTGTCCTAAGCAATGTTTATAAAGGTTAAGGATTAATAATGGTTAAAGGAAAAGGCCTTGAAAAAAGATTTTTTTTTTAAGTGATTCTGACTTGAGATTCAGTGAATGTTTAGGGCGTGTGTTTTGATACCGGTATCTCTGAGACTGAGGTTTGCACTGAATACCACTGTGTTGGGGCAGAGAACTGAGATATACTCTGAATTCTCCCAACTTGCTGCTCTTACCTTATCACTCTTTTTCCCTTTCTTGGGTTTGGTACTCTTCTCTCCATCCACAGCCAGCTTGAGATTCTCCAGCTTCTGCTGCATCAATTCATCAACCTGTGCAGACAGACAGAGTTTAACCTAAGTCTGCTGCTTTGCCACCGCACCTCAGTCAAATATTCAGCCAAACAAGCATTAAAGCAAAGAACAGATCACAGTGACTCTGGAAGGAGCTAAGGTCTGTGCCAGGGCCAGTTCTTACAGCTGTAGAGAAACATACACAGGCAATGCACATTATTAGTGTCCTCGGACTATTGTAAGCACACCTGCACTCTGATCTCTTTCTCCACTTCTTCCCGTTTCTCTTCTTTCATCAGCTCCGGGTCATGATCCTGGAGAAAATCCCATCCCTCGTCTCTGTTCTGCCAAACGGCTGTTATCCAAAAGAAAGAAAAAAGGGGAAGAAAGTTACAGAAGCCATTGATTTCTCCAACTGCTGCTGGGGGCAAAAAATAGGTACTTGTCAGCAGCTTCTACTAAATTATTAGCTGTATGAAAGTAGCAGGCTCTAGGGACCCTTCCCAAGTCCACGGCCCTGTTGTGTTAGAATCTGTAAATCTTGAGGTTAACTTTTTTCTTTGCCTTGGGCTGTAAATTGTTATCAGACTTGAGGAGGATAATGGGATGTAGAGGTTGCCATTTGGAGGATGCGAAGCTGGATGCCTGGAGTGTTGTTCATCTTCAAGAGCAGGTACTACAGCATTGGCCAAACCACCTTGTGCCCAATGTTGGCTTTCTTCTTCTCTCTGTTTAACAGCATAGTGCTTAAATCTTTACCATGAAGAGGTCAAAAATGACTCCTGTCCTGAGGAGCGTACTCTCTATGCATGTCTCTTGGCTGGCATAACGCAGGCTTGGAGACCAAAGGAAGGTGTTTAATTTAAATCAAAAAGTTTCCTTTTTCTCTCCTGCTCAGTTATCTAATGTCAAGTTAAAGCTGAGGTGACCTTGTGAGTTAGCCTTTGTAGTAATTCACATGAGGCTGAAAATGGTCCAGGAGCACTGGAGTATGCTTAAGCTTTAAGCTGAAAGAGGGGAGGTTGAGATGAACTCTTAGGCAGCAGCTCTTCCCTGTGAGGGTGCTGAGGCGCTGGCACAGACTTTTCCCAGAGAAGCTGTGGCTGCCCCATCCCTGGCAGTGTTCAAGGGCAGGTTGGACACAGGGGCTTGGAGCAACCTGTTCTAGTGGAAGGTGTCCCTGCCCGTGGCAGGGGGTTGGAGCTGGATGAGCTTTAAGGTCCCTTCCAACCAAAACTATTGCATGATTCTATAGAAGCCTGCACTGAGCACATGGAAACGGGAGTGAAAGGGGATAGGGAGTCTCACAGAGTGATAACCTGTATCCAGCCCACAAGCAATATACAGCCACACAGAGACCGTTTTAACTTTCGGGAGCTTAAAGCTTGATGCAGTAACTGAGAGGCAGATGAAGTCTTTCCCAAAAAGAGACAAGGCCCACCTGATAGAGCACCTCTATTTCTTAGTGTTCTGTAAAGGACAAGTAATAAGGAGACCTAACAAAGCAAGCTTGTGCAAACTGATGATCATCCCCCCAACCCTGTAACTTTGTTTACGGAGGCAAATTGCAACTTGCTCTTTAGAAAGAAAACTAAATGAAGTCTGGCAAGGTTGGCGCATGTCTGGATTTTCCACTAATAGCAAAAGGTACCTTTTAATGGAAATGCCCTCTTTCTACATTTTGGAGGTAATTTAAAGGAAGAGAGTTCATACCTTGTATTTCCTTGCATTTCAAGCCCTGATAGTATCTTTATAAATGACAGCTCATCTCCAGCAGTATGTGCTAATTCAGTTTCCAGATGATTTAGAATTACACTTTAAAACATAGGTTCCTTTTATGAATCTGTTCTGTAGAGGGTACTCTTCCCTCTACCCACTGTCATTTCTAAGGCACTGTAAATTCAGGAAGGTTTTCACAGTACCCATAGGAGATCATTCAAGTTTTAGCCTAGTTTTTATAACACTGGCTGCTATTTCTACTCCTTATAATTTTTCAGAGTCCAATTATGTGTAGGGTATTTGTGGCTTTACACATAGGGAATAGTTTTTGCAGGTGAGTATTCTCAATTTCACAATTGAAAATGGAAGAGCTGGAGAAGGATGGTGGATTTT
Organism: Strigops habroptila; assembly: GCF_004027225.2. Taxonomy (NCBI): domain Eukaryota; kingdom Metazoa; phylum Chordata; class Aves; order Psittaciformes; family Psittacidae; genus Strigops; species Strigops habroptila. The sequence continues at coordinate 6,348,096 of NC_044281.2, forward strand.
CTTTGGTAATGAGGAATGAAACTCAAAGGTATAGACATTAATTTCTTTAAATTACTTGCAGGTCATCAGATGGCATGACAGATGTCATGTAGTGTTTTAAGAGGGAAAGCTGATTTGCCCTAGTTAAAAGGTACCTCCTCCCGGCTTGCCAGCCTGGAATTTCAGCCTTGGGGAAAGGGGATGTTACATGGGAGTTATACGAGTTTGTAAACACTTTCCTGACTGGATCAACAGGTGCTGTGTTTCACAGCAGTTCTGCGTTCAGAGGATCCATAGATTTTTGTTCTGTGGGGTCTTTTTAATCATATTGTTTATTGCTGTTTTGTGACTTCATTAGTGGGTAACATCCACTGCAGGCAAACCAGGACATCCCCACAGATTAGGCAGCTGTGCCTCTGACATTCCCTGGCAATGAGTTTTCCCTGTGCTGTATTAGCCGCTAGGTTAGAGGTCTTTCACTTTAAAAGAGAGATCAATAACTCACAGGTGTTAGAGGCTATGTTCTTTTACAGACCAACAGAATGTTTCAAAGTTAGTTTTAAAGTGAGGCTAGGAGGCTGAAGATGTTGTGTTTTCAGTGGCTGGTCAGAAGAGCCTGGTATTCTGTTACAGACAGGGTCATCCCGCTACAGGAGCTATTTTTTGCGTGAGTGTGTGTATGCAATGCAATTTATATGACCTCTTCTAAAATAGCATGCATGCTTCTCTTTGGATTAGTTCATATGCATACCTCTCTAGTTCAGGACTCAAAAGCCAGCCTAGCACACTAATGTGGCTGTTAACAATCGCCATCTCAGCAGCACTAGTTCTCACTCTGCGGACTAGTAGCTAATTCCAATACTTCTGAATTTCAGAGAAGAGCTTGTGACTGTTAATGGAAATGAATGTATCTGAAGCATGAAGCTTCCCTTAAAATGGCCACTTTCAATCTCCTGGAAAAAGGATTTGAATCTTTTGACGCCTGGTTAAAAATATGTAATATCACCACATCTCAGAGTTTGGGCTATAGAGTATTTGGGTTGAACTCAAATATCCTCTGCAACACTGAGCAAGTTGTAAGTATCAACTGGCCAGCTGTGTAATGGGGGAAATAGCATCTTGCTGCCTCACAGCACAAGGTACTTCAGAAGCAAAACCCACGAAGATGGAGGTAATGATTCAGACTGCTTTATACTTGCTCCACTTAAAGTCTTGCTGTTCCAGTGCAAAAGTAGATGTCACACAACAGTATGTATGTAAAATAAGTGTTTCAGCTGGAGCTTGGCAAATGTAGTTTGGCAACTAGTGAAACTGTCCAATACAGTTCTAGGAGAATAAAAGTCTTCATGAATTCCAGTGAAGTTTAGGTAGTAGTTCTAGCTTGGTAGAGGAGGAACAAAAAACAGGGTGGGAAAGTCTGTAATTGAAATGCTGAGATCGTTGTGGAACACTGCTTTAGGATTTATAACATGTAAGAAAACTCTCACTGCTAGAAGTCAGCTATCAAGCAAAACTGTACTGATTTATATTCAGTAAGTTGTACACTTCTTTCCCTCCAGTCAACCCAAACCAGGCAGGAAACTTGTACGCAGGAGGGAATAATGGAGCCTTTTCCTATTTGGAATTTTAGCAACTCTAACTCCACAGAGTGGGGAGCAGACTTTTAATAGTTAATAAACAATTATTAAAAGACCTTTAATAGTTTGAGAATAGAATCTGCATAAAATAGAGCAAAAATAAACCCCGAAAGCTTTGGGTCAGGCACACTGAACAACTGAGGGCTTCAGTTTGGCTTCTCTGACCTTTGGAGTCTTACTGTGCTGTTCACTTATAGTTCATGGGACAGATGCTCCTTTCCACTTCAAACAAGTGCACTTCCAGGGACAGCACAAGGGACTGCTAACCTGCGTATCTAGAGCACATACTGAGGACAAGTGTTTAAGAGATGGGCAAGCATCGAGTGTAGAGGAGAGGATAGAAGCGATCTGAAAAAGAGCAAGATGTCCTTTTGTGAAAATCTCCCTCTCTCCCAGTGAGAAAACCCCTAATTTTTGGGTGCTTTCTCAAAGTGAGAAGGCAGCCAGCCTCTTAGCTCTGAGTTATGCTTAAGTTGCACACACTTTGTATGAAGCCAAGTATATTCGTGGTCCAGCAGCAGTTTTTGTGCCTTTGCTTGGAAAGATGATCATAGAATCATAGAATCATAGAATCGTAAGGGTTGGAAAGGACCTTAAGATCATCTAGTTCCAACCCCCCTGCCATGGGCAGGGACACTCCTATTAAAACATGTAATAAAAAAATAATTTGACTAGCTGAAGGTTGTGTAGGTGAATGAATTCATGGACTCTTTCCATGAACAGAGGAAGGCAGAGTTACAGGAGTATGAAAACCTTAATGCTGAAGCTTCATTTACAGTAGTGCTTTTGAATTCTTTCAGATGTCACTTTTGTTGCCCTCGGAAAAGACATTGCACAAACATTAAAGCACTTTGGTTCTAGTTTGGTCACTTTTACTCATAGAAATGTACCTTCCTGTACCATTAGATCAATGATTTTGACAGACTCCTAAGAAGAATTGAGGTACTGAAAGGCTCCCTTCCCAAATACCTTTCAATCTGATGTCTTCATTTGTGTAATGTTCCAGTAGTTTGGGCAGCTGCCCAGCTTGACCTTACAGGAATGACATTCAGATTAAGCTGAATTAGAAAAACATCCTAGCTGTAATTGTTATCTTTTTCTACTGACCTTTGTATTGACTGTTTCCTTCCTCCATTATTGAAAGGAAATTACTTGGAGCCATTTTCCAGCCTTCATCTTCTTCCTAGATGGGGGAGTGGAGAAGGTTGTGAAAAGTCAGAATATTAATATATAGAAACTTTGCAAGTATGAAAGTGTCATAATTCTAATTGGGCTTTTAAATATTTGTTTTAATGTGAGCAATGAGACAGCATTGTTCCATAGAACCATAGAATAGTCCTGTCCCTACAGGCCCTTTTCCAAAGCCCCTCTCCAGGTTTCCTGGAGCCCCTTTAGGCACTGGAGCTGCTCTGAGGTCTCCCCTTCAGGAGCCTTCTCTTCTCCAGGCTGCCCCAGCCCAGCTCTCTCAGCCTGGCTCCAGAGCAGAGCTGCTCCAGCCCTCGCAGCATCTCTGTGGCCTCCTCTGGACTCAAACTTCTTTTCATTTGAGTCAGCTAGTGTATTTTCCTATGTTCAGTTGATTGCTCCCATGCTTGTCCTGTGTTAAGTGCACTAAGGCACCTTGAACCAACAGCATACATTTCAGTCTAAGCAGAGATATGGAAATAACAGTCTGACCATGTTTGTGAAGCTTTCCAAAGCCTATCTCACACTAGGTGTTTCTCATTCAACAACAGGGAAATTTTTGCATTGACTCCATTGTGCACATTTGGTGTGGAGATTTTGCTAATGGGTTTCACTAAAGACAAAACATGTCTCACTGTTAAACATTGCTGGATGAAATCGAGGGATGCACAGCCTTACTCATGTTCAGTGAGGAAGACAGGTTGCAGCATGTTAGGGTGAAGCACGCCAGACTGGTCTAACATGTGCTCTGCTATTGAAAAGAGGGAACATATGGTGCTGAAGCTGTGGGTTTTGCTTGTTTTCCTTTTTTGTGTGTGTGGTGGTGTTTTCTTCTGTTCTTAGGAGCCCAATGGGAAATCAAATCAGCACCTTACACAGAAAAGCAAACAGAGTTACTTTGATATCAAATATGCTTCTTAAGAGATTGCTATCAGGCTTTTGAGAAATATTTAGGTTTCCTTCTGGGATCAAACTTTTGTTTTCTTTAAGAACTGAAGCTAGAAGTGGGGCACTTTTCTGCCTGCATCACTGTGACTTATAGCCTATACTTATTTTAATAAGTGTCCTGCTGTTAGAACTTTTCTCAACTGGTCTTAGATACTATTTCCCTCCACCCTTGTCCGAATCATAACCTTGGAGAGAATGTTCCCTTTGTTCTTTCTCAATGAACCCTAGAGAACCTGATATAATGGCTCAGAATTTTACTAGACAGAAGTTGTGATGGCTGAAGACATGAGAACAACATGAAGTTATAAAGTCCCAGAGCTCTATGTTGTTATTTCACCCCATTTCAAAACAATTGGGAGGGGACTGAGATTCATTTTTGATATCACTGGTTCTTATCTCCTGACGTGCAAAACCAACAAAGAATCAAATTTACCCTGTGAAAGTCAGGTTTTTAAGCTTATGAGTGAGTTACCATCTGGTTTCAGAAGCTTGGGTTGGGTTTGACGTTTTCAATGTGCCTGAACATTAGTGTCTCATTTTGACTTAGGCTCAACTGTCTGCAACAGCCTTTTTCATTGCCTCTGCAAGACCAGAGGCATCACAGGGGTTTGTTCTGGGCCAGCTGAGTTGGGAAGGAGCAAGGACAAGGGCAAAGCTGCAGAAATCCATTAGAGGACACCCTCAAGAATGCTTCCAAAAGGAAATAGGCTGTCTGAGATACTACGGACTTCTATAACTGTGTATTACAATGGTCTTTAAACTCCCCAGTTTCAAAAGCTTTTCTAAGCTATTAGCTTCACATATATACTTTTATCTGCAGTGTGTACACTGACTTAAGGGGTTACACCATGAAGTGGTCCCAGAGAGCTGAACTTGGCACTAGTACTAGTCACCAGAAGGCTTATTGGCAACAAACAACTTGGCATCAGTATTACTTGGCTTAGGTCTGCAGGCCTTACACTCATTTCTCCTCTGCTGCTCCCACGGGTTGGCTCTGCTCTGCCACTAGGATACAATGAAGTGGTACCAGTAATTTTACCTTCCACTGCTTGGAGTATGATACCTTCACTAATGCTGTGATACTGCACTCTGTGACAGTGTCACCCTGATGACAAACAACTGAAGATGTGTGACCAGAACTTAACAAATATCCTGTTTGCACAGAAGCAGCCACCACCCTTCCTAGTTAGCGATGCAAGATCAGGCTTAAAGAGCTTGGGAAACACGTTTATGTATGCGGCTCCTTCAGCCTGCTCTCCTTTTTCATTTACAAAAGGGAGAAAACCCCAATCCGAAAACCCCAAACATCGTTTCATATGGCCCAAATAGCGTTATCAACCAGCAAAGATGCTGAGTTGCAAGTTAACACTTGGATATCTACCTCCCAATTAGATAGACTGATCCTTCCTAAATTCACGTAGTTTGGATTCCTGGCTAGCTGTTATGAGAGCTTTGGCCAGATTAATGGATGTTGTCCAAGAAAAGCATCTTTTTTGTTAAATGGTTATTCTAGGGCTAGGATTTAAAATGTATCTGTGTAAAACTCATAGTGAAGAGTCAGCTTTGCCCCAGAAAACTCAGCCTTCTCCTCCACACACTCCCAGAGAGATTAATGACACTTACTAAAAAAACCCCATAAAATATTGTTTCGACTTTGTTTATGTAATAAAGTAGATGGGAAACAAAAGTTGCTGCTTCAGCAAAGGCCTACAAATTCTTGTTGCATAGTTTGCTTTTGAAGATGCCCTTTGGTCAGTGCACTGTTTCACAGGTGCTTTCCTCAGTGAAGCTACTCCCAAAGTAATTCAGAAGCATACCTTCTGTGAAAACAGGCCTTAGTACATCAAAGGCTTTGGGGAGTATATCTCACTTTAAGTGGTGTCCACTGTGACTTAAAGCGAAAGATAACTCATGCCTTAAGAATGTGGACTGAAAATGCATGACTGCTATTTAGAGGCTTATAAAACACTAGCTTGCAGAACAAAGGACACAGCTGTCCAGGTGTGTATGTACTTATGAGACTGAAATCCATACAAGCTCTGAGGTCGGTAGCCAACTGAGACTAAGCTGTGCACTCCAGCAGAATGGGTGTCCCAGATGAGGAAGGTGTTGAAGGAGCAATGTTGGTGCAGTGCTGTGGTCTCCTTGGCATACTTCTGGCAGCTCCAGGGATGCTGGGAGTGGCAGTAACTAACTTCTCTGTACCCCACATGAAAAGTGGCAATGCTTGGTTAGCTACCTGGGCACCCTTTTGTTATATGCATGGAAAAAGCAGCAGCAATGCTTTGAAAAGTGTGTGCACACTGTCAGGGCAATGATGTCAAAGCCCTGAAGTGTATCTTCCCCTCATCTACAACTTCAGCAGCCTGCACCTTCAGCTGCTGCTCTTCCCCTTGAACTGAGTCATGCCACGCAAATGGCCGTTCCTAAAATACGAAAGGTACAAATCAGTTCCCCAGAATCAGCCAGGTCATTGAAAGGCTGAGAGGGACTGACCTCAGCCAGTTCTTCTGTCTTCTGAACGCAAGCCTGAAGCCTTGGTGACCAATCTAATCTAAATTACTAGCTTCTGCCCACAGATGGCTGACTAGGCTGGACTTTGGCTCTGTTCTCACAAGCTGTTCTTACTGCAGGATGCCCTTACTTTCTTTTTAGCTTTCTCTTCTTTTTTGTCTTTTGATTTTTCTTTCTCTCCTCCTTTTTCTTTTTTGTCCTTCTGGTCTTTCTTTTCCAAAGCCTTCTCCATTTTGGCAGCCAGTTCTGCAGCAACCTGAAAGAGACAGGAAAAAATGGGAAAAACTGGCCAAGTATTTTCATGTGTAAAGTGTGTTTTACATGTCCTGTAGGAGGTATGAACCAGTGTGTATTTTTCCTCCTTCACTTTTAGCTTTCCCATACTGGGGAAACATGATATCCAATATGTCTCTTGGTGGTCCCCTATGAATTCCAGACGGGTTGGCCATTATAGAGAAGTCCTTCTAGTTTTTGCTGAGGGCACTCCCACCAGCAAACTTTCGCACAGGTACTGACTATCCCAATCTCCCATAAGGAAAGAAGCGATTTCTATGTCCCCAACTGTGAGGGATAGTAAGACCAATTCCTGAAACCACCTAGAAGCACAGTATTCTAATGACATACAACTTGACATTCCCTCTGGACTTGGAACACAGATTATTAATTTGTCCCAGTGTTTCTAAGGCAGATTGATTTTATAGAGATAGAGTTTGAGAGCTTGCCTCAAGGCATGTCTAATTTCAATATATGGCTAAAGACTGAAACTGTTCTGGTGGCTGACTGGATAGAGATATTGTGACAAACTCTGACAGATACACATGGATAGCCCAGCATCTTTATCCCTGCAAGCTACCAGCAGCTGATAACTGGGTACGGCTACATCAATTTCCATAACTTTAGTTCCTGGCCATTTATACTTTATTATCTGAAAAAGGCAGAGGGTGAAATTTGCTTTTCCTACCATTCTCTTGTTCCCAGGCACCTTCCATTGTGCTCCCTTGTCCCTGAGAGGAATTCTAAGATCCTTTACTGATGAGTGTAAATCAGAAATTGTGTGGTCATTGAAGTTTATTAATGGAACATTACTATTGGCAGTACCATGAAAGAGTAGAAAATGAAATATTTCCAATTGTGAGACATGCTTCCTAGAACAGTAAGAATACTTGTTTTGTAAGGAATGCCTTTTAATGCATTGAAGCCTGCACAGTGGAAGAGGACAATGACAAGGGCTATGCTTTGCAGCCAGTGAAATTTCATTAGTGGATTTCCCCAAGCATTTCAGTATCTTACATTTAATTAAATATGGTAATTTAAACCCCAAGCACCATTCAGTCATATCTTGCGGTGATAAGCAGTGAAGCATTTCGTTCCCTCGGATAGATTAACAGATTGACTAGAGTTCAAAATAGGTTTTAGTGTCCCAGCAGGCCTGTTGTATCCAAAACCAACAGAGCTACTCAAAGTCTATCCTTTATTCTAGCCCTGGTACTCTGGTAGAAATCCAGCCTTGATACATCCACCCTCTGCTCCCTACCAAAGGGTCACTGTAATAGTTTCTAGTACCTCAGGCGTGGGTTTTTCTAAACACACATTTGTTTGAGAAAAGATTTTAATTTTAAGCTGTGTTTTTGAGTAAATACTGGTGATAGTATAAGTACATATATATATAATTTAAGTAAATCCAGACTCTGATTGGAATTATTTGCTTTCATGTTCTTATACCGATGATTGATACTGAAAGGGGTTATGCAGAGTTCCTGTTCTCTATGAACCTGCTATAATTGGACTGAATTGTTGAACTGTCCTTATCCTTCTGTCTTTTCTTCATATGTTTTGTAAGATGGCAACACAAAAATACATGTTTAGTATTTTCAGAGCCGCAGTACGAGCTATGGTGCAAAGTCTTGAACTAAGTGCTCATATAGGCAACAGGAAAATGGTGCTTGCAATTAGCACTGAATGAAACGCAGTGTGACACAACAAGCCACATCTAGAAACATGCTCAGTGACTGCAGGCAGAGCTTTTGTGTGTCCAAATAACACCTGTACAGTCTCTTTCCTGGATGCTTTGGCTTCATATATGTAGTCTGAGATGCCAAGTAGTTTTGGTGAAATCCTGGGACACCCATCCCGGGCAGTGTTCAAGGCCAGGTTGGACACAGGCGCTTGGAGCAACCTGCTCTAGTGGCAGGTGTCCCTGCCTGTGGCAGGGGCTTGGAACTGGATGAGCTTTAAGGTCCCTTCAACACAAACCATTCTATGATTCTACGATTTGGGTTGGAAGGAACCTTAAAGATCGTGCAGCTGGCAATGCCATCAGCATGTGGAGCCTGACTTTTCTGAAGCGGCTCCCTGCTTCCCAGAAGAGAATGACAGAGCAAATATGATTTTTCCTTTTCTGTGTCAGATAAACCTTCTTTATGCTCTTTTGGTGCAGCTTCTCCAGCTCTGCTTTCACCCCTGCTCTCAGCAGCCCTATAATTGCAGAGGACTGGGAGCTGGGGTGAAGCTGGCTGTGCTTCTAACCTTGAATGGCTTGTGCTCTTCTATATAGAGCAATTTTTCCTCTGGCTACAAGGCGCTGCCTGAAGAAATCTGACAAAAGAGCAGGAAAGAAAGGGAAGGGCAAGCAAGGGTTAGTTTGAGACACTAAGCAATTCACCCACATTATAATACAGGGTTTTTTTTCTCCCCTGAAGAAAACTTCATAGTGGAAATAAAAGCAGATGTCTTCCTAAATTATTTTAGACTGCCCTTTTCTTTGCGAGGTTGCCTCTTTTTGAAATGATGCTGAAAGCCCTTATAAAACCCTTAACCTTGAGGAAGAGCATGTGTTCAGTAAGAGCAGATGAATTTTAGCCTTCCCCCAGCCCCTGATGTAGGACTCCTGTTGAGGGATGACTCTTCCCCAGTAACATTTTCTTTCGAGGCCGAAAAGACATTTTCCTCTAAACTGAAAACCCACAAAAGTCAAATTGGCTTTTCTATTTATACGTCGGTTCAAGAGTCTTGCTAAACTTTTGCGGTGCAAAAGTGTGTGAATATTGCAGCATTTGATTGCATAGTAGTGTTGTACTGTCTCTACTTGGGAATAGTCAGGGTTGCTAATATTAACTATCTTCTGGGGATCTCTTGCACTGCCATTTACTGATTACAGGGATTCATGGGGATCTTCAGCTGTTGGTAGTAATGAATACTAATTAGAGAGTAGTATTGCACAGAGTGCCAAGCCAGGATCAGGGGTATACGTTTGCACAGCAGTTAACACATAGTTTTTTTTATCTCCCCCGGCTTCTCTAGATGCTGCTGCATCTGATGCTGTGATTACAGTAATGTGGCAATGCAATCGAATGCACAACCAAACTCTTCATAAGCATCTCTTTTTCTGCTAAGTTATTTAAGATTGGAAACGAGGGGGAGCTGGAAGAGGGGGAATGTGCCTGCTAAATGCCAACTCTCTTGGCTTGTTTTCATGGTCATGAGACTTAATGAACTACAGGAAGAGATCATAATTTTGTTGGCAGCAGGATAAGGGCAAAGCTAAAAACTGTCATATCTGCTGGTTATCTTTGGAGCAAAACATGAAAACCCATTAGGGATAGACATCTGGAACAGATGCAGGAGACTACACTGATGTCTCAGAACCTTGAATTTCTCTTTAAGAGTGTGTAGAGAGAAGCTTCTCTTCAGTCAAGAGAGAGTATGCATTCTCCTGACTAAACCACCAAGTACTTTGCATGGGGATCTCTTTGGCCTCACTTTTGGAAAGGTATTTGTAAAATGCCGTGGAAGCAGTTTGTGCAGGAGGCCAGCTCCATTACAAAGTCAAGGTCAGAGTTGTCAAAGGATAAAGAAATATAGAATGTATAATAACGCAGCAATGGTTCGTGAAGTGATTAATTTGTATTTTATTTTCCCCAAAGTGTCTTTACCCAAGCCTTATAAAATGCTCACTTTCTAAGTACGGTTCAGTCTTGATTTTTCATGGAGTTTAACTGAGGAGTAACCAACCCATTCACAGAAGCTAATATATACAAGAGGTGAAATCTTGTCTCCCCTGAAGTCAAGGACAAAACTCCCATTAACTTCAGTGGGGCCAGGATTTCATTTCGTATGTTGCCCAGTAGACCAGAGTGGAACAAGCCCAGTTGCCTTAGGGATTTTTAATATGCAGCTGACTCGGTTGAACAAAAAATGTTTTACTTGTCTGACATTCAGGTAAAAATCATGATGGTACTGAACTTCCTTTTGTCAATTGTATTCTGGGTATCTGTTAAGGTGATGTGATAGACATTCTGCTGTTGGTTGGGCTGGCTGAAAAGGGAGAAAAAAGAGAAAACCCTTGAAAAGTGGGTAATTGCTAATGAAAATGTATTAGGGAAATAGGTGTAGTTTATTTTCTCCCAGCTATTTTTTATTTCTGCAGGGAAGACAGGCAGTAAAACAATCTCTCCAGACTTCTGGCTTCCTTTATTAGGTTTTTTTTTATGCAAAGAGAAAGCAGATGCCCAAGAAAAATGGCAAAATAGATGAAGGTGGGAATTCAAAGCTGGGAGTAGGACAGGAGGAATTTATTTCTCCAGCATCTCCCACCCTATCCAGTTTTGCTCAGTATAACTTCTTTTACAATTTTCTGAACTGTGTTTATACTTCTTGGTAGCAGGTCTAATTAGCATCACGTTCCCTGAAGGCTTCTCCAGGAACAAGCCATACTTGCTGGGTGGCTCCCCTGCTGCTCAGAGCAGCCAACAAAGCCTTGTTGAATCTGGCATGTGTTTCTACTTTAGTAGCCGAAAACACAACCAACAGGTCTCCTTCGCACTGTCTGGGACTGAACAACAGAGAGGCTTAGAGGCTAGCAGAGTTGACCTTCGCATGCTCTGAACTTGGCTAAAACCAGGAGCATGCCCCGAGCTCACTTTTAGTAAGGCACAGAGAGCTGTTTGTATCCGTTTTCTTGCCTGTTTTTGTAAGCAAAGCAACTGATGGTTGGAGTATCCTGCTTTATGCTGGGCTAGTCTGTATTTACATCTCCTTAAACCACACAAAGACTGCTTGTATGCCCCAGGATTTTCGCTATGATTCCAGGAAGGACTGAATCCAAAATGCTGTTTTACTATGCCTGTGTTAGATCATAATTTGCAGGCAGCTGGTGAACACAACAGTGTCTCTCAACAGGGGAGCTTTAAGGACCACAGAGATCAGGAAGCCCACAAATAGCCACGACGCCTGGTTCACTCAGGAATACTGGAGGCTGTTGTTATGAAAACTTGTTACTTAGACCTATTTTGCGGCAATGCTTTCCCCAATCCCATCAACCTTCTTCATTAAAGGAGTGACAGTACCTGCTCTGGAGTATTCTGAGAAAGAATAGCCATTGAACCTCCTGCCTCTTCAGCAGGATAGTCAGGGAACCTGCCCACAATATGCCTGTGTGAGAAATACAAGTGAGAAAGGAATTAAGATCTGAACTTTTCCATCTCGTTGGCCAAGTTGTTAGCTGGTGGGGAAGCATACCCTCCTGTTCAAACACACAGAGCTGAGCTGCTGCCTATGACAGCGGCCTTCTGGCCAGGAAATTCATTGAAACGGTTACAAACCCATGTCTCTTGTTCTGTGGCTCATCAAACACTGAGAGTTCTTAGAGAATTTCTTAGGACTGCACATCACTTTATAGCAGAGCCTTAGCTTGAAGTGTTCCTGTTTATAGCTCTATTCTCCACTTTCAACATCCAGCTTTAAAAAAAAAAAACCAAATACGAATTTTATTTAAATTGGGTTTTAATCTACAAATTCTAGATTGCATTCCCATGGGTGGATCTCCACCCTCCACAGTTCCAATATACTTGCACAATTTGGTGAGGGGGGCAATGAGTGGTAAGGCTTCATGGATGAAGTGGTAAGGCTTCATGGATGGCATGGATAATGTAGGGTGCTTCCAGACCTTTGAGAAAGAGACTAAATATAAGCAATATTTACAGTCCAAAGGCCATTTATATTATAAGACTCTTGAACCTTTTTTCACTTCAGTAGCTTTTTGGATCTCATTAGGAAGATTTCCTGTTTGTTTGGCAATACCATCTTTATGGTGTTACCAAACCATATTCTGTTCCAATGACACTTGACACTTGAGAAAAATCCTTCTCCTACTTTCAAAGAGAATGGTAATGCTTCCTCTAAATGGAATGACATTTTCCCTGGAGAAGAAAATAGCTCAAAAAGGTCAATGTGATTCATAAAAACTGTTTTCTTTTTCCCTTTCTTAAACAACTGGTATCTTCAGGGACTTTCCTAACCTGCTGTTGAGCAGTAGACTCAATTTTAAATGAAGATCCTCGGAACAGAGCATCTGTTGCGTTTCTACAGTACCACGTGTAGGGTTTTGACCCCTAGCTAGTATTAATGTAACACCAATTATGGAAGAATAAACAAATATCTGTCTGTGATTGTAACTGAACATGCAACTGACTTGCATGTTCAACAAGTACTAGTTCTATATGCAAACAGATGCACAACTTTGGCCACTGCATCCCCAGAAATCAGCCTGCATGAACAAAGGGCTCTTAGTGTATTTTCTATTATCATTACTTTTGTTAATCTAGTAAGAATGGGATCGTGGCCTCAAACCTGGCATCATCCAGTTTACTTAGGCCAGGGTTCATTTTTTACAAACAGACAGAAAATAGCTCCATTTTCTGTTAAATGCAGTCTTGTTTTAAATGCTGCTACAGGCCTGGCTTGCAGTAGCGAATTGCTCAAAATCTGATATGAAGACTGTTGCTACTTTTACTAATGCCAGCTGGGAGGAAGGAAAGGCAATATTCACTGCGGGTGAAGAATCATTTTGGAGTCCATTGCCCACTGAATGTGGTATTAGTGCCAGCTTTCAATATTTATTAGTGCTATATTTGGTATTTTTATTGGCTTTTTCACTTCTAAATCATTTACAGCTCTTGGGGACAGAAATCTTTCCCCTTTGGCTACGTATGGTGAGTGTATATCTGAGTGCTAGAGAATTCAATAGAATTTTGGATATTTGGAAGTAGATTCCGGGTCCTAATCTGTATTTTCTGCTGAGCTCTTAGGCAAAAACTCTTCCCTGTGAGGGTGCTTAGGCGCTGGCACAGACTTTTCCCAGAGAAGCTGTGGCTGCCCCATCCCTGGCAGTGTTCAAGGTCAGGTTGGACACAGGGGCTTGGAGCAACCTGCTCTAGTGGAAGGTGTCCCTGCCCATGGCAGGGGGTTGGAGCTGGAGGAGCTTTAAGGTCCCTTCAAGCCAAACCAGTCTAGGATTCTACGACTGGGTCTTCAGTTGAGGGCAATGCAGGGTCTAAGTTCCTGTGGTCATCAGTGACCCTGAGAGGAGATAAATACCACAGGTTTCAGTGGTAGTTTTCTTTTGGGACATCTGTTTACTTTTTCTGGACTTCATCCTTTCCTGTGTACTGTTGTTTAGCAGATCAATTGCTGTCCACTTGTCAGGGAGCAGTATTCTTAAGTCTCGTTTCCCTGTCTGACCTCTTCTGGGTTTTCTTCTTTCTCTTCTAGGTTTAAACAACTGCAATCTTGTAATGCCTGGAAAGCATGCACATACATGGCCTTTGTAGACAAATTCCTCTCTTTATGCTAGCCTCTGAGTTCGGAGGTTAAACCATGGATTCATTTGGCCTGTAAATCTGCACAGAAAAATGCAGTCATTGATCTTCCTGGTCAAAGGTTCATTTTGAAATGTAATGAATCTCAATTTTCATTCTCCATTCACTTTTTGGCAGCATTCTACTCAGAACCATCACAATGGGTTGTCTCATGCATTTGTCATGAGATGCTAATTTGGATTCAACAAAGCTATTTTATATAAGCTTGTTTTCCAGTGGTTGAGAATGACAAAATGCCAGGGTAAAATGAGCAGCCAGCATGCACTCCATGAACAGCCAAGGCTATTCCTATATCTTTGTTCCATCAGATAAGCTCTCTAGGGCTCAAGAGAGTCCTACCAGGCACATCCCACAGTGAACAGCTCTTGAATGAGGAGGATCTCACAAACATGTAGGATGCTTTTGAGCTTGCTTTGCAACAATAGGTCAGATAATTTTAAACTGCCCTCCCCTTTTGAAACATCCTAGAAACAATGAAGTATTCATGATGAGAATCAGTTCTAAGCAATAATACTGAAAGAAAATGAATCCAGATGGTATAAGAACTTGCTCCAAACTTGACCCTAGCATGCTCTTTTGCTTTGCTGGAAGTGTAGATGAGAGATTTATGTTGGAAAATCCTTCTTGGTTCTACCTATGCGGCACTAGCGGCACAACTCAACCTATAAACCAAGACTTAGAGAAGGTGGAGCTGCAGAGGTTCCCATAGTCAGCAACTAGCTTGAAACTTGAACTGGGAAGTAGAAGAGCATTACACCTGCACCTGCATTTTCTGGTGACTCCAAAGGTTGAGCCATCTACAGTCACTGTAGGGCTTTAGCTCACTGGAGATGTGTGAATTTCAGCCTGTGTTTGTTATTTAGATTGCCTACCTGGTTGAATGAATTCAAAACACCCCACTACTTGGTCTGCATTTTCTTTGATTTTTCAATATTTATAGTACCCTGGCACTTTCTTTGCACATCAATCACTGGATCTGACAAATCATCCAGAGTTCACACTCCCTGATGCGTTCTCTGCATGTCACTGAAAGTGAAGAGCTGTCAAACTGAACCGGTGGTCAGGAAAGTCTGGCTGCATGTTGATGGGGAGAGGAGAACGTAAAAAGCTTATGCTCTTGATAAGAGTATTGGAGCGTGTAATGTATTTGAGGGATGTGGTACATGTCAGAAACACCTAGTTCTGAGGCAAGTCAAAACTCAATGAATCTGTTACTTATTATTGTCTCAGCATTTGCAGGGGGAAAATGGTCTAATTGTGCTTTTCCAGCATGTCATAAAAATGTGTAAATGCCAGACCTGGAAGAAGCAACTCCTATTTTCAACGCAATAGCTTCAGTGGGAGCGCTGACACTGCGCTAAGGACTGCAAGCAAAAGCAGAAGCAAATCTTATCGGATTTCATATGGAGGATGCAGTTCTAATAAAAACGTTCACCTAAATGAACAAATGAAATTTGGGGGCAACCCCCAGCACAAACACAGGCTGGGGAAGCAACCTGTGTTTGGGAGCTTTGTTTGCACTGCTTCAAATCAAGGTGATGTGTGCCAGAGTTGAAGATAGGCAAAATATCCTTCTTTGGGTCAGAGCCACTGCTTTAACAGAACTACTAAAAGTTTCTGTTGTGCAGAGGACACAGTGCCCCACTGAAGAAGGGACCTTTAGAAACTGGTATGTGAGAAATCCATTACTTTTCTGGAAAGCAGTGAAATCCTGTCAACAGGAGCAAAGCATGGGTTTAGTAAACAGCTTTACAGAAAAGCCGTCTAATTGGAATGAATGGGGGCCCTAAACTTGAATCAAACCAGCTCAATCAGAAGAGTAAGGGGATGAACAAAGATGGAGGAGTGAAGAGAGACAATCTTCTACTTCCAACTAAAAAGAGAGAAGGGGGTCTGATGAGGTTTTTGCACTGTTTCTTGAGTTAAATTCTGTTTTCTTGTTCACTGTTACTGCTCTCCCCTCTTCGAAACCTGTTCCTCTTATAGTAACTTAGATCTATCAAGTATAGTTAAAAAGGAATGATCATCTCTGGTCTACAATGCAAATCCTTCTGTCTCCGATCGTGTAGCACAGAGTTCTGGCTTTTCTGGGCTCAATTTCTGGTTTAGCACACAACCTGCATAAACGTCCAAGTTTTAACTAGATTAGAATGGTTCTTCAGCATGTCCAAATCACCACCAGGCTTGGTAGGACTCCTTGTTATTGGCAGTTTCTGCTGAAGTTCTGCTCAACCCTGAATGCTGTGGCACCTCCATTCTGACCTATCAAATCGATTCCTTGCCTGGAGGTAACCCCACGCTGTCCTTTACCCATCTGCTGCTCACTCCCCTCCTTGTTCCAGGAGCATCGCTGTTGGTTTTTGCTTAAGTGTTTTCTCTCTGTTCCACATTGCTCAGGGATGGTTATAGTTAAGGCTAAATATTGCTGTTGATTTATGAGAACACACCATTGATTTAAACATTTTGTCTGCTAATAGACTCAACAAGTTACTACCTACTCTGTCCTCTGGCATGGTTTTACATGTGTTATTCTTTCTTTCTGGCCATGGCTTCTCAAGCTAATTGCATAAAAGGCATTGTCAGGAGAAATAAAAAATTGCTCTTTGGAGTAAAAAAGAGCATTTAACTCTTTTCAGGGTAAGAAAAGATGTGGGCTGTGTGCAGAAGAAAAGGGATGAATAGGGGCTGTATGCGGAGGGACAGCAGAGTGTTCTGCACAGAAAAGGGACAAAACCAAAGGGTGGGGGAATCCTTTAAAGAAATAAACCCCTTGTTATTTTGTAGTTCTTGCCTGTTTCTGTGATCTTACCTGACATGGGCTCTCTCAAATAGCAGTGTTGGTTTATTTTAGGTGTCTCTGCTGCAGCATTTTCTTTCCTTTTGTGTGTTTTAGCTCTTTGAAAAAATACTTCCAGAAAAAACAACCTTCTCAAATACAGAATTACTTATAAAGCAAGATTAATTTCCGTAGGCTTCTTGTCATCTTTAATGGGTTTGGACAGAGACATATTCCAAGTGATGTTTTATCTAAGGTCCTGATCCTCCAAGCGTTTACTTATATGTGCAATTGTTATGTATGGAAGTAATTCAGTGGAGTGTCTTGCAGGGAGAAGTGTTTGGAGGTTTGGAAATTTTATTGTTCTGCATAAATATTCAGCTTTAAAAATTTAAGATCAAATGTTGTGAAGCCAACAATGTGCAAGGAGAAACACTCCCATGGAGGAATGAGTGCGAAAGGTTTGTGGGGAAAGGTGATAGCCTTTATTACAGTAACTATAATAATAAGATGGTCTTTTGGGTCCCCAATCCCTGCCTTAGATCTGAAATGATAGAAGTGAGCTTCAAAGCCAAGTAATAGTTGGGAACAGTTGTTGGAGGGGACGGACCTAAATGTGGGCTGTGGTAATTCTCTCTGATAGTTTTATTACAATGTAGTATTATTGGCCAGGAAAGGTAGACCTTTGGCTGACCCAGTACAGTTGTTCTTTAGCTTCTTGAGTTCTTATGGTGAAATAGTCTGTTCTGCTTTGTCATGAAGCTGCTTTACCTTTTCAAGGATCCTCCTGGTCTTTTAAGGATAGCAATAGGTAATTAGTGTACTGGGAAAAGAAAAAGGGAATCACTGTTTTCCCTCTCAGGCAGACGTGGGTCTGAGCCTCCTCTGCCAGGATTCCTGGCTATCCTGCTTCCTGCTGTAAAAACCAGAGGGTGAAAAGGAGCGAAAAGAATTTTTTGGTCTATTGTTACCTTTGAAACTCTGACAAATTATTCCTGGTTTAAAACAGCAATACGTTTTTCTTCTTGAAAAGAATAGGAGATGTGGGAAGGCAGCACTGCAAATCACTGCTAAACTGTTGAAAGACAACAAGAGGCAATATGGGCATGAATAATGCCAAGGAGAAACCAAATGATTTATAGTTCCAATATTGGCTTAAATTAAAAAAAAAAAAAAAAAAAGGAAAAATAAGCAGAAAAACTTGGCAATATTAACACTCACACAATGTTCTGGTGCTCTGATTTTACATGTCCCTCCCTACCCTCAAAAAGTATTGCCAAAAGCTTTCTCAGAGCTCAAATCTGAATTAACTTAGCACTGGGAGAAATGGCTTTCTGAACTCCTTTGCAAGAGCTAGTAACATCCAACCCATGCTGAAAGCTTAGACAAACCTAGAGAAGACAAATATTCAGTTTACCCACCATGGTATGGAAATGAAAATAAGATTAAAGGGACTGGAAAGCAGATTCCTATAAGGTTACTTAGTGGTTTTTGGCTTGACTCTTGCCATGCAGAACAGGTTTGGGCAGAGCTGCTGGTAAGGCTGGTGTGTGGCTATCTGCAGTCACAGTGAAAGCACCTCCTGGTAGACCCAAGGACACCTGGATGTTCCATCCCTGCTCTTGGAGGGAATGGTTTCTGAACTAAGAGCAGGGCATGTCATGGTGTCACACAGCAGTCTCAAGTAGCTGTTGGCCTTGTTACTGAGGAATTCATCAAACTGACTGGAGGTACTTGTGTTTGGGGTAAAATCTGTGCTTACCAGAAACAAGCCTGAGAAAACCAGAAATCCTGCTTCTCTGAAAGCTACAGAGAAGATACGACATTGAACGCTGCACCCGTGCTTTGCTTCCTAGGTCTACGCTTCTTTTCCTGCCTTTCCTTCTCTTTTGACTGGTTTATCAGCCCATGTTTACCAGAGCTGTGAAGCAGGCCATCCTCCTCAAGGGGCTGTCTCAAAAGGTGAAAGGCTGCTCCCCCTCCTTCATTGTCAGACTGTCTCCAGGCTTATTTCCAGTGTCAGCTTCCTGTTGACTGTCTACAGCCTTCAGAGGAATTCAGTTCAGCTGTAAGGACAGTGGGTTGAGCAATCCTTCCTGCGGAGGAAGAACTCCCCTCAGGGGCCAGCACCACGATTGGGGGACTTGGCTGATGGAGTACTGAGTATTCTGGAGCTCACAACTCTCATTAAACACTCATTTGTTTTGATTTTCTTGTATCTTTCCATTCTCGTTAGAGCAAGGTCAGAACTACAGAAGCTGGCTCAAAGAAACGCCAGGTCAAATTCTCCTTGTGTTTACTGAATTCCTTACCTCTGGTCAGCTTATCCTGCCTTCATAGAATACCAAGTCCTGACTTGAATTGGCAGTGTTTCCTGTGCTTAGTATTAGACTTAAGAGACTGAAACAATTATGGCCAGTTTTAAGCAAGATTACTTCGGCTCAGACTAGAAGCTTTGTGAGAATAGCTTTCCTGCAGAGTCAGCCAGAAGGAATCAACAGTACTTTATTAACACAAGATGAATTCTGTAAAGAGGAAAATAAAGCATGCGATTTTTGTAGCAAGGCCAGCCAAAAGAAATAACTTGCCCTCCAACATCACAAGTTTCTTTGGGGTTTGGAATGGAATAGAGAGAGCATTTTGTCCTGTGGGATTTGTTTATGAGAAATCTGAGCAATTGCTTTTGCTTCTTAGAAGTCAAGGTGTTAGCTGAACAAAGCATGTCTCTGGATGGGAAAGAAGGCTGTAAAACTGGGCATGGCTGCTTTAAATTGTTTTACCCCGGCCTGTCACTTGAATCTGAAGATAATGCTTTGAGGAGGGTTGAGAAATGGTGCCCTGGGCAGGTTGAGCACCTGGAGAAGTGTCACTTGCACATAGGCTCTCTGTCAGCTCTCTCAGGATTTTGCCCTCCTCCTTGTTCTGCAATGGTTTTGCTCGTGCTGTATTTCTTCTGCCACCCCCTGACTGTGAAAGGTACTTGAAGTATTCCAAGGGTCTTAGCAGTGGATCAAAAACTCTCTGAAATGACTTTGCTCTCCCTGAACCTATGGCTTATGTGCTGGATGGATAGCTGTGTGCATGCATCATAAATTCAATGCACTTGGCGCATGCCAAACTCCTTGCATGTGCTATGCAGCATTTGCACCCTTTATGTCAGGAAAATTGGGGATAAAAGCCTGAATATGAACAAAGAAGCTTTGTGCTTTGATCTACTCTTATTTAAATACTAGGATAAATATTGCACATAAGAGTAATACATAACGTTTTCTGTCAGTGGTTAAAACAACCCAGCCTACCTGATGCAAGAGTGGTAAAATGATGTGATTTTTATCTGATTTATCATGCTGATTTCACAGTGTGATATAGATGGATAAATCGGAGGTGATATTGAAGGTGGCACCAGACACATTTTTAGTAGCTAGAACTCTAAATCTGCCTTAGGCCTATGGTATCAATGCGGCAATACAGTCTAGTCCGGCATAAGTCTAACTTGCCTTGTTTTTTGCCTCCCTGGATGAAAATGATCTGTATGTGCATACTGTCCTCTTCAACCACTATATCATGGTTGTCCCATTCATGGATCACTGTGCCTCTGACCTGCTGCCTGGCCATGACTTGACTTTAAGCATTTGTAAAGGACAATGTGTAATCAGCATCTGCCAGGCATCACGTTACTGCTTGGGAGAGTGGCTTGCTACTTCATTTAAGACCAGCACTGTAGTGCTGGGCTAATGGCACTACTCAGAGCTAAGACTGCACTTCCTTGGAAAGCGCTTGTGATGCAGAAGAAAAACTTCAGTGCGGAATAAGAAGCTGCAAATGGCACATAGTATGTTCCTAAGTTTTAAAGAAGGCAACCAGATATGTTGCTGTCTTTTGCTGCTGCTAACGTTCTTGTCCACTCCAAGAGTCCTGGTTCTCTGCTGTTTGCACAAGAGTCTAAATGAACAATTCCATGATAGATCTGTGGCAATTTCATGCATATGAAAGCAGTCACAGTGCTTGAGTTTTCGATGTTTGTCTCAATTGGCTTGTGCAGCTTTATCTGAATAAATCACAATCAGATGTAAAACAGTGTAAAACCAGGAAAAAATGGGATCGATACGGGAGAATATTGTAGAGAATCTGTATATAAAGTTACATGTTTACAGACTCCTGTTCAATGCTAATCACCAAATAGCTCAGTAGCAAGAAGAATAGTTTAGAATCTCTGCTTTGGTGATTTAAAAAGGTGTGAGGAAAAAAATAGGAAAATTATGGATAATCTAGGAGCCTGATACAGAATTGAATACCTTTTGTAGCGATCTGGCATTGCCCAATTCTTCTGCACATCCTACACAGTGGGATGCACTCAAATTTAATCAGTTATAAGCACAAAATGGAGCTTTTTTTATTACTATTGCTCATTTACATGATGGTTTAATAATGTGGTTTTTAAGCATCTCTTTGGTAGGTAGGGCCTACAGGCATAGGGATGTCCTTTGGGAATCTGGAGCTGGACTTGCAGCCCATACTCTTGGTAGAAGCAAAGTGCCTGAATATCAGTAACTTCCTTCTATCAAAGTGGTGTAAGAGGTAAGGTGGTGTGGGAAGTGCAAATTTGAAGGGCAGGCTTACTCATTCGCTACATCTTACACTTCTTTTGTGTATGCTTTTTCAATACTGAAGATTTAAATGTACTGTTTCACAGGCCCGTATAGAGGATCAGTTGTCTGGAATGGCCTTATTACAGGATAGCAGAGCTCCCTCAGGCAAAGAATGTACAGATTAGGTTTTGACAGGAATGAAATACAGGCACATACGTGGGAGAGGCTACAATCAGCTGCTCCCACCTTCACTCCCACTAGTTCCCAGGCCTCCTGCAACTGCAAACCTTGCAATACATGAAGA
Organism: Strigops habroptila; assembly: GCF_004027225.2. Classification (NCBI taxonomy): domain Eukaryota; kingdom Metazoa; phylum Chordata; class Aves; order Psittaciformes; family Psittacidae; genus Strigops; species Strigops habroptila. The sequence goes on from NC_044281.2 coordinate 6,369,683, forward strand.
ATAAACCTATGATTACACATGATTTCCCAGAAGAGGATGAAGGTGAAATGATATTTTGGGCATAGCATTACCCCCTCTGCAGCAGCTCAGAGAGCTGAACCCATGATGGGAAGCACATGTATGCAATACAAAAGATGGCAGAGCTCCGGCTCTGGAATTTGCTCCCTTGGAGCAATTGTATTTTGACTTGGAATACTTTGAGGACTCCTGCAGCTACACAGAGTGTAGCCTTTAACTTACAGCTATGCTTTAAACCAGTATCTTCAAAAATGGTTGCTGGATTAGAACACTTTCCAGAAAAATCTGTGGGAAAGAGCCAGTCTCCCTGTGTGATGGGGAGCACAAAACAAGAGAGAAAACTTCCTTTCCAACCACCAAAGGATTACTGAGTCAGTAAGATGCTCAAAGAGAGAGGGGAGTATTTGAACAGATTGTAGTTAAGGGTAATGCAGTTTCCTGGATTAGGTAAAAATCTCACTAAAATCCTGAACCAGCTCTTTTACGGTTCTACACTCTTTGCCCAAGTCAAACAATATTGTATTTGGTATGGGATCTCACTGAACAGTACTATGTTGATGTAGTTATTTTGCACAACTAGAGGAGAACTAGCAGCCCCCCTAATGTACACTGTTAAATGTCTCTTATTCAGCAAAGGATGGATAACTTGAAATAATGCTCTTGCGTAAGTCTTAAGGATGCCTGACACAGCAGACAAAACAAAACACAGCTAGTTTGTGGTGCTAATAGCTGGGCCTGTGTAAAGTAATGTAGTATAAGTAGTTCTAATTTCTGTTGTATCTGCACAGGACTGAAATGCACCATGACTTCAAAGCCCTGGACTCTGACCTGGGTAATAAAAACAACCTGCCTGATGGAGTCTGACTTATCTCCCCCCCCGTGCTGAAATTCTCAGCAAAACTGAAACACATTGACTCTGGAAGAAATGGAAGAGACTCAGGTTTCAGGCAAAATCTTGTTCTGCCCACAGAAATGCTACCTTCGAACCTTGTCAGCGTTACGCCAAGATTCAATCGAAGCATAGGATTTGGTCAGATGAAATTTAAGGCTAGCTTTGTATTGGGAAGAGTTTGCCTAGATGCTTACCAAGCCATGCAGCACACTGCCCACCTCACAAAGTGCTGGTCTGGTGCTCTCAAGGGGAATAATCAGCTCAAAGAAAAACAAAAGTCTTGCCTCATGTGCCCTTGATGTGCTTGCCAAGCCTGGGATTGCAGTCAGTGTTCTGCTCTCACCTGGAGCCTGTACCAGCTAGTCCACCGTGGAGATCTAGAGGCTGACGGGATAACCTGCTTCTGCTGCCTGTGTCCTTCTACCTCCTTGACTGCCCGTCACTTCTGCTTAACCCTACTGAAATTTGGTTTATGCCCCAAGCTGAAGGGTATAAGCTCATTCGATTTAATTAACTCTGGATGTTTTATTAACCACCCAAGAACCTACTTTCACTGAAGTTGTGCTCTCAGTGGTACCTTATGGCAGCTGAATTTGAGTCTAATGGCGTATTTGATGGTTGACTCGAAAAGAGATGAGCTGTTTTGTCCAAGGTAAAGGTGAGGGAGGGCAAGGAGAAAGGAGACGGGAGTAGAAGTGCTCTTAGAGGTGTGCTAGATGTTAGACCAATTCCCAGTGTAAACCTGGATTTTCTATGCTAGATGATGCAAGTCTCTGGGTGTGGAATTCACTTGGAATTCAGCACTTAAGTAACTCGTCAACAGTTTGTTAAAGATGTTGGCATACTGAAGCCACACTGCCCTGAATCAGCCTTCTATTCCATCAGTCATTTGGCTGCTATGGTCCCCAGTATGTAAACTCTGAAAACCCCACTGCCAGTGAAAAGAGTGAAACAACTCTATTTTGGAATTAAATCTATTTTCTCTTCTGAGAAAGAGTAACAGGCTGTCATGCCCAGCCACTTGTATGCCTCCATCCTCTCCATACTCAAACATGACTTCCTTACAATCCAGTCTTTTTTCACACACCCACCTGAGCTTGCTTGCTGCCATACACATTTGGGTAGCGCTCTTTTTGCTTTGCCTTGGACACACTTCATATTTTCTATCAGTTTTTGGTTCTAACTGTCCCTATTTTTCCCTCCCCCCAGTTCTATGCCTCTTTTATCCCTCCATTTCCAATTCTGCCTCTCCAGCTCCTTGTGACTGTTTCTGCTACCCCTTTCCTCTGCTTGTGTCAGTCCATGTCTCCTTTCTTCTTTGCATTCTGCAGAGCCAAGGTTGAAAATGTCTTTCTTTTTTTTTTACCTCCTTTGCTTGCTTTTCCAAAGAGATAATTCTGTGGAGCAAGGGCTGTAGCTTGGGAGCCACTGCTCTGTGCCTCTTGTTCATTTTTATTCTCCTTACTTCTAAGCTTTTCCTTAGTCTTTCTCTTCCCAGAATATCCCTCAAACACCTCTTCTCTGCCAGCCACTGGCTTGTCACTGCCTTTCTGTCCTTCTACCAGGCACCAGTGGGACTCCTGATTCTTTTTTTCTCTGCCTGTTTCTTGTTCCTGTATTCCAGCAGATCTTCATCCACTTTGCTTGTTGGAAGTGGGGAAAACTGGTTCTTCTACCTGCTCTGTATTAACTTGCTGGAGAATATACGTCTCCCTACCACAGTGGAGTGAAAAAAATAGCTGGGCTGGGTCTCTTCCTCTTTGCCATGGGATTCATTCCCTTCTTTCTTTCTTATTGATTAAGACTATGCTATGCTGATCAAACCAAGAATAGATCAGAAGGTAGAGCAGGCCCCTCTCTGTCAAGCACAGTAGGTATCTAGCTGGACTACTGGAACAGAAACCAGCTCTGAGGTGAAAATCGGACCCTAACTATCAGTGTTAAATATCCCACTTCCCTGTTTCTGCCTGTGTTAGGAGTCTGCTTGAGATAGGAATGAAGAAAGTGAAGTGTGGGAGAACTGGAACAGAACATACCCATTGAACAGGGCACACTGCTGCAGCATTTGCCAGGAAAAGGCCAGTCTGTTCTTTCAGATGTGTAGAGCTTATTGCTGCTGGCAAGTGAGAGTCCTGGAATGTAACTGCTGTTTGTGTCTCTGTGAGTATCTATGACAACAAACAAATCTCAGGTTTGGGAAGCGTCCTTGAGAATTATCAGTGGGGGGTTTGTTGCATTATGTTGGTAACACTTAGCATTTTCAGACTCTTAATCCCTAAGTATTACTATAGATGGGTATGAGTACTTTAGGAAAAAGAACTAATTAGTTACAAGATTGTTTTTCCTTGTTTGCGAATGGGACCAACTCAGAGTAATGCTATTTACTTTAGCTGATTCCAGACTTCTAGACATAAAAAGGAGTGAACATTTTTAGGAGCTTTAATGCTAAGCAGGAGGCTTAGGCTCAAGGCCAAGGGACTGTGAGTATCTGTGGGTCACTTTCAGCCATGTGAAGAAGGCAGAAAAGGGAATCTAACCTAAATTTGTTGTAACAGTCAGTGTTGCTTCTGCAGTGCTGCAAATCAAAAAGTACGAAGCAAATGAAGCCAGGAATTCATCCTACAGAATAATGCTCAGGATAGGCATGCCTGCAAGAACAAGGCTAGAAGTGCCAGCAGGAGAGGACAGAGGAACTTGTCCTTGTACTAAGATTAAGGTTTTGGTCCTCTGATTTCTTCTTGCTGAGCAGCAGCTGTACCCCTAAAAGCGTGTGCTGAGGCTTAGTGCTTTGGCCTTACATGCTGCATCCATTTACTCCCATGTTCCATACTGTTCTCTTGTGAGTGAGAGAGGGAGAATAAAGAGGTGTCCTGTTTTTATGTGCAGAACTACACCTATGGCTGTCTCCACATCACACTGCCTAACTTGCTGGAACTGGGCCTGTGATGGGGAGGCTGTGGATCCCCTAAAATATCTGGAAAAGTTATGCACCAAAAAAGGGACTTGGAAAGCCCGGTTACTGGCAGCATAGGGGGAAAGGTCGTGCAAGACCTGCTTCCTCTCATCTATTGCTGGCTTTTCTGAGGCTTCCTGGGGCATGTCTCCCAAGTATGTGACTGCTCTCGTCCCTCTTGTATTCTAATCTCTGATGAGTAACCTCATCTGGGTTACTCTCTTCATGAGCAGCTGTGCACTGCAGTGCACTGGGCAGCAACTGACAGCACCAAAACAGCTGCAGTCATTTTCCACTTCTGGTTTTAGCACTTCCCCAGTGTCCCTGCCTGACATTATCCATTACAAAGCTCTGTTTCTCAGCTGGTTACAGATTTGTCAAGCTGTTAACTATTTGGACTGAAAGTTTAGATGTTTGTCAGTCCATTTACAATACAGATGTCTGAAAATAAGGGCTCAAATGATCCAGGTTTTTCCCAGATGGAGACAAACTGGGGCTGAAATGGGGTGGGCAAAAGGTAAAGTCTTTCTGGGCAAAGTGGTTTAGAAGAAAGCGGGTTGAGGAGCGGAGTGGAGGAGGACAGGCTGGTCTGAAGAAGAACCATGGTCATTATGGCTTTGCTAATGTGTGTTCAGATCTGGATGAGCTTTTAATGTCACTAATGCATAATTTATATGCAAGCATGGCAAGAGGTGTGCAATGCAAATCATGCCTGATGAAGAGATGAATATGTGCTTGCAGATGCTGAAGTTCTGAGCATCCCACAGAATGCTGAGGAAATCACAAAGCCTGTGACTGAGGTTTTCAGCAGAAAAGCCCAAAGTGCCATGGCACTGAAATAGTTTCCCCGATACTGCACTGGTGCTGACCAGAGCAAGAATATGTGTTTCTGCCTGTAACACCCTTGGAAAAGCCCTGATATTGATAAACTTGCTCAGAAACAAGTGTCTTATTCTATGAATCCTCCTGGAAGTGGATGGGAGTTTGCTTAGAGTAAGGAGTTAGCTGTGTTAAATAGTATCAGGACCCTATTTTCAGTAATGAAGTCAGAACGCAAACTGACAGGGAAAGGAGAGATCATTCAGGAAAAGCCACTAACGACTTTAGGATTTAAGATATCTGAATGTTAATCTGGAAGGGAATAGTAGTGTTGGGAAAGCTGATGAAGATGTGCTTATGCAGCATGGTGCACTTGGTGATTAAATGAGGATGAGGATGACTTCTTACGTTGAAAACTCCCTGGGAAGGTTGATTTTTCACCTGTGATGTTGTAAGAATCTTCTTTGTGTTCCTTCGTTATTTCAAACTTTTGATTGTTCAATGACCAAAGTTAAGGCTCAGCAGCAGTCCTTTGCATGTGGTTTTAATCGCTGCAGAGAGGTGGCAATCATAAATTGAAGTGTAAATTCAAGGAGCCTCACAAAACTGGAAAGCCAACATATTTCAGAGTTTGTGGTGATTTAGGAAGCAGATCTAGTGATGTTATCAATGCCTCTCTGGAGGCGTGACACCAGGGTTCAACTGGTCTTACTGTTTCAGATACCTGCCACCAAGATTTATATCTTGCTTCACCAAGTATGAGAAATATAGGAATCCAGGGGCTTCTGGCTGATCCCCCCAAAAGCCATCAACCTGCCTCCATTCATGTCAGCACAGTCGTAAATTGTTAGCGTGCACTGAAGTAGGCAACTTCTGCCACTGCACAGAAGCTTCCAGAGGTATCCCCTGCCTCCTGTAAATCCTCGGGCACCCAATGAAGTAGATTAACTGCAGATGGACACAGTAAGTTATTCCTCCTTTGGAATTAGAGGCTTTCACACTTTTCAAAAGAGGACTGTGTGGTGTTCCCATAAGCAAGAAAGAAGGACTGAAGCCGTGCTGTTTATTTGCTTTTAAATGGCTGTTAAATCTAGATAGATGATGCCAAACAATGGGAAAACAGGTGGCAGAACTGTGGGCTTCATTCTCTCCTGCCATAGACAAACAATCCTTTTGCTTATGATAACTTATTTTCCCTCTGTTTAAAGAAACCCGGTGGGCTATTTGCTCTGGTACTCCTCTGGTAAGCCCAGTGATGCATTTACATTCCATTCTGTTGCTCACTCTAGCCCTGAAGATATCTGCCAAAATGAGTCAATAGAGAACTACCGAGTGGAAGCTTTAAGAATGTGTTAGGAAAGGCTTGAACGTTACCCATTAATGTTTACAGCTCCTAATTATCTTAATTAATCAGTCTTGGAGGTTGACTCACCCAGGAGCCCAAAGGGAGGATGTTAGCTCCCACAGATGTACTTGAACTCAGCAGCGTGGCTGCTTGCAGCGAGGAGCTCAGCATGACCGAGCTGCCAGAATACTGATGCAGGGTCCTGGGCAGGTTTTGCTGCCAGAGCTATGTGCTATCATGGCTCTGTTGGATTTTGAAGCTAGCTTGGATTGTCTACACGAGGTGAAGTCAAACATCTGGGAGCAGGCTTGAGCCGTGGTCAGGGAGATTGATGTTAAGCATAAGCTGTTTCTGCACAATGGCCTGTTGGCATTCGGACAGCACTTGGTACCAGCACTAACTGTTAGGATATGGAGATTGCTGCCTTTGCAACATTTGAAGTTGTTGGCTCTGTCAGAAAACAGAGGTGAAATGACTGATAGAGAAAATGGACGTTGTCTCATATTAATCTCTCTGGAATTTTGCAGGAAGACCAAGCATTTAGGCAGAGGAAGACACCTAAGTCTGTGCCCATCCTCTTTCAGAGCTTCATGTCCCACAATTCAGAGCTTGTCTTCACCTTTCCAAGGAAAACAAGAAGACTCGGAAAAGAGACACAACCCAGACTGGCTGTAAGCATTTCAGAAAGAGCTTCTGCTTGTTTTCTGCTATACCTTAAAGAATTTGGCTTGTGTAGGCTTTCAATGCACTAAGTACAAGAGGACAGGAGAAGATACATTCAACTCCAGTGAACAGGTAAGGACAGGAGAAAACTGTGGTGCAGATACAGACCTCTTTCTAATTTAGTTTGGCTCATCCTCATCAGATGAAACTTCAGACAACCACTTATCCCCATTTGCAGGATATCCTGATTTTTATGTTGAGCTCACAGCTGCTTCTGGCTAGTAGTTTTTGCTTCCAAATGGAATGTCACATGCAAGTGGCTTGTGGGTGTGTGACAATCCTTTAATGATGACAGGGAAAACAAGTAATGACAATATGGATTAGGTGAAAGAGAGTGGTTCCATCACCCATCTATAAATGGCTCCTGTGGGCAGTAACTCCTGTCTGTGCTGAATATAAAGTACTAGACATCAGAGAGGTATTTTTTGGTAGGTTCCTACAGAAGAAATGCCCTTGCAGGAGTGGCAGAGAGGAAGGGAATGCATCTTCCAGAGTAACAGGGCATTGTATGGAAAGAGGACTGTGATTAAGGGACTGGTAATGTCCCTGGTTGTGTTCCAAGCATTTCCAGACTGGAGCTTGCTCTTTGAGACCTGTCTGCCATAGTGCCTCACTGCACTAAACCTGGTTATTGAGCAATTTTCCTATCAGCTGTTTTGTGAGCTGTTGCCATGCTGCGTAGAGACTGCGATCCATGTCACTTGGAAAGCACTCCTGGCAGGCTGAGGGCACGAATGATGAGCCAGCTGGGACTGAAAAACAACACTGGTCCAGATGGATTTAAAGTGACAATTCCCTCGGAACCAGAGTTGTGTGGGGAGGGTTGGCACTGCCGAGGTGTCATCTGTCTCTGTCCTGTTGGCAAGACTTCAGCTGCTGATGGATTGCCTGGCAACTTCTCATGCACGTTAACATTAACTTCATAAAGAGCAGTGTGTAGAGAGTGTGAAATGTGATACGCGCAGTACCTGACACAAATGAATACTTGCCCTATTCTGAGGAGTTTCAGTGCAAAAACCTCTCTCTCCCCATTCATCTTCCTCCCACCTCCCCTTTCCCCACCCCCTGCTACTACCTAGGGACTCCCATGGACAGGCATATTGGCAGTAAACTCAGCTCAACAAAACAGTCTTGTGAAAAAGGGAAATATAACACGATCACTTCCTATTTCTTTCCCCTTTCCTCTGCATCAAAGCCTGGGCCTGGCTGTCAGGAATGTTCAAAATGAATAAATAAAGCGCAGGAACCCCCTGCTTCAGAAGGAGCCTCATTCACTCACCATGAAGCTTGGCCAATTCTTTTTCTGACAGTACTCAAGTCAGCAGGCAGAGCAAGAAGATCATTCAAAGCTAATCAGTAAAGTGTAAACCTATTATGAAAGCACATTTACCCCTCGCCTCCTCCTTCCTCCAGAAAACCAATCCCCAAATCTGTGGGAATAACACATAACATACATAAAAGTCGCTATTACTTAGATCCCCTGTTATTAGGTCAGCAATGCCACTGATGAAATGCTCCCCAGAGCACTGAGCATTGGCATATAAATCCTCCAAGAAATCCACAGCATAATTTGTTACAGCTAGAGGGCATAAGACACATTAGAGCAAAGCCTGTGTATTAGGCTCTCCCCTGTGATTCTTGAGGCTATCTCTGGTAATAAAAACCTCATCTTGATTTCTTATCCTTCATATTGATTTCTGTCAGAGAAGACTTTTCTTAGACAAAGATACTACTATATCTCTCTCTATAATAAGGGGATCCTTCTCCCCTTTTCTCCCCACCCCTTTTAAGATTTATTTTAGGGATGACTCTGAGGAAGACGTATAATTTGGGAACTGTTGGTGGGTAAAGAGTGGTGAAGACCATGATGGTGGATTCAGCGTATGCACTGCAAAACTCAAAACGGGGAACTAGAGAAAAATGGGTTTGGTCTGCACTGGTACAGGAAATTGAAACTAAAACCCCAGCTATGCAACTGCTATATCTTAATATGAAACTCTGTTCTTAACGGATGGAATCCGTGGGAGTCAAGTGATTAAAACCCAGGCTCAGATGTATATAATCATGGCAACTGTTAATTCTGGAACGCTTGTACTGCACTACTTGTATGGTGCAAAGGGACAAGGCCAAAGAGGAATCTAGAAAGCTTTATGTGAATACTTTGCAAGGCAAATAAGAGTTCCACGGAAGTCAACACAGATAAACTGAATGATGTATGGTAAGGCTGCAAAATGCACAGTGTTCTATCCAAAATAGTTTGTTTTCCCTGCAGTAGGATTCCTGTAAGCAACTGGAACATTTTCATTTATCTGTTCCTTTGGGTTTTGCTTTATTTTGCTGTTTTAGAACCTATCCTCATAAGAAGCTGTTTGGCTCTTGAAATGACTGCAGCCATGCCTGTTCCCTTGTGCAAAGCAAGCGGTAAATCTTTACAGCAGTTCTTACAAGTGGAGAAGTTTAATATGTGCTCGTTGCTTTTGTAATCTAAGAGCAGCTGTGTTGAAAGACAATACTTGCTAATTGCATTTCCTATCACATCCCTTTCCAGTTGGAGGATAAAATATGGAAGTTTGGGTTTATTTTTTTTTAGTACATACAGCAAAATTTATTCAAAAGAATCTTTGTTCCCCCTTAACTATCTGTTTATTTAATAGACGATGGAAAATGGGAGACTCTGTCAAAAGACTTAGTTACAAGAATAATTTATGAGCTACATTTAGCTGTTGATCTGGCAGACTGGCTTAGTGCAGAGCCAAAATATATCCTGGCAGGTAATAATGTAAATCTTCAGCTCTGGCCCACTCTTCAGCAAGCCAAGCAGGAGCAGGATACGACTCCTGCTAGTTCTGCAGTGTCTCTGGCAGGCACCACACAGAACGCTTGGCTCTGCATGACAAACATGCTCCCATGTGGAGAAATTTGCTGGGTTTATTTTTCTTTTTAACCTATTTTGGATGCAAGTGGATGTGTCTGTGAGGAAAACTATTCTGGTCACTTAAAAAGAAGCCTCCTGTGAAGAGCAAGAGGGCAGGCAGCTCACCGACTCCTCTCAGCCCTGTAGCTCCCTGCATCACTCAGCTGGATTCCAATGAACTAAGCTATTGGGTGATGTCCAGCCTTTCTGAAGCTGATGGCAGCTCTCCCAGTGGCTTCACTGGGTGCAGGATTTTATCCACCACACTGCTAAATCATCAGCGTCGCTTTTATCAATGAGATCTGTCTAGTCTTGGCTATAGCATGCGTTGCTGAATTTGGGAGATCATGATGGACAGTTAACTTAAAAGGAGAGAATAACAGGGAGTGTGATCAAACACGCTGCTCTCACAGCAACAAGTCTGACACTGCCCCTGTGCTATCAGAGATGTCACTGCACTTGGGCATGCCACATAACTGTACCTGCAGCATCTCTTTAACTGTTTTCTATCAAAATGGACTGATTTAGCTTAAAACTGCTTTCTGGTTACTTTTTAGTATCGGATTGTTTCAGATGGTTGGGTAGAAAAGCAGCTCTGTATGTGGTGGTTGGACAAGGTTGGAGGGGAGCTGTTTTCCTAGTCTATCTCAGATGCAGCAGAAAAACACATCTACATAAAGGCTTGTCTGCAAGCAGTGGTGTCCTTGTTTAACTCTGTGTGTATATTTTAGTCCCATTTAATACAATCACTTACTTGGGAAAAGCATATCTGTAAAGCTATCCAAGATGAGTTAATGTAGTGCATATATTCAAACATCTGCTTTAATCTTTGTTAATTTTCAAGTCTAGATGAGATTCGAGACTGCTGGACTTGACAAGACCAGACCAGCTAACTTAAAGGTTAGCTAGAGAACTCCTTATAACTTGTTTAATCACATATTTATATGCTGGGATACTGACTATGTCTGCCTATAGCTTTGAAGTCTCACATAAAGTTGGGCCCCTGGGCACATGTGGGATATAAATGTAGCAATGAGGTCCCATTTCACTTATAAGGGCTACTGAATAAGAAAGCTCAGCATTTATAGTCCACCTTACATCTGTAGAGACGTGAGACCAAGGTGGCTTATGCATTAGGTAGCAAGGGTTTTGATGAACTGCTCATTCAGCCATCCCTCTCCACCTCCCTTGATTTGAATGACGGCTTCAGCTTCTTCCAAATGATCCTTTGGATTGGTTAGGCTCTTGGATGGCTCTGCTGTTGCATGTCTCCATGGAATGGATTTTACTTTTAATAATGTCTTATAGCTGTCTTTAAAGAGGCTTATGGCTCAGCCTTATTCTCTGGGAGACTGACTGTTCTCTGCTAATCTTCTGTAGAAACATAGTTATTGGTTCGCACAGTATTTCGGTTAGTTCTCCTCAAGCTCTAGAGTCAAGTTAATTGGACGCAATTGACCTATGTTAGAGAATTGCTATTAGATGAGTAATATTTAGCAAAGGAAATAAGATCTTTCTATACCTCGGAACATGCTGGGAGTTGGGGGGAGCAGCAGGAAACAGCAGCTCAAGAACTGTGCAGACCTGGCGCTAGGAACAGGGTTGATTCAGGGACGGGGGAAGTGCTTTGTAATAACTGAGGTTTGTAAAACTGCAGTTCTTGCTAAAGGAGAGCTAGACTGGGAAAAAACATGCTGGAGTCTGGAGTGTCTGTAAGAGGTGAAAGAACAAGACAGAAGAGAAATAGCTTTTATAGAAATACAGTGGCAGATCTGTGAGTATTATGTTTGATTGCTTTTTTTTCTTAGCAAACACTATCCTGTCACATAGCCACTGAAACCTGATTAAAGCAGGCCAGTGATCAACAGAGCAGGATTTCATCGGAATGCTTTTGTGTTTCCAACTGGAAGCTGCATGCTGAAGGCAGGTCCAGTACCCTGAAAAAAACACTGAATGATGAATGGACATGACACTAGTCCACAAGACAAAACCAAGGCCTGTAACATCACCAAGCAGCTCAAGACACAAATACTGGAATTGTTTTTGCTGAGCAGTTTTATGCAGAGCAGCTGAAACGTTGCTGCTAAATCCTGGAACTTTTGGGCACTTTTGCAATTTACTTTTGGATGCTTACCCGCTTGATGGGGTAAATCCTGGAAAAAATGTACTTAAATCATAAAACCAGCCTGTTAGTACAAGGACCTATATACTTTAGTGCAAGTATTGCCCTATTAAAATTGCTGGTCTGAAAACTTCTTTGAGTAAAGTAAACTTCCTGAGAGAACTATAGGTGTCAGCACTCAGTTTAGAATGTGTAAGTATGTGCTTAACTCTACTGAGACGTGAAGTTTCACTGAGATCAGCAGCACTATGCAAGTAAAGTTACATTTGAAGGAGTGTCTTGAAGGTCAGGCCTCAAGTACGAAAGTACTTCAGATTCATATTGGCTTGCTGGATAATACCAGCAGCAGGCATCTGGATTGCAGAACCAGTGACGTGATGTGATTTGCTATGGCAAATAATTATACTTCTACCTCATGGAAGACTGCGTTCTCTCTCTTAAAACTTATGTATTCAGACAGAGGAAAAAAAAGTCAGTGTTCCTAAACTTTAAGTATGTTTCTTGTAATTCCAAAGCACTTTAATGTCTATGGACCTGATTATGCAGTCAGTATTTCAAGATGCACCTCTGGTCCCTGCTGGACTGTGCTAGGAGTGTATGACTATTCTGGTGTCCCCAGTTAGGAATCCTGCTGCTCAGGAACTTAGCTCTGCAGCAGGTGCAGAACTGGCTCTTCAGCTGGGACCAGGATCACCACCTTAAGGTGAATTTTGCAATTTGGAAGAACTGCAAAATCAGGCTCTTTGGGGCAAATGGACTTAGGAAGGGGCTCACCTGCACTCAATGAAACACTGGCCAATCTGATCCTGGAGAGTTTCCTTGATGCTGAGCCCCTCTGTTTCTCTCAGCTTGTTCTTGATGGATATCTCGTCGTCTCTCTCCCGGATCTCACCTTGCGGGGCATTTACTTGCCCAGCATCCATCTGCGGAATATTCATTGCCCTTAAGTGAGGAGGTAGGCTCTGAAAACAGCAAGAGGAGAAAATAAAATACATGAATTAAAAGAAACTTAATATGAACTGGAAAGCCAGGCTGACAGTGAATCTAAGCTTAAGCCTTAATTTGCAGGAAGCCAGGAAAAATCCCTGCACACATAAAACTTGCCAGGATGCACACAATGGTCTATTGTTAGTGTTTCAGTGTTAATTAACAACACTGCAATGTACAAAGCCAACCCTTCCAGCGTGGGATCCTAGGATCTCAATGAGACAGGTGAGAAAGCTGCTGTTCTGCAAATGCCAACTTTATCCACGTCAGAAGGGTGCCAGAGGTTTTTTAATTGAATTTCCAAATGTTTGGACTTCCCATTGGTACGTTTTAATTAGCCAGCATTGTGTTTAATTTGTTCAATTTTCATACGCGCTGCTTGGTCACTGGTTTCCTGGTATTTTGTTGCAGCTGGTCCTATTCCTGTAGGAAATCAGCTTCCCTTGAGGAACAACAACAACAAAGAATAAACAACCCCCCAAACACTGTAATAAAAATTAGAGCTCCCCAAGTTTCCCATGATTTGATAACCTTGGCAAGAAGAGCTTCTGAGCCAGCTTCAAGTCTTACACTCATTTCTGCTTTGTGATTGCTTTTACATGTGTAGTTTGAGAGAGGAAAATGAAAGTCTTTCTGGTATGCAAATCCAGAAGCATGAAAAACCCCATCTGTGTGGGTGGTCTGAAACCTTGCATTTTTCAGTTTGCAGTGGCTGATAAAGTTGAGATGTTCCCAGTGTTTTACAAGCTATTACTACCTTGGAAGTGTAGGCAATGATCTCTTAAAAATTAACTTGTAAATTAGCTTTGGGGTTTCATTTGCAATTCTAGAAGGAAGTTTTTTCCATGTAGTTGGGAAGTACTAATCATAGTCTGATAGTGTATGTCAAACTTAAGACTGGAAAAGATGATAACCCGTTTTTGTACTATGGTGTGGTTTACTCTTCAAAGCTGGTGACTGACATATAGGTGGCAGTGTATGTGAACAAAAGCCTAGGACTATCGGTTTGCATAAGAAACTCTGTATAATTCTGCTCTGGCCTTCCACCTTCAGAATGTATAGAACTTATCCTTAATCAGCACATTGCAGCCTAACTTAGGAATGCATTCTTCTTGCTCTGGTGATGTATTTTCTAGTGTGTTCCAGGCCCTAATTCCAGAGGTCTCCTGCAAAGATGAGAAATCTTCCATCAGAGGTTTGGCCAGCTTATATTTAAGATCTTTTTCTGTGCTTCGACCAGGTTCCAAAAATCACTGACAAGTGCCAAGCAAATCTGGTTTTGGAAAGTACCCCGTGGGATTGCACGCTCTCCAAAGCAAGCGCAGAGGCCCTGTGCAGGAAGGCAATTTACTGCCTTCTCTGCATTTGCAATGTGTGACTTGCGCTATGAGAAGAGGAATTGGTCAAGGCCACCAGGGAGAAAAGATTCAGGAGGTAGAAAGAAGAGCAGCATGCTTCTGAAAGGCAGCTGAACGTGCTCTTTTCCTGAATATATCATAGAATCACAGAGACCTTAAAGCTTATCCAGTTCCAACCCCCTGCCATGGGCAGGGCCACCTTCCACTAGAGCAGGTTGCTCCAAGCCCCTGTGTCCAACCTGGCCCTTGAACACTGCCAGGGATGGGGCAGCCACAGCTTCTCTGGGAAAAGTCTGTGCCAGCGCCTCAGCACCCTATAACCCAAAATGTTGCCTTTCATTCTGAGATGTCACCTTCAGTCAATTCTCAGTTTCCATCAAAGTGTTTCCAATCTTTACCTTCACCAGCATTTATTCTTACTCTTTGTTTTTCAGCATCATTTACCTCACTAATACCAAATGAACCTCGGAATAGCCAGATGTGATGATGCTTTCTCAGGGTTCATTTGGAAATCGGAGGAGCACCTGCAAGGCCTGCTTCCCAGATCGAGATCTAGGAACAAGGTCCCCTTTCCTCTAGGCAGTTTCCCACTCAACTATTTGTTTCACTACAGCAATGCTCAAGGGACTGCTTCTCAGAGAAGTTCCCATCAGAGTACTACTGCCTAGAGGTATCGGTCTTTGTATACTGCCATATATCTGCACTTGAGTCTAGAGGTATGAAGCTGGTATGGACACAGGCTAGGTAGTTCTGAACCAGCTGGCTTGGATGCTGATAGCAACAAGGCTACAGAACATGCTCTGGTCGGCAAAATCCAGCTAAGCCGTGAGTAAACACTTGTGCAGCTACCTGTCTGAGCACCACATGGTTATCAATATATCTCCTGATATTAGTTTATGAGCTGCACTCAAAAGCCCTGACGCTGAAGTACAGACATAACCTTGTAGAACAGCTTATGAAAAGAAGCTCTGTTGTGTTTGCCCTTCATATTTTTTCAATTTTCTTTTCCAAAGACTGCTTTACTACAAGCAAATAAAAGGAACAGCAACCACTCCTACTAACAAGAGTCCAGCTACCCACCTTTGACAACTCACTAAAGAAAGTACTGAGTGAGAACAGGGAAAACTGGTAAGACTGTATTCTCATTTGACCATCTTCTTTTACAATCCTAGTGATCTTTTTGTTATTAATATTTACTAAATGAAGGTACATGGAAAAGGGCTTATGTGCATGGAGGAGAAGGCATTCACATTGCTGATGTGAAATGTGCTGTTGCTTGACTGTTTCCATCGTTGGGAAAGCAGAGCTGGCTCAGACCTAGATAGTCAGATAAACTGGGGAGGAGGGTAAGGTGTTCAAGAGGAGCCAACGAGATAAGATGATGGAGCAGGTATGAACGGACACTTGATCTGAGCAGGAGTTGGCACTGCCAGGCATGCTGCTGCAATGAGTAGCAGGGAGGAGATACATTACCAGCAAATGACATCCTTTGAAGTTGGCAGACAGACAGTTGCCAAACGCAGGGCACCTCCTGTAGTGGAAAAGCTTTGGCAATAACACGGTCCAGCTCAGATGTGTGAGGGAGAGCATGAAATGAAGAGCAGAGCTGGCAGTGATAAATGAGCCCTGAAGGATCTGTGGTTGTCTAATGTGGAACATATGCACCACAGCCTGTTCATGAGGGAAGACCAGGAGGCTGACACATCAGGAGCCGAAGACTGGCTCCTGTTCTGGGGGAAGAGGAGGCAAGCACCCAACAGCAGTGAGGAAATCGTGCCATGAGGAGACAACATCAAAACCTGAGACTAAGGTCTTCAAGCACTCCTGGGTCTTCAAACAGAGACAGAATCTATACGACAGCCCTGGTGGAGTGTCTGTTCTCTTGTCAAGGAGCAGACATCAGAAGAAAGGATGTCTGAGAAAGCTCTGGCCATCTTAGGATGCAAGAGAAAACAGGGAGTGAAATGGCAGGAGGAGTGCCGAGCCAGATGGACAGTGTGAGAGGATGGTTTCTAACAGCTCCAGCAGGAATGCCTCACTTCTGGCCAGTCTTTGACCCATGCCTTGCAGTGTTGTAGTGCTGCAGATCAACTTTCCACGTGTCCACATGCTTGTTCTGGAGAGTTCTACTGAGACAGCGTGATGAGTGCTGCTTTTATAGCCCCTACACTTAACACGCACGTTAAAGAAGACAAAAGCCAATTTATTTCTAACATTCCTTCTCTCAGCGCCTGTGATGTTTCTGCTTCTGAATCAAAAGGAGGTAATCTACAGTGTTAGCAACTAATAAATAGCTTTTCCTTGGGGGAAGAAGCATTTTCCCATCTTTAAGAAATGTCTTTGGCCATGTGAAATTCAAATTTGTTAACTTGCCCCACAAACAGCAACTCATTTAGAAACAAATTACAAATATTAAATGGAGACAGTGAACTTGATAATGCAATGCTGCCACATCAGTTGTAGAATAATGCATCTTAATGAAGGCTTCCCATGTGAATAAACCATTATATTTACAAGCTTTTCACAGTTAATGACCCAGAACTGGATAACGAAACTCACATTTTTAGTGTGGTCTTCCGTCAGCGAAAGTATACATATTAATAATTGATGTTGCTGTAGAAATGGGACATAATACAAAGATTTCTGAGTTTGGGGGAAAATAGGACTACATGGTTCATTAACTTAAAATGCTTATCTAATGTTTGATAGGCTTTGTCTTTAAAATCCTTGCTTAAATTAATAAGGCAAAATGGACATTTGTCTAAAGCAGAATTTTATTCCAACTCATCAGTCACAAGTACGCTGAAGAGAGTGCTATAAGATCCTTCTGCTCCTTACTCCTTCTCCCTGTATCCTCCCCGCAGAGAATTTAGGTTTCCTGAAAGCAAAAGACTCACCAGCGGAAGGATGGAAGAGGTGCCCTCCACCTCCCAGGTAAGCTGATGTGGTGAAAGTCTCTGTGAGTTTTCCCTTTTGACTTAGGAACTCAGTTGCACAGATCACTCTCCTAGCCTGTCTTTCTGCTTAGTCAGCTCAACAGCTCTTACCAACACAGGCTGCTTTATTGTTCATTATAAAGCACTTAGAGGTGTGCAGCCTGGCTAAACATGCTTAAGGCTACAGTTCTACATATAGGAGGTCCCATGCTGTGGAACTAACTGCTCTTCAATTGTTCCATTATGACTGCACTTACAAGGAAAGATAGTCTTCATTTCAATGCAATAAATACATTTCATTTTACTTCATGTTTTAAGGCTAACATTCGTATTATGTCTGAAAGGTAGATTTACTGCAGCTTTTATTACTGGGTACTTAATTTAGGACAGTGTCTTTTCTTAGCCCTGAAACAGCACAGCTGAAACACACGCTGCATGGTTTTATGGGGCTTCTTCAGTAAATGGTCTGCTATAGAGAGGATTGTCCATAACCTTTTGAAAGATATACTAGTTGTGTAGCATTTTGCTATAGATTTTCAGTACTACAGTGTAGTTTGCTTCTCTGGAGGACTTAATTTCCTAAGCAAAGTAAGTAGTTTTAAAGTAACCGGTTTTAATGGTCACTTTCACCACTAGTGAACATGGGCAAGTAACTCCTTACTAGTCACCTAGAAGAACTTGCCACCTAAGCAACTGGGGTCCTGTTACTTATGGCTGTTATTCTACTGACTTTTAAACTGTGATGCAAATTATCTTTAAAAGTTTGGTTCTTGTTTCTCGTTTCCTCATTGTATTTTGTCTGGCTGTGGGAAGGAATGTGTTTTAAAGAGGTCTCTTGTCTTCTGAAGATTGTATTCATCTAAGTGCCATGGTACACAAATGGTGATCGCCACATCAATTATATGGCTGAATTCCTAAATAAGGCACAAAAAAGGCACAACTAAGCAATTGCATTCATTAAAACTTCCCTACTATATGATTCACTTCAATAGGCTTTGCTAATTAAAGTGTCATATGCATTCAAACAAAGCATTTGTAGGAGAGGCCTTATTAGAAAAAATATTGAAAATGGCTGTTTTGTATAATATATGTTTATAAAACTATTGACATGCAACACTTTTTGTTAAGATAAAGAAAAGTTGAAGTAGAGAAAACATATCCATGACTGTATAAGTTTATATAACGTTGGTTATGTTTATTTCTGATATTATACCTGGCCATGCTGTTAAACTTCTACTAACAATGGCAAGTATGTTTTGGACTCTGCCAGGCAGTGATTTCATCCTTAGTGTGACTCCAGCCAATGAAAGCCAAATTATTTAGCAGCCACCTTGCTTCCCAGCGTCCTCCTATTTCCAAAATAAGCAGGTTTAAAATGCCTATTGAAAACAGGACAGATTAGTTATCACTGTGTATATACATATATATGCCTGGTGAAATAATATGTAACTTTGTGATGACATTTAAAACGTCATCCAGGTTGCAAGTAAAACAAGAGTCATTTTAATCTTATGTTGGATAAAACCAGGCCTGGTGTGGACCACTACCATACCTGCCCATTTTCAAGAGCTGAAGAAACCTTTTCAATGTCACTCACTTGTGGAGTTAGCAGTTTGTTAAATCACACATAGTATTTATGTAGCTGCAGTCTGTGATGTTTACACAGAAGGCTATTCTGGGAAATGCTGTTTTTTTTTTCCTTGACTGGATGAAATGAATTATATTTATCAGGAATTCAAAGAACAAGGAATGTTCGGTAGAATGTTTTCTCAGATATAAATAAAAGCATTATCCAAGACAACATGCCTAAATTAGGGTATGTTTAAAAGAGGTAAGGAGGAGAGAACAGGGTTTTTTTAAGATCACATAGATCCTTTCATGTGAAAAGGATATAGAACGAACAGTGGAAATACTACATGAGAAAATCATAGACAGCATGTATTGTGCTACCAACTGGTTGGTAAGGTCTGAAATCATGGAGTAGAGCAGTATGAGAGGCGTGTAACTATAAATCAATAGATGCATCTGTGAGACAAGAAGGCCCTTATGTGTGTGTGTGTGTCCAAAGCATGCAAGGCTCATTCCTATGAATTGTTTAAGCGTAGAGCACTTGGCTCCAATGGGATTGATTACTTGTGCTCATTAAGAGAGAACATGAGCAAGGGGATGTCTGGGCCTTTGGACTACTATCTCAAAGTTGTAACAGTGGGTTAAGCCCCTAAATAGGGATGGATTTTGTCTTGTCACCTTGTATTCCTTGTTCCCAGGCTCTTCCTATCCTTCCATAGATCAGTCTGACTGAAAAGTGTTTATCCTAACATTTTATGTTACAAACAACTATTCCTCTTTCCAGCAGGCTGTGTTCTGAGATTGTAAGTGTAACTTCCTGTAGGGGGCTATCTTGTTAGTAGAGTGTTAGGGTGAGTGCTGAGTGTAGATCCACTATTAGGCTTGGGCTGTTTTGCACCACGCTGAGACCAAGCAGTTGCCAAAATCCAGTTCACACGTTCAGTTACACCAAGCTGATAGCTAGTTTGCACTGCAGCAATATGAGACAATCACAGCAACCTCCAACTGGGGTGTTTAGTGATGGAGAATTTATAAATGCCAGAAACAGACAAGTGGAAGTATGCCTCAGTTTAAAAACTGCAAAAATGGTATGTTACAACTGACCTGTCAGGGTAAAATAGAGCAAGGAAATGGGGTTTTTTTGAACAGCACAAGCATGTTTTCATGACAATTTAATGTGTTTTCTTGCACCATCAGTGTGGTTAGTGTGGCTCAAACACAGCCCTATGCCTGGAACTGTGGTTATGGTGGTCATGCTGGACCTGCTAGTAAACAGCACTGTGGCAGCAATGTGAGGAAGATCAGGAAACAGTTATCAAGATATATGTGCTCTTAGCGAGGCTTGCTTCTCTTTACAAATTAAACCAGTATAGCAAATTGTGATTTATCAGAGATTTAGGAAAACATGTGCTGAGGGAATCCTGCTGTTTCTGCAATTAAGCTTTAATAAATGATAATAATAATGAAGCTTTACTTTTGAGCCAAGAAAAACCTCTGGAACATAGGCTTCTACTCTGTCATCAAGCAAAGGATGAAATAGAATCGAATTCCAGAAAAGATACATAATCTTTTCTGAAGCAAGTAGACAGAAAAGAAAATAATACTGAATTAAGCAAAAGACTGGGCAACTCTTGGTCTTTGCATGGATTTCCATGTTTTTAGGCCAATGTAATTGAAGTTTTCCCAAAAGCATTATTTGGAACTTCAAATGGACTCTTTTTGCAAAGTGGTCTTTATATGAAAGTAACACAGACATTTTTAAACCAGCTATAATTATAAGAGAAATGATACTTTTTGCAGTAAAAGTCAAGTCTCCTTTGGGATGGGCTTTGGAATAATGGATGGCTGGGTCTTCTCATTTATCTAAGTCGTGCAGCATTAGAAAAGCAAATTCAACATATTTACACATGAAGATCTGTGGTCATTTTTTAGAAGGCTGATGTGATCATACATCAAAGGGACTTGACCTTTGGAGCTCACTGCCTATCTATCAGTGTGAACCAGTGTCTGCCTGCCACCTGCTTCCTTTGGAGACTGTGGAAGGGAATGCAGCATGGAAAGAAAAAAGGAAACCCAAATGGGGGATATAAAAACACTAGCAAAAGGAACAGAATTTCTTTTATTTAGAGGTACCGTTTTTTTTCCTTTATTCTTTGATTATCCACTTGATAAAGAGGAATGAGTCAGAGTGCAGAGCTGCAAACATCAATTCTCTTGCTCCTGAATGGAGGTCAGGAAATGAACACATTATATGTGTTCTGTTTTAATTCCCTTCATCCTTACGATCATATAGATTTCCTCCTCATAAACTAGGCTATTTGTACCCTAGTAAGCAGTTACTCCTACTATCAGCCACCATGAAAAGAATGCTTGGCTGTGAACCCTCCAATAAGTGATACCAGGCTTAGATTTCCTTCCTAAGACTCTACTTTTAAGACTCAGCAGAAACTGTCACGGGATTTGATAGCAAATGATCCCTTGTTTTGCTAAAGATGTGATTTCTAATTTATTTTCAGTACATCCCAAATATTTACAATTTTAGGTCTGTGCTAGTTAAAATCTCTGGGAATCTTCTTTGTGTTACACACAGACAGAATCAGTAGCCAAAACTCTGTTTAGCTATGCTGGCCACAGTTACTGTTAATGACCAGCAGATACTAAAGACAATAATCCATAAGGTATTATCTGCATTTAACATGGCAAAGCTTAGGTAAATGTACATGTTCCTTCCTAAAGTTAAGATTTTAAGGTCATTCTTAATGATAATACATATTCGTTAGAGGTATGCTATAGGTACAATTAGTTTCATAAACCTATAATGTAGCTAAGGGTAATTCCATTGCTGGGCAAGAAAATAAACCAGATCATCTGGGAGAAGCAGTAAGCATGTTTTCATTCAAAATTAAGTTATTAGTTTATAAATTAATCATTTAAGAACTGTAGAACATGGAGGTACAAATACATCTACCAAATACAGAGCAGCGATAAATGTTTCTGTAACGTGGTGCTGTGAAACAGCTTTACTAGAGCCCTTGTAGGGCTGCTATAGCTGGAGTTGGAGAGCTGTGAGCCTTGACACACATTAGTGCCTAATGAAGGCAGTGGTAGCAAAAGAAAATGTCAACTGTGAAGAGCTTATCCTTTTTCTCAGGTACTTGCTAGGAAGGAAGATGTTGGTGGGAGGAGATTTACCTTCTCCAAGAGGTTCCTTCTGCGAAGGGTGCTTTCATTTCTTTCACCCCATGCAATCTAACTGACCATGGACAGCTGTTCACTTCCCTGTACTTCTGCAGTATGAACATGAAGAATATTTTGATGGGCTTCTGGAAATATTGCTATATTAATATGGCAGTTCTTATGTCCCTTTGCCCTGCTCTTGACATACATGAAGTGGCTTGCAAAAGGGTTGAAGAAGATTTTGCTGCTTTAATTCTACTCCAGAAATAGGGCCGCTCAAGTGGATTGGAGTTATGAATTAAAAAGTGATTAATAAAATTTCCTTGCCTGGGTTAAATTCTCTAGAACCCGGGGCAAATTCTGCACTGCCTGTTTTCACATCTGCCATATACGCTGGAGCATGTATACACAGCACAAAAGCATGCAGCATAAGACAAATGGCACTACTTCTGTGCCATCTATCATTTCAGTTTACTTCTGTATTCCTTGGAGATCCCTTTAAAAATAGGAAGAATCTTAGAAATTAATTTCTCATCTTCTGTGAAATTACAGAAGCCTGAGGAGCAAACAGACAGTGGCAGTTTGTGTTCTCAGGGCAGCACTACTCACCATCCCCAGAAATATCATTTCCTCTTCTCTCAGGTTCTCTGTTTTCTTGCGCTGGATACATCCACGCCAAACCTGAATTGTAAACAAAGCTCTAATGAGATAAATGGGCCTTGTTACAGCTTCCTTTACTGTGGCAGACACAGGAAAAAACAAATAGAGGAAGGAAAGGCACAATATACAATTGAAACTATTACTCTTTAACAGGTTGCCATCTGCTATTTCTCTTTTAACCAAATCCTGAGGTTTGTTATCCCCTTGCTCTGGTAGATGTAGATTTTTAAACACAAAGTGTTGGGACTTAAGATTTAGACTGAGCTCTCATCTCTTACTGAGCTGAATTATCTGAATTAATCATGTGTACGGACTCTTTCTGGAAGTCAACAGTGATCTCCCTCTGTCATCTTTTCGAGGTATGGAATGAAGTCTTTCCCTGGAGATCACAGAAGAGGCATGAATTCTCCGAGATGCACTGGATTCCAAGGGGATGCTAGGAAGAGCAACTGAGGTCATAAAAATCAGAATGGAAAAATAACATGTAGGTTATAAAGTCATCCTGCATTGCCAGGGCAGGACTCTTTCCATTGATCTCCCATCTAGGGACCTGTCTCGTTTTGTTAAGTGATTTAAAGGATGTATGTCACCTTGCTAGGCACCCTGGAAGCTACGATTATTGAATGCTTTCCATCCTCTGAGCTGTGTTTCTATCTACTGGTGTTCTTCTGAGCAAAACCTTGTCACTTGGTTCTGCCAGAACAGTTGTTAAATCAGAAATTTCACCTTTTGAATGCGAGTGGCAGCATCATCTGGATTTGGACCCGTCCTGATCTTGGGTTTAGGTTGTTTTGCCCTCTTCTCTGCAAGGTAAATTCGCTTCATATATGCTGCTCTACAACGGCCTTGGCGAGCCCGTTCTGCAACCTGGATAATTTTAATGGCTTCTTCAAATGTCATGACCTCGACGGGTTCCTTCAACAGCACAGCCAAAAAGGAATGGTCAAAGACAAGCGTTAGAGTTGCGTGTTCTGTTAATTGCCTACTTCAGTTAGCAAAGGAAAGAATAAATAGAATCTCTTGTGGAAATGTTCTAAGACAAAAAAAGCTGTCACAAACAGCAGCGATTCCTGTCCTAACGTTTTCCTGAAATACCTTTGAAGTTTGCTATCTTGAGATGTGTTTTTTCTGAGGCCCTTTAGGAGAAAGTGAACTTGATGAGTTGATGTGTGACAAAGAAAGCCTGATGCTTTACTGGAAAGCAAGAATGGCTCTATATGGCTTATGCATCCTGCCGAACTTTATCCATTTGAGACAAAAAGACATAAAGAACATTAGACCTTTGTCCTATTAAAAGGAGAAATTCTTAGGCAATGGAATATCTTCGTTACACTTTTCTAAAGGGATGGATCACTGGGTGTGCTGCTGAGACCCCAGCCCTCTTGCTGAACAGAAGGACAGGCTGTTCTGAGCCAGCCCAGGCCTGGGCAGCCTAATCTAAGTAGAAAATGCCTGGGGAAAACCAGATATGAACAGTACAGCTGAGAGGGACTCCCCCTTCTCAGTCCTCAGCAATCTTGTTAACCCCTCATGCTTCCCATGAAGCAGCTGATTATTGTCCTTTCTTGACACTAATCCCCTAGTTGGAGTTAGTTCAGATTTAATGCTTTTCTATATATTGTGGTGTTCACTATACTATACTTTGAGCAGGGCTTTCTGAAAGAGAATTACATAGAAGCACAAATGACCTGCAGAGCAAACTCCTCTGATGAACCCCAACTGTGTTTGTTTTATGTTAGACTGCTTCTAACAGCACTGCTATGGACACTGAAGAATACCGTGGTCTGTTACACAGTGCTTAGGAGTTCCTGAGTGTTTGTGGCTTGCTATGATGCATGTGGAAGTGCTGACAGCCCTCTAGCAATCCCAGTGGTGACTGAACTGGAAGGGCAGCACAGGA
Source organism: Strigops habroptila (assembly GCF_004027225.2). Lineage (NCBI taxonomy): Eukaryota > Metazoa > Chordata > Aves > Psittaciformes > Psittacidae > Strigops > Strigops habroptila. The sequence continues at coordinate 6,394,056 of NC_044281.2, forward strand.
CACGAGACTCACACTGTGTGAGATTATTTGTGTTTATCGAATCCAGTGCCTCTTGGGGCATCCTGGCAAGGGAGGAATGGAGCCTGCTAAAGCCCAGTGCCCCCAGGTGAGCTGGCTGCACATCAGATAGTCTCATCTCTAATGGATGCCATGCTAAAAAGGGGTGAGAGCAGAACTGTGGGAACCAGAAACGCTTTGAGATGTAATGTGCTGAAACAGAGAATCGCCACAGGCCATCAGACTGCTACAAGAGCAGAGAATTTACCCAGAGACTTACTGTAGAGACCTATTAAAGTAATCTAGCCAAGAGCCTGTGCTCTGTCTGCAGCCTGCCTCTGCCTGACGGGTGCTGTTTCTTTCCCTGGGAACCTTGTCTCCATTGCTTTGTGGGATCAATACACAGACTTTCCCCACCAGCACAATTACTGGTAGAGAATTCACTGGTTGGGGCAGTGCAGCAGTTTGACTAAGTGGTCTGATTAGGGACTGTCTCTTATGGCTGTAACATCTATGAATCAAAGCTGTCCAGACCTGTAGGCACAGTTGTTTATTTCAAGGGGTTAGCAATGACTGCTTGTAGGCAAAGTGCTATTTCCGAAAGGTCAGAAATATATCAAATCCAGAACAGTCTTCACTAGAGCACTCATGTACTTCTACGTAATGACTTTTGCTCTGCCAAAACTCAATTTCTACTCCTCCTAGCAGCTGCAGCTCTGTAGCTGTACAGAAGAGACTGGAGTCATTGTTCAGAGGTTATAAACAACCAAATGCTAACAGTTGTGCTGACCTGAACTCCGAGTTTTGCCCGTTCCAGTTAGGAATCCTGGTTCAGTAAAACTTAAGACCAACTTGACTTTAGTAGGACTAACTACATGATGAGAGTTAGCTACACAACTAAAGCACCTACTAAACTTGGTCACACTGCTGCCCTTTCTCTGATGCTCTTACATGCATAAAGCAGAGTTGATTCATTTCAGTCTTAACCAGAGTCAAGATGTGACTGGATATTGTTAGACAGGAAAATTAAATGTGATTTTCTATTTGTGCCTTACCTGTAAACAGACTTTTACTTCCTAACTGCTATAAAAGTACTTTTAACTTCAGCGGCTTGTGTGTTCAGACATTGTGTGGCTATAAACTGAAAAAGCGAAGCATGTTAACATGTAAGTATGTGCTAGGCTTACCTCTGCTTGCAATCCAGCCTCAAGCAAAATCTGATCTAGGATTTTCTCCCTCTGCTGCAGGACTTCCAGCTGTTCTTTAATGAAATACCTTGGGATAGGTACTTCTATATCTTCCTAGAGGAAGAAACGGTAATGAGATGTTTGTGAGCATTAAAATCACATTACTTATTAATTAAACACCTTTATAAAGCAATGAAATGAGACTGAAATTGTGGAATATTTTGGAGTGTTGGGGAATTTGACCTCTGGAACAGCTGCCGAGCTGTTACTTTGCAATTACTTAAGGCCTATTTCAACCAAACAAATAAATCAACCCAGTTTCTGAACCATGGGAGCCCAGAAATCTTTCTTCTTATAATGGCTCAATTCTATTATCAAACTGTTAAAATATTTGGCAAGGTAGATGGAAATTTCAACATGATTCCACCAAACGGAATACCTCTGGTTCTATGATCATCCCACTTCTTTTTTTAATCAACGTGAAAAATAGAGCTGTTCTCTTGCCTTTTTCTTTTAACCATTACAAGGAACTAAAGCACAATCCTGTTTGTTTACAGATATTTCTCTGTTTGTGACTGTGGTATCTGTGATTTCTCAAAGTAAGGTGTGATTAGAAGTGGCTGTCTTTTACTCATTTCCAGCATTAAAAAGCTGTAACTGATTCTTCTACTCATTCCTCTCCTGCAGAATTTCACCCTTACTGAGAAATGAAAGAAGACACAGACAAAAAACCCCGCAACAGTGAAGATGCTGCAGAGTGACATAACCTGTTCTTTGTGTTGTATTGAACACTGGAGACATATCTTCAAGAATAGTTATTGGCAAGTATATTTCCTTGAGGGGAGAGGGGTGGAATGTGTCTTCATAGGTCTGGTTCATGCTGGTGCCATGTTTCCTATACACTGTTTCAGGAACATCTAGAATATCTCCTCAAGCAAATTATTTACTTATAAGGAGGGATGGGGGAGACAGGCAGTAGTTACCCTGTCATGCTACTCATGAGGAGCTGCACAGTCAAGTTGTCCCCAGGTATATGCGAACACTTGGTCCTTTGCCCAAGGAGCCTAAGACAGGTACAAGACTTCATGCTGTCCATAGTGCTTTCTGTTCTGTCTGCTATGGAAACGGATGGGCTTTGACCTGCTCAGGGAGACCTCTGACTTGATCCTTTGCAGTCTTAGTGCTTTGGTGTAGACAGATATGGACGAGGGAAGCGCTGGCTGTAAAGGAAAAGCACCGCTCCTGCCTTGACACATGCGTGGTAAATGTGCTGCTTGTGAACTCCAATTTCTAGAGCAAGAATTTGCAGGGAAGACTGTGGCCAATGCAAACAGCCCCTGTGAACTGCCAACTTAAAGATTTCATTACTAATTCCTTTAGTTGCACACTGCGCAGACCAGGACAACCCTATTATGGCAGCGTAAGAAAGCTTCCAAGTGGGACTGTGTTTATTGTTGCTGATATTATCAATGCAGAGGTCTGGTCTGCTGAAGTTTCTGAAGGTTTGCCTCTTTAAGCTCTCTGTTTGCACCTTCTAACATCCTTGATTGTTGATGGGAATGATTATACGGTGTACTTTAATGGTGCAAATCTCTCTGTGATGGATTACAAACCTGGCTGTCTTCAGGCACAAGAAATCAAGCGGTTTGTCTAGACACTCTCACATGGGATGAGAGGGCTTTTAGCTGTCAGGTAACAGTGAGAGTCAGTCAGTGCAGGGGTGATGATTATTTCCGATATCTAACTAGGGCTTTAACTACAAGTGATCCTGGACAGTGACTTTTACTGATTCTAAAGATGAGATCAAAGCCACAAGCCTGAGGCTGGAAAGGGTGGGAGTACTTCTCTTCATAACCTCTCTTTGGGGCCCAGCATAGAAAAGCCAGGCTTGTGATGTTTATCCTCAAGTCAAATTTGCAGCTTTTTAGCCACTCCTGGCTCCACATGGGATTTGGGTATCCAAATATCTTTACAATTACCCCAGGAAACGGAATGACCAGCTGTTGGAAGGCAACCATACAAAAACATGAGGTACAGAACTATAGAAAGATGAAGCTTAGCCTTACAGTGACATAGTAAAAAGTATGCTATATCACTGCATAAGATATAAAATGAGACTACTCTGTTGTGCTTTCTGCCTACAATCATGTTGGACTTTAGCCCAAGATAATACAGTGAAAGGAAGGATTAGAATTATCCTTTCTGGGCAGATTCTTTAAGAAACAGAAGTTATCTGTCAAACACTGGCCAGTGATTTTGGTTTTTAACCAATAATATTTGAATATTTTAAGAAAAAGCCCCATGTAAATCTCTATTCCCATCTACTATGGAAACATGTTTGAAAAAGCCTTAAATCTCTCTAGTGACTCTGTTTTTTGGTAGGAGGTAGGTAAAAATAGATGTCAAATATGACTTTTCAGACGTGCCCATTTTTTTTTCTGCAAGTATTTAATGCTATGTCATGAAAACAGCACAGCTTAATGATTTCAAAACACAACTTGAAGGATCAGTTTCCCCCAAGCTGTGTTTATGCTCTAGAATGCCTTCTCACAGTGCCAAATAGTTCTCTGCTGTGATTAACAAAGCCAAAGAGCTGGAGAAAACTCATGACAATTACTATCTGAAATTTGCAGTGCAATAGGGACGTGACTGCAAACAGAAACATGTCTGCACGTCTCAAACCAGTGCTATAATGATAGTGGGCATTTTATGTCGCGTTATAACCGGGCTCTTGAAAAAGGCAGAAATTGAAGCTCCGACTGTAGAAGAGCAGCGGTACCTGAATGTGACAATAGGTGGAGCTGTCTGCGAGAGAAGTAACCACCTTTTTGCAGCTGATCTTTCCTACTGCTTTTAGAGCGCAGCTTCAAACCTTTGCCTTATTGTCGTTCTCGTCTAGTTTAGCGGGCTGTCTGTCAAGGGCTTTTGCATAGGGCAGTCCTGAACCCTGGACACTGAACATGCTCTCAGCTCCTGCCTCCTTTACAATAAGCGACTTACCTCAGATTTCTCATGTTAGTGGTTTGTTGTACTATAAACCAATAGACCAGACTATGCAATTTTTAGCACTACCTGTAATCTCTCGAAGATGCCTGGGGCCAGACTGATTTTACAGTGATGCAAAAGGACAGACTGAAGCAGACCTTCCTTATCAGTTGCCTATCTTGTACATAATCCCACATTCAAACCAGGCAGAGTCAAACTGCTGATATTAATAGCGAAGCTGTCTAAGTTAATACAGCATCATAGAATGGGTTGAGTTGGAAGGGGCCTTAAAGCTCCTCCAGTTCCAACCCCCTGCCACAGGCAGGGACACCTTCCACTAGAGCAGGTTGCTCCAAGCCCCTGTGTCCAACCTGGCCTTGAGCACTGCCAGGGATGGGGCAGCCACAGCTTCTCTGGGCACCCTGTGCAAGTGCCTCAGCACCCTCATGGCTAGGACATGTGCAAGAGAAAGATCTATAGAGCCTGTGCTGTTATGATGAAGCTAAAACGCAACATATTAATCAAGCAGATCAGCTTTTAAAATCTCGCTCCAATATATAATGCTCTGATGTTTAATAAAAATGTCATAATTCCTCATAACCCAGTACACTAGTGACCGTGCAGGAAGCTGCATCCATCACTTGGTGGAACTTCACAGACTGCAAGTAAATGTGACTGTCTTTCAAATATAGGATAGGCAAAGCTCCTATGAATTAACCCATTAACAGAGCAGACCTACCGGGAGAAGCTTTAAATCTTCCAGGATATTATCAATGTAATGAAACTCTGATTTCTCTAGATCCACCATCTCTTTTTTCATCTCCAGGATCCGGCCAATCACACCATCCAGCACTTGCCGAATTGCTGCCCGTTTCTGCTGGTGAATGAGTTGGTCATGGGCCGTCTCCAGGGCACGGAAGATTTGCATGTACTTGATGTAGGAAGTGGCCAACATCTTGAATACTTTCACGAGGTCTTGCTCTGGCTGGAGGAACTCTTCTCTTTCTCTCTGGAGCTGGATGTCGAGGTCTTTCTGGGCATCCGTCCACATCTTATTGTAAGTGCTAATTGAAAAGAAGAGACTATGTTAACCTGACATGAAAGCAAGAGTTAGCACACAACGATGCCAGGGCTCTATGTGCGTGGACTTCTCAAAAAAGCAAGCCTGGAAATGTGAGCCGTTATATTTATAAAGAGATTTTAACTCCAATGTATTTAAAAAGAAACCCTTAGCAAAAGTGTCTGGTTTTGATTGTTTCAAAAATAGGAATCTTAAAATGCTGGTTTATTAATGGAAGCTTAAAAGTTAAAAACTTTCTAGCTTCATCATTTACATGCTTAAAGCATCCTTCAAATGCTTGAAGCAACAACCCCCTATAGTGTTATGAGTTTCATTCCATTGTGTTAATAGAGAAGACTGTTTCGTGGAAAAGGGGTGTCCTCTCAAAGCCCTTATGATGGGGAAGGTCTGGTTTATGTCTCTGCATGTTTGGGATAAGGACCAATTGATGTTTCTGAAGCATGTGTTTTTCTGCCTCTCTGAAGTGGTTGCTTAGGGCTAATGGTAGGGTAAATGCTGTGTTGGTGCCAATGTTAGAGTGGAGCTGTGGGCGCCATTTCAAATGTGAAGTGAGGAAAGTAATTTATTTCTTTGGTATCAACTGCTGCACTCCAAGCAACTCCTAAATGTCTGGTCTAGTAGCTAGAGGACTATTTGACATGACTGTTTATGACCAGCTTCATTTCCAGAAGTGATAATGCTGTTTACTTGGTAGTTTTGGTAGGAATTTGGTGGGAAAATTCTTCCCTGTGAGGGTGCTGAGGCGCTGGCACAGGGTGCCCAGAGAAGCTGTGGCTGCCCCATCCCTGGCAGCGTTCAAGGCCAGGTTGGACACAGGGGCTTGGAGCAACCTGCTCTAGTGGCAGGGGGTTGGAGCTGGATGAGCTTTGAGGTCCCTTCCAACACAAGCCCTCCTACAATTCCATGAATAGGGGGAGCTCTGATGTGATGAGCATGGACTGGCTGTCAGTGGCTTTTCGTAGTAAAAGCGGACCAGTGCAGACTATCATGGGAAATCATCTTGAAGGGGCAAGAAATGGACTGTGGGCAATGAGGCTTTTATTCATAGAAGAGCTCAAGCAGCAGATTTGTCACTGAAAGGTGCTAACATCTGTGGTAGTGAAAGACACTTTTAGGTCCTGTTTTTGCCAGGTGAAGACTCTCTCTTGGGAGTGAGAGACATCAAAAACATCTTACACCTTTGACAATATTTCTCTCCTAGCAAAGCTGAGAAGTTTCTTCTGCACTGAGCCTCAGTTATGCTGGGAGAAAAAGCTGAGTCACATTGTCAGATTTGCAGGAGGAGGGGAAAACAGTGGGCTAAGGTAACAGGGAAAGCTGACTTTTGTTTCTTAGACCTAGAAATAAAGGCTACTGGCCTCAATGGTGCAATGTAGACTAATCCACAAAGCTATTGCTTGGTGTTCCTAGAGCCTGCCAAAGATGGATGAAGACTGTAAAAGGCTCTGCCTCCATTAGATGAGCTTTTAGAGCAGACCTCTTGCTGGTCTGAGCAAGTGCTTGTGTATTAATTCTGATAAGAAATCCGGGCAGCTGTTAACATTGCTTATGCTAGATTGTAATTGCCTAAGTGGGAGCTCTGTCAGCTGATCTTATCATTCCCAATCTCACAGTACAGAATGACCCAAGGCTTGTGCTGCAGGAGGGACCAGGGGGGTGGGCAGGAAGACAAACTCCAGCCCACAAGTGCCCTGAGCGTGGGGTGTGCGCGGCACGTCCAGGATGCTGATGGGGCTGTTGGGACTCCCTGAAGCTGTCAGCAGAACCACCAACAATCTGAACCCTGCTGTTGAATCTGCACTGTTAACATTTTAAAGTGCACATTATACTTTTCAGCTGACTTGGGTTTCTGCAGGATGCAGCTGGTCTTGCTTTTCCTAATGCCTCTGCAGCCCACCCAGGTCTTTCCCCTTCCTTTTTCTCTATTTCATTGACATCCCTTTGCACCACCCAAATGATTTAATTGCAGCAATTAACCCAGGTGCAGGAGATACACAACACAAAACCAGCAGAGTGGAGAAGATTGGCACAAACAAGACTAGCATTAGCTTTGACCTAGCAGCTCTGCCAGTGAATCAATGGGAGGTTTGTACGCTTCCTCTGCAGTCGGGATGCGGAAGAACGTCTACTGGTATGAGGTTCACGGGGTTTTCCAGCACAGAAAGAAACAACGTGGTATTGTATTTACCTAGCTGTGCCTGCTCACAGACCATTTGCCAGTGGGGAGGTTGTAAATCTTGGAGGAAACCTAGCCCTGTAGGTTGTCCCACAACCATACCACGATTTATGAACAGTGGGTATCCACAGGCTGGAGTGTTTTGAGTGCAGGTTATTGCATGGAGACAACAGGTTATACAAGAACAAATTCCATGATTGTCCACTCCAATTTACAATAATCTCCCTTTCTACTTCCTCTGACCGAGGAATGTCAAGTGGTTCCTCCTGTTGAGCCAGTTAATATTCAGTTTCTTTTTATATTTTGAATGAGTTTTTGAGGGAGGAGGAAGACACAGTGCTCCAGCCTTCAGAGTGTGTTAACATAAGGCAATATGACGGAACATAATTGTTACCATAATGCATTAGTTTATCGGATAAGCATTAAGATGATTGCAAGCACGTTGCTGTGGGTCAGATGTTAAGATTATGGATATTGTGGTATTTTTGGAGCTTTTGCAGCAGTGATGTTCTGTGTAAATGAGGGCAAAGAAGGGACAGGCCCACTGGAAAAGAAAGTATTGACAGAAAAGACTTATATGGAACTGCTAGATTTTCAGATAAGCTGATAGCTTCTGTGTACCTGTTGCAGTCAGAGTGACTTGGGGGGACATGGCCCTAGTGCTTCTGTTTGTTAGGCATGTAATGGGGAACAGCAGACACTTGATAATTGGGAACAGATAAGTGCAAGCAGAAATGTGATTTGGGTGTTGCTTTGGCTCCCCGTGATTAAAACCTAGAGGACATGTGCACAGCCATTTGTTTCCCCTCCCAGAACTAGATTAAAATCATTATTTCAGGTTTTACTAGTATCTAAATGGGAGCCCTTCTGGATTAGCTTGAAGGATCGGATGTGCTTGGTGTTTATAGCCCTTTCTGGGGGACTTGGCAGAGCTGCTATAATCCTGAGGAGCCCTTCAGCTTTAGAGAAAAATGTGTTCAAAGGGTAGTCAGAAGGAGTAACGTGTCATCAAAGTTATGTGTTAAAAGCAAAGAACAGCACTGATGCTCCTTGTCAATCAGACACCGTGTGACCCTGAAGTCCCTATTTGTATTTTTGCCTATTTGCTCAGTCCCCCTTTGCATTAAGTTGTAAACTCTCTCAAAATTGCTTCCACACGCAGAAGGGGGAGTACAGAACAGCCTTGAGTACACTGGCTTTTTATTTACTGTTACAGATTCACCTAGTAGGCTTGTTCCTGTTCTGTAATGGGTAGGGTGCGAGCTATGTCTGTGCCTGAGGATGATACTGCATCAGAGTTAGATTGGATTAAAGCATCTAACTGGCCTATAGTGCAGATAACCAGCACCACTGAGCATAATTTTCCTATTTATGGCATAAGATTATTAAATCCTGGGAAAGAAAGATGTCTGTCTCAACCTTTGCATGTGTGTAGCAGTATAAGTAATGCTGCAAATTGTCATAGCAACTACAAAATAGGAGTGTTATGGGGAAAATAAGCAATGCTGTAATGGGATGAGTTAAAAACACATCAAGTGACCTAACTCCAGAGCCCCCAGAGTGCTTTCTGGCAGCTTACAGTTTGGAGGGAAGGTTAAGGCTTCAACTCTTAACCAGTGTCCCTTCTCTTCACTCCCACGACGTAGAAACGGAGTCTAAACCAAGGGCTGAAGAAAACTCTTGCCATAGCATGGCTTCTAGTTTGAATCTCACTTACACTGCTCAAAATAAAGCCTGATCTCCTTATTTAGAGTGAAGCTTTCAGAATTGTTTTTTTTTCTGCTCAAGTTATAACAAGATGTTTAAAATCCTGCCAAATTACACACTGCCTCATTTTAGTATTCCAGGGCCCTCTAACTCCGCACATTTGTTCGACCCATCTCTTTTACACTTACTAAGATGGTTTTGAGGTCCAGCTGAGGTTAGCCTGCCTGCTTGTGTTGAACTGATTTTGAGACTTCAGCATGCTCTTCTTGAAAGGGTTTGTGCTGTGCATGCAAACTGTCCCTCACACCACTCAGGAGCCAGTACTGGAGTCTGGCATCAGTGGGGTTACCTTTGTGTCTGTGTGGTTTTTCTTCCCCCCTCTCTCCCCAGAGTGTCTCGGTGTTTTTACTTAGCTGCCAAAGGGAACACTATTTCTGTTATTTCAGGACATGGCACAGTTTGCATTCCAAGTTGTGTCTGTCTCCAGATTTGTATATGGGCTGAACCCAGGCTCCTTTGATGCCTGTTTTTTCTGGGCTGTCCCCTGGGGACAGAAATATCTTTCACTTTCATATGCCAAGCATGTAAATGCAGAGCGTGTTGAATGTTACGCTCTGCATGTGCCCTACTGTTTTTGTCTGCTGGATGGACACATGTAAAGAGATGGAAGGGAAAACATCTGACTGACTTGGGTTATCTCTCTTCACCTAATCTGGAAACTCCCGTTTGATTACAAGAGCTCTGAATCGTGTGTGTTTTAACACATTTCTGAAGCATTCATGACACCACTGCAAACTACCTGCGTTTTTCAGGAGATTGGGCTGTGTTGAGCCATAGAACAGGGAATGGAGAAAGCACTGGCAGGCCTTGTGAGAATAAGGGAGTGTGGAGTGGGACTGCAGCAGGAATCTACGTGCTGGAGCAGGGCTCCCGTGGGCACAAGGAGCAGGGGGACTGAGACATGGGTCTAGCAACAAGGAAGTGCGTGTACGGGCAAGTCCTCAGGGTCTCCTCTAGATCCTCTGGGCTTGACAGGTCAGCCATTGTGCTAAACCCTGGGCAAACACTGGGGAGGGAAACCCTGCCCTGCAGCCTCTGTAAAATAAAGAAACAAGAGACAAAGGTTGGGAGGGGAAAGTGAGGCCCCGAGGGGAAAAGGGGCTGCACAAATGCTGCTGCTTTGCTTTGGTTCTTTCTTTTCTCTTTCTAAAAATCACCACACTTAAAATGACTGCTGGCTTATTGAGGTCAGCAGAGTTAGCTGTTCCCCTGCTACAACCTGCTCAGGTATTGCATGGTGATTGCTGGGCTAAATATACTATGGGAGCAGTCCTCTCTTTTTTTCTTTTGTCTTATTACAGACAAAGCTTTTCTTGGGGGTGGAGAGGTGCAGATAGAAACAGAGATCAGTGTGGCCTTATGACACAAATAGACTGAAAGGTTGTCTGAATCAATTCCTGATGTAAAAGCCTTTAGCATGCACTTTGGAGCAGTGCAGACTCAAGGTTCTGAGGTTGGTCAGGCCTGCCTTGTTCCTAAAATAAGATTAGGCTTACAATTATGCCAAACTTCTTAGCTGGTGGTGAATGTAGGGCTGTCAGATGACACTGTAAGCAGGCTTGCTCTAGCCACAGTGTTTTACAGAGTTTGAAGTATTTGGGGAAAGTAAAAGATAAACCTCAACAGGCTTTGTTTGTGACGGGAAGAAAACATACAGCCTGGTGGCATTGTTAATGTGAACAGCTCTGCGCTTCTGTCATCTCCAAGTTCAGTCTTTGGTACTATCACAGAAAGCGAATAGGGGATGAAAGGTTTTTTGTGGCATAAATGTGCTGGGACACCGTGGGGAAGGTGAGGAAGCCCCCTTCACCCCACAGCAGTGGCAACGCCACACCTCAGCAGGTCTCAAGCACCTTCTCTAGCCAAACTCATGGCTGTTTTCTCACAGGAGGACATTGCAAAGTGATTAAGTGACATTATTCATGGCTGAACTTTGCCAAGGGCGATCCGTCTGTCTGTCAGGCTGCCCTTGCCGTGGAGGTAGGGAGGAGAACAGCAGCCTCCTCTCCTTTGCAGGGAAAGAGCTTTGGTAACTCATGCAATCCCTGTGTAACGCTGCTGCAGGAGATGCTGTAGTGAGCTCTTCAGAGAATTAGATAGCCAAAACCAGGCAAGAGCTGGCGAGACCCTACCTACTCAAGCTCCAAGCAGCATTTGCAGCACTTCACTGACTGTGGCAATGAAGTTTATTTCAGCATTAACCATCATTTTATCTTTTTTACCTCTCTTCTTCCCCTCCCTCAGCCCCTTAGAAAAGAGCTGCCTACAATTGCATGCACAAAGGGCGAATGCTGTGTCTGGGTGCTGTTCTACCTCTCTACCTCTGCTAGGATCAGGAGGCTTGAAGCTTGAAGTTAACATGGTCTACTCAGTTTCTTGAGAACTGTAGCCTCTTCTTTCACTGTTTTCTAGCAGATATGCTGCTGGGATATTTCCACTGGCAATGCTTTTTCCTGAAGGAAACAATGTACAAGTAATGCACAAGATCCTTCCCTACCTGCTCATTAAGGATGAAGAGAGGCATGACAGGGAGTTGCAGCTATAGGTCTTAGTTGTGATCATTTTGATTCTGCCTCTGTTTTCCTGCTTTTATATAAGCAAGACAACATGTTAATGCTTACCAGGGGTGGGAAGAGGGGCAAAGATGAATCCATGAATGCTTGAGAGATGTATGAGAGAGAACATGCTAGGAATGCCCAGGAGGAAGCTAATAATTGTGGCGTTTGGATGGAATTTGAAGAATATGGCCTCGGGCCAGACCCCGAATGAGGGGATAAAAAGAAATATTCAGCAACAGCCTAATAGCTGAATGAGGCTGGGGCCCCATGGGAAGAAACTAGGATGTGATCACAACATAAGAAACTGCATCGTAATACAGCCACAAAAAGGGGGGGAAAGAAGACAGGATTAAAAGTTGCACTGATGTTTTCTTACGTTATGGTTTTGCAACCTCATTTTGTTTATCTGAGCTTTGGGGATGTGATACAAAATACACAGGTCTCCTTTGGTTGTTTCAAACAGAAGCAAAAAGAGAGATGCTAAAGATCTTGTCTTAGATCAATTTTTAACCACAGAAAGTTCTATTTGTGACATGAGATGAAATTTTAAAGCGCTGTGATTGTTTAAAGCTCCTTGGCGGCAGTGGCAAATGTCCTGTAGCTGGTTAAAACTTGGTACAAATGGTAGCAGCACCCAAGGCTCAGCTTTAATGTGTCCGGAGTAGGAGTGTGAGGGCAAGTTAAGAAATCACTGTTCCTACAGGTCAAGTAAATGGTAAACAAATTCATAAAAGAAACACAGCAGGAACATGTAAATGCAAAGCTATCTCTGTAAATCTCCTGCTCAGTGTCTGGAACAGAACATACATCTGTATGCAAATGCTGGGGTTTAAGTACTTTAGGAAGTGTGATATGTCCAGCACTGCTTAAGGAACCCCACAGCAAATGTAATGGGTACGCTCACTCGTGAGCACTACAACTGCCCTCAGAACACGTCAAGCGTGTCTGGCCATGCTGACTTTTCTTGCGGCTGGCTGCTGGAGCTTACTGACCTTAAGAGAATATAACTGAGTGTCCTGCCTCTACCCTAATGCAAAGCTAAAGCAGTGGAATAACACTCTTCCGTGAGCTTCAGACCACAGGGCCCTGAGGACGGTGAATATAAAATGGTTGGAAATAATGAAATCCCAGCCATGTAAACCTGTGTGCAGCGTGACTCAGTGCTGCAGAAGATGCCAGTCTGACCACTCTGACTTACAGTGCGTGTGAGACAACCGCCCTGCACGCACACTTAGTACATCTAGTATGTCCAACTGGCTGCAGGAGACACAGGCAATTTCTCTGTGGAAGCAGCTGTTCTTCCAGATGTCTAAAAAGCAGCTGGTTACCTTAAGCTCAAAACAAGAGCTATGTGCTGTGCTGCAGTTCTATGCAGTACACAGGATGTGACTGTACAGCATTGAAAAATCACTACTACAGACTTAACTGGGACTTACTGATGTGTCTATAGGATGGAGTCTGTCTTCCATATGACATGGCAACATACAGTTATGTTGGACTAGATGACCTTTGAAGGTCCTTTCCAACCCAAACTATCCTATGAGTATGTAACAGTAGCATCAGTAACTTACTTGAGAACCAATTCCGCTCAGCCTGGTCCTAAATATCTTGCTCTGCAAAAGGAAAGAGTGCTCCTATATGGTAACTACTGGTATTGATTACAACTCAGCTCTGTGCTGGGGAGGAAGGCACAAGGCTCTGAACAGTGAATATTGATAATTTTTCTAATGCATTTGCCAGCACTGTCAGCCACAACCATTTAAAAACCAGGAGGGGAGATTGAGATTAGACATTAGGCAGAATGTCCTGTCCTATCTATGGGAGCGGTGAGGTGCCCGTGGCAGGGGGCTGGAACTTGGATGGGCTTTAAGGTCCCTTCCAACCCAAACCAGCCTGAGATTCCATACAATTAACTCTTTAAGGCTGTCTATATTTAGGTAAGCATTTTCTACTTTTTCCTGATGGTTTGGGACCATTTTTGATTACGTTTTACTGTTGGGTTTTCTTAATATTTATTAATTTCAGGTTCTCAGGTGGTAACCTGAATCCAGCACGGAGCAATAAATAATGGCACAAACTGTCCTGAAAACTTGGTATGCTGACTGAGGCACACTGTAAACAAAACTATCCAGCCTGTTGCTCAACTCAGGCTCTATAGATGCAGTGATTGACGAACTGGTGTATATTCAGACTTGTATTTATGAAGGGCAGGATTAGCCCAGCTATAAATGTCATGCTGCGCACAGCTATAGAGTAATTACAGTTAAGTGAGCCAAGTAGCATCAATGTCAACTTGGAGTCCCTTACCAGCATTATTACCTCGTTTGGAAACAGAACTGTATATAGTTTAGTCATGTGGTGTGGAGATGTGTATTATGTTTGCATGGATTTGCTGTTTAGCACTGGCAATGCTACAGGAAATGCTTAAGAGCCTTGTCTGTTAAAATTAACCTGAGTTAAGCTAAATTTATGAAGACAGGCTGAAAGATGGGCTTGTTCTGCTGGACAGGGAGGCAGCAAACTGCAGAATACTGCAGGAAAGATGCTCACAGTTAGGTTCCTAACTTTGTAGTGCTATAGTAATGTAGGAAGCAATAGTAATACTTTCTTAAAAAGGAGGCTGGCTATCTTAGTAATGTTTCTGGAGAGATGAGCATGGCTCCTTGCAGGCACTTTGATCTAATGCCATCATCAGTGTCTGCTTATTGCAAATAAACTGTTGGAAGACTTGCCCCATGCTGACAGCATACGGAGTTCATTACATGGAAAGAAATCTAGAATGTGCAAATTTTGGCCTGGAAAAGGGGAAAAAGCGGTACTTTTGCAAGTAGAGAAAGGTTGACTGGGCAGGAAAAGCATGAATAAAGGCCTAAACACTTCCGAGGTGATCGCACGACGTGGAGGGGCTGAATCCCCTCGTGGGAAGCCGCGGCCTGGCCCCGGACACGGCCCGGCGGAACCGGTTACACCGCGTTCGGAGCGGCGGGTGCTCCCCTCTGGAGGTGCGGGGAGGGTTTATGTGTATCTGTGTGTGTTTTACCCCCTTCGGCCGGGTTTCGCCCGGGCGCCTGCGGCCCCCTCGCCCCGCCTGGCCCCCGCGCCCCGCGCTACTCACGCCTGAGACATGGCGAAGCGCTGCCGGGCCGCTCCGGAGCCCGCACCGGTGCCGAGGCCGCCGCGGAGCCCGCTCCGGCCTGGGCCCCGGCTGGCAGCGGCTCGTCCGAGGCCCGGGCAACCGAACGCCCTGCGCGGGCCCCGCCGTTACCGCGGAGACAGGGCCACGAGGTGCGTGTGTGTTATCCCCTCCCCGGTGCTGCTGCACGTTGTAAGGGATGGTCCCGGTTTCAGCGCGTTTTTCCTCTATGTTTTCTTTTTCCGAGCACCCACTGAGGCAAGTTTTTAGTGGTTTTCCATCCCCTACTGCTTAAAAACCCCGTTTCTTATTGTTTGTGGGGTTTTTCCCCCTCTTGCAACAGCTGGAAACCTGCCTCTTGCGTTGTTATTTCCTCCCCCAGTTGCACCCCCGAACTGAGCACATCTGGATGCCCGGGGCAGCTGTCTCCATCCCACCTATCGGTACTTCACCCTCCTGGCAGGATGTGCTCGGGTTGGGATTTTTGCTTTCTTTAAAATACAAATATTAGCAACGGGGGAAATGGGAGCATGTTGTAAAGCAGTGTTTAAATCAGACCCATCGCTTCCAAGCCCGGGATTGGTGGGGAGGGGATAGAGCTGTTTTGCCTCTTTGTAAATGATGTCTAGCTGGTAGTGAAGCAGCAGTTTCTTTAAGTAATAATTGTTTTAATTTATTGTTTGCGTGCGGGGTGAGAAGCATCTGTTATAGGACATTAAAAGGCTCCTTATTGAAAAAGGGGGAAATCAAAGCCAGTGAGACAGGATTACAGCACGTTACAGGGGGTTTTGGGGGAAAAATGCACTCCTCCACAGCGCGGGTGGGGAAGGGGAAAATGGAGCAGTGTGGGACAATGAGTGCTCGGCCAGCAGTCAGTTTTGCTATAAATCTCAGGCTGTTTGCGTTCCTTTGCTGGTTTTATTTATTTATTCCCCCCTTTCTTGAAGCCCCATCTCATGTAATTAGGTGAGAGTCTTGGCTATCAGCTTCTCAAATAAAGTTCCTAGCCCCCATGGCTTTGGAGGAGAAGGTTTCACATCGAAAATGTGAACCTTGAAGAACTAAGACCACAACAAAAAGCATCTGAGGCATATTATTTCGCGAGCCACGTGATGGCTGTGCACATGGCACGATTGCTTTTGGTGTATTGGATTGGTGGGGTTTTATTAGGAGTAAGTGAGCTTGAGTACTTGTTGCTTTTTCTTTTGGGGGAGCATAAAATCAGCTTGCAATTAGCAGTGTTAATCTGGAAGTGGTGCTTCATGCTGCTGCAGTTTACATCAAAAACTTGCCTGCTTCCTTTCAATGTCTGAAGATCTATCTGCAAGTTAGGCGGGCTCTTCAAAGCAGTAAATGACTTGTGCTTTGTTCATATTTAATACCTTAACTGAGTCTTTGCAGCCCAGATGGGAACATCGCATTTGTATTTTCATCAACGTGGACATTTGTGCATCACTTTTTCTGCTGAACTATTCTTTTTCTAGCCAGAGTTTTACCTGCAGGGTCCCAGCAGTACTGTTTCCATCGGTCTGTGTGGTTTTAAGGACTGATTTGGCCATAACCCCTAAGCAATATACCCTTTCCCATAGACCTTAAGATATCGTTCCCAAATCTTCAAGAGAAAGGGAGTAACTCTTGTAATTCAATGTAAATTCAGGAATTGGAGTCGGAATAGAACATTACTTTGTTTTTCTTATTATGTAATGCATCAATCAAAAGTAGCTTATAAAATTAATAGCTAAGCAATATTTGAGACAAGTGGGAAGCTTTCTGAAGCAACCGAAGTCAGAGCAACAAGATTGATTGATACGATGTGGATGTTAATTATTAATCTGAATTTATTGCCCTGTGTTAGCACCTCGGCGTCACAGTGCAACGGATGGTCTTTATTGTGCTAGAAACTGTATTAAAGATGGAGTGCCCATTGCTGACTTTCACTTCCCCCCAAAAAACCAACATCTTCCTTGAAAAAATAGGAAATTAAGCTACAAAAAAGTGATGCAGTAAAATTAATTATGAAATAAGATGAGCTGGTGTTTTTGCTTGTTTTGTGTGGGAAGGGAGCCTGCTTTGTAGCCAAAATGGGAGTAGCGTATGACTGAGAATAATTAGTTTAGCCTAAGAAAATAGACATTTATAAACGGAGTAACTGGGGAGTGTGAGAGATCCTGGTTTCCTGTAGGTTTCCAGCTGAATCCTTGAATTTTAAGTGAGAGGATGCATGTCTGCCCGAGCAGTTTGGACAGTGTTATCCTCAAAGGACTGCCCTGTGGTGTATTTTCTACCACGGCTGCATCTCGTGCTTCAGGTTCGGCACAGCTGCTCTCCATCCCTATCTCCAGCTTTCTGCTCCTTTCCTTTATCTCCCTTCTCATCTCTTCCCCTGGAGCGCTGCAGCCTGAATTGCAGCTGAGGTCCAGGAGACCACTGATGGTCAGTCAACACCATGAAGTATCTCAGTCTTTCCAGTCCAGGATCACGTGTCTCCTATAATCCCTACAGGCACCAACCATCTGAGATCTCTAGGTACCAGCAGAGATTAAAGGATTTGTAGTTATTATTCCACACATTGTATGTTTTTGTATAGCATTGATAATGACTTCCTTGTCCAGATTGTGTTGCATTAAGAAATAGAACTGTGTTATTTAATATATCCAGCAGGAATAGGTGATGGGTTTTGTACAGTGTGTTCCATCTGGCATCTGTAATTCCTTAGGCTCTTGCAAACATGAGCTTAAAAGTTCTGCTGCCTTGGAAACTGGGTGCCATCATTTTTTAAAGAAGTCTTTTATTAAGAGCTTAAGAGGCGACTAGTGAGCTTCTAAGGGGAGAATGTATGAAACTGGAGGGCCTTGTTCCTCTAGACACAGGTCCCTGGCAAAGAGCTTAGTGCACCTGTCTCTTGTTGAGTAAGGGCTTAAGTAAAGCAAGGAACATAATAGGAAAAATGTTCTGCCTTTGCAACTCATATTTCAAAGTACTTGCAAAGGTCTGGATTGTCCCTCAAGGCACAGGGTGGAAGGCGGAGTGGGTTTTTTTGTGTGTGTTGCTGGCCCAAAGAGCATGCAGCGGGAGAGGCTGCATGGTGAGGGTTTTCTCCGTCACACGGGATGGATGAGTTGAGGCTTTGGGAGTAAAAGATCCTGTTGCTTCTTCGGCCATAGGGACAGACATGGGATATCTGTGCTGCACCTCACTGAGGTGTAGGATGTGATGTGCTCTACGAGGCATCTCCTGCTGTCATAAGGGGTTGCTGAAGGGGTCCTTTTGCATGCTATTAGTGAGCTGGATGAAACGGGTTGTGAAGAAGTGCTGGGAGGGTGGATTTTGCTGCATGTCTCACACTGGAAACCCACCTTGCTCCATAGCCCTACCCCAGCGTGCCAGTGTCCCTCTCATCCTGTAGGACTCAACAGAGAACCTCTCCTGGAAAGGATAGAGGCTGTGACAGCAGGGCAACTGTTCCCAAAGGAGAACCTGGTTACAACTGAGTTGCACAGCAGACCTGCAAGTCCAGGAAAGCGAGGAGTGGGAGCTCTGATGGGCAAGACTGGGGAGATGCTGCTCAGGACTTCCGTACAGATGGGCATTTGTTTTTCCTTTGGGCTTGGATTAAAGTGTGTAAAGGAGCTCTGGGCAGCTTTTTGCTGCAAGCTTGGGGACCTAGGTCTACTTTGTGGCTTCAGTGCTGGCTACCAGCTCATGCTGACAGCCAGGAGGGGTGGCTCTGCCAGCTGGGCTGTGATGACTGGTTCATTTAGCCTTGCAATCCATCATTGAGCTATTTTTCCAGCTAACATTAACTACTGGATGTGCAGGAGGTTTTCTGCTTACTTCAAGGCTAAGTGAAGGGGATTTGTCGGCAGTCAGGTCTGTTAGACTTTGATATAGCACCAGCGTGTTCATCAGGCCCGAGCGTGGTACATGGCGGAGGAGGATTGGAGCAGAATTAGAAGGTATAAAGTTCAAATCTAATTTGAAGCATTTTCTCTCTATCACTTAAATGTGGGAAATGTTCCTGTGGTTTCAGGTATAAAATGTCACACTTCATAAGGAGCGTGCGTTTTAAATCTCAGCCAGATATTAAATGCCATGCCGCACTCCACTTCTCTCTTTGTTAGAAAGTAAAACCCCAAATCAGCTCTCCTGAAAGAATGTTGTTTGAGAAAATTAAAGCTTTCAAAAGAAGCTGGTTCAAACAGCTCTGGCTTTCTATCGTTAGGAAACATCAGGGACCGTATTGATTTGATTCTGTATTGACAAGTGTTCATCAGTATTCAGCAATTTAAGTATCTAGGATGCTGTTCTTAAAGCTGCCTACTAGTATAGAGCTAGCAGTCCATACAGACTGATAATTAACATGCACCAGATGGGGTTTTTGGTGAGAAAGAAACAGAAAAAGGGATCGGGATCAGGCTTCTGGCCATTATCCAAGTCGTTTGTCAGTGGAGGTTTTAGAAAACTGGTTGGCTTGAACATTTGGCTTCAGCTAGGAAATTTTTGATAAATGAGCATAAACACTGTGTCAGGCTTTAGTCACTTCGGGGGGCAAAGGTTGCTTCTATATTATTCTGCAAAGCAAATATTGGAAATAAGTAGCATTTCTTTTGGTTGTGTAATGTGAAGATGCATTCAATATCGCGTGTGAAATGGCACTTTGGGACAGACCCATCTCAGTTCTTTTAAGATATGCAGATCCTCTAACCATTTACTCACTTTATAGGCTCACCAGGCAGCAATCTGAGATGTTGTGTATAGTTCTCTCATGATTTTGATGGAAAAATGAGAAGAATTTTAACTGTTAATCCTGGCTATGTGTGCCCGTGAATCACTGAAAACTTCCCAAATTGTCGTGGTTTTAAGCAAACAAGGAGGAAATGCTACACAACATAAGCTGCTATCTACTCCCTGCAGTGGCAGTGGGTTTTAGCTGACCTGAACCCTCTTTCGCTCATGTCGTGGTAAACAGGCAGGAGGTTTGGTGGGACCAGCCTGCTGGGGAGCCCTGTGTTGGTGAGAACTCAGAACAGCACAGTGCCACTTGCCCTGGGGATGCAGCCCAACACGGTTCTGGGCTCAAGCGCACACTGAAGCTGGGTTCATTGAAGAATCTCTTTTACCCTGCTGATCCAACCTTAAGTGCTGAAGGTGAAGATGGATGAGCAATTTCTGCAATCCCTCCTCTATAATTGCCTATCTCTTTATGTTTAGGCTCTGGGAAAATCATATGCGCTATGTGGTGGCTCCGTTTCTATCTGGAGCATCCCAGAACGAATTAGGTTTAACTGACATGGTTGCATCAATGAAGCAAAAGCAACAACTTCTGCTCAGCTAATGAATTCTTTCCAGCCAGAGCTGAAGGGTTAATACTATCCCACCTTGATCAGAAGGAACAATGCAGGTCAGGCGCCGTCCATGCCTTCCACGTTGCACGTGCGTCACTCCTGCGTGGAAGCGAGTGTTAAAACTACTCTGCTGTTTTTCCTCCTCCCGGTTCAACTTCTTGTGCTATAAATAAGTGGCGCAGTGTGAGAGAAAAGTGACTAACAAGGGGCTGTAGTTGTTTAGGTACCCGTGGCAGGATGTTTTCTTGATTATCCTGTTTCTTGTAAACACAGCGATGGCTTTTGTAGCCCAGATGTAGAGGCAGCCTGCGCTCATTGTTCGAACACCTGCTGGCCTTTCACATGGACCCAGTGCAGCCCATTGATAAAACTCAGGCTCAGAAACCTGCAGCACCAGGCTGAGCTCCCCTAGATAGCTCAAGGAAAAACCTCCTTGAGGATCTGACATCCGGCCTCTTGGTGGGTTTTTTTTCTCCATTATATTTGATTGGGAGGGGAAGGGAAGCTTAAAATGATTTTTTTTTTCCCCTGCTCTTGTTCTCACAATAGTGATAAAAACAATGCTCCCGGGCTTTGGAGGTGGTAAACAGTGAGAAATAACAACTACAGCTCACTTTGCAAGCATGCAGCCTGATTTATGAATGAAACTGGTGCCTGTGATTCAATTTCAGGCTTGTTGCTGCTTTTGGTGTGTTGAAATGAAATAGACCAGAGGAGAAACAGCTTGTAACCACTGCAGGGTTATAGCTGGGAGTGAGCACAGGGGAAGATGTCTGCGCTGGAGAAGGATAGCACAGGGGTTTTCTGCTTCCTGCATCAAGATCAAAGCGTAAAACAGATGGATTTGCTCAGTCAGACAGAGGCTTTGTAGCATTTTCTTTATCTGACACTGGTGTATGGCGATGTGACACCTTTGAGGCTTCAGTTACAGCTATTCCCAGGTTGGCTACATGGGGTAAATGAAGTCAGGTAGATCCTTGATGGGTCAGGACTGCTTTACAAGGTTCACAGTAACACCACAAGTCCTTGGAAGAAAAGGGTAAAATTTAGGCCAAAGGCAGTTCTGGGTCAGTTATGCACCTTTTGTGCAGCTGAGTGTTTCTTTGATTGGGACTTGAGGGCTAAAACCTGCTTTTTTGTGGAGAGGAGACATTCCAAGGCTCCAGAGGGAGAGGTCAGAGAGTCGAGGTGGTCAGTTTGGGCTGCGTGTGGTTTAGCACCCTCTTCTCAGATAGGAGACTTGTTTTCCATGGTGGTGGTCAGAGCAGGAGAGGTTTTTCTTGTGTTGAGGTCTCTTTAGTACTTCCCTGCTCCTCATATGTCCCCCACCTGTGCCTTTGGCTGCAGGAGCAGAGGAGATGTGCGGCGATTTATTTACTGCTGCTTTGAGCAGGGAATTGGACCAGATGGCCTCCAAAGGTCCCTTCCAACCTAAATGACTGTGTGTTTATCTCACTGAGAGAGTCAGATGCCAACAGTGAGTCCTTTACAAAGGCGCTTAATGGATCGAAGGCTTTCTCCCCCCATTTTCTCTCTGAAAATGAGCTCTGGGTCTGTAAAAGAAGCAGTCCAGCCCCAGAATAATAATTCTCCCTGAGACAGGTGAAATGAGGTGGCCAGACCTGCATGTGCTATGGCTTCATCCTGCTTTAACACATGTGGCCAGCCCCTCGGCAGCCCCAGATGTTGTGCAAAGCAGAGGGCAGGATGTCCTTGCTTGGAGCATCCCATGTGTCCTGCACACCCTGGGCTGTTAGAGGTGTCCTAAGAGAGGACGCTGCTCCTCCACGTGTGGGATGAAGCCATAGAGGGACTTGGAGACTGTTGGGGAGGTTATCCATCCTCCTCCTCTCACTCCTCAGCCTCCAGCCTGTGAGTGGGGTCCCAGGGAGGGAAACACCTAAGCATGCACATTTGTGCAAACCACCCTTTGTGTCTGCCTTTAATTAAAGCCGCATAGAAACAAAAGGCAGAGCAGGGTGTTGGCGTGTGTCGAGATCCACATGTGAGAGGAGCATGTGCTGTCCCTGGACTGTGGAGCAAGAGCACGTAGTGTGTGGTGGTGTCTGGCTATGGGACAGTGCCGCTGCACAGGCACTGTGGGCAGGAAAGCTGGCACGAGCTGACTTTTGCTGGAGCATGGGTTATGCATGGGGACGCTCCCTGGCTGGAGGTGGGACACGATAACCTCTCAGCAGCCAGCACTCGGCAGGAATTTGGCTCTTACATCCAATTGTGTTTTCAGGCTGAGCTCTTGTACTCATTTCAGGATGTGGCCCTGTCAATGTGAAGTCCTGCGTGCGCAGCCTTTCCTTTTTACTCGGTTCTGTTGGTTGGTTTGAACTTTCTTTTTAATGGCTGTGTTTAAGAGCGAGGTAGGAAGGAGCTGGAAGGTGCTTAACATCCTCAGCTTGCTTCTGGGTTTGCTTTCTGAAACAAATGGCTGTTTGCTGCTATCATCTCCTGTGGCTCAATGTCACAGCTTTGCTAGAGTGAGTGAAAAAGCTGTGCTAACCACATGAAATGCTTACAGGAATGTTTCTAGCTTGCAAGGGAGGTGGCCTTGATGCCCTTTCATGGTAATTACAGCAGTTGGGAGAAGTTTGCCCCAGGCAGGCAAGCCTCTCTCTAGGTCTTCATCCTTGGGCGCTCAGTTGTTTTGGATTACTCCTTCCACGTTGCTCTGCAAAACGGCATTGTGGCCACTAATGTCTTTCTTTTCCCTTAAAATCCATCAGTTGCTATTGGGAGGCAGCAAAAGCTGCTGGGTGTTTTCACAAATAAATAAGGTTTTAGGGAAGCTTTTACATTTCCTATTTATGCTTTGCTTTTAGACCCTGCCCTCCAGAAACCCTCTTTACCCCTGGAAAACAGAGACTATCAAACTAGTATTTCTTTTAAAACAGGTGAAAGATGGAGGATTAACTTCCGTGAGTGGCAAGTTTCCTTTCAAGCTATTCTGAGCAA
Source organism: Strigops habroptila (assembly GCF_004027225.2). Lineage (NCBI taxonomy): Eukaryota > Metazoa > Chordata > Aves > Psittaciformes > Psittacidae > Strigops > Strigops habroptila. Next base: position 6,417,252 of record NC_044281.2, read on the forward strand.
CAATGAAGCCCTTTTGAAGTGGTTTACTGCAGTCGTAGTTCTCCTTGCTTCATGTTCATACTTTCAGCAGTTTATTTCCTGGGCACACCTCCCGTCACGTTGTGTGTGGTTACAGGCACGGGGGAAGTTGGCCAGCAAAAGGCAAATGAGCTTTAAAACCTTATTTATTTCTTTTTAGAATGCTGTTAACGAGACATTGCGTTTGATTCCTTCCTACTATCAAGGTACAGTACCTCCCTCAGCATCCAGCACCAATGGAGGCATGGAGAGGTATGAAAGAAACAGGGATGGGAGATGTCATGCTGGACGAGTCTGTAGCTAAGAGTCCAGACTGTGGGCAGCGTAAAATAGCTTTGTTTTGTCTGCAGTTAGTAGCTGGATGGAACTAGAAAAGCTTTGAGGTCCCTCCCAACCCAAACCAGGCTGTGATGTGGGCACATCCAAGTCACGCAAAACACGCTGGGAGGCAGTGATCTGTCAGCTCCCTCTCATATCCTTGTGTGTGCAGAGTCACGCCAGTGGTGATGGTCTCACACTGGCCTCACATTGCCTTGGGTGGCTGCAGCCGGGAAATGCACCTTCTGGCAAAGCTCCTTGTTCAGGTCTTCACCCTCTCACAGCAGAGTACCTTGGTCCTGGGTATGTGTAGTGTGTGGACAGGCCATGGACCATCTCAGTCCTGCGCTCGTGGGGAGAAGGTCCCATATCAAGAGGAGGAGGAACCACAAAAAATGGCAAATGTGTACATTTTAGATGCTGCATCACAGAGCAGACTGAGGCGGTTGTGCCTTCCTCTTGATGTGTGAAATGTGGCAGGTTTGCATCAGTAACATGGGTTTCAGGCTCTTTTGAGCTTTGGCTTGTTTAGATGTGGTTCCCTCACAGAATATCCTGTCTCTTGAGCAAGGGCCCAGGTTTAATTAATGCCTTAGCTTAGTTTTGAAAATGGACTGATGCAGAGCAGGCCTGATGGTAGTTTTCCTGTTAGCTTGTGTCATTGAATGCTGTTTCCATGCAGATAGTACCTCTAGGCTCTGATGTGAGGTGCTCTTCTATCCCAGCACGAGAGGACTACTTGTGTCCTGAAGGACTTGTGCATTAAGCAGGTGTGCTTTGGCTCCAAATCTAGAGGTCAGCAAAGAGCATATGGTCCCTAAAAGGTGCAGCTCATATTGCTAAAAATGCTTGGAAAACTGGATAGCAGCTTTTCCCTTTTGCTGGAGCCTGGCCTGAGGAGGAGCAGGTACTTCAATGTCAGCATGTGCTTAAGCGTTGTCCTGCATGGAGACCCTCTCAAGCTAAAGTGGTTTTCTGACCCAGGGCCAGCAGGCTGTAGAAGCTGCCTCTTGTTGTTTCTACCCCCTGTGTACATGCTCATTGTAGCTCACTGGCTGTTTACTGCAAGGAGAAAATGACTTTATTTAGTTGCAGCTAGCTAAGTAATGGAGAGCAGGCGGGTTAGGAGAGTCGCATGTGAGCTGGGAGCGAGACATCTGAGTTGGTCTCTTGTCTCTCTTGTTTCTATGATCCTAATTCTGCTCTAAATTAATTCTTTTGTTTAGCTGCTGGTTTCCCCCCCTCCTTTTTGTTCTCACATGAATGCTTGTCTCTATATTTAGGTCTGCCGGGGCGGGATGTTATGAATAATTGTTGATTGATATTATTAAACACTAACACGCTTGGCTGTGTTGCACTAATGATGGTGCTTTGGGGATATGCAAATCAATTAATTGCAGTAATTGCGATAATAGCTGTTTTGGAGGATGCTGTTGGAGAGCCCTTGGGTGGGCGGACAAAGAGGGAGACATTTGGAAGTGCAAAGGAGAAGGGGCACTTGAGAGTCACTGGAGATGCTTCATTTAAGCTGCTGATTTGTCAAGTTGGGTTGTTTTGCTCTCCAAAACCCCCTCACACAGCACTGTCTCTTGCTTTGTTTCAGAGTCACCCTAGTGTGGCTACTCCTGGACTTTTCCCAGGGCCCTGACCTCAAGAAGCTCACAGATGAGACAGTGTTTTCCAGGTAACCTTTTGCCTTAGAAATCTGGGAGGCCTCCTTGGAAAACACTCAAGGAAAACCAGTATTTCCAATACTGGACCTCCGTGTTACCTCGCACTGATCGGTTCTGGGTTGCCAGCTGATTCTCATTCATGACAAAGCTTTCTTTCCCCCTCTGTGATAACATCATGGGGCCTCATAGTGGGCACAGAATGGACGTGAGATGCCTTAGGAACCATTGGGGGGAGGCTGTGAAGGGAATGGGATTTTGGGTATTGTGAGGATGGGGAGGAAAAGGTCTTTTCTGCCTTCTTCCACATCCTATATGTGCTGTCCCTGCCTTTGTGTATTATTGTATATTCTTTTGTTTGGGTTTCCATATGCAACGTGCTTTAGTGTCCGTGCTCTGGGGCGAGTGTTCAATGTGGTGCACAGATGGTGCTCCTTGAAATCCCCTTATTTGCTAATGAGATTTTGTGCAAAGCATTTCCACTGTTCTTTGCAGAAGTCTGCGTGTTTGTGTAAATATCTCCAGCCGCTCCTCTTGCTGAGCCACCTTCTCCCGTGCCACTGAGAGCACAGCTTTATTTGTCATTTATCTGGGGTGGTTTAATCCCCGAGAAGAAGGTCAGACCAGCTTCTGTTGCAGGGCTAAAGTCTGTACCTTCACGTGGTGAAGGAGGATCAGTCCCCACCAGCTCTTCCAGCTGTCACAGCCCTCCCAGGTTGTCTGGCCAGATCAGATGGGGCACTCTACTCATGCCCTTGTTTCCTTGCTGGTGGACCTGCCCTTACATTTTGCGCTGAGGTACGACTGAGAGATCCTTCTCTCATCAGCAGCTTCCCCCGGGTCCTTCAACATTACTGTGGTGCAGTGTTCAGCTGTTCTGCAGCTATTCCCTTCTGTGCCCTTCATTCTCCAAGTAGCGCTCAAAATCATGATACAAATAGCAAAACCCTAGAATACATTGCTTTTGTTACCAGAGGCCTTTCAGAACAGGTTAGATGTGTGCCTGACAAGGATAACACAGCACTGACCCTTCCACGGGGCACAGGGCTGGACTAGGTGACCTCCCAAGGTCTTTTCCAACCCTTCTCTTTCCCTCACTGCGTGACGGTCGCTGCTGGTGTTGAAATCAGTAAGTGGAGCTTTGTTTTGCGTCACGCTCGCTGGAGGGAGGTCAGGTCGTGACTAACAGACGGTTACACAGGGCTGTATGTCAGGAAGTTCCCCGTCTGGCTGCGCGCTCGTATGCTCCTCATCCTCCTAAATGTTCTCAAGCTCTTCTGCAATGGGAAGGTGAGTCATACAAGGGCAGAGGTTCTCCTTTAGCTGGCCAGGGACTCCACGTGGTTCCTTTGGAACTGACCTTAACTAGCCCCAGTTCAGAAAGCACAGGCAGCTCAAGGCAGGAAACTTGATAAGGACTGTTCCCGTTATGGGCCATTGAGCTGGTTGATCTGGAATTAGGGGCTGGCGATGGCTTGCTGATAGGGGAAGGGAGAACCAGCTGCAGGGTACTGCTACATGCAAGTAGAGGATTGATGCTTACAGCCCCACTGTGCCGCTTTGACCATCCAGGACTGTATTGGGTTCTGGTCTCAGAAAACCCTCATCTCCAGCTGTGTGCCTGTGCCCAGGTCCACCTCTTTGCTGGGGAGGTGGGCAAACAAGTTAAGACTTGTGGTCACCTCCACGGTACCTGGATCCTGTCTTGTTCAGGTTATTAAGCATCTGGCTGGTGTGTCAGTCCACGTGTGGTGGGTTTGTGACTGCTTTGTCCACAGTTTAGGAGGCACAGGGCATTCTGGAACACAGCCCTCTGTGTCTCGCACCCCTCTTCCAGCAGCACAGTTTGGGAAATAATGGTTTTTAGGTCTTGCAAAAGATGGCAGAGAACCTGTACAGCCACTGATCTTCAGCAATGCCCCACTGTGATCTGATGGTCTCAGTGGGGCGCGATCTCTATGGGAAAAGAGCTCTTCAGAGGTGTTTGCTTTCTGTGCCCATCACGAAATACTTCCCGGGCTTGTGTTTCTGTAGCCTCTCAGTTTTGCTGATTTTATCACCCTGCTGATAAAGGTGATTAGATCTGGTTTGTTTGAATTACAGCCTGACAGCTTTCAGCTCTCACAGACACAACACCGTGCTGTGCTGGGTTCACACCGGCTTGCATAGAGGGGAAGTGAGGGGAGAGCCTTTCTCCTCCTCTGATAATAGCTAGCAGATGTGATATCATTACCAGGTCAAGGATCTGAAAGCATCAAGCAGCAGGAAAAAGCTGCGCTCGGATGGCACTTTAAAGCTATAAAGAGGAGGATGTAGCAGAGGCTGGATCATCCCGTGCTCAGCAGCAGGTCTGAGCGCTGCTCTGCAAGCTTTCACAAGCTGTGGTATATTTAAGTAGTCCTGGTTTGGTGGGTTGGCCCCAGGAGTTATTTCTTTACGTCTGTACGAAGCCATTATCAATTTCTTCATCAAAAATCAAGTATGCCTATGGCTTGTTTATGTCTTGAGAGCTGTGTGCAGCCAGTTTGATAACGAGTCTTGGTTTTCTGGGCATGTGATGCCCATTTTTCCCCCCTTTTTAAAGGCTTCCAGACCACTAGAAAGACTTCCCCCTTCTAGCCAGATTTTGTCCAAGATTGGTGACCTGCTGCAAGCCAGGCCATGATGTACACAATGTTAAAACCTGGCTCTTCTGTGCTTTTGGGAGTGGTTGGTTTTTGGTGGGTTTTTTTCGTAAAGCCATGGCAGTAGCTTTTCGGGATAGTTAAAACGAATCTGGGTCAGGTCAGACTGCAGATTATTCCTGTGTCCTTATGCCTGTGTCCTTTGATCTAGTGGCTGAAAATCTGGAATAAGACGTGATTCAGCTGTGGGTTTGGTGCCATTTTGGGCTCTGGGAGGAGGCTGAGTTCTGCCTGGGCTTGGCTAGGTTCATCCTTGAATCTTGCCCCCCTCATCCTGACAATCCCCTCTGCCAAGTGATTTAAATAGGGTCATAGAATCCCAGCCTGGTTTGTGTTGGAAGGGACCTTAAAGGTCCTCCAGTCCCAACCGCTGCTACGGGCAGGGACACCTTCCACTAGAGCAGGTTGCTCCAAGCCCCTGTGTCCAACCTGGCCTTGAACACTGCCAGGGATGGGGCAGCCACAGCTTCTCTGGGAAAAGTCTGTGCCAGCGCCTCAGCACCCTCACAGGGAAGAGCTTCTGCCTCAGAGCTCATCTCAATCTCCCCTCTGGCAGGTTAAAGCCATTCCCCTTGTCCTGTCCCTACAGGCCCTTGCCCAAAGCCCCTCTCCAGGTTTCCTGGAGCCCCTTTAGGCACTGGAGCTGCTCTAAGGTCTCCCCTTCAGGAGCCTTCTCTTCTCCAGGCTGCCCCAGCCCAGCTCTCTCAGCCTGGCTCCAGAGCAGAGCTGCTTCACTGCAGCACTTCCAGTGCATTTGGTCTCTCCCACCTCCCTGCTACATCTTCTTCCCTAGCTGATTTGACCACATCACTCCCATCTTTGATTCTTTGCTCTTATTTAAAGACCTCCTGTGGCTGCATTGTCTGGAAAAGCTGTGGGAGCGGCTTCAGAGCCATACTTCCACCTAACTAGAGAACACACTCTCATTAACAGCCCTTGAGGAGGATGAATATCGCTGCTACCTTCAAGGAGAGACGGAGGTACGGAGCAAACTCCTGGCCCTCAGTTGGATGGAACTCTGTTGAAGACATCAGCAAGATCAAAACATCAGCTTGTGCGAACAGAACCGATGTAGGTATTCCTCCATGATGCAGTTGTGGTGGCTTTGTGGTTCCTGGAGACACGAAGTGAGCTGTCTTTAACTAGCTTTGGTATTGATCAAAGGGCAGCAGTCACTTGGGCGAGTGGCCCACCTACTTGTCTAAGCCTCTTGGGAGGGTTTCAACACACACGCTGAACTCTGCTGCCGCCATCAGCAGCAACTGCTAAGTTATCTTAGAGTTAGCTTAGGACTGCCTGCGCCCTGTGCAGCTGCACCATCTGCAGAGGAGCTGTACCCTCAGTTGCTGTCAAGTGAAACCGCGCTGCAGCTCAGGAGCCAAAACCCTCTTCCCAGCTGCTATCTGAACACCTCTGCCAGGCGCTCCGTCTCCTTCCTCAACGTTGCACCTCCATGGATGAGCTCCAGATGGTTGAGTGGGAACCTTGCCAAGCATGGAGGGCTATCAGCACTGTTACGGATGACTGTAGGCTTCCTACTGGGAAGTACGTCAAGAGCTGTTGGCTTCTTATTTTAGTCCCCTAAAAGAGCACTCTCATAACAGCTTTTGGCTTTCCTTTTAGTCTAATGAGTTCTTCTCTCTTTTCCAAAAACTCTGATGCGAGTCGATCCTAAGCTATCCACAGTATCTATTTGTCTGATTTCCCCCTTCTCTGGAAGCACATCCAATGAGTGCAGTGGGGTGGAGGTAGGTTGGACTTCAGCCGTCCTTTGGCTCCTGCCATGAGCGCAGGATCTTTTATCTTTTCAATGTTACCAGTAAGGGAGGAAGGGAAAAAAGGAAACTAAACCACAAACAACTGCATTAAAATAATAATCAGAGCCTTATGAAAGCACACAAAGCCCCAGTAAACCTTCTGTTCTTTGAAACTTGAATCTTATCTCCCCCTGTCAAGGTTAATTGTTCCTGGGTTCAAACCATGGACAAGCTTTCATTATGATTGGATCTCTGAGCCATGGCTGGGCCAGGTTCATCTGCTGGGTGGTGTGTAGTAGGGTTGAATTTGGTCAAGTCTGTTAAGGAGGTAATTTCATCTGTAACTGTGCATTTCATTGTATTTGTGGATTTAAATCTTGCCTTTAGTATTTCAGGGTAATCATCTGTGGAGCTATTTTAAAGGCAGTCACTCTATTTCTTTCTGTATTACATTGGAGACTGCAGTATGGCAGTGTGGTCAGGTCTGGAAAGCTTAGAAGCTTTAGGAGGTCCGCTAACATAAGAGAACCTTCTAGTTTATGTGGTGGGGGACAAATAATCTGACTTGTGAAGAAAATCCTCCTTATCTCACAGTTAGTGAACCTATCAAGAGGCAAAGACTGATTTTCCTTTGACCGCTGCAGAGTTGCTGAGTATCCAGGATCCCAGCTCTTCCAGTTGTGCTTTTCAGTCCTGTAGCTCATGTTCTCCTGAAGGGGTGCTTAGAAGAGATGGGTTATTAAGAGCATTAGCAATGGAAAACTACTGACCTACATTACAGTATTAAAAATACATTAATGAAATGGGCATAATGAGTATTTGAAATAGTTTTATACCCCCTTGAGCTAGGAAATATAAATATACATATACTAAATGACACAGAGTTGTGTTTTCAACTGGCTAGGTTAGTCTGGGAGACAGTATTTCACATGCAGATAAGTTTGGATTATGGTTCTGCTTGGGTAAATCATAGAAACTGTTCAGTGCCTCAGTTTACTCAACCTTAAAAGGGGGTTGCTGGTGTTCTCTTCACCTCTGCGCTGCCTCCTGAGATCCTCAAGCACAAAGGGAGGCTGGGTTGATGTTAGAGAAAAAGAACTGATTATCTCACTTCTAGCCATTTTTATGAGGTGGGTGAGAGAGCTGCTTCTATCAGTGCTGGAATCTTTCCTGGTGGTTGTGCTAGAACTAGCAATGGGGAAGAGGAGCTTGTAACTTTGTAAAGCATCTTTGAACGTGTTGGTTTTACAGCACTGAGCCTCCAGTGGTTTCTAGGTTCTCCTGCTGCAGAGCAGTGCAACTGTGGAGCTGTGGGATGTGTGGTCACGGCTGCTGATGCCTCAAAGGAGCCTGTGCCCAGCAAAAGAGCTGCAGGACTGGGCATGCAGGATTCTTCCTTTGCTACAGAGGTGCTATTTTGACAGAAGGAACCCTCAGACACGGTTAATGGGATGTGGCCAGCCGTGACTTGACATGGTTGCTTAGCATTACATCTTCATCTTTTTCCCCAACCCACTTCTTTCCTGTGGCCTCTTCTCATTTCGTTGCTGATTCAAGCATGTCTGATGTTAGCATGAGGAATTTTTGTCAGGGAGATCTGACTGAGACTGTATTTTGCAGGTGACATTCATGTGTGCAGGTGGGAATGTAGGACAACAGGCAGGTCATGGAGATGGGAACTGTAAGAAATGCTATTGTAGATGGAGGGGAAGCCTGGAAGGGAAATGCGTAAGAGTAACTTGCAGCAGTGGGTAAATGAGGTCAAAAGACTTGCGAATGGGCACAGACTGGTGCAATCCATGGGGATTTGTGTTGCTTTCTGCTGTCAGAGGAAGGCAAGCGCCTGGTCCCTGGCTGTGGGCACCAGCTTCTGTCACTGTGCACCATCACATGCTGTCCTTGGCCAACGCAGAAGTGCTGGTGATAAGCAGGCGTCCCTGGCTGGCATGTGGAAAGAAGAGTCAGCTTGCCTTGCAAGTGCTTTCCCCAAAGACAGCTTCAATCCTTGCATGTGTGAAGCTTAGCCCATTCATTCTTGCTGTGAGTTACAGAAACCAGACCTCTCGTTTTTGTATGGACTATATCCGCTAGCAACTGCCTGGTGCTGGTATTTGATATCAGCTGGGAACCTGGGCAGGAAGCTTGTTCCCTACACCCTGCTTGGTCTGTCTGCTTCATCCACTTATACATGCCCCAGCAGTACACTGGGGTAGGTGTGAGCTCGCTTAGCACAGGGATCTACGCAGTGCCAAGCTATAGGAACTTCCTTCATGGGGCTCACTTTGGGCAGTCTGAACTCAGTATCATTTCTATGAAGCTGGAGAATCATAGAATCAACCAGGTTGGAAAAGACCTTTAAGATCAAGTCCAGCCATTCCCCAGCACTGCCAAGGCCACCACTGAAAATGGGTAGATGTACAGTTTATTACAAATGATGCTCAGGAAGCTCAGAGCTGTAGCTCTTACATTTCTTCTGAGCTTATTTTTATGGGGAGAAAAAAATCAAGTCCTGTGTTTCCTCCATGAATGGATAGTATTTACTTTAGGTACAGCAAAAGTCTGATGTTGAGCATCAAATTAAGTAAATCTCCATAGTGCTTCTGATTCCAGATCTCTTCATGGTATGTTTAGTCTCCATGTCTGTGTTGGAGGTTTAAAGCTCAGCAGCCTGAGCTCAGACCTAGCAGCAAGGGATCTAAGCAGTGGTCTGACTTTTGGGCTTTATTAAAGGCTGGTGCCATAGAGGGGTGCGAAAAGCTTTTTACATGGCTGGAGGAGGACCCTCCAAAGACAGCCAGAGTTTAGTCTTGGTGGAGGAAAGTCTATAAGCAAGGTGAAAACAGGAATCCAGCTGGTTAGAGGCACCAGATGAGGTTTCACTTCTGTTGGTTCCTTTGCTCTAAAGCAAACTAAACCTTGGTTTTGCTCATTTGGTTTTTCTTTTTGTGGTAATGTATTGCTTTATCAAGCAGTCCAGGAGCGCTCCAAAAAACCTGGTTTGCAGTAGGACACTGGAGCAGTTTCTGATCTTTTAAAAGTTTCCTGTGTCTCAGATCCAGTCAGCTGAGGACAGACCGCTGTATATATTTAGCTAAAGCAGTTGAGGTAATGTCACCATGCCCATCATTCTGCCCATCACTTAACCCAGCACCAGAGGCACAAGAAAGCTGTTCCACATGTGTGTTTGCTGGATCAGAACCACAGCACTTGGCATTTTGCAGGATGGGGTATGAGGGTGCTGCTCACCCCGGTCTCCAGTTTATTAGCAGTCTCTCAGTGATGCACTTCTCTCTCTTGTGCTTTCTAGGCTTTGTATCCAGCTCAGTGTGACTGTGCCTTGCAGTAAGCATCATTATCATGTAATTGTTCCCTTCGGACATCAGGTGAAGCCTTTGGACTTGCTTTTGATTTGTGCAGTGTCTGATGAGTACTGTCAGGCTCTCCCTCCTGTCCAGAGGACCTCAAGATGAGATAGGTTAATAGCAACTGTGAATATATTCTATTCTAACTGTCCTATATTCTTTCCTAGCACTTGATGCTGTATTAGGGTGGATGCACCATTTGTAGAAGAGAGGAAAGCTGTCTCCTTGCCCAAGCACATTTGACTCTGGCATAGCCTTTTGCAGTATTCTAGTGCTGGTATTGGATGAACTAGAATTGGTAATAATAAAACCAAATAATCAGGCAAAAGTAAGCTCAGCAAGGAAAAAACCAAACACAGCCAAAAGCCCCAGGAGATATTGACATCTGCCCATCCCTCCCAGTGTTCAAAATGTCAGAAAGACTTCTGTGGGCTTTGGGAGAATATGTTAGCAAATGAATACTGCTGCTGTTAGACTGTGCAGGGACCTGCAACCAGATGCCACAGGTGATGGTCATGAGGACCTCTGCCCTTTGCTCTTGTGTGGAAGCCTCTCTGCAGCCTTCTTCCCATCCTGGGAATAACGAGACGCATTCCTGCCTAAACAAATCACTTTAAATACCACACACCTCTGTCAGGCAAACCCCACCCTGAAGTGATAGGCATTAGGAAAAGCAAAGCTAATTCACTACCTTACTTCCAGTGTGCTCTGTAATTGATTTCATCAAATAAAATCCGTGTAATAAAGCTCTGGAAGTTAAGGGAAAGCTACAACTTAATGGTTGTTGAGGCAAGGATCAATTCCTCATTTTCTTTCTTGGCTTTTGACAATTGCTGCTTTTTGCTGAGGGCCAGGAGGGATGGAGATGTTCCATATGCTGACATCCTCTGTGTCACTGGCATTTCAGATCCAGGCTAAAAATGAAAGGAAAATATTGCAGCTATTTTTTCTTTGGATCAGCCACAGTAGGGGAATGTCTGGCTCACAATAGTCATCCAGCAATGAAGAGCTTCCCCCCTGCATGAAACTAAATCCATTTTTCAACTGTAAAGTTTTGGTTTAGTTCTTCCTGTAGTTTCCCCTGAACACAGAGTTTAGGGAAGATATGGATTAAGACCAGCTTATTTTATGGTGTCTCCATTTCAGAGACACAATAAAACTTTAAAACACAATAAGAAGTGAAAGCCTCAGCCCTCTTTTGCTGAGTTGAAGATGTTCAGGAACTGTTTTGGCTCAAACATCAGCAGTGAAACCCTGCAGTCATTCAGGCTGATAGATATTATGCTTTTCTTTGGTTTCAGTTCAGAATAAATGCCTTATCCAGGAGGATAAAGGAAGGATTGGACCACATTTTCTGGGATGCCTGGGTAGCTGGAGGAGTGATGGATGGTCTAGGTGAACAGCTGCTGCATGGGCATAAATTGTCTGTGAAAATATATGCTATAGGAGTCCAGCCCATCCAAAACGCAACATGTAATTTATTCTCTAGATGGAACTGTTTGCCTTCTGGGTGCTTTTTTAGGAACGGCTTGTCTCTATCTAGTGGATATGTGTCAGCTGCAATTCCTGAAAGCTTTACAAGGCTGATTCTTGTAGAAAACCTCCGTTCCACTTTATCTCTCTCCATTCGTTGCTGCTTTTCATGATTGGAAGAAATGCAAGATATGGTTTGGCCATGTAAGTAAGCCTTAGGCTTTTCAGAGGAAGATGCTAAGGGGACTGGTGAAGTGAGATCTGGCATCTCTTCTCCCTGATCTTGTCAGCCTTGGGATTTCAATGTGGGCTGAGAGAGAGGTGGCTGCTTAAGTGGAAGCATCATCTCGATTCAGATAGTATGTCTTGCTGGGGCGCTAATTCCTATCCAGGTAGGTTGAATGTGCCAGATGCAGCAGCCTGGGTTCAGGAGGGGTTTTTAAAAGCAGTCGTATCATTGCAGGCTTTTTATTCTGGGGATGCCCCTGTTTGTTTCTGCAAGAGACTGCACAGATCAGGGAGTGTCAGGAATGGAAGGAGCAGGAAAAATCTACCTTGTTCTTGAGCTGCCCTCTAGCCCACGTGCTGCAGAGCTGGGCTTCACTAGAGGTACTGCTCCTTACTCGCTTTGCTTACACAGCTGGCTTTTAAGTATGCTCTTGAAAAACATACATTCAGTGCAAATATTATCCCTATACATCCTCCCCCTGTAATTTCTGCATGCAGGATCAGCAGCTTGCAGCATGTACCTCGAATCCCTTAAGAGGCTGGAGCTACCCTGAGAAACATCGCCTCGAAACAGCCCTTCACCAGGCCAGCTAAGAGGGAAATGCCACCGTTGACCAAAAGGTACAGTGTCCCTGGGATGGGCTGTGTCCAGCCAGGTCATACAAAGGTGGTGGATCCTGAGGAGGTTTTGGTCTGTGGGGAGAAATGTCGAGGTGTGAGCTGGCTTCACGCAGCTCATTCCGCTGCTGTTGCTGATTTTGAAATGGAGCTCTGTTGCTGAGAGAGAGCAGGTTTGCTTCTACTGAAAACATAGGGGTGGGTTTTGGTTTTTCTTGCACCAAGATGTGTAGCTTTAGATGGACATCTCTGTGCCTGGTCGCCTCTGAGGTTTCCTTTCCACTGATATTCTCCTTGACGAGCTACAAAGAAGTAAAAACTACAGTGGCTTGCTGCTTCTTGACTAGTGCCTTGCTTTGATAGGAATCCTCAGGGTAAACCTTGTGCAGCAAAAGCAAAGGCTGAAGTAGCTTTCATGAGGCAGGCGCAGTTCCCCCGGAGGAACTGACATCGCTGGGTTTGAGGCCTAATTGCATGAAGTCTCCTGTGATAATTTGAGTGATGAAAAGCGGCTGGAGCCAGCCTCTGGCATTGAGGGGTATGACCCCAGTGGGTTGTGTAGCATCTTGATAGGGCAACAGAGATCCAAAGACGTGGACAACAGTGATCCTGTCGGATGTCGTTAAAGCCTTTTTTCATCCAGTGCTAACACAGATTCCTCAGGTTGATGGATATTAAAGCGCTTCACTTAAATATGCATTGCCTTTGCAACTTGTAATGATACTCTCGTGATCAAAGAATGCTCTTGTATGAAGTTACTGGGTTTGAGTGGAGGCAGCACTTTTAAGAGTCATTGGTCTGATACCAGGCTGCTGGTGTCAGCTTGGCCACGCAGGGCTATTGCAAATACCCATGAGCAGCATCTGCCTTTGTGCTAGCCCTGAGGAACTGTGATCCAGGCTCCCTGATGCTACCAGATTCACAGCAGTAACCTGGAGGTATTGTGTTACTGGCTCACCTCCTTCACTCCATCCTGCAGGATCAGCCAGCGCTGTGCTTCCTACCTGCGTGTTGTCCTGCACCAAGGGGAACCGGCTGTGCCTGGGGCTGCTGACACATCCCTTCGTTCTTTGCTTTGCTGGTGATACGGTGTCATGACCCCCTGGCTCAGCTTGGAGCAGTGTGTGGGGTATCGATTTCTGTTTCACAAAATGATAGCCTTCAAAGGATGGCTGGGCATAATGAGTTGGGCAGCTGCCAATAGCTCCGTGTCACCAAAAGCCATAGCTCTCTGTGTGTTAAAGCCTTTTTGCTCCTCAGTAGTTCAGATGGCTTTGTGTCTGTAAGAGCAGGTTCTTGGGGTGTGCCTACATATTCTGAACTCTTTTTGAAGCCCTTTCTGCATTTTATTTGACAGCCTGAAGCCCTCAGAAGTGAAGAACATAGCTGGTTTGTAGGCATGCGACCCCTACGTTTAACTTGGACATCATAGCCCGCTCATAAACCCTGTTACCCTCAGTAACAGCGGTTTTGAAAGCCCTCTGCAGTAATGATTTATATTATTCTGCAGCATCAGCATCACTTTAAAGGACAGGGGATTTTATAAAGCAGTTGTAAATGATTCCTGTAAGTATCTTAAGTGCCTCATGGAAGTGGACGATCACTTGAGATGCTGCGTAACTTACTTGTTACGTTTTTCAGCTGTGCAATAAACCACTTGTAAATACCCAGAAATGAGGGTCCTTACAGATAGCACTGACATGCACCAGGCTGGCATGAGAACCCTTTTACCATCTGCAGGAGGGAGAAAAGGAAGGCAGGGAAGTTACCTGAACCTGTGTGTCAAGTATGTGTCACTGAAGCTCCTGAAAAGGTTATAAACATGGTAATTTTGCTTCTTGAATCCTCTTGCCATTGGAATCTCCCCATGCTGATTGTGAGTTGTGGCTCATGCTCTGAAGTTAGCTGCTTTCCTGACCAGGTGAATGTAAATGCTGGTTGAAATCTTACAGGGGTGTGTTTTAAATCAGCCACAAGATTGCTGTTTAGTGAGTAAACATAGAGAAATAGTCTTGTTTTCTGGCTGGATGTTGGCATTTCTAGCTAACTGCTTCTCCAGGCACACTTACTGAGTGCCAGCAAATTCTTGTAGGTAAGTCAGGGCATGGTGCTCCTTTGACAAAACAGGTCTTGAGGGGTTGAGATATCATCAGCCTACCCCCTGCCCGCTCCTATTAGCTGATGCAGAACTAGTAGTAGTTGTATTGCTCAGGGCATAAAACAAATACGAGTCACAGCAGAACATTGATCTCTGTAGCAAAGGAATTGTTTGTGGCGTGTTGACCTGCCCTGCACTCCTGGGCGATCACAAAGTATTAGTGACAGTTCCAGCACGTGTGCAGTCAGCAGCACCTTTTGCTCTGTGCAAACACAGTGTGCACGCTTGGGAGAGCAATTACAAGTCCCAGTGACTGCCCTAAATTCATTCTCGCTTTGCTTATGACCTCCCAGCATGTCCTCCTCCTCTCAAGAAGTTGTTCTGCTCATGGGCTCTGGATGTTTGCCCCGCTGTGGCTGGCCGTCCCTCCACCCATACACCAGTCTGTGCTAAAACATATTTCATGCCAAAATCTTGCAGAATAAAACAAAATGCCTGCCTTGGAAAACCAGGAAAGCCCCAAAAGCTTTGTGTAATGTCTGACTGGCAAGAGCAATCATCCTTGATGTGTGGGCCTCTTGCCTTGAACAATTAACTGCTCGGTGAAGATCTTGCAGGCCTATTGGAAGTGCCTTTTGACCTTGCTTTCATCCATCTGGCTGTTAATAGCTTGTTCAGGGATCCAAAGGACTTAGAGTGACCAGCAGAGATTGTAGCTGGCATGCTGGCAATCCTGCTGCTTGCAGCTCCGTTTCCTGGCTTCATGTGTAATCAATACATAACCCTGCCTTGCTTCAGGAGCCAGCTGTGGGTGTGTGCTGATTACACGGCTGTGGTTGTCATCAGCATCTTCGCTCTCATCATTGGCTTGAAAACAAACGTCTCTTTCCTTTTTCGTGTCAAGAACACGATTAACTCCTCCTGTTTCTGTGCACGAAATGCGATGGGCCTCTGCAAGAGAAGAGTAATCCTCTTGGAACAGCTGCCTCCGTTCTCCTCTGGCTGGACTGTGAGGGATACAGGAGGGATGCCAACGAAGCAATGTCTCTCCTGGGAGAGAATTGGATGAATCATATTAACAGAGCTCACCCACAAAGGGTGGGGAGTAGCAGCTGATCTAGACCAAATGATGACTTAACCTTGCCTGACAATGAAAGCTGTCGTTCCTTCAGTTTTCGTTCTTCTGGAGGACTGAAATGTTGCCATGAAAACAAACATTTATTTTTAATGCAGAAATATTTCTTTTTCCCTTTCTGCCTGTTGGGAAGCTCCCCCCTCCCCACCAGCACTATTGGTGGGCCAGGGAATTGTCCAGGACAAGCCTGAAATTTCCATTAGGCAACACAAGGCGTCGTTGGGGTTTTTTGCTTGTTTATTTGTTTGCCTTTTAATCCAGCCAAGCAAAACAACTGCTGGTGAGAACTTGAGTACCTGAGTCGTCCTTACAAAATGCTCTGCAGAGTGAGAAGGCATTTTCTAGAGCTATCTGAAACTTGCTTTTAAGACTGGATTTCCTCTAACACTACAAGCAGGAGTTAAACAGCGGTTTAGGTGTTTGTTTCATTTTGGGTGCTGAATCAGTTCTCGATTTGTTTCAGATGAGAGAGGTTAAATTTACCCCATCACTCTGTTAAGTACGACCTTCCCATCTCTTAAACAGCCTCCCTGTTCTTTCAACCATTCTTTTTGATTCACTTTCCTGGAATCCAGTTTTAAGTAAGTATTTGAAACTCAGAGGAGAGCAGTTCCCTGCTTCCTGCTTCTCTGGCTTCCTTGAGGACAGCAAATGCTCCACTGATTTACACTGATAGACTTGAGAGCAGCTCCAAATGTCTTTCTGGCCTTTCATTTGAAAGCTATTTAGAGAGTGGAAAGGAGCCTCAGGGAATCTCCTTTTTCTCTCTGACAAGTGCCGGTACTGGCATGCTTGGAAAACAATCACTTTTCTCTTTCTTCTTCACCTTGTGAACTCGGTGCAGCTGAAAGGCGATGGAGCAGAGCCTGGCGATGAATAGTCCTGCAGAAGGAGGAGAGGATGGGCCCTCCTGCCTGAAAAGGGTGGAGTGGGGTGGCCTCCTTGGCTCTGCAGTAAGTCACGTGTAAGTCACCACCCATCAGGGTCTATGGATGACTTCAGACTGGCTGTGGGATGGAACACCACCAGGGGATGATATTTTACTTGCATTTCCGAAGTTGTAGGCAGTATCTGCTCCAGGTCTGCTTGGTGGCACGTCAGCCAGTACCTGAGCTCATAGCTTTTAATGTTTTTAAGAGGGAATGCTGGGCTTTCACTGCTTCACTGGAGGTTTCTTCGTGTGCTTTGGAATGTGACTACCTGTGAGGCAGCACTAGGGTTTTCTCCACCCCTCTCTCCTTAGTGGCTTTCCTTCCTTGGATTTCTTGTCCTGCTTCAGGCTTAATCACACTGGTAAGGAGAGACAGTTGAAATGGCCACAGCTTTAAGTTGAAGACTTTGCTGCATTAAAAGAACGTTCTTCATCAAGCTTACAATATTAATCATAGCATCACAGACTGGTTTGCGTTGAAGGGACCTTAGAGCTCATCCAGTTCCAGCCCCCTGCCACGGGCAGGGACACCTTCCACTAGAGCAGGTTGCTCCAAGCCCCTGTGTCCAACCTGGCCTTGAACACTGCCAGGGATGGGGCAGCCACAGCTTCTCTGGGAAAGGTCTGTGCCAGCACCTCAGCACCCTCACAGGGAAGAGCTTCTGCCTAAGAGCTCATCTCAATCTCCCCTCTGGCAGGTTCAAGCCATTCTCCTTGTCCTGTCCCTACAGGCCCTTGTCCAAAGCCCCTCTTCAGGTTTCCTGTAGCCCCTTTAGGCACTGGAGCTGCTCTAAGGTGTCCCCTTCAGGAACCTTCTCTTCTCCAGGCTGAACCAGCACAACTCTTAGTTTTATTGGTGCTAGTTGCCATGCTGTGCAGAGAGAGCCCAGACACTTTGGTTGCAGTGCACTTAGTACCAGAGCAGAGAAGAGGCAGGTAATGGATAGAAGACTGTGCAGGTCTGCTCCTCACTGTGACCTCTGCTGATGGGTGGAAAATCTCTAGGATTGGTTTTCCTCATGTTTTTGCTGGTTTAGGTGGAACTGACTTTTAAAAAGGAGGGTTAAGTTGGTCTCAGAGCAGACAGGGATGAGAAATAGAGCTGCTGTGATGATGGAGACCTTCTGTGAAGGAAAGGTGTGCCCATTAAAAAATACTTGCACTTCCATGCATATAACCCCTAGACCAGTTCTCAGCAGAGCAATCCCCACTGCACTCGAGGTTAGATGAGAAGTGATTGTCCCAGAGCTCCCTGAGATGTCCAGTGTTTGGGCACTACCTGTAAAGCCACCGCAGGGAGACTGATCCATACATTTCTTCCCTCATTCCTGATCTGGAGGATGGATGTGTGCTGGGAAGGTCTTTACTAGAGAGTTGATGTTAGATGGTGTTGGTTGGCTGTAAATATTCACGTGTGACTTGTTTTTGGAGCAGAAGTGTGAACAGGCAGTTGCAATTGGAAGTGTTAATTTTCACACAGTGGTAAAAAAAATCCCAATTTTGTGAAGATTTCACTGGAGCCAGGGGTGATGTTCCTGACAGATTTAATGGGTGCAGATGTGAAATGCTGAGTTTGAATATTAAGTGCCTCTTAAAGTACTTTATTTCATCTGAAACACTCCCAGGCTCTCTCAGCGTGTTACTTTGTCAAACTCACCTTTCCTTTTCCCCTGGAGAGGTTGGAGTCTCCACTTGCTATTCAGCTTTCTATTGCAGCTTTGTTTAGTGGAGTTTATGCATTCTTAGATCAAACATTATACAATCTGACCAGGAATCGTGCAATCACAGTGGGAGATGGCAAGAAGCAGCATAATTTACTCTATAAACAAAGGGGTCTTGTACATTAGAGCACAAGTTGGTTAATAAAATGGGTTTTAGTGAAATAACTAAATACATACTTTTCCCTGGGCCATGTTTAGAAATAGTTGCACTCAAATGGGGAATGTGGTGCTCATGGCTTACCACAGAGACTATCTTGATCTCCTGAAAGCAGCTTCCCCAGTCAGTCTTGTTTGGGCCGATGTGTTCTCAGTGAAGCTCCTACTGCGGTTTGACTGCTGGGTGGACAGAGGATGCTCCTGAGCATTTGCTGGACAACCAGTAACATTGAGAAGCTGGGAAATATATTGAGTAGGGTATGTGCTATGGGTATGGGCAAAGTTGGTGAGTCAAAGAGCTGCTTCTGGATCTGAGGTCTGGGAAGGAGGAGTGTCAGGATGGGATTTTCTACTTTTTTTCTGTGGATATCAGATGATATCCTGAGGATATCTGATGATCAGAGGGCTGGAGGAGCTCTGCTCTGGAGCCAGGCTGAGAGAGCTGGGCTGGGGCAGCCTGGAGAAGAGAAGGCTCCTTAAGGGGGGACCTTAGAACAGCTCCAGTGCCTAAAGGGGCTCCAGGAAACCTGGAGAGGGGCTTTGGACAAGGGCCTGTAAGGACAGGACAAGGGGAATGGCTTGAACCTGCCAGAGGGGAGATTGAGATGAGCTCTTAGGCAGAAGTTCTTCCCTGTGAGGGTGCTGAGGCGCTGGCACAGAGTGCCCAGAGAAGCTGTGGCTGCCCCATCCCTGGCAGTGTTCAAGGCCAGGTTGGACACAGGGGCTTGGAGCAACCTGCTCTAGTGGAAGGTGTCCCTGCCCGTGGCAGGGGTTGGGAATGGATGAGCTTTAAGATCGCTTCCAAGGAAAACCAGTCTGTGATGCTATGACGTATTGCAGTGTGGGTAAAGGAGTGTGTCTCAGGCCCCTTGCAGTACAGACCTGAGAAGTATTGTTTTATCCAACGACCATTAAAGAAAAGGCTCCTGGAAGAGGAGAAAGGCTTCAGTGGAGTTCATGGTACAACTCCCCTTAGCGTGAGCCAGGAGCAGGATTTCAGCTTGGAGCTGCAGCGAGTACAACTCGCATTCCTCCTGGACCATAAACCGAAAGTTGCTGAGAGTTATTACGCACACGTGCACACAATAGCACTCAGAGCCCATCCGCTGAGATCTTTCCTTGGGGATCCATATAAAATACCTCTCACAAAAGCTGCCCTGTGTGTGAGCAGAGGAACTCCATCTAGTGATGCTAAACAAGAAAAAAAGCCCACAAACCCTTTTTCACACGCAAATACAGTCACGTACCTCTTATCTTCCTGCTAGTCTGAGGAAGATAGCAGCACAGCTAAACAGCACATGCTTGCTGTATAGGGCACTAAAAATGCTGCCTGGGAAGTGCTTTCAGTCCCTGCTCTGAATTCTGCCAATGAGAAAAATGCCCCTTTGTCCTGGTGGTGAATGAATTTTCTTGTTCCCCTTTCTCCTTGGATTTATGTTAGCCCTGGGTTTCAGCCGAGTTTGATCTCCTCACTTTATTGTATTGCAAACAGTAGTCAATAGCTCTTCAGCTTGAGATTGCCTGGATTTATTTTCAGGTCAAGTCAACTCTCCTTGACCCAAGTCTGAACCAAAATACATTCCCAGAAGATTCCCCTACAGGATATTGGATCCGAAGACAGAGTGACATTGTAATGAGTTCAAGGCTTCAGCTCAGTACTGCGCAGTCCCTGTTGATGTGAGGAAGGCAGCTGAGCCATCCTTCTTGCTTCAGAGCTGGGTCCTCTCCTGGGGCAGCTCACAGCAGGTTTTGTCATCCACCAGTCACTTCTCTTCATTGAACAATGTCATACCATAGATTCATAGACTGGTTTGGGTTGGAAGGGACTTTAAAGCTCATCCAGCTCCAACCCCTGACATGGGCAGGGACACCTTCCACTAGAGCAGGTTGCTCCAAGCCCTGTTGCATTCCTAGTGTTTGTGGTCTGAAGGGAAGCTGGTCCTAGCTCCTTATGTATGTGTTCGCATGGCTCTAACATGCATATATGGAATTTGGCATGCAGGCTTTAAGCAACTCATGAGATCATCTGCATTCTTCGTTCTTTTATAAGAAGAAGTGGGATCTCTTTTGGGAACTGCCTGGCACAGTGGCAGAACCAGCTGATATGGCATCATGAAGTAAAAACACTGTTTTGAAGACTTGGGACAAAAATGGAATGAAGTAATGAGTTTATCCTGGATAATACATCTTCCTTCAAAAGAAGGCAGCTTTATGTTTAGTACAGAAGAGTGTTTATTTTTTCTATGGAAAAAAAAAGAAGTGGTGTAATCAGATAGGATTAACTTTCCAGGGGCCCTGGAAAGAAGCTAAAGCACAGGCTGCCTCCTCCTTGTGCTCACACTGGATAATCTGAGTAGCCTAAACCCTCTTTGGCTTCCTATGGCATTGGGCAGTGAGCTGCTGGCAATGTGATTTGCACACCTAAAGCCAGTATTAAGGACCTCAGCAACGAGTGTTTCTGCAGGACCTAAAATTGTCCAAGTGTTTGGCTGGTCTAAACTGCTTGTCTCAACTGGGAACATGGCCCAGGTATGGAGTAAAACCCAGCGTTACTAGTCTGTTTCCTCTCGAGCAGGTAGCTGAATACGCTTATGGCAAATACATAAATAATATAGCACTGACTTAATGTTGCATTAAGAGATTTTGTGGTTTGTGTGCGCTGACTTTGTTGTTTTGACTGTTCACGGTTAATGCTTCATCAGCCCTTTTTTATTTTATCTAGCTATTTAATTACCTAGGAACAGGCTTGTGTGCAGTTTTGTCAGTGGGACCAATAGTGCTTCCAATTTCATACCCCATTGGGATGGATGGGAAGGTTTTCAGCAAGAAGGCTGGGTCGGCAAAAGGTAGAAGAATGATAAGCTGGAGTTTGCATGCGTGTGCTCTCTTGTGCAGAGGGTACTGCGCAATTCGGGTGATAAGCAAATCCCATCTTCTCTGATGGGCCCAGTTATCAGTGTGTTAATCAGCTGATTAAGAGTGTGACATTGTTGGACTGGTGTGAATTGTATGAAGGTGCAGGAGCAGGAGCTGCTCAGCAGTTACTGTTATCTTGTGCGGTAAGGTTATCTTCTCCCCTTGTTCCTCTGGAATAGGCCACTTTGGATCGCAAATTATCAGAGGAAAGATGTGGTTGCGACCAGTTACTGTACAGAAACTTATATGTTTGCTGAAGACCTTCCCATAACTATTATGAGAGCATATTATCATATGGCAGAACAACGCTCTTGGGATGATAGAATCAGAGGAGTTGTGGCTGCCCTATCCCTGGCAGTGTTCAAGGCCAGGTTGGACACAGGGGCTTGGAGCAACCTGCTCTAGTGGAAGGTGTCCCTGCCCGTGGCAGGCGGTTGGAACTGGATGAGCTTTAAGGTCCCTTCAACCCAAACCATTCTACAATTCTACGATTGGAATTGTGCTTATGGTGCTGTGTGAAGCTGATCTGAGCTCAGGTCTGCATGTGTTTTTGTCTATGATCTGCAGGCTTCTCCTGCAGGGAGATACGCTCCAGGAGCTTGTTGGGAACTTGTGTGGGGGATGAGTATCTGGAAAACACACACAGTGGGCAGGAGTCCCATCCCAGTGTCCTCCACACCTGGAGCCAAGCTGGAGGAGATTTGAATCTACATCACACATAGAGCTATACTGGCCACCATGCTAAAGGTACGGAAAGAGGGGAAAGGATGCTCCTATTTCAAACAAATAGACTGGTGGGGTCAGGAAGGAGGTGGGAAGCTAAAGGTGGAGTGTGACTGTGAAAGGGGCTGTGAGACCAATTCCACCTCAGCATTGTGCCTGTTGTGAGGAGACCTCATCCAAATGCTGTAGCTGGCTCTGTGCAGGGTGCTCCTCAAATGGCTGTCAGATATTGTCCCTCAGGGGAGGGGGAGGTATTTATTGTCCTCAATCTGATTGCAGCTTGGGCGGGAGATCGGTGTCAGTCTGCTGCAGACATCTCTGGGCATGTGCCACAGTAGGACTGGAGCCTCCTGGAGAACAGAAACCAGGCACGTAGGAGGCCAGGATTCAGCTGCAACTGAAGAAGGGCTTTGGTGAGCCCATATTTTGCAGCTGGCTGTCTAGTTCTACTTAAATCCTGAGTATCTGGCTGGACTGAGAGCCAGGAGAGCTCAGCAATTTCCACTGCTGAGCCAGGAGCAACCCAGAAGGAGATGGCCACGCAGTTCCCAACCAGTAAGCATCAAACTGAATGCAGCTGTGATGTCTTTTTCTTCTCACCTCTGTCAGTGTTTACTCGCGGGCAAACAGCGGCTGTTCACAACGGGCCTCATAAAAAATTACCCTTTGTGTTCATTTACTTAACATTTTCGAGGAGGTGTAGCTAAATGGGGGTGACCTTCGTTCTCAGCTCCCATCCTGGGCTTAGCTCCAACAGCTCCAGTCAAGCTATACTGACTTTCGGCAGCTGGGACTTGGGCCCTGCTGTTAATGTCCCTTACTTGGTGCTCATGCAGTCAGTGTTCCTTGCCAAGATTATATTTGCTTTCCTTCCTAAAGGACTGCTCTAAATATCATACTTTAAAACAGTATGTCTTTTTCCTCCGCAGAGAACAATATGATATGCCACTGTTGAATTCATATGTTCATGTAAAATGAATATAATCTTCCCAGTAGATCCCTTTTCCAAAAGATTTATGATTTAATGAATTTTTTATTTCTTACTGGCATGTAGTATTTAGTCGTTTTACACCTAGCAGGACTCTTTTACATGGAAGCAAGTGAAGGCGGGGGGGATCCCATCATCCTAATTCAAACTCCTTTCTTCCCTCTCTGTCCCTGGCATGCCACTTGTAAGCCTTGCTGCCGATGCAAGGCTGAAGTCCAGCTTTCCATAGCATGGCTTCTGTCAAAACCTACCCACGTTAATGTCACCTTGCTCATCTGAGACAGCTCTGTGCAGGAGAGGAGTAGTTTATGAATAGCTTTTATGTAAAAATCAATGCCTCTGAAGAACCTTCACTGCTGGCTGCCTGGCTGCTGCAGGCAGGATTTCTGGCTCAGGGTCCTGGTTTATCTTCCTTGTGGTCACGCTCCAGCACACTCTCAAATAAATGGCAATAATGCCTATGTCAGTAGATTATGAAGCTGCAAATAACATCCGTAGGTAACACCTTTATTTTAGTGGAAGAGTAAGATGGAAATGAACTGTGAAGGAGAAAACCATCTTCGATAATTATTAGCTGCACGAGTAATGTTCCTAATTACACCAGCAATTGATTTCTCCCAAAAGCTCTCGTTGCCTTGAAAATAGTAAATTTGCCAGCCCTTTCCTTGTCAGATCCTGCTGGGATGCTTGCTGTACTAGTGCTTGGCTTTTGGGAAGCTCACTGGGATTGACAGAAAGTGCCCTGCCATGTGGCTGGACAGGAGTGTTAACCTGCTGCATCTTTGGAGGGGGGGAGAAGACAAAGAACAGCTAAAATCCTGGGTGGCCCCGTTGATGGAGACCCACGTGAAGTGTCGTGTGTTTTGCGTTGTCTCTCTGCATCGGCGCTGTTCAGCATCACTTGTCAAGAGGTGAATGCTGACGGCAGTGTCCCCGGGCTGGACAGTGCCTGGAAAACACGGATCTCCACCAGCACCTCTTCAAAAGGCTTCGGTGTGTGTGGTGCTTCAAACCACAGGTGCTGGAGGCCTGTGACATCCTAAGCAGCTCAGTTTTCCTGCTCTAAAATCTTCTTCTTAAATTTGGTCCATATTGTTGTGGTGGCGAAGTTTAAAATACAGCTTTGGAGCTGCAGCAGAGATGGAAACCGGCCTACATGGGGCTTTCTGCAAAGAAACCCTCACAAATAATTCTCATGGACCTCTAAGCCAACAAGTGGAGGGGAAAGGGAAGTCCTGCGCTGTGATTTCTCTTTTATTCCATGGGTTAGTGTTCTAGGCGAGGCTAGGGGAAGTGGGAGCCTTGCTCTAGGATGGTTTGTGGTCACATCTGGGTCAGGGCAATCTCAAGCACAAACACAGGCTGGGGGAGACTGGGTGGAGCAGCCCTGAGGAGAAGGACTTGGGGTGTTGAGTGAGGAGAAACTCCCCATGACCCGGCTTTCAGTGTGTGCTCGAGCCCAGAGGCAGAGGAGGACACTGATCTCCTTGGAGCTGCCTGGGAGTGCCTTTCCTGTGCTGCTGTGAGCACAAGTAGTGCCTTTCTGCAGCAGAGCACTTCTGCTTGCTCTCTTCCCCTTGGTGTCCTCTTCCCCTTGGTGTCCTTATCTTGCGTCTCTTCCAAACAGGAGAGGATGGAGCGGGAAAGGAGAGCAGCCCTGTGGCTTCCCTGACGGCTGCCGGGGGCTGCTGACGTTGCTGTAGGCATGGCTTGGCGCTCAATGACTTGATTGTTTGCTGTTGGTAAGGGAAGTGAGGCTGGGCAGTGCTGCAGCGGCTGCCTGCTGGAAATCACTGCTCGCTTCCTTTCTGCCTGCGATCTCAGAGGTGACTCCTGATGTAGTCATCTATTTATTCCTTTTGTTAGGCCGGTAGCTTCTTCCTCCATCCATCATCCAAGCGATTCAGTGAGGAACGTGACCGGGAGAGGACAGAGAACTGGCTGTCTTGGAAGAGGGAGGAAATGAGCACTGCGTTTTCATCCAGCAGCCCTTTGGCGCTGGCTCCCAGGACTGCAGGAAGCTCTTTTTTACCTTCATAGACTTCATGGATCACAGCCTGATTTCCTCTAGGGCTCTCTGTGGCTCTCTCCTCTCGATGTGGGTGTTTGCAGTCCTGGCCGGCGTGTTGTTCTCCGCCTCTGTGTCAGGCTGCTGCTTTTGGACACCCGCTCGGTGCTGCTGCTCCCACCTCACTCTTGTTGCAGGCAGATCCTCTTGTGTGCAATGGGGAAATGTTTCCCTGTGTCCCGCTTTGATTCCCGCTGTGCTGTTCCAATGCTCCACACCCAACACACATGCACGCTTTGCCTTATTGCCTTTCTCTTCCCCTGCCCCAGATCTTCCTTAGCACTTGAAGCTGCCAACTTGTTTAATTGTTGGATTATGTTGACTTGAATAGGAAGGGCTGGGTGTGAGCTTCCATCTGCTTCTCGGTTGCAAAGGGAAACCTTAAGAGAAAATGAGGATCCTTCCAGCCCATGTTCCCAGTGCTAGCTGGGAAAGGTTGCGCAGGCCCTGAGAAATTCCCATTTTTAATCTCTCCATTCCCTCCCTCCCTTCTCTAGTAAAAAATTATGCTTTTGGAGAAAAAATAATACATTGCTGTACTCAGGCAGTTAATGTATGAATGCAAAACCTTTGAATAAGCAGTTAAAGCTTTTCAGCGCCACATTTTGCCCAACACCCTGTGCCTGCTCCTCCTACCGTACCTATCTCTGTGGGTCAGAATTCAGCCTTAGATGTGTTTATCTGCAGCGTTGAGCACTGGAGTATTGACCTCGTGCAGGGCCCCATGAAGGTGACCGGTCCCTCCCCGCTACGTTGCCACAAACTCCTCCGTAGTGGGGTGAAGAGCTGCAGAGCTTTGCTTTCCCCCTTTTCTGAATCGTAGACTGGTTTGGGTTGGGCAGGTCTTTAAAGCTCATCCAGTTCCAGTCGTGTCCAGCTTGGCCTTGAACACTGCCAGGGATGGGGCAGCCACAGCTTCTCTGGGAAAAGTCTGTGCCAGCGCCTCAGCACCCCTCACAGGGAAGAGCTTCTGCCTAAGAGCTCATCTCAGTCTCCCCTCTGGCAGGTTCAAGCCATTCCCCTTGGCCTGTCCCTACAGGCCCTTGTCCAAAGCCCCTCTCCAGGTTTCCTGGAGCCCCTTTAGGCACTGGAGCTGCTCTAAGGTGTCCCCTTCAGGAGCCTTCTCTTCTCCAGGCTGAATGAGCTCAGCTTTCTCAGCCTGTCTCATTTCAATGAGCGATGGATCACTTGCTTGCATAGCTGCATCTGCAGGGAGTTTCTGGTCACAGGACTATCTGAGCTTATATCTCTTGAGACACCCGCTTGGACTGGCAGCAGATACCAACAAGCAGGTAGCATCTCAACCCCCTGCTGATCTTATCTGGAACGTCCAGCTCTGCTTGCCGTGTTTTAGGGAGGTGGTTTCACATGGCGTGGGTTTTTCATGCCTGAACACGGAGCAAAATCTGGCTTTCATAATGGAAAGGGAATGGGCCCTGTCTCTCCTGCGTGAGGAACGTGCTCCCAATAAAAAGATAGCCGGAGGGAGGAACCTGAAGGTGGAAGCGAGGGTTCTGCTCTCAGCGAGTGCAGGAGGGGGAGGTTGTCTGCAACTCCTGGACAGCTATAGCAGCTTTGTGGTTGCAGATGCTGGCCGGTGTTTTTGGAGAGCTTTAGAAGGAATTGTAGTACTTGATGTTAGTTTCTGGCACACCAAGTAAGGAAAGCTCACTCTGCTGACTTGTTTGGCTAAGGGACTCGGGGCTTCTGCTGGAGTGCCTTTATTTTGATACGGTTTTTTCCCTAGGATTTTCAGAGCCCGATTTAGCCCCGTGCTTCAGTACATGCTTATTTTTAACCCTAATCCTGTCGTTGCCTGAACTCATCGTGCTTTGATTCCACCAACGTTCATGGGCTTGGGTGAGCACTTGGAATTTAGGCAGATGCTGGAATGCTTTGCTCACCATCAGCTGTGAAGTTCAGAAGACCTCATCTAGAGGGAGTCCCCAGCAATGGTGTGAGGGTGGTGGTGGATGGGGTGGTCCAGATGACCTGCTTGGTGGCCTCTTGCAGTCCTGCTGCAGGGTGGCACTTTGAACCAGTGGCAGCCCACATCCTGGTGATGACCAGGCTTTAGCATGTGCTTGGTGCTGCAAGAGGAGTAATACCTACAGCTGAATCTTCCCTTTGCTGGCAGTAATGCTGAAGCTAATTGTGCTCTCAGAGCCATATGTCAGCCGAGCTGTCAGTGCCCTTGTCAGGCTTCAGTAAGTCGTATGGTGCGGCTGCTGTGTTGGCAGGTAGATTGTCATCTAATCCTAGCATCTTCCCTGGGACAGACAGACAGGCTGACACCACTGAAGCCAAATACAGACCTACCCCTTCCCCTCCAGGACCACTTTAATCAGCTGCCTTTCTTGGGTCGAGGAGGAGTGTGAAGAAGTGGATTTTCCCTGCCTGTGGCAGGAGGTTGGAACTGGATGATCTTTAAGGTCCCTGCCAACCCAAAGCACTCTGTGATTGATTCTGTGATTTTCAGGTTTAGTTAGCAAGTTTTTGGCTTCCTGCCACTTTTCCTTGGCATTTATTTTTCTTGCACTGGGTGAGGGAGTAGAGGTGAGAATTCACTGCCTCCCCTTGCCCTTGGGTTCTCAATATTCTATAGAACATAGAATATTCTATATCAGAGAATATTCAATATTCTATTTCCCTGTTTTCTATAGGGAAAAACAAAACAAAACAGAAAACAACTAGAAACTTGCTTTTCGTTTTATATTCCTTCCTCCCTTTCCCCCCCCCCCCTTCCCCCGCCACCCGCTTTTTCCTCCTCCCTTCCCTGCCTGCCCCGGTCCTGTTGTCGCTCCCTCTCTCGTGCCCCCGGATGCCTGATGCCCTCAACCCCGCATCCCGCTCTCCCGCGGCTGTTGCCGGACTCCCCAAACGAGCCACCGACCCCCTTTCCCTCCCAGGCTGCAGCGGGGCCTCCGAACGCCCTCGGCGGGGCCGGTGCGGGCGGGGCCGGGGCCGCCCCCGAGAGGCGGTTCCCCGCCGCGGCTATAAGCGGCGGCGGGCGGCGGCAGTCGCTGCGGCAGCGGTGGCGCCGGGGCTGTGCTAGGTAAGAGCGGGGCGGTGCGTACCCATGTGTCCCCATCCCCGTGTGTCCCCATCCCCGCGCCGCGCAGGGGGCGGGATCCGAAGCTTCGCTCCCTCGGCCCCGGCTCTCGGCGGCGCCGCGGAGCCCCCTCGGCTCAGCCCGCCCGCTCTCGGGACCGCGGTGGGGGGAGCGTCCTGTTCTCGCACGCAGTCGGTGTCCCCGGGGCCGCGTTAGCGGGTGCCGCACCTCGCCAGCGGTGTGCGGGAGGGACGGAGACCGCGGAGGCGCTGCCGCGGGACGCTGCAGCGCACCGGCACCCGGTGCTGCTGGCTTTGTGCTCCTTTCCTGGTGCGATCCGGAGCTGTACGAGACACTTGTTTTCCTCGGTTTGGGTTTCTTTTCTTCAACTCAGAACTGCAGAAGAGAGTGTAAATGTGCCGGGTTCAGTCTTCAAAGCCACTTGAAGGCATGAGTGCTCTGCAGTGGCTAAATGTCCTGGAAGGACGCGCTGCCCGCCTTCCCATGTTGGAGAACCAGGCTGATCCTTTGGCGTGGGAAGGGTGAAGGTGACAACCTGACCAGCTATCCTGGCTTTTCCTGGTATAGCTCAATTTGCTTCTCCTCTCCCGAAGGGTAAAGCCCCGTTTGCCTGGAGGCAGGTCTGAGTGCAGACAGGACTGGGCTGCAAGATGCTCTTGGGGTGCTGAGAAGTTCCCAAAAGCGTCAAGGGCTTGAACGCTGCCACGCGGTGTCAGGCTGCCCTCCCAGGCAGGGATGCTTGTGCCGGTTTACTACTTCACAGCCCAGGGATGGGGAGGGTGCAGTCCTGCAGGCTGCATCGGCTCCAGGGACATCTCTGGGTGTCTGGAGCAGGAGTTCGGGTACATTGCCTACCCTTCATGCTGTAACTCCTGTGAACTAAGGGTCTGGCCACAGCACATGTGCCTGCCAGGTGAAGGGGTGATGGCCTGACAGGCGCTTTGCAGTGCAGTGGCCACAGAACGCAGCTCCAGCTGCCTTCCCAAGTGTTTAGGATGCTGTTGCTGTCTGCAGAGTGCGCTGAAGGTATTCTTTTAGGAGCACAGGACGGCTGTATGGAGTTGTTCTGGTGGGTTCTCCCCTCGCTCCCAGCTAATCTGGGTGGGAATCGGAGCTCGTGTTACAGCAGCTAATCCCAGACTATGGAGAGCCTGGCCTCTGAAGGCTGTAATCTGGGAATAGCGCCGTCCTGGCCAGCAGGGCTTTGAACCTGGGAGGCCATATCGAGTTCAGGGTTTTATTGCCGCTCTGGGGATGCGGAAGCGCTCAGGCATGCGGGCGGCCCATGCAGATGGATGCACGTGCGTGCAGCAGACCTGCGCTTGGAGTAGAGGCAGGCGGAGATTTGGGCTGAGCATCATGTTGTGCTCCGTAAAATCCCCAGAGTGAGCACCGGGGACGGTGATGCCCTCTCCTAGCTGCTGCTCTAGGCTGATGGTTGTGGTGTTACCAGTGTTGGTGTGAGCCTCAGCTTCAGGGGCTTGTTGCTGCCTCTTTGTTAGCACCGGTGATCTGACACCCTGCAGCCAGGTCTGAGTTTCTTCTCCATTAGGGGATGTGCTGGCAGCTTTATGGTGGGTGGTCACAGCTGTCCTTGAGGGTGGCTTAAGCTGAGGTGTTGAGATATGGAATGAGCTTACTCCCCTTGTTGGACCACGTGCCTTCCTAGAAGATGCCCAGCCCCACCTGTGCTGCTTCGGTGGGGTTTTATGGGGGTATCCTGGGGTTCCTGCTGCTCTGTTCACCTCACTGTCCATAGAGACCAGCAGGAGATGGTGGCCCATGCCACAGGGCTGGGATTTTTGTGGCTTTTGGGGAGTTTTCTCTAGTCGCTGTGTGGTTTTGAGATACAGGGACTTTGGGATCACACTGATTCTCCCCACACTTGAGAGGCCTTCGGAAGTGTTTGCACTGGGGACACAGCGGTAGTAGTGAGACCCCAGATGAGGTCTAGCAGGAGACCCATCTCTCTCTCCCCCCTGCAGCCCTGGGCTGAAGCAAACATCCTGGGGAGCTGTGCCTGGGCAGTACAGTCCCCGTGCCTGCACCAACTGGGTGCAGCTTGGGGGTGGCCTGTGTCTCTGCAGGGGGGGCAGCCCTTCCGCCCTGCATAGACATGGCTTAAATCACTCTCTGCTTTCCTGAAGGCAGGGGATCGTCTATCCCAGGACAGAAAGCTGCCACTGTCTGAGCTCCCTCTTCAGCCAGCGTTTCAGCAAAACCCATGCTTAATTGGGTTTGAATCTCAACTCCATCTTTCAGCAGGCCAGCTGGATGAAAGCCTGGAAGGCTGTATAGGTTTGAAGTGATAGGCTAGATCTCCTCACAGGGCTAATTTGGGCCCTGTTTGTGGAGAGATTTGATCTCTCCTAGATGCATGCAGAGCTCCCCTCATTGTTAGTGCCACCAGCTTCCTCTCTACTGGAACAATAGTGCTCTGAGTCCTTCCTAGTAATCTCCCCCCTTATCTCCCTTCTCTTCCATAGTCTGTATCTCTGGCAGGTGGGGAGGGTGGGAGGTTTGGGAAGAGACAATTATGCAGGTGGAGGAGTGAGAGGTGCTGTGTCAACCAGTGTCCCTTTTCTGGGGAGCAGGGACTAAAAGAGGATGCTCAGAGCTCTTCTCTCTGCGCTCCTGTAAGCCCTGCCAAGATGTCCTATGGTAGGGTCGAGGATGTTCAGAGATGTAGGTGGCTGTTATATGGCATGAGCCATGAGCTCATGCTGGCCTTGCCCCTAGGGCTGGGCCAGCATCAGGAGGTACCTGTCCCTGTTGGGGCTGCAGGCATGGAAGGACAAGGCAGCCACTGCTGAGGGTGCTAGAAGTGTCCACGGTGGGGACTCTGGGTGGGCTGGCTGACATACTGCTCTGGCTCAACTGAAGCCATGGGGAACGAGATAGGATCCATCCCTTGGAAACACACCTCTCCATCTTCATTTTGGCATGCTGGAGCCTATGAGTGTGGGGCTGAAGCATGGGGGTCGCAGGCCAAGGCAGCTGGCTGCTGCTGTGGGTGGTACTGTTGGTCCTGTGGGGTGGGAGGGTCCCAATGGGGAGCAGCATTTTTCCTCAGCCCCAAAAGCACAAGGGTTATTAGCAGCTTGGCTTTGGGTTTTACATAAGCCACGTGGGTCTGCTGGGGCCCTTCTTCTGCTGGTGGGGAAAGTGCTGAGGAGCACCTCACTGTGTCCGCTGCCTGCCGATAGAAGAAGGCGCTCCAGAGGCAGGAAAAGTAGATGTAGAAAAGCAGAAGGGTGGGGAGGAAGCAGTTGTTGTGGAGCCAGCTGTGATGGGGGAGTGCTCTGTAAATCAAAGCACTCTTCTAAAGAGAAAACTTAAGGCTGGTGGTCAAGTTCTGACTTCTTTCTTTCTTTTCTTCAAGCTACGTGATATCATTAGCGGCAGGGAATGCTGTGTAACAGAGAATCCAAGGGAAGGGGGAAGGATGGAGCAGGGTTTAAATTTAAAACTGGGCGAGGGTACAAAGCCCCTCAGTTCCCTATTTCTGCTTAATGCAGCTGGAGCTGGGCTTGACAAGATGCTGACCAGAGCTTGTGGTAAATGTTTTACGGTACCATGTATCAGCCAGATCAATTCTACTACGCTTGAGGGAGTGCAGATAAAATGGCTTAAAGATTCCCCTGCTGAAAGCGATAGTATCATCATTTATGCTAGAGAAGACAGATTTAGTTGCCTGACATTTATTTGGCCACGGTGTACTTTGCAGATTTCCCACCCGGGGATGATAGCCAACCTGAT
The DNA here is from genome assembly GCF_004027225.2 of Strigops habroptila. Taxonomy (NCBI): domain Eukaryota; kingdom Metazoa; phylum Chordata; class Aves; order Psittaciformes; family Psittacidae; genus Strigops; species Strigops habroptila. The sequence continues at coordinate 6,448,948 of NC_044281.2, forward strand.
GATGTCAGATGTGAGCTGCAAGCAGAAAAAAACCACACAAAAAGCTAGTGCTATTCCTCTTGTCGGCCAGAGGAGTTTTGCTGTGTCTGCTTTGGGTGTTTTATTCCATAGATCCCTTTAACGGAAAGGGCTTTAGAAGCGTAAGACTAAAATGCTGTGTCCTGCAGGTGCTGTGTGTTATGAAGATGGCAGCAGAAATACCTTTGTTAATTCAGGTGGTTTCACAGAATCCCAGGATGGTTTGTGTTGGAAGGGACCTCAAAGCTCATCCAGTTCCAACCCCTGCCATGGGCAGGGACACCTTCCACTAGAGCAGGTTGCTCCAAGCCCCTGCGTCCAACCTGGCCTTGAACACTGCCAGGGATGGGGCAGCCACAGCTTCTCTGGGAAAAGTCTGTGCCAGCGCCTCAGCACCCTCACAGGGAAGAGCTTCTGCCTAAGAGCTCATCTCAATCTCCCCTCTTTATCCTGTTTTACCTGTAGGTCGCTTGAACTCCGAACTGAGCAAACATGAGTGCACTTGATTTGACTTCCATCCTTGATTTTCTGGAAACAGCCAACTTGACGGAGATCAACTGGACGTGCAACAACGGCGACTGCATCACGGTCGATGCGACAACATGCCCTGGCACCCTCAACAAAAGTGCCCTGCTGTACACCCTGTCCTTCTTCTACATTTTCATCTTTGTCACAGGGCTGGTGGCCAACTCGGTTGTGGTGTGGGTCAACCTCCAAGCCAAAATAACTGGCTATGAAACCCACCTCTACATCTTCAATTTGGCTATCGCTGATCTGTGTGTCGTCATCACCCTTCCAGTGTGGGTTGTCTCCCTCATCCAGCATAACCAGTGGAACATGGGAGAAATCATGTGCAAGATAACTCACCTTATATTTTCCATCAACTTGTATGGCAGCATCTTCTTCCTGGCTTGCATGAGTGTGGACCGCTACCTCTCAGTTGTCTATTTCACCAATTCCAGCAATCGCAAGAAGAAGATAATCCGTCGCTGCATTTGCATCTTAGTGTGGCTTCTTGCCTTCTCCGTGTCTCTGCCAGACACCTATTATCTCAAGACAGTCTCTTCCAACAATGAAACCTATTGTCGTCCCGTCTATCCAGAGGAGAGCTTCAAAGAGTGGTTGATTGGCATGGAGCTCATTTCTGTCGTGCTGGGCTTCCTTATACCTTTTCCCATTATTGCCCTCTTTTATTTCCTCCTTGCGAAGACCATCTCCGCCTCCAGTGACCAAGAGAGGAAGAGCAACGGGAAGATCATTTTCTCTTACGTTGTCGTGTTTCTCGTCTGCTGGCTACCCTACCATGTAGCTGTCCTGCTTGACATCTTCTACAGCCTTCATTTCATACCTTTCAGTTGTCAGATGGAGAACTTCTTATATGCCACTCTTCACATCACTCAGTGTTTCTCTCTAGTTCATTGCTGCATCAACCCCATCCTCTACAGCTTCATTAACCGCAACTACAGATATGAGCTCATGAAAGCCTTTATTTTCAAGTACTCTGCCAAAACTGGTCTCACTAAACTTATCGATGCTTCCAGGGTGTCAGAAGCAGAATACTCTGCTCTTGAGCAAAATGCCAAATGACTGCAACCCCCTAAAGAGACCTCTTTGACTCTCTGACCTTTGTTTTTTGCGTGATGGTTTCTTGGTTTTGTGTGTGGTGTTTGTTTGTGTGGGTTTTTTTACCCAGCTTTCCCTGTACGTGTTATGAACGGGGCATGAATTCCAGCCTACAAAAGAGAAATAGCAAACTGTAATTTAAGAGTAGAATCAAGTGCAAGAATTGAAGTGGTACCAAAATTAAGCTTTTTCTCCTAGCCTGGTCTGGACTTCTCGACAATGCTATGCAAATGGAAGTGACTTTCTAGCAGGCAAAGCCATTGTGTACCATAGATAACATGCATTTTTCAGGATAAGCTTTTCCTTCCACATGTAGATTTCCTCTTGTCTCCTTGTATATGTTATATATATATATATATATATAGTGTGTTGTATTTAAAAGCTCGAGACTTTATTTTCTGGCTCTTGGTGTACCTTATACAATTGTATTTGAAAGTTAAATATATTTTTATCATGTATTTGAGGTGTATTGCTGATGAGTGTATCCAGAGTGCTGTAGTCTGAGTGTTAGATTGCCATTTGGTTTCACCTGTTGTAGGGAAGAGGATGCTGATGAATAGCAGAATGGAAATGATGCTCTTAGGTGCATCCTCCTTGGCTGACACACTTCACTGACCGTAGCTTTGTGGGGTGGTCATACCCACATGTCTGGAGCATGAAATATACATAGTGTAATATAGTTGCCATCATGTTAAAATTAACAATATTGTAAGAGTTGTTAACTCCTACGCCCATCCTTCACAAAGCTGTATCCTTATGCACAGAATGAATGCTCTGACTCCTGAGAGTTGTCTCTATTTGTAAGTTATTTTTGTAAAATAAAGATCTGGAAAAAACATGATCTGTGCCTACAGGTGGTTTGATTTGCTGGTTTTTTTGCCAAAACCCCCAAGCCACCTACTCTCCTTTGTTTGGTGCAGGAGCAAACAGGTCAGTCTGTGTTCTCCTCATGTTTGTTGACAGTGGGCAGAAACCCTTGATGGAGGAATGTGAGGCAGCACTGGTGCGTGCCGACAGGGGAAGGGGTGGGAGGAGCAGCTCTGCCGAATGCTGTGCCATTGGGGATGGTGATGGATTTATAAGGTGAAAGCTGTTGGGAGTGATGAAAGGCTGTGCTTGTAGCTCAGAGATAAACACATGGAAGGAAAATACACAAGTACACATATGGAGTGGGTATTTGGGCTAATCCATGTTCTGTGGTTTTTGCTTGTGATGGAATTTGGGGTTAGCTGTCCTGACAGCATTAAATCCCTTTTTATTTCTTCCTCTCTTCGTTTTAATCTGCATTGAATTTGCAGCACCATACTGTGGAAATGTGGGGCAAGACTCAGCTGCTGCAGAATGTACGAAGTCGATCTTTAAGCCACCAAACACTTGAATCGTGGTCATCCTCATCTCAGGACGAGGTAACTGATGTTAAATCAACGATGTCTGACAGCCATCACTGACTTGCTGATGTGTGTTTTGCAACTCCAATGCAGTGTTAACTGCTTTGCTGTGAAGGCTGTGCTTAAATTCCTGTTAAATCAAAGCATGCCCTTGTCCCTCTGAGATCCCAACAGCCAAACAGTTTTGTAATGACTGTATTTTGTTTCTTTCTCCATGCAGCATTTCTCACCTTGGAGGTGATGCTATAAGAAGAGATGTCTGGCAGCGCTGCAAAGTCTACTATCCTGTCCTTGTACTTGGTGCTTCTAAAAAGTCACTGGTCCATCACCAAATAGAGGAGCCTGTTGCAGAGACGGCTGCCAGCATAACTGTCACCAGGTGGCTGTGCTTATATTCCTGTTAAATCAAAGCATGCCCTTGTCCCTCTGAGATCCCAACAGCCAAACAGTTTTGTAATGACTGTATTTTGTTTCTTTCTCCATGCAGCATTTCTCACCTTGGAGGTGATGCTATAAGAAGAGATGTCTGGCAGCGCTGCAAAGTCTACTATCCTGTCCTTGTACTTGGTGCTTCTAAAAAGTCACTGGTCCATCACCAAATAGAGGAGCCTGTTGCAGAGACGGCTGCCAGCATAACTGTCACCAGGTAGCTGTGCTGTACTTGCCTTTTGTGCTGCTGCTTCGAGGAGAAGGGGATTTTGAGCTTCCTATAAGCCTCTCTTAAGGTACTGCTGAACTGCAAAGAAAGAAAAGTGCTCCCTCGTGCTGATAGTTAAAATTGGAGATGGTGTGTTAACACTGAGAAATGAATGTTCCTGATTTAGCTGGGCATTGCTTCCCATGCCCCAGCATCCATATATGTATCCTCACCAAAGGTGCTGAGTACGGCTCTGTATCCCACTCCCGTGTGCCTGCAGCGTGTTGCTCTGTTTGTAGCAGTATGTAATTATTTTGGTTCAGGTTCTGTCTAAGGCAGAGTGCTGTATTCACCCAATGCTGTATCTGGTTTGGAGGTTGGAGTTGGCAGAAGCAGCACTGGGGCTTTGGAAGGGTTGCATGAGGTTCTCTCTGGAATCCGGCACTACTTGTGTGGAGGTGAGTGGCCCCAAGGTGACTCTATGAGAAGGGTGGCAGTGGGCAGAGACCAGAGAAGTGGATTTGGACCCCTTGGAGTCTGATCTGAGGGAATTTATCAGCAGGTAACAGGAGAGTGAAAACACTCATCTTCAGGTAGATGTGACTGTGACTTACAGTGATTGATGTGGTGGCTGCTTTCACCTTGTTTGGCCAAATGTCCCAACCCTGGAGATGAAGGATCCCTGCTTCTTACTGCTGCAAGGCTGTGCCTTTGGGGCAGGACTGGTGGGCTGGCTGCCTGTGCCCAGGGATCTCCTTTGTTCCTCTGACAGCTACAGGTGTCTGTGGAGGGGGGGCAGGTCTTGCCTTCACAGGGAGGTCAAATGCACTGTGTTAAGATCAGTAAAAATCAAACATAATGCATGCTGGAGCAAGTCCTCATGCTTAACCCTTGGGCTTTACGGCTGAAAGCATCGCAGCGCTGTCAGACTGTGTGTAGCTCGGAGGCAGGCACTGAGCAAATACAAATACATCTGCTCGGGGAGAAAGGGTTTGATTTTATTTCTTATATATAGAAAGTGCAGTTCTGCTTTACTGTTTCTTAAACACAGAGTTCCTTTTATGAGCCATAAACGACGTTCAGGTGTAGCACAGTGATTTTAAATCAGTTCCTCTGGCAACCATCTACATAATGGATTGTAAGGAACGCCTAACTGGCCTGCTTCTCCTTAATTCATCATTTCAGTGCTGCTGACTTTAGATACTAGCCTTTCATGAGTTCACTGAGCATAAAAGCCATTTAAAGTTCCAAAGAAGCAAGAAACAACTCAGCTGTGAGCAATATTTAAGCACGTGGCGGTGGCTGTGCTGCCAAAGCCAGCTCTTAAACTGCTTCAGAGAGTTTTTTGATCAGAAGAGTTCGGCTGGTCCTTTTGACAAGTGGGGCTCAGCCCCTGTGATGAGGTGTGGGGCTGAGCAGAGCATGATGCAGTGGGATGGGGTTTGAGGGGAACTGACATGTACCGAGCCCAGGTATTGCTTTTAGCCTCCCCACTCCATAACAGTGTGTAGTAAAGAGCATCTGAGCCAGAGTCTGCTCTGATTTACAGTAAGATAATGCTGCTGATTTAAAGGGAGCTATTTGGGATTTACAGGGCTCTATACAAGTAGGATCAGGAATTTTAGCCATAATCCTGTGCAAATGTATGGGTGTGAGTGCGGACGTGCGCATCAGCATCACTAATGCAATGTAAGACCAATGTACAGCCATAACAGCAACAGAACAGATAATAACAGTGTGAGTTGCATTACAAGGTTATAACGTGATTCAAGCCAGGCTCACAAAGATCCTGTGATGGATAATCCAGCTGTAACCCTAAAGCATGTGCCTGACTCTTCTAACACCCACTGTCATGAGAAAAATCTGTCTCCTTCCATTTTGGTAGTCACTGTTTGAAAACAGGTTTTTTTTTTTTTCTCCCATGTAATTCTTGATCTATTTAGTTTCCTGGGCTTACGTGGAATACTTACAAGGTCTAAGCTAAAGCTCTACTCTGGAAATGTTATAACTTTGTAGTACCAAAGAGATAGCAACATCCCAGTGATGCTGGGAATCCAGAGAGACCACACAATCCTATGGCTAAAATAGTGAGTTAGGTGCTCTTCAGCACTGGCTTTAACCTGCCAGAGGGGAGATTGAGATGAGCGCTTAGGCAGAAGTTCTTCCCTGTGAGGGTGCTGAGGCGCTGGCACAACTTTTCCCAGAGAAGCTGTGGCTGCCCCATCCCTGGCAGTGTTCAAGGCCAGGTTGGACACAGGGGCTTGGAGCAACCTGCTCTAGTGGAAGGTGTCCCTGCCCGTGGCAGGGGTTGGAACTGGATGAGCTTCAAGATCCCTTCAACTCAAACCAGTCTGGGATCCTATGAAGTGCTGGGAAACCAACTAGACCCTCTGCACATGCCAGTGGGCCTGGCGCCAATGTGAGGCATGAAATAAGCGCAACTCGCAACAGGCCCAGTTCAGCAGAGGGTCTGGGCTGCTGCGCGTTGTAGCCTTCTTGACATCACCTGGTTCTAAGCCAGCTCTGATGATGGATGTTTTTGCCTCTCGCCTCTAGGTTGTGTTGGGGGGGGGAAACCAAGTCCCCATCATGTTTGCTGTCTGTACAGTGCTATTTCCAGACTAAAGAAAAAGAGTTAAATTACATTTTAACAGAACAATGCCGACAACAGCAAAGGTCGGGAAACTTTTAAGTAAGGTCACCCTATCGATTGCAGCAGTGAAAGGATAGACATCAAATGCTTTGCCATGAAAGGCTGAAAAGAAGTAAATTCGGCATGATATATTGAAACCCAAGTCTCTTTCATATGTTGCAGAGCCTCTGACATAGCGGGTTTACTGTTCAAGCTGAGATGGGTTGCCTTGCCAACATACATTCTGAGTTACCCAAGCAGATTTAATGTTTTTGCAGTAGTGACTTTTCCCTTTTTTTTTGCGGAGGGGGAATGGACACTTTTCTTTTTCTTTGCATAAAATTGTTGCAGAAGGTTTCAAACCTACCGAGGAAATGACCTTAATCCATTTAGTTCCACCCATGAGTATGAAAACTCTCATCTGTTTCTTGCTTTCTCTGAGCATTGTGTCGCTCGCATTGAGCAGAGTGACCCAGTCACAGCTTGATGGAAAAGTGCATTTTGTTTGTTGTTGGTTTGTTGTGGGTTTCTTAACCCACTCCAGTGGCAGCTACGTTTTGTGCAGGGGGATTGACGTGACTGACAAGGGTTTGAGTTTCTAAGCTCTAGGGTCTCAAAAATGCATGAAAAGCGAATGACACATGCAGAAAAATGTAAATCTTTGGAAAACAAGCAGTAAAAAATACCAGTTATGCAGAAGCCTGACAGACGCTGCATTCATTCCCCTCCTCCCCCTCCTTCTTCTTCCTCTTTTTAATAAGTCAGTGTTTCTGGGCCACCTACAGGCACATTTATGGCTTCTGCAGCAGGGAATTAGGATGCACAATAAGCCAAAGTCACGGTCGTCGTGCATCAGGGTGGGTCTGTCTGCATATCATAGAATCATAGAACCACAGACTGGTTTGTGTTGAAGGGACCTTAAAGCTCATCCAGTTCCAACCCCCTGCCATGGGCAGGGACACCTTCCACTAGAGCAGGTTGCTCCAAGCCCCTGTGTCCAACCTGGCCTTGAACACTGCCAGGGATGGGGCAGTCACAGCTTCTCTGGTAATAGATCTGAGACTGCACCACCTGAACGTAGAACATGGCCTCACGAAGCAGCCATGAGCCCTCTGCAGCACGGCCATGCTCCTTCCTGGCTCTCTTTTTCTTCATGGCCTCACTCTGAAACCAAGGCAGCACGAAAGGTATGGGAATCCTGTGTTGTGTGGAGGGTGCTGAGGTCCGGAGCTCTTGTCTCCAACCCAGCTAACTGGTTCCAATGGCTGGCTTGGGTTTCAGGGCTGCTTGGGTGGGAGGCGGGTGGCAGCTCTGTAAAGGAGAGGGGATGGAGAGTGTTTTTCTTCTCATTTCCCGTCCCGCCTGGGCTGGTGAATGCGGTGCTGATGGTTGGGGGGCTCAGAGGGGTGAGGGAGGCAGTCAGTTGGAAACGCTGATTCTGCAAGCCTCTGAGAGCCACCAGCCACTGCTTCCTCTTGGTTCAGCTCGACCGGTTCATCATGGGCCCGAGGTGGCTGCTTTAATGGAGGAGGATCTGTGCCTTTCCTTTGCAGTGAATCAACACAAAGCTGGGGTGTGCTGGATTCCCCCTTTCAGGAGAGAATAGCCGTCATTGTAAGTTTGGAGAATAAAACAGCAGAGAGAAAGAGAGGGAAGCTCTTCCCCACGCACGCTCCAGCTCTCTTGGCTGAGAGGCAGCTTTGCCCTGCACGTCCCGGCCGCGTTTGATTTTGGCATTGCTTGAGGCTTACTAAACCTCGCCTGAGAGCTGTGTCTGCCTGTGGAGGTGAGCGCAAGCCATTGTGTGTTCAACCTAATTATGGGATGAGAGTGATGGAGCCAGGGAGATCCCTGGGAAAGGGTGAAAAGTGGGGGTTCAGTGGGAGAAGCACTGTTGGCTACAATGAGATGTTTTCTGGGCACCACCTTGTCTCTCTCTGTCAGCCTCATCACTCCTTTGCACTGGGTGATCTCCTGCTTCTGTATTCCAGGTTGAGAACTCTCTGACAGGTGAACATCCTGAGTGTCTGAGAGGGGTGACTGCTTGGCTCAGCCCCTGGAAGTCTGGATGCAAACCTGAAGCACATCCAGACTGCTCCAGGGAGCAGGTTTCACACTTGGAAAGCTTTGTGAGGTTTCCAGCCATCGCTGCTTCCAGTCAGGTTGGAATCCACAAGTGAAAATGCCTGTGAAAATGATTAATAAAGAACAAAAACCAGACCCCAGACAGGCCCAGGTCTGCGACTCCTCTGAAATGGTGTGCTGGCAGAAGTCTCACACAGTACTCGGGGAGATTTGCTCTTGTAAAGCTGAAAACCCCATTCTTCAAACTGGATTCAACCCTGGGTGCTGTTTTTATAAGGGTTAAGAGCATCTCCAGTAATAAATGTCCAGTGTCCATCAGCATCAGGGAGTTCTTTTCCTCTAGGTGGCTGGAAGGTCTTGACCAGGTAGTTCCGTGGAAGTAAATGGGATTTACTTGCATGGGTGCGTAAGTGTTTCTGTACATGTAGCCTTCTTCCCACGGTTTGCCATTGCTCTTGATGGTAACCTCTTTTATCTTATGTCAGTGAGAAAGTCCCAGATGCTTCTTGGCCTGGATTTCTTCATACGAGACTTCTTGGTAGATCTCTGCTCTGCAAGACCAGCAGCTTGTTGCCTGTGGTGTGTGTTGGACCTGGGAAGTGTCTGGGGGAAGGGAAGGCTGTTTCGCATTTGAGCTGCCTGCATTGCATGTCAGGAAAGCATATGCACGCAAAGACGCCTTTGGAGATGGTTTAGCCCCAAAGGTGAGTTGTTGTCACGCAGAGTATAAAAGGAAACAAATGCTTGGGGTTATGAATCAAGGTTTGGTGATGATTTACCATTGGCTGGAAAGCAGTTCTGGCTTGGTGGGTGTTTCTGTTTGGCCGTGCATCTTCTGATCTGCTTCCATGTGTTGAATGTTATTCCAGTGCATAATGGGACGTCCCGTACGTCAGTGACTCATCATCTGTGTCAAGGGATGCCCACTTCCAGGTTACGGGTGGCGCTTCTGTTCTTATGGCTGATAAACAGCTGATTTCAGCCAGGGCAAGAAATTTTGGCCTGGCTGAAGCTGACGGGGTGTTACTGACAAAGAGGAGCTGATCCCTGCTCAGCCCCCAGCACAAGAGGGATGTGGATCTGCTGGAGCGAGTCCAGAGGAGACCACAGAGCTGCTGCGAGGGCTGGAGCAGCTCTGCTCTGGAGCCAGGCTGAGAGAGCTGGGCTGGGGCAGCCTGGAGAAGAGAAGGCTCCTGAAGGGGAGACCTTAGAGCAGCTCCAGTGCCTAAAGGGGCTCCAGGAAACCTGGAGAGGGGCTTTGGACAAGGGACTGTAGGGACAGGCCAAGGGGAATGGCTTGAACCTGCCAGAGGGGAGATTGAGATGAGCTCTGGGGCAGAAGCTCTTCCCTGTGAGGGTGCTGAGGCGCTGGCACAGGGTGCCCAGAGAAGCTGTGGCTGCCCCATCCCTGGCAGTGCTCAAGGCCAGGTTGGACACAGGGGCTTGGAGCAACCTGCTCTAGTGGAAGGTGTCCCTGCCTGTGGCAGGGGGTTGGAACTGGATGACCTTTAAGGTCCCTTCTGACTGAGACCAGTCTGTGATGATTCTATGATGATGATGACTTGTATGATCAGACCCTGGCGTCTTCAGGGGGTTCCCTGTGACCTTTTGTAATCTTCAGCTGTTCAGAAAAATGGGGCATCTGACACAGGTACAGTAGCTCTCCTGAGGCTTGTTGTGTGGCTTGCATAATGAAGTCTCAGTCTGATGTACTAGGGTAGCAGCAGTCATTAATAAAGAAGAATTGTATGGTCATCGATAAAATAGGCTGCTAGCACTTACTGAATTTGGCTTTTTTATACTCTTTGTACCATAAATATATATATAATATTGTATTATATATATAATGTATTTTATATATATATTATGTATATATACTATTGTATTATAAACAATATATATAGCATATATATATGCTATACTATATACTAATATCGAGCCAGTCCTGGGAGTGGAGAACATGGCAACATACAGCACCAGAAATACTACTTGGGCTCTCACCTTCCCCCCTTCCAGTGATGGCTGAAGTTACATGTTAGAGCAGACAGCATGGGAGACGGGTTCAAAACAAGACTCTGAGGTAACCCATCATCCCAGGAGAAGGTGGCTGGAGACAACTGATGGGGGGAGAGCAAAGCTCTTGACTGTTTCCAGGACCTGTGATTCATAGGTAAGGAGAGTTTTTTGCCCTTTGCTGCTTTATGATATAAGTTAAGGCTCCATCTTAACCAGAAACATGCTTGTTTCTGGTTTTTCAATCAGCTGAGGTCTTGCTCAAGCTTTTTCATAGCGCACAGCCTCTCTGTTTGGTTGCTCTTATTCGTTTGCCAGGGGTGAAGATGAGAGTTGGTTTGGGAGAACCCAGGAGCCCACGTTCAATGGGTTTTGCACTTTGCACCATTTTTAGCTGTAGATGAATCTGCTTGGTAACCAGCACTCTATTTGTCAATAGATGGAACTTCTCTGAGGTGTTTTTCTGGGTTGGTTTAGGCTGTACCCTTCCTCTGCCTTGTGTGTTCTTCACTCCTCCTGCAGACCTTGGGCTTATTTGTGCCATGCGTTTCCATGGGTCCCAGGGGCCTTATCTCTGCCTTGCAGCCAGGAGCAGGACACTGTCCTATCTCTGGTGCTGCAGGCCCAGCTCTGCATGAGCTGGCACCTGAAATCCCAACAGCAGGGCTGGTAGTGAGCGCCAAGTTCTCCACTCATCCATTCCCTTCCCCTTGCAGATCCCTGCCTGTTGGGAGTCATTTCTCTGGGCCCCTTCACAACCATGTGCAAGTGCTGGCGCTTTGTAAAAGCTATTCTGTAGTTGTACCACCGCAGGAACAAGAGCAATGTGTGTTTCAAGCCAGCTCCCTCCCTTATGCACTGATGGTCTTGCTGCCTGCAGCGCTCCCACAACAAGGTGAGGTTCATAGGAAGTAATATCTCCTGTTAGATTAGCTGATAGATTTGGGAAAAACCAGACAGGCCATTCTTCAGGCTGAAAGCATATCTGCTGTTCCCCAGGTGATTCAGTGCTGGCCTTTGCAATGGTATCAGTGTATCATGCAGAGCCAGATGATAAAAGACATGCATCATGGTCCCCACACTATCAAGCACTCTGAGATGTTGCAAGAGTTATATCCCTGTTATTGGCAGCAGCGTGTGCTCTGGTAGAGTCCAAATCTGATGTGCCTCTGTCTGAAAGTCCCTTGGTAGATTATCTCTGCTCAGATAGGGGCTTCCCATCCATTCTCCATGAATCAGTTGCTTACAAAGATGGAGGGTCTCTTCTCTTCGTAGAAAGCATCCGTGCAAGTGCATTCCCCAGGCAATTCCCCTTCCAATCCCCATCTGACAGACTGAGACTCCTCTGAGGTAATACCACAGCTATTTGAAGTCTCTTCTGTTCTGTAGTGCAATCCACTTACTTCCCCCTCTTCTCCCACCCTGCAACAGCAGCCTGTTGTTTCTGTGCAAGTCTAATATGAGTTAGTAATATATCATGGGGTAAAATGATAGGTATTTCTCTAGTGCCAGACATTTGGCAGCATCTGGTTAGCTCGAGGAGTACCCAGCATGGAGAAATCAGCTTTAAAAACCTTGTGATTTCTTTGTTTTTAACTGGTTCTATTTATTTATGTATTTATTGTGTGCTTTCACCTCCTGGGGCATCTCCCCAGCTGCCTGTGGAAGAGGGATTGTCAGTGAAAGCCCAGCCCAGAGGATGCTGGACAGACAAGAAAGTAGTGGAAATGCTCTGAATTCAGTTTTATACCTCATTTGCTAGGGATTGCCTTTAAAAGCTGATTCTTCAGCTAAAATGGGTTTCCTTTTACTCTCTTGGCAAAGGAAACGTTTTGCACAGGGCTTTTGTCAGAGCATCTGTTCATGTAGAAACTGGGGTTTTTTTAAGCTATGCTTTGCAAGTGTATAGTAGAGCAGTGCTTATGTAGTAACTCCTTGCTCCTCCTTATGATAGGGTGCCCTTCTCAGTTGCACATGCTTTTGCCTGTTTGGATTGGAGTTTTCCAGCCGAGGTGTCTGCCTTGGACTGTGTTCTCCTGGAGAAACACCAGCTCAGAGTGAAACACTCACTTCTGAGAATGAGGCTGTGGAAACCCGAGTAGTTTGGTCCATGTTGAAGCAAACCTGGCTCTCTCTGGTGGAAAAGGCAAAGGGAAAATAAAAAAAGAAGACATATTAAAGCTTTTCAGTTAATTCCATGAATATAGCTATGCAGGAACCTCGGTTTATCTTACCAATGGGACTTGCAGCTTAGGAAGGAAAGGATGGTTCCTCTGTCTGTTCCCCCTTTCCCATCAGTGTTTGCAGGTGAGATCAGCTCTGTCAGCATCCTCCTTTTGGGTTCATTTTCTGTGGTTCTGCAGAGGGTCAATATTGTAGAGTGTGTCAAACTGTTCATTAGAGACTGCACTTCGAACTGCAGTGATCCTGCAGCACACATGCATCCTTGCATGCAGAATGACCAGGAATCAGTCAAATGCAAGGTCAGAGATGATCAGGGGGGAGTCACGCTGTATTTCCAGGTCTGCTGTATTTGGCCAGAGCTGAGCCCAAGCTTTGCCCAGCAGGAAGCCTGTCTCTGGATTACAGGTGAGCAGCCTGGCAGAACACAGCCAGGCTTCTCTCCTTTTGCATTCAGAGACGCTAAAGGGGCTGTGGGCATAGCCTCTTGAGAAGCCATGTTCCCTGGCACCCTGCGAGTGGGTGCAGGCTGGAACCCTGGAGCAGGTTTCCAGCCTCCGATGGCAGTGACAGGGTGGGCCAACAGCCTGGGGTGCAGGGAGCTGCTATCCCCAGAAGATGATAATGGCGTTTTTCTCTCTGGGGTAGCCCTGGAAGTGAAGATACTCAAAGCTAAAGTAAAACCCATGTTTACATGAGCGAGAGCCCTGCGCTGTTGTTGGCTGATGGGCAGTTAACTCTCCCAACAGGTTGTCTGCCTGTACATGATAAGATAGGAGGGGTGAGCAGGGTCCTACTGACAGTTTCTGGATGCAGCATGTCCCGGGGATTTACACTGGGGAGCAATGCAAGGGGACATCTCCCTGCAACAGTCTTTATGTTCCGTTCACAACCAATTTGCTTTCAACAAAGCCATGTGTAATCTGCATGAGAAAAGCTTGCAGAGGGACAGGGGCTCCTAAATCCAATTCCATACTGAACGTGTGCACAGGGTAACTGGGTGGGCTCGGAAAAGCCTTCTTGGCCGCAGCCCGGCTTCCAGGGGGAGCGTGAGAGGCAGTTGACTCCCAAAGCAGGTTTGGTAGCTGAGGGCTGGAAACTGGATGGATTAGCAGGTCCTGCAAGCCTGGCTCATCGGGCAAAATGTGTCTGAGCTGATTTCTGCAGGGCTCAATCTCAGAATTGATGTATCTTGAGGCAAAGAGTGGCCAAAACCTGCAAAACACCTCAAAGACATTAATCATCCAAAGCAAAAATGAGCTTCTGCATGCTGCCCTCCTGGGACAGAGGCAGGAGAGGTGTTTTGGTGATGCAGAGGATGCTGGGCCAAGGAGGAAATGCCTGAGGTTTGTAGAGGCACTGTAGAATCATAGAATCATTGAATAGTTTGGGTTGGAACGGACCTCAAGATCATCTAGTTCCAACTCCCTGCCGTGGGCAGGGGAGCCTCACGCTAGACCATGTCGCCCAAGGGTCTGCCCAACCTGGCCATGAAAAAGGCCACTGTTGTTAAGACTGTAGCTACACTGTAGTAAGAGATGTTTTGAGCAGTGTTGTGCTGTGCACGTAGCACCTGAGCCATGCATTTAAACTGGGATGTGTGCACGCCCTTGCCAGCCAGGAGAATGCTGACATCTTTCTGTGTCCTGTGCTTTGCTTTGGTGGGATGAGTTTGTGTGCTGAGCTGCCCGCAGTGCCTCATCGGGTGGGGGGACTGAGTTAGTGTTAGGGATGGTCACAGAGGGGGCTAAGCTGGGGAGGTCTGAGGGTGTGGATAGGAGATGGACAGAGGACTCGGGCTCTGGCCGCTCCCCCCAGCTTTAGCTATTCTATCGCTTTCCATCACAGCACCGGCTGGGTGCTGATGTGGGCAGGAGAGGTTGGTACCCAGCTGCCATTGCCCTTAGCAGCATCCTCTCCTGCCCTAGGCTTGTGCCCTTCTAACCTGAGTTTGGTGTTGCAGCAGAGTAAAAGGAAGGTGTTCTGCTGGGGTTACTTTACTTCTGTTTGAGCAGACCCTTCCAAGTTCTCTCATCTCTCAATTAATCCATCCTCTGCTCCTTTCCAGTCCTGCTGGAAAACTTTTATGTGCAAGGGCGTTGCTCAGCAGAGTATTTAGCCCAAGTAGATTAGAGAAAGGCAGGAAGAGCTTCTGATTGTGCCCTATCTGTAGCATAGGTGTTAAAGATGTATTCGTGAGCCAGTCAAAGAAGAATGCTGAGGAAATCCTGTTTGGGTTAATCTTGTTTAATTTTATAATAAAAACCAGATGGCTGGCCATCTGTGCTTCTTGCAATCAAATATCTCACAATTAACAGTAATTTACTTGCCCTGAGACTTCCATAATCTTCATGTGCTTTTTTTCCCCCCACTTCAACCTGAGTATGTGTGGTCCCTTCCTATAGAGTGGTGCTGTGAGACTAAGCCTAGCCCTGGAGCTGACTGTCATGATGGAGAGTGGTGCAGGGCTCCTGGGAGGCATCTGCTTTCCTGCCAGAGCTTCCACTTACACCCCAAAAACAGAGGTTTCTGCTTTCCTGGCCCTGTAGGGCCCACATTCAGGGTAAGCTAAGAGAATGACTGTCCATACCTATGTATGCATCACTGCAGACATAAAAGACAGCACTTAAGGGGAATATACAGATTAGATAGACGTTTTCCACCAGGCTATGGGATTTCTTCAGAGCTCAAAATGATTATAGCTAAAGAGGGTTTCTCCAGCAGTTTAAGTTACTGAATGTAATTAAACAAGATGTAGGCGATCCTCTGCGCTAGGAAAGCTTCCTGAGGGAATTAGCAGCAAAATGGGATGCAGAATAGAACCCATGGAGTAAATACACCGTTCTTCTGTGCAGTGTTTCCCCTAGGAGGTTTAGAGACCCCCAGGATTCATCCCGCATAAGCTTTTCAGTGGTAATGCCAGGTGTGATGGGCAATTACCAGCTGCAGAACCAGACACTGCATAGCCAGCTCGTCTTGGTTGATCCCAAGGATGAATTTGGACCTTTGTGACTTGTGGCTTATTTCTGATAACACAAATGAATTTGCAGACAGGAAGCAGACGTACCCTGCTGCTTTTTGGGGTGATGGGAGTCACATCTGTTTGCCATATCTTGTTCAGCCTGTTCTAGTGGAAGGTGTCCCTGCCCGTGGCAGGGGGTTGGAACTGGATGAGCTTTAAGGTCCCTTCCAAGACAAACCAGTCTGGGATTCATTCTATGGTTCTATGCTTTTTAGATGGTGCTGCTGAAAATGATATTTCTTCTTCTTCTGAAACACTGGTCTGATGGTTCAGTTTCATTATTTCCAGAGGTGACATTGGCAGTGGAGACTGGCCTCTTCCATAGCTTCCGTCATCTTTTGAATATGTCCTTCCCCTACCACCTCTGTAGCTTAATAGCATCAATTGTGCACATGAATAAATGAATTCCAGATGAGAGACCTGCATGCCAGTAAGTAAGAGATCTCGCAGGCATTCCTATGTGATTGCTGGCTGTTTACTCTCCTAATACTTTTTTGCTAGTAGATGAAGAAAAATACTTGGGCTGCTTCTCTCCTCCTCCTCCTCTAAATCACTGGCTTTGCACAAACTCATTGTGCTGGTGCTGCCTTCATCAGGGAATCAGGTCATGGGGCTGAAAGATCTATTCAGATACCAGGGTATGTTCGGCTGCTGCTAAACTCCATCCTCCAGGTTGTTTATTTAAATAGAGAGGAGCCTTCTGAAGGGCATGAGCTCATTTTAACAGGGCTCCCAGAGGGGATGTCAGGCAATGGTGGGATCTGCAGGGCTCGCAGGTCTAGGGTTTCACGCTGCCCCAGCCCTCAGATGCGGCTTGGGTCTGACATCCATCCAGAGCAGCTCACAGCCAGCCTAGATAACGGCGGTTAGAGAAACAAAGTGGTTACTAAATGAATGCACAGGTCAGTAACATGGTTGTTGTTATTAGAGCAGTGATAAAATGCTGTGTAGGATGATCCGGGACCTGCGTGCATGAGCATTTCTATGCAAGTGCTGCTCAGCTCAGCACAGAGCACATCTTGGAACCTCTCCACCCTGTTTCCCCTTTTTCTCCTTCCCTCTTTCCTGGTGGGACCAGGGCAGACTCTTTTCTCCTTCAATGCTGCTTTTGTCTGCCTAGTGCAGCCTGTGTCTGTGGTATCCCTGTCAGAAGAAGGATAAAAATGCATGATCCAGTGATTAGACCTACGTCTGGCAGGTAACCCTACAGAGAGTACTTTCTTTCTTCCTGAGGTACACGCCACTTTGGGATGTCACTAAGCATGCAGTTACAAGCTTTGCTCCAAACTTTGCTCCAGTTTAGGTTTTCCCACCCTCCTGGTTATTTATGTGGAGTGAATGGAGGCCCTGGGGCTTTCTGGGTGGGATTTCTCCCACCTGAAGGTCCCCCATCCTTGTTCCTCTACAAGCCCATACTGCTGGTGGAGCCTGGCTCCATCTGCTCGGGGTGCATGCTGCCCAAGGGGTGCGGAGTGTGAGGTTTGCTCAAGCCTGCTCTTCACCCTGCCCTTTGGATGCCTGGGGGCTCATCACCCCATTGCTGCTACTCACATTGCTGGGGAGAAAGCCTGACTGCCCAGCAGACCCCTGATGCAGCAATGGGGGGTCTGTGCTATCCCTGCCAGGCAGAGGAAAGTCAAGAGGCACTGGGGACAAATAAAGGATGATGAATCAGCCATGCCAGGAAGTGAACCTTGTTCTGTAGGAGAGCTGGAGCTTGCCAGCACAATAGCTAGATTACAAAGCCATTTCCTTCAATTACCTTCTCTGTCAAATCCCCATGTCGTCTGGCACTAGGAAAACTTGGATCCAAATTCATTGTGAATTGGGGCGATGACACCAGAGATCTCTAAATTAATATCCTGCCAAGAGGAATGGAGCTTGTTTTTTCCAGTCATGTCAGTTCTGATTCCTTGGCTTGTCAGGGAAAACTTTGGCTTGTCAGCTGGTTTCAAGGGCACGGGGTAGGGAAATCATAGGTTGTTCAGCCCAGCACATGGAGCTTGCAGGGAGCTTTCTGCATAGGGACCAAAAAGGCATTGTGGACCCTTCTTGGCACCTGACAAAGCGCAAAGGGGGAGCCCAGACCAGTGCACAGGTTGTACACAGCAGAGTGGACTGGGATGAAGCCTCTTTGTGGCTTCCTAATAGAAAGTCATTGGCTATTCTGGGTGCAATTAAAGACCAGTGCCAGTGTGTTTGCTCCACAGCAATTGGATTAGATGTATTCAACTGAATGTCAAAGGACTCCTTTGCACTGCAAAACACATGGACCTTAAAGTTTCCAGGAAAGGAGCAGCATGTGGCCAGGTACTATGGCAGCTAATTGGGGTCTGGTGGCCGTGTTACCCCAAATCTTTTTACAGGCTGGGATGACTCTGTGTCAGAGGTCTCCACATGGCGATGGGAACGATGCAGACCCAGAAGGTAAGCTGCGGTGTGGTAGGGGGGAATTGGGACGCTCTGTGTGTCCTTGTTGTGTGCAGACAGACTGGGACAGTCTTTAGAAAGCAGGGTGCAGGTCACAGAATCATAGCATCACAGGCTGGTTTGTGTTGGAAGGGACCTTAAAGCTCCTCCAATTCCAACCCCCTGCCACAGGCAGGGACACCTTCCACTAGAGCAGGTTGCAGGGCAGGAGCAGATTTGGGATGCTGGTGTGCTGGCATCCCCATGCTGAGATGAGGCAGAGCCAGGGATGCTAATCACAGACCTTGGTTGCTGGCTGTGCTGCTGTGAGGGGCTGGAGCGAGTGGCAGGGGAGAAAAACTCCAGCTTGAGCAATGTGTGAAGGCCCTTTTGGGGTGGTGACGCTGGTTACCATGTGGGTGATGGTTTAGGTCCCTCCTGTCCGCGATTCTTTGTGGGTGAAGGAGCCTTGTGGGGCACACAGGAGCTGAGCCCCCCCAGCCAGCACCACTGGGGATACATGGCTCCTTTGTCAGGGCATCAAAATTTGGCAGTGGGCACCCAGCCAGCGGGACACATCACTGCACAGGCATTGCCAGTGCCAGCATTCCCATTCCCAGCCTTTGGGAAAGGGGCACCTGCTTCCCACAGGCATCCCTGCTGCCAGCTACAGCTGCCAGTGCAGGGACTGTCCCTATGCCCGGTGCCATGTCCTTCTCCCAGCCCCTTGAAGCTGCAGGCAAAGAGTCTCTGTGCATGCACCATCTCAGGGCACACAGCACTATCGGTGCCAGCTGCCAGCTGGGAAAGGGGAGGCTGCTGTGTTCCAGCAGGGAATTCCAGAGGTTCCTAGACTTGTCCCTTATAAAGCCATCTGCCTGCCCCAGGTACAGAGCTGGTACACAGTACACAGGTACACAGCCATGGCAGAACTGGGAAGATGCTGCAATGGGCAACATCCCTCTTTCCTCAATGTTAAACCCACCTGCTGCCTGTGGCTGCCGGCACTGCTGAGCTCCTTATGAAAGGATGAGAGGCTGGGCAGGCTTGTGCTCTCCGGGTGAGCTGCAGAGGTGCTGGCACCCCATTTATCACCCCACGCAACCCCAGCAGCCGCAGCTCCTTGTCTCTCCTCTCAGCACTGGCATGGTCCCTGTTCAAGGCTGGAGCAGAAGCAATTGGTCTCTGTGTCATCTCTGCAGCCTCTTCCCAGCTGGTGGGTCCTGCTCTGCCTGGTGCCTGCCTTGCTGTGCCTGGGTGCTGGGGGGTTGGATGCTGTGCTGGGAAATGCTGCTCATGGCTCCTGGGGGCTTTTCCAACCATGCCTTTATGAGTTCAAACAGACATGGTTTCTGACAACCTCAGCTTTGAGGCAGGCTCGCTTTTTACATTGCTTTGGTGGAAATCCGCACTTCAGTGGATGTGTGGAAAAATGGTGTTTTCCAAGTGAAAATGAAATGAAAACCAGCCTGCCCCCTCCCTCCCTCCCTTCCTCCCCCAGTGAAATGTTATTTGGAAAGTGGGGCCTCTGGTTTGAAGTATTGGGAGCACAGAGACATCTTTCTCTTTTCTCCCTCCACTTCGCTGCTCCTTCCTTTGCTTCCATTTCCCTTATTTTCATTATGTCTCAAGTCCATTCCCAGCCGTCTCACACATCCCTCGCTCCTCTCGTCCCCTGTAGGGTGTAGGGTGTCACGAGAGGTCTGTTGAAGGGTTTAATGCGTTAAGTCCCTATTTTTCCATTTCTTTTTTTGCTGTCTCGGAACTGAAGCTCTCTATAGAAACTTTGTACTTCTTACTTGAATTAGGCTTTATAATTTGTGCCCACTTCCCTGGGGCTGTGCCTGTGAGCTGAGGTCCTGCCTGTGCGTAGGAAGGAAAGCAGATGGCTTCCCAGGAGCTGCTGGTTTAATTGTGGCTGGGGAGCCTGTTTGAATTGGCAGCTTGCTTAAAATCCCTGTGTCCTGCTGCACATCCTGGCCTCCCTGTTTGCGGAGGTGATGCTGTGCTGCAGTCCCATGCCTGCAGGTTGGATTTAACGCTGAGGATTGGGCAGTGCTGCATAAGCTTGTGTGTGTCAGCTTGGATGTGGTGTCCTGAGCATCACATATGAGGAACATGAATGGCTGTGCAGAGGAGCTGTGGCTGCCCCATCCCTGGCAGTGTTCAAGGGCAGGTTGGACACAGGGGCTTGGAGCAGCCTGCTCTAGTGGAAGGTGTCCCTGCCTGTGGCAGGGGGTTGGAACTGGATGAGCTTTAAAGTCTCTTCAACCCAGACTAGTCTGGCATTCTATGAAACCCTTCTTATTCAGAGGCTGCCCCCTTCACTGAGGTAAGTCTGCATATGGAATAGGTGCCTCACTCTTCTTCCAGCTCACCCCTTTGTGTCCATGCAAAAGGAACAGGCAAGACCCACAAGGAGGAATGCTGAGGGGTGATGGAGGCTGTGGTGGATGCTGCAGTGCTGGTGCTTTCGCAGCCATGTGAAGGGCACGCTGGGTGCTGGCTGCATGTCACGGAGCTGGCTGGTGGGGCTGAGACCAAAGGGATGCTGCAGGGAGCGGGGAGGAGGGACCCGGTGCTGTGGATCAGTGGCCATGAGACACTGTGTCTGTGCATTGTACGAGGAGCTGCTCACGTGGGTTCAGTCGAGCCAAAATATTCTTTCAGAGAGAGAAGGGACCAGATGTCTTATTATTGCTGCTGACAATGCTGCCTCCGAGCGCAGCGATCCATCAGGGGCTCGGCACAGACAAGTCCCTGACACGTTTTTACAGCAAGGCCAGGTTCTCACCACTTGTGTGCATTCGTACCCCCTGACAGATAGCTGTTTGACTTCGGTTTTGTTCAAAGTCGTGGTGGTGTCAAGCATAGGGCTCCTATTCAAGTGCCCACCAATGGTGGTCCACAACTCACTGTTTCCTCTTCTTTCATCGCTTTGTTTCCCTGTGACAGTCACTTGGGAACTTTTTCCTTTTTTATCTCACAGGGGTTTTGAAAGCCAGTTTTAAAGGATTTATTCGTAGCAAAACAGTGCCTCGAATAAGGACAGTAAAAATGACTTGGGAGTGGATGGTGTGGGGGATTCCTGTTTGCATCGATATGTTGCTGACATGATGCTTAATTGCTCTTTATTTTTGGTATTTTTTTCAACAAGTTGCTATATAGAATTGGCAGGTGAAGCCTCACAAGCACTGAGAAATGCAGCTCTCTACAGTGGGCAGCTCCTCCTTAGTAATGGTTCCTCTTCAGTGTGGCAGATGTGCTCCTGACTGCTCTGAGCACCTTGGCCGTGGGGGAGAATCAGTACCAGCTGTTTGTCCTGCTGTATAAACCTGTATAGGTAAGGTGTTGACTTTAAACTGCTTCCTAAGTGATGTGTGTGCCTAAAGTTGCCTCTAGGGAATAGACCTCAGACATGTCATGGGCTGCACAGACATGGAGCGCAAGGATGCCCCAGCCTGCAGCAGCTGGCAGTGTAAGCCCCCAGGGTGCTGGTAAGCCCCATGCAGATCAGTCCATGCAGCCCTGCTCGCAGAGTGCCAACATGATGTTTCTGTCCAGTTCTCCTGGTTATTAACAGTTTGGTTTTATAAATGAGGAGTCCTTTGTATTCTCCAGACGGTGACTTCCTGACGTACTTCTCCAGCTCAAGTTCCCCTTTGACTTCAGTGAGTATTTTCTGTGCTCGGGGAGCATTTTCCATCACTTGGAGCCTGAAGGGGAAGAGGATTTATGGAATGGGGAGCATGGAGCACCAACTCAGCAAATACCAAAGCATGTGTGTAAGCTTTTATACGCTGGAGATGTAAGTACACAAGTGGTCTTGATCTTAAGCCACTCTGTATTGCTGGGTCCAAAGGCTGAACTGAAAACATGCAACACAGTTTGCATGCTGGCATTTTGAGATGTCTTCTCTAAGGAGCGGTTTCTCTCTGCTGTTATTTTGCATCTTCTTCCAATCACTCTCAGTCTGTTTAACAGACTTACAGCCCCCCAGCACCCTCAGCACATGCTGAATGTCCCATTGTCAGTGCAGTAGATTAATCATTTTCTTATGGTCTTAGTCTCTGTTCTCCTAAATTTTGGCAAGGACATTATAATATCTGACCTATTACTGTTTCTCTCTCCTTCTGACCTGCTGACGTCCCCCTGCTATGGGTCATTATTATGGAGGTCTTTGGTGGCCCTTCCAATACTCTTATGCTTTCTCTAGAGATTAGCTTTCACTGCAGCCTTCAAAGTCATCTCTCCGCACATGGCAAGCTTCTTTCTATGCAGGTAAAGCCAGGAGTGCGCGTGTGTGTGTGTCTTGTGGCAGATAATGGGAGCATCTTCACTAGTAATTGTAAAGTCAGAATCTGTAATTAATTCTCCTATAACACTTTCTACCTCAAGGTGAGCCTTGCTCCATCTATTAGCGCAGGGAAGGGACGTGCTTGTCTAGAGGCAGAAGACAAAAATGGGAGCAGGGAGGATAGTGAACTGCCTCCTTTGAATGATAAATGTTGTTCCCTTCATGCCTTAAATAAAACGAGAGTTTGGCTAAACCCAATGAGATTTGAAATCTCGGAAACACAGACTTCAAAAGAATTGGACAAAATAGTCCTGGAACAGGCACCGGAGACCGCATCCACCAGATTCCTCTCATTCCGAGGCAAGCCCAGTGATACCTGTGTGAGTCTTTGTAAATGTTTGTTTAACCTGTTTCTGGCACTGTTGAAATGCTCCTCAGGAGCACACGCACGTGCTCGGGTTCTCCTGTTAACCCCCGTGAGCTGTGGCTTAGGGAAAAGCACCAAATACTGCAAGAGAGCTGTTAACACTTCATTATTTGCATAAGTGGTTTTTTAACCCCCTTCACCTTTCTTTTTTAATAGCAACTTGGAAGCCGTTTAAAACTCCTTCCATGAAAAGCTCTGTCAGAGAAGAGGTGGTTTTTCACAAACCTTCATGCGGAACTGATTATACAGCCCTATGTACTGGAGCGTTCCGTGGAAGGAGAACTTGATGTACCTCCATACACATTTACAGGCAGCAGGACTTGTTCTGCCAGATTCAAAGGAAAGAGAAGAGTCCCCTAGGGGTGAGAGTAATCTCTAGCAAAAGCAGATAGTGTCTGACAAACCTAATTAGTACTGAGGATTCAAAGTCTGCTGAGCTGGAGAGCATGGCAATATGGCCCTGTATTAGTCGGTAAGGATACATGCTTGAGGACCATGCAGCTTTGCCAAAGGAGAGATGCAGATTAAGGAAAAGCTGAAGTAGATGCTGAAGTATTTGTTGGTTGGCTGGACTAACCAAAAAAAGGGGAAAACAAACCACAGTAATCAAAAGCTCTTCAGTTGACCCTATTGAAGGCTTTTGGGGGACTCTTCAGAGAAAAGTTAAACCCGCTTTTGATTCAATATCTTTCATTTGCCCTGAAGAACTACATTTTTGTAGACTAACATGTAAAAAACCCCAACAAACACAACAGGTTCTGGGGTTTTTTTATAGGTAAAAAATAAAAGTAGCCCATAGCTGTATTTTCTGTGACTATAATCTATTGCTAAGCCTAGGGTGGTAGGCTAACAGCAGCTCATAGAAATGTGTCTCTGCAGGTGATGGCAAGCTGGCTTTTCCCTTCTGATCTGGGCTGATGGCTACCTTTTGGAGACCCTCCTGGTGACTAAGGGATGCACCGTGATCCTGTTTCCAAGCCTCCGATACTCACGTATCCCACTAGAAAGCTGATGGGAGAGTGGCATGTTGTAATACCATGAACTGCTTTGGAGGTATTGAACTGTAAGTGCATCAAGACATGATTTATATTCACCACTGGGCTTGAAATTTCTTCCAGGAGATCCTAGCATGCTTGTATGCCTGGGCCCTGCAGGTTACAGGAACACTAAGGAGATAGCTGAGCTCTCATGGGTGGTTGTGATTTGTGGGGTTCTTTAGGGCAGGCAGCTTCCCCAGTGGGTGTGTTTGGCTTTTTCTTATGTTCATTGCACAATTCCTTGGAATAACGCCTTTCACCTTGTCTCCACATGATTGGTTTTTCCTCTGCGTCCCACTCAGTGACTCAGGTCAAAGGCATCTTTTCTAGTGCACTGTTTCCTTTGGGGTTTTTTTTTTGCTTTTCCAGATGTGCATGAGCTCAAGGACAATAACTGGAATGGAGACAAGTGTTAAGGGCAGCACTGGTGCTCAGCTCTAGTTCTCTCAGAAGGTGAAAAGGACAAGGCTTTGATGTAGTACGGAGAATTCTCACTTTCCATCCAATTAAGGGTTGATGACTGGACCCCTTTGGAGCGGGGCGGGTGACCATTGAGCTGGTTTATTCTCTAGCAGCACTGGCAAGCATTTTGGATGAAACCACCACCAAAGTTATGGATTCAGTGTAAGACGCAGTGATTCAGCACAGATCCTTTCTAGAGACAGCCTCACGAAATGAGGGTCCAAAGTCCAAAACTGGGAGCTGTCTAGGCCTTCCTATTTATCTCTTAGCTGATGCTGTAAGTACCTCTGCTCAGCCTGGTTGATCTTGGAGTCTTTAGGGCAGTATAAGGTTCTATCTATGCTTTGGTCTCAACTATCTACTGACTGAGGTTGATCAGGACAGAGAAATCAGGTACCTGCATGTCTCAGTTTAAAGGCTCAGCTTCCCCAGATCCCCAAGCTCATGGGATGATACCTGCTTGTAAATCCAGCTGTCACTCTATCTATTGGCCATGGAGCTGCAGGACATGATGTGCCCACACTCTTTCCCCTGGAAGGACTTGGTTGAAACACTTGCCTAAGGGAACTTGGACCACTTGCTTTTTGTTTGCCAGCCTGAAAGATCCCCACCACAACTTCACCTCTGATACTGTGCAGAAAATAAGTGGCAAAGACTGATGGGCAAGGAAAGCAACCAGTACCACCTCCTCCCACCACCTGGAGTGCTATAAGAGGACTGCCCACTGGGTCACAATTCCCCTTTGGAGACCCCAGCACCATCCATGTCTCCCTACAAGGAGCGTCCAGGATCAAGGCACACAGATTTCCAGCTTGGACTCTCCACAGCCAAAGAAAACCGCTCAAATACTTCTGAACTCCTGAAAGACCCTTAGATACTCTACTGATAAGCCCAGAAATGCTTGGGTTACTATCTGCTAATAACCATGGAGGTGTGCCAACACTGGGAAGAGCTCATGCTGTCATCGCGACATAGGGGGAAAAAGCTGGCTGAACAGTCAGACACCTTCATGCATGTTTCTGAAGAGCCCAGGCTGATGTGCTCAAAATGGGGTGTTTGGCTGCAGGGTTCCTACTAAGTTCTGATCTGGCTCTTGAAATCCCAGCCCGTATGTAAGTCAAGCTGGCTTGATTCAACTTCTTCTTTCCTACCCAGCAGGCAATGCCTTATTCTGAAGTGGGAAGGAATGTGCCTCTGGTATGCTGAGACTATGGATTTCTGATGGGTTCTGGCCTCTTGCTTCCTGGGATATGTATTTCTCTTTGCAGTGAAGAACTGTGCTTTCCATCCTGCTGTGAAGCCTCCTTAGATGCTCCTACCCCAGGTAGACCCTTCTTTCAATTCTTGTCCCCAAGCTGAGGTTTTTAACTGAATTCCTCCTGTTAGAGTTTCCTCCCTTTCACGTTGTGCAAAGACCTGGCAGTGGGGTCAGGGCTTGTAATCTGCAGCTGGCCTGAGGTCTTGTGATCCAAAGCACCGTGAAAGAAGCTGGGAACGGGCAGGAGGAATTCCTGTGGATCTCAGAGGGAGCAGTGTCTGATGTGGAAGCACATATGCTTTTGTCTAAAATGAAGTCCATGCAGCCAAGCCCCTTCGCATTGGAATTACAATGTTAATTAGACCTGACTGGGAATTTCCCAATGTTGATATACAGGGATTTTTGCAGATTGAAATTGCACTGACAGACTGCAGTCAGTCAGTGGTTTTGCCAAAAGCATGTCTTGAACAGAAAACAAACCCAAACTCCCCTTTAGAACACACCTGACCTGACATACCCATAGTCACACAAGAAGTCTGTGGCAGAGCAAGGAGCAGGAGTGCTGCTTTTCTTTTCCTTGGGCCCGCATTTGGTGTTACGGGGTTGCTTTTCCAGCTGGGAGTGCCCTCAGCCAGAGCTTGGCTCCACCAGAGCAGAGTTAGTGTGCTTAGTGTCTTCATCATCAGTGCTTCCACCTGCAGACATGTAGAGGGGGGGAAATGGAGCTGAGATCATGTGAAGTGATCATTGCAGGAAAAAGAGGCTGAAAGTACATCCCTTTCTGCCTCCTGTCTGTGGCTTTTCAGCTGCCCATGAATAACCGGGTGGCTGCTGGGAATAGCAGGAACACAACTGTCATCTCTGCTGTTCTTCGCCAAGATGAGGCGGTCTGAAAGAAATTAAAAATATGTTTTTTCATCTTGTTGTTACAAGAGCTCATAGAAGCTCCTCCTCTGTGCTCTGACTATGGGTGAGGTGGTTGCGGTCTCACTCCTCGTCTGGCATTTCACAGAATCACAGAACCATAGAGTGGTTCGGGTTGGAAGGGACCTTAAAGCTCATCCAGTCCCAACCCCTTGCCACGGGCAGGGACACCTTCCACTAGAGCAGGTTGCTCCAAGCCCCTGTGTCCAACCTGGCCTTGAACACTGCCAGGGATGGGGCATTTCATTACAGTACAGCTTTGTATGGGTGTGAAGGAGTATCTTGAAGTGACACCTCTGTAATGGACTTAAGAGAACCAAAATGTTAAGAAGTCTGAAGGGCTTCTTAGATTGATCATTTCTGGCTCGTGTCTCCAAACACAGCACACCATTTCCCCTCATTGCAGGCTAGACAGGGCTTAATGGACTATGTAAGTAGTGAAGTATTTTTTGTATGTTGCAACACTATCTATAGCACCAGACACTGATTCATGTGCTAAGTTGGTACTGATGGGTGCTGTAAGTTGTGTATTACGTTGTCATTGCCATAGTTCTTGCTTGTTACTTAACCATAAGGAGAGCTTTAGACATTGCATGCATTTTGATTATAACTGCTACAGAAGTTCATAACTTGCAAAACTGACATTTTTGCAACTCTCTGACCTTTACCACATGAATAGCAATGCAGCCTTGCCAGCACTTTGCTTTTCTTAGCACTTTGGATGTCATAAAATCACAGAGCATCCCAGGCATCTCAAGGTAATGTGTGTCTTAATTTATTTCATCCTTGAGAATATTCTTAGGCTGTTTTGCTCACCAGCCCTTCAAAGGATGTGCATGAACCTTCATCCCCCTCCCATCTTAGCTTAGTGAAGGATGCTTGCCCAATATTCAACTGTCCTGAGCCTTGGATTAAACCAATGTTCCTTATCTTTCTGTGGATGATGGTAATGGCTTTGCAGAGCGTGTACTCCTAATGTTACAAGAAAAAAAGTCACTGAAATCTAGAGAGAGTCTCCTTAATGTTGCTATTTGTAAGCCCAAATGAATATGTCCTCTTATTATTGCCTCCCGCTGCTTCTCCTGGCTCCAGCCTGCATGTTCTGGTCAGTCTTTGGCTTTCCTTCCATTTTCTAGAGCAGTTGTCATGCTGCCCTGATCCTCAGATCCCGACACAGGTTCTTGTTGGAAAGTGTTTGTGCACTGCAAATAGATTATTGCTGATGAAACTAATACTTGTATGGCCACCCTGACATCTCTGCTATTCCAAATAGGAGCTTCTTTTCTCACAGGAGCTGTCTGCTCAATGGTCCTGTGGGTCACAGCACAAAACATTACTGTGTAATGGTGAAACTGGGGAGCTAAAGGCAAGATTCTGATTGCTTCATACATAACCTGGGAATGTATCCTGGATAAAAGTAGTGCTTGAAGACATCTGATGAGGTTGTCGGGACAGGTCAAAACAGGGAGAGCTTCTCTGTAGCAGTGTGTGATGGGTAAATTCCTCCCATTTCATGCAGTTTCTCAGTGTCATCTGTGTGGCGTCAACTGAGTAGCCCCTATTGGTACATTTGGAAGCCTCCTGTCACTCCGCGGTGGGTGAACCTCCAGACATCTGAAGCTGAAGTATCTCCAAGCTGAACGAATGGGTCTTAAAGATGTCAAGCCTTGCAAAGCAGGTTCATTCTCCTTAGGTGCTTTCCCCTGCTGCCAGAAAAGATTTGGGACTCTCTGCTGCTTGACTGGATCTTAATTTCTTCTCAGTCCTCTCCTCTATGTGTGACCCTGACAGGTCACCTAACAAAGGGGGATTCAGATTACTTTTTGTTTCAAGTCTTGAAGGCTTAAGCAAAGACTTCCAGGCAAGGTCAAGACAAAGATGTGAGGAAGGACTTTGCTGTGGAGGATCACACTTTGATTGCTATCTTAATTCAATTAAACTCAGCACTGTGCATGATGAACTCATCTAAAATCCATGCTCTCAACTTCCCTCAGTGCTTCATTAGGTGTTTTAATTGTTTTACACTCTTCTCTGCATGTTGTCTCGGATGTGCTTAACATCAGGAACTTTGTCTTCCTTCATACAATAGCTGGTGGTCGGTTTTGACTGCTGGGATCTTGGCACCAGGATTCCGGTTTGGGAAATGCATCAGACCAGCCCTATGAATGGGCCATAAAAAGTTGATGACATTGCTTTGCCCAGAGGCTGCTGCAGCGGAGGAAGTCTAATCACAGACTTCTGCAGGCTTTGGATCAAATCTACAGCAAAGCTGTTCTAAGACAACTCTCAACATGCTGCAATTTCCTGCAAATTCAGCCTAGATGGGAGCAGGAATCACAAGAGTTCTCATTCAGAGGGCTTTAATCAGTGCTTCTGGCCTGTTAAGTGGGATCCAACCCATAAGCTTTATGATTACAGTTACCAGAGACCCATGTAAGGGCTGAATGACTCCTTCATTTTAAGCATTGCTTCAAGTACAAGGTTGGTCAAGGAAGCACTGGGGGAGGAAGAGTGAAGAACTTACGCCTCTCCACATGTCATGTTACTTCAATTTCTAGCTACTTCCTGCGTGAGGAAATACTATTTGCAGATGGTGCAATTGCAACACAGTTGTTTGCCACCCCATTGTTAGCAGGATGGATTTATTACTGCAGACGAGTCTTTCTGCTATCTCGTTTCCCCTCACCAACATGTGGAATGGTTCTGCTCAAACCCCATCCAATGGCAAGGCATGAAACCTCAATATCTATCAACTTGACAAGCTGGTTTGTGGCTGTTTTCTTTACATCCCAGGCTAGGCTTGGCATGGACAAAGTGTCTGCTGCATCTCCAGAAACGCCTGGAGATCTTGAATCCTTTTGGGGCCAGATATGAAAAGACACTATTCCTTGCAGGAAAAGCAGTTGCCATGGTAGACAGCAGCCTTGCTGTTCGATGTGTTCACTTCTGTCCCATCACGCCTCTTGGAGGAGATGGGAAAGGGAAAATGCTCAGCGTTTTGGGAGGAAGGGAAGTGGAGTTGCTGCAGGTCCCTGCCTCTGACTTCTTTGCTGACCTGCTGGCAGAAGTTGATTTATCTGCTTGCCTAAACCAGCTGATAGAGGACAATGCCATAAGACAGGCCAGAGCTGGCAAAAGCTCCCTGGAAATCATGGGAAAGGGCCCCTTCATCTCTTAGGCATGGCCATGCATGAATGGTGTCAACATCTGGCTATGGCTTCCCTTGAGGACACCTGTGAAGACACCCATTTTTAGGCTTCCATCAGCCTGCCTTGAAAACGGGGGCAGGTCCAAAAGACCCTTTTGCATTTAAGCCAGCTGGAACAAGGAGTTTTTTTTACAGAAATACCACAGACATCATTTTGTCCTGACCTGTATGTGCGTAAAGGAAACCTGCCTGTTGACAGGCCAAGGGGAATGGTTTGAACCTGCCAGAGGGGAGATTGAGATGAGCTCTTAGGCAGAAGCTCTTCCCTGTGAGGGTGCTGAGGCGCTGGCACAGGGTGCCCAGAGAAGCTGTGGCTGCCCCATCCCTGGCAGTGTTCAAGGCCAGGTTGGGCACAGGGGCTTGGAGCAACCTGCTCTAGTGGAAGGTGTCCCTGCCCATGGCAGGGGGTTGGAACTGGAGGAGCTTTGAGGTCTCTTCCAAACCAAACCATGCTGTGGTTCTCTGATCCTATGACATGTCCCACAGGTGAGATGAATTTCATTCTGGCCACTGTAGTGGAGAAAATCAAAACTATCCCAGAGACCCATGACTCTGAAAAAGCAATTCTCTCCTTTTCCACCCAAAGCAGAGCTCAGGCAAACAGCGGTGATGCAGGGTTAGAGCTGCTGGCTGGGTCAGGTATCTTCAGCAGGTTATTTCGGAGCCTGTGCAGGTCTCCATGCCCTGGTTACTCTCTCTGAGATTTCCAAACTTTCTTGGCTAGCAGCAGGACTTTTGAAACAGCAGCCACAGAAATGAAGGTCTTGCTTCACTGCACACACTTGGATGAGAGCTGATTATGGCTGTTTCTTATCCATAGCTCTTTAGATCTAGTGGCCTGCATTTAAGTATGTTTCATTTATTAAAATGAGGTGAAGCGGGATTCCTTCCATGAACAATCACTGCTTTTCTTATGACCTGCTCAGGGATTTCGTCTTTTTCTTTAACTCAACATTTCAATTCATTTATTTCTGAAAAAAGAAAAGCAGAAATGAATATGCACTGGTTATTCATGTGTGTACAGACCATATTTGTGTGGGTTTGGTGCTGATAGCCTGCATGTGTGTTTACAATAGCCCTTGTGTTATCCCAGCCGGCAGCCTAAAAACACTTCCAAATTATTCCACATCAGAAGCAAAGAGGGTTTGGATAGACTCCTAGGGGAAAGTCTTGAAGTGGTGCCCAAACCTCAGTCCCAGTGCTGCAAGTCAGGCACGTGGCTGATATTTTATCCACCCCAACTTGGACTTTCACAAAGTGTTTTATTTGTGGAGGGAACGGGAACTTGGGAGCAATTTTAATCAATGATTTCTTGGAGATGGGTTTTCTCCACTTGTTTGTCCTCTTTTCCTCTCCTGACACACGTGTGTGCACTCTGCCCGTGTTTTCTAGGAAATGATGGAAAGTATGTGCACGTAAGCACAAGGGTCTGGCTGTACTAACCCAAACCTCTCTGTGCATAGGGACTGACCTGGTTACAATCTGTGCTTTTGGAATGAAGCTGATTTTATGCATAAAACATTTGGATAACTGTAAGTGGATGAACACTGGGGCTTTGGAGTTCAGCTCTGTCACTGTGGTTTGGTGTTTGCTGGTAAACTCTGCCCCAGGACTGAGCACTGATGGACTTTCCAGGTCTGAACTTCATAGGCAATGCTCTAGGACATGGTGTCCTGAGTCAGGTGTCTCCCAGCCAAGCTGAGCAATGCAGCTTGGAGGAACGGCTGCCCTTTGGACCAGGCAACCCAGAGAATCAGCCAGCCTTGAAAGCTTTGAAATCTTCCAGCAGGACAGGCTGTAAGGTAGGGCTGCCCTGGTGGTTAGAGCCCTAAACCTCCTGCCACAGGCAGGGACACCTTCCACTAGAGCAGGTTGCTCCAAGCCCCTGTGCCCAACCTGGCCTTGAACACTGCCAGGGATGGGGCAGCCACAGCTTCTCTGGGAAAAGTCTGTGCCAGCGTCTCAGCACCCTCACAGGGAAGAGCTTCTGCCTAAGAGCTCATCTCAGCCTCCCCTCTGGCAGGTTCAAGCCATTCCCCTTGTCCTGTCCCTCCAGGCCCTTGTCCAAAGCCCCTCTCCAGGTTTCCTGGAGCCCCTTTAGGCACTGGAGCTGCTCTGAGGTCTCCCCTTCAGGAGCCTTCTCTTCTCCAGGCTGCCCCAGCCCAGCTCTCTCAGCCTGGCTCCAGAGCAGAGCTGCTCCAGCCCTCGCAGCATCTCCATGGCCTCCTCTGGACTCACTCCAGCAGATCCACATCCCTCTTGTGTTGGGGGCCCCAGATCTGGACCTAATACCTGAGCCAGCTCTGGTCCTGGGCCTTCACTTACTCGTACAATGGTTGACTTTACTATTGGAGTAAAGATCACTTTTGTAAACGTAATTTAAAACTGGCACACGCATTGATTTAGGAATGCAAAATTATTTTGTTACTGTCTCATCTCAAAACATTTTCATTGTCTGCCTGCAGTTGTGAATTGCAAAATGCATTACACAAACACATCTGTCATGCTCTATAATGTGAGGTAAGACATTCTGTGCTTGTTGTTTGTCTCAAAGAAATGTAAAAAAATCCAGAGCAATGCAAGAATAATGCATGCAGTATGAAAGCTAGGATGAGGTACAGAACAGTTTGTCCATCTGAGTATTGGCTAAAAGGCTGGGAGGAGGATGAGCTTTGGATGGGATGGGCTAAGAGGTGTCTGTCTTACAGAGATTGGCAATTCCTTTAGTTGAATTACCTTAGAGAGGTGATTCTCTGAGGCTGTAAGACCTGAACTTCTCCTTCCTGGGTGGTACAGAGGTTCGGAAGAGTATGTGTATACGTGTGAACACTTGGCTCCAGGATCTTGAGCTTTCAAATTCTCTTTTCCTCTGCAACTTTATAAAAGAAATCCAGGGATCTGGCGACACTGAATGACCTTACAGAGAAGAGCAATGATTGCTCTGTAGCTTGGGCCAATCTTTTTTCTCATTAGGGCAATGAAGCTTTTATCGCTCCTGCAGTAATGATGCATTTTTAATGCATTTCACACCTCCTTTAAATCTCAGTAAAGACCATGAAACTTCTTTGGTCGTGGCCACATGGTATCTATTGTTAAGCAGACTGTTAAAATGAATCAGCTGAGATTAAGCAGCCAGAATTACCACTTGCTATCACTTGCCTCAATCTGTTCCCTCAGAGGCAGCCCTCTAAAGAGGCTGGATGCTGATTAAACACTTCTCTGCCAAATGGAGTCCAAAAAATGTTGGCAAGAATTGCCTGTAGAAAGCATCGAAAAACCTGTACGAGATGTAAAAGGCTCGATGCGTCAGCCTGCTTAATCCAAATTGTCCCCTGCCGCACACCCCTTCCTTAGCAAGCCTTCCATCTGCCCGATGAGAGCTTCTGTATCCTGGCCCCAAACTTCCCTGTTCTCTTCCCAGGGGTGTTATCCTGTGAGTTCATTACTACTACTGGCTGTAGTTCACACTCCAATACACAGTGCTATTAGCAAAAAAGATTAAAACAACCCCAAACAACGCTGGTAGGTGGCTTTCATTTGCCTTGGAGTCCAGGCTGGAGGCTTAAACTCTTCCTTGGAGGCAGCCATCCGGGGGAGGACTACGGGAAGGAAGCTCAGCCTATGTGTCCTCAACATAAGAAGCTTGTGGAAAGCTGCTTGGTGGAGAACATGGCCTTGATTTCATCTTCCACCACTGGGCTGGTTGTTCTTGAGCCAAGAAATATACCAAATTTGGACAATCTGCTATGTTACTGCAATGCAGTTCCAAAAAGAAAATCAATGCTTTGTTTAGGTTTTGCTTTTCAGCCTCTTTCCTCCTCTCCTTTCGTCTGCTTTTCCCTCTTCCCCTCTCTGAAAGCACACACATCAGTGAGTCTTAGGGGAGCAATCATGCTTGTTCACAGCGAAGGAATTTAATCTCCTGGTAATTATAGATGGAAAATCACAACATCAGGAATGTTTTCACTTGAACAGAGGGGCATTCCTGCGAAGACTTGGATTGTCTTGGAAGAACCACAGTGCTGACAGGATCACAGGATGCTGAGGTGGAACATTTGGGGGCCAGATCCTGTGGCTGGAGAAAGTGGGTGAGATGCCATCGACTGCACAGCTCTGATTTGTATCAGCCGAGGATGCAGCTCCTGTGGAACCATGCTGGGATACTGATAAATGCAGCTGGGTGAAGGCTTGCTTCCAAAACAGAACAGATGATGCCTGAAACCCAGCTATCTGTTTAATAGCCTGTATGGTTCCTTCCAACCCAAAGCAGTCTGTGATTCTGATTCTTTTGAAACAGGGACTGCAAGCAATCATGCCACTGGGGCTGCTGCAGATGTGCAGCTGCAGAGATGGCTGTGGTTTGTGCCCTCTCATTTAGCTGAATCAGTGCAATTTGTGTGTCGAGTAGCATCTGAACTAAGAACGTTCCTGTTTGCCTGGGCTTGTCTATCAGCCCTAGTGGCTGCTGGGAAGGCAACAGTGGGTGAAGGGCATTGCAGATGCGCAGCAATCCTCTAGCTCTCCGAGCCAGTGGTGCTCATCTCCATCCTTTGTTTGGAATTCCTTAGCTTTGCAAATGAGGTACAATATCCATGTGAGTGCTTTATTTTGGGAGCCATCCCAAATAAAACTGGGGTGACTTGGCATGGAGGTGGGAGGTGGGTTTCACACTGGGTTTTGCCTCCTTTCCACCACTCTGGAATTGCTGTCCTTTTGTAAAGCTGCTGTGGTTCTGGGGGAAAGGCTTAAAGGAAGTGGGGGAGAAAAAAGGAAAAAGCTTTAAAAGGATGGAAGCTGCTCTTGTCCAGGGTGTTCCTTGGCAGAGGAGGGCTGGAGAGCCCTACTCCTGACCACCGAATGCACTCTGGAGAGATGGGATCACAGCAACAGTGGGATGGTGAAGGTGGGAGCAGGACATTTTCCTGAAGACAGAAGGTTTCTGGGGCTTGGCAGCGTTTGAGGTATTCTGAATTCCTTTCAGCAGCTCATCCCTCCTCTGCTGGCAACGAGCAAGTTGGGCTCTAGAGAGACAAATACCTCACTTGTTGGCCAGTTCCCCAAGAGCCTGTTGTAGCTATTTGTCCAAGGACATCTGAAGGCTCGGTTCTTCCTTGCCATCATCTTTTGGCATGAAAAAGTGGTGTTGGAGCCACGGGTGATGGCATAGGAACTGCACTGCTGGGGCCATGCAGCAGGTCTCTGTGGCTGGAAGCCAGAGCAGCGCTTGGGTCTCTGACTGCTTTGCATTGCCCTCCCTGCCCCTCGGGCTCAGTGTTGGCTATGCAGAGGGGCTGGAGGGCTCCCACAGCCTGCACCCAAACCCAGAGGACCTGGTTTGAGCGAGTGAGGATGGGCCAGCAAACTCTGCAGCACCTGCTAGATGTTATGTTCTCCTCTAACTCCAGGTTTTACCAATATAACTTCACTGCAGGCTGAATATCCCAGCAGAGCTATTGCCCTATAGAGGTAATTCACATGTTCCAGCTCTCTGCAGCTGAGTTTAGGCTGTTACTCAGTGGTGGCACTAGTCTACAGTCCCACGACATGGCAGTAGTGAGGAAAACCAGAGGAATACTGCAGTGGGGGAACTCTCCCCAAAAGAGAAAGAGATAAAGAGGTGCTTGGTAACGAGATCTTGATTTTCCAGGTAAATGCCAGTTCTCTCTTTGTTTCTTCCAAGCTTTGCTTCAGTATCTTATATCCTTTGGAATTCACTTTGCCGATTGCATGTCATTACATCTATTTCATGGTGGTGTTTGTATCTGTTAAAAATAGGGTTTTTAAAAGCAGATTTTTCTTTGTCTGCTCTTACCTAATGAAAGACTCATTGCCAAGTGTTGGAAACCCTGTGTCAGTCATCAGGATTTTCTACACACGAAAAGGAGAATAATTTGAATCCAAATGTGACTTCAAAACGCAGAGTTGTGGGGTTTTCCCCCAGGGCTTGAAATAGGTATCATTTTAAGTGTGTTTCTTATATGTATTAATGTCAAATTGTAACTACCATTATTTTATTCTTAAGTAGAAAGTCGAAGTTACTGATAATGAGACTTTTGGACAATTTCATTGACACGTTGATACTTTGAAAATGGAAAAACTTGAGAACTCTTTTAGATGTTTAGTTAGAAAATAACTATGATTTGGGAAGGGCTTATGTGTCCCAAATTCACATTTGTTCTCTCCACTAATGCCCTGTTTTGTCACTGGTGATGGAAACCCATCCCAGGCTCTCCTGACCTTGCTCAGTACAGGACTTGCTCCTGGCAGTGCTGTGGCACATAACCAAAGCTTATGGCTCTTATAACTTACTTGGAGGGAGTACGCCTTGCATTTCCTCAGCAGGCTAATGCAGCACTAGTTTAAAAGCTGCAGCTCTGAAAGGCAGACAAAGAAGAGGATTAGACCAAACTAGTTCCAGAGCACATGTTGTACATACTAATGTCTTGTTGAAACAGGAGAAGGCTGAAAAAAAATCCTGCCCATGCTTTAATGAGAACGCAAGCTTACTTTCTGAAGCCCTGCCTTCTTTGGCCAATCAGATAGAGGGTGTTCTGCATTGCTAAGGAGCCGAGCTAATGAGATTATGGTTTATCGCTTTGAAAACTAAAACTGTACCTCTGGAAGAATACCCTTTATATGGGAATCGTGCTAAAGTCTCACTCCAATTGCTGGCTTCTCCTCCTGGGGTTGTTTAGGGGAAAGCACTGAGCCTTGCAGATGTTTCCAGATACATGACTCTGCATCTTCAAGCAAAACACTGTATGTCCTGGGTTTCATCTCAGCTCAGCAATGGCCTGAGCAAAGCTGGGCTTGATGATAAACAAATGTGCAGATTTCATGTGTGGTGTTTCAGATGTGGCAGAGAATCATAGAGGATGTTTCCTAAACACTGTCACCTAACTGCACTGCCAGATGTGGGGCAGCAGGAATGACTGTGTGAGGGGGAAAACCTCTGCTGGAGGCATCTCTAGGCAAAAAGCCCCTGCAGTGGTCATCTTGCCTGATGCCACCCATGTCTGTAAGAGGAGCTGCAGTGTTTGCTTGTGTTCCTCCACCTCTGCAGAGCTGCAGTCTCCCACCCTCCGGGCAGTGACTGCCCCACCAGCAGCACCCGGATCCCGGAAGGGGTTAAGGCATAGGGAACGCTTCCCAGGTCTGGCAGGTTTTAAATGTAGTTTTACAGTTGTGTTTCTTTATCTTTGTTCCTTACGAATCCCCTGCTATGCAGAGCAGACAGTGCTGCCAGAGAGAGTGAGGTATCTCTGCAAAGAAAGAGCATTCACCCATTGCAGTCACTGCGAGGTAGTCAAGGGGCTATCTCAGCAACTCTTAAATACTAGCTCAGTAGCAGTTCAAGTGCAGGAAGAGCAGTTGTCAGCACAATGCACCTCTATGGGGGGCTTGGTGGGTGAGGATTTAACCAATTTCCACTTGGTTTCCCTATTGGAATGCTAAAGGTCTGGCTTATAGGGTCAGGGGATACAACAGCAAGCTGAACTTAGCTTTTAGCTCCCTTCAACCCTTCTCGCTCCTGTTTTGCTTTTCACCAGCAGAAAAATATTTGCAAGAGGGCATCGGGCAAAAGGTGGCTTTAGCTCTGACACAGGCCACATAAACAGCTCCTTGGGGCTGACTCCCAGGACCACCAAAGTCAGTGGCTTGAGTCCCACCATCACTTCAGGCATTGCTGGGCTTGCTCCTCACTGTTTATCAAAGAACACAGGGGCTGTAGTTTCAGTGCTGGAAATTCCTGACGTTTATGGACTTTTGGCTTAGTTATTTTTGGAGAACGCTCGTGATGGCTTGGCATCCTGCCTAATTGCTCCTCCTGGATATCGGTAATTTGCTGTTCGGGAATTCAGAGGCTTCCCCCTCCTGTGTCCAGTTTGTATTTGCAGAACCTTGTACCAATCTAAGAGCTAACACCGGTGCCAGTTTCCCATTAGAAAGTGAATGGTAATCCCCCCTTCTCACTTTATCCAAACAAACCTGGCGTGCTACATTCCTCCTGTTTGCTGTTACAGCAGAGAAGCAGCCCCAGGAAAGCCTGAGTGTGATGTGAAAAGAAGCAAGATACGAGAGAGGGGAAAAGCTGGAGGTCTGCTGCGTGCAGGGAAGGCAGGTGCTCTGTAGCTGGTGATGTCAGTGCTGCTGCTCCCTTGGGTGGCAGTTTGAGTGCAGATGCTCCAGTGAAGCTTTTGGAAGCTCCATGTGGGGCTCAGGGTTATTTCAAACCAGTTTTGCTTGGTTGCTGGTTGGTTTCGATTTGCAGTGTGCTAAAGCCGAGCCACGGAGCCCTGGGAGTCAGCTTCTCACTGGGGACTTCCCTGCTCTCCCCACCCTCACCTCAGAGGCAGTGTTTAAAATCCCAGAGTTTTAAATACAAATGTGTGTGGGTTCTTCCTTTTCAGTTCACAGCTTTGGAAAAGGTGGTTTAGAATATCCCCGCACACCTCCTTTAACAGGGGAAGACAGGCTTCTCACCCACAGGCCAAGGACGCAACATTTTAAGGTATGAGTATCAAATCAGAGTTTTGAATTAAAGGACTCAGTGCTCTGCCCTCAACTTTTCTCCTCCTCTTCCCCATCCTCACTAGGTCTCAGATGAGGCACTTGGGATTTATCAGCATCTTCCTAAAGTCTGAGGCTCTCTGTGGTTTATACTCGCCAGCCTCACTGCAAGCATCACTGCCCTGCTCGAGCTCTGGTGGTGCTTAAATCCCTTGGATCTATGAGACAGAAAGGAGATTCGAGTTGATTAAACAGTGGGTAGCTGCTAAAACCAAATCTCAGCCAGCGGGAAGTGGATAGGGCTGAAGCATCTTCTCACCTGACCCGCAGGTGCCTGCATCCCTTGGACCTGCCATCAATGAAACCTGTCCCGAGGGCTGACATTCACCTTGATGTACACCCCTTCCATCTCCCTCCTAATGAACAGGAGGTTGCAGGGTGCCTGTCAGGGCAGGATTTGCCCTTCAGTGTCAATAACTTCTCTGGCGGCCTCTTTGTGCTTTCATCTCCCTGCTGTTACTGCTGATTTATGCGACTTGTGGCGCTGAGCGATGCGGCAGCTGCAGGGAGGAGGAGATGAGAACCAGAAACCCTGCAGGCTTCCTGGGAGATGTCTTCTCCAGCAATAAATCTCAGATAGAGGGAAGCCTGCTCTGATCTCCTGTGTGTGCTCCAGGGCGTCAGGAAAGGACCAAACACCCAGATGATGCTCTCCAAAAGGAGATGTTGCCTTTTCTTTTTTCCTCTGCAGCTTACAGGGATGCTGGAGGCTTAGGACTGTGTTGGCTGGAAGATGCCCGTGAGCTGGTGATCTCCTAACGCATTCAGCTGTCAGCAGTGCTCACCAAATACCATTGTCCCTCTGTCACGCATGAGCACTTGCATGTAGAGCTCTCCAGGCAGGGGCTGGAGCCCATGGGGATTACAAAGAAATGTGATATCTGTCAAGCTGGAGACTGTGCGGCTCTGATCAGTGATTAGAGCCGCATGGTGTGCGGGGCTGTACAAATTGCCACTGATGGAGATGTTCTTTGTCCTACAGATCTCGTGGTGCTTGGTTGTTAATCTCACCATGGGGGCTCAGGGCCATTCCTGCCACCGCTGTTGAATGCAGGACGTATTTACTGAGTTATTCCTTGTGTTGCATGAGTGAGGGTGGTGGAAATGGTGGGCAGGATGGATTTTATTGCCTGGTGCTGTGCCTAGAAAAGGTATGCTGTTGTCACTTGAGGTGTGCCCCAGATAGATTGAT
Source organism: Strigops habroptila (assembly GCF_004027225.2). Classification (NCBI taxonomy): domain Eukaryota; kingdom Metazoa; phylum Chordata; class Aves; order Psittaciformes; family Psittacidae; genus Strigops; species Strigops habroptila. The sequence continues at coordinate 6,488,332 of NC_044281.2, forward strand.
AAGGTGGTGGGATGGAGCTGACCTTGCTTTCTCCTCCTACAACATGAAAGGGGATGAGGTGCCTCGCTACACGGGACTTGACAACTCATCTGTTTTCATTATGTAAATTAAACAGGAGGACAGCAGTAACGTACTTTAATGGAGAAGCACGCTGCCAGAGCACAGCAGAACTAACACCAAACAAGTCAGTTGTCGCTGTGACAATTTCCTTTCCTGTTTTACCTGACCTATATATATACCTACATACCTACTGAGCACTCACTACATTTGCGTGCACGCTGAAATAACCAAGTCATGAACAGTTTGGGGTTTTTTTTCGGGGAAATGCTTTTTCTTCTTCTAAATTGGGGGTGGGGAAGAAAAGAAAGAAAAAAAGGAGGGTTTTTTTTGGTTTCGTTATGGGTGAGTGTCTGGTGTTGCACAGTGGCCCCATGGAGACTAGGATAAAACCTACGTCATAGCCAAAACTCCCTACCTGCGTTTGAACCAGGCAGGGCATCTGTATGCATGTCTATGAATGGGGTGCAGAGAGTCAGCACAGTGTCTCCTTTTGCTGACTGGTGAAAATCAGATGTTTATTGGGACCGAGACAACAACTGACTCTTGTGCTGTATTGCCCAAAGCTCGTGCTTTAGATGTGGTTGCTTGTGGTCTGTCTCCTAGAAAAACCTTTCTTGTGCACAAGATATAGGCCTCTATCAAAGCAAGACTGGAGCCTTTGAGAACACCCTGCAGAGGCACAGGGCGTCCTCCATGGTACGAAACTCTTTTGCTTGTACAAAGGATGGAAAATACATCTCTTGGCTCCACCACAGGTTCTTTGGAGGTTTGGCAGCAAGTTGAGAACGTGTTAAACTATCATCTATCTCTGCTTTTCTTGAGAAAACAGCTGGCAATGAGTTGCGTAAGTTGAAGTTCAGAGTGAAACACCCAAGAGGAGTTAAGCGCCCTGATGATTTCTCATTCCCGAGTGACTGCAGGCTATCAGTTTCTGGGAGAAAAAGAAAGAGAAGTGAATTGAAACGAAGAAAACTGGTGCAATCTGCCTTAGCTCTGTGCCTGGGGAGCCACGTCCTAGCTCTTCATGTGATGCCATGAGGCAGACACTGCTCATCCATCACTCTGAGGCATGTGTCCAAGCCTTCTAATTAGTGAATATAACCGGAGGTTTGGAGCTTAAACTGGTTCTAACCTGTATTTTTAATATAACCCCTGCTTCGGGTCATCTGATAATACTAATCTGGACATAATGCTTAACCTTCTTCACCCTAGATTGGTACTTAGGAACTTTAATGCCAGCCTTAGAGAAACATTGCCCCATAAATTGGATGCCAGGCACTAAACAGGAACAGAACCGGCTGCGGATAAAAATGTTCTAAAGGAATAATCAGACAGACCCTGAAGACTGGCTCCCAGATGACGTTCTTCAGCCTCTCATAAAAGCACAAAATGCTTATGTTCCCTTTGTTAACGCTGCCTCGCCCTTGTTTGGTCTGCTTGCCCACAGGTCAAAGGGGGTGTCACATCTTCCTATTGCAAGCCCCATGCCTGATAACCGCTTGAGCAGGGATAGTATCTCCAGATACCCTTCAGGATCACTGTTTTTAGCTGGTCACCTATTCCACTTGTATCTTTGAGAGCAGAGAGTTTTGACAAGCACTAGAGGACTGTGGAGGAGAGACTTGTTCCTATCAGCAGATGGAACAAGTGATGAATTCAAGGGATTAGCAAAAGAAAACCAAGCACTGTGAAGTTTTATGAGAGCCTCGTTTATGGGTTTTTACTTCTCCTGTATTGTTCTGCACGTAGCAATATTACACTGAGAATCACAGGGAGAAATGCTATTTCAGTGAGTTTATATAGGGGAAACAGCATGCTAAGTGCATTCCTTAAGTCAGTCCAGAAACCGCCTCCTGCAAAACTTCATGAGAAGCACATGTAATGCCTTGTCAAGCTTGGCTCTTTCATCTGGGATAGTTAAAATGTTTTCACTAGGGGAAGAAAGGTTGCTGGGTGGTTTGTTTGTTTGGCTGCTTCTGGATAAAGATTTTCCACAGGTGGGAAAACACCCAGTTGCCATCTGACAGGCAGAAAGGTGCTCTCCAGGGCAGCCCCTGGGCATGGTTTGGGTTGGGATTTCTTAGGAGAACCATCATGGAGCCAATGACAAAATAGACACAGCCACAGTGTTTTCTTGCTTGCTGCTTCTGGTAGCCACCTTATGCATAACCAGCACAGCACAGCGGGAGAGTGAGGCACAAACAGAACTTCCTCATCATCTCAAATACAATGAAAAGAAATTGAGGAATGGAAAGAAGAAACAATTTGACTGAAAGAGCCTCAAAACTCCAAATCATTCCCACCCATTCTCCAAAGTACAGTTTCAAACCTTCAACAGCTCAATTTACCACCTATTTGACAGGGGGTGTGTTTACGACACATTCCCTGCATTCCTTTACCAGAAGTGCTGTAAAATTGGACTTTTTTCCCCTGTATGTGATGGAGAGAATGAGTTGCATCTGGAAAATTTACCTTGCAGCTTAGCACTGAGCTCCTCTTACAGCAACTTACCTAAAGGGAAAATCAGATGTGACCCTGTGCATTTGCTGCTCTGCCAGCATGGGTGTGCAAATGTACCTTTGTATACTCAGAGTTAGTTCAAGTCATGGTAGTAATAGAAATGAAGAGATATGGGCTAATGTGGAGGATCTATAGGCTCTAATAGGGGAGAACTGGTTAAATCAACATTAGGTCATGCTGAAGGGCATGTTTCCCATGGTCATGGTTATCTATACTCTTCGTGGCAAGAGTGGGAAGGAGAAACTTGATGTTACAGTTGATTAGGTTATCCAGAGGCATGGAGCAGGTTGGGAATGCGGTGATCAGACAGGGCAAAAGCACCAACCACAAAATGTTTGTTGCCTGGGCTCAGGGCATCCAGAGAAAGACAGCAGAAAAGCATGGTTGGTGGCAGGCCTTGAACTACCGCTTGGAGGCGGAAAGATCTCAGAGGAGGACATGGTGCTGCTTGTAACTGTCACTGAAATGTCCCTGCACCCATGGCCCTGCAAATCTGCCACCTGGATCAGCCACTTGCATGTCACCGAGCTTCGGCTATAGAGGTGTCCTCAACCCAGCCAAGTACAGCAACTGCAGGCTGAAGCCAGAGAACTGGTAGATGAACCCTTTTTAAAGAGAAGAGAGTTTTAATTATTGGAATAGATGCCCAAAGGATCTTGTGCCTTTTTTCTCAGCTTTGTCTCAAGCTTACATCCATCATGCAGTGGCAGATTCCTTCTCAGCCCTGGGTTATTTGACTCGATGTAGGAATTTCTGGGTGTAAAGCACAGCCTGCTCTAACGCAGGAGGCCAGGCTGGGAGTGTCTAATGATTTCTTCCTGCTTTCAAAGCTTCTGATTCAATCTGTGTCTTTTCCCACAAGCTGGGAGCCAAGCCCAGAGGGTGAAATTCCATATGATTCACCGATTAATTCCACCTTCATTCTTGCACACTGCCTGATTGCGAGGCCTTAATTGATGCAGAAGGTGGAATGTCTCCATTCCCCAATACCTTTGAGGCAGTAGCCTCAGCTTCCCGTTAAACCAGCTCTTGCAACACAGCAGTGCTAGAACTACTCTTCCCAACTCAAGTGGAGTTGCTACCACGTCTCCTGATGGTATACAACGGGGTCACGACTTGTTATGTCACATCACCCAATGCAGCGGGCTAATAAAAGCTGATCAGATGTGGCAGTAGTCATTTTGAAACTGGAATAAAAAGGTTCTCTGTGCACCAAAGAACACATCTGGTTTGTGGCATAATTCACATTAACTCGAGGGAATTCACTAAGTCTCGTGTGTCTGCCGCGGTGACACACAGCACAGAAATGCACTCTTGGAAAGCTCTATGAAAACTCAGCAGCCACGGCAGTTTTAAATTGCCTTATTTTCCTTTTTTATTAAAAAAAAAAAAAAAGGAAATTCGGATGGCAGTTTCCTGCTCTTGACTGATTCTGCCTCATTTGCGCTTGCACTGATTGCAGTTTATAAACAGGAATTCCAGGGCTGTGTACCTCTCTACCAAGGGGGAAGATGTTTGGCTTTTCACCTTTCTCCCAGACGGGAGGGTGGGAGACCAGAGAGCAGCTGTACCTGCTGCTGCCCGGCTCACACAGAAGCACTCCAGCCCCTTTTGCAGGGACCCCCTGGAAAACCTCATCTGCTAACCCTGTGCTCAGCTTGTACTCAGGGGAAATGGGATTCAGGGGTTGATGCGTGTGAATGGACCTCGGGACTCTCTGGAGCGAAGTGAGTGTGCTGTGGTGCAAACCATGTACCAACCAGGAACCAGGCAAGAGGCGTCTGCTGGGCAGTTAAAACTTTAATCCCTAAGGATGCAGCAGCAATATTATTTCCAGGGTGAAAAAGCATGAGATGGCTGCTGTTGGGCTGCAGTGATATATTCAAGCCTGGTCCAGACGACAGCCCATGCTTGCAAAGCTCAGCATCTTCCTCTCAAAGCAAAGATGAATGGAATAAGGGTCCAGTGGGGGTCTAACAGAGAGGGTTTCACCTTCCAAGAACATGTCCTGCTGGTAGCTGAACAGTTTCCCTGGCTGTCAACAGGCATTTTGCTCTTGGGAGCCAAAATCCTTCTGATCCACCCCTTATGTCAAATGTTGATAAAAGAGCTCTGTAAGTACTTTTCCCACCCTCCCTTAACCTTAACTATCTCTTTCCATTAAGTTTGGAATAGAAGTTTTGAGCCTCTCTGAGCTTTGTAGACATAGCAAAATCTGACCAAGCCTCCTTGCAGGAACATCTGGCAAAGAGGATTCCTCACAGCTCTGTCAGGGGCAGTCTGCTTGGAGCGGGTCTGCCTCATGGGCTGTTCACTACATGTAGCTGCAGAAAATGACCCTGTGTCTGGTCTTGTGGATCTCAAACTGGACCATAACTCTGGGGAGATGGATCCTCTGCCATGGGCCAGCCGGATGAGCAGGAACAATCACATCACCTCCTGTGCCTCGGTTTCCCCTGTTGCTAAAACGGCAGCAGTGCTGTTCTTGGTTACATGGCACCTCGAGATTCCTGAGGAAAGCTTGGGAGTTACAGTCGTGCTCTGCCTCTGAGCTGTCACGGGCCTTGCAATTAAGTGCTGAATCTTTCTAAGGGCAGCACAAAATGTGTGACTTCTTATTGCAGTCAATCTCGGATTGAGGCACTACTCGGGAGACTGCATGGGCATTACTCACTGGAAACACACACCCATCTTAACTCAAAACACATGTGGCTGATAGAGCTGACCAAGGGAAAGGACTTTGCCTGTGGTTCTGCCTGGTCTGCAATGCTACCTGCGTGGGGCTGGGGGAACAGGGAGGGCAAGCTGGGGCAGCTCTGGGTGCTCACTATGGAGCTGCCCCTTCAAGGGGAGTATGGGGCATGTTTAGCCTTGGGGTGTGCAACAAGAGATTTGTGTTGATAGCATCCGCGTGGTGCTTGGCTTCATAAAAACCCCGGGTTCTTTCCCCACATCCTTTACTTTAACTGGGGGAGGAACATCTCTAGCTCCACCTTGAGTTGGCCTGGCAAGAGACTGTATTTAGTTAGCTCTAGCTAACATGTATCTGGGTGGTGCTGTTTGCTTCACCCCATGAAAAATACCCCCAAATCTTGCATTTACCTCTTAAAATGTGAGCGTGTATTTGGTGGTTGGGTACCTCGGTGCTGAGGAGAAAAGAGGACCCTGCTCCCCGTGTGGATGACTGCATCAAGAGGGTTCCCTCCTCCTCCCAATAAAGAAAGAGGAAGAAAATCAGCACCGAACAAATAGGTTTTGTATTCCAACCATTCCTGCATGGAATATTTCAGCTTTACCTTTCTCCTGATGAATGTGGAAAGTGAGTTCAACGCTCTCCCAGGGCTTGGCTATTCATGTTTTCCAACAGAAAAACTGCTTTTTTTCCAGGACTACTTTCTCCCTCAAACAAAAGGGATATTGTCCAGGGGGGATTTTGATTTTATGCTATTTAAGTTGGAAAACTTCTCCCGCAGAAGCTTTCTAGCTGGCTTTCACAGCAAGTTTGCTCTTGCCACCTCACCGGGGGTGCTTGGCAGTGCCCCTGAGCACAGCTTGCTGCAGTGGGCTACACCCCTGATCCTTCACATTAGTCTGGCTAGCTTATGAGAGCAAATACAGTGCAAATTAACCCTCAGACAGCAGCATCCACCCTGTCCTTGGTGCACATATTTGATGCTAAGGATTCATGGCACTTACCAGTGTATTGTGGGATAATTTACCTGTCCTTTCTGGGCTCTTGTGAAGAGCTATCCAAAGACATTGGGGAACAACCAGCCGTATAGACAAAACAGTTGTGACAGCAGCTACCATGTTTTTTTCAGCTCATCTTCTGGTTTGTACTCTTAATAGACCACCCAATGTGACTTCATTGTGGTGGTTTTCTTGGGCTAGGATCAGGAGGCAGCTGCCAAGAAGGAGCATCATAAGTACATATAGTGTGTGGTTGCTGGGTTGGGGATTTTTGGTTGGTTGGTTTATCCCCACATCTTTGTCCCATCATATGCTTCCAGACAGCCTGGAACAGAAAGAGAAAGCTCCAACTCCTCTCAAAGGGATAATGAAAGGAAAAAGAAGGCCTCATTTTATTTTATTCCTAGGAAAATGGCATGCATTGCTTTCTGAGGAGGCTCAGTCTCAGTTAAACTGCCAGAATTTATGGTAGGAATTTGCTAAGGATGTATGTGTCATGGTTTGGATTGCCACACAGCCCCAGCAGGGATTGCCGAGCAGCCACACTGGAGACTGTCCTGCAACAGCTTGATGTGAAGGAAGGGTATGCTTCCATGTGGCTTGGCACCGCCTTCCCAAAGCAATATCCCGGAGAAAGGGAAGATGTTTCATATCAATCTTTTCCTACCACTGTGAGAATCTGCTCTCCCGAAGGAGCAGTGGGGCTTGAAGTCCAGCTGTGATAGCTCTCCCCTTCTCGGGGTGCAATGCGCACCCTCTTTATTAATGTAATCTCTGCCGCTGGCAGTAGCCCTTTCCCTCTGGCTGGTGGCCATCTGCTCATTCTGTCATAGAAGCACCAGAAGCCACCAGATGTTGAGATGTTCTGGACTGTTGCTATTTGTGGGTGAACCACCCACACCCATGTGTGTGTCCAGTGAGGGATGTGTTTGCAGGGGGAAAGGCTTGGCTGGGGTTGGTGCCCTGCATCCTCAGCTATGAGCAGTCTGGAAGTTCACAGAAAGCCACTCAAACCTTCTGGTATAAAGGTCCTGCAAGCATCAGAAGGCTCTTTGGGTGCTGCCCATCAGGTGCTTTTCCGAATGCACTGTAGTATCTGAAAATGCACTCTCGAAAGGAAAAGTGAAGAGTGTCCCTGCCCTAAGAAATGTACAGTCCGAGTGTATTATGGTGGTATGGCCACCAGTTACATTTGAGCCTGACTTTCCTCTCGCTTCGCAGAAGTAATCCATTGCTTTGTGGTCTTTTAGCAGTTACTGCTAAAGTTAGAAACACAGGAAAGAGACACAATGCAGTAGGAAAATACACAGATGCAAGACTATGTTTTGAATCTCTGCAGCACAGACTTACTGTGACACAAGTCAGCATCCCTAGTCAGAGTTTAGTAGGCAGGTCTAGCTGGCAAGGACAAAGCTCTGTAACTTCCTGGGACTGGTTTCACTTGCTGACCTCTGAAATGAGAAGTTTGCCACCTGGTTGGACTGAGAGCACCCAACAGAGAGGCTTTACACAGATGGAGTTTTAGATAGCAAAGCCAGGGTGGATTGCCATGTTGGTGGCACTGTTTTGAAGGTCATCATATGTAGGTGGTGACCAGAACCAGGTTTCTGTCCTGGCAGCTCAGGTGTGGGAGCAGGGGCTGGATGTTTGAACTGTGGGAGTTGGTTTCAAGGGCTCCTGAAGGCACTGCCCACAGAGGCAGAACACAGATGGAGCTTTAGGTGTTTTTAGTTATACACAGCTTAGTGTGAAGTACATCTTCTTCTATGAACACCCTGGAATGTGCAGTGTAACTGCACAGCTGGTCCCCTCACCAGTGCAGCAGTCATAGCTATAGGAAACAGGCAGGTGTTGCTCCTGTGAAGACAAGTGGCTTTCTTGGTTTTACCCTTCACCACCCATGAGCATCCTGCTGATGAGCAAATGTGCTGCAGGTGATCCTCTGCCTTTATCCCAGGTGGTGGTTTTCCCCACCCCTTTCCCTTTGGATTGTGGGAGGGTGATGAGACTTGGTGCACCTGAGCTACAGCTGCTTGTTAGGGAGCTCATTCAGCTCTTGGGCTCTGCTGGGGTCAGCCTTCTGCTATTCCTTCAGCCTTTGGATGGTTTTGAGCTCACAGAGCTTTTTGTTTTGGGTTTGTACATTTACAGCAACCGAGGTTTCTCCGATGAGAGCTCCTGGATGGGCTGAGGTTCAGCACACGTGTACCAGTAAGTATCTTCACATGAAACCTTTTCATTTCGGGTTAGCAGTTCTGCATTGGTTTTTTAGGCAGGGTGAGAGGGGCTGGATATAGGTCCTGTGGGAGCTGAGTTCTGTGGTGCCTGAGCGTGCTGCTCAGAGAGGTTTTACACAGATGGAGGTTTGCATGGCTAAGCAAGGGTGGATTGCCATGTTGGTGGCACTGTTCCAGAGGACACCATGTGATGATGCCCAGCACCAGCTTTCTGTCCTGCTGGCACCTTAGGGTTAGGAGCAGGGGCTGGATGTTTGCACTTAGTGAGCTGGTTTGTGGGCTGCCCAAGAAGGCTGTCCTGAGTGCAGTACACAGATGGAGCTTTAGGTGGCAAAGCGAGGGTGGATTGCCATGTTGGTGGCACTGTTTTGAAGGTCACCATGTGTAGGTGATGCTCAGCACCAGGTTTCTGTCCTGGCACCTTAGCCTGTTTCTTCCTCCTCCTTTTCAGAATTTAGTTCTGTGTACGTATGTACGTATAGCTATCTACCCTTTTTCTGTCTTCCTCTGCTTTTCTGAACATGTGGAGCTTTATTAAGCTTAATGATCCCAGAATCCCTCCAGAAGAATATTTAAAAATTAAAGGATTGAAGGAGTGAGGCATCTCTACCCATATCTAGATATAGTTGTGAAATGGTGAGGGTGGAGGAAGAGACATCCAGTGTTGGTGATTATTAAGCTTACTGCTGGCCAGTTTTGGCTGGGAGGTATCCCCAGCCCTTTAAATCACTGTGGCGAAGGAGCAGCAGCCCAGCAGACCTGTTTACCCCAGGAGGCAGAAGCTGCAGGGGATAAGCACAGTTGGCTCTCCTCGTCCATCTGAAATGAAGTGAACACCTTCCCAAAGCGTGACCTCTCTGTGCAGTGTCTGTTCTGCACTTGTGACCCCTTTGGCTTCACTGGAAGGTGATGGGTGGCAGATGTTGGAGATCTTGTCTTGGTGGGAAGAAGAGGGAAACTGTGCTCTAAACAAAACCCTCCCTTGTGTCCTGCAGCTTCCTAAACCTGCTCTTCTGTGAATCACAGATATTTATCTATCCCCTTCCCTATGTGTGTGTGTGTACATCTATAAATATGACTGTGTATAAACATATGTATATATAGAATGTTTTATTCCGTAACCACTACATTCATGTTATTTAACAGTAACAGCAGTACTGGGGCCAGAAAAATGCATCATTATCAGAGCTCAGCCTTACAAGTATCATAAGTTTTTTAATGTCAAAACATTAGTGGCTTGTAAGGACACTTGATGCTAAACATCCTTATTACCTCATCCATATGCATGCCAGCTTAAGCTAATGTACTTTGTTTTTAGCCCATGAACAAAAAGCCCACGCCTGCTTCCATTAGAATTATGGGGTGATTTTGCAGGTACTGAAGGCTGGGCCAGCAATTGGGTGGAAGAAGGTAGACCCAGCCTAGCAATCTGCCTTCAGCGACTCTTAGGGCTAGCCTGTGGACCTGTGGGGCAGCAAACATGGGATGAAGCTGAACAAGACCAGGGAGCAAGGCAGGAGAAGCAGCAAGGAAAGGGAGCTTGGAACTATAGATGAGCAAGAACAAGCTGGTGAGAAGCCTCTGAGGGCGCATGGTTTGTGGCACTCTGGCCCTGCTCTTTTAGCAAAGAAATGAGAAGGCTGGCTCAGGGATGTCAAAGCGAATGCCAAATGAAGGTATTGCCAAGGGCATTTTTCATGTCTGAGCAGCTTCCATTCCCACTGGGGAAGATGAGGGTAGTTTTCCCTGACTTTTCCTCTGGATCTGAGGTTTGCTCTTGTGGTTATTGAGGCAAGTTTGTTCATTATAAGTAATCTAAATATTGTGTTGTATGTGTATCCAAATCTGTATGCAGAGGGGCAATTCCTTGCCTAATCTATTTTTCTCCTGCAAACAATTTACTTGATGACTTCAGTGTAAATCAGGAGTACGTTCTCCAATGCTGATAAATTCTGGGTTCATATAACCCCGGTGGGGGAAGAACTGGACTCTATGTGTTTATAAACAGTGAGAGAAAATCTATACCTCTGCACACAGAGTTTACATTCCATGTGGGCTCTCTTGCCAGGGTGTCCAATAAAAGAAAAGATGCATTTCTTTCCAAAAGGCACTGGAAACATCTGGCTGGGTGGCAGTATCACTGAGTCCTGTGTGTGGAATCCAAACGGGGACAAGCATGATGCAGCAGTCCATTGAGGTGCTTGCTAGGGACTGACAAGCTCTGTGAATAAGTAAGATCAGTCAAAAGCAGGAAACCTGGGCCCTGGGGCTCTCAGGAGAAGGCTTGGTGGTGGGGGAACATATTAATTGATTTGGAAGATGTTTTATTAGTCATGGTTATCTGGACGCAGTTGTCATCCCATGCAGTTCTGAACTCAACTGGAAGGATTTTGGGCTCTATTTAGCTCAATTGGAAGAAATTTTGGTTCTTAATGGTCTGAGGTTGAGGGAAATGATTTTAATAGTTAAATATTGCTGTTGCCTGCTCTCCTGTCCCAACATTTTACTATTCTTCCACAAGATGTCAAGGCTGCTTCTTAGCAGTGATTACAAACTGGCTGGAGATTGGGAAAGAGAACTCTATTATCTGTGAAAAGGAGAAAACAAAAAGCGTGGGTACTGCATAGATGCATCAGCTTCTGCATCTTAGACTAATGGATCTGCGAGACCTTGCTGTGTTTCTGATGAGGCAGGTCTTTTCTTTATGTCACATAAAGGTGGTATCCACGCTGCACTGTAAAATTAGCCAAGTTCCCTCTGATTAGATTTAAAGGATGAAAGGCAGCCAAACAAATCCGGTTCTGTGCATAAAGTACCAAGTTCTCTGTGGTCCGGTGTTGAAGTGCTCTTTCCAGCAAAACCAGGGGTAAGACCATATAATAGACTTTCCTGAATTATTCTGAGGACAAGTATTGGAACGGGTTGGAGAATGGACACATCCTTTCAGCCCCACAGGGCATTTTTAAGAGCCAAGTACTTGTGGTTGTGCAGAGGACAAGCTTCTCTGTGCCCATCCCAGATTTTTCCTCTAGTGGGATCATTAAAGTGACAAACATCAGAACAACTGACTTTCAAATACCTTCTCTGGAGAGGCTGAACTCACTAGTCCTTGACTGAGGTACCGAGGAAGATAAGCATTTGTAACAGATTTCCAAATATTCAGACCTATCAAAGGTATTAGGTCTCTAATTCACCTTTTTAGGCAATGGATAAGATCATGATAACTTTCCTAGGTACTACAGCACTACCTCTTTATCAGCACAGTGACAGGTTAAGTCATTTGTATTTAACAATAGTCTCAAGCCTGTTTTTCCTTTCTTTGCATTTCTGCAAAATAAGACTACTTGAAGGGGCTGTGTGTGAATATTCAGCTTTTGCCTCCAGGCAATATTCTTCTCTGTAATCTATGGTGTGGCTTATACCTTTTCATAGCTCTTCGTTATACAATGCACTCACTCTCCACTGGCACAGTGAGGTGGCTGCTTGTGGACCCGGCCTTGGAGATGCTCAGTGGAAATCTGTTTCACAAACAAATGAGATGATTCTTCCTCCTTCTCTAATATCCTCGGTTTGGTTTGGGTGGTTTTTAACAACAAATGGACTGGAGGGAAAAGATGATACTCTGGTTCGTAGAGCATTCCTGTCACCAGCTTCCCCCTATAGCATCTTTGATAACTGAGCCTTAGTGCCGGTTGCCTACCATTCTGCCGGGATCACTGACCAGACCACACTTTCCCTTTTAGGAATGAGGACAAAAGCGAGATTTAGGGGAAGTCACTGGACTCATAATTCTTCCCACGTTTTCCCCATAGCTGTTAAATGTATGTGGGGCATGCTGTCGGTCATGAACCCTATGGGGTGATCCTTGGCTGCAAAGCTCCCTAAAGGAGGAATTTTCCCACTGCTAATCTTTCTGGCACGGAGCATAGCCCAGCTTAATGCAATTGTTATTTTTATCCATTGCTGAGTGCTCTGCAGCTCAAGCTGGGTGGTCTCTAAGATGATGTACACAATTAATGTGGGCTGAATTAAGGAGTGGAGATGTATTATCAGGGAGGAACATGTGAGTGTGGGACCAGCTAAATTCCTTTAATGCTGCTGGGACAGTGGTGATGGCTGATGGTGAGCTGAAGCCACTCCTCCATGAACTAGAAGGGGCTGTCTTATTCAGAGTTCTGTATTTATCTGCTGTCCATCTCTGTGAGGAAGAGATGCTTGGAGCTGTCAGTCCTGGCAAGGTTGCACCAGGTCAGCAGATCTCCTTGGACTGGTCTGGTCAGAAATGGGGCTGATGAATTTGTCCTCAATGCCCATCCGAGGAGTGCTGACTAAACCCATCTGTCTTGGGCAGAGCTGACCAGAGAGGCCTTCTGAACACGAGGCAAACTAAGGGAAGGCTGAAGGGGCTGACTCCAGAGCATGGTCTCTCATGCAAATAACACTGTGTCTTGCTGGGAGCCCACCATGGCTCATGCTTCACTGCTGGGTGAAGACAGAGAGAGATCTTCTGGTCCTCAAGGGTGGTGGTTTTGCCTGCAGTGGGGTTGTGTGTGGCTAAAAGAAGAGTGATCCCATGGTCTGGGGACCAGTGGGAAGGGCCACCAGCAACACTGTTGCTGGGAGGAGTTTGGGAGCCTTCTCTAACAGAGAGCCTAGAGCTGTCATCAGTGGGACACACTTTGAGGACTTCCACTTCCCTAGGCCTTTCTTTAAAAGAAAACTGAGAGGGAGATGAGGTGGAAATTATTTTCAAGGGATTGCTTTTCCCCCACTGTTTTTCCCTACCAGTGAAAGCATTTTACAAACAACTGATTAAGTTTTGCATCATCCCGTGGCAGCTGTAAATGGTAATAGATCATTGCTTTGTTTCCCTCTTCATTTCTTCAGTCTGGAAACCTCAGCTACTCATCAGCAAATTGGGAGGTGTGGGCAGTTAATGAAACATGTAATTGAAAAAGAAGGGAAAAATAAAATCTCCATATGAATGAAAAGTTATGGAAATCCCCATATACTGAGAAATAGATGGGGGATGGGTTGGGAAAACCACTCCAGTTGTTCGGTAGTGTTTCATGGATGGATGAAGCAGCTAGCACCAGCTTGGCCCAAGAGCCATGGGCAGCACTAGCCCATCTGCCAGTGGGGTGATCTTGAGGGTGTTGCTTTGTCTGAGGTGGGACAGCCCACCCCGCTGATGTGCTGGAGTTCGACTTGATCGAATTGCACATCCCGTCTTGGGATGAAGGCCCATTGGATGTGACATCACAATTTAAGCTGGGCTGATGAGATCCTGCCTGGTCTTGGACTCAGTCCTTAATTTCCTTTGCATGGTCTTCTCTTGGGAAGCTCTGTTACCCTCTAAAGAAAACCAGTGGTTTTCAAGGGAACGGCTGGCATGTGTCATGGGGACCATATCCATGGTGCTGCGGGCTATGGTGCACTGCCAAAACAGCTCTGGCTTCCCTCTGCCCTTTGTTAGGGATGGTGAAGGCTTGTGCATATGTCCCATCTGCAGGTGCTCTCCCTGTGCAGCGGGCTCTGCTGGGATGTTCCACAGCTGCTGTCCTCTTGGAATGCAGGATCTGCAGGTTGGATGTTTGCCCATCACTGGATGGAGACCTCCAGCTCATTTGCTCTAGAGCAATGAGCTGCGAGAGGCTTACAGCCATCCGAGTTTCCACAAGACAGTATTTATCTTTGGAGGGATCCAATTCGCTCTTATTCCAAATAACATTTTTTCCTTCTTTTCCTTCCACGTCCCATATAATTTTCCATATCCCCACCAGAAAAAGCGGAAGGGGGATTTGTGAGAAAAGCAAAATAATCTTGCTTTTGGTTTTGTTTCATTCTTTAGAAACTGGCTTGTTTTCTTAGTGGAAAACCAGAGAAAACCAGGCTGGAAGAGGAAAATATTCTTCTCCTTCAGCCATAGGGATGCTGCATGGCAAAATGCTTTTGGCAGAGCAGCTGCTGGGGACTGAAGGGCTGCCAAACCCACCCTTTCCATGAAACAGAAGTTCCTGAATGTCTCCATGTGCCAGGAGCTGCCAGGACTGCATGGAAGCTGCCAAGTGCATTGGTGGTGTGTTGTTGACCTCCCAGAAGCAACCTTTCAATACCACCTGTAGGGCTGCGATGAGCACCATTAACATGTCCTTTTTGGGTATCCAAAATGGGGGGAAACTGGGATCTTTGAGATCTATGGCAGAGGACTTAAGGAGATGGTAATTTCCCCACCAACCTTTAACTCTAAACCCCAGAATGACAATCCCAGAGGCAGGTTCAACACTTTTACCTCTTCTTCCTATGGCAGAATATGTCCAGCTTTATAGTCTCTAAGTAGAAATATGCTTTCCTGAAACAGTTTGCAGCACCAGGCCTGGCAATGGTCATTCCCAGATGCTGCACTGGCTCCTGTCCCAGGAGGTGTTTGACTGCTTGAAGAATTGGAGAGCAATCCTGAGGATATTTGAATGACATTCTATAAACTGACAGGAGCACCATCACCTTGGGGAGCTCTCCTGTGTCCAAGCTAAAATGACTGGAGCAGGGCCAGCAAAGGGGGGCAGAAACAATAAGGAGCTTGGAAAGTCTTCACAGGTGGAAGAAGAGGAGGGGGTTAAACAGGTTAGGGCTGTTTAACTTAGTGAAGACCAGAGTAAGAGATGCCTTGGTGGGGTTTATGAAATAGTGAGTGGTGCAGAGGTCAAGGAACCACTGCTGTCTACCAGCTCATATATTTTACAGAACACTTGCTGCTACCGAAAGGAAGCGGTGCAATAGTAAATAAATACTTATATTAATAGATAATATATAATATTAAATGTTTAAAGTAGGAAAAAGTAAGATGTTTTGCAAGTACATGTTAGTGCTCCAGCTGCTCCTCAGTGATGATGTTAGGATGGATGGTGCCCAGGCCTTGGTAGGAGAGCTTCTCCACAGTCCATGAGGGGTTGCAGGATAGTTTTCTGCCTGTCCCACGAGGCAGCTGAAATAGCTGCTGATGGATGTGGAAATTCAGCCTCTTCTTGGCAAGAATTTTAGGATTTAGGCCTATTCTAAGGATGAACCTTTGAAAGATGGCTTAGATGTTTTGCATGCAACATGGTGAATGACCCATTGAAGAAAACACTAGTTGGGCTTAGGAGTGAGCACCAGGGGTGGCTGGACACTGAGAAACCAGCCCTAGGGAGGACCTGCCCTGGCTGGGGGTTGCCCAAGGGCTCTGGCAGATGAGCCATGGCAGCGTATGGCCCCTGGCTCAAAGGGAGCAGGGTGTCTGCCGCTGTAGAACTGTCATTGTCTGCTGGCCATCACGAGATGAGGTGATGGTTTGCTCTGTAGGCTGGTGAGCATGATTTGCTGTGTGATGATAATGATGTTTCAAAGAAATAAATGAGATTAGGACAACCTGTGCCTCTGGACCAGAAGTAGCTCTGTGGTTCCACTGACACTTACAAACCGCACTGATTTACCTCACTGAAGAGCTAGCCAAAATACTTGTTGCGTTGGGATGTTTAGTGAAAGCGGGTTTGTCTCTGCTGCAGCAGAGTGGTGACTGGGTTGTTGTGGACAGTGTAGAGGCTGTCAGTGTGGTGAGGGTCCTGCAGCTCTCTTGAGGGCTCCTCTTCGGGAGATGGATGGAGGGAAAGGGGCTTTCTGGGCTGGATCACCCTGCTGCGGGTGCAGGAACTGGCCTGGCGTGTGGTGCCTTGCTCTGCTAATGATGCTGCTTTGACCCCTTCCCATTTCTCTGCTGACACTGGGGACCTTCTGCTGTGCTCCTGGCTTTGCTGTGATCTTCAGTAATAACAAAAGAAAACAAACTGATGCTTTGTGTTCACCCTGGTCTGCAGATCCTTGTTAGATTGGGCACGAGAGGCAGGTTTTCTCCTGCCTGTCTCAAATGCCCACATGCCAGAGCTTGCAAAGTCTTTGCTGGGTGTTGCTCTGAGATTCACATGTAACGAGTGCTCCCTGGGGAGGGATGTTTAAACTGAATAACCAGGACCTTCTTGAAAGGGATTGTTTGGGCAGTGGGTTGATATTCTCATGTGGGAAAGGGGCCAGGCAGAGCCACTCTCTCTGCTTTCCCAGCAGCTTGCAGTGATAACAGTACCTTGCTCTTAAAGAGATTTGTGGTTTGTATCAGAGAAATTCATTGCTGTGCACGTGGAGAAGTGTCACCAGACATTTCGTATCTACTTCCCTGGTTTTTCACTGCTATTATGCTGGCCTCCATAGAAGAAGTTTCACTTCTTGGGGTGAAAGCATCCCCTTTGCTAGCTGCATATCAGGAATTAATCCCTGTGGTGTGGTGGTGCGTGTATGTAAGGCTGGACGTAAACAGGGCTATGATATACAAGTGGTTACTGCCCAGAGGGAAAGGTCTGAGGGCAAACATTGTGCACAGTCCCATCAGGGAATGATACTGAGCTCTGATCCCCTGCTAACATAACAAATGGGTGTCGTGTATAAGCCTCGCTATGTTCCCCCATGTGCTGCCAGCCTCGTGTGCGCCGCCCTTGATATTGTATTGTCAGATGAGGCTGATCTGATGATCTCTGTGAGGAGGATGGATCCCTTCCCCAGCTCACTGCTGACAGCTCGCCCCCATTGCCCTTCCTGCAGGAATCTCCTCCTGCCTCTCTACTGCTTCAGCCCTCAAAACCGTAAGGATTTGGGTGACCATCTCTGAGCAGATTCCATGGGCCCATGGGGGAGATGGAGAGCTGAGATCCTGTCTGTGGAAGCACACAGCTGATTGCTTTTTTACCACATTGGTACAAAAGAAAAATCATATACATGTATAAACTGCAGGGAATTGGCAGTGTTAAGGCCATTCATAGAATCATCATAGAACCATTTGGGTTGGAAGGGACCTTAAAGCTCATCCACTTCCAATCCCCTGCCACGGGCAGGGACACCTTCCACTAGAGCAGGTTGCTCCAAGCCTCATCTAGGTCAACTTAAAGTGAGCCTGGTACAGTCTGTCATAGAATATCTTCTTACAAAAGGCAGATGTAAATAATTCTGATGAACAGACTTTACCACCTGGTCCCATCATTCCCACAGTGCAGTTAATCTAATACTGGAAGTAAATAATTCATCTGTGTTTTATCTGCATCCATCAGAAAGCTCTGCCCTCTCCCTCTTCCCAACAAGTTTTGTCAGGAACAAAGGTAAAACAACAGCTTTGTGCAGGGACAAATGTGCTTTTCTCTAGGTCAGTTGTTCTGCCAAAACCACCAGGGATAAACTTTTGCTATAAAAGCCCCGAATTCTTCCCTCTGTTCATAAACATACAAAGCCAAGTGTTCAGGGTCTGCTCTAGAACATGGTGCGGGTGTTGGCTTTTGGTGGTTCTGGCACTGGTATCCATCCACCTTCAATGTTAAAATAAGATGGAACAAAATCCTTGCACATTCTTAGAGTGATCCATGTTTTGCTTTAAAAAAAGGAGCATGTGCAAAGTGGGATTTGTTATAGTAAAACTTAAATAGAAAAATAGAAAAAAGAGAGAAGTAAAATGGAGCCTTTGAAACCTCCCCAAAGTTGTGGGATAGTTTTTGGCAGGAAATGAAGAAAATTCCTTTTCCTTGATGTTCTTCTCTCTTTTTTTTTTTTCTTGTTTTGTTATTTTTTCCCAAAGACAATGTAATTTCCTGACTCTCCCTAATCTGAGCTGCATAATCAAAAGGAAGGGAAGACAAACTGGGATAGCTCCTTCCTGTAAGGAAATGATTTCCAATCTTTATTTGAATGTACTCTAGCTTTGTATGTCTTATCCTTCAGACATAGCTAGAAGTATCATTTGGCAAAGGTCCTTGTTGCAGAGATAGGGGCTGGGGATGGAGGAAAGACGGTAATGGGGTTATATGCAGGCAGCCCTAAGGGTATGTAAGACGCAAAGTTCTCTCCAAAGTAAATGTTCCTTTGTTTTATGGCACATTCACATAATCTAAATAGTGGTTTAAGTTTATTTTTTGAGCTCATCCCCTGGCTTGTGTATTTGAGAGTGTGGTACTTGGAGCAACTGCTCCCATTATCTGATTAATACGGTTGGCTCTCCGCTTGCAGGCAAAATTACGGGAGTAATTAAAACTTGCTCGGTTTGCAAATGGGAAACATTGTGCAGCTTTGAAAGCAGACAGGATCATTAGCAGCAGTTACTGGAAGGAGAGCCAAGCAAACCAAGGAAGTGCTTGTCTCCAAACCCATCCTTCCAAAGGGATGCAAAGCTCTGCTTGAGCTAGCCTCCAAGAGAGCTATGGAAAGCTGCTGTGGTATAGCTTGGTTAGGAATTGGGTTTCAGAAAGGCTCATAACTACACTGAAAAATGGTCCTAGGCTTGATGCTGACAGATGTTGCCAGCGGTGCTCGTGCTTCTTGGCTCAAAGCAGGACTTGCAGCCATTTTGCAAGCAGGAAAATGCTGGAAGATCTGTTGCTTGAATGAGTATTTTGGCCACATCTGAAAGAGTATTACGAAACTGACCTTATTTGGGTTCCCACATCAAAATGGGAGTCAACTGAGCCAGATTGAGGGCATCTCATCCAGACCGCAGTTCAGTTTTGAAGAGGGTTGGATTTGCAGCTCTAGTTTCAGTCCGCTTACAATGGGAAAATGACTTTTAGTTTGGATGATCCCCAGGAATTCCTCTATCTTGCAAACCACCGATCTTTAGATCTGTGCCGAGTGTAGGGCAGGGAGGGAAACTTGACATCTCTTCCGCTCCTGTGTACGTTCTGCATAATCCAATTGCTTCTGCTTTCAGTTAAGCCAAATCCACAGCATCCAGCCAAGGGTACAAGGACCATTTATTCAAACCCTTATTCACTTTTTTAGCCACAGAAATTTCCTCCTGCTGCAAGAGTTATGGCCAGATCTACAGAAAAGACAATGTAGTACTTGTCTACCTTCTTATCAGTGTGGTTTTTCTGTCATTAACTGGGGGTTCTGTAGCATAAAAAAGAGAAAGTACTCGGGACATGTTTCTGTGATGCCCTTTGTGGAACCATGCTTCTATCCCTGGAAAAAGCCAGCAGCAATTAATGCATGTTGCTCGCTTACGAGTATGAACAGGCTTATTTTAACTGTGTGTTTGACGCTGGTAGATGCTGCAGAAATAGGGTATTTCAGACTGGAAGGGTTTGAGAGAATAGAGGCTTTGAGCGGGTATTGGAATTTTTTCTTTGTTTTTTACAACAAATGGCAGCTTCTAATGCTGATACTTGAGACTCATTGGTGTTTATCGCTGCCTTATGGGAAGATCATTTTCAGGTCCCTTGAAAAAGTCAGAGGAAGCGAAGGTTTCTGGTTAAAATCGGGGCCTCAAAGTGGCAGCTTTTGACAGGCAGATGTAACAATCTTTTTCCAGCAGAGAAAAGCAGGTCAGTTATCAGTCCTGGGCCCTTTTGCTCCAATATGGCACAAAGAGGTATTGTGAGCAGGGTTCTCCCGGAAAAGCAGATGATGGATAAGCCTGCATCCTCACTGAGGTGAATTCCTGGCCTAGTTTCTGTAGAAGACTGGCTCGGGAGCATGAAAGAGCTGCTGGGGATGCAGATAATGCCTTGTAGGCAGGCTGGCCCTTCAGTGCATGCAAACATAAGGCAAGCATCGCTGTGTTGGGGCAGGTCATTGAGCATATCACAAACTAACCCCCTGAGACCCGGTCCTCCAGGGGTCCTGTCCCAAGACATTGCTGCACAGTTTGATGAATAAAAATCCCAGCTAATGTGATAGATGGGAAATCATAGAATCACATCATCATAGAATCACAGCATGGTTTGGGTTGGAAGTGACCTTAAACATCACCTCATTCCAACCCCCTGCCATGGGCAGGGACAGCAAGTCTTGCAGTCACTGTCTGGGGAAGGAAGGGGGTAGTGTTTTGGAACAGTTTCCACCAATTCCACTATTTTCTCACAAGGCAGCAGGCACCCTGTGTACTCTGTTGCATGGCAGTGGGGAAACATGAGCTTGTGTTGATGCTTTCAGCTATCCCTAAACGCTGGGGTGAGGATTCATGGCATTCATAGGAGCTGCTCCCTCCACAGAGAAGGCTGAGAGCCTCCTCCAAGCCACAGCAGTTAGAGAACTGGTGGATGAGAGGAAGTGTTTTTGACAGTGTGGGTGTAAATGGGTCCTGAGTCAGCTGCCCTGGGGCTTGGAGGCTGCTTCATCGCTTGAGATCACTTGGCTCAGTGCTTGATGTGCTCTTCGAAACTTAGTTGCTAGCTCAAGGCTGGTTAATTGGGTTTTACGGAGTGCATGTGCATGGCAGGATGGATTAATTCTCTCTGCTGCAGGGGTTGCTGGATGGCACCATGCAGAAAGTCTCCTGAGGGCGGGGGTTAAGACACAGGGACATCAGAATCTCCAACATGAAAGTGAAAAGGGAAGCAAGTGCTTTAACCTGCTTCCCCTCAGACTGTCAAATAAATGCCAATTTACACAAATATGTGGATGTCTTTTGGCCTTGTAATGAGCAAATCTACACTCTCACCAAGAGAAAAGATTCCTTCAGTGCCCCTTTCCTTCTCCAGTTTATCCCATCCGAGTGCATTTCAGTCCCAGCAGTGATCTCTCCTCTGACAAGGACTTACTATTAGGAGGCTGTTGGCCCTAATTCAGCAAAGCACCAGCTCATCAGCAATGCTCACACATTGATGGTTTGCTCCCTTCTTAATATTGTATTGCGCATGGGTTCCTTGGGAGAGGAATGTTTGGAGCGAGGAGACAAGTTGGTTTTGTTCCTGCTTTATTTTGTTTGCCATCCAAATTAATAACAGATAAAGATGTCCTGCTGGTGAGCCATAACATCCCAGCAGCACTATTTGTTCTGTCACAGTTGAGATCAGGATCCTGGGGTGCTAAGGAAAGAAAACACCAAATCTGTATG
The DNA here is from genome assembly GCF_004027225.2 of Strigops habroptila. NCBI lineage: Eukaryota > Metazoa > Chordata > Aves > Psittaciformes > Psittacidae > Strigops > Strigops habroptila. The sequence goes on from NC_044281.2 coordinate 6,509,743, forward strand.
GAGATGGAGAAAGTGGAGGCTTCTGGTCTTAAGGAGAGGGGTGTCAGCATTGAAGTGGACTTAAAAAAAGGGGCTTGCGGCTGATGGGGTGGATTCCACTGCTGATGGTGGCTGAGAAGCAAATATTGGGAAAATTATAGGTGAATTGGAGGCCTTGAGTTACGGAAGGGCATGTATAAATACTGATGGTGTTTCATAAACTAAGCGGAGGCATCTCCAAGCATCCTCTTTCCCCAGGAGCGGAGCAAGACAGACTTTTCTAGCCCATTGAGGATGGGTTGATGAATAAAAATCCCAGCTAATGTGATAGAGGGGGAATCTATATCTATCTATCTACCTATTTATCAGCTCTGCTTTTTGGGCATCAGAGGACTGGCTGGTGGATGTGGCTAGATGGCAAAGTGTTTGTGTCCTGCCCGTCCGCAGGACCTGCACTCTACATCCAGGTTAGAAATTGACATAAACCTATCCAATCTTTCACATCAATCATTCCACTTTCTTTCCTGGGACCTTCCCTGCCCAACTCAGGGATATTCCGAGTTCCTCTCTGCTCCCCACCTTCATGCCATCTGGCAGCACACAAGGGATAGCATCCTTGCTCTGCAATAAATCAGTGCTGCCCAGTGGTCTGCATCTGGCCAAGTGGGTTCTGCAAGCTTCAGGAAATACTGAAAGTTCTTTCTTGGTCAGTATCTATCTGTGTATATATATATTTACACATATATTATATATATTACATACACCACCACTTTATATATATCTATAGAAGCAGCTTGTCTAGAACCACAGCATGCAGCTTTTCTCTGTCAGCAGGCTTTCCACATGGAGACCAGATGTGGCCATTCAAAAAGGTCTGTTCACTTCTATACCCTCTCTTTTTTTCCTCTCTTTTTTTCCATCCTATTTAAGTACAACATGAGACATATGGGCCAACCATCCATCTGAGGCTAAGTGGAAACCAAGAGTGATTTCTTACAATGCTGTAAGTAGCTAATAGCAGTTTTCAATAGTAAACAGGGATACATGAATTAAGAATGAACTCTCCGAGCAGTTTGTAGACATTCCAGTTTCTTCATGTGGCTTTTTTCCTCTCTTCTTCACTTGTCTTGGTGGGAGGTGACACGTTTAACAATGCTTCCCATGAGCAAGAGGCCCACTCTGGTTAAAGCAGGCTGGAAAAGGCTAGGAATCTTCAAAGGGAGCTGAGCAGAACCAGAGACCTCAGGCCTCTTGGGAGCCATATATTCAGTTCTTTGGGGGGACCCTAAAAAATCCCATCCACATGCTATTGGCAGCCAATGCAAGGATTGAGGGACACGTTGCCAGCTTAGAGCCTTTGTATGAACTTCCAAGGCTTTCATGAGCTGTCTCAGGCAGCTGCCCCTTCTTGACAGCAATGAAAGCTGTCTGGAAAGTCACATTCCCATCACATGGAATGAAACTTTCTGACATTTTTTATTCACTTTTGTTCCAGATCAGGGAAGAAAAGTCAAAGTTTTTCTTCACTGAGTGGAAATTCTTGTGAAATGTAGTCAGAAACATGGGAGTGAGCTTATTGATGGGGACCATTTAGTTTCAGTCTAAACACCAGGTGAAGTGATACAAAACACAGGCATCAAACTAAAAGAAAGGGTAGAATAACCAACGCAAAACAGCTGGAATGAAGCTTTTGGTTTCAAAGTTTTGTGTTTCTAGGGCAGCTGCCCAACTCCTTCAAAATCAAAATTCTTCCACAAGTTAAATGATTTTGGAAGAATCGGAACTTACTGTTGAAAACCGGTCCGGGAATTTCAGTGGTTTGCCCCAAACACAGCTTGCTGTCGCATCTGTGCTCATCTTCATAGCACAGAGTTTACAAACACATGCAAAACTTGGGATCCAGCTCTGAAGCTGGCCCTGCTTTGAGCAGGAGGTCGGACTAGAGACCTCCTGAGGTCACTTCTGGCCTTGGTGATGCCCACAGTATTTGCCATGGAAAGTAGTAACTTTGCTAAGAGATAGTTGGGGAGGAAGAAGGGGGAGTGGGGCCAGACAGGAGATAAAAAGCAAGGTAGCAGAAGAAAAACAGAGGTAAAGTGCTTCTCGAAGCCGTGCCTAGAAGGAAAAAGGCAGGAAGAGTCCTTGTACCTTTCCAGGATGCACATTTAATATTCCTTCCCAGCTTTCTTCCAAAATATCCCCAAATGAATCTTCTCCAACCACCCTCCAGATCTGAAATCAGTTCAGCAGTGAAGGAGGGATTTCCACCCATGCATGAAGCATCTTTGGGAAGGCGGTATCTCCAGCTACAGGGAGCATCTATTAACGGGGAAGGCATGGGAGAGCTGGCTGGTTTAGCCATAGTCAAGTGTCTTCAAACTTTACCTGCTCTGCTTTATAGAGAGGGGAGAAAATGACAAGCAGAAATACCAAGTCATGTGGCAGGAGCCACTGCATGGATCAAGAGGGGTAAATGGTCCTCGTCACCAAAGCTCAGCACTCCATGACAGAGGTGACAAAGCAAGAGGTTTAGTAAGGTAAGAAGGACCATTTTGATTTTTCTGGTAATGACTTTCTCTGCAAGTCTATGAGCTGCATGAAGTCACTTGGTAATTTCTGCTTGTGCTGATAGCTGTGCTGGTCTGCCTTGAACTTGGTCTGCTAAGGAAATTAGAGCCTGACTTGATGGGAGAGTGGCATAGAAGGAACAGCTGGGAGAGTGGGATGGGAGGAAGAGTTGGGATAGTGGCATGGGAGGAACACTGACTATTTCAGCCACAGCACCTGAACATCTGGTGTATTTTGGCTATATAATTATGGTGCTAACATGGTGCGAGGCTGATGGGGTGAGTCCTGCTGTGGAGAGCTGCCTCTGAGCCCCGCGAAATGCTCAATAAATAGGTTGGACATTTGGTGTTGTAGTTCCAAGAGTACTCAGTATTAGCTCAGCTCTGTTTTGTTCGAAGTCAGCAGGAAGCGCTGATGGCGAGCCAGCATGGCTCTCACAATCCCTTTCTCTCACTAATTACTTCTGGCTGCCATGGAAGCCCCAAGGAGTTCAAAGGGATGACACTGGATTTGCACAAGGCTGTCTCTCTGGATCTTCCATCCCAGTTTCTCAGCCCATGGTGGTCCATAAGGCTGCAGAAGGGGACCCACTAAACAACTGCAGGAAACATTAAAATACATTACGCATTGCCACAAATGCACATTCCCACACAGACAAAGGCAAGGAACATGGAGATAAATCATTGCTAAAGGAACAACTGAAATGCAACTTTTTTTGTGGCTGTAACTGAAAAAGCATGTGCACAAGATGGAGCTGAGTTCTCCAAAAGGTGAAATGGTTCTTAAATAAAGTGCACAGAAGCACATACTCTGCCCTGCATCAAGAGCACTTGGGATGGGATGCTGTAGAGGTGGTCCCAGGTCCTGGGCACCATCCTCTGAGGCAGGTCCAAGCTTGAGCCCTTGATCTCACTGACCTCTTGGTGCTTTTTAACATCTCATTCTTAACTAGCTGCACATCTTCCCCCAGGCTGAACACTGTATATACCCTTCCAGCTTACCCAAGGTCTTAGGACCATATAGCCTTCCTACCTCTCTGTTAACACAAGCCCATAGATAGACTGCTCCAAATAGATCTATTTGGTTTCTAAAACAGTCAGTGCAATCCTTCCCTCTCTCTCGGCGGCTGGGTCTAAGGACAGAAAGTCTGCTCCAAGCTGAGCAGAAAAAAACACTGCATGGTTTTGTTGGAAGTTTGAAGGAGATGCTTGTGCCAGGGACAGTGATGCCAGCTCAGGGAGATGGGAGGAGGTAGGCTGGGAAGTGATGCTCTATCCATGTCCTGTGGAGGGGCAGCAAAACACAGCACTGAAACCACTGCAGAGAGCGTGTCTGAGGCTTTTTCTCTTTTACAGAATGTTGCCCAACTTCTCGAGCCCTTTTGGGTTGGAACAGTGGTATAATCAGAGGGCTTGTGTAACAGAGGCAGATTTTGGCCAGACTCTTCTCCTGGACAAAGCCAGGTTGGCTTCATTTGCTCTGCTCCCAATTTTCACCTGTTTCAATGAGGGAAGAAACAGAGGTTTCAGCTTAACCATTAAGAAGGTGGTGATTTTGAAACAGCCAGGCAGATCTGACTCTGCTCATTTGAACAGGCTTTTAGTAACCTTCAGAGACTGGCAATTCGGGTGGTAAACCCACTTTATGATCTGTTATTACCTGTGCTCTGCTCAGAGGCAGCAAAACTCATTATGGATGTAAATGGCTGGAGTGCTGCTGCATATCCATGCAGGCAACCTTTAATGCTCTCCCCTTTCCGGCTTCTTAGTGATAAAAGTACATTGCTGGTAAAAAACGCAAAGCCTCAGAGCTTGCTGCTGGTTTCCTTCATGGTCAGGCTTCTGTGCTTGAGGTTTTATTTTGTTGCTGACATCCCATGGATAACTGTAGCAAATGCACTTAGTTTTGAGGAAGTCAGCCAGTATGGTGCGCTTTCTGGTTCTTATTTAACTGCACATTAAATGTTCCCCTTTGCCCCAAGTTTTATTAAGGAGAAATTAAAGAGAGCCTTGTTAAGCTGGAAACACGGAAGGAAAACAGTCCATCCTGCTGGGCCAAAGAAACACCCTCAGGATCAGCCCTCCAACATGAGCCCAATTCTCCAGACCTTCTGTAATTAGGAGCATCACAGTCTGCAAAGGGCACAGGAACTGCACACATTGCTCTTGTAGAAAACTGGAGACAAACAAAGGCTGAAAGGGACTTGAGAGGTGGATGTTGGTACAAGCTGATCATGTTGGGCAATGGAGATCCCTTGATGGCCTTGCACAATCTCTCCCTGCTATTGCAATGTTTGCCTGCAAGTAGAAAACATTTCATATCTCCAGCCAGCAGAAATACCAAACTCCACCAACCATCCCAGCCTATCCACAGCTATCTTGGCTGTGAGTATCACTCCAGAACAGCTCAAGAGACTGATCCTGTGGAGGAGGCCTTCAAGAAACCGGAGGGTTTCCAAAGAGCTCACAGGTCCATTGGCATGTGGAGTGATGTCCATGAGTGTTGGGGCATTCTCATATTCCTCACTGTCTTTGTTTCTCCCACCTCTCCCAGTGCTTTGGCTCAACACAATGGTATAGCCAAAGTTCTCACACACTGCATTAGGGCTTGAAGGTTAATTCTAGAGCCTATAACCCACCATTGCCTCTAGATGCTTCAAAACCATATTTCTGGTTTTTGAAGCACGTTACACCTGGGATGGAGCCATGCAACCTGGCTGGTGCTCTAGGAAAACACAGAAACCTGTTGCCCTTGATGGTGTTTCTCCTCTTTCTGGCCGTGCTGGAATTCCTCAGTAGACCGAAAAGGCACAGATTACTCAGTATTAACTAATACCGAGAGCACCATCTGGTGGGCTGTGGGGCCGGATGATGTGGTCAGTCCAAGCCAGGAATGGTTTTGGGGCCTTAAAGCAACACAAGCAACTGATTCAGGCTGCCAATTGGTTGTGGTCCGCCTGGTCTGGCTTCCCAGCCTCAAGGAGAAGGTGGAAATAATCCCCATGGTGGTGATTAACAAACAACATTTCTTCCTGTCTTTGGATGGATGGAGTTGAATGTGTTCCTTGAAGGGCAGAGAAATCCCTAGCTGGGATGACTAAATTCCTACTATAGATATCCATCCTTTCTTTGAATATAGATAAAATCTTAAAATCAGTTATATTGTGGCAATGAGTTCCGCAGGTCTGTGATTTTATATATATGTGTGTACATTTGTCTGTATTTCTCTTTCATATACATATATATATCCATTTTAAGTAAGCTGATATTCAGTGTTGACATCTGTAGCCTGTGAGAGAGGGACTTCGTGGGACCTGAGTTACTTGGACCAGTCACGATATTGCTGGTCCTCATGGGTTTGTTCACAGCCTTGTGGTATCCTATTAACTTCTACACGGCCCCTCCATTTGCTGTGCTGAAAAAACCCTAGGTAACCTTCAAAAAGCTGACAAACTGTGCAAATCATGCACTGCTTTTAAAACCTCAGACCTCACACTGACCCTTCAGCATAACCCCTGAGCTCTGCCTGCTTTGGGGTGGGAGACATCCTTCCAAGATGTTGTATGGCTTTTGCCAGGCAGCTGATCCTCTTTTTACCTAGTTGAAAGCAAGTCAAAGATGCTCTTTATCATTGGAGCTCTTCCACCTCTCCTGTACGATGCTGGATGGGTCTGACCGAGAGATCCCTCCTTTAAGTGCATCCAGCACAATGAGGGATGAACTATCCCAGGCATTTTTTAATGCTATTATCATATTCATTTTGATCTATCAAAATCCATGTGAGCTGTCAGGGAACACATATCTGTGTGCTTGTGCAATTTGGTGCCAAGTGGGGGCCTCAGCTTGAGGGAGGCACTTGAGCAGGGCTGAATGTGAAGAGTGCAATAACAATCAAGATGTAAGTCTCAAGCCATCACCAGCCTCAGAGGGAGAAGCTCTCTCTTCTCTGAGCTGACCTCCCATCCCCAGACTCTGCCCATCTGATTTCCATTAAAATATCCTCTGACCAAAGGTGAAAACAATCCCAAAAGGTGAAAACAACCCCAAATTGCTTATTAAGGAATTTTATCCCAGCCTTTGCTTTCTGCTTCTCTCGCCCATGGGGTGCCTTGTTGGACTCATAACCCTCAAATTTATTATATCTTAGTGGGGTGGCATTGACGATGTTATATCCTAATAGGATGCACTGTCTGGGGCTCTGCAGAGCAAGTCGGGTGATGCTCTGTAATGCGTTTACAGTGAATTTCATTGTCATTACTTGTGTTTCTACACAGCCATCAGACACTTCATAGAAACATAATTCATGTGAATGAATAACAGGAGTAGCTCATGGTATTTTATCCTCAGCATTGGTGCTGGTTTTTGTTGCAATAACATTAGATCAAAGATAACAACAAAAATGAGTACCAAGGGAGTTTTCAGCTGGGCCTCGCCAGGATGCTGTTCTGTCTGTTCTCTATGCTGGTCTGTTCCTGGTGCTTGCTGCTCCATCCTCTGTGGCATCCTCAGTCCTTACCCTCTGTGGACTCTGCTGTCAGCTGAGGCAGAACAGGAGAGGTTCCCATGTTTTCTCGGAAAGAAAAATCTCTTTAGGAAACACATGAGGTTTTTCTCATAGCTTTCACAGTGTAGCAGGCGGAAGCGTGCGAGCAGTGTGGAGGAAAAGCCATCTGGTTGGACCCAACTGTTGTCAAAGTGTCAACAGCTAGTTAATAGAGACTCCTACTCTTGCTCTTTCAAGTAGGCACTGCCAAGGGCTCTGCTGTAAATAGCAAACAAGTCACACTTCAGAAACACTGGTTATTGGGAGCTTCAGGCAGGCTTCCTAACCAGAAGGTAGATGTGTGCTTTCCACTTTGGGTTGAGAGTCAGGGGAAGTGCTAGAAGTGCCTCGTGGAGATTTTTCAGGTCTTTCCACTCTGCCAAGTGAGGACTTGGAGTCCCAACTACTTGTACATCCCACCCCTGGGCTTGCTTTTTCACATCTGAGTAGCTATGCAAGCTTTTCCTTGGAGGTGTTCCAAGGTCCTCTTCAGGACAGGGGCAAATCTCTACCTCTCTGCCTTTTCCCCAAACCCATGCCAGTGTGTTGAGCTGCCATTGCTGTTGTAGTCTCTCTGTCCTCAGTGTCCGTGCAAAAGCTCCGTGTGCATAGAGTGCCATCAGTGTTAAGACCCCATTAAGCTAAACCATCCCCATGCAGCCACGCTGCAGCAGGGTGTTGACCCCACTATGCTTTGAAATGAATGCATGATACCAGAGTTAAGCTCCCCGACAGCATCTTGGCCACAAACCCCTTATTTTCTTCCATGCCAACAGTCTGATATCATGAGAGATGTACATGGGAAATGGATGCTTTGGTTAACATTGCTGGCTATTGACACCAACCTGTCGCAGCTGAAGCAGGCGCTGACTTCTAGTGGTGTGTGATGCTTCCCCAGCCCCTACTCGCCATCCAAGTGGACTCAGCCGCTGTGCTGCAATCCAATAAGCCAAAACAGAAGAAATCCCTCACGCGGATGAGTTTTGCTCCGTGATGTTTCCCTTCCCCCCGGTCTCCTGCCCCTTTGAATTGCAGCACCTGCTTGCTTCAGCTGCTCTGATTAACAGTGGAACAGAAAGTGATCAGTGAGGCTTGCTTTCTTCTCCCCAAACAATACCCAAATCTCCCCAAACCGGCATGCTCTGGACAAAACCCTCTGCATTAATAAGCACGCCTTTGGATGCTGAGAAATGTCTTTTGTGTGGGGTTCTCCTGCATTTTAATAAGCCTGGCTTTTTATAAAGACACACCCCCCCGCAAAAAAAAAGAGAGAGAAACAGACACAAAGACAAATTTCATTAGGCTCTAATCTCCTCCTGACGAACATGCTCCTGTCAATCCCTAAGCCCCTTCTGCCCAGAAATGCTGTTTTATTGAATCTTATTGCTGTTTTGTTCCCCACCAAAATAAAACTTGTGCTGGAAGGGGACCCTGGTGCAAAGCGCCAGGTACCAGCATTAAGCACAGCGATAATGCAATGGATAACATCACTCTGGTTTTTCCCTTCTTAAAGGTGTGAAGTTGTTAATGAGGTATCCCATGCCGCAGAAACCCAGAAATCCTTTGATTAAAACCAGTCCAAGTGGCAGAGGCTGAGTTATTTGTACTTGGTCCCTTTGAGGGATGGCAGTGGCAGTGCTTGCGGGGAGAGAAGAAAAAGATGAGCAATAACATATTCTGGGCAGAGGGTTTGCTTCATTTGGCTGCAGTGCAGTGTAAGATAATGTCAAGAAAAGGGAGTGGGGTGTTAAATGGTATTGGCGCTTGATAGTGTATAGATAGAGATGCTGGCTGGAGGATTGGCTTTGAAATACTGCATGTTTGTGGCGGGGTGGAACTTTTAATGGAACATCTTAAGCCAGCATTGTGGCAGTAAGGCTGTGCTGCTCTCCATTGGCATGGAGGGGAGATCAGGGTGTTAATCCCCACATCTGTACATCACGTTAAGTGGTGTCTCCTCCCTCACTGCAGGGTGGGATGTACAGCAAGGGTTTGGTCCTGCAGAGTACCATGATGGGGCTGATGTGAATTCCCTCAGGGAAGTGTTTCCGATGATGCTCAGGGTCCCAGCTTTGAGCTTGGATTATTTTTCTGTTGTTGTCTTCTATTTCAGGTAGGTCCCCAAATCCCATGTTTTTCCAAACTCTGAAGACTTTGGCTGGAAGGTCCCATACCTGTAGTCACCAAGGAGCAAAGGAGGGTTCAGCTTTCCTTGCTCTGCTTTGCATTTACTCACCTGCGCAATACAAACTCTTTAATTCTGTTTTATTCTCACTTTGATCACTGGGAATATGAGTCCCTTGTATGCATATAGGAACTGCAAAGAAAGATGAGCATGCTTGAATTACTGGGCTGCAGAGCCAAGGCAAAACCAGCGTGAGAAAGAGAAATTGCAATGGAAGCAGCAAAACACCCATTTTAGACTATGTAGCACCACATTACTGGAGGAGTTCATGTTTTTGGCTGGTGGCCCACTGGAGCATTCCTGGCATAGCTGCTGTGGCCCAAGGGGTTTTCAGTTGCTTTCGGGTCCAGGCATTTTGGCTGGCTGTGTATGCTTGCAGGGTCCCAAACGGGGTGAGAAGCCAGGTTGTGGGTGTCTGGGGACTTTTGCAGGAGGTGAGATGCTGCAGCTTTGGGGTGCTGAAGGCTGATAGAGAGTCAGTACCCTGTCATGAAGGAAATGTCACTGGGCTCCCAGAGCAGGCAGGGGACCACGTACCCTGTAGCAGCTGCCCGCCTGAGACTGTCCGTGGGGATGGAGCCAGAGGAAGGAGTTATCAGTGACCAGAGAAATGAATAGGGTGATGCCAGCTCTAGCACTGGGAGTCTGAGAAACTGAAGTGTGGTCAGACAGGGCTGGCTGCTGGGACATGATGGGCTCCCCCCAACCCACACCACCCAGCCTGATGCCTTTGCTGGGGAGTTTGTGTCAGCGAGTCCTTTAGGGGCCTATTTTTGGTTTATGAGACAGTAGTAGACTAAAAGAGACAACAGCAATGCCCTGGGAAGCAAACCTCCATGGGTTTCCAATATTTGTGTGTTTTCCAATTATAAATGGGGTGCAGTGACTAGGGAGTGAAACACCACATCTTAACATCCCTGGCAGTGTTCAAGGCCAGGTTGAACAGGGCTTGGAGCAACCTGCCCTAGTGGAAGGTGTCCCTGCCCGTAGCAGGGGGTTGGAACTGGGTGAACTTTAAGATCCCTTCCAACACCAACCGTTCTGGGAGTCTATGACCAACAGGAGCAGCTAGGGACAAAAAGCAGCCCCCGTTTGCCCTGCCTTTGGCTGTCAAGGCTCAAACACAGCAGATTCCCAAGCCTTAGTGGAGCCATGGCGGGTGCTGGCAGCTGCCTGTGCTCACGTGTTGTCCTGCCCCTGCCTCCATGTGAGGCTGACAGCAGCTTTGGCAGGGAGCAGCAGAGGGCAGGCAGGCAGGTGACAGGCAGCAGCTCACCCGGCTGCTGCAGTACTGGCGTTCCTGTGGGCACTTCAGTGTAGCAACAGGGTCCCCTCGGTTTGATCCCCAGTGGCTCAGCTCCATGTGGATAACGTGGCATTGAAAGGCTGTCACATCAGTCCTCTCCGAAAAACACCCGCAGCCTCTCCCACCCAAAATGAGAGGCAAAGAGTGTCAGGATGCATGTCCCAGTGACTGCAGCGGTGCCGGGCTGCGTCCTGGCATGGCCATGGAGAGCCTGGGTGATGCCGGGGATGGTAACCTGCTGCCTGGTGGTAGGTGCCTTCACTGTGGAGGTTAAAGCACATCTATAGCCCCATGGGACCTTTAAATGGAGCCAAGAGCTGCGCAGAGGTGGATGCTGGTCCGTCCCCACGCTGCTGGTGGTGTTCTCTTGATCAGAGAGCTGAGGAGCATAGAAACAACTAGCTTTTTGCAGTGCTTGGGGAAAACAACCCTCATCCATTCACGTGCTGGACTCCCTGCAAAAGGGTGGTCAAGCTCCTCACTGGCCCTCCTCTGCTTTACTCTGTCTCCAGTGCTGATGGAAAGGTGTAGCAAGGCTCTATCCGACCCTGAGTTACTTTTAGCAGTTATTTATTTACATCTTTTAGAAAAAGAAGAGAGACAATGAAAAACCCAGCTAGGACCATAGGACTCCTCTGTCCCTGGGCGACGGGTTCAGAGCAGAAGTGTGGGGTCCTGCTGTGAGGCACCTCTTTGTGCCTCCCAATCTGCATCCACTGGATGCTTCTGGTTATTTGGGGAATACAGCTGCAGCTGCGCGAGGTCTTCCCAGAGGAAACCTTTTGACTACTCATGCAGAGAAAAACTGGGAAGAAGTCAGATAATTTCAAGTACTTTTTAGAGTGGGAACTTTTTTGGGGGAGTTTCATTGGCGCAGTAAATATTTGGTCACCTAAGAGACTTCCTGCACATCATTTTTCTTCTGATTGAATGCTTTGGCTTCGTTCCGTAGCTATTAGTGTATGCAGCCAGTTTGTCCTTCTGGGTCAAAAAGGAGTAACCCAGTCATGCACCTTAATGTTTCTGTGCCAGCTTAGAGGTGGGCTTCTGCACAACTGAGGTAAACCAGGGGATGCAGCAAGTGGGGAGGTCTTAAAATTTGCAGCATTCACCATTGCAGAGACTTCTTCAAGTGATACCAACTGTTAGCAAAAACCCTCTCTGGAATCACCTAATCACTGCAACCAATGGAAGGCTTGAAGGGGGGAACCTCCTCCCTCCAACACATAATCTGGTGATCTTTGGTCAAACAGTCAGGCATACGACTTGCATAAGTCTTTTGCACTTGAAAGCTCATTTTGTTACTTTACCCAATAACATAATTTGAGCTAATGAAAGACTGAGCAACCTGCTCTAGTGGAAGGTGTCCCTGCCCATGGCAGGGGGTTGGAACTGGATGAGCTTTAAGGCCCCTTCCAACTCAAACCAGTCTGTGATACTATATACCCCTCTGTAAATGCCCAACTCTCAGCTATTCAGACTATAATAACACTGCTTTAACTGTGGAAGATAGCAAAGACTTCCAAGGATATCACAGTGAATGTGTTTGAAAAATTGCCCGTTGCTTACAAAACTCATTTAAAACCAGGAGGAAAACTGTTAGATACTTTCTTCACCTGCTTGCATCCCAATAGCATACTCTCCTTCATGCTATAGCAATAGCAAAACCTCTAAAATAGGAATTAAACATCAGAGATATCTGGGGAGAAAATTCCCAGCACCAAACATCTGTTCCTGTGTTTCCCATGGCCAGAAGGGGTAGGCCAGGCTGAGCTGTAGTCCAAGTGACTTCTGCATCCTGCTCCTCCACGCAGCTCTGCACAAGCTCAGCTCTGAGCGGGCGCATTGTCTGTGCTCTTCAAGTTAAACACACACAGGAGCTCTGCCAGGAGTTATACACAGGGTTCTGAGCTAGAATGAACGATGGGTTCTGGAGGAGACCTTGAAAAACGAATAACTAAGCCTCTGTTCTGATGGCTGTCTTTATATTTAAGGTGAAGACGATGTGCGGAAGTGTCACATTACTGTGCACAACCATTGCTATCAGGAGGAAATAACTACCTGTCCTTACCCAGCTACCAGGCTCGGTTTTAATGGAGCCTCTGTCGGGAGGTCAAAGACTCCCCGTTGGAGAGATTATTATGGGATAAATCAGAGCAGCTCCAAGCAAGCAGCTTTTTCCCATTAGCAAGGGCACCACAGAGAGATCAGGTATCAGGCCTCCATCCTGCTTTGCCTGCAAGGGAGGGTGAAGGAGAGGCACACCAAAACCTGTGTCTGCTCTGGAAAAGGGCAGTGGATACAGTTCAAAACCAAAACAAAAGGTTTTCAGCCAGATTGAAGGGAATGATTTACTGGAAAGTGAGGACTGGATGTGAACTTCCCTCCTGTCCGCCCTGTGTGTCAAGTTATCTTTCACACGTTCCTCTTTGGAAAGGTTTTCCAAGAGTATACTGCAGCCTAGGCTTTGTTCACAAGTCCTTCTCTGCAGGGATGAACAACATCCCTTCTTCCCCAGGGAATTCAGGGGGGTAGAGGAACAAAAAAATCTCTTGGGCACTGGATAGGCCAGCATTGTGCTGCGCCTTCATCCCAGCCCTGCAGCATCATGTGAATGCATTAGTCTAGTTATATATGTAAAGTGTCTCCCCTTTTCTGAGTGCATGTGGCATCACTTGGGGAAGAATAGTTTGTTGTAGCTGTTTCAGCAAATTTCTTAACTCTCTTATTGTATCGATGCTGCTTATTTTGTTTCACTCTTACTATACTTCTCTCCCCACTCATTTTTTTCTAGCACAACTCGTGAGAAAAGATACCTTGTTCTTTTGCCATAAGAGCCTATGGCAGGGTTGGGGGGTGAAACAACAAAAAACACCACCACAAAACCCCCTCCTAATATGAAAAGCAATATGTGTGTTAGGGAATGTGCTGTTTTGCATATTGCTGATTTGAAAAAGACTTCATTTTTTCTGATAGTTTTGTCTGCTGGATTTTTTTTTAAGCTAAAAGCTCCAAGGGAAGCTGGAATCTTTCCTTGGTCTTGTGAGTTGATCTCAGTTACTCATTCGGTCTGGGAAGCCTCCGCATCAGCCTTCATGCTTACCACTGGGTGTACTTCCACTTCTGACCTTAGACCTCACCTTGCTGTAATGCTAGTGTCTTGGGTAGATCAACAGTCAGTATTTGGATGATGTGACACAGCATCAGTAACACATCAGGTTTGGTGATTCACATGTGCTAATAATGTGACTTTATGCTGTATCTGTGTTCTAATCATGAAGTGCGTACAGGTAATTCCTTGTTCTGAATTTCTATAGTTAATCTAGTATCAGCAAGATCTTTTCTTTGTTTAGGTGTCATCTAGATGCAGTTACAAATGCTTATCTTTTGTATGGGCTACTCATAGGGTCAACCTGAACATGCCAGGCCTTTTCTCTTCAGAAGAAACTTAGCTCCTTTACAGTCATATGTAGATCATATGCTGCCTGTTCCTTCTCTATAGCAAAAAAGTATTGTAGCTATATAATGGTCCAGAATGTCTTTTTAAGCACCACTTTCCCTCTGATGCTAACAGTTGTCAGATATTTTGTTGTAACACGGGGTTGTTTAGTATCTGACTTGTTCATAATCCTTTTGTTGGGCCATATGTCTAACGCTTCTGGTGATCTTTGGGAAACCAGGGCAGAATGTAGCCCTGGTCTGAGCATGCTAACCTATGTGGGAGATTTAATGTCTACTCCATGTTTGTATAAATATCCTGTAAAATAGGCTCTACACCTCTGCTTCTATGCTAGAGTAATCTTGTAACATTGATGCCAATTCAGATCAGTATAAAGCAGAGCCCAGGCACTCTGTGCTCTGAATTAGCATGGTCTGGGTCTTTTACTAGAGCTTTTCTTTAGGGAACCTGCATAGGTCAGGCAGTAGCTTAGATCACCCAGGAGGACAGTGAATATAGGTTACCACTCAGAAGGTCACTTTCCAGGAGCAGGAAGCGTAAGATGGTTTGTCCATCAGCCTGTCCATAGCCTATCCCCAAAGCTGCTTCTTTAGAGCTGAACAGTTTTAGCTCAGAACTTTATAAAGTGTGTATGGGGGGGAAGTTGGCAGAGGAAGGGACATAAGCGTATCAGTAGAGTTGTATGAACTGCTGTACTGCTGAAAGAGTGCTGTGCATTAACACCAGGATGAAAATACCTCCTCTTACAAGCTCAGAGGCTGTGTGATACCTCTTCCCCTGCTCTGTATGCCTTGCTGCTCCTTCCCTTGTGAAGGAAGGAAGCCATTTGGAAGGAGGTCATTTGGACTGTGATTCAGGAGAGTGATTTATCCTGTCTCTGCCTGGCTGCGACGATGCACTTTGCTTTAGGCAGGACTGAGGTGGTCTGATTGGAGCCAGAAAACCAGTCGCTGCTGCTGAGAGGTGCTGGTTTCCCTGGGAAATCTGTGGTTAGGCCACAGTCCTCGGGAAATGTAACCTAAATTGGAAGAGGATTAAACTGGAAGAACAATAAAAGCAAGGGAATGGAGCGAAGGGTAAACAGAGAAAGAATCACGCAGAATGTTTCCCGAATCTGGGTCTGAAAGGCATCTAAATATAACGAATATTGAAAACTTTAATCCTGTCCAGTATAAACAACAACAAAGTCTTGTTTTGCTTTGGGGTTTTTTTTCCCCTCCCTGGCAGAGAAATAGGAAAAAATTCCTTTCCAATCCCACAGGCAAATTGAGGACAGGATGAAACCCTTCCCCACATGGTGGCATGGCCCTTCTTAACCTCTCAGGATAGCCAGGCTGGAGGCTGGACACAGCCCCATTGAGACTCACTTCCCAGTTCACACTGGTTTGGCTGGGATATGACTGGAAATATCCAGGCATCTTCAGAGCTACTTTTGACAGCATGGCTTTCAAGGAGCACAAAACCAAGCCCACCCTATAGCGTTAGCACACCTTTTTACAGTTGCTACTCAAGCCAGAGTTTTCCCCGTGCCGAAGGAACACTGGGATGAGGAGATTTGCGGCAATACCTTCTGGCTGCTCATGTGCTTGTCCATGAGAACTGGAAAGACCTTGCCCCAAACAGCATCACCTCAGAGTTGCAATAGGGGTTTTTTGGGGAGTGTTTATTATCTTGATGAGGGCAGTGGAGGTAGAGCAGGTACCAGGAAGGGCAGCCAAAACCATGGAGGGAGATGCTGGTGCTGCTCAGGCTGGAGGGAATGATGGAGATCTGCAAAATCATGACAGCAGTGGGAAAAGCAGATGGAGGAATACTGCTTCTTGGAGGGATGCAGGCAGGAGCTGGGGCTGCTGGAGGCATCTGAGGGGAAGGGCAGCAGAGAGAGGCGGGGTTCATGGGCCACCCAAACCAGCATCTCCTATTGCTGTGGGAAACTGAGTGCTGGGCTAGGGGGTGCCCATGGGCTGACAGGGACTGGTAGAGTATTTCCCATGTTGTTAAGCCTGAGATGAATGCTGAAGGTCAGAGGTCTTACACTCGTTTTCTAAGCTTCGTTGGTTCTCCATGTTCTAAAAGCCCACCATGAAGCCCTGCAAGGTACTCATAGTAGTGTTCCATGGCCAGTTAATCTCACAGTATTATATACGGGGAGACAGAGATGGAAGCTTCCCCAGGCTTCCCTGTTTGGCTCACGGTGATTGCAGAGGAGAGGTGCTGATGTGCAGGGAGAAATTCAGCTAACCCACCGTAAACATTAAACTCCTCATGCTGTGTGGTTAATAAAGCCCTTTGATAGAGGGAGTGCTTAAAACCATGAGATTGCAAAGACCAAACGCTAATGTGGTACAGCAGAAATGCGGGGTGGAGAAGGAGCTCCTTAGCTAGTAACAATGATGCGTAGAATAGAGTTCACACCCAAAATCTTTTCCTCCTCTCAGCTCAAAAGCTTTGCCTTTTGCAATAGCCTTCTCCTTCTAAGGCCAAGGGTATGTGAAAGGAGCCGCAAGCAGCAGCCTGTGACCTGCTGTGGACTCATCTGGGTAAAGAAATGCAGGAATTCAAAGGTCTTTTCGTGTCATCTATTTCTGATGTCCCAGAACTGATGGTGGGAATGGTACCTTGATGTTTCCGGCCTATCTGGAGTGGGAAGGAAAGTGTTTAGGAACAGATGAATAGCTGCTGTAACATACAGAACCTTGTGAATCAATCATGTTTGCAGTGGTGCAGAAGTTGGTGTGTTAATAATGTTGGAAGAAAGTCAGAATGCATGTAAGCTCCCCATTCCAGTAGGATGAACTCAGACTTGGAATAAACTACAAGACAGATATAAAGAGCTGACAGCCAAATGGAGGCTGATTTTTGCTGTGCAATGCACAGTTAGGCTGCACATTTGTCCTGTTGTGGGCTGCATTTCAGTAGGTTGATTGCTTAAAATCCCTTTGGCTCCTTGGGAGGAGAGTAATTCCTGCTTGCAGGCAAAAACTAACAGCAAGCTCCTAGGCATCAGAAAGAAACCTCCCTGGAAGAGTGGAGTAAGTCAGTTTGTACCCCAAAAGTGCATGTCCCCTTAGATCTGGGTCTGAGGAGTTGGTGATGGTTAGCAGCAAGGGATTTGCAGTGGCACGAATCTGGGGGGACAAAAGAGCAGTAGATGGGCGGCAAAGTGGGATTTTTTCCAAATATGTGGCAAAGACACTAAGGATAAACAGTGTTAACAAAGCAATGAATAAACAAAGGATGTCAATATGACCTGATTTCTATCGGTATTCGCCAGTATTGAGTCAGTTCCCTGCCTTGTGGATGTGGTTTCCTGTTTATACACCACTTACAGAAGAGATAGTCACAACAAAAGCTGTAGCAATTGGCGCCTGGAATTTATCTCATTTCCAGAGCTAAAACCAGCCCTGTTTCTGCAGACGTGATGGAGTGGCAAGGCTCTTGCCGCCTGCTGTGACTGAGCATGGGTGATCGGGCATCAGTTCTGGTTCCCAGGTCCTGTCATCTAGCCACATCTTGTTAGGATCTGAAATGATTCATTTAATCTAAACAAGGGAGAAAGTGTCGTGTGCTTGCAAGAAAAAAGACAAGAAATTAACCCTCTGTAATTTTTGTTGCTCCTGGTTTGACACCCGATGACAGGAGTCTCTGGAGTCAATCTTAGGAACATATGTACAAAGCTGTTTAAGGGGAAATTCTGTCTTATCATCTGTAATAATTTATGCTCCCAAGGCTGCTTATCTTGTGCTGACTGGTGGGACCCCTGTGTGCAAGCTGAGCTTCTGTAATTAACCTTCTTCCAGAAGATATACTTCTGGTACCTTCTTTGGTGCTCTTGACAGGAGAAACCTACATCAGTCAGTCATCACTCCCCTCTCCCAGCACGGCACAAGGGAATTTACACAGGTCTTCACATTTCCCTGCTGAAAGGAAGTGAAAACCTCATGTAGTTTTGGCAGAGGAGACTTAAAAGACAGAAAGAAGAGAGTCTTTGTGGGATTATGGTGACGCGAGGTCTCTCAGAAACAGCCAACCCCAGTCTGTGCTACCACTGCCAAGACTGGTGAGACTTAGGGGGATGACCATGAAGGGGTAATTTTGCTTTTAAGGCATTAATCCCACCAAAACATCTGCTCTGGATTTGGTAGTTGCTCTGTATTTACTAATTCTAAGCAGAGTCCTCATTGCATGAACCTGTCCAGACCTCACAGTGTGACCACCACTTGTGTGTTGCAAGTGTTTAGTGCTGAGAGCCGTAACGGGATGTGGCATTATATGATCCCCAGATCCCTCCCGGCTCTGTGGTCAGTCCGCCTCCTCCATCTGCTCATGAGCCATTGTGCAGTCCCTCCTTGTCACACCTTCCCAGGGCAGGAATCTCCAGGAGAGGGTTATGTGCTTATTGCTTCTCTTTTTGGCTTTTACTGTCTGGAAATGGAAAGGCAGGAAAGGCAATGAACCACAGAAAGGGAGTGCTCACAAAGTTTGACAAAGCTTTTATTGGAGCAGAGAAGGTCAAAATAAGGAAAGATTCATCTATTTTACTTAAAAAACCCAAAACAACCATTTTTTTGGTGAGATCTTCAGTAATTCTTTTGTTGTTGGTGGTGCTTTTTTTACATAGTCCATATTTTTTTACCTTTGCATCTCTCTAGTGAGGGGTTTGACTCTATTTTAATGGCACATCAAGAATTTCCTGTTTGTTTGTATTTTAAGGAACTCAATGAGTAGTTCCAAATAAAGAAGGTGGTCTGATTTATCTCATGGAAGAGAATGGCTTATGTTTTCAGGGATGCTGAGATGATGCCATATACTCAACCACAGAGATGTGGGCTTGTGGAAGGGCTGGCGGCCAGGTATGGAGGCAGGCCAGGTGATGCTGTTTCTGCTGAAGAAACATGGTGCTGTTCATGTGAACACAAAGAGTCAAGCCTTATCCCTGCCAAGTGGCTTTAATATGTGCTCATCAATCCACCCCACAAAGAATTCAGACTGTGGCATTGTGAGGCATAGCTTTGACAGGGTCATTTATGAAAGTCTAAATCTGGAGAGAAGAAAGCAGCAGATCTGTCAAGCCACCCCAGTTCCTGCTTGTACCCAGCAAAAGCCAACATTATGGCTTGAACAATGGATTAACTAGTATATTACAGATACAGAAAGCCCTGGAAAGATGAGGAAGGAAGAGGTTTCCTTCCCACCTCAAGAACACCTGATGTGAGGCTGCTGGTCAAGGCAGAAGACAGAAGAAGCCACCTTCACCAAAGAGGACTTTAAAAAATGGAGGAGAGCTCGTATGAAGGCTCAAGGGGAGAAAAGAAGAGCTGGAGGGATGCTCATCTCCAGCCTCAGCTGCTCTGGGAGTCACCAGGCCATGCAGTCAGTAAGTCAAACCAAGTTCAGCAGTTAATGCCTGAACTTTCACCACAGTGATTCCTTGTCCTTGCATATGTGCTGGCATATGATAATGATTCCGGTTTGTTTCTATGCAGCATAATTACTTTGCTCTGTGGAAACATGCCTGAAACAACTGAAGAAGCACTGGAGTTGAGGTGTTTCTGGAATCATCTCCATTATTCCTGAATCCCAAGAGATGTGCTTAGTTTTTGAGGCTCGTTCTGCTTTTGGCACCGGGTAAGGAGAACACTCGAATCCATCTCTCTCAGCCAGCATTGCTGCTTCATTTCACCTTGCTCAGACCAGATGCAATGATGGGGACAACTTTAAAAGCCAGAGCAGTGCTGAGTTAAGCTCGGGTTCAGCATCCTTGCAGCTGCAAAGCTGAAGTTCAAAGGTCTCTCTCTTTCTTTGGTGCACGCTGTGTTAATTTGTCAAGTTTTGTCTATTCCTGCTCCCCAGCAGCTGCAGCGTGTGAAACCCTCCTGCTCCGCCAGCCTGGGCTGGAAAAGCAACAAGAGCAGCGGTCCACAGCCTTTCTCATGTAAATGTTTAGTGGGGAAGGGGAGCGCTAATTATCTCTCAAGCCCAACTGGAGGCACTTCAATTGGTTTAACAGTCTGCAGTTCCATGTCTTTGACAGCCCCAGCCATACCCGGCTTGTTCTGGCATTCCTGGGCTCCTCACATAGATTTCTACTGTCAAACAGTGCCTTTTGTTATCGCTTACCATCAGTCAGTCGCACTTCAGATGAAGTAATTTCCTTTTTGTTTCCTTACTCGGTCCCTGCTGGTCAATGTGGGATGAGATCACCTGAATTTTATTTGGAGGGACAAAGGAAAAATTGGCAACATCTACACAGGGCTTTTTCCCCCTGCTTTGACCAGGGTGGGGATTTGTGCAGAACAATTGACATTCATTTGCTAAGTGATTTTGCAAGCATGTTCACAAGAAATGCAAATACTCCAGGACTGTGGTGGGGTTGTTTTCTACCCTTCATCTAACCTTAGCCCCTGATCCTGCAGTTTTAGGTACATGTTTCAGTCTCAGCTCATGCGAAGGCAGTTGAAAGACTGCATGCCTGAAGCTCAACGTATCTGCAAACCTCTCCAAGGTGGAGGTGCTAAGATACAAGAGATCTTAAGCTTTTTGAAAATGCTGTTATATCTCAGCTTAAAATAGAGGCTATTCAGACCTCTCGAGGTGTGTGCAGGGGAATTTCAGTTGGAGGCAAGGAGTTTGAAAATACTCCTGTCTCAGCAGATAAAGTGGGTCTCTGATGTTCGCCTTCCACTACGATAACCCAAGGAAGCTGACGCCTCCAGGACTGTATTGTTTCACATCAAACCATGTTCTGGCAGAGCAAAGGTGATAGGAAGGGTGTTGATTTATGAAGTGGTGGCTGAGTTCCCAACCAGAAGCAGCAGACATGTTTTGCATTTGAAATGTGACAGCTCAGAGGCATGTGGTCTGCCTGGAGCCCATGCCTGTGCTGGGTTTCTGGAGCCTGGTGAAAGTCATCCACTGATTTGGGGACACTGAATGGGTTTCTCTTGCCTCTCCCCAGCTGCCTGTTTCTCATGTAACTTGTAGGCACAGAAGGACAGCAAGACCTTCCTCCTCTTGGGTTTTGAATGAAGTTGGCCAATACATTCAGTAATGATTAAGCAAGGCAAATGCATGTACGCTTCCCCTAGAAAATGAAGCAAAAAATGGAATTACTCCTTCCCAACCAGTTAATGGACTTCAAAGAACAAACCCAATACAGGGCTTGGACTGTGGAAAAGATTGGCAAAGGATGGCGAGAAGGGATAAATTTAGTAGGATGGGACAAGCCAACCTGAAGACCCCCTCTCACACCACGAATGTAGCCCCTTGAAGGCTCCGCTTAATTACAGCCTAATTGCTGCTCTGGGTGCAGTTCTCGCGCCTTTTGAAGATGTCTTGACACTGGCCAGTGGAAAACTGCTCTAAACATGGATTTTTTAAGGTATCAGACCAAGCCAAAGGCAATATGCCAAGGAGTCATGGGTATGACTGGAGCCTACCAAGGCACAGGGATGAGAAAACATGTTATCTTATTCCCTCAAGTAAGAAGAATTAACTGCATGTAAACATGGGTATTGCAAGTCCTGGAAATAGTCATTGGGGCAGCAGCAGCAGCAAATACAGATATAATTTAACCCTTCTCCTTTTATCCTTCATACTTGAGAGCAAAGGAACTTCTGCTGCAGGGGTCACCATGTCAAGAGGTGTAATACTGGGCTGGTTTAGGAATGGCCTTTCATAATACCGAAAAAATTTCCTTGAAAATTCAATATTAGAAGAATGTGATGCAGAAATTAAGATTTAAGGAAGAGTTTTAAACTTGATAGGAATGAAAAACTCATCCAAGGACCTGGATAAATTATAAGCTAATCAGAGTTATGGTGGGTAATTGTTTCAGTAAATTAGTGCGTTCCAGGGGAACATACAGGAGGCAGGCGAAAGCTGCTTTAGTCTTTGGATAACTGCCCATCTTGCAGAGAAAGAGACTCAAAGGGGAGGAATGGCCAGGGCTGGCCAAGGGCAGGGGCAAGAGGATCCCAGCACCACTACCCAAAGCACCATGAGGCCCCAGCCAGGGTTGAGGATACTGCAGGTGCCACCTGCAAGGCAATGGCTCAGGCTTCAGAGCTGCTGCATTAATAAAATCACCCTTGTTCAAGGTTATGGTGCAAGTTGATTGCTCCTGATTAGGGATTTGTATTCACTTGTGAGATCCTGCAATTTTTATTACCTTTATGGTAATAACTGCAAATAATAAAATGACAAACTATCGTAATTAAACTTTAATTAATTACAAACCCGTTACTTTTAAGTTTATTCATGGTAAGGACAATGATACTGAAAACAATTCATTAAAGCACTTGATATGTAAATTGTGAAGGAAAGCATTAATATCAGGCAGCTCATGTATGTACTTTCTGCATAGCAGTAGAGAATTTGTTTAAGGAAAGGCAGCCCCCCTGGATGATTTTAACTGCTTAGTTTAGGGAGCAGAGAAATACCGGCTGCTCTCAAGGTGAAATGATTCCCAAAGTCAGGTTCTGCATCCTCTAAAGAAAAATGCTAAGCAAGCAGAAAAGAGAGATCCCTGCCCAGGCTTGTACTGTGCATGTCTAATCACTTCAACAGTCATGGAGAGATGTGGCAATCCTGTAGAGAGGTGAGGAGGAGGGCAGTCCTCTTCTCCCATTCCACATGTTTTACTCCTGGGTAACCCTACATACACAGTGCTCAAGGAGGGGGTCAGCATTGCTTTTGTAACACCAAGCAAACAATGTGCCCTTTGCTTCAGCTATAAACACCTCCCCCCAAAACTCTTTCTATCCTAACGATTCAGTGCTGCTCCAGCAGGCTAGTAAACCTCTTGTTCCGACTCTCTAAACTGAAATAATATAATTTCTGATGGTCTGTTTGTCTTCAGCTTTTGCTGATTTAATTCAGTGTAACAAGCTGAGCTGGACTCTGTTTTCACCAGATAACCTGAGCACAGATCACTGCACATCACTGCAGTAAAACATGGTCTGCGTTGGGTACAGGATGCTAATTGTGCACCCATATCATGCCATTCACGCTCAGAAAGCCTTTTCCATGGCCCTACAGGAGCATCTTCTGCAACAGAAGTGCCCGGTGCAACATCTCCACGGTGACTCCTTATCCCCAGGCAATGGGGACAAGTCATTGCTGCTGTGTCAGGCCATGTGCTGCAGTCAAATGGCACATGTGCATTTTGTTTGCCTTCTTTGCCCTGTGGGAATGGGCTGCAGCCTTAACAAAGAAAAGAGGAAGGACGGGTAATGATGAAAAGCATAGAACGAATGTTCAGGGTTGGTCAGCCCTGGAAGGCACAGGCTGCACAGTGCGAGGTGTGCCAAAGGGTTATGTCTCTGCAGTGAGCACCCCAGCAGAGATGTCTTTTCACCATCTCTCAGCTCCAGCTTTCACCACCTCCTCCCAACAGCCTGGTGCACACTGGCCTGGTGGAGGGCAGCACAAAGCTGGTTTCAATAGCTCTGATGCTGTTTCCAGACGGAGGCATCAGTGCCGTGTTGGGAAGCATAAGGTGGGTACCGGCGCTGCGGGGTCCGCGGTGCAGGTGAAGCTGCGCGGGGCGGGCGGCGGGGGACGCTGGTGGCGCTGCCGGGATGCGGGCTCTACACGCGGACCGAGGCGGCGCCGCACCTCTCCCCCGGCACCCTGTGAGTACCGCGCTCCTGTCCGCCTGCCTGTCCGCGGGGCGCTGCCGCGGCCGGGCGGGCTCCTCGCTTCCCCCGGTGCGAGGCCAAGTGCCGGAGTCCGCTGGCCCTTTGTTGCTTCCCCGTCGAAGGGAGGCGCAGTGCGAGTGTGATGGGGTACGGCGGAGGGACTGGGGGGGTTTAGTCTGGAGAAGGCTCTGGGGGGACCTTATCGCTCTCTACAACTGCCTGACAGGAGGATGGAGTGAAGTGGGGATCGGTCTCTTCTCCCAAGGAACAAGTGACAGGATAAGAGGAAACGGCCTCAAGCTGCACCAGGGGGGGTTTAGACGGAGATTAGGAACAATTCCTTCCCCAAAGGGTGCTCAGGCATTGGAACAGGCTGCCCAGGGCAGTGCTGGAGTCACCGGCCCTGCAAGTGTTCACACACCGTGTAGACGAGGCCCTCACTACCATCGGTTAGTGGTGGCCTTGGCAGTGCTGGGAATGGTTGGACCTGATGAACTTAAAAATCATTTCCAACCTAACTGATTCTGTGATTCTATAATGTTGGCCCTCTGCTGAAGGGAGCTGGCATTTTACTGCTGCACCCTCTGCTCCCCATTGTCTGCAACCCATGTGTAATTCAATCTTTCGCAAGCTAGAGGAAGAAGCAGCTTCTCTCTCAAGGCGGAGGCATGAATAAAGGGGAGACGTGATCAGACAGAAAGGCACCTCCAGCCGGACGGGGAGAGCCTAAAGCAGGGAGGCACACCCAAGGTTAATAACATGTTGCTCCACCAGCTTCTATCTAATCTTGGAAAACGTCCTCTGCTGCAAATGGAAATGGGGAAGTGATTATGTGACTTGAAATAAGGTCCTGCTCTGCTGTCTAGACAGCTTTAAAAAACATCAAGCCAGGGTATTCCTATTTATGAAGAATGCAGCTGTACTCCTGCCTTACCAGAGCCAGAGAAGAAAGCGGTGCACTTGAGGTCATTTGGCTGTAGTGCGCTTGCTGAGCCTGTCCATGGGAATTTATTCCTCCCTCTTTCTTTCTTTCTTTATCTGTTTTATTCCTTGTGCTTCCAACCTGCTATCTCCAGCCCTCTCGGCTACTGGGCTCTGTCCCTGGGAGGACAAGGGGGACACCCTGCACCCTGCTGGGCTGCCTGCATTGGGACAGTGTGCTGAACAAGCATCCCTGCAAAGGGTCCATGAGCCAGGGTGGCTGCTGGGTGCTAACTCAGGCTTTTCTGTCACCATAATACTGCAGTAGGGATGACTGCCCAGAACAAAACTGCAGGCAGCCTCCAGGTCTGTAATAGTCTCTTATAAAATCTCTCTTAAACTAGAAGAATTTAATTTGCCCTAAATGCAACCTTGGCAATTACCTTCTCTCTCTTTTCCCCCCATACTAAATTATGTTCATAGGCTTTAACCTTCTTTTCTGGTGGGATCTAGGCAGGTGGAACCCGATGCCCAAATTATCAGTGGGTCAGGATTTGGGGCAGTGCCTGGCAAGAGCGGGAGCCCCGCTGCTCAGCATCCTCTGCTAATGGGACCCAGCACCACATCACTGCTAAGGTTCAACCTCAGGTGGTTTGAAAAGAACCCCTATTGGTCATGGGGCTGTGTCCTACAAAAGGGAGAAATGGGTCAGCAGATATGTTAATCCCAACTTGATCTAAAGTCTTGGGGACAGGTGGCAACCTTCATTTAATGGAACAATGAGATCATTAGGAATTTGTAATGAACTGTACCGCAGCCATGAAAGTAGGTCACCCTTAGCCCAGGAACACTTCAATATGAGTTCATCCCCATTCATGTGCAGCAGCAGAGATGGCCGGGGGCAGACTGACAGCTCTAGCTTGGGATTTGCTAGCCAGGCAATTTTAGGAACTAAACAGGGCAAATGTAAAATGAGTTATATTATCCCAAGTCATAAAATGGGCTGATTCAATTTTAGGTGTCGAGTCTCACTGGCCACAGGATGTAGCCCTGCTGCCCTTGGATGAACCAGAGTCCAGCCCAGGGATGGGTAGTCACCCAGGAGGAAAAGGGAAGAGATCCTTCCCCAGTCCCTAAGGGAAGCTTTGTCCACCTCTGGCCATCACACAGGTAACGCTATTTCCACATCATGAAAGCATCCCAAAAGGTCTCTTCTCCCTGCAGCACTCTCCACCTGGCCATGGTACCTTCATCATTGAGCTTGTGTCTTTCAGATACTTCTTTGCTGCCTTCAGAGCTGGCTGATAATAGGCAGTTACAGAAAATGGAGGTCTCCTCTGGGACACCCAGAGCTGTCCTTCAGTCCTGCCCAAGGTCCCAAGCCTTGCAAATCAAACATGCTGCATGTCAGTAAATCATCTGTGAACTTCTCCCTTCTCCCATTGACCCCTGTGAGTGAAAACCAAGCGCTCATGGTAGGACTACAAATTTGAAATGCTTCTTTTCTTATCTCCACCTTCTTTTGCCCCCAAATCTTGACATTCCTACAGTCCATCATAACTTCAGTAACCACCAAGCAAGCAGAAGGCGAACAGGCAGGTTGGGCTACAGGGGGGAGAGAGGTTTGCTGGTTTGCTTTGCTAGTGAAAGCCCCAGGGCTGAAGATAGGAAAGGTTACGATAAGATTTTGCTGGAGATGCAATGAGCAGTTCTGGGCTTTGGGGGGTTGTTTCATTTTACTTTTTTTATGTTTTTTTTAAAGGGGTATTTGAAGCATTTTGTAAATATTTATACACTAGAGACTGTGTGAACACCTCCGGGCTGGCTTGAACTCCCCTGGGAAATGGAGGTGGTGCACAGTCTCCATGTGGACCTCGTGTGTTGCTACAGAGGATCCTGACACTGCATCATGTCTCCAGGAACAGGGTTCAGCCATTGTCCACATTAACCATAGCATTTGCCACTGCACCCCCATGGCTGTGTGATGCTGGGTGATAGTGGGTGCTTGAGTGACCAGCGTCTCCCAGCTCAGGCCAGTGTGCCCTGGGCACGCCGTGCGCTGCTCACCCCAACCTGCCCAACCCACCAGTGCTCCCAGGATGGACCTTTAGGCAGGGCTCAGTGCAACATGCTGGACACCCTGAAACCCAGCAGAACTCCCTTTTTCTGTGCACACCAGCACCACCAGCTCAGGCTCAGAGCAGGGCAGGGAGAGGAGCTGCCAAGCACCAGCTCCCATTTCATTCATGGGAGCTAATGACCCTTACCCTCCCTCTCATTAAGAGCAGCGCATTTCACCTCCTAATTGTTGGTTTTCAGATTCACCATTTCCACTCCAGCTTGTCTTCGCCCAAGGTGTTAGTCCCATGAATTTAGTAAAAGGCCCCATAGTCCCACAAGAGGCTATTTAAAGCCCAACCCATCCTACTGAAGGCTGTCATCACTCCCCAGGAGCACATAAGGGAAGCAGGTATGCCATGACTGGCCAGCAGGCTAAAAGAGCAGGTCTCCTTTTGTCCCTCTTTACTGGGAAATGAGGACAAATACTCCCTTCCCTCCACAGCTGAAGGTGGTTGTCCACATCCTTCCTTCTGGGCACAGACATTCATAGTCTTTGCCAATGCATGGAGCTTCAGCAGTCACGAGTGGAGGGCTCCTTCCTCTCCCCTCCTGTTTTTGCTGCTTTCGCTTACATTTTCCATGCCTCTCCTCTTCTGCACACAGCTCCAGGCTTTCTCTTCACACATGCTCCAGTGTTGTCTGAGTTGCTTCATGAGGACTTTCTGCTCATGCCCTGCCAGATGGTTTCTGGAGGTAATTTGCTGAAAGAATAGGAAAGAAACCAGAAAATGCTTCAGGTTACATCGTCCATCACCACCTCCCTGCAGAAACACACCTCTAGAGGATGGAGATTGGTGAGAAGGTAAGCAGAGAGGTTGAACCACTCCACCAGTGGCACACTCAGTGCAGCCAGCCAGGTTCCCCCATCTCAAGCAAGCTGGCTTTGGGCACTGGTTGGGGAAATGTTTTGGGAAAACATATGGGGATGAAAAGGAAAATGAGGAAAATAAGAGTGAGGAATGCAATTCCCCTCTTTAGAACAGCTGATTTCTTTGTATTACTCAGGAAAGGGCAGCTTAACTGGGTACCCAGTGCAGCCATGGGTCCTGTGTGGCTGAGCTACTGCAGAAAAGCCTCTCTTTTGTGGAAGAATGGAGAAGGTCTGTGTGTTTGTGTCCTTGGCTGTGACCAAGTACAGGCCTGTGATAATGCCAGTCCCTTGGCTCCAGTCCTTCCTCTCCACTCTCCTAGTTTTGAGGACTTCAATAACATGTAACATCTATCTTGCTGTGTAATGCAAACATTGCACCATGCCAGGCAGCTGATAAGAAATCACCTCTTACTTTTAACAAGGAAACTTGACATACCCTTAAAGAGCGTGCAGGAAAAAGGCAAACATTTCAGAGGGTGCCTCCAATGAGATATTTCTGGTGCTTGAAAAGGCACAAAGCGATGTGGTTCATGTCAGGAATCGTTTCCAGCTTCCTTTTAACAAAAGTGTAATAACAGTAAAATTTAAACCAAAAGATAAAAAAATTGCTGTAAATGTACAGTGGCTCAAAGAGCAGTTTAGTCTCGAAGAAAGTTGGCACTCCCTTTACCAGCAAAGCAGCCCCACACAGGCTGCGACAGTAAGGTTTTTGGTGGGATTATTTTTCCCTTTGTGATTTAGCTTTCTTGAGCATTCAGAAGCAGCAAGTCCCCAGTGCTGTTTCACCTGGCCCAAGGAGAGCCAGTGACATTGCAGTGGTTCTTTGAGGTCCAGCCAGAAATGCAGGTCCTGATGGTTGATGGACTTTAGGTGGACACCAGCCATGCGTCAAGGCAACTGTTGCATTGTTGGGTTCTTTTCCACTGTTCTCAACAGACTGTGCACCCAGCTGGGAGGATGACGTTGATGGATTGTTTAGAGATCGTCTTTTGAGGTTCTGGTGTGTAAATGGAGATTCTTATTGAAAGGAGAGAATGAAAATGCAGCTCGAGCATTGCAGTGCCGTGGTTTCAAGCCTCTCCAAGGTTTGCCTAGAGCAACCTTTGACTAGCTTTTGACCACAAGACCTGAAACCCTTGCTGGTGCCTCTTGTGCACATGAAGAGCTTACAGCTAAAGGCAGTAGGATGATGGCAGAGTGCTATTGTTAGCTTTAGAATTGTTTATTTAAAAATGAAATCATACTGGAGGATATTTTTACAAGGATGACAAATACGCAGCGTTGACTCCTTGTGCCTTTCTGCTGGAGTCTTTGGTAGCATCTGATTTTTGTCCTACCCTGGTAACATACTCTCACAGCTATAAAGCTTACACTTCCAGGGAAACAAACAGATCACAGTGGCCTTGTGGAAGGTCTGGATTCGAATCATACCCTGCTAGAAACCTCCTGTGTCAGGAGAAATCTCTTGCCTTCCTCTTGCTTTCTGCACCTGGACAGCCAAATTATTGTTGCTTCATTTTCAGTTAAGGTCCCTGAGAAAGAGAAGCTGTTGTGCTGTTGTGCCATAGCTTTGCCACTTAGGGTGGTTGGAAGGATGATAAAAACCCCAGCCATACAAAGGTTGAGTAAGATGGGGAAGGTTTTATAACAGGCAGTACTGATATATGTAGTGCTGTTTCCAGAACACACATAGACCAGGGTAACTCTAGTTATTTATCTCATGTGAAATTGGCAGGTTCTTAATATTGTTGCTGAAGTGTGTTTCCTCTTTGCCTGCACACAGAGACTTTGAGCGATGCTATCTCACCTTCTTCTGAGTCCTGGCAGTCCTTCTGCTAACTCAGCCCCTTTATAAAGATAAAAATTGGCAGCAGGCTCCAGCAGCGAGTGTGCTGGTGTGGTTGGGATGGGGTTTTGGGGCTGTGTTTTCTCATTCCTGTTTGGTTGCCTGAAACTTAGGCTAACCCCCTGCAATCACTTAGACTCTCCTCTGATTGGAGAGGATGTTGGGTTATGCCCATTTTCATTGATCTAAATGGTTTCCTATTATTCATCTCATTCATTTATTCTAATCTTAATCATGAGTAAAACCCCCTCTTGATGGAGAAAACTGTAGGAGGTTTTGGCAGAGCTGGAGTTACCATTCACTGGAGAGATGGATGCAGTGGGCTACCTGGGTAGGTGCCCAAGCCAAATTGGAAATTCCTTGATTTCTTTTCAAGAAAAGGAGAAAGACAAAACCCTTTTCTTTAAGTAATTCAAAACTTTGTGTGCAATCTGGAATAAACCATTTTCTTTTGATGTCAGGGTTAGTCCTCATGAAGGAAGGATCATTGTTTTAATGGCATGTCAGTTGGGGAAGAAAAAGGCCTTTTGAAAAACAAAACAAACCAAAAAGTGTTTTTTACTTCCTCAAGAATGTCTTTCCCCCTATAACAAACAACTAGTTGACAGTTTCAACTGAAATGCATGAATAGATTCCATCTCCAAAGCAGACTTTTCCAGCAGAGTTACCATTTTCTGAAAATAGCTTGCTTTATGCCTTATTTTTTACATCTGCTGTACATTTCAGCAGCCAGATTCTCCAATAGCCTCTAGATCTCATCAGATACTGATCAGTGTGCTATGCATTCTGATAGTAGAGCATGGTTATATTTCTGCACAGATAGCAAGGAGATTTAATATGGGTTTGTAGTCATTAGGATTGACAGGACATTTTGTGGTTCTGTTCAACGCTTTCGATGTCAATGGGAATTCTTCTTCCGCGGGCATTCTGGATGAAAACCTTAAATGCTCACATCTGAGGATGTGTAGTCAAATCTATCTGAGATGCAACTTTTATTAACCAGATGGTAACATCTTATTTACATTTCCCACGTAAAACCATCTGTGCTTTAACTGGGAAGATGCTGTCTCTTGCTACAGTTGGGAGTTTGGCTGCAGGGGGTGTAGCATTGCTTTTGTTAGCATCCAGTCTTCTTCTCTCATCAGAGCTGAATATGTAACACTGGTTTTATTTAACCTTGATTTAATTAGAGGGTTACAAAACTGCAGTTGGCTCTTTCTGCATCAGTCAGTTGGCACTCTGGGTCTTGCTGCCTTTAAGCAAAACTGGAATTTCTTGCCTTGTTTTCCCTTGGTGTTGAAACTGCAGTCAGCCTCCTCTATTTTCATCCAATGGTCCCTGCATCTTGCCTTCTCCACCACTAAATCCTTTTCTTCCATGGTGTGAAATTCTAGCTCCACTTGACATCAGCTTCAGTAAGGTCAGGACTTCTGCCTGGGTGTTTGTTTTCTTTAAGTGCTCATAGCTTGTTACTGTGTCCAGCCTTTCCTTGAGCCAAGTTCAACACCTCCATCTCCACCATCTCTGTTGCTTTTCTATGAACTCCCTCGAAATTATAGCGGTGGGTGCCCAGAAAGGACTGTGCTATTTCAGGTGTTGTCTAACCAGTAACCTCATGGAGAAACTATTTTGCTCTCAGCTTCGCCAGTTGCTTGTTTTGTTTATTTTTCTTTCCCCTCGTTTTACTGACAGATCAAGTTGCATTTCGTGTCATTAATAAAGATGTAAAAAAATATCAAACCTAACAGTGACCTCTGAATGGAATCCACCAGCTCTGCCAACAGTGCACTCTCTTGGTTGCCTTCTTGCTTTTTCTCCCATCTAGCTCTTAGCCTTCACGGACTATTCCCATCCAAGCCAATTTGAATTAATCTTGTGTGATGGGAAAAGACACCACACTAAAGGCTTCATCACGGTAACAATCAGATACATGTGGAAACCAGATGTTGTTTTCTATGAGAATTTGCATAATTTGAAAAGGAATTTGAAGGAAAATTTGTTTCTCTTCCATCTCAAACGAGCCTGAAATTTGCCCACAAAGTGAGATTATTTTTTTTTTAATGAAAATAAAACATTCAGTGATAAAAATTGGCCAAATTACATTTTTATGTTGATTTGAATTATTTGAGCTTATGCAAAACTGAAATGAAAAAGACAAAATACTCCAATAAAATCAAGCCTATAAATGCTGATAAAATCCAGCTGTGCTGACACAGTACTCTCTAAAAGCAAGGTAGCTCCACACAACATCATTTCCCAGCATAACATTTTCTGATGGGAACACTATTGACTCATATCAATAGCCTCTGATATGTAACCCCCAATCCAATGAGAACTCTCTTTTCCTGGAAGAGATACGTTTGCAGAGGTGTGTATCTCTTCTCATCTTAAGGATTTTGTTCTTTTCAAATCTGCTACAGAAAATATGAGTATCTTCAGTATCTTCAAGCCTACAACTGCCCAGTGCTCAGCAAGAGCATGCTTGCTTGGGGCTTTCCCACCTCATAGCTTTTATTTATATTTCAGGCTTGCTTGAAGAGGGTTGTGTTGGGAATATCAGTCGGGGTCAAAACATCCCATTTGATTTGGCAAGCATGGCGTGAGTATGGTTAGATGGGGGCCTGACCACTGCCTTTGCTCTGTGTATGGACGGTCCTGGCCATTTATCTTGGGTGATGGCCAGCAGTTCCTGCTAGCCTCATGTTACAGGGCTGTGTTTGAACTCATCTCCATCATCCCAGGCATCCACATGTGTGACAGACACACACATGCACTGCGCCACAGATGCTGTAGATTGGCTACAGCTGAGATAAATATTATTCCTATATCATGATGAGGATGAAAATATCTCTTTGGAGGGCTTGGAAGAGAGATGGAGGAGGCTCAGTTTGTTGTGGTCTGCCCTTGGGCTCCTTTTGACTTTCTCTTTCCTGAAAACAGGAGGAGAAAACCTAGCCTGCTAACGAAGGGGATTTCAGTTCTCACTCAGACCCTGGTCAGGAAAACAGAGCACATTGTTTGTGATGGCAGCCTCCACCAAAATGGCTCAGGGGCCAAGTTAAGGCTAAGGAAGAAATTCAGCCTTCCCAAAGATGAAAGATCTGAATGCTTTCTTCCCTTGCCTCCACTGGTTCCTGCGCACACAGTGCTCCGCTTGCTGTGGCCACATCATCTGCAAGGTAAGGAGAAGCTGGTCACGGTCAGTGGTTCAGTGCTGAGCTGTAATTGTCCTTTAGTGGACATTGTCCTATAGCGGGCATGTGGGCTGCGTGCATTTTGGATGAGGGCTCCAGAGGAGAGCACCCAGCGTGGAGTGTGACAAGGCTGAGTATGATGTGAGCCTGGAGAGATGTGAGAAAGCTGGTTGGTAGTGCTGGTGACCACAGGGCTGGTCCACAGAGGAGTTTTCCAGGCTGGGAGGCATGAGGCAAACAAAGAATTAGAAGATAAATTGGAGCCACCACAGTGGACCTTGGCAGAGCTGGGCTCGGAGCTGGCATTGCAGCCCAGGCATCTTCGCAGACTTTGAGCCTTATTTAATACAGCAAAATGAGAGCAGCACAGCCATGATGCAGAAATTCAGCCAGTGTGGGGAACCCCTACTTTAGCAACCAAAAAGCCTGTGATGTACATGATGCAAACTTGCTCCTTCTGCTAGCAAGCGTAAGACAGGGTGAGCACACAACCATGTTATAGCTGCTTTTACTGGCCAAGTGGGTAGGTGCACCCCCTGCCTCTCTGTCTCTCTCTCTGCAGTGGTCCCTGCAGGACAGTGTGATCCCCAGACAACTTAAGCTCTGGGAAGAGGGAGGGAAGCAGGCAGGGATGCTGTTTCTCAGCAGCTGGCTTAAGGTACACACCTCCAGCACCTGAAGCGTGCGTAACTCCCTACGCAAGTCAATAGTCCTGTTTTGTTACCTGAGTTACCTGTCTCCTTAGATGCAGCCTTTGAAAAGCACCCAGCGTTATTCCCTTGGGAGGACACAGGACCCCGGTGCTTACAGGAGAGGCAAGTAGGTACTTTTACACCAAAGCTTGTTCTTGAATCCTACCCAGCTGCTAATCCCCCCAGCTCCAAACTGGGATAACATTTCCCTTCTCTCACCATTTACTTGCCTTTGCTATCAGGACAGCTGCCTGCCCCAATCCTCTGAAGAGGTTACAGTCATGGGTTACACAGAGCCTGACACTGGGAGTCCTCAGCCTGGAGGAGAGAGCAGGGAAATGCAGACTAATTTAATTGATAAAAACCCTTCTATGAATTGAAAGTTCAAGATCTCAGCTCATGTGTTTAACTCTAGGCACATCTGGTTTCTCTGCTGAAGACTCTTGCCCTTGGAGGCGATCTAGAATCATGTCAAGATCCTATTTAATAGGGGAAAAAAAGAGAACGTGTTGAACCACACCAGGAAGAGAACACTGCTGGGCACCCCGTTGCTGATGCAGGATCACCCACCACCACCCAGGCTCTGTGTGCCCGCAGCTTTGCCCCACGCAGGATGTGCCCATCTTGCACCGCCTGGGGCATCCCAGCCCCATGGTCATGGGCAAGACAATGTGTCATAGAATAAGCCGTGAGGGATGGATCCCCACTGCAATGACAATGTGGTGGCAGGTCCCTTTCCACTCCCTTGGTGTAAACATAATGAATTGTGTGTGACATCCCACACGAGCTTTGTAAATAGGGTTTTCAGCCAGGGTGGGTGGAGGGCTGGCTGTTTTGTGGTTCTCCCAGCCAGATGTGCTCTTCTCTTCCCATTGAGTCCCTGCCTGTGTTAAGTTACCCAAGGTAACACAACTCCTCAGCCACATCTTTCAGGAAAAATAAAAAGCAGAAAAAAGAGAAGGGCCCTTCCTAGGCTGCTCCCAGACATGCCTGCCCTTTGAATAGAGCAGGAGCAAGCCAAACTGCTGTGCTTTGACTCCTTGCTCCTGACATCCGTAGCACTAGTGCTGGGACTTCTAGTGCAAAAGGTCTTCCCCCAGTCGAGGTGGTAAAGCAGCTTCTGCTTCCTAAACCTCTAATGTACAGGGAAGGTTTGTCGATGCCATTTTCCAGGAGTGACAGCCCTCTGCTTTGGGGAGGAAGCATTTCTTTGGAGACTTTCCCTTCCAGCAAGGTAATGTTTTAGTGATGAGCTGGCAGAGCTCAACATGCTCCATGTGCATCCCAGTGTCTGATGGCTGAAAGTGCATTTTGAAAATTGAAAATATATTTAATAGTTTATATTTAATTTATATTTTAATATTTTTCTTCTATTTGAAAGCTTGCACAAGCTCAAAAATCAGTTTCAAAACTGAGCTAGAAACCCCCCTTTCGGATAAGTCTGGTTCCCAGCTCGTTTCCTACAGTTAATTATCTGCGCTTTGCTAGCCCTAATCTTGAAATCTCAGGCAATCTGGAATGCCACATTTCAGCATGAACCTACAGTGGGAATGGAAGTAGCCAGGCACTTCCTATCAAAATGCTTGCTGCTGGGAAAAATTCACTGTCATCATTTTCTGCCTGTGAATGTGTTGTCTTTTTTTTTGTCTTTTTTAACTTTTTAGGTCCCATTCCCCTTTCTATTCCAAAGGGGTTGGTGGCACAGCCTCTAATCCCCCAAGTGAACATCTTAAGGACTGGAAGACTGAAAATACCTTCCTTGAACTGTGAGGGAATCCTGCCTTGCTGGGGAGTTGTTCACAGGCAAAGTGATTTCCACTGTGTCCATTGGATGACATTCGAAATCAGGTGCAGGAAACAGGTAAGACAACAACAGGCAGAAATCAGGGTCCCAGGATCCAGCACCCACCAACCTGTGCTTTGCTTCCGTTACCTGTGGGGCTCTTGTGGCTGTGAGGTTTGTGTCCCTGGAGGTTGTGGCTTGGATGGGCAGGGCCCTGGAGGCTGCCATGACGTCCTGCCTGGGAGAAACCAGCAAAGCCACCCCATGAGGTCCCCTCCAGCTCTGAGATCATCTGTTTTCCTGGCATCCAAAGCTGACTCAGTGCTAACACGTGCTGCTGCTCGGCCTTTTTTATTACCATTGCATGACATCCAAAATAAACACCGCCCGAGGTCCTTCTACCCCTTACCCTGCACGGGGCTTCAAATAGGAGCTGTGCTTGTGCTGGGGGGACCTGTATTCCCTGGGCTTCACAGACGATGATAAATCACCTGGCATGGCAGTGTCTTTCAGCCAAGCCCTAACCTGTTTAGTCTAATTGGCAAAGCGAGCCTAAACGAAAGGCTGGTTGGCAGCTCTGCTTTAAACACTGCGAACAAGGCATCCCCCATCCTCCTCCACAAATAAATCACAGTTCAGAGGAGCTGGTGTCAGAGCAGCTGGGATATTCGACTAGAGTTCAGCCTGTGTTTCCAGCCTATCTCTCACCCTTCGTTAAGCACAGAAGAGGAGTTAAGAAGCCATCAGAAGTGGGTCTCAGCCTGGGGTTGGTGTAGGGCAGGGCTCGCCTGGCAGCTGTGGGTGCAGGGGGATGGAACGGGAGGCAGTGATAGCAAAAGCAATGGGACCATGACTCCAGTTTGCTGCCCTTTAAGTTGCAAATCTGTCCCAAAGGGCAGCTTGATAGATTTCGTTTACGGCTGTTCCTGCCCTGAGAAGTCTCTGAGAAGTGCCACTTTTGGTTTGTATATCTTTCACTGACATGTATATTTAGCACTCATTAACCACTTACCTTGAGCTAATAATTCAACTTTTGTTCCAAACTCCAAATTTCCTCATTTCCATGAGTTCTTGGAGCCAAAGAGACCATTTCTGACAGATTCATTTCGGAAGGTTCACTATAGCCTTTTAGTTTGTTTGAACAGTATTTTCCATGGGGTTTTTTAAAGGTTAGTCATAGTGAAACCATCGCATGGTTTTAAACCCAGAAACAATTCTTGCCCATTTCAAGTTAAAGCAAATTCAGAACATTGGTTGCTTTTTACAAGGAAAAAATTGATTCATTACATCTGGGTATTCTAGCCAAGCTGACTGCAGTTAACATTGCTGTTCCTGTCCACATTCTTTCCTGCTCTAATTTCTGGGTGCTTTCATTGTTTTGTTCTAGATTCAATGGCCCGATGGTTTATTTTCCATCTATTTAACCTTTGTCAGCACATAAACTACCAGGAACGACAGGACCTGGGTTGCAGAGTCCTTGCACACTTAAGCACATGCTTAAACCTGACTTCTGTTCAATCTAAGCCTCAGTCTCAAATCAGTGCAGGCAGGATTAGGGGTGTTTACTGCAAAAGCTCCTGAGGCAGGAGGAGTTATGAGTGTCATGCAGTCGTGGTGGGGAATACCGAAATGTCTGTGTTGAACTCTTCTTCTCTGTGGTTTCCTGCCTGTGCAGAAACTAGAATCGATGCAACGAGTCAAAGCAAATGCAGACTGAACCACTGGGTTTTTCTCCCCATAAATGGAAACTGACCTCAAAGAGGATTACAGCCAAACCATCTGTTTGCAGGTGAACTCAAACCAGAACAAAGCTTTGAAGCACGGTAAGTAAAAAAGAGTTTAAACTGCTTCACAGTGCCCAGATCTCCTTAGATGGGGAGCCACAGGGCTCGTGACATGTGGGGTCCCCAAGAGGGGACCTGGCACCTCTCCTTCTTGGCTGCTGGGCAGCGCTTCACTGTTGGGGTTAGTGGTTGGGAGCTTTCATTAGTATTGTTTCTGCTGCTCAGCTGTGGAATGAGGGATGTTGCACATGTACAAGGTATCCCCCACGGGCTGCAGGAAAACAATAAGCAGCCCAGGCTGAGTAGGAAGTGAATGGAAACCCAGCCCAGCAAAATGAGAAGCATTCAGCCTTGGCTTGACTCTGCACCCAGTGATGCTGATAGCTGGGCTATCGCCCATTGCAGCGGGCTTAGCCAGTCCTGGGGGCTTCTGAGAAACCCAGTCTGAGAGCAATGCAGGGCTTGTTCAAGCCCTTTTCCCTCATACACCCCTTGCCCCCCAGTTTTTTTCCAGGCAAATTCCACCTGTATGTCACACAACTCCCATTGCAAATAGCTGTGTCAGTGCTAATTGCTGTTCCATTGGTGGGAATCTTACTTAAAAACACGTAAGGAAGCTCAGGAATAAGAGAAAACTGAATTGGATTATGAAGATTTCCATTCACTACTATGAATATCACTCAGTTTTGCATAGCTCTGCAGGGACAGGATAGCTCCCTCCTCCTGGCTTTTTTCGTTTTCTGATACTCAATTATGTATCATAGTGATACTGGATTGTAGCATAAAAATCTACATTGGATTTAATACCTAAAGATCTGAGTTTAGTCGAATGGAGCCTAAGACTAGTTCCACATTTTGCATGTTCAGAACTAACCTCTACCTGAGGTCAGCTGCCTCCTCATAGGAGAAACCTCAGCATTTTTAAACTTACTTTACATTGACATGGGGCAGGAAAATATTATTTGTAAGTTTTGGTCCTGAGACAAATCCTATGACATATAATACTGGCAATCCTTGTAAATTTGGAGGTGTTTTTGGGATCTGGGGAGCTTGTGCTCAACCCATGTTTTTTTTGGGAGGGGGATAAAAGTTACTGGTTTTGGTGCAGAATCCGATGCAATGTGTCCCTTGGCTGGAGCATGGACTGCTGGATGGATGTCCCAGGCAGTGGGCATCTTGGCCAAGCCACAGTGAGCAGAGGTCCATGGTGTGGTGCCCAGCAGTGCAGTGCAGTGCAGGCAGCAAGGCACGAGCTCTGCAAAAACACAGCAGCTGAGTGTGACGCTTGTTGGACTCGAGGTTAAGGCTGCATCTGCTCATTGGAAACAGATTTAAGGAGCAGACAAAGGATGCAGAGAGATGGCAGGAATATCAGATCTGTTTGCTCAGGGAAGGGTCATTTTCCATAACACCTGCTTGTTATTGTCCTCTACTCAGCATGGAGTCCTTTTACAACCTTATGTTTTTAGGTTGCCAAAAAAACCAGAGGGAATCACTCTTTCATGAGCCATCCCTTCCTCCCTTTCACGCTGCTAGGAATTTCCCCGTGTGTGTCTCTTTACAAATTTGTTTTAATTATGTTGCATCCAAGTGAAAGTAATCCATCCCAGTCTGGCTTCTCTAACACTAGCAAATGGAGCTCATGGTCTCCTCTTCTCTTTTTAGGGTTTCCAGTACATCAGCCCAATGGCCTGCAGAAGAATAATGATCTCAGGCGAGAACCAGTTATCACCACAGCCCGTTCTGGCTGGAAGGAAATGTTTACCTTGAATTCCACTTAGTTGTGGGATTTCAATTAGGAAACAGCAGTTACATCTGCTGGACACACACATGACAATGTGGGTGAAGTGTTATTGCACTGTCCTCACGGCTGGGGCAGCAGAGATGCGGGTCTACAGGTGAGATAAGGGGTCAACAAAGCAATGGCTTGAAATGATAATCCTGGCATCTCAGCATCGTGTTGCTGCTCCATCTGAGGTTGCGGTAAACACAGAGCCGAGGAAAACAAGAAGTAGTTGAATGCGTTCCAAGGGAACGATCTTCTTTTCTCCTGTGTTCAAATTCCCCTCTGTCAAAATGAAAACTTTCCAGGAGAAAAAAATCAGCTGACAAATATTTTGGTTGAGCTTTTCCGTTGTTTGTTTCCAAATGTCTTTTTAATGAAGCTGAAGACCCATATGAGATTGTGTAAAGTTCAGAATGAAAGCAAGATGTGTCCCTGTCGCCATTCAAACAGAGCTGGAAAGGAAGATTATGCAGCCCATTCCCCTGCTCCTACATGGGACTGAATGTTTTCAGGATGCAGATAAAATGCAAAGGAATGTTGACGTTCCTTTTGCTTTGCTTTCATTCCCTTCCCCAAACCGCAATCTGCCTTGTCACATCATTTTGCACGTTAAATGCCCCCTGCTCCCTCAGGGTTATAGCTGGCCTGAATTAGAAGTGCTCGATTATAAACTTGCAGTAGAGTATCCCACCCAGAGCACAGCCCCTTGCATAAGATGCTGTGCAGTGGTGTCACCCCGTCCCTCTCCCAGGCTTCTGCCCTGCCCAAGATCTGCCACCACCTTTCTCTGCCCTCTGTCACCAGGGTTTTACCAGTCAACCTAGGAAGTGATTTATAGCAATCCTAGAGACACTTGTTTGGATCTATTAGACATTTAAACCAAACCCACACTGCTGCTGCTGTTGGATCTGGCCATTGAATGAAATCCAAACATTTTGGGAGAATGTATCAATTTCACCTATGGCTTCAACAGGAAATGATGGAAACAGTTCCATCCCATGTAGTCAAAATGTTTCCTTTTGACCACTGCATTAGCGTTTTTCTACCACAACTGTAACATTCAGAGTAGCTGATGTTCAGATTTCTATCTGATGTTTTTTAGTGTAAAAGTCAAACCAAACCAAACATTTCAGCTTCATTGGTGATTTGCTTTCATTTGTATTTGGAAAAAGGAAAGTCTCACATACTCATATGCTTGCTTCCCTGAAGATAAATGCTTTTTGAGAGTGCTTTTTCCTAACTTTAATGCTCAGAAGTGTCAAGGAAATCTGAGTCACTTGCCTGCTTTGAACTGTAAAGAATAAATGGGCTTCTCAACCCCTTGGGCTGTTTCGAAATCTGAGCCAGAGGCCCCTATTAATAACCCTGCAAGTTCGTGTGTGACACTTTGCTATCCCCATCTCACAGATGGGAACACAGCATGGCAGTGATTCTCCAAGGTCACCCAGCAGCAGAGCCGAAGCCAGAGCCCGGTCCTTCTCCTGCTGCCCATTGACCTACTTGAACCAGATAAAATGCATCATCCTCTTACACAACAGCTTTTTTGTTCGTGCACACCATAAAACTGGGCATTTTCTTATGGAAATTTCCATGGGAAGCCCTGGCTTTCCTGGTCAGAAATGTTTGTCTGGGGAAATTCTGCTTTTTCTGTAGGGAAGTTTGAGAATGCAGAGAAGTGAGGGTTACCTTGCAGCTCTCCTCCCATGTCTCCCAGTTCGAGAGGAAGGCTGCACAACCACGCAGCTGCAGTGATTTGGTAATAGATGGTTTCTGCAAATATATGAGCCCAAGCTACAAGACGTGTTTGCGCACTGGCAGCATCAATAATGCTAACTGTGCCAAGTGAGTGCTAGTAACATCTTCAGTTATCGTGTCCTGTTGCAAATGCCATGGCGTGTTCTGCAAAGCTTCATGGTTTGAGTTACAAAAAGCCCAAGGAAGTAATCCCTTCACACAGCCTTGCCTGAGCAGTCTGGTGCACTCAGTAGCCTTCATGGACCCAGTCCCCAAAGCCTGAGAGGGATAGTGAAGAAGACACCACCATCATGCTTTTCTGGTCTGTCACCGTCGGGAGATTCAGGTCTGGTTTCTCTCTGCCAGCAGCTGGAAGATGCAAGTTTGCAATGTGTTGGTGAGGACAGCCGAGTCCTTGGGAAGGTGGGAGGGAGACAACTCTGGAGGATTTCTGCTATTGCTTTGGGTGTGTGATATTGGAAGAGCAGATGGGTGGCAAATAGGACCAGCCTGTAACTGATCGATCCCTGTTCTGTCTGTGTGTTTGAGCACATCGTAGCTGGTGGCACCAGCTCACAGCCTTTCTGCAGAACTGTGTATGGCCAATGCAAAGACTAGGAGAGCTGTATGGGAGGACAGGCATTGAGGGAAATGATGGAAGCTGGATAGAGAGCCAAAGGGGAATTCTGGCTTTTCAGAGCACCAGGACAGCCTCATGGCTGTTGGATTATTATTTATTAAAGGAAGAAATATTATCCTTCCACTGTGTGCACTTCGCAGTGACAATAGATGCAACCGATCCAGTGGATCAGTGACACTGGTGTGACTGTGGCCTCTGAGCTCTTGCGCCCACAAGCAGGGACATCCTTCCTTCATCTTTCCAGCTGACCAGCCTCTTGGTGGAGTAAGACACAGTGTCAG
This sequence comes from Strigops habroptila, assembly GCF_004027225.2. Taxonomy (NCBI): domain Eukaryota; kingdom Metazoa; phylum Chordata; class Aves; order Psittaciformes; family Psittacidae; genus Strigops; species Strigops habroptila. The sequence goes on from NC_044281.2 coordinate 6,551,077, forward strand.
AAGCACCACGAAGACAGTTGTGAGTGTGCTTGAGCATAAGCCTGCCAAAGCAAACCCCTTGAGACTGGCCATAGCTGACCTGTACAAACTCAGGCTCTTAGGTCTGGCTCAGCAAACCCTGTCACAGCAGCAAGAGAAGAGGTGGATGAGCCTCGCTCAGGCGCTCCGCGTGAAGGCAGAGCAGGGCTGGGCTGGATTTTCTCCCATTTGCTTTACCAAGGTAATGCTGGGCAGGCTGCTAGCCTGGGATGGGGCTTGAGCACATGAGAGTACGTGTCCACTGGCAGAGGTATTTATGGACCTTGCAACATATGGTTAGGGTGGTGGGACTCCTGGGTGTGCTTTGTGGCTATTTGGTGTATAGATTTCTTACTGCTAATTAGTATTGAGCAGGCAACCTGTGCTGCGAGCTAGTTGTTAATGAGGTTTCTTTTGGCATGGGTGGAAAAAGCTGTTGTCAATGCAAACTGGTCTCTGATCACTTCTTCAGCAAATGCTGTTAATGGAGCAGTCCGGAGAGCATATAGGACTTCTGTCTCTTGCATTAGGGATATAGACTGGAAGGGGGAGCACATTTTGTGTGTTTTAGAGGATTAAACCTGAGTGACTGATAGGTCAGGAGCTCACCTGAGCTTGGTTTCACAGGCAATCATGGGGAAACAAGCAACAATTAGAATAGGGATGTTAGTTTATATTAGTGCTGGGCACCCAGGGATGCTCCCTGGGCATGAATCAGTGTAACATATTTTCCTCACCAAAAGTAGACCTCTCTGTTGTGCTGGTAGCTAAACCTGACCAGTCATATGAGTGGAGTCCCAGAGGGCAATGCTCATTCCAGGACAGGAATAGAGTTTTATTTTAAACTCCTTCAAACTAAGATTATCTGCATGAAAATAGGTATTTGTATAATCAGGATAAAAGTGTCCATGTGGGAAGTTACACCAGTACATCCAGATGACCTGGAGCTTTCATCCCAAGGAAACTGAACTGTGATTCAATACTACTTGGTTTGGGATGGGAGTGGGAGCGTGTTGGGGAGTGGATGTTGTTTTTTCCTAATGGAAGATGGATTCTCCAATATGGTTTTCTGCAGAAAATTCCAAGTTTGCAGAAGCTGCGTTTGCCTGCCTGAAAGACCCATTGCCATGGAGAACTCCTGGCAAATGCTGAAGCTCAGTTATTTAGGGGTGAGCCTGTGTAGAGATGTCAGTAATGCAGCCAACTATTAGCTAAGTTACTGCAGAATTTGATCTCTTACATATTTCTCTTTAATAGAAACAGAGACATCGACAGACTTACTGGTTATTTATGTTTCAGATAACTCCCTGCCCTTGGTTTGGGGAAACCTTCATTGTTCCCGTCTGCTCAGGGAATGATTTCTTTAATGCAATAGCCTCTCTGTCTGATAACTACCATGAAATAGTATGTTGAGATGACGGAGGCCATATACATGTCTTACAAGCCCTCTGCTTGCTGTGCTGTGGGACAGAGCCCTCAATCCTGGCTGTCAGGGCACAGTGCAGGGCAGCACACGGGCAGCATCCCACCCACCCGTGTGGTGCAGGCTGTGCTCCTGCACTGCCTCTCCTCCAATTCCCCAGCCATGACCTTACTGCAGCTATTTCCATGCCTGTAAATCACGTTGCCTGCGGGAGGCGATGCTGTTCATTATGTCACACAGAGACAGATTTACGACGTGGAACAACAGTCACAGCTATTCCTACTTGAAATGACGTGAGATCTACACTCAGCGGGCTCCCTGTAAATCACAGCCAGGTCCGTGCACAGGCCGATGGGCTCTTCCCACCCACTGGCAAAGGCTGTGGTTATTGGTGCTGATGGGCCAAAAGACGTTTGTTTTCAAAAGAAGTTAATTTTCAGGCTCAGCGCCTGAAAACCAACCTACCATCACTCCCAGTGGGCTAAGCGGGAGCCTGTTTGTAGATGCCCATCTCCTAGGGCATCACCAGAGCTGGGCTGGATTATTACTGTGCCCAGCTGCTGGTTTTTACCTCCTTTTCCTCCCTGTTGACCTTTTCAGTTCAGCTAGAAGAAAAAGCCAAAGCAAAGTTTCCAGCTGAGGGGATGTCAGCCGGATGCCAGGACATCCTGGTGGAGTATGCCCAATACTTGGGCCTAACCTTGCCCCAAGAAAGGCAGTCCAGGTTCAGCATCCAGGAGCTTCTTAAGTCTCAGATTGGACACTCAGCATGGGTCCCCAGGCTGAAATATGGGAACATCTTCAGCCCTTCCTGTAAAACTCTTCCGCTTACTGTAAGCAGTAAGTCTGGGTTGGGTGCCAGGGAAGAGCTGCAAAAGGAAAACCAACAGTTCATGAATGATCAGTTTAAGCAAGAAATGAGTGAAATGCCTGCTTGGCATACAGTCATTTTTCCATTTCCTGGCTTCCCAGTAATTTCTAATGCTGTTGCTGTGTAAATTCTCAGAGCAAACGTCTCATGTTGCCACCCACTTGCTCATTGAGTGGCTTCCCGGAGTCTGAGCATCCATGAGACGCCTCTGTTTCACTTTCAGGTCCAGCTCCGCTGGCTCAACCATCTACATGTGTTTTCAGTGCAGAGTGAGCATCCCCCATGGGAATTTATGGCAATTCATCTCTTGGCTGTGTTCAGTGTAGTCCTATGTTTTTCTGGGAACACAAATGAGCATCCATGGCACCCGCAGGCAGCACACCAGCAGGTAAAGGGCATGCCAGAAGGGGCTGTTCCTTTGTGTCTTCTCCTTTGCCTCCCTGTGCAATGGTGGCAGTGTTCAGTGATATGGACCTTTTTCCACTGCTCTCTTGCTAAAACTATGTTTCTAACTGACTTGATTGACTTTCAGCACAAGATTTGCCCTGATTTTCCTGGGTGACCAAGAAAAGCTGGGTCTGCCTCAGGGGGCTGCCTGCCTTGCTGCTGGGTGGGCTCTTTTTTGGCAAATGCTGTGGTTTTGGGAGCATGAGGCTGGGAGGACAGCTGAGGAATCATTGCTTCGAGGTTAGAGGAACCCAAAGGACTTGCCTTAATGCAGCAATTGCTCCTGGGACTGCTTTGTAGGTGGAACCCTATGGCTTTGGAGGGCTCTTGTGTCTTCCCCAGGGCAGGGCAAGTCCAGAGAGTGGTCACAGCCCTTGTCACCACAATAAGGCTTGCCCTGACAGTCCCAGGCAGCCAGCAAATGCCTGGAGCCATGCTTGGTGCTTTCCTGGCAGCTGCTCCAAAACCCTCTGGGTGCTGAGGGCATCCCTTCTTGTCTGTGGATGCAAATGATGCCTCCAAGTGCAGGCAGCAGGAAGACCTGGCATGTCCCAATTCCTCGTGCACATCCCATCTTACTGCTTTGGCATCAGCTTGGCCATAGTGGACTCCTGTGACTGTCTCCCTTCTCGTGCTCCTTCACATGCCCAATGAGACAGCCTCAGCCGAAGTTACCTGGGTATAATGCCTCGGGGCTTTTCTTTTTGGACGCTGCATATGGAAGGCAGCTGTCAATTAGCAGCTGGAAAACCAGCCTGCAGTGCTAATGAGAGCAAACCTAATAGAGACCTTCCCAAATTGTTTCCATTCATTTCTCAGGGCTTTTAACTGCTGTCATATTAGAAGGATGCCAGAAGGAAAACACAGGGGAAAAAGCCCCATTCAGAGGTGGATTTGTCTCTGCCAGGACTGACTCAGAGGCAGCTTCTCCCCTAAACTTCATTTACCGGAGTTTCTTAAGTTGGTTCCAAAGTTACATTTGGAGCTGGGCCCCAGCCGGCTCCTGCAATGCCTTTTTCCCCACGGTGAGGGTGGGAACAGGATGTTCTACCAGCCACCGTGGCCAGATGGAAGGCTAGGGACAGATGCTGTCTCCTACCCACCCGCAGTGCTCAATGTTGGCTTTTTTGTAAGGAATGTAGTAAAAAAGGGAATATGATGTACTGAAACAGCGATGGTAAAATGCTTAATATTCCTCAATTCTTACCAAGGAAAAGGCCTTCCTAATGAATGTGTTGGTAAGGGCAGTGATGGAGCCCCATGGCTTTAGGCACTGAAAAGAGCGTGAGAGGAAAAGGCAATGAATGAAGCATGGAGAGGGCAGCAAGAACAAGAAAACAAAGTGATTTCTGAAACTATTATATATAGACAGAAAGACTTACCTTTAATCCCTACATGTAGTTACATGTACCCATTGTTGGCAGTGGATATATTTACCTGAGGGGCTTTTCTTAGGCTCACTCTTTGAAAAGAGGGGTGAATGGCTGCTCTCTTGTGGTTATGGTGCTTTTTTTTGCAGTGGGATTGGCGTTCCTTGCATAATGCAGGTAGCCTGACATATATTATGTTGCCCAGAGCCCATTTCCTTCCTCTCAAAAGCTTGCGGCTCCGTATATATTGTGCATCTGCTTGTCTGCCTGCATCACCATCCTGATTCAAAGGTGTCCATCACCTGAGGATCTGCTCCTGCAGTGTCTGGCCTTGTACACTTCTTCGTTTCTGGAGCTGAGCTGTGGTGGATGTGCTTTGACCAGCCCTTGCCTAATACAAAAGCTGCAGGAGAACACGTGCATTTGAAAATACTTGAGAAATAAGGATTAAAAACATGTGCTACATGGAGATAAAGGGTTGTACTTACTCTGTTGTTATGCTGGGTTAGGCTGTAGGAGGTGCTTGAGCTGGTAAACAGGCTGATTAGAACATAAATAATACAGGGGTTATCAGAGGAAGCTTCTGGCTGGCCTTTTGGGCTGATACTTGCTCTTTGGTTTTCATCTCCTTCGCAGTTAATAAGGTACCCAAGTGTTCGTACAAGCACAGCTGAGAGGAGAGCAAGAGTTGCTCTGTGTGAAGGCAGCAGCAGCCCCATGCACAGGGTTTATAAATATGTGCCACTGATAACTCTTGAATCAAAGCTGGATATTTGCAATAGGTTGGGCTAGAGGGGAGCCAGCCCAGCATGTCCCAACCCAACACATTAAAAATGACCTAGGAGGGTTGTGACGGCAGCCACAGGACCATGGGTTGTGGTGGCCTCAGCGCTGGGAGCTTCCTGCTGCCTGCAGCAGATAAGGCAGCCCCAAGAAAACAAGTTCCTTTCCTTGGCAGGTCCATCAGTGCAATCAATGCCTCTGTGAGGCGAGTCCCGAGGGATGCTGCAGCCAGTGAAGGGGTTTTCCAGGGTGGATCGTGTTCTGCTCAGCCGCACGGTGAGTCACTCGGTGGGACAGGGATGGAAAGGGAGGGGATGCTGTTTCCTGACGTACCGGGGCCGGCTGGGATTGAGTGGCATTAATTGAAGCCTGATGCACGGTTTGAATCCGCGGCCAGTGCAGGCTGGTGCCAGGGGCTGAAATCCCACTCGGGGAGGCTGCCGCTGCCTTGGCTCTCCCAGCGCAGTGCTCGTGGGGCTGTCCCTTGCTGGGACATGGGGCCAAGCCATCCAGGCATGGCCTCTGCAGGGGGCTGCTCCGGGTCCTGGGATTGGTGATGAGTCTGAGATGAAGCAGCTCTTGGGGCAACAGGGTGTCTTTTTGAGACCTACTAAGCAAAAAAGAGCATTTCTTTCTGGCTTTGCTGTGATTCTTGGCCCAAACTGTGTTTTACCAGCATGGCTTAATAGGGGCTAATGCTCCAAGTGTGTCTTTAATAACCTTGGGACAGTAGCAGCTTAGCAAAATAAACTTTTCCCAGCTGCACTGGTCTGGAAACAAGCCTGCTCAGCTGCTTCCCGTGCTGGTCCCTCTTTCTGGACTCACCTCATGAACCTGGGCCAGATTGGGACAGAGCAGGGAGGACCCTGATCCAAGGAACATGCTGTTCAGGGAACACCAGGTCCTGCCTTCCGGGGCCTGGGGGACCACAGGGGGTGTGTAGGGTCAGTGGGTTTGTCCCAGCACGCCTGCCCGGGGGGAGCACAGAGGAAGGGCAGGATGGGGAGCCCTGGACACCTGGCCTGAGGATGGGGCTTTGCCTGGCTGCAGTCAGAGATGCTTGCAATGGGAGAATGAGCTTAACAGCAAAGGAAGAACAGGAGAGAGAACCAGAGGAGGGCCTCATCCACAAGCCTGATGGTCCCCAGGTCCTCCATGAGTACGTTCACCTCCTCCTCTGCCTTTCTGGAGACTCTCCCGGTGTTTGGACACTGATGACTTTCAGCACAGGTGTGAAACATCATTGCTGGAACTCTTGCCTTCACGTACAGATGCACTGTGGTACCTGGTTGCTTCACCTCCAAGTCCTCACGAGATGAAGCCCTTTTGCACCCAGACCCACAGAGTGATGAATGCTCAGCCACCACATGTGAGGTAGGGAGGACCTGGAGTGTTGACCCCATTCCTGCATCCGTCCCTCTCTCTCTCCTTCCCTCTTGCTTCCCTGGACCATGTTTACACAGACCATCTGCAAGGTCGTGAACCCCCAACACTACCACAAGGCCACGTGTTGATGGGGAGGGCAGGGACGGAATGGTCCAAGCACAGAGCCAGACATCTGGTTCATTAAATGCTATATGTGCTCCCTGTTTTTAGAAGGGAACAAGGCAAAACAGCCGCTCATGAGATAACAGCTTGCAAAGTCCTACAGAGTCAGCTCTTTGCTACAGCCTGTCCCATGGCTGGGGCTGGAGGTCAGCTCTGCACAGCTGAGGAGAATCAGGCACGTAAAAAGGGGCTCTATTTGCCTTTCCAGGGCAGGCACAGCCCTGGATGAGAGGGGAAACAGCAGGAGAGGCTCCAGGCTTTCTTTATGTTCAATAAGTGCTGAGGAGAAGCAGGGAACAGAAACCCAGGGATGGGGTTGGTTCAGGTAGGCAGTGCTCAGGGACAGACTCAGAAACCTTAGGAGAGAGCTGGGAGTGGAGGAAGATTTCAGGTATATGCTGATGTTTTGGGGTTTTTTTGCATATGGTTTTTTGCAACTCTGTGTCCAGTTTTGTGCTCTGCTCTGTGATGCTTCACGCCATTGCGTGTCAGTGTTTATGGTGGACTCAGATGGTACCTAGAGATAGAGGTGGGGAAATGTTGTCCCTTGGTGCCAGTGAGGAGCAGGACAGGTCTTTGGGGAGCGGTACAAGTAGGGGATGGCCAGGACACTGCATCTCAAAGGGCACTCCTCACCAGGGCTTGGGCACTACCCAGAGGTGCCCACATTTGCACAGAGAGCCAAGGCTAGTGGAGGATGCACACCAAATGATTACAGTCCATCCATTCGTCCCCAGAAGGTGTGTCAGCCCTGTTAAGGGCTCACCATGGGACTACATTTTCTCCCTCTTCCCTGCTACAGAAGGTGCTGGATTTAGGTGTGAGGTATTGGACACAGAGGCTAAATCCCTTGTGTTCTCAAACTAAGATGAAACATTTTCTTCAGCTGGGCTCTTGGCTGCTGGTCAGAGGCATTGGTGTCAGCCCTAACTGTCCCCTGCATGCAGTGCCCCTCACGTGCAGAGCTGCAGAGCAAGGCACTGATTTCCTTCACTTGGCCACCTCTCCTTCAATTGATATAAGCAAGCTCAGCCCCTGCCTTTACACCAGGGACTGACATCAGGGTTGAAGCATCTCATGGTATGTGCATGCCGAGGCATTCCTGCCATGCTTGGGGCCTGATGCAGGCTGGAGGCGACCGGGACTCACAACAACAGCGAGAAGCAGCATCAACAACGCTTTTTCATTGATACCTAAACATGTACCCATCTTCTTGCCTTCCTTTGTGGGCACTCGTGACTCATGTCTGAATTAGTCTCAGGCTTGGACTACGCTTAATCCAGTGCTCATCTGCATGCTGAGCTCCCCAGAGCTTCGTAAACCTTCAACCTTGCTGGCCAATGTGGAGGAAGGGGCAACCGTGCCATCCCCACAGAGGAGTCAACTGAGGCACCGCAGGTCCCTCTTTCGTGGGCTTATATGAGGCAAAAGAGGGTTTGGGGCATGGGGAGCCTGGGCTAGGTGAGCTGCCCCTCAGATTTCTATCATCAGGGCCGTCACTGGTCCCATTGGAGCAGCCCTGGACTCCAGTGAGAGCAGTCTCCTCCACAAGTGCTGAAGGGAGGAATTTGCCCAGCTTTTACCCTTTCCTTTTGGACATGTGGTGGATGATGATCTCCCGTCACCTGAGGGACCTCTCTCTGCTTTTTGAGATCATTCCCTGAAGAGGACTGCTCAGTGTCAGCCTCGAGTGGTTTCAGAGGTGATGGAGAAGGCGGCAAAAAGACCTTAAACCCACCCCAAAAATTACGATGTGCTGGAGAGGTGCCTGCGCAGGAGCAGCACTTGTTGGGAGATGGTGCCGTGATCCCAGGCATGCTCCATCCGCCGGGGAATGGCACAAGGTGTTCCTCCCTCCAGGCTGAGGCCTCCGCAGGTGTTAAAGACATCAAGTGACCACCCTCCTGTGGGTGTTTTGCCATCTGCCCCTGCTCAACAGCTCGTATTTTCTGAGCCGTAGGACAGGCGTGAAGTGTAACAGGGCAGTGCTGGGGCTCCTGGAGATCCCAATGACCCGCCGCTGGGCCTGGGGCTGCGCAGCACCGGGATATTCCAAGGCACGGGCTTGGAAGTGACAACTCCAATGATGTTAAGTGGGGAGAAGAAATGCAGTGAGCCCTCCCTGCTGATGTCAGTGGAGCACCAGGAGAAAAAGCGATTTCTTCAAAGAAACCTCCTTTAAACCTCCAGTCAAAAATACTTTCTGTGGCTTTTTGCCCGACAGCAGACCAGCATTCTCCAGGGAAAATGGCTTTCTTCCCAAGAAACACAGCAGTTTCACAGGGAGAGGAGAGCCATGGGTGACAGCCAGGTTTGGGGCTACTTGCTGAGGGGCAGGGGTCTCCATCCCAGCCTGAAATCTAGAAATCTCTTTACCTCATCCCATACAAATAGCCTCCCATTGCTCATCTCAGGCGCCACGCAGCTTGCCAGGGATGTCAGGGAGATGACACCTTCTTGCACCATCTCCAGCCTCCTGGGCACCCTCACCTCAATCTTATCCATGCAGCAAGTGCCTTTACATCCCCTTTGAGCCCAGATCCAGGCTTGCATGAGCGCATCTGTGTTCAGAAAGCACACAGGCATGGGCCTGAATCCCCTGCACTTCATTAAGGGTTAGGCATGTGCTTACAACCAGGTGATGCTGGATGTTGACCACCTCCTGCCATGCCCTTTCCGTGTGGGAGAAGGTTCTTTACATCGACGGGTCCTTCTGGAGACATGCTGGGGTTATGTCATCTCCCTTGCCTCCTCTGTGGGGGTAAACTGGCACAGCCCCATGGACTTTGAGGGAGCCCTTGGCACTGGATGCACTTCTGTAATCAGCTCTGTAAATAAAGGAGGGGAAAATGATAAATGACACCCGGTGTTCTCCAGCCAGCCGGGGTAGGATTACTCACAGGCACTGCACGTAAGTGACCTTGGAAGTAAATTCCAGCTAAATTCCTTAAAAAATACTTGAAGGAGGGGTGGGAGGTGGAATGAACTGAGCTCAAAACCCACACTTCCAGGCTTTCAACTCCTATCCAGCAGAAAAAGGAGAGATTGGTCCCACATGTCCCCTGGGACAGAGCAGGACGCGTTGTCAGGAATCAGTACGTATCACCTACGAGGGCTTCCAAAAGCAATCAGTGCTCACCAGCCCTCTGAGGACGTTTTCCAGCCATTTGGAGAGAAGCTGGAGCTGACGCAAGGGGTTTGGAAACCCAGCTCTAGAAATGTGCTTCATCAGGACAAAGCAGAACTTAATTAGGGCCGGCTGGAAGGCTTGTTCTCTGCAAAGCTCCTCTTCTGCAAAACAGACCTTTCATCGGAACAGGGAGATTATTGGGAATGTTAGGAACTAGGTAGGTGCTGTCATCTGAAACGCACTCTTGACGAAAGCAAGCAAGTTCATTCCTTTGGGGGCTTTGTAAAGATTCAGTTATTTCTGCATTCGGCATTCAATGGAACATGTTTTTACAGCAAATGGAGCTTTTCCAGGCATGGTGGGTGATGGATGGGTATCTTGTCAGCTAACATCTTTCAGACTCCCATTCGAACGGGAGACTTCAATTGCTGGCACAGCAGCTGATCAGTTCACCCTCATGCTCTAAACTCAACAACCTCCTGTAACCTAATAGAGATATCTATTAAATATATAGCACTGCTTATCTGTAACTTAACAAATCTACTCCTCCTGCTCCTTTGCCTTACTTTCCACAGAAGGCATTTTAACAGCTTGAGTGATGGTGCTTTTTGATGCACAAGTTGTTTTACTGAACAGCATGATAAAAGTTTGTTCAGGCAGGAATTTCATTAACTTCGGGGTCTTTGTTGCACTAAGCGGCATCAGATTTGACATGCGGGAATAATGGGTTCCAGGGCCTGAAATCCCCATTATTTTCCATGAGTTTATTTAAAAACCATTGGCTGGATTGTAAAGGGCTGCTAAACAATGAACGTACTGTTGTTTCTTATTGTTTGTTTCTGTGCCCAGATGTTTGGTGTTTCAGGGTTCCCTAAGAGCACTTCAGGGTGCCACAGAGAGAAATGCATCCTGTAAAACAATTCCTAAATCTTAGGTTTTGTCCTCATAAAGCAAAACGATGAGTATTTGCAGATGGAATGAAGCAGTGGCAAGTTTCTGCTGGAGCTGATGGTGCTGGCGAGCATTTGCACTGTGTGTTTTTGTCTATTGGGCTCTGTGCAAAGCAGGACCACTCCGCTTTGCAGAGGGGTAAACTGAGGCATGGTGAGGAAACCTGACATGCCAAACAAACCCAAACATGGGACTGACCCTTCTTTTTCGTCCCCAAGCCAGTGTTTTCCATGTGCCAGATCTTTCCTGAGGGATGTCCACCACTGAGATGTGTGTGCATCTCCTCTCCCCCTGCTTTGCACACCACATGGGATGAAGGTGATGGGGACGGGTGGTGTGGGGCCGCTGGCTCTGTGCCCCTCAGGTAGCTCCCCCCTGTAGGATGTGCATTAATAAAAGACCCACCTAAAACAGATTTGCTCCCAGGCCATGTCTGTCTGGGCCACCCGTAGCACATGTTTATGGGGGAGGGATGTGTAGGACCTTATAATGGCTTTGTTGTCAGAGCCCATGGACTGGCTCTGCTCCCCTCACCAGCGTTTTTATGGATCCCTGCTCTATGGCTAGTGTAAATAAGACAAGGCTCCAAAATAAATAGCCTCCTCCTATGCTCGTCAGCAGGTCATGTGTGTGAGGAATGCCATGTGCTGTAAATAAATGGCTAATGAAAGTGAAGTGTTCTTACAGAATATAAGGGCTCTGTGGCTTAAATTAAATAGTTCAGTGAAATATGGAGGTGCTGGGTGCATCCCAAAATGTCCCACCCTGAGAAGAGCTTCCAGAGGGTCTCATCCTGAGCAGTGGTGGGGCTGGTCCATCCTGCCATGTCCCTCCTTCGCTAGCCCTCTGGAAAGGATTCAGGGCAGTTTCAGCTTACATTTAAACGCCTTTTTGATGAAGAAATTGCCCGTTCAGAGCATTTAAGTGGCAGTAACTGTGAAAGGAAGAGTGTGAAGAGGGAGGAGAGCAGGATGGGAGGCACAGAAAGCAATCCCTGTCAGGGCACCACATGCACCTTCGATGGTGGCAGCTTCATTGCCATCTGCAAACAGGCTTCGTCAGGACTAAGGTATGACGGGTATGACATTGCTGGGCTAAACCACATCAGAGTGACAAAACACAGACTAACACGAGGGGAGCCTTTCCCAGCAATAGTGACATTCAGAGAAGCTGGAGTGTGTGGGTTTAGCAGTAATTTGCTAAGCCTGTCCAAAGGAGGGGAAACAGAGCAACTTTCTGTTTCATTTTGAGTGGCTGTTTTCCATTGGCAGTGCTCTCAGGAAGCCTTAAAAGCCAAAAAAGAAAGCCCAAGCCCTCAGCAGAAGTGCTTGCATCAAAGGTAATTCTGCTTGCAATGTTTGGCAGGTGAAGAAAGGATTTCAGTTCTCAGCTGTCCCTGCTCTCTGACTATATTAAAAAAGAAGGGAATCCCTCTTGGATTCCATTTCTTTTCCATGAAAATAAAAGGAAGACAATGGATTTGGGGGTTTTACCTAGGAAATGCTGCCTAAAGCAAACTTTATGAGCGATGCAATTCCTCGTGCTTCAGCTATTCCAGGTGCAACAGACCCGGGTGTATTGCTGATATAGAAATGGAAGCTCAGGCTTTCCAGGGCACAGGGAGAGACAAGAGTCTTCTCCTAAAGGCAGGCTGGTGGCCTGGGTTTGGCTTTGGGCTGCTGTCCCCTGGTTCCTCAGGGAACACAGAGGCCACCAAAGGTGTTGGCTTGGGCTGAAAGCCACCACGCAGAGCCACAACCTTCCCCCAGAGCTGAATTCTGCTTTACTGGTGCTGATGTAAATCCAGAGAAAGTCTCTTTGGATGAAAACTCAAACATCTCATGCTGCCGTGTCGCTCTCCAGCTCTCAGCTTGCGGGACAAACATTGGGCCATCAGTGCCTCAAATCTGCTGCTAAAGGCATTGAATATGACTTCCATCTCCTCTCTGCTGTCTCGCCACAGGTTTTGAAAGAGCATCTGCTTGCAGCCCTGGCAGCGCATCCTTGGGTGTGAAGATTGTATAGTTAATAAGGGAATAAGAAGTCTTTGGTGTGAATCATGGTAGTTGAGCTGCAAGGCAGGGTTTGCCTCAGGACCCAGTGATGGCAGCCTGGGGTGCTGGGGGGGAACTAAGAGCCCAGGGGCTGCAATAGAACTATATAACCTTGGAAAGGCTTAGAAGGAGAAGTTAGCACTGGAAATGAACAGCAAACTGCTGGGTGCAGCAAGGTGTCAGCATCTCCCTCTTGCTCCTTCCATACCCAGAGATACCCAGGGGCTGATCTAACGATTTCTACAGCCCCTTGAAGTTATGGTACCATGTTGTGGCTTTTTGAGCCTGCTCGTAGAATGCAGATTTGAGCTGATCATGGAAATCAAAGAGCAAACAAGCAACATATTTCCTCTTGCAGTCTCACAAAAGCATCTCATCAGAAGGAGCTTTAATCCTCAATCTCTTCTGGGCCAGTTCTTTAGCTGACAGCACCCTTGTGTAGGATGCAGATCAGGTGAAGTGGGGGCTCTTCTCCCCACACAGAATGGGAAGCATCCCTCCCTGGCTCCCCAGGGATGTGCACAGGGTGTCCCACGTGGAGACCCACATGCTCTGCTCTCCCTTGCCTGCATCCCGGCACAGCTGGATGGAGAATCCAGCTGTTGGCAGGCAGGGCTGCGGGAACAAAGAGCCCATTGCAGCGCGGACTTTGAGCTATGGAGAGCAAAGCCCGGCAGCTCTCGGCAAGCGTCGGGGGGCCGTGAAATCAGATTCGCGCCCCTCCACTGGCAGGGCTGGGGCAGGGACCCTGGAGGCAGCACTCCATGGTGGCAGGGCAGGACAGGTGGCCACAGGCTGGGGAGAAGGACCATAACGAGGCGTCATGGACACAAGATCCTCTTTGTTAGGATGATACGGAAGCAGAAGGGTGGCTGCGGGAGAGGTTTCGGCACAGCTGCCTCAACTCCTTTACCTCCTGAGATCAAAGCCCGCCTCTCTAATGTGTCTTTATTACCCTCACCTAAACCCTGGCCCAGTGTCCCGGTGGCTTTGCAGGCAAACAGGTGCTTGCCTAACATGCGTGAGATTACGGGACATTAACAGATTTCAAAGCCTGCCTCGGGAGACATGGCAATGCATCATGCTCCTGTTAGGATGGGGGACCAGGAGCATCTCCCTCCCTGGCATGGGAGGCACATCCCACCTTGCAGGCAGCTGATGCCATGGGGCACCCTGGGGCAGAGTTGTGCCCCCAGCCAGCCCCTGCGTAAGCTGGGAGGCCAAAGGAGGCCACGCGGCCCTGAGGAAGCCCCCGGGCTCACAGGGTGAGCAGCACCCCTGGGATGCCTCATGCATTCCATCCTGCTGAGAAGGGCATCAGTTGGAGAGAGGCTGCAGCCTGCAGGGATGCTCCATCCCTCAAGTGCCTCAGCTGGACCAGGGACTCCCCACTTCATCCCCTAAATGCTCCCTACTGCACCAGGGACATCCTCCCCCTGCCAGCTCATAGCTTGAACCAAGGACTCCCCTGATCCATTTCCATTTCTAAATCCCCTTTACTAGACCAGGGACCCTCCACTCCATCCCCCAAATGCCCCGTGTTTGACCTGGGATCCTCCCGCCTGATCCCCCCACAATGTACCATGCTGAAGGCTTGATACCCCAAAACACCCTACACTGGGCTGGGGATTCTCTCCCATTATCCCTCCAAATCTGGAGGATTTCAGGGATTTCCACGTGAGGGAGCAGCTTGGTGGGAGAAGAACAGCAAGGAGAAGCAGCGTTACATTGCTCAAAGGTACCAAAGATCTTCGCCGTAGAGGATTAAACTATGCAGAGACCAAGACGTGCTGGCCCAGGAGCCAGGGAGGGGACCGAAACTTGGCTGAGGATCCTATAGAACAAAGCGAAAACAGGAAAATGCAGAGACATGCCTAGAAAGTCATAAAAACAACATTCAGGTTAAGTACACACAGAGTCTCTTTCCCCCTTGGCAGGTTACAGAAGGGCAATCTTTGCCTCCAGACCTGCTAGCAGAAGCTATCGCTCATGTTTACTCCTGGGGAAAGCAAGAGGAGGTGGATGAAGGTGTTCAGGGAGGAGGGAAGGGGGCTCAGCCCACCCCAGATCTCATCCCAGGGAGGGATTTGCTCCAGAGCGGCAGCAGAAGGACATAGAGCCCAGTAGGCAAGGACCGGCGAGTGAACAATTCTCAGCACCTCATACCACAGCAGTCACTTTGCCTCGGCTTCTGCGGCCTCCTGCACGTCCTTCAGGCTCCCCAGGCTCTCTGTTTATGGATTTTCCCTTTGATATAGCACCATGCGGCAGTAAAAACCTGTATAACCGAGGCCTCGGGTTTGAGCGATGAAATAAGGATGAGGAAGGCAAAAAAAAGGAAGAAGTGATATCCCAGTGATCTTGTTTATGGGAGTTTAAACCAACGCCCCCATCGAAATGGAACAATAAAAACTAATTGTTTGGGGAAAAGAAATGTTAATTTCCCATCAGCCGTTCCCCATTTCCTTTCTGCTGAGCGCAGCTCCTAAAAATGAGGCATTTGTCCCCTTTGATGGCTGGTGTCAAATGAGCTTTGATGTCATGGAAGGAAATAATGTATTTAGATACAGCCTTTGCTCAGGTCAGGCAAAGCCAATATAAATCAGGGGACTGAGGGGATCAGGAAGGGTGTGGAGAGGTTCAACTTGACCCTTTAGCACCGTTTTCTTTACCTTTCACATTAAATTAACTTTCCTATTGTTCCATATCACCGCATTACATCTTATTTTCCCCATCATGATTCTTTTGTTCCCCTGCAAAGCTTTTGAAGCAGATGAGAAAGGGAAACCTCTTGCAATCATCTTTCCAGAGGGTACCTCCAGATCACAGGCAGTGCATGGAAACAACTGGGAAAATAAAGCCCTGTCACAACATCTCTGCTAATCTTCCTTGGAAATGCCTTGGTATTGCTTTGAACACTACTCTGAAAACAACCGATGGCTCATCGGGACTGCCGAGGAGAGCAGAACTGGAATCCATTTCCCTCACTGTATTAAAGCCCATGCTTGAAACAAATGAGTTCCTGAGATTTTCATGCCATCGTCACCAGGAGCTGAAGAAAGATCACATTAAGTTTACTTTACACATCTGCAACAGCTGGCAGCCATGTCTTAAAGTGCCTTTCAAGCCTCTGAGCCAAAGGGAAATCAGGATCCTTTCAAGTCAGGAGCTTTCCCGTTAATTTAATGTAGTCGGCTTTGCCAGCGAGACAGATTTCCCAATGTGCTCAGCTGCTTTCTAAGTCTGGCCTCTTCTTTTGGTGCCTGAATGGAAGAGAAGCTCCTGACCCCATGATTTCCCAGGGTGACAGCTCCAGTGGTCTCGGTCACTGTAAAAGGCAGGTTTGGGCTGAATCCATCACTGTTTTCAAGGAACTTTTCACTGTACTCTCATCTGCAGGAAAACTGCTCAGAAGCGGGCGATGTGGTGGTGTCAGGGTGCAGGTGCTCCTGAAGCAAATACTTGGGCTCTTTGGACATCCCTGTCAGATGGCATCTCCTGGCTCACTAGTTAAAGCCCTCTGTGCCTACCCTCTGCCCCAGGGCTGAGCAAAACCGTGTTGGCAATGGTGTGGAAATCATTCTTATTCAAGCCAGGAAGTCAAGAGAGGCCGAAGGGTTGACGTCCCAGCCATGATGCTTGGTTTTCTCTTTGCTTATGGGGCATGGAAGGGGTCTGAAGGCCCTGCTGAGCCACTCTGGCAGCATCCCCAGCTCTTGCAATCGCAGGGTTTGCAGCTCATGCACAAGGAGGAGGCAAAATTGGAGAGGGACTTTTTACATGTAGCGACAGGCCAAGTGGAATGGCTTTAACGTGCCAGAGGGGAGATTGAGATGAGCTCTGAGGCAGAAGCTCTTCCCTGTGAGGGTGCTGAGGCGCTGGCACAGACTTTTCCCAGAGAAGCTGTGGCTGCCCCATCCCTGGCAGTGTTCAAGGCCAGGTTGGACACAGGGGCTTGGAGCAACCTGCTCTAGTGGAAGGTGTCCCTGCCCTTGGCAGGGGGTTGGAACTGGAGGAGCTTTAAGGTCCCTTCCAGGGACAGTGGGATGTTTGGAGGTGGCTACGGCCCCGCTCCCGTTCGTTTCTCTTGCAGCTGCTGCCCTCTCGCGGGAACCTCTGGTCTGCTCCATTTTCACTGTTCCCCAAATGAAAGGATTGCTCACAGAGAGCACACACAGGGGCCCAGCACAGCCCGCGGTGCCAGGCACTGGTTCGTACCTTCCCTCCCGGCACCAGGGAGAAGGATAGCAGCAGGATGGAGGATTGAAACCCCACGACATCCCACCACAAGATGAAGCCTTCCCAAGTCAACGTGCTCCATGGTGGACATCAGGATGCTCTGACCCAAGCCCTGCAGTGCCAAGGAAAAGTCTCCCAGTGGCAACATCACAAGCTGCCACCCACTTTGTTCTCTCCTTTGCCTCTCAAAAAGCATGAGATAATTGGAAACCAGAGCAAAAGGTGAGGACAATGCTCTCCTCTGGGCAAATCCCAAAGAGAACACAGGTTATTTTCATCTTTCCACAGCCAAGACCTCTCCTGGAGCACGGAGACTCCCTGGCAGTGGGCTCAGGCTTTATGCCAACCTTCCTCTATGCAGCAGCATCCAGAGGCTGAGCATCCCTCTGCTTTCCAGAGCACCTTGCTGGAGCCAAGTCGGGCTTACACAGAGCACTCTAATCTAGCATCGAGGTCATGCAGCTCTTGAGCACAGCTTGGGGATACTCTGTAAAGGGCTGGAGGGGCCCCTGGTTAAATATGAAGAATAAATGATTCTTCACTGGTGTCTGGGGCAGCCCTGGGGATGGAAGATGACGAGGGAGCACCGGGGTCAGGCTTTGTTCAAGAGATATGGAGCTGCAGTGGAAAGCACATTGGTTGCATTGGAAAGCAAGGGTTTGCAGGAAACAAGGCCCCCAGGTTTATTTTGCCCTAAGAAAAGAAAAGCTTCCATCCATGTCCCCTGTAATTGCAAAGATCTGGTGACAATCCTGCTGTTTTCCATGATTCCATGATTTGTGTGCCTCACACCACGGACACACTCCATGCTGCAACATGCTCAAACCCTTCCAAGTCATAAATACATCATCCAGTGGGAGATGGGGCTGGGGGGTCCTGGAACAGCCCCATGAGGATGGGAACTGGAGCCGCGGAAGGCTGTGGAAGAGGGGTAGTCCTACCTATAGAATAGTGTGTTATATGCCGTGTTGGTGTATGATGTGCTATTTTGGCACTCGTGCTATTTTGGCGGGTGCATGTACCCATATATATGCTATGTTATACTGTACATGCAACGTGCAGTAAAGGGTGTATGTGTCATACATCACGCGATGTGTGATATACACATGCAGACACCTTAACGTGCTGTGTTTATCACACACAGAGGTAACGGGGGGGCACATGGTATAACCAACCCGCTCCGCACCACGCAGGCTGTGACCCACGTGCTGCCCACAGCCGCCCCCCCACCCCCGGCGCGCCAAAACCGTGACCTCGCCCCTTTGGCCACGCCCCCTTGTAAGCCACGCCCCCTATGCCGTCGCGCAGTCCTCCAGGGGCACAAAAGCGGCGGCTAGAGCGGCCGGCTGTGTGCGCCGGAAGTGAGGTCGCGTCTTCTGGCGCTTGTGGTGCGGGGAAGATGCCGGTGGCGGTGATGGCGGAGGGCGCGGGCGGCTTCAGGCGGCTGCTGGAGCAGTGCGAGACGCAGGAGCTCGAGGTGCCGCGGCCGGGGGGGGCCT
Organism: Strigops habroptila; assembly: GCF_004027225.2. NCBI lineage: Eukaryota > Metazoa > Chordata > Aves > Psittaciformes > Psittacidae > Strigops > Strigops habroptila. Next base: position 6,569,410 of record NC_044281.2, read on the forward strand.
CGGGGGGCTTCAGGGCTCGGCACCGCCCCATGGCGGCGGGGGTGGGGGGTGTGTCAGGGGCGGCGGTGATGGCGGCCCCTGTGACTGGGGAGTGCTGCCCGGGAGCCCGCGCTGTGAGAGGCATTGAGGGTGCGCGGGGCCGGAGGAGGGCAGCGGAGCTGTGCCTGGAGCACAAGTGTGATGAGGAACGGCTGAGGGACCTGGGGGGGTTTAGTCTGGAGAAGAGAAGGCTCAGGGGGGACCTTCTCGGTCTCTCCAACCGCCTGACAGGAGGATGGAGCCAGGAGGGGGCTGGTCTCTGCTCCCAAGGAACAAGGGATGGGACAAGAGGAAACGGCCTCAAGCTGCACCAGGGCAGGTTTAGATGGAGCTGAGGAACAATTCCTTCCCCAGAGGGTGCTCAGGCATTGGAACAGGCTGCCCAGGGCAGTGCTGGAGTCACCGTCCCTGCAAGTGTTCACATAACGTGTAGCCGAGGCCCTCAGTGCCATGGGTTAGTGGTGGCCTTGGCAGTGCTGGGGAACGGGTGGACTTGATGATTTTAAAGGTCTTTTTCAGCCTGGTTGATTCTGTGGAAGTGCTGGTTTGGGAGCATAACCTGATGCTGCAAGGGGAGAGATGTATGGTGCTCTGCTCGTGTGTGTGTTTGAGGTTGGTGGGGGTTTGGGGCAGAAGCCTGCCAAGAAGCACTTGAGAAAATGGCAAACTGCAGATAGATGAGAGCTCTGTTAGTATAATTACTGGGGTCTTTTGGGAGGGGTGTTGTGCGAGAGAGGAGCTCAGCTTGAGGCCATTTCCTCTTGTCCCATCCCTTGTTCCTTGGGAGCAGAGGCTGGCTCCATCCTCCTGGCTCCATCCTCCTGGCTCCATCCTCCTGTCAGGCAGTTGGAGAGAGGGATAAGGTCCCCCCTGAGCCTTCTCTTCTCCAGACTAAGCCCCCCCAGGTCCCTCAGCCATTCCAAGCAGCACCATGTTAATGCTGATAGCACTTCCTGGGTGATATCCATCGACCCTTTCTGGGCTTGCAGAGCTTCCAGTGCTTTTTGAAATGGGAAGCTCACACATCTCACTGGAGAGGTTTGAAAGAAGGGAAAATTTGGATTCTTCCCCTTATGTGCATTCTTAGTGATTCTAGTTTCCAGGTGTTGGTGCCCTAGCACTTGAAGGGAGACAGTTGTTCAAGTACGTGGTCATTTGCAGCAGCGGAACTTTGGTGTTGATAAATCACAGTGGATTTGGCAGTGGAAAACATAATCCTTAGAGGGGAGGGGTCCCTACTTGCCATGTGTGTGTCATCAAGCTTCAGCTGGAGTTTCAGTGCAGAGCCCAGGTGCCTCTCATGTTCTCATCATGGTGCTGTAGCTTCTTGGTGTGCCCTGAGCTCTGTAGGAAAGTGCTGTGGAGCTGGAGGGAGATTGTTGTGCTGAGAATGAGCTACCTGCTGCCTCAAGTGATGGGCACTTGAGCGTAGAGAAGCAGAAGAGTGCCCTTGTACCGCTGGGGAGAGCTGAGAGTGGCTACCCCTTCCTGGTGGGAGCAGTTCAGAGCTTGCTTTGAAGGTGTGTGCATTCCCATCCTTTAGAGGAGCACACGAGTACAGCACTTACTGCTAAGGTGTGTGTTAGGGAAGTGTGGGTAGGGGGATACTGAAGGTTATGAGATGGTGTTACTCCTATGACTACAGCATGTGTTAACAGTTAATGGCTCCACATGAGGGAATGTTGGTTCTTATACACCATATTTCTATAAGTGGAGTTACCTTTGTGTTCCCATTCAGATTAACAAGCTTCAAACAGTGCCTGGTACTTGGGTTTGGGCAAGCTGCTTGAACCTGACTTGCAATGGCATTGGCTGCCTTTTGGCTCCTGTGAGGAGGCTGGAGGGTTCTGTCAGGCTCAGTTCTGAGTGTCAGGGATGGAGCCCGGTTGTTCTGGGCTTTGCTTCTGCAGCCATCTGAGGAAGTTGAGTGTATTCTCCTCAGTTCCCTGCTGCAGAGCATGGAGTTGGTGGGTTCCCAGGGGCTATTACAAAGCCACTGAACTTAGACCGTGCTCTGCTCAGGGCTTCTGTTTGTCTCTGTCAGCAAGCTCCTAGAGTAAATGGCAACAGATGCACCCCTGGTATCTGTTCCCAAATGCTTTAATGAAAGTAGCTGAGTGGCTTGCTGTGCATATCTGCATCCACGTGAAGATTCTTGTGGGTACACTGATACCTCTGCTGACAGCCTTTGTGTTTCAGATCATGAGTTGGTATGTAAGCTGGATTTGTTTGCAGGGCAGATGCAGCCACAGAGCTTCTTCAGTAGGACTGTAGATTGTAAATCTAGCTTTGGTAGTTAGCTTTCCCTTCTGTTCCGCTAGTCATCTGGCAGAGAAACTAATGAATTTTCTTTTTAGTACAGAGACGCCCTAAAGGTGAACTTACACGGTTCAGACAGGCAGCATTAATGGACTTGGCTTTGTTTTACTGGGCATAATCCAAGGAACAGTTGCAGAAACTGCTGTGTTTTTACGTAGGTGACAAGCCCTGGGAACAACGTAAGAATGGCTTGGGGTGATGATACCTGCTCCATGGCACAGCTAAGAATGGCTGGGGGTGATATCTGCTCCACGACACAGCTAATCACCTGCTTTTGGCTCAGATGAGCCTGTAAATCACACATGTAATTAAATCAAATAGCTGCATAATTGGCTTCCTGTGAGTGCTTGCTGCGCTGTCTTTTGATAAATTGCTAAAACCCATTGGAAATCTCTTCAGCTTTTAGATTATTATAGACTTTCAAAATTGTGTAACTTTATTCTAATTCATTTTTCTCTACTTGTATGATTTGTGAGGTCTGGCTGGAGTGTGGAGAGTGTCAAAACTTAGTTTAGGTTTTAAAGAAGGGCAGTTGAAGTGGGCAAAGAAGCTTTGCTCTGGTGGAATGCCCTGAATTGAACTGTAGTTCAGCTCAAGATAATTGTGTGTGTCTAAACCCAGCTGTTTGTAAGGAACTGTGAAGTGAGGTGGTTACCACTCTCGTGGTCATAAGCTAGAACACTGGAGTAATGAAAGATGTAACCTTACTTTATTCATGCAGCAAAGCCAAGTTCACTAAGTAAAACTTCTGGCGTGTGCAAGTTCTCTGTTCATCGTAAGATGCAGCTGCACTGATACAACACAGCAACTCTGACAACTTGTTCAGACCTATTATGTGATGTGGGGAAAAGAAAAAGTTGTCTTGGAGTGTTCAGTTTTCATTAAACTTGGCTTCCTGCTGTATTTTGTAAGATACTGCTCTTAAAATATGTAACCAACTTGGTTTGTATGTGTTTTTCAGGCCCCTGGAGGAATTGCAACCCCCCTTGTTTATGGCCAGCTGCTAGCTTTATACCTGTTGCATAATGACATGTAAGTGGTTTGTCTTTATCTTTCACTTCAGATGCTGAATTTGTCACTATTAGCTTGAACTGCAGTTGCCAGAATACTAGGAGTTGGGTGTGAGACTAACAAAGTACATGTAGGCAGTGCTGTGGGGTTTTTGGTTGGTTCTTTTCATTATTCACAGAATTAAGTCTTATTTACCCTTTGTTCTGTCAGGAAAATTATTCTCCTTTGCTCTTGCCCACCCTTTTGAACTGTAGGGAAAGAGGTTGGCTTTAGGATGAAAGATCCTTAAACAGTGAAATTGGCTCCTTTGACAAGTGTTGAGCACTTCAGTGTGTTGATTTGTAGCTTTTCAAGGCTGCATTTGTTTTCGGTAGCATTGCAGGCTGCTGCTTGTGTTTAAATTACAGCAGGATAACTCTAAACTGTCCAGGGTAAAAATGAGGGATACTGTTGGCTTGAATGAGCTAAATCTGCATGAAGCCGTAATCCTTTGAGTTCAGTCTGGTGGTTCATAACCATGGCCCTCTATGAACTTGATTTACTATGTTTGGGAGAAATTGCTGAGTATTTATTCAGGCAGAATTAATGATATTGCTGTGCTTGATTATCAAGCCCAAGTAAGGATTGGTCTGGGGAATTGAAGATTGGAGTGGGGGTTTTTTGCCTTATAGATATACAATCTTTCAGGGCAAATTCCCTGAAAATGCTGAAACTGATACAGGTAACCTTGGTTCAAATGGATTTGAAGGTTCAGATTTATGCTTTAATGGAAAGCAGTGAGTGTTTTTCTCTATTTTTCATTTTGAGTTTTTCTGAGCAATTTTATTGTGCATTATTGTTGGGTTTTTTTCCTTTCCCCTTCTAGTTTTATATTCTTTCGCCTTGTTATTTACCTTATTATCATTATTATTACTATCAGTAGTAGTAATATCATTGTACTGTACTTGTTCTTATCTCAACTGGTGGGCTTTACATTCTTTTGATTCTCTTCCCCATCCTGCCCAGGGAGGGGAAGAAGGGGCTGAGTTACCAGCTGGGTCTAAACCACAACACACTGATAAGTTACTATTTGTGCAATCAAAAATGCAGCTATTCCAAAAGTAAAACTGCAAAAGTAACCTCTGAAATGCTGCCCAGGGCAGGTGAATGATTAACCTTTTCTGAACTGGTGCTAAATGAGGCAGTTAATGAACTATTGGTTTTATTATGGCACTCATGTTGTCTGCTCGAGAGCAACATTGTTCTTCTACTTCACTAGATGTAGAAGGAATATTTTAAAGCACTCAGACTCTTAATTACGGTGTCTGAACAAACTGTTTGGTGTCTCTTTGTAGCAGACATGTTACTGAGAATAATTTTAAATTTTTTTAGGAATAATGCACGCTATCTTTGGAAAAGAATCCCTCCTGCTATCAAATCTGTAAGTAATTCATGAAATGCCATTTGATACTAAACCAGTTTCATACAAGTTTGCTAATAATGACTCTCTTCCCCCGAGGATTCTGTTTGGGAAGTAGCCTTGGGCTTAGTTCTGTGCTATAAACTGCTTGCCCAGCAGATGGCATATTGGTATTAAGATTTCCTAGTTGCTCATCTGTTACCTCTTCACAATCAATCGGGTGCAATAGAATTCAGTAAGTCTGGAGAGTTTTTGATAGAAAGCTTCATGATAAAGTGTAGTCAGCTGGAGGAAAGTAATGGATCTGACTCTGGGATGGGGCCACGTTTCACCTGAGGGTGCAGGATGCCTTGTGCAGCAGAAAGTGGCCTGAGGTAAGATGCATCTTCAAATTTATTAACTTTCTGAAGGCACTTGTTTTGCACTGCATTTGGATCAGAGATGCATTTTGAAGATTCAGCTAAATACTGGAAATGCTTCCAGGCTTTCCTGTTGTCGGGTTTGTAGTTTGAGATCATACGTCTTGCAGGGAAACAAGTGTTCTGTAAGCTTGTATTAAGAAACCTCACAGTCAATCTGGGACCTCTCAGATAGTTCTGAAATAATTTTCTCTCTCTACAAAAGAAGTAGTTGCATCAGTTGAATTAATAGTCATCTGGACCAAATTTGACTTGGTTCTCTCAAATGGTGGGGGAAAGTCATTGCAAGAATTGGGAGAGTTATACCTCAAAGTGTAGCATTTCCTTATGTGTATGTGTCGATGAATCTTCTAGTTAAACCAAGTAACGAGTAGTATGAGTCTTAACTTCAGAAAGAAATTGGTTCTCCTTAAACTGGAAAGTATTACTTTATTATCCAGTTTGGTGTTTGGTTGCTGTTCTGACAGGGTGCTCTGGAGTCTAGTTGACCAAATGACAGTTTAACACAGTAAAAGTAGCCCTTAAAACCAGTAGTGGGAGAGCAGTTGTAGTGAGTATGTCCTTGTATTACTTGTGACCTGTTGTCAAGGTTACAAGACTTTCAAGCTGAAAATTGCCTGCACTGTACAAACAGCCTCTGCAGTCTATGAAGCCTCTACTGAAGAAGCAAGCATCTCTCTAAATAGAAAATAAGCTGTGCCTGTCTTTTTTTGCAATTCCAGTCAGTAGCCTGAGGGCAGATTACCCTCAATGATTGTTTTAGCTGGTCATATTAGCCTGCACTGGTATAACTGATGCGAGCAGACCTTGCTTGCATGGGTGATAACCTTGTGGCAGAGGACAGGTCAGGGAGCTTGCAATGGTGGTACGTGGTAGAACAAGATTTCCCAATGCTTTTGTGTTTGTCTTTATGGGTTGTGATATACTCTTGCAGTGGGGAAAGGAAGCGGAAATCTGCTTATACAGTATGGGCACTGTAGAGAATACACTGCTCTGGGTTAACTTTTTGTTGGGTTTGGTTGTTTTTGTCACAACAGGCAAATGCTGAACTTGGTGCAGTTTGGTCAGTGGGACAAAGAATCTGGCAGAGAGACTTCCCAGGAATCTATACAACAATCAGTGCACATCAGTGGTCTGAGACTATTCAACCAATCATGGAAGCACTTAGAGGTACAAATTGAACTTCTGAAGGTAGCATGGAACTAATTATATGTTGGCTTAAATTATTACTGCGTGCTCAAACACAAACAGAGAAGTAGATAAATGACTACTTATTCTGAAAAATCACAAGTGGTCAGGATGATTGTTGCCAGGTTTTTGTGGGTTTTACTTACAAGGACTTTAGGTACCAGATGTGAACAAAAAGCTCATTACAATAACTTGCAGAAACAAGTTAAATTGTTTTCATTAGGATTGCGTATGTGATTGTTCTTTCATATTGGAATTTCATATACTATGTTCTGTAACAGCAAACCAGGCCACCAGTTATCCAGTTTGATCAGACTTCTAAGTAGTGATCTAGGGAACTTGGTTTGGTATTTGAGAACCTTGTGACATTTAGGTAAAGGTTTTTCTTTTAAGTGTCTGTTTAGACAAATGTTTTATGAACTGTGTAACAGTAACATGTAAAGCCCTGCTGCTAGAGGGCAGGGCAGACTTCTAAGTCCTCCTAAGGTATTTTGCAGTAACATTCTCTGTAGCTTTAGAAAACAACTGATTTTTTCTTAGACACCTTGGTGTCAAAGCAGATGTGACGAAACAGGCATTAATAGTTTAAGTAATTATTGGGGGTTTTCTTCTTTTTCTTCTTTTTCCTGATTCTATTTGACACACAAGCTCGTTGCAAACGGAGAATGCCATCAGAAGCAGAGTTTCCTAAACTGATTTACATCCTGGTGGTAGTACCCAAGATGTTGCAAACTGCATTTGGAACTTGAATGGGTCACTGAGGGGGTTTTTCGTGGCACAGAGCAAGCTGTTATCTCTGGCTGTGGTACTTCAGTGAATAGTGGGAAGGGAGAGGGAACTTCTCAAGTGCTAGCTTTAAGGGTGGTAGTGTTAGAATTGGGACATAAAATCTCAGGTTTTTCTAGCTATGGAAATTAGTCTGTCTTCTTACGGTGCTTCTCTCTCCTTAGATGCAACTCGGAAACGAGCCTTTGGACTGGTTTCTCAGGCATATACCTCAATAGTTGCAGATGATTTTGCAGCTTTTGTCGGGCTTCCCGTAGAAGAAGCTGTGAAAGGTACTTTGCATTTATTCACTGAATAGTTTTTCTACGGGTGATTGAGATCAGAGAGCTGCAAGTGATGGTAAATAAACATTTGTACTACTTCTGAGACTTGTAAAGAGAAGTGATGGGATGGGGCAGTGAATAGAGAAAAATGTCTTGGATATGGATAAGTTTTGTTTGGGTTTTGGTTTTTTTGCTACTAGTTACCACTGGTTATTGTCCCTTCTATATGGGAAGCGTTAAGGCAATTCAGTGGTGAGAGAAGGGTGAAGGTGGTGGATTAAGCTAGTTCCATGTGTTATTACTTTCATGATGTTACTTGTTGAACTACATGCCTAAATGTAAGCATTTTCATAAGTAGTATGTCTTGGAGTTACAGCATACAGGCTGTGAACCGAGATGCTTTTCTACTGGTCTTAATGTGCATCTTTATTTTGCATTTCCAGCAATTTTACAGGATGTTTGTTCTTACTAATGTAAAAATGCCTTTTCAGGTGTATTAGAACAGGGCTGGCAAGCAGACTTTTCAACTCGTATGGTAATGCCTAAAAAGCCAGGTAGGTGGAGCTGTTACTTCATCAGACATTGAGTTTAGCGTTTTCTAGTAATTAGGTGTTAGCTTTTGATTAAAACTTTGCATATTCTCTCTTCTCTTTTATGGGGGCTTATGCTGCTTATAAACATGGAATGTTTAGAGATGTACGAAGTACAAAGTAGTGGGTTTGGTTTGGGGTTACAAGTAGTTTGGATTAAACTACATCCTCAAATTAACTTTTTAAACAAAAGCAGACAGGATATGCTATGATTTCTCCTGCTCCTCCTCTGCTGCAGTGGAACATAAGTTGGATGACCTCAAGTGACATGTCTTAATCTAATAAAGATGAGTAAAACATATACCAGTTTGAACCTAGGAAGTTTTTCAGGAGAAGTAGAACTACTTCGGGCAGGGATCTGATGGATCTTTTATGGTCTGAGGAGCTCCAGTCCTTGGTCCTTTGCTTTTTAAACTTTGTTCTGCTGGATCTTGTCTTCACTGACGTAATATTGATAACAGTATCTGTTCCTGCAAAGCTCAGCCTGCAGAAATGCTTGGTGGTTTTGGTTTGGGGATTTTTCTGCTAAAGCTGTATCTATGGCTGGCTGTGGCAAAGATAAAGTTAAGCTATGAAGGCAGGATGAAATAACTACTCTTAAACTGCACAGTGCAGCTCTGGAAGAAGAAGCCACATTACAGCATATCTAAAAGGGCAACATCTGTTAGGCTAAGAAAATACACTGTTTGTATGGGCTGACTTTTTAGGAGTTTAGAGCCCAGAACATCACAATAAACATGTGCCAGGCAAGGTGTTGAAATTTATCCCTAGTGGCACATACCAACTGGAGCCCTGAGCTTTTGTATGTGATCGGGTTTTGTATGAACTGGTTGCAGAATATGTGGTGGTTACAAGTACTGGGAGCTAGTTACATGTGGTTCTTTTCCAAAAGTGACTGCAAGAACTACTGTTGAGGCAAAGGAAGGAGGCAGGAGATTAATCTGTTTTGAGGCTGCATGTCTAACCAGCTAAGCCTTGGCTATTCTGCTTTTTAGCTGTGAAGTAAAATACGATAAATGAACAGGTTTAACTTTAATCACCTTTTCATCCAGTCTTGGCTTGCTGTATAAGAACTGTTTAAAATTGGTCCACTGAGCTCACTTCTGTGTGTTTTCCTTCAGGTGTGCTGGAAGCTTCTTTTAACAGATTTATTCCTTCATCAGGTATGTTCTGTTGAATAATCTATGTGCATATGTCTAAACTTGCATGATTAATATAAATACAATTTTACCAGCACGGCAAAATGGGAATTGTGTCCTAGAGAAGTGAATGTTGTTATTTCTCCCTGAAAAAACCCACCCCAGTCAGGTGCTACATAAACATGTTTCTCCCTCTGTCTTCTCTTTCCCTCACGTTTTAAGGAGTGTATGAGATTCTCACTTCCAGTTGAAGTGGGAGCTGAAGTAGGGAGCAGATTCCAAAGCAGGGGTAGACAGCCCCAATGAAACAAAACCTTTGACATAAAGGCAATTGCTTCACAAAGCAACTCTGAATAGCTTTCATTGCTCTTGCATGATGTGGGACTTCTACAGAAGCCATCTTCTGGTTTTCCTTAGTGCTCAGCAGTAGATTGAGGTGTGTAGTGTTATGTCATGCTGATTCTCAAAACACTGTGGTCTCTGTTGCTCACAGAATAGTGACAGCAGGTCTGAATTGGTGGCTTGCTGTGTCTGATAGTTGCCAAGAGTGTCTTAAATTTACAGGCTTAATTCCGAGCCAATTTCAAGAGCCTGGGCTCTTGCTTTTTGAAAGCGTTCTGATTGTCAGCCTTCTCTATCACATACTGGCAGCCGTAAGCAGTATGTCCACTTACGTATATCCTGAATCCTGGTCTGTTATTAACTCTTCAGGAAGAGTAAATACAACTTTTCCTGCTATTTTTTAATTTCTGGTTTTTAATTATCTCCCTGGATTTAGTCACTTGTCTTCCAACCTGTTATTAAACCGTAATCTCAGGTGTGCTGGCATTTATGTAATGATCTGCATGTGCACTCTATTCTCCTGCATCCCATTCAGTACTTTGCTGTGTTTCATTAGTCAGATAACCCAGTAGATTTATTTGGTATCTTCAGTATGGCAACTTGTAAGGAAAGGAGCAACTGAAGCCCTCCAGGAGCTTTTGTTGTCAAGCAAAAGGACTGTCAGCCCTCATTATTGAGACTCCAGTACATGCAAAAAAACTGCTGACAGCTGCAACTTGTATTTTGCCTTCTTTGCTGTTAGTAACTCTTGGACTGTGTAAGGTTGCAGATAACAGAAAAGTAATTTCAGCTAAAGCTGCATGGGTAGGAGATGCAGTTAAGAGATGTCCCCATAAGACTCTTTTAACAGTCTGATGCATTTAATGTTTTCCTTGTTGTCGTAATGGCTGGTATTGCAGATGAATTTGTTTTCTTAATTTGATTAATGATGCCTTTGTTTTATCTTTGTAGAACCTGCTCCAGTTCCACCAATTCCAAATGAACAGCAGTTGGCCAGATTGACTGACTATGTGGCTTTCCTTGAAAATTGATTACTCTGCTCTTATATCCAGAACAACTTGGGAATCCTGTGTACTGACAGTTTTAGAAATCTAAGATTGATTTTTGTATCTGTTAAACGTTGCAGCGGCCCCTACTCAAATGTGTGACATATACAGCGTGTCTTAGCACAATTAGTGTTTTGCCAAAGCCAAGCTAGCAATTGAAACAATCCTTTAACTCTTGTAATATTTATTCAGTAGGTACACAGCAGTATTACATAGTAAGTTTTGGGGGTTTTTATTTTATTGACTCATAGCAGAGAGAGGCGTAACTGTTTTTCAGGTATACTGGAAATGGAGAAGAAAGAGCAAGTTAGTTGTGTTGAGGAATTTATGCTAGTAGCTTTTGTGCTTCTATGGTGAGTACTGCAGTGCGTACACAGATCAATTGCATGTTGAACTAAAGTACAAAGAGTGGTAGATTGCCCTACCCCTATCTGCAGAGAGAAAATGTTTTGATGAAACAGTAACTTAAAGAAGAAAACAATTTACAGAAACTTCTTTGGAAGTGTATTTGTGGCATCTTTGTAATTGATCTTCTCTTGGTCTTCCTGGATTGTTAAATCTTGTTTTGAGGTGAGAAATTTCACATTGGGCGTGTTTTTACAGCAGAATAATTGGAGTTGTCTAAGAAAAGCAAATCTTGACTTGGAGGAAGAATTTTTACTTCTGGAAGGTGTTATTAGTGATGTAGGACACCAGGTACTCTGCTGGCTAATCATACACCTGCTTGAAGCCTGTCATGTCTTGGGTCTGGGCCAGGATCTACAAAAAACGACAACTCTTACCCATCTTTAAGCTTCCTGGATTACCTCTGTAGTTACTGGAGAGGGATTGAAACATTGGGGTAAGTGTCTCTGAGTAGAGACCAGTTGGGATGGGGGTGACGTGTTATGCTGCAATGTCAGTTTGAGGAATAGAGTTTCTGTATCAGAGCACTGCTGTGATAAACTTTGAGTTGAGAGTGGGTTTTGGAAGCAGAAAGCTGGCTTGTATTTCCAGGCTTCTGATTTGTATTGTGCTGGTAAATAGGCTATGGGGAAAGTAGTGGTGCTTTAAAGGGCAGTGCATGCCTCCGTTTGCTTCTTCCTCCTCTCCAATGTCACACTCAGTGGTTTCATCAAAGATGAAACTTGTCATCAAAGATGGCAAGTGTGCTGTACGTTGTGATTGTTCTTTCCAGTGTGCACTACCTACTGTACATTCTCTTTTGGGGGATGTGTTAGCAGGGAGGAATTGTAAACTGTGCACTGCTGCTTTGAGAGCTCCCTTTATACGTAAACACTTAAAATGATTATTTATTTGAAACCCACCTAAGACTTGGATTTCTAAATTTATCTTCAGTGACATTAAAGAAAATGTTTACACTGACATTGCGTACTTCATGGTTTAACTGAGAGAACATTTGTTCTGGTCTGGCTCTTTTTTAAAATGAATTCTTTTTGGTCTAATTTGAATTGGACTAGTTAAAGATTGGCACAATACATTACATATTGTTGTGGTTTAAGCCCAGCTGGTAACTCAGAACCACGCAGCAGCTCACTCAATGCCCACCTTCTTCCCCCGCCTCTCTCCCAGAGGGATGGGGAGAAGAACGGAAAGAATGTAAATCCCATGGGTTGAGATAAGAGCAGTCCACTAACTAAGGTATAACACAAAACCACTACTGCTACCACCAATGATAATAATGATAAGGGAAATAACAAGGGGAGAGGATACAATTGCTCAGCGCCCACCAACTGATACCCAGCCTGACCCGAGCAGTGATCTGGGCCTTCCGGGTAACTCCCCCCAGTTTCTATACTGGGCATGATGTGCTGTGGTATGGAATACCCCTTTGGCTAGTTTGGGTCAGGTGTCCTGTCTCTGATTCCTCACGGCTTCTTGTGCCCCTCCTCACTGGCAGAGCATGAGACTGAAAAGTCCTTGATCGGAGTACACATTACTCAGCAACAACTAAAACATTTGTGTGATATCAGCGTTGTTCTCAGGCTACAGTCGAAAACACTGCGCTGCTAGGAAGGGGTAAAAATAACTGCTACAGCTGAACCCAGGACAGGTAGCCTCCTCCAGCTGGCAGACTGGCTACCTGCTACTTACTCTTAGTAAGTCCTGTTCAGTTTACTAGTTTGTGTGGTTTTGGACAAATCTGTTGTATATGAAGTAGACATTTGATCCACATTTGATTCTTTGTAGAAAAAATGAGTAGATTTGAAGCTGCCTCCAAAATCGAACCACACATCTTCAAGTAGTCTCCTATGTATTTAGTATTTCTCTTTTTTTATTAACCAAAATGCTGCCCAGTTCCCCTGTCTAGACGCTCACCTTGGGTTTTTTAGGTTTTAAATGGGCAGGTGAGGAGCAAGCTGACTTTAAGGTTTGGTAAAGGAGCTAGAGGTATTAAATGTTGGAGAAATAGGGGTATTACAGTCAAATGGAATGCTGTGCTTCGTAACCGGGAAAGGCCAATGATACAGCTAGTGCAAATGGCTTTGAGGGATGTTTTTGATAGCGGTCATGAGACCTTTAATGGACTTGGTTGGTGTGTATTGAGCTAATAAAGTGAAATCTTTAATTTCCCAACATGTTCTTAAAAGTAGTGAATGATTTTATCCTGCAGCAGGCTATGAGCTGGTTCACAGTATCTAGAAACAGGACATTTCCATCCAGCGGCAAGCATATTGTAGTTTTTTGTGGAGGTTATGTGATATATTGTCATGATTGATTTGGTTCCTGAACTGCGCTGTGCCATGGATTCTAAAAATGGGAATGAGGGCATCTCAAAGTACTCTGGAAGGAGGTTTAAAATATATATTTGTATTTTTAGAAATTTTGGAGTTACAGTAGGTCACTAACAAAATCCACAATTGGATTTAATGGCTGAAGACAAATTCAGCTTTTCCATATCCTGGGTCACCAGGTAGAAAGATGTTCTTGTATAGCATGGTTTGTTTCATTAGATGAAGAAGACTTAACCAGTCACTGAAATGTAGGGAGAAACCTGTCTGTAGAGCTGTGGTTAACCTAGCAAGCAAAGATAGAAGCTTGCTAGCAAAGGTAGGAGAGTTCAGCTCTCTTGAAGGCAGTGAGTAGTCACAGCACGGTAGCTGGTTTTAGGCTTGCTCTAACTCATATTATGGTCTTCGCTTGAGTGTTTTGATACTATGGACAAGTGTAAAAACCTTTGTGATGCATGGGTTACAAAAGCTAAGATCAGACATATTTGTAGAGAAGTTTTTCTCTTGGCTTAGGCCTATCTTGTGCTAAAATATTGCAGTCTCACGGGGTCAGTAATGAATTCTGCTGAGAGGAAATGGTTGTCCATTTGTTAGACATGAGCTGTGTTAAAGGATTTCAGTTTACACTGTCCCTGCTCTGGCAAGCCCCATCCAGAACCCTATCCTGGTAAACAGGTTGTGTGAATTATTAAAGTGAGATCTTCCAACATCTGAATCCTTACCTGGGCTCCTTTAACCCTGTGCTTTCAACCCAACAAAGAGGAAATACTTTTGTGTTCATATTTACTATCTTAATTGAAGCAACTGGTGTGGGGTTTGGAATTCTTCGAAATGCTTTTCCGTCCGCAGTGCTGGAACAGTGCTGGAGCAGGAGGATGTTGGGGTTAAGAAACCATTAAGAATTCAGTTGGGAGCAGAGGTTCATGAAAGATTTCAACCATTTCAGTTTAGTGTTTTCCGTTTTCATCTGCATCCCACATGTAATTGAACACTGCTCATTGCTGCTTTGCATTTTCCTAGCCTCTCCTGTATTGGTCAGTGGTGCTTATTTGAAACTGCAGTTAGAGTCTCTGTAGAGAAAGATGTTTCAGCTCAAAGGTGGTCAGAAAAGGATAAACTGGGTATGGAGGCAGAACAGTCGAATATGCCTCCCTGCTAATGATCCTCGGGGAAATAATCCATAGGCTTTGATAACAGAGCCTGGGAGATTTTCCAGGTTGTGATGAGAGCTGTCAGTAACTCAGTTAAGAAAATGAAAGCAGAATGCCCGTGTAGAAAAACGCCTCAGGAGGCACTGCATTACAGCAACACTACAGTACTAGGGTTGCTGTAATGCATTTTGATTGATCCTGCTGCAGATGCCATTCTTGGATAATAATATTCTTCCTTGTTTTAGTAATCTGGATTCATTCTGAAACCAAATGGAGGTTTTCCTGCATTGATAATCTATAAAATATGTGCAGAAACTGGCCAGTCCAGTTTATAAGCATTTGAGAAACTCCTTTTAAGGGTGAAAAGAGCATCAGCTCAGTCTGATTCCTCTAGTGGCCTGAGTTTATTTGGGTGACTGGCTGCAGCGGTAACAGGCACAACATACAAACCACTGGACTCTGTGAATCTCGTTAGTTTCTTTTCTCTCACCATCAATGTCTTGTAGAGCTTCAAAAATTAATGACACAGATTGATGATTCAACTTAGACATAGAAGTTCTGCCTAGGCAAGGAGAGAGCTGACAGTGCTGACATTAAATGTGTATTCCATCAACCTGGGGTGTATGCAATGCAACCTTGTGTGAGACAGGAGAGGGAAAAGCTGGAAAAAAGATCTTGGGTGGGTGGTTTGCTCTACCTTTTGTCCTGCCCTGCTGGAGCTGGCTGGGCCATTGTCCAGACAGCATGTTAGTGTTTTCTTACTTCTAGGAAGAACTCTCCGGGCTGGCTGGCTTGGCCCTTCCACTTCCCAAGCCACAGGCAATTCAGAGCATCTGCTGCCCAGAGCCTGGCTTCCTGCATTGAGAGCAGCAGTCCCAAAGCCTTTGAGGTGTTGGAAAGTGTTTATTAATATGTGTTGGATAAAATCCAAGAGTGACTATAAGAGTAGAAAGAAAGGGCTCACAAGATTATATAGGCTTAGCCTTGTGAAGACTAGGGCATGTAAGTCACTGTGAAAGTCCACAGTGAGGCTTTCCTCTTCAGGTCACAGTTGACATAATAAATTTGTTCCAGTGCACTTAAATGGTCGCCTTCTAATATGGAATCAATTGGAACTTTTTAGTAATGTAGTAAATGATTGGCAAGCTTCCTGCAGTCCACTTACGAAAACTAAAATCAAAGCCTAGCTCTATTTGTTAGAATTTGGAATATTTGTCTGTCAGAAGCAATGGAAACAAAGTAAATGGCTATTCTGCCTCAAAGTACCTAAATATTGAAGTAATAGTCTACTGTACTTTGGCTGTAGCTATCTTAAATCTGAGAAATCCTACTGGATGCCTGTGATGGGCCTTGTGGTTTTATACTTTGGAGCTGGTGCACTGGGAGATGATGTGAGTTATTGCACTTCAGCAGTTCAGTGCACTGAGGTTTTGTGGTTTCACCTGGCTAGCTGTGGACAACGAAAAAACCCCTAAACCAACAACATTGCCTCTGTCTGGTGTCAAACAAAATACAGTTTTGCAGTTGACTCTCAATGGACTATTACAAGTGAAAGGCAAATGAGGTGCTGGTTTATGATGGGAAGCAAACTTACACCATTTTACATTCTCAGATCATACCAATTGGGAAGTCTGCAACTTCTTTAGACTTTGTGTTGTATGAAAGTAATGTGCATTCCTGCTTTCCTGAATTTAGGATTGATTATTAAATGCTAGACTCTTCTGTGCTTTCACAGCAAAGAACTTCGTGTGGGATGCTCTCGCCATGTGGCACAACTCGGTGTAAATAGGTGGAGAACATGTTAAACATTAGTAATCGGGGTGCTTACAGTCAGCTCCAAAGCACTGCAGTGAATGTGGATATGTCTCTTGAATGTTCTTAGGTAATAAAAGTATGGGACTGGGAAGGAATGAAGGTTTTTGGAAGTAGGAACACAATTTTGCTTCCATTTGAGCCTTCGTTACGCTAGGATAAGTGATAGAACAAACAGTGCTGAATCATGACTAGCATCTCACTTTGTATTATAACAGCCCATCAAAGCTGAGATTGGTGTACAAGTATGTGATGAGAATCCATCTGAGGTGACAAGACATGTAGATCCCTGCACTGGGAACAGGACTTGGCCTCTGATTCACAAGGTAGGGCACACCCTGGTAGGTGTTTAAATCTGGCAGATGTTTGAGGTATCAAGCGTGTTTTATCGCATTGTCTCTTTATGTGGACTCGAGCCTGTCTGAGGTAGAGCACACCAGCCCTGATAGCAGGCCTGAGCTTTTCAAACGCAGGATAGGAAGATGATGCGTTGTGCTTTCCTGTGCTGATTGTGACCAGGTTTTAGGCTGAGGTTATGAATAAACATGTGGGACTTAATACCATATGCAGTGAAAGTCTCACTGCATAACGTAATCCTACAGCAGACAAAGGGAAGGGTATTTAGTTCAAACATTTTGCTGTCGTTCCAGCTCACACATGTTGTGTTTTTAGGCTGTCAGTACAGTGCAGCTGATGCAAGGTAAATGGCGTATTCAGCTTACCCTGCCCTTAAAAGAGCTAATACTTGGAAATAACTCATCCCTTTAGTATTTGTTTTTACAAATTGGTTACCTGCATAAATACCTGCTGCTCCCAGGTGTTTAAGCTTAGTGCTGTTTCTGTGATCAGTCACAATGGCAAATGGGTTCAGCCTTAATCCGATGCATCAGAAGTGCTTGATCTTTCAGAGTTTGGCTCTTGGGACTTACCTGACTTAAATCCTGTGGAGCTGCTTATGTATTCAGTCTTCTGGGCTGGCATGTGCTAAACCTGGGGAGTGTGGCAACCACTGGAGATTGACTGCTCTCCTGTTGTGTGGAAGAGCACCTGCTTGTGACTAACAGTCCACACAAAGTAGGGTGGGCAGATGAGATAAAGTACAACAGCGTAAAAATACTGAGTGTGTTTAGGGTGGAACTTGCTATGAAATCTTTGGGTTTGGAAATCCTGTACTGCATTTTTATTACTATGTTATTACAGCTGTATCCTTCTCATGATCAGGGGGGTAAATGATTGGAACAGGTAGTAACAGTGGGAGATTTTAGGTACCTCACGTAGATAGACCCCAAAGCTTGACTGGGGTGAGATACAGAGAGAATTTGAATGCAGTGGTCATCACTGCCTAGAACCAGGTAGTGGTAGACAAGAGAAGACTCTTGATCTATTTTTCACTGATGCTTGGGACAGATGTTAGCTGGAGAACTACTCTGGCTGTCACGATATGATTGGGTTTCACATGCGGGTGGAGAGAAAAGGCCAAATAAATTCTCTATTTTGGGGAAGGGATTCATTCAAAAAAATCAAGTCATTAGTTTAAAAAACCCCAAAAACTGTGAAAGAACCAATCAAAGCAGGATGCCTGAGTACAACCTGGACACTTCACAGCCTGGGTGAAACATGCCCCACTGCAAGCCAAAGCCTGACACCCCTGCGGTGGCTCCGTGCAAGAGCTGAGGAAGTGTTTTGGGGAGAAGATGGCACTTTAAGTAGAAAGCTTGTGCAAACAAGGAGGCTGGAAAAGCCTGTAAAATGTGAACAGGAAATGAGAAGGGCAAAACTAGAATCAAGCAATACTTGTCAAAGGGTGCTCAAACTGATGGGTCACTTAAATGTATTGCAGGTGGGAAGTCGGGAAGAGAATTGGGAGGAATTGTCCTTGACAGTGAGGTAAATGGCAGATGCACAATGTTCTTTGCATCAGTCTTTGCTATTGCAGACACTGGGCAGATTCCCACCCCAACATGTGCTTTGCAACAGATAGCCCAGGGTACCTAGATCAATTTACAGTAAATACACGGGAAACATTAGACTGTATTATGCAAGTAAGACACTGGGAAACTGCCAAGAGAACAGTATTTATCAGAGTCCTGAAAGAACTCTGTGATTAAACTAGAAAGTTGCAGGCAACTGATGTCTAACTTTCCATTGCAGAGAGAGTGCAGGAGGCCTGGAGAGTTGGCAGTGTAACTCTTCCACATAGAGGTCTCTAGGGAGAGCCTGGGAACAAGAAGCTGTTGGGCATCTTGCTAGGATAAAATATCAGTGGTAAAGATGATGGACCCCTGAACATAAAGATAAAACAGTCTGGCTGGCAAGAACCGCAGTGGCTTCTGGAAAAAGAATTCATCTTGCCTTGGCTGGAACTCACCAGTGTGTCTGCAGGCATGTGGGTAAAAGGGGATGTAGTGAATATAATAGATGTTGTGATGCCCCACACCAAGCACTGAGGAAATACTATTACTGTAGGATCAGAGGAAAGCTACTTTAAGGCCTTAAAGCTGGTTAAAGGGTAGAAAGCAAAGCATAGGGCTTACTGGCTACTATTGCAGCAAAGATGAATCAGCTTTGGGGACCCCGCTAGTAAATGCATTCATTGTTTTAACTGACCAATGCATTCAATGTCTGTATTGGTATCCCGCTGGAGGGAATGCACAACAATCTTCCAGTCTGTTGATGGTGAGAAGCTCTTTCAGGCAGTCACTGCAGAACTGATGGCAAAGCAAACTGGGAAGACTCTCCCAAAAGTGACTGGGTGGACAAGGTAATAGCAGGTGAGTTTTGGGTAAAGATAGGTCAGTGCAATCTGGGGAAAAATAACCTGCAGGTGTGATATGATGCCAAACTTGAAATCAGCATTCACAGCTCAAAGAAGGTTGGAGAGTCCGTATCAATAGCTGTGCAAAGTCATTATCAATGTGTGAGAGCAAAAAAAGCCAGCAGTGTTGAGCATCATTGAGGAGGGTGCTGAGACAGAGAGTTGTTTTCTTGTTGTATAAAACTTGGGTGCACTTACACAACGATGTGCTCGAGTATTACAGTTCTGACTTCCATCTCTCATGAATGAGGATGGAGTTACAGAAGATGCAGACAAGGACTTGTAAAATGATGAAAGGAACACAGCAGCTGCCCTATTTTAGGTAGAGAATGAAAATGCTGTGACTGGGACCCTCCAGTTCAGAGAGAGTGTACAGAGGAGGTGTGTCTGAGGCTTATGGAGTCATGAAGGCAGTGGATAAGCAGAATGCAAAGCTTGTGTGGTAAATCCCAGAATTCTAGAGGTAGTGGGTGCTTGGACATTGATTTAAAGCAGATCAAGGAGCACACTTCTGTGTAGCTTCTGGAACTTGTTACTGCAGGAGGAGGTAGTACTTTTTGTTAGATCTGAGAATGTGTGTTGCTTTCTAATGGTAGAATCATAGAATGGTTTGGGTTGGAAGGGACCTTAAAGATCATCTAGTTCCAACTAACCCTAAGTGACCTTAAAGGTCATCTGGTTCCTAAGCAGAATGGGGATGATGTTCTAAATTTCAGACAAAAAGCATCATCTTGCTGTATGTCCAAGCAGTCAGGGGATGAAGAGCTTCATTTAGAACATTCGGACCCAAAGGACATGACTGCTTCCCAGTTTGCATGAATCATCTTAGCTCAGCATTTTGCCTCCCACAGCCCTCACATGTTCATAGCCCTGTAACATCTGGTGAGTAAAGCTCAGGATTTGTAAATGCTCCCATGATGTTCTGAAGAACAAATTCTTCTTTCATGTTAAAATACTAAATGATGTGATTACAAGAAAAATGCCTATTTATGAGGAAAGCTCCTAAATCTAATAACTGTTTGGATCTATGCTGAAGGTCTTGTCTTAGTTTAGATGTCTAGCCCAGTCTCATCACTGCAGACTACTTTGTGTGACTTCAAGTACAGCCAATGTGAGAACCTTTTGAATCTTCCTTTAGATATGTGGAGGGGAAAATGTAGGTCAAAAGGAAGTGCTCGGATACCATCCAAAGGTTTGGAGTGTCTCTGTTCACTGGGAAGAACTCTGTGACTACAGGAAAGCGTTTAACCTTCTAATACACAAGTTTTTGCATTGTGTGTTAGGGCTTATCAGTTGTTTCTTTCTCTTGCTTTCCCCTACTCCTTGTTTTTTACCATAGGTCTCTTTGGAATGGGCCATCTTATGTGTACCATGTCTAGCATGGTGTAGTTGACTTCAGGGCTGCTTAGGTTCCAATTAATATTTTATAAAATATTAATATTAATTCCACATGGGAATGGGATTGGAAGTGGGAAAAATGGTGATTTTTCTTTCCCCCCCCTTGCTGCTCAATGCCTCATCTAGACCATGTGTTGTGTGTCCAGTTGTGATTGTGTGTCCAGTTGATTTTGCAGAAGTTGATTTCCAGGGGACAGCCCTTTTAAATGCTAATCAGCTGAGGGAGGGTAAGCCAGACTCTTGCATGCTTTTTGGCTGCCCATCAGGTGTCAGCTGCTTTAAAGGTTTAGCAGAGCACAGCTGAGCTGTTGATTGGTTGTAATGAGATTTCTGTGGATGCTGGAGGTGAGCACAGCTTTGGGAACAGGAAAGAGAAGAGCTTTTCTTCTACACAGGCTGGCTTGGGGATTCCAGTAGGAATGACCTGAGGGCTGGGGATATGACACAGAACTTCGTAGCTGAACTGTCAACAGTTGATGGTCTGAGGTTGCCTGAAGTGGGGTGAAGTGGAGAGGTAATTTTGTGCTCTGTCAGAACTTTGAGGGGAAACTTGTTTCTCATTCAACAAGACCAGGATTTGTATAACTAACTGCCTTTAGGTATGTGCCACAAGAGCTTCTAAGACCACCAGCAGTGCTAGAATTGAGTGTAACTTTAAGGACTCTAATTTGGAGAATAAATCTTGAAAGGTTATTAACATGGATAAGCCTGTTGGCAGGTATTTTTGATCTATCTTTCAGTTCAGGTATGTCCTGGCTACCTAGAGAGGGAGAGATGCATTCACCTCATATGGTTACTGTATGATTTAATTTTCCTCCAAATTTCGTTACAGTGATGTTAGTCTACCTTAAAACGCGTGCATCATCCCTGTAGTATCTCCTAACCAGCATCTTGACCCCAACTTGGGGTTTAAAAACCACTGAAATCAGCCAGCCAGCAGGGAAGCTATCTGACAGTAAAGATAGCTTGCTACTGTGAGCACTTGAGCAATCTGTAGGAAGTCTCTGACCTGGGGAAGGAGATGGGCTTTCCTGTTCTCTGGAAAGTGAGAGGCCTGGGCTGATATTTGATTCAGTTGAAGGCAGCATCTGCTTTTGCACAGCTTTGAGTGCAGAAAGAATATCTATGATTTTTGTTTCTCTGTTAGCAGTATCAATTCTCAGCAAGGGAAGAAGTGGGGAGAGCTGTGTGTTATTGGCCAGTCAGGTATCTTTGTCGCACAGGGATGATTAATGTTTTTGCAATATACTTACTTCATTTTGGGGTGCTTTTGGAACACTTAGTGAACTTTCATCCCTGGAGAGCTTTTACCCTTAATAGAATTTGTGATGGGAAGACAGTTTGCAAACAAACCACTGCCAAGTTTTGCCCGATTTGGAGGTTAAAATAACAGAAATCAGGTAGCTCTTCCTATCCTCGTGACCTGCCCAAGTGCCATAATCCAGCCAAGTCTTTCAAAACTCAGCAAACTTCAGTCTGGATTTTGAATCTGAAAGATGAGTGATCTTCAGCGCTTGATGGGGAAAGACTGAAAAAGCTCAAGTTCTTCTCAGCTGGCAAGTAAACCTGGTAGGGTTGCACTAAATGGTGTCCTTTCAGATTGCCCTGTGGAGGGTCAGTGCCTGTGACTGTAAGGCCTGGGGAAAGGAACAATTCTAGTAGCTTGTGAGCCTGTGTGTTCTGCAAATAAATCCCCAGGCCCCAGAGGAGTTACAGGTGATGTTACCAGCAGCTTTCTGAGTATGCCCTCTTGAGGCTTTCACCCTTGCATGTGTCTTTAGATGGCGAGAACATGCCATTTCCCCCTCATGCAAGGGCTAGCTGTTGAGTGGTTAACCATGTGCCATGATGGATTACTCCCAGATGGCCTTGGAGAATTTGGCTATGTGCATGAAGCAAATGGGCATTGAGTTATGTGCTTGAACTGCTCTCCTGTGTCTTCCTGTAGTATACTACCCCTTGCACAGAGGAGTTCCCCTTCCTTGGTGTGTGGGAGGTTGCAGACATGTGCCAGCTAAGTGCTATAAATAACATGAGCTACTCTGCTGCTCTTTCAAGGGAACTTCAGGCTTTCCCTTGAATCAACATCACCTTTAAGCAGCATTTCCTTGGATTTGCAGTGTACATATGCAGACATCTCAGGGTGGGGATGGGTTATTATAAGCTATTGTGAGGCAAGGTGCGCACAGCATGATATGGCAGAGTGATGTGAACCATGGCTTGCAAAGTTTGTTACCACCTCCTTCATTTTCACAGGAGTTAGAGCTGAAGGGTGAGGAAAGGAGGGGTGGAATAAGCGTAGGTTCTCAGCAACTGATGAACTGCGGATACTCATGATGGGACAGAGGTCCTGCCCCTGAGTGTTACAGAGAGGCTGCTGTATGTTACTCCTGTGAGGCAACAGAATAAAGGAAGAACAACTTGGGCAACAGCACTGTTTGTGTTGGAGATCATCTGGTAAGCTGAAGATGTGAGATCTGCAGCCTTGCTGAGTTTGGTGTAGTTAATTGAGTCATGAGTAAGCTGCTTTTAAAACAAACCCCAAAACTATGTTTTGCGTGTTTACCTGATGATGAGGTCAGTGAATGTTTGTTTGGCTTAGCCAAGGGAACAACCAGATCTAATCACTAGAAGCGGGCTACAAATCAAATGTGGTTTATGGGGCTTTTTCCCCTTAGGCAGTGAAGTCTATTGAGAACCTGTTTCAGTGGTGGAGCAGTAACTGTGTGTCTCTTTAGATGTGCTGTGGCACAACCTGCGCTGCTGGGCTGGCTGTGGAAAGTGGTACACGCCAGAAGGAGAGAGGCTCTTGGCTGTGTGGTATTTTTGGATCTCAGGCAGTTTGTACCTCCTCAGGATACAACACAACTCTTTCCTTACCTTGGGAGCTGAGGGAGTGTAGGCGCTTGCATAATCAGGAATCGCAAATGACTGGCAAATGCCATGGTATCACCTCTGTAAATGAGTATTGCTCTAATAGCAAGAAAAGTATTAGGGTGATAATGTGATCGCACCACTGTACCACTAAAACTTGTTCAGAAGGTCATGCTGTAAATTTGTACATCCTCAAGTACTGGCTTATATTGGATGTTTCTGAGTGTAGTCTTAGCAGATGTTTATCCATGTGCTTGTGGAAGGGAGAATGTACAACTCATTTTCCCCTTCCTGGTAGTGATCAAATCTGTTGTTTTGGTTGTTGCAGTCAGCAGTTTTACAGTTAAGGCTCCATCTTTTTTACCATCAAGACCAGTGCTTATTCCTGCTTGATCCTAAGGTCTTTTCCAGTCCAAACCAGTCTATGATTCTTTGTGCAAGCACAACATAAGAAAGTTCTGTTGTGGATCTTGTCACACAAGCAGTGATTTTTGTGTGGACTGAGAGGATTGCTATCAGTAGCCAAAATGTCTGTTGCTAAATATCTGTGAAGACGAGCTTTCAAGGAGTATTTTCTCCCTTCTTGGACTCTTTTCTTTCCTGACAAAATGAGCTGGGTGATTGTAATGTGAGTATAAGCACCACAGCAAACCCTTTTCTAGCCTTGTTAGTTCCTGGATGCGCAGGGGTGGGTGGAAAGGATGTGCAGAAAAGGCATGAGTGGGAGTTGCAAGCTGACAGGAGGTTTTCTGGAGCATCTCCAAAGTAGAAGAGCCAAAATAGCAACATTAGAATCAGAAGAAGAAATTTCGTGGTGGTAAAGAGTTCGTTCTTTCCATCTGGGTGCTGCTAAAGGAGAAAAGTCACGGCGCAGCTGGTGAACCTGAAAAGGAAAAGCCTGACAAGAGTCTGTATGTTCACGGACAGGGAAGGAGTGATTTTAATCTATTGTTTTGTTCAATATTTTGCCTGTTCCCTCAAAGAGACCTTTTCAGGAGTGTTTCTGTTCAGCTCAGTGGAGAACAGGTACCCAGGTATTTTTCTAGGCAAGAAGTCAGTTCTGAATCCTGTTGGAGGGTGATGAGTTGACCGCAAAGACCTGACTTAATCTCCCTGTGAGAAATCTTAGGGTCTGCCAGGTCTCTGAGTCCTCACCTATCCTGCAGCCTGTGCATTCACACTGCAAGAAGAGATGTTGATGTAAAAGAATCGTGCCCAGCTTGAGGAACCACCCTAGAATGAGAAGTGAAAACATGTTGTTGAGTAGAAAAAGACAGCAAATCAGTGGATTCTAGCATGGTGCTGGGAATGCAGTTAATATCTAGAAACAAGACCTAGGTCGGCTACATTCAGAGCAACCTAGTTCTCTGTATAGATGTTGCTTCTGTGTGTTAGCACAGGGAAATGCCATTTGCTTGGATTCTCCCTGTTCCTGTGGAGATAGGGAGGCAGGGTTCTGGGAGAGTTTATTATAGGCTTTGTGAGATTCGTATCGGTAGAGTTAACACACAATCTTTCTGGACTTCTTTGGAGAGCAGCTTCACACGCTTGCCTTGTTCAGAGTTAGGATGTTGAACAGTTGTTTTTCTTGAGCAATGGGAAAGGTCTGTGTTCCCAGAATTATGTGTTCACATGGCTTTTACTTCCATTTCGAGAGATTCCTTAATATTTACTTGGAGATTTTGTTGTCGCTGTGTTGATGGAAACTCTTTGTTGTTGTTGTTGTTTTGTTTTCATAAGCATTGAAGTATTTCAGTTTTCCTGATGTGAAGGTAATTCCCCACAATGTAACACAAGTGCTGAGTGGATGTTTGACAGCTTTGAAACCTGTTCTGTGAATAAATGATTCATGTAGAACATGAGGGATTTCATTCCCAGAATCGCTGCAAAAACAGAGGTTCTCATGTCTTCTATCCTATTAGCTGAAGCTGGAAACCCTCTGCAGTGATAGCAGAAAGTCAGGAGGATGTTTCAACTGAGCAAATGTCTGGGGAGGAATGGAAGACTTTGCTGTCTTAAATCCATGTTTGTTTTACATCTTTTGGCCTCTGCAGAAGGCTGAAAAAGAACAATATGTTTCTGTAGTTTTCTAGGACTGTCTCGCCTTGGGGGCAAGAGGTCTCTCTTTAAAAAACCATTTCCTGTTCAGTTTATCTCTTTAAGGGTTCCATCCAGTTCCCACTGTAGTCAGTTACAAGTCTTCTGACTTCAGTGCAAGTTGATTTGGGTTGCGATATGCGATTTTAACAATGTGGAGATGGTTAGAACTTAACACTTCAAACCAAGGGCCCTGTGGGCTCTGCTGGGGCAAGGAAAATGGGGTTTTTCCTTCAGCTGCTGCAAAGATGAGCTTTTCTTTTTAAAGCATCTTGCTTTAGGAAAAAAGCCATTTCAGGCTGAGTTGAAGATGCCCCTGTGAGCTGACAAGCTGGGAAAGATAGAATCATCGCATCATTTGGGTTGGGAGGGACCTTCTTCATTGCAGGAGGTCATCTAGTCCAACCCCCTGCAACGAGCAGGGACATCTTCAACTAGATCAGGTCACCCAGAACCACGTCCAGCCTGGCCTGGAATGTCTCCAGGGATGGGGCATCCACCACCTCTCTGGGCAACTTGTGCCAGGATTTTACCACCTTCACTGTGAAGAACTTTTTCCTCACATCCAGCCTGAATCCGCCCTCTTTAAAACCATCACCTCTCGTCCTGTCACAACAGGCCCTGCTGAAAAGTCTCTTCCCATCTTTCTTATAGGCCCCTTCTGAGTACTGAAAGGCTGCAATGAGGTGTCCCCGGAGTCTTCTCCAGGCTGAACAATCCCAACTCTGCAGCCGTTCCTCATAGGAGAAGTGCTCCAGCCCTCTGGTCATTGTTGTGTCCCTCCTCTGGACCCTCTCCAACAGGTCCATGTCTTTCCTGTGCTGAGGATTCCAGAGCTGGATGCAGGACTGTAGGGGAGGTCTCACCAGAGCAGAGCAGAGGGGCAAGATGTGAGGCTCTGCTCAAGCTGAGAGAAGCTTTTTACCTTTTAGAAGATTCTTACTGTAGCTTGTACTTACCCAATGTTCAGGTCTTTGTTGGTATCTGAAGAGCTGTTAATGAAGCCATATCGGATTCTTCACTAGAACATGACTGCAGCATTTGCAAAAATATTCTTATAGTCTCAAGTAAAACCATTTAGAGAGAAATTCCAATATATTTTAAGTTTATCCACCCTCCAGACGGTGGGAAGGTCGCTGCTGGAGCTGATCTGCCTGAAGAAGGTGGGAAAGCCTCAAGAATTCCTTTAAGATGTCTGGTGAGTTTCTTTGAGGTTATGATGTTTCCCTGTTAGCAGTATCCCCAAAGAACGTCTTGAAGACCAGCTAGTAACATACATATTCGAATCTGCATTTGTATCCATCAGCTTGTAAAATATCCTTTCCCATTTCCAGCATTCACCTGTGAGCTTTAACTCCTATGCCACTAAGTGGTAAAGAATGCAAAGCTACCAGACACTTGTATTGCAGGATTGCTATGGATTCACTGTGGGGTAGCTGGAGGATGTGTAGGTCTCAAGCCAGTGTGCTCTGGATAGATGGCTCCTGCATCTGACTCCAGTGTCGTGCTCTTCAGCTGTTCCACAGGTTGCTGTGCCTGTGTCTTCAGTCCAGAAAGACACAGTTATGGTGGGAGTGCGCTGCATACTACGTCTAGCAAGGTAGTAGAGTTCAAAGAGAAAGACCTGCTTGTAAGCTGTGACCCAAGTGTTGCCCTAGTGCCTTCCCTGGAAGGCACTGAGGCACCTTGGTTGCCATGCTTGTATCAGACGGGTGGGCATTCCCCACCTCCCCAAGGGGCCTGAGCCTGCTTTGATTGCACAGTTCCACCCTGGTAAAGCAAGGAATGCCAGTGGCACCATTCCAGCCATGCAGCCTGCCTGCAAGCAGAGAACCTGAGGGCTTCAGAAAGCGAGGCAGAGCAGATGGGAATCTGCGAAAGGGGGGAGAGTACATTGAAGTGATTTGTTCCCCATTTTCTTCCAGCATCTTTTCAAATCTCAACAATGAGTCATGCTGAAGCCTTGTCATTTTTCCTGTGGTTAAGAGTTCCCAGACTTTTGCAAGATATGTCCCGTTAGAAGCATGGATCTACTCCAGACTCTTACAGTGATGTAGGCTATTCGAAACAAAGGTCAGGAAACCTTAGCTCAAAGCTTTTTGTTAAAACCAAAATCAAACACATAAGCACAGTCAAGGTAAGTGTAAGGGCCTGTCCTGATTTATTCGTGGGTATAAACCAAATCCTGCTTTTCCTTGACAGGAATTATGGAATACGTGTTTAGCTATTTGGACACCCAGCATCAACACTTCAGAGAAGTGATCTGATGTTTACTTATGCTATGATGCCTGTGATAGATGTGCTTTATTGTGCACCTCTTTCGGCAAAAAGAATAGGAACTGGGAATTGGCTTCACCATTTTATATTTTGAGATCCAACCAGACAGTAGAAACAATCCATCTTTGAAAACATGTGAGACAAAAGGTGGAGCCCTGTCCCTACTGAAGCCCATAGGAAATCTCCCGCTGACTTCAGAGAGAACAAGGATCACACCTCAAGTCTAGCACAACATCTAGAAAACACATGTGACCAGACGGCAAGAGGAGAACTGTGGTTAGGAACTTTGCAGGCCTTGCTTGGGTGCCTCTGGGACTGCCTAATGCATAGAAAACAGCAGAGAAGGGAAGGAAAAACTGCAGATACAGACATGTTTAACCTTTGATTTGAATCATTTCTCTATTTTGCAGTGTCTTTCATAACAGGGACAAAGTGGTGCTGCTTTCCCCTTTGCCTCTAAATTTCCTGCTGTCTTTAGGCACCTAGTACAGAACTTAGATTCTACTAAAGAAACATATTCCCCAGATATAGGCACCAAAACTATGAACTGGGGGAGGCTGAAGGCTGGCAATACTGGCATATCTAGAGTGTCATCAATTTAACAGCAGCCATCAGACCGCTTTCTTCCCTGTTGTACTATATCCAGCACAGTGGGAAATAATTTACCAGTAATAGCCTTCTTGGGCAGCAGTCGTGCAAGGGGAGGGCTGACTTAAGAAACACCCCAGCAAGCTTTGATTCCAAGAAAAGTCTTCCTTATCAGACTTACTGGAGGACTCTCCTTGTATGTCAGATGCAGTTGGCGAGGCCTAAACAACTCTTCATGTCTTGTTCCTTTAGCATTTGTAATAGACTTTGACATGCTGCTGACATCGCTCAACATGCATGTTTGAAACTAGTGGGGTTTTAGCCATTTGTATTCTATGTTTGGGTTTGGGGCTGATGTCAGCCCTTGCTTCCTCTCCCTTCCTGCTATTTTAATGTGGTTTGTCACATTTTTGTGTGCCCAGTTGCTCTGGACCCTATGGAAGGCTGTACCTGAGATGACAGGTGAGGTGGGTTTAGCCAAAAGATCCTGGGAAAGGCGCTTAGAATTGAAAAGAAGGTAAGACAGTACAGACCCAGGAAACTCTTGTCAAGTTTATAGTGTTAGCAAAGGGCTTGTCTTGGGTCGAGATTTGGTTTAGAGCTGGTTCTTTTGATTATTATTTTGTTTAATTAGGTCATGAGCACCTCTGCAGTTTTACACCCCTTCCAGATGCACGTTATGGACAAACAGAAACCCTCCAGTTCAGCAGCCTGGGGAGGCTTTGCCATGTTTGCAACATGAAAGAAATACAAAAGGCAGCCTTCTGTTTAGAACTCTAGATCATGCTTGCGTGCAGGTGGAGAGAGAAGGCTGGCTGTAGCCTGCATGCCGGGTGAGTGATTACCTATGGCTTCTTGTGTCTGTGCAGCCCAGTAGCATGCTGGGGAATGAATCAGTGGGGAGAAAAGCTGTAATAGGTTATGGTAGACAATTTGTATCCAGCACACAACAGAGTAACTCTTTCAGCTGTGTTGGAGCTGTGCTGACTCATGCCAGGAGGAGACCTTATTCTCTGGTTTCCTCTGACTGCCTTTTGGGCTCATTTGTTTGTCTTACGGTGGTGGTTTATGCTGCATGAACTGCAAGTACAAAGCAGCCCTCCTCTGACACATCTCTGCCATGTACCCCTCCTGCTCCTGGAGACTGCCACGAGCACAAACCCCTCCTTGAAGAGGTTAATGCAATGGCTGTGTTGGATTCGTTGCAGGATGGGGCTGGTAGGAAATTGGGTGGTGTGCAGTGCCAAACCCATGATGCGTGTGCTCTTTCCATTGGGAACACTGAGTCATAAAATGAAATAAAAAGCTGTTACATTTCTGCATGATGAAAAAAAGGGGCTCAGTCTGGCCTCTCATGTACTCACACAACCTCTGTCCAGTGAACGCTTTCCCTGTTGTAGGTTATGAAACCTGGCTCCCCCTGGTAGAAATTCAGTTTATTTTAGCTGAAAAGAATTGGGTGTCACCTTGGATGGGCCTTCTCCCTCACCTCGAGTCAGGGCCAAGCACTAGTCTTGTGACTTTCTAAATACAATCCATGTATCTTCTTTGCTTCTAATTCAGCCGAGAACAGCTTGGCAATGATTCCTTTCGGTTGTGCTGTCAGCGGCTTGCTTTGCTGATCAGTCCAATCTATGCTCGGTAGAAACTAGAGAAGGAAACACTTGTAATTTCTGTTTCAAGTGCAGAGTAAGAGTGTAAGATATCAACAGGAGAAGTAGAGCAGATAATTAGAGGCAAGGAAGCTCAGGAGAGGATTTGGGTACGAGGTTTTATTGCATGGTGAGTTACAAAGTGATTGCACTGTGGTGTTAGATCTGTGCAGTTTTCTTCATAAGTAGTTACAGAAAAAAACCTAGTCATTGCAGTTATGCAGGAGATACACACTGAAGTTATAACTAATATTGCTGTGACCATCGATGAGTCATGGTGTCAAGCTCTGAGATTTCTGCAGATGGCTCTTGATGTTGTTTGAAAGATGAACAAATGCGGTGTAATTCAAATTGTGTGACAGAGCTCAAACTGCCTTTGGTAGAAGCAGCACAGTAAAAGGTAAACACAATTTGACAAGAACAAATAAGGAACGTTTTGCTTTATGTTAGGGCCCAGACACAGCTGAAGGAATTGCTGCTGCTCATGCACACCATAACGGTTGATCGCTGAGTTGCCCTGTGACTTAGCTGAAACCTGTTCCCTTGTACTTTGTGCGGTCTAGGCAGGGATGCTCAGCTATTGGGGTTTTGCTGGTGGGGAGCTAAGTTCTTCAGGCAGTGTAACTCGATTGTTTGGCCACTGAAGGAGGCATGGCAAAATCCTTCCTTGCCTGAATCAATGGAGATTGAGTGCTTGCTTCGTTTTGTGCTGTTCTCATCACCAGGAGCACCTGCCTGTGTGCATTTTGGATGTATTATGAGCTAATAGGAATGAAGTCTAGGTGGTGTAAAGATGGAATTGCTGCTCTGGCAAGACTGATCTTTCGAAGCAATGTCTCCCATGATGTGTATGCTTAGGGGCAGTTCTGCTGTCCTGCCCTCCACTGCGGTGTACAAGCAAGATTGCAGTTTCTTGGTGACTATTGATTTCTCTCCAACGTCCTGCTTGGGCCACTAAGTTAACTTGTAGCTGGCTTAAGTTGTGCTAGTGAAAAAGTGCTTGTTGCTTTGGTTGGACTTGACTCACTTTCAGCAGTTGTTTTTTCATGTGCTCTGGGAACACATCCTTGCTTTTCAGGGCAGTGTTCTGGATTAAACACTGAAGTTACCAGTGCATGTGAATTTCTGGAGGCAGGGTGCTTTCCAGCTTGCAATGGGAACAGAGTTAAGAGCCAGGGACCCTGTTTAAATCCCTTTATTATTAGCAGAGTGTACTGTGGCCTTTGACATTCCCGAATTCTGGTTCTCTACCTGCAAACTGAAGGAAATTACAGTACCTACCACTTGTGAGAATGGATTACTTGAGATTTGTGCAGCATCTTCAGAAACGTAGTGATACATCTGCTGAGTATTAATGGTTTGTTAAATTTATTGAGCGCTTTGGGACTGTTGAATGAAAGACCTTATATAAATGGCACTTAATTATTGTTATTACTAGAAAATGGCTAGCACAAAAGCAGCAGTTATCTGGGAATCGTGCAAGAAAGGTCTGCAGCATCCAGCCAACATCTGCTACCACTTAAAACTTCAACCCACTTACGACATGAGACACACAGGGGTAGTTTTGCAATCACTGAGTTGTGGCAATCCTTCAGTCAGGCTGTTGGTGTGCTGAATCTATTCCGTACACCTTACCCCATGGGAAGTACTGTGTCCTGGTAGGATGGTCAGAGGGATCGTGTGACACTCTTCTCACAAGTCTGCTTTAAACATTGCTGTTTCCCTCCTCACTGAACTGAACAGAAATGTGCACTGATGTTTTTCATTCATGACCTCAAGTGTCCTCACAAGCATGGGTGGGACTGTAATGTAGAGCACAGAGCAAAGATTTCCAAGGCAGGTAATGAAGCTTTCTATTTCTAAGAGCCCTCACAGCTCCTTGAAAGTCTTCACTGCTTCTGGAGCAGTGGGAAGCTCCTCCATTCAGTTTGAATTGAAACTGATAATCTTGCAACACCAGCCTACTGTAAGGAATCTAGCCAGTGGCTTCAGAGAGAGACAATGAAACCTTCTCTGCCTGATGTTGATTGCCAGTGACTGCGGCAGTCTTATTAGGCCCATTTCCTAGCAATTTCATTGATACTATGATGAATTCACTGACAAGCTTGTTCTAGCCCTTTCTGTGTGATAAGAACAGCAGAGGAAAGAGGGCAGGACAAAGGGATTTATTTTAATAGTCCTATTTATGTTCATTTTGGGGACCAATAAACTGTCAACTGGCCAGTGACTGTAAGCAAAGCTGTGGTCACGAGGAGCAGGTAGTGTAAATGGTGGTGAAGTTACATATGGTGGCTGAGCTGAAATAAATTCTTCCTATGCCAGCTAAAACACTTCACCATTTTGAGAGTATATTCAGCTAAAAACAAAGCCTGTAACTCATGAAAAATGTACCACTTTTTAACCTTCTAGTTAAATATAATCTGTGGGGTATGAGAGCTTCAAATCCTGCTCTGATAGCTGGCTATGGGTTTTTAGACCGTATAGAACCAGAAGCTGTAGAAAGAGGCCCAGGCCAGAATATCAGATCTATGAGCGGCCATTCTAGGACGCAAGATCCAACTTGAAGTTTAGTTTTATATCAGGTTGAGGAGGAGTTTGCATCTCAGGTCTCCCATGTCACATGTGCTTCCTAATCACAAGAGGAGGAGAAGGGAAGGCTTCACCTCCACCCCCTCTTTGGTGTAAGCCAGCGTAGGACGCTTTGTTTACATTGATCTGCTCTATTTTTTCCAGCAGTGGTCGTAATGGCATTTTAGCTCTATTTTATGCAGAAATTCTTCAGTATCAGCAAAACCTTTTGTTAGTGATTGGGAAGAAAGAGAAGGGCAGATATTAAAATGTGTATGTTCATTTTCTATGAGATCTTTATTCTGGCTTTAGCAGCTTAACTACAAATGGAGGCAACAAACCCTAGAAGCAGTGAGTAATCGAAGTGAATTTTTCTCCTGTTTGATCTTCCCTGCTCTTAGGACATTTTTGTTGCTCTTTCCACCCTGCATTAATGAAGACGAATGTTTCCTCCAGTATCTGCCCACCCGTGAATCAACACCAACAAAGGCTCGTGGTTGCTCAGCACACTTGTGTTAGTAACGCTTTGGCTAAAAGTAGTGCCGGTCACAGGAGTGCCCTGTGGTCAGGACTCCTCTGTGCTTGCACTTGCTTTGCCGGAATGCTGGAAAGAAGATTCCCTCATTAGTTCATCACTGCCCGGCTCAGGAGGTACCATTTCCTTTCCTTAGACCTGTCCTGTGCAGCAGAAGCTGTGCCGACTCACTTCACTCTGTACAATGGAGCACTTTGCAGGAGTAAAATGCCAGAGATTCTTTGGTTCCCAGATGATTCCGTGGTGATGGGAGTTGTAATTTCCATGGGTTCTGGCTTTGACCGAGTCCATAGTTTTCCTACTTGTGTGCTGGACTGTAAAAGTGCACAGTATGGGAAATGGTAATGTGGGTATGGAAGGTTGGTCCTTTTGCCAGTGGCTCAGGAGAATGGAACGTAGTATTTGTGCGTTTATGTGAACTGTAGTTTTGCAGAAATCTTGTTTCTTTATAGAGCATGGGTACGTACGTCCGAAGACAAGCAAGAGAACATTGCACTTAGCACTTGTCTGTTTGGCCAGACTTTGAGAGTTGACTACCTTACAAATCGTGTTAAGAAGTGCATTTCGTGTATGATTCCCAGTCCAAACTGCTTGGTTTCACTGCTTCATGTTCTGCTCTGCGCAGTTATTGATGATGAATGGGATAACTCAGTTAATAAGGAAGTAGGGTTTTTTTCTTCCTAGTCTTGAAGTTTCTGCTTAGGAACAATTAAAGCTGACTCCTGACACTTCAACTTTGACATTGCCTTAGATACCTTTAAAGTCAGTATCTTCAGTAAGTGTCGTTACTCCCTAGTGGTTTAGAAACCGTAAGTCAGAACCTCAAAGACTGAAAAATTACAACAAAACTCCTTCCATCATCAGTTTCTAAATCTTTTAGGGCTTGTCAGTTCCCATTCCCGAGGCCTTCCAGAACTGTAACTGCTCAACTGTGCCTTCTCACAAAACAGATGACCGTCAGAGCAGCACCTTGAATAACACAGAAATTGCAGAAGTTGACAGTGGTGATTGGGGGGGTGTTGGGTTTTTGCTCTCTGAGCCCATTCTAAACATTCAGTGGTGTTGAATATTTCTCAGAGTCTGATTGCGATATTGATGTTGCTCATCATCAAGTTGTCCGTGCCAGAGGAAAGTCTCTGGGCTGAAGTTCAGGCCCATGGGATGCCTCTGTGTGAGCCTTCCAGCGTTTAAAATCTAGTCTCTACATGGAGCACATTGGGCATCCCCCTTGCATATGCATTTGCTAGCAGGGGAGCTGAGGTCAGGACAAGCACTAGTGCACTTGGGAAAGATCATTTCATGTTATGCTGAGGGCATGTATAGAATCATGGGATGGGTTTGGGTTGAAGGGGCCTTAAAGCTCATCCAGTTCCAACCCTCTGCCACGGGCAGGGACACCTTCCACTAGAGCAGGTTGCTCCAAGCCCCTGTGTCCAACCTGGCCTTGAACACAGCCTGTCTCCATAGCAGAGGTGCTCCAGCCCTTGCGGAGTCTGTATGTGCAGTAGCCCATGATGTCAGGGAGAGAGAAATCCTGTGCTGTTGCAGCTCATTTTGCACTCCAATTTTTTAATGGTTGCAATCTCTCAGGCCCAGCTACTGCTCGATTTGCTCCTTGGGACCATTGAACATATCTATATTGGGGATTTTACTTGGAACCGGAGACCAAACATGATTCTTGTACATTTTACGCCCTCTTGGATCAAGGGCTGGACGAATTTTCTATCTTCCTCTGCAGTAGTGTCAGGAAATGTTCTGTTCCTGGTAACGCTCCATCAGAGCCGCGCTGAGGAGACGCTCTGGCTGATGCGCAGCTCAAGCCGTAGCACTTGCTCCAGAAACCCTTCTGCCAAATGCCTCTCCACTGAGTTACTGCTCCTGAGTGCCAACTGTTTGCTCTTTGCAAGATGGGGAAGGGAAGCATTTCATGAATCACAACTCCCACGCCTTCGCGTACCCACTAATTCCCAACCAAAATACTTCCACCCTTACTCACACCAGATACCACCTTTACTCCAGAATCTTATCCATCCATCCTGTAGGCTGTTGTGCATAAAGGAGATGAGAGACTGAGGCTTCTCTGGAAAGAGAGGTAGTATCAGACCCTAGAGTTACTTTAGTGACTTCTGTTCTCCTTTGTTCCTGCTGTCAGCTGCCATCAGTAGCACCGGGGTGACAGCAGGAGGAGGACTGAGTTGCCCATCAATTTGGCTGTTGGAACATCTTGCATCTTGGCAAGAAGCAGTATCGGTTTTTGAAGTGGGTGTTCTGAAAAGCTTGCTCGGCTCTGTTGGCTTTCAGTGGGACTGTGCTAATCCTTCATCAGATGTGTATTTGATAGTAATCCAGAAAGGATATTTCCTTTGGGTGTTTAGCTAGTGGCAGGTATTTGTTGCATTATGGCTTATTTTAAGCACCCTAAAGCACATGCTGACTAGTGGAAGACACTCTAAAATGACTTGATTTTAAGAGTCATGTGTGTTGATGCCAGACAAGACCCATTCAATCATTCGTCTCCACTCTTTGACACTAGAAAAATCACTCAGTGAAACAGATTGTATTGTGTTTGTACTGCTGTTGTGAGTGGTTAAAATCTGGGTTTCTTAAAGATAGGACATGTCTGACAGCAAAGTGCTTCCTTGGTCTGCACAGAACTGGCTATCAGAAGTGAGACTTTCAGCATGCATTAAGCAAGTCAGCTTCTTTTGTGGTCCCTGGGGAAGTGAAGGGGGTGAAGTGGTTGCTCTCTGTACCACTGGGATTTGAGGGAGCAGTACAAGATCCAGGGTGCAGGCAACGTGTGGAGACCCACAATCTGGAAACAGCAAGCCTGAAGCTGCAAACGTGGGTCTGCTGGGCCAGACATGAAGCACGGCACAGGGTCGATATCAGAACATGGCACCAGTCTGAAGCATGGGCTGGTGGAAGTTCAGCCCTACCATATGCTGGCGCGGTAACAAGCAGTCTTGCCACAGTCCTTTTCTTTCTTTTCCCATATCCATGAAATAAGGATGGTCTGCTTTCGTGTCAGTCTTCCTACATGTCATGGAAGGATACTTGGCCTGTACTTTGAGTTGGTATTTGGATACCCAGTGAAATAGATGGGCATTAACTGGCCAAATCCCACTAGGCGTATCTTATCCTCAAAAAGGTTCCCAGCACTGCTAAAATAAGTATTGCTCAAATATGAATAGGGCCACTTCAGTTGGTTACTGATGTTGAAGGCTGGTAGGAGTGACTGCAGCTGGCTCATGCTTTGGGGAGGCAATTCCAGGCAGGGGTTTGTCACCAAATAAGTGACTGATACTAATACCTCCACCCTGCTCCCCTCCCTCAAGCTAAAGCTTTCCATGGAAATTCTAGCTGCGTTGGCTCTGGCTGAGGCTTCAGATGGAGAAACATCCTTGCATTTCTGCTTGTGTTCAGGTCTTTAATAAGACATAGCAGTTGAGCCAACACCCCTGTGAGCTTGAGTCTGGTTACTGTGGCCTTCCAGTGATTGATGGATAAAAAGTTGGCCTTGGCCCCCAAGATGGTGGTTATTATTTCCTTTATGGTCATGCCTGGTAGTCTCCAGACTGTTCAGGTTACAGAAAGGGAGTGACTCAGCTATATCAACATCTGAACTGCCTCACAAAGTTGTCTGTCTCTTCATTAACCATGTAAAGAGCGAGCTTGAGCAAACTAGGAGTGGAGCTCAATGCCTGCGGTTAGCTGGGTTGAACCTCGGCCATGGTGAGAGACAGCTTCTTCTCCCTAACTCTGTGATAAACTGCTCACAGGCTTGGCTGGCACTGGGGAGTAGGAACCTCTGTTTTGGAAAGAAATTTGGCATTAGAAAACAAAGAGTCAAGATGCTTATTGCGTTCAGGACTGAGATACAGAGAATTTCAGGATGTGGTTCTGACTTTCTCAACCACAGAGCAGCATTTTATTTTACTTGCAGCTTTATTTAATGTGGTGGGATACTCAGTCTTTAAAGAGTTGGTTCAGCTAAAGGCAGGCCTTCAAGAATCTGCAGCAGTTCACATTGGGTATCTGTGTCAGAGCTAGAAATAAACCCCATGTCTCCAGAGACTTGGTCGTAATCATTGAAAAGCAGCTCTAGAGGTGCTTTGTTTTCCTTGTGTTCTATGAAAAGAAGGCGATGCCAGAGTGTCTGCCTTGACAGAGTTTTTCCTCTTCCAGGGAATGAGGGAGATTCACTCCTTCCAGTGGCAATGCAGGTTGCCTCAGTGTTCAAGTCCATAAACTGCGAGAGATTGAGCTGAACATTATGTACAGATTAGAAATGTAACTTTGCCCAAGAACTGAAGATGCAGGAAAAAACAGCGTCGTGGCCTTGGCAGCAGCCTGGAACATAGAGCCAGTACTTATGCTGGGTGTGGGATGTAATGCCATTACTTATTACCATTGCAGGAGAGGCTTGGAGCTTGTCTTGCCATGGTTGCTGGAGGCTTCCTGGGAGCAAAGACCCAAACAAGGCCCTGGGGGAATGCTGTGGCATTTCCCTAAACTAAATCAGCCAATTGTTAGCCATTGCCTTAAACCTCTACACCCGCTTTGCTCCCCAAGCTGAACGTGTTCCACTGCGCCAGGAGATGCCATGAAGCTTAGGAACTAAAGTTAGAAAGCAGGAGACAGTGTTGTTGGGTGACAGAGGTACAAACACACAGAGTACAAACTGGTTTTATTCTCTTCACTGTGTCT
Organism: Strigops habroptila; assembly: GCF_004027225.2. NCBI lineage: Eukaryota > Metazoa > Chordata > Aves > Psittaciformes > Psittacidae > Strigops > Strigops habroptila. Next base: position 6,607,160 of record NC_044281.2, read on the forward strand.
GGGTGGGGAAGGGTTATTTTTAATAGGGATGAAAAAAGGCTGAGCTGTAATTCTTTTTCCATTTGAAATCCGAGGGGGTAGAAATCACACCTCTAATAAAACAAGAGCAAAGTATGTTGAGGACATGAAAGATTTCTTACATTTCAGTTCAGCTTCAGCAGCTGAGCTTGGAAAAAGGATGTGTAGAAGAAAGAAACATTGTTCTAAATGAAGCCATTTCAGGCTCTAAACTTGGAACTTTTCCCTTGAAAAATGTTGCAGTGAAACATCTTGAGAAATGTAAAACTCCAGCCTGGTCTGGAATAGCTCTGTCCTATGAGTATTTTCATGGTTTTTAATGAGGTCTCTATGAACTGTTACGAATCTTAAAAGACAATAAGTCTTTTCCGTGCATTCAAACCAACTGTTACTCAAGGCAGGTTTTTGATGAAGGGCAAAGATACGTCAAGGTATTTTTGCATTATGGAACGCTTAAAGTTCAAAGCCCTGTTCAATCATTTTGATCAGCTGAGTGGTACTATATACTTGAGAATGAAGAGCCCAGCATGCTGGAGACTCGGTGCTTTGTGGGTTTCCTTCTGTGTTTTAAATGTCTGGCTATAAACATCCCAGAGGTTGCTGCTGTGCTTTCAACACTCTCACGTGTCAGAACTTCATCAAACTTACCCATCACTTATCCTCAGGTAGCCACTGTAGGGAAAGGTTCCTGGCTGGGGCAGTTCGGAGCATCTAGAGTAGGTTTCTGCTGTACCTTACCCTCTAGAGCAGTTTCTTTCTCTGTTAAGTGATTGGAGAGAGATCCTGGCTGGCTGCATTGGATTCTTAGATGCATGTGATGTGATAATCTCCCTGTAAGATCCTGGCTTGCAGAAGTGAAGTTGACATCTGTGCACCCAGGGTTTCACCTGCAGTGACTGAGCATGACATCTTTATTCCATCTCATTGTCTGGGGAGGCTCTGTTTGTTCAAAGCACAGCCCAAGGAAGACATCTGGCACCATGCCCCCTGGGTGACATCTTGGGCTGTGATTCTGAAAAGGCTGCTACGTGCACAGGAAAGAGTGGGATCTTGTACAAAAAGGACAGCGAGGCGCAGTTATGGTCAGTGTACGTGTTCTGCTTCCCAGTGAGTATATGTTGTTGAGCTGAGATGCATCCCTCTTGGCTTCACTTGCCAGCAGTTGTCAGCTGACATCATGGTCACACGAAAGCAACACCAACTAGCAACTGTATTAACCAGTTCATTTTATTTCTCTGATCTTCCAATTTTATCCTCTTCTGTTCCTCTCTGTCTACTGTTCTTCATAAAACAATTTGAGTAGAAGCGTACAGGGGGTTTGTTTTTACTTGCCATTAGTTGAAGTCAGTGTAAGGCTGTAAACATGCAGGTAGGGGGAATGGGAATCTGAAGAGTGGTGCTGGGGATGATGGGACTGTAGTTCTTAAGCTTTTAGACCAACCAGGTTGCTGTCATCTGTCTAACTCAGCTTGTCTCTATAGGAGAGGTGCTCCAGCCCTTGCAGCATCTTCATCATATTAATTCTCATCTTGATTTCAGAAAAGACTAGTGTTCTCCATGAGCACAGGGAATTGCAGTGGTGTAACCAGCCTCACCTGGATGCAGCACCATCCTGCCTGGTGGGCAGGATTGCTAAGCAGCTCTTCTCCATGCAGGTTGGCTTGGTTGTGCTCCCTGTGAGGTGATGGTTTGCCAGGCAGCTTGAGTCTGAGGACAGGTTCTGATCAGGAGGTGCCCGGCTGCCCTCAGTTCCTGCCCATGGTGCCAGCGCAGCTCTGGAGGGTCAGTGGATGGAGTGGAGAGGAGATGCTTCAGCCTTGGTCAGGAATATCCGGTAGGGAGAGGGCAGCACTGTCAGCTCTTAAAGCAGGAAGGAAACCCAGGCTGTAGTATATTTATCACTGTAACTGAAAAGACTGCTTTCTGCAGAGGCTGAATGAACTCTTGAGTTAGGAAATCCAGTTTACTGCAGCCACAAGCAGCCATGTGTGTGCTGCCTCTTCATGAAATTACCTTGGATGCCCTGGCTTTCCGTGTCCACAAGATGGAACATGGCTGGGCTTTGGCTTTCACCAGAGCAGCAACATCCCCAGCACTTTTACAGGCACTTTGCAGTTACAACCAAGTCCAATTTGCATTAGGCATCACAGGCTGATGAAGTTAAGCACATGTAGGGATAATGCCAAGCCATAAATCTAGCCACATTCCTGGACTGCACTAGGAGTCACTCCTGTACCAAAGCTGTTCCAGTAACAAACTGGCAGTTAGTAGAGAAATATGTCACCATTTGAGATGCCATTAAGCCTGCCCCATTTGTCTGCTGATGGAGACATTCCTCGTCTGGCTTCCTTGTGACTCATAGGGAAAGTGAAAACTTACTTGCCAGCCTCCTACTCACATTTTTTCCTCAGAATATTAATGCAGGGTCCTGATGCTGTTCTCCAGAAGCCTTTGAGGGAGCCAAGCCAAGAGAATAGGAGGGACTTCAGGAGCTGGCCCAAATCCTACAGCTTCCAACCTCCTTTGCACCATGAAGTTTCCACGGTGGCTCTGGGAGACCAGAGAGCCCAAACACTAAACTGCACTGACTAGTGTAGAAGATGCAGTTCGCTAGTTTCAGTGCATCACACTGAGGTCAGTGGGATCCAGGTAAAGAAGGCACAGGTTTTTTTCTCTGTCCAAACTGTGATATGATGCAAAGAGCTTCAGGTATGATTCCCAGAAGTGTTGCATACTGCTCTTTTCCAGTGTGATCACTTGAAATCACCTCTGTCTTTTACCATAAAGGAGGTACTGTAATATTGACTTCCCACCATGAATTTACAGTTGTTTCAGTGCTTCAAATTCCTCAGTGGAAGAGTGGATGAGGATGCAGATCTGAATGGATAGAAGGATCACAGAGTCGGAGTTTGACCACAGTACTCCAGAGGGTAACATACGTTTTCCAGGGTGGTTCCAGGGAGATTAGAGTTAGTACTTAGCAAAATGGCTGACTTAATCCTTTGGGATTTTTCTGTGTCTTGGTGAGCTACCATGCCAGTAGGAATACTGTTGCTTTAAAGATTGATGCCTTCCTTTCCTTCTTGTGCACTGAACTAAATGCTAGAGCCTCAACCACAAGCCTTGCTTTCATTAGATCTGCTTCAAACATGCACAAATGCTATAAAGAATTATGGGCTGTCACTGCCAAGGATGCCATCAAATAAGTAGCCGAAGGGACATTTATAAACAAATACAACCTGTTATTAAGAGGATTATTAATGAAAGACCTTAAACCAAAATAACCCACTCATTTCTGGTAAGCGTCGTGGGAAGGTAAATCCAATGCAGTTCCTCCCAGAGAAGTGACTGAGGAAGCAGTTGGCATCAGTTCTTTGGGAACTGGAGGTTTTGCAACAGCTCGTGTCACATCTGTCCACCCCTGCCATTCTCACAGATGTAGTGAACTTCACAGTCTGCTCTAATTAGCACCAGGCCTGATGAGGAGCTGTGGAGTGGGAACTCAGGAGTTGGGGGGGTGGAGAAAAACAATTCATCCTGTTGTGATTTGGTTTTGGTTAGCTAGGGAGAAGGTTCGCAGGGCTGGAAAACACAACTTGGCACTTCAGGTTTCACTTAGCAAACGGGGGTGAGTAGCGGGAAGATGAGGGAACTGGTCTGTTTTCCTGGTTCTCGGATCATGTAAGCAAAAGTTTGCCTGTCGTGTCGTCTTTGCTTGCCTTGCGAGATACTAAGGCCTTGCTGTACTGAGCACAAGGTGAGAACGACGGTTGCTTGCTTTGCTTCGCTGCTGGGAGGTCTCTGCTGCTTGGAGGAGCAGCAGCAGCAGCGTGTGCCCTTCCTCAGCAGCTCCAGTTCCTTCTCCAAAGTAACGGTGCTATTTCCTAGTGAATGTAACATCAGCAGGTTGGGAGCAGCTGGTCTGTGTGCCAGAGAGCTCTTCCTAAGCTGGGATGAACGTATCAGTGCCAGAGGAGCAGATGTTCTCTCTTTTGTGCCATCTTTGCTATGGAAAGAGCTGGGAGGACAGCTCTCTTAAATCACTGAAGATCTTGCTTCCTGTAAGAACCAGGTCCTGGCTTGAAGATGGTTAAATAGATGAGAAATGCCAACAAAAGAAAGAGAACTCCTGAGAAAGGAGCCGATTTCTTTGTAAGCCTTTCCATCAGCTAAGTGGCAATGTGGAGAAGGGAACCCACACATCCTGATGGTCTGTCTACCTTTACATTTGCTCAGCCAGTAGCTCATTGCCTGAGCTCATGTCCCTCTTGCAGTACTCCATTCCAGGTGTGTATATTCTCAAACCAAGCAGGGCTGATGGACCAAGTTCAAAGCCTTGCCACTTTTGCCTACAGTAGCACCCAGTTTATCTACAACAGCGCGTGTTGTTGCTGAGGCAAAGGGCAGGTCTTGCTGTAGAGTTCTGTCTGGCCACGGATGAGGTGATCCTCCTCCGTGCTGATGTGCTGGAGTTAGGGTGAGGGACTCATGTTTCTGAGCTGGAGACTGACTGGGGCTTTTCAGGGAAGCCAGGGCTTTGCTGGGAAACTCAGAGCAGTTTAACAAATGCCTGGGGGCTGGAAGAGGTACCTGAAAGAGAAAGGCAGGACATGATCAGTGTGGAGAAGAGGGAGGGCTGCAAAGCCCAGCAGCTCCCAGTATTGCTTCTGATCTGAGTCTGGTCACAAGGTCAAACAGCTGGTGGAAGATGGATGGTGCAGAAGAAGCATCTTTGGAGTTGGAAGCAGTAAACGGCTTGGCTGCTTCCACACTAAATGTTTACGGGAATCGGGATGGAAAAAGCCTCAGCTGGGGTAGGTGTGTGCAGCTGGGAGGGACCCTGCCAGTTCCTCCCTCCTTCCTATCACTGCAGAAGGAAGAAAGGGAATGTGCTTAAAGGGCTTTCACATGATGCAATTGCATCTTTCTTGAGCTTTGGAAGGCAGGGGCTTTGCTGATGTCTGTCCTGCTTGCATCCGATGCAGATTGCCCCCGAGGGCCACACGCTGCTTGCTCTCTCCCTGTGCAATCCAGCTGCAGTTTGCTTCAGATAAAAACCTCAGTTCTGAGGAAACCAAGGAGCTGAGCTGCTGTTCTGGGAAATAAAGCACCTGTGTGTGAGCTTAGTGGGAACCTGTGAAAGAGAATATATGGAATTTGCTCTCTATCAGTGCTTGCTGTTCTCTTCCTGCCCTCTCTGTAGCCTCGTAGTGCCCCCATGAGGGGGCATAATCCTCTCAGCGTGTCCTGTGTCGCCTAAGCATCCTCCTGTTAGCTTATTAAATGATGGAGACAGGCCTTTGCCTTTGTTGCTCAAACACTTCCCTCAGACAGACTGCAGAGCAGCTCTAGGTCTTCAGCCCAACATTTGCTGTGTGCAGGAGGTCAGGAGAGGTGCTCAGCCCCACACCTGAAACACCTGCCTGGTCTGAAGGGAAGGCTCAGTCCCAGCTCCTGCTCCAGCAAAGGAACTTTTATATAAAGCCTATATGTTTGAATATATATGTTTGAATATAGGCTGAGAGCAGCCTTCCTGCTCCCTTCATCATGTGTTGCCTTGTACTTAGTTGTGTGCTCCTACCAGGTGTGTTTAAACCCGCTCCAATGAGCAAGAGGATCTCAAGGAAAATGTCAGAGCAAGCGATATGCAAGCAGCTTCACCTAGAAGGGCTTTTGGCAGGTACAGGGAGCAGGGGGTGGGTGTCTCAGGAGTATGATGCAGTGGAAGATGTGGAGAGAGAGATCTGTGAGTAGCTAACTTGTTGTTTGGGAATGGTTTCCTGGTTGCTTGCTCTTGAAATGACTGTTGGCTTAACTAGAGGGGTTGCTACCTTCTGTGCTGAGGAGGAGGAGAGGATCATCGGTGTAGCCTGCATCTCTGAGTGATGAGAAGGAGCAGTGCTTCAGCAGACATCTTTCCCTTCTCTCTTAATAGCGCAAGATGACCAGCGCAGCTGTGCTTTATAGTTTCTGGTCTAAACCCATGCCATATCTATTTTGAAAGCTTTCCTGTGGCAGATGCTTGTGGTCCTGCCTGCAAATTGCGCTTCCTGAGATCCTTGTTTGTAATAGTCCTCTGCACTTTCTTTCCTTTGTGGTTTATATTCTCCACTTTTGCTTCTAGGTTTGCTTTTTCTCTCCCTACCCTGATTTCTGCATCCCCTCTTTGACAGCCTTTATTTGCTTGAACCTCTCTGGGCTGTTGGTATGACTGGTGTCTGAGCAGCATGCAGTTTCATGTGTACCTTCAACACACAGTCATATGCCTGCAGCACTGTGTCATTGAGGCTCCTTATATTCCACTATTCAGTACTGCATATCAGGCTGGAAGAGAAAGTGAGCTTTAATGTTAAGGCCATGGAGAAAACACTGCACTCAAACAGGTTTGAGTTAGTACACAGGAGTTCCATGGATTCCTCTTATGTCGGGCCTGGTTCTGCCACCTCAGGTGACACCATGGTGGGTGCATAGCTAAGCAGTATCCATGGAATTATTCTGTGCAGGGAAGGATGGAGGCATAGTAGGCACTACCTGCGCCATTAAAGCTTGAGTGATAAACATAGCCATAGGGATACACAGCTTCGTATTGTGGTCAGATGTGTGAAGCAGGAAAAGTACTGGTGGAGAACGTAGGTTTTTAACAAATCAAAACAAACAAACAAATAGACATTTTTTTAATTGCACCTCATTGATAATGTGGCTGCTTTGGAGAAAAATGGGTCTTAATGGGAAAATACCTATTTTGGTCGGAATAAATATTTTCCACTGGGGTAAAGACAGATGGAACGATTTGACCCATTCGTGCAGCAATGTCTTACTCCTAACTGCATGCAGTTAGTTGGGAAGAATAAGCTTATTTAAGGGTTCAGACTATTAAAAACATCTGCTTTCCCATGCATCCTGTAACATTGCACTCTTTGAAAACGGAGAACATGTATCACGCTTCTCATAGCCACCATAAAACATTGGCTCCACAGTTTAAATTGTGGGATTTTAATTATGGTGTGTATATATTATTCAGTCCTATGTAACGCACTTCTGGTTATGGTGCTGTGATCTCTTTTCCATGGTTGGAAGTGGGCCAGTTGACCATATTTGCAGTGTGTGGCCAAACATCAAATGCATCTGAATAAGCAAAGTAATCATTTCCAGACTAAACACATTTCCAATTTGTTTAAAATCTCCAACAAGCTCCATCGCTGGGAGATGTCTCTTCTGTGACATGAAGCTGTGTTGGGGTGTCACTGTCGATGCCAGTCTCTTTCTCTTATGTTTAGGTCTAAAAGCACTGAGTTCCCTGAACTCCACTGAAATCTTCCTTTGACTGCAGTAACTCTGGGCTGAAGGCCAAGCTCTGTTTTATGTCTGAGCATCTCTAAATATTAATAGCTACATCTTCAGTGGCCCCTGTGGAGCGTAAAGTTATAATGGTTATCCTCCTCTTTCAGATGGGAAGACTGGATTGTGAGCAGACAATAATCCTCATCTGTTTAGCTTGGAATGACTTGAGGGAAGCTGGTGAACAATGCTAGAGGAAAGCAGAGGTTCGGCATTAGCTGAGTTCACCACAAGGCCCTTTTTTAGGAAAACTGCCTGGTGGTCAGGGAGAAAAGGAAGCAAAGATGCTTCAGATCTCAGCTGTGCTGGAAAAGCACATAGAGGTGTGTGTGTGTGACTTCTCTCCCTTCCTACCCATACACAGTTTCATGGTTATGATTGTTTTAGGCTTTTTTCTGGTTTGAGTGCTGATGTTATTCTGACGTGCTCTTCGCTTCTTGCTTTCTTTGCCTTTTTAATTCTCCAAAGCACTGAGGTAGGAGTCTCTACATTTATACTGTGTTTTGGAGACGGAGCAGTGAGCAGCGAGAGCTTCAGCTGAACGGCATGTATTCTACATGCATTCAGGTCCTGGTCTAATCGTGTCTCATACTGATATGTGTGGCACCAAAGGCAGTGAGGATGTCCAGTGCTTGCAGGGTCTCTTCTAAGTGGTCCCACAGCGAGAGGGCAGCAGTGCCACTATAAATGCTGGCTTGGAGATGTGATGATTGGATAAATCTCTGCTGACATTACAGACCAGGGGTACAGCCCTCCCGCCTACATATATGCTTTTGTGCTCATTTGGCTGTCTTCTTGCTGGCCAGATTTCTGCGGTTGTGGAAAGAGTTTATAATGCATCCGTGGTCCTTAAAGATTCTCTGGCTCCCAGTTTCTCTGGAGTGAAGGGTGCTATTAAATATAGCCTCCCACCAAATTCCAGTGACTAATCACACACAGACCATAGTCCCAAACCAGCCGTGACTCAGACACCAACAACCCTCTGAGTAACATTGAAGAAGGAGCTAACATGTTTCTTCCCTGGTCTTGCACAGGCAGTGGGAATCATAGAATGATAGAATCATAGAATGGTTAATGTTGGAAGGCACCTTAAGGTCATCTAGTTCCAACCCCCCTGTCATGAGCAGCAGGGATGCCTCACCTAATGCTGAATAAGAGCAGACCAAACAACAAAGCCAGTTCCTGAGCCAAAATAAACAGTACCTGCTGTCACTAGGTATTGTTCAATGCTAGTGCTGAGCTTTCACATGGCCACAGCTAAAGCACAGAGAAGGGGCTGACATGGATGCTGTAAAGGCCATGGCAGAGCCAGCTGGTTGGCAGGGAGATGGGAGAAGTTCCCGTTGTGAAGCTTCCCTCTGAGTTTAACAAGACATTTAAGCACATACCTCAGGGCAGAGAGGATGTCTGGGGCCCAATGACACTGTGTTTAAGGTTAGGAGTAAGTTTAAGCATCCTACTGGAGTAATGCTTTGGATGAGAGTCGAAGGTTGAGTTCCCGATCGAACTCTTTCCCATCCAGAGATACAGTTTTCATCTTAGACTTCTGAAGTTCTTTACAACTGAACCCTGCCTTCCCCTTTTAAAATTATTTATCTTCAATAGCAGTGTAGTCTGTAATTTCACCCTGCTCCTGTAGTGTTTGTGCTTGCTGCAGGTAGTTTTGTTTACTCAAAGGTGTAACTTTTTCTCTGATTGTACTTAACTAGTAAAGGACACATTGAAATGGATAGCATGGAGGGTCTTTCAGAATCATTTCAATGCAAGAATGAGGATGGAAAGTTTGTGGTAAGTTGCTGTGTTTATAAACAAATGGGCTCAAAGGAATTAGTAGCAAATGCAGCCATTAAAACATCCTTCTAAATGTTTCTGACTTTCCTGAACAAAATCTTACGGTTAGTTAGAAAAATACTTGCTTTATCTATTGAGAAATGTCTGGTTTTTCAGAACCTGAAGTTTTGAAACTTAAAGCGGGAAAAAAAGCCTCCATTTATATTGCAGGAAGAATCCAGATTTTCCTCAAGGTTTCCTCTAGGTTTTTATTTTGTTAAGAACAGGGCATTCAGAGATGAGCAGGGTGCATAGTTTTGTCGTGTTCACCAAGTCATGAGAGCATCTGGATACAGGATGGAAACCATCAACCAAAAGCTTTTTGAAGTCTCTTTTTAATGTAATCCTCCAGGCTCGCTTCACTAAACTGGGCATTTATTGGATTTGGATGGAAGATAAGGTTAAGACTCAAACTGATATTATTGAATTTAAATGTATTGTTAAGATTGCATCACTTCAGGGATGTTAAATTTTGAATGTTACTTGTATGCACTTGTCAGTATGTAACTGCTACTTCTGCAATTGATTCACACCCATCAGACACGTCAACTAGAGAGCAGTGTCTGTTCAATGTGCCCTTCAAACAACATTGGGGCATGCCCTTTTCCTTTCTTATCAGGGAGCAAAGAAACAGTAAACTGTGTTCATGGCCCTGAGTTTGCAATGCATCACTCATGCTTGACTTCAGTGGCGTCAGTTCCTTAATTACCAATGGGCAATCACAGTGGGAGTATGTTTGGAAAATGAAATATAAAGTGTTTGTTTCTGTTGATTTTTAATTTTTATTTGTTTTCAGCATTTTCATCTTTGTAACCCCCTCCTTTATTTCATCGTAATAAAGAAAGCTTTGGAAAAATTATAGCCCCAGGGGAGTTAATTTAAAGCAAAACTTCCCCTCTGCATTCACAGACACCAGACTCTCTGGAAAGACACTGGACAGCACATATGTACAGGCCTGACTGCCACTAACTTTTCAGTGGTTTAAATCACTTCTGATCAGCAAAAGGAAAAGTCAAATAATAGTAATAAAATCTGAAGCACCACTTAGTATGAATTGTCCCATGATTAAGAGCTTCACCCTGGTTCTGTTGCTGCTTATGGCTGCTAAACACCAGTGTGTGGAATAATTGAATGTGGTGTATCAGTGACCTGTCCTTATTATCATTTACCAGTCTTTGTCTCCTATAAAATTATTGATAATGTTTTTAACTGTTCTTAAAGCCTGATGTGTTACAATACTGTTACTTGCAGATGTGATGATACTCACTCAGATAAGAATAGCTGTATTAGATAGATCCAAGGGTCCGTCTTGTGCAGCATCATGTCTACAGCTGCAGCCGTGAGTGGATGCCTGGGAAAGATGAACTTCAGAGTTGGTATATGTGATGTTTCCCTTCAGTCATTTTCAGCCCAGGAATAAATTGAGCCTATTTATCTCCAGCTTCTTACATGGCTTTTTACTACTATGGCTCTGCCTTTTCAGATGTCACAGATAGACCTAGGAGAATGTGTATCTCCAGGCTGAGCAGAAGAGTTCAATTAAACTTCTGATTAATGTGACTTTTATTCAGTTTTCCCACATAGCAGCTTAGTCTGTAATGAGAATTACACCTCTATAAGCATTTCCAGAGAAGCTCTTGAAGTGATTCAAGAAGTCACTTGAAATGATACAATGAAAAAAGAATGTGGTAGTTGTAATGTTTACTTCTTCCTGTTTACGAGTCCAAAAGAAGCTGGAAAAGAAAGGAGGAATGCAAACAGAAATAGACAGGAGTGTGACCATTGGTGATAGTGACTTTATTCTTCATGCTGGGAAGGTTTCTAGCAGGACACTTCAGGATAGCTGGTGACACCTTGTGTTCCCTGCGTACACCAGCTGCTCACTGGATTCAGTGCAATGAGTGAGGACATCAGTAATCTGTAGAGAAGGACTGATAGTGGTGAAATGCAGATAGCGTTGGAGAAGGCTGTGTTTTCTGTGTGTTGTATGAGTAGGACGCAGGTGTGAAGGGCCTGAGGTGTTTCAGTTTCTTGCAATCCAGATATGTAATGGTGTAATTATCTTCAGCTGTGCTCTGCAGGGAAAAGAGGTGGTCAAAGAGTAGAAATGCATTCCTTACTACAAGATGGGAAGTAACCTGACAGGCTTTCCAACGAGCTGTGCCTGAAATTAAAGCCAGTCAGCAACTGGAGGAGAGCTCCCAGGGGATTGATTGCTGGTCTGTAAGCGGTAAGGGAGACCACAGCAGAGGTAACTGCTACCTGCAAAGCTGCTGTGGGAGAATGGCTTGTATCTGAGCTGGAAACGGGTCAGGAGTTAGCAGCTCAGTGCCCAGCAGAAGCCCTGTGGATGGCTTGGAGGCAGCAGCTGAAAGCAAGGACTGGGTTTGTGTTGTTTCTAAGAACTGACTGTGTCACCTCCTTATCTGTGATTTATGCATCTCATGAATAGGCTGCTCAGCTGGATGAGAGGACTCACCGCCTTGGAATTAAAACTGGAAAGCGCTTTTGGAAAAACAGAAGATATGCTGGATGAGGATAGTGTTGTCCCTCTGGCCTGGCAGGTTTGTATAGGGTTTTTTTTCCATTAAGAGGAGAAATTGATTGTATTATTTGGAGAAATATTCCTTGGAAAAATAACGACTGACTTACGCACTGTGTATGTGATGTCTTGTTGCTATGATCTCAAAAGAAACAGTTTCCTTGTCGGAAGTCTCCAGCTCCCTTCAGCAGGCGCTGTGCCCCAAAAGCTCTGCCTGTCTTCCTCTTTATGCAGGCATGTCTCCCGCTTCTTCCTTTAGGCTTTCTTCTTTGCTTACGTATTTAAAGACACGTCGCCTTGCCTTTATTTAGGTCTGTGATTGACTGTGGATCTCAGAGTCAGTTGTTACCAGCTTCCAAAGTAAACATGTGTTTATAATATTCTGGAAGGACAGAGATTTAGCTCTGGAGTAAACCAAAAGATGCTTCTACTGACTTTGCTTTTGCCTTTGACTCTTTGGACTGTGTGTAGCTTTTTGACTTTTCATCAAATGGTAGATTCTTCATCCCTTGTGGACTTTAGAATAAGATCAGAAGATAAGCATGATAAAGGATAATTGGACTAAAACCAGTGTTTGGTTGAGATAATGTGATGCTTCCTTCTGGCCTTAGCCTCTATAACTGGAGGACATACAGTGCCTAGTGTCAAGAAGAAACTAAGAAAGAAAGAAACTAAGTGTGGAGGACCTCAAGAACGTAGCACTGAATTGCAGGAGAGAGACTATCCTATAGCAGGGTGGGATAATCTGGTCCAGGTGGGAGCACATGTGCTACCTGCAGAGTCTCAGAGTGCCATTACTGCATGAACAATGTTATGTCACATCATTGCATCACTGGCCTGTACTCATTCATTTCAACTCTGTTCTCAGGGTTGACAATTGTGTAATCCCTATGTGCTGGACCTGCTGATCTCCAGCAATGTGGGGTCTCCCCTGGCCAGGGTCGCTGCTATTTGCTTTCAGATTTCCTGGTATATTCAGGCAGCAATGAGTCCACTTCATATATGGAAGGCTCGGATCCAGTCTGGATGCACAAACTGATTGTACAGCATGGGTGAAGCCTTGCACGAGCTGGGTTTCGCTGAGCTGCCGTTCACCATTCTCAACTTGTGATGAGGAATGGCAAGTTTCTAACCTAACTGCATGGTCTCAGTCTCTTCCTTATCATCATTCCCAGGTTCTGAGGGGCATTTTTCCAAACATCTCATCTCTTATGTATGGCCTGCAATGGGGGACAAGATTTCCATAAACCCTCAGCAGCTGTGAGACATAAGATGGGGTTTTCCAAAGCACTTCCCCTGTGAAGTCCACTTCTGAAATAAGTGGTGAACAATCTCCATTTCCTTGGGTCGGGGTTAGAGCAACAATAGAAGTTTAGTAAAATCCCACAGATGAAGCCAAGAATTCAGCATTCACCATCCTGAATTCTCTTTAAAGACAGGAAGGAAAATCCCAACAAGAGGCCCTAAATGAACATACATTTTTTCCCCATTCATTGCAGCACACAACGTGGGAGCAGAGTCCTCTTGTGAACTTGCCCGAATGTCCCTGCCTCTGTTTATCCTGTAAAACACATAAAATCAAAAAAAGAGTAATCTGAGCAAAAGCTGATGAACTTTTCAGATCTGTGACTGTGATCTGGAGTTAAATGAAACTTGGAATCGAAGTATCAGGGCTTTTTGTGAATGGCCTCTCCTCTAAAGTAGAGATAGTGACATTAGTCTTTAGCTCTGCTAGAATTATCCCCGGTAACAATCCTGGCCCTGAACTCTGTGTCATTAGGCTCTAGAGGTAACACCTGACCAAAATGCACTGGATGGATTGTATTTCTTTTATTTCTTTGAATCAAGAGGTTGGGATTTTCAAATTATGTTCTATATAATACAGTATGTGTGGCTGAGACTTGCTGTAATAAGCCCTGAACAGGCAGATAAGCTCAGAGAGTGTGCAGTGTAAATAGATCAGGCAGATAGCGGTGAGGGAGGGGGGGGTAAAATGACATGATTGATTGAAAGAGAAGACTGCAAATTACTGGGTTAGAATTCCCACCGGAATTCACCACCTCCCTGTGCTTGTCTTCTCCATCGGCTTGAGGAATGGCCGCCAACCAGGTATGGTGTTTTTTCACTCCTTGCTGCTATGTAGCCCGAAGGGCCATTAGGCATGTGTGACTGGGCTCCAGTTCTTGGAGAAAGACTGAACTTCAGTTTCACTGCTCGTGGGACCTGTTCTTTGAGTCCTGATGAGAAAATGCTGTGTCCCCTCAAAACGAGGTAATGCAGCTTTTTCCTGTAGCTCATTAAAATAATGCAGTATTCTCAGTACCACCTGGTTTGGCAAACAGTGAAGTTTGAGTGAAAACACCATTAAAGCCAACTCTTTAAGTTCTCCATTTCCCAGAGGTACCACTGTAAAGACTCCAGCTGTCTAAGCAGGCAGAACAGAGCTGCCGCTCCCTCTCTGTGTGCAGTGTGTGTTCCTGGCTCTGCATGTCAGTGTGGTAAAAATAGCCATGTTTAAAGTCTATTGGAAATAATAAGGGCTTAATTATCAGCTACTTTGGAGCTTTTTTTTCAGCTGAGACTAAAGAGATATGAAGAACTTGGCTGCTGCTCTCTGCTCCTGCACCACCCAGCCATAATGACAGCTAAAGCAACTCGGTGGCTACTGCATTTTTTAGTGGCCCCACTGGCAGGAAGAGATTAGAGGGAATGCAGCTACTTCAGTACCCTCTTGTCCAGGCATGTGTCTGTCTGTCTGCAGCAGACCCCTTGGCTCTGTGTAGTTTTATATGAAAGAGGGAAAGTAAAATCTATTTATAGGCAGTCTGGGCAGCTCATTATTCAAGGCTAGGTTGTTGACTCATGCCCGTCTGATATCACTTAGAGGGCTAGATATTGCCAGCAAACAAAATAAGTGCTGTTACTCCCTTCTAGTCAATAGAACTGACTGTTCTTAAGCTGACATTTGCTTTTATGGCAGAAGCAATGTGTCTCAAGGGTCCTGTTATAAATGTATACATTGCTGAAAAGGTGCTAATCTTGATTTCCTTGGGATTATGGAGATGGAAACAGAAATACGAGGGCAGCAAAATCAGCAGAGAGCCTTCAGCCCTGTTGTCTGTTGCTTATGTTCATCTCTGTTAAAAGGACCTGCAGAAATCAAAGATGAAGAAGGCAAAAGACAGCCCTGTTAACACCGAGGGTTCTTCCTCTTCCACAGTAGAGTCTTGGAAAGGCCCTTCCCTCCTCCTCCTCCTCATCCCAGCCTGTCTCGGGAGTATTCTCTTTGTTAAATAGAAACTGTTCTCTTTCCTGTCGTCTTGAGCCGTTGGCTTTTGGCACCAGTTTGCAAGCCTTGAATCACTCTCGGGGGATGTGTGCTGGAAAGCTGATGGGAACTTATTGTCTATCAGCAGCTGAGATGCAATTCTTGGCTTTGCTCTTCTTGGGAGTCACAGTGTGCAAACCTGGACAGCATCATGTGCATAGAGTAAGAGACTGAGCACCTCTTGTGGGCCGAGTGCATGAAATCCTGTGGCAAATGCTTTTTGCAAACTTCAGGGCACGAGGGAGGTGGGAGGGGAAAATATCAGCTCCTCGAGCTCTGCCTGCTGGCTCAGAGCAGGGAAAGCTGCAAGGATGAACTTAGTTCCTTATCTTTTTAGGTCACAGCTGAAATTAACCACGAGAGATTTAATGTTAAAGTGGAGGAGAAAGCTGAAAACTAGGAGCTTGAAAAGCTTGAAAACTGCTGAGCCAAATGTCTCTTTGCAAAGAGAAGGATGCAGGATTTTCTTATCAACAAGATAAGTTATCAACAAGATTGTTGTCTGTCTTTCCCACAACTTGGGTGAAGAAACTGAAGCCAAGGCTCCAGGCATCCTGCTTGAATTGTAACATAAAGGGGAGATGCAGCAGGCAGGCGAGGAAAACTGGCTGTGAAACAAGCATCCCAAATACACCTTACACTGCTTCTACTGTGACTGCTCTGGATCAGGTCGGCTCTTTGAAATCAGAGCAGAGAAAAGGAGATGGAGCTGAACCCCTCCTCACAGCTGCTTTAATTCCTTTGGCTGCCCCAGTCCAAGCATGATGGCCATCTTCTCCCATTGAAGGGATGCTGATAGCTGCTCCTCAGAGTGGGTGCACCCTTTGGCTCAGAGCAGGGGCAACAGTATCTTGATTGCACTGTTACAGTCAAGTCTAATCAACACCAAATGGTGTTTTGCCTGTAGAACGGCTTTTCTGTATTGTGATAATAATAGCCATCTCAGAAGTATTCCTGGAAAGAGCTTGTTTTTCTCCCAAATGAGAATGGGAGCAGAGAATGAAACTCATAAGAGCCAATACCCTAGTCAATACCCCTTTGCAGGGTCTGGAAGGCTTCTTTAAAGTGCTGCTTTGTCTAATTAAATACGTAAAGCAAAATATAGTCTGCTGCTCTCCAGGTTAGCACTGCATTTTCTGGGCTGTGCTCCTTCTGCCTAACTAGGAAACCTATTCTAGACTTGGGAAAAAACCCCAATAAACTTTCTTGATACAGATAAATTCCTTTCTAATAAATAAAAATACACTTTCCGACAAAGAGCTTTTATGTGAGGTGAGTGAGAGAAAACTGCATCAAAAACCAGCAACAAAGCACATCACAAGGATATAGGCAAAGGAGTCATCTACAATTAGAAGAGTCTCTTTGGAGAGGGGCCTGAAATGGCAAAAAACCTGCTGCTTTTGTGATATGTTGATTAATGATGTGCTAATAGCTGAGACATGTCTGTAATAACTAATAGGCTTAAAAAAAAAACAACTAAGCAGAGCCAGGATCCTCTTTGGGCTGAAAGGGCAGTTACACTTTGCCAGCAAGGCAGACTTTAGGATCGTACCAGCAGATCTGGGCAATCACAGCCATGGTTCGGCAAAGCCCTGGAAGGACACGCCTGACCCTACCCTTCCTCCAAAAACCTTGTGGTACGTATGGACGAGACAGAGCAAAAGAAATGTTGCTGCCTTTGGAGAAGGGGAAAGATCAAGTTGGCCAAGTCAGGCAGGAGGCCCATGTCAGAGCCAGGAGCTGAAATCGCCTCTCCTGAGGATGGTCTTTAAAGTCATTGCCAAAGGCAGGCTCCCTTCTAATCAAGAACTGACCTCCCCACGGCTCCTCGTGCAAGATCCTGGTGCTCCACAGGACCTGCCACTTGGATGCAGCTCCTAACTTTTGCCTTATTTGCTCATCTGCCCTCAGCCAGCTTTCCAAGCGGCCCATCTAGAATAAGCACCACCAGGGAAAGGCTGGGAGAGGGCTATTGCTATTGGAGACAGAGAACCAACAAACAGAAACCCCACCAAAAAATACCCACACAAAACACCAATCAACCCACACGCACCCCCTAAACTACTACCAAAAAACATGCTCCAAGGTTCTTTTGAACTCAGACTCCAGGGAAGTTTAATGCCATGGTGCAGGACTAGCGTGTACAGTGTGATCAGAGAGGTACAGCGGGGAAGAGAGGGAGAACAGGAATTAACCTTATGGCATATGGTGAGCAAAGACCCCACTGTAGGGCAGCTTAGCCCCGATTGCAGGCAGGAGGGATGAGTTACCAGAACCAGAATTTCACCTCTTTGCTCATCTCCTCCCTGTCAGGAAATCCTTGTCTTGAAGGAAGGAGCTGGTGCTACAGAAACAGAGGTGACCCTAGGAGGGGCTGCTGGGACACGCTGCATGCTGCACCAGAGACAGAGGCTGCTCCCTGGAATAACGGAGGTGAGTGAGCAGACTGAGTCAATGGTGCTGTGTTAAATGGTGGTATTTGATGCTGTGTTTGATGGTGTCAGCAGCAGATGGGGTGGCCATGCCTGAGCAAGCATCCTCCCTGCCAGCTCAGCTGTGTTCAGTAGGAGGGGTGGGCTCAGGCCCCTGGCAACGAAACAGATGCAGGTCTACACCGTGTACAAGCGAGCAGGTTTGGATATGTTGGTAACAGACCCCATTCACAGACCAATTGGCAAGAGCAAGAGGCAGAAAAGAGCAGTGTGAGAGGAACTGATTTGGAAGGGCACGTTTTCAGAGGAGCTGGTCTAGCCCACCCTGCCCCAAGACGCTCACTTTTCAGCAGTTAGTGGGGATGCAGTCCCTGCCTGGTTGCATTGGCTGAATCCCTGACCTTCTAGGTCAGTGGGAAGAGTCAGAGGCAATCAGCAGGCTTGGGAAAAAGCCCCAAATGACAGGGGAAAATAGACTTTGGGATCTTTGAACCGTTATTCCTGTTTGACTCATGGCTGTGGGTATTTTCCTCTCTGTGCAGCTGTTGGGAGAACTGGGGGTGGCTACTGGGAGATGATTGAATACATGTGACATCCCTGAGGTAAGAGCTCTGTGGTGAGGCCGTAAAATGTTAACAGCAATCCTTACAAGCAGCATTGCTGTCTTGCAGGACTGCGTCTGGGGGAATAGGGATTGGCTCTGTTATGAAATTCCATGAGTTATTTGCTCAGTGATAGCACTCATCAGCCCCAGTTTTATGTGAGCAAGGTCAAAGGGATGGCCTGTTGCCCCCAAGAAACTTACTGCTCACAAGAGAAATGAGAAATAGAAATAAAGGTGCTGTTGCAAATTTGAAACCCTGAAAGAAACAGGAGGCTTGGTCAGATGTAGGTGCTGGAGGCTACCCTAGCTGCAGTTAGGTGCCTTCTCATGTGGAGCTGGCTCTCTAAGAAGTTGTAATGAGGTGAAAAGGTGCACATCTGCTCCAGAAGCTAGGACTGAGGATGACTGCATCCTTGTCAGCCAGGTTCTCTATCAGTTGTACAAAGAAAGAGAGGTACTCAGCCCCTGCCTGCTGCCAGGCTACAGCTAAGGAAGCTGCTTGGCCCTGCTGCTTGCAGCTGCTGGCTCCTCTTTCTCCCCAACTCTGCTTCTAAGAGGGGTCAGAGTCAGGGCAACAATCAAAGAGCCAGGGAAAGCTTTTGGTGGCGATAGCTGCAGTTTCTCCTCCATCTGCAAAGCTGAGAATGGAGAAAGACCAAACAAAAGCCTGAACACCACAATGGTGATCATAATCCCCAATTCCCTTGGAGTCAGTCTCATCTCACCCCACCCTCTATTTTCTTCTCCAGCAAGAAGATGTTTCCCCAGCGTTGTTGGCACCCTTAGCAGGACAGACCCAACACGGGAGTTTGGAGGCAGAGGTAGTGTGAAGGGCTGGGCTGGGATGCTGGGTTTCTTTCAGGACAGTGAGTTCAGGTCATGGCTCTGCCAGAGGATTTTCCATGTGACCTTAAGCCTGCCTTTTAAACCACTGTCTGCCTCAATTCTCCAGCAATTAAATGGGATAGTACTTTCCTCGTTAGCTGTTTGGATTGGCTCTCTAAAGCAGAGGCTGTTCCTTCTTTTGGTTGTGTACCTCTCCTGACATGTCTCGTCCTGGTTGTAGCCAGTTCTTCCCCGTTAGGTTTCCTGTCACGGCAAGGGTCAAGAAGAGAGGATTTGCCTCTAAATTGTCCAAGTGTGAAAGCACAGCACATGTTGTACCAATCAAAGTGCAAAGTAACCCTGAACTTCACATAAAGCCATTGTCTGAGCTGGAGAGGAACACAGCAGCTTCTCCAGCATATGTCTAAATACGCTGCAGTGCAAAAACCATGAGGCTATTTCTGTTCAGAGAGGGAGGTCCCTGAAGGTTGTGTTTCAGCCCACAGCTTGAGCTGCTGGGTCCCTCTGGACTGCTGGGCTCTTGCTAGCATGAGAGCTGGCTATGGAACTCCAAACACGTGTTGCAAACTCTGCTCCTTTTTAGATCTCTGCTTTTTCAGAAGCAGGGCAAGAGCATCTGTTGTGCTCTGAGGTCATTAATGATTCCAGGATTGTCAGGAAATGGAACATACTTCAGCAGCATACAATGTGTAGGGCAAACAAATAATATACAGACATATGCAAGAGAGCAGAGCAGGGTGTAGTATTTTACAGAATACCACAGTGGAGTGGCTTCCAGCGGTTCTGCCTGAGGAAGCTGCACAGCTGTTTCAAGCTGTTTGAGCTCTTGGGGAGATGATCTGTATTTGCATGACAAAGGAAAAAACGACAGTGTTGTCTCCAATACCTCGTTCTTGGTGTGCCATGCAGGGTTGTCTTCCAGCTCCTCACTCAGATAGGGGATAGGACTGCCTCCACGGGCAGCCAAGGATCTCTGAGGCCTTATCTTGTCACTCAAACTCGCCTCTTACCTGGAGAACTTGGCATTTTGGGCTGTATCCAAAAATCTAAATGAAAGCATGCTGAAGCCAGTGGGAATCTTTCCATGAAATGCTCAAGGGTTTGCTTTGGAGTTCATCTGCTTTCTGCAAATCTGACCCAAAGCCAGTGGAATGACTCTGTTTCGGGATACTCACGCTGTCCCTTTGAGGAGTGTTTCAGCGGTTAGGAAGAGCTTCCCTCCAGACAGAAAGCAGGGCCCTACCAGGAGCATGTGGGGTCCCATGGACCTAATCACCTCTGAAGCCTTAATGAAGTGCTTTTATGGGGCAAGGCCGCTTAGTGTTGCTGTCTTGTGCTTGTGTACAAATCATGCGCTGCCGGCCAGGCAGCTGTGTGCGCTCAGAGGCAGGCTGTGACGCGTTCTGCAACTGGCCATCAACATCTGTCTCGAGGAAGCCCTTGACTTCTCTGGGACGGGCAGGATCAGGATGTGCTCCTGAATTAGTTACCGTGAGTCTGACTCAAGTGGGAGGCAAAAAGGCTTGTGATTAAAATGTTTGGATGGTTCATTTGCAGCCAAGAAAGCGAGCTTAGCTTTCCTAGGCTGGCACAGGTTTCCTCTGCTTCAACAGTACAGTTTTTGTTGTGACACTATCAAAACGTTGCATTTTCATGTACTACTTTGCCTTTTTGGTGGAGATCTTTTTATTAGCATATGACTCCAGTATGCTATATACTGTGTTCTTTTTATTGTACACTAATAGTCTGTTCTATTTTTTTACTGTTACTGCACCAAACTATTTCTACATCATGAAAAGGAGAGGTTTTATGCTATCAAAAGAAAGAATCAGCATTACTAAAGCAAACTGTACTGAGACTTCTGGGGTTTCTTTAAGCAATTCACTGATAAATTTCCATAATGCAGTTTTTATTTTATTTGCCTCATTCTATCGAGGAGCTTCTAAAAATATTGGGGTTTTCCAAAGGAAAAAGATTATACCTGCCAGCCCCCTGTGTGTGAATCATTTTTCAGAGATATGATGGATTCATGTCAGTAGTGCTAGAGCTCCTTATTTCATGATCAGTGTGGTCTGGTGATAATAAAAACCTGCCCTAATTTAACATTAGCACTTTTGTATCAGTTATTAAATGTGCCTGAATTACAACAGCACCCAGAGGCTTTAACTGACCGCGAGGTTGGATACCATGCAGACAGAGTCAGAGTCCCTGCCTAGAGTCATTGCATGAAATAGCCAAGAGAGATGTTGTGAACCCTCTCATTTTACATCTGGGGAATTTGGGAATGGAGAGAGGAATTGTTTTCCAGAGGTTGTGCAGGGAATCAGGGAGAGATTGTGAACACTGGTCCCAGGACTCACACAGCAGCAGGACCCCCAGCAGGTCTGAAACCTCTGTTTCCCCTTCTGTCTTGCTGATGGTTTCTCCAGATCTAAACCTTGTAAAGCTCCTTGTAAAGCAGCCTGCTCTGTCCTGTTGTTTAAAGCTTTGCTGTGCCATTGAGGAAACAGAAGTTTTCCTCTCTCCCTTGAAATCTGTGGTATCTTCAGCTGTAGCATCACAGGAAATCCATCAATGTGATACTTCATGAAATTGTTGTCTCAACAACTTCATCCCATCCAAAACTCTTATTTTCTGAGGGTTATCCCAAAAGTGATAGTTAATAGGTGCATCTTTTTGAAATTGCTCAGAGTTCGTGGCTTACCAGGATTGTTCCAAACTTGAGAGCAATAAAGTGCTTAAACAGATTATTATGGTGTGATGGTCCTGCTCAGGTAGGTAGGTGCATCTTTGCACCATATGTATGGCCTCTACTTCAGTTCATCCAAGGGACAGCCTGATCTCACTGCCAGCAAACATTTTTACTCCATCTGTGTGAAACTGGATGAAATGGTGAGGAGCGGCCAGTCAGATTGCAACACAAGGCTAGGGGTTGCAGTGTCTGTGGTATGCTGAAGTAGAAGCTTGAGGCCGAGGCTGCAACTCCTTCCTGCTCTGCAGGCATGCCTACAGTCCCATGTAAGAAATTAGAGGGCGCATTACTCAGTAGATGCACTGCTGGTGCTTTAGGACAGATTTACCTACAGGGTGACTGGAGACAGACTGCCCTGCAGCATGACTTGTTTGGGTTTGCAGATTTCAAAGTGTTCCAATTGCCTTTTAAACGGGTAATCTTTATTCAAGGAAACCTGCCTCAGGCTTTCCCAGTTTAAATTCCAGATTCCCATGGAGATACAGGAGTCTCAGGACATTTCAGGCTGACATTTACGCTTTGTGATGTCTTGTCTTTGTTCAGAAGTGCTAAAGCAAATGCTAAAGTCAAAGATCTTAGGAAAAGCTTCGCCTTTCATTTTGTTTACAAGATGAGCAATACAGTCCAGCCTGCAGCCTTTCATCATGCTGCAGTTAGCCAGGCTTAGCATAAACAGCCTGTTACAATAGCATGATAGAGTGCAGCTTGCCAGAGGTCTGCTTTGTTCAAGTCTCACCTACCAAATGTTTGGGCCAGGCCAGCTCCATTCTTCGTGGTTTTAGTTGTTTTGGGGTTTTGGTTTTTTTTTGCATTCTGTGAGCTTTCTAGGAAACAGAAAGGGTTCCAATTACAAGGTCGTGCAACCAAATATAGTTGTAACTCCTCCACTAACAACACTTTTGATGTGCTGTTCAAAGCAAATCCATCGAAGCAGGATACTGTTAATAAAACTCAGGAGAAACAAGAGGTCAAGTGACGTGAGTAAAGAGATGTTTCAGTCTCTTTGGAGCTCCTATCCAAAGCCAAGAAGAATTTATCCTGACAAGAACACTAGTTTTACTTGGGAGATTGCTCTTTGAACTGGAAAGAACTACTTCATGCTTATGGATTGTACAAAGACACTTACCCACATCTTCCCAGTGCTCCCAGATGTATCCAGGGGCAACTCCTGCAGTTTTTATATGCTTTTCCATCAAAAGAAATAAACCTCAAACCAGTATATTTAAACTTTTGGTGTCCTGTTGACTTGTGACAGCATTTTAGCATGTCAGTAGCAGAATCATTTATAACATGAGATGAATTGTCATTGTTTATGTTTATAACATAATGAAAACTGACACTGGTCAGCTCTTGTGGTAACATAAGCTCTCTCCTTTGGGCAGGAGGAAGATGCAGTGAATTGAAAAGAACCTCAGCTGGCAACCTTTTGGAAGAGTCTGCAGATATCTTACATGGCACCAGAGGTGAGTGTCAGTCAGTCAGGAAGTCCTAGACCTTTTTTGTTGTTTCTTAGGTTCGTACATCACTTCTGAATGGAGTCTGTCATTTAACTTGAGGAAGAGGTGCTGGCGATGCGCGAGGTTTTACAGCATGGCACATGGCCCAGGCTATTTTCACCTAAGGAACCTCTAGTTCTAAATTCTGGGGTTTGTTGTCTGTTTGCCCCAGACATTTCAGATGGAGTCATGCACATGATGTCTTCTCTGGAGGAGCTGCTGCCTGCCTGCCCTGTATATTTGATAGCGGGTAGGACTCGACCCACTGGGCTGGTTTCCCCTCTTGTGCGAGTGTTTCACCAGCTGCACCTCTGCCCTAGTTTCATACTGGTGCCAGCAAGATGCACATCTGCCTTAGCTGATGAGGAGAGCTGCACACAAGGAAATGTGTACCCAGCAATGACCTGTCCAGCTCCCTTTTAATGCAGCCCACTGTGGGAAGCTGTTTATTGATGCTGTTACACCCTTGTTTTCATCAGAACAGGAAGCCAGAGGTAAGGAAGATGACTGTGGCCGAAACTTTCATTTCACGTGCCCCCCCAGCCCTGTGGTTTGTCTCTCCACCTCTTGTCATTCAGTAGCCTTCAATTCAATAGCCTAGGGCTGCTTGTCAATGTGGGGACCACCAGTAGTCATGGAGAGATGTGATCATCTCCTGGCAAAGATGTTCTTCATGTAGCCACAAACCCAGAGCGCTCCTGTGATGCTCACTGCTCCCTGCTGCCTCCTGCATGCTCCCGGTTCCACAAATGACCTTGCTGAGGCCACGTGCAGGTTCTTCAGGCCTCCGGGAAGGTTATCCAGAAATGGGAGAACTTCAGCAGAAGAAAGCAGGCCTCACCAGAGTTGGCTTTCTCTCAAAGTCTTGTATCTAATTGAAATACCTTGGCGTGGAGCACTGTGTCAACTGCATGGGCTGCCAGCCTGGCAAAACACATACTGCGTGCAAGCTTCTGTGCACCCTGAAACCTCAGTCTCACTATTTCCATGTAACCTGAACTTCTAAATTCTTCCAAGGGAGACTGAATTGAGAGAAGCCTGTGGTGTTCTTCAGGGATAAAAAGGAGCATATCGGAAAACCTGACCTGGCCCCAGCCTGTTGAATGCCCAATGAATACTTGCTGATGGGAAGCTAGTATGTGGAATATACTTTGTGGGGACTCCTTCATTTCTTTCTATTCCTTTGGCTCTGTGCCTTTTGCTAGCAACTTCCATAGTTGTCATCCTGGCGATGTTCCTGTAGAATTCCTCCCTTCACTAACGGGACATGGTCGTCGGACTCACTGAGCACATATCTTGCCCTAGTTTGGCTGGGGACCTAACTAGTTACCATTCCCAGCCCTTCCCCAGCCCCTGCATGGATTTCTGTACCCACGGGTGCCTATGGCTTCCCTTTCCTCCAAATGACTCATGGCCTATGTGGATAGAGGCCCTTTCTTCTAGAAGGCTCCAAAAGACATTGGACATGTTGCAAAAAAGGGCAGATGTCATTTGGAAATAACTGGTTTATTGGGATAAAATGTAAAATACTGCAAAGGGGGGTTTGCCTTCCCGAGGGAACTGGCTCAATATACGTCCTTCCCACCTATCTTTGGATAGACTGACTCACCCTGTGTGGCTGCTTCTTTCTCTTCCCATCAGCTACAGGGTCGTGCGAGCCTAGCTTAGATGGGTGTTTAACTTCTAGGATGTTTGCAGGATGCTGTGTAGTCTTAATTTCTCTTTTCAAAGGAGTTTGGTGCACTCACTCAGTAAGTCACTAGGTACTGTGTTAAATGAGTGCTCAAAAATACCAAACCATGGCCTCAGGTCAGACTAGGACAATGCACAGGGAGGTAAAGAGCATTAGGAGCTTGCCCGGGCTCTTTTTAGGCTTCTGATCCCAGTGGGTAAGGATGGAAAGAAGACAGCTGCTGTGGGGGTGTATACATGGGAAATGAGCACCCAGGGACACTGGCCATCCCTAATTCCACTCTGGGGGAGGCTCCCATGCTTTGTGAAGCTCCAGACTTAAAAGTCTTCAGTTGCACTGCAAAAATGCTATTATATCTGTGAGAAGTCCTGGGAGTGCAAATATATTCACCTCTTACGGGTCTCCTTAGTGTCAAGGCAAGATAAAGTGACCCTCCTTCCCTGGTACCTCTGTGGGGTGGTGGGAGCCAGCCCAGTTGCTGAGCTCATGCATTAGTGCATTATAAGCATAGAGTAAAACATGTAAAACAGAGTGTTTTAAGCCAGGCACAGTTATCTGGGCACATACAAATACTGCTTGCAAATGTTAGTTAATGTCGTGTGTATCTGAAAGCAGAGTTAGGGTTTGAAGATCAATTCTCTACAATGCGGAGTGATAGGGGGTGAATTTTAGCAAAGATACTTTTCCCATAATGTTTCATACTTCTGTAACTGCACATCCACATCCTATTTATTTACAGCACAGCCCCCACTACAGTTATTGCATCATGAACTTGATACCTCTCCCTGGAACCCTTTTTAGGGAAAAAAGACAAGGGAGGAGAGCAAAAAGGAGGAAGTGTTGGGAGAAGTTCAGAACGCCTCGGATTCCTCTGGGGTCCCCAGCTGTGCTGTATGTTGTCCCAGCTGAGCGCCAGATATTTCCGCTCTGCACATTTATGCATTCAAGGAGAGATCAAAGTGGCTGCCTCCAGTGTGCTTGGGGCAAAGTGTGTATGTCCTGCCCCGAAGCAGCCCTGATCCCTAAGGTTACAGCCTTTTATTTTTCCCTCCTTATAGGACTGGTGCCAAACAGGTGCTCTCTGGAGCTCATTATGTCCACCTGCCCATCAGTGCATAAACTGATAAGACAAGTCTTCAGATGCTTCGTAGTCCTGGTGACTTGGATGCCACATCCTCTGTTGGACCATTTCTGGTGATGCATCACTGTTGAAGGGAAGAAGATGGTCTTATTGTATCCCATGTCCTGTTGCTACCATTCTTTACAAAGGTATGTCCTTTGGGGGCCCATGCTGGTGGGTAGCCAAACACCAGTGGTGCTGGGGCAGCCGTGGTTGGCAATTCATCCACTGGGGTAGGAAGGCTCTGTCAGATATGTAGCCCCATGGGGTAGGTTTATTCATCTAATGTTAGCTGGGCCCAGCCATTAGCTGAGTCATTTCTGCAAGCAGAAACCCTTGTCACAGTCCCCCTTTCCTTAAGCCCCTGATGAAACTCTGTGTGGGATTGTCACCATGCAGCAGAACAGGGCTGTGTGCTGCAGCACCCCTGATCAGGAATGCTGGCTCCCCGCTCTGCAAGGTGGCACGTTCTGCCCAGCCCCATGGTGGCATCACTGCAAAGCAAAGCAGAAGTGCAATCAACTGAATATCTGACAGCAATTGTCTGGTTGCCTCCTTGATGAAGCGAAGATGCAGGGGCCTGGGCTGACCTGGACTGGTCATACACATGGTTTACCTAGTTCATATATCTTTGAGTTAGGACCTGCTGCGACTGTCATTCAAACATACCCCTACTGATGTGGTATTTAATGTCCCTCAGCCTTCAGTTGGATGGATGGGGGGTTTGTGTCCTTTTTGAGGGGCCATTCTTCTGTACGCTGTGTCTTCTAATTGCTTGCTTAGATGATATGTTAGCAGCTCGGATCAAAGCCATATCTCTTACCAGCTAGTAAATTATTCAAAGCAGTATTTCACACCTTCACAATAATTGTTCACTCTATGAAGAAGATTGCTCTGAAATCAGTCCTTGCATCTGCCTTTCCCAGTGCAAAGGAGATGGGGAGATCCGCTGAAAATTGAACGTTCTGTGGAGCGTGTTGTGCAAGGGCTCTGTCCCTCGTCAGTATCAAATTGCATAAATCAATGTTGGCCAGAAGTGGTGAAATAACAGCTCACTTCCTAAAATGGAAATATCCCCATATATTGTTCCTGGCTGAGGACTGCTCTCAGGGGCAGGATCAGCAAGCAGATGGTAGTGACTGCAGCATGCCCCTTGCCACTGCTGGCCCTCATGGTGCTCGAGGGAAGACCACCACTATCTGCCATAGATCTGACAAGGAGGGGGGGACTTTGCACCATGTAAAATTGCCTTAATTTGACTGTAATTTCCTTTAACCTAAATAATATATCTTTCTTGAAAAGAAGATGCTGTTTTCTGAGATCCAGCCTCCACGGTTACTCTGTTACTGCTCATGTGACTCTGCCATTCCCTAGGGCTTAAATGTTTTGGGTGTGTTGTTAGCACAACAAATTAAAATGAGAGCTTGTAAAATCCTCTACTGGGAGCTTATTTGCACAGTTTAACTGCACAAGACTGTTCTTCAGTGATAGAGAGCAGTCACAGGTCCATCTGTGCAATGTAGTGAAAATAAATGGTAGGTGACAGTGGAGGAAACCCAAATCTACTGTTGGATTCCTTACCCTGGGAACCATCCAGTAGCCAGAGAAGCTTGTCCCTTTCTGCTTGGGATCCCAAGATTGCAGGTCTTTTTTGGTTGAATAATTTTCTCACCATTTTTAGTTCTGCTTTGGGCATCCCAACCTACCCGAAGCCTGAGGTGCTAGTCATGTTCTGCTATCACCATTTTAACCTCCTGTTTTTCCCTCTGATGGCTGTAGCAGGATTGTATCATGGATGTATTTACAGATAAAATATTTAGCCGGATAGCGTGTTTGCTTAGCAGTAGCTCTGGACACTAGTTCTTTCCAGATGTCCTTGAAGCTGGCAGAGTGTCTTGCCCACAGCTATCTATCAATCAGGCAGTGTCTGCCTTGCCAGAGCTTGTGGATGGCATTTGTCCTATGTTGCTTCCAATGTATCTGAGCATTCTTATCCATTTAAGGACTTCAGATTCAACAAGACTTGAATTGCTTGTTCTCCATATGAAGTTCTCTATAATTTAGCCATTTGACCAATGCAAGCTCTTATTTTATAGAGAATTTCACATTCATTCCCCATTACGATTTTTGCTCAGCCCCTCATCTCTCCAGAATTTTCTCTTTCCCATATATTTTCTTTCCCAAAGCTCCTTGACGGTGTCTGGGACCTGTTGCCTCAGCTTTCTGCAGCCCTTTGACAAAACTCATCTCTTCTTCATGCATCATGTGGACTTTGGCTGGTTGCTCCTGCAATCTGGCTCAACTTGGCATTTCCTATGTATGTGTCACCGCAGCTCTCAGCCCTGCTGCAGCCCACTTTGTGTCACCCACTGCTTACATCTCGTAGAATCTAACCCTCCACGTCGCTCAGTGGAGATCTTCAAGACCTTCTAAGAAGTTATTGTTCACTTATTTTAAGATCAGGGATCAGGAACAGGGATATTTGTTCCAGAAAAAACAATCAGTGGAGTCGTGCATGCAACATCTGAGCCTGATTACTGAAGTTAGTCTATGGATTAACGTGTTATGTGTCTCTAGGTGTAGATACACACACACGCATTATATAAAACTCAGTGTCCTTCAGTAGAAAAAAGGGACAAAGTCTCGCCCTGGTTCATGCAATGGACATTTGCAGCTGTATCTTCCAGCACAATGATCTAGCCAAGCTGGGCATGGAGCCTGAGGGTGGAGGAGCGAGGTTTCGTGTTGGGAGGCCTGAATTTCGGCTTCCCTTGCTCGATGGCAGACCACTTCAGCACCCTCTCAGCAGAGACTGGCTCAGATGGTGTCATACTAGGAATTTTTGCTTTAAAAACAAGCAAATTTTCTTTAAGAGATAGGAAAACTGAGAGTGAAAGCTGTAGCAGTCACTAGGATTGTGAGTTGCCCACTTTTAGCATACAGCTCACAGGTCTGAGGTCTACCCTGAAATAGCAGCTTGTGGGGAGTGTCCAGTCCTCCTGGGGAAGGATTCACAAATCAGCTTCAGTATGAAACCCTTAAAACCATGGGAATAAGTGAAACTAAGATGACACCAATGTTTTCTTTAAAACCCACAACTTTTAAGGTAACATCAGGATTTTCCTGAGGTTCTTCTGGGGTTTTCTTGGAAGGGCTGCAGCCACAGATGGAGGTGCAGCTCTTGTGTGCTTGGCAAATACTCGATAACACAAACTTCTTTTCAAAGTTCTCACCTTGGGGGTTTTTCTTACTTCCTCATTGGCCCGAAAGCTTAAGGGTTTTGGGATCAGAGGTTCCTTTCATTTAACTGAAAGGTGGCCTTGTGGCTAACGCTCTCTTGCCTGGGGTAAATACCTCTCTAGCTCATTAGCTCTGGTCTGGGATTCAGTCCATCGACTGGTTGTTTTCATTTCTGTCCTCCTTGGCACAGGAGGGAATTAGGCCATGACTAAACTTTTCTGGTTTCAGTGCCAGTACAATTGTGTGAGAGGGTCAGGGGCTGAAGAAACTGCTGAGGAATCACATCTGAAATAGGGGAGGCTTTTGCACGTCAGGCTGCGCATGAAAAAGAGCAACCTTGGGCAAAATTCAGGCAAAAGCTGTTTCTCTTCAGTGGGCCAAAACCCACCCAGGTTTTTCCAGCACTGACCAGAAGCAGCAGCAAGAGCAAAGGGCAGATGCAAGGGGTATTTGTAGCCTTTCTCCTGGCCCAGAAACCTCTGCTCTGATCCAGCAGCCCCAGCTGGAGGGTGGGAGCCCAAGAGATGCAGATGGGTGGTGGTTTAAGGACTGGTGTAGCAAGGCCAAGTGGGTTTGGGGAAATGCCTGTTACTCTTGAGCTCCCCAGGTCAGCTGGGTGTAATTTCGGAGCCTCTTGGTCAACAGGCTCTGTGAGCTGGGTCCAACGGGAACTGCTGGTCCCAGAGCTCCCGGCTGGTGCCCAGCACAGTGCAGGCTTGAGAGACTTCATCAGCTGATATTGACAGTGAAATCCTGGAGATGACAAAGCAGGTAACTCACTTCTGCATTACACAGTGACTCCAGAGATAGCTGACCAAGACACTATAAAAACACAGGACTTATCCCCACTCTTTTCAGGACATGTGGTGCCTATAGAGGCACTGGCAGTAGTCACTCTCCCTTGCAGCAATTAGCAAAGGCATTTCTCAAAGCTGTCATTGAAGCTGGTTTCTTCTTTGTGCTTCTGTTAATGAGGCTGGTTTTGGCCCTGGGTAGAATTTCATTCACTGTATGTGGTTTCCTTTGCTTTCCCAGGAGGGAGATGGGGAACTGCTGTTTAGTGGGCAGTACTGAAGCACCCTAAAACCAGTGCAGAAACCCACCTGCAGGATAAATAGACAGTCCTGCTCCAAAACCCTGCAGTCTAAGTCGATGCTTGCACCCTTGCAATGCACTTAGCCCATCTGCAAAACAAAAGAAGTAGTTAACAATGCCTTGCTATCTTTCTTCCCTGGTGATGCAGGCATGCAGGTTAGGTTAGCCCGAGAGAAGCAGAGCCATTGTCCTTCCTGTGCCCTGAGAGGGGTGCTGGCTAATGCCAAGGTATTCAGACCTAGGCCTTTCTAGGACTGAGTTCCCCTGAGCTTCTCCAGAGTCCTTCTGGAGATGGCTGGAGGAACGTGTGGTTCATGCCAGCAGCTCTTGGCATCGGCCTTGGACCTGCTGTCACCTCTCTCTGCTTTTTGTTCATGTTTTCCTACAGACCAATGGAAGGCTTGTAGAAACACTGTGCTGGGACTTCTGTGTTAAACCAGGTCACCCCTCTGCTTCTCCCAGTGGCTTCGCTCCAGCTGAGCTCAGCTCAGGCCACAGCAAATGCTGCAGAAAGAAAAGGCAGAATGGGCCGGTGAACTGGGTTTGGGGTTTGGGTTTTCTGGTGGGTTTGGGGGTTTTGTTGGTTTTTTTTTTTTTTCTTTAATGGCATTTTGTACCAGGTAAATAAACCACTTAATCAAGTCCTTAATCTCAAAAGGAAAAGAAGTGAGAAATGCAGTTGAAGCATAAAGTGCTATAAAAGCAGCTAGTACATAAGGTACTAGTGCTTTAAAGCAAGAACATGACATTGCTACGCTGCACTGGGACAATGGAGGGTGGCAGAGCACAAGGCTGGGATTTTTACACCTCTCCAAAAAGCGGAGGATAGACCAGGAGAGCAGAGCACCCTCTTTTGCCAAGAGTTCAGAGCCTGCCTGTGTGAGTGTAAGCAGAGGTGCAGGAGACACTGTGTGCTTATATCAGCCTGGACTTGGAAATCTTGCTTTTACTCTTTTCCTTCCTTTTTCAGCCCCCTCTCTGAGCACAGGAGACTGGTCTCCACCATCAGTGTGAGCAAGGATTGTGGTGTCCTCTGACAGCAGGAAGGCAAAGGGGAACACAAAAACCCCAACACATGAGCACTGTCATTATTGTCTTCACTTGGTAAGACAACATAGTAAAAGCCTTTCATTAAAGGAATCTCTAGGGATTGGTTTTCAGCCAGCATATAAATAGGAGACTTCACCTAACTTCTTCCCTCCCATTTGTGCCAGTGTTTTAGTTCTATCTGATTTGGCAGCCCATGTTCATTTTCAGAATATTAAAGAACTGAATTAAGTAAT
Organism: Strigops habroptila; assembly: GCF_004027225.2. Classification (NCBI taxonomy): domain Eukaryota; kingdom Metazoa; phylum Chordata; class Aves; order Psittaciformes; family Psittacidae; genus Strigops; species Strigops habroptila. The sequence continues at coordinate 6,638,777 of NC_044281.2, forward strand.
TGAATCTTTTCCTTTGCAGCTGAATTCCCTCACTCATTGTACCAGGACGGGGACCAGCTACTTCTTTCAGCAACAAAATTAACAGCAAACAGCAAGCTGGCTTCTCAGTGATGTGCGTGGACAGCCGGCTCACTTCCATGTTGTTCTTGTGCTTGAGGGCAATGTGCCTCAGGTTTGGAGGTCCCAGATCCCAGCAGAGGGATGTGGACAACCAGCAAGCTTCGGCACTGCTGGGGCAGTGTGTGGGGGCTGGCTGCAGGGTGCAGGTACAAGGAATAAACTCCCCAAGGCATCAGGCAAGTTGACATTTATTTAATTTTTATCTTTTTTAATGCATCACTTCTCCCCTGTAGTGTTTCCATCCCATAACAGGAACATCCTTTGTTCAAGGCCTTCTCTGTAATGGTGGGGGGGTACTCCCTGCCACATCGCTGTCCCTTCTAGTGGCATGGGGACTCCCAGCATCACACCCATGCCCACCGCTGACCTGGCAGCATACAGAGCTGACCACCTCGGCAGCCATCACCACCTCTCCAGGGTCTTTACTTTTATCCTAGTGACTTTGCCCCTGCCAAGATAACATGAGGCTCTTGTTTTTGTCATTGCTGCTGTTTGTGTAAGTGAAGATGAAGGGGCAGCTGCTGGGAGTATAGGAAAGCGGGATGATAAAAAGAGGAGTCAGGAGAGAGACTTCAGCTCTCTCACAGGATTTTGGGTCAAAACCTGGCATGTCTCAGTGAAACTTGTCAGCCCTGGCTTAGTAGGTGCCCCGTGAATGTGGAACTGAGCAGCAGCCGCATGGCTTCAAGGAGGAGGAGGATTCTAATCAGTTTTAAAGAACTTTGCAGCAATGTTGTGTTGTTCTGTTACATGTGTGATAACATGAAAGCTGGGATAAGCAAGCTCGAGTCTATCCTAGAAAGCAGAGAATGCAAACCCAGTTTTGCAGCGGTATGAAAACAGGATCTTTTGTATTGGTGGGGAGTTCTGTATGTAGGGTGGTATTTAGCCACAGTGACAGTTCCCAAGCCATGCCTTCAGAAGTGCCCCCACCATCCCTCAGCGCAGAGGAATGCTCTGTCCCAAAGCAGCCATGTCTCCCTGCCACCAGTGTGAGCTGTAGGAACCTGGGTGTTCCAAGGCGTATGGATTGCTCTGCTCTGTTCATTTAATTACTGTTTGCCCACATGCCAGCTCTCCACTTTCCTTCCTTGGGAGATACCGGAGTCAGCTGCAGTCAAGTTTCCATGCTGCAGGGATGAAGAGGCTGATCTCTCCCTGTGCGTGCTTGCAAAAAGGCTCTCGGCAGGGTGGCCTGGGCTGTGCATCTGCTGACCCCAGCAGAGGGGATGGATCCTCCAGAAAGGGTGTTTTTGTGCAAGTCTGGACTGTTTTAAAAATGAAGAAATCAAATATAATTATCTTAACTCAGTCAACTTTCAGCCTGGCCTTGATAATACATCCCATATAGAACCTTAGAGCAGCTCCGGTGCCTAACGGGGCTACAGGAAACCTGGAGAGGGGCTTTGGACAAGGGCCTGTGGGACAGGACAAGGGGAATGGCTTGAACCTGCCAGAGGGGAGATTGAGATGAGCTCTTAAGCAGAAGCTCTTCCCTGTGAGGGTGCTGAGGCGCTGGCACAGACTTTTCCCAGAGAAGCTGTGGCTGCCCCATCCCTGGCAGTGTTCAAGGCCAGGTTGGACACAGGGGCTTGGAGCAACCTGCTCTAGGGGAAGGTGTCCCTGAGTGTGGCAGGGGTTGGAACTGGATGAGCTTTAAGGTCCCTTCCAACCCAACCCATTCTTTGATCCCTGTGCACTGGGTGCTGGGGTTTACCTGCTGCTTACCCGCAGCCATGGTGGGGAAGGAACTTGAAAACCTTGCTGTCAGCCATCTGGGCACTGCTGCCCTCTCCTCAGGGTTTGGGCTTTCTCCTGCCCCTGTGAGCAGCATTGAGGCTTTCACTCCCTTTATTTCTTCTAAGCTGTTTCATAGAAAATAAATGTTTTCTTCTCTCTGGAATGCAGGGTGGGGGGGACGGACGACATTCAGGTTTTTTAGCTCAACATGAGTGCGAAAGTGAGACAGGGCCATTTCTTTCCAGTGCAGCCCAGCAGCACGTGGGTCCCTGCCAGCTTCCCGCCCCGAGTGCCTGCCAGGAATGTCGGGCACTCACGCCTGGCTTTAATTTGCTGCAGTGGTGCCTGGATGGATCTTCTGCCAAATGACAGGAAACCAGCCAAGAAACAGAGGTTCTGAGGGCACCGTTTCAGCCCAGAGTCAGCCCATGCCACTGGGAGGTGCAGGAGGGGTTTTGGATCAGCGAATGCCCTGCCTTTTCATATGGCAAAGGGCCTAGGAAATCAGAAGGGGCAAAGTTAAGGTGAAGCTTCAAGTGTTCACCCTATGAAGGTATTACTGATTAAGGCATTACTAGAAAGCACTGAGTCTCTTTAAGCCCAGCTTCGGCAGTCAGTCACTGTTTCAAGAAGGTGTTTGGCCATCCCTGTAAAACATGAGAAGCTGCACGCTGTGGTAAAGCTTTCTGCAGAAAACTGTGTAAATGAAGTAAAGGAAAAAGACACTAATTGGAGGAAATGACTATTAATTCTGCCTTGGATCAGCTGGGAGCAACCCCTGAGTTTGTGGAAAATGGCAAAGCCAAGGGCTCAGCGCGCTGGATGGGTTCTCAGCTTATTTATACCATTTCCTGAGGATTAGCCACGTTGGTAGGGCTGCAACAGACTTCCAGTGTGAGACTGTATCAAAGGACATTTAGCAGCTCGGTTAATGACGGGGATGGGATGAGCAAACTGTGAGTTAAAAAAAGACCATATGTAATTTTTGCAGATAGCTTCCTGAAAGCAGCTTGTAGCCAGGGAATGATCCTCCTGCATAGAATCAGTGCTGGCCATCTGAATTGCTCAGAGTGCAACTGAGGATGCTTTTTTCTTTTCAAAGAATAAAACCTTGGGCCTGCCCTGGAAAAGGTGCATCTCTTGTGTGTTCTGGGGATGCTGGGCAGGGGAAGGTCTTGCTGCTCGTGATTTATGGGGGTCCAAGTCCACCTGTTATTGCGTTGGTCATACCTGAGTTGCAGGGAGGTTTCCTCCTTCCTGAGCACTAATCCCTTTCCCAGCATTTGGACAGCCAAAAGCTTCCTCAGATGCCAAGAGCCTTGCAAGGACCAGGTCATTATTGGGGTCAAAACAGGCTGGGGCCTTACTACTGCCCTTCACCTCCACAAAGTCAGGCTGTAAAAGCTGTAAGGACACAGTCGGTGTTTGCATAGTGAGCCTCCAGCAGGACCTGGCCTTACAGGAACGACTCATACAATACTTACCATCTTCAACAGAGTTCCTTCTCTTGCTCCCACCCCGCCAAGGCTTTGCTCTCCCTGCTCTGTGGGAAGATACTGGTGGGGTTTCAACACTGCCTTGTGAGCCCTCGAGCCTCTCCAGAGAGTCACTCAATGTCTCTACAGATATATATATTATATACATATAAAATAATAACAACAAACTACAAATAAAAGGTCCTGAAAACGCCTTATCACTGACCAAGTCTATTGTCAAGAGGTGCTTGGGGCATGGTGGTTCCCCTCCAACCTCAGCCAGTGTTGTCCTGTGCTGCAAGGAGAATGAGGACCAGCATCACCAGGCAGTGCTCCTCGAAGGCAGGTGCTGGCTGGAACAGTGGATGGCTCTGCCTTGGAGGCAGGTGATGGTACCTCAGCAGAGGTGATGCTGTACATTCTTCAGCATCAGCAGGCAGCACTTCTACTGCTTGCTGGCTGCATGGGAGCTGGAACCTGCAGTGTTTCTGACTCCAGAGCAGGGCAGGTGCCTGGGATGGGCAGATCTTAGTCCCCAGAGCTGCTGCACTCACTGGGACTTGAACCGTTGAACTGTTTCTGCCTTCTGATTCCAAGCAAGGCTGCTAAAATTAGACAAGAAATAAAGAGCTGTAATCTACCCTGTGGGTAGGACAATGTCAGTAAGAGTTGAGTGAGTTTTTGCTCTCTGGCTTTTTAACACCAATTTATAACCCCAGATAGGAAATTAATTACTTGTCAAAGCTCTCCCAAGCCCAGGATATGTAAGCACAAAAATAAAGCAGCAGCAGAAGGGAGCTGAAAGGGCAGCAGACCCATGGGCAGAGCAGTGCAGCTGGTGTGGCAACTCGCAGTGCAAACGTCCTGCCCACAGCCCCATAATTATGGCTAATGGTATTGCTCTGCAGCTAGTTCCTAAGGGAAAAGGGCTCATCACCAAGGAAAAGAGGTTCCATGTCCCATGTAGCCATGGGCTATGCAGGAGGTTGCTTTTTTTCTCAGTGCTCACTGTCGGATAGAGGAACAAATTGTTTTAAGCTCACAGGCTGGTTTCATTCTGATGGACCTTGAAGCTTGATGTGTAAAACTGTGGCTGGCTCGCATGCCCTTCACTGTAGCCAGAGCCAGAGGGATGTGCCTTCCCTTGCACTTCATCCCGCTCTGCGCTGCGAAAAGTTTAGGAGATGCTAATGCAGCCCTTGGCATCTCCCTTGCTCCTTATTTCCAGCGAGCTGGTAAAAGGTCTGGCTCTGGTCTACAAAAGCAGCTCAGCAGACAGACAAGTCCTGGGTTTCTGTTATATATGTATTCATGCCATGTGCGGTCCCGAGGAGGGAAGCACTGCATCAGTGGAGCCCGATGTGGGACCACATGCACAGCATCAGAGATGCTCTTTCTGGTTGTTATGTCAATTTAGATGCAGTCTAATTAATCTCCATTCCCATGCTGAGTAATTTAGTGGTTTTACATGCAGCCTGGGAATACATGGGAAGAAAGGCATCAGGGCTTATCCTTGATTTTGAAGCAGAAGTGTTGCTTTAAACTCTCCTGAGCATGGGTGAGTGCAGGAGTGAACGTGATGCTCCCCTGCGTCATGGTACCTGGTACCTTTTTGCCACCAACCTGGCCCTTAGAGCAAGAGGCAGCAGCAATAACGTCAGCAAGGGACCTCTTCCGAATCTCACATGGGGATTCATGGCCACGAATAATCCTTCTGTCTTCACCAGCTCAGACAGGAGACTGGCCAAGCAGGGTCTTTAAAAGCACTTGCTTCTCCAAGCAGCAAGTTGTTTACTTGCATCCCTCGTTGTCTGAGCACGTGCTTCTGGGTTTCTTCTTTCTTTTTTTCTCTCTTTTAGCTTTTTTCTTTATTTTTTCTTTTTCTTTGTTTTTTTATTCTTTTATGCTCCTTTTTCCTTCTTTCCTTCTTTCCTTCTTTCCTTCTTTCCTTCTTTCCTTCTTTCCTTCTTTCCTTCTTTCCTTCTTTCCTTCTTTCCTTCTTTCCTTCTTTCCTTCTTTCCTTCTTTCCTTCTTTCCTTCTTTCCTTCTTTCCTTCTTTCCTTCTTTCCTTCTTTCCTTCTTTCCTTCTTTCCTTCTTTCCTTCTTTCCTTCTTTCTTCTTTTTTACTTTTTCCTTTATTCTTTTTTCTCTTCTTTGTTTTTTCTTTTTTCCCTTTTTCTTCTTTCTTCTTTATTTCTTTTTCCTATTTCTTAATTCTTAATTCTTATTTCTTATTTATTGTTTATATATGTATATTTTTCCTTTTATTCTTTTTCCTTTTTTCCTTTTCTCCCTTTTCCTTCCTGTTTTCACTTCTTACTTCTCATTTGCCTTTCTCTCCCTTTCCCTTCCCTCCGTGGTCAGGTTGGTGGCTCCCCAACAATGAGCTAATTGCGGCTCGCCGCTGGGTCCCGGATCTGTGTGGGAGGCAGTGAGGCGATGCTCAGTGCGGTGCCGGCCGCGGTTGGGGTCCAGCCTCAGCCCAGCGGGCGCAGGGCTACCCTGTGAGTCAGAGCCGGGGCAGGCAGGGAGAAGGTCCAGACTGATGGAGCTGGGAAGGGATTGCAAAGCCAGAGGGGTCTGAGCTTGGGGTCAGTCCCAGCTATTGGGTGGAGGAGAACAAGGGAAAAGCATCGCGGCACCCAGCAGAGGGGAGCGAGACTGGCTACCTCAAGGCCAGGGCGATAGGCCCTGGGGTCTGGCTCAAGCCCATCACACTGGGAGGAGGTAAAGCCTATGGGAGCATGTTGAGCTGATTGTTTTGTGTCCATAGCATATCCATCATCCTCCAGCTGCTCAGTGTCTCTAAGGTCTCCCCAGAGCCTTCTCTTCTCCAGGCTGAACAAGCCAAGCTCTCTCAGCCTGTCTCCAGAGCAGAGGTGCTCCTATGTGTGTAAAATGTAAGAGCATGTAAAATGTACATTGTACATTTTCTGTTAGATTTCTTTTTTCGTGTTTCCAACCTCCAAAATAGGGTGGTTGGGTGTCGTTTGCAGGGAATGCAATCAGTGACAAATTTGGGATTGCACTGTCTCCCTTGGGATAACCATTTCAATTCACTTGCAAGTGGCTTTCCAACATACCCACAAACTTTCAGCAACACTTCTTGTAATGTGCTCGTTTTACAAAATGCAAATATTTATCTCCTTAAGCAACCCTCTGCCTCGCCTGAAATCAGATAAAAAAGGCAAAGACAAGACCTCCTCAGCCCCTCTTCCACTAGACCATCTCTCTTCTGCATCTCTTGCTCTGCACCTGTGTGACCTGCCCCCTACCCTCACCTGTGTGCAATACAAACCTGCTCTGGTTTTATTTCAGAACACACCTAAGAAATTTATTCCCTGTAGTCCCCCAGTGTTGAGAGTTCTTTGAAGCAAAGAAATGACCAGAAGGAGGCCTGGAGGATGCTCTCTCCTTCTGTGTCCAGTCTCGCACATGTTCTGCTTCCAGGTGTTGGATCCTCAGAGCAAATAAGACTGATGTGTTTTGTGCTCTCCAATACTGAGCTGCCAGAGTCTTGTGATGGTGTTCAATGGGAAGCTTGCTGTAGGGTGCCGCTCGGGTACCACAGTGTTGTCTTTTCAGCTCTTCCAAAGTCCACTGTGGGCCGCTAGTGATGTTCCTAGGCCTTTACAGCTGGGAAATAGCAGCGACCTCCGGAGAGCGCCTGATGTCACAGGGTTTTTCAGCTTGGTTTCCAGAGCAGTGGTCTGGAGGAGCTTCAAGCTCCTGGCTGCTTTTTCCAACGGAGCTGTTGCTCGGTATTGCTGTCATTCTTTGTTTCTGGACTCTCCCTTCCCCACACTCAGCCTGTCTTGTGCAATCAGTATCCCTCTGGAGACACGTCTGTGAGAATGCAGAGATTTCCTGAGAGCGGTGCACTGGAAATTCCTGGGATTTCTGGTGCAGACAGACACGTATGGGACGGGCTGGGGAAGAGGAGGCAGCAGTTCAGGAGATGCCTTTCTGCAGAAACAAATCCTTTCTACTCTTCCTTTCTAGTCTGCACCTGCAAAAGGATTATTCAACCCATGGTATAGCAGAACTGCGAGTAGACGCAAGCATTTGCCTCCCTTGGGGAAGAGCTGGGCTTACCACTCGCAAGCACAGGCTGCCAAAGAAAACGTGCAAAGGGGGTGTTCTCCTCCTCATCTTTACGTGACCACCAGCATTAGATGGGCTCACGATGGAACACAGCTGTAGGGACGATGCACGGGACTGCCCAGAGTACAGCCTGCTCTTTTGCAAATGAGTTTGGCTCCGGACTCAAACAAAAATGCCTTTTTATGCCCCAAAAATGAAATAAATAAAAAATAAAATACATAACAATGGAGGCAGCATTCAGCAGCTGCCTGTTACAGAGGCAGAAGGAGAGGGGTGGAAACGAGGTGGTGTTTTCAGTGCATCGCTTCCTAACCGAGTGATGCTCAAATGCCTGTGGCCAAAACTGAGATCTCAAAGTGGGGGCTTTAAATGGAGGAGGGGGTCAAATGGATAAGGAATGCTTTAGGGGGATTAAAAAAGCTATTGAATGGCATCTAACTGGGGAGGGGGGACACTTTCTGGGGTGTTAAATGCAGATGTGCAGGTGATTGATGGTAGCTGATTCCTGAAGCCATAGGGTTGCTGCAAGCCCAGCGTGGGAAGGGTTGCCATCTGTTTCCCTATGCTCACAGCCCTTCCTAAGGCAGCTGGGGCTGCCTGTGCTGGAGGCAGAAAAATGGGATAGATTCATACAGCGTTGGTCAGAATGGGGAAAAAAGTACTAAAAGTGAGAGATAACCATTAAGTCAGGCCCTTTAATCTGGGCTTAACCCCATCCCCAAGTGCACGCAGGCACAAGGCCTGACTTCCTCGCTCGCCTCCCGCTTTCAGGATTAAGCTGGCTTTAATACCAAGCACTTCAGAGCTCGTTCAGCTCTTCCAAATGGCAGATATTTTTCTAGTACTAACAAAGCTTTTGCACTTGGCTGCTAAAGCTGGCTAATGCACCCTGTCCTGCTGGGAAGTGGGTGAAAAGGGGAGTCTATTTTGAGAAATAGTCCCCCTAGGGAGGAGACTTATAATTCTCCTTGCTGGGAGAATTAGCACATGTTTCCTAAGATTATGGGCAATATGCAGATATCACCTAATGCAGCTCTGAAAGCTCTGAGGTTCCCAAGCTGCACTTGGTTTGTGTTACACCCCTGCGTAATGAGTTGCTGCTGTTCTCAGACACCTTGTGGGCTTGTCCACTCAGTTTTTCAGGGTACCATTTGAATTATTAGGTTCCCTGTTGGACAGCTTGCTGCTTTTAGTCCCAGATTGAAATCTGCAACCTCCTCTGCATGTGCAGGCTTTTAGGGATGAAGACAAGGGTGTAGCTTCTAGGCTGCTCTGGAAGCCTAGAAGCTTCCAGAAGCTTCCAGAAGCTTCCCCATGTTGGAAGCATGCCTTCTCCCACGGCTTCTTCCAACATGGGGGAGAAATAGCATGAAATAAACTATCTAAGCTCAGTAGGGAGCCAGTCTGGGACCACCTGCATCCATTGCTGTGGTGGCACAAAGGACGGCGCAGAGCTGTGGTGCTTTTGCCCATGGCCTGCATCCCAAGGAACAGGGCTGGGGGATGGAGAAGGAATGGAGAAAACAAAGGAATCTGAGGATGCAGCCGGGGTTGGTGGGGATTTTGAGTCATTCTTTTGGAAATGGCTCCAGGATCTGGCAGCTTTTTGCTGTGTGTCAAACTGTCCCATCCAACATCCACCCCTGCAGAATTCCAAGTGCTGCAAGCCCTGGAGTCCAGGCAGCTGGATGCTTCCCCTGGCGAGCCGTGCAGGGACCCAGCACCCAGGGCAGGAGCGGGCCGTCGAGCTCACTGCCTTTCCCAAGGTCATTACTTGTTTCTATCAGCCTTACAGAAGTGAACAGGGGCAAAATGCAGCGCCATGAGGGCAGCAGAGCTGTGGGTTAATGGGAAGTGTCAGGCTCGCTGCGTTTAATCCTCCTGCTGCAAAACTCTTTTAAACCATTGATCATCTTTTACTTAGAAAACAGTTCTTGCCACAGAAATTGCCAAATTTCCGGGGAAAAAAGTGTGAGCAGTGAGTGAGCATGTGTAACTTTCCCTTCCAAATGGCACTTGGTTAAGTTTTTAGTTGCTAGACAGTAAGTGGTAATGCTGTCATCTGAGATCTACATGCTCTGCAGTTAAACCTTCAGTAAATACAAGGATGCTCTAAGGGCTGGGGTAGAGAAGCAGCAGCAAGCAGAGGAGCCTCAAGCACATATGCCATAGAAGAGTGGCTGCAGCACTCCGGTTCCTCCCAAGGCAGGCTGTGGCATGCCCTCTGCGGTGTTCCAGTCAATCTAATGCAGCGCTCATTGTTTTTCATTAACCCTCAGCACAACCTCCCCACCTGCAGCATCAATAACTGCTGCAAAGTTGGACAAGTATCTCAGAACTAACAAACTACTGCTTTCAGCCCTAGCAACTTCTTTTCAGTTCACTGATCACGCTCTCGCAGTTCCCATTTATTAGCTCTGTGTATTAATTGTATACACACCTAAAACAGTTCTACATTTTAAAAGAGTGACAGCTTATTTGGCCTTTGCCCAGTGGGATATCCTAAAATTGACACACTCACATCTGAGATGAGATTCCCAGCAGCACCCCGGGTGCTTTCATCCCAGGTTTGGAAGCTATATTTTTATGCTTTAGGCTGTGGCTAATGCTTTGGGCTTTCCCGATCCCACACCCGACTTCCAAGCCTCAGAAAATTCTCTGCTGATTTCCAGTGTACTGAAGGACCCCAACCCAGCCTGGCAACCTCTTTCTGCAACAAGTAGCTTTCCCTCCACAGTAGCAGTACACCTCTTTGCCCTCTCTTGTGTACTCTTTCCCTCCCCGGAACTACTCCCCGTGGGATTCACATAAAATCCTATGTGAAAGCACATTATGCATTACCTTCCACCCAGGTGTGGCTTTGCAGACCTCTAAGTAGTGCCCTATTTGTACAGGTGCCAGGCATTAACACTATGCAAAATCTTAGAATGGTTTGGGTTTGAAGGGACCTTAAAGCTCATCCAGTCCCAACCCCTGCCAGGGGAAGGGACACCTTCCACTAGAGCAGGTTGCTCCAAGCCCCTGTGTCCAACCTGGCCTTGAACACTGCCAGGGATGGGGCAGCCACAGCTTCTCTGGGCACCCTGTGCCAGCGCCTCAGCACCCTCACAGGGAAGAGCTTCTGCCTTAGATCCAACCTGAACTTCCCCTGTTTCAGTTTGAACCCATCACCCCTTGTCCTATCACTCCAGTCCCTGATGAACAGTCCCTCTCCAGCACCCTTGTAGCCCCCTTCAGACACTGGAAGCTGCTCTGAGGTCTCCACGCAGCTTCTCTTCTCCAGGCTGAACAGCCCCGGTGTTCTCAGCCTGTCTCCATACAGGAGGTGCTCCAGCCCCTGATCATCCTCGTGGCCTCCTCTGGACTTGCTCCAACAGCTCCATGTCCCTCTTATCTTGAGGACACCAGAACTGCACACAGTGCTGCAAGTGAGGTCTCACGAGAGCACAGCGAAAGCCCGGCCTATGTGGAAATCTTCCATCATCCGGCCAGGGTCTATCTTTATAATATCAGATTTTACTAGAGGCATACGGTGAGGTCATCACAGCTGGCTGCACTTCTGTTTCGGCCCGGTCGCTATAGCAGCAAAGGTCGAAACAAAACATATAGTTCACCAAAGCAAAGTTTCCTGGCCGATGGTGCTCATTTTTCTTTATGAGCTGACTTTGGAAGACAGTGGAGCAGCAGCTCATGGAAACTCGACTGTTTCTCTCTTCCCTGCCTGCTCCTCTGTCCCCGCAATGGGAGATAAAGGTTAAACATCTGGTTCAGATCTGCTTCTCTTTGACTGAAATAAAGACCCGCTGCTGCTGTCTCATAAATCACTGTGCAGCTGGAGCCCAGGCTCGGCTCTTTGCTGGGGCTCTTCACCCTGCCACGTCCAATTCAGCCCTGGATTTGCTGTTGCAAAAGACTGTGCTTCAGCAAGACGCCTGCTGCCATTTTGTGAGCGGTCCCCGCTGCTGGGACAGGGCAAGGACTGGAGAGTTATCGTGGGGTTAACATGGCAGCAGGATTAAAGCCATCGGGGATGCTGGTCTTGGTGGCGCGTGTGTCAGCAGTGGAGCAGTCGCATCAGCTTGTGGGAATGGTGGTTGCTGGTGGTAAGCTCCCTGCCCCAAAGAGCCTATGGGAGCACAGGGGCTCTGACACGTGGGCAGAAAGCAAATGAGCACCTACAAAGCGTAGCATCTTCCAAATGTCCTTATCTCAGCTTATCAGCTCCTTGTTACTCAGAGGTTTAATGACTTTAAGGTTTGGAGATGTATTATTTCCATCTCACGAGCAAGAGGCTGAAGCACGAAGGGATGAAGGGTAAGGTAATGGCCACACAGAAGACCTGTGGCTAAGGAAGCGTCCACATGTATGTCTCAGTTATCTAAAGATCCTTTTCTCCGGAATTAGCTGCTTCAAGTTTATTTGCGTCTCTGCTGAAGCACTTGGATACAACCCTCATTTCCAGGAATGCCTGGCCTGGACGACATCCTTTTCCTTAAACGCTTGACCTTGCAACATCAGCAGTTGTGGTGTAGGGCATTGCTTTGGTGTGGCACCTCTGGAAAACCCGCTTTAACTGAGAACAGCTCAGCAGGTACATGAGTACATCCATATCCTTTCAGACTGGCTCCTTTTACTGGTGTAATAAATTTAATACTGGCTAATAAAATGTGTCAGAGCCACTTTGCCTCTCCTTGTAAAGGTTGCCCAAGAAGGTTATGATTAAATGCAAACCTACAGCATGAAGAGAACCTAATCAAGCATTAAATGCTGGTATTATCCTAAATGTAAGGGTCTGGCTGCAATGCTGAACTCTGCTACATGTCCTACTCTAAATTTTTATGACACCATCTGTATCATAAAAGGTTCTGTCTCTGCTCTGGTGTTGGAGCCTGTAGTTTTCACCAGCGGCCTCGTGCCTCGCTGGCATCCAAGGGCAGCAAGTTCATCCAAAACACTCCGGGTTTCTGTTAAAGCAAATGAGATTTGAGACTCGGTATTGCAAAAACCATGTAGTAGTTTGTCCCAGAGACTGTCCACTGTGACCCTTGAGGGCAATTACAGAATTGCCTTAAATCTCTGGAGTTTCCTGGGAACAGGTTAGACAAACCTTTGCGGGGCTGATGTAGGTCGGGTTGACCCTGCCTTGGAGAACTGCATAAAGTCCAAGCAAGTCTTGGATTTAATGCTTTGTCCTCAAGGCCTAACGCTAATCCTGTCCCATCAGCAGAGCCACCAGCCCTTATTTTACCAATGACCCTTCTTATGGAGTGTTTCACAGTAAGGTTGCCCAGAGGAAGCTACAAAGCCTGCATTCACACCTCCACTTGGGAGTGGGTCCTGATTACCTAAATGCAAGCTCCTGCTGCAAGTGAAGGCACTCAACAGCACCTATGTGGGGCTGGAAGACATGTTAAAGGTTAAGGAGGCCCCACACGCACTGTGTAACTGATGCCCGAGGGTTTCTGAAATGGCATATCACACCTAGATGTAGGCAACCATAACCAACCTGTAATGTCCATATCAATGGTCAGATCTTCCTGGCATCACTGCGGGATGCCTCAGGCCATGAGTTCCACAGGTGAGTTACGCTAAAATGTGGCCAAGCCTACCCCAAAGCTACATGTCAGTCTGGTTTGTGTTGGAACGACTTTAAAGCTCATCCAGTTCCAACCTCACCTTCCACTAGAGCAGGTTGCTCCAAGCCCCTGTGTCCAACCTGGCATTTCTCGTGGGATGCTGCAAAGAAACAGTTTCTCGAGGGGATGCAAACTGTCCAGAGCCAATTTACCTGCATTAAAAAACGCATTACGGGTGCAGCCCCCTTCCCTAAGATTGGGGGGGGGGGGGGATCGGAGCCTGGGGCTCTGCCGGCCCGGGCGGAGCTATTGTGGCCGCGGTGCGGTCCCGCGGCCACGCTGGCAGATGCGCTCCAGCTGCAGATCATTCCCATGTGCACGGCGCGGCCGCTGGCCCCGGGCCCGGCATGCAACGTGCTGCCTTAAAAGGCGCTGGAGAGGCGGCTGCAGCGTCCCGCAGCCCCGGGAGGGGAGCGGAGGGGCCGGGATGTGCCTTCGCGTCGCTGGAGCGTGGTCCATTGGCAGCAGCTTTCCCGGTAAACAGGCACTGGGGACGCCGCTCCCGTGCTCGGAGGGAGGGGGGCTGGAGGAGAGGATGCTTCACGGGTTGCTTTAACCTACCTGCAGATCTTATACCCCGTGAAAGCAATGGAAGGGGGTCTTGGGCATCCCCTGCACACAGTGAAATGCAGGGCAGGCTGCTCTGTCCTCCGGAGCAGCCGTAGCTGCGTGCAGCCATTGCAAGAGCCAGTTACAGTAAGACATAAATGAAAGTTACTTATTCCCCTCCTGTTTAATGAAGCCTTTTTGTGATGTGCTCAGAGGTGGTGCCAAATAAACAGTGCAGCTTCCCAAGTGGACCTGAGGTATCCAGACAGCTTAATCTGTCTTGTAAATGGTGTTATTAATGGCTTTAAGCTGACAGAAATTTCACAACCAAGACATCTCGGTTTCCACCTCTCTCCAAGCTGGGCAACTCCACATTACCAGCAGCCCTCAGTGATATCCCCCTGAGTACCCATACTACATCTATCCTCCCTTTAAGGGCCAGTGCGATTTCCCTCTATAAAATGCTTTCCAGGCCCTGGAAGATGCTTCCACTGGTGCTCACCAGGGCTTTTACACAGACAAACCCACGAGTTTCTCAAAACCTCCATTAGACTTTATTCAAAAGTTCTTGTACAGACTCCTGACACAGATTCCACAATAAAAATAAACACCCCCCCCAGCCACTGCCCCCCCTCCCCAATTGCTTTGCTTTGTGTTTTATAAAACATACACATCAGAAGGGTGCCAAGGGCATCCCACACCACAATTGAAAAGTTAACTGAGGTCTTGGTCCCAGCAGTGCATTTGCATTTGGAAACCTTGCTGCCTTTTCCTTGCTGGTTCGGTTGGCCATGGCTGTTACAAATGCTTACAGGAGATCCAGCCTGGAATGTAATCCAGCAAAAGGAGAAGAAAAAACAAACCAAAACCCAAGGAAGAATGAAAAATGGAACAACTTGTTTATCAGAATCAGCTTCTCTCTTACACGAGGGCTTCCCTGTAGCGTTACGCTCCATTATGAGAACAGTAAAAGCAAGCGTGTAACAGTGGCAGTGAAATCGTTATAATGGGTTTTTCCTTTTTGTCTCATTTTTATGGTGCCTGAGAGAGGCCGACTGCCGGTATCGAGGAGAAAGGGGAATTCAGAGACACGTTGAGAGACAAGAACCATCTGCAATTAGGTAAATATTTGGTAATGTTGAAGCTATACAATATAACCTGGACACATGTAGCACTCAGTCCACAAACAGTTTAGCACCATATTGATAGGTCATGAAGCAAAACGCTTTCTTCAAGGTTTGCTTGGAAGTAAAAGCATGAAATAGCACAGTGCAAGGTAGTCTATACCCTTAGCTTCTAGAGGGGTAGGGTGGGAACGGCCGATGCTTCTGGCTGTCTCAGAGGTATGTGTTGACAGGTCGCTGGCTCTATGTTCCTATCGTCGTCACCACACCAGGGCTGATGTTACCTGGAAAGGTTTGATGGAGAAAGAGAAAATAAATGAGGTTATTCTGTGCATGAGAAGATGCAGGATATTGAGGGAAGGGAAAGGAGTTTATTACCAGGACTTGCTATGGAGTCTAGAGCACCACAAGCAAGCTGACTACAGCCATGGACTGGGCTGGAAATCACAGCATCACAGACTGGTTTGTGCTGGAACGGACCTTAAAGCTCATCCAGTTCCAATCCCCTGCCACGGGCAGGGACACCTTCCACTAGAGCAGAGACGTGGCCGACCCCTCCCCAGCTGCATGTTTGCTGCTTACCAGGGACACAGAACTTTTCACATTCTTTCTGCGTGTTGAATCTGTTGTCGTTGCCGCCGCAGCCGCCGTACCAGAACCGGGCACAGCTCTTGGTCGCGGGGTCATAGTACCACTTGAGCACAAAGTTCCTGCAGGTCCCCTCGTCTTTCTGCAGCCGACAGATGTCCATGGCTGTGGGTAAGAACAGGGGCAAGAGAAGTCAGCAGTGAACCACAGCCTGGTGAACCACAGCCTCTCTGCAAGTATCCGCATGGCAGAGCAATGCCCTCAAGCAGAGCTGGCATGCAAGCTCAGAAAGGGCAACCACAGCACAGACTCTGCACATCTCCTGTGACTAAATCCCATCTCTCTATTTGCAGAAAGAGAAAGGCCTTTCTTTTGAGGTCATGAGCTGTGTTGCTGTCATGCATCCATGGAATGATGCTGAGATGAAGGAAGGGTGCTGCATATCCCCTGGATTTGCAGGAAATGAGTTGGCAGGTCTTGGACCTGAGAAAGGACTGGCTGGGCTGCAAGGGAAAAAGTATTGCCACCATCATTTTCCCATTAAAAATACTGGCTTCCTCTGAGAAATCTCTGCTACTGCATGCAGCTGCCAGCATCCTGCATCTCTTGCTGGTGATCAGGGAACAAATAACCAAGTCCTGGATGTGTTACAATGAAATTGCCAAAGAAATTTTAAAAAATAAAGTAAAAAAAAAAAACTGACATTAACCATTAATTTCCCACCGAGTCACAGACACGGCATCCCCTGCACACAAGGAGGCAGGAGCAGCTCGTTCCACTTCTGCTCAGCATGGCACGAAACCCATCAGCCATCACGGTTTGTCCTGCTAAAGCCTTGTTACCGGAGCCTGAGTCAGGCAGAGCCCCCACATTTGTATCATGCTCATTTCTGCTTCAAGCTGCTGTGCCCAGGCCTGGCCAGGGGTGAAAATCGTACGGCACGAGTCAAACCAGTAATTCAGTAAAGCAGAACCAGCAACTGAAGGCAAAATGTGGAGTTCCTCTCACTGGAGGGTATTTGCAGCTTGAGCCCCTTTTTTAATTCATTAAAATAAATTCCTTTACCACCTTCTTTTCTAGATCACTGCATACAGAGCACACCAGCAGTGACTGCAGGGGAGAGTCACGTCTTGAAGTTATCTCAATAATCTTGTCTTAGGATCATGCCTTTTGTAAACCAGGTGCCAGAAACCAAGGTAATGAAAGGACTTATCTGAAATGGTGGTGAAGGGCTCCCTTGTAACCCACACAGGGCACCCAGAAACAGCTCTTTGGTGACAGCAAAGGTGCCTGAACCAGCTGTGACCCTCGGACTGCTCATGTGAAGGCAGGATTTTGTGAGATAATAACTTTATATTCACCTTTCTGTGATTCTGCCTGTCCCAGGCAACAATCAAAAGCAATCAGGCAGTAACTGCAGGGGGCTGAGAGATCTCACTAGGTCTCTGTGCTACTAGAAACAGAGCCCCAGAATACCCACAAATGAATATAGAGAAGAATATATAGATACAGGGTGAATATATGGAAAGGTTTGTTTGCCAGCAAGTTTCTCTGGGGCCTGATGAAAGCAAAGGCTTGCTAAACCCTTCTAAAGTTTCCACAGGAAACAGGCACAGAAGATTATCCCTGAAATCCCAGCTAGAAAGCAGGTCTGGCAATGGGCCCTGGGCAATAAGAAAGTGCTGGTGGCAGGCTTACTTTAAAGGAAATTGTGGCTGATCATGGAAGCTGCCCAGAGCCCAGGATCGCTGCAGCAAGGCAGAGTGCTCCCAAGATGGACATGGAGATGCCCAGATGGTGTCATAGACCTTGCACCCCAGCCACACGTGTGCTTCTGGGTAGATCCGGCCAAACATCCAAACCCCTTCTGCCCACTCATTTTAATTGTATTTTTCCCTCTTCTCCTCCCTGCTGTGACTGAACAGATGCTGCTACAACACCACTGTGGTCCTTTGACTCTTTAGACAGGAGGAGCTGGGAATACATCTTTTCTGAGAGAGGATACCTGATTGAAGGGATGCTCCTGCCCATCGTCCTGTTCTAAACGCAGCTTTTTGAAGCAGGATTTCTTTTTTATATTTCTGTTTTCAAATTTGGAATTTGAAATCATAGACTCTGAAAATGGACTTGCATTGTAACCTTCAGTTTGCCTGCTCAAGTGGCTGGTGCCACCCTCCAGTTTCAGAGCACCAGCAAGCACCATCCAGTAACTCCTCTGGCTGAACCACTGGATGGCATTTGAACTAACACCTCCTGCAAAAAACCAAAATAACCAAGCCCAAAGCACAATAGATGAAATAGAAGCTTATCCAAAGAAATGTCAAAGAATGGATGGAGAGAACGAACTTGGGAGTTAAAACCCTGGCTTATAGTGGCTGTCCCCACCTTTTGAACCTGACAGAGACAGCCACAGTGTAAAAACACATTTTAACTCATCCCATGGAGAAAAAGTGCCTGGAGTCCTCAGTTGCACTAACAGTTAATTTTATCATGCTAAAGAAAATATATAGAGATATATCTGTTATATATATGTAAAAATTCAATGATGAAAGGTTTTCACAGCATTTAAAAGGCTTCAAATGGGAGGTGGATCTGGTGGCTTTTGCAGAAAACAAAAAGAGAAAGAAGTGGTAAATAGAGCAGGGCAGGCAGAGACACGAGCATCCCTCCAGGGCCCCTCACTTGCTTTTCTTGACTATCTGCCCAGGGCAGAATGGTGCCAAGTTCATGAAATTTCACTTAAGTCTGAACAACTGTTGCTGGAAACATCATCGAGGCATGTGACAACGATCAGGAAGGGCTGGTCTATGGGATGGGGCTAGCAGAAACACGTGCCCTCTGGAGAAAACCACATCAGGGAGGCTTCCCTGCTCTGTGAGGATAAAACCCAGCTGAAGCTGTGGGTTTCTGCACAAGCCATACACTACTTCCAATGGATCTTTGTCCATGGTGTCTATTTGCATCCCAGAAGCACCTCGCAATCTCCTTTTGCAAGCAGCCGCCACCTCAGGCATCTATCTCCATGGCCGCTGGTGGCCTTCTCCCTGTCGTTTGCCTGCATGTTTCTGCAGGGGCACCCACAGCTGGACTCAGGATGCACTGCTGCCAGTGACAGAAGCTCCCTGGTCTAATCTAAGGAGCCTAAAATACACCTGAGAAAATCAAATGAGAGGGAGGGGTCCTTCCTATGCGTTTTTAAGCCCTGTCATGTCCCTGCGAGGATTAAAGCTCTGCCATTAGGTACCAGCGCTTGCTTCACTCCTACATTTCCCTCCCATCTCTGCAAAGGACCCTGGAAAACCAATAGGAGGAGAGGCTGCTCTGGTAGCAAGGCTTTGCTAGGGTCAAGTTCCCATCCCAACCCCTTGCTGAACCAACACAGGTGATTTCAAATCTCTACTTCCACACCAGGTCCTGAAGAGGTTTGCAAACACAACCCCTTGTTCGCAGAACCTCCTTGAGGAGATCATTGCCATTTCCCTGTGGGCTCCTCCCTCAACTTTGATTTTCATCTTTTGGTGCAAAGAAGAACATCTGCACACGAGACCCAGGAACCAGGGAGTGATTTTACGTCCAGTGTTTTGGTTACATGTAGTGAAACATGTGCAATTCTTTGACGTCTCAACAGACTGCAGATGGTGGCACTCGGTGGTCATGGAACAATGACAGAAACTGCTGTGGTGCTGAGCCATGCTCCAGCTCAGCCACCTCCCGCTTCTCATGAAATCTCAATCTTTCACAAAACACCAATTTTGCTGCAGTTTGCACTCAGGTTGTGCAAACCCAGCGTGTCCTGGTGTGACAACACGCATGCAATGGGACTTCATCATGCAAAGCAGATGGCAGGGCATGGTCGTGTCAAGGAGCAAATGCAAACCAAGTCTATACTACTGGTGATCTTGTACTGGACAAGAGTGGATACATGCTATGAAATGGTCAAGGTGAAATAATGGATTTGCTTTGGTTTGTGATAATTGAGGGGTTTGGGTGTTACCTGATGATAATCTTTTCTCAAGAGGTGGCTGCTGCATGGTTTTCTCAGCTGCTGCTGGAGGAAAAAGTGCATGGGTTTGGATTTTAAAGGTGTTTTTTCTTCGATCCAAACATTATTTGACAATATGATCAAATACAAAAGGATTAACCCCCATGTGGTACTTACATGGTTTTAAGCATTTGCTAATGCACTCAGCTTCGGCCTCAAATCTATTTGCATTACCACCACAGCCACCATACCAACCCTGGCTGCAGATCTTGTTTTTGTAGTCAAAGAACCACACAATCTGATAGTCCTTGCACTGCATGCCCATGTCAAAGTCCAGCAAGCAAGGGTCTGGCCAATCTGCATGTCAAAAGGTGCAAAGGGTAAGTGACTCTGAAAGGGTTAAAAGCTGAAAAAGCAAAGAGATTGAAAAGAAAAAAGCCTGGTACAGGACTGGTGGCATTTCCTTGCTGTGATTCCTCTTGCTGAATGCAAACCTTCCCTAGCCTCTTGCTTGCGTCTCCCCACTCTTGACTTCCTCATGCATCCAAGCCCCAAGGCCATGGACCAAGGTGGTGGGAGCCCCTTACTCCCTGCTGGTGCACACGGGATCAGACCCTCACACAACTCCTCCCATTTATTTTTAAAGCTATTTGTCTTGGCAGTAACTCTGAATCCTCAAGTGTGTTTAGTTTATCTCTCAAGGCAAAGCCGCACCTGGGACGCTTTCAGGCTTGATGAGGATTTAAACATAAATTCCTTTCCTGCCCAGAAATTGTAATTTAGGTCCAAATTCCAGAGTTTTTATTAGCAGAGATAGGCCACCCATACGAGCAGCTGCTTTGCCTATATAAGGAGGGCAGATTTTGGGACTTCCTCCAAGGTCCGTCAGAATATTTACACACGAGTCTCTCCCGTTGCACAGAGGAATAGAGAAGACTCAGCTGAACAACCCATCCCCAAACCCCTGCCCTGTTCAATGTCTTTAGCCTGTTGAAAAGCTTCGGATTAGCATTCCCTGGGAATGTTTCCCTCAGATTGACGTGTGCCATAAATCCTCAGGCAGAGACTTTCGCTGCAAGTGGGTCAACAGGAGAAGCTGAGATGGAGAGGTCTGCATCAAAGCGCAGACTGAGCACAGAGCGCATCCATTTTCCTTCAGGCAGCCCTAACCATACCTTGTCTCCAAAGGGCTGGCACACAAGGGGTTAAACAAAGCCACGGGAATGCATGTCACCTGGTGGGGACAAGCCAGGTGAAGGCTTCTGAGGGGATATCAGTGTCAGGGAGAGGGACCAAACCAATGGGAACACATGAGAAGGGTGGGATGATGAGACATGCAGCAAGGCAGAAATGAGATGGTCCCTGCTGAGCACAAGCCCTCAAACCCTCCGCTGCAGCAAGCTCCAGTGGTAGCATCAGTCAGGCATGAGGTCCATGCTCATCCCTTTCAGCAGGAGCAGCCATACCCCAAACAGCAGCTTTGCAGCTCTTGCTGGGTGAATGCATTGAGCAGCACCATCTCCCTCAGCTCTCACATCACCTCAGGAAAAAAATGAGCCACAGTGCAAGCAAAATGCTTAAAGAAAAACGTAAGAATGATGATTCAGGGATGAGGTTTGGATGCCAGATCCATAGCTGGTGTCTGCAACAAGGCTGTGCTGTTTCATGAAGGCTGAGAGCCCTTCCAGAGCCTTGGAGGAAGGGTTGCAGTCTGGCACTTATGGTACAATAAGTGTAATGCTAATGTAACAATGTCAATACAAGCAATGAGATGACATATTAACAGGTACAGTGATTATGGGTTGTTAACATAGGTTAACAGGATTAACAACATAGTGGGAACTGACGTCTTGCTCATTTAGCAGTTTCCTAGATAGTGACACTATCTTACCGCTTAGTAAGATGGTGATTTCTCTTACCACTAGTGGCAGAGAAACAGGGGATGGGCAGAGGGGTGAAACTGGAGGGTTTACCTACCAGTTAGCCAGATTTATGTGGAAGTTTGACACTAGCTCCCCTGCGATCCCTGGCTATGGTCAAACCCTTGTTCAGAGCTCTGTGTTACACCAAGGAGTCAAGACCTATTCTTCACCCCAAGTAGGGAGAGAGGGAGCAAGTATGAGGTGATATTCTGCATCCACACATGCTGGGGAGGCCATGGAGCACAGCTTGCCCCCAGAAAGTAGCCAGTGGTTGGGCCCTGGCTCATCTCCTATCCCTGTGATGGAAAGAGGACCCAGTTTGAGACCCCATGAAGCTCACAGCAGCTTCAAGGGACTCTGGATCAAGCATGGGGCAGAGACCCAAATACAGGGCTCAGACCTGCATGGCCAAGGATGTCATCTAGGTCATGATCTGTTGGCTCTGGGTTCAGGAGCAGGTAAGGGGAAGACGGGTGCAAGTGGCCAGGCTCTCAGTGGGGGTCCTGGCAGGGCCCCCCCCCAGCCCAGCCCTCCCACCATTGCCCATACTCACGACTCTCAGGCCCTTCCAGTGGCTCTGTGTTGAGCATCATGTTGGCCACGGACACCTTGGGCTGCGCTGGGGTCTCTGGGGGGAAGAAGCAAGTGGGTCAGCGAAGGGGAAGGGGAGATGCAGCAATGCCCTCAGCACAGCCATAACCAAACCCACTGGCCCCAGCTCTAGCACAGGGGATACACACACAGTCTGCAGGAGTCAGGTCTGGATGTGTTCACCCCAGCACATACAGTTCAGAGATGTTTATTAGAGGCAGTTGGCTTGGTGTCCCCAGCCAGCAGCTCTGCTGTGCAGTTGGGCTCATCCTCAGGGGTGACTGCAAAGAAGCATCCTCAGGGCCTCACACGACTGCTCTGGATGGCCCCCACTCACTCCACAGCATGCAACTGTGGAGGAGCTTTGAAGGAGTTGGACATGGCCTGTCTGTAGCTAGTTTAGCTTTGCTCCTCTGGCCTTAGAGATGGCAGAAAACAATGGCATCTTCCAGGGCAGCAAACACTCCATGACAGATCTTCTCTTGTTCCCCTGCAGCCCTCAAGGACTGTCCATGCGTTGCATGCCCCTCAGACTCCTCCCATCATGGCCTCACATCCCTCTAGGAGCTACGTTGTTGAGGATTGTCACTTGTGATGGAAAGGAGAACATGGTTCATATTGCATCACGTTCTGCACAACTGCAGCCTATTGTATCCCTGCTCAGGGAACCCTGCGGCTTATTTTCCATGGGGCTGGAGGGCGGGAGGGAGCTGCAGCCATAGGAAGGGTTGGATTTGCTTTTTTCTGGTGACAGTATGGGTGCGGGTTGGAGGGAGAGGGAAGGCAGTTCTACCCAGTGTCTAGGTCACAGCTGGTAGGCAAATACAGTGTCACCACTGCCTACCTCATTTGTTCTTGTTCTACGTTTACTCTATGGGAATGTATCTTCCCTGGGCATTGAGAGCTCCAGCTCAGCACATGAAAATGTTACTTCTACACACTGATGTCTTTTCTCAACATTTTTGTGGGCATGTTTATTGCTCTTGAAGGTAAGAGGCTTCAGACCTGGTCCAAACCCACTGAAGCTAATGGAAAGGCTCTTCATGGGCACTGAAACTGGCTCTGAGATGCCAGCACTGGCAGGCCCAGTGCAAACTTCTCCACAGCACCAAGCCAAGTCACCTCTGTGCCAAGCCAGAGTAAAAAAAACCACCCCCAAGCAACTTGGCTGTGTCTTACACAGCGACTTTTGGCCATGCCAAAGTGTTTGGTGAGATTTACATGTGATCTGGACACATGGAGCTTGAATCCCCAAAGGACTAGACCCTCCGTTTAATCTCTTCTTTGTCTTTTTGGGTTGGTTTTTTTTATAATACAGTAGGCGAAGCAGATGGGTGTCTATGGAAATGGTGATCGGAAAAGAAGATTTCTTGCTTATTTTGCAATCAGGCTGCACTGAACTTGGTTTGTGTTAACCCACTTTGACTCTTAGTATTAATTACAGCAGTGCCACCCAGACCCCACTAAGACCCATTTTGCAGAGCCTCCTGCACACATCATAAGACAAACCCTGCTCAGGGACCGGCTTTAATTCTCCCACAATCTGTCTTGGTTTAACACCACTGAAGTGTCAACTTGCATGTTGTAAAGAAGCACACTTGGTGCATTTCATAACCAGCTCCTGCTGCTGGTCTGGGGGATCCAAGACCTGCAGTGACACAACTGAGCACTGCCAGGGCTGGGGCTGTTGGTCCCAACCAATTCCCTGTCACGTGGGGATTTTTTTCCCCCATTTTTTGTGTCCATTTAATGAACACATGGATGTTTGTGTGTTTTCCTCTACAGGTACTCACTTGTGCTGAACGTCCCTGTGTACGTCACTTTGGGTTGGGATTTCTGGTAGCCAGTAATGACGACAAGGTATTTCTGTCCACTCCTGAGTCCGCGGATGATATGCTCAGTGCCCGTCAGGTTTTGACTCTGCACAAGAGAGTGGTCATGCGCAGAGGTGATGGAGATCTCAAACATGTGGGCACCATGTGGCTCGGGGCTGGCCCAGCGCAGCCTGGCACTGTTCTCAGTGACATCTGTGATTTGGATCTCGTGGCTCTTTGCTGCAAAGCAAGATCAGAAGAAACATTAAGCAAGGACTTGAAGAGGAAAGATCTCAAGGAAGAAGTGTCTCAGTGCTGCGAGATCTCCTTCCCAGTCCACAGCAAATAAATGTGTCTACGGGCAGTTGTGGCATATGCAAACCAGGTTCTGATTTCTCTGTCTCAGATGTCCAACCCAGAAAAGCTGACTGCTTTTATTTATTGCTTTTCATTTATTATTTACATAGGGACATGCATTCATTGACTGGTTAAGTGTCCCTCTGCTATGCCACATGTTCTTTGTTACTCATTCAGCCAGCGCAGATCTGCCTGCACCCCCTTGCAAATACACACGGGAAAACCCCTTTACATGAACTGTGCTCACATGAAAAAGTTTTAGCATTCCCAAATAGGTCTCCACACTGTTTCAGTGGTGAGCTAATTGAACTATTCATATCAGCTGGCAGAGAATTCACACAGTGCCGTTGTATGAACCACCATAAACAGCAAGATTTAGCCAAGGGGGTAATGCTACAAGGAAAATATAGAAAGCAAATAGGATATACTGGACAGAGAAGTGTCTGTCACTGCACTACTGAGCTGAGCAGCAGATGATGGATTGTTGGAAAGGTTCCAACCCCCTGCCACAGGCAGGGACACCTTCCCATGACCAGGTTGCTCAAGGCTCTGTCCAACCTGGCCTTGAAGACTGCCAGATGTACATGTCCTGCTTGTGTTTTGCTCAGAAGCAGAATGTCTCCCACCTGCTTTTGCACAAAATCCTCAACACAAGCTGACGAAGTCTCAACCTCCCCCAAGTGCAGATTTCCAGGTTTGTACCTAACGCCTGAAACCTCGCCTCTCAGTGGCATTTCCCATAGGAATAATCCCCTCAGAAGCAAGAGAAGCCACAACCCACCATGGTACAGACCAGCGAGAGACACGGCGTGTGTGGGGAGAGCCTTTCACGTACCTTGTCTTCTCCTGCCTCCTGACACGGCACCTGTGGAGTTGGCAGTGGCGCGGCCGGCGGCTTTGGCATGGGCGGTGGTGCTTGCCTGGACCACCGTGGTGGTGGCATTCACCTGGACTACGGTGCTGGCGGTGGTCAGGTCAGTGGCTCTGCTCTGAGCTGTGGTGCTGGCAGTGGTGGTTCTGGTGCGGGTGTTGGTGCTTGCAACAGGCTTGATGCTCGCACTGACTGTGGTGCTGCTGGCACTGGGGGTCCGGCCCATGGTCGCATTGGGTGCCACGTACCTGTGAAAGCATAAGCAGCTGCTATGGCTTTTTTCCCCTCCCTGTTTAAGCAGAATTTTGGAACTGGAGAGGATTTGACACAGAAACCATTAGCAAGAATACACCCACCATCCCCTTACCCCCGAGGTCAACAGCCTTGCCAGCTTCAGATATGCCCACAGCCAAGTAATGAAAAGTGCCTATCACTTGGGGCACAAGTCTGCCTATACATCAACTTGACACACATAAGAGTGAATTCAGTAGACAGATCTGTAGCATGTCTGATTTCCAGGGGCTTGACCTTCTAAAGCCAGGACAGCTCTGTGCCAGCAATGAATGAATGCCAGTGACATAAGCTTTTACTTCTGTTTAGAAACTATGTTATGATGGATCCTGTGTATCAGGTAGCCCAGGGCAGCCCAGCCTCTGAAAATAGCTCATTGAGTGGAAAATCCCAAAATAATAGTAATTTCTGGAATTCCTGACCTGCAAGATGACAGTAGCATATACCTCCTTTATATCCTCCACACATATACAAATATGGAATTTAACTCAAACTTGAAATGACACGTGTACTTGTCTACCTTTCTCTAGTAGATATATCTGTTGCTCTTTTGACACAACACTAAAGGAACTAGTAAAATGCTGATAATCCTGATTGTTAGCACTGAAGTTGCTTTTTCTTCCTGTTTCCAAACATGGAGTGGGAAGTGAAGGCTTCTCCCCCACACAGGAGTTAGCAAAGCTCATTCTCTTGCAGACAAACCACTGCTTACACTGCTTTCTGCCCAGTGTGCCCGGGGCTCTGGCTCTTGGCTTGCTGGTCATTCTGGAGCCACTCACACTGTTTCCTTAGCTCTGGAGACAGGTAGAAAGCAAAGTCGCCTAGAGACAGAGAGAGGATGTCATTAAACACTGATGTTGAGCATGGTGGTTACTTACCTACCAAACCACATTACATCTATTTCTCCATTTATTTATTTTTAAATGGAACAACTCTTCTCTTCTTGCTTGCTCTGATAACAGCTATGGAATATGTTTAGTGCAGCTACTGCAGCATCCTGGCCTGGGAGAACTGTTAATCTGATTTACAAACACGAGAGCAGTAACTATAAGATACCAGAGGGTGTATGTATGTCACATGTGAACAGCTTGCTTATAATCAGGCACTTCCAGCTACACACTTAACATTAGAATTTTCCAGGACCCCTGTAAGCGGTAAATGGAAAAAGCAAACTGAAAAAACCTAAACATTTATTTCCATGCTTGCTTCTTATTTAGTGCAAGACATTCCTGAATCAGTGGGTTATTGCCCCAGTTGACTGATTTTCAGGGCTCTTTTGATAAGACTAGCTTTCTTAATAAAGGCCCAACTCTTGTCCTTGCTGGCCAGGTCTATAGAGGATCTCTAGCAGTTGGCGGTAGGTAGAGATCCAGCCCGGGGTTTCTAGCTAAGACAAGATGCAAATTTTCAAGGCACAATCCCAAACACAGCAGCATTATTTATCCCTGAGCAAAGAATCCTGCTCATGTGGTCCTTCAGTCTGCATAGAGCAACTCCAGATCTCAGCCTGAGCCATCCAGATGTCTCCTAGACATGACACTTATGCTGAAGCTGGGAAGAAAGACTTGCTGGGTGTTCAGGGAGTGCAGGGGGAGTGCTGGCAGGCTGCAGAGGACCAAGAGCCCCAGCAGGACCAGACCTCATAGGACATGTTGCAGGTGTGACTCGCGAGCCAGGCAGGATTAGGTCAAATCCCACAGGTGAGCCCGTGGTGAGCCAAACAAGACAGAACTGCACATGCTACTGAGTGGACCGACAGACCACATAAGATGGGCTAGGAAGTGGACAGTGAACAAAACCCAGACATGCTCAACTAAGCAGACCTATGAGCAGCAACAAACAGTACAGAATATATAAAAAGAGACTTAACTTCAGTGGGACTCACTGCCCAAAGAGGTGGTCAGGCTAGAGCCTACCCATCCATGCAGATAGACCAAACCTGGCAGATTAACCCCTCTGAAGTCACATGTTGCCCCTTCTATAATACTTTGGCTGCAGGATGTGATACTTACTTCTGATAAAAGACGGCAGCAGTCTCCCAAAGCGTAGTAAGGGCTCTTCATGAAGCTCTCCTGGTTTATCGACCAATTTGAAGAACACATCATTTGGCTCACTAGCTAGGCTATAGATGTTCTTGACATCCACTTTCCTGCCAATGCCCAAGACAACAAAGAAGTACCCTTTGCATTTTGCACCAGTAACAACCTTCTGCAGGTACTCAAGTTCTTGTTTATTCACTTTTCCGGTCATCATCAGAACTATGACTTTTATATCCCGAGGGTTTGGTGCACTTTCAAAAATATGAGCCATTGTGTGTTCAATCGCACTTCCTATAGCCCTCGTGCCATGGAGCTGGGTCATTTGGTTGTGCAGGTAATTAATGATCTTCTCTTTGGACCCATAATCAGTTAGCGAAAACTCAGTTTTTACTGGTGGGAAGCTTGAGTTGGTTTCATATTCATAAGGAGCTTGCTGGAGAACTGCCACTCTTGCATGGTGCTGAGATACTTTTGGCTCAGAGCTGATTTCCAAGTTACTTACGAGGTGAGAAATGTACTTCTTCATCTCACTGAACTGCAGAGGGGTGGTGGATTCTGAGCTATCCATGATGAAGGCTATGTCAGTGTCTACATCTGTTGGAGCTGCCCTTCTGTCTCTGAATACAGGTCTCTGACTACCAAAACCACAGGTGGGATCAGGGTCACATACATCTAGGGAAGAAATATAGTAGGTTTAACCTGGAGGAACTGAAGATAACCCTCTCTCATCATTGTAAAAATCTCGTGTCATATGAAATACTATCAAGCCGTGAACATTCACTGGTCCATTACTTGATACCAAAGTCATTTCATCTCAAAACACGCTTAAGTATGCGTTTACTATTTCTACATGCTCCTTTGTCCAAAGGGATCCCTGCAGTACTCTGTCATAAATGGCAGAAGGCCATATTTTATAGCGTTTAGCTATTGCTATTTGGGCTGTAAAACTGGGAACCAGCCAAAAAAGGGAGCTTCTCTTTACAAAGAGGAGAAAGCCCAGCAAGCCTCATTCACAATGTCAATGCTTCCTGCTCAGCCTAAGAACATGAATCCCTTGTCTCCAGCAGCGAAAGAGCTGACTCCCAACTGGGCTTCCCTTCGGCACCACTGACAACAGACTGCTGCGTGACCAGAAGGATTTGGCACTGTCTAGAAGAGAAATTGGATGCTTTACCCAGACAAATGTGACAAGTCAAGAGCCTCTGGATAGTTTCATTCAGCTGACTGCCGCTGGTTGGAAGAACAATTGCATGTCCAACCGCTGTGTTGTTGATCTGGTTAGATGCAAACAGAAAAACATGGTGTTAGTAATGCTGCCCACTGTTATTTTCAGCTCAGATCAGGGGAAGGCAATCCACAGCTCTAAGAGATTCTCTACTCAGCACGCTTCTTTTGGTGGATCCCCTTTGGAGGGATGTAGTGTCCCAACACCAGTTAGTGAAACTAGTTTAGAGACATAAACTCCAAGAAAAGGGTCAAGCACTTGAACCAGTGCTCAGCATGCTCATCTGGGTTTTCTTTGTTGTTTTAAATCTCTTTTTCCCTCTGACAGCAAAGCTAATATACTTGCCACCCTCTGCCTTTCTGTCAGACCTTTGTCCTATAGCAACTGTCTTTTCTTCTGTTCCATACCACACCTGGCTTGCTGGAGCCATGATCTGGGAAACAAATGACGCATCATAACCTCACTAGCCTTTCACAGCAGCATGTGCTGTGGTTTGAATTTCTCTCCTAATAGACTTAGAACCATAGAGCAGTTTGTGTTGGAAGGGACCTTAAAGCTCATCCAGTTCCAACCCCTGCCACGGGCAGGGACACCTTCCACTAGAGCAGGTTGCTCCAAGCCCCTGTGTCCAACCTGGCCTTGAACACTGCCAGGGATGGGGCAGCCACAGCTTCTCTGGGCACCCTGTGCCAGCACCTCAGCACCCTCACAGGGAACAACTTCTTGCTGTTGCTGAACTTCTTTGTTCAGCTACACACTCTCAGTGCAAAGCACTTGAAAAGACTACAGAATCCACCCACCGCCTGTAGGAGCAAACACTGTCAATGTCCCCAGCAAACCAGACTGAGCCCATAAGCCAAAAATGAAAGAAAGGGTGAATGACCCCCAACCTCCAGAGCTCTGGCGAGAACCGGGTCCTGTCTGCTGGTTAGGAACACTGGCATGACTCCAGCATCGTAGAGTTTGAGCACAGCATCGTTGAGCTGCGGGGAGGCTCTTGTGTCCCCGTTGCTGAAAAAGACAGCCACCTTCCTCATGAGAAAGCCGCTTCGGGCACGCTTGAAGGTATTCCTGGCCACAAAGGACATGGCAGTCTCCAGGCTGCGTGGCTTCGTGGTCAGGGTAGCCTGGAAGTTTTGGATCTGCTGGAGGAGGCTTGATTTCTTCCTGGCATCAGCAAAGCGGATCTCCGTGGTGACCTCATTGTTATAGGTGACCAGAGCCACCCGGGCACCCCGAGGACAGTTGCTTTCAGCGATGGTTAGGTTGTTGACCACTCTGAGCACGGTTTGCTTCATCCTGTTGAAAACTTCCCTCACAACACCCGAGGAGGTGTCAATAGCAAAGGCCAGCTCAGTTGGGAAGACAGGGCACTCCTTGGGACCTGCCAGAAATGTGTGTTGGGAATAAACAGTGCCCCACATAGTTGTCAGGGTGCAAGGACCATGTCCTTGGCAGGGGTAAATCATTCATACCACACACGTGGAGAGAGCAACAATTACGGCACGCAGTCACACTGGGGTTGAAAGGGCTGAAGATGACTTACCATAGCAGCAAGCTGTGGAAAAGTAAAGAAAGGAGTTTGGTCAGTGCCATCTGCGTAACGTGATGGGCACATGAGGGTAAAGACAGGGATTTAGCAAAGCGCTGATGTACTCACGGCATTTGTCTTTGATGTTCCGCACAAGTGCACATTGCTTTAGAAAATAAAATGAGAGAAAAAGGGGAAAAAAAGAGACATGTGACACAGCCAACAGAAGAGTATTTCAAAACAAGAAGGAAGTTATGCCACACTTACATCTCTGGATTCTCCTTTATCGCCCTTAAGTCCCTGTTTAAAAGAAATAAAGAGAAATTGAGTACAACGTGTATTTCCAGGGTGCCCCCTGTACCCAGCTGGAATAATCAGTTAATTGTGGGTCATGGAGAAGCTAAGGGAAAACCTGCTCGTTTTCAGCTGTTTCCTCACATGGGGAAACATGTGAGGAGTAAACCTAGTTGACATCAAACCTAAATGGGACTTTTACAATGCTCTAGGTTCATGTGCAAAGCAAGCAAGTCACTTTGGCCTTTCTAGGGTGCTCTGTGCCAGTCACAGACCATATCCTGTGTGGGGTGATAAATGATAAAAGAGTGAGAACTTCCTAGAAGGAGTATGAAGTGGCATATTGCCATGGGGAAATCCTAGTGCCTGATAAGAGCCTGTCTACTGGCTTTTGCCTTTTGCTGTGCATTGCAGTTTGAGGATGAGTGAATGTTTATCCATTATAAACAGCTAGTTAGGAATTTATAGAGACACATCCATGACAAATTAAAGAGGAATTTTCCCAACTTAAAATCAGAAGGAGATGGCAATGGGCATGTTTTTCAACCCCTGACACCAAGAGGGACCACCATGTTTCTCAGAGAAGCCATCGAGACCCTCTCAAGGGGGGAAGCCAGAGGCTCCATCAGCAATGCAATGAACACTTACAGATGGTCCAGGGTATCCAACCTCTCCTTTCTGACCAGGTGTCCCAGGTTCTCCTGAATTTCCCTAGAAAGAGAGAGCAGAGAAGTCCCAGGAGCATGTGTCAACACTTGGAAAAGATGTATACATCTTCCAGGCTGTCCATGCACCAGGGAGAAATTATACCACGGTCCAACTTACTCTGCGGCCTCTGTTTCCTTTAGGGCCGGGGCCTCCAGCAACGCCACGGTCACCAGGTCCACCCTGGTCAGGGAAAAACACAAATGGTAGCTCTAAATCTGCACAGGACCACAGGTAACTGCTACATCACTTGGAGAATGAATGCACAGCTCATGGGCTGCACCGTACCTTGGGCCCCGGGTAGCCGATGAAGCCGCGTTCTCCCTGAAACAACAGAAAGGATTATTTGAATATGGTTTAGCAAATTAAGTGGGTTCTGCAGGGAGATGTGTAACAACTACAGGGAGATCTGTACCAACTGCAGGGATTAAGTGATGGAGGAGAAAGAGAGTGA
The DNA here is from genome assembly GCF_004027225.2 of Strigops habroptila. Classification (NCBI taxonomy): domain Eukaryota; kingdom Metazoa; phylum Chordata; class Aves; order Psittaciformes; family Psittacidae; genus Strigops; species Strigops habroptila. The sequence continues at coordinate 6,670,189 of NC_044281.2, forward strand.
GATTGCAAATTCAATTTGCAATTTTGTTCCGCATGATTTATACAAAGAAAACAGCTACTCCTTCCAAGGTCTGGCTGCTCATCTGAGGCTAATTTAAACTGTAGAGGAGCTGTCAGAGATGCTGGAGCATTGTTTTCAAAGAAGTCTCACAGATGTTCACGGGGGTCTTTGGCCAAAAGGTGCAAAAACATTGTGCTTCCTCCTTGGAGAAGCTGATTTACATAGGCAAAACTAAGACAAAGGCAAAGGGGAAAGGTTGTAAGAGTTTCGCCTGACTGCAGACATGGGCTACTTCCTTGTCCATGGTAACTCATGTTGGTAGATGGGCATGCTGAGCATACACCTACCTTTCTGCCTTTAGGACCTGGGCCACCAATTCCATCTCGTCCATCATCACCCTAAAATTGGAAAACCAAAGCCATTAATATGCATTGAATGAGAATCACTTAAACCTCACAGATCCAGCACCATCAATACCCAATCAGAACCCATTTATGCCACAGACTCTGAGAAGTGCTTCTACAGATGAAATTATTGCAAGAAAAAATAGCACAAAAAGGTGGTGCCAAAACTACAAATCTGAATTAAAACCTGTTAGTATACACATATGATGTGTAAAACCCAGGTAGAAGTCAGCAATGAGGAGAAGGTTAGGAGGTCAGTCAGTACTAGGAGTGTACTCATAGCTTGTCCTCCCTTGCTCTACACACACCATTTTCTCCTCAGTTGGCTCCTCATTATACAAAGTAATGAGAATCAGGCCCCGTGAAAGCCCTAACTTCTTCCAGACGTCCTTTTATAGGTTACTTTGGACTACCACATGGGATCAGCTCAGGGTGTCTACCCATGCCCTCAAGCAATGATCCAGGACAAGGTAAGCACCCCTGGACAGCCTCTGCCCTGCACCCTGGTCTCAGAGATGTGAAAAGTCACTTTTCAAATGAATACAATTCACCTCCTTGAAGAGACTGCTGTTACAAACTCTGCTCATGCCAGCTGAGGACATAAAGCTAATTTCTCTCTCTCATATTGTACTATGGAGGATGCAAAGTCCGTAGGGGAGCTAAACCCTCTGCTGGAAAGGGCTGTGGCCCATTTGCCACAGGAGAGGGTTCAGCCCAGCATCCTTAAACATGTGAGTGCATGGCCACACTTACCATCTCTCCTCGTGGGCCTTGCTGTCCATTTGCCCCTTTGGGACCAGGGTTTCCAGGCTCACCCTGAAAACAGGAGCATCTGTTAAAGCATGTGCTGAAACTCCAGGCAACTCCAAGACTTTCCCACCCCATCAGCGCTGGTTTCCAGCAGTAATGCTACAAAACACTTGCTCTTTAGTGGGACCTTTAGAGATTGCAGGGAAGCTGAGCAATGGGACATCAGAGACCAGCCACCTCCCACCACAGGATGGTGTTTGCTTTTCATAAACACTGCAAAAAGAAAAGCTCCCAAGCTCTGGAGATTTTGCTAGTGTAAATGGACAGTGGAGCTGCCCGGGAAACGAACCAGTGTGTGCGAGTCTGGAGACGTAAAACATAAACCACATGGTTTACCTATGGAGGGTCTGGAGAGATCCAGCACCACCACCTTCCCATGCGGGCATCAGCTGAGAATTTGCCCTAGAAAATTACTTGGGAATCTCAGTTACTCAATTACTTTTCCCACTCTGCTCAATGAAACAGGAGCCTAAGGAAACAACCAGAGCAGAGACCCTGCTCTACTCCGCACTGTGCAAGCCAGTGAAAATGAGCTAATTCTGCTCCAAGAGGTTCATCTGAAGTATTTTTTTTAAGGTCACTCCTATCCAGAAGCTTTTCACCACTGTTTCAGTTGCTGATACCCACTGCTCGTGAAGACGTACCTTTAGTCCCAGGGGACCGATCCTGCCCCGCTCTCCTGGGGTTCCTGGTGGTCCACCACCGGCCTGGAATGGAGACAGGGAAAGGCATGTTGGCAACATGTCAAGAAAACTGGGTGCCAGAAACTAGGGTATTGGGTGATCACGGAAGTCATGTGTTAACTACAAGGGCAGGTGCCTCTCAAAGCCCCTTAGGAAATTCAGAAGTCTAACGGACAGGAAGAGCTGAAAGACCAGGTCAGCTCAACGCAAGTGTCAGCAGCAACTTATATTGTTCCCAGAGACCCCCCCCTCAGAAAAGTGCAAACAGAAGGGGCAAAGTCCTGCTCAGGATGGGGAAACGCAAGATGTGTCTGGCTTTACGGCCACAAGTCTTGCTGGGGTGTGCATGGGGGTGCCCCAGCAAGCATGTGAGATGGTGGTGCTCTGGCGTCAGAGATGCCCTGCAAGTCACTTCGGGCTTTAATTAAGATCACAAACCATAATGGGCCAAACGCTGAAGTCCTGACCCCTTTGTGCTTGCTTTCAACTCTTCTGTAACTCTTGATCAAGAGCTTTTTAGTGTAAGTTGAGAGGAGAATCATACTGGAAGAGTGTGTTATAAGATAGTTAAACAGAGTTGGAACCCTAAAGGGTGGGAAAGGAAAGACACATTGGCTGCATCTTATTAGCTCAGTGAGATGTTCTTGGTAAGTATAGCTGGGTCAACGGCTGAGAAGCAGCAAAACGGTTTACCCTGGGTCCAGGAACACCCTGTTCTCCTCTGATGCCTGGTGTGCCAAGCTGGCCAGGCGGACCCTGTGTGGGGAGAAAAGAGACTGTGTCACACACATGGGCAGAAACACATCGGTGCTACCCCAGGTCGCAAGGGAAAGCAAACGCTGCAGCAACCCGAGAGATGGCTGTCAAACATGTCCACTTTGGGTGGTACGAATGGGATGGCTTGATGTCCCAGGCAGGACAGCCAGGCCACAGCACACCCAAAAATACCCAAATCCCAACAGTCCTCACTACTGAGACTCTTTGAGGAAGAGGCTGTGATGAAATAACGCAACAGCATCTGACGTAAAACATTTACTTTGCTGTAAGCTCACTGACCTGTGGCCCTCTCATGCCTTGTTCTCCAGCTGGCCCCGCTTGACCGGGCAAGCCCTTGGTACCCTTGAAGTGCAAAACAGGACAATGCAGGTTAGCATGGGGGAATGTGGTCAACACCATGGGGAGGGACAGGAGATCTCAGGGCATTTATAGCTGCATAAAGAGCAGAGAAGAACAGTTGTCTGGGTTTTTTGTCAGAATATGGCTATAGCAGAGAATAAGCACAGAACTAGTGGGTTAATTCACCTTCTGCAATCAACAGGCATCAATCTCCTTTATGCTTTGGCCCCATTACGCTACTGCAGCAGCAAGCTGAGACAAAGCATCTGGCCAGGAAATGCTGCAGAGGACGGACAGCCCCAGGCACATGGATGGCTGGTTTTGCACTGAATCCAGAAAGGAGCATACAGGGAGATGAGCCTAAGGAAGAGGAGGAAAGATGGGAGGAGAGAGGAGACAGAGAGGAGGAAGCAAAGCCTGTATGTCTCTTCTGTTGTCATGTCTTCGGATGCTGTGGCTGCCTGGCCGGTTGCATGGCAGGAGCCCCATGTGTTGTTCCCATCACCACTAACCTTCACTCCTATCGGTCCCCTTCGTCCTGCCATACCCTGCAGACAAAGAAACAATAAGACTTGTTACTCAAGTATATAAGTGCGCATTTCTCTATTGCTTTTAGATCCACGTACTGCCACTTCTCTTCATCCAGTATTACATTTGAATACTTTAAACTACTGGGGAGAGAGGGAGAGAGAAATCCATGCGGCCGGCTCTCTTATATCAAACTTTGGCATGTTTTCTCCTTCCTTGCATCTCCCAGCTCTTCACCAACTCACATAGGTAAGTTGCTCCCTCACACCTGCATGCCAGATGCCTATGCCAGAGTAAGTAAGATGTAGCTTCACTGGTCTGAGCACTGAGTTACTTGCATGGGGATAAACTGAAGATTAGACCTTTAAAGTCTATACAGCAAGCCTGGAAACAACCAGGCATTTTCCTTTTGCATTTTCTTGCAGGTTTTTATTTGTTCGGGGTTTTTATTTGTTCAGGGGTTTTTTTAGGTTGAAATCCTGATGGTTGTGAAACAAAATACATGGGAAAGCAGGAGGGAAAATGTTATTGTCAGTCTAAGCTAGGCCCCTTCTAAGTGTGGGTCTGGCAGCTCACCTTCCTTCCGACTTCACCGTCTTGGCCATCTAGCCCCACCGGTCCTGGCTCTCCCTAAGGGAAAAGCAAAACTTAAGTGAGAGCCCGGAGATGAGCAGGCACTGGGAAAACAGGTTCAGTTCTCACACAACTGGTCCTTTCATGCTCTCACACAAGTTACTCAACATTCCCACATCAGTGGAAATCCTTCTAACAACTCATGAAGACTTTACATCCAGTTGCTGAGCTAGTGCAAGCCAACATTCCCGTTCTTTGGTAAATGCCTCCTGACATTTAAGATGAATTTTTATCATGAGCTGGTATGAAAACAATGGCTTTTGAAAGTTTTCCAAGTGTGTGAAGCTTTTCTTCCAAAGGTTCCAGGTGAATCAGGACTGGTATCAGATCTGCTATCATCTGAACAGTTCTGTGCTTTTGTGTAGGATCCACAAGAACATATGAAGTCAATTTCTAGGAACAAAGTTGTTTTCAGTCACAATATCCCCAAAGGCACTGTATAAAAATAATAATGACAACTTTTCACACAAAACATCTTCTAAGCTCATGTCTTCCCAAAGAAAGCTTTGGTTGCAAAACAACCTTTTCTTGTGGAAAAGTGTTCCTTGTGACAAGGCCCGCTGGGTTTAAGAACCCTGCACCTTTTTGGTAACATCCTTTCTTCTTACTTTCTCTGTCCCATCCTATTGTAAAAACCGAAAACCAACAAAAGACGACAAAGAAACTTTACCATTGGTCCAATTTCACCCTTTTGGCCTCTGGATCCCCGTTGAGTATTATCAGCTCCTGAATCTCCCTGAAAGCAACAGAGCAATGAGAAACATCTGTGTAAGTGGGACATGGAAATCAGGTATCAAACTGCTCTGCCATGGCTCAGACCCAACATTGCTTTTCTTTTCTTTTTTGACTGAATTAGATAAAATATTATTGTGTTTTCAGACACAGCTTTTCAACTGAGAAATAATCATACTGAAGAGGAGGATGAAGGGGGGTTATAATATAATGAAACAGTGATTGACAGGTTGGCATCAAGAGGCATGTGTTACCCACATGTCACCTCTGAGTCCTTGCTCTGTCACTGGACCTGTCACTGTCCAGTGGCATTTAACAAGCCTGAGTGCATGCTTGCTGATGAGCCCAGGACTGGTGGAAAGCGGGTGGAAAACCAAGGAGATACCTCAGCAATATTTATTTACCGGGTCTCCACGGAGCCCACGGTCACCTCGTTCTCCTCGTTCGCCTTTAACTCCCTTATCACCCTGCGAGAGGAGACAGAGAGTTAGGAAAAAGCAGCCCTTGCCTGCTTTCAGTACCTCTGCTGCCGCACACCTCAGCCCCGAGGACAGCATGATGGCTTTCCATCCTCCCCTGGCCCAAATCCTCTTTTTCACCATCATGTAGCCCCATCATAAACGTGATAAGAGCCTACCCTCCTTCCAGAGTATCCCTTCTCTCCAGAGGAGCCAGGCAAACCCTTGTCTCCCTGGTAAAGAAAAATACTTCAGAATGTTTGCGGCTTTCAAGGCGTTTCTCAGATGCTTCACCAAAGCATCTCATTACAAAGAAAAAAGCAATTAAAATTACTAACCTCTTCTCCATCAATGCCATCCAGACCCATTTCTCCCAGTTCACCCTGCGGAAGAGATGCGAGGAGCAAATGCTCACCATGGGAAAAGGGAACGGGAAGGAGGACAGCGGTGTGTCCATATGCTCACGCTCACTGCCGTGGCATGAGGAAATAGCTCCATACCTTCTCTCCTGGGAATCCCCGAGAACCCTGAAGAGATCAGAACAGGGAGTTACTCCACTTTTGCCCAGTTCACCACTGTGGGGAGCACTGGGGAGGGGGACTGGGCTTGGGGGCAGACCCAGAGCCAGGACCGGGGCACAAGAGCAAGGCTTGCTGCACCAGGGTTTGACTGTCCCTTATTTCTCTAATGTCTTCTTCAGCTGCCTCCTCAACACTCATGCCAAGATAAAATACATGCATCATGGGGTTTAGCCAGCTGATCCAATAGAACAGCTTACTCCTTAGCCACAGTTCTTTCTCCACTGACTTTCTTTTCTCCCTGCCCCTATTTCTATATGAATCCAGATCCAGTCATGGTGCCTTTGTCCAAGGCTGAGCAGCTTTTTGAAGAGTATCTCAGCTGCAACTAATGGGCTTGGTTCATGCACTCTGCGCCCTGCCAGAGGATCCTGTGCTAAGAGAAATGGTAGGAAACATCCCCTTAACATCACTAAATATTTCCCATAAATATTATAGATTTCACTACCTTTTCTGGCTTGTGGCTGCTGCCCTGAACCATTTGCTCAAGGTTCCTCTTTAAAGCAGCAGCAATGGCTCACTTTTCTCCCCCCTCCCCAACAGTAGATTTCCATCCACACGCCATCCCACCCCTGGGCCAAGACACACCATTTCCTGGTGTTAAGAACAAATCCATCTCTTCTCATATCTTTCCTCTAAAGCCAGACTGCACAAAATAGATCAGCCTTGTTTGCAGGCTGAGTCTTGGTCACCAGGCTGCCCTTCTGTTCTTCGTAGCAATGCTAAAGCCATGACACCAGCTGAAAGCTGTGCTGTTTGGCCAGGAGGACACCACCACTCAAGTGGATGTGGCGGCTCTTGTGTGACATGCTAAAGCAGCAGGAGTTGCTCTCGGTGGACTCTCACCAACTGGATTCTGGGTCTGCTCCAGGCAGGCTACTTCTGCACATACCTTGGTTCCTCTGTGCCCGGGGCATCCCTGGAAACCCTGTGTCCCATTCACACCAGGTGGTCCACGCTCGCCCTGTTGCATGGAGGGGAAAAAGCAGTGGTCAGGGTTTGCCTGCTAAGCGTGTTTCTTCAGCTAACTGCACCCATCAGCAGGCGCATGAGGTGGTTTGGAAGCACAGGACTAAACTTAGCATGAGGTTTTGAAAGCACAATGCCCAGTGACCCCACCATCTCCTGCCTACAACCTTCCTTATGTACACACCAACTCCAAGTCTTCGTCCCTGAGAAACATCCCTCCCAAACTCCCAGCTGTGAAAGAGCTTTACAAAACTTCTCCTTTAAAATAAACCAAGATAAACCCCTCAGAGCTCTGCATAGATGTCTAATCCCATCCTGACCTCAGAGCCCCATGAAAACATTGCATTGCACATGATATCTGACAGCAGCATTTGGCTCTGCCTGTGCTATTGGCAAAGCGATGAGCACCACCAGCCCTGTGGCCTCAGCTTCACCTCCTGGGCGTAATGCGTGGGGAGTTGTTTACTCCAGGGGTGATGTGGGATTCATCAAGAGCTTGGATGAAGCAGTGCTAGTGAGAAGTCATGGGACTCACGCTGTCTGCCACTGTGATGGATCAAAACACCCCTTCCTGGTCCCATTCCTGGACTAACTCAAATCTTTCAGCTGCATCAGGTATAGGTAACTTTGGCAGAAGCTGCAGCCTTAATGAAGTTGGGGTTTTTATTGTGTTCATAATCACCTGCCCTGCTCAGAGGTGTTCATAATCACCTCTGTGCTCTGCTCAGAGGTGTTTGGGACCAGTTGCAAACATTCCTACCTGCCTTGGAGGAACAGCACAGAGCTGGGTCACACCAAATACTAGGAATTATTCCCCCCATGATGCCTTTTCCAGTTCTCAAGTTGTTCCTTACTGACCCAGGAGCAACTGGGACCAACAACTCAGGCCATCAGGTGGGAAAACACAAAGTTCTGCTTGCTTTCTCATCTAATCCAAGCCCACATCCCCAGTAGAAAATATTTAGTGAAAAAGCCTCCACTATGGTGAGGTCCTTTATTTGAGCAGTACTGCACGGAGCAGGCACAATCACTCACCGGTCCTCCTTCATCACCAGGATAGCCTCCGTAGCCAAGATCACCCGTGGCACCCTAGAAGACAACAGAGAGGATTCTGCATTTCTTTCATATGATCTCCCTCTAAATTGATATTCAAGATTTCCCCAGATTTGCACAAAGTGGCTGCTTGGTCATCTGTGTAAACAAGTTGATGAGAGAAACCATCTCCTTTTGACATCCCTAAACTGTTTCACAAGACACTTCACCCCCTCCTTCTAGCCACTCATCCCTGCCATCTTGGTTGCTTTACAACCCAAAGGCTGTTAGTAAAGGGAAGAGCAGCAGCTCTCAACCACTACGTGTGGCCCAGGACCAGCTTTAAAATGAGGGACAAGTGGACATGAACTTCCCATTAGCATCACCCATTACAATGTTTACACATCACCCACCCATCACCACCATAATGGACACTGACCTTGCATAGGGACCCTTCATCCCCAGGTGATGTGACTTACCTTTGGTCCTATGGGACCTGGCACACCTCTGTCTCCTCTCTGCCCTGAGCACTTGCATGGGACCTTGCAGCAAGTCCTCTCTGCGATGTTGTCCTGCAGCAAAATGCACGAGACAACAAAAAGGTGTTAAAACCTGGCAGAGCACCAGCGTCATAACTCCTGCAAACCCTCAAGTCTGTGAAATTGCTCCTGTGCCAAACTTAATGTCAGTCTGGCAGCATTTTGGGGTCTCTCTGCCTTTAAACACCCACAACACATCAGGAGAAGGAGGCGTGTATTGGCAGACTGGTTAGGTTGCATGATTAGGAAGCAGCAGTCAATGTTCTTTTGGACATCAGAGGCAAGGGTTTAAATGGGAACTGTTGGGGCAGAATTCGTAGAGAGCATTTAGTACATCAGTCCCCAGAGCAGTGCCTGTCAATGTAGAGAGCAATCTCATTTCCTAAGAAACATATGTGGAATAGCCCATAAGAAGGTCATTGCAGGGAATACTTGGCCAGTGACCTGCAGGCTGAGAGCAGTTTGTGAGCACACAGCAAAAAAGGAAAAGAAAGACAGAAAGACAGACAGACAGAAAGAAAGAAAGAAAGAAAGAGTGAAAGAAAGAAAGGAAGGAAGAAAGAAAGAAGCAATAAAAAGGTACGGATTCAGAGAAATCACAGCTTGGTTTTGCATCATCCGATAGGAAGGGAAAAAATCACTTTCTTTGCCAAGTACGTTGCTGGCTGCAAATGCTTCCTGCCAGCTTTGCACATTTACATCTTGAAAGGATTTCCTAGGCAACTGAATTACTTGGGGACGGGCTGAGGACTAGCTCTGATCCCCAAACCCAAGGTTTACTCCCAGGTGGCTGCACGCTGATTTGTGGAGAAGGGCCCAGCAAGAATACCACAGGGATCAGTGGTTAAGCCCAATCTTATTAAATCTACTGGAAAATAAGCTTAATGATGCTGGTAGCAGATGTGAAGTTGGGAGGAACTAGACATACCGAGGCTGATAGTAAATTAACTCAACAAACTTGAGAGGGACTTCATACATGGGAGAGAAATAGAAGAAGAAAGGATAACTCCTTCACCTGTTAAAAGTCTGAAATACAGGCAGTGTATCAACTTGGAGAAAGAAACCTAGAAAGCAGGGCTTCTGCAAGAGGTTTAGCACTGACAAGGCATGACAGTGCTTTACCCGAAAGGTTAACAAACCCAACAATATAAATACGGGTAGAGGGCAGGCTTTTTGCACACCAGCTTTTGATGGCATCTTATAGCATCCCACTCGACCTAATCCCACACACTGTAGCCTTGGCTGGAGTAGCGCTTCAGGCGCAGTACGAGACCAGGCAGCGCCATGGCCTGCTCTTAGCTTTACTTGCTGTGGCATCTGTAAAAAGCACTGACGTGAGGCAGGGCAGGGAGAAGACCAGAGCCAAGAGGGTGTAATTCAGCCTCGGTTCAGCCCCACAGGAGATCCAGTGTCAGCTTTCCTCCAGCATTACAAGGCAGCCCTGCCTGTGCCAAGTCACTTACGAGCTGTTCCGCCAGCTCGAAATCCAGGTCCAGCAGATTAACCCTGAGAGGTCTGTTGTAGGTGAACCCACGACCGAACTCCAGCTGCATCACTCTGTCAAAATCACTCACTCGGTCCAGCCCAACGAAGATGAGAGCATTGACACCTGAGAGGGGAGAAGCAGAAGGGGCTGCGTGATGGGATGAGGTGCTCTGCAGAGCCTGTGCACCCACCCCTGTAAGGACGGGTGGTTATCCGCTTCTATGATTGCAAGAGAGATGATGAGTTGAGAACAAGCATCTTCAAGCACATTCAGTGCAAATTACCCACACGCTTAGGTGCCAGCTGGCAGCTAAATATCACAGGAAGGTATGAAGAACAGCAAGAGCATGCAGAAACCATGAAATCCTTATTCATTACTATCAAAAGCTGAAGAATTCATGAGAAAAGGTGATAAAATGGGCCAAATTTTGACATGGACCATAATCACTGCCCTGAAAAGTAAAAAAGCTACCTTCTTCATGCAAAGTAGATGAAGTGGCCTCCAGCTCTTCTATGGAGTCATCTGCACCATCAGTAAAATGGATTATGACCTGGGAGAGAAACAAACTTATGTCAAGACGCAGAACTTTTTGAGTATAAAACACAATCAGTGTGCAACCTGAAGGGCCTTCTTCCAAGGGATGCTTCATCTGAGAGGAGATGGGGGAATTGCTACACCTTTCCAGGCTATGAAGCTTTGCATTTCTGTGCCAGGTTTCTGCACATGGTAACATGCAGGTGTATGTCGCTAAAGCTCAAACAGGGAAATACCTGGAAAGCAATAATTTGCAACCAGGCATGGGTACTGGCTGCAGCTGTGCTCAGTAGTTGTCAGGAAAGGACTTTGACAATGCATAGGAAACTAGTAGGGCTTATGTCATCAACTTCATTATGAATAAATTTATCTAATGAATGGTTTTTATTTATTATGAATGAACAGTTGCTTTACCAATTACAATACATCAGAAGTCAGTTTTCCTGACCAACACCATCCCAGTGGTCTTAGTTTTGTCTTACCTTGGTGCTGCCAGAGGGCGAGGATCTGAACTTGCTCAGGTAGGACCTCAATGTATCAGCTGTGAGGAAGTAGGGCCCCTGGGTTCGCATGCCCTGAAACCTCTCAAAGAGTTCAGGCTGGTACTCAGAGAAGTCCAGTCCCTCCACGGGTCCCCCACGAGCCTGGGCCATGATGGCCACCCTGACATTGGGCTCCTGGTTGCCAGTGCAGCTGATCCTCTGCATCTGCGTTATTCTATTCAGCACAGACTCAACTCTGGACTCCAGACCTCTCTGGGAATTGAATATATTTTGGCCAGGCCCAACATCTGAGACATCGAAGCCAAGTATCACATCTAAGTCACAGTCTGAAAGGCAAATGCAAAAAGAGAGGAGAACGTCACCATTGAGCAATGTAATTGTTTTTCAAGTAATGACTTTCCCAATTGTTCTGTTAGTCTTAGAATCATTAAGTGGTTTGGGTTGGAAGAGACCTTAAAAATCATCTAGTTCCAACCCCCTGCCACTGGCACAGTCGTTAGGGAAGACACTCTGCATCAGGCACTGCCAACATTTGATCCACAAGTGCCTTCTACTTCCTTTCATCACAGCAACGATAACCTGGGAAAATCTGCATTTCATTGACTTTATTTGATGTTTTTCTGTACACTTGTTGCTTAGCACTGGGAGGAGCTGACCAAACCAAGCCCAACAGGAGTGTGCATGTCTATCAGCCAAGACTGCTGTTTTATCTCCACTGCACGAAAACCTGTCAATACCTGCACAGTGTGCATGCACCTACTGCCTGTGCTGAAAGCAACCATGCTCCAGCCATGGGGATGTAGAGGGAGGTGACAACCAGGTGAGTGATCTCAAGTCCCTGAAAGGTGTAACTAGGATTTATACGGGATGGCTGGGAATTAGGTCAGAAAGTGGCATTGAAGTTACTCAGCCTGAGCTAACAAGTTGATGCATGGTCTGCTTTTCTGCAGGAATATTTAGTGTGGGCTTGGAGCCACCCTGCAGCCATTAAGCTGCCCATTGTTCTGGAGCACTGGGAGATCAGGCTGCTGGATGCCTTTCATCCAGATTTAATGTCTCCTGTGCCTATGTAGACTGAAACTGGAAGGTGTTTGAATTTTCTTTAGTATTAATCCCAGTGGTGCTGCAATCATGGTTACCACCAGCAGCGGTTTGCTTTTCCCTGTGCTCAGCTTTTCATCTGGCTGGAGCTGCTGCTCACTCAGCTCAGGGCTGCTGTGTCTCTCCTTCAGCTTCTCCAGAGGTTCAGGAGACACCTCTGCTCATAAGCCAGAGGGCTGAGCTGTGGTCAGTTATCCTGGGAGCAGGACTTGCCGTACTGTAGTAAGTTAAACCAGCTGCTGGGATTGTGTCCAACAGCAATACCAGCTTGCTTACTCACCCCAATTCCCCTCACTTGGCTTTTGAAGTAGCCAAATCATGTGATTCCTTCTTAGGGTAATTTTAGCTTAAACTATAACCACAAGCACCCTCGCTTTTTCTCATATACCTGTCATGAGATCAAGTGGGCATCTTGGATGGTCTGGCAAGAGAAATTCTGATTTCCAGCACACCATGCATGCCAGAGACTGAATGGCCAAGAAGTCCAACTGCCTTACTATGCATATAGTAGACTGAAGCACAAGAACAGGCAGCTCTCATACCAAAGGTTTGCAGCCTACCACCACACCCATGGAGGAGATCTGAGCTCATGCTGCACCTCAGGCTATAGGCAAAGCAGAAGAGAAGGCTGGACGAGTCCATCAACATGCACCGGATATTAAAAGCCACCCTCGGGAATGGCCTGAGCAAGTTATGAAAGGATGGCACTTACCTCTTGTAACGTCCGTTGTTCCTGGGCACAGTTTCTCCTCCATAGCGGCTTCCAACGTAACTAGAACCTGCTCGTTGAGCTCAGACAGCTCCTGGGCTGTGGATGCTCTGAAGCTCGTGGCGCTCTCACTGGCTAGCCTACTGACTTCCTTCAAGTCGATGTTTTTGACACCAACTGCAAACACCTTGACACCTTTCCGTGTGATTTCCAAGGAGGCACTTGGCCCATCATCTGAGGACTTCCCGCCCGTGACAATGAAGGCAATCTGGGGCACTCTCTGGTCGATTCTGCTGCCGGCCTCCTTCACAAAGTGATTTGCCTGGATATGCTTGATGGCTGCGCCGGTGTTTGCCACTCGTCCACCTTTGTAGATGACTTTGTTGATAGCATCTAAAATCTGAGGTTTGGTGGAGTAGTCCTTGAGGAAAAACTCATCAGTGACATCCGAATTGTACTGGGCCAGTCCTACCTGGATAGAGTCACCATCCCTATAAATGGCATCCACCACAGAGTAGACAAACTGGAGAACTTCTTGGAAGTTATCTCTCCCCAGGTTGATGGAGCCATCCAGCAAAAACACAATGTCAGCTTGCTTTTTTCCTCCTGAAAAGATTACAAAGAAAATGGTTATTAATAATTGTTTGCAGCATCCATGATATTTGTGATTCTTAGTGCTTTGTGAAGTAGCACTGTGTTTCTCTCGCCTTATTTAGATTAGATATTAGGAAGAAATTCTTCCCTGTGAAGGTGATGAGGCACTGGCACAGGGTGCCCAGAGAAGCTGTGGCTGCCCCATCCCTGGTGGGTTGGAAGGGGCTTGGAGCAACCTGCTCTAGTGGAAGGTGTCCTTGCCCATGGCAGGGGGTTGGAACTGGACAAGTTTTAAGGTTCCTTCCAACCCAAACCATTCTATAATTATATATACATACAAGAAGAAACGTTTTATACAACACTTACTACACTTCATACAACATTACTTGGTTTTGTGATAGACACCATCATCTCAATTCAAATTTAACTCTATTCTTTCATATGCTTAACAAAGTCATCTTCTGAGTGTTCTTCAAATCAATGCAATTAAAGGGTTGGGATTCAAAAAGTGTTAGTATGGAAACATTTTCACATTAAACAAATTTTATCTGTGCTCTGTCCAGAAAAGTCTGCAGGATGAATAGGAGTCTTACCAGGTCCTGGAAATCCAGGGGTTTCTGTTGTAGGTACTGGAAGCTCTTCAAGAATACTCTGCACCTTCTTTTCCAAAGTTGGGAGTCCTGGGAAGTCCTGTACCACAAGCACGCGCTCAGGATCATTGGTAATGACCTGCAGCTGGTTCCTGTCCACATTCCTGGCTCCAACACCCAGAGGTTTAATGCTCGTTGAAGTGATCACATTAGCAGGCCTGTTCACGTCATCCTGGGACCGGTCTCCAAGGATGACAACGAGGTGCTGGGGCACTCCATCTTCTATCCTGCTCCCTGCAGACTTGATGAAGTAGTTCTTCACCACGTAGTCTAGGGCTTTTCCAGCATTCAGAGGGGACCCCCCTCTAAGCCTCAAGCGGCGGATGGCTTGCAGGACAGCATTTTTGGACCTGTGGGTCTTCAGGTAGAACTCAGGGAAGACGTTATTGCTGAACTGCACCACACCAATTCGCACTTTGTTTGGCCCCACTTCCAGCTGCTGAACAATTCTGCTGATGAAATCCCGAATGTGAGCAAGCCCATCGGGCCTGACACTGTCGGAGGTGTCAATGAGGAAAACTATGTCCTTTTCATCACCAGAAATATCTGCAGAAATAAAGCAAGAAGAGAGGAAATTATGTGCCACATCTTTGCTTAAGCTTTGCTGAAGGATTTTTGTGCTATCATCTGTTGTGTGATGTAAAACTGCAAAGCATATTTTAGCCAACTTTAGGCATGGTGCTTTGAGGAGCCTCTCCAAAAGAACTTGTGTGCAAGTGTGTATTAACAGTCTGCCTCATGCTCAAATCGTGCATTACTCAGAGCCTTAACTGTTTTGTTCATTAACACTCCTCTCTGGATTTGTCAGTGTTTCCAGCTTCATTTTGCCCCAGATTTATTTCTCTTTCCTAGATAGCTGCTAAATGGGATGAAACAATTGTACATATTGTGGTATTTGACTTAAATCAAAATAGATAACATACTTAGGCACTTGACTTGAAAATCATGAGTTATAATGTATTTAGGTACCTGGGTTGAATTTCTACATATCTGAAAGTTTCCTTCCAAAACTGTACATGTGCTACACTTTTGCTTTTAACTGAGGAAACCCTTGGTTTATAGAGAAGGAATGAAAAGTTATTTACACGTTTGGGCAACATTTGCTTGAACAGCAACACAGAGGCAGTTGGTGTTGACAGAGCCTTACCTACAGAGGGTTGCACATCTCCCAGCAGCCGCCTGATTTGGTCTCCAGTCAGGGTTTCAATAGGAGTCAGCAGCTTCTGCTCGAGGCTGGGCAGTTCCTGGAAGCTGGAGACTTGGAATACATAATCAGGACTAAGAGAAATCTGCACCATCTCCTCAGGATCCACATTCTTCGCTACCACCATAGGTGCCACCCCCACTTGTTTGACTTGCTGTGATGGGTACTCTAAGTCATCGTCGGACTTGCGGGAGGAGAGGATGACCAGAAACTGAGGGACGCCCTCCTCTATGCGGCTCCCGGAGGGCCGGGTGAAGATGGTCTTTGCCACAAACTCAAGGGCCTCCCCCGTGTTCACCTGCTGGCCACCCTGCGGCCGGAGCCTCCTCACAGCACTCTGCACCTCATCCTTGGTGGAGTGCGCGTTGAGCAGGAACTCCACATGTGGGTGCTCGCTGAACTGGACCACCGAAATCCTGGTGGTGTCAAAGCCCACATCCAGGTTGTTCACTATCCTTTCAATGAGATCACGGATGAGGTAGAACTCCTGGGCAGCATAGCGGGAACCATCCACCATGAACACGACGTCCCTCTTCACACCCGCTGCAGGAAAGAAGGCAGTGGTCAGAAGATGCATCACACATTGCTTATGGAGAACAACTATGGTCATTATCTACATCACTGGCCCATGTCTTTGGCCATGGGGAGGATGCTCATTGTTTCATTGCTTGTGATATCTCCTGTGAGTCCCAGCAGGCAGCTCTGGGTTCAACCCAGAGACAGGACCAGTCTGCTAGGCACATCCCCAGGAAGTGCAAGAAAAGCAACTTCCAGAGCAAAGGAAGCAAGAGGGAGCAGGGGAAACCTGCAACAATAATTCCTTCTGGGATCTCCACGCAAGGAAATGTAGCCTGGTGACATTCTTTACTCAGAGCAAGTTGTCTGAGGTTGTTTTACACTCAGTACCACCCCTCTTTCTTTGGCTTTGTCCTCTAAGAAAGCTTCTATCCTACTATTCTCTCAGCTTCTGCCTTTCCAGGATAAGTTTCTGCTTCCTAATCAAGTTTTCTGCAGTGGTAATTCAGGACAGAGCCTCAATTATTGCTGAATATCACACTGACAAATGGGAATGGAGGAAAGCAGTCTGGTTCTGAAGGGAAGGAGCTGATAGAGTAGGAAGGTGGACTTCAGAGGGACTGATCTGGGGTGGGTACCCTTCACCCCAGGCATAAGCTGGCAGGATTTCATTCCGAGCGAGACCAGAAATGGAAGATCTGATCCTTTTCTTGATGCCTGCTTCCAGCTTCCCTTCCCCCAGTAAATGAGTGTGGCAAATATAACACACATCAGCAGGTGTCACATTTAGCAGAAAGCTGACCTTGATTTATAGTGGTGTGAAGATGTCCCTATGGCATCTAAATGACGCCATTTCCATTCCACAAGGAATAGCATGGACCTAAAATCCATCACAACTTAGAACAAGATTAAAGTACTAGCATTTATTTTGTGGGTCTTCCATGTGGATACAACAGGGATGACCTTGAGGAACTGGGCTTAAAGGTGGTGGCTCAGATTAGCTACACAGCTCCTACTACCCCTAAAGTACATCAACACTGAGACCAAAATGGACTTGGAATCTTAGCTGGGACCACTTGCTTTTCTCAGTTTGTGTTGCAACCATGATGTTACTAAACATCATATTTTGCCGCTGGCTCTCGGTGCAGACACAAACATCTTCTCACCTGGGCTGGGTGATGTAAAAACCAGATCAGGGGCAAGTGACTCTATCTCTTTCTTGGTCAGCCGGATGACTCTGTTCGAGACGACCTGCTGCACTGTATCCAGCTGGCTGAAGTCGGGCACAGAAATAGCAAAATCTGGGAGGAAGGAAATGGTCTGCAGCTCTGTGATGTCAGCATTTCCAATCCCAATGCCGAAGGGCACGGTGCCACTTGTCTTCAGCACCACTGAGGGCCTCCTTACATCATCCTGGGACCGGTCAGCAGTCAGCAGGATCAGGAACTGTGGGACGCCTTCCGCTATCCTGCTGCCGCTTGACACAGTGAACACATTCTTGATGAGATAGTCGAGGGCTGCTCCAGTGTTCAGAGGAGAGCCTCCCATAACCTTCAGCTCCTGGATGGCACTGATGAGATCTGCTTTGTCTTCGTGGGTGTCAAGTAAGAACTCAGGTTGTATGACATTGCTGTACTGTGCAACAGCGACACGGACCTTGTCACGACCGATATCCAGGCTTTCAACAACTCTTTGGACAAAGGTCTTCAGCAGAGGGAAACCTCTTCTGACACCATCTGAGCCATCGATTAGAAACACCACATCCTTCTTCTCACCTCTCTCAACTACTGTTCGAGACAAGTAAGAGAAGGGGGGAATAAGTAAGATTCTCTTTTGCAGTGATTATTACTCTCTACATACATTGAACTGAAGGAGTACAAAAGCTCAGGGAGGGGAAACCAAGGAGTCAGGACAGATGGTTCAGTTCCTTTGCCATCAGATGCAATCCCCGGTGAAGAGGCAGACGGGTGGAAGTCAGTGGAAAACACAGTGCAACACGTGCCATGCCTTACCCACCGAGTCATAGAATCATAGAGCCATAGAAAACAGGGTGCCAAGGGACTCCGGGTGCCATCTCCTACTTGAGGCTGGGAGAAGCTGGCTGCTCCCAGTGGGGCTGGGAAGATGGTATATATGGCTTTGCAATATGCAACAGGAGTCTGGGGCATCAGGAATCTTCTGCTCCCAGAGAAAACTGAGTTTCTGAACGAAATGGCATACTGAGAGAAGGTGCTCACAGGGAGCCAATGAGAGGTGGAGAGCTTTCCTGAGGCCTCACTGAACTTAGAAATAAATAATCCTGCTCATGCTCACACAGAATAAAAAATTGCTGGAAAAGACACCCAAGTGAAAACCCTGAAATGCTTTTCTAAAATGACGGACACTGGATTTTTTTTTTTTACTGATTTTATATTTTTACTAACTTCAAGCCCCCAAAAATCTGAATTCTGACCAAATGTTCTTTCTTTAAAACAAAACAAACAAGACTGAAATGCCAAAGATCAGAGAACTGTTGACACATTCTGCTATTGACTAACAGAATTGCAAAGCTTTGGCTCAGCCAAGCAGAAAACATCACTGCCTCTCAAACAGCATCTGATGGATGGTATCTCCAAAAGCGCCATTGGCTTGTTTATAGCAGGGTCAAGTGGGACAAGCAGGAGCATGATCAGCCCCTCTGAAGAAAATCTTAAATATCTGCTTATGAATTCTGGAGTTAACAAAGGCAGTTGAAGACTTAATGCAAACTTCAGATCAAGTTTATTACTTAAGAGGAATGTTGGAAACTTGGTGGGCTAATGCATAGGACTGGAATGACAATATAGCTTGTGTTGAGTCATACAGATAAGAGGGAGCAGACATTGCCTGGTGCATCCCCATTTCATACACCTTTTCTAAAGTTCAGGAGCAGCAGAAGAGAATCCTATCAAAAGTGTCTGGGTACCAGATAAAGAAGAAAAAAATATGGGTACTCTTATAAGGTGGCTGTCTTTTAGCCAAGAATATTAGGAGAAGTAGGTGGATGCAGCTATTTGTGAGCAAATGGCCCAATTATTCACAGTACTTGGTGATCAAAGGGATTGAGAGTGATCTTGACAAGACAGAAATGGTTTGAAAAGGAGGGAGCAGTTCAAGAGCACTAGTCCACTAGTCTTAGTCTATGTTGAGGCAGAAGCTGCACAAATATAGGAAGGGCAATGACTTCACATGGAAAGGACAGGGTAAGAGATGACCAGTGGATACCATTGTTACACTCTGGTCATTTGGAGCAGGCTAATATTGGAAAGACAAGGGTGAAAAGGTAGAAAAGACCTACGAGACCTACAAGGAAAGATTGAATGAGCTGGGTACACAGCTGGTGACGTGAGGACCAAGAAAAGGCATACATGGCAAGCTTAAAGTAAATGAAACGCTGTCACACAAAATACGGGAATGAGCTGACTTCTGTATCCTTCTTGAGCTGAAGGAGATGTAAAAGGCTTAAACTATGACTAGGGGGGCAGAGGCTTGACATTAAGAAAAAGTACTTATTGATACAGATAAAAGCAATCGAACAGATTGCTGGGAAATGTCCTCCGCTGGAGGGTTTTCAGGTTCTGGACAAGAACATCCTGTTCGGGACAGGGGTATGTAGCTGATGGCACCCTGAGATCCCTTCCAGCCCTTCTTTTTTATGTTTCTATGATTCTAAGTCCATCTGCCCAGGAGTTGTATGGAGAGATGACATGGATGTTATTACACTTTTCCTTTTCTCCACCTGCTGTTGGGAGATAGGTTAATACCCAAGGTAGGGCTGCCTTAGGAAATCACACAGCTGGACCTGCATCATTTCCAGTACCACAATGTGATTTGTAATGGTGGCTGTGTGATTCTTTTTATGATTTATTTTTTTATTCTTCAATTAATCCATACTCATCTATGGAGGCTGTGATGGTAACTGAGCCAAGAGCATCTGATTTACTGGTGCATAGGTACAAAACGTAGAAACTGCCGCCATATCCTGTGAGAAATAATGGAGCGAGAGTGAATCCAGTGCATGCAGTGCTTCTTGCTCCCTATCACTCCTCCAGAAAAGGGAGGGTGGAAAGAGAAATTGAGACAAGCCTTTATTTGCTTCTTGTAGCCCTTGGCCAGCATTGCACATCAACTTATGGAAGATCTCTGGGGCAACGACTCTGTGGTATTTCAGGTTTCTACCAGGTTTTATACACCAGTAACAGCACTTACTGCAGCTCCTGCAGCTGAACAAAAGGCTTTTTCCTTACTCATCTTTAAAATTCAGTTTGGACCTTCTTTGCTGGATCAGGGTCTGACCAGAGGAGCAGTTTCTACGTAATGGTTTTAAACATCACCAGAGCCAATTGCCCCAGTTACCAAATTGAGGGGGGCATGTAAGTGGTGTCTTTCAGCCTCTTGGAAACCCTGGGAGTCCCTGTACCTGTTGGCTGAAGCTGGACAGTCTTCAAGAGGTTGACTATGTCTGGCTGAAGCTCTGAAATCCGAGGGAGGGAGTCGACGTTCAGGATGAACTGTGGGGCATACACGATCCTTTCCAGCTCTACGGGGTCAGCGTTTTTGGCTTTGATAACAAAGGTCACAACTCCAGTTTGCTTCAGAGCATCTGACGGTTGCTCCACATCATCGGTTGATCTTCCAGCAGCAAGGAGGACCAAAAACTGAGGAACTCCTTCCTCAATCCTGCTTCCAGCTTCCTTCACAAACAGCCTTCTTATAGCCTCATCCAGTGCAGCTCCAATGTTCAATTGCTTCCCAGTTTTTATCTTCATCCTTTTCACTTTGAGAAGCATGTCTTGCTTAGATGGGAGTTCAGCAAAGTCAAATTCAACTTGGATGGTGTCACTGAACTGAACTACAGCTACTCGTGTGGCATCAGGACCCACGTTCAGGTCAGAAATGACTTT
Source organism: Strigops habroptila (assembly GCF_004027225.2). Taxonomy (NCBI): domain Eukaryota; kingdom Metazoa; phylum Chordata; class Aves; order Psittaciformes; family Psittacidae; genus Strigops; species Strigops habroptila. The sequence goes on from NC_044281.2 coordinate 6,690,890, forward strand.
GTGTACAAAGTCCCGGACAGCAGGAAAGCTACCCAAGAGGTTGGCTGAGCCATCAATCAGGAATAAAATATCTTTCTTGCTTTCTAGAATAAATTCACAAATGAAAAGAGGGGAAAAACAGAGATGAAGGCATTTTTCTTCTTAAACATCATCCTAGAAACTTCTCTGCAAATTAGCTGGGTTTCAATATGCGAAGTGAGTGATTTTCATTTAACAAAGTATTCAAAGGCTACAGGACTAAACAGCACCTTTGACTTATTTATCTGAGGAAGAAGGGGAAGCAAGGACATCTCTACCCTAGGACTCAGTAAATTCAAGCACCAGATAGTCATATCGTACATTGTATTGCATCATATCATTCATATCATAAATTGGCAGTTTCAGATCAGGCCAGTCTAGCAATATGCTGGTAATAGAGGGTCGTGGGGTTTCTTTCTATTTAAAGGCTTAGTAGATAACAAATAGATATTAGTTCATACATACATACGCACACACAGAGAGTGTATTCGGTATTCTCTTAAAGTACTTCTCCTAGTTGCACGACAAGAAGCATTCAAATCCATAGGCTAGTTATGACTTTGGGAGGAGAAAAAGCCTTTTACCTGTTTCCATTTGATGCCCTTTTAAATCTCATTGAACATCCAAGGGAAAACCAAGCATCTCATATCTGTGTGTCTTAACATCTTTCATATTAATCTTAATGGTGTCCTTTCCATACTAAACAATCCTGGTTGTTCTTAAGTCTTGATATGCACATAGCCACAATAAGGGAAATAGTGAGCAAATACCTGTTTAAAAATGGTTAAGTTTTCCAACAACTTTAGAGTTTAATGTTGGAGGATAACTTTGAATATCTGGAGTCAACTTCAGCCTCTGTGACAGCCTGATAACAGCATTTTGACAAAGTGGCTCTGAGGAAGGATTCAGCCACCTGTACCTGGCTGGACCTCTGCTCTTCTGTGCTCTTTGGTGAAACTTTAACCTTTCCACATCACTCCTTGTGGCCAAAAGTATATGTTCCCATTGCCTGACTTAGTGCCAAAGATGCATTTACAGGTTGTGACATTATTATGGCAACAGAAAGGGACCACCTGAGTGGCGGGTGGGTGTAAACTCGCTTGGATCCTCTGTCAGCTCTGACCTGCCAAAAGGCTTAAAATTGTGCTGACCTTAAAACGTGTTAGAAATGAATTGAACAAAATGAAGAGCTGCCAGTGTCAAGCTATGTACTGATGGTTAAACACAGCCTGAACTGCTTTGATGACTCAGGGCCTTGGACAGATGTGAAGGTGTACATTGGGAACAAACAGTCAAGAGAAACAAGAGTAACTTAATGCAGTCAACATCCAGGAAGGTAGGTATTACCTGTTGGGGCGAGTGGAACCTCTTCCACACCTCCACTAACATATGTTGTTATAGGCTTATTTAACTCCTGGGGTAAAGCTGTCAGAGCACTGAAATCATCCATAAAATATACCATTCTTGGATTAAAGGCAATCTGTTCAAGTTCTGCCTTATCCGCACTCCTAACTCCAACAGCAAAAGTCATCACTCCGGCCCGAGCTAATTCATTGGAAACTTGCAGGAAGGGATCAGCAGACCTCCCTGCCGTCACCAGGACTAGGACCTGCGGCACTTGTTCATTTATTCTGCTCCCACCAGCTTCCGTGAAGTGATTCGAAAGCACAAAGTTCAGTGCAGAGCCAGTGTTCAGCACTGACCCCCCCTTGGGCCTCAGCTGCCCCATACGTTGAATTATGTCTGATTTGGTTTGGTACGAATATAGAAAGAACTCTGTTTTAGGAGTGTCACTAAATTGCACTAAGCCAACTCGCATTTTGTCACTGCCGACATCAAGGTAGTTAACTAGGGTGGCAACAAAGTCACGCACAAAGGGGAAGTTGGCATTTCCGACGTTGAGTGATCCATCCAAAAGAAAGATGATATCCCTTTTGGTTACTTGAACTGCAGTAGAGCACAGAAAATAACATGAGACATCACAGAAAACAAACATGGATTATTTTTCTTCATGTGTGCATACAGCATACGCTGTACACGCATGTAAACATGGTTAGGAGGAAGGATGAGAAAAAGAGATGAGAAAGAGTGTAGTCAGCACAGAAGTAACAAGGACCTTGCTGAAAATGACTAAATTGGGCAGGGGAAGTTTCTGATGTGTATTGAAAAGTCTTTTAAATGTCAGGTTTATCAATGGGGCTCAGCCTCTGCCATGGCAGATGTTTTCAATGGCTGCCAGTGCCAGAGTTGCATGCTCTGGGCCAGACCCTTAGCTATCAAAAGGCAGCTTCATAGATTTTGATGGAGCAATACTGAATTACACCTATAGACATCTTCCTTGTCTGCAAGTCAACACACAATTACTTGAGGCTTTCTAACGAAGCTTTGGGGAATGCTTCCGCTTTCTGGTACTTTAAGTGGGCTTTGACATCCAGTGCTATCACCCCCTTAGTGACAGCAATCCCCCATTCCACAGAGATGCTCCCATGCATCCCTAGATGTAGAAAGCCACGTACTGCTCTGCAGTGACCTCCATGGTCATGCTTTGCAGCCAGCAGTGGCTGGCCTGCAGCGCAGGGTTAAGCTCCACTTGTATGGGAAAACACTTTTGCCAAGTAACCATTTTGGTTGGTATTTTTAGTGGGTATTAAAAATAGCTTTTACTGATAGGCTTAGAAAAGTTGGTCCAGACCAGACTGCAACAGCTGCTTGAGACACCTGCCTGTTTGATGTCTACATATAATGCAGAAAACTGCATGTTGATGTCTGCAGTTATGGACATCCATTCTGTGAGCTGTTGAAAGGGGAGAAATTTCCCACTTTTGGCTGTAACCAGCCAGTTCTTAGCTCCTTTTTTAAAGTTAAATCCTTCCTGGGCTGTCTCCCAGAAAAGTGTGATTCAAGGCCCAGGGTGAGACAATAGCTAGTTGAAATGAAACAGACTGCCCAGGGTCAAAATCAGTTATGTTACTAATAATAGTCATTCTATGGAGTAGGATATGATTATTTGCTTATGGTATATGTGAATAGCTGTGAGTACAGCAGAGCAAAAGGACTGGAAAAAGAGAGAAGCTGCATGAATGAGCTTTAAAGAACAAGGAAGTATGGGAACACTTTTAATTTCCACTGAAGATTAGAATGCCAGGTTTGGTGTATAGCCATGCAAAACTGCATTAGTAGGAAACATGTTCTGAAAAAACAAGCTTATTAAATGATAAGTACCATGATATTCATCTTAATTAAGGACAAGTATTGGCAACCTGATTTTCAGATGTCTGGTCTGCTCTTCATGTACAATGGCCATCAGCTTTCATTCCTTAAGGACCCTGTCCAAGAGCTGCTTGTTTTGCACTGTGGTTTACAATTGAAATTATTTAGAGAAACTAAAAAAATTATGGACATGGTTCGACACCCACTTAAACCAATGGGAACCTCACTCCTGACCTTCCTGGGAGCCAGAGAAAGTCCTGGTTTTCAGTGTTTATATGCCATAAGACAGAAATGTAAGGTTCAAATATGATTGAGCATAGCATTAGTTCAACCTCAAGCATCCCTGTTGGGAAGAATTCCTGAGAAATTTGGTATAAAATCTGTATTCAGCTACAACACCTCTTGAGATACAGCGGAAACTGCCTGAAAAGACATGACTAGCAACTGGATTGCTTCCAAATGACTGATGTCAATGCCAACACCAAGTAAAAAGAATCCACTGGCTTCACAGGGTTTTGGATCGCCTTCTAAACAGATTAAATGAAAACCAACACTGCTATAGTCTCATACATCTCTTAGGGCTTGAGCTGAGTAAATGACAAGAAAACTGTAAATATGCTCTGAAAGGGTGAGTTTCAGACAGTGTCAGGCCAGCTTTCTGTGAACATCTCCAGGAACAAACTTGCTTATTTTCTTAACACTCAGAAGAAACTTTTAAGCTTTCTTGAGCAAATATCCACCAGAGATTATTCTCAAACAGAGGGAGATACTTTAACATTCACGGTGTGTCCTCTTCATAGATTACACAAACCCTAACTAAGAGAAAAATCCTCCACTGTATGATTTCAGTACCTGACTAGTAAAGCACATCTTTCACATCCAGGCCTTTAAATGTTGGTGACAAATATGGAATGGGACAAAAATCTCCAGGAAGGAATGACAAAGCTCTAACAACAACCACACTACAAAATTCACTGATCTGTTCCTGCTCATTTTGTAAATCAAGGAGACAACATTTAGCTATGCTGAAACATGTGTTTGATGCTTTTTCTCCCCTTATCTCTACATATCCTAGAATAAGGGTTGACAAACATATAAACTGTATGTCTTAATTAGAAACAAGTCATTAATTACCTGATGGCGGTTCTTGGATAATCAGTCCTCCAGAGAGTGTCCTGATAGGCGACAGCACTTCAGGAAGAATGGCTTGCATGAACTGTACACGGAAGTCATTCGGATTGAACACAAAATCTCTCTCATGGGCAATCTCTTGAAGTTCTGCCAGGTCAGCATTTCTTGACCCAATGGCAAGGATCACTATCCGGTTCCTTTTCATCTCTGCTGCGGCTTGGTCAACAGCATCCATGGACTTACCGCCAGTGATGAGCACCAGCATGGGGAGCACCCCTTCCTCCATCCTGCACCCAGCAGCACTGGTGAAGAAGTTGTTCCTCACAAAGTCCAGTGCCGAGCCAGTGTTGAGTGCCGTACCACCCATGAGCTTCATTCTCTTCACGTTAGCCATCACATCCTTTCTGCTCTGGTGGGTGTTAAAATAGAACTCTGGCTTCACAGTGTCTGCATACTGTGCCACCGCGATTTGGATCAGGTCAGGTCCAACCTCCAGCCTTTGGACAATTTTGGCAACGAAATCACGAATTGAGTTAAAGGGGCCAGACCCCAAAGCAGTTGAGCCATCTATCAGGAAGACTATATCCTTCTTGTTCACTTCAATAACTGCAAATAATACATGAACATAATGTTAGCGCAAGCCTTCACCACACTGCAGATCAGTTCTAGGTCAACAATTCAGCAACATTTAGGACTTCTTGTCTGTCTGAAGTACTGTTACTCTCAACAACTTTAAAAGTGTCTTGCTTTCAAACAGAATTATTTTCTAAGTTCTAGCAGAGAGTTACTAAGCAATAGGAATGTTTTCCCTATCTAAAATACAGAAGAGTTGAAGAGTTGCAAGAATTGCATTGTTTATAAAACTTAATATTAAAATGCACATACATGTCAGAACAAGAAAGGCAGACAAACAGGAGAAATCTTGATACTCAGCTGGCACATGAGTTAAAATAAGCAGACGATGCTGCTTCTATCCGCAGTGGAGCCATCAGAATCATGCCAGAGCATGGTTTGGTTTCAGAAAGATTAGGTTCCCAAGAGCAATGACACAAGAACAGTCTCCACTTATTCAACATACCTGGACTTTGAGTCTTCACATCCTACATCTTATTCCTTATCTAACAAAACCAAGTTATGATTTTTCTTGGCACAGCTAGCCCAGCCATGGAAGAGCTGAATCATATTCTTGTTGCCATGTCTTTAACAAAACAGGTCTCCTACTTTGTAATCTCTGAAACTTTACTACTGACGATGTCATAGGAAACAGAATGAGCACAGTTAGCTTTCCAGTTCCTGAGCTAAGTTTGAAAGAAGATAGTTAGGGAAGAAAAAACAACCCTGCTGTGCAGCATAGGAACCAAAGCACCATCATATTTAATACAGCAAATGTACACACACAAAAACCCCAGTAAATATTAACAACACTAATACCACTATGATAAAAGCATTATACATGATCATCATGGGAGATAATCTTGATACCATCTTTTATACAACCCCACTCACGTCATCACCTTCCTGACTTCATGCCACTGAAGTGAAAAAGAAAACCTTGTGTTCCTTCCAAGTTATGTTGGACTATTATGGATCACTGCATTATGTTGGACTTGGGGTGTCCTTAATTGCCAACCCACCTAAGAGCTCCTGAGATGGGTCAATATTCAAGGTGACAGGTCCATCATCTCCCAGACTCACCGCTATGCTCAGTGCACAGCCTGGGGGACGAGGACACCCAGCATCATCAGGATCTCAAACCTCTCAGGGCAAGTGGAAGCCAACACTCTTGTATGGCCTGGATGGAAAAGGGCAGCCCCTCAGCCCATCAGTGCTCCTCTGAATGGAGGCTATGTACTTTGGATTTGAACAAAAACCAAAGCTTTGGCTGCAGTCCTTCTTGGCTGGACACCAGCTGGCCATGGAAAGCAGTGATCCCAAAGGCTCATCAGGTTTCTCTTTAGGGGTGAGTGCCATGAGACTGGGCTACCCCAAGGAGTGATTAAGAGCTGGAGGTAACATCTGTGACTCAGCTGCCTCTCTGTCCTCAGTCCCCAAGAGACCTGCCTCTGCCACCAATGCAAGCCTTTGCACAAGCCTCTCACAGAGTCTTGCTGGAAGTTGTTTGATTAAGGACCGGGTGTCAAAATGTGAAGCTTAGAATAGCCCACCTTGGTGCTGTCAGACACAAAATGATGAGAACCTGCATGAAGCGAATGTGGTGGCACCCTCACCAAGATACAGCCTCACGTGAGCTGCCAGTGGCTTGCAGTTGGCTGCCCAGGCTGTCAAAACAGAGCTACTCACAAAGCCACAAGGATTTGTTTAAACACTTCCTTTCCCAGAACCATTATATCCACCCTTTATCTCCCAGCTAGGTTTTTTTCATCATCAGTTGCTCCAAGGAGGACAGGGCTGAAAACAGGAAACTTGCCAAATGGATAACAAAGGCTGAAATCTCTGCTTCGTATCCCCCAGGCGAGATGTCGAAAGTACTTCCCTCGTTTCTCAGCAGCTAGATACCCAAAAATGGAGACCCTGAAAGCTTTTGACTTTGTATAGAAGTTTGTGGGAAATATGAAAGGGGCTTTGCAAAGATGAGGGAAGCTGGGAAGGAAGAGCTCCCTCCACTCATTTCTCTTGCAGCTCTCAAATCCTGCAGTATGTTTTATTAGAGGAGAGGAATGCAAGAACTGAAACCAAAACCCACAGGAGGAAACAAACCATGGCGTTAATTTCAATGAATACAATTAAAGAGAAAGCATTCAAGAAATCCTATACACATCTCATAGGGTCTGACTCAGAGCCCAGTAAAGCTGATGGCAAGTCTCCCAGGAATTTCAAAGTATTTGGGATCAAAGCATTATATTTGACTCTAAAGGCGGGGAATGTTGGAGGCTGTCACCACTGAACCCAGCCCTGCATAGTTCCCTCCTCATTGCCATTTCAGCTATCTTTGGTGAAGCATTTCATAGAATTTAATCATCTGGGCTCCCCCAGTAGTTAAAGGAGAGGGGAGAAGAGAGGCAGAAAGGCACTTTGAGGCACCTATTCATGTCAGGAGGACTAGTGTACAGCTGCAGAGCTAATCTGAGGTAGTGTGACTTCAGTATTTCACAGGAACATTTGGCACCTCTAGGGGTTTGGCATCCCTTTTGGGCTTCGGTGTGTCTCCCACACCAGTGCTTGACACTGCAGATTTCCAAGGCACTGACATGAATCAAGCGGAACAGCCAAAGTTCATTTCCATGGGTGCTAGGGAAAGGAAATTCCCTAAAGCTCCTGTGAAAATACCTACTTCTCCATTTAGCATATTCATCTATATGTAATTGCACAGGCTGATGCTACTGTTGTACCTGCTACAAATGAGCTGGCATTTTAAGTGAATAATATGGAAGCGCAGATGAAACCAAATATAGTGACATTTTTAATCTCACCATTTAAACTGTTAGAAATCAGAAGGGCAGAAAGAGAGATTTTCCATTAAGCTACATGGGTCCTGGCATGCACATTTTAGCTACACACGCAGACTTCAGCTTATTTAGCAAAATATGGTTCTTGTGGGGGGCTATGAGCAAAAGTTCTTTATGTTCTTTCCTGAAATAATCAAGGCAAGGTCATAAAATGATCTTTCAGGCAAATTCCTCCCTTTGATTTGAGCCATGGGATAGCAATCATGTTTAGACATAGATCAGCAAAGACATCTGGAATGCAGTTTTATGTATCAACATACATCATGAATTGAACAGCATGTACAGAACTCCAGACTGGCACTTGGATCCCAAAAGTATTGTTTACATGGAGCATCCTCATAATTAAGTGCAGCAACTCCAGCCTGGCCCTTTCCAGGAGCCTCTGAAGTACAATGTGGTGTGTCTTCCATAAAGCCTCTCTATCAGTAAATTTAACTTAGCCATAAAAACATAGAGTGAGAAACTCTTAACCACCTACTTGCTCCATAAATCCAGATAGTCATTATTCTACTGCACCCAAGCTAATGCTAGTCCAAAAATAACATCAATAAGGATGTGAGTGACAAAGTGACTTAAGTGGAATATTGACACCTACATTTTCTTTTCCCATGGCCTCATAGAAAGATGTGTGTTTTCTCAGCTTATACATTGAAGGGAAATAGACGTTAGCAAGGTAGGGATGTCACTTCAGAAAAACTAAGGGTTATTTTGCTTTTTAAGTTCAGCAACACAGGATTTCACTGTTTTCCAAAGGCCAGTGCACAGTTTCAATAAGGTATGGAATTTTACTGTTTTAGCAAGCTGATAATTTCAGCTCTGTGAAATAAGGATCCATTTAACATCCCTGTTAGCCTCCCCAGTCAAATTTCATTCTCATGACACTCAACTGGCGTATAATGTAAGCTAATGTGATATAGATGTTTACAGAACTGACTGTGGCGCAGTATTTACTCCTAGAGTCCTTACATAACCCAAAAAGGATTATATGAGATTTTTTTATACCTTGCTTGTGTCTTTTAAAGCCCCATGCCATGCCAGTGATTGACACAAAACCTCACAGCTTTCAAAAGATAACCCACTGAGCAAAAACATTTCTGCCCATCAGCAGCAAGACTATGTGTCCTTCCCACAACCAGAGCAGAGACATTCATTGCAGAAGTAAAAAGAAAAAAATAATAATTAAAAAAATAGATACGTTTTTCAAGTGTGCAAAAGCTCATTCATTCATCGCAATGCAACAGTCTAGAAAGGCATACATACCTTCAGTCACAATGGTTGGGGCCTCTAACAAAATGAGTCTTTGGGCCACTCCAACAATGTTGGGCAGTAATAATTCTCGAAGACCATCAAGGTTATGGATATCCAGGGCAGTAAATGCGAAGCTTCCACCAGTAGCAATCTGCTGCAGCTCTGCACTGTCAGCATTCAGGACCCCAATGCTAAATGAAAATATACTAGCTTGCTTCACCGCTAACAAGCCCTCTCGGATATCATCACTAGACTCTCCACCACTTATTAGCACTAAAATCTGAGGCACCGCTTCCTCTATCCTGCTGCCTCCCGCCTGGGTGAAGAGGTTCTCCACCACAAACTCCAGTGCCGCACCAGTGTTCGCTTCCTCGCCACCGCGGAAACTAAGTGCCTTCACGGCATCCAGAACTTCCGCTTTTGTGGAGTAGCTGTTCAAAGCGAACTCGGTTCTGGGTTGATCACTATACTGCACCACCCCAATGTGTATTTGCTGAGCTCCAACTCTGAGGCTTTCAATCAAATTTACAAGGAAATCACGTATGGCTTGAAAATTGACACTTCCGATGTTGTCTGATCCGTCAATAAGGAAAATAAGGTCAGCAGACTCTTGAGCTTTAAAAAAAGAAATGCAAAGGTGAAGGCATTAAAATGGGTGGTTACATGCGGTTGTACAGTGTTCTGACATGTTTCTTGGAAAACCAGTAAGAAACACGAAAATGAGCAAACAAAACACATGTTCACTGAGGAGGTTTGCCTCTTAGTTCTGCATTCTGATTGAATAAGAGCTCCCAGCCCCAGCCCAGTTTCATCCACTGCCCATCAAGAGACACAACCTGAGCTGGTGGCTGCAATTACACAGCGGTCAGAATTATTGGAACACGAGGAGAAAACTTGGCAAAATGCAGGTTTTTTCCAATCTAAATCCATTCCATCCGTGGCCAGTCCTGCGTCAATATTTAGACAGAGCCAAAAGGAAAAGGTGGATTTTGGTGGTAATTCACCCTGAAGGCAGTGGGTGAAGACAGGAAGATTAAGAGGAGGTTTTCCTCATTGCACTCTTTTTTTTTTTTAAAGAAAAACCCACTGTTATACTGGGATCATGGGAAGTTTCAGCCTCTCTGTTGCAATTCTTTTCTTTTGCTGGTTAAAAGCAGTGGCTGAATTTATTGGCTTCTCCCACCATGAAGGATTATTATTCCAAATGCGCTTGTTAGAAACAATTGAAAATGTCTCAGTTAGTTATTATTCTTGCACTGTAACTCTTTTACCAGCAGCCAGCATACACACAATGGTATTGCAGGCCTGCACAGCTGCCAACCTACACCAAACAATTGTCTTGCTTTAATTACTTCGCACAAAGCAGCATTGATTATCGATAGAGGGGTCGCGTTGGTATTTTTCATATGGACTCTGGATATTCAATCAAGGAATGCAGAATCAGGTTAAAACAGGGTGATGAAATCAGTCATGACACAATTATCCAACTCTATTTGTTCTGACCATACCCAGATGATGGCAAGCATCTGCTGAGAATATACACACACCAAAAAAACCCCAACCTTTTATATGGCATGATCATGAATGTGAAGGGGGAAACATTTTTGCTGTGAGACTTACCGAAGCAGACCAAACATGCCCTGGTGTTTGCTCTTACTCCTTTTGCTCAACTAATTTATAACCGTCAATGTCACCAAGAGCTGTATGCATGCAAACAGGGGTAAAGACCACCCAAAAACATGCTCGGATGTTTCCATGCTATTACTCTCCAATCTTCTTAAGAAATCAAATTTCAGACTGTTTGCAAATGAATGACACGCGCTCAGCTCTCAACTTCTGAAAGCCAAAGGTGAAACCAATAGCAAAACTGGCATGGAGTTTAGCAAGGCCAGGGATAAACCTGCAGTCTTTGCTATTAACCAGCAGTGGTAAAACCATAGGTTTTGGGTTTGGTTTGTTTGGGGTTTTTTCCCCCTGTTTAATTGTTTTTCTAGTAAATGTTTTCATACATCGCGATGCCACCAAGAGATTAAAATAATACCACAATTCCAGCAACAAAGGAGAAGGTCTCCAGGGCATCATCACTTCCCTGGGCCAACTCCATAGCCAGTGTTGGCTTTAACATGGTTCAGAATTGCAAAAGACTGCAGGATTTATTTTTCCATCATTGAGTCAAAATTTAGGGATACTTAGTGTTGTTTCTACTGTGCCATTTTCAGTTGGGATGTACACATTCTACTTCATCGTATAAATGAAGGGAAAACCTCAAAGCGGTTTAGATACCCTGGACATCTTTTTGAGGAACAAGGTTTCAGACACCAATGGGTGTCATCACAGCAGCACAGGTCGCTCCCGCAGGAGAGAAAATAGATAAGAAACAGATGCGTTGGATAATTTGTCATCACTGTAAAAAAACCTTGTACTTCAGTGCACGTTTATGGAACAAGCTGGCGCTGGAGAACAAATAAAAGCATGCTTGTTACACAACTAAGCAAGGAGGGTCAGATGAGACAGACAGCTCAGATTTAACAAATACATCAGGGCAAACTTGGGGCTGACTTTCACACTTACACTAGTCAGCTCTGGGCGCTGCCAGAGCCCAACAGCTTTGCTACTCTCTACTAGAAATACTACGGGACTGGGGGGGTTTTGCATTTCTGTTTCATATCAGGGCTCATTTTTAGCATAACTTCCATGGCATTTTTACACATTTTAATGCTACATGGAGTTAGCAGCTGAATAAAATGACTTCTTAAACTCATGCAAATGTTATTTGTACCATGCTTTGCACATTCTTGTCATCCAATGTTTAGGACCTGTAACATCTTTTCCCATGTTTCATGATATTCCATAGATCACCCATGCAAGTCACACAGGGGCAAAACTGCTATAGGAGGATTAACTTAAATTTGTGTTATGGGGGAGAGGGAAATGCTCGCAAAAAATATCTCAGAGTAGAAATGAACTTGGAAATGCATGATAAACACAAAGGAGGAAATTTGCTTTTAAAGCTTTTAAAGAAATGTCTGTGATTCCAGATGTTTATGTACTATGGGATTACATGCTGGTGTGCCCCTGAGGAGGACAGCCAGCCACCAAAGAACAATTCCCCTGTGATTTAAACAGGGAAGCACTGTGGTCCTCAACAGAGAAGCTGTGAAACAGCCACTGCAGTGCTGTAGCTGTCTGGGATAACACCCATTTTCCACATATATTGATGTGAATTTCTTAGAATTGGTGAACCTTATGTCACCTTTCTAGGGCAGCTGCTTTTCTTCCCTGTGGCTTTCACATGATCTGGATATTTGCCCTGTCAAGCACTTTGCACAATAAAAACACACATGAGCACAGTCTTTTGGTGTTGCTCAGTGTCATGCAGTGATGGAGAGCACTCAGTGGGGCTGGCGTGAGGGTTAATCAGGCAAGACAACACAGGGGGATTAATGTTACACTGCCTCATTACACTGCTGTTGCCTTACATCACCCCGCAAGCTATTGACCTTCAGATGGAGTCTCAGGAATAAAAAGAAAGGTTTGATCTCTGGGGCTTCTGCTGTGAAACACAACAAAACTGCTCAAAGGGCCCTTTCCACACTGAAATTTAATAAACAGAGAAAGGCTGGAGGAAGTGTCTTGGTTTTTTCCAGGCAAATTGAGTGCCCAGCTTGCAGTCAGCACAGATTTGTTGAAGCCCAGGAGGCTTGAAGAGAGGTTTCAGCCACAGGAAGGGTCCAGCACTCGAGTAGGTGGAAGCATCAGCTTGTACAGAAGGTATTTGAGTGGTGTTGCAAAAGAGACTCTCCAACCACACACCTTTCTCCAAGCAGATGAGAAGAGAGGCTAAGGGCCAGCTCAGGGACGGGGTTTCAGCGGAGAAGGTCTCCCGCGAACTGCTTTTGCTGTCTTCTGTCAAGAATGTGACTTTCTGGAGCAGCACATTGCCTATATCTCCCCTGCTAGCTGCAAGGGGACATCCCACATGGTGTTCCTGCAGCCAGCAGTGACCTTCTTGGTTTTGAGGGTTTTTGGTCAGGGCCTCAGAGAATGACCATCATGGCTAGTGTGCTCATCCCCTATTTCCCTGCCTTGGGAGTGGATAGGATGGGGCAATTTAACAACTCTGCAGAGCTCCCTGCAGAGTTATTGACTTGAGCTCATTTCCATGCCATGGGTGCAAAAGGATGGCCACAACAGGTCACTGCCCATCCAAGGGCTCCTGTGCTACCTCCTGGGATGCCAGTTCAGTCTGCAGGTGACAGCATGCTCGATAGCTACAAACATGGGGCCACATGCTTCAAACCTTTGTTTTTAAACCTCTTGAACGTCCATCTCAGTCTTGCCCCTACAAAGGCTTTAAACAGCACAACACCAGCAGATACCGTGCTGATGGAAGCCATCAGCAGTCGGCCATTACCTGTGATGTCTTTAACCAGTCCTTTGGCCCCAGCCTTTTCTGGAGTCATGGATGAACGGACACTCGCCACTAAGTCTCCAACTATGCCATGGAGAGCGGTAAAATTCTCTAGGTTGAAAAGGTGCGTATCGAAGGGTTCGCTTGCTATTTCCTGCAACTCCCCTTCCACTGCATCCTGCACGCCGATCGCAAACAAGTTTACATGGGCTGATTTAAGGACAGATGATGGCAGAGCCACATCATCCTGGGATCGTCCGTCCGTTAACACTATAATAACCTGGGGGACACCTTCACTGGCTCTGCTTCCAGCAGCTTTAGTGAGATGGTTCTCGATTAGGTACTCTAATCCTTTTCCAGTCTTGGTGCCTCCCCCTGTGTAAGGCATGTTGGCAATATGGGACAGGACATCCTGGGTAGAGGGATAGGTATTTAACTGGAACTCTGTGTGGGGGTTTCCGCCGAACTGGACCAGGGCAAAGCGAAAATCACTTCCTCCCACATCTAAAGCTTTTACAACATCATACAGAAACTCTCGAACCAGTTGGAAATGTTCCTTCCCAATGCTCCAAGAGGAATCCACTAGAAATATTATATCAGCCACAGCAACGGGTTTGACAGCTTTAAAAAAACAGATGGGGATTTAGGATTTTCTATCAGTCAGCACAAGCAGCCTCCTCCTCCTCCTCACCCAAACAACCGACAGCCTCTTCCGCATGGTGAAAGTGAAGCTCAGCTTCCCCTTATTGCCCGCAGCACAGCGAGAAGTGCCGGAGAAAAGCCAGATAGCCATCAGCATCCTGACACCACCAGCATTGAGGGACAGGAGAGGACAGCATGCAACCTACCCTTCCCAGAGAGGAGGAGGCAAGATGCTTCTCCCCTCGCAGACCCTCGCTGCACAGCCCTGAGCCAGACGCCTGCAGCTTCACATGTGAATTCAGGCTTGCTCAGCCGCTAGCTGCCCGTGGTCTCCTGCAGATTTTTTTGCTGACTCAGGGCTTTGCTGCCTCTGTGGCAGTGCTCAGGGAAGGAAGGGCTGCTCAGTTTAAGCAGCCTGGGTGCTGGAATGAGTTTTCCATACTTTTCCTGCTGCTAACACCCACCTCATGACACCAGCTCTGGTCCCAAAGGCACCAGCGCCTTTCTAGAGGTTGGTGGCAGTGCTCTTCTCACTGCAAAAAGCCCTCTGAAACATGCAACGAGGGCGAAACGGCTCTGCCCAGGAGAAAACCTGCTTGGGGCCACCCGGGGTGCACATCCTGCACCTCTGTCCCCCGCAGAGCATCCTCAAAGGCACGCCATCGGCCAGCGACATGCTCGGGAAGGCACCACGCGCGTTGGCTGAGGTCTGAAAGGACCCTCAGCTGGGTGGGAGCTGAGAGCAGAAGGTAAACCACAATGGACTATCGACATGCATGTTAAAAACCAAAAAGTGTGAACTGCCGGCACGTTTGTACGGGGCAAAGTCACAAAAAGCAGCACAGTCTTACCTGCTTGCTGCTGGGCATGAACCAAGCAACAGCCTGAGAGTAGGAGATAAAACACTGCCTCAAAGGACAGATGTCGGTGTTTCTTCATTTTGGTCTTTTATCTGAGCTTTTCGTTTATTATCCTTATTTCGAAGCACCCAATGTGAGACCTACAGGAGAAAAACAGGGAGAGTGAGAAACAGCGGCAGCACTGGCCAGGCACAGATGAGGCACGAGATAGAAGAGCCAAACCATGGGGTTTTGTAATGCTTTTGTGCACTTTGGTGAGGAAAAAAAACCCCAAACCTTTAATGCTGTACAGAGTCTGCTCACAGCAAGCATTTCTTTGGAAGAAGAATCATCACTCACATAACTGGCATTTAATCACCCCTGTGGACTTAGATAGCTTTCTTCTTGCCTGTGCTGTCCCAGGTAATACCTGATATAGAGGAAAATGGTCAGCTCAGGTTTCTACCACCAAGCCTCAAAATCTGTGATGGCCTCTCACCTGCCTAATTCTCCCATGGGTGACCAGCTCCAACACATTGGTGAGTGTGTTCCCTCTTCCCATTACCCTTATTTCATTTTTCACAAGCACCATGATCATCACTTCCCTGAACATCCCTTTGGCCTCAGCTCACCTCTTCAGCTGCACCAAACATATAAATGGATGTTTTATTACTCCAGATCCAAGTGACCCACATGATCAGGGAAAAGCCCTTGGCCTCCCCCAGGCTCACGGCCTGCACAGCCTGATCACATTCTGGAAAGGCACCAAGAATAATATTTCATATGTTGGAACCAGGAATATAACTTAATGTGAGTTTCTGATCTGTGCTCTCCCTGGTGAGCCTGAACCAATGCCTTCTGCAGGAGAGCTGTGGTTCTGTCGTCATAGAGACAGCCAACTTATTATTTAATGTCAATTTCCAAGCCTACAGACCAGAAACCAACAAGGTTTGCTTAACTGGAAAAACATCCTCCCAGAAGAGAATCCTGTGATTTAATACTTTTCATTCCCCCAGAAGAGCTCAATTACTCTAATGAGCCAAAAGTGATTCAAATACATCGAGCTATTGACCAGGACATCACTGGAAAACAAGAGAAATCTTAAAAACAACCACTTTCTTATTACCATCCTTGCCAACTCCATCAAAGCAGAGAGTATGACCAATACATGAGTCTTTGAGAGCTAGGGGGAACAGTAACCCCCTCTTTAAGAAAAGCCACAGTAGTTACAGAGATGGCCATCACTGGCAAAGCCAGAAACAGAACCAGGTGCCAGGAACTGATGGACAGGGGCAGAGCAGTTGACGTCGTCTATCTGGACTTGTGCAAAGCACTCGACACTGTCCCACATGACATCCTTGTCTCTAAATTGGAGAGACATCAATTTGATAGATGGACCACTCAGTGGATAAAGAACAGGATGGATGGCCGCACGCAAAGAGTTGTGGTAAATGGCTCGATGTCCAGTTGGAAACCTGTAACGAGTGGTGTCCCTCAGGGATCGGTGTTGGGACCGGTCCTGTTCAACATCTTTGTCGGCGACATGGACAGTGGGATTGAGCGCGCCCTCAGCAAGTTTGCCGATGACACCAAGCTGTGTGGTTTGGTTGATACGCTGGAGGGAAGGGATGCCATCCAGAGGGACCTTGACACGCTTGTGAGGTGGGCCGATGCCAACCTTATGAAGTTTAACCAAGCCAAGTGCAAGGTCCTACACCTGGGTCGGGGCAATCCCAGGCACTGCTACAGGTTGGGCGGAGAAGAGATTCAGAGCAGCCCTGCAGAGAAGGACTTGGGGGTGTTGGTTGACGAGAAGCTTAACATGAGCCGGCAGTGTGCGCTTGCAGCACAGAAAGCCAACCGTATCCTGGGCTGCATCAAAAGAAGCATGAGCAGCAGGTCGAAGGAGGTGATCCTGCCCCTCTACTCTGCTCTTGTGAGACCTCACTTGGAGTATTGTGTACAGTTCTGGTGTCCTCAACATAAGAAGGACATGGAGCTGTTGGAGTGAGCCCAGAGGAGGGCCACGAGGATGATAAGGGGGCTGGAGCACCTCCCATATGAAGACAGGCTGAGAAAGTTGGGGCTGTTCAGCCTGGAGAAGAGAAGCTGCGTGGAGACCTCGGAGCAGCCTTCCAGTATCTGAAGGGGCCCTATAAGGATGCTGGGGAGGGACTCTTCCTTAGTGACTGTAGTGGTAGGACAAGGGGTAATGGGTTCAAACTTAAACAGGGGAAGTTTAGATTAGATATAAGGAAGAAGTTCTTTACTGTGAGGGTGGTGAGGCACTGGAATGGGTTGCCTCCACTGGAATGTGGATGCTCCATTCCTGGCGGTGTTCAAGGCCAGGTTGGACAGAGCCTTGGGCCACATTGTTTAGTGTGAGGTGTCCCTGCCCATGGCAAGGGGGTTGGAACTAGATGATCTTAAGGTCCTTTCCAACCCTAACTGTTCTATGACTCTATGAATTAGGGAAAACTTGGTAATAAACATCTGACCAGCTGATCCATCTTCCCCTGAAGAGCCATTCCTCAGGGCTATCAGAGGGAGCCGGTGGAAAGGAGAATTCCCACATTGGTTCCCTGATGGTATTTATGAATGATAATAGCATGAGTCAGGCAACAGTCAGCCTCTACCTTCCCCCCTGCACTTGTTAACGATAACAATAGCAGTACAGTAACAACCCCACCAGGTAGAGAGACATTCAATAGGCACTCAGAGCCAGCAGAAGCATGCAGTGTTAATTTAGATGTGTCAAGTTTTCGCTGTTATTGGCAACTCCTTGATTACAAAGGCAGCTGCTGCAGCCCAGAGAGGCACTGCCGTCATTCATAAAAGCTCATTCTTGTCAGCTGGCACCCATCCTTCCCCTGGCACCTCCCAGTGCCTCCAGTGGGAATAAATCTGCTCTGCTGATTGCAGCTTGTTCCTTTATCTCACCCAAAGGACACATGGCTGTAGGATTAGCCATGGGTGGTGTTGCGGGGTTCATCCTCTGAGCACACAGAGGGGGCTACAATGATGCTGGAGAGGGACTCTTCATCAGGGGCTGTGGCAAGAGTAAAGGAGGAGCAGCTGAGTGCTTTTAGAAAGGGGTAGGTGAGGAGGTTACTGCCTGTGAGGGATGGCTCCCCAGAAGCAGCAGGAGCAGCAAGGACAGGACAGCAGAGCACAGCACAGCAGCTTTTCTGTAGAGGTAAGTGGCTTTTTGTGAGGCTTTAGAAGAGATTTGAAACAGGATTTTGCCTGGCTCTGGTTTGACTGAGCCCAAAGTGAGCCTTGGGCTCTGTGAGAAAAGTGGGTTTAAGACAGTAAAAGATGGAAGTTTTATTGCTTGGAGGTAGGTCTTGCTTAGTTTGGCTTGGCTTCCCTTGGTGGGGCACAGAAAGTAACTCTTTTGCTTGCTGTATTCTTGCTGGGCACAACATATTCACACTAGTCACAGATGCTGGAGGTGTCACCAGCTTGCAGAGGGTGGAGGGTAAAACCAGGCACGGGAACATATGCTAATTCCATTTTAATTCCTGATTATGGCAAGTATCTGTTTTGCAATTCTACTGCCCTGTGTTCTTGGCATTTTCAATAATGAATCTTTAACAAGGCAACTTAATGTTTTATTTTTTTATTTTTATGGCAAGTTCCTGGGGGGTGGAAGCTCTGGTGAGGCTTTTCATATGACCATCGCAGGCTGGAAAAAATGCTGAGAAAATGAACTACCGAATGCCTTTAGGAAAGGAAAGCATTGTCATGAGCTGTTAAGAAGTAGCACCAAAAGCTGAGGAGCAAGCCTCTCAATAATCCATGTGCTAAAAGATTAACTCATGTAGTCTTCAGTAATCTGGAGGTTTTATGTCTCTTTAGAATTTTTATAGTGTGTGGTGATCTTTTAATATCACAGTGTGTCCTCCACTTCATCAGGAGATATACATCTGTTACTAATAATGCTCTCAAAAGGCGACCATTCCCACCACTAACACAATGAAGTGATTTCCTGAAGTATTTTCCCCAGCAGCTATTTTTTCCTTATCGCATACTTCTCTGCACATAAAATTTCACTTTTTGCATTATCTTTTTATTTGACTGGATGTTTCAAATTCACTTTCTAAGCCATCGCTTGCTTGTGTGTGCTTTTTCCACTAAAGTGAAAAGATATGTAAAAGTGCAAAGGAGACTGATAGACTTGGAAAGCAAAACATAAAAGGCAGGAAAAAACACTACAACTGTTAATATCACTTGGCTTCATTCTGTGTGCCTCTCAGCTGGGCTGCCTGGCTTTGAGAGGGAGGGAAAAAGTGACTTGAAATGTGATGTGCCACCATGTGTATATATGGATGGGTGCAATGGCAGGTGGAGGGGATAGCTAATGTTGTTGGAAAAATACCTCTTGCATCTGAACTCCTGGCTGGGTTGTGCCTCAGACACTGATGCTATCCATGGTATAGGGGAAGGTGTCCCTGCCTGGAAGGACACACCTTCCATCTGGGGGCTGGAACTGGATGAGCTTTAAGGTCCTTCCCAACCCAAACCATTCTATGATTCTGTGCTGGACTGTAAGTGGAAGCCATCAGCAAAGCCTGAGCTGTCAGAGGGCATTTTTGTATGAGTGTTTTATAGTTGCCTGATGGTTTTCCTCAGGGCTAAAGGACTGAATTGGGCAGAACTGACTCCTGAGGTGTGATTTAGTTGTGAAAACTGTTCCCGTCAGCTCTCTCTCCCATGACACATTGCTATTTCAGGGAGGTGAGCAGCTGCTCAATCAAGCATGGTAGGCAGATCCATGACTTATGTGCACTTCTGGGGACGAAGGGCCTGGGTTTGGTCTTGGCCTTGGGCAAACTATGCAGCTTTGCTAGCTGGCACAGCCAGAGATCTTTGGGATGCCTCGCTGCCCTAGACCACAGTACATGTGGTCTAGTTTTCCCGTCCAGCCCTGGGGCAACCTCAAAAAAATAGCTTGAATAAAACCCTGAAAAGCAATTGCAGCCCTTAAATTCCCTTGCGAGCGTGGGGTGGGCCAGCTTGTGCTGGGAGAAAGAGGTAGATTTGTGCCTGGGTCCCAGCAAGTTTTCTGGAAGGGGATCAGGCAGGACACGAGGGAGGGCAAAGCATCATCCCACAGATGGTGCAGGAGATGAGATGCTGTTTCTTCCAGACTCCTCAAAGTCTATCCCCCCATGGGGATGCCAGGGTCAAAACCAAGGGGCCTCTGTCTTCCTCTGTATTTGCTTTGTGGGGATCTCCCCATTCCTCATCATTCAGTGTCCCAACCAAACTTCTCAGCCTGAGATCCCCTTGATGTGGCTGTTCTCTGCTATATGCATGTGCTTGGGAGGCAGCAGTGAAGCCATGAGGCTGCTGTAAGCCTTGCCAGCAGCTTGAAAGTGGACACGGGCCACCCAGAACAACTATTTGCAGCCCAAACAGTGGGATATGCAGCCAGTTCTGGCTGTGAAGCAAAAAGGGTGAGAAACAGCTCCTGAAATCCTGATGTGGAGCCAAAGTGGCACAGATTGCCCTCTGGAGGTGACGCACGCTCCTCTCAGCTGGAGCAATCACCCCTTAAGTTTCTCTGCACTGTTAGTTCTGAGCTGGGGAAAATGCTAGTCAAAAGCCACTCCTGGCAGTGATGTGGGCACCAGTGAGGCTCAATGCCATGCTAATGCTTTCTCAATGTGAAATAGCCCAATCACCTTTGTAAAGGGACATAAATGTCCCCCCAAACCTCTAATGGGGCCATGCCTTCATCAGAAAGCACTAAACACCACCTGGCCCCACAGCCTCCTGCAGGAGCAAGGCTATTTCTAGAGACTTGGGATGAGCGGTACAGGACAGATCCTGGATTTATTCATGACTCCTCACGGAGCCATTTCAGTTTTCACCAGTGCTTTTGAAGGGTTTCCATTGATGTTGCTGCCATCTGGCACTGATGGCATGGGGAAGGTGAGGCTTCTTGGGCTCCTGAAAACATTTCTTCCAACAAAGGTAGACCTGAGTGTTGAAAGTAAACCAGCCTAAAAGGGTGGAGAATCTTCCTGCCTTGACAAATGACTTGAGCTCTGATTTTTGAAAACCAGCATTCAGCAAAGGGATGAGTTATTTTGCATTTATACCCTATGCAGGCAAGTTCCCTGGGTGCTATCATTTAATATGAATTACATAGTTATTTCTGCTCTTATAAGTGTGCAGTTGTCTTAAAATCTGGTGGTTTTCTTAATCTCAAAACAGACTAAAATAGAGTTGTTAATAAGAGAAAAAGGAGTATTTGCTGAAAAAAAAAAAATAGGAAACTCCCTCCCAGATCAATGACTCTTTATGAATAGGAACCGAAGCCTCCCACAGCCTCTCCACCCAAACAAATCGGCTGCTTAATGTGGAACACAGATCACTTAAAAAGGTGGAAAAAGTGATGGGTGCGCAGCGCGGTGAGGCCGCTGTGATTCACCGCGGGGAGCAGGCAGGCAGTGCCACCCGCAGCCAGCCCCGCCGCTCTGCACGCCCAGCATGGAGGCAGGTTCATCCCTCTCCTGCAAATATAACGCATCCAGGCTGGGAGAACACAGTCCAAGGCTGGCAAGGCTGTGCAGTTACCCAAGCCTGCACGGATGGAAGGAATAAGATGTTCCCTTCCCTCCTGTTCCCAGACAGACACGTAGCAAAAGTTAAGAGAGGAACAACTTCCCCCCCCACCCCCGACATGTGGGAATAGAGGTGGGGCTGGTTTCACCCTGAAATCAGGGATAGTTCATGCATTTGAATAGAAAATTGTAAAGACATTTGAAAAAAAAAAAAAAAACAAACCAGAAAGAGGAGAGGGGGGACTGCTGAACAAATGGAAAAGGACTGAATGATGGTGCAGCAGCAGAAAGCATGCAGCCCTGCACTCCTGTCTTAGCAATGCCACTGCATGCCTTGTCATGGCAAACACCTCTGCAAAGCCAAGGGTAGAATGAGGATGTAAGGTTAGACATGGAAAGCCTGTTCCTATGACCTCTGGCAGCTCTGGAACTGGTGAGTTAAGGGATGGTGCTGGGGAGGTGCAGAGTTGGGTCTCTTCTCTCCCACTGCATTCCTGACCTTGGAGAAGCCACCCAGCTTCCTGCAACAGCTTCCAGCTAGAGATGCATCTCTGGCCTCCACAAAGATCCTAAACAGGCCACTGTGCCCCAGATACAATGCTACATGAGCACAGCAATTATCCAACCCTAAATACTCATTCTTTTTTTTTTTTTTAAAGCAGTAATAATGGGCTAAAGCCAGAAATTTGAGAAATGCAGAATTCCTCCCCTGAGAGCGCACATGAGTCATCCCAGCAACCAGAAATGATCTGAGAGTTTCCCATTGCACCCACTGGAACCAGAGTGGCTTTGGCCACCTCCACTCCAGCCAGTTTTGGCCCCTATGCTTGGTCAGGAAACCGATTTGGCCACAAGTGTTTCTCACCCCAGGCTCTGTTGGGGAGGGAGGGCTTTGCTGAGAAAGAGGGATGGTGGCGGGGAGTCTCCAGGATTAGTCATAGCCACCCCCTTGGCAAGAGCATCACTGCGTGCAAACCCCCAAGGGTGACCAAGGATATGGGGGGAGAGGGCTGGGTAAGGCAGGAGGGAGTGAGGATGGGAGCTGTGGGGAGGGGAGGTGGCTCCATGCAATACTGGAGAGCCCTTAGGGGGAAAAATCAAAACCTGATGTTTGGTTAATATTCCTCTCTGTGGATGTCCACGAGAAGATGAGGATTGTCCCTGCAGCCACATCAGTGGTGGCCCATCCTGGAGCACTGGGGACATGCCCAGCAGAAGGACCTGTATAGGGCACATGGACTGACAGGCATCTCTGGCTGTTTCATTCTACCTCACCTTGGGATAGGAGGGTTGAGGGCTGCTATCAAGCAACCCCCAGCCCTAGGGGGTTGTTTCCTGCTTCAGGAGCAGGAAAGGGGTAGTGAGATACCCCCTTAGCTGGATTCCTTGCAAGGTCCCACTCATGCACCCACCTCCTTGTGTTCAAGCAGCTCCCCAAACCACTACATGCCCTCCGGAGGGCATCCACCCCACTGCTTCCCGAGGCATCCTGCTCCTATCCCACCAAGCTGCTGCTGCAGTGATTTCAAGGTATCAAAGGCAAACACCATACTGCAGCTGTAGAGGAAATACTCTGCTCTGTGCTTTTGAACTAACTTAATCCCCTGCATTGGTGGGACCAGGAGTGTCATAGAATCCCAGAATGGTTTGGGTTGGAAGAGACCTTAAAGCTCATCCAGTTCCAACCCCCTGCCACGGGCAGGGACACCTTCCACTAGAGCAAGTTGCTCCAAGCCCCTGTGTCCAACCCAGCCTTGAACACTGCCAGGGATCTTGGGAGTTCCCTGTTCAGGGATCCAGGTGTCCGGGGCACCTGAGGTGCATTGTCTCTGGGACAATGCTCCTGGTCTGAGCTTTTCCAGGGGCGATGCAAGCCTGGGGAGACGCATCTTTCACCCGAGGACACCGCTCTGTGCACGGGGATGGGTCTTCCTCAAAATTCCTTGGAAAAGCAGCTGCTGAGCCTGGGCGAAGGTCTCGCGCGCGGAAAGCGACACTTACCCTTGTGCGAACCCAAAGGAAAGTTGCTTGTTCCAGGATATTCCACCCCAAGGCGCCTCTCACCGCTGCCTCATGGCGCGCCGGCGCGGCTCAGCCCTCCCGGCCCCTGCTCGCCTCGCTCGGTGGGGTGCGAGCAGTGGCGGGGCGAGGGAAGTGGGGGCGCGCTGGTCCCTGCGCGATGCTGCCGTGGGTCTGAGCGCGGCCGGAGGAGGCGGCTGGCGTAGAGGCGCTGGGGGCCGGGCGATGCGGCGTCGCAAATGGGATCCAGATGGCTGGTGCTGGCGTTCCCGGGACTGAGGTCAGAGCTGCTCATCACACGCAGTCAGTCCCCATCCTCCCCCATCCTCCCCAGCCTTGCGGGATGCCTTCCTGTTGGTCAGGAAGGGCCAGGCTTGGATGCGTGCAGCAGCCAGGGTATGCCAAGGACCATACCAAGTTACGCAGAGCTCTGGTGAAGCGCCGTTTGGAGGTGCTCGAGGCTGCAGAAAGCTCGACCTCTCCCCCTGAACAGTTACAGGCAGCAGCACAGGCGGGGAGAGTCTCTTCTTAATGCAGTTTCCCAGTTACATGTAACTGTTTTCTGTGGGGGAGTTGTTATAACTCATAAGCAAAAGTTAGCCCCTTAGCAAAAGGATAAGTTTTTAAAGTGCATGTAGCCTACTGAGAGGTTTACAGTAAAAATTTGAAAGGCAAAAAATAGAGTTCCTGAGCAGTGATTTTTTTTTTTTTCCCCTAGACTTATGTGCTGTGGGAAAATAAAAAACCCCAGACTTCTAAAAACTCGTATTGGGCAGAGCCTATTGTGCAGGTTCGGGGACTAATTTTATTCCTCTGCCTCGAGCGACAGCATGTTCCTGGTTGAAGTTAAACATTTCAGCCTGGACTGGGTTGTGTTCTGCAAGAAATGGTGGTATGGAAACATTAATTCTTATCTCTTGCCCTTGTTTGGTTCCACAGAAGGCTGGAGCTGAGCTGGCATTCTCTGGAATCAAACAGTCAAATTCTCTTCATTTCAAATGGGGATTTATTATGTTTGCTCTGGGGTTTGTGCTGTTTGAAAGCCTGGCCACATAAAGAAATAGCTGGAATGCTTCAGGAAAGTGCTGAGCCCTTGAACTGATGCAATAGTTCATTTTAGAAATGGTGCTTGGCTTAGTGCTTGTGGAGCCTGAATGTTGACCTAGCAGATGAATCCAGCACAAACATGCGTAGTCGTGTGCTTGAAAGCAAACAGGGTGTCATTTCCCCCCCAAATCTGGCAAGCTGGAGCTCGAAGGCAGGGTATTCCCAAATAAATATGCCTGGCAAAAGGGAGCTGCAGCTCATCACTGGATGTCATCTGAATGGGGAATGGAGAAAGCAGGTCTGCTGGAAAGCAATGACAAACACCTAACAGCAGCCAATGCAGGTGAGAGATAGCTGCTAAAGGATAGAATACATATGATGGAGGCGCACTAGGTTGGCAGAAGCATCCAAACCAAAGCCTTTTCCTTCTGAATCCAGTTGTCAGGGGAGAGCCCAACTGGGATGCTGTGATGGCACCAGCACCTCTCTAAAGCAGCAGCTCATGGTTGTGGCTGCTCTCACCCCATTGCTAGCCTCATACTGAGCAGGCAGGGCCAGGTGATGTGCTGCCCTGCATCTTCCCCTGCCCTTGGGATTTCAGGCTGTTGCCTCCTTTGCGGTTTTCAGACCTGCTGTTACCTGTACAATGCATGCAGCAAGAATTGCATCCACTGCGTGGGGTCCAGTGGTTCCAGTTTGCTGCCACCAGTGGAAGCCAGTAGAGTCTGGTTATGGGAGATCAATAGCAACTGGGGTCTGTATTGCCTTTACTTCAGATACGCCTTTGAAAACCAGAGTTTTCTGTGCAGCAGTGAAGGAACACAGGAAAACGTTTTTAATTGACTGGCAAAACCAGAAGAACAAAAGACAGGCACCCCTAGAACAGTAATGAGAATAGTCGGGAGAGAATATCATAGATAAATAAGGTAACAGTACTGGCAAAACACATATGACCTGCATTGTGTGCCTATTGTAGCTCGACTGAGAACATACGTAACTTGGAAGTTAGAATTTATCCTTTTTGCAATGTTAGAATTTATTCTTTCTTAATATGGTTTTAATATTGAAGTGACTTTTACTGAGTGCTCCAGTAATTAAATGAGACTACAAGAGGTCTTAAATTTCCCATCTGAAAGCCTTTATGACTGTGATAACCAAGCTGAAAGGTTTTCCTTTCCAAAAATGGGCTTTGTAGCTGGTGTGCAGGGAGGAGCAGCCAGCTAGGATGCTGCTGAGGGTGTTTCAGGGTGAGATTCAGCTATTTTCCCCTTCCACTCATGATCCTTTCCAATCTTTCCTTTGGCAGCTCCTTCTGTGTGTGTGTGGGTGACCCCCTGCATATGGGTTCCCATCTGCTGCAGGAGCAGCAGGGAATCTGGGGGGGGGATCTGGGCAGGTCCCCACCATAGCTGCTGCAATGTTCCGAGGGTGAGCGGAACTCTCGGGGAAGGGGTGACATCTGCAGGGCCAGACTTTCCATCCCCAGACAAACCCTCTCTGATAATTAGTAAAAGACTGAATCACATCACATCGGTAGTTTCTAGAGACAGCTGGAACTAAGTTTAGCAAGATTTCCTCCCTGGTGTATTAATAACTAGATGTGATTAATGCTATGAGTCAGGAAGAAGGTTTTGAGGAATCCTCTTTCCACCCACAACCAAAAAGCCCTTGCCTGAATGCAAAATGGACCTTAACATCCTCCCATCTATAGAATAAGGGTCTCATCTTGGGACCCTTACAAAAAGTATCCAGTGAAACAGAGTGGTGAAATTTTGCAATTCTTTTCTGTGTGCTTCAGCTGGGCCATTTCTACTCCCAGTTTAAGAAATGCCCAGTGGATTTACCCTGTGTGACTCACACAAGCACAGGGTGGCTGGTTTTGGGTCATGAATGTGTGGGGACACCCAGGAGCATCCTGCCTTGGCTCCGTCCTTGAGCACCATCTGCTGGCTTTTCCTCCAGGGACTCTTTGGTCACCCACCAAACCCAAGGTCACCTTCTTTGCATCACACAAAACCTGTTCCCAAAGACAGAGCAACTGCTTAACTCTGAAATCAGTGAGTACCACCAAAACCAAGGATTGCTCTGTTACCTTTCCATCACCAGTAAGAGCACAGTGGACTGGAGGTGTGGGGTCCGGCCATGGCCCTCACACCACTGTTTCAAAGCACGGGTTCTCTCTCCTGCTTGCAAAGCAAGGCAGAGACCTTTTCTGCTACAAGGGCAGGGTTGCAGATTGCATTTTAATTTTGCTCTCGATAGATGGTTTTCATTATTTCCAAAGGATTTGCCATTGCTTTTGTCCGAATGCTTCCTTCACCACCAGCACCCTGGTGAGGAAGTGGTGCAGGGAAATATGTTCTGAAGCTTTTATTGATTCTGCTGTTCTCCTACACTTTGTCTGTCTGCAAATCTATCTTGATGTATTTGTATACTGATATCACCCTTGAGTTTGAAACAGGCAGGGGAAAAGGGCAGGAGTATGTCTAGAATATGTGGAGAGGGCTGGGAGAAAGTGAGCTGGGCAGGTCAGGGTGGGAAGTAAGGCCAGAGAGGAGTCACCTGGCTCTGCCCTTCCCATCCCACAGCCCTGGCAAAGACATTAAAACACTGCTGCAAAATCTTCCTCCCATCCTCGAGGATGAAGCTGTGGTAGAGGGCTCAAGGCAGGCTGCACTCGGATGGGTTTGTGAAAGCCCTGAGGATGCCACCCGACAACCTGGGTGCAAACCAGGCTTAATTTCAGTCAAGGGCACATCCCCTACTTGGCATTAGGGAAGGGAGGTTTGTGCCCCAGCAAAGCTCAGTGGGGTGAGTTCCTAAGGCTCCTTGGAGTAGTGCCAGCGAATATGTAGTCTTGGGACCTCTCTGATACCAAGCTGATCCCCCAGCTGAATGTTCACAGGTAATTTGCTCTGTCTCATCTCCTTATCTGTAAGATAAAGGCTTGCCCCCCTAGCTTATGTGAAGGGCAAAAAAATGGGGACCAGTGTGACTGCTGCAGGTGGAAGAGCTCTCACAAAGCCCAGCACAGGCTGGAGCCTTTTGATCTTGGTTTCTACTTCTTCTTTTTTTCCCCCAAATCAAAGCTCTTAAAAATATCTGCTTCTGCTAGAAGATATTTTGCTTTTGATAAATCATAAAGTCACAGAATGGTTTGGGTTGGAAGGGACCTTAAAGCTCATCCCCAACCCCAATCCATGATTTCTTAAAAAGGCGCCTGTTTTGTTGGAACATTTGTGAGGCTGATACAGCCAATAAATCACAGCAACAGGTTAACCCCCAAAGCAGCAATAAAAGCAAGCCTACACCAGGGCTGTGTGTATTGACTGAGTCTATATATACTCTTAATCCATGGCTTAGAGAAGAGATCATAATTCAAAAGAAGAAACCTGGGGCCCTGAAAAATGGCATCCTGCAGAAAGCCCTTCTGCTGGAATTCCCTTCTGGCTTCTATGATGACAAGGAATAAACTACTCTCAAATATGTAAATAATGTGAATACTTTTCCCTTCTAACACAATGCTCAGCTTGTGGGTCAGTGAACTGCGATGTGCACTGTAAGGCTGGCTTTTAGGAAAAATGCTAGCTAAGCTCTGTTTCAGGATGGAAGATAACTCAGGGAGCGTGTGTGAGAGATGGTTTGGCCAACACAGACCTTGCCAGCTGTTGCTCTGGGTTGCTTCTGTTTTCTTGCATTAGATCCTTTCACGTGATGCTTTGCACAAGGGGATCAAAAACAAATCTCAGAATCATGGCTTCCCTGTCCTGTGGCAACTTCAGCGTCTCATGCTGCATACAAAGCCCTCTGAAATGGGCTGAACTTCAATGGTTCGATGACACTTCCCATTCTGTGATGGAAAGGACTGTTACTAATTACTGGGGAGAGGTGAGGTGGCTGGAGAAGAGCTGTGGTCAGGGAGAAGCCAGAAATACACACTGCCCACACGGATGGGATGATGTAACGGCAGACGAGCCAAAGAGGGATTAGAGGGAATTATTCATATCCATGAATGAGTGTTATGTTAGTTGGGAAGATACAGGGGAGAAAAGACCTGAGGGTTTGCTGTCGCCAGGTCATTGGAAACCTGTGGTCGTTGTGCACCAGTGGTAAAGAGAAAAAAACTTGTGTTATGGTAAGAGGGAGAGGACAGCACTGGAAATACAAAAGCTCTGTATTGATGCACCATATATCCCCGTCCCCAGGGGATATTTCTTTTTAGGTTTCCCTATTATGAATATGTATTTTTTATCTTGCTCATGTGGGTTTTTCAATGATAAATGGAGTTTTCCACAACCAGCTTTTGCTTGCGGGTAGAGTGAGACAAAGCAAGGAGAGCAGCAATGCTGGAGTCTGAAACACCCCATGGGGATTGTGACCCACTCTCCAACCTCACCAGGGCTGCTGCTTCTCCACTGGGACACCAGGTCCTCAATCAGCCCTTGCCATGCTTTCCTGCCAGGTGATCTGTCTGAAATACTGCTGCTCTTCACTCTTTGAGCCAATGCTAAGTTGAACAGGCTTAATTCAGCTATGAAAATTGAGCTCCTCCCCAGAATTGGAAAGAGCTGTGACTTAAGGGGAGGAAAAAAAACCCAAAACAACACATTTTGCACAAGGTGATCACCTGTATTTGAGCAGAGTTGAATCCCTGCTCCCCTCTCCATCTCTCACCTCATGCAACTTCTTGGTTTCCTCTCTGGGCTTAATTCCTTTGCCTTCACTGCACACATGATAGTCCCTCTCTGGTCTCTTGGGCCTTAATATAGGACATGTCTTTTCTTTCTTGAGGAAATACTGCAGGAGCTGGGAAGGTGCTGGCAGCAAAGCCTGGGGAGGGTGATGGTGGGCAGAGGTGGCTGCTGTTCCCCAGGGCATCACAGGTCTGCTGCAGCACAGGAGGTGACACCCTGTTTCCCGGGGATAACAGAAAGTAGCACTAGTTGCTGAGCATCCCTGCGTTGCATTGTATCCTCGCGTTGCTGGTGCTAAAGGCAGCCCAGGGTGGGATGTGCTTGGTTCTCCCTCATGGGAGGGTCCATGCTGCCCCCAGCTGGGTGGCACAGGGGCCCAGGCTGCATAATCTTTCTCTCCACTACAGACATCCCATTGCTCTATGGAGAGTTGATACAAGCAGTGCCTTCCCATCATAGCTGTTTTGTTTGGAGTTAGCATTAAAAAAGCCCCCTAGGAAATAGCACGTATGGGGTCCATGTGTATTTATTCCTCAGGGGCTTGTCTGTGACTTGCGCCGAGCATATGGAACAACTTGTACTTGAGATGTTTGTGTCTGAGGCATCTGGAGATGCTGAGTTTCTAATGATGAGTTAAAACTGTGTCATTTGCTGGTTTGAATAGAACCAATGAGGTATCATCTGGGAGACGCTGGATTTTTCCCCTGTAAGTGGCTGGAGCTCCTTTGGAAGCTAAAAAGCCAAGTTTTTTTCCCATACCAACCTAGATACTCAAGTATGGGTGTATTTCTGGCTGGTCAGGCAATTTTCAGAGCAGTGTATTTCTCTGTGTGAGAGCTGCATCATCGATGCAGATGCAGCCTCAGTCTAGGAGAGTTTTTCTTTAAGCCAATACCAGTTCCTCAGCACTGCCAGGTTATTCACACACAACCACATGCAAACTGGGAAGAAAGGGAAATTAACTTCAATATCAAATTAAGGTCTCACAGGTGTGGAAAAAAACAACCTGATAAAGCTGCACAAATGACCATATTTAAGCTTCTACTGAAAATCTGGGCACAAGGGCTAAAACAAAGGCATTATCCAATTATTTGCCTGGGGAAGAGAACACTGAAGTTTGTGTTTGACAAGCGGGTTTGCTGTCTGACGGGGCTTTTTCTGAGGAAGCCGGCCAGGTTTCACAGAGCCAAAGGAGAAGTTGAGTCTTTTTGTCCTATAGCTCAGTTCTGGGGAGCAAACACTGGCCATGGAGGCTCAGGGGGTTTTATCCTCTTGCTGCAGCTGGAAACATCTCCCAGTTACTGGGCAGTCTCTGCGGGAATGAACCTTTCCCCAGATTCAGGCATCCCTTTGGGCACATGCCTCCTGCTGCCAGCACCCGCAGCTCCTGCTGCAGCCCCGGGATTCGGGATGTCCCTGGATATGAAAGATGAACCTACACCGGAGCAGGAAGAGGTGGGGACAGCTTTGCATGGTTACTGTTGCTGTTTATCACCGTTTCCAATGGCTAGTGGCAGAAACAAGTGGAAAAAAGCCTTCAGAGCTCCTATAAACCCCGGAGCCAGCAAGCTTGCCAGCCTCACAAACGTGTCCTCTGTCAAACGCCTCATTCATTCATTCTGCTGTGGGGACGCGTGAAAATCACATCATTTCCCCAAGGCAGAACAACAAAACACTTGTCCCTGAAAAATCCTCACACCACCTAGCAGCCAGTCACCTGTCAGCTACGAGTGAGCTGGAACAGGACTGATCTTTATAGGACCGGGCATCTGTGCAAGTAAAACTCGGGAGGAGCAAGCCTGAGTGCAGCAAAGTGTGATGGAGAATCAACCAGGTTGGAAAAGACCTTTAAGATCATCAAGTCCAACTGTTGCCCAGCACTGCCAAGGCCACCACTAACCCATGGCACTGAGGGCCTCAGCTACACGGTGTGTGAACACTTGCAGGGACGGTGACTCCAGCACTGCCCTGGGCAGCCTGTTGCAATGCCTGAGCACCCTTTGGGGAAGGAATTGTTCCTCATCTCCATCTAAACCTCCCCTGGTGCAGCTTGAGGCTGTTTCCTCTTGTCCCATCCCTTGTTCCTTGGGAGCAGAGACCAGCCCCCTCCTGGCTCCATCCTCCTGGCAGGCAGTTATAGAGAGCGATAAGGCCAGTCTCATCATTGTTTGGAGTTCTTCTGGCTCCCCAAGATCCATCAATAATATGGCCAAGCACACTGTCCCCTTCACTGTGGGATGGCACATCACCGCTCCTAGGGAGGAGGCATGCAGAGAGGACAAGTCTATGGCAAATGATGCTCTGTTCTAACTTCTTGCTTCCAACAAGCTCCTCTTCCTCTTTGGGGACGGGTGCCAAAGCTTGGATCTTCTTGGTTTACACTGTGTGTGGTTTTCCCTGCTTTATCTAACGTTCAGGAGGGCTGGGTTACATATGCTTATGAGTAGAACATGAAAGTATGTTGCTCACTATTCACTTTATGGATGGCATGCTCATTTAAGGTTAGTAAACCAGCCTGATTAGAATGAGATTTGGCATTCATTTGATGTATTTCTGAACTGAGTTGTTCAAGACAAGCGTAGAAATGTTCAAGTGTAGATCTGAAATACTCAAGGCCAGGTTGGACACAGGGGCTCAGAGCAACCTGGTCTAATGGAAGGTGTTCCTGCCTGTGGCAGGGGTTGGAACTGGATGAGCTTTAAGGTCCCTTCCAACCCAGTGCATTGTATGATTCTATATATTGGCTGATTGTGGTCCTTTTTCATAAGGGAAGTAAGGGAAAATTATCCACTGTGAATGAAACACTGCTGGCAGGCTGGGGCTTAAAGCATAGCCCTTCCTAACCCAGACTCACATTGAGCACACAGAGGGGGAAGACAAAAGCGACTTCCTGCTATCTCTGGGAGGAGGTGAGACAAACACCTTACTGACAGGCTGCCAAAGCAGGGGCTTACATACCCCTGCACCCCCCAACTGCTCCAGCTCCTCGTGCTGGTCTCAACATGGCCCCTACCAGCTGCCCCTAAACCTCTGCCTCAGTGAGGGCATCTGCTCTGTTGCCCAGCGTATTTTGGGTGCTAACAGTGTAACCTAGTGATGCCTGGCCATGCCAGCACCCTTCTGGGGGTGAGTGTATCAGACTCCAGCTCAGAACCCTGTATCCTGCTAGAGAACCTTCCAGTGCAGGGCACACATCTTGGTGGCTCAAGCATGATGGAAAAGGCTGTATCCTGCAAAGGCACAGCCCAGGCTGCAGTGTTGGGGTCTGAGGCTGTCCATCAGCTTTTCCAAATTGCCATTTCCTCCCCATCGCCACCAGTTGGGTGCACACACCAGAAGGCAAGCTCCTGCAAGGTACTTACATGATGCCCAGACCAAGGAGGGGACACTGTTGCATGGCAACTCATGGTCCCACCTTTGGGCCATGGTGAAGCAGGGTGCTGCAACAGTCTTGCAGGGCATCCCACTCACTCTTTATCTCCTAAACCTGGCACCTCATGGGCATAATGGGCTGGTGCCCCTGGTTTGAGGGAGAGTGCTGGGGCAGAGCAATCTGCTTCAGAGGCAACACTGGAGGGTTTTTGTGGATCTGAAGCACGGGTTCAGTAATGTGACCTCCTCTGCTCCACAGCAGGGAGGCTTTGGTGGAGCAGGAACGTGCAGTGATGTACAGAGTACAGCATGTACATCGCTTGTGCTGACAGCAGCGTGTTCTCACTAATTTCTCCATTGATGTATATCCTTGAGCAGGGCTGCCACTGACATCCTCCTCGCTGTGCCACAGAGGAGCACAGACCTCCGCAAAAAAACATCTGGTCAGCTAGTTTCCCAGCTCTCTGCTCTGTAAGCCCCTGGATCAAATTAGAGGCTTGTGGGCTGAATGAAAAGCCATTGTATGTGAACTAATCCCCCATTGAGACTTGTGTCTTGGAGCAGGCAGCTGGGATGTCTGCAGAGAGCTGATTCTTCCTCTCCCTGGAAGGGTTGGTCTGCCCTATGCCTTAACAACAGGAGGACCATTTTAGGTGAGATGATGCAACCGGATATGTGGCAGGGGCGTGCTCTCCCTATGGCATCATTCTGGCACATGGATAAATCCTCAGTGAAAGGGAACAAGCTCAGCGAGTGTCCAGGGACCACCTCTGTGCCATCAGCTCCCAAGCATTCCTGACTCTTGCAACAAAAATACCGCAAGGGGGCTTGAGGTGCATTATGTGGCTTTAAGCTGACCTATATGGCTATAAAGATATGAGGTCCTGTATTAAGAAGTACCTTGGAAGCAGTGGTTTCTTCTAGCTATGCTTTGGTGGACCCTGGGAGCTATGTTTTGGGTCAAGGCTGTGCCAGGTGCTGTACCCACAGGGTGGGAAATGACCTTGGTTCCAAGGGCCTCCTGGTCTGAGCGAGAAGAACACAGAGACCAATGGCACAAAGAGAAGAGGAAAACACCCCCACTCTCACCCCTTACCCCCTCACCCCGCCAGCCCCCAAACTGAGTACTTCCATATCACAAACTGATGGCCCACAGGCATCACAACGTGTTTAGCCGTAAGGTTTTACCTAGGGTGAGGTATGGGGTATTTAAAGGAAGGGGATGGGGGGATCTAAATGTACAGCAAACGAGGGTCAAATCTTTGTTCAACAGCAGGAGATTTTTTTTATTGTCATTTTTTCACATAAATGGCCTGAAACTCCTCCCAGCAATGCCCATTTGGCCTCTGCTCAACCAGGAGGAATACCAGAGAGAGGGGAGGAGATTGGGGTTTTTTTTCCCCTCTAAGAGGTCAACCCTGGCCAGACTTCACTGGTCATGGGATAGCAGTTGGGATTTTCCTTCTCTACGAAGAGAAGGAACAGGGAGGAGAAAAAGGCATTTGTGAGCTCTCCTGGGAGCTTGGGAGAGCTTAAAGAAAGTAATGAGGGACTCTCAGAGATCGTGTTTGTTTCTTTTCCATGGTTTAAGCTTTTGGGAGGGTGGGACTACACCTGGCAAGAGAGCTGTGAAAAACTTGTTTATGAAAGAGAAATACGCGGTGTCTTCAGTTCCAGACAAAAAGCCAGTGTTTTGTGTCTGTGCCTGACCCCAAGCCAGGGCACTGGAGTCTGCAGAGTGTGCCTGGGCTCAGGAGCCTGGATGTGCTGCTCCCAGGCATCATGTCACTGGACATCGTAGGTGCCCGAGGTTACAAAGCAGGTTTCCTAGAGATGTCCTCTAGTGACAAGGTCCTGGCTCTGGCTGGTAGGACTAAGGTGGGCAGAGCTGCTCGGTGTCCCATTTTGGGCACGAACGCTGTACTCCTGGCCCAGAGCTTGAGTGATGCTTTGGATGCTTCCACGTTTAGGTCATGACACAGATTTGCTTTCTTCGAACAGAGTAAGGAGGGTGGCTTCAGCATCCAAATACCCCCAGCCTTCAGGTATCATTTGAGGTGATGGAGGGGGTTAGTATGCTCGACAGACAGCTATTGTCGCTGCTGGGCTGGCGGCCAGGGCAGGGTGAATGGGAAGGCATCACGATACGTGTTAGGAACGGAGACTTCTCCCAGCGTGAATGGAGAGATCAGAAATACAAAAGGACCGTTTTCACATGCTGGCTCCTCATGCTTGCTGCCTGTGTGTTTTGCTGGACTCCACGAGGTGGCACAAGGAAACTGCTCTCTCTGCAAAGAGCATCCCTGGGCTGCTCAGGCTCCCCCAAACTGCGCCTTTCGGTACCGGGTCTGCAGTAGCAACCGGCCGAGGAGGCTTCAGCAGAGCTGGAGAACCCCTACATAGGGATTGTTCCCTCTTAGCTCAAGTGGTGTTTTGCTGAGTGCCCGGAAAGGATGCGCTGAGTGTGCAGCACGATGCTCTTGGTGTTAGGAGCTTGCTTAACAGGCAAGGACAGTGGGGTGCTTGTACCTTAACTGTTGTGGGGATACCTTCCCTTCCCTGTAGATAGTCAGAGAAGCCCTTCTGCCGTCGGGTACCTGCGATGCCCCTGGTCCTGGGTGCATCCCAGGGTGAGATCTGAACTACACCAGAAAAAGCTGCAAGAAAGCGGCTCTGGCTGGGGCTTTGTCAGAAAGGAGGGAATGACAGACACAGACACACGGGAGGTTGGTTTTCTTTTATGAAGTGCAACATGCTTTCTGGCTGGGATGGGCTAAAAAGTTACCCTTTTCCTACCAATCCAAGGACCTTGACAAGGCAGCTCTGCCTCTCCCGCTGCTTCTTCGCAAGTCTGGAGTTATTCATGTTGTAGCCTGCCATCTACATTGTGCCTCACAGACCACCCTTAATCCCTCCAGCCAGAGTATTTCCGGGTGGCATCTCCCCTCTCCAGACCAAGTGAGACATACCACTTTAAGCCACCAGAAGTGTCAATTCCGCATCTCCCTTTGAAAGAAAAACCTCAGGCTGCCATTTCAGTCCATGTGCCACAGATGCCTTTCCTGTGCCAGCCCTCCCTGATCATTGCTGTTATTTTGGGGTGAAGTGGGCTTGGATGGTGGGGACAGGACTTACATGGCTCAGCCAAAATCACCCAAACACAGCCAGGATTCTGGCTTCCCTCCCCTCCCCCCCCCCCCCCGCTTGCTTGCTCAGCCTGCCTCAGCAGCCGGAGGAAAGGCAAAGCAGCTTATGTTCATTTGTTACTGGGTGTAAAAAGAGGATATCAATAAGCAGATGACTTATCCGAGCATCTCCAGCAGCAGAGCGAGATGAGCTGTGTCCCGCAGAGCCAGCATGTCAGGGGTAGTTTGTGTGGTTCAGAGAGCTTTGCTGGGGGGCAGTTTCATGCCAGCTCAGTTCCATCACTGCTTGGTGCTGTGCAAGTCACCAGCTCTGTGCTCACCGCTGCAGAGCCAAGGACTGCTGAGATGAAGGACCTCAGCCCTCAATATTCCCACTACCAAGCCTGCGCTGCAGCAGCCTGCTGATTTCAAGTATGAGCTTGCAGAAACCAGAGGGACAGGCAGAGCCCAGCTTTGCCCCCCAACACCTCCTGCAGCCTCCCTGTGCCCCAGCCAGCTCTGCTTGGGCACAGCTATTCTTGACCCAACCAAAAAGTCCTGCCCCATAGCACAGAGCTTCAGGGCCAGGTAAGTCTCTGAGGATGCTAGGTTGCACTACAACTGCATCGTATATATAATATACATGTAATATATAATATGTGCATCTTCAATGAGGCAAGTGGCTCTGGCTCCACCTGGGCGAGCAGCACCCCAGCATGGTTGCCTCCAGGGGTAGGCTGTGGGTGATGGAAAAAGGATGAGGGCTGCAGTTAGCTCTGCTGCCTGGAGCAGCAGACAAGCAGGAGGGCTGATGAGAAGCACAGGACCCAGACTGAGCTTGAACCTACTCATCAGACACTTGTTAGATGAGTAGAGAGCAGCCCCCCAGGCTCTCACATCCCCAGGGATGGTGGGTGCTGGGGCTCTGGGGCGCTTCCTGCCTTCCCCTCATTGCCCCAGGGACTGATGCTGAGACAAGTTAATGGAAGGAGCTTTCTGGATTCAGGGAGCAGATGATTGCAAGAAAGATTCTTTCCTCAACCTTCCCCCTCTGCAGCCTATTCGTATTTGGAAGAACAGCTCTGCCTTCCCTCCCCCTGCCTGCCCCAAGCCCTGGCAAGTGGCCACCTCATCCTGGAGAGGCAATGGGATCCATCAACATGTTCAAAAGAGGACAGGAATAATGGTGCTCACTGGCAGTACAGGGCAGAGACGGGCACATGGAAACTCATTAGAGAGCAGATCGACTGGTGAGGCTCTCCTCAGGCGACCTTGCTGGGAGCACTTGCACAGCACTGATGCTGCTGGCTGTGTCCAACAGTACTTCCCACCCCTACAGGATTGCATCTGGTGGGGAGAAAACCAATATGCTCTGTCTTTTCTAGCTGCAAGGCATCTCATCTTGAGCAGGGAGGGCAATGAAGCACTGGGACAGCTTCAGGAGGGACCAGGGAACATCCTGGAAGATGGAGCTTCAAAACAGAGCCTGGGGCAGGTTGGCAGGATGGAAACAAGCTGCAGCTCAAAACAAATTCCATGGCTGGTGCCCTAGCCACCCAGCTTGAGAGCAAAGAAGGGTGCTGGCGCAGAAGGCTGGTGGGGGGATGGCTGCCAGAAGCTGTGGTTTAGGCCATGGGGTCTGCACTGTGGTTCTCTGCTGTTCTAGGGCCTCAGGGCTTCTGTTGCAGAAGATGTTGAGCCCCTTCCTGGTCCTTTGTCCTGATTCCCAGCTTGGGTGAATTAAAAGGAAAAAGCCAGCTGCTGTTGCTTGCATGGGCAGTCAGCAAGACCTCCAGGAGGGTTTCTGATTTGGGGTTTCCCTCTGGTGGGAATAGTCTGCTTCTCCTATTCCCAGTTAGGTAGCCTTTTCCAAGCTGGTTTTAGGCTTGGTTTTCCCCCTTTTTGACATCTGTGGATCTCTGCTGATCTCCAGGAATTTATCTTTGGTGTCTTTTACACAGGTTGAGTTGTCATCAGTTTCATTACGCTGTCTCCCCAACAGAAAGCAGACATCCAGTGGCAAAGGACAAACATTTGGGATCTGTTTCTTCTGTGCAGTGTATCAGCCTCTTACCATGGTAGAGACCTCTCTGGGCTTTAGCAAAGTAGGAATGAGTTCAGAGATGACAGCCTGTGCCTTCAGACAGCCTGAAGCAAGCACCCTAAACATGCACAAGCTGCTCAGTTCCTCAGGCAGTTAGCTGTCAAGCTGTGCTTGTTTCATTTTTGACCCTGCTATTTGGCTGAACAGGAACATCCAGTTAGTGCCATTACCTGATAACTCTGATCTTCATGGCTTCATAGGTGCTCCGGCTGTTTCCAGTGTAACTGGTGAAGCCTCCAGCCCCTTCCAGAGCATTGCTTTCCATACGGATGATGCGAATCCAGGTCCTTGCTGCAGGCTGAAATCCCAGTCGCAGCATAATTACATTTAAGATTTAAGAGGACGAGAAATGTTCAGGGTGTTCAGGGTGACCCTCTTGGGCATTTGCTGGAATCACCTGAGTTTGTCTGCAGCAAAACTTCCACTTCATCAGTGTCAAAATGGTGTGAAAAAAACTAGTTTTGCTGCAAAGTAGATGGGACTATCCTAGAATAGCGCAGCTGGTCCATGCTCTGTCTCAAGGTTACTATGGCCTATGTTGTGTTTAAGCCTTTGCAAAGCCCTCCACCTCTGTCAGTGATGACTGAGTCCTCAGGCTACTCTAGGCTATTGCAATGGAGGATATTTGAACACATGCATTAAAGCCCAGCCTCTGAGACAGGATAGGACATAGTCTCCAGAGGGAAGGGGTAGAAACCTGACCATTGTGATCTAGTCTCCTCTGCTCTCATTGTGGAGCACTGGGAATGGGAGGGAATCAGTGCTTTTGCCACCATCTGTAGAGGAGTGTGAATGAACCAACCTGTCTAATGAGCAATCTTCTCTATCCTGGATCTCATGATCTTTGAAGTACCAAAGTACTGTTGGCCCAGCCAATCAGCATTTTGCATTTAAGATGTATTGAACCATGTGTCTCTGGCATAACTCCTACATTTAACATGTGTTTAACGTGTTAAAGTCGATGATGAACTTCAATGGGCCCCGAGTACTGATCCTGAAGGTGTTTCTCAGATCACATCTCCCAGGGTGCGGGCAGGATTTGTGTGGTGTCCACAGTCCACATAGCCCAAACCAGTCTTTGTTTCCATCTGCTGCTGCTAGGCTGCAACAGGACACAATCCATTAAGACCTGTGTCGGAAGTGACTTTGAATTCCTGTTGATTTTGTAGGGATTTACTCATGTTTGTTCAGTGACTGTTTACCTTGGTAATTCCTACAGGCTGTAGAGGGTGATGCCCTTTGCCAAGTGTTTTACTGCCCAAAGCAGATGCTTGAGTTGTATTTTTTATCACTGCAAATGATGCATTCCCATAGGATCCAGCTCACTTTGGGTGCTAGGGAAAACACGTTCCTGTGAAAAACATTCCTTTCTTGTGGGATCTCTCCCAGCTAGGTGTTTTTAGGCAAGTGTCTGGATTTCTTTTCATATTAGTAAGTAGAGGAACATTTGCTGCTTTCCAAAGGCAAGCTGGAAATAGAATAGGGATGGTTCAGTCTCACTTGTGTTGCTAAAACAGGTGAGGAAAATGGAAATAGTTCCTGATCCATGGGAATATAGAGTTGTAAGTGATACGAGAGCAGGATGGTGAGCTTGGATCAGGGTTTGGTGTGTAGTCCTCTCTGTAAACAATGCAAAGCTGCAGTGCTTCTCACCTCAGGTTGACAGTAGCCTTGTGACATAATCCATCAAAAATATGATTAGATCCATATTAGAAAAATTGAGGGTAGGTAAGAGAAGGCAGAGACAACAAATCTTACTGCACCACCATCCAGACTAAAGCTCCATAGCATTCACATGGTTAGGAAAAATGTCCTTAAAGCTTCCACCCTAGGAATGATAGTTCACAACCTTTGTTTTCAAGATCTCCATGATGGCAGTTTTCTAATTGCCTCAGATGCCAGAGCATCAATGTTGAATGGCCATTTTCTTTAAGTCAGGCTGTTGGGGTCATTCCAAATGAGATGTGGTCAGGCCATAACATAATTAACAGTCGTATTAATAGATAAGACCCATAACGATCCCTAGCAGGTCATGTACAGAAATAGCAGCAGCGTTGTACACCCTTTCCCTGTCCTACTTGTTCCGCTCCAGTGCAATGGGGTTGATAAGAGGTCTTTGTAAAACTGCCAAAGGGAGAAGGAATGCCATCCCAGTCCTAAGAGATCTCATGACTTGGAGATGCTTTTAGGGGTGTGTTGAGAAAGGCAGAGGTACCCGTGAAATTGCTCCTGCTGCCTTGTTCATTGGAGCTACCCTGGTTTTGCTGTGCTACTGTGAATAAGGGTCTTGTGTCCTCTCTGCCTGTGGCTTGGAGATTGGCTGGTGGATGCTGCTGGTCTGATTCCCCATGGCTTTTGAAAATTCCTGCAGCTTGGCCGAGGTCTTGGGATGACCCTGTGCATACGGGAGCCAAAACACACACTGGAGTCATCCAGGGAGTGAGGAGCAAAGCTGGGGTTGGCACACTGTAAATCATCCTGCCCCCCAAGCATCATTTCAGCAGTTTTTGCCAGTCAGCCTGCTAGCTGTGGCCTGTAAGATCCTCTTTTCCGACCTCTGAGGCTGCAGATGCACCATATGGTATGGTGATCCACCACAGAGCAGTGTGGCATGTCCTCCTGCATCCCCAAGTACCATGTGGACTTCTGCTTTGGTCGTGGCTGGCTGTGTGTGTCAGCACTGGTTTGGCGTGCACGGTTGTGCAGCACTTGGGGCAGATGTTTGGAAAATTGGGTATCGTTATATTAGAGAAACTGTCGGAGGTTCTCCCCTTGGTTTGGCCAAGTAGGGCCCTCTGCACCTGGAGATGCCAGGCTGAAAATGAGGATGGGGGAGTGAGCATGTTGGCTGATTTCACTGGGGTGGCATTTGCTATCTTTAGAAGCAACCGAGTAGTATTTTCATCCATCAGATTTGTTGAATTCTGCTTATGGGTTTACTTCCAGTTATCAGGAAAAAAACCCAAACCACTAAAATGGATGGCTGGAGAAAGCCCAGGCCACTTGTCTGTATAGCATAGAATCATAGAATGGTTTGGATTGGAAGGAACCTTAAATATCATCCAGTTCTAATCGCCTGCCATGGGGAGGGACACCCTCCAGTGTCAGTTCATAGTTGTCTTACAAAAGATCTTGATTTACAGAAGATTACCAAGAACTGCAAAGATAACAGCTCATGTGAATATGAGGTTTAAGAAAGCAGTCCTGCGTCTAGAAGAGCATATTTCTCTTAAAGAAGATAACCCAGAAATCCCATCTGGGATTATGATCTGGCGAGACTCAAAATCAGAAATCACACCTGAGCTCTATCCATGCCTATTTCCTTGGGAGATGCTTAGCTTGTAGCACTCTTCTCTCCCATTTTGCCACTTAGGTGCATGGACCCCCAACTCCACTGGATGTGAGGTCTAGTTCAGCCTCCAGCTAGTAGGAAATATAACTCACATTGTCCTTTGCATCCCTGCTCCTAACCCCCACCCCACGCACACGTGGCCACTGCAGGCACTGGTGAACTTAATATAACATCATCTGGCCCTTTGACATGTGACAGTGTTTGTATGAGTGGCTCTGGATTTGTTTGTTGGATTGGTTTTTTTTTTCTTTTGCGTTCATGAGATTTGGGAGCCTTTATTCATGGTTGGATGATGGGGAAAGAGCTGTGGGCAGGTGGGTTTAATTGTCTTTCTCAGAGCAAAGGATAGCTGGAATCTGGTGGTTAACAGGTCTGAACCACTACAAAACTTTCTGGTACATAACACCACTGGGCTGGGGGAGGAGTGTTTCCTAAAGAGACACAGTTCCCAGGACAACCTAGTACTTGACAGTACTTCACCTAAGATGTTTTCCAGCTAAACCAGCCCTTTTTGGGGGCATCGGCACTGCTGAGCGCTTGCATTTTTCGCATTTTAATTTCGTAGGGGGCCACATCATCCCTATTTTATGTACCCTCCTTATCCTTTTGGAGATGGAAGCATTCAGATCTGAGTGGCGCAAACCCCAGCACTGCAGTTCCTGGCTTGTTTGTCCCAAAGGTCCTGGAACAGGGTCTCGTTGTGATGTTAATTAGTATTTATTGATGCTGTTCAGATGCAGTGGGGCAAACGCGGGCTCTCAAACACACTTATGTAAGGGCCAGCACAACTGATGCCTGGCTGCTGCCAATAAACTAATTGTTTTTGCCGGGACAGCATCTCTGCTGGAAAAGGAACAAGAAATCAATTTCTGGCTTCCAGCAAAGATCATGCATTCCTGATATCTAAGCTCAACGTTGCATCTGTGATCATCACCTTTTCTGCACAAAATTAATCCAAGTTTGGGTTCAAAATCCTTTGCTGGCTCTGTTCATAGAGTTTAATCTAATCTTTGTTTCAAGTGAGTTACTGGGGTGGATAATTCCCTACACCCGTGGGCAGGCGCAGTGCCCGAGCAGCAGCAAGGCTATTCCCACCCAACTATTCCTATTCAGTCTTGCTATCTTGCTCCCTGTTTAGATACCTGTTAGGGGGGAAAAAAGCGTGGTTGGTATTAACATTTGCTCTGATGAAGATAAGAAACAAGTTTCTTTTAATATCCAAGGTCTGGGGAATTCCTGCTTAGACACACAGGGAGTGTTTTACTGAGCAAGAAAACAGCTTTGGTGGTTGGATTATTGCAATGTACATCCCTTTAGGTAGGTGATGTACTTTAGTATTTTTCTTAAAATCCTGTCAAACCCTCTTTTCTTGCTCACTGTAAATGAGGGCAGCACCGTGTCCTCATTAAGTGGACACAAGCAAAGCTCAGCTTCCCAAATTGCTGTGATAGCTAATGTGGGAGGCCGATCTCTGGTGTGGCTGTACTGGTGGGGGAAAGCCGGAGGCTCTTGTTGGTGGAGGCAGAAATCAGACACATAAAAAGAGCTGGGGAGCAAGCAGCAGGGGAGCAGGGGGTCGTGGTGGGGCAGGGCCCACTGTGATGGAGCCGGTTGATGGAACCGATTGGTGCCCCTGTTCGTGCAGGCACAGCTCCTCCCAGGGATGCTCATCCCCCTCCCAAACCCCGTGGCCTGCCTTCCCCGCAGGCGTTGGAAGGTTTCACTTGATTCGCACACCCTGCA
Organism: Strigops habroptila; assembly: GCF_004027225.2. Classification (NCBI taxonomy): domain Eukaryota; kingdom Metazoa; phylum Chordata; class Aves; order Psittaciformes; family Psittacidae; genus Strigops; species Strigops habroptila. Next base: position 6,733,887 of record NC_044281.2, read on the forward strand.
TAAAAGCAGGCGGCTTCGCTGAGAGCAAACATCTCCTTGCACCCCAGCCGAGCGAGGCGGACGAGGTCTGGAGCTGCCTGCAGCAGTGGGCAGGACCGCGGGGACAGGCAGGGCTGCCCGCCCGGGTGGCGGGAGTCACCCGCAGCGATAGGCACCGTGCCAGCCCTCCTCCAAGGCTGGCTCACCCAGCAGACCGGCTGCAGTGCTGCCAGGGACCGGGAGGCCTGCCGGCATCTCTGCCTCTGCCCATTTACATGGGCAGCCACGGAGGTGGGGCCGAGCTGCTCTTTCCCTCTCCACAGCATCCGACGGTGCGGGAGAGTGAGCACTCGGGGTAGTGATTAACGGGAGCGGCTTCAACCCTCACCGGGACGAGATGGGGAGGAAGCTGGACCTCTCCAAGCTAACCGATGAAGAAGCCAAGCACGTTTGGGAAGTCGTTCAACGAGACTTTGATCTGCGGAAAAAAGAGGAGGAACGGCTGGAGTGAGTATCTGCTCTCTGGTCCGCGAGGTTGGGTGCGAGCAAGCGGTAGCTGTGGGTCCCTGTACGCACTCCTGCGGGTAGGCTGTGGGAATAAGGCGGTGCATGGAGGCTCTGTGCGAGGAGGAACAGCCAGGACCAAGCAGTGAAAATCAAACATAATGGTGAGCAGATGACGCTAACAGCGTCAAGGTGACAAGTTCGGGCTGCAAAGGTGCAAACTGGCACTGTGCCATCAGCGGCGGTGCGGATCAGTGTCATTACGGCGGCTTATGGGGACAAATATGTGGGCCCCACTTAGGAAATGCGTTTGCGGGGATTGATGCTGGCATGGCTCTCACGGGGTGACCTTACGTTGGAGCAAAGGATGGGATTTGGCTACCTTGCTTTTGTTTCATGTGATGATTCTTGTGCGTTTAGGACACAAGGATTATTCGGTGATTCAGTGGGTCCTGGGAGTCTAAAGACTCCTGAAGGATTCTGGAAAAATAACTGAGAGGAGAAGTAAACCTGCTGTAGTACCCTTAAATATGCTACACGGGGCGGTGTGCCGTACTTGGAAAGTTTTAGAGGGCCACAGGTTGGGAAAAGACTGAAAATCCACTGGAGCAGCAAACGGATGTATCATCTAAGTTCTTAGAAACAGGTCATTTGACAAAAGTGCCGTTTGAAAAGTGTTCGGTCGGATTAGATTAATTTTTTAGCCGGAGAAATCGTGGGGTTTAGGTCTTGTTCATTAACATATCAGGCATTGGACTTAGTAATTTCTTAACTGTATTTCAAGAAGCTGCAGTGTCCCTCAGTGCAGTTCAGGGTCTGGCCAAGTTCTCATTGTCATCCCAAGAGGATGGCCCGTGCTCGCATGCCAGGTTTGGGCAATGCTGCACTCCCACTGAGCTCTCCTACCCCTAGCTCTGGACTTTGTGAGCCAGGGCTGGAGCTGATGGCCAGGAGCTCATTGCTTGCTCTGTCAGAGCCAAAGGGAGAGGTGAGGGATGACAGTTATTCTGCATTTGGGACATCTACATCTGTCCTGTTGAACCATCCCCCTAGAGCTCGCTGTTGTGTGTTCCACACCAGGCTGTGTGCGTGCCGCTCCATTTACACCAGTAGCCACAGGAAGCTCTCAGTCGTATGTTTTTGAACCTTCTGATTACATTTTTTTCTTTGCCTAAGAAAACGCAGCCTGTGTAGGAGGCAGAGATAACTCAGTATCGTCATCTGCTGCCTTCCTCTGATGGTAGCTCCGAAGTGCAGGTCGGGAGATCAGACATGGGTGTTGAAAAACATCATCACCCTGGGAAGGATGAATGTCTCCCTTGTGGTGGATCTGAGCTGTGCCTAGAGGAAGGAGGTGCGGACAGACATTGCTGTGCCCTGCAGCAAAGGAGTGGGCGAGGTGAATTCGGTGCTTAGTTGACCTTGGCGCCAGACTGGCTTATCTGGGTCCGCTCCGGTGCCCTGGGGGCTCCCAGATGGAGTGCCGTGGAACGGGAGGTGTGAGGCAGGGGGCAGATGTACTCAGCTGCTGTCGCTTCTCCTGAGCAGTGTTCCCTCTGTCCCAGCAGTCACAGCTTTTTCATTTTAATGGTGTTGAATCGTGTCGCACAGAGGGCTGACGTTAACCCAGCAGTGCCTGGCACTGCCCGAGTCTCTGCGTTAGAGCATGTTACCCCGTCCAAGGCTTTGGTTGCCTCTCTCCAAAAGCTGAAGCCATGCATCAGATGTTTCTGTAATGCCCTGGCACAGACCAGACCACCAGTCTGGGAAAGCGTCACGCTCCTGCATGCTGGACGTGAAGCTGTGTGAGCATTTTCTACCTGTAACAAGCTGGGACATGATGTGACATTGTGGGAGACCCTGCAGCCATTCACCCTGCTCCCTGTGCTCTGACCACCCGCATGGGCTTTTCTGTTCTTTGGTTTCTCTATTCACTGGGCTTGTCTCAACATGCCAACCTTGAAGAATTCTTCCCTTTCCCCAGTTCCCCCCCCCCCCCCCCCCCAGCTTGGTCTTTTTCTTCGCTTTCTGCTGCTTCTCTGCATTTTGTTTTTGGCAAAAGATATTCCCCAACGATGAACAAAGGCTTCAGCTGGCCAGAAACTGCACAGCCGTGCAAGAGGAATGCTTTGCTCAAGAAATGAAATAATGGCCACTTTGGGGGGGCTCTCCCAGGTTCCTTCCATACACATCCCTGCCAGCAGCCCCATTTCTTGGGGACAGCTCTCCGCGTCTTTCCAGAGCTCAGCTGGATTGACTCGCTGAAGTTTGGCATCCCACAGCAGCCTACTCATTCTGCCATGAGCAGAGCAGGGAAAGGGTTGGCTTGTGCTCCTGCCAGCAAGAGGAGACAAGAGGTGTGCAGTCCCTGTGGGTTTTAAACTGGTTTGGTTGAGGCTTGTCCTTCCTTCAACAGGTCTCGTGGGCGAGGGAGGGGAGGCGAAGGGATCCGACCGGTCTGTGGGAACCAGAAAAAGCAGTCCAGTGAAAGATCAGATTCTGCTGGAAACAGCCTTAGCATGGGAGTGGAAAAGGAGCACTGAGCCCAACCCAAGGGCTTTCTATGTGGGGTACTGTTTTTAGCACCCACAGGTAAATGACTGCTGAACATTTGCACTGTGTTGTTCAAAACACTGTGAATAGTTCAAAGTAACACTAGGTGCCCAGTTCAGCCTTTGTACTGATTTTCACATGTTCCAGATCCTTGGTTAACGCCAGCTGGTATCACTCCTGTGTAACAGTGAACGCAGCCCAAGGTGCTGGCAGTGAGCTGACAAGAAAAGTCCCGTGTTGTCGTCCCCCCCCCGGAACAAACCCCAGGAGCTGATCCCTCATGTGCAAGCTGATTTGGTTAAACAGAGATTAGCTTGATTTACTTTCACATCAATCTCTCCACCAGCCACATCACTGCTCCCATGGATGCCCCTGCACCGCGCTGCCACGCCAGCATGGCTCCTGCTGTGGTCAGCCTGGCGTCAGCCCGTCTCCCTGCTGGCTGGGGGGGCACTGGCAGCACCACCAGAAGCCTTTGGTCCAGGCTGTGCTCCTGAAGTAGCCTCCAGTCCTGATTGATTGAGGGTTTTGGCCCTGGCTGACTTCTACCTTGGAAAATGCAGCTTCCAAAATGCCTAGGCAGAAAACAACCTTCTAGGGACCTTCCCTACAACTCAAATATTGCCTCGCAGCCATAGCCCCAAAGGCAAACATACCTGAAGCAGTGCGTGGTGCAGGGAACAAACAGAAAGCCTTTGGGTAGTGCAGCAGGCTCTCACTAGCTGGGCAGCATTTTACCTGTGATGGCCCTGGCTGTCACAGGGGGTTCAGCCTCACACAGGCAGCTTCTTGAATGGGGACCTGCTCTAGCAGCCAGATCTGAATAGCAAAGGGAGCCTGTAGGGATGGACTGCTAGGAGAAGGCGCTTTTGAAAAGTGCTTGTGCTGGCCAGGCATTCACAGGACTGTCATAAACATCTCCTCCTGCTGCTGTTCTCTGAACAGCCAGAACCTTGTTGCACATCACTTCTGCCTTTAACAAAAGCCTTGGCTGAATTTAGCACTGAAGTACTAGATTAAAAACCCCTTTTAGTCCTTTTTAATCTCAGACTGCTTTCCCTCCCAGAATTCCAGAAAGCTTTTCATTCCCAGCTGAACTTTAGGCTGAAAGATTGTGCTGGGTTGATATACAGCCAGATACTTTGAGAGGAGCCACCCTGCTGAGATTCGTGGGATTGATCAATTGACCAATAACCTGTGAAGCAAATGGGCCAGGTTTTGGCTCAGTCAAATTCAATCTCAACAGCAGCAGATCCTAATGTATATTAGCCTGCCTGGAATCTGGAGCCTGCTTCTTTGTTCAGCTTATTTAATTGGTGATATGTCAGTTATTAGATTTGTCCTGCAGTGTTTTCCACAAGCTGTGGGACTCAGGATGTTCCCTGGAAAATCATTCCTGCAATGGTTGAGGTGTGATGGGATTTGCCATGTGAGAACTCACAGTGAAATGGTGACAAAAAGTTTTGGGATGTGTTTTTGCAGGGAGCTAAAATGCAAGATCAACCAGGAGAGCAGCAAGAGAGAGTTCCTGACAAATCAGTCACACCTCAATGAAACCCACTGTGTCCACTGCCTCCAGCCCTTCAAGTTCCTGCTCAACAGCAAGCGGCAGTGCCAGGACTGCCACTTCTACACCTGCAAGAACTGCAGCCGCTACAACAAGAAGGAGCAAGGCTGGGTCTGCGATCCCTGCCGCCTCTCCAGGTACCACTGCTGCCACGGAGGATGAGGCAAGCCTTGGGGCTGAGGCTCAAGATGGGTCACCCAAACTCAGCATCCCTTTATTCTGCTTAGAAACCAATTCTGCTGACTAGAAAACAAACTGGGGATTTGTCAGGAGATGGTTTCTGGGTGAGGGTCTGGTCACCTCAAGTGCAGCCAGGCTGGCTCACCTTGTATGTGTGTGCACTGTCTCTTTGGGCAGGATCGTGAAGATCGGTTCCCTGGAGTGGTACTATGAACATGTGAGATCCCGTTTCAAGAGGTTTGGAAGTGCCAAGGTGCTGCAGTCTCTCTACGGCAGGCTGCAGCCGGGGCATGGCGCCAACTCCGCATTTCTAGGTGAGGAGGGGCACCGGGGTTTCTCCTGTCCTGCTGAGCATGGGGAGTCTGCACAGCACCATGCTGGGATGTGCCAAGGGAGGAAATGAGCACTGATGCTGCTCCGAGTGCCTTGTGGCTTCCAGACCATTCAAAACGTGCTGGGGAGGAAGCAGAGATTCAGAGTCATGTGTTCATCCTAAGAGCAGCAGAGCGCATGTTCTTGGAGGATGCTCCGAGGGCTGGAGCACCTCTCCTATGAAAACAATCTGAGCAAGCTGGGCTTGTTCAGCCTGGAGAAGAGAAGGCTCCTTAAGGGGAGACCTTAGAGCAGCTCCAGTGCCTAAAGGGGCTACAAGAAACCTGGAGAGGGGCTTTGGGCAAGGCCTGTAGGGACAGGACGAGGGGAATGGCTTTGACCTGCCAGAGGGGAGATTGAGATGAGCTCTTACGCAGAAGCTCTTCCCTGTGAGGGTGCTGAGGCGCTGGCCCAGACTTTTCCCAGAGAAGCTGTGGCTGCCCCATCCCTGGCAGTGTTCAAGGCCAGGTTGGACACAGGGGCTTGGAGCAACCTGCTCTAGTGGAAGGTGTCCCTGCCCATGACAGAGGGTTGGAACGGGATGAGCTTTAAGGTCCTTCCAACCCAAACCATTCCATGATTCTGTGATTTTTTCCTTTGTTAAGATTTACATTTTTACCACAGATTTGAGAATATCTGGTGCTTAGTTTTAACAAGTCTCCTGTCCTGCAGTTTGTAAGTATGTAAGAGTTGCAGCTCTTGTTTTTCTTTATTTTAGCTCTTTTTGTCACAGGGGAGAGCTTGTGAGATTAACCCAAATTTAACCTGCAGGGCCTGTGCACCCAGCTGGCTGGATAAGGCAGCACTTGTTGTTTTCCTTGATCTAATGACTTTTACAGCTGATCTAGTGATGGTCTGGCACTGACAAAACTATCAAAATTACTGAGTTTCCTGTCCACAATTGTTTTCTCCAGAGCTTTATGGAACTTCAGTGTTCCTGATATTGGTCAATAGTGCGAAAACATATGCTGAAAGCTGTTGTTAATACAGTATTATTTATTATTACGGTAGCTGCTAGTTGCCATTCACACACACTTTGCCTGTTGCTTTTGGAAACCAATGTGGATTTTATCCCTTTTCTGAGGATCCACAGCAAAGTTTGCACAAATACCATAGACATGAGCTGGTTCAGCTGGTCCAGCCTTACCCAGACCACTCATGGCAGATATAATCAGAAAGACCATGAAGGGTAGTGGCATTAAATATACAGTTAATGCACTGTGAGACAATTAATGCAGCATTCAGTCTGAAAACGCATCAGACCACAGAGAAAGGACAATCCGAGAGAAAACCAAGCCAAGCGTGAGGATGACAGTGCTTTAGGCTTCTTTACATTGAGAGTCTGATGTCTTATAAAAATGAATTATTTTATTGTTATTACTTCATTAGCACCAGTGAATTGGCTTGACCCTTAAGCAAGCAAGAACCTCCTCCTGGGGCCTATCTCTGGTTGCAGGAGATGGAGCAGAGTGATGTGAAACCACTGCATTTTAGGTGGCCGTCTGCTGCTGCGCTGCCAGGCGTGTTGCATCAGGGCTGTGGAAGTGGTGGCAATAAGGTCTTTGAGTTTTAAAAGTCAAGTCCTGTCTCAAAATGCTTCTTTTATTCTCTCTTTTTGATGACTTTTTGATGACAAGTCTTTCTGATGACTGTGCCTTGTGATGGCTGAAGAATGAGAACTGCAGTTAACCATAGCTCTGAGGCTTGTTCTCTCAGAGGTACCTGGAGAAAATGTGCTTATTTGTTTTTCCCACAATTTTTCTTTTCATTTAGGTCGTCAGGACAGAGTTTACAGCCTGCCAGACATTAACAGTGAGTACAAAAGAGAATTGCAGCATGTGACTCGCAGTTCAAGAGAGGTTTCTAATGCCTTTTTCTCTTCACACCCTCTGGCTATGGGCTCTCTGGTGTGGTTTGGTGTGGTTGGACAAGGGAAGACATCTCTCCACTGCAGTGGAGGTGGATTATAATACTTGTTTCTTGCACTGCTGTACAGCTGGGGTGTCCAAGGGTAGACTTGGATACAACAGGGCTTTTAGCTACATGTCAAACTTCAAGCTTGCAAGTACTCACCATCTCAGTGCACTTTATGTCATACACTTAAAGCTGGCCATATTCTTAAGGGCCCCTCTGAATTCAGGACTTCAGGTTGTGTGTTCCTTAGGAGCCCTTGCAGGAGAAATTCACTGCACCTTGCCATTTGATATAAGAAAGAACATTTTGCCTACCTTAACTTTGGACTTGGTCTGGCATTTCTGTTGTTCCCAATGTACTGCTGGGCTTGACAGTGATCTGGGTAAAGAGGTGGGGACCAGAAAGGAGTGGGTCACTGATAGCCGAGCTGGCTGATAGAAACCAGGACTAGCAGAGGCTGAGCTGTGCTGCCTTCAAACACCAGAGTCACTCGGGTGGACCTCGGGGTGCTCTCTGTGGTGCAGGTGCCCTTCATCTTCCTGTAGTGGTCACTTCCACACCTTTGGTAGTGCGTATCTGGAGGAAGGGGAAGCAATGAGAGGCTAGCCAAGCTTTTGCAAGATCAAGTGCTAAGAGTGGGTATCTGCAGTGCTGCCTGGGAAAGAGCTACATCTGAAAGAGCTGCATCCGAAAGAGCTTCTACCCTACAAACCTTAGACTGCAGTCACTGCATGCCAGCTGCAGCACTGGGGCAACCTTAAGATGTTCCTGTCCTTTTCCCATCCTTTGTCCCCTTCCCTTAACTTGTGCAATCTACTGGCCATGGTGTAGTATGCAAAAAAACCCACCCTAACCTAAAAAAAACCTGTGGGCAATATTTCTGATAGAATATTAGAATAGAAAAGAACAGAATAGAGTATTAGATTAGATGTAAGAAATTCTTCACCATGAGGGTGCTGAGGCGCTGGCACAGGGTGCCCAGAGAAGCTGTGGTTGCCCCATCCCTGGCAGTGCTCAGGGGCTTGGAGCAACCTGCTCTAGTGGAAGGTGTCGCTGCCCATGGCGGGGGGTTGGAACTGGATGAGCTTTAAGGTCCCCTGCAACACAAACCAAGCTGGGATTCTGATCTGGACTTTTTAATTCCATATAAGCAGCACAGTGTGACCACCACAGAGGGCACTTACCTCCCCAGGAATGGGGTGCAGGAGCTGCCCATACACAGCTTGCCATTGTCTCCCCAGGTGAGTGCCAGCTCTTCACCAGTGGTGACATTGGGGATGACAATAATGATGAAGACAATGTCCTTTGCGGAGCTGAAGCAGAGTGCTACAGCAGAGTAAGTGTTTCATTCTGTGGCTCCTTCTTCCTCACCCTGTGCCCTCAGCTGCTGGTAGCCTGCGTTGGGTTGTGGTGGCAGTGGTGGTGGTGATGGTGGGTTTCTATGCCACATTCAAATCTGGGCCTTTCTCTCTGTTTTCCTTCTCTGAAATAAGCCCCTCTCCCAGTTTGTGTAGAAACAACCAAGTCAATAAAACCACAAATACTTGTGCTCTAGAAAAAAGATCCACTCCTGGCATGAAGAATGTCCCTAATGAATATCACAGTCCCAGTCCCTCCCCATATAATAAGAACCCACCTGGGGTGTTTTTTACTCGAAGAAGAGGTACGTGGTAGAGTAGCAAAGCACAGCTGGGTTCATGAGTATATTGAATTATCTCCTGGGTTTTTCTGGGGGTATGTGTACAGATTAAGGAGCCTGATGGGAAGAGTATTTGTCCCTGTAGCATGTGTGAAATCTGTTAGTGTGTTTGAATTGCTGGTACAGTTACAAACGTGCTGTTACACACATATCATCTAAGCCTATGGCTACAGGTATGTGCTGCATTTTACATACTAGTGTTCAAGGCCGGGTTGGATGGGGCCTAGAGCAATCTGATCTAGTGGAAGGTGTCCTTGCCTGTGGAAGGGGGTTGGAACTGGATGAGCTTTAAGGTCACTTCCAACCCAAACCATTCTGTGATTCTGTGATGCTTCATTTTGATCTGCTTCTGAAGTGTTGGAGGCTTGTCCAAGCTGTTCCTGCCCCAAGGCACTTGATGACCTCCCAAATACCTGGGGAGATCTACCAGCAGCATTCTTTCTCTGAAGATGGGGAGATGCTTCAGGCATCAAAAGCATCTCCTGGATTTCTCTCTGAGTTATAACCTCACTCAGCTTTCCCATAGTACCTTTATAAACCAGGAGAGAGCTTCTTACTGTCTGCTCATGGCAGCAGTCCTGAGCCAGAGACGGGAAGTCAGGAACCCAGTACTCCTTGACTCCAGCACAAGCACACACTGCCCTATACATCTGCCTCCTGCAAGCAGTCAGACCCAAATTTTCTCCACAAAAAGCAGGAGCCTTGCTTTGAGCTCTGCAGACTTGGGCACACTCAGGAGACAAGGGCCCTCCCTCTCACTTCCTTCGAGGTCAACTGTGGTTTATGCTGAATTTTCCTTTCTTGCACTTCCTACACTAAGATGTGCAAAACAAAGCGCCTGCTGTCTGTGCATCCCTTTGATTTTGAACTGGACTCGGAGTACTCTGCTCAGTCTCGTCGCCAGTCTGTACAGCTCCCTCCAGCAGCCAGCAGCCCGGACGCTTTCCAGGTACTGAGAGAGTGCTGGGGGTTTCCTTTCCTCTCTTCTTCCTTCTCCTTGCTACCTCTGCTACCCCCTCCTTCAGCTGCTGTTGAGAGGCAGTGGTGCCAGTCCTTGCTCCCCATAGCTCTCTCTTTGTCCATTTGATGTCCTTTGCCTCAGGCTGAGTCAGGAGTAGAACATCTGACTTCAGCAAGGATGAGGGTAAGATGAGATAGAAGAGGTTTTCTGGCCTTTTCCCTGCAGATTTCTTTGCTCTCTGCAGACAATGCTTTTCTTGTGTTATCCCAAGGCTACGTGACACCCTGGTTTCCAGCGGGCTTTTGGAGGTTCAGTACTCTGGGTTGCAGAGGCGTTGAGGGTTTGTTTCGTGCTTGCATTAAAGGTGAGGAAGTTTGGCCAGGTTGGATGGGGCTTGGAGCAACCTGGTCTACTAGACAGTCTCCCTGCCTATGGCAGGGGATTGGAACCAGATGATCTTTAAGATCCTTTCCAACCCAAACCATTCTGTGATTCTACTCAAGGGACAAAATGAAACCAGACTCTTCTCCCACCATCCTATCCAGTTTGGGGCTGTTTCTGCCATGAGGTGGCACTGGGGCAGCAGTTTGGCCAGCAGTTTCCTGGGGCACACAACCTTTGTGAGACTGAGAAGATGAATCCCAGAGCCAGTGTGATGCAGTGTTGGCACCTGCATGGTGGGCGCCTCTGTCAGTCAGAGAGAACAAAAACTTCGTGAATACTGATTATTTCTATATAGGAGACTATATGTGTCTGTCAGGAGCTCCTGTCCACGAGCAGGACCCACAGACAGCTCCAGCATGAGCAACAGCAGTGAGCTGCACCCCATGATCCCACCAAGGGCTGGAGGTCAGCGTCCTCACCTTCCAGCTCTGGCAGGAACGCAGACAGGGCTGCCCTGCATGTGGCAAAAGGTCTTCCAGCCTGAGATACTTCAGATCAAGCTTTTTGGGCTGCTCCTTTTTCCCTTTCCTGTTGAAATGTCACTTTTAAAATGTTATAGAGTTCCTTCTTCCTTCTCATGATACTGTAATGCTTCAAACTCTACTGGGACGTGCTGAGATGCATAACACGGGCTTTAAAAAAGAAAAGCAATCCGCACAATTCCACATGAATTGGCAAGAATTTGGGGCAGACAATTAGATTCATTCTTTCTTTATGTAAACTTGTCTTTATGTAGCAGAATTCAATGTGAGTCTAAGGAGGGCTGGCCTCTGCCGGAATCATCTGGATCATTTATCAGTTGCAGATTATTTGAGGGGCAGAGGGTGGCTGTTTGAATATGGATGTGGTGTTTCAACAGACCAGAGCGTTTTGCAGCCCGGATGAAGGGGCTTTGTGTCTAATGCTTGTAAAAATTCACAGTGCCCCCTGGCAGTGATGAGGAGCATTGCTCAGGGCTCATCAGCAAAGGAAAGCTGTCTTTAAACTGATTAGGAACAGGCGTTATAAAAGGTCAATCCAAGCAGGTATTGGAGGATAAAGGTAGGAGCTGTTAGCAAAGATCAGGAGAGGGAAGGAGTCCTCCCAGGCAGCTGCTCATCAGCAATCCTCATCTCAGTCTTTCCCAGATTTCCCCAACTCAGCTGAAGATGCCTCCCAAGGGGAGTCCAGGATCACCGATGCGGATCTGGTCTTTCACCACGTCTTGCAGGAGCAGGGACCAGGCAGGATCCCTCCAGAGCAGCACTTCAGCACAGAGGTTCGGCTCACCGTCAACTCGCGGAGAAGGAGCCTGGAAAGAAATGCCAGACCTGGTAGGTGTCTCTAGACAGGCTTCTCCTGTGTCCTTTTGAGGACAAGTGGCTGCAAGAGTTGGAACAAAATGAAAATGTCCTTGATGTTTTGAGGTTTTTTTTAACAACCTCAAAGCCACTAAAAACCTTGTGGCCAAATATATTGTGGCTGAAGCAATCTGGTTGTAATGGGCTGGTCTTGTTCCCAACAAACTCATTTCACCAAGTCAGAGGGGCCTTTCTTAAAGTGTCTATCCCTTTCATACCCACTGCTCTTGTCCAGGGTAGAAACTAGATGTAATCAAATGGACACTACTAGAAACAATGGGATATGTTTCCTCCTGCAGGCAGCAGTTGGTGAGTTCAGCTTCTTGTCAAAGGATGATGTAGGTGCAGAAAATGTAGAGTGTTAAGGGGATTTGGGCTGTAGTAAGACTGGAGAACAACTGGTGGCAAGCACTGGGAATTGCTAAGTAGCATCCTTGTAGCTGGGCAGGGTGCACTGTCAGGCTACAGGACCCATGGGTTCACGAAATACCCTAGCAAATAACAGGGCAGAATTTGCCTTTTACTACTACTGCTTTCCCTGCTGTGGTAGCAGACCCAGAAGGGCTGGATACTGGCTTGTGCACGTGCAGCTGTAGGATATATCCTTCTGGGTCTCCAGTGCCCTGGCTGTATTTTCAGGGGACTAGGAAATGCTGTGTGCTTTGTAAATGTCCACTCCAAGCCCCACTGGAGCGACACAGCAGCAGAGCCCATTGGCTTGTTCATTCTATTTTATGTCATTGGTTTTGTTTCATTTGAAATTCTCCTTTTAAAATAAGACTTTCCACTCTTTTTTAAATGCTCCATCCTAGACTGGTATCTTTCTAGCCTCAGCTAAACATCTTCCAGTACCCAATGTATGAACGGCAGTGTCCAAACCTGGACTCCAACAAGACTGGGAGGGCAATAGCAATTTTTACTGATGGACATGATTGTTTGGGGCACAAGAGAGCAAGGATGATCCTCCTGGTGCCTATTGCTAACTCAGCAGTGCTGTGTGGGACCCTGCCGAGTTAGGTGCTGTGTGGCTGCAGCGAGTGGAGCTACAGCCTGGTCTAGCATAGCCATCCTTAACCCTGGTCTCTCTTGCAGAAGCATCTCCTGCCAAAGCATAGAAGGTGTGATCTGGAGAAGTGCCTCATTATTTGCTTGTTTACAGCTGGGGCCAATCTCCAGGAAGGAACTCAAGGGGATGAGTTTGTTGTAACTTTGTGCTGAAGCTTTCTCTCTCCAAAGACAGCCCCTGGAACGAGCAGCCCCGGTCCCGGTACTCTGCAGACATGGACACCTCTGATGAGGACATGAAGGAAGCCCAGTTCCCGGCCTACCCACCCCACCATGTGAAACGACGTAACAGAGCCTCTTCCCAGGAGAATGCCAGCCACTCTGGGAACCAGGTACCAAACAGCCATTGAACCCAGTCTGCGGCCAAGCTTCTCTCGCCATAAAATGGTGCTTGTTATCTGCAAGGTGCAGGATGGTTCAGAGGAGAAAAGAAGCAGTGTTGGCAAACTGGGGTGCAACTGTGGTGAGCTCCCAGCCAGCATGAATGTGCAGCATGAGCAGAAAAGCTGGTGTGCCCTAGGTATCCACACAACCCCTGCCCCTTCTGTGCAGAGGTGGTTTGGCGCCCAAGCTTCACATGTGCAGGTCCAAGAGGGAGCAGTGTGGGTCCCAGATCTCTGTAGACTCAAGATCTCTCCTCCTCTTCAGGTAAGGAATTGGGGGTGTAGCCACTTTGTATTGCCAGAGCAATACAGCAGGCCTGTGGGATGACCCAGGAGCTGGCTCATTCAGGTGTCATATCACGGTTATGTGGCACCAGAGAGATGAATGCCCAGGCCATGTCCTGCTCTGCCTGTTGTGAGGGAGCTGCCAAGGTGGTTGTGAAATGGGAACAGAGCTGAGACTTAAGAAGGTGTGTTTAAGGCTCCTTCATTCATTAAGATCATAGAATCATAGAATGGTTTGGGTTGGAAAAGACCTTAAGATCATCTATTTCCAACCCCCCTGCCATGGGCAGGGACACCTCACACTAAACCATGTCACCCAAGGCTCTGTCTAACCTGGCCTTGAATATTGCCAGTGGCTTAGCAACTTTATCCTCCAGCTCCTTCAGGACCCATGGATGGATTTCATCAGGTCCCATGGACTTGTGCACATTTAGGTTCCTTAGATGATCTCAAACTTGACCCCCTCCTACAGCAGACCTAAGGTCTTCATTCTCACAGTCCCTGCATCTGCCTTCAAAGAGTTGAACAGACATTTCTCTGCCCTCTTAGGATGATGCGGAAGTATGCTGGAGCTCTGTGCTTCCCCTCCCCTGTTCTCCTTTCAGCCCTTCCACTTTTGTAGTCATGGCAAAGAGAAAATCAGGCACTGGTTTGTGCTTCACTCTGCCCATGCTGCCTGAAGCCTTCCTTCATTCCTGTTAATTTTTCAGCTTGTCCTTATTACTCTGCAAGTTACCTATAGTTTCCTGTGTCCCCAAAAAGGCTTTCTTTAATTGAATGACTGGTGCTTTATGATCAGACAGAGGCTTGGGGAAGGATATTTGATAAGTGTCAAGATCCTGTTCTTCCTTTGCAGGGTGTATTGTTCCTGCCCTGATAGGACTGGGTCGGGACAACCTGTCACATTAGTCTTCTGAATGGTGATAATAGGGGAAACGGTCTAGAGAAGGGTGTCAAAAGGGCTGTAAGCTTGCGTGTTAATTGTCAAGCAAGGACTTGCAGTTCCTGATGCCACCTTTGTGAATGGTGGTGGGTGGTGAGAGATGGTAAAGCATTCCTGAGACCTTGAGCAGCAAAATGCAGGGTGGTGGTTGGCTGCAGATACACACAGAAAGCCAGCACCAGTCTCTGCTCACAGCAGTAATTTTGCACTTCCTGGATCTCTCTTTATGTAATCAGCAGGGAGATCTGTAACCACAACCATCACACGGCACCACGCTTCATCTGCCTGCGTAGGGAAACCTTTCCTCTGCCTTTTACTTCTCTCAGCACATGTTTTAATTAGCAAGCGTCATTCCTTTTTTAGTCAGCAGTAAGGAGGAACCCTGGACGGGGTGTCCTTAATTGGGCCACGGTTCATTAGGCATGAGATTTGCATCATGCTTTGCAGTGGGGAAAAGGGGCCAAATTCCTACCAATGCTTCAGGTAACTTCCTCTCTCAGCTGGGCAAGCTCCTCCTCAGGGTGATCCGGCGGTTTGCTCCGTCACACCGGCACGAAGGGCTGCTGTGGAGCCTTGTCACTCTAATGGTTACAAGACATCTTCTCACTCCCAATTTAAGCCCATTTTCTCTTACGCCAACATCGTTCATTAGCTTAAATAGCTTTTCATCCTTCCTGCTCTTTGTGCTCCTGATGTGTTTACAGCTAGCAACCGTCCTCTGAGCCTTCTCCTTGCCCAGCAGGAAGAGACCTGGCTCTGTGCTGGACCATTAACCTTCAGCATGATGCACACGTGCATTGCTGTCAGTGTTGGCCCGGGAGAAGCCAGGTACAAGCCCTAAGAAGAAAGAAGGCGAGAACATCCAGGTTTCAGTGCTAGACAGCTCTATTGTATCGGCAGAGCTGGAAGAGGTTCAGAAGAGGCTGGGGTTCATTCCCTGGTCCTGAGACTGGAGGAGATGGAGGGGCTGAGGCTGACAGGGTGGCAGAGGCAGACCAGGAGGGATTTGGGACAGCAAGCAGCGGGCTGCATTCTCCTGAGCAGTGAAGTGGTGGCTTTTGAATTGCTTACAGAGGCTTCCAGGATATGTCATGTAGCTTCTGGGGTATGCCAGCCCCTGATGGAACATCCCAGGGGACAGCAAGGGTGGCTGAGTACGACTGGTCACCCTGGTGCTGCACTTCTCAGAGGCTGTGCCCTGTGGCAATTCAGGATGTTGGCCTGTGGGGCGTAGGGTCCAGAAGCGTGTTTGTTAAGTCCTGTTAACCCTCTATTGAATCCCGTAGCTGGGCTTCAAAAGCAATGTTTTCCTGGTAGACACCTTGTTGCCATCTGAAGGTTTCAAGAGGTAGAGAGCTCAGCTCTTTGCTCTGCATCACTTTGACCCCACAGATGAAAACCCTCTCCTAAAACTGCCTTGGGTGCAAGTTTGTCGAAACACATTTGCCCTGACGACTGCTTTTGCTTTCATTCTGGAGCAGATACACTGCTCAGTCCCAAACAAGGAACATAACTTTTCCAGTAACAAAAGCAGAGGCTGTTCCCTGGCCCTGTGACTCCAGGAGCCCAAGGTGCTAGAACAACATTGGAAAAAACCCCACCACTATTTAAAAAAGCTCTTAAATGTGATGAGATATGAAGAGAAGCCCTGAACTGGTTACTGTGTAGGTAGGTCTCTGCCTTTAGGTCTTTAGCAGCCAGGTAAGAACAGGATCAAGCTGCAAGGAATAGCACTAATTTACCAAGTTTCTCCCTAAAAATCTCTCTGCTGTACCTTAAGGGAGCTCAGTGGTTGTGGATTCCCAAGCTTTGGTGCTGTCTGGCTCCTCCTCTTTACATCAAGCTTCTGTTAGAGGTCTGGGGTATTTGAGAGACTGGAGGCAGCACCTCTGCTGGAGTAGCCTGTCTTCCCTCCTCGGCAGCAAGTGATAGCTTGCCCTAACTGATGGCTTCGTTATGGGCCCTGGTTTAGGTTTCTTCACTTTAAATGTTTTACTACAGAGCACCGTTTGCAAGCCTTTATCACACAGAGAGCAGGGCAGTCCAGCCCAATGGGGATGCACACTAACGGGGTGACCGACATGCATTAAAACCAGCCTTGCTTAGGAAGGAGAACGAAAGCGAGCTCTTCAGCTCCTATCCTTGTAGTCCATCAACAGCAGACCATGCATTACGCTTTGACCTCTCCCAACCTCTGTGTTATGGAGACAGGGTAGCGCCTGTGTTCAGCTCATCACTCGCATTGTCACCGGGAGCAATGCAAGAGTCAGGCCTTAAACAGTACTGAGAAACCACTTAGAGATGGATTGGATTGCTTCCTGCCTGTGGGTTTAATGCTGCTTAAAGATGCATTTAGTTCTGGATGGTAATTACAGCGTTCTGCTCTCCAGAGTGTCAGGGTTTTATATTCGTCTTCCCTAAAGCAGATGCGATCTCTCCAAGCCGTTGTGAGGATCTAATTAATCGAACACAAGCACAAAAACTGAGTGAGAGGATGGAAATGTTACAGAAACAGAGCCAAGCCCTTGCATCTCTTTGTTACTGCATTCACTTACTGCATTTGCTTCTCGATCCCCTTTCAATGGGAGGCAGGCACTCAGGACAGCAGTGATGTGGGAGTTAGTGTTAAAAGATGGGCGATATTCCTCATCATTTGTGGGTTATTTGTTTGGATCAAAGAAGACAGACTTTTTTCTCTCCCCGTACCCCCCCCCCAAAAAAAAAAAAAAAATTAAAACTTCCACTTCTAAAAAGAGGGAAAAGCTTCCTTTGATGTTTTCAGTAGTTTAACCACAACAGTTTGTCTTGGCTCTTGCACACAGAGAGTACTTTTTGGTTTTCAGGGTTTTGTCTGTCCTTCTCTTCTCTACTCGTCTTTCCATGCCCCTTTTTTCAATTGGAAGAGTGAGGGATGAGAGAGAGGCAAGCATCTTGGTAAATCCATGCTTGGAGAAGTCAAGATTTCACAGTGTGTTGGGAAAGCTTTCAGGGTTATTATTTCTATCTGGAATTTCTATGGAAATTTCTTACCTATTCCCTCTTCCTTCCCAGCGCTGCATTGGTGGGGGGGGGGGTGAGGTAGTAGCTGCTTGAAAAAAGTGTTAGTAGGAAGTGAAGATTGCTGTTGACTTGAATTTGGGACAGCATGTGAATGATGGCAGGATAGGTGGTTTTGTTACAGCCTGATGCTTTTGCCTGGACAAGGGACAGAATGGGCTGGTGATGTGGTTTTATGTTCACTGCATCAAAGCTACCAATGCTTTGGTGGGAATTGAGATGTGCTGGGTACTTAGCATCACTTTGAGCTTTTTTCCAGACGTGAGGGGAGGCTGTGCACCTCCTGGGGCTCATCAGTGTATCCAGGGCTGGTTTTTAAAGATATTAATTGTTAATGTCTTTTAACTCAGCCCATGGTGGTGGTGTCTTGCTGCTTGCTTTCTTCTGCTGGTTGCACTGTTTTCTCACTGTGCTGGCAGCGGTGGCCGGGCTGTTCTCTACTCCTTTGCTCTATCTCTCCTTTCCTCTAGATCCATGAGCTCAACAAACGCATGTCTGCAATCGAACGCGTGCTGAACCGCTTGGAGGAAAAGATCCTGGCGAGCTCTGAGGAGGTAACCGGGCAAAGCCAGGGCACTCTGCAGGGAGAGAGCATGGGCTGTGCTGGGTCTTTCCCTTGTTGTTGGAGGGGCTTCTCTGAAACAGCCAGCATTGCAGGGAGAATGCAGACAAAATGACTCAGGCTGGTTGAGTTTAATCTTCTGTTTTGGCTTTGGAGGCTCTTCTATAGTTCCAGGTGACGGAGTGCCTTAGAAAACATTGCATGGCAGGGCAGAATCAGAAGCAAACTTAACCTTTAGGCCCCTGTGCAAGCTAGTGCCTTCCTTGCCCATTCTGCGCAAGGAAAATTGGGTTTCACGTTTATACTCTGAAATGCTGATTGCAGGAGAATTGTCAAGTGGGTGTCAGTACATCCGAAAAGCTGTGACAGCTCATTTGAAATCATGGGGGACTCAATTAGGACATATGAGGAAGTCACCTGGTAATTGTTAATACAAGATCTGAGTCAAGAAGGATTTCCAAATCTCTTCTGAGTTGCCCTTGTCTTACCATGCCATCAAATTTGGAAGAAAACAGCTAAATTAAGTTACAGCTGGGCAGCAGTGTAGAATCTGTGAATACTTAGGTCATTTAACATTGATTTTGGGTTTCTAATTTTAAACTATGTACTCTTCCTTTGTGTGAACCCATCACCATGAGCTGCTCTGGCAGCTGATGGCTCAGTAGAATAGACAATGACAATTACAGGGAAGTCCCCTAGGCATAGATGAAGCAGTGCAATTTCTTCTTCATTCTAAAATCTGTGATGGAGAGGGCCATGTTTGCAATCATTCAGTGTTTCTGTCAGTAAATCTGACCAAGGGAGTAGGAGATGTGCACATTTGCAGGTTCCTGTGCTTTATTCCCATGTCTAGGGCATATCAGAGTAGAGGCAATGGGTCTAAACTGCTGCAGGAGAGGTTGAGGTTAACTCTTAAGCAAAGCTTTCTAGCAGGAAGGATAGCAGAGCCCAAGAGCAGGTTGCCTGGAAGAACGATTGCCTGCTGCAGATGCCATTGTTCAAGATTGGTAAGAACAGCTTAGACAAAAACCCGTCAGGTATGACATGGATAATTGTATTCCTGTCTTAATGCAAGAGACAGCAACTTCAGTAACTTCTGGAGATCTCTTACAGTGCCTGGGAGTTTAATAGGATTCTTCTGCTGGTACCATGAATTGCACCTAATAACAGGGCTGGGTGGAACTATGCCATCTATCCTACAGAAAAACTTGCTGCATGTTTTCTCATGACAAATCAGATTGCTTAAAGGCTCTCAAAGCCACATTGGCGAGCAGTAGTTCACATGGCTTCTTCCCTCATTCTGGTGGACCATGTCTTTGGGTTGCTGTGATCTCTGCCCTTGGAGCCACCAGCCACACCATGATTCCTAATGAAAACCTGGTGATTTTGGGCCCCAAATCCCCTGGGTACCTCTTGTTTTTTGAGGGGGGAGCAGGCAAATGCAATTTTACACAGGGAAAAACACGCAAGTGGGGGGGGAAGGTCCTTCAGATCAAGGATTTGTGTTCCTCAGCATGGAGCTGGAGCACAGGTCCCTTTGCAAAGTCCATCAATGGCTGCACTCCTTGCATTCCTCTCCTGGCCAGTCATGGTGAGTGCATCTGGATCTGGGCATGCCCCGTTGTCCAACACAGGAGACTCTTACCCAACTCCCTTCTTCTGTCCCCTCAGTCTCCAGCCCCAGACTCCCAGCTTGATCCCGATGCAGAGGAGGAGGAGTTGAAGAGGAAGCTGGAGGAGTTAGCCAGAAACATCAGTGACAAGGAAGTCTCTTCTGAAGAAGAGGAGCATGAAGAAAAGAAGAGAGCAAAGAAACCTGAGATGAGTCCCTCCAGTCATGACATGGCCAGAGATGCTCGAAAGGTAATCTGTGTCCTCCCACCCATACCATTCTAGGCTCCATCTGTGGTTCCTTCTGCTTTTAGTGGTTTATGGTTTACACCATGATAATGCAACTCTTCTTCTGTCCCATGCCTCCACCTCAATGCCTCCCAGGGCTGTGGTGTGTCTGACTTAGCTGTCTGCTTTAACAAAGTGCCAAGGGTTAGAGCACTTCTAGGGTGTGCTCTCTAGACTCTCCCAATCTCATCCAAGAGTCAAAAGTAAAGTCTCTTAGAGGTCTTGAAGGCTACTGCCTACCTTGGAGAGGTACACAACCTCCACATCTATTTAGAAGGGTTGTCTCAGGATCTAGATATCATTGTAGAGAAGAGAGTCCTGGGGTGGGAGGAGAACTTGGTCATTTAGTACTGGCAGCTTTTGTCAGGCACCTTCTACAACCTGAAATGTTTCTTCCAGGCCTCTCAATGCTCCTGAGGCTACAAATTCCTGGTCCTGCTTCCAGCCTGCTAGATCAGCATCTCCTGTACTTCAGCAGTGTGCTGGCTCCTGTTCCCTGTTCAGTGGGTGATCTGTGGGGACATGGTCAGGGGGAAGAGGAGGGATCAGAGAATTTATGCAGTCCCATTCACACTACACCAGAGGATCCCTCACCCCCATGGCCCAGCGCAGCTCTGATTTATCCCCCTGCCTGCTGGGTGCATTTTGGAGGTCTGCTTTTCCCCTGTTATCCCTGCAGCATGGCTGCAGAGGCATTCATTGCTTCCATGGCCTGAGAGCAAAAGCAGGCAGAGGAACTGGTCAGCTTCCCCCTCGCCTCACCCAGTATGTGGTGCGCATGGGTGACAGCCCTGGGGATGAGCAACCCATGGCAGGCAGCCCAGGTGACTCAGAGAGAAAGGGAGATTTGCACGTCTCCAGCTGTGTAGAGCCTCCTGAGATGGTCCATTAGCACAAAAAGGAGAGGTCAGCGTTCCTTGTTAGGTCTCTAATGGCTTATTTGTTCACCCCCTCCCTCGTGCCTTGCCCGTAGGTGGAGTATGTGTGTGTTTGCTCTGTCACATCGTCACTGGAGTGCTACCCATCTCCTCTCCTGCAAAGCTCCTTTCATCTGAGGTTGCGGAGGCTTCTGTGGTGCCACGAGGCATCTGTTTAATGGGCTTTTGTTCCTCAGCCTCACAAGGCAAAACCTGGCTGCTTGGAGAGTGCAGCTGCATGTACACGCGTTGTGCACTTAGTGAGTCCGTGTCAGGTGTGAAGGAGACCTCAGAGCAGCCTTTCAATATCTGAAGAAGGCTACAAGGATGCTGGAGAGGGACTCTTCGTCAGGGACTGTAGCGATAGGACAAGGGGTGATGGATTCAAACTGAAACAGGAGAAGTTCAGGTTAGATATAAGGAAGAAGTTCTTCCCTGTGAGGGTGCTGAGACGCTGGCACAGACTTTTCCCAGAGAAGCTGTGGCTGCCCCATCCCTGGCAGTGTTCAAGGCCAGGTTGGACACAGGGGCTTGGAGCAACCTGCTCTAGTGGAAGGTGTCCCTGCCCGTGGCAGGGGTTGGAACTGGAGGAGCTTTAAGGTCCCTTCCAACTCAAACCAGTCTATGTGTCTTTGCCCAGCTCTATGTAAAGTCTCAGGATTAGAGCAAGCAGCTGTTCCCAGGATGGCTTACCTCATGGTTTTGGGTACCGTTTGCTGTTCTCTTACTGCCACTGGATCAACAGTGCACTGCATCCTTACTGAAAACCTTCTTGACCGCCTCCTTTTTCCTGAAAGCTGATTTTAGATGATTGCTGCAGCCGGATTTAACTACTGCTCATGGGCTGAATGATGTGCATCTTCTTAGTAACCATTTTCAGCTAGCTGCAGCACAGCAGCAAGATAACTTCCTGAGTGAGCTGCTGATCTGCAGCAGAGTCTCACCCTGACCTGCACTGAGGAACAGGGAGATGTTAGTGGGGTATCAGTGTAAGCTTCTTGATTCATGTAAAATGAAGCCTGGATTCTCTTTGACCAAAACTCATCTATGAAGCATGGAGGATACAGGCAAGGTCATTGACTCTTGGCAGGTAGGTAACACAGGAGCTATATATGACAGGTCCTAAGCAAAGAGGACCCCAGCTGGGTTGCAACAGCTCAGGCAGAATCAAACCCGAGAAATTAAACAAAATTCAGTTTTTTTGCTTCATTGTAGTGCTGAAAATACTTTAGAAATGCCAGCAGTGATGTAGATGAACAAGCCTTGGTAAAAGGCTGTGTCAGCATGTATGGTTTTTAACAGCAACTTTCCTTATAAGAGATCCAGGCTTGGATTTTGCATGATTCTAAGTCTGGTCTGGTGAGTTTCCTCTCCAGCCAGGAGGAAGTCATCAAACCGGGGAACACTGCAACGAAAACACACGGTTCTAATGGAAAATGCGAAAAAACTCCGCTGTGCCATGAAGGACCATAAAGTGATAAAAATATCAGCAGGGCTGAGTGAGCTGGTTCTCTGCAGGACAGCCTGCCTGGAAATACGTGCAGTTGTAAACACCAGTGTTCGTTGCCAGTGGATGTATCACCACCATCTCCTTGGTTTCTAGGGAATTATCAGTTGAGAGAGAGATCATGAGTTTCTTCAGTCTATTTTTACATTTGCTTAATGCCTTATCATGCAAAAGGCAGCACTTAGGAGCATTACTGCTGTCAGTGCTCCTTGGCGTGGGCAGAGGGGACGTTAATCCCAAGTTCTGGCAGTGTGGCAATACAGTATTGGTTTTTTTTTCCTTTGCCACAAACTCCAGGAGTTATTGGAGTTATTTGCACCCATGCTCAGGCGTGCTGAAGTGTAAAGCAATATGCTGCAATTAGATCTTATCTGCTGAGTAACTGAGTGGCCTTCAGGTGGCCGGGTGTTGCTGCTGTTGGACAACACTGGTGAGTGACACATCCCTTGATAACCTCTTTTCCAAGACTTTTGAGATGACTTCTTTTGTCACAGCCATCCTCCAGCAAGCACGGGCTGAGATCAAACCTCTGCTTTAGCCACGCATCCATCTACAGTGGGAAGCCCTTCAGGAGCAGCGTAAGCCCTTTAATTATCACTTCTCCATCTTTCTACAGCTCCTGAAGGTTTGATGCCCAACTTGCTCGATTCTGTACACCACGTTAAAATAATGTCCTTATTTCTTTCCCCTGCTCCACTCTGGCTGTGCCGGGCGTTCGCAGAGGTCATCAGCTCAGGCTTTGAGCGAAATCACGGCCAAAGTGCTGAGAACCATAAACACCACAGAGAAAGCGGTGTGTGAGTTGTATGGAGAGAACCAGTGCACCGGTGGCTGTGTCCTCCCCGCAGGGCATCCTCCCAGCCTGGGAGATGGGAAAGAGGTGGCCGAAGCGTACCGTGAGCTTGAAGAAAATGTAAGGTTCTAAGGTTCATGAGAGGTTTCTGCAAGCAGGGAGGGCATCAGCAAGGAGAGGGGTGGGAATACAGAGGAAACCCCCCAAAATTTCTTATTAGTGGGCAGGCCAACAGTAAAAGGATGGGCACGACAGAGGAGTTAGAGTCCAGTCTTGCCTGATGGTGGCCAGGGCTCTCTTAAAAGGGAGGTGGCACAACAGCAAGTGCAGATGCTCTGTCTTGTTGCTTCCCTTGTGCCTCAGTTCCTGGTTTCCTCGGCTGAGTGCCGGGGAGGGAGGATGAGTGCGGTCCTCAGTTTGCTATAGTGTTGCTTTGCTGGATTTTGGCAGCCCTGTGCTCCAGCTGCAGCAGAACCTTCTGCCCTGCTTCTCTTTGGTTCCTCCCCAGCACTGCATTGCTGCGTTTCACCAAGGCTTTCACGAACGTGGACAGCATGTCCTACCTGTTTGCTAATGCTGACTTGTGCCTGGGGCTGATGGGCTCATGCAGGTGATAAGTTTACATCTAGAGCACATTCTCCTGCTGGGTTTGTGTGGCACTGAAGCACCAACACATTTTTTAGCTATGGTAAACCTGTATGAATCAATTCCCTGTGGAAATGGATTGCATCTACAGCGCCATTTGCCAAGATCCAAAGAAACAGTTCAAGGGTGGGGCAAAGAGTTGTATCTCCATCTGGGTGGTTGGGTTTCACTGTCAGAAACATCCCGGGGAGCCAGGTTTTATAACACACTGTGGCTAGTCTCTCGTTGGGGAAAGCTTAAACATAAAGGCAGTGAGCAGCTGGCTGCACCACCTGGCTGGTTTCTGGCCAAATGCAGCATCCCAGGGAAAGAGGGGTGTCTGCGTGAAGGGTTTGAGGTTCCCCCTCTCCCAGAAGAGGGGATAGGGCTGAGAAGGACGTGAACTATAGGCTTAGTGCTGCTGCCATCAGTGGCAGGTCTGCGACAAGGAGATGGGTAGAGATGGCCCTGGGAGGTGCCGGCTTGGCCTGCTATTCCCTCCTGGCCCCGGCTGAGTCACGGCTGGCTTGATGCTCTGCTCCTGGAGCATGCCACCTCAGAGGGCATGGGGAGAGTTTGATGGCCCAACAGCAAATTGTGTCGCTGTGACTCACAGGTTGAGCTGCTTCACAGACAGCACCCATAAATGTCTCTAATCTGTTATGGCCTCGGGGCTTGCACTGGCATGGGGGAGACCTATGGGACATGGTGGTGTGAGTTGGGTGGATGCTCAGTACTTCAGGGTATGCCAGGGCTCTTGCCAGGCAGTCTTGAGCAATACCCAGCCCAGAAAAAGCAATGAGGGTTGGAGGAGCAGGACTTGCACTAGCAATACCAAGATTTGGGATTCGGTCAGCAAAACAGGGGCCACAACCCATCTGATCATCTTATGTGATTGCATACAAACTTATTGTTTTCCTAAATTGCCTCGCTTGGACTTGCATCCTTGTGGTAGCCCAGGAGGAGGCAAGTGACAGCAAAGCCTGTGGTTTTATTGGGATGTCCTTCTACCCTTCTTATCTAGGCAGCAAAGATAGCCTGTTGCTTCCCATAGCCACTGTGCATCCCCAATCAGCAGCCCCATGGCTGCGCTGGGCTCTGTTTGCATGCGTGTTTGCAGGGGCTCTTGGCTGGGATCATTCCTGTGTATTTAGAGCAGTTCCTGAGCAAAACTGTTCTTTGCAGGTTGGTTAACGGCCCAGGGCCAAACTCCCACACCCTGACCAGGCAACCGAGCAGCACAGACATCCTTAAAAAAGACTGAGTGAATGTGGAAAGTCAGTGTATCAACTTCGCAGCTCACTGACACCATGGGACGTGGCAGCCTGCACTGGTTTGCTGGTACCTGCCTCCCCTCTGAGCACATGGCATAAAGATGCTGATGCTTCTCGAGTAGGTCATCGAGTTTTGGTCCTTCCTGTGTTCCCACTGAGCATTTTACCACTTTGCCTGGTTGGTAATTGCTCTCAAAAAGCCTGGGGAAGGGAGGAAATGAGATGAAAAACCCTGTCAGAGCTGTCTGGTACTGTCTGTGCTGCAAGGCAAGAAAGCAGTCATAAAATAGTGGCAGGAGCTGTTGCCTCTGGGGCTGCAGAGATGCTGAGAGCTCTGGGGAGGTTAATCCTTCAATGGGTGTGGGTTTGGTTGGTTTTTTTCTTTTTCAGGTGTATCTGACTGCTGGGAAGACCTTCCGGCTTGAGAACACCCTGAAAGAGCTTGAAGAAGGGGCTCAGCACAGCGGCACGACTGACTCGGAGCTGTCAGAGCTGGAGGATAAAGTGGCCTCAGCAGCTGCTCAGGTGCAACAGGCAGAGAACGAGGTGAGGACGTGGCTGAGAGCTACTTTGCACAGCCAGTGACAGCAAATGAAGCTGGTGATGGAACCAGCATCTGTATGTTTTTTCCTTCTCCTAAAGGTTTCCGACATCGAATCTCGGATTGCGGCTCTGTCAGCTGCGGGGCTGACAGTGAAGTCAGTGGAAAAGGCAAGGAAGAAGTCGACTGGGCAGGTGAGCATGGAGGGTGGGTATGAGAGATCCCAGCCCTGAGATGCACAGATTGTTGCTGCTGCCACTGGACACTGTGAAGGGCTGCCTGGCTTGCTGAGTCCTTGCTTGCTGCGCCCGGCTCCCTCCCTGCTGCCTGGTTCTCTGCCCCAAGGCTCCGAGAGCAGATGTCTCACTAAGGATGGGGGACAACGCTGATTCCCTATAGGCATCAAGGGAGGATTTTGTATCTGGTAGCTCGTGCTCTTCCCGGGGTTGCAGGGAGAGCACACAGTGCTGTGGCAGTGTACTGCCTCTTTTGCTCACCTTGGGATGATCCCAGGCTAAATAAAAGAGGTGAAAATGCAAAGGAGAGCAGACCAAGTTGTCTGCCTCCTGCACCCAGAAAGAAACCCCTGCCCTTCCTCTGCCCGCAGGCTGCCTGCCTCCACTCTCCCGGTCCCGCCAGCAGCAGTCCCGGGGAGTCTTCGGATGACGTTAAAGTGAGTACGTGTTTAATCTGTGCTGGCTGGTGCGTGCAGCACGGCATCCGGCCTGGAGACAACCAGGGCATCCAGGGAGCTGCTTTCAAAGCGGTGGCCTCAGAGGGGACCTCTGTCCTCCCATCCCATTGCCCACAGCAGGCTGCTCCCCTTCTCTTGCAGGCGATGCCTGGACTGCAGGGGTTCAGGAGGAAGTTCAACAGTCCCCTCGAAATCACTGGTAAGGACGGAGGCTCTGCTCAAGGGAGTTGGGAAACTGTGGGTGGAGCGGCTGGGTTTTGGGGGATGCTTGGTCCTCTCTCTCTGCATTCCCCAGCACTGGGGGATCCTCTTCCCTGTGCTCATGGCCTCCTGTTAGGACAGCTACAGGGAAACCTGTGGTGGACCATTTAGAAAGGAAGCGGCAAATGGCAGGATCAGGGATGGTGATGGCAGAGCGGAGGTCAAGCTGAGTTGGCTCAGTCCTCCAAGAGCCAGGACTTTCTATACAGCCAGGCCTCCTGCCACCCCAGAGTCCAGGGAGACTTCATCTGTGGCATCCTGTTGCCTGTAAGACCTCAAAGCCTCACCTAAGCCCATCATCTCTTCTGGTAACAATTTCTTCCTTGCTTGGTCATCTTGGAGAAAGTATCCTTGACCCTGTTACCCACCTGCCGCAGCCACTGGTGTCTGGTGGGGGGCAAGAGACCCTTCACATCTCAGCTATGACGAACGGCAGCTTGGGAGCACTTCAGAGTAGCCGGTGACCTGAAACTTGGTGCAACAGCTTGTGTGGTGAGGGGCAATCACTGGAAATGTTGCATCCTGGCCCATATCAGTGAGACCCATGAGGAAATGACTTTTCTTTTTCTCTCTTATCTCACCTTGTAAGCTTAAAGACAGAAAGAGTGGGTTGCTTTCCAGATAATGGAAGATGAAAGGAAGGAAAGGAGGAAAGATCATTTAAGGCAGAGGATGAATTGCATTTTCCCCATGCACGCAGACAATTAACAGTGCTATTTCCTAGGCTGAGGCTGGTAGGTGGAAAGGTCCATTCTTCTCATGCCGAAGAGGAGTCATCTGCTCTTCTTCCTGCAAAGGACAGGCAGATAAAGGCAGCCTGGGTGACATGTCAGCCCCGCAAGCAGATAGAGATGTGCAATTAGGATGGACGTCACCAGGCAACCCTAATCCCCTCTGCCTGGGCTGGGCGATGGGGTGATTTGGTCTCCTGAGCACTCTCTCTGTGGTCAGTGACGTGCAAAGTTGGGTTTGCAGAAGTGCAGCTGGTACAAATTGGTGTCAGAGAAAATCACTTAGCAGGTAGGTCAAGAGAGTATCGTAGGCTTGGGTGGGGAGAGCTCCACCAAAAGGCTGGGCTTTTGCCAATCCATGGGGTTTTCCAGAGAACTAGGTCTTGACAGCTGACCACTGGCAGGCTGGCCCAGCTCACACAGTGCTCTGGGAACCTCAGTAGCAGCAGCTTTTGTTTCCCTATTGTGAAAGGGCTTCCCACCGCCCTCCTGGAAAGTGCAATGATGCATCCAAAGCCACAGGCCAGCAGGGGATAGTAAAACCCCAGTGACTTGGTGGGTAAGCGAAACCTCTATGAGGTGGGTGAGGACTTACTGCCCATCTCTCTTCTTTCACTACAGGTCTTGACGACTCCTTTGACCGCAACTCTGTTTACCGTGGCTCCCTGACGCAGAGAAACCCCAACGGGAAGAACAGAAGAGTGGAGAGGCTCTTTGCGGTATGAACCAAGCCACCCAGGAGGGCTGCTGGCCTGGGCTCCACATGGGACTTGCCTCCCTGGGCTTGCACAGAGGAATTTGTCCCTCTCATGCTCTCCTTGAGCCGGTGGAGCCCTCAGCTCTGGGTATTGGCCTGTGGTGGCAGGCGTGCCTGGGTATCACCCCTTGAGGTCTGGGATTTCGTAAGCCCCAGGGTGGGGGGACGAAACAAAACCTTTGAGTTCCCGCTGCCCGAGTGGGATGGGGCAGGTCCTCGCTCCATAGAGGGGCAGCAAGAAGCATTGCCTGGTGTGGTGTGGGCACAGTGGTGAGCTGAGGTTTCTCCCTCTGATGCCTTGCAGAAGCCTGTGATGACCCACCTGTCCTGAGGAGAGGGGGAACCTCCTGCCACTGCATTTCACTGATGCAAGACCTCAGCGCAAAGCCTCACTGCCTTCCCCACAACTCCTGCTCTTCCTTCTGCCATCTCCATCTCTCCCTGAAGCCCCGGACAGAAGGGGAGCCAGTGGTTGTGGGCAGGAAGCCTTGCTGGTAGCTGCCAGGGAGAGGAGCAAGGCACTGGGGTGCAGACCCATGGCTAGGGGCTCTCATGGGAGGATGCAGGCATGATACCTTTGCTTAAGACTGCTTTTTGGTAGCAGGTTAACCAAGGGGACCAGAGAGGTGCAGAGAAGGAGTGACTTCCTCGGAGGGAGCTGGATGCCAGTGTGCCTTTCCAGCATGGGGACCAGGGGCAGTGGTACCTTGTCAAAAGCTGTCAGTGCCTGTCCCTGCTCGCTCAGCTGCTGGTGCTGAGTGGTGACAGGAGCTGACAGTGGGTGCAGGATGCCCTTGGGTACCTCAGGTAAAGCAGGGACCCAGGCACCCTGGGCTGGGATTCACATCCCAGTGCTGGTCCCAACTCCCTGCAGTGTCCCTTGGAGCATCTCCTCCCTTCCCTGAGCAGCAAAGCAGGGTGAGAGCAGTGCTGGCTCCCTCCCAGTGAGCACTTGGCCAACAGGTCTTTGCACAAAGTCATGCAAACACCCACGGAGGCTTCTTGCCATCGTGTCTGAAGCAACCGTGACCATGTGGGGATGTGAGCAAGGCAAGGCTTGCGGGAAGTGGTGGCAAGAAAGGCTGGAGGGCTTGTTGGGGGTCAGTTGTTTTTTACAGCACTCAAAGATATCCCCTCTCCATGTAAGGCTATATTAGCAAGTTCAGAAGGACTCCAGAAGGACTGTGTAGGTGCTCCCTTGGAGGCTTTCCCCACCCTGCAGAGGGGTGAGCCCATACCAAGAGGCACTTTGGATGTCCCCTGTCCTGATGATGGAATTGTAGAACCTGATAGGACCATCCGATCCTTTGGAGGGGCTGTGATGGCTTTTGGGAGCTGCAGTGGCCCTGGGTTCGTAGCAGGTGACAGCAGATTTGGTAGCGCCCTCCCTTCAATACCACAATTGCTTGTTTTCCTCAGCAATTAATTCTGCGCATCCCTGTGGAGCAGTGTCTGTCCCCATACCCGTCGGGATGGGGAGGGGGCTGCTTTCTCTTGCAGGTCACTTTGAAGGAGATTCTTGTTAAAAGATTTTGCTCGGTACCTGCTGGTCCCTGTTCTTTATAGCCCCAATCTCCCTCCCTCTGCAGCGGGCGATGCTGGACGGATCGCTCACAGCCAGAGCAGGTATGTCAGACCAGTGCTGGCAGTTCCCCATCAATGGCTAGACAGGCTGGACTGGTTTAGGCTATTCCTGTGCATATGAACTAAACCCACTTTAATTATGAGTAGTAGCGTGAATTCTCATCCAAGTAACACTTACGTTTAGCTTTCACAGTAGAAGAGGCTCCTAACTGCCTAGAAATGGTTCCATGGTCATCCCGGAGCAGTCCATAGGCTGGGATTCCCAGCTGGAAACAAAACCACTTTCTTATTTTTAAATGAAATCCTTCAAAAGGGTAAGTGCAAACTGCTGCCATTGTAGAAACTCTCCCAGGCACCGCAGCATTATCGGGTCCATCTCTTGCTGCTCAGCCAGCCTCAGTGCTAGGATAGCAGCTCCTTGGCTAGCATCCTAGAAGAGAGCTCCATGAAGATCTGGGCAATGCTATGGGTTTGCACCCACCCTTCTGCTGTCAGGGTTCAGCCTTTGCCCCAACCGTATCTCTTGCTGTATCTGGTTTCAGCCATAACTCAAGTCCTTCCACACAACTGCTCGGATGCTTGACCCTGAGAAGTAGTCCTTGCAGTGAGCCTCAGCAGGGCAAGTTAAGGCATCTTTCAGGCTTTTTAGTCATCCACGTTGTTTTTTGCTGGTTTCCTGCCCCATCTGCCCGTGTAGAGATTATATATATGTATACAAAATCATGCAATAAAGCCAATATTGTGTCCAGAACCTGGGACCTATTTTTCAGTCTGTTCTTTCAGCTCACTCGAGCAAAGCCTCCTTTCTCTTCCCATCCTCTCCTTTAATCAGCTGGTGCACTCCTCTCTTTAAAACTAGGCAGATGAAAGCAGAAAGAAGCTGAGTTGGTGGAACAGGGGGAGAGGGTGATGAGCAGGATGGCAATATGACTTGTCAGATGCTGATCACAGAGATGCAGATGTGATGGGCAAGGTTTCTCCTCTCTTCATCCCTTTCCCTGCCTTTGATGTCCCTCTGCAGCAGCCGCCCTGTGTCCAATTCTGCTCCCATGACCATCTCCCAGCACTGACTGTGCTCAGAGCCGATCGCAGCATGAAATGGAGCTCTGTCCTAGGGCAATGTCTACCCCACATGGGGGTGGCAGCTGAGACCTTCCCCCTGCTCACACCTCACCAGTGACAGTGTCTTCACCATCCTGCCAACACAGACACATCCTTGTTTTGGGGTATTTCTAGTCCCAGTAATTCCTGTTTCGCCTGGGGGTGGACCGGTGCTCAGACACTGAGCAGCCCCCTGCGCTGGGGACCTGAGCTGGCTCCTCCAGCATCGTATCCAGCAGAACAAACATCATCAGAAATTTCTCCCTGAGAGTGGTTTAACCCATTTAGTACCGGAGGTTTGAAATCCCCATGCTGTGGAGACGAGCCCCCTCCTGCCAGCCTGTGTGCCCCAGCAAGTTGCCTTCCCCTCTTCTCTGTGTTTAATTTTCTAGTTTCCTTAAAGCAGCTTTTTGGGGGGTTTGAAGGAGAAAAGGGTGGTGGCACCCAGCGTGACTCCTGTGGTGGAGCGAGTTCGTGGTGTTCAGGGCAGCATCACCCACCGACCCCCCGCAGCGGAAAACTCCCTCTTGTCTGAGTTAAGAGCGGGTCAAGGACAGGGGTTAACACATTCCCAGGCGCTCCGGCGGAAGATAAAATGCTGGTCCCTTCTGAGTCATGAAACTCCCGGTGCTGATTCAATGAGAGGGGCGGCGGGGAGGGGAGATGCCCCTGCTCAGTCCTGCCAGGGCTCGCCTCTGACATCAGCACAAAGCTGGCCATAAAAACGGCGACCGGAGAGGACTCCAGCTCAGACAGCGGCCGCGGAGCTCAGCGGGACGGCAGCCAGCGCCTCGCCCTCGGTAAGTGCAGCCCCAGCGTGCGGAGCGATGCTTTCCTCTCCCTCTCATGATGCTTTTGTTGCTAGCTGCTTTCCCAAGCGCTGCTTTGCCTCTGCGAGCATGTGCGTGTCCCTGTGTCTGCCCAACTGGCTTAGGGGTTTCCAAAAGGGGGCTGTAAAAAGTTGGCAGCTGCAGCAAACCTGAGCTCTCGGGAGCCCAGACTGGCTCCTGCCTGGCGTGCTGCAAACT
The DNA here is from genome assembly GCF_004027225.2 of Strigops habroptila. Taxonomy (NCBI): domain Eukaryota; kingdom Metazoa; phylum Chordata; class Aves; order Psittaciformes; family Psittacidae; genus Strigops; species Strigops habroptila. The sequence continues at coordinate 6,765,406 of NC_044281.2, forward strand.
CCTCCTTTGCAAAAGTCACAGAATCACAGAATGGTTTGGGTTGGAAAGGACCTTAAGATCATCTAGTTCCAACCGCCTTGCCATGGGGTCCCTGGAAATAAAGCTGCTGCATGTCCCTGCCACATCCTGCTTAACCCAGCTCTCCTGCTTCTGCCCCTTGCCCTGCTCCCTTGCCGCAGGTGGCTGCAGAAATCAAGCCCATCACTCAGCCTGCTCTGCACGGTCCCGCTCATCGCTTTGGTGCCATAAAGCACGTTACAGGGTGTTCCCAGGTTAACAGTTCAGCAGCTGGGTGCAGGGTTGGGTACCAAGGGTGCAGGAGTGACCATGGTCCACCCAGCAGCAAAACCCATGTGTGCAGCCTTTGCTTGGTGGTGCCAGCCCTGCATTTTTGCGGTGGTCGCTGTCCCCATCTCCTGGGCTGCAGGATCCCACGGGCTCCCCGGGTGCCCCAGAGAGAAAGAGCGATGCCAGGCCTGGCCCAAGGTGCTCGGCTAGGACAAAACCCTCTTGTAACGATGCTGGGGTTTGTACAACTCATGTTTGCAAGGGGATGTTATCCCCAGAGCTGTCAGCCCAGTGAAACCCCCTGGTTTTGAGCAAGCTGCCCTGACCAAGCCAAACCCTTCGCTCCCGCAGCCGCGCCGGAGGCCGCTATCTCCGTGGCACCATCAGAAAGAGCCAGGAGCTGGGAGGCTGCAGGGCCAAGCCACGGCCGGCCACAGAGTGCTGGGGATGAAGCTGTGGGCCGCCTGCCTGCTGTGCCTGCTGCTCGCCTGCCTGACCCTGCCTGGCGCCTGCAGCCGCCGCCGCGAGCGCTCCATGGAAATCCGGAGTAAGGAGAACAGGAGTAAGGGACCCTCCCCAGCCAACCCCTGCCCCCAGAACCCTCCACACCCCCAGCCTCCCCTGCACTGGGGGGAGTGGGTGTCCTCTGCAGAAGCAAAGGTTTTCTTTTATCCCCCTCAATCCCCTTTCCCACTCCCTTGGCATTTGTTGCCCCCCTCACCCATGGGTGCTGCGCTCTGTCCTCCCTCCATGTCCTCTGTCATCTCCCTCTGATGGCTCCTCGGCTTTTGCCTTGCAGACCCGGACATCGACCCCTCCTGGTACACAGGGCGCGGGATCAGGCCGGTGGGGCGGTTCGGGCGGCGGCAGGCGCTGGATGAGGGCACCCATCCCGGGGGGGCTGGCCAGCGGCAAGCCTGTGCCCCCCCACACCTGCACCTCCAGCCCCTCCAGGGGGAGCGGAGCCCATGAGCTGGAGCCCACAATAAAAGCCCTTTTCCTCTCATCCCTGTGTCCCAGCCTCTCTGTCTGAAATGCAGCACTGGGGAGTGACCCCCAGAATTGCTGGTCTCGCATGGTTTTGCAGCCTGCCCTGGCAGGGGGTGCGGTGCAGCAGAGCTTCTCTCTCTATACAACAGGGCATGGTTATCCCCAAAAACCACCCTAAAAATAAGCCCCAGAGGGCTTCCTTTCCTAAGTGCATCCCCTGTGGCTCCTGCAGCACACCAGCACCCATGGATGCCCCCTATATCTTCATTTCCATGGTGTTGGGGTCAGAAAGAGCCACCCCATTTCCATGGCCCGGGTCTGAAACTCGCTGGGAGCATATGGGGCTCTGTCCATTGTGCTGCATGTCCCCAGATGTTCCCTCATAAGCTGTGTCCCCAAGCCAGACCTCCTCTCCAGTTTGGGGACAAGAAGGGCCACAGAGAAGGATGACCCTCAGGATCTCTGTTTCTGGTTCCTGGCCCAGCATTGAGGGTCTAGGGCTGTTTGGGGAGGGAAGAGTTAATCTTGTTTCCCAGTTGCCCTAATGTAGGGGATTTCAGGTAGCAAATACGCCTTCTGGCTGGGAAGGAGCCCCTGTCCCACTCCAGGATGGCTCAACCCTGGCGCAGCAGGGCTGGGGCTCGCAGGGTGAGGGGAGCACCAGCCCCAGTCACTGCTGACTCCAGGAGTCCGGTGGTCCCCACCTGCAGGCTGATATCCAGGGCAGGGAAAAACCACAAACCCACCCTTCAGGGCAATGTTCTCTTTATTTTCAGCCTGGTGCAAAGCCGCTGGGAGGCACTGGCTCCACTCTGGGAAGTTAAACTCTCCCTTTTCAGATGGGAAGGGAAGCGGATGAGTGAGGTGCAGCTGGGGTGGGAAGGCACCAGTGAGGGCTGGTGGCAGCAGTGCTGGCAGGTCGCACTCCTCTCTGAAAGCCGAAAGGTGGTGGAAGAATCTGTGCTTCACCTCTTGCTTGAAGGCAGTGCCAGAGAGCTGAGGAAGCCCCATGCTGAGGTCAGATGGGCTCTGACCTTCCTCTGAGCAGGAGGGTGTTGAGGCTGAGCTGCCCCTGCAGTTCTGCATCCCCCCTGCCTCATCACTGCTCCTTTTGGAGACCTATTCCAGAGCTGCCCATCCTCAGAGCCGGCAGCACCCTGTCCTTGCTTTGCTCTCCCCCAGGGTGACTGTTGACCTCCCATGCGGGGATGGGGCATGTGCCTTCTCTTGTTCCCGCTGCAGGAGCTCTTGGGCTAGGAAGAAACACAAGGTTAGAAAGGGCTCGTTTCTCCTGGCAGGGGGCTGGGATGCAATGGCTGTCGTGTCCCACCCCAGGGGAGCCACTGATGACCACCAGTACTGTCCCATGGTAACCATGTTAGCTCTCTACTAAACAGCTATGCTGGGGACACCATTACACCTAGATTGGATGCTAAAGCAAGAGAAGTGTGGTTTTGGGAAAGGACATGAAATCCATCTCAGGTGTTGGAGCATCCTGGGATGGACCAGTTCATCCTTCTGCCCAGAGGTGTGGCACAGAAACCATGGGCTGCTGTGGCTGTGACCGTTGCAGTTGCTGGATGTGGCACAGGCTGGACCAGCCAGGAAGAAGATCTCGGTGGCAAACACAAGCAATGAAGGGGGTCAGCTTTGCAGGGGGAAGGTATTTACAGCCTTGAAGCAGAGGTTTGGGGCCTGTGCACCCAGCTCTGCTCTCACCTAAAGCCATGACACAACTCACCTATGGCCATAAAGATATCATTTACTTGGTGGTTGGATTTTGCAGATGTCTCCATGAACAGGAGGCCTTTGGTCCTTGCAAACTCTTCCCCCTCCTAGGTGGAGACAATCAGAATTATTCCCTCAGCCCCCTCAGGGGCTGCTTGTTCAGTTACAGCATCATTTCATGGCAGGTCAGTAATTATACAGGGACTTTGGGGGGGTCTGAAAGCCTCATAAATTCTTGGTTTTGCTAAGACATATCACAGACACCCCAGTGCTTGCTGGTGAGGGGGAAAGAGCAGGTCTGGGAGCTCACCCCAGGCACTCACCTCGGTAGTGACTTCTCGCTCAGCAGCAAGGTCCAGCTTGTTGCCTACCAAAGCAATGACAATTTCATCAGGAAGGAATTCCTTCTCCAGGTCTGTCAGCCACAGCTTTGCTCTGTTGAGTGTTTCCTGCAGAGATGAAGACAAAACCACTCAGGGATCTGGTTTTAATTTAATCTTTTTGCCTCAGGCATAGCAAAGCTCAATGGGTAGCACCAAACCAAAGAGATGTGGTGGGGAGACTGAACTGAATAAGGAAGAAGCTCTTCCCTGTGAGGGTGCTGAGGCGCTGGCACAGACTTTTCCCAGAGAAGCTGTGGCTGCCCCATCCCTGGCAGTGTTCAAGGCCAGGTTGGACACAGGGGCTTGGAGCACCCTGCTCTAGTGGAAGGTGTCCCTGCCCATGGCAGGGGGTTGGAACTGGGGGAGCTTTAAGGTCCTTTCCAACACAAACCAGTCTGTGATGCTATGATTCTATGACTTCGGTTGTCCTCTCTCTCAGCGAAACAGGTCACCAGCCCTCAAACACTTCTAAGGCTAAATCAGCCCTGGATAGGATGCACTCTTTCTGCACAGCATCAGAAATCGCCCCTGGGGTGGTCACATGGTCCTACATGGCCAGGGACAGCCCCTGGCACATCCCAGGTGGGATGTTCATCTTCTCAGGAGGTGCTCATGTACCATCATCTGAACACCTCTGCCCTGGCAGTGCTGCTGCAGCATGGCTTAGATCAGCATCCCTTGCCTTACCTTGTTAGCGATGTCGTAAATGACGAGAGCAGCGTGGGCGCCCCGGTAGTAGAGGTGGCAGACACTGTGGTACTTCTCCTGGCCTGCCGTGTCCCAGATCTCCAACTTGACCGTGGCCACCTCCAGGTTGAGTGTCTGTGTGAAGAAGGAGCCTACAAGCAAGATGCAGGGTGCACGTTCACTTGCAGGAAGAGCAGAGAGCTCAGATTTGCTGCTGTGAAGTCAAATCCCTCCTGAGGGCCAGTAACAGTGCTCTAATGCACAAAACTGTGGTGGGTTACTCATAAGCACTGGCACTGTTGATGGGATGGCAGGGCAGCCTGTGGCAGGCTGGAAGACCTTCCCGGCAGCAGCTTTGCGTGGATGCACACCAGTTTTGATGTCAGACAGGTTTGAGCTCTGCCAAATAGCCCCCAGATACAGAGCCACTTCCACCTTGCTGGTGGGTCAGACCTGTGAGAGCTGTGAATAGGAACATCCACTGAATAGGGCTCCCATTGGAGGGAAGCCTCCATCCCTGCTCCCAGGGAGCAGGTGGCCACTTGTGGACCAAGACAGAGTCAAGGCAGAGGGACAAGGCGAGCAGCTCCACAGTGCCTTGCTCTCCTCCACCAGCTAGCTCTTCAGACTCCACGTGGGACCACAACCTCTGTGCCTGCTGTGCCACCTTAGGGCAAACTCCAGGCGTATCATGTGAAATGAACATCTATAATGTGTAGGTGCTGTAGGAAGCTGTGCTGATGCGAACATACAGGGCAGGCAGCTTGATGTCAGCAGATACGTTAGCTTGAGGGAGGTTTTAGAGGGAGCAGAGCTCTCGCCTTGATGATGGAGATGAAGCATGAGCATGCACATAGCCTGCCTTCAGACACGGGCTGCTCGGCATGGCCTGTCAGCTCAGGGCGCGCAGAAGCAGATACTCTCTTCTTTGCCTGTGGGGCAGAGCATAGAGCTTGCAGCCTGGCCAGGGTATAGGGAGGTCTGCGCTCTCATCCCTGCAGGAGGCTGGAGGAAGGAGGCACTGCTGGTAGCCTACCATCAGGCAGTGCTGGGGGACCCTGCTGCAGCTGCCCTGCCTGCTTACACCCTGCACCAAACCTCCCTGCTCCAGCGGGACACTGGGGCTGCGGCAGCTCTCCCTGGGAGAGAGTCTCCTTGGTTGTCTGAATAGCTGTGAGGGCAGCACAGGACCAAGCGTGCAAGGGGCAGATGAGCCATGCAGCTGGACTCCAGTTTCACTCTTTTTGCTGCTGCAGAAATTGCACAGGTGCCTCCAAACACCAGCACAATCTGGATGCGGCTTTGCTGATAGCCTGGTGCTGAGGAACATGGGCTGCAGAGAGCTGAAGATGACAGCAAAGTGAGAGGTCTGTCTCTGGGTGTGAGATATATGGTGAAGGGATTTAAGGCAACACCCTGATAGGGGTGATGGGCTGCTGATGGGGATGATAAGGCAATCAGGTGGAGGCAGGTGGGCCTTAATGTGCCTCAGTGGGTGGAGGAAGGAATGATGCTGAGGTTCTGTTCTGCCCTTGCACGAGATCCACAGTCCTTGGAGCAGCACGACTGAAGGTAATTACATATAATAAATACACCAAATGAGAATATGGCTGCCCCCACCCCATTTATGGTGGCAGCAGCAGGTAATTTGACTACCTTCTCACCTCCATCTCTCTCAGTAGTATAAATTGGGCATTTGAACATCTCTCTACTAGAGGATGAGAATATGGTTTTGTGTTGCAGATAATGGGCTTGCTCCTCTCCTCTCTTCTCTCCAAAGCAGGGACGTCTCTTTGGTAAGATTTGCATCTCTGACTGTGAGATGATACCTGGGTGAAACTGAACTTACTGAATTACCAATTGGTTGGGTTTTGTTTCAATATGAGCTCAATTACTCGTTGTCTGGCTTTGGGTTTTAGTGCTAACGCAGTAAGTGAATTTATCAATGGCAATGTTGAATCTGTATTTCTGTTACTTTATGTTCAAAAGTAGGTCTGTGCTACTGTAAGATGTACCAACCAGTTCTCCTGCATCCCACCCTGCTGTAATGAGGGGCATTAGACCTGGTGTCTTGGCTGGAGCCATCACGCTATTGAAGCCACTCACTCACATCCCACGGTTGGCAGTGACTCCTTGAAGTCATTTTTCACGTATCGATAGGCCAGGCTTGACTTTCCCACTGATGTGCTCCCCAGCAGCACCACCTTGTAGGTGTAGGTTGGATTAATGCCCTCCAGGGACGTGCCCAGCATTTCTTTCTGCGCCATGCCCTGTAAGGAAACCAACTCCATTCAATGTGCATCTGCAGTGATCCCAGGTCTGTTAGCTGAGCCTCCTGCATCCACTCCTGTCTCATGGCACTGGGGCAGGTGGGGCATTTGAGCCTACTTTAACCTCAACATAGGCTAGAATAAAATCATTAATCTCCTGAATCAAATTTGTTGCATCAAAATATCTGCCACTGTCAGTTATGACCAGAGGGTGGAGATCTTTAGAAAGAAACTATGCAAGTGAGAAGCCTTCTTGAATTGGGTGCATCTCCTTTAAAGAAAAGACATACTGGAGAAAGTTGATGGCAGATGGATATCACTTATGGGTGTGCCTTGCTCCTGAGCACACCTCCTTCCCCAAAGTCCTAGTGAAGAGCTTAGGCTTATGTTCCACATTTATTGTGGGTCCTGGTCAGAAGTTGTACCAGGAGAGCCTAACTCAGGCTGGAGGTGATCCCAGGCACAGAAGTGATGCTGCTGCCAGTTTGCTAAGGACACTGCCCAGGGAACGGTTGGGCATCTCCATAGCTGATGAGTTTTGTGGCAGGTCTGCTTCAAGTCAGCATGTTGCTTGCCAGGGTGAAAAAACAGGATTGAGAGGACCTGACTCAAGCAGCACACAGAGCACATGGTGCTGGACTGCATCAAAAGCAGCATGACCAGCAGGTTGAAGGAGGTGATCCTGCCCCTCTACTCTGCTCTCATGAGACCCCACTTGCAGCACTGTGTGCACTACTGGTGTCCTCAGCATAAGAAGGACAAGGAGCTATTGGAGCAAGTCCAGAGGAGGCCACGAGGATGATCAGGGGCTGGAGCACCTCCCATATGAAGACAGGCTGAGAGAGTTGGGGCTGTTCAGCCTGGAGAAGAGAAGGCTGCGTGGAGACCTCAGAGCAGCTTCCAGTGTCTGAAGGGGGCTACAAGGATGCTGGAGAGGGACTCTTCATCAGGGACTGGAGCGATAGGACAAGGGGAGATGGGTTCAAACTGAAACAGGGGAAGTTCAGGTTGGAGATAAGGAAGGTGAGGGTGCTGAGGCGCTGGCACAGAGTGCCCAGAGAAGCTGTGGCTGCCCCATCCCTGCCAGTGTTCAAAGCCAGGCTGGACAGAACCTTGGGTGACATGGTCTGGTGTTTGGTGTCCCTGCCCATGGCAGGGGAGTTGGAACTGGATGATCTTAAGGCCCTTTCCAACCCAAACCATTCTATGATTCTATGCTCCTGCACCATGGATTAAGAAACCCTGGATAGACAGAGCAAGCCCATGGACTCTCACGCCCTCTCAACCGTAGCACCAGAGTGCGACTGCATCACTCGGGGTCGAGCAATGCTCCACCGGGATGGCAGGAGAACATTGCCCGAAATACAATGGTTGCCTCAAACCTGATTTGAAGAGAGCCACTGCAGAGCATTGGCTGTACCCTGGGAAAGGATGGTCGGTGTGAGCCTTCCTGGGTGGCGCACGTCCCCTGCTCCCAGCCTTGAGCTTAAGGAAGTGACCCTACCCCACTGTCCCTGGGAGCTGTCGGTAGATAATGCTGTCCTGCAGCTAGCCAAAGCTTTGCCCGGCTTTTCCTTACAGGGCTCCTCCTCCAATGTCAGCTCACATGAGGAGCTATGTAGGAAAGAAAGGTTCATGCAGAGCTTGCAAGGGAAGGGTCACGGGGTGTTGAATTAAGCAGGAGAGGGCGTGAGAGGACCTTGGATGCATTTATCCCATGTCACATCCAGCAGTAAAGGGGAAATATGCCACCAGCAAGCCTGTAGCTATCGTGTGCAGAGATGGGATGTGCCTCTATATAGATGTGATCTAACACCCAAAGGCAGAAAAGGAGCCTTGTGAAGGATGCTGAAACGTTTGTGCCCTGAGGCTGTTCTCTGCCTGTGTGTCCTGACCCTCTTGCTGCTATCACATGCCAGATGTAGAGCCTCCCATGCCTGGGTGAACACTGCTGGCACGGGGTGCTTCCCTCTGTGTGCTTTTGAATAACTCCCTGGTCAGCCAGACAGCACAGGTCTGCAGGACTTACAACGAAGAGTCAGTGCAATTACTCCAACTTCTACCTGGGGCTTGCAGGATTTGGTGTGCAGAGACTGCAAGTGAGCAAGAAGTATCTCCATAAAGACGTCTAAGAGTGGCCCAGCCCAGGGAAGTCTCCGTAGCTCACTTGTCTGACAAAAGCCTCTTGTTCCTGCACATTGCTCATCCTACACGTCTCTTATTTTGCCCATCTTCCCCTGCAATCTGGCAGGCTCCAGGCCTTTAATTACTGTCCCTTCCCTGAGCTGTTATCAAAGGAGGCTGTCATTAAGAACATTCCTCAGTGCTGGGGGAACCCAGGTCTGTATCTTTAGGCATAGGTGGTTTTTCTGCTCAGTGAGATGGGCTTTCATCCCCCTAAAAACCAGGGGTAAAACCCTCTCTTGCAGCTCATACAGCCCAGTGATGAAGATCAGGGTCACAGTTTGTACAGAACGGCTTGTTAGGGGTAGGTTATATTTTAGGCACAGCATAAGGGTGCTCCTTATGGTATTAATTACATACATTTGCCTCTCTGTAGGCCTGGAAATCCTTTCTGGGCAGTTACATTAGCTACTGTTGCTGATAAGCCATAAAGCTCTCCAGGGAGGCAAGAAGCTGCATGAAAACCACCTAAGATTGTCTAAATTCAATTTCTCATGATTTCACTCTGCTGCTCTCTGTTTAGCACTAAAGGCTGCATTGATGCTTGAACACAGGTCTCCTGAGAACTATTCCAATGACAGAAAGTTCCTTGCAAACTTTTCATGCTAGTGAGCACTTATTGGAGATGGAGAGTTTTGCCAAATATCAGTTGAAACAACGTCTTTTCCATGTTTTTGCCATGTTAGGAAGCAGAAGGTGAGTCTCCCTTTCAACCTGAGGAGAACAGCAAGGAAATAAAACAAGTGGCTTATTCCGATTCAATGAAAAATAGAATTTAGGGAAAACTGTTTCCTTTGTTCTTTTTTGTTTGTTTGTTGAAGGAGTTCACAGAGTAAAACCTTGTACTCACTGGCTAACGGACTATGGGAAAGCCCTCCAGACACCTCACATGGCTCGTAGTCACCCTTCTGTGGCTGCCTTGGGGAAGAGCTTGTCAGTGAGACCAGGCTTAGGGTTACAATTGGCTCTGCAAATCCAGGATGCTGCTCCAGCAGGGTCACTGGTCCCTGCTCCAGGAGCAGATAATGGTGCTGGGGCCTCGCAGTGAACAGCATCTCTGTTCTTTCAGCCAGAGCCTGTGCTGCCAACAAAGCAGAAGCTCGTTCTTCAACTGGAAACCTCCCTGACTTTCCCAGGCTAACTGAGCACATCCAGGGGAAATATTTAAAGCAACTTCCCTGCTGATGTCTGTGAGTTAAGCCCCAGAAGGCACATCTGCATGGTAGATAGCTCCTGTCAATGGAACTACAATGTATGATTTAGCTCACTGCAGACTTTTAAGAAGTCACCAATGCCTCTGTGCAAAATGGCTTTAGCACATTTTCCTATGCAGGCTCTCAGAGGCTGAGGGGTAACTTTAACTGGGACTGCTTAGATAATGGATTTTGGGGCTTTAGCTTGATCCTGGTAAAGAATAACTTGTCAATTTAGGGATCAGCCTGGGGAGCAGCTGAGGTGTTACCAGTCCTGTCCTCATGCTTAGAAGCCATGCTGAGGGGCAGGGAAAGCTGAACCTGCTCAGATTCAGTATAAAGAGGCTGAGATTAGACTAATTTCTCTTCAATTGACTAAAAAATCCCGTTGGTGGATTTAGTCTCCAAATACAGCTTAATATTTTGTGCCTGCTGTGTCTTGCAGCAGATATTCAGGGCAGACTTGACTCGTCTTATGCTAGAAGGTGAGCACTGAAATGGCCATGACACAGGTCATTTCTCACTTCCTAATGGAGGATGAAGCATCACTGTGCCCAGGAAATTGTGCTCTCAGTCAGACAGCCCCGTTCCCTTATCTCAACGTCTCCTCTCTCCTTCCCGTGGGCAATGGGTGGGCATGAGGATGCAGCTCTGACCAGCGTTAACCAGCTTCCCCTATGAAGCCCACTTTTTTAGTGCAAATCAACTTAAGGGTAATCTGTTTGCTGGGTACAGCAGCAGCAGCGCCAGATCAGTGATGCTGCGTTTGAACCGCCTGCCCTCGCTGTTTCTAAGAAGGAACCTGACAAATGTGTTTATGAGGGTGACTCAGTTGTTTATAATTAGCAGGAAAGTGAACTTTAGCTAAGGAGCAGCCTCTCAAACTCCTCTTTTATGGGCATAAAAATTAGTAATTAAACCCAGGAACATGAGGTGGCAGAGCAGGTATTTACACTGGAATGCAACAGCGAGGGCTTGGCTTTTGCCACTCAAGAAAATGAGCATCTTTTTGCAGTATTTTCAACCTGGGGAGGGGGAATCCTGGTATAGTCACTGTTGGGGGATAAGCCTTTTGTTTCCAAAGGAAAACAGTGAAAAAAGAAAAGAAATGCCTACCTTTGGGGATGGAGCTGCTGGGAAGTGGTATTTAAGACTCTATTTAACTTCCTAGGAAATTAATGATGTTTAAGTCTAATGATGTCTAATTGATGTCTAAGCTTTTCTAAACCACAAGCTCTAAGAAGATCCTAAAGCCATTAAAGACACTTGCTGAGTTTCTGCAGGGGTACAGCAGTGAACAAGAACCACAGTTAATAGGACTGCAATGTAATTTACACAGGTATCCAGCTCTGCAAGTTTTGGACATGATGCTTTAGGTTCTTTCAGATTTAGATTTGTTTTTTCCCCTCCCAGATAGTGGTCATGCACCTACCTCCCCAGTTAGCTTCAGGTATTCAGCTCAAAGCCCTTCTCTGGTTTTGGGAGCCTCCTCCTACCTGCTAAAGCTCTCGTGGTGCTGCTGTAGGAGCGCAGCTGCTTGAAAAGTTCACTTAAGCCAAGGTTACATGGGGGTATGAAAATCCCAACTGCAAAGACTTGGTACATAAACACTGTTCGGTTTACAGAGCGCTTATTTCTTAACACAATCAGCTCTCCTCAAAGCTAAGGGGAAGAGAATAAGGGTCATTACCTTTGCAGCCGGTTAATGACCCTTAACCAGCACCACAAGAGCTTTAGCAGATAGAGAGGGTTGGGGAAATAAGACAGCAATAAAGAGAGACTGCCCTGGGCTATGGATGAGAGCAAGCGCTCTGCTAAGACCTTTGCATCAGCTCTTCAGCTGCCAGAGAGGACAGGGGTAGGGCAGAGGGTTTCCTGAGTCTTCCTAAAGCCCTCTTCTCTTGGATAGGGAGCCACTGAGGATGGTGCCACCCTCCCTCCTGCATGCCTCTCCATGGCTGGGATGTGGGGCTTCTTCCTGGTGGGAGGTTGAGAGTACCGGGAGTTTGCCTGGGAAGTGCACCTTGGGGATGGTGGGCTGGGGCTGGGGCCCGCCCTGCACGGAGCCTTCCGCAGGGGTCACCGTTACCTTCCTCAAGAAGCCTTGCTCTGCTCCCAGCGCTCCGGTCTGTGCTGTTGGGTGGTGTCCGGCTGCCCGAGCCCCCCTGCACCTGGGCAGGTAAAAGCGAAACCACGCAGCAGCTCCCAGAGAGCGGTGCCAAAGGTGAGAGCTCAGTGAACCTTAGACCTGCTGGTGAGATGGGCGAGCCGGGACCACAGGGCTGCTGTCACGGTGAGAGCAGCGGGTGGCCATTCCCCTGCACCCTCTCCCTGCCTCTGCCCTTCCTGCTCCCCATGCCGGGGTTTGGCCATGGGTGGATGGGGGGATGAATGGATGGGAGGGTGGGGTTTCCCGGTGTCTCAGGGCTGGAGGCCAGCCCCGCTTCCCGGCGCATGGGCAGTAGCAGCAGCCGCACCCCAGCACTGGAGTTTGAGGCCAGGGAGCGCTGGGTGCGCGGCATGCCAGGGACCGTTCCTATAACATGCCAATCTCTGCTGATGCACACTAGCCCTGGCTTTGGTCTTGTGCCAGGGTACGGGCTCAGGTAGCTTGGGCCTGGTATTGCTGAAGTGACTTGCTTTCAGGAGCGTGGCTCTTTTATCAGCTGGTAGGGGACAGTGCACCCGCTTCTCTTGCAAAGTACAGCAGCAGATGAGCTGAGGAGGTGCAAAGCCAGCAAAAACTGAGTGCCTGGGCTTTTACTGCCTTTTAATTAAGGTAATAGCTGGTTACCACAGGCAGCTGGGGCCTGGTGCTTTGGAGAAGGCTGCTTTTGCTGAAGCTCAAGTGTCTAGAGAGAGAAATCACAGCATGTTAATGCATTGGGATAACAGGTCTGGAGTGAGAACAGGATAATTAAAAAGCTAAATGAAGACATTTTTTATGTCTCTGCCACTCATCATAGTCAATGTCTTTCCTTCAAGTAGCAGCTCCCATAGTCTTCTGGAAGTGAACTGGACTTTACAGAATCTGATCCTCATACTTACAGGGAGCAGAGTGAAAAGCAGGAGTCCTACAAGCAAGTCTGAAATAATGTCTTCCCAGTTTCGAAATGAAGAGCCTGGAGGATCATAGAGCAGGTCCTCCTGGAAAGCATGGTAAGGCACATGAAAACAACGAGGTGGTTGGTGAAATTTAAACAGGAGAAGTTCAGGCTGGAGATAAGGAAGAAGTTCTTCCCTGTGAGGGTGCTGAGGCGCTGGCACAGACTTTTCCCAGAGAAGCTGTGGCTGCCCCATCCCTGGCAGTGTTCAAGGCCAGGTTGGACACAGGGGCTTGGAGCAACCTCCTCTAGTGGAAGGTGTCCCTGCCCGTGGCAGGGGGTTGGAACTGGATGATCTTAAGGTTCTTTCCAACCTAAACCATTCTATGCCTTGTGACTGCAAGGCCTGGCTGCTGCTGCTCAGTTACTTCGCATTTCTATGCTGAAATGCCATGTACAGATGCCCGAGAGCTGCACAGATTTCATATGGTAGCCGTGCCCTTCCAAGTGGAATCACTGTGAGAGGTTTTGGTCTGTGAGCCAAATCAGAGTGTTTCCTGTTTGCCTTTCTTTGGGAATGTATCCATGCACAGATTTGCACCATCACAGCAAAACTGGCTCGAGTTTACCCACAAATGCCTCTAGCCTACGAGCCAATCTCACCCTGCATGCAGCTTTTTTGCCAGAGAGAAGGAAAGTGTTTTCCTTTCCAGGTCCCTTTAACGTGTCTCACAAGGCTGTGCTGTGAAATAAGCTGACTTACAGCCTTTTTTTTTTTTTCCAGGGCTTTGCATAGTTCTTCGGTGGGAGCTTGTGTGACCCTGTGAACAGTCGCAATGGCACAGCAGAGGGGTAGAAAGGTGTTTCAGGGTTTGGAAAGGGTTGGGGGCATGGATACACTAGTCTGGGATTGCTGCAGCAAGAATCCTTGCCCACAGCAATGAGCGATGCTGAAAACCAGTTTGCTCCCATTTACCCACTCTTTTGGGACCTACAAGCTGTGGTAACATCATGCACCTAAACCAGCCATCGAATTCTTAGAAAATAAGGCTCTCAGTCATGGCTGGGAGGCTTTGAAGCCTTATGAAAGGATTGCTTTGTAGCTTCGAAGAGAAACTTCATTTCCAATTTGCACTGCTGCTATAAGCATCCATCTCATGCTCTATTATTTTCACACCAATCTCATCTACCCAAGCAGATGGTAAGTCTCAGGTGCCTTTGTTTAAGGGCCTTACAAAAGGAGATGGTTTAAATGAGATGCCTGCACAAAGTGCTATGGCCTGGCTGGTGGGAGTGCCCTGGAGCCCTCCGGAGCCCTGGGGAGCGTTCCCGGTTTGGGTTGGGGCATCCTGGACGGGACCTTCTCCGGTCCCTGCGGAGCCAGACGCCACTAGAGGGCACTAGGGTTTAAGACAACAGGGATGCCAGTCTCATTTCTTAATTGGGCAACCAGACAGACACCACTCAGTGAGGGACGGACTGAGGTCTCCTGCAAGAACGGGATCTGGACAGCCAGCCCGGGTTTGGGTGGGCTCTGTTCTCCAAACAACGGGGACTCCGGAAGCCAGAGCTGGTTTTGTGCAGTATTTTGGTCTGCTTGCCTGCTTCCTGAGCGGGTAGGTATCTTGCTGTCCTGGATGCTCAGGATCAGGCCTCCTTCAGCAGCGAGCCCTTTTCAAATAAAGACTGCGGCTGCATTGAAACTGAATGGGCAGAGCACCCAGAGTGACCTGCCCAAAGCCAGGGTTCCTCGCCTGAAACAAACTGGTAAAAACTGGGCTTGGTTTGTTGGTTGTTTTTCCAAAACAAAAAATTGGTTGTTTTTCCAAGGTTAGGGATTGCATTTAATTTTATGCTTGCCTGATGTAGGTATGCCGCAAGAATTTGCAGGATGGTGTGAGAGACTGAACTGAAACCAGACTCCACCATCCATTGTCTCAAAGGTTGGCGTGAGAAGCTGAGGTCCACTGTCTGGAAGATGGAGCTGAGATAAGCCTCGACTGTCCATTGTCTGAGAGATGGGTGTGAAGAGCTGAAATGGGGCTCCATTATCTCAGGGATTGGTGTGAGGAATTGCTGTTCTATCTCAAGGATTGCTGACATACATGCGCAGTTGAAGGGCTGGCTGCAAGACCTGGAATGCACGTGTTCCACCAGGAATGTGCAGTACAGGACATTAAGAACAGAGGTGCTTCCCCCTAACATATTATAAGAGGGGAAAAAGGAACTTGCCATGAGGCCACCCACCACCGAAGACAACTATGAGCCCTCGGGATGCCGCTGGATCCATGGTGGTGACTATCCCTTTCTGCACTCCAAAAGTTTGCTTAATTTCTATGCTTTTTCCTGATCTGTCCTATCGCTATCTTTTTTATAATAATTATCTTTTTCTAATCAAGTGACCAGTTGCAGTGCTTGGCCTCGTTTGTGTCTTAATTTCACTCTGGGGATCATGAACAGAGTATTTCCAACACCGGCTTTTATCCAGTGGGACCCTGACAGATGGGTCTGGCCACAGGGGTCATATGGGTCAAATACTGCAGCCCAGCAATCTGAGCACCTGAAACCCCATTGCAGACTTTCCCATTGCTTCACCTCTTTGATTCATTGATTTTTAGCTGTGAAGGAAATGGGGATATTTCTGTTGTGCACAGGAATGCCAGGACAAGTAAAAATAAGACTCCTGGATTAAGTATGCAAGAATGATTCCAGTAATCTCCTATTTCTGTCTCTGCCTGTTGTGTAATTTCAGGCCTCCTTCTCTGAGTGAAAGGAGGCACAAGGACACAGATCTTCCCAGGGCAGTTTGGGGCCTCCTGGAAGGCATTTTCAGTGGTTGTGTAGCACATGGTTCCTCCTGACTCTGGCTGGTGTGAGGAAGCATTAGCTCATCGATGTGAGCACTGTAATAAATCATTCCTTGCTTAAGGAAGAGTGGTTGGGTGGAAAAAGCGGCAGAGTCCAGTAAAAAGGCAGTACCCTGAGCAGAAAACAGTCTAAAACCTCAGCATTGCCACTTGTCTGCTGTCTGCCCGCGGGAAGAGTTATTTTGTCTCCCCTGCCTTGTTTCTTCTGCTCCCCTTGGCTCACCAGCTGGGTTTACATGTGCTCCGCAGTGTGCTCTGTGCAGGCAGCCCAGCGCATGAGGTCTGATCTCCATCAAGGCTCCCTTACTGCTGAACCAACACTAAGGCCTTGTATTGCTCAGGAATTGCGAACTGCTTGGCCTCAGCTTTAGCATTTTTGGGCCCCTGAGGTCCCTCAATACCATGAAGTTGTTCCTGAAAGGTCAGGTTTCATCGAAAACACTCCCATTTCTTCTTATTCAGTTTTAAGAATGGTTTAAGAGCGTTTCAAGAGCATGGCTGTGGTCTCAGCACTGCTGCTCAGCTGAGCACTGTGCAGCTTGTTTGGGTGCCTCAAGGCTCTTGTTTTCTGCTCACAGCACAGCGCGGCTGCATCGTTTGCACGGGGACAGGAGGCTGCAACTTCACTCCTGATTTTGGCTGGTCTGACAGAGGAGCCACAGATACCCGAGTGTCCTGCCTGCCGGGATCATCCCATAGCGCTGCTGCCCGCCTTGCCCTTGCCTCTTGCTCTGCAGAAAAGGTCTGGAAGCACAAGAGGCTTTTTTGGTAGGATTTCTTGTTGTTGTTGTTGGGTTTGGTTTGGGGGGTTTTTTTTTATGTCATTTTAGGTTTTTTCCCCTGCTGCTGCTGGGGGATGTAGAGGAGCAGAAAAAAAAGAACAACAGTGTTATTTCTATTGAAAGGGCTTTGTGACACTGTTCTGGCCTGAACCACAGAGCTGGGGTTTGATAGAACTGCTTAATGTTATACCTGTACCAAATGAAGCTGCAGCAATAGGGATAGAGCAGTGTGAGCTCACTAGATATGGTGGCCTGGAAATCCTTGTTTGCTGTTTCAGAAAGCCACGTACCTAACACACGTGTGTGTACGTATGCAGGCATTTTAGAAAGTATGGGCTGCATATGTGACAGTGTCTGAATCCTGCTGTTGTCCTGCGCCATAGTCCGGTGGCTTTAGGGCTCTGGGCTGCACTGAAATCCCCACAGTGGCCACAGGTCACTGCTAACCTGATGTAAGCATCTGCCACTGCAAACTGCTCTCTAGATAGGCTCTGATGGGCTGCCTCTGTATCGCCAGGCTTTCTGAGAGCGTTGCCTGTCGTCTTGATGCAGGTGCAAACCCAGCATTTGCTATTGTGAGCTCTGACTGATGGGACAGAAGTGGGGTTATGGTCAGATTTAGGCAGCTGGCTTTGGGCACACAGATTCCAGAATTGATGGTCACAGAATGTGGCTTTCATTAGGACCTTGCTTAAGTGATTTTGGCTCCTGGACCAGCTGTAGGACAGATAACTTGTCCCTGGACTGCCAGCTTCAAAGCAACTTGTGTGTTAGTATATATAGCATGCCTTGCTTTTGGGGTATAACTACTTTGGTTTAGCAGATACTGCTATAAACGAGTCTACTCATGGTCTTGATGCTGCTCTTGCAGAGCAGCTCTCCTCACTGTGCTCCTTTGAGCAAGGCTCCACAATGCTGAGTGCTGGTCTGGGGAGCCCTTAGCCAGCTCTGAGAGAGGTGGGCACACTGCTTGTCACTGAGCAAGCCAGTCTGGCCCCTGTCAGTGGCCAGCAGACAGAAAACCTCAGAAATAAGTTGGGGCTCTTCTGTTTTTTAAAAGCCTGTTTGTTTCAAGAAGAAACATCTGAAACCACGGTAAGCAAAATTAACTGAAAATAATCTGTCCATCCAGAGGTCACAATGTATTATGTTCACAAAATTGTTTGCCAAACCTGTGCTGTTAAACGTGTAACCTCTTTTTTGCATGATGGTTCTCATAGAAAAAATGAGTAAGAAGTTAATGACAGAGGCCTGGCTTTGAATGGAAATGCTTTTTCTAAGCATCCTGCTCTTTGCTGTTTCTCCTTTTCTGTGCCTGCAGTAAGATCCACTAGAGTTCAAGTGCTGGGGCCTGAAGACCCAGAGCAGCCCACTAGTGATGATACGGGCAAGGTTTGTCACTGCTGCAATGGAGCACTAAAAGATCATTTTGGCAGTTTTGAGAGGAGGAAGGGTTGTGTCTTTGTTAATGGAAAAAAAGATTGGGCTCTTCCCTATTGCACTGATAGAGAGTTAAGCAATATTTTGGGGATTGGTGGAGTTGTAATGATGAACAGATCATTTACAGAGAGGCTTGAAACTGAGCCTGTTGTGAGCTGCTTTGGGCTTCTAAAATGCTAGTCTTCCTGTATTAATTATTAACATCGCTAAAACACCCCAGAGATTAGCATGGAAATGTTAAACAAGCTTCATATTAATGACTCCCAGATGGTAAGTGGTGGTGAACATTAGCATGTGTTAAAGACCAAGGAGGGAAAATAACTACTGACTACAATAAACATATTAAGTATAGTGGCATTAAATTACAAAAAGAATACAAGTGTGAACCACAAGAAAGGCTTTCATATAGCATTGCCCACGGTAGCAAGGCATTTGAAGGGACAGGTAATATTGTTTACACCTTTCAAATTACGCTTGGACAATAAATAGCCTTGACGCATAGGGATGTGCTGAGGTGAGAAATGTCTGCAACACACCTCCTTGCTCTTGCAAGGAGCCATGCTTTGGCTAGAGACTGCTGCAGGCAGCTGCCTACCCACGCTGGTTTACCTGCTAGTTCAAAACTGAAGAGTTGCTATGAACGGCCTCTGCTGAGCATGCTGGAGGTGGGGTGCAAAGAGATTTAATGAAGAGTAGTCAGTGTTCCCCATTTGTGCATGGAGAGGTTCTTGCTGTGTGTCTAATAAGTAAATTGCAGCTTTTGTGAAAGGTATATGTGGCTTCCTGTAGTAAAAACACCTGCATCAAACATTTTGCTTATCTCAAACTTCATGTTCTCTTTTACTCAGCAGACCTTGGCCAGGACACACCTCTGTGAGTCCAGCCCACCTTACCAAAAAAGCTGTGATGCAAAGACCTCTGCCTCTAGCTTCAAAGGGAGAGTGGCTCCTGAAAAGTGTGGAAACAAAAGAAATAGTTCTGTGAAATAAGAGTTATCATCGTCTAATGAGGTGCAGGGTTTGCTGCATTTTACATTATTAAAGCACTTAAGTGCCCTCTTCCACGTGCGTGGTCTGCTGCCTGCCATAAGCTCCTTGTGCTGCTTTTTTGCCAGTTTCACGTTTGGGATGGACCTTGACCTCGCTGGTAAAGCTGGTGGTAACTGGCCAGCTGGCTTAAGCTATTAGACTGGGACAGGCACACGCTTACAGAGTGATCACGCATGTTCCCTTAGGAACTAGGCTAAAAATGGCTCTAGGCGGTACCTTCCTATGTGAACGGCTACAGAGGAGCTCACTGACAGCCAAAAGTTGCTCTCGGCTCAGTAATCTCCCCCAGAAGGGTTTCATCTGTCTGTGTCTGTGAGATAGTTGTAATGAATGCAACTGAAAACGGTTTGTCAGTGCTTGGAAAGAGAACTATTTAAGTAATGCTGCCTAGCACAGACTTGGAAAGCTCCCATGGGTGTGAATATAATGTTATTTTCCTTGAAGTCCCCACCCAGCTTTTGGATGCACAGTACAGACATCTTCAGAAGGCATTCAATGATGGTTTTTACCTCTCCATGCTTTGTAGCAGGCTGGTGGCCACATCATAGTCTTGCTATTTTCAGGTCACATGTAAATGTTTGGCTGCTTTTCAGCTGGTTTTCGGTCTCGTGCCCTGGGCGTTACAGACGTGGTCTGTAAAGGCACAAGAATAGAAATTATTTCATCAGTATGAGCCTGAGCAACCTCCTTTAACATGAGCAACTGCTTGAAGAGTAGTAAAGCAGTGAGTGTTATGCAGAGGTGAAATAAGTCATCTGTTGCCAATAAACTAGGGAAGAACAAAGACGCCTCGAGGGGGGAACCATCATCTGCTGTTACCTACAGCAATGCCCTCTATAATTGAAAAATGTATTAAAAATTATTTTGGGAATTTCTAATTAGTTGAATTGAGCCACTAATGTGCTCAGGATGTTTCAGAAACCTAAACTAGTAATTGCCCCAAAAGAGGCCACCACCAAGGAGTGTCTTTCCTGCCTTTCCCCTCTGCCACCACAGCTACAAGGTCAGGGAGGATGAAAACTTCTGCAGAAATTAGGTTGGGCAACAAAGGCAGTGTCTGGCAATCCCTGGGGAGATCCCAGTGCCCAGCCCTACATGGCTTAAGGCTGGAAACCCTGAAATGAGCAGCGAAATACTGAGTAGCCATCCTTAGGGAAGTGCACAGCTAGGAAAGGTGGAAGGCAAAAGGAAGGAAAAGCAGAGACTTGTGGTTAAGGCCATTCTGTTTCTGCCTCTGACATCTGTTTCCAGCCCAGTCCTTGACAAGCCGTTCAGCTACCTATGGAAGTTGGTGGTTCTAGATTGCAAGCATGCATTTTTCTCTGTCCAGTTTGGGGTACTCCATGCTTTACCTGTTTGTTTATTTTTACGTGCAGCTGAAACTAAAGGTTCTGCAGCAACTCATTGTGGTTGGGGGGAAACTGTCTTTTTTTAATTGTTTCTACAATTGGAGGAAAACGAAACACTGGAGAAATTGACTGCACTTTGCCTGGCTGTTTTGGCTCTTTGTTGATGCAGAACAGAGGCACTAATTCCTTCATATTCTTAGAGGGAAGGATGAGGAGGGTTTTAGTGCTGTAACAATCAAAGCTGTGGAAAAGCCTACAGGGAAATCGCGGAGCATGGCAACTGCTGCAGGGCTGGGATGGGGTGCAGTGACTAAGGGATGACTTGGCTTGGGGGTGCACAGCAAGGCAGAGGGCCGGGACAGCATGCTAGGCAGATGACTCGGTCCCACATGCCATCCATCAGTCACTGTCACGGAAAAACAGGAATGCTAGGGATGCCAAAATGTGTTATGACTTAAAATCAGATGTACCAACACTAATGCACTGTAACATCTGATGTGTTTTGCCTCCATTTCCTCTAATGTTTTGTTACCGTTATCTTATTTCACTTCCCAGTTTAGGCAAACTTCTTTGTTTTAGGAAACTATAATGACCTCCCTTCCTGCCCTATAAGTGATTATCACAGCTGGAATCTGAAATCCTTTAGCACCAGCATGGCTTATTTTAGGTGAGCCAGGAATTATTAGCTGATACCCCTGGTTTCCTGCTGTTCTGCGTAGGTGAGTGATCAGAGAGGTGACAAGGGGATGGGGTAGCAATGAACAGCTTCAGTTCATAATGCGGAACCATGAGACACCAGACACAGGTGGTCTTCTGTCTGGTGAGAAGTGGTTGGAACTCTTCCCTGAGAATAGATGTGGCAGTTTTTCATTTTGCTATAAAACGGGCGAGTGGAAAATACCTCTTCCCTGACAAGCATGAAAGATGGCTGGAAGCAGAGCGTGGCTAAGTGCTGCGCTTGAGAAAAGGAATGTTTTGCCTCTGATTTGCACTTTGGATGAATCTGGATGGATTTCCACAGGGACAACAAACAACACCTCCTTTCCCCTCTTCCACTCTAGCTGAGGGAGTTAAACTGTGATGTGGTTCTTATGCCATTTTATGGAACAGTATGACTAATTAGGACAAGCACTTGGTCTGCTACAAACAATTGGTTGGGTTTAGACCATCTATTGTGTCTATGTTTTACTGCAGTCCAAAACAACTGGAGTTTAAGAAAACCTGGAGGGCCTGATTGGAAAATGTGGCTCAGCTTAACTCTGCAATGTTTGGGATGGGAGTGGAAGAGGCCACACAGCATGGAGCAGAAAAACCACAGGGAAAATAAGCAGCATCGAGCCCTTGTAGCAAGGCCATGTGATTCCTCGCTCTCGTGTCTCCACGCTGTCACCGGCACAATGGCAGGAGGAATGCTTTGATACATTAATCCCAAAGTGATGCACAGCCAGTTCCTCAGCTGCTCCAGCTGATGTAATGCATTGTTTGTGCCGAAGCTATCCTGATTTCATCTGGCTGAAGAACTAACTAGTTCAGACTATAGTTTTGGACAGATGTAGAAGCTGTATTTCCAAATTAAATATGTATATTGATGTCTTGCCTGCCTTCTGGCCAGGCGCCGGGAAGAAAAGGCAGGGGACATGCAGGTCTGTCATCGGAATACCCAAGTGTCCCACAGTCTGGAGTGGGTTTTATCCCCATAGAACTTGAGGTAAGAAATGAGGAGTGTTTTTATGCTAGGTGGAAGAAATGTATGATGTATTTTCTTCTGCAAATAACCTAGGGCTCTCTTAAAACTTAGCTTTTTTCACATGGTAAGAGGGGAGGCCAAAGGAGGAGAAACAACCAGATTTTGCAGCTTTCTGTGGTGCTGTGGCAGGCTGGGAACAGCAGATAGGAGCACAGATAGCAAACAGCAAACCATAACAGGCCGTCTCTGTGAGCCAGGCACAGCATCGGTTGTTATTCACAGCCTAGAACAGGTTTGGCTCCCTGCAACTACAGCTGCTGTGGAGCTGGCTTCACTTTGCTTTGCGCTGAAACACTCTGAGCTGTGGCATGTCTGCTGCTAATTAGATTAGCTGCACAGAGGTTACGTTGAGTGAGTTCCCATTTGTAGCCCAAGAAGGGTAGTTTTCAGTGAGCTCAGTGACAGTTTGCAAATTGCAGGTAAGTTCCCTGCCCGGCACAGAAACGGAGAGCTTGCATGTCTTGGTCTGGGTGAAGCCTTATGTCCTCGAAACAGGAGCATCAATGGGACCAGAACGATCTCCCTGGGGCTGTTGCAGCATCAGCCGTGATGGATATTCATGTCCCAGATTTAACGGCAGGGCTAAGAGCCTGCGGTATTTCAGCTAGTTCTCTTTAAGGCAGACAGACTCCCAGTATAGTGCTTACCACAGACTTAACATACTCGACCCTGGCTACCCAAAAACTGCTTTTGGATGCATGTCCAGAGCTTTGGCAAGAAACCTCTGATTTCCAGACCGCAATTATATACAGGCTATTTAGCTGTATGCTTTTGCAGTAACTTGGCTCTAAGCTTTACATAGCATCATCCCCAACCCTTTACTCCAGTTTACTATAAAGCAGTTTATAGAAAAGAGATGCAGTTGCTCTGCCTTTAGTTAGGCAAGGCAACCCCTTCTCATCTCAAGAAAGGTCCTCCTGCTGATTATCCTAGGAGTTTTTCTCTCTACAGGTATTCAAGTTTGAGTTCTTAACATGGAAAAGCAGATTTTCAGGCACCATTTTAGGTAAAGTCTTTGGACAGTTGTGCAATGGTATAAATATTTGCATTGGTAGGCCCTCACCTGAAGTGCTCTAACATTAAATGTAATTCTTCGGTGTTTGTGTTGTGATGGTGGCACACAACCAACCTGTGAGCAGTTTATGACCCCAGAACTTCCTCCTCTTCCCTCATTTACAGCTGATGAGATTATGAATTTAGCCCATGGCATGGTATTCATTGAATGCTTGATTTCATTCCACTTGTTTCTCATGTCCTTAAACTCTTCGCATTCTTGTATAACTTTATTATCCTTTATTTGTGATGCTTCATAACACTGTTATGTCAGCATATTTCATTAGGGTGCTAAAAAAAATACTAAATGAAATCAACCCCAAGGTTAACCTTTAAAAAAGTGCCTCCAAAGGAAGAATCTTCTTCAACCTTGAAAGGGATCCAATTCTGAGACCTCAAGATCGCCAAAACGGCATCTTCAGTGACCTGTAAAGAATTTACAGATGAAAAACTATCTCTCATGATATGCCAAGTGTCTGGATGAGGCCAATAAGTCATTGAGGGATTTTCACAAGATGAAGACAACAAATAAGCCCTCTTCAGGAAAAAAACCCACACTTGCTTTAGTATAGCAAGTAAGTTGCTATTGGTAAACAGGGAACAAGATAATCATCTGCTGCTGTTGCGGGGTATTTTTTTTCCCCAGTCCTCCCAAAGCTGGGCTTGGAAGCCCACCTCTTTATGGACTGTATTCTCCTTGGTCAAGCCAAGCTCATGAATCTTTTTTCTGAGCTTTTGGGAAGAGAGTTATCAGTCATAGCTTTGCTGTAATGAGTTGCTATGTGACTGGAAGCCCCAGGCTAGACACCACAAAGCTAAGCAAGGTTCCCAGCACGCCAGTGCTCCGCTGATGCAAATAGCGACTCCACTGACTTGAAGAGATGAAGCAACAGTAAAGACTCTCACCCGGACAAAGTCTGCGTGGACACTAAAGTCTCCCGAGCCCTGTCTTGACACTGCTCAGGTGCGACAACAACATCTGAACACTTTTCCAGGGAGGTCTGATTAGCCAAAGAGGATCATCTTGGGCTCTTTAGGAGGTCTAATATAGTAGAAGCTCTTTAGTTGCACCAGTGGGGTTTTTTTAGGCAGTATTTCAGTGCCAGCACATTCTTGTCTGTGATGTAATTTTTTTCCCTTAATAAATCCACAGACCCTGCTGGATATCACTGCTGTTATGTTTACAAAATGTTACAACGCTAATAGAGCTCTGCTTGTTTCACCTATCTTGACAGTATGAAATACCGGCCTCCTAAGCATAGGTTTTCCAAGGTATTTAAGTGATCCACTCACCTTGAACTAATGGACATCTTGTTAAAGCTGTCAAACTTCATTTATGGTTTAGCAGGTGCTGTGATCTCATGGTGGAGTGGAGAGGTGCCCTTCTGTGTTCTTTTGACACAGCTAGCCACTGGATTCCCCTATCCCAGGGCTTGCTGCTAACACAGATGTAATTGTATTTTGCTCCACAGAATATAAACCCATCCATTTTATTATGTAAAAGTGGTCTGTTGAGTACAGCAGCAGCAGCAGTTCTAACAGCTGATTGCTTGTTCTGATTCTCAACGGTGAGGTTTTAAAGACAGTTTGGTTTAAAAGCGGCACAGAGGGAAAACTCTATCTTTGGGGTATGCTCTGCATGAAACAGCCTCCTTGCACACAGGATCTTAGAGAATGAGGTGCATGTTACGCACTTAAAGCCCTTTAAAACTGGCTTGGGATACTCAGTCTTGTCCAAGTATCATTAATCACAGTTATGACTCTCAGACAAAACGAGCCTTGACTTCGTGTTGTTTCTTAAAATAAGAAACGTACATTTCAAGTATTTTGTTCTCAGCTGCACTCACTGCACCTCATAGTGCAGCTGAAACGCATCTGTTTGAAACATTATTTCACATTTATTTGGACAAACTCTGTATGTGTAGTGTTTTTATAACAAGATAACTATCTTAAAAAAAACCCACTAGATGTGCCTGAAATGCAAGAATGAAGAAGGATTTCTTACACTGCAGCACACACTCAATGTGTGATTTGAAATGACTGCACTCACCTGATAACTTCTTCTCTTCCGATTTCTTGGCTTTATATTTTTTTATTTCCTGCCTGCCTCCTTCCCTCCTTCTTCTTACCTCCCCTCTCCCTTCCCCTCTCTTTTCCCTCCCTCTTCCTATGTTTTTCAGACATGAACCTGTCTAGCCCAAGCCTGGGTTTTGCTCTAAGGCCAAGCCTCTGTAAGGCTTTCAGCCAGCAGGGCAGACAGCACTGATGCACATCTACTGCACCACTGAACTGGAAATTCCTTGCATGGGTACAGTGATGCAGCTGCACAGGTGGCTGAAACCCTTGGGTAACATGGACCTAAAAATAAGGCACTGCACCACTTCTTCAGCCAGAATTCCTCAAAGGGCGGGGGCAAACGCAAGGATAAGGGCTCAGGGAACATGTAGAGCCTGCAAGGGAGACAGTGCTAAGCCATGTCCTGGGGAGGTGAGGTTGGAGCTGGAGTGGCTGACGAAGGGAAGCATGTGGGATATCTAGGAAAGCCAGGCACAGCAAGGCTCACATTTAAGGCCCCTGCACTGCCTTGCAGAGCAGGTGCTGCTTTTTTTTCCCCCTTGTGTGAGGTCAGAGTAAGTTTGCCGCCAAATCTCAGGACATGACACCATGTTTTTAATGCCCAATTCAGGAGGAGAGCTCCTCTATCTGCTTCTGCATACAAAATAATCATTTGTTTCCTGTACAGATAAATAGTCCCAGGCATAAGAAGCAATGTCAATGCAATACCAGAAGAACCACGGTTCCCAAAACAACTGTAATATGAGTGAACACACAGGCAAATGCTATCTGAAAAAACCCCAAAAAAAGATAGTGTTTGGCTGCTGTAAGAAGGTGGTAGATATTGAACTAGAGCTGGAGTGATGGCAGGGTGGGGGAGAACATGGGCTTCAGGTTCTCCCCTTCAAGCAATGCTAAACAGGAGAAAATGATCACAAGTTCAGGGA
Organism: Strigops habroptila; assembly: GCF_004027225.2. Lineage (NCBI taxonomy): Eukaryota > Metazoa > Chordata > Aves > Psittaciformes > Psittacidae > Strigops > Strigops habroptila. The sequence goes on from NC_044281.2 coordinate 6,791,462, forward strand.
TTACTGTTCAGTCTGCAGGTCCCAAGGCTGAGGAGAGGGGATGTGCCTGGTGGGGCGGCTGATCAGGAGGACTTTATTAGGAGCTCTCGATCACTCACTCATCTGCTCTGAAGTCAATGGCTGCACCTCAGAGGTCTGCACAACCTCTTGCAAAGTTCGGACCACAGCATTTCCACGCATGATAAAAACTAGGGTTTTTCTTTTCCCAATACAGTCACCATTTGCTTTGTGCTCTGATATGTGCCCTCATGGGAAGGGATGATATATTTAACTGTTTGACACAGTTTTGAACTTGACGATGACCCAAATCTCAGTCGTTGTTTGTGAAAACCACCAGATAAATATCAGGCTGACCAGAGCAGGCAAATGTTGTCTTTTACCTTTATCAAGTTTGAATCGATGACAAAATTGAGTCAAAAAGACTAAATGCAGCATGTGGGTCTTTGTCAGTGAGGGGGTGGGTGGGTTTTGCAGCCCTTTTTTCTGTCACACGTGTACGTAACGTGATTAATGTCCTGAGCTTGAACGACTTACAGTTCATATTTAAGGAATTATTGGTAACATTGAGGTACACGGGCTGTGACAGGGATCCCAGATAATACACGCTCCTTGTCGATGTGAATTCATTAGGCGCTGATGGATTTGACACTAGAACCAGTCACATTCGCTCAATAGGAACAAGCGGACGAGCAGCCCCGGGAGGGCCGGGGGTCCAGCTGCGGCGGAGGCGCCGCTGCCGCTCCGCGCTACCGGGGGGCCGGCGAGGGGCGCGGGGCTGCGCCCGGCCCGGCCCGGCCCCTCAGGGCGGGGGGCGGCGGCGCATGCGCGCGGCGGGGGGCGGTGGCGGCCGCGCTGCTCTCGGCGGCGGCGGCGGCGGCAGAGGCAGCGGTGGAGCGGAGCGGAGCGGGCCTGCTATGGGGACGCAAGGGGCCGGGCGGAAGCGGCTGCCGAACCGGGAGCGCCTGACGGCGGAGGACGATGCGCTCAATCAGATCGCCCGTGAGGTGAGCGGCGGGAGGCGGCTGCCCCCCGGTCTCCCTTCTCTTCCTCCCTCCCGCAGGGTCCCCCCGGCCCCGCGCAGGCGCCCCCGGGCAGCGGGCACTGGCGGCGGCTCAAGGGCAGCTCCGTGAACCGCAGCGTAGAACTCGCGTTCGTGCCGGCCCGTTCTGTCACCCCCGGGGGCTGCCCGAGTCTGAGGTGCTTAAAGCGTGCACCCGGGAGCGCAGCGCGCCAGCCCGGTCAGAAATGCCGCCCTGCTGCAGCCCCTCTGTGCGGGGAAATGAATTGTGTGCTGCTGCCGGGGTGGGTGCTAGTGACTGAGAACCGCAAAATAGGCCACGCGGGTTTCTATGGATGCGTATAAACGGATAAACGGAAAGCAGAAGGCTGCAAGATGATGCTAGGTGTATGTGTAAGTGTACAGTCGAACTTGGAAACTGGCTTATATCTATATTTAATGAGTTGGACTTGCTGCTCACTGGACACTGCATTGTGCTTGATCTGACTTTAAACAGCGAAAACCAGCTGATACCCGTTTCCTTTATACCTCCTTACTCTTAGGGACGGTTGCGCTGGTTCAGTGGCAAACAGGATGACATGAATTTGGTTTTTATGTTTACCGAATGTGACAGAGGTCGTTCTGCATCCTTGTTCCCACAGTCTTCCGACCGGGCAGATGGGCAATCCCAACCTTAGATCAGGATAAGCAGCCATGGGGTTGTTCTGCACCATGTCTAAGCTAGTCCGATGTTGGCAGCTGCTGAAGGTGGTCATCATCTTCCCCTAGCATGGGTTATGTGTGTCTCATCCCTGCCTTATGTTGGTCTGACCCACAGATGGGTTACAAGATAAATTGCTCTTCTAGAAGAGATTTAAGTCTTGGTTTCCTTTCCTGAATCACATTTGCAGCAGGATCAGATGATGCAAATGTGCAGCTTGTTTTTGTTGGCAACTGGCTGTTGGATTGAGTTAGCCGTAACACCATGTACCTCAGGTGCGCACTGCCAATGGCAGCACTGAGATGAGAAGCCTTTACTATTCTTGTGTACCATTCTGAAGTGGTTTGTAGCTTCTTTGGAATACACACAGTAGGCTAATGTGAGTGATTTGGATAGTGTTTCCACAAGTCAGACCGCTGTGGCAGGGGTGGAGTTTGAGGTAGGAGGACAAGAATGTCTTGTGTCCTGGACATAAGATAGCAAGTATAAAGCGATTGTGCTGTCTAATAGAGTTTGAGTCATGATAACATCCTAGGAATTGCTTTGGGATGAGGATTTAAATTCCACAACTGTGTCCTGGCTGTTCTGCCGTTTGATCAAAGAAAGCATTAATCTGTAATGGGGCCTAAGATGTCCATCTCTGTGTCACATTTCTCTGCCACTTTCACCTTTCTTTAGCTTATATACTGCTTCTTACTGTCTTGTGCAGTGGTTCGAGGCTCCAAATATTGTGATTTGTGGGTGTTTGTTTTGTTTTGTGGGTGGGTGTGATTTTTTTTTCTTCTGGGGACTCTTTAAAGGACAACTCCATTTGGTCAAAATCCCAACACAATCATATCTTTTATCTTTTCCCTCAGGTGCTAAAACTGTGAACTGTTAAGTTCTACGTTCAGCATTTTCCCATATTGTTTTAACTCTCTGGATTACTCTGTCTTGGGTTTTAAGCACTCATAATGGTTTTGCTGTTTAATTGCCCATTCTCCACTCAAAGCGTTCTAGATGAATCCTTCCCCATGATCTTTAGAACTCTTAAAAATGTAAAGCAAGCCTTTTGTGTCCTCCTAGCAAGGGTGCTTGGAGTCTTCATGGTAAGAAGAGTACAGTGGTTACTGACATTTTGTCTCTTCCAGACTTTTCTTGCAGGTGTTTAGGCAAAGCTGAGCCATAGACATATTGTGTCTGTGCATAAGTTTACACTCTTTTCTTTGGTCTTCCTTTGTTATCCAAAGCCACAGGTGCTTGCAAGTTATTAGCAGATTCTAGAATCTCATTTTGCTGTGTTCAGATGGGAGCCTAAAAGAGCATCCGAACCAGATTTATTCAGAGAAGTACTTTAACCTTGGGATCTCTGGGAGTAAGTTGAAATGTGTGCATCTTCTGTCCTTTTGTTTTTCCTCCAAAGGGATTGTGCTGCTTTGACACTTAGAGTGTTATTTTGTAATTGTCAGAATATCCCTCAAAATCAACAGTTCTTGCTAAACTGTGTGGTTCTGTAACCAGGATGTCAGACTCTGTGTGTGCAGTCTTGCATAGACCAGAAAAGAGCCTTACACAGAGAAGGCAGCAGTCCTTACTCCCACGGGATGCGAGAACAGTCTTGAGAGGAAGTAACTAAGCAAGTGGAAGGAAATTGTAAAAGTGAAGCTTATTGTAGTGACAGGGTTTAGTAGCAGTGTTAGTCGTGTTAATCCATAGTAGTAAGTTTTAATGTTTGAGGCAATTTCTGAACAAGATCAGCTGCAGGTAGTTTATCATCTTGTGTAGACGTGTTTAGAGCAGAAAGTACAGTTACTGTAAATCACCTTGCCCATCAGGGAAGAGTAGTACCCTACGACTAAATCTGGCTGTTGAGTTTGACTTGCATGGTAATTAAATGGATGACAAGTCAATATAGTTAACATAGAGACTCAGAATGTCATGTTCGTAGCGGGCACAGATAACTCCCAGTCAGGATTTGCTGTATGCATGCCTAATTTGCAATGTATGTACATTGATGAGGTTGGTTTTTTGGGTGTCAGCTCTTACAGACGAGAGTGACACTGATCAGTGATCGGCTTCTCTGCTTTCAGACTGGTGTTGACACCAGTAGGTTATTCTGTGTTTAGGTCAATGGAAACTTTTGGGCTATTTTATTTTATTTATTTTATTTTGGGCAGTGTCCTGGGCTGCTGAACCTTACAGGGACTGGCTTCCTGCTTGGGTTAGATGGTGTTGTTATGGTACCTTGAGATGCTGTTTCTAGTGGAATATTTCTCCCCCCCAATTCCACTACGCTCTTTGCTTCCTACAGTAATAGTTAAGTGTTACTCCTCGAGCGAGTCCAGAGGAGGCCACGGGGATGCTGCGAGGGCTGGAGATGTTCTTCCCTGTGAGGGTGCTGAGGCGCTGGCACAGGGTGCCCAGAGAAGCTGTGGCTGCCCCATCCCTGGCAGTGTTCAAGGGCAGGTTGGACACAGGGGCTTGGAGCAACCTGCTCTAGTGGAAGGTGTCCCTGCCCGTGGCAGGGGGTTGGAACTGGAGGAGCTTTAACTCATTTACACCTTGTTTTGCTCAAGTTTTGCAAGCAGATCTGTCACACAGCTCAGAAAAAAATTCCTGCTTTGTGTCATCTCTGTGCTAAAAATCTTCTCTTTTTCACCCAGCAATTTACAGAGTAGAATTCTCTTTACTAGTAATTAATTTGAAGTTCGTAACTCAAGCAGCATACCATTACTTTCTGTGATAGTAAAAATAAAGTCATGAAGGTTGCTTTTTCACTCTGCACACTGTATGTCAAAGTTTCAAGAACTGTCCTCTACAGTTATTATCTTTTTAAATAACTGACATCAGTTTATGGACTGTTTGATTGTTTCACTGAAGTTTTCAGTTTGTGCTTTGACTTGCATTCTTAGTGATTCAGAAATTGGGATGTTACCCTCCTGTGAAGGAGCAGAACGTGTAGGTGATGAGAAATAGCTCAAAGTGTAGGTGAAACCAGCCAGCCAGCTTTACTGGGCACGGTAAGAAGGCACTGAGTAACTTCAAAAGTCTAAACTGGAGTTTCGGAACTGGTGAAGAAATGCTGTGATCTTTGTATGTGGAATCTAAAGGCCTGGCTTTTGAATTGCATGAATAATTCGGGTGAGAATTCTCTGGTTTATACCACAATTTGGGTGACTTGTATAAACCAAGATGGAAACAGTTTGTTAAAAGTCAAAGCTAAAACAAGCAGAATAGGTATTTATATATGGGAATGCAGGCCATGCAAACTTCCGTTGAACTGTCATGCAAACCAGAGCAGTTAAAGTGGTGTATTCCCTAAGGATGTACTAGGCAATGCCTGTGTAAAGAACTGTGTGCCTCGTTAGTATAGTGGGAAAACTTTTTGGAGCAGTATTTGGCATTAGAGATGCATGAAGCCTTTTATAAGTCAGGTAAATGTTCCAGGAGAAGCCCTTAGAAACAGTCTGGTTTATGTAGCACCAATTGCTTGCATTTGACTTATTTTCTTTTTCCATTTCGTTACTTCCTACCTTTAAGTGTTAACATATCAGCCCAAGAGAACAAATGATGTGAAGAACGGTGCCTGGCTGTAATTCTCTCTTCTAAAATAGAAAGCTATGAACGCAAGGGATGCTCATGGAGGGCTTGACTCATCCTGGTTGACCTAAATATAGGAAGAAAGGAGGACTTTGTAGGCAATGCTTGCCAGCAGGGCATGGTGAATTGTTCCAAAATTGAGATGATGTAGCAGATGTGCTCTTCTTCATTAAACATTCATTTTTCCTGACGTTTTACATCTATGTATCCAAGGAATGGCATTGGCATCACTTACAATCTTTCTCAAAGGGATTGTGTGAAGGATCAGCTTTGGGTGGTTTAAGAAGTGAGACAAAAATCTTAAGACCCACCTCGCTGTATTTAAATGGGTGACTGTAGCCAGTCTCCAGTGCACAATCTGCCTCACAGTGTGCCTCTTGCAACTTCAAATAATTAGTTGCCTGGTTTTGTGTCTGTGCCTGGCCCGAGTCCTCTTCAGCTGTTCTCTTGCTGTCTGAGGAAGCAGCTGTTCAGGAGCTGTGATTCCTATTTCAGTCAAGCAAGAGACTACTGTTAGGATTAACAACATGGGAAGCCCAGCCTTTTTCTCTGCAAGCCCAAATGCTGAGCTTGTCTGCAGGATGTAATACTAATCATTACCTCATCTAGAAGGATGTTTTTCCAGGCCTGTTGCTGAATGAAGTTGGAGCTCAAGTGTACTTGCAAGGCTTTCGACACTGTTCAGGTTTGGGTTTTTTCATCCTTGGTTGTAAGGAGCATAATCCACACAGCACTTTGGGCTTATGAAACAAGGTATTTGTCCCTCTTGTCAAGTCAGCAGGTTGCCAGGAGCAGCAAATCTGACCAGCTAGACCTAAGCACTTGTAGGCAAACCTTAAAATAGCAGCTCTGAAATATCAGCTGTTGTCTCGTTTGCGTTGAAATACTTTTTGGGGGAGAAGTTGCCTGTTGGAATGGCAGGGAGGGAGAGAAGGAGGGCGGTGGTGAGCAGAGAAGGGGAGCTGCAGTAAGCCAAATTGTCCTTCAGATAGCTGTAAGGTGGCTTTGGTAGTGGTTTGCTTGTTTTGTTTGTTTGTTTTTAAATACCAGAGATGCTTCTGAGAAGGAAAGGTGTATAGTCATTTCATCATGGAGCTTTCTCTGCTTCTGGTGGTGTCTGGTGCTCTTGCTCATCAGCCTGGATTTACTAGAGAGGGTGGCCTTGCATGTAGTAGAAAAATACCTGATTTGGGGCTTTCATCACGCAGTGAAGATGAGGGAAGTGCTTAAGGGCTTCTTATGGGCAGACACCTACTTTGGTAGGAGGCTTGCCAGGCTGGTCAAGGCAGCTTTAAACTAGATGTGTTGGGGAAGGGGGCTACCGTTCCATCCCAACACTCCCGGTCAGTTGCCAGCACCTGTAATAAATGCTTGGAGCAATGCAGAGCTGTTTCAGCAGCTTCATCCAATGAGTTGGCTTCATTTGGAGCTCGGCTCAGATGCCTCTGTACAAATACCCATAGTATGGGGAATAAACAAGAGGAATTAGAAATGTGTGCACGGCCACAGAGGCACGATGGTATCATTGGCATCACAGAAACATGGTGGGATGGCTCCTGTGACTGGAGTGTTGGAGTAGAAGGTTATAGGCTCTTTAGGAAAGACAGGACAGGCAGATGGGGAGGGGTAGCAGCCACACAGGTAGGCTTGGTCTTCAGTCTTGCAAGTGAGAGCTGGCCAGTTCCTGGTGAATGTGTTTTTCATAGCATGAGTAGCTGAGATGAACTGCAGTGATCTGCACCACAACTCATTTTAATGAGTGCTGGATTCCTGGCATCTTTCCTGTAGTTTTGGTGGGGTTTTTTTTAAACAAAAAACTCTTAAAAGTAAGCTGCTGTAAGGTAAGTCACTGCTGGTGGAGAGCTGCTGTGTGCAGCTAGCGACTGGAGAGAGTCATCTCTTAAATTGAGTAATCTGGTGCTCTGAAGTTTATTTGCAGGTACTTAGATATGGTGAGGATGGAGAACCACCAATGTTGCTGGTAGGTAGCAAGAAATGTAAAGCAGCTCTCAAAGGCCTGGTTGTAGAAGCTTTAACTGTTGAAATGAAAGCTTGATATAGCATAATAAGTACTAAATAAGGTCATACTTTACTGGTAGGATTTTGAAGGTTTTAATTATCTAGGAGGAGTTGATCTAGTTGCTGTGCAGTGCTTGCAGTTTGTAAATGACTTCAGGGAGATGAATGACCATGTGACATAATTTTCTATTATGAAAATGTAGATCTTCTGGTCAGGCTGTTTAAAAACTGCAGCTGTTTGGAGGCTACAGAGGGGGTATAGAAGTCGTGTATTCAGAGGCTGGGAAAAGCACGGAAGTAATGCTTTCATATTGGTGGGAATGTGCCATAACTTTGACCACTTGCTGTACTAGTTTGGCAACTGTCCTTATCCAGAATACTTGCTGGTTAGACCTCAGCTTCAAAGACTCTTCCTGTGTGTATTTGGATGGATTTCTAATTCTGGCTTTAAACAAAAATAACTAAGCAACATGAAGCGTGAAGGGCAAGGCTTGGGAAGTGTATCCTGATGAGTGGAGCTAGGAGCAGTTTTATGGCCTAACCAGCAAAGAGGTTTGGGTGTTGAGAGAGGGGAAGACACAAGCTAACTGACTAACACAGTTTCCAAAACTGAGGGTTGCTTGTTTTGGGACATCGATGTATGCCTAAACAAAAACCAGACAGAAAGGCATGTATCGTGGTTAAATGAAGCAGCATCTCCCGAAGATGAATTTGACTCACGCTTCAGCATCTAGCCTGCAATCCTGTTCCTTCATCCCCTCAATGTTTTGTGTTTTCCTGTAAGTGAATTTCCAGTACAGTGTGTGCTACTTTAGGGCATGGAATTATGAAAAGGGGTGTGGGGGGTGAGGCTGTCTTCAAATCCTTTGAAAAATGTTTGGTTTTATTATCAGACATAACAATTTGAAGACTTTAACAAAACCAGTGATTTCTGGGTTAAGAAAGGATGGGTGTTTTGGGTATTGAGTATAATTAGTCCTAAAGGGCACAACTCTGGTCTGAAAGTTTGAGTGACTAGTTCTGATTTGGAAGCTCCGTTGGATAGATTGAAATAACTTCTGTCATTTTAGGGACTTATGATACTGTTCAGTGCCAACAAAAATGAGTGTCTGAGCTAATTGCTCATTAGAAGTTTCTGACCTGGAACTGGAAAGCTGATAGCTTTGTGATTATACTTCCAGTAAAATATACTGGGTAGGATCTGAAAAGAGGTGGATTTGTTCAGTCACATCTGCTTTGCCTTTCTGTGTTCCTGCAGCTTGTGAACCAGCAGCTTGGCATGGGCTGTGGTTTCATCCAGCTAAATACTACTGCAGCATTTAAGAGTTGAGCTGGAGACAGCAAACAGGGAAAGTGATCTTATAGTGCCAAATCCAAGCTGAGTTCCAGTCTCAAATGTGCTGGGGAAGTCTCTAACTCCTTGCTGGTTCATCACCACTCTTCTTCACAGCTCTCTTCTCCTTCCTGCGTGTTGCTTTTGTGTGCAGGATGAGAGTTTCTTCTGTGATGCAACTTAACCCTGATGCTATACTTGGAAAAACACTGGGTGCCTTCTAGTTTCTCAATGCTTTGTGGGCCCCTTTGCTCTTTGAGAAAATATTTGGATTTTATTTTTGTATTATATGTTGTTGTACAAGTAATCAGAGCCTTCGGTAAACCAAAATTGCCAGGTGCATCACCACTGCTGGGTTCCTATTTTTAATACCTGTCAATTAGGTAGGACAGTGCTTTGTTATCATTGGCGTGTGAAGAAATACAAAAATCATACTTAAGTTTCAGAGCAACGATTTTCTTTCCTTTTAGCTGTCAGAAGGTTTATGTGAATGAGAGTGGGTTATTCAATTTGTATTCAAACTTCTGTCAAAGAAACAATCAGTTTCTGACTTCCTCAAAAATAGGCTCTCGGAGTTGGGTTTTTCCTACTTTGGAGTTTTTAAGTGTAATTAATGTCAGATTGATTTAATCTTTCCTGGAATGGGAAGGCTTACTGGAAGCACGTTACACACAAGCAGTTCGTTTATGTGTTTACTGGTTCAGCTGCTTAGTCAGTGCCTGCAAATGAAATGATGATGCCTCTGTCCCGAGTGGTCCCACTGGTGACTCTTTGCAGACCGTTCTCGCAATCCCACAGATGCCTTGAGTGCAGAGCTCTTCACAGACAGAGAATGTAAAGGAATAATGTTTCTTTCCTCTTGGTGTCTGCTCTTGCGTATCTCGTGACCTTTCCCTTCATCAGTATCTGATTCAAATTTAATATTTTTTTCATTTGCCTTCCTCTTCTGAGTACTTCCTACATCCCAATATATCCTTTCTCTAATCCCGCGTTTGAAAACCAAATTTAGTTGAGTCTGTCTCTCTTGCTTGCTTTTACCAGCCTCTTCCAGTAGAAAGAAAGTAAATACAGGAGTATCTGGCATGCTAAAAGCTGGGTCAGGTTTTTAAACTTGTACCCTCCTGGCAGATGGATTTCAGACATCCCCACTTGGGTCTTCTAATTATGGAGTGTTTATCAGTTAACATACTAGGATGACATGAGAGCAAGGAAAGCTCTTGGTGTGCTTCACATGCAGAAAAATCCATGCGCTCCAGGCTCCTATTGGACTCTTGTAGCTTCATGTTTTTTCCCTTTTAAAACACACATTGCCTTAGATTCAGATATTTCGGATACGGCTGTTCATACTGGTGCCAATGTACTACAGACTTCACATGGAAACAGTAAATCCCATTTGCTTTTGCTGGTTATTGAACAGTAGAAGGTAGGAGCCTACTGGTTTTTGTTTTGTTTTTTAATCTTTGTCATTGCTTCTTGTTTCTCTCTGATTGCAAACTTGAAGTTAATTCAGTTGAGTTGCCAGGAAAACGGTAGGCATAACTTTGTGTTGTATCTTACACTGACGTGTTTTTAGAAAAGAAATTTAAATTCAAATGATCTCCACCCCGGTTGCTTTGCTGTACAACTGAGCATTTCCCATAAGCTGTTTTCTTTAAAATGCCCCTTCTCCCATGTGAAGTGTGTGTGTGCTGGTCTTGATTCTCTTCCTTTGCTGAATGTGTTGCTGAGCTCTAAGAGGATTTACGTTGACAAATATGTTGAATCAACATCTGTTGAAAATTGAAGTGGGCTTTTGGGACATTTTTTTGGTGACACCCAAAGGTCATGCTATTCTATTGTCTGTTAAATATGAAATGTAAATCTGCCTTCATGTGAAATGAGTACATTGAAACAGTAATGTGACCTAACCTTTACATGAACTCTGGAGGAATCTAGGGGCTCTGGGAAATAGTATGCTTGTGTCTGGATACAAGGGATCATGTTGGTATATCTAGAGAATGTCAGTGTTGTATTTATAGAGGGTTACACAGTGTTTTTAGTAATATTTGTACATTCTTGTCTAATTACCCTGGGGAAAAAAAAATATCATTATTTAGCGAACTAGAGCAAGTTAAGAAAGTTCCTGTATGTGCTGGTGAAATGCTTTTGTATCACTGATGGGATAAATATGTACTGTCAGACTTCACAATTCTCAGTCTAGCAGAAAGGCATCTGGTAACCCAGAACTTGTCTAACCAATCTACCAGTCTAAGCAATCTACCAATTTAGCATTAGAAAATAAAGATCAGTGAGTTTGTAGTGAGCTATGCTCTTACAGGGGGGCTCAACCTGTTAATACAGAAGCAAACTTATAGAGGTCTGCATTACCTGGAGTTTCTGCTCTGAGGTCTGCTACTTGTGCTGCTGGCATAACAGGTCAGCTCCTTCAGTCTTCCTACTATAAAATCAATGCAGTATGCAAAAAAATAGTCTAATATCTTGAATTAGTGATTAGCCCTGAATATAGTGATTAGGGATATTAGCCTTATGTGTAACACTTCTAAGATTGCTTGGTGCACCTCACGAACTGGTAGTAAACCACAAGGGAGTTGGCTTTTCGTTGTAATTTCCTCTAATAGAATGTGATTCTCAAAGGGCTGAGCTTTTGCTGGTTTATCCCATTCTCTCACCACTTCTTGCTACTTGCCATTTTTTGAGTATAGCTGTTCCTGACATTAAGCTAATTGATTGACACAATTTCAGTGTTAAATAGACTGTAAGACTAAAGATAAAGTTGTTACATCTGCTGGGTGGTAATTGCTGTTAGGGGAAAGAAAAGGAACAAGCAAAGAGAGGACCTGACCAGGGGAGGGCTGTCTCTATCTTATGCCAGAGTGGCATTCGTTGATTTCAAGAACTCAAATGGCTGTGAAGGTCCCTTTTGTTGTACAACTAAACAAGGTGTGTGTGCCCTGGTAACATATTTCAAACTGAACTCGTCTGTTAGTAAGTGTTAGGACGCAGATTCTCCGGGTAATCCATTATCGCTCAGACCCAGTTTGGATGCAGTAATCCTGTCCCACCCCCACGCAAAAGCTGTCCAGTCGTTTCTTAAACAGTGCTGGTTTTTTAGCTTTAATCCGAGCTGATGGGTTGTTCAGCGCCATCTCCCTCTGGGCAAGTTGTCTTGACATGTCCTGGCACTCTCCAGGAATTGCTCTTCCCGTGGGTTGTGGAACGATAGCAAACACGAGGGGGTAACTCCTGTCTGCTGGCCAGGTAAGAGTGTCCCGTAGATACTATTTTTTGACCTGGTTGTAATTGTGAGATATGGAGGAGAGTGCAATGTATATATATAGATATATATGTATATTTTATAGGTGTCTTACAATTGCTTGAGAAGGATGAATTTTTAGAATGTTTTCTCTGTGTAATTTCCTGCGTGTGCTTTTTCTGCAAACTGAATGTAGAATTTGGCTCCTCTTCTGAAGAGGCATGGTTAGGGTGCTGCTCCTGAATGTTTGAAGTTTGATATTTGTGCTTAAAGGACAGAAAAATCCAGTAAAGCATGATGTAGTAGAAGCTGTTTGTCAGTACTCTGCAGCGTACAGCTGTGCTGAGGAGAATGGCAATTTCACCAGGCTTTTTTAAGGTTGTTTGTCTGGACATAGACATTTTCCTTAAGTCAGATTTGCTGAAACAGGTTTTGACATTTCTTTGCTGGATGTTACCAATTGAGAATTTTAGCCTGTATTTGACATGTCCCGACTCTTCCATCAGAATACGTGTACTTTGAGGGAGAGCTGTACGTTATTTGTTGTAGCGGAATATCCAGGTTAATGGGAAGCACAGTCTCTGTAGGAAGATGGTACAATTTGAAGAATTGCATGTCACTCTTTCCCACCTAGCTTCCCCCAAACACATTTCACACACAGGGGTGGTCCAGTGCATAACAGAAGTATAAAGTAGGGGGGGGCATGAAAATCAGTTTTTACAGTAGTTCTCTTTTATATGGTAAGCGTGTGTGTATGTTTTATATATAAAACAAAGATGCTTCTCTGGTGATTTCTCTTGCAGGGTCCTTCATACAATTTATATACTAGACTTCTGATCTTCTCCAGTACTTACAATGACTCCAGGTCCTTCTTTTAAACTTCATATAAAGTCAGTGTAGTTGAGGTGATGAAAACCAGTGCCTTACAAGTTGTAACCATTACGCTGCATCCAACAAAACATCATATTGTAAATGTAATAAAACTGGTTTATTACCAGATTGCTTTATTAACTCTTATCAGTCTGAAGAGCTAGATTTAATTAAATCTGTTTGTGGAGGAGAACATTCCACCCATGGAAAGGTGCACTAAAGGTCATCTCCAGTTTTGAATTTAGGGTTACATGTAAAAATCTGTTCCATAGAATCCTAGAATGGTTTGGATTGATAAGGACCTTAAGATCATCCAGTTCCAGCCCTCTGCCATGGGCAGGGGCACTTCACACTAGGCGGTGTCGCCCGAGGCTCTGTCCAACCTGGCCTTGAACACTGCCAGGGACAGAGAATTTACCACTTCTCTGGGCACCCTGTGCCAGCGCCTCAGCACCCTCACAGAGAAGAACTTCTGCCTTAGATCCAACCTGAACTTCCCCTGTTTCAGTTTGAACCCATCACCCCTTGTCCTGTCGCTCCAGCCCCTGATGAAGGTCCCTCTCCAGCATCCAGCATTTTTAGTATGTTTAAAAAAAACAAACAAACAAAAAAAAGACATGGACATGGAGGGGGAGGAAGCAAAGGCCAGCCCAGGGAGAGATCCGATGCTGGTGCAGAGCAAAGCAGCAGCTGACAGTGGTGAGACACTGGCACAGGGTGCCCAGAGAAGCTGTGGCTGCCCCATCCCTGGCAGTGTTCAAGGCCAGGTTGGACACAGGAGCTTGGAGCAACCTGCTCTAGTGGAAGGTGTCCCTACCCATGGCAGGGGGTTGGAACTGGATGAGCTTTAAGGTCCCTTCCAACCCAAACCATTCCATGATTCTGTGACAAGGTCTGATGCTGCAGCCCGAGCTAATAGGCAGGTAACCCTCTGTGTGATGTTAACTCCAACTCCTGAAGTATCTTGTGTACTTATGCGCTCAAATCTTTATCTCTAGTGCTTTGAGTGCCACGCTTTAAGAAAGGCTTTTACTAACTTAAAGGAATTAAATAATCAAGTTAATCTTTCCAAAGACTGGAAAACCCTTTGATTTCTGTTCTAGATGCATTCTTGTTCCTTGAGAACACTATGGGGTGCTTTGGTCATTTGAAAGTAACTCCAAAGGGAGACTTCTTTTTTCCTCACCCAGAAGAACTTGCATTCAGTGTCAGGCAGGCCATATTATTCAGACATACTGTGCACCACACAGCCAGTTCATGTACAGAAACGACACATTTCTTCTAGTACTCTCTTTAACATGCTAAGCTTGACAGAATTCCATCTGAGACACAGTAAGTTGTTACACTGGCTGGGTTTGCTACTTGCTTAATACTGGGGAAAAGAGTCAAAGTATGGTGTGGCAAATCCAGATATTCAACATCGTATGTTGAATTATTTCCTTCAAAATAGAAATGGCTAATACAGTAGTTGTGTGATTTGTATGTTTATTGTCAGACTACCTTCAGTTTGCTTTTGCTTCAGTTCTACAACAGGACAGCAGGCAGGCTGGGTGCAATGAGATGTGATATTCATCCTAATACTGCCAAACCAGGAAAATTGTATAAATGGGCTTAATTTCCAATTCTGTAGCGTTGCAGTGAGTTCTTCTCAAAGTGTGACCTCATTGTACAGGGAACACCTTGGGAATTACAAAGGCGAGATTTATTTTTATATAACATAATGGGTCTTGTGGACAGTCTTCTGTTTGAATTTTCTGTGTGAATGTTTCACATTATTAATTTGAAATAACTTTTCTTGCACTATAGTTTTAAAGCAGACCTGGTTCTATAGTGCATGGAAACACTTAGCCTGGGCGGGAGTCAGCAATAAATAGTTTTCTTCCCTAAAGCAGTGGCTCTTGGCCAACTTCTGTGCTCTTACTCATCAGCTGCTGGTCTTAATTCTGCTGAATTCAAATCTTTCTTATCTCTGAAGAGCAGGAATAATTATTTATGCATGATTTGTACTCCCGAGTGTTGTTTCATTAGTGAGATGCTGAGGTTCCTTGGTCCTTGCAGGCAGTTCATTCAGGATCCTGGCTGTGCCAGTCCCTGTGTGACACACTGCAATTCAGTCAATATAGATGTTGGCTTCAGAGTCTCCTTGTTTGTTTCTCAGGTCTCATCAGAGCCGGAGCCCCGTGGCAGGTTGTAGGGCTGGTGATGCTCAGCGCGATGCTCGACGCAGTGCTCAGCACAACACATTTGTTCCTGTTAAAAAAAAAATAATCATATTTTCACCATAAAGGTCTCTTAAAAGCACTTCAAACTGAGAGCTGAATCTGAACACAGCAATGAAGCTTCACTGTATTGATTTATCTCCTCGTCCTGGTTGGTTGCTTATGCTGTGAGATTATGCTACATAAAAATGAAACCCAAGACAAAAAAACCCAACAGACCTACAGCTTCCTAGAACTAGTTTGTTAAGCAGTGCTTATTTTAGAAATGTACTAGTCCAGGGGCAGGACTGAAAATCATGGTAATGCCATCAAACGCTCCAGTAGTCAGATGTCAAAGTACTCTGAGTTTGGCTTGGATGATTTTTAATGTTACTGCTTTTAGAAGATAATGTTCTGGGCAACTTCTTTCTCATTTTCATGTGGCTCATGCTCCCATCAGCTGTCTTCATTATGGAATATTGAGAATGGAATATTGAGAATGAAGACCTTAGGCCCACTGTAGGAGAGGATCAGGTTCGAGACCATCTTAAGAACCTGAACGTGCACAAGTCCATGGGACCTGATGAAATCCATCCACGGGTCCTGAAGGAGCTGGCGAATGAAGTTGCTAAACCACTGTCCATCATATTCGAAAAATCCTGGCAGTCAGGTGAAGTTCCCGATGACTGGAAGAAGGGTAATATAACCCCCATTTTCAAGAAGGGGAAGGTGGAAGACCCGGGGAACTACAGACCAGTCAGTCTCACCTCTGTGCCTGGCAAAATCTTGGAACAGTTTCTCCTGGAAAACATGCTAAGGCACATGAAAAACAACGAGGTGGTTGGTGACAGCCAACATGGCTTCACTAAGGGGAAATCCTGCCTGACCAATTTGGTGGCCTTCTATGATGGGGCTAGAGAACTGATGGACAGGGGCAGAGCAGTTGACGTCGTCTACCTGGACTTGTGCAAAGCGTTCGACACTGTCCCACATGACATCCTTGTCTCTAAATTGGAGAGACATCAATTTGATAGATGGACCACTCGGTGGATAAAAAACTGGCTCGATGGCCGCACGCAAAGAGTTGTGGTAAATGGCTCCATGTCCAGTTGGAAACCTGTAACGAGTGGTGTCCCTCAGGGATCGGTGTTGGGACCGGTCCTGTTCAACATCTTTGTCGGCGACATGGACAGTGGGATTGAGTGCGCCCTCAGCAAGTTTGCTGACGACACCAAGCTGTGTGGTTCGGTTGATACGCTGGAGGGAAGGGATGCCATCCAGAGGGACCTTGACACGCTTGTGAGGTGGGCCGATGCCAACCTTATGAAGTTTAACCAAGCCAAGTGCAAGGTCCTACACCTGGGTCGGGGCAATCCCAGGCACTGCTACAGGTTGGGCAGAGAAGAGATTCAGAGCAGCCCAGCAGAAAAGGACTTGGGGGTGTTGGTTGACGAGAAGCTTAACATGAGCCAGCAGTGTGCGCTTGCAGCCCAGAAAGCCAACCGTATCCTGGGCTGCATCAAAAGAAGCGTGACCAGCAGGTCGAAGGAGGTGATCCTGCCCCTCTACTCTGCTCTCGTGAGACCCCACTTGGAGTATTGTGTACAGTTCTGGTGTCCTCAACATAAAAAGGACATGGAGCTGTTGGAGCGAGTCCAGAGGAGGGCCACGAGGATGATCAGGGGCTGGAGCACCTCCCATATGAAGACAGGCTGAGAGAGTTGGGGCTGTTCAGCCTGGAGAAGAGAAAGCTGCGTGGAGACTTCACAGCAGCCTTCCAGTATCTGAAGGGGGTCTACAAGGATGCTGGGGAGGGACTCTTCCTTAGGGACTGTAATGGTAAGACAAGGGGTAATGGCTTCAAACTTAAAGAGGGGAAGTTTAGATTAGATATAAGGAAGAAGTTCTTTACAGTGAGGGTGGTGAAGCACTGGAATGGGTTGCCCAGGGAGGTTGTGGATGCTCCATCCCTGGCGGTGTTCAAGGCCAGGTTGGACAGAGCCTTGGACCATGTGGTTTAGGGCAAGGTGTCCCTGCCCATGGCAGGGGGGTTGGAACTAGAGGATCTTAAGGTCCTTTCCAACCCTTACGATTCTATGATTCTATGATTCTATGAATATTCTAAGCTCATCAAATCAAAAAGCTTTAGTCTTATTTTTGGCTACATTTAAATGAAGCGCAGAAAGCAAGAGCCTGTTTTATTTTGTTGTCTGGTGGCTTTTTCTACCAAAGCATTGTTGGAAGTTCCAGGGAAAGAGTTATGGCTGAAATGGACGTGGGGAGTGAATGGTCCTCACTTGGACATTGACTCAAACCAAAACCAAAGTGATCCTGGCGTAGTACCATGGGAAAATCTATGCTTCTGGGGCAGTCAAATGCCACGTTTTACAACTGCAACACTTATTCTGAGGGGGGGAAGGAAAAATTGGTTGTGCAAAAAGTAGAAGAGAGAAAAGGAGGGAAGTGTCTTACACCTTAAAATATCTTTGAAAGCAAAGTGCTGGCATTGATTTTAACACTTCCTTGGAAGTTGTGCCATCATTAAGGGAAGGGACCATCTTACTGTAGATCTGTCCAGTGTACCAGTAAAGCAGTTTCCCTTCTGTGAGAGATGGGGGGGGGATGGAAATGGTGCTTAAGTTTTGCCTGACTAGCATAGGTATGTGAGAGCAAAACCCAGTATGGTACATCTTTATCCCCTGTTTCTTAACTCCACAAGCAAGTCACTTCCCTCACCTTGCTCTGTTTCCTGTTTGAGCAGTGAAGCAATGCCGGCTCTGGCAGGGTTTTGGGCTATGCCTGTGGTTTAGCTAAGTAGGGTGTCACAGGAATGAGCTTCCTGCCCTAACGGTTCTGCCTTCTTCCCTTCCCTGCTGCTGACTCATGCTTGGAGTCAAACGAAAAAGTTTAACCCCTTAAAAGAGGGAAAAACCCCACAAACGTTTCTGTGAATGCAGGAATGCGGTTTGTTTTGTGGTGAGTTGGTTTTGGTTGTGGTTTGTTTTTTCCTTTGGAGTTTGTATTTTGCCTCGGTACTGGAAATGTACTGGCTGGTTACTCAGGATGAAGAAGGCCAAAATGTGAACTGGCCCAGTCTCCCCAGTTCAGGTCACAGGCAGGTGGCAGAGGTCATCTGCAATTCCGTTCTGAAACACACTGGAGATCTACAGCAGCTTTTTGGGGTTCAGCATCTTGGACGTTAGTGAAAGCATTATGAGAGAGGCCTTTTTCTTTGTAGGAGACCTGTCTGTTCCTGCTTGGATTTGACAAGATAGAAAGGCACAATCGAAGGACTGTTAATGAGACGAAGTGACTGGAAGGCTAACCCTGATGCAGCCAGTCCTTGTCCTATTTCCTTGTCATGATGGTTTTAATCTAGTGTTGGCCTTTAGCATTTGAAATCAATTATAAAATGATTACATTAGATGGAATTGCACTTCATAAACCACAGCCTGAGTTCAGCAAAAATTGCGCTGGACCTACTTATTGTGAATATAAGCTCCCTAGTGCAATGGATGTTGTATTTATGATACTTCTAGAAAAGCATCCTGGTTGAAGTTCGGAAGCAGAGCTATCAGCTTCATCTGTCCCTCCTGCTCTCAGAGTGACAAAGCTCTGTGTGTGAAGTGTGTGCAAGCAGAGAGGGGCAAGCATAGCTCAGATCCTGGCAACAAATGGCATACATCTCTGCATATACATCTACTTACGGTAAAAAGACTGAATAACAGTGAAAAACTTGATTAGAGCTTTGAACTGTGATTGCAGTGAGGTTTTTCTTTGCCCCATCTAGGAAGGCAGACAGCTTAGCTGATTTCTTTTATAAGATCATGTTGCAACCACTTGCTGTCCAAAGCTAGACCTTTGTCAAAAGAGACATTGAAAATGACAGCTGAGAGCTAAAAAAACACACACACCTGAAAGAGGAGGGACTTGCCATGCTTGTTGCTGTTGGGATGCTTTTAAGAGTTAATGCAGGATTCTCTGAAGATGCCTCCCCGCTCTGCAGATGCAATACTAATATCAAACGGTGAAACCCGGTAGTACTTTTGCAGATTTGGTTTGTGAGAGTGAAGTCTGCATGACAGTAAATCTGTGCATTACTACAACTCAACCAGCCTCTCTACTACCAGTTGGAGATCTCCCTGTGGCCTCCCTCCTTCGCAGCTGCAAGTCCCCTAATTCTCCTCTTCTTCAAAGGTGGGAGCATCCCATTGCAACAGTTCCCCTGTAGATCCCTGATGCTTTCAGGGGATCCTGTAGATCCCTGATGCTTTCAGGGCGTCTGTTTCACATTTCACTTGAAATCTGCTAAAATTCACTTGAATTACAGCTAAAACCTGAATTTTCTAATTGCTAGAAAATGTCAGTTGAGGTCCAAATACATGTGGAAGTAAAATGATTTTATATAAAAACTTCAGAGTAGTGTCAGTTCTTTCTGATACTTCCTCAAAAGTCCATGTCCTATCTCCAAGTGAATTTTGGGATTTGCTGGAACAGAGGGGAGATACAGACACAGATGTGGATGCTATAGCTTGTTTCAGCATATTGAGTGAAGTAGTTCCATGGCCCTGAGCAACTTGGTGTGATTAGATTATCAAATTGATTCTTTAAAAAACAAACAATCAAACAACAAAACCCAACCAAACAAACCCAAACCCACCCAAAAAACCCAAGCAACGAACCACAAAAAAACTCAAAAAAAATGACTCGGAGCTTTGATTTGTACTGGTAATTTCTGCTAAAGACCTGACTCTTCTAATGAATGTTAATAGCCTTATAAATATCCTCCAAATACAATTAAAGGAAATTACATGTTGGGGAAGTAAAGGTGAAGTTGCTGTGTTGGTGAGGACTAATCAGTCCTAGCAGAACTGGCGTAAAAACAAGACCTCACAGAGAAAGAGGGAGCTTTCTGGCAAAGATTTATTGATACTTCTAGTTAGACGAAATAATAGCGTTTGCATACCTTGTGCATCAAAATTGATCATTGTCTCAAATAATTTCATGATAGTAGATAAGCTAGGTGTGTGTACTCATGTAAAGAGTGTTGAATTTTTGAGAGTAAAACAAAGTGTCACATAAACTCTCTTAATCTCTATAAAACTGAAGCTTTATAGTGTCCTGGTGTGTCTGAGTCCTTAAAGCTGCTTTTTGTGGTGATGTCTGGCTTCTCAACTCTGAACTTCTAATGGCGTTGAGTTGAGAGTGGCTTTACCTTTCATGAAAGTGAAGACTGTGTGCTTGACAAAAAGAAGGGGCTTGAAGATCCCGCATCTTTGGCAAGGCTTCTTGTTGTTCACAGGGTGGGGAGTGGAAGTCAGTTTCTAATATTAAATCAAACTTTCACGTAACTCTTTTCCCCTCTGTCTTGCAGTGTGGATGTGTTACATAGCCATCTGTAGGGACGGACAAGCGCAGAGTCCCCCATGAAAGAATTTTCATACCAGGACTGGTCAGTGCTAATATCTCCAATCTCTGCTTGGATTTTTGAAGTCTTGAAGGATAAGTTACTTACGTCATCTTAAACCTGATCTACTGTCCTTACCCTTTCCCTTGTTGGACGGGAGGGGCGAGAGTGTTTCCTGCGGTCATTCCCTTGCAGGGAGGTGAACAAATGATGAGGGCTTGTGTTACATGCTGTAGTTAGGAGTTATTTGGAGGTGGCCAAGTTGGTCAACAGCTGCAGCCCTCTGCTATCATGTGAATGGCTTGCTTTTTGCCACACTGCTTATTTTAATGAACTCCATCTGTACATAGTTTAGTCCATAATAGAAAGCAGATTGCTGAGCTGGTGTGTGTCTCTACAGTGCAGTATAGATGCTGTGAAATGCCCAGTCTGTTGGGTTGCAGATGAAGGTTAAATATGAAAGTGAGGTGGATTCCCTTATTGTTTTGCACAGAAGCAGTTTCCAAACTGTTGGAGTTTTGCCTGAAAAGGAAGGAGGTTGCAGGGGAGGGGAGGGTGAGGCAGCAATTGCTTAGAAGGGAGCTGGCATTTTCCTGAAAGAGGCAGCTCATAATCTCTGAAATGTATTTTGTAGTTAAATTCCTGGGTATTTTTGTTTGTTCCTTCACCCCCTCCAAAAGTCATGACGACAGTGGCTTACTATTTGGGATTTCCCTGCTATTGAAGGTGATTTTTCTTTCTGGATTTTCTGGTTTTATTCAGATAGTGTATTGGCGAAGCTCGCTGTCCTGTCCTTTAAGTTCTTGCTAAGATAAGTGTGACAGAGGAAACACAGAATGGGTTCATTTTAAGGTAAATTCCAACCAAAATCAAAGCACTTTTCCTAAAACAGAAAAATTAAGAAAAAGAACTTTAAGATTAGACTTTGTTAATAAGGCTTAAATGACACAGTTTTTTAGCTGCAGCTTATTCAGGTAAAGTTGCTTCTGCCCGAGTCTAAATATATGAAGCATGGCACCCAAAGCCATAGTTGGCTTACTGAGAATGTATGATGTAGCATATTTTCCTTTTCCTCTGCCATAGGTTGAATATCAGTCCTCCACCAGCATACCACACCAAAAATAAGGCTGTATAAATATCTGAGCACATGGAAAAATAACTCTCCTCTTACTACCATATTAGAAATTAAAAGATTTACTAGATTTTAGGCACTCAGTGGGGACCTCTTAAATTAGTAACAATTCTGCGAACCCAAACATCCCAGGTTTTAGGCAGATTTCTATAAATGAGCAAGGCAGTGCTGGCACATGCACTGAGATGACCGTTACGAAGCAATATGCCAGAGGAAGTGTTTGTTTGACAGCTTGCAACAACTTCCAAGAGCTGATGTTTTTGAACCAAACGTGTATGCCAAATCAGGTAACTTTATGGTGCGTTTTTTGCTCTTTGTATTCCCTTCACTGCTCCTTAGCTTTGAGTGTTTCAGTGAACACATCTGATGGATAAAAAGCAAAAGAACTGTGTTGTGTTCAGGAAGAAATGCCCCTGTAGCAGAAAGGGCTTAAATGTCTGTGAAGAATGAAAGACTGATTTAAGGAGAAAATACTATTTTCGTACACAGCTTGGGCATAAGAAAATGCGTACTTTTGCATACTATCAATTCTGACGCTTCTTTAAGATCAGGAATGTAATGTTCTACTTAGATTTAGCAGAACTCTGCCTCTGTATGGACACTTAAACATTAGCTTTTATTGTCAAGGCTATCGGCAATTCTGTTGGATTCGGAACAGTGCTAGTGCTTTGTGTCACTAAGGGACTACAAAGTTGGGGACTTTGGTACTCTTAATGCTGTGGCAACATAGAAGAACCCATTAAAAAGTCCCTAATAATTATGAAGAGCATTGATACCTACCAGACATGAAGAAGTCTAGTTATGGAGGGTGATGGGTACTATGAGGAACACACAGCTTTTCTAGAGTCTTGTTTTGGCTTTCATGTCACCAGAATGGTATTCACTAGTAGTAAATGCATGTAACAAAACTAAGTTTAGAACTATAGGTCAGCACTTTAAATTTGCTTTCTCCTTGTTAGTCTTACAACTAGATCAGGTCTTAGGATTTAGAATAAACAGGACTTTGAAGCCTCATTTCTTCCTTCTCTGCCAGATTCTGTCACACAAGCGAGAGAACATGGTTGTTACTTGTTGTGCAGCCTGTACTCTTTGTAAGTCAGACTCCACTTTTTAACACTTGAATCATTTCCAGCACTAGGGTTTATTTCCCTTCCTTACTCAATTTTCCTTTTGTTCCTGATCTTTTGTTTCTTTAGTTAACGACAGAAATACCTGTGGCACAGATCAGCTCTGTTGTCAGGGGGAAACTTCACAGCATGAATGTGATGAAAAATGGCCAATTAGATTTTTCTATCATTCCTTACTGAGATACCACAGGGGGATGAGCAGAGAAATCATTTCCTTTCTGCCCTACAGGGCAGTCTGTGGATGGACAAGGAGTGATGGGCAGTCCTGGTTCAGCTGTGCCACTGCTGCTGCATTTGAAAGCTGAACAAAGGACAAGGGAACTATAATCTGTTGAGATACAGAAGTATCCCTTGGCTTCCGCCAGCAGTCTAAGTCAGGCTCTTTTCTTAGTGCAACAGACTTGTGAAGCAGTGTATCTCCCACAGAAAGAAGCACATGCTGAGAACACTTCTGCCATCTGTCTCTTGTCACTCGTATCCGTCTAGTTAAGACTGGAGCTGTTGTTGCTCTGGAGGACGAAGCAGGACGGGTGGCAGCTGCCATGCTATAGCAGTGTGTGTTAATGCCCTAAGAGATTGGACCAAGCAGTGCCTGCCCACGAGCTACGAAAGGGGAATAGTGCAGGAGGTACAGATTCAGCACAGGAGAAATGTGTGAATTCCTCTTGTAAATGCCAAAGCTGTCGCCACGTGAATATTCAGGTTCTGCAGCTGCCTCTGTGGGCTGGTCTGTGTGTTCCTCATTGATCCTCTGGATAGAGGTCTTTATGGGATTGATGATAATCAGCCTATTTAGAGTTCTTTATGCTGCAGTGAAATTGATGTAAGAACATGGCAGAAGCTCAATCCTGAACATCATGAAAGGAAAAATAATACCCTTCATCTGGCTTGGTGGTGGTGAGGGATGGCTGTTATTTCAACTGGTGCAATGTCATAGCAAAATTTAAAAGGTCAAATAGAGATGGTTTCTTACATGGGAAGAATGATCAATACTTCCAACAGTACATTTATGTAAAATGTACAGGGCTAACAGAAACTGCACAAGGAGGGAAAGATGATAAATAGTTTGTATACACTTTAATTTCTTCATAGCAGAGGTGGCTAGAATGAAAGCTGTATGGCGTTTTTCTGTAAGGAGGTCGAAGTATAGGTTTTTCCAGTGATTCTGCCAGAAAGCTTTCTTTTTCCAGAATAGTTGAGCCACATGAGGCTGCATAAAGGTGAGGAATGGATTTTAGTAGTAGCAAACTAAAGCTGCCGCCTACTTTGCTACCTACATGCCATTTTGAGAACAAAAGCTAAACAGCATGAAACATCTAATATAGAGCAAACATCATGTTTAATCCTGATCAGCTAGTTTATTTTAGGTGGATGATGGTATAGGCCAGAAAACTTGGGTAGTACTGACCCAGTGATAGTATCAGCATCATACTTGGTCTGCGTTGCCCATCACAAGAACACTGTTATAGAGGTGTAAATATCTAGACAGGTGAGTTGTGATCTCGGTTGGTCCCTGAATGCCACCAAAACATAAGCAGTTAAAAGGATATTTTATAAATAAGATGGCAGTAATAGGTAATTATTTGTGAAGAGTAAATATTGCAGCAGAGCTGTAGTGGTGCTCCGGTACACTTCATCCGGATGGTTTATCTCCAGAGGTGTTAAACCTGAGCCTGGTGAACAAACCAAGCGCAGTTTTGTATCAGTCTTTTAAAATGAGTGAACCTGCTCGTGGTTTTAGTGGGGAAATCTTCTGTCAGAGGAGGTCAGATCATGGCAAAGAACTCCTGGTTCAGAAGTGGCCACTGGAGAGGTGGACCTGTAAACATCGGCGTGGTGTGCTTGTAGTGTGTGTGTGTGGCATCCTTCGCAGTGGCCATTTGGGTGGCTGCGCTCTCTTCTTCACTTGTATATAAAAGCAGCACCTCCCAAATCGAGCTTGGACATGATTCTCCAAAGCGAGTGTTTGTTTTGCTGCCTGCAGTAAGCTAAGCAGGGTCTTGTGTCCGATGTGGACAGTAAAATGCCATCAGTGCGTATGGGGAGATGCAGTGCTTGTTGGATCTGGTGCTCGTGTCCAAGTATAGTTCCTGCCTGATGTTCTGTGTTTGACTCCAGCTTCGGTGGCTGCAGGGAAGTGGGCTCTGCAGGCGGAGTGTCCTGCTGGGCTGGCTGCCAGGGCCCTGGCGAGAAGCTGCAGTGTCCTCAACAGGAAGGCATCCAGCCCCAAGGCTTTAAGATTGATATTTTGTGGATGTTCCCCACTGAAACCACTGTGCATCTCTGCTGCTGTTTGGAAATGTCGACAACAGGGACATCCTTTCCTCCCACCCCTCAAAGCAGTATTTGGTGTAGTGGAGCTTTATTTCTAGATTGGAGTAGAGGAACTGGCCAGTGAGGAATAGAGGTAGGGCTAAGGAACTCTCTGGCCTCTGGCTGTCCAAGCTATTGCTTGCCCAGTGTCCAGTATCTGCATTCAGTGTTTAGCATGCTGTAAAGCAAATTCTGGTATGTGCTTAATATGGAGTGACCTCCTTCTGAATTAGACATTGCCTGAATTCTTCAAAAGCCAGGCCATTAGCTGTTTCTTGCATAGCTAAAGAGCTATTTCCGTGGGCATATCTTTATACGTAGAGTTTTCTTAGGATGCTACTGTGCATTTATTTGTCTCTTAAATAATCCATGAATGGATTTGTATCCTGCTGTTCAGATAAAAAATAACATGGGGTATTTGACACACTTGAAATACTACCAGACATCCTAATTTCTAACTGCTAAGTGTGCCTTTGATGCTGATTGCTTTGTGACATGGTCTTGGATATGTTTCCTTGTGTTCAGGTAATTGCCAGGATATTAGCTGTAGAGTCTTTGCAGCTGTAGTGTGTCATGTTACGGTGGCCTGATAAATAGCTCTCTTAGTATGTGATCAGTTTGTTGCAGCAGAATGGTTGTAATGGCACTTTTGTCAAAACCTTGACAGTTTATCAAGCTTATTCCTAGTATATAGCTGGATTTATTGACAGAGCTTCTTCCCTTTGAAGAGATTTAGCCTTGCTTTTCCCAGACCCGCTACTAATGCTATACTGGATTTGCATAAACTGGAGTCACATACTCCAATGGCTTTATTAGTCACAGTACTATAGGCTTTCAGTGATGTGGACTTTGCTGCAAAATGGAACAGTCTCACATTAGTGTGATAAGTAAGATAACTGGGGAGTGTCCTGTGAACATTCAGGGTTGTTTCCAGATAACTTTGACATTGCCAGACTTTCAAAAGCCCTGTTGAGTTAATAACTATGTAATTCTACAGCCTTTTCCCCCTGTATGAATGGAGCAGTAACGTGATTTTGTGATGTTGCTTACTCCCTGTGACGTGAACATTTCATTAGTTGTGCAATGGTGTAAAATCCTCCAGCTCCACGTGTTTTATTTAGAGGAATCATAGAATGGTTTCTGTTGGAAGGGACCTTAAAGCTCCTCCAGTTCCAACTCCCTGCCACGGGCAGGGACACCTTCCACTAGAGCAGGTTGCTCCAAGCCCCTGTGTCCAACCTGGCCTTGAACACTGCCAGGGATGGGGCAGCCACAGCTTCTCTGGGAAAAGTCTGTGCCAGCGCCTCAGCACCCTCACAGGGAAGAGCTTCTGCCTAAGAGCTCATCTCAATCTCCCCTCTGGCAGGTTAAAGCCATTCCCCTTGGCCTGTCCTTACCTGTTTTTATAAGCAAAAAAACCCCAACCAAGTCCTAAGGAAGCCCGATTGTACGAAGCTGAACACGTTCGTGTTCTGGTCAGATGCTCGGCACTTCCATCTTCTGTCTTCACTTTCTTAAATGTTTTTCAGAAGAACAGTGTATCGCTCCTGTTTTACTTTATTCTGCTTGTTCTCTGCTAGCAACTGTATGAAGGAGTGTCTGTAGAGCAGGAATCATACATCTCTTGGACAGACTGAGGCTTGATGACCTCAAGGTTTTTTTAAAACCTTTTTTGGCACCTCTATCTCTGCATATAAATAACTCACAAGTCTGTTCCTCAGCATTGGCTAGACCTAAAGTAGTGTTAAATGCTTTTGCGAGGTGCAAGTAGGCTTTCTCAGTTACTTGTAGATGGAGCGTATCCAAGCTGTATGCTATATTTAACACACTTTCGTTCTCTAACAAGTTTTATTCCATAAGACACATGTAAAATCTGCAAATTTAAAATGCACGCCTGTAAAAGATTGTGCTGGACTTATGAAGACAGATAACTCTTTCCACAATCAGTTCGTCTCTAGCTACTGGCAGCAGCTCTCAAATTTATCCATGCAATTTTTTAGGTAATATTGTGAGCAGCAGCAATTCTTGGGTCTTTGGAAGAGTCATTTAAAATGGTCAGGCAGTGCTGCTTGCTTCACTGTTTGCTGTGAGTAGCTGCACAAATTTGCCATTCATGCCCTTGTCTCAACTGATGGTGGTTTTTTGGTTGGTTGGTTTTTTTGGGGGGTAGGTTTTGGGTTGTGTTCTTTCTATAATTGGCTTGACAAATGCACGTTTTTATCCGCATGCTGCTTATAATGCAGTAGACCAGAGTGATTTACAACTGTTTTAGTACATTGGTGCAATATTTTCATGTAACTGCCAGGAAAGAGCAGGTGGGCATCTGGAGATCAACAGGGACAAAGTAATAGATTTATCTGCATTTGCAGAAGGTCAGAAGGAATTCTCCAGTTGATGAGGCAGCACCTCAGGTTTCAAGGAGCCATATGACTTCCTTGGTTAATTGGTGATGTTGAGCCCTGGAGATTTGCTGCCTATTAAAGCATCATTGCTTCTGGTGGCATGGAAGGCTTTGACTTCTTCCTTCCAATTGTAGTTAGTTTAAACTCTTGTACTATCTAAGTGTGCAGGGTGGTATGTCTGTGAGCATTATTAAAGCTTTGAAGAAGTTGCTGTGAATCTTCCCTGAATGTTACTCTCCATGAAACATGAACCATTGTCAGAGCTAAGAGAAGAAATTGAAGTTATTCTGGTGTGTAACTTCCTTACATATTGCTTTTCTTCATATAACCTAAAAGCCTATTCTAGCTTTAGTGAACTGTATCGTGATTATTAATAATATTTGACATTAACATTCTTGAATGCTTACGAGCAAATCTTGTATTCTCTGGCAGAAATGCTTCTCAAGCCAGTTATGTTTTGTATGGCTGTGGCTCGGAGTAATTCTGTATCCGTAACAGATGTCTGCCTTTAAAAAGTCAGGGAAGCATGAGAGGCAGTCTCATGAGCAACTGACATGTGCAAGGTCTGTTCCCAAAGGAACAGAGAACATGTTGCATTGGGTTTGGGGGTTTTTTTGTCTGTGATACTGGCTTGCGAGCCACTACGCTGCATTTGAGATGAATTTAAAATCTTCATTCTTTTATGATCCCCCGTATAGTTTCAGTTAAATTCAGATTCCTATTTTTCTCCCTTTTTCAGGGGGGTAGGAAGGCGCATATAGTGAAATATCTGTGAGGTCACTGTGGATAATCCCAGAGGGAGAAACCTGGGAAGGGAAGGCAGTACCAAAAAATACAGGAGGGATGAGAAGTCCAAACACACCCCTGCCACCTTTGGTTAGTTTCTTTGCATAGGTGGTTGAAATGCATTTGGTAAGGGTAATAATTTAAGGCTATATTACCGCATCCTCAGTAGGAATACAGAGCGGTATTGCCTTCTACTGTGGTCTCCTATCCCATTTGTTATCACAAGGTCAGATTAAAAAGTGCTAATAACTTTCAACTGCATCGTCAATGACTGGATAGTCAGGTATTTAAACACTTATACTGAAAATGCAGGAATCAGCTCTGTGTGATGGAAGTACTGTCTCTTTAGAAACACAGTGTTTGCTTTGCTTGATTGCTGCTCCCTCTTGTGGGTATCAGGCCAGTGTAAGCAGGCTTGAAGCTACGTTTTGGATAGAATAATTAATCAGCAGTACTTCTCTGATATACTGGCCTTAAGACTTGCTTTGCTGCATATGTCTACAAATTA
This sequence comes from Strigops habroptila, assembly GCF_004027225.2. Classification (NCBI taxonomy): domain Eukaryota; kingdom Metazoa; phylum Chordata; class Aves; order Psittaciformes; family Psittacidae; genus Strigops; species Strigops habroptila. The sequence goes on from NC_044281.2 coordinate 6,820,107, forward strand.
GAACGTTCTTTTATATCAAGAGGATTACATTTGTAAAAACATCTAATTCACTCTTTAAATGTAATTTACTCTTTCCAAGAACTTATCCTGCTGTGTTACAGTATATAGTGTGATTTACTTTTTCGTAAAGGCAGAGAGAAGCCTGTATCATTACTGTACCAGACTTTGCAAGTGCAAGTGCTCTACTGACAGTTTTAAGATCTTTCTTGTATCTTCTCTCCTCTAGTCAGTGCTTCTGAGTTGCACTTCATGGGCTATCGCTCTTCTCTGAAGAGAGCTGCTGTGTGATGCAAGTTGCTCCTGAAAACTGAATTCCCCAAAAGAGCTTCCTGTGTGCGCTCCCAACAAATACAAATGCCATACCTGTGTGAAAGATAATTCTTTTCTTTTAGTTTCTCAATTGCTCTGCTGGCATTAAATCTTTATGTCTATTGTGTCTAAAGGTATCAAAATACTGCTGGTATTTGTTCTTCTCCAGAGGGACATATAATCTCTATTCTCTGGACAAGAAGCACAGTGGGATTCTGAATTGCTCCTAATTGATGGCAAAGACCTGTGCAACTTCACTGACTAGTTCTTGGCATGACACTCTTCAAAAATTTCCCACTGAAACTGAAGACACAAATTGTTCTGACCTATTGCAAAATAGAAAGGTCCCTGTTAGTGTGATACTGAAATAACAGCAGTTCACATGATCTAATGGCAATCTTACACCATTTCCAAATAATGAAACAATTTGTCTTAGCTTTGGAAGCTGTTCAGTTCCAATCACTTAACTGATGTTGAGCTGCTTGTGTACAGGAACTGGAATATGACTGTTAAATCTTGGGTCCCCTGGACTTTGGTGCTTGTCTCTTGTGCCTCTTTTCCCTGCCCTCGCCCTTCCTGATTTTTCATTTTCTCTGGAATCTTATTTCCCTTATGCTCTCTTGTTCGATATTCATCATCTATTTAATCTATGTAACGTTTTCTGCATATCCCACTGTGTGCTCTCTTTCAGTCTGCAGCATTTTCAGCACCTTCTGTATTTCCTATCTTCTCTCCTTCACACTACCTGTTTGCATAATTTCTTAATACCAGATAACTTGCATGGCCAAGAAGCAGGCGTTTCATTAGTGTCTGGCCAAGCAGCTCCAGCTATTGGATATCCAGTAACATTTGAAATCTATTACTGCCTCTGTATCTCTTCAAGAACATATATATGGGCGATTTTTCAGTGGATTACCTGGAATTTCTGATCTTCATTTTACTTGGCCTTAAAAGAATAAATCAGTGTGGAACTTGTAAGCTTTACTTCAGTATTTATGGTTTCTTTATCTTGACTGGTAGTTTGAGCATTGTTTTAAACAGCTGCTGAGGTTTGTATCTACATTTTAATGTGCTGTAAGTGCAGAGCTATGTTCAAGACTTGCCGACTTTTATTCAGATGAGGTTTGCAGTTCAGTGAAGAGTACAATGCCATCAAACAGATCACACTGAATTTCAGTTCTTAGTTATACTTCAGATATCTTTACTAGTCAGGAACGAAACTTCTCGTTTATGTCCATGTTCAAAAAGATGTTGGCAATTGCCCAGCCCCGGCGCCCTCCCCAACCTGTGTTTATGCTGTAAAGAAGCCAGATGAAATATTGCTGCTTATTGCAGGCTCCAGATTTGGTTATTGTGCGTACTTTCCCTGTGAGCTTGGTCAAGACAAATGTGTCTGCTCTTCAGTGATCTGTACTAATGGATGAATTAATTTTGTGTGTGTACTTCCTTACTCAGAGTCTTTCTGCTGACCTCCCCATGTGCTGGGTGCCTGCGGGCTGCTCCCGGGAGGGAAGCGCTGGTTGTAGCTTTGCTCCCTCGCTATAAAGAAATGGCAGATGGGCACCAAGAAACATAATTCACCTTTTCAATTTTTTATTTTTCAATTGTGGGATCACACAAAGATACCAAACTAGCAAAAGGGCAGGGTCATTAAGGTGGTAACTTACCTTTCATCTTTCACTTTATATTTGGGTTAAGCAAAAGTTGTCCAATTCTGTATGTTACCAATTCATTTGCGCTACCTGATTAACCCTAGTGCTTGTCTTACAGCAAGCATACTGGTTTGTCTCTCTAAAGAAAGAAATTCAGAATGCCAAACATACACACTTTGTTATGAAGAAAGATTTAAAGCCTTTTGAGGTGTACATCCTACAGTCTTGCTGTGGGAGGGGTTTTGCTAGCTCCCATCTCTCTTGAGTAGCCCTGTTGGCATCCTGGCCCTCTTTCAGACAGATGGCTTTATGCCTTCTAAAATCTGCAGTGAACTCTTGTGTGACTTTAATTACAAAAGCTTGTAACTGAAGGTTGTACAATCAAACGGAAATACAGTATGTAAAAAGTACTCTGGAATACAACTGTTCTGAGTGTTTTGAGGTTCAGCCTTATCTAAGTTTTATACAAGGAAAACAGTTGCTGGTAAATACTGCTGATCTAATACAGGGAGAACTAAAACGATCAGTGTGGTCACTCTAAAAGAGAATTTTCTCTCTTTCTATAAAGAGTTGGGTAAAGCAAGTGGAAGAAACCAGTGAATGCAGCTTCACACAAATAAGTATTCCAGGAGGCAACACTGGGAAGCTTTGTGTGCTTCTCTGGTGAAATTCTGTGAGCTAGTGGGCTTTATTTATTATTTTCCCTTCTAGGTATCATTGTAGCCTCAAAAACTCTGATTCATTTACGTGAATGAGTGATCCAATTGTTTCCAAGGTGAATGTTGACTCCTGCAAAACTTATTTCTCATGAGTAATAGTCTTGATCCAAATGAGTGCGGTATTATACAGGGTGTAGAAAACGTGTGGTTTTGTTAAAGGTAACTGCTGTCGAGTGGTATCCAAATTCTTGTCTGGTGGGAGCAACCACTTGCTGACTAAGCCTATTTTGAGAGAAAACACCCATTGAAGAAGTAATGTTGTGGCTGCCCCATCCCTGGCAGTGTTCAAGGCCAGGTTGGACACAGGGGCTTGGAGCAACCTGCTCTAGTGGAAGGTGTCCCTGCTTGTGGCAGGGGGCTGGAACGGGATGAGCTTTAAAGTTCTTTCCAAACCATTCTATGATACTGCATTGATTCTCTGCTGAATACACTACCTATAGGAAACTGTTGGAGGTTTATAGCTCTAACATGCTTCTGCAGAGCTGCCAGCCAACATCCTGTACTGGAATTGTCCTTTCATCCTTGTTCTGCTTTTTCCAAGTATGGAAACAGGACAATTTAGTGATTTCTAAATAGCAGTGGAAGTGGTATGCCCTATATACAGTGATCTCCCCATTCTCCAGGTTCTGGAGCTACAGTGCTTATGAAAATCTTATTTTTACAGGATTCTGTAGGTTTTCTACAGCATTATGTAACTTTCTTCTGAATCTTGCCTCTGAAGTCACTTTGAACTCTCCAGCGTTTTCTCATGAAGAAGGTTCGTTTGAATTGAAGGATGTGATTCAAGCACTCTTCCCTCCTCCTGCAAGTCCAGTGCATTTCACAGTGGGATTCACTTTGCAGCTAACCCATCTCCAGCTAAGCTGGTGGCTTAGTATGCGAGGGGAACCCAACACTGCAACGGAGACCACACCAGGCATTAGCCACTGAAGAAGTTGCTGACAAGCTCTTTAGTATTAGTGCACACGTGAAGGTACAGGACCAAGGAGCAGGGTGAGAGAGGTCATATCACCTTCCTGAGTAACTAGTAAATTTTACAACAATATAATTTTTAAACTCCAAGACGGGGAGGGGGGAGACCAAAAAACCAAACCAAAAAGAAAATAAAAAAACCCCAAACATTTCCTAAGCTAATAAATGTAATAAATGCCTCTAAAACACTGCAAGGATCTATGGAAATTATTACAGGATACCTCATTTTTAAGAGGTGTTTTAAGATCATAGGATCCCAGACTGGTTTGGGGTGAAAGGACCTTAAAGCTCCTCCAGTTCCAACCCCCTGCCACAGGCAGGGACACCTTCCACTAGAGCAGGTTGCTCCAAGTCCCTGTGTCCAACCTGGCCTTGAACACTGCCAGGGATGGGGCAGCCACAGCTTCTCTGGGCACCCTGTGCCAGCGCCTCAGCACCCTCACAGGGAAGAAGATCAATTCCTTGTGGCAGGATTTACTTGGGTAATCCGTGCAAGCTCATGATGGATTTCAGTTATTCTTTAGACTGTACTTTGAGCAGTGGCCCCTTGTGACTGCACGGCGGTATAATTTATGAAGTAGGACACAACTCCCTAATTGTCTTTTACATTGTAGAGCTGTACACACTGTTCACTGCGGTGTTCTGCAGAATAACCATTCTTCCTCTTTAGGCGCAGGGGGGAAAGGTCTGTGTCGACAAGACTCTGGTCACATGCTTAAATTGTATCTCTGAGATATAATTTAATTGTTTCCTGGCAAACACATAAGCGACTGTTTCTCCAAAGTGGACAATGGTCATGGGCAAATTCCCCATTAGTTGTGGGTCTCTTCCCTCTGCCTCTTCCCAGACTTTGGCTCAAAATCTTAAGCAAGAAGACCAAGAATGCTGACCCTTCAAACACAGAGAACGCACAACAGCACCATTGGCGTGTCACAGGGGAACGTCTGCCTGTTTGTACTCCCTGCTCCCGGTGCTTGGGAATTAATGAGAAAAAAGAAAAACAAAGCTCTGGCATTCTGAGAAACTTTAAAACAAAATAAGGAATCAGTCTTGGAATGTCCTTGCGAGAAAACTTTCCATGAAAAAACCTTCAAATGAGCCACCAAACTTCAGGCTTGTAGGATTGCATTGTGTGAATGAGTCCGATTCAGGAAAATAGGTTTAGGTTGCAGTTAGGGTTGTCATGGGGAACACTGTAACAGTTCTTTCAGTCAGGTTTCCTCTGTAGGTGTCCTTACTATCCTCTTTGTACTGGGAAATTGGACCTTTCTGAGTGTGAACTGTCAATTTTTTGTGAAGATATTTGACAATGAGATTCTTATGTGTTTGCGAAGGATCTTAAAGATCTGATTTCAGATGATTTGAGATGATTTCAGATGCCGTACTGGTTTATTCTCTGTCAGGAATATAGTCTAATATTTGAGTTGAAAACGTAACTCTGTTTAGTTGTCAGTCTGAATTTTTTGACTTGTCTTTTGCTGTGAATTGGCTGTTGGTTGCCTTGTGTGTGTGTTGAGTTGGAGAGCTTGAGGAGGGAACCGTGGCACTCACAGGGTTTTCAAATGCTGCTGCTGTTTCCCCACCTAATGTCGCTAACGGGGGGTAGGGCTGAAGTGCAGAACCTGCCCCCCACCTAGTACTCTTGGAAATTGCGCTTGATTTTCCAATTTACAAAATCCGCGGTTGTGGTTGCAATGGTTGTTAATGCAGCTTCCAGCTCCTTAGAGCTGGTGAGGTTTGGAGGTGGTGTAACCTAATGTGGATACATCAGCAGGGAAGCACTTTCCTACAAATAAGTCCCTTACTGGATTACTTCTGCATATGGGTTTTTGTTGGTTGGTTGGTGGGGTTGTTGTTTGTGTGGTGGGGTTGGTTTGTGTGTTACACAAGTCTCTGTGTACTCGGGTTGTGTGAAATGCTCCGAACCAAAGCGCGGGATTTTGGTCTCATCTTTTACAATTCTGTGGGGCTGCTTTTTGTTTTTTCGCCATGATTGAGTGAAGGAACAAGAGCGTTTTTAAGACTCGGTACGGAATTTATTAGCTTATGAGAACTATTCTTAAATCTGTTCTTCCTAAACCTGAAAGATCATGTATCTCTTCATACATCAATATCTCAGATTTCTGAAGCTTTCTGATGGCAGCAAGGCATTAATGCTATCTGAATGTTCATGACAGCATTGCTTTTGAGTTTGAAAGTTGGATTCCCTGAGCTGAATGATAAACATGCCACACATGAGGCTACCCAAGAGTCTTCCAGCTTTCCCACTAGCATGATTCAGTCTGTCTGACTTCAGTGCAGCAAGAAGCCCTTGTGTCTGGTTCAGCAGTTTCCTTCCTCCTCCTCGCTGTGTCATGTTCAAGCCTCAACAGAAAAAACTCTGTTGATCCTGGCAGTACACTTTGGTTATGAAAACCGGACATTGTTTTCCTAAGCAGCACTTAGTTGTGTATACTTGAGTTCATTGCCTTGGTTACGGTTTACAAGGAGGTTTTGTTAACTCTGCCAGCTGAGCTGCAAGGGTGCCAGGATGCCCACAGCAGACAGGGATGATGAAGTGAGATGCATGCGTAGGGGTTTTTTTTGTCTTCATGACTTCACATGGGTGTTACTCCATAGATTTTTTTTATATAGGCTTTCTGGGACATGAGAAGAACAAGATTCTGAACCTTAAAAGAGGCAGAGAAACCAAACTTTCCTTCCAGTATGAAGTATTTGCCATCCTTTTTCTCCACAAAATGAAACTTGCTTGTCTGTTACCAGCATTTGAAAAGACAGTAGTACATGTGATATGGAGGGGTATTACCAAAATTCCAAGAATCACAGAATCATTTAGGTTGGAAAACACTTTGAAGATCTTCCTTTTGACACCCCTCCTTTTTAGTTAAGGGTAGAGGAGTGCAGTTCTGCGAAAGTGGTTTTTAGGATTAAGGCCTGTGTTCGTGGAGGAATGTGTGGTGTTATGTGCAAGCATGGTGGAATTTGCATCTACATGTTTGCAAAAGTGAGGTGTGTTCCCCATGGAGGTGAGCACTAGTCTGTCACCACAATCAGAGCTGCTGTCCCGAGCACAGTCATTTTGGTGGGGTTTTTGTGGGGTTTGTTTGTGTGGTGTTTGCCTTTTTTTCCCTTGCTCAGACATACCCAAGATGAGCTCACAGTGAACCTCCCAGCTTTCTCAAACTGAAAAACACTGACTTCCCCCCCTGCTTCTACATCTCCCGTTACCTGTTTTTCTTATGCTCAGTTTAGCATTGCATTCCAGGTAATGCATATTTCCATCATGAACCTCCTTCTTGCTTAGATATCTCCCTGAATTCATGTCATTCTTAAAATGTCCTATTTCAAATGGGAAATGCACAGTTACGAGAGCTGTGCACTGAGTTAATGGTATTTCATAGAATCCCAGACTGGTTTGGGTTGGAAGGGGCCTTAAAGCTCATCCAGTCCCAACCCCTGCCACGGGCAGGGACACCTTCCACTAGAGCAGGTTGCTCCAAGCCCCTGTGTCCAACCTGGCCTTGAACACTGCCAGGGATGGGGCAGCCACAGCTTCTCTGGGAAAAGTCTGTGCCAGCGCCTCAGCACCCTCCCAGGGAAGAGCTTCTGCCTAAGAGCTTATCTCAATCTCCCCTCTGGCAGGTTCAAGCCATTCCCCTTGTCCTGTCCCTACAGGCCCTTGTCCAAAGCCCCTCTCCAGGTTTCCTGGAGCCCCTTTAGGCACTGGAGCTGCTCTGAGGTGTCCCCTTCAGGAGCCTTCTCTTCTCCAGGCTGCCCCAGCCCAGCTCTCTCAGCCTGGCTCCAGAGCAGAGCTGCTCCAGCCCTCGCAGCAGCTCTGTGGCCTCCTCTGGCCTCGCTCCAACAGCTCCACATCCCTCTTGTGCTGTTGCCCCAGAGCTGGATCAGGCCTACAGGGGGGGTCTCCCCAGAGCGCAGCACAGGGGCAGAATCCCCTCCCTCGACCTGCTGCTCATGCTTCTTTTGATGCTCTTTAGTACTCCTTCTCCAGCCACCGCACCGATTGTTGTCCTAAAATCCCCACTGGACCCATGCATTGAGCTTTTGTACCTGTGAAGGCAATTCCGAGGATGGTTTCAAAGCTCACAACCTCCTTTTTAAGCTAGAGGAAGATAACCCCCAGCAACAACAGAACACAGCATACACCCGCTCTCCAGGCTGCACATCCAAGCTGCACATCCCAGCATACTGGCAGATAACACTCAGAGGCACTTGAACAGATGCTTATAAACACATATGCACATTGAGTAGCATTGGCATCGCAGAAATAAACCATGAAACTGGTGTTAATTTGCTGCAATTGTATCGGTGTGGTGCATTGGGTTGTGCAGAGCAGAGCTTAAACCAGGTGCTGACCACTGGAGAGGCTGGTGTTGGTTTTAGTCTTTAAGCAACAGCATCACACTGTAAGCAATTAAATTAGAAAAAGGAGCGAAAGAAAAGGCTGGGAAACCGAGCAGGGAATGGGGCTGGGGTGTGGGAATGCTGCGGGAGAGGAGCCGGGAGTGGCGGCTTCCAAAAGTCTCTTGTGATGAGTTGGGTGAGCCTAAAACACACTAAGGGAAAGATCAGAGGGATTAGAAGACACAAGTGTTTGTAAATGGCACTAAATGGGACAATACCCCAAGAACAATGCAGGGCACAGAAATCTTGGCTCCACAGAAATCAGTGCTGCCTTTCATTTCACCTGGTTTCATCCAAACCATCTCTCAGTTCCCCCCCAGTTTCACTTGTTGCAGAGACAAGAGGGCAGGGAGGGGAAACCCCCACGGCAGGGAGAATTACCAAAGCTTAAGCAGCTCATTTTATTCATTGCAATTTTGCAGCAGCAACAATAGAACGCGTGGAGAGTCATCTCTTCCTGGCACCAGATCTTCTCCCGTTGCAGAGACAAGCGCAACACGTTGCTCTTTAGCAACTAAACCCTGTCCTCTGCTTCCCAGGCAGCGGGTGTGGGTCGGGAGCACTGCAAAGCCTCCACCCAGCAACAGAGCTCGGTTTCCCATGAGCTGCCAGCCCAGTGTGGACACTCTCTTTCCCAGCGCTGCCATGCAGCTGACAGTGTTTTAGCTAATTTGGATGGGCTGGCACTATTTTACATTTGGGGGCAATAGTTCAGCGGGATTCACTTACAGTCCCTGGACTCCAGCCATGTCCCACTGTCCCTGAAAAGGCCACACACTCTTCCTTTAAATAAAGGACATTACAGATGTCTAACTTGTATCCTGGCACAGGGAGAAACCCTGCTTAAGGTAGGGAAAGCTTTGCATTTGTAAAACAGTCACTTAAGTTACTTAAGTCACAGAATCCCAGACTGGTTTGGGTTGAAGGGACCTTAAAGCTCATCCATTCCCAACCCCCTGCCACGGGCAGGGACACCTTCCACTAGAGCAGGTTGCTCCAAGCCCCTGTGTCCAACCTGCCCTTGAACACTGCCAGGGATGGGGCAGCCACAGCTTCTCTGGGCACCCTGTGCCAGCACCTCAGCACCCTCATTGTCCCCGTCATCACCACCCCTCTTCCTTATATCTAACCTCTATCTTCCCTCTTCCAGTTTAAAACCATTACCCATTGTCCTATTCCTACAGGCCCTGGTAAACAGTCTATCATTCCTATAAGCCCCCTTTAAGTACTGAAAGGCTGTGATAAGGTCTCCAAAGCCTCCATCTTTCATTAAACTCCAAAACCCTGAGCCTGTATGTTATTTTTTTCCTTCATTACAGGGTAAGGGACACAACTTTGCTTTAAAAAAATAAATCCAGGCTGTCTTAAGTCCACTTCAATATGTGTAAGTAAATAAACTGATGGCTACAGAAATAATAGGTGTTCCTGTGAAGCAGGAACATGATCAGATGCCTCAAAAGTATTGTTTTTATAATTAGAAAAAGTCAGTCTTAAGCTACTCTGAAAGTTGGTAGTTGGAGATTCAATGGTACGCTGTAGCCTTGTGTTAAATTTCTTCTTGGTGAACCTGCTAGCTGGAGGGTATGATGGGTATGCCTGCATAGCAAAATACCTGAGATGAAAGGGGAATGGGAAGCTAGTCAGTATAGTCTGCCCAGCACACTTCATAGGCAGTCAACAGAGACAACATCTGTCAATTAAATCTATGTTTGACTGACACCCATTTCATCCCCAGTAAGGCTTATACTGGAACAGGCACCAGTCCAATGTAACGTGGTCAGGAAACACTTTCCTTTTCAGGTATTGTACCCTACAGCCATAAGCCCCTTAAGGCTGAAGAAGTTCCTGGTCTGCTGCATTTCTCTTATCTTCTGTTAGCAAGAGCAAAGACCACCACAAGTGTACAATAACTGCGGGAAGACCCTGGCCGGTCCTGTCCCAGCCCAGTGCCCTGCCTGGAGATGCCCCTTGGGAATTGCTGCTTCTCCTGCAATGCCCAGCAAGTCTGTCTTCTGTGGCTGGCCCCGAATCCCAGAGCAGTTCAGGCCTAATTCCCAGACACTGCTCAGCATTTAACTGTGGTGCAGTAAACACTGTCAAGCATTGCAGAAATCCGGGGTCAGGCTCTGGTGTGTGTTCTTCCAATGTGCCTTGCTTATATGTAGAAGTTTTAATAGAGAAGGGGAGTGATGTTAACCATGTAAATCTGAAGCATCGTAATTCAGCAGGATAAAGTATACATATTTTCACCTTATCTTAAAATAGATAACTTGTTCTGGTTTTCTTGGTTAATGAGAATTAACCTCCCCCTTACATTCACTGGCAAATCAGTACAGTTATTGTACTATCTGTCACTTAGAAGATAGATACACTAGAGGTGCAAGTACTTCTTATACAAGGCATAAATTACTGAGGACCCCCGTATGTGCCTTTTTCTAATTACTTTCTAAGTCTATATAGAAGCCAAAATACTTGGTTTTATTTGGCTTCCTTGATGAAGTACTTCCTCCATACCTCAGAATAAATTCAGGCACGCAAGTGTCCCACTGACCTGCTGGGTAAGGAACTGAAGGATCAGGAGGTCATTTAATACCAGCAAACTTCCATTTTTCAATAACACAGAGCTCACAGCACTCAAAACACACTTCAGCATGTCTGAATTGATCTGACATGAAGCGAGGCCCGTTCTGCTTGGATTTCCAAGCAGGTCCTGACAAATTTTGCCAGAACAAAATTCTTTGTATTCCTACATACACACACTCATCCTCCTGGCACTTGACATTCCACTGGATCCTTCAGTGCTAAATAAAAACCAAGTGCATACAGTTCTGTAACTACAGGAGCTGAGCCATAATCTAGAAAGCCAGGGATGCATTTTACTTGATTGCTTGCCAAAGCCATTTAGCATCATCAAGCTGACAGCAGTTAGCTCTCTCCCAGTCCTTGCCTGCCTTGTCACTTGGGGGAGCAGGGCAGTACTCACAGAACCTAAAGAACATTGTCTGAAAGTAGATATTAATCTATCTCTTCTTTTTTTACCCCCTTAAAAAGCTAGTGTCTATCTAGTCATACCTCTCTCACTCAGAAAGGTAGCCAGAGGAACTGAAGCTCTGCCAAATATGAAGACAGGCTGAGAGAGCTGGGCTGGGGCAGCCTGGAGAAGAGAAGGCTCCTGAAGGGGACACCTTAGAGCAGCTCCAGTGCCTCAAGGGGCTCCAGGAAACCTGGAGAGGGGCTTTGGACAAGGGCCTGGAGGGACAGGACGAGGGGAATGGCTTGAACCTGCCAGAGGGGAGACTGAGATGAGCTCTTAGGCAGAAGCTCTTCCCTGTGAGGGTGCTGAGGCGCTGGCACAGACTTTTCCCAGAGAAGCTGTGGCTGCCCCATCCCTGGCAGTGTTCAAGGCCAGGTTGGACACAGGGGCTTGGAGCAACCTGCTCTAGTGGAAGGTGTCCCTGCCCGTGGCAGGGGTTGGAACTGGAGGAGCTTTAAGGTCCCTCCAGCACAAGCCGCTCCGTGGCTCTCGGCGCAGGGAGCAGCCCCCGCCCTGGCAGCAGCGCGCACCCGCCCGGTGGCTCCCCGGGGCCTCCCCGGCAGCGCCCCGCCCCTGAGCGCCGGCCCGGCCCGGGCTGTCGGCTTCCTGCCGCGCGGAGCGGCGGCGGCGGCGGGAGCGAGCGGCAGCCGCGGCCATGGAGGCGGCCGCCGACTGCCTCAGCCCGGCCGCGCGGGAGCAGGTAAGCGAGGCCGCGGCGCCGGCACCACCGACCCGCGCCGGGCCCGCGGGGGGCGGGCAGCCCGGGTGTGCCCCAGCGGGGGCAGCCGGCCGCGCACCCCGGCGCCCCCGTGAGCGCCCGCAGGCTGCCCATGGGCTTCCCCTCCGCGTGTGCCAGCGCGGCCTCAGCCCGAGCGTAGTGGCCGAGGTACCTGGGGAGTGTGCAGGGGGTCTCCGGGCTTCTGTGCGGCTTGGGGTTCGGTCTCATTCTGGAGGCAGTGTGTAACTTGCAGCAGCTCTGCAGAGGTGAGTGCTAGTGGGGACTTCTGCCGCTGCTGACAGCTGCAGAAGGAGGCTAATGCTTTAAAGGCTTTCTTCTAAAAATCAAAGGCTAAAACATAAGCAACTTGCTGCTTGCTTTGGTACAGGAGCAGATATGGGAACTGAACCTCTTACGTGTTTTCTAAGTAAACTTTCAGAACAGCCCCGTGTGACCATAAACTGTTAATGGGTGGATTAGTCATCTGTTGACATAAACTGTCACTTCTGGGTTCACCACAGGCTGTATGAAGGGATAGGAGCTGTCTGAGAAGCCTATCATGGGCCTGTCTGTCTAACCAGCAGTGCTGGGACATGGGCATTGGAAGGGAATCTTTGGGTAGGTTGAGGTTCATGAACATGTTGGCTTTTAATACTAACTTTAAGAGAAAGGTGAGGAGTTGAGCAGGATGTGGACTGACCGAGCCCTACATGATTCATAGGCTCCTTGTCAACTGGTGCAAAGTATGTTTGTATTTATAACTCAGATGCAAAAAATGTCAGGTGAATGTGCTGGTATGACCTCTAAACATGCAAGTTATTTATAACTCTTGTTTGGATGCTAAGGAGGGCGTGAAAACTCATGGTGAGCTCCTGGAACTCCCTGTTTTATGTCACTTGTAACTCAAGTGAAGACGGGAAGATCATTGCCATGGCGTAGCACTAGTTTTTCCTGATAGCTGTGTTACAGGAGTATTGTAAATCAGGTGCTGCTTGTCTAAATAGACTTTAAATTCAGTAGAAGTAGAGCAAACCTTACCAGATTTCTTTTGTCTGTCAAAGTATGAATTCTGTAAATAGAGTGAACAGTTGTTTATCATTTGAGGAAAAGCCTTTTTACATGCCCAGTACTGGAAGGCTTGCCCCAAAAGTGACTTGCTGGCTCTATCTTAAGTGTGTTGGCAAGAAGTTTAAGTCAGCCTGAGAATAGTTATTGCAGAAATACATAATAGTAGCTGCATACAGTAAGCAGGTGTAATTTAGTCAGGCACTCTTGTGTTTAAAGCTGCTCTGACAGTGGGATCAGAGGACTCTGTCTGTGGTTTGGTGCTGGCAAACTAACACTCTGTCCTCCACAAAAAAACATGGTGCTAACTTTGATTAGTAGTCTTAAAAGCAGATAATTTTGTGCACGTTGGAATTAAGGGGTGCTTTGTATAGATCGAAAACTCTTATGTGTGTAGCTTTGTGGCAAGTCAACAGTCATGTTTTAGTGCTCAAAAAAGCGGCATAATTTCCTGTCTTTGTTGGCTGTTTCTTGGGGCTCCCAGTTGAACAATGAGCTCTTAGACATTTCATAGGGAATGCACACCTTCAGGATGTGTGTCATTAGCCTCTACCTAACAAAGTCACCTAAATAATTCTGTCATCAAAATGATAATGAATGTGCAGCTTCCCTGTCACTGTGCTTGGGGCCAGGAAGCTGTTGCTTCCGTAACCATTGTGCATTATACACGGGGCCCAGCAGCACTGGCTGTGGGTGCAACCAGAGCTCGCCTCATCTTGATGAGTGGGGTGTAAAGCCATGAGAGGGTAACTCCTCACCAGATGCAGATCTCGTACTCCTACTTCTCCCCACTTCCTCATGCTGCAGAGAGCAGAAGACTCTTCTCACCCTTTCCTGTGGATATCAAATAACCACACAACTGGGGGAAATGGGCTGGAGCAGCCCTGAGGAGAAGGACTTGGTATTGGTTGACAAGAAGCTCCTCATGACCCGGTTTCAGTGTGCATTTGAGCCCAGAACCCCCCGTGTGCTGGGCTGCACCCCCAGAGCGTGAGCAACAGGTCGAGGGAGGGGATTCTCCCCCTCTGATGTGCTCTAGGGAGACACCCCCCTTCAGCTCTGGGGCCCTGTCCTCCACAACAGGCCCCTAACACAAGAGGGTTGTGACAGAGGGGAGATTGAGATGAGCTCTGAGGCAGAAGCTCTTCCCTGGGAGGGTGCTGAGGCGCTGGCACAGACTTTTCCCAGAGAAGCTGTGGCTGCCCCATCCCTGGCAGTGTTCAAGGCCAGGTTGGACACAGGGGCTTGGAGCAACCTGCTCTAGTGGAAGGTGGCCCTGCCCTCATGAGCTTTAAGGTCCCTTCCAGCCCAAACCAGTCTGGGATTCTGTGACCTGGTTTGACTTTTTATCAGATGTATTTGCACTTCAGTAGTGAACCAGGTTACAACCTACTTAGTTTTCCCCTGTTCAGAGCTAAATGTGCTGAACTCCTTGAAGCAGAGTGAAAATCTGCTGCAGAGAACTCAATGGTTTTAAAACTAGTGACCCTTTAAGCAGCGGTGTCGAGTGCTGAGCAAGGGGACTGACAAAAGCAATGGCCATTTTCAGTGCAGCAGTATACTTGTTTTGGGGCTTAGTGGCTATCAATCATTCTGTGCATCTGCAATCAAAAGACAAAAGTGCAGGACATGTAGTATTTGAATGAGTTACATAATTAAGGCGTTTATTTTTCCACTGGTGTGCATTTCATTTTCACCTTGGCAGTGTGGTTGCCATCTCCTTGTTTTCCCCACAGGGCTTTACAGAGGCCCCTTAGTAGGCTTGATGGGTTTTTTTGACGTGCACAGATTGGCCGAAGATGCCAGTCCTCCTTGTCAGATGAGCAGTGCTTGATAAAAGGGAAATTACAAAAGCTTTGTAATGAGAGCAATTAGGCTTCATATTTTTAGTCCTCTGTTTTTGCCAGTGATCTGTCACTTTTGACTGAGGCCTGTATTGCTTGCTCACTGAGTCACTAGTGAATTTTAGAGTAAGATTACTTCCTTAGAGCTTGGTGGTTTTTTTTTCTTTGTCTTGACTCCATTGAACTGTTATTTCTGCTGGCAGCCTGGGGCCTTTCATCTTAGCCTTTGTAGTCTGAATTTCAGAAGTTTGTGTGAATTTATTATTGTTTTCATAATCATAGAATCATAGAATGGTTTGTGTTGGAAGGGACCTTAAAGCTCCTCCAGCTCCAACCCCCTGCCACGGGCAGGGACACCTTCCACTAGAGGAGGTTGCTCCAAGCCCCTGTGTCCAACCTGGCCTTGAACACTGCCAGGGATGGGGCAGCCACAGCTTCTCTGGGAAAAGTCTGTGCCAGCGCCTCAGCACCCTCACAGGGAAGAGCTTCTGCCTCAGAGCTCATCTCAATCTCCCCTCTGGCAGGTTAAAGCCATTCCCCTCGTCCTGTCCCTACAGGCCCTTGCCCAAAGCCCCTCTCCAGGTTTCCTGGAGCCCCTTTAGGCACTGGAGCTGCTCTAAGGTGTCCCCTTCAGGAGCCTTCTCTTCTCCAGGCTGCCCCAGCCCAGCTCTCTCAGCCTGGCTCCAGAGCAGAGCTGCTCCAGCCCTCGCAGCAGCTCCGTGGCCTCCTCTGGCCTCGCTCCAACAGCTCCACATCCCTCTTGTGCTGTTGCCCCAGAGCTGGATCAGGACTGCAGGGGGGTCTCCCCAGAGTGCATCAGATGGGGAGAATCCCCTCCCTCAACCTGCTGGCCTGATGTTTCGCTGTGTCTCTTGCAGGCTGTGGTGTCAGTCTTTTCTGCTGGCGGCCCTTGGGTCTGGGTTCTGCCAAATGCTTGGGCTGGATGAAGGCCAAAGTCATCCAGGCAAAGCCTGTTTTGGTTTAGTCAGTACAGAGAGAGAAATGTGAAGTTCAAGCTGCTATTTGCAGGGTGTGCAAGAAATAAAGTTATTTATAGTGCAGAACTGTTAATGTGAAAACAGAGTCCAAGACTTTCAAAGAGTGTGGTTTGACAATCTTGGACAAGTTTAGTCATGCCCCTGCTTTTGAGGAAAAGGTCCATAATAAATCTGACACTCTTACGTATTAGTCTAAAAGTCTGTAGGTGACAGTGGAGCTTGTGCTGGGAACATCCATGCCATGTGGGTTGGTGATGGGGTAGCTACTCCTGTCAGTAGCTGAGCTATGCCTGTGCACAGGAAAATTCATATGTAATAGTTCCCGTTTGTCTGCCACACTTGCTGCAGAATTTGCTGGGTGTTCAGGTTGCTACAAGACTTTGGTTTATCTTTGATAAAATCATACACAGTAAGTGTTAGGTGTGGTCTCATCCCTGCCCTGATTGATTTACTTCCTTTGAGCTCGTACGTGATGACAGATTTGTTACCAATGTCACCTAGAGAATATAAAAAATTCCATTCTGAAGAAGTAATTCTCTCTACTAAAGCGTGGTAGAAATGGGATCAAGAAGGGCACATGTTGATCATTGGATGACCAGCCTGATTATAGCGTGCTACATACCAAGTTGGAGAACGCTCTCCAGAGGCTCTTGCGTAGCTTCAGAGGAGAAGGGTTTGGAAACACTGAGGTGGGATGCTTGACTTCTGCAGCTGGGGACTGGTTTTGTTCTTTGTCAGATGAGGACTTCCCTGGGGAACTGTGAGTATTCGGGAACTCTGAGTTACCCTTCTGCAGACTCAAGTGGTCCTGTTTTGTTGAAGTGCCAAAAGGAGACGGATGATGAGTAAGAGCATGTTCAGTCCTGCTTAACTAACCTAACCTGAGGAAGCAAAGTAAATTTTATTTGGAAGTGTTTGGTTCATGCTTAATCATTTTATCAGTGCTATTTGTATCACCGATACCATCAGAGACCATTGCTTATTGTATTGATCACATCATTGCACTGAGAATTTCTTCTCTTTGCATATTTCTGTTTAAAAGTGCTAATGGAAGCTCTGGTATTTTGTTTTTCTGTATGCTTGACCTTCATATTACTGCAAGTTTTCCTGTTAAATTGGATGCCATGCTTACAGTAAGAGGTTTCAGAAGCAGAGGAGTTGGGTGTAACACTGGGGTGACTGGCTGAGCAATGCCTTACGCTTCCTGCTGAGCTATCTGGGGTTTCACTGGGCAGACTGCTCACAGTTGTGGGGTACAAAGCCTGAGCTAATTTTACGTTTTTCTCTATAAGACTAAACAGCTTTGCCTGGGATTAAAAGCAGAATACTTAAAAATATTACTCTATAGGCTGTTATAGCACTTCTAGCTGGGCTGAAATGAGGAAGCTCCATAGATCTCCTGTGAGGCCGGTTCTTGGCAGGTTTCCACTCCAGAGAGGTTTGGACTTGAATGCGGATGTCTGGAGACTTTGAGTTAGTGCATTTTCTCAGGTTCCCTGCTCCCTCCCTAGCGTCCCATCATTTCAGCCTTAGCTGTGCATAGTCGTGCTGAACAGCAGTGTTTACCTAAGTGCTGTGCCCACGTATGTGTGCGCAATGTCAGTGGTTAGGAAAGATGGCACATAATGTGTTTGCTGTTGGTCAGGTTAATTCATCAATAAAAATAAGCTGCACCACAAAGGGGGGGGGGGGGGGGGGAAGGACGAAGAGCAAACCCCACCTTTCATAAATAAATCTTGCTGTTTCCTCTCTATCCACACAAATAGTAATTAAAGAAACGCAAAGTACTGTGAAACACAACTCCTAGCTGAGGGTAGTGCCTACATGAGGGTGTATTACCTGGCTGTGAAGCATAACAAATTATGGAAGGCAGGGCCATTACTTGCAATAGGGAATTAACTCCTACAGATGTGTTTACAGTCTTGCCGAGTCAAGTCTCCATATTTCATGCCCTGCTTAACAAGTGTGTTTCATGTGGAATTGTTCAGCTTTTATTTCACTGCTGTGTTCCCCTTTGCAGGCTGAAGCAAGACTCGCAGCAAAGCGAGCGGCACGGGCAGAGGCACGGGAGATCCGGATGAAGGAATTGGAGAGGCAGCAGAAAGAGGTATGGTCAAGGCTTTTGGGGGGGGTGTTTTAATCATCTTCTTTCCTGAGTATAATCTGAGATCATGGAACAAAGGGTTGATCTATATTTCGTTGAAACAGTAATAGTCTGCTAATGTTGATCATACAATAGGAAATAAACAAGCCTGGAAAAAAATACAGATTGCGACAAGAATTTTGTCATGGTGAAGCCAGTATAATTATTCACTGGTGGTTAGTAATCCAAGTTTAATATTCAACTTTGAAGTACGCAGCTTGTTTGTGTGTGTGTTGGGGGGGTAGGTTCTTATCAGTTCATTTGAAATCTAATTAATATGGAAGACTTGGCCTTGTATACATCTCCTGGTAACCTGTTTTGCTTCATTGTTGTGAATTTGGCATTGTGGTCTCCCCTGGTTTGTAAAAACGGTGGTCTCCTCTTGGCAGAAATAATGATAGAAACTGAACTTGGCAAAACATTTGGATTAAATGCCTGGTGTAGTCTTTCCCAGATTCTGGAAGAGCTGGTTATTTTATACCAGCGGCAAAGTTACTGTGCCTCTGCATGTCAGTGTGTGGAATATCATGGGCTTCCAGTGTAGGAATGATTTTAAAGACCAAAAAGGCTTATTCTGCTCCTGCTGTGTTTGACAGGTTAGGAGGTGTGCTAAATGTTCGTTCGCTGCAAGAAACTGAGAGCAGCATTTGGTGTGAACCTCTAGAAGCTAAACTAGTGCTTTTAGACTGGGGCTCCAAGCATGGGTTGGCGCAGGTGCACTGAACCAGGAGGACTTAAAACTGGTATTTGTTGATGTGTGTTTAATGAAAATAGCAGAGTAGACAGAACAGAGGCAATAGTAATAATACCTTTTGTTTTTTTTCAAATTAATTTTGAAGGAAAGGGAAGAGGTAGGGAGTTTGGGAGCAGAGTGTAGGAATAGGTAGTAAGAATAAATATATATCCGTGCTTTAGAGCGCAGAGGAGGATTTAGTTTAGCTTTTAAACAGTGAATCGAGATGTAGTATCAGACTAGTGTTAGTGGAGGCTGCAGTAATATCTGCAAAGGAAGCACTTGGGCAGTTTGCCTGTGCTCAGCTTTGTGCTGGAGTGTCTTGTCTAGTTGAGGCACGTCTCGATGTATCTTAGCAGCCTGTAACCACAGCAGTGTTATGGGTTAGATGTACCTGCAAACACACCAGGAGTAAGAGCTGCAGGGGAGCATTTGCTGCAAGCACAGTGCTTGTGGAGGAGAGGAGCCTTTTCCTGCTATGGCTACTGCTTTTTTGAAGGATGTTTTCTTGCAACCTCGACCACAGTCAGAAGGCCTGGACTGCAAATAAACGTTGATACTGTCAAGCTGCCTGCTGTGCCTATGACCTGAGTGATAGGACTTGCCGAGCAGCCTCTGGCAGAGCTGTGGTAAACAACCACTAGATGCTTTGTTTGGGCAGCAAAGTAAATACGGGTGTCATGGCAGCTGACAGTGGTTTTACCATCTAATTTGCAGATAACTAATGGAACTGATGACCCCTTTGAAGATTAAAAGCTGCTGCTGCAAAGGGTGTCATAGCAAATTGAAAACTGAAGCTCATCTGAATGGTCCTGCAGTTACTGACTGAAGAGTAGTGATCTGAAACTGTGAAAATTTGTATAGATAAAACCTGAGTCGCACAAAGTGTTGCTCTGAAATACCAAATTTAGTGAAAGTGAAGCCAGCTCTCCACTACAATTTGGTTTGTAATTCACTGGCATAATGTGATTATGCATTTATTTAACGTTTTGCAAGCTGGGCTATTCTGTAACTTTTTCAAAGAGCATAATCTCAGCCCCAGATGCAAGGGGGAACTTGTAAGCGTGGCTGCAGGAAGTTTTTCATGGCCACGGGTGTCTTGCAGATATAATAAAAGAAAACGTAAATACAGAAAATTCCAAGCAGGGATCAACAGGAGAGATCTGGCACCTACCCCTGCCTCGGAGGAGAACGTACTGCGATACTGGTGTCTATACAGCTTCTTTTCTGCCATCTTCATTTTCCTTCTCAAAATTTTCAGAGGAATAAACAGCACATTCCCACTACTGCTGTGTTGAATAACCAGAACTTAAAGCACTTGTTTTACCACTTCAGAAGGCTTTTTAGGGGCAGTTATGGAAGTTAAAAAGCAATAAATACATTTATTGCATGTGTGTGTACTTGCTCATGCTTAAAGCAGTGTACATGCCCAGACAGGCTTCTTGTGGAACATGGATTACTTGAGAATATATTTACGTTGCTGGTCTGGGTTAAAAGTTTCCAGATGCTGCCATTACAAGCTATAACCATGGCAGTTTAGCTCTTGCTTGCAGTGAAGTAGGGTGTTCTCATAATTTGGATTTGAACTGGAAATTGGCTCCTCTACCTGCCCACCATCTGGTAGTAATGGCATTTCTTAACATTCTGCTTCAGTTGCCTCATTTTAAAATAATTGGGTGATTTTTGTATTGGGAGTCTACATCTGTGATTTAGGTACTGTTCTGATAGCTGTTACAAGAAATGGGGCTTTGAGGGTCTAACCACTATGAGGGTGCTGAGGCGCTGGCACAGACTTTTCCCAGAGAAGCTGTGGCTGCCCCATCCCTGGCAGTGTTCAAGGCCAGGTTGGACACAGGGGCTTGGAGCAACCTGCTCTAGTGGAAGGTGTCCCTGCCTGTGTCAGGGGTTGGAACTGGAGGAGCTTTAAGGTCCCTTCCCATCCAAGCCATTCTGAGATTCTGTGAAATATCAGTGTAAAAACACCAGGTATCTGAGATTTTTGTTCTCTTATGTGTAGGTAGAATGAGCAATACCTTTATTGGAAAGCTATTAAAATGTCTAGTGCTGGTTCTGTTGGCTCACCACACATGAAGAGTGCACCAAAGATTAGTCACAACTGTGTAGTAAAGCTTATAGGTAAATGGTAAAGACTCCACAATATCGTACCGAGCTCTTCATTTGGCAGAAATTATTTCATGTGAAGCACATGACTGAGAGCAGAAATTGCTGTGTAGTCTATTCTTTTGGAAATTTAAAATTATATTCATCATCAGCCACGTTATGGATAAGCTCCTTTCCTTTCAAAAGGCGCGTACGATGAGAAGCTTATGGCAAACAGCTTGGCTTTAGATGACGGCGAGCATGCTTGTATATATTTAGTAGAGAATGGGTCCTGGCCATGAGGCTCTAAGAAAGGCACAGACCTAATAAACATGACTGCTTGAATGTTTCTGACTTCTTACTCTGTGCTCCTTTGCTGTTATCCACGCTGCCATGTGCTTTAAATATTCGGTTTACAGTTGCAGAGTCTAAGAGTTGTGCTTGGTGCTAAGACAAATCTTGTGTGCATTCAGATACTTATTTTGAATTCAAGTGAGCTCAGTTTTTCTGAGTAACAAATGGTTAGTTCCCATTGGGAATTACCAGGTAAAACAGAATAATTTTTTTCTGTCTATTTTTTTCCTTTGAAGGTAGGCATAAGATGTATTAAATCCTTTTTTCCCCCAAGAAATATTTAACAGTAATGTTTCAAGACACATAAAAGCTGCAGCATTACGTTCTGCTGGCGAGACTTTAAATGTCTTTTTGAGGACTGACACTTGGAGACCACAATTTAACCTGGTATTAGTACCTGAAGTGAGAAGAGAATGATCTCCCATTCCTTAACCTTCAGGATAAGATTCTTCCTTGCTGGTTCACACAGTACAGCCTGTACTTCTAGTTCAAGGCAAGTGCGTTATGTCTCCTAGATTCATTTTTGGCCCTTGCTTTAAGGGCACAGCACAAAACTTGGCTTTGCTATTTTGTAAATTTGTTCTTTTCCAGCACACTCCTTTGCACATACATATCTTGATATTTGCACATACTTCCTTGAATTTGTATTTCTTTGGAATAAAATGTTACCAGCGCTTAATGTCACGCGTTTCTTTTTTTTTTCCATGTCAGTTCCTTGAGCATGTCATAAATTTAGCAAATACACTAAAGCCAAGTTAATGTGGGCAAAAGACTTGCAGGCAGTTTTGCTCTGCTCACCCATCCTGTTGACTGTGATGTAGGCCCCTTCTTGCCTTGCAGGGATTTGGTGCGCACAACTCTGATGGGAGTCAGCGGGTCCTATGGCACTGCTGGCATTTGGGATTGCTTGAAGGCATTTTAAAGTCCCAGGCAGCGCAGGAAAAACCAGGGAAAAGGAGAATTCTCGTGGCTTGAATGGGAGGGGTGGGACTGACCATAGAACTTGGTGCTTATGTAGGGAGGGGAGAAGTTAAGGAGGTTTGTGGTGGCTAATCTGTATCTTTCTTACACGACCGATGTATAGGTGCACAGGGACACCAGGAAAGGGAATATGTCAAAGGTGTTTTTAGTAGATTGTAGATTTCTGCCTCCTTCTGCCGTCTGCTCCACTGGCTTGTTCTGTCCAGCTCTAAAGCTATTTCTATGAAAAACTTCATTTTTGTGGAAAACTTCATGTGATGAGGAAACCCAGAAAGCAGTATGCCACTAATGCTGTTACATATGTGCATTTGTTTTCTTGTTTGGTCATATCATAATACAGGAAAGTGCTGTTTAAGGCATTTGACTGCTTAGAAGTCTATTGACTCTGTGAAGTTCTTTTGTGGGGGCATAGCTGCAATAGAGGTTATTGTTTGAAAGTGTTTTCTGCTGCAACACGCTAAGTAGAGCAGTACACTGATGAGAGATCAGTCACTTTGGATCAGAGCTGTTCTAATGCCAGTTAGCTAATGGATGACCCTAAAATTCCAGTTTTTATAAAGCACTGGAACAGTTATGATGGTGCACTTGGCCTTATCCCTGTGCCCCCCTCCACAGTGTCTGGCCCAGAACAAGGGCCTCATTGTTATGTTATCCATCAGCAACCAGGGTGCTGGACACAAGACTTCTTGTGTGTCTCGCTTTGCACTCAACGGGAATACCTGCTATGCCAATCCTGAAGCATTGGGGCTTGAAAAATAAGACTTGCATGGTGTTGCCTCAAAGCATGAGTGAAACAACATTGAGAAGTTAAAGCTGAAAGGTTAAACAGCCTAAGGTAATTGCCACATCTGAAATGGTGATGTCTGGCTTCTGTGTATGGATGAAAGGCACTCTGTGTGTGCAACAGAGAAACAAAAGATCGGGGTCCGTATGCAGTCTTGGGGACTGTGGGTCAGTCCCCAAATGGAGTTCATTTTCCTCGTCAGGGTTTTCTTAATAAAAGGTGAGCAAGGTGGTGAGTCGTGTAGGAATTCTAGTTTTACGTGTGGATCCTCATTATCCCCCCTGCACTTGTAGGAATAGGAATTAATGCTTCTGAGGTATTAAGCTAGGTTCTGCAGTTGTCCTTCATGATCATGAAGGGAAACCTGATCAGGAGGGCAGGGACTGAAAGAAGTATGCTCTGCTTCCCAGCACTGGGATCTGGGTTCACCTGAAGTGGCCCAAATGGATGGAGGGATTCCCTTAATATTCCAAAAGAGGGGAGAATGACTTCTCTGCTGCCCGCTGACCAGCTGAAGGGTTGGAGTCAGCATTGTACCATTCCCCCTGGGATGTGCTTAGAGCAGAGGGCTGGCATTGGTGTTTATTCAGTCAGGATCAGTGCTCGTCTGGGAAGACAAGCAGTAAGGTGGCTGAAGGCTTCAGACCAGAGCTGTGGTACATTTCCTGCAGATAGAAAGCTAGTGGGGAAAAAACCCCTGCAATTTCCTTCTGGATTTGTGTAGCCAGTTAGGTGTTTTTAAACAGGAAGGGTTCTTACTTTAGAAGTGCTTGGAGAGATGTAAGAAAAAACCTGTTTTCCATGTGAATTTCCAAAGCTGGTCAGTCAAGGGCAGTTCTCCACTTAAACAAAATTCAGATGTATTAGAGTGGCTGTAATGCTTATGTGTATTATTAAAATGGATAAAGACTATGGAACAACTTCGTAGAGTCAGCAGTGCCTTTATTAGGGCCTGCAAATGGTGTGAGGCTCCATGGAAACATTAAAAATTGGAAAAGCAACCTGCAGAGATCCTCCAACATGTGGAATACATTTTCAGGGAGTTTTACCAAGCTGAGACTGTGCTGTACACAGCTGAAAGATGTATAAGCATCGATGCTGTTGTAACTATGCTTCATCACTTCAGGACAAAATTTGTCCTTAAAAGAAGAACAGTTTTTCTGTAGTTGATGCTATTTGCTTTTATTGTGATGGTGGATGTATGGCTGCCATCCCACATGAATATATGGGCATTATTACTTAGAAGGAGGGAAGCTGGAAAAGAGAGAGGTCCTAGCTCGCAGCTGGGTTGGGCTCTGGTCTGGTGCCAAGTCTAAGGGGCAAATGTTCAATAGAATCATAGAATGGTTTGGGTTGGAAGGAACCTTAAAGGTCAATGTCTGTGCCTCCAAGAGCCAAGTGGGTATGAAAACCATAGTGCTCTATTTTAGCTGGGCACACAGAGGAGGCCTAGAAGGTAAATGCCACTTTCATTCTACCTAACTGCAGGGCTTTGATGTGTACGTCTTTTTGTTTTCATGTTTTGCTGTATATTCTGTATAAATACTGCTTTTTTCCTCTCCTTTAAAATGAGCTGTAGAACATTGAAGTGCTGTTGATTTATTCACACTAGCTTTTGTTTCCTTGTTTTTTTCCTTTCCCTTTTCCCCTAGATCTACCAAGTTCAGAAGGTAGGGCTTGCTCTCTTTCATTCTTCTTTGCATGTGTTCCCACGTTGTGAGTCTTGCCAGCATTTCAAACAAACCTCTGAGGAATGGAAGGTGCATAGCAGGCTGTATATTCCCATACATTTTCCCCTTCCCTCCCATAGTCTTATGGGATGCACAATAAAGAGGAGTGGGGGAAGACGACCCGTGTAAAATGTGTCTGGTCAGGCACTTAATGTAAGGTTTTTTAAAGACTGTTTGGCAAAGAATAAGCAATAAGCAGGAAGGTAATTTGGCAAACAGCTGTCATGGGAGGGTGCGGTGGCTCCGTGTGTCACCAAGCACCGTATACACGTTTGTGTGTTGAAGGCCAAGAGTATCGCTGAGAAACACTTTGGGCTGGACAAGCATTTAACACATGCCACCAGAAGAATGACTTTGAGGTGACTTTGCAGCAAGTCATTGAAGTAAATCAGGGATGCTGTGTTTGAGTTTATAATCTTTCGGTAAATAAACTGTGCGGCCTTTCATCCAGCGTGGCCTAAGCTTATAAACGCTTTTATATGGTTTAATCCCCTCCCACCTCAGTCGTGATCTTTTCCCTCCTCCCAATTTAAATTTCAGTTTCATAGTTCCAAATGATGGTGGTGGTGATAATAGCTCACTCTGAGGTCACTTGCTATGTAACAAGAGAGTATTTTAGGGTTTATGTTGTGATGTTTGGCTGTTCCATACTTCCAGCATGTGAACTGTGTAGTGCCTTAAAGAGAAATGGCTCTAAAGAGATTTTGCAGTGAGGGAGAAAGCTCATCTCTCTTCAAGCCTGCCATTTCCTGCCTTACTGAATATTGCTGCTTTTTCTTTCTGAGATATTTCTATTGCTTGCTGAATGATGAACGTCTCTTAAAACCACAGCCTGTTTGGGTTTTGTCCTGGCACTCCTGCTGCCTTAACTGCATGTTTCACTCGCTTGACTGAGCAGTGCACGTGCTGCTTGGAAATGCTGTTCTCCTCTGAAGTGTGTATGTATATGATGATAGCTACTCAAATCATGTGCTGTGGCATTCAATCCTGACCCCATCAATTTGGCCACAAATACATCTTACTCGTGTTTTTATTTGCAGAGTTGATATGTACTAAGTAACTCAAATTAACAACTACCCATGGATCAACAGGGTCGTTATCAATCTCCTTTATAGGAACTAATTTAATCTTCTGGTACAAATGCAGCCCTGTGGGAGCCAAGGAGGATGTTTACTGTTGGTGTCCTGACATGGAGGAGAAGATAAGTGGGTTAGCCTCACGCCATCCCATAGTGAGTTTGCAAGTCTGGCAGTTTCGCTGTCACTTAGTGAGTAAATCTGATCTGGAATTCTCTCTCAATGGTATTAATGTCATGAATTATTTAATTGTAATATCACTTTTCAGGGTAGAAGGGAACTTGAGTCTGGGAGAGGCCTCTGAAAAGCAAACGAATGGATAAGCACCATTTCTTCCTTTAACCCATGCGGCCATTCAGACCAGCCCCCCCACCCCGGGGCAGAACAGGAGAGTCCACATGGAGAAAGAAATGGGAAGTGGCTGAGGAGGCAAAATACCTGAGACTTCAAATGCTGCCAGTTCAGTACAGGGTGAGACGTGCTGTTTGAAAGATTATAAATTAAAATAAATAGTCTCCAGCTAATCACATTCATTAACATTTTTCTTGTGGGGATAGTACGCATGTAGCTGTGTAATTTTAAATGGTGGAGGAAAAGACTTAAGTGGAACTTGTGGTATAACAAGTCTTTTAAGGGGTATTTCCTAATCTTCCTTTTGCAAAACTGAACTCAGAAGCTTATGTCAGAAAGTAAGGAGAGCAGCAGATGAAGGAAGCAGCACACCTTACAAAAATTGTTAGCATGTTTATGGATCATTCCCATGTGGATTCTCTGTTATCACAGTGGTTTTAAAAGCTGATTTCTAGTGTTATAAAATATTACATATCTCTTGGGGGAGCTGGAAAACCTCTATTAAGGCTTTACCTGACCTGATTTACTACAAAGCATATGATCTGTAGGTTCAGATCATGTACACAATCCTGACCAGCTGGAGTTCATATAATTTTCAGGGATCACTTTCACCGTGTGAAGTACATAAAACTTAATTCAACAGGCTGTTGTACATGTTATGCTTCTGCCTGGAAGTAACTCGTCTGAGCACTTGTGAGGAAGTTTGTAATGCTGGAAGAAACGGTAGTTCATGTCATGCACTCTAATTTCATGTAATTTAAGGGAGAAATTTCCCTTGTGTGTAATTTGGCTAGGCGTTGGATAGGGGTATTAGCTGTATTTGGGCACACTGCAAGATGCTTCACAGGTAAAAGCAAAGGGGAATACTCCCCTGTTCGCATAAGGATGTGGTTGAAGAGCTTTTTGAACCGTTGTCTCTTTTCCTTGCTCCAGGGAGATTTTTGCATACTATGTAAATCTGCAAGGCAGTGAATTTATTTTCTCTTTTCAAATTACAGGGCTAAAAACTGACTTTCTAATATTTTTCCTAATAAATGGGTTTGCTGTGAGCTCTTGCCTTTTCCCAATTTGACCCCCAAACTGGCAACA
Organism: Strigops habroptila; assembly: GCF_004027225.2. Lineage (NCBI taxonomy): Eukaryota > Metazoa > Chordata > Aves > Psittaciformes > Psittacidae > Strigops > Strigops habroptila. The sequence goes on from NC_044281.2 coordinate 6,847,181, forward strand.
TTTAAAGGTTCTTGTACAGTTTGGACTCTCCGGGATGTGTAATGGAGCACCCCACTGCCTATTCCACTTCATAATAGACTTTCTTCTCTCCAGAGCTGTTAAGATGAAAATGAAGATAACCTTAATGTGAGAATAGATTTATTGGTTAATGAGGAAGAACTCTGAAGTGGGAATAAACTGATACAATATCAAAGAACACGCAGCTGTTTGTTCTAGTTTATTAACAAATAACGAATGAGGTTTTTAAGGGTGAAAGTAAAAGTACATTAATACCATTGAGTGAGTGTTAAATGCAGAGTGTAATACAGAACAGATTTCTGGGGTTTTTATAATTACCTAAGGTTTTGACTGTTAATACTCCTGCCTCCTCAAGTCTCTAGGGAAGCTGGCAAGTACAGGCTCGTTTTGTCCACAGATACATGCAGCTCGAAGCACTAATCTAATTTTCTTTTAAAATACATATTATGCTTCCTTAAGCAGGATTTCTATTTGCTGATTACTGTGCTTAAGGCTGGTGATGTTTCCTCGCACAGGAATGTCATGATCACCATTGTAAATGCAAACTTCCTGAGACTGGATTTGAAGCATGTGTTCGGGGAGGAAGAGAAGTCCTGTTAAACCCATGGATCTTTGAACAGTTTGCTGGCTGGTGGAAATTCAAGTTGATTGGGAAATTCCCAGTGTTGTGCAGAGATTATGAAGTGGGAAACTTACGCTGCCATAGTGACAATCTACTGAAAAATGCATGGTGTTTGTTATTGAAGTACAGACAGGGTTAGGGTTAGGTTTAGAGAGCTTTCCAGTCTCACCCGCATTGGTGACGCATGTCCTCTTCTGTCCTCATTGGTGACACCACCACTGTTAAGATGCTTCAAGTGTAGGCAAAAAGCCTTGTGCTCTGAAAAGGAGCTCTCAGGAGTTCAGAATGCAGTGAATAAGAATGCACAGAGATGAGTTGCGTTGTATTCAACTTGTCTTCCCTTGACAAATCTATATGGGAAACATGATTTGACAGCATTTTTCACCCTGAAAGTGTTCTGTGTTTGGATCCCTTGTAATGAGTCTTGACTTAAATGGGTCAGGAATTCAAGACTCATTATGCTCCTTGCTCGTCCCCACAGAACTGTTGTTTTTTCACTGCTGAGAAAGAAGCTGTCACATATGCTGGCTGTACCTGAAACATGGCTTTCCCCATGCTGGGCAACTCTTCCTGGGCATGTGCTGCCGAGGGCTCTCATGGCACTTGGAGCAGCTTTTCCCTGGCATGTTTGCGTGTGTGGAGATGTGTGGCTAAGCCAAAACCTGGCAATGCATGTCTAAATGTTCTATGTTTGCCTTTCTCATCTAAATTCTGGGGTTTTTTTGTCCTTTTCTGTCTCTAGAAATATTATGGTCTGGATACTAAATGGGGAGACATCGAGCAATGGATGGTAGGCCTTAATCAATGTAGCTAAACAGCTTCTATGTGTTGAAGTTTTCTATAGTTCATAGTGTTTGAAATCCTGCAAAGTAGATGTTTTGGTGTACTGGAAATGTGAATTCCACTCTTACCACAACCGTTCTTGCAGTCTGCATCAATACCTGGAATATGGCTTTTGATCAGCTTAAAACTGACAAGGGTTTGGTTAGAGCCATCTCTTTTTACAGACCTCTGTCCCCACTGTCTTACTTGAAGATTAAATTATCATATAGAACCGTTAAGGCCTCTTGTGTTACAAGGAATGTATGTTCTCATTTGACTTCTTGTGGGTTTTGTTACAATTTGAGTTTTATCCAATCTGCCTTCAGGTAAATTTTCAGCACTTTTTATCCATGCTGCTTTAGTGACTTTGTACCTACTGGTCCAGGGGTACTCTTCAGATGCATTATTGCTGCTGCTATGGCAATGCTCACCTTTTCCAGTAATACAATGCCCTAGATATTACTATTTGCTAAGCCAGTTAAGTTGATACCAGATATAGACTTGGCCATTAGCAACATCTGGCTGTTTTAACACCCATAATATAAGATGAAGAAGTTGCTAAAGTGATGGAAGACATTGGCTTCAACTGTCTTGGAAAGAGTCTATTTCAAAGGCAGTGGTGCTGTGTGTCACAGAGGCTTAATGACAAAAGCACTGTAAGTATACCGATTCCCAGAGGTAGAGAGATACACTTGAGATGTTTTTTGGAATGGAAATAAAGCTGTCATTGCATGCAGTTTTCTGCAAAAGTCATAGAAGTCTGTAGCAGAATAAAATAGGAATTAAGTTGGGGTCACAGAGGAGGGAAAAAAGTTTTTTTCTGACTTGACAACGTATCACCTTCTGTTATTTGGTAACCTTACTGACTCCTAAACATTGCTGAAGTTCACTGTGTCTTTCTGAAAGCGCTCTGTTGGTGTATCTTTCCTTTCAACACTTCACTCTTGTTTTTTTTTCCCTCTGCCACCTTGGTAGGAAGACAATGAGCGTTATTCCCGTAGAGCCAGAAGAAATGCCTCGGTTAGTATCTACTTTTACCTTTTTTTAGCTAGACTTCTGAAACTAAGAAAACAGGCATAGATAAAGCAGTTCCTTTTTAAAAGGAAAAAAACCAACAACAAACCAAACAACCAAAAATGACCAAAAATAAGCTCCCCCCACCCAGGCAAGGGAAAACCCCAAACCACTTCCTGACTTCTCTGCCTTCTCCCCAGTCACTCTGAGGAGCTTTTGAAAATGTGCTAGAATAAAGGGGGCAGGGAATGGAAGGTGGGGAAATAACCTGCTCAGGGTGTTTAATATTCATTTATTCAGACCGTGAGCAGAGAGCACCTCAGCAAGGTTGTCATTCATCCAGTATTAAAATGCTTGACTGTGTTCCTTGGGCAGGGTACGATTTCATTTACTTTCTGCTTATAGGTTTAATGCGATTTTTTTTAAAAGACATTTCTTTTGTATGTCTTCTCTTTCCCTCTGTCCCATCAAAGCCATCAGCATTTACCACCTTGCCTGTTACTTGTGTTTTTTTCATTGTTTTCTTGTCTTTATACTTTTCTTTTGATAGGCTTCGGATGAAGATGAGCGCATGTCAGTGGGTAGCCGTGGAAGCCTGAGGGTTGGTAAATTGTACAATTTAAGTGTGCATGTGTGTGTATCGATGTCGCTGTCCCCCCCCTTACCACCAGACTGGTTATAGCACTCTCATATCATCTTTGCAAAGTTTTGACATGTTCCATGTTCAAGCCATATGCTTCGTTGGTTTTTTTCTGAATACATGTAGGTCAGTAATTCTTTCCATCAGGGGAATGGTCAGATTAGTATGCACAGTGCAGGAACACCGACAGAGCGTGTGACTCCATAGATCTGGTAACTGCTGTTTGCTCTTACTGTTGCAGGAAGTACTTAGCCAAAACACGGGTATATGCAGCTATTTCTTGTATGCACTTTGTGAGTTCTGCTGTTTCATAACCCATACTGAGAATTTGGGAAGAGGAAGTGCTAGCTTACTCCATAATCAGTGTTTATGAGCTCAGGAAACCAAAAACAAATTGTCAGTGGAAATAACTCTTAAGCACTTTGGAATTTCAGGTGAAACACTCTCCTCAAAACTGCTTCAGTGATATTTGAAATTCATCTGCAGACATGAGTTGTGGATGGAGGGATTAGTAGAGCAGAGTGCTGTAGTGCACTTGTACTCATCTGTAGGACAAGTTCAAGTGTTTTGTTGGGTTTTTTCCCTCAAAATATCCATACAGTATTTTTTGAGATATAATACACATGGGTACAAATCTTAGCGCTATTCTAGCATAGACGTGATCAGCTCTTGGAATTGGGAAGACAGCTTAAGCAATTTAGTGGTTGTGAGCTGCTAATGCTGTTGTCTCGGTGTGTGTTAGTAGTCTTCAAAGACGATCAGAGCTCACTGCTTCTGAGACCTGTGGAGAAGCACTCAGCTAACCACAGAACTGAAACAATCCATAACAGCACTGGGGAGGAAGCTCTCATCATTCCTGAATGTGAATCAGCTGTGGCCAGTTCTTGTTTCGGAGTCATTGTACCTAGAACTGTTGTGTTTGAGAATAATTTCTTCTCCTTCTGCCATTGTTCCTCATGTGTCAGTAGCACTGGTTATGTGGGGTAAGCTGGATGATTAGTTCTATTTTTATAGGACAAGCAAGACCTATATCATTATTTGTAATCCCTGGTTTCTGGCTTCTGTGGAGATTCCTGACAAAGTATCCTCAGGAGAACAGGAGTGAGTGTCAGACCTCGTGTGCCTTTGAAAGAGTCTGGAAGATGAAAAAAAAGTAAAAAATGGCTACTGCAGAGCGTGCTCAGTGACCCTAAGGGGTGACTTTGTGTTCACTGTGAGGTAGCACAAAGATGCACTTAAAATTTTAAAGTGTTGCCTTGTTCCCTTTTTGGCAGAATCCTTATTGCTATTTATGAAATGGTGTTAAAATCTTTATTCTTTCAAACTGCAAGCTTGTTTGTGTGCTTTTCAAAGCTAGAAGATGCCTTAAAGATCCAGAGATTTGATGAAGAAAAGCTCAGCCTCACAGCTGAACATGCAAACCAATGTTTATTTTACTTAGAGTTAAATTTGGACATGTTCATGGAAGTCTTTGTTGGAGGGGAAAAATATCTCTAGATCAGTTGAAATTTCAATTCTTTCTATTTAGAAGGTGATTTTGATACAAGTGGGTTGCTTAAACATGGCTGTAGGTGTGTGTCCCTTGATGGAGCAAGATGCAAGCATGCTGGCACCGTATTTACAGTGGGAGCCCAGTTCATCATTGCTGGAGAGATTGAGATGAGCTCTTAGGCAGAAGCTCTTCCCTGTGAGGGTGCTGAGGCGCTGGCACAGACTTTTCCCAGAGAAGCTGTGGCTGCCCCATCCCTGGCAGTGTTCAAGGCCAGGTTGGACACAGGGGCTTCGAGCAACCTCCTCTAGTGGAAGGTGTCCCTGCTCGTGGCAGGGGTTTGGAACCGGATGAGCTTTAAGGTCCCTTCAACACAAACCATTCCATGATGATGAAACACCTTTAGTTCATGGAAATCCACTACTGATTCCTCACGATGATTTCTGTGCTATGATCCTGTGTTTTATTGTTACATACTTGAACAGCAGAAGCCTTGCATTCTGCCTCCCCACCATCCCTCAAGAAGCTTTTCTGAGCTGTTTTCCTGGAGCTGCCACGTGCCTTCTGGCTGTGATAACCACTGCTGGTCTGGTGAGCAGCGGCTCCAGCTGCCTCACGGGATGGCCTGTAAATCCCTAACACTTCTGCAAAGAATGTCCTTTTCTGACAGAAGGATCTGGTTGGAACTTTTCGCAGTGGTATTTGTAGTGATGTTGCACAGACTCCCCCGTCACCAGAAAGTAGCGTTCGGTGAGTGTTCTTACGCAAGCTGACACTTGGGCATGCACAGGAAAAGTTTTGACAGAGCTCCCTTCCTTGATCCAAGTGTCCTTGGGATTGTAGAGAGTAAACACTTGTTAGTCTGAACTGAAATGCACCCTTGCACATCTCTTAATTGTTTTATTCACAATGAATTGGTAGAACATACGTTGACTATTTTCCTTGTGTGGGTTTATAGTAGATGCTTTTAATACTTTGATCACATCTCTCTGGCTCTTTGTGAAGGTTTTGCCTTGTGTGTCTGCAAAAACAACAAAGTTAAAAAAAATTACAAAAAATGACCAACCTGAAAAACTACCTCCAAAGAGCAGAGTTCAGTTTGGTTTTTGAGCACCAAAAATTATTTGCCTTGTGTCCACAAAGGTTTTGTAAAACTAGTTAGAGAATTCTGAATGCTCTTCTTTTTTCGGCTTTTGGAAGGCTCTCCTTCCACAGTTGCAGAATGCCTTTGCAATTGGTCTGCAAGGCTTCCAGTACCTGAAAACTGATCTTGCATCTTTGGGCTTGTTGCACTGTGAGGGGCTGATGCTGCGAGGGGTTGCTTTTTGCAGCTATTCTTCTTTTCCGTACAGGAAGTGTTCAATGAAATGAGCCAATATCAGAGATGTATTTCTCCCTGAAGCTTTACCACCCTACTAATCTATGTGGGTTTTACTCTATATTTTTTCCTGCAATGTTTTCTAAGTGGATGTCTCAACTGCAGGCACCAGAGATCTGCTGAGCTAGCTTTTGGGGAGCTGGCCTCGATGCTTCTGGCAGAGCAACCATCAATATGGACTGCAAAACCACCTAAGATGTTGATTAGACCAGGCTAGCAAATTTATTTAAGTTCCACAGCTGCGCCTGTGCTGCAAACAGTGGCCTAGTGTGTTCATATAGTGCTAGCTTGAGCATCTCTCTGTCTCCTGCTAGCAGATCTTCCTCTGCAACACGGAATCTGTAATAGCTTTCCCATGGCTCGTCCTGAACCCATGAAGAGTGTCCTGCCTCTCTTGTTCAAGAAGTTCTGCAAGCTCGATGCTTTATCACGCAGTTGTTCTTACGGAAGCTCAGTTAACATCATCCTCTGTGTGTATGAGGATGCCCCTCTTTAGTCTCTCTTCTACGCCAGGTGTCCTTGTTCTCCCACTTCTCAGCTGGTTGCTTCTAATCTGAGACCATCCAGCATGAAATATTGGTGTGTGATTAATCACTCGTGGTGGAGTTTGTGCATTTCCTTGTTTGGTTTGCTCCAAAGTTTCTGACTTCTGGCTTTGTACAAGAAATTCTGCATTATCAAAGTTCTTAGTTGGGATATACATCTCTGTGCCTGTTTTCTGGGGGAGGTTCTTTTGATTGCCATGACTTGCTTCAGTGTTTTCCTTTGTATTCTGATTTTTTTCTTTCATGTCTTTACAGTCTCATTTGGAACATGCCAACACCTATCCAGTGGTGAGAATAGTCTGCAAGTTGCAGTGTGTGTTAAAAACTAATCATGAATAAGAAACTAACATCAATTGTGGTGGTTGATTTGAGATAAGGGCTGATCTGAAATAATCCTGAGGTAGTTTGGGGTCGGAGATGTAAAGATGCTACTTCCCTCACCTACTGTTCAGATGCAGTTCACATGAAAAGCACGGGAGGATTAAAGAGATCTAAGCTAGGTCTGGTAGTTCAGTAGTTACAATAGGACAGAGCAGAACAGCTTTTATTTTCCCTAACAGACTTTCTCTGTAACAGTCTGTTCATTGCTTGACCAGGTGTAGAATTCACAGACTGGTGAAGGTTGGAAGGGGCCATAAAGCTCATCTAGTTCCAGCCCCCATGGGCATTGGACACCGTCCACTAGACCAGGTTGCTCCAAGCCCTGTCCAGCCTGGCTTTGAACATTGTCTGGTTTTATTTCAGCATAAACGTGGAAAGGCATAAAACTTTCACAGACTCACTCTGAATAGATCTAGCAAAGGCGACAGGACAAATATGCCGCCTACCAAAGCTGCAGCTTGTGTGTCGAGCTGTTACCTTTGCTTTGGAGGATAAAAAATCAAACTCTAAGTAAGAGAAGAGCAAGTATTTGTATTGAACACACTCAGCTAAAGCTGACTCTTGGAAGAACGGAAAGGGCACGGAAGGGGGAATGACGATTGGGACTTTAAGCTCAGTTTAAGAACATTTCCTTGTACTGTTAGCAGTGCTGTCTTGCTGTCTTGTGCCAGTACTGTGTTGAAAGAGAGGCATCTCCACTTCTGCAGAAAGCAGACTGCACAGGGCAGTGTTACTGACGCTCTAGCTTTTTCACCCTCCTTAATTCCCTGTGCCATTTCAAACACAAAATGCAATGTATCTATTTGTGAGTGACCTATATACAGAAATAGTTCAAACACATTGGGACTTTGCATGGATGTATAGATGTAGTTATAGACAGCTGGTAGCTCTTTTAATTGATTTAACCTAGCAAGCATGAATGATTTTAACTGTGGCCACTAAATTTAAACAGTGCTATATCATCACTTTTAACAACATTCTTTAATAACTGGTTATTTGACTTTGAGGTTTGATTTTTTTTTTTCCCCCCATGTGTGCTTGCTGACCTGTGTTATGTAGAGCTGGAGCAAAAATGGACTGATGTTTTTGCATGTTGACGTGCATGCCTGACTACGGATGGGTGCGCAGAAAGTCATAAATGCTTTTCATCCTGCATTCTTAATCTCACTGCAGGCTGGATTAGAGAATGAGAGGACCAAAAAGAAGAACTACTCCAAAGCAGTATGTACCTCAAATAATGGTCTTGGAGAGGTTTTTGCATAGAAAACCACTGTGATAGGATAAAGAATACATACAAGTGTGTTGGCTGTAAGAGTTCACCAGCCTAATGTCAAGGATACAGTGTAATTATCAGAACTTGTTGGGTTTGTGAGAATACATCACTTATCTGCAAAATGTGGTATAATGCAAACATGTCAGTGTTGTACAGTAAGAACATCTTGAAAAGTTCAAAACCTAACAACATTACGCAGAAATAGGTAATACTGATAGAATATATGTAGTGAAGGCTGCAATCTTTTCATGAAGCTAGTTCATAAAGGCACTTTTTACAAGGGCCTGTAGGGACAGGACAAAGGGGGAATGGCCTTAAACTGTCAGAGAGGAGACTGAGATGAGCTCTTAGGCAGAAGCTCTTCCCTGTGAGGGTGCTGAGGCGCTGGCACAGACTTTTCCCAGAGAAGCTGTGGCTGCCCCATCCCTGGCAGTGTTCAAGGGCAGGTTGGACACAGGGGCTTGGAGCACCCTGCTCTAATGGAATGTGTCCCTGCTCATGGCAGGGGGTTGGAACCGTATGAGCTTTAAGCTCCCTTCAACCCAAACCATTCTGTGATTCTACATAGTATTAATGCCTGGCACCTGTACAAATAGGGCACTACTTAGAGGTCTGCAAAGCCAGAGTTGGGTGGAAGGTAATGCATAATGTGCTTTCACATAGTCAGGATTTTAGGTGAATCCCATGGGGAGTAGTTCCAGGGAGGGAAAGAGTACACAAGAGAGGGCAAAGAGGTGTACTGCTACTGTGGAGGGAAGGCTGCTTGTTGCAGAAAGAGGTTGCCAGGCTGGGTTGGGGTCCTTCAGTACACTGGAAATCAGCAGAGAATTTTCTGAGACTTGGAAGTTGGGTGTGGGATCGGGAAAGCCCAAAGCATTAGCCACAGCCTAAAGCATAAAAATATTGCAAGTATCAATGGGCATAATGGCAGCAAGAAAGTTTTCTGCATGACTTGAAAGCAAGAGGAAAATACAGAAAAGATTAGGGTCAGTTGCACATGAAGGGAGAACAAGTAAAACCTGAACATTTTATCCTCCCCTGTATACAATTTTATTTGTTCATTAAGGTTATGGTTGGGTGCTTAGCATGTTAGTGTAGCACTGAACAAGGTCAGTGAGGTCTGACGAAATTGACCCTGCTCTTCAAGAGTTGTCTGGAGGATTTGCTTTCAAAAATATGTGCTGGAGAGGTTTCTGGAGAGGATGGGTCATAGTGACAAGGAAAATGACCTGAGCTATGGGGCTTCAGCTTGAAATCTGAATGATACAGGACAAATTAAAGAAATACTCTAGAAGGGCCTGAAATACAAAGTGATAAACCGTTTGTGGAAAATGAATCATGTTAATTCAACTTACTTTCCCTAAGCAGGTTAATTAAGGGCATAAAGGAAAAGCATTGGATGTGACTATAACTTGACTGTAAGGCTCTTGGTGTGTCTCTACATGACATCAGATGAAACCTTGGGCAAGATCTAGTTATTGTAGAATGCACAGTTAGTTGAAAAATAACTGCGGTAGAAAACAAGACGATTGGAAAGGATCTCATCTGGTCTGTTCCCATCTGAGTCAGCATCGTCTGTTTTTAATGGGGAAAACAGCTCTACAGGAGTGTGTATTGCCTAGCTGTGCGAGTACAGGGAGCGAAGGCAATTTTAAGCAAGGTTAGAATAAAAATACTGCCAATGAAAAGGAGTCAACTTGCCAAAACTGAACAATAGTAAAAATAAATGAGGAATACCACATTTGGAAACAAATCCCTACTATTGCAAAGTAAGGAGTTCTGCATAGGGATGGTTCAGGTAATGATCTGAGGTTACACTTAGTCAATATTACATTGCTGAAAAAAGGCAAACTTAATTCCTCGGTGTCCTAATGAAAGGGGCAGTTGGGGTAACTGCTCTGCGTGGTGCTGTTGAGGCTGCACCTTGAGCGTTGGCTTCAGTGCTGAAGGTTTTGCCCATTCTCCAGCAAGAAGAGTGTTAGGAGAATTCAGGAAGCCTGGAAAAGGAAAAATAGTAAAAACAGGGTTGGAGCCAAACTCTGTGAGGAGGCTGCAGCAGGATTTCAGATCAATTCTTCTTGAGAAAAGAAGCTGGATGCTCACCCTCCATTTATAGTGATAGTATTGCAGTTAGTAGAGAATCTTAAGCTTTTCCCAGAAGTTGTTTTACCAGCTTGGGTCTAAACTGGTTTCTAACGTAATTTGTTTAATTTTTCATGGAAGCCACTGCATAGTGTGTGATTGGTTCAGATTGGGTTTAGTGGATTTTCGTTTTGGGAGTGCATTAAAACTTGGACTTAAGAATTTGATTTCAATAGAAATTCTAATTAAATTTCCACTAAACCCCCACCCCAAATACACAGGGTGCCTCCTCATTCTTGATGCTAAACCAGACCTTGTTGTGAAAGTGATGCCAGAACAGTGAATTGCTTGAGAAACCTGATCTGATGGTTTCGATTGAGGTGACTTTTGGCTTTATCCTCTTTTCTTAAACATCATTTTTCCAGCCTAAGAACTTCATCGTAGGGCTTGTTTTATTTCATTCCTGACCCAGAAGCCAGCGTCTTGCCTGGCTCTGAAAGGCCATCACATCTTAATGGCATCTGAAAGACCAAAAACATCTTAATGGCAACAAGGCAGGCTATTGAGCATGAGGGAGGACAGCTGGACCGACTGAAATCTCTTGCTACTCTTTGGACCGCCACACACTGGGAGGTGGCAGATGGTCACTGTCTGGGTTTAATTTTGATGTAATTGGGGAAAGCTAAAAAGAAGTTCTCTCATACAGCATTGCACGTTTACTAAGCTGAATTTCTCAAATATAGAATCAGAATTAATTATTTTGCTATATTTTCCTGCTTTTTAATTGCTTGGCTGTCATAGGAGTAACTGCAGAGACAAATTTGTTTATTGTACTCTCTCGTTCCTAGCGTTCCCTGTTTTTATCCTGCATTCCCTTCATTTGAAGACACATGGTGCTATAGTAGTAATAGGGGAGGCGAAAACGTTTCTTAACAGGGGAAAAAAGCAGTCAAAAAAAGCAAGCAAGAGTATCCTTGACATTTTTGGCTGGTATACAGGTACTGACAGACACAGAAATGTTCACATCCTCATGTTTGAAATCATGACCTAATCCTGCACTTCTCCTGTTCCTGGTGTATCTTTGAAACGTTCTGTCTCTGCCTTTGCTTTTCGTAACTGATGACTTGTGCTGAAATTCCCTTTGGGGTCTGTGTCAAATGTTTTCTCTCCTTTTTTTCCCCTACTTTTCCTTTCTTTCAATAACAGACCAATGGTTATGAGGACGATGTGTATGGATCATCCTACAGTAGAAAATCTAGCAGGGTTAGTAAGTTATTTTTATCGCTATAAGATTCCATTGCTCTATTTGATGGGGTTAAAGCTAATCAGCAAATTCTTTTCTGTGGTGGAGCAGGTTTTTCCTGTTTTGTAGTTGTGGGGTTTGCAGTTTGTCAGACACCAAGATGCAGCAATAAGCTGTGTGGAAAAATAAACTAGGCCATGAGTGGGAAGAGAAGTCTCCCAGCCTGGTACCGGTAGGACTTGGAAGCCAGAACTGCTTAACTTGGAAACAAAATTGAGTAAAAGTTAAATTGTGACAAGGAGTAGCTTGGGGGCACCCAGCATGGAGGAGTTTCATGTGCTGGACAACAGAAGGACTGTTCTCCAACTTGTTGTACATGTTCATGTCATGCTCTAACACTGAAAACTCCCGAGCTTCACCGGGAATTTAGCCTCTTGAGATTTGCATATGTAAAATGGACTTTGGATATTAAATTGTCCCCAAATGTGTGTTAAGTTTGCTTAACTAAATGCTTTTTTTGTCCTTTCTAAACTGTATCCTAGGGTTTCCGGAAACTCCCACAGAGGTGAACAGCTGGTGCAAGTGTCACTACTTAACTAACTTAGGTTGATGTACTTCTATTTCTAGAAATATTCTTGTCAAAAAAAGCTTAATAATTAACTCCATTGTGTGTATGTGGGTCACAATGTTCCCCTGTGTTCCAGAACAAGTGTTTTGTGTCAATTATAGGAATTCATTGTCCTGCTGTGTTACATATTGGGGTTTGTGCAGATTATTTAACAGGTCTGCCTCAGGCAGAGCCTCTGGCGAGCAGGCAGAGTAGCTGTTAGGGTTTTGTTTTTCCCCCCCCCCGCCTTTATTTTAGCAAAGGCAGACAAAAGCTCGGAGCCTGTTGATCTTTATGCTATCAAGATTTCTAAAGAAATGTAGTGGTATGCAGACTAAAGCTCTGTGTTTAGGGGAAAAATAAACTACTTTTAAGACTCCATTTAGCTAAGTGCTTGAGCAATACATGCTAAACATGAGAGAGACTTCAGCAAGAAGCATGAAGTTAAGCAGGCGCTTGTGTAAATAGTGAAATGGGACCTTATATTTCATGTCTGTTCTAAATTGTTGCTTCCATATAGTTTTATGCTTGCATATGTGGATAAGAAACAATGAAATACTGTTGCTTAAACTGTTAAGAAAATGGTATGTTCTGTTGTTTCCACATTTGCTGACCTGTTTGCCAAGTTCAAGGAACTTTATTATGTAGTACTTCTGATAAATTATGTTCTTAGTCTTTAATGACATACTCCAGAGCTCTGAGTACTGCGGGAAGAGCAAAGTATCTGTAAAAAAGTCATCCAGGGAAAAGAAGTTGTTTGGTTTCCATTTAAATAATTTAAAATTGTCTCAGTATTAGGGTTTGCAGCATGGAGGTTTAGTGTATGTGGAGCATCAATATGGTGACAACATTAGCTCCTTGTAGTTTTCATTACTAAGCATAATTTAGATTAATCATAACTTAGAAGGGGGAAGGAAGTTTGGGGGTAACTTAGAATAATAGCTGAAACTCCAAACCAGTTGTTGCCAGTCTGGCTGGGATTCACCTTTAGGAATGCTCTCTCCCAAGCTTAACCTTAGACATGGTCAAAGAAACCATCTTTAAAAACCTAAGAGGATGAAAATTTTTAAGGTCTGCAAAGAAGTGATGAGTCTGCTGCTAAGCTGTTTCAAAATAGGTGTCTAATTTTAAGGCACAGAATGGAGCCTTGTCTATGTGGAGAAGAGCCTTTGTACACGGTACTTGCCATACCACAGGTTGATTCCTTAAATAGGAATAACGCCGTGTGCCTAGGGTAGTCCATGTGCTGCTTACAAGCTCTCTACGTGGGCATGAACGTCATTTCTTTAAGCTCAGTGTGTTCTGGTTTCTTTGCAGTAAAAGTCTTATTTTATGAACGTTCAGGAAAAAAATGAATCAGATTTTTATTTTTATTTATTATTATTTTTGAGGTTGGACAATGATTTATTTACCTCACAATGCCTGTAGCTGTTGTGTTTTATCCACAAATCTGTTTGCTTCCAGTGAAGAAAGTTCACAGTGTCAAGAGCAAACAAGTACTTTGATTTGCCACAGATTTCCCTCATTTGTAAATGGAGTTTACAACTAACCCATACACGGTTTATAGGGGTGATGCAGGGATTAGTAAGGTCTTGGAAGAAAGTTGAATAATAGCTGACTACTGAAAGCAGAGTATCTTAGTTGTCTAGACCCCTGTAAGACACAAGTGGAGAAGCAGAGTGTTCAAGAACAGCTGTAAAAAGAGAGCTCTGGAGCATAGCAAAGAACAAAGACGTGTGGAGATCTTTAAGACCAATCAACCATTCCCACCAGTGTGCCCTTGGGAAAATAAATCTTAAACAGTGCCTGGGAGGCTTTGAAAATACCTTTGCAGCTCGTGTATTACAGCAGGGCCAGTCAGAGGAGACTGAGCGAGTACATAAGTCATTTCATGAGGGAGGGGATGCAAGGAGGTGGTGTTTCCTCCCTGGCCCTGCACGCTGGCTGTGGCAGCTTGTGCTCACTCCTAAGCACGCCTTCCTCTGTAGCTTTATACCCTGCCTGCTTAGCTCAGGGCTGCATCTGTCCCCAGCACGGCAGAGTAACTGTTTCATCACTTTTTAGATGTGCTTTTAGGCTGCAGTTTTTCTGAAAATAGGGAAAATGCAAAGTCTTCCTAATACAGCTGTATTGTTTTGATTCTCTTGGCTCTCTAAGAGCATCATGTCTTATGTATTTTATTAAAAAATAATAATAATAATAAAAAAAATATATATATTGTTCAGCCTGGAGAAGAGAAGGCTCTGGGGAGACCTTGGAGCAACTCCCAGTGCCTAAAAGGGCTGACAAGAAATCTGGAGAGGGGCTTCTGACAAGGGCATGTAGGGACAGGACAAGGAGAATGTCCTACTGCCATGTGTTACCTGTGACAGTCTCCACTGACCAAACACTTCAATGGGCAGGGACATCTTCCACTAGAGCAGGTTGCTCCAAGCCCCTGTGTCCAACCTGGCCTTGAACACTGCCAGGGATGGGGCAGCCACAGCTTCTCTGGGAAAAGTCTGTGCCAGCGCCTCAGCACCCTCACAGGGAAGAGCTTCCTAATTCATACCTAATCTAAATCTCCTCTCTGTCAGTTTAAGGCCATTCCCCCTTGTCCTGTCTCTACAGGCCCTTGTAAAAAGTCCCTCTCCAGCTTCACTTAACTAGAGTTAGGATGAAACTTAGGTGCATGAACTGCATACATGCTCCTGAAGTCCCTTACAAAGCATGTCCCTGCATAGGTCTCTCACTGGGTCATAGCAATAAGGGAGGAGGGGAGAACTTGAGCATCTGGAACCTTTTCAGTGGAAAGTAAACCAAGTGGGTATTTTGTGCAGGAGATGCTAAAGGGCTAAAGGCCTTTTTATCTCTGCTTTACAAATGGAAAGGCTACACGATTTTCACACACCCTCATATCTGTAATGCATTTATCTCTTCTTTTTAACTCTGTGACCACTTTGAATCCTTGCCACTTGTAATCACCTAATTTATTTTTTGCTTCCCATTTAAAGGAATTTAGAAAGTCTGTCACGTTTTGAAGCTGAGTTCTCAAGGTTTGGTTGTGGGTTTTCTGTTTTTGTTATTAACACAGGCTTCGTACTACTCTGATCTGGGTCTCCACAACAGCGGCTATGCTTCCACATCTCAACCTTCATCCCAAAATGGAAATTGGGTCTGTTTCCCTCTGGCTTTACCTGGCCCAGACTTCTTGTTCTGACTTCATTTGGAGAATAACAACCTCTTGCACGTAGGACTGAATTTGGACCAATTGTCAAGAGTCTCTGAAGGTCTTTTAGTAAAAAGACCTAAAATCCTCAAAACCAACCAACCAAAAAAAAGGGAGCAAAACACCAAAACCAAATCAGACTTTTAAAGATTGGAATGAGTAATGGAAACCTGGTTTAAAATGAGCACAATTAGTTTTCCTTTGCTGCTCCTCCCTTTCCTACAGTTACTTTGTTTGCTTTTTGGCCTCAGTTGGTCTGGAAAAATAAGGGAGATCTTAATTAACTGAAGTTCTCTATTCTAGTTGAGGCAACTTCTCTGCTCACCTTGTCACTCTAGCAAGTTTAAGACAATCCAGTCTGCGTAAAATGAAATTACACGCAAGTAATTCACAGACTGTTAAAAGAAAATCACTGCAGCTTCAGAATCACCCAGGAGGTTGGATTGTCCTCTGCGTGTGGGTTGGAGCTCAGCCAGTCTGGTGCTAGCAAAGCAGTGCTTGAGCAGTGGTCCACAGCCTGTGCTGCCTGATGGGCAGCACCAGCACATGGCCATCACCTGGGGCGTTGTGGCCACTGCAGATGTGGAGGAGGGGGGTGACTTGCAGCACAGTGTTACCTGCAAGCTCTGGGCTGGGGACCACTGCTGGAGTACCTCTTGCACCTAATTATGTCAGATACGGATGAGCTTAATTGCTGCGTCTTGTGAATGGTGGTTACTAACAGCAAAGTAATTTCTTTTGTGGTGCTCCGACTGAAGTAGTCGTAATTTTGTTTGGAATTATTTGGGTTTTCTCTGCATTGTTGTTTACTAATAAAATACGTGAGAGGTGATCTTACAGCTGTGTGAAACACTTAAAATGTGTATCTTAAAACATTTCTGTCTTTGTATGTAGCTCTTTTTCTGGCTTTGGTTAAAGTGAGGAGGAACACCCTTTCTGGCTGCTATACACAGATGTGTGTGAGACAGTAACAACTTTTAACAACCTAAACTTAAATTATGCTGATTTGCTTTTGCATACTGTCGTGTCCTCCCTTCCTGTAGGAAATGCACGTGTCTACTTGCTATTCTTAGTCTTTGGGAGTTGAGATCTAATGCTTTTATGGCACAGATTACTAATATTCTTTATCGTGGGTTTCCTTCTGTTGCAGTTTAATAATCCTTATCAAGATGGCTTATTCTGCTGTAGGTGCCTTTTTTTGGTTTCATTTTCTATGCGAAAAAAGTTTTATGCTTGTCTTCCTCAGCCCTCCTTGCTGTACAGCGATGCCCCAGCCAGAAGTTACAGGGTTTGTTGTACTAACACTCTAAACCCAAACACCAAAGCCACTCACCTTAAGCCATGCATATGTTGTCTCTTACCTCAGTAGTTCCTGTTGGGTTCATTTATTTCACACTCTGGTGTTTGATCCATCTGAATGTACGTGGGCAATGCTGTTTGTACAGACCTGGATTTGCCGATCCTTCCTTTTATTCCTCTTGGAATAAAACGAGGCAAGGGTATTCGTCTCTGCCTTGCACTTGGTTTGCAGATAAAACACTTTGAAAAGGTCATACATGAAGTCCCATAATAACCACCGCTCGTGGGTTGTGATGCTGCCATGGGCTTCTCTCTGGGTGGGAGACAGTTGTCTTCATTTTGAGGTTTTAGCTACAATGTGCAGGAGGGAGGCAACATCAATTCTTTCTGTTGTATAACAACGAACAAAAATCTGTTGAAAAAGATTTTGTACCCAAATTTCACTTTTCGTGTTCAAACTTTCAAATTAGCTTCTCAGATTTATTTTTTTTTTCTCAAAGCTCTAAGGTAGAGTTTCCAACTGCCCCTGTGTTTCCTGAGCCATACACTTGTGCTAAACTGGAGCCAATCTTAAAATACTCATCTTCCTCCTCTTTTATTAATTTACTAAACTGGCTGGTAAGTGATGTTCACCAGGTGTGAGTTTCCCCCATATTGCCAGCACCAGAAATGGAAGTTAAACAGATTTGAACAGTTTAAGAATTGATGTAGCCGTTTTGTTGGTAGGCACCATAAACTGTTGAATTGGTGGCTGGGAGAAGGGTTAGAAATGCATGACCATGTGATGGATTCGGGGGGGATGCGTGTCAGATTTTGCACGTGCCTCATGGCATTTTCCGGCTCACTGACTTCAGGTCGTTAGATCTTCACTTGCATGTTGCTTGTGGTTGCATACAGGAGATGTCCCCATCCTTGCACATACTGCTCATTCCTTTGTGCTGCACCTTGTGAATATGTAATTCTCCAGACTGAAACCAGAAATGAGGTCTGCCAGTCCTGTTCTGACTCTGTCTTTTAATTGTAGGCGTCTGTGCATGATGAGAGCATTTACAGTGGGAGTCGTCGGTATAGTGCCTCTAGTTCTCGTGCTGTAAGATCTTTTCTGCATTTCCCTGTTGTCTTGTCTCTGTCTGCCAGTAACCTGTGTGTACCAGAACACAGCCTTTTCTGGGCTGAGCAGCAGTTAAGATGGACTGTGTGAGATTCATAACCTGCTGCTGTAGGCAAAAGGACAAGCACCATTTCCGTGTGCTTCCATGAAATAATAAGTAGGGATTTATCTGCTGTTGTGATGCTCTGGCTCACAGTGACAGAGCCCAGCACTAGGCACTTGCCCCGCTGCAGCAAGGGTATCCGTCTCTGCTTCACACTTGGTTTGCAGATAAAACACTTTGACAAGGTGGTACCTGGAGTCACTTCCTTCGCTGAGACTTAAATCTTCTTTTGAAAACTGAGAATAATACAGATAAAAAAAAAAATAATCCCTTCTCTGCCAGCACTTCCTGCTGCCGTGAGGTGAAGGGCTTCTGTGAACACACGGCTTGCTTGACTTGGGGCTTGGGGTTTTTTGCGTTTATATTCTGTAAGTGAGGTCTTGGGCAACTCAGTGTTTTCAGAACACACACTCCTGTGAGTGGAGGGCTCTGTCATTTATGGAGAGCAACAATATGAGGAATGACAGTAAAAATTGTTTCCTTTCATAAAAGAGAGGCTACAGGACTTGGTTTACGGATTAGAAGGCAGAAAATGCCATCATCTCTTCTCAGGTGGGGCCTCTCTGTCATTTGGGCCTTGCAGTACATCTGCTGCTGTTGTATCTGCCTGGGTAGTTCTGCGGGCACACTGCTTGTTCTCTCTGATCTCCTTCACTGATTACCAAAAAAACCCCCAACCAAACAGAAAAACCCCGACGAACAAAAAGCCACCACCCGACACCGTAACAAAAAAAGCCTCAAGACATAGCGTTGATGTTAGTTTAACCTCAAAAGTTACCATTTTATTAGCTTGGAGAAGGAAACACTTTCCAGACTGAGCACTTGTTAGTCTTTACAGGGCGATGCCATCCTCTTGCAGTCACACTGACGCAGTAGCTGGGCTGTGCATCTTGCTGCTGCAGCTGTTAAGCTTCAGATCTTTGTGTCGCGGTTGTGCCTGGTTTTCATCTGGTTCCTTTGGAACATTCATCTCTAGTTACTTGCTTGGGTTGTTGTGGCAGCTTGCAATCCAGTGAATTTGCCACAAGGCTGTGCCGAGCCCATTGTTTTTACAGGATGTCTCTTTTTGTTTGAGAGAAGTTTCTCAGAGGTCCAGATGATACAGTTCTACTCTTGGCAGGATTCATTTACAGTGGGCTTCAAACCCAAATGCTGTTTGTAAGCCTTTCAGCCACTGTTAATGGCTTGAGCAGGTAACACTGAATAAATACTGGTGCTGCTTCCCTTTCTTCCCTCCCCATTCCACCCCGTGCCACAGGTATTGGAAGTCTCTGTATAATCCAGCCTTTCCACTTTCTTTTTCATGGTCTTGTGTTGAGAATTGAAGTATGAGGTTTTTGTCTCAAAGGGAATAGCCTTGTCACAATTACGGGGTTATCTGTGGTTATTTTAGAGTCTCTGAACCTCATAGCACTTTTAACACGGAGTGCCATTTGGGTAGCTGTCCCCAAAGATTGATCTTGGATGAGCAGATGACAGGTGAATGCAGGGGAAGAGGACAAAACCAGCCTTGCTTGGTCTCAGCCAGCTGAACAAGTGACCCTTGCTTCCACGTTCTGCCCTGCAATAATGCTGGGAGCAACTACAGAATAAATCAGTCCTGTGAAACATTAATATGGGGCTCATCAGTAGTTAATACTTTTTACCTGTCATGTGTTTCAAGATTATTCTACATCCTTCTTATATTAAACATAAAACACTGGTGATGGTGCAAGGCTTCTGTGCTAGAGCTACTTACCACGAAAACAAAATCTAAGTGTTTACTTCAGTGCTTTTTGCTTTTAATTTAGGAATCGAAGGGGCTATAATTGAAAATAGTTGTAAATTGTGTGCAACGTAGTTCTAAATTTTTCATATTGTCATCTCTGAGGTTAAGCTCAGTAGCTCAGGTGCATGAAGCCAGTGTCGCTTCATGTAAGTAAGACATCTGAGGACATGGCTTGGTCACGTTCTGCCCTGCTTGAGGGGCTTACTAAGGGCTATATGCCTTGGAAAGTAATGCTTTGTGGTTAGTAACTAAGCTTATAGTTGCACTGTAGCTGGGGTTATTTCCAGCTTACCCTCTTACCATTTATTAGTACTCTAGGCTTAATTTTCGTTTAATACTGTGTCACTTTGTTAGCATAACTAACGATGCTGAAACAGTCCTCCAATAGCTTGGTGAAGATCTGGCTGTCTCTGCAGACAAGAAGTCCAGGGGATTCCTGTAGTGACCAGGTAACTTAACAGAAGAAACCTCAAAAGCAGAGTACACGCATCTTGGAAGAAGTAGATAATTATTTGGATTGCAGTGTTTTTGTGTCTAAGAAAGTCTTAAGTGCCTATGAAATACACTGATAAAGGTTATTAGCAGCATAGGCTGAGCAGCTGGGGAGAACAGTTCCTCATGCTTGTTCCTGTCCCTGAACTTCCTCTGCCCTTGAGTCAGCACGAGCTTTTGCACATGAAATGTGGCAGACAGACATGCCTCTTTACAAAGCCTGCGTTCACAATTACCTTGAGGTAGTAGCAATAAGGAAAATACCATGTCTGCTAAACCGCAAAAGTTTCTTTAATTCCTGTCTGTTCTGAATGAACTTCAGTACTCCCTTTTGTGTATGCTTATGTATCTTTCGGTAAAGTACATCTAAATACAAGATTGAGCGTCAAGCTGCTCTGAAACCTGTGAAAATAGAAGGAATGATCCTAAAATGCATTTCCAGAGTAAGTTTTAGTTCTGTTTCCCTGATGCTTGAAACTTTCATTTCCCTTCTCTCTTCCACTGCATTATAACCTCTGGAAATACAACAGTGTAGATACATGCTTTCTCCTTCTCAGCAATAAGTCAGCCATGTCTGTTCTACTTCACTGCTTAGATGTTTGCTTTTAAGAAGGACTAAAGTACTTTCTTTGGCAGGAGATGAGGACTGCAGGTTCTGGAAAAGCAGGAGAGAGACTCAGTCTCTGAGATGGTCTCGGTTTTTACTTTAATCAGCACGTAGATGGATGTTTCTTGCTTTGGCCTGTGGAGCATGGATTCATTTTGTACGTGCATAATGTTGGAAACGTGGGAAGAAGGCCAACCAGAGAACCTCAGAGCTCTTGAAAAGGAGTGGAGCCTTTTGTGTAGATGCTGAGAGTTGTTTACTTGCGGCTGGTATTTTAATATATATAAATAAATCACTTGTGTTCTGTCATTCTGAGAATTGAATCAAAGCTCTATTGGTCTGTCAGGTGGAATTACTACTTGCTTTAATTTTTAGATGAGCAGTTGAGGTGTCTGTTCTCTGACTTTCACTGCTATTCCTTTGTCCAGCTGCATGCAGCCATTTTCGTAACTAACTTCAGATGTAAAGCTCTAAGTTCTCTCTCATTTCCTTTCCCAATTCTGATGCTTTTCTCTTTTTCTCTGCTTGCTATTCTTGGTTTCCTGTGGCAGCCTTCTGAGTACAGTTGCTACCTTGGGTCAGGATCTCGGGCATCCTCAAGAGCCAGCTCTGCTCGGGCCAGTCCAGTGGTGAGCTCCTCTATTTTTCTTTGTTACTGAAGTGTTTAATTCCTCTGTTCTTCAAGGTCTTTTTTTTTATACAGAAAGTTCAGTCTCTTGTGAGATAGTTCCTCATGGTATTAATTGGACCTTCTGGGCAATCCTTAAGACGAAGAAGGGGTAAACCAGATGAAAAACTAGAAAACCAAAGTAATTTCTATGCAGATACACATGTTTTTACAACAGAAAGTACACTTTGGACTCATGTGACTGCTATTTTTGTTTTTATTAAGTTGGGCATAAAACACCTCAGCAAAGGTATTGTGAAAAGTCTGTGGTGCTGATGCTAGTGCCACATGTCCTCTGTTATTAAAATGAGGAAACCCTAAATCTTACTGCAGCATTCAAGTAGTTCAGTTTCTCTATGTCGAGGAGCATTTTGGGGATGTGTTGCTGCAGGGCTGCCCAGAGATTGGATGTGAACGTATTTTTTGGGCTGTAGGTTACCAGGCCTTGTAGAGCCTTTAGCATGGTGGAGTGCTAGAAGGATTACGTGTACCTGGCATGTTGAGCATCATGAATTCCTAAGTAGTCATAGCTAAAGAAGACTCAAATAATAAAGGCTTGTCCAACCTCTGTGACTTTTCCCCCCTGCTTTTTATAGATAGAAAGTAATTGTCTTCCATTTGTTCAGTGGTATTGGATATCAATACACTGATGTTGGCTTCCATTATTTGTATTTTGAATGCAGTCTGACTCACTGGTGCCAGTTGCTTACAGTAGTCACAAAATGCAGCTTGCCCCTCCGTGGGAGCTGGAGGGGATTTCTTGGTTTTTAGTTCTCTGCTTCCATGTGGGGCTGTTTGTATGCAAGTGGCTGGAGATGGTTTGCTGCTGGAGAGGTGCTGGGCTGAAGCTGTTCTGCAGGGAGACAACAGGCACTTTTAATTTGTGAAGTTTATTTTAAATTAAATTTTATTTTAAATTAATGGCTTACTGAAGGATGTGAAGAGCTTCTGTTATTTCCCTGGCCTTGAAGATGAGCTGAGAGTTAATGCCACAGTGGGTCTAAAAGGCACCACTGCAGGAGCTTTGCTTCTCCTAATGCAAGGTAGTACAAGCCTTGTTAACGGTGTGACATTGCTCTTTAAAACTCTAAATATTACATGGGACCAACGCAGCAGCACCCTGTGATTTCCCACTCCTTTTTTTCTATATTAAACAGACAGTGCCTTTTCATGTAACTCACGGGAAGTAGTCACTTACCTTGCCTTTTACTAACAGAGGTTTCAAGGTGTTTTGATAATATTTTCAGTTGTGCACTTGTTCTTGGCGGTAAAGATGCTGAAATAGAGCCCTGTCTTCTCAGTGGGCTTAGCAGTATATTGCTTCCACTCATACAATTATGAGACGTCACCTGCTTGGATTTCCTAGAGGAAGAATAAAGATCTCCTTGAATAATGGTGATAACTTATGAGAGTAAATAAAGCAGCTGTTCTTGTCTGTATCGGTAATCTACATTAAAACTGTTTTAATATTGCTAACCCCCAAAACTGAATCATAGAATCATAGAACTGTTTCTGTTGGAAGGGACCTTAAAGCTCATCCAGTTCCAACCCCCTGCCACGGGCAGGGACACCTTCCACTAGAGCAGGTTGCTCCAAGCCCCTGTGTCCAGCCTGGCCTTGAACACTGCCAGGGATGGGGCAGCCACAGCTTCTCTGGGAAAAGTCTGTGCCAGCGCCTCAGCACCCTCACAGGGAAGAACTTCTGCCTCAGAGCTCATCTCAGTCTCCCCTCTGGCAGGTTAAAGCCATTCCCCCTTTGTCCTGTCCCTCCAGGCCCTTGTCCAAAGCCCCTCTCCAGGTTTCCTGGAGCCCCTTTAGGCACTGGAGCTGCTCTAAGGTCTCCCCTTCAGGAGCCTTCTCTTCTCCAGGCTGCCCCAGCCCAGCTCTCTCAGCCTGGCTCTAGAGCAGAGCTGCTCCAGCCCTCGCAGCAGCTCCGTGGCCTCCTCTGGCCTCGCTCCAACAGCTCCACGTCCCTCTTGTGCTGTTGCCCCAGAGCTGGATCAGGACTGCAGGGGGGTCTCCCCAGAGTGCATCAGATGGGGAGAATCCCCTCCCTCAACCTGCTGCTCATGCTGCTGGGGATGCAGCCCAGATATGGTGGGCTTCCTGCCTTATGTATCAAGCCATATGCTTTATTGATTCTGCTTTATATACCTTCTGACATTTACCCACATAAAGATTTGATTGCAAGTTTACATTTTAAATTGCTGGTGGAGTAGAAGGGAAAGGGGAATATTTGTTGGGTTGAAAAGCTGAGTTTCCAGCATGCTTATGCCTCTTGAGAGCATGATAGTTTACAAAATCCATGTACTGTAATCATGAGTGCTTAACACTGAAGTTAAATAGGATTTTCTTACCATTATGGACAGTATTAGGCAGAAAATCAAAACTGAACTCTTGCCAAGTCTGATCATAATGAGAAATCATATATCGAGAGTAGAGAATGATTCAGTGTAACTTGCTAAATTTAAGCATACAATATCTTGTCCCTGCAGCCCTTAAATTTTGTCTCTTTTTTTCCCCTTTACCACCGTTCATTAAACAGTGAGCAGAAAGTGACAGTAGTTTGCCTGCTCTGCACAGCTTTGTCAGGCTGTGTTCCCCTGCTTGTAATACATCAAAAGCCAGGAAAATACGTAAACACAGTATGTGAATATCTATTGGTCTTTGTATTTTAAAGAATTCACTATATCTGCATGAAGTTTGTTGTTTGATTATTTGTCTTTAACATTTTCCCAGTTATCCCCCCGAGTAATTACTGTCTGCCCTCCTTTCAGTTACTGCAGATATGCAAATGTGTGGTTTAATGTTAAAGCATTATACTCCATATCTTAACAGAGCAAGCATCAGGCCCATCTGTACAGATGGAGGTAAATCTTGAGCCTGGCATGTTTAGGCTGAGATGGGCTTTTTAATACAAATTGCTGTATTTTTTTCTTATTTTAAATTAATAAACTACTAGTGAAAAACAATTATTTATACATTTAAAAATAGCCTCAGAATGTAATAGTATTTATCTGAAGGCTTTCTGAGCAAAATAGCTTTTTCCATTCGAAGAAGTTGGTCATGTTCTCATGAGAAATAAAAAGGAAGACAGTAACAGAATTCTCATGGAAGCAGTTACCAGCATGCTCAAGCTTTGCCTTCTCTCCCCTACACTTAAATTATTTATGGTAGGCTTGCATCCTAGCCCATCCCCTGGCAGCGTGGGTCTACCTTTGGCCCCTCCAGGGTAAGGATTCACTGCATCGCTAACTCGCATTTCAGAGACTGATAAGTTTGTTTGAGCAGTGACGTTTGGCATAACACTCATTCCTGAGCAAGGATACTTCTGACAAACCCACTTTAGACCTGACAAATTTCAGCAGTGTTTTCTCCCTGCTGCATATTAAAGGCTTATTGCTAATTGCTAGTGTTATGGTGGCTCTCACTGGAAAAACACCCAGGAACTCTGTGTTACTGCCTGTCCCAGCCCAGCCGATCAACCTGGTAAGATGGGGAGTGCAGGAGGGGTTATGCTGACTGCAGTACTTTTACTTTTTTTTCTTTAAATTCTAGTTTTTGTAGATACCATCCTGTGTCAGTGCTACCGATTGTAAGAATTTTTCTTCCATGTGGGACATATTTCCATTTCAAACTGTGCTGTATTACTTTAAGAGCAGGAAATTATCTTAATTTGATTTCTTACCCAAAAAAATCCCCTTGCTTTTATGAGGAAGTTGATCTAAGTGCAAGACCTTAGATGGAGCTGAGTAGTGACAGCCACATACGGAACACACTGAAGTTGTTCCTATACCTGAGCGTGGTATGTGGCACTACTAAACTGCAAGTGTTTTGGATTTCCCTTCTTTAATCATGTAGAGGAGGCTGGAAATTGTGCCTCAGTCCTGACTCTTAAATAGCTCTTTACTAGCAGCTGGAGCGTAATGCTTAACTCTCTCCCAGGGCCTCTGGTCTTTTCAGTAGGTGTTCGAGACTCTTGTTGGGTGCACTGTGCTAGTGCTGGCAGGTCTCTAATTTTGGTCTCAGTACTCACTGGTGGCAAAGAGTTTCAAGGGTTAAACTGTGAGCTGACTGCAAAGTAGAGAAACACTTTTTCAAACATTACATTCTTATCTATGAAAAATAGGCAACAGATCCATATAGAGACTTGTGGGACGATTTGGTCGTGTTGCTTCCAGCTGCAGTAAGCTTCTGATGTTGCTGACATTTCTTTGTAATGTAGCTCTGGATTTAGTCTGAAATCGCTGTCAGAAGGGGCTGAACTCTGATCCTGTTGTACTTACTTTGCAGAGAACAACGCATTCCCCTTGCCAAAAGATGTGCATGCTGGAGTTCCATGGAAAATTACTTACTTTTCCTGCTTTTTTATGCACTAGAGCACAAATTGCCCAAGTTATTGGTGAAGAGGAAGGTATCCTGTTTACTACAAGGATGCTGAGGCGCTGGCACAGACTTTTCCCAGAGAAGCTGTGGCTGCCCCATCCCTGGCAGTGTTCAAGGCCAGGTTGGACACAGGGGCTTGGAGCAACCTGCTCTAGTGGAAGGTGTCCCTGCCCGTGGCACGGGATTGGAACTGGGGGAGCTTTAAGGTCCCTTCCAACCCAAACCAGTCTGGGATTCAGTGATTCTGTTTTTAGAGACAGACCATGCCTTTGTGGAAATGAAAATTGTATAATGTTCTATGAATCTAGTATCATTAGGTGAACTCCTCTTTAGATGCCCTCTTCCAGCAAGCATTCTGTTAGTCCTTTATATTTGCCTGCAGAGAAGTTGCAAGCCCAGGGTATTTGTATAAAGTGCTATGCTGAGTACAGTATTGTGAAGGTGGAGAGGTTGTTTTCGATCTGTTTAATCATTGTAGTATTCTTTACTAAATGATAATACAGCAGGTAAGTATTTTGGGCAAGAATTTTGTGCAGATTCAAATAAGCCCCTTTTTTCCTGACCTTTCTTTTTTAGATTTCTTGCTGGATCATATGCCAAAGGGCTTGTTGGGGACAGGGTGAAAGCTGAAAACCTGGGGTTCCCTCTGGTGGCTGACTGCTGTTGGGAAGCACCATTTATCTTTTCAAAGGAACGATAGATACTGCGAATACATTAATTGAAAGATGAGTAGAATGAAAACTATATAAAATATTAATCTAAAATAGACCTCTGCCTTTCTACAAGGCACTCTTTGTAGATCTTGGTGTGTCGCTGCCACATAACCATAAAATTAAATGCTGCTCATTTCAGGCTGACTTTTTGCTTAGGAAAGCGTTGTGTAGCAGGAGGCATCTTTGTAATGAAAGGATAGTATGTTAGAACAAGGAACTGGCCTTTTTCAAAACAAACTAGGTTTTTAAATGTTAATATTTAAATAAATTGGCAGTGGTAATTACTGGTTTTGGCAAGAAAACCCTCAGAGTCTGCCATCCATGGCACCAAATGGATGTGTGTATGCGAGCATCGCTCGGGAAAGTGAAATCTCCTGTGGTTTTATTCCTTTTTTTTTTTTTTTAAACCACCCCAACTTCAGAAGTTACTTGATAGCTTTAGTTATTAACTATTATACCCCCTTAGAGAGTTATTAAAGATTGTCTTGCAGTGAATGTGTAGCAGGCTTCGCAGGTATGGTCATGAGTGCTCTGAGTAGAACTGTCTATTGTATGCTTATCGCTCGCCACACTGTCTTCAGCATTTTCTCCTTCAGAAGTGAAAGCTTTTATTTGACTGATAATGCATCATTAAAACAATATCAATATTTGTTCCCTTCTTTATCTTAGTAAAAACTGAGATTGCACTCTTCCCCCCCCCCCCCGATAATAGAGGACATTCTGCAAATGTTGTAAGGAAAAGAATATCTTGAGTTGTGTCTTGAACCCATACGGTAGATTTTAGTCTGGTCTAACTCCAGACTAAATTTCTGGAGGTAGATTTGTGGAGATACACTAATCTTTGGTAACATGCCAATATTTACACTGTCTTGATAAACAACAACATAGTGTTTGGCCAGGCTTAGAAGGCTGCCAAATCCTCAACTTGGAGTTGTCTGGCATGAAAATAGTAGGCTGTTTGCAAAAGGCAGTCCATCTTGTTTGTTGGGTCTGAACTGAAGTAACTGCCTTCATTAGTGACCTTCTCTTACTGCAAATTCAGATTCCTCCCTCTCCCCCAGTACTTTGTCTCTTCAGTGTCTTCATGAAGTTTATAATCTAGTGCTTTAAGTCTGGCTTTTACTTCAAAGCTTAAGTCTTAAATTTCCTTAATGCTAATCATAGGGGATTTGTTATACGTGTTGTCAATGTAAAAAGCTGATTTGTAATAGATACCTCTTAGTTCTTGGATTTTTTTTTCATAGGGTGCCATTGGTAATAATAAGAAAAATGAGTGGGATCATCCACATATTATTCTGTATACTTCAAAGAAAAAAACCAACCCTTTGCCAAATGTGGTCTGATTGGAAAGAGCTGTAGTTTTTGAGTGTGTTTTCAATGACACTAACTCTCAACGTCAACTGTCCCCTGCCTTCCCCTGAACTGGATCTCTCCTGGTTTTTTTTTCCCAGTCATTTAAAAAACACTCCTCCCTTTGGCTTTCAGGCTCTTGGTCTGGGGAAGCCAGGAATTTTCTCAAAATCTTTTGGGAAACCATCTTGACTGTGGTGCTGAATGTTCCCAGAAGAGGTTGGCATGTTCTGAACTTCATGAGTTCTGCTGAGCCTTTAATTTCATTCAAACCCTTTTACACTCAGTTCCACTTTAGATGGAGATACCTGTGGAAAGATTCTGTTGTGAATCACTCCTGCTTTTGGGAACTTGTATATTTTGGTTTTTTTCAGAGCAGGAAAAAGTTGATAGGATGGGTTCCCATCAAGGAATAAACCAAATCTTTTCAGGTTGTATGTGGGCTTTATTCTGTAACTTTCTTTTGTGCATTTGTGTTGTCAGTATTGATGGTAATTTTCTGTACTCCTAAATGCTACTTTGGCTCTGGTTTACTTCTTCTAGACTAGTTTTAGTACAAGATCTCCCTTTGGAATTAGTAAATTCCAGCAAAGTACTAAAACCATAAGAGATGTTTATTTCAACTTTGAACTGGTCCCTGATATTTGACTTGAGGATCAGGTTTTGTTGTCTCAGCCTTTCTTGGGTCTCTACTTGAAGGTGCAGTCACCTTTCATCTTGAGTGGAGAATACTTAGAGAGTTTTTAAGCTTTAGATTTCTTTTCTTCCCCCGGCCCCCACTCTCCCCTCCATTCCCATTCTTCTTTTGGGAGCTGTGCAGACACAGTGCAGTCCTTCACATCTGACTTGGTATCTTGATGTTTGGAATGGGGAGGGTGTGCTGGCAGGCTTCAGAGGTAGCCCTTTTTCAGTTAAGGTCCATAAATAATGTAACTTCAAGAAGCTATCTTGGTCTGGAAATCTGTCGATCTCTCAGTTGAAAAACTTAACTTCTCTACTTAAGTAAATTGCTATTTTGGGTTCCTTTGAGGCATATTTTTAAATTGACCCAAAGTAAATAAGGTGTGTCTGCATCTATCAGCACAGCAGTTGCATACAGCTGGTTTTGTGTCCAGGATAAGACATATGGGGCTTTGAGTTCAAGCCCATTGTATTCTTGCTTTGTTAACTCATAGATCGCATGCCATCTTCATGTTTGAAACGTTGTCATGTAGAATATGGGAAAAAAATATTCCTCTGTCTTATTTAATAGACCAAGTAGTTCCTACCAATAAGTATATTCCACTTAATTACATGGAGCTTAGAAACTTGAGATGAATTGTCCAGTCAGGACACAGCGGTTCTGAGTGAGCTGGCTGCTTTTTAAGTGCCTACAAATTGCTAAAGAAGAGTCTTTTGCAGGTTTAAGGATTCCCTTTTTGATATCATACTGCCTTTTCTTGTCCTTTTTTGATTACATTAATAAATCCTTCTAAATCTTTGTTTTACAGATTGAGGAAAGGCCAGAAAAAGACTTTGAGAAGGTAAGAAGAATCTTAAGAATTATTCTGACAATAGTTCTTTCTTCACATTCTTTTTGGTAGATAGAACTCACAATAAGTGTACAGAAATCTTCTATAAAATCCATTGTTGGGCATAAAATTGAATTCATAGAATCCCAGCTTGATTTGTGTTGGAAGGGACCTTAAAGCTCATCCAGTTCCAAGCCCCTATGTCCAACCTGGCCTTGAACACTGCCAGGGATGGGGCAGCCACAGCTTCTCTGGGAAAAGTCTGTGCCAGCACCTCACAGGGAAGAACTTCTTCCTAGTATCTAATCTAAATCTTCCCTCTGTCAGTTTAATTTAATTCCCTCTTATCCTGTCACTGCATGCCCTTATAAAAAGTCCCTCTTCAAATTTCTTGTAGGCCCCCTTAAGCTATGGAAAGGAATTGTTGGAACCTTCTTTTATTACATTTTTGAAGGTGAACTTTTCAGCCACTGGTCATTCAGATGTTAAGTAGTTGACCTTTCAGCTAGCCTGAAATTGTTTTAGGCTAAGTCACGTGAATGCTGTGTTTGTTTATTAGATTTTAATTACAGTATTATGTAAAAATAAATAATAATAAAAGAGGAGAATACTGCAGTAATGTGAAAATGGCTTAATGCAGAACCCTCAGTACAGTAAAACAGTTAATGTGGCTACTGCTGCAGAGCAGATAAGCATCCATCAATGAAGAAGAGCTACAAAGTGTATTATTACAAGTTTTGAAAATATCTGGCAAGATGATACTAGCCCCTAAAGACTTTTTGTCTAATTAAGAATTAATGGTTGGAAGCTAAGTCATGCAAACTCCTATTACAGTAGTGTTTAAATACATCTGATCTGTCTTCTCTCATTAGTTTCCCTTGTTAAATCTTGATCAAATCTTCTTCATAATTTAGAAGTGCAAGGGTTGATAACATGTATATTCAAACAACCAAACAAACTACAAATGCACAATGTATCTAGAAAAGAAAAGGTTCTAACCATTTTAAACTGTGTGTGATTGTAGGGAGCACGCACTGTCTCAAGTTTATCAGCAGCTACCTTAGCTTCTCTGGGTGGGACTTCTTCACGAAGAGGCAGTGGGGATACATCCATCTCAGCTGATACAGAGGCATCTATTAGAGAAATAAAGGTGAGAAATACTTCAAACCAGCATAAATTATTAAATATCCTTTAGACTTCTTTCCAAAAAAGAAACCGGCTTGTCTCCCCCTCCTGTCAGTTCTGCCAAAGTGAATTGTATGCTGTAAATGAAAAGTGAATAGCTTTGCTAGTGACATGCTGCTGGGAGCTAGTGTGTATTGCAGGAATATTTGGGTAAAGTCCTGCTGTGTATAATAGCAGAACAGACTGATCATAATAGACACATCTCATCCTAACCTAATGAAATAGGAAATGGACTCAATAGAGCACACTGATAGGAGATTGAAATAAGGAAAGAAGTACTGCACTTGCTGGATGCTAATTTGGGGAGGGGGCTGTATTTTTGTAAGCTAATTTATGATTCCGTGAAGTCGGACACATTAGCAAATAGCTACACAATCCAGAGTCCATATCATTGGATGCTAGTCAGGGTAGTCCATAGCTAAATTGTTTTTGGAATATGTTTTTTTTTTTTAATGCTCCCTTCTGAAGACTATTTTAAAATGGGGAATCTGAATTCTGTTAACTTTCATGCATCTGACTCTGTTGAAATGACAGCCAGTTAAAACATCTGGACTTGTATTAGGACCTCAGGTAGAAGCAGGTCTGTCCCAGTTTCAGCACTGTAAAACAGCTGAAAGATAGTCATTTGTTTGTGATCAAGGACAAAAGAGGAGAGAGACTGGAAAATAGGACTTCTAATTAAATTTTGTGTGACGGATGATTTTCATAGTACTGCCTGTATTTCAGGCTTGCTTTGGCAGCACTTACCCTTAACACCAGAGCTCCTCAAAGAGGGTGGTAGTCAGTGGAAGGAGCTGAGAAGGGCTGCGTGGCTAGGGTATGTAACTGCTGGAGCCTTTGAAGCTGGGTCTGCTTCTTGTCTTTAACTTGAAGATGTCCAGAAGAGATTTTTGGGAGGTTTTGGGATTTGTTTTGGGGGTTTTCTTCCCAGTCAGGAAGAGCAGAATTTAGCATAAACCTGTAACCAAGAAATTTCAATGTCTGGTGAGGCTCCGGTTTAGGATCAGACCCCTTGACCTGTGTGGTAGAAATATTTAAGTGAGAATTTTGAACACTTGCTTTTCCGTATCAGCTGCACTTCTTCCTGTTAATTTGTGGCATCATTCACCTTTCTCACCATTTCTCTCAGGATATCTATGAGTTAAAGAACCAGATTCAGGATGTAGAAGGCAAATACATGCAGGGACTGAAAGAAATGAAGGTACTGGTTTATTGCAGCCTGGAGTGTGATCATTAACACTAGCTAAACATGCAGAGAGTCCATGTGAGACCTAGAACTGACCTTGCATGCTTTTCTTTCTTCTGGGAGGGGTTGTAACTTGTGTGAAAAGCATTTCATGAACTGGAGCAATATCTGTTCT
This sequence comes from Strigops habroptila, assembly GCF_004027225.2. Classification (NCBI taxonomy): domain Eukaryota; kingdom Metazoa; phylum Chordata; class Aves; order Psittaciformes; family Psittacidae; genus Strigops; species Strigops habroptila. The sequence continues at coordinate 6,879,056 of NC_044281.2, forward strand.
GACCTTGAGTGGTTGTGGTGAAAAATGCTGCCATCTGTTAACTGAAAGGCTGCTGATTACTGTTGCATGTTGTCTTTGCTGTTTGGAAATGTAGTAATTTTGCTAGCAAATTAAAATCACTAGGGTTTTTTTAATATATAGTTTTCTAATCCAGGAAACCTCCCAACATTGGAAGATGAGCTAGAACTCATGTCATACAGTTCTATGAAAAATTGGAGTTAAAAGTTTGTATGTTTTTGCTTTGATAAGGACCACCATAACTTTGGAAAGTTGGAAACCTGTGCCAGTGTCTCACAAGGAAGAACTTCTTCCTAATATCTAATTTAAATCTCCCCTCTGTCAGTTTAAAGCCATTCCCCCTTGTCCTGTCACTGCATGCCCTTGTAAAAAGTCCCTCTTCAGATCTATTGTAGGCCCTTTTAGAGTCACTTTTAGTATGTCCCTTTTCAATTCATGTCTCTTAGACTGTTTTGTGGTGGAGATGGTAAGAAAACAAAGCACAGCATGCTGAAAGAGTGGTGCAGCAACTCCCTCTACTTCTTACTTGCATATACTTCCTTTCCAGTTACTTTCTGAGGTTTGATCCTAACACTGTTTCCAAATCCTGGTGGCTTTCCTGTGCTTGGTATTTCTCATCCTTGGTCTGGAAAGTGCACCAAAGCACAGTTTGTGTTCTGAACTGTACAAATTCACATCCTTAAAGACAAATCATCTTACCTCTCAAAACAAATGTAAACTAAACTGATTCAGACTTTCAGATGATTTTTGTTATCATCTCAATACTATAATTCCCAGTTCTGTTTATTGAATGAAAAAGGAAGTATATGAAACTCACCTGTGCTTTGGATGTAATTATTAGGATTACTTAAGTTGCAAGAGAAAATGCTTGACCTGTAAACTAATCTTGACACACATGCCTTCCTTGTTTGCGTATTTGCACTGTTTTATGTAATTCATTTCTGTATTAAAATCAAATACTGCAAAGTTTGACTGCACAACACAGAGAATTATCCTGATCTTTATTTTGCCATCATTTATTGTTAAAAATATCCCAGTATCTTATATTCAGGCCAGGTTGGTAGGAGGGGTTTTTGTTATACTAGGAATTGTAACTTGCAGAATAGATTTGTAAAGAAGGGATGAGATCCAGAAAACCTAATGAAAAATGATACATCAGGTCACAGAAGCTGCAGTTTTTTCACCATGAATTCTAATTCCTGAGTCAGTATGTTCAGTAGTTCCCACACTTCAAGGATCCCTGCAGTTTGTGTGAAGTGGCTGTCAAACTGCCTCGATTTAAGGCCTAAGGTCATCTAAAATGATCTTAAATCAAGCCCAGTTTACCTTTAAAAAAAAAACCCCAATAGTCCTACATGTCATCTTCAGCAGCTGCTTTGAGCTGCCAATGTGCAGGGGCAGGGGAGGAGGGAGAAGGAAGAAAACTGAGAAGGCAGAAGCTGAAGCAGCAGAGAACAGGAAACATTTTATCCGTCCTGAGGTAAGGTTCCTTGCTTGTAAGCAGAAGTCTGGTGGGAACAGGGGAGGTTATCCTCACCCTGGGACAGTTGGTAAGCCTCTCTAGCACATGATTACACTGGTTTCCTGGGAGTACTGAGCATACTTGTGGTTTAGTATTTAATGTTCTTGTTGAAAGTCTTGGTTGGCAAAGTATCCTTTATAGCTGACTGTGGGTGCTTATTCTTTGCAGGACTCTCTAGCCGAAGTTGAAGAGAAATATAAAAAGGCTATGGTGTCAAATGCTCAACTAGATAATGAAAAAACAAATTTCATGTACCAAGTAGATACCCTGAAGGATGCACTCTTAGAGTTAGAAGAACAGCTGGCAGAGTCCAGGCGGCAATATGAAGAAAAAAGTAAAGTATGTATAATAGCAATGGCATGTTGTACAACGGGGAGGTTTTTTGAGGGGGCCAGAGTCCTTTGGGAGGAGGCAACCAAAATGCTATTGAAGATTTTAACTAAGTTATTGTTTTAGTTACTGTTAAAGCAAGTGGAATAGCAGCATGTTATGTGCTTGTGATCATACAAATGGAAATCTTCCCTGAGTTTATGTCTTATAAAGCAATTTCTGAAGCAGTTAAGAAATGTTTTATATGGTAAAGCTATATTGATATTATCACATGTCCTTTTATATTCCATCTTTAAATTCGGCGGGTTTGTTCATAGTGACTTCTGGAGCATTTTTACATACAACGGTCTCTTCAGAAGGCTTGTGAGAGAGTTGTGCAGCTGCACAGTTGAGTGTTCAATTAAGTTTAACATTAATTCAGCATCTGACGGCTAGTGAGTTGGTGTTAAATAATAAAGCTGGGGCTGGGGCTTGTGTTAGCTTTGCAGAACTGGCTTTTTAGCTTGGGGCATTTGACCATAGTGGACTTCAAAACACACAGTTCCTGGAAGATAAGTGTGGTATGAGGGGTTTTTTGTTGGGTTTTTTGTTGCTTCATTGGTTTGTTGTTTCATTTTGGGGGGCTTTGGTGGTGATTTTTTGGAGGGTTGTTTTGGGGTTTTTTTTTTGGCGATGGGGGATTTTTGTTCGGTTGTTTTTTTAAAGCCCACAATGTCTAGCTAACTTTTACTACATGGCTATGTAGAAGGGTTAAATTCCCATCCATTAATCTGTGAAGTCCTTAGGATTTGAGATGCTCACTGCCAGCCTGCTGCTCAACTTACGAAACTGGCTAATTGATGTCTGTCACTTCTGTATTTGTTGGAATAATAGTTTCTTAAAAAAAGGACAAATAAGATTGTACAAAAAATTGTACTCTTGTGGGATTGTGATTAGAGGAATATTCAAGAATTGCATTGCAATAAGCATTTTCTTTGTGTTTGGGCTTATTTTCTCTTTTCTTTTCATGGGATGCTATTTTTAATCAATAAAAATCTCATTAATATTTCATTATAGGAATTTGAGAGGGAGAAGCATGCTCATAGCATATTGCAATTTCAGTTCATGGAAATCAAAGAGGCTTTGAAGCAAAGAGAAGAAATGCTTGCAGTAAGTAACTTTTTCTTTAATGGCTTCTTTGATTGGTATGTTCCAGTTAGCCATAGGAGTGTGGAACATGAGGCATGGAGAATTTTATTCCCTACTCAAGTTTCTCACCTGAAGAAATATTAGTGTTTCAGTCCAAACAGGTTTGAGGCTGGCTAATGGAAATAGCACTTTCCTAAATATTAGCTGAAGTTGGACTTCTTTTTTTGCCTTGTCCTGAAATAAGCTGCGTTTTGCCAGCTGTTTGTGGAGATGCAGAGGAAACTGATGGAACAGTCTTAATTGTTTTAAGTCAACTTGTGACTTGTAAGACTGTCTTCAGGAGTATAGGTTTAGCTCAAATGTCAGAAACTGTACATATGTAGATACTCTTTAGCACCTGACTTGTTTCGTTCTTTGGCATCACTGCGATCTTGACCTTCTTTGTTAACCTGTTATCTGCTTTCTGTCTTCTTGTTTTGCTCCTGTCTCTCAGGAAATCCAACAGCTGCAACAGAAACAGCAGAGCTATGTCAGGGAAATTTCTGATCTTCAGGAGACAATAGAGTGGAAAGACAAAAAAATAGGGGTAGGACTGTCATCTCCTGCAATGTTCAGAGTGGTTCTGTTGTTCCTCCAGCTGACCCTGCTTTTGCAAAACCTCACAAATATAATCCTCCTTAGTGACTTTGCTTTGTGTGGCTGTCTTACTGTATTATTGTCTTACTGAACTAGCAAATAGAAAATTTTTTCTTCGGCAAGTATCATGAAATCCAATAAAAATTTAGCAGCTGGTCTGATTTCAAAACCTGGGGTCATTTATTTGCTACGGTGCACCATTTGTATTTGCCATATTGAGAAAGGAGCTGCTATTTATAATGCAATTCCATCAGCACTGATTTCTTCCTTATTCAGATTTAATCTGCAGACTGAGCAGAAACAGAAGTAGTATAGAGCTATTTATGGGGTATTGGGATGAAAGTCTTTAAACCTCTCTTGCTTCTCATCCCTTCCCACAGGCCCCCATCAAAGGCAAATGAAAATCCACTCTTAAAGAAAAACATGGATTTCTTTTCTAACAATGTGCCAAAAGACTTTTTGAATATAGAAGGAAAAAGAAATCTGGCAAGTTGCCTGTTGTGATGCTTGCAATGTCCAATAACTTGTAGCAACTTGAAACTCAAAATTGTGTAATTTTTGTTACTGTTCTGTTTGTACTTCCATGGAAATATTGGGGGGGTCAGTAGCAAAATATGCATTTGCACATGGTACATCTGAGTCTAAAGATGACTTAATGGCAGCTTTCAAATTAATTGAAATGTACTGCACCCGATGGAACAACCATGGAATAAAAAGGCTGTTAAAATCTGCTGGGCCTGCTTTCGAGCTGTTCTGTTAACACATGGGAATGGCACTGTGTCTTCAAGGGACATGTTGAAGTAGTATGGATATGAATTAACTTGTCTAGCAGATATGAGTGGATCCTCATTTGAAGGATCTCTAAGGAAGGATTGGGCTCGGAATGTCTTCAGTAGGAATTCCTGGTTATTGAATAAGCTGTGCCTTTCTTGGATTTGAAGCTTATCTGTGTGTATGTAAACTTGGTCCTTTAATGTGTAAACTTTACCTTTTTCATACGTGCCACTTCCATCAATCTCTGAATATCTTAAATCTGCTCATTCCCGTTTACACTTGCTTTTCATGGTCTTTACTTTTCTCCCTTCCTTTCTTTGCATCTCCTCGCCCTCTGTCTGTGTTGGGAACTCAGGCGTTAGAGAGGCAGAAAGATTTCTTTGATTCCATAAGGAGTGAGCGGGATGACCTTAGAGATGAAGTGGTTGTGCTGAAGGAGCAACTGAAGGTATGCAAGAGGAGGGAAGGAAATTTATATTCAGCTGCTGACCTTTCCCTCCTGTACATTTGTGCAGAAAATTTGAATCCAGCCCAGCAGCAAGAACTCTATTTTCCATGTTGCCTATAAGTTGCCATTGCAGGAATTTTCTACATAAAGTCCTTCCCTCTAATACTGACTGTGAACTCGTAGTATAGACTGTAGTATTAAGTAGTTGCTTTTGTAGAAGATGCTTTTCTGAGGAGCATTTTACGCAGCAAATTTATGTTTAAAGAAGAAAAGAGCTGGGATCACAAGCTTTTTTCATAATGGCCAAACTGAAATTTGTAGTATTCTATGCTCTTTTCTGACTTCCAGCCATGTTTAGTGGAACAATTGGAGCAATTGTTTGTTCAGAATATCAAGGACGAGAACACTTGACCAGTCCCACCCTTTCTGAGCAGCAGACTCTAAAGCATTGCTTTTACTTCTCCACAGAAACATGGAATAATCCCAGATTCTGATGTAGCCACCAACGGGGAGACATCAGACATTCTTGATAACGAAGAACACTTGGATTCTTCCAAAACTGTCCCAGGCATAACTCAGGCATTGAAGACTGGAGGGGATGGGATGTTAGGTAAGTGCTGTATATCTTTTCCTGTCTTTCTGTCTGTCCATTCATTCATCTTTGCTTGGAGTTTGGGCATTTGTTAGTGGAACAATTAACACATCACGCAGCATGCTACATTTTAAATCACTTACTATGCATTTTTCCGCTTAACTTTTATTATTGGTTCCAAGTATTTTGTGCAGTTTCCTGCAAAGGCAGACTTAATTTCCCATTCAAGGTGATAAAGGATGAGAATACAAACATTACAGATAAATGGCAATCATTCAGATTCCTATTTAAATCCTCAATTGGAATAGCGCCCCAGAGCAATCCTACTGCTGTTCAGTAGTTTTCAGCACATACGTTAAAGAATCAGGAAAACAAACACAAAAAAGTTTCCTTTAAATAACTTGTTTGTTGGTTCATTTATATACCTGAGAACTGTGTCTGCTGAACAACAGTGCTGGCCACTAGTAAAACACACTAACGTATGAATTCTTTGTTCTTGGTATCCTGTACTACTGAGCAGTTAATATTAACACTTCCACATTTTTACTTGTTATGTTAACGCTGTTAAATTCCAATAGAGTATCTGAGGTGGATAGAAGATGGATAGATTAAGAAGAAATCTGGTTGGCAAAACCATTCTTATGCAGTGGTGATGAATGGCCACTCCGAGAACTATTATACTAGTGTAAGGAAAGGAAATAGTAATTATTTGTTGTTGTTGTTCTAAATGAACATACTAATAAATAGCAACAGGCAGTCAAATGCTGCTTTGAGCTTTTGGCTGCTTTTTCCTCAGTCAGTTTTTGTGTGCAAACAATATGGAACACGAAAACCAAGGTAAGGGTATATTTTTGAGTGTAATATGTTCTCTCTCTCTCTCCTTGTTCTGGGTTGGTTGGGTTTTGGGGTTTTTTGTGACCCAAAAGCTAACTGCTGAAACCACAAACGCTGTTGTTTTAATACCTGTTGCTTCTAAATTACAAGTTGAAGCAAAACTGTTTAAAAAACCTCCCCAAACCCACAGAAATCCCTATCCATTTGGATGGATCAAGTGGCTGTAAAGGGCACTAAGTATACCTGAGCTTTGGTAATGCTAAATAGCTGAACCATTTGCTTGCAAATCAGATTTTGCATTCAGTGTTTGTCGTATACACTGATCACGATGCCTGTTCATGACACTCAGGAACAAAATATTTCTGAATAACCCTTCATTACTTCATTATAACGGCGTCAGACACACACTCCTGCACACGTGGAGTGCTGTTAAAGTTGTAAAGGATTAAAGTTGTAAAGGTTATTGCTGAAGGGAAAATAATCTTTACTGTAGTGTTACCTCTGCAAGTATTACCACTCAGTTGCACCACTTGAAACAGTTGTTCTCAGCTAAAAAAGCTGTAATTCACACAGCCAAGAGCAGAAATCTTTTACTTTACAAAAACCCAAGTCAACACCAGGGGCTTCTTGCTTTGAGAGGGTGGTGGTGAATTTCACTGATCAAAAACCTGGACCCTGACTAATTCAGTCACTGCTTTGCCTCACGTAATTGGCAAAAGCTGATCTTTTATTAACCTATTCTTTGATTCTTTCTCTTTCGGGTTTAAATGGGGAGGTAAGTGCTGTGGTGTGGTCCCTTCAACTTTCTCAATGGTCTTTTAGGCAAAGCCAGTGAAGTGGACATGAAAAATGAGATTTTGGAGGATATGGGGAAAAGAGAAATCTTGCAGAATACTGAGCATGAGGAACACAAAGAGGAGTCTGAGGAGCAGAAAGTACAGACATTGCATGCTGATGAAAATGCAGAGGCAGAAAAAATGGTTGAAGAACGTGATGCCCTGTCAACAGTGATGTTACCAGATAGTAGGTTTACGGTACAAATTCAGAGCCTTACAGAACATGTATCAGGGAGTACTTCTTCAAATTATGATAATGATGAAGATGATTTGAGAAAGGTGGCAGAGGCCGCAGGCTCAGCAGTCCAGCAGCCTGTCAGTACAGAGGCTGAATACTGCGACTTAAATGCAATGCCAGATCAGAACTTGGAGGTGGGCTCTCTGCAAGGTCATCAGGTTTTTGAGACTCCTCAGGAAACGCATAGTGACTTAGGCACAGACCATGAACTGGAAAAAGCTGCACCCCAACAGCAAGAACAAGAGGATCTTAAAAGTAGCCATGTCCTGAGTGATAATGAAATGGATCAAGAAGCTGTCATCACAAGCGAGAGCTGTGAGTTGGTTTCTAATCAGGCAGGGCTCTCAGAAGTTACAGTAGCAGGCTTAGTTAGTGAAGAGGTAAATGTGGAGAGCCACACTGAGGCACTCCAGCACTCAGAAGAAAGTGCCGAAAACAAGGTTACAAGTGTCTTGGAGGAAAAGTTTGTGGAAAGCAAAGACTGCGCTGATGGAAGAACTGGTGAAACAGGTGATAGAGGTGAAAGAGAAAATGAGGTTGGGAACACAGCTCAGGGTCAGACGAGGGAAACAGAGCCTATGGGTTTGGAGGGGATGGAGGCATGTGAAAGTGGTGTCCCAGCAGCTAAAATTGAAAAGGAAGGCGGAGGACATCAGGCATTCATTCAACCGGTTTCTTCAGAGGACAGTCCTTCAGCATCATCAGAGAAACGAAATAGGCAATATGAAACTGAACTTGAAGATGCTATGGCTGAGAAGGATGGACAAACGGAAACATTAACAGAAGAGTTGGAGATGTGTTCAGATTCTGCAGAAACAGACAAGCAAGGTAAGGTCTCTGTGGAGGCTGTGGACTGTATTACTGAGGTAAATGGAAGTGGTGTGCAGCAGGCAGAGCCAGACAGAGACATTGTGATACAGGTGATGACTCAGGAAACCAGTTTTGACCCAAGTCTTTTAGATGACAAGATTAAGGAGTCAGAATTGGAAACAGGGGATGAGTCTGAGAAAGAAAAGGCAAGTAGGACAGAATGGGTCGAAGATATAAAGCTGAAGGTAGGAGTTCAAACTGTTCAGTCCAGTGAAGAAGCAATAGGTGAGACAGTAGGAGAAAAAAATACTCCTTTAGAAGGTGAAGCACAAAATGTAGTTAAACAAGAGGAAGGTGAAGCACAAAATGTAGTTAAACAAGAGGAAGGTGAAGCACAAAATGTAGTTAAACAAGAGGAAGGTGAATCCAAAGAGGAGTCAACTGTAGATGTTAGTGTAGCTACTGAAAACAAAGTTTATAAAGAAACACTGAAAGAAAATCAGCAAGAGTTAGAGCTTGCAGACCACCATGGTGGTGGATGTGCTTCTCAAGAAGGTGCAAATAATTCCCTGGCACAGAAAGCTGAGTTGGATGCAGATGTTAGTGAACACGTTAAATTGGAGGGTCAAGCCGAGGAAAGACTGGAAGGTGATGGTGATGTCATTGATTTTGATGAAGAGTCAAAACAGATACTAGAAACTGATAAAAAATGTGATGAAGAGAAAGCTTATACGCAGAAATATGAGGGTGATGGAACAAATGGTGCTGCTGGAAAAACTGCCCAAACAGATGAAGCTGGAGAAGGAGGAGGCAGAATAGAAACAGAAGACATCTTGACTAAAGACGACAGCTTGCAACATAAAAAAGCTGATGAGCCTGAAGAAACAGGGGAAGCATTGTGGAAAGCTGAGGAGAAGACTGATGTGATGGAAGATGAAATCAAAGCATCAGATTCCAATAAAGTGGAAAATATACCAGATGAAAATGTTATGGAACAGGATTTGGAAAGTGCTGGCAATAACAGGGATGAAAGCAAGGAGGATTTGCGGAGTGGTAGAAGGGGCAAGGGTAAATCCAGAGACGACTGTACAATATCCTAAGTTCAGAATCTCAAGACTACACAAGTTACATGCCATTTGATCGGCCCCAGTACAGAAGCATGCACTTTGCACAATATATCAGACCTTAGGAATACTCTGAAATTGAGGTGTTTTTTTATAGGTAACTCTCATCATAATACAATGTTATGTAAGTGGCAATGATGCAAATATTAAGTTACTCACTGACATGCCTGGCCACAAGAAATTGTGTGTGGGTTCAGTATTGTTGTGTCTCAGGTTAAAAGTTTATCACTGAAAGAGCAAGCTTCACAAACCTTCACTATCTTGCCATTAAAATACTTTCAGTGTGGATAACTGCTACTGAGTAATTTCTATAGGAAAGTCTTTGTTTTTCTAGCCTAGATGATGTCTTGAATGTACTTAATGTGCCCTTTGTGCACTTATGCACATACTCGTGTACTTACATACATGAGATCTACAGTAAGTACATTGCCACTTCATGAAGGAACTTGGTAGATCAGCAATGCTGATGTGATTTTGAACCTTCTTTCTGAATGATTGAAGCCTAGGAACAATTTTTTTTTTCTTTTTCCCCCCATTGGAAAAAAAAGATACTCTCATTCCATTTTGTGTGTGTTTCTCATATGGTTATAGTCCAAAATATATTCAACAGGTCACTTTGAATCTGTTCAGTCTAAACACTTCGGAAAGACAATATGCAGTTTGAAGAAAGCACAACATACAGGTCTTCATTTGCCGAAGGGAATAAATATATACATGTTTACTTCATCTGGGCACTTTGCACCACAATAGGCCTTTACTCCATGTCTCACATGGGGTTTTTTCTATTTTTTTCTGAAGAAAGTGTCAATACACACTGTAATGTATGCTTAGATTTGCTATCAAGTACTGTCTGGTTATGAATGTATAAAATACCTATTTTTTCCAAGAAGATTTTTGTTTAAAATTGCATTTCCTTTCTCTCTCTTTTTTTTCTTTCCCTCCAAACTATGATTCTGAAAGAATCTGAAAAATTCTTTATCTCTGAAAAATTCTTACCTCTTCCTTTCTGGAAAGAAGATAACTTTGCATGTCTTAATTCTCATTGGATATCAGACCAAAGAAAGACTATTATTATTCTGTATACTAGCCCCTGTGCCTTTTTGAAAAGCTGGGTTGCTTTAAATTGCTGGCATAAATTAAACACTTTGACTCCACTGGTATATTTCTTCTTGCATTTTTGCTAGTGCTTGGGAGGAAGAGCATGTTTTGCATACTTAAAAATTCATTTAAAGTTGTTCTAAGCAATGACCGTCCCAAGGAAAGGCAAATTGCGGAATTGGGGCGGGGGGGGGGGGGGGGCTGTGGAAGGTTGTATTTGTGATGTTGCAAAGTTGATGGAGTACAAACAGACTGCAAAATGTCAAGATGTATATCCAGTGTACTGAGCTGTATATAATTGAAATAAACATATTTTATACTCTTATTGCCTGTCTAGAGCACTGTTTATAAACCTGCATCAATATTTATTTAAATCTGTATAATTTAAAAAAACATTTTTTCTGCAGCTTTGTTTAAATCGATTGTGTTGTGCTACATAGCTAGAAGACCTATTTTACTAGGAATGGGCAGCCTTGGTGTTCGAAGACCTTTAATATATGATAGCACCCTTTACAGTTCTGTTACAGGTCTGCAGTTAACCTGTAACTCTTTTTTCATGTGGCTTCTCTCCAACTTAGAACAGTTCCAGTATGGTTTCTGTAAGTACTAGCAGTTGTTCTTAAGGGTTTACCTTAAATGCTAATCTCAAAAGTCATAGATCTTAAAAGCATCTTTCATTACTATGTGGTAGTGTTTATTTAAAGATTTGTCTCTGCTATACTTGAAACAATAATGCATGGTTTAATGTTGAAAGTATTTTAAATGCATTTGTATTTAAATGCTAAATACAGTGAAACATATAATTAAACATCCTTACCAGGCTTCACCTATGCTTGTGGATGGATCCATAAGCAACTCTCCGTTAAATTAGGCACATGCCAGCATTTCCTGTATTGTTCATACAAGTTTGTTTCTAATAGAAATGCTTCTGGATAGTTGAGGAGATAGTGAGCTAATTTTAACTAGTTTTTCCACTCCAGAAGACAAGGCATCTGTAAGAGAGGTCGTTTTTAAAGCCGAGTCACAGAAGGAGAGACAACTCTAGTTTTAACTGTCCATGTACCAGGTTTTATCCCACAGTAAGTGTCCGACTCTCAGTGAAACTAGAGTAGGAGCAAGAACATTGACATAGCTGATGCACTAGAAATCCATCCTTGAACGTTACTGCTTGGTACGTCTGTTGGCAGCTGGTCCCTGACTTCTGGAATTGGGCAAGTACCATGGAGGAAAAGGTCATTGTTTTCTTTTACCTCTTTCGTTTTTGCTTGAGTATATATGCACATCGAGGGAGATGCAGAGGTCTCCCAGATAAATCAGCTTGAAGATAAAGGGAACTGCTAGATGTTATATTCAAAATTGAATAATTTAAATACTATATGCCAGCTAGCATTGTGTGAAACGTGCCATTAAAAAGGGAGAGGAGACGGTGTCTCAGGAGGAATTCTCTAGAAAATGCATCTTTCGTAAAGTTACACAATTAAGAACGGTTTTTGGCATTTTCCCTGCCATGTCTAATGGATACAAGAAAAGACGTAGTTTGTCCCTTTCTTTATTGGTTTTGACTTTCAGGGACAGAGAAATACCAAATCAGTCTTTTCATAGTCTAACATGAAACCAAGAAGTCATGAGATGACCTAAAATCAAGATTCATATTTGCTGTTATTATGTTACCCATTTTGCTTTGGGCAGGGACAGTCTGCTCATGAGCACCACCCACACTGTGTAAGACTTCTGTCTCTTAAAATAGTGCTATAGCTCCAAATGCTTACTGGGTTTTCTGTTCCAAACCTAGTGATTGGCGCATGTGGCTTGTAATCGGGATTTGTGCGTTACTGTGAAGTTGGGGCTAGCCTGAAATGCTTTCAAAAGCAGTAGCTGAGGAGACTTGTTTTCCTTATTCAGCAAGTAATAGTGAAAAGCTTTGGTCAATGTTTTCTTATTACAGAAAAGAACAGTCCTCCTGTCCCTCTCAAAATCAGTATTGCAGGCTTGTGATTTCTTAATCTTATGCTCATTCACTGACCCAACAGCCTGTCCCCAGCAGCGTCGCTCTTTGAGAAAGAGGGGAAAGCATTTCTCGAAGTTTGTTATTGTTGTTTTCTGGTGATCCAAAATAAATGAGCAGATCTGGAAAAGGAGTATTATCCAACCTGCTTTTGATCTCATAGTTTGCTTCTTGGAGGCTGTAATGAGTAGCTGCTTGAGGCTGCTGGTGTGATTTCATGGGATATCTTCCCATCCTCCAACTACAGTTTACCCCTTTCAGTTACATTGGGATTAGTTACATTCTGGGCCATACATAATTCAGATCGTCTGGGTTAAAATCAGCTGCTTCCCACCCCATGTTCCTCTCCAGGTAGGAAGATACATCGGGGATCAGTGGCTAATTAGGGGGTGTTAGGTCAACCGTGCCACTGAAACAGCACCCTAGTTAGCAATACTTGAGTCAGTTACAATATCAAAGGAATAAGAATAGTGATTTGACTTGCAAACAGGCCTGTACAATAGCAGAAACACTGGTAACCACCACCTCCACACACCCTGTGTCCTGCTGTCTCCCAAGCCTTCCCAGGGTCCAGCTCCTTCCATCAGCCTTCTGTTAAGCTCTTTGGCGTATAAAAGCCATGTATTGGTGCAGTGAGTAGCCAGGGAATCATGTTAGCAAAGTTAAATTCAAGTGAGATAAATGTCACACTGTCATTGTTCATCTTTGTATGTGTAATAAGGATGGTGACAGTTACAGATGACCATTTTAATTAGCTACTTTGTGTCCTAATTCAGTAGATTGCTCTTTTCTGCTCACCTGTTCTCAAGGTCCTCAGAGCCGTGATTTGTTGGAAAAATGTCTCCTAACTGCAAAATTAAGGTGACTGCAGAGATACCTATTAAAGCTAAAGTAAGTTTTCTGTGTTAGTCTGAGGTTTTGAGAGAATGAGACCTAAGAGACTTTCACTTATGCATGCAGAAAAATTTTCTACATGAATGGCAATTTTAGCAAACTGATTTTTTTCTGTGGTCTTGTAAATCCTGCTGCCACTGTGTCATCTGCCCCGGTGGACAGATGTCCATAATGGGTGAAGAGAGAACTGATGGTGAGACAGATTTGAAGGTCCATCCCAAAACACAGGGAAAGGGGTTGGAAGAAGCTGATGTGCTGCTTTACTGGAAACTGGAGGAGATGTCCTTTTTTCAGGCAGGCATTCTTCACCCCACAGCAGCAGTTATGTTAAGGAAGGTTACCTAGCTGAGTGCATGACTTGTTTTCAGGATCAAGATGGATTATTTGGACCCCTTGGAGTCGATAAATTTGGGCTAATTTTGTAGTGGCCTAGAGTTTTCCTTCTGCATCAGTCCTCACTTTCTTTCCAATCTGTAGAACTTCATTTCTCAATCTCTGCCGACCTATGACTTCAAGCCCTATCTCCAAGTCTGGATATTGCTGACCTTTCTTTTATTTTTCCTGTCCTTGCTTTCTTCATTGACCATTATTTTTCTTCCCTATATTTCATCTTCCACAGAATTTGTCTTAAGCTTCCTTTCCTTCTCATATAGATAAGTGAAATTGTTTAGTTATTTTGAAGGGATTTATATTTGTAAATTTCTGTTACTCATGGCAGGTTACAAAAATCTGGTTTCTTTGTTTGGTTTTTTTCATGTCAGTGCTCAGGTGTAACAATGGTGAGTGTGTTACAAACGGCTGGGAAAAAAAAGAGGATAGGACTTGAGGAGGTTCAAAATGAATGCATAGAACTGCTGAACTGGGATGTCGCTTTAAGATCTATATTTGTGTATTGCATCAGAAGTCAAGGTAAAGGTTTTATTCCTTGCTCTAGAAAGACTGCTGATATATGGGAACTTTTATAGCCAGGAGGGGAATGACATACCACATTACTACTAGCTAATGTCTGCCATGTAGAGGGGCTCATATGAAACCCAGGTTTCCCCATGATTTGGTTCAGTACAGACTTCATTTCCTTTACTGCATGTGTTAACAAGAAAAAAAGCGGAACCACAAGACTCTGGCACGTTCATGATTTGTCAGCAAATGAGAACTGGTATTTTTAAAGCTTCTCAAAAATACTTAAGTCTGTCAACAGAATTTACCTGGTAGAAGCCCACCAGCATTTTCTCTGTAATTTGTAAATTGCTTTCCTTAAGTTTACGGAAAGACCTTTTTCTTGAGTGACCATTTAATTAACAGGCCTGACTTAGATGTGGAGCTGAGTTCTGAACACCCTGGGTTCTGAACAGGTGACAGCTTGCTGGCAAAGGAGGCAAGCTGAATAAACTTGCAGAAAACATACATGTCAAACTTGCGGAGTAAGACCTGTCTGAGGTCAATATATCCTCAATATATCCTGTATGTTATACACAGAATGTTATTTGAATACTATGTTCCAGTGTACTTCTGTTGATGTGTGTCTGAACAAACTAAGGTTGTTAATAAGGTAAAGTAACTTTATTGATAAGAAAGTTTGTGAGTACTTGCTAAAATGCTTTCACATTCTGCACCCCTTAATAGGGAAGGAAAAACCCAAGTGATTTGGTTACTTTCTAGTTCTTTTTGCCAGCTGTCTCATTCTGTAGTGTGCACTTTATTAATGAATGCCCCACACATCCACGTGTTGATCTGTAGCACTTCCAAGTTCAAGTGTAGCACAACAGCTGGTCCAGATTGTCCATTGCCTACTTGATGTTTGACCAGGAGAATTGACTGTGAAGGTTTAAAGAGAAAAGAAAGCTTTACCAGACTGCTGTGTTAGAAACAAAAATAGTTTAATGGGCAAAGGTTTGTTCTCGTCATAATATTGGACATAACACAAAATGTCATTGCCATGCTGTTTAGTAGAAGTGATGATGTAAAGTGCTGAGAATGTGCTTAGCTACAATTATAGGTGTTTACAGTATTTTCAATATGTTAAACTGTAAAGATTTGAGATATTTTGTGTTGCAGTTGTGTTTGACCCTAGAGTTCTTGCATGCTAACCTAACGTAGAAGATTAGCCTCTTTGCATGCCGCTGGGTGCTGCTACTGCCGTGACAAGCATGTTCTGTGAGAATGACATAACCTCCCCTGGCTGCAGCCCCTTCCCAGCCCTGTCTGTGGCCTCGTTTCTTGTGGTACGTGCATAATTACATTCATTATTAGTTTCACTAACCTTAATGGTTCGGTCTTATATCAGGATGCACTTTGAAATGTGCAGCGCGATCAAATAAGCACTGAACTTTCAGTTTTCTTTTTCAGACAGGCTGAAAAAACTCATTGATGAACGAGAATCCTTACTAGACCAGGTAATCACAGGAAAACGTAAATGCTGTGTGCTCACTAAATCTGTGATAAGAATAGCATAGACAAAGAAAATCAGAACGTAAGGTGTAGAACAGTAGTGCCATTGCCTTTCAGAAAGCGTGTTGGGTTGCTCTTGCTGAGAACGTAGTGCGCTGCTTGCCACTTTATTCTTCCTCTGAAACATTCCTCCTGCGCATTAACTTAGGACACAGGGGAGGAAAAACATGACGCAGTGTGCTTGTTCCGTGTTGCTAACCAGTCACATTCCATGTCCTTAGTCACCTACAACTCCTACTCCAGGAGTGTTTCTGAAAAATAATACTTCAGATTGGTCAAGCCCAAGGGAAAAACAAATACAGTCCGGACATTTTAGAAGCAAATTTTGTCTCAAAGGGTAATCCTTCCTCGTTTGTGGGTAGCAGGCCATTTGGAAGGAAATTCTGGAGGAACTGCAGTAGATGGGTAGATAGCAATTAAAGTGAGTATTGCTGGCACCATGATATTCCATAGTGGATATAAAGCTTATTAAAAAAACTTCAGCTGATCTGTTTCTTTGAAGGGCACTCTACGCTTTCATTGATGAACTGTATCCTTGCTCTTGAGACTTCACACACAACCAAACATGGTGATTGGTTTTTAAGAATGTTTCACGTGACTCCGTCTACAGAGCATTTATGGCTTTTCAAATGAAACGGTCGTCTTTCACTCGTTATGTTTGGTATATGCATAAGCACTGATACTTAAAATATGATGAGTTGTTTACCAACAGAATTTCTAGGAAATTATTTTGTAACTATAAAGATTTTTGGAGGTATTTAGGGTTTAAAAAATGTAACTTATTTTTAATAGTACTCAAGTCAATTTGAGTACTGAGACAAAAATCTCCCTTACTGTTTTTAATAACTGATTATTTTGTGACCTTCAGGTTAAAAAATTAAAAGGACAACTGGAAGAAAAGCAAAAGAATGGCAAGATGGAAAATACGCAGTCAGAAGATGAAGTTCTGGAAAATGGGACAGATATGCACATGATTGACCTCCAAAGTGAGCTGCAGTTTGATTTTAAGAGAACTTTTGGTGTCTTGCATGTGGGTGAGGAAAGTGTATCTGTGCAATAAGCATGTGCCTCTAAGTAAAAAATGAGCCTTTGGTTCTAAGGGAGCTTCAAACTGGGAGCCAGCCATGCACCTCTCTGCTGGAGGTGAGGGAATGATTATCCTTGTTTGAGCAAGATTGCAATTGGAAATCTCCCTTATGTTCCCTAGGAGAACTGGGATGAGTTTCTGGTTAATTCTGCTTTCAGAGTGGTCAGAAGGGCATCAGGTGAGACTGGGAACAGCACCTACCTGCTGGGAACTTCTTTTGACAGAGCACTACCTGCTTTACTGCTGCCCCAAGTAGATACCTGTAGCATGGAAATCTTGTCACAGACTTGTTAGACACTGTTAACGCTTGTTCTGACATCTCTGATAAATCTGCAATTATTTTAGGAGATGCCAACAGACAAATCAGTGATCTCAGATTTAAACTAGCAAAGTCCGAGCAAGAGATAACAGCACTGGAGCAGAATGTAAGTTTTTGGGTTGTTCTGTTTGTTTAGGCATGGTGAGAGTGCAAAGGGAAAGTGTATTTTACTCTATGACATATCTTACTAAATGAAATCATGATTACTGTGATTTTTCCCTTAAAATAAGAAGCAGGAGTATTGGACCATCAGGGCTACTGAACTTAAGTCATTAAAGACTAAATTGCTTTCATTTATGCTTGGGGAAAAGTGAATATATCCTTCTTTACTGAAGGAAAAACATTCAAAGACAAAGGTATATTGAGAGCACTTACTGAACTTTTCAGAGTCCTTTCTTATACCTCGCTATTGACAATTTTAAATGGCTGTCAGCATATAATGTAGTATATATGGATCTTACACAAGACTGTTCAATTTGGACTTCTTGTTCTTGTCCAGAGTATGTCAGCGATACTCTTGCTAAGTATATTTTCTTTTTGTTGCTGGAAGAATGTTAAGTAGGGATATGTATAAAAGCTCTGGAGTCAGTTAGCATGGCCAGGCTTTCTTGATATGTTTTTTCCCCCCTCAAAATATACCTTTATTTTATTAAAGAAAAGTAAGCATCTCTCTAGTTACTGCTTAACTACTAGTGGAAGTGTAAAGCTTCGCAGTAACTTCTTGGTACAGCTTTTAATTAAAAAAATCTGCCTTCGCCTTAGGTAATACGATTGGAAGGTCAGGTAGCCCGATACAAAACTGCTGCTGAAAATGCTGAAAGAGTAGAAGATGAACTGAAAGCAGAGAAACGCAAACTACAGAGAGAGGTAACTCTAAATGCAAACTTAAATTCTTCTTGTACAACCTGAATCTAGAAGCAGCCTTCAGATGCTCAGATTTGTGTGCTACTTTGTGGCTGTGAATGTTCCTGTGGTTTCACAATTAATCAAGCTGAAGAACTCCTACTTTGCTGTCCTTGTCCTTTGTGATACCTGAAGGCTTATTACTTTGGGTGTTCCAAATTCTGGGTTTGTAAATAGTGATCACTGGTTCTTTTAGAATATATGATTCAGAAATCATAGCAGTAGAAAGCTGGAAATGCTTGTAAAGTTAATTTGTGTGCTTCACTGTTTAAGCACAGTGCCACAGCTTACCAGGAATGACAGTCTAAACATGAGGGCTAAATGGATGTGAATCATTCTCATTGAGCCTGTTTTCCTTGCTCTGTCAATCTGTTCGCGCCTGTTTGCTGTCATGTGTCTGTCCATGTTCCTCTTAGAACGTTGTATCTTCAAGCTGTCTGTAATTTTGACCTTATTTGTCTTACCAAACTTCATGTTCTCTCCAAGTAGCTGCTACAACCAGCTTAAATGTGTTTATCAGCTTCTTTCATGCCCACCTCCTGAGGTTTTGGGTTGTTTTTTGGGTTTTGGTTTTTAGTTGGGTTTGGTTTTTTTCAGTGTGGCTCTTCGCTTTTTCTATATACTCCTGCTCTGCTGCCTATAAATACTGCTTTGTGCAGTCTACCTCTCTCTCCTTCTCCATCCTGTGGTGGGTTTTATTAGAGAACTAAGTCACCCAATTCACAGCTGTGGCTGTAGTTACGGGAACCAAAAATATAAAAGCCAGGCAGTGAGACAGGTATATGTCACCCATCAGGTATCTCTGTGCCTCTGAAGTTTAGGCAAACTCTGAGCCGTTTCTTCAGCGTCCTGTAAATAACTTTGACTCTTGGCACCAAGCTTAGAAATATCTTTCTCTGTGGCCTTCAAAGCAGTAACACAGCATTCACTTTTCACAGAATTACAGAACAGTTTGTGTTGGAAGGGACCATCCAGTTCCAGCCCCCTGCCACGGACAGGGACACCTTCCACTAGAGCAGGTTGCTCCAAGCCCCTGTGTCCAACCTGGCCTTGAACACTGCCAGGGCTGGGGCAGCCACAGCTTCTCTGGGCTTCTCTTTTAACTCTGCTAATAAAAAATTTCAACTGCTTTACCTTGTAAGGCAATTCCAGCAATATGATCAGTTAGTGTTAGTAACTACAAACCTTGCTTTATCTTTGGAAAGGGAAAATACTGTGAAAGGGTATTTTTCTGCTTCCTTCCTTTAGCTTCGTTCAGCATTGGATAAAACTGAAGAGCTTGAAGTCAGCAATGGTCATCTAGTAAAACGCTTGGAGAAGATGAAAGCCAATCGGAGTGCTTTGCTGTCTCAGCAATAACCACCACCTTTCAATGGAAACCACTACTACGTGACAGAATCAGAACAACGTTGCAGATGCTTCTGTCTCTCGCTGTCTGGGATGCTTTGTGTCATGCCTTCTGAGAACAAACAACCCCAACATTTGCTACGTGCCACCCAGCTGTGGTTCTCTCTACGCATTCAAACCTACTGCACTATATACATAGGAGTAGCTGATCCAAATGGCTGTGCCTGCGGGAGCCCTTCTACACCGATCAGTGGGTATATTTGAAGTACAATATCCATCTATAAGAAGCACATCAGGCATTGCATTAAGTTCTAGGAGGCACAGCAGCCATTTATTGCCATTTAAAATGGCATTCAAAGAGAACATTTTAACTAGACTGGAATTTTGTGTCTTGCTGAAAATTAAAAAAAAAGTTAAACACCCCCCCTCCCAAAAAAAACCAACCAAGCAACAAAACCACTGTAAGTTTTGGACTTTCTGATGACAGTATCTGTAATTTAGTGACTACGGTAGAGTTATTCATAGTAGGTTTTTCATTTACAAATCACTGTGGAACCACAAGCCATTACAAAGCAAAACTCCTTCACTGGAAACCATGGAAGAAAATGGTCTTGGAAGCAAAAGTGACCTTAAATGACTTTGCCAATAAAACAAAGGTGTTTGGAGGTATTTTTGCACCAGTGGAATCATAAGACTATTTTATTTCAGGGTAAATAGACAATAGTTTCATTGAATTTTCAACTTTTATTTGTATTATTTAATCACTGCTCTTGGAGTTGAACTACTTTTAAAGGATGTAAAGTTGCATTAATAAACCAGCATAAGGCTGTGTTTTAAGAAATGGTGGGTTTTGCACTTAGATCATTCACTTTGGTGCATTTCTCAAAGCAAATGTCATTTGCTTAAAATATGTAATGGGTTTTTTACATCAGAAACTATGTTCTGGTCCGTGAAACTAGGAAACTATGCCGCTATAAAATACAAGTCTAATTTTTAAAGTAACTAATAAGTAAAGAAGCACTTTAGAAAATGTTACTGCCTATGGTTTTTCTACAAATACAGAAGTAGCAAATTATTTTCTTCTACGGTCATTATAAAGGTTTTCCACTCTTCATGGAAAATAGTGTAACGAATTAAGATGTTGCAATCAATTTATTATAAACAACTAGCACTACAGCTCTGGTTTATTGGAAATTTTTCTGAATGTACTGCTCAAAGGAGAACAGCGGTTACCTGAAGAGTAAAGCTGTCCTTCCCCCTTCAGCCTGAACAGAAAAGCTCGCAAGCAGGGTAGGCAACCAGTCCCTTAGGAATCTGTTCATACAGTGAAGCCGCATCTCCTGTTTGACAGGAGCGACCTTCTGTCAGTGCTGACTGCCTCAATAGATAACGGTTCTGCCAAGCCAAATCCAGACCTGGGAGACCATTTCTTCTTAACCTGGTCTTCAGACTGGTCCAGATATTTCCCTAGCCTCTTCCTCACAAACTGGAGGTTAAAGTACAAACCGCTGCTATTTTCAATGTGAGGGGTCGCTGGTATCTTCTTAGAGCACCTTTACAAATTAATTAAACCAAAACCAGTGTCTGAATGTGTTTCTCTGGTTTGGCTAGAAAATAACACCTTCATCTCTTCTGAGTGCACCCCTAAATTTAGGAATGAAGTACTGAAATTAATACTCCAGGAAAAGGATGAAGGCTTTTTTTTGTGCCTGTGGGGAGAAGTCTGTTTTTATGCCCCTAGGGAAATAAGTATGTCCTTGTTGATAAATGTGGTGGAACATGGGAATGAAAGGAACGTTTGAAATCTGCACTCCAGCTAGGACTTTGGGTTTTTTCTTTGTTTTCGAGAGGAACATTCAGATGCAGAGCCAGGTTTCTTGTGGAATACCTCAGAATCACTGTGGATACCTATTAACAATTTTCTGTGGTTGACTTGTGTAATTTCTGGTGTATAAAGCCTCTGGGGCCTAAAAAAATGAACTAAGGGCTTTCCAGAATGCAAGCAAATGTGCTAAATATAACATCTTAGTAACTGATGTGTGATTGCCACCGGTCATATTTTTATTTGTGGTAGCAGTGAAAAAACTGTCTCTCCTGGCAAGGTTGAGGAGAAACAATCTAGCAACCAAGCACTGGTCCAAAAGGCTAAAAATAATTTTGTTCATCCAGAAGTGATGTGTTCTGTCATTTTGAAGTAGATCCCATCTCACACCCCCATAAGCATTAACCTCATGACAGAAATCAGATGTGTATTTCAACCTGGATATGCTTATAGTAGAAATCGTGTGTGATAAAGTAGCTGAATGTTGAAGCCACATTTCCCCACCCTGCCCCCCCCATCCCACCCCTTCCCCCCACCCCCCAAATTTTCAGTATGGCTTAGCTTTAGAATAACGGAAGAAGAAGTACTGGTTGGTTTACCCCAAACTGTTCTATGTTTTCCTGTGAAGAATGTACAACAAACCAGGGCTTTCAATGGTAATAATATATGCACATGCCCCAGTCCTTTTAATTGAGCTCCAAATAAGAAATCCTTGGTACCCGGCCCACTGAATGGCTCCTGGGGGGAACCAGGATGGGTTTTCCTACAATTTGTATTTAAAATTGTTATCCTTTGGTTTATTTTTAAAATGTTAAATAATTTTATTGTTTGCAAATGGAATGTTACCCAAAATGGGTTTGTTTGGGGTTTGTTTTTTTGTTTGTTTGGTTTTTTTTAATCAAACTGTTAGGAGGTATGAGCATGGAAAAGGAAATTCATGAGCAGAACTCGCCAATAAAAATGTCACTTGTTTGGGTTAGTTTTTATAGAATGGCCTGTCATGATCGTGTTACTGATAAAAGTTCTCTTGGAAATACAGACTTTTTGGATGATACTGGTTTTAACAGCTGCGCTTCATTTTTAATGCATTGCTGCAGCCACATAGATGTGAGCAACACTGGTTGTAAAATGCACAAAGGGCACTGGGTGTCAGACATAATTCCAAATACCAGTGTTTTTAATAGCGGGGTGCACTTTGTGATGGGGAAGACAGGGACAGTGTCCCATCAGGAAAAATTTAAATGGTCTTGCTGGTTGGATTCATTTTCTGCTTAGGGTTTTTATGGTGGGTTACGACAGATAACCCACATAGTAACTTTCTCTGGAAGAATCCTTCACAGCAGAAGACAGCTTGGTTTATCAAAACCATGACAAATTTGGTATTAAATGTCATCCTGAACTGATCAGGGGCGGCAAAGTAATGTTTTGCACACTTTATTATGAACTTCACATGTGTCTGTTTGAAGGCTGGAGGCGCGGGCAGCAGCAGCAGCGGCGGGTGGCCATTGAGTGCGTGCTCGGTGGATCCACCATGGAGCGGCCAGCGTGAGGTGCGTGATGCAGGTGACTGGCGGCTCAGCTCTGGTACGGAGGCATTAGCGGGGGGAGAGCGGAGGGACGTGGTTTGGGCAGCAGCAAGGCTGCTCAGCCTGCTTTGGAGCTGCGATGAGTGCTGCGAGCCGCGGTTCCCTGCCTGCAGGTTCCCCCTGTGCGAGCAGGGGCACCAGGCTGCTGCTGAGGGCTGCCCCCATCCTCCCCAGGAGCTCTGCTGTGGCTGTCCACGCTGCACTGCAGCGTGGGAGCTGAGCTTTAGTACCAGAGCTGGTTTCTAACCAACTGGGCTGTTGAGCATCTCGCTGTGTTGTTATTAACAATAACCTTGTTACTACATATCTAAGGCATAAGAGGCCTTAGGGCTGTGGCTGCCCCAACCCTAGCCACAAGCACTGCAGCTACTCCAACCACAGGCACAGAGAGTTGTGGTCAGTGGCTCAATGTCCAATTGGAAACCTGTAATGAGTGGTCTCCCTCAGGGATCGGTGTTGGGACCGCTCTTGTTCAACATCTTTGTCAGCGGCATGGACAGTGGGATAGATGCACCCTCAGCAAGTTTGCCAACGACACCAGGTTATTTGGTTCGGTTGATACGCTGGAGGGAAGGGACGGGATCCAGAGGGACCTGGACACACTTGGGAAGTGCCAGTGCCAACCTCATGAAGTTCAAGCAAGCCAAGTGCAAGGTCCTACACCTGGGTCAGGACAATCCCAGGCACAGCTACAGGTTGGGCAGAGAAGAGATTCAGAGCAGCCCTGCGGAGAAGGACTTGGGGGTGTTGGTTGATGAGAAACTGAACATGAGCTGCTTCAGTGTGCGCTCGAGCCCAGAAACCGCACGTGTGCTGGGCTGCATCAAAAGAAGCGTGACCAGCAGGTCGAAGGAGGTGATCCTGCCCCTCTACTCTGCTCTTGTGAGACCTCACTTGAATATTGTGTACAGTTCTGGTGCCCTCAACATACGAAGGACATGGAGCTGTTGGAGCAAGTCCAGAGGAGGCCACAAGGATGATCAGGGGCTGGAGTACCTCCCATATGAAGACAGGCTGAGAACATTGGGGCTGTTCCGCCTGGAGAGGAGAAGCTGCGTGGAGACCTCAGAGCAGCCTTCCAGTGTCAGAAGGGGGCTACAAGGATGCTGGGGAGGGACTCTTCATCAGGGACTGTAGTGACAGGACAAGGGGTGATGGGTTCAAACAAACAGGGGAAGTTCAGGTTGGATATAAGGAAGAAGTTCTTTATTATGAGGGTGCTGAGGCGCTGGCACAGGGTGCCCAGAGAAGCGGTAAATTCTCTGTCCCTGGCAGTGTTCAAGGCCAGGCTGGATGGAGTCTTGGTTGACATGGTTTAGTGTGAGGTGTCCCTGCCCATGGCAGGGGGGTTGGAACTGGATGATCTTAAGGTCCTTTCCAATCCTATTCTGAGATTCTATGAAACTGCTCAAAAACCCACCCAAATTGCCCCAAATGAGCTCAAATGACCCCCAAAGTGGCTTTAATTGTCCTAAACCAGCCCCCAAATAGCCCAAAACTCCACCAAATGCCCCATAAGTCCCCAAAGCAGGTCAAAATTCACCCCAAATGCCCTCAGACGGCTGGAATTACCCCATATTATGCACAAACAGCCCAAATTGCCCAAAAATCAGCTCAAAATCTTCCAGAAGTTCCCCCAAACCACCTTCAAATGCCCCAAATTACACTCAAACCACCCGATCCCAAAGTGCAAACACCCAGGCCCTGCACGCGGTGTCCTCCAGCAGTGCCACCAACGTGGCGATCCGCCCTTGCTTAGCCACGTAAAATTCCAAGTGCCAAAAAGTGCCCCCAAACCACCCCAAGTTACACAAAACTCAGCCAAAACCAGCTTGAATTACCCCAAAGTGTCAAAAACCAAACCAAAGTGCCCAAAACGGATTAAAAGCAGCTAGAAATGTCCCAAGCCCACCCCAAGTGCCCCCAGATGAACGACTTCAATAGACTAGAACGGGCTTAAATAAACTGAAATGGATTTCAATAGACCCCAATAAATTTAAATGGACTCAATTAACTTCAAATAAACTCGAATGAATTAATTAAACCGGGTCGATAAACCGATCCTGGAGCTGCTTTTCGCTCTCGCGTCTTTTTAACGCCTCGTTGATACCTGATTGAGGACAGTGACAGCGGCCGCCACTGAGCCGCCAGGGGGACGGAGAGGGGGGCGGGGGTACCACTTCAGTCCTGAGCCGCCTCACCCCGGCGGCCCCACCGCGCCCGCCGCCTCCGCCGCCCCTTTTATAACCTCGCCCGCTCCCGCCGCTCAGCCAATCACTGCTCTGCTCACCTCCCAGAGAGGGCGGGACATAGAGGCGGTGGGACAGCGTTGTCCAATCCCTGGCCGCCTCTGCCTTAGCTACAGCGCGCAGCTGGGGGGACTCCTTCCCGCCTAGCGACCGGCGGCCAATCAGCGGTGCCCCTCGGTGTGAGGGAGCGATGGCGGCGGCCGGGGAGGAAGGGGGAGAAGGCGGCGGCGGCTGAAACGCGGCTTTATCTTCAACAGATGCGCGGCTATGAAGCTTAGCGGGGCTCACCTCGGCTCAGCTCAGCTCCCGGATCCACTCCGGAGGTGCAGGAAGATCCCTCGGTGGGTGCTGGCCAGTAGCACCCTGGGGTGCAGCCCCAGGAGCAGCCGCCCCACGGTGCCAGGGGGCTCCAAGGGGTGCAGCAGCACCTGGGGCAGCAGCTCCCGGTGCTGATCCCGGCGGCGTTCCTGGTATTCCCGGGGCTCCGTGCCCAGCAGCAGGTACTCCCCGGGGGACAGGTGGCCCACCCAACACAATGAGCCCTATAGGGAACCCCAAGTACCCCATAGGGTCCCCACTACCCCCCACCCCCCATAAGTAGCACAATACCAGTTGACTTTTATTCGCTTTCATTTTTATTCGCTTTTGAGTTTCATTCAGGTTTTTTCACTTTTATTCATTTTTATTCAATTTTTGATCACTTTATTGACATTTTATTGACTTTTCATTCAGTTTTCTCGCGATTTGATTTAGTCACTTTTAGTAACGTTTTCTTTTTTAGATTCCCCATAGTGACCCAGAGCAACCCCTGGACATCCCATAGACCCCCCTTAGATCCTATATAGGACCTCCAGCCTCATAGAGTCCTTGTAGGCATCCCATAGGGTCCCAGAGCGACCCATAGATACCCCACAGCAACCCATGGATACTCCATAGTGACTCATAGATGCCCCATAGAGACTCATACATCCCCATAATGACCCACTGCGAACTATAGATACCCCATAGACAGCCTATAGTGAGCCCTGGACACCCCATAGAGACCCACAGTGACTGCTAGATACCCCATAGACCCACACGTGGCCCCATGACAACTCTTATGACTTATGGTGTCGTGACGTCACCAGGACTGCGATGACATCATCATAGCAGCATCGTCAACCCCCGAGTACCCCAACAGCACCTGATTTTTTTATTCACTTTCATTCATTTTTGCTTTAAACTTTCATTCACTTTTATTCGAGTTTTATTCATTTTTGCTCACTTTTTCTTCACTTTTTGTATGGTTTTGTACCCTTTTTGTACACTTTCTATTCAGTTTTCTTCAGATTTGGTTTAGTCAGCTTTAGTAAGATATTTTTTTTTAGATACCCCCTAGTGACCCAGAGCAACCCCCGGCCACCTCATAGAGCCCCGTAGAGCCCAGACCCACAGCGACCGATATGGGTCTGTTGTATGTTTCTGCCCTTTGTCCCTGTTGTCAGCAGTGTATTTGTGTATTCCTGGCAAGGCCACAGCTGTTCTCCACAAGCTTTGTGCAGGTTTCTTCAGGCTTTTTATTCACCTTTAGTCACCCTTGAGCTCCCCTGTACTTGCTTTTGATTCGCTTTTACTTCACTTTTATGCTGTTTTCTTCAGATGTATTTGCTTTTTAGTTCCTTTAAGTGATCTTCAGTTTTATTCACTTTTCTTGGAGATTTATTCAGATTTCTTCCCTTTTCTTCTTTTTCATTCACATTGAATTCACTTGAGTTTTATTAAGGGTTATTCACTTTCATTGGTGTTTATTCCCTTTTCAGCTTTATGCCTGTTCTATTTCACTGCAATCCAGTTTAATGGAGCTGGAGCAGCTGCACCGGGCCCGGCCCACGCCCCAGGATGGACCTGAGCCCCCCGCGAAGGTGAGACCCACAGCCAGCCCCACGGCAACCCAGTGACACCCATATATACCCCACAGTGACCCATAGATACACAACCCCCACATCCCCATGGTGCCCTATAGACCCACAACGCGTGTCCCCCAGCTTTTATTGGCTCCTGGCGTCATGATGTCACCAGGACCGCGATGACGTCATCAGCATCAGCAATGACACAGTGCCCCATAGGGCCCCCCTCCCCCCCCACAACCCCTGAGTACCCCAGCACCAGTCCATTTTTTTATTCACTTTTGTTCGTTTTATTTTAAAATTTTCACTCCCTTTTATTCGAGTTTTATTCAGGCTTGTTCATTTTTATTCTTTTTGCTCACTTTATGATCACTTTTTGCTCGCATTTTATTCACTTTTTAATGACATTCAGTTTTTATTCAGTTTTCTTCTGATTTCATTTAGTCACTTTTAGTAAGATTTCATTTTTTTAGATACCTCATAGCGACCCAGAGCAACCCATGGACACCTCATAGAGCCCCACAGACCACAGCAGATCCCCTATAGACCCACTCAGCCTCATAGACTCCCTGTAGACATACCATAGGGTCCCAGAGCGACCCACGAACACCCCACAGCAACTCTTAGCGAACCATGGATACACCATAGTGACCTACAGAGACCCATAGACACCACATAGTGACCCGTAGACACCACGTAGTGACCCATAGACACCCAGAGCAACCCACTGACAGCCCATAGCCATCCACAGCACCCCATGGACACCCTATAGACATCCCATAGAGACCCACAGTGAGCAATAGACACCCCACAGCAACCCATGGACACTCCACGGGCGACTCATAGATGCCCCAAAGTGACCCATAGATCCCCCTAATGACCCACAGTGACCCATAGATGCCTCATGGGCATCCAGTAGCGACCTGTATATGCCCCATATGAACCCCTGGATGCCCCGTAGTGATCCATGGCCACCCATAGACAACCCACAGAGACCCACAACAGCTGCTAGATACCCTATACACACACATGGCCCCACGGCAGCACATAGAGCCCTATACACACCCTACACTGCCACATAGCACCGCATAGACACCCTCCCCACTGCCCCATAGTTCCCTATAGATGCACAACACGTGCCCCACGGCTTTTATAGACTTATGGTGTCGTGGCGTCACTAGGACTGGGATGACATCAGCAGCAGCATCGTCAACCACCATGGTACCCCATAGGGCCCCCACTACCCCCCCCGCCCCCCATAAGTACCCCCACACCAATCGGGTTTTGATTTGCTTTCATTCGTTTTTATGAACTTTCATTCACTTTTATTAAAATTTCATTCAGGCTTGTTCATTTTTATTCCTTTTTATTTACTTTGTAATAATTAATAATCACTTGATTCACTTTTATTTGCTTTTTACTGACTTTACACAGTTTTATTCAGCTTTTTTTCCCTTTTATTATTTTTTTCTTCAGATTTATTTCTTTATAGTCCTTTTTAGTAATTTTTTTTTTTTCTTAGATGCCCCATAGCAACCCAGAGAAACTCATGGGTTTCTCATAGAGACGTACGGCGGCTGATAGAGATGCCGTAGCGACCCATGGACCCTCCATAGCGACCCGTATAGACGCCATAGTGACCCATAGATCCCCATAACAACCTACGGTGACCCATAGAGACCCCAGATTGACCCACACACTGCCCCATGGCAACCCATAGCACCCCATAGACACCCCCCAGTGCCCCATAGCCTCCTATAGACCCACAACTCATGCCGCACAGCTTTTATTGACTACTGGCATCGCGATAACAGCAGCAGCAGCAACATTCACCCACATGGTGCCCTATAGGGATCCCATTGAAGCCATTTCGGGAGCTGTATTAGCCCATCATTACCGATGCCGCTCTGTAGCGCTCAGTTCCTGAGCAGGATCAGTTTACTTTGCAGCGTGGACTGTGAATCTTCATGCGCTGATGATTCCAGTCATAGCATATGAATTGATACGTAAGTGACCTGAACATTACCTGATGTGATCGAGCCATCACAGCCTTTTCCCACCAGATGAATCAGAGCACAAGTCTTCTTCAGCAGTAATAACAAGACCAAAGCCACTTAGCTTGTCCCATAAACCTACACCTGCAGTTTGCACAGCCAGGCGTGAACACGTGTCCGCCAAAAGAAATGTTTTGCTCTTTGTGTTTTCCTTTGTTCTTGGAGTCTAACCATACTTACTACAGAACACAAACACAATGTTAATTTAGAAACGAAGTGTTACGGGATTCTTTATGTAGTAACAAGTCGTGAAGATTTGCGTGACGGTCAGAATCTGTACCTGGAAGTGGCTGGTAATTCTGCCCAAGTGCTGCGTGTTTGTCTTGCTCACTACAGGAGAGTAAAAATCAGGGAATCGAGCCAGAGTTTGGCTTTTGCTCTGCAAGAATGACTTTGTTTCAGAACGCACTAGTTGAAGAATGTGAAGCTTTCCATACCAACTCTGCAGTGCTCTCTATCCTTTTTCTCCTTTAGTTCGTCCAGAATTTACGGATACTTTAGCGATCAAGCAGGGATGGCTTCCCATTCTTGAAAAGATAGCTGTGGAAAAAACTGTGCCTAACAATACATACCTGCCAGAGGGTAACAACTTTGTCATTATTACAGGGCCAAATATGAGTGGAAAATCAACGCACCTAAACCAGATTGCTCTTTGTCAAATTATGGCACAGATTGGTGAGTAATAACGTACCATGTTAGTAATCTTCTGCGGACAGTTGCTTTCTAATTAAAAGTACTTATGAAGTTGAATGGTTTGGCTTTGAGAGTAAGATTCTGTCTAAGTAGCACCAGGTGTTTTTTAGTCTGTTTGCTCCTACCAACTCTTGCGTTGCTGACAGAAGCCACTGCGAGGTTTTGGGTCTGCCGTTGGCCCTGTTTCTGTAGCTGGAAGCCTCCGCAGTCTGTCTTTAGGAGAGGTGCAGTTGTGTGCTTTGGTTCTTTGGAGCCCCTTAACCCAGTCTAGCACCTTACATTAGATAGATAGCGAGTGTCCTTGAAGTGTGCTCATCAAGCTACGTACGTGTTGGTAATCCAAACGGAACCTGAGGAGTTCCTGAGTATAGGGGTGAGTCTCAGTTAGACTCCTCATGTCTTTTACCTTACAGATAAAGGTAACCACCTGTTCCACAGCAGGCTGGTAGCACAGAAGAGACACCTTAATAGGCTGACCCTGTCTCTACTAGAATGAAATTACTTAGCAGTGGTGAATAAAATTTGTCTGCCATGTGTTTGTGGGTCCAGTCCCCAACAACTGCAAGTTCTTCAGGAATTGCTCTCAAAAAACATGAGTTTAATAAGAATAAAGGAGAGTGTAAAGTCTTTTTGTCAGGTTTCCTGTTCTATTCAACAAGACTAATGAGCCTCGAGGTTTCATAGAGGCAATATAATCTTGTTTTGGGGAAGTTAAGATTCCTTGGGATTAATAACTCAATGGTTACAGAAATGTAAATTCATCCTAGTGTTATTCCCACCTTTTTGTGTCAGTCTAAAGGACTGATACTCAGCTTCAGGCATATGATTTCTTAAGGTTTTACAGATAAACTTCTTTAATTATGGTATCTGTATGATAATATTTTCTTACAAAGCAGTGGTAGAACATGATCTTATGAAACTTTGTCAAATAAGATGCATTCTCTACAGGGCACAATGACCAAGTGTAAAACTAATGTTTTTCCCCACTGACAGAGGCAGATTGGCATGTCAGACTGACATGAGAAGAATCATATTTTACTTGTTTTGTAGGTTCTTGTGTCCCAGCAGAGTATTGTTCTTTTTGGATAGCAGAGCAGATATTTACCAGAATAGGTATGGATGATGGTAGAGAAACAAACGCATCAACATTCATGAACGAAATGAAAGAGGTATTGAACATGGCTAAGCCGGGGTCCAAGGCCCATTTTTACTGTTAGGCTAATAAGAGTTGTACTAGTGTATTTCCATGGGAAGAATGTACTTTGAAAAGCAGTCAGAAGTTGAGCTTTCATCTCTTAGCTTGATGATAAACCACAGAAACCCAGGGCATATCTTAAATAACAAGATACACCAATACAAGTAAAAATCAGTGCTCTGTTGGAGAGTGGATTCAACATTTTGTTGTTTCTTGGACCTTAAATGAGCCTAAGCTCCTTCAGTTCCCTTTCCCAAACTGATACACTTTTGAGGGAAAGTGGAGGAATTCAGTGGAAAAGAGGAGGAATGCTGTAAGAGGAGTCTTTGCTTCACTAGAATTGGCAGCTGTTGGAAAGCTGTGAAAAGGTAAAATTTATGGCTCTGACACCATTTTTAAGAATTTCTATATTAAGTTTCATCCGAATAAGGCAGAGTATTCCTCGAGTATCCCTCTGAGCAGCCCTCTGAGCAGTCCTGTTCCTAATGGAGGTTCTTAAAACATGCATTTGTAGGGATGGAAACGCATGAAATATTTTCCTAGATAACATACACCATACAAAACGCTAATGACAAATCACTCGTCATAAGTGAGGAACT
Source organism: Strigops habroptila (assembly GCF_004027225.2). NCBI lineage: Eukaryota > Metazoa > Chordata > Aves > Psittaciformes > Psittacidae > Strigops > Strigops habroptila. The sequence continues at coordinate 6,910,531 of NC_044281.2, forward strand.
TGGCAGAGGTACCAGCGCTGAAGAGGGAATTGGCACTTGTTACGCTGCCTGTGAATATCTGCTGAATTTAAAGGTAATTCTGTTTTGGAAAGAAACCAAAACAAAAATCCCTTTTAGTTATTTTATTATAAACGCAAGTTTGCGTTTCTGTCTGGGAAGAGAACAGCCCAGCCTCTTTAGTTTTGCTTCATGCAGCTTTGTACGCTCAAGTGTTGAAGCTCTTTACTCAGCTGTTACCTTTCCGAAGTACAGAGGTAGTTCCACACAGCGGTCACACGGGCTGGAGGCTTGTTTGGGAAACAGGAAGATGCTTTTAGATGGGTTGAAAGTTTCACCTCTGTTCCTAGTTACGCAATCATCTAATTTTGCTGATTTACTGTAATTTATTCCAGGATCATTTCCAAAACAAATTTTCTTCCTTCTTTCCCGATTTAGGCATTTACATTATTTGCTACATGCTTCCTGGAACTGTGTCATATAGCTGCCTTATATCCCAGTGTGGAAAACCACCATTTTGAAGTGCAACATGTGAGAAGCAGTGCTGGAAATAAGGAGAAAATGCTTACACTCACGCACTCTCTAAAGGCTGTACAGAGGAAAAGAACTATGGTAATGGATTCCCCTCTGACTTTAACTTAATAAACATTACATAGGACATTATTTCAGTTCGTAGGCATCTAACAAGATTTTTCTGCTGACAGATTTCTCCTGAGTTAGTATCTCTCTCAGAGGTACAACTGTAAGTCTGTAACTCGTTCCTAATGCTTGTGTGTTTAAACTGTGTAGTGAGATAGTAGTTTGGGGTAGTAGGAAGAACTTGGATGAAATTTTCCCTGCCCGTGGTAGGGGGTTGGAACTAGATGATCTTTAACGTCCCTTCTAACCCAAACTGTTCTGTGGTTCTATGAAAAAAACCCCATTTTAATAATGTGAGTAGCTACTTGGTTCACCTCGGAATGAGATGAGCCAAACTCAGCACACAGTACTCGAGTCGGTGATGGAAGTGAGAGACTTACAGCTGTGAATGCTGAGCTCTGTGTAAAACTCTCTTATGTGTCTGCCATAAGTAATGATGTATCGGTTAAATAGCAGCTTGGCCCTTTTTGATTAGCAAAAAGGCATCGAGTCTCTTTGAAAAATGGCAGGAATTTTACAGTGTATCAGCCTAAGGCTGTTTTGAGAGGTTCCACTGAAGCGTCGGTGTTCTCAGGAAAGTGCATTTACTTCTCTTTGAACTTCAGAATAAATCATGCTGAAGACTGTACAGACTGACCGATTACGAGTCAATAAAGAAATGAGTGAGTGACAGGAAGGCATAGCTCCATTTTTGAGGAGCTACAGAGGTACGTACCTTTCCAAATACTAGATTCTGAAGTTTGGTTTAGGTGACATTTAATCAATAGGAAATGAGCTACACATGACTTTTGCAAACTAGTGGTGACTGAGGACTAGGAATTATTCCGGTCAGGCTTCAATTAACTGGCCTTAAGATGTTTATCAGAATTTCAGAATAAGTTTCCTTACCTTTGGCTGCACAAGCTCGATTTCAGATGCTATGACACCCCTTACTTGAGCAAAGTTACATTCAAAGAAAGAGGGTGGGGGCTCTTCTTGACCCTTTTTCATTTTTAACCCTACAATCAGGTTAAGGGTTAAGCACAGCTTCCTCAGAGCAGCCAGGGCCACAGGCAGAGGGGCAAAAACTGTGTTAGGGCAGGAAAAAACATGTACATCCCTTACCCCGAGTATGCAGAGTTTGGCTGCTGGCAAGAGAGTAGCATAACATCTGTATCCACTGGATATGTGGGTGTAACGGAGAGTGCATTTAGCACAACCACGGCATCTGCTGGCCTGCCCGATTAGAAGAAATAAACAGAGAAGCTGCTAGCACCAGCACCAGCCGTTTCCCAGCTCTGACCCCTCCTGCTCCTCAGCCGGCACGGTTACAGCGTTACCAGCACTAACTTCATGTGGAAGCGTATCTCAGAGGAGACATTTCATTTGTAACTCTTGAAACCGTACTGCTTGTTTAAAAAACTAAGAGAGACATGAAGAGAAAATATATATATAAATTATTTTAATAAAAATTAAAATTTCTCCCTTTAGAAAATAGGCCAAGTTAATTCTGGCAGACATAGCGTGGAAGGTAGGGAAAAATGACATCCAACCCCCTGACTTGTGTTTTTATGTATTTAGGATTAAAAGCTGCAGAAGTTTCCTCCCTACCATCATCTGTAATTGTGGATGCAAAGGAAATCACAAATCACATTGCAAACCAAATTTTGGTCCAGAGTAGAGAATTGTAATAGTATAATTCACAGTTTTTCTAAAACTCAAATACATTTTCAGTTCCTGAAAGGAGACGGGAGAAGCACTGCCTCTGGTTTTAGCAAAGTAGATTTCAGTAAAATCTGTGTTTCTGAGCCAGTTATAAAATACTCTATTGAAGGCTGCTGTTAGGTGGCAACCCAAAGCAGTCCTTAGGGTGAAGGAGTTTAGGGTGGAATGTTGGTGTACAAATCAAGAATCGGGAGGTCAGAAGGAGGCTGGAAAATAGCTAATATTAGTATTTTAATAACAGAAAGGAATTGGTTTCCTATTTTACTGCACGGGTGTGTTTTTGAGAACAGCACGGGCAGAAGAGCACTCCTGAGATGATGAGGCAGAGAGCTGTGTGCCATCTAGCAATGAGATTGCTTCGGACTGCCGGAAATTCTCGAGTGGATCCGGACAGTTTGCGGATATATTTGAAAGTCTTGAAGAAGTATGAAGCCAGTTGTCCTGCACCCGGACAGGACAATGAGCAACAGTAATGTATTGCACAGGCTCTAATTTTTATGACTGCAAGATGATCCTGGTTTTCCCCAGAATATTATAAAATACTGCTTTCCACATGTTTTTAGTTCCTTAATTCTTAGTCTGAATTATATTCACTACTGAAAGACCATATCCGTCATGGGGTTTTTCCACAAAACACACCTGAAATAAAAGCATTTACTCGATATGAGGAACACGGTTCTTTCTGATAACAAACTATATCCCTTTCATTATTTTATAGAGACAAAGAAGTTGTCTAACGTTTAATATTTTCTTCTGGTGGATCTGCTGTTATGGTTCTTACATCCGATAGTAAAGATATTGCCTAACGAAAAGCAGTCTTTGGAACAGATGGGCCGCTTGCCTTGCACAGGCACGCTCTACTTGCATTGTTGAACGTGCATCCGTAAATCCTGTCGCTGCCTATTCCAGGAAGGTTCCAGCTCTCTCAGTCATTACTCTTAATCCAACATCAAGTCCAGGAGCACTTCCTCTCCAGAACTGGGCAGTCACAGCTTTTTTGTAACAGCACAGTAACAGCAAATTACTGTGGTATTGGCACGGTTGATCAGGTTTTGTTTAGAAAGCGAGTAACAGGAAATCAACAGAAAGTTGAATATCCTTCCTCCTTCGGGTTTTGGGTTCTTTTTGGTACAACTTCATTGAGCGGCTGCAGCCACGTATTCCAGCGTGAACGAACGTGTCTTTCTTCACTTCCTTCCAACCAGCTTTGGCCAAGAGTTCTTACGTTTCATTTAAGTGCGTGTGCATATACATGATTTCTTATGCATTTATCTATTAAAGGGGTAATATAGAACAGCGCGGTATGTAATTTGTAACAACAAATATATGTATTTATGACATACATTTCCTTTTAATGTATCTATCTTTGTAAACATAGCAGTGCAACAGAATAACATCGGTAGTCGGCGTACTGTGGTTTTTTACCGAAGAGGGTTTTCGATTGATTGAAGCTGTTAACCGCAGTTCACCTCTCTTCAGGCCTTTGCTGGCAAGTCTCTCACCATTACCTCCGTCCATAAATACCATATTTGTTGTCGAGCCCGGTGAGGACCGTGGCAGAAAGAAGTATTTTGTGTTCAGGTTTCTTAACGCGAGGAACCAGATGGGAAGTGACACGTATTTCAGACATTGACTGGGCAGGGTGCACATCTCCCTGTTGGGGTCAGCCAGCGCAGCACCAGGAAGAACGGTTCTGGGGTGCGTGCCTGGAAGCCTGGCGTAGTTTGGCCCCATCAGAACTGTTCCCCTCTTCTGCGCACCTTATTTCAGAGCCTTCGGCTTGCTTCCAGCCTGTCAGGACTCTGCGTTTACATACTCTGCGCACTGCTCTCTCGAAACAGGTTTTAAGTAAGGAGTTTGGTTTTGGTGTATTTTCTCACTGTCATCTGTATGCCACAGAGCGGGACCAGAACTCAAAAAGGTGGAATAGATACTTTCAGACTTATTTTTACATTACCTGTAAGCAGGCCTTGGTAGGCAAGTGGGCTTGAATTTGAGGGTTTTGGTAGCACTGTCCATAACTCCATGGAGGGGGGGAAAAAGACAAGTACCTTCAAGGGTTGTTACTGCAGATGTCTCGTGATGCTCAATAGGTCCTCCCCAGCCGATGGGGGCCGGGACCGTGGTGCTGCGGGGCACCCAATCCCAGCACGGGAATGGAGAGTGAACATCACGGAGCAGAGCCTGAGCAAGAGCCGTGGCACCATCCTCTGCAGCCTGCGGGACAGGGGCTGCGGGTGCTGTCCCCCTCGTCTTTCTAGCCTTTCTTAGGGGTGCGTGTGCCTGTGTAAATGGCAGTTACTAAAGTGAAGAGCTGCTGCTCGGGGCAGCTTTCCTCATTTTTTTGCAGGTGTTTTATGGAGGGGGTGAAATAAAAAGGAGGATGTGGGGAATATGGGGACAAATGGTTTCATTTGCACACCACAGTGTCACTGGGGGGGGGGGGGGGGGGGGGGCGATGATTTGGAAGAGGAGCAGGTGAGGATGGGGTGGGTCCCCTGGAAAAAGGGGGAAACAGCTTGATTTGGATCCGATTCCTCCAAACAGGGACCTTCTGTGACAGGCTGTGCTTGTGGAGTCCAAGAGTACTCCCGCTCCTCTGATGCTGGGTCTGCAGGGGCGGTGGGGGATACCCACACCAAGTTTTGGAGAGAAAACCATCCCGTTTGGGATCTGTGTGGTGGTGGTGGTTAAACTGTTTTATCTCAAGCCACCAGTTTTGTCGCTCTTACCTTCTCTCCTCATCCCACAGGCGGGGGGTGCGGAGCTCCGCTGCCGTGCGCAGCACAGGCGGGAACCCCCGGCGCTCCCCGGCCATCCGCTGAGCAGCGTCTTGTCCGTGAACGCACCTCTCGGCTTTCCCCCGCTGTGGAGCGTGGGCAGAACAGCCCCAGCCTTGTCCCGTCGTCAGCAGCAAAGGCGTGGAATGGTTTTTGGTACGAAGGCGCCGGGGACAGCCCTGTCCCCAGACAGCGGTTGGTGTCCCCGGAGGATGTAAACCGGGCGGGTGAGCTGCCGTTGCCTTCGCGGTACCGAAAAAGTGAGCAGGTGCTTCCATCATGTGGGCAAAACTCGGTACTGCAGGTGGCGGAGATGGGAGGGGCGAGGAGTGGTGCCTGGCGTGGCTCGCTGCTGCCATCATGTGGGCAAAACACGGTACTGCAGGTGGTGGAGGAGTTGGGGCCATCCAGTGGCGCCGGCCACCGCTCGGTGCTGTCAACATGTAGCCATAACTTGGTACAGCAGGTGGGTGACCTCCCCTGTGGCACCGGGAGCCGCTTTCCACTGCCTTTATGTGGGGAACACTCCGTCATGAAGGCGGTAGTGATTGGGGGGGGGGACGTGACCCGTAATCCCTCCCGGCTCCGCCTCGCCGCCGCTGGCATATGCCACCGCCCCCAAGGGGCCGTCATTGGCATATGAGCTGTTTTGGGGTGCGTGACACCGCAAATGGAACAAACCCCCATCACTGCAGCCGCCTCCTGGTGTTATTTATTTGGGGAGAGCGCTGGGGGGGGTGTCCCAAACTCTTAGGAAGCGTTTAAGGGGATTTGGGAAGCGGGGTGGGGGTAGGTGTCCGATATTCGACGCTCGCCGGACTCGAACCCGGATTCCAGAGACTGTTACGTGAATACAATAGTGCTAAGGTGGGAGGGGGGGGTGAGGGTGGGGGGAGAGGCGGTGGGGGTGTATAGCCCATCGTGCTCGCCATTGGCCTAGACGCCTGTCAATCACTCGTGGCCCTCCCCGCCTCTCCGATTAGTAGGCGCCTCCGGCGGTCGCCATTGGCAGAGATGCCTGTCAATCACGCGGGGCCAGCCCCCCAGCGCTCTGATTGGCTCACCGCCACATGCTCAGCCCCTATCTCTACCACGTGCAGTGCCGAGTTTTGGCCACATGGTGGCAGCACCGGCCTGCTCCCGGCGCCTCATCGCTGCTCCCCCACGTGCCGTGCCGCGGTTTGAACACAGGATAGCACGGGAAAGCGGCGGCCAGCTTTGGTGTTTGGGGTTTCGAGCGGTCTGCTGGGGCTTTCGGGGGTCTGGGGGGGTCTAGAGTGTTCTGATGGGGCTTTAGGGGGTCTGTGTGGGTTTAGAGCGATCTGATGGGGGCATGAGGGGGTCTGGGGTTATTTTTTGATGGGTCGGGGGGGTTTAGAGTGGTCTGATGGGGGATCTGAGGGATGATTTTTGGGGCTTGGGGGCGGTTGGAGTAGTGTGCTGGGGTCTTTAGGGTCTCTGGGGGCTGATTTTGGGGATGTGGGGGGGGTTAGAGAGGTCTGATGGGGGCTTTACGGGGTCTGAGGGATGATTTTGGTGGCCTGGGGGTTTTTAGAGTGGTGTGATGGGGGCTTTAGGGGGTCTGGGGGAGCTTTGTAGGGGTCTGTGGGGGTTAGAATGGTGTAATGGGGACTTTAGGGGGTGTGGGGGATGATTTTGGGGATCTGGTCGGGTTTAGGGCGGTCTGATGGGGGCTTTAGTGTGTCTGGGGATATTTTTTAATGGGTCGGGGGAGGTTTAGAGTGGTCTGATGGGGGCTGTAGGGCATCTGAGGGATGATTTTGGGGGCCTGGGGGCGGTTAGGTTGGTGTGATGGGGTCTTTAGGGGCTCTGGGGGCCGATTCTGGAGATCGGGGGTGGTTAGAGAGGTCTGATGGGGTTTTAGGGGGTCTGGGGGATGATTTTGGGAGTCGGGTTTAGAGCAGTCTGATGGGGGCTGTAGGGGTCTGAGGAATGATTTTGGGGGTCCTGGTGGGTTTAGAGTGGTGTGATGGGGGCTTTAGGGGGTCTGGGTGATGATTTTGGGGGTCTGGGGGGGGTTAGAGAGATGTGATTGGGGTTTTAGATCATCTGGGGTGGGTTTTGGGTCGGGGCGGGGATTTGGTGGCCGTGCGGGGGGGGCTTTAGGGGGTTTACAGGAGCTTGTGGGGAGTGTGAGGGGTTTTTTGGGTCTGGGGGGGCTGTTTTGGGTTTAGGGGCTCTTCTAGGGGGTCTTGGAGGGGCTTGGGGGGTATTGGGGGCTGGGGGGCATTTTGAGGGGGTGTTTTAATTGGTCTTGAGGGGAGGTAATTTCTCTGGGGGTCTTTAGGGGGTTTTAGGGGTGGTTTTGGGGGTCTGGGGAGGGTTTTGGGGGTGCTTGTGGGGTGTTTTGGGGTATTTAGGGCTGTTTTGGGGTGGTTTTGGGGTGTTTTGGGGTGTGTGACACCCCAAATGGAACAAATCCCCATCACTGCAGCCGCCTCCTGGTGTTATTTATTTGGGGGGGGGGTGTCTGGGGGTTCCCAAACTCTTGGGAACCGTTTGGGGGGTTTTGGGAGGGGGTGTTTGTGGGGGGGGGTGGGGGGGGGAGGGGTGTCCGGACTTCTCCCCCCACCGGACTCGAACGCGGATCCCACCGACTGTTACATGAATAGAACAGTGCTAATGCTGGGGGGGGGTAGGGGAACGACGACAGGGTATAGCCCATCATCCTAACCATTGGCCGAGACGCCTGTCAATGACTCGTGGCCCGGCCCCCCCACCGGTCTGATTGGATGGAGCTGCCCAATGGCTGCCATTGCTCGAGACACCTGTCAATCACCCTGGGCGCAGCCCCAGCTGCTCTGATTGGCCACTGCCCATGTTTACCACTATTGGTCGAGACGCCTGTCAATCTCACCTGGCCCGCCCCCTCTGCTCTGATTGGCAGGTGACGCCCGCAGTCGTGACTGGTGGAGACGCCTGTCAATCACTCGTGGCCCGGCCATCCGTCTCCTCTGATTGGCAGGAGCCGCCCACGGTGACCATTGGCTGAGATGCCTGTCAATCACTCCTGGCCCGACCCGCACCCCCACTCTGATTGGCAGGAGCTGCCCGTGGCCACCATTGGCCGAGATGCCTGTCAATCTCTCCTAGCCCGACCCCCTGCTGCTCTGATTGGCAGGAAACGACCGTGGCGCCCATTGGTCAAGGTGACTGTCAATCACTCGGAGCCCGGCCCCCAGCCGCGCTGATTGGCCAGCACCACCCTACGTTACTATTGGATAAGAAACCTGTCAATCTCTCCGGGCCCGGCCCCCCCAGCGCTCTGATTGGCTTACCGCCCCATGCTCAGCCCCTATCTCTAACACGTGCAGTAAAAAGTTTTGGCCACATGGTGGCAGCACCGACCTGCTCCCGGCGCCTCGTCGCTGCTCCCCCACGTGCCGTGCCGTGGTTTGAACACAGGATAGCACGGGAAAGCGGCGGCCAGCTTTGGTGTTTGGGGTTTCGAGCGGTCTGCTGGGGCTTTCGGGGGTCTGGGGGGGTCTAGAGTGGTCTGCTGGGGGCTTTTAGGGGTCTGGGGGGGTTTAGAGTGGTCTGATGGGGGCTGTAGGGGATCTGAGGGATGATTTTTGGGGCCTGGGGGCGGTTAGAGTGGTGTGATGGGGTCTTTAGGGGCTCTGGGGGCCGATTTTTGGCATCTGGTGGGGTTTAGAGAGGTCTGCTGGGGCTTTATGGGGTCTGGGGAAGGATTTTGGGAGTCTGGATTTTTTTGGGGGGAGCTGGGGGTTTTTAGGGTGGTGTGATGGGGGATTTTGGGGATCTGGGAGATGATTTTGGGGGTCTGTGGGGTTTTAGTATGGTCTGATGGGGGCTTTAGTGGGTGTGGGGGATGATTTTGGGGGTCTGTGGGGGTTTAGTGGGTCTGGGGGACTTTTATTGGGAATCTGAGGGGATTTAGAGTGGTCTGATGTGGGCTTTAGGAGATCAGGGGGAGTTTTTTTAGGGGTCTGTCGGGGTTTAGAGTGGTGTGATGGGGGCTTTAGGGGGTCTGGGGGATTATTTTGGGGATCTGGTGGGGTTTAGAGAGGTCTGATGGGAGCGTTTGGGGGTCTGGGAGATGATTTTGGGGGTGTGGTGGTGTTTAGAGTGGTCTGATGGGGGCTTTAGGGGGTCTGAGGCATGATTTTGGGTTTAGAGCTGTCTGATGGGGGCTTTAGGTGGTTCTGGGGTGGGTTTTGGGTCTGGGGGGGAATTTGGTCTTGGGTTTTGGTGTCTGAGAAGCTGGATTGTGAGAAACGGTCTCTAGGTTCGGGCAGGCCTCGGTCAGCCACAGCAGTGAAGCAGCTGTTTATTTCACGTCTGTGCAGAACCGCGTCTCCTGGCAAGTCGGCACACACAGCAAAGGCAGAACTTTGCGTGCGATCTTGAAACGCAAGAGCGGGCAGCAGAGAGGCAGTACGCACATGGAGTTTTGGGTGGCCAAGCGAGGTCTTTAGATCAGAGGAAGATTCAGGTTGTGTCCTTGTAAAGCCCCCCTCTGGGTCTTTTTCAAGCTCTGCGTCTCTCCCCTTCGAGCTTTTCTGGAATGATTTCAGTGCTCTGTGCCTCAGTTTCCCTACCCGTAAACCAGGAAGAACAGCAATTTTCCTCCGCTTCTCTGGGTTTTCCAATTTACTCTTTTTGTTTACCCCCCTCTATGTTTCTTTGGAAAGCAGCTACCACTAGTAAATACTAACGAGTCCTTTTCAGTCTCAGGTTTGAGTCAGCTACAGAGGCATCAGCCATTCTGTGCAGCAGCAAATAGAGTGTGCTCGAGTCCTTCAGAGACAGTAAAAAAAGGGTACAAAGGAAAATAGGGGGAGACAACAAAGTCTAAAGCCATAATGAAAGAGCAAACTGCAAACGAGACCCTCCGGCAGAGCGACGGGGCTGCGGTCCCAGGGGCAGACGCACATGCTCGCGTGACAACTGAGGCCATTAAAGTAAAGAGTGCCAAGTGAGTTTTGGCAGTGGGTAGGAGGCCTTATTATGATGGAAGGCATTAATATGGGAAGGAAAAAAGGGGGTGGAAGAATTGGCTGGTGACAAGGTGATGTGGGGCAGAGGAGCAGGGTCATTTTGTAGCCGTTCCAGCTGTCTACTTCGTTGCGAGGCAATGAGCCCATTTAGGTTAGCAGGGACTTCAGCCCGGCCTTTTTCAGAAGCTTATTGAAGATGATAAAAGTGTCGCCTCACTAACTTAGCATCCAGGATGCTGCTTAACTTCAATCTGAGCTGTTCTTTACTCATTTAGTTTTCTCTGTGGCTTTGCATTTTCAGCACAGTGGTGTTTTGCTTACAGATTCTCCTTTTTTGGTAAGAGTTTCTTCTTAGGGGTATTTCAAATCTCAGCACTTGATTTCCTCTCCATAGTCTTTGAGTGTGGGAAGTGTAAAACAGCATTAAAAGGCTGTGGTAGCCAGCTCCCACTGACTGACCGTTTAGGATGCTCTGGACCTCTAAATTCAGTCTTCTCATGTGCTCTGTTGAACGCAGAGGCAGTACACAGGTGGTGTTTTAAGTGGCAAACAAGGGTGCGTTGCCACGTTGGCAGCACCGATCCAGAGGTCTCCAAGTGTAGGTGATGGTCAGCAATAGCTTTGTGTCCTGGCACTATGGGCTTGGGAGGAGCAGCCGGGCATTTGCACTCTGTAGCTGTGCTGTAGGACACTGGAGTGCACTGAGCAGAGGGGAAGTATGCAGATGGAGTTTTAGGTGGCAAGGCAAGGGTGGATTGCCATGTTGGTGCCACTGTTGTGGCGGTCTCCCTGTGTAGGTGATGCTCAGCAGCAGCATTGTAACCTGGCACTCTGAGCTTGGGAAGAGAGGCTGGACGTTTGCACTCTGAAACCATGTTTCTGCACACACAAGAGCACTCAGCAGAGTGGCAGTACAAAGATTGTGTATTAGGTGGTAAAGCAAGGACTCATTGCCATGTTGGGGGCACCATTCCAGAGGTCTCCCTGTGTAGGTGATGCTCAGCAGCAGCTTCCTGCCCTGGCACTATGGGCTTTGGAAGAGAGGCTGGACGTTTGCACTCTGAAGCCATGCTCCAGGACACCCAAGTGCAGATGGAGATTTAGGTGGCAGAGTGAGGGTGGGTTGTCATGATGGTGGCACCGTAGCAGAGCTCACCGTGTGGAAGTGATTCCCAGCACCAGCTTTCTGACCTGAGGGAGAGGCAGAGCCAGCCCCAGTCGTCTCCTCACTTGCTTGAGCAGAGCTAATATTTCCAAGATTGCCACTGTTAGATGGCTATTATCATCCCCATTTTTCACACGAGTCAATTGAGGCCCAGGGAGAAAACAAGCACGGGGAGCCAAAAAATAGCCACATATCCGGGTGCTGAGTCCTGGGCTTGTGCTCTTTTGACTGGGATGCCTCTTTGAGGTGATGGCTGAAGGTACTTCCTTTCTCCTTGCCCTGTGTCCAGGCCCTAATGGCCTGCAATCCCTGGCACTTGAGGTTTTGTGCCTTCAGGGGAGTCTACGTGTGGTTTGCCCATAGTGTTTTAGCAGAGTTACACCCTCCTCTAGGCCGAAGGCCGCATTTTGGCTTTAACTGTGGGCTCCTTCAACCTTGTGGGACATTTACTTTTGAAGTTACTGCAAATTTTTTCCTCCTGTTAATGGCAATTTCCATTATTGTGCCATTTCTATAGATGTGCAAGGCTAGGTGAGCGCTCAAGGCAGACCGGTGTGCTGGGGTAGCCCAGAGGACACGTTCTCTCTTGTGCTCTAGCACAGGAAGAGCCGTGGGAAACCTGAAGAAATCTGAGATTAGAGCTCGGAGGAAAATTTCCTTCCCAGCAGGAAAATGCTGCTTTTGTCAAGAGACCCTGACGTGTGACACATGGGTGCAGTGCTAAAAACGGGGGAAAAGCGTATGGAAGCAAAAACTCCAGAATGATTCCCCCCCCTTTCCCTCTGCCTATTAACCAGCAAAATGGAAATCTACAGAATTGTGAGCTTATGGGGTGGAAAATAATCAAAAGGTGAAAAAAGTGAAATGATTTTCTGGCTGGGCAGCTGGTTTTTTTGCATTGGTTTCATTTGTGGATGTCACAATTGGGATGAGGGGAATAACGTAGCATCTGGACTGGTATAATGACAGTAAAGCAGGCAGAGATGGACCAATTAGATGGAATTAATTGCAGCACGATAGGCTGGATGTGGAAATAACACCATGTTCAAGAGAGTACGTGAGAGAGTGGTGGGAGTGCCTGATCTGCCAGGTCCATGCAACCCCCAATCAACCCCTTTGCATTAAGTGAGCCTCAAATTACCCCTCACTCACCATACCCTGTGTGTGAACTCATTACAGTCCTCTCGAACTGGAGCAGCTCTGGTTGGGGCAGTGGCAAGGCATGGAGCAAGCCACAGTTAGAGCAGCCTCCTAGTTAGCGATGAGCACTAGGCATGGAGTACTCTTAGGAGGTGCCATGGCTGAACTTTCTGCTTCAGTTGAAGTTTGCACTCAGGGAGCTGGTTTGTGGGTCAGCGGCGAGCGCTGTCCAGTGAGGTTTCCACAGATGGAGTTTTAGGTGTGTAAGTAAGTGAGGATATCCATACTGGTGGTACTATTCCGGAGGGCACTATGTGTACGAAATGCCCAAACCATGGTTTCTGTCCTACCATATTAGGCTTAGGAGCAGTGCCTGGACATTTGCGCTTAGGGAGCTGGTTTGTTGGTCGCTGCAGAGTGCTGTCCAGTGAGGCTTTACACAGATGGAGTTTGAGGTGGGTGAGTGAGGACATCCATGTTGGTGGCACTCTTCTGGAGGGCACCCTGTGTAGAACTTGCCCGGGTATTTGGTTTTGTCCTAACACATTAGGTTTAGGTACAGGGTCTGGACTTTCTCACTTAGGGAGGTGGTTTATGGGGCATCTGAGAGGGCTGCCCTGCGAGGTCATCCACAGATGGAGTTTTAGGTGGGTAAGCAAGGGTGGATTGCCATGTTGGTGGCACTGTTGCGGAGGGCACCGTGTTTAGCTGATGCCCAGCACTAGCTTTCTGTCCCGGCACCTTCAGCTTAGCATCAGGGTTTGGATGTTTGCTCTTTCTCCCCAGCCTGATTTACGCTTTATTGAAGTTTGTTCTCCTTCAACTTTCTTGAATCTCTCATAATAATTCTGTATGAAAGTTTGATGGCATATCTCTAAGACTCACTGCTTCAAGCACGTGCAGTACCACTGCTTGAACGGTGTTTTTGTCGTTAGCAGTCACCACAATATTCCTGGAGTGATTAAAATGCAGTGGGGTATTGTTACCGTTTTGTTTGACTTTTTTGTTTGGGTTTTTTTTTTGGAGTCACTTAGTGGAATAACCGTATGGACACCTCTTTGCAGCAGAAAAGCTACTACCTGCAGTCACTGAAATGTTTGGAGAAAATAGCGATAAAGCCATTAGATTCCACCCCCAATGATCCACATATATGAGAAGGCTGTACTGGACACTGCAAGATACATAACAGCACTTCTCTGGCTTTGTGCTGGGCAAGGATTGATTAGGAAGGAAATGCTTCATAAGAAGGAAATGCTTCATGAAGAAAGCTGCTGTCAGCTTTGGGGAGTTGAGAGTTGGAATTCTATATAATGGATTCTTATGTTTGGTGGTGGTTTTAGTTTTGTGGGGTTTTTTGGTTTTAAGACTTTAGACCAAAGTTTTACTAAAATTTTCTCCTTAAAAAAGAAAAGCATAACAAAAGAAATGGAACCTTGTTCTCAATGATGTTTTCTTGTTTCAGTTTTAGCTAGAATGAAAACTCCCAAATCTGTTTCAAAAAAGGCGTATGTGAGGTGGGTGCTGTAATTAATGGCTTTTATATATTAGTTTTCTCTATCACACCTACTATTCAGAATACAGAAAAATTAGTAGAAGTTTTAGCGGTTCGTAGGCAGATATGTTTATAGGAGTGAGCGCAGCCAGAACTGTTGGTGTTCAGTCTGTATGTTCAGGTCAGTGTAAAATGGTATGTTTGGAGGTGTACATGCTCTATTGCCATTCCTATTACTGAACGCGGTTGGTAACGTTTGCTGTGAGCAACTGATGATGTTACATTGTGTGGCTCTTTTTGTTTGCTGTTTTCAGTAAGGCATACTTACTCTTCTGTTTTCCTGTTTATGCCTCCCTTTTTCATGTTATTCACTCATTTTACAGTTTGAAGGACATCGAAGGACTTGGATGATTTCTGCTTGGACTTGAAAGCGAGAAAAAGCCCAACAAAGCATGGCAAGCCAACAGCAAATACAGAGCAGGCATTTTAATGGGTGGAAAGGTAGCCTTCATTTCTGAGCTCATAAATTTTGGGGAGAGCATGTTAAACATAAGTTCACTTTGTCTCTTGCTTGAGGCTTTTTTGTTTCCTGTGGGAGTAACAGAAGAAAGTATGGTCTGACAAGTATGTATTTTGAAGCATTGCTGTAGATCTGTAGATACAGACTGTGGACTATCTGCTAGCATTTGGCTCTGTGAAAAGAGTACAACTCATGGCTGGTTAGACTGAGCTGCAAATGTGGGATGATCGCTGTGAAGAGAGGACTTTGGAACACTGATTTGCATATCCTATGGCTGTAGTAGCTCATTCTGTGGTCAAAAGACACTGAGGAAAGAAAGAAGGTAACTGTTGTTAAGCTAGATACCTTTGATTCGATGCGTGTTTTGGCCAGAGTATTGCAGAGCCACAGATAGACCTTGAATTTGGAGCTTCTTTAGCCAAGGTCCTCTGTGTGGTCCTGTTAACACTGGCTACAAGATGCTCTAGCAAACCATTACTTGTGGGGCTTCAGTGCTTGGCTGAGCAGAGGATCCCTGTTTTCCCCCAAAGGATGGAAAGTGCCTTGGTTTACTAACATTCAGAGCCTGACTACACCTGTCTGGTGCACTTCTCATTGATAGGAGCAAACTGGACTTTAGTAGAATGAGTGAACAGAGCTCTGGAATTCTTTACACAGCCACTAGGCCAGTGATGAGGTGATAGAATTTTGGTAGATGAGGGATGATAACAGTGATCTCATGGGAACCTGGAAAAGCTCTGACCCCTGATCAAGAAGGATGGGATCCTTTGCAGCTGGTGAGAATGTCAACCCTGAAACATGTATGCCAACTGCAGGCTGTAAAAAGCTAATGGAATGGTTTCTGGAGGGCAAATGGGGGAAGCACAGTGGACCAGAAGCACCATTAAAAGAAAAAATAAGTCACCAAGAGATCTGACATGATCCTTTGATCTTGATAGTTCAAATTTGAGATGTCAGAAGCCTTGTTTGTTGACAAATGTGCACTTTGTGCTGTAGGCTGTGGTCTGATCTTCACTTGGTGGTTTTATAAAACTTTAGCATGAAATGTTCAGCCTTACTTCTGCATGTGCATAGCTTTTGTTACTGGGAATGAAGATTATGCCAGCATTAGTTACTATTCAGGATTGCTGGGCTTGATGGCTGATGTGTACATACATGGGGTTTAAGGTACTTTTTTAAAAAAAAGATGTATTAAAAAAAGTACATCTTTCGGTGACTTGCCCTTTAGTATGACGATAAATGGGCGAGGTGTAATAAAGAACATGGGAAGATATGTTTCTATTCTTTGTGTTTTCCTTTCTTTTTCAAGGACTTTTATTTTTTTCCTGTTAAGACAAAGGTAAATTTCCTAAATGAAATTACAGAATCGCAGAATCACAGAACCAACTGGGTTGGAAAAGACCTTTAAAATCATCAAGTCCAACCATTCCCCAGTGGTGCCAAGGCCACCACTAACCCATGGCACTGAGGGCCTCATCTGATTATCAAAACTTTAAGCTGTTTCTTTTGAACTGCAGCACAGAAGGATCTTAAGGCCAAGAAGAAGTGGATGACTTCTGGAAAGCAGAACAGTTGCTGTCAAGAACTGCAGTATCCAGAGGCTTCAAGTGACGCTGGTGATTCTGTCTTTGTAGAATCTGACTCCCAAAAAGGGAGAGTGAAAGACCTGAAAGAGAGTCAGAAGGGCATAAAACTCGCACCTCCACAGAATCTGAGAGAGCCAATCTCCAGAGGCAGTCCAGACTTGCTTGTTAGAAGGAGAGAAAGAAGCTGTGAAAAAAGTACAGAAAACAAAGTGCCAACTGTGGCATTACAACAAAGTGCAGAGGTAGAATCAGATAGCTTGGATGGTGAATTTGAATCGTTGATAGAACAGATAAGGAAACGAAGTATACCTCAAAAACCTGCGTTAAGCACAAATAAAACTGTCCACCAGGCAAGCACAAGAGGTGAGCAGTTGTTCCTGGCTGACTTGCAAGCTACTGACAGCAATGGTAGTGCCACTCGCCTAATTATTTTCGTTTGTGTGGCATATGCTTTAGAAGTGCAACCCAGCATCTTGCAATTGAATTTGGTGAAATCAGAAATGATTTCTCGAGCATTGTGATGAGTGATTCTACTAGTCTTGTGGTATCAAAGTTTTAAGTTTTTCAGCATTGCTTGTTTCTATAATTCCTGTAACTGCGGGCATTTTAAAAATTGTTCTGAAAACAAAATCTAAGTGGTGGTTTTGAATGACGTTCCCTAGCCAACAGAGAGAAGGCCTACTGAAACCACAGAGCTTGAAGTGGTCTGTGATTTCTGGTGTGAGGGTCAGTCATTTTACCAATCTGTCCGGATGTGGAATGGGGATATAGGTAGCTATCTGATCGGAACTTGATTGTGAAACAAATAATGTGACTTACGGTACATGACAGAAGGTTCAAGTCATTTTTTTGTTCAAATAGTGTTTCTGCATTACTTACAAACTCTTAACGGTTTCTTTTCATGCATCACTATGCCCCGATTATTTTCTTTTCCGACGGCTAGAAAGTCACTGGTTTTCCTCCTAAAATGAATTCTTTTTTTCTAGGAAAGCTCCTCAAATGTTACTTTCCTAATATTGTTTCTTTGCAAGCAGGGATTTTAAATGGAGGACGTAAACCAGCAACCTCCCCACACACAGGTATTTCTCCAATTTAACTTTCTGTGCTGTAGACTGGGCCATGGCCTGAAAAAGGCGGTGGCTTGGTCAGCCAGTGTAAATGACCAAACCACACCTGTACTGGTCCCATTCAGACACCCTGAGAACTTAGTGTGCGCAAACATTTCTGGCTGTATCCTATGAGATCATCACATATAATCTATCTGTTTCTAGCAGCGGAGAGCCATGAGGATATATTTCATAAGGAAGATTTTGAAATATGTTTTCACAAACTGTTCTCTTACATGAGATGAAGTGGCCCTCATTTGGAGTAACAGGCATGCAAGAAAGAGTCTCACACTTGTTTTCCCTGTGTTTCTGTTTCTTGTCTTTCTAGTGGGCTGTTCATTGCAATGATTGTGAGTCTGCTCTTCCCTGTGTTATTGTGGTTCACAGCTGGGGTTCTCTTCTGGATTTTCATCTTTGGTGTGATTGGAATTATAGGTTATGGTAGGTGTAATCCTCCAGCCTCTGAGGCTATTTTTCCTTATTGCTTAATTTTGGGCAGGGAAAGTAAGCGATTACATCAATTAAATGCTATAGGTGGGAGAACTAGTGCCTAGGTTTAGACACAGTTAAGTGAGAAGGGCTTAAATGGCAGCGAAATTTAGTAAGAATCCAGCTGTGCTGGCACTTAGCAGCAGATGTAGTAACCCGAACTACCTACCCACAGTGTGCTTAGTCTTTATTCACTTGTACTGATCTTTCTTTTCTGTATATGTGGTGTTACAGCTGACTAGTCTCTCAGTAATGCGTGTTTGGGTTTTGCTTACCTGACGTGCTGAGGACAAAACACTTCGCTTGTCAAAGATTTAAAAAAACCCAACCTTGTCTTTGCGCTCTTCAGAAACACTCATTTTGTATTGATTGTTTTTTAACAGGCATCTGGCATTGTTACTGGGAGTACAACCATCTGAAAGGAATACCTGGATCTGTCCTCACTGTTTATGATACTGGATTCCAGAGGGACTTCAGAGTGTGCCTGCAGCTGAGGCAAACATGGTTAGCATTTAGTAAGTGCCCTTTAAACGTGGTATCTGTTAATGGATGCTCAGGAGATTCAGTCACTGTCTTGCTACGGTTTCTGCCTTGTTAAATCTCCTCCTCTACATATGTTGCTCGTAGAAGTAAGCAGAATTCTCTTTCTTATACAAAGTACAAAAATCTACGTTTTTTGCAAGGCTACGAGTGTATTTGTAAGGGGACAGAATGCAGTCGCACTAGTGGTGAGAGTGAAAAACGCTTGTGTTACTGGCATGTGTGTCTATATGTGAGGACACCGGGGGGTGTCTGGGGGCACCCACCCGTGTCCTCCCCCCCCCAGTGAAGCTGCCACAGGTGCTGCTGGTGCTGGGTGCCCCCAGCGGGGCCGGGCTCAGCGTCCCGGGGGTGCCGCTGGAGCTGCTGGTGCTGGCCAGGAGTGTCGCCTATGGCTGCTCCAGGGCCTTCCCCTTCAGGTAGGGATGCACCTAAAGGGGGGGTGATGGGGGCAGCACCCATGGGTGCCCCCTATGACTCTCTCCCCGCCCCCCCCCAGTGCTTGGGGTGAAGTGCTCTTCCTCCTCCTGCAGACCATGACCCTTGGCTTCCTCATGCAGCACTTGGAGGGGACACGGGAAGAAGTAAATGGGGTCTGTGGGGCACCCATGGGTGCTCCTTTGCCTTCATTATAACACACCCCCCCCCCCCGCATTGTTTCTGCAGGGGCTCTGCTGGTGGCTGGTTAAGGGATGTTACTGGGCACCCTCCTCTCCCCCCATACCACCCCCGGGCTCATCACCTTCCTCCAAGCAGCCAATCTGCCCATCATCATCCTCAGCAGGGTGAGGGGGGGGACCCACGGTGGAGGGGGTTAAACTCTGGGTCACCATAAGCCCCCCCTGAATCGACCCAGTGGTTTGTTCGCTCCTATTCAACCCAATGGTTCATTCCTACCCCCCCCAAATTGACCCAATGGTTCATTCCTCCCATCCCCAAATCAACCCAACGGTTCATTCCCCACCCCCCCCAAAATCAAACCAATGTTTCATTTCCCCCCCCAAGTGACCCAATGGTTCATTCCCCTCAGTTTGACCCAAAGGTCCCCTCCCAAATCAGCTCAATGGAACCCCCACAAATCAACCCAATGGTTCCCCCCAAAATCAACTCAATGGTTCATTCTGCCCCTCCAAATCAACCCAATGGTTCATTCCTGCCCCCCCAAATCGACCCAATGGTTCATTCCCGACCCCCCCAATCAACCTAATGCTTCATTCCCCCCCCCAATCAACCTAATGCTTCATTCCCCCCCCCCAATCAACCCAATGGTTCATTCTCCTCCCCAACTCAACCCAATGGTTCATTCCCCCCAAATCGACCCAATCATTCATTCCTAACCCCCCACCAAATGGACCCAATGGTTCATTCCACCACCTAAATCACCTCAGTGGTTCCCCCCAGAATCAACCCAATGGTTCTGCCTCCC
Organism: Strigops habroptila; assembly: GCF_004027225.2. Taxonomy (NCBI): domain Eukaryota; kingdom Metazoa; phylum Chordata; class Aves; order Psittaciformes; family Psittacidae; genus Strigops; species Strigops habroptila. The sequence goes on from NC_044281.2 coordinate 6,930,097, forward strand.
CCAATTCAACCCAATGGTTCATTTCCCCCCATTCACCCCAATGGTCCCCATCACCCCCAATTCAACCCCGGGGAGGGGGGTGTCCTTGATGCGAAGCATCCATGTGTGACCTCCCCCTTCTGTCCCCCCCCACCCCCAGCTCCTTTAAGCCACCACCAACTACAGCCAAGGCCACACGGGGCAGCTCTCGGGGGTCACCACCACCCTCCTGTTCGGGGGAGCCGGGTGCAGGTCTTCACTTCCCTTCAGGTGAGACCCCTCCACCTTGGACCCCCCAAATCCCCTTTTCCACCCCCCGCAATGTTCCATCTCCAACAGGAGACGGAGGACCCATTCCTGACCCTGACCTTTGCCACGTCGGCCGCCTGCAATGGGCTCCTATTGGGGCAGCTGCTGTATTATGGGGGGGGGCGGGGGGAGACCCCAAACCTCCCCCTCACCGCAAGGTGGACTGACCCGGATCCCCCCATACCCCCCCCAATGGAACAACCCGTGGGGGGGTTAAAAAGGGGGTTTTTGTGGGGTAAAACATCCCCCCATTAATAAAATGGGTTTTCACTGGTGCTATGAGTCTAATTTGGGGTGTTTGGGGCCATTTCTGGAGGGTTTCGAGCTGATTTTGGGCCAACTTGTGCTGTTTGGGCATAATCGGGAGTAATTCCAGCTGCTTTGGGGCATTTTGGGTGGATTTAGAGCTGCTTTGGGGACTTTTGGGGCATTTTGGGGAATTTCAGGTGGGTTTTGAGCTGCTTCAGGGACTTTGGGGGCATTTTGGGGCATTTTAGGCTATTTGGGTGCTGGTTTAAGACCATTAAAGCCACTTTGGGGGTCATTTGAGCTAATTTGGGGCAATTTGGGTAGGTTTTGGGGCGTTTCTGGCTGGTTCAGGGTGTTTTGGGACACTTCCAGCTGCTTTAGGGCATTTTGGGGGCAGTTGGGGTGGGTTTTGGGGCATTTCTGTCTGTTTTGGGGGCCTTTTGGGCACTTTGGTGTCAATTTGGGTGATTTTTGCTCTTTGGGGACAATTCAAGCTGGTTTTGGCTGAGTTTTGGGTCATTTGGGAGGGTTTGGGGGCATTTGGGGGTTCTTGGGGTGGGTATGGTGCATTTCTGGGTGGTTTTAGGGCCGTTTGGGGCATTTTGGGGCAGATGTGGGTCAATTTGCGCTGGGTTGTGGCATCTTTCAGCAACTCCAGCTGGGTTTTGGCTGATTGTGGGGTAATCTGGGCTGGTTTAGGGCATTTGAGGTGGGTTTTGGAGCAATTTGAGCTGGATTTGGGTAATCTGGGCTGGATTTGGGGCATATCAGTCGGGGTTTGGGGCAACTTGAACTGGATTTGGGTAATTTGGGCTCGTTTGGGGCATTTCAGGTGGGTTTTGGGGCAACTTGAGCTGGATTTGGGTTATTTTGGGTGGGTTCGGGACCAATTTGGGCACGTTTCTATAGGACGCTTTCTACAGGACGGAGCCGGACGCGGTCGAATCAACGCGGGGGGTTTCAATCCGCGCGCGGCGCCGCGGGCTTCAATCAGCTCCGACGCTGCTTAACTCCGCCCGACCCGCGCCGCTGGGTCCTAAAGCCCGACCGTGGGACATAGAATCCCGCAAAGGGTTGGGCTGGCAGGATCCTTCTTCCCGATGTAGAATCGTGGAATGGTTTGGCTTGGAAAGGGCCTTAAGATCATCTAGTTCCAACCCCTGCCATGGGCAGGGACACCTCGCACTAAACCATGTCACCCAAGACTTCGTCCAGCCTGGCCTTGAACACTGCCAGGGATGGAGCATTCACGACTTCCTTGGGCAACCCATTGCAGCGCCTCAACACCCTCACAGTGAAGAACTTCTTCCTTATATCCAACCTAAACTTTCCCTGTTTCAGTTTGAACCCATCACCCCTTGTCCTGTCACTACAGTCCCCAGTGAAGGCCCCTCTCCAGCGTCTCTGTAGCCCCCTTCAGACACTGGAAGCTGCTCTGAGGTCTCCACGCAGCTTCTCTTCTCCACCCCCAGTGTTCTCAGCCTGTCTCCATACGGGAGGTGCTCCAGCCCCTGCTCATCCTCGCGGCCTCCTCTGGACTTGCTCCAACAGCTCCATGTCCTTCTTATGTTGAGGACACCAGAACGGCACACAATATTCTGCAGGTTGGGTACTCCAAGGTTTACAGCCTATCCAATGCATATAATCTCCATGCCAACTGTCCAGCTTTTACATCTCCCCTCACTCAGTTTCATACACCCCCTCCACTTCTTTACCTTTCTCCTTTTAGGGTTCGATTTCATAGCTCTCTGGCAGACATGTGGCACCCAACTTACTGCTTAACTCCAGAACCACTTTGCACCCACTTAGTTTCATAGGTTGTACAACAAGAGCATTCTTGTTAACCAGAGAGTGTGTCTGTCACCCAAAGATGACATTGTCTTGAACTAGAGTGTGTCTGTTTAAGTCATGGTATCTCAAACCCTCTGTTTCATTCCCCGAGTAACTTAACCCCAGCCCCAATATTACAAAGCCTTAATATTGTAAAGCCTTTATATTACAAAACCTGAATATTATAAAGCCTCATCCCCAATATACAACTACAGTACTGCATGTATCGCACTAGGCATCAGCTACACACAGCAAGGTCCGCAGAGGTACCGCCAACATGGCGATCTATCCATGCTTTCCTACCTATAACTCCATCTCTGTGTTGTTTCTCTGAGAGCCGCTCTTGAGCATCATGGAACATGGATGTAATCCTGGAGCAAATCCTGATGTTTTGGCTTTATTGAAGAATCCTTTTCTCTCTTTGACCTTTTCTGTGCTACAGACATCACCCAGCACAGGCAACAGACCTCATCCTGCCTCTTTTAACTCAGGTGGTGGTTTGCCCCACCCCTGCCCCAGGGCATTGAGGGAGGGGCTGTGGGTGGCGCCTGGGGTATATAAGGCTCAGTGTTTCAGCTGGGGGCTCATTCAGCTTTTGGGCTTCAGAAGGGTTAGTGCTGTGGTTGTTGGTTGTTTAATGTGATGGAATCAGCTGAGTGAAGAGCTCTGGATCTTGTAAAGCTTTACCAATGTATGTATTAATAGCTATCTCTATAAGGTTTTGTAAGGTTTTATATTTATAGGAGGTGTTTAGTTCTTCTAAGGTTGTTTATTGTTATGTTTTATTGTTTCTGTTATTAGGCACTGAATGATGTCTTTGCTTAAGATAGAGCTCCAAGGATGCTTTTCACTGCTTTTTTTCTGTATTGGATTATTAAATGAAATATTTACTACTATGGAGAACCAAAGTAGAGCAGTGATAAGAAGGTAGAACTGGAAGTCATTGTTCAGGTGTTATTAGTTGGGTGTTATTTGTCATTACGTACACATGGGGATCTCATGATCAGTTCCACCAACATGCCAATCCATCCATGCTTTGCCATCTAAAACTCTCTCTCTGTACTTCTCTTATGTAAAACACAGTTGGGTGTTCCAGAGCAGAGCTCTCACAGCGTCAACATCCAGCCCTTGCTCCTAATCCTAAGGTGCCAGTACAGGAAGCCACTGTTGGCTAGCAGTTACACCTGACCACCTCCAGAATGGTGCCATCAACAAGGCAGTTGACCCTAGCTTAAAGCACTACAGTTCCCTAAAGGCTCTTATGTATACTGCACTTACATTGAGTGCTCTCAAGTGTCCTGAAGCACACCGCACAGAGTCCAACTATCCACCCCCTGCTCCCACAGCCAAGGAGCCAGAACAGAAACCTGGTGCTGGGCACCACCTACACAGGATGAGCTCCACAGTGGTGCCACCAACATGGCAATCAGGCCTTGCTTACCCACCTAGAACTCCATCTGTATACTGCCTCTGCTGGGTGCAAACATCCAGCCTCTGCTCACATGCCCGAGGGGCCAGGACAGAAAGCTTGGGCTGTGCATCACCTACACATGGAGACATCCAGCATGGTGCCACCAATATGGCAATGAAGCCTGTGTAGGTGATGCCCAGCACCAAGTTTGAGTCAGTTACACAGGCGTCAGCCATTCTATGCTGCAGTGAACATTCTATGCTAGTGACATCAGTCCTCCACAGACAGTAATAAAAGGGTACAAAGGAAAATAGGGGGAAACAATAAGGTCTAAAGCCATTTTTCAGGGTTCCAGCATGTTTTTGGCACTCCCTGAAGTGCTTTGGCAATGCTGGATTGGATTAACAAATAGGTTTAGAGCGCTCCAGTAATGCTTTTGCTGGTCTAATGTCGTCCATTCTCGTTTGGTTGTCCTCAGCCTTGATGCTGCTCTTGTCTGCATGTGATCATCCAGAGCAAGACTAGAGGGAAGACTGCTGGAATCCCTTCCATCCTCTTCCTACGTACCAGAAACTTGATCATCTGAGAGTAAGTAATATTTATATGCTTCTATCGATCATGCATAACCTGTGCAACTGCTTTATTTCCAAGTTATCATCATGTATTACCCAGAAGCAACTGAGACATTTTGATTTAGCTTTGTATATACATAATGATGAGAAATCTGAAGCGTGTTGATATCAGACTCAAATAGATCTGGAAAAGATGTTGTTCCTTATGCTCCCACTGAAGTGCATTTAGAAGAGATCCCAAGCAAAGATGGCTCTGTCTGAATCACAAGTAGTATTCATTTGGGACCATTTTATTCCCTGGAAAGGCTTCTGAAGACACATATCAGCGTATTGGGAATCTGATGAGAGATGTAAAGGCCTTTGCTGATGTTTATTGGGACTTGAATGCTTGCGGTGGAAGGAAAACAAGAAAGAAGTAGTCACGAAGTGGCCGCTGCAGGTCGTAAGGGTTGCATTGGTAAGACACGTGTTGTCCTGGTCATTGGAGGCTGAGTTGGGAGAAGGTAAATGGATGGGGCGATTACTCATGAGCGAGAAAAGCGCTGATAATGTTTCCTGTTCCAGATGGTGCAAACAAGCTGAGGAATGGGTTTTGGATGGCAGATCCTTGTATTGCTTTCGGTTTGATGCTGTATTGTTTGAGGCTTCTTCTGCTATAGGTCTATCACTTTGTGTAATGCTGTTTGCAGAGAACACATGGTATAATGAAACATGAAGGATTATGCTCTTTCTGAACTGTTTAAATGACTTAACATTGGATAGTACTGAGCACGTCAGGATTGGAGACACACCATGAAGGAGAAATAGAATGGAATAGGAAGGAATAGACCTCTCTGGAGCTGAACTTTCTGCTTCGTTTGAAGTTTGCATTTAGGGAGCTGGTTTGTGGGTCAGCGGAGAGTGCTGTCCAGTGGTGCTTTCCACAGATGCAGTTTGAGGTAAGTTAGTGAGGATATCCATGTGGGTGGCACTGCTCCGGAGGCCACCCACTGTAGAACGTGCCCAGCTATTTCTTTTTGTCCTAACACATGATGTTTAGCATTAGCGTCTGGACATTCGCACTTTAGGAGCTGGTTCATGGGGCGTCTGAGAGCGCTGCCCTGCGCGGTCCTGAACAGATGGAGCTTTACGTGGCTAAGAAAGGGTGGATTACCGTGTTGGTGGCACTGTTGTGGAGGGCACCATGCGTAGGTGATGCCCAGCACCAGCTTGCTCTCCTGGCACCTTAGGCTTAGCAACAAGGTCTAGACTTTCACACTTACGGATCTGGTGTATTGGTCTCCTGAGATAATTGTTGAGTAAGGTTTAACACAGATGGATTTTTGGGTGTGTAATTAAGTGAGGATATCCATGTTGCTGGCGGAGAGCACTGTGTGTAGGGCGTGCCCAGCTCCTGATTTCTGTCCTAACACATGTTTAGGCACAAGGTCTGGACATTCGCAGTTTGGGAGCTGGTGTCTTGGTCAGAGGAGAGTGCTGTCCAGTGGTGCTTTACCCAGATGGAGATTTAGGTGGGTACATAAGTGATAACATCCATGTCGGTGGCACTGTTCCGGAGGGCACCCACTGTAGAAGGCACCCAGCTATTTGTTTTTGTCCTAACACATTAGGTTTAGGCCCAGTGTCTGGACATTCTCAGTTACGGAGCTGGTTCATGGGGCGTCCGAGAGCGCTGCCCTGAGCGGTCCTGCACAGATGGAGTTTTACGTGGCTATGCAAGGGTGGATTGCCATGGTGGTGGCACTGTTCCAGAGGGCACCCTGTGTAGAACGTGCCCACCTCCTGATTGCTGTCCAAACAGATGAGGTTTAGGAGGAGGGTCTGGATGTTCACGCTTAGGGAGCTTGTGTCGCGGTCAGCGGGGAGTGCTGTCCAGTGGTGGTTTAAACAGATAGAGTTTTATGTGACTGCGGAAGGGTGGATTGCCATGTTGGTGGCACTGTTGCGGATTGCACCCCGCATAGAACGTGCCCAGCTCTTTGTTTTTGTTCTAACACGTTAGGTTTAGGAGCAGGATCTGGACATTTGCACTTAGCGAGCCGGTTTATGGGGCATCTGAGAGCGCTGCCTTGCAAGGTTGAAGACAGGTGGAGTTTTAAGTGGCAAAGCAAGGGTGGATTGCAATGTTGGTGGTACTGTTGTGCAGGGCACCATGTGTAGGTGATGCCCAGCACCAGCTTTCTGTGCCGGCACCTTAGGCTTAGCATCAGGATCTGAATGTTCGTACTTAGCGATCTGGTGTCTTGGTCCTTGGAGAGTGCTGTCCAGTGAGGCTTTACACAGGCGGAGTTTGAGGTGGGTAAATGAGTGAGGATATCCATGTTGGTCGTACCGTTTCGGAGGGCAGCATGTGTAGGACATGCCCAGCTCCTGTTTTCTGTCCTAACACATTATGCTTAGCATCAGGGTCTGGATGTTTGCACTTTGGGAGCTGGTTTGTGAGTCAGCGGACAGTGCTGTCCAGTGAGTTTTTAGACAGATGGAGTATTAGGTGTGTAAGTTAGTGAGGATATCCATGTGGGTGGCACTGTTCTGGAGGGCACCCTGTGTAGAACGTGCCCAGCTCTTTGTTTTTGTCCTAACACATTAGGTTTGTTTACAGGGTCTGGACATTCTCACTTAGGGACCTGGTTTATGGGGCGTCTGAGAGTGCTGCCCTGTGCGGTTGTGCACAGATGGAGTTTTACGTGGCTAAGCAAGGGTGGACTGCCATGGTGGTGGCACTGTTGCGGAGGGCACCATGTGTAGGTGGTGCCCAGCACCAGCTTTCTGTCCTGCCGCCTTAGGCTTAGCATCAGGGTTTTAACGCTCGCACTGTGGGAGCTGGTGTCTCGATCACCTGAGAGTGCTGTCCAGTGGAGCTTTACACACGTGGAGTTTTAGGTTGGTACATTGCTGAAGATACCCATGCTAGTGGCACTGTTCCAGAGGTCACCCTGTGTGGAACGTGCCCAGCTCTTTGTTTTTGTCCTAACACATTAAGTTTAGGAGCAGGGTCTGGACATTCACACTTAGGGATCTGGTGTATGAGGTGTCTCAGAACCCTGCTCTGCGCGGTCGTGCACACATGGAGTTTTAAGTGGCTAAGCAAGGGTGGATTGCCATGTTGGTGGCACTGTTGCAGAGGGTACCATGTGTAGGACATGCCCAACTCCTTGTTTCTGGCCTGGCACCTTAGGCTTAGCATCAGGATCTGGGCATTCGTACTTAGGGAGCTGGTTTACAGGTCAGTGGAGAGTGCTGTCCAGTGAGGCTTTACAAAGATGAAGTTTCAGGTGGATAAAGAAGTGAGAATACCCATGTTGGTGGCACTGTTCTGGGGGGCTCCCTGTGTAGAACGTGCCCAGCTCTTTGTTTTTGTCCTAACACATTAGGCTTAGCATCAGGGTCTGGGTGTTCGAACTTTGGGATTTGGTTTGTGAGTCACCGGAGAGTGCTGTCTTTTGAGGCTTTACACAGATGGAGTTTTAGGTGGATGCATAGGTGAGGATATCTATGTTGGTGGCACTGTTCGGGAGGGCACCATGCGTAGGACATGCCCAGCTCCTCATTTCTGTCCTAGGACATTAGGCTTAGGAGCAGGGTCTGGGCATTCACACTTAGGGACCTGGTTTATGGGGCATCTGAGAGCGCTGCCCTGTGCGGTTGTACACACATGGAGTTTTATATGGCTAAGCAAGGGTGGATTGAGATGCTGGTGACACTATTGAGGAGGGCACCATGTGTAGGACATGCCCAACCCCTGGTTTCTCTCCTAACACATTAGGCTTAGCATCAGGGTATGGACTTTCATACTCAGAGGGTTGGTTTGTGGTTCCATGGATTGTGCTGGGGAACGCTTGGACTTGCTGATCTAAAGGTCTTTTCCAACCTGGTTGATCCTATCATCCTCTGACTGTACTGTAGTTATTACACTGTTCTTATCTCAACATGTGAGTATTATACTTTTATTATTCTCCGCCCCATCCCTGGGGCAGAGTTTCTGTGGTTCAGGGAAGACACCAGGTGAGAGCCAAGGTGCTCAAGGGCCTTGTGTGGAGGAAGAGTGGGTTCAATACATTGTGCTGGGTCTCACTGTGTTGTTTCTCTCAGAGACAATAGCAGTGGCTGGTGGGGTTGATGTGGGCCACGTAGGTCATGCGGGGAGATGGGTTAGGGGATGGAGAGCATGTCAGGGCTTGTCTTGGTGGGATGTGAGGAGTCTGGAGGGGGAATGTGTGGGACTTGGCTGGTGGGAAGGGCAGGGGGCACAGCATGTTGCACTGTAAGCGTCATCATGTGTTTTTGAACCCTGCAGGTTAGCCAATGGGCTGGCAGGTGTGCGGATCGAGAGCAGGGGCCGCCTGTCCACGCTGACCTTCTTCAACCTCTCAGAGGAGGACTATGGCAACTAGACGTGTGTGTGTGGCCACAAACAAGCTGTCAACACCAATGCCAGCATCATCCTGTATGGTAGGTGCCCTGGTTTTTTTTTACAGCAAGGTGTGGTGAGGAGGAAGTGGAGGAAGAAGAAGAAGATGATGAGGAGGAGGATGAAGACAAGGAGGAGGAGGAGGAGGATGGCTGGCCAGCGATGGAAGGGAGTGGGTTTATTTTAGCAATGCCAGCCCATCGAGGTGCCGAATGGCACGAGCTCTGAGCGGCGAGGATACACCAGAGGATGATAAGGAGATCTGCATTGGCCCATGCGGGAGGGCACTGCTTGGTGGTGGTCGGTGGTGGTCACGGTGGGTGTTTAAGGATGAGCAGCAGAGGGTGAAGAGACAGGACATCGTTGGAAGGCAGGCCTGAGGAGAGGGCCCCAGCAGTTAAGGGCACACTTTGGGGACACAGTGTAGGGTATTAGTAGGTTGTCCTATTGGCAGGGATACAGGCAAGTGTTAAGGGGTGCAGGCAGCGGCAGGTGAGGAAGTGCAGGAGTCAAGTGGTGTAGGTGTCAAGTTGGGTATTATAGGTGCCAGGCTGGGTAGTGTGGGTGGCACTGGAGGTAGTGCAGGTGGCAACTTGGCTAGCGTAGGTATCAGGCTGGGAAGCATAGGTGTTAGGTTGTATAACAAAGGTGTTAGTTTGGGTGTTATAGGTGTTAGGTCGGATAGCGTAGGTAGCACTTTGAGAACCATAGGTGTTAGTTTGGGAAGTGTAGGTGGCTCTTTCAGTACTATAGGTGTTAGGTTGGATACTGTAGGTGGTGCATTGAGTATTATAGGTGTCAGGCTGGGTAGTGCAGGTGGCACTTGAGGTGGCATTAGATTGGAAATCATAGGAATTAGGTAGTGGTGGCGTTACTTTGCTTATCATAGGTGATAGGCTGGATAGTATTGGTGGCACTTTGGGCATTATAGGTGCTAGGCTGGATGCTTTAGGTGTCAGTTTGTGAGCCATAGGTGTTAGGTTGATTATCATAAGTGGCACTTTGGGTAGTGTAGATGTTAGGTTGGGTACCACAGGTAGCACTTTGGGAACTACAGTTGTGTTAGGTTGGGTATCATAGTTGGTATATTGGGTATCACAAATGTCAGGCTGGGTAGTGTAGGTGACAATTTAGGTGGTGGTAGGTTGGTTAGTGTCAGTGTTACTTTGGTTGTCATAGGTATTAGGTTTGGTATTGTAGGTGTCACTTTGGGTATTACAGGTATTAGGTTGGATACCGTAGGTGGCACTTTGGGAACAATAGGTGTTAGGTTGGATACTGTAGGTGGTACATCAGGTATCGTAGGTGTTAGGCTGGGTAGTGTAGGTGGCACTTCAGGTATTGTAGGAGTCAGGCTGGATAGAGTATGTGCCACCTCAGGTAGTGTAGGTGGCACTTTAGATTGCCTTAGGTTGGATACCATAGGTGTTTGGTTGGGTGGTGTTGGTGTTACTTTGGGTATCATAAGTGTTATGTTGGATACTGTAGGTGGCACTTTGCGTACTATAGGTGTTAGGCTGGGTATCGTAAGTGGCACTTAGGGTAGTGTAGGTGGCAATTGAGGTAGCACAGGTGTTAGGTTAGGGAGCACATGGCACTTTGGGTGTGCTCATGCAGCTGACGCAGGGCCAGCACAGCTTTATTAGACTGGTTCCATCAGAGGTGCTTGGAAGTGGAACAACTCGTGCTCAGCACTAAGGGCGTGCTGACATGGGAGATGGCATCGTCCAGACGTGTGGACTGCCAGGTGCATGGCGATGTTTTGGGGCCTGGTGTCAGGGGGTCCTTAGGAAGCAGGTGAGGAGAAGGAGGAGCAGGACAAGGAAGATGGAGGAGGTGGCCATTGAGGTCTGTGTGTGGCAAGGAGGTTTGTTGCATCTCATAGGATGAAGGCTGTTATTTGGGAAGGATCTGGGTAGTTGCGTGCATGCGGGTGCCAGCTGGGAAGAGCCAGGGAAGCAAAGGCCTGGAGGAGAGAGCAGGCACAGGTCTGCCCATGCTCCACGTGCCCGTGGAGAGGCAGGAGGAGATGATGAGGGATAGATTCAAGGATGGAGCACGGCCATGGTGTAGGGCTAGGCATGCCACAAGGCCAAGGTTGTGTGGTGAGGAAGCTTGGTAGATAGATGCAGAGAGAGCAGAGGGTTTTTTCCCCAGGCAGCTTGGCCCACATGGACAGAAATGGATGGACAGCCAGAGAAGGAGGTAGCAGAGCCAGAACATCAGGAAGTATGAGGAGATCCAGTGAAGACCAAGGTAGATGAAAAGCGACATCCTAGCAGGGGTCGCTATGAGCTGAGGTGCAGGCACTGATGAGTTGTTGTCTAGGGAGTTAAGAGGAATATTTGGATAGGTAGGGCTTTTCCTTCTAGGACATTTCAGGTATCACCTGCGAGCAGCTCTCAGTCCGCAGCAAAGATCCACATCTTCGGTGGTGGCAACGGCGGAGGAGACTGCGCAACCATCAGGAGCGGAGGAAGCAGATTGGCCCGGCGGTGGTGGGAGCTCTTCATTGCAGGCGACAGGTCGGGCACCCCGGGGGTGGTCGGCGACGAGAGCTGCGATTCCAGAAGGGACACGACGTTCGGGATGGAGTCCAGGCAGGTATAAGAACCCCCTCCCTCCCTCTAGCCCCTCCCTCCAGAGCGGAGAGACCGGGTTGGGGGGATGGAAGGGGATGGGGGAGGGCTTAAGGGGGGCAGGGAGGGGCTTTGGGGAGGGGCGGGGTTAGCTAACCCCTCCCCTCCTCTCAGCCCCTCCCTGCCCCCCCTAAGCCCTCTGGTGGGAGGGGGGAGAGAGGGATTGGGGGGAAGAGGGGTGGGAAAGGGGAGGGGGGGAGGGGAGGGAGGGAGGGGAGGGGAGGGGAGGGGAGGGGAGGGGAGGGAGGGGAGGGGAGGGGAGGGGAGGGAGGGGGGGAGGGGAGGGGGGGGAGGGGAGGGGAGGGGAGGGAGGGGGGGGAGGGGAGGGGAGGGGAGGGAGGGGGGGAGGGGAGGGGAGGGAGGGGGGGGAGGGGAGGGGAGGGGAGGGAGGGGGGGGAGGGGAGGGGAGGGAGGGGGGGAGGGGAGGGGAGGGGAGGGGAGGGGAGGGAGGGGGGGGGAGGGGAGGGGAGGGGAGGGCGGGGGCGGAGGGGAGGGGAGGGGAGGGGAAAGGCCAGCGCATGGATCCCTCCTTGGTGCTGTACTGAGGCAACAGCTTTGAGTAGTGAATATACCAGCATTTGCTTCCCTCCCCTCCCTCCCTCCCCTCCTTCCCTCCCCTCCCTTCCCTCCCCTCCCTTCCCTCCCTCCCTCCCCCCCTCCCTCTCCTCCCCCCCCTCCCCTTTCCCACCCCTCCCCTTTCCCACCCCCCTTCCCCCCCAATCCCTCTCTCCCCCCTCCCACCAGAGGGCTTAGGGGGGCAGGGAGGGGCTGAGAGGAGGGGAGGGGTTAGCTAACCCCGCCCCTCCCCTAAGCCCCTCCCTGCCCCCCTTAAGCCCTCCCCCATCCCCTTCCATCCCCCCAACCCGGTCTCTCCGCTCTGGAGGGAGGGGCTAGAGGGAGGGAGGGGGTTCTTATACCTGCCTGGACTCCATCCCGAACGTCGTGTCCCTTCTGGAATCGCAGCTCTCGTCGCCGACCACCCCCGGGGTGCCCGACCTGTCGCCTGCAAAGAAGAGCTCCCACCACCGCCGGGCCAATCTGCTTCCTCCGCTCCTGATGGTTGCGCAGTCTCCTCCGCCGTTGCCACCACCGAAGATGTGGATCTTTGCTGCGGACTGAGAGCTGCTCGCAGGTGATACCTGAAATGTCCTAGAAGGAAAAGCCCTACCTATCCAAATATTCCTCTTAACTCCCTAGACAACAACTCATCAGTGCCTGCACCTCAGCTCATAGCGACCCCTGCTAGGATGTCGCTTTTCATCTACCTTGGTCTTCACTGGATCTCCTCATACTTCCTGATGTTCTGGCTCTGCTACCTCCTTCTCTGGCTGTCCATCCATTTCTGTCCATGTGGGCCAAGCTGCCTGGGGAAAAAACCCTCTACTCTCTCTGCATCTATCTACCAAGCTTCCTCACCACACAACCTTGGCCTTGTGGCATGCCTAGCCCTACACCTTGGCCGTGCTCCATCCTTGAATCTATCCCTCATCATCTCCTCCTGCCTCTCCACGGGCACGTGGAGCATGGGCAGACCTGTGCCTGCTCTCTCCTCCAGGCCTTTGCTTCCCTGGCTCTTCCCAGCTGGCACCCGCATGCACGCAACTACCCAGATCCTTCCCAAATAACAGCCTTCATCCTATGAGATGCAACAAACCTCCTTGCCACACACAGACCTCAATGGCTACCTCCTCCATCTTCCTTGTCCTGCTCCTCCTTCTCCTCACCTGCTTCCTAAGGACCCCCTGACACCAGGCCCCAAAACATCGCCATGCACCTGGCAGTCCACACGTCTGGACGATGCCATCTCCCATGTCAGCACGCCCTTAGTGCTGAGCACGAGTTGTTCCACTTCCAAGCACCTCTGATGGAACCAGTCTAATAAAGCTGTGCTGGCCCTGCGTCAGCTGCATGAGCACACCCAAAGTGCCATGTGCTCCCTAACCTAACACCTGTGCTACCTCAATTGCCACCTACACTACCCTAAGTGCCACTTACGATACCCAGCCTAACACCTATAGTACGCAAAGTGCCACCTACAGTATCCAACATAACACTTATGATACCCAAAGTAACACCAACACCACCCAACCAAACACCTATGGTATCCAACCTAAGGCAATCTAAAGTGCCACCTACACTACCTGAGGTGGCACATACTCTACCCAGCCTGACTCCTACAATACCTGAAGTGCCACCTACACTACCCAGCCTAACACCTACGATACCTGATGTACCACCTACAGTATCCAACCTAACACCTATTGTTCCCAAAGTGCCACCTATGGTACCCAAGACTTTTGTTATACACCCTAACAACTATGCATCCCAACCTGGTACCTAGGCCAGCCAAATTGCCACCTGCACCACACAGCCTGATACCTATACTACCCTAAATGCCACCTGTGCTACCCAACCTAAGACCTATGATATCCAACGTAACGCCACCCCAAGTGCCACCTACGCTACCCAGCCTGACACCTACAATACCCAATGTACCACCTACACTACCCAGCCTGACACCTATTGTTCCCAAAGTGCCACCTACGGTATCCAACCTAATACCTGTCATACCCAAAGTGACACCTACAATACCCAACCTAATACCTAATACCTATGACAACCAAAGTAACACTGACACTAACCAACCTAACACCTATGATATCCAACCTAACACCACCTAAATTGTCACCTACACTACCCAGCCTGACATTTATGATACGCAATATACCAAGATGATACCCAACCTAACAACTATAGTACCCAAAGTGCCACCTGTAGTGCCCAACCTAACACGTAGACTACCCAAAGTGCCACTTCTGATAACCAGCCTAACACCTATGGTTCACAAACTGCCACCTAAAGCATCCAGCCTAACACCTATAATACCCAAAGTGCCACTGATACTATCCAGCCTATCACCTATGATAAGCAAAGTAACACCAACACTACCTAACCTATTACCTATGATTTCCAATCTACTGCCACCTCAAATGCCACCTGCACTACCCAGCCTGACACCTATAATACTCAATGCACCACCTACAGTATCCAGCCTAACACCTATAGTACTGAAAGAGCCACCTACACTTCCCAAACTAACACCGATGGTTCCCAAAGTGCTACCTACGCTACCCGACCTAACACCTATAACACCCAAAGTGACACCAACACTACCCAACCAAACACCTTTGTTATACAACCTAACACCTACACTACCCAGCCTCATACCTACGCTAGACAAATTGCCACCCACACTACCTCCAGTGCTACCTACACTACCCAGCCTGACACCTACGATACCCAACTTGACACCTACACCACTTGACTCCTGCACTTCCCCACGTGCCGCTGCCTGCACCCAATAACACTTCCCTGTATCCCTGCCAATAGGACAACCTGCAAATACCCTACACTGTGCCCCCAAAGTGTGCCCTTACCTGCTGGGGCCCTCTCCTCGGGCCTGCCTTCCAACGATGTCCTGTCTCTTCACCCTCTGCTGCTCATCCTTAAACACCCATCATGACCACCACCAAGCAGTGCCCTCCCACATGGGCCAATGCAGATCTCCTCATCATCCTCTGGTGTATCCTTGCCGCTCAGAGCTCGTGCCATTCGGCACCTCGATGGGCTGGCATTGCTAAAATAAACCCACTCCCTTCCACCGCTGGCTAGCCATCCTCCTCCTCCTCCTCCTCCTTGTCTTCATCCTCCTCCTCATCATCTTCTTCCTCCACTTCCTCCTCACGACACCTTGCTGTAAAAAAAACCAGGGCACCTACCATACAGAATGATGCTGGCATTGGTGTTGACAGCTTGTTAGTGGCCACACACACACGTCTAGTTGCCATAGTCCTCCTCTGAGAGGTTGAAGAAGGTCAGCGTGGACAGGTGGCCTCTGCTCTCGATCCGCACACCTGCCAGCCCATTGGCTAACCTGCAGGGTTCAAAAACACATGATGACGCTTACAGTGCAACATGCTGTGCCCCCTGCCCTTCCCACCAGCCAAGTCCCACACATTCCCCCTCCAGACTCCTCACATCCCACCAAGACAAGTCCTGACACGCTCTCCATCCCCTAACTCATCTCTCCGCATGACCTACGTGGCCCACATCAACCCCACCAGCCACTGCTATTGTCTCTGAGAGAAACAACACAGTGAGACCCAGCACAATGTATTGAACTCACTCTTCCTCCACACAAGGCCCTTGAGCACCTTGGCTCTCACCTGGTGTCTTCCCTGAACCACAGAAACTCTGCCCCAGGGATGGGGCGGAGAATAATAAAAGTATAATACTCACATGTTGAGATAAGAACAGTGTAATAACTACAGTACAGTCAGAGGATCATAGGATCAACCAGGTTGGAAAAGACCTTTAACATCATCAAGTCCAACCATTCCCCTGCACTCTCCGCTGACCCACAAACCAGCTCACTAAGGACGAATGTCCAGACCCGGCTCCAAAGCCTACTGTGTTAGCACAGAGATCAGGAGCTGGGCATGTCCTACACATGGTGCCCTCCGCAACAGTGCCACCAACATGGATATCCTCACTTTCTTACACACCTAAAACTCCATCTATGTAAAGCCTCGCTGGACAGCACTCTCTGCTGACCCACAAACCAGCTCCCACAGTGCAAACGTCCAGACCCTGATGCTAAACCTAAGGTGCCAGGACAGAAAGCTGGTGCTGGGCATCACCTACACAGGGTGCCCTCCGTAACAGTGCCACCAATGTGGCAATCCACCCTTGCTTAGCCACATAAAACTCCTTCTGTGCAGGACCTCGCAGGACAGCACTCTCAGACGCCCCATAAACCATTCCCTAAGAGCGAATGTCCAGACCCCGCTCCTAAACCTGATGTGTTAGGACAAAAACAAAGAGCTGGGCATGTTCTGCAAAGGGTGCCCTCTGGAACCCTGCCAGCAACATGGATATTCTCACTTACTTAGCCATGGAGATACCAGCTCCCTAACTGCGAACGTCCAGTCCCTGTACCTAAACCTCATGTGTTAGGATAAAAACAAATTAGTTGGGCACATTCTACACAGGGTGCCCCCTGTAACAGTGCCACCAACATGGCAATCCAGCCTTGCTTAGCCACCTAGAGCTCCAGCTGTGTACAACCGCACAGGGCAGCGCTCTCAGACGCCCCATAAACCAGCTGCCTAAGTGAGAATGTCCAGAACCTCCTCCTAAACCTAATGTGTTACGACAGAAACAAGTAGCTGGGCACATTCGACACAGGAGGCCCTCCGGAATAGTACCACCAACATGGATATCCTCACTTACTTACACACCTAAAACTCTATCTGTGTAAAGCCTCACTTGAGAGCATGCTTGGTGACCGCCACACTAGCTCCATAAGTGCAAATGTCCAGATCCTGGACGTAAACCTAACGTGTTAGGACAAAAATAAATAGCTAGGCATGTTCTACACATGTTGCCCTCCAGAACAGTGCCGCTAACATGGCAATCCACCCTTGATTAGCCACATAAAACTCCATCTGTGCAAAGCCTTACTGCACAGCACTCTCCACTGATCCAGAAACCAACCCCCTAAGTGTTAATGTCCAAGTCCTGATGCTAAGCCTAAGGTGCCAGCACAGAAAGCTGGTCCTGGGCCTGTTCTACACAGGGTGCCCTCCACAACAGTACCACCGACATGGCAATCCACCCTTGCTTAGCCACGTAAAGCTCCATCTGTGTAAGACCACACAGGGCAGCACTCTCAGACGCCCCATAAACCAGGTTCCTAAGTGCAAATGTCCAGACGCTGTACCTAAACCTAATGTGTTAGGACAAAACCAAAGAGCTGGGCACGTTCTACAGTGGGTGCCCTCCAGAGCAGTGCCACCCACATGGATATCGTCAATAACTTACACACCTAAAACTCCATTTGTGTAAAGCCTCAATGGACAGCTCTCTCTTCTGACTGAGACACCAGCTCCCAAAGTGCAAATGTCCAGACCCTGATGCTAAACCTAAGGTGCCAGGAGAGAAAGCTGGTGCTGGGCACCACCTACACAGGGTGCCCTCTGCAACAGTGCCACCAACATGGCAATCCACCCTTGCTTAGCCACTTAAAACTCCATCCGTGCACAACTGCACAGGGCAGCGTTCTGAGACACCTCATAAACCAGGTCAAAAGAGCGAATGTCCAGACCCTGTACCTAAAACTACTGTGTTAGGACAAAAACAAATAGGTGGGCACGTTCTACACAGGGTTCCCTCTGGAATGGTGCCACCAGCATGAGTATCTTCACCTATGTACCAACCTAAAACTCCATCTGTGTAAAGCCTCACTGGTCAGTGCTCTCAGGTGATCGAGACACCAGCTCTCACAGTGTGTTAAAACCCTGACGCTAAGCCTAAGGTGGCAGAACAGAAAGCTGGTGCTGGGCATCACCTACACATGGTGCCCTCCGCAACAGTGCCACCAACATGGATGTTCTCACTTTCTTAACCACGTAAAACTCCATCTGTGTAAAGCCTCATTGGACAGCACTCTCCAGTGACCCACAAACCAGCTCCCAAACTGCAAAAGTCCAGAAGACCCTGTACCTAAGCCTAATGTGTTAGGAAAGAAACCAGGATGTGGACAAGACCTACACAAGGTGCCCTCCAGAACAGTCCCACCAACATTGATATCCTCAATTGCTCAACCACCTAGAACTCCATCTGTGTACAACCTCACTCGACAGCCCTCTCGGGTGACTGAGACAGCGGCTCCCGAAATGTGAATGTCCAGACCCTGATGCTAAGCCTAAGGTGCCAGCACAGAAAGCTGGTGCTGGGCATCATCAAGAAATGCTGCCCTCTGTAATAGTGGCACCAACATGGCAATCCACCCTTGCTTAGCCACGTAAACCTCCTTCTGTGTACAACCTCACAGGGCAGCGCTCTCAGACGCCTCATAAACCAGCTCCCTAAGTACGAATCTCCAGACCCTGCTCCTAAACCTAATGTGTTAGGACAGAAACAAAGAACTACGCACATTCTGCACATGGTGCCCTCCGGAACAGTGCCACCAGCATGGATATCCTCACTTACTTACAGACTTAAAACTCCACCTGTGTAAAGACTCAAAGGACAACGTGTTTGGTGACCAACACAGCAGCTCCCTAAGTGCGAACGTCCAGACCCTGCTCTTAAGTCCAATATGTTAGGACAGAAATCAGGAGCAGGGCATATCCTACTCATGCCACCCTCTGCAACAGTGCCACAAACATGGATATCCTCGCTTCCTTTGTCACCTAAAACTCCATCTCTGTAAAGCCTCACTGGACAGCACTCTCCGCTGACCCACAAACCAGCTCCCTAAGTGCGAAAGTCCAGACCCTGAACATAAGCCTAAGCTGCAAGGAGAGAAAGCTGGTGCTGGGCATCACCTACACATGGTGCCCTCCGCAACAGTGCCACCAATGTGGCAATCCTTAGGCACCTAAAACGCCATCTGTGTCAAACCTCACTGGACAGCACTCTCTGCTAACCGAGACACCAGCTCCCACAGTGCGAATGTCCAGACCCTGACGCTAAGCCTAATGTGTTAGGACAGAAATGACGACCAGCGTGTGTCCTAAACATGGTGCCCTCTGCAACAGTACCACCGACGTGGCAACCCACCCTTGCTTAGCCACATAAAACTCCTTCTGTGCAAGACCTCAAAGAGCAGCACTCTCACACGCCCCATAAACCAGCTGCCTAAGTGCGAATGTCCAGACCCTGCTCCTAAACCTAATGTGTTAGAACAAAAACAAAGAGCTGGGCACATTCCACACATGGTGCCCTCCGGAACAGTCCCACCCACATTGATATCCTCAATTGCTTACCCACCTAGAACTCCAACTCTGTAAAGCACCACTGGACAGCACTCTCAGGTGACCGAGACACCAGCTCTCAAACTGCGAACATCCGGACCCTGATGCTAAGCCTAAGGTGCCAGGAGAGAGAGCTGGTGCTGGGCATCACCTACACAGGGTGCCCTTCACAACAGTGCCACCAACATGGCAATCCACCCTTGCATAGCCACGTAAAACTCCATCTGTGCAGGACCGCTCAGGGCAGCGCTCCGGACGCCCCATGAACCAGCTCCGTAACTGAGAATGTCCAGACACTGGACCTAAACCTAATGTGTTAGGACAAAAACAAATAGCTGGGCACGTTCTACAGTGGGTGCCCTCCGGAACAGTGCCACTGACATGGATGTTCTCACTTATGTACCCACCTAAATCTCCATCTGGGTAAAGCACCACTGGACAGCACTCTCCTCTGACCAAGACACCAGCTCCCAAACTGCGAATGTCCAGACCCTGTGCCTAAACCTCATGTGTTAGGACAGAAATCAGGAGCTGGGCACGCCCTACACACAGTGCTCTCCGCCAGCAAAATGATTACACACCTAAATTACACTTAATTACACACCCAAAAACCCATCTGTGTTAAACCTTACTCGACAATTATCTCAGGAGACCAATACACCAGATCCGTAAGTGTGAAAGTCTAGACCCTGTTGCTAAGTCTAAGGTGCCAGGAGAGCAAGCTGGTGCTGGGCATCACCTACACATGGTGCCCTCCACAACAGTGCCACCAACATGGTAATCTACCCTTTCTTAGCCACGTAAAGCTCCATCTATTCAGGACCGCACAAGGCAGCGCCCTCAGACGCCCCATGAACCAGCTTCCAAAGTGCGAATGTCCAGACGCTAATGCTAAACATCATGTGTTAGGACAAAAAGAAATAGCTGGGCACGTGCTACAGTGGGTGGCCTCCGGAGCAGTGCCACCAACATGGATATCCTCGCTTACTTACTCACCTAGAACTCCGACTCTGTAAAGCACCACTGGACACCTCTCTCCGCTGACCCACAAACCAGCTTCCTAAGTGCGAACTTCAAGCGAAGCAGAAATTAAGCTCCAGAGAGGTCTGTTCCTTCCTATTCCATTCTATTTCTCCTTCATGGTGTGTCTCCAATCCTGACATGCTCAGTACTATCCAGTGTTAAGTCATTTAAACAGTTCAGAAAGAGCATAATCCTTCATGTTTCATTATACCGTGTGTTCTCTGCAAACAGCATTACACAAAGTGATAGACCTATAGCAGAAGCAGCCTCAAATAATACAGCATCAAACCGAAAGCAATACAAGGATCTGCCATCCAAAACCCATTCCTCAGCTTGTTTGCACCATCTGGAACAGGAGACACTATCAGCCCCTTTCTTGCTCATGAGTAATCGCTCTATCCATTTACCTTCTCCCAACTCAGCCTCCAATGACCAGGACAACACATGTCTTACCAATGCAACCCTTACAACCTGCTACTTCTTTCTTGTTTTCCTTCCACCGCAAGCATTGAAGTCCAATAAACATCAGCAAAGGCCTTTACATCTCCCATCAGATTCCCAATACGCTGATATGTGTCTTCAGAAGCCTTTCCAGGGAATAAAATGGTCCCAAATGAATACTACTTGTGATTTAGA
Source organism: Strigops habroptila (assembly GCF_004027225.2). NCBI lineage: Eukaryota > Metazoa > Chordata > Aves > Psittaciformes > Psittacidae > Strigops > Strigops habroptila. Next base: position 6,950,976 of record NC_044281.2, read on the forward strand.
CAGAGCCATCTTTGCTTGGGATCTCTTCTAAATGCACTTCAGCGGGAGTATAAGGAACAACACCTTTTCCAGATCTATTTGAGTCTGATATCAACATGCTTCACATTTCTCATCGCTATGTATATACAAAGCTAAATCATAATGTCTCAGTTGCTTCTGGGTAATACAATTCTGGATGATAACTTGGAAATAAAGCAGTTGTACAGGTTATGCATGATCAATAGAAGCATATAAATATTACTTACTGTCAGATGATCAAGTTTCTGGTATGTAGGAAGAGGATGGAAGGGATTCCAGCAGTCTTCCCTCTAGTCTTGCTCTGGATGATCGCATGCAGACAAGAGCAGCATCAAGGCTGAGGACAACCAAACGAGAATGGACAACATTAGACCAGCAAAAGCATTACTGGAGCGCTCTAAACCTGTTTGCTAATCCAATCCAGCATTGCCAAAGCACTTCAGAAGATCAGGGAGTGCCAAAAACATGCTGGAACCCTGAAAAATGGCTTTAGACCTTATTGTTTCCCCCTATTTTCCTTTGTACCCTTTTATTACTGTCTGTGGAGGACTGATGTCACTAGCGTAGAATGTTCACTGCAGCATAGAATGGCTGACGCCTGTGTAACTGACTCAAACCTGGTACTGGGCATCACCTACACAGGCTTCGTTGCCATATTGGTGGCACCATGCTGGATGTCTCCATGTGTAGGTGATGCACAGCCCAAGCTTTCTGTCCTGGCCCCTCGGGCATGTGAGCAGAGGCTGGATGTTTTCACCCAGCAGAGGCAGTATACAGATGGAGTTCTAGGTGGGTAAGCAAGGCCTGATTGCCATGTTGGTGGCACCACTGTGGAGCTCATCCTGTGTAGGTGGTGCCCAGCACCAGGTTTCTGTTCTGGCTCCTTGGCTGTGGGAGCAGGGGGTGGATAGTTGGACTCTGTGCGGTGTGCTTCAGGACACTTGAGAGCACTCAATGTAAGTGCAGTATACATAAGAGCCTTTAGGGAACTGTAGTGCTTTAAGCTAGGGTCAACTGACTTGTTGATAGCATCATTCTGGAGGTGGTCAGGTGTAACTGCTAGCCAACAGTGGCTTCCTGTACTGGCACCTTAGGATTAGGAGCAAGGGCTGGATGTTGGCACTGTGGGAGCTCTGCTCCAGAACACCCAACTGCATTTCACTTAAGAGCAGTACAGAGAAAGAGTTCTAGATGGCAAAGCATGAATGGATTGGCATGTTGGTGGAACTGATCATGAGATCCCCATGTGTAGGTAATGGCAAATAACATCCAACTAATAACACCTGAATAATTCCACCTTCTTATCACTGCTCTACTTGGGTTCTCTATAGTAGTAAATATTTCATTTAATAATCCAATACAGAAAAAAAAGCAGTGAAAAGCATCCTCCGAACTCTATCTTAAGCAAAGACATCTTTCAGTGCCCAATAACAGAAACAATAAAACATATAAATAAACAACCTTAGAAGACCTAAACACCTCCTATAAATATAAAACCTTACAAAACCTTACAGAGATAGTTATTAACACATACATTAGTAAAGCTTTACAAAACCTGAAACACCTCACTCAGCTGATTCCATCACAATAAACAACCAACAACAACAGCACAACACATCACAAGGCTCAAAAGCTACAACAGACAAAGCAAACACCAGAAAACCAACCCTGCTGAAGCCCAAAAGCTGCATGAGCCCCCAGCTGAAACACTGAGCCTTATATACCCCAGGCACCACCCACAGCCCCTCCCTCAATGCCCTGGGGCAGGGGTGGGGCAAACCACCACCTGAGTTAAAAGAGGCAGGATGAGGTCTGTTGCCTGTGCTGGGTGATGTCTGTAGCACAGAAAAGGTCAAAGAGAGAAAAGGATTCTTCAATAAAACCAAAACATCAGGATTTGCTCCAGGATTACATCCATGTTCCATGATGCTCAAGAGTGGCTCTCAGAGAAACAACACAGACATGGAGTTATAGGTAGGAAAACAAGGATAGATTGCCATGTTGGCGGTACCTCTGCAGACCTCACTGTGTGTAGCTGATGCCTAGTGCAGTACTGTAGTTGTATATTGGGGATGAGACTTTATAATATTCAGGTTTTGTAATATAAAGGCTTTACAATATTAAGGCTTTGTAATATTGGGGCTGGAGTTAAGTTACTCAGGGAATGAAACAGAGGGTTTGAGATACCATGACTTAAACAGACACACTCTAGTTCAAGAAAATGTCATCTTTGGGTGACAGACACACTCTCTGGTTAACAAGAATGCTCTTCTTGTACAACCTATGAAACTAAGTGGGTGCAAAGTGGTTCTGGAGCTCAGCAGTAAGTTGAGTGCCACATGTCTGCCAGAGAGCTATGAAATCGAACCCTAAAAGGAGAGAGGTAAAGAAGTGGAGGGGGTGTATGAAACTGAGTGAGGGGAGATGTAAAAGCAGGACAGCTGGCATGGAGATTATATGCATTGGATAGGCTGTAAACCTTGGAGTACCCAACCTGCAGAATATTGTGTGCAGTTCCGGTGTCCTCAACATAAGAAGGACATGGAGCTGTTGGAGCAAGTCCAGAGGAGGCCGCGAGGATGAGCAGGGGCTGGAGCACCTCCTGTATGGAGATAGGCTGAGAACACTGGGGGTGGAGAAGAGAAGCTGCGTGGAGACCTCAGAGCAGCTTCCAGTGTCTGAAGGGGGCTACAGAGACGCTGGAGAGGGGCCTTCATTGGGGACTGTAGTGATAGGACAAGGGGTGATGGGTTCAAACTGAAACAGGGCAAGTTTAGGTTGGGTATAAGGAAGAAGTTCTTTACTGTAAGGGTGTTGAGGTGCTGCAGTGGGCTGCCCAAGGAAGTCGTGAATGCTCCATCCCTGGCAGCGTTCAAGGCCAGGCTGGACGGAGTCTTGGGTGACATGGTTTAGTGTGAGGTGTCCCTGCACATGGCAGGGGTTGGAACTAGATGATCTTAAGGCCCTTTCCAAACCATTCCACGATTCTATATTGGGAAGAAGGATCCTGCCAGCCCAACCCTTTGCGGGATTCTATGTCCTACGACCGGGCTTTAGGACCCAGCGGCGCGGGTCGGGCGGAGTTAAGCAGCGTCGGAGCTGATTGAAGCCCGCGGCGCCGCGCGCGGATTGAAACCCCCCGCGTTGATTCGACCGCGTCCGGCTCCGTCCTGTAGAAAGCGTCCTATAGAAACGTGCCCAAATTGGTCCCGAACCCACCCAAAATAACCCAAATCCAGCTCAAGTTGCCCCAAAACCCACCTGAAATGCCCCAAACGAGCCCAAATTACCCAAATCCAGTTCAAGTTGCCCCAAACCCCGACTGATATGCCCCAAATCCAGCTCAAATTGTCTCAAAACCCACCTGAAATGCCCCAAACCAGCCCAGATTAACCCACAAACAGCCAAAACCCAGATGGAGTTGCCGAAAGATGCCACAACCCAGCGCAAATTGACCCACATCTGCCCCAAAATGCCCCAAACGGCCCTAAAACCACCCAGAAATGCACCATACCCGCTCCAAGAACCCCCAAACCCTCCCAAATGACACAAAACTCAGCCAAAACCAGCTTGAATTGTCCCCAAAGAGCAAAAATCACCCAAATTGACCCCAAAGTGCCCAAAAGCCCCCCAAAACAGACAGAAATGCCCCAAAACCCACCTCAAGTGTCCTCAAAATGTCCCAGGCAGCTGGAAGTGTCCCAAAACACCCTGAACCAGCCAGAAACGCCCCAAAACCCACCCAAATTGCCCCCAATCAGCTCAAATGACCCCCAAAGTGGCTTTAATGGTCTTAAACCAGCACCCAAATAGCCTAAAATGCTCCCAAATGCCCCCAAAGTCCTTGAAGCAGCTCAAAACCCACCTGAAATTCCCCAAAATGCCCCAAAAGTACCCAAAGCAGCTCTAAATCCACCCAAAATGCCCCAAAGCAGCTGGAATTACCCCAGATTATGCCCAAACAGCACAAGTTGGCCCAAAATCAGCTCAAAACCCTCCAGAAATGGCCCCAAACACCCCAAATTAGACTCATAGCACCAGTGAAAACCCATTTTATTAATGGGGGGATGTTTGACCCCACAAAAACCCCTCTTTTTAACCCCCCACGGGTAGTTCCTTTGGGGGGGATATGGGGGGATCTGGGGTCAGTCCACCTTGCGGTGAGGGGGAGGTTTGGGGTCTCCCCCCCCCCCATAATACAGCAGCTGCCCCAATAGGAGCCCATTGCAGGCGGCCGACGTGGCAAAGGTCAAGGTCAGGAGTGGGTCCTCTGCCTCCTGTTGGAGATGGAACATTGCGGGGGGTGGAAAAGGGGATTTGGGGGGTCCAAGGTGGAGGGGTCTCACCTGAAGGGAAGACCTGCACCTGGCTCCCCCGAACAGGAGGGTAGTGGTGACCCCCGAGAGCTGCCCCGTGTGGCCTTGGCTGTAGTTGGTGGTGGCTTAAAGGAGCTGGGGGGGGGGGGGGGCCGACGACAGAAAGGGGAGGTCACACATGGATGCTTCACATCAAGGACCCCCCTCCCCGGGGTTGAATTGGGGGTGATGAGGAACAAACCACTGGGTTTATTTGGGGGGGAATGAACCATTGGGTTTATTTGGGGGGGGGTGGGGAATGAACCATTGCATTGATAGGGCGGGGGGAGAATGAACTAATGGGTTGATTTGGGGCAGAATGAACCATTGGGTTGAGTTGGGGAGGAGAATGAACCATTGGGTCAATTTGGGGGTGGGTAGGAATGAACCATTGGGTTGAATAGGAGCAAACAAACCACTGGGTCGATTCAGAGGGTCTTATGGTGACCCAGAGTTTACCCCCCCGCCGTGGGTGCCCCCCCTCACCCTGCTGAGGATGATGATGGGCAGATTGGCTGCTTGGAGGAAGGTGATGAGCCCGGGGGTGGTATGGGGGGAGAGGAGGGTGCCCAGTAACACCCTGTAACCAGCCACCAGCAGCGCCCCTGCAGAAACAATGTGGGGGGGGGTTGTTATAATGAAGACAAAGGAGCACCCATGGGTGCCCCACAGACCCCATTTACCTCTTCCCGTGTCCCCCTCAAGTGCTGCATGAGGAAGCCGAGGGTCATGGTCTGCAGGAGGAGGAAGAGCACTTCACCCCAAGCACTGGGGGGGGTGGGGAGAGAGTCACAGGGGGCACCCATGGGTGCTGCCCCCATCACCCCCCCTTTAGGTGCATCCCTACCTGAAGGGGAAGGCCCTGGAGCAGCCATAGGCGACACTCCTGGCCAGCACCAGCAGCTCCAGTGGCACCCCCGGGACGCTGAGCCCGGCCCCGCTGGGGGCACCCAGCACCAGCAGCACCTGTGGCAGCTTCACTGGGGGGGGAGGACACGGGTGGGTGCCCCCAGACACCCCCCGGTGTCCTCACATATAGACACACATGCCAGTAACACAAGCGTTTTTCACTCTCACCACTAGTGCGACTGCATTCTGTCCCCTTACAAATACACTCGTAGCCTTGCAAAAAAAGTAGATTTTTGTACTTTGTATAAGAAAGAGAATTCTGCTTACTTCTATGAGCAACATATGTAGAGGAGGAGATTTAACAAGGCAGAAACCGTAGCAAGACAGTGACTGAATCTCCTGAGTATCCATTAACAGATACCAAGTTTAAAGGGCACTTACTAAATGCTAACCATGTTTGCCTCAGCTGCAGGCACACTCTGAAGTCCCTCTGGAATCCAGTATCATAAACAGTGAGGTCAGATCCAGGTATTCCTTTCAGATGGTCGTACTCCCAGTAACAATGCCAGATGCCTGTTAAAAAACAATCGATACAAAATGAGTGTTTCTGAAGAGTGCAAAGACAAGGTTGGGGTTTTTTTAAATCTTTGACAAGCGAAGTGTTTTGTCCTCAGCACGTCAGGTAAGCAAAACCCAAACACGCATTACTGAGAGACTAGTCAGCTGTAACATCACATATATAGAAAAGAAAGATCAGTACAAGCACACTGTGGGTAGGTAGTTCGGGTTACTACATCTGCTGCTAAGTGTCAGCACAGCTGGATTCTTACTAAATTTCGCTGCCATTTAAGCCCTTCTCACTTAACTGTGTCTAAACCTAGGCACTAGTTCTCCCACCTATAGCATTTAATTGATGTAATCGCTCACTTTCCCTGCCCAAAATTAAGCAATAAGGAAAAATAGGCTCAGAGGCTGGAGGATTACACCTACCATAACCTATAATTCCAATCACACCAAAGATGAAAATCCAGAAGAGAACCCCAGCTGCGAACCTCAATAACACAGGGAAGAGCATACTCACAATCATTGCAATGAACAGCCCACTAGAAAGACAAGAAACAGAAACACAGGGAAAACAAGTGTGAGACTCTTTCTTGCATGCCTGTTACTCCAAATGAGGGCCACTTCATCTCATGTAAGAGAACAGTTTGTGAAAACATATTTCAAAATCTTCCTTATGAAATATATCCTCATGGCTCTCTACTGCTAGAAACAGATAGATTATATGTGATGATCTCACAGGACACAGCCAGAAATGTTTGCGCACACTAAGTTCTCAGGGTGCCTGAATGGGACCAGTACAGGTGTGGTTTGGTCATTTACACTGGCTGACCAAGCCACTGCCTTTTTCAGGCCATGGCCCAGTCTACAGCACAGAAAGTTAAATTGGAGAAATACCTGTGTGTGGGGAGGTTGCTGGTTTACGTCCTCCATTTAAAATCCCTGCTTGCAAAGAAACAGTATTAGGAAAGTAACATTTGAGGAGCTTTCCTAGAAAAAAAGAATTCATTTTAGGAGGAAAACCAGTGACTTTCTAGCCGTCGGAAAAGAAAATGATCGGGGCATAGTGATGCATGCAAAGAAACTGTTAAGAGTTTGTAAGTAATGCAGAGACACTATTTGAACAAAAAAATGACTTGAACCTTCTGTCATGTACCGTAAGTCACATTATTTGTTTCACAATCAAGTTCTGATCAGATAGCTACCTATATCCCCATTCCACATCCGGACAGATTGGTAAAATGACTGACCCTCACACCAGAAATCACAGACCACTTCAAGCTCTGTGGTTTCAGTAGGCCTTCTCTCTGTTGGCGAGGGAACGTCATTCAAAACCACCACTTAGATTTTGTTTTCAGAACAATTTTTAAAATGCCCGCAGTTACAGGAATTATAAAAACAACCAATGCTGAAAAACTTAAAACTTTGATACCACAAGACTAGTAGAATCACTCATCACAATGCTAGAGAAATCATTTCTGATTTCACCAAATTCAATTGCAAGATGCTGGGTTGCACTTCTAAAGCACATGCCACACAAATGAAAATAATTAGGTGAGTGGCACTACCATTGCTGTCAGTAGCTTGCAAGTCAGCCAGGAACAACTGCTCACCTCTTGTGCTTGCCTGGTGGACAGTTTTATTTGTGCTTAACGCAGGTTTTTGAGGTATACTTCGTTTCCTTATCCGTTCTATTAATGATTCAAATTCACGATCCGAGCTATCTGATTCTACCTCTGCACTTTGTTGTAATGCCACAGTTGGCACTTTGTTTTCTGTACTTTTTTCACAGCTTCTTTCTCTCCTTCTAACAAGCAAGTCTGGACTGCCTCTGGAGATTGGCTCTCTCAGATTCTGTGGAGGTGCGAGTTTTATGCCCTTCTGACTCTCTTTCAGGTCTTTCACTCCCCCTTTTTGGTAGTCAGATTCTACAAAGACAGAATCACCAGCGTCACTTGAAGCCTCTGGATACTGCAGTTCTTGACAGCAACTGTTTTTCTTTCCAGAAGTCATCCACTTCTTCTTGGCCTTAAGATCCTTCTGTGCTGCAGTTCAAAAGAAACAGCTTAAAGTTTTGATAATCAGACGAGGCCCTCAGTGCCATGGGTTAGTGGTGGCCTTGGCAGCGCTGGGGAATGGTTGGACTTGATGACCTTAAAGGTCTTTTCCAACCCAGTTGGTTCTGTGATTCTGCGATTCTGTAATTTCATTTAGGAAATTTACCTTTGTCTTAACAGAAAAAAAAAAAAGTCCTTGAAAAAGAAAGGAAAACACAAAGAATAGAAACATATCTTCCCATGTTCTTTATTACACCTCGCCCATTTATCATCATACTAAAGGGCAAGTCACCGAAAGATGTACTTTTTTTAATACATCTTTTTTTTAAAAAAGTACCTTAAACCCCATGTATGTACACATCAGCCATCAAGCCCAGCAATCCTGAATAGTAACTAATGCTGGCATAATCTTCATTCCCAGTAACAAAAGCTATGCGCATGCAGAAGTAAGGCTGAACATTTCATGCTAAAGTTTTATAAAACCACCAAGTGAAGATCAGACCACAGCCTACAGCACAAAGTGCACATTTGTCAACAAACAAGGCTTCTGACATCTCAAATTTGACCTGTCAAGATCAAAGGATCATGTCAGATCTCTTGGTGACTTATTTTTTCTTTTAATGGTGCTTCTGGTCCACTGTGCTTCCCCCATTTGCCCTCCAGAAACCATTCCATTACCTTCTTACAGCCTGCAGTTGGCATACATGTTTCAGGGTTGACATCCTCACCAGCTGCAAAAGATCCCATCCTTCTTGAGCAGGGGTCAGAGCTTTTCCAGGTTCCCATGAGATCACTGTTATCATCCCTCATCTACCAAAATTCTATCACCTCATCACTGGCCTAGTGGCTGTGTAAAGAATTCCAGAGCTCTGTTCACTCATTCTACTAAAGTCCAGTTTGCTCCTATCAATGAGAAGTGCACCAGACAGGTGTAGTCAGGCTCTGAATGTTAGTAAACCAAGGCACTTTCCATCCTTTGGGGGAAAACAGGGATCCTCTGCTCAGCCAAGCACTGAAGCCCCACAAGTAATGGTTTGCTAGAGCATCTTGTAGCCAGTGTTAACAGGACCACACAGACGTCCTTGGCTAAAGAAGCTCCAAATTCAAGGTCTATCTGTGGCTCTGCAATACTCTGGCCAAAACGCGCATCGAATCAAAGGTATCTAGCTTAACAACAGTTACCTTCTTTCTTTCCTCAGTGTCTTTTGACCACAGAATGAGCTACTACAGCCATAGGATATGCAAATCAGTGTTCCAAAGTCCTCTCTTCACAGCGATCATCCCACATTTGCAGCTCAGTCTAACCAGCCATGAGTTAGACCAGCCAGTCTCTTTTCACAGACCCAAATGCTAGCAGATAGTCCACAGTCTGTATCTACAGATCTACAGCAATGCTTCAAAATATATACTTGTCGGATCATACTTTCTTCTGTTATTCCCACAGTAAACAGAAAAGCCTCAAGCAAGAGACAAAGTGAACTTATGTTTAACATGCTCTCCCCAAAATTTATGAGCTCAGAAATGAAGGCTACCTTTCCACCCATTAAAATGCCTGCTCTGTATTTGCTGTTGGCTTGCCATGCTTTGTTGGGCTTTTTCTCGCTTTCAAGTCCAAGCAGAAATCATCCAAGTCATCGATCGAGTCCTTCAAACTGTAAAACGAGTGAATAACATGAAAAAGGGAGGCATAAACAGGAAATCAGAAGAGTAAGTATGCCTTACTGAAAACAGCAAACAAAAAAAAGCCACACAATGTAACATCATCAGTTGCTCACAGCAAACGTTACCAACCGCGTTCAGTAATAGGAATGGCAATAGAGCATGTACACCTCCAAACATACCATTTTACATTGACCTGAACATACAGACTGAACACCAACAGTTCTGGCTGCGCTCACTCCTATAAACATATCTGCCTACGAACCGCTAAAACTTCTACTAATTTTTCTGTATTCTGAATAGTAGGTGTGATAGAGAAAACTAATATATAAAAGCCATTAATTACAGCACCCACCTCACATACGCCTTTTTTGAAACAGATTTGGGAGTTTTCATTCTAGCTAAAACTGAAACAAGAAAACATCATTGAGAACAAGGTTCCATTTCTTTTGTTATGCTTTTCTTTTTTAAGGAGAAAATTTTAGTAAAACTTTGGTCTAAAGTCTTAAAACCAAAAAACCCCACAAAACTAAAACCACCACCAAACATAAGAATCCATTATATAGAATTCCAACTCTCAATTCCCCAAAGCTGACAGCAGCTTTCTTCATGAAGCATTTCCTTCTTATGAAGCATATCCTTCCTAATCAATCCTTGCCCAGCACAAAGCCAGAGAAGTGCTGTTATGTATCTTGCAGTATCCAGTACAGCCTTCTCATATATGTGGATCATTGGGGGTGGAATCGATATTGGGTTTATCAATAACGGGTTTATCGCTATTTTCTCCAAACATTTCAGTGACTGCAGGTAGTAGCTTTTCTGCTGCAAAGAGGTGTCCATATGGTTATTCCACTAAGTGACTCCAAAAAAAAAAACCCAAACAAAAAAGTCAAACAAAACGGTAACAATACCCCACTGCATTTTAATCACTCCAGGAATATTGTGGTGACTGCTAACGACAAAAATACCGTTCAAGCAGTGGTACTGCACGTGCTTGAAGCAGTGAGTCTTAGAGATATGCCACCAAACTTTCATACAGAATTATTATGAGAGATTCAAGAAAGTTGTAAGAAGAACAAACTTCATTAAAGCATAAATCAGGCTGGGGAGAAAGAGCAAACATCCAAACCCTGATGCTAAGCTGAAGGTGCCGGGACAGAAAGCTAGTGCTGGGCATCAGCTAAACACGGTGCCCTCCGCAACAGTGCCACCAACATGGCAATCCACCCTTGCTTACCCACCTAAAACTCCATCTGTGGATGACCTCGCAGGGCAGCCCTCTCAGATGCCCCATAAACCACCTCCCTAAGTGAGAAAGTCCAGACCCTGTACCTAAACCTGATATGTTAGGACAAAACCAAATACCCGGGCAAGTTCTACACAGGGTGCCCTCCAGAAGAGTGCCACCAACATGGATGTCCTCATTCACCCACCTCAAACTCCATCTGTGTAAAGCCTCACTGGACAGCACTCTGCAGTGACCAACAAACCAGCTCCCTAAGGGCAAATGTCCAGACACTGCTCCTAAGCCTAATGTGGTAGGACAGAAACCATGGTTTGGGCATTTCCTACACATAGTGCCCTCCGGAATAGTACCACCAGTATGGATATCCTCACTTACTTACACACCTAAAACTCCATTTGTGGAAACCTCACTGGACAGCGCTCGCCGCTGACCCACAAACCAGCTCCCTGAGTGCAAACTTCAACTGAAGCAGAAAGTTCAGCCATGGCACCTCCTAAGAGTACTCCATGCCTAGTGCTCATCGCTAACTAGGAGGTTGCTCTAACTGTGGCTTGCTCCATGCCTTGCCACTGCCCCAACCAGAGCTGCTCCAGTTCGAGAGGACTGTAATGAGTTCACACACAGGGTATGGTGAGTGAGGGGTAATTTGAGGCTCACTTAATGCAAAGGGGTTGATTGGGGGTTGCATGGACCTGGCAGATCAGGCACTCCCACCACTCTCTCACGTACTCTCTTGAACATGGTGTTATTTCCACATCCAGCCTATCGTGCTGCAATTAATTCCATCTAATTGGTCCATCTCTGCCTGCTTTACTGTCATTATACCAGTCCAAATGCTACGTTATTCCCCCCATCCCAATTGTGACATCCACAAATGAAACCAATGCAAAAAAACCCAGCTGCCCAGCCAGAAAATCATTTCACTTTTTTCACCTTTTGATTATTTTTCACCCCATAAGCTCACAATTCTATAGATTTCCATTTTGCTGGTTAACAGGCAGAAGGAAGGGGGGGGAATCATTCTGGAGTTTTTGCTTCCATACGCTTTTCTCCCGTTTTTAGCACTGCACCCATGTGTCACACATCAGGGTCTCTTGACAAAAGCAGCATTCTCCTGCTGGGGAAAAGCTGCTGGGAAGGAAATTTTCCTCCGAGCTCTAATCTCAGATTTCTTCAGGTTTCCCACGGCTCTTCCTGTGCTAGAGCACAAGAGAGAGCGTGTCCTCCGGGCTACCCCAGCACACCGGTCTGCCTTGAGCGCTCACCTAGCCTCGCACATCCACAGAAATGGCACAATAATGGAAATTGCCATTAACAGGAGGAAAGAATTTGCAGTAACTTCAAAAGTAAATGTCCCATAAGGTTGAAGGAGCCCACAATTAAAGCCAAAATGCGGCATTAGGCCTAGAGGAGGGTGTAACTGCTAAAACACTATGGGCAAACCACACGTAGACTCCCCTGAAGGCACAAAACCTCAAGTGCCAGGGATTGCAGGCCATTAGGGCCTGGACACAGGGCAAGGAGAAAGGAAGTACCTTCAGCCATCACCTCAAAGAGGCATCCCAGTCAAAAGAGCACAAGCCCAGGACTCAGCACACGGATATGTGGCTATTTTTTGGCTCCCCGTGCTTGTTTTCTCCCTGGGCCTCAATTGATTCATGTGAAAAATGGGGATGATAATAGCCATCTAACAGTGGCAATCTTGGAAATATTAGCTCTGCTCAAGCAGGTGAGGAGATGACTGGGGCTGGCTCTGCCTCTCCCTCAGGTCAGAAAGCTGGTGCTGGGAATCACTTCCACACGGTGAGCTCTGCTACGGTGCCACCATCATGACAACCCACCCTCACCCTGCCACCTAAATCTTCATCTGCACTTGGGTGTCCTGGAGCATGGCTTCAGAGTGCAAACCTCCAGCCTCTCTTCCCAAGCCCATAGTGCCAGGGCAGGAAGCTGCTGCTGAGCATCACCTACGCAGGGAGACCTCTGGAATGGTGCCCCCAACATGGCAATGAGTCCTTGCTTTACCACCTAATACACAATCTTTGTACTGCCACTCTGCTGAGTGCTCGTGTGTGCAGAAACATGGTTTCAGAGAGCAAACGTCCAGCCTCTCTTCCCAAGCTCAGAGTGCCAGGTTACAATGCTGCTGCTGAGCATCACCTACACAGGGAGACCGCCACAACAGTGCCACCAACACGGCAATCCACCCTTGCCTTGCCACCTAAAACTCCATCTGCATACTTCCCCTCTGCTCAGTGCGCTCCAGTGTCCTACAGCACAGCTACAGAGTGCAAATGCCCAGCTGCTCCTCCCAAGCCCATAGTGCCAGGACACAAAGCTATTGCTGACCATCACCTACACTTGGAGACCTCTGTATCGGTGCTGCCAACGTGGCAACGCACCCTTGTTTGCCACTTAAAACACCATCTGTGTACTGCCTCTGCGTTCAACAGAGCACATGAGAAGACTGAATTTAGAGGTCCAGAGCATCCTAAACGGTCAGTCAGTGGGAGCTGGCTACCACAGCCTTTTAATGCTGTTTTACACTTCCCACACTCAAAGACTATGGAGAGGAAATCAAGTGCTGAGATTTGAAATACCCCTAAGAAGAAACTCTTACCAAAAAAGGAGAATCTGTAAGCAAAACACCACTGTGCTGAAAATGCAAAGCCGCAGAGAAAACCAAATGAGTAAAGAACAGCTCAGATTGAAGTTAAGCAGCATCCTGGATGCTAAGTTAGTGAGGCGACACTTTTATAATCTTCAATAAGCTTCTGAAAAAGGCCGGGCTGAAGTCCCTGCTAAACTAAATCGCCTCATTGCCTTGCAATGAAGTAGATAGCTAGAACAGCTACAAAATGACCCTGCTCCTCTGCCCCACATCACCTTGTCACCAGCCAATTCTTCCACCCCCTTTTTTCCTTCCCATGTTAATGCCTTCCATCATAATAAGGCCTCCTACCCACTGCCAAAACTTACTTGGCACTCTTTACTTTAATGGCCTCAGTTGTCACGCGAGCATGTGCGTCTGCCCCCGGGACCGCAGCCCCGTCGCTCTGCCGGAGGATCTCGTTTGCAGTTTGCTCTTTCATTATGGCTTTAGACTTTGTTGTTTCCCCCTATTTTCCTTTGTACCCTTTTTTTACTGTCTCTGAAGGACTCGAGCACACTCTATTTGCTGCTGCACAGAATGGCTGATGCCTCTGTAGCTGACTCAAACCTGAGACTGAAAAGGACTCGTTAGTATTTACTAGTGGTAGCTGCTTTCCAAAGAAACATAAAAGGGGGTTAAACAAAAAGAGTAAATTGGAAAACCCAGAGAAGCGGAGGAAAATTGCTGTTCTTCCTGGTTTACGGGTAGGGAAACTGAGGCACAGAGCACTGAAATCATTCCAGAAAAGCTCGAAGGGGAGAGACGCAGAGCTTGAAAAAGACCCAGAGGGGGGCTTTACAAGGACACAACCTGAATCTTCCTCTGATCTAAAGACCTCGCTTGGCCACCTAAAACTCCATGTGCGTACTGCCTCTCTGCTGCCCGCTCTTGCGCTTCAAGATCGCACGCAAAGTTCTGCCTTTGCTGTGTGTGCCGACTTGCCAGGAGACGCGGTTCTGCACAGACGTGAAATAAACAGCTGCTTCACTGCTGTGGCTGACCGAGGCCTGCCCGAACCTAGAGACCGTTTCTCACAATCCAGCTTCTCAGACACCAAAACCCAAGACCAAATGACCCCCCAGACCCAAAACCCACCCCAGAACCCCCTAAAGCCCCCATCAGACAGCTCTAAACCCCCCCACATCCCCCAAAATCATCCCCCAGACCCACTAGAGCCCCCATCAGACCACTATAAACCCCACCAGACACCCAAAATCATCCTCCAGAACCACTAAAGCCCCCACAAGACCACTCTAAACACCATCAGACCCCCAAAATCACCATCCAGACCCCCTAAAACTCCAATCAGGCCACTCTAAACCCCCACAGACTCCTAAAAAAAACTCCCCCTGATCTCCTAAAGCCCACATCAGACCACTCTAAATCCCCCCAGATGCCCAATAAAAGTCCCCCAGACCCACTAAAGCCTGCAGCAGACCACTCTAAACCCCCACAGACCCCCAAAATCATCCCCCACACCCACTAAAGCCCCCATCAGACCACACTAAAACCCCACAGACCCCCAAAATCATCTCCCAGATCCCCAAAATCCCCCATCAGACCACTCTAAAAACCCCCAGCCCCGCCCAAAAAAATCCACAGACCCCCAAAATACTTCCCCAGACCCCCTAAAGCCCCCAGCAGACCTCTCTAAACCCCACCAGATCCCAAAAATCGGCCCCCAGAGCCCCTAAAGACCCCATCACACCACTCTAACCGCCCCCAAGCCCCAAAAATCATCCCTCAGATCCCCTAAAGCCCCCATCAGACCTCTCTAAACCCCCCCACATCCACAAAATCATGCCCCAGACCCCCTAGAACCCCCATAAGACCACTCCAAACCCCCCCAGACCCCTAAAAGCCCCCAGCAGACCACTCTAGACCCCCCCAGACCCCCGAAAGCCCCCAGCAGACCGCTCGAAACCCCAAACACCAAAGCTGGCCGCCGCTTTTCCGTGCTATCCCACGTCCTAACCGCGGCACGGCACGTGGGGGAGCAGCGATGAGGCGCAGGGAGCGGGTCGGTGCTGCCGCCATGTGGCCAAAACTCGGCACTGCACGTGGTAGAGATAGGGGCTGCGCATGTGGCGGTGAGCCAATCAGAGCGCTGGGGGGGCCGGGCCCGGAGAGATTGACAGGTTTCTTAACCAATGGTAACATGGGGTGGTGCTGGCCAATCAGCGCGGCAGGAGACCGGGCTCCGAGTGATTGACAGTCACCTTAACCAATGGGCGCCACGGTCGGGTCCTGCCAATGAGAGCAGCGGGGGGGGGGGGGTCGGGCTAGGACAGATTGACAGGCATCTAGGCCAATGGTGGCCACGGGCAGCTCCTGCCAACCAGAGAGGAGTGGGGGCCGTGCCACTAGTGATTGACAGGTGTTTCGGCCAATGGACACCGAGGGAAGCACCAGCCAATCAGAGCCGCTGGGGGTGTGACCAGGAGTGATTGACAGGCATCTCAGCCAATGGTCACCGTGGATGGCTCCTGCCAATCAGAGCGGAGGAAGGGCCGGGCCACGAGTGATTGACAGGAGTCTCTACCAACCGCGACTGCGGGCGTCACCTGCCAATCAGAGCGGGGGGGGGGGGCAGCAAAGGCGAGATTGACAGGTTTCTCGACCAATAGTGGTAAACGCAGGCAGTGGCCAATCAGAGGGACTCGGGCTGGGGCCAGGGTGATTGACAGGTGTCTCGAGCAATGGCAGCCATCGGGCAGCTCCATCCAATCAGAGCAGTGGGGGGCCGGGCCACGAGTCATTGACAGCCATCTCGGCCAATGGCGAGGATGATGGGCTATACCCTGTCGTCGTTCCTCCCCTGACCACCCCCCCCCCCGCATTAGCACTGTTCTATTACTGTAACACTCGCTGGGATCCGCGTTCGAGTCCGGCGGGTGGCGAACTCCGGACACACACCCCTCCCCATCCCCCCAAATCCTCCCCAAACGCTTACCAAGAGTTTGGGAACCCCCAGACCCCACCCCCCTAAAAAATAACACCAGGACGCGGCTGCAGTGATGGGGATTTATCCCATTTGGGGTGTCACACACCCCAAACCAGCCCAAAACCACCCCAAAACAGCCCTATATACGCCAAAACACCCCAATAGCACCCCAAAAACCCTCCCCAGACCCCCAAAACCACCCCTGAAACCCCCTAAAGACCCCCAGAGAAATTTCCTCCCCTCAAGACCAATTAAAACACCCCCTCAAAATGCCCCCCAGCCCCCAATACCCCCCAAGCCCCTCCAAGACCCCCTAGATGAACCCCTAAACCCAAAACAGCCCCCACAGACCCCAAAAAACCCCTCACACTCCCCACAAGCTCCTGTAAACCCCCTAAAGCCCCTCCCACACGGCCACTAAATCCCTGCCCTGACCCAAAACCCACCCCAGATGACCTAAAACCCCAATCACACCACTCTAAACCCCCCCTCAGACCCCCCAAATCATCCCCCACACCCCCTAAAGTCCCCATCACACCACTCTAAACCCCCAGGACCCCCAAAATCATTCCTCAGACCCCTACAGCCCACATCAGACCACTCGAAACGCCCCAGACCCCCAAAATCATCCCCCAGACCCCCTAAAACCCCATCACACCTCTCTAACCCTCCCAGATCTCCAAAATCGGCCCCCAGAGCCCCTAAAGCCCCCATTACACCACTCTAACCCCCACAGACCCCTAAAAACCTCCCCCAGACCCCCTAAAGCCCCCATCACACCACTCTCAAAAACCCCCAAAATCATCCCCCACACCCACTAAAGCCCCCATCAGACTGCCCTAAATCCCACCAGATCCCCAAAATCATCCCCCACACCCCCTAAAGCCCCATCAGAACACTCCAAACCCCTCAGACTCTCAAAATCATCCCCCAGACCCACTAAAGCCCCCATCAGACTGCTCTCAACCCCACCAGACCCCCAAAATCGTCCCCTAGACCCCATAAAGCCCCCATCAGACCTCTCTAAACCCCACCACATCCCCAAAATCAGCCCCCAGAGCCTCTAAAGACCCCATCACACCACTCTAACCGCCCCCAAGCCCCAAAAATCATCCCTCAGATCCCCTACAGCCCCCATCAGACCACTCTAAACCCCCCCGACCCATCAAAAAAACAACCCCAGACCCCCTCATCAGACCGCTCTAAACCCACACAGACCCACCAAAAAAAAACCCCAGACGCCCTAAAGCCCCATCAGAACACTCTAGACCCCCCGAGACCCCCGAAAGCCCCCAGCAGACCGCTCGAAACCCCAAACACCAAAGCTGGCCGCCGCTTTTCCGTGCCATCCCATCTCCAAATCGCGGCACGGCACGTGGGGGAAGCAGCGATGAGGCGCCGGGAGCAGGTCGGTGCTGCCACCATGTGGCCAAAACTCGGCACTGCACGTGGTAGAGATAGGGGCTGAGCATGTGGCGGTGAGCCAATCATGGGCCATTCCGCCCCCCACCTTAGCACTGTTCTCTTCACAAACACTCCTTGGGATTCGCGTTCGAGTCCGGCGGGGGACGAACTCCGGACAAACCCCCCCCCCCCCCAGACACACACAAACACCCCCTCCCAAACCACCCCAAATGGTTCCCAAGAATTTGGGAACCCCCAACCCCTCCCCCCCAAATAAATAACACCAGGAGGCGTCTGCAGGGATGGGGATTTCTTCCATTTGGGGTGTCACACACTCCAAAACATCCCAAACCCACCCCAAAACCAGCCCAAAACACCCCAAATCAGCCCTAAATACCCCAAAACAACAAAAAAAGAGCCCTATATACCCCAAAACACCCCCAAAGCACCCCCAAAACCCTCCACAGACCCCCAAAATCATCTCCCAGACCACCTAAAGCCCCCATCAGACCTAAACACCACCACATCCCCAAAATCGGCCCCCAGGGCCCCTAAAGACTTCATCGCACCACTCTAACCCCCCCAGACCCCCAAAATTATCCCCCTGACCCCAGAAAGCCCCCATCAGAGCACTCAGACATCAAAACCCAAGACCCGGTCCCTCAGCGTGATGCTCACCCGAGACTCCAACTTCTCACCTTCTTCCTTTCTCTGGGACTCTGCTCTGGGAGGGGCAGTTTCTTGCCTGACCTGCTGGAGGCTGCTGCTTCTCCCTGCTCTTCACTGGCATCTTCCGCACTGCTTTTCTCATCTTATTTCTTCTCCTTTCTCTTCTTCACCCGTCTCTCCTAGGCGTTCTTCTTCTTCTTCCTGGTCATCAGAGGCAAGCAGAGGGGAAAACCAAAAACCAGTGGGTTTTT
This sequence comes from Strigops habroptila, assembly GCF_004027225.2. NCBI lineage: Eukaryota > Metazoa > Chordata > Aves > Psittaciformes > Psittacidae > Strigops > Strigops habroptila. Next base: position 6,969,642 of record NC_044281.2, read on the forward strand.
GAATGTAGAACTCCCAGCCAAGTGTTTCACAGCAGAGACAATCCCCTGCATGTCTGGAAACCAGCACTCACAGCAACTGCAGCCCTTAGTGATGGCCTGTGCTGGGGGCACGGGCTCACAGAGTGCCTTAGATAGGACTGGGGAAGGGGAGCGGGGGCACAGCTTGTGCAGGGCTGTGCTCTCAGCTGCCGGCACTCGCCTCTGACAGGATTGTGCCTCCACCCACAGCCCAGACCACGCCCCCGTCCCTCATGGGACTCACCCCAGCACAGGACCCGCCCCTTCACTAGCCCCGCCCCACAGCCGAGACCACGCCCACAGCCACCCAGCCCACAACACAGCTCACACCTCCCAGGCCTTTACTGACCCCGCCCCTCCCGTAGCCCCACCCACCCGTGGCCAGGCCCACGCCCAGCATGGAATGACCCCTCCAGCCCAAGCACACCCCCAGCACTTGATCAACCCCAGCTCTGGCCCCGCCCCCCAGCATGGTCCCCCCCAGGCTGGCTTCAGACCTGCCCTCCCAGCCCCGTCCTGGCCACGCCCCCAGCCCCACACGTGCCACACCCACAGCCTTTGCTCCGCCCTCTTGGGGCCACGCCCCCAGCCCGGGCACATCCCCAGCCCTGCTTTACTCCCACCCAGAGCCCTGACCACGCCCTTACCCAAGCCACGCCCCCATCGCAAAGCCCCCCCAACTCCGGGACTACCTGAACCCCGCCCCTAGCTCAGACCCCACCCTGGCCACGCCCCCAGCCCCACCCACAGCCTAGACTACGCCCCCAGCACAGTGCCCAACCCTTGCCCACACCACAGCTCCACCCCTCACTAGCCCTGGCACCACCCACAGCCTCCATCACACCCTCACCTGAGTCCCTGCCCCTTGTCCCTCATTGGCCCACCCCAACAGAGGCCTCGCCCCCTGGTACCACCCACCCCGGAGCCTAGACCACACCCACCCCCACATTAGCCCCTCCCACAGCACAGACCAAGCCCCCAGGCCTGTGTTAACCCCGCCCTGGCCCCACACCCAGCCCAGACCCACTGTAATGGCATTAAAAAAGGAACTAAAAGTGAATCAACCTGACTACAACTTGAAGAAAAGGGAACAAAAATTGACTAAAAACCAAATAAAAAGTGAATTTAACAAAAAAGAATGCAACAAAAAGTGAAAACAAGCAATTATAAATTATGAAAAAGTGAATGAAAATGAATGAAACTGACAAAAAAAATTCATGGGTGTTGGAGCACTTACGGGCACGGGGGGAAGTGAGGTCCCTACGGGACACTTGGGGATCCCTATCGGGTGCCGTGTATGCAGATGCTGCTGCTGTTATTGCAATGCCAGTAGTCAATAAAAGCTGTGGGGCGTGAGTTGTGGGTCTATAGGACGCTATGGGGCAGTGGAGGGTGTCTACGGGGTGATATGGGTTGCCATGGGGCAGTGTGTGGGTCACTCTGGGGTCTCTGTGGGTAGTTATGGGGATCTATGGGTCACTATGGGGTCTATATGGGTCGCTATGGAGGGTCCAATGGTTGCTGTCGGGTGTCTATGGGTCACCGTATGGCTCTATGCGATGTCTATAGGGTGTACGGGGCTCTATGGAGTGACCAGGGGTTTCTCTGGGTCGCTACGGGGCATCTGGGAAAAAAAAACAACCGGTTACTAAAAAGGACGTGAAAGTAAATAAATCTGAAAAACCAATTAAATTAATAAACAGCAAATAAAGCAGAATAAAACTGCGTAAAGTCAACAAAAAGCAAATAAAAGTGAATAAAGCGATTATAAGTTATTACAAAGCAAGGTTACAAAGGGGTTAGCTAACCCCTCCCCTCCCCTAAGCCCCTCCCTGCCCCCCCTAAACCCTCCCCCATCCCCTCTCCTAACCCCTTCCATCCCCCCAACCCGGTCTCTCCACTCTGCAGGGAAGGGCTACGGGGAGGGAGGGGGTTCTTATACCTGCCCGGAGTCCATCCCGAACGTCGTGTCCCTTCTGGAATCGCAGCTCTCGTCGCCGACCACCCCGGGGTGCCCGACCTGTCGCCTGCAAAGAAGAGCTCCCACCACCGCCGCCATCTCTTCGCGCGTCTCCTGTTGGCCACCTTTCCTACCCACCGCCGGGCCAATCTGCTTCCTCCGCTCCCGATGGTTGCGCAGTCTCCTCCGTCGTTGCCACCACCGAAAATGTGGATCTTTGCTGCGGACTGAAAGCTGCTCGCAGGCGATACCTGAAATGTCCTAGAAGGAAAAGCCCTACCTATCCAAATATTCCTCTTAACTCCCTAGACAACAACTCACCAGTGCCTGCACCTCAGCTCATAGCGACCCCTGCTAGGATGTCACTTTTCATCTACCTTGGTCTCCGCTGGATCTCCTCATACTTCCTGATGTTCTGGCTCTGCTACCTCCTTCTCTGGCTGTCCATCCATTTCTGTGCACGTGGGCCAAGCTGCCTGGGGAAAAAACCCTCTACTCTCTCTGCATCTATCTACCAAGCTTCCTCACCACACACCTTGGCCTTGTGGCATGCCTAGCCCTACACCTTGGCCGTGCTCCATCCTTCTATCTATCCCTCATCATCTCCTCCTGCCTCTCCACGGGCACATGGAGCATGGGCAGACCTGTGCCTGCTCTCTCCTCCAGGCCTTTGCTTCCCTGGCTCTTCCCAACTGGCACCCGCATGCACGCAACTACCCAGATCCTTCCCAAATAACAGCCTTCATCCTATGAGATGCAACAAACCTCCTTGCCACACACAGACCTCAATGGCTACTTCCTCTATCTTCCTTGTCCTCCCCCTCCTTCTCCTCGCCTGCTTCCTAAGGACCCCCTGACACCAGGACCCCAAAACAGCCCCATGCACCTGGCAGTCCACCTATCTGGACGATGCCATCTCCCATGTCAGCACACCCTTAGTGCTGAGCACGAGTTGTTCCACTTCCAAGCACCTCTGATGGAACCAGTCTAATAAAGCTGTGCTGGCCCTGTGTTAGCCGCATGAGCACACCCAAAGTGCCATGTGCTCCCTAACCTAACACCTGTGCTACCTCAAGTGCCACCTACACTACCCTAAGTGCCACTTACGATACCCAGCCTAACACCTATAGTACGCAAAGTGCCACCTACAGTATCCAACATAACACTTATGATACCCAAAGTAACACCAACACCACCCAACCAAACACCTATGGTATCCAACCTAAGGCAATCTAAAGTGCCACCTACACTACCTGAGGTGGCACATACTCTACCCAGCCTGACTCCTACAATATCTGAAGTGCCACTTACACTACCCAGCCTAACACCTACGATACCTGATGTACCACCTACAGTATCCAACCTAACACCTATAGTACCCAAAGTGCCACCTATGGTACCCAACCTAAGACCTTTCTTATACAGCCTAACAACTATGCAACCTGGTACCTAGGCTAGCCAAATTGCCACCTACACCACACAGCCTGATACCTACACTACCCTAAGTGCCACCTATGCTACCCAACCTAAGACCTATGATATCCAACCTAACGCCACCCCAAGTGCCACCTACACTACCCAGCCTGACACCTACAATACCCAATGTACCACCTACACAACCCAACCTAACACCTATTGTTCCCAAAGTGCCACCTACGGTATCCAGCCTAATACCTATGACAACCAAAGTAACACTGACACTAACCAACCTAACACCTATGATATCCAACCTAACACCACCTAAATTGTCACCTACACTACCCAGCCTGACATTTGTGATACCCAATATACCAACTACGATACCCAACCTAACACGACTGTAGTTCCCAAAGTGCCACCTGTGGTACCCAACCTAACATCTACACTACCCAAAGTGCCACTTATGATAATCAACCTAACACCTATGGCTCACAAACTGACACCTAAAGCATCCAGCCTAGCACCTATAATACCCAAAGTGCCACCGATACTATCCAGCCTATCACCTATGATAAGCAAAGTAACACCACCACTACCTAACCTAATACCTATGATTTCCAATCTACTGCCACCTCAAGTGCCACCTGCACTACCCAGCCTGACACCTATAATACTCAATGCACCACCTACAGTATCCAACCTAACACCTATAGTACTGAAAGAGCCACCTACACTTCCCAAACTAACACCTATGGTTCTCAAAGTGACACCTACACTATCCGACCTAACACCTATAACACCCAAAGTGACACCAACACTACCCAAACTAACACCTTCGTTATACAACCTAACACCTATGCTTCCCAACCTGATACCTACACTAGACAAATTGCCACCTACACTACCCAGCCTGATACCTACGCTAGACAAATTGCCACCCACACTACCTCCAGTGCCACCTACACTACCCAGCCTGGCACCTATAATACCCAACTTGACACCTACACCACTTGACTCCTGCACTTCCCCACCTGCCGCTGCCTGCACCCCTTAACACCTGCCTGTATCCCTGCCAATAGGACAACCTGCTAATACCCTACACTGTGTCCCCAGAGTGTGCCCTTACCTGCTGGGGCCCTCTCCTCGGGCCTGCGTTCCAATGATGTCCTGCCTCTTCACCCTCTGCTGCTCATCCCTAAACACCCACCGTGACCACCACCGACCACCACCAAGCAGTGCCCTCCCACATGGGCCAATGCAGATCTCCTCATCATCCTCTGGTGTATCCTCACCGCTCAGAGCTCGTGCCATTCGGCACCTCAATGGGCTGACATTGCTAAAATAAACCCACTCCCTTCCATCGCTGGCCAGCCATCCTCCTCCTCCTCCTCCTCCTCTTCCTCTTTGTCTTCATCATCCTCCTTCTCCTCTTCTTCCTCCACTTCCTCCTCATGACACCTTGCTGTAAAAAAAACCAGGGCACCAACCATACAGGATGATGCTGGCATTGGTGTTGACAGCTTGTTTGTGGCCACACACACACGTCTAGTTGCCATAGTCCTCCTCTGAGAGGTTGAAGAAGGTCAGCGTGGACAGGCGGCCCCTGCTCTTGATCCGCACACCTGCCAGACCATTGGCTAACCTGCAGGGTTCAAAAACACATGATGACGCTTAGTGCGCAACATGCTGTGCCCCCTGCCCTTCCCACCAGCCAAGTCCCACACATTCCCCCTCCAGACTCCTCACATCCCACCAAGACAAGCCCTGACATGCTCTCCATCCCCTAACCCATCTCCCCGCATGACCTACGTGGCCCACATCAACCCCACCAGCCACTGCTATTGTCTCTGAGAGAAACAACACAGTGAGACCCAGCACAATGTATTGAACCCACTCTTCCTCCACACAAGGCCCTTGACCACCTTGGCTCTCACCTGGTGTCTTCCCTGAACCACAGAAACTCTGCCCCAGGGATGGGGCGGAGAATAATAAAAGTATAATACTCACATGTTGAGATAAGAACAGTGTAATAACTACAGTACAGTCAGAGGATCATAGGACCAACCAGGTTGGAAAAGACCTTTAACATCATCAAGTCCAACCATTCCCCTGCACTCTCCGCTGACCCACAAACCAGCTCACTAAGGACGAATGTCAAGACCCGGCTCCAAAGCCTACTGTGTTAGCACAGAGATCAGGAGCTGGGCATGTCCTACACATGGTGCCCTCCGCAACAGTGCCACCAACATGGATAGCCTCACTTACGTACGCACCTAAAACTCCATCTATGTAAAGCCTCACTGGACAGCACTCTCTGCTGACCCACAAACCAGCTCCCACAGTGCAAACGTCCAGACCCTGATGCTAAACCTAAGGTGCCAGGACAGAAAGCTGGTGCTGGGCATCACCTACACAGGGTGCCCTCTGCAACAGTGCCACCAACATGGCAATCCACCCTTGCTTAGGCACTTAAAACTCCATCCGTGCACAACTGCACAGGACAGCGTTCTGAGACACCTCATAAACCACGTCAAAAGAGCGAATGTCCAGACCCTGTACCTAAAACTAATGTGTTCGGACAAAAACAAATAGCTGGGCATGTTCTACACAGGGTTCCCTCTGGAACGGTGCCACCAGCATGAGTATCTTCACCTATGTACCAACCTAAAACTCCGTCTGTATAAAGCCTCACTAGACAGCGCTCTCAAGTGACCGAGACACCAGCTCCCACAGTGTGAACGTTAAAACCCTGACGCTAAGCCTATGGTCGCAGCACAGAAAGCTGGTGCTGGGCATCACCTACACATGGTGCCGTCCACAACAGTGCCACCAACATGGATGTTCTCACTTAACCACCTAAAACTCCATCTGTGTAAAGCCTCATTGGACAGCACTTTCCAGTGACCCACAAACCAGCTCCCAAACCGCAAATGTCCAGACCCTGTACCTAAGCCTAATGTGTTAGGAAAGAAACCAGGATGTGGACAAGACCTACACAAGGTGCCCTCCAGAACAGTCCCACCAACATTGATATCCTCAATTGCTCAACCACCTAGAACTCCATCTGTGTACAACCTCACTCGACAGCACTCTCCGGTGACCGAGACAGCAGCTCCCGAAGTGTGAATGTCCAGACCCTGATGCTAAGCCTAAGGTGCCAGCACAGAAAGCTGGTGCTGGGCATCATCAACAAATGGTGCCCTCTGTAATAGTGGCACCAACATGGCAATCCACCCTTGCTTAGCCACGTAAACCTCCTTCTGTGTACAACCTCACAGGGCAACGCTCTCAGGCGCCTCATAAACCAGCTCCCTAAGTACGAATGTCCAGACCCTGCTGCTAAACCTAATGTGTTAAAACAGAAACAAAGAACTGCGCACATTCTGCACATGGTGCCCTCCGGAACAGTGCCACCAGCATGGATATCCTCACTTACTTACAGACTTAAAACTCCACCTGTGTAAAGACTCAAAGGACAACGTGTTTGGTGACCAACACAGCAGCTCCCTAAGTGCGAACGTCCAGACCCTGCTCTTAAGTCCAATATGTTAGGACAGAAATCAGGAGCAGGGCATGTCCTACTCATGCCACCCTCTGCAACAGTGCCACAAACATGGATATCCTCGCTTCCTTTGTCACCTAAAACTCCATCTCTGTAAAGCCTCACTGGACAGCACTCTCCGCTGACCCACAAACCAGCTCCCTAAGTGTGAAAGTCCAGACCCCGAACGTAAGCCTAAGCTGCAAGGAGAGAAAGCTGGTGCTGGGCATCACCTACACATGGTGCCCTCCGCGACAGTGCCACCAATGTGGCAATCCTTAGACACCTAAAACGCCATCTGTGTCAAATCTCACTGGACAGCACTCTCTGCTAACTGAGACACCAGCTCCCACAGTGCGAATGTCCAGACCCTGACGCTAAGCCTAATGTGTTAGGACAGAAATGACGACCAGCGTGTGTCCTAAACATGGTGCCCTCTGCAACAGTACCACCGACGTGGCAACCCACCCTTGCTTAGCCACATAAAACTCCTTGTGTGCCAGACTTCAAAGAGCAGCACTCTCACACGCCCCATAAACCAGCTGCCTAAGTGCGAATGTCCAGACCCTGCTCCTAAACCTAATGTGTTAGAACAAAAACAAAGAGCTGGGCACATTCCACACATGGTGCCCTCCGGAACAGTCCCACCCACATTGATATCCTCAATTGCTTACCCACCTAGAACTCCAACTCTGTAAAGCACCACTGGACAGCACTCTCAGGTGACCGAGACACCAGCTCTCAAAGTGCGAACGTCCGGACCCTGATGCTAAGCCTAAGGTGCCAGGAGAGAGAGCTGGTGCTGGGCATCACCTACACAGGGTGCCCTTCACAACAGTGCCACCAACATGGCAATCCACCCTTGCATAGCCACGTAAAACTCCATCTGTGCAGGACCGCTCAGGGCAGCGCTCCGGATGCCCCATGAACCAGCTCCGTAACTGAGAATGTCCAGACACTGGACCTAAACCTAATGTGTTAGGACAAAAACAAATAGCTGGGCACGTTCTACAGTGGGTGCCCTCCGGAACAGTGCCACTGACATGGATGTTCTCACTTATGTACCCACCTAAATCTCCATCTGGGTAAAGCACCACTGGACAGCACTCTCCTCTGACCAAGACACCAGCTCCCAAACTGCGAATGTCCAGACCCTGTGCCTAAACCTCATGTGTTAGGACAGAAATCAGGAGCTGGGCACGCCCTACACACAGTGCTCTCCGCCAGCAACATGATTACACACCTAAATTACACTTAATTACACACCCAAAAACCCATCTGTGTTAAACCTTACTCGACAATTATCTCAGGAGACCAATACACCAGATCCGTAAGTGTGAAAGTCTAGACCCTGTTGCTAAGCCTAAGGTGCCAGGAGAGCAAGCTGGTGCTGGGCATCACCTACACATGGTACACTCCACAACAGTGCCACCAACACGGTAATCTACCCTTTCTTAGCCACGTAAAGCTCCATCTGTTCAGGACCGCACAAGGCAGCGCCCTCAGACGCCCCATGAACCAGCTTCCAAAGTGCGAATGTCCAGACGCTAATGCTAAACATCATGTGTTAGGACAAAAAGAAATAGCTGGGCACGTGCTACAGTGGGTGGCCTCCGGAGCAGTGCCACCAACATGGATATCCTCGCTTACTTACTCACCTAGAACTCCGACTCTGTAAAGCACCACTGGACAGCACTCTCCGCTGACCCACAAACCAGCTCCCTAAGTGCGAACTTCAAGCGAAGCAGAAATTAAGCTCCAGAGAGGTCTGTTCCTTCCTATTCCATTCTATTTCTCCTTCATGGTGTGTCTCCAATCCTGACATGCTCAGTACTATCCAGTGTTAAGTCATTTAAACAGTTCAGAAAGAGCATAATCCTTCATGTTTCATTATACCGTGTGTTCTCTGCAAACAGCATTACACAAAGTGATAGACCTATAGCAGAAGCAGCCTCAAACAATACAGCATCAAACCAAAAGCAATACAAGGATCTGCCATCCAAAACCCATTCCTCAGCTTGTTTGCACCATCTGGAACAGGAGACACTATCAGCCCCTTTCTTGCTCATGAGTAATCGCTCCATCCATTTACCTTCTCCCAACTCAGCCTCCAATGACCAGGACAACACATGTCTTACCAATACAACTCTTACAACCTGCTACTTCTTTCTTGTTTTCCTTCCACCGCAAGCATTGAAGTCCAACAAACATCAGCAAAGGCCTTTACATCTCCCATCAGATTCCCAATACGCTGATATGTGTCTTCAGAAGCCTTTCCAGGGAATAAAATGGTCCCAAATGAATACTACTTGTGATTTAGACAGAGCCATCTTTGCTTGGGATCTCTTCTAAATGCACTTCAGTGGGAGTATAAGGAACACCACCTTTTCCAGATCTATTTGAGTCTGATATCAACATGCTTCACATTTCTCATCGCTATGTATATACAAAGCTAAATCATAATGTCTCAGTTGCTTCTGGGTAATACAATTCTGGATGATAACTTGGAAATAAAGCAGTTGTACAGGTTATGCATGATCAATAGAAGCATATAAATATTACTTACTGTCAGATGATCAAGTTTCTGGTATGTAGGAAGAGGATGGAAGGGATTCCAGCAGTCTTCCCTCTAGTCTTGCTCTGGATGATCGCATGCAGACAAGAGCAGCATCAAGGCTGAGGACAACCAAACGAGAATGGACAACATTAGACCAGCAAAAGCATTACTGGAGCGCTCTAAACCTGTTTGCTAATCCAATCCAGCATTGCCAAAGCACTTCAGAAGATCAGGGAGTGCCAAAAACATGCTGGAACCCTGAAAAATGGCTTTAGACCTTATTGTTTCCCCCTATTTTCCTTTGTACCCTTTTATTACTGTCTGTGGAGGACTGATGTCACTAGCACAGTCCGTTCACTGCAGCATAGAATGGCTGACGCCTGTGTAACTGACTCAAACCTGGTACTGGGCATCACCTACTCAGGCTTCGTTGCCATATTGGTGGCACCATGCTGGATGTCTCCATGTGTAGGTGATGCACAGCCCAAGCTTTCTGTCCTGGCCCCTCGGGCATGTGAGCAGAGGCTGGATGTTTGTGCGGTGTGCTTCAGGACACTTGAGAGCACTCAATGTAAGTGCAGTATACATAAGAGGCTTTAGGGAACCGTAGTGCTTTAAGCTAGGGTCAACTGACTTGTTGATGGCATCATTCTGGAGGTGGTCAGGTGTAACTGCTAGCCAACAGTGGCTTCCTGTACTGGCACCTTAGGATTAGGAGCAAGGGCTGGATGTTGGCACTGTGGGAGCTCTGCTCCAGAACACCCAACTGCATTTCACTTAAGAGCAGTACAGAGAAAGAGTTCTAGATGGCAAAGCATGGATGGATTGGCATGTTGGTGGAACTGATCATGAGATCCCCATGTGTAGGTAATGGCAAATAACATCCAACTAATAACACCTGAATAATTCCACCTTCTTATCACTGCTCTACTTTGGTTCTCTATAGTAGTAAATATTTCATTTAATAATCCAATACAGAAAAAAAAGCAGTGAAAAGCATCCTCCGAACTCTATCTTAAGCAAAGACATCTTTCAGTGCCCAATAACAGAAACAATAAAACATATCAATAAACAACCTTAGAAGACCTAAACACCTCCTATAAATATAAAACCTTACAAAACCTTACAGAGATAGTTATTAACACATACATTAGTAAAGCTTTACAAAACCTGAAACACCTCACTCAGCTGATTCCATCACATTAAACAACCAACAACAACAACAGCACAACACATCACAAGGCTCAAAAGCTACAACAGACAAAGCAAACACCAGAAAACCAACCCTGCTGAAGCCCAAAAGCTGAATGAGCCCCCAGCTGAAACACTGAGCCTTATATACCCCAGGCACCACCCACAGCCCCTCCCTCAATGCCCTGGGGCAGGGGTGGGGCAAACCACCACCTGAGTTAAAAGAGGCAGGGTGAGGTCTGTTGCCTGTGCTGGGTGATGTCTGTAGCACAGAAAAGGTCAAAGAGAGAAAAGGATTCTTCAATAAAGCCAAAACACCAGGATTTGCTGCAGGATTATATGCATGTTCCATGATGCTCAAGAGTGGCTCTCAGAGAAACAACACAGACATGGAGTTATAGGTGGGAAAACAAGGATAGATTGCCATGTTGGCGGTACCTCTGCGGACCTCACTGTGTGTAGCTGACGCCTAGTGCAATACTGTAGTTGTATATTGGGGGTGAGACTTTATAATATTCAGGTTTTGTAATATAAAGGCTTTACAATATTAAGGCTTTGTAATATTGGGGCTGGGGTTAAGTTACTCAGGGAATGAAACAGAGGGTTTGAGATACCATGACTTAAACAGACACACTCTAGTTCAAGACAATGTCATCTTTGGGTGACAGACACACTCTCTGGTTAACAAGAATGCTCTTTTTGTACAACCTATGAAACTAAGTGGGTGCAAAGTGGTTCTGGAGCTCAGCAGTAAGTTGAGTGCCACATGTCTGCCAGAGAGCTATGAAATCGAACCCTAAAAGGAGAGAGATAAAGAAGTGGAGGGGGTGTATGAAACTGAGTGAGGGGAGATGTAAAAGCAGGACAGCTGGCATGGAGATTATATGCATTGGATAGGCTGTAAACCTTGGAGTACCCAACCTGCAGAATATTGTGTGCAATTCTGGTGTCCTCAACATAAGAAGGACATGGAGCTGTTGGAGCAAGTCCAGAGGAGGCCGCGAGGATGAGCAGGGGCTGGAGCACCTCCTGTATGGAGATAGGCTGAGAACACTGGGGCTGGAGAAGAGAAGCTGCGTGGAGACCTCAGAGCTCAGACCTCCATCCATTTACCTTCTCCCAACTCAGCCTCCAATGACCAGGACAACACATGTCTTACCAATGCAACCCTTACGACCTGCTATGTCTTTCTTGTTTTCCTTCCACCACAAGCATTCAAGTCCAATAAACATCAGCAAAGGCCTTTACATCTCCCATCAGATTCCCAATACGCTGATATGTGTCTTCAGAAGCCTTTCCAGGGAATAAAATGGTCCCAAGTGAATACTACTTGTGATTTAGACAGAGCCATCTTTGCTTGGGATCTCTCCTAAATGCAGTTCAGTGGGAGCATAAGGAACAACATCTTTTCCAGATCTATTTGAGTCTGATATCAACATGCTTCCGATTTCTCATCACTATATATATACAAAGCTAAATCAAAATGTCTCAGCTGCTTCTGGGTAATACGTGACGATAAATTGGAAATAAAGCAGTTGTACAGGTTATGCATGATCAATGGTCTCTGAGCAAAACAACCCACCTAGACCCAGTACAATGTGTTAACCATCTCTTTCTCCGCACAAGGCCCTTGACCACCTGGTGTCCTATTTAAACCACTGAAACTCCACCATGGGGATGGGGAGGAAAATCATAGAAGTGTAATACCCACAGATTGAGATAAGAACAGTGTAATAACTACAGTACAATCATAGAATCATAGGATCAACCAGGTTGGAAAAGACCTTTAAGATCAAGTCCAACCATTCCCCTGCACTCTCCGCTGACCCACAAACCAGCTCACTAAGGACGAATGTCCAGACCTGGCTCCAAAGCCTACTGTGTCAGCACAGAAGTCAGGAGCTGGACATGTCCTACACATGGTGCCCTCCTCAACAGTGCCACCAACATGGATATCCTCACTTACTTACACACCTAAAACTCCATCTATGTAAAGCCTCACTGGACAGCACTCTCTGCTGACCCACAAACCAGCTCCCACAGTGCAAACGTCCAGACCCTGATGCTAAACCTAAGGTGCCAGGACAGAAAGCTGGTGCTTGGCATTACTAACACAGGATGCCCTCTGTAACAGTGCCACCAACATGGCAATCCACCCTTGCTTAGCCACGTAAAACTCCTTCTGTGCAGGACCTCGCAGGACAGCACTCTCAGACGCCCCATAATCCATTCCCCAAGCGCAAATGTCCAGACCCTGCTCCTAAACCTGATGTGTTAGGACAAAAACAAAGAGCTGGGCATGTCCTGCAAAGGGTGCCCTCTGGAACCCTGACAGCAACATGGATATCCTCACTTACTTAGCCACGGAGATACCAGCTCCCTAAGTGCAAACGTCTAGTCCCTGTACCTAAACCTCATGTGTTAGAACAAAAACAAATTAGCTGGGCATATTCTACACAGGGTGCCCCCTGTAACAGTGCCACCAACATGGCAATCCAGCCTTGCTTAGCCACCTAGAGCTCCAGTTGTGTACAACTGCACGGGGCAGCGCTCTCAGACGCCCCATAAACCAGCTGCCTAAGTGAGAATGTCCAGAACCTCCTCCTAAACCTAATGTGTTACGACAGAAACAAGTAGCTGGGCACATTCGACACAGGACGCCCTCCGGAACAGCTCAGATTGAAGTTAAGCAGCATCCTGGATGCTAAGTTAGTGAGGCGACACTTTTATCATCTTCAATAAGCTTCTGAAAAAGGCCGGGCTGAAGTCCCTGCTAACCTAAATGGGCTCATTGCCTTGCAACGAAGTAGACAGCTGGAACTGCTACAAAATGACCATGCTCCTCTGCCCCACATCACCTTGTCACCAGCCAATTCTTCCACCCCCTTTTTTCCTTCCCATGTTAATGCCTTCCATCATAATAAGGCCTCCTACCCACTGCCAAAACTCACTTGGCACTCTTTACTTTAATGGCTTCAGTTGTCACGCGAGCATGTGCGTCTGCCCCCGGGACCGCAGCCCCATCGCTCTGCCGGAGGGTCTCATTTGCAGTTTGTTCTTTCATTATGAAAGACAGGTACTTGGAATATATTCTGTTTTTTCTTTAGTTTCATATTGCAAGATATTATGTATTTTATTTATTTCTTATGATTTATGAATTTTTTTTTTTATGTTTATACGAATTGCGCAATGATTAAAGGTATGAGCAGACCTAAGGATACTTTTCGAACTATATTGCTTAAAACCGTGAGTGTTAACTTTTCTTAAGGTTAATAATAATTAGGGTTAATTATATTGAAAAAGATGGCTTACATTTCCACAGATATCACTTTTTCTCGGTTATATGACGATTCTGCCACTTGTCCTTTGTAAGCAGTGTGGCAATTGGGAAATGATCGTTCCAGATGGGTTTTTATTACTTTTATTTCTATGTACTAAAAGTGTTTTAGAAGTAGACTAAAAGCAGATTCAAGTTTTTAAGTAGAGCAAAAAGAGTCAAGTTTAGGAAAGTCTGAGGTATCTAATGCAGAGCTGGAGTGCATACGGGTGCATAAAATACAATGTAGATGAAGCTACAGATATATGCATATAGCTAGGTGTTTTTCCTATATGTCTCAAAAGGGGGCTATAACCTGAAGTCTTCAACTAACAATAGTGTATTTGCCTTTAACATCATAGTAGAATAAACTCTTCCAATCTGCTGACACAATGCATGTTCAGCTGATGGGGGAATATCATGGGACTGAAAGCAACTCATGAGACAGTAAATAAGACCAAGGATGCTAGCCTTCAACATAGCATAGTGGCACCCAGTGTGGAGCGAGACTGGAAGAGAAGACAAGCAAGGACATACATTCTGCTAGGATCCTGCTAATGTGCGAAGAACAGAGGTAAACAGAGTAAGGAAGACTATCGACGACCACCAAAGATCCCTATTCAGCAAGACTGCACTTTTGCACTAGGATGCAAATAAATTAGTTCCTGGAAAAGCTATGCATATGCACAAGTATGCTAAGTATCAGTGAGCTCACCTTAGAGAAAATATTCGCTTTTGCGCCCAGCCTGCTTTCTTAAATGCAAAAATGAGTCTTAGAGTTTTCCTCCGATAGACTTTTATGGTAACACATATACTTCTTTAATACTGCCTTGGATACATTTCTCTTTCACACTGAAATCTCATACAAGTGTTGCTGAGTCTGTGCACTTTTTAGTGATAGAGTTTATAAGGGTGTTGGAGTGAAATCAATACAGATGAGAAAAGTAACAGCAAAAGGCCTTCTCCATCAGTCGAAAGCGTCTTTTACATCCTTTTTTAAAGAATGTGAATATTTGCTTTTGTGCCTTCACTGACTCAGTAGGCAACCAGCCACACCTTTACACCCCTCCGCCCCTGGTGGGACGAGCAGAAGAATTTAAAGATATTAAAACCTGCAGGTTGAGTCAGATCATTTGAATAATTGAGATAAAGTAAATATAATAGTGTTTGTAAAGAAAATGAGAGAAGAGGAAAAAACTAAAGGAAAATCAGCAAGTGATTCAAACACAATTGATCAGCACCGAATGCCTGATACCAGAGCAGCAATTGGTCCCTTCCAGGAAACTCCCCCCTTTGTATACTTGTCATGATATGCTGTGGTATGGAATACCCCTTTGGCTGCTTTGGGTCAGTTGTCCTGCCTGCTCCCTCCTGGCTTCTACTGCCCCTCCTCGTGACAGTGCATAAAAGACCGAAAGGTCCTTGATAACTCTAAGTGCTACTGAGCAACAACTGAAACATTGGTGTTTTATCAGCATTACTCTCAGAATAAAGCCAAAATACAGCACTGCATCAGTTGCTAGGAAAAAAATAAACCCTGTCCCAGCCAAAAAAAGACAACTATTGAAGGTTTTGCTACGTGAGACTGATAATTAACGAGAAGCTGATGCTAGTTAGGCATAGGTAAAAAGAGGACTACAATAAAATAGAAGCATTCTGAAAGCACTTTCCCCAGTTAGTATCATCTCTAGTGGCCTGATGTAAGAACTTTGCTTGAGCTTTCATCTAGACCTGTAGATATTTTGCCATGCTGGTCTATACAGGTGAAGCAGCTTTTATTTCGAACTCTACAAATACCTCTTTGGGAAGATAATAGCAAGCAGAGCAAGGGCTATACAGTTTTTCCATACTCTCTGAGATAAGCTGAATATGTCAATCTGTAATGCCAATAGAGTACCTGTGAATATAGCATCTTTTCCTGCGGAAAGAGCCTTTCTTAATTGCACAATCAATACCACCCTTTCCTTCTGGTGCATTCCTTAGCCTGTGCGGGAGTTCTTAATCCTGAGTTGCATTGTCCAGCTGCGGTCTGGGTAACATCACAAAAAAGCTGTTACCAGAGCTAAGAGTTTTAACCAGTGTTAGCAGGTATTTTCTAACATTCTCTTTTCCCTGCAAAAACATACAACCAGGAAAAAAGGCATTTAGTAAGGCCGTCAGTACATCAGTTTCTATGCCTTACACAATTCCTTTCTGTCTCTATTTGTATCTTTAACAAAGTCATTGAGAAGGCTTATAACCAAGTTAAAGAATTTTTTGACATATTTTAATTGTTATATTTTTCCCACTAGCATGGACTCCATATGGGGTATGTAAATCCCACTTGATTCCCTAACACTCTCCCACTTTCCTAACTACTTTTGCATAGTTCTGCCCAATACATAGACTAAACTGCTCCTAATTTCTTAGCAAGTTTCTTAGCAAGATAATCTTGATATTTCTCTTCACAGCATTAAGGGTACTGTGTCCTTTTGAATCAAAAATGGATTCAAGTTAGTAAATTGAGGATAAAATTTTTATTTTTCTTCTTGCTTTTCTAAACGGAGAGGATGTATGGGAAGCACAAAGGTTGCCCAATTGTCTGCATGTTGCTTAATTTACGTGGTGATCATTGTAGTCAACTTGTAATGACTTCAAAAGTTTAGAAGCAGTATCACAATTGGAAGCAAATTTGCGATAAATAACTTGCTAAAAATATCAGAGATTGTAATTTTCCTGGTTATAAGCAGGAAACTCTCATCTGGTGTGTGCTGCTGTGAAAGGACCTGGCAAAGAACGAGACTGAGAAAGTCTTTGGTCGGAGTAAACGTTACTCAACACCAACTAGAAACATGGGTGTTATCAGCGTTGTTCCCAGGCTGAAAGTTAAAAAAAAGGCACTGCACCAGCTACTAAGGAGGAGGAAAATGACTGCTATAGCTGAACCCAGACAGTATCCACCAACACACCATCGCCCCTGTGCCATGTATACATGTATATATGTACACCCACACACAAAGAGAAAGACATCATTCCCTAGTGCATGGACTAATTCCTTTAAAGTTGCCAAAGTCATCCAGTCCTTGACAGCAGGCTCCATCTCTTGCAATAGTCTTTCAAGGCAGGAGGGACAGTATGTAGTTTTGGGTTGTTGTCTGCTGATGACACTGCTGAACTCATCTTTCAACACCCTCGTCTTTCTGCACCCGGGCAGCGATACCTTGCCACAATGCAGCAGCCTAGATGGGTTTACCTCTGCGTTGTCTATTGTGGTCAGGGTTGGAGCAACTGCTGTGCTTGTCACTGGGGTTGGTGCAGCTGCTGTACTTGGAGTTGTAGTAGCTGCGTTTTCTGTTGCTTACTTCTGCTTTGCCAGTTGCTCTGCTTCAACTGCTGCAACCACCCTCACAGTGCACTTGCCACCATCCATGAGTCAGTATAGAGATAAAGTACTGGCCATTTTTCTCGTTCAGCAATGTCCAAGGCCAGCTGGATGGCTTTCACCTCTGCAAACTGAGTAGATTCACCCTGTCCTTCAGCAGGATTTGGATTATCTTCCTCTCTTTTTCAAAAACTTCTGCTCTATCACCCCAACATGATGATGTCATCAATGTATTGCAGGTGTTCTGGAACTTGCCCTTGTTCCAGTGCATTCTGGATGAATCTAAGGCAGATGGTAGGGCTGTGTTTCCACCCCTGGGTCAGTCGCTTCCACGTGTACTTTACGCTCCTCAAAAAGAAAGCAAGCTGTGGCCTGCACTCTGCTGCCAAAGGGATTGAGAAAAGCGCATTGGCTTTATCAGTTGTGGCATATCACTTGGTTGCCTTTGTCTCCAGTTCATATTGAAGTTCTAGCATGCCCCTTTACGGCAGCACTCAATGGTCGTGTGACTTTGTTCAGGCCACGATAGTCTACTGTTAGTCTCCACTCTTCACTAGACTTTTGCACTGGCCATATGGGGCTATTTAAAGGGTGAGCGAGTCCTGCTGATCTCTCCTTGGCTCTGCGGTCTACGGATCAGCTTATGGATGGGAATCAAGGACTCTCGGTTGGTGCGATATTGCTGAGGTACAATGCCGTGGTCGTGATTGGCTCTTGTTCTTCGGCCTTCAGCAACCCCACAACCGAAGGACCCTCTGAGAGACCGGGCAAGGTGGACAACTGCTTAATTTCCTCTCTCTCCAAGGCAGTGATACCAAAAGCCTATCGACACCCTTCTGGGTCTTTAAAGTACACTTTCCTGAGATATTCTATGCCAAGCATGCTGGAGTCCCTGGACCAGTCACAATGGGTGCTTTTGCCACTTCCTTCCAGCCAGGCTGATTTCAGCCTCCAGTACAGTCAACTCTTGGGATCCTCCTATCACTCCAGAAATATAAATGTCGTTTTGGAGGACACATGCCAGCCTACTACTATCCTCCTTACTGGGCTTTCCTCTGCTGTGTATTTATGTAATTAGATACATGATATCAGCCAAGTAGTGATAAGTGTGATGAATTAGTAGTCTTGCTGCAATCTGTCAGGATTGTTATTGAAAGGTAGCCTCAGTATTTTGTGGACTGAATAGGGTGATTTCAGACAACATATTCAAATACCTCCTGGAAAAGTATTTGTTGAGAAAGGTTATTACGATGAACGTTGACACTCTACTATTGACAAGTGAATAGTGAAGCGTATGATGAGCTAAAAGGAACAGAAATCCTGAAAAGGAAAAAAGAAAGGGTAATATTTTTCTTTGGAAGTTTTCTAGACTAAAGCTGCTGAAACTCTGTCCCAAGAATAATATCTAGAATGCAAATATTTTTCTACAGTAATAAAAGGCACACTGCTAAACACATCAGAAACTTAGGAGGAATGGAAGCACACGTGGTACTACTTATCAAAAGCTAGGCTAGTAGGAAGAGTTCAAGGAGTATAAGAAACAAGCTGTTTGAAAAAGATGAAGACATTTAAAAAACCTTACTGAGGCTATTTTACTTGAGGTGGAAGAATGACTATGAGACCATTATTTTCTGTTTTATTAGTCTATTCGAAAGCGTAAGCAAGAGATCTATTGTCCCAAACCTTGAATACTTCTTTTTTCTTTTATGGAATAAACCAGAGTGTTATTAAAAAACCAGCTGCTGAAGAGATTTTTAGCTTCTGTGTTCTTGGAAAATAACAGAAGAGATATGGTTTTTTATACTGCTGCAGCATCTAAAACATGAACAAAAATAACACTGTAAATTAGCATCTATTCAAAATGCCATACTGAACTGCCTGATTCTTACCATTAAATAGAAGTTGATCTTGTTATTCGTAGGTTCTGAGGGATATTACTGAGATTTTTTTTGCTGAATATTGTTAGTGCTGCACTATATGGAACCACAGTAGGGAGTCAGTTTGCAGAGGTGAAAGCCATCCAGCTGGCCTCAGACATTGCTGAACGAGAAAAATGGCCAGTACTTTATCTCTATACTGACTCATGGATGGTGGCAAATGCCCTGTGGGAGTGGTTGCAGCAAATGGAAGCAGAGCAACTGGCAACGCAGAAGTAAACCCATCTGGGCTGCTGCATTGTGGCAAGATATCGCTGCTCAGGTGCAGAACCTGGTGGGGAAGGTACGCCACGCAGATGCTCATGTACCCAGGAGTCGGGCCGCTGAGGAACGCCAGAACAATCAGCAAGTGGATAAAGCTGCTAAGATTGAAGCGGCTCAGATGGACTTAGATTGGCAACAGAAGGGTGAATTATTTTTAGCCCGGTGGGTCCATGACACCTCAGGCCATCAAGGCAGAGATGCAACATATAGATGGGCTCGTGATCGAGGGGTGGACTTAACAATGGACACTATTGCCCAGGTTATTCACAAATGTGAAACATGTGCTGCAATTAAGCAAGCCAAACGATTAAAGCCTCTTTGGTATGGAGGACGATGTCTGAAGTACAAGTATGGGGAGGCCTGGCAGATTGATTATATCACACTCCCACTGACCCCCCAAGGCAAGCGCTATGTGTTTACCATGGTGGAAGCAACCACCGGAGGGCTGGAAACATATGCCGTGCCCCACGCCACTGCCCGGAACACTATCCTGGGCCTTGAGAAACAAGTCTTGTGGCGACACAGCACCCCAGAGAGAACTGAGTCAGACAATGGGACTCATTTCCGGAACAACCTCATAGACACTTGGGCCAAAGAGCCTGGCATTGAGTGGGTATATCACATCCCCTACCATGCACCAGCCTCTGGCAAAATCAAACGGTACAATGGGCTGTTAAAAACTACACTGAGAGCAGTGGGTGGTGGGACTTTCAAACATTGGGATACACATTTACCAAAAGCCTCCTGGTTGGTCAACAGTAGGGGATCTGCCAACAGGGCTGGCCCCGCCCAATCGCAACTTTTACATACTGTAGAGGGGGATAAAGTTCCTGTGGTGCACATAAAGAATTTGTTGGGGAAGACAGTCTGGGTTATTCCTGCTTCAGATAAAGGCAAACCCACTTGTGGGTTTGCTTTTGCTCAGGGACCTGGATATACTTGGTGGGTAATGCGGGAAAATGGGGAAGTCTGAAGGGGATTTATTTTTGGGGGAAATCAGCCAACGAATTCAATTGTATGCTGTTGCCTGCTCTATAACACTTTTATAGCCCACCAGCTAGATGTCTTCAGGTCGCCAGCAACTGACCCTGACTTCCCTCCCATCATCACCTCAACAAAGAATGAATTTTGAGGAAACCAGACGAGCTCAGCAGTGACCAGACGAGTTTGGCGGTGTCATCAGCAGGCAACAACCCAAAACTACACACCATCCTCCTTCCCTGAAAGACTATTTCAAGAGATGGAGCCTGTCATCATGGACTGGATGAATTCAGCAATTTCATAGGGATTGGTCCATGGACGAGGGAATGATGTCTTTCTCTTTGTGTGTGGGTGTGGGTGTATATATATGTGTATATATGGGACAGGGGCGATGGTGTGTTGAGAGATGTGGGATCTGAGCAAACTGACTCGAACACAATACATCTTTTTTCATCAAAAAGCCCCATGGATACCTCTGAAACCACTCTGCCATATCAGGCAATGAGAAAGAAATATATTCCGCAGCATATATTTCAGAAGAAGAATCACTGTCTTTATCTGGAAAAGGAGAAGAGACTTTTGGCTATCGTGCAATCTCTTGAGAACCTACTACTTTTAGTAGGAAAACTTCTATTGTAGATACACTTTGAAGACACCGTGAATAAAGAGAATTCAAAATGTATGAGGTTAAATTTTTTCTTGTGAAAAGTATTTCATGTCAGTAGCAACACTGGTAAGCACAAGTACTGATGATTCTGACTGTCCCAGGAACATCACCTTATTGGTCAGATTTTGCGCTCTGCCATATTAGAGGAGACTCCTTCTCAGATAGATTCCTGTAGGAGAAGTATTGTATGAGAGATGGTAGAACTAGACATTATGTTTCCTTTTAGGCCCGTATGAGCTATGTTAAAAGCTGGATCCAGAAAGCCAAGAGGACGATTTCTTTTCTGCCATCATCTTGCTGTGGCACTTTTGGGCTTGCATGCCCTATTAGGGACTGGAAGGTGCTCTAAGGTCTCCCTAGAGCTTTCTCTTCTCCAGGTTGAAGAAGTCCAGCTCACTCAGCCTCTCTCCAGAGCAGAGCTGCTCTAGCCCCTGGAGCATCTCCATGGCCTCCTCTGGACCCACTCCAACAGCTCCATGTCCCTGTTGTTTTATTGCCCCAGAGCTTGACACTCTACAGCAGCAGGAGTGTCATCAGAGACCAGGCGAGGCGGACAGTCTCTTCCTTCCACATGATGGTGACGTTGGGCTGGATGCAGCCCAGGATACAGCTGTCTTTCTGCGGATAATCATTTACATTTGAAGCTAGTCTTTCATTAATGTGCTAATTCTTGTTTGCTCGTTCTCCATGTAGTTCTTATGGGTCTGAGGGTCTCTAGCTGTTGTACTCCATCCCTCTAATCTCATCATCAGCTTCACCACAGCGTCTGCTGATGACACCAGCAGTTGCTTGCTGAGCAGTTTCTTGTTGTCTTATTGCCAAACTGCAAGGCTGTTTTTTTTCTTACTTAGCTTAAGATACTGAGAACTTTATACTTGCTTAAGCATTCTAAACAATAGGGCTTAGAGCACAGGATACTAGATTTAGCAACTTAATGTTTGCACTATAATTGCAACTGAATACTTTTTTACATAAACCAAGCGCCTACTAAATATTATAACTATAGTGTATCCTAGCTAGTTCTTTTTCCCTTTTCAGCCCCTCCTTATTTGTACTTGCAAATTCTTTTGTAATCTCATAGTATAGCATTATCAACTTTTTGCAAAAGATTTTCCAGTTTCTACAGGATGTCTAAGTTTATGTTTTTTCAATGTTCTTATTGCATAACTATCGTTTACAACACCAGGAAGAACATTGTAGAAGAACATAGGTGGCTACTTTCAATGTCACTAATGTTAAAATCATTAAAAAAGCTCGTTGAGCCATCGAAATTTAGGTAGTCATGATGTTAGCTTATCAACTATTTACTCGAAATCCAGTCGGGTATAATCCTGACTAAATTTGAGCAACAGTTGTACATACTTTCAGATGTTCTGTACTTCAGTTGATATTTGCAGGGTTTTCTAACCTAAGTGCAAGAGCTACAATTACTTACTGTACAAATTCTCCCTTGTCGAGTGACTAACATATCCAGAACCATTCGGTTTTGAATAAACATCTCTCTTTGACAAACTTCCGATTTCTGGTTGTTGAGCTAAAAGAGCATCAATGTGTGTAACTTTTTTCTATGTTAGACAACCTATTCACTAGGGCTTTTTCTATTTCACTGACTCCTAACCAGGGAAAAAACCTGTGGGCAAAGCTATGAAAATTTGTTGGCCTATCGGCTAGGAGGTTGTCAGTTCTCTTCATTAGTCTCCAGTAGGCACTAAGCAATCCTTAGTAGTTATTTTTACGTCATCCTGTTCTACTAGGATTGCTTGATATTTTAAAAAAGAGGGAGGGAAATAATGACCTCTTTTGTGTTCAAATACTGCAGATATAATATGGGAGACTAGAACGGTAATTTTCTGGCCAATCGGAAATTTAAGAGCTTCTTATATCTTAAGTACGAGAGCTGCAACTGCTCGCAAGCTGACGGGTCATCCTTTACTTTCTTCATGCAGTTGCTTTGAGAAGTAGGCTGGGCCTCTTTTATATGGGCGCAGATGGTGAGGTAACACACCAAGGGCAATGCCCTGCTTCGCATGTGAAAAGAACCAGAAGTGTTTGGTCACCTCTGGAAGAGTTAGGGATGGTGCCTTCATCATTTCGTTCTTTAGGTTATTAAAAGCTCTTCTAGGGTCTCCAGTCCAGTTGAAATCTTGGTTGCTGTTTTTCAGCAATTCATATAAGGGTTTTATTTAAAGTCCGTAATAATAAATCCACAATCTGCACCGTCCTGTCATGCTGAGGAAAGTTTTTAATTCCTTCAGAGTCTTTGGCAATGCTGTCAGGCAAATAGCGTCTTTTCGCTTGGTGCCTAGCTCATGCACAGCTCCTGATATTTTGAGTCCCAAATAAGTGACCTCTTTCTTTATTAATTGAGCTTTCTTTTGGGACGCCTTATAGCCACCTAGTCCAAAGAAATTAAGCAAATTTATAGCGCATTTTAGACATTCCACTTGAGTTTCCGTTGCTATCAAAAAGTCGTCCACATACTAGAGGAGAGTTCCTTCCAGCTCCCTTGGTAATTGGGTGCCAAATATTGTCGGGCTATTCTTAAACCGCTGTTATAACACTGTCCAAGTGTATTGGGCTTTTCAGCCTAATTTGGTATTTTCCCACTAAAACCAAAATATTTTTGACTTTTACCAATCTTAAACAGAAAAAGGCATCTTTCAAATACAGAAGCGTAAATATTATCTCTCAAATTTGAGAGCAAGGTTTATGTGTTAATTACCACTGGGTGTTTCTATCCGGTTAGTTTGTTAATGGTTCTCAAATCCTGCACCAATGGGTAGCTTTTCCCGTCCACTTTCTTTACCGGTAAAATGGGAGTGTTATATTCTTATTCACTTTCTACTAATAAACCAAATTTCATAAAATTGTCCATAATTTCTTTTATTTCTTTCCTGTCTCCTAGTTTCAGAGAGTATTGTTTTACTTGACTTGGTTTAGGTTCTGGTTTGAAGTTAATACTTACAGGGGCTGCATTTTTCACCTTCTCTGGCGTCCTGGCTGCCCAGCCTCTGGGATATACTGGTCTAAAATTTCTTGGGGCACTTTTGCTTCCCTTCTTTCTTGGATTAAGGCCAGGCTTAACAGTTCAGTTAATTGATCCTCTTTGACTTTTAATTCTTTTTTCCCCTTCGTCAAATAATGTTTTGGTGTCTGGTTGTTCTAATAGGTCTCTACCCAATAACGACTTTGGGGAGTTTGACATATACAAAAATCTGTGGATCCCTACTGTTTTGCCCAGTTGGTAACTTGAGGACCTCAAAAAGTTGCACCTTCTACTGGGACGAAAGTCTTCATCCAGGGGCATCAGCTGTTGGTTTAAAATAGAATCGTTAGTACCAGTGTCTACTAAGAAGTCTACTTCCCTATTCTGTTTCCCTAACTTCGATACCACCAGTGGATCTGCTAGGGTAGATTCCCCAGGTCCACATGATTCGAGCTCAGCTATCGTCTGCGGTAGACGTTACCAGCTGGGAACATTTTCCTGTTACCAACGGGGGACATTTTTACTTCCAGTGTCCACACTGTCGACAGTATGCATACTGGTTTCTTTTAGACTTTCTCTACAGGATCCCTGTAGTCCTCCTCTTCCTCTTCCTCTAAAATTACCTTCTCTTCCTCTATTTCCAAACCCATTTCTTGTATTAGATTTTGACAATGCTGCCCCCTTCGGGGGCATTGTCCTTCCCAACTTTCTTTTGTCCACACTTTCTCTGTTTCTCTGTACTCTCCATGATCCCTCCACCAATTTTTTTAAGTATTTGATCTTCTGCTTTCAGTTGTTTTTATAATTTTCTTCTAATAATATGGTCTGATGCCTGTACCAAAGCCAGGGAAATTAGCTGTTGCTTTCCTTGATCCCCTGAGGGGTTCAGCGTGGTGTACTTTTTCATTGCCTCTCGTAACCTGTCAAGAAATTCAGTGAAGGATTCACTGAGGTTTTGTTTTGCAGTATATAGAGCTTCCCAATTAACATATTTGGGAATAGCATTCTCCAATCCAAATTTGATCCACTCTTGATATCTTTTAAGGTTTTGATGCTGGTCAGGATTGTTATAGTCCTAGCTGGGTTTGGTCATGGGGAGAGAGTCATCAGCCTCCCCTTGTAATCCTTGGGCAGTAATCAAAGCCTGCATATGGGTTCAGGCTGTTTTTTAAAACTGACTCCTTTCCATATACGTTAGCTCGTTTAGCATTAAATCCAAATCTTCTCAATCAGGATCTAATTTTCAAGTATTTCCAATTGCTTAGTTATCCCTGCCGGACCATCCCTATACTTTCTTGCTGTTTCTTTCCAACTTTCTAAATCTCCCATAGAGAAGTTAACTTTTAGTCTAACAGGGCCTGCCGGCCCCGCGGCTTCCCTTAGGGGTGCTTGCAACTCTTCCATTTCGGCGAAGGGGGAGCAGATCTAGCTCTAAGTCCTCCTCAGGTACGGCTACTAAGGAGAAGGGAATGCATTAGTGATGAGGCCCTCTTGCACCTTCTGAGGGCCTTCTTAATCTTCTCCTTCAGCTGCCTTCTCCCCTCTGTAGCTTCTTCAGCTACTGTTCTAAAATGAATCCATCCTTTCTTCAGGAGGGTTCCGAATACACCTCTGTCCTGTACTACACCCTGGACAGCATCACTTTATCTTTCTTGGCTTTTCTTATGATCTTTCTTCAAGGCTAACGCTAGTGCACCAGAGGGAACCAGATTCAACCCGCAACTCTTTTGCCATTCTGGATAGTTGCGGAGAATAAAGAACATCGTAAAGATGAGAGAAAGAAAATATCAGCATAGACCATTTGCCTTCTGGCTTCAAGAATAACATTAGTTTTAATAGTGTATTATGATAAGAATCCAATTTTCTGGCCACTTTTCTGAATCTTCTAAAATATAATGGCTAACATTGGTGGAAATATTTAATTGATGTTATTTCCTTTTCCTCCAGGAACTCTCGCAATCTTTTGCCAATGTGACAAAACACAACCTAGAGGGGTTTTTTTATTTCCTTATTTTGGCCACTTCCAATCTTACTGATTTAACAATTCCCTTAAACAGCCACAAACAACTCTTTCTTACTACTTCACCAGCTCTTTCTGTCTTATCATCTGTCCTCCAGAAAATACCTTTAGGGCAAACTGCTTCGAGGTCCTCAAATCGTATTTCAAAACAGTAATCTGGTAACACCTAAGAATTATTCACCGATTGCAGTTTCCACTATATCCACAAAGAGGACAATTGTAACTCACAATATTTCGTCCCTATCGCAACTTGAATAACCTTTTACACATAAACAATCATAATAAACAAGGAAATTCTCTCCTAATATAAATATGAATTCCACAAAGAATTGCAATTCCTGTAACAATTACAACAATAATTAACCATTTAATCACAAACTTTTGACACATGGTTTTCTCTTGGTTCTTCTCCTGCTGTTTCCCTCACGAGAGAACAGAACCATGGATCAAGACCCCGAACTCCCTACGTGCCTAGTTCCGTCACCATTTCTCACTCTCACAGAAATTGTACATTACACTGCTCAAGAAGTTTCAGATTCTCAGTATCTTGCAAACACTCCAAACATGAAGTATAGGGACAGAATTGCAAAGTTTTCAAATATACTCTCAGGGGCTAGCTGCCTGCTATACACCGTCCTGCGTGGTTAATATCTCTTACCGTGTCTTATGGAAAACTTTATCACAAACTGATTATCTAACCAAATTTCAAAATAATACCTTTAGTAGACGGTCCTTGTCTGTTCCTGTGATGATCCAGATGAACTCACGGGGTACCATCTAGGTCACCAATCTGAAATAAAGAATTAATTCAATAATACCGATTTTAATATTATTAATCAGGTATTCTTTATTACAGCGACGAACACAGGAGGGATCGCTCCACTTTATGTGTGTACCAGTTCTTTATTTTAGGGTTACATATATAGCATGAAATGATAATCGTTAATTCTTAGACTCATTTAGATACAAATGGGAGAATCGCTTCCACACATGCGAGTCTTTCATTAATAAGCTAATTCAGGTTTGTGCATGCTCCATGTTGCTCTTCAGGTTGTCTCTGATGGACTCTAATTCTTCATTCCTGTAATCTCATCATCAGATGAGATTCATCACAGCAGCTGACAGCTGCGCAGTTTCTTTTTTTTATTGCCAAAAAGCAAGGCTGGTTTTTGCCTCTTTTCTTCTTACTTAGCTCAAGATACTGATATCTTTATGCTTGCTTAAGCATTCTAAACAATAAGGTTTAGCACACAGAATCCTACATATAGCAACTTAGTTAATATTTGGACAATATTTGCAACTCAATTTTTTTCCTTAAGCCTAGGACCTACTAAATGGTATATTTTTATACCATAGCTAGTTCATTTTCCTTTTTCAATCCCAAATCCTTTTCCTCATGGCTGCTTTCCATTCATTCTCCACCCGTACTGTAGGTGTGCTTGAGATTGCCCTGACCTACAAGAAGGCCTTTGGCCTTGTTAAACCTCACGAGATTTGTACCGGAAAAAAAATTTTCCAGTTAAGAACTCAGCAAATAATCAAAATTAGCAGAAGAAATGAAGACTTTGATTTCACCTATTACCTTTCTAATATTTGACATCTAATTTACCTTGTGAACTAAGATCATCAGATTCCTCAAAGTTGTGTAAGCCGCACTTCTCCTCGAGTATACTAAGACAAATGATCCTGTGGCTGCTAATCATTATCAGGCAGATGGCAGGTGAGCAAGATTCCATTTTTCTTTTGAGGCAAAAAGATGGCTATCTGTTCCTAACATTTTACCTTACAGGGCCTACAACTGTGGTTTAGTTGATTATAAAATATAATGAGAAACTTTTAAAAATTAATTTACATATTAGTTAAAATATATACTATTCAATTTCTGCTATCATTTCAGAAGAGTGAAGGTGAGCTAATTATCAAGTATCCGCTAAGGTGGATCTTTCTCTTAAAGGCGACTATTTGGGTATATGTGAAGAAAATGTTGCTCTTGACTTTTTCATGTTAGGCTTAGAGGAGTCCTCTTTTCTCTGAAAAAGGTAGTATCAGAAAAAGAAGTGGCTGATGATTTTTCAGTAATAAGAATAATGTATATTTCAATTCTGAATTTTGAAACCTTCCTTACTTTGGGACAAACATTAATTGGTGAGACGTCTTCTCTGACAATAAAATTAACACATCTTTCAAGTACAAAATCTGCAGCTACATGTGTATGGTAGAACTTGGTCTCTGCCAGTTTGGAAAAAAATTATTTTTTTTTAAAGACTGAAGATTGCATAATTAAGTCCATTAGCGTGTCAAGTATGACTTTTAAGCCAACTGACTACTGTCAACCAGCTCTATCAAGGGATCACTAATGCCTCTGACATTGCTTACTACAAGTTTTGTGACCTTCAGCAACAGTGCAGCGGAAATGAACATTTCTACTGATACCTACGCAAATAACTCTCAGCCATTATAAATTCTGTTACGTAGCAGTTTTCAGTTAACTGATACATAACAGAAATTAAAAATGACTGGTAGAATTTTCTGATAGCAACAATCAGAAAATGGAAAGATCTGCAGGTACCAAAGCCCAGGAAATGAACCCTTGGATCTAACAGAAGTTATAACAGCTCAAGAAAAAAATACTGACGCCTCTTTATAGTGAAAGAAGATATTTTTTTCCTTTTCTTTGAATCCATCAGTCTTTTCTCATAATGCTTTCATAAGATGTGAAATCATTATTTGTTCACATGCAGTAAATGGTAAATTAGCATTAGAGTAAAGCTTTCAAATTTAAATTTATCTCTGATTTCTTTAGGTAAACCATTCATTAACTGCCATTTTAATAAATAGAAATTAAAAGTAATTTTGTATCTGTAAATAGTCATACAGTAGGGATGTGTCTTCATTTAAAACAAACAGAGATAGAAATCATTTACTATTGGCATGAAAAATATGCAACCTGCGACCGTAATGGTAGTTGTTAGCTGACACGATTCACAGTGATGGTAGCTGGTGCGATTCTTTCAGCACATTATGGCCTAATGAATGAAGTTACAGCATACAATATGAATTAGAAACTTTGTCTTATACTAGGTAACACTATGTAAAAGTAGGACTTAGTTTGAGAAACACATAATTACCTCTCTAACTTTACTTTCCTAAGACAGTGCATTAATGTTATTGTGGATAACTCCTGTGATTAGCTAGGCATGTCTGTAACTGCTTTGTCAAAATGGCATACTATCCAACTGTGCATCTGAAGAAAGCTGGAAATATGCAAGCAATACTATATACGTGCAAAGCTATAGTCATGAAGAGGGTAATAATTTGTAGGTAATAAACGCGGTGAATTAATTAAGCCATTTCTGCACACAATGCATCCATACACCTATTCACTTTCTGAGCGTAAGTTCATTACGTGAGTTCAGCATACTCTAGCATCAGCAAAGCAACGAGACAGACTCACCCTTGCCACTCACTTCCCAACTTTTCTCGCGGCCCCCTCCCTGCTCCAAACTGACAGGTCTTCTAACATGCTGACTTAATTTCATAACAGAATGCTTTTATTGCATATTCAAATTTCCTCCTTATTTCCCTTTCCTACACTCTGCTTTCTTCCATTTCACTGCTCCACAACTCCCCATAGAATCTTTCTGCTACTGCTCTCCCATTGGGCTTTATCCCCTATGATCTCCACTCAAACAGCAAAGTAGGAGTTGTGTAAAGAAAAGACAGCTGCCAGGCAGCTAGCCTAACTGGTTCTGTGTAAGCACTTTTCCCATGTGGAGTGGCAGATATATTCAGGTCAAAGTTTGGACCAATTCAGGGGTGCTTAGTGAGAGGAACGAACAAAAAGCTAATGCTTCTACATAACATAAGCAAATCCAGAACCTGAAGAACCAAGTCAGTCTTTTGAATACTTAGACTCTAGATTTTTACACATTCACTGTGGCCAGTTACCCACAGTTGCTGGTTTCTGACAGAACCAAGGTCTGAGACAGCAATGCCTTGCATGAAGCTGGCTTCTTTAGATATTTCTTGGATCCAATTCAGAATTAGTGTTATTAACCATCACAATTATTTTGCTGTCAAATACTCTACAATCTACAGATGTAATTATACACACAAAACCACAAAGTCCAAGGCTATGAAGAAAAAGGAATTACAATTGTTAAATTGCTTCAGCTTTCTTCTTAAACAGAGGCAGAACGACAGTGGTACTATAAGTTTGTTTCTCTCTTTAACTAATCTGCACTGTCTCTTAAGGAAGCCTCATATTTACACTTTAAGAATTAATAAAATAGGATACTAAGTGCATCACAGTAAAGATGCTGATTACATTACAATGAAATACTTAGGTTTCGACTTACTATATTAATAAATATTGTTGCTGTGGTAGCACAAATATAACTAAATTTGCATTGCAATTCGCTAAGAGTAAGAGTAGCTATAAATATTTCAACAAAGAGGATAAAAGGAGATTGTTAATATTTTAGTTATCATGAATAACACTTTTAAAACATCTTCAGAAAAAAGAAAAAAATTGAATGCAAGGTTTTTGTGGAGATGCAGCTTGATTTTTAAAGAGTAATGAAGATGGTATGAACTTAAATACCGGTACATGGATACTCAGTTTTTACTTAATGCTTACGGAAATAATTTTTGCTTATCACTGGAAATTACCTTCAAAATTTCTGAGAAGTATATGAATGGGCCTCACAAGTGTACTCAAAGAGTGGGAAACAGACCTTGTTCCAAAAAGTTTCTTTTTCCCATTTGCTTAATGAAGTACAAGGCCTGAAAGATTAGATTCATTCCACTTTTTTTAACATAAAATAGTGGGTTTGGCCTACACTAGTTGCCTTGGAAGATCACAGAGGTAGCTGGAGAGCACCCAAGTCCCCAGCAAATTACAGTGCCACTCTCATAGACATGCAGGGTCTCTTAAATAAAAGAGCAAAAGACTCCAAAGTCAGGCTGCATGCTGTGCGTACTGTGGGTTTTCAAATACCCAGCTATATAGGCCAAATTCCCAGGTGGATTGCCCAATGACATGTTGGTTCATAGCAATGGGAAAGTCATTATTTAAAGCCTGTTCTTCCAAATGCAATGTAAATGTTGTTACCTGCTGCTCTTACTGACAGCAACATCAAGAAAAGACACGATAATATCATGAGGAAGACATGCCCCCATTCATAATGTTTAAGATCAAATTCTACACTTAGGTAGCTTGACTAAATTCAATGGACGTGTAAGCAGTAAAAGCTTCATTTCATATTTTTGCTCTAATCATCTCGGGTTTGAGTCTATAGTTAAAGATAGTATGCCAAGGATCAATTTAAAGTACTGTTACTGTTAATACAAGTTCGATATGAAGCAGTATGGAAAGCACTCTAAAATCATCAAGCACAATTTCTTTCACATCACTAGCTGTAGCTGTAATTCTATATATGCTTTGAAATCACACACTTGACCTTGAAAATTTACCTCAATTTTTCCCAGTGAGAAGAAACTACTGATTCATTGAGAAATAAGGTATTAATATTATTGGATTTGTTATAATTAGTTAAAAAGCAATTTGTTGCAATTTCGTTTGCTTATGATCATAGAGTTTAGAAAAAGAGAAATAGAAAAGGCTGTAAGAAGTAATAATATGCTGAAATTAAAATATAATGCATCACAAATTGTAGCAATTATCTGGCATCCTACCTCTGAAATGCACTTTAAGCTTAGGGGTAAGACAGCCTCTTCTTACTCCTTCTTCCCCTCTTGTCTTCTCCGCTTTTCAAAACAGCAGACCTGGGAATAATCTTTAGTGGCTGAAAGCTCTGAAGGAAAAATACCAGTCATAAAAACATCCCTATAGCTGATGCGTATCTAATAGAAACTGAATCAGTCGCTTTGTATGAGAGAGAAAGTAAAAGCCCTGTCAAAATAACTGGCTTCATCCTGATACTCCGTTTCCAACAGAAATTCATTTTTTGTGAACTGTGGGAGTTTGAAATGAATCTCTGAGAGCTAAAAAGACCTATTGCCGTTATCTCAGAGTGAAGAGAAAGAGTGAAAGGTACTTTCAAAATAATGGTTACAGTGCCAGGACTACTCTGGGTATGGACAATATTTTCCCCCTGTGATCTTTAGGAAAAAAAAGAGTAGACGAAATAGTACCACATATTTTCACAGCCGGAACATCTGTGACTAAGAGATTGGCACAAACTTGTATTCTTAGATGACCGTATGAATCTACGTATCCTTAGATGACCTGTGAATCTAATTGATGGACATAGCTGTAAAGACATAGTTTTACTGATTTTTCAGTGGGACCAGACCTCCTGAGGCTTGAAGAACTAAATTTCGTTAAAAGAGCATGAGATTTCTCAAGCAGTCACAGAGAATATTCTCGCATTTTAGCATCTATACATATTTTTTCATGTGAGCCTAAAGGCAGCCTGAACAAGTTTATATAAGAGGAATCTTTTCAAGATTACTAAATACACAGAAATTCATAACGTCCCTGCTCCAAGAATTAGCTGGAGTCTGAAAAAGTGTTAAGAAATATCCAATATGCTCATCCTGCCCCTGTGTAGAAATCTGCTTGTGAGCACTTGTAGAAATGGGCTCATTAAACCCGGTACAGATCTCTTTAGTTCTTGTTTCCAAGAAGACACAGTCTATGTAATTGCAAGTCCTTGTAGATATATGCTAAAGCAGTGTGTCGAGAGCACACAAAATGCCATTTTATACAAATACATCTTTTTATGAAACACAGTGAAAACATAGAATTATTGGAGGGAAGCACAAATCATATTATGCAAAGTAAGCAGCACGAACACAAATTTGTGGATACCAAAACCCCTCAATTTTTAAAAACCTATTCTCTCCTCCCCACATTCAAGCTCTCTCTATACTCAAGATTATTCCACTATAACTTTGTAAAGTTCTTATGCCATCCTTATTCCTGCCAGCATTTTTCATGCCCTATAAAATGTTTTTAAAAAAATATTTTCTAGTAGAAAACTTCAAACAAAATCAAGTCCAAAAGATTTCACAGACATACTTTCTAAAAAATAATTGGCTTGCTAAGTCTGTAATGCATAATTACAAACCTCTTTCAGAAGTGATCAAGATACCGGTATTCATAAATTTTAAAAGTTAAAGAAGTTTCTTATATTCTGGTAGAAGCTTAAGTTTTTTTTTTAAATCCATTAGGGTCTGTAAGATGGATGGATGAATTGTTTCTCCGGCTTTTTTTTCTTGTTTTGGGGAGCAATGCCTTTTAATCGTAGTTCCATGAGAGATTCCGGGAATGTACTCGTACACGTACTGTAACACTGAGACAGAGATACCGAGGGAGCTGTCTTCTCTGTGTCTTGGATTTCTACTTTTGATTCACACGTTTAAAAATGCGTTTGAAGAAAAGAGTTTATGTAGAATATTTTTCAGCACTTCTGCCATCGTGTGGCCAGAATTTGGTACTGCAGCTGGGGAGGCGCAGTGTGGCTGTGTGCGCTGCTCGTTGCTGCCATCCTGTGGCCAAAGCTGAGTACTGCAGCTCGTGCTTGGCGCTCCTATACTCCATGCTGCTGTTGGCCGGCAGCGGCAACGCGATCGCGCGGTGCCTGCGGGCTGGTGCCGCTGCCTCTCAGGTACAGAATAAGTCAGTGTGTGCTGCCATCCTGTGGCCAGAATTGCGTACTGCAGCTAGAGGGTCGCGGTGTTGCGCTGGGCGTCTCTCGCTGCCACCATCCTGTGGCCAGAATTCGGTACTGCAGCTGGAGGGGCGCAGTGTTACGCAGGGCTCCTCTCTCTGCTGCCATCCTGTGGTCAGAATTCGGTACTGCAGACCGGGCTCTCCGCAAACTTGGCGGTTTTGGTCCCTCCGGCGCCCCGCGCATGCGCAGTGCCCGGAAACAACATTCCGGTAAGGGAGCGGGTCCCGGCGGCAGAGGCAGGTGGGGGTTGAGCATTACAAATCAATTGATACTATTCTAAAAATGGGTCACACCTAAGAAACGGAGTGCTCTCATGCTAAGGTTGTCCCAGATGTGGACATTTTGTTGTTATTACAATTCCTCAGTTTTCCTTCTCTTGTAGCTACTTAACTGGGACTTAAGATAAACATAGAACACCTAGAGCCACTATATGTAGTTAGAGATTGTGTCATACGTGCCACTATATGTAGATAGTGGCAGAGAAAGATTCACAGAGCATTTCAAGAAGTGTTTCAAGTGTGGCCTTGTATGTATCTGCAAGTTCAGGTTTCATTCTTCTGTTTCTGGAGTGGTTATACTGTCAGAATAAAGTATAATATAAAGTAACCTTTATATCATCGTGCACTAGCTCAGAGCTTTTCTTCCACTTACAGGAACGGTGTTTACTGCCATCTTCAGGAGAGCCTATTTGTCTTAACCAGTCACATATTGTCCTTTACAGTGTGGATAGAGTCATTACTGAGATGGAGGCAATCAAGTATCCTCTACCAAAGGTACAGTATACCCAAAGGTAACGATGCCTTTTTTCTCCTTGATAACTAGACCTGGGTGAAGCATTTCTGATCTAAAAACTAGCTCAAACTTCATGGAATGCAACCAAAGACTTGAAGAACTCAAAAACACTGGTTTAATTTTTCATTTTTAAAGTCAATTATACAGGAACTACTATTTCTGGTAAATATCAGCCAGGAAGGCTGTCTCATAATGAGTGAGATGACAGAAGGATGTGATAGTTGATCTATTATTACCACACTAACACAGGTAAGCAGCCCCCTTCGTCTAGTGCCTCCATACACCACTCCCACAGGACTTAGGTAAGCCCTTCCTAGCCTCTCCTCAGACTTACCCAAAAGCAAAAAGATTACACAGGAATTAACATGCGGAAGGTCACAACAACAGTCACCTTGATTAAACTTCTAGCAGGGTTTACAGACCACTTACCAGTCCCACAGAACACTGCATATATCCCCAACTTTCCACTCAGTATATAAGCTGATCACTAATGTTATCCATTAAGTCAGAGCATTTTCAGCTGGCTGAACCAGTTTAGTTAGGTTTCATCTTATAAAACCCTCCACTGAGAGTGGTGTGGCCTGAGGAAAGATGTGGTGGGATGGCTTGAACAGGTTGCCATTTCTGTTTAGGCTATGTTAGAGGGGGGGCCTCGAGAGGAGAAGCAACAGCGTTCATTGAGCTGTCAGGCTTTTTCTGACCTCAGTGTTGAGGCAGTCTCTCAGAGAGGTAAAGGCTTAAAATGTGTCGTGGCTTAAGCCCAGCTGGTAACTCAGAACCACACAGCTGCTCGCTCACTCCCCACCATTTCTTCCTCCCCCCACTCCACTACTACTACCACTAATAATAATAATGATAAGGGAAGTAACAAGGGGAGAGAATACAACTGCTCACCACCTGCCAGTTTATATAGTGGGCATGACATGCTGTAGTGTGGAATACCCCTTTGGGTAGTTTGGGTGAGGTGTCCTGTCTCTGATTCCTCCTGGCTTCCCCTCCTCCCTGGCAGAGCATGAGACTGAGAAGGTCCTTGATCAGAGTAAATATTACTTAGCAACAACTAAAAGCATCGGTGTGTTATCAGCATTGTTCCCAGGCTGAAAGTCAAAAACACAGCACTGCACCAGCTACTAAGAAGGAGAAAAAATGACTGCTACAGCTGAACCCAGAACAAAATGTTTTAGCGCAAATGTTGTGAAAACAGAGGAAATGAAGACTAAATGAGTGCCCTTGCTGGAGGGGTGTGTGTGGTTTATTCAAATGCAAAAGAAATGCTTGGGTGAGTGGGAGTTACAACTCTACAGCTGGTTTCTGACAGAGAAGGAAGGATCCGAAAACTGCTGCTTGTTCTGATTTGGATGCAAACTCCTGTTCTTGGGCTATGCTTTCGTAAGTTCATACCCAGATCACTTTCTCACTTAACCAAAATACATAGCTAGACTTTTATTTCTGTTGAAAGACGAGTACAATGTATTGAACTTGGCTTATTCTTTTAATTGTGGAAGATGCATGCACAACGCTTTGAAGCAGAACAGTTAGTAAAGCACAGGCTCTTGGATGACCCATAACTACCTTAATTATTGTCATTCATTGAATTATTCATAAAGTGATTAATGCTAATAAGAACTAAAGCAATGATCTTAATTTTTAAGGTACAGCAAAGAAAGTGGGAAAAAATCAAGAAGCTCAAATTATGTTAAGCATAATATTTCTACTTTATTATTAGTATTTTTTTAAATGAAATATTAGGGTTTTTTAAATGAAATATTTTAGGTAGTACTGTTTTGTATCTGCTCATAATTATAGCCTCAGCTAGCTCTAAATTTAATGCTGGATGTAAACTAGAACCAAGGTGCATAAATTCCTAGGAACTAGAATAAAATACTGTCCTTAGGCTTAGATGGATAAATCTTAACTAAATGTTTTATAAAGGAGTACAATCTCAAAGATTGATTAGCCTGGTCAACACTGAAAGTTCTGGATATGATTGGTTCCTACAATATACTTTAGATCAATTTATACTTCCCCCCCCCTCCCCCCCCCCCCAGTATTTAGCAATTATTTTTTTTTATAGCGTTTTTCAGACATCCAGTTCACAATCTACCAGATACGGGCAAGAAGTTCCTTCTGCTCTTCATGTTTAAGTGAAGAACCAGTCAGGTATGTAGGCATCTGCAGCCTCTGCTAAAAAGCAACTTACATCAGGCTTTTATAATCTATATCAAATTGAGTATTTATGATGATCTTCATTTGCACTGATTCTTTCAGATCACAATGAGAGGAGGCAATAAAATGAGAACAATTTTCCTTTAAGTTGGGTATTGTGGGTTCAGCTGTAACAGTTATTTTTCTCCTTCCTAGTAGCTGGTGCAGTGCTGTGTTTTCAACTTTAGTCTGAGAACAACGCTGATAACACACCGATGGTTTTAGTTGTTGCTAAGTGATGCTTACTCCGACCAAGGACTTTTCAGTCTCATGCTCTGCCAGTGAGGAGGGGCACAAGAAGCCAGGAGGAAGCAGAGACAGGACACCTGACCCAGAGCAGCCAAAGGGGTATTCCATACCACAGCACGTCATGCCCAGTATATAAACTGGGGGGAGCTACCCGGAAGGCAAGATTGCTGCTTGGGTCGGGCTGGGTATCGGTCGGTGGGTGCTGAGTGTCCTGGGTTCAGCTGTAGCAGTCATTTTTTCTCCTTTGTAGTAGCTGGTGCAGTGCTGTGTTTTTGACTTTCAGCCTGGGAACAAAGCTGATAACACCGATGTTTATAGTTGTTGCTAAGTAATGTTTACTCCAATCAAGGACTTTCTCCATGTCATGCTCTGCCAGGGAGGAGGGGAAGCCGGGAGGAAGCAGAGACAGGACACCTGACCCAAGCTGGCCAAAGGGGTATTCCATACCACAGCACGTCATGCCCAGTATATAAACTGGAGGAGTTATCTGGAAGGCCCAGATCGCAGCTTGGGTCAGCCTGGGTATCGGTCAGTGAGTGGTGAGGAATTGTATTCTCTCCCCTTGTTATTTCCCTTATCATTATTATTGTTGGTGGTAGCAGTAGCGGTTTTGTGTTATACCTTAGTTGCTGGACTGTTCTTACCTCAACCCATGGGGTTTACATTCTTTCTCCTCCCCATCCCTCTGGGAGTGGGGAAGGAAGAAGCGGGCAGTGAGCGAGCGGCTGCGTGGTTCTGAGTTACTGCCTGGGTTTAAACCACGATGGCAAGTATTTGCTGTTTTAGTGTTTATCGGCTGGGGGGCCTGGGCTAAGGTTCTTGTTTCACTGTACTTCATGATAATGACTTGTAATACAATAGACTCATTGATCATGAAACTGGTCTGGCTTGTGTTCCCAGCATGGTCATCACCTCCATACTTTGGGAGGTATATAATGGAATTTTTTAGAAATTACCTATCTTTTTTTTTTCTTCTCGGGGGGTCAACCTATGAAGGAGTCATTCCCTTACACCCCCTGCTCCCCCACCAGGCTATTTACAGCAGCATTTGAGAGTTCTAAAGGTTTTGGATGGCCTTTGAATACCCTTGAGACCTGCCTCCTGATTGTGCTGGGGATCAGCATGTTGGCACACATATGGAGTGTGTTTTACCCACGGCCATCCCACCCTGGGAACACCCTATTTCATCTGATCTCGAAAGTTAAGCAGTGTCGGGTTCCACTCTGGTGTAGGGTTAAATGACGATATAGGAGGACCACCAAGAGATTTTCCCCAAGGCTGGGCAGTCATGAGTGGCAGGGTGTGTGGGATAGTATGGGCAAGTATCTAGGACAGTGGGCCCCTCCAGTGCTTTGGAACTTCACCACTGAACAAGTGCAAAATATGGAAAAGCTAGTAAAACACTTAAACGAGGTGTGCTGTCGTCCTGGTAGTACCAGAGAGGGGCAAATCATGGCAACGTGCTGGGGCTTGGCCTACGCCTACAGAGCCCTGCTCAACACTATCCAGCACCTTCAAAGGGAAAAAGATGTCTCTGGATCTGATGGGAAAACAACAGACAATGCTGC
The DNA here is from genome assembly GCF_004027225.2 of Strigops habroptila. Lineage (NCBI taxonomy): Eukaryota > Metazoa > Chordata > Aves > Psittaciformes > Psittacidae > Strigops > Strigops habroptila. Next base: position 7,008,374 of record NC_044281.2, read on the forward strand.
TACTCCAACTCCAAGTACAGCAGCTACACCAACCCCAGTGACAAGCACAGCAGCTGCTCAAACCCTGACCACAACAGACAATGCAGAGGTAAACCCATCTGGGCTGCTGCACTGTGGCAAGATATCGCCGCCCGGGTGCAGAACCTGGTGGTGAAGGTACGCCACGCAGATGCTCATGTACGTGCCAAGAGTCGTGCCACTGAGGAACGCCAGAACAACCAGCAAGTGGATAAAGCTGCTAAGATTGAAGTGGCTTAGATGGACTTAGATCGGCAACGGAAGGGTGAATTATTTTTAGCCCGGTGGGCCCATGATACCTCAGGCCATCAAGGCAGAGATGCAACATATAGATGGGCTCGTGATCGAGGGGTGGACTTAACGATGGACACTATTGCCCAGGTTATTCACGAATGTGAAACGTGCTGCAATTAAGCAAGCCAAGTGGTTAAAGCCTCTCTGGTATGGAGGACGATGGCTGAAGTACAAGTATGGGGAGGCCTGGCAGATTGACTATATCACACTCCCACCAACCCGCCAAGGCAAGCGCCATGTGCTTACCATGGTGGAAGCAACCACCGGATGGCTGGAAACATACGCTGTGTCCCATGCCACTGCCCGGAATGCTATCCTGGGCCTTGAGAAACAAGTCTTGTGGCGACACAGCACCCCAGAGAGAACTGAGTCAGACAATGGGACTCATTTCCGGAACAACCTCATAGACACTTGGGCCAAAGAGCCTGGCATTGAGTGGGTATATCACATCCCCTACCATGCACCAGCCTCTGGCAAAATCGAACGGTACAATGGGCTGTTAAAAACCACACTGAGAGCAGTGGGTGGTGGGACTTTCAAACATTGGGATACACATTTACCAAAAGCCTCCTGGTTGGTCAACACGAGGGGATCTGCCAACAGGGCTGGCCCAGCCCAGTCAGAACTTTTACATACTGTAGAGGGGGATAAAGTTCCTGTGGTGCACGTAAAGAATTTGTTGGGGAAGACAGTCTGGGTTATTCCTGCTTCAGATAAAGGCAAACCCACTCGTGGGGTTGCTTTTGCTCAGAGACCTGGATATACTTGGTGGGTATTGTGGGAAGATGGAGAAGTCTGATGTGTACCTCAAGGGGATTTAATCTGGGGGGAAAACAGCCAATGAACTCAATTGTATGCTGTTGCCTGCTCTGTAACACTTCTACAGCCCACCAGCTAGATGTCTTCAGGTCACCGTCAACTGACCCTGACTTTCCTCCGATCATCACCCCACCAAAGAATGAATTTTGAGGAAACCAGATGAGCTCAGCAGTGACCAGATGAGTTCAGCAGTGTCATCAGCAGGCAACAACCCAACACTACGTACCGTCCCTCCTGCCCTGAAAGACTTTTACAAGAGATGGAGCCTGACATCATGGACTGGATGAGTTCAGCAACTTCATAGGGATTGGTCCATGGACTAAGGAATGACATCTCTCTCTTTGTGTGTGGGTGTGGGGGTATATACATATATATATCTACATGTGAGACAAAAGCAATGGTACATTGAAGAATGTGGGATCTGAGCATGACATGAATGGTATGGAATAAGGGGTGGATACTGTCCTGAGTTCAGCTGTAGCAGTTATTTTTTCTCCTTCTTAGTAGCTGGTGCAGTGCTGTGTTTTTGACTTTCAGCCTGGGAACAACGCTGATAACACCGATGGTTTTAGTTGTTGCTAAGTAATGTTTACTCTGATCAAGGACCTTCTCAGTCTCATGCTCTGCCAGGGCAGAGGGGTATCGGGAGGAAGCAGAGACAGGACACCTGACCCAAACTAGCCAAAGGGGTATTCCATACCACAGCATGTCATGCCCAGTATATAAACTGGAGGAGTTACCCAGAAGGCCAGATCACTGCTTGGTTTGGGCTGGGTATCAGTTGGCGGGTGGTGAGGAATTGTATTCTCTCCCCTTGTTATTTCCCTTATTGGTGGTAGCAGTGGTGGTTTTGTGTTATACCTTAGTTACTGGACTGTTTTTACCTCAACCCGTGGGAGTTACATTCTTTCGATTCTCCTTCCCATCCCTCCGGGAACGGGGGAAGGAAGAAGCGAGGAGTGAGCGAGCGGCTGCGTGGTTCTGATTTACTGGCTGTGCTTAAACCACGACAATTGTATTGTGCATCACTTGTGTTTATTGTTTTCTTTTCCTTTTCCCCTGTTAGTTTTGTATTCTCTCCCCTTGTTATTTCCCTTATCATATTATTGGTAGTAGCAGTAGTAGTTTTGTGTTATACCTCAGTTACTGGACTGTTCTTATCTCAACGTGTGGGATTTACATTCTTTTGATTCTCCTCGCCATCCCTGCGGGAGCAGGGAGAGGTGGGGGAAGAAGGGGGAGAGTGAGCGAGCGGCTGCGTGGTTCTGAGCTACCGGCTGGGCTTAAACCACGGCATTGGTAGATATGATGAATTTTGCCACAAATGCAATGCAGCTTATAGGAGATGAAAATGTTTTGGCCTGGCCTTTTGTGCAGTGGAATCATAGTGGCATTAGTAGAAGCTTGACTAAGTCAAGGCAGCAAGTTGTCCCAATAGCTGAAGCAAAATATCCTCATTTGTAGACTGAATTCCTCCTGTGTTAGGTTCCAAATATTGTGTGCTGCTACGTATGATTTCTTGATCCATCAGAAAATTGGCTATTATCAATCTTAGCCAATGTAATAAAGTGTACATGTTAATCAGCCTCTCAGACTTTCCACTGCCTTGTGCTTCTTTGTGATTCTAATCTTAAAAACAAAATTGCAGACTACGTAGGAGCAAAATATTCCATCCTTCTTGAGCACCCTGGTAGTGACGTGTAACAAATGGCTGGTATAGTTACGTAGCTAAGCACTCCGAAAATTAAGATACTTTACTGAACTAGCTGGATCTTTCATGTTGCAGATTTGTGGGTGCTTTAAGCACAGCTTAAGAACTGCTTGCTTACAGAATAGCCTGTTTCCTTACCTCTAGTCCATGTGATCATTTTAAAAATATGCCTTGTTACTCAAATATTTTTGGATGCAGACTACCAGAAACTACTAAATCTGGTGAGGAACAGAAGAATCTTTACTTATTGAGCAAAGTATGAAACTTTATCACAGTGAGACTTAAGCACCTTATTTGAAATAAGGAAATTTGTGCTATAGTGGTGCAACAGATGGAACTTAAAATCCGTTATCAGCAACTAATATTTTTGGAACAAGCTGCCCAGAGAACTTATGGCTGCCCCATCCCTGGAATTGTTCAAGGCAAGGTTGGAACTAGGTGATCTTTAAAGTCTCTTCCAACCCAAGCCATTCTATGATACTGGAGCATTTTTCAGAAATCAAAACTTGACAAATCTGGATAACATATCCCCTTATGCATTCCACTTTTTTATAAAGCATTTTTTTCCTAGTCATTCTAGTGGAAGCAGATACCTCTCACAAACAGTGAACATAGTACCAAAGTTTTGCATTTCTTCCTGTTGCACAAACTCCTCCACATGTGGGAAAGAAAGAGTCATGAAAGCCCATCTTATGAAACCATAATAAAAATCATGTTTGTAGCATGGTCAGAGAACACGCATGCAAGCCATAGTATGAGAAACTAGCAGGGTATGTCAGGGCTAAGAAACTCCACGGAATTTATGTTCCAGACCATGATCCTGCTTAGACATCTGGAGGTGATTTGGGTTTTTTCACCCTTTCTACGGAAAGATTTGTGCCATTCTTGGTGGAACCCAAACCAAACCTTGGCTCACTGAAAGAAAACGAAGAGGGTAAAAGAGATACCTGAGGGGTATCTTCCCTCAGGCAGACTACCTTTGTTTCACACACTCGATCCTGACTCACTTCTCATAAAGTGTATAAAGTACAGCATACCTTTTGCACACAGAAAGACTGCTTATTTACAAGGAATGGGGTAGTAGCAGTGTTCCCCAGGGCAGTGGGAAGCTAATATTCAAACATCTGAGCTCTTTGCAGTAGCAAATGCTCTCCCCATAATCATAGCCAGAGTGCGTCAATGCACCCAAGATAGGATCAGAGTTCAGCACTGTAATTGTTTTTCTGGAGTCAGTCTTTACAGAAAGATGTATTTGTTAAGTGGAACTCGGAGGGGAAAAAAGAGTAGCATGCAAGCAGCTGACCTAAGTTGTATTTATTGATTGTTGAAGTAGCCTGGGAGAATCTGGGGTTTTTTTCCTGACATTTGATTGTCTAGTTTGTAGGTTCTCTTAATATGATACTACTCATGGGGAGATTATGACTGGACACGAGGAAAATTGTTCACAATGAGAACAATCAGCCATTGGAATAATCTCCCCAGGGAAGTGGCGGACTCCCCAGTGTTAGACTCTTCTAAGATTCAGCTGGACAGGGTGCTGGGACATCTAGTCTAGGTCATGCTTTGCCTAGAAAGGTTGGACCAGATGATTCTTGAGGTCCTTTCCAACTTTGTATTCTATGATTTTAGGAGTCTGATCCTAAGGAAACCATTGCTGTTGATAACCATCAGAGTGTGCTGCATCCTCATACAGCAGTTGTTTTCCCTCTGGCAAAGAAATCGCAGCAAAAACTAAAGCTACATACACGCATGAGTACACTATCACCTTACACGTGCTCACTCCGTCCATAAAACATGGATCCCATGTGGACCAGTAGATTCAGCACTCTTCAGGCACTCTCTGAAGACAAACAGGGTTGTGTGGGTGCTGATTGGGGTCCTACATCCAGCTGCTCACAAATGTGCTGGCAGGCTTTTCACCACCTGCCACTTTTACAGCGGGGCTTCCCCTTCGGCGCTTTCCGAGAGCAGCAGCGCTGCTAAAGGTGTCTGATCCCACAAGGCAGACGCTCATCCCTACCAATGCATGGCCAGCCACCACTCTGAACCCGTTAGTCAGCATCTGAACTTGCTGCTTGCTGGACAGCTGCTGTGCTCGGCGGGGCTCGGGCTCATCACGGCAGCTCGTTCAGCACCCGCCCGCTGGCAGGGATGCCGCTGAGTACGGCGGCGGCGCGGGCACCTCCACCCAGCCGCCGCCCACCGAGGCACAGGCCCCGGTTCCCGCTGGGGAACCGCTCACTGCCCACCACAAGGCGCCTTTCCCAGAGGTGGGCTGGGATTCACCCGGGGAGGGCCCTCGCGGGGACCACCATCCCCCTCACACAACCATTTCTCCTCATAGCGCGGCACGATCCCTGCAGAAGACACGGGGGAGACCGCGCCCATGACTGCCGGCAGCCGCCCTCCGGCCCCACGTTTACCCGGTGCCACCAGGCTCCACCGATGGGGTCCCCACGCCCGGGCCCCTGTTACCGTCCCTCGGCACCAGCCCGGCCCCGCCGCACCACCTGGCGGGCCCCACCCCCCGTGACGTCAGACAGAGCGCCCGGCCGTCGCCCCGCAGCGCGCTGCCTGCCGGGAGGTTAATTGGGCCCTCGCGCGTTGCCTTCCCAGCGTGCTTCGCGGCCGCTGGCATCACAACCGGGATCGGTTGCGCTTCCCCGGCGGCGGCGCCGGCCCGCCTGCCCCGCGGCCCTCACAGCCTCCGAGCGAGAGCTGAGGTCGCCCTGCCTGCCGTCCCGTCCTCCCGCCATGCCCCCCAAGAAGCAGCAGCAACCGGCGGGGGGCAGCAAGAAGGCGGACCAGAAGAAGAAGGAGAAGATAATCGAGGTAAGGTGAACAGGGCCGCGTCGGCCCACACCGGGCGGGCCGCTCTCCTGCCGCGGCCTTCTCCATGACTATGCCGGGGCCTGCCGCTTCCTGCTGTTCCCCTTCGGGCACGGGCAGCTCTTCCCCTGAGTCCTCCGTCGCTCCCCTGTGGCGGTGGTGCGGGCGGTGTTGCCGGCGTCTGCTTCATTCCCTGAGGGCCCGCTACTGGTGCCCGAGGCCAACCCCGAATCGTCCGTGGTGGAGGCAAGTTGGCTTGGTGGCCCCAGCGCCGTCCGTATCTGTCACATAACAGACCGTCGCCTTTTAAATTGTGTTAGCGCCTGCTGCGTGTCTTGGAGTGGGGTTTGGATTTTCTGCTTGGACGCTTTCAGGTCAGAGCTGTCTTTAGACTCACGGGGATCTGACGGCAGTGCTCGTCCTTCTCTTTTTTTCTTTTTCTTTTTTTTTTTTTCCTTTTCTTTCTTAACCTTTATCCTCTCCATTTCTGTGTTCTGCATGTTCTTGTGTTTTCCAAGGTCAGCTTCCTGAGGTGTTGATTTGCATTTCAGTTTAAAACACGTGTGCTTTGTTTTGGGCGCTGGTTTTTTTTTTTTGTTTGTTTGTTTGTTGCATTTTGACCTGTGTGGTTGAGGAGGTATTTGCTAGAATAACAATCCAGTAAGTCTTTCTTAGAAGTTGAATGCAAAATAATTTGAAGATTAATCAGTAATATCTCATATTTTATTTAAACTTCTGTTGCCCAATCCAATGGTAAAACCAGATGTTTTAAAAACCTGCTAGGAAGGTGTGTGTGTTGATTATTAGGATAGTCGTGCAAATCTTCCTCTGTGCAAAAAAAAAGCTATGTTGAGATACAAGGAGAGAGCAGTTATAGAAAATTAAATGTTTGCCTGCATCTGTTGGCATGAAAGATAGTAGCTGCTCTGCTGTTTGGGCAGAATATCCATCTAATGCAAGTGTTCTTTTAAATCTAGCACTGTGGATTATTGTGTCTATGTTATTTGGGAATGTTAGAGTGGCTGTTCTTGCTCTCTGTTGGCTTCAGATTTTCTGATGTTCTTGCTGAATCCAGGTACATACAAAAATTCTGCTTTTTATTATGAAAACGTGCAGTTGGAAGGAGAAAGATTGACATTGATTATTAACAAATATTACACAAAATACACAGTGATTATATACTCTGTGTTTCATTTGCACAGAAATCAAGTGTGTGAACAATGTATTTTCTTTTCCAGCTAGTTATTTTACAAATTACGGACTTCTCAAATTGGCATAAAGTAACTGAGGACTAACCCCTGTTGACAGGGGATACATCTGAAAACAGAGTGACTTCGGAAAGTTGGAACTGTTTATTCTATCATTCTTTAATATATTTTTGGATTGTTAGAGCTTCCAAGAGTATGTTTAAACAGAGGTCTTATCACTGAATGAACATCTATTACTTGTTCCTTGAACGAAAAAAGTGTTGATATCGAGTCGATAGTATGGATAGGTTTGTAATGTAGGCATTTCGATTGCAGGAAATAGTTTCTGATTCAAATACTGGTGTGATAGTGGGCTATTTTTTTTTTTCCTAAGTACATTTTTGATAGGTCTGGTATAGAAACTGTTCTGACAGTAAAAACGGAGATGCAAAGGAAAAATTGTTTCAGGCAGCAAACAAAGTTCTTGCAGTGGAGTTTAGGAAGTCTGTCTGGACTTGACATAGGGAAAGGCCTTATCTTCAAGTTAATTAAAAAATTAAAAGTGTGAAATAATTGAAAATAAAAAGTATAATATGTTACATGTGGCAATACTCACCTGCATAACAAATATGTAACATTTAATACTTGAAGATAGAAGTTATTTCAGGTACATAGGAAAATAAAAGGCAAACTTATCGCTACTCAGTCTTCATACTTTCCTCAGATGTTACTTGGGTGGCAGCATTTAGTAGGTTCTTTTGAAAAGCAAATTTTAAACATGATGTGAGAGGTCTAACTATTGTCCATGCTGCTGCTTGGATAGCTTGTGTTGTTAGAGGAAATATTCTGTGTGTTTGACTGAAAACTTGAGAGGAGTGGCAAGTCCTTTTTTTTTTTTTTTTTTTTTGGGGTGGGGTGGGGTGTTACAAAGTTGTTTCAGTTAATGTGGCTGTGTCTTTTGATTTAGGACAAAACATTTGGCCTAAAGAATAAAAAAGGTGCAAAACAACAGAAATTCATCAAGGCTGTGACTCACCAGGTTAAATTTGGTCAGCAAAATCCACGTCAGGTAAGCATTTATTCTGTAATGTTTTCCCACTGTAGAGTTAAATCATCTTTCATTAGACATCTAGATTGTCATCTAATCCTGAAGTAGAAAACAGTTGATATGTTACTTGCCTAATGTGTTGTGGCTGGCACAGATTCACTAGCAATCCTGTCTAAGTAGGAAGGATGTACCTGTGTAAAGGTAGTACAGAGTATAGAAGTTTGGTTTGTTTGGTTTTTAAAAAAGCAACCCACAACAAGGGTGGGGGTTTTGTTGACATTGTATTTTGATAGTAAAGTAACTAGGGTGTATCTCAAATGAAGCTGTAGAAACTGGCTATCAGCGAAGTACAGTTGTAAGTTCATTTTCTTTTTTCTATAATTCCCACCTACTCTAAGAAACAGTCAATGGTTAAAAATATGTATAGTTGTTACTAATAATAAAACTCAAATAGGGGTAAGATTAGAAGAAGTATAAGCCTGTATGTGCTTGTTGTTCTACTTATGGAAGTATTTATTATTAATTTAAAGTGGAAACAAGTCTGCATCTATTTGGTGAAATGATCAAAAAACCTGAAATTCTGAGCCACCATCTAACACTGCTCTTCTGTATGATGAATTAAAATGTGATGTGGCTGAGATACGCCGTTAGATACTTAATGAGAAAGCATGGGTTTCATGAAAACAGTATTATTGGGGAAGCAAGCCAGGTCTCTTACTTCTGCAGTGCTAGGGGGAGCTAGTTGGTAAGTATTTACACAGCTTCGTGGTCTGTGAATAAGCTTGTAGAATATTTGCATTGGCTAAATTAATGATGTCATAATTTATGGTAAATTCCTTATATATCATAAGGGTGAAGTAACAAATGTCAAGTACAGCTTTGAAGTTGATATTTGGGTCATTAGATCTAATAATTTCTTGTTGTGGAGAGGAGGACTGCTTTGATGTCGCTTCAAAAACATTGGTGTTATTCGAATGGTCCTTCTGAAATTTCTGTACGAAATCCCTAAATCTGTAGCATGTATAGGAATACCACTATGTAAACTACCCCAGTAATTTGTTTCTCAAATGTTCATAGCTATTGACTGATGGAAGTTGGAAGCTGATTTTTAGACTGGTTCGTACTTTCTTAGCTTGTAAAATAGTTTTCAGTTAGGGTTGTCCCTGAGAAAGAAAAAACATTTTAAGGCAATTTTTCTTGAGTTCTGAGATACAAATGGAATTGCTGTCAAGGTTTTGTTGAGTTTTGATTGTGAATTTTTTTTTTGTTTGTTTATGTGTTGGGTGGTGGTTTGGGTTTTTTGTGGTTTTTTTTTTTTCTTTTTTCCTCTTATTTGTTTGGGGTTTTTAAAAGTCAGCCTCATGCTTTTTGAACCCTAGGGTGAAACAAAAGCAATGCTTAAAGTACTCCTTTTTGTAGTTAACATATGGGTCTGCATGTTATATAAAATAGGGCCTTTAAGTATGAAAACTGCTCAAACTAATCAATTCTCTTTTAAAACAATTTGGCATATTTTTTCCAGATTTCCAGCTCCTTTTTTAAGATTACAGTTTTTACTGTATGTAAAATATTATTTTACTAACAAAGTATCCTGCATACTTGTATGATGGTGTTAGTCTCACTAGCATCCCTTAAGGATAAGAGTCAAGTAATCACAGAATCATAGAATGGTTTGTGTTGGAAGGGACTTCAAAGCTCATCCAGTTCCAACCCCCTGCCACGGGCAGGGACACCTTCCACTAGAGCAGGTTGCTCCAAGCCCCGTCCAGCCTAGCCTTGAACACTGCCAGGGATGGGGCAGCCACAATGTCTATGGGCAGCCTGTGCCAGGGCCTCACCACCCTCACAGTAAAGAATTTCTTCCTCATATCTCATCTCAATCTCCCCTCTGTCAGTTTAAAGCTATTTCCCCTTCTCCTGTCCCTACAGGCCCTTATAAAAAGTCCCTCTCCAGATTTCTTGTAGCCCCTTTAGGTGCTGGAAGCTGCTCTAACGTCTCCCTGAAGCTTTCTCTTCTGCAGGCTGAACAAGCCCAGCTCTCTCAGCCTGTCTCCATAGCAGAAGTGTTCCAGCCCTCAGAGCATCTTTCTGGCTTTCTCTGGACTCACTCCAACAGGTCCACATCTCTCTTGTGTTGGGGCCCCAGAGCTGAACACAGTACTGCAGGTGGGCATCTCATAAGAGTGGAGTAGAGGGGTAGAATCACCTCCTTTGACCTGCTGGTCATGCTCCTTTTGATGCACACAGTTGGCTTTCTGAACTGCAGGTGCACACTGCCAGCTCATGTTGAGCTTTTAATCAACCAACTGGCCGAGTCCTTCTTCTCAGGGCTGCTGTCATTCCACTCTCTGCTCAGCCTGTATTTGTGCTTTGGATTGCCCTGACCCAGGTACAAGACCTTGCACTTGACTTTGTTGAACTTCATGAGGCTGGTCCACCTCTCAAGTGTGTCCAGGTCCCTCTGGATGGCATCCCTTCTCTCCAGCATGTTGACTGTGCCCCACAGCTTGGCATCATAAGCAAACTTGCTGAGGGCACGTTCAGTCCTGCTGTCCATGTCACTGACAAGAATGTTGAACAGGACCAGTCCCAACACTGACCCCCGAGGGTCACTGTCACCAGTCTCCACTTGGACATTGACCCATTGACCACAACTCTGAGTGCGACCATCCAGCCAATTCCTTATCCACTGAGTGGTCCATCTGTAAAATCCATGACTCTTCAATTTAGAGACAAGGATATTGTGAGGGACAGTGTCAAATGCCTTGCACAAGTCCAGGTATATGATTTCAGTTGCTCTTCCATTACCCAGCAATTCAATGGCTGTATCGTAGAAGGCCACCAAATGTCAGGCATGATTTGTCGTTAGTGAAGCCATGTTGGCTGTTACCAGTCGCCCCCTTATTGTCCATATGCCTTATTATACTTTCCAGGAGGATCTGCAGCTTGATCTTGCCAGGCACCAAGGTAAAACTGACCAGCTTGTAGTTCCCTGGAATCTAATTACGTTTCTCCCATGTCCTCTTTCATCTGCCTTCATCTCTCTCTGCTGCTCTGGTATAGATACAGGCCTTTTCTGGCTTATCCAAAAAGGGTAAGACAGGTTTTTTTTTTTCTTTGACACAAATTTTTCCTTTCCTAGGTGATCTTGTTTTTCAGTCCTTGGCTCCTAGTACCTGTAAAACAAATGTTCTTGTCTTACAAACCACTGGTTTTCAATGAAGCATTGATATGTTGAATTTATATCCATTCAGACAAATAGTGTTCTAAAAGCAGTTTCCAACTTCTACAGAAGTTTCCTGGAATTATACTGGTATACATGAAGAGAAAGAGCAAAGCAGCATGTAAGGCACTAAAGACAGAGAGGCTTTTTGCACAGATCTGGAAAGTAACCTCGTTGAATAGTTGCATTGTTAGCGTATCACAAAGGAGCAACTCATTTTCCTCTCCTACTCTCAATATCTTGCACTCGATTTCCTAGTCTGTAAAGGTGCAATAGAGGTAACTAGAGTCGTCTAATGGTACCTGCCAGCATTTCACACCCCTGACAAATTACATTTGAAATATCTTCTTTTTGAAAGGTCAGTACCACTAAATGGCACTGGCCATTCGTGCAAGGCCAGGAATTCAGAGAAACTTAGAAATCACAGGTTCTTTTCCTCCTTCCTTATAAACTAATTTAGAATGATTTGCTATTTTAATGTACAGTTCAGGTGAAGTGAGTAATGTCATTCTAATTGTATATTAATAACTTCAAATTTGGGTTCATTATAGGCTGCTCAATCAGAAAGTGAGAAGAAACTAAAAAAAGAAGATAAGAAAAAAGAATTACAAGAATTAAATGAACTCTTCAAGCCTGTGGTTGCTGCACAGAAAATTAGCAAAGGTATGAGTAACTAAATGCTCTTCAACTATGTTCTCTTATTCATATATCTACTTCAGGTAAAAGAAACCTTTAAAAATGTCAGTTCATTTTTTTTAATGAAGTAGGTATGGCTGTTTCTTTCTCTCTGTAGTGTACCATGTACTTTGGCAGTAAGGGTTTGATTTTTTTTTTTGGAAGATCGTTAAATATCAAAAGCTACCTTGATATTGACAGGACAGCTATAGATACTTTGTTGTATTCAGATTTATTAATTAGATGCTTCTGGATGAGTGGCATGGGGTTTTATGTGTGTGATGGTATTTGTTTAAAGCAGCCTGTCTCTGCAGGAAACAAGGCATTTAATATAACTATTGTCATCATGTAAAAATCATGTTCAAATCAGAACAGTAAATTTTCCAATTACTTCTGTCCTGCCTCACAATTAACAGTAGGACTTGGTTTCAGAAGTGTGGTCTTGAACTTGGTTATTGAACAAACTCATTTTGTGATGAAAAATAAGTGTTTAAGTGTTCGATACCTCTGGGAAACTCTGCAGTTGGCTGCCATGCGGGAGAAAAAAGTCATACTTTTTGGAATTAACTAAATGTTATCAACCCTTTGCTTTATTAATCTTCTGGAACTAATTATGCACAATTTTTGGCTAAGCAGGTGTGACTTCAAAGTACGTCTTTAAAGCAAACCTGGTATTTGCTCACTGTGGCACTTAGCAGCAGCAAAGGCCAGTTTTCTGTTTATGATCTGCAGTGGTCAATCTTCTCCAAATAAAGTAGCTCTTGATTTACAGTTATTTCAGAGGACTAATACTGTCCTAATTAAAGCCTTGGCTTTCTATTGAGACTGCCAACAAGCTTTCTTATGGATCCACTCCCTGTTTAAAAACTAGATTACTTTAGCTGAGAATTTAACTAGGTATTGCCATACACACTCTAGCCACTGGTGACTTGCACTCGGTGTAAAAACAGCAAGTGAAAAACTCGAGCTTAAAATCTTACATAAGCGTTTAATGAATATTACAAGTAAAGTATTTCTGATTTAATCGTGTCTCATGAATACGTTTCTACTTGCTTTCATTTCTTCTCTCGCCTTGTTATGGTCAAATAATTACTTTAGTGGGATGATACTTACTTAAATTGTGATTAGGTTGACTGAGTAGTTCATACTGTATGAGCAGCCATTTTTTTTCTATTTTTAAAGAAAGTGAATGAGTGCAGCTTAGATTATTATAATTTATTCTACTGTGCTGTTGATCCGTTAAGGAAAGGCTGAAATCAGGAGATGCTTTACTGTGTGTTAGAGGCAAATTATCTTATTGTATAGGAAGGAAGTTGCCCAGAGCGGGATCTTGTATGTATTACATTATATGAATGAATAATTTGCTCAGGCAAACTGCTGTCCATGTTTCTTCAAATAGTGCAGTGCCAGCTTCAATACTTAATGCAAATATCATGCTATACGAACTAAATAAGACGTTTTCAGGGCATGAAGTATTTACTTGTGATGAACTTCATATTAAAAAAACTTCCGTTTTTAAAAACAGGTCCTAAAGATTGTGTTCTCAGAACTTTTAACATACAGCTTTTGCTTAAAAGTAATATTAAAATATAAAAAAAACATTCTTCCCTCAGGTGCTGACCCCAAATCTGTAGTTTGTGCTTTCTTCAAGCAAGGACAATGCACTAAGGGAGACAAGTGCAAGTTTTCTCATGATTTGTCTCTGGAACGGAAGGGTGAAAAACGAAGTGTCTACATTGATGCAAGAGATGAGGACCTTGAAAAAGGTATAATACTTATACAAAATTGCTAGTAAACTATTCTGATTCTGAAACTGGACTTTTAATTTTAAGAGTCGTCTTGTGGTTGTGATTCTGAAGAACCTGGTCAGTGACCAAAATGATAAACAACAGCGAAGCTTTCTTAAAGAATGCTTGTGAACATGCTTCTTAATAACTTATTCAGAAAAAAATTTGACCTAGTGACACTGGATGGTGTTTTTTCAATTCTGCTCTATAACATATTACATCATATAGGTAGCAAGTTATACAGTGTTTGATCTTTCTGGTAGTTGCTGGTTTCTTCTGATTTCTATAGAATAGAAGTGCAAAAGGAGGAAGCATAAAGAGCAACCAGAGTTGTCTTCCAGAATTATTACTAGTGTTTGCCCAAATGTGCACGCTTGCAGAATTCAGGATACTCTTTAGAGTTTTTTGTGTGACTTATCTCCTTTCCCCAGATCATTTGTTTGCTACATACTCTGGATTTTACTTTTACTTAGCAGGGGTTAGAGATTTTATAGTCAAAATAGTTTCTTTTGGTTTTCCTCAATTCATCATGTCTCAGTCTTCATTTGAATTTTAGCCTCTGTCATCATAAATGAATGTGGTAGGCTCCCACAGATTCACTACTACTGTTGCCGTTGGCGATCTTGCTGCTTTTGATGGAACCTTCTTTTAACTTCAACACATAAAATTTAATATTATCTCTTTCGATCCTCAAGTTCTATTACTTGTATTTTTGGTCATTAGCCTTCAACCTTTTCTTTTACTCAGTCATAACCTTTTTCTTCTCCCTTGTCCATGCTTGCTAATGTACAGATGGAATGATGCAATTTTTTAGTCTTTAACTGAAACACACTTTATGCCTGTCAAAATATGAATTTCTGAGGCTTTTGAGGAAACAGTCTTGTGAGCAGCATAGGAGAGTTGGAAAACTTCATTATAAAAGCCTGAATTTACTTTCCATTCTATAACTAAAATGTAAAAATTGCATATTAAAACTGTTACTAGGGAGAAAAGCAACTCTACAGCCTTGTTTAGTATTTGAAATTTTAGTGCCTGGTATTTTCCGTTGTCTTTTTCTAGATACAATGGATAACTGGGATGAGAAGAAGCTGGAAGAAGTGGTGAACAAGAAGCATGGTGAGGCGGAAAAGAAAAAACCCAAAACTCAAATAGTATGTCTTTTTTTTTTTTTTTTCAACTGGGCTGTAGTAGAGAGTTAACTGCAGACTGGTATTAGATACATTTATTGTTATGTTTAAGATTGAGTGGGTTGTAGCAATATTCTGAGTATACAGTATTTATAATAATGTATTTATTAAAAAAAAGCTTTTTCAGTTATCATAAGGTGTTTTCTCATGTTAAATACAAATGGTATGCAGATGAAGTGCTTTCATAATAGAAATGCTGAAGGAATTTGTAATATATCTAATGCATCACCCTTGCTTAGAAGATTCAAGTATTATGGTTAGTTAGGTCTTATCTTGTTCCAGCAACTGCTATATATATATATATATATATGTGTATATAGGCTTGTTTATGAACTGACATATAAGCATATAAGTTTAAGTTTTCTCCTGTAAGCTGAAATTTACTAATTGAGGCATTTGTAGTTCCTGACCTCTAACTTCAAGGGTATTTTTCAGTTTGTGTGCTAAATAGTATAATATCTTAATCCCTTTTTCATTCTTCAGAATTATTACACCTCTTTTTCAATATCAGATAGACAGTTTCTTTAATACTGCTTAAATTTGCGAAAGGTAAACTTCAGTATGGCTAAGTGTGACCTATGAATTGCTTGTTAGAAGTTCCAGAATGACATCTTTAGCTCAGGATCGTGAGCTGGGAGGTTTAACATCTGAGGCAGATTATATTTATTTTTATTAAAACTACAGTGGTGTTGGTGAGCAGGAAGAGAGAGACTGTCAGCATGCATCTACATGTGCTGCTGGCTTTAAAGCAGTACACACTTGCCGGTCTTCTAAGTCATCCTGGCTTTCTAAATTGGGATTATAATAAAGGGGAAAAGCTCTTTAGCTACATGAGTTTTACATAATTAGTTGCACTTATTTTGTCTGCTTTTTTAGTAGCAATGCATCTCACATGTTTCTTCTATTTTGAGCACAACTGGCTTTGAGTTACTGTACTTCAGACATGTAGTTAGCTATACATTTAGTGTAAGTTGCTGGGGATGAAAAAAGAATGTGGTGCTAACAACCCTTGTTTTAAACAGGTCTGCAAATATTTCCTTGATGCTATTGAAAACAACAAATATGGATGGTTTTGGGTATGTCCGGGTGGAGGAGACAACTGCATGTATCGCCATGCTCTTCCTCCAGGTTTTGTGTTAAAAAAAGATAAAAAGAAGGAGGAAAAGCAAGATGAAATTTCTTTAGAAGATCTAATAGAAAAAGAGGTAAAGTTGTCAGACAGGTACCTTTTGGTAGTATTTGTTTTCATTACTTTGAAGATACAGTTGTAAATAACTTCCTAATTAATTTCAAAGTATAAAATTTTTATAGCTGCATAAGCTAGGGTGAAGGATGTGTAGTATTTGATTCATGTTTTTGTTTAGAAACTACTACCCAGTGAATAGATTAAACTATGGCTGCATACTTAGTGCAGGTGTTGCTAATCCTTTATCTGTTACAACTGCTTCTATGGGCCTTTCTCATCCCCAGCTCACTGCCACCTTAATTTTTATATAACTCTGTAATGAGGAAGCAACACCAAGAGAATGGGGCCTTCTGAAGGTGTTATGTGCTGCTCTGATTATTTCTGTCAATATTGCCTGGCAATGTTGCTCTGAGTTGAACCTGAGCAATTATCATTGGCTTCTTTCCTCCTCCACTTTTCATGTTAATTTTCATGTCTATTCATCTCACTAAAAGGAAGGCTGTGTGTTGAGTCAAACTCAGCCAATGGTGTGTGTTTAACAGTGGTGAGAGTGAAGATGGAATTAAAAAGAAATGTTTTTAATTAGTTTCTGGAAAAGAGTAATTCTCTAATAGTTACAGGCTTTGGAAACCATTTCTAGCATTAATTAGTCTTTTTACTTGACAGCGTGCTGCCTTAGGACCAAATGTTACCAAAATTACTCTAGAGTGTTTTATTGCATGGAAGAGAAGAAAAAGACAAGAAAAAATTGATAAGGCTGAACAAGATATGGAGAGGAGGAAAGCAGATTTTAAAGCTGGCAAAGCATTAGTGGTATGTTCTCCCGTCCAATTCTTAATGTAAGAAGAAAGAGTAAGAGTAAGTTCTTGTAATAAGATAGCTGGCCTGGAATTGCCTTTTCCTTTCCTTGCCCCCCTACCCTCTCCACCCCCTCATTTTTTTTTTTTTTTATTTTTATTTTTTTCTTTGTTTGTAGCAGGATAAATTCTGTGAAGCCCTAAATTAAGAGAGGGTTTTTGTTTGGTTTTTTTTTTCCTGTGACTAGATCAGTGGACGTGAAGTATTTGAATTCCGCCCAGAGCTGGTTGATGCAGATGATGAAGAAGCAGATGACACCCATTATATTCAAGGAACGGGAGAAGATGATGAGGTGAAGAACAGTATTAACTTGAGTAATATTTCAAGTTACATTCAAGTGTGAAAACTCATTTAATTTGAGAGCTCTTACAGTGCAATTAATAAGCTTGGTTCTTAATTTAACACCACTGCAGAGTAGATTTTGTCAAAATTTTGGTGTCAAAAGGAAGATTAAAGAATTTTGTAGAAATCTTGTAGGAATGAGAATTTCTGTAGAGAAGTAATTCACACAGAGCATCTTGGTTTATTTTTCAGATGGAAGACCCTGTGTGTATAAATGATGTAGATTTGAACCTGTATGTCCCAAAGGCTGTAGATGAGACTGGTATTACTGTGGCTAGTCCTGAGCGATTCAGCACATACAGTTCAATAGAAAAAGATGGTAAGTTCATTTATTTAGGCATCACTAATATTAAAGCTTCCCAAATGGCAAATAGAAATGAATTCTTGATCTGCTTAAAAGGGCAGGGGAGTGAAACTGTTATCAATGGTACATGTAGTTACTAAAGAAAAAGCTTGTAGTAAATGCTATGTGCTTCTTGCTTTCTTGAATTTAAGTTTAAATGGTAGTGTTTATGGACACTTCATGTAAATCCTGAAGATATTTGTTTTAGCTGTTCCCCCCTCCTTTTTTTTTTAATGTAGTAAATTATTGAATGAACAATGTGAACAAAAATCTAAGGTTTTCTTCATATTTTCTAGCTAGCTTATGTTAGCTTGTAATTTCTTAGAGCAAAATATTGATCTTGGTGTGCTTGCAGAATACGTACGCTGATCTTAAAGACACTGAGTCTTTTAAGTGCAGACATTGAGTAGGAGCAGCTTATTAAGCTTGACCCAGGTACGAAAGTAGGAGTTTGAGGAGTTGGGTGTTCCAGAGTTTGGGTTTTTTAACCTGTTCTAATAATTGATGACCTAAACCTGCATATTAATCAGGTACATGCAATTTAACTGATATAAGTCTACAGAAATTCAAATAAAGTGACTTCTTTATAGTTTCAAAACTTTAAAGCCTGTTTAGTGGGATTGTGAATTAGTGATTAAGAAACTTGTGACACTGAAATGTGTAAGAATTATTTTTATTTACAGATAATAAATTAAGTGAAGCTTCTGGTGGTGATATAAACAGCAGTGAGCAAAATGACTTGGAAGAAGATAATGATGGAGATGAGGAGTTGGAAAATGGAGTAATTGATGCAGTTCCAGTTGATGAAAATCTTTTCACTGGAGAGGACTTGGATGAACTAGAAGAAGAACTAAACACTCTTGATTTAGAAGAATGAATTAAAAAGCTCAAATGAGGAATTAAATCTATATGACAAAATGAAAACTGACTACATTTTTTTTTTTCTTCCTTTTTGAATAGAGTTCTTAAACAGGATGTTTATGGTTACCCAGCTGATTCTGATGGGCGAATCATATACCAGGAATATTTTCCTTCAGTCTCATCTACTCCAGTCTTGACTATGCTCACAGTAAAATATTCAGAGTAGTTGAGAATTACCTGACAGTTGAAGTTGCAGAAAACGAGATTATAACTTTCGACTAAAAGTAGGAAGTATAACTGCTTTGCCAGTATGCAAGTGTAAGTGGGCAATTTGATACCAGGTACAGTATAAAACATTCTTCACCAGAACTGCATTTTTTATTAGTGGTTGTGATGATTCAGAAACTGTCTGAAGTGTCTTTAGGCAGCATACTCTAATGAAGCTGATGCAGGTTATGCTTCAAGTCGTGATTAGCTTTATTTGATCAGCTTGGTATTGAAGATTGTGAACTGATACATCATACAATACAATATGGTGCCCTCTGTTTAAAATGTTTTAAAATTTCCCACTGCCTTTTGCCAGCAAAACTGTAAATAAAAACTATCAACTTTAAAATGCTTGTGTTGATTTCTCTCTGTTAAGTTAGGATATCATACCAAACTGTTAATACCTTCATTTTCTAATACAGCGATAAACACTTCTCTCTCCAGTTCTGATGCAGAAGTCATAATGGCTTCTGTTAAATTAGTTAACTGCAATTATTTTTCTACACTTAATGCAGCATAAAATTCAGCTGCTAATTTTTTTTTTAATTTATCTTTTTCCCCTGCTGTTCTTCTCTCCTACCCATCTATTAACTGATTTAATACATATTACACAACACTCATTGTTATTTGAGTCTCATTCTTTTCCCTGCTGTGTTTTGTGTGTTAGCAAAGACTTCAAGCTCTGTAGAGCAAAATGCCTGTTATTTTTGGTGTTCTATAAATAACACCAAGTTATGCAGTAGTAAGTCGCCTCAAAGTGGAGCAGTCTTGTACTCTGCATGGTGTACCCTGTAGGCACTTACTGTCGGGCTTAAATGAAGTCAATGTGTCCTTTAAAAATCTATTGAATCCGTTTAAAAATCTATTGAATCCCTGCCATAAAGATTTCTCAGTGGTGGAGCTTTTTCAAGGGGACTGTAGGTTATGCCTCCTTGCCATACTAATAGTATCTGCAACAGTATTGCTGAACTAGTGATATCATTTGTATTAATTTTTTTTTCTCCCCCTAAGGCCTTTAAATTACTACTTAAAAGGTCATTAAGATTTGTGGCATTGTCAGTGACCTTTCTCAAACTGCTTTTGGGTGGTAATATTAACTTTAATGGTTATTTCTGACATTACTAAATTGACTCTTGAATGCTCTTTCTAAAATAGCTGACTCAATTATTTTGCCCTTTTGAGGATCTTCGTGGCATTTGTTTTTTCCTATAGGAACAACAAGCAGTGTTTGGGAGAAAGAAGCTTCCTGAAATTGACTTATAAATGTAAGTTTTTAAGGAAAAGCTGCGATATCAGATATAAATATTTATAGGAAGAAGAATCTGTAGATTCTTCGTAAAAGAGGAATCTCCATAAACAGTGCTGACAGATTATTATACTGGCCAGTGGTAGGATACTTGGATATCGGGACACTTAAGAATGCAAACCACTGGAGAATGTATGATGGATAATTTTCTGAAGTTGTATATTTTAAATGGGAATAAAAGTAATCATTATCAAGAATGAAAATGGCTTTCTATATTTTGTGTCTTAGAGGCTGGTATGTTGTATATAATGCTGATTTGATCTGTTTCACTGATCTACACAGGTTAAATCCTTGGCCCAGTCAGTGTTAATTATTTGCATTTCACAGTGGAGGAATGATGGGGTAACTCATTTCAGCTAATAAAACACAAGAGGTAGATGAGCAGAGAGAGAGTGTGTGCGTGCTCTTTTGGGCCTAAACGGCTTGGTTATGCACAAATATTGTGCATGCATCATTTAAACACTGTAAAATGTTTAAATTGTGGTAAAACAGTTGCTTTGCATAGTATTTGAGTATCTTGAGTATCTGTAAATTGAAGAAAAACTTAAGTTTCGTAGGCAGTAGTTTTTGATGGATTATTTCACATGGTCAAGAAATGGTAGTTTGCTATGCCTTTTTGGTTTTCAGCCTTTCAGCTTACTTTGGCACTTCTAACTAGAGTTGTTCTAACCTCTTGGCTTGGTTGGTCTGTCTAGCTTTCTAACCGTGAAAGCAGGGTGACTGCTTTTTTAGTCTTTGTTAGTGTAGTATTCAGGCATGCTTTTGAGGATTAGTAGCAATATGCTGCTTCTTGTTCCTTCTGGTTGAAGATAGGTGTGAATATAACCTGCTAGAAATTCCTGATCTTGTGGATTAAAGAAGCCTAAATTTGCAGCTGACAGGGAGTTTCAGTCAGTTAATGCTCAATTAAAAATGAATGCTAAGGTCTGACTTAAGCTAGGCGAATGTTTAATATATTGGAAATGAACACTGTGATATAATTGAGTCCACCTCAGTGTGACTTACCACCGAGTTATTGCTATTGATGCAAGTTTCTTGAAATTAATCTGATATAAAGTGAGTCATGCAGAAATGAAAGAGAATCTGAATCCTAACATAGCAGTATCTTCACTTCAGTGGCCATCCAGTTTGTACTGGTCAAAACTAGTGTTTCACAGTTACAGGAGCAGGAAGGCTTGGTCTGAGACACTCACTGGGTCGAGGTCAGGCTGGAAAGGATCATAAGCCAGGGAAAGAACACCTCTGCAATTCCTGTCCTTTGCAGCTCGCACCGTTCCTTGCATGTTTTATTCCTATCTTAAAAGAGCGCTATGTGAGAGGTATAATAAAACTATGGCTTTAACATTCCCTGAGGTAATGCACTAGTTTAGCACTTAGCCTTCACAGCACCCTTTTTACTAGAAAAAAGCAATTTAAACGCTGCAGAAAACCTGTGCCTTTCCTTCCTAGTGTTTGCTATTGTGGGAATAAAGTATTTGTTGGCTTTGAATTTTGATGTATGTTAAAATTCCACTTCTGTAGCACACTTGAACTGCTTAAACTGGCTAGCTTTAAATTCTCATAGGTTGTTTTTTTGTTTTTGTTTCTTTTTGAGACCTGTGTGATTGAATTCTCTGCTTGCCACTGCTTTGTTACTCAGAGCTCCTTCAGTTTTATAATAAACACTGCTGATAAAGGCCTGAAAAAAATTGGAAATAGATGGTTTTAAGGTCCTTTCCAACCCTAACTATTCTATGATTCTATGAAATAGGAAATTATTAGTTGTAACAGAAGTGCTGCCATTTCTTAATGGACAATGCTCCCCAACTGCTTTTTTTTATCATGGGGTGATTTTACTATTGATAAGCTTTGGAACCAGTGGTACTTTTTTTTGCAATTCAATACTGTCATAATAGATTGTGTGTATTTAGCAAATAGATGGTGCATGAAGAACTGACACATGCAAATTAGGTTTTTTTAATGTATTATGTTTTCTTTCACAGCTTGTTGGTCAGATGTGCAGAATAACAAGTGTCAAAAAAGTATGTCTCAGATATTCTGAATGCTGATTTCTATTTATTTTGTAATGTTTATGCCCCTTTTGAAAAATGACCTGAGCGTAATAAGCAACAGAGACTTACATATTTTATAAGCTTATATCTTGCAAATAACATACTTGGAAGTTTCATAAACAGTGTCTGTTATTCTCATGCCATGTGCAGTGTTTTAGTAACTTAATGAAACTGTAGTGATGGGATGACTAAAAATATTAGGGAGGCTAGATCTCTGTCTCCCTGGCAGTGAAATTATTATAGCCCTAAACTGAGAGAACAAGATTGTTCTCATATGCAAACATCTCTCATGTATATTTACCTGAAGTATCTCAGCAGAAATACCCCCTGAATAACATCAGAAAGAATAGGACAAGAATTGGAAAAATGAGCTATGGGAAGGCCAGAGGAACCGCAAACACCCCTGAAACAGCAGCCGCACTGCATCTGACCAAGAGACCATTTATCACACTCCAAAAGCCAGGCACATGGGGAAGGAAAAGGTAAGAAAAGGACAAGCCCATGCACTTCTCAGAGCTTGTTGTACATTGCTTCCAACAATTCTTAAGATTTACTCTGCTAGATGTAGCCTGTGATGGCTTCCTCTTCTGAGTGCGTTCCCTGTTTCTCCCTTGAATCCCTCTGCATTTTTAGCATCCGTCGGAAAACCAACAATTCCACAGCTCTGCTACATCTTGTTTTGAATGTGACTTTTCCTAGCTTGTATTATTGGACCCCTAGGGAAAAATACTTGGAGGAAGTGGTACCCTGTACCTTCCTTAGCTTTGACTTGATGCC
Organism: Strigops habroptila; assembly: GCF_004027225.2. NCBI lineage: Eukaryota > Metazoa > Chordata > Aves > Psittaciformes > Psittacidae > Strigops > Strigops habroptila. The sequence continues at coordinate 7,031,143 of NC_044281.2, forward strand.
AAGTAGAGAAAATGGATAAAAAAAAAAAAAAGGAGCTGATGTATTTTACATGTGAAGAACACAATCCCTTGGTGTATTTCAGTGCTAGAAACCTTTTTAACAGAATTAGAAATTTTAATTAAAAAATTATTTTAAATTAATTTAGTTAAAAATTCTCTCTTAAGGTGCTTGATTCATTGCTGCGAATGGGACTTACTCAGTGAAATCTTTAATGAAGCAAATAGTCATTTTTCCCCTCGGTTATGTACTGGGCAGATTTTATGTAGCTGTGGACACCTTAAGTGCTTTTACAGTGGTATCTGCAAATCACCCTTCTCTCTTTCCCTCACACTAGCATTAGAGGCATAGGAGTGACCTTGGCTTAGTCTGTCACTTTTAGTTCTTGTGTTTCAATAGATTTTGTCTTTTTACAGAGAGTGGCTGTTGCTGCTATTGGCAATAAGGCCAAGATGTTTTATTCATCTATGATGTTATAGCCCTAAATGTGACCACAATAGGCTCCTTCATAGCACATTATTGAAACGAATGGCAAAAATAATCGGACTTTTCAATCATAAAATAGCAGCATTTCTTTTCTGTTTAATGAAAGAGACCTTAGAGGTAATCTCTTTACTTTACATTTGTGGTTGAAAACGGTTACAGAGTGTTGTAATACATTTAGACCTTAATTTGAGCAAGTCTGGCTTACAACTGAAGAGTTGTTCATAAAGTTTACCTGAGATGTACCCAAAGTATACCTTATCAGACTAAGATGGACTCCTAAGGTAAAGGAAAATAAAATGGAAAAGAAAGCATCACAGCTTTCCCTTCCAAAATAGTAATAAAAAAAAGGCATGAAGAGAAGCAGAAGCAAATTATTATAGAAGGTTCACAAGGCAAAACAATATTCTTTGTACAGTCAGCCGCTAGGGAAACGTGTTCTATGGATGCTGCATCCTTGTATCTGTGTTGAAATGAAACTGCATTGTCAGCATATAACTTGGGTGTAAGCACATCTTCCATAGTTGTAGAAAATTGGCTAAAACCTTATATTTCTCAGGCCTCTAATATATGTTAACAGGCTTGCTATTCTAGGAGACCTTTTGTCCTGTTCATGTTTCATCTCAATTTCTGTTTTATTCTGTAGTTTACCTTCTGTCACTGAGGCTGTCAGTCTTGCACTCTGAACAATGCATGTAAAGATTGGAGCAAAGGCATCACAGTAATTTGGTCTTCATAGAGTAATACAAATCCATCAAAAGCTTTCAGTCAGTGTTTTCTACCAGTCTTAGTAATGCCTGACATGTCAAGTAGTTTAGTTGTCATGGCTTGGGAACAGTAGACTACTTAAGAAACAGATTAATTGCTTTCCACTTTGAAAATTCCATACGTGCAATTTAACGCTTCCTTAAAAATCGGATAACGGCAAAGCTGCTTCTAGTCAAGAAACGTTTAATCCTCACTCTTCATCGCTTTCTTTTGGTTGTTTCTTTCTGTCTTCCAAGTATAAACACTACCTAAGGGAGGATTTTCTGACTGACCTCTCTAATCCATATCAACTGGCATAGTAATGACTGTAAAGCAGCTGGCTGCATTCTCCCTTTGGGCTACCTCCCCAGACAGAGCAGAGCACAGCATTGCCTGGCAGCGCATGCTCCTACTATGGGCCTAAACGCTCATGGGTTCTATTTATAAAATGGAGAGAAGGAGGATTAGGAAAGCTGGTCAGAAAGGATGTAGCAAAGATCTTCTGTCTTAAAAAGTCAAAATAAGAGCAGATGAATTATAAGGGATCAAAAGGAGTGTCTTTAACTGCTGTTGTTTCACCTTTGGGAACTTTTTCCCTGGATAAGAAGCTAGTAGGAATCGGAGCTGCGCTTCGCCTCGGTAGTGTCAGCCTTTTACCACAAGCTATTCAGTCTTCTACTTACCAGTACAAAATGTCTGTATTCTATAAATAGTGATGCTCGATCTTGTCCCACACAGGGTCTTCCACACAAATACCAAGTTACAATTCTACAGAACACTTGCTCTATACATAAATAACGGCCTCTTCTCTGTATGTGGGGGGGGGGCAGGGAGAAGTGGAATGAGGAATCTTTGCCCAAGATATCAAAAAGGAAAGAGCTTTTGAATGTTGTCTTTATCCAAAGCAGAAGAGTCTGCTATTTCTGTCACTGATGAGTGTTGTCAGCATTAACTGGCAGACTTCTTTTTGATAGATACAAGAAAAAGTTCTTTCACCAGCAGTACCCATGTCTAGACCCAGGAGTTTATGGGAACAACCTCCTGGCAATTGCAGGCTAATGTCTTGGGAGCAAACAATAAAAAAACCCTCTAAAACAAAACAAGCCCACACCAAACACACACCCTCCTGGCCAGACCCTCTGTTAGAGGGGTTAAAGACCTGATTTTGTAATGATCCCTTTGCTTTAGCTTTATTCCTTGACATAAACATTTATTCTTTAACCCCACAAATATGTAGTCACTAGTATAATGTTTTGTAGATAACAAGATGTTTGGTTTAATATTAATGCTAGACAGGACAGTATTCCTTGGATACAGAGGATCAAAATATAATGGCTTTCAAAGTGAGGGTAAGTTGGGGTTCTTTGTTTTGGGAGAAAGGGGATGTTTTCATCGGGAAGAGGAAGGAAGCTTGTTCTGCAAGATGGTAATGTCCTCTGAAGCCCAGAGGCTAGAGCTGGTAGCTTAGCTGCTTTTTCAAGGGCCAGGGCACCTGGGCTCAAACACCTGAAGCATTCTTTTTGAGAAAGAAAGGGAGGGAAATACCTTTCTCCATGTCAGTCTGCCTTACTGCAATCTTTTAGTGCCTCTGTATTTGAGTGTAAAAGAATATTCAGAGTATCAGATGGGAAGGAGCTTGGCTCTACTCGACTCCATTGCCTTTCAATCCTGCTTGCTCTGCATCTTATTATTCTTCAACATCTTTAAAGTCTGAACTCATTACTAAGCACAGTGCAGTCTGAAGAATTTTTTTTCCCTATTGCTAACCAGGGAATTCTTCGTAAGTTTTAAACTTGGCTTTGTTATGAATCCTTGAGCAGAATGTGGAAGTGTTACTGTTATACAGGAGCACTAGAGCACAGATGCTTCAAGGCAGGATGTTGCATTATGTTTCTGGAATAATAAATTATAAAGCAATAATGACTGCTCTTTAAGACTGAGCTTTATTTGAGTATTTAGAAAATGCATGACCAAAAAAACTAGGAAAAATCAGTGAAAAGTTCTCAAAAAGTAGGGAACAGAAAGTAAATCATATATGAGCAGTCACACTTTTACTAAATCAAAGATCGTTTGCACTAAAGGCAGAATGGTGATAGCTGTATAACAGGAAGCAGTGATCTCCAGTATTTCTGTATAACCAGAAGCAGGCAAGAATGTGAGAAAATTAGAAAATGCCTCTTGTTTTCTGGAAATTCTCCATAAATGGAAATCTACTGGAAAGTGACCCCTGTCCTCTGTGCCTATAGATCCTGGTTGCAGAGAAGTGTTCTATTGCTCTTTGCTCCAGCCAGAATGCTGTTTCATAAGTATTTTTGCCAGGTGTTGTCACTTCCACTTTCTAAATAAAAACTGTGTGTTCTAGGAACCTGTTCTGTACACACTTGCAATGGCTGATGGTCTCATCAGAAAAGACAGAATTGTACGAAAGCAGTGACAAGCAAAAGAAAGGAACGGTTCTTGGGAAAGAAATTTAAATGCAACTAAGAATGGGCACTAAGGCAATGGGCAAATAATGGTGTCTTTCTCAGCTTTGGGGAACTGCATGAAAGCAGTGTGTTCAAGAGGACTTTTTGTGAATGCAAAAAGTTAAATTCATGGCATACAGCAAGCAATTTACCTTCTCTCAAAAGGTAGAAAAAGGAAGAGAGTGCCATGAAGAGACAGTAAGGATGATTATTTAACCAAGTGTGATATTAGCACTCTTGTATTGATTGTGCCTGCTGTGTATTTACTGGCTCTGCAGGATAAAAGCAGAAGGGTGGATTAGGATGTGGCACAGGTCTAAGTGTGGTTCTGTCTGATGGTATCAGCCTTTAAAGGAGCTGGTACTGCAGTAGTAACTTAGAGGGAGCTGAAGCATTTTCATCTAGTGGGCTACGTAGGTGCTATGCAAGGTTAGCCATTGTGGTAGGGTAGGAGAAGCAAAAATACAGCAACACTTTTGTATACAACATGCATACCCCATGCGAGATGGAAAAGCAAAGAAAGCCTGTGATTGCAGTGTTTCCTCTCATCTGTTTTCCTACTCTAGAGGCAGAAAGCCAACTCTATTATCTTCTCTAGATTACCAAATTCTCCCTATCCCCTTCTAGAAAGCTCTGCCAAGACCTTTCCTACCAGAAGACATGAGACCCCGGGTTCTCCCTGCCTGTCTGCTGAAAGCTCCTTTACCATAGTTTGGGAGATAAGTATGGTGACCTCCCAGGCTTTCCCCTCTGGGCTGGTGTGTTCCCACAATGGAACACGGTGGTATTTAGCTTTTTGTGTCTCTATTAGATCTTGTATATGCATTTTTATTGAGATTTTGCAGAGAATATTACAGAGGTCAGGATTTTTTTTTCCTGATCTGTTTCTTCTTTTGCATTATTTCCTGTCAACTCTTTTCTCTAGAGTAAAATATTGTTTAAAAATATATTTTAAAAATATTTAGGTCTTTGGGGGTGTTACTGAGCAACATCTGGATATATTTGTTAGATCTGCGGAAGTACTCTGTGAAGCAAAAACTGACAGACATATGATTTATAGTGACTAATCTTGTCAGACTGGAGAAATATGAATCCTTTTGTAAATCAAGAAGAGTTGTCCCTGTCTTTGATGCCCTAAAAATGTAACGTAAAAAAGAGGCCTGGTGAGTAACAAGCATTCTGTAAAACACAAAAAAGGGCTTGTGGAAAGATATTGACTAATACTGAAGTGATACAGCTATCAGTGCTGAAAAAAATCAGAAAAAATCCTGCTACAGTTCACTTGCTTTTGAACTGGAAGATTTCAAACACCGCTGAAAGTTGTTCACCAGCTAGAACCTGATTTTAAAGACTTAGTCATTGTCCTAAAGAAAACATAGCTCTATAGCCCTGGGCTAAAGACAGCTTTTGCGAAACAACCGAATGAGATTTTGCTGATGTGGTGAATTGCTCATAGGGGCAATAAGGCAAATCAAGCTTACAACATCGCTGTAGTGGTTTCCTCGTGACTCTCACCCAGTAATGCTTCCATATTTTTTAGATTTGATATTTTCAAGAAAATTAATATGAAAGAGTAATATTAAAAGGCATCAACTGACCAAACCAAAATAACATGTAAAGCCCATGTTTTTGGACAAGTTAGGCTTGCTTTCTATGACCTTGTTAGAGAGTGAGTCAGTTCTTAAAAGATCTGTTTGGGGCAGCTAAGCCTCCTTAAAAGTTCAAGTGTCTGGTTGTCATGAGCAAAATATGTACTAAAACTCTCATGTAGATAAAGGCTTTTCTGGGAGACTAATAGCAGTATTGATGAACAAATTGGTAGTAATCCTTTCTTTGCTCCAGATACTAACACTGCTGATACTGTAAAGCACTGGATCCACTAAGAGGCTGAAGCTTGTCGCTTGTATGCCATATGTCTTGCTGCGCCTTTGTAAGTAGAACCACGGTGGCTTACGCATCTGCAATATCTACCAAATTATAGGACTTTTTGTCCGTTTCTTGCTGATGAGTGTAATGTCATGAGAAGGAGACATAATTGCAAAGGAAAAATATTCTGAAATACTACATCCATGTTAAGGGCCAGAGACTTAGGAATAGCAAAAAAACTGAGTACTTGCCTACCAAAAGTGCTTTGCATCTTGCGAAGTTTTATTTGGCTGTGTTACTAACTAGCTGTATGAGTATAAACTAACAAGACTTGTAACAGGAAACTAGTTTTATCTATTGAATAATGGAAAGCAGGTTTTTGGACTTCAAAGAATTGCAAAATAATTTTATTGAATTATAAATGCAAAGAAAAAATTTGGTGCCTTGTTAAAAGGATTTCCAGTCCTTTCCCCACTTCTTAGTGGTTAATTTTCACCACTGGATATCTTAGTCAGTAGCCTGTAAATTGAAAACTTGAGATAATGGGAGAGTTAATATAGAAACATGCAATTCATATGTTTACATTCTGTAATATGATCTCAGTAGCTGTTTATCTATTTTAGTCATGCTGAGAACTAAACAAGCTAGTAAAGAAAAATCATATCTTCACTGGGTGTTTCCTGCTTCACATTAACAGCAAAGTCTGGTTTAGGCTTTCATTCCTCCATCTGTGATTCTGCCGGACACAGTAGCTCAATGCAAGCAACGGAATCAATCACTTGATCTCTTTTGCAACGGAAAATACTTTCCTTCTTTTACGGTAAGATTTGCTTTGATTACAAGTGTAATCCCAAGCTGGTGCACTTCATTTCCTGCCCCCACCCCCCCGCCCCATGAAGGCTGGGGAGGTATGATACCATAAAGGGAGATGTGCGTGTGCTTCCCGGCTGCCTAGACTGATTGACTCTGATTGTGTTCTGCATTAAGGCCAGACAGCAGCGACGGCACTGCTTCCGCTTGCGGCTGGTGACTAAAATCAGTGGGAATGTGGAGTAGATTGCTGAGTCAGGGAAAAAACAGGCAGCTTCACCTTTCTTGGGCCAAATGATGGGAGAGAGCAGATACGCACAAAACAGCTGTTAAAAAAGCAGTTATCTTCTTGAAGAGGGGAAATGGTTTGGAAGATAGACTTCCCTGAGGATGAGTAACCCCTGACTGTATAAAACCAGAGTTATTCCTCTGGCCTGTTACTTAGCAATTGCTGACAACAAGCAGTAGTGCTGCACAGCCAATCCTTAGGAAGCCAGAAGTTATCCTTTGGTAAAGCAATTCTGATACCTTAAAAACAATGCATCCCTCACTGTTTGTGTAATGTTGTGAAGTTGTACAATCAAGAAAAAAAAAAAATCCTCCTTTTCGCTAAACTACTGACTTACTGATCAAAGTACACATAAACCACTCTTTAGTTTATTGTCCTAATTGCTAGAATTTAGTAACTTACTAACTCATCTATAGTTTTGCAATGATCAAGTCTGTAGTACAACAGTTGTAAGATAAGTCAGTAAATAACAATAAAAGTTCACCTTAACGACTTATTTATTTATTTATCTTTGAAGAGGTGGTAAAGTTAGGAAAACTAGCAACAAGTATCAAATCTAGGTATAAGAACTCTCCTCCTTTTTTGATAGAATAAGAATTTTTAAGATGGCTTCCTTAAGGAATTACTATTATTGTTTGGTAGCAAGAACAAGCAACTGGAACACAGGATTATCTGGTGGTTCTTTCTGGCTCTGCCACAGATTTACTTGAACAAACCACTGTGTACTGCTGTTTGTCAAGCTGTGATATGCTTTACTGAGGACAGGAAGGTTGTGAGAATGAGCAAATGGAAATGTTTGGGGGTTCTCCCTTTGCGTTAACCATGAGATTGCCGAAAACCCTACTTTTAAAATATACTTCTTTGAAGTATAAATATGAAAAATGTTATTGCTTACAGTGGAGCAGCAGCACTGCAGGGTTGTGCAAGTTTTGAGGTGATGTGTGCATTTATAGGTGGGAAGAAACAATTAAGAACTAAAGCATTTTAAAGATGGAAAACCGAACTTGCAGCCCCTTTTCAGTGAGAACAATTTATTGTGAATTCCCCTCTCTCACTTTTCATCCTTATTTTCTTCTTTTCCCTTGTATGGGTAATTTTTCCAAATGAACTTGTAAAAAACCCCAAACCTTTTAACAGTAGGTAAGTGACAGTAGGCAAGTGACAGTAGGCTTGTCAAGAATCTACGGTGTACAATCTAGTTTACATATTTTACATCTGGTTTTAAAAAAATTGCCATCACTCACCCTGTTTCTCTCTGTATTGTATTTTCTGTTGACTTCAAGGCTACTTAATTTATCTTGCATGTTAACATAAAATCTGGCCGTATTAAGATATAGGTGTTGAAGGTTTTTTAATTTAAGGAAACTTCCTGTATGTATTTAGTGAGAAATTGAAATGATCACCCAGTATTGATGTTCAGTTCTTCGCCTTAGGATGCTTTATACATGACACATTTGTTCTTGTAAGCCTAAATACCATGCTATCAGTGAATGTAGGCTGATCAGACATTATTAAAAGAAAGAACAAACCAAACCCAACAGTGACTGTAAATTTGCACTCCAAGGGAAAACAGGAAACTGATACTAGCATTTTTATTTATTTATTTTTTCAGTTCTTTGAAGGAACAATTCATTAAAATGTAAAGAAAACAGGCAATGTTAAATGCACCTAGTTCAAAGTTTCAGTATGCTACTTTGTCTCTATTGAATTAAGCCAATTGTGTCAAAACTTCAGGAATACTTCATGGTTGTTAAATCATGTCTCTCTTCAAAAGGTTAACTAGCAGTTTTTTCACAAACACTATGCTTCTGGCTGTAGTCACTTGCCCACCAGTATTCCTGATTGTTTTAGTGATGGTTTTGCAAAGAAAAGATTCTAAATAAGCAGCTTCTAATTCTGCTCACTCTGACCCTTGTTGGCTTTACCTGATGCGCCTGATGTGTTTTAGAACTGAGCCTGTAGAAGTCCATGCACAGTCAATTTAATAGATTTCAAAGTAAAATGATCTTTCATAGAATAAAAGTCCAAAATGTCACTAGTGGTTCCCATATCCAGTTCAAAAGTTTGGGGGAGAGTTATAGCAGTCTTTTGGAAAGACACTCCAGCTGATGTGTAACTTCGATTCTTCAAACAAGCCCCTTTTGGTAGGATTTTCATCATCTTGTAGCTGTTTTGCTAGAGTTCATCACTTTTGTTCGAGGCCTCAGCATAATCTCTGTAGAACACGCTGCGGGGCTCTGTGGTGACCCTGTGATTTTAAACTACTTCGTTTACTATTCCATTAATTTGAAAAACGATGGGTTTTTTCCTCAATGATGAGGAAAAACGCCTCATCAAGCGTAAGACGAACTATGGATATGGGAAATATGCCTCTTTGCTTGTGTTAACAGAAATTTGCAAGAAAGGCTTTACTGAGAAGGTTTTACCAAGGATGACGTTGTAAGACGAACTATAGATATGCCCCCCCTCTTCTTACTCCTGGTGCTTCTCTGACCTTGGCGTCCAGCATAAACTCTTAAGGGCTCGGGTGCCTTCCCTCCCGCCCATCTGAACCGCAGCTGTCACTCCAACCCCGGCGGGGGGCCTCTCCCTGGCCGGGCACCAGCGCCCCCACAGCTAGACCGGGCCGTGCCCGCAGCAGGCAGGGAGGGAGGGCGGGGCGGGCGGGAGGGAGGGAGCGGCCCTGAAGCCCGACCGGGCCCGGTGCGGCGCAGGGCAGGGCCCGCCTCCGGCACCACATGATGCCGCTTCTCCTTCCTGCCGCTCCTGTCCCGCGGAGAGAAGGGAATTGGGCGCAGGGCGGGAGGAAGTGATTCCCCTCCCCGCTGCCGGACGCGGGAAACGCGCGGCCTCTCCGCACCCATCCTCTTCGCTTCGCTCCTGCCGGGTCGGGCCATGGTGGGGCCGTGGCTGCGGTTGCTGGCGCTGCTGGGCGGCGCGCTGGCCCCGGGCGGCGCCTTCAACCTGGACGTGGAGCGCCCGGCCGTGTACTCGGGCCCTCAGGGCAGCTACTTCGGCTTCGCCGTGGACTTCTTCGCTCCCGACCCGTCCTCGTAAGTGCCCGCCCCCTTCTGCCCACCGAGGCGCTCCCGGCCGGCCTCTGCCGGGGCTTCCGCTCCCCGGGGGGACGCGGAGCTCGACCCGGTGGCTCCTTTCCTTCCTTTCCTTTGCTCCGTTCTCTCTGGCGGGCTGGGGGCCGAGGTTGCCGTTGTCCCGGCGAGGTGCGGGAGGGCGATGCGGGACCGGGAGAACCCCCCCCGTGTCAGCGACCGGGCTGCTCCCCGTAGCTCACACGGCAGAGCACACGCCTGGACGGTTCTCGGAGGAGACTCGAAGCGGTTCATTGATGGGAGCCGTTCGCTCGGGCCCAGTGCCGAGCGCAGCTGACCAGCGGGCTGGAGCACTTCTGCTGTGGAGACAGGCTGAGAGAGCTGGACTTGTTCAGCCTGGAGAAGAGAAGGCTTCGAGGAGATCTTAGAGCAGCTTCCAGTGCCTAAAGGGGCCAACAAGAAACCTGGAGAGGGGCTTTTTACAGGGGCATGGAGGGACAGGAGAAGGGGGAATGGTTTTAAACTGACAGAGGGGAGGTTGAGGTAAGATATGAGGAAGAAATTCTTTACTGTGAGAGTGGTAAGGCGCCTGGCACAGGGTGCCCAGAGAAGCTGTGGCTGCCCCATCCCTGGCAGTGTTCAAGGCCAGGTTGGACACAGGGGCTTGGAGCAACCTGCTCTAGTGGAAGGTGTCCCTGCCCGTGGCAGGAGGTTGGAACTAGATGAGCTTTAAGGTCCCTTCCAACACAAACTATTCTGTGATTTCATGATGCAGTTGTGATGATTTCATGAACGGCAGTGCCGAGCCATGCCTGTCCCCTCTGTGCTAGCAGCTCCAGTGGCCATGGTAGCCCACACAAAATGGGGTCGCTGTGGCAGGACCCTGGCACTGTCTGGTGTGCACAGGCACGGGCACTGTGGGGCAGAGCCATGCCACCTCCCAGCTCAGCTCCATGTCCTCCTGGTCTAGAGTGGCTCTGCCTGCTAAGGCCCTCTCACTGGGAGGTGGGCTCCCGAACGTGGCACAAACTGCATTGCTAGGTTTTCTAAATAGCCTTATCAGTCCGTGGCTTATGCAACTAGCGGTGGTGATAAATGGAGCGTAGAAAGATGGAGGTATGGCATTTTGCTTCATTATGTCTCACACCTGAGGCTTTGTCCCATGAAATCTCAGAATTTCCGCTGTTCTCTTTTTTTGGCTGCTCTTTGCAGAAGTGCCTCATATGGGTTGCACTGTGTCTGTGGGTCACGAAGCTGTTGCTGACTCTGCAGAAGAAGTTCTATGTAAATACTCTCTGCATCTGCTTCCTGAATATGTTCCCATTTTATGTTACATGACAACTAAGCAGAAGCTGGTGTGTTTCAGACTTTTGAATAGTTGTTGCACTAACTTCAAAGTCCTGGTGTTGCATAGTCTGCATTTCTCAAGCGCGGGCTACATTAAGATCCAGCTTTTGTCACTTTTCCTCCTCCTTTCCTATCTTAAGAAATGACTGTAAAGCTGAAAAGGCTGCTGGCTGCTGTCATGCTGAGGGGATTTCTCTCTCTAACTCATAAAACCTTATGAACAAATTTTACGGCTATTGAGCAAGCCTTTTTGCAATACATCAGCCTGGCCTTATTTGCATTTCTTTATTGTCTACAATATTAGAAGTCATCCTGTCTTGACTTGTGTGTGTTGCAACATCTTTCCGTGCTATCTTAATCCTGTTTAAGTCTCAATGCTTAAGAAAAGAGATTCTATTTGTGTCCCTCCTTTTATTTTTAAGTTGGTATCTGTAACTGCAAAAAGTTATCAGGAGACTGGTAAATGCAGGTAGTAAACTTTCTTCCTTGCTTTCTGATACAGGACCTATGTGACCCAGATCTTGTTGAAATCACTGTTTGGAACCTTTCGATTATTTTTGTAATAGCTAGTGACCTCAAAGTGCATGGCTGTAAAAGAAAACACTGTTGGCTTTTTTTCTTTTAGTAACTTGGAACACTAGTGGTTTTCAGGCAGCTTTATATCTTTAAAGGAATGCTCTTCTGAGTTGTTTGGTGTGATTAGAAGTTACTGTGTATCTGGTAAGCGAAACCCTGGTGCTGCACCCCCTAGTGCTTAAATTCAAGCTCATAATTGGAACAAAGTAGCTATGCAAATTTTACAGGAACAGGCTCTAATGGTGTTAGAGTTCATGCCTATTGGACTGGTGTTTTGCCTCTTGAAGTAGCGAGAAAGACTTGAATGCAGTGTCTTCCAGCCATACCTGGTGTACCACATCCTTCAAGGAAGATCAAAACACCCGCTGCTGACTGGGAGCCCTGCAGATCACTTGGAATTGTTGGAAGGGAAGGAAGGGTGGTGGTGAACAGTGAGCTCAGTGATGCCTGCAGTTGAATGTCAGGTAGAAAACTGAGTGAGCCATTTTGCAGCATGATTAGCAAAAGGTGCTTAGTAAAATGAGCCTTGTTATATGGGTTCTACTGAGTGTTGTGTGTCACTTGGTTCCTACACCTCTGTTGTTGCTTTGGTGAAATTGTATTTATCGCCTCTTCTTCATATGAGTACTAGAGATTGCGTGAATTTAGTTGAGCTAAGGCTATTTGGATTCACTAGTCTGACAACAAAGGAGGGTTATTAGTTCCTGAATGCTCAAGCTGCTGTTTCTTAGTGTATTTTGACCTGCTGGATACCAAAATAAAGCATATTTAGGAGTCCAGTATTAAAGCTCTGTTCCAGTAGTCTTGTATCAGCGTGCTATGTGATGCCTGGTAGAGGGCATATAATATGAAGTTGCTGAACATAACCTTATAAAAACTAGAAAAGGCTTCTCATACATGTCATGGTTTAAAAGAATTGCATTAGATAGTCTGCCTTTCAGTTTACAAGTACATGGAAATACCAGTTTCTTGTTATTGGCCCATGGCAAAGCACTGGTGAGTGATTATTGCTGTAAGTGCACCAACCAAAGCTGAACTGACATCCTCTGTCAATACACTCCCAGTTTCATCTGCAGCATTGTGCTGCATCATGTGGAGGTGGGCAGTATCGAATCATAGCTGGTGTATTCCTATGGAAAGAACAATTTTCCCTCTGTTGTCCCTTTCACAAAGTATGTGGACTAGAGGCTTATCTGCCTCTGATTTGCAAGTTACTATAAGACCTATCACAAAATCTGCTCATTTGGTCTGTGATGAGAAAAATGTTTGGGTTTTTTTGCTTTGGGAGAAGTGGTGTCTAAACCTTTGTGGAGTCACATAATGATTTCTTTCTTGGTAATCTTTTTAATAAATCTTCACAGAGATTATCGTAAGAAAGCGTTAAAATATATGATTAGAATAGGAATGATTTATTTTTTTAAAACAAGTATTTAATTTGAGGGGGCTTATCAAAAGCTAGTGATGTAAGAGTAAAGTGGAAGGCAAGTTACCACTTGTTTAATAGATTGTAATTATAATAATGGCTGTGTTTTTTTACTTAGCATTATGCTGTGCCCAGAGAGAACATTTTAAGTTGATTAAAGCATTTCAAATTCTTCTTGAAATCTTGAATGGCAGCTAAGGAAGACAAATGGATTGCCAACTAGCCTGGATTTTTCTATCCAGGTTCACACTGGGAAATTTTTAAGCTTCTGAAAAATTGCACGGTTGAGAACTAGTGGCTTCTGTTGGTCTGCAGATAAATTGAGCTTTAATGAGGTACCACCTGTTTATACCTGGTATTTACATGTTAAGAAATATAAACTTAGCTCTGTACTAAAGTGAAGTCTGGGAGATGACTGTGAAAACCAGAGCCAGTTTGGTAAGCCTGGATCTGCCTACCTGTAAACATTCTCTTCAACCAGTCTTGCAGCTTGTTCAGCTAAACGAATTTCAAAACTAACCGTAGTGCCTGATATGGGATGGTGAGACTTGCTCTTACAAGCTAGTTTCTCTCGTAAACAGTCTAAATGGAAGCAACAGAGCAGATGCTGATGAAAGGAAGCATTTAGTTTTGTCTTCTCTATGTCTTTGTACTTCAAATTTACTACCTCAGGAAAGTGCTGATGAATCCAGTATGTTTTGGAAGTGTTACAGTTCCTGGAAGATGTTAATAGCCTGTTGGAAGATGCTAAGAACCTTGTTTGCTGTGAGTTCTTTATTCAGTCTGTTGCTTACTTGGCAGCTTGTGAATTTTACCACCTTACAGGCACAACCTTGTAACAGTTCCTGCTCAGAATGCATGTAACAATATAAGCAGAGATTTATAAAAGCCAAACAGATCTTAAAAAGACGATGATTACTATGTAATGAATTTCAGTAAAGATGCATTAGTGCACACACCTGTGGTTGATCATCACTTGGGTACTTGGAGATTCTTTTAAAAAGTGTTTGCCTAGTACTAGGCTGACTCACCACTTTGTACCTTCTGAGCTCAGAAGCACTGCTGGTTTGTTTATACGTTGTTTCCATTTTTTACTGACTTCCTTGAATTACTCTTAGGCACAAAATTAACCAGAAATGATGCCAGCTGGTTACTTTCTTACATTACAGAACTACATAATTTCCTGTTCGGCTGCGTATATATGTATATTTGAAAAGGAAAAAAAAAAACCCAGACCCGATTATAAAAGTGTTTATCTCGTTTTTAAATGTCATTTTAAGTAGGACAGAATAATTCAATTGTCCCTCATCTTTTTGGTAAATGTTGGTGGGGTTTGTTTGCCAGCTTTTGCTTACAGGAAAGAGGGACCCAAGTCCTAAAACCTAAGATGAATTTCTCTGAAACTCAAAGTTGTTCTTGTCAGATTTAAATTTGAATGGGCAAGGCTTTTGCTTTATTAACTGTTCAGATATTGTAAAGTAACAATGTGTGTGCCTTAGGTGTCAAAACCTTTGTTTTGTTTCTTTTTACTGCAGGGTATTTCTTCTGGTGGGAGCTCCAAAAGCAAACACTACCCAGCACAACATTGTAGAAGGAGGCCAGGTGCTCAAATGTAACTGGAATTCCAACAGAAACTGCCAGCCGATTGTATTTGACTCCACAGGTAACACGTAGCTCGTTGTGAGGGGAGATGGGCTGTCTCTGCTCTAACCCTAGCGTGAGGGAGCAGAAGAGATTCGGATTCACATGCGATTTCTTGGTGGTCGATGTGAATGCAGCTGTTCTTGGACTAGCAACTAGTCAACACTTGGTATTTGTTTTTTCTTTTTTCTCTCCTCTGTTTTAGAATTCTGTTGTCCTTGTTATGTGCTGAAAGCCTGAGTGAGCATACGTTATTCTTCCTTTGTTTTAACCAATTTATATTTCTCCTCTGTACTTTCCAGCAGTCCTAAAACATTTAGCAACCTAATTCACAACAAACCCTAAGGGTGTTCTTACCTATTAAGAACATGGCATGTGAGGAAAGATATTATTTAATATCAGCAAAGATGGTATAGGCAGAAGTACTCGGAAGTTTAATCTGAAACTGGGAGTATAAACGTCAAACAGTGGAAGTTTTTATTACTTCCCCCCCCTCAGATATAGGTTCATATTATTTGTGATATTTGTGATAGCAGCAGTCAGGGCGCCTCCGGCCAGAGGCATTACTTATCCATTTCTGAAGTGTACTAAAGCTGAGCAGCAGCAGTGCTGACTTTAAACATTTCACTTGGTCTTCATGCTCTGGTACACACAGTATTTCCACAGGCTGTGGCAGGTTGTATAAGAACGCACTGCATGTGCTTTTCTGCTCAAGCCATTCAGTGTTGAATCCTGTTTTCCACAGCATGTTTCAGGGCAGCGGAAAAACCTTTCTGTGTCATGGGAGTGGATTAGCAAGACCCATGTGGCAGGGCAGAGGAAGCACCTGTCCTTTTAAGGTCTAGTTGGTTATAATTCATTGTTGCCTCCATTGGAATTTTGACTTGGTAGTCTAAAGGCTGTTAGATTTATGTGGCCTTCGTAAATTGTGTACAATACAGCGGAGAAGCTCTTCTTGCAATTCCATTGTCAAAATATACTGCAAAATGTTGGTGATTAGATTTCTGAAATCTCCATGTATTTTTCTGAAACATGTTACCAGTTCTTTTGCAAAATAAAAATAGTAGTGTCTAATGGTAGTAGACATAGAGGCTGATAATGACCCTAAGTCATTATCAGTCTCTGTACTTCACTCTAGAGAAATGTTTCTGCCATATACTTAAGATCTCTAGTAAGCTGTGTCCCTGATTAATAATCACCACTAATGTAATAGCCAAAAAACTTCTGGTAGGGAAAGATGAACCACATGTGTAGGTTCTAGATGCATCTTCATGTGGGAATTACAGCGCATTTATCTGCTTACAGTGTGAACATTTGCATTCCATATGCCAGGCAGAGTAAATAGATGCAGAGGACAGGCTGCTTTGCTGTTCATCTGTGCTTAAAGTATATGGTATAGTGAGTAATGGATGTTAATTGCTCAAAGTTTAACAGTAAAAACAGCAGGTCACAATGGCTTAAGAGGATTTTTCAGGCACATTTTAACTCATTCCAGCTTTGTGGCAATGAATTGGGAAATAATGCATTTGTCAATTATTCTCTGGGTAAAAAAGGGCATTGTGTTTCAGTATAATAAAATAATAAATGTACTGAGACAAAAGAAAATGTCTTTCTCTTTGTGCATAATAGAACAGTTGATTCCCTGTGTTACAATGACAGTGTCTTACTGGCAGCACAGTGTAAACCCCCACCCCTGCCTGCCCCTACCTCATAAGGAAACAGGGGTTAGGGACAACTTGTGCTTCACGTTGCAGGAAATGGAGAGCAGAAGATTTGACCACTGATTTCTGGTGCTAATGCGGAGGTGCTTTTGGTAGATGATTAAACGCAGCCTCTACAAGAATTCAGGTTCATCCATCACTACTTCAACATTTGTGCAATATGATGTGTATCTTCAGAGGTATTGCTTATCCTTGCAGTACAAGGCAGATTTTTATATCATCCCTCCCTCCTTCCCTCCAATTATTTAACTGTTTTGTTAATGGAAAAAGCAGCACAGGTTCTGCATAATTAATTAGATGGATTCTTCAGAGTTCTTTTCTAACTGCGTACAGCTAGTGAGACATCTGACCTGGGAAAACGAGGACATTTTTACCTGTGGCTCTTCTCTGTTTACCTGTTGATGCCAAACTCCATATGTGGAGTTGCAAACTTCCAACTACTAGAAGGCATGGCCCTATTCCTCCTCCTGCTTCCCTGTGTCAGACAGCATAGCTGGCAGCTCCCAGACCAGGCCAAGCCACTGCACCTTGCACACCGTGTCTGAGAGAGAGGAAAAGGCCACATTTCTGTGTTGTGAACATAGCAAGGGAATGTTCTGACTCTGTGAGGTTGTGTTTGGCTGCTTGTCTCATGGTTGTATCACAAAATAAATGCAAGAGTAGGATTTTACAGAGGTCCAGCAAGCAAGTTTTTTTTCTTCTATCTCAATTATTTTCTCTTCTTAAACATTCCTTGTTTTTTTTTAGTTAAGCTTTCCTCCAGCTTTATGGGTCCTTTTCTCTTCCCCATCTGTATAAAGGCCATGCTGAGCTCAGCTGCATGGTAGTGGCTGTGCAGAATTGGGTCTTATTTTCAAACACTTGCTTTTGGCCTCAATATCATATTAGCACAGAATTGTGGCCATATACATGAGACAAATGCAACAGCTATTATGTAGCCCAGGAGAAAAGGTTCTAGCTGCTTTGTATTAATCTTTGTTTAATTGGAGGAGTTGTTCAAGCCCTTACCTTATACCAGCATTGCTTGTTACTTGCATTTACTCTCACTTCAGCTTCTCTGGAAGAAACCAATAAATCATTAAGCTGATAGTTCTTGTAGTGCCAAATTTACTACTTTATTCTTTCCTGTGCATGACAACTCAGCTCTTTCAGGAAAGGAGCCGGGCAATAGAAGTCCATTCACGGAACTCGCAGCTTTCATGCTGAAAATATATGTATTGCCCTTCCCACCATCCTGTAACACAAAAAACCACTTGCAAAACCATATATTACAATTTCTAAACTGCTGACTGAAAGTGTTCTTTTACTGTGTTCCTACACAACGTATTTTCTCATTTAGAACAGCAGTATGTTTGTGAAGGGAAGAGGAATCTCCCCTTGTCCTACATCTCCCAGCACAGTGCTTACACTAAAATACACTAGAGAGTAATCTGTAGATATGTCTGTGCGCGTGTGTTTCTGTGCACATTATACTAATTGCTTTTGACATTCTGGTATACATGGTGGCTTTGGAAGGCAAAATGTTTATATTGCACGTGAACACTTCCCAAATGTAAAGATGCTTTGCTGTGGGGCTTCTGAGTATTTTAGCATTGACATCAGTTGGCTTTGATTTAACACAGTTATGACTATGTGAAAATTGCCAAACAAATGTGTAATAGAAGATGCCCTCAAATTCAGGGGTGCATATAGCTGTACTGCATGTGCTTGTATGACTATGGCCAGAAAGTTAGAATAAAAATTAATTTTTTTTAAAGGCTTTCAAGTATCATTAGGCATGTATTTCAGGCTGGCTTTTGCACTTAGAAGCACATAAAGTTAAAAAGGAACCAACCCCCAGAGCAAGCTTGTTCACATGCATGCTTTTGTTGATCGTGTTGTAAAACTGAAATATGAAACAGTCCTTTTATCTGTTACTGTAATGGGTTATCCTGCAAATGTAGGTAGAAATAGAGTTGAATTAAAAATGCTGTATAAGCACTGAACTTTTTTTTTCCCTTATTCCTGTTTATCTTGTCAATTCAGTAACTGAACATGCCACTGTAACAAAACTAAAAGTTCTGGTATTTGACTTCTTACTACAACTGCCACAGTATCACCACAATTCCAATGGAATTGCTACGTAAAATACTTTGGATTTTTTTCCCCTCTAAGTTAACTGTCAGAGTTTCAGAATGTGCAGGAGGCTCTATTTTTTTCAGGACAAGCATGGGAGAGAATTTTTTATTCTCAAGATAGTATATTCTTCAAAATTGTCATAAGCATAAACAAGATCAGTAATCCTTTCCTTTGCAAGATGTTTTACATTTCACATTCAAGCTACCATAACCCATGAGTTATAGGTCAAGGTGGGTAAGTATTTGTATTCACTCATCTCCATTCTTCACACCAGATAATTTTGTGACTGAAAATTTACTTTATTTTTTTGTTTTAATCCATAGCAATAGGGGAATGTTCTGAATCTTGTAAAGAAGAAACAATCTAGGAAAGCAAATGGTGAAAAAACTGCCCTTACGGCTTGCCGAGCCCTAGTACTGCTCTGTCTACGCAACTGACTAGACAGGTGGTTCCTCCCTTTGAAAGCCTAACAGTTGGCTTCATCTGCCAGTTGCCTAGTACCTTTTTCCAGGAAAGAGATATTTCTTGTGGGGAAAACTGTAAAAGGAATGCTCTTAATATAGCAGAACACTTTCTGTTTCTGACCAGTTTTGAGATGAAGGTCCAAACCCATTTGTTTTAAAGACACATCTATTCTCTCTCCCTCTTCTCCTTCCACAGACTAGCACAGCAAAGCTTGCATAGATAGTACCAAATATTGTTGAAAGTATTTCCACAATCTTGCTCAGGGAATAGATTCTTGAAAAGTGAAAGGTTGTTTTGTGAGTTATATTTATTTTGCATAGTTGTCCATTTTTTGTATATAAAATTAAATGCATTTTTATGTACAAGAGGAGAATCAAAAGCTCACTGAGCTAGACAACAAAACCAGTGAGCAGAGCGGTGGTCAAATGTGCTTTTTAGGAAAATCAACAAGACGTCTTTATGGTTTTATGTATTTTATAGTTTGGCATATATGGAATAGCAGCTAGTTGTCTGACATCTAGATAAATACCTTCATTATTTGGCCATGGAATTTTAGAGAGCAGGATCACTGTGAATTTTCATTCTGACAAACAAACAATAAGTTCTTCAGAGACCTATGTAATCAGTTGGAGTTAATCAGAGTGTACACAGGTGAGCAATATGTAGCAAATTAATATAAACCGAGTTTTCTATGTGCTTGTTTTCCAAAAGGGAAAAATTTCATCATTATTCATACTATTTTACCTTTTATCTTTGGGGTCTTAGCTCTTCATCAGCCAAGAGAAGTGGGAAATGTGTTGGTAGACATAGCATATCTTCATGCTCCCATGGCTTTTCATAAAAATGTAACAAAAACAGTTCTGTGATTATGAAGTTTCTCTTGCAAAAACCTGCCAGTTTTCCAAAGAAAACTTCAATCTAGATCAGTACCTGCTCCAGCATAGAATGTGCTGTGCTCGAAAGCACAGCTCGTTGTCAGCATCCAAAAATGTGGTACTGAGAGTGTTTGAAGAGCTCCTGCGCTTAGAATACTCTGACGAAATGCAGACAGCTCTACGAACTGTTACAAACAAAAAGACGCTCATAAAACAACTTTGAACTCCTATGCTAACGAGTTGCAGATTTCAGGTTTAGCACAGGAAGATCTGCTTGCTCAAGCAATGTATTGTTTTGCTCTTCTGAGACACGTACTAAAATCGATTGATGCGTTGCTCAATTATCAGTCCTGCTTTTGGAAACAACTTTCCCTACTGCTTTCGTTCTCTGTTTCAGGTATTAAAATTCAGGATTGGGGAAACTTACAGAAGCTGTTGAATACCAAACACTAACAGCATCTCAAATGTTTTCAACTCTGTGGTGTGTTTTTATTGCATTGGAAAAGAATTCAGTGTAGCCTCTTGCTACAAAGGTTTTATCACTTTGACAGTTGTACTGTCCTTCCTCTCCCCACCCCATGTGTTTTGATGCACCAGAGTAATTTTAGAGAACTGATCTGTTCTTAAGTATTTTTGGATTAAATTCTAAGACTGGTTATTTTGATCTGTGCTAAAAGAGGAGAAAGATGCTTTTGAAAAGGAAAATATTTATAAAAAACTCTCCTGATTCCTCCTTATGTTTCCATGTTTGTCTCCCTCCCATCTGCAAGTGGGTGATTGTAGACAATAGGAGGCTTTGTTTGGAAGCCTAAACCACCAGTTTGGCATGGCTGTATCTATCTGTGACCTATTTAGTTTGAAGTGGGTATTTTAACAGCCTTGCGCAGCTTTGTGCTATAGGATTGCACAGCATAAGATTTGCCGATGTTGGGAAGTTATGACTGGAGTGGGTGTCACAAGCTTATATTTGTCTCTTGGAGATTTTCATCCTTTGTGCAAATGAGGCAGTTACTCCATCCTTTCCACTTAGGGAATAAGGAGATGGATAAGGAAGTGTGGCATAGGTCGGTATTTTGTGAAAATATGCTTTAACAAAGTGCTCCTTTATTTTTAGCTGATTGTTTTATTGGTATTAGGGTGCAATCTGTATGGGGATTGCAATCTCAAAGGTTATTTATTTAGTCAACAATAAAGCAGTAAATCTTGCAAAGACCATTCATTCATTTGTAGTAAGATGGTTTGATATTTATCTTGCTAAATCTATCATTACCTCAGTCTCACTGAAGTTTGGTTGTTTTCTTTATCGTGTGTGCTGGTATAAGTGAAGTCTGCTTTGGACTCTGGCTATGGCTCCAAATACAAAAGAGGGCGTTGGAATGTATAAAACCTCCTCCGCATGTTGTTATAGCTGACAGTGGAAAAATGCTCATGCTTTTGTGATTAGGTAGACTCCTGCATGAATACTCTTGGCTCGGTGTGTATGCGTGGCTGGATCTCAACTGTATGACTAGTTGGAAAAAAAAGTGTCTTAACTTATATTAGGCAAAAAGAAAGGATGCTTTTGTTCCAGCACCACCTAGGGAAAAAAGCAGGATTCATTCCTCAGAAGAGGGAAGGGGATTAGTGGGAAGTTCTGTATTTCTGTTCCCCTGAGTCATTAACAAAACACTGTGGCTAAACCAAGGTTGCTGAACAGCATAGGGAGTTTCAAGTAAAGATAAGCTTGTACTCACTCCCTCTTGCCTCATTAACTAAGGTTGAAATAGCTGAGATTTTGGATGGGAGATAGCTTTATACCTAGCTTTATACCATGTAAATTTCTCATATTATGAAAACAGGATTCTTGTATTTTATACAAGAAATACAAAATAACAAACAAAAGTTTGTTTTTCTTTTGGCTAGCTGCGTAAAGTTTTCATTTACCTGGAAGGGTCAACATCATGTCTTTGAATTGGCAAAGTTATGGAGATGTTTATTTTGATAGAAATTCTGTGACTATTTAAATTTTACAACTTCCTAAGTATTTATAGCATGATGACACTGAACTAGGCTTCGTCAGCCTCTTCATTCATGATTATTTCAGTTAAGTGGTAATAAGGTACTCAAGATCAGGGGCAAATGTTCAGGTTTTTCATTACCATGCAAACAGGCAGGAAGTTACAACTTATTCAACTGCAGTAATTTTGTGATAACACCATTGTTTCTGTGGTAACATTTAAGTTGGAAAAAGAACAACTATCCAAAGCTGAAAGACAAAAAAAATCCAGCACTGAAAGAACTTTTTGATCTTTTTAGTATATACTTGGAAGATGGCTTAGACTATTTTTTTTCCCTTTTCTGCAATTTCTCCCCAGCATCTCTCCACATTAGTTTCAATTTAAAAATTTAAATCCTTTGTAACACTGTAAAGTGATAATGTTCCATTGGTCCAGCAGCAACAATGCACCTACGTAATGGCTTTTTAAAGCAATTCCTGCCTTGACAACCCCATTACCCCATCTGGAAAGTACTTGGTGAGACAAAGTGCTGTTGACTGGGCATGTCAGCCTTTTTCCCTAATGAAAGAGTTATATAAAATCATCATGTGATGTCTACTACAGTGAGAAAGAGCAAAAGAAAAACCATGACATAAACTGTCTTTTCAGAAATAAAATAATACCCTATGGTCAAATGACATAATCCTGGAATTAATGACCCATCAAGTACAAGTCCCTGTAGTAGCTGCATTTTAGTCCAACAGATAGCATTGTGTAAAAGTTCTGAACATTTTATTGAATATAGTCAGAACATAGTTTGTATTGCCTAGTTATATTTGTTAGAATGCCTTTTATAAATCATAGAATCATAGAATGCTTTGGGTTGGAAGGGACCTTAAAGCTTATTCCAACCCCCTGCAGTGGGCAGGGGCACCTCCCACTAGACCAGGTTGCTCCAAGCCCCATTCAACCTGGCCTTGAACACTGCCAGGGATGGGGCAGCCACTACTTTTCTGGGCACCCTGTGCCAGGGCCTCAGCACCCTCACAGTAAAGAATTTCTTCCTCATATCTCATCTCAATCTCCCCTCTGTCAGTTTAAAGCTATTCCCCCTTGTCCTGTCCTTACAGGACAGGCTCTTGTAAAAAGTCCCTCTCTAGATTTCTTGTAGCCCCTTTAGGCACTGGAGCTGCTCTAAGGTCTCCCTGAAGCCTTCTCTTCTCCAGGCTGAACAAGCCCAGCTCTCTCAGCCTGTCTCTGTAGCAGAAGTGCTTCAGCCCCCGCAGCATCTTTCTGGCTTCCTCTGGACTCGCTCCAACAGGGCCACATCCCTCTTGTGTTGGGGCCCCAGAGCTGAACACAGTACTGCAGGTGGGCATCTCATGAGAGTGGAGTAGAGGGGTAGAATCACCTCCTTTGACTTGCTGGTCATGCTCCTTTTGATGCAGCCCAGAACACAGTTGGCCTTCTGGGCTGCAGGTGCACACTGACAGCTCATGGTGAGCTTCTTGTTAACCAACCCCCCAAGTCCTCCTCCTCAGGGCTGCATACATCATGGCTTTAAAGACATTTCTAAGGTATTCTTGAGACACTCTGAAAGAATTTAGAAATACAAGAAAACCAGCAGTGGCTGTAAGAACTGTTATAATAATAAGGCTTACATATAATACATCAAAACATTGGCCTCCATTTATGTTCGAATGAATGTTTGAATCCTACCGGCATTACCGTTTGCTTCATTTAATGTAGGTACTGTTTTTAAAGGGGAGGGGAAATGTGCTTTATTTTCTTAACTACCACTGAAAAGTTATACCATGCTAAAATAATAAGTCAGGCCCTTTATGTGTACTAAAACACAAATGCTGAAGGCAGTCCTGTATCTTCCTATGACAGCTCTAAAGAATAGCTAAACCATGTTATTTAACGGTAATTTTCTTCAGTGAGGGCTTCCATTTAAGCGTTCTTTATGTTTGTTTTCCCCAGTCAGGAACAGAAAACCAAATGGTTTCTCACTTAAAGCAAGGGGATTTTTGATGACAAGGTGTTTTCCAGATTTCCTCATAAAATTAGTTTCTCTCCTGGATCTGAGGGAAAGGCTCATAATCCGTTTACACATTGTTTTCCTGGGAAGAATTTTGAATGGGTGTGGGTAAACAAAGGTTACTTTTTTAAGGAAGAGTTAACATCGGATTTGGCCTGTATTTAACGTTTGCAATTTTTTATCTGAAAAGCCTGTTTCCAGTGTATGTACTTTCTACTTTACCTAGTTTTTGTGTCTTCATGCTTCTAGTTTTTGTTTCTTTCCTGTGCTACAACAGTTTGAAGCTGATCAGCAACCCCCTAACTAATTTCTTTAACATCTGTGATAAAATCAGATTGCTGATAATGCCGAACGGCTGCTTACCTGCTCTTGTAACAAGACCGTTCCTTCTACTTGCTGTCTATTGTTTAAACTTAAATGGGAAGTTTACATCCTAGACATTTTTAGTGTACCTAACACAATAGGATTCTGCTTTACGCTATAAAACTGTTATGCTACCTTTCATTTTAGTCATAAATATATAGCGCTGTGTAAGTATCCAACAGTAGAGAAAGGTGTAAAATGCCATGCCATAACTATTATCAGGTTTTATGTTGTTTAAAGGGTTTTTTGGTGAGTAAAGCTGAGAGATTTCTTTATATTCAAGAATAGCTGGACAAACAGAGGGTGGAAGCCAAATCTGTCTTTCTAGGCTGCATAACCTTGGGTGTGGTTATTAGCAGAATAAACCAATTTTAAGTTCCTGATGCTGCCAAAAAAGATACTGCTCCCATCCATATGTTTCTGTCTTCTCCCCAGGAGGTTATAGCACTACTTCCCTCCCTATGCAGTTATCTGGGTTGGTCTGATCCAGCTGAATATTTTTTTTTTTTTTAAATAGCGTTCATTCTTACATGGTTCACGTTGGGACTATGTGAACTGAAGGTAGTAGTGCCAATACAGAGACTGCCTGCAGGAACATATGGCCAGGAGCAAATGGGAACTGCTGCTCCTTTTGATGGCAGCTTCGTCTGAAACTCAGTCATGTAACTGCATTCTTTGAGCAATACTGTCCTTGAGTGGATTTTCATGAATTAGAGGTGAGGAAGGGAAAAGATAATGATAAACCAGGGATTTTAGAAGTGTGCTAAAGACAATTTCCTATTTGGAATACATCTTGATCTGGTTTTGGTTTTCTGTACCATGAGAAGGTGACATGCAGGTCTCCAAACTACATTTCTGTGCAAGGGTGATAGTACAATGTTCAAGCACATAAATCTGTGCAGATGTACTAATCATCAGGCCCTCCATGCATTTAGCACCTGTTCAATAAGAGAGTGGGAGGAGGGAGGAGGGTGTGTGACAGAAGGAAGTGGGTTTTTTAATTACCTTTAATAAAATTAGAAAAAAATGTAGTAGTTCTCTGTGATGCTAGAACGTGGAAATGAATGCCACGTGCATAATCTAAGAGCAAAAAATAGTCTATATACTTGCTTGTATTGGCTGTCTCTGCAGATTAGAATCACTTTCGTTGTATTTTTCATGGGATTTTCCTAAAGGAAGTAACATTCTTTACAGGGTCTAAGACAAGCAAGGAGGTTTTGATTCAAGTGGTCACAGGTCTGACTCATAGCCAGTTGGGTTTGGGGATTCTCCCCAGCAGTCTGTGGAAGTGATGTATGACTGTTGGCCTCATTGACTCCTTTAGCTTTAGGCATTGTAAATCAGCCATTTCGGTGTCTTCCTTTAAAAGGGATGTTTTCCAGAGTGTTTCATCCATTTTCTCATTCTCTCAGCTGGCAAAGTTTCCAATGTTGTTCCAGTGGAAGTACATAAGAGACATTAAATAATTTAAAGACTTTTAACATTCACACTTGCAGGAATACCACTCATTAAGTTGTTTCTACCAACCTTGATCACTGAACAGTTAACATACAAACATCAGGGCAAATTATCCCTTATTTGACTTATTCTTCTGTATGGAAAACTCTCTAACCTTTTTGTTACTGAATACCCTTTCACTTTACTGGTAGTTTTTAAGAATGCTGGTTTCTGTTCTTTGTACACTACAGTGACATTCAGAATAGAGATGTTAAAACTTGGTAGAATAATAGAAGAATTTTGGTTCTGATTCTGGCCCAAGGTAAACTTACGTAATTTAATCAGGGCAATATTTCTTCCAGAATCATTAGTCCTAGCTTAGCTTTGGCACTTATTCTTGAGCAGTGCTGTAATATGACTTGAAAGTCAAATATCTCCAGTATGAGGTATTTTGTGTCATTGTCAAAGATGCTATAAACTTGGCGCTGTCACAACAAATCAGTACTGTGCTACTGCTTCATATGTAAAAATCGCTGCATTTGGCCTTAGATGTAAAAATGAGTAATAGGTATTTTTAAAGCCTGTTTCCAAGAAAGGGTGTTTCTCCAATGTTACTGTTTTCCACTTTTCTCTGTATGCATCAAACCCTATGATTTAGGGTTTTTGGTTTTTTTGAGGTTGTTCTTACTGTACAGTTTCCTGTGAAATTATGCTGCTGCTTTTTTTTTTTTTTTTTTTTATTTTCTTTGTAGGCAACAGAGATTTTGCTCCTGATGATCCACTAGAATTTAAGTCTCATCAGTGGTTTGGAGCCTCTGTGAGATCCAAAACTGATAAAATTCTGGTAGGTTTTCGATGCCCCTGAAATGCCTCAGTACTGGAATACTGTAGTGGAAAAAAATGTGAGAAGATCCGTATAACTCAGAATTTAACTAAAATCCCACTAATCAGCATGACTTGTCTTTTTCAGAATTTATTGGCTAGCCTTTTCTGAACTTTTTATAAACAAAGATTGTAGCAATTTTGTCTGGTTTTGAGGAAAGCAGTAGAATTAGTTTGCTGATGTTAGAAAGTGTTATAAATTCTTGATGAACTCTTTCCAACTGTTGCTTTAAGAAAATATTATTTCTGAAATTCCTGGATAAATCAGCTATTTCTAAAGATACAAACTGCTGATACTTCTGCCCCAGTGCTGATAGTATAAATTGGAATTCCATTGTAGTAGTCTGTACCCCCAGCATTTTGAAGAGGAGTTTTTCCTCACTGCCATGTGTTCTTCCTTAGGCCTGTGCCCCACTGTACCACTGGAGAACTGAAACAAAACAAGAGAGAGAGCCTGTAGGAACTTGTTACCTGCTTGCTGGATCTAAATCTGTGGAATATGCACCCTGCAGGTCAAGTAAGTGTAGAGAACTTTCATTGCTTTTGTGTTTGAAATTTCTCTTGTGTTATATCTTGTGTATATTTGAAGTGGGATGTTTTACAGGTATTTCCCCTTTCCATGTGCAGTCTCATAGAAATTAGAAGAAAATCTAAGCTAGATCCAGACATCTGGATTCTCCTCCAGTTGTTGCTCAGGATGCAGACCTTGCTTCTCTACTGTAGGTCAGAGGAAAAACTTAGATCCAAGTATCATTGGGATTGAGGATTTCAGTTTTTTAAAGGACCAATTCTGTAGTAATCACTTGAGCAATATCATGTAGCAAGTGCTTTTTCAAAGACCAGCTCTAGAATTTTCTGAAGCTTAATTGTTGTTATTCAAGTAATTTGAAGAGAAAGCTCATTTTGGAAGCCAAGGTTTTGCACAAGTAGGTTCTGATTCCCATGTATGCATACATACGTAGCAATGCATTGTTTTAATTATATTCATTGTTGAACATTTGATTTTTTTTTTTTTTTTTATTTTCCAGATGCTTTGCTTCCATATCATGTAGTTCAGTTGGTAGCTTATTCAGACACTTATAACCTTTTTTAAAATATGGGAGTCTAAAAGATAGAATTATTTTTTTTCTGATTTGCTGAAGATCATTGGTGAACAGCAGGAGTGAAATCCAGTGTGGTCCAACATGAAAAGAAGTTAAACAAGCATATATTAAACTAAATCATGCTAGTTAAGTAGTTAAACTTCCAAACAATGGGGCCTCAACATTTCTGCTCTGGAGCTGTATAATCATAAGATTAACTCCACCATAACAATTCTTGCTGGCATGAGTCTTAGTATGTAGAGATGTTCAGCCAGGTATTCTTTTTTGTTGTTGTTTGTTTTTTGCTTTAAGCCAATACTTGAAGCAACTTACAGTTATGTACCTTTCAGACTTTCATTCCATACCAAAAGAAAAACTTCTTCCTTATTTTCTAGATACCTTTTTCCTGAATAAAAATCGGAAATATTTTTCCCCAAAACTTTTAAAAATTAAATACAAAGGAATATGGAGTTGCAGTTTACTTTGACTGTGTTAGGCTAGAACATATGTTAATGTTATATATGTATCAGGCCAGCCCTAAAATTGTTACAGCATTTGGTTGTGAATTGTTGATAAAGCAAAAATATGGATTTAGGAGAAAAAAAAAGAAATCCCAAGTTTCAAGTTCAGGAGTGCAAGGCTACTTAGGAAGATGCACTGGAAAGTATCCACAGAATCATCTGATCTTGTACTAAAAATATTTATTCTATTTATTTTCTCTCTCTTTTTTCTATCCATCCTGTTTGTAGCCACGATTGATGCCGATGGACAGGGATTTTGCCAAGGTGGATTTAGTATTGACTTTACAAAGGTATGTGATGATTTTATGTTTTTTCCCCTCAATTCCTACAAGTCAGCAGACAGTTGCAAGTTAACAACAAGCACAGCTATGACAAAACTAAATGTGAACTACCGTTCCTGGGGGGAAAGAACCACAACCAAACTCGTTCTTGTAAATAAACAAAGGAATTTCAACCCACTCAGATACTATAAACTGGTTTCTCCCTACATCTTCACAGCAGCACACTTCCATTTCTTGTAGGAGTCATATCCTGAACAAATTATCCACTTCTCCAGCTTCAGGCTATAAACCTTTGTTGCGGCTAGTCTTCAAGTGAAATAATCTGTAATAGTCAGGCTTTTGAGACACTTATGTTGAAGGGATTGGTGCATAGCTAGTGTACTTCCTGAGGAAGGATAACTTATTGCTAAAGGCAACTAGTAAACAATGTTCTTGTGAATTTTGTTTTGTTTTTCTCATTAGGGAGCAGAAAGAGCTTTTTTTTTTTTTTTTTGGTGCTGTCTTAGTTTCTCGTACTTTTATGTTCTCCCTGCCTTCTATAGATCTTTTATTTTTTCTTTTAAATTCACAATTACTTTTAAAATCCAAGCACATTAAAACTGTGCATAAATCTGAGAACTAACTGTAGTTTTTCATATTGTACAGTTAAATTGTTTAGCATAGCCTGGACATGTTAAGACCACGCAAGTCTTATTTGTGATGTGGAAATTTTTTGGGTTCTTCACACCTTATAATGTTTTATTGTGTTATATCGCTTCACTGTTTGCCCAGGGACACTCTTGTTTTCCTCCAGAGGAAAGTGTGCAAAGTGCAGTATAGGATTGTGTTTATTTTGCACACACCCCTAAGGCTTACTGTGCAGACTCCAGCCCCAGTTAAAACCAACCTTGGGCTCTAATCCAAAACCCCAGCTGAGTGGGCAAGCCTGGGTATAAGGTATCTCCAAATCTCTGACCTAGATTTTTTTAGTGGTGAATATGGGAGTTTTTAAGATTAAAACCTGAATAAGTGGCTTAATTGTGCAGCAAAGCTTATGGCCCACTTCAGTATTTAAAGAACAAATTCTCAGCACTGGGATAGCTAATCTGGTTGAAGTTTCATAAAATGATTTGTGGACTGCTGTTGTACCAAGGAATATGGAGTGAGAGAAATTATATTACAGCTTTTCTGAATTAAACTTTTCTAAAGATATGTTACAGAATGTGGCAGGGGCAGAAGATGAAATTAGATTTGTGTGCTAACCTAAAAACATGTTGTTGTTGTTATCATGTAGCATTCCTAACATTTTCTTCTAATTGTATTTCTGTTGTCTTAGACACATGTGGGAGGAAGGGTCTATTGGAATAAAAGCAGAATTCTGTCTAGAATTTTAAATGGGTGAAATAGAGAAGCAAGTCACTGAAGGCATATTGGTTTTTTACCTTAGCATTTTACATGATGCATTTTCAATGAATCATTCCTTAAAAAAGTAAAATGTATTGGGGTCAGTGAAGCTACACTGATACACATGCACAGGATTACTTCCCATAAACATAAGACATGTTCTCTTGTCTTCATGCTTCATGTGTGTTTTCTTTTTTCTTTTTCTTTCTCCCTGCCCCTCCAAGGGAGACAGAGTGCTACTTGGAGGACCTGGAAGTTTTTACTGGCAAGGTGAGATACATCATTTAAGTCAGAGAAGTTGACTATTTGATTTTTTTCTTTACCCTCTTGGTCATTTGTATCCACATTCCTCCAACCACTATCAAAGTCTTCATCAGTAAAAGAACTAAGCTTCGTCCTTCAAAATACTTCTGAATAATCAAGGCAACCACAGATTAAAACTGAAGTAATAATTCTATAGATATGTCTTTTGTCTTTAAAATAACTCTATGATCGTCTTAAAGGCATTTTCCCAGAAATCTGAAATTTGTTTCCACCAGCAGCATGTTTCCTTTAGGATATTTTGCTTTTTTCAAAATCTGTATGTTTTGTAATTTTTGACACATGCATGAAGTGTGTATTTTCAAAGAGAAATGTACCCTTCAAAGAGAATTACCATTATTTTCCTTTGACAGCAAAGATGTATTGCATTTGTTCATATTGATCTTTTTGTGCCATGGTGCACATTTTGCCTCTGCCTGCACTGTTACACAGAACATTACCTCTATATTTTGCTAATGTGGGCTTCAGTCAGTATTTGCAGGATCATTCCATGTTTTGCTATAGCTCTTCATTCAAAAGATAGTGCTGCTACCATCAGACATAGCTGCCAAACTCTGCTGCCTGTTTTTTTTTAATGTAAATACTAAGTTTATAAAATTATCTGTATCATGCCAGCCTACATGTAGACGTAGCAGCCCAGGAAGCTTGTTTCTGGTGCTACATTTTAAATTCTGAACAAAATGGAATAATTGAAACTAAACTTCAGATACAGTATGATATATTACGTTCCTGAATTTATTTTATTGCTTTTTGCCAAAAGTGACATCTCATCTGCTAAAACAACCTTATTCTCTACTACCACCAAAAAAAGAAAAAAAAAAATCTCACCTCTGAATAGAAGACAATAGTATACTTCTAAAAACTAGTTTTTTCACGCCAAATTTTTATTCCACATTCTGAGATGCTGGAAGAGTAGTTTCCCTATACTTCATACATGTACGACTATGTATATGAAGTAAGTTCTCTTCTGAAAACTTTTCGTGATTCAAGATTTAATTTGAAGTCAAAGAAAAGAACATGATGAAGGCCCCACCCAGATGCTGGTGAAGTGAGAACAGAAGGCGGTAATCCACTATGCTCATCTCATTAGCTTCTTGACTGCTGTATTAAGCTCTCATGTTATGGTATTTAGACAAGGAGCAACGGCTCAGCTCTGTGCTGCCATAAGCATATGCTTACTGTTACCTAACTGGGCAGACCCATTTAAGTCCTGGCTTACATGCAGCTTCTGTTTTCAGTGAAAACTCTTTGTGTGCTTCTGATTAAATCTGTGCACAAATTTCTGCTGAAGCTGGGTCCAAATTTTCATTTATGTCCTTTCTATTGCTCCTGCTGTTGCTTATTTTCTGGTCAGTATTGGGGAAAAGTTGTTGCTTTAGAAGCAAGCAATCTGTAAATGAGTTCTGTTGCTTGCTGAGTGAATGTGCACACATTTTATTTGTCATTTTAAGCTGTTTTCTTTCTCTTTAGGCCAACTTATTTCTGATCGAGTAACAGAGATTGTGGCTAAATATGACTCCAAAGTCTACAGTACAAAATATGATGACCAGTTAGCAACCAGACCTGCCAGTGCTGCTTTTGATGACAGCTACTTGGGTGCGTAGTTTGAAAAGGAAGAAAACCTAGCTGTACTTGAAAAACTCCCTTGCAACTGTTCATATTTAAGTCTAAATCATACTACTATTAATTCATCATTTGAGAGATAACTAAAGAGCTACATACCTGAAAATGCAGTAATTTATGCATGATGGAAGTTAGTTATCTTGCCATAGGCTTGATTCAAAAAGTACTTGATGACAAAATAAATGGAAATATGTCCATGATTTTTTGTGCTCTATGGCTAGGGCTGAATATGGGAATGGCTGAGGTATGATTTTTATGTGAGAAGTTATTTTTTTTTATACCTATTTTTTTAGAAAAGCAGCTGTTTCTAAATAATCTACCGAAACAAAATAAAAATAAAAAAGAATCATGTTTTGGAAGAAAAATAATGGAGAGTCCCTTAGAGAAGTGGGAAGTTATCATTTAGCTTCATATATGTCTAACTGGGTTCAGAAAAACACAAGGATACACTAAGATAGTTCCATGGATGATAATTTTAAAATTTTCATCTTCTGATCTCAAATTCATGGATGGAGATGAATTATAGTTTACTCATGTAGCTGTTCATAGTCTAAGCTACTTAAAGGCAATATTTATTCCATTGTGTTTTAAGGTGAAGCATAGAGGCCTGTGAAAAGTGTAAAGAGATGAAAGGTTTAGTGAGGTTTTTAAAATGTTTTACTAATTTTGTCTATTGATCAGGTTATTCGGTGACTGTTGGAGACTTCAATAGTGATGGCATAGAAGGTAAGACCTTTGCATCAGTAAAAAAATCATGTTATTAGGCTGGGTAGGTCTTTCAAATAAGTGGTGTAGAACAACTGATGCAGTGTGCAGGAAAATGCATAAAGCACTAGCAATGAACTACTTTGCTCAAGCTAAGTCATTGCACTTTGGAACCTGAATGTTATCTGGATGTCTTGCTTTATGTTTCAGACTTTGTATCAGGAATCCCAAGAGCAGCAAGAACTTTGGGCATGGTAGGAATTTTAAATTTTAAAATTTTAAATTTTAAACTTTACCAAAAAAAATCCCCAAAATAATTGGTGTGCTGAAATGTGTATTTCTTCATGTGCAGGTGTCTATTTACAATGGGAAAAATATGTCTTCCATGTACAACTTCACTGGAGAGCAGGTATGTAGCTTTATTGAGTGTAGTGGGTGACTGAGAGGCTATTCCTATGGAAAGATGACACGTTGAGGCAGTATTTAGGGTACTAGAACATACAATATTTTGTATGTTATTAGCTTATTTGCCAAATTAAATAAAAAAGGTCTGTAAGAATCCTAAAAGTATGTGTTCTGTGAGTTCCCGTTTTGTAGTACTACTAAGAAAAACAATCTTATTTAAATGAAGGAAATGCTGCCTATTTTAATTAGGAAGGACTGGATCATGAAATGGGGAATGGGGAAGGTAACTCATCAGTTCACTTTCTAACAGAGTAAGGAAGAGAAAGGAAAATAAAGACAAAAATTGTGGTATATATCATCTCACTAACATCTTTTCTATACAACTTTATATAAACTTGTGAGTTGTACTGATATAAACACACAAACAAGTTTGGTTTGAATTTTGTTTTCCAGATGGCTGCTTATTTTGGGTATTCAGTTGCTGCCACAGATATCAATGGGGACAAGTAAGTGCCCTCTTCTCCCAGCTGCCACCCAACTTGTTTTTGGAAAGGCAAAAAAAAAAAAAAGCTTTTATTAAAGTCTTTCCTACAATATAGATTTCTGTCTTCATTGCTGACTTAACATGTATCTGCGCAACACACTTTCTTGCTAGCGCTCAACTGAACATAAGCCAGCAATGTGTGCTCGCAGTCCAGAAAGCCAATTGTGTGCTGGGCTGCATCAAAGGAAGTGTGACCAGCAGGTCAAAGGAGGTGATCCTGCTCCTGTACTCTGTTCTTGTGAGAACCCACTTGGAGTACTGTGTGCAGTTCTGGTGTCCTCCTCAACATAAGAAGGACATGGAGCTGTTGGAGCAAGTCCCGCGGAGGCCACAAGGATGATAAGGGGGCTTAAGCACCTCTCTTGTTAAGACAGGCTGAGAAAGTTGGGGCTGTTCAGCCTGGAGAAGAGAAGCTGCATGGAGACCTCATAGCAGCCTTCCAGTATCTGAAGGGGGCCTACAGGGATGCCTGAGAGGGACTCTTCATCAGGGACTGTAGAGACAGGACAAGGGGTAATGGGTTTAAAATTAAACAGAGGAAGTTCAGATTAGATAGATAAGCTTTTTACTGTGAGGGCGGTGAGGCACTGGAACAGGTTGCCCAAAGAAGTGGTAAATGCTCTATCCCTGTCAGTGTTCAAGGCCAGGTTGCACAGCGCCTTGGGTGACATGGTCTAGGGCGAGGTGTCCCTGCCCATGGCAGGGGGCTTGGAACTAGATGATCTTAAGGTCCTTTCCAACCCAAACCATTCTATGATTCTATAACATTTTTTTTAACAGTTGTAGATTTATTTTTATATTTATTTGCACAAATACATGTGTATATTCACATGCTTTAGATGCATTAAATTCTAGTAGATTTGTGCTTACTTAGTCAATAAATATTTGCCTTCAGTTACAATTTAAAGATAGGTAACTTTCATCTTATTGACTTCAGTGCTGAGTCAGTCCTTCTAATGGTTGCTGAAGAGAAGGAAGCTGAATTTTCATGTTATTACTGAAGAAACTTATCTGGTTTTTTGTTCCAGTTATACAGATTTGTTTATTGGAGCCCCTCTTTTTATGGATCGAAGTTCTGATGGGAAACTTCAAGAGGTCGGCCAAGTTTCCATTTGCCTTCAACGAGCCTCTGGAGGGTTTCAGATCACAAAGCTGAATGGTTTTGAGATATTTGCAAGATTCAGCAGTTCTATTGCACCTCTAGGGGATCTAGATCAGGATGGCTTCAATGGTAGGACATCATTTATTGGTCACTATTTTCCATTCAAAGATGAAAGCTAGACAGCACACTGAACGTGGATTCTGCACGCAAACATTAGGCATTCTAACCATGACTGAATGTTGGACACTAAGGTCTAGACTCCTTTCGATGCTTGTATGCTACTCCCAAGAATGCTAACAGGAGTTACATGTATGCATCGAGCAGAGACTATACCATTTAAACTACAACATGGATTATTTAACTGTTACACCGACCAGTTTATTACTTTCTAAGTGATAAGTACAATAGAAACTTCAGTGAAATATCTGATTCTCCGCTGTGACTTATTAGGACATCTGCAGTATAATTTTCCTGTTTCCATTGCTTAAAGCTGATTTTCCTCTTCAGATGACTGAAAAGAAGGTTTTGGTTCAGAAAGCTGGTTAAAAATTATCTAATAGAAGGGATTTTCCTGAGAAAAGTCTAGATTTTTTTTTTAAATATTTTTTGTTTTGGTTTTTTTTCCCAAAATGAAGAGTCTGATGAAAATATCCTATAACAACTACAGCCAACTGCACCAAGAGCTGAGTGTCTGGAGTCAGTGTGTGGATGGGAAGTCTTGAGTCTGATAAAACTGAAACTGTGGACTCTCAAACCCATTGCCAGTGCTTCTTGTTACTTTCATTTAGCAATGAAGGGCAATGAAACCAACAATCATGTAGTCTGGCGACAGAAACTTCCAGGAATACTAGGGAGAACTTTGTTACACAAGTCATACTCCAGTGTTGCCTAAAGAGTGGTAGGAATTTGGGTTCTGCAACAAAATGCTCATTTTTGGTTTTCCATTCTGCTTGCAAGCTAAGTATTTTCTGAAAGATCAAAATTTATAATAGGCTAATATTTCAAATTCCCAGGCAGCTCAAATTTATTTTTTAAATGAAATCATAAAATCATAGTATTTTTTAAATGAAATCATAAAATCATAGTTGGGTTGGAACTTTAGTTGCTAAAATTATACAGTTAGTGTGAAGATGCAATATCACTGCAACTGTTTACAGAAGACATTCGAAAGGTTACAGCTGATAGCCAGAAATGTGGTTACTTGATGAGATTATCCAAAAAATGTTTTGATTCCATCATACTTCAATCTGAAATACACTGTAGGTGAGAAAATCATAGCAAAATTTCTCTCTTTTTAATTACTTTGCAATTATTTAGTCTAGTTTTTTAGGTCTTATTTTTTCGCGCTCTGTTTTATGTTGGGAGTGTTAATTAAAATGGTTTCCATCACAGTATGGTGCAAGATTAGAATTTTTACTGTTTTCATAAAGTTTGTAAAGATGAATCACAAATACAAAATGGTAAACTTTTGAGTCCTTGTTCTTTTAATGAAATTTTCTCAAATTTACAGAAAAAGTAACGTGTAATGTAATTATTCTGTATTTTGTTTCATGTTTGGTCTTCGAGCCAACTGTGAAAATGTTTAATTTAGATCTCGTACACTTGTAAAGCTGTCCTTACAGACATTACTTGTCCAATTAGCATTTTGTTTTACTCTTTATTAGTCATTGATAATGAGTACTCCCAAATTTATTAAGCTTTAACAGATAGCATAATGACACTAACTGAAAGTTGTCCATAAAACACATTGCCAAGCCATGATCAAGATAGACTGGAATTTGATATTTACCTTTGTTATAGGCTGATTTAAATTTTCTGGAATTACTAAAATGTCACACCCCGTGGAGGAACCTGAGTGTGTTAATGAAATGGGCTGATAGTCCCTCTTAGTTTTGTGATTTGGTGTCAGCAATGACTAATTCTGGGTGTTAAATATTCCCCAAAACATCTCAAATCCATATGATTTGGCTGTAAGTCTGTTACTGAAGTGTAGAAGTGTTTGTAGAACTATTCCTTGCCCTTCTCCTCTCCCTCCCCAAGTCTGTGATATATGATCTTGTTAAACATTTATTTCCTCCCTACTGACACACATTGAAACTGTAATATCAAAAATTAAGAAATTATTGAAGTAAGCACAAATATGCTCTCCTAGTGTCTGTCTGGAGATGTTGATGACTGTTCTTTTGGTTTACAGATATTGCAGTTGCTGCACCATATGGTGGAGAGGACAAGAGAGGACTTGTCTATATCTACAATGGAAGAGCAAATGGTTTGAATGCTGTCCCATCTCAAATTCTTGAAGGGCAGTGGGCTGCTCGCACTATGCCACCCAGTTTTGGGTACTCGCTGAAAGGAGCTACAGATGTGGACAAAAATGGATACCCAGGTCCTTTGCTCTAAATGTTACTTTAGGATAACTTCATAGTAGCCCCACCTCTCACTGACAGCATATTTGAAAAAATGAATTGTAATGTGTAATATTTCTCCCTTCTTCCTAGATTTGATTGTTGGAGCCTTTGGCGTTGACACAGCTGTTTTGTATAGGTAAGTATCCCTTTATGCTTTTACATTATGTGCAAGCAAAGCTCAGCGGCACTCTTGAGTTACAAAAGAAAGCAAGGGGAGTCTGTAATTGCCACTCCACATTCCAAACTGCTGGAGGTCAAAAAAGGTTATACTGCTGTTTGCACTGAGTGAATCTACAGCCTGTCTAGTATTTATCTTTCTCAATCTATATTTAAGAGATAATATAAATAGGATGTCTTCAAGGCTTTCCAAGTGACAGTTTTCTGGATTCTGACACATTCACGGTGCTGCTAACTGTTAAACTGCAGTCCTGAGATTCTCATCCATACTTGCTCATTTTGGGAAAATAATTTGTGTGTGCTAGAAAGGGATAGAACTTCCTCTTAACACAATTGCCCGTGTTCTGCCTCTGATAGTACTGAAAGGACATAGAAAAGCTTCCTGCTTTTCCCTAATCTACTCGATTATTTGTTATTCTTGCAGTTTCACTAAATATTGTCTTAAGTGTGCATGTGTATATTTCACAATTTGATGGGGAGGGTATTGTCTAACATGGTGTCGAATGCTGTCCAAGAGGATGTTTTCTTTGCAGGGCTAGACCAGTTATTAGAGTAAATGCTGCCCTGGAAGTTAATCCAACCATTCTAAACCCAGAGAACAAAACCTGTTCGCTATCAGATGTAAAGGTTTCTTGGTAAGCAGGATATCTTTGTTTTCCTTTGTGGGAAGGGACGTTTTTGGTGTTTATTTTCATAAGCTTTCAATTTTGAAAGGATTCAGGAAATCTAGTTAGCTAATTAAAAAGGGCAATCAAACATGGGTATTTCTGAAAGAACAGACAATAAATACAAAATAAGAACTTGGACAACAGTGGGAGGTCCAGCATTCTCCTCAATAGATGCTAGATTGACTCCCAGGTTATGTCCCACCTGCAGAAATTGCAAATTGTCTGTGTTGAGTAGAATAAGATCTTCCCAAGATGGTAATGGATTGCTCAGCTTTTGTAGTGTTTTTACCTGTTAACTTACTTTTTAGATGAGCTCATGGAAAACATATTTGGGAAATGATCTGCTCTGCAAACTGGTTTTGGTTCTTGCTCCTGTAGTATATCCAAACCCACTTTTCCTTTGTAGTGCTAACTTCGTTTTTAACTTGGTATTCCAGTTCCTTCTAGCTTTCAAAAAAATAAATGAGCCACATTTGATTTCAGGAATAAACACTCTGCTTCACATGCTATTCCTGCATGTATTAAGATTCTAAAGCTTTGCATTGCTTGCATTGCTGTCTACTTATTAATAGGTTATAGTTTCTTCCCCACTAGTAGAAAATAGCTTTTGGGAGTGAGCTAGAGTCTCAAAAGAGAATACCTTTGAACAGAGAAAAATAGTAAAGAATTTTAGAAGAAAATGAGACAAAAAGTGTGTGAAATTAATATTTTCTTTTCCTCCAAAACAGCTTCAAAGTAAAGTTCTGCTTAAAAGCAGATGGCAAAGGAAAGCTCCCTAATTCACTCAGTAAGTTCTGCTAATTTAAAAACTTCTAAAGTCTTTTTATATATTGTTTGCAGACATGAGCACTGGTCACTGTTGTTCATTATTGTTGCCTACCCTTTACAGCACCATACTACCAGTCTGGTAACCATATACATCTATATATGTCTTCACCAGGTTTTTTGCTGAAGTTGTGTTGAAGTCAGTGGGATTTGAGCATACTTGAGACTTCAGACATAAGTTTAACCACTTGGTGGAACTAGTCTTGGGAAATCCTTTGTATTACAGAACTGAGATCAACTCTTGTTGAGGGGAGTTTTAGAAAAGAATATTCAAGTATGTACATTGTTAGGCCTGAAAACTATGGACAAGCAACAAGGGACTTCTCATATTTCTGTTGAAATCATGACCTTATGATTGATACCATTAATTTTTTTTTATCAGGTTTTCTGCATCACACTCAGGAAAAGATTGTTTTAAACAGGTTTTTAAGTTATCTCTAAGGGATTTTGTAGTGTGGCAGACAGCCTGCTACAATCAGGTTTCGTCTACTGATTCTGAAATTGTTTCCTTATTTTCTGTATGGCATGTATAGAGGTGTTATGATCTGGGAAGATTCATATAAATGGCTGTTACATATTTTAAATTTCATTATCTATATCAAATATTCAAAGTAATTAGATTAGCAATACAGTTACATGCTGTAATGTGTTACATGCAAGATTGCTTTAAATGGGTTTTTTTTGGGGGGGAAAAATTTAACTTGTTCATGCAGTCCTATAGCAATTATAAATGTATCAGTGCTCTTCATAGAATCATAGAATGGTTTGGGTTGTAAAAGACCTTAAGATCACCTAGTTCCAACCCCCTGCCATGGGCAGGGATGCCTCACACTAGACCAGGTCACCCAAGGCTCTGCTTAACCTGGCCTTGAATGTTTCTTGTATGTTTCCAGTGTTTAAGGAAAAAGCAGAGACCAATTTAGGACAACAATGCCTGTTGGTTACTGTTTTGAGAACTAATGTAGAAACAGATTCTTATCTTGAAGGGGAAGATTTAAAAGTTCCAAGTAGAAGGTTTTCATTGTAGCTGAAATCAGCATTCATCTCCATTCCTGATGAGAATCTGTAGTGTTTTTAATTGAATGAAATATCCCTAACCTAACTGCTTTGGATTGGACAGATTTCCAAGTGGAGCTGCTGTTGGATAAACTTAAGCAGAAAGGAGCTATAAGGAGAGCTCTCTTTCTCCACAGTAAACAGCCTAGCCACTCTAAGAACATGACTATTACCAAGGGAGGCAAAATGAATTGTGAAGAACTCGATGCCTTTTTGAGGGTAAGCAGCCATTTATGTTTTAGGCAAATAATTTTTGGTGCATTGTCTATTACAGATTCCTTGTGTTAGGTGTTTAAAAAAAACAAAAAGAAAAAAGAAGTGCTAGAGAAACTTCATGACCCACATAGACCTAAAAACTACTAAAACTATATGGTCTGTCCTGGTTATCACTTCAGTCAGAGTATGAACAACAGGTATTATTGTGGCTAAGGTCCTTGTCACTAAATGGATTGGAAATTCAATTCTGAGCTTTGTTATGGACTTCCTGGACAAGTCATCTAGGCACAAAATTGCAGTTATAATTTCCAAGGAACGTGAAAGTCAACAAGCAGAAGTTGTGCTTCCACTTTGGAGGTAAAAGTAAAGAAAAATATGGATCTGCAACTAAAAGGTAAAGATCAGCAAGTAACAGAGGGGACAGAGAAGGTTGAAATAGGAAGCTTGCTTTTTTCTCAGTCTTTGTGTTTTAGTTCCCACGAACATGGATAGATGCTAACACAATTAAAAAGTGTAACCCAGTAGAAGAAACACTGAAATAGCAAAGACATCTGAAAATGAAAATGTACATGCAGCTCAGATTTATCTCTGAGTGCTTATAAATCAAACAAACAATACTTATTCCTTTCTTAAATAAAAAAACCCAAACAAAACAAATCCCCAAAACTAATAAAAATACTAGTAATCATTAAGGATTCATGAAGGATAGGTAATACCTTTCTTCGACTGGCCTTGTGAGTGGGGTATATATGGAAATACACATCCGAGCTCATTAGTAAAGCTTTAACACTTTTCCACCTGACATTCTCATAAAGGCAGTAATGACACGACCTCTATGAAATTACATTAAATTGAAAGCAGAACCATTTGAAAATTATTATCAATAGGTTTCTGCCCACAGAAGATAGCTTCTGAAGTAAGATCCTGCAATGAGCTCTTTTAGAGTCAGTAATTTTCGCTCTTCTCATTTTTGAAAATAATGAAGCAGAGTTTACAGTGGTAAAAATCTATGACTTACATAAAGCAAAGAGACGGTTTGTAGGATCACTGAAAGGCAGGATCAATATCTGATAAACAGAATGATTTGAAATGAACAATATGAAAGTCAGCAACTCCAAGCGCAAAGTAATAATTTTAGGAGGGGAAAAATCACACGTCCACAGGTGAATATCTGTGAGGGATCTTAAAAGCATAGTGAATTTTGTCTGGCAGGGAAGAGTGAGATCTTTACTCTCTCTTTACCTAAAGAGTATAGCCCTTTAGGCTCCTCACTATTACAGTTCTATGACCATATACTTCTGTATGCTCCAGTTTTGCATTTGTAAAACAGGCCTGTTACTGCTAAAACTGTCCATCTTCGAAGCTGACACTGCAGATTTTCCAACAAGAGATTTTGTAGTGTGAAAAGAGCTCAGAAGTTTTAGTGTTGTTTTGGCTTCCTCATTCCTATTACAACATGAACAATAAATAAAAATACTGCTCAGTATTGTTCTTGGGATGACTGTTTGTTGCCTATAGAAATTTCTGAAGGATATTTTTTGTTGTTGTTTTCTTCATATGTTCTAAATGTAATTCAAATTTTGGTTTCCTCAGGATGAATCTGAATTTAGAGACAAACTAACTCCCATTACTATCTTTATGGAATATCGTCTGGATTACAGAACAGCTGCAGATGCAACAGGATTGCACCCTATCCTCAACCAGTTCACTCCCGCTAATATGAGCAGACAGGTATACTCCTTACACAGTGTGTGATGACAGAACCCAGAACATATTTTCAGCCTTCAAGACTCAAGTTCATCTTAGAACTTATGAAAAATTAAGATACCAAAATATACATCTAGGCTTCAGTCTTTGAATTATGGAAACATTGATGATTATTGTATGTTTGTTTGTCTTCTCTTTTCTTCCTTCTCTCTGTGTCAAGTTTCTTTTTTGAGACTGGACTTCCTTTTCATGCATATAATGAACAGTTTTCTGGAGAAAAGCAGATAGAGTGTTATTAAAGTTGTCAGTCTTGAAGAATTGGAGTATTTCATCCAGTGCTCCGACTATGCTACTATATGTATATTATGTTTATCCCTATAATTCTCCTAAGGTAATAAGCATACTTTTTCTATTTCTGCCCATTATACAGATTTTTGCACTTGTTTATAAAAAGGATAGTGGAGATCCAACTCAAATGAACAGATTATTCAGAGGAAACACAATTAATATCTGTAGACATCAGTCCTACATTTGCAGTGTGTCAGGATGAGGCACAATACCCCCATATATAAAAACTCATTTGTTCTCTTCTGAGACCGAGTTGAAGATATCTCGTACCCAGCTATTTAGAAAATTTTTATTTGGTGGTGAAACAGCATTATTGGAAATGTATGTTAGAACAGATGCAGGAGTTCTTACAACAATATGCATTTGATTTTTGCATAGGCACATATTCTGCTGGATTGTGGCGATGATAATGTCTGCAAACCAAAGCTGGAGGTTTCAGTAGAAAGGTAAATACATGAGAAAAATACTGCAGGGAAAAATAACTTCCCTACTTCAATTCTAAACTTCAAGAGCTTGTAATACTTTTGTTAAAATGATGTATTGAAATAAGTAGGACTCCTCAGTGTATACTAAACTCATGCTTATTTGTTTTAAAGAAAGCCCATTTTCTGCTTTGTAACCTAATGTTTTTAGCATGTAATACAGGGAGAGCA
The DNA here is from genome assembly GCF_004027225.2 of Strigops habroptila. Classification (NCBI taxonomy): domain Eukaryota; kingdom Metazoa; phylum Chordata; class Aves; order Psittaciformes; family Psittacidae; genus Strigops; species Strigops habroptila. The sequence goes on from NC_044281.2 coordinate 7,073,740, forward strand.
CATACCCCCATCCTATCCCCCGTTGTAAGTACACAGTATTTATTTGTATGTTTGCTAAGCTGGACATGCATGGCAAGCACGAATCAGTATTAGCTTCAATTGTACCACTGTTCTGCCATTTAACACTACACAGACACATGAAGTTGTGAACAGGCATGACTTTATCCAGCAAGGGGTAGAGTAGAGCTGTGTTGTCACATCTATGAAAAAAATTGTTGGTATTGGTAATATCTTTTATTAAACCTGAAAAAAAGGAACAAGTTTCAACTCATAATTCTTTCATAAGTCTGGGCTTTTTGTGCTTCGTATGCCCAAAAGCCATTCTAAGTGTATTATCTCTACTCAACAATGTTATCTGTTGGGGTTTTTCATGCCGTTAGTGCAGAGCTGTAGCATACGCACATGTATGTAGTTAGTACAGTTCACAAATATACTAATTCATGCCAATGCTTCAGAAACATTTTATATCAGTGCAGATACTGTTAGGTTTGCTTGTAGTTGCTGAAATTAAAATACACTGGACAGATAATTCTTTTTGTGTCTGGAACAAATGTATTAGAGAGGTCCTGGGTGTTTTCTGTTGTTGAGCCTTCCATCAAAACGTTATAAACTTTCTACCTCTGCTAGATAGGCATGTAATTCAAAATGTACACAATGATTTAGCTGTTCATAATTGTTTGTTCCTTTTTAAAAAAAGGTGTTGGCGGTTTTGTGGTTTACTGTAAATCTTGTAAAAAAGATTTCTAAAGACCAGCACGTAATATTTGCTCCATTTTTGTGATTATAGATACAGGGTTTTTTTAAACATGTGTAGAGGTCTCCTGACGTTCCTGAAGCATAGGTACTGCCTCTAGATTCCTCTAATGTCTTGTGCAATTTCAGAATGTCTCTTGTTTCTCGAAGTTCAACCAGTTCAATACGGTTGAAAACCTGAATGCAGAGCTCATTTTTGCATTTGTTGTTTTGTAGTGATCAGAAGCAGATCTATATTGGTGATGACAATCCCTTGACACTAATTGTCAGTGCTCAGAATCTAGGAGAAGGAGCCTATGAAGCAGAACTCTTTGTCATCGTTCCACCCCAAGCAGATTTCATCGGTGTTGTTCGTAACAACGAGGTAAAATTCCAACTATATTTCTTCTTCGAGTAGTCAGATTTCAGGTGCTGCTATGGAAGTTTGTGGGAGAGGGTCCATCAGTAGTAGTTTTTATGCTTTGATCCTAAAGTAAAGCACTGAAAAAATGATAAGGCTCTTCCAAGCCTCAAGGCCGTATAATACCTGGTTGGATGGTTCCAATTTAAGAGCCTACTGCTAAGAACAAAGGAGAATCATTTGTATGTTGGAGCTTGACACGCAGAGTTTATCTGCTACAAGACTTTATTTGAACAGTACCCTTATTTAAATTTAGATTTAGCATCTCGTGCTAGGTAAACAGCTGGGCACCTGTGAGGCAAAAAGTGATACTGGCTATTACTGTTCTCCTCACCTAAGTACGTAGAAAGTTTTGGGTGTCAGCTATCCTAATTACACAGAATATTAAAATGTTTCCTGATTTTCCCTTGTACTAGAAAATATCTGTATAACTTCTCTTTCTCTGAATACATGTAGGTATAGTCCAAATTTTGGTTTAGCCCATTATAGCTATATATAAGTAATATATTTTCAGATTTTCTTCATCATTGTTTTTATTTGGTTTAATCTGTGACCAATAAATGTATCTGTAAAGTCACAGAATCTTAAGGGGAAAACTGGTTTTGCCCTATATCAAAGGTTTCCAACTTTGATATACAACCACATCCTTCATACATGTTGGACGATGCCTTGCTTTGGTTCTCAAGTTTGCCTCTGCTATTCTAAGTACTTTGTTATGTGGCTTTGTTCAAAATCTGATAGCTCCTCTAACACATCTTTTTGAGTAAGCTAGTAAGAATTCATGTTATTTTGCATTTGAATCTTTATTTTCCTATGGAGAGTTTGCATAATTGCCAAAATTTCCTCACATAGGTTTTAAAAAATCACATGGAGAAATGCTTTTGGTCACAAAAATCACCAGTGATACCCAACGTAAGAGTATTGAATTTCTCTTTTTATAACCTTGGAAAGAGCATCCATCTCATATAAAAATATCTGTCTCCATGGAGACTTTCATACTTAGATTTTATTTAATTTTAGTGCTTGACTGTGTTAGGACTGAGAAATTATATTAAAGCTAACATAGCATATCTAGAACTTTTCTCCAGACTTTCATCCAGATCTCCAGATGTAAAGAATGCTATTCTTTAATACTTTTTTCTGCTTTATTGCAGGCTTTAGCAAGACTGTCTTGTGCATTTAAAACAGAAAATCAAACTCGCATGGTAGTTTGTGACCTGGGAAATCCCATGAAAGCAGGAACTAAGGTAAGGTTTGGTCCAAGCCTGGTAGCTCAAGCAGTACAGTCAGCATTTTTCTTAATCATTGTAGTGTCTGGGCAGGATTTTACTCACAGGAATTTAAGATTAGATGTAGCTGACATTTAGCTGCCCACATGTTTGGTTAGTTCAGTGGTAATTTGTTTTAGCTTTTCAGCTAAATTAAAGGCTGAAAGGAATGTTCATGAGTTATAACTCAAATGGAGCAGTTCATTGAACAGTGGAATTAATGAAGTCTGGTGCCTCTTCAGCTTGTCTTTAGATTTATTTCTGGTGCCTCTTCAGTTTGTCTTTAGATTTATTGGATATGTATTTTTAATATATAACAAAGAGCTAGCTGATAACACACCTTTCTTTTAGTGGAAACCTAATAATACTTCTCTCTTCTGCCTTGTGTCATGGTTTGAGAGAGAGTTTTGTCTAGTTGAGACCTCTGCACTTCCACCAAATGTAGCTGGAATTTGAAGCATTAAATAACTGTTAGTGGGACCTAGCAGATATTAAGATGATAGGATGCAATAAGTCTTATTTTCCAAGGAAATAATGTGAAAATCAGTCATGAGTATAAACAGTTTGAAGGTGCTTTTCTTTCAAGAGGCATTTTGTGTAGATGAATAAATGTTATTCCCAAAGTCTTTCAAAGTAGATCAAGCTGAACTGTACAGATGTTGAAGCAACTGTCATGCACTGACATAGAACAAACGTTGGGAACTGAATTTAGAATCATTAGTGTGCCCTGTTCTTTAGACTACAATGCTTTTTGTAACACATAGGGATGCTCAGTTATGTGTAGAAATGGCTGAAGTAAGAGGGGTGAGCATGATGTAAACCTTATGTTTCTGTTCTGTGGTAGTGATGCATTGGCTGAAATCTAGAGAGGACCATACATTTCTAGTCTTGATGAAGTGGGCAAGTTTTATTTGCCATTTCTCTGTGTGTGCTCTCTTACGACTACAAGCCTCAAGCAATTTTGCTGTAGTATATTAAATATATATATAAAGTATATTTTGTTGTACTATTAATAAGCTTTTATCATGTATTTTATCATGCTTCCACTGAGCCATGGTGATTTTATTTCTAAAGCTATTAGCTGGCCTGCGTTTCAGTGTGCACCAGCAGTCTGAAATGGATACCTCTGTGAAGTTTGACTTGCAAATTCGAAGGTACGGAAATCTAGGAATATGTACCTCACCTGGTAGAAAACACGCTAAGTAAATACACTGTGAACTAAGTAGTTAGTGTCACTCTGGACTAATTCTCTGGTCTTTGCTTCATACTTGCTTAAAAAATAAACACACCCTTTAGACGAATTTTGTGTTCTAAAATAGAGGAAAAAATGTAAGAAAAGACAGTTTTCTGTTTGAATGTAATTTATTTTGCTTATAGCTTTTAGACAGGCCATGGCACAAGTGAAATACTAATAATGAGGAACAAAATCATTTAGAGCTTTTCAAGAAAAACTGTATTTTCTACCTGCATACCATTGTGATCTGACACTTGTGCAGTGCCACAGAATGACTGCGCCTTTGGGTTTCTAGCCCCGTTTTAAAATTGATGTTTGAACTCTGAATTCCTTCTGAAGTAAAGCCAGAATTTCAAATTTTATGTATTTTGAGGATGAGAGGTATAAGCCTTTCAGAAAAGGCAATGTATGCAATGATCTGAGCAGAAACAACATGCAGTGAACCATTTAAAGTGTTTTACAATAGGCAGCATAAGAGAGTCTAAAAATTAAATAGAACAAACCAGTAGTGTTCCTGTTAATTATAAGATGGGCACAGCACTTTGCTATACATAGAGGATATAAATCTGAATTTATACCTACTGGAGATTATTTAAGATTTGGAGACCTGATTGCTAGGAATATCTTTACCCAATACAGTTTTATGTTGCTTAATGAAGAGTACACATAGAGCTGTTTGTTCTCCCCCATGGTGGAAAAAGTTTTTGGTTTTTTTGGTGTGAGTTTTTTTTGTTTTGTTTTGTTTTTCGATTTTTTTTTTTTTTTTTTTTTTGTTTTTTTTTTGGTTTTTTTTTTGGGTTTTTTTTTTTTTGTGTTTTTTTTTTTTTGTTTTGTTTGTTTTTTTATCATTTAAGGGCCACTTTTTTTTCTTCCCACCCCCCCCCCCCACAGAATAAATTATTCTCATCCACATTTGGCTACAAGGATTAAATAAGTTTAAACCTGCCATTCTATTTTAATGATACAGTGATCCATACTGATCAAAGGCCATTAAATATCTCTTTGATGTCACATTGCTGTGTGTTCAATGTTTTTTTCCCCTCTCCTCCATCAGCTAGTAAGCTGTGCCAGTGCACGTATTAGTATTTACAGGTCAGGAAGAAAATACAGTTGCATGTGTTTGTCAATTACAGCAGCAGTGAAAAATAGTTAGAAGATCTTTCTAAAGGAAATGGTTTGGTTAAATAGACAGAATAATCATATGTGTCTAAGGAGATCAGGATTCTGTTCCCAGCTCCACCTTGAGGGGAATAGGAGTGTTCCCTGTATTTCTTTTTCTCTGTTTACAAAGAAAGTCTGAAGAAATTTTATGTATGAATGACTCTACGTGCCTTGATATCCGTCATCTGTTGGTGTATCTCAAGTGTAGGAATCAGATGTAAACTGGTTTAAACACTGTAAAGAGGGTAATCAAAAATAGCCCTAGCATACTTTTCTGTCCTGGGACTAGTTTGAGGCCAACAAGTCCCTGAGCAAAACACAGGTCGTACCAGTGGAACTTAGGGCTCTGCTAGCTATAGATATGGTGTTATCCCACAGCACTGGCATTTGAATTTTCTTACATGTGGCAGGCTAAGGACGGAGTCAGCATGAGCTCTGTGTCCTTTATCGACTTCTGTCCGCTGAGTGACCTCCAAACTGTGCTGAGGGTGGGACTGTCAGGCGTTTCAGTGAGAATTTGCTGGAATCTGCTCCTTAGTTTTTAGTAATTGTGCTTTCCTACAGTGGCTGAAGAGTCATGGTGTTACATGCAATTGTTTTAACGTTTGGGGTTTTTAAATACTTAAATACTTAATCTCTTATTTAATTTCAGAGATTAACTTTTATTTTCTCTTCAGTTCCAACCTGTATGATAATCTAAGTCCAGTAGCATTCTATCAGGCTGACCTTGCTATTTTAGCAGCTGTCGAAATTAGAGGGTAAGCATTGATACTATTTTAATAAATGTCTCCCTCAAATAAGTTTTATATGTTTGCATCTTTATATTTCATTAACTTTCTTTCACATCTGTGTAAGTTTTCAGGAAGCTTTAGGGAATTTATAATGATAAAGAAAGTGTGTTTCTCTCCATCCACCCTTTGAACTTTCAGATCTTAAATAATTCTAAATAATTACAAAATGAATTCCAAAAAGGAATATTGTGCCTCTTTTACCAGAGTTTTTTTTAGGAGAAGAAATAAAAATTGCCCCTCGTTTTTGCAGTTGCACACTTTTCTCAAGGTCACTTTCCTCTCCCATGAACTGACTGGATTTTCATCCAAAAACCTCTAAAACCTTTTTTAAAACCAAAGTTGAAAATCCTACTGAAGATAAGTTTGCAATGCCCTCAGCTTCTTCAGTCTTAAGATAATATTGTAATGACTCCATTACCTCCATTACTGCTGCTTACCAGAGATCTATACTTCACACCTAAAAGCTCTACAGTCCTCAGCCTTCTGCTTAGCCAGTTAACCTCAGATTCCAATGTCATAATTTTTTTTAAATTTCCACTGCATTCATTAGTGTGGTCTAATTTTGTTACTGCCTGAGAGGCGTGGGGTTGGCACATCTGAAAAGCATTACTGCTAGCTTCACTGTTTTCACTGCATGCTGAATTATTCTTATCACTGTACTGATAAGTCTCTGCATCATCAATATTTCTATTATCAAAGTATTTCACACTTTGTAGTTTTTGGATGACTTGTATGGATCTTAATTCTGTTAATGGTTTACTAGATTCTGTAGGATGAATCCAAAGTTTAGGGCAGGAAAAAAAAATGTTTCTGATTATAAGGCTCATGTTTTCATGTAGAGAAGAAAACTGAACATTGAATATAAAAGCCACTCAAACTCTTCTTTCTGGTTTTATATACAGAGGATGAAAAATTGGAGATTGTATTTTAAGCATGTTAATTTTTTTGAGATTTTTCTACTGAATTACATTCATCATTTATACTTTATAATAATGACTTGTTTGCTCTGCTGTTTAGTGTGTCGTCTCCTGATCACATATTCCTTCCTATTGCAAATTGGCAGCCGAAGGAGAATCCAGAAACAGAAGATGATATTGGGCCTCTAGTGCAGCATATCTATGAGGTGTGCAGTTACTACTAATTTCAATTACACAGTTCTGTGATAAATTAAATCTTTTTGGTGTAGCTTTTCTCTGGAGTAAATTACAATTTTTTTCTTCATTTTGTTCTTGCATGGAAACAAAGATTTAATTTTTTTAATGCTGGGTCAATAATTGGTGTCTGCAAGAAGGGTTGGAATACTTGCAATTACTGTTACAGCTGCAGCCAAATAGAAGAGGCTGATTTTTTTACATCATTACACACCCTTTACTTCCTAGCCCTTTGAAATCTAGACAAAACATTTGAAGTAACTTGAACTCAGAAAACGACTCACACTGTAAATTATTTAGTATCCTCACTGGTATTCCAACTGTTCTGAAACATTATTGTAAAGTCTTTTGCCTTGAAAAAATTAAAGTATTTAAAATTTCCTTAAAAGAATGATCACAGCCTTAATCTAGATTGTTTAATTAAACAAAATTTACTGAGAGCTGTGTGAATAAGAATAGTTAAAAGTTGTTCTAGAATTTAAAAGACCATTTACCTAATGAAATTTAAGGGTGTATGTGTCTGTGCTCAGAGTATCTTGGCTGAGACACATACACTAGCTGAGATTTGAGCAGTAGACTTCCAAAAAAACCTAATTCCATATGGCTTTTCTTCAAAGTATTTTTTATCAAATACAGAAGTCATTTTAAGTTTTGCCTGTTGGGAGACTGAAGTTTAGCTACCATTTCTAGGTAAAATTGTTGATGCTATTGCCATAAGTGGCTGGGGTAGGGGTAATGGCAGTATCCTTTAAAATAAGAACTACATGCACAAAGAAGGCAGCATTAATTTTTTAATTTATATCTGTTACCTTTATTTTCATAATCAGCTAAGAAACAATGGTCCAAGTGCATTCAGCAAGGTGATGATGACTCTGCAGTGGCCTTACAAATACAAAAACTACACACTGTTGTATATTGTTCAGTATGAAATTGATGGTCCCATGAACTGCACTTCTGATATGGAAATCAATCCATTAAAAATTAAGGTAAGTAGGACTTTCCTTTTGAGTGACTTGAAGTATGTTTGTTTATTTTGAAAACACACTCAAAATACCCAAATCCCTGAGAATATCTAACACTGTCTGGGTTAAGTTTTCATCTGTTGCTGAGGAATGAGACTGCACTGTTTGATAGCACTTGTCAATGTATATAGCAGGTGAAATAAAAGGTAGACAATAGATTGTCAACCCAAAAATAAATTTCTCTTGGTTTTTTTTTTCTCTTGAAGACTGTACTGTATGAGTTCTAAGTCCAAAGCAGTGGAATTATATTGCATGTGGTCATGAACAAAAACATTCCAGGTGCTTCTGGGCTGTTTATGTAAATATTTTGGAGTTTATTTTTGGAAGAAAATGGCACTATTTTTTTTATTACTAGTTTATTTATCTAGGCCCTCATCCAAATGCCAGAGAGGTCAATAGGGGTGTTTCACTTTTTCCAGTTCCTCCTGGACTTGTGTATGTGTGGACATGTGTACACATGCACAGTACACATACACCAGTACCATACTATCGCTACTTTTTCAGAGTTAAAAACAGAAATGTTGAGGAAGAATCTTTAACAGACTGCAAAATTGAATTATTTATTGCAGTCTAGGAGTTTTCTATACATGAAAAAGTTTTGAGTTGAAGAATAATTAAGATACAGCTCTGTGTTAATTCTCAATGGAAATTTGCATCAGTGATCTAGCGAAGGCAGGAGTAACATTTTAATCACAGCTGTATGTAAAGTCAGGGTCTGAAGAATAGCTAGGATAGGAAGAAAGAAACCTGATCAATTTTGTATTTTCTTCACCTTAATTTAGCATTCTTCAAGTATATCTAAATGTAAGAATTATTTATTATTTGGGTTTCCTTCATGTATCCTAGGTTTCTGCTTCTAAAGATGATGATAAGAATGAAACACTTAGTAGGGAAGATAATCACAATCATCGTATCAGTCGAAGGGATATAACTGCCATTGAAGGAGACGTGCATACTTTGGTAAGCTCTCAGCATTGATATGTTGATAATATTTTTAGGGTTTTTTTTAAATGAAGGTGGAGATGAAAGTTCCATGGGATGAAGAATAATATAAGAAAAATCCATGTTCTCCATTTAAACAGTTAACAGACAAAAAAGTCATATGCTCTTGAGCCGTTGGTTGGGTTTTCCCTCAGTATGCATCAGATTTCCTTGGGATAGTCAGCCAGTGAGGCATATGACTATGGTTTTGTGCTGTTACGTTTCCAAGTCCTCAAAAACAAAGGTCAAGTTGGGCACTTCATTCAGAATTGGTGACTAATTCACAGACTAATATCCAGTATTCCTAACAATTCCACTGTATCGTACTTACACTGGCAAATGTACCTTCACTGTACAGTGCTTTTATCTATAGTATAGCTAAAATCACAGTTATAAAATGAAGCCTTGTTTTGCTCTGCTTTCTTCTTGAAGTACTCATGGTTTAGCATCAATATTATCTGATGGATTTAAATGGAAATGTGGTTGAGAAAGGACAGTTGAACTTTTGTAGTCCTAAGTATGGCTTATAGATCAGGCCAGTCAGTCAAGTTTGAAGACTTCTGTTGAATGCAACAACGCATATTTTGTTGGCACCAAGTACAGCTAATTGCCATGAGTTTTCCTCTCAAAAACCATATGGAGGATGGTGATGTGAACTGAGCCTTGGGCAACATGGTTTAGTGCAACATGTCCCTGCCCATGGCAGGGGGGTTGAAACTAGACGATCTTAAGGTCATTTCCAATCCTAACTATTCTCTATGACCAGAAACTGCCCCCCACACTCTCCAACCTTTTTTCCTATGTACATAGCTAAAGTATACACCTTAAAGCCACTTCTAGCTGTTTCATGTTTGGGATCCAAGTGGCTCACATAATATATTTCTGAATGCAAACTTAGGGGAGACTGAAAGTAATTCTTCAATATTAGGGGTTATTAAATATATTTGATTCGTTTCTGGTGCTTTGCCAGGAAAAGAGGACAATAAATTTTCCATACAAGTAAGGTAATGCCATTAATGACTTTTCAAATATTTTCATGTTCAGAATATCCTTCCTGTTTTTATATGCAGGGCTGTGGAACTGCTGATTGTTTAAAGATAGTCTGTCAAGTTGGCCATCTGGAAAGGGGAAAGAGTGCAATATTGTATTTAAAATCACGCCTTTGGACCCAAACTTTCATGAATGTGAGTGACTGTAAATATTCCGTCCCTGCTTCTGAAACATAAAAAGTGATTTTTTTTTTTTTTTATATCCACATGTGATACTAATTTTGTATTTTCTTACACAGAAAGAAAATCAGAATCACTCCTATTCTCTCAAATCTTCTGCTTCTTTCAATGTTATAGAGTTTCCTTATAAGAACCTTTCCTTTGAAGATATCCACAATTCTACAGTGGTAAGTCATTTACACCCAGCTTGAGTTACCATACATAATTACTTTGAAATGAATACAAAACCAATGACGATTGAGTAACTTTTGGTGGCTTGGTATAATGATAATTTTATCCAATATTTGATTCATATATTAATTTCAGTTATACACATACAGTTGAGGGTAAAGCAGAGCTTTTTGCCCTAAACCGAGAGTTAACAATAATTGTAGCTTTAAAGACTTAACTGAAAATGAAAAAAATGATGGCGAACAGTCCTAATATTCTTGTTAATGCCATTGCTGTTACCAAAATATTTTACTTGAAAATTGTCTTCTACTGTAGTAGCATTTAGAGCTTGAAAAATGGACCTTTATTATATATATGAAGTACTATGTGAATGTGGAACAAAAAGACTATCTGTGCCCTGAAGGGTTTCACAGAGACAAGAAAGAGAGTATATAATATTATAAGTATTATTAAATGCTTAATAAATATAAAATATGTTAAAATATATGACACTTAAACTGCATGAATGAAGTTGGCATGTCACTGCTCTGCAAAGTGTGATTTATTGTGATTTTCTCTTAGGTTACTACAAACATTACATGGGGCATTCAACCACAGCCTATGCCTGTGCCAGTGTGGGTTATAATTCTGGCTGTCCTAGCAGGATTATTGCTCTTGGCTGTTCTAGTATTTGTTATGTACAGGGTAAGTACTGTATTTGGGGTTCTGTATTGTTTTCTTTTCCCTACTAGTGATGTGTTACTTCAAATAGTACCAGCAGCTTGCAAGAAATACCTTGGTCCCCTAATCAACTGTATCAGTTACATTTCTTTGGAGGCCAAGAGAAAGGAAAAGGAGAGGGGGGAGGGGTGGGTGAGAAATCAAATCTCTAATAAAATGATTACGAAAGAGAAAGGATGTGTGTATGTTTTGAAAAACACAACACAGTTTTCTTTATTGTTCTCTGAATCACAGATGGGCTTTTTCAAACGTGTGAGACCACCTCAGGAAGAACAAGAAAGAGAACAACTGCAACCACATGAGAATGGGGAAGGAACATCAGAAGCTTAAGCAGAGTTTTATCTGTAAGACATTCTGAAATTTTTAAATGCCTACATCTTGGTTACGGACATAGCTTTTCCCCTCTAAGGAAAAAACACTCATGACTGCAAAGTTGCTGGTATCAGAATGTATCAGCATATGCAAAATAAGAGCAATATATTTAAATCCTCCTTTTTGTATTAATTATGTTCATACATGTGACTAATGCATCTGCACTGATTTTTGCATGAAAAAATTAAATAATATGTAGTGCTATGATTTTGCTTAGTGAGATGTAGGAGACATCATCTTTTTTCATCCACAGAACAACTTTACATGAATTGCTACACAGATTCTGTGCTTGCTCTTGAAGCCGACAGCTTCCATAGATACTTGCTGGATTATACACATTTAGTTTAGATTGATTTTTGTTGGCGTATACTATACTTCATTTCCTAGCTCTTGAAAGGTAGTGGCACAAAAAAATGAACATAGCTTGTTTTACAAAACTGAAGAATATTCTTTGACCCATTAACTCTGCTTATGTTTTTCCTCCTGCTCAAAAAAATATTCAGTGCTTATTCCATTGAGCTTATTCAGTGGAATCATTCGCATCTGCATGCCTGTTCCCCTTCCGGCTCAGTCATCTGTCTTGTGGTTTCCCTTTAGACTTTACAAACAGTGTTCTCCAGATCCTAGGTCTCTTCTTGTAGGGACTGAGCCTACAGAAACAGAAGTGAGCGGTAGAAAGCTGGGGATGATGTACTTTCTATGGGACCTAATGAAAAGATTCAGGGCAAGATCCAAAGACTGCTGTGTATTTCCACAGAGCAGGATACAGGTGTTCCACAGAAATCTTGGCAGCATGGATTCATTCAGGTACTGCCAGGGACAAGATGTTGGACTGGGGCTGCCAACAGATGCATCTCATGAGAAAACTTATAGCCTTTATATTCACAAGTCAAACCTCCACAGGGTTGAAAGTTAAGTCTGTATGTTACTCAGGTTGAATTTCAGTTTCTGGCAAAACAATGGAAGGAATACTTTGTGACAGGTTACCTGATGCACTGTAAGAAACCTGTTATTAATTTTCACAGCCTGTGGCTGACCATGTCCAAGTGCAGGATGAAGTTATGGGGACTGTTTACATTAGAGTATCTGCCAGCCAAACGTAACTAGATTACATCCGTACTTCTGCTACACTCAGGCCTGCCTTGCCACCTGCCCTGAGAGACCAGTGAACTTGCCAAATGAAGTACAGTGTAGCTAGCAATGCAAGAAGGTTTGTTTGAAAAGAGACTGTTGATTTGGCTTCTTTCATTTTGCTCATTCTGCGTTTCAGTGTGCTTCAATGCACAAGACACATTTCATTGAACAAGACATTTCATTATGTCAATACATTTCGTTGCCAGAAAAGACACTGTCGTTTTTTTAAACCTACCAAAAATTCAGTGGTTTAAAGCATGTGTTTGTCATTCTTAGCTTGGTGTGGTAAAATTAAGCTTCTTATATTTAAGAGAGAGTAAAAGAACATTGTCTTCATGCATTTCAGTAGACACATACCTGCAAATTAGGAGGTGGTTTGGCTTGCAACCATGCGTAGCTGTGTTGCACAAACCTGAGACTGGACATACTTAAACTATTACAAAGGTGCCTTATATGAGATTTGTTTAGTCTCTATTCCAAAAAGGGAATAAATTACATTATGAACTCCCTGTATGCAGCCACATATAGAAACAAAGACTTCTCTTGTAATTATACCAGTGAGATTTCTATGTAGAGAAGCTTGAAAAATGACAAAACCTCTGGTTTGGTTTGGTTTCATATCTATGGTTTTTTGTCCAAAGCTGCATCTCCCCCATAAAAACTGCAATGCCCAGTAAGCCCAGAATTACCTGAACAGTTTGATTCAACTCCCATTCCTGCATCCTTTCCAAGATTTACAATCCACACGTGGCTTTCGTTGTTAAGTTCATTCTTACTGAACTGTGATGGCATTTGAGTCATTAAAAGAGACAACAAAGCTGGGGGCAGGGAGCAGTACATGTATCAGATACAGGCTTGAATATTTACCCTTTTACATGTTTTTGTTTTAGACAATTTGTTTAGATATAATTAGTTTATATGAGAGGGTATAGGGCATAATTCTGCTTTCACTGAATTTTCAAGATCTTCAGTGTGGCCAACATTTTATTTTTGCCTTATAAAATAACTTATTGTCACTAGTAATATAGTTAAGAATCAGGAGTTAGGCTTTGATCCTGGTCTCAAAATGTGATTATAAAACACAACTTCAGTTACTTACGCAGGCTTCTAGTTCACACAGTTTGTGAACTGATTATCTATATGCAAGGGGATTGTTTTTACCCAGCCTTAATCTTAGTAGGTTAAGAGGTTTAAGAGACTGTCAGACAGATTATAGCTCTAATTCTTACATGTGTGCTTTCATTACATGTACACACTGTGTTGACTTGAAATTCATTAGACTACTTGCATGTCTAGGCATTATAAGGAGATGAAAATAAATTTAAAAAAGCACGATCAAGATCTCTTCAGCTCACATGGAAGGCACCTGTAGCATTGTTAATGTCAGCACTAGCTGCATCTTAATTTTACTGTAGCAACTGGAAACTCTTTTTGCTGATTTTCAGGATAAAAAAGTACATTTTATTGGTACAACTGCTGTAGCTATGGAAAGTTTCTTCCATTTATTGAAGTTATATAGAGTAAGACTTATTTAAGTGATTTTTATTTCCTTGCATTCTCCTGGAGCAAACAGTTGCTTCTCCATGTTCACTAATTTCCGGTTTGGTTAAAAACCAAACAAAACAGTACCGTATGTAAACGGTAATGCAGGTTACTTTGTGAAGATAGATATAACACACCGAATTCAGTTTAAAGTGACATTTCTGTTTCAGGAAGGTTCTGTACAGGATGTTTTCCTGAATGGGGGTGCAGGAAATATTTGATCTCACGTTCTAGATTCAGCAATAAGATTATAGACGATATATATACTTGTGTCAGAATAAATTTCATATTGACATACCGACAGTGATGTATTTTTAGAGCAAGTATTGTAGAATGATGTTAAGACTTTTAAAGAAACTTTTAGAAATCTATTTTGAAATGAAATTAATGCCTTTGAGTCAGAAATTATGTGCATAAGATGCATACTGCAAGCATTAAAGAAATACGAGTACAGTAACAGATAATTAGTCCTCTTGAGAGTTACGTTTCAGCACCATTACATTTTATAATATAAATTCAACAGCTATGTAATTATTTAGACAATGAAAACATTTTAAAAGAACTATATCTTTTACAATGAATGATGAAATTCCGTAAGTACTCCAGTTTGCAATTATTGCAGCATCTCATGATTGCTATTAAAAAGTGATTTATATTACAAAATGAATATTAATACTATCTTTGACTGACAATATTTAGAAAACATAAAACAAGGAACCTAATTTATAGGTTTACATTTCTTTCAATAAACTACCAGGTTGTGGAGACAGCTTTTGTTTAAGCATGACTGCAAAGTCAAACATGGGATACATTTATCAGCAGAAGTTGAAATCTTTGAAGAAATGTTCACAGATATCAGTATCAAGTTTATAATTTTATTTGTCCCATTTTTCTGGTTTAAATTTTGATTTACACATTGATCTTTGATTCACTTCATGCTTGTGGAAACTTTAAGAAAGTTTATTATATATGCTCTTTTTTTATAAAGCCTTTTTTCCAAGCAAAGATTTTTCAATATTTAGTTGTTTCTAAACTTTCATGCTTACATAGTCTTTACGGTAAACTCTCACGGGTATTTTGAAAATACATGAACTATAATCGGAATGTTCTTGTTGATCTGAAGGATTCATATTGCACTTAGCAAACCCAATTGTTGCAAAAATCTGTTGGTTACCCTGGTGAAGGCCCTGCAGTGTTTTTTCCTACACCCTCATGAATAGTCACAGAGCAGCATTACCCTGGCGAAAATCTAGTCAGTTTTTGTCTTTGGTCCAGACTAAAGACCTATTCCAGAGTCTAATGAAGTTACAGAAAACCTGACATGCAATGCAGCTTGCTTTGAATGTGATCCTTTGTATTCAGTGCTGCTGGCTTTTAATGGGGGAAAAAATGATAGGATTTTATAAAACGAAAATGAAAATACAAAAAAATGAAAAGGTGGTGGTAGACCATGGATGAGCCTTACAGCTTGTCTGTTTCAGAGATGGGAAGAACCCATTAGTTCTCTGTTGGCCGTGGCCTCCTATCACAAACAAATTCCACAGTTCCTATCATGATTATATGCTGAGCTCTAATAACTCTCATTGCCTTGAGTGGGATCTTTGGTACTGAATTCTAGCTTCTAATTCCCAAGTGCAATATAACACGATCAGATCTAGTTCACTGCCAAGTAGTCTGCTCATTTTTGTTTGCGTAAGAAGGGATGTAGCATTTGTTGATTTGCAAGCATCAATATTTTTAAGGACACTAACAAAACTAGTGTGTTCAATTGAGGTGATAAATGAATGATATAGCAAGTTTTTGATCACCCACATTGGGTGAAACATGATGTATATTCTAAGGTATATCCATTACTAACTCTTGAGTTATTGAGAATTGGTACAATATTCTTTAAGTCCACTGTGGAAAATTTGACTAGAGCCTATACAATAATGAGTTTGACTTTGTTTCATGTGATTATGGTATTTAGCATTTTGGCCTATTCTTTTTTTCCAGCATGTAGAATTTTAATATGATACAGGAAATCTAACCTTTCATGTGATGAAAATATGCTGCATTAAGGTTGAATAACTTGACCCTTGGCTTTTGCAAAGTAAATGAAGATTAATGTAGCATTTGCATAATCAAAAAAACTTTCAGGTTTAGGTGGCCCTTTCTAGTCCATGAAGGAAACCTGTATTTGCTATGATACTAATATGTTAAAAATGTAACACTTCTTTATTTGTTTGTAATAGATTTTTTTTTTTTTGCCTTTTTTGTTTTTTGCTCATGCATTAAATCAACAGAGGATTATTTGCACAGGCAGAAAATTAACATACTAACGAGAGTGCTGTATTTTTGGTTTTTTAGTCATATAGTAAACACTTGTAACATGGGAATGTTTTCAGTAACTATGAATTTGTTTCAAAGGCCTTTGGTACTTTTAAGGAGAGCAATATACATTTGAAGTCACCTTATTTTTATTAAATTATAAATCTTGCAAAAAGAAGTGGCTATTGTGGCACAGTAATTTTGTACTGATATCAAATATATAGCTATTAAGCTATGGTTTTCTTTTCAACTCATTCTTTTCATCCTAATTCAAATTTGATTTTATTAGATTGTATTTGTCTATGTATACAATTTCAAAATGTTATGATTGGATAAACTCAAAAATATAAGTATTGAGTTGATTCTGCTATTCAGAATTTTGGAATAAAACACCTATTAATTAATAGGGATTCTGTTTTGGTTTGGTTGTGGTGGTTTTATTTGTTTGTTTCAGTTCCAGGCATATTTTTAAAATTGAATTTAATTCACCTGAAAATATTTCATAGTATGTGTTTATGATCCACAGTTATCTACTAAGTACAAAAAGGTCACATTTACACAACTTTTACATTCTAAGCTAACTTGAGTATAAAAAAATGGGAATCACAAGCAAGAAAGAAGATCTAGTCACAAATTAGACTGTGTCACAAGAAAACTTATTTCCTACGAAAAATTTTGTATATCGAAAATAAGTATTTCTGATTTTATAGCTGCCGAATTTTTGTCCTTTGGTTAGGAAAATTCTCAGGAGGGTGGTGTTTCTTTTCTTGTTGTATTATTAGACTAATTTTACTTCAGTATTACATTCTTCTTGTTTAACAATCATACTGATCTTTGTGAGTGGGTGACAGTAAATATTTTGTCTTACAACAAAGACATACATGTTTATTTTACATTGCTAGAATACTTAGAAATAAATGTTGGTGCTTGTGAACCCTTTAGAAAAAACTCCGAACTACTGAGTTCCCTGGATTGCTAGTAGAGAATTTGTTAACCTAAAGAAAATAATAAAAAAGGACACCGGCAAAGAAGAAAACCTGATACTTGTGTTTTAATTAACAGCTTCCAGTGACCTCACAGTAGCTACACCTAATGTGCATAAGGAAACATCACAGAAGTAGTCAAAACATGACTCTTGCCATATGTTCAGTATACACAGACTGTTGTTTTTTTTAAATAAAATACCTTCAGTTAGTTATCAGCACAGTGATCATTCTGTTTAGTAGTTCCAAATTAATGCATTATTGAGAAATTAGAGACAACAGCTGTCTCATTACAGCAACAAGGCAAGAGTGGTTTTTCAAATTGCCATCTTATGCCATAGCCTCCTTAAACAAAACGGTGGTCCATGTGTTGAGGTTACTTATATCAACACAACTCCACTGCTTCCACTTAAGTTATGCTGCTTTATGTTGCCTAGGTTTCTGACTCTTTGCATACACACATAATATTTTGTTGTATGCTTTTAGTAAGTTAATAACTAATAAATTAATACTTTGTTATGTATTAGTATGTTAATATATTTTAATGGCCAGTTCAAGTGGTTTTAAGAACACTGAAAAATTGAAAATATATTTTTTTTAAACGTATCATCCAAATGTGAGAAGCAAAAAAGTCAGTAAAATACCACAGTACTTCTTTTTATAGTTTCACATGCAGTCATGCAGTCTGTGTCTGTGTGTTACTGCTTTTCAGAGAGTTTTTCAGAATCTATATTTACATTTCTTGTCACCTGTGTCCGTGCTTTTCAGTCCCTGACAAAATACCAGATGCCATGTTATATCTCTTCAGTGGCTGCTGTTGATGTTTGTAATTTGTCTGAAGAGTGAGCGCCCTTTAAAGACTGCATGAGTTACTGCTGGACATACTTCCTCAAGTAAATACTTGTGTAGTTGAAATAAGTAACTTACGAGCTTTCATTTCTTTTCACAGAAAATTTTGTTAAGAAAACGTAATACTGATTATGATTTTTTGTTTGTTTGTTTTCTGAAATGGGTGTTACTCTGTGCTTTAATCCCTTCTCAGTACAAACAATTCATTTCCACGTTATTCCCCTTTTGAAGCCATTTTCAATGAAACTCATCGCACATTTAACAGATTTGCTTCAGAACTTTATAAATTAATAATTGTGCATATTGATATCAAGAACATTAGTTTAAAATGAGGGAGCTGCCAAGTTGGTTCAACTCTTTCTCCTCAGATAAACTTGATTTAGCTAAGTCTACGAACATTTGGAAATTAACATGGTGATGGGTACCAGTGCTGAGCCTGCAGCCACAGGCAGGCCTGAGCCCTGCGTGGATTGTTTCTTGAGCAGCTGTGAAAGCCAGATGAGGGTTTCACAAGTCTGTCTTCCCTAGTAACCAAGCTCTTTAAAGCACTGACTTAGAATATGTAGGGATAGAACAAGGGGGAATAGCTTTAAGCTGACAGTAGATTTAGATTAGATATTAGGAAAAAAATCTTCACCATGAAGGTGGTAGGTTCTGCCACAGGGTGCCCCGAGAAGCTGTGGCTGCCCCATCCCTGGATGTGTTCAAGGCCAGGTTGGATGTGGCTTGGAGCAACCTGGTCTTGTGGAAGGTGCCCCTGCCTGTGGCAGGGGCTTGGAACTGGATGAGCTTTAAGGTCCTTTCCAACCCTGCCAACCCAAACCATCCTATGATTCTGTGTGTATGATCTACACCTATTACCACATACACACATTTATCAGGCAAATTCATGAACAAAGGGAACAAATTACTCAAAGCATTAGCTAGCTTTCTGTAGACCCCTTTCTTCCACGTGAGAACACGCAACATTGCAGGGATTCCAAAATGAATTCAGCTCTAACAGAGGCTGTGCGGAAGCAGCCTTTTTGCTGTGCACAGGTAAGAGGTTAAAAGAGGAAGATGAGTGACAGGATGTTAGCGAGGGAGGCAGACACTGAGTTAATGTTTTCTAAACAAAAGAGAGAATCTGTCTGTGAGCTGCAGGAGGAGAGTTCCACATCAAGTAAACAAATAATTGTTTTATTTGTCTGTTCTTTGTGCTCTTTTGCTTACTTAGAAGAAATGTTCTTTTTGGTGCTGATGAGCAAAAGGGAGACTGATGTACTCAAGCCATTCTAAAGAAAAGTACTGAAGAGAACCTGCTGAGGAGGGTGTCCATTTCCCACTACAGCGTTATGCTGCAGGTAGTGATTGTTCATAATTCACGAGTGGGTGAAGTCAGTCCATTCTCTGGCAGTCCCAAAAGGTGCCAGCAGACTATCAGCAACTGCGGTAAAAGTGAGCTGTATTTTCTATGCCAATCCCAAATCTATATGAAGTCACTGTTAATGGCAATTAATTAACTACATTATAGAATGACATTAAATTATAAGAAAAAATGTATTCTGTTTTCTTTAGAGTTTATGAGAGAACTGTTGAAAATACGCACTGTAACCTGGCAGTTTTTCCTCTTAGTATGGGCAAATTTCTACTCCTTTATAGGTTTTAACTCTACTCCCACCCTTTTTCCCCTACATTTGAAAAAATTTTCTCTGATCTGAAAACTAAAAAAATTTGGCCTGATATGTCATTATGTCTAAAAGAAAGATTTTTATTTGGCTAATATTTATTAAAAGGCAAATAATGTGATTTTATACTTTTCCAAGGAATTTATATGCACTACTTAAAACATACACTGAAAACATGGTATTATCCAGTTCTGAATGTCCCTACAGTAAGTGTTTGGCTCACTGAAATCATGACATGGGCTCACTCATAAACACTAGCGTGAAATTTATTGTGAGGTGGTGCTAGTATGTGTTTAGCCCTGAACCATGCAGGCAGCTGCATGCTGTGGGTGAGCTGCATTTGCCCAGCTGTGCTGCCATTGGTGAGATGTAGCAGTCTTACCTGCTGTCAACAACTTGAGCAGTTTTTCCATGATTCCTAGGTTGTCCCCGCAAGCGCACTCTAATTTTACCTACATTAATGTGTATTCTTAAATCTAAAAAATGTGGATTGTTTGCTACTGGGGCCGTTAATGTGAATAAACACGTAGATAGGGCAAAGACATGCTATATGTGGAATGAAAGCTTTAGGAGACACTAAAATATAGCTATGCCAGTGCCTGAGTGAAAGCAGTTTTCCAGTGCCACCAGTCCATCATACGCACCCACCCGGTAAACACTCCGTGCTGCACCGGGGTTGCGAAAGGTGGTTTAACACTCTTGGCAACAAATGTCAGAACTGATGTGCTTCCAGCTTGGAGGGCTGAAAGGTCGCGATCGCGGCGCGGTTTCCTTCCCTTGGTAACCCAGCTGAAGGCCACAGCCCGGTTCTCCCTCCCCTCTGCCCCGCAGCAGGCCTCAACCGCCATCAGTAGGTATGAACGGCGAGGCTCCTCAGGAAAGCCGCCAGCCCGCACCTCCCCGTCCTCCGCAGGGCTTCGAAGCGGGGCCGCAGCTGGCGGGGGGGGTCCGTCCCCTCACCGCGGCTCCCGCTCACTGCAAACGAACACCGACCACCACCACTCCGCTCTCTTTCTCGCCGCCCCGACCACACCTGCGCCCCAGCGGCACCACGGCCCCGCCCGCCACGCAGGCCCCGCCTTCCCCACGTCCGGGGGGCGAGGCGGGCCGCTGCTGGGCCGGCTGCTGGCGTGCGTGGGGAGGGCCGCTCGCTGCCGCAGTCGCGCCGTCGCCGGAGCCGCCGCTGGTCCCGGCTTCCCGCCCGCGTCCTCGCCCGCAATATGCCTCCGCTGCCCTCGGGCTGCTCGCCATGCCGGGGGCCTGCGGGCGCCTCTCCTCCCTGCTCCTGGGGCTGGCGGCCGCGATGCTGCTACTGATGGTACGGCCGCCTCACGTCGACGCAGCCGCAGCCACCCACCCGCAGCGGCAGCGATCGGCGCTGCCGGGGAGCGACCCCGCCGCCGCGGCGGCCTCAGGTACCGATCCCCCCCTGCGCTCCCGCCGCCGGGCGGATACCTCTGTTTCCCGCCTTCCCTGGAGATTGCTCCTGGCCGGGGCCGCCCCGCCGCGGGCCCCTTCTCCCGGGCCTGGCGTCCCCCTCACAGCTCCTGCCGGGTTGCCCAGGGACGCCTCGGTTCGAGCCGGTGCCGGCCTGTGCAGGCAGGGCGTTGCACTGCCGTGCGAGGGCTGGGCTGCGTTTTTAATGGAGCAGGTAGCGGAGCCGTGGCGGCTGCTGCTGCGGGCCGAACAGGATCCATCTTTAATATCGCAAGATCTGTATGCAGCTGCCGTAGGATGTCACCAGCGTGGCGAAAAATATAACCTAGTAGTCGCGTTTGTGCTCTAGCTCTGGAGATGCTCAAGTGCCAGGCAAATGGGCTCGGGGGAAGCGGAGCTCTACCTGTTCTCGATTGCTGGCAGGAGTCACCAGAGCGAGAGATGTGTATATATATATATATATATAAGGTACAAAAATGTTTATTATACACATATTCATTTCTATATATCTGTTTATATCGATATAAAAATAAACCCAGCTGATAACATGGGCAAGTGTCATAAGCCTATCAAAGGAGAGATGAGGCTGCTGAGCTCATTAGTTTTTGCATCTCCTCTGCAGAATGAGGAAATACGACGTTCATCCAGCAGCTGAGAGTATGAAGATAATGTGCTCATTTCAGCTTGAGGCCTTGGTGTTACAGTCAACCCCGTTTGCAGAACTGGGGCAAGTGATAAGGTGTTTGTTCTGTTGTCTGGTTTAAAAAATACATGTGCATTTTGAAGTCTTAGTGGCTCAAATTAGCATAAAAGCCCAGTATTTTTCTTGACATATTGCCTTTCACCAAAGAATTTTAGAATGGTTTCAAACATGAATTATTTAAGACACTTTAGCACCGAGGCTCTGTTTGGGCATATCACTAGAGCGTATGTTTCATTTTTGACATATATGCATGTTTCTATTTCCAGTAGACTTCAGGAAGTAAAAAATGTTCTTAGCTTTAGGCATATGGCTAATATTTTGCTGAATTGAAGCAAATTTACAAGGCTGCCAAAGTATGTATGTTAATTAGGAAATACAAGCAAAGGTCTGGAGTTATGTCTGGATGTAGAACTAGAAACTAGATTTGGTAGAATATCAATGCATTCTTAAAATGTCTTGATTTGCCTTTTGATTTCTTTCTTGTGTGGATTTGGGTTTTCTAGGGGTTGTTTTCTTTGTTGTTTTGGTTTTATGGGTTTTTTTTTCTAATGCTTGAACTATAGGGCATTAAAGGAGGGTGTTTGATGAACAGCTTGGTTATTGTTTTTCCTCTTGAACTGATGATTTTTCTTTATTTTAATTATGTTAATTATTTTGTTTATTATCGTGCTTGTAGCAGAATATACCATGATTCACCCACCAGCAAACCCCACTTAAAAGGCATTGGCAGCATTTCTAGCTTGGGCAGTGAACATTTTGTTCATTAAAAATTGAGTGCCCCCCCCAAAAAGGGACAGTTTTTGTAATTCGATGATCCTCTTTGGTTTCACGTATTGATTTCTTTTCAAGAAGCTCTAATAGCTTATTGCCTTCAGCCCTGGCTAAAATCTTTGTTGGTATCAGTTTGATGCTGATGCTATTGTTTTGCTGCTGTTGCTGCTGCAGACCCATGTGCCTCGTTGCTGTTGCTTTCTTTTATTTGCTTTTTTTGCTTCTTAGGTTTTGAGGTACTAGTGTTCTGGAAGTGTTTTATAGTACTCAACTTTCATGATCAGTCCCAATTTATGAATGTTAAAAATTATCATTTAAATTGATGCTCAGCGTTTGTTTATGTTATGTTTAAATACAGTTAAAGCTTCATTTCACTTTTTGGTTGGCTTTCTAAACGATCTTGATTAATTTCTTCCATGAAGAATTCGCAAAAGCCAGTAGCGATTAATCTTTTAAAAAGGCAAGCTAATCTCTGCTACAAAACTTTCATTATTCTGAAGAAGCTGCTAAGCACCTTTGGGTTTTGTGTGGTATTTCCTTTCGGTAAAGCATGTAAGTAATGTTTTGCTAAATAAACATTTCTGAAATCTTAAAAAGGAAGAACTTGGCTGCAGATATATATTTTTCAGATACTAAATGTCTTTTTCCATGAAATTATATTTTCATGGTTTACAGCCAAAAGGTAGGCAGGATAAATGGCTGTTGCCTTTCCAGCAGAAGACTGGTAGCAGAGTAATCCCTAAGGGGAATGTTCTGAAGAGGCCACTCCTGCAGCAGCTGCAGGTCCTGTGCTGGGAACTGCCAGGCAGTCAGTAGCTTCTGGAAGTAAGGAGGAGTCTGGCTGAATTTGGATTTATGATGTGTTTGTGACCCCAGTGTTGCTGGAGCGAAGAAGCTTTATCCACCTAAAGTAGGGAAGATGCAGAGCTAAGGTTGGAGTTCACAACCTTTTCTCATTTGACATTCCTGTATCGATGACCCTGTTCTGTCGAAGCTAATTATACAGTTTTGCAGATCAGTTCCCTTCTGGATTAATAGACTTTGGCCATTGTTGCTATTATGCTATCTAAGAAGAGATGCTAAAGTCAGCACAGCTGGGTACGAAGATTTGGAGTGCAGATTCTGCTGCTGACATGTAAATGCAGCAATGAGAAGGCAGTTGACCATCATGACTGAATAGGGGTTGTTTTTGTTCATCTCCTGTTTCTTCACCCTTAAAAACAACAACAAACTTACCACTGCCAAAGGAAGTAAGTAAATTCTAAAGACGAGGCAAAGATGTGCACATGGTCACAGTTTATGGAGTTACTCTGACTCACATTGTCTAACAGATGTAACTGTTCTTCCAGATTTGAGGAAAAAATATTTGGGGAGAGAAGGATGGGTCTCTGGTTGGGGTGATTGCTGAAGTGGAGAACCTGTCTTGGTTTTCTGTTACATTCATAGTGAGTTTTTGCATTTTCTGTGTGGCAGTTTAGCAGTCTGGACTCTGGTGTGCAGAAGTGATTGAAGAGTAGTCACCAGGAGCTTTGAGTACTCAGCACTGAGGTCAGCGGGCTTCAGCACAGAATTTAGTAAATTATAGTCCTGGCTTTGATCCAGGCAAAGCTGGCTTTGTTTTCCTTGTTCCCTTTTGCTTATCTTTACAGGAGATGTGTGTTGTGTTCTTTAATGCTCAAAAAGCTTGAGATATTCTGGATGTGGTGCCTTATTATTCTCTTTATAATGCAGATATTGTGCAATTAACAGAGTGGAGACCACTAATTGAGTGATACTTTACTGCATCAGCTCAGTGGCAGATCTGACGTATACTGAATGAGCAAGATTCTTCTGGAAAAAACATCAGTTGTGTAAACAGAAACTATCACGTTATGTATAGACAGCACATAGGACAACATACACCATCATATTACCATAGGATGACTTGCCATCGTATTTGTTATAGACCACTCCCAATCTGCTTCGCATTCCAGAACTCAGGAGAGAAAAATTATTTTGCCACTATTTTATTTTATTTTATTTTATTTTAGGCAAGTGGCTTTGCATACAGTGGGAAGATTAGCTTGATTTTTGTCGGGTGAAATTAAGTAAGTGCTAACAGCTAGTAATGGTCCTGAACAAAAGAGAGGAGAGAATGGCAATCACTGTGCATATTTATACAGTTAGTTCTGTTTGTTGAGACAGATGAGGTAAATATGTGATTGTTGACAAACCCAAAAGAGAATAAGAGATTACTTTTGTACCTGTTGGAAACAAAACCACTGTCTGGATGCTACCTGTGGAATTCGATTCTGTGTCTATTTCTCAATACTAGCTGCTTGCATGTGGTGATAAGTTGCTATCTAATGCAAAGCAGATTTTTTTAAACTCTTGTACATTGTCTTATTCTTCCTGATCATTTGAGGAGGAGATACCTTTCTCCTGCTTCCTTTTTATTTGAGATACTGGAAGAGAAATATTTCTCTGATGCATCTTTGTGTGACTTACTGCTTTTCTAATCTTTGTTTTCAGTATTTTTCCTAATGACATGTATATTGGTGTGTCGGTGGTGCTTACATATTTAGATGAGCATTTGGTTTTGATATCTTGTTCTGCATCTGAATTTGAGCAATAATACATAATGATGCACTTAAAAAATGGTGCTGTGTGACTGGCTTGTTTGTTGCTTGATGGAACAACTTTTATGGTTTACTGTCTCTATAGTCACTGGATAGGGGATTATTAGTACAGCAGCAATAAATCCAGTTCTGTTCTGGAGATTCTGTCGCAGTCAGATACAAACCCCAAGAAAATGAGTGGGGAGTTAAAAGCCTTATAGGAGATTCTGTAGCATTCCTATAAAGAAGGAAATTCAGTAGTTTTCATGACTGAGTGATTACATAGGATACAGTTCCTGCTCAAGATGTAAGGGCTGTCTAACTAGGGGCTTCTGAGCAGCACTGGGGTTAGTTGTTCTATACAAGCAGCAACACAACCTTCTTATCTAGTAGGTATTGGAACATAACTGGTGTCAGGGAAAAGATCTATTTTTAAGTTGTCAAAGCTTATGGGTTAAATTGTAGTAATTGTTTTCTGTTTAGACATGGAAGAGATGGATTGCAGTCTTTAAAATAAAACTGCCAATTTGTTTTAGATACATCAGATGTAAACATTTGTTGGGAATCGATGTTGCTTCTTATATGAAGAACCTTAATTAAACTTTGGAAACCTGACTTTCGATCTGGTGAAAAAGAATTCTTTAATTATGAAATAGAACTCCAAAAGTATTACATGTGCACCCCAGCAAAAAGCTTTAATGCGAGCGACTATCTCCAGCTATGGGAATAAGCTCAGAGAATGTCCTTTGATTTGCTGTTCAGTTTTCTCGGCATTCTTAGCCTGTGGGATTTGTGAGAATGGCTTCTCAGGTGAGAAAGCAGAGAAAGAATGTAAGACTTAGACTTGTCCTGATTTATTGGAGCTGATGTTCTTAAGTGACTTAGCTTTCTGTGCTGATCTAAGGCTTAGTGGTGCATCAGAATATAAGGAAAGGCATTAGGACACTGAGTGGTGATAAAGCATCTGAAGTTTGTTACAGAAAGGAATAATGAAACTGAAACAGTCACAGATAATTTCATTCATGAGTCCATGTGTTCCATAATTTAGGTCACTCAGTTGCTAACATAGGAAAAAGAGGAGTTTGGGGTTTTCCATGGTAGAGCACAAATGAAAAAATATGTACTTTTTTATTTTTGAGAAAGAGAATCAATATAAACAAAAAGAGACTGAGAAATTCTGAAGAGGTAGGCAGCTCTCCTGTGTTGAAAGCTTCATTGAAGCTTGTAATGTATTATACAGCATCATGCTCTATACTTCAGAAAACTTGATTTCAATAAACTTAAGTTGATAGTAGCTTTCATTAGAAAGAACTGAGAGAGAGAAGGGCAGAAATGTGATTTAGCATTCACAGAAACGGGACACACAGTTACACAGTGAGAAGTGGCAGGAAACAGGAGTAATCAGTGATGGGAGGAAGCTACCTATTGCAAGGTGGTAGTTTTTGCAGTTCTTATTTGTTTTGTTAGTTTCATTGCTTCTTGTCCATCTGTTGGCAGAAGATACATCATCAAAAGCCAATTGATTTGTAAAAACACTCACAGAACTGCTGTCAGGCTGAGAAAAAGGCAGTTTCAGAATTTGGAATGCAACTGCTATCTGTGTCACTGGGGATCTGTAGCATGCTTTCTCTGTGACCTAGCTCAGTAGATGAAGTCTTTGAAGACAGAGGCAAAGATCTGAGAGGAAAGCTTATTCGAAATAAACCTAATTTTTGTCAAACTTAGAAAAATAGGGCAGGTTACTTTGTTGTCTTGAAAGTTGCATATTTCTGTATTTGTTATACCCTTCCATAATGAGTGGGGCTTTGAGGCACAATGTGACAAGAGCAGATGAGTCCTATTAGTTTTGGTACTGCACTGAATTCCTAATTCATAGATCTTGCAATCTGGTGTGCTGCAGGAGCACCTAGATCCCATGACCCAGAATCTCCATTGCACCATAGGGTTTAGTGTACTCTTGAATAATGCTTCTGTGTTCAGTAGGATGAAACTACCAGATAGAACTCCTTCTACCTAATCCTATCTTGCCAGAGGTGGTTCAGCAAACCTCATGTATGCTCCTGAACTGTCATTTTCCACGCATGTCTGCAAGAAGTTGCATTCAGCAGGCTGAAAAGCAGCTATTGTATTTCTTGCTTTGTTTTTTCTGGCATTAGTTGTAGAGAAAGCATGAGGTTTGGAAGCAATTTTCGTGGTAGCACATGATGAGGGGAGGATGTGAGTAGGCACAGCTTTACAAGCAATATGAAAGTGTATTTGATGAAACAGCCTGTGCTAGGGAACTTAAGGTTAGAAAGCTCAAGAGAATGAATTAAACTTCAGGAGTGCCCTCTGTCCAGGTGTCTAACTTGTAGGGCAGATGTCACTCAAGCTCATCTTTTCAGTTGGAATAGGCACTCCAGATCCATCCAGCAGAACAGCTGGGTCACTGTGAAAGGGCAAGCCTTCCAAGCCACGTCTGATGCTGTAGCACAGATAGAGCATATGCTTCTACAGTCCCACCACATCTCCCATTCACATATGCAGAAGAGACAGTCTCTACAGAGAGGTCGCCTTTGGTGAATGTATTGCCCTCATTCTGGGAGGGACATAGATCAGAAAGGGGTAATGCGTAGACCTTCCTTATGAGAGAGCACACATGTAGTGTAGTGTGAGCAGGTTCTTGTCACTAGGAGACAAACATCAACAGGCATGGTCCACTATGTGTAGAGGACACTCCGAAAACACCAGTTACCTTAAACATGGCTTCTCAGGCAGAACGCAAGACTATCATATGGCACCAGCAGTTTTGCCAAGTAAAACACTACTGCATGCTGTGAATTTCACAAGCAGTTATCAGCTCTCCGTAGATGATGTGAAGAAAAGTCTCCTCCTGTCTCAGTTGGACCAGCAGCCATAACCTTCCAAATGATTCTGCTTGCCCTCTGATTGTAAACATATTATGTATTCTTGTAAACAGAATACCGACAGGTCTGCAGTTTACGGTACATAGAATTGTTAAGGTGGAAAAGACCTTAAGATCATAGAGCTCAAACATTAACCTAACATTGCCAAGTCCACCACTAAACCATGTCCCTTAAATGCCACATCTACGCAACTTCTAAATACCTCCAGGGATGGTGATTCCACCGCTTCCCTGGCCAGCCTTTTCCCATGCTTGACAACCGTTTTGGTGAAGAGATTTTTCCTAATATCAAGTCTAAACCTCCCCTGGCACAACTTGAGGCCATTTTGTCTTGTCCCATTGCTTGTTGGGAGAAGAGACAGACACTCATCTCACTACAGCCTCCTTTCAGGTAGTTGTAGAGAGCAATAAGGAACATTTTTATTGTCTTTTACAGCAATAGCCAGGTTAAGTTCTAATTGGGCTTTGGCCTTTTTAATTTTCTCCCTGCAGAACCTCATGACATCTGAGACAACAGACCAAAAGACTACACTAGCACACCATCCCTCAAACACTGGTGTGTTCCTCCAAGGCTTATCACCAGCAAGCCTGGTTTTCATAGAATAGTTAGGGTTGGAAAGGACCTTAAGATCATCTAGTTCCAACCCCCTGTCACAGGCAGGGACACCTCATGCTAGACCATGTCACCCAATCTAATTTAAAGCTCTTTTAAGGAGCCCTGCAATTGAGGGGAGAAGAATACAGGTAGCATGGGAACTGATAGCATTTATGCTTCTACCTGGTGAGTTTTAGGGGGCTTATGCATGCACAGATAAAAGGATCTTTGCACAGGAGTTGTTGGGGCAGCATATGTGTGTTCCTGTCTGATGTAGCTTCTGGGACCATCCTGTGTGACCTGCTGGCATTGACAGGGCTAGGGAATGATGTTCTTTCCTGTCTTACTTATTTTTCCCCCCTCAGTTTCCTGTCCTTCTTTCTCTTCCTTGAAGTTGTGATTATGCTTCATCCCTGAAGGGGAGTCTCCACTGACTGAAAGACTTAACTCAGACTTCAAGGCACAGTTCTTATCCTTTACAATGTGGAAATGAGACAGTTGAAGGAAATGGATTATGAGGTCAGTTCCTCCTCTTGGACTTTCCACATGACCCTTCTTGCTTCAGCATTCTGCATTTGCTGTTGATAGCACTGGATACCTAAGGTGGTGCAGTTCTATCAGTGGAAGAGGCAAGAGGCAGCATGTCACTGGGATTACATGGAAATAAATTGTGACTCGTGGTGGGTTAGAGAGAGAGGAAAAAAAAATCTTGTCCATCTACCTTCTGGTTTTCCTTGTCCCATTTTGAAAAATTTGATGGTTTTGGTATGGATCTTATGTGAACTACTGGTAGCTATAGCAGGTTAACCTGCAAATAGCTGTGGGTGGGAGTGGGATTTTTGTGTCGAATATGATGCAGTGGTTATAGGTATGAGTGCGAGGCACATATTGAGCCATGTGCATTAGGAGGTCATGAAGCAGCAAAATACAGAGATTCTGGGAACTACTTCAACATGTGTCCAGCATACTCTCATTGAAATGCATTATTGACATGACCACTGCACCCTAAAAGCGCTCCAAGGTCTGTAGAGTGTTGTTCAATTAGTGAGTGCTTTAGCCTGTACAACTGAGTGTTTGCTTGAGTGCCTTTAGTGAACACAATGCAGTTATAGCCAGCAATGACACATTATGAGGCATTTTATTTTGGAGGAAAGAGTTGAATTAGGGTTTGGGGGGTTCGGGTTGGTTTTTTTTTAGTTTCTAGGTGGTCTTTAATAGTTTGTTTGCCTCTCCTGAGATGTTTTCTTTTGGTTGGCATCCTTTTATTTCTTTATTTCTCATTAATCTTTTACCTGTATTCAACAATTGAGCTTTCCCACTGGAGTGTACATGTAGCTTTCAGGTTTCATGTTGCAGGTTACTTCAGTTGCAGGTGTGAGAGACCCTTTCATTAGTCAAACTGATTTTACTTTCAGAATTATCAGTGTTTCTGTTTTCATTGACTGCAAGTGTTGTGAGTAAGGCCATGCAAGATAAAGTATATCTTTTCATCCAGTTTCCCAAATAGAGTATAGAATTTACATCAGGTTGTGAGCTCCAAATTGATAGGATGCTGTACTCTTACTAAAACATCCTGCCAGATTTGCTAAGTGCATTAAAATTAGCATCTGAAATAAACTGCAGTCAAGTGAAGATGATGTTTATTCTTTGTGGATTTTTCTTTCAGTGTTTTCTGTGATTTTAAAGTAACTATGAGCATCTGGAATCGTGGAGGTTATTTAGGCTGGAGGGGATATCAGGAGTGCTCTATGCGTTAAGCAGGGTTGACACTGAATTCACATGTGGGAGTTGTTTCCTGTCAGGCCATGAAAACTTCCAACAATGGAGAACCTCTCTGGACAACTGTAGCTCAGTACCATGCAGCTGCTTGTTCATCCTCCCCCTTCCCACCTCTGGGTGGTATGAGGAGGAGAATCGGAAGAATGTAAACCCTACAGGTTGAGATAAGAACAGTGTAATAACTAAAGTACAATATAATTCTACTACCAATAATAATAGTAATAATGATAAGGGAAATAAGAAGGGGAGAAAATGTAAGACTAAAAGGGGAAAGGCAAAAAACCAGTAAGCCGAAGTGATGCACAGTACAATTGCTCACTACCCGCTGGGACCCAGCCTGACCTGAGCAGCGATCGGTCCCTTCTGGGTAACTCCCCCAGTTTATATACTGGGCATGGCATGCTGTGGTATGGAATACTCCTTTGGCCAGTTTGGGACAGGTGTCCTGTCTCTGCTCCCTCCCAACTTCTTGCGCCCCTCATGGCAGAGCATGAGAAACTGAAAAGTCCTTGACCAGGGTAAGCGCTACTGAGCAACAACTGAAACATTGGTGTATTATCAGCATTATTCCCAGCCTAAAGCCAAAACACAGCACTGTACCAGCTACTAGGAAGAAAATTAACTCTATCCCAGCCAAAAACAGGATAACAACCTGTTCCAATGATTGTTTACCCTCAGAGAGAAAAAAATTTACTCATGTCCATTCAGATCCCTGCAATTTTATGACTGTTGCCTTTTGTTATCCTGCGACGCATCTTGACAGAGAACTTGGCTCTATCTTCCGGGTAAACTCATGGGTATCGGAAGGCTGTTGTTTAGGTCTCCCAAAGTCTTCCTTTGCGAGGTTTAACAAGGCTCACTTCTTCTGTGGGTCCAAAACTGAATGCAGTTTCCAGATATAGTCGAACAAGTGCTAAATGGAAGGGGTTACTTCTCTTGCTCTGTTTGTTGTGCTTCTCTTGGTACCCTGTGGTGTGCTGTTTGCCTTCATCGCTTCCAGGGTGCACTCCTGGCATGTTTAGCTTATTGCTCACTAGGACTCCCTGATGTTTTCAGCAGAGCTACTGCACTGTCGCTCAGTCTCCTGCAGGTACTGCTAGAAGGGTTCAGATGCATCATTTTGTATTTGTCCCTGTTGAATTTCACGAGGTTCTTGTTGTCTCGTATCTCTGCATATTGACTGCATCTTCAGCTCAGTATCATCCACAGCCATTTTGTCCCTTCCTCAAATCGCTGACTTGTGCTTGTATGTGACTGGTGTGTCAGCTGCTACTGTTTCTCTTGAAACGTCTGTGTTTCATTTTGGGTGGACTGTTTTCCTCTAATGCATGTAAATTAGAAGAAAGTGAAATTATATCCTCTGCTGCAGATATGGGGCTGTTTTATAGATATGATGTATGCATTTGTCTCAGCCTGTTGAAATCAATACTAGTGCATAGCATGGACTTTTGGTTGTGAAATGTGGGAAGAAACCAAATGATTTATTATGAATTGTTTATTATTAGTAAGTTTTATGGACAAGCTTCTCAAATGAAACTGATTGGAACATTCTCATGTAAGTTATTTTCTATGAGGTATCAAATCTGGTTGATAATTTGTCTGTGCTAATGTAAGCTAAAGTAGGAAAAAGTTCAGTGATGTCAAAATATTTGAAAGTATAGGCTATTTTGCTGGAATGATTAAGGAGATGTTTGCCCCCTCCAACTATTGTAGACACTAATGGAATTATAAAAATTTTTTTCAGGTCATTGTGGATAATATTTTTCCTTTGTTTTGAAGACTTTCATTAAGTGACTGAATAGGAGAGATGAGTAGTTTTATTTTGGGTAAATGCAGGACATCAGTAGAGCATGTGTTTGGAACAATAAAAGCAGTTAATAATATGAATTATGCCTTGTGATAAATATCACAGGAGCTTGTTTCATTGCCGTGGGAGCAAGGGAGAAGACTGACTGTCATTGGGCCAAAGGAGAGATTTTTCTTTGGATTATGGACCATGGATATTGAGAAAATCCTCTAATTAAATTGGCTGGAATAGAGACCTAGCAAAACGTTTGTGAAGATACTGCATAGTTTTGGTGCAGTGGGGGGCAACAGAATCTGTCATTCCTGTCTCTTTTTTTAAACTTTGTTTATGGCATCTGTGAAATTTTGCTTCGTTAAAATTAGGAGGAATCTGCAATCATTTTTCTAAAAACTAATGTCATATTTATTGTTGGTTTGTGATTTTTGATCATTCACCTCATGAAACTCAACTTTAATAAAAAATTATGTATGAAAGAGATACTAGGTTATAGGCTGCTCTTATTTTGTTGCTGCAGTATGTGTTTCCTAACTGGTGCATTAAAAAATCCTCATCCTACATGTACAGGACTACAGTTAGAAAATGCTGACCTGCAAACTTTCAACTGTATTTTCTCCATATTTGTCTTTACACGCTGGCATTCTTCCAAGCGTTTAGAGGGCCTTTTCATGTAAGTGAAAGATAAACATTCCTGGAACATTGCAAATATCTTTCTTTAAGCAGTAGTATGAGATTTTGCAGCTTTTGGGGAAGAAGAGTATTTCCAGCATAGTGATGAGCACGTTACTGAATAATGTCACTGAATGCAACAGTAGTTTTCCTTTGTGATCAGTGAGTAACATGCACTGGAGTTTGAGTTACTAGTTTGTAGGTTATGTTATGCCACTGTGAGGTTGTACAGGCATGTCTGTCTTAAGGTTAAAACCTTCAGGTCATTGAATGTCATATTTGAAGAGGGTACTGCTTTGTTTTCCTGTGGGGTTTTTTTTGTCCACTCTGCCAAATTAAGGGGGTGTTTGAACTTGCAGAGATTTTTTTTCAGCTAATTCCACTGAGTAGCCTCCAGTAAGAATTACATGAGGCAAATCCTGTACCTAGCCCATTAGGTAAAAAAAAAAATAAAATAAAAATTATTCATGCTACAGGGTTACTGGAATGTTCTTCTGCTATCCAAATATAGTGACCATTAAAGGATAAATTTGACAAATCATTAGAACTTCTCTGTGAGAAATAGAGGAAATTCTCTATAAGAAATGGTCTCCTTTGTCAAGGAGATGATGCTGAATGATTTTTTTGTTTTGTTTTCTGTTTACATAATGAAGGTTTGATTGTAAAGGTGGTAAGTGGGAAATGCATGTCATTTGCTTATCACCTAATAGGTCTTGAGGGTATATAATGCAGTGTGAGCACTTCAGGTAGCATATTTAAAATAGAATATTATGCAGATTCTAATATTTCCCTTCTGTACTTTTTCCCAGTATTCTATAACAAAGTGTGAATTTTTAATATTCATTTTTTGATTCTCTCAATTCTGATGCAAGGTAGAATGCATCAGTCATTTAAAAAAATACAGGCAGTCATTTAAAAAAATAGTGAAAGAGCAGCATTACAGGTTTAGTATTAGCTAGAAAACTGGGATGAAAAAACAATCTTATAATGGCCTCTGAAATGCCTGGGCAAAGGTGTTCTATTTGGTAGGCTTTGGGAGCTCTATTGCTGGTATATACTTGCTCATTTATATCTCTTTCACTTGCAAATTCATCTTTATTTGATATGAGTTTTATTTATTTTTGGTCTTGTAATATTAATAATTTATCTCCGATAAGATTGCAGAAGATTATATTTAAAATAAATAAATCCTAAATAAGACAAGCTGCAGACTGCAGCATTTAATTTTGTCTGCTGCATATCTCCCTTGCCCCAGGAAGGTGAATTTCTCAGTTTCCATCTTCCATGGTAACCAGAGTTCTGAGAATCAGGCTGGCTGATGCAACAAAATAGCAGGAAATAAAAAGGCAAAGTTGCTATGGTAATTGTAATGGTAATTGTAATAGTAATTGTCAGAGCTTCACTAGCAGGTGTCATTTCCGAATTTTGTTGAAGTTCTTATTATTTATGCCAGTAGACCAGTACAGCAAGGTATGTGAAACATAATTCTGTACTGAAAATTCTGGTTTATTGTATCTTCTCATGTTTTGTCTTGGGTGATGAAACATTCGAATTTTAATATGTGAGTTGAATGAAGAAGGCATCTAATAGTGAAAAACCATTATGCAACTACTTACCTAGTGAGTACCTTACAGCAGTACATGATACGCACTTAAAAATACTCTAGTGGATTTTTTTAGTGACATATGTATAGCGCACAGTCATAAAACAATACAGGCAAAAAAATCCCATCTAAATGTCATAGCTGATTTTGTGTTCAAATTTCATAGCTCTTGCTTAGATAGCCTGTAAAAGTGTTTGAAGGGTAATGCTTGATTTCTGTCTATTTTATATATCTTACTAGGTGCACTTGAAAGTGTTTAGGGGTATGTTCCCGTTGGATAAGTGAGTTGTCAGCTGCTTTATGGATTAGTCTGATGACATTCTTGCATAGTTCTTGCAAGCATGATCATTCCAGGAACGTGTTTATTGATTGTGCAGTAGTACTCTTGAAGGGTACAGCCTATAATGATCCGTGTTGTTTTACTGATTTTTGCAGACCCTTATCAATATTTGGTTTGTGTCAACATTTGTGGAATGAATACTGTGCTTACTCAGTTTTTTCTGCATCTGGTCTGAGATCTTGGTTTGGAAGTGTAACCACTTACAGTGGTATTACTCAGCTGCGGAAGAGGGCTGGTTTGTTTTTTGTTTTTATTTATTTACTTAAATAACTCATTAAATCAGTCCACTCTTGCATACAACAGATCTTAAAATAGAAAAAGCTGAAATGTTAATTTACCTGTGGAATAGTACAGGTTTTGAAGGCTAAAGCTGTCCAGATAATAAAATAATCCAAATCCAAGAATATAATTATAAGCATTAAAAATTTGCATGTTTGTGAAGCGTGGTAATTATTTTTTTATACAGAGGCTTGGGCGACATGGTCTAGTGTGAGGCGTCCCTTCCCATGGCAGGACGGTAGGAACTAGATGACCTTAAGGTCCTTTCCAGCCCCAACCATTGTATGATTCTATGAACTGAAGGTAGTGCTGCAGTCTGTGTCTGTACAAGTGTGCGACAGAGGTAGATAGCTGGAATATTAGGTAATGTCTATTTGAAAAATATTAGTTTCTAAACACTCACTTGTCTGAAGAATTAGTTAGCACTAGGCGAGTACATCCTCTATCAAAATGTGATAGCTGAAGTTTGAAGCTGGCCATATTCAGTCCTGATTAAATTTAATCTTTCAAGTTGCCTCTGAATTTGGTGGAATCAATTCAGAAACTTGTGGCGAATTCAGTTTGTTGGTTTACACTGACCTAATGACTGTTCACTAGTTTGGAAATCATTGCAGTGCCTAGGTACTGATGAGACATATGTAAACTAATATTTGAAGGCAATATTTTTATGAAGAATGTTCTGTAATTTTGTTTACCTTCTCTTTAAAAAACAAACAAACCTCCCTTTCCTCGTCTGCTTAACGTTTGTGTTTATATATGCACAAATATACATACAAATATATGCCCCTGGAATATTGATGGTAAGTGTTGGTATAAAACGAAAATAATTATTCTAAGTGAAACAAAATTGTTCTAAGGAAATAAATTCAATAAACAACTTTTTTCTTTTTTTTGTGTGTGTGTAAAAGCACCAGTAAAAATTCAGTGTTAATTCTATGTAAAGAAATGGTGCTAAGTCTATAAATATTTTTGCTGAGAAGTAACCTACAATGCCTGACTGAGAAATAGTCTATTTCTAAAGTAGTATGATTTTTTTTAATTTATTTCTGTTTGTTGCTAAAATCCCTTTTAGAAAGGAAAGAGGCTTTGTTCTTATTTGTAAAGTATATAATGCTTTTTCCAGTATTTCAGCAGGTGGTCATCTTCATACTGTCTGGTGCAGTTTAACCTGAAACTGGGATTTGGGTCTGTTTTGAACTAAATGAATAATTAGTCTTTGACCAACTAATTTACTTAGAACCTTGAAGTTTGCTCTGGATCATGTGCTAATTTGCCACAGGCAATCCCATGTAGTTTTTCAGTCTGCTAGATTTGAAGTCTCCATTTAAAGTGCACATCCTGATGGGTTTTGATTCAGTGCTTTTAATTTTATGTAAAGCATTTCTCACTCTCGTCTTGGTTTATGAAGCTTCCAGAAAAACCTGATCTTTAGACAAGTATTGATCCTTCTTCATGATCAGCGATCTCACAGGCTAAAATATTACAGGGACTCATCATCAAGGATTACTCCAGGATGGGGTAAATGCTGGGAGGAAAGAGACTGAGCAAAGCTCCACCAAGAAAAGAGGACACTATGAAGGGCATGGAAAAACAGGAACTGGGAGAGAGTTTTCAGAAAGTAGTGAATGGGCAGAAAGCAATGGGAGCAAGGATGACATGTTTTTATTTCAGCTTACCCAGGATTGTTCGGTTTACATGTTTCCTACATTGCTGTTTCGTTCAGGTCTTAAAAGCAAACATATCCAGTTGTTTCGAGAGATGCAGCCTAGTCTTAATTTGGAACTGAGGAAATCAGAATGGTATCTGAAATGTTTTCTGAAATACTAATTTTGTTTTTTCATAGTAAGGTGGGAAGAAGGGCCACCTGAAGACTGCGGTATGTGCTGAAATAATGCATGTATCAACATGAATGAGCATCTAGTAAATAATTTCCATCTTTTTCTGACCAATGTATGGATGCTTGAGGATTCTGACACTCTTGTGTCTGACCATACACTGGTCTGTGGGTCCTCATCACAGCACATGCTACTGAAGAAAGAAAGTGTTTCTCTGTATCTGAAATAATGCTTTATCTGAAGCAAATGTAAGATTAAATGTTTGAAAAGCTCTCGGAGTTAGAATATATTTTTTTTCCCCAGCAAAAGCTCACCAGCATAGCCTGACGGGTAACAAATCCCCCACTTACGTAACAGAGTGTTCAAATTTTTCTGATTTCTAATCTGTTACAGTTTCTCTTGGATATATGAGTCAAGTGCTTGCTGGAGACATGTAGATTTTACTAGATTGGGTTAAACCGTCTCCTGCAAGATGACTGTAACAGCCTTTCTCTGTGTAAAAGGCACTGCTTGTTCCCCTTAGGATCTAGCCTCAGCTCCTTCATAATTAGGATTCTGCTGATGGCTTCTGTGGAAATTGGTTGACCAGAAGTAGAGCAATGGGAAGACTGTGGTGTCCTAATTTCCCTGACCCTGTTTTGCTGCTTTGTGCCTGGAAGTCAGTAATGTATTCTGCACCGCTGCAGAAATTTTTTCCAAAGCTGTTCTTTTAAATATACATCTTACTGTTCAATTTTGCATTAAAATATTTTAAGGGAGTGCTAAGCTGCCCAACTGTACTGTATAGATTGTGGTGGTTTTACCTCCACAGGTTTGGCTGTTCATATACAAATGGAACCAATGTTTAGCTCTGGGCTCCAATTTACTTATTATTTATTTTTTCTCAGTATCTTTGCATTGCCTAGAAGCAGTTCTCTGTAAGGCTCAATAGTTGAACACTATGGAACACCACCCCTGGCATATGGCAGGAAAAAGTCAGTATCTGCTTTCTCCAAAGTGCATTTCAAGGAGCAGTCCATATTTGCTTTAAAATTAGAGTAATCATGCTGCCATTTTGCTTAACGAGGGCAAGTTTTAGCTGTCGTCGTAACCTGGGTCTGTCCTTATGCACCTGTGTTCTTTACTGGTAACTTCATGGTTATAGTTAGTTATGTGGCTGTTTGCTAACTAGATGAAAGTTGTAACTCCCAGAGTGATTCTGGAAAGGGGTAGTACAATTTTTAACCTTGTGCTATGTGCAAGAATGAAGCTGTGTCAGCTAGCTGTCAGCTTTCAGCTGTGTTCTCTTTTCAGCCAGGTAGAATGACTATATTTCTTACCCTATGTGTATGCTGTTCTTGCCAAAAGCTAACCTCCTCCTCTCCAGAGAAATAGATTATTACAGCTGGGTTAAGTAGTTGTTTGCTGAATTTCCTCTGACCTTTTTTGAACTGCGTGAGGTTATTTGCTTCTGAGTTCACTTACAGTGTGTTGAAAATAAAATGTGTAGATTGCACTCATAAGTTAATAAAGACAAAGTTAAAATTGCGCAGAGAGAAACATTTGCAGTGTGTGTTTTATTATTTTAGTAGTATTCCTGTGTCATTTTAGGGAGGAAAAATTATTTTCTGCATTTATTTTATGTTATTATTTTAAATCAGAGAAGCAGCATATAAATATCTTTCTAAAGAATGAAGTAATTAGTGTTTAAATGAGATCTTCTGTTACCAATTTGGAATACATAGAATTATTTGTGTAGAGTTAGAAATGTCTTTATACATGTACATGCCTATTGTATGTAGAGTCTGTAAATGACTGCATGGAATAAGACAGCATTAAACACTGATAGCTAGCAGATGAAGACTGCATTTGGATGTAGGGGTTATTAATGAGATTTGCAGGTTACTTGATAGCTACGAGAAGCATAACTGAAAACTGATCAGAGAAGTTATCCTAGTATCTGCCAATAACTGTCAGAATATAGCCATAAAATAGTCACTGGAGTTTAGGGGTCACCTATTATGTCATTTCACTGCACTATGCAAGGCGGGAAAATCTGTACTGTGTCAATGCGTTGTACCTTAATAAAGAACAAAAGGTAACCGCAGGCTGGTGGTGCACTGTGGTGAGGAGGGCTGACTTCAGTGCTAAATCATCCGTGTGTCAGTTGCTGCCACAGCTCACCTTTACGTGCATGGATTTTTAATGAGCTTTAAAGGTATAATGGGCTTTTCTTTTTATAGATATGCTTTCGTAGTTTATTACTGGCATTACTGTAGATTTAAGCAAATTTTAAAAAGTAATGATTGGTTTTTGTGGGTATGAGGATTGCTTTTATATGACCTTTTTTAACTAAGGACAGGTGTGTGTTCACTGTGTAGATTATATACCCCTGCAGTATTGCTATGCATTGCAATACTGCATGTGTAGTAAAACCTGATATTCTTAGAACATGTAATTTCTTTACAGATCAGTGCACCCTTCATATCCCTAATTATATTAAGCCAAAAAATGTGGTGTTCTGTGAATGTAAAAGATGGAAAAATGATTGTTCAGTCAGCTAAGACCAAGCAAATTTCACAGCAGACGTTTCATCTGTCTTTAGCTGGGAGCGTGGTAATACAGTGTGGGCAGTTCCCATAAAACATGTGTAAGCGTGTGCCTTTTCTGGCATGGGCTTAAACGTCTCTAGGCAAGGATGAGAAAAGGCTCTGAAGGAAGGGTCTAATCAATTATTTAATTGCAGTTACTGTTCCCTTCACTCCATAATTGCTTAATTGGGTACTTGTCAGTGTCTTCGAGAAGAGTAGCTGCCGGCTTCAAGGTGTAGAACCTCATTTGCTATAGGAGCTTGGTGATAAATAGGAAAAGGGGCTTCTGCCTGGGCTGCAGAATGTGTAGGAATACTTCCCAGGCATTGCCCTGCGTATGTGTGTTAACTGCTGTATCTCACAGTTAATGATATGTGCAATTTGGAATATATTGGTGCCTGTGAGGTTTCTGGCCTTGACCATGTTAATTAAATCTCAGATAAATATGGTAACCAGATGTCACGCTTATCTGCATGTAAAGAATTAAGAATAAATTACATAGGGACATTATAAAGAGGGTTTTTTTTGGTTTTGGGGGGTTTTTTTTGTACTGTTACATTTTGTACCTGGCTTGCGATTCTTTTGAATGTAAGCAGTTTCTTTTCAATTTAAGGAGTCCTTTGGCTTAATTTTGTGATACGCTTCTTAGGGCAGTGATGTGAAGCCAAATTCCAAGCACTAGATATTGTTGCTCGAAGAAATGAAGTGTCGTTTTCCTGGCTGTGATATTTCTGAAGTAGCTGAATGTGGTAGAAGGCCTTGTGTCCCTTTGTCTAAGTAACTGCTGCATTTCTATGAATGTTTATTGGCAAGTGTTTTAATGTCATAGAAGCCGGCATTTCCAGTGGACTTGCCAAGAGACAAATCTCCCTTTCTCTGAGGCAGCACAAATCAAATTAGGTAAGACTGAGTTCTTTCTTCTAATTGTCGGAGTTCTGTCAAATCTGTTTAGTACTGAGATACAGCTGACCCATTTGCATTGGGCAAGTGTTAGTGACCAGAAAAAAGCACAAGTTTAATCTGTTGTTACATTTATCAACTTTTGTTTTGTTAAACAGTTAACCAACAGTTTGTTTTTGCATCTGAAATGTTTTTCAGTACATTTAATTTCTATTAAAAAATTCTACTGCAGTCTCTGTCATATTGGAGACTTCAAGTGTCCTTAAGGGCTTGTGCATTAAGATACATAGAAAAAAAAAAGCAGGACTTTGCAAATTAGATGTCATGAGTGTTAATATGGCATAGTTAATAACTCAATGCCATTAAATATCCCTGCTGAATTTGCACATTAAATGCATGTGAGGGAATTGATTTGAGGAGGGAGCTGGTCAAGGGATATAAAGTTCGGCAAGATATGGATCAGTCGTACTTGCTGGACCACAGCTACAGACACAGGCTAAGCTTTCAGGACCTTGTGATTGTTTTGCTTTTAACTAGGCTGTCACAGCTGGCCTGCTGTAGGATGCTCTGGTACACTCTTGTTTAATACAAATCAACAGTGAAATGTGCCTGTGGGGGAGGAAAATTTTCGTTACCGTTGGATTGTGGCTT
The DNA here is from genome assembly GCF_004027225.2 of Strigops habroptila. Taxonomy (NCBI): domain Eukaryota; kingdom Metazoa; phylum Chordata; class Aves; order Psittaciformes; family Psittacidae; genus Strigops; species Strigops habroptila. The sequence continues at coordinate 7,114,916 of NC_044281.2, forward strand.
TTTTAACTGGGATTTTTTTACATATTGTTATTCCGTTAGCATTTGGATTCAGAGGCATAATATTGTGTGTGCTCATGTCTTCTTCACTCTTACTGTTGAGGAATGGAAAGATTTTTTAATTTTTTTTAAATTAGTTTTTAATTTATATTAAATAATTACGTTAATTTAAATGGCACTAAAAATTCAAGTGCCTTCTTGGCAGAGTATATTACGGTTGATATTATAAAATCTAAATTATTTGCATGTATATTTACTTGCAGGGAGGGAACAACTCCCAGGTGATTGGCATACCTCTTCTTGTCAGGAAGACTTGTGTTAACACAAAAGATAAGGCCAGAAGCAATGAGAGCTGGAGATCAGGTCTCCTTTAATCTTTGTCTTATTGTTAGCTGGTGTGAAGTGAGCATTTTCACTTGAGTAGCTGCTACTTACATATGACAGTAATATGCAGGTAATTACTCTTTCAGGGCTTGCAGCTGTAGGACTGTGTCCTACATGGGAGACCTTTGTCTTGATAACCTTCTCCCTGGGATTTCAGTCTGCTACAACTGTGCTTCTGCATCTTCTCAACACCATTTCAGGCAGCTTTGAAAAATGCTGTGGCAATTTCTGAACCCATAGGAGAGAGAAGGAATGCAAGTAGAGCATGGCTAAAAGCAGGCAAAGCAGACCATGATATTTGGTCAGTCTGTCCTTCCCCATCCACCTCCTAACCAAAAGCTACTAAGAAAGTGGGTTTTAATATGACTGTAACTGAAGGAGATGAGAAGAAATATTTTTGCCCAGAACAGCCTTTGAATTTAGTAAAAGCTGGAGGAGGAATGCAGCGATTTCCCCACCCCTGTGTTTTCATTAGGCTTTTTGTTAGCAGGAAATGGAGAAATACTCATTAATAATGTGAAAGGATTAAAAGAAAGTGTCTTTCTGAGTACATTCTAGGTTTTCCTTTTTTAATGACTTATTTTAGCTGTTAATACTAGGCTCTTTTTTACTGACCTGATTCCAGCTGTTAAAATACTAGCTTATAGCAGGCATTTCTGGTATTGGTTCCTACTGGCATGAGCTTGAATTTTGTACTAGTTGATTTCTTATTTTGTAAATCACAAGATACTCCTTGCTTCCAAGTGGTTATAGGATCAGAATATTGTAAACAGCCTGTCTTCCCTATTGAGTAGCCTTTTAAATAGTCATTGGCCAAGGGCAAATGACTTGTCTTCCAAATTTTTGGAATCCACTGGAACCGTGCTAGTATATGTCTAAGTGGAGCAATGCCTGGAAGGTCTGTTTAGTAGCCATAATTTGCTTACATGACATAAATTTTTTTTAATCATTATTTGATTTAAAAACCCTCTAGCCACAGAAATTTGAAGGAATTTTATTCTTGAAATATCATGCGTAAGGAAAAAAAAGACAGATGACATTGTTCTAAGATTACTGTGCATTTTCTGTTTAATTCCATCAAATGTGCTTGAGTACCACTGGGATCTTTTTTCTTTTTTTGAAAGTATATATGAGTTTGCACAAGGAGATGTAGACTTTTTTTCTGTAACACTGTAGAGAATCAAACCAGCATGGCTGGTAAGTTTTTGCTGTGTATGCAATAAACAGTAATAAATTGAGGATAGTGTAGCTTTTGTCGTGTGCAGGACACTTTTTGCTTGAATATATGGTATCCTTTATAACAGATCTAAATAAATACTTATTTCAGAGAGGCCATACTTGGATGTCTTCACTATATACTGGGTTATGGTTTTTTTTTTGATTGTGCTCGGCTTCTTAAGGCCTTTTCTTTTAAGTCAAGGTCAATGATTGAAATCTCTTGGTGTAATGTCAGTGTCAATTATAGAGGAGTTAACATAATGAAATTGAATTATGATTTTAGGTAGATAAATTTCAAAAAAACTTAGCCTAACATTTGACCTAAATAGAAATGCATGTTCATTATTAACATACTTAAAAAGTCTGGCTATAAAGTAGTGCAGTGGTGTTGAATAGTAGTATGTCTGTAACTGAAATACTGGAAAATTGATGTTGTTTAAAGTATTTTTAACAGTGGTTCATAGATACTTTAAGTTATGATAATAACTTAGTTTCACACTGGATATAACATGGTATTCTGTCTGTTTTAATGAACCTGCTGTGTATGACAAGAATCCCTAATAGTTTATTTGCAACTATTGAGCATCTTGAGACTGTTGTTCAAGCGGAATTATTGTTTTCAACATACTGCTCAGTCGTTGTGATTATGATCTCTGTAAGACACTAGGTGTCGTAAAGGAATGTCAGATCCTCTAATAAGCAGTAGACAAATACTATTTAGAAGGTGCAATACAGAAAGGTGAAAACTAGGCCAGAAGTGTAAATCTGGTGGGAGGTGATTAAAACAAAGTGTCTGGATACATTTGTTTACTTTTTACACATGTAATAATAAATGTGCCCTCCCACGGTACATAGACATGACGTACCTCTGTTTGTAGAATTCAGGGTGCATCTTTAAATGTGTGACCCAAGCCAAGGGTTGCACTTGGATGACAAGACCGTCTGTATTATCAGTGTGATACTGCAGAGCACTTGCACAGCACATTGAATCTTATGTTGTCACAGATGCATTTTTCAAGCTTAAACAAAAAGGGGAAAAATTACTTTGTAATTCGATTTGTTTGTGGTTTTGTTTTTTTTTTTTAACTCAGGTATTATATTTTCTGAGCTTGGTAAACAATTTTTGGCATCTTTGTGCACCATCTTTTCCTTCTTCCATTGTGCTTCCTTCTTCTCTGGGGTGTAATATATAATTCTATGATTACCTCTCTTTTTAGCCACCGCTTACCTTTGTTGAGAGAGAGATCCACTGTACAGTGACTTAATAGCCAAGGCATAAACTCTAGGACTTCTTTACAAATTCAAGTTGTGCTCCTTTGTTATAATGCATTATGACCTCCTGTTCTTTCTTTCTGTTAATAGGATCTGTTTTTATGCTAAAAGTTCAAGTCAATGACATTATCAGTCATCAGTACCTGCGACAAGCGGTTGTAGAAGTGTTTGTTAACTACACAAAGACAAATTCTACTCTTACTGGAAACAATGGAGCAGTATTAATAGCAGTTCCATACAAATTAGGAGTAAGCTTAACTATCGTATCGTACAAGGATGGCTACATGTTAACACCTTTGCCTTGGAAGACTGGGAGAATGCCAAGTACGTAAGCATCTTACAGTCCTATTATTAAACCCTATCTGTCAGTAATTAAATTTCTCTCTTTCTCAGCAGTCTGGGTAGTTACTGTCAACTGAAAATGACTGAATGATGTCAGTCAAGGGAGGTGGTGCCTGTCAATGCAGATGTAAGGGCGAACGGTCCATTAGACTTGTCAAAATTCTCATTACTGTAAACCAGAAAATAGCCCTTTTTAACGCTCAGTAGGTTATATTGTGCTACTGTGAGTGTATTCCGAGAAATCATTTAGCTAGACTCAAACGGTAATGTGTTTTCACAAAAATCATACTGTCTTTAGTAATTCCTGGAGTGCTAGTGCTTTGAGTCCTGTGTAACAGGTATAACCTGTTACAGCTTCCTTTCAGCAGTGTTTTCTCACAAGTTTTCCTGTTTAACTGTTGCATGCATTTAAAAGTTATATGATTTTTTTTAAGAGGTGGATTCTTAAGAATTCTGGGCACTTGTTTATTTATAGAAGGCATAAGACAGTAGCAAACATACAACAGAGGCCTTCCTGCCTAACCACTAAAATTCCTGCTCCGGACAGCAGGACTGATTTATTTATCCAGTCTTCATATACTCATCTACTTTTCTTTTTAACCGTTCTATTCACTATTCCTTCAGAATTGGATATCTTGCAGGATATTTTTCAGTTGCACAGTGTAATGGATATTATCACTTTCCACAGTATACTCTTCTGTGACGCTTTCATTATTCCCACAAAGTCAAGCTAATATATGGCTGTTTGAAGATACTGTCTTAATTACTGGAAAACTAACTGGTAAGTTCAGGCTATGCAGACCATAATGTAAATACTTTGTGACAACTATCTGTACATATATTAAAAAAATTTAGCATGTTCACATTCTCATGTAATGCCTATCTCAAACCCAGATTTTCAGTTAATTGTGTAGCTGTATGTGTGGCTGTGACAAGTGCTAGAGATACACAAAGCATGGAGAAAATGAGTGAAAGCAGGTTGTTATACTAAATGGATTTCTGAACAGTAATAAAAAAACCTGTTTGTGTATTTTACCATTGCTGAGACAAAATGTTACTCTTTTATAGATGCCAAATCTCAACCAAGTGTTCAGTTTCCAAAATTTTTAATAAAGCTTCCAACAAATCAACATATTACAAATGTTACAGCCTATCTGACAGTGCCAGAGCAGTTTTTGAAAGTAGACAGCTTTGTCTATACAACAGGAATTCTTCTAAATAAATCAGGTATGTAAATATGTTGTTTAAGAATTTTTTTTTAAGGAAGAGATCTTCAAATTATAACGCATATGAGTGTTTCAAAAAAACATATGCTTAAATTAAAAGGGCCTGAACTTGCTTCCATTGCATTAAAGCTTTGTTCTATAAACACATCGGGTGAGTAATTAATGTCACTTTTTCTCGTTTCATGCAGTATTAGAACATAGCATATCTTACTACACTGAAATACTCATTCAGAATCTGCTTTTTACATATATATGTATATAAGGTGTTTACTAAACATGTATGTGTGTGTGTATATATACACACACTTATATACATATAAGGTGTTTGGTAAACACCTTAAAAATACAGTTATGGTAAGTGTGTAAACTAGATGAACCTAAAGAAATAAGTGAAAATGAAGCAGTCGACTTCTGCTGTGGGGTTTTCTGCATCTTCACTAGAATGGTTGCCCCTAGGAGCCTTACACCTAGCATAAAAATTGTGTGGAAGCTCATGTTTAGCTCACAGGCAGTTAATCTGCATGAGCCTGTTTGAAATGAAGTAGTCACTATGTATACAGAGTACAGCTGTAATAATCTTTTCTGTACATCTGTTTCACTGGAGAAGTAGTAAGTAGTTTCATGCTCATATGCAGTTGGATCTTTCAGTATTTGTCATTCTACAGATTTTTTTTTTTGCTATTTGCGTAAATACAGTCTGTGATCGATAGTATGGTGTGCAGTTCCATCTTTCTTTTGTTCTTCTATTCCCAGTGGACCTGAAGCCATGAGGCTCTTGAATTCATAGCAGCATATGAGGAAGCCACTAAATGTCTTATATGAACTTGTCGTGCTCTTTCCTTCAATTTTCATCGAATTAAAATCAAAATGTATATTGATACCATTTTTAAAAACTCTTCTTACCTTTATTTCACCTCTTTACATGTAAAGTATAATAGAATAAGCAGCATTTCTCCCCTTCAAGTTTTCCTTCTAATCTGTCTGGCATGTGTTTTAAATTATTCGTATACTCCTAAAGAAATAAGCTTCCTTTTATGGCACGTGGAAGCTAATTAATATCTGATGCACCAGGATTTTTCTCACAGCCAGCTTCTAACAGCTTGCATAGATTTAACAGTATTCTGGTACTTAATAATTCTGTTTCAGCTTCTTTCATCATACTGTCACATGGTGCATTCTGATGTATTTGCAAATTAGTGTTAAGGAAAACAAAGGAAACAAACTTTCAGGCTTCATTGTAAAGGTCTGTATGTGCAACATTTCCTTTGAATGTTCTGACAAGCCTCATGATTAACTATTCAGTTAATTATAACTGCCAAATTAGAAAGTTAATCGTTACAGGAAAGTTTAGGAGGACTGTTCAACTAAGGAAAAATGCAGCAGTCATATTTGCATATGGCTTCAGTTTGATTCAATGTTATGTATATTGCAATTATACAAAAAATCTTGAACTATCTATATTTCACCATAGGATGGCTGTTTTGTGATCACATAATCTAAAATCCTTCTTCCCCCACACCCAATCCAGATTTTGCCTCATCGTTGGTTCTGCAGTCATCATTAAACCTATATGTCAAAAGTCTGTTTCTCTTTTACAGATTTGGTATAGAAATGATGGGTTTATTTTAATCACATTTTAAAAGTCCAGAAGAGAAAAATGTTGATTTTTATTTCACTGAGTTGTGACATCTACTGTGTAGCTGGATGTGAATGGGGGGCTCACTTTTAGTTACAATTAAGATAGAGTCTTAATCATAAATATATTTTTTTTAAATACACTATGAATGGAGAATTACAGCCAAGCTATTTCTCACATTTAGGTTTCAAAAGCATGGAATTAGCTCCTCTTGCTGCAGTATGTGTAAACATCCGTTTGACTGGGAAAGAACTAAAAGTAAATGGTCCCATTCAGATTACACTTCCTCTTCCCACAAGTACTGTAAAATCCGGAGATGCTGTACCTGCGTGGACGTTTGATATGAAAACTGGTAAGTGGGCTAAGTTATTTGTTATTCTACCTTTTAGCACATGTATATAGTTTCGGCCATATAACACTGTATGTCATGGAAGAGGGACTGCACTAATGTATGAGGTGGTGATAAATAGTCACAAATTCATTTGACTGATTAGTTTGAATTGTTCAAAGGAATTTCTCTGCTTTCATTAGTTCAAAAAGCTTTGGTAAAATTCATTAGCATTCCTATTGAACAAATCTTTAAATAAATGGATTTTTATTTTGACGGGAGGCTAAGGATTCAGGGGACATACATTTTAGGTGATGTTAAATTTTAAGCCAGGTAATTTTGTGAATGCTTTCTTAAAAGAAATCAGACTTAAAGATTTAGATGCTTTGTTTCCTAGAGCTCTAAAGATCCTTTGACACTAAAACTGGAATAGATACAACTTCAGTTAACAAAAGCATTTCAGAAAGTGAAATTAAGGCAAAATAAGAGGTATCAAAGGGAACGACCTTGTTCTTAGAGTATGCATTGGAAGAGAAGACTGGAGATTAGACATTCTAAACCTTTTGTCAGCCGTTCATGTCTAATTTTAGTCAATAATATGTGATGAGCTATATACACTTATTCCGTTTAGATGTCCTGTATTAGGTGTGTATGCACAAGTGTACTGATAGTCTTACATTGTACCTTATACTTTCCACCACACTTTGTCTTGAAACATGAAAGTGAGTGACGAGGTAAGTGTTTTACTCCTTATTAAGGCAAAAAGCTGTTATTCAACTGTTGGAAGTACACCAGATGACACTGTCATGGTTTAAGTCCAGCCGGTAACTCGGAACCACGCAGCTGCTCGCTCACTCCCTCCCTTCTTCCTCCCCCTGCTCCCAGAGGGATGGGGAGGAGAATCAGAAGAATGTAACTCCCACGGGTTGAGATAAGAACAGTCCAGTAACTGAGGTATAACACAAAACCACTACTGCTACCACCAATAATCATAGAATCATAGAATCATTGTAAGGGTTGGAAAGGACCTTAAGATCATCTAGTTCCAACCCCCCTGCCATGGGCAGGGACACCTTGCCCTAAACCACGTGGTCCAAGGCTCTGTCCAGTCTGGCCTTGAACACCGCCAGGGATGGAGCGTCCACAACCTCCCTGGGCAACCCATTCCAGTGCTTCACCACCCTCACTGTAAAGAACTTCTTCCTTATATCTAATCTAAACTTCCCCTGTTTAAGTTTGAACCCATTACCCCTTGTCCTACCACTACAGTCCCTAAGGAAGAGTCCCTCCCCAGCATCCTTGTAGACCCCCTTCAGATACTGGAAGGCTGCTATGAGGTCTCCACGCAGCCTTCTTTTCTCCAGGCTAAACAGCCCCAACTCTCTCAGCCTGTCTTCATACGGGAGGTGCTCCAGCCCTCTTATCATCCTCGTGGCCCTCCTCTGGACTCGCTTCAACAGCTCCATGTCCTTCTTATGTTGAGGACACCAGAACTGTACGCAGTACTCCAAGTGAGGTCTCACAAGAGCAGAGTAGAGGGGCAGGATCACCTCCTTTGACCTGCTGCTCATGCTTCTTTTGATGCAGCCCAGGATACGGTTGGCTTTCTGGGCTGCAAGCGCACACTGCCGGCTCATGTTAAGCTTCTCGTCAACCAACACCCCCAAGTCCTTTTCTGCAGGGCTGCTCTGAATCTCTTCTCTGCCCAGCCTGTAGCAGTGCCTGGGATTGCCCTGACCCAGGTGTAGGACCTTACACTTGGCTTGGTTAAACTTCATAAGGTTGGCATCGGCCCACCTCTCAAGTGTGTCAAGGTCCCTCTGGATGGCATCCCTTCCCTCCAGCGTATCAACCGAACCACACAGCTTGGTGTCGTCGGCAAACTTGCTGAGGGCGCACTCAATCCCACTGTCCATGTCGCCGACAAAGATGTTGAACAGGACCGGTCCCAACACCGATCCCTGAGGGACACCACTCTTTACAGGTTTCCAACTGGGCATTGAGCCATTTACCACAACTCTTTGCGTGCGGCCATCGAGCCAGTTTTTGATCCACCAAGTGGTCCATCTATCAAATTGATGTCTCAATATAATAATAATGATAAGGGAAATAACAAGGGGAGAGGATACAATTGCTCACCACCCGCCAGCTGATACCCAGCCTGACCCAAGCAGCGATCTGACCTTCCAGGTAACTCCCCCTGGTTTATATACTGGGCATGACGTGCTGTGGTATGGAATACCCCTTTGGCTAGTTTGGGTCAGGTGTCCTGTCTCTGCTTCCTCCCGGCTTCCCCTCCTCCTTGGCAAAGCACGAGACTGAGAAAGTCCTTGGTCGGAGTAAACATTATTCAGCAACAACTAAAACCATCGGTGTTATCAGTGTTGTTCCCAGGCTGAAAGTCAAAAACACAGCACTGCACCAGCTACTAAGAAGGAGAAAACCAGCTGAACACAGGACAGACACCAACTCTAACAAAGTGTCGTTTACATGTTCAAGAAAGAAATCTATCATCTTAATGAAGAACCAAAGAACATTGAATTGAGAACATGCTAATAAAAAATGGCTAGGTTGTATCTTGGGAAGAGTGACTAGAAGAACTTTTGGAATAGGTTAAATCTATCTATACACCTAGAAGACTTCAGAGGGGTGACTGGTGATAAGAGATAGCATTTTTCATCAAAGAAAGGGTTTTAGTCTGACATGGTAAAATAGCACAAGGGGGTTTAATTTCTTGCTGCCACAGACACTTTTGCCAGCTCCTGAGTTCATGTATACCTGTGCTGAGCTGTTCTATCTCACTAAATGGATAACTAGTGTTATTAAAACAAAAAGTCGACAGAGTTAGAGCAGCTCAGCACAGGGTCAGGTTAGAGTATAAACCAATGTAAGGTGTGTATGTGGGTGTTGAGGGACCTGCTCAACAGGCGTATTTAGGCATGTTGGCCTTGGTACAGCAAAAGCAGGAGCGTGGTATGCTGATCCAATACAATTGAAACAGTTGGTTTTTAACTCTCAGATGGGGTGTTCTCTGATAGAGGTAAATTGTTTATGGTGGGTGCTCACTGAGGTGTAGTGTTTGCATGGAGCCTTCACTGCTGCTTGCTGAAGAGAGGACTAGGAGGACTGTGGACAAGGAGAGGGACTTTTGGGGCATAACTCTGACTTCCACTTTTTCTCCTGCTTCCTCATCTCTGCAGTGAAAATTTGCAACTGTATTTGTTGTTCTGGATGTTTATTCTTAAATATGTTTCTTTGATGTTTACCTTTGATTTGACATGTGCAAAATGACTTTTTTCTAAGGTAACCGAGTAATAGCAAGGCATTCCTTAGTCAAGGTTCTGGTGACTGCGGACAGTTGAGCACCTGAGCTCTCCAGCAAGCATTCAAGAGAGTCCATAAGCAGCAGTAGGCCCCCATCTGAGCTGAATGGAGGGCTACTTATTGCACTGAATAACGAGGGTTTGGCATCCAAGATGTTGTGTGTGGGATGGTCCCCAGCAAGATCTTGAAACACTTTTTTAAACTCTGAAGTCCTTGGGTAATATGTCATAATGGTAATCAGAGCTTCCATGTCAGTATTGATAGTGGTAAGGGAGCAGGCCTGTGTTTGAAGTTGTGTAGACTAATCCATACGCATCAGAAAAAAGATAGAAACTGCTTTCACATGTCTGCTTGTGCAGCGTTCCCTGGGGTTATTTGAAGTGTAATAGTACTAAGACTGTTCCTGGAAAATGAGCTTTTCTAATTATATTCCAGCTGTTGTAAATGCAGAATTTGTTGACGTATATTGAATGCGGCTTCCTTCTTTTTCTTTCTAAGTATTTTGCCTCATTGGTACCAAAAGTACTTTGTGGCTTTTAATAAAATTACAAAAAAAAAAAAAAGGCAAGCACATGGCATGTGTCACTTGTCATATTCCTTCTGTGTGGTAGATTTTTCCTTTCATTTTGCTGAAAGAAAGATCTTGGAGAAAAATGGAAATAATAGGGCTTGTATGAATTATACTTTTTGCGTGCTTTGGTTAGTGTTTTTTTAAAAAAGCTGGTGGTTCTCTCTCTCAGTATTTGCAGTTTGAAAATGTAAGGTTGTTTATATGAGGTGGTTTTCTGTCCTTGGAATTTCACAGATGGGCCACAATCTACACTTGAACAAATGTGTCCAAGTGTAGCTCTGTCTTTTCTACTACATGCTTTATTAATTGTGGAAGCTGGCATACTGTAATACCTGTCCTTTGCATTGCTAAACAGATGGTGTGGAATCTGTGTCTTAACAATAGACCTTCCTTGGGCTAACTGAACTGTTACTGCCTTGGGGCAGGGAGGGGGAGAGAAGTATTCAAGGCAAACATTGTTTATCCTATTGTAGTTTATTAGATTAAAATGCTTTCCCTCTAAGTGCTGCTAGTTAATGTGAAACTTGTATTCATATGCTTAGATTACCTGTTCCTTGGGTTTTTTTATTATTTTTTTTTTTAAGTCTTGGACCTCATACATGCTTAAACTCATAGAACAGGACTTTTTTGCATGATATGTGTGCTTATCTATGAAAGATATTTATAGAAAATAAATTATATTAATTCTGGTAAATAATGTTGATGTTTTGTTTCAAAGTAAATGTCCACACAGGGATACCTGCAATGAAATTATCAAGAGAGAAAGTGTGCATGTTTAGCTAAGGCTGTGTAATAATTAGGGCATAGTTCAGAAGCTTCTGTTTTCCTTGTGACCTTGTGTATTTTTGCTAACAGCTTAATCACTAATGGTTTGATCTATAGAAGAATGCTGCATGACCTGTGCAATATTTTGTCTTTTTTTTTTTCCAGGTGCTTGGGTAAGCCGTGGGCTAGGAATGGTAAAGGAAGCAGATGGTCAATTAGTATGGACATACACTGCTCAACACTTAGGCTACTGGATAGCAGCTCCACTGCCTGGAGCAAGAGGTATTGCAACTGGCAAAGAGATCACTGGCTAACCCAAGTAACAGTATACTGTAAGGCTGTCAGTTTGATTGCTTTATTTAACAACAGAAAGGGAAAAACAACATGCAGTTTGAACAGTTGGATAACTTCTGTTTGTATCCTGATAGTGTGCCTTAGTGCATGTAACTGTTTCCTAGAACTTCAGGTACTAAAGGGGGAAAAGTCCAGACTGTATTTGAATTCACATGTTTATACTATGGCCATTTTTTGGAAGAAGCCTGCAAGGGAACTGTTCCTATGGAGAGCTAGAAATCAGCTGGACTGTATCCCTTACTGTAGAGGATCATGTATGACAGGAGGAAATACAATGAAAAAATTAATCTTGCGTAGAACAGCCCCAGTGAATTCTGTTTTAGGTAAACTTGTTGTATGTTTTGCAAATTCATATGAGGGGTTTCTTATCAGAGAACTAGGATGTCAAATTAAAAACATAGCACTTTCTGACAGAAGCACTATGCAGAAAATGTGGACCATATTTCTAAATGGACATCTAATACAAATGTGATTTGACTGGAATTGAATAGATGTCATGGTAAGGCTTTAATACTTGAGGTGACCCTTTGAAGATGTATTACATTGTAACCACTGTATGTTTTCAGTTTGAAATAGCAAGGTGAAAAAGGACAAACATAGTGCCATAGCAACACAAAATCACTGGAAAAGTATAGTTTAATTTATTAGCTACAGCTCTGCATATGAAGCGGAATTCTTTTTGAGAACTAACTCTTGTCTGGTTTTGCTTTCTGGTTTGGCAATCTAGAATCCATTATTAGTGCGGTTTCCAAGGATATCACAGCCTATCACACAGTGTTTCTTACGGCCATCCTGGGAGGTACTGTTGTCATTATCATTGGATTTTTTGCTGTTCTTCTTTGTTACTGCAGGTAAGCGAAAAGAGAGGTTCTAATAAGCTCAGCATGAATGGAATTTAAGGTTGATAAAATAGTCTTTTGAAGTTGAGGTTTGTTTCCTTAGCTAAACTATAATGTGTAGCCTAATATTTCTTTAAAAATTACAGTTATTACAGAACTTTGTTTTACGTTTGTGACACACATTACAGTTCTTAACCAAATGTGATCTTCAGCTCTGGAAGTCAACAGAGTATTTCCTGGTATGCTCTACAGTCACCTTGCATCTCTTTTGCTTAGGGATAAATGTGGTCGGACACAAAAGAAGGAAAAAAATACAACTAAGCTGGAGGTCATCAAAAAAGACCAGACTACATCAACTACGCACATAAATCACATCAGTGCTGTCAAAGGGTCTTTGAAGTTGGAGGATAAGTCACAGTTATACACACCGAAGATTTCATACAGCCCTCAAAGAAGGATGTCCATAGACACAGAAGATGGAAAATCACGAGACAATTTTAAAATCTACACAGAGGATGCTTCTTACCAGTCATCCTGTCAGACTCGTCAGTCAAGAAATTCAGCCCATTCATTGGAGCCTAATGCTGGAGTTAGGCATTTACAGCAGCTGAAGCATAGTAGCAGTACTATTTCCCAGGCTCCCAGGGACATTCAAGACCAAAATAGATACCTTTCACTGAAAGAGGAGACGTATGGGCTCTCCCATATCCCAGAACACCTGATGCATATTTACAATCAACCTATTGCTATTCTTCAAACCTCTGACCTTTTCCACTCACCAGAACAATTGCATCCTGCTAAATCAGCAACTTTGCCAAGAAAAGGGCAGTTAGTTTATAGCCCCATGATGGAACCCATGAATCGTGACAGTTACATGCAAACTTTACCGAAAATGCCAGTGCACTCTCTTCCACAGCCTTCTGTCTGCAGAGATGAAAACAGTGTGTTAGATAGTGAAGAGGGCTTACCATCTCAGACGTCAAACTGGGGGCGGTACACTAATAGCTTACTGGAATCTGTCTCTGTTCCTGGGACACTGAATGAAGCAGTTGTAATGACTCCATTTTCATCTGAACTTCAAGGCATTTCAGAACAAACATTATTGGAACTCTCTAAAGGAAAACCATGTCCACACCCTCGAGCATGGTTTGTGTCCCTGGATGGAAAGCCAATTGCTCAAGTGAGGCATTCTTTCATAGATCTGAAAAAGGGCAGAAAAACAGAGAGTAATGATACCAGTCTGGACTCTGGTGTGGACATGAATGAGCATCATCCTGGTAGGAAACTGGAGAGAGAGAAAACTTTCATTAAAAATATGCCCCATTCTAAGATCCTTTACTTGGAAGACCTGGATCTGAGCAGCAGTGAAAGTGGGACCACTGTTTGCACTCCAGAGGACCAGGCTGTGAGATACCTGATGGATGGAGGGAATGGGCCAGTCATAGCACAGCATGATGAAGAAGGTCTGAAAAGAAAAACTGTATCAGGAAGTCATGAATCTGGTATCCCTTCTGCTAAAAAAAGGGAGAGACCATCTATCATGAGAAGAGATAGCAAAACCAATATATGGAAGAAAAGAGAGGAGAGGCCACTTCTTCCTATAAATTAAAACACAATGTGCTTTGTGTTGTTGCTCTCCCTGCTGGTTATTGACCTCTTGGCTGCTTCTGTATTTCTGCAGTGTTGGGTTTACAAGGGAAATGTTGTTTTCTGGTATCAAGAAAAGTTACTCTTTTTTTTAATACCGATTGAGTTATTAAACTTCAACTGGGCAATTGATATTCAATGTGAATTGAAAACAGGGAAATGCTACTATTAAAATTTTTCCAGTTCCTAATTTTGCTGGCGGTACAGGGGAAAGCCCACATTTTAATCAGCCTGTCATTCTTGGACGCACCTCTGGGAATGCACAGTGAGAAATGTAGGCACGTTTTAATTTTTTCGTACTTGTTGTTAATGCATTGGTAGACTAGTTAAAGCAATTCCTCAGCCTTGTTCCTAGTCAATGTGACCATCCCTGTAAAGTATTTTATATGTGAACTTTTCTAGCAATCTGTTACTACTTCTTTGTATAATGTAAAATGTTTTGTCGGTTAGTCCAAGGCCACCAGCAGATGAGCTGTTGGATTTATCAGCGGAGCTCTATAGCATTACTGCCTGCCTTGTGTGCCCATCCTTATGCAAAAATTTTCCATTCCATATGGCAGTGGCAGAACAGGGAAGTGTACAAGTTCTGTGGCCACTGCAGTCCATGGTCCCTGCTGTTTTAAGATGTTGCCCACCTGCTTTGTTTTAATTTACTTTGTTTACATCTGCTATGAAGCATCCACATCCAGCAGAAAAGGACTGGTTCTGGCAGCATTTGAAACTGCTTTTACTATTGATCCCAGTGTCTTGTTTTGGCTTCATAGTCAGTTAAAATCTTTTCTGCATGCTGTTGGGCCAGTTGTGCTCCAGGACATAGTCTTTAATCCTGCATATTTATAAGTCGGAGTTAGTCCCATAATGAAAAGGTAATGCAATTTTAGACAAATTATGTCTTTGAGACAGGTTCCTTTAGCAGGAAAATCCGGCACTGTTGTTTTTTGGTTTATGTTTAAAAAAAATGGAAGATCATCAAAGGTTTATGTGCCTACATTTTGCCAGCCTGAGCTGCTTTTGTCTAGGTTGTGCATTGCAGAGGGGTTAAACAGGCTTTAAAAGTTGGGGGGTTTTATGAGCATGAGAGAGCAGATGACAACATTTGATCTATAATGCAATATAAATACTACTTATGACTCAGAGTTAAATTTACCAAAAGTCATGAATGCATGAAATGTAACTAAGATATGTATAGAGAAAGGAAAAGGCCATCAGAATATTCTTTATTTTTAATAATCATTTTGTCAAAGTGATCGCTTCAACTTTGGCTAACAGAAAAGTAGATGCATTCTTTAATGTGCTTCATATAGTATATAGAATGTCTTTCAGTGGCTTTGAAGCTGTTTCCCTGATAAAATAAGTTCCAGCATTTTGGCTTTGGCAGTTTGATTATAAATCATCCTAAAAAAAGCTTTCTAACTGTTTCCCTTAGAGCTTGGTTAAGGTTCTATACCAAGATCCAAATATGTAATGCCTGTATTTGAATTGTGGGGTGAGGTGCACTTGGTTGTCTGCCCTGTAGCACACTCAAGCATTGGGAAATACTCTATGCAGCTGGGCTTCTGGGAATATTTACTCAGGAAACATTACTGTGAAATATATCTGTTGTGTTGGGATTGTCAGTTGTCTGGTCCTGTTGTAGAAGAAGTATGTAAGGTAACCAGAATGGTACTAGCAATACATCAATCCAACTTATGCTGTGGAGTTGCTACATGAGCAAAATATGATGATCCTTTTGAGTTCACAAATATGAAAGCGTACAATAAATTCGAGGTAGGTGTGCAAGTAAGTCCATGATTAAATTGGCTAAACGAATCTGCTTTAATTACACAATTTGTCTGTTTCAGAGGTGAAGATGGCTTGTAGTAGCATGCCTTTGGTACTTTTTTTAGGTAACTGATTGATTTTTCCTATACCAAATACATTTTCACATTACTTTTTTTTTTCTATATGCAGTTCCACTGGATTTTGTGCGTGACTATCTAGCCCCAAATACTGATATTTTCCTCCTTTGCTTCAGTAGGAATCAGTGTATATCTTTTCTGTAGATGCACATTTCTTCTGAAAGCTGCTTTGATTTTTGAGGCTTAATATTGCCCTGCTCTTAAGAGTTCCATCAGTTCTGATGGCTCCCTTTTCAACAAGAAAGAATTATATATTCTGTTGAACATAATAGCAAATCCCTGACTAACTAATGGTTTTGAGATGTTACCGTTAACTTGATATGTCTCTGTTTGAAATGTTGTTCACCTGCAGTAACAATATATTGCAGATTTCTTTCAATGCATTTTTTAAAGTGTATATGCCAAAACCACATAATTTTTCAAACTTACTTGTATGATTAAAAAATGCAGATTACTGCAAATGGCGTTACTCATTTGAGTTCAAGGGAATGAAGTTTTGCACTCCAGTGTTCTTGTTCTGCATGAGAGTAGGTATCTGGTCACCAAAGAAAAAGGATTAGAAATGTTGAAAATATCAGTTATAACTTGAAAACTTCAGAGTAATGGTGCCAAAAGATGTACCGATGTAGTGCAGATTCTTGTCTGCTCTGCTAGCTGATTGAGAGCAAAGTGAGTTTGGCTCTGTACCATCATTCGAAAGGAGCTTTTGGCTGTCTGGATTAGTCACAGTTGTTTTACTCTCCACATATGGTAGTGTAAAATGGCCCTTAAAAGGGCTGTGCATCAGTGAGGCATTTCAGCATTTAGCCAACAAAGCAAGTCAAAGTGGAACAGATCTTGCAAGAAGTGTCAACCGCACCACACAGCTTGGTGTCATCAGCAAACTTGCTGGAGGTGTGCTTGATCCCACTGTCCATGTTGCCAACAAAGATGTTGAACAGCGCTAGTCCCAACACCGACTCGTGAGGAAAACCCTTGTCACTGATCTCCACTTGGACAGTGAGCTGTTAACTGCAACCCTTTGAGTGCAACCATCCAGCCAGTTCCTTACCCACTGAGTGGTCCATCTGTTAAATCCATGCCTCTCCAGTTTGGAGACCAGGATGTCATGCGGGACAATGTCAGATGCCTTGTACAAGTCCAGGTATATGATGTCAGTTGCTCTTCCCTTATCCACCAATGCTGTCAGTCCGTTGTAGAACACCACCAAATTTGTCAGGTATGATTTGTCCTAACTGAAACCATGTTGGCTCTCACCATTTACCTCCTTATTTTCCATGTGCCTTTGCATAGTTTCCAGAAGCATTTGCTCTGTGATCTTGCTGTGCACCAAGGTGAGACTGTTGCCCTGTTTTCCTTTTTTCTCTTTTTAAAAATGGGGGTTATGTTTCCCCTTTCCAGTCAGTGGGAAGTTCATCAGACTGCCACGACTTCTCAAATATGATAGAAAATGGCTCGGCAGCTACATCCACCAGTTCCCTCAGGACCTGCAGACGTATCTCATCAGGTCTCTTGTACTTGTACACCTTCAGGTTTCTTAGATGATCTTGAACCTGATCTTCCCCTACAGAAGGTGGTTCTTCATCTCCCAGTTCCCACCTTTGCCTTGTGTGACTTGGGCAATGTGGCTGGAGCACTTGACTGTGAAGACCGAGACAGAGGAGTCACTGAGTACTTCAGCTTTCTCCATGTCCCAGGTAGCCAGGTATCCCATTTGCTTCCAGAGAGGAAATTTTCCCTTTCTTCCTTTTATCACCAGTGTACCTATAGAAGCTTTTCTTGTTGCTCTTGATGTCTCTGATTAGATTGAATTGTGTCTTATCATATATATATGTTTGGCTGTTGCTTCTACCCATGCCAGCCAAGCAACAGCTGTCTTTGCTTGCTTTGTAGATTAGAACCCATATGCCATCTTTTCTGTGTGTAACTTGCTAGCATTTATCACATGATGTCTTTATGTTGCTGGTTACACTTGAAAAGGCTTTTCTAAAGCTGAGTTTGATATTAAAAATAAATATATTAACTTGCTTTCTGTGTCAGAATATGAGAACGCTATTCTATAGAGAGAAAGCATTGCTGCAGTTGTATGCTACATGAAAACAGCTGATGGCTCGAAGCACAAAATGACAGGGAATTCTTCCTTGGCCCTATGGTGAGCATTAAACCTTCGATTTGAAAAACTCTATGTAACTCTAAAATCAATAGAATTATAGTTCATATTTATATTCAGTATTTACAGAATATATTATCAATCGTCATATTCCAGCTTTATGTTGGAATTTATGCACTGGAAATCTCTGTCAGTGACTAGAATTTGTTTTGGTTGTAGATCATTAAAAATAGTTTGACTACACCGAGTTCTAAAAATTGTAATTCCTGAGGTAATGGTACATGATGCGTGCCATATGTGGAAACGACAAAATGTTATCATGAAATTTGTCTTTCTGGTCAAACTAAAGCTTTTCTGTATTCCTGTGTGTTATTTCAACATATGAATTTATAGGAGTCACTGAATTTATTTTTTAAGATTTTTTTGCCTGTTGAATTAGCAGCACCAAGAGAGTGCTAAAATGCTAGTGTGAAAATCAGGCCTATGCAAAAAGCAGCGAGGGTTTGTGGCACACTGCGCTTGACAAGGCAAGGGAAACATTCGGAGGTTTTGACTTCTTTGAATCTGGAGGTTGATTACCTTGAAAATAAGAAATGGGTCATGCCTGAAGCACTTTTAAGTAAGCCCCTTCTAAGGAGAGGGGTGTGAGTGGAGAAAATGGGAGATAGATAGTTTCTTTCTGAATCTTGTTTTGAAACTGATGTGTATTTGTGCTTCAGTGGAATTGATTCTTTTTGCAGAACACAAATGTTTGCAAGAAGTACATCTCAGTTCTTCACAAGGCGCTTACTGAGCTGTCAGCTTTTGCAAAAAGTCCACATATGTGTACGTAAAATCTTAAGTGAAAGATATTAGATAGATACATACCACTCAAGACCAAATTTTGTCATATGTTTAGGGTGAAAGGCAGTTAAACTTCAGGAGAGTTTCCCTGCCATGGTTGCAATACATGATGTTGAGATTCTTCTTGCAGACGGGTATACCAGTTCCAGGTCTTTGCTTAGGTCAGTACTTTGATGTGTTATAAACTAAGGGAAGTGATCAGGCTAAACAGTATGCAGCTGTATGGACATAAATCTGGATATGTTACCTAGAATAAGCTAATCAACAGTCATTTTCAGATTGCCGCATATTATAGAAATTATAAAAAAAGGGGTGGTGGAATGCACTTTAAAATTCCTTTTAAAAGGAAAATCTTTATAGTACTGTCAGAAAATAAAAGAATTCTGTTACTTACAAACCTGAAAGCAAAGCTGATTCAATGATTAGGGACATTATTTGCCAGTGTAGAGCTAGACATGATGCACAAAAAATAATCCAGGATGTAGGAATGTTTAGTTGTCTGCTTTGTTTTTTATGAAATAATCTGTATCAAAGAGGATGAGATGAACGGGCACCAGTCTAAACTCTTCTTGTTAGTTAAAAAGTGAAACAGGTCAACAATATTACTGGTCTAACACTGTGTAAATTAAAAGGTAGTACGCTACATTCATTGTCTAACACTGCATATTAGGAAAGTCTGAAGACAAATGAGCCTGCTGAAGTGCCTTTCTCTTTCATCAGACTTATTTTATCAGTGGGACACCTGAGGATCTGAAAAGCACATTATGGGGTTTCTTTCTGTTAGCCAAAAAAACCCACCTCAGTTCATACTTACAATTATGTAGCTTTTATAATATTTTAAAAGGCAGATCTAGTGTTTTTTATGTTGGAATACTGACTCCTGCATGTTGGTGAAGATGGTAATTGTTGTAAACCCTGGGTTTTTTTGTATTTTATGTTTGAAAAGAAATTTTAAAAAATTATATCTTTAGCAATATCAACAGTAGTATCTCTTAAAAATGACATGGGATCTGATTCAACTTCGTAAGTCAAGAGTAAGCATCTTGAAGTCACTGGATTTACAGGTATGAAACTGGAATTTTAACTTCAAAAATATATGTTTATATATAAAAACTATTATAATGATAAAAATCTTTTTTTTCAGCTGCTAACCTTCCTTGCCATTAGAAGCAGAAAGTGGATGGAGATAGGTACTTAATTCTTATTTTCTAGAACCAATTTTTATCTCAATTTGGAGCCTAGCCTTCATTGTTTATATAACAATTTATATTGTTTTTAATTCAGTGGAATTATGCAAAACATAGTACTATGCCTACAGAGTTAAAAATTAGCATTCTTTTATAGTAGTTTGTACTAACTTCTGGCGCACTTTAACAGTAGTCAGCTACATGTGTATTGAAGAATTTATATGAAAGCTGCTTTAAATTACTTTAATCTGAGCCCCCTTTTCTTTTAAAAGCAGTGTTCAGGGTGTTCTGATTACAAGAAAAAAAAATGGCTTCAGATTTATTTCTTAGGACCGGCAAGGGAAAACACTGTTATTATTTTTAGTATTGGCACTGTGAGCTTGAAAACTATGATATTTGGTTTTTTCAGTCAGTCTAAGACATATTGAACATTCCTATGTTCCCCGTCCCCAAAATGTACTGGTATTTTATTCCCCAGTTAACTGATTCAGTTCATTTGAAGCACTTGTTCCACTTCAGTTCATGCTACAACAGTAACATTTTTACAACATCTTATTGCGTAGAAAGGCACTTTTTAGTGTTCACTACAGCACGGAGTTCATAAAAAGCCTGTCTCTGAGATGCTGAAAGGTGGGTGAAGTGATGGCACTGAATGTGCTCACCACCTTGCACATTGGAGCCTTATATTCAAACTATATATAACAAACACTTCGTTACCTTGGCAGTCATTTTCAAAACCACTCTGATAAGGATATTGCTGTAAAACATTCTTGATATTTAGCGTCCTGGTTTTAAGCATTTCTACCTTTTTATATTTTGTCAGAGGTGTCTTTTCATCTCTGTATTTACTACAGTATCAGTGTCTGTTGCTGAAAATGTAACTAAGATTTGTAAAATGTTATAGCTTATGCAATATAATAAAAGTTTTAAAAAGTTATCAGTGCTTTATCTTTTATAAGAATGTCTTTGAAGTCATGTGTTGTTTAGGAATACATCTCTCTCACCTAACACTTCTTTTCTAAATATTACTAAAAATGTGTATTTGTGTCATCACCATCATTCCAATGACAAAAGAATGTTGTTATTCTTAAGTTTACCAATTCTAATTCAGTCACAGTTTCTGTTCCATTTATACTGAAGAAAGGCTTCTAGATCCACATTAAATCTGATTCCTGTTTCTTGGTTAGTGCAGCTAAGATTATTCTTGTGTAAACTGATTTTGTTGCAATTGGAAAGGGGTACCCAGAGAAGAATATTTTATCAGGTTTTTGTCTAATCTCTCTTTTCTCCATTCTCCCATTTAGAGACTTTTTGTGGCTCCAAGAATAAATAAAATATTTCTGTATGTCTGCACAGTGCATAAGACAGAGGCATCAATTCCAGCTACAAATAAGCTCAAAGTGCTTAAATCCAGGTAGAAGAACAACATAATGCTGTTGACACAGAAAAGCTTATGCTAAACTTCAGAGTGTAACATCCTATTCTTAACTGTATCTAACACTAGTATTTATCAAGCCTTTCTAAGCTTCGCAAAAGCCACATTTCAGTATTTTCACCATAGTTCAGGAACCCTGCAAGACTGCAGGCAAGCACATTGCGAAGGTCTTCCTACATTGCACCTGCACGTGTTGGATGATCACTTTTTTAATGCTCTGAGAAGCTGCATTCTGCTAGTAAACTACTGGTTCTCTTCTTACTTTCACAGAATAACTTTTTAATTTTCAACCTTCCTGATAAGTAAACTTTTTTTTTAACCATTTCAAATCCATTAGGTATTTTAAAATAGATGGAGTGAACTTTATAAGAAGTTAAATAAATCTCAGGAATTTTATTTCCAATGTAACGAAATAGAATGTTATTTTCTGTCATGTTTCACTTGCATGTGAAAATGAGATATCTGGGTCATAAGCTGATCTGTAAGTACAAATACATCAAAATTGACTGAAGTTCAGCTTATTCTATGTCATCATAGAAAACATAAAATCCAAACTATACAGATTACTCAAATAAGAATTAAAGTATGTGTCAGTAGATTATGCAGTTTTGTTTGTTGTATCACATGCTATCACATTTTTATTTCTATTAAAACATAAAGGAAGATAATTGGAAAAAGTCACAAATCTGGCTAAGCTTCAACAAAACATTCCTATTTTTCTTAGATTCTCAGAATAAAACTTCAAAAATGGCAGGTTGTTACTGCACATCTCTGTTCTGGTTTATCAGCAGCTGGCAACTGAGTTGAAATAAAAGTGTTTCTCATTCAGTAGAGCTTTGCATTTACATTTATTGCAGGTATGGAGGTTTAACTCTTCATTACAGTTGGGAATCTAGAACTTGACGAAAACTAATATTTAATTTTATTTATTATATTAGCATTTAGGAGATAGACTTAAGAATGCTTTGTCTTGGCCATCTGTACATGATTGAAAATGGGCTAAGTGGGTGGTTGCTGTATACTGCTTGGAGGCTTAGCTCCTCTTTTGAGCATTAACTATCAGGAAATCGTAGCATATCTTACAAAACACACCTGATACTAGGAAAAAGGTTTTTCTTCATCTTGCTTTTACTATTGCATGTTTGAAAGTCCAGAGAGGGCCACGAGGATGGTAATGGGGCTGGAGAACCTCCAGTATGAAGACAGGCTGAGGAAGTTGGGGCTGTTCAGCCTGGAGAAGAGAAGCTGCATGGAGACCTCATAGCAGCCTTCCAATATCTGAAGGGGGCCTATAAGGATGCTGAAGAGGGACTCTTCATCAGGGACTGTAGTGGTAGGACAAGGGGTAACAGGTTCAAACTTAAATATGGGAAGTTCAGGTTAGGTATAAGGAGAATGTTCTTAACTGTGAGGGTGGTGAGGCACTGGAACAGGTTGCCCAAAGAAGTGGTGAATGCACCATCCCTGGCAGTGTTCAAGGCCAGGTCGCACAGAGCCTTGGGTGACATGAATCTAGTGTGAGGTGTCCCTGGAACTAGATGATCTTAAGGTCGTTTCTAACCCTAACCATTCTATGATTCTATGAAAATAGCATATTTGATACCATTTAATTCAGCAATAATGTTAAAATGAATTTGGCTTAATTTATTATGCCTCTGAATAAGAACTGGTCTTCCAAGAATATAAAAGCTTTTGGCATTTTATATTTGAGTAGTTTTTTTGAGCGAAGGTTAAAGACTTGCAAAGAAGAGTGACAATTTTACAAGTATATGGCTGTTTTCTGAAATACATCTATACTAGCCAAACCAGTTCCTCTGAGCATTTGAGAAGATTTAATATGAACATTTCTCACAGCATTGAGCAGCACCGAGTTAATTTTTATAGTACTTGCAGTTCATGACATCTGACTATTCACTTCTAATTTGTTTCTTAGTGTCTAATAAATCCTCTGTGTGGCATATAAAAGTAAGAATATAGCTGTGTTATCTAAATCAGGACAATCATGAATTGTTTTGCAGTGGAATTCCTTCCAATAATAAATCTGTTTTTCTTGTTTTAAAGTTCAGATTATTATGTTTAGGTGGTAGTCTTGTTAGGAACCTCTGTTGATGGCTGGCATTTCCCACATCTTTATTGTCTTTTTTGAGGAATGGATTGCTGTGCACAAATCAATCTCAAAATTCAACTTCCTGGGATGTCTTAGAATTGTGGAATTATTACAGCCACTTGCTATTCTTTCAGTCAAACTGATGCTGGCTTCTCAAAGCATTATGAACATAATCTTAAAAAACAGTACTGGACTTCCCAGAAAATGTTATTTTCAAAAGAGCTTAGGGAGTAATCCTTGCTATGCTTGGAAAAAATCACAAGCTTTCTACTGCTGTTCTGATCAGATTCTCCTAAATGGAGCTTCCTAAAAAATCTTAAATCCGTTTGGGACTTTGGCACATCTTTGTTAGAAAGTTTTCTGAAGCTACTTTGAAACTTTTTGATGCATGTTCAGATGATATTTGCATGAGAAATAATCCATTTCCAGGTACACAAATTTCTGGTTCCACTCGCTTTGCAGGTTTGCTAAGATTCACGTGAGAACCTGTTGGGTAGTTTTCATGTTTGGCTGGTGTATCCTTCCAAGTCAGAGGATTACATGCAACACATTCAAAATTGCTGCAGTAGGCAACTGTAAATACATTCCCTATGAAACTTAAAGGATAGGAAGGTGAGCCGTTGCATAATATTTCTTAGCTAAATACGGACTAATCAATTGTTCTTGCATGTAAGAGTCTGAAATTCAAAGAAGCTTCTGATGTTACAAGTGCAAACCCAGAGAAGCTTCACTGATTGCAAAGGGGCTATGCTGCTTATGTATTGAATTAAGAGATTCTAAGTTTTAGGCACTGGCAAGCTAAAGAAAGTTACTTAAATTTTTACCAGCTGCTATAAACAAAACATGTGAATCCCATTTTTAAAGGTGCTGCAAATACCAAGTTTCTTAATTTTAACAAATGATAAAAGTACACATATATTTGCTACTCTAAGGAATGAGTGGCAACCCTGCCAGCCTTTCAGCTTAATTCCTCTTTTGATTCTGTTTTGTGTTAATTCTGGACTTAAAAGGGCAGTTACTACTGAGATTGTAATCAAGATCCTACAAGTGACTAAGGAGTTTGAATTTATATTACTACTGTCATGTCATTGGTGAAGAAATACTGCTGGTCAGGTAAGCTAGCTTGAGTTAAGTAAATCTGAAAAAGGCTATCTTCTGTGCACATGGTTCGGGGTGCTGGTAAAAACTAGCAAAGATGAACTTTGCAGGTTGGGTGAATAATATGTATTTCTAAATCATGAAACTTGCTGCAGGCTTGCAAAAGGCTCCCCAGCTTTCAGGCAAACTGGGCTCTTTTTTGCAAAAAGTGTACTGAGACAGATCAAAGCTTCACTGCTAAGTGTGTTTGAAGTTATAAACTGCTTGGAGGATGTAAATTGCCTCATACTGGGAAGGTGCTAACGGACACTGATAAAGAAGCACAGAATGCAAATGCAGTTAACCATCTTAAGTGAAATCTCTTATTTAGACTTCTGCAAAGCCTGGAACAAAGACTATGTCTACTTGAAGTCTTCAGCTAGGACTTGGGAACATTCTCATTGTTTGTAAGACCACTCTCTTAAACTTGAAATGGTATTTCTGGAAAGATAGTGTGGCAGCAAAATTAACTTCTAAGACATGAGTATATCCATTTATAGTTACTATAGTAATCTGAATTCACTGAGTTATTTTTTTGTCCTGCTTTGATTCAACATAGTAGTACAAAAAAAGGTATACTGATACAGCTATCTGTACAACTGCACATACTTATTTTTCGCAGCTCCTTTGTTTTGTGGTTTCTGTGCTCTAGGTCTAGGCCTGACTCTTAGCAGATTTCATGTGGTGCTTACTTAGAAAAAAACGTGCTGATAGATTTCCCCCAGCCTGTGATAGTCTTAGGATACACATCTTACAGATGGTGATTGCTATCCTGGATAATACAACTGAGTAATTAGTAAGGTACAGTTAGATTTAATTGGGGAAGGTTTTGGTACTCATGCGTTACGCATATGCTGTGGAAAAGCAGAATTCAAAGAATCTCTCAAAGAATCTCC
The DNA here is from genome assembly GCF_004027225.2 of Strigops habroptila. Classification (NCBI taxonomy): domain Eukaryota; kingdom Metazoa; phylum Chordata; class Aves; order Psittaciformes; family Psittacidae; genus Strigops; species Strigops habroptila. The sequence continues at coordinate 7,140,432 of NC_044281.2, forward strand.
CAAATCTTATTTTATGTTGGTTACCATGCATCACACTGTCAGCTGCAAGGGCATATCTACACAAAGAAATGAGAAAGGTAAGTTAAGTAAGCCAGGATGTATTTGCATCTGCTGTCCCTATAAGTGTACCACAGTGCAACATATACAGGGAGCGTATGATCAAGCTTTCTTAACTTAGAGTGTTATTTTTGCTAATTTCAGTATCTTTTTGTAGCTACCTATAGCTAAGCAAGTCTAATTCAGTGCAAGGTCTGAATGATTTGTATAAGGGGTATTGAGATCAATTAATATTATATAGGTCAGGGTGGGATACAAAAAAGAAATCCTGTTTAATACCTTTCTAAAAATAAAACTGTGGAGAATGGCAAAGGCAGTGAAGCATCCATGACATGAGTGATACTCAACACACTCAGTGCACCCAAAAGGAAAAACAACCATAAGGAGGCAGGTTAACAAGCAGTTAACACTTTATCATAAAGAAGTAGCTAGATGTAGTATTTGGGAAAGGACGGTCCGAAATAGATACTACAGAATTGTTTGGAGATGTACTGCACTAAAATCCAAGTTTAAAAATAAAAGCCTTTGCTTTTTTACCATGGATGCTTGTTTGTTTACAAAGCACATAAAGCACATACTATCTATTCTGCAGGTGAAATCAGTTGCTTACAATAAAGGCAGAGAAATAAGCAACAAGCTGCAAGACATAGCACTGCCAAAATCTTGGTTTAAAAATACTGGTAGCACCTTCCTACAATTGGAAATACTCTGCAGTTATTACTAGGGGTTCCAAGGTGCCTATACAGTCTTGTTTTCTCTGTTGCAGTTACAAGTTGTTCATAGAGTTTCTAAATTCTTCCAGAATGAGCCTTAGATGTGCAAATTTTTCTCTGCAAAGTGGACATTTCACTACAAAGTCATTCTCCAGTTCATCTTGGTGGTGAGCCCAAGTTTTCATACATGTTATGTGCATATTATCACAGCTGTAGCTACAGGAAATGAATACCAATTTATGTAGTTTCTCCAGAAGCATATAAGAAAAGTAACATAGCAAAAAAATCATACAGAGGTCTAGTGATGTCTGTTCAAAAAAACCCCAAAACAACCCAGACTAAAAGTGCTTTTTCAAATGCCAAAGAACTAAGCCTTGCACCATCTTTTGAAACGTGGAATAATAAACATTATTTCCTTAGTAGAATTCATGATGCTTGTGAATTGAATGTATTTTGCTTCTCATTCACGATTCAGGAGGCTAATCTCATCACCAAATGCTGTCACTTCAGTAAGACACTGAAGGGTCTTCCTTGAGGTTTCCTTATCTTCACAAGGAGAAAATGATAGAAAGTAGGAAATGTCTCTGCTAACAGCCAGTTTTGGCAAATTAATCTCTTCTCTGAAATTCAGCTTGGGTACAGTTCTGATACCCGTCACTATATTCCATAGCCAGAAACTAGTTGAGTTAAGATGATGGTTTCTACTGAAGTTATTTTGCCTATATAAAACTTCAGAAAGTAAAAAGTTCCAAAATCCAGTTCAGATAGAAAAATACAAGGTAGGTTCTGACTATGTACAAGATGTTTGGGTTTGTTCGTAAATATTTTTTAAAACTAACTTCTTGAATGGTGGGCTTTCTTTAAGGGTGGTTTGTACTTAGCTGCTTTGCTACTATTTGGGAAAAGATCTTTAGATTATTTTGTGGGATGTTTACGCTATTTGTGTTACTGGAGTTCCTAAAGTTCTAGGAAAGGAAATCTAACAAATCAGTTAATCTGGCTCATAATAGCCTAAAATCCAGAGTGTCAGAAAGCTAACCTGGCTACACAGGTTACAGCCTCTGGGTTTGAGAGCTTTGTGGTTTTGGTGATAGAAAGCCACAAATGTCAGAATTGTTGAAGGATTACATTTTGCACAGCTAACTTTCTTCACATACCCATAAGTTAGAGGGGGAATCTCCATGACATTGGCAGCATTCGTGATAGATTACAACTTCCATGATGCAAAAGGAAAAATGACACCGTAAGCTAAAAAAGTCATCGCAGCTGAATTAGTTTATGCTGAAGGACTTGCTACCCAAAAGTGATAAAAGATGAATTGTAGGTCCATAGCTAATTTCTTACTAAATGAAGCAGCAAATTTGTTACCCACTAAGGATATCTGGAGAGCACTATATGAACTTCAGTACAAGGTGTTTTTATAAAGAGCTTTTACTGTAGAAATCTGAAATTGTTACTTTTTCTGCATTTTAATTTTTCTTTAAACTGCAGTTGTAATCGGTGATGAAACAGAAAGTGTTCTGTATCAGAAAAAAATCAAAACAAATTGGTAGATGCCTGAGAACACTAATTTTCTTGTAAGTGGAAGAGGGAGAGGAATAAGAAGGTGGCGATTTGTAAAATTTTACCAAAACTCCAGAGGACATTGCTTCATGCATTTGAAGTTCATAAACTCTACATGCAAGCCATGAAAGACAGGCTAATAGTTAACATTCATGATCTCTTGGAAACTGATACTTTTTCAGCAGTATCCTACAATTTATAATCAAAATATCTGCTATGTAAAAACATCAGTGTAAAGTTACCTAGTTGTTAGTTTAACTTTACAATTTAAGTGGAGCAGCCTTGTAAGACCCTTACACAGTCTTACAGAGAAAGTGGTAATTGTATGATGAGATGAGAACCTGAGTGGTCTTACTGTAGTAAATTCAGTTTAATTTAAATCTATTTTTAAAAAAGAAATTTAAATTGAGGGCATAGGGTTGGTTCTGTGCTCTAGACTGCCAAAACCCCCCTAGCCTAGCAAAATTAGTAATTTTCTGTTAATTTGATGGGGTTTGATTCAGCCTATGGCATCCCAAGGGAAGTAATACAAGTAATACATCCCTAACAGTGATGTGAGACTGGGATAACTTCTGTGGCAGCAGGGAACTGTTTCATGGACTTCTGTATGACACTCCATGTCATGTCCAGAACAGCCGTTTGTGACTTCATTTGCAGTGCATCAGGGCGTTTGTGGAAGCTGCACAGGTTTGTTTTGGAGTCTGAAATGGATCTTATGTGACTGTTGTTGACAACACGTTTATCTTTGCTCTGACATAAACACACCTGCTCTGATATATAACTACATTTGCTTCCACCCGGCTGCTACACCCAGCCAACAGCTCTAGTACGCTATGGAGAAGAAACTGGGCTTGTGTATGTTGCCTAGCCGTCTGCCTCCGTTTTCCTTTGCAGAAATCACCGCTGCGCCTCATACTAAAGCGGGACCGGGCAGGTATGGAAGCGCGGCCGCCCGCAGAGGTGCCCGCAGCCCTGCCTGCCACCGACACCGCGAAGCGGCACTGCTGGGCTGTGTAAGGGCGGCCTGGCCGCGCCAGCTCAGCCCGCTGGGGAGAGGCCCCGCCGCCAAGTCGCCCCGCGGCGTCGTCCTGCACCGTCAGCGACGGCCCGTCCCGCCTCCCCTCCCACCGTGGGAGGGTCCCCAGCTCCCGCACGGCGCTGCTCAGCGCCCGGTCCTGCCGCCGCCGCCGCCTCAGCTCGGCGCTGCCGCCTTCCGGCCGCATGACTGCGGGCAGCGCGCGAGTGGCCGGTCCCTATGGCAACGGCGCGGCCGCCATTATCAGAGGCCCTGCCGCCCCGCAGGCCGTGCTCCCCGTGCCCTCGCTCCCTCAGGCGCACTCTGCCGCGGTCGCCGGGCCCAGCCCGGGCTCCTGAGGGCTGCCCGCAGTGTGTCCCAGCGTTGGCCTCATAAAGCCACGTGTTTTATGAAAGCAAAACAGTTGTGAAGACGTTTACCAGAGAGGGGGGATGCTGTGCTTGGGGAACTGTTGCACTCTCCGTAACATGCACAAGTGCCATCATCTTCATTTCATGTTAAGTATTTGTATCAGTTTTTCAAAGAATTGATAGTTATGAGTCTTTTCATAACATAAAAGCCATTTGTGTAGTTTTTATTGAGGCATAAACATATAATGTGGTAGTGGAGGTCCGACTCCAATGTATGTTTTTTTAAAGACAAGTCTTAGCGGCTTGTGCTGGGTTTCTCTGAAGTGCCATTTTATTTCAGAGGTGGCTAAGCCGTGCTGGGGAGCGGCAGAGATGGGGCAGAGCTCCCGGAAAGTCGGCAAGAGTCAGCGGAGGAGCCTTCAGGCGTGCCAGGGAGCTGAGGTGAGGTTATGGGAGGGAAGGCAGTGGGAATCAGGGGCCTGGCACTGTGCCTGGTTGACATGATGCCCCGCCATGCCACGTGGTGAAGGAAGAGCCTTGGTGAAGAAGCAGCTGATCTAGCCGCAGGACCCTGATCCATATCAGTCCAGAGGTGAGAACAGATAGATAGAACATATAGTCCAGGGTTAGACAGAAGGGTTCTTTTGAATGCTAGGAATGTTTACTTTATCCTTTTCCATGCCTTGTCTGTTTAGACTGATCCTCCCTCTTAAGGATGGGGAGTTCAGGGCTCTCAGTATATGTTGATAGTGACACAGTGGAGCCCTGATCAGCTACTTTCTGGTTTACTAATTATCGTTAAGCAATGATCGTAAGTTTGGGATTTGAATTTGTTCAACAGAACAAAACTTGGATGAGATGATCCTTGAGGTCCTCTCTAACCTGGTATTCTAGAACACTGGCTTCTGTAAGCTTCCAGAACTGAATAGTTCTTTCTGAGTAAAGCTGCACTGGTACCAATCTCTGGCAAACATCTGCTAGCTGTGATTTCAGAAGCTATGAATATAAGAAAAAACAGCAAAGACCCCAAATCAGAAAATCCCACTACCTCTACCACAAGTATGAAGCTTATGTTCTGACAGATACCTGGAATGGAGCACAGCATTGATAAACTGGGGCAGATCTGCAGTTGAACACTGCGTGTTCAGTCTTGTCAATAATCTTGTCTGGATGTTATTTGAAAATAAGATACTTTTAAATAATACGGGGATAATATTTATTCTTGCTAACATTCTTATATTGACACCATCAGTGTGATCTTCAGCAGGATTTCCTGACTCCTAAATTATTTAACCACTGTTCGTATACTGTTGTTTAAGAGGACTAAAGTTCTGAGTATGAAACACAAAACTGTGTTATCTACTACCAGGTATTAATGCTGGTATAGGGCAACAAAACCCCCAGCAGATTAAAATTGTTTCAATGAAAAGATTTTAAAGCGCTACAGTTGATGATGCCTCACCCAACAATTGCAGATATGGGGTTTTTTCTTTCAGCTACCTAATGTGAGGATGATAGATTTTTTTAGTTTTTTTATTTTTTCCCTTGGCTCCATCTCCAGTTGAAGTGACTAGATAACATTCTAGTTATGTCAAGGGAGATAATGAAAAAAACTTTTGAACTGGTGTTGTCATATCCACAAAGAGCACATCAAAAAGAAGACTTTGGTTTCCTGAATCTCTGCTCATAGTCTTTTCAACTGTGTGTTTGTTGTCATTATTTTTTCTAAAAATCATATGAAAAAAGTCCTTTTTTAATATGAAAAAAGACTTTTTTTTTTAATATATGTATTTATTTAATTGTTTTGCTGCTGTTTAACTGGTTTTGTAACTACTAGTAACTAGTGCAAGGTAAATGTAAATTTTACCAATTTAAAACAGCATAATTCTTCTTAAAAGCTTAATATACTAATGGTGCCTACAATATCTGGCAGGGCACTTAGGACATTATCCTAACATAACCTGCAGATATGTTTTTCATGAAGTATGGGGTTTTTGTGGGGGTCAGTCCATGATCTTCCTTTACCACCGTTTGTCTAGACAGCCTTGCAGGTAAACAAAACCCCCAAATGAACTGTTTAGTGGGAAAAGTTCTGTATAATGTTTTATACAATACATGACCTTTAAACGTCTACTTCAGAAGTGGAACAGAAAAATCCCGAAGAAAAATTTATTTTGGCACCAGAAAGTGAAGTAGTCTTGATACTTACTGAGTCACTTCCAAGTGATATGAACTTAAGTTTATGGTGTGGTATATAATTCTTCCTCTCCACTTTTACTGCAGTTCAGTATGTACAAATGACATTGTCTAGCAAGGACTCTGATTTGCAAAAGTATGTTTTTAATGACATTACAAAAAGATTAGTACTGACAGGTTTTTATATATATTTCCTATGTGGGGCCAACTCTTCCAGCCCATTTCCTTCAGTGATATCTGGAGAGGATCTGATAAGCTTTATACTGCTTTTCACAGGTCAGAGGGCATTGTCTTCCCCTTCACTCCAGCTGCCAACAACAAAGTCAGACATATGTTAGCACCATCACACAGGAAGCTGTGAGCCTGCTTGTGTTCAACAAAGTACAAATACAGGAAGAGCGTCAGGTTAGTTAAAAGCTGATGGAGCTCTGCTAAGGTAGCATATAGCTAATAGTACTATAACCCAACAATACTATTGTGTATGCTATGTATGTTTCAGTATCAGGGAAGGCTGGTTATCTATTGTTGATTGGTTTAATACTACTACAGCATAAGTACAGGTATCCATTTAAAATCTGTTATAGGTGGTATCATATCCTGAGGTGGGGATGCATAATGTTGAAAGAATAATTACTTATGCAGCAAAGAGCAAAGCTGCAGTGGAATTATATGATAATGAATTGAACATGATATGTATCTGAACAGATACAATTTCACACTGCCAATTAACAAACAGGATGTGAGTTGCCTTAAATTTGCTCTAGATTCCCTGATCTCAACATATAATATGTTATATATCAAATTATAATGATGTACAATATATTAGCAAGCTCATATAATAAAATGCTGTAGGGCATGACATCTCAGAGTTTTTAAATGTGGGTTTTCTCTGTAGTTTTGGAATGTGAAAACAGCTTAATGGAAGCTTCATGTTTTCAGCACTGATAGTTAGTATTTTGGAACCATGTTCATTAGTGCTAAATTTGGATCTATTAGCAGCTTGTCTTCTATTTCCGGTACATTGTTTACTGCTTCAGGAAAGCCTTCCCAATACATCATACTAGTTCCCATCCTCTGGCTTTTGCTCAGCACAGAACAAACCAGGTCAGGCACACTGAGTTCCAACTCCTGTCTCTAAGGACCAGTTGAAGCTCTGCTACGATGTAGTGTTACCACCTGGAAGTTCTAGGCCACACCATTAATAATACATAGAGATATCTGCAGGAGTAGAGCACTGTAGTAGTAGACTTGAGCTCACTACTTGTTCATGACTTCAGGAAAGGGAGGAGTGGGGGTCTTTGTTCTAGTGACAGTGCCAGTGAGCGCAGCACAGCATCAATGAACTTACTGCAATTTGTCCCACGTCTGTTCATTATATCTTTGTTTTCACACCTTCAGTGGCTATGCCAAGAGTTAGTATACTTCCAGAAAGGCCCTTAAATGGTTTGCTTCCTCTATTGAGACCACTAGATTACTTTAAATGTGAAACCAGCACTTGAGCTTTAGCCATCCAGAAGTATAGCTCCAGCATCCAGTGCCAGTGTCCACACTTTTGGAGTGCTGCGTGGACGGAAATAGTAAGCAGATACGAAAGACTTACGAAGACTTGTGAAAGTGTGATAGGTGAGGACATAGGACTGTGTCATGACTCAAATCCACACTTCTGAGTTCCTAGTTTGCCTGTATGTCTAGCAGGGGACACCAAGAGCAAGAAATGGTGCATTCACAGCAACTGAAGCTCAGATACCATGGTAAAGCTTTTTGTCTGACCCAAGGGTTCACTGTTGAAATGTAATTCCTGAGATACAAAGTCTGTGAGTAGTTTCACACATGTATCTATATAGGTGCAGATACAGGAATATGTCAGGCCAGGTCAAATTTTAATAGGCATTTTGCCACATATGTTCCTCCAATTTTAGTCCCTTACCCTTCTGCAAATCATATTGAGGAAAAATTTATGCTAAAAGTGCTCTGATTGAAGAGAAGCTACTAATGCTATGGTGGTCATGAAAGCTATGTTTATTATGCGCCACCAGAACAACAAGTTATACCAAAACTGCTTTTTATATCCATGAGTGATTTCGATTATACTTGAGTCTTTCCATGACATGGAAAAATTCCTTAATGGCATAAAGCAGGTGGAGCTGTATCCTCTGCTTGAGGTGTGGTAGGGCATACCAACAGTCCTTAAGTGACCGAGGTGGAAGGAGTTCATATCGGCTCATAAACACTTCTTGTTCTTATCTTGTGCAGTTTTATCTGACAGCTGGCTTTCTATCTAAGTTAAGACAAAGAGAATCGTGACTAAAGGAAGTCATGATGACTGTTACCCAGAGTGCAAGCTGGAACAGAATAGTGTCACTGTACTATGATGCTTTTCATCATGTGACATCTATTACGATGTTGAGAAAAAATCAGCCAAAAATAATCCAATATAAGTTACTTCGTTTCAGTCTCATGGTCTTTCTAAAGGTATTTTATGTGAATGGAAGCTGCTTCAAACTGCATCTATCACGTTGTGAAACTGGACTTGTTTTCTGAGCGTTTGTCACAAGAGGGGGTTGGAGTTCTTTTTAGTTCCTAAAATCTGACGTTCGGCTTTCACTAGGAGATGGTGTTTTGGTTGGGTTTTTTCTTTTTTTTGTGAGGATAAAAGAAGTCCTTCTTGTTATGCGCTTATTGTTGGATTGTACTGTTTTTAAATAATAGACTATAAAATTGTTGAAAAGCCTAGGTCAAAACAATGGGAAGTAAGTAAGAAAAAAGTTGTTCCATACTGGTTTTTATTTTGTATTTCAACGGCAAATATAGTAAAAATTATGATGTAAAAAGCATTCTTGGGCATGGTCGTACTATTATGCAGTGACATTCATAGAATAGGAGCTGGGAGGAAATCTCTGTGAGAAACTTCATATCTTTAGGGAGCCATCACAAGGTGAATCAAAGTTACCAGTTAACCAGGCTAAAGTAAATGAAATGGTGATGCTTTGTCCACCTGTGACACTACCCCTGTTTGTGCTGCTATCTGTAGGATGCCAGCATCCTGTATAAAGTCTCTCTTCTTGTTTTTTGGTAAAGTGACAAATATCATTGCCCCTCTTTCAGAATCCTCACCATGAACAGGTTTTGGAAAAAGTAGTGATAGACTTCTAGGTCCATTTTGTTTCCTGGATAATCTCTTAAGAATCTGATAGGTTAGGGGATTCTATGCATCCTTGGCTCATTCGTTCACTTCTAAGCATGCAGAATCCAGAAGGAGGAGTGCATTCTTGGAAATGCTTGGGAAAAAGCATATGAATTATTATGAAAATGGCTCAGCCTCTACTTTTCACAATGGAATAGGATGATGTGACTGAGGAGATGGTGTCTTTCATGTTTGGTGAAGAAAAGGTTTGGAAAGGTTTATTCTCCAGGTTTAGAGAAGGAAAGAGCTGTCTCAAATGATAAATGATTGCAAAGGTTTTATTTCGATCAGTGGTGAATTATTATGCAAGAAAGATAATGCAGAAATCCTGTTTCTGTCTGCAGGGAAATCTAAACCTCCTTGTTCTTTCTAATTCTGGGAAAAACTTAGTCATTTCTCTTTGAAGTATTTGTTTATATGGCCTTAATTCTTAGAAAAACTTTAACTCATCTACATTAGCCATGTTCTATGTTTCTATTGTGTTGTATAATCTGTATTAACTGCCTGTGAGCATATATTAAATGCCTGTGAGGGTTGGACCTTTCTTTAGAAAATCTCACCGTTTAGCAATAAACTGATTTCATATCTTGCATGTCTGGCAGCAGTTCAAGTATTTTAAAACATCAGCAATGCTTCTGGAAGATCTCTGTACACAGCTGAGTGTCTTTGCAGGACTGTGGCAGTGGCTTTTTCATTTTATGCCTTTATGTTTCCAGTGTCTTTACGTGAGTTTTCTTAAAGTAGTAGAATACAAAAAATTGCAGTATTTTTAGGAAAGAAACGGTTTTCAAGGTAACGGCATGTATACTTTGAGAAACACTACTTTAACGAATGTGAAGTCAGGAAAAACATTTTTTAAACATTGTTAGCATATATAAAAGCATATAGTCCAAAGACTCTATGTATCCCTGGTGAGGAACAGCATTTTGGAGGCCTATTTTTTTGCTCCTGAAAAGGGACACAGCTTTTTCCTTTCAGCTTTGTTTAGTTTATTTTGATATTTTGTTGAAAATCCCAACCATAAAAGGAAAAAAGAGGAGGAAAAAAAAAAAAAGGAATAAAAGAAAAAAATCTCTTGGGCATTGCACTGCAAAAAAAATAGCTTACACTTAAGTGGGTTTTGTCTTAGAATTACTGAGCATCTAAAGGGAGATTATATCCTCACTCGTTTCTATGGTTGTTATTGAGTACAGCAGAGTTCACAAATCAAATGTAGGGCATCAGAAAACTTGCCACAATGTGAGCTATGGTTTGGTTTGTATCTATTCTTGGGAACTTGGAACAAAGGTCAGCACAAGTTTCATTACCCCTCCCATTTGTATTTTCCCACACTTTTCTTTTTCCCACACTTGAATGAATCTATATAGTGCTTGTTTATGACCATCATGGTGGTTTATATTTAAAATGTGACAAATGTTTTTGAACCCAAATATGGTGTAAATTCATATCTGGAGTTCTATGAGATACTGTCATTAATTCTGTCCTGTTTTCATCAGTAAAATAAGGACTCTTCTTCTCTTTCTTCCTCTTGTTTTCAAGTCAGAAATGCTTTTCCTTAGATTTGCAATTTATTCTCCACCGAAGAATTTTTCAAATTCTTTTTTTTTCTTTCTTTACCCAGTGGTGGTTTTTCTTTCAAACGCAGGCTGAACACGCACGTTTTCAGCACTACTACTATTTCCATTTCAGCACTACTTGCTTGTGACCAAGAATTCAAAATGTGATGTTAGGCACTGCCAGTCTACCATGAATTGTAGACTGCACTCCATTTACCTCCTCCTAGCTTATTATTTGTTCTGAGCTTGGTCCCCAGCTGAAAGATGTGAAGACAACCAAGAAAACCTTATTGTTTTGGCAGGGATTACTGTCTCTAAGAATAAGTCACGTAGAGACAAAAGGAAAAAATATTATTTTTATCTTTTTGATTTCTGATTGAAATCTTGGATTTTTTGCTTTACTAAGACAGACATTCCTGATTCTTTGTTATATGTGATAGAGTTTCAAATTTACGGAGGTTTTAAAAACAGCTGGGCGTAGACATGATTCTTTAGGTCATGGGCTTCCCACCATAATCTCTTTGCACTGTTCTTCAGCTGTTCAAATAAACATACTTTTACTTCTTGTCTTCCTGCTGAGAAATCAGTACATAAGCTCAAAGAAACAGACTACCAAGCACACTAGTGTTTTGTTTGGAAGACCTTTCTACTGATGCTGCTAGTTTTGCTTATTTTCTTTAATAGTAAAGATACCAAGTTTTATAGAATCTATAAGGGTGAAAGCTAACAGGGAAACTTACTATATTTGTATATATTTAAAGACAAATGTATATTTGACTGATACAATTATTTCTCCATTGATCCTGCTTTGAGCAGGAGTTTGGACTACACAACAACCGTGGGTTCCTTCCGGCCTGAATGACTTTATTATTCTATGCTGGTGACAGTTACTCTACAATATGAGTGATACATTTATCCTAGACAGGTAAGCCTGATAAAAGACAGATGGGCCCATCAGTTGTTGGTCCTATTATGTAGTTGTGTTCACGTTGCCTTTTGGTGGTTTGCATGTAGGCAGAGCTCTTGCATCGTGGAATACTGTTAATCTCAGGTGAAACTTGTGTACAATCTGAGCAATGAACAAAATAAGAGTGTTAGTGGCATAACAAAAAGTGTTCAGCTCTGGAATACCACAATCCAATGAATTTGCATTGACACCAAAGCAGGGTTATCCCACAATCTTGAATGTCCTGTGCTAAGGACAGTCTGGACTGTTTTGGAATGTAATATGAATAACACATATAATATGAATTGCACAGACTATACCACATATTTGAGAAAGCTCATTTAAAGACTGCACAAAGGCTTCGTTTTCTGAGATGTGCTGAGCTAGGAGCTACCTCAATTTTTTTGCTGAACTCACTGTTGACCCATTGTCATTGATGGGTATTTTCTCATACACAACACATCAGACAAAACAAAGCAAGTTTTATTGTATCCTGTTCTGTAAATAAAGTTCTTTCCTCATTTTCAGCACAGCTGAGATGCCATTATGATAGCTATAATACTTTTCCTAAGTAAAAATACATTCAGAAGGAAGGGTGAAAATAATCTCAGTAATATAATTTAGTTCTAAAATTAGTAAAGAGAAATTAGCAATCAAGGCTTGCTATTGTTAGCATAAAGCTTTTTAAAGTTCTAATCTTCTGAAATCAAAAAGTAATGAAAAAATGGGTTAATTTTCTCTGTGAAAAGTGTCATAGAAATTGGACAGTTCAGAAAATTTTTTTGGGGAAATCAGTGAAGGCTTCTCTACCAAAAATTCAGTATTAAAGGTAATAAAAATTAATAGTTTTGAAGAAGAGCACTTCATAAAAAAATTCCTGAACAGCTTTAGTTCCAATTTTATTTGATAATACATGTATTACTGCAAAATGATTCTCTAGGTTAAGAACAGGACATTCAAGAGCAGTTTGCTGGCATTTTATTAGCTGTGGGAAAGTCACCTTTTCGCAATTCTGTTTTGCAAATGTAATTCCAATAGCATAAAGGTTGTAAACACTGTGGTTTCTATAATTAAATGTGCCTTAACTTGCTCTTTTTTTGAATTAGTTGTATTTTCCTATTATATGGGTGTTACTGCCAGTATTCTGTTTCCATGGGAAGTTTTATTTGTCAGTTTCAGACACATTGTTATAAAAATGTATACCCTACTCTTCCCTAAGTTAGCTGATTATTTTGTATCAAATATCACCATCTGTTCTTATTATCTGACAAAAATACAGATGATCAGGCTAGAGGTGCCTTAACGTTGGTGTGAGTTTAAAGTTCAGATGTTAGATACACTGGCATAAGCCGTATCTTCCTTCCTACCATAGAATTTTGAGTGAGAAAAGGATTAGAGGTGCTGCTTCTGTAGTTTGTTCCTGTTTCATTGTGAAGGCACACCCTCAGAATGTGGGAAGCAAATGTCTTTCTCTTGACTGCAGACTTGAGTGCTGTGATTATTTGATCTACAGAGCAGTTTGCTTTCTGAAAACATTTGCTGTATCGACACTAAGGGGCATAGTGAGAATGGAGTTAAAATCTGGAAAAAGAGCCTCTGATGCTGTTGGCGTACACTTTAGTTAGCAGCTTAGCTTTCTATGGTGCCAAAATCTATGGAGCCATAAAAAGAAAAGTTGTTACACAATTCAGAAGGAAGCAGAATATGATTACTCGTGTTTACAGCTTGAGTAACTTCCTTTCAAGCCCTCCTCCTTTAGGAAAGAGAAAAATCACCCTAAGCTATTTGACAAATTAATGTCTATTGAATATATTCGATACATCTTTATTCTTGTTGTGATGGAGCACAGACATTTTATAACTGGGGACTCCAGGGCTCATTGTGCTGTGCACTGTCCAAATGCGTATTGCAGAGGCTGAGCTGGCTCTCAACGGCTTTACTTTTTAATTACCAGACAGAGAAAGGAAAGTGCTTTCTCATTCATGCCTACTCCTCCATCTGTAGGATATTTGATGCTAGTCTGTAATTCTGACTAAGCAAGCTTCTCAAAGATGCGTTTCTTGATGGGGAGCCACACGATTACAGTATGTCTACTCAGTCTGTAAATAGATTTTCAGTATGAGCAAAGCTACTAAAACCTGTATATAGTTGCTCTGCTTCATTAAAATGCTAGAACCTGACAGATTTTAATCAAGGCCCAAAACACCACACTGAAGGTGGGCTGTAATCTTCAGTTTGACTGCGTTCTGTCATTCATTATAAGCTAAATTGATACAGTGTGTTCATCAATGAGCTTAACTGATGACTATCAATGGTGTTATTGCAGTGTTTGGAAACTCGGTTCCTGGGCCCTGCATCTATTGTAGGGGAGCATACATGAGAAGTGATCAGCCCTGTGTTACAAAGCTTGTAATCTACATGTAAGAGAAGAGATAACAGACAGAATCAGACAGATGAAGAATTAATTAAATGGTCGAGGTGATATGACAAAATCCTGTACAAAGGACGTGTACAGAAACTTGTTCTTGAACCCAAGAGTACCTCTTATCCCACTTTCCCAGGAACAGAAAACTGTTAAGCCTCAGCATTTTGATGAAACAAATAAGTTATTTTAAAATCAAGTCACTTACCCAGTTTCTCATGGCCAGCCAATAATAAGTTAGATGACTTCATGTGATTTCTTACCAGTTTAGTGTTCTCTGTTTAACTACAGCATGCGGGAATATGAAGGATCGAGCAGAGTTTGCTGCTTAGTCTTCAAACCATGAACAGACCTTTGCCTAATACTATGAAGGGTTGTAAGGAATGTTCAGTGTTTTAATCTGTGTACCGTCTACAGAGAATAGTTTTTCAGTCCACCCAAACTGCTATGCCTGCCTCTGTAAATTATGTGATTCTGACTCATATAAGCACATCAAATTTTCCTTTATTGATAGTGCCCAGTGTTAGATGTGATCGTAAAATACATGTCTTAATTTGTAGCTTGGATTTTAGAAATCTCCATAGACCAATTGAGGAAGTTTAAAGAGACCAGTGTGAAATGTCCTGGGAGAAGTTCCAAAAAAATCAAAGCAATAAGAAGTAGAAATCAAAATAACATCTTTAATCTTCTCTGCCCTAAATTCTTAGAACACAACTACTGTTTCAACTTTCTCTCAAAATCACACTGTTAGTTACCATTTTGATATATTTCAGCTACTGTAGACTGAGAAATATTTAAGGGTGTGGTTAGGGACTCTCTCAGTTCATGCCTCTGCAGTTCATGCTTCTGCCCTGTTCACAGCTATTTTTGACTGCGTGTGTTGAACTTACCTGGCAAGCCTGACAGCTGAGAAAAGAAATAGATGCAGCCAGGAGTAAGTGGCCGCTCTCCTTACTTTCCTTCCCAATTCTAAAGAGGACTGTGACCTGTGCAGGCTGGATCGGGTAGGGCTTGATGGTTTTCTCTCTGTTGCTCCCATAACTTTTGCTCTTGCCTCTTCATGGCCCACTCGGTCTTCAGATCAGTTCATGATGCTGGTCCTGCTTAGAACAAGACACTGCTGAAAAAGTATTCTCAAGGGATTGAGTGGAAAGCTTGCTTATAAATTTTGGGAATGAGTTCCTTAATTCTTATCTTGATATTTTGAATAAATCTTCTACAGTTATGAGACTTCTGAAACATCAAAGTATAGCATCACAGATCATAGTAGCATGAGATACCCGGGATAATAAAAGTAACAAGTCATACTCTACTGGGTAGGGTTCATTTGTTTTTACTGACAGAAAGGCGGGCCCATGGTGGAATTTCGGGATGTCACTGTTACTATTGCATGGTCCTAGTGATTTCTTTTTTCTGATTATTCGAAACATTAAAAAGTTATAATTTAAGATCTGACATCAAAACTTCACATGATAAGCAAAACTTCCTAATGCTGCACCTGTTCAAATAAGTAATTCTATTGCATTTAGTGGGACTAGTCATGTTATTTACAACTTGATGTGCACTTAAATGATTTTCTGAAGACTAGCCAATATATTCTGTAATCTCACCTTATGCACCTTTATTATAATGCTGTTGCAGGTGAGTATATACGGATAGAGTATAGGGAGTTACAGATCGCTGTATTGCATATTTAGAAGATTAATCTTACTAAAATAATTAATCAAAACCAGCCTTCTTGAAAATGATTAATTCTTGCACTTTATTAATCATACAAAATTGTTGGTTTATGCACTTAATTAACACTGAGCATATGATACTGCAGAGCTGATGCTGTATAGTTAGACTAATGATAAAATCCTTGGTGATTCTTAGTCCTTGAGGTCAAGGTGATCACTTCTTCTCTGATTTTCCTTGACTGTGTGTGATGTTCTCATGCTATTGCTCACTCCCTCCCAAAGCAGTGTCACAGTGCTGTTTGTCTTGTTTTTGGCTCTGCTGATCATCTTTGCATAGTAAAGAGGTTCTGCTTATCTCGTCTGACAACTTTGGTTACTTAAATGCCTACAGTCATGAGAGACACTTCAGAAGTTCTTTTCAGACTGAACATAGGACCAAGCCCTGCAACCATTTAGCTGAAGGTGCTTGATTCTCACACAGTGAAAGGCAAATCTAGATGCTTTTTCCATCTCCCTGGGCACATTTTCTTTCCTTCCACATATTTTCCAGGAGAATTCGACATCTCATTCTCACACCAGCACCTGCTTCTTTCAGTGACTTATCTTCTCCCCTCAGCAACTACAGCTGGCAGCAATGGTTTGAGTTAGGCTACAGCAGACACAAGAGGAGGTGTCCGACTTTTGGAAGAGCTTTCATTGCTCAAGCAGCTGTTCCTGATGTTCCCTGGGGGAAAGTCAGAAATCTGGATGAAAGCCAGTTGGACCACATGGATTTAGGTGTCTCTCATACAGTTACTGCATTATACATTCTAAGTGGTTCAAGGAACTTTTAAAGCTAATTTAAGAACAGGCTATTGATTGTCAATATATGAATGTAAAGTAATTTCTAAACTGACATTTTTCATCAGTTCTACATGTGCATCTTTTTAAAATTATTTTATAGACACAACTGCATAACATTAAGTTCTAAACGGATTTTTTTCATTAAGCCTTTTCTTAATACCACATTTATATGGTATATATTATTTTTTCTTAATACCACATTAATACCACATGATTCTATGATATAATAGTAGGCATAGAAATTTGTAATATGGTGATTGCTAGCAGCTCTTCATTCTAATGTTTTTACATTAGAACACTAACAGAAAGAGCAGTCCACAAAAGGGAATGCAAGTGTCGTAAGAATAAACCAATATGTTGTAGTAAGAAAGAAAAAAAAGAAAATGCAAGCATCCACTCATTATTCAAGAGCTTCTACATTAGCTTAAAAGGTGCCTCACAGTCTGCCAAACAATGGTTCAGCTAGTTGATTTGTGATGTGTATGATGGAATTCTTTTCCACTGACTTGTATGGTTTTTCCTTAAAGCTAGCTGCTTCTACAAGGCAGGCACATTATTTCATTTTTTTTAAATGGGGTTAATAATATAGATGCATGAATTAGGAAATTAGGGCTGTTGTATATAATGGCCATTAGATCTCACACACACTCAGGTTTTCTGGCTAGCATGTTATCTCCAGTGGATATAAGCAAACATGTTATCCCTGCTGCTGGAAAGCCACTTGTGCCTGTCAGCACATCTGTCCAGGCACAACAGAGATGTTGATACCACACTTGCCTGCTCTTGTGTTCTCCCTAGACTAGCACCTTGTTCTCTACTGGTTCTCAGCATATTGAAGTAGAAAAGTTGAAGATAGCTGAAGAGGTAGTACAAGGTTTTTCAGTGCACACGCTGCATAGTCTCAAACATCTTCTCTTTAAAAGCAATGAGTTGTTTTGAATCACCAACCAACTATCTTGGTTGGTGATTCAAAATGATTGAAAACCCCCACCTAACTTATTAGAGTATGCTTTTGCCTGAAAAGGGTGTGCAAAGCAGGGGGAACAACAGTGTCAACAGCAGACTGACTTGTGTTGAGTTGCATTATGAATTTTGGGGTAAAAGGTGCGTATTATACATGGCCTTGTGCAGTGTACACGTGGTAAGTTGACACTCTGTCTCCCTCCCCTCAAACTTGTTTGCTGTTGCTGGCTTAGGACTGTACTCAGGGTTTACCTTGTAGGTTGTCTGGAGTCTTGAGCAGGTAGTTCATGCCTTATGTGGGACTCTGGAAGCCCTTTGGACCAGAAATGATCCTGAGTACTCACCTTTTGCTTTTAACTGCAGCTAGATGAACCAGCAATGGTCTGAGAAAGTGCTGGCTTCTGAAGAGAATTATTTTGCTTTAGAAAAGTGCAGAAAGTGTTTTGATGAATGTTGTCTTTGTCGGCACCAAAGGAGATCTCTGCCCCTGAATCAAATACAGTGCAACGTAAGTTTGATGAATTTAGCTCAAAGGCATTGTTTCTGGTGGATTGTTTTCCTTCTTGACAATATAGCTGCTAATATTGCAAGTTCTTTGATTAAGGAATCATGCCAATAAATAATTATATCAGCTATGTGTAATAATTATATAATTGTATTGGCTAATTTATTTCAATTTTCTTTGCCAATATAAAGTTCACACATTAGTATCACTAAGTACCACAAAGTGTCCCTGTAATTTCCTAATATGCCCTATAAAAATGCATCTCTCTAATACCTTAAAGGAGAGTATATCTGTAACAATTAACTTCTTATTGTATCTATTTTCTCTTTAGCCTCCTTAGTACTTTCCCTTAAACTAGAGAGTATATCTTACAAACTCTCTAGTTTATATATACTCTCTAGTATGTGTGGCACTTCCAGGAAGCTGATAACACTTTATGAAAAAATGTTTATCGTGTTAAGTTTACAGTAAGTACCAATTATAGTTCCTCTAAACCAATACAGAAGGAATACTTTATTCCTCTATTCAAATTTATGAGTTTGATGAGCTTTATGAATGGAACAAAAATGTTGTTCTCATTAGCTGTTGGTTGCTTTTAACAGTATCCACTAAAGCCTTTGGCTTATTTTTCAAAGGGATTTGAAAATACACCCCCATGAGATTCAAGGCTGGTTAATTACATTTTGAAATAATCCAGACCCATGCACTGTTTGCTTAATGTTCTTTCTTACTGTGATATTCCAGGATCAAAAAAAGTACATAGATTGTGTTTGCCCCTCTTTTCTTCCCTGCAGACATATGCACATCTGGAGTGTTCTTAAAGCTCTGTTACAATTTGAATTTAAGAGATTGTGTCTAATGTTAATACTGGAAATCTTTGGAGTGTTTTTGGCCTGCAGTTTGTTAAGCAGCTGTATAATATTTCTACCAAATGCACAATAATGTGTGGCAAAATCATGCTTACGGATCATCAGGCTTACCTTTTGATTCTGTTTCCTGGAGGTTTTTTTTTTTCTAACTTAGAGGTTGAAAATGACACCATTGATCCTCCATGGTCTGGAACTGTTGTTCAGTAAAATGCAATTTGCAAAGTAAGTTAGAACCACAATAAAGGGATTTTCTGGGTCTGTTCCTTTGGAGAATTCTGGAAGGAGCGGTGCATTTGGAGTGCAGTTCTGCAAGCTGTGAATGCCACTCTTTGAAGTGTTTGGGTCTTCAAAATCCCTTGGGAAGTCTCTGGGTATATACCATGTTTTATAATTCCAAGAATTTGGTCCTGCATGGCTGACTGGTTCAGAATGGGGCTCATCATCAGTCTTTTCTCTTTACATCCTCTTTGGCCATGTATCCAGAATGCTAGTTTCTATGCAGATGTTGTGTGCACGTTGTCATCACTATGCAAAGCTGCTATTTTGCTTGCATTTTCACCAGGGCATTAATAAGGACCCACAGCAAGTATATGATTTACTGTTGTGACTGAGACAAGAGTATGGTTTTTTTATCCTTTGTGTTCTCCTGGAAGAAAGAAAAATAGTCTGAGCACTTCTGAAATCACTTGAAGGCAGAGACAGGAGTACACCAGGAACTGACTCTCAGCTGGTCCAAAGAAAATACCTGCAGCTGTATGTGAAATAATTGCAGGTAGAAAAGGTTACACTCCTGCTCAAGTGCTGCTCTGCTTGCTCTATGGCCATTATTATTTCAGTGTATTTCTGTTGGTCATTGAAATTATTTGTCCTGGTAGCACTAATGCCAGGTAGTTTCCACACATCCCCCCTAGCTGCTTTTGAGGCACAGTATCAGGGTTGTATATTTAACTCACAACAGCCAATTTTAAATGCCACTCATACTGAACTGTGTAGTATTATTTAGCTTTATAGATTTATACTGCTTGTGAAAGCAAATCAATGAAGGATTATCTTTGACCGAAATGATAGCCATTTGTGTTTTGCTTTATCACCAATAAGTTCTCCACTGGCTTCTCTATTTTATAGCATTGAAGATTATGCCTAGCAGTTAATGGAATCAGAATATTTTAAATTTTTTTTCTCATTTTATCTTGGTAGCATGTATAATTTCTATAACATCCTGCTTTTCAAATGTGGCTGTCATGTATTTCACCGTGTCAAATATTAGATGTCATTAGATGTCATTATGTTAAATGTTAAATTCTGTGCAGATTCCTTTCATTAAAGGACAAGAATCTGTTTCTTTTTCAAGAAGGTTTTGTCCTGAGGACCTATATTAAAAAGCTAGCTTATCTTATTAAAGGCACACAATTAGGTTTTTCATCAAAACTTCAGCACTTGCAAGCCACTTTTATGTTAAAAAATAACACAAAAAATGGGTTGTACTATTTATTGCACAACTAGGTATTAAGCCATACAATCTCTTTCTGATTGAATTTCCTAATTAAAGGGTGCAGCTTTGCAAAATACTCACAACCACAGTCAAAGATGGCGACTTTTGCTTTGGGTTTTTTGGGTTTTTTTTTTTTTGGTTTTTTTTTTTTTTTTTTTTTGTGTGTGTGTGTGATTTTGTTGTTTGGTTTTTTTTTTCAGGCACAAAATTCAAAAGCAGATTTCATGGAATGTGAGTAGTCTTTGGAGTAATCCGTCAGTGAAAAGAAACTTTTAAATATGGGAATATATTGGTATTATGAATTTGACCAACTATTCAGAAAAGCTCCAGTAAAGTCATCCAAAAAATCAGTCTTTTCCAGTACATGTTAAAGTTCTGTTTGACCTTTTCCTGCCACTGAGGCAGCTGGTTTTTAAACCACTTAAATTCAGAAAAGTGTAAGCCAGTGAATGAATGGAATTTACCTTCCATTTAATGCTAAATAATTTAAATGGAAATCTGTTAATTATTTATAGGAAAAGGACATAGTTATGAAATTGTGGAATGCAGCCTTAGGTACAAATGCTAAAGGCAAAGATTGAGCAGGTATCTCTATTATCTATAGTCTTTATTAGGTTTACAGTTCCAGTTTTTATGTTCATTTTAATCCAAATCTCTTAGTGCAAGCCATGGGTTGTTCTGTCAAAGTGTATGACTTAGAGTAAAAATTTGTATGACTATCAGCAAAATAAAACTTTCACAAGTCAGTGACCCTAATCTCACACCTACAAAAGCTGCAATAGCTTGAAATACATTCCTTTTACATGCCATAGTGCTGCTTTGAAGGGGAAATGCTTCTTTAAAATCAGCCATATCTGATTAAACCCCACCCAGTCTAGCCCTTGTGAAGATGCTGTAGAGCTATCTCCTAAAAGGATATCTTTAATTAAAGAGATACCCTGCTAGGCAAAATGATCTCTTAACCCTGCAGGATTGGAACAATGAGTGACAGGAAAGAAGCAACTCTATTTTGATGTGAGAGACTCCTACACAGAGGAAGGAAAAGTCTCATCAGGAGACCTTCCATCTGCTTCAGGATGTACTGAAATTGAAAGGATTGCATGTTCCAAGGACACAGTTCTACATACTTTTAACTGTGTTGTGCTGTGTGATTTCTTTTCTCCATGTTAGTAGCCTGACAGTAGATTTCTATAAATCTGCTAGCCTATGTTACTAGAAATTCTGGTTGTGATCACCTGCTTTCATGTCCTAACCATCATCCTGTACTGAATTCTGGTCTAAGTCTCCTATACTTTTTCTGTTCTGTTTTGTACAACATTAATAACTAGTCACTGGCTGTGAATGACAATGACTTAGGACTACCATGGTAGCCCTAATACTCCTTTGGAAACAGGACACTGGCCTACTCCTTCACTTCCCGGTGTAATTTGTGAAATTAGTATTGGTTTGTTGCTTATAAGTGATTTGAAACTAAGTGGTTCTAAAAGGATGAAAATCTTCCCCCCTGACTTTGGGGTTATATTTTATTCAAACCTCAGGTAAGTTTTTCAGTATACGGTGGATAGATTTACTGATGCAGTTTTCTTGTGGTTTGCCCATGAAACTGAGAGCTAAAATTCACCCTGAGTAACTTATCAATAGAACCAGAGCAACTATAAATGAGGACAAGGAGATCATTACTTTTTGTAAATAAGAGCTATTTGTTTAACTTACTTAGCACAAGCATTTTCTATTTTCAAAATTGATTTCCTTTTCTAATGAAAATTCAGGCTGGAAATACTATAACAACCTTGTAATTAAAACCAACCGGAATTGCCATGGAGACAAAAAATGTAGAAGTGCTTTCCATAGATCAGGTAAGGAATAAGCCAGACTGGGAATGTCAACATACCATTTCTGGAAATTTTAAATATTTAAACATAGTTATAAGCAATTTTATGTGTCAGACTAATATTCTCTTAAAGTAACCTAGAAAAGAATGAATATCGTTATAAGCTGCGTGTTTGGCTTTTGTTTATCTGTGTGATGTTTTACAATTTGACAAATGTTTGCCTTCCTGTTATTTGAGGCAGAATGCAGAAGTTAGGCTTAGGATCATTAGCTCTGAAGATTGTGTTACTGTGCTGCCCATTGTCCTGGATCTTCCATTTGCTGAAGCAGAACAGGGGCAGAATGTCTGTCTGGGAATCCTTCCTGCCCCAGTCCCCTAGGCTGTGGTGAGCCAGGTGGAGTGGGCCCAGAGAAGTTCAGTGATGGAACCACATACGGTATTTGGGATGACCAGTGTTGTCTGCGTCCTGTTGCATGATCTTATGTCGTGTTTGCATTAAGTGTCTGGAGCACACGTCCACAGATCCATGGCCTGGGCTGTATCGGCAAAAAGTATAACCAGCATATCAAGGCATGCAATTATACTCTACTCAACCACTTGTTAGGCCACTGGAACACTGTGTCCAGTTGTGGTCTAACCACTTCAAGAGACATTGAAAAGCTGGGGAGGATCTATCAGGGAACTACCAAGATGATGAGAGGATTCTAGGACTTGAAAAATGAAGAAAGATTGAAGGAAGTTGGTTTGTTCAGCCTTGAGAAAAGAATGCTCAGGGGAATCTAATCCCAGTTTTGCAATACTGGAAGGTATTTATAGACAAGACAGAGGTTCTCTTGTCACTTCATCATGAGAACTAGGCATTAGAACAGGTTACCCAGAGAACTGGTGTACTGTCTGTCACTGGAAATCTGTAAGACTTAGCTGCACAGGGCCCTGGCACAGAGCCTAATCTGAAGTTCCACTTTCAACAGAAAGTTGAACCAGATGATTTCCAGACATCCCTCCTACTCTAAACTTTTCTATGGTTCTGTGCTCAAGGAGAGCAGCCTAGTCAGTAGCTAACCAAATGGAGCGGCAAAGTCCACTATGGGCTAAAGTGATTGAGTCTCAGGTCTTCCTTCACATCTTTTTTCTTCAAATAGTATGTGTGTGGGTGTCTTTGCTGTCTGCAGGTTCATGCATTTGGAGGTCACTGATGTTATCCACTGTGCCGATCCTGGGCCTGACCTTACAGCTGCCACTTCATTGTCATGCAGCCTTAGTGGAATACTGATGTGGAAACTTTGTCAGACTTCACCACAAGTGCTTATGAGGCTTTTTTCTTCTGTAACACCAAGGGACTGAAAGGGAACACAGGGACCTTCTTTCTAAGAAACACGAGGGTTGATTGCAAGTTTAGATGTCTGACTGCTTCGTAGGAAAGGAAGCGTTATCACTTCCACTGGTGGGTTGTATTTTGCAAACTTAAAACTCCTAAACCTGGGACTGTTTATTATTTCTTATGTCCTTGCTGAGATTTATGAGCTGCTTCAGAGATAAAAAAACCCCTCCAACTGAGGCACCCAAAAATAATCAGCATTAAAATGTTTCACTGTTTTTTAATAAGATTAAGTGTTTTACTGTGGTTTACACGCAAGTCTCAGAGACTGTATCTTCAAGGTAAATGGTGAGAGGCATATGAAATTCTACTTTTTGAAAATCTCAGCTATTTCTTCTTATTCTGGTAATACAACATGAACAAATATTTCTCATTCAGAAGGTGTTTCGTAGGCAGCTGCAAACTACTACAAGATGTGTTTGCAAACGGAAGTGTAGATTATCACTGGAATTGCTGCAAATGACGGTTTTGGTTAAAATTTTTAATGTTAAAAACTTAATGTGGCACTTTTTCAGTCAAAATTTTAGTAACAAATACAAAAAAAAGAATCCTGAAAAAAAAGAAATATTTCTTTTATCCTAAGGAAATTGTTATTGGGAGCTAGTACTGAGTAGAAAACATTCTGAGGCTCCTGTTCAGTTCATTCCATCAGATTGAGGCTCACCTTATGTAGGAAAGGATTTTTCAACCTTATATTATCTTCAGGAAGATGCTAGGCCTGTGTCTGGTGAGTATCACTTGAATCTCTTGTTATAGCCTTCCAGTTTGTATTCCAGGGGAACTATTTTATAGACAAATTACATGGTTGTAGAGATTGTGATCAGAAAGCTGGGCTTGTTTTACATATGCCAAATCTATTCTCAGATACAGCAGATAGACAATGTGAAAAGGTTGTGACTTTCAGAAATATAAATACATTTTCCTCTGTGTGTAATTTTAGTGGCCAGCTGTGACATGGAAAACCTGGAAACTGAACATTTATGAGATTTTTATCTTTAATTGATGTCTAAATATTTGAGTAAAACAGCTTATTTTGGTATAGAATGATCAATGATACACAGAGCAAGAGAGGAATGATAGAGGCATCTAAATGCTATAATATGTACTACATTTATTGATTGTAATTTTCCAAGAGAGAGCAATTGAAGGGCATTATGAATTATGCAGGCTGACTGCATTCAACAGAACACCTTTATATTATTTTAAAACATTGCACTGTCTTCCTCTGTATGTCTATCCATGCAAGTTCTGGCCTTTCTTTAAAGCTTATCTTTTTCTTCTCACTGTTCTTCTGCAATGCTTGAGAGTTCATACCTTATATGAACCTCTATAATAATTTCTGAATCTACTGTAAGTTTATGTGGTCTGTAACAAACTAGTTATTTGCCTCATTTTTCCTCTTTCTGCTCTTTGAAAGTAGGCCTTACTTGTAATTAATCTTGAGTTTTGTAACAGTAAAGCTATTCTCAACTGGTTGACTTCTGTAGAGAAATTAATTCCTTTCTTTATGATGCTTACATTAAGAACTGAGAATATCTTGAAATCTGAAGATATAGCCATAAGAAATGCGTAGATTAGCATTCAAGTAGCAAGAAAGAGAAAGCAGGGAGCTGGCTTCCCACTGGAAGGAAGAAGAATTTTAATGCTTACTGACATGAGCCTTCCAGGTTGTACACATTTGTAAATTCTTTCAAAACAACAATTGCCATAGAAGAAATCTTGCTAGCTTGCAGACAATACCTTCTGACCTCAACATCCTAATCCTCGTCCAGAAAACAAAGATTTCTTTACAACTTGGAAGTTCTTAGGTGATTCATAGTAATTTACCAGGAACTTATACTGACGGCTTATGTCTTTTGGGGAAGAAATCTTGTATTTCAGAAATCTCAGGTATGTTCTGCAGACAAAATTAATGAGGTTATAAAACAGTATTATCATTACTCAGGTAGAACTTGATTGATGCAGTATGTTCTGAAAGTTCCCATCATATTATTCATAATTATTTCTTTCTAGAAGCAATGAGATGTTGTGACTATACAGTTTCCCTTCTGGGAAGTATTTTGCGTCTTGCAACAGTTTTATAAGAAGATTCTTTATGTACTTGATGATAACACAAAAGGATAATTGTGGTTTAAAATTGCTGAAGTACATTAATTGGGATGGACTGCTTTTCTTATTAGAGCTGTCTACAATACAGAGAAATGTATCTTGGAGTACAAGGAGGTTCTGATATGTTTCAGTTTATTTACTGTGTATTTCAGTGTAATTTCAGAGTCATTGATCCCACAAGAGCTGTATCAATCATTCACAACTGTACAGTTTTAATATTGCATTATGAAGTCTTGGAAAACAGAGGTGAATGCTGCATCTTATCCTATAGGCAGATGGATTAGTATGAAATCCTATGTCGTTCTTTCATTAGCATTTTCTCTCTGTTGCTCTTAAGTGGTTTTAAAATTCACATGGTTTTGGCAGTGGTTAGAGGGAGCCTAGCTTGATCAAAATTCTTCTGCATTCTTTCTTGGGGTTTTTTGGGGGGTTTGTTTGTTTGTCTGTTTTTGCTGAGAGGTGAGACATAAGGCTGGAGTGAAAATACTACCTCTTCTTTCCAGAGTCTGAGGCAGAAGGTAGACTAAACACAGCTTACCTGTGAATGTACTGTATAGTGCACTAAAAGAACAATGACTGGCTAACCTAAGGCTATGGTGCATGATGTTTCCTTTAATATTATAATGTCAGTTTCCCCTTCGTGATCATTTTGTCTTCTATTGATGAAGGCGTTGTTAATACTTGTGTAGAGAACCGCTGTCTCTCATATCTAGTGCTACGGAGTTCCTGTGGTTACTGGGGTCTAGTTTTGTTTTGTTTTCTAGAAATATATCTCAATGGCTACTGTTATCCCATTTAAAATAAGAGTGTATTTTTTTAATGACTCTGTTCCACTTTTCTCATTTGAGGGTATCTCTCTTCACTCCCAATAATTTAGTACCTGAGTGCTGCAATATATTTACTGAATGTTTATTGCAGTTTCACCTTTGCAAAGTAGAGTGTTGGTCCCATGTTTGACAGAGAACTAGACTATAAAGGATCTTTTCACATTAAACAGTGCAGAACAGTCCTGAGATCCCCAGATACATCTCAGGATTGTTTTGTTGAAATATGCAGCATAAAGCCAATAGAAATACTACCTGGGGTTTGGAAATGATACAGTTGTGTTGTTGTAGCACCACAATAGAACTAGTAAGCACTGTTTCTCAAATTAAGATATCTATTATACCTCCAGGTTTGGAGTTTGAATGTCTCTGGACAGTGCCGACCTGAAAAAATAAGCAGTGAAAGAATAAGTAGTCCTAGTGGCTGTGGCTCCATGAAAAATCAAGGCATCGAGAGTGTGAACTTTGGTTTGATATGGATTTGGAACATGGAGGAGGAAAGCATATTGACTAAGAGCACAGAAGCAATCCAAAGTAATAAAATTAATATTTTAGACATAACTTGATTTGTTCAAAGTTACCCCAGTGTCCTGGGTTCAGGGCAGGGAGTGAGCAAGCAGCTGCATGGTTCTGAGTTACCGGCTGGGCTTAAACCATGACCCAGGAACCCAGGTGGTTCAGTTCCCTCTCCTCTGTGCCAAAGGACACACATACTAGAACATCGCTTTTACTATGTCCTGTTTTCTTTACTCACCATGCAGCATGCAAAGTATACTACCAATCATATTGCTCTGCTATTCTTTGTGCTTTTGTGGTTTCCTAGTATTAACAAGATTGTCTGAAAAAGGAAACAATGCCAGGATTTTAAAGAATTCCAGCTTGGATACAGGCGAGTTGGATGGAATGTTTCCTCTATTGCGTCATGGGGTTTCATGGTCAGCTTTGATGCTCTGGCCTTCAGTCTCTACTTTTGCCATACAGCGTAGTGAAGCAATATTCTGATTCAGATTCAGCTACAGTATGAAAATTTTAGCATCTTTCCAAAATTATAGGAGTGCAGAAAAATAGGGTTGCAAGGGGCCTCAAGAAGTCATTTAGGCTATACCCCTGGCAAAATCTGTTTGTTTCGTGATCTTTCTGACAGCAGTAGAAATTATTAGGTAATAGCCTGAAACTGAGCCATACAAAAAATCTAATTTACATTCTGGGTGAAATTTGCCTTTGCTCAGAAGCCAGCATAAACCATCCTGTCTTCTCTCTTATTAAGATATAGGCTGATATCCTTCGTGGTCTTTGTGGGTGGACAGCTGGTGGCCAGAAAGGTTCAATCCAGAGAGGGATGAAAATCTAGTGGGAAAGATCTTTTTATTTTTTTAACCCTTTTATTTATTTTAGTGTGGTGTGCTTCACTTAGTACTTTTCTTCTAATGGATTAAACTTTCATTACCTCATAAATCATGTATTTCCACATTGCTGTCAGTATAGCAAGTCAAACTGAGGTTAATGTATAAATGATTAGCCCATAGCTGGCCATAGTATGGAGAACTGTGATTCATAGCTGCTCAGGCTCTTGAATTTTAAAGTAAATATACCAGTACTTTAAAGTTTCCTAGTTTCATCTAAAAAGTGTACTTTATAAGAGCTTGTCGTGGTTTAAGTCCAGCCGGTAACTCGGAACCACACAGCCGCTCGCTCACTCCCCACCTTCTACCTCCTCCCGCTCCCAGAGCGATGGGGAGGAGGATCGGAAGAATGTAACTCCCACGGGTTGAGATAAGAGCAGTCCCGCAACTAAGGTATAACACAAAACCACTACTGCTACCACCAATGATAATAATGATAAGGGAAATAACAAGGAGAGAGAATACAACTGCTCACCACCCGCCGACCGATACCCAGCCGACCTGAGCAGTGATCTCGGCCTTGCAGGTAACTCCCCCCAGTTTATATACTGGGCATGACGTGCTGTGGTATGGAATACCCCTTTGGCCAGCTTGGGTCAGGTGTCCTGTCTCTGCTTCCTCCCGGCTTCCCCTCCTCCTTCGCAAAGCATGAGACTGAGAAAGTCCTTGATCAGAGTAAACATTACTCAGCAACAACTAGAAACATCGGTGTTATCAGCGTTGTTCCCAGGCTGAAAGTCAAAAACACAGCACTGCACCAGCTACTAAGAATGAGAAAAATGACTGCTATAGCTGAACCCAGGACAGAGCTAAGAACACATAATTTCAGGCTATGTATGTATGCTGTAAATGAACTCGAACTGTGTTCAGGAAGTTTAAGCACTGTTTATTTTTATGCCTGTTTTGCTCTGTGCTTTATTATTTTAGGGACTATGTTTGGGGGTTGAAAGTACAATAATTTTTTAAATAATAATAAAACTTCATTGAACATACTTTAAAGAGCAGTCATAATAATAAAAAGGCTAGTGATAAGGATCTTACAGGGACAGGAATAAATGCTGACGTGGTTTTTTTTTTTTTTATAACTCCTTAAAGAGCTTTGTAAACTGGACTTTTAATGTAAAACTCCTTGTTCATGAAGTCCTCACAAATATTGAACTGCAAATGCCGCAATGGAGTGTTCAAAAATTACATGAAAAGCTGATTTTTATGTCTTGAATAATCACAACATTTTGCTCTATAGAACAGGCAACATTCAACACCTTGGAACTAATTTCTGTAAGCATTGTAACATAAAAAAGATTCGAATACAGACTGACATTAGGTACACAATTCTTTATTAGCTTTGTGAACATAAACCAACATTAAATCCTTTTATCCTAAATTAATGTGTAGGTAGAAAAAGTAGAAGCCAATGCATTGCCCTTGTATCATGGGACAGTTGGTGAGACTTTGCGCGTGCTGTCAGAACTGAAGCTGGCTGCTATTTCATGAAACAAGTTCTAGCATAATTTGTAGCAGAGATCTATGGACTGTGGTAAACTCTCACATCACTCTAAAAATCTGCTTTCCTCATACATTTATGAGCTTCATTTTGTTCTTTTGGCATCTGGAATGGAAACCACTATAAAGTCCAGGCATTTCAATATGTTGCTGAGTGTAACCATGACTATACTATTTCTATTCATGTTGGTTGAAGATGGCAAAAGCATGAGCAAA
Source organism: Strigops habroptila (assembly GCF_004027225.2). Lineage (NCBI taxonomy): Eukaryota > Metazoa > Chordata > Aves > Psittaciformes > Psittacidae > Strigops > Strigops habroptila. The sequence continues at coordinate 7,170,070 of NC_044281.2, forward strand.
GGTCAGCACATTTACTCATTTCAGTAATTGTTTGGGTTTTTTGTTTCTTTGTTTTGTTTTTCCACATTTTATGGTCTGTAAGATCACATATCTGCTATTAAAGGGTATCCAGTTGCTGGGACTTGTTCTTCTAGGTAATCTATGGAATATGCAATATCCTGTCTTGGACATTAACCACCTGCTAGTCTTTGGAATAATTACACTGTAACTTCCCAAAATCTGTTTGTTATTTTAATGCTATAGGTATGATGACTGGAGGTTTCCCTATAGGGAGATCACAGGGATAGTGATTACGGTTTCATGTGAAGTAAACTGAAGGCAGTTGTGGTAAATGAATGTATATTAGTGTTATTATTTCTAACAGATATGTACACAGAAAAGCTTCCTTTAATATGCTTGGGAAAATGCAGGCAAGAGCAGTTTCGTTGTGGCACATGGTTATCTCACAGGGAAGGGAACAAATGCAGTTACTGTAAAACCTGTTGCATTTTACAAGCTCAGTAAGGGCTGTAAAGCAGTCATTTCAGCATAGATTTCTATCAGAATTACATATAAATTATGATGGTACCTGGAAGCCGATAAGAAAAATGTTGCCAGTGTGAAATCATTACCTTTTAGTTGTACAGTTCTTCTAAAACAGACTAAAAGGTGTCATCCTGTGCCTTTTTAAGGCTTATGTTTTCTTATTTACTGCATTATAACAAAGTGACTGTTGACTTTCCTGACACTGTGATGTCTGCTCTTCAGAGTGTAAGACCCTGCCTACTTTTCCTATGATACAGAATGTGAGCTATAAACACTCGAAAGCTGGCATTATGGTGAGGGCTTGTAAGGTATTGTCATTGTGTGAATTTAGGCTGTTACAAAACTCGTTTGAGAAGACCAGTTTGGTGGCATTTGCTGGCATTTACTCCTTTTCCTTGCTCACTTCACCGCATTGTAAGATTAATCTCATAGTGTACCCCCAGATCTTTCAACTCTGGAACATCAAAGTCACATTCTAAATCCCTGCATAGGCAACCACATTATTCCATTTCTGGATTTGTCCAATCAATAGTCTCCAGAAGCAGAGCCTTCCTCTGGTATCCTAGGGGCATCAACATAGGAAATCTGGTGTATTTTTATGTAAAAGGTCGTATTATCTGGCCTGTAAGTACAGGAGCCTGTTGCTAAAACAGTTGAGTCTGTTGGGGCAATGTGTGGTAAGGCGCACTTGGGCACTGCAAATGCTGCAAAATGATTGGCAGCAGGGATATTGCTTTCCCGTAATGAAAAGAGCACACATGCAAGGATTCATTTACAGATTAATTTGCCAAATCTCTGCTGATGAGATATTTCCTCAGTAAACCTTTTACCCATCTGTTTCTCTGGAAGTCTTTAAATATTACCAGTTTCACTTTAAAATAGTCAGCAAGTTGGTTTCTCATCTATATTATAGTTTCTAGAAGGAAGAGATTATACTGATAGTTTAGAAGTGCTAAATTCAATCTGCTTCTCCAAGTCTTTTAACTTGCATATCATAAAACTAGAGAAATTCAGGACTATTTTATGTATAAATTGTTAGTGCAAAGAAATACAGAAGACAGAGTTGTAAGAAATGAAACAGTCAATCAGAATTTCTGGTTTCATGGTTTGTTTTTTTTTTTTTCATAAGGAAGATAAAAGTGCTTATGGCACTTTGGCATAAACTGAGACTTAAAATGGAATTCCTTCCATTCCTCTTGCAGAACCTGGGCAGTAGTACAGGTTTCTTAGATTCAGATTTAACTTCGGGAAACAAAGATCTTACTACTCAAGGTGGAATAAATTCAGTATTAAGAAATAAAATTCATCTTGGAATTCCAAAATTATAGTTATCATTGAATTGACAGTTAATTTTAGCTGTAAGTTATATTTTATCACTATTTTTTCCACATTTTTGCAGATCATTCAAATTTGCAAAGGATAGTACTGATGTGACAAAAGAATGCAAGAAAAATATGTATAATGTGGTATTTATTGAATTCATACATTAAAACTAAATATAGACGTATGAGCACTTTAATTTACGTTGACCTTTCTGCATTATATTTGGATTATTTCCTAATCTAAATTTATTAGGGAACAGAAATAAATTCTCAGAAATTTTTAATGAGAATCATGAGCCAGCACCATTTCCTTCTTCATCAGCATTGCCGAAATTTTCCAGATTATTTGTAGTGCCTGTGTTAAACACATTTGCCTGAGCCACATGTAAGAGAACTGAATTCAGGTTTTGTCATGAAATTTCCAAAAGAAACTGAATAAACATTCAAAAATTAGTATGTTAGGAGCACAAGCATTGACTATAATGCTACACTATTGAGGTCAGGAGGGGTTTGCTGTTCATTTTCCCTAGAGAGCAGTTTTCTTTATTTTCCAATATGGTTTTCAATCACTTAGGTTTTAAGTTTTTCATTTCCTCCTGAAATCACCCAATTTCTCCATCAAAATCATTCGACTCAGTCTCTCAATACCACCACTTCCCCCAACAGATTTATCGCAGATGGAAACGAGTAAAGTGCTGAGAAAAGTGGAAAAGGTCACAGAAGTGACCTGGACAGAGCAGCATCCTCCTGCTGAGGACCCTCTTTAACTCTTTCCCTCCCCTCCTTCAACAGAGAGAAGGTATAGTCCTCAGATAAGAGTGGAAGAGGCTACCTTGGCAACAAGGTGAGGGAGCATCTTGACACTCAAAGCCCCACTCATATAAGAATTTTACAATTTTCCCAAGGTAGCACAGGGCTCTTGGGATGTTGTCATTTGAATCCTGACTGTGTGGGGTGAGACCAGAATGTTTTTGTTGTGCCACTAGTTCCACAGCTCTCTCTCCTGCTCAGGTGTTTTCCATCTCATTAGAAATTACCCCTCACAGCAAATTTACCTTCTGAGAAGAGCTCTGATCATTGTTAGAGAAGGAGCTGGAGAATGGCTGGGTTTGTCGGAGAAATAAGACGTGTGCCTGTATCTGTGAACTGGTGTTTACTGGTAGGAAGATAAAAAATTTTAGCTAAGTGCTTGGGATGGGGTGCTAATGCTTTTGTGTAAGTGTTCATATCTTAACAAAGTAAGATTTCTCCATAAACCAGTGTTGCGTGTGTGTGTATTGGTATAAATAGGAAATGCTAAAATAACTTTTTATTTGACAAGCTAATACAATTATTTTACATACTTTTTCAAAATTAAGATTGGAGGGTTTCGGTGAGTTGCCCATATGTTATGAGAACTTGGTTAATTCCCTTCCCCCTAAAATTTTGCAGAAGTAAATATTTGTTAAATGAGCCCTTGGAAAAACTTAAATGTGTAATTTTGCCTACCTTCCATTAGAAAAAAAAGTCTTCCTTTTTAAGAAGGAAATGTAAAGTATCTAAAGGTACAGTCTTACTTAAAGCTTAGCCCGGAAATTTTCCAGTAAAGCTGCAGCCATTTTTGCTTTTCTGTATAGATGACTGTGTGTATTCACATAAATGTGCTATTGCGTTTAGTATTTCTCATAAAATTCTTCGAGATACAGCTGTGAGCAGTGTACTTGCATAGTAGTGAAAAGATGAGAAGGAGGTCAGAAACTGTAAACTAATCTTGCTTTTTAGGCAGATGAACCTTTGAGTATTGAATTTCCACATTCAGATAGTCCTGCTTGTGTGAAGATGGGATTAAAAATTTAACATTTCTCTGCTTTTTTATTTGTTTGGAGGAAACCAATATGCAAATCTCTCTTGTATAATTTGTCACAATGATTTTCCTTTCTAGCTAAATTAAAACTGAGCTAAGCTTTGAAGTGTTATTACTTCTGTTTCTTCATATTTTGTTTGTTTGCTTGCAAGCATGGGAATGTGTGCAATGTGTTCTTTGTAGGCTTCGGGGGGACGCCAATAATCGGCATGGACTAAAAAGTAGTAAAGATGAAAAGCTTATACAGACACAGTGTTACAGTACCTCCCTAGCTCTACTATTCCATTACTTTATGGTTACCTGGCATGTTTAATAGTGGGGCCCTAAGATGGGGGTGTAATTGTGAGAAGTTGTGCAGGTGGTAATTTTTCTAGTGTCTGGGTTTGATTGTAGTTATGGAGATGACTTGTTAAGGACATAACAGAATGCAGCTGTGTCAGGCCTGAGGGCTGCCTCAGCCAGTATTCTTTCTGTATGAGTGGCAATTAGGAGATGCTAGTTGCAGCTTGTAAACCTGGCCCATATCTGCAGATCATTCCCTTGTGTACTGCCCAAGCCATTTAAGTGAGTTAACGATTTATTTTATTTTTCATCTTTGTAAGAGTTTCCCAGCTTAGCTTTAGCAAGAGACTTTGTTTGCTGGTTTTCCTCAGCTGAAACCAGGTAAATCCTGAACCAGGTAAATCCTGTTTGTTATTGCAGAAATTAAATCCACTGTGTGCTTTACATGTTGAAGAAATTGTGCCTAATGAACTGATGTCCTTCTGTGTGTAGCCTTAAATATGTATTCTACTGTGGGTTCAAAAGATTGCTGCCACTAAAGAACGCTTTTCATTTAGGACCAGTATTGGCAGACACATGTGTTTTCTGAATTACTTGAAAACTTTATGTAAAACTACATATTTTTCTTATTAAGCTGCAGATATTTTAATATCCACTCATGTTAGTAATTTTACATAAGGATTGATAGTCAGGTTTGTCATGGGTCACCCCTGAGCTGTCAAGCTAGTTGTTATTGCAGGTGTTTAGCAATGAAAGTTTTGAGGGCCAAATTGATCACCACCTATATAACCTCATCCCAGTTCAGCCATACTGCAGGAATTTGTTAGTTTTGTCGGAGTTTACCAGATTAGTTCTCAACTCCTTTTTAATACCTGTAACTGAATTAGTGTTATTGCTGCTAAATAAAAGTCTTGAGCTGAAGTAATCTGAATTCTCTGTAATTAATGTTTATGTGCGCTTAGCTCATTGCATTTCCTTCTGTCTTTGCTCCATACACTTGTTTTCTCTCTGTTTCTCTTATACCGCTTTTCTGTTATATTCTGGCTCATGATCAGTTTAATATTCCCCCCCACCCCCTTTTTTCTCTTTATTTGTATCTGTACTTTGTTACTTACCACTTCTGTCTTTCTGTAGAATTGAGCAGCCTTAGAAGAGCTCTTTTTTCTTTGTCATTTTATCTCATGCTCTAGTTTCTCCTGCCGTAACTTGTTGTGGATAGTTATCTACATCAAAACTCTGCTGATGTGATAACATGCATTGACTCTCTGCAAAAACTCATGAGCAGCTTTCCAGAGTCCCAGTTGCTTTTAATGGAAGCGCAAGTTATGGCTGTGGCATAGCCTTCCTATAATTCCTGCTGGTATATGGATTCACTGTTGGCTGCCATTGTAGCTGATGAGGAATGTGGCTTTGTCAGAAAACTAGCCCAATACCGCTTGTTTGCCCAATACCACAATTGTTTAGAACAATTCTAATCTCTGGTTACCGCAGTAATTATGAGATCCAGCAAATAGCCTGGCCCTCAATACAGGTAATTCCTTCTGTGATGAAGAGATACCAGACTTTCCTCAGATTAGGCATATGCAGGAAATGATACTCAGTGGAAAGTTAATTTCTTATGTATTGTAAATATGAGCTGCTTTCCTGCTCCCTGACTCCAACAGTATTTGCTAGTTTTGGAAGGTTTGTGTCAGGCCAAGTACTAGGTTTGTTTCATTCTTTTGCTTTTGTCTGGTTTTTTTAAGCAACTCTTAGTTCAAGAAGTTGATTCTAGCACAAGTAACTTGTATTGATGGAAAAGATAATATTGCAATTCTGGAGCACTTTGAAATGAACCATGTTGCTGATGACAAGGAACTTTCAAGAAATGTAGTATGTTAAAAATAACTTGATGGCAGGACCAGATTCTGTGGAATATAATCCCACAGAAGCTCTTGATTTTTATTTTCTTTTTTTTTTTTTTACTTTTTTCCCCCCCTAGCTGTTGGAACTGCATCTGGCAATTTAATGTAAGTGGTCTCATTCTTTCTCAAGGCTTTAAACAAGAGAAGTAAAACAATGCATGGAGGCCTGTCACTTTACCAGGGTATCTTGAGGAAGAGCTGTATGACTTGAACAGGTTTGAACAATTTATGAGTTGAACTACCAAAGCACAATAGATTTCCCCTGAAGGCTGTCCAGATTAGTCTAATACTCACCCTAGAGTTTCAGATCTCGACAATTATGAAGTTATGTTGATGTTTATAAAGTTTATAGCTGTTGGAAAGAATCCACTCCCTTTAAGCTTCACTGTTTTGCTTGATATCTTCTTGTTCCATCACAGTTGAGTCAAAGGTTTACCCATATATATGCATTGCCAGTCAGTTATGTCACTTACTAGGCACAACTGAAGTGTTATTGTTATGTTAGCAGTTATGTCAATGACGACGGATGTCATCTTTTCCATATTCATTTTGAGATCATGTGACCACAGTTTAATTTTCATAAATAACATTTGCTTGCAACAAATACCAGATTGACCTAAAAAATGTTTTATGCTTTCTCTCAGCTTTATTTTCTCAAGTTAGCTGGAGAAGCGTTCTTTCAGTTATAATTAGACCATTATGAATCATGTTCTATGATTCATATTCCCTCACAAATGCGTGGGGGAAAATATAAGGTTAGACAGTCACAGAGCAGTGAGGGCTGACTGCTCCACAAGAGAAGGTAACACAGTCAGCAGTACTCGGTGAGGTAAGCAAGGCAGGCCCAGTGAGAGCAATCAGGGTCAGGCACAGCCCCAGGATTAGTGGGCAGGGACACAGAGACAAACTGAGGCCAGTCCAAGATATCAGCCCACAGGTGGGCTGGATCAACAGGGCCCTTGGCACAGGCTCAGCTACGGCACAGCAGGAGGTGCAGCTCAGCCAGGGGGGCAAATGGTAGAGGCTGAGCTTAAAAGAAGCTTCTAGAGGGAGGGGGGTTACCCTGGGCTGTGGTGCTGCCTGAGAGCTTCCCTGCATGTCTGTAGAGGAATGGGGATAGCCTGCAGCTGCGCTCTCTGACTTGGCCCTGAGCCGGAACAGACAGGCCTGCAGGAGGGGTGGTGCTTATAAGGCCTTTGCATACACTTTGTAGGCTTAAAATTAAGAGTTGTTGAACACTGAAATATTTACTTGTTCTCTTCTCTTGTAAGATTTCTAAATCCATATTTAGAATCTTGATTTTTTTTTTTTTGAGACTTCTGGAGGATGAGGATCCCTGACAAAATTCTGTGAATGTTATTAATGTTCATGGGAGTTAGGTTCTTTACTTCTCCATCTCTTCCAAGTTTATTGGTATTATTTTGCTGTTGCATTGATACTTGAAACATCATCACCTGAGGTATGACCCATTACAAATGACGTATGTAAATTATCTTGTTAATTCTGTGTGGTTCCATTTTATTGATATTAAGGAGTAACATCTGTGGGAAATGTCACCAGCTGTGCAGAGGAACAAAGCCATAACAAAGCCATAATGCAGGGCTTGTTTTCTCTTGAATGTGCTGTTGAGTTCCATGAGATGCCTTTCTTATACCATGGCTGTCTGAAGTTTTGTGTTCACAGTTACCCTTGCTTCTGGCCTGCCAGAGCAATTGTTTTTATAGAACTTTGCAAACTGAATGTCTGAGTTAATTCAGTGTGAAAGCACACATCGAGGAGGACTCTATTTTCTTAACCCTGTGTCAGTTTAGGCTTTTAATTATGCTAGTTGTTCTGGCTGAGAGGGGAGAGATAATGGGGTGAATGTGGGAAGGCTGTGAGCAGCAGGGAAGGCTACTGAATGCAGTGTTTCAATTATATACCTGCTATTTAGTGCTAGTACCAGTTTGGGGTATTCTCTCTCTTCATTTTCCAACTCTGCCTTTGCTGCTTCCTCTGTTACATGGTGAGCCAACACTTGCATTGAAGTGATCTGGCTTTAAGTTCCACACATGGAGTGTGTGGAGAGTAGGGGGTACCTTGTGATGATTTTCCCACTGTTTTCTATTGTAAAACTGTGTATCTGTAATGCACCACACTAACCAGGGAAACACTTTCTGTATATTGCACATGGGAAGCCCATATAAGATACCAGTTCTAGATTCTTACTAACATTTCTGATGTGAGGAAAAAAAACTCTGTTTAGAAGAAATGTGAACTGGTCAAGGCTTTGTGTGTTTGCTCTAGTAAGTGTTTGATAGTCAATTTAAAATGTAGCTAATCTTTTTATTGGAGAAAAAGGCAAAATATTTAGTAGGAATTTAAAGATTTTTCTGAAGAGAAGCATGGTCACTTTGAAAGGATTTTCCAAATATGTATCAAGATCACTGAATCATAGATCGGTGTGATTAGTGCATGCGATTCAGTCTATGCATGGTATGCTGACATGAAGGCAAGAAGTGTGACTAATACTTGAATAGCTAAACTTTTGAAATAATTTTCATGTGGACACTTAAAGGAGAAATCTAGGACTTTCTGCATTCTGATAATTCAGGAAATTTGATGTCACCAGTTAAGCTTTTAAATGATAGTAGTCCTCTCTGAAAATCTAATTCAACACAGTAAGGTCACAGTATGAAGAGCATCTGTCAATGCACATGGCTCAGAAGGGATTCTAACTTAGCTTTTTAAACCATTTTGTTTTTACTTAGTCTGATGTGTTAAATGTGATTGATGGTGCATTGCTTACAAAAGTAAATGGTGTCATAGTAGTTCTGCTTTCCCACAACTGTTGGTACTTGCATTAACTATAGAACTGAAATGTTAAAACAGTTTTAAATCTACCATCTGTTATTTTTTCCTCCACACTGCATACATAATTTCTCTTTTTCTTGGTACAAACACTGTAAGTCTTCTGACTTATATTTTTCCTTGTGTAAAATGAGGCTGGTAAGTTTCTGAGATTTAATTTCTTGTGCAAAATAAGACAGCAGCGTACCCTCCCACTGAACAACAATACACACACTATATTTTATTAGTGGCATAAATTTCAAGGCTGTATGTTAAGAAACTGATTTATCAACCCTTTAAGGTTTTTTTGTTTGTTTGTTTGGGATTTTTTTGGTTGGTTTTGTTTTGTTTTTTTAAGGAGGTGTTTGGAGGCTTTTAGTTATTCAGTGCATAGCACAATACAATAGCAGCATACACAGTTATATGACTATAAGGGTGAGACAAATGAGAATTTAGTCCTGCAGTTCTAAGTTCCTTTGCTATTGTTGGCTGCCAGCCAGAGAAGCATGAAATAAACGTGAAGGATTCCTCTCCTTATCCCTGACATTTGATAGTAGTGGCTCCAGACTGGTTTTTGCAGCTAGCAAGCAATTCAGTGACCCACTGGAATTCCTAAACTTGTATGCAGTGACCTATGCCATTCTGAATGGAGCAGCAGTACAGATTTACTTAGACTTACTGTGTGGGAGAGGGTGGTTACTGCCTGTTAATTTTGCTTGGACCTTATATAAACACTTTAAAAGGTTGAAATAAAGCAACAATGTCTATTACAGCAAAGGAAATCTATTTTATGTTGCTACCTCATGCATAAGCCTTTTTGTTAGTGTTTCACAGAAGTGATTTGTCCTGCCAAAAACATGAGCTAGATTTATGCTATTCAGCTTTTGTGTGCATTTTTAGAGCCTACAAAAAAAGAGAAAATTAATCTAAGAACAAACCGTGCAACTCTGTCATGAATCAATGCCAGTAAAGTTTTTAAGATACTTGCTTAGAAGTTCAGTCCTGATCCCAGGGCTGTAATCTTTAAAAGGGTCTATAAAGGCTTCCTTATCTAGTGGGGCCCTAGCTATAGATTTGAATGTGATGAACGCTTTGTCTCTCTCTCTACATGCATTTTAATTATAGAGTATTCAAAGGATGTGAACATCAGAAAAAGTACCCTAAAATGTCACTAATGATCTCTTAGATTATTTTATCCTAGACTTTTGAGGGTGTATGATATTCAAAGATAATTTTAATGTAGATTTCCCAGAATGTTTATGCTTCTCTTTTCTAGTCATTGGTTCTTGGAATTAAGTGGAATTAATATATATGTATTTAAAATGCTTTTCCTAAGTCAGTATTTTGGATTGTGACAAAGACATATTTGAAAATGAGTATTTGTGTGTTTCTTGTCATCTGGAAAATACCTGAACTGAAGCAGGACTGTAAATGTTATACAGAAGAATCTATTCTGGCTATATTTGTAGAACAGAATCTGGCAAAGTGCTCCGCTATGGCCTTTTGTCACACTGTTCTCAGAAGAGCCAAGTGCTACGTCCCAGGTATTTTCAGTCTTTAGAGTTTAATTACTCCTGATTTCCTAAGTAGATTAATTTCCAGAATGTAAATTCTTTGTGTAGCCCCACCTCCTAAGATTCATAGTCGAGGCTGTCATAGAGAAGCTAGCTCTTCATTTCTCCAAGTATCAATGTAGCTTCAGTGATTGCACAGAGCTGATAAACTTGTTGTTTTGGATTTAATTTGAAGATCAAAGCATAATAGTGCAGGCAGTCAGAATTCCTGTTAGGAATAAAAAAAACTATCTAAAGCCTTTACCCTCTTGCCCTTCCCTTCAATTAAGTAGCATCTGCTACCGTCAGTCCTTCTGTTTCATCCTGGTGCTATAGTGACAAGGAAAAAGGTAAAACGCACCCAAAAATGGCAAAGTCACTAGTAATTACAGGATGGAGAAGAAACTTCTCTCACTCCAAAAATTGCATTACATAATTTTTTTGTTCCCCTTGCTGGTAGTCTTAATCTAATTTTTTATCTTCACTCACATGAAAACTTGGGAAATTTTTGCACATACGTAGTTCAGTTCTTGCGTTGCCATTACATGAACTGGGGCCACGTTTTCACCCTGTGTGTTTTTGATATCTAAGCAAGTTGACCTGTTAAGCTGACAGAACCTATCCTGGTTTTGTGAATTATCCAACTTTTAATTTTGTTTTTGAGAATGTGTTCCTCTAGTGTAAGCCCTTCCTGTGTTCATACAGGGCTTCAAAGAGTCACGCTTTCAAAAAAATCGGAGTGCCTTGTACTGTCCTTACCACAGGACAGTACAAGAATCCATTATATATAGCTTAATCTGCTCAACAAATTAAATTTTGTATTTTTTGTATCTTGCAAGTCGAGATCATTTCCTGAGTGGGTATTGCCTCATTCATTGAACCTTGGGTAACCTTCTCTCTTAATTAACTTTGAGAAAGCATGTAAGTGTAAGCCTACAGATTAATTTTTATTTCTGTGTGTACTTTACTGTCTCCCAGAAAAAACATTTAATTTCCTGGTGACGGGAAGTCCTCTTTGAGGAAAGAATCCCATCCTTTCTGCTGTTATTATGAGGTCCAGTACTTAATTGCTTTCTCCATCATGTACAAACAAGGAATCTCTGTAAATCTGAACCACTTAATTACATACAGGAAATATTGTTGATGACCAGCTTGTGTTCTTAACACAAATACAGTAATCTAGACTGAAATTCAAATAGTGTTGCTAGAATGTTTTAAATACTGTTTTGAAAAGCCATAAATGTCTCTTGTACTTCTAAAATAGATAAAGCATCTCAAGTTTAAATGTATCATAGCTTTCAAAGAGCAAATTGCTGTTTGTCAGTAGGTGTCAAATGTCTCTCGACTTCTGGCAAGCAGTGTAATATTGGAGGCTGGCTCTGTGTCAACTTCTGCTGATGGAATCTGCAATAGCTTCCTATGGATGGTAGTCAGTAAAATATCTGTAATATAAGTCATTGCCTACTGAAAAGTAAAATCCATTCTTGTCATAAAGAAAATTTAGTGATCTGAGCCAGCTCTAAGCTTTGCCTTTTGCTCTTAAGAAAGGTTATGCATCACCCTGCTTCATTTGTTTGGGGCTCCCAGATCTTGTCTCACTGCTTGGACCCTGCTTGCCTGCTTTGTTGTCGCATGGATGACATCTGTAGAATTGTTTAGGCCAATGTCTTCTATAGAAACACATTTTTTTTCCCTATAGTTTTTAGCAGAATATTATTTCAGTATGAAGTTGCGCCTTATGTATTGATATGTATTTCTTCTAGAGCCAAATCCTATTTCTATCACAGTCAATGGAAAGACTCCTATCACTCTCAGAGAAAAATTAATCTTCCCCCTGCACCCCCCAGTTATGCTTTTCTTTTGTTTTATACATTTTTAAAAAAGCTATGTCTGCCTTCAAAGAAAAAAAAAAAAAAATCATAGTGCCTTCGGAGTTTCTGGTCCATCACCCTCCTTATCCTCTATGCAAGATGGAGTTCTAGATAAAAAGTGGCAAAAGGTCCACATCTGGAGTTCTTATTAGTGCAGGCGGAAGTTATATTAACTAGCAATGATTAATTCAAAGAAAACATGAAACTAGCTGTATCATACTCTTATTAGAGTAACTGGAGTCCTCCTTGCAGAGAAACACTAACTGAATGAGTGTTACATCTTAATTCTCAGCTCTATTACATAGATCTTTCTCTTTGAAAAAATTCCCCTTTTTAATCCCTCTATGCTTAAACATGGGTGGTGATGGTTTTTCATCTTTGTCCTGAATATAGAAGTACTTTTCACATGTTGTTTCTCTTGGGGAAGTTAGAAAGGAAATGAAAGGAAAGAGCGCCTCGTTTGGAGTAATCTTAAGAAACTGCGCTGATTGGTGAGCCACAGATATACTGGGCTGATCTCTGCAAATATCAGTAGGAGCTTCTCTTGGACTCAAAAAAAGGCTGCAATGCCATGGGAATAGACATTAACAGAATTTAGAGGAAAGACATGTGAGTGCCTGCTTATTTCTGATGGCAGAAGGTCCATGCAATAATTAAAATATTTGTAGCTAATCAGATCTTGAGTATAACTGCCAACAGGATGTTGTCTTAAGCTATTTCCTGTCTATAGATAATGTCCACTCTGGCGCTTTGCTGCTGCTTCAAAAAAAACCAAAACCGAAGAGGAAAACTGTAGTTTCAAACTCATCAAATTGTTGCTTTATTCATGCTTTGTCATTGACCAGCTGCTTCATAACTGTCCAATGTGAATGGATAGAATTTTACTATAAACTGAAAACAATAAAGTTCATGTCAAGCCTTTGGCTGCCACTGTTGGGAGTAGGTAGGCCAAACAGTACAGAGCAGTGAGGCATTACCCTTTCAGATTCAAGACAACAGGTTTTTATGAAAGCATACAAATGCTTTTGGGATCTGCCCTATGATTTCAAAATAGAATCAATTTTTAAATTGGTCATCACAGTGTTTGGTTGTCCATTTCTAAAAAATGGTCACTGCACCTTTTACAAATTGTAATTTCTATAAACTACTCAGGCTGTAAGTAGTGGGCATTGTAAGAATAAGGAATTATTTTGCATTTATTTGTATTTAGTGGAATCTAATTATTCTTAAGTGATATTTGGACTTGCCTTATGCATCTACAGTTTAGACTTGGCTAATAATTATTCCTGTTGGTCTTTTGAGTACAGAACAGTTTCTTCCCCCTTAGAATTTAATTATCAATGATTTTGCCTCCATGGAAGTTGGTGACAAAACCCACCAAAATTTCCGCTGAAGTGTCAAGATACTAAACATATTGAAATAGCCAGTGTTTCCATAATGTTTTCCTGAATCATTGTGTATTGGGGCTAAAATACTAGGAACAAACAGTAAATTCTTACTGATTTCCTAGTAGGTTTTGTTTGGTTTATTTGTTGTTTGGTTTGTTTGTGTGTGGTTTTTTTGTGAGTTTTGTTTTGATTTTTTTTTTTGGGAGGGGTTTTTTTTTGAGTTTTTTTTTTTTTTAAACAAGAAAACTCTAGTGTGTATTTAGAAACATTGGGAACATAGAGGAAAGTACTAGCCTGGAGAGATTGAGTGGTTAGTTATTTTCATTGTTTCAAGATGACCATTGATTCTCATTGTGGGTTTGATATTTGTTACTTCAGTCAAAAAGCTGAGACTGTTTTCCGTGGCATTGCTCCCGCATATGACCTGTGTTTTCAAACATCTGAAAGATAAACAGTCTGTAGGAATCTAGTGCATTTTAGATATGTAGCTGTCATGAGCAGGACTTTCCTCATGACCAAAAGACTGCCTGCTATAAGAAAATTGGAACAAGGTGCTGGGCATCATAGAAACACCTGCAAAAAGAAATCCCATCATAACAAAATAGTACTCATCTCAAAGAAAGCATCATTTAGGTGGACAGGATAAAAAGTTGGGGGGAAAATAGAAATGTTAACAGATGTGGCAGTAATTGTTCTGATATACACATCAAATGTGTTATAATTACATATTTTTATTTTGTGATATTTAGAAACAGATTAAATGTTAGAGGAAAATACATAAAAGAGGGGGAATTAATTTTTATATAATTTGATACTCCTACAAATACATTTTCACTGCAGCGATGCCTATCACTTTTTGATATAGCGGCATGAATCAGGTTCTACTCTTTGCTGTGGGAATGTAATCCTGGATTGGATTTGAAAACCACATACACAGAACATTGTGTAGGATGAAGGTCCTTTGCAAGATCATGTTTTTCAAAGAGATTAAGAAGAGCGGTCATTTCTTTTTTGTGAAGTCAATGGCAAATGTCCCGTGAGGGAATGGCGGTTAAAGAAATTTGCTTATGTAATATCCAGAAGGTTAGTTACTGCATGTAATAAGCAATCTGTAACAACCTTGTGAAGTAATTTAAGTGAAAAGTCATGTTTGAGAACTGCATACTTCAGCTGGGTTTTGCTCTGTATTAGAATAAGAAATACTGGACAAACTCCTGTTAATACTTATTATTCTGGGCTTCATAAGGCATCTGACAGATTGATACACCCAAAATGAAAAAGAAAGATGGAATGCATTGAAAGCTAGTAATGGAAAATAGCAAATGTTGTAAAAATCTCATAGCTGTACTTAGCATCAAGTGAAGTGAAAAGACAAAGGAATAAAGAGGGTGCAAAAGGCAAAAAATTTAAATACTTGATGCATTTTTCTTCATGGTATTTTCACATTCAAAATATTTTAGGGATTTTTATTTCATATCAGTTTCCTAGAACATTCTATAAACATTCTATAAAATGTTTGATTTTTTTTTTTTTATTTTATTTTAATTTTTATTTTAAGAGTAGCTTGCTGTAGGAATCATCTGTGGATGAGCCATAATACTGGGTGAATAGTAAGGTTAAACTTTTTCTATACCTTACAGTTCCCTTGTTGGAGCAAATGAGTCATCTTCCTGTGACATTCAGAGGAAGAATTGGGTGTGATGAACAGGGCTGCACTTCGATTACTTACAGTTCTTTCAGTAACCACAGCAGTTCTAGTTATCTAGCCAGGCTGAGATGCTGATTGTGGTGCTAAATTTCTCCTGCAGCTGATTGGTAGTAGAAATCCATCTTAATTTCTTCTTCAAGCCTGCCTTAAGTAAAGTATTTCTTCTGAGAATCTGCCATTCTTCATGTGCTACTTCATTCTCATGTTCTTTAAGGTAGATGATGGCATCTACTGGGAGAAGTGAAGTGTCTACAAGTCACAATTGTCATGGTATGGTAAAAATACAGACAGACTTCTGTCTGTGATGGAAATAGATGGAATTAAATGGAAAGAAACTAAATTGTGAGTGTCCTGTGTATTTATGAAATAGCTAGTTAGATTTGTGCGTGAGACTTTCAGTGGCTTTGACTCTTCAGAAGTCATGTTTCTCGGAGAAAATATTAATACATGATACTTCTAAGAGATCATGCAGTAGTAAATAATATGAAAGTATTCTCATTTCTCATATGCTATGACAACAGCATAACAGGCACATGGATTGTGGGTAGAAAATCACAATATTCTCTGTTTAGCTTCTTTTTCTGTATTAGCTTAGGTTTTTGAATGACAGGAAATAAATCTGTTTTATGGTCTATTCTCTTAATTTTAAAGCAGTAATGCCAGAGGTATACTGAAGGTTATTGCCTACAACATCTTGTGCTTCCGCAGTGACTTAGGCAGACATGGTAAATAGAAAATGGTCAGGTTTTTACGTCTTTGGTTAAAACTGGCAAACTAAAGTATCCAGAAATCTGTACATCAAGGGTCAGAGTCAGAAAGTCAGGTTAGATTCATATTGGAACTTTAAATTGGGCCAACTTTCTTATGAAAGAATGAATCAAGTTGTCATTTTTCCATAGTAAGTAATTACTGTTATTGGAGTGGATTTGAAGTAGAGTCAATTTATTTTGTAAAGCACTCTGAAGTAAATAATGGTAATTTGTATAAGTAACAAGGCACAGATGGAAATATTCATACCACTTACTTACAGGCATATAATTTAAGTGTGTAAATTGAGCAGCTAATCTGTCCAGGCTTCTCTTATAATCAATAGATATATAAATATGCTATCAGAGGGTCCAGATCCAAAATCTGTGGATTGCAGTAGCTTTACCTGTACCAATAACTAATGACTTGGTCTCTGCTAGGTCTTAACTGCTATTCTGCGGATACATCTGTCTGGCTTTGTTTCCGGGAAAGCTCTACTGAAATCAGTAAAACCACAATATCTGTGTACAGTCATTTCCTCAGTTTCTATTTATTTGTTAGTCCACAGAGGATGGTGCAGGTCTTGCGTTGCTAACTAGTCCTTTCATTTCAAACAGTGGTCTCTGCTTTTAGATGTATTCTAAAATTCAGATTCATATTTTGCTTCTGTCAAGATAGGGACTGTCTCAGTCACAGAAGAATTTGTAGGGTCAGTGCAAGAGAGAGATAGCAGAAATTATGCTTTGATGGATATTTTGTCTCTTCGTTTAGGTTGTTTGGGATTCTTACATTTTAAAATTTTGTTATGTTTTATTTCATTGCTGCAGTGACTAGGGTCACTAAGATTTCAGCTCTTAGCTTTCATAAACCTAATGTCAACATTTTCAAACGGATTCCCTCAAAATAACATGCCTTTTTATTTTCCATATTTATTCTGTTTTCAAAGAAAGCCGCAGCAGTGTGTGATGGGAAACAGACACATGAGAATTCTGTGATTTTTATTCTGTCTGAGAGCAGATCTTCCCTGGTTTTTAAATGCAACATTGTATCAAAGTCTGATGCGCATCGTAATGATGTTCTTCTGAGCAAGTGTTTTACTTTGGCAGCACTGTGGTTTGATACTAGGAGGCTATATTATCAAATCTAGTCTTTAATTATAGGCCTCACTTCTGGTATTGAAAAAGATAGGAAAATTAAATTTTCTGAAGTGTTGTATCAGAACCCTTTTTTCCCCTCATGTAATATACCTTTCATTTCCTTCAAAGACTTGCTGGTGCTTATAGAAAAAAGTAGCATTTTTTTTTTTTTTAATACTAATTGAGGAAAGCTTAATGAGGCAAAAGTTGGAAATGATTGGGGTGAGGAGGAGTTTCAGTCTTTAGGCTACAGGAAAATGGAGAGTGGAGTCAAACTTGAAAAAATAGCAATGTAGCAAATAAATTTAGTGGGTATGGCAGTATTTTCTATTTTCTCTGTCAAATCTCTGTAGGTGGAATTTTAGAGTGGAATGGTTTCTCAGCTTTATTTCAGTTAGAGTTTGCATCACTCAGAACCCACACCAGTAGCTTAAGCTATTCTTGGAGAAAAGTTTCAGTCATGTTCAGTATTTGTTGGAATATAAAATATGTTCTGTATTATTGCTTTCCTTTTGTATGGGTAATTCATTTTGAATGGCATAGTGGAGTCTGCTTTTTCCCTATTATTATGCCAAGTTGAAAGAATCCCCAGTACAAATAAAACTGGAACTTTGAAGGTCAAATATATTTTAAAGTGTGTTCTTCAAGAATATGAATCATTTCAGAGGATGACAGATAATGCACAGAAAGGAGTATAATCTCATATTCTGTTTGTGGAACTGTATTTTGCTGAAATTCCTGAGAGTCAAAGAGCTGTATAAATGTCACTCACTGCGGGGGGGGGGGGGGGGGGGGGGGGGGAATAAGGAAAATGCATTTGAGAACATTTTATTAACATTCTCTGTGCTTTCAAAAATTATATTTGTCAAGGCTTCTAGAATAATTGGAATATAGTTGAAGCCAGGTAATCGATGATTAGCATATACCCTCAGTGTCCTCAGTGAGTTTAAAATCCACTATAAATGTCTAAGTAGAAAAGATTTTAATTCTTAATGTAGGAAGCAAACTTTGCCTGAGAAAAATACCATGGGATATTTTGTGCAAGATAATATCACCACATAGGTTTTTTTTTTTTCCTTCATGGTTATCTTTCAAGGAGAAAATAGTCTGAAGGCAGAATTCTCATCTACTTCTCCAAGAAAATAAATCAAAACTTTGTTGGGAAAAAAATCCCAAAACAAACCAAACAACATAAACAGCCTTGCAAGTGGAAACTCCTCTTTCCAGCCGCCTACCTGGATTGCTCCCAAATAGGGCAGAGAGTGTTTTGGAGACAGGAGAGGTAATTAACATTTCTGAGAAGCCTGTGTGCTCCAATGAAAAACGTTTTGCTTTGCTAAGGTTCCTGACAGGGCTGTATCCTTTTCGGTCCCTCACCACCCTTATTTGTTACTCCAAGGGAACATTTCCTCTTCTCTTCAAGTAGTAGATTTAATGCTTTGGAAAGGTTTCTGTATTCCTGACCAGACGTTTAAAAGCAGGGCTTGTAGAAGCTTTCCAGCTCATTAAACAAATAGAATTAACTTATTTAGTCCTCAGGCCTGAGGATGGCAAAATTCAATTCCGTGGAGGTGGCAGCCTGGTCAATCTTCAGCCTCCTCTTCTGTGTGCTTCCCCTTCTCCTTTGTGCCCAGCCCTCTTGGAGGGATGCCTGACAGCTGCATGGTCTTTTCCCCAGAGCTTTTCACACAGCCTCTGCTTTTATAGTTATTTTTGCTGTCCCATTTGGGGCCTTAGACAACTGCTGCTTTTGC
The DNA here is from genome assembly GCF_004027225.2 of Strigops habroptila. NCBI lineage: Eukaryota > Metazoa > Chordata > Aves > Psittaciformes > Psittacidae > Strigops > Strigops habroptila. Next base: position 7,188,932 of record NC_044281.2, read on the forward strand.
TGACTATTAAAACTGGTGCATGAGATCAGCCCTGTTGAGGGCAAAATTCTCCCACTAGAAGACAACTATTCGAGATGCAGTATGTGCTGAGAGAGTATTTCTCCAGGGGTGAAGGTGAATACCCAGCTTCTGTGTAAAACTGTCTGATACTATGCGTTTATTAAGTGTTTCTATTGAGAAGAAGCATATGGTATTGATTGGTATAATGAGTTAACTACTCAAATGAAACAAAAATAATTACTTTTCATTGCTGCATGTCTGCAAGGATGCACATTTTAAAGATATAGTTTAAATTAAGGGTTTAAAATAAATGTAGATAACGGTGGCCTAGACAAAAACTGACCCAGCCAAAAGCATTCTGTAGCTTGTCACAAGATGGTGACATCATTCACAACATACAAATACATCCCTGCCAAAATTTTTCCAAGCACAACAGCTGCAAATTTTCTTTTAGATGAGAAAGTTACTAAAGTAATATCTTAAGGAAATTTATAACTAGGAAGCTTCTATCACAAAGGCTTTGATAAATCTTTAAAAGAGTGAATGAAACAAATTGCTCTGTTAAATTATTTGTTAGTTTAAATGTATAACAACTAAGATGATTTTGGCTAAAGTATTTTACAAAACTTTTTATTTAATTTGATTAGAAATAGAGATTGCATGCTGGTGGAAATTTATTGCAAAAATAGGAACTGACATTTCCCTTTAGGAAATTAATTACTCCTTTTAGGAGCAAAGTAATAAAGATGTTTGAGACTTATCAGTGATAAAAAGGAATATTACTACTCTATTGTTTCTCTAGATTTTCATCTGGATTTAAAAATGCTAATTTCCCCAGTCATTTAGATTTATTTCTTCCCCTCTCTCTATTAGTAGTATTATTGATTATTATCTTCAATTATTAAACTGTTGTTATCTCAACCCACAGGTTTTTACCTTTTTTCCCAGTCCTTCCCACCCTACTGGGGATGGGGTGTGTGGAGTGAGTGAGAAGCTGTGTGGTACTTTAGTTGCTGGCTGGGCTCAAACCTCAACAGTAGATAAACAGATTTTGCAGAAACTTCATACGTGAAATCGAGATTTCATCAGAGTTCTGGACAAATACATGTATTTAAGTCATGTGCTTCTGGCCGTGGTTTTTAGTCAAAGGAGTGTTGGCATATTTAATGGCTGACAGTATAGTCAAAAGCAGAAAAATACCATACTGTTTAAAGCCAGTGATCTATCTAGCCCATTAGTGTAAAAGAGAGCCTAGTCAGGATGAACGTGAGATTGGACAGTTCTTGCTATCTCTGTGTAATTGGAAGGAGTTTGGTAGCAGGAGGACTACAAGGAGACCTCTAAGTGTGCAGGTCAGGGACTGTCCTGGGCCAGACAAACCCGGCTCTTCAGTGGACCCACTCTGCACCAGATCTGAACCAGTTAGGGAAGTTTGTGGCACCTCTACAAAAAAATATTTAAGAAAGGGTGGTAGCCTCTAAGCAGAAGAAATGTAGGAGGTGAGAGAGAATGTGAGGGCAGGAGGAACACCAGAGCAGGGGCAAAGGAGAAACAAGAAGTATGCCTGGACAAAACGGACAGTAGAGAAAGAGGGAGATGCCAAAGGAAAGGAGGAGAAAAAAGAGAGATGCCAGGGCTGGAGGGGTGCCTGAGCAGGGGCAGGAATGAAGATCTGCCTGAACAGGACTGCGGAAAAGGCATAGGAGAAGGTACAACCCCCAGAGGGATAGTGGAGGAAATCACACCGCAGCAGTGGAGTAAAATTCAAGGAGCAGCAAAAGAAAAGGAACCATTGTTAAATGGAATTCCCCAAGTGTTTTGTTGCCTGTGACAGAATGCCCTCTCTTCTTGCTTGGCATCTAGAACTGAGGGCGTCTTAGAGGGTATATCCCTGCATTGTCTCTGTTTCTAGGTTTCAGATAATGAATTTGTTGAAGCTTTCTCTGAATCTTGATTATGTGGTCCCCTTTCAGACTTCCCCTTTTCCCCCAAAGAGGCCCAGCTTGTTTAGTCTGCCCATACAAAGTAGCTATTCTATCCACTTGATATTTTCAATTGCCCTTCATGGGCCTTTTCTAAGTCGATTACATCCTTTTTAGAGGTGTCCATCCTTTCTAAGGTGACCAGACCTGCATTCAGCACTCAGGATGTAGGCGCAGCAAGATTTTGTACAGTCACAAAATTAAGTACTTTGTCTTGTTTTTCATACCCTTCCTGAATGACGTCTGATGATCTGTTAGCTTTTTTGGCCACCACTGCCTGTTTGAGTCACTGACTTGAGAACAGCCAGTGATGATTCCGGTGTCCTTTCCTTAAGCTGTAACTGCCTGTCCCAGTTTCAGTGGCATGTTGGCAAGGTTTGGATTCTCTCCACATCCTCCCCTCTGGCCCCACAATGCGTTCTCTTATGCTTGTCTACATGGAAGTTCTGCCGTGACTTGAGTTACTTGTTAGGGCATGGCGTTTGACTATCTGAAAGGGCATGTTAATGCTCACAGGCTGGGAGGTTTATTACTCTCTCCCTTCACCAGGTCATTGGTCAAGATGAATAAAACTGCCTTCTCCTGCCCACTCACTCATGTGCCCACTTATGACCCTTCTTCGTTCTGGGAATTGTCCCTTAATCTGTGTATTCTGCTTGATGCCTTCAAAAAAGGCCATGGAAGAGGACTCCAGGCCTGTGACTGCTTGATTTCTTTAGTAACATAACCACATACAGCAAGATCTACTCAAAGTACAGATATACCTTATTGTTACCCACTTCTAGAGCTACAGTTTAATGGATTATGCGCATACTATTTAATCAGTACAGCTAAACTTTGTTCCTGATATTTGTCAGAAGATGAGTAGCCCATAGACATGATTAAAAGTGGAATATGGCTGCCAGAGGGTATCCTTAGAGAGTTTTTTTCCCCGTCCTCTCATTAGAATTAGTTTGTTAACCAGAAATAGTTCTAGCATGGTATGGGGAATATAATATCCTGTCACACTTGGAAAAAAACCTCAGTCAAGTAAAAACTTTCTGATTATTTACAGCAATTAATAAAGGGAGAGAACATTTGATGGAAGTACCTTTTATATAACATTTTTTCATTCAGACACTTTTTGAATTACAGTAAACTAATTTATAATTTATGTCATATATCATGTGTGTGTCATGTATCATATGAGCAGTATACAGGTACAGTAAGAGATGGAAATTTAGCCTGTTAAAGCTTAAAAGTTTGGCCATTAAGTGGAACAACCACCTTGACCATTGTCAGTGTTTGTAGAGACTGCTATCATACTCTCCCTGACTCTGAGGGATTGCAGCCAAGCCATTGAGATTGCTCTGAGGATCTTTTTCTGTGTCTTATGGCTATTTTAGGTGAAGTAATATTCAGGCCAACAAGGATCATACCCATGTTTGCTTAATGAATATGTTTTCTACTCACTCTTAATTGCTAGCATGTGTAAGTAGGCAGTACGAAAATTACCTGTCATTAGATTTTAAAGTTATTGGATTTATCAGCTTGTCATTTCAGAAACAACTTTTAAAATGCAAAGCTATTAGGACGAAACAATATTCAGCAAATTTAAAATTCCTTTTGTTGCTGTAAAATAGCTACAAGTCCTACTGGTAACAGACCTAAAACCTTGAAATACTTGTTTTTGTATTTACAGTTGAGCTCTTGTAGTACTGGATTGCAAGATAGAAAGAATTGTTGCAAGGAAGTTGGACTTTGCCACAGCCACAAACTAAACAGGTATCAGAATTATTTTATTTGTGAGTTTTGTCAACAGGTATTAATTTTCAGAAGGATTCCAAGTTATTATAGTTTGTAAACAGTCACTCAGTTCCAAACCATTTGCTATACGCAATAGCTACTTGAATTTTCTTGTCTGCTATTTTGACTTTTTAATTATCTGGCTTGCTGCTGTTTCATCTTTTTTGAATAGTTGTATGTTTGCAGTATATCCTATGCTGGAGCATTAGTTTACAAGGACAGAAAGCTTTTTCTACTCTTGTAATATTGGAGAATTTATAAAATACAGTGGTTTTGCTTGTTAAGGCAGATCAGCCTTCCGTCTCTATCTCATGCTTTCAGATACTTCTAAGTTCTCAGGACACTTTTTGCCAAATTGCAAATAAATGTGGCATGACCATTTGTACAGATTTTCTTAAATATTTGTCCGAAGTGCTCTGCTTGTTAATCTGGTAGCTTTCTCACTTGTTATGAACTTCCGTAGTTCAAGGACTTGTTAGATGTTAATGGCATAACTCCAGTAGTATTATAGTGATACATACCAGCTGGGGAATGGATCGCATGAATTAGACTACTTGTACTCAGACATTCAAAGTAACCTACAAAAGAATTCTTAAGGCCAATGTTCTTTCAATGGGGTTTTTTTGTTTGTTTGGGGTTTTTTTAGTTCATTCTGATGGAGAGTTAAACATATGAAAAAAAATTACTCAGTAAAAATAATAAAATATGTTTAGATTTGTCTGGTCCTAGTTCTGAAAATTGTGCTGCAAATTCCATGTTGTAGCATCTGTAGTCTGTATTTATGCTGATATAGCCACAATCAGAAGAATGTGGTCATGGATGTGATTTTTTTTTTCTTTTTTTTTTTTTTTTTTTATTCATACAGAACTTTAAGCTTTATTGTGTAGTACAGTTGAGATTAAGTTGTCAGTTATTTGCCACAATTTATAATAAAATCATGTAGCAATTGAGTTACATACACACAAAAATCTTGCATGATGCTCCAGATGACTTCGATTGCCGTTTAAAAAGCAGACCGATCCTGATGATGACTGTAACCTGTAGCAAAAACCAGAATGAAAAATTGTGGGGTTCTTTCCATTTTTCTTTTGTTTGTCCTCATGCAGTGACATAATATTAAAATATACTACTAATAAGCCACACTTTAAAAACCATTTCAGATCTCACTGTTTCTCAAAGACTAAATATTAATGATTCTCCATATTCTAGATAAATTAACAGTAATTACATCACTGAGTAGGTAGTAAGAGTAGATGACTTAGACTGAATCCTTTGCAAGGATTGCCTCTCTATGGAAAAGCAGCAAACAGCCCTTACCATTTTGAAAATAAAACCTGAGAAATTTGAGAGGTACATTCAGTACTCTCTGCGAAAGATGTTCTGTTCTCTGGCAATTTTAGTTATAATATTGTGTAGAATAACCAGATGTTTTTTCTAGGTATTGGCATTAAATTAAAACAAAAACAAAGAGTTTTGGCCTCCAACTTCTCAATAAATCTAGTAAGGGAACAAAAGCCAAGTATTGTATTCAATTGTTTGTTTCTACACAAATGCTGTTCTCTTCCTCAACTTTATTTTGTAATGTACTTAGTTTAAAGGGATTTGAATTTTTTTGATTAACGTTGAGGCTATTGTGCTGAGTGAAGTCATAAGCTTGTCCAGATGAGCTATGTTGAGAAAGATGGGCGGTTTCTTTGTGCTGATACTGAAGAGATTTTGAATAAAAGAGTGGAAGTCCAAAATTTAGGAGAATGCTTGTTTGCTACTTCTTCTAGCCATTGTACTCTTCAGTATACAGGCTCTGTGCCTCCACCCATGTATTATGAAAATTATGTGCTGATATATCACTTATGAAAGTGTTACATGACCTCTGAACAGTGGGTTCTAGTGTTGTTAGTATATGAAACATGAAAAAAATGATAAAGGAAATGCATTCAAATGCCAAGACTGTTTTTTAAGTTGGAGGAATTAATAAAAGTAAGGCTCCAGAAACTTGTCAGTATATGAATGTCCTGCAGAAGCAACCCAAATTCAACAACCCAAAAAAAGCATACGTGAGCTTCACTTAAAAATAAAACCTAGTGGAGGAATAATTGCTCCCTGTGACTCTTTATCTCGTTGTGTGTTTTCTCAAATATAAAAACTTCCAGCTGTTTATTTTCTCTGTGGTACTCTTCTTTCTACCTTGTCTGATGCTGTCTCAGGTGTTTTGGGAGGATTTTTGTACACTGCCTTTATATTCCTCACAGCTATGTCTTTGGATTTTTTTGTGTTTTCTTGAAATGATCTTTAATTGCACAAAGGTTCTAAGCAGCTTTTGTTTGACTTCTGTACTAATCTCCTGCAGGGAAAACAAAAGGAAGAGAGCTATTTAAAAAAAGAACCTGGAACAACAGGAAAAACTGCCACACCACCAACAAACAACCCCGTACACAAAACCCCTAAATAAATAGAAAAGTAGCTTTTGAGTCTTCAAGAACCACAGGAAAACAGTATACAGCAGCTTTTTAAAACTGTGGTTATAAGAGCTTTCCTTCAGGTGGACTACCACTATTGTTTTAAAGAATATCACCTCAGTAGGATGGGTTACTGTGTTGTCAGTTACACCTTTTCTACTGCAATTTCTATTTGCGCTGACTGAATAATTGTGGCTGATGGAAGACTTTTCTCTGTTAAGGGAAGTAGACTTTTGTTTGTTAATTAGTTTCTGACCTGTGTTCCATGGCTGTGCTGACATGGAGTGTGTTCTACTCCAAACCATTGCCTGTGTAAAGGCTTGGACTGGCACTGGCTCTCCCATCACTTCTCCACATCACGAATAATCAAGTTTTATTCACATGGGTTCCCTGGTAGGAATTGTGGGTGTTAATACCGGTGGTGCAATCTGGGGAGTTGGACAGTTAAGTCATTAGTAGGCCCTTTTAAGCTCTAGGAAATAGATGTTCTGCAAATATCTTGTTGTCGTCTTAACCTAGATTGAATTTTCTATATCCCTTACTTTGCCTGAGCATGTGACAAAGTGGCTTATGTGAACAAAGTACTAGGATGAAGTCCAAGTTTGGCTGAAACTAAAACAAGCCAGTAGTTAGTTGTACTTGCATTCCCATATGGCTCTGTGCTTACTTGCTTGTCCTCTTTGTGAGCTAAACTGATAGAAATCACTGAATCATGGATGGGAAGACTGCGTGCAAAATGACAAGATGGTACTTCTAAAGATGGGAGCAGATGAAAACATTCATTAACTAGGAAATGATAAATTCAAAGACAATGGAAACAACAATCTCTTGAGACTTTTCCCCCCTCCAATTAAAAAAAACCCAATGTGCTATATTCATGGAATTTCAGCTTTATATAATTAGGTACTTCTGGAAACTATTTGCTTAATCAAAATTCAGAAATCAAATTCATTAGTCAGTAGTGATCATATCCTGTAAGTTTAAAATATTTTTATGGATATGTGTTTTTTTTGTAGTCAGTGCTGAGGGAATTATGTTGCTCAGTGGTTGAGAAATACTGAGATTAGGCAACGTTTTGCCTGCTCCCACTAAATAAACGTTAAATATATATAACATACCTGAACCCTTTTGCCAGCCAGTGAATAATAGTTAGCTTTAAATAAAAATAACTAAGAATTCTGGTAAACACATAAGCTTGATGGTTCTTATCTGAAACTAAGCTGTGGCTGGCTGTCAGAGCAATGCTTTCAGTAAACTGCAGATATTAACAGAGATTCTTTTGCTTTGTCTTTATCACTTTCTTGATCAATGAGTTTGGGTTTGGATTTTTTGATACTTGGATATTTTCATAAAAATGCTTTCTGCTTCATGCTTCTGACATGTACCACTTCTTGCAGTCCAGCTGCATGAAAAAATACAGGAGCCAGGTTAGATGATGAGAGCACATTCTGATTTTATGAAGTGAAAATCCTGTTAAGTATCAAGCCCTATTCATCTTATTTCAGGCAATTTGCTTAAGATGCTTGAGGCAACATTTGTTTTTAATTTGAAATATGCTTAGAAAACTGTCTCTTATAATTGAAAACATTACACATTTATGAAAAATAGAATAGGGAAGTTTCTCTTTCAATTAATACTTCAGCATGATAATACAGACTATACATTACTCTTGCCTGATTCAGGGAATTTCTTGAGTCGTAAAGAACACTTGGATGTAAGAACAAGGAAACTTGTGTAAGACTTTCAAAGTAGGGAGCCTTGCTTAATACAGATGGTGTTTTCTTCTTTAGTAAGTGCCTAAAGTGTTGTTCATTTGCTGATGATTATTTTGCATTCTCTTTCATTATCACTTTTCTATACCTGTATGTAGGAAAAGAAAAGATTAATAATTGATCTGAGTAAGCAAATACAACTTCTTTTGCAGGAATAAGAGCTTCCATTTTCTTATCTGACAGATGTAAGGCTGCCTGCGGCTGGTAAATCCTGCTTTCATTGAATCAGTCTGTGGAACTTGATGTTTATATGATGTCCATTTTGAAACTTTGGTGCACAGAGGTTATATGGAAGGCAGTAGGATTAACGTTAAGCATTTCTTGGGTGCATGGAAGTATTTCTTTGCAAGTGGAGAAGAGCTGAAAATTTTACCAGCGCTCAAGGGCTTATGGGGATAGGAAGGATGGTGGAATTGTTGACAGTTATAGCAAAACAGGAGGGAAGGAGTTGGGAGGAGGGAAAAGGAGCCGGTTTTGACATGCTGTTTTTCATGTTCAGAGGACATCTGGAGAAGATTCTGTAGAAGCAGTTTTAATTACAAGTGTGAACAAAAGGGAAGTGAGGAGTTAAGAAATCTGGGAATCATTGACACAGAGATTGTAATTGAAATCCTTGAGAATAGCCAAGGTTGCCCAAGGACAGTCTAGTTATGCTGTGTGCATACTGCAGAGCCTATTCCATCCTAAAAAAGTAAATCTTCTTACTTGTATACTAATTTTGTGAAAACTGAAAAAGAGTCTTGAAACACGGATATCTATTGTTTAAACTTAAATTTACAATATTTATTTCTAGAAAAATTATGAAGAATTGCAGAAATCTGTAAGTATGAAATATCTGCTCATTGGAGCATAGCATGTCCTCATCATTACAATGGTAAATGATCAAGGTTATTTCATTATGTAAACTTTCCCTGAATACACAATAGGCAACATGATAAAATAGTTGTGGTTTTAGCAAGCAAACATCAAAAAAATTCTCTTGCAATCGTGGTTGATTTTATGCACTGCATTTTCCTTAAAAAAAAAAAAAAAAAAAAGGGGGGGGTGAGGAGAATGCGGGGGCCCAATAATCCTTGATGTTAAAGATTTTTTTTTACACACAAGGAATTTTTTACCATGATTGTCTGAGAAACACATCTAACTCAGAGTTTCACATGTCTGGAAGTTGCAGTTCACGCCCAGTGATAAAAGCCATGCAGAATACTGACATAACTGGGTGTACTGTAGTTCATCTCCTGCTGACGTGTCTGCCTTTTGGATTCAGAAAACATCAGCTGTTTAGAACACTGCAGTTAATAATAAATGGGGAAAAATATCAAGAGAATTAGTTTCTTCAGACATTTAGGCGTGTGATAAGAGTCAGGTTATCTGCTTCTCATTAGCTTGTCTCTTTTTCACAGATTTAAAAAGTCATATGGCTTCTCTTTTTTGAAGAAATTTACTGATACACAGGCTGTCATTTTTTTCCCCTTCTGTCTAGTCCTAACTGCGTTTTCAGTTGTTTTATCACCCATAATTTGTATCCTTTGTTATTTGTCCTCAGTTTTTAGGAAAAGTACACAACCTGGTGTTCATAACATCTCTCACCTGGAGCATGGTTAATTTTCAGTAAATACAGGCCTTGCTTTAGAAGCATAATGATATTCTTAGTCTGTAACTGTTGTCGATGTATGGTTTACCATTTCAGGTTTGTTGTTTCTGGTTTTGTTGTTTGGTTTTTTCTTTTTTTTCCTTGATTCTACTTCACTGTGCTGAAGAATGGTCTGATCAGGAAAATGAATGCTTTACTTTTAATTAACGGTATTCAAAATATGTGGTGTTAAGAAATCAGTTGTAGAACTGATTTAGACCATGCTCTGTTCTGACTTTTACATGGAAATCAATGTAATTTCTTGGAGAAATGATGTCTTGTTGGATTTCAGAAAAGGACATAAGTATACTAAAGTATATTTACATAAGTAAAGTATATTCGCAGAATCATCATGTGGTTGCTATCCTTTGACATGAATGTGGGTGGATATCCAGAGTTCTCTGCTAGTATTCAAAATCTGTAGCTCTATTATGGGTTGTTAACTGAAGGCCTTCCTTATTCTGAGAAGTGATCTCAAGCTGTAAGATGTGAATCAGATAAAAATCCCCAAAGCTCTGGCATTCAAATTCAGACCTGCATCTCAACTTCCCCCAACTATTGAAGGTCAATTTTTGTCTCTTGTTGGTTCAATCCTTGTGTCTCCTTTCTGAGTCTGGCAGAGGAATTGAAAGGAACATGGGCTCAGAAATTGAGGCTTATAAATAGAATCCACTCTATTTATATCCCTTCATAAAAGGTAGTGGTTGGTGGCTGCGTTAAACAGCTGCTTGCATGTCCCATAAAATGGATTAACTTTCTCCTTCAGTGTAAAGATTAAATGTAATAACTGAATTATGAAGTGAGATATATCTGACTGAGAAAAATATAACGCCTGGTACTTTGGAAGAGCTATATGAAAACAAATGGTGGAGCATTATACTGTTTTTCTTTAATGGCAGAGGATGTGGTTACAATGTAAAAAGCACACAAAAGAGCACCTTATTTGGTCTTTATTGTTTTTACTGCATTTATAAGGGAAGGCCTTATAGTACTAAGTGAATCCTTAAACAGAAATCCTGGTGACTCAGAAACTTCTTGAATGTTAGTGTGTACACAGGTACCTTCAATTGTTCTTTCAGAGATTTTTATGCTGATAGTTGACATGTAGAACACCATAATTCCGAGAATTTATAGGCAGTAATGGTTGTGCAAAGACTTAATCATGAAGCAGAAAACAAATGCATTCTAATATCACCCAGCTCTTTTCCAAGATAGGTCTGACCATCCTTTACAGTTTAGGTTGTGTAGGTGCCATGCTATCTGGTTTTGCATTATCCAATATCTACGCATACAACGGGCCGCAACCATCATCTTCTCTATAAAGAGCAGTTCATTATTCTTGGCAATTTGCCAGTTGCTGTTCCTGGCAGTCCTACTTCTGTCTCTTAAACCTGAGGGAGTGGGATAACGTGCCCGACAGATCCATGTACAACAATAATTCTCTGTCTCTGATTCTTAGGTTCCTTTTTAGTTTGGATCTGTTTGAATTTCCCACTGAGATAACTCAGTCTGGACCTGAATATTCCCAGTTTGGTTTGACTGCTTGTCTATGAAGAAGAGACAAATGGTGTAATGCCGTAAGATTTTATTTCTGATACCCTTCAGTTTTCACATTTTTCTCTTTTCATTTTCTCCTATCTAATAATTTTCTTCAGATTTCTTTGAAGTGCATCATGTTTTAAGGTTTCTGTAGTTTATCATATGAGCAAATCAGAAACTTGGCATCCAAAATTCATTTTTTTTATACATAAACTAATACAGTACTGTCAGAAATTTAACAGTACTACTGTGTATGACGTAACTTATGCTAATAGGATTCTTTTTTTTATTGAATCCTTAATTACTTAGTACTTCACAAAATAGCTCCTTTATTTCGTCCTGAGGTTTTGTTCCTGCTGGGATAAACTTGTTCGTTTTCTGGCCCGAACATTAGTCATTAGATTAGAACAGGTTCTGTGTTAGGCGGGAGAAAAAGGAAAAATCTGCAACTGAATTAGTCTCAGAGCTCTCCTCAAGACAGCAAAAAGGCAAAATTTCCCTTCGTTTGCTCATGGCATAAAAAGGAGACAAATCTTGTCTGCAGATGTTTCTTCAGTATTTGAGGCCACAGCTGGTGCAAGAGTTTGCACTATCTCTGGCTATGAAACTCTAGCTAAGCGAGGGAAACAAAAGGCAGTTCACTGGAGGAAAGAAATAGCCTGCGTTTTTGAAAAGGTAAGTAGCTGTAGCCACGACTCACAGATGCCCCTAGCATTGCTAATGGACTTGAAGAGCATTGTGCCACCCATCTAGAAGAATTTGTATAGCTGATGCCTCTTTTCTATGCAGGAATAATACAAATGCTAGGAGTCCCACGGTAGAGTCCTTTTGTATGTGTTTATTGCAAGGTGAAAAAGTAAGGAGGAAAAAAAACTAGCTGGATTATTGATGTAAGTTTAGTATTAACTGAGTGGGACGAACGCTTGTCACTAAACATGATCATAAATGCAAAAAGGTCTTCATGTTGTGGTCATTTTTCAGTTCTACATTGTTTACACATTAATAACGGACCAGTAGATCTTATTTGAAAGGCAGTTTATGGTTAGTTGCTGCTGAGAGAATTCTTGTGGAACTGGCTGATCTCAAGGAACTCTGTATTTAGGCTAAGGTGACTGAAAATCAGAACTGTTGACCTCTGTTCCCAGTTCTTCTGCTAATGATGTGTGGCCTTGTCTGAGAATTAACCTCTGCATTACAGCCTCACATTCTAGTATTCTCACATCATATTTCCTCTGGGCTGTTCTGGGTATGAGAGTGTATCCTAAGACTGGAAGGAAAAAGTACTGCTAAAGTGCAAAGTGATTTTATTCATAAATATGCCAAGTATGCCCATGACTTTGTGATTTTTAAAAAACCCAAAACACCAGAAACTAAACTGAGCTCACCTGTTATTTTTGCCTACAGCATATAAAACTTCAGTAGTCAGATAGTCACTTTGGTGCTAAGCATGACTGGGCTACGTAAAAGCTTTGGAAAAGTGTTGCTGTGACTCCCCGAAGCTTAATGATGAGATGGAAGTCTCCTATTCTGTCTCGATTATCTGTTGCTGTTTCGAGAAGAACATTTCTGTGTAAATTTAAGGAAGTGACTTGCTTTATTCTGCTTCATTTAGAGTGATCATATCAGGTTAAAAGTGAAGGGTGTGTGTCCGTCACCTCTATGTCCCTCAAAGTCGCTCATGAGCTTGAATGCAGAGGCGCCTATGTGGCATAATGCTGTGCAATGTTGAAATTCCCCCTTGTATAGCAGTGTGCATAGCACTGTTGTGTCACTAACTTCCACCATGATGCCAAATCAGCACGGCACTGAGCCTGGGACAACTGAAGGGGGCTAGTTAGCTTTATTGCTTCTGGATTTTGGTTAGGTCATCTGATGTTAAATTAGTGTGTGCGTAAGTCACGTTTAGGATACACGTTTCTGGTTGCTCATTGTAGGTTGTCTGCACAGCAGTGTCACTCTGTAGTCTGGAAATTCAGATCACTAAGATAAGGCATATGAAATCTTTTTATGGACCAGCATTAAGTTTAAAAAGAAAAAAAATCTAACATATACATACATGTATTTAAAAAAACTATTTAAGAGGTAGAGAACATGCAGCTAAACTTCCAGGCTAAATTTGGAACTGTCTGGCTGAATGTGATTAAAGGAGGAAATACAGTTTTGACCCAGAGATTTTATTTCTCTGAGTGGGCAGATGTGTGGAAATAGATGCAAAATGTTTGTGCCTGGCAAGTGGCAATACTATATGTAATCTATTATAAAACGAATGGCATGTTGAGAAACAATTCAAGCTATGATTCTAATATACAGAGCTCTAATTCCGCAGCAATGTACTGGAGAATACCACTGAAACAGCAAGTCCCCTGTTAAAACACCATAGACCTGTGTGTGTGTGTGTGCATACATAATTGTCATATTACAATATCAGTAACTTTTGAGGTTCAAGGCATTTCCTGGGGCTTAAAGATCAGCTGGGATTCAGAGTCTGAAGCTCAGCCAGGTGCCATCTGTTCTTACCAGCTAGTCATTAATCCCCAGGCAATGCCTTGCGCTTCAGTCTCTATTCCTTATCAGCAAGTTCTCTTGCTGAGATTTCAACTGTGACTTAAGATCTCGTTAATAATTAATTTTCCATGGGAAATAGTGGCTTGAAATAAAATAGAGTATTTCCCCCCACGTCTTTTGCACTTAATGAGCTTCCAGTAATATATGACTTGTGAAGTTGAGGCGCTGTGTTAACTGCAAAGAGTTTGGCCCCACACTGGAGTTTTCAGCAGTATTTTTGCAACATCAGGCAGTGAAGTTGTTAGGAGTTCAGCTGTTTCATGAGGGATGTCTTATCCATCTCCCTTCAAAGTCTATTCTTCCTGTATTTATAGCATTTCAGTGCAAGAGCTGTTGGCTGTTACACTGAATGTGTTTGGAGGAGCAGTTTTTTGGGTGCCTCTTTCATGTTCACATACCAAGCTTTTCTCTGAAATACTGGGAGTGGGTTAATAGGGAAAGGCACAGGAAATGTTAGAGGAAGGTGCATCCTGGGAGTGTATTTGCCCATCCCTTTTAGGAAGCGACAATCTAGTTCTCTGTCATGTCAGTCAGCTTAAATCCACTTGATGCAGCCAGTTTCCTCCAATTCATGGTTGTGTAAGTAGAGAACTGATAGGCGTTTCTTTTCTAAGTTTCAAAGTCCCCTTCTAGGAAAAAAAAAAACAAACCAAAAAAACCCCTGTAATTCCACCATTTCCTGCAATTGTTCTGCCTTAAGCTGAAGAAGATATGTGTATAGCTGGGAAAAGGCAGGAACTCCTAATTGCCTTTGTTACCTGATACATTGCCAGAGGGAGGGGGGAATATGATAAGCTGTGACATCTTTGATAATGGAATTTTACAGCAGCGTATTGAACTGGACAGCCAAGTGAGCAACAAGAATTGGAATATATCTCTCCATTCATAGAAGTATTGAAAGCACAATCTTACTGCCATTCTCCTACAGACCCATTCTGTTACTTTTACTTTGACAGCCACATGGTAAGATTTAAATTTTCTATAGCTGTCACCTTGTCAAGATGGATATCTGATGTCCAGCCATTCCTTATCCCAGTTTTGCTTAGCAGCTTGAGCACACTGATGGACTGTTAGGCAGTTTGTGTATGTCCAAAACATACTTTAAGATAAATATTGGCTATCATATTGCATGGAATAAATCCAGCTCAAATCCTTTCAGCTATGTTCCATTGATAATAGCAAAAAAAGAACAATTCTGTTTTGTAATGGAGAATGTATCTGTAGGTAGCTATACTGCTAGCATAAAGTACAGTTTAGAATTGAATGTGCATGTTTTTAGGGTTTAGAGTTAGTTGGTAGTTGAAATTTAATTGCAGACAAATAAACCTAGTTTCTGGATTGCAGCGAAAATTTATCCCAGAGGTCACAAATCAGAGGTTTCGCAAAAGTCTACAGTCAGAAGCAGGTCAGAAACAAAGAGAAAAATCCACCCTCCTATCTGTGGAGATGGAAAAATCAGGCCTTCTTTAGTGTTCCAGAGGCCCCAGGAGCCTCTCCAAGTCAGATGTCTACAATATCTCAAGCCTGGCTTGGGTAAATGTTCAGAAGTTCTGATTTTTTCCGAAATTTAAATTGATGTAGAGTCTACGTGAGGAAATGCCACAAAATGCCTAATGAAAGATCATATTTCTTACTAGCTTCTTAGCATTGATTGAGAACAAGCATTTCCATGTGGTTGATTGCCAGTGCCTTTGGAAATGGTTTAAACCACGAAATGACCTATTTACCTCTCAGTAAGTGACCCGGTGGGAAGTTAATAGAGGATAGATAGCAATTAGGCTTAAGACTGACGTTGCAGCTTGCCTTGCATTTCCTGGGCTAGACAAGCTCTTATATGAAATTGTTTTGATGTGCTGGAATCAAGGTATGGATCTTGTTAGGGTTTTGCAAACTGTCAAGTCCGTGAAGTTGTTGGGTTTTTATCTGGTGTCTTTGAAATATAGTCAAATCAGTGCTAATGTGCAGTGGCAGTATTCCAGATTTCCAGTTTCAGATCTCAGTTGAAATTAGAGAGGGTAGCAAAATGTTACATGTAGTCAAAGCTGTCAGATTAAAAATAAAAAGAATAATTCCAGCCTTTGCTAAGAATTTAGATATCCTTATTCTTGAACAGTAATCATTACTATATCCTAGCTAGTTTGTTTATTTATGTAGGGTTTGTGTATTGTTTTGAGTTTTGGTTGTTTGGGGTTTTTTTAATTTTCCCTTTATAAAGCTTAGAGGTAAAGAAGAAAAATTGGAGGTATTTGGCATTTTCTTCAATTAATTTTCCTTTAGAAAGCATAACAGTTTCTGTGCTTCATCTGATCAACTTCTATAATTAATGTCTGGCTGCTAATTTAAAGGATATTTGTTTTATAGTTCAAAACTGTGCCTTATCTGTGGAAAAATAATTTGTTGCTTTGAGAAATACAAAGGGAAATGCTCCCTGTTCTTATCTAGATGAGCCAGTAGAGAGCAGTATCTTTCTTGTCATTAATTTTCATATTTGCTGGCTACACTGTAGCTCGCTTTTTCTCAGTCAGACTGTGAACACTTGGAAGCAGACATGCTCACAAACAAATTGCCGTTATGAGAAGCAGATTTCATATCGGCACACTGGCAGAACAGATGGAGATTCAAAACAAAACAGTTGTTTAGAAAAGTTGACATGGCATTACTTTTCATTTGTAAGTTTACTCCCTACTGAGCTATCTGGAGCAAGTGATAGTTTTATTACGTTAGCTATGAAGTGTGTAGTTAGGTAAAATCCAGCATGCAGATAATCTAATGGGATCCCTTGATTAAAATAGTCACTCATAGGTGTAAATGCCTTCATGGATGAAGTATAAATGAAATGCTGCTGCTTTTCCGTGAAATCTGAGGCAGGTTTCCGTATTTGTAGATTTAATCCTAGTAGAAATAGGACAGAGGGGGTAAGAAATTAATTTGGAAGCAGAATTTTCAAACAGAGTGAGTTAATAATTTTACTCGATTTTGTTCTTCTTTGTCTGGGTTCATTCCTTCATCACTAATATCAGAATGAAAATTTGAAATTTTCTTCTTTTCCCAAAATATTCCATTAACTTATTACTTTAATAAGTAGCAATACTATAAAAGAGCTAAAGTTAGCAATAAGAAATCTAAAAATCCTCACTCCCTGTTTGCTTACTTTTTGTCTCTGACACCACTTTTGAATGTGCTGCCTTATCTTTTTCAATGCTAGGTAATTTTAATTGTTTAATTTTGACAGTTTTGAAGATGTGTCACATTATAGCACATGAGTGAGAGTATTTTTGCTTCACAAAACAAGTGGATGATAAAAACAGATTGGGAAACTGCAGTAACTGAAGAACGTTTAATTCAGTTTTGTATGGAAAATCATTATTTTTCTGGACTAAAGCAGTTGTTTTTGAAGTAAGTCAAGTTATTTTTACTAGTTTAGGATTCAAGTATTGAGACAGCAGGTATTATTTAGTTTCTATTTATATACTAGGTTTTACCAGTGAGCATGGAATTCCCCTCTCTCTTTTCTAGATGGGTGGTACTTCCGTTTCATAGTCCTGCATCCATTTGTTTCTCTTATG
Source organism: Strigops habroptila (assembly GCF_004027225.2). Taxonomy (NCBI): domain Eukaryota; kingdom Metazoa; phylum Chordata; class Aves; order Psittaciformes; family Psittacidae; genus Strigops; species Strigops habroptila. The sequence continues at coordinate 7,206,227 of NC_044281.2, forward strand.
TATTCTGTTTGCTTCTTTCATTAACCCTCTCTCACTTTCCTTCATTGATTACTCTCCTATCTTTGTCTTGGCTTTCACCTCCCTTCACTTGCTTATTTTCACTCTCATCTCTTTTTATATTCCCATTATCCCTTTGCCAGTATTTTTTTTTCTTGTTATTTTTCCCCCACCTCTCCAATCAACACCTCTCCTGTTGCTTTATTTTCATCACAACTTTCAAATCACATATTTGATTACTCCTTTCTGTGAAAAAAATCACAGTAGGGAGCAAAGGCAATTCTTTCACCTTTCTAAAAACTACAGGTAACTAACTATGCCAAGGTCGAAGAATTTTGTTTGGCTTCTTTCTGTTCAAGGAGGTGGCAGACAGCAGAAGTGGGAAAAGAGATAGTAGTGGCTAATTCAGAGAATTTGTAGAAAATTGAATTTTCTAGGACTATTTCCATTTTGTATTCCCACCTCTACCTTTTCCTGCTTTATTACAAGCAATACTGTTATACTGAGATCACTGCCTACAAAGTGGCAGACAGGGAGAAGCCCAGCAGGCATTAGCACTGTATCAGGCTGCATTAAGTCCTGGTCAGATGTTATTCTGAATATCCACTTGATCAGCTACAATGCAGAACAGTTGGTAGGTGGATCAACCCACCTCGCTGATTCCTGAATTAACACTGAAGGAAGACCTTCCAAATGAATTTAAGCTGCTTCCCAGGGAGGTGGGGAAAAGCCATGAAACTGCAGCTTCTTCATTTAGATAGCTTTTCTAAAAGAACTGTTGGATGTCAGTTCTACAAAAGCAGAAGGACCGTGATGTCAAGACACTGTAGCAGGATTGTTAAATGGTCTGCCTTGGTTTGGAGCTTCTTGGTTGTGTATGTGTAGCTTTATTTTTATTTAATAGAGTTTTAAGAAAACAATACCTTGAATCTCCTAAAGCTGCTGTAGGCCTGGTCTTAAGCCAAATCTTTAATTACCTTCCTGTCTTGTGATTGTTGACTCTGCCTTGTAATAGCAAATCAGAGCCTCTATTTTGGATTCGATAATGCCAGCTAGATCATGACCTTGCTACTGAAATACTGTTTCTGCTACTGTTTCAATCCAGGTAATCCTTAGAAATAGAGGTTAATAAAAGCAGCACCTTTTTCTCATTAATCAGTCTGCAGATGTCAAAATTGAGAACAAACTTTTCATATGACGAATTTACGAACTTTCTCTTTTGTCTTTTCATTGAAATAAAAGCCAAGGCTTTGTCCTCTAATTTGCAAGAACACAGTTTCTTCCATGGATTGTCAGCAGAGTTAAATCTTGACATATTCAGGTATGACAATGTTTCCTTTTTGCAATTTGGTATTTTAATATTATGACTGATAGTTTTCTTGGTTCCAAATAACCAACCTGTACCACTTGACCTAAAAGGTATTTTCCTGAATTGGCACCATGCTTGGTAATTGCATTGCATGTACCTTAAGTTAAATTTGGCTCCACAGGTTTAACTACAGATTAGATTAATCCCAGAGCTGCTTCCCAATTGGTAAAGGGATATTTCTAGTATATTAATTAGGAATCTAGAACTTGATGATATGATTAGGAATTTGGATAATGAAAATAGAGTAATTCTGAATGAGTAGGTGTGGAAGCAATTAGCTACGTTAAGAGGTTCTTACCAAGACAAGATATGGCAGAAGGAGAAGCTTGCAAACAATGGTGATGACAAGTGAGCTGAGGGTACTGTTGAGGTGGAAAATAGAGGATTTGTATGAGTGATTATATGTAGGACAAATGAGTATGGATTTCACTTGACAGAGCAGAAGTGGATCTCTGTGTAACCTCAGGGGGAGATTACTGTGAAGTGATAATAGTAGAAATAGTAGGTTGGAAAGGGATTACTGGAGTGAAAAGGGTGAGAAGTCCTAGTACGAACAACAAAATCACATGCATTGTACTGAATAGTTTATAGCCTGAAACTTTTGTGTTTGTGAAAATATAGTCAGACCGTATAATTCTGGAATCATTCTATTATAATGTATGAAACTATGCCTCAACATCTTTTCCTAATTCTCTGGAGAAATAGGATAAATCTGTTTCTTGGGATAAATGAAAATGGGCCCTGATAAGTTCATGTAGCTGCATCTGCTTATCTGTGGCCTGCTTTCTGCCCACAGACTACCCTGAGACCTTTGAAATTTCAGTAGAGCTCTTGCAGAGAAAAAATTAACAGAAACATCTTAGAATAGCAGGAAGGAATTGGAACATTCCTATTAGCAAACACAGATGCATTATTATTATAATTATAATTACTGTAATTATTATTATTGCCATTTTCTGAAAGATTTATTCACTGTTCATTGTGTTGTCTGAAATTACATATAAATGCAATGAAAGACAGTATTTCCAAATGGAAAAGAAGCTTATATGTGTAATTTGAACAGTAGTCTCGTTTTCTGGAGCATAATACCAGTCCCTTAAACTGGGAGGACAAAAATTAAGGTGCATAAGTAATTGTAAAATTAAAATGTGGGGGGGTTGGTGTATTATAAACTGTAAAAACCAGATGAACATAACATGGACGTATTTTAATTTCAAGTGGTTTAAATAAGTGTGAAATATGTATGATATTCCCACTTTACTTCAAGGAAAAATGTAATAAAAATCTGTTGTAGGCCGGACAATTGTTGGTAGTCAGCAAAGAGAAATATAGATCTTTGTTCACTTAAGGCAATGATAAGGAGATGGAACTTTCTGATGGTTCCGTTCGTTGGGAGTAATCCAAACTTTTGTTAAGGTGCTATGTTTGGGTTTTGCTTTTTTGGGGGGGATGGGGAGGCTGAAAAGCTTGACCCAAGGAATCTGTTACTTGGGAAATATATAAAGTTTTGCAGACGAGTACGTACTTGTATTACAAAATCAGATTTCCGTATCTTGCATGGATCTTGCTCATGCAAGGAAAACAAACCCTGAGCTAATATTGTAGCTAAACATTCTTTGAAATATCTTTAGCTTTACTCAGAAGCAGAGAAAGTCTTTGCTATATCAGCCACATGTATGTATAGGCAGTAGAAATTAAATTGACCACTAGTCAGTCTCTTAAAAAAGCCGTGACTATTACTCTCTAAGGTAATCTAGTTACCATTGTAGTGATAGAAGAACGTAATAGAGAATCAGTTTTTCCTAAAGATGCTAATTTGTTGTCCCGGATAATACAAAACATAAACATGTTAGTTTACATTTTATTTAGCTACAAGTGAAGACAGGAAAACAACATTGTGCTTTATCAAAAAGAACCATGTGGTTTCAAAAGGAAAGGGGCACCTAGGCCTTCATTTTAGCTGGCAGAGCTGATTGTGGCCAAATGGGAAGCCTCTTACACCTCTGCAATTGTGTACAGCCATAAAGAGTTTTATAATTTGAGACATTTTTTCTTGAGGAATACAAATATTGAGGAGCTTTTTAACCCTGGTTAGTGAATAGTTAAAATCATGAGTGGTTTTTTTCATGACCTATTATGTGTTTTGTTCTATTCCTGCAATTCTTCTGTGTCGGAATGTTTGGTGTTCAGCTGCTGAAAAAAGTGTTCAAATCATTATTCAGTGCTGTCCCTATGTCCTGATCTGTATTCAGAATTTAAAGATGGCACATGCATGGCCTTTAGGATTGAAGCCTTTTTTTTTTCAGCATGATGGCAATGCACATATGTAGTTGGCAGGGTCATTGTAGAATTAATACATAGATATTCTTTGGCAAGAAGTAGAAACGATATGTTGTTTGGCATCAGTTGCTCTTAGAGGACATTACTGATTGCATGCACGTTAAATTGTATCCTGCTGCTCCTCCCTGGAAAGAGAGAATATAACTTGAAATCTGTGTTAATATTTGAAAAGACCAGTGCTTGGACATGGAAGCAAGGCATAGGAAAAATAGGAAGTCTGGGAATGAGGAAAGATTAATTTTTTTGAATTGAAAGTGGTTTAAACTGTCAGATGTGAGACAGACTAGAAGACCTTTTAAAAACATCATTAAATCCATTGGAACTGTTAACATGAGAAGTCACACACAGTTTCTGCTTGACATTTATATTAATCCAGTGTAATAGCAGATCAGAATGGTTCAGACGCAAAAGCGATGTGACAGTCCAGCATTCCCACTTGCAAGGACAGTGAAACCAGCACTGCACCCTTATTTTAGTTGAGCCCTTATATTCCTGGGCAGGGTGTCTGACATATCGGGTAGGTTTTATTGTTGCTTCTCTGGTTTGGGAAGTAGGGAGTGGTGAGGGATGGGAATTTTTTCTGTTTTGCACTGTATTCAAGGGCAGGCTAGATGTCCAGCAAGATTCTTTAAGGGACTGATGGAATCCAATGGAGATTTTCCCTCCCATTGCCCAAAGCAGACAGCAGTGTTACCAGTAAAGCTTTAAGCAAATTTTGCAGAATGACTGAAAACCACTGTGTTGATATCCCCAGCAGATGAGAAAAAATGCCTATTTTGTGGGAAACCCCACAGAGCTTAATATTAACATTTTAAACCTCCTTATTAGATTTTTGTTTGCTTGTGGATACAGTGTAGAATTTAATATGTAATTATATCATACCTTCAAGGCACTGGAAAAAAAAATAGAGCTATTTACCATAAAAATAAGAAAAAATTACGTTAGAGAAATTTCTCCAGAAAGCTATCAAATTATAAATAGGATTTGTCTATATATATCTATATACTTTCCTATGCTTACAGAAAATAAGGAGGCTGGAGCATTTTGCGTATGAAGACAGGCTGAGAAAGTTGGGGCTGTTCAGCCTGGAAAAGAGAAGGCTGCATGGAGACCTCAGAGCAGCCTTCCAGTATCTGAAGGGGGCCTACAGGGATGCTGGAGAAGGACTCCTCATCAGGGACTGTAGCAACAGGACAAGGGAAAATGGGTTCAAACTTAAACAGGGGAAGTTCAAGTTAGATCTAAGGAAGAAGTTCTTTACAGTGAGGGTGGTGAGGCACTGGAACAGGTTGCCCAGAGAAGTGGTAAATGCTCCATCCCTGGCAGTGTTCAAGGCCAGGTTGGACAGAGCGTTGAGTGACATGGCTTAATGTGAGGTGTCCCTGCCCGTGGCAGGGGGGTTGGAACTAGATGATCTCAAGGTCCTTTCCAACCAAAACCGTTCTATGATTTGATAAGATTGACTTATTGATCCAAAATTGTCTTATTGATAACCTGGAGTGTTCACTGAATGTTACTGAGCTCTGTAAACTAAAGCTTGAAGGTCTTGCTTCTTCAAATAAGAGTCTTTGCATTTTCCTGATGTAAAAAGCTGTATATTCTGTTGGTAAAAATACTTCTGGGGACTGGAACTGATGCTGTCATCAGAGAAATTAGTCCTCCATATTTATTAGATGAAGCCCTTTCCCCACTAATTGCATTTTGCTCCTAGAGCTTTTGGTGTTTCCCATCCGTTATGTTGCTACTCAGGTTTTCAGGTCATATATTTCATATCTTCAAACCCTGTCATAGCATTACTAATTTTCAAATGGGTTTGACAAGTTGATTTAAGGGTTTAGTTTTATGGTATATGTTATTTTTTAGCTTGACAGAGGGAGACCAACAAAGCTTAAACCTATTAAAAAGCATGCTCGGGTTTCTTTTTCCCTGTTACTCTATATTTCTTTCTCCTTTCATGTAGCTATCAAGAGTAGTATTATTTAAGCTAAATTACGTATTGGTACGAAGTCAAATAAATGTATGAATTAGCCATGGATAAATTTGGGCTCTAACTTCGAAGGTTTCTAACCATCATCTAAGCAGTGGAGAGAAAACCTCCCAGCTTGCTTTTAAGATAGGCATGAAAACTTTGTGAGTAGGAGTAGATTCATGATTGTTTACGTGAGACAAGACTCAGTGACCTGATAGATCTCTGTATAGACCAGTCCCTATCTTGCTAAAATGCAGAGCTTTAACTTTGATCTTTCATGCTACTTATCAGTATTAGATGAACTATTGCAGTTGGATAGATGTTATCGACTTAAATCAGTGGCGTATTCTGGTATGTTGTCAGTCACTGGAGATATTTTTTTTCACTGTCTTCAGTCTGTACTTCTGCTTTTGTGTTTTAGATAATTTAATCAGATAGAAATTAAGTCTGGAATTGGTATGAATCTTAGAGTCCAAAAATAGTTTCTGTAAAACCTAATTAAATAATTAGAAAAACATTGCTTGGTATCATTGCGATTTCAGAGCTTGGTTAAATGAAATTTGAAGAATCTCAGCTTCCAGTCGTGAAGTTGTTATGGAAATTGGAGATAAAGTCAAGAATATAGTGTGATAATTATCAAAGGGAAATAGGAAAAAAGTATTAAAGCGTTAACTAATATAATAATAATTATAACACTATAGTATTCTCTGGGTGAATGTTTACATGTATTTCTTGAACTTTTAAGTTTATAATACAGTAAAAGATCATGCTAGAGGGCTGGTTTATATAAGAAGGCAAAATCTTGCTGAGATTTGATAATTTTTTCATATTGGTTATCCTGGAAAATGTTGCAAAAAGAATATTTCTTTACATTGAGTGTAGTTTTCTTGAGTAACTATCAGATACTTGTTAAGGTAGGGAGAAACTGGAGTGTTTGATAAAGTAAACACATACAGGGTTAATCCAGAGCTCAAGATGTCAATAAAAAGATTTCTACTCATTTAAATAAGCTGTAGTCAGGCCAGTGTTGCAGAAAGCATCTGAGTAATGGACTTCCCTGGCACACAGTACAAAAGGGATTCTTTCTCTGTATGTCCAAACAGTGTGTTTGGAATGATCCCAGCGGAGTTTGGCTCTGATTTGACATTAATTTATTTCAGCTTGTTAAGCCACTACTATATGATTTAAATAAATGTTATTTTAATGGATGCTGATAAAAAGAGATGGACTTTATGACATGTAGTTCAGTTTGTGAGCCTGACTGCTTAAATACCTCAGTTTTGCCAGCACACAAAACAATTTTCATCAACAAAAAAACCCACAGAAAGCTTATAAACATCTAAAAAGCCTGGAGTGTATGTTGGGGTGGGGGGAAAGTTCAGTTTAAGAGTTTGAACTCTTTGTTGAGTGAATTTTGCATGACTGTTTTTCTTGTAGAAACCATTTGGGAAAGTTTATTAGTGAAAGTCTTGAGTGTTGTATTTCAGTTGCAGTTTAGATCTTCATGGGATTAATGGAATTGAACTGTATTGTAGTTGTTTACATGAAGGAAGAAGGTTATATTTTGAACACATAAGTATAGAATTAACTAACTGCTGTACTCTCACCAAAAGTCTAGGTAGCCACAGTAAATTGTAATATAATATTTAGAAATTGCCTATTCCGACCTGGGTGATTTCTTCCCTCCCTTCCCCCCCGCCAAACCACTTAGAATTTTGAGAAGAGCAAGAATTGGAACAAGATAAAAGCTTTCTATAGGGTGCAGCTTGAACTGAAGGGATTCCTGCAGTTTTCCATGCAATCTATTGCAATGTTGATTTATTCTTATGAAGAGGAATTTTTGTCTTATACGCACATGGATTTCCTCCTGAAGTGGCTTGTGTCCATTTCATCTTGTCCTGTCACCATTTATCCTTGTGAAGAGAGTATCTCTATCTTCTCTGTAACTACCTATGAAGTATTGCAAGGTTGATAAGATCCCTCAAACCTTCTCCTCTTCTGGTTGAGCAAATCCAGTTCCTTCAGCCATTCTTCATACCTCAAGGTCTCCAACCATCTTGGTAGCCCTCTGTGGGCCTCTTCAGTTTGCCAGTGTCTCTACTGAAATGGGGGAACTCAAATAGGACACACTGTTCCAGGTGTGGCAAAGTGAAATCATGACACCCCTTGACTGTACTTTTACTGATGCAGCCCAGGACATGGTTCACCTTCATTGTTGCAATGGGACAACTGCCAATTCACATTCAGCTTCCTGTCCACCCATACTTCTAAAGCCACGCTCTAGCTAGTGAGATCCCAGCCTTGGGATCTTGCTGCTTGGGTCTTTCTGTCCCACATGCGACACTTTACAGTTATCTTTGTTAAACCTCATGCATTTCTTGTTACTCCAGTCTTCCAGCCTGCTAAGCTTTCTCTTCCTAAGGCGGATCTTATCTCTACTGTACCTACCTCTGTTTCTAGCTTGGTGTCATCCCCAGACTTGGTGAGTGTGCACTGCATTCCATCAGCCCAATCATGAATAAAGATACTGAATACTAGTGGACCCCAGTAATGATCCCTGAGGAACTCCACTTGTGACTGCTTTCCTCTTTAACTTTGAGCCGCTAAACACCACCTTTGTGCATTAGCCTTCCCTTATTGACACTCTTAATAACTTCCCACATGTATTTACTGTGGATATCCAGCCTGGAGGTGGCAATCTTGTGACTGTAAAAAAGCATGCCTACTTGGTAGAGATTTACAGCATTTACAAAATCATAGATGGTTGCGATGTGAAGAATTAATGTGGATAGGTATATACACCCACCCATCTGCTGTTTCCTAGACAGTAACTTACATAAGGTTCATGCATTTCAGAACATTTTGAATACTCTAGAGACCAGCAGTAAAAATGTAAATTCGCACACTTATGTTTTGATTCAGTAATTTCTGAGGTATCATCTTTTGCTATTTTTTTTGTTCATGTTGTCTCATATGAGATGTCATTAGCAATAAAATTATTACAAATAATATTGCTAGTGTCACAGAAGTAGGGGCGAATGGTCATTAGAGTGTCAAAAAGAGATTATGTTAATTGAGTTACATGCTTAACGGCACAATGTGTTTGGTAGCTTGGTTCCTATTATGGTTCTTATTCTCTGTTTCGAGATAAAGGGATTATTGGTCTCGGCCGTGAGAGTTATACTGTAGCTGGCATCTCTCTTTCTTCTTTTCCCTGTCTTTCTTAAATGTTTCTCATTTGCTTATTCCCTGTTTCAGGTGAAGTCTCCGTGGAAGTAAATGTTCATTCTTTGCCCGGTTATGTCACTAGGAAATCTTAGTTTGGCTTTGGGATGGGACTTTGTTCTCCTTGTGTGTCAGCTGAGCACTGATGATTCCTGTGTTAAGTTTCAAATGACAAAAGCATGTCACTTGTTCTTTAGTTTCAAGCACTGATGGAAAAGATGTAATACATCTGCTGTCCCATTAAAAGTGGGAATAAAATTGCACAATGGTAAAACTGCTCATGCAGTAGCTGAGCATCGTTTTGTAAAACTGGACAAACATCCTGCCTGTATCTTATGAAGAATTTTTTTCACTTTTCTGTTCAGCTGATTTATTACAATCAGTCATGTTGGAGGCTGCCTGAACTTGCTTCCTCTTTCCTTTTCAGCTTCCTTATTTTAGCTCAGATGGTATTTCACTTTAAATCACATAGTATGGTAGAAGGTCTGTTATTTGACCTGGTACTAGGGTCACACGACCAATCTTAGCTAGTCTAAAATTAAATTTAAACAATGCTAAAATATACCAAATAATTCTTGATTTAAACTTGGGAGCTGCCAAGTAGAACAGTACTTTATTATTGCACATTAAAATGCAATTACAGTGATGACTGTTACTCTTTTAAGGTGTTTGTAAGATGAATATAGCAAACCTTTCATTCCACAATATTATTATTGCAGCTGTACCCTATTTATTGAGGGCTTGAGGAGATGTTTCCTATTTTGTTTGATTTATAGTCTTAGAACCTCATAAATAGTAGGAATTTTCCACTAGTGACTGCAAAATGTATGGAAAGGACAAAATTATTTTTAAAATTGAACGTTTCACAAATGCCCATTTCTACTCTGTAGTCAAGTATTTTCTACTTCTGCAGGGCTTTTTTTTCCTCTTAGACATGATGAATGTATTTACAAAGTTAGCTTTCCAGTTATAGCACACCAACAGGATGATTTTTACCATGGAATTTGTTATCTAGGAAAGCTAAAAAGTCACAGTCTATGGTTTAGAGACACAAGCTATAAAAACATTAATATCAAGATTGTGGGTTTTGGTTTTTGCTGTTTTGTCTTTACTTAGTTCAAATCTATAGGTGCAGTAGCTCGAGCAATTCCCTGAGAAATTGCTGTGAAAGAATGAGAAAGGCTAGGAAATGTTGCATGGCTTGAGAAATACTCCGTGGAGGCACTGTGGATTGTTTAAGATAGCAAATCCACAATTGCTGTGAATTAATCCAACTTCTTTGATAAAACGTCCTGAGCTGTCTCAGTACTATGTTCATTTCAGTTACAGAATGCCTCCGAATATTGCTAGGTGGGTGTCCAGATATATTTTTTATTGTATCATGTGTCCTAAGAGCATCTGTGGTTGTTTTTCTGCTAATCTGGCATGGAATTAATTTACATTCAAATCTTGCTTTGATGGATGTGTGTGGTGAGCAAGATGGTTTTAGGTGGGTGATTTTGTTTAGTTAGTGTAATTCATTTGGGGCCAACAGAAAAGAGAAAAATACTTTTTCCCCTCAGTCAAAGAAAGCGAATTAGCAATGCTAAAAAATAAAGTGATGTGAGAAGATATGAAGCTGCTTTGTTCAGCTGTTAGTTCTTTTAAGCATGCTGCCTTACAGCTAGGAAAACTTCATGCTATTTTGCCAGTGTTTTGTATTGTCCATGGATTCCAGACAAGCCTTGTTTTCCATCACAGGCCCAAAACAGACATGAAACAATTATTTTAGGGTTTAGTGTCACTCTTTTGGTTGACCTATTTAATACGGCATTGCTCTGAGAGACTCATGAGTTAGAAAAGCCAAAACTACGACTATTGTTGGTTGGGAGGCTGTGTGTGGCAGAAATGGTACTTTTCTTAAAACAATCTTCATGTGACTGTGATTCACAGAAATTTCTGGCATTTTTAAAGAAACTATTGAAGGTCACAAGCTACTCACCTTCATGTACTAGTTCTGCTGTATGAAGGGAGTAACTTGCTAATGATCAGCGTGTCCTCGTTGTTTGCAACATGTTTTAAAGGGACATCTGTGGATTCAGTATAATGGTATGACCTCAGTCTCACAGCCTAACATGGGCGAAGCTTTCATAATATTCACTCACTTATTGCATAAACTGAGAAGGGGAGTGTCACTTGTAGCGAGGCCAAAGAATCAAGACCCTGTTTCAGTTTTCATTAACGGAAAAAAAGAAAAGAAAATACATATTATATATAATCTGTGGTGGTGTTTTTTTTTTAACTGTTTCATTAGGAGCTTCCTTAAGTTCAGATGAAGGTCGTTGGGCATGTTTGGGTCCCTGTGCATGTGTTATCCAAGTATTTCTCTTTAATTTGCTGTGGTTTATAGTAAAATAAAGCTTGGTTTAAAGTGGTGAAAGCTTGGACAGCAGTTTTAAAAGTGTCTTTTGAGTTCCAGAAATTCAGCTATTATGAATTATTATTCTGAAAATAATGAGTTACACTCATTTAAAAAGAACAGGCAATTTTTACAAATGGTATTAAGTTTTTAAAAGCTTAAAAAGATTTTCTAAAATGGGTAGGATTTAAGCATCAAGATTAAAACTGGATTTCTGGTTAGCTTTTGCATCTAAAATATTTGCATTACAGAGCTGATCTTTTGTTTAGAGATTAAGGATACACTGCGATTAGATTCTTTTTGTAATTTAAAATCAATACATTTAGAACAGAAAACAAAACCATTTAAATTTTATTAGGTTAATTTTTAGAATAGAAGCTGAAGTTTTGATGAAAGGTAGTTTTCCACTAGAAATTTTCATTGTATAATACTTAAAAGACACATTGTATAATACTTCGGAGACACATAATAAACGTTACTAGTAAAGTAACATTTGTTTTTATGAAAAGCATGAAGAAACATTAACTCTATTGATTATAGCCAGTTACTTCTGATTTTTAAGTTTGACAGGCACAACAATATTAGATGAATCTTTTTGTGTGTTGAAGATAATGAAAGCTGAATTTTTATTTGGCTGAAACTTACAGTACTGCACCTGCAAAAATGAGTATGAATCTGTGTTTGTTCTTGCAGAGAAAGGGTGATTGGGCAGTCCAGCATCAGTTAGTTAAATGTGTGTACTTGTGCCTGAAGTACAAAATCAGAAGTCCTGCTTAATATGACCTGCTCTAGTCAAGAAACCTTGTCTGTATTGCTCAGTCTTGCAACACTGGCTACTATTTTTTGTGAACTGAGATTTTTTTTTGGATCAAATTTAACTAGTAAGGAAAGAAAAAGATCTCAGCATGCGAGATGCCTCTGAGAAAACTATGAACACAGTCAAGGCAATCCAAGAAGTCCCTTTAGAGAAGACACAACCTTTCTCTTACCAGTTTTTAATTTATTATGTTAACTATGAAATCAGCTAAAACTCAGATGGTTGTTAGAAACAGAGATGACTGTGCTTAATTTTAAAATAGATTGGTTCATCTGTTCCTTAAGATTACATAGAAACTCCTTGTCTTCAAATATCCAGGAAACAGAATAATAATTTCATTGTGCAGAAGAGAAACAATACAAAGAGATTGCAGTGAAGGAAAACAAATGTTGGTATGTGCTGACAGAAGTAGAGGAAGCTTTCCCAGGACATGAAAACACAGTACAGTTCGAGGTGATCAATCTGACTGTTTGTGTTTGGGAGATCTTATTTTTAAAATTAATGCGTATTACTTTAGGTGGCAGATTATTTTACTTCCCACTGATAGAGCATTTTTATCCTGGCCATAGTAAATATAATGCCAGTAATTTAGAAATTCAATAGGATTAACAAGAATTTAGTGTAAAACTTTAATATAGTTAGGTGTTATAAATGGCTTAAAGGTCTGTTTCAGTTGTGTTTTTAAGGATTAAGGTTTGTTACCAGTTTATTCAGTCTTAAAGACTAAGACTAGACATGAACCATGGAGTCCTTGATTTGATGACATAAAATGTACCTAAGTCTTTCTAAATGTAAAGTGCATATTTGCAGTTTCATTGCTAACAATTAGTCAGACAAAAAAACCCACAAAACTTACAGAAAATATCACTAGGCCTTTGAAATACCAAAAAATCAAAAGAAATATTAAAAAAAAAAAAAAAAAAATACAAAAACTACTTGGCCACTTTTCAGCTTCTTGTTTTGGTCCATGTCATAAAAATAGGTTGTTATTTCAACTGTTGTATGTTGTAAAAATAGAATCTTGGTGTTTTGACCAGTTGAAAGGAGTTTCAAGGTAAAACTGTACTCAGGAAAGAGGAGAAAATAAGAAAATTGAAGTTGTACTTCAAATAAAGTAATGCAAAAGTTTATTGTGGAAAGGTAGGATTTTTCCTAACTCTGCCTATATCCCCATTTTTAAATCATGCCTTTCTTTCAGTAGTTGCTACCATACTTGGCTCCCTGTCTGCAGTGAAGATGTCTCTGTCTTAGCAGTCTTGGAGATTTCCTTGAGGGGTTTAAAGGCTGCCTGGCTTGTCGGTGGACTGAATGGTAGTCCATATCTTTTGTGATTTTTCACTTTTGCTGCATATTCAAGGAAAAATCAAGATATATTCTCAACTCTAACACAAAAACTTGGTATAAGTATTTGAATCTCTTGAATAAGATACTGGGACAGTGCATCTTCACCAGGTCTTTGCTTTAGATCAGGAGTGCAGTTTTGAAGTGAATCTCCCTGTTGTTTACCCTCGCAGTGCACTGGCTTACATTGCAGAGCAGCCATTGCCTAACAAACAAAATTAAAGAGGAAAATGTGCTTTAGAAGAACACTGGAAAAAATTGCTATTGTGCTTACATTTGTATAACTGTCTGAGGCCAATGTGTGAGCCCAAGGAGGCGCTGAGAACTTTTCAAGTTGCCTGCTGATTCTGGGTTGCTTTGCAAGTTGCTGAAGCCCTGGAAGTCTGCCAAAGTTACAGCCAAAGTTGCAGCAAAGGTCTCAGAATATTTTGCTGGAGAGGTGCATGTTTGTTACTGGAATAACCAAGAGCATATTCAAAGATTTTCAAAGAATTTCTGCACAGAGAAAGTACGCTCTGATTTTGTGGAAAAGCTGGCAGCTCTGCCAGTAATTCATAGGCTGAAAAGATGGTGTGAACATTGAGTAATAAATCCTCTATCTTCGGTTGTTTGTTTTCAGGGAAACAATTGCTGTAAATAGGATTTAATTAAGGAAGTATGAAACAACAATTTCTCCTCCTAGTATTGTTACTATTACTCCTCTCCCATAGAACTATGAATGTGGGTCAAAGAAATGTGTGAGGTCCTAGTCTGAATTGGTTCTCCATGTAGAATCACATGCATATTGTGGGACCAGTCCCTTGTTGAGGATATTTTGTGCGAAAGAGGCCCTCTTAGCCTCTGTCTCTAGCACCTCCAGTCCCTTCCTGACCTAAGTGATCAACTGAAAAAGAGAAACTCTTAATAAAAATCAGAACCAAATATTTTGGCTCAGAAAGTAAGGAATAATTACAGAATAATTTTAAAAGAATTAGAAAACATCTGACTTGTCTTTTGCCTTTCCATTTTTTTTTATTCTGGCCTGCCAAAGTAGCAGGTTTGAAACCATAGTCATCTTTTTGACTAAGCTGGCAAATAATGGGTCACAGAAGACAAATAAATGTTAGTTCATACTTTCTTGCTTTTACTTTACCTTACACGGTGGTCTTCCAAGACCAAGACTCTGCAGAGTTAGATATGTAAGTACAAAGTTTAGACATCTCTTGTATTCAGTATTTCATAGGGACATGAAATCTGCTATACTTCATTGCCTAGTAACTTGTTCTGAATTTCGGTGTAGGAACAGACATGGGGTTTGTACAATTGTGTTAGTGCCCTCCAGTCTTCTGGCCAGGCATAAGTGCGTGGCACTGTACAGTGCTTGTGGAGGAGAATTGCAGTCTTCTGTGCCTCCTCTGCTAAGTCAGCTCCTAGATGTACTTTTATACAGAACCCACTGAATAATGCTTGATAAATGAAATGGAAGCTTGCTGGTAACCATTTTTTCTGTGCATCTTATAGAATCATAGAATGGTTAGGGTTGGAAAGGACCTTAGGATCATAGTTCCAACTCCCCTGCCATGGGCAGGGACACCTCATACTAGACCGTGTATCCTTCCTGCACCGGTAAATCTGTGTTTTGTTAAAAATATCCTTTGAGACATAAAAGCCTTCAAAGCTTTACTCTTTGCTACTGCTAAAGAGTTAGTGATTTAACTGTTTCTGATGGGGAGCATATGTTGCCTTTTGCCACTGACAATAGCATTTAGAAATTACATTGCAACTGATTTACTTTCAGCACGTTGATTTGAATTAATATGAGACAGGAAAATAAGGAACTGACTGTTCTAATTGCTTTTGAAACATCACTTTGGATTTAGAACGATTAACATGCCAGAGGATTTCTTGAATACAATTTCATTAACAGAATTTATTGCTTTTTTGTTGGCTGTGCAGTCTGCACTTACTTACTTGTGTTGGGACCATTCATTAGGAAGAATAATGTCATATTTCTTTGATGCTACGTTTAAATCCTGTGCAACCTGTCAAGTAAATAGATCTTAGTTCGAAGATTAGATTTCTTCTGTATTATTACATTATAAAACTTACAACATTTGACATAAAAATTAAGTTAGTGAAATGTTACTGCTGTTTATTCTTTCCTGAAAGAGAATTGTGAACTGGCTCTTTCAGTTGTAAACTTCTGTCTTGGAGAAAGTTGATTTCATTAGAACAGTTCTGATGCATCTTTTGGCTGATTAGTGATGATGTCACTTTGAATCTCAAGGGAGAAATTGTTAATGTCAACCAAAACCTAAACAAGTGGTCTGTTTAATACCAGATTTACAAAGGGACATTTCCAATTATCTTTCTAATTCTATGTGTTTGCTGCAGGGTCCTTTGAAAGTAGTTCTCCTCAAGAATCTTTCAAAAATAGGCTGTTTAGATTTTTATTGCCACTACTTCTAGTTTGTTTTATTGCAACACTGGCTTATGTTTATGAATGGGTACTACATATTCGCTTTGGTAGTCGGTGTAATCATGTAATAAAAAGACAGCTTCTATCCCCAGAGAATTCTGGTTGGACTTATCTGTAGTGCTACATGTGCAGTATGTGCCAAAATACCCATCTTCTAGTACAGTCTTCAACCTATTGGGAAACTAAATAGGCATTATTTACGGTATCCTTTCTATTTAATTTCTGTTTCATACTTGGATGTTTGCTTTTAACAATAACAAGTATGTTTCAGTCCCTGTGAAGTCACTAAGGCTCTGATCCTGAGAAATATTAGGTGTTGATCTCCAGATCAACAATAACAGCAATTAGCAAGATGCACGTATGCTGAATGTTGTCTTTCAAAGCTTACAACTTTATCCGTAGGATTGGTTTCTTTTATGACTTGCAAAAATGGGGAAGCTGAGTATGATTATATGGAGTTTTTAGTCATAGGTGAGCAAAGCTAATTTTAACATGGAAGGTGTGAAAAATGAAAACCAGAAAGAAAATGATACTGCAAGAGATGAGTCCCTGGCAGAAACTGATGATGTTTAAGAATAATTTAGTTTCTGAATAATTTAGTTTCTGATAGAAATGTTACCTACTCTTGTAAGTAATTTTTGCATATTTTAGGTATTTAATGAAGTTGTAGAAAA
The DNA here is from genome assembly GCF_004027225.2 of Strigops habroptila. Lineage (NCBI taxonomy): Eukaryota > Metazoa > Chordata > Aves > Psittaciformes > Psittacidae > Strigops > Strigops habroptila. The sequence continues at coordinate 7,222,815 of NC_044281.2, forward strand.
AATTTTAAATAAATTCTGGTTGATTAAGCCAACTCCTTGTTCTCTTTTCACTGAACCAAAACATGCTACGTTTATCATACACTCACCCATATAAGCAAATTGTATCAAAGAGACTTTCGTGCTATGCTTGCAAAAATTCCAGGAGCAGCCCCAGCTCTGAGTGCGCTTCCTACCATTGTCATAAATCACTAGCTAGATGTTTTGCTTTAGCTGGGAAATTCTTTTGTAAATCAATGGCTGCACTAAAATCTGTTATTTATGAAAGTATGGTGAGAGCTATGCTCTGAGGTTTTTAGTTTTCTGGGAGTAAACTTCCCCCCCCCCCCCCCCCTTCTCTTCACCCAGTTTGTGTGATATTTGAGTTTTAAAGGAATTTTTAAATACCCTGAACCCCATAATTATTGATGTTTCAGTAATGAGCTTGGAGCAGCTCTGTGTTGTGTTCATTTTGTGATAAAAGACTGATTATTTTTTTGTTGTTGTTTTAAACTCTTACTACTGCTTATGCCTGTTTTGAAATGCACCCTCTGCTGCTGCAAAATAGCTCTTTGTTACAAAGTTATACAGATGTCAGTTTGAGTCTGAATCTGCCATTTCTTTGTTAGGTGACTGTTAAACTCACTCAGTGTGCCTAAATCCTAAATAGTAATCATTCTTGGTAGGGATTATTGTTGTAAAAATGAAGTTTGTTATTCATTCATGCAATGTTTAGCTTTATTGGATGTTGCAGAAATTGCATGTTAGAAACAACTAATCACAGTTGTTCATATTTTCTGGACAAAAGTTCCTAGAAGTCCAGCTATTTGTCTTGCTATATTTCTTTTGAAGTAATCTTATGGAGTCTTCACTGTTATTTAAAAATTGCTATTTAAGTGAATAATAGTAACAGTATTATTGAAATTATTTAAATGAAAGTAAGAATACTATTTTAAAGTCAGGTTTTGTCAGTTATTAATAGAAGTATTTGACATTGGAAATCTTCACTTCTACATTTTCAAATGTGACAAATTCTGTTCTCAGTTGTATGTTTACATTTCCCAGCACATATGTAACAAATATAAAAAATGTGGTGTTACAGAGCTTAGCTGTGGTACACGTTGCTATTTCTTTTGGGCAAACTCAGTGCAAATGATTATCTTATAATGTTCTTGGCACTTGTTCCTGATCATTTTATCCCTCCTTTCTGAGACGGAGTTTATAGTCCCCTCAGTTCTTCAAACTTGAGTGTTAACATGAAAATGCACTGAAACTAATCAGTGAAGTGAGCCTTTAATGATCTTAAAAACCCCTCTTTCTAAAAACTCTTTCTAAAAAACGTTTGCGTGAGTGTTTTATTTATTTGGTTTTTAGGGTACAGTTGCACAAACTGTTGAAACAATGCAACTAAAGAGGCAGTAAAATCCAGAAACGTTGAGTCAGCAGATAGAATGTCTTGCAACACGCTTAGTTCAGAATAAAATTTTAGGGGCATTATAAAAGCCCTTTATAGTAACTCAGTTTGTCATAATTACTCTTTGGATTTATATTGATCAATACAAGCAAACTTCCCTGAGGGCTTTATCTTGTTTTTGTTGAGATAACAGAAATTCCCATAGATCTCCAACTTCTCCCAGTCTGTTTCTGCAGTGCACTCCAGGATATTATTGTAGCATAATAAGACAAGTTGTTTTCCGTAGAGAGGAATGTATTTTAATCTATGACTTCACAAATTGAAGTTAAAGAATAATTCAGGGAGCTTTAAACAGTTGAAATCTGTTCCTGATGGTAATTTCAGCAGCTGTCAAACTGACTTTTCTCTGTGGTTACATGTACTAAGCAGTTTAAATAATTACATGGTACTTCTTAAGTAACACTTTCTGAAAACACCGTAAATCTTATGATGTTCTGACAGGCACTATTTTCAAAATGTGTATTTCAAATAAAACTAAGAAAAATAAAATAGAAACCTATGGACCCTCTATAGCCTGAATATGTACAGTGTAAATTTTACATGTTGCATGTGATAATATTTATTCCAAATTAATACAGTTCTTAAGATACTCTCAATATGAATATAAAAAGTGCTATAATTTTCAGATCAAAGGTTTGTCTAATGCAATATCTTTCTCTGAAGGTAGTTATTATTAGCAGGTGCTTGGGAGGGTAGTATAAAAACATGAAAGTGAGTGGAGTAATTCTATCCAGTGGACTCAAGAGCATTTGTAATCTTTTCAAAGATCATCAAACCAAAACAGCACTTCAAGTATATGGTGCCTTGGTATACATACGATATTTTTACAATCAGAACACAAGAGGTAGAGGTCTGTTATGATGGGCTGAAACCCTTTTGTGTTAGGCACTGTACAAGCACATAACAATAAAACCTTTGCTCTCCTTCCTCCTTTTGTTGAGTATAAGAGCTTTGACATTAACAGCATGACTCCACTGCCAAGGTAACTTATTTTATCAGTAACAATTTTGGAAAACAAATGTGGATAGTTAAAAATTTATAAAAAACCTACCTGTTTCTGCAGCTTTTGAGAATTCTCTTTAATTCCTCATTGTCCTCCTAGGCAGAAATGGAATGTGTAACAGAAGAATATAGAAAACTTTTCCAGTAGAGAGGTTATTGAGATGTGCCTTAAAATTCATTGTTTTATTACCTCTGCTTCACATTACTTTGAAAATTGGTAGCTTAGAAGCTTTTTTCATGTCACTGCTGTGAATTTTAATGCCTCTCACACTACTATAAATATGAAATAGTGCATTTAGGAAAGCGCCTCTTATTAAAATCCTTCACTGAATTGAAATCATCAGATTGTGCCATGCCACTTCATTGTGCCATAGCACAGCTAGTAATCAAATGCCAGAATGTAGAATGTCAAATGTAGAGCTTTTCTGGCAGAATCAGCCTTAGGTTTATTCATGCCTTTTCCTTCAGGCTCTCTGAGGCTGATTACAGAATAAGAAGGGGCAGAAATTTTCTGTTCCTAAGGAAGTACGTTTGTTTGTAAGATACTTCTTCTGAAATGTTTATTCTGAAATTGGAAGCAATTTCTTCTCAAGTTTCCATTGTTTCTTCTCATACAAAATCCATCAGTAAGCACTTTTTCTTAGAGCCAGACTTAAGATTCATCAAAGGGAAAGCGCGCTTCTGTAAACTCAGCCGAGTCACATTTGTTCATTTCATGCCAGACCTGCAGCATTATTTTGCCTTATGCTTCATTTTTGTCAGAAAGGTCTGCCAAAAAATATTCCTTATAGTCTTTCATTTCTGCATCTAATGAAAACAGAAGGTCTTCGGGGGTGGATGAAAGAGGCGATATTTCTTAAACTGCTTCTGATTATTTTAATGGGAATCTTTACAATAGACAGTAGGAGGAACTGGATTCTTTGATCTGCCTTTTTCCTAGACCATTCTCCCATATTTGTGCAAGTTGTTAATACTGAAGTACTTCAATTTCATCCTATAGGCCAAACATGAACAGCGGTGCGGAGAGTCCTTTCTGGTAGTAGTACAGGTTTTTAGCAGAGCTTGTTTAGCTTTAGATTTGGGAAAAGGAACACCAAATTTCACTGAGAGGACAGCATAGGTTTGATTACGCTGCTCTATGATGTATAAACTAAGACATCTTGTCTTATACCTGATCTAACCAGGTTTGGAGATACATAAGTCTGTTACCTGTTACACTGAAAGTCACTGGCTCGTTTTGTATTATAACTGTCCATGTGCTGACCTAAAGCTTTATTCAAGGCCATAGTGAGAGACTAAATTTGCATATTTGACTGTCATCTGTCCTAATATATGTTTTAGTAGTGATAGAAATTCTCTTGTGATGAGGCTTCTGTATCTTGCTACTCAGCTAGGTCACTTGTACCTGCACCATTGTTACCAGTATGTCTGCATTTGAATGTACTGTGAAGCAGTTTCATGATGTGACTCTTGCATTATTGTTACCAGCAGAAGTAAAACAAACATTTTACTACTATAGAGCTGTTGAATGAATGTCAAAAGCTGTAAAATACTCTGACCATATGGTTCAACAGCTAATTAAACAAACTAAAAAATGCGTTATCTTCCTGAAGCTGATTTCTGAGTAGAAGATTTGTTATTAATGCTCTGCTTAGAGAATTTCTGTTGCATCAGTTTGACTTGGGTTTGAACTCAGTTCCAGAGGTGACTATTCAATGCTGCAAAATGAGTGCTCCACCCAGTGCACTGACTATTCAGGTTCAAGAGATTTCTCTTCCAAAATTTCCACCCAACGTGTAGGGACAGAACACTTGGGATGACACAACTACTTTCTGTATTTGTGGGAACTTGCTGTGAGCAGATCTCAATCCCATATGTAATGTTTCATCTGCAGAAAACAAAAACCCTAACAACTCCCCACACACTCCCCATACCCAAATAACAAAGAATTATTTCTGACTGTTCTTAAATAATTTGAGTTTGTCCAGAGCATTTCATTGCTTGATAACCTCAAAGCAATTTGAAGATGTTAACTTCTTATTTGATAAGCTGTGTAAATGGTCTTGACCTCAGATTGAGTCCTCACAGCAAAGAAATCTGGACCAAGAAACTCATGTAATTTCTGCTTACCTACGGATTGAGCAGCTATAGCAATAGAAAGTTCCTTTTTAATTTCAGTACTTTCTCCTCACTGTGATTGTGAAGTTGTGCCATTGTCATAACTTTCACCTTCTCTGAGCAAAATGCTGACTATAAGAAACCTAAATCAAAACTTACAGCAAATGCAGGCCATTTTAGCTGAGTAAGGTAAAAGCTTAAAGCTGTAGAATATGCATCCTTGGAGACACCAGAACACAAATGGACAAGGCACTGTACAACCCAAAGTAGTTGTTGCTGCTTTTATGGGAGGATTAGACTAATTGATCTCTAGAGGTCCCTTCCAACCTCAACCATTCTATGCATCTCTGATTTTTTGCTGTATAATGGAGTTATTTTTGTTCTCTGTATGGGAACATGTGAAATTAGATGTGGTCTTTGCAGTGTGGCTGGTGTTATACATAAAGGAAATGTGATGAAGATGAAGTAAAAAAATGTAGATCATTAATAAAGATAGATAAAATTTTATTGTGTATTTTATTTACGTGTCTTTACCTTTGCTGGTTTTCAAAGTCCAAGATATTTAAGGGGAGAAATCAATGTTATCCTCTCAGTGGCCCTCTTCATAAACAGATGATTATAGACTGTTTAACACAGTCGTATTTGCATGAAGCTCATACCACCTGTTTGACATACAGCCTATTTTAACATACTCAACCTTGAATCTAAAATAAACTTAAAGCATAATCAGTGAGTCTACCGTTGTACAAAAAAGGCACAGTTATTAGGTGAGCCTGTAGAAATTACATTGAGAACTAAAATAATGGATATGTCAGTAATATTTTGCAAAGCAGAAGTGTGCTAGTATTGGAAGTCATATTAATTTTCATAATTGGTGTCATTTTGTTCAGTAGTTAATGCTAAAAAGAGGAGGAATGTAATTAAAAAGGTTGATGAGTGTAGTTTATGGAGAACCCAACCATTTAAGTTGTCTGATTATAATGTTTTGATGTAAGGTCTTGATGTTAGTCCTTTCTTTTTTTTCTTGAGGAGTTCTGTCAAACTGCAGGTTTGACAGTTACCTTGTGAGTTGGATAAATGTCTCAGTGAAAACTGCATGATCTGTATAAACACAATTGAAAGAGGGAAATTACGGATTCTGGCTAGTCACTAGTCACAGTAATATTCCTTCACACGGTCTTTCAGTCTACTAATGTAAGGTACTCCTGGGCAATTCTTCTTCCTTCCTTCTCCAGGTATTTTAAATGATCTCTTTAGTTAATGTGCACTTTTAACAATGTGTGTCAATTAAGTGGGCATTAAAAGGAAGACTTACATTGTGTCAAATCTCAGCAAAAAAGAGAATGATTCTGACTGTTCTGCTGTTTCAAGAATTTAAACATTTTTAGCCAATTTTTCATACTGAGTTGCAGTATTTTAAAGCACGTTACACTTTTAAAAAACTGGGAATAGTTATGATTTTTTTAAAACAATGCTTGCCAGACTTGAGTGTCAGCTATATTTTATTTACTGTTCACTTCTAGAGGTGTCACTGTACACTTCGTGGTTTGGTTTTTTTCATTTTTCCTGATGCTGAAAGTCTCCCATTCCAAACTTTCCTATCTTCAGTATGCGACGGAGGGCAAAATGGAAGGTTTTAACAGCATTCATGAGGAAAAAAAACACTGTTCAGATGTGGTTTGAATTTATTTTTGATGCCTGGAGTTACAGGATTAATACAGAATTAAAACCACCTTGCTTCTGGATCATGCATGTGTTTCTAGATTGGGCTTCGTAGAGAGGTTTGCAGCACTAATAGGTGACGATTGGTACTGATTCTTAGATAAAGAGGATGTTTCTGGGTGAGCTTAAACCGTGGACCAGCTGGTGTGGTATCAGGCTAGTGTGGTATTAACAATTCTTAGAAATGTCTCTTCTAATTGGAATGAAAAGGGTATAGGGAGTTGAAATACGGAAGCTAGGAAGAGGCACCTTTCTTCCTCCTCTCTTTCAACTGTTTCTGATTTTTCTGTTCTATCAGAATGACTCATAAGCTATGAAACCTGGAGATATATTTAAATAAAGTTACTGGAGAATCTCCAGCCTGTTGCACCAGATCAAGCTCAGACCTTTGCCCGAGAAGGTCTGCCAGGAAGTGCCCAAGACTTTGCTTAGGGAAAGCTGAACAATTGCCAGCAGTAGTAGAGTGGTAGGAGGCAAAAGTTAAAGAAAGCGGGGGGGGGGGGGGGCGAGCAAGCCATTCGTGCAGTACCTCTTAACAATAATGTAACAATAACAGATCAGCCTCCCCCAGTGGAACCTGGAAGTCTGAGTGCATCTTTTTAGTATCATTATACAAAATGAGTATAATGAAGCACATGAGGATACTTGGAAGGAAGATGTTGTAGGGAGATATATAACCAGATGGGGTGGGTTCCTCTATACTTGATACCAGTTGTTGAAACTGGACAAGAATTATGAAACAAAAATTAGCAGAGAGTTGGTTTCTTTCCATTCTTTAAGTGCAAAGAAAATGGAATAGCTGGCAGCTGGAGGTTTCACTTTGTAACCCTTCTATGTTGCTTAAAATAGCAACACTTTTTGCTGATTTCTAGATAAAGGTCCCATCCAACCCAAACCATTCTATGATTCATTCTATCATGATGATGATTCAGTTTTCAAATGCACTTATCCTATCTCTTCCCCTTTTTCTAGTCTATTAGAGAAAGTGGGCAACCAAGGAAGGAATGAATTGTGTGATGGAGATTATGCCTGTAGACAGAAACTGAGAATAGAATAATAGAATCATAGATTGATTTGGGTTGGAAGGGGCCTTAAAGATCATCTGTCATGAGCAGGGACACCTTCCACTAGACCAGGCTGCTCAGTAGAAAATACATTAGAATAGTTTGGGTTGGAAGGGACTTTTAAAGGTCATCTAGTCCAACATCCCTGCAGTGAGCAGGGACATCTTCAACTGGATCAGGTTGCCCAGAACCACATCCAGCCTGACCTTGAATGTCTCCAAGGATGGTGCATCTACCACCTCTCTGGGCAACCTGTGCCAGTGTTTTACCGCCCTCATTGTAAAAAATTTCTTCTTTGTGTCTATCCTGGATCTCCCCACTTTTAGGTTAAATCCTGTCCTGTAACAATAGACCCTGCTAAAATGTCTCTCCCCATCTTTCTTATAAGACCCTTTTAGGTACTGAAATGCTGCAATAAGGTCTCCCTGGAGCCTTCTCTTCTCCAGGCAGAAAAATCCCAACTCTCAGCCTTTCCTCATAACAGAGGTGTCCCATCCCTCTGATCATTTTTGTGGTCCTCCTCTGGACTGTTTCCAACAGGTCCAAATCTTTCCTGTGCTGAGGACTCCAGAGCTGGATGCAGTACTCCAGGTGGGGTCTCACCAGAGCAGAGTAGAGGGGGAGAATCACCTCCCTGGCCACACATCTTTGGATGCAGCCCAAGATAAAATTGGCCTTGTGGGCTGCAAGTGTGTGTTGCCCGCTGGTGTCCAATCTCTCATCCTCCAGCACCCTCAAGTCCTTCTCCTCAGGGGCACTCTCAATCCCTTCATCCCCTTGCCTGTACACTGAGGAATATTAAATACTTCCATTTCAAAATGAAAGTCAGTTGAAAATAGCCAACTGGACCAAGATGGCATTGGGGAGAGAGAAAACATTTGTTCATATTTCTCTGCATATTTTAATTATGAGGACCTTGCATAATCTGGTATCACAATATTTGTTAAGAATAGCTGAGTAGCTTAAGCTCTACATTTTGTTAGTAGTGTTTTATTTTTACCTGTTATGTGTGAAGTCATTGCCACTTATGCTGGTGCTTAAGTCTTACACCATTCCTTCCAGAACTGGTCTTTGAAGAACTTCTGATCTTGAGCTGCAGTAAAGTCTTTAGATGCAGGTACTCCTGTTGCCTGGGTATTTATTTATGTGGCTCACAGAGCTGGGTTCTCTCACTGATGGCAAAAGTCATGACAGTGATTCATCATGGTAGAATAAATTACTTTCTATCACTCTGTTGCCTTGTGGGGAGCATATGTGAGTTTTAAGTAGCCTTAGGTGTAGCATGGGTGATTTCTTGATATTGTAGCATGAATCTTCCAACCTCTGTGGCAACTCAAGTCTCAGAAACAGGACCAGGTGGTTTTATAAATAATCTTAACTTTTCTGCTTTCTGCTTCCGTATAAGTTGTCTGAATAAAAGTGAATGTCCCTGGAGAGGTGTCCAAAACATTACATTCTATTCTCCTAGCATCCTATTTTTGATAGTATCAGAAGTGATTTGTTTTTAATGTACATGAATAAGCTTCCTGCAGACAGACAGCCTCCATTAACAGAGTATTTTTATTTCCTATCTCATTTCCTTTGTTACAGCCCATAAGACCAATAGGTGCTGTACCTTGGGTTGTGCTCGTTTAACAGTACAAAATGGCTTACTGGGCAATAAGAATGTCTGAAGAAGTAACTTCAAAAAGTGATTTGTTGTATAGTGATAATCTATGCTTATTTGTATGTATTAGTTTTCTGTTTAAGTTGCTTAAACAATTATCTGTTTGCAAAATCAGCCTCTCTTACTAAGAACCACACTTGAATCCTTACAGATACTTGAAGCTGAACTCACAAAGCCAGACTTAGAAAGCCATAAGACATTTCCTATAAGTGTGTCAGAAAGGTTAGGGTTATGTTAATAAAAGTAGACTATGAGCTATGAAACTGAGTTTGAATTGCTGATTCGTGAGCTGCAGTCCAGACACTTGAGTATAAAAAGTATTTTGAGAGAATCTCTAAATGATTCTTGCTACTGTAAGTCATTGGAACTGCTTTTGACTTCTGTTTGATTAGCTCTTTTTCAGTACATAGACCTTTGTTTGTTGGTGGACAGGGCTGGGCAATAGAGCTTTCCCTTGACTTTTAAAGAATATTTTTAGATCAGATCAGAAGTTAATGACTCTTAAAACTAAGTCACATGTGGGTGATGGAGAAGAATCGGGGTTTTGCTTACGTTTTTGAACCTTCAAGTTCTTACCTCGTATGTGTTCTTTACATACAAAACTGAGAAATGCCTATAGCTAGGCTGACGAATAAGGAATTTATGCCTTATTCTTCAGTCCATCTATAGCATTAAGTGGGAAAATGAAAAATATTATTTGAACAGCACCAGGATTTTGCCAGTATCAACAGACAGTCATTTTGCGCTTTATACTGTATTGCATGGAAATGTTTCTTTTGCTCTAATTTTCTTTAATAATAAGTACTCTTATGCCATAATTATATGTTTGCTTTTTCAGCATGGGAAAACCTCATTATAGAGAATAATGGTGATTTCATTGTCTGCTTGGCATCTACCAAAGGAAAAAAAAATCAGAGGTTAATTATGCTGTGAAATGTTTCTGTCAGAGTGACAATTGGTTCATCCATTCAGTACAGTGTCATGTCATGTGTCTTCTGTAGGTTAATACTTCCTTTGTAATGCATTATTTACAAAATGAACCTTTATATACTAGATATAATGCCGATGGAGTATATATAAATGAGGAGTACTTTTAAGTGTGGAATATTTTTAAGCGTGGAATGCATCAGTTTTGAGGAGTTAAAAAAAAAATGCTGCTCGAATACTATAATGGTATAATCAGAGTACAAAGCTACTCTGTACAATGGAGGAGTACAAAGTAGGAGATCCCTCCTCCCCAGTAATCAGTAAAATCTCATCAGTAAATGTGCATATTTATGTCTGATTATATCATGGGAAATTCAAGGTCATGTCAAGCTTAGTGCTAAAAATAGAAATGTAAGAGGAAGCGCTTCCCTCTTGTGTTTTTTGTTGTTTGGTTGGTTTTTTGGGTTGGTTTTTTTTTCTCCCCATTTCTTTTCTACTATACTGTAATGCAAGTCAGGCTCATTTTAGGGTCATAAGTGAAGATAAAAATATCATCATAGGGTGCATCTCAAATATAAAGGCTAGTCTCACTAGAGTAACTTTAGTTGTCACTAGAAGTTCTAGTTCTAGATGAACAAAAGGGAAATAATTAAAAATAAAATAAAAAAAGGTTATTTCTTTGACATCATCTTTAGAACTCAGTAAAACACAGAAGTCTCCATTTCCCCCAGTTGGGTTTCTGAGAGTTCTTTTAGAATTACAGAGTGGTTGAGGTTCTAAGGGAACTGTTGAGATTGTCCAGTGAAATGCTACTCAAAATAGCATCAACTAGAGCAGCTTGTCCAGGGCCATCTCCATTTTGACTTGTTTCCAAGGATGGAGACTCCACAACCTTCTGAGCAAAGCTAGTCCAGTGTTCAACCACCCTCACAGTTGCTGAGTAGAAGGTACTAAACCTAAATTAAACACTGGCAGTTGGTCTACCATCTACCTATCTTTTGTCAAAGAATGTAAATTCTGTAGCTGTCAGTGTGTATTTGTAGCAAAGTTGCATTAGTTTTGCAGTTGTACACTACTGTGTAGATCAAACTGTGTGCATGGCAACTACGTGCAACTAGTAAGTTGGCTGAAGTTAAATGGTCTTACAAGCAGCAGTTTGCCCCATTTGCATCAATGGTTGTCATAGTTTAAACCCAGATGGTAACTCAGCACCACGTGGCTGCTCACTTGCCCCCCTTCCCCCTCCCCGGATGGGATGGAGAGGAGAATCAAAGGAATGTAAAACGTGCAGTTTGAGGTGAGAACAGTTTAATAACCAAAATAAATATAGTGAGAATAGAAAGAATTGGGGCGGGTGTCCTGTCTTTGCTCTCTCCTGGCTTCTTGTGCCCCTCCTCATGGCAGAGCATGAGAGACTGAAAAGTCCTTGATCAAGGTAAGTGCTACTTAGCAATAACTAAAACATCGGTGTGTTACCAGCATTATTCTCAGACTAAAGCCCAAACGCAGCACTTCATCAGCTGCTAGGAAAAAAAATAACTGTTATAGCTGAAACCAGGACAATGGTAAAAAAAAAATAAAAATCAGTATTTAAGTACAGTTTAAACAAGTGTTCAAGACCAGGTTGGGCAGGGCTTTGAGCAACCAGGTCTAGCGGAAGGCGTCCCTGCCTGTGGCAGGGCAGTTGGAACTAGGTGATTTTTAAGGTCACTTCCAACCCAAACTGTTCTATAATTCTATGATTATTTTTCTGTTCTCTCCAACTTGGCTTTGGTTTATTAGTTGCAGGAAGTTGAATTTAATTTCTAAAAAGCACCCAACTTTGCTGTTTATTTGAACTTTATGTCATTATCTGAACTTTCCAAGTATCTTGAGATTGCATAGTTGTACTGTAAGCATCATGAGAATAGGCTTGTACTTGGTTTTTTTTTAAGATTTAATACTTTTGGCTTCATATGGTAGAACGTTGATCTTGAGCAATCATTTAAAATTACGGTGATTAATTTTATAACTTTTATGTACTGACAGAATTTTCAGGGTCTGAAATAGACAAAGAAACTCTCTTAGATGAGTTTCAAAGCCTTTGGATAAGCCAGTTATCTATAACTGGGAGAGTAACACCCGTTCATTAAAAACTTAAAAGGAGATAAAGATGATCGTAATTTTTAGAAGACCTCTGAAATGTCTGCTCTGTGCTCCTTCCATGAATCAGTTATTTTGGAAAGCTTCGAGATCTCTGTAATGTCTGAATGCTGTGGGGCTGATTTGTGTGGCCTCACACAGAAGGAAGGTTCTGTAACACCCCAGGGGAGGGCCTTGGCCTGGGGCTTCTTTTTGTGGTTCTGTTGTTCAAGGAAAGATTGAGCAATCTCAGTGTTGTTGAAGGGAGAGATGCTGGGCAGAGTACTAAATTGCTAATGTGCATTCTAACTTGCGTGGTACAACCTTGCGGAAAAAATTGCAGTGAAGAAAACCCACTTCACCTCCCTGTGGGGACTGGGAATGTGGTAGACAGAAATCTGGTAGAGCACGGATGGTGTGATTAGATAAAGGCCACAGCAATCTCAGTCTTTCTCCCCTCACTCCTCTCTTCTCTTTCAGTAGTACAACAGGAACTGTGTAGAGCTTTATGTCAGTTCTAGGGAGCATCTCACCCTTTGTGGTCAGTTTTGTGGTAGCAAACTTCAGGAATGGGCTTAGGAACATATTCTTTCTCCAAAGTCAGTGCAGATCTGAAGGCACTTAGTCTTTTTTTATGGTTCGTTCTTAAATCTGGCTATAAATATAATGGAGACGTGAAAATAAACCAAATACTGTTGATTTTACAATTTATAGGATATGCAACTTCAGTATTCGTGTTACGCATGCAGAAATTACATGGGGATGTTAAAATAAGAAAGGAGCAACTTCACGCTTTAGTTTTTAACAGCATGTGCTTTTTGGTCAGCACATTCTGGTTTAGATAAACACTGTGTTGGCAAATAGTGAGTGACGAGGAGTGGCCAGTTAGCATGTAATCACTGAATGAGTCATGAAACCAGTATTACAATTATGCCACTATGAGATCAGGTTTGCAAAGCCCCATGTTTGCAAATATACAATCCAGTGACTGAGAAGGTTTGTTGTTTGTTTTAGTTGTTTGTTTTGTTCGGGTTTGTTTTGTTTTCCAATGTAAGTGAATTTCAAAGAAGTACCCGTGAAGTAAATTAATCATACTGAAATGGGAGATGATAAAATGCAAGTGCCTACTAGTTGCAGGTCGTAGACATGCTGACTATTAGTTTTGTGGGTAATTAATGATACAATATAAAATACCTGTTGTATTTTGTAGTTACAAGTATTTAATAAGAGCGCATGGCCAAACTAGGATCTTCCAGTTGTTTATGCCATCCTGACAGTGAAAGAAGTCCAGAAGTCTCATATATAAGCAACCTGGACTTTTCTTACGATGAGGAAAGCTCCTTAATAGTAACAGCCATCAAAGCCCATTACATGGTTGTATACGGTGCCAGTCTGCAATACATAATTGTGTATGAGTGTTGTGGTTTAAGCCCAGCCGGTAACTCAGAACCACGCAGCTGCTTGCTCACTCCCCTCCTTCTTCCTCTCCCTGCTCCTGGAGGGATGGGGAGGAGAATCGAAAGAAGGTAAACCCCACGAGTTGAGATAAGAACAGTCCAGTAACTAAGGTACAACACAAAACCACTACTGCTACCACCAATAATAATAAATAATAATAATAATAATAATAATAAGGGAAATAACAAGGGGAGAGAATACAATTGCTCACCAGCCGCCGACCGATACCCAGCCCAACCTGAGCAGTGAGCTGGCCTTCAGGGTAACTCCCCCCCAGTCACTGGGCATGACGTGCTGTGGTATGGAATACCCCTTTGGCTAGTTTGGGTCAGGTGTCCTGTCTCTGCTTCCTCCCGGCTTCCCCTCCTCCCTGGCAGAGCATGAGACTGAGAAAATCCTTGATTGGCATAAACATTACTTAGCAACAACTAAAAGCATCGATGTGTTATCAGCTTTGTTCCCAGGCTGAAAGTCAGAAACACAGCACTGCACTAGCTACAAAGAAGGAGAAAAAATGACTGCTACAACTGAACCCAGGACAATGAGGAACATAAAAGATGTGATTAAAGGAGTAGTGGGCAGGAAGAAGGGACAGTCCAGAGTCTCAGGATTGGAGGCCTGCTGACCTTTCCTTTATGGTGTTTTAAGAACATCCTATGAGGATTTGACCAGTAGCACTTTATAATCACAGATCATCACACTGTGCGCAGTGACCCAAGAAGGGTCCCAGTAGAATAAATGACTCTGTTTCCAGCTTGATCAGTAACTTAAAATAATGGATATTTGAAAAGAGAAGTTTGCTTATCTGACCTGAAGCTTTGTGCTTGGGTTTGTGTATATTTAGGAGAGCTTTTGGTATGTATTTTGATTTTTCTTTAAACAAGTCTTTTCAGAATTTGCCTGTTGCTGTTCAGAATCCAACTCTGATTTAATTTGTGGAAAAGAGAAAGATGAAAAAGAGAAAAAAGTAAAAGTCTCCTTATGAATATTGTTATTATCCAAATTTAAAAAGATCCAATGATGTGGGGGCTGGATTTAAAAGCTGTGCCCCCCTAATGTTTCACTTTAATTTGCTGTGTGTAGGTAAACCTCTTCGTTTCTGAAATATGCCAATTCTTTGTGCGCCAATGCACACTTTCAGTATTTAGTGATCCAGATGTGCAAAAAGCTGTTGCAACTTTTAAGAAACTTTGAAAATCCATTTACACATCATTGAAAGTTGGGATGGCTTCTCTGTGCCTGTCATCTCTGAAGAATATAAGTCAGATGTAGGATAACGTATGCTAAGCAGGTATGTTGTTAGATGTGAAGTCAAAATTAGGTTTTCTGTTTCAATCCTCTTTTTTTAAATGTTTGGTTGAATGCAAGTAGTGTCTGTTTATAAAGAAGTAATTTATTCTACAAAACTACTTATTCTCCTCACTAAATTGTATTTGTCAGAACAGAATCATTTGCATAATAAGTAATTATGATATTACATATAGTGGGCTGTTATTTTGATTGAGAAATAAGCCCCTGGAGCGGATGCACTCTTGATGAGAAAGAAATTTCCTTTTGGATTGATAAGTAAGGTGCATGTGGAAAAAATAATGTAGAAAGGACTCACAAAACTGTTGTTATTTAATAAATTTTTTTTACTAAGTTTGTTCTGAAAGATATGAAGAGCATATTGTCTAGCTGCATCTTTGCTTGTCTAATCAAGGATTTTATAGTATCATAGTCAACAGCCTTATTACATTTTCTTTATCTTAATTCTGCAAAACCAGAAACCATGATATCAAGTGACAAATTACTGTTAGAAAAGTGACTTACATGCTGGGAACAGTGTATGCATCGTGTTAATTGGAGTTTGTGAGGATGTTGCATCACCAATGATCAATTGCCCAGGCAAAGGGTTATCAAAGGAAGCATAACTCAAGTGTCAGTAGTTTTTGTTTCTTTTCCAAACATTGCATATAATTGCATATATTTGGGGTTGATGCTATAATTATGCATTGATTGCAAGCATTGAAACTCCAGTTAATAAGCCAAATTTTTGAAGATTATGATCCAAAGAGCTGCCATTACTTCTGCCATTTGGAATAAATAGATCTATTCATACATTAACAATCAGTTATAAAATAGGAAATGTTCATCAAGGAAAGAATTCAGAAGCAGTCTGTAGAACCGTATTAATTTCTACTACTCAAGAAACTGACATATTTTTAAAATGTATTTTGTTTGGGGCAATCCATAATTTAAAGAATAGTTAATTGGTAGGTATGAGCGAATCTGGTTATAAATAACAAAGAGTTAAAATGAAACTCTGAAAACATTCTTGGAATAAAGTGTCTCCCTGCAGCTTCTGTCTGGGGAAACAGAATCTAGTGAAGGAGGTGCTCCAGTAAATAGGAAACAGAATGAAAATGCTTCTCCAGCATCAGTCATTCGGTTAGTAATCCAGGCTACTTGGTTCTTTTGGTCTGGATTCATGTGCAATAAACCAGGAGCTATAAAAGCAGACTTAGTTGTTTGGCTTCCCTCTTTGGTCAAGTAATTCCCTTAACTTCTCAGGCAAGGAGGATGTACATCGCGTACAATCCCCACGTTTTGTGATGACTGTTAACGCCATCGTTTGATCCAGTGAAAGGTAGAAAGCAAGTTTATTTCCTGGTTTATGACAAGTTTTCATTCTGCTGTCTGTCCCTGTTCTTACCCAAGCAGAATGGAAAGGCTAGCTTTCCAGCATGTGGGCTGATTTATGCCATGTGTTTGAAGTTTGGAAATTATAGCTGGCTTTCTTCACTGCCTGGTTTTCACTTTCCAGGAATCTTGCTTCATAGAAAGAACCTATTATTTCTCCTGAGGTTTCCATCTGAGTTTCAAATAAGGATCAGAATAAGAACAGTAGAGACTTTAATGTCTGGTTCAAAACCTCGTGTGTATATAGACATGTCATTACAGTGTGAAATTTCCTCTTCCAATTCTATGAAACTTTTCTGTTGTTCTTAAGAGGTATGGGGGCTTCTCCTTTCCCTATGATATGAAGAGGAGAAAAAAAGTGGTACTATCAAAGTATTTTGAGGTGTTCTAGTTGTGAAACAGTCCAGAGAACATAAAGGCATTTACTTGGCGGGGAAGCTGAAGAAACAGAAAGGTGACTGTAGAAACAAATAAAAACATATGAGCAAGCCTTTCCAGGATAATTCCCAGATCGTAATCCTCTCTGTGAAAGGAGAGGCTAGTTTGCTGAAAGAGAAAGAAATGCTAGGCTAATCAGCCACAAAGGCAGCCTAATAAGTGAATACTGCCTTAATACTTAACTTTAGGTCAATCTTTAAATCAAGTCTTCACAAAATTCAGACTGAGACTTATGAAACCAGGGAAAGTATGGAAATATATTAATTATACAGGTAGCTCTGTTTCCAGCTTTTCTGTTTATCATATTGTAAACTTTTGAAGGGTTTTTTTGTTTGTTTGTGTTTTTTTGTTTGGGTTTTGGGGTTTTGTTGTTGTTGTTGTTTTATCATCATAGATCATAGAATTTCAGGTTGGAAGGAACCTCAAGGATCATCTGGTCCAACCTTGGCAAAAGCAGTCTAAACAAGATAGCCTGGCACCGTGTCCAGCCAAAGCTTAAAACTGTCCAACATTGGGGAACCTACCGCTTCCGTGGGGAGAGTATTCCAATGGTTAATTGTTCTCATTGTGAACAATTTTCCTCTTGTATCCAACTGGAATCTTCCCAGGCGTAACTTGTGCTCATTACCCTTTGTCTTTTCCATGTGACTCCTTGTGAAAAGGGAGGCTCCATCTTCTTTGTAGCCATCCTTTAAATACTGGAGCATGGTGATAATGTCTCCCCTGAGTGTTCTTTTCTCCAGGCTGAACAAACCCAGTTCTCTCAGCCTTTGCTCGTACAGCTTCTCAGTCCTGTGATCATCTTCGTGGCACTTCTCTCCAGCCTGTCACATCTGTTTTGTATAGTGGGGACCAAAACTAAACACAGTGTTCCAGGTGTGGCCAGAAAAGCCCTGCGTAGAGTGGGATAATGACTTCTTTATTTGGGCTAGGGATGCCCTTGTTGATGTAACGAACATCCTGTTACCTTTCTTTGTCGCAGCAGCACACTGTTCACTCATACTGAGTTTGTTGTGCACCAGGATCCCCAGGACCCTTTCCACAGAGCTGCTCCCCAGCCAGGTTGATTCCAGCCTGTGCTGCACTCTTGGATTATGTTTACCCAGGTGCAAGTTTTAGCATCTCTGAAGTCATTTTGAAGTGTGGAAAACTGTTAGGTTGGTTGTTTTCCAAAACAGATGTTTTACCTTTGTCTATGAAGTGATGATGATTAGTCACATAGAACATAGAAAACTGCTGAAGTAATCACAGGATGTTTTTATCCAGGGTACAACTGGAGACATTTTTTGGGTTGTAAACATAATCTGAAATTTAATGGAATATTCAGTTGCATCCACCATTTCTGTTTAATTTGAAATATTCAAATACATTGTTCAATCAATTTTGCTTTTAGATGGTGAAGAGGTAAATACAAATCAATTGGTCTTTTTTGAATCAATGACCATGAACATGGTTTTTGGCCTGCATGCAAATCAATGAGCTACTTAGCTTTAAAGCCTTTAAAAACTAACTAAACCTAGAAAGCTGGCGCTTGCCATTTTCTGTATACCAACATTAGTAATGACCAGTGAATTCTAGCTGTGGTGAAGCAGCTTGTCTTGTGTAAGCAAGGTATCTTAATATAAACAGCTCACTTTTCTCATTAAAGTAATTACTGAATCAAAGCCAAAGTGATCATTTCAAATATGTTGCAGTTCTCTGGAGTGCTGTTCAGAATCAACACAGCAAAGCACTGAAACATATTTATGAATGAATTCTCAAAAAAAACTTGGAGCTTGCCTGGAGAATCCTTATAGGCATAGGGCTATTTGAGCCATTTGAACAGAAGTTATGCATTTCTTTGCAGGCTCCCTTCTTCCTTTGGTGGTCACCTTTAGTTTTTTGAGGCAGAGATCCTGGAGGTCTGTGCAACTAGAAAAGCTTTCTGCTCCCTACTCCATCTGATGATTCTGCCTTTCAGATGGGATGCAGAGCAAACTGCAATGATTCGGGTAAAATTACCTCTTAGGTGTTGAATTCAGACAACTTTGGTGGGAGAACATCCCTGTGAAGGATGGATATCAATCGGATATTGATGCTCTTCAGGTCCGCCCACATGGATATACACAGGAGCCTAGAAAATATATGTCTTTAAAATGACAGGAAGAGAAGGTTGAGAACACAGATGGAACGGAGTTTTTCACTGTTCCCCTTCTCTCATAGTTTCCAGCTCAAGTTTATGTGCCATTTTGTTTAATCCTCTGCTTAATTTCTATAGCAATAGAAAGCTATGCTTCTCCATACAAGAAACAAAGCAGCTTTCCTCCTGACAACAGAAATCAACCTCTCACAAAGCACAAAACTAGTTCAACAACTACCACACAGCAATAAAGCATGCAATTAGTTAATTAAATTTTCAGATTTATAAGCAGTATTCAAAGACATAATTAATATTAAAACTGGATTTATACAGAAAAACCAAGGATTTCACAAGCAAGAAGCATTCAGTGTCTGAAATACCCAAACTTGTTCTGTAATTCAGTGATGTCATTCAGTTTCTTTTTAAATGAAAGTACTCTATATGCGCTGCTTCTCAGTTGCACATAGGCAGGGTTATCTAGATTGTGCTGTTTATGCCATTATAATTGGAATAAGAAATAATCAAGATAAATATAAATGGTATAGCTAGTAGAATACAGTAAATATCTTGAAGACTTTTGCCATCCTTTGAACATCATTTATGCTTACTGCTGAAAGCCCAATGAAGGCAAAAGTAATTATTCTGGGTTAGAGTATGTGAGTAGCTTCATGGATTGTCTTGAGCATAGGAGGGTAAAAACTCTAGAATAATGGAGAAAAGTGTAGCAAAACCCATTTGGTACCTGACAAGGGAAAAATTAAAAGAGAAATTAAATGCAAATGGCTGATGAAATAGCTTATAAGTAATGATTTCTCCATTCCTTGGTCTCTTCAATTGAAGACTTGCTGGCTTTTCTTTCTGGAAGAATTCATTTTTCTTGTTACAAAAATAAAACCACATGGTAGTCAACCATGCAAATATGTTACTTACCAGTTTGCCTTAAGTGCTAGTCCATAAACTATGGCAAATGAACAGGTGATTCTCGTAGATCTCTGTTGCCCATGTACTCTCATGGAGGGTGGATGGCAGATCTTGGATAACCTTTTTAGCTGGTATGAACTATGTTCATGTATCAGAACTCCTAAGTTACTAAAATATGAAACCTCTTCACGTTGTGTTGCATCTTAGAAATCTGAAGAAACATTACTTCTTTACACTTGGAATCAGACAGATTTCTCCTAGAGAGCATCTGCGGTGATTGTGTAATTGTTACAAGAAGTGAGGAATCAGAACAGTATGCTTGAAACATCATTTCGAGGAGAAATGAAGTGTGAAAGTCAGCACAAGACCGGGTATTTGCAGTGCACCCGTACAATCTTGCCATGGTAGAGATGTGTATCGGTTTGTTTTGTAAGGCTTCATAGAGTGAAATGGATACCATTGTGTTGACAGTGCTAAATAACTTGTGAAAAGGAGTATCTGCTGTCCTAGTTCAAACAGCTCATTATTATCCATGAACAAATATGAAGCTGACAATTAGTGACTGCTAAGCTTCCTTTTAGTTATTCTCTTGGCCTGAGTCCTAAAGACACTACATTACCAGTGCAGAAAATGGAGTCTTGGGAATTGTTTTAAGTGCTGAAGACTCCCTCCCTTAACTTACTTCCTCCTTTATCAGAGACACAGCTGATTAGATAGGAAAGCATGCTGGCTGGCGCCTTCCCATCCCACTTGTTTTTGTACCTCTCTGCTGTGTAGTGCTGGGTCATGTTCCTATTCATTTTTCATGACCTTTCCTCATTACACCCTTTTTAATTGCAGCTTGTTTCTGTGACCTTGGAGTCCTACAGGCCAATCAAAAAGATCAGGCACTGTGTTTTTAAGTTACCTTCTGAAAAGGTTGGAAACGTAGGGACATTTTTCAGCAAAGTTTATGTGTATGTGTAGCTTTTACTTTTTTTTTATCATGTAATATTTGGCTCAGTGCTGTAGACTATTTTTTGGAGCCTGTTAGCAACTTTATGAATTCTGGTGTTGAATGACTCTTGTTTACAAATGTCTTATATTTGGTATAAATGTGGCTGTTTTATAAAAAAAGTGGATAATCAACCGATATGTGTAAATATCCATCTTTATTTCACAGGTTTTCATTCCCACTGCTTTGCTGCTTGTTTCTATACTGACTTTGTGTTTCTGCCTCTCTAAAAATCATGCAGTTGTAGTGACTTTGAACTCACACCCGTTTATTACAGCCCCAAACAAATCAGATCATGTGTTGAATTTATGCTGTAGGCATAAACTAAATTAAAAATATACCTATATACCTTTTGATGTGCTTTACCATATTTAGATACCCTTAGATAGATACTTTATTTTGCTTGTTGGATTTGTTTTATTCACAAGTTCCCTATGCAAATTTTCAGTTGATACTCAAGTAGTTTAAAAGGTATTGCGATCCTTTATCAATGGGAAGGAATGACTAATAATCCATTTCCTCATCTAAAACCATCTTCCTAGCAGGTTCATAGCTAAAAAGAGAAGATGTAGGAATTGCACGATATGTTTAGAGAGAACATGAAGTATGTCTACCTGTGTAAGAATTAAGAACATACTGTTATAGCTCTGATCTCCTGTATTCTAAGCGATGTGAGGCACTTCTGGCCAGGAGTTGTGTAACCTAATTTGAATGGCACTGAGCCTGAGTTAACATACCTTGCTTCTCAGCATACGCTTAATGCTGCTGCATGGCTTCTGGATCAGAACTTTCTCAGTCCTGGTGAGCTGGGTGGAGTGGATACTCAATCGTCTGTATACTGTCATGTCAACATGCACTTAATGCTCCCTGAAAGGGATTGAGAGCTGAGGTATGAGCATTCTGTGTGTAGACAGTGCAAACCTTATAAGAGCATTGTCTTTAGGTTACAATTTTTAGTGTTGGAGCCTAGAATGAGGTATAACTTCTAGGGGTCTGATGCGTGAATGCAGTGGGTTCTCACAGCTCTCGTAGAGGTGGAAGAGATAAAAGAAAATTAGAAGATGGAAAATCTGGCTTCATCCAGATGCTTACATTTGGATATAAGTTGCCTTACCATAGGTATTTAAATCTGTCAATTCTGATGTTGATGTATTTTGTTATACAATCCTATACTAAATGCAGAAGCAGGTGCAACTTTGATGTAAATGGGAGGATTCTTGGAGCTAAATGTCCTCTTTTTCTGGTATCTATGCCTCGGAGGTGAATTAGACTCCTTTGTATTTCAGCAGTGGTGCATCCTTTCTGTATCTTCTCTCAATTGCTTATTTCATCTGCAGAACGAAAGTTGCCAGGATGTTTCAACACCTTTTTTATGCAGTTTCAGTTCTTCAGAGCCATTGACTGCTGCTGTAAATGAGAACAGCCTTGGGACTGAAGTATAAGGAGAGCGGTCACAAGATACAGGGATGCAAGCATTGTTTTATTCTGTGTAGCTCCACTTTCTAATGACAACAATAGTTTGAGTCACAAAAACATGAGTAGGAGAGTACCTCATTGTAAAATTCCTTTGAATAAAACCTTGCTGCTTGCTACAAAAAGTAGGTTGGTTGTTTTTTTTTTTCTTTCCCAAAAAATTAATTCAGGTATATTTGGAAGGCTGAACTTTCACTTAGAAACACGCTCCAGCATAATTTAAAATATTTCTTGTATTAACTGTAGCTTTACTTTCATGCGATGGTTGCAAAGTAGTACTTCTTTTCTAGAAGGACATTGTTTCTTCTTTTTATTAAACACAAAGTAGATGCGTGCAACTTTCTGACACTAATAACTAGTGCTGAGAGAAGCATTTTTCTGTGGTAAATTACTTTGGAATGAAACATGGTTTTAAAGTTTCTTGGAGGATTCACTCTTAGAGGATATGCAGCTGCAGTCAGACTTAATGTTTATGCCTGTTAGCTTTTACACTGCTGAATTGTTTAATATTAGTATATTGCATATATAAATTTTCTTAACATAACATTGGCTCTTATTACAGTACATGCGTTAAGTACCTGCTGGCCCCAAAAGATTCAGTTTCACTGACTCAGAAGTTTTGTTATGGCAGTGGCAAAGCGAACTGTTTTCTTATAGTTAAAGTGCAAATATTAAATTACAGGATGAATTTTGGAGAGAACTTTGGATTAATAATAACATGGCACTACTGAAGTCAAGGGGAAGTTTGTCTGTATTTCAGCTGAAACATAGCAAATCCCTTGTCAACAGCTTTTGAAAATCTCTCTGAAAAAATGAAATTTATTTAAAAGAAATAGAATCACATGTTCTGTCAACCCTTCATTGCTTCCTTTGCAACTTGAAAAACCTATTAAACCTAACAACATCAACAAAAATATTGGTTCATTAAGTTCAAGGTCTTCCACTGACTCCCTTAGGCACTGGTGGCAGATTCCTACTAATTGAGCATGCAAAGAACACATGATTTGTGCTTAGAAAGGTGGAGGTTTTTTTATAATTAATTACAGCAATCTAATAAAACCGTGTAATTTTTCGAGCAGGAGATCTCACTTTTTGAAGTGCTGGGAAACTAATGAGAAGTCATGTTTGATAAGCCTTATTGTTCTTCAGTTTTGCAAAAAAGAACATGTAGAATGTGCTTCTTCCTTTAATTTTGCTTAAACCATATGATTTGGTGTAAGTGAAGTTTATGCCGAAGCAAGAGACAGTATTTGATTTAGAGACATGAAAGCTTCATTCTTTGTAATGATATTGTAGGAGGCTAAAAAATGAGTAATTACCTACTGTATATGATGCTACCCAATGGTAATCGCTGTACCAAGGGATAATCCAAACAAAGCCTTCCTCATCATTGCTGGAAACAGCTCCTGTTCTTGTTCTGGCTGCTTCTGATGATGTAAGGTGATAATGGGCACTAATGCTTTTCATGCTAAATGTTTTTGAGTCCTGCATTTGTGAAACAGACTGAAAAGTAATAAAGTCAGAAGAAGTTTAGAGTATTTTCTAACCCAATCCCTGAGCATGGCTGAGCACATCTCCTGTCTAATTCCTTTGAAGAATTAAAACTGTGTTTGGTCTCTGCAGAAGACATAAATATGCAAGCCTAAGAAAAGTGGGCTGGACATTTACAACAGTGAGACTTGAGAGTAATTTCCTTTAAGTGACTGGGCTGTATGAATATGATTTATTTATTCAGCTCATACACAGACTGATTTCTCATAGAATCATAGAATGGTTTTGGTTGGAAAGGACCTTAAGATCACCTAGTTCCAACCCCCCTGCCATGGGCAGGGACACCTCACACTAAAGCATGTCGTCCCAGGCTCTGTCCACCTGGCCTTGAACACCGCCAGGGATGGAGCATTCGCATCTTCCTTGGGCAGCCCATTCCAGTGCCTTGCTACCCTCACAGTAAAGAACTTCTTCCTTATATCTAATCTAAACTTCCCCTGTTTAAGTTTGAAGCCATTGCCCCTTGTCTTACCACTACAGTCCCTAAGGAAGAGTCCCTCCCCCTATAAGGCATCCTTATAGGCCCCCTTCAGATACTGGAAGACTGCTATGAGGTCTCCCTGAAGCCTTCTCTTCTCCAGGCTGAACAGCCCCAGCCTTCTCAGCCTGTCTTCATACAGGAGGTGCTCCAGCCCTCTTATCGTCTTAACAGTCAATATGAAAATTTATTTTATTATGCAAAAAAAGAGGCAAATTTATTTCCAGTCAAATCTTAACGTTTTGTTCAACTTTTTTTTAATCTTGGTTTAATTAACAACCAACATTGTTAATTAACATTAATTAACATTAATTAATTAATATTAATTTGAGCAACCAGGCAGGGGTGTTTCCTGCTGTCTACAACACTGTAAATAAGCTGTTAATGGGCACCTCTGATTCATTGTCTGCATTAGAACTCATGCTTTGGTTCTTTGGCACAATTAGTGCTTTTGTATTTTATCTAAAATAGAATAATTTATGCAGGAAATTATTGGTGTAATTAATGCTTTTGTACTTTCTCTAAAACAGAATGATTTCTACAGGAAGAATTGGGGTTTTTTTTAATAGGTACTGCAGAATATAAGAATCTCCTGTAGGAGACTAAGGAATCAAGAGTGCCGTTTGATTGAAATATTTGTTCTAAGGGATGCACAGAGGTATTGACCCTAATTCCCAAATATTCTGGTTGTGCCATTAGAGTTCTGAATTTTAAGGTGGAAGGTGAACAGCCCCACTTGGCTTTCATTTTTTAAAATTTGATCTTGTGAATTCAGTCACTCAAAATGTGACCCATTTCAACACTTGTCCCCCATTCCTCCTCTTCTTCCCCATTTCTTTCTTCTCGCTCCTTTTCTTTATGCTTTTCTTCCTATTTAGCAGGTACAGACCAAAAACGCAAATATTTTCCGTTAAATTTTTGGCTTTCCAACATTTGTACTCAGCTATAAAATGAAGACGAGAAGCTGGATATAAGCAACATTTATAAGAATAATGTATATACCCTTACCAAATAGTTATATCGATTTCCTAAGGACATGATATGTAAGCAGTTGCCTATCTCTTCTATTACTTCACGTATATTTTTGCTTTATGTTATTTTATAATCTATTTCCACAAGTAAAAATAGTCACTGGTACACCATGTTAACTGCCTATTTTTCAGATTTTAGGCAGTTAATTAATTAATTAATTAATTTCATTGAAGTGGATGAAACTAATAACATAAAACCGTTGTTTGCTTTTCGGTATTAGATTCTTAATTAGTAATTTGGCAGATAGGACAAGTAGGGGAGGGTATTTCCTGATGGTTGACAATTCATTGAGTTGAGTGCCAACAGCAAATCTAAAATCCCTTAACTACCATTAATTAATTACCAGGAAATACCCGGCTCGGGTGGAGTTGGGTCATTATGCTTCTATTCCATGTAGAACTGTGAAGGGTGATAAAAAATCAAAATAATGTACAAAGTGGAAAATACAAAGCTAGTACAGAGACCTGGCTGTATATTTGGTGTAGTTATACAGTAACACAAATAGGCCCTCACAGATGTCCTATTCACAAGCAGAGCTCAGAGACCCAAAACTAGAACTTCGAGGTGCCTTTAGGTTGAGAACCGCAATGGGTGTAACCAGGATATATGTTTACAATGGGGCAGCATTTTCTAAAATGCACAAGTGAACAATGAAAATGTCTCCTGAAGACTGCCTTTTAACCCATGCTCTCTACAGATTCCATTTTATATCAAATTTGAGAAGTGTTTTACATGTTAGTACTTCAAAGCAAGGGTACCTGTTCACACAGGGTAAAATTAGGTTTCAGAAATTGTTGTCAGTACATCAGGGTTCCTAAAGTATGTCTACAAGTTTTCTTCTGATATTTTAGGTTACTGTCTACAGTTGCTCATTTATTACTGTAAACTGCGTTGCTGATAAAGATGAAAGTATAGATAGTCCTTGATAGCAAATCATGTCTCTTTACGATACCATTCTTTTCCAATATATCAAAGGAAAGGGGAGGGGAAAAAAGATTCCCCCCCCCCCCCCCCCAAGACTTCTGTATAATCATTAAACAAGAGAAATCTTATTTTTTATTAAAATAAAATCCTTAGTTGAGGGCATGAGGAAGATTGTGATTTAAGAGACTTTATGATGCTAAGATAGGAGAGATGTACAAGTCCAAATCAGGTGAGGACTAAACACAGAGAGCTAGTTTTAGGTCCCTTTTAATAATAGAATCATAGAATAGTTAAGGTTGGAAAGGAGCTTAAGATCATCTAGTTCCAACCCCCCTGCCATGGGCAGGGACACCTCACACTAGACCGTGTCCCCAAGGCTCTGTCCAACCTGGCCTTGAACACTGCCCGGGAGCAGTGTAGTGCTAAGGTAGCGTCGTGGTTTAAGCCCAGCTGGTAACTCAGCACCATGCAGCCCTTTGCGCTACCCAGGACAAGTAGACAACAAAACTATCCACAAAAACAGAAGAAAAATCTTCATGATATGAAGCGCATCTTTATCCATTTTTATTTACCTGTGTTTACTGTCAGCAGAAGGAAGGCTATGGTCATTAGGGATAGTAGCGATAGGACAAGGGGGAATGGGTTCAGACTTAAACAGGTGAAGTTCAGGTTAGATATAAGGAAGAAGTTCTTTAGTGTGAGGGTGGTGAGGCACTGGAACAGGTTGCCCAAGTAAGCGGTAAAAGCTCCATTCCTGGCAGTGTTCAAGGCCAGGTTGGACAAAGCGTTGGGTGACATGGCTTAGTGTGTGGTGTCCCTGCGCACGGCAGGGGGGGTTGGAACTGGATGATCTTAAGGTCCTTTCCAACCCTAACTATTCTATGATTCTGTGATTCAACAGAATGCATGTGCAGATAGGAAAGTTATTTTAGGCGGGGGTGCAGGAGGTGGAGACGCAAATGGGATGGAGAAAGAAAGGGGGAACTTTAGGAAGTGTTCAGCAAAATAGTTCATTTCCTTATATTTATGAAATGAGTGAGTTCCCACACATTATTTTTGACCAGAATTGTGTTACATTTTTTGAAGAACCTTTGAGAATCAGCTGATGCCAGGGATAGATAACTCATTGAGCCACTGGAACCTTGCCTTTTCTTTAACAGAATAATTCAGATTTGTTTTTCCAGGGTGCGGTGTCTGAGCAAAATTTTACCATGTTTAGGAAGAAAAGGAATTCTAATGTATCTTTAAAAGCCTGAAGAATTTTACTGTTATTCAATGGCTAGTTGCTTAAATTTAAACAGTGTTTCCATGGGACAGGAAAGAACTACTGATAAGAAACAATGTAGATCTTATGATTGTGAGCTTTTCAGTGATCACTCTAATAATTCACGTACTTTCATAACAGAACAAGATATCTTGTACTTACAACTGAAGTGTGGATACTATTGCATAAACTACATACAATGCCTTTCAAGCTTTTTGTTTAGATGCTGTTTAAACATGCAGCTTGAATCCCACTATCAATGAAGTGAGTGATACAACTTCAAAGACAGCAAGAACACACCTTCTTTATCTGATCTAGTAGAGATACAATGGGACAATGAGTACAAGAACATTTTTGTTTCTTCAGATGTAAACTTAAGGATAAGATAGCAATGTATTTTACTGCTCTGTTTTCCCTGTGCGACACACCTAGTAAATACTATACTATATTTTTTTAATGAAGATTAAATTGCAGATGTTGTTTGTAACCAGTTCTTTTTCAGGAGATTTCTTTCTAACTAGTTGTCTGAATTACATTTTGGTGAAAAGCCTAAAACTCAGAGCTACTGGTATCTTAGCCCTATCCAAAATCTTAGAATCACCAGGGATTAATATAATACCATTTCTAGGTAATCTGTTAATTTGTGGTAGGCATGTTTAGGCATTCAGATGTGTAGACAAAAAAGAATCTTATATGGGCTGATGCTAATTGCAATACATTCTTAGTGGGGAAAACCGGCCAAGTATTTTACATTTGGTCTCTCTTTACCAACACAGTTATCTCCTAGAAAATGCAGGAAGAGTTCATCTGAGTACCATTGAAGATTAACAATAATTAATCGTTTAACTGAACTAAAGGCAAATTATTAGTATTGTGGAATGCATTACAGAAAAATATGTCCTTTGAGTTTCTTGTAGGTGGGATTATTTATTTATTTTTTAACCTTTCCTTATTCAAAATTGCTTTGGAACTAGTCAGAATAGCATGTTATCCCCTTATTTGGTTCCATTCTGTTTGATTGCATCTATGCAGGGTAAAATAAGGATACTGTCCTTAATACATTGTGGTCAGGTACCCTGACAATGCCCTTAAGGACTATTCTATTGAATGTGTGCAGATTGTTAGGAAATAAATTTCCTTACAAATTGAAATGAAATAGGACTAAACTTATTCAGGCAGTAAGACCTATGTATTCTTTTTGAAAAATAAATCTACATATCATAAGAATAATAAATAAAATAAGAATATATGGTCAGTGTTTCTACAAATAGATAGATAAGAAGATGCATGTTTTAGAAGCCCGTGACACAGCTGGTCTGCCAGACTGTTGTTTAACACAGCAAAAAGTGGGGCACTGGCAAATTGCAAATGATGCACTTGACTATGTCTTGATAAAATCCAGTTTGAACCCCGTGAGACTTTGAGGATAAAAATGGTACACAGAAATAAATGCTTTGTAACTTAGCCAGCACAATAACTAGAGCTGCTAGTATAGGAATAATAGTTCTTGCTGTGAGACAATAAACAGGAAAAGATTCTAATATTGCGGAATTCTTACAGATTCTTACAAAATCCTTTGGTTGTCTTAGCATTTTATTTCATTATTGCATAGAAGCTTACTAGAAAATTAGATAGCATGGATTTTATTTATTATACCCATTGTAATACAATTGAGTCTGTATCTGTTTCAGTTTGAAAATATAAAATGTTTTTTATGTTATTTTAGTTTTCATTGTAAATACTTTTTCCGTTACTCTGCTATTTAAAATTATTTTCAATTCAACTGTCTTTATCATCTACTATTCATAACTTCTTTGTCTGAAGGAACTCTCCTTGCTGTAGAAACAATGGCAATTGTCTGATATTAATTCTAACTTTCAAACAAAGCCAAACAGTAGCCTTTTTGCTGCCTAAGTAGTATCAGCATATTTATTGTATGCAGTAGAGAAAGCATCAGGCTTAATTCGGAGCTATAGTCTGCAGGATTATGGGTATGCGTATGTGCATCAAACTTAACCCTACTGGAAACAAACAAACAAGCAGAAGCAAGTCTTCATATCTTTGCATCCATCTGTGTGGCTCAAAGCATAAATTTACATTGATATTTCTGAGAAGATAGAGTATTTAGATTTTTCTTCCTTTTTAATGTTAGCTAAACATGTAAGGGATATACTGAGTATTGGACTAGTTTTGCTGAAGAAATAAGTCCTCAAAGTAAACTCTAGACATAAGGATAATTTACCATAAAATACACATATCTTGAAGAATGTTCAGAATGAAAGGTTTATGTAAGAGGGCTGTAAAAATCTATCAGCTATCGTCTTATTTCATCATATGAAACATATTCTTTTTACTCAAGTACAAAGGTAGAGACATGCTAGCTACAGTAAAAGCTGAAGCTGAAAGGAAGAAATGCTTATTTGAGAGACTACAAATTCTATATTTGATGACTTCCGTATTTCCTTAATTGAAAATAGAAGTTGCAATAATCACATTTTGCAGGACTCAGATCCTGTTAGTGTATGTTAGACGATATTATGAATTATATGACTGAATCACATGTCAAAAGGCAGTGGACAAACATTTGATTTCTGATTTCTAATTGAGTTTAGGTGAGCACTGCGCTGGAAGTGAACTGGGAGCTGCTCTGAACCATGGACGTTGTGGAGCTGAACAGGTACAAAAATCTGTCAATTGTGTCAATGCACAAGCAGCTCTAGTTTCAACAGCAAAAGTGACTAGTATGTCATTTTGAAATTTGAATGACTTCATTTCATGCAGTACTTCCAGAGTGTTCATTAGGCCTTTGTGAGCACAGCCTTCATCCTTTGCATGACTCTGGAAAAATGTAGTTATTTATTTATGTAGCTTTCCTTCCAAGTTCTAAAAAGGCAAAGATGTCATAAGGTTATTCCAGGGAGAGATACAATTCAGGACAATGGAGGACTTGAGTTTTAAATAATGCCTTGAACAGATTCCTCTGCTTCCTCTATCTCCTCTCACCACAATTCTTTCATATGCTGATAAATATGAATTTTTAAATGGCAATGAAACTATAACCATCTTGACCATTATTTGGTTTGTTCCCAGCTTTTTTATACATTAATATCACTTCTTTGTCCCAAATCGGATCCCAAAATTTCCCTCCCTGATTTTATTACTGATTCTGATTAACTTATCATTTATTCAGAACGTGAAGACTGGTGATCTCAGAAAGGACATGTCTCATCCTATTGCCCATGTTTTCTTGTTGTACTTCTTCAGTTATGTCATTCTCTTGACGCTTTGCCTATTGCATTCTCATCACTTTTCTTATCTCTTTTGACATTTGTTTCCTTGTGGCATTGCCTCATTCAATACATTACACCCTCTAGGTTCCTTGACAGCTTCTAGATTAATTTCTTTTTTTCCTTTATGTAAAGGTTTTGTTTAGCCTTTATTTTTAATCTTATGTCGGTTCCTTTCCTGCAATTTCAGTTGTACATTGCTCTTTCAGTGGTATTAACAGTTCCCTGTGTCTACCGGATTGCACACTATTAGGATTTTTCAGTCACTTTCTGGGATTTTGTATTACTCTGTTTCTAGCATTTGTTATTACATCTGGAATTAAATTCTTGTTAAGCTCAACTGCATTTGATTCAGGACATGCATGAGTTTTAAACATACTAAGAGAGTTCATCTGATCAAAACTTATTTTTCAGGTAATTTCCCAAGGAAGGTTTTTTGCACGCTCTCCACCCGCCTATATGACTTGCCCGTTCTTCAATTGCTTTTTATAATTTCTTTAATTAATACAAAAAAGAAGCATAGTTTTCCATACCACTGGAACGTTTAACATAAGTTCTTGTCAAAGAATAATTTTTGAGATTGCCCAGAGTAGATAAGGAGCTTGTGCTAAAACCAAGAGAAGATATATTTC
Organism: Strigops habroptila; assembly: GCF_004027225.2. NCBI lineage: Eukaryota > Metazoa > Chordata > Aves > Psittaciformes > Psittacidae > Strigops > Strigops habroptila. The sequence continues at coordinate 7,254,138 of NC_044281.2, forward strand.
TCACATGAAACTCTGTTGATCTGTAGAGAATTACTTTGAACTCTAGTTCCAGAAAGTCTCTTTTTTCCCCCCTTGTTATAAGTTACATCTTAGCAATGTAAATTTTTCATAGGTTTATTAGAACTTCAATGAGTCTTCGTGTCATTTCAATGTCAAAGGCATTGGTGATTATTAAAGATTATGAAAAAATCATGGCTAACCAAGCATATATTTATGGCAGGAAAGTATGTGAAAATATAGCAATATTTGACATTTTGTTGTTGTTGTTAGCATGTAAATACTACCACTTGAGCAAAATTTCCTCATATTAATCAACTAACTCAAAATAAATACAGCTTTCAGAGGAGGGAGGTTTAGTCGGACTTGTTACTAAAACAGAGGGAAATCTGTTTCGTTCAGAACTTCATGTTACGGTGGTTTACTGTCAGTGAATTAAATATGCTTAACATGTCCTACAGTCTTAAAAGTAACATAACTTTTCATATTAAGATAATGTAGTTTTCCAGTAATATATCATATATATAAAAAATTAACACCTTTTCCTTAATTAAGAAGGCTGAGAAAATTCAGTAGAACTTAAAAGCTAGGCTTAAATTCAAATAATGTTGCAAAAAAGGAAAAAAAAAACCAACAAAGAGCTGCACTTCCCTATGATGGGTATAAACTTACTCTTCTAAATCAGCATTGCAGTGAAATGTCAGTGATGTTCATTGTCTGAAGTGAGCGATGCTGCACACTAAAATGATCTTTACATATTGCCTGAAACTTCCAAAGTAGAACAGACCAGACCAAATTTCATGAGTAACTTCCCTTTTGTGAAACAAAAGGGTTGGAAGGGACCTCTGGAGATAACCTGTAATTTTTTTAAATTTTGTATGCATTTCTGCAAATATGGTATTTATTTCTATCTTTATTTTTACCTAATTGTGGGACAGGTGAAATGGCAGCCCAAAAGTTGGAGAAAGATGAATCTTCTTTCTAACTGGAGGCTCAGAATTTAATCTATTAGTGGAGCAGTTCTACCTTTTTATGCCTCCATTTCCTCACTCTGAAGATGTACTAGACCAGACCAACCGTGGCTAAAAATAACATTAAATTTGGCGTCTCTACTAGAGTACGTCCAAGCTACTCTGAGGTACATCCTTTCATTAGAAATGTACTAGTTTCAAATTCTTCATTGCTTTAGCTGGAGTTTGTTAGTTTTTGGTTTGGGTTGGTTTTTTTTCTTTCATAAATATATCTTTCTTCTGCAGTGTTTAATTTACCATCTGTATTTTTGCGTTTGTATATTTCTTTTCCAAGTTTTGCAAAAGGAACTAATGATTTTATTGCTACAGAAAACAAACTGCAACAACTCCTATGCAACCATCATGTTTGGTTTCAATGTGGCTGGTTTTAGCTTTTGTCATTTTTTCCTTTGTCATTGAGCTTTCACAGTGGGAAGGGGGGCTATACAATAAGCTATAACTGAATCCTGTGGAAAAGCAGGGGTAGTAAAGGATAAACACAGTATCCTATCAGGAAGCACTGCTTTGTAGGCAAAAAAAAGTTCTCCCACGTTTATTTGACAAAGAAAATTTGTTGTGCATATGTTTAAAAATAGTTTCTAGCAGCAGTAGCACAGTTCTCTTGTTCCTGCATTGGGCTGTATCTTGTCATCTTATGTGCTGATCTCACATTGACTTCTAATCAATTTTTTATGCATGGCAATGAAGTTGCATTGGCAGTACTGAAATTTGCAAGGGGGAGGCCATATGTCAACTCTTCCCAGGAATCCATAGGAAATCTGAAGGGTGCATAATTCTTCGCAGGTTCTCAGTGTAGGCAGGAAGATCTCGTCTAGGGTTCACGTGAAGCAAAAGTAGACATGCTCTGAAGAAAACTAAATAATGAAGACAATTCCGAGAATATGTTGCGGGAATTTGTATCTGTGTTTGTTTGTAATATTTGTTTGTAATATAAACATGAAATAATAAAAGGGAGTGTCTGAATGAGAACTCTTGTTAGGAAAAGCAAAACTCACTGTGAAGTAAGAAAAAACAACTGAAGAACTAAAACAAACAAAGAAATAAAGGGTAAGCAGGTGCAAAGCTTGGAAAAAGAAAAAAAGTTTATTTAAACATTTTAAAATTTAAAACCAGAGATTTAGAAGTAAATCTGTTTCCTTACTGTTCTGAAGAACCAGAATATAATTTACACTGATTTTTCCCCTCCTCTTTGATGCTTCTAACTGCCATGTTGCAACTGGCAGTGATTTTGATGATGAGATAGTAATTTTCTTCTAATTTTGAGTTATCTCTCTTTTTCTTTGCTTATCTCTTATATAGGTCTTCCTCATGTAGGCAGTTCAATAAGGATTTAGGATCTTTATCGTAGGGTTTAGCCTTAGAAAATGAATGCTGAGTATTTCCAGTGTTATTACTAAAACAAATGATCATTTAGAAGACCAAAACAAAATCCAAGCCACTGGGGAGCTGGACATATATAGGAAGTAAGTGCTTCTGCCATAAAGCATTTATATTTTGAAGGGACCAAATACTAAGGCAAATGTTATTATCTCATTCAAGAATATGGGATGAAGAACAGAGCAATGAAGTGAGTTGCCTAATGGTTTAGGTCTGAGATAGGAATAGAATCCAGACTGCCTGACTCCCCTGGCAGGGCATTAAAACATTACCTCTATAAAATACATCAGAATGAATCATAGAATGATTAGGATTGGAAAGGACCTTAAGATCATCTAGTTCCAACCCCCCTGACATGCGCAAGGACACCACACACTAGACCAGGTTGCTCCAAGCCCCATCCAACCTGGCTTTGGACACTGCCAGGGATGGACCAGACACAGCTTCTCTGAAGAATCTCTTCCAGTGTCTCACCACTCTCACAATAAAGAACTTCTTCCTTATATCCAACCTAAATCTCCCCTGTTTAAGTTTGAAACCGTTACCCCTTGTCTTATCACTACAGTCCCTAATGAAGAGTCCCTCTCTGGCGTCCTTATAGGCCCCCTTCAGGTACTGGAAGGCTGCTATTTTAGTATGTTTCCTTTATTAAAAATAAAGTTTCTACTATATTTTTTCTGGTTCTAGTTAAGTCTTATAAAAATTAATTACTTGCAATGAAACCACATAGGTAGTATTTGTAAAAGAGAAACGTATCTACATTTGCAGTATAGGAGGGATAGATAGAACCACTCATTATGTTAATGTTTCTTCATAACTCTTCCTATACAATTGCATTTTCTGCTGCTTGTAACTTCATAAAACTTTGATTTGGGGATTTATTTTCTTTTTTAGATGTCTGTCTCAGTCTGAGATTTCATTAAAAACATATAGCCAAAATGGTTTAGACCTTTCCAAGGAGCTGGAAATTTGTGCTGAATTTGAGAAAAATTTCAAATATCCCCAGTCAGTTTGAAATCTTTCCAGAGATGATTGTTAATATTGATGAAAAGGTAGGTGGCTTTTGTTTGGTTGGTTATTTTGGGATTTGTTTGGTTTTGGTTGGTTTTGTTGTGGTGGTTTTTAGTTTTGTTTTGTGGGTTTTTTGTTAATTTTCACAATTCAGTGAGGTTGTACACATAGCCCTCAGTCAACTTGTGAGCATGCTGTGCTGAATGTAGTACAAGCACCAACAGCCAGTATATGCTGCAAAGACTCATGAAATTCTGAAAGTATGTCCTAAGCCCTTTTAAAAATCTAGGCCTTTCAACAGCATCTGAGAGAGAGATCCCCTAGATGATGATAACCAAATTAATTTCAGTGTCATTTAAAAAAATTTAGAGTAGTTCAACTATTCCTATTGTTCTGAGTTTTTGGAGTGGTGATAAGAGACCTCATGGATTCGGTATTAATTTCTTTAAGTACTATATTTATGGCAGTGGTGATCAAAACTTTAGGATTCATGTCTGGTGTTCCAAGTTAGATTCACCTCCTTATATATATATTACTACCTAGCAGGAGCAGGAGGAGTCACCTTTGACTTTTTGCTTTTTCTTTTCTTTTTTTTTTTTTTTCCTGTCTGTTTTTGGTTTTTGGTAGTTCTTTTTGGTTTTTGGTTTTTTTGTTTTAACCATTCTCTTGTTTTCAGAGCATATGAATTCCTATGAGTTTTGCAATAATTTTAAGATTTTAACTTTTCTTAAAGATAATGTGAACAAGTCTCCTGCGATATACCCAACTCATGCAATGGGACATTGAGCTGCTGCTGTAAAAGTTAAAGAACTGAAGAAATCAAAACAGCCAGGTAAATGGTGTCTTATACTGTCAAAGAGTGAATTGCAGTACATTATGATGGATGATTAAGTTCTTAATCTGAAGTAAATCAGATAACTGCACTGGAGCTGCACTGACCCAAACTGTAAATGTTTTGGCGATTTCTATAAATTACGCCCTGGTTTCCAGGCACTCCAGGTCTTAGTTTTATACATCAAAGCCTAACCAGTAAATTTTGACTGTTCTGAGAGATGGTATCATAAAGTCTTGTCAGTCCCAAAACATGTTACACTGAGAGGTGAAGTGTATAGACTGAAGTATATATAGCGCAGTTTGCAACACATTTATTGGAGATCTAGGATATGCTCTCTCTGCCATTATGAAATAGAAGTATTCATACACTTATGGAAACTCTTTTAATGACTTTTGCAAAGTGGAACAGTTTCAACAGGCAAAATTTACACTTACGGGATAATATTCTGAGAGCTCTGTACGTTTCTTATAAGTGGAAAATACCTTGAGATTTAACCAAAGTATTATAGATTATAGCAGAAAGAAGCAGCGGTTTGTTGCTAGAGAAGTTGGGTCATCTGTGGTCAGAGATAGTCAGAGATTACATTAGAGGGAAGCATTTATGTATCTGACTTGCTTTACAAAAGTTATATTATGAATCTGTTGTAACACTTGCTGTAAACATCAGGATTATAGAGAAAAGGTTTAAGAACGTAAATGAATTGTAAATTAAAAATTACAAAAGAATAAGAATTTAACTTTTTTTTTTTCCCTTAAATTGATGCATGTACTGGCAATATTTCATAAATACGCATGTTTGATAATCATAGAATAGGTAGGGTTGGAAAGGACCTTAAGATCATCTAGTTCCAACCCCCCTGCCATGCACAGGGACACCTCGCACAAAACCATGTCGTCCAAGACTCCATCCAACCTGGCCTTGAACGCTGCCAGGGATGGAGCATTCACAAGTTTAAACCAATTCCCCCTTGTCCTGTTGCTACAGTCCCTCATGAAGAGTCCTTCTCCAGCATCCTTGTAGGCCCCCTTCAGATACTGGAAGGCTGCTGTGAGCTCTCCACGCAGCTTCTCTTCTCCAGGCTGAACAGCCCCAACTTTCTCAGCCTGTCTGCATACGGGAGGTGCTCCAGCCCCCTTATCATCCTCGTGGCCTCCTCTGGACTTGCTCCAACAGCTCCATTTCCTTATGTTGAGGACACCAGAACTGTACACAATACTCCAAGTGGGGTCTCACAAGAGCAGAGTAGAGGGGCAGGATCACCTCCTTCAACCTGCTGGTCACGCTTCTTTTGAAGCAGCACAGGATATGGTTGGCTTTCTGGGCTGCGAGCACACACTGCCGGCTCATGTTCAGTTTCTCATCAAGCAACACCCCAAAGTCCTTCTCCGCAGGGCTGCTCTGAATCTCTTCTCCACCCAATCTGTAGCTGTGCCTGGATCTTGCACTTCGCTTGGTGAAACTTCATAAGGTTGGCATTGGCCACCTCTGAAGCATGTCAAGGTACCTCTGGATGGCATCCCTTCCCTCCAGAGTGTCAACTGAACCACATAAGTTAGTGTCATCAGCAAACTTGCTGAGGGCTCACTCAATCCCACTGTCCATGTTGCTGACAAAGATGTTGAACAGGATCAGTCCCAACACCGACCGCTGAGGGACACCGCTCGTTACTGTTTTCCAACTGGACATTGAGCCGTTGACCACAACTCTTTGCGTGCAGCCATCCAGCCAATTTTTTATCCACTGAGTGTGGTCCATCCATCAAATCCATGTCTCTCCAGTTTAGAGACAAGGATGTCGTGCGGGACAGTGTCAAATGCTTTGCACAAGTCCAGGTGGATGGTGTCAATGCTTTGCCCTATCCATCCGTTCTGTAGCCCCATCATGGAAGGCCACCAAATTGGTCAGGCAGGATTTCCCCTTAGTAAAGCTGCGTTGGCTATCACCCACTACCTTATTGTTTTTCATGTGCCTTAGCATGCTTTCCAGGAGAATCCCGCTCCAAGATTTTTCCAGGCACAGAGGAGAGACTAACTGGTCTGTAGTTCCCTGGGTCTTCCATATTCCCCTTCTTGCAAATGGGGGTCATATTTCCCTTTTTCCAGTCGTCAGGAACTTCACTTGACTGCCGTGGTTTTTCAAATATGATGGACAGTGGCTTAGCGACTTCATTCACCAGCTCCTTCAGGACTCATGGATGGATTTCATCAGGTCCCATGGACTTATGTACATTCAGGTTCTTGAGATGATCTCGAACGTAATCCTCTCCTACAGTGGGCCTAAGGTCTTCATTCTCACAGACCCTGCATCTGCCTTCCAAGACTTGGGCAGTGTGGTCAGAGCACTTGCTGGTGAAGACTGAGGCAAAGAATTAGTTGAGAACCTCAGCCTTCTCCAAATCCAGGGTAGCCAGTTCTCCCTATAGCTTCTGGAGAGGGCTCACATTATCCCTGTCTGTCTTTTGTTTGCTACATACCTATAGCAGCCCTTCCTGCCATCTTTCACATCCCTTGCCAGATTTAATTCTAACTGGGCTTTAGCTTTCCTGAGCTAGTCCCTAGCTTCCCGGACAACGTCCCTGTATTCTTCGCAGGTCGCCTGTCCTTGCTTCCACCTTTTGTAAGCTTCTTTTTCCCCTCTTAAGTTTCCCCAGCAGCTCCTTATCCATCCATGAAGGCCTCCTGGCCCTCCTGCCACATTTCCTTCTACTTGGGACGCAACGCTCCTGAGCTTGGAGCAGGTGATCTTTGAACATCGACCAGCAGTCTTGGCCTCCCCTGCCCTCTAGGGCTATATCCCATGGAACCTTACTAAGCAGGTTCCTGAAGAGGCCACAGTGTGCTCTGTTGAAGTCCAGGGCAGTGAGCTTGCTGCATGCCCTTCTCACTGTCCTGAGGATCTCGAACGACCATCTCATGATCGCTGCAGCCAAGGCTACCCTGGAGTGTCCCATTCGCAACCAGCCCCTCTCTGTTGGTGAGCACGAGGTCAAGCATGGCACCTCTCCGTGTCGGCTCCTCTGTTACTTGCAAGAGGAACTTGTCTTCCACACAGTCAAGGAACCTCCTGGAAAATTATAAATAATAAGATGAATGAGCCTTAATTTTATTTAACTTCATCTTTTACTGTTTCCTAGTAGTAATTCACAATTTTCGATCTTCAGCATTTTGGACCCAATTTTATAATTTTTTCCACACTAGTGAGCAGTCACTTTAGCAAATAGTTTTGCTGCTAAAATCAATAGGATTAATCATTTTAAGGATGTGCTCAATAAAGATTTCCAAAATTGAGCCCTTCAACTTGCACTGTGTGTGACTAGAGAGCTCCCTTATCTTCCCATTAAAGAATATTGTAAGCTTTTACAAATGTGCCGGGAACTACTGTTCAAAAACCTAATGCATGTAGTAAGTAAACAAGGAAATGTTAAGAAAACAGAAAAATGTTTGTAGAACTGCCAAGTTATTTTAAGCTTTGGAAGTGATCTCATAATATGGAAAAATAAAAAGGAATGTAAATGACTTATTCAGTAAAAGGTGAAATATGACAGAAGTTGAATTCCCAATCTTTTTGATGAATGATTCAAAGGAAATTGTTGTGCTTATCATTTAAAACCATAATCAGTGATTAATTCTTTGATTTTTGGATATGATGTTGTTTGCAGTTTTCTCATTCTGGTGCATCAATATGTCTGACAATGGGTAACAAAGAGAGCAATGCAAGAAATAACCCATTGTACATTTTTTCGTGTGTGTATTCCAGAGCACAACTCCTGTCCCAACTATCAAAGCATGAAATCATAGAATGGTTTGGGTTGATAAGGACCTTAAAGCTCATCTAGTTCCAACCCCCTGCCATGGGCAGGGACACCTTCCACTAGACCAGCTTGCTCCAAGCCCCTGTGTCCAACCTGGCCTTGAGCATTGCCAGGGATGGGGCAGCCACAGCTTCTCTGAAAAATCTTTTCCAGTGTCTCACCACCCTCACAGTAAAGATTTCTTTCTAATATCTAATCTAAGTCTCTCCTGTTTCAGTTTAAAGCCATTGCCCCTTGTCCTTTCACTACATGTCCTTGTGAAAAGCCCCTCTCCAGATTTCCTGAGGGCCCCTTTAGGCACTGGAAGCTGCTCTAAGGTCTCCCCAGAGTCTTCTCTTCTCCAGGCTGAACAAACCCAGCTCTCTCAGCCCTCTGATCATCTTTGTGGCCTTCCTCTGGGCTCAATTCAAGAGGTCTATGTCCTTATTATGTTGGAGGCCCAAGAGCTGGATAGAGTACTCCAGGCAGGGTCTCACAAGAGCAGATTAGATGCGCAGAATCACCTCCCTTGAACTGCTGGTCACGCTTCTTTTGATGCAGTCCAATCAACAGGTGGCTTTCTGGGCTGTTTTTTTCTGTTGGAGGATAGCAAATGAAAATTCACTTTGACTTTTGTTCAGTTAGACATATGTCTTGGGAAAAATTCACCTGAAGTACTTGACTTTTAAAAATCTGGATTTCAGTTGCTAAAAAGTCTATTTAACAAACTCTACTGGTTTTTGTCAAAAATTGGCTGAAGCCTATATGGCGCATAAGGCTCTATTTTTACACTGGATAACTTGGTGAGTTGCCATAAAGCCATAAATAGCCTGTGAATGTTCAGTAGTTCTATCTACAACAAGGTTACAACAAGGGGCACAGTTTTGAAACTGATGCTCAGAATTACGTGTACAGTTCTTTGTCATTCTTTAACAGAAATATCCCATGCTTATTTTGGACACCTTATGACATATTGAGCACTACATATATTTAGAATCAATTCCTTTGGAATCAACATGCAAATAATGGTTAATGTAAAGGCACAAACTCTGGCCTTTCACTACGTCAGTTGGTAAGATCAGTAAATTTGATCCAAAGCTTTTAAAGACACTTTCCTGAACATTCCAAAGCAACCTATTTTTGCACTGACATTGTAAACCAAAAAAGCTATTTTTGTGTGATTCATATCCTGGTGTTTATAAACACTGTTAATAGTTTCTGTACCAAATGGTGTTTCCATTACATGTAAAAAAAAATGAACAATAAACGGTCTTATATATCCTCGTGTTAACAAGTTCTATCTTGAAATTCATGAATTGTTTACTGTTATGAGATGGGTCTTTTATGACTCTAGTTGGTCACTCACTGTCATACAGTGCAGTTACTTTGTACCGCTCTGTTGGTTTCATAGGCTTTGCAAGGCACTGGCTACACAAACTTGCAGTCAGATTACTCGGGCTGCTTTAGCTGCCTTAGGGCAGAATATTGCCGGGGAGATCATTTTCTATGCCCGTCAGTCAGATGGTATCCTTCTTCTCACTTTGTAACCTTTCAAATAATGCTGGTTTTCAGTTTATTTAGCTAATATATCTACAGGCTTTTCCCCTAAGGCAAGTTATCAACTAATTAGCTATTAACTTGAAGTCAGCAACAAAAATGAGTTACTTTACTATCAGCTAGAATTTTCTGATTCTCCTGTTTGGGGTTTTTGTTTGTTTGCTTGCTAGTTTGTTTTCTGATAAAACTGTAACCTCTCCAGCATAAAAGCAGTGTCTCTCTAGATTCCTACAGCGTGTAGTCCTGATCCTTTATGGAGTTTTGAATATTACAGCATGAAAATAAATCATGATAATAAATAATAATCTACTCATTAAACCACTGATTATCACTATTAAGGTGGAGTTAATAACAGTTCTGTGAGAGAGTTCTTTCTGGGTGAAAAAAACTCTAACAATAAAAAGCACATCATCTCTTATTGCAGCCAAATATTTGTAAACTGAAGTTGCTGAGAGCCAAAGTAGTAACAGTCGTCTTGCAAACAGATGGGATAGTCCTGTGTTAGTGAACTTTTGCCCTAGGAAGCAAGAAGGTAAAGGAAAGGAAGGAGGAGAAAATAGAAGAAATGCTCAGTAATTATTACTTATTGCACAGTATTACCTTGCAATTATTGTTTCATTCAGACACATGTATAATAAATCTGTTGAAATAGTCTGAGTGATTCAGATATGGCAGGTAGGTGTCATTTTGAAAATGCCGTTGGATGTTCATATAGTTATTGGGTTGGTTCCTCTTTTGTAGCTAAGTAAACAGAGTGACAGAGTGGTGTGGTAGACTATTAATGATGTAATCAATTAAATTATGCTCTATAAACAGAAATTTACACCCTGTACTTTCACCTGAACTGGAAACAGAAAATTAAAATTTGAAATTGAGAGTCTGCACATTTATCTCTTTTAATCTTATAAGTCTTTGAAGTCTAAATCAATGAAATTCATAGGGCTTGTGAAGGTGGTTTAATGTCATCTAAAACTTAGGTGAGAAGGTAATGTATTTAAGAATGATCACTTCACTGTGCAGTAATGTTAAGTGCTCCTCTACTTTAAAGAGTGAATTTAGTTGCAGAGTATTTTCATTTTTGATGTTTTAGAATTCCCCATGCATCTTGGATGCCATTAATGTAGGTTGTTAGTATTCACTGTTAGGTTTTTTACACTGGCAATACTACAGTGTTTCATACACTGTGAATTTGTTACCACTTTTGAGTCTGGTTAGGTACGAAGTAATTTCTATAGAGATTTGTACATTAAATCTATGAGTAGTTTTGTTTATTACCTTATGCTTTTTAAATATGCTTTATTATTTTGCAGCATCCTCACATGCTCATCATCTCTCTCTCAAACTCCACTGGCGCTATTCCTGCAACCATTAAAAACTCTCCACAGGTCATCGCCATAACGACCGAGACGCATCCAGTCCAAGTCAGCTGCGAACAACCTGAAATTAGTGCCAACAGTGGAGATGCTTCTATATCCAGCACCTGTTGCTAGTTTAAAGTAATCATCAAAAGTAAGTGCTATTTTGGGATAACGTTTAACAAATATGACCCTGGATACTGTTGTCTCTTTCACAGTTCAGTTTCCAGTACTGAACGCAGTGTCTGTGTTTGTTTCCATGCACAGTTTGATATCAGGTCCACTATAACAAATAGCATGTTTCGTTTAGGTTTAAAAATAGTTTTCTATTTTTAAAACCTTTGATGCTAGTGAAGCAGCTCATTCATGGAGTATCACTTCTTTATTTCAGGGAAACGCTCGTTTACCAGGGAATAATTTCTATAAAATTTGTTGGTTACCATTTGCTAGAGTCATTATCGGTTGGGAGCTTCAGTGACCAATGATCTCTAGTTGTCTTCATGCAATCTGATCACTGTGCTGTGGACAGGCTCCTGTAATGTTTGTCTTTTTACTAATAAAGCCCTGCATTTAGACAGTGTCAATTTCCAACATTTTAGAATGCAACAATGAGATATGCTGAGCAATAATACAATGATGTACCATCTTAAACACACATTTGCTTGGAAAGCTATTGCTGCTGTTGCAGTCACTCTGTGGAACATTCTGCTTGTGTGAATACTCCCTTTAAGCACTTCATTACAAAGTCTGGTCACTTGCTCAACAAAGGTAAATTTAAAGTAGCTTAAGCTGTGTAACCAGGCTCAGACTTTGTGCCAAAGTAACTGAAGTATGCCTAGAAAGGCCATTATGCCTTTTTATCAGTAGGAGAGGGCCAAGAGGGTGATGGATTTGGTAAAGAGCATTTGTAAATCTTATCACTTCTACTTGAGGGTCTATCATCTCCAGTAGCACAGAAGTTTTTATACTAATTTAAGAGTATTCCCATAAAGGATTGATAACTTTTAAGCATTAGATTGATTATCAGTCCTATTTGTGTAGATAAGCACTCTGATATGCAGAAACAGGATGCTTTCTAGTCAGCAGAACTTCTGAGATTTTCAAGCTTATTGCTCAAGATTCAATGAGCATTTATAAAATGCAGCCAAATGTTCTGAATTAAGGACATAACATTGGAAAAGTAGCTACTATAAAAGTGGAAAAAACCCAAAGCACTTCCTCTGGCTTGGTTTCTTACAGAAGACAAAGCATGACTACAAAGGTTCATTGACATGATGGCAGAACATGAAAGAAGTTTATTGAGGATGGGACCTATTTGCAGTAAAATATCAGGAATGGCTTTAATAGAACTTTCAAAAGCTTTTTGAGCTGTTTGGAGTTTGCATGTTCTCCTTAATTTCGGGTATATTAAAAAGTCCTGCAAACATATTCAGAACTACTTTGCCTTCTATAGATATCATCGATTAACCTGCTTTTTAAATTCTTTGGGAATAGTCTTATGCTTATTTCGAGTTTCAGATGGAAGTTGGGATTTCTTGGGATTTCTTGTATGTGCATGTATTTTAAACATACTTTATGAAAATATAATTTATTACCTGCCACTCCTGAAGAGGACTTCACTTTGGGGAGGAAAACAAAAACAAAGGTTAAGGTGGAAGGTAGTGTTAATATCTTTGGCAGTGGTTTGCTGTAAATGGTTTTGCCTCTTAGAATGTAGAAATCAGAATGCTATGATAAATTCATGATGTTTTTAGTTGGCTTGTACATACTGTTTAAGGAGTAAAGTAATAACACAGGTTGTTTTAGCCAGAATAATACTGCACCAATTGTGACTAGCCAAGATAACTGGGTTACTCAAGCTCTCTCATTTATTTTAAAAAATTAGTTTGGCTGCTTGTCAGGAAGTGACTTCAGTAAGGAAGCACAGTAATTCGGTTATCAAACACTCCTTTTTCTGAGTCTTCCAGCGAAATGCATATGAACTCAATGTATGAAAAACATTTATTTCCAGATTCTTGTCCTCAGTAACTCATCATGTTACATGCAGCATGATTCACACTAGACAGTTTATCTGTCATGGGGGAGGCAGGGGGAAGAAGGAAAAATTCTAAGAGCACCTAAAATATATCATTCCCTTGTAGGCAGTGATACAATTTCCAGGCAAAGTAGCTTGGTTATCTATTTGGAGGAATTTTCTCTAGCCTCTGGGCCCTGTACCCTTTGTTCCTGATTGTCTTGAGACAAGCAATCAGAAAATCTCTAGCCTGGGGACTGTATTGCCCCCAGGGCTAATGTTACTTTTTGTCAAATGTGTTTGGATTGCTGAAATTGCAATGTGTCCTCTGAAAATTGTTGTTAATACTTTTTAAGGAACTGAAATAATAATAAAACTTGGAGAGCATTCAGAGCAATTCACAGTCACTATGCAAAGTTCACATTGTTGCTGTCAGGGGGAAGGAAAACTGCTGTATAAGAGGAAATGCATAAATATACATGACAGGCAGCAGAAGTGTCTTTCTTAAGAGGAAATCTAGCTTTGAAGAAAGCTTCTGATGTCTATGGGTAATTTACTTTTTTTTTTATAGTTTTTACTTCCTTTGCTTCATGCATATAAATTCACAAAAAATAATACTATGGGTTGAAAAAAAAGAGTGTCACATTTGCCTGTATTTTCATTTTGATAGACAAGTTGTCTTCATTCCACTTTCAGTATTCTGCATGGCTTCAAAGTAAAACTACTCTCTATGAACAGTGTGACAGAGCAGCTCATCATATGCCATTGAAGTTGGAAAGAACTCCTTTGTTTTATTAATATCAATTTAAAGCCTAGGGACCATCTCGGGGGGTGGGGTGTGTGTGACTAAGAATACAATATGCTTTTCATGTGTGGTCAGCAATGTACCAGCAAGATGTGTTAAGTACCTGTTCTGCAGGTAACAGGAAGAAAGCTCTAAGCAGAGTCTAGCACTGCTGTGTCCATAGTTAGATATTTATCAATCTGGGGAGAAATATAGAGAAACAATAATAGGCACTTTGTTGTAGGAGAAATCAAAAACATCCAAAGGGCCATGTTGTGTGAACAGACTCAAAATGATTAATTAAAAGAGTAAGACAGATTTTCAGTTCTTAAAATGGAATAGCCTCACTTCTTGAAAAAATAGAATTTGAAAGATAGCCATGTCAGATACTTTTCCAATAGTTGGAAATTTAAAGTAGTAATTGAAAGAAATAGGCAGAATATAAACTTGTGGATTTTTGGACTCTGTAGCAACAGGCTACAATTTGATGACTTCTCAGTGCTTCAGGTACGTTGCCAAGCACAAGGCAAATGTAAAGGTATAGAGATTTATTTAGAAACCTAAAAATGGGAGCAGGAGATCATCACAGAGGCTCAGAACAACACTGGAAAAAAACCAGCAATGTCAGCCTATAGCTAAAGGACAAAGTAATTTATAATAATCTTGGGAAAGAGGTGAAAGTGCAAACATTTATAAGTAGGTCAAAGTAAGTGTCCTCCCTGAGCTGACAGTGTATTGATTCCTCTGGAAGGGTGCCTTTATGGAGGCATTTCTGCCTAACCTAGCTGCATGAATCAGCAATCTAACGCTGCTGCTTTGCAATGGGATGAGAACTGGACCGAGGTTGTAGTTACTAGTCTGAGTAGTTGTGTTACTGGGACAACAAGTGTAAACTTCAGCTGTTTGGAGACCTTTCCAAGAAGAATACTGGCACAGTCCTGCTATAAGCAAACCTGGACTTTTGCAGCTTGTGCATCACAGACTAACAGATCTTAGTGACGTGATCAGATAATGAAAAATATTTGTAATCCAATTGGGTTGGGCTGGGAGGAAAAAACGGTCTGGAGTCATGAAAGGGCCACATTGTTTGAAACTGTCTGAAAGGAAAAAAATTCTATTCCAAAAATTATCCCAGCAAATTCTTCTCCTTTTCAAGAGTAGACAGATGAGTGATTTAGATACAAAAGCATGATTTGCAAATTGAATATAAACCCACAGTTTTCTTATTTTGCCCTAAAATATGAATGCTTTATTCAAGATTTTTTGATAAAATCTGAAACTATTGCTTAAGGTGAGCAGCTCAGAAACGTTACTAAAAATGTTAAGACATTTGCTGTTATTTCTTGAAGGGTGTTACATGCATATCATTATATATGTTAACTGTTGCCAGATTAAGAGCACTGTCTAAACAGGGGAGATGTTAGTTTAAAGCCATTGAGGAAATATGTATCTTCCTTAGTACCAGAAATTCTATACATTTAAATGACCTGCTTAATTGCAAGTCTGTTTACTGCATAATACTAAAATACATGAGGAAAACTATGAAGCAGGTATAAGCTGGTTTTCAGCTGAAATGGGACAGGATACCCACTGGAGGGGGTTAACCAACACAGTGGATCTGCCTTTTTATATCCGGTGTATAAATGAAATAGTATGGAAACACTTGATAATATGGTTTTGCCACTGAGGAGCTGGTGTTGTGGAAGGACAGTCAACTTTGTGAGGGCAGCTGGGGCTGGAGATGTGGGCAGTACCATGAACTACTGAGACATGATTCTTTAGATTTCATTCAGTACTGCTGTTACAGATGCATCATAAAGCTTAAGTAGTGTGTTAGAAGGGAGTTAAGAAAAACAAGTCTATCCAGAGCCTGTGAAAGATGTATGTAGAACCTGAAGAAAACAGCTGGTAGGTAAGTAGGAGCTTGCATTTAGAGCAGATATGAATGATAGAACTATGTTATTTATAAGATAGACCTACACTGCAATCAGGTATTTAAAACCAGGGATCTGCACCAGCAGTTAAGGCATCTGTGATGAGAATAGCTTTAATCTATGGAGGTTGAAACACTTCTGCACATTGACAAAAAAAAAAAAGTTAGGGAAAAATAAATCCAAGGTATGTTGGCTGTAATGACAAAAGACCAGAGAGAAGAAAATATGGAAAAATATAGCATTTCAGAATTTTGCTTTTTGTGTTTCATGTGTTTTGGTAAGTGTTACCTATTTTGATTTTGTGTTCTGTATTTTATCATAGCCTCTTAAAAATAATGACCTTCTCTCCCAGCAAAACAATTTTTTAGTGAATAACTTCAACTTGTTCTAAAAACAAATAATTCTTTCCTTCACTATTTCCTTGATATTTGGAAACTGTCATGCAGTAAATAACTTAAAAAAACCAAAAAGATTAATTTCTTAGAGGGGAGTTTAGTTACTGTATTTCTTCTGGAGTGATGGAAATGGAGTTTAGTCTGTAATATTTATTTTATTGCCATTCGCTTTAGGTGATCTTTCACGTACTACAAACTACTTCTGGTAGAGACACCAGCAGCAATTCTGCAACCTGTTTCAGATAAAGGGTACTGATTTCCACCAATGCCTGCAGGTCTGGCATATTTCTGTCAGACTTCTTACATTACATGCTTCTCTCGTTTGGATGAAGCCTGGCAAACAGCAAAGCATCATATACCAGAAACTCGCACAGGTAAGGCAGTCTTGAAAATTTCAATTATTTGATTGCCTCGAGCTTTTTGCTGATTGAAAGCTTCTTGATTAATGCATTCAGTTGCTGTTATAGAAAATCACATTGAATGAATTTGACCTAAATGGAGAAAAAGAGGTTTGTCTCCAAGTAGGCTGCCTCCTGGGTGAAGATTCTGATGTCAGATATGCTAAAGTATATTGAGTTCAGAAGCATTATATGGGAACAAGGCCAAAGTTACTGGGGAATTGGCTTGAGTATATAGCCTTAAGACTTGCAAATACTGGTTGCAATTTCTGTGCTTTTGAGCATTTGTAAAATACACAAAATACACCCACACACAGATTTTTAGTGACACAGATCTTGAAGGCTTAAATAAGCTTCCTGCAACATTTTCTTTCGTTGTGTCTTTCAGCAAAGCCAGATATCTTCACTGGTTTAGTCTAGAAATATGACAAGCTAGTACAATTCATTTTTACTGTCAGAACTATTTGCTGAATGGTGGGCCATAGCGGATATGGAGTCATGTGGCAAGTCTACAAGACAAATAGTTTTTAGCACAAAATTATTAAACAACGAATCTTCAAGGACCTAATGTAGACGATGGGGATTTATAGATTCAAAATATGCCCTGGAGTCTTGGAGAGCCTTATGTTTTGCTTCCCCATTAGCTACTGGTGGGATGACTGAGCTTGGAAATTTGCTGGAGTACATATTCCAGAAAAAATATTTATGGTTAAAATGTTTTTTTCCAACATGAATAAAGCAAATTGAGACTAAAACCACGTAACCCTCTTTTATTCTAGAGGAACAGCAGTGTCTACAAAGGGAAGTCTGGAATAACTAGTCTGGAATAGCTATTGCAACAAACTGACAATGCATGAAACACTTGCAGTGGGTACTGTAGTGGCTTTTAGAACAGGGCCAAGATAGACTCAAAGGAGGCAAGAAAACTAAACAAACTAAGTATTAAACAAAAGAGGACCAGAATATGTCCTTGTTCAAATTCACATGAGAGGTGGAAGTCTCAAGGAGCTCTTCTCTTGCAGATGTTCCAATATGGCTTACAGGAAAGATCAAAAGAATAATCCAGCACCAGACAGCGTCAACTGTAAAGGATACCTGAACTGTTCTACTGTCAAGATGTCTGGGTGGCCACAGACCTTCACCGAACTGACAGGTAAAAATAGATCTTGTTATAAGAAGTTTATTCAGAGAGTTCAGGTCCTGCCTATGGCTTTCTGGAGCGCTGGCAGGACAGGTGCACTTCTGTTGCACTCCCATTGCAGGCTTCAGTAGGTCTGAGGCTCACATCTTCTTGTGGTTGGAGACTTCAGAGGCAGTTAAACTAATCTGCAGATTAATTGACTTTGAATCTCAAAGCAAAGCCAAATAATTTTATTGTCACATAGTTGGAGGGGATATAATACTGTAATTGCCGATCACATGGCTATGCTAAGTACTTACAGATGATGAAGAAAGCTTGAAATTAGAATGACAAGTTCAAAGCAAGTAGGGAGAAGAAAGATCTTTTTTTGCTGAATTGTGCTTTCTGTCATCACTGAAATGAGAACATGCTGCTCATACCATCTATTTGTTACTGAGGGTATCTCATGTTCTCAATTTTTAAACAGCTATTTAAACTGAAAGGCAATATTACACATCAGAAAGTCTGTTTGGCCTTTCTCTGTATTCAGAAGAACATACTCGATCATATTTCATCTAGCTTCAGTATATCTCTTGAGCTGTATTGTCTGAAAAATAGAGTATGAAGATGATACAGTAATATCTGCCAGGATCATTCTTTAAATTTAAACATTGCGCTTAGGCAATGAAGTGTAATCTGGAACCTGTAATTCTCAAGCAGCAGTGCATTATCTGGACTGTTCAAAGTCGCACTGGATCCAGAAAAGCAGATTCACTACACTACCCTGAAGATGATTGCAATGATAAATTGCAGTGATAAAACCCCTCTAATTTTATCAACAGTAGGACCCATTTTCACCAGGTACCCCTCTGGATGTACATATAGTGATTTTAGTACATCGCATCTCTCAGTTCATTGTGGGCCTGGAAACATAATATAAAAGGGCTGG
The DNA here is from genome assembly GCF_004027225.2 of Strigops habroptila. NCBI lineage: Eukaryota > Metazoa > Chordata > Aves > Psittaciformes > Psittacidae > Strigops > Strigops habroptila. Next base: position 7,272,685 of record NC_044281.2, read on the forward strand.
AAAAGGTAATAATTTGGGTATTATGGGTTTTCTGACAGCACTGTTAATTTGATCTGTCCTTGTGTATTTTAATGTACTTAAAAGGATATGCTCTCTCTTTGTGGTAACATATTCTCCAGTAAATGTCAATTATCTGTGACTTGAAGACAACAGATTCTTTTAAGTGTATCTCGCTAGACACATAGCCTCTCCAGCAGTATGCACAAACAACTATTATGCCCTTTATTAGAGGGCATATTGCCAGTTTCATTTATCTGATGCTAAATGTTCAGGGGCTATGTCAAATAATGCTTTGAAAGAAATATATAGGACTTCAAAGATAGTGCAGACCTATAGGAAAGTTATGATGAACGCAAAAGCTGCAGGGTCAGCTGGTCAAACACAGTCGAATGCATTCGTTGGTATCTTATGGTCTCATAATAGTTGTTAAGAAGGTGAAAGGAACATACCAAGAAGGTGTTCCATGGGTAGAAGCTATGGATGCTGCTTACCTATGAATGTGAGGGCAATATGACTTCAAGGGTTAGGTGGTAGCAAGCAGGGCAAACTTGGTTGGTTGGTTGTTTTTTTTGACTAAAACTTAATAATGCACATCCACATGTATTCAAACCCCTGCTCATTCTGAGCTATTAAATTACAGTTCAGAGTGAACCACTGCTAGACTAGGTTTCATTATGTTTATATTCTGATTTCAGCTGCAACCAAAGGAGACATTATTAAAAAAAGCAGGTATTTTCAACCTTTAAAAAGAAAGCTTGTGCTCCCTTCCAGACAATTAGGTTGGTCTAGACATCTTATTTAAACTGCTTTACTGAAGTCTATGGGAACTTTCTTATCTAGTCTAGAAATAGGAGATAGTATTTGAATTTTACACTAAATACCTTCAACAATAAATATTGCTTTAACAGAAATTGGAATGATTTCTTTATTTTGGCACTGTTGGGAACCAGGCTCGACAGCTAAAGAGTTCATCATATTGAATCACTGAAGTTAAAGCCAGCTAATATAAAGGATATAATGGGGAAAGAGAAGAACGTGTAAAATTGCTACACTATTGTTGTTCTTAAGCGTATGGGTCATGCCCACTGATGCTAAAAGTCTCAGGCTCCTTTATAACTTTTCCTCTCATCAGCATGCATGTGCCTGGAAAGTCAGCAGAGACTGTAAAAAGAGTGGGATATGCAATTTTTCTTTATTTTAAAGTACAATTATTTTTCAGTGGTAGAACAGAGACTCTCTTTGGAGTTCTTAATCATCAACAGTCCATATTTGTGCAAGTCTCTTTTTTGTTTTTAATTTTGAACACCACCACCACTCTATAGTCTTTCCATTTTACTATTGTCTTTGTGCATTTGCAGTATTGCCACTAGCTTGCAGAGTGTTCATACCATCCATGCATGTTTAGTAATTCTATGCTCTACTTATTGTATGCTTCTGGTGGATTAGAAATATGATGAATTCTTAGAGTTGTCTGGCTTTCAACTTGCAGCTGCTACTGCATGTAGAAACTGATGGGGATTCCTTCTCCCTTCAGTTGTTTCAACTGCATTAAAAAGGCATAAACAAGGAGCGATTGAGGAGAAGGCCAGAGATTCCATGACACAGGAAGGAGAGTACACCCAGAAAACCAGCTCAGTGCATTCTTCCTTGCAGGAGTGTGCAATGCCATTTATTCCCCAGTGCCAGAACAACTTTGCCAGAAATGGGTTATGAGTTAAAGACTCTGAGGCTTCTCTTCTTTCATTCCTGTGCCAAGCGTACATCAACTGAATCAGAAAGTCATTGGGTGCTAGTGACTGGCCTGCTGCAGATTCCTGGGGTCCTGGTGCAGCTGGCAGAGTTGGGAAAAAGATGCCAGGCTGGAGCAGTATTGCCTCTGGTTCCCGAGACCCTTGGAGATAGCTGGTCAAAGTATCTTGCAAAGATGTGGATGTCTACTGGGTGCTGGTCTTTGGTGAATACTAAGAAATGAGGGGACGATTTTATTTGGAAGAATAAAAGCAGTCATGCCAATGCTAGGGAAATACTGAGGTCTGAAGTGGTGGGAAAGAGAGTAAGGTATAAAACTTAAAATATTTGGCTAGAACTTACATAAGAAGAGTATTTTAGCACTTCAAGTGCTCTTATTTATAAAAAAACCACCACATGACTTAAAAAAAAATCTTCTGTTATATAATGAGATATCATAACTGTATGTACTGGTGCTATTGTCTGCAACAAAAACACATTTCCAAATTTCTGGGGCTAACATATTTCCATTTTTGTTATTGATATTTTTCTTATCTCCCTGAAAGCTTCCTTATTGAACTTTCTTCATTAAGAATTTCTTATATTTCACTTACAGATCATTCTGATTAGCTTTTTAATCATGGCTAGAGCAGGCTATTTACAGCACTCCTGACTGCTATAAACCAGTCCCTGTGGGGAAACATCATAAGTAAAAAAGAGGTGAGTAGCTTTAGATGAAAAAATAACTACTGTCATTTTCCACTGTCAAAAAGAAAGGGAAGCATTTTCTATACCTCATAGCAAATACAGACGTGAACTGGAAAGCAGAGTTGAAATTACCTGAAATGGAGTTAATTTTACCACAGGTATTTGCTATGAAGATTTTGAACAAATTGATATTTTAACTTTATAAATTCTTGTAGGTAGCCCATTGCATCACCTGGTTAAAGTGTATTACAATTATGTTAACCTTAGATGCTTTTTATAAGAGAGTACTGTACTATACTATATTACAGTACACAGAATAGTAATACAACTTCAGGATGATTTTTCAAGTAATCTTGAATTTTCCTCTTGTTGCAGATTCTGAAGTATCCATGGTGACTATCTGCCTGCAGAATATTGGAACTGACCCTTGAAGAAGGAAACTCCTATTGTCATCATTTACCTGAAATGAGATGGAAGTAGCCAGTGCTTGAAGACAGTTTGCGGAGTCCATTATTAGGAAGCACAAGATGGGAGTTCCTTGTGAGTAACAGAAACAAATTGGGCTATGGACACTGTTCTGTGGAATATATGGCCACAGATCCTTCCAGGAAACTTAGCCGAATGTGCTTTTGAGCTCTCTGTAAATGCACGTATTTGGCTCATATTCAAGGTTAACTAAGTAAAATGTGATTATTCGTGTTCCTAGCTCTTCACTGATGAACTCTTACACCCAGTGGAACCTAAGGGACAAATGTCTAATGTCTAAGTCAAGTCTAATGGTATGAACAGTAAAAATACTCTGATTTTAAACCTTTCTATAACACATTTAGAAAAATAGGCACAAAATAGTTAATTTCATCTTTTTTCCTTTACTTTAAATCCAGTATACTCAGAAATGTTTTTATCATCATGTTTATAATTGTGTTTAGAATAAGAAAACTCTTGATAGGTATTTCTGTTCAGTGCAATATACTTCTTGTAACATCCAAAGACTGTTGTTCCCTACTAATTCAATATTTTGTTTTCTTATATATTTATATGAAATGCTATTGTATGTACAGTCGACTGTCACAACATGGAGCAACACCCTGTGGCTGCCCTTCTTAAGAAGAAATCGACCGGATGACTGCAGAATTCATTACACCAGTGTAACAGCAATACCCATCCAATACACAGAGGACCTTCAGAAGCACTTTCACTGCTACAGGCACACATCTGTCAGCTTTCATTTTCAAGTATCAAGGTAAGGAACTAAGCAAATACATTCTTGCGTTCAAGCTTATTTTCTACTTCATAATTTGTGCAGTTCTCATGTAAATATTTGCTGTAGAACTTCTTGAGGATTCATGCCTAATCTCTGCCCCAGACTTTGGCCATAGGAGCACTGGCGACTCCAGACCATTTCTCTGCATAAAAGAATACGTTCTTCTAGGTCAGCAAGGAGGGAATATCAATACCTGACACTTACAAGCAGGAGGTTTGCATTCTTGGTCAATTTGAGCTCCTGCAGAATGAACAACTCTGTTTAGATTGCTTGCATCCCAGGTGACTGCAGTTACCTTTAAAACTTGCTTTAGCCAGACAGCACCAGGGACCCCAGCACCAGCGTCCACTTCTTCCTTTGTGGCCTTTTTTTGGGTTGCCACTGATTGTGCAACCTGAATTTCCAGAAAAGCTTGATTGTCTTAAATCAGGAATTAACAATAACATGTGAGCACTTTTTCAGACAGCATGCTTTAGAGGCTTTGATTTTTCTGTATTTATATTCTGTTAAATTCACCTAAACCAAGGTATTAAGCTTTATGTGAGTTAGCATTGATCAGAAGATGCTTTCCCATTGTAACAGTTTTCATTTAGAAAGTGGTAAGTTTTGTTGAGGGGAAGAAAACTTTGAAATAGTCATTAGGAATTGTAGTTGTAAATAGCTTTACAGTTTAGTGTGTACATTTATTTTAAACTCATAAATCTGAATTTAATTTAAAAAGCAATCCTATATGTCATTTGTCTCAGATGAAGCATGAACTCCATGTGGATGAATCTACATTCTTCATTTAGGCAGTATGCTTTAAAAGTTACTAAAACTATAGAGCTGTGGGGTGATTGATAGATAATAATTACAATTATAAACAGAGGGCTGTCAGCTCTGAACTTCCAGTCAGGCTCTGGGTACAGTTTAAAGACAGGCTCCTGGAAAAGACAACGTACACAGTGTATAAAGATGAAGTGACAGGGAAAAACTTTTGCTTTGTTCATTGATGATTATTTATAAGAGCAGCATACGTAAACAGAGACCTCACTCAGGCTTTTTTGTGATATTTGATAAAGGTTATTTTATTTTGTGTCCAGCCCTATGTTTGCTTCTGTATTAAATGCATTGTGTGTTACTGCTATTTCAATATAAGTAAAAATTATCTTGCTGTTCCTAAAGCGTTCCTGAACTAACTCTATACTCAGTGCTTCTGGCCAGGTATAGTAGCTAGCATTTTAGTTCTACATAATCTTCATAGCAGGCTGCAGCAGCCACATGCCTGTAGACCATTTAATGTATGTGTCAGCACATCCACCTGCTTTCCCCCATCCTCCACTTGCCTATTCTAGTTTCAGATAGGGGTTTGAACACAAATTGTTGTGCCATACAAAACATGATATGATGCAGAGTTTCGCATTTAGTTTCAGCTTGTCCTTTCTCAAAAGCAATAAAGACTCAATGAATAAAGCCCACACTGAACCCCAACACTACTATGAAGACACATTCAATTTTAATTCTGCTACTTTAATTCTGTTATTTTTTTTCCTCAATGTGCAGTAGATGATCAGTTTGCAGGCTTACTCACTCTACAATGTAATTGGTCCACTTTTGTACTTTGTTTGCCTTTTCTTTTTTTTTCTTTTTTGAGAATCACATTCAGGTAACTGTAAAAAGTTAAAACTTTGGAATAGAACTTTTACTTCTATGGTGCTGCCATGATGAGACCATGCATGATATACAAGTAGAGCACTTGAACTAATTTCAAAAGATGTAATCTTTGTATCTTGCTGAGTGGAATGGTATTTGTGGCAGTAGGTGATGTGGTTGGTTTTGTTTCTTTGTTTGAATTTTTCTTTATGTGACTGGTATTAGTATGTACTGGTAGAAAACAGTAAGCCATATCTTTCTTTAGCTGAAGTAATAGTTGTATATTAGTACTAGTAGAATCTGTAACCATTTCCACTGACTGACATTTGGTCCTAGATAGACACAATGACCTGAAATTACAGGCTTCTGGTTAAAAGTCAGGAATGGGAGCTGGGAGATTGTGCATTTATTGATTGGACGTTAAGCACACTTTTAAATATGGGTATCATATACGTGTATTAAGACCCAGTATTAGATGCCTGTGTCTTCAAATATTGCTTGACTTAATTAGGCACTTATTTTCTATCTTTCTGGAGTACATTTCTTTATCTCAGAATTGCTTATATACCTTGGATGAACTGAGATTTCAGAGTGATTTAGTTTTAAAGGCCCAAGACAATGATTTCTTCCTCTTCCTTCTCCACCCTCAACAACTACCACACATCCTTTCCTGACATCCAACCTCAAAAGGATTTTGTCTCGCTTAAAGCAAACAGAAGCAGTTTTTCTTTTTTTCTTCCTTTTTTTTAAAGGAAAACAAAACCCAAAAAAACCTATTCTTACTCTTGCCAAGAAATTAAAACAGAGCTAGGCTAAACAACTAAGTATGACACAACCTTCTCTAATTCAGTTTCCACATTATTTTGAGCATTTTTTTTAAATGTCTGTTGTACATATCATCCCTTCTAAATTGTGAAGTAACTCTTGCTCTGCTGTCTTCTGGGGTGGTTACAGCTCTGTACACAAACATGTTCTCCTCTCTGAGGAACATATTCTACTCTGGTCTGAGTACTTACTCCCTTTCATTTCTGTGTCCTCCTAAGCACAGCTTTAATCCATCAATTGGACACGGGCTATGTCCCAACGTGATCACTGGTTAAGCCATTTAATCCATCTTCCAGCTTTTTCACATGGATAATGAGGTATAGATTCCTACTACTACATATAAAAAATTTGAAAAGCTTTACACTGCATTATTTATTTATTTTTAAATCTACTTACCAGCACTTATTTGCTGTTTTAGTATATAATACATACTAAAGTGATTTATGCCATTACGTGCTGGTAGACATCCAAGATCAGATAGGCTTCAGCATTCAAACAACAGGCCCAGTTCTACAGATCTAAAACATACCTGTCATTCACAGTTTTTGTGCAGACACCATCACTTCAGGGTGAGGAGGGAAGGGCAAACAAACAGGGACATCTCACTCATTTTTCTATTGCTTTGGTTCTCGTAGGTCTTCTTACAGAACAAAACAGCTTCTGCACAAGCAAGTCTCTTTGGTTGAGACTTGAACACCATGTTGAAAGGAACTCCACCTAGACTGATGGAACAAATACGACAGATATGTTTACCTTTAGGCTCTACTCTGCTGCCAGCTCATGATGGCACAGAAAATTTGGTTTCTTAATAAAAGTATTAACTTTTTATTAAAAGGCAGATTCAGGAGACAAGAAATAGAAATATGAAGATTTTGAGTATATCTATGCAAGCATCCTCCAGAAATGCAACACTCTGCAATAAAAATGTAAGTATTAAATAAACAAACACTTAAAAACAGAATAATTGTTAATAACTCTATGTAATGACTTTCTCCCTGGGTTGATATTTAATTAACACACAGCTAAGACACCTGTGAAAACCTAGTTTAGATCAGCTTTGTTATTTCCATATTACAACATAAGAGATCTAAATAAATGTAGTAATGTTTTATTGATCACAAACATAATACTTCTTTCAGCAGTTAAAATGCATGATGATTCATATGAACAAAATGAAAATAAAGCACAACCAAAAAATAACTTCACATTTTTTCAATTTCATTCTTAGCGTAAGCAATAAATACAATGCTGTAGCTTCTATTAATCTTATTTACATAGCACAATACTTGAATGTTGCCTGGTTTCCAGCCCAAATGTTTCATGACATGAAAAGGAGTATGTGTTGCAGCATTTCTACAGCCAAATACTCTAGTAGATCATCACATAGCATAAATGCTAACATTAAAAATCAAACATCTGAGAGGACCCTGCAATGGAGCATTTTATTAATTGAAGACAGTAGCATTAAAAATAGGCATTCCCTCTCATAGAACACTAACATGTTGGTGTTTGTTACAGATACCAAAGACAAGTATTTCTGTAGCCCCTGTAGATTGATGCAATAAATCCTCACTAAAAAACAACAACAAAAAAAAAAAAAACAAATTAAAAAAAAAATACAAAAAGCAAATCAGAAGATAACTACATGTTCAAAGGAATCTCATAGCCTCAACAAAAGAGTTTATTTCCATCCCAGAGCACACAGATAAGGACTACAACATTCTGTAAAGTAGAAAATAAGAAAAGAGAAATCAGCATAAGGATTTGATTTTAATTTATGATGCTAGAGAAACATTTTAAGCAGCAGATCCTTCTCTTGATTGTGTAGGAACTGAAAAAGGTGAGGTAGGAAGGCAAAATAGGGAATTTATGTTTTCCAATGCAAAATAGGATATAGGTTAGTTTAGTTAACCTCCTGAGAAGGGGGAGAACATATAGCTCTCCTATGCCACGTAACCCTCCACAGCTACGTTTTCTTGCACATCCAGCTGTATGTGTGCTTAATTTCCAAAGTGCAGACGTGCATAGAAGCATGCCGCAACTGTCCAGCTACAAGTACAATGATTTCTGTAGGAGAACAATTTTCCCTCCTAAATTACCATTACAAGTTTCTCTAACAGAGGACAGGGAGCAGTTACCAACTAATACTTTGCATCATATGAAAAAAATTATAGGCTATTAAATTTGAACTAGCTGAGAAAGAAGCTTAATTCAAAATCTAATATTGTATCACACTCTAAAAAGTGTCACATACACTGCAACAACCCACGAGGTACCATGAAATAATTGCCTGATAATATGCCATAAAAGACTTCAAAGCACTTTTAAATGGACAGATGTCTGCCTGGGCTTTGATCCTCAGCTGGTACCCATTGATTTTGAAAATGGAACTCAAGACAGATCTATACCAGTTGATGATCTGGTCCCCCAGTATAAAGCTGCTCTACAAGAGCAGGGATTTTCTACACCACTAATGTTTCCAGAACATTGCACAGATCTTAAGTAAGTAACACTACATAGATCAGCAAGCACAGTTGTAACTTACTTCTAATCATGTTGTAGCAGATCCTGTTACTGTATTCTTACAATTTAAGAGATTATGACATCTGACTGCCAGATTTCACACTATTCTAAAGTACAGAATCCTACCGATGTTCAAATCTTTCTCATCGATCACCAGACAGTCATGCAGAAGAACAGAACTCTTGATTCATGCGTCCTAGCTAAGATTCTATATTATGAAACTAAATCATTAATAAAACAATTTCTATATTCAAAATCCAGACATACAAACTGTAAAAAACTAGGGAAAGGTGCAAGCGGCATGAACTTACCGATTCCTCCTAATGTTTTCCTTCTCAATACAAAGCATTTGAAGCCATATGAAGTCACAAACTAATGAACACTGTGACAGCAAAATAACTAGATGCTAATGAAGCTTACAGAAAGGCTACTGACAAAAATGTTTAAATGTGGAAGTCAAGTTGTTCGTATACACAAGTAGGTGTTTAAAACTGAAGTGGTGTCAGAAAGAACTGTCTTTTCGACTGGCTTACACGCACCATATAGATAATTATGCTACTTAATGTATATCTATCAATCAACTCCAGCACTACTTTTCTTCTACTTCATTTTGGTTTTTCCAAATCTACTTGAAGTAGATTTATCTGCAAAATAAACCAATAAAACCTTTTTCTACTCTAGTGGTTTTCAGTAAGACTTTTCTAACCTCACATCATGCCCCCATTCTTGAGCATTTTCGTCATTTCACTTACTTAAGAAAACTACAATTTCTTTAAAACATAAAGATTTACAAAAACATAGATTGCTATAAAGACACATTTTCTCAAGACTTTTCTGACAACCTCATTTTCAGTGTGATCTTTATTCCCCACCAGAACCAACGAAACAACTTAGAAGTACTGTTCAAAGCTAAATAACTGAGATAGAGATTCAGAATCAAGCATTCCAAATAATACTAAAATTATCAATCCATAATATTTTGAATCCTTGCAAGATAAACTTTATATTGGGTCATCCAAATAATGACAGTTACTAACATTAAGTTGCTTGATTAGCCTGAATCTCATACACTGGCTTTAAAGGTAGTATTACATTTGCACTGCGTTCAGTCTTGAAGGCTTTTTTTCCAGACAAAAAGCCGCCACAAAATTCATCAAAACTTTGCCCCAAGAATGAAGGAATATGTTATCAAGCATATGGCCAGGGAAACACTTAAAAATAAAACAACAACATGACTAGAACAAATTCTATACATGAACTTTTCCCAGCTGAGTAAATTCCTTACGCATACAGTGAAGTTCCATCAGCTTCAGTTATGTGTTAGTGCCTGGAAGGATTTGCAGTTATTCAGGTTACTACTTTCTTTCTGGCAGTAAGGCCTCCTTGATCTTGTCTGTGTTAAAGTCAGTAAGAAATTACCATAAACTTGAGAAGGAGACACTCCTGTATATGCAAAAACAGTTTGAATAAAACTGCTCAAAACATGCTGTGAAATATTACATTAATAATATTACAGAAATAAGTAAAATCTCAAATTTGCACTGGTGTCTCTACGCTTGATTTAAAATAGTGGAAAAAAGAAACCAGCCAAACCAAACCCTCAGTATCTTTGACCAAACCAAATGATCAATGTCTGAATCTGTTACCTCAACCTACCTCTTGGGCTTTTTGACAGTCAAATGCTGGACACAAAATTAACCTGGACAATCTGTTGTTATTATTGCACCTACTTTAACCATTTTCTTTTGTTCTGTTTTAGGTTGAATTAAGACAATACAGTATGGTATTTACACTCCAAGATTCTATAGGCAAGTGAAGTGGCATCAACACAACACAGTCTTGTACAAACTTCTAAGAAAAAAACCAAATCCTTCATTGATTCCCTTTGTACAAAAAGTTGCCAACTTTGTCTACACAGTAGAAACTGAAGAGGCAAAGTTTGTATCCTCATATAAATGCACATACATATATAGATATATATATGTACAGATGTCCATACTATATAGATACACAGAAACACAAACATATGTATATATGCATACATATACATACAAATGAAAAACATATTGGTTTAGTTTGCATCATTCAGGAGAATAACATATCCCAAGTTCACTAAAATCTTCTGGCCATGAAGTCATTAAATCAAACTTGGAGTTCAGGAGGGTAAGCACAGTGGCAAAGGCCAAGCCTTTGGCAGTCAACCATACAGCTTTTCAGTTTTTAAAACAACACTCTCCATGTCATGGTAGCCCTTCCCATTTAAATGTTCACTAGTGCAGTCGTGATTGTAGCTGTAGCCTTGAACATCGCTGATGGACGATACGGTGTAGGAGGCGGTGCGCATGGCATCTGAGTGGCTAAAGCTGTGCTCAAACTGGATTTTGTATTGATTCCAGTGTCTTCTTAAAACAGCTTGGACCTGTGCCAGAAAGCAAAAAGAAATGCATATGAAACACTTGGAAAGACAGCACTGGACTTCACTCTTTGATGCATGGGGGGCCATAATAAATGTGTCTAAGCAAATTAGGTAGTAAGGCTGAGTAATCATCCTGGAAAATGGGGGTACATACATATGATCTGTCACATGACATGTTCTGAAAGATTTACAATTTAAGTAGACATTATTATTTGGCAAATTTGGTATGAAATAATTACATCTTACAATGGTAGTGTACTAGTTGCTCAGGAAAAGCACAGATTACAGGAGGAGCAGCAGCAACACAGTTGCTTTCTCCTCTGTGGGCTAAAGTCTGGCGTGGACAGCTCAGCTTTACAGGTGAAAAAGGTCACTTCTATTCACTTTTGTATTCAGAAGACTACATCCTCAGCAACTTTAAATTTTTATACTCTCAACAAACCATAATTCACATTTGCTCTGGTTCTGGCACAAGAAAGCCTGCCTTTATTTTTGACCATACCTTAATCAAATGAATAGCAGGACAATTTCCCAGACTCCGTATTTCTACCAGGGTTAAAAATAAAGCTGATAAAAGAGCTGAAGGCCTTAGGCTTACATGTCTCCACTGAAAGGATGTTACGTTTACCAGAACCTTCCTCTCCTGCAACATAAACACCTGTGCATAGGGGACTGATCAAGTCTCACATTCATGAAATTGACAGGGAATTAGTCGCCCTGTGAAGGTGCCAAGTGTGGAATGATAACAATGACAACAGCTATCATGTTGCTTTTTCAAGAGGGTTTTATTTTAATGCTAAAAAAACTGACCACAGATCATGCACGTTTAACTTCCTCTTCAGCCAAGTCTGCATGCAAAGTATTCCTGCACTGACTGGCAAGGCACTGACTTTCAGAAACTGCTGGGAGGACACTGGCACTCACATTTATCCAGCAGTGCACCCCACATTCATAGGCCTCATTCCCAAGCATGACCTTCATTTCACTTTGTTACATACAAAAGAACTAAACAGTGAACAGTGATTCCCCCAGCTAAATGTCGACGTGGATAAATATTTTTAGGATTTTCCATATGTCTTCAGAGTTTCTTTTGTGTTTTCTTTACATTTTCCTAACACAATGACTTCCTTTGTCTAATTTTACTCTGGCTTTAATTATGAAAAATAAATAGAAGAAAATTGATGTAATTTTTAGACTTCCTGCAGTCTGGTGTCAGAATCCTCTGTTTCAAGGAGAGTTTAATCTTGCTCAAAATCCTTACAAAGAAAATATGTAGGCATAAGGGAAGAAGTAACATAAGAAATTAGTATTTTAGGGCAAAGGAGATGCTCTTTGACCGTTCATAAAATCATTCCAATCCACTCAGAACATCTAAACACAGATCTACAAACACTGAAATCAAGTGTCTTAATACTGCTGAGTATTAAGAGTATCTGATATCTGAGTATCTGATGTTACTGCTCTTCATATCAAAATTCTGTATTTCTTCCAAGTCTAAATGGAGAATTCTTGTTTCATCACAGGAAATTTTTGATTAATTAATTTCCATTGCATAGCAATATAGACCCTTAAATCTTCACACAGGTTCAATCCATTCCCTGTAATCCCTCATAAAGCCAAGAGAAAAGCCATATTCAAAATTCCCTACTTTCCAAGAAGGAAGCTTGGAATTTATTTTTAAATCCTATCACGCAATCTGTGCATAACACTAAGCTATATTCCATTTGTTTTCCTTTCCATAGCCAATTACCTCAATAAGATCAATATCTTCTTGTAGACAAACATGCAAAAGATTACATATTGAGTAATTGTCACATTAGACAAGACAGGCTTGAGGTGGGGTAATATGAGCAACTGCAACTTCATGGCTTAACCAACATCACAGAAGTCTATTGGCAGAGCGGGGAAGTAAACGAGACTTGCCAAGCTGCAAACAAGCCTTGCACTCAGGTCCTCTCGCACACTTCCTCCTGGTTGCTTCAGGAACTCTTGTTTATTTATCTTTGAAATTGTTACTAATATTTGTAAACCAGTCCTAAAGGGTCCCCATAGCTCAAGAAAGCCATCAGTATCCCTGCCAGACAAGTGCCTTTGGGCTACTTCTAGGGAGAAAACAGTCTATTTAGCTTGCTCTCCAGCCAGTGACAGGTTGCTATAAATAGTGTTTCCTGTACGGGCAACCACCATTTCCTTTGTGCCCGCGCCAGTGCCCATCATGGTCTCAACGGTGCATTTCTAACTAAGCGATGGATTTCTGGCATTCTTCCCAAATCCTCTCTGTTACTGCTGAATCAGTATTTCACCTCTGTCCTGCTACGTGTCTATTCCTGTAGGGTGTTACATCCTTTCATTTATTATTAGTCTTTTGGTCTTCTCTAAATTGTCCAATCAATCATTTCTAGAAGATGGGAAAACACCATGACTGATTTTCACCACTAATTATACTCTCTTTAACAATATGCATGTCTACCCATAAAGTAAGAACTTGAACTTTTTAAAAATCACTCTTTCCTCAGCTTTGAGCAGTTGCACAAAGTTGTAAATTCCGCTCAGGAGGGGTAGCACTTATTTCTAAGATAGAACTAAGATAATATCTAAGGAAAGATATTAAGCAATGCATTTAATGAAAGAAAGTAATGTAATAAATAGAAGTGTCTCAGTCATTAAGAGAAACGCTAGTTCCAGCTGGATGATTGTCACTTTCTCACCTTATTCGTTAGCAATAGCTCTTTTTGGGGAATTTTCATGAAAGGCTCCTTCCAATCAGCCCTTTAACAAACTAGTTAATTGATGTTCAATACAAGCACAAATTAAACAGCTAACAAATTAAACAGTAGCTGACAACAAGAGAAAAAAACCCCTTGCCTATTAATAAATGGATTGTATAATCCTGCAGACCTGAGACTATCATAGAATGGCTTGGGTTGGAAAGGACCTTAAGATTAGTTCCAACCCTGCTGCGAGGGGCAGGGACACCTCCCACTAGACCCTATCTCTGAAGGCTCTGTCCAACCTGGCCTTGAACACTGCCAGGGATGGAGCATTTACCACTTCTTTGGGCAACTTGTGCCAGTGCCTCACCACCCTCTCATCTTTACTGCATCCTTTCTGTAGATCACTGGAAGGAAAGAAAAAACCCAAACATCACAGACATTACACGGATCATGTACGTCATTATTATCACCTGTTATTAATAGCTTAATAGGAATCTTTCTGCTGATTTATCAGAGATCTGGGACAAACTTCTGTGACTGCAGCCTGTGCCACCTCAAAGGCCACTCTCAGCCAACTCAAACTGGAAAATATGGCAAGGTAGCTAAGAAGCATCTTACTTTGTGGGATGCTGGGACATAAGCAGAACATGGGTGTCCTCAGGGAAACCTTGCCACAGAAGATAAAGATGAAGAGTTTGCACATACACCCTTGTCTGTAGGAGGGTTGTGACTAACAGCTGCAGTACATGTCAGAACTGGATTTGATAGACCAGCCCTGGCCACACTGCTCAAGAAGTCTGAAGATGTTCGTTGGCTACAGTCAGCAGGACATACCAGCCATTTTTCTTACATGTCTTAGTTTCCTTTCACTATAGCTCTCTGCTAGTAGACCACTTTTACTCATTTTTTGGGCAGAGGTGGCCTGCAAACCACCACTTGAGGAGGGTTTGGCTCCTGATATTTGGTATAGAAAAACATTAAAAAGGTACAGTAGTGGTTGGGAAATGCTAAGATGCTTTTAACACTTTTAACTGCTAACACCCCACTGTCACTCAAAGCACCAATTCTAGTGTTAGTATCCACCTTTAAACTGTAGACTTGGAGCAGAAAGTATTAACACCGCTCTCTGACGCCTCTCATCTTACACAGTCTCTAATAAGGTGTTGCTATGACAGGTAAGAAACAGCCGCTAAGCTGCAGTTGCAGGCTTTGTTCAGGCATTGGTATGACAGCAAGAGACAGTAATGGCAACAGAATACACCTGTGCCTGCAGGCTCACATGCCAGAAGCAGAATCCTTTCCTAGACAAAGGAAACACTTTTTCCCTGTGCAGACATTTTTTCCTAACTACACTGTCATTCTCCCCATGAATTTCCTTATTGATGCAGTTGTTTATAAAGCACTAATTCCCTTCTGGAACAAAGTGTAATACAAAAAACCCAAACAACGGTCAATGAACCACTAACCCCCAAACTGGTTTAAAAAGCATAAATTTCCACTCTGTAGAGAGCAAATACAGCATTGTATGTTTAACTGACAAAGTGAAGGCATAGGGTCTAAAAATTAAATGTCTAAATTAATAAATGTTAAAATGCCTAAATCTTCCTTTCAATATTACCCTGCCGGCAGTTTTTCAAGAAGTGATTCATCTATTACCACTTGTAGGAGTTGTGAGAGCTCGTCTTTTACCACTGCTCAGCCCATGGTGAATTTAGCATACTGATTTGGTGGGATGACTCAGGTTTGCTCTTCATACAGCAGAAGAGAGTGTGCAAAAAATATGAGTTTATAACAATGGAATATTAACAGATACAATTCTTACTGACTATATCATATTTTAAAGTTAGGGGCGTGACTTGTTGAAGTAATAAAATAGCCTCAGAAGATCCACAAGAATTAAAGGACAGAACTGAGCAGTGGACAATGTTGCTTCATGGAAACTGCAGGAATTTCAAGGGTTTTTTTCCACCCATTTTATGCTGGAGGAGAATAAAGTATCTCTTTGATTTTTTTCCAAATATCTGGTTTTAGAAGGCATTCTCAGGTATAAAATTTAGATATATATGGATGCTGAATATTGTCAAGCGATCAAATCAGATCCAGAACGCTTAATGATGTGTTCTGCTTTGAATCAAATACATAAGCAGAGACTTGATCCCAGATCTACTTAACGTTAAATCAGATCTAAACCACTGCCCTATGCCCACTAAAGTGGGAGAAATCCTACCTTCGTCTTTTCTGCCCCCTTGGCAAAATCATTGACCATCATGTATTTTAGGCTGGTCAGAGTGGTGGAAATAAACTGTGCAACCCCATGGTAGTTTCATTGCAATTCAGCCAGCTTTGGACTTACGAGAAGGAAGGGCGATCTGCATGAATCAATTCTAGTATGAGCCAAATATTTACCTCTAAGTAAGTATTATTGTCCAATAACATTATATAACCACACTGATAGGATTTTATAACATCTGATAGAAGAAAATAAGAGTTCAGTGACATGAAAACATCTGGTTACTCCCACACATCTGCTTACAGCTATATACTACAACTGCTCCAACTGTAGAAAAAAACATACAAACAGATGGGTAGAAATAAGTGTATGACTCTAATTGTTCCTCTGTCAAAAGTGTTGGTAAAGAACCAGCTAGTTTTTCTGGTGGGGGATTTCTGTTCACTTGTTTTGGGTTCGGTTTTTGTTTGGGTTTTTCTGCAAGCAAAAGCCATATTAACAATTTTGTATATGTATCTTTTAGCCTTTCTACCATTTCGATCTCTGACACTGTGAAGCCCTGTAAGTGTTCTCTTTACAGCTTAGGGACAAGAGTTTCTAGATGAAAGTCACTGTGTGTACTCCAAGACCTTGATCTGTTCAAGACAACAGCAATGCTTGTTAGCTTCATCAGGATCAGTACCACATATGAAATATGGCACAATCCTTTAACATAAGAATAAAGAAGTTTGTTCTTGGAACTGGCTGATGATGGTTACTTAAAAGTGTGCTTCTTAATCAACGCAATTTTCTGACCCAAGCACAATGAGCTATTAAGTTTTGATTTTTTTAATTATATTTTTCAGCTGTGCAGAAAAACTTCTCCAAACTTCAGCCTAAAATTCTGCTAAAGAGCTGTTATAAAATGAGCACAGCAGCATGTTTGCAATATGCTCTATTCCTCCTGCAGAAAGACCTATACACTGATTCTCCAGGCTAACAGATGCTATACAGCTTCTGACATAGACAAACATACTGGATACTGAATATACTTCTGGATACTGAATTACATTTCACTTTTATATGATATTTATTGAGAATTTATATCAAAGTGACAAGTGTCTTCAATTCCTTATATAATCAAGAGGAATGTAGATTGCTCAGCACAAGAGAGTCAGTCCTACAGTATTTAATAATGCCACAAACGATGGCACTGTTTTTCCCATGCTCTGCTCTTGGCAGCCTTATTTACTTATTTTTTACCTGTCGAATGTAGATTTAGAAAATAAAATTACCATCTCCTTAATTGCTGAAACAAACAATAGATATATATAAAAAGGAAAAGTGTTACAAATATATATCAAAAGTTATTACTCTACCTCTCCATTAAAGAAGCAGAAGATTGTAGCCACCAGTAGACCCTGTAAAACAAAAATAAATGTTCTGCTTTATTTCACAGGCATATGGGTATTTTTCATGTTTGAGAGAATTAGGGGTTTCTGATAAAATACAGCTATAGGTAGCAAAGAAAGTGCAGTACAAACCTAAACTTGGTAAATTATTTCTAGAAATTCATTACTAAAAAGTCTTGGGCCAACTATCGATCATGATATTTCTATCCTTTTAAGAAATTAAAATTCAGCAAAATGAGAAAGTTCAAGCCATTCATAATAATATTGCATCAAGGTCTTTAAAAATTAAAATAACACAATCTTTTATTTGCTTCACATGCCAGCTGCTATCTAGCTCAAGTAAGCAAAACCTATTTAATGCTTCCTACCTGATAATGCATGAGGATGTGCATCACGTAGTCATAGACTTCCTCGGCAATCCGGCCTTCTGGTCGCCATGGGAACAGGACAAACTCAATGCCAAGCAGTGGGACAAGGATCAGGGTAGCTCTCACTGCTTTCATGTACAGGTTGGATTCTGCCTTGTGGGTGTCTTTCAACTTTGTTATGAGAACACGAACAATATTTAGCAGGAAGAAAAGATTCACCTGTTGGAAAAGGAAGTGAAATTGAAGGTCTGAAAAATCATCCCACACGCTGGTTTGTGATTTTAAAAAAATCAGACAACTGAAGAAAACTCATACCGCATGGATAGCGCTATGATTGTGCAATAAATACGAGTTAAAACTGAGAACACATTAAAGTGACTGAGATGCAACTCTAACATCTGATATCCACATCTATCCCTCTAACTTACTAAGCAAGCGTTAATCCAGTTAACCATTGGTCTTTCAGCGTTAACAATCCACACACCATTCTCTCTGCTATCACAGTAACAGCACACAGGCGAATGATTAGGTTTTGAAAAATTATGTCTTTTCAGGTTGGGCAAGAAGAGGATGACACTCTTCCCTCTACGTATTTAAACATGGTTCTTCAAAAAGCTACTTTTTTATTTTCCCAATATGAATTTAACGAATACAGAGAAAAAAAACCCCAGCCATATTAAAAAAAAACCAAAATAAATTGCAAGCAAAATGCTGAACTTGCTTATTTCTATCACTAATAAGGCTTTTCTTGTTGACAGCGGTGTGTATCTGTTCATTCAGTTTGAGGAAAAATAAATCTCAAACTGCAATCTCGACTACGCAGACTGTATCAGATGTGCAAGCACTTGCCGAAAGCAACCGCAAAACTCATACACACGTATGTGTATGTGTATATGTATAAATTTATATATACACACACACTCCCAGCCTAAGGATGCGAGGAACCAGAGCAACAGCAATGTTAGGGATGATTACACTGTACTTTCATCTGTTGTGCAGTAGTGGCAGTTTCCCTTATGGAAACTACAGCTAGAAGAGACCTTGAGAGCTCAGCCTGTCCCCTTGTCTCACTCCAGGGCACAAAGGGCTTAAGGTACCCAACATGGAAGGGAAAGACCTGGAGTCTGCTCCTATCTCTTCTTCCAAGTAATTATCCCTGCCAATAGCTATCTAGAGACAAAAACGGAGGGCCAGGCAAAGAAGCCAGCAGGCAGACACAGACAACTCCCTTCTAGAAAGACTAGGAATCCCTGGTCTAGGAGGAGACATCTGTCTTGCAGCAGGCCAAGTACAAACGGGGAAGCCATTTCAGACCATGCATGTCACCAGGTCCTCCACAGCCCCAGCAGAATTCTTTCATGTTGGTTAAGTTTTTCACAAAAATCAGCTGTGTATTTGTTATAGCAACGGGGCCCTTGACAGATATGTAATGTTATTTATAGTCTAGTTACATGCTATTTAAACCATTTTAACAGGAAACAGTTTTACATAGGAAACCACTGCATGAATTTCTCCCGGACGTCTCCAGCTACCTTTAAGCTTTGTTTAAGCATCCAAGGTCTTCTGATTCTTTCTCAAGGGATTTATTTAGATTTTATGCAGCCCACGATCCTCATCCAGCTTCCTATAGCACACACAGACAATAAGCCCTTCCTCCATTTCTAAATTTAATCCTTCACAAATCTACTTGTTCAACATCAACATGTCTCAAACCTCAATATCAAACCTAGAGTTTCCAGCTCTCTCCTGCGTTGGTAGCATGGCCAATTCCTCTAATACTGTCCCAGAATGCTAACTGAAGATGAAAGTTGCAGCAGCCAGGTGTAAAATACCACCCAGCAAACTATTTCTTTTACAACATGCTGAATCGCACAGAATTGTTCCAACTGTTCCACTTACCCATCAACGGCAAAAAGTCCAAAAATAAGCATGCAAAGAGTTTGCAAACAAATATTAGGGCAAACAGAATAGAGGGATGAGGCAAAGCGGACAGAGTTGAGACAACCATGAGTGTCAGTAAGAGTATGCAGCACCAATTTTTGATGAGTATCTCTTCTGTCACAAAATATAGTGAGATCAGGATGAACTGAATTCTCAATTAAAGTGAAGAAAACAGGTCTTGATTTTAGCAAGGCAGTGAGTAGATTTTTATATTTAAGCAAAAGTAGGCCAGTGAAACTACTCACATATATATTATCATCAAATTGACTGTGATGGTTTGGAAAGCCCCAAAGGAGCCCTGTTGTGCTAGCTGCAGTATGAACAGAGAGTAAAATACTGGCAGCTCCACAATGACCTGAAAATTGAACCAGGCAAATGAACAAAAATGGAAGCAAAGGCGCAGAAGGCAGTCCTAGAGAAAAAGAAATGCTAGTGCCTGTACTGGGAAGTTAGTAGAGTTTAGGTTCTGCCTTAAGAGTGGCTGTGAATACCACTGACCTTGTAAGTCAGTGCTTGCTGCAGTTCTTGCATTAAATTCTCCTCAGGTCCCTGATATTTCTAGTTCCCTCCACACTGAGTTTGTGCTAAGCAGTATGTAATACTTACTAGCATGCAGGTTTATATCATCCTTAGGATGATATAAGCAGACCATTCTTTGCTCAAGAAGCTCAGATATTTCTAGATATCAGCTGACAGTCATTGCTTGGCTTTTAATGCAGTTACACAGCTTCAGATCTTAGCCTGCTTAAGCCTGGCTTGCTTGGGCAGAATACTTGTATGTGCTCATGAAGATATGTTCTATACCTGACCTGTGGACATTGCCAAGGCTGGGTATATGCATGCTAAGCATTCAGCTTCTGAGCTCCTAAGTCTTGTACTAGAGTCCAGCTTTAAAGTCATTAAATTGGTCAGTAACAAAGCTAAAAGCTCCTAAACTTCCTTCTAGTACACGTTTCCTGAGTACACTTACCTCTTCTGCTAAGAGAGTTTGCATCTATAAAAGCCCATCAGTGAAGACACCAACACATACCATTATTACAGGGCAAAATCAACATCC
The DNA here is from genome assembly GCF_004027225.2 of Strigops habroptila. Taxonomy (NCBI): domain Eukaryota; kingdom Metazoa; phylum Chordata; class Aves; order Psittaciformes; family Psittacidae; genus Strigops; species Strigops habroptila. Next base: position 7,293,482 of record NC_044281.2, read on the forward strand.
CTGTAGTTTTATATAAATAATGGCATAACTAAATCAAAATCTACCCTTTCAGTGGCACCAATGCAAACTAAATCACTGGTACACCAGCACATCTGAAACCTACACTGAAATCACTGCTGCTTCCACTAAAGTTCAAACCTGTTGCCTTTTCACCCCCTCCATTTTGATCGGTATTTGTTTAGCATTAAAACTATCACTCTACTGTTTCCCTCTAATGCTATTTAATTGGGTTGCTTAGGCGGACAGTCGTAATTAAATGGTCAACTGAAGAGAATTCCAATCAAAATGCAACTTATGTCTCCTCCCATTTCCAGTTTCTTTGGCAGGGATGTGACCACAGTTATGTAACAACAGGGACCATAAAAGCAGCATTATTGTTAACTTTATGTAATTGTAGGATTTTCGGTGATGTACGAGAGTTAAATTCCCATCGGCTTCTGCCAATTCTGCCTGGCACCCACTTGACAGTCCTCTTCATATTCTTTGAGATCTTGCTCCTGCAAATAGAAACAGTGTCTTCTCCCTAGTTATCTAATTTGCAGTTTAATATTGTTGCTTAAATGTCTTCTAAAGCAGGTCATGCTTAGTAAAGTGTGGAAATTGTATCTGGCAAGCAAGCTGCTTAAGCAAATGAGGGTTCTGTTCACAAAGCCCAAACATGCATTTCATCTCATGTCTTTATCTCTGGCTTGTCTTTTCTGAATGACATATTCTTTTTTTTGTTACCAGAAAGGAAAGCGACTCCTTTAAATTACTTTCACATCACAGACAAGATGTATAGCTGTGTTTAATCCTTGTTATTCTGTCCTGGGTTCAGCTGTAGCAGTCATTTTTCTCATTCTTAGTAGCTGGTGCAGTGCTGTGTTTTTTAACTTTCAGCCTGGGAACAACGCTGATAACACCAATGTTTTTAGTTGTTGCTAAGTAATGTTTACTCTGACAAGGACTTTCTCAGTCTCATGCTCTGCCAGGGAGGAGGGGAAGCCGGGAGGAAGCAGAGACAGGACACCTGACCCAAAGTAGCCAAAGGGGTATTCCATACCACAGCATGTCATGCCCAGTGTATAAACCGGGGGGAGTTACCCAGAAGGCCCAGATCACTGCTCGGGTCGGGCTGGGTATCGGTCGGCGGGTGGTGAGCAATTGTATCCTCTCCCCTTGTTATTGCCCTTATCGTTATTATCATTGGTGGTAGCAGTAGTGGTTTTGTGTTATACCTTAGTTGCGGGACTGCTCTTATCTCAACCCGTGGGAGTTACATTCTTCCGATTCTCCTCCCCATCCCTCTGGGAGCAGGGGGAGGAAGAAGTAGGGGAGTGAGCGAGTGGCTGCATGGTTCTGAGTTACCGGCTGGGCTCAAACCACAACATATTCCTACATGGTTTTCAAATAAATTTACTGGTTGTACTGGGGTAAGAAAAATCCAAGAGAAATGCCTTCAGTCAGCTCATGAACAAATATAGGAAAGTCAAAGGTATACACACTTGTAAATTACGTGGAGAACAGACACAGATTCTGCCCACACCAACCCCACAGAGGCGATTATTATGCCTCCAGTAAAATCAAAGGCCATTCTTAGTGCTGCCTTGAATGGAAAGCAGGCTTGACAGTTTGGAACTGATCCAGTACATCTGAAACCAGCAGTAGCCTTGCTGCTGTTTTCAGTGTGGCTTTATGGAGGCCACTGCTTGGAAGGAGAAAATGATCCTGCATCCTAAAACAGGGTCACTTCACGGAGGGTGGTATAGTCTTGTAACTTTTGCACAAATTTTTCTGTTGCTATTTAAGCAAGCTCTGACTAATACAAAATATATTTCAGCTTTAACTTAAATGATATATCTGTGAAGAGACATCTGGACAAAGAACGTAACCCCCCACAAAACAATGCAGAATAGCATATATTTTCTGGGTGATATACAGCACAATGGAAGTAAGAAAAACACCCCTATCCCTTTCCATGAAAACAGGATTCCACCTTCTATGTAAATTAGAGAGAAAAAAAAATTGAAAGGATTTAGAACTGGTTTAAATTTGCAGATTAGAGCACTAGTTAAAATGTCTTTATATGAACACATGGCAGACCTGACTACAGGACAAGAGATTGTCACATCCCAAGGGCCAGTAATTTCATGGGGACTGCCTCTGGCTTCCTGTGCAGAGGACCTCAGGTGTGTCATGGTATCAAAGCAATCTTCAAAATACACGTTCACTAGCCAATTTAACTGTGAATGAAAATAGGAGTCACAAGAACCACAGGATTTATGCAGTGGTCTTCCAAGAGAGTTCTTTGTGCAGAGAGTGCCCTCTGCAAATATTCATTAACAATTTAACAGAAGGGGAAGTTCATGTAGGTCAGAAATTTAAATGATTTCCAAAAAGTTACTTAATGTTTCAATTCTTAATGAACTGCATGAACTGAAAAGCCATAAAAAAGTGTCAGCAGACACGTATACAATACTTTGGCCGGATCAGCTTGAAGTTTCATTACAATAAAAGAGATGGCTCTAATACATAGCAGCTAATTCTGGTCTGCCTCTATACTGCAGCATTCTCTATATTTTGCATTCATAGATATTAGTTATGCTGATTGTTGTGTAAAAAGGTACATATCAGTATTTTCTTCTATTATGCACCTATTTTTATTTAGCAATAATCTACTGACTGAATTATATAAATTAAATTCAATCCTCATAACTGAAGTACAACACTGATTTTTATACAATGGTGTCTTCAATGACTTACCTAGAATTTACTGTCTTCAGCACCAAACATTCGTGTAATAGAACTGGCATTAACTTAGAGCATAAGACTGAAAACTGTGCTCTAAGAGTTCATGAGGACTAGTAAATCAGAGGCGATGCAATACCCCAGTGGCCAAAGCACACATTGCTAGATTAGTATCAGAACAGGGGCAGTCACAGATACAAAACTATTTCCACTGGTTCTTTCCCAAGGGCCTGCTCCAATTTAAATCCATCCTGTACTCCCACCCACAATCAGTCCTGACCTTCAAGAACCCTCTTTCTGAACCTCAGTGAGATCCATTCTGGTAGCATCTAGTCTGGATGCTTGTAATAAGGTCAACCTGGCAAATGGCCTGTGCAATAAGAAAGCATTCTCAGCTAAAAGGAGGATTTAAATGTAGTACTCCAGGTAATATTTAGTCCTTCCTTGTCACTAGCATTTAAGTGGAATGATAACTAACATTGTAAAATCTGAGTTTCCCAAAGGACCAGGAGTACAGCTCCTTAATAAGGCCAAGACTTATAAATCCTGTGTGTCTAAGGCACCTGCTGGGTTAAGTGAGAGGTCCTGCAAATGACAGTGACCTCTAAATTTGAGCTTTAGGCTATCACCAACTTTGTAAGACCATGAAGAACAGCCAGAAAACAAATAAGAAAAACAAGTTATTATCTGAAAAATGCCTACCAGCAGAGCAGCACAAATAGGGCCATGGATGATGTACAGCAGATGAGTATCAGAGCTGATCCAGCAACTAGAGAAAACAAACAAGAAGAAGAAAAAAAAATCCAACCAACAAACATTTGGCAGATTATTATCTCTTGTATTCCTTTTTTCCCCCTTATAGCAAACAAATCAGTTTTGCAAAGCAAGTTGAGATGCTACTTACTTGTCGTTATAATATAAGCTTCTAGCAACGGCATGTATGCAGGCAGGGATCAGGGGAAAACCTGTGAAGAAAAAACGACGTTTTCTTCATATGTAAACCTGTAAATAACTACATTTTGCATCTCTTGCAGGTATCTTCTGTATTTTCACCTCATCCAAACTATATACCTTGTAGAGCAACTAAAGTAACCACGGCCAATACCATTTCTATTTTCTCAGATTTCTTCTTGAGGGGTGTATGAAACCTTATTCCCACTGTCTTGCCAAGGAAATCCATACCAATGCACAGAAAGAAAAGGCAAATCAAATTACACCTGTTTAGAATGCAACTGTCAGTCTTCATTAACATAGACGTTTTTCAGATTGCAATTTGCAATATGCTAAATGGGTAGTAGTTCTAAAAAGGTAATTCTATACATGACCAGAGCTTTAAAGGTATGTTTAACAATGTTGATACCTGCTAGGTGTACAGAAAACAAGGCCACCTGCAAAACAAATTTGAAATCAGACTCTAGAAATCAGGTAGAATTAAAAATTTAAAAAGAATAAGCATATGAGTTATCTGGGGTCCTTGACACCCTGATGGTACCCGATTTTCAGAAGTTGCTGTGCACCTATGATCTTTTAACCACATCTCAGGTGTGTTTGTAGTGGGACAGCTACCTGGGTACCAAGTCATGTTATAGCATGAATGTGCCAATACACTGAGACTGAGGAGAAAGCCCTCACTTGCACTTTGTGAATATGCTGTTGTGCATTATCTGAAATGACCAGGTTTGGCTTATTAGTTTTGATACTGATATTTCTTGAGATCTTCAGCTACAGCTATTCTGTAGTGAATAAGCAATTTATATATTGCTTATTCAGCTATTTGAATATACAGCTATTTGCTTAGTGAACAATACAGGTCAAATGGAACTGCTGGAAAAATAAATCCTTGGCCATCTTTAACTCAGTTCTGACCCTCCACCCAAGACATGGCGAGACTTCTCTGAAAACAAACATTCATTCCTGAATAAACATCTTCGAGATGAGGAACAATGAATAATTACATCTTAATGTCTTTTTTATAATAGGAGACTATTTTCTCTATACAAAGGAGGAGTCGCTTCCTGACTCCAGAAACGCATAATCTCTCTTTCAGCAAAGACAGAAGTACATACAACTTCCTACATTCATAATTCTAAGCCTGTTGAAACACCACAGACAAAGAAGAGGGGTGTGTCATCATTGTTCAAAGCTACCAGCTCAGAGAAGCAAAGGTACAGATGTTTTAATTCTCATGAAAAGGAGGAAGAGATTGCTTTGGCCTGAAAACATAGAATGTGAAATCGCATACCCCAGCCAAGAAGGTAATACCACATCAAGTGTTGTTTCTCAGCAAAAACAGCCACCACGATGAGAGTGTGCAGGTAAATGCCTTCACACAGCATCCAAAAGTAGTTGCAACCCATTAGGTACAGGTAGATGAACTGTGACACTTTGCAACTAAGCTGCAGAAAAAAAGGCGAGTACAATATTAATGTTCAAGTTGCAAAAATCTCAGAGCTTTATTTGCAAGATGGTAAAAAACACTGTTCAAGTAAAATTTTAATGTTTGTTCTCTTTTTCACTATATTTACTTTTTTTTTTAGTAAAATTTTCAGGTATTACAATTCCATACTTTATGGTGACAATAAAAGTGGTAACTGAGTCTATATTTTTATTATTCAAACATGAGAACCTCAAGATCCTCGAGCATGATGGCAGAAAGCCGTAATGATATTTTCCCTTCTTGCAAACGTTGCCACACTTAGCCATTCCAATCAGTAGGGAATCCTTAAATTATCTGATGGTAAGCACACAACCAAACATGTATTTTGATGAAGGTAATTCCCTCTCAGATTTCACCAATCACAACATATAGGTACTCCAGAGAACAATTTATGTTTTTAAAATGCTTATGATACTTCCAACTTTAACCTAGCCATAACAGCACTTAGCGCCAGTTGAGAAGAATCTCTCTTGTTGGCATATATTTGTATTTAGCTTAATTCAAAAGACATTCTTCAATTAAAATGTTATAAAACGATTTACTGTGAAGACTAAAATGTGAGGTTGTGAAAGAGAAGCAGTAGTTAATGTGCAGATTTAGACACAATGGATTGGGGTTTTTTTTCCTCCTGTAACCACTGAGTGTTAGGTTGATCTATTTCTGGCACTTAGCTTAAAACAAACCAAAAATGAACATTTTTTACCCCATTTTGCTACCTAACTCATGAGGTGATTAGCAGCTATCTCAAGATTGTTTTCCAGCACTTGGATGAGGTTTTACAGGAGAAAGAGAATTTATCTTTTTACTTGATTAAGCTTCTGGAGTTTTGCCCTAACTTTCACAGAATTTGAATTTATCTTCCAGGCCTAAATTAAAATAAGGCCATAATTAGGGATTTATTTATGTATTTCATTTTCAGGCTCTGATTCACACTTACCCAGTGTTATCAGGAAACGATGGGGGGTGTGGTGGGTGGGGAATCAGACCCAAACGGATGAGGTTTTCATTTTGCTTTTTACTTTTGGAATACAAGGGTCAGCGTCACCTCCTTTCACAAAAAAAACCCCAAATTGATTCTTTTCATTTCGACTGAAGATGGCAAAGTTAAAGCCATACGAAAGTAGCATACAGATCCAAAATACACTGTAATGCTTCTTTTACTACCCTTCCTTGGTGAATTTGAACTGCCATAACCTCACTGAGATCATCTAGAACAGGCTACTTTCTTACAGTTGTTTCAGTGCAAAAGGGATTTGTAGAAACTCAGAAGAGCAGTTCAGTGTGCTTTGTCTCTTACAGTGTTTCTACTGTTTCAAAACCACAAATGTGGAATGCCCAAATCATTGTTACACATCTGTTGTACTACGTAACATGGACACATCGTTACTGAACATTTTAACCTCACTATATACAACATTTTGTCAACTATTCACGTCCCATCTCTTCTGTGTTGCTCACAGACAAATCGACAAGGCTGCCAAATATACTTTCACTTACTGGATTAGTTGCAACCAACTCCTGATTGTTGGCAACTGCAGTCAGTGAAATTATTGTTACAACCGAGTTGCAAACAAAAGAGAAAAATAGATTTTTGTGCAGGGTAATCCTTTGGCAACTCAGGCTCCTAGAAAAGAGAAACAAGAACAAATGAATACCCAAGGGTAAAATGCTGCGTACTTGGGGACACCCTGAAATTTTGAAACACTAGAGCTCTTTATTAAGAAGTCTTACATCAACCCTTTCTTAAGCTACAGTCCAAATTTAATAGAATGATGTGAAAGGTAACACTTTCCCTTCAACGCCAACAGGAGGCAAAGCAAGTACATTCAGTTCCAATGTGTTTACAGGGCTGGACCTGCTTTGCGGTGGCGATCTGAAAAACATCTGAATAGCAATAATGTAACATGTTTCAGAAGATTTATACCTTTGAAGAAGCTCTCTCACCCTGCATTTCCATTTACCCAAACCTCCTAAGATGTTTTGAGGATAATTATTATTTTTACTACTTGTATTCCTGTCATTTTCCTTCCTTGATCTTATAACTAGAAAAATATCCAAATAAGTAAAATAACACGAATCTTATAGACTTTTGTATATAACCCAGTTATAAACAGTATATAAACAATTATAAAATGCAGTATCTAACCGCATTTAATTGTGTTAATTTTCAAAGTTTGCTTTTAATCTTGCAATAAAGCAAAAAAAAATCTTTGGAAGAGCCAGTTTGTTGTTTGTCGTTTTTAAGCAGAGTGTCAGTAATATTAAACAATACTCGAAGTTGAACATAGTCAGCAAATTTCTGTTTATCTGCCATACTACAGAAAACAGGTGTGAATTAGTGCCATTCCAAGAGGCAGGAGTGCCTCTCATTGAAGTTTTTCAAAAGAAATTCAGCTTTATAGGCAAACACACACAAAAAAAAAGATAGAAAGCCTGCATGGATATATGGACAATTCAGATCATTGGGATATTAAACCTTAATGCTCAAAACTCCCAAAAAAGCAAGTAACATCCATTTTGTTATAAAAGGACACTCTCAGAAAACACTCTTTGGTTAAATCTGGATAAAGCACCTACTGAAGCCTCTGCTGTAGAGAATTTGTTCTTTACAACCATACCTATCTACCTCCATTTAGCAGCCAGCACCACGGAGTGCAGCTGATTGACAAAATAACTGGAGAAGGAAAATCTATCACACAGGCAACTGCTCTTCACTGTTAGAGCAATCAGAAATACACTGAAAAGGTCAGCATGGGACAAGTCTAAATTGTCACAAAGGAAAATCAACTTGTCTAGCCTTTTCAAACAGCATGCCTGGAAGACAAGATAAAGTATGGACATTGATGATTAATTTTTAATTTGGGAGGGCAGGAGGAAGAAGAAATTTATATTTTAATAGAGAAATGCAGATACAGAACAGTCATGAAAGCTGGAGGAGTATACGTTGAGAACATGACAGATAAATCAAGAGAGTAAAAAAAGACTGGCTATAGAGGACACTGCACTTCTTAGACGCATTCTTCACAGCTATTGCACAAAAAGTGTATGAAGCACCCCACAAATACATGGAGTACGCTCAAGTATGGGCACTGCAATACCATGAGTCAGGTAGAGTTTGTGCAAGTCAAGCCTTGGAGCCCTGAGACATTCTAAGCCTCATTTCACTAAATAGGGCAGAAGGAAACCACTCTAGAAACCAGTGCTGCCATGCAGCAGGAGGCACTACCCTAGTCAAACCTCTGTTTGCCAAGTGTTGTTTGCCTGAAGAAAACAGAAAAGAGAAACCATCCAAATTACAGAACACAGGTTTAGATATGAATTAAGTGATAGAGTACATTCCATTAGGCTTTTTATTTTTTTTTGTTTTAATGCCCCAAACACATACAGCTTTGATTATTAAAATATTCAGGTTTTTATGTACTTTGAAAATGTATTTTCATAAGGTTTTTTTCTTCCTATATGGTTTATATACAAAAGGAGAGGCGACGCTAGATTCCAGCTAAGGGCTTTGTGTAAACAAGTCCTGAAGAACTCTGGAATTCTGTCTGCTTATTGTTAAAGATTCAGTGCGCAGGCAAGGAAAAGCACGTACAGCTAATGGGGCCATCTCTCAGGGTCATCCAGCAGCTGTTCCTGTTGAATATTCAAACACACCCATCCACACCCACCTCCACCCATGCAGAAAAGGACTGAAAGGATCACAAGACAAGAAACAAGAAAGCAAGACTGATGACATTTAAAAATGAAGACTGCTTTTGGTAATAAAAGGATCTTTTCCTAAGCCTCCCCACCCTCCCTCTTTTGTTCCTCTTCCTATATTCCTCTTTCTGACTATTTTTTCTTAATGACATAATATCCTTTAATCGCTTAATTCTCATAATTATGATCTAAGAACATTTGAATGACCTACCTCTGGATTAAACCATGTGCAGTAAAATAAAAACCAGACTTCCTGCTAATTTACCTATTTCCCTTCCTATTTTGTATCCTATATGTCTTGGGCACATTAGGGAAAATTTCATTTCTGCAATATCTCTCCCAAACGAAAAAAATGTAACATTTTCAAAATTCCAGATATGTTTGAGATCTAAATTCTAAAGGTATTCATATACTGCAAAATTCAACCACTGAGTTCCACATATGCACCTGAGGGAATTATCTGGTCAGCCAAAATTAACTTTCAGTGACTTGGGAACCTCCATTCTCTATCAGTGTAACCACTCAGTTGTCTACCCACTCTTTAAGCATAGCATTGCTATTCTCTGTGAGTGCTCCCATGCGATTTGACATGATCCTTGATCAACAACTCCTTTATTTCGGGTGGGCTTTTTTTGTTTGGTTGGTTTGGGGTTTGTTCAGGTTGGGGGCCATCCTTCAAATTACAGCTCCTCTTTCTCTGTATTCCCTGGGTTTAAGATTTCTCTTGCCTCTGGTTTGTTTTTTTTCCCCCCTTTTCTTTATGTAAACCATAGAACTATTTTAACATAAGATTTTATAATAAGTACATGTATGACCTAGAAGATGTAACAGAAAGAGAAAGCAGAGACAACTGCAAGAAGTTACTTTTTTTTATGTGTCACAGATGACTTTTCAGAGAGGAAGCTCGGAGTTCCAAGTTTATAGCCCATTTTATGCTATTAAACCAAGAACTCCAATTCTCCTGGGAAACACAAGTGACAAACTGGACAAGTATTTCCACTGAGACAATTTTCTAAAGAAAAGAGAGAATTTCAAATTAAAAAAAAAAAAAATTCACAAAACCGGTTTAATTAAAAAAAAAAAAAAAAAAAAAAAAAAAAAAATGCTTCAAAACCCAAAGAGTTGGTATTTGAAAACCTGAAGATATTTGGAAAAACTTCTTGGTTTTCCTCTGGAGAAAGTTACCACCTTTCCAGTCAAACCTAAAGATATTCTAATGGTGAGCAATCGAGCAAATATCATCTGGAAACTACCAATTGACTAACAGAATAAATTTCTGGAAACATGACAAGTTCAAAGGCACCCCTACACAATAGGAAAAGGGAAAAAAAAAAAAGCCCACCTGTTAAAGCTATGAATAATCGTACAAGCTTCAGCCGATACATAATACATCCTGGTATTAATCTAGATCCTTAAATATCCTTCTGGTACTAAAAATACTTTAGAGGAACTGCACATCCCGAGAGAACAGCTTGTAGAGGACTTTCTTTAGCTTTCTTTAAATTTTGTAATTTCCTTTTATATCCCAACATAACCACAGTCTAGAAAACGTGGTTTGTGGGTCTGGATTAATTCCATGTAGTTCTCTGAGGAGAGATGATCCTTCTACCAGAAGGAGAAAAAAACCTGGGAGGGCTAGACAAACATGACATAGTTATAAGGGTCGCAAAGCAGACCACCTGCTTTTGCAGCAAATGCCACAAGGCCAAGATGAAAATGGCTTTGTTTTCCTGTTATAATACATAAATATCATGCTTCACTGTCTGAACTTTTAAAACCATATCGTATTCCAAATCTTTTTGTTTTCTCCTGAGAAGTCTGTAAAAACATTTTTCCTGTCACATTACATACTTAGTCTGTTATATTTATGCAAAAAAAAAGCTTCTTATAAGAACTCAGAGCCATTTCACCTGTTGATTTCGTGGAGGGAAAGTGAATTTGGAAATGGTAATCATTGTTTTTACGAGTCATATGCAAATAAACTGATTAAAAATCCACAAATGTTTTGGTTTGTCCTCACGTACATGAGCCTCATGAGAAGAAGTCAGAAAAAGCTGAAAAGTCATCTTGAATACTGGATTTCATAAAGAGAGGTTACAAAGTAGAAACACTCTGGTTTGCTGGGGATTTGTGGAAATGTTGTTCCAGAAACTGGGGAAATAATGCATACCTAAATTGGAAACACTATATTCAGCCAAATGCAACTAAAAAGAATATTTTTTTGTCAGATATCTGCTACCCTTACCTAATCAAAGTCCAGAGCAGGAGAGCTAGCCCCAGTTGCTAGCATATGTTCTATTCATATTTAAATGTTAAGGGAAAAGTAAAAGATCGAGTGAGACAGTAGGGTACAGCAGTAAACAACAGGTAAGACCACAGAGCAGATCTAAATTAGCTGATAACAACCAATGCAGAAATGGTTAAACTGTGCCAGTTAACAAGGAAAGCCTGCACTGTGCGGCGCAGCATTTAGCAGAGACAACTTGTCTCTCTCAGCTCCGCTCATGTGGCAACACTCCTGGTTTCAACTTTCTACTAAACCTCATCAACTCCTTCAAAAAAAACACAAGGGATCTTTCATGGGAAAGAAAAGTAAGTTCACAAGTAATAAAACGACTTATTTTTAAAGATCTGTGCATTATATTACAAGTTGTTGTGACAGTGGTGATACACAGCTCACTTTCAGGAAGGTAACATAATAGCTGTTAGACAATGGATATGACATAACTGTCATAGAGATAATGTAGTGAATAAAAACTCAGGATTATTTTTATTATTCCCATTCCTATTATAGCTCTTAACATTACTTTCTTTACAGATTATCGCATTTTGTGGCTACTTAGTTTGCAACGTTACTGTACCTATCATATCAATGTACATATCATTTTGCTTTCCATTTGTTCTTTTGTTCGGTTGATGCTTGGCATATCCACACTGCAACTTATTTACTAAACCCCCACCACCACCGAAACTACAGCAACAACAAAACCCCAAACCTAAACCCAAAACAAGCAAACTTTTTTTTTTTTAATTCCCATTTTCCCACTTCCTAGTTTCAATATATTCTACAGTTTTTGATTTGCAGATTTGGGATTTTAGGTTTCTATTAAAAGAAACCTAAAATTTTATTACATTATAATGTTCACCAAAGCAATATACCGACTCTGTGCCTTCTTGCTCCTTCTAATTTCATTGGAATGGCTGATGTTTCAAAGTATTGAAATTAGGATTTTTGCAACCACTGGTATTTAGTAAAGAATTTTAAATATACTTACTTAAAATAAAAGAATATGCCAAGAGAAATCAGAAGTGATGTAATTGAAAGACCATGTCCGATGATGGCCAAGTAATACAAGTTCAGAGCAGTCTGCAATACAAGAACAAAAGCAAGCAGCTGTGATACATACAGAACTATTGCTGATAAAGCACATACTTACACATCTCTTCTGCATATAAAAGAACTATAATAGGATTAATAAAAACATTACAGACAATGATGAGCCAGGTCTAGAATCCTGCAAATCAACATCTTGCTAAAATCTTTTTCTATAGGACACGCAACACATCTGTTCGAATAATCACTAGAACTCATCATTTAAGACATCAGGTTTCTAATATATATGGCTAGGCTTTTTTCTAAGTATTTACATAAATGTGGCTGTTTATGCTACTGCATTGGGGGCATTCCTGTCTGAGGCTTGATTCCTTTATTAACACAACTCTTGAGTTAAACATGTGCTTCCTATATGAATGAATGTATTTTTTTCCTCATAGAAGATATGTTCTTACCATTTAAAGACACTTCCTTTAAAACAAGCTGTGAGTATGATATTGGAAATTTAGTTTTCACTTGACATTTAAGGAAGGGCATGAAAAAAGAAAAAAAAAGAACAATGAAGACTAAACAGTCTACATTAAATAAGCCTACAGCCAAATTATAGAATTATGAAAAGCTGGATAGGTACAAAAGGTAAAAATGAAGAACCAGTTAATTAATATTTGGAATATATACACCATGTTATCACTAATTCTTTGAATTAATGATATATTAAATCCCATTTGTAAAAATCCCCTGCTTTCAGTCATGGAATCTGCCTCACAAAATTTCTCTTGTTGCATTAAAAGCAAGATAATAATTTTGTACACAGGAACAATAACAATAAGGCTGAACCTTATTCTATCAAAATAAAGCACGACTATCTGGATTCTATGCTCATGTACCACAATTGCTCATGTACTCCAAACTGTATGTACCCTCTGAACTTATTTAAGATTGAACTTATTTTAAATTGACTTAAGTCAATTTAAGATAGACTAACTGCAGCTTGCTACATATGTTGACTTCTGAAATATATAAGATAAATAAAATAAAATAAAAATAAACTAAACTAAAATAAAATAAAATGATTCCAGGTAAAGCTTTAAGGTTTTATGATGAGACAAGGGTACCTTTTTGTACATGCTAGAATTTTTCAAATTATTATTATTTTTTAAAATGAGATAACTTTAAAAAAAAAATTTAAAAGCAATGCAATAGGTTTAAGTGAAATTTTCATAACAATTCGTAAGGGGGCAAAAAACAAGGGTCACCCCTGAATCGCTACTTGGCTACGTGCATATGATACATTTCTGCGACAGATCCATATCCCAAATCACCCCCTCATTCTGTGACTGATTTAGGCAAAGATGCACGTTTAGGATTTAGAAGATTTCTGCACAACTTAGAACTAGCATAATGCAGTGGTACGGCAGGGGCTGCTGCCGAGGGCAGTAAGAATGGAGAACAGTCACATTTACTGTGCATTATCTAACCCACCTCCTGAGCAAAGTGAAAAGATAATGTTGTTAATGTAACAACATGTGGAACCGTAGCAAGAGGTAAGGCTTTTTTTGAGCTATTATTCCATTTAAACAATACCTTCTGATGCATGACAGACTTGAAATATGCTGGCAAAATAGCCTGAGGGAAACTAGCTCATTATTCATAAAGAAGGACCTGCACGTAATTGCTCCTGTCTGAAAAACATCTCAGTTTCCAACCAAGTATCAGCAAGAATCAATGAATTATAGCATCTTTGTTAGTAGAATTAAATGGTCATTAGTGTATTCAATGTCTCATGATTCGCAAAAAAGCAATACAAAAGTGCCTTATGATGATTTATTATCACTTTTCTCAATATGGTTTCTAAGTAAATACCCTAAAGCACTCCTGACAGCAATGATGCAGGCAGGCAGATCTCTACTATCTCAGTATTCTTGACACAATCTGCTATTATTGAGCTCTTTTCCACAAGGCCTAAATTAATTTACAGTCTATCCTGACCCACTGGACATTTACAGTTCCAAGTAACTGCTTCTTCCAATGACTGTTTCATAAACAAAGAATATTATGGACATAGAGTTATAACATATGAAGAGAATATTAATGGCATAGAGTTCGCTCATATCATGTGAGCAAACTATGATACATATGTGAGTTTTTATCATAGAGTTTGCTCACAGATAAAGTGGACAGAGTTTTGCATTCCCATGGAGGGGTAGGGAATGCAAAATATGCAATTTTGCCCATTATATGCTTACATATCCCAGAGGATCTCAGAAAGAGGGCACGTGGAAGTTTACCAGATTCTTTTGTTTGTTACTATTTTCTAAATATGTCAATGCATGGGCAAGATAAACTGAAGTCTATTTAAAAAGAAGAATCTATATATATACCCACAAAAGTATGTATGTGCATGCCCATATATAGAAATGTATATATACAACTTTGATATATAGCAAACCACTCAAATCATTTTGCTGCCTGGCCTGAGATAATTTTGGATGCTTGCAAAATTTAACTTAAATAAACTTCAAGTATAGGTTTTCCATTCATGAAAGCTGCTTAACATTTCAGAGACTGAAAAAAATGGCACTTGGGAGCTAGGACACAAGACATACACAGGAAAAGGATCACAAGGGAAAACAAATCCTATCTAACATTTCTCATAATTTACTTCCCTTTGGCCTCTAAAGACCCTGTGGTGAATCCATTCAACTACAGCTTGCCTACACTTTGTAAAAAAAGATACTAGCTCTGCTTCAGATGGGGGGGGGGGGAAACACCCCAAAAAACCAACCAACCAAAAAACAGGAAACAAACCCCCCCACACACACACAAAAAAAAAACAAACCACCAAACAAAAAACCAAAAAAAACCCCCACAAAATAAATCTGAACTCTACTGAAAGCTGCCTTGAAGATGTATTAATCTCAAATAAAGCTCTGGCTGTGCACTTAATGAAAATCTGCTACCATAACTTAGTCGGATAAACTCATGCACTCAGCACATCTTCCACAGATGTGCAAACCTGCAGTTCTGCTGAACTTGCACTTACTTCAAATTACAGAGTAAAATGTAAAGGTCTGCTCTTGTAGGGCATACCATACTTTGCTTACCAGTAGATGGCTGTGGATGACCTAGACAAATATAAGTACCCACACATTAAAAATGCCATAAAAAAATACGATCATATTATTCAAGCACCTGAAATCAGCTGTAAAACACAAGGCAGGTGGGTTGGAGGGTTTTTTCTGAGTCTGTTTAGCACAATTCACCCTTTTTATTCAACACACTTTTTTCTTTTTGCATTTTGATATTGCATCAACTCTGTTGCCATTTGAGTTTTGAACTTGTGCGATTTTTCAGATCAGTTTCTTGACACTAGGAACTTGCTTTCATTCCTTTCCTACCTTCACTTTTTCATGTGTATAGATATTACACTGGGTATAGTTTGTCCACGTCCTGTTGCTTTCTGGGTGTCTAAACCAATTCCCACTTGGATCACAGATCTTCGTAACCTTTTCTACAAAGTAGATGGAAAGAAAAGCAAAAAAAAGAAAACAAAAACACAAGAGTCAGCACTGAAGTTCTACTTCCCGAGGCCTAGTATCTAATGAAGAAAGACCGGCAAACAAATGACAGCTTTATTTATATGACTAGAGAGACATTGCTTGTTGCTATGAATTCTGAGAAACTAGATGCCATTGCTTTTGCTTGGCAAGAGCAACTGATGATGTGTTTTTCTTCAGAAAACAAATAGCCTTCCCTCCTCCAAGCCAGTAAGTATCAAAATATATCAAACCAACTGCTCAAGAACTACCAGACAAAGTGACAAGAATATTTAAACAGCTTGTTTAGCATCCAAGATCTAAACTGACATCTGACATCCTACCACTGTAAATTAGAACTGAACAGGCAAGAAAACATCAACAGAGATACTGCTCAAGAACCAAACTGGAAAACTGTGACTACATAACGATTTCTATCGTCAAATAGAAGGAGGCATGAAAAGACCCTGGGAAATACCAAATGAAGCAGGAAGATAAAAGAGTGGAAGTCTATGACATTTTCCACACACTCACAGATACAAAGCTTAGCCCTACAGAAAAAGAAAAAGATTCTCTCGTGGGAGAAACTCTTGTCAGCTTCTACTGCTAAACTGAGGTAAAAGAATAAGTCATACTTCTGCTTGTCTGTTAAGAGAGATCTCTCGGAGGACAAAAACTGTAATCTAACTTCAAGTCATATGTCATAGTCTACAGAATCCTGCAAGGGGATATTTCAGGGGGAGGAAAAAAAAACAAAACAAAAAACAAAACCAAAAAACCCCCAACACTAACTTGTCAGTTGTGATAAAGGGAAAGGACTTGGGGGCATTGGTCAATGAGAAACTGAACATGAGCCGGCAGTGTGTGCTCACAGCCCAGAAACCAACCGTGTCCTGTGCCACATCAAAAGGAGCGTGACCAGCAGGTTGAAGGAAGTGATTCTCCCCCTCTACATGTAGTACTGTGCGCAGTTCTGGTGTCCCCAACATAAAAAGCACATGGTGCTGTTGAAGCAAGTCCAGAGGAGGGCCATGAGGATGGTAAGGGGGCTGGAGCACCTCCCGTACAAGGAGAGGCTGAGAAAATTGGGGCTGTTCAGCCTGGAGAAGAGAAGGCTGCGTGGAGACCTCATAGCAGCCTTCCAGTATCTGAAGGGGGCCTATAAGGATGCTGGAGAAGGACTCATCATTAGGGACTGTAGCAATAGGACAAGGGGCAATGGGTTCAAACTTACATAGGGGAGATTTAGGTTGGATATAAGGAAAAAATTCTTTACTGTGAGAGTGGTGAGGCACTGGAACAGGCTGCCCAAGGACATTGTGAATGCCCCGTCCCTGGCAGTGTTCAAGGCCAGGTGGGACAGGGCCTTGAGCAACCAGACAGGGTCTAGTGAGAGTTGTCCCTGCCCATGGCAGGGGGATTGGAACTAGATGAAATTAAGGTCCTTTTAAACCCTAACTATTCTGTGATTCTATGAAAATGCAAATTATGGGTTTGGAGTTACCGAAATTCTTGAGTATTAGTGACTTTGAGTGGGGCAAATCAAGCACCTAAAACCTCACTTTATTAAGATATATGTTGATGCAGAAGTCCATGCACATTTACCTGATGGGTTGAAATCCTGAAAGTAGTCAGGACAACGCTGTACTGACACAGTTCCAGCAGCAACATCACTCCAGCACAACCAGCCATCCCATGTCCTATTACAGTAAGGACCTGTAAGCAAGTAGAGATCTGGCAATAAAACAACAACCCTTCTTTCATAACAGTCCCTCAAAAGTACAATGTAAGACCGTATAAGGCAAGTTTCTCACTTGCAGGAATGAGGAAGAAAAGAAAATAGAAACATAAGATTTAGCGTTAGTTAATTAAAACTCCACTTAATAGTTCCTTACATGTATATTTCTTTGAACACATTTTAAAAACCCATCATCATTCACCTTGAAACAGTCTACATCTACAATTTACAAGCCTCAGATCTAGAGCACAGTAGGCAAATCCCCCTAAATCTATTCAGACCAAACAATGCATATTAACAAAGAGCCTTATGCTTGCAAATACAACTTTGAATAATTTATTTACATGTTGGATGTATACCAAGCCTATAGATATATTTTCTAGTTCATTGAAAACACATTAGTACCCTAGAAGCCATCAGAAAGCCTGGCTGGGAGGCAGCCATAGCTCCTCTGCCTCAGGCAGAGCTGAGCCTGCAGTGGTCACCATGGCCAGACACTTCTCCAAGTGCTCCAGGGACAGTGAATCCACAGTGTCCCTGAAAAGCTTGTTTTGATGCCTCATTGCACTCACACAAATTTTAACATCTAAAATAAACCTCCCCTGAGAATGAGCTGGGGTTTTATAAACAAATTCTTTCCCAAAAGGCACACAAAATGACTGACTCTCTCTACAAATTTGTAGTTGTTTTTAGTATCTTCCTTCAGGACTGAATAATGCCCCCATCTCAAAGCTGCATTTTTCAAACATTATGTAATTCCTCCTCTCCTCATCTGAAGACTTTCCAATCTGTCCAGATACTTCTGAAGCTGTGATGCCCCAGGCTGGACATCAGCTTACGCTTCCATGCTCGTATCCACTTCTGACCTCCAGACATTCAATTCCTCCAAAGAATTGTTTTGGAAGAGAAGCAGGTCAAAGGAGGTGATCTTTACAGTGAGGGTGGTGAGGCACTGGAATGGGTTGCCCAAGAAGTTGTGAATGATCCCTCCCCGGCAGTGTTCAAGGCCAGGCTGGACAGAGCCTTGGGCGACATGGTTTAGTACGAGGTGTCCCTGCCCATGGCAGGGGGGTTGGAACTAGATGATCTTAAGGTCCTTTCCAACCCTGACTATTCTATGATTCTATGATTGCTACTAAGACAAGAAATGAATATAATTAAAAGATCCTAAATTACTGTAATAATATATGTTAACCATTTGCCTTTGTAAATCCTTATAAGAAAATAATCTCTACCTTCTTTCCTGTGAATGGGATCTTGCATAATTTTCTGGTAGCATTCATATTGTGCTGTCATAATCTTATTCCGTGTAACACTCAGCTGAGAAAAGTCCTCTGTCATATTCTGATGCCCTTCAGATGGTATAGCAATGGCAAAAAACTAAAAGGAAGGAAACTTTTTTTAGCAAGTCATGTACAGACTCCAATATAAACTTCTTATACTTCAATCCTTTAGAATATTTTAAATACTATTTTACTGAAGGAAAGTGATCATCAAATCTTATTACTGACACCAGGATTTTGTGTTTCTCTGGTTAGTTTAGCAATTCTTCTTACTACTGAATCTTGACAAATATCTCCTGACTGAGCAGGGGGCAGTAACAATCTGCAAGATTTGTAAATAGTAATGGAAAAATTCACAGAAAACACTGAGACAGTCAGAAGTACATAAACAGCTTTTGCAAAATCCAGTAAAATACATCAACATTACATTAGTCTAAAAAGCATATGAATCATGCAAAAAATTATCCTTTATGAAGAGACTTTCATAAGTCTCTGACTGTATGCACTGAAGCTTTTGGCTTCTTTAGAGTTATTTGGTTTCTCTGTTGTCTGGTGAACCATAGAGTCAACCCTCAAGATACAAAAAGGTGTTCAAAAGACATGACATCCACTTAAAAATGTGGATCTTGATCTAAACGTGAACCTTTGAAGTGCGTTTTTTTTTAAGTAGTTAAATATTTTATGGGAAGCTACTAAACTTCATAGAAAAACAAACCTGCAGATTGAAATACTGTGCCACTGTCATAAAAGGGTGAAATCAAAAGTTCCGAGGATGCCCTCTCAATCCAGGTTATATGTCTCCTCCACTTTTCCTGGGCCTGGCACAATTCTGCTTGTATGTCACTTGTTAACCATAACTGTAATGTTTTCTGCCAGCAAAGAATATGCTGCATTCAGCAGAGGTAAATACTATTTCCACTTCTTTACCACAGGAATTTAAAGGAGAAGATAAATAAAGATCCTGCTGTACAGAAACTACATTTGAACACAATATTAGTTGTTTCTGCATTTCCATATTAATAATTTCTATGGCATTGTGTACACACTTGTTCAATCTGGAAGTGATTTAAAAAATTCATAAGACTTACCATAGTAACCGATAAGAACAGCAGCAAAAATGTGATCCAGTTTTTTGTCATTTTTATATCCGGTGCAGTGAATTTTACAGTGTAGTTGAACGAACTCAAACTGCAACAGGAAAAAAAGTAGGAAGAAAGTTAGCAATTCATGAAAGCTAAAACTGATAAAAGACTTCATATTTTCTTTCTGAATTAAAACAAATCAATGGAGGTCTTCTCAGTTTTTATTCATGCATAGTGACACATAGACCACACACAGTGATATACAGGCAGATGTACAATATGATGTGAAAAATATGCACTCAATTCATTAGCAATGGATTCCAGCAGCAGGGTTTTTCCTTGCACTGCTGACTCCACTGCCTCAACTAACACCAGTTCTCCAGAGGGTTTGTCTCAGTCTGGTAGCTGGTATCAGCTCTAACAGAGATGTAGCAATTAGCCCCGAGGTATAAGTTGACACCTTGACTAGCAAACTGCAGTTCAGTTTCCTCCAAAGTAGGCTTAGACTTTCACAAACACATGCACACAATTCTTTCCTGTTCTGTTCATACCAGATGAATTTGATCTTGCCATTTCTGGAAGAACTGATCTAGTAACTAGCCACTTTATCTTGAAGTTCAGCTTTTCAAGGATGACAATGGCAATGCAAGAATTAGTTATGAGCTGTAAAATAGTTTCTGTATCTGCAGTAGCTATAAACTAGTTACTGTATTGTCAGTTAAAAAAAAGCATAACTATCCAAACCAGCTGTAATCATCTTACAGCAGACTTCTCTTGGAATTGATGTTTGAAGTGCAAAATGCACCTAAACCATAAAATATACAAAGTTATTTATTAAGCACTCAATCTATTAAGCATAACCCTCCTGTGACAATTCCCTCAAAAGGAAGCGAAATGTGTAGAGATTTCTCAAGCAATACTTTACTACGTCCTGAAGTACTCTGAGAAGATCACAAAGCTGAGCCTGGAACCAAGATAAGAGCCTCTCTTGACCTTTCCATATTTAGATTAAGTCTTTGCATCTAAATCATCTTTCAAAAGCTAAGTTTCTGACTGTATGAGCATTAATGAAGCTATTATCTTCCAAATTAAGGCGGACCGCATCCGAGTGAGTTTAGCTTCCTTGTAGATTAATTAATTAAACAGATTAATTCACTAAAGATAACACACTGCTACTTCAGATATAAAACTCAAGTACCCCAAAGGCCCCTTATATAGCTAGCTCTAAGATCTCACTGCTACTGAATCGAGAGGGCTGTTGGGAACTGAGTACCTGTCTCCTGACCCAAGCCACATTCTCCCTTGGATCACACTTGCTTTTGTCTTTGAAGATTTTCTTATCCAGGAGTCACATCCTGTGAGAGACTGGTGGATGACAACTGATTGTACACTGGCAAGCACAGTCAATTTTACAAAAAGCCCATCCTTTTTAAAAAAAAACCCAACCCAACTGTCTTAGCTGCAAAAAGCAAATATTCTGTATCTGCTTCTGTTCTGCTTTTACACTGTGACTGGATCCTTTTAACACAACTATAACACAATAAAAAGCATATTATAGGATATACTGACTATACGAGATCGCTGCTGTTTATTGTACGGCTTGATGCAAATACAAGAAACATTGTAAAACCAGTTACTGTTGTTTAACCCAGACTAAAAGCACGTCAGTAAATCTCTCTATTTTTACCACTGGCATGAAATCCTCTTAACACTGATTGCTGGAAATTGCACAGGTAATTCAGCGTAACACTGAAGTTCAAACATGCTGTTTTGAAGGTTCTTCAAAAACTAACAGAAAGACCAATCAGCATATATGAAATCTATTCTTGGTTTGAGCTAATAATTCTCTGGAAAATCCACATGTGCGGAGAACTACAATGAATAACTTGTCAAAACCACTACCTGTTAACTAAAGAAAAATCTAAATATCTATGTGCAGTGACTAAAGATTGGCTGAAAACCAAATACAAATGGAGATATCTAAAGAGGCAAGATGATTTCAATTCTACATGATAATTGGGGGCAAGGGAGATTAATTAAAACCTATCACAAGTTTCATCCATTTACAGTTATGTCTGTTTACCTAGGAAGGGAAAAGAAACACTAGCCTTTTAAGGAAGTTTGGAATTAACTACTTGGTTGTAAAGCAATTGAGTAATCTCTCTCTAAATTATGACAAAGCACATCTGCACAGGGTTAAAACCTGTAAATGATGTGCGTAGGACAAGCAATGAGACCAATCAAGTAGAACATAGCAACAATAGTATATGTTTTTCTATATAAGTATGCAAGAGTTCAAAATAATTTTCTCTATAATAGTTTCAAAAATCCTTATACTAAAACAGATATTGGATGTCAAATTTAATATGCATGTTCAAATATTGGCCTCATTTAGCCTTGCTTATTTTCATTTATCTAAAAGATACAATATCTTATAAACATAGGCAGAATTTATCTTCGATTCAAAGTCCATGATTATTTCTGTTTCACATTATCAATAGTCAACCTTTAGCTCAGTACCTTTAATGGCCCAAACCTAGTGATTTTCTAGACATTTCCTACCAACCATTCCAGGATCTACTACTAAGTTATTAGTTCTTCCCAGGAGACAAAAGAGTAAGTCAAGTCTATAATTTGTTCTGTGATTTCCACTCATTTCTCACAGTTGCTAACTGCAAAATACTTACGGGGCGGGGGGGGGGGGAAGGCTTTTTCTAAACATCAATTACAAAAGGCAGGATGAAGGTCATTCATATGCCTGTTTGGACTTCAGGAAAGCATTTATTGCAACACTACATGAATTCATTCCTTCGACACTTATTCCAGTTAGTTTGGACAAGAACTTTCACAAGAAGATTACAAACATTCTTAGGAATGGACAACAATGTAGTCCATTGAACATGGTTGCAAGCCAGTACTGCTGGGAAAGTCAGGCTCCTTTTATTAACCATCTTCCTGATGAAATGCAAAACAAATATAATTCTCAGAAAGTTACCTCCCTCTCAGAGCTGGGAGGTATTAGATGCACAAGAAAAATAATAACAGACCCATTACTGGGTTTCTTTAAATAAAAGTGCTTCTCAAGTTGTTCTTAGAATCATAGAATAGTTAGGGTTAGAAAGGACCTTAAGATCATCTAGTTCCAACCCCCCTGCCATGCACAGGTACACCTTACACTAAACCATGTCACCCAAGGCTCTGTCCAACCTGGCCTTGAACACCACTGGGGATGGAGCATTCACAACTTCCTTGGGCAACCCATTCCAGTGCCTCACCGCCCTCACAGTAAAGAACTTCTTCCTTAGATCTAACCTAAACTTCCCCTGTTTAAGTTTTAAGCCATTACCCCTTGTCGTACCACTACAGGCCCTCATGAAGAGTCCCTCTCCAGCATCCTTGTAGTCCCCTTCAGATACTGGAAGGCTGCTATGAGGTCTCCACGCAGCTTCTCTTCTCCAGACTGAACAGCCCCAACTTTCTCAGCCTGTCTGCATACGGGAGGTGCTCCAGCCCCCTTACCATCCTCATGGCCCTCCTCTGGACTTACTCCAACAGCTCCATGTCCTTCTTATGTTGAGGACACCAGCACTGCACACAATACTCCAAGTAGGGTCTCACAAGAGCAGAGTAGAGGGGCAGGATCACCTCCTTCGACCTGCTGGTCACACTTCTTTTGATGCAACCCAAGATACGGTTGGCTTTCTGGGCTGAGAGCACACACTGCTGGCTCATGTTCAGTTTCTCATCAACCAACACCCCAAAGTCCTTCTCTGCAGGGCCGCTCTGAATCTCTTCTCTGCCCAACCCGTAGCTGTGCCTGGGATTGCCCCGACCCGGGTGTAGGACCTTGCACTTGGCTTGGTTGAACTTCGTAAGGTTGACATCAGCCCACCTCACAAGCGTGTCAAGGTCCCTCTGGATGGCATCCCTTCCCTCCAGCATATCAACCGAACCACACGGCTTGGTCATCGGCAAACTTGCTGAGGTTCTTCTGCTACTAAACATCTTTGACAATTCTACTGTGGGGACAAGAGGACAACTGTATTGGATTAAGATTGAGTGTACTGAATGTTATCTTAAGGGAAAAGATGGTGGAAGCTTAGACAGAATTCCCTGACTTCATGCTGAACAAACATGAGTTACAGGATAGGTATAGAATGAAACTGTGAGTCAGTGGACACAATGCTATAACTACTAGAAGTCCTCTATTTTCCCAGTAAAAGGGAATGTCAGTGGGAAGAGAATGGGGAATTGCAATAGCAAATCAGATCTTCAAAATCTCATTTTTAGTGCATGTTGTACTGAAGACTGGGATAACTAAGAAAAGAAAATTAATTAAATGGATCTGCCTGTTTTTCCTCTTTATTACATTCTCTGTTACCTAAATTAATGATACTCCAAAGGCCCATACTGTGTTTGTCACTGATAGCAGTGACATCTATTGAAGAAGAAGGAATTCAAGAGGAACTGCAAGCTGCACTTAGCCAAAATAGTCACTGGTATAACTTTAACAGATGTTCACATTTCGCTTCCTCCTGCTTTCTCTACAGAGCCATCCTGCCCCATCAGCTGTTCCTACTTTTAACCTTTTCCCATCCTCCCAAGAGTAAATGTCATCCTTGCTGAGCTCCAGACACTTCCTGTTTCAATGATACAGCAAAAAGGGTTAAAAAAAGGTAGCCAGCAAGAATTTTTTTTTTTTTTTAACTGTAATCACCTGACCACATTTAGTACAAAAGAAAAAACACAACTTCTACCTTAAGCAGTTGCCCTTAAGTCTGACTTTAAGTCAGAATGTAACTCTGTAGGAGTGAGACAGAAGGAAGAGTCTACTTTTGTCATTGCATGTACATTCATACATATGCACAAACATTTTTCAGTAATTGGTAATCTTTGATTTGACCAGGAAGAGAAAAACAAAAACAACCCACCCCCCAAACATTTTCAGTATAAATTACGTATCTTGCAGTGTGCTATAGTCTTGCAACACTGAAGTTGAGCATGTGCAAATATAGATGTATAGCCTTCCTCTCTGACTGCAAATTCTGACTAGGGTCAGAATGGGTATTTTCTTGACACACCGTACCTCCTGTATGTTTGGTTGTTTCAGCCCAAGATACAAGCAAAAACAAGTTGGAAAATGTCCAACCCTTTTCAAGCATCCCTATTTTGAATTGTACCTCACTGTTAGGAAAAAAAAATAACCAACTTAGTCTCAAATGAAATTACAGATAGAGCCTTCACTTACATCTCCACTCACAAACTTTCTGGGAAATACTCTGCCACAGAGATTCTCTTCTAACTAAAAAGGCTTTGCAAGTGGGCAGTACAAGCCAAACACTAATACATGCCAGATTCATTTAGTTCTTAAAGTGGACTCCAAAATCTCCACACTCATCTTACAGAGCAATGAAGGGCAATTTGGAAATCTTCCTAATGGGTAAAAAGCCCTCATTTCTGAGAGTAGCACTTCTGGAGGATTTGGACCAAACTGCTCTGATGGTATCACATTATAGCTCACGGCTGTATGTGCGGGAATTACTCCATGCTCCTAATAATTACAGAGTTAAGACAGCTCAAAATGTTATGGAACAAATCTAAAGAACTCTGGGCAGCAGTCTCACAACACTAGAATTTCCTACTCGCCACCCACCATCACTCTGAATCAATACCCAGGCATCTGCAGTTACAGACTCCTAGAACAGGTGAGACAGGAGATCAGAAGAGCTTGATCCTCCCCAAGACAATTTTTACAGTACAAAAGCATAAGCTCTTCACAGCTTCCAACAGGTTTCATTGAGCTATTCTCTTCATTCAATTAGTGACTGGGCTTGGTTTTTTCCTAATGTATTCTCCTTCACTTGAAGGAACTGGTATATTACCCAAATAATTCAGATCTGTATGTTGCTGGATTTTACAATAAACAAAATTTAACTTACTATACCAGTTTAAAACACTGGTACAACTCAATTGTGATGCTAGTGGATCTGCTACAAGAAGGCATTCCTACCCTTACTGCAGTTGTCCTTTCAAATCCCCAGTGTGACCTCCTCTCTTCACATCAGATGGGCTATGTGTCAGGAAAAACAAAATTTTAAAAAATGCCCCTAATACTATTTTAAACTCATGAGGAGTTAACTTTTTTTAACTCATGAGGAGTACTATGATAGATCCTTGTGCGTACCACCAACTGGTAGCAAGCAGCATCATAAAGGCAGAACACCGCAAAGAGCTGCAAAAGGCAGTGGCTTGCAAAGGGGTGAACTGAGATCCCTTCTTGCGCTGCAGAACAAAGAGGCTTACAGGATGCATGAAGACCTCCACGAGTGAATCAGTAATTAGCGAAAGATTTGCAATATTCATATAGCCACCATGAAAAGCACTATAGGAAATAAACCCCAAGTTTATAAACAAGCTGAGTTTCCTTAGACATCTCAATCTCTGAACCCACAGTATTGGTCACATGCATGGAGATATTATAAAGAAAATGCCACACTGAAATGGTCCTCCTTCCACCTTTCTTTCCAGGAGTTTTTCCTAAGAATCAGTTGTGGTTAAATGGCATTTACTCTCTTCTTGAGGATTCAAACAAATAAAGAAGAAACAGAGCAGCATACCTCAATTTTTCTGTTCTATTACTTTATAACAACATCATCATGCACTAGGTGATATTTCAGCTCAATATGAGAAATTATTTGCTGTTTATTTCTTGGGCCACATGCTATGCATGTCTCAAGGTCTCAGGCTTACTGCAAGTAGAAAATTAGGTCTTGTTCACAAAGATGTTTCACATCTATTTATTCTATTAGCATGCAGATTGGTTTGGTTTTCTTTTTGCATCACTCTACTTGTTTGCCAGAAGCCTTGCAGAGATTGCAGAACCATTTGCAGGTAAAATTACACAGATTAAATTACTCCTGTGTACTTTTTCCCATTAATAACATTTGGCTATAGTTCAGCAAAGTTTTGGTTCCTGCACCCAACAGAAATTACTAGCAGTAACTGACAACACTCTTGGCCAGTTCTAATACCTAAAATCATAAGAACCTATCATAGAGTGATGGTGGTGATAGTTTTTCCTTTATTGCAGAAATCGGTTCCCTAGTAACACGCTATCAAAATACAAAAAACTCAGGATAATATTTCTACCATTACTTACATTTTTAAAACTACAGTATTTTTTATACTGTCTTACATGGTGATACTGACACCCAAGATGCTTCCCTCTCAAGGAACTAGTTGATAAATGAAGGCAACATAGATTCTGGCAAGGAAAATCTTTACCAACATACTGACATGGCTTATTCTCAGAGAAGCAATTACTATTTCCAACAGTTCATAGTTATTAATGCCTCCAGATTTTTCAGTAAGAGCTATTTGACTATCATTCTGTAAGCACTTGTTATGCTTACTTTACAAGCTTAATCCTTTTCACCCCATAGCCCTAACCCAAACTGTACCTTGATGTCTAAAAATCCATCAACAGATGTTATTAGGTATAACTTTCCAAATTCAGTTCAATGTTCTGTAAGTAATGGAATTTAAATTCTGTAGCATTCATTCAAGCACAAAGAAACCTTTTAGAAGGCTGCTCTGCTGAACAAGATTATCTGAAAAAAAAAAAAAAAATAAAATGCTAGAGTGGCCACTATCAAACACCCTAAAAAAGATTAATGGAAATGAAGATGACAGGAGAATAATGAATGACTAAATCCCACGACAAATCAAGATGATTTAGTACTGGTACTTCTCTTTTTTCTACTGTATTAATTTCCTGCTATAGTAATTTAAAAATATAGTTAAAAACATATTCAGGAAAGATTCCTGAAATTTCTCTTCCTCCAAAGCAACTGCTATCCTGTGGCAAGGAATTCCAATTAAATACAACAGAATTGCTCATGACATTCTCTCTTTTCCATGGATTTCATGCTATAAAAAAGTTGGGAGAGCTCCCACATGATTACTAGGTATATTTTAATGCCTCATTACTCTTTGCCAATCTGTATTCCTCATGTATTCCCCCAGGAAAAAAAAAAAAAAACAACAAAACCATAATTGAAACTGGAGCAATATATCCACAGATACACACAGCAAAACTTTACGGGCCAAACCCCCAAATTCATAGGGCTGTGTTTCTGATATGACCTGAAACCCAATTAAGCAGTATAGAAGAAAACCACAACTATGCCACTGGAGCTACTGAATCTTCCCATCAGAGCCCAAATTCTGTTGCTTCGTTCCAGATGCATATCACAAACAGTGGATGTCTTACAGATTTTAGGAGAGGCTTTCAGAAAACACTGAGGAGTGTGGGGCACAGCTCTTAACTGAGAACAGATATTGACTTATTTGCTATGACTCTAAAGGAGAGCACAGAAGACCCCAATCACATGCCTCACTTTAGAGAAAACAAAAATGTTTTCCAGCTTGCTTTCCTTGGCATGAACCCACTGATATTGGTAACAAAAGTGTAACTGGATGATACTCTTAAACATACAATTTAGTTGCAGGTAGTCTTGCAAGGAGCAGGCAGTTGGACTCAATGATGCTTATGGGTCCCTTTCAACTTGACATGTTCTCTGGTTCTATGACACATGTGAAAAATATGGTATATTCCTCAAAGAAGATTTCTCCACCTCCAAACAAAATTTTTTCTGTTTTGAATTAAAACAATGACCATATGAATTTATGAGTTCATCAATAGACCTTAACACTTGTAAAAAGACCCTTGCTAAGATGCCTGAAGGGTTTTTTTCCCCAGACACTGCTGCTTAAAGCTGCAGAGAGTGACTACTGCTCTGAGCATCCCGTTCAGTCAGTATTTTCATTTGAATGACTCTTTTTGATGCTGTTCACCAAGTAATGATCCAAAAGAGATCCAAAGGTTTCTTTGTGAAAATGTTTACAGCATGAAGTCATTTTCCCAACTGGCTGAGTTTTAAAAGCTTATTGTTATTTCTTCAATGACACATGCTAATTTTACAAGAACAGTATTTCCACAGTTCAAAGACTTTTCTCAAGGTCAGAACAAGGCAACGGGAATGAGAGAATGGGTTAACAAGATGCATCAGGGCTTTTGTTTTTTTCAGAGCCTGCCAATCAACCTTTTTCTCACTGGCTCCAACCCAGTTCAGCAGTTAAGTGTATTCCATGCAACTCACAGGTTTTACATCAGTTGCTTCCAGATTTGCGTTTAGAAATATTAATATTTAAACAGAAATATACACAAACATACCCTCATTCAGTTACAAGCTTTTATAGTGTTTTGAAGTATGATTTTTTTTTTTTTTTTTACAAAATTATTAATTTTTAGGTGGATCATGTCACACCAGCAACTCTGAGCAGGATGGGGAGGGAGCAGGTGGCCTGGAAAGGGAACTGCTTATGCCAGCATAAACACAGTGGTGCTGCTGCTGCAGTTGCTGCATCAGAACTTTGGGTTCACCACTGGTCAACGACTTGAACCGAACTGATGAACCAAATATAGATAAAGCGCCCATGGAAATGTCAGAGGCACTATGGTCTTCTGATTTTGCATTGGATGTTTTTTGTTAGTTTGTTTGTTTTTGAACATAATACAAAGAACTATCCCCAAAGTTTTCTTTTCATCAGCAATAATTTTGACCTGGCCTAAACTGAAATTTCAGATGGGAAGTTCATGTCAAATATCAACATTTTCTCTCATGGGATATTTCCTATGCATTTACTATTCCAAAGAAGATCAGGTAAATTTAAGGCAACTTTAGAAAAATTCAGCTTGGTATACTTATTCTAAACAAAATAAACCACCAGCTACTTCAAAGCCTTTACCAGGTCAGCCTAAATCACCACAGTTCAGAACATTTCCTCTTAAATTTAAAATTTCACATGCCAGAAGTCAAAAGTGCAAGATCTGGAGTATGTCACCCTTTGAATATTAGACAATTTTGTTATACTGTGCTAAATTATCAAAACTACTAATCCATCCTGTAGCCAAAGCCAAGAACAAGCAGCAGCCAAAACCAACATTTTGAATTCTAGTGGTCTGAAGCTTGTTTCCTTTGCTTTTAATTAGCTACGGATATTTCCTATCTTTCCTATGTTTTTTCATATGTTACATTCCTAAAATGGCATTTTGGCAGCAAATGTTTCAAACTGGGCTCACACAGAGTATGCTTGCCATAAAGGAGTTTGTGAAAGTTAAGAAAGTTAAAACCAGAAGCAGTTAAAAGTTAATCTCAACAGCATGGAAGGAAATTACCTTCCATATATTTTTTTAAAGTCTATAGCTGTGTACCGGTATACGCACATCTTCTTGAGACCCACACAGACACTGGTCTGAACTTCCAAGGGGCTATACTTAAGTACAGTGAAGAAGAGTAAGGGCTTGCGGATGACTTCTAATGACACAAAAGAATGGATGCATATACTCAAAGGACAGATTGAGAAAACAAAAATGTCAAAGCTTTTGTATTTACATTTATAGCTAGAGCTCTTCTTCTATATAACTCTCCTCCTCGCAGACTAGCTGCAGAAATCATCTTAAGGTAGCCATAAAGTAGGCAGAGGTTTCTCTATTCTCTACCTGTATCTCCTTCAAGTGAAGATACGTACAAAGATACGGCTACAGCCAATGATATTTTACATTAACATAATTTTCTGTCAATCTGGCTTAACATTAGTATTGACGAATTAAGGAAAATATCAGCCATCAATGTTTTAAAGTCTTTCAAATGGGAATTCCCTTCAGCTTCATCTGCACCCTACCACACCCACAGGAATACTGACATATGCACAACTGACACAGACTGAAGCATTCAGGAGTGAAGAAACACTTGTTTTGCTAGAATTGCTGTCAGTTTAAAAATCAATTATACAATCACAGCCATTAACTAACCAGATTAACAAAATGAGAAATGAGATCCTTTGAACGGGAAGCAAACCGCTACCAAGCAACTACACTAACCTCTCTTACAGTATTTGCCCTCTGCATTCCTCATTCTGCTTTGAATGTGTATGTGGAGAACAAAAAGCAACTGGCACCAGTATAAATGTGATATCTCAAACTCTTCTTGTGCTGGATAAAATCCCCCAAACGGCACTGATAGCTATTTGGACAACTCATGCCATGTTCAACCAACTAGAACACATTTACATGATGATCTTTATCAATTATCTCTGACAATGTGCACTTACTTTGAAAAGAATAAGTTCTCTTTTACATGAAGACAGTCTTTTAGTCTGAAAGTATCCAAGTAGAAATCTTTCGCACCAACTGAAATAATACGTTTGTATGTATTTTCTGAAATGCCACTTACATAAAATTTCTTCCACCTGAAATTATAAACATAGGTCCCAACTAACCATTTTCTAATTTTCAAATTTGTTCATCAACTGTCTCTTGCAAAGTCTTCTTCTTTTCTTGAAATACCAGAGATTAACGACTGCTGAAAACTGGACTGGCCCAGGTCTAACTGGCCTTATATTTCAGTAGACATCCTATTACATTTTCATGCTGTTAATACAAATGCGATTCTGTGCCATTGAAAAATTTTGCTTGAAGAGCTTGTGCTGCTGAGAAAGATGTTAAAAGTCTGAAATAGCAAAAACAGTTGGTGGGTCATCTAACAATTTAGCTGGCATGCAATCTGTGAGCCACACACATATTTGACAATCAAGCATGGCACTATTTCACATCCTCTGAACGAGAACTGCAAGGATGATTTTGATATTATTGTGTAACTGCACTGCACATTACAATCTTTTTACAATGCATTCCATCTGTTTCACATAGCTGTATAGTAACACTGCAGCAGAATGAATGTACCATTGCACATTATCAACTAAAATCCTCTACTCTTCGTGAAGCAGAGATTTTATAGACAGTGCCAGCTGCAATCTGTAGTAAGCAGTGTGAATGTTTCCATGAATTCAGTTAAAGATCATATGCTCAGGGTGTTGCCGTGGGAAAGACTAGTGTATCTTACACACAGTCCCTAAACTCCAATTAGCGTTCCTTTAATTACAAACAGACTTTTCCATATCCTTTTTCAGTATTCCACTGTCTTACCTGAATGCAAACCAAAATAAAAAAATATTAACTATGAACATTTAAAATATTACATAAATTGAACACACAATCACTGCCTTGATAAACTTGAGTCTCACTTGGACAAGGTACTTTGTGAAGATGAAATATTACATACCAAATGTAATAAAACATTACAAGTACTATAGTGACAGCAGAGGAATGAAAATCGAGCACAGCTATTATAGTTATGAATTACATATAAATGTTATTTGTATGTCATTTACACATTTAAGCACATTATTTCCCCTCCAAATGTAAAAAAAATAACAGCAGAAACATGTAATGGAAAATTTCAGTTAAAGCTTGTAAAAAATTGCAAGTAATTGAAAATTTCCACTCCAAGCATGGAAAATATTAGGTGGCTTTAATATAGGTATCCATATTTTCTGCACACTCACATCCTGCATTTATTTTTCTGGAGAAAAAAAAAATCCCCACAGTGTGGGGATTGTGGGGAGGGTGAAATCTCATACTGATTTCACGTTCCATTAAAAAATCCCTGGCGGAAACAATATGCATGGAATTTGATGGGAAACTTTGATAAGGATAACATCTACCAAAATTAAGAAAATATTCAATTGAGTTTGTAATTCTACAGACCAGTTCTTGCTATTGTCTGCCAGTGTCTCGCATGTAACTGCAGTACTCATATTCACTCGCTTTGCTAACTGCCCTTAATAGCAAAGCTTAGACATCAAACTTTCAGGCATTACTTACCTCAGACTGAGGTACCAAAAGTAACTATGAAAAAATAACCTTTTCATGCCTTATTTTTTTATTCTTTCCTGCCCCCTTTAACTTAATAAGACACCTTAAAAGACTCAACCATACGACATGCGCACATTTTGTTCAAAGAGTTTGGACTTGCCCCCCTCAACTGTTACCCTCTCCAAGCTGTATTTGTGTATCTTGTTGCACGGAGCATGCAAAACTTCACATTCATCTTGCTGAGAAATTCTGCTCACAGCTGCTGGCTTGGCAGGGATTTGGTTGGGGGGGGAGTGAGGGCGGGGGAGAGAGAATTTTCCAAGCGATGGTGAAAAACAGTACAAAACTTTCATCATCAATGGCCTCGACATTGCTGGAGCCAACGGAAACAACATCACCCAACTGATTCCATCTGAGGGAACCATCCAGAAACAAAGAAAGTCTCCTGCATTTATTTCTATCGAGGTAGCTTATGCCAAGCTTCCTTTGGTGAAATCCAGATTTCTCCTGCATTGGCTTCTTCCTGCTGTTGATGGAGCAGGATATTTGTTGAAACAAGCAGGTACTGAATATGATATTCTCAATTAATCAGCATATATATGTTGGAGAGAGAACTCTGTTCTCTTCTAAAGCTGTAACAACACCTATCTTCCCTTTTTACAAAAGGACTAGTAAGTGCTTTGTTTGTGAGACACATAACTGGGCCAAGAGCAGACATAAAATTTCTTACTAATTATTAACTGGATGCAAGCTTTGCTGGCAAATGAATTCCATAACAGGCACATATCCTACTGACCTTGTAAGTAATTTTACAGAAAT
The DNA here is from genome assembly GCF_004027225.2 of Strigops habroptila. Taxonomy (NCBI): domain Eukaryota; kingdom Metazoa; phylum Chordata; class Aves; order Psittaciformes; family Psittacidae; genus Strigops; species Strigops habroptila. The sequence continues at coordinate 7,326,915 of NC_044281.2, forward strand.
AAAAATGCTTGGCCATTGCTACAGGTCTACAGCACGCAAAGAACAGGTAGCATGTCATCAGCTAACATCTCCAGGTTTCTCCAAAGAAATAAAAAATTGCAGGAATAAAACTTGCTTGGTTCCCCCCGCCTTCCCAGCAAATATATTTCCCTTTCTCAGGAGAGTATTAGAAAACAACTGCTGCACTAGCGTATTTTAGAACTGCTTAGTGATGAGGATAGTGTATAAAAATCACATCTTTATTCTTCACTTTCTTCTGCACATCCCAAATCTTTACTGACTGTGCACTGGTAAACAGTTGTTGCACATCATTCCAGAACTAGTGGCCTTTTAATGATGGCATTAATTACTCTGGATATTGTATAAGCATTTTATAGACTAAGCAGCAAAACACTTTTTGCTTTGTCTAAGAAAAGCATAAAATAGATTAGATACGGACTCTGGTCAAGAGGGACACTGACAACTTCAGCTATATTTGGTTTGTCCTATTCTACAAGATATAATCTCCCAGATACAAATTCAGTAGGACGTTGAGATTTCAGTAAGCATCATTTGCAACCACCAGACTAAGTGAATTCATTCCCATGTCATTGCTATCAGACAACTTCTAACTTTGAAGTCATCATCAATCCTCAGGCTGTCTTGTTACACCACTTTACAAGGCTTTAGAGAAAAGAAATAATCATTTGATGAGTGTTTTTAAGGAACAGAGAACTTTAAGACTTAAGTGGCCATCACCCAGCGATCTGAACTCTGAACCCCACTTGGCTGGTCATCTCTGAGGGTCAGACATTACAAAGAGGATGACTCTAAAACATCTGTTGAAAATCAGACCACCAAACTGATGTGAAATTCAGACTAATCCAAATGTGGGAGCCAAATCAGCTACTGAAACTATATAGTGCTACCAAATGTAGAATGACTACATGTATGTAGTATGAAAAAAAAAAAGCTTCAGTTTTATAACTACGAAAAAAAAAATAGACAAAACCTTCAATGTGGTTTTTCCTTTAAGGTTAGCCAGGAGCAAGAAAGAACATAAAGAGAAGATGAGTAAGATAATTAAAAATACTATCCAAAATAGAGAGAATTTAACTGATTTGCCCATCACCGTATTGCACATTGTGTCACATTCAAGGTTTAAATACCCACTCAGCAATTAGCAATGGATTTACCATCCATTTCTGTAGGGACTGTCATTAAAAGGACTGCAAAAAGAGAGTAAAAATACTTGGGCCAAGAAAAAGAAAACCCAGACAAATTAAAAGCCAGGAAAATATAACCAAATATTTCTGCTAATAAATTATCGGTCATTTATTTTCTACACCGGTCTTTCACCTGTAACTGTACTTGTCTGTAAGATGGTCTTAGAACAAAAATCTATTCTCAGGCTACAGTTTGGACATTAATATCTGTGGTATTGCTAGGGACACCTTAGATGCCAAGTTTAAAGGAACATCTCCCACAAGAAATATCCAGAGTTAAGAGCTACTTGAGTGAGACAGTCTATCTTAATATTCTTTTTGCACCTAAGAAACATGAAGTAGGCTCTTCCCCTCCTGTGAAGGGAAGGTATAATCGTTACCTAAAGTGACCTCCTGCACCCAGCTCTATCCCTGTCTAATTTCGTTACCCATTCTGAGCATCCACCCTACAGATTGAATTGCATATAGTAACATTGTGGATGTCACTTTTATCAGCCACCTTAGTAATGACTTACACAACATGCCCAAATAACCAAACAAACATACCTTCACATTATGTACCAGCAATTTTCAGCTGATAACTCAAGACTACCTACTTTGTAGCAAAGCGTAATGAAACACTAGTGGTATGTTCCACTACGTAACAATCACCTGCAATATACAGGTGTTAATAAAGGTGACTTAAACAACTGATTTTAATAAACTGGCAATCTTTCACATTTATTTTGTGACTCCTTCATTTCTCCCATAAAGCCCCAAGAAGAATTAGAAATATATTGCTAGACACATAATCACGAAGAAATCACAGCCATTAATCAAGCCATCCTGACCAATGAAAATCCTGAATGCTCCTCTACAGTACCCAGACAAAACAAAAGCACCAGAAATACATAAGGTTTTAAACACTTCTTGACTTTTAAAGTAACTACCTGGTGACAGCAGCCAAACTCATTGTCATCTTATTATTGTTTTTAATTATACAATTGTAGTGCCAGAACTAACTATGGTGAACAAGTAGACTGACCTGTTAAACATGTGCCAGAGAAGAACAAGAATGTTAAGGACAAGAACTGTAAAAAGATTATTATTACTTGAAAAAGAATGCATTCCTAGATTAAAAATGTGAAAAATATTACAACATAAAGTATCCAACTGATACTAAAATAGTGTGCATAATACGTCAGAGCTAGATATCCATGCGAATCGAGATTCAAAAACTAGTATCTGATAATGATCATTAATGAGTATCAATTCTAAAAAGCTGCAATCATAAGATTTTTTTTATTTATTTAGATTTTGTTTATTTAGATTTTGAAGCACACTCTCAGACTAAAAGTGATTTTGAACAACTCTACAGCCCTTTTAGTTGGGGAAATTTATTTGTAATGGTCGCAATACACCGAGGATTTCTCAAATCTCTGCACTCAAAAACAACAGAACTGAAAGGGTGTTAACTTCAGAAACCAATTATAGCTTTTTAAGTACCAGCACCATCAACAACTTCACCATCCAAAAACGCTCTGGGGACATTCACAACACATGCTGCTGGTGGGAACAGACGTGCCTATCTAATTACCCTTTCATTTTTAATTGATCTTTTACAACAGCAAAAGGTGAACACCACACAGTATTGCAGAACGTGCAAAAACAGTAGCATGTCTCTCATTTTGATTTTTCTACAAACTGCTAGTAGCATAATGAGTCCCTAGTATTAATCCCATTTATACCACGGTTGCAATCTGGAATACATCCTGCATCTTGCCAGTGCTACTCCTCACATGTATAGATAATGAGAGAAACAAAGACCAGAGGCTAAGTTCCCTTGCTCCCACATAGTCTCCTATCACCCTTTGAGATGCCTGAGGATATAGGAGACATTTTCCAAACCTGACCCAATGCCTCTGGAGCATCCTGCACACAGGCAGCCAGACCTGGTAGCCTTCCCTGGCAGATGCCTGTGTACTGGGTAACCACATCCCACCCCAAACATGTAACATGACAAACCCTTCCCCTATTAACAGCTTCTCTACAAACAGCTTAGCTCAAGGAGCAAGAAGGCGGCCGGCGTGGGGGGGGAACCAACAAACCAATCCATACCAAAAAAACCAAAATGAAAATGAGATGAAAAATCAAAAATGCGCAGCATGTTTGTTTTGGGTTTCCTAGCAGTTTCACAAAAGTCACTAAGTCATGACATGCCCAGAGCAGAATCAAACAACTCAAAAACAAAGGTCGTGGGAAAAGAGGGTCAAACTTCAAGACTGGACCACCTCCAAAAACTGCAAAGAAAGGGCAGTTGGTAAGTAAAATTTCCAGAGAAACCCCAAGAAAAGCACTATGAAAATCCTGGGTGAGATCCCAATAAAGAGCTGAAACATCATTGCGGCATGGTTGCCAGAATCCAGAAGACAGCTGGAAGAACTTTGCAAACACAACTTGTGCAGTTTTCCAGCAACTGTAATCTATTACAGTCACCAAGGCCGATGAGTACTGTAGGCTGTGTTTAATTTGTCCTGATTACACACGTTTTCGGTTTGGTTTTGGTTTTTTTTTTTTAAATGTATACCAGAAACATGGACAAATGGAGAAATACAGAGTCATTTTTGCAGGAAACAGCTCCTCCCAGAGTTTAAGTGACCAAAAGATTCAAATGAGCTGGAAGTACAGAGAGGAGGTAGAGGAAAGGGTGGTATCCTTTCACAACAAAGGTTATTTTTACTTTAGTATCATTATCTGTTGAGCTTAGCTGCTTCTGTGATTGTAATTGACACTGCTGGGCTTTGCCAAACAGCCCTAAAGATGGCAGCTCTGAAGGTGTAATTTTACAAAAGCAGTACACCAGCACCCTGCTTTACTTCCCAAAAGAAAGATATCTTTGTAGACACAGTATTTGGCAAAGAAATTTATGTTCAAGAAGTGCCATACTCTGCTAAAATAAGACCACGCTGTAAACCTAGATAGTGTCTTGAACAATTTGTGAGTTCTCTCAAATATTTTCACCATGTAAGTAAGAGCTGAAAGGATCTAGCTTAAAAAAAAGGAAAAAAAAAAAAGGGGGCAAGCAAATATATCCTCATTGCTGTACTAGGACCTAGGACTAAGTTTTGTCCAAGGTCTCTTCCATGGACCTTTGGTGACATTCAGCTGGAAATCAAAGGCCCAGGAGATTTTGCTGAAAGTAGTAAGGGATATCCTGCGTCCCAGCCAGCAGCCTAACAATACAGCTTCCAACAGCCAAAACTGTGTGAATTGTGTTATGAACATCACTCATTAGCACACTGTGTGCTTACGGAGCTTTCAAATAATTCTATTTTAACCGTTAAAAATATTTTATTTATGAAAGATGTTACACTTTAAGTAATAGGTTCCCACTCTGTAATGATTAAAAGTGATTTCAAATTACTCTTTATTTCTCAATATATTCAGGTAGACAGCTTTGAAAGCTATACTTTCAAAGAATAGACTGCGAAAAGTCTATTCCGTACTTCACTTTCACATTTGTATTTCACACCTGACCAGTATAACATGGAATTTTCCTTATGATAACCTATTCTAGGCTTCGGGGGGGGGGGGGAATACAATCCAAAACCAAACTAAAATTAAAACACTTAGCTGGTTCACATTAATTTCTCACTGAAAACCTATGTATCTTCACTCTTTCCTGACATAAAAAAGCTCAAATGCTGTTCTTCAAGCAACATCCTCTCTCTCCCACAGCACTGTGACATAGGTGGAGCTGATCACTGAGGGATTGGATTCGTTTCTTGGCACAAGTTGTTATGATGTATTTGCTGCTATATCCTAACATTTGTTAGCATTCCTCAACCTAACTGTACCTACCACATCTGATAGGGATAACTAAGGAATTATTGCAGAAAGCTATTATCTGAGCGATGGATTTCAGAATTTTGCTCTTCAGCAGCATTAACTGCATTTATGTTCAAGGGATGCAATGTTTCAATAACTTTCAGTGTTATTTATGCATTATTTCTTCTTTGTACTAAAAACCATAAAAGTAAGAAGATAGAATTGTTTAAAGGATAAAAATCTACAATTTCTAAAAGCAAGTCTTAACACAATTTATCTCTCATGACAAATTGTGCTCTCATAGCACTGATAAAGATCTATGAGTTGTTTAAAACTGTGAAAATCTGTTTCTTTGTCCTGTCTTTTTCTTGTTACATCCAACAGTTAATTTGGATTGGGGTCTTCTGATTTAACTGCAGAGGAGGACTTGTTTAGACAACTACAAATGCAAGTCTTCACACATTAATCATTCTCCCTGTGCTACCTTCTCTCCTTGCAGCTTGATCAGACATTGGGAAATTGCCTGTTCAATGTCATTTTTCCAGTGTTAAGTGCTTCTGTGGCTTATCAACCTTCTTGGCCCAGGAGAAGCCTGGGGGTGATCATAACTCTCCATAGCACCAGAATGGTTTGGGTTGGAAGCTCATCTAGTTGCAACTCCCTGCCCTGGCCAGGGGCGCTTTCCATGAGACCAGGCTGCTCAAAGCCCTGTCCAACCTGGCCTTGAAAAGTTTCTTTGTTACAGTAACTGTGATAGGATTGTTTTTACTCTTCTCCATGCTCCATTGGCCCTTACGCCATCATGAAGGAAAACATTCACTGATATGTAACAACCATGTTGAGGGCATCACAAATTATTAAAATGCAGAATGCTTCACACTCACATTATTAATCCAGTTCTCTTCTTGTGCTGATGTAGAAAAGAGCAAGATTAAGAGTAGCTGGTGCACACTGATCCTGTCCTCACTAATGCTAGATGCTTAAAACGGTCTTTGTACACACTCTTCATTACCATACTTGGAGAACTGAAGTTGTAGTCTTAACAAGCATACTGCCTAACTGTCAAACATGAATTCTGTCACTATGACAAATACCATTAAATACCAGTAAACTTTAGAAAAGAAAAAAAAAGAAAGTTATGGCACTAACTCAAGGCTGTAAACAAAACACAAGCATGCCTTCCTTTCTGTGCTAATTCTAGGAGGAGAAGGAAGTCAACACAATTAATGGCTGATAATTATAAAAATACCGTGTTACTTTATATAGCCCAGCATATAGCTTGCATAAACACTAAAGATCTTTCATTCAACTGCTTTCAGTCCCTGGCAAAGCATTGCAAAAACAAATTCAGTTTAAGGTAACATATATTTTTTTTTTCCCTTTATTTCAGGTAGCACCATGCACAGGGTACATAAAAGTCAAAAGAAAGATAGTAAAGCTCACTGGCCTAGATCTGATTCAAGACGGGAAATCCTCCATTTTGTGTGTAAAGATTCCAGTTCAATTATACCTGTGAAACAGCACTAAGTATTCTAAAATAAATGAAAAGCTTGAGTTGCATTACAAAAATATATCTATCCCTGTGATATTCCAATCCCTGAAAACAACCTCACTGCTAACAAATCAAAAACATCTGTTTCCACAACATTAATTGGTCTTATGAGCAATTTGTTGTGAAGCCAAACTTTAAAAACTTCAGAGGAAAAAAAAAAAAAAAAAAAAAAAAAAAAAATCGGGATTGGAGGGAAGGTAACAGTGGCAAAGAGAGCTCAGTCCCACTATGTGTAAACAAACTTACACTTTAGTTTACTGGAGACTTAGCACGTTCATCAGTTTTACAACATTTCTTGAACTACAGCTATAATTTTAAGGTACAAATCTGTATAAAATATGCCATGAATATATATGATTATATATAGGCCATCAGCACCTTGAAAGTGCTTGAGCCAGAAAATTTCTGGTCCTTGTGTTATAGAAGTTACCTGATAGCCACTTAAAATTTGTAAAAAGCAGGCTACTTACTCAGTTAAGCGCAGTCACCAGGAGCCAGTTCACAAATTATGAGCAAAGGAAACCAAAATTAAGTTTATCGGCAAATATAAGCACACACCTAAACCACGTCAAACTTGAGAACAAACTATTAGTAGCAAGTCCTCTCTGACGTGACTTATTTTGTAAGCATGTGGTTTTCGTTATGCTGTTTTTACTGAGGCAGATCTGCACATTAAGTGGACAGAAAAATCCTTCACAAATTTATACTAGGCTGGGTGGGAGAGTGCTGAGGCTGAAGCCCAAGGATTGGGAATTGATGAACAAATTCAGTTCGTCAAATAAGCAGCAGCAGCACAGCTGGGTAAGCCATGTAGCCTTCTATATACTTAATGTTCTTCCAAGCGCAAGCAAGTTCCTCTGTATTACCAGAGTGCACAGAGGCACAACAATTTATCTAATAAGTACAATTTCAAAAATAAACTCATTAATGTTTCCTGAATGAGGGTGATACAAACATGACAGCACAGGTCTGCTCAATGCAAAACCCACTAACAGTCTGCCAAGAGCTGGATTTTCCCCTCCTTTTGCACAGTGAATATATTTTCGCTAGTCTCTCACCTAATAGAGGAATCTTATGAACATTATTCCTATATTCAAATATTTCCTCATAGCAGTTGCAACAGTATATAGATGCTAAAGAAGTACTTTTTCCTCAGGAAAATACATGAAACTAAATAATGATACATTCTAGAAGAGCACCCAAATATATTCTGTAGTCACAAATTGTTTTGACCAATGATTTCTCCCTCACATTCAGCACACAGATAAAGTTTTTCCTCCTAAAAAGCAAATTAATTTAAACTTACGTGATCAAACTGTATTTTAAGAGAATATTGATGCTAATGTGATAAATAAAATTTAAACTGCATATATCTTCCTGGTTTGCCTATTATGAATCTAGGAACCATAAACAAGAGTCACCACTGCATAATATATACTTGTCCATACAGGTAATCTGCATCAAGTGTGTTTTTCTGTGAATGATTATGTTTACTGATTTGTATCAGTGAAAGATGAGAAATATTTCCAGTGAGCTCAATCCTACTTCCCTGAGAAAAAAAACCACAAGAAACAGCACCAGCTGCTTGGCAAGACTCTGCTAGAACGATAACATGGTTTCTGAGCACTCTTGTTCAAGCAATGGAATTAATTACTGATGAATACTAACAAAGCAATAGCACTGACAACTGCATCACCTATACTGTCTAGCAAACAAGCTGTTTGATCATGGTGGCCACTTCTTTAACACAGAGCTTTTCCAGAATTATTTTTGCATGAGTTGTACTTCTAGAGTAATATTAACGAAGCAGTCGACTGCGTCTAAAACTATTAAACATTTACGACTGGCAAAGATTTGTTACTAAGGAGAATTGGATGCAGTAGTAGCACACAAACTCATTGTTACATCTACCTGAAACTACGCACAGAAAAAATGATTTCTTACATAATATCCATCCACTAACAGGTCCACCTCATGAGTGATAGTCATAATTAGAAAATAAGTATGAACAGGTCCTATAGTTCATTCTGCAAAATTCTCATCACTCTCCACTTTAACAGACTGTTAAAACCGGCACTTATTTCTAAAAGAATGGAGAATGATGAATCTGAATAAAAAAACATCAACAAGGGAAAGGTAAAAAGGAAGTTCTTACACCACTGAGAAGACAAGAGTGAAAGAACAGAAGAGAGATAAAATTCTGTAAAAAGTGACAAGAACCAGAAGGAAAAAAAAAAAAAAGAAAATCCAAGCCCCAAAAAGCAAAGAACCAAACCAATTAAATCAAAACAAAAACACAACACCAAACAAACTCAACCAAAAGCTCTGCTGTCACTGTGTGATTGTGTAAGTATCTACACTTTTTTGGATAAAGTTCTACATTAGTTGGTCGGGAAATTTGGACAGGAATCTCATGAGAACAGGCTTTCTGATGGTATTTTAGAAACTCCCAGGTTATAAGCCTGCCAGAAATAATGCAAGAGCAGCCTTTTTCTACAGTATTTTGATTCTAACTCCAGCAACAGAGTAGGAACTGCAGAGGCACATGAACTTTACAGAGTGATCAGTAATAACTCCATTCCTTACCCATGCACAGTACAGTACAGCCTGAATTTTGGGAAACACAAGAGGACTTTGAAAAAGCATTAGTTGTTGCTATTTAAAACAAACACCTGACAGGAGTCACAGCACTATGCAGATTGTTACCAAATGGTTTTCTAATAAAGATCAAGTATCTTTCTTGAGTACTGTGTTGTGACTTCATACACAGGATTCCTGCAGCTTACAGATATGGTTGGTAAATAAAACAGGATGTTACAAAGGTTACCTTCCTTACGCAAACAAGGAAAATAGTGAATTCTCTTAAAGCCTGTGAAAAGGGATCTTCTATCGCTAACGATAACATGACGACTACATTTTGGAAGGAAGAAAAGAAAAAGTAGAAAAAGACTGATTTTAGATTCGCTATCCCTTAAAACTAGATACAAAAATAGAGGTAGCTACATTCCTGCAAACGATCACATAACTAGTATTTCCACATGTAAATCTTGCACTTTTTTGAAAGACATGCAACTTAGAAACAGATCTTCTGATAAACATACTCTCATGCAATCAGGATAAAGTAAGCTGAAAAGTCTACTGGGAGAAGATTTCTGGGCCAGTCACCTTTTTACATTATTCATACAGGTTTGCTGAGCAAGAATTATTCTATTCTTTGTTTTATTATAACATATACTCTCAGGTTACATGTGGAAAACACAGTACGCTCTTTCAGAGGGTTGCAGAGAAGTGGGAATCATTCTCCCAAAGATTTGGGGATCCAGACAGCTTTGGAAAGGCAGCAGTCCAAGACTCAGCACAGCAAATGTAGCAAAGATGTACTTGGTTGCTACACAGAAATTATGCTAGATGAAAAAACAGTCAGTGGGATCAGATGGAACAAACACAAAGGAAATGAGGATGAAGAAAGTTACACTTGAAACCTTTTTGTTTTTCTTTCGCTGTTTTAAGCTGGAAAACAAGGTATAGATACTGGCAAATTCACAAGAGCAGCATTGTTTACTCTTTGAAAGCTGAGGTTCTCCTACAGTGGAGCAGGAAAGGCAGTTGAATCTCTTCAAACAGACAACACTTGCTTGATAACTTTGTGACCTCCCTGTTAAGCCCAAAGGGCCACAAACACACAGAATCCATACGACCCATGACATCTTCAAGCACTTGAAGTTGCTAACCAAGTGCTCACTGTCAGGAAACAACTGTCTGTAACAAGCTGATTTCATCCCCCTCTGTGGAACTATTTTATTTTCTACTAGAGGATACTTACAATCTCTCTTGAGAGTCAAAAGAAAGATTTTCAGCAATCAGTTGCAAGTTATCCCCATTGGAAACCCAACAGAAATAACTTTTAACCACATTTGTGGTCCCTTTCCTGGCGTGACATACACCCAAGAAACCTAGAGCTCTTTCAAACTGTCACCCTAAGAAACCTCAGCTGATTTAAAAAATTACCACGTGTAATCCTTTTGACATGTTCAGTGCTCTAAGAACTTAAGTGTTCACTTAAAAAAGTTACAAATGGATTCTGGAAATCCACATGTATTTCTGGGAGCTCTTCCAGCTCAAAAACCTGCTTGCCCACATGCATGTAAGATCATGTGGTGTTTTGTGAGGAACACATTAACTATTACACTTAGCCGATGTGACAGAAATTTTGCTGATCTGCTTTATTTTTACATTAAGCAGTGCACACTCCCCTTCCTACACCAAGTCATATATTAATATTCTTTATTAAATGGATACGAATAACATTGGGCATGGTAAATAATTACTGAGCACTCTCTTTGTCACACCTTTCAAAAGGAGTAGTAGCATGGACACAGTGGACAAAAGATGTTTTCTCCAACACATACTTTCTCTCCAATATTTTCTTGCTGATCACTAGCTTTTTTTCCCCTGCCCATTTGTAACTCCCTTTAAATCACTGCTGGTTTTGCAAACTCATGGCCTTGTTTTTTGCTCTGATTATCATCCATATAGTTTCACTAAGTATGTGGAACTGCATAGACTATACTACTTGTGACTTCAAGGATTTTGTAGGATTGAAGACTCAAACACCAAATGGAGTCAGAGAGCTGAAGAAAAACAGTGGCTCTCTAACACTTCCAACGAGCCATTTTTCAAACTGGATAAGAGCTGTAGAGTTTGAAAAAGCTTTTGATAAGTAGCATTAGCTTAAATTTCATCTACTTCATGTCAGTTAATATGTTTCTTATTCTGCAAGAACCAGACTCACATGTACATTCCTGTTGTGGCCCTGAGACATGCTGTAGGATATTCAGCTGCCAGACTTCCGCCTCACAGTTCTGCTAACCTCAAAACTGACCTACAGTACCCTTAGTTTTCCATTTGTTAGACTATTACATAAATATAGCCCAGTATTCCAAATTAGGCTGTTTATTCCAAGAACACAAAAAAGGACCATTTTCACATCTAAGAAAGTGATGTGATTAAAGACTGAGAGATTTTCATACAATGCTGAAAACACATGCAGTTTTCATCAGCATCCCAACTCCCTGTGGACTGCATTCTAGTCTATTCTACTAATCCCTGAATCCCAATCCCAAATTTATGTCTTCCCAAATTTGACTGATTCCTCTTGCATGAACTCCTTATTTCACATTAACTGGAAATCTTAAACGTTTTCGGCCATGCCCATTAGTGGGTGTCCTTCAGCTAGAGAATCGTTAATATAATTACACATCACAGAAACCCTCCAAGTTGCTTCAAAGGGCCACTAGGTGCTATTTCTTATCTTTACCTTTTACATCAAACTGACCCTTTGGATTACAAGTGTTAGAAATTATGGAAAAAAATTACCCTATATGTCAAAAAGCAGCACTGTGAATAAGCTGTTTTCTTTTCAAACTTCAAAAGCAAAATGTTCTTCTTTTAAATGATATTCCTAGACTTTCAGATTCAACAGCCCATCATAAACCACTGTGATTTCATTTTGCTAAGTATGCTAGAGCTAATTTGCAGTTTGATAGTGAAAAATTTCCTGGCCCTTTTTCTCATTACCAATGATGATAAATAAATACTGAATACTTACGAAAATATATAAATTTGTCCTAAATATTGAATGTATTTCAAATTGAGCTTTGTTAGAAAATAGTTCGTAGCCTTACGACACTTATTAATAACAGGGTGCTGACAAATGAAACAAGCTGGTAAATATGAAGCTTGTTCATAACAAGATTGCACAAGAAAATATACTGTAGTGACCCTGTCTTGAACATCCTGTAATAGCCCATTGTTCCTCTCTATTACTCTCATTCAGCATTTTTTTTTCATAGCGGATGCATGGCAGCAAAGGAACCAATGTGATGTGGGACTGCATGTGCACAAATCATGCCACATAATAGAGGTGACAAAAAGTTTTGAGCCGGCTGTTAACTGGACGCGGAGCGTTACAAAACAACTGCACACCTTTGCATAACTTGAATAAGAGAGAGAGAAATATTTACTCATAAATGTTTGAAGGATTTGTAAACATAGAAAAACAGGAGAACCATTTTACCTATGAAAGGCAGCAAATGACATGAAGAATAAGAATGAAAAAGGAAAATCAAAAGTTTAATTTCTGAGAGATCACTGAGTCTTATAATCACACTTAAAGTTACCACAGCAGCAGAAACAGGAAGAATCTTTCCCTTGTATAGGCGAAGAGAAGGTGTAGTAATAAGCATCTGCATGTGTGACAACTGTATGTTTCACCTTCACTCACATGAGAAACGAGCTAACTGACCACCACAGCTACTGGCATTTTAACTAGATAATGTACTGAAACCTAGCATCTGCTTTTGTTGCCAAATTAAAATACTGAATAGATATTACTGTGAATTCATGCCATACACATAACTCCACATACACATTTCTCACCATCTAAAGGAATCTTTCAGATTATCCAAGTGGCTATGTATGTAAACAAATGGCTTTTGACTGGCCACAGGACACCTGGCTCAGCTTTGTCTCTGCAATTTAGGAGGTCATGATAAAGGCAACATCGTTCTATTTCCTGATTTGTTCACAGTTCGCTTTCCTATGGGAACAACATTTTGAGATTCAGATTTATTTTCTTTGTGCATTTCTCATTCCTTCCATCATTATATCTTCCCTGCTACCAGACTTCATTGTTTTATTGTTACTTGGTGCTCAAGGAAGGAGGAGTTGGACAACTGTCCTGTGTAAAAGCTGTAAATGTTTAAAAATATAACAGCTTGGAAATGTAGGAAACACCAGGGCTGAAGAAATTTTAAAAATAAAATAAAACAAACCTCTGGAATAAGACATCCCAAATTCCTGTATGGCATAATGCTATTTTTGAACACTTTGGTTTGGCAAATGCGCACTCCCTGAGGAAGTTGAGGTATTACAGATAATTATCATGCCATTCTGTCTTCATTGAACAAAATGTATTTCAACAGTATCTTTGAAATCAATCAGCCCTTGCCTAACCTGACTTAGAAAGCTTACTGCAATTAGTCCCTAAAATCTGCTTTGAATCTGGGCTCTTTAGGTGCTGACTTCACCCTAACTGTATGCACTTCAACTTACGGATGGCAGTATACATTGACATACTCTGGTGCCCCAGTGCCCCTGCAAGTATTTTGCCATCCTTCCAACAAACCCTGAATTACTGCCATGTCCTTCACTGGGCTGTAATATGACTCTAGGAAAAGCTTAGCATGTCAGCAGGCTATTTTATCTCTGTAGCTCTAAATAAAAAGTGTCCAGTTAAACTGCATTTGCTGAATTCTAGCCTTGGATTGCATGCATAGTTTTTAGAAGAGGGATCTTCGCTAGAGAAGAAACTCTACAATCCCTTCTGAGATAACTGGGGAAGAAGAAAACAACACGTAGGCCCAGAAGCTATCCCAGTGGTTCAGTCTAAAAGGTTAAAAACATCTGAATGATGTTTTTCCACCTAGTTTCCTAGGAACTCTGCAAATGCTGAGATAGCACATCCAGCACGTGGGGTGGGGAGACAGAAGGCTCCTGTAAGACTGTGCTGTGACTTCCGTAATGAATCTAAGAATAACATTGTCAAGACTTGAAGACTGCTCAAATCACCTCCTTTAGCAAGAAATTAAGCATTTACAGAAAAAAACCTGAAATTTAAATTAATACAAATGAATACCCAATGAGTATACTCCAGACAGAATTGTTTGATCTTCCAATTACAACTATTAATCTTGTTTCATATGAAACCTACATTGTAGTAGCAAATGAACAAATTTGCTATTTCTACTTTGCTCACTGGTGTTCATGTTAATTACACTTACGACATAACAGGCAGAAAATTATAGAGGGGATATAACCTTTCTGATCTCCCTTAGTGAAAACTGATGGAGTACGAGATTCCCCAACTCTGTGAGGCAAGGAGAACACTGGAACAAGAGTGTTTAACTTGGTAGGAGTTCTTACTCTCATTTCTGTATTGGTTTCCAAAGATATTCTTCTCTAGAAATATAATTTTCCCTGTTTGTTTTCAGCAGAAAGGCTTTTATTTCCTGATACACACACACGATTAAGAGATTAGAAACTTCCTCCCAAACACACCCCAAATCCCTTTTTACTCAATGCTTCCAAAACAGGGAGGGGGAAGGGAAGGAAAAAAGGAAAAACAAAACCCCAAACCCCACAAAAAAACCCAAATCCCACACTACACTGGCATGCACACAACCACAAGAAAGGCTACAATTTAGTTCATTGTTCAAGTGCCTACTTAGCGTTAAGCATTTTAGCTTTTTCCAATTGCCGCTAGCTACATAGGAAAAAAAGCACAATCCTGGTGGCCTTCAATGATACAATAAACAACATATTTAATAGAAAAATGAAGAATGCAGAATGGTGGCCATGCAAAGAGTATTTGAATAGCACACAGGAAAGGACCTTTATTTGGCTTTCCTGAACTTGTTTAAAGTAACTTTTTCCTGACTAAATGCTACATCAATTTAAGAAAGTTTACCAATCATGACACTCTCTTACGGTACACACATCTGTTGTTCCTCTTCAAGGAAGATGACTAGGAATTTCAATATATAGTCATTTATGGAAAGGGTTCTCACTCCCACCTCCCCCTTCCAAGAAACTAGACATGTGAAGACAGACATTTCACTTTGAGAGGAAGGATAAGGCAGAGGTTAATTTCATCTGCATGAGCCAGAGTAGGATAAACTTTTGGAAATATTGTCAAGCCACATTCTTAATGCCTGGCAAAGTGACTCATTCAGAGTCATCACAGGAAAGGAAGTTGAATAGAATCAAAACCGGAACAGGATGGGGGCTTAAACAGGAGAAAGAAGTGAGAGAAAGGAAACGTGATTGTTCAAAGTGGCTTGAGGTTACAAGTTCTGGAACTGGATGATTTTTTTAATATACATGTAAAATATCTAAACACATGTAAAAGAAAAATAGATACATACATTTATGCAGGTATAAAAATGCAGGTATGTATGCATGTATTTATAAAAACCAACTTGTTTCTATTGGAAAACAGACTCGTATTTGGTGATTGTCTTCCAAAGCTGCCTGCTGAGGTATTTGTTTCAGTACAAGGTGGCATTAACATGGTATGGGAAACAAACAAGAATCCCCTCCGGAAATACACAAGTTTTTTTACAATCACTCTCCGATTCCACACAACATGGAATCCACAGAATATGGAGTTTTACACTCATGTAAAAATCCATCACAATGCAACAAACACATTCCCTAAAGAAACACTCTGCGCAAAAAATCTTAGTAGACTTATTAGACTTTTTTTCTTTCCCCTTTCCAAACACAGCATTGACTTTCTTCTCCTAGCAACTTGGTAAAACATGAAAGAGTTTCTCTTCTCCAAATATTTTTACCTTAAAACTTTGGATAATTAGTCACGTATCATGTCAATTTTAGCTAATTCAAACAGAGAACAGTATATACACTGTTTCAAGTAAACATGTTCACTTGCAGAAGCCTACTGCAGAGCACCTCCTTGAATTCATCATAACTGAAAACACATAACCTGTGTAACTAGAATTTCCACTGACCAAAAGATAATTCTGGTTCCCGAAGAAGGTGATAAAAGTAATTTTTAATATCATACAGGCAATATTCAACTGATTTCCAGCTCTTTATGTTTCAAAATTGTAAATGAGTAAAATTTCCCATTGTACAGTCCAATACTAACGCTTGTGTCATTTTTCATGTTCAAAGGGATACGCAGGTAGATGAACACTACCCGTTAAATCATGTAATTAGAAAAAGAAACTTGAAAAAGGCTTGCATGGTCAAAAAATCATCCTGGAAAGATGTATTAGAACAAATACTTCTAAATTCTACATCTCACCTCCCAAACAAATTTATCTCCATTTGCGAAATGTTCCTTATTTAATCCCCAGAGTGACACCTGCTGGATTTCACTAACAGAAACAAAAGGGCAGATATCCCCACTCTACAGAACATTTCAGGATGATCATTGCAAAAACGTGCCCTTTTAGTGATAAAAGGCTGCAGAATATCCTATTTTTTGCTTCATTTAGGGCAGTAAGCAAATGCATATATGCAAGCATAGAGGAAAGTAGGATGATGACTAAAGGTCTTACTCATTTCTGAAATATGTATTTCAAAATTTCTATCTAGGAAGGATTATAGAGCACAATATTAGCAGACAAGCTATACTCATTCTGATAATATTACTATAAAAATATTTTTAAAGCCTAAAAGAATTACTTTTGATATACTACGTTCTCAGTACATCTTTTGCTTTACTTTAATGAAACTCTACCAGTATTGCCACTATTAAAATAATTCAAAATTTATTAACTTTAATTTCCAAGATTTTACCACTGTAGTGAGAGAGAAAATAAAGGGGAAAATCTAAATGGTAACACAAAGATTGACATTTTATGCACATACAAGCATCAAGGTTGTGCAGTTTTAAAGCACCGAATTATCAAGGAATATGTGGAAAACATTATAAAGTTTTTAGGAACTAAGAAGATATTCGGCCTAAACACAGCTAACTATATGAGTGTATATGATGTAGCTGCTTTGAACATCATAATAATAAAAAAAAAACCCACTAAACACTGTGTTTTGCTCTTTGTCCTTGGTATTACATGGGAATTCAGACTGGGACAAGCTTCATTAAATAAAACTGTCACTAATTTTGTTTGGGATGTTTTTTAAATAAGGCCTCCATGATCCAGGCATATATCCAGAAATAAAACAATGTTCTATTTTCTAAAATTCAATTAGTATCTTAGTGGTCAGCTACAGCTTAATAGTGGCCAAAACTGTAACAAAAGCCTTGGGTGATATCTATGCCATATTAAAAGGTAACAGCTTCCAAGACACATGCAAATCTACACCAGCTGAAAATCTGTTTTCTTTTCTTAAAATGAGTACATTGCTTCTCTCATGGAAAGTCTTTAATGCATTACATTCAGTTAAGCACATTTCAAATGCATCTTTCTGAGGAAAAGCAACTCTAAATAAATCACTTCTGTTCTTTTGGACAGCGTATACTACAACAATGATTGAAAGTGTTTGCACAAAACTAGGGCAGAAAAAGAATGACTTTGCTGGGAAAATGTAAACAGTATAAACAAGCTTGGGAGATTAAGGCAGATATGCATGAAAGATAACTGGGAAAAAACACTCTGAAAATGCGAAAGTTCAGTTTTGCCCAGACTCTCAAATAGGGCAAAAAGGAAAAGTATTGCTAGAAATAAATGCTACAATGGAAACAAATTCAATAAGAAGATCTGATATTGTACTGCACTGGCTGTGCAACTGTCCATTAAGATAACAAGTAAGTAGAAGGCTAATTTTTGCTGTTCTTTGTGCAAGTGTATTACACTGAAAACATCAGAACTGCCAGCGTGAGTGCAAGAAAAAAAAAAAAAAAGAAAAACCAGGGTTGTGAACACCCATGGAAAGCTTTTTCCTTTTTCTTTTAAATATTAAAAAGAAACTACATTCAAATGTATTCTATTTAAAATATTAACACTCATGACTCACAGTTCTCTAAACAAAGGATGAGGTTTAGGACTAATTTACTTTGAAAGTCTCTTTAAAAACATATATCACTTTCGTTGATATATTAGGAATAACAAAAATCAGCATTGTATAGACTTGCATATATTGCACATATGTACACAGAAATAAGATATTACATATTATATATCTAAAACACTTAAATACATACACAAACACACTTTCAGATTCCTTTTACTGCTTGAAGTTATTTGTTTGTCAACCCACATCTGTTTTAGAAGTATTCACTCCCTTCTTGACACATTAGTATCAGGAATATAGTTAATTCCAGAGCTCTGACAATTTGCTACACCAAAGACTTCAAATATTTCCAGTAACAAAATAGTTATGTGAGCAACTAAGAAACTGTTTTCAATAACTGCAAAGCTAAACAGAGGAAACCACTACATACGAAACCCATGGCTACGCGTGCTTTATAACGGAGATGACCATAACACTGAGGTAATGCCAATATTGTGTATACACCCTATAGGAATGACAGCTAATCAGAAGCACAGAAGGAATTTTGCTAGCAGATCAAGAACACCATAAACACATTGGGAACAGATGGGCTCAACTTCTTAAAAAGAAATTCTGTTTTGTTTTCCTAACTGTAGTCTTGGACTTATTGGAGAAATTCCTGCAATTGCTTTCATAAATAGCTTATATTCAGTATTTACTATAGAAGTGGCTATATATATATACACTTTTGAAATATCACTGTGTAAACGTTTTTGTTAAAAATGTATTGATAGCAATAGTTTCTTCCAAATGACTGTGAACTGGTTTGAATCTTTTATACGTATGATTTTGTGAACTCGTGGGCCCAATCCTACATAGCTCTTGCAGATGCAAGGAATGCTATTGGAAGCAGCTGATTAACTTGAATGCCCAGAACACAGAACTAAGTTAGAAGTATACTGGTGGCAAAGGAAATGTACATGTGCTTTCTTCCCTCAGCTTTCTTTGTTCTTAATCGTATCCTAGTCTAAACCTAGACTGCAATACCCAGACAGCCCACAGAACAACACCGCGTTCCCAGAATAGGCCCCTTTATTTGGTCAGGTAAGACATTAGTCACCCAGAACAAGACATGCAGATTTGCATTTTTCAACCTGAGCATTCAAAAATTACACAAGTTATCAAAAAACTGCCAACAAACTGCAGGTTGCAAGCAACTGGGTAGGTGATGTACGTATAATTCTTTCAACAGAAAAATACCCACATTTAGGAATATCTACGCCTTTTGACAGCCAGTGGAAAAAATCCCACTGGTTCTCAGCGGGTCAGGATTTCAACAGTTGTGTTGTATGAGGAAAAGCCTATTCAAATGGATGAACACTAAAATTTCTTGATGCAGGGCAAAACTCCAGCTGATCAGGAATTCAGAGCACAGTAACATTTGAAGCTGACAGGGCACGCATCACGCAACTCCTGAACTTGCAATGCACATTGTGTATTCAGGTATCAGTTTTGTCTGCTAAAAAGTTCAATCACACTGTTCTACATCACTATCCTGCCACTGTTTTTGCTTAATCTGCAAATAATGTAGATTCTGGCATCAAACCTGCAAACACAGGTATGGCCTGACACTTCCTATGTGGGCAGTCCCAAACTAGTTACTTGAGAAGCATATAAGTATCTAAATCATTTTGCTGCAATACTTCCAGAGACAGTTGCTCCTACTGCACTGATCATTAAAACAACATGAAGGCTTTCTCTCCCAAGTGTTATCTTTTTGATTTAGTATCACCATGTGCCTTTTGTGCTGAAGACTTTCAGTCATATAAAGACTTTGGGATTGCTTCTATATGCAGTGAAGTCAATGAGAGTTTAAGGAGACTACAAGAATTCATACTATGAAAACACAAATCATTACTTTTAATTCAGAATTTAAGACAGCATCGCAGTATGTGTACTTTGAAAGAAAGACACAGATTCTGATCTGGTCTTGTTCATATTTATGCAGATCTAGTCTGTCTCCTTCCAATCCACTGAAAGGACCTCAGATTCAGAGCGCAACAATCAGGCTTTTAGCACATCACTGATTCGAACAGGTTTAAACTGTTAGATGCATTATTACTGCAAAAGAATATCAAGATCTCCAATATGACGGGAAAACCCTGCATTGGCACAATTGTAAGGGCAGCAAAATCTGGCACCAAGGTATCTGTCATAAGTTTACTAAGGCAGAGAGCAAAAAAATTCAGCTATTTTATTATTATTTCAATCTCAGACCCTACAAATTATATGGATGACTAAACGAATCATTGTAGATCAAATTCAAGTGTAATTTATAGCCTATACTATTTCTAAACTACCCTTCAGAAACAAGATCTCTTTTCCTGATTCTACAGATCCACTGCTTACATACACACAAACAAATGGCTAGAAGCAGCAATCTCAGTAATGCAACCATATGTGTAAAATCAGAGGATATCGCATTTGTTTTGGAAAGCTGAGGAAGCAGCAAGACTCTCAACTGATACTGGAAGGCACAGAATCACACACTTCCCACTGTTCAATAGTTTCTCAGGGAAACTAAACAGTAGACAATTACACTTCAATAAATCACTTCGGTGTTTGTCCTAAAGAACTCTAACAGTAACACCCCGGCACGTGTACAAGCTTCAAACTCAAGCAAACTTTTTCCTCTAGCAAACGGAAAGTCCAAACATAACAGCAGCTTTATCTTTTTAGTTGTGCAATTACAACATAAAACCTAATTATGAAATAACTTGAGTATGACCTCTTTCTGGTGCAACAACATCAGTAAGATTAAAGGAATATTCAGTAAGAAAATCTACACCACTTTATCACCTAGTTCAGCCTCTCTTGAAAGAGCTCCAGCTGTACTGAATGAGTCCTAGGGACCCTTTTCAAACCTAAAGTCTCTAATTCTCTCCAGCTGCAAAGACAGAAATTTAGTTAGTTAATATTAGAGGTTTTAGACAAAATCCTTTAAGTTTCTTACATCTTAAGATTTGAGTATTTTCATGTCCCTTTCTACCTATTTATCGCTGATTGCTTCCTAACGATGTATTATAACACCACTAGTTATAAAATCAGCTCAACGTTTCGCTCCCTAAAAATAAACGAAGCTTTTCATCACACCCCTTTCTCCCTGCCGATTATACATAATACGCCGAGGTTAACGCAAAAGCATGCACACACGCGTAACTACAAATGCGTTCAGATGGCACAAAACCCACTGTTCTCCGGGAAAACAATGAAACGGTTTTGATCAGTACTCACCACACCAAGTTTGCAAGGGGATGGTTTCAGATGAATCAGTTCGATTTCCCTTTCCAGTGAGGGAGAAAGATGTTTCGCTCCCTCTCTCCCCCTCGGCCAGCTCAGAGAGCTCCGACAGCCTGCTCCTCCCGCTGGGTATAATCCGCTTGCAGAGCGCGGTAGTTGCGCGGAGCTTCGCAGGGAGCGTGTCTGAGTGTGAGCGCAGAGCGGCGGCAGCAGCCGCGAAACATCAGCGTTTCCTGTGACATCACCCTGACCCCGCCTGCACACTGCGTTCGGTCACTGCTCCCCCTCTTAACGGCGCGTTGCGAGGAAGCCCGGCTCCTCTGGCACCACGGGCGGCACCGGGGCGATAGCCGGCCCGGCCGCCGGAGCCTGTCTCCCGCTGCGGAGCCCGGCAGCAGCTCCTTCACCCCGAGTAAAAGCTGGCGCTATGCAAGGGGTCGGGAAAGACTCGCTCCATTAGAGAGGAGGAGACCACGGGGCCTGTCTTTGCACACACCGAGCCGTGAAGAGTCGTCCTGCTTCTCGGACTAGACACAGAGAAATGAATCAGCTCGGACCCCTATGCAGAGACAAATAATATCCAACAATATTCCTCCTCAGTATGACTGACCTGACCCACCTCTGCCAGCAAACCACAGAGGCTGCATTATGCCCTATAAGTGCTGAAAAGCACTACAGAGAAAGGCTTTCATTCCTTTAACGTAAAACTGCACTAAAGGTCAGAATCAGGTTTTCAGATTCAAGAAAATACATAATTTAAAGTGCCACTTTGTTTTATATCCAAGAAAGCAAACAAACACCACCCAAA
The DNA here is from genome assembly GCF_004027225.2 of Strigops habroptila. Lineage (NCBI taxonomy): Eukaryota > Metazoa > Chordata > Aves > Psittaciformes > Psittacidae > Strigops > Strigops habroptila. The sequence goes on from NC_044281.2 coordinate 7,349,128, forward strand.
CAAAGAAAACCCAAACCCCAACCTTGTGTTTAAGTAAGTCTTTGAAATATCAAGGGCAGAAAACAGGCAGCAGGAATATTGCTATCGCTGCACAGATGTCTAGGTTACATTTCTTTAAATGCCAGTGATTTGAAAACATAAGTATAAGCTGCCCAGTTTGAAAACTGGCATAACTGAAGACAAAACAAAATTAATGGCAGTTTTTCTACTAGCTTCAAAGGATTTTGCATCAGGACCTAAAAATGTTTCTATGAGAGCATTTATCACTTGTTCTTTGTACAACTGACACCTGTGCTACAGGCAGAACCTGTGCCTTCCAGGTGAACAGGCAGGTGCTGAATGCATATGCTGAACAAATGGGGAGTTCATGGAGCGTTAAGCTCAAATAGTAACACCTGTGACACCAGCACTCCTTATGCGAGGCCATAAGGACCTCCCAAAGGCCATGTTTTCCTAATTGCACATCCAAATTATAGCCATTTCATTTCATCTTACCTTGTTTCATTTGCTCATGAAACAAGGTAAAATATTCTGCTTGCTTCTCACTGCCTGTTGCTCATCTGCTCTTTTTACCAGCAGAAACATTTGTGGAACATGTCGTGAACTGCGTGAGGGCCACTGAAAACCACAAGCCAGGGTCAGAAAAGACTGGAAAAGGGGCAGGAATGCTTTAAATCCATACAGCCACTGGACAATACAAATTGTGAAATTACACTATAGTGTTACTAGAAGAGCAGGCATATGACTTTAATACTAATTTGGCATGTGCGAGTCTTGGTGCTTCTAGGATCTTACATCAACAGGAAAATGTTTTAGTTTTATGATCAGTGAAGAACTAAGAGCTACCACTCTAAACGTCTAGGCAATGTAAACAGATATAAACCAGGGATTAGCTCTGATTCCGAACAGAAATGGAAATTATCTTCTCTGAAATCAATGGTATCACCTCAGGTAGTGGAATGTCCTCAGCAGTGAGCCTGGTTGCAGTATGTTAGACCTATTGGGTCTAGGGTATAGACTACCACATGGTACGTTACATACTGTAACCTAGGAAATAACCCATGTATTCCAGCCAAGCACACATGTTCAAGAACAAGCATCTGAATCAGCTGGCGAGATTTATTGCATGGTCCATGTTTGATTTGGCATGTCAAGTTTGGTAGAGTTGTGTGTATGTGTTATTATTATTTTAGTTCTACAGTGTTATATTCTACTTATATAGCCGCCATTGGACCTTTCTTACTCCTACTCTACAGGTGTTTGAGACATCTCAGTGCAATGTGCACTTCAGGGACACTGAACCTCATCCCCTCCTGTACTTCAGCTCCCCCTTCTCCTGGCTGAAGGTGCCAGGGTTACAACCGGGGTGGCTCTGAGCCCTTCAAAGGGAGCTAAATGAGCTCCACCAACTGTACTTGAAGCAAAGAATCACAGAATCATAGAATCAACTTGGTTGGAAAAGACCTTTAAGATCATCAAGTCCAACCATTTCCCCAGGACTGCCAAGACTGCTGCTAAACCATGTCACTAAGGGCCTCATCTATACAATTTTTGAACACTTCCAGGGACGGTGATTCCACAACTGCCCTGGGCAGCCTGTTCCAGTGCCTGAGCACCCTCTCTGTGAAGAAATTCTTCCTAATACCCAATCTAAACCTCCCCTGGCACAGCTTGAGGCCATTTCCTCTTGTCCTATCTCTTGTTAGACAGGACACCTCACTACACCTCCTTTCAGGCAGTTGTAGAGAGCAATAAGGTACCCCCTGAGCCTTCTCCAGACTAAACCCCCCAGGTCCCTCAGCCATTCCTCATCACACTTGTGCTCCAGGCCCTTCACCTGCTCTGTTGCCCTTTTCTGGACGCGCTTAAAAAAACCCCATCCTACCACTTACCACAGATTTCGTTCTGATGTGAAAACTCCGAAGATACAGGTGGTTTTGCCCGGCTGTGGCAGCCTCTCCCTCCAGCACTGCACTGTGGCAGGTTCCTCTCCGCTGGGGATGCGGGCACCGCCGGGGAACGGAGGCACCGGCCGGGCCAGGCCGCCCGGTCCCCCGCGGCACTCCCGTTCCTTCACCTCAGGCCCACCGAACGCAGCAGCCCAGGCGCGCCCCCTGGCGGCGGCGTCCCGTGGAGCGGGAGAAGGAACCGGGAGCACCGAGAACATCTTTACCCGAACGTGTCGTGTGCCCCCCGGCAAAGCCACGTGAAAACAACCCTCCACAGGTGACCTGCCGTGTAGCACTGCGGCAGGGTCAAAAGAGACGGTGGCACAAACCACTCCCCCTCCCCGGGCCGTCTATTGCCTACGAGCAAAACAGTGAGAGTTCATGTGTAAACGCTTCATAAAGGTATGCTCCACTTCGCTTGAACCCAGTTCTTCCTCAAGATAAGCAACCGAAAGCAGCCACTTATGAAACATAATCCTTACATCCACTTTACCATGTTTGAAAGGCAGAATCTGTCAAGATTTTCTCTAAATAAATCTGTCAGCTCTGAAAGAGTAGAGGCATTGAAGATGCCAGGACAAAAGTTGGCTCAAATGAACTGTAAAGAAGAGAGAAGCAGGGGATAGAAAGTAAAAAGCAGGAAAAGGAAGGCATACCAGTAAAGAATTAATAAAAAGACTTTGAATTATTTCTCAAGGACATTTTGCTTCATCATTTGTATGGATTAAGGGCACATATCAAGTTACTGCAGGGCAGATGATACGTAGAAACACATCAAACCTCCGCAAAACTGCTTCAGCTTGTTGACTCCCATCATGCAAAGCGGAAGAAATCTCATGGACCCCTGTATATTTTCTCCAAAGCAAGCAAGGCAGGTTCTGGAATGAGATGACTGTATGGATGGACTCTAGGTAATAGGAGGTGTACAGTCTCTGTAATACCTTAGCATAGCTTCATTTCCTGACCTCTTCACCATTCTGCCATTTCCCTATCTTCTCCCTCTACTGTGGCTCAGTTATCCCCCCTTCTAGATTCACCTTTTAATTATTTTTGAGAATGCACAGATCTTTTTTTCTTATTCTTGCATTTGGTTTTTCTACAGATATTGGAAATGCAGGAATTAAAAGAAGTGAATGAAGGAGAACGGCACAGAAGAAACTTCTTGTGGAGATGGTGAAGATCAGATCAGGTCACACTGCAGTTTGGACTTTTTATGGGAAAAACTACTTCAGTGCACTGTAGAGCTATATGAAAACACAGTAGGAAGATAGCTGGATAACTGGTATGGTAGCCAAACCTAGCACACACACCAAGAAGAGCATGCACACTCAGATCAAATCTTTGATTATAATCAGACCAGTTTTTATATAGCCTACAACATTCTGGTCTCAATTCTCAGTACACTAAGGAATAAGGCTGAAAGATATATCAGTTTAGTCAATTGAAATGGAGGTAGTGTTGAGATGCCATAACTATGAAGTCTTTTTCTGTCTCAACAATGACATAAGAGATCAATTCAATCAACTTGTCTAGTTACTGTTACTACAAAATGAATGCACAAGAAGTTTCTTCATCACAGTGCAAGTAGGGGGTGGGAGAGCACAGGAGAGTACCTGTTAGTCCTGTTCTAGCTGCAGCACTTCTGGAGGAAGAGAAGACTGCATAGTCCTGGTGAGCGACTGAGCACATGCTATGAGGAGACCCTCACAGCTTGCAGGAGAGCTCAACATGCAGGAGACTTAGAAGAATGGGGGGCAGCCGCACAGACAGGTTCCCGCTGGGACAGAAAGGACGATTTTCCCTAGGCTTCCAGGGTAGATTTTGCAGGTGTTGAATCCAAGCAGCCAAGTTGCTGGACCAAGAGGGAGCCTGAAGGAGAGGTACTACCATGAAATGACACAGGGATCACAAGGCAATCTGTCTACAAACGCATCTATTCTTTGTAAAAAGATTTACAACATAAAAAAAGATAGGAAAAAAGTTTCAAAAATATCCTGTTGTCTTTTGTTTCATAGGCAGCAAGGTGCTTCTAAAAGCCTTAATAGGAAACCAACCACCTCTTTTTCTTTTTCCTTAAAAAAATCTCACTATAAAAGATTTATCCAAGATCAGAGAGGTGCTTTGGAGAAGGGCAGGAACAGTACCCATGTTTCAAGTCAGTCTTCAAAAAAACCTACCAAAACCCAGCCAAATAAGCCCCTCAGTCAACAGCATTTATCTCTAAAGCAACTGTATTTATTTCTACAAAGGCAATTTTTTCTGGGCTTTGTAAAAATTTAGTATGCATTTCTGCAAATTATTAACTTGCTAGCCATGAGTCTTGTTCAGTAGCAAGGATAAAAATCAATGATCCCAGCAAATACACGTTTAAATCTTTGCAAATATCTGTCATTATTTCACACATTTACAACTTTAACACTCTTTATGGTTTTTGGTGAGTTAACTCTGATCTCATACTCACTTTACAATAGTGTAGTTACATGCACTTTGATGGAGTTAAATCTGGCTTGCATAACCTAAAATAAATCTGATTAAAACAAACCCAGTGTCTATTTCCTCTTTTTAGCAATAGACCTATCTTTTAATCTATGATTGAAACAATCATACTTGACAAGTGATTATTCCTTGACAAGCTTTATGCTTTCTTTAGCACAAAAATAGATTTCAAAAAAAGAATATTGGGGTAAACTTGAATCTTGTCTGCTTCTTAATCATGAGTTATACACCCACACAGTCTGTTCTGTCCTGTTTCCAGCTCTGACAATTATATACAATTGAACTACAATTCAAGAGCCTGTATCAAAGTAAAAGGTTATGTTTATTAACATGAATGAGGAATACATAATAAAAACGAGCAGCTTAATAATAATGTAATCAAAATAATCAGTACAGTAAATATATTTAAAAGGTGTACACTAAAGGCTTTCATTCACAGGTGAGCAGTAGTTTACTTCACATTTCCATAAATATCAAAGCTGTGTTCTTTCAGGGATGGTTTCCTTGCCCAGAGCCTTTACTGACTCTTTCTTTCTTTTCTTCTTGATTTTTATTAATCTTCTTTCACCTTTTTTTTTATTGAATCCTAAGGTTAAAATGAAGAAAGATTAGATGCTGTATGACTAACACATCCAAAATTATCAGAAATAAGAGGCAAGTCTTGTTTTGAAGAAATATTATTAAAAAAAGAGAACATTGTCTTACCTAAGTCTTCATATGCCTGACAAATTCCAAGTTGTCTTATATATGTTCTTGTGCACTGTATTTTACTGTACATCTTTCCCTCTCTAGCTCTGACTTCCATTTTCACTTTTCTAAGACTTTCAACTATTACGTTTTATTGGGCCAATACTTGCTGACAAAATTTGCAAGAATATTTCAGCGTGTATAACATTTACCTCTTATGATAGTCTGCGGCAGAATCACTCCCCATACCTTTCTTGCAGATCCTCAAACATGACTTTCTGGAGGTGAAATTATTTTCATTCCCACCACAACCACTGTAGCTAAATGTGTGACATCTTCCAGTTGAGAAGTTGTAGAAAAATCTTAACTCTTTGGCTCTACAAAGTCCTCTGTCCATAGGTGTCATGCACAAAGAAGGGATAGGGGGTGGTTCTAGAAATACCAAGAGAAACAAGGTTAGAGACAACACTGCAGTTTACCAGTTTTCTGTTATGTTGATACTATATATGAGATTTGAAGCCAACAGAACTTTGACATTTAGATAAAATTTACTGGCAAATTTAATTCTGCCCTCCTGAAAATCCAGGATACGTTACCTAAGAACCTTTCTTTTTTATGATTACAGAAAATACTACAGCAAATGTTATTCTTTCTTTGAATTCCAAAACCCAGCAAAAACTTACCTGAAATCGAGGATTGTTACTACATATTTAGTGATAAAATTACCATTTATGTGATAGGAGATACTATTCAAATTCAGTTAAGAGAAGTTTCAAGTGAAGTATTTGTAGACAGTGAAATAAACTTGGACAGTTTTAAAAATATGGTAAATATTTATGATAATTAATGAGTTCATTACTGCTAGACATTCTGAAATCAAGTAGAAGGTAAAAATACCCAGCATTTCCAGTGTAAGATTCGATACCTTAATATTACGTTTGTCATGAATACAGAAAGCTTGACCTAAGTAACAGAAGTTGGTCTATTGGAAAACACTGAGCAATTATCAAGAAATAGCTTGTAACTTGAAGAATAACAAAGAATTGCACGTGAAGAATGAGTGCACAAAGTGACTTGAGATGCTCGTGCTTTAGTGCTGCAGTTAGGTTTTTACCATTCCAGGGAGCAGGCTGATGGTTTCTTTCTTCAGTGCTGCTGCAAGTGAGAGTCTGAGAACTGGAACACTGGAAGGTGAGCCTGAGGTATCCAAATTACCCGAGGTATCCGAAGTACCTGGGTGCTGGAACAAGCTCAAGAAACAAACCCATGCCAGAATTCCCAAACCTGGAGAAGCCATCATCTATCACCCTGGAGTGACTCATACAAAATCAGAACTGGTACAATTGCTGCACAGGATGTAGGAAACTGAATGGGAGCCATTATATCATCAGTTATGAGGGACCTAAAGGAGCACCATTTCCCTTCAAGAAGTAGCAGAATTGAGATAGCTGAGATCTGAGTGCATAAATGGGCACGTGCAGCTAGTCAGATGTCCTTCTTGAAGTTACAAAGCTAGGTAGAAGTGGTTCAGAAGAAAAAACAAGTATTTAGAGAATAATTTGGGTTACGGCAGAGCTGAAGACACCCTGTTGTCACAGAAGTGGGAAGCAGCTAAGTTGCTGAAAGCAAAAGTTATGAATTAAACTGGCCAATTCAAGAGGCTGACAAGAAAATATCCAAAAAGAACATGATACATCTTACATGTTGTCATGGTTTAAGCTGAACCCAGGACACGTCTTACACATTACACCTGCTGAAAAACATTAATCTGTCAAATGTAATAGCTGAACTGGCATGGTGAAAAAGTACGAAAAACTGCTGGGAAAGAAACAGCATGGTGATATATAAGACAGCAAAATGAAATTAATAATAATAAGCTGTGTTAGTATTATCATACTATACAAAAAGAATCCTGAAATGCAAAAATTGAGTCATGAGTTGTTTTTTGAAGTTAGATTAAATCAGTTTCAGGTTATAAAATGAGCACTATTTCTTCTTATAATTGTGACATTATTGTAAGAGACAGGTTCACCCTGGATCCAGAGTAAGAGCCCACAATGTGATACAATTGATATTAAAACTAGTGTTTTATTTATAATTAACATGGCAGTTAAATTAAGTAATGCAGTGCTTTTGGTACCACTCTGAGAACTCTTATACCTAGAATTAATCTAATCTCTTTAGCTGGAGAGTTTTCAAAGTACATGTTCAGCAACATTAAAAAATAAATGCTTACCTATTTTAACCTGATAATTTCTGAACCTAAAAAGAACAAAGCAGAAAAGCTTGCCAACAAGGAAAGGGCCAAACAGCATAGGTTTGTTAATTATATGATGGAATTTAAGTACATACTTCATAATGTAAATTACTTATCTGGTATGTAGAAGTTTCCAAAGACTCCACAGTCCCTTTATGAAGGATTTCTCACAACAACTGTAAACTTTAGGGGGAGCCACGGAGTCAGCAAGGTGGTTAGTAGTAAGGATTACCTATGTACATATAACGCAACTGGCACAGCAGTATCCAAATGCTATTCAGAATCCTTCGTGTACTCTTTCTAAAACTTATGTTGTTCTTTGTCTAGATCATTGCTAGATAAATGTCCCAGATAGCAAATGCTATTCCTGTCCATCTTCAAAATATCTGCATAGTCTTTATAACCACAGAAGCAACCAGCCCATGAAGAAAACCTCTTAACTGCCATACAGCAGCCGTGTTTTTCAACTATATATATATAGTTGAAATATATATTAAAATAAAAATTAAATTACTATCATAATTTCCTGCCTGCCAAGGATCATAAAAATTATTAATTGATTTTAATATACCACTGAAAGACCTGTTATCTGTAAGTTACTGTAAAAAAAAATACATATTGTGTCATGCCCAGCCCAACATCTAGACTGGCAGGACAATCTATCAGCCCCAGCTTTTAATGCTGTGCTTATACATGTAATTACATGTTGTTACAGTGCGTTTAGATATTACGCCTGTTCTTGAGTTTCTCTCTCAATGTTTTGGTTTTACAACCTCATTTTACTGAGTGTTGTTGAATTGTTTTCTCTCTTGCTTATTCTATGAAGGAAAAGAGAAAACGAAAGCAGCAAAACCCACAACCCACAAAACTACACAGAGAGGAAAGGTGCACACTGAAAACAGTAAAAAAAACAAAACCCCAGCAATACATGTCCCACTATCAGAATTGTTTTCCCCAACCTAGTTATTACAGATCTATGAATTACAGATATCAGTTTTATTGAGAGGCTACTTGAGATAGAAATGCTGTTTGTAACTCTACTTTTTTTCTCAATTTAGATTACATTTTATCAAACCTTTTTCACAGTGCAAGTAGCATACCCATTACATTACATAACTCATTACATGTTAACATCAAGTGGATCATATGAACCTGAAAATTAACAGATGTCATTAAATGCTTTCTAACCTTTTAATACATGCAACTACATAGCCCATCCTCTGGCCTTTGATGTGATTTCTACAGAAACCAACTGGTTATTTACATTTACAGCAACAAGCCTTAAGATTCTGGCTTCACCCCTGTGTTCATGCTATTCTGTTTATCCAAAATATCTGACTGAAATTGGGTTTAAATACCCAACAGCAAGCTCATAAACTCAGATTTGCTATGTATATTATTTGCAAAATATATTCATCATGAGTCAGGTCATGAAAAAGCATGGGAAAAAAAAAATTACAATTCATACAGCCAAAGGACAAATGAAAGCTTCCAAGCTGAGCTAGTCAAACATTTCCAGGTGTAAAGTTTTCTTCTGGAAAATGCCAAGACAATGAAATACAAAGTGTTCCTCAGAAACATGCCAATTCCATCAAAAACTTTTGAAGGAAATTAGATCTTGGAATGGGTTGCCCAGGGAGGCTGTGGATGCTCCATCCCTGGCGGTGTTCAAGGCCAGGTTGGACAGAGCCTTGGGCCACGTGGTTTAGTGCAAGGTGTCCCTGCCCATGGCAGGGGGGTTGGAACTAGATGATCTTAAGGTCCTTTCCAACCATAACTATTCTATGATTCTACGATTCTATGACTTGAAGTAGAGCTTGGGAACTGGAACTCCCCCACTAGCTCTGCAGGGGCTTCTCAAATGAATTTCAGGTTTTACAACAGTGAAATACGGTGTAGATCTTTCTGTTACCTTATCTTTACGTTACTATTTTTTTTTTAATTTGAATTTGCAGATGTTTAGACTGATTTTGTTTTGGTGAGAAATAAGACCAAAATTGCAATATTTAATATTTTGTTTCTGGGAAAAAAAAAAAAGGTAAACTAGTTAGTTATATGAAATAATAAAAGTAGACAAAAAGTAGGCTATTGTTCTTACCTATAAGACTTCTGTACATTACCCTTCACTGCTACCTAAACAAGCTCTAAACATGTATGCTTTAATTCTTATGATACAGCATTCTCATGAATCCCAGGCACACTCCTCTGTGGTGTGAAAAGATGACTTGATCATACTTCAGAATCTCTGAAACATAGCTACCCAGATATAGACTCACATTTATCAAAATAATCCCAACTTTGCATTGCAACATTAATCATTATCTCTCAGGATTATCTGGAGTGGTGTGACAAAGAACTATTAATTCATCACAGCACAAAATAAGTTTGAAATGATCTGGATGAGGAACAATGCTTACTGTATTCTGTTTTGCTAGACACGGGTGTGTGACTTTCAAGAAGCTTTAGATTTATTGCCAGATTTTTGATACATATAGACTTCAGTATCTCATTTCTGGTTGCAGCAGAGAGAAAATAAAAGAATCTTCAGGTAGACAAACTATTACAAAAATAATGAGTCATCTGTACTTGACAGTACTCTATAGGTACAAATTACAGCAGATCCATTATAGCAAATAGAACCATGTCAATTTATATCAGCAAAAGATATGGCCCTAAACTGTCTCTGTGTGCCATTCCATATTTGGTGAGTTGACTTTTGATCCTGCACCCCACTTAGATCTCACAAATCAAATGTAGAGTATAGCACTCGTAATTTCCTATCATAGAACACTTTGCACAATCTAAAAATGAAACCTTTTATTCTTGGCTTCACTTTCTCTTAACTTTCCCAGAATAAAAGTTATTTTAGATCTTGCAGCAGAGTAAGACCAGAACAACCATCACTCTCTGCAGAAAGTTCATTGCTGAGAGACAGCACTGTAAGTTTCATGTTCATATGCAGGAAAAAAAAGATGTTTTGTTTGGCCAAAAGAAGAGTTTAATTGAAGAGTTTAATTTTCTGAAGATCAAGAACATTATTGGAAGTCTAATAATCTGATGTCATAGTTATACATACCACCAATAATACATATTTTTTTCTTGAAATCAGGATGAAATAGCATTTCAATTGTGAGGTCAGGTATTCGATAAAACACAACTTCTTGCAAAATCTTTCTAATGGTGGTCATGTATTTAAAAAAAAAAAAAAAAAAAAAAGATACATAGCCAGGCCAATATGCGTGCAAAATAGATGTTATAGTGGCAGACCAGTGACTTTGTGTGTGTTTGAGAAGATGGACATCAGCCACTCCTTCCCAAACAGTCCATTCTGACCTATGTGCACTGATAGATTCTTGACTCACTGAGGGGAGAGTCACAGTGCATGTTTGTGTGAGATGGCTCTACTTTACAACTTCAATTTACACCTCTGCCTCTATTAATACCAGGAATGGAGGCTATGTTCTCCATGTCTATGTGGAAAAACCACCTGTCAGTTTTGGCCCTATACCTTCCTCCCTCTGTAGTGGGATTGCACAAAAGCACAAGATTTTAGCTCATCCCAGCAGCCTGAAAGCTACAGGCTGATAAACAGAATAGCAGGAGTTGCCTGCACATGGCAAGCTAGTGCAAGACAGACAAAGGTTATATAGTAGGGAAGAACCTGTGGGGCCTTCAGACTCCCACTGAAAGGCACTGGTCCTTCCAAGCTCGTATATCTTACCTGACCCATCCAGCTACACTAGCTCCACCCACGACTGTTCCCGGACCCTTTCTTCCACTAACCTTCAAATCTTCTCTTTCTCTTACCCTCATCTCTCCCTCCAAAAATCTGCTGTACCAGAAAATTCACTGTTGCTGACACAACCAAGAACCCTTCCATTTCCTCTGAGAAAACAGTAAATCATGCCCTGTTGCTTATGTAGATTAGTTTTGAGGATTCATATTATGAGTCAAAACCCTCAGGGAACATGTATGCTCTTATGTCCATACACTTATTACCAGGCATTAAATAAGTAAATTATTTTTCAGTAAAATAAGTTGCCAAAAGCTTTACTGGTTTATATTCAGTCATTTTAATAACAGCATGTATTGATGCTTTGTATGTGGTAAGTGAACAATCCAGCTATCACAGAAACTTACCTCAACCCAACAGTAAACATGGATCACAGTGCAAACAAAAAAATAGAATACAACACACATTCAAGCTTTATTAGACATACCATTCCAAGCAAAAAACACAGAAATTTTATCTTACATGCCCATTATCTTACAGATCATGTAAACCACAAAAACCTTAATGCGTCTGTAAGTCATCACTCAACTCCCAAAAGTACAAATAAGTGTAAATGCAAAAAAAATAACAGAAATACTTGGTAAGAACGCTCAGGCTTTTTCCAACTGTTTGTTGTTTCCTCTTGCATAACTGTGGATCAAAAATGACATGCCTCAAATTCAATCACCTTTTACAGTGTGAGCAAGTACCAGCAATCTCTAGTGGACAGCCTCCAGATGCAGAAACTATTAAAACCTAGCACTCTACAGCAAAGGTCCCATCTGCATTATAATACATAATGCAAAAATACTGTGAAGCAGACACAAAATTTATTCATACTCACTCTGATTATCTTAGTGAAAATGTATTATGATAAATATACCGTGCCATATCCCAAAATCCAAATATGGTCCCTTTTTTTTAATGGATAAAAGGAGCTTTAAATCAGCTGCCAGTTAGATCCTCACAAAAATGATAATTTTGACTAAAAGAACTCTGCATCACTTCTTTTGCTCTTTTTGTATTTATCAGACCTTCGGGAAACACACACTTTCAGAAGAGCGTAAGATTTGGTCAGTCTTCCACTTTCTGATATTTATGTAAGATCTCTCAGTAGCAATTTATCTTTGACTTTCTCTGCTTATGAAAACAGTTGACATAGATGGAAGCCCATTCTTTAGTCTCAGGAATGTTGGAAAATGGGTGGAAATGGAAAAGCAACCCAGAGGGCACATAAAAGACCAGGAGCTAAGAACTGCAGAAGCGAATTCTTACCAAAAAAAATGGGAAACTGGTTGCTCTTCTCTTTTGGGGAACTACTGTTCAGAGTGTTGGACTTCTCATTTGGCAGCAAATTTACTAAAAGGGAAAAAAAGAGGTGTGTGTGAAACTGCATGTGATGGTTTTTTGGACACAACAAAGCTCTGAAAATAACTTACGATTGGTACCCATTTGCCTTGCTCCATGCCAGTATTAATACCACTAAAAGGCAGCAAGCATCTCTTTAAGTCCCAAAGGCATAGGAAACTCGTGTGCTGAGGTATTTTTGGGATGGATTCCTTTTTCTTCTTTAATTTTACCAATGAAAGATTTAAATCAAACATGGTTGGTAAGGTTGTTTTTATATAACTAGCAGACATACTAACCTTTGCAATTGTAAGCCTTTTTCAAAATATGTATTACTGACAAGAAAATGGTTATGAAGTTATTTTTAATGTTTCTGTCTTCACTGTGCTTACAGATTTCAAATAACATATATATCTTCAAATAAATGGGAAAGTGAGTGGAGAAGGAGCATCTGCAATAAAGAAGGATAACTATAAACAGCAAAAGCAAATTCTTACCAAAAATCCCAGGGAACTGGTTGGGTTCTTCTACCGGGGAACTACTGTTCACAGTGTTAGGGTGCTCTTCTGGTGGAACAATTGGCAATAAATTTGCTAAAAGAAAAACAAAAGGAAAACAATAAGGAGAAAAACCCAAACCCAAATTGGTACCAAGGATTCAATATCACTAAGGTAAAAACTTTGATCTATTTAAACTATGGCAATGGCCCCTAATCTTTTCTTTCTTCTTGGGTATGTATACAAATTTATGTGGAGGTGTTATGTCAGACTTCAATTCATAGGAACTAGTAGGACAAGAAAGTGGATGAAGATCTATGATCTGTCTGAATGGCTGTTTTGTAGCCTCAGTTGCACACCCAAATCATTCAGAAGTGAGGGACAGGTTTCCCATGATACTTTGGTGGGAAGCTAGCGATGCACAATAAGGAATCCCTACACTGGCACCTCTTCTCACTACAAGACTTAGTCTGGAAAGAGTATATGCAGATGTATGGGTTAAAAAAAAAAAAAATAGCATTTTATGATATTATAAAGCCAAGCAGCTGCCAGATTTTACATTAACTGTCATAAGGAAGAACTTAAAAACCTGTAATATTAATTACAGTTAATAGTACCTACCAGTTGGTTTAGCTTATATTTTTTATTTAAAATGTATATATAATTAATGTTAATTACAAATATAAATTATGGCCACTTCAGCGTACCCTATGTTGCCTTTTTTTCCATGCAAGATACAATATTGTATAATATTGTATAAGATGCAGTATTGTTTATACAAGAATAAAACTAATGAGGACAGCAACTTACAGTTGCCTTGGCAAGTAGTCTGGCATTCTTCCAAATTCTTGAAGTTGTTCTGGTTTCCAAGGCACCCACCATACTTGAATACTTCACATAACTTTGTCTCTTTGTTATAGAAGTACCTGGAAAAATAGCCTCGGCAAATTCCAGGGTCTTTCTCATGAAAGCAGAAGTTGGGCTTTTCTACAAACAATGGTAAATGATGAACAGGGTGGGGGAAGAAAAAAATCAACACGCATTCCAAGACAACAATAGAACTGGAGGAAGTTTACAAAATAAACCTGTAACTTTGGACTAAAGAACAACTGTAAAATAACTGCTGTTTTATGGTACTGCTTTTGTTTTATATATAACAATGCATTATTATGCTGGGGCATTAAAGGGGTATTTTTATTGCTTTTTATTCTCTTTTCAAGTAGCTGGTAAATTATATCTTGCAAATTAAGGACTAATGAATCCTTTAAGTGTCCTCTTACATTAAAGCTCTAAGATGAAAACTAGCTTTTACTCTGAAATAAAATGAGATGTAAATCTCAGCTGGATCATTTGAATCGAAGCACACATTCTTGTCATTTATGTAGTAATTTTAGTCAATGTTAGTGTGAATTATACAGAAAGCAATGTTAAAATAGAAGCAAAAAGGAAATAGTACTAAAAAAAGAACAAAAAAAAATCTGACATTTTGTCTGGCACAGTCTATTGCTGTTAGAGGATACAGGAAACTGGAAGACAGAGCAACTGTTCTTATGATCATTTTTCAGTCCCAGTTCCTAGTTTGCAATCACAGTAACTACAATGTCAACCAAGAAAAAGTTATCAAATGAATACTGCGTAATTTGACTGAATATCAAGGCATGATATCATGGCTTCTGGCAGACGAGAAAACCACATAGCCATACAATAATCCCCAAATGTCAATTTCTCAACATATTCTATTTTTTTCTCAAAATTGTATGCTTAAAAGAAATTCATGAAAACAATAATCAAATATTTGCAGAGGTATCCTCCAATTCTCACTATCAGATACTTTGAAATATGATTCTTGATTGAGCTGACTTGCAGAGAGAAGTGTATTTAGCCATCATATAGGACAATCGTATCAGACATGACATATAAAAGCCTTACCTGTGAAACTTGATAGAATATTGAGACTAAAACAGTGTGCAGAGGGCTGCTATTTTAATAAAAATTGCTATAGCATAATTACATTGAAGTTCGTAACATTTTTGGAGTAGATTATGGAGTTGCAAGGAAGTTAATTCTATTACATCTGGTTTATCAAGTATCTATTAAAAAACTGCTAGAATAAGATCATTATTAAATTCAGCTGATGAACATTATATGTTTATATAAAACATTATAATAGCTCATAATGTTTTTCCAAGAAATAACTGTCAATATCTTGTGTTTCAACTGTTAGAAATCTTCATGAACAGTGAAATGTAATTTTCAGAGATCTCATGTAAAATTAAACCATTAAAACATTGTTGTATAAAGTAACAAAATCAACTATTTTAAGCACTCCTGGATAGCTTAAATTTGATTTTTCACTAAAACTTAATTCGTTGCCAGTGAGTATATGTATTCTACAGTTCAGGTATTTCACGTTTCTTACTATTCAAATGCAGCACCTATTGTGCTGCATTTGATTTACAAAACTAAGTTCAGATAGACAAACAAATATGAAAGGTATGGACAAGGCATAAGGTATGCTTTCGGCTAGGAACGGAAATGAGATGGTTATGCCACAGGTAGCAGGCAAGAATCTACCAGAGTGATATCTATTCCATATACCATCCATTAGAGCTCACAGACAATAGGAGCTACAGAAACAATTCTTTCAAGAAACATTGCATAAAATTGTGAAGCAAAAGAAAAATATTATTAGATAGATACTAATAAGAGTATGTAGACTACAGGAGTATGACGGATTATTAAAACCAGCTGTTCTTCATTTTGAAAATCCTAATATTAAAATGGTTCTTGCAGCAAAAGGAAATTAGGTCCAAATAAGTTGAGCTTTTATAGCCACTTTTGGAGAGACAGGTCATGAAGGCAATATAATTCTAACTACACAAACTAGTATTACCCTTCTAAATGCCATGTCTTTCTTCAGAGACTCAATATTCAAGACTACATTACTCTAAACAATAGTAAACATGTAATGATGTTGATGATAGCCACGAGCTGAATTTAATGGAATATGTTCTGTTTTGTCTTTAAAAGCAGGGAACTAGGGTCAGACTTTAAAAGAAGTAGTGCCAAATGTCTGCAGCATCTGTAGGAAATCAACTGTAGTAACTTCCATAGCATGGAATCACTTTTTTTTTTTTAAATGCATTAAGAATGGGAAAGACAGTAGAAAACAGCTTTAAGCACAGCTGGTAACTCAGAACCACGCAGCCGCCTGCTCACTCCTCTTCCCCTTTCCCCCCCCCCCCCACTCCCAGTATGAAAATATTACAAAGACCATTCTGCAAAGATAAAGTAGTTAATCTACTTCAAAACATATGTGCAAATATTAGTATGTCTGTGAGGAGTTAAATGCACAGCAATTCAAGGAGGGTAATGAAGGTGTAAGCAGAGAAAGACAAGCTGACTTGTGAAGAAATGTATTCAAGTCTGTATTTGTAAAACTCTGCGTACCAGCATTGGGCCCAATCCAGGTAAGTCTCCCAAGTGGGAAGGGTGGAATGAGTCTTCACAAGCTCTATTAAGTGTCAAACTTAAGGTAACCTACGTTCCTAACAAGGATATTGAACAGACCAACAGTATTTCAGACAAATGATTCTCGGTGCTTAAGCACTGGCTATTTAGGAAGTCTGGGTATCTGGCATTTAAATTTCTTTAAACAGTCTGCCCCTTCACGAATGAGAAACTTGCTCCATGACTTCATGTGTAATTAGGGGATCTGCCCTAACCTCTGTTAACTCCTACCCAGGCAATGCTTGAAAAGTTCTGTTTCAGAGTGATTTTTTCCTATTTTTCTAACAATGGAGGAAGCATTTAGATAAGTCTCAAAACACACAATAAGAGTTCCACATCATGGCTAATTATACAATGCTTGAATCTCTGCAGAGTCTTTTTCTCTTTACTGAAAAAAGAGAAAAAAAAAGTGTCATGATGTGTATATTTTGGGGAGAAGAGATTGCAGCTACCATCTCCAGTGACCACAACTGTCCTCAAAGTCTTCGATGAAAACAAAAGGAGACTAGGAGTAAGAACTCACTTTAGTCTGACATTGCTGGTTTTGATTGCTTTTGATAGCTTACATAAAGAACGTACCAAAAGCAGCTAAATGCCTTATTGTTGTATAAGAGCCTTAGATTGTAATGTAAACATAATTACCTTTCTTAATGTTTGCCAACATCCTCTTCCGAGGCAATTCTGCAATAGAAATGAAACAAAAAACACATCACCCCCCCCAAAAAAAAGAAAAAAAAAGAAAAAAAAAGTATTAAAGTACTTAGCAAAATCAATCCTGATAATTTGATAATTCTCACCTGTGTTACCAGGGTGTTTAGCAGTAATGATGAGCACTGAGGAGGAAGAGTATAGCATCTCTTCCCCTTTTTTTTCTCCTTATTAGAGAAGTAACACAAAAGCTTGTTCTGGAGGACTAAAGTATCATTTCCTTTGTATGAGAACACCTGCTATACAGGAAACTTGAGGATACAGAAAGTACTGGAATCAAATTATGGCAATATTGAATTGAACAGGGAAATTCCTCTTCATGTTACTGGAACCAGAATCATGTATTATGCAATCTTACTCTTCAGAAGTGGAGTATTTTAGCAGACTAACTTAACCAAACTGCTGTTAACTGCTGACACTGCTAATAGCTTTGGAGCTGATGTAGTTAGCAATAAAGACCTTTCGCATGCTAATTCCTCTTGCTATACTATGTACTGAGTAAAGTTTTCATAGTGCTGTTTATCATATTAAAGCCCATTTGGCTAAGTATCTCTAACTATCTTGTTTGCACTGTTCTTTCAGTGCATGATCAGCAGTAATGAAGTTGCTACTGCCATTTTTAATGGAAGAGCCTGGGTTTTATTGTCCTTGCTCAGGAAGCCTGATATCTGAATTCAACCCAATATTTCTTTACAGTGATTGAAAACAAACCTTTCTGCACTTCTAGGAGACTGCATTGCTTCATAGTGCACTCGAGCTCTCCTTAACGGCATTATAAAGTGCTAGTTTCTCGAAAACTCGCCCTTGCCTACTGACCTCTTGCATAAAAGCAAAGGGATAGAGTGGTACAGCTAGTGCCTTGCTTAAAGTTGTCTGCTGGAAAGCAAATGCAATCAAACTAATGAAGCAATACATTTGCTTGACTCTGGCCATCTTATGTAGCTATCACGGACCCCTTAAAAAGATACTAATTCCCTATATCATATGCCAAGAGCAGCAGTTCAGTAGCAGAAACACATTACAAGTACTTTTTACTGCTGAAGGCTCTTCATGCTTCAGTGGATGCACATCTCCCAGAGACCTGCTCATAAAGCATCAGTGTAACCCAGTCTAGCCTTTGAAACATGAAATGAAGGGGAATGCAAAGGGAAATATAATTTTAATCCGAATTTCAATCACATGCATTAGTCACCCATGCCATGTTTCCCAGAAGGCCTTTAAATCATACACCTAAAGAACATCCCTACAGCCTCTCTGTGACCTTGTGTGCAAGATACAGTTGCTCTGCCCAGCTGGTGAAGGTGGGGGATACAGGAGAGCTGTGTCCCGTCTCAGCCTGGAGGTACCTACTAACAAGACCTCATACTGAAAACAATTACTACTGGAAAGTAAAGCTGCTGCAGTGCCCTTCCTTGTTACAGAAGCACCAAGAGAAGATACTCAAGCCATCTGTAGCCTATCTTTTCTGTAATTCATAATTTTAATAAGGTTCCTCCCCTCCCACCGCTATTTATAACAATCTCTTCAGAGTCCAAAATTGAAAGGTGTTTTAGCAACTTATTCTCCACAGTGTTTCTAACCATCCTTTATATAATGATATACCTCCTGTGGCTCCTATTTTAAGAGGTGTTGCTGATGACTAATAAGCTCTTAGCATTAGCTGTACTGCCCTTGTGTGGCATAATCCTACTATAGTTTTTTTCTTTTTCTTCTGGAAACATGTCTGTGTTATATTTTCAAAGCAAATTTTATCAGGTAGAAATTCTGTTATGATACATTTTCGGTAGGTTTTTTTCCCATGTTAGAAGCTTAAGTAGCCTAAGAGATATACTCACTGCCTTGAAAATTAGGACCTTTGTGCTAGTGATATTTGTTTTTCTACTCATATCCAGTAAACAATGGAGCACACAGGCAAACTCCTCTTAAAAGTAATTTTTTCTTCCCTGAAGTGGTGAGTACTGGGCACAAGAAACAAAAAATGCAGCTGACTTCTAGGAGACCCGAGTCAGAATTAGGCATCATAAATCTGAATGCTCTCTTAAGAGATTCCTGGAGCAGCCAAACTGTAGTTGGGCTCTCTGAACTCTCTTGTACTGAATTCAGTCAGTTTTAGGAATTACTTAATTCTGTCTTTGATGACTTACTCAAAGTCTTTAAAAAGCTGTTCTGATTTAAGGAGCCTGGCAATTCACTCATGTTGGCTCATTTATTCATGTATTTGTGCTTAATATTGGAAAATCACAAACTTTGACTGTTCACATTGTTTCTTCTCAGTTTGTATATATATCACATAACTTCCCTTTAGCTTATTCTTAAGCGGTCTTGGCCTTCACATTCTTCACAGTGATAACTGCCTGAGTGTCTCAGATTTTTATTTTTAAGCATTTTCCTACCTACTTTCCTACGCTAGAAACATTAAGTAAGATGAATACACTACAAAGCTGCAGAGACAGAGCCAGATTTAACAAAAAAACCTACTGAATTCTATGTTTTTTACTGAACTATATTGGCAAAAGTGAGTTAACTTATTAATTTACTTTGTTCTATGGCTGATGTTGACAGCATACTGTGTGTGTCATAACATTTTATCTGCTGTTATTCATTCAGAGAGTACAGAAATAATAAGCCTTTGTTGCTCCAGTTCCTCCTAACAGATTCAATATTTGCAGAGTCTTGGATCTATGCACTATTATGCATACACAAAATACTGTACTTGGGCTGGGTACCAAGATGTAGACACTAAGACAGTTCTCATTTTAAGTAACTTTCTGTTTTATACTATGGAGTTATGCCAATTATATGCCAGTACAGGATGTGGTCCAGAAGATCTGTTCCAGATACTGTCCCAACATATATGTCAGGATCAAAATAACATTATTAGTCAAAATAGCAACATTAGATTGAAGAAATAATTTTATAGATCTTCACTCATGGAACGTGATCAGGACTTTTGGATACTTTTACATTCCAAATTCTGTATCTATCAACCCTGCCTTTTCCAGTTGAGCCCTCTGTCTTAGCCTTTACACTGGAATTTAGGACAAACACTCCAAATTACCAGGAAGTAGCATGTTTTGGATAAGATGCTGGCAGCTGCAGTCCTGCAAACAACCCTGCTCCAGGTGTGGCACAAATGCTGTGGATCCCTTTGAAACCCAAAACCAGATACCAGATGTAAAGTACCAACAGCCAGCCTGGTGACAGAAAAAGATGTGCGATCTTCACATCCAAGACCTCAGGTCCTTCTGATCCTGAATGCTAATCAAGAAAACAACTTTCCCTTTTTTATCTTGAAAGACTGTATTCACTAAACTTTATGGAGCCATAACTAGAAAGAGATTAATCACAATTTTCTAAACAAAACAACGTAGCAGTGAAGAAAATGCCTTTTAAGGAAGGTTGTTCTCAGAATGATGTTGCCAACATTTATTTTTTAAACTTATATTTATGTATTAACTGTGGAGCTCAGCAGCAAATTTTATTTCCTTGCTGAAAATTTAATAAATATGGAATGAAACTTTTAAGCTAGCCGTCCATAGAGCAAAAAAACCCCAAACCAGTTAAATCCATGATACGAACTTACGACTCGTGGAAGGCATATGACAGAGGAAGAATTTTAAGTCTAGAAATGCCATTTTTCAGGAAAACAGACAATTACTATGCAAAATATTAATGACAAAAATTGAATATTTTTTTAACTCCTTAAAATTAATCTGTCTTGAATGCTCATGAAAATATTATTCAATTCTGACAGAGATACATATTCTGGATAACCATACAGAATAAGTAATACAATTTAATATTCAAAAACCTGCCCAGGTTGAGTTAAGTAGAGGAGGGACATCCTCTTTAGCCATAAATCTTTACAGGGTGATGATTAACTAATACTAAATGTAAGTCTTTAACACACAGTCTTTGGTTGGTAGCAACCTTCAGTCCAAATTGGAGGCAACATGAACTCCTGCCTTTTAAGCTTCAAGCACTATATCCCTACCTTCTCTAATAACAAGCACTAAAACTGACATATTCTGTTTGGAGGAAATGACCCAAATATAGAGTATTGGCCTTGAGATAAGAAATCTGAAATCTGTTACTGATTATAAGCTTTGTGTGTGGTTGCATTTAGGGCAAGATATTTATATTCAAGGAAGATGCTTTTCTCTATGTCTTTTTTTTGAACTTGAAATGCTAGGTTATGTTAATTAGTAACTAAGGAATTATGATTTCCAAATCATTTTTCATCAGTGGGATGTCACTTCAAGGTATACCTTATTTTAGTATCATTAGCACTACATTTGCACATATATGACTATATATGACTCCTGAAAACAGGGCGAGACTGTGACAGATTCTTACCACTTCTTTCCTGGAGCACACCTGGTCTCTGAGGGTCATTAGTGGATCTTGCCAAAAGCCATTAAAAGCTGAGTTTCAAATTAATCCCTAGAGTAAAATGCATTGAAAACCTGCCATTCACTTAAAGAATGAAGCAATCTCATCTTTTTCACTTGGACAAGTTGTTAGTGAAATTTTGTAGTCAGTGAAAACGACATCAACTATCTTGATGTAGTTTTATAAGCACTGAATTGTTTGAAAGCAAAACATAATTTATTAGAAAAATAACTGGAACCTGCTTAATTTTAGAATTTAAGATTCATATTTGTAGGTTTTGTTTTTGGTTTCTTGAGTGGATTGTCTGTAGTGCTAGGTACAGTAACAGAAATGCATGGTGGTGCCAGCAGATCAGAAAATAGGTGTGAACGGTATAATGGAGTAATGCCTTGACCTAGTAGTCAGTGAGTAAATAAAATGCAGTCTCCTCACTGGAAAGATCAAAGGGATCAAGACCAGGGTTACCTCTTAGGAAGGATGGGTTTTCCTCTGTTAGCTGTTTTTCCACTATTTTCGAATCAGTGAAACTTTGTGCTCATGTAAAAACACTTAAGGTTAAATTTTGCTATCATTTATACATACAGTCCCATTGAGGCCTTGTTCCATGCATCCACATGGCTCACTGTTGTGAGCTCACTGGCTCACTTTGTACAGGTAAGAAAGCACCCCTGCTTTACTCTGTAAACACTATTGGAAATTGTGATAATTAGAGATGTATAATAAATGTATATAGTCATGTATTCTTTCCCTTGCTGTGGTTGGATTGGATACAGAGGGAGAAAAGTCTGAGTCAAAGAACTGAATTATAGACTTGATTTATTCGCAAAGCTTATGCTGGACAATGACATGTGTTGCTGTTGCATTAGTTTGTATTCACATCTCCGAGGAAACATCAGCTACCTGTACGTGTAGCTGAAAAGTAGTATAAGGAAAGAGAACCTGCGAAAAATTTCTAGTAACTTTTCCTTTCATTTTAAACACCTGCAACTATTTGAAAAAAACGTGGAAGTGTAAATAGGTATGTAGACTGTATAATGTATTATCAAGGCTATATAGTTCATACAGACAGAAGAGATTATATCTACTGGTCAAGTAAATGCCAGACACCCTGAGCTTTACTCCCTGCTCTGACTGAAACACAGTCTATGGGCTTCACTAATTTTTCTATTACCTTACCACCTTTCATTTTCCATCAGTAAAAGATAAATTATTTACTTACAGCACCTGGCTTATTGATATGATCTGTTAATGTTTGCAGATTCCGAGAATTAGAAGCATGATAACCAACATTATTAAAATACTACTTAGGGTAATCACAGAACAGTTAAGGAACCTTAAAGGCCATCTAGTTCCAATCCCTTGCCATGGGCAGGGACACCTTCCACTGGGTTGCTCCAAGCCCCTTCCAGCCTGGCCTTCAACACTGCCAGGGATGGGGCAGCCACAGCTTCTCTGGGCAATCTGTGCCTCACCACCCCTATAGGGAAGAATTTCTTCCAAATATATAATCTAAATCTCCCCACTGTCACTTTAAAGCCATTCCTCCTTGTCCTATCCCTACATGCCCTTGTAATGTGTACATTAGTCCCAATCATTATTTTCACACTGGGATGGGAGACAGGTACTTACTTTGATGTCTAGAAACAACCTAGTGACAAAATTCATAGTGATTTTTATCAGGAAATACAGATGTGCTGTGAAACAGACAATGTAACAGATTTAAACCTGATCTAAATACTATGCAGATGTGAATTCTGGAAGGGACAGAGGTGGGTAACAGAGACATTTACATTTAATACAGACAAAGCATGATGCTATAAATCACGTTGTCTTATATATATAGTCTGTTAGGATCAGAAAACCCAAAAAGCAGCTTCTGAAAACAATTTTCTAATTTGAAATTTCTGGAAGCATTTTTTGTAACATACATAAACTGGCTGTGCTTGCAAGTGACCTCTGCTAATTCTAGAAGGTACAATTTATATCCTGGATACCAACTCAGTGCCTACAGCACATCAGCAGTTTTTCAGTTTTCTGGAAAGGCCCAGGGCTAGCACAAGTTATAAAAACAGGGCAAACAAAGTAACACCTACCAAGATCAGCATAGCAGTAGTGCGCTACCAGGGTATACCTCTAATTGGCAGAAGAGTAACAATTTTAATTTGACTGTGTTGCCCATCCACAGAATAACCTGTAAACTGTACTGCGGAATTGCCCAGCATCACTGTTTTGAGCTCAGTCATACCTAATGACACATTCTGCTGTTTGTCAAGGTGCTGAAAAGTACCTTCTAGTGAGAATGAATCATAGAATGGTTTAGGTTGGAAAGGACCTTAAGATCATCTAGTTCCAATCCCCCTGCCATGGGCAGGGATGCCTCACCCTAGACCATGTCACCCAAGGCTCTGTCCAACCTGGCCTTGAACACTTCCAGAGATGGAAGATTTACCACTTCTTTGGGCAGCCTGTTCCAGTGCCTCACCACCCTCACAGTAAAGAGCTTCTTCCTTATATCTAACCTGAACTTCCCCTGTTTAAGTTTAAACACATAACCCCTTGTCCTGTCACTACAGTCCCCGATGAAGAGTCTCTGATGAAGAGATCATAGTGTAAACACATTAATTAATTTAAAATAATTGGAAGCAATTTAAAGCTAACTAAGAAGGAAAGGGGCATAAAGGAAGGAGGGTGGTTATCTTTCAGGGCTGTAGGGGGAAAACCAACCACCAGTCTTAGCTATGGCAGACACAGCCCTTCAGGTGGCAACACTGTGTCGTGGTTTAAGCCCAGCCTGTAACTCAGAACCACAGAGCCGCTCGCTCACTCCCCTCCCATTTCTTCCTCCCCCTGCTCCTGGAGGGATGGGGAGGAGAATTGAAAGAATGTAAACCCCACGGGTTGAGATAAGAGCAGGCCAGTAACTAAGGTATAAGACAAAACCACTACTGCTACCACCAATGATAATAATGATAAGGAAAATAACACAGGGAGAAAATACAATTGCTCACCACCCGCAGGCCGACCAATACACAGCCCAACCCAAGCAGCAATCTGGGCCTTCTGGGTAACTCCCCCCAGTTTATATACTGGGCATGACGTGCTGTGGTATGGAATATCCCTTTGGCTACTTTGGGTCAGGTGCCCTGTCTCTGCTCCCTCCCAGCTTCCCCTCCTCCCTGGCAGAGCATGAGACTGAAAAGTCCTTGATCGAAGTAAGCATTACTCAGCAACAACTAAAAACATCGGTGTGCTATCAGCACTGTTCTCAGGCTAAAGTAAAAAACACAGCCCTGCACCAGCTACTAAGAAGGACAAAAACAACTGTTACAGCTGAACCCAGGACACACTGGAAGAAACCTTCTATCTTACCTCAAAGTCTAAATAAATGAACATCTAATACATGAATTCACTTGGGGAAATAAACCCCAAACAACCAACCCTACATGTTTGGTATACTATCTGATGGTAATCACACACCTTTGAGGAGATCTTTATTCTGGTATTTTCTTTTTATTTCTATTGCTCCGCCTCAGTACCTCTCTCACTATCGGTTCCTATTTACACAGCCAGACACATTCTATCTAATTTCCGTGAATGCAAGATCCATATTAGGCACCAAGAGGAAACTCTCAAGAGTTCCTTCAGACTCTAAAAACATGAACTTGTCAAAGTTCTAGATCCACCGCCATTAACTTTCAATTCTAAGAACCCTCTGACTTTCATGCATTCCTGTGAGGAACAGGAGTTGGTTACTTTCATGAGGCCTTAGTTACACGGATCATTTTTAATAGAAAAACCAACGTTGACGAAGCAATTCCTTCATATTCTGCTGGGTATCATATTTTGGGTCTCATTTTCTTCTTTTAACAAAACAGATATTTTATGACAAACAGCTATAACTGACATTTTAAAATGAGAATTATTTACTATTGTAGTTCTAATTATGTTGAGTCATAGCAGATGTCCAAGATTTTGGGCAGCTTCTATCAGCTCCTCAAGTGAAGGAAAAACATGGGATTAAAGTTGACTTAAGTACTCCGAAAGCAATAAAGAACATCTGTGCTGCCCACCAGCTTAGCCCAGACTCAGAATCAATTTTAATTTAAGAACTTATTCAAAACAAGGGCTCTAGGTAGAAAATAAGCTTTCTTGCATTGGTCTCTCTATTCCATAGGTCATATTTATCTTTTCCGAATCCTGAATGTTTGCTTGCACAGTGTAAAATAATTCAGATAACTAAAACCAAGTATAGTACTTGGGAACATAATTAAAGGCATCACATCACTGTATTAATAGGAACTGAAGAGGGCCTCTACTTCCAAAATTCATATGGTTTGTGGATGAGAAATAATAGATGCAAATAAAGAACTGATACAAGGATAAGAGAATGTGTACTGGCCTGTTACCACACACTTCTTCTGACATTCTTCCAGTGTTAGAAAGTTGTTTTCATTGCCATGGCATCCACCGTATTCAAATATTTCACACTCACGGCTTTGAATATTGAAGTAATAGCGCATATGGATTGCTTTGCATGGACCTTCATCTGCTTTCATGGCACAGACTGAATGCCCTAGTTTCAGTGGTGGCAAAGCAGCACCTGTAATACAGAAGAGAAGTAGAACAGCTGTTATTAAGTTAGTTAGCTTCACTGCACAGCATAACTTCAAAATAAGGTTGCTTGCGCCTTCTGCTAGAAAGGCACTGCATAACACCTGGCCGTAAAGCTCTGAACACTCTAAACATAAATGTAAAAAGAAAATAATCAACTGCACAGGGACACAAATTCCATTCGATCAAACTAAATGTGTGATTTCAAGTTTCAAGCGAAACAGCTCATATTATAAACTTTAACTTCTCATCATAAACATCTCCCTCCCACCCACCTCCCACATGAAGACAGGCTGAGAAAGTTGGGGCTGTACAGCCTGGAAAGAGAAGCTGCGTGAAGACCTCAGAGCAGCTTCCAGTATCTGAAGGGGGCCTATAAGCTGGGAAGGGACTCTTCATTAGGGACTGTAGTGGTAGGACAAGGGGTAATGGGTTCAAACTTAAACAGCAGAAGTTTAGGTTGGATATAAGGAAGTTCTTTACTGTGAGGGTGGTGAGGCACCAGAATGGGTTGCCCAAGGAAGTTGTGAATGCTCCATCCCTGGCAGTGTTCAAGGCCAGGCTGGATGGAGTCTTGGGTGACATGATTTAGTGCGAGGTGTCCCTGCCCATGGCAGGGGGGTTGGAACCAGATGATCTCAAGGTCCTTTCCAACCCTACCTATACTATGATTCTATGATCTAAACAGCTGTGGAGCTAGTGAGCATTTCTGAACAACAAATACATTGAGAAAATCCTAGTAGCTCCTAAGGACACAACAGCTACATAAAAAAAGGCGTAAAGAGGGTTCCTTGTGCTCTCTTCAATGCACTTCTAATAGTGAACATAGCTTATATAAAGACATCTCATAGCAGTGTGGGATGAACTAGGCAAGACATCCCTGCAGAGGGCACCATTCCCTCGTCAGATGACATTTCACTGGCACATAAAGCCATCCGGTACCATTAAGATGTATGTCATCATCCTGTCTTTTTTCCTTTGATCTCACTGTTCTTGCATTAGAGCTTTTGGGAGTTAAGGAATACACAACTAAAAAGTTAAGGTGAAAAGAAACCGTATGTTTTCAAATTGTGTTATTTCTATGTCTTTCAATGTTTTTGAAGGGAATGTTTTGTAAAAAAAAGTCATATCTATCATGAAGAACACTATCGAAGTTTTACACTGTCAATCTCTAATAAGGAAATTCTGACTGACTGTCCAGTTTGTGATACAGTTCCCTTATCAATATCTGGTTTAATATCTTTTCCCGCTTTGCTTTGCAATAGCAGCAAAAAAACCCAGACCTAAAATTTTCATTCATTCTCCCACACCTACTCAGAACATTAATGTCTCTTAACAAATATATGGAAATGTATCCATCAGTGCTCTTTGCAGCAGTCCAGGAAATAGGAGGGGAAAAAACCCCAACAAACCACGGAGGACAAGAATTTACATGATCATTGCACAGCTTTGTGCTACTAACTACATTAAGTGTCCAGTTTTAATTTAAAGAATCCATAAAAATCAGGCTTTATGACATGGTAAAAAGGAAATTGGTATAACTACTACCTACCTCCACTGTGGATATCTGTTTTAACATATAAAATTTACCTTATTTTATAACCTTTAAATGAAATGCAGAGCTGAGATAAATCCTCATAAATACTGAGGGCAGTAGAAGTTTACTAATTTTATTCCAATTTTCAGCACTAAAATCTTTTAATTCATAGCATTTAAATCCTTGAAAAATTAACAACCTTTATTACACAATTACCATCCACACAAAAATTGTAGCACACAATTAGATCTTCCAATAATGGACAATTTGGTGTTAAAATACAGACTACGGTTACTATTTTCAAAACTCTTATTAAATACTCAGTTCCTAAAATAGTTTGTGACTGTTTCCTCACTAGTGAAATTATATTTCCAGATTTTGAAGTCAGGAAAATAGATTTAAAAATATTATTGAAGTCTGTCTAATAGGAAATACGGATGAATTAAACATTTTTAAGAGTCAGTAGATTCAGTAAACTTCCTATGGAACTCCGCTTGCCAACATTTCTGAATTTCATTTCTTGCCAGCTTCCTTATCTGAGTCTTCCTGAGTCCACAAAGAACTAGGATTTAGAAGTCACAAGAGATTCCAAATTGGTCCTCAAAGACTTAGAGTTCTCCACCAGGTTTGGGAATCCTTTGGAAGGGAGTTAAAAAAAAGGCTCAACATGAGAAGTTGAGAGGATACTGCACTGTAAAATGAAACTTTGGAATTCCCCCACTCAGTAATAGGGAAAAAAATGCCTTCATAACATCAAAGTTTCTGGAATAACTTCTGAAATGGTAAAAATCACACGTTCAGAGCTCCACAGAAACTGATCCAACTCAAATGTGGTTGGGGTGAGGGCTGGCAGCTGGTTTATAAACACTTTACTTTCTTGGCATACAAGAAATGAAATCCACATGACCTGTGCCAGTGACCCAGTGTCAGTCTAGGAAGAGGTTGTGAAAACTTACTAGGATTGCTAACTACTGGAATTTCAGACATAGGGTTATGTCAGCTCATTTTGCTTGCTACATTATGCCACACCACTGTTGTGGGCTATCAAAAAGGAAACAGTGTGCAAGCATAGTTGCAAAACTACAAAGATGATGAACAAATAGCTTAGTAGAGTTTATCTTAGGAACTTTCTGGTCTCAACTCCTAATCTATTTCACATTAAACCCACATAACTAAATCCTTGTTTTGCTTACCTCCTGAGGCCTTTCCTCTACAGTCACAATGACACTGTTACCCCTGTCAGATGTACTGACGTCTGCTGCAAATATAATCACTGAGTGTCCTGGGTTCAGCTGTAGCAGTCATTTTTCTCCTTCTTAGCAGCTGATGCAGGGCTGTGGTTTTGACTTTAGTCTGAGGACAATGCTGACAGCCCACTGATGTTTTTAGTTGTTGCTAAGTATTGCTTACTCCAATCAAGAACTTTTCAGTCTCATGCTCTGCCAGGGAGGAGGGGCATGGGAAGCCGGGAGGGAGCAGAGACAGGACACCTGACCCAAACTAGCCAAAGGGGTATTCCATACCACAGCACGTCATGCCCAGGATGTAAACTGGGGGGAGTTACTCAGAAGGCCAGATTGCTGCTTGGATCGTATCAGTTGGCGGGTGGTAAGCAATTGTATTGTGCATCACTTGTGTTTATTGTTTTCCTTTTCCCCTGTTAGTTTTAAGAACAGTCTGGACAGCTGTCAGGAAAGGTCTCTCTCCCCTTGTTATTTCCCTTATAATTATTATTATTGGTGGTAGCAGTAGTGGTTTTGTGTTATACCTTAGTTACCGGACTGTTCTTATCTCAACCCATGGGGTTTACATTCTTTCAATTCTCCTCCCCATCCCTCTGGGAGTAGGAGGGGGAGGAAGCAGGGGGGAGTGAGCGAGCGGCTGCGTGGTTCTGAGTTACAGGCTGGGCTTAAACCACGACACTGTGTCACGCTTTTTGGCAATCATTTATTTTCGTAGGAGTGCTAGCAAGTTAGTGTGCTTTGACTAAAATCTGTACCCTGTGTAACCCCCATGGGCCAAACCCTTCAATTTGAACAATAACCAAGTGACTCTGAAGAAAGAAGTCTCAAAGGGATTCATGGGAACTGAATCATTCTTCTGTCTGGGAACAGTGAAAGAATTCTTTCCCATTATTTTACACCTGGGAAAACTTAACTCACGCAGATGATAAAAAAACCAAAACTTTCCTTCTCAGATTAGAGCAGTGGATGAGAAGGCAAGTGTGAGCGTTTGGCATGATCCAAATCTGCTTGTACTCATTTTGAATATGAAATATACCTCAAGAAAACTAATTCTTAGCATAAGGCCTCCTTGTCTGCTCTTGAACAGTGGAACAAATTGTTCCTGCTACATTTTAGGTCCTGTGTGAAGAGCACAGGATATGACATTTTGGGAAGATGTCTGTCAGGAAGGTCACTGAATATTCTCCAATAGAAACATGGGAAGCTAAAACTCGAAGGAATTTTAAGGGAGGTTCACATTCAACTTCTGGCATATTTCTATGGAATAAATACCTTGAGACCTTTCCTGACAGCTGTCCAAACTGTTCTTAAAAAAAAATCCAGTGAAGTAAAATTTCCAGCCACCTGAAGCAGTCAGTTCCCTGTCTACTACCCTTCTTGCAAGATAGTCCTGTTTTGTCATATATAGCTTAAATATTCCTTATTATATATTAAACCATTTTGTACTTCCTTCAGTGCACAGACAGAATAATACCATGTATATAGCCAATTTGTTTTGATCTACCTGGATTTCCCCAAGTCTTTGAACACAGTTTCCCTCAACCTCCTCCTGGAAAAAGTGGTGTCTTAGCGTGTAGACAACTGATCTATGCAGTGAGTGGGGAACTGGCTGACTGTCCACACCCCAAGGGTGGTGGTGAATAGCTCCTTTTCAAACTGGGGACCTGTCAAAACTGGGGTCCCCCAGGGCTTGATATTGGGCCCAACACTGTTCAATGGTTTTGTTCAGTCATCTGGAAGATGAGATCAAGTATAACCTAATCAAGTTTGCCAACGGTACCAAACTGAGAAGTAAATGCTTCAAAAGGAAGAACCACCCTGCAGGAAGACCTGGATAGGCTGGATGAGTGGGCTAACAAGAACCTTACGAAGTTCAAGAAGTTCTCCTTCTCAAGTATAGCACATTGCATTTGTCATTTTAAAAAGAAAATTAATTTAGCCCTCCACAATGGACCTGGCCCTGCTGGATATTTATTACTCATCCAATTTAGGTATCTGGTCCAAATAAACTTAGAAAATCCATACAATTATAGCACTGTACTAACCTAGACCAAGAAAACTGAGTTTGTTAGAAATACGTTAACTAATGGTTACAGCTAATGCTCACTGTCACACAAAAGTTATTACTTGCCATACTAAAACCAAAATAAAGCAAAGCAAAACCTCTTCTCCTTCTCCCCCTCCTCCTTGATATTTTAATATAATGGCTTTATTACATCAGCTACACAGGTTTTTATAACAGAAGACACTAAGCATCCACTGCTCTGTTTTAACAATCTTTCCACTCCATAGTTTGTGGTAAGAGCAAAGTAATGCTGATGAAATGGCTCAGGATGAGCATGAGCTTAGTGTAGGTATTTTCTGTCACTGCCTTCTTCCTCCATTCTTTCAGTCTTCCTACTTTTGGCAAAAGCCAGCAACAGGATACTGGCCAAGACTGTTCCTATACAGTACAGCCATTCTCACATTTATTGTCATTCACATGGTAGCATTTGCAACTCAATTGTAAATGTCTCTCTTTGATAAGTGATATCAATACTAAGCACCTTGTCACTAAGGAATACCTGTTTCTTCTCTCTCCATCTTTGTCAGTTTGACAGCTTCCCACTCGCACACAGTTCAGTGCTCTTCCTACCCATGTGTTTCCTACCCCTTCTTTAAGCAGTCACATTTATTCTTGATAAAATTTCACATATGAATAAAATGCACTTTCAACTTGTGAGTCATTTTCTTCAGGCTTTGGAACATCAAGTAAAGTGTTCCCAACCACATAAGGTATTACTGAACAACATACATAAACTAGTTATTTTTATACCTTTTATTTTTGCTATTACCCTTATTTATTGGTGGAAAAATGACAGGTTTTGCCAGAAATTAGCAAATTGAGAATCCTTTTTTATCCCATTGGACTTGACTTGCAACCTTAATTATTACTGTAATTTAAATACTAATAGACAAGAAAACCCCTCATATTCACAAAGCACTGGTATCCAATGTGATCCAAAAGTATGACATTACTATAATAATGGATGCACACAACTTACTTTATCCTTTAATACCTGAAATTTATTGAATTATAGGGTAAAATATGTTAATGTTTTATAACTATCTAACTCAGAAAATAAATGCTATCAGTGAAATTGCAGCATACAAAATTGCTACAGTTACATTCACTGAGACCAGAATTTCACTCTTAAGAAAACAGAATTTTAATTAGCAATGACCTAATCATTTTATAGAAACAGAATACTGCAAAATATTTTTTTTGTAAACGCTGCAACAGAATCTTTAGTAGTCGCAAAACCAGGGTACTAGTTTAATTTCTAAGCATCACATTTGTTTGTTTTTTACTTTTGAATACAAACCCAAAAGTTCAGAACTGCTCCTCATATTAAATCAATTATTGGTTGTATAATCTTGAGTAACTAGTTGTAAAATAACCAGTGATAAAATAATGCTCCCCTAAAAAAACTATTTAATTTCTTTGAGATTATTTTCTTATTGTCTTTTATAAACAAAGTAAAATGAGGAAAAAAATTAATCCAGCAGATTTCTTATTCTGGTGACAAAGTGTGTTATTTTAACAAGCAAGACAATTTGGCCTTTGAGAACTGCAAACTTAAGCTAAGGATTTTTACAAAGCTGAGTTGCAGGACAAAGTTAAGTGTGACTTTGCCCTCAAACAAGAAGGGCATGTATGTACTTCAGGATTAAAGAGAAACAGGTTTATTCTGTATGAAACAATCTTGACTGTGCAACATGCTAAGCATATGCTTAATGCAGAACAGTGCATATCTTAAACTGTGGAGACTAATTGTGGCACAGATCTAGAGCACTACCTTCATTTGTAGTATTGCCTTGGTTGTGCACTATTAATATTTTTGTCTCAAGGAACACTGCTGCAAAAGTCTGATAACAAGAAAAAACCTGGATGGAAATTGAACAAGACATGGAAATATTAAGTATAGTGCCAACACACAGCAAAGGCTCCCCTTAACTGCATTCCCACTTAGGCTTCAAAATCAGACCTGTCAAATGGGAGCAGTATCCACTGCATAGTTCTTTGCAGCTTAAGAAAGAGATCACAGTTTTAAATCATTTTCTCAAAGGAAAGAACAGCATTTTTGTATGGCCCAAAAAGTCCTCATTTGCTTTCTCAAAATTGCATGGGAGTAAATTGATATATCTTTCACAATGATATCCAGTAGAGAAGTTTTATCCACCTTAATTAATTTCAATGAAGTGAAAGAAAACAATGATCTTACAATGGTAAGAATCAGAGAACCTTCCCAGTTCTAACAGTCACACTTCTGACATTATTTTTCTTAACAAAAAGCTCTAACTGGTGAGTTTTCATTCATCCAGCAAGAGCAAATCACTTGGAGCTATACAAAGAGCTTCTTCAAATCCCAGAAAAACAACTAGAATAGTAATTGCATCCTCTTTAGGCCAAACTTTGCAAATTAACTGTGACTCAAGAGAGTTGTTCGCAGGACAGAGTAACATTGGTCTACAACGTTATTCATCCCGTTTCTGCTCCATTTGTGTGGCATGGGGAGATAAAACCCGAATTCACTAACTGTATGATCTTAATCATTCCCTAAACATTGAACTTTTCCATGGGTCCTAAAGTAGAGCTGTAAGAGAATAATTTTGATATCTAACACAATGTTTGATATGATTTGAAGTTCCAAAAAGCATGGGAAACAGAAGCCAGTATAGAAGACAATTTTGCTAGAGCTTAATGCAAAATTCTGAGCATCTCCCTCTTAGAAATCAGTGCACTGTTAGCCTAGTTCCAGCTTCAAACATTTCCCAGAAATATTCTCAAGTACAGAATTACATCTACAGTGCATTTTAATATAGCGGGTTCTGTTGTTTGAGATAATGTGGCATTTTTGAAACCTCTTACCCAGGACATAGTCTTCTTCGCTGTCATCTAAGTCAGTAGTTGCATGGCCAGTGATACAGATGAACAGCAAGATAAAGGTTAAAGGTGAGGAACAGCCCTTCTTTCTTCCTTTCATCTTTCCTGTAGAACACATAAATGACAACACACACTTCAGCCAACTCCTTGAGTGCTTTGTAAAAGCCACTAGCAGGGTAGCACATAGACATATGCACTATGGCTATGGGTAGATATACAAACTTGGAGCTTTGGAAATCATGTGAGCTATGCTAGTATCATTATACTGTAAACATAATGAAAAACAAGACAAGATTTATAGTTGTGCTCAGCTGACTGCAAGCCTCCTATCCTACTGCCAGTATTAAAGGCATTGCTATTACTTTTATTTTAAGCCACAATCGAAATCATGTCCCAGAATACACAATGATATAAAATGTAACACTTAATACTTTTAATGTCCTGACCAGTTTTACATGATGTATAGTTGACTGGCATATACAATCCTTCCAAATAAGTCTTACTCTGTCTGCAGACCCTAGATTCATTGCCACGCACAGGATTCTATTTTTAACAAGTATTTCATCAATTGATAGTTACCAAGTTCCCAGACTTCCATGTAAGCTGCATTTCATGGGAGTTGGTGAACTTTTTCCAACATGGGCTTCAGTACAATAAGAAGTATTTTGTATCTTGTAGATCCCTTTAATATTGAACACCTCACTTTAGTGCAGAGCCATTTTTTTTTCACATAGGAACAGTACAACCATAGTCACTCACACAAAGAAAACACTTTTATTCCATGGCAGCTGTCGTGTTCAAGTTGCCAAAGGTGAGGTAATGTATGCACAAATGTGAGTACCTCTAGAAAACTTTTGCTGTAACTGTGTTAGAAATACATATTTTCCAACTGACTAAAAGTTCCTTAAGGATCTCTGAAGTCTAATTAGACAATAGATGTCATGGT
The DNA here is from genome assembly GCF_004027225.2 of Strigops habroptila. Lineage (NCBI taxonomy): Eukaryota > Metazoa > Chordata > Aves > Psittaciformes > Psittacidae > Strigops > Strigops habroptila. The sequence goes on from NC_044281.2 coordinate 7,384,008, forward strand.
TTAAGCCCAGCCGGTAACTCGGAACCATGCAGCCGCTCGCTCACTCCCCCTCTTCTTCCTCCCCCCACTTCCGGAGGGATGGGGAGGAGAATCGGAAGAATGTAACTCCCACGGGTTGAGATAAGAGCAGTCCAGTAACTAAGGTATAACACAAAACCACTACTGCTACCACCAATGATAATAATGATAAGGGAAATAACAAGGGGAGAGAATACAACTGCTCACCACCTGCCAACTGATACCCAGCCCAACTTGAGCAGCGATCTGGCCTTCCAGGTAACTCCCCCCAGTTTATATACTGGGCGTGATGTGCTGGGGTATGGAATACCCCTTTGGCTAGTTTGGGTCAGGTGTCCTGTCTCTGCTTCCTCCTGGCTTCCCCTCCTCCCTGGCAGAGCATGAGACTGAGAAAGTCCTTGGTTGGAGTAAACATTACTTAGCAACAACTAAAACCATCGGTGTTATCAGCGTTGTTCCCAGGCTAAAAGTCAAAAACACGGCGCTGCACCAGCTACTAAGAAGGAGATAAAATGACTGCTGTAGCTGAACCCAAGACAATAGGCTCAACATCTCCTTTAGTTACAAATTCCCTATAGATACCCTCTTTTCTTACTAAAATTTGGCTAAGCCCATTAATGTTGACTTAACAGAAATTAAAGATCTAAGGATAAGGAAGTTCCTAGCCTTCAGACACCATTTTGTCTTTAGTGTTTTCCTTTGCATGCCTTTGAAGATAGCATGTCTGCATCACCTAAAACAGTGAGGGCAGGAGGGGCTATAGGAGCAGATGAGATGACCTGTCATTGTGCTTGGACTACAGTGCTAGATCAAGAAGGCTAAAGAGAGGATGATGGAGGGGCAGGTGACATTAATAGATTAATTGATTTGACAGATTAAACTTTTCTCTGAGTGAAATATCTTTGTCTGTGAAGTCAGAAGTAAATCATAGCTATGGTATCTAAGAAAACACTAGTAAGCAATGATGCCTCAGCAGGTGAAATCCACGCAAAGAGAGATTAACCAATTTTCCACAGCCACTCTGAACCGTGCCAGAGCCAGAAGGTGCAGTTATATCTTCAACACCAAATTAGAGCCAGAATTTTCATTTCTCTCTTGACAGCTTGCCATATTCAGCATCTTCCTCAGTTGCAGAATACGCAGTAAAAAAGAAATATTAAACATTCTCAAAAAGTAAGTCTTGGTGAAATTGCAGACCAGACCATAAGTAGCACTAATTATTTGGATAATTTTTTAAACTTTAGAAGGCTTCAGTATACAGTTTAGTGAAAAGCACTGAGACATGTCTTCATTCTTCTTTTTTTTTGTGTGTGTGTGTGTGTAATGGAATAGAATTTTGGGATCTAAGGAATTTCTATTTCAACTGGAAAATATTACAGTGTTAACTTTTTAATCATAATGCTTTCATGCAAAATAAACAGAAGAATGCATTTGTCTTTCATTCCTTCTAAGATCAATGTTAAAGCTTAATTTCTACATTTACAAATAAAATCCTTTATCCACATAAAGTTTGTCAAAATAATTCAGATCTCATTTTGTGCTATTAATCGTGATTTTTAAACAAAATTTCCTCAAAGTTTGTATTTTATTTCTATGAACAAATTCAGAAATTGTTGTTTTCAACTACAGAGGCAATAACTACTCTCGGAGTAGAAATGAATTTGTTATAAATTCTGAAATGACATTATGCTGAGAAAATGTGCAAGAGCTACAATTGCCCATTTCCAGGTATTTTTCGAAGAAACACAAGCAGTGTCTTTATTCATGTTTCTAACTAGAACTCCAGTTTTCATTCCTATATTATTTTACATATTAAAACTTAATCCAATAAGGTATTATTTTTTCCCCTTTCCCCAGCAACAAATTTCTAGTGATCTGTTTGCTCCATTCAGAGTGAATAATCCATAAATAATCTTTCCCCAGTCTCTTTACTGGAGGAATTAATTGTGGGCCACTTAGCTGACTGCAGGATATCTCTACAGCATTGCTAGAATGGGGAAAAACCATGGCACTGTGCTATGGATTTGTCATTTTACTCTAACGTGCCAGACTTAAGTATATTCATTAATACTACAGTCTAGATTTACTTGTGTACCCCATCTGCTCTCATTTGCCTTACCCTTTTTTCAGCCTGCTTGGAAGTATCTTGTTTACATGTGATAATATTTCCATTTTCTAATGCCATCCTCCTCCCAGCTGTTGTCCCAGTGTTATTTCACCACTGACTTTTCAAAATATTACACCATAAAGGAAAGGAAAAGTATTTCTGAAATTATATATATATATCTTATTGCTATCCACTGAATACTTCTGTGTTATCTAGTCAAAAAACACATATTCCCTCTCCACCTTTTTCTGAGTACAGTACATACTATAACTTAAATTGAAAGCAAAGTAGCTATTCCAGACCAAGGGCAATGGCCAACTGTGACATCACTGTCACAGCTTCAGGAACTTTGCCCTGAATTTGATCAGGTTCTGTAAAAGTGGATGAAGTTTAATGCCAAAAGATCCACCAAAGCAGATCTCTATACACTACCTGGCAAAAATAGTGTCTTAGGCTTCAGACGCTAGAAATTAATCACATACATAATAAGCAACATTTTTTTAACATATCAAAATAATACCATGTAAGACTGTAAGACAAATCCAAAATAAACCAAGAAAACATCTTTAAACGGAATTCCATTGACTACATTTCCATACAAAGTGAATAGAGGTAACAATGTTTCTTCTTAGCTTTCATAGTCCATTCTATGGTTTCCAGAAACAGACTACCTCTTATGATGCATTTGGCCTAATACCAGATAGATTTTCTTCCATGAAGAGCTTTGTGGTACATGGCCTTGGAAGAATTTTACTTTTTTATCCAAAAGTTTGAGAAATAGTTACAGCAAATCTTTTTATTCATGCCTGATAAAAAGTCTAATCATGCTTTAAAAAAGCATGTTACCTGCACAAGGTAGCATGAAGTTGTCCAAGACTGCATGTATGATTTGAGAGACATCCGAGTCATGATGTATGTTCGACACTAACTATAATCAAAACAAATCCATGACTAAGAAAAATTGTATGGGCAGAAATATTAAGTAAAAACTTTCAAACAACTGCACAAGAATAAGTACTTAACATTATAATGTAAATAAAGGTTGTGATAGTTTGAAATCACCTAGGCTGAACTAAAGCAGAAATATCATCAGCTATTCAGATTTGATAGATAGATAGTAATAACTTTCACTTTTTGCCTGGCTCCTATGAGCTCAAAACACACAAAAACCCCAAAACACCCTTTCAATTTTAGTTTTTGAAATTACATGAGAAAGGGGAATTCTCTAAGCACATGGCTTTCTTTAGAAATTTAATTTGTAATCGTTGGCATAGTTGTGACCCTTCATAAAGGAACTTGCAAATTATCTGCAACCTCAGTTGCCCATGGATTAATTCCAAGTTTGCACTCGGCTCTCATTTTCTATGTTTGAATTCTTTCAAACATGACAGCAAAACTTGCCCTAGTTCAGCAAAATTCAGTTTGAATTTGCTTTTGCATCACTCAAGTTGAGGCCTTTGTTCCTTCCAGGAATCTGCAGAGTATAGACTTAGACTGCAAAATTTAGTAATCCATTTTTACTCAGTCATCCAATATTCCCAAAAGCTTGTTCCCAAGTAGAAGGAAAGTAAAGGAAATAATCAGTCAGAAATTGAAATCTCTAACAAGTTTCTCTTTTTCATTTGGAAACAGAATTTAATATATTGTGAACTATCACATCTAATTGTCACTGTGTGATTAGGAGGATAAATTAGTGCATTTGTGCAGAGAATAAAAATATTACCAGGGTACAGTATTTCTATTCTTCCACTCAACTCTTACCTTTTCCCTTAAAGAGTACATTGTCAAATGCAGACCTTCTTGATGCTTGGGAAATTTCCCAAGAGGAAAAATTTAGGCTTTATAACTATATATCTGCCTTACTGCAAAGTTCACTGTCCAAACACAATCTCCTCCATCTTTTCCCAAGGTCACACATTCCCAGAACATTGTGTCAAGTATCAGTGGAGGTGGAATGAAGGGGGCGAAGGTTTTAGCACTGAAATGCTTAAATCCATCTGTAGTTTAATTATTTCTTATAATTCCTCAGGGAAGAGTGAAATCCAAGATCAAAGTGAACTTGGCACTACTTTTTCAATTAAAAAAAACCCCAAACCCTCCAGAAAGTACAAGTTTTCTGATTTTATGTTCAGCTGCCCAGTAACAGAACATTAAGGCTGCAAGCCTGTTAAGATACTGATTTTATTTCCTTTTTTAATACTTTCTGGTTATTTTACTTATATGGAAAGCACAATTCAAAATACTTCATCTATGACATTTGGCTCAGTAAAATATCAAATGCACACATTTGTGAAAGACTGTCTGTCATAGAAAAGATAGGAAATGTTTTGAGTTTAAATAATTCATGTTAAATGGTCTGATTAGTTAGGCCAAATTCTGAAAATCTCTGGGATTAAATGTAGCCTCTTACTCCAGAAGGGTTCTAATTCAGGACAGCCAGAAATCAGGCCAGCATTAATACTGGCTTTTCTCTAGATCAAATGTCATTAATGCAAATTTAATAAATTCCTAAGAATTTTTCTTAGGAACTGGCACTCTGCTGCTCCCAAACTATCTGTTGAATCAGACATTTTTATATCTATAACAGACAACATCTAAGTTACTTGACAGAGGAGATCAAAGGTCTATGGGTAATAACTGCACCAATTTATTTACTAGTTTAATTACACGCTTTAATTTGTGAATGCCATTAGGTTCCCTCAAGCTGTGATGTAGGTACATTAAGGCACAGCACAAGGAACCATGGAAGTTCCCAGGAACAGAATATATAAAACACAGCATGTTCTCCTTGCAGTCTGCAACCTCTGGAGCCAGATCTTTTATGTATGTTTTTGGTTTTGTTTTTGTTTGTTTTGGTTTTTTTTTTATTTTATTTTTTTTATTTAGCACTCTCTTCAACACCAATTTCTAAAGCTACCAGAATGTTTAGAAGCAAAAATTTCTTCAGCATGGTTTTTATCTCTAACTAGCTAACTGGAAAAGGCAAAAGAAAAGCAAGTGTTTCCGGTAGTAGCCAAAACCAGACAGCTTTAGAAAACAGCATAAAGTGACATTGTATTGACCATAAAAGTGACTTATTCACACTGACAGCCCAGGAAATGGAAATGCACTCACAAAAACAAAGGAGGGGGGAAGGAGGGGAAGGCAAAAGATATAACTAAACAGAGGAATGAACAGCAGGAGAGGGGATGTGCATATTCAAAGGTTGAATTGAGCACAGGATAAAATTAAAGATAAAAAGGTCTAATTAGACAGGATTACAGCACTTCTGATACAAAATCAGACCCTCTTCAGTTCACTGTACTTCAAAGGCAACATATTTGCTCCATGATATCTTGTACTAACTACTATGACAGTGATTTAGTTAGGCATACCTGCAGCATTGTCCCTCAGCTGGCAGAGTCAGTGAGCTGCCTTAGGAAGTACTTGAATATACGGGCTATTCTACAGCTGTTTGAAGAGCATCATGTTTTCTCATTTACTCTAGTGTAAGTATGAAGAACGAAGTAAGCAGCAATTCTATCACCTCTGCTCTGACGTAAACTGAACAAAGAATGATGTTACATGCCCTAGCTTTAGAAGTCCCAGCGCCAGTGCTGGTCTGTCATTCAAACTGACTTCTGCCAGAGCAAAGCCTGGCAGTGTCACAGCAACTTAATAAAAAGGGAGGCAGTCTACTGTGGATCAACAGTGTGCAATAATTACTGATTGAAAGCACAAGATATCGAAATCCTTCTCCCCCCCATCAACTTGCCTCCCTCCTGTGCCCTACAGCAGCAACCCTAATAGTTTGTATCAGTCGTGAGGCTAGAGAATCCATCAGATTCCTTCATCAGAACTTCAAAATTCCACCTTGTTATGAAAGAGAATTTTTGTTGGTAACCTACGTTTCATCATTTAACATAAATGTTGATTTGCTGCTGCACTATTCCAGTGTCTTAAATTCCCAAGTGAAAACTGGGAAGTGAAAATTGGGAAGTGAAAATTTAGAAAAACAAAGGTCTTTGTTAGCTTTTATGCTGAAATGTTGTATGACCTGGTGTCAGTTTCAGACTTAAACTCCCACTATGGTTCTGTTTTTATTAAGGTCATAAATTCTGCTTTGAAACCACAACTGATAAGTGAAAAGAAAACTCTGTTACGTTTTGAAATCGAAACAAAAAAACCCTACCAACATTAATAAGCCTACCGCAAGAACACCCTCACTATAGACCTCTCTTGCCTTTGTACTTTCCTTTGTCAACTCCCTTCATTTGTGCTTTAAAACTGTTTTCCATTTCCCAACTTAGCTCCTAGACCTATTTAATTTTTTCTCCTAGTCAGTTCACATCTGGCACTGGGTACTTTTGCCACCCTGTCTTCAATCATTTTCTCTTGTGGCACAGCTCCAGACCCTAGTTCCCTTCTCCACTGAGTTCCCCTTCTTACCTGGCTGAGTCAGGGCCTCATATTCATGATATCCATCACTCAACAACTGGGAAATGGATATATTCTGGGAGGCAGAGAGATGGTGAGAATATGCCTTGGCAACAGTAGCCTGCAAGTAATTTTCCTAACAACTTGATCATGCAGTGCAGAGCACCTGATGCAACAGTTCAAGTGAATTATAAACTCTGAAATGAAGAGTGATTTTTAAAAATAGCTGCACTTTTCATTGGAATACTGGATTTGCCTACATCAAATCATATAACTACTAGTGCTACCTTGATGGAGAACTGTCCTGGGTTCATACCGGCTGGGCTTAAACCACGACAAGAACAACTAATGATTTCGTAGCTACTTCTACTACCCATAGGAAAAAAAAATCTCAAAATAAAACACATACCACATGATCCAACATTATGAACTTATCATAAAGGACCTACTGAGAATGTGATTTAAACTTCAGTTTCTACCTCAGAGAAGACTGATTCAAGTGGGAATAAAGAAGCCAGTTATTTATTTAGATGTGGCAACTCCATTTGGCTGGCATGCCACATCCCATCGGGGTAAATCTCCACTTCACATATACAGCCTGTTTTCATTGTGACATAGCTTTCAACAGGGAAAGGAAACAGTTGTTTGCTCCTGCAAAAAATATTTTTAAATGTAGACTAAACCAAATTACTAGTTTAAATAATTTCATAAACCTTAAAAAACAAAACACCAAACCCACCACATTCAAAACTGTACTACTTGGACAGAAACCACCTGTTTGTAGCAAAAATATAAGCCATATAAACCTATTTTCAAAAAGGAATACCTTCAGCATCACAAAAGCCACTAGAAAAACAAACAAGCAGCAATATTAGTTATGGGGTTAGGAACACAGCGTAGTAGTCTCAACATTAGCATTATAAAGCCTCTGGCCTGTCATTTTTTCTAGCAGTTTGGACTGGAAAGGTATAGTGTATGCTCTCAATCTCAGCTGTGCTTACTGATAAATAGTCATGTATTTAGAGGCCAGTTAGTTTACCACAACCTTTTCTAATGGAGAGAGTCATTTTGGTGCTGTACATTTGTTATCAAGCCAGCTGTGTGTAATTTCACATTGTACACACTACTCGATTTCACTAAACTGAAGCTGTCAGTTACTAAAATAGAACAGGCAGGCCCAGAAGGAAACTACCTGCCACACTGACGCCTCTTGTGACTGATTTTGACGATACCTATTAACCTGTTGTAAACTCATCATCACATAGCTCTCATTTTGCATGTATACTAAACATCAAAATACAAGTTTACTGGCTTTGTCAAGCAAGTTTAGCTCACCCTGTCTATCGTCCTAGCTGGAGACACGACAAGCATTTTTACTGCAGTGGATGTATGAGCTTTAGATCATCACACAGGTTAAAATGTTGTAATTACCAGTAATCGGTGGGATTTCCTCCAGATTCAGACTGCATCAGATTACTGCCCTGCAATTACTTAAAACCAACATAAAATAATGCTGCCGTAGAAAAGAAAGGGTCATATACCCTTTATCTCCCACCACAGTATAAGATCATGCTGCTTATTCTAGTGGCAGTGCCAGCTTCTAGTTGGAGATGTCCCTGTTCATTTCAGGGCGGTTGGCCTAGATGACCTTTGAAGGTCCCTTCCAACCCAAACTGTTCTATGATTCTATAGTTCTATGATTCTGTGGAGCTAAAGCATTCATCAAATGAGTCTCAAAGCACAGAAAACTTCAGCCTCATCTTTCTATGCTACCTTTTCTCTGACTGGTGAAAGCATAAAACATTGTCCAGAACCTCATTATGTTAGAGATTGTACAAACATAGAGAAAAAAGACTGCTTTTCAGCCAAAGTGGAAAATGTTTACAGAAAGTGCTAATACACTTCTGCAGACATTTCTGTGAGGCATAAAACTCTACCAGCTAAATATTTCCTTCATAAAATACTTGTATTTCCAATTTACTTGCTGCAATTGCTATTTTCAATATAATTGTTTTAAAAGGAATGCTCTAGTTTCTGGAAGAAGGTTGAACTTTCTTGTGCCCAGATTATATCCTGAGTCAACATGTTCAGACGCCTAGTTTTATTTTGTCACTAAACAGTACATCAAATTAACCAGTTAACTTCAGAGGTATACTTAGTTATGAACGGCACACATCATGGAAGATAGCAACAATACTAAAGGAGGAAAATGAACAGCTGTATTTACAGCAACAGGAAATAATTCAGGAAACTGAAAAAAGGAGTTGTGAGACAAAATTAAAAGGACTAAAAATAGGTCTATTTTGCTGTGAAATAACCATGAGTGGAAAGGAATCATACAATTCCTCATATGGCTTTGGTTCATTCTGTCCTGTCCTGGGTTCAGCTTTATCAAAGCTTAAACCATGACATGTCCGCAGGGGCACTCTGTCCCTATTGTAAAGAACAGTTTCACAAGAGAAACGCATAGAAGTAGGTATTTTGTCCCTGTTTTTTAAGACGACTCCCAGCTTTCAATGTAAAGACCTCATCTCTTCTAGTTCTTGGCAAGAAAATATGACCGTTCAAAATGTAGGCCAAAGAGCATTAGTAAGTACTGGAATTAGATTTTAAACAGTTAGGTCCAAAATTATGAGATCTGAGAGTCATATAATTCTTGAGGCTCCTAAGAGCTACTGATGTTCTATTTTTGGGTTGTGATATATATTTTCTTGTTCCTGTACACACGCTCTGACTCTGGCAGACATTCCCAGAACATACTGAATGCACATCAAGAAGATCATAATAGTTACAAAGCACTTCAAGCAGCTATGAGTTTATTTTAAAATGCAGAAGAGAGTTATTGCAGGAATCGCCTTTTTAAAGTAAATGCAGACGTTAAAGCAGCTTCCCAGAATGTGGGGATGGTGTTGATGTCTTTTTACCGAGAGATTTAATATCCATGTTTCCAGAAATTATCCTAATCCCACTGATATATCTGTGGAGCAACCTATCTTCTCTGCCCTAAAAGTAATTCAAAATCCACAGTCAGAAGAATAGCATAAAGGCTATCAGTGCCTCTTTACTGGAGAACAATCTGAGTGCTGGTATCTGCTCCTGTTCATACACTTGGAAGGGTGTTTGGAGAAACATATAAACAGTCCTTGAAGCTAGATCTGGAATCCAGTAACTCTCCTTCTGTAACTGTGGGTCTGGTCTAGCCAGAGGTGAGATATTAAACTCACTAAAGGCTCTGGACATGTTCTCTGAAAGCCTGTTAGGAAGTCTGTTCTTTTACAACTTTGCTTTGTTTCCCAGACACTGTATCTTGGAGCACTTTTCCACCCCAGTCTCTTAAAAATTTTATTTCTGACAGAATATCTGCCTCCTTTTTGTACACTCTCCCTCATTGCCCTGTAGATCTGACACGAAACCCTAAATTAGATACCAACAATTTATAAGGTTTTAACATTAAACTTTTGAAGTTAACTCTCTGATGAGATTACGGATAAAGTCAATGCCATTAATTGTTCTATATATCCTGAGCCAAGAAGATCATAAAACTTCAACTTACAATTATTCTACATTTAGAATATTACCTGCATGAGTAACAACTGAGTTTTCACTAGCAGTATTAGTAAATGTGGGCACTGCATGAAAAGGCTAAATGTACTAAAGGTCATAAAACTACTCTGGACAGCTGAAATACGTTAAACCTCCAGGTTACAAACTATGCAATGCACAATGTAAGGATAAACATAAAGATTACTGAAAGTCAATTTAAAACACACTTAGAGACTCTCCAGCATAAAAGTTAGGAAAATTTCAAAGTAATGGATTTATCAAAGCAGTTGCCCACATGACTACTTTTTAATGAACCTATTCACATGGGACATAATTGACAGTAGAAAAGGCCAGAGCAGAATGTGTTTTAATCATCTTTACCTCCTCTGTGTGCATTTCACACTAAGTAAATGTGCTTAAAATTCTCAAATTCAGCCTAAACACATACATTTACTGTGGATCTAGATACTTGCTGCCTTCACAATCACAAGCTCTCTCCTAGTAGAATTAAATAATGAGCAGAAGAAAGGCTCACAATTTTTTCCCAAGCATGTGCCTACCAATTCCTACAGCATGCCTTTGCTGTTCATATCTATACTGACAGCTGGACTTCCTGTCTTTGCATCTGGACATAAGACATTCAGGAAGTAAGGTTTATATCTTTACATGTTTTCCATAAAGTACTTTGATGACTAATTTCTAGGGTGCTGAGTCACATACTCCTCCCCATCCAAATTACTATTGTTCTCCCTACTCCACTCTTCCCATTGTTACATGTCTTTTCCTCATTTAAATTGCATTTAGATATTCTACAAAATGGTTATCTAGATTCTAGCTATTTTTTTATTTTTTTTTTTAATACAAGCTAGTATCACTGTTTTTAACTACACAGCTACTAAAAATGATGTTTATGTCAATTTTTCCAAGTAAAATATGAAAACAAATCACCAATAATATTCTGGGGTTTTGGGGGAGTGGTGGTGGGGTGTTTGTTTGTTACAGTGGCAACACTGTAAGCCTCATTCACTACCCTCCTCATTGTTTATAGTTTTTTGAGGGTTTCAATATACACTGTGAGTGAAATTGCCATACAGTAACATCAGCTTAATTTTATTCTCCTAAAATGTTCTTGTACTTCTCAAAATATTAACTGCTTCAAATGTTACATGCCTTAGAAGGATTTAAAATAGCATGGCAGACCACTCTGCCTGAATCAAGCCTCCATTTGAGCTACTGTAGTGGAAAAATTGTTTAAAAAAACAAAAGCTTTTTTCCAAACTCCAGCTATTGATCAAAATTTACATATTCATCTTTAGGATGGCTTACTTTCAAAGAATCATCTTGGAGCTCAAAATACCTTAGCCTGAGATTCTGACAACAAAAGGTCAGTTGTATTAGTAATCATGAAAGTATATTAACTGTTCTACAGTTTCAAATTTACAGAGAAAAAAAGTCTCCCTTTTTGCAGCATTCATTGCTGGACTTTGAATCTAAACATCTAACTCCTCCATCTACCACATTCTAAAGAAAACATACTAGTAGGTACTCCTTTCTGCCAGCTAAAGGAAAAAAAGCTCTCTCACATAAAACAAAGTTTGTACAAAGTACTCACCAAACGCCTAGCAACAGTTCTTGAAGAAAGAATTCCTGAATCAGTGCTGAATAGGATCCTCCCCTGCTAATTCACATTGAAGGGGTGTGGTGTAAAGCTACAAAGGAAGGATTGCAACCTGATCTTCCTAGAGCAGGCTCTTGCCGGAGGATTAATCAGCTAGTCGTTGTTCTTGCTTTTTGCATAGCACATGGGTTCACTCTGGGTAGAAGTCAGGGATCTGCAGCAGCGCAGGGACGCTTCCTGTTTAAAGTTTTCTGATCTGCCTTGTGGTTTAGACCAACTGTTTTCTAAACAGCACTAGCTAAAATGAAAAGCACTTTTAAAGAATGAGAAGCAATCTCATTCTTTAAAAGCGTAAGATATATTATTCATTATACCTTTCAGGCTTTGATATGGCTCATTAGGATGCCATACTCATTGCCTATTTAAGAGAAATAGGTTGTGGCTTACTTTTGGTTTTGGGTTTTGTCTGTTTTTAAATAAAGGCATGCTATTCACTGTAGATCTGGGCTGCGTTCATCACAGTATCTAGAGCTGTACTACAAAAGCTATTCTGTCTTCAGCTAGCATATACCGTTTATATATGAACCATGATACTATGTACTAAAACTAAAGTTAATCATCATTAGGAGTACCATGGCTGAAGACAGGAAAGAGACTCCAGCAGTAAGACTGAGACCTTGTAACTTGTGAATGTAGAGACACGTGACCAGAATCTTGGTCCTGGAAACTAAGGATGAGAATTTCCCAGATAGTGAATTAAACAGCAACAGAGACGGAAGTAACAACTGAAGTACAGTAACTTACACAGTTAGTAGCTCTAACTTAATTGCAATTATTTCTGATCAAAGACAAAGAGGTGAGTTAAATTACTTTCATTAAAGATCTATAATCATCTGTCCATCACCATCCTGAAACACATTGGAAGTTTCTCACAGTCAGTTAGCAGGTTAACAATCTCTGAAACAAACAGAAGTGCTCCTGGCAGCTTCTTAAATCTCCTGTCTGCTGTTCCTGACTGTAAGAATGTGTGTAATAATTTCCAGGGCAAAGTCAGTAGTCAGGTGACTCTGCCCACTATTAACTGGGTCAAATGGATTAACCGTCCTGAAATGGACTAGAAGCACTCAGAAAGGGGCAGTTTAAAATGCTGGGGGTGGGCTTCTACCATACGTATTACCAACTCCCTGCTCAGATAAAGCAAGAAGCAACCCAGCCCAGGAGAAGTCAGTTGAACGAAATGTCTGGTCTGAAATTTGTGCAACATCAACCCTCTGAAAAACATACTTTGGGGGTCCATGTGTTAAGAATTAGTATGTATCAGTGCTATCCATAAATCTCCTTCAGGGTCACAAGTAAGACAGCCCAAAACAGATATATTAAAATGACATGATGATTTAAAGAAATCTCAGTTGGTACATCTACAATAGAACAAAACCAACTAGATTTCAAAAAAAATTAGATACTTCTTCATTTTGCTTTTCTTAGAATGCACCTGTGTGGATGAACAGAGATAGTTCAAACTTAAAGTAATTTACAGGTAAGCTGCTTTCTTTTTTAGTAACACCAGATACTGAATGGTCTGAATTTACCAGTCCATACAAATATATTCCAAGTCTAGGGACCTGACCTGGTCAAAACTACTGTAGGGAAGATGTAAGAGAATGCAACACTTTATTTTGATTAAAAGCTAGATTAAGAAATCTTTGATAAATAATAAAACAGGATAAGAGTAAAAATACCTCCATGTGCAAAAGAAACACATATCCAAAAGAAAAGTTCAAAGGAAACAGTATTTCATTTTAAGGTGAATATTTTTGCTTTCTATTCTGTTAATGCCTCTCCAGTTCCCACATGCAGTCCTCCTAATTTAGTTTTCAGAAAGGTCTCTGGACTCCTTTGCATTATAGCTATAACATAAAAGGCTGCAGCTGAAACTGGAATCAGAGTTTTAAGATGGAAACAAAACTTATTTGAACCTTTAGTGAGATAAAAGAATTCCATTCAGCTATGACCTGGCCTAAACAATCACATTAATCTCTGACTTGCCCTGAAACCTGCTGATAGCTTAAGACAGTTGTCAACAGTTAAAGGTCCACAGTGAAAAAAGCCCCTACAATTCTAAAAAACATTTTTGTTCCTTTTTAGAAGGCGCTTTTGTGATAAGCAAGTTGAAATTTGAGCACTAAAACTAGTCACTGAAAAGCACTTCTCTAAAGTCCTATGGGAGTCTAGAATCCTCTCAAAAAGTAAAACTCATGAAAATCACAAAACTCACCAACCTAGTTTCTTAAGAGATCACCAAACTAACTGGGGTTATTTTCATTAAGCTTTGTTGCTGTTCTGAAGAGCCCAAAAGTCCTTACTTAGGAATTTCTAACCTTTGAGTATGTGACATTATGTTCTCTCTTCATATTTATTTATAGTATACGCTACAAGAACCAACTGCCAATACAAAGATGATAATTCAGAAGATCGTAATTTCACACGACTTCTGAGGTCAAGTCACAGAGTCAAACTCTGGCTAATTATGCAATAGTAGGAACTGTACATATTATTGAATCTTTGTGAGAAAAGACCATTTACAGTTGTCCTGGGTTCAGCTGTAGCAGTCATTTTTCTCCTTAGCAGCTGGTGCAGGGCTGTGTTTTTGACTTTAGTCTGAGAACGGTGCTGATAGCACACCAATGTTTTTAGTTGTTGCTGAGTAATGCTTACTCCAATCAAGGACTTTCAGTCTCATGCTCTGCCAGTGAGGAGGGGCATGGGAAGCCGGGAGGAAGCAGAGACAGGACACCTGATGCAAACTAGCCAAAGGAGTATTCCATACCACAGCACATCATACCCAGTATATAAACTGGGAGAGTTACCCAGAAGGCCAGATCACTGCTCGGGTTGGGCTGGGTATCGGTCAGCAGATGGTGACCAATCGTATTCTTTCCCCTTGTTATTTCCCTTATCATTATTATTATTGGTGGTAGCAGTAGTGGTTTTGTGTTATACCTTAGTTACTGGACTGCTCTTATCTCAACCCGTGGGGTTTACATTCTTCCGATTCTCCTCCCCATCCCTCTGGGGGGGTGGGGGGTCTGTGTGTGTGAAGAAGTGCGGGGAGTGTGCGAGCGGCTGCGTGGTTCTGAGTTACAGGCTGGGCTTAAACCACGATAACAGTATATACATCAGCAGGCTATCTATGAAATTCTGGTTGTTATTCACAGATTATACTGGCATGCAGCAGTGGCAGTACAAGCCTACTATTCCAGCCCCCTTACAAAAGCTGCTTTCTGATGGCCTATTTTGAAATCACTTGGGTTTGGGAGTCAAGGGAAGGTCCAGAAAGCATTTATATGACTCTTCTATAGCCAGAATAGCTTTACTCAGAGATTACAACCCCAGAACATCACAGATTGGAGATGTGCAGAAAAGACCCAGCAGGAAGGTCTGAAGAACAGTACACAAGACCAGTGCTACTGAATGCATTCCAGATCATTCGTATCATCAAAAACTTCCATAAAGAAATCTGACATGAGCACAGTTAATACTGCATTTCTGTCAAAAAAAGGAGGAAAATTTACTTACAGCTCCATTTTTCATAACCTCTATATCTCACTATGTATCAATAAGCAGATATATGCAAAAGTACAGCTAAAGTAAACTAAACCAGAGATACCATAAAAAAATGCTGTGTATAAATTCTTCCAATACTCAAAGGTAGTTTGGCTCTGGAGAGATCAAAGCTGAGATGACTAGATTTTAGCCTTCTGACAGTGCAACTGCTACCCACCAATTGGAAGATCAGGGAATACAAAAAAAAATAATGGGGGAAGCTTTATGCAAGAGGTCAGCCTGATGAACCAACAGACACTGCTTGAAAAGGCACACTGGCTACCATGAAACCATAAGAAAAATCTTTCAACTCCATGTTTAGTTGGTATCTCTCACTGTGGAGCTCTGTCTGGTGATAGCTCCATCTTCTCCAAAAGCAAAAACAGGAGAGAATGTCCCATCCCAGAACATCCCCTAGCTTTGTCTTGACTACTGGTCTGCAGAAGGTAGGCAAGGATAAAAGTCCTAATTGTAGTAGTCTTAGGATTTGAAAAATGCTTACAACCCACAGGTCAAAACCTACTGATTCTTTCTTGATCATGACAGTGACTTCAGGTCAGATACTCCACCCTCCTCTCCCCATTATCTGCATGGTATATATAGCCTACCTTTCCATCATAGTTGCCAAGCTATAACTGGTTTTACACTGGGAGTGTTGTTAGAGCCATCAAGACATCAAGAGAATGGAAGACAAGGGTTAATAACTAACCAAATAGTTTCAGAGGACTGGAGCAGCGTCGCTGTCTTCTGGAATGTCTGTGATCAGTTTGGACTGGTGGTCGTGCCAAGGCTGAAAGGGATGGAAGGAAATTCCAACTCTCCTATACAGTGCATCTTTATTCATAAAAAGTGGATGGGCTTTAGCAGACTATGCTATACTTAACCATAGTGCTAAATACGTGGTATTCAGAAATGAAAATGATTCAGAAATGTCCAATCTTGTTATTGTTTTACTGTACTAGAACAGAGATAAAGCAGCACAAAACTATGCGAAAAGTTTTGTGTGTCTACCTATAATACTCTGGATTTTCTGAGTTTTATCATTCCTGAAACAGGATTTACCATGTAACACAGTTGGAAAAACACAAAAGCATTCGTTCATATAAGCAGTTCTTCACGTTATAACACAAATGCCTCCCTCAGTGAGGGCGTAACATTGCTTGGTCTTAACAACATAGGTGTTTGTGATGTTTTGTTGCCCCCTAGTGATGTCGCTTCCTTTTTCCACTGCTTAGTTCCGTAAGAATTTTC
The DNA here is from genome assembly GCF_004027225.2 of Strigops habroptila. Taxonomy (NCBI): domain Eukaryota; kingdom Metazoa; phylum Chordata; class Aves; order Psittaciformes; family Psittacidae; genus Strigops; species Strigops habroptila. The sequence goes on from NC_044281.2 coordinate 7,400,564, forward strand.
ATAGAGGCAAGAGCTTCCTGTCTCTTGCCTTCAACAAACTAAGTCATAACTTAATGCTTCTACTTAGTGCTTGAATTAGATGAAAAAGCATGGATATTTCTGAATCCACATAAGGAACCAGATAGCAAGCTTACAGGAAAAATACCACCATCATAGTTTGCTTGCCACAGTGAGCTTAAAGTCAGAGCTAATATGTAGCAGGCACTGTCGCCACACAAGGCAAAAGCTCCCAGGGGCTTTTTCTGTCGCAGAGACACTAACCATCTTACACAGTGCAAGGTTGTTGCTCTTGCAGAATTTCCAAAAGCACTGAAAGTTGCTGTTTCCCATACACGGTGGCACAACACGGCAAACATTTACAGGAGGGGACGGTCGCCTACCTACCACAGACTCCACGTTTGCAATATAAGTAGTCAGTTTTGTAGTTAAGTGTTACATTATCTTAAAATTAGCTGACCTTTTTGAAGCCACTGAAGTGTACGTCTGCTTTTCCAGCTGAGGGCATCTCCATGTTGATGACATAAAACTTCAAAACCTCAACCAGGTTCTAAAAGAGGAACCTAACTTCCAGTCCTGGTTTTGGCTGGGATAATTTTCTTCCTATTACCTGGTACAGTGCTGTGTTTTGCCTTTAGTCTGATAATAATGTAAGACTTTTGCAAAATGGCTGTATTACTGTTTTATATCTGTTGTATTATTTTTATTGTGGTCTTTATAGTATTTAATATTTAAAACCCATCTAAAAATACATGAAAGGAAGTGAAAGTGAAGGATCTTCTCCAATGAAAGGAAGACTAGAACCTAAGAGCTGGCCCTTGAAAACCTGTCTCTATAACACACTACTCTTTTTCCCCTTATTGTTCCTCTTTCCTGTTCTTACATAAAAACCATGGCTATCCCGTGTCCTCTAAAGACTGAAATTAGATTGGACAGAGAGGGTGACTGTTGTTGCTGATAGCAGAATTTTTAGGTAGTACAATGAGGAAACTCTAAAAACACCGGCTTTATTTCTGTCCTCACTTCAAAGCTGGTAGTACCTTTAAAATAATACTGTAAGGCATGTTACTAAAGCTGTGTCGTGGTTTAAGCCCAGCCGGTAACTCAGAACCATGCAGCCGCTCGCTCACTCCCCGCCTTTTGACAGCTTGGGCCACTGACTACTGAATTTCCACCTTCCTCTCTATTAAAGATCATAATCAAGTCCTCTTAGGACTATAAGGAGCAACACAGAACTGTAACGGTCTGAAAATAAGATGTTAATCATTGAAGACACCCTGAGCTCAGGGAATTGCAGACTGATGGAAATGTAGGAACATTTTAAAGGGGAAAGAAGCAAGTTTCTCATGCTTTGCACCCAAATTTGTCACAAATGTCTTGTGCTTTTCTGCTTTGAAAATCAAATATTTAGCAAGACTAACAAGGGTAAGATGGATTATCTTGTTTTTTTGGGGAGTGAGAAGAAGAAAGGAAGCGAGTGATGGTTGCAAAATTTCCCTAGTTGAACTACCTAACCTATTTGAGAAGAAGCAAAGAACACATTCAGCATCTACCTTTCTGATTTCATAAGCCCAGTTGTCTTATGTTGAGCAACTTGAAATTAAACTTCTGTTTTGCCCAGCAAAAGTACAGTGGTTCTGCAGTCAGCTGTGCTTGCTCCTGGAAAAAGTTTCTATTCTTTGGTTATCCTTCCATGAAATCCAGCACTAAAAAATAGCCCTCCTTTTATTTTAAAAATTATTCTTTTCTTTAAGGTGAACACTCTTTATCTTCTATCCCACAGAAATCCAGTACTGGCATACTAGCAGAATAGAACATTACTTTGTAGATATCAGACTAAGGGGGACTAAATAAAGAGTATTTTTAGCAATTTGAAAACTGCTTGAAACAAGCAGGGAAAAGCAATGCAATTGCGACTAAAGCTTAAATTTTTGTTCTTTTCCTGGTGTCACTATCAAACTGTTGCCTCTTAACAAAGGACAGATGGGTTTACTAAGGATCTTAGTAAACAAACCTCCCTTTTCCATCCATGCCCTCTAGTACTCATTCCAAATTTCTTATTTCTTCATTCATCAAATTCTTAACAGTAAAAAAATGGGAAACTTGGAGCATACTTTGAAGTTGAAATCCTAAATAATTAGTTGCTATTACTATCTTTTTGAAAACTCCGGAGACAAGCTACTTCTGTAGCATGATTACAATAATCAGAGAGTACAGAGCATATCATGTAACATTTTGAATAATGTGGAGATTTCAAGACTCAGTTCCAATCAAAAAAACTTTTGGATAACGGAGGAAATATGGGGTCGGGTCAGGTCAGTACCAGATGCCACTCATTTTTAGAGCTAGAAGCTATATGAGGTTTGGACTCACACTGACTTCAACTGAAACAGAATAAGAGACTTAGATAAAAGTAAGTGGTAACCATTTTGTCACCTTCCCTACACAAGGAAGGTTTCTTAATCCTTTTTGGTCTTTTTATTTCATTAATCTGGTAAAAATGGAAAGAACTTTCCATCATACAGCTGCATTTAGATCTGAGATAGATCGTATCTGAAGCAAAACATAATAGAAGTACTACCTGAATTCTGTTGTTACTGTTAAAAAAGGGTGTGAAAGGCTGCATAGTCTTATTAAGCAAATTGCCTCACTGGACAAAGCACTTTTTAAAATAATTTACTCCTGACTTGGCTCAGCAAATGTCTAAGTCTGAAACAGATATGGGTTAATTAAACATTTCTGTATTTTTTTCTAGATTAGCTTTTTATCTTGTTTTGCACTCTCATGCGGTGTCTGTTTATTCTCTCAGTGAGACTAGTGCTTCACTAAGGATCTTAGTAAACAAACCTCCCTTTTCCATCCATGCCCTCTAGTACTCAGTCCAAATGCAGATCGTGTCTAGAACTAACTGTCGTAGTCACTGGATGTCACTCTTGCAGCACTAAGAACTTAGATATTTTAGCTGGAAAGAGAAGGCAAGTATACTTGTATGTATTTTATACATTCATTACTACTAAAGGGTTACATTCCTGCTCAAGTTGAAGTCAACGTGAATTTTATTGTAGGTTGAATATTTAGAAGTGTTCAGGCCTGAAGGTAACTTATGCTTTCAGGGGAGACTATTCTACCCACGGCTTTTCATCTAAGTTTTAAAAATGTGTTTCTATTTTGATTAAAAATGTGTCCTTTCTTAGTTTTTTGTTTCTGCTGCTCTAATAACAGTTTAATTTCTGAACACATTTTCATATATACACAGTGTACATACATACACATATATATACACACCAGTACCAGAATTACCGTATTTATGTATATGTATGCACACACAACATCAACATAAAATTTCTAAAAACTTTACAAAATAATTTGCTTGGTAGGTTCATATAAGCAATACATTTAAATAATTAATTATTGCGAAAATAAAACACCTACTCTTTGCCTTAACAAGCCTGAGGGAAAGCTAAACATCAAGAGAAACCAATCTACATAAGCATAGTCTTCAAAATTTAATAACTTAAGCATGCGCATAAGTAGCTTACAAAGTTAGAGTCAGACTTCTTAGAGGGGTTTTCCAAAACTCCTTGAAATGTATTAAATCAGCACCAAAGTTATCAACTAGAAATACACTATCACAGTATGATTTAACAGTTTCCAATTCTCATTTAAATGAAACAAAATGAAACTAAATGGAACCTGGTTTTAAATAGACAACCACCAAACAAGCAGAATTTCCTATTAATTGGACTTTCTACTGATTTCTCAGAAAGCTGTGAGCATGCCTGTACTTCCTTTGTCTTGACAAATGATGAATAGAAATGAAAGCTATTTTCTCTGTGGTGAATTTGGCTGGGAGACACTAGTTACAGATATTTCTATGAACAGAACCGAGGTCACGGATGCCATTTTGGTTTTTGATATGTCAGCTTCACACAGGTTGAATCCTCCTCTATGTTATGGCTGGGGAATAAATGAAGAAAGTAGAGGAGATGCTCAAACCATGACATAAGGAACAACAATAGGAGTTTCACAGTATGCTTTGGGAAAAGTATTTTGAGGATATGAGTAAGTGGAGATGGCAACTGAGGACACTACCATCCACTGCCAGTTCGAGGAAGTCTAAGCTAGTAATGAAGCATTTACCAGCAGACATGCCAAACCTGTATCCACCCCTCAGCCCTCGCTGCTGCAGTGTGAGACCTGCTTCCTTCTGTTCACCCTACCTCAACACTGTGCTGTACCCTTTTGCCAAGAGTGCATTTCGGCATCCTTGCTCCTGTTGTCATTTCTGATCTATCACCTGCTGACTCCTAATGCCTAAACCAGACATAGGAAGGCAATCCAAGCACGTAAACAGGAAACTTGTTTCCCAGCCCTACTGGGCTGCTAAAAAAAAAAGAAAAAAAGCAAGCATTACCAACTACTGCGATAAAGACCTGCACTCCCTGAGGCTGGTTGCTTCCTCACCAACTTGCTGGCTTACAGCCTGCCAAGTGTTTATTTGGGGAAGAAGAGACTTCTCTAGGAGATATAGAGAGGGAAAAATTTTGGGAAGTGCTGAATAAAATTTGGCTGTCTTTGACTGCTGTCCAGTATCTAAGAAATCTCTAAAGTCAACAAGCTCTTAAAGTGTTCTCAAAAGAAGTCATTAGGCAACTAAAACCAGCCAGTTGTTCCCGTGTGACAGTTATTGCCGTGCACATGCTTATGAGAAAATGAAGGACAATCATTTACAATGTTCACAACTCCTAGAAGGTACAGAACAATTGTCTGCCTTTTGCCATGTTCCTGCTCTCCAAGAAGCTGGGAACAAACGTGTTTCTTTCCCAGAGGACAGAATGTTAATCTATCTTCATATGTTGCCTATTAGTAAGAAAAAAATCTTATTCTTCCAGTATTTTTGCTATTTTTTCCAGTAATAGAGAATAAGAAATAATAAGCAGGTTAGACAAAGGTAGAAAGTCTAAATATCAGTCTATATTTCAAGAAAGGGGGAAGTACTAGATTCAAACTTGAAAAAAACAAAGCATGTTCAAAGTCCAGTATCATACAGTTTCAAAGCTAATCAGATAAAAGATTTTGTACACTGAAATACTGAAGCTTATGATGCAATACCTACAAGTTGCATGTCACAGGTCTAGTGAGACTGCTCTAGGTAGGGGAGACCCCTTCCAAACTCATTAGGTAAGACCTACCTTAGATGACATCAAATTATTCACTGGTAATGTTATCTGCTCCTTTCTTTAGTAGCGAAATGACTTCAACTGATATGCTGGATTCAAAACATCCCTTATGTGCAACAGTTTCATGATGCACACACAAAGCAACAAAACCCCAAAACAAATCCTTTGCAAGATTGTCTGTCTCAAGAGATAGGAAATGGAACATAATGCCTTTCACAAGAGTTTTCCGTTTGGGCTTGATTGTTTCAAAATGAAGAGCAAACATCTGGGATGCTGACTAGCCAAAATCACTTAAGTGTGTGCCTAATTCTAAACATGTGAGAAATAACACTGGAATAAGGAAGTGTTTTTAAAAACAGAAAAACACATAACAGGTTGCTACACAAAACTGTTCTTACTGCTGCATTCTTCTCATTTAGCAAGTTCAGACAAGTTGCTCTGGTCAGTAAGTGGATGAAGGAATCAACTGAAACTGAATCCATGATAGTTTTTAATAGAATTCAGGACAGTTCATGTGAAAGATCTACTAATAGTACTACCAGAGGACAAGTCAGGTGGGAAACTGAGAGTGTAGTCTAAGGAAGACTGACAACAATGTAATAAACCTGTATCACTCATTAGAAAAAACCAGTATTTATAGGTGCTTCATGGGGACTAAGTACATCCTAAGTACAGTGTAGTTCAACAGAGTTCTTCAGAATACTCACAAAAGTTGTATTTACAATGCATAGAAATCTGCGTGGCTTCTATGGAAAAATCAAAATTTAATTTCCATAGAATCCTAGTTTGCTGAGTGCCAAATTTTTAAATGGCAAGAATCTCCCTTTGCAATATTGTGATCACCTTCCGTGAATTAGCCCATTTTAATAAGAAAACACGTGGAGAAGGAGGATTTTTTATAAAGCTCGTGTGCTCTTGGTAAAAGAAGATTAATAATTACTCTATATTTAATTTGATCCTCTGCAATCTCTTTCCAGCACCATACAAATCTCCTCTAGATTCTGGCAGAAGCCTGACAGCTTATTTAATTTCTTTACAGCATGAGGGATCGTAGGGGTGATATTTTTGCTTCCTTACACTACAGCATAACAAAACCTGCCCTCAGCCAAGACACCGTAATACATATACTCTGCTCTAATACATTAGGTAACTATTCTAATACAAGCATATAAATTTCTTTCACAGAATAATCCTCATACAAACAAGTTGCAATTGCTTACATCTGTGTTTCAAGGATGCTCTTAATACAAACTGCTAGCAGTAATTCAAACACTGAAACGTTTTCCTCTCAATAACGAAATGTAAATTGAACTGTCTTTTACAGTCATCAGAGTGCTCTGCTGGACCATATTGAATTAAAGATATTTAAATATTTCCCCCAAAAGACTTTTTTCTGCCAATGCTCTTTTAATTTTGTGGCTTTTAATTTTGTTGGAGAAATAGCTGATATATACAAGACACTTGTCTATGGTGGCTTTTCATCTATCTAGAAATTCATACAAAATTCGACCAAGTTAATTTTTCCTTCAACTACTTTGTAATCATATAAAATTAAAAACCAAAACCATTTATACAAAAATACTACAATTATTGAAACAGAATAATCAGCTTACTTGGAAGCAATGTGCAAAAGAAAGTATGCTACTATTAGGTTGACTGAAAATTTCCAATTTCAGATCTTTTTGATGGAAAATTAGCTTTTTATTATACACTTCTTTCCTCCTGCCCTGGAGTACACTGACATGAATAGATTTCAGCCAGGAATGAAAATTAAGAGAAAATCTATGTATTCAAGAGAGACAGATTCTGAATACTAACTTCCTTTAAAAAGGCTCTGTTCATTCTGGTTTTTCTTCCAGTTTCGTTTTACAAAAACTAGAAAAGATCTTGTCCATTGTGCAGATGGATCAGAATCTAAACCGGGCCGGTAAAATAACCAGTCAGTATATGTGATCTTTAAACCAAAAGACCTCAAGTTAATCTTTCTTAGCCATCATTTGCACCACAATCAGATTCATGCTGGTAAAATTAAACTCAATAGGGCACACTGACTGACTGAGTTTGGAAGACTGACACTTGTCTCAGCAAGTCACTTTAGCAAAAGGAATGTCAACTGACAAAGCAAAATGAATAGTTGAGCGTGCCAACTGAGAAAAGCAACAACAAAATAAAATTGGAAGGTAACTGGCACCACTTTTTGCTGTAAAGGTTACCACCTCCAGCAATGAGAGGTTGGTTACATTCTAATACCTCTGACAATATGAACCGAGATGCAACCTCGATCCGCTGTGCAGAAATACAGCAGCTGACTAGTACATGTGTTTCATATCATGATTCATGTTTGCATATATGTGTGGTTGGATTAACATTCAAAGGACACATCAGACACAAAACGTGAATTCAAGTCTGAATAACTTCTGTTGACTCCCTTGTTAAATGCCCGCTTCTGTATGTGCAGTTCTATGCCTGTAGCTTCTTGCATAGACTAGAAGTGTAAGTACTGGTAATAGCATTGTTGCCAGACATTGAACATCATGAAGAATTCAACACACTCTCCTCTGGGACACTGTGGAGACTGCAGAATCATTCCGTACTTCAAATGGTGTCAACAGGTCTCTATCATATGAAGCAGCATAAGGATTGAGCTTAAGTAGTATGAAGTGGATTTCCTACTTGGTCAGGACAAAGTAACTGTAAGTTTTAAGAGTGAATCATTTTCAGAAGATGTTTAGGTTAATTTTGCAGACTAAATTGGCATCAATATCTCAATTATACTTTTAAGAAATAACTTCTCTCCTTTTATATCCTCCAGAAGGGAACTGGGTGGTCTCTATTTGCACATAAATACAGTAATCTTCGAACTGCTGTTCTCATTTCATGTACCAGCTCCACACAGTATGACTCTGATCATTTAATCGGAAGTGTGACAAATGACAAACAAAACATCTCTCTTATTTGTTTCCTTACTGCTGAACTGACAAAAATACTTAGAAGTGGGGATGCTTTGTAAATAAGAGAGACTAGAATAGGTTACAGACCCAGGATAGGGTTAGAGTTGTTCATACATTAAACCGTAAGAAGATTGGGGTTTTTTTCGGGACTTGCTCCAGAGATGTAAAATGATTTGTATAGAGGCAAAAGCATTGTTAAAATTCAAGATTTTTCTTCATTTCTGTTAGTGTCGTGCAGGGAATGGAGGACGATGTCAAGTTTAACAAGAGAGCAAATCTCAGTCTTCCTCAGAATAATCAGTAGTTCATGAGAAGTCTCTATACGATTTTCTTCCTAACCACAAGGACCATTAGTTCAATCAGTGCTATTGCTCAGGATGTGATTTTCTTCTTTGTTTTTACAGGTTATGTCAAAATTTTAGACATAATGAAGAACATGGACATTATTTTGACTGTTTTGTTCCATTTAAAGCAAAGATCTCACTGGTTTTTTGAACCGTGCTTTTTGGAAACAAACTGTAAGCAGGTGGACAAACCAGATGGAAAGCAGAAGCAAAAAAAAACAACCCACAAAGAAGTTACAATTGCTCAAACTAAGAGACGCATTTATTTGAAGATGAATCCCTAGGGAGGTTTTGTAAGTATTTTTAGGAATAAAAATATTCATACTAAATTAGGTCGTCCCCCGTCCCCGCCCCCCCTCCCCCCCCCAGTAAACAGCATTTTTTTCCTGAAACTAAATTGCTTTTTGCTAAACATAGCTGATTCACATCATCAAAAGGAGGTCCTTCGATTTTTACAGAGAATATTCACTCTTCTTATCAGAACCTCATTCTCAACTTTCAATCCTTTGCTCACAATAAACAGCAGAGAAAATATTTAATGGAACATCTGTGTGAATAATGGGCTAGCAGTTCTTTCTGCTATGGAATTAAGTGGGCACTGAATAATCAATGAAGCGATCTATTGAGTAAATACATTGCCTGGGCATAAGGCATATCAAGGGGCATGTGCTTAAAACGCTAAACATTAAAACAGTTTCTTGGTGATGTATTACTGCTCTTTGGTAAAAAGAACAGAACCTCACAATATTTAAATTTGATTACTTGCTAATGATTTTGCAGAATCATTTTTAACTTTAGGAGCTTTTATTACCATTAAAATGGGAAAATGGTATTTCTTCCTCCATTGTTGTATACCAGTCTAGTCTTTGTGCCTCTGAAATCAAAGAGAGTAACTGCAGCTCTGTAACAATGGCTGTACAGAGTGCAGTGAGCCTGGAGTTTTCCTCCTAGCTTGCAAATGGACCTGTATGCTAATGCCCGCCAAGTGTCTACAAACAACCATTTTACCTTTTATTTAAAAATGGAATTGAAAGTGTACAATCTGCTCAGTGTAGCTTTATTATTAGGTAAAAGAATCTGCTCTACTAGAATACACACATCTCAGGTTAAACAGTGGAGTAAGTTACTGGATGAAAATAGGACTTGTGATTTGTTTACTGTCTCATATATGAAAAAGAACCACACTAGTACTCTGGTATTACAGTGGCTACTTGTGAGAAAAATCCCTCTTCATCCAAAATAAGCCAAGTTTAAATAAAGTGGAGCACTGAATATTTACCACCTCACAGGCATGGAGATACTCCAGCATCCCCTGGCAAACCTCTGCAGTTTTTTGGCTCTGGCAGATTTTCACATCTACTGCTCAGAAAAGCAGCTCAGCCCCTGGAGGGTGGGAAGGTGTCTCCAGGGCTCCGCTGTGCCAGTGCATGGTCGGTATTGCATGCAGATTATTAACATCACAGTTTTGTAGCATTTGCTCGATACTTCAAATTTTTTCATCTGCATATCCTATGCCTTCTTGGAATTAAACATATCGATCCAATTACAGAGGCATTTCAGTAAACTGGATCATATAGAAACCTGTGAGGTACAGCTTCTCTGTACATATGGAGGCTCATCTTAATCCTCAAGTCTGGAGTATGCAGAATCTCAAGCCAATATTTACACCACAATAATTTTTTCTGGAATGATATAACCCGATAGGGAACTACATTTTAATTACTGCCATGGGTATAAGCCTTAAGGCTTTGAAAACATAATCAAAACAAAACTAAAATCAAAACCTCATGACTTGGTATCTCAGCAGACCTCAGTAGTAAATAGCTCACAGATTTGCTCTACACTCATAGAATGCTCTACTTAGAACTCTGGAGCACTCGGAAACATATTGATTGCTTTAAAAAGCTCTCTCAAGGAACTTCTGTATCTCTAATAATAGAGCAGTTACTCATTAGGTCACTATCACCAGAAAATTATATAAAATTCATCCTCCTTACTCCTAGATTTGTCTCTACATTTTTACTAAAGTCTTTGCAACACAGTTAATGCTCTCTACACAGAGCAGTCTCCCATCTTAACAAATGCTTCCAATTATATATACTTAATCTTTGGAATCTACCACAGGAAACATGCAAGATATCATGACTGACTACAAAACTAGCCCAAATTACAATTCACAGGTCTTAAAAGCACAAACAAAAGTGTCAGATACAGAACATTCACCAGTTCTTCTGACGACTTCAATTATCTAATCTGCTCCATCACTTAAATTACTTCAAAGAGGAAACAGTCATTTATAAAACAGTAGTGAATCCTACTGTACAGAATAAAAGGTTTTGTGTGCTGTATATGCTTAGGGAAATTCCTCTTGTAAGAGAAGCCCATTCAAATCTAAGACAACAGAAAGAAAATTCCAAATTAACACTGCAGCTAATGGGGATATAATGCATTTGTGTTTTGCGGGATCAATCCACAGATCACTATTTGTCTGCATATTCTGTGGCTGACAAAGAGGATTTATTGTTCTGATTAAAAAGACAAACATCTTCCTTCTTAACAGATTGACTTTTGCTAACTGTTCCTGCCCACAGTTTTAGACATGAAGGAGAAGAGGAAATAAATACCCAAGAGGAGGGATACTTTTTGTTTTATATGAGGTGCCCTGTTTCTCCACGTCTGCTGCCGCATTAAAAGCAAAAATACCAAAAAACTTTGTTTGACATAACCTGTTTTCTTAGCATAAGCAACAGATAAAAGAGTTCACTCTATTTTCTACAACAACAAGGTCAATGGATGCTTATATTCACAATACTATCAACTTACTTTTGAAAAGTAAAAAGAGGTGATCAAGGAAGAAGTTTCTCTGATTGCTAAGTCCTCCCCCTCTCCCTGCTCAATCACTGTAATTTTTGACTGTTTTTTCTTTTCTTCGTTTATTTGTTCAGGTTTTTTAAAGTGACTTATAGTCATACAAATTCCCTGGCTGGGAGTAAGTCAGGTCTTAATTAGTTACACTGAGTAAAACTCCAGAAAAGACAGGCTTTTCCAGATAATTATAGAAAGAAAAGTAATTTAATTGAAAAAGAGAAAAGGTTATGCAGAAGCATATCTTAAGAAGCACCAGATTAACTGTATCATTAAATTAGAATCAGTTTTGATTTATTCATATTGCTTTTTCAAAATGTACTCTAACTGTTCAGTGCTTCCAGGGATAATCCAAAGGTTTTTAGAAATTATGTATCAGTTCAGGACTTTTGAATACTCAGACCTAATTGCTCTATTTTTACATTGACATAATTGCTCTTTTTATAAGAGCAAGTGGTGATACAAGGAGGAATGACTTTAAACCTAGACAGGGTAGATTTATATTAGATATTAGGAAGAAGTTCTTTACTGTGAGGGTGGTGAGGCCCTGGCACAGGGTGCCCAGAGAAGCTGTGGCTGCCCCATCCCTGGCAGTGTTCCAGGCCATGCTGGACAGGGCTTGGAGCAACCTGCTCTAGTGGAAGGTGTCCCTGCCTGTGGCAGGGGGTTGGAACTGGATGAGCTTTAAGGTCTCTTCCAACCCAGACCATCCTATGATTAACTTCAGCAAGATACAGGTACTTAACAAGGTATAGAACAAGCTACACTAGCTGGTAAAAGAATATGAAGTTTTATAAAACAAAATAAATTAGAGAAAAATTGGAAAAGAAAATAACCATTGACATCAGGATAAGTATAAAAGTATAACCACTAAGGAATTAAGAAGTTAACCTTTTAACATTATCTGATGCTGTGAAAATACAGAATAGGCCTGCTTTGCATGAACGAAATTTGAAAGTAATAATTGTACCACAGGCTTTCAATCAGCATGAAATACGCAAATTGAAGTCATTAATAAACAATTTTATACATAGACAAGATGTGATGTAAATGGAGCTAGTCTTAAGCAAAGCAAGTCATCTCTGTCACTGTGCATAGGGTAAGCCCATGCACTGCTTTCTGCATGCTTAATGAGAAAGACCAATTTGATGGCCAAGGAATTAAGTAACTTCTGTGCCTCACAGCTCTCAAGCTAAGAAAAAAGGAGGCTCATAATAAGGACAGTCCTGGACACCTGCAGCAGAGCTTTAGAAATTTTTCTGTTTCATTGTTGTTTCATATGCTGTTCATTTCCACAAACTCCACAAGGCTATATGAATACACACTCTATTTTAGCAATGCAGAGCAGAGAACTAGGTCCTAACTGGTTATTTTTACAAAGGATGTTTTGAACAGTGCCCTCACATTGCCGGCTGTTTATGAAGAGCCACATTCTTTACACACAATTAAGCTAAAAGGTAATTTTCTTTAATTTAAATACAGGATTTAAATAGAGGATACTGTGAATGTCAATAAACATCACATTTATGAAGCAAAGAATCACTGGTTCTTGCTTGTCACCATTAATAATAGCAAATTCCTTGAATCAGTGTGGTAGCAGGTTTGTTGGCTGAGAACCAACTTAGACACTTTTATGATCAGAAAGAAGTATGTTTTAATTGCTAGGCTTTTAATTATTGATAATGAATCCCAGTGACAATCAAACAATAAAGAAACACCACTGCTTGCCTAAGAAAAGGGAAGATACTGACAAATTCTGCTAACATAGAGTGTTCAAGCTTATGGATAGAGTGTGTGCTATCTTAAATATTTCTAGGACTCCTAGAAGGCCAAAAGCCATGATGAGTTCTACAACACAACTACTATTTTTCAAGCCTCATTAATGCTGAAACATCAAACCAGGAGCAAAACAGACTATTTCCTGGCCAAAGCTCTAACATTCTTTTTGCCCTGTCTTGGACTACAGTACAAAGTTTATAGCATAGGTTTAATCCTGCACAGGCTCCCCATTGGGACTTATCCCACTGCACCTAAAGCAACATCTGTTCTTAATTAGGCATCAGAAAGTTTGAGGAAAAGGAGTACTTCTGGGTTCAGTTAAAAAGCGGACATAGATTCTTCCTGGTGAATAACCTTATCCTTTTTATTCTTGGTGCTGGAAGGATCATTTAACTCCCCATTGCCACTGTGTCCTCAGTGGCAGCAGTCAGACATTTGTATTCATCTATTAAAAAAAAAATAAAAGCCACAAGAAGCAAGGGCTGCTAATTCTTTTTAGTTTCTAATGGCATAACGTGACAGCTTACATATTTTTGTTCCCTCTTTTCTCCACTGTGTCTTCAATACCTTTCCAAACCTGTAATTTTCTAGCAGAGATCAAATAGTGACATTCACAGCAGAAGCTTCTGTCCAAAGAAAATATAAAGCCCAATATAATAACACTAAAATAGAAAATATATGTAAAAACAAATTATCTCTCTGATACACAATGCTGCAGGAACAGCCATTATACCTAAATATCACCTATTACAAAACATGAAGTTCTGCAGTGATGTTTCCTTGTACCATCTGGCATCGTCTTGTTTGTTATACTAAAGGGGACAATTCCTTCTGTAGCTATGACAATTCCTCTTACTACTGACTATAGCACTTGACTAGGAAGACCAAATCCTTTCTTCTTCTCTGTGCCCATTAGAGATGGAAAAAGACTATTACAGTCAGTTTATCCTTCCCACAATTTCTACTAAAACGTGTAATACACTTAAACACATCACATGCTTGAATTGGTGCCAGTGAAAATACAATCCCTGTAATAGAAGTAATTTCAGAATGGATAATTCAGTATGTTTCACTGGTTTAACTACAGCTCAACAGCAAGTAGCACCAACACTTCATAAGATGCAATGCAAATGTAGTAGCAACAGTCATTTAACTATAGTTTAAAAGTAAAATTTAAGCCAATGGGATAAGAAAATATTTGGGCAACAGCCATTGGACTCTCATTGATGCAAGTTTTAGGTTATTTTTTTGCATTTAACCATAATAATTCTAACTATTGAGTCAATTTTTCATTAAACTGCCAAGAAGTCACTGAAATTAACACTCACAGAAGTCTGAACAAATATGGAGTTTATAGGCCTTGCAGATAACAACAGACCTGTAATTAAACCTGGAATATTTGGAAGTGCAATAAAGGTAGTTCTTCAGGAAACACAAAGCATGTCAGAAAGAAATTTTCTTCTAGCTCACATCCATGGAACGAACTTTTTGGGTGGCTTGTCTTCTATCATTATAATTTTGAGATGTTCCAGCTTGCAGAGTTTTAACCTGAGTTTCAGTTTGTGTGCCTGGAATGCAATTTTCTTATTAAAATGCAACCCATGCTGCTAACTTCAGGGTTTACCTGCAGTGTCACTGGTCTTTGAAATTAGCTCCAGAACAAAATACAAAGCTTGAATTACTTATAAAGAACCTTGATACATGGAAAAGCAATAAACTATCAGCTAATTGGTGACAAATTTTTTTTTAAATGGTCTTTTTTGTTGTCCACAGATCATTGACCACTTCAAGTAATCTGTCAGCATTTGGTTTGCCTAAATTTCAACAGAAATTACATACTAATGCTAATTTCTAACAAAAAAATTACAAGGTCAAGAATGAAAGATGGAACATTAAAGCAAGATTCAACGTCTGGCCCCATACACTTCTATATTTCAGTATTTAAGTAGCCAGTGTATGTACTGAAGATAGTGTTGAAGTAAACTGAAAACCGATAATCAGTTACTTTAACTTCAGTCTCAGTCTTAAAGAACATCTCATTGTAGGGGGAAGTCCACCAATTCCAGAAAAACAGACAGTGACTAAAATGCAGATCAAATGTTGGAAGCCCACTTTGAGAAATGCACTTACACAAGCCTTCCACCTTCTAACATAGAAACACACAAGTAATTATTTGTATCATTTCCACGATGTGGATTTCCACATGATTCATAAATACAGCGCAGATAAAATGTTACACACTATGCCTTTGAGTTCTGAACATGTATTTGATTTCAATGCTAATGTAAGCTTTGACAAAAATATCATATGCCATCTAAATGATATGTAGTTTACTATATGTTGTTTCTATATTTACTATTTCTAAAGTTAAAAAAGAACAGAAAAACCTTTAGAAGTTATTTCTTTTAAAGTTATTTTGGAGTTATTTCTTTCAATTTTTTCTCAGACAAGTTAGAAGGAGGATTCTACTTTATTCAAATACATCTTGTAACTTGGCAATGATGCAAAGTGACAGAAATGTCAAAAGGCAGGCAAAAATTACTTAAGTTTTGACAATAAAACGCAAAATTTGAACCACTGAGACTAGTAGCTCCAGCTGAGATGCTCATTACCCAAAGAAAGTGTTTTGTTCTTCACTCACCACTGATGGCCCTAAGGAAAGGAAAGGCAGTCCTAATCACAGAAAGCTATCTGTAAACATGTCATACCAAGAGCTTGAAGGCTTGAAATTAAAGCAGGTTACCACATTTCTTTTATTAGAACCCTGCAGTATTGAGAAAAATCCACTAGCACAGACTGAAAGAATAAAACCAGAAAAACAGATTTCCAAGCTGAAAAAAGAAAGGAAAAAGTAACACAAACAGCAGCACCAGCTTTGCGCTGACTCTCTGTGTTTTCTTCTCTTGCATGGCACTTTGGCTTTTGCTTCAAATTATCCTTTTCCACATTAGTAATTCAACAGTATCAGCAGAGAAACTGAGAGACTCAGAACACCAAACACACCTGCCATTCAAATATTAAAAATGCTGAAGAAGGCCAGAAGTTATATAAAGCAAGTGAATGAGAGCAATATACAGAAAACATCAAAACCAACTGTTATCATTTAAAATTGAGGTATCAAGGGGAGGGGGGAAGGTATAAAGGCTTTTCCTCCCTGGTGTTTTATTCTTCCTATTTATGGATAATTTTTTTTTATTTTTTTATTTAATGTCACTACTTTCACTTAAACAATGCTGTCATTGATGAGGTCACTTAATGTTTTGCTGAAGGCAGATATGTATGTACCTTGGTGTGCAATACTACCATATTGTCTGTCTTCACTACCCTGGAATAAGAACATGACCAAAATATAGAGGAGAAAAAACATTACAGAAGCATGTGAATAATTTTTGCTGAAAGGCTAAGGCCCTGCAGTCACAAGCAGTTGGATCTGCCTTCAGCAACTCAGCTAGTTCTCAATGCCATCAGCTCCTGAGCAGCAGGACTGAAAACCTGGCTTTACACCATGAAAGCTAGTCAGATTTTACTCACCTACTAAAATGTAAGAAAGATTGAGCTCTAAACCCCCACTAAAGTACACCTTTCACATATTAAGCCCTGGTTTTGGGCTTTGAGCCAAGGAGTCTATATTAAATGGTTTAATGAATTCTCTTGTATACTCAAAACACCTGACATGCTTGAATTCTGAAGGGCATATTTCCCCTGCTTTGCAATTGAAACATGCGCTACAGCTTTTATTTCCTCTTATTTCTTTGCAGGGTTGCTATATCTAGTAATAGATTATAAAAACAGAAAGACAGACATTTTCACCATCTAATTTATCCTGTTATATAATCCTGACCACAGAATTTTGTTAATTCTTTTACTAAATTCAATTACTGGCTATATGATATTTTTGAAATAAATGTTTAATCTTGATTTGAACATTTATGATCATGAAAAGTGTCCAGTGTACTTTCACAAATACATATGGTGGCTGATTATCCTCACCACATGCATCTCTACTTCTAAACAGAATATACTAATCTTAATTCCTACAAAAGTAGCTGAGTTATGAAGTCAGCTATGAGAAATTTATTCCTAAATTATTATAGGTGGACAAAGACAACACGAATTTGATCGTTATTAGAATACAAGTTATTTAATTTCTCATCTTTACTTGCTCATTTTGTCCCCATCCAATACCAGCTAATAATTGAAGTTACCAGGAATATTGCGATTGGTGCTTCTGGTGCTATCTAAAGCCTAATCGATTTTCAAATCAGTTCACCAAAAATACAACAGAGCCAGACAAACATGCTAGCTACAAAATAATGTTGTAACTGGGTCATTTTTCTGCAGTTTCTATACACGTTAAAGCACAAATCCCTCAAAAGTCAACTGCTCAAATAGCAGTACAGCTTCAACTAGGGATTTTGGACCAATTCAATTCAGTCCCAAATAATGTCCACTGAATGGCTGCTCTGTGATAAGAGTGAATTTTCCCCCACTAATAATTGGCAAGATGCAGCTGACATCCTACGCAATGAAACAGACTCACTAACTTCTTGACAGGCACTTTACCTGGATTGGAATATAACATTAAAGAGTTATTAAGCAATTGTGGAAAGGGAAGACATAAATACATTAATGCCTGCTGCAACTTTCACCTGGGTGCAGATTCCACAGAACTACAGAAAAGGGAAGCCATAATAATTAACGTTCCATAGTGATTATAGCTTTCCCAGTACAAATCTGAAGTTACAAGACTGCTATCGTATAAGATACTGATACTGTTTTGTAAATATTCTTTGATTTCAGCTATTGCAGTATGTCTTAACACAAATACAGTTAAAGGGCTTACTGCAAAAAGGAAATAAAGCCCTTAAAAGAACTCAGAAGAAATGTGAAAGAGAAACTTTCATGTTCTTTGTGCATCAAGATGAAAGGTTTGTACAGCTGCTCTGCACTGTAATCTTATTAATGTTGTTCTTTAAAAAAAAAAAAAAAAACTCTCTCTAACCTAAATTTCTCTCTCTGCAAGGCTATTAAATCATGCCTACATACAGATTAACAGCTACCTAAAATATCATAAACGCATTTGGGGAGGAAAGCATCCTTTAAATGTGGATATGCTGTACAAGTAGACACGATTTACCACAGAATAGCTTTCGATCAGAATATGGCAATCCATTAAAACTTAACCTTTTCCTAATAGAATGCTACAATCAAATCTATACAAAAGGCCAGAAACTGAAGACACATGCCAGAAGTGCCAATATCTCAGCAATTAGTGCCTTACTTGAAAGTGAAAATGGTCTCGGGCAAGTGTTCTACTTACCAGTCTGCTTTTTTGCCCTGCCACTTAGAAACGTAGGAGTAGCAGCAACATGAGACATCAGAGCTTTCACCTGCCAGAGCAGAGCAAAGTTCTGAAACTTAAAAAAAAAAAAAACAAAAAACCACAAACCAAAACCACAACACAGAAAGTTCTTTCCTTTTTTTTTTTTTCAAACCCTTTCAAAAGCTCTACTTAAGCTCCAGAAAATTATAATTTATCCAGTGCTAGAAAAGGAAGTGCGTTCCTTCCACCAGCTGGGTACATCATTATTTCAAAGGATCATTTCTCTACAGCAGCAAAAATTATTGCCTTCTGGTATATGTCATACTTGACGCCATAACACAAGAAAGAGTACTGAATACTTACAGCTTTATCTTTCTTTAGTGTTATGTGACAATAATACTAAAACTGCGTGAGACATCTTCGGGTTTTTATTTTTTTATATTTACATTTCTAGCATTAGGTGATGAATGGGTTCAGAAATCACTGGGAGTTGCAACAAAGCTAGTGAAAATCAGGTGGCCTTTTGCCTCCCTCTCTGCCTGAATTTACTGTTAGGACTGGAGAATGGAAATGTACAAATCCAGATATGATCGTAGAAGTGGCAAAAATGGAAACTAGCAAAGCAAATGAAGTTGGCAAGACCAATACCTCTTGAGCCATCTTTTGGTGAAAGACTGGCATGGTGTCCTGGTTTCAGATGGGATAATTTTCTTCTGTACCTTCCAGCTGGTACAGTGCTGTGTTTTGGCTTTAGAATGAGAATAATGTTGATAAACTAATGGTTTAGTTGTGGTTCAGTAGCATTATCCTGATCAAGGACTTTTCAGTCTCTCATGCTCTGCCAGTGAGGAGGAGCACAAGAAGCCAGGAGGGAGCAGAGACAGGACACCTGATCTGAACTGGCCAAAGGGGTATTCTGCTCTGTACAGAAACAGGGGGGAGTTAGCCAGGCACTGCTGATGGCTGCTTAGGGACAGGCTGGGTATTGGTCAGCAGGTGGCGAGCAATTGTACTGTGCATCACTGTTGTTGGGTTTGTGTGGGGGGTTTTTTGTGTTTTGTTTCAGTTTTATCTCTCTCTTTTTGTTAGCTCCCTTTTGATTATATTGTACTTTATTTTAATAATTAAACTGTTCTTATGTCAACCCACAGGTCTTACCTTTTTCTGATTCTCCTCCCCATCCCACCAGAGGCAGGGAGAGGGGGAGTGAGCAAGGGGCTGCGTGGTACTTAGTTGCTGGCTAGGATTAAACCATGACACATGGGTTACAAGCAACTGAATCACAGGGTACCATATACATGACAGAAAGATTAGGTGTATAAAGGTGAAAGAATTGATCAGTATTCTTAAGTGGACTGAAACAGAAGCTGAAGGCCAGTGCATGTCTCTGAAGAA
This sequence comes from Strigops habroptila, assembly GCF_004027225.2. Lineage (NCBI taxonomy): Eukaryota > Metazoa > Chordata > Aves > Psittaciformes > Psittacidae > Strigops > Strigops habroptila. Next base: position 7,420,398 of record NC_044281.2, read on the forward strand.
TTAATAATCGCTTTGCAACAAAGAGGTGTCCTTTTACATCGTGTCTGCCCTGGAATAAGGTTAGGATAAGAAAACAGAAAAACAAGAGACATTCTAAGAATAGGAAAGAGCAGGAGTTGCCATAGAAAATTCAGAACAGGAAAGCCCTGTCCCCTTTGGGCAAGTGTCTGAGATGGACAGCCAACAATTGGTATTAGGAATGAAGCTAAAGTAAACATGGAATGGGGATACAAAAAAAATGGGGCAGATAATGGCTGCCTTATGCAACCTGAGGGCTCACAGCATCAATTTCCCACACTTCAGTTCAAGCTGGTAGTTTCTGCCACCATATCCTACATTTCATAGAATCATGAAATGGTTTGAGTCGGAAGGGAACTTAAAGCTCATCCAGTTCCAACCCCCTGCCACAGGCAGGGACACCTTCCACTAGACCAGGTTGCTCCAAGCCTCATCCAACGTGGCCTTGAACACTGCCAGGGATGGGGCAGCCACAGCTACTCTGGGCACCCTGTGCCAGGGCCTCACCACCCTCACAGTAAAGAACTTCTTCCTAATGTCTAATATAAATCTACCCTGTCTAGGTTTAAAGCCATTCCTCCTTGTCATATCACTACTTGCTCTTATGAAAAGTCCCTCTCCAGCTTTCTTGGAGATTCCCCGAGTTTTTCCTGCCGAACAAGACAATGTTTGGAACATTTCTAAAGCTAATTCTGTTCAGTTTGTAGCCATCTGTGCTGCAGACCTCTGTTTTCCAATATACATGCAGGTCAAGATGACTGAACTTGCTGCCTTCTCACTAGTATCTCTGCCTGAAATGTGACAGCTGTATGTAATAGCTTCACCTGACAGAAAATGGATTGTGGTCAATATACTTCTCTGCCTCTTTGAGACAAAAAAAAAAAAACCCCAAACCACACACATCAAAAAAACAAAAAAACCAAAAAAATTGCTTTTAATAACCTTCATAACTTTTATAACCTTGTTTTTTCAAGTAAAATTTGTTTGCTGTTCTTTCATTTTTGAGGTTGTATTTACATCCTTCCCAACATGAAACAATAAATGAAAATCCTCTAGTGACCTTCTCTAAATCACGTTCATTCAATATGCTTTTGCTGTGCTCTTTGTTACTCCTATCTAAACTGAATGGACTTCTCTCTCTGATCTCTTCTTCTAGGGAAATCTTTCCTTGTTTAATCTTATTGATTGCCCTCTTGTGTCCTATCTGATTGACAGTAAGTGAACTGAACACTGTATGTAAGGCAAAGCATGCCTTTAATTTACATTGTTTGCATTGTATTTTCATTAATTTTACCCTATTCTTTCACCATTACAATCTAAAATAATTTTGAGCCTTTTCATCTTTTTTTCTTAATAACATCTTCTTAAAACAACTTGTCATCAGTGTTTTGCCTCAAGTCCTGTTTTCTGCTCCATTATCTGCACACAAATCCACGGCTTGAGAAAACAACCCTGAAGAATTACTGCTAATGGGATTGGCTGATCCTGTTTTAAACCTCAATCTAAACACAAATATGTTTATTACATGTTATTTCTTGGGCGTTTAAAGGAACACTTTAGACTGCTCAGCAAATTTGTTTTAGCAAAGCAACAACAAAACCAGAAAATTCAGGTTTTGGAACCTTGGTTACATACTAAGCATCTTTAAAGCACATAACACATGAAGAAAAAATAATTATAACACAACATTTCAATTCATAAATGAAGACGCAACCTATTGAAACTTAGCTGTTCTTGAGTGGAAGCAACAGACATTATGTGCTACAAAACCAGTAGCACTTGCAGTATTAGCAAAATACATGAAGATAACCTGTTGTTCCTTCAAAAACATTCATTAACTTGATTTTTGAAGGTAATTACAAGATAATCTTACCTTTCCCCTTCTCTCTAGTAATTGATGTGCCTGGGTTTTTTGCAACCTGTCTCATCTGACTGCCTCTCTCTGAAAACTCTGAGACCCATGAACTTCTGTGTAGAGGAGTGCAGCGGTCAGTCAGCACAGAGCTCACTGTGGTCAGAGCCTAAGGGCAGATTAGAATTGGGAATTTTACCGAAAACATAACATCAAAATTTTACCATGAAACTGGAACATGCTTGTTAATAATGCAAAAAAGCCTCTGAACAGTCAATTGACATAAAAACCTTGCACTACCAGCAGCTCTCTGCCAATTTACTCCTTAAGAGTTGTGCAATTTCATTTATTCATATCTTTTTCTTCTCTACTTGGTGCAGCTGGAGGAGGATTAAAACATTCAGACAGTAGAGAAAGGAAACCAACCAAGCACTTGCCTTATGGAGAGGAGACCTATCTTCACCTCTATCCCCTTGAAGAATGCTACTGAAAAATATCCTTTCTATTCTTTAATTCTCTTTGACACCTTCTCTCTTCCTCAAAAGTTCATTCTCACGGAAGGTAGGCACACTTCAGTTGCCCTCTTCACTCCAGCAAAGCTGCTTTCCTATGTAAAACTGGTAAACTTACAAAAGCAAGGATTCCCCATCACCCGTTAAACATTGAGACAAAGTGCCTGAATGTAGAAACATCTCCAGTATCTTGGGACTATATAGCACAGAAACAAACCACTGCAGTCTGGCATTGCTTTCTTTGTAGCACTCTGAAATATTTCACCTGATCATAAAAGAAATGCTACCATATAGCAGCTACCCAAAAGCCTCTTCTCATTTTGGAAGCTATTTTGTTTATGCTAAAACCTGCTTCACAGGAAAACAGATGATTTCAAAACAATTATTTGCCTGGCAAGAATAAAAATAGCAAGACAAACAGACTTTGTCAAATTTTGAGGTATTTATATCTGCTAATACAAAATGCAAATATGATCTCTTCACTTATTTTTTGGACTGATACATGTGCTTCAGGCTGCATGAAGAAAAAGACTATCAGGAAGGTTGATTTCTTTGAAGAGCTGAAGATGAAGACTGCTGCATCTATTTACCTGTATAACTTGGCTTATATTTGTAATAGTTGGCAATGACAAATAATAACCTGCAGAGCCTTTTCCATAAAGTTGTTTCCAACTTAAATAAAATGAAATTTTACCCTTCTACCAAAGACCAAACCCAAAATCTACTAGTGATCCAACAACTGCTTTTTTGTTTGTATGCTGAACAGCGTCCTTGACTGGAATGTCACAAAGGGAGAAAATGACCATCTTACAAAATGGCATATTGTGATCACGTAGAACAATGTTCATTCTTCCTTTAACCCCATCCGCCCTCATACAAAAACCTCTGCTTTTTCATGTGATAGTTTGACTGGATTCCTTTAGAAAATAAAGGGTATTTCACTTGAGTTACATCACTTACTACCTTGAGTCTCTGTTTAGCTGCCTTACTCATTTCAGTCACACAGCTTGTTACACTGCATTTTTCTGGGTGAAAAAGAGGAACACATTACTGGTGTCTGGAAGCCTCGTGACTTTTTCTGGGTAAAAAGCAATTCCTGTAAGGTGAATGCCATTTCACCTTAAATTTTTTTAGTAGCAATCTTGAAATCAGAAAAGGCTCAATTTCCTTTGATGGAGGTCATTGTTATATTCAGTTTAAAATTTGTATATTACCTTAAATAATATCTTTATATTTATAACACAATATAATCTTTAATAATAAGAGAAATTAATTTATATTTTCACTTTCTTGCTTGAGATGCACCATTCTTGATCAAAACTAGAATGATTTTAACAGACTACATAATAAAATCTTCTCAAGACAAATGTTAAACAGGCAAGGAATAACAGAATATGAGCAAAGATGACAAAAGATTAAACAAATAATTATTGCTTGAATCATGGTACCACAGCTATAATTTGCTATGTTACTGAAGGGAGGTAGTATAACATTTATTTTACTGTTCATATGGAAATTGGAGCAGGAACATGCTCATGGATCGTGGAAATAATATACCATGCTAGTAGGGAAAAAAATCTTTGGATAGGTAATGCATGGAACAGTACTGGGAAGTATGATGTGCAGTATGAACCAAAGTAAAACCAAATCTACCTAACTGTATTTTACAGAGACTCAGAGCAGTAAAGCCTCATCAGCTGCAGCTCACATCTTCTGTAAAGGTTATGACATGCTGCTTTTTCAACTCCTCCAATCCTAGACTGCAACAGCACCTGAAATTGCCAAGAGCACAGCCCTTGAAAAGCCAAAAGATGAGGTGCATCAATTTTCAGCAATCACTTCACAGTGATACAAGACTACGTTACAAAAGAATTAATACTTCCATTGTTTTCTTGTCCCGTCATCCAATCCCTGCTATGTTCTGCTTACAATGAAGTTTGTCCTCATTATGCAGAAGGTAGAATTATTAGAAAACAACTTTGCATCATATGTTGTCTAATGAGACTTAAATACAAATTACAGTGAAGTTCTTTGCTGAAATAGTTGAGATACAGATTCAGATAGAGCCACCCCTGCTGCACTTATTAATAAATCAGAATGCACAGGTCTCCACTTTATAAACTAAATTGCACATGGAACTGTTATTAGCCAGTTATATGATACAGAGAAATCGTACCACAAGAAGCTTCTGTTTTAGTAAAACAAGAAGATAAGAAAAATGACAGCCGACACAGTAAGTATTCTCTCTGCATAGGCAGAACTACTTGCCCTCCACTTATTATTTCCTTGCACTGTTGACAAAAAAAGCAAAAAAACCCCAACCCTCTTGGGCCTTATATCCACAAATCTATCACCAGTATCTTTCCAACATACCCTGTGTGGCACTACTTACTTTATGAAGAGAACACGGTAGACAAAGAACTATCTTAATTGGGCTGGAGTACATGTTTCCTGAATGATCTGCAGGAGGCATTAATACACTCTATGTCAAATAGAGCTCAGATCTCACATATTTAGGGTGAATGTGGACTGTGGTAGCACAGCAATAATCACTGGTTGAACATAAATCCATTAGTACCGCTAATAGCCTGGAAAACCTAGGCAGCCATAGAGAAGTCCCTAACAAATTCTCTTTCCTTCAAGTAAATTCAGTGCTAGGGTCAAGTTAGAGCAACAATGACTCTGAAGAGCCAACCTGTACAGCATATACTATGTCGCTAAATTTCTGTAGCAATATTTAAACTGCAGCATAGATTAGTTTCTAAAAAATTGACTTAAGAGCACAAAATGCTGTCCTTCCTGTCCTTCCTCCTCCCACACCCCTTCCCTCCATATTAGATATTCTCTATTCCAGGAATATATAACATATAATATAGTGGAATAGCTTTTACCTTAGACCTAGTAATGTATTTTAAGGCTTCAGATTTTGGTATACATTGTGTATGGTTTACCTGAGATCGTCTGACTTATGATTTAAGAAAAACAAACAGAAAAAAAAACCCAAACAATAAACCTTGTTTAAAGCTATATATAAATTCCAGATACTGCAATAAATATTAAAATGAAATTCTGTTGGCACTGGCATTGTACTACATTTTCTCTTCAAAGAACTCATGCATTCATTCAAGACACCCTCCCTGGGAGACCTAGGCAACCTGAGTTTTCATGTCTTGCTCACTTAAAAGCCAATAATCATACCACTCTTGCTCAATGCCAACATAGGAACCATTCCATATATAAGAGAGACTGGATCAAAATAGTACTAGGTGCTTAGAACTCTCAGCCACATTTGTGCAAGTTTAAGGGTGAACATTGACTCTGGGCGTTTAAACAGTAAAAGCATACTTCCTAAAGCACAGAATATCTATCTATGAATAAAGAGGAAATTTTACACTATAAGAAACCTCCTATTTGTCTCCCAGACATTTAGTTACACAAAAAAGAGCAAAGCCTTGCAAAACTTATACTTTTTCTGAGAAGTACACCACATTAAGGTTTTTGTCATGCTCTCTGATCACTCGGGTTCATATCAAATATCTCTTCAATAAAATAGAGCGTATTATAACAATTTTTTGACCCAAGATTGAAAATTCAAAGTATTTGCAGCAGCAGCTGTACAATTGTCACAAATTGTCTCATTTTCCACAAATATGGAATCCATTTGGTCACTGATCTAAATATGTTTCCTTTAAATACCTATAGGTGGTGCTGAAATACAATAGTTTCTTTTAAAAAAGTGATAATCACAAAGTAACTCTGTAGCAAAGCTATCTGTGAATATAAATAGCCCTCCTGGTTGTGCACATTTACTTCAGGGAAGTGTATCTGGATCAGAAATCATACTGAAGTGCATTATTTGTGTTTTCCTTGGGACCTTATTATAAGAGATTATCTCATAAGGCCATGTCTCATAGTCAAGATGGTTTCCAAGACTGAAGTTGATAAGCATAAGGGTATTTTTTTAATTGTTGGAAAGACCCAGTAACAACAACATAAGCTGTGAAAATGTAGCTGTCACGAATATGGCAGTACTACAAAGAAAAAAGAACAAACATGTTTCTTCAAGAATTTCCCTTTCAGGTTACACATTCCAACTTGATAATCATAAGTTTTGCCATTCGGTATAAATTATGACAATGTAGCTACTAATAATAGCTCTCTGGGCATCAGCCCAGTTTGCTGAAATGAAGCAGAACTAACTAGCTTCTCCACAAACATATAACGGAAAAAAACAAACTCTTTGGAGGCAAAATTAACATGTGGTAACATGATAATCAACACCAGATGAATCCATACTTCCTGGTTTCAAAAAATACATAATAATTCCACATTAGTGATTATTTATAGAAAAACTGAAGTGTTTGCAACTAGGAACATACTTCATGGTGAAAGTCATAGCTTGAGCCATTTCCTGTAATGCTAACACTTAACACCTTATTTCCAAGCTCTATTCAGCAGTCTAAAATTCTGAAACTTAAGAAAACAAGTTACAACAGAAAATAAGCAACTTTATCTTAAAAAAACCCACTAAACTATATTTAGTAAGGCATAGTATAAAATAAGGCACAGTACAAAAAATGTGTCAGAAAAAAAATGTATAAATTATCAAACGTTTATAATGTTTGTGAACAAAGTTTTATGCATATCATGTAAAATGACTGAACAACATAAGCATGCAGAGGAAGAGACCCCTTAGTCTAGGAATCCAGCTCCATTCCTTTCAAAAGTAGTTACAGAACAAAAGACAAAGCATGCGGAACATCAAAATGCCCCCCCTCCTCTTGCAACATAAACTACAATTCACAGATGCGCTTCACCCTCAGCACATCATAAAACCTAAGGAACAAAACACAGAAAGCTACATTCACCCCTCAATTAACAAGAAAAGAGAGAAAGAAAAAAGTATATATGACTGATAGGTTACGTTCCTAAAAGAACAGGAACTCTGTTTGCTAAACATAGTATGGAAACTGACTTCTGTTTGTTCTAGCTTGCCTTTAATTGCAAAGTTAAGCTACTTTGAGGAGAAAGTAGGTTACATGGGAAGTAGAATTCACACAAAAAGGAAGGCTCTGTACACTGGAGTTCTTCACAAAGATGTACGCCACCCTTTCACTCAGCATATTCTTTTGATTAAGATGCAATCCATGGTTTCTTCCCAGCACTCACCTTGCAGACATGAACCTCTTCCCTACAGCTAATTTGGAAGTTTAGATACAGTGTAACACAATTAAGATGCAGTAAGGCAGCATACACAGACAGGCTTAAAATGGAATACAAACTCCATAGAGACTAGGTCACTGCTCCAAAAGTAACGCAGGCTCTTGCTCTTAACACGCAAGGACATTATCTTCAAGCCTAGTTTCCAAATGAAAATATAAACAAATACTAAATTTGCTAAGGACATCAACCTGCAAAATAGTTTAAAGCCTGCACAGCATGAACAACTCAGTCCTTTGGCAAACCTTCAGCTATATTTGCCCACCTCTCCTCAGAGACCTTTCTGGATTAGAGAGCACCTTTAGTATCTACTTTGACTTCTTAATGTCTTCCTGAACCTGGTGGTGCATATTTTAGTAGCACAAAGAGGATTACAAACTGGCATTAGTACAGAAAACTAACTTTCAAGAAAAACAAGAGAAGGGTAAAGTCCACTAAGTACTTTCTAATCTTTGAAAAACTTCCATAAACTTAGAGACAAGCTTAAAACTGATCTAGGTTGCCTAAGAAAGCTGCAAAAAAGTGGGCTTTCTTGGAATAAAAACAGTTCTAAGTGTATTACTCTCCCGGCAAAAGATAGAGGGCACAAATCAGACACATTGCGGTTAATGTATACAATTATACTTAATTATGCTTGTATTAGGAAATTTCATTTCACAGGGAGTGTTTAAGGTAGTATGAATGAGTCATTAGATTAGAGGAGCATTACTTGGCAACATTTACATTAATTGAAGTTGTTAGGAAAGAACTTCAAAACTTAGGTTGTACAGGTATAGTGTTAGTGAATGCTGTGGCATGGATCAGTCATTCCATAAGCAGACAGCAACATATCAAAATGCAGACGTTTGTAATGATCTATATGTATTGTATTAATAGCATCAAAATTTTACTCAAATCAGAAAACAAAGCTGAAAACAAAACAGTTCTAAACCAGCAAATTTCAAGCCCTACTGACTCAAAGCGATACAGCTGAACTTGGCAGTTTCATTTTACATCATAGAATGGTTTGGGCTGGAAGGGACCTTAAAGATCATGGTCAGGGACACTTTCTACTAGATCAGGTTGCCCCAAGCTCCATCCAACCTGGCCTTGAACACTGCCAGAGATGGGGCAGCCACAGCTTTTCCAGGCAGCCTCCTACCTTCCATCCTCCTTTTGTTTCTAGCCCCTTTCATACAGATCTATGATCAGCAGTAAAGACAGTAAGTCATACTTCTCTCATCAATCCTCCTGCTACCCTACCTACACATGCTATATATAAACATCAGCTGCTCAATCAAGAAATCTGTCCCAGCAATGGCAAACAGCTCTCAAAACATGACAGAACCACTGTGTATTTATTAACAAAGCATATGAAATAAGAGATATAAACGATGTGCCATTTTTGTCAAACTTCAGATTGGGTCATGAAGTTACTCATAGCATATATAAAGGGGCATATGTAAAACCCAGATATTTTGGAGCTGAAAGCTCATTGCTTAGGTAGAACACCAGAGTGACTATAAGAAAAACAGACCACATTTCCAAAATAGACTACTTGAAAATTAATCCTCTGCAAAGTTTAAGCATTCTACTAACTAATTACAGAACCAAAATGGTATTGTTCAATGCAGAATTATTTTGCCAAATGTCAAAATTGAATTTATTCACTCACATACCACATGGGAGGATTTTACTTCTATCTAATGGCTAACCTTAGACTGAAGTTTTACTGATCATAATCGTATCTGTTAATGGCAAAGCAGTACAGTACAGAAGTAAAAGAGAAGCTAAAATTGAAATTATAGTCTTAATTATTATGGCAGTATCTTAAAGTACATGTAAAATTATGCTCTCCAACTGTAACATCACTTTCTCTTGAATAAAGTTACTGCCAATATTGTTGGTGAATAAGTAGTATTTTCCACTGCTCACGAAGCCTTTCTCTGAAAAGCCTTGAAAAGGTTACTGATACAAAAAGAAAGCTAAATCTGAGCAAAAGAAAAACAGCACCTGGTAACAGCTGTTGAAAATCATGCTTTTTTTTTTTTTCTTTCTACTCTACAAACACCACGTTTTGCTCAGTCTGGCCATGCCCAACACTTTTGAGGAAACAAGCCATGATACCTAAATCTGTAAAGCTTTAGAGTCACAGCTGAATAAGATTCCACAAAGGGAGAGCGAAAGAATGGGTCAGTCCATATACTCAGAGTTGGTCAGAAGCAATGAAATCCATGTTTATCAAAATGTACGTATTTTTACAGTGGGAGAAGAGGTACATACTGCTTATGTAGCCTATTCTATTCCCAGAGAAACAGGGAAAGACAAGAGCACAACTACTTTGTGACTTACCCTTTAACAGATCTGTCAATCAGAATCTATCAGATATCTGGTGTCATTATCTAATCCCATCATATCATTTGGAGGAAGCTCCTAGGGTGCCTCCATCAGTCTGTCATTTGATCATCAGTAACCACAAAGTACAAGAGAAAGTTTAGAAAAGCTGCCTTTCAGCTGCCTTTCAGAGGCTAGCCTGGAGGGAAAGGAACTTTCACAGATTGCCTTGGGGCCTAATAGTGCCACAGGAAAGGAATTCCTGAGCTTTGAATACACTGCCTGGTCAATATTCTATAAACAGTTTTACTACCAGTCTTGGAAATTCACAAATCCTGTTCCACTTCAATGATTAACCACATCCAACGCACAGTTCTGTTAAATGCACTTACCATTCACATCTAGTCTTCTAGAACTGGGTAGGGAATAAAACTGCCTCTTATGCTGCATCTAATGGTATAACTGAAATTTTCATTCATTCTATCATGCCCATTAACCCAGACTGAGGTCAGACTGTTGTAGCATTGTGTTTATGGACACAGAAGTTAGCTTATATACTAGAAGTTCTCCCAACAGTGTATTTAAAACTCTTCAAATGTGGATTGTTTCCTTTTTTTTTTTTTTTAAATTTGTTTTTAAATTTATGATATCAACACTTAGACAAAAAGGTGTTTTCATACTTGGAGCAGACCCAGCAGAAGCAGACACTTTTTTTTCCCCTTATCTTCAAGGAGTTTATTTAGAAGTTTACATATATGGCAAACAGATGCTACTACTCCAATTCAGTCATAACATACTGTGATGATATCTAGAGAGGCGCAAAGCAGATATGTTTGACCTTTACCACCCCTTATCTTTTCTGCAATATATATGTTCTAGTTGCAATACCCAAGGAGCACTTCATGGTGTTGGCAACTACTGTTTACACCTAATAATGAAAACATCCCTTTCCTCCTCCTCCTGCAACAAAGGAGCTATCAGTTTTCATGAGGTACAAAGCAGAACAAAGATATTGTTTCTGTAATCACTTTGTTAATAACTAATTGCAACCATACACAATTCTGCTCTCTCTTCTATCAGGATGAAGAACACACCATGTCTGAACTATGCAAAAACTTGTGTACTTGCTATCCTCATCAGTTAAGTCACTGAACACAGCTAACAAAGTCTGTCATAGTGAAAAGCACTGCAAGTTGACCCTAACATTTTCAGTATTTCAGAAAGCCCCTATTCCCATGCAAAACTGACCTGAAAATGAGCACAGCACTTGGAGTTCCTGCAGTTTCCACCTGCCCATCAGCTGTGACTGTTCCAGTATTTCAGAGGTTCCTCCACCAGCATGTACTGAGTGACAGGCCGGACTGCTCTTATGAAAAGCATCTATATTGTAATGGCAAAGACAACATTTTAAACATGCATGTAAGCTACTACTTTTTGTACATGCTTAGTAAAAGATTGATCATGATATTGGTAAATCACCCATTAGTTGGCCCTGCTCCTTCCATAAGACTGTATTAACCTGAAACTGGAACAGATTGCCCAGAGAAGCTGTGGCTGCCCCATCCCTGCAAGTGTTCAAGGCCAGGCTGGATTGGGCTTGGAGCAATGGTCTAGTGGAAGGTGTCTCTGCCTGTGGCAGGGGGTTGGAACTAGGTGAGCTTTACAGTCCCTTCCAAGCCAAACCATTCTATGATTCTATGAAAGGAATACTACTGAACTTAAAGCAACCCACATTTCAAAGCTAAATTAAAAAAAAAATAATTACACAAAACCCCCACCAACCCACAAAACAAATCCTCTTTTTGTAAGCTAAAAGCAGAATTTCCAAAGACATCCCTGCTTGGGTCTACTAAAAGATTTTCACAGCAAGTCAGGATACAAACCCATTCCTGCCTGCCCCCAACCACCAAGCTCCCCACACACTAGACCCACAAAATAACAGCCCACATGCAGCTCACACAACCAACAATCACCCACCTCCTATTGCAATCACCCAGGAACAATCAGGCCATCCTGAATTTAAGAGGCTCCCTGGTTGCTTAAACTGAAGCACTTGTGCTAAGAAGGTTGCCCTTCTTTTCCAGTCCATATGGTCATGTCTTGCAGCTGACTCTTCCCCATTGCTGGTGGTGCAGGTTTTTAATGGTGATGCTGCACCTTAGCACAGCTGTTCAGATTCAAGGCCCTTCTAGGCAAACCAGGTCGGTCATCTGGAGTAACACAGGCAAAAAAGTAGAGGCAAGATTGCTTGCTCAGCAATACAGATGAAGCAATAAAGGTCAGAAAATTTGTACAGAGAACATAAACACAGGAGAGTCTAGCCTGCCCTCTTGACTGAATTGAAGCTGTTGACAGAGGAGGAAAGGAGAAAGTGTTAGAGATACACTGGATGTACCTGTGCAGTCTGATGTAAGGAGACTGATAATACAGATATTCCTCCAGAGGCTGCAAGTGTCTCCGTCTGAGGGGGCTAAAACCTAGCCAAGACTGCGTACAGCTCAATAGTCAAAACCTCCCCAGTCACAGAAGCATTGGCTTACATGTAGGCTATAATGCTTTTTAAGTTGAAGGGACCAAATGATGGAATATACAAAAAAAGGTAAAACAGACATCCCCTTCTCACAGAATTAAGGGTTATTTTTCAAATAACTGAGGTTTTGAATTACAGAGTAAGACTACTAGATGTTTTGACACCTCTGGGAAGGTGGTGTATTTTACACAGAACAGAGAACAAAGAATACAATAACACTTATGCTGTACTTTATGTAGTTCAGTTTGACTTGTCCTGGTGTTGTTTTCTCCTGAGTTGTCTGAGTTTCTGTGAGCCATAATTAGTTCACCTGACATGAATATCAACATAACAGCACAGAAGCATGATCCTGACCATGCCACATGGACAAGCATTTTCTTGCAAACACATTTCAGATGACAGATTAGCATTTAGCACAGTGGACTACAGCACTCAGATGCCTGATGAATAACTGAAATGTTAATTATACAAGTACTCTGATGATTGCATATTATAAACATCTTAAAACTCTAATAACATCTGATTATTTTAATAGTTGCAGTCAGTTTGGCTCCACTACATAGGTGGTATTGTCACAATGGGTTATGGTTGTTTATAATGTTCAAGGCACATTCTGCCATTGCTCTCTGTTACAGGCCAGCTCTGCTGAGAAGCAGTTCAGTGGAGGAGAATTCCAGAGGTAGTTAAATACTTTTCATTAGAATGATTTTCAGTCAGTTCTTGAACTACATATTTAAACTCCCTTTAGCAATTTGTTTTTCCTCCACCTTTATCACTGCCCCCGGGCCTTGATTCTTTCGCCTGCCCATTCAGGATGGTCTCCAAAATATTGGAGATTACATGAGGGAGACAACTGTCTTTCTTGTTCCCTTCTCTGCTTTCACCCCACATCCTCTTGTCGAACCTGCAATAAAAGATAACGTTCATGGGTTCCTTGGTTCTGAACGAGGGCTTTGCTTTCCATGTTCACACATAAAGATATTTTCAATTTGGGAAAACAAAACATGTATTTCTGTTTAGGTCTTTCAAATGGCTGAATGTGCCAGAGGCATATACTGCCATGCGAGTGAAGATAATACTTTTAGGAAAGCTGGGTCAGATTACTGAAAGTTGAAAACTGGCTATGAATAACAACCAGGAATCTTAAATTAAGTCATACCAAGGAGGGAATAATCCATGGAACCTCTGGGGTTTTTTTTCTGTTGTTCAGCAAATAATGATACTATTGCAGTTGTGCTGATAATATTGTAGGGCTCAACAATCATCTATATCTGCTTGCATTGGAATGAATTACTGTTTAGTAACTATCTTGCCAGTGTCTTGAGCCTAGAGAAATCTCTCATACTTAAATAATTAAGTGAATACCTTTGCATGCATTTGAAAATCAAAACAGATGCGTACTGCTCATTTTGATGAAAAAGTTGAAGAAAACTACAAGAAACTAGGAAACTAAATACTTTGGTACTATCCTCTAGGGCAGTATATGGACTTAGCCAGTTTCAGCAGGTGACTGAGTGAGGACTGCAAAGGATTTTGAATAGAAACCCCTGCGGTACACCTCAGGAAGGGCAGCAGAAAAATGGGAAGCGTTGCGACGCTTTTTCAGGGGCAATTCCTCTGTGTTTGGTAGGAAACTACTTCAGCAAGGAGAGCAGAGCAGTTTGGGCAGGAAGTCCTGAAGTACCTCAGTGAGCGGATGAGCAGAGGGGTTCTAAATGGAAGCACTGAGGTGCTTTCCTTTTCAACAAGGAAAACAAAGGCACTTTTGCAGGCACATTTCCTGTGGCTAGGTAGGAAATGCTGTGATGCCTGAGTGGGTACTGAATCATGGTGAAATGGTGTTTTTATGAAAGCGGTTCCAGTATTTTGTTAGGAAGAGCTGGGGCATCTCAGCAGGGATAGCTCTTAAACAGGAGTTTGAGAAAGAAGCATTGAGGTACCTCAGCAGGACTGCAGAAAGGTTTGGCATGGAGCTCTGAGGGACTTCAGTGAGGAGCGCAGAAGTGATTGAATCGAAAGCCCTGAAGTACCTCTGGAAGAACAGCAGAAAGGTCTGAGTGGGAAACTACGGTTTACCTCAGCAAGAGCAGCGCAGGGCAGAGATCTGGGGAGCAGGCTGTGCCCTCCCTGTAGCCAGGGCTAGAGCCCCAGCTTTTTGGGTGGCCTTTTGCCACTGTGCTATGCTGCCTGGCTGTTCAGAGTCACTCCTGCCACTTTGAAGGAAGATGTTGCTCACTGATTCCCTCTACCCAGACACTGACCTGTCTGTAAGGAGGGTCCAGGTCTCTGCAGCTTCCTGCCCAGCTGGTGTGAGCTGGGCAGGTGAGCTGAAGGTGCTTGGTGTGAGCACCCCTTCAATCTGGTCGAATGCGCCTTCTCTGCTCTTTGTGACCAGGGCTGCCCTGTAATTTAGGGACCGGCCTGTGCCCTGGGGTCCCCACCAAGCCCCCTGTAAGCAGAGATAAACCCTCTTCCACCATTGCTTTTTCTGCCCAGCTGAACATGCCGAGGGTGCCAGCCTCAACACCAACTGGAACTCTGCAGACGCAGCAATCGTCAAGGCAACCAGGCAGCTTCCTCCCATGGAGGCCAGATCACTATAAGCAGTGGCTAGTGAGCTGAGAAAGGGATCCTGGTCCTGGGGCATTTTGGAGTGACTGGGAGGAGGTTACCTTTGTTACCTTAAACCAGGCAACCTCCTTATAGACAGGGCTCCAGGCCCTCCTCTCGCTGCTTTTGGTCTTTGTGCTCCCTCAGCTGGCTAATGAGAGTGATGAACCTGTGAGGAGGGCGCCAGTCACACAGGGATTGTTCATATTACTGGAGAGGGGCACTTACCCTGTGGCTTCGTGCCCTGCTGCACTGCACTACAGAGTGTGTGCGTGCGGCCTGCAGAGGAGCTATTTCACAATGCCTGTGGGACAGCAGGGCAGCCTTTTTTGCCTTTTTTTGTGCAAACAGCACCTTCCTTAATCTCCCTGTAAGAAGGGTTTAGGTTTGTGGGGCGTCAGTGCCCTCTTGTCAGCTGGCTTCACAGCCTACCCTTGCCTGTGACCGTTTGTGTCACAAGACAGCTTTGTGGGATGCATGGGGCCTCTTGTAACCTTGGGCCTCAGAGCTGACCCTCTTGTCAATGTCTAGCTCCCTGCCATGGACCCAACATCCTCTGCTCCCTAAGGAGGGACAAGAGGAGCACTTTGAGGATAGAGCAACATGGACCACTTTGTAAGACACGGCAAGCGATGTCCCCTCTTTGTGCCCTTGGGTTTGGCTGCTTTAGTAAATAGGATAGAAGGAAGACTCTGTGAGGATGGAAAAAATTCCCTCCTATTGCTGCTTCTGGTACCACCATGTCCTTCCCACCTGTAGAAAGTATGCTCAGAATTACAGACCTCTACTCTTAGCCTTGTCCCAGGCCAGAAAACAACATAAATGCCCTAGGGATTCTAGGAATTCTTAGGGATTCTGTTCCTAAGGATGACGGAGTGGAAAGCACTGCATAAGCAATAATACAAATATTAGAACAATCATACTACTCAGAAAAAAAAAAATTCAAGCAAGTGTTTGTGGCAGTAATGCACAGGTATAATGGATTCCTGATTTATTTAACATACTTGCTTCTCTCTTGAGTCTAGCAATAATCAATAATCCCCTCATGGGCTCTACACAAATTTTTGTCATAGAGAATACATTCATAACTAGTATTTGTTTGCAGTCATATTATAGAGATGTGAGCAAAATACATGATGACATTTTTCACTCTCAGTCATGTCACTTCCTATAACTTAGGCAGTGAAAAGGATGACAAAATTCATCAATTCTTGTTAGTCCCAGTATTAAATACTGTATAAGCAGTATTTACTATATGAATAAACAAAATGTATGAATACATATTAATAAACAAAACATGAACAAACAAACAAACAAAAATGTTATTCTTGTTCATGCAAAGTACACATTTGAGCCCTAGGAACTTTATTCATCTATTTTCTTTAGATAATCTTACTCAGTGTGTGCTCACTCCCTTTTCCTGATAATATTTATGAGCCCGTGAAGAATCACTGACTCTGGGACACAAGAGCATAAATGGCGGCCACCACCATATAACTCAATTAACCAGTGGCATAATGTAAATATTTTCATCCTGGCCAACTGTTTACTGAAAATTATATTACCAACCTGGGTTTACATCTAGTATAAGCCTCTTATTCAGTTTGAGAGTAATTTTCCTATGTTTTTTAAACATCTGATAGAGTATTAAGAAATGCAGGGCAGACTAGTAATGACCTCTGCAGAAGCAAGGGAATTGCCAACACTTTCCTTTCTCCAACTGTGGGTTTGATTCTCATATTCTTAACATGTTTGCTTCTGCTTCTTAAGAACTGGTGGGTATCTTGAGAGCTATAGAATGAATCCCTAACCAGTGTTAAAAACAACAAAGCTGTCTCTGTTACACTCTAGCATTTTGAGCTGGAGCATAACAGTTCTGTTTCCATTAGATACAAGATATATCACAGTGACAAACTGTTAAAACCCCCACTAAACTCAAGCAACTCACACATTATTCCAAAGCTGAAAATCTAGCTAGCTTCATGGTAATGAAATGTATCTTAATGTTAGTATCTTTGTAGAAAAACTACTGTGGAAATAAAGGTAAAAGAATGCTGCTATGGGACCCAGACTGGCATTAAAATTTAAGGGCTATTTGCTAATAAAATACTAATAATGTCACATGGAAAAGGCCCAGGATAAACCACATTTTTAACATATTCATCCTCTTCCACACACACAGAACTCACCATCACAACAGTTTGATTAGAGCATAACGGGGAATAAATATGCTTGTGTCTTTCTTCATTCACCAAGCATTTCCCTATTACATGACACAGACACTAAGTTGGCCACTTTTGCTGTTTGCTAGTCTCGATTGATTTCACATGAAGAGTAATAAATACAAATGATCTCTTTCATCATCCTTCTCAGCATGTTTGAATATTACTGTTTTTAATCTGAGAATTTTCTGTCTTCAAAGAGAATGCTTATGCCATCCATACATTTCACTGCGGGAAACGTAAGTTAATGTTATTACTGAATTACTTGGTATGTGCTATAGAAACAATGCCATCTAATTTTGCAATAAATGCAACCTACATGAGGAATAGATATAACTCTATTTTCATATTATGTTTTGAAAGAGCAATGAAGATGATACTCTAAAAATTGGTAAATTAGTAGATTAAGGAATAGAACTCATCTACAAAGATGATGGAGGGGGACAACTACAGTTTTCACAGTACTCCTCATTCCTGCCCAATTCATTTAACAGGAGCTAATGATAGTCATTTAGGCATTATTAGTCTTGTTATATTTAGACTAGCTATATGAAGGATAAAACTACAGTTGCTGCAGAATTAGGCAAGACATCTCTCCAGAAATTAGTTTTTCATAGCAAGAGTATTTGAGATAAACAGTTGCTTCATTAATGTAGTCCTCAATTTTTTGCACTTCAGTTTTGCTTTACTTAATTTGGTAATGCTCAAGATTCATAGAATCACGGAATGGTTTGGGTTGGAAGGGACCTTAAAGCTCATCTAGTTCCAACCCCCTGCCACGGGCAGAGACGCCTTCCACTAGACCACGTTGCTCCAAGCCTCGTCCAGCATGGCCTTGAACACTGGCAGGGATAGGGCAGCCACAGCTTCTCTGGGCAACCTGTGCCAGCACCTCACCACCCTCACAGGGAAGAACTTCTTTCTAATATCTAACCTGAACTTCCCCTGTTTAAGTTTAAACGCATTACCGCTTGTCCTGTCGCTGCTGTCCCTGATGAAAAGTCCCTCTCTGGTACCGTTGTAGGCCCCCTACAGTTTGAATGAGGCCACCTTCTAAGGGTTTCAACCCATCTGCTGACTTGTCCTTATTTGTTCGTACTGAAATCCCTCCCAGAGAAGGCACTGCTCTTGGCTGCGCAATCTCTGACACACAGTAAATCTGCCAATTTAGATGGCCTGTAGAAGGTCAAGCAATCAAGTGAATATCACAGTTATTCTAGATTAGATAGTATTAAACACTCCATGTGAACACATAGGGTGTATACAAAGTTAAGAAACTCAGGCTATCCTCCATAAGAAATGAAAGCCTCATTAAATGGAGTAAAATAGATTTATAGATCTTGTTTCTTGAGATGTCTAGTAAGCCAAGGTGAGTGTAAAGTGAGAGCAATAAAAGTGACCTATTTATTGTCCAACAATTTATTGCCAATTTAGTAATCTCTTTTCTTCTGCTTGCTAGTAACAGGTGATTTTCAGATGTCTTGGTTCCATGTAAGACACTTTGAAATAATCTGGAACTAAGAGCAGCTGATGATGATGCAGCTGGGGAATATTTGCATAAAAATTTGGTTGCATGTCAGTATATTAGTGAAAAAAGTATCTTCTGTAGAGTTTTAATTAAAAATTGAACGATAGTCTGTTAGAGTATACCTTTTGAACAACTTTTCAAATATCATAATCCTGGTGTAACTTCAAATGCTTAACTAACTTTCTGACATTAGCAGAAAAGTGTACTCTAATGAGTAAAAATTAATATAGCTTTGGATTTATTTGGTGGAAAAAATGCTGTGTGAAATATACATTGTAGGAAGTGATCATCAGTTACTGACAGGCATTTGAAGTGCAGTGAAGAATGTGAAACTAGTACAAATTATTAGCTCAAGTTTGTGCAAAATAGCTTATCTGGTATAAAACCAGGTTGTGTCTAGACTGCAGTACGTTACTTATTTTATCTCTGAACTTACAAGAGATACTATCACTGTTGCTGAAATGCTGCCTTTTGTCAAAGGATATATATTGGTATTTAGAAGGCAAACATGCTGGCTTTAATAGTATTGCATGTTAACCAATATTTTTGTACTTGTCTATGCACCACTTTAACTAGAAGCTAAAGAAAACCTGTATTTATGTTGCATGAAAACAGGAGCAGCCATATCATTTTCCATGAGGTATTAGAAGATAAGAATAATCTCTTAAAGCCTCCTCCCATGACCATGACTCATGCTCAATAGAAAGATCCCTTTTTCTCTAACGGAAAACTGCTACCATTTAATTTAAAACAAAAGCAAAGAAAGTGCAGTCTTTTTCCTTCTTTCTCTCTCAAGATGATAGGTAATGAAGTGACTAAATTACTATTGTGGTACTCAGGATGACACACATATTAACTGACATGATTATTTTGTGCGGGGTAAGACAGACATTTTCTGCATTTTGGTTTCCTTTTGGCAAAATAAAGACAGTCTAACTCTTCTATTTTTTACTGTATGTTAGGATAATTACATTGAATACATCAACAACTACATTTGTAAAGTGAAAATAATAACATAAGGACTAATGTATCTGCATTAAATTTAGAGAGGATATGATGAATTCAGATACCATGGCTACCATTATAGACAGACATTTCCTAATCTTCCATGAAATCATGTCGTAAATTCCCAGAGGCAGTTCCTACTCGTAGCTCAATAAGTAGCATAAAGACTTTTTGCCCAACTATTCATCACCTTGAGAATTTCAATTAATTCTGTGTTGGTTGAAATGCTTTTAATAAACACAAAATACTTTATTGCGTATTAAATTTCACCAAGCTTATATACATCCAGAAGGCAACAAAGGTGTATGGAACAACAAGTAGGTGGAGTAATAAAGAGCAAGTAAATGGTAAAAAGCATTACATGAGAGTCAGGCTATATAAGAAATTAAATATATCTATGTATGAATTTTCTGTCTGTTTATTAGAACATTCATCTAAGTTCTACAATGGAACTAAAACTGGGGGTGGGGTGGGAAAAGAAGAATGTCATGAGGTTAAGGTTTGTGGACGTAAGCTACA
This sequence comes from Strigops habroptila, assembly GCF_004027225.2. Classification (NCBI taxonomy): domain Eukaryota; kingdom Metazoa; phylum Chordata; class Aves; order Psittaciformes; family Psittacidae; genus Strigops; species Strigops habroptila. The sequence goes on from NC_044281.2 coordinate 7,440,727, forward strand.
GAAACAGCTCCATAAGACAATGCTCCAGTTCCATCAAGGCTAACTTTTGATTTTCCTGTAGCTTCTCCACTGCCAAAAATTCACATTAATATTTTCTCACTCTTAACCTCTTTCCATGGAAAATATTTTCATAGGCTTCTTGATTTGATCAGCAACAACTGATCCTGGCACAGGAACTGAGAAACAAAAGAGTTTGTAGTGTTTTCCATTGACATAACCACCTATTCCCTATCTTTCTTGTCAAGGACTAATTAAAACCAAAAAACACCCCAGTGCCTCAACCTAGAGAGTCTCAGTTTTTAAAGTAATTTGCCTTCAATGAAGCACTAACAGAACATTTTTCTTTCTGGAGATCAATGTGTTAAGAAAAAGAAAATAAAAACAAAGGAGAAAGGTCAGTAATTTGTGGTTCTTGCTACCACTTTGCTCCCCAACTTGCACTGTGTATAGGAAGGCCAAGTGCTGCTATATTAAAGCACTGCAAGTTCTCTCCAGCAGCTGGCAATGTCTGGAACTCTCCTCCACTTACAATTGAACTGTTTTGATAATAGGACAAAGAAGGTAACCTAAGTAAGGGCAAGAAACAAACAAAATAAAATTATGTCCTACACAGTGAATCTCTCATACAAAAATAATATTTACTGCAATTATAAATAATAACTATTTGTTTCTAAATTTGCTATCTGTAATGAATAGAAGAAAAGATTCAAAATTCAGAATGTTATTCTTATGGGATAAATTGTAAACACAAATTCACTTCTTGTGAACTGATTAAAAATTCAAGTGATCCTCTACTTTATACTGAGTAGAAATGGCCAGTCAGAATAAAAATTATAGACTTTTTTTTTTTAGATCAATGTGAGGAAAACATACAATATTTACAAAATATTTTTTGCCATACAGAGTATATTTCAAGAAGCCACAAGTGATGCTATCTGATGAGGAAAAAAAGCCCCAAACACAAACCACAAACTTTCTCCCTTTTCAAAGAGTTTCTTCTCAAGTATCCATGTTTTCACAGAATCAGATGAAACCGGAGTTCTTCTAAATTACCTATTAGTATTTAATAAGTATCTTTAGGACAACCGTTTTAGCTTCTCATCAAAAACCACATTGTTGAAAACTGTGAGCATGCACAAACAGCTCCTCTCTCAAGTCACCAAGTTTTCTGCCTTTTTCATGTTGAAACTGCCTGGGAAATCATTCATTTATAGACCATCGTTTGCCCTGTAACTGCATATATCCAACACAAAAGTATTCCAGAAAAATTCCCGGTTTACATGAAACATTTTGCAACAGACTTAAAAGCCTTAGCTCTGTGTTTCATCCATGGCTACAGTCCCTTCATGCCACCGAAGATTTCATATTATTCAACAAAATTATTCATAATATGCAAAAACATTAGTCAAGAATGACTGTGATATGGATCAAAGCCTCTTCGTAGGTTTAGCAAATGGACGCAGGGAATAAAGATTAATATGATTTATCTTTGTGAAACTATTTCAGATTATGAGAGAAAAAAGTTGCTACTGAGACAGTCACCAGGAAGTCACAAAGAAAACAGAAATGTTACGAATTTTTTTCTTGCTTTAACTTTTTATGCCTCAATTACTAAACCTGTTGTCCATTTGATCTGTCATCACATGAGAGCAAAGAATTTCTTATAAGCAATAATATATACTATACTGAATAAAAACACTGTTGAAGAAATATGCTCTCTCTTTAGTATTACTTTCCAGATGGTTTGTTTCAGCATTTTCATTACACACTGATTCATTCTTGAGAACTGCAGATTTAATAAAACGTTAAAAATGCTAATCCTGATAGTACATAATAGTAGATAGGCACACACGAAGTATCACAGAAAGAAAATATACAGAATACCATACAAATTTGTAATCTTCATACTGCTATTACTCAACTCATTGTTTATCATTTCTGCTTCACTATAATGTACAAAGCTTAACAGTACAGAAGCAGTTATGTAGATGGCAACATTAACCAGTTATATACAAGGAATTCTACAGTTTAGCATCTTATTAAAAAAGATACATTTAAAAATGTATCTTCTATTGAAACAATTTCCTATTTACATTTAAATTTCCAGTGATTTCTTTCATACATGTAACTATCTCTAGAAAGATTCAAGCAATTCTGGAGTCATTTCAATTCAAAGACCTTACAGATCATATAATTCATCCCTCATTCCTTTGTCTAGCAACAGCAGCAGCTCAAGGAATGCACATTTTATTTTCTCTTGTATCTTTACTTGGAAAACATGGTATTCATTCCACAAGCTACTTGCAGACAAAGCTGAGGCAATTCACCCAAAATAATGTTGGAAGTTAACACAGGTACGTATCTTACATCAATAAATAGCTCAGGTTTGACTTTTATTTTAAACAAATAAATTGAAACCTAGTTTAGCTTACTGAACAGCTCATTAGTGGTTGTGAGATCTGTATCCTACATTTTGTCACTAATTTATTGAATGACTGTGGATGAACTGCTTTTACTTTTATTGCTGCTGTTTACCCATCTTTTTCCCTCTTTCTCATTCTTGTCTATTTAAGACTACAAAGATTCCTGATGTGTAATCTGGGTTCTCAAACCTATAAAGGCCCAATTTACATTCTAGTATTCTAATAATTTGACTTCAGAGAAAAAAAATCAATTTAATGAATTCCAATTCCCCTCTCATTTGTCCAAGTCACCTGTTTTTGCTCCTGGCTGATCACTTATTGGGCAAAAATACTGGTTTTGTACCTGTGATGTGAATTTGGTTAAAAATGGGGCCCCCATCACACGAGGGATGTGGAGCTGCTTGAGCAAGTCCAGAAGAGGGCCATGAAGATGATCAGAGGGCTGGAGCACCTCTCCTACAGAGACAGGCTGAAAGAGCTGGGCTTGTTCAGCCTGGAGAGAGAAGGCTTTGGGGAGACCTTAGAGCAGCTCCCAGTGCCTAAAGGGGCTACAAAAAACCTGGGGAGAGACTTTTTACAAGGGCCTGTAGCGACGGGATGAGAAGTAATGGTTTCAAACTGAAAGAAGGTAGATTCAGATTAGACATGAGGAAGGAGTTCTTCCGTGTGAGGGTGGTGAGGCACTGGAACAGGCTGCCCAGAGAAGCTGTGCTGCCCCATCCCTGGCAGCGGTCAAGGCCACATTGGACTGGGCTTGGAGCAACGTGGTCTAGTGGAAGGGGCAGGGGGTTGGAACTAGATGAGCTTTAAGGTCCCTTCCAACCCAAACCATCTTATGACTCTATGAAAATTTGGGTATAAAATACAGTCCTCATTTCCTGTCCTAAACTTCTTTATAATCTTATAATCAAATGCTAAACTTAAACTTCTGTTAATTTCACTGTGAGATTCACATGAGTTATAGATAAGGTATACAAACAGCGATCAGTGTATCAGAGATGTCGCCAACATGATATTTCCAAACAAATTAAATTTATATTTTCAGAGATTTTAGCTAGGAAATTTCCCCAGGTGCTGGGAGGTGGTATGTTTGGCTCAAAAATTATTCTTTTCCTGGCTCTTCAAAAAGAATGTTTATAATTAGTGTATTTAGCTCTCTTTTGTTTTTACATTCAGTTAGCTGAAGTTTAACGTTTTTTTGTGCACTAATGGATGCTCCTATCAGACATCACATCATGAGGAAAGGTGCTTAATATTGTTTCTCTTTATCTATCAATTACAATCGTAGGAGCAGAATGGGGCCTTCTGCTGACATTTCATCCTCGTTCTGAAAGTCCGTGATTTAGAGCTATTTAAGATACTTATGCTAATGGACATTGCTGGCAGAAGAAAAAATGAACATAAATTATCTATGACTAAATGGTAACCCAAAATTAGAATAAGTTTTTAATGTGAAGAGCAATAATAATCTAGAAATCCCTTGCCGTAAGACCAGGAATATGGAAATGTGTCTAGATTTAAGCAAAGGATTAGGACGAATTTATGTACAATTTTATATGTTGTGAGAATGAGAAGATTTGGGAGCCTACAAGATCCTACAGACTGAATTGCTGCAGTACTCTAGAGGGCTATATATTCAATGGGTTAAAAAAAATTTTTTTTCTTTTTTGATAGCAACAACATAGGAGTGAGCATAATTCCTAAGCATGGAAGGTTTTTTTCTCATTTTTTTAGTTTGAGTGTTTCTAGGATATCCCAGGTTTAGATTTAATAGGAAAAATTCCGTGAAAGCTTGAGCCAGTGAAACTAACTACACACTCACTAGCAAAGGTAGGATATTAAATTCAAATATCCTTTGCCTTGTATAACATAAGGCAAAGCATTATCTTTTTAGTTACACTGTTCCTTTAAAGCTACTTGTCTAGATAAATCTATTGTAAACTTATATAGCACATATGTACAATACATATTTGGCCTTAGAACATCATATAATTTAGGTTTTGCACTGTGATACTGATTAATGCAAACTGAGCTCAAATGTAACCATACACAAGGTGTGTAAAATTCTGAAGACCAGTTGGTTTCATAGAACATTATTAAATAGTAATAGTAGAAATAGTATCTCTCTCAAGATACCCTGTTACTATTTTCTGTACTTGTCATGCATACATTTCAAAAGGACAGAATGCATTCTGTATGTGTACCAGAGCATGATTCACTGCTAAACTTCTTAGCAGCTGCTGCTAGTCCATTTCAATCGAAAAAAATAATACCCTGTCATTTTTAACTTCTGTTGATTTCACTTGCACCCTAATGGAGATCAAAAAGTTAATTGCTCTAGTAATTGCAACTTTGATCAATAGGGAAAAAAAAGGATCTGTCATTTATAATTTTTTTCTTTATTATACACTAAATCAAGTCATCTTGCTATTCTAGAAAGAGTGGGTCTTTTATTGCAAAGATGCAACTGATCAAGCAGGTTTTCTTGTAGCTTTCAGACAGTAATAATACCTTAGTATTTAACTTATCACATCAATTATTTTTAATTCTGTAAAGTTACTTGTCATTCTTCTGTGGAACACTGGATTACAACATGAAGGAGGGAAGAATTTTAAATCAAAAGCATGCTTTGTATGATTTAAAAAAAAAGGACAAAAAGAGAAAGGTCTTTTTTTCCAAAGAGCACTGGAATTCCCTGATAAATGCTTAAGATGACAACTTTAGAAGTATTAGGGTGAAACAGAACAAATGAAACATCTAGGATGAACATTAGGAATGTTTTACTAAACTGAAATCTGCTAAATTCTAAATAGTCTCCTTGAGGAAACAGCTGTAGCCCATTTAATACAAACTGGACAAAACACTTGATAGTGTATCATAGCAAGCATATATATATTGAACATGATGATGAAAATGTGATTGTTCTGGTTTAAAATATCTGAGAAAGAAGGAGAAAAAAAAATAGACTCTTGAGGTACACATCAGATTTTCATGGATAGATAGAACAGATTGATCTGCATACCCAGAAATAGATAGGCTTTTCCTCTGAACTTGTGTGCCACAAAATACTCCTGTGCTTGAAGACATGCAAGAGAATTGCAGGTCTCAAAAGAATTAATCTCAGCATAATTTTCCTATTTTTTGTTTTGAGGGATCATTTCAGTTGTATGGCTTGAAGTATCATTATAGTAGATATTTTGTAATACTATCTATTCTTCAAAATTTTATCTTTCAAGAGAAGTATACAGAGTCATTAACTTCATCCAGGTATGATACTATACTCTTTAATTTCTGTTTTCTATAACAGCAATTTACAATAAAAAGAAAATTTAAAACCCCCTTGAATTATAAAACTACTTAAGTGACTTGAAATCAACTTTCTAAATGTAGGTTTCCACTCTGGCATAGACAGGTTCTATTAAAAAGAAAGAACAGAAGGCTAGACTCCAGTGTTCCTTTCAAGAAAGTGCATATTGTTTCATTGTGTTGTTTCTAATAGAACATCAAGAAGTGTATGAAAAACGCACACTAATACAAGGTTGTTAAGGGAAGATAGCCCTCTGTCATGAACCATTTTCTCTGGTAGTGATTTTCATTGACCCTGAGGGATGGTTTTATCCTAATTGCACCTAATCAGCTGGCTAGAATATCAGTTCTCTCATTTCCACACAAATTAGCTCTTGTATAACTAAGATGCTGAAAGTATGAGAAAAAGCATAAACCAGCTTCAATTTCCACATCACCAGAGGTATCAGAAAATAGCACTTTCATTTAGGAAAGATTTTTTAAATTATAATTTTACTTTAAAATAGATGAAAGCAACTTTAATGGATAATTTCTCACAGGCCAGATTCTCAAATTTGTATGCAAAGAAGAAATAAGGAGAAGGAAAGGTGAATGCACACAGAGTGTCTTATTTTTAGATGCATTTATGTTGCTGGACAACGTATTACAGCCTCTTCAAAGCGAGAGATGTATTTTTATAAATTCCCCAGTGGAGGGTTACTAATACAGAACCTGCCTTATCCTCACATGATGAAGACTCTTTTCACCCCAGTGAAGCATCTCTAAGCATCTCTAAAGTAGAACAGCTGAAGATATGATTCTGATCAAAAATCCATCATAAGTCAGTGAGACAGCACTATTACTTGAGTTATAGACTTAAATGTCTTTTCTAAAATCACAGAATACGTGTGGTAGCCAAGGTCCAAATCCAAGTAATTTAAACTTTACGTCAGCATCACTCATGTCAAATTTAAGATTTACTACTTTTTTCATTTACTTTGCATATAGATCAAGCAAAATCACAGTCACTAAAGAACATGTTGATCTCTCTTCCCATGAAATCTCTGTATTGGTATATGAAGACAGACATAAAAGTATCCTGAAACACAAGTGAATTCATGTAGGAAATCAAGACAAATTATCCCAGAATACAGGCATCTTCAGATCACTTCTTGTAAAGGATTTAAACTATATACAGTAGAATTTTTTTTTGCCTACTCCAGCACCAGCTTTGATGTGAAGGTACCTGTGAAAGACATTAATCCTGTGGGATGATAACTGTCTTGTTTTAATCAAGGGTATGGAACTTTACATATTAGGTGACTCTTGGAAAGAGTCTGCTGTCATACTATTGATTGCTTTATTTTTGTCTTTGACTGTGAAATGGAAAGTGTCTATCCTTCCTATTATAGGCAAATCTCTGTTCCTTTACATTTTAATTTCTGTTATTATAAGGCATTCTTGTTCCTAAACTTCTAATGAAGATCTGCAAATGACAAAGCCATTCACAGCAGTCTGCAATTTAACATCACTTGTTACAGCTTTGACTTTGGTTAGGTATCCTTTACCTTTACTACTTTTCTTAATTAATTTACTATGGCTTTCCAAAAGCCTGTCTTTATCTGAGTACCACTCGGATTACTTAACTTCACATTAAATTGTGTGTTATTAGACATTATAATGTTAAGTATACTACATCTAGCAAAAACAGAGTTTGCATAAGTAAATGTCTCTCCCACCATATCTTCCAGTAATGAAGAGAAAGAGAATCAGAGAACTGTGTTATTTACATTAAAATACACTATTTTTTCCAACCAGCATAAACAACTGCATGTTTTGTCTCAGGTGAGTAATTGTTAGGTCACCAAAGACATTCTTTTATACTTGATTTCATATGGAGCATCAGTCTTCCATTGTTCATCTGAAGCAAGCATAAAAACAATTAAAAGTGCAATTCCTCTGAGAGTGAGATTTATATATCAAAATTACATTTAGCTCTGGACTGTAGCATAACTTTTTTCTATTGCTTTAGGACTGCATCTGCAATTACTAAGTGATTCTGAGGTTTATATTCAACTTTCAAATCATGAACTCATACTGTATAATAACTTCTGTATTTCCAGGATTTGCTAGATCCCTTTTGAAATTGATTATGTCTAACTTACACTGGTTTTCTATAAAGAAGGGCATGAAATGTCTTATAATTGAACTAAATGCACAGTCTTGTCCTCTGTGTGCTCACTTTAGCTCCTTGCTTTTGTTAGAGCCTATGAAACAGAAACTACTATCTTGACTCTTGACTAAAAATACTGCTCAGTAACAAGTATCGGCTATTTAGTGAGCAACTGTGCTCACTAAATCCTTCATCAACACTGTCCTTAAAATTACTTAGCTTTCCAAGCCCTTTATTGGCATTTGCAGTACTGTCTGGACAATATTATAGAGAAAGTCTCTCAGATTTTTAAGTTCTAATACAACTACTGCAATACAGTTAACCATATCAAAAACTCAGAGGCATCTCTTAGGTATTAGTCTATACATGGTAATGAAGACCCTGCTTCTGCAGTTATCTGTTACAAAATTTCCTATGTTCATTTCTCTGCTGAATGTGTAATTTTTGCCATGCTTAATTATGTTTTGTTTTCATTTACTTTTAGTTTAAGCATTACTGAGATATTCCCAAAATTTGGGTGAGAGAAAAACCACTAAAAGGTTGGGGAAAAATATACAAAAATACTACAGGTAAGGCAAGCAAAAAAAAAAAACAAACCCCAAAACCCCAAAACTGTCGTGAATTCACGTCTCACTGCTGTTTATGGAAAACTGAAGATTTTGAATGAGTGTGATTCAAGCTTTGGAGAAAATGAGAGCATCTATGCATATCTATTTGATAGCTAATTAATCAGCTGGAAAAAACGATTTTTGATTGTATGTATGAAACGCTGCAGTAGAAAATAAGATTAGAGGTCTCATTCTGTTTGAAGAAGACTTATCAGCTAAAACATTTTTCACTGACATAAGCAGCGACAAAATTGTGATCAAACTGTATCTCTTCAACTTATCAGATTTTAGAAAAACTGGTGATACGAAGCTACCTATCAAGGAAATGATGAAACTTTCAGGTTAAGTATATATAGCAGAGAAAATGAGCATGAATTTATTCCAGTACACATATCAGATTACACTGGTGAGGAATGGCGTTCCTATTTGGCTTGTGTAGTGACTTGTGCAAGTCATTGAGATCCTCAGGCATGATAATGCCATATAAAAACTTGTCATGTAACATTCTGCATTTATAATGAAAAGGAAAGTGAAAAACAAAACTGGGTCCTAATACAGTAATGTATTTAATGTGCTTTTTGGAATAATATTAATTTGTGATATGAGATCCATTTATAATTCAATAGATGACATTTTTGATACTAGAGGCATCAAAACACATTTTCTACCTTAAACTTTAGCTCAAGCTTATTCTCAGTCAGAGATGGTGGCTTTGCAGTTAGTACATTTTGATGCATGTTCTTCTTCCATGAATAAATCTGCACCTTCACAGTTTAATTACATGCCCTGTGTATCACACCTAAGACACACTTTTCATAGTGTCCATTTATGATGTTTGGCAGTAGCAGTAGTACTACAGCAGTGCTACTACACAGCAGATTTGCGTGGAGTCAGGTAGTACCTTTCTGAATAGAAATCATTACATATTTGGGTACTACTAGAGCAGATAACTTTTGGAAGCATTGAAGCCTCTCTTCTTTGAACATTTTTCAAACACCTTAGCTTAAGGGACACTTACAGAAAACCTCTTACATGAGCTGCAAACTCTGCAGTTCAAGCAAACGCTAAAACATTGGCCCCAGCTGTCCACTTCAATAACTCAGCATGACTGAATGCAGACACACACAAAAGGCTGAGTATCTGGGAACTGAGTACCTGGGAACTTGAGTGGTCTCACAAAACTCAAGAGCTGGCAGAAGACTCCAGAGGAAGGACTGACCTTGGTCTCTCTTATTTTAATTAAAATACAAAAATCACAAAGTATCTTCCCTTCTTTCAAAGAACTTAACAAATTAATGAAACTGTGATTGCTTTCATGCATTCTACAGTTTCTTTCTTTACAGCTATTTCTTTTTTTTCTTTAAAATGGATCCTTTCAAAATCAAGTACACATCCCTCCTGTGCAGAATGTGCTTATTAAAAATCAAGCTATCTAAAATACCTGATAACAGCTCAAAATTTCAGAACACCCTATGTCTGAAGAAGTGTATTTATCAGAGCTGAATGCTCTATTGATCCCTGTGCAGAAGGCACAAAAGAAATTAAATATCAGTTACTTAGAAACTGGAATTTATCAACATCATATATAATTATACTTTGAACACAAAAATAGGAAGAAAGTGCACTTTTGACATTAGGTTTTGGCTGTAAATTTTCCTTAAAAGTTGTTTTCATATGGCGCAGAGAAGAACAGACATTCTAAATTAGACGTCCTGTTAACTCAACAGTATCTCAAAAAAATTATGGGCCTCCACAGGTAATGATCTGTGTTGTTAAGGATGATGGGACTTCATTTGTTTTGGATCTCACATTAGCTAGTTTCATTTTATGCCTCTTGTTTTTTGCATCTAGAAGGAAATAAGAGTTGTTTCCTACTCACCTTCTCATACTTCTATTACTAAAAAAAAAAAAAAAAAAAAAAAAAAAAGAGGTAATGCACATGCTATCCAGACTAATCCATCTGGGTAGTATAAACTCATTTAAATTTTAATTTAAATCTGTGGGTGCTGTTCCACAGTATTTCTGCTTATTCATCCCCCTAAAGGCATGACCTTGTCCATGAAGAACACAAGAGAAAAACTTACAGTAATTCATTGCTACGGTTACTTCATGTCATAGGTCATTTCTGTAAGCCAAGTTTTGCTGTCTCTGATAATGAGAAAAGAGGTTTGCAATTAACTTGTAGGGAATACCATTTCCTTCAACAGCTCCCAAGAGTAGTGCTGTATTGGAGAACGGTAACGCTCACTGAACAGTTTCAGGTAATGTCAGCTGTTCTTGGTAGGGTAGAAGATGAATTTTGTCATATGTACTAGAATAAACTGGAAGGTTTCTCATGTTTTCTAGTCTTTTCATCAGAGATTAATCTGTGCAAGTAAGGGAGACAAATGAAATCTGAGTCACACAGTGAGAGAGAGACTTACAAGGGGGCTGAAAGTAATCTCCAGTTTAAGGTTCCTGTGCCACTTTTTTGTACAGATCCAATGTGAAATGTCAGCTTCAGGAAGCATTAGGAGACCTGGATAGCTCAGGCCCATGTACAGTTTCACCATTTGCATGTATGACTGGCTTGTATATATATATTTCTGAGTCTTAAACCCACTCCATTTAATCGCTTAGAGTTATATTTAATTCTCCACTAAAGTTGTTGATAGCACTGCACACACAGTTGCATACCTGATGAATAGGAAGGCTTTCCATGAAAGCCTTTCCACTTGTTTTCAAATGCTATTGTAATCATTTATACTCATCATAAATCATATTTCATTGACAGAAGAGTTGCTAGGATCCTTGTGGAAGACCCACTCGAGGGGGTCTCTTGTACCTAGAGACAAATAAAAGGTCTGTCTTATACAGAAGTATTTTCAAAAGATATTGAAACTGACTACTGGAGAAAGCTATTTTTTTACTTTTCGTCTTTCCAAGTAGGTGAATATCATACTTATATTGCCACTGGGTATCCAAAAGGACATCTGGTGTGCTCAGATGCCAATGCAATCAGACAGTGCTCTCAAAAGAGAGATGCTAGCTGTCTCTTACTGTGATATGTTATAGGAAATGGAAATACACTTGTTTTCTAATTCTTTTCAAAAAGAATGTATTTTCTGGTGTGGTGTCAAAAGTATGATTCAAGACATCAACATCTTGACTGTTCAGAACAGATTGTTCATCTATTCAGAACATAACCAATAAGTTAGTTTTATTTTGGATATATTGATATAAGTGTAAGGATTCAGCCCAAGAATTTTTATATATATATATATATATATATCTCTCTCCATTTTATGCATTCAGATATCATGGTAGAAGATTAGTGAAAGAGGATTGAAAAAAGGTTAATTTACTACATGCACAGCTTGGATTGCTAACAATAAATATGATTGATGAGGGACAGCTCATAAAGAAGCAGACCTATAGTCAGCAGAGCCCTTGTGAATTAACTTTCTGTTTCTCCCCAGAGAGAAATAGCTTCTGTGTCCTACTTCAGCCAATTGGACTTTGAAAGCTTTATGATAAAAGTCTTTTATGTACTGACTGTTTTTTCTTCACATATTCTTGCTTCAACTCAAACAGTTGTTTATAAAAACAAACAAAAAATGAAAAGATTTTAAAAAACAGTGGAAAGATTAATTAAGGTACATATATTAATTTTTAACTCCATGTTTATATCTTGAGAGCATGAACTGCAAGTATTATAATTAGGCAACAATAACTTGTGTGAAACATAAAACATGAATAATAATAGCCACATGACACTTTAGAACTTTATTACAATAGATGTGCCTAAAGATGCCATCCCTAAGGAACAGCTGCATTGTGACCCAGGAAACTTCAGGAAAGCATCTTCTTGGCCTCTGCCAAAGAGCACTTGGCAGGGAACAGGAAGACTGAAAATGTAAACCTGTAGTCCACTTTTCTATTCCCCAGATTTCTGTTCTCCACAGACTAGTTCAGACCTAGTAGTTAGTGTTGACCCATTAAGAAGAGTTACAAAACTCTCTAGAAATTGTTGAAATTCAAGAACCTTTTCTCTTGCATCAACATCATAGTCTGTGGAGAAGCAACAGAGCCATCCCTGTCAACTTCTAATTTATTCATACCAAGGAAAGCAATTCTCCAGTGACAGAGCTCCACACACACACAAACCCAGTTACTATAAGAAGAACAAAATAAAAATAGGAACAGAGTACCATCAGCTGATAGCACAGGCCAAGAACCAGAAAGTTATTTAAAAATAAGCACGAAGGTAATGGCCAATAATTTTATTAAAAATCATTAAAAGATAATGATCAGAGCAATTTCTGGCATATATTTGTAAATAATTAGAGTAATCATGAATTCTACTTGCGGGCTGATAAGCTTCACTCTGTTTGAAGTCTTTCTAGTTTTGCTGATTTTACATACTAATTCTTGGGATGCTTTGCAAGCATCTGCAGAATGTCCTTCACAGGCAGAAATACTTACTCCATTCTTTGGTTTGGTACAGCATGTACCAAACTGATTACATGTCCAGTAATTACGTTTCACTTTATTTCTTCAGCTTTTTCTGAAGTCTCTGGTTTTGAATGTTATTGAACCAATACCCTGAATCATGACCGCATTATGTGCACTAAAAGCCAGACAAAGTACAAATGCAGCACAGATTTCCCTGGTGACTAACAAAAAGTCAAAGATTAACACAAAAAAAAACCCCGATGGTGCAAATCTTTTTCAAAAAAAGTCTTTCCATTACGTTAGTAAGATCTACCTTTTATTCCCTCACCAGTCCCTAAAATGCACCTTAAATCGGACCCTAAAATCAGCCTTGAACTGATACTGCAGAACAAAGTGTCATAGTAGTAGTGATCTCAGCAGGTACAGCTACTTGTTCAATTACAGGTATGTCACAAGTAATTGCATATGAGCTATCTGAGATAAAACCAGGTAATCACATTAACACAGCACATTAGCACAGCCTAAGGCAATACATTGGCTGATGGCTTGGAGGCAGAGCTGCAATAGCACCTCTAAGAGCAGTCTTTTGCTCAGGTTATCCTAACCCAGTTCAGACTTTAAGGTGAGACTTTATGCTGAACATAACTCTAGCAATGAGCTTGGCATCAAAACAGAATGAGAAAGGAAAATACAGAGTTTACCCACACAGGGCTCTGTACAGCAAAGAAGGATACGAGCAGAATATGGTGAGTAAGAACAGAAACCTGAGTTAACCTTTAAGCAGTTGCTCTACCAAGTTAAGTCTAGGCTTACTTTAAAGCAGGATAAAGATCGATTTTGTGTAAACAGAAACAAATAGAAACATGAACAGATGTACCAACCTGCAGTGTGCCCTCTTGAAACTGTGGAAAAAGCACTGACTACTATTACACTATCTGGAAAACAAGATACAGAGAGGTCAGACAGGAAAACTCTGGGTTTTGGCTCCAGAGAAAACCACAAGATTATAAAAAAGGATTGCAGCAATCACTCAACTTCAATGAAAGACATAGACATAACATAATAAAAAACCTGAAAGACCAGCTTTCACAATAGGGGATGAGAATCCATAGTGAAGTATTTACAGACTGTTTCTAAAAGGGGCATATATTGTGTACAGAAAGACTGAACAATATTGCTGACAGACCATGAAGATTAAATTCTAGCACTACAAATTAAGCACTCATTGTTTTTCTGGCACTGTTTGGTAGTCCAGGAGCTGCTGTTCAAGCGGAGGCCTAGAACAACAGCATAGCTGGTACAGATTACGGTCGAAATGTGTATGTGCCATTTATGTATGAGCTCAGAGAAGTATTTTATACTAGCATTTTTAAGGATGAGTGTCTGCAAACTATCTGCATTGTTCTCGGCTTCTGGGAAAACTGGTACAGGATTAAAAAAGTACAAGCCTGAGGAAAGCCTTAAATTGTTCATCACCCTTAAGTGGGTTCATCTGCAACACACAAGTACTGAAACACTGTGCTGAACTGGCTCATAGTCACGACCATGCAATTCATCTCCATTTTGCAGCTTTATTTGTTTTAGGGCAGCCACAGGTTTACTCTGTAAGTTTACCTAGTTCTACTGTAGTTTGTGCTATTTCAGAAGAAACTTGATTCTTGTCCTTGTAGCAGAGAAGAGCTGCAAAACTTTTAAAAATTTAAATGCCTTCTGCTACAAAGAGGTATTACATCGGTTTGAATTGCTGACAGAACACATAAAACCCTTCACATTTTCCATGCCACAAAAGAACTGTTCAACAGGCAAGTTTCTATTACTGGAACAGGTCAGACTCCTGAGAAATGTTCAGAAAGAACAGGAAACAAGACAGATTGGTGGCTATAATAAAAACACAGCAAGTTTACCCATGTATCGATGGGTAAACCACAACTGCTTTCCCAATAGATTTATATTATTTCCAAAATTGCATCAGCCTGTGATATTCTTAAATGTGCTTGGTTGAACAACTACATAAGTGGATACAGCATTCCTTCCAGTCTTCTGAAAATGGTATCAGAGTTAAAACAAGAAATGAAACATCTCTTAAGTCAAGAGTCAGAGAGCAGTACTCACACACTGTTAAGAAGAGAAAACAAATCCAAAAAGGGAAAAAATATCCATCAAATTCACAAGGGAAAATTCCTGTTGATTAATGTGGGAGTTGGACAGAAAAATGTAACAAAAATACTCCAGTGTTCTGTCTTTATTCTCTCCTGTGACTGTGAAAACAGCCTTTTGAGGAGGTTAAAGAAAGTTGTGTTCACGCTGTCTGAAGGGCAAGGCTTGATGTGTGAGCCAGCTCTCACTTTCCAGCTGAACTTTTCCCATGAATCTAGTGAGAGTGTATGTCCAAGTCTAACCTAAGCATATAGAACAACATACAGGTTTCTGAGATTAGGATTTGCACATGAACACAAACCTAAACAAAATGGCAAAATAAGAATAGTTTGCATTTTTGACCTACAAAAGATAGGCAAATACCTATGCAGATAAAACATACTATTTGAAGCATATAATAGTGTTTATGATAACAAGAAAAATACTTGTGATTTTAAAAAGATAGTTTATGATTACAAAATGCATTATCTCAGCCTTTGTTATTCATCTTCAAGAACCTAAACTGGAAAACTTAGTTGTATACAGGAAGCATGGGTTGGTTTTGAAGTATTTCAATACAAACAAAACATATACACCAATTCAAATGCCAGAATCCCTGCTGGTATGACCCTCTCAGCCCCAAAACAGTAGCCCTATGGGACAACACTGATTTTTTTCCTCCCATAAAC
This sequence comes from Strigops habroptila, assembly GCF_004027225.2. NCBI lineage: Eukaryota > Metazoa > Chordata > Aves > Psittaciformes > Psittacidae > Strigops > Strigops habroptila. Next base: position 7,456,475 of record NC_044281.2, read on the forward strand.
TTTACGATTATTTCAATTGTTCACCCTTTAAAGTTAATTGGGAAAATGACCCATTTTATCTTGGTTGCATTCTAACCTAACCTAACCCAAACCTAACCTAACCCAACCCAAAACATTAACTTTAACCATTTATATACAAAGTTCAAAATCTCTGTTTTTTAAACTAAAATTGCACAATTGCAGATTCAGCCCTGTGTTGTGAGTAAGCAAATCTCTCAGGGAAGTCAGGATTATACCCACATTGCTTTTGGAATTGATTCTATAACCTTTCCACATGAAATAGATGAGAATTCCAATCTTTCTTTTTATATTGGTCTATTTTATTCTCACTTTGCTCACAAAATAGGACCGTGAAGGCAAGTTGGATGATATATTGCTGCACTTAAGCTTTCAAAATCTTTTGCAAATTTTATTCAGTTTTAAAGAGTAGATTTTTCTCCCAGATATGTCTCAGCAGCTTTCCCGGAAATCATAAAAGTCACATGTTTGTAATAGAGGTAAAAGGGTTTTGCTATAGAGCATAAGCATATGGAGGATTTTTTGTGTTTCTGAAATTTTAGATGCCTGTGTACAACAACAGCTTGTGACAGCAGTGCAATATGCTTCTCGGAAAGTCTGTTGTAAACTGTGCCAGATATTGTGAAGTCAATCTGAACTCATTCACAAATAAATATATTCATTAGTTTAAAAAATATCCCTTCCACTTGGAGTGTCAGGTTTATATGCCACATATAAACCTGTTTTCCAGAGAAATCACAGTCTTTCCACACAGTATTTTTAACAGAAATAAAAGTATTAAGTGGGCACAATAAAAACTGAGAGTTATTCACCAAACTTCCAGTTGGAAAATGAGACTATTGGCAAATAAAGCACACTAAAATGACCTTTTTAACTTTAGATAAACTCAAACATAAGCCCCCTTTCTGCAACTTTGAGAGCTAAGAAAAATCTTTAAGGCAAATACCTTATAATAATAAAACTTGCTGTCCCAACCTTCTTTTTGAAGGAACCACTGGCATGTTTCTCTGTTGTACTAGTTCCTTATCTGCTGAGTCTCAATTTTCTGAACAATATCTGAAGTTTCTCAAGCAGTTCAGAGAACTGAAAATGAGAGAATTTAATGTTCTTGTCATCACACTGAATCAGAAGTGCCCCACAATGGAATAATATGTAGTGCTCACTTTATTACCTACCCCATGAGTCTCTGATGGCTATTAAAAGTCAGCAAAGACCCGAAACTGGCAGGTATCATATTTAACGTATGTGCAGTCCCATTACAAGCAAATAGCTATACTCAAGAAACAAGCTAATAATTCTTCTGAACCAGTATCTGAATCTGTACTTGCAGTTCACTTGAACCACAGAAGAGATATTCCTTAGAAAGATTGTCTGTACAGTCCATCACTTTTGTTTAGGCATTCCACCTTTCTACCAAATCATAGATCTTGCTCTTTGCTGGGAACTTGATGTAATTTCAAGCAGAAGATTCTGGGCTTTTTTTATGGCACAGGGCTGCTATGCTGTAAACAGAACTAATTGTCTACATTTTTCAATTAGTCTAACTACATTTTGGCAACATTCAGAATGGCAATCAGATAAATCAGATAAATTCATCAAGCAAGAGGAAGATGGGTCACATGCAAGCCCAGTGCAAAACCAACAGTTCCAGTTTGTTCAGAGCTGGAATCTCAGGCAAATCTTGAACCATAATTTCATGTCAAGTGCTACGTAAGAGCTAAGGGACCTGTGGGGGATAGCCTCCCACACTAAACAGGAAACCTCCAGCAGATTCCTAGGCCAACTTGGAGGGAATCAACCTTCTGCAAATGAACCATTTGGCAACTTCTCCAAAACAGAACAAAAGTACTTGTTCCCTGAAAGGTATCTGGGAGCCACTTTCTGTGCCACCTTACTGCATGTATCCATTCAATTTGTGTTGTTTATTATGGAGTATCTTGGAGAACTGGCAAATACCAGGTGGAAGATGACTATAGAGTTATTACAGAATCTCCACCTCATGTGAAACTTTCCAAAGTTATGCTAAATCTCAGGGCTGATTGCCAAGCCGAGAAGATAGCAGCATTTTTAATAGCTTAAAGTAGATTGAAAGCATTTATGGCTGAGCTATAGAAAGAAAACAGCAAAATTATGTAATTTATAAGCAAACCAGGTCAGTAGTTTTTCAGTTGTTAAAAGATGCATTCTAGTTCTTCAATAAATGATTTAAAAACATTCTATAACATTTCATCAGGTAAATTAAGGTAAGTTTAAACTCAGTTGTGTTACATTTAAAAATCTGTAGCCTTTCACATAACCATTCCCACTTTATGGTTCTAAATATCATTTCTCAAGCATACAGCACAAAGAATACCTTTGAAACAAAAAGTTCTCAACTCAGGTTTAATACTTTCAGAACACAGTTGCTTATAGGCTGATTTTTAGTGGTGTTCAACACACAACATTTTCACTCTAATGGGTATAAACATAGGAATCAGATCATTAAGTCTCATCAGTGGTAATCTACAATATTCTTAGTTACTTCCATGTAAGAAAAGAATTGTCAGTTTCCTATTCACTGTGTTTCTTTAAAGGGACATTAAGATGTTAGTTACTGATAATTGTGATACAAAGAAGGGAATAAGCATATTGACATTTATTCTGGCAAATTAATGTCTGATATTCTCAACGAATTAAGTCTTAAGATTTCTGAGTTTATTTGTACTTTCTTAAAAAGTAATTGTTTTCCCTGTGTGCTCAGATAAGATGCCTTGATACAAAGTTATATCTGTGAATGTACTCACTCAATTCAACATTGCACATATTCATTTTTCTTTGGCTAATTCACAGTGAGGATACACCATTCCTTTACTGACAGATAATATTATTGAATATTTAGCTCACACAGTAGGTAATTGGAGTATTTCTGCTCCAAGTGTTAACTTACTCCTGCTGGTGATTCGTGCTGATCCATGTGAGGAAAACTGTAACTAAATTCACACTTTAAGCCACAGAAATCAGCAGCTGAATCAGACAGATGCAGAGAGATAGCACCTAAACAATTCATCATATTGGCTTTATCCATGTTTTTATTTTTTGTGCACTTCCACTTGGGATGCACAGTACATAGTTGGACTGTATAATGTTATTTCCTTTTTCAAATTTTAACTATTTAAAAAATAGTATATTGCTTAAATTGAAAGCTGACTTAGGCATTTTAAATTGAAGATACTTGGCAACTATTCAGAAATTCCACATATGACCATGTTTCATCCAACTTGTGATACTTGAAGCATGCATATGATGGCAAAGACTTCATGTGCTATTGACCCATGATAAAATCAGATTACCTGGAGGAAAAAGGTAATGTAACAATATGCAAATTCTTAAATGAGCTGGTTTTCATTAATATTTCGTAACAAACCAAACTCAAATTCTCCTACTTCAAGCCTAAACATAGTCTAACATGTTCTCTATGGTACTGATGGATTTCAATGTTGTATACTAGGAAATGACATCCCATTCCGTCCCCTCAGCATATTGCCTTTTTTATATTCAACTGTAATAAATGCAACAAGCAAAGTAAATACTGTAAAAACACTCCAGCTATTTTTCTTCATATTCTGAAGGTACATCTTTATCTGTTCAGCATACTTTTTTTTTTAAAACTAGATGCATAACAGATTAGGCAGATGCCAGAGTCTCTCTGCAAGGGCTAATAGCTCCTGACAAAGAGGCATTGAAGTCTCTTCACCTGATGCACACTTTCATGGTAGTTGAACAGGCAACTGCAGTTTCATGATTTGTTCAATTTTCATACAACATTATTCAGGAAGAATAGCAATACTATATGTATGGGCATCTACAACTGTAATAATTTTTCCTAATTCTCATAGTTTGCAGAAAAACAATACTGATATTTAATGTCTTTTGCTACAGTTTCTACTATAAGTATGAGGACCGTGCCAAATACCTAAAAAACTCAGGAGCATATCTGATGCTGCTTTGCATATGAGGCTGACAGAAATATACTTGAATTCACTAAGATCTATGAAGTTACACTGACATACAACACCAAGAGATTGACACTTAGGTGGTGAGAAGTGGAATTAGGAAAATACAAAACAAACATTTTCCTAGAACTCCATCTACAACTTGACTATTTACAAGTAGGTATGTATTTTGCTCTACCTTATTTGGAATGTCCATTGTACCCTCTTGCTTTTTAGACACTGACAATACTAATCCTACCTAAATGACAGAGTGAAAATATGGCTTAACAGCACTACTTTTCATAGAGATATTGTGAACAGCTTATGTTGCCGGTTAGATGTCCCTCTGTGCATAAATATTACAAAATAAAAGAAAATAAACTTCTGTTTCTCACATGATTCCCCTCTACCGAATAGAAATTGGTTCAGTGTTAATCTGGGTTTCTTTCAGAATGGAAGAAAAACCAAAACATTTTTTAATTGTTTGGCCAACAGCCCTATGGATGGTTTCTTCATCTTTTCCACAGACATTCTGCAGTCATGGTTTGTGAACACTGTCCATCAACACAACTATCATCTGCCATTTATTTTTCACCAGGAGGTTGGTATTCTGGAATTGTATGACCTTGTTTATGTTTTGATATTTCTCTCGAAGCTAATATCCTTCTGTCAAAAAATCATGAATCTGATTCTCGAATTTAACTAACTGCAGACTCATTAATGAAAAAGTAATGTATGGTAGTAATTTAAAGGGAGCAAAAATAGATGTTTGAATATTTATGTCCCTCTCTGAACTAGAAAGTGATGATACAGCACTCACTGCCAGTCATTTTTAATTTAATTTGTGTAATTTTTAAATTTAAGCTTCACCAGTTTATAATCCAACTGTAAACAACAAACCAAACAGCTGCAACTACAGCTGCTACTTTGGAGCCACTTCAGCTTGACTCTCCCCAACATGTATGTGAGATCACATCCATAATTTACAAATTACATAAAACATTACATTTTTAAAAATGTAAGAAGTTGTGTAATTGTGGAGAGGGAAGAATAGAGAGAAAGACAGTTCTTAGGAGGACATGAATTACTTAACAAGTTTTCATTTGAAAAACAGCAGGTGCCAAAGGCTAATAGAAATTGTGTAGAGAGCTGAAATGAATATAAATGCTATGAGTATAATAGAAGTGTCTGGCAGTTCTATTCTGCAATGAGTCTATTTGACAAACATTGCAGCTAGCATAAACTATTCATCGGAATTAAATATTTAGTTCTGACATATTGGAGTTATGGACTTTTGTGAGCCCACCTTTTATTAAATTGCCAGTTCTAAAGCAATACCACAATACCATTAATCTGCTATGGCGAGGGGGAGCCTCAGTGCCCCATCTCAACTTCAGTTTTGCATTGTGCAGCAGAACGCTCACAAAAGAAGTTTTATCTTAGTCTTGGTTTCAAGATGTAAGTTATATTTGAACACAATTAGAAATAAAATGACATCTTTAGAAAACTAGATTATAAAGATGGATGCACTTTAGGGCCAACTGAAAATGTTTCACTGCAGTGGCACATGTTTAAGCCTCTTAGATAAATAAGCAACAGCTCAGACCAAATATTATGGTTAAATAAACAACTCTGTAATGAGATCTACTTCAGAACCTGAGGAAGTACTAATATACTGGAGACATAGCACTCTCCATGTTTTTAATACTGTATATGTCAAAGTATGAAAACATACATGTCAAAATACCACATACATCACAGGCCTCAGTATCAAAATCTTTAAGCAGAGATTTGTGTAGGATAAGACAGCAAAAATCAATCTGATTTGTTCTAACTAGAAAATCCTTGATTTCTGAGAAAAAGAGAATGCACCAAAGTCTGTTTAAAATAGAAATGCTGTAATGCATAACCGAAGGCGAATGAGTGTTTGCAAGCTATAAGTGTATAAAACCAGCAATATATTCAGGGAAAAGGCATTCCCTTGTTTTTCTCTTTCTGAAAAAAAGTAAAGCTTGCTACACAGGGTGTGAGATTTAATCATAAGACGTGGGAAACAAGGGGAAAAATATTTGTTATAGTAACTTCTGCATACAGCAAAGTCAGCTACATTCAGTTTTAAAGGACAGTGACTGACATGCTCTTAACTCTGTATTACGTGTTAATTGTTCCCTTTGGAAGTGCATTATTTTTACAAAAAAAAAAAAAAAAAAAAAGTAAAACAGTTTTTGCATGTTTTGTACTACAGTTTCTCTAAAAATACCCAGCAAACTACTTCTCTTTTTGATACTTATACTCTGAATTGACATAGTGACTCAAAAAAGTATACATATTACAGCAGTTAATAATTACAGATAGTTCTACCCAAGCACAGCTGTCAGAACTGCAATTCCCTCTGTGGAGATTAAGGAAAAGTAAGAGTTAAGGCCTCTTAACTCTTAAGTAAGTTAGGCCTGCAAAAATTAAAATTATTTTAATAATTAAACAGTTAAAGTGGTAAAATGTGGAACTAAGTAATGTTCTACGGCTGCAGGCCATAAGAACAAGTTGTAAACATACTTATGTTAATTCACTATTTCCTTTTTTAGGCTAAAATAGTTTAAAAGACATAGAAGTAATTGCCTTAAGAAAAATGTATGCATGAAAGAATGCATTACTTAGGTAATTCCCCCCCCCAAATTTGTATGCTGATGATATCATGATATAAGATTAAGAGTCAATCTCAACTAGACAATGCAGGTCAACTTTCTTGTCATGAGTTTCATACTTCTTATTTCTCTATCCAAACAACAATAAATATAGCCTTGCATGATCAACTTTCAGTAATCCCCTCTTCATCCTCTACCCCAAAGTCTTTAATTTTTTCTTTCTTTGGAGAATTTGTTACAGTCTTAGAAATTTCCAAGTCAAAACAACAGATCAATAATTTCCTACCTCAATATATTTGTTAGCTACCTATTATCTAATATTACATCCAGGTAATACTGATAGTTGATAGATTTATTAATATATTTTTTTCCAGGAGCAGTTTCATTGCAGCTTTGGTATTCTTGAATGGAAATTGTCTATCCCCCCTTCATCCTTATTATGACTGAATTAATTTTGTTTTTCTTCAGATATGCTTATTTCCATTTTCACTTGTTTTCCTGTCTCCAGCTTTGTGGTCCATGTTATCACCCATACTGAAAACTGAATTAATGTATTCCTTCAGTTTGGGAGCAATATCTTGATCAGCTCTCGTCTCATCCTCATTGTCAAGGGATGGAGACACCATTTTATCTTATGACTAAAAGACCATTTTTATCAGTTTTAATTTCCCTCCTAAAATATAGTGTTTGTCTTTTGACAATTATTGCTGATAGTCCCTCACCTTTAAGAAAAAGCTTTCTGGGACATAGATCTTTCTCTGTAGAGTGCTTATTTTTTCCTAATATCCTGAGATGGTAATTCTTCCATTTAGCAGTGCAATAAATCCCTTCAAGGGTCCCTTCCCACCCCCTCCTTGGCTACAATACAAAATGTGGTATCTTCAGTGTTATGCTCCCACTATAAATATTTGGTATGCATCACTCATAACAGTTACCTATCAGTCTAAGTTTCTTGACTAGACAATCGAATTATTTTAAAACAGAAAAAATAGAAAAATGTAAAAGGTTTGCTGAGTTAACAGCAGAATAAAAAAATCAAATAATTATACCATGATATCATACATCATAAAAAAAAAATCCATCATTCAGATGACATGTTTTTGAATAAAAACGGATGTATAAAATATCCAGCACTCAGTTAACAATTCTGGGCTACAACTAGCAGGATCAGTAATGAAAATTGTTTCGAGTAAAAGTGCAGCTTTTATTAAATTATGTATTCCAGTTTTACATACATGATTTCTCTTATTTTTTTTCACTGTATACCAACACACTATTCATGTTCAAGTTACTATAAGAAACCCTTACAAGCTATTTTCTCTGAAGTGAAAAGATAAAAAACCAAAACCAAGCCAACCAACCAAAAAAAAAAAAAAACCCAACAAAAAAACCCCCAAAACCCCAAAACACACCCCACCCCCCAAAAAAAAATAAAACAAAAAAGCCCAAACCAGTACAGCAATTAGCATTGTAATGTATCTTCTTTCTTTGTTGCTTCTTTGTTGCCTTTCCTTCAAACATAAGCCAGCAGGAAATAACTTTGCTAAGTAAAAAGTTGTTAAAATAATAATTATAAAAATAACTACAGAGTTTTGATTTAGGACTTTATCTTTTTCTCCAAAATAAAGCATTTTTAGAACTTATGTTCTAAACATTAAATCTGACTTCTGAAATGAAAACATCTACTTGTATGGACAAGAGTTTATCAAGAGATAAGGACAAATATATACCCTTTTTTTCTGCAACTGTGCTAGCTTAAATAGTATCTTTAAACTAAACAGCTCCTCTTTTTGCCTGCGTCAGGATAAAGACAGTGTATTATGCACAATTCTGAGGAGACCGAGCAGCAGTGATATTCTTCGTAGGGACTCAGATGGGAGTCAAAGAGTTGCTGTAAACCGGGAAGCCATTAAAAAGCTGCTAAACAGAGAACAAAGCTATAGGAGGAGAAATATCCTGCAAAGCTGTGGTAGGCAAGAGGGAGATTTCCTTTCAAAGCTTTTTACTTTTGTACGGTCTCCTTAATTTTCTGTACTTCGAGTATTCTTTTTTCCAATGGCATTTTTATAAAATCTATTTGTAGAATGGCACACTGAGAATCCCATGCCCCATTGTATAAAATCCTCCTCCCTCTGTATTGGTACACGTATATATGTCTGTATTTCTATTCATTTTCTAATATTTATAATGTATATATATTTATAACTTTTGCATTTTTTTGGAGAGGGCTGTGCATTTCCTGGAGGTTCACACCACAGAAACAACTTTGACAAGAGAAGTCTTCTTTCAAAAGATGTTTGATTCTTAGGACAGATATTCCCAAAGCAGCCTTAGATATCTTAGTCTCTATAGACCCTTTATGAACTATTTAGGTGGAAAAACCAAAATTTAGTTGCACATCATTTACTTGCTCATCAATCTGACAACATCCACACATGAAGCATGCAGTGGAAAACACAAGAGCACCACAATGATGCAAAAATCCTTCTGGTTTAGTTCATGCATGCATGTCAGCATTTCAAGTTAAGCTAAGTGATCTTACGTACAGTTAAGCCATGTCTACCCTCTGTAAAATGAATTTGTCAACCTCTGCTAGACATTCTGAGCCATAATGTGAACCTAGAGAAGAAAAGCATGAGAAACAAACCCTCAGTAAAAACGTTCTAAATCTAAATTGCGAATGTTTGTTATACACCACCTTTTCACTTAAAAATTAATGATTCCCCTCCGTTCTACCCCTAAGTATTAAGTGTCTTGGATGAACAGACCTCATTAAGTTAGAGTAACAGCTTCCCTCCTATCAGAAGTTCTCTGTCACTTTCAAACCTGGTAAGTTTTATAATAACTAAACCCCAAAACATTATTTAGATCATCAAAGACACCATGATCACAGGAAAGGGTGATTTAATGAATGACTGTATAATGAAGCTGCAGTAATTCTTTTGTATTTTTTCACCTCTTTCACTAGAGGCTCTGACTGGGAATTCTGAGCTAGATGCAGCTTTTCACAAGATCTTCAGGGGTATAGTACAGAGGAATTGAATCTCCAGCTGTTGTTGCTGACTAAGGGTTTTTGTCAGGTCCCACATACTGAAACGATGTCCTTTTGATATGATGTTGATATAAAATCTTAAACATTATGGACTGCCCGTTAAGGAGAAATTTACACTGAAGACTTCTTTCCACCATAAAACTCATGAATAAAGCAAGAGTAGAATGACAAAGGTATTAAACCAATGTTATAATTAGCAGGTGGTCAATTAGAGAGATTTTGGCTATCAGTTTCAAACACTTCTCAGATAAAGACCTTCCTAGTGACAGCACATTCAATACTAAATATCTAAACGCAAAAATCCTATAAAGCAAAGTTTAGCTTGCTTTCAAAAGTTACTATTTTTGTCTTTACAATATGCTACAGGTCAGATATGATAACAGCTTTGCTTCATAATATTATGGATTTTTTTTTAAAAAAGCACCTTTTAAAGTGGGTATTTTTAAACATTTCTTGCTCAGTTTTGTGGAATGTGTAGATTTTATCCAAAAACCATAAAAAATACATTAAAATCCACTGAATTAACACAGAATTAGCAGTCTTATGGAAATCTGCAATGCTTATATATGGTCTGATTTCATGAAATCTTTCAAAGAATGAACAGGATAACATCTCCCAAGTAGAAGCCACAAATACAACTGATAGTGATTCCAAGCAACTAACCCTGAAACCAAGTAAATTATTGGTATTACCTGTTCATTTCAACATATGAATTCCCTGCTGTGACATTTGAATTTCTTGAGACTACTGTCATCTCAAAGCTAGACTACTATGGAAAACGGGGAATCCAGTTAAGATACTTTGCCCCTTGGAGTTTAATTGTGATTACACTCAGGAGTTTGTGTGGTTTTGGATTTTTTTTCCACTAAACTTAGAAAAAATGCAAACATAATGAAACTAAAGAAATGCAATTGGATAGCCCATAAAAAAATCATCAGTTTCCCTTTTAAATCTTGAGGGTATTTCCAGGAACACAGAGCCATTCTTCAGTTTTACATTTAATTTCCTACAATGTATTTTCAAAGAATAATGTTCCATCAACCAGAATCACGTAACAGATGTTTAGTACATACAAACTGTTAAAGCTCCACTAACATCACAAGTGTTAATATAGGGTACCCAAGACACTTCAGATGGAAAAACACTGAATTTCCTTGCATTGCTCCTACAACCTGACCTTCAGTCAAATTTTCAGAGGTGCCAACATCGTATAATCCACAAAACCATATGCTGCTCTCTCTCGTGTTTATAATTAAGTTACACTTTTAAAAGCCGCAAAAGCTTTTTGATTTAGTTATGCTATTCTGTTCACTTCTGAAATGGAAACATTTCCTTTTAAGACTCTTCTGGTGTTTTCATCCCATTCCAGTGCCTACTGCAGCATTTTAGCAGGATGATTGTTTTCCGAGGACCTTAACTAAAGACATTTACTGCTCATGTTCGGATTACTAGCTCATTAATAGTCCTACGTCCTTCACGGAAAGTTGTTTTTATCTTCTAATCATCTTTCCAGAGGCCAGAAACATAAACCAGGTCATTATGAGTTAATTCAAAACAATGTCCAATGACTTTCTAATTTTCATTTCACACTTCATAGCCTTAGTGTCTGCTTTTGGCAACAGTTGTGCTGAAATACTTTTTTATCAGATATTTTGGGAAGTATTTTCATCTTTCTGAAACCATGTCTAATCAAGAGGGCAGCAGCATGAACATATAGCACTATTTCATAGGAAAATGCCTGAAAATTGGAATTGTCTTCAATTTAAACGTCTCTGCTCTAAATTTCAATAAACATTTAAGCTTAAATTTCATTCAAAGCATACTTTCAGTTTTGTTCATTTGCAGGATTATGAGAAGGAGCAACACCATAATGAAAAAAATGAATGCATTCACTGCTTACATAGGTAGTAAAACACAGACCATACAATAATATTCAAACTCAAAGTTTTGGTACCTACTTAAAAGAACTGGTCTTGGGGTTTTGGAATTAATATCTGAAGAAGGGATTAGTACACTCTGCCACTATGGCATTTTATTTTTCCTTGTGTGAAGTTGGGAAACTTCACTTTCGAACAGGACTTTAGTGATTAATGACTGCCATACTCCTCAAACAAGCATATGTTAGTCCAACCTATTTGGAAAGAATAAAGTTTTTTGGTAGTGTCTCTCCTCTAGCAGTCTCGTATTTAAAGGATATCTTATTACCTCTCCCTTGATTTTGATTTGCTAAATAATGGTTAACTGAATAATTTACATGTTTGTGGTATACTTAGAGCTCTACCTCGAGATTTGGGGTTCTTTTTTGTTTGTTTGGGTTTGGTTCTTCTTCTCTCCTAATCTCAGTACAGGCTGTGGATATGCAGTTTTCTTTCCTCAGCTGTGTATATCTGATACTTCCACCTTCTGCTTTCCGGGTGCATCTTCAGAGTTCAGGAGCTATGCATTCATAGGCTGTCTCAGCAGTACATTACCCAGCTACATTTCAAATCTTGAGGAAAAACTGGGAAAAGCAAGAAAGCATACCCTCCAGCTTTGTGATTTTCCACTGAAACTGATCCAAATTCTATGAAAGATCCTTGATGGATGGATACATGAAGAGTTTGCCAAGTCATACCCAAATCCTCATGCATATGATTTTCGTTAATTTTAACACGAGTAAATTTACTCCTGGGTGTTTTAAGGTAGAGCTCTTGGAGCTCTGTTGTATACTGGCACTCACATTACATCACCCTTATCCTAAAGTTTATCAGGAGAGATACTACTAGATACATAAAAGTGGTTCATATCCCTATGTCTTTTAAATTGAGGAAGCCATGCTAATCACATAAATCTTGTCCTGCAGCATATCTTACTATTTGCATGCTCTGGTCAAATCGGTGCTTTTCATCAGCCAAAAAGGGAAATCAGGCTTATCCAATTTCAAAAGTCTACTTTAGCAGATGACAAAAAAAATACTGAGATCATTACGAAATTCTTGATTCACTGTTAACTAAGCAGCCATTATTTGATGAAGATTCTGGGAAAACAGAAGGTGAAACAAAACTGAGTAATCACATTGTTCACTTTAGACACCTATTTTTAACTACCCAAATTAGAGGTTGGAACCAAGAGCTCAGAGTCCCTCTTGGCCATGGATAAAGCTGGTGCTCTCAGCTGGAGAATTTAAAACGCAGCATGGTGTTTTGAATGCTTAGTCAACTTCAGCTAATCTAAAGGAAAAGGGTTAGTACAATCCTTTGAGAGCTGTACTGAAATCTGTTGGTTATTTAATCTCATTCCTTCATCTATCCCTTATTCTATAGCATTCTTGCCCAAGTCACTTCTAAAACAAAGGAACATAATTTGTTTTCATTAATTCTAACCTTACACTTCTAGTCAAACCTTTAATTATTCAATGACAGTCTATCACTTCTACTTGGTTTCAGACTCACCCAGTTAAGAATGGTAGTTTGGATCTGAGGCTCCTTGAGGATTTTATTTTCTCCGAACAAAAGTATCACAGCCTTTATTTAGATTCTGTTGTATCTAAAAATCATCATGTTATCTCAACAAGATAAATTTATGATTTAGTACCTAATGATACCCAAGTAGCCTGTTCACACAAATTTAATTAGTGCTTACAAGCATAATACAAATTAGTGTGTTGGTTTATTATTGTGCTGCTGTCTGTATTTTTTCCTCTTTAAGCTCATATTATATTGCTAAATGTTTGACTGCTTCATCAATTCATACAAATTTATCATAATACAGCCTTAATAGCAGATGTATTAATAAACAATATTAACAGAAATATTATCTGATATAAAAATGTTTGGACACAAATGTTGCAAATGTTATATGTTACTACTTCATTACTTGGATTTAGATTCAAGGTCAGAAGCAGAACAATCAAAAGCTCACTTGAAAAGACTTCCAGGCGAAAGTATGCAGCTGTCACAAGAAACACTCCCCAATTCTGTTTATTATCAATTTCCACCAGCCCCAAAATGAAAATTTTGGGATCTAGATTGCAATGATGGATTAACCTTGTAAGAGTAGATTATGTTCTTCTCCCCATAGAGTATAATGATTTGTAAAATGTTGCTTATTCTAACGTTATCTTTTGTTTCTGATTACTGATAGCATATTCAAAGACAGTGATATAAGGCAAGGTCATAATATCACCAGCCCAGGACTCAAACCTGAACATACTTTAAGCAAATAAATTCCAACTCCCCCCTCTTTCCTTCCTTGCCAGTTTATATAAACCACTGTTTTCGATAAAAATATTTGAACGAAGAGTATTATTTTGCAAACAAGAAGGTATAGAAGAAATGACAATCAGAGCAAATAGCCTTCTAACTGGCAGAGAGCAAATGTGATCACCCACTGTGATTTAAGTTCTATCCATATATGTGCTTTAGTGATTTTTTTATATTGTTATATTTCACATCTGCGTTTACATCTTGAAAAAAATTATTTAAGCTTTTTCCTGGAACGTCTCATTTTTTACATGAAGTAGCTATTCCTAATTTCTCTGATACTGCTATTTCATTTCAAACCTAGCACAGACTTTCCAAGTATATATTCCTAATTTCAGAGGGATGCATAAAGCCATAAGTACCTCAAAACCCACTTTGCTTTAACCTAGATATTCTTGTGCCTAAGTATTATGTCCAATAGCCATATTGGGGGGGGTGGGGGGTGGAGAGAAAGGGAAACCTCAATACATAAAGGAAAAATGTATTTTAGAAGCAATGGGAACCAAGTGATATTAAAATGAAAGAAAAATTATAGAGTTACCTTTTCAAGACACAGACACTAAGCTTTACTATCAATAAAGCACTCCTCTTTAACTTCATGTCTTGGAAAACTACCCTGTTAAATTAAGGATATAGTGGCTATTTCTCTACATGTTACTAATGAAAATCATGCTTTGTAAACATGCTGTCTTCTTCTACCTTGTGTTAACCTCATATTGGCTTCTTTAAATAAAAGGTTGGGTTTTGGTCACCATTAGAATTCCCCGTGAACAATAAGGCTGTAGCACAACAGTGGGTGTTTAGGCCTCAAGATACCAAGATTTCCATCAAGGAGATTTGAGGCAAACAGTGCATCCACAACAGATTTACTTTTTTGTAAACAGTTTGAAATAATTTAGTGTACACAGAAGCCTTATTTACTGTGAGATTTTTCATAATAAAACCTCTAAACTCTCATGCCTCTGGAGTGTGAAAACTCCCTGCCTCCTGTGAAAAACCAGATTTTCAAGTATAAGCAGTTTTCAAGAGCCTTCTACGTTCATTTTGTTCCAGGCTCAGGAACCACATGGCTTAGATCTATTTATTTATAAAAGTCTCAATTCCTTGCTGCTTGTTACTCATGAGGTTTAGTGCTTACAGGCATAACATGAAAAAACTAGTACCAATAACTAGTACTGAAACGAGCAAGGCTTGAGATTACTTTGCAGCTTCTGGAAAAATTCTTACTATTGTGTTACGAAAAAAATAATTGGACTTTTCATTAATTATAAAACATATCCACAGCACAGCTCTTCTTTTAAACTACCATGACAATACAATAAAATGCTGTTCAGGACAAATAACAGCATAACAGTGAATTTTTAAAATACCTATCGTGAGAGCACTGAAGCAGGGAATGTAAATGTAAATGTAAACCGTGATTCAGTGGACAGATTTGCCATGTGGTAAGCTTTTAGTGCCACCATTAACAGAGTCCACCATGCCAGTATTTTGCTTTTCAACAATGGAAAAAAAACTACTTGTATGGACAGAGGAAAACCAACACTAACTAATGCCAGAATTGGTCTCAGTCTATATTATCTATACAGATATCAAATCTTCTGAGAAAACTATCCTTGCAAATATTTTCTGTCATGAGTATTAGGTATGCACAGATGCTCTCAAGCAGTAGTGGAGTATTTAAATTCTATAATCTTAAGCGCTTTTGCTCTGGTTATAGCCCTTGCTGCTCCATTGCTTTCTCTCACCTAGCTAACAGCTTCTCAGCAGCTTCTCAGAGGACTCCCTGGGGCTCTGACCCTCTCATTTCTCTTGCTTTTTTGTGGGCATATTCTGCAAGACCAGAAGCAAGAGACACATTCCATCTGTAATCTGCCATGTCACAGTACCGGATCTATAGAAAAGTATCAATTGTACCTATGCATACCGTAGAAAGCACTGATGTCCTGGAACATACCATGTTCTACGTAGCAACTTTTATATCCCACTACAACACTAAATTTCTGTAATACATGCCCTCTGCAAACATCTGGCTGCAAAACAAGAGAGCTAGTCATTACCCATTAAGTCTAACCGAGCAGAACGGGGTCTCTCTGAGCTTTTCTTGGCATGCAAGAAATTGAAATGCTTCTGTGAAGGCTTGACCTTGCAGTCCCAATGAGTTATACAGATATATTTTGTTGATTCCAGTGGTGTTTTATCAAACTCTTGATAAAATCATGGTTTTCTTTTTTTGAAAATGCATCTGTTCTAAATACTATCCTTGACTGCATCTGCCACTGTACATGTTGAACCTCACTTGTAGTATTTCTTAAGCCTCAAAGCGGGTTATCACATTTCATTTTCCTCATGACAGAGTAGAATATACCAGAACACCTTCAACATTTTCAAGAGATGAGGCAGTATGGTACTGCTAGCTTAAGAGAGAGCTGACCCCAAAATTAATGCTTACTTCAGATACATCAGGAAAAGAATCGGCTACAATGTCTAATTTTCTCCAAATCAAAAGGATTATGAAGCACACCAATTCCTACTTAAAAAATAAAAATAAAAAAATAAAATTAATCTACTAATGTCTTACTTCTCTTTAATTTGTAGTAAGAATGCTATATAATGTAAAACTTAAAATACGTCTTACAGGATAACTTACACATATGCTGTATAGTAAGACTGTTTTACAGGGAGAACAAAGAAAGTGTATCTGCTCCAAAAGGCAAGACGCTGAACAGGAAAATCCTAGAACACACATTCAGCACACAACAAACATTAACAAACAGCTTGCAGACTCATGCATTTTAGTTAATTGAAGAAATGTTGGTTACTCAATACTAGGGATTTCATTCAAAAAATTTTTATAAGTTTTGCATGCATGAGCAACATGAGAAGGAATACACTGAAATGTTTCTTTTAAAAATAATCTTTGCTGGAGGAGGGGAAAGACTGAGACATGTTGAATAATTAAATATCATAAAAATGTAGGTCATGTTTTTCTGAATCTTACACACTTTTTCAGGACTTGTTTTGATAACTTAACGGACACTGAATTAAGGATTAATTTGAATTAAAACACATGGATCTTATCAAGTTTCATGAGTCCACTAAACTGGAATGTTAAGTATCTTGAGAAAAGCCAGTCCAACGACATTTCTGTTTTGACCCCAGACCTAGAAACTAGAGAGAATTAGACTATTTAATTGGATATTTCAGAATCTTAAAAGAGTGTTGGTTTGGCTGGGGAAAAAAAAAAAAAAAAAAGGAGTGTTCCAGGCATAAGTGGATCCTATATTACAGGAAGTGTTCCATGCATCTGTATTCATTCCAAAGTTTCTTCTGTATAATGCATCTGCCTTGTAAATACAGCGTCAGCCCTGGGAACGCACAGAGATGCTGCAAATGAAATCAATTCCATTTTATTCAGAGGAAGAAAATAAGAAGAGAGAAGGCTTTAGAAAACCTACTGTTGTGGAAAGGGTCAAGAAAAGTAGAAATACCTTAAATTTGGAACTAGATGATCTTAAGGTCCTTTCCAACCCTAGCCAATCTATGATTCTATGAAGTTTAGCCTGCTACATGGAGAAAGACTTGAATCAAGAAACTGGTCTACCATTCATAGAGGGACACATCCTGAGCTTGTGTCCTTAACAAATATTGGTCTTTCCCTGCACATAAACAAGCAGCAACCATCAGGATAAACTGGGGTTTTTTTCTTCCTCCAGACTTCTTTCCTGTTCTTGATGTGGGTGTTCCCCTGCATAGAGTTCAAAGGATATTTTCAGTTTCATGATCTCGGAGGTCTGTGACAGATGAACAGAGCTAGCCCCAGGACAGATCATTCTGCTCCCACAGTGCCAAACAGTTGGAGTAAGTAGTATTTTTCAAACTGTGTGTCAAAACCCCTCAGGGGGAGCAGAAATCAAATGGCATTGTGAAGGATTAGGAAAAAAAATATAAGTTGAAATAAACAAAGTAAATGAAAAACAGGAAAAAATTGAAAGCAGCAGCTTGGGTCCCCTGGACTAGGGCAAGGGGTTGGAGAGTGAAAAGTGTTGCAGTTTCTAGATTGTGGGTGTCTCTCTGAGCCAGGAGTTGCTGACTTTTCTTTACCTGCTTGAGGTTGTCTAGACTTTATTTTTCTAGGTCAGGGGGCTAAGTATGTATTGAGGTAGCAAGAAATTACACCTGGTTCTGATTCTGCTGTGCTAAAAAGAGTGGTGTCTTCACTCTAAATCCTGCAGGAAGGCAGGAAGACAGGTGAACCAAGATTTGGACTTTTGGAAATTGTGGGAAATCCTAGTGTAAAGGGAATCAGAGGTGTGACCAATAGGGCAGTACCAAAGACAGTGTTTTGGTTTTTGTGGATGTAGAAGAGGACAGAGCCTCAGTCTTATGCTCTCCCTTGACTTTCACAGCCCCTTTTCCTGCGTGTGTTTGCACACCTACAGTGCTTACCTGCTTAGCCTGGCAGGCTCTCTATCAACTAAGGAGGAATACTGACCTTTGAGGTAATCAGGTCCAGCATTTTTGTCCAAGTTAGGTAATGTTTGGGGTTGGGGGTCAGCTTGGTTAGCAAACCACACAAGCTAGAAGCACAAGAAATACAGCAGCAAAAATTGAAAACAGAAAATCAGGCCTATGAGAGAACTGATCTTGGCGGATGAGGAACAGAATTTATGAGTTTGGAGTGGAAGTTATGCTTTTTACCCATTTCTAACAATTTCTTTTCATTTCAGATTCAAAACTCATATGGGCTTTGAGGGATGATATAAAGAGGCAATGCTTGGAAAGCAAAACTAAGAAGATTTCTGTAAACTTTTTAAACTGGAAGCTGCTGGGTGTAGAATCACTCTAACCACAACACATTTAGAGAAGTTTACTTCTTGTAGAAAAAAAAGGTGCAATTCATAACTGTTTTCAAATACATGAGGTAGACAGATATTTCCCAAAAAGCATACTTATTTCACAAAAATCAAACTATAGAGGGAAATTAATCAGGTAGCCAGCTTACAGTATTTCAGGTTTTCTGCAGCTGAGAATAAAGGGCTACCAGTTACTGGAATTGTTTTTCTTTTGAGTGATGAAGAAAACATCCCTTTATAGAGCAAGTGATGAATACATTCTGGTAGCAGAATGTTTCATGTTCTCATTGAAGTTTATAGCAATAGTAAGATTTGTACTGCATTCAGCTCTGGGGCCCCCAATACAAGAGGGGCACGGACCTGCTTGAGTGAGTCCAGAGGACACCACTGAGATGCTCTGAGGGCTGGAGCACTTCTGCTATGGAGCCAGGCTGAGAGAGCTGGGCTGGTTCAGCCTGGAGAAGAGAAGGCTCCTTAAGGGGAGACCTTAGAGCAGCTCCAGTGCCTAAAGGGGCCAACAAGAAACCTGGTGAGGGGCTTTTTACAGGGGCATGTAGTGACAGGACAAGGTGGGATGGCTTTAAACTGACAGGGAGAAGATTTAAATTAGATGTTGTTAGGAAAAAAGTCTTCCTCGTCAGGGTGAGACACCGTGAGACACTTCCGTGAGACACCGGAAGAAGTTGCCCAGATAAGCTGTGGCTGCCCCATCCCTGGCAGTGTTCAAGGCCAGGTTGGACGTGGCTTGGAGCAACCTGCTCTAGGGGAAGGTGTCCCTGTCCATGGCAGGGGTTGGAACTGGATGAGCTTTAAGGTCCTTTCCAAACCAATCCATTCCATGATTCTATGATTTTAAAAAATTACACTAGTACAAGACAAACAACAATCTGGGGTAAAGAATGTTTTTGAATGACCTATTTTTCACTTTGAATGGTTGCATGCACTCAGGTGTACATGCCAGCACTTAAGCCTTGGGTACATATTTATTTTCAATTACTTTAATACAGCTCTGAATATTACAGAGCTGGATAAGAAATTGTAAACAGTTGCCAAATCACAGTGATTTCATCAGGAAGGAAGTTCAGTCTCTGAGTCAAATGTAAGACTATAAACACAGTATCTTCTTAATTTTAATTACAAGAAATACTTATTTTGAGTTCCTACTCAGCTTGCGTGCAAGCTTATACTCTATATTGACTTTCTCTAAACCATACTTCATGGTTGAACATGGAAATTTTTGGCCTAATGTCACTTTTTTCAGAGTTTAAATCAAATTCCTTGAGCCTTTCTGAATAGCTAGAAATTAAAACAAACAAACAAATATAATTCTTTCCTTTTTATCTCTCAATTACAAAGCATTAAGGGAAAAAAACCAACTGAAACTCAAATTTCTGACTAGTGTCAATATGAACTACTCAGCATAGCAAAAATGGGGGGAAAAAGTGGAAAAAAAACCAGGAGGAGTTTTAAGAAGTTTGAGCTTAATACTGAAATACCCAACCAAATTTCTAATTCCATGAAATTCATTGTGTCACTCTAGAAACAGACACTATATCCAGTTTCCCTGACACTACAGTCAGTGGCTAAACATTGGAATAAGCTCAGACTGAAAGGAATTTAAAAAGTAAAGTTTGTTTGTCTTATAAAATACAAAGTTCAGGTTTTATATTTCAAATAGCTTCAGACAATGCTGATGCCTTGTGTTTTCTGCAGGCCAGGAAAAGATATAAAAGATTCTGTGGGCTACGTCTATTAATCATAACTTCTAAAGAAATGAAAATCCTGCACATGAATATTCTACTCCCTTCCTTTCATTTGTTCTTTTGACAATTGTTTTTCTTGAGAAACCATATATAAAGCTCGGATTGTTCACATTCCCATTGATAAAGTGAGTCTGAGGCTTCAAAATGGCAAGTGGTTTTTATTGTTTTCTGACAACCAATATACCATTTCACGAGGCATCAGACAAAGAGCCAAAGAGCCCTCTGCCCACAAAGCCATAAGCTAAATGTTCTTGATCCTGAAATATATAAAACAGTTGAAGGACTGCTGAAAAAATAGTATCAAAATACTCCAAAGAATACTCTGTATACTCTTTCTTTCCCTCCTAGACAAATCAATCATAGTGACACAGCGCAGTGTTTAGAGACCACCCACATGCAAGCTGACTGGTTTCTCTACCAATTTATCATTGAAAACATATGCATTAGTCAAATGTACCAGATGCTGCAAGTATCATAACACTATGATCTGAACATGAAAATTGTGACTAAGGAAAGCTTTGGCTTACACTAACTGGGGAAAGAAAGATACTCAGCCCCAGAGAGCTGCCTGCAAATCCCTCCACAGTGCACAAAATCCTCAGGAACCCTACAACAACATTTCTGTCACGTGAAGAAGCAGTTTTCTTAAGAGCTGGAGAGCCCCTATGTCACAATGCTGTCTCCTCACTTATTAAAATCACCTGCAATATCATCTCTTTTCTTTAAAATAACTTATTATGAAGCTAAGGCTCTGCCAAGTACCTTCAGGCTATCTTCAGCCTATTTCAAAGCGATTTATAAAGTAAAATATATAGGAGAAATCTTCCTAAGATATAAATACATACAGCATGCAAGCAGAACCTTCTTTATCCCAGCTCAGCACTGAGGGAGAATGCTCAGGCTTTTGTACTTGGCACATTCCCCACAGAGGCCAGGAGGTATTGGTTTGAACACCACTAGCAGGTTACAGGAGCCAGGTCTCCTCCAATCTGGAAGTCTGCTTTAATCCTGAATGTACTCCTTTTCCTCCAACACCACCTTCTTCAAAAGCAAAAAGTTCAAGAACTCCTTCTTTGGAAAAAGGCTGTCAGCCTTCAACAAGTAAGGCAATCTTGCCAGAGAGGCTGGGGCTATTTTCTTGACACTGGAGAGAAGCTGAAATCTCAGAGGAGCACTGACTTTCAAACCCTTCTGCATCCTTGCACAGATAGCTCTGAGGAGACTTCTCAGATCAGATAACTGTCCTCTTTGGACACCATCCTGAGATGCCATGCCCTCCTCTGGGCACTATGTAAGCAACTGCAGTTGAGCATACTATGTAAAGTAGGCTTTTTAGTCATCCCATTTCAGTAAGGTCATTTTTGTATACTGAAAAATTATCATTATGCAATTTAGATGCATTAACTTTTGGCTATATCTTCAATGCCTCTGCAAGGGAATGGTTAGTGTGGTATATATGAAAGCACTATTAGCTCAGATTACAGAGGGAACTTGGCAGGTACAGCATATACACAGGATGAATTTTTATTTTGAAGCTAAGAACAATGGGGAAAATCCTCATTTGCCCAAAGGTGATCATGTCAAAGGACATCATATCAGATAGCTTTAAATATCGATGAAACATTATCTGACACTGTTTTGCTACACTTGCATAGCAGCATCTGAAATGACAGAAACAGAGTCACTGCATAAATGGGAACATTCTGAAATTATCTGAGAGTGTGAGCAGGTGTCCGTAAGTGTAATTAGCACTTCACAGCCCTTTTGTTCCTTTAGACTAATCTGCCTAGAATTACCCACTTATAATGGCATACAGCTGCTGAATAGATCTCCCTACATCTGCCGTGCCTGTCAACCCCAAATCATTCTCAGTTCTGTGAACCAGCTTTAGAATTAAGAAAATACAAATTCAAGCAAGAGAATGTGTACTTCAAATATTTCTTATCATTGTTCCTTTCCTCTAACATGCTAGCTGCCTAGTTAAGAGTTTTCTAATGGTTTCTACTTTTTGCATTCCAGAAATAATTAGGAAGACGTTTCACATCCCATTCTCCCCAACATCCTATTTAACCTATTTTGAAACTGAGCAGTCAAAGCATTATATAGCAGATGTAGTTGAATATTCAAGGTCTTGAACAGAGTAGGAGGAACAAAAAATAAACCGGGTTTATGGTCAAAATTTATTTTTCCATCTATACTCAATTCTTTTTCCATTTCAACCTTTATGTAAAAAGAAATAGGGCTCATATTTTAAAAGAGAGATATGGGCTTCTGGATTTTTTTCCTGAACTCAACTCAGATAAGCCTACTATGTATTGTCAAGCTAAAAGTCAAACCTCAATTCCAATACACTTTTTAAAGCTACAGATAACGTGCTTCCATTTAAATCTGTTGGTTAATATCCCTCTAAAACCAGAGACTTCTGTTCTACCACAGGATGAGTTAGCAATGAGATTAAAATTAAAAATAAAGGGCCATGTTTTCCAGTAAATATTACAGAGGAAAACCAAGATTTAAAATGTTACAATAATGAGTTACCAGAGTTACCAAAAATAAATACGAAAACAAAAATTATCAGAAACACCGGCAAATGTGTTCATCAGACTTCTGTCAATATTGCTAGAGTTGAAAATAGAAATGTTATTTTGTTTCAATTTCTTAATTTCAAAACTCTTTGTTATTAAATTTATTTTTATTTAAATATAGCACATTGGTAAACAAGATACTGAAGACTTGGTTCTTTTCTCTGTACTGTGACCAAAGTTTAGATTAATTTGCCACGAAGCTGTTGGGGAATTCAGAGCAAACTCTGTTGCTGCCACAGCAGCACATGGTGCCAAACTAAACCTGCTGGGCTTGAGAAATAGAAAGCAGATTGCAAGTGTGTTAGGTTCCATTGAGAAAACTGTGTAAAGCAAATCTCGTTAGTCTATGCAAACTATAGATTTTATTCTGATGTTACAAGTTCCTTGTGAGAAGATACCCTATTCATCACTCTGATGGTTAAATCTTGAGCTCCACAAAAGCAAACAACTGTAATCCATCCTGTAAAGGACAAGGCAAATCATGTACTACTTTCAAGTAGCTATAAAACAGTGTGTTGGTGTATGTTAGTAACTTGGTAAGCCATTAAATTAAGCTTGTTCCTGGGCTTGAATTCCTTAGGGTCCCATTTAAAAGAAATCAGGAGCTTTTTATATGCAGAAAACTCTAAAGTGTATGCTAAAATAATCTCTCAAAAATTATATAAATTTAGAAATGGTTGATTGAGTAAAACAGCTTTGCCAAGAATGCATTTATAAATGTATTGGTTGTTATTAGAAAATATAAGAGCTATTACAAATGTATATGAAATAATAAATTAATAAATTGTAGCAATTACACAGCATTTTACATCTTTACAGTGCCATGCAGGAACATAGTATGCAAATATTTTTCATTATTAGACTTTTATTTATCTAGATGCTTTTTCTCCCACTGCTTGTGGCAAACCTCACAACTGGCTATTCCCTCCAACTCAATCCACCTTTTCCAGCTGCCCCTTACATTAACGCACTCTCTCATTCGACCCTCCTTTGTTGTTGCATCAGTGTAGAAATTCAGAGCTCCCGCTGTAATGGAATCTCCTGCAAAAATTCTCAGGATGATAAAAATATAAAGTTTCCTGGGAATTCTCTGGCTTCGTATCAGAAAATACTGATTCATTGAATCAAAATATTTTCAGAGCATACAAATAAAATGGGAAAGACTTTTTCAGACCACAACAGAATCTTTTGGTCAGATATTATATACTATACCACAAAACAGACCCACAAAAAACTAGAGCCATTTCCTGAAGTTTACAATACACCGGTTCAAGTCAAATAGTACCATGGATCACAGGCTTTTCATCTAATTTAATCAGGGTTTTTAGAGACAATTAATCTAGACATGTCTCTTAGCCAACAGCTTAAAAAAGATTAAGTTTCTTTGTAAAGCAAAGTAAGGAACTTCAAAATCTTGAAAATTATGAACCAATTTAAGGTTGCAAACCATTAAACTTTCTTTGGAGAAATAAAAACCCCAAACCTCTTCTACTAATGCCCAGACTAAGCTAATTTTCCCTTCAAAATTTCTTTCAGGCTAAAACTTTGTGCTCATGGCATGCAAGGAGCAGCTTTTTTTACTTCAAGTCTTCTGAAGTATTCCTTTAACATGAGAAGGTATCTACTGACAATAAAGAAAAATTACATTGTTTAGCCTTTATTTACAACAGACGTTCTCTCGGTCAGACAAATACTACAGCTACGTTCACTCAAGTAATACTTGCTTCTGTGAATAGAATTTTCCTAGGAGTCCCTAAGCAAGCAGTAAGTTAGTAAACACATAATGCTTGGATACTTTTTGTTCCAAATTGCTTTTGCAGAGTGATCAGAAAATCATGGCTGTATACAATCATATTCTGGAAAAGATAAGCCTTGCCTTGTCCATATTCTTAATCTCTCAAACCTAACAGCACTTGTTTTGAAACTATCTTATGTGAAAAACCATTAGATTTTGGAAAACCAACACTGATCAGAGAACCTTTGATTCAGACCATGCATGACGTATTTGGATTAGACTACATATGGGCTTGCTCTATGTCAGCAAAGCAAGAACATTATAAAACTGGAGGAAAGCTCACTGAAGTTCTAAACCAGGCTCGAGACAGAATAAGGCCAGTACATAGACCTCTGACAAAATGAATTTGGCTAAAGAAACAGGAAACCTCCTAAGGGATCAGCATAATCAAACCTAGCCAAATAAGCAGTTCTCTTCAGTAATCTTCTGTTTTTTCCAATGCAAATTCCATATGAGTACAAATGAAAACATTGGACAGCTGTGGCATACTTCTTTACCTACGCTCTAAAAGTTCAAACAGAAATCCTGTTAAGAACATAGAATGAACAATATGAGATGAAATGCAGACAACAGAGATTTTCATACTCAGTGGAAAAGCCCATACATATTCTGTAAGTATCACTGCAATTTAAGTAGTTTCACTGTGCCCTCTGAATTTGTTACTGTGGAAGTAGGTCCAAATGTATCTACTGGCTGACTTGGTATCAAAGGATTAAAATACCTCGTATTCTACATCAGAACTTCTTTGCATACAGCCTATGCAGGCCTATCCACATCTGAAATGTAAAAAATAACCCCACCCACAAACCTCTGCAAAATGAAGCATTAAGAGAGCCATAATTATATATAATTTCCCTCATTTTTTAATATATTTTTGGTCTTTAGACAACTTTGGGAGGTCCTGAAATATAAACTAAAATTAACTGCAAGCTTGAATTTGACACAGTATTATTTGCAATAATTACAATTGCAAATTCATTCTATTATACGCAACACCAAGATTCCTGTTAAGTATAATGAGATTATATCAAAGAATCTGAAAAAATACCCAACCTTTGCAATTTTGAATTTCCCGCATGTAAACCTAGATCAGTCTCACATGGAGCTCTATATAGATCGATCCTTCCCAAATCTGTAAAAAGTAGACTGTAGGATTGAAGACTTCTCAGCTATACAGAACTTCTGAAAAACCTTTCCTGAGAATCCCCTGTAAGAGACTGTAGACACCTTAGTTATCTCACCTTTGTTACATATGTTTGATTGATCAGTTTGCCTTTGATGACACAAATGCTACGAATCTTGTGTATACCGATAACAGCAGAAGTGCTTTAGAATAGATAAAAATATCTTTGCACAGCTACAACAGCACACGAGTTTTTTTTAAGCAGGGGTAGATGTTATTCGCTTTACACATAAAGTCTTACTAGCTTATCTCCCTTGCTTTCCCCATCTCTGACCCCAAAGCAGACTTGCATTAGTCCACTGATTTGCCAGTTCAAATATGAAGAAAACAAACCAATTCTCTGCCAGCTAGTAAAAGCTAATATCATCAAAACCATCATCCTTTTATCTTATGCAAAATGCACTGAAGAAGCTTGTGCCATTACTGCAAATTATCCAAATCCATAATTGTCAGATAATTTCCTGTCCTACTTCTAGCTAAAAGGTACGTACTTACGGCAATTTTAGCAAACTTGCTCTGCCTGTCTGCTGCTACATCTTCCAGTTAAATTACGCTTTCACTTAATTTGAAGAACTATACTGATTTCAGGTGCTAAAATAATGAGGGCTTATTCATCCTAGAGAGACCAAGACTACCAAAGCAGTGACAAAAGAGACTGGAAAAGGTTAATTGCAATCGGGTTGGGGGGGGGGAAGGGACGAGGGACTGGGAAATATAGAATGATAGAAAACCAGACAAGAACTAAAGGACTGAAACAGAGACCCAGCACTCTTTACATCACTGGTTAACCTATGAAAAAGTAACTCTATGCTTTTATAAAATATTTCTCTCCAAAGAATTCCCGTCCCAATGCTTTTCCGATAAACCTCATGCGGTGGTTCTCTTCCAGGTGCCAGCTGCCTAAGGCCTAATATTTTAACAGTTCCAAGGTTCCCAAACACGATTTTAGGTGCAAACACTTGAAAGGGGTGGGAGAAGAAATCACTATCAGATCGTAAAAGTACAGAACCTGCATCTCTAAGGTGATGGGACATGTTTTACTCAACACCAGAATGTGCTCACAGAAAGCAGAAAGGGCTCTCAGAAAATGGCAGATACTTTCATCTCATACCAGGGTCTACTTGTTTAGTCCTAGGCATACTAGACTGCATCTACTGACCTTTGAAGTTTGCTTAGGTAGATAATGTTGCTGACAAGCTGAATAAAAATCTACATAATTAAATGACAAATATGATGAGAACATGGAAGTCTGAGTTGATATGGCTGTGACTGCATTTCTCTGATTTCAGAGTAAGTGCTATAAGCTGAATAAATCATTTACATCCGTACTATTCACCACCAGAGACGTCAAATCTCATTAATGCTTGTTAAGTAAAAAAAGCCTCCCTGTCAATTCCTTGAAAAGCAAGTTCCATAGAAGTGTTACCAAACTCTTGAGCATTCATGCATCTGTGCATTATTGCTCAGTAGGAATTTTGCTACCTATTTGGAAACTCAGTGAATTATGTGACAGCTGAGGCTAAGAGAAAAAAGCATACATAAAAGAATATCAAAAGGTCCTTTACAAGATAAAGGATATGTGTTCTGTTTATAGTTTTAATATATCTTGTTGACATTATCTTGATAACTGGTAACTTACTTACTGCTCGATTTGTACAGTAGCATTCTCCTAAACTCAGGCACACACAAAACATTGATGTTTTATCTAAGTCCGTGGTGAGTGATTGGACTGACGCTGGCCCCAATACAGAGCTTTTCCTTGATCTTCCTGACTTCTGCTCCTTTTACATCTAACAGAATAGAAAGTCCAGTACTGCATCTCAGCTGTCAGTAGCAACTAAAAGTTGCAGGACAGAAAAAGGTGACCTCTTGAACTGCCTATGTGGCAGCTCCTAGCACAAAGTTACACAGGTTTGCTTAAAGCACTGTTTGACAATGCAGCAGAATGAAGGAAGAGCTTGGATGAAACAAACTGTTCAACTTTTTGCTGGAACAGAAAAGTACTGACAGATCATACGAAACAAGGAGTAGGCCTAGCATCTCAGTGAAAACATTACACAGGACTGTGGGGTGTTCTGTCAGCATTCCCACACAAAGCCACCAACAAAAATTCTTTCATGCCAATTACTTGACTTCGCATTAAGTAAGGAAGAGACAATCAAAGGATCAGTAATATTTAGTAACATGAGCAATGGCTTTCACAAACCATTATTTAATGTTTTTCTGAGCCTGAATTTCTGATTATTTTTAGTTATTCCACCGTCTTCTTTGACCTAGGTTTTTGGTTATAATGAATTGCAAAATATTACAAACTATGAACAACATAAAAAAAGTGAGTGACGCTGGCTGATGTTCAGATGTGAATTTAATTGGTTATCAAGACATCGGCAGAATCACACAGCCCTAGCATCAGTATAATTTCGCTGAAAACAGAAATTTTCTGATAGAGGATTCCATGTAGCAAACAGAAACCTAAATAGTAGTGCTTATTCCGCCCAAAAGAACATTCAAGAGACCTGCCAGCTTGACAGACAAATGCTTTGCATATTAATACATTAGAAAAACACAGGGATGGGAAAATGCAAAAGCGTCAATAGACTTTCCAATGAAATGATGAGCTGACCTTCTGCTCTTTCAACTACTTTGTTCTCCATAACTAATCTGTATATGATGAAAGCTTTCTTAAAAAGCATATCCAATGAAACAGTGTGAGTAGCCTAGCACACATTTGCACTAAGGCAGTATAGGAAACTGACATCCGTAAGAGACAGCAAAGGTCTGTAACTGTAAAGACTTAGCTTACTTACAGGGAGAGCAAAGCATTGTTCTTACCACATCTGGGGCCAGCAAAAAACATATATATACTCAGTTGCAGCAGCTCAGTTGTCAGGTGGTAACTGGTTAAGCTCTGCAGTTTCGTTGTGCTTGGTTGTGTCTGTACAATGCAGACACTCAATCCTACATTTGAGATTAATTAGATTAAAGCTAAAGAACATTTGAAATGTATCTTTACTCCTTCTATTGCTAGGAGGAATTATAAAAGCACACACTAGCTCTACTAGTTGCTATGATGTTGTCCAAACAACAGTAAGGTAAAAAACGTAAATGATGCTGATAAAGCATTGAAACCACTTGAGATTTAACTCTTTCCATAGTAATGTATGGCAGTCTTATATTTCTTACTGTCAGGTAAACTTGTGTGGGCTTAGACTTTTTCTTTTAATAGAATATGCTTACTAATGTTCACAAGGTTTTAATCACCCGTTCTTCTGTTTCAACTTCTGTATTTATTGCTACATTTCAATAAAATGGTGACCTTTTTTCTGTCACAAAAGACAAAAATCTGGGAAATACAGAAATTATATATAGGGAATAAAAAGAGTAATTTGCAACCTATCATGAAGTATGTCTAGTGAAAGCTTAAATTTATATTGTAAATTTTTTTTTTAATGCTTTAACATGTTTAGATGGCTAATGATGCAGAGGTCAACAACCAATACTGTGCTTCTCAAGGGAAATGAGCCACTGACACTGAGGGAGTTTTTGTAATAGAAAGGAAATTACTTTTTTTATATCCTTCTTGTAACGGTAAGGTTACTCTAACAAATCCAAACATAGAACACATTTGGTTTATCCTTTATTCCCTATTGAACTTACATTTGTTACATTTTGGCTTAAAGCAGCTAAAGAAGAAGGACTTTTACACACAAGCGTTAATGCAAATCACCTGCTTTGTGAAAAGAAATTATTCTAACAACAGTAGTAAACATCTTGGTTGTAAAAGCTCTCCAGGTCTCCACTTTTCAGTAAAAAGCAGTGGGAATTTTAAAGGAAATTTCTGATTTTTTTTTTTGATTGCCACAGTACTTTATAGAGAAGTTCTCTATTATGCATACTATATACATATTTCATATAAAACCAAATCATGTATATGTTCCTTCTCCTCTTTCATTTATATTTTTGACAGAAGATTAATTACTCCCTTCTTTCCAGTTCCATCTTTTCTTTTTGCCTTTAAGGTAAATACTTTAAAATAGCATGGTTGCATCTACTATTGGCTACTTTCTTCTCAGTTAGGAAATCACTGGCACTTAAATCTGGAAACAACAAAATGAAAGCCTCATTATGAAAAACACACAGGGAATACACATTTAGCCACCCATCTTGAAAGATTTTCAATGCAATTAATATTAGAAATAAATATAGACTTTGAAATAAGGTTCATTTTAAAGGAAGTCAATTTCTAGTAAGAAATAGGAAACATAGTATGAGTGTGCCGAATTGAGAAAGTGCTTTGGGTTTAGCTTTTTTATATCTTCTCCTGCTCCAGAATTTTCATACATGGTCCAACACCAATTGCATTTTTCTGATTTTTTTGTGCAGTCTATCTCTTAAAGCATTAGTCTACTGAGATAAAATGACAGTGTTGCCAAATTCTTGTTATTCTTTCAACAGAAGTTTTGACTTGTGACACTGTCAAAGTGACAGGATAAAGCTGGGTGTTAACAGCAGTTTTAGAAGTGTTTGCTGGTACAGTAGTACCTAATCCGCTGGCCATTTTTGTGAAAACAGTCCTATCTTTTTTGAGAAATCTGAGTTTAAGTTTATTCTCCTTTATGCTGTCAAATAAATCCTTAGCCTTTTCCTCTTAATTTTTTTTTTTTTTTTTTTTAACCTTTTGTGAAGGAAACTCAGAGGCACTTAAGATTTATTTTTATTTTATTTTTTTAGTAAAGAAGAAATACAGAAGAGCTTGGAGCGGGATTTCTTAAACTCCATCTGACATTAGTTCAAATTGCTACCAGTGATTAAGGCATGGGGTTAGAAGCCCGGATCCAAACTGGAGAAGCTGAATTGCTGCTGTGAATCCATATCTACATGATATGAAAACATCTGACCAGCTTCTGCAGCTGGTGCTGGCCACAGTTTACTCTTTTCATTACTCAAGCCCTAAATTACCCAGAAGTGTCCCTGAGTACTTTTCATAGCATATATAAAAGTAGACCAGAACAAGCAACTACTATTTACTCCTATACCATAAACTATTATGAAGTCATCTAGTACTTCCATACTCAGTTAATAGTTCAGACTTTATCTGTAAAGTCTTCAGTTTGTTACTTAAACATTAGAAGACTGCAAGATACGTGCAACCATATATACTCACATATGCCTAATTAAAAAAGTAAAATTATGAATATTGGTGAAAAAATAAACAAAATACTTGAAAGCTGTGCATAAGTTACATTCTGTAATATCATTGCTCCCCTGTGTTCTACACACAGAGGGCAAATTCAGCCTTTATTTTTTTTGCTTGTTGAAGTTTCTTTCGCTGCTTAAGATAGGTAACTTAGAAAAAAGCCCACATAGTTGGCGGTCACTGCCCAGATAGTAGGGACAAATGAGGAGCTACTTGCTATTTTTTTTCCCTTTTAGAGTTTCAAGCTTTCAGTCAGCATGTGAATCTCTTCACTACAGTTAATGCTTTATTGGGAATAGAAAAATCAATTACTATCTGAAGTAAACTGCACGAAGTGTTAGCATAAACCATAAGAACACTTCTGCTTGAAGGAATCTTGTTAAGGTTCAAGGGGATCAATATTTACCAGCAGGTTGTGAAAGCCTGACAGACCATGTCCACTGACTTTAGAAGTTAATGAAACTGCCAATGGCCTTGCTCTCATGATCTATGGAAATAACATTCATAAGCACTGGGCAACCCTAAGTAACCATGAGTAACTCTCCTCATTCCTTTTACCAAATGAAACCACTCAGAAGAGGCTTTTTTTTTTTTTAACTCCAATTTCTTTTGTCTGTCTTTAATTGTTTAATTGAAAACAATAATAAAGGGTTTGCTTTTTGTTACGTATGAAAAATTGAAATCGGACTTAAAGATATTACTGTTCAGCCAGGGTATTTTCCCCAGCTAAAGTGTAGATATTTTCTGCCCCCCAAAAAAGTTGCAAAACTTGCTGTTTATCTGAAAAGTATGGCAAAGTAAGATTCAACAAAATTATTTTCATGAAAGCCATTGAAGAGACTTAGGAACTGACAAGGTGATTATTTCATGATCTCTGCTTGTATTGCCAATTAAAGCAATGAATGGTAACTGCTTGCCTAAAAAGCCATTCCTGGAACATGAGTGAATAAAGTTACTGAGGTTACTTTAATAAGTTGTATAAGTGCATCTGACAACTTGTTTTCTAGAAAAACTTTTTAAGAAATGCAAAAAAACTTGCACAGATTTCTAACCTACAAGAATTTACCAATAAAAAAATTTTGCTAAGTGGGAAAAAAATTAAAGGCTTTAAAGTCTTCAGGGTATTTTGAGTTTTATAAAGTCAGTGGCAGTTAGAAACAATTTAAAGGAAACATGTAAGAATACTGTAGTGGTACCATCTTTAATAACCCAGGATGAAAACATGAATGTACTTCACAAAACAGTCACACTATGAGTGAAAATTAGGCTTCCTGAGGCAGGTGAGGTCTGCCCTACTTGTAGATTTTAGTAATCTTTTTTCAGTTTTGAATGATGGAGGAAAATTATTCCAGGGCTATAACTGAGGACAAAACCTGTCCTCTAAACTTTTGTGCTTATAAATATGCTATTCTTCCTATTATTTTGCCTAAAAAGAATCAGCCCTTCCTTAATAGCTTCTGATGCGCTTTGATGTGCTTTCCATTTAGCTGGTTTAGTATTTTAAACTGTAACAAAGGAGCATCAGACAACATTGCCACTGTCTTCAAAAAGAAGCTTTTATTGCTGTAGCCAAAGTTTAATAACCATGCTGGAGAAGGACAAGCCCAAAGCAGAGATGGGAAACTTGGGACCCCAGTAACATCTGGTGCTTTTTTCACAGGTTACAAAAGTTAAATTGCACAGCTCTTTGGAGAACCAGTTATATTTGCTTCAATATCCAAAGACAATGCAAGCCACAGAGAAAGACAGAAAGGTCAAGGATCCTGATAAACTGAATATTTAGAACAGTCTATTTCTTTCTACAGTACCTATCAAAAATTTACCAGACCCCTTGGGCAGAAAAAGACAGGCACCTTTTCAACTACAAGGTTGGACCATTTGGACTAAATATCCCTGACAAGCAAATTTATTCCAGCATGAATATTTACAACACCTTGCTGTCTGAAAGCAAACCAGCCTTAAGACTAGGTAAATAAATCTTTGGTAACAGCAAATGATATGGCTGGGAGACTTTGTACTTCTTCAGTGAGAACCAAATCTGATCCAGGGACTATTGAGGATAGTGGCATCCTTTCTTTTGAGTCTAGGAGGATTTGGATTAGGCTCTTGATTTATTTTTAAATTTTTAAATAACATCCAGTATTTAGAATTTCCCGTGATGTTTAGAGATCACCAGACAAATATGATTCAAATGCACCATAGGAAAAAGCCCCATCCCCCTCCCTCTAGAGTTGATGTGTGAAAAAAGGAATAACTAATAACTTTTTTCTAAGTTACACTTCCATTGCCCAAAATAATGAACAACAAAGATTATGTTAACTCCATCCACCTGATCCTACGTAGTATCTTGATCTTTGTTTCTAAAGAGATAAAGTTAATGATACTTGGCACTTTCTTTTTCTCCTCTTGTGCTTTCTCTCCTCTCTCACTAAGGCAAGTCAGAGTTGATAAGGAAAGCAGATGACAGAGAAAAGCAAGAAGTTCTTCATATCTCTCTTTATTCTCAGGTTTGAGAGCTTATTATTTGCATACAGACTCCTTCCCCACGTATGGGCCTGTCATACAAGGGAACACATTCAAACCTCAGGCTCTTCAATAGGTCTCAAGAGCAGGGTTGTGGATGATTCTCAGTCTCATTCCTTTCTTGCAATAGACAAAACCATTTTTTCTGATCATTCTTTTTAGTAGTACTTGCATAACAGCGCATTTTTGTTTCACTGACTCTCAGCTAGCACCAAGAAGCACGCTTCTTTTTCCTGGCCAGTTGAAAAGCTAAATCGATTATACTCATCAAGCTCTTCAAATTAACCTATTCAAGTCTAATTGGTTGATTCTTTTGTTTCTATCTACAGGAAGATTTAATCTTTAGGACTTCAGTTTAGCTAGGTGAACCAAGCATGCTTCCTCATTAATTTATGTTTCTACTTCTGATTTTAAAACCATCACAGAAATTAGGGCCTTCTAGCAAGATTCTTCCCCTTAAGCCACAGATCACTAACTGCTACTGCTTTTCATCACATCCTGTCACTAACAATCCTTTGAGATGCATATTACTGTGTAACCAGAACCTAGTTAATAGTTTTGGGGTTTTGGGGTTTTTTTTATTATGATTCTGGACTGGGACCTTCAGTTATGAAAGTCTCATCTAAAGTGAAACACTTTAAGACAAAAGGACTTCACTTTTTCAAAACCTTTAAACTACAGTTTCACATATACCGTCGTTGTTATATGAGCTACAACATTAGGAACTTCAGAAATAGAACCTTTCCCACTTCTCTTTTTTTCTATTTTCAGCTATCTGGGACTTCAGAACTATTTGAAAATAGATCTCATACTCTGTTATTGCACAAACTGCTATCTGGAAATAAAAAAAAAAAAAACCCATATTATCAGAAATCTAGATATAATTTCTCCCATTTCAGAGGAATTTACTAGCAAAAGCTCACAGAGAAGAAAACCTTGTGTGCCTTCCCTACATAGTAAAGAAATTTCAAACAAAAACACAACCACCACATTAAATTCTTCAAGATGCTATCATGAGTTCAAATACACAGAAGCTGTAAAATAACAGCAGTAATCTTTCTCATTGTAATACACACAAATACCACATAAAGTTTATATTAGTCTTCTGGTGTAGACACAGGAGTAGAAGCAATCTATATATGCAGTTCTCAGTACTCTCAAAACCCACATTCCATGGCAGTACAGGGAAACTGATGACATGGTAGTCAAGGATTTATTCTCACATATACAACAGCTTGCACACAATGATATTACAAAGATGCAAGCAGGAACAATGTAGTTCCAAAGGAGAATCTACTTTATATTATGCTTCCACTTATTTTCACAAACCAAAAGGTACTACATATTTAACACAATTTTAATTGTTGAAGAGTTTTATTTGTTTCGAAGTGAATTAGTAGTTCAATTTCTTTCATTTTATTTTACCGTTCCAGTTCACAAACTGCACTGACACTTTGGATTCCTGTAGTAACCCATGAAGACTGTAACAGAAAAGGCAAAACAGGAGCTAAGAGAAATTAGCTTTAAACCTAATTGAATCAATGACTTATTCAATGAAACACCACCAAGACACATCTGGCTGAGCTGGAAAAAAAGAGCTCACGAAACAGACTTAGCCTGAGGAATTCTCTTCCAGAAAAAGGGTTATAGAAATTAACAGCGAATTACAGGGGGGGTGGGCGGGGAGCGGGGGAAAGCCTGAAACTATTTTCAAAATAACCCAGGATTCATTTATGTATTTCGAGACTGTTGCTGTACAAAGACAGCTGCAGATTCTCTTTGTCCTTCCTGTGTTTCTTTTTGTAAAGCATGACGATAAAAGTCATCAGGATGCTTCAAAGACAGATTTTATGGAAATATGGGGAGATAACTTCAAAGAAATTATCATGTAGCTTTACATTCTTTACGTTTACAGAATTGTAAAGCTATGTGAATACTTTCCAGTCAAGTACCTAGATTTACATATCTCTGGCTGTAGGGAGTGGCAAACCCCTGCCACTCAAACTCCTGGTCTTCTAAAAAGGAATGACACTTTGTCATTGACTTGTGAAACCACAACTTCATCTAGCTTTTTTATCTTTTTTTGATTTATTGTGCAGAAACACAGATTCCTGATACCTAAGAAGGCAGAGTAATTTGTTACAAATTTTCCTCCATTTTGTCAGAACAATATACAGTGTCGCAGTATATAGGCATACTCCTATAAGGATGAATCACTGTATTCAATGGAGTTCAAATATTTTACATGCCTTTTTTATCAGAACTGTTGAAACCATGGTAGTTGTATGCTTACGCTAACCAGCAGCTGACGTGTTCAGGACAGCTATGTATTTGACTTCCTTTAGGCTGTGATTTTTATCCTGGGGAAGTGTGTTCACTGTCTTTTCCAAGCATCCATAGCCATCTGAAATTACAGTGGCATTTTGCCTGCTCATGATGCAATATGCCAATGCCACAAGATCATCATTAAAATGACAGGAATTAAAGTTACATCCTAAAAGCTAGAAGTCCTTTCTGCATAGCGTTGTCATACAATTGTATGACTATCAATGTTTTATTGTTGATTTAGGAAGTTAGGAAAACAACTAAAACATGAGAAAGAAAAGAAGCAGAATAATACCAAGTGAAATGAGATCATTAAAATGATCAAAACTGAAAGGTAATAAAAGGCTGAGTAACTTTTTGTCTATCCCAGGCAGAAAGAGGATTCAGCCTTGGGGAAAAAAAACAAACAAACCCAACAAAGCAAAGGTTTCTTTTTTTTTGAAGGACTGAGATAATACCACAGCCAAATACAATACAAAACTAAGTTTTCACACAATCTCACAAGGCATCCAAAATCTTACTTTCAGATTCCAAATATTAAGTAAGTTCTTCATAAACCCTTTAAGAGTGATAAGTTTCAGTTTATTCTTCCCCCCTCCCCCAATATTAAAACACTAAGGTTTTTAAACAATTACACTAAGTTTTTAAAATAATTAATCATATAACCAAATATTGGAATTAAGATCCTTTCACAATTCCCATCCTGACTCTAAACTGCATTTAGCTACACCTGCAGAAAAAGAAATCCAGCCTGCCTGGTACGCTATGGCAATGAATATTGTAACATGATAGATCTAGAAAAATTAAAAAAAATCTGTCAAGCAAAAAAAGAAAGACAACATTTCCCCCCAAACAAACTAAAAATAATAAAATTAAAAAGAAAAAACCCCCAAATCTCAGCACAGCTGATCCTTAAAGGACACCAAGAAAGCAAAACACCAGAAATTTTATCCTGCTAAATGACAATATATTTCATTCACTTGTACACAGTCTTGTTTCAAAGGACTACACAGATGCAAAACCAACAATACAAGCATGAAATAAGACAGTTTTTCAAAAGAGCAATAACAGAGTAGGGACTATTCCCTACTCTTTTTGCCATTATATCCTGCTGAACTCACTTATTTTTCAAATAGCAACTGTATGAATATACTAAAACATTCACCAAAGTCCTCTCTGAACACTCTGCTATTTAGGAAACATAGAGATTCGACTATCCTATAGAAAAATAGTCCTGTAAATGGCCGAGGGCGCTGTTCATTGCCTCTATGCATCTGACAAAACAGGGTATTTAAGGTGAAATGGATTGGATACATTAGTTTAATCATATCCTACAGCACACAAGGCAGTAATGCCAAAGAAATAAGATTTCTTTAAATTTTTTTTTCATAAGAAAGTTTCAGAGTAAGGCCAAGACCTTTATGAAATGGAATTTCATGCCCCTACTGAAAATATACCTGCTGTCTAAAAAGAAAACAACATAAATGAAGAAATAACTACAGGCTGTTTATGGATGCCAGATTTAGTTTAACAGTTAATCTCCTTGAAAGGCTATTAGAACAATGAAAATAACAAAAGCAGCTCTCCGTACATATTAACTGTTGGGATAATAGTACAAATTCAGTCGATAAATGTTAACACTTAACTTGCTATTGTCTGCACCCAAAGAAGGCTTAATTATACCTGTAAGTATCTGAAGTAACCATTTTAACTGGGGTACTGCTTCAGATTCATGCTAGTGATTTTTTTTTCATGATTTTTTTTATAAGCCCCTCATTTTATACCTAATAAAAGATGGACCAATGTTTACTGCAATCAACAGAAACAAGTATGTCACTGTAATTGGTCTGATATGAGAATAAAAGGGAAATACTTTGACCTAATTTCAAATTGCACCATTGATCCCAAGACACTCTTCACTCCCTGCTCTTGTGAAGTCCCTATCACATGTTCCTGAGAGCAGCCAGCACTATTTCAGAGTTTGGTTACTTTATTAAGGGCTTTCAATCACCAATAGATGAAGATATAAATACAACTACACAATTCTGCCAACTCTTTAAAACTTGTTCTGTAAATCGGAAGGAAAATCAGGAGCGACCTCCCCATATTCAAAGCATATAAGCGAGAAGAAGAGGCTAATAAACAAATGTTCATGTGTATAGATTATAATCGACAGGGAATGCATAGATTAGTAAGAAGATTAGCTAATCAAATAAAAGTCTAAATTCGGAGTCATGTATGTATAACCATTAAAACCAATGAGCCTTTCAACTCAGTTGATTCAGTTGCCTTGATACTCTTATCAACTTCAGTACTTCTCTAGCCAAAGAACTCAAATATTACTCACCCTGCTTAATTCTGTAAGGCTTACTGCTTGTCTGGCTAACATACACCAGCAGAATAGATAAAATGAGATTTGTTTCAGAGTCAAACATTTCTTAATTCTGAGCCTTGATCATTGAGGTGTTGAGGACAACTCAATGGGCTCAGTGTTTTTTGATTCCATAAATGTCATAATATAGCCTAAATGGCAACAGTTCAATCCTAAATTGCTACTGAAAGCAGTTACAGTATAAAATGCTTTTATGACTGGACAGTAGCAGAGATGCCAAGAGCCCATTTAGCTCATTTATTATCCCAAAAATTTGACAGCAGTTCCTTGATCGAAAACAT
The DNA here is from genome assembly GCF_004027225.2 of Strigops habroptila. Lineage (NCBI taxonomy): Eukaryota > Metazoa > Chordata > Aves > Psittaciformes > Psittacidae > Strigops > Strigops habroptila. Next base: position 7,495,302 of record NC_044281.2, read on the forward strand.
TTCCTTAGGTGACCTGGCCAACTGAGGGAATTATTCTTTAAATAGTTCCTGATAGAAGCTTTACCAAGTTACTAATAGATTCAGGCACAGGACTTTAGTATCATGCTCCCCCTTCACTGAGGAAACTGGTAAAAAGTGAAGGAATACTTCCAAAACTGACTAATTTCAGGAATCTCAATTTGAGTTGTCAGGTTAACTGTAACATGAAGGAACTTGAACATTTGTACCAAATACAATAGTTATTGCCTGGTTTAGAGTGAGTATCCAAGCCTTATCTTAGGAAAGAGCTTTTAGGCACTAATTGATAGTGCTGGCTTTCTATAATGAAAGATGCCAACTGAATTCAACATAACTAAACGCAGCTGAAAACTGTTGCTTTGGTAGGCAAAATAACTCTACAGTTCATAGAACATGAACTGATTGTGATTCATTAGTCACACCGAAAAATAATTGATTCCACACAATTCCATTCCTCACAATGGAACAGCTCAAGGAGGAGGACACTCATCTTTTGGAACAAATAGAATGGCTGTCCTCCACCAGACCGAAGATGTTACAGAGTGAATAATAATTAGAGAGAACTGAGAGAGCTTGAAATTATTTTCTCTGAATGGGTTGGGTTTTCAGAATCACCAGGGGTGGCACCAGTTACTTTCTTTCCCCAGTAGCTGAGTAGTTTAAGATCTCTGTTTGAAATTAAGACCTGTACAGAACTCGGCCCTTAGTCCAAGAGAATGAGAGATGAAATCTTCTATTTTATAATACTGCCCTAAACAGTAAGTTACATGACTCAACTTTGGCAAGTCTCCCAATCCTCAGTGTTGGTGGTTTTCCATTTCTTATTACAGATGCAAGACCAAGAAAGAAAACTGCTCCACCTGTACCCCCTGGGCAAAGACATATCCAGCAGATGAAAAAGGTGAGTAAAACTGAATCCTTTGGAAAGACAATTCACATAAACAAGAAGACAGTTTTCATTTCACATTAGAATATCACTAGTGGGGACAACATACAAATCTATGATGCAGCGCTAAAATATTCATTAAATATCCCCATTATGAATCCCTAGAGCCATTCATGCTGTATTTCTGTCCACCATACTTCTCTCAAAAGACACATGCTTTCAAAACAAAAATCAATCTGTAAATAAAAGCATTATAAAATAAAAAATGTTAATGGTGCTTTGCCTTCTAAATTGCATTATCTCTAGGAGTTTAGATAGCAGTGAACAAAATTTTCTGGAGAATTAACCCTTGAGTTAAATGCGTCTGTTTCTCTTCGACACCTTTATTATAGCCATATAACTCAGCAGCACATGCTAGCATATCATATAATTTCAAATACCTCATTACAATAATTATTCTAACTTACTTTGCTAGAAAAATTCCTCAAATATGATGATTCAGCCCACCTTTTTCTCTTCATTACCAAATACAACTAGTAAAGGGAAATAACTAAAAAACAGGGTACCATGCTGTTTGATATTCCCATCACCTGAAACATTCCCGAATTCTTCTCTATCTCAAGTCTGTAGTCAAAACATAATGTAGCTTAGTTTCAAATGATCAAATCTGATTTCTACATGTTCAAAGATTAAGGGGCTCTTTGTCTCCAAGTTTTACTTTTTGCATTACATACAGAACAGAAATCCTTGACACCAGCCACTTACTCATGTCATTCAGACTCCGAACTGCTCATCTATACTTACTTGCAGATACACTATTTGACGCAGTATGTATTGAAAAAGTTTATCACGTATCAGAAAAAGATGGCCCTATTTTATGTACCAAAACCTTTTACTAGAAATTTTGAGTTTCAGCTAAAAAAAAAATCTAAGCATTTTTTTGGGCAATCACATATTCTATACCCAAACTGTGGTTATCCTACCAGATGACCTGCTTCAGTGTCAGTATGCTATCAAGACTTACACAAAGGCAGATGTGGATAAAATGCTGATTCCGGTAAAATAGTTGGTGAAACTCTTTACCTCCCATTTGGCTGCAGGGAAAGCAGGAAAATGCTAAGTGAATGTTTCCAGTAAATAAAAATCCAACTGTTACTAATGTTTCCAAATGCATAGGGTTATTACATAAATTAATCTGTTTCTGGCAACTCTAATCAGCTGTGGCAGCTGAAAAATTTCAACATGTGCACCTAATAGCAGGAAAGTTGAAGGTTAAAAGCTTAATCTTCAGGTAGGTAACGAATGTCTCATTGCTCATTACTGACACATTGCAATCATGAAATTACATTCCATGAGTAAAACAAAAAAAATGGACTCAGCATATACAAAACATACAAACAAAACATACATACAAGAGGCGTGGAGGTAAATAAAGAACTAATGGTCATGGTTTTACAGGTTGTTAAAAACTAAAAGAATATCAAATGTTTCGTTATGAAATGTAAAACAAAGGTAAGTAAATAACTTCTTAAACATACAGATTTTGAAACTTGTGCTACAAAATGCTGTGAAGGCCATTTGGCTTTGAAAAACAGAAGAAATATTGATAGCAATAAATTCTACCTAAGACTTAGACTTTTATGGGGGGGGGGGGGAATACTCTCATTTGCAGAATGCTGGGGAGCTATTCAGGAGGGAGTATACCCCTGTGCTTCCCTGTTCTGTAAGCAGCTTTGTGACCAACTACTCACAGCTGAGACAGCACACTGTTAGCTGCATTAACTTTTACATTCATGCAAAACCTGCCACCATCTTAAAACAGATGTATGGGAGCTTGGTTATTAAAGAGCATAAGGTAAATAGAGTCAGTCACTGGATAAGTTTGCTCTCCTTACCTTACATTAAACTGCCTTAATGTCAGCTTGCTTGATTCAGACCCCTTGAATCTGGGTGGACTTCGAACACGGCATGTTCTGGAAACTTTCATACAGACACTATCATATGACTAATTCTACCACCAGTTTGACATGTTATCTGTTCATTTGCAGGTGATTGTTTCATACTGAAGAGGCATTTCAGCCATTTAAAGATGATGTTTTTTGAGGCTCTCTTTCATTTTTCAATAAACTGATATAGTAAATCATAGCTGTGCAATCTGTACCTAACAGTGAAGGGAATTAAAGTGGGGTTTCATATTTAATAAAGATCTATAGCCTATCTATAGATCAGCCAACTAGGAAAAACAGACTGAGGTAAAGAACACATTAAAAAGGTCATATATAATGACTTGTAACAGTCATGCACAAGTAAAATTCATAGACCTATACTGATAGCATTTGGATGAGAATTAAATGTGGGGTTTTTTTGTTTAAAGAGGAAAACCAGGAATTAGTTTAGCAGCCTTTTTTTAAGGACTACTCAAGTAAGCTAGTTTAGAAATTAAAGACTTATGTTCCAGTTTTGGTCAATCACCACCAAAAGCTATCGCTATCAACTGACTGCTTCATGGCTCCTGTGAGCGAGCCCGACAGCCTTAGCCCTAATACTGATGCCTGTACATATCACAAACCTGTCACTGCAAGTGCAGTCATCTGGCTTGCTCATTCCAGCAGGGAATTGGAAACCAGGACTCAGACACTAACTCTTGTGTGATCCTGCGACTATTAAACACTGTGAGCTGTAATATTGTTCGTCTGGGCTGAGGTATAATTGTGTAGAAGAGGAAGCCGTGGGAGGCTAAGTGGAAGTGACAATGCCTCCGTAGCCACTGGCCATGGTGCAACTATTACCTTCTGCAGCATTATATCTTCTATTTTGACACACAAAGTCTCAGAAAGCTCTGTTTTAAAATGGCAGTGATCTGTGGGAACAAGTATGCGGTTAATCAGCCAAATTCAAGCACCCACATTTAAAGTTGTTCAGTTAAGCGGGTATTTTAGCACCTTGCTGACTTTTAGAAGAATTGGAAGGACTCAAGAAGAAAGATACAAATGTGCATTTGGTCTTATATTTATGTTTGAGGTGAAAGACTGATTGTATTTATTACAGCTGAGCATTCATCATGGCACACTAGGATAATTTCATCTGCATAGAATATCGACAGAGGCTTACAGAAAATTAATACTTCAAATCACTTTGTTGTATCAGCATCTTCATGCATTTGTCACTCTTCTACACTTAATATAGCTGGATCATTCTGAAGGAAAACCTGTAGCTAGTTTGCCTAGTGACCCTAATGAATGAAACAAATTATTATATTTACTTGAGTAGCATTCCAATTCAACAGCAATTTTTTCAGCACAGCAATTTCACCGCAGTTCTAGTGCACAGAAGTACTTACAGTCAACTGTTAGTCATTTTCACAAGTATTATTAAATACTGTTAGTCATACACCAGCCATCTGTATCTAACAACACCCACTTCAATCTTAAATTAAGAAATGAATGTTAGAGGAAAAGACAGGGGAAAGAAAAATATCAGATGAATATAACTGAAAATGTAAGAGATTCTATAAACTGAAAAAGATTCCCTAGGGTTAGCTTATTGGGTTTTTTTCAGGGGAGGGGGTTTGTTTTTAAATAAAATGTTAAGACTGTTTTAAGTTGTTTAGTATTGATATTTAAGGTTTAAGTGTTTTCTGTAGTGACATGCAGGTAACATTCATCCAAACGTTACGATTACAGAATAAAAAAAAAGACAAAGAATGAATTAACAGAAAAAACCCATAAGATTTCACTTAATTTATCCTCATGACAGCAGAAATAACATTGCTAGGTTGGAAATGATCTACTGGGCAACACATTTGTGAGAATAGATTTAATTGTATAATCGCATTAAAGGAGGAATTCAAGGCCAACTCCTGCTTTCTTTGAAAGTTAGTCCTCACCATCGAAACCAGTTTTTGGTAAATAATAAGTATGATAAAATCGCTGTTTGTACACTAAAATTATTTTTCTGTGCCAGCTTAGACTTCTGATATTGTTAGGTACCTCTCTCTTGGAATTCATTGTTTCATTTGTCCCTCTGTGTTTTGGTATAGGTTTAAAAACCATTAAGAATTAATTCATGATTTGAACGTAAGATTTACTTTAAAAAAAGTTCTCTTTAATAAGATGGTGGTTTGTCTTTTTAAAACTGTAATCTAATACCACATGATTGCTTTAATACACAATTCTTCCCCCCTACCCACCCCAATATATTTGTCCTAAACAAATAATCTTAGGTTGAAATAAATACAGCTTAAATTTCATAAATATATTAATATATACTTATGAAATATCTATATTATATAAATCTAATATACTACTTTAGATATTATTTTATTAATGTTTACTAAATATTATTTTAATATATTTATATTAACGCTATTAATATAAATTAAAATTCATGAATATATTGATAAACAGCTTAAATTTCATTTCATAGCTTACATTCATCTGTGCTCAGTCTGAAATAAAATTATCCCTAGCTTAAATAAAAACGAAATTCATATGCAAAGTCATGTGTATGCAGTGTATACGAATACAGGGCAAAAAATTACTGCTAAGATAGAACTTTATCTGAACCCATAAGTTGTTTTTAACACACCATAGTCCTGCCTCTCCACATCACTTCAGGCTACACATAAAATGCCACTCTAATTCAGAGATGACAGTTTTTAAAAACAAAAATTGCTTCTTCCAGTTCCCACTGTGAGAAAGTTTGTGACTTTAATCATATCTGACATAAAATTCTATCATCAACCTATATGCTGAACACATGTTTGAATAGCTGAAATTTACTTTTGTGGAGTGTGGAAATACTAGCCATAAATAAAGGGAAAATTCCAATTTCATCTACCTCTAAATGACAGGTATATTCAAGGTCATCCTTGAGGGTATCTCTTTTCAGACATACTAATGGGCATAACAAAACACTGTCAATGTTTATTACTGAGCAGAAGACTAGAATTTGAAGCTTTACAAACTACTAAAATTGGAGTTTCTGCCTCATCATTGTTTGACAGGTAAGACAGAAGTTTTACAGATGGCTCTGAATTTAAACTTTCAATGGATTGCTTATGTAATCTATACAGCTGGATCCCAGAGAGGTGGTGTACATGTGCAGCAGTCCTCTATCACATAAACATATCTAAACTACTCAAATATCTCAAAGCCTTAATATTAATACATTCCTGATATTAATTATTAAGTAGTCACCATGATAAAACAATTATTAAAATAGCTGTAGCATTTGCTCTAAAAGCATCTGCACATGTAATGATGCACATTAAAATGCATTTACTTAACTACAGCTTTGTCCTAGTAAATCGTAATCAAGTTAATAACCTTCACTTGAAGAAATGGAAACTTTTTCCAATGGTTTGTATCTTCCCTCAAGTATCAAGCTTTAAAATAGAGAAGACCTTGAACCATGATTCATGAAGAAATTTTATGTTCCTCGCAAGCCAGTGAAGACAAGATGAATGCACAGTCACCTAACCAACAGCGCAGTGCAAGCTTGCACTACATACTTTGCAAAGTAATGCAGAATCAAATATTGGTCTACACAGTTTATTAATTTCTTATTTATACTTGCTGTTTAACTCAAAGGATTGAATTTCACTTTGTTCATCCCTGACCTGAACTTTCAAAGACAAGCAAGCTGGCTACACAAATTTTCGCAAGGCATGTCCTCATTTTCCTTAGTGTTATCCTGGTAGCCCTATAGAGGTAGTTTTCTCGTCTCTTTTCTAAGAGACACTTTAGTTTTATTAGTGACAAACTGGCTTAATTTAGGGTTTTGTCTTCTGGACTAACAACATAGTATTGAAAAGCATCAGGACCTTCTGAAAATGCTTACAAAGCTTCCCATTCATACAATTCACACATGTTCCTGCTGACACCACCTGCTTCTTGGACAGAGCAGAACCCAGTTCTCCTCCCACTGATATTCAGTGGACCTTTGTGACCATCAGTGTTGGCCTTTTCCACTTTTTTCAGTGTTCACCAGCTGTCCTTGGCACTTTAAATTTCCCTAGCCTTTGCCCGTAATCTCAACTATTCCCATACTCAACATAGCTAATATAAACAGAATTAAATTTTTAATTGCATTTGGCATTTTTGGAGATCTGTTAGAGCTAAATATGAACGTCAAAGGAAAAAGTATCAGCTGCTAATGTCTGCAGACTCCATGTCTAGCTGTCAAAAGTAAGCCTGGACTGTGTCATTCTCCATCTCAGGTATTCAAAATACGATTACTGAGCTTTCAGAAGGCAGGAAGTAGTAAGCAGTAGGAAAACCCCTCCCTCCTTCCCCCCATAGTACTGTGGAGATAGTGTTATGGCCCGTCCGTTTTGGTGGATAAAGCCTGGTGTCTCATATGTCACTCAAGAAAACTGCCACAGGAGATTGCTCTCTTGCAGCATTATTATACCCACTGTTCCTCTGTATTAAGACCACCTGAGGCACAGACTGAAAGGCTTGATTTCTTGTAAAAACTCCATTAACAGCCAGCACTTTTCTCTAAATACCTAAGAATATACAACATTTTTCTTCAAATCTATGCCACGATGTACAATATCAGGCCATGCAATTCAAGCCTCTGAGCCATTTCAGTATGCCATTCTCAAATATATATAGAAACATCTTCACACACAAAAACTGACTTCAGAAGTGGTGTCACAATATATTAACCACACTAATGCAGTTAATATACTAATGCATTTATAAAAGCCCTGTCAAAATAAACATAAAGCAAATTATATTTTTCCACCCCTTCAAGCATTACATTACGTCAAATGGGGGGGGTTAAGACCAAAGGATCCTCTGAAATTTTTGTGGAGTTATATTTTTTACACAAGAATCATGCTTTCTTTTGTTGCCTTGAGGCACAGTTGAAACAGTGTCCAGTGACCCTAAACAACCAAGACAAATTCCAAATAATCATTTCTTGTTAATGTCCACTTACATTATTCTCTTTTAGGAAAGCAAAGACACTATGCTTCCAAGACTTACATAATATATTATGTTAATATTTAGTAAAAATACATTATTTTATTCTTTTTAATATATTATTTTTTTCAAGAATTGTTTGGTTTTACTTTTGATTTACTGGCATGAGCAATTCCTATTACATACCTTCGATGCTACCTTCATGCTTCCTCCTAACGGTTTAATTTATTCTGTATTTCCATTTTTTGGTAGGTTGTAAGTACATATGTAAGCATATTAGTTGAAATTAAGAATATGAGGCTCACTGCATGTTAGCAGCTGGAAAACATTTACTTCGGTTTTCCCTGTCTTACTCTTACATAAATGTGCTTTATGTAGTACATGTAAGTAAGCTGTCTTTTCACAGGCTTTTGTAAACCTTCAAACTCTAGCACTTTTAGACAGTAACTTATGAATGGTAAGCTGAATTCGATTACACCATATAAACAGACTAAAGAGTTGTAAATCTTACATATGCTGATCTGCAGTATATCAGAAGCCATACAATCTCTTCAGCTAGATAACACAGGACAAAGTGACTATAAAGAAGAAGATTTTGCAGTTTAGTTTTATAGTTTTAGTTTATGGTTATTACATTTAAATTCTTCCAAAGTCCTGTCACAGCAATTACTTTTTAGATCAAAGAATCCTTTTTAGTTTAAGGTGCTTCCAGAGCTGACTTACAAGTTAGTTTTATGTTGCCTATGTGAAATTTGCTATTTCAGACATTTACTACTAGTGAATTCTACAGACACAACTTTGATAATTTTTTTAATCATGCCAATCAGAGTCTGTGCCCAGACTTTGTAATTCTTAGGTACTTACAGCAAATTCTGTTCTTTGCTTTTCTGCTTTATTTTCAAGCATCTAAAATAGTCTAATTGGAAAACATTTCATTTGGAATTCTGTTTGACCCAGATGGATTCTCTCTTTTTACATATTGTTTTTTCTCCACTGATGCATTCTCCTCTGCAAGATGGACTGTTTACACTGATCACTTGCTCTATGAAAGCTACAAAGTACATAGTACCGTAGAAAAGGGTCTAGGCTTCCAGCTGTACAACAGTTTATTAGCTAACCACAATAAGAATATTCTAGCAAAGCATTTCATCATACATCATATCTATATCATTCTGCACATACAAATGCTGAAGCAAAATTTGAAATGCTTTACCAGCTTAAGTTAAAAAAAAAAAAAAATTAAATTTAAGCCTCCCTTTAAATCTAGTCAACTAACTAAATCTCATAATATCAAACACTGAATGTATACCCAGTAAATAGGTTCCATCTTTAAAGCAAGAAGAGAAATAATATGCACTGAGTGCTATTGTAGTTTGCCCACTGATTCATGAAGTCCTCAATAACCCAGAGACTGGGGATTCTCATTTATCATAAGACTATTTTTCATTACTTAATCTTCTTATGATTCCAATCTGGTGTCCACTGAATTCAAAAGAAACAGATCAGTGACTTCAAGGAGCATTCACTTAGCTGCAGAACAGAGATAAGACTCATTTCAAAGTACAGGCAAATGTCAGAGTCTGGAATTGAGACAGAATCACTATCAGCCTTGGCACCGCTGAGGGAGGAGATGGACAAGATGAACAGTCTGAATGGGGTCCTGCAGTCTTTAGCCCTTCTGGTAGGTCAGCAAAATGCATATGCTCTCTCCCCCCTCACTAACTGCTATGCATCAGGTTGTTTCTGTGCTCTGTTTGGCTCAAGTAGAAAGAAGCATTAGTCTTTATTCTGTACACAGCCTTAACCCCGTTAGAGTATTTAGCACAATGAAAGACTTCTTACAAGAGTTTTCTGTGACTATTATTCTTTGCCTGCTATAAGGAGTATTTTTATTGGAACTTATAAGGTATCACACTGATAGTATCCTTTTCATAGCAGTCTTACTACTATTATCATATCTAAGAGAACACATAGTGATTCAGTGATATTAATAACCAGAAAACCAAAATATTAGCTTAAAAGAGCTATTCATTCATGCAGTGCTAGCCAATAGGAATAACAAATGCTGTTCATATGCGCACTGTATAATTAAAGGAATATTTTATCTAACCTATTTAAATCATGAAAGTGCAAACATATATAAAAGCAAAATCATAACTCTATATTCTTCTCTCCTAGAGTGCTAAACCAAAAAAGCACTCTGAATAAGTTGCTATACTTATTCATAGCAGTTAAGAATAGGATATTCTCCCACTTAAATAATTTGAAATTTTCTTTTCTGGAACTTCGTGTTTGCAAATGAGATAATCTGCATGGAAAGAGAAACATTTTTTTTTCTAGTCTTGAAACATCTATCCATGTCAAAAAGGTAAAGATGGTGAAAGAATAGCAAAGAAAGCTTAGCAATCATAGCCTAACACTGTACCTGAAAAGAAATCATCATGGATTTTAAAAAAATTTTCATAGCTACAGCTAAACTCTCAGGCTTGATTAAAAAAATATAGGAATTTATTTAATAGTTTGACAGATTGTGCTGGCACCTAAAGCCTTAAAACCTATGTTGAGATATCAAAATAATTCTGATTCAGTATATGTGTGTCTATCATTAGAAAACAATGAAGTCTGATTTGAACCCATAAACACTGAAACATATACATCTTAAACACACAACATCAATAGACAGAACTTTTTCTTAAATAAAGGGAATCTTGTACATTTTCACCCCTTAGAACATAGTTAAAATACAATTCAATCATGACATTGTCTTTTTTTATTTTCATTTAAAGAAATGTAAACCCTTATTAATATGTATTCAAAATGTAAGCTTCAATTCACATTTGTTTCACAATTCCTTAACTGACTGCAGTGGAGCCACACAGATTTATGCTGTATAATTAATTCTAGACTGCAACTGGTGCCAAATTAATAGTCCTTTAGACCAAAGAGGTCAGTGTAGCCAGAATTTTACATAAAATGGTTTACTCTTTACTGATGAAGTCTGCAGGGAGCATGAGGCTACTAAAGGTTCAATCAGTTGCAACTGTATCTTTTATTACTTCTGGTCCACAACCAAATACAAAAACATTTTACAAAGGCAGTAACTTCCACTGAAAATCAAGTTCTAAGCTTATTCTTTTTGATTTGAGTCAAAATCAAAATAAACTCTTCAGTGTAAACAGGTCTGTTACACTAATGCAGTGTATTCTGGAACCTTCTTAACATCAATACACTTTATCAGGAACTGTTGCTTTTCATTGACCATTTCTATACTACAGAACTGGCTTAAATCTTTGCCAGTTCCTCTTGATAAAAAATTACTGGTAACATAAGGATTTTTTCATAATCTCTTTGGATATCACAAAGATTTCTTAATGTGGTCTAAACACATTTTATCTCCTAGCAACTGAGTTAACAATTACTGAAATAACTTAAAACGCTGTTCCATTAGCCCATAAATGGGACAGGGGAAAACCTATTTGTATTCTAAAGTGCCACCAAGAAACTGTTGGTCCTTTCTCTCATGGTGACATTCCTGCAAAGGCTGTAACTGGCACAGTTCCTTCCTGGCATGTTTGCATTGCTGGAAATAATACAATGTGATGGCTTTGCATTTGCTCCTTTGTTGAAGCTATGACAATAACACTACCACTGTGGGTACAAATGAGGTAGCAGGCACAAAAAGCATTACTTAAAATCCTCACTAAAAACCTTTTCATGTTCCTCTGCTTAAAGTCCTTCCTGCCCTAAAAGTGAACCAGACAATTTAGAAAACTTGTAACATACTTAGTGGAAAAAACTGTTGACTTGAGAACCAGTATCCACTGTTGTGACACAGGCATTACTGTTTAGACAGCAAATCGGGGTGAATGGAGTAAAAGAATGAGAAATTGGAAAATTCAAAAGTATGCTTGAATTATGCAGTCCCATCATGTTACATAGTCCAGAGAAGAAACATTCTAAAGCTCAAAGGCATAAAAGGGTATATTCTACAAATACCACCTGTATCTTATTGACAGACATTTTCGCATTACATGTATTCCATGTAAAAAATGAAGCATCAATAATTTCTAATTCACATAAAGGACTTGGGAGTAAAAGTAGTTTTACGTAGCCTGATTTGAAAAAAGCTAGGCTGTATAGTTGATTTTTTTCAAAGCCACACAGGAGTTACAGAATTTAATTATTTCTATTTATCTAAACTGGTATCACTAAATTTTTGCTTAACTACAAAATGAAAAAATTTTGTAGTTATGGATGGATGGATTTTGTAGATACAGATGGATATGAGATATCCATCTCACATCCAGATATGAGATGGAACATAACCTCATCAGACAACAGAAAGACAATAAGACAGCAACAGAGCAGTCAGACAAGATCTGGATGACAAAAACACCACTTACAGCATTTTTTCCTGCAGAGCAATGCTGGAGTTATTCTTTACACCTTAGATTTGGAAATAAGATGGACAACCTTGAAAAGAAATAGCTAGAGCATAGAGCAATGTTTCCAGTAACAGCCTAAGACATGGTTCAGGAAGGAGGCCCTGGCAGGCAGCCCAACTGCCTAACTAAACTAAACGATGACACAGAGGTGGTGTGGCATCATGAAGCGGGAACTGGGGAATGTCACAGTAGAAAATGTACGAGCTAACAGGTTGGATTACTCTGGCTGCCAATACACCAAATACATGCCTGGTCTCATGAATTTGTCCTTACAGTGAACAGCAGCCTGGGATGGAAGATTTGGTAGCTATCAGTCTCCCTATCATGCTCACAAGTAGTAAATAGTGCTGCATAACAAGATAATGGTAGGGCAAAGAGATGAAAATTCAATTTCCCAGTCTACCCCTCAGGGCTACCAGAATGATGTTCCCCTGAAACTGCAAAACCAGTAGGAACAAAGATAAATGCAAATTCCACAACCAGAATAACTCAAAGAGCTAAGCTACTCTATGTATTGAAAAGGACTTCTCATCTTTAGCACCAAAATGAAATAACAGACACAAGGATCTCCTGGAGGAAGCCCTTCTGCATTGAAGATTAAGAAAAAGGATGAACAGAGCATTCAGGCTACCTCTGCATTACATGCTGAGTAAACAATGGCATGCATGGATTTGTGCTATATGTGTACGTCTTCTCCCTTTTTAATTATTAGAGTTGTTTAATGATAACAGTTTATTTCAGTCTTCATCTGCTAGAAAAATGCTGATAATTTTCATATTTATTTTCTAAATTGAACTCGAAAGTTGTGAAAGATGCGAGATTGATTACACTGTGCCAGCCAGCTGCTGACAAGACATCATGACTACAGCAAACCCAGAGGATGAATTCTACTGCTTATTACTGCAGATAAACACCCAGAGTGCAGCCCTCTGCTCTCCCACCATAAGTCAACCACAAGAGCCAAAAGGCATTTTACTCTAAGCTAACAGCCTAGCAATTACAAGCTTGCTTCATCTTTCTTTAGACGTCCCATTTTTTCCATGAAGGTACCTTGTATAGAGTTCAACCCAGAAGTTTTCATATCTTCATTTCCATTCCTAGGAAGACAACCGTAATCCTAGGAGAGATGTTTTATTTCACACAAAGAAAATCTGCCCATTACTGCCTCTACAGATCTTTTTATTAGTTTTTACTTGACTGCATCAAGTCTGTCTGTTAATCAATATCTGATTAGCTGCTTACAGATTATAACACCTTAATGACTACAATGAAGTGTAGTGTGCATGGCCATAAACAAATGTACAACTTGATATTTTAGTAGCATGTAAATGCAGATACTTTTCTATGTGAACTTTCAACAAATGCAGAGACCACAGAATAATCCCTCTTGGATGCATCCACCTAAGATGGTACAGAGAAAAAAAAAAAAGGATGGAAAAGAGAAAATCAGTTTTGTTAGACCAAGGGCTTTCAGGGGGATTCCTGATATTTATAGGGCAGTTCATGACCTGAACAAATTGTTTAAGAAATCTTGCCTGTTTGCCAGCCTTTACTTCATGATTTATAACTATTGTAGTGGGACATGCTTAGGAGCAAACTTACTGATGTCTTTAAGCCTTAATTGCAGATAAAGATTAGCTGTATTTTAATGGAGCCTCTGAAAGTTTTTTCTAGAGCTGGAAAAATATCCTTTACGGAAGTGGGAAGAATGGTTTAAATAGGATCTTCAGAGCAATCCTAGGTAGAAGCATCAACAGATTTTGTTGAAACGAAAAATTTAAATTGCTCAACTCAACTCACATTTCCTTTTCTTTTTTCTCTCATCATGCCTTTATTAATTTGAATTTTACAGCCACAGATTTCTCCTTTTACTTCAAGATTTTTTCTGTTTAGTGAACCAGATAACTGGGTTTCATGCACTATGAGCTTGCTGGCAAGAAACTGAACTTTTTTGCCTATTTCAGTCACATAATCTAGGTCAGTAGCTCAAGATCAAAAGCAAGATTACAGGTGCTGTAAGACTTCACATCACTCCCCTACATAAAACTGAAAGCATATTACATTCAGATTTCTGTGTTCAGAAATGGCAGGTACTGATTATATTTCCAACCCCAGGGAGTAAAGTGGCCCTATAAAAACATCTCAGTCCTTTACCATCAGCACCAGTGTTGGAAAGAACAAAGCATAGCTTTGGCAGATAACAGTCTGAGTCACTAGCAATACAGATGTCAGCTTTACAGAAACACCCTGAGATGCAGTGTCTGTACCCATCTGGAACAGACGCCCTAAAATACATTAGATATCAGACAGGTATGCGCTTTTCCAGACCTGTTTTTGTCTTTCCAGCCTGGGTTAACAGTCACATCGGTCACGACTGGCACATGTTATTTGATTCTGCCATCCTTGCAAATGACTAAATCGAAGTGACTTCTTTTTTCTGTTAACCAGCAGGGAAGCACACCTACCTACAGATATATATTGACTTGATTCATTTCTGATGCTCCCCCACAACCTATTTAGGCACTTCAGTAAAGCAGAAAACATGCTGAACTTTTATTTTACTCCTTTGATAGTGAAGGGATGAGATAATTCAGCTAAAAGGCTAACATTTTGAAGGAAAACCATATCAAAAGAGACTCCCCTTTCATTTGGGTCTACTGAGCTGTTGATTTTGCAGTTGCAAAAATCATATCATCTATTTTTGTTCTATACAGAGTGCTCCCAAAAGCATGGTGAAAAGTGAGCCTTGACAGAATGAATAAAGAGGATGAAGCTCCAGGTTTCAAATCTTCAAGATACTGCAATCTCTGAAAATTAAACTAGATTCTCAAATTAGACTGCTCAAAGGTTCAAGAGGCTCCTGTAAAGGTCAGATGGATTACTACAGGCAAGCTGTACATTTTGGCTAATATGAGCCTAAGCACATTTGTTGCTGGTTGAATGCTTCCCAATGCCAACCGTAACTACCATGGCACTTACGAATGCCGTATGCAAATAGTCTTCAAATAATAGAACACAGAGGAACGTCCTATACACAGAAGCTTAATTAGCTCAGGAACAACAAAACAGATATGTTTATAACATTCCATGCTAATAGCATAGTCTTAATAACATTGCAGACTCTTTAGACAGAAATATTCCTTGCCTACATTATTTTACAGCAACCCAAGGGATGATTACAGTGTCAATTGCAGAAGCCTTTGTATCAATTTATTGATTTTAAAACTGCCTGTCAAATGCTGTGGAAATAAAACATTTACAGTCTATGCTACTATGAGTAACCAAGCATGATTAGTCCCAGAAATAATTAGATTTTTACCCAGCCTCTCTCCCCTTCCCCTTGCCTCCTGCTTTCCCATGTGTAGCATCATCATCCCACTACTAGCAAAAGACATTGAAATCTTATTATAATACTGCCCTGATCTGCCTCCCTTGCTGTATGTAAAAGCAAGTGAAGACATTTGCTTGTTCATTTTGCCAAAGGAGGAGGGAAAGGTTTAACCTCCTCCAAGCAGAAATTAAACTTTTGCAACTAATACTTAAATTGTTTCAGAGAGCCTGAGTAACACAAAGTTTTAGCTCATAAAATAGCTTTATATTTGTAGACATCACAAGGGTCTTTCCATTTGGAAAGACTATATTCCTTTCTCTTTACTCCAAAGTGGTAAGTGTTAATACACGATAATATCTCAATTTAGGACAGCCTGTACAAGCTCTGGCAAAATGTCATTCTCCCATCTTGTTTACAAGCATTTATGTTTGCTTTAAGTATCACCTACTTAAAAATGTATTTTCACAACTGATATGTGCTTTCCAATAAGTAATTACCTGAAGCAAAATTAATAAGCATGCTGTTGTGCAAATGTCAGCAGATATTAATTTGAATTCTTACCTCAACTTGAACTACTTTGAAGTGGTTTACATACACACACATATTTCTCTAGCCTGCCTGATTTTAATGCACCATTAAGACTTAAATTAATTTTATTTGCCATTTTGTCTTCCTTCATGAAAGGATTTTTATTGGGAAAACTTCAGGTTTGTCTTACCTTGCAAACATCCACAAGAACACAAAACCCCCTATATACAGGAAATTCTCTGCTTATTAAGCAGTTAACCGGGTAAACTACTGAGTTTCACTCACATATGGTGGGTCAAAGCTGCCACTTCATGTCTGACACTGCTCCAGCTTCAGAAGGTAAATCAAACGAGCAAACTTTAAAATGTTATTTTAATTAGGACCTATTTCCTGATCGAACATTTTCCTTTAATTGGCAAATATCTGCAGCAATTAAATCCTCCAGATTGGCTCAGACAGTGCAAGTCATGACCTTCCCTTGGGGATTCAACAGTTACATAGCTCCGTTGATATCTACCATCACGTAAAACACCTGGATATCAAGCTACTGGAAGTGTTTCTATCCTTATAAATAATGCAACATCCCAATGCTAATTATGACATGTACATAATTTATTGCTCCCTAGAGCTAACAAATTTTTCTCTCCTACAGAATGCATAACATTAGTTTTTCTAATAACAATAATTTTGAGAAAAATTATCTCGGGGCAGAAAGCAGACTGCAATTCATCTCTGGCTCGCATTACGCTTCCATAAATACAATGGGAATTTTCACTAAGTGTGCAATGCCTGATTTAGAACAGTAAGCTTGTTGAATGACAAAGATTCAAATAGGCAGAAAATAGGATTTTTCAAAGCATTCAACTCAGTGATATCAAATTAGTCAGGTGCTTATTTGCATCTTTGACTACTCAACTACCCTTAAAACATATCTCATCTATCTCATCTATAAGTACTCATTCACACTTCCAATTACACTTGTTCTCAAAAAATTTTCAATGGCATGTTTGGCAGTATCTGCCTTTGACATACCAGATGACCCAAGAGATTGTTAGTAGAATAAGTGGCCACAATTCCCTTCAGGATTTTGTTTGTGGTTTGGTTGGTTGGTTTCAGGGGTTTTTTTTCCCCCCTTCCAGACCTCAAAAAGTTTGGTGTACATTGACTTAAGTGATCTGAAGAGATAATCGAAAGATTCATTACATAACAAAAATTTCTAATGAATGAAGTAGACTCCTTTTGGCACTATGCAACAGGAGCCTACTGTTTGAGAGGATTAGACACAGTAAGTTAAAGGGAACTGAGCAGTCTAAGATTTTCTATTACCAAGTGAAAATTCAGGGCATGTTTAGTTTGCAATATACAACCTGAGAAATGTGAAAGAAGTTTGATTCTTGATAATTATTTCATACTTATTTCTCATTCACTATAAAAGACTTGAAGTTATTAGTCACTCTTGGAAATCCTGACCCTAAATTGGCTGTCCTCCCTTTCATTAAGAAGATTCATCTTGTTACCTTTATCTCCTGAGGAAGTGAGAGATTACACAGGTAATTATTTTGACTGTGAAGATCAATTGCTATGGTCATATCACACGATCTATAAAAACACCCACCGCACATTCCCTACTCTCACAAGGTTCATGGTAACCTGTTTGTTACATTATTCTCCTTCAGCATCAAATCGCATTTGAGCATACATAAAACATTTGTATTTTATACTTTGGGGGAAAATCAGGTTTCTGCAGAAGTGTACTGTGGCTAAACCCAAGTGACCAGATACCTCAAGTGCTGGGTTTGGTTCTTCTGCTTCATCTGTGAATACAAAGTTCTTGTGTAATTTGAGCAAAACTTGCTCAAGTTAGTTAAGACCTAGATTTTTACCCTCACATTATATCACAATACAACATTTAGCATTAAGAGTTAAAGACAAATCTTAAAATAAACTGGAAGTTGTGTTATTGCTTATATAAAGTTTTATAGAATCCAAGTAGACACATTTCCAGTGAGCTAAAATATCAAATCTGGTACATCCTTGGTAAAAAGATCTACTGCAGTAAAAAGGTCTGCGAATGTTTTATGCCAGTATTTCCTTAGAGAATAGCGAGTAACCATAACAAGGAGTTGCATGTTTGAAGTTTCTTCAATACAAAAAATGAAGCTTTTAAAAATACTCATTTTCTCAGCAAATTAATTTTGCCTTCTATGAACACTGACAAGTTCTTTGAATATATGCTTTCTTTTGGAAAATGTCTGCTACTGAATTTCTGCTGCAGCTAAGTTTTAAATTTTTTTCCTCAAATTATTCTCATCTCATTTTTAAACAGAACAGTCTGGTTTTTTTCCTTTTATTTGCTCAGAATGTCATGAAGGTAGTGTCCTTTAGGATTGGGGCTGGGGAGGCAAGAGAGAAGCAAAGTAAAGATGAGACAAAGATACTTAGGAATGCAACGTAAGTCTCAGTCATTATAAGATGAACTGAAAAATAAACAAATCGTGCACTATACATGGTTCTAAACTTCCACATACAGATGCTATTTCAGCTTAGCTAAGCCACTTTTATGTATCATTCATATTTTCACAAAGGTTGCTGGGTATAATGAATCTATTGTTTTTCAACAATAAAATACATTTATTAGAAAATATACTATTTGCAGGAAGTCTTCTTCCAAGCTCCAAGCACTAGGAATTCTTGGTTTTGTTCAGATTTTCTGTATGATTACTAGCAAAAGCAGTCTTGCCAGACCCTCTACATATTTAAACCTTCTCTGTTTTCTAAACCATGGAGTAGGGTTTTATTAGCCCAAAGGTACTGTTTCTCCTATGTGAAATCTACATTCCTGCTTCTGGCAGGTGGACAGCCACATTCTGTCCAACTATATGCTACTAATGTCTATACCAGAAGCATGTTTCAAGTATCAAGGAAGCTTTTCATGCAGCTGGTAGAATTACATAGATAAAATATCAAAGGCTTAAAAAAAAAAAAAAAAAAGTTATTTCTTTCTTTTGGTCAAAAGTAAGATGTATAGGATAGTTAGTTTCTTTTTTGACAGTATCATTACAGCTTAATTAACCACATGCTACACTGAAAATGGGAGCTAAGTCACCTATGGTCCAAAAAAATTGTTTCATAATGTTTAAAATCAAAATTAATGCACTACTAACTTATGGCTCATAAAGACCTTGAAATAACCTCAATAAAGAAATTTCAAAGGCAGTCCTAATTGTAAAACATGTCAAGAAGAAATTTTTTGAAGCCATGAGAGGTCAAGACAATTTTTCTAGACTATTATACCTGCTGAATGTTGCATAGAAATAAAGTGATTCAGCGTATCAACATTGCTGTTTGTACATCCTTTTGTATACAAAGTCATCTCGACTTGCTAATGAAGCACATCTTAAAAATCCTTCATCTACTGCAAGATTAACAGTCCATTTGGACAACTCTTACCATCCTTTCAATTAAGTTTCCTTTTCTACTGCATAATGCAATTGGCATCAATCAATTAGTGTTTCAGACCAGCTGCAGGACACAAGTCAGTTCTAGCTCAGGCTAAGGATGCTGCTGTAGATCAAAATTTCAAAAGACAGGATTCTTCACTTCCATGATTTCCCCTGCACTGTTCCAAATCGTCTCCTGACAGACAACTTATAAGTGTTTCTCTTTGCAATTATGTTTCAAACTTGTTCAGTGAAATTGATTTTAAACTAAATCATTACCCCACATGACAGTATTAAGATATCCAACAATTTATCTAACACTTGAGAAAGATGAAATCTGCAAGTACTCTCATGCTGCAATTTTGGGTTGAGTGAATTGAAGTTCAGTTAGACATAATACTTAACGCAGAGGTAATGTCAGATAATTGTGTTTTTCATGTTTCAGCTGGTATTATTCTATGCACAGGCATGGAATTTTTTTATATGTATTATGAATGAGCAAGTCAGTATTTTCACATCACTCGAATTTTATATCTTAGTAATATATTTTTATATATTTATAAATATTTCTACTTGTATAGATATACCATGGATAGGATTAATAAGGATCTGAAACTTATTTTGAAGCTACTAGCATGCTAAATTTTACAGAAATCAGTACAGTCTGCACAGCTTACTTGCCCAGGCGGCATATCATGTTGATGTTGCCATGCTTTTTAGACCCTGATCTAGATGAGCTACATAGCATTGTCTGCTTCCATGGAACCCCAAAAGTCCAGATATGTAGAGCAAAATAGTCTAGCACTGGGTAGACACCCTACAGACACAGTATCTTGCTTTACTTCATAATGGCTCTTGTCTAGCATGATGATTAAATAGTGGAGTACACTCAGAGTGTATCTTCCAATTCAGTTGCATCTCAAACGAGTCTCGTCCATGCATTCTAGAACACAACACTGAAAGCCAAAACACAAAGTAGGGTTGATTGCAAGAACCTCCAGGAAAATTCACACTTCATTCAGACCAAGACACAAATATGAAAACATCCCATGATGCTATGTTATTTAGTATATCCTTCCACTGTGCTTCAGGGTACAGTAGGCATGCTGAAGTATCTGGATGAGAAACAAAACTGAAATCAGAAGAGGATTTTCCAGCATGGCTGGAAAAACTTAACATCTCTCTGCAACTTGAGCAACACTCAAGAAGATTCTCAGGACCAGAGTACATGAAGAAAGGAATTTGAAGCTGTGTAATCCTGCAGCTATTAGACTAGTTTTTTGATCTTTACACATCACTAACAGAAGGACATAGGCAAATTGGGTGTGGATAAAAGAACTAAGAAAACTATGGAGAGGCTAATTAAGGACTTAACTGAAAAAAGGTTGGTTGGTTATTTGACAGCAAAACTGTGACTCCATAGCATCCATAAAGGTCTGCAGCATGTAAACATCTACTGGAAGAAGATTATAAAAAGTGTCTTAGAAGGGTATAATTTGGAATAAATACATGAAGAAACGAAATCAAAAACACAGGCTAAAGAAACTAGAGAAAATATTACTAGAGATCACTCATAGTAACTTCTCCACTGTCGTGGTTTGAGCCCAGCCGGTAAATCAGAACCACACAGCCGTTCGCTCACTCCCCCCGCTTCTTCCTTCCCCCACTCCCAGAGGGATGGGGAGGAGAATCGGAAGAATGTAACTCCCATGGGTTGAGATAAGAGCAGTCCAGTAACTAAGGTATAATACAAAAGCACTACTGCTATCACCAATAATAATAATGATTAGTGAAATAACAAGGGGCGAGGATACAATTGCTCACCACCCGCCAACCGATACCCAGCCCGACCCGAGCAGTGATCTGGGCCTTCCGGGTAACTCCCCCCGGTTTATATACTGGGCATGACGTGCTGTGGTATGGAATACCCCTTTGGCTAGTTTGGGTCAGGTGTCCGGTCTCTGCTTCCTCCCGGCTTTCCCTCCTCCCTGGCAAAGCATGAGACTGAGAAAGTCCTTGGTCGGAGTAAACATTATTTAGCAACAACTAAAAACATCAGTGTTACCAGCGTTGTTCCCAGGCTGAGAGTTAAAAAACACAGCACTGCACCAGCTACTAAGAAGGAGAAAAATGACTGCTACAGCTGAACCCAGAACATCCACCTAGACAGGTTGTGTAATTTCTCTGTGCTAGATTGTTGAGTTCACCTGTAAAGGTAACGTTATTCCTTATTGGCTAATGGTAAACCTAAAGGATTCATTTTTTTACATTAAAAGTAAAGCTAGCATCTCATCTGCTTTGCATTTACTTTTAAAATAAGCCTCCTACTGCTTAGGCTGCAACCTTCCATTCAAGAAGACCTTCAAAGAAAAACCCCATGGAAGAGGTTGCTCACTGAGGAAAAACAGTGATAAAATCAAAGGGGTTCCTTGATCCAAGTTATATTGTAGAGACAAGAATTTATCTTCAGACTAAAGATTTCTTCTTAAAGAGCAAAGTCAATGGGACTATAAACCTGTACCCTGTCCATTTTGACACTGATTTGGTGCAGTAGCACAGGAAAAGGAAGCTTCTGAAAGCACCATGAAAGCAGAAATCAGAAGATCTTACAGAGAGAGATAATTTCTAAGTAGAACACCAGTACTCTGTATCATTGATTTTCATTTCAGCATTTGCATATCCCAAAGGATATTCTAAGTCATGAAAGAAAAAAAAGTATGCAAAATACAAGAAAGAGGTGTTTAACCTCCAACTGGGAAATGAAGCACAGCCACCTTGTTATGTTGTAAATATGTAAGAAAAATGAAGAGTTTGTTTTCATAAGACTGAAATATTCAGTTATGTCCTCCCATACACTGCAAAACAGCACAGCAGCCCCAATCTGCTGTTGATCAAGACTGCAATCAGATTAGAAATACTTTAGCAGTGTCAATAAGGCTGTAGTCTCACCTTTTTATGCCGAGAGCAACACTGCAGCTCCCCAGGCTTACGTAGCTCTATCATTCTTGCTCCTAGTTCAGCTTTCAATGCAAACTGTAGATTTAAGCACTGGGGTCTAGTTAGTCAAAGAGAGGCCCTAATTTTGTACAGAACCTGCATAATACTTTGAAATCAATATCTGCATTAATCAAATTTATGCCGTGTAAATGAAAACAAGGCTTTAACAGCTGAACTGCCACATAGATAGCTATCCTGTTAGGCACTGCATCTTCTAGGACAGTAACGTTAAACTATGTGGACAGATGTAACTGCACGCATGTGCTTGTCTGCAGTTATTTCCAACCAATGATTAACAGCACAGAGTCACCAGATGGAAATTTAGTATTACAATTAGATTTTATCAGCTAGGTTAAAGCTTTGATAGGGCTACTACAAGTAATGGGGTAACTAAGACAGACTTGGATGAGAAATGGGAATAAATGAAATCATGTTCCATGTGCCTGTTTCCCCTGTATCACGTCTCACTGCTCTTTTACTTTCAGGTTGTGGTGGAGCATTTGTCTTTTCTGCCTCATCTCATCTTTGCTCTGCAATCATAAAGACAGGAGGCAGTTCTGCACATTTCTTATAGACAAGCTTTGTCCAGGCTTTTTCACCTTTCAACATATGATTCTATGATTCTATGTATTCAGCTGGGCTGGAGCAGAAGACTAGGCATCAACTGCATTCCAGCTGCAATGGGGCCCATTCTAGTTGACAGTTTAAGAAACATTCAGTTGAGTTTTGTCGTGGTTTGAGCCCAGCCGGTAACTCAGAACCACACAGCCGTTCGCTCACTCCCCCCCTTCTTCCTCCCCCCGCTCCCGGAGGGATGGGGAGGACAATCAGAAGAATGTAACTCCCATGGGTTGAGATAAGAGCAGTCCCACAACTAAGGTATAATACAAAACCACTACTGCTACCACCAATGATAATAATGATTAGTGAAATAACAAGGGGCAAGGATACAATTCCTCACCACCTGCCGACCGATACCCAGCCCGACCCGAGCAGTGATCTGGGCCTTCTGGATAACTCCCCCCGGTTTATATACTGGGCATGACGTGCTGTGGTATGGAATACCCCTTTGGCTAGTTTGGGTCAGGTGTCCGGTCTCTGCTTCCTCCCGGCTTTCCCTCCTCCCTGGCAAAGCATGAGACTGAGAAAGTCCTTGGTTGGAATAAACATTACTTACCAACAACTGAAAACATCAGTGTTACCAGCGTTGTTCCCAGGCTGAAAGTTAAAAAACACAGCACTGCACCAGCTACTAAGCAGGAGAAAAATGACTGCTATAGCTGAATCCAGGACAGTGGTTTTCAATGGCATTTTTGGGCCCCAGTTTTAAGGAATAAGAGGTTGTTTGTCTTACACAGTTGTGCTTCCCTTTGCCTCATGTCTTGTGCTATCTACATGAAGGTGAATGAACAGATTATTTTTGGGCTGGGCATGATATACTTACATACTGCAGCCCTGATGCTAGAAATCTGAAAGTTACAGATTTACCCACAAATGCTCTCTGTGCTTCTCAAGTTATTTAATCAAGCAAAACCCAGTTTTTCTCATTTTAAAGCAGATAAATGGACATACAAGTCATATTTTAAATGTATTTGAAGTTGGTTCAAGCTAAAAATCAGGTTTTCATCAAAAGTGATTTGTTTGCCTGAGAATACAATTTTGGCCAGATAAAGGCATAAAATAATTGAGCTTCACTATAAAGATCACAAACCATTTAAAATTCATACTCTGTAAAATCTAGTAACATTCAGAAAGATGGGAATAGATACAGACTGATTCATCACTGAGTTCCAGCCTAAGTAATCTTGACAGAATTCTTGAACAAATTAAGTCTTTTACAAATAATTCCTTAATTC
The DNA here is from genome assembly GCF_004027225.2 of Strigops habroptila. NCBI lineage: Eukaryota > Metazoa > Chordata > Aves > Psittaciformes > Psittacidae > Strigops > Strigops habroptila. The sequence goes on from NC_044281.2 coordinate 7,519,735, forward strand.
CAATGAGTTGTGGATCAGCTCTATTATAACAGAAGGTAAAAAAACCCACCTATATTAATTGCACACAAATTTTAAGGCAGAAGTACTGTGACCTGATACTGAAAGCCACCCTTCAGGATAAGGTTACTAAAAAAAATTCCACATCTATATTATGCTTATTACCAAGTAGCAGATACATGAATTTACAGTTTCCATATGCATAAAGAGCTGTTAAGTAGAAATAAAATAAAAGCTATGACTCAAAAGACCCACTGTCTATGAAGGTTTCACAAACGTCTTAGGAAAGGTTATGAAGAGTAACACAGTATGCTCTTACAAAATATCCCCATAACTACAGATAATTAAAGATAACCGTTTGAAAAAGCAAGTTAGAGTTATATCTGGGTATATTTTAAATGACCGTGCTAAAGAAATCAAATGCTGCTCTTTCCTCCTAATAGGAGCTGGTTGCCAGTTTTCTTAACAGTACTAATGATAGGTCTTGGTACGTGACTCAAATGCAAATACGACACTACCTATACACCTCAAAACCAAAAGTACTGGTAGGATATAATTCCCCTTGTCTTCAGGTCTGTGATCGTATATAATCCTGGTAAACAGTCTGATACAGAAACAACTGGGACTGGAAATAAGGTAACCAAAGCAACTCTAGCTAGAACCTTAACTACATGCCAATTCTGACAAAAAAAAAAAAAATGGGAAAGAGCTTTCCTTTTTTAATTAATCCATAAATCTAAATTTAAACCCAGAGAAACATTAAAAGCTACTGGAGATATTCAATAGTTCAAGCATTTAATCGATGAAGGTGATCAGAAATGACAAAAAAAAAAAAAAATCACTAAGTACCAGTGCACTTTTGCATTCATTCCTCATCTCCCGCTCAGTACAGGACAATGAACAATCTTTGCTCACTATGTCCATAAGCACAAGACGTACAGCTCAAGATGACAAAAAAACCCAAAGCTGAATTTTTTTCTGTTCCCCCTTCTATTGCTTTTAAACAGAGTAAGAAGCCAAAGGGGAAAAAAAGAAGCCAAACAAGTCAACAATTCTTGCTGGCTCAGAATCCCTGGACTAAATTTCTTGATAGAACTGCTTGGAAGTTGCCTAGAAAAAACAAATTTTCATCAGAAATTGCAAAAGGATACGGCCTGTGATGCCTTCTAAGTGGATGTAGGCAGAGTGCCAGCAGCTTGAACTTCTTTGCTACCTTACACAGGGTGCTCCTGCAGAACTTGGACTGCAGAGCCCACACCCACTGTGGACTACCCAACAGGGGAATGCCAGAGCTGTTGTGATGATTTTCCCACCTTCAGGAAATCCTAGAGCTCTCTCAAATTAAGTAACTGGCCACAAACTTAGTTAATTGGCAGTCTTGTGCTCTTAGCAAAGCTTAGGGAGATGGACTAAAACTAGAACTCCCACAGTGTCCATTCCAAAGCCAGGAAGTTCTTTTCCAGCCATGACATTCAGACAGAAACTTAATTACTTTCTCAGATTGAGTGTCAAAGGAAATTTTTGACATTTATGTCTGGGCTTGTTAAGTGTGCAAACTCATCTTAAACATAAAGATCTCCAAATTGAACTGGTTAAGTTATTTCAAATTCAATGTATTTCTTATTTCTTAGACAAACTAAAATTGTACTTTTTTTTTTTCTGGCCCTAAACTGCCAGTAACTTAAATTTTTCCTTCTCCTTTCCCTCCTGTGAATTTGCTCCCAACACTGTATTCTCCAGAGGAAAAAAAAAGACAAACACCCAAACGTATGCAAGATGCTTGGATTCATTTTATTCTCCAGAAAAGATGAGCTAGAACTAGTACAGATGAGACTAAGCTCTAGTTCACCTGACAAACTATCTCCGTCTCCTGATTGCCCACTGCTGTTCGGTTTGTCTCTCACTATACAGTCCCTGTGTGTTGTTTTGTTGCTGCTTTGTCACATCTCTAAGTACATACCCATTCCCAAGGGTATCATAAGGAGCCATCAACTTCAGTGTTCTGTGAGAGGTGGAGGGCTCTTGGGAACATTCAAAATGGCCTTTAAGGACATTTAATTGTGCAGCTCTGTTAGAAAGCTCACTTGAGGAGGCTCAGTTTAACAAAAGGGAAAGCACGTAATATTTTCATATTAGTCCATTGGGAGAAAAGACTTCACCCCGGAAATGCTGAGAACTTTTCTTAAATACACATAACAAAAAAAAAAAAAAAAAACCACACCAAAAAAAAAACCAACCAAACAAACAAAAAAAAAAAAAACAAAAAAAACCCCCAATCTCCCTCCCTCAACATCAGGAAGTTTTGGTGTTGTTATGGTGGGGTTTTGGGTTTTTTTACTACATATTATTTAATTTAGAAGAAACATTCCTCTAGTCCTTTGAACAGGATTCAAAACTGATTTTCAAGCACTCATCCACTTCACGACCTTCCAGGATTCAGTCTCAAATAGGTAAGCAATTATAGAAACTACTTATTCCTCTGGTGCTTCTGTACTTTCTAGGAATGCCTACAAGGCAAGAAAGAAACCCAGTTCCTTGTGGTAACACGCCAAAACCATCCTGTGTTACTTCTGTGCATTTTACAATTTTTGGTTTTACTTTATTCTGAAGAATAAGAAAAATCTTTTTGCATTTCACCATAAAAGCATTAGAGCCATTTATCCTAAATTTTAAAGATTTTGCTGCCACTGGTAGAGTTATAATACTGCAGTATTATTACTCCTCCCCTGATTCTGAAGGTGTTCAGATCTACTATGACTGACAAATTCAAGGGGAACAAAATCTGAAAGTGACAGTTTGCACTGAAAGCAGATTATAGCTCTTAGCAGCACATATTTCATTTTAAATGAGGCATTTTGCAGGGCTCATCAGAATGATCTTTTGAAAACTTTATTGTGGTTGATGTCCATTTGAAAACTGAGTGAAACCCAGATAGGAGCTTTATACCACAACAACTACAGGTTTCTTGGAATCAATCTCCCTCAACAGCAAAGTGTTCACTGGGTTCCTACATACTTTTATACTTGGAAAGGAGGCAGCTTGCATTAGATGAGTTGTGAGGGGGCAAAAGTTAATCTCATTTTATCCAGTGTTTGACTCAAAATTATTTCTCTTTTGGCAATTGGTACTGCCAAACAGATATGGGTGACTAATGACTGAAGATCATTTGCTGAATGTTCTTCCTTTCTGAAAGAGATGCTCATTTCTCACCTGCCATGGACAAAGCTAGGAAATTTTGCATAGTAGGCACCACCAACCAACTGATGCCCAACCAGTCTGTGAGCAGTGGCTGCCCTGGCCAATCTTCCCCTAATCTATATGCTGAGCATGACGCCATACGGTCTGGGATATCCCTTTGATCAGTTGAGGCCAGCTGTCCCAGCTGTGTCCCCTCCCAACTCCTTGTGCCCCCCATCTTGCTCAATGGTGGGGTGGGGTGAGGAGCAGAAAACACCTTGACTCTGTGTAAGCTCTGCTTGGCAATAACTAAAACATCCCTGTGTTATCAGCACAGTTTCCAGCACAGATCCAGAACACAGGCCCATTCTAGCTACTATGAAGAAAAACTCTAGCCCAGCCAAAACCAGCACACCAAGTAAGTTTACTGTTTACTAAGTGGCACACTGCAACTTCTGAAAGAAGATAACACCATGTCTTTACACCCAGTCACAGAGACTTAAAATTAGACTTAGTCATTCTATTAATTATTAGCTTCATTTTCTCTAATGGTATGCTCTTCTACTTAATAGGAAGCTTTTGTTGCAAACTGCAAAGAATACAATACACTACAATATTCCCTTGCTTAAGGTCCAAGACCGACAAGGCACTTTGGGACTCTGAATTGGCATGGAGAAGGAGTTCAGGCCCACACAAAGCAATTCAAAAAAGCCCTGTTACAGGGGGCTTTGGCATTACTGTGCATCTAGATTTATTCAGAATCCTGACTTCCCCCCTGCCCCCAACTTTCCATACATATTTCTTTTTCCAACGCATAGAAATAGTGCACAGATAGTTTTTATGTACAGTTACATATTTTACAGATAGTTTTTTACTCTTCATGGCTGTGTACAGATAGTTTTTACATGGCTGTGGCCCCTATCCAAAATAAGGCCACATAATAAACAGCTAAATAAGCTGTTTCTTCTCTGCCTCATCCAATGCATAAACAAAAAAAAAAAAAAAAAAGAAAGAGTAAACATTTTTGATCACAGAGCAAACCTATTTCACAGTTATTACGAAAACAATCTGTTTTTTTTAACTTGTTTCAGTAGGCTAGTAATAGGTTATTTTCTTACCAGAAAATGAAGAACAACAAAAAGGACCTAGGGATTAACTTGGTCTCAATTTGTACTTACACACTGTCATTTCCTCAGAATGGATTGCCTTGCCATAAGCTAACCCTCAAGCACATAAAATTATCACAGAGCTCTATTTTCCATGGCTTGAACTTCTGTGGAACTACTGAAGTAGAAAATATTATCCCACAGGAAAAATATTATCAGAAATTAATAAGATACCTCAGAAGAAAACCAATTTCTAAATAAAGGCTACTGTGTTATGCCAGTAACCATTTGTTGAGTAGATCACTTACCCTTTATTACTGTGAAATAGAACAATACCTTTTGAGCATGTGTAAAACCTTTAAATTTCCCAACTACTAAAATAAAATCACTAACAGAAAGCAAATTTCTCAATGACTAGATGCAACAAAAATATTAAGGAAACCAGTTATATACTGCCCTGATCTAGTTCATTCTTTAACTCATAATTTGGACAGTTCATAAAATTTAACACTGTATGTAATAAGTACTAGATATTATCATACATTTATCTTTTTCCATAAATATACTCTTAACCCTAACCCATTAGCAAAGTAATATCAGTAACATCCCTGAGACGAAATTCAAAGCTTAAAAAAGGTGCATTTTTGACATTCGAAACACTTTTTCTGCACTTTCAATGATTCAGAAAGAAATCCCAAGTCAATAGGTAACCACTGGCTACCTCTGTAGGGTTGGCATTTAAGCCCAAGAGAAGGAAGGAAGGAAGCAAAATGTGGAATTTGAGGTATCCCAACTTGTTCTCCTATTTATTTCTGGATTCCTATTGATTAAATAGAGAAAATTTACTTGAAACATTCTAGCTTCCAGTGGGATTATAAGTATTATTTTCCCTTTCATCATCTTCAGAATTTTGCGAATCCTGACAACTCCTCCTGTAATTAACAACTGGATCTAGTTTGCCTTGTGCTTTTTTTCTTTGCTGAATTGACAGCTTTTGAACCAGTTCTGCAGGTTAGCTGGAGGCTCCATGGGAGACAACCCAGGCAAAGAAAAAAGTAACAGAATAAGCAAAGTAAGTAAAAGAGTAAGGTAGGAGAAAATAGGAGTAGTGATAGTAAGAGCACGGGAGAACAGAAAATAAGCTATTAAAATCAGGCAGTTTCTAGTTTTACTTTGCTTCACAGTAGAGGACAGAATGTACTTCCTCATGTAGATGTCCATAAGTAAATTTAAAATCAGTGATAAAGCATCTTCTTCTACAGAAGTTATAAATTCCTTTCATCCCTGAAATTGCTACATTGCTATTTATATAAATGCTTTAAGTAGTCAAGTGCAAGTTTGAAAGAAGCAGCTTGGTGCATATGTTGATGAGGCGTGGACTAGAAAAATTGCAGCAGTTCATTTCAATTTCAACTAGATCCTAGCTGTCACTAAAATACAAAGTGACAAAATAATTCAGTGCTGCAATGATACAATGAGACTGTGGTTGAAAAATGTTAAAATGGCTGCAGTACCCTAGCAGTAAAAGTCATCATTAAATGTAAGGTAAGATTTTCTGGGGAAGGATGCCTTTTTCTCTGAAAAAAGGCAGAAAAACATCTCAGAGGGGCAGAAATTTAATTGACAAACCCTCAAAACCTAAATGAGAAAGAAAGGAGCAGACAATACTCCTCTTACTGAGTATTTTACTCTTTACAGCAACCTGCCTTCTACTACAGGAATTTTAATTGATGCCCTAGGCTAGTGTGCTGCCTAGAGCAAGACACCACAAAATAACTCATTTCAGTCTTCCCTCTTGATATCATCTTATTAGACAGAAATAGTTGAATGCTTACTGGAGAAAAAAATTAGCATTCAGATAATAAATATTTCAAGAAAGTGCTTACATTTACACTTGCTTTCTTTGGTGTAAATACAATTCATATGAAGTGAAGCAATGGGGCTTACTGGTGCCGCCCACCCAGACACCTGAGATGTGGCACATGGGCCCAGTCTGAGGCAGAGAACCACAAACCATTTCCAGATCTCTGCTCTACAACCAAGTAGTCTACTCATACTTACACTGCCTGTACTCACAGCATCCATGTATGATAAGTTTTCAAAACAAAGCTTTCATAGTAAAGCTCTAACAAAGTATTTACCTTTTAAAATATTCAATTTTCAAAAAAGCTCTTGCCTATTTCATGCAGATTCCACCTAATTTCAAGTAATTCACTATCACTGCTTATATAAAATAAGAAAATACTTAAGATCTGAAACATTTTTCATTTGTTTGCAAAAATTTGGGAAACCATAATAGACCATAACAGAACTTTAAAGCATAACATCTATTCGGTGAAAGCATGACAGAATTGATAAGTAACTCTTAACAGAAATTCATTAAAAACACATTTCCTTTAGCTGTCCTCAATCTATACTAATAATTAACTTTAATGATCCTCTCTTCAATACCCATGACCACTGAATTATTAAAGCTAGAAGATGGACATAAAGCACACATGTCAGCACACATTTCACTCAAGATGCTGTAAAAGCAAAGCTTAAAGATCTTACAGATTCAGCACTACTAAAGCACCTACCCAGGTCTTTCAGTGAAGTTACATTTATTGTTTATATTTTGTGGTCTGTATTTAGGCTCTGTGGACAGTTTCACTGACATGACTTCTGACTGAAGCTCATTTTAGATGCAGTCAAAAAATGAACAGCCCAAGTACAAAAATAACACAAGGGAAACTGCAAATGTAAAACAAAATGTTGATGCCATTCAGAGTAGTCTTTGAAGCTCTTTTGATCTTCTTTGTTAAACATCTAATTCTTTTATTATTTTACTGTACCACCAACTTAAATTTGTCTCTGTCATATTTTAAATAGCATCTGGAATGCAATTACATGTCTCATGATATGTTACCAGCAAGAGAGGAATTAATTTGATATTTTTAATTTGTCCTTTTGGGATATTACAAGGACAGGGTGCTACAAATCAAGGACTACATCACTAGTCTTAAACTAAACCACCAAAATTAGAAATTCTCATGTTAAAGTTCAGATGCTAATACAGATGGCCATTAATACATAATCATAATACAAGTAAATTAACCACATATAATCAAGGCCATGGAAAGGAAGACAAACTACTTGGCTTCAAAAAACCCAATGGACTATCACACCCTCAGTGATCTTTGAAATAAAAATAGACACATGTCAAAGAAAATCAATGTTTCCAGAGCCCAGCATACAATAAATTACTCCTTTGGCATTGATTTGGATATTTTGATTTTTTCCTCCCAGCTACTGGGAGTTACAGGAATATATGACATTGCCAACAGTATCACCCTGGCTGCTTTAGCTAAATCCTAGCCACACAAAATGGATTCAGAAAGTCTTCGGATGAACAAGAAAAAGCAACAGAACACATCTATTGATCAAAAGAGGGACCAGTGGAAGAGGCTATGTCAAAGATGCACACAACAATTAGTTAACAATAAGACAACTAGTAACTACACAAGAATTAATACTGGCTCAAAAAAAGAAAAAAAAAAAAACCCACACAAAACAAACAAACAAAAAAACCACCCAAAAACCCCCAAGCCCCCCCACAAAAACCAACCACAACAGCAGCAGCTGGTAAAAAAAAAAAAAAAGCTATGTCATGGAACCCAGACCAAAAATTCAAAGTCTTCAGCCTGAATTCTAATCCCCCTTGGTGGCAGTACCAACAAAACCTTAACTGTTCTCATTACCAGTGGTGGTTTCAGTTTTGCAGAAACTTTGAGGAGGCAATGTAAGATCTAGCACAAGCTAAGCAAGCAGCTTTGGCGACATATTTCACTACAGCATGTACTGAACCTCAGACATAATCTCTGATATTAACCTTGTTAATGAAGCATACTGCATAGTTCACAAACAATGCCAGGGACTCAAGGGCATGGACATAAAGGCCCAATAGTCTGAAAGCTCAGTGTGGAATAATAAACATATCTTCCAGATAAGCTTGACTATATCACTGAAGATATCCTCTACAATACTGATGGCTTCCACTGCCCAATATATCAGAGTCCTTAACTTGCATCTGTAAATACGTATTAAAATAGATGAGCACGCATCTGCTGTAGTAACATATACAAAGTTTGTCATATCAGAAGGATTAGACTCGCTATTTGAAACTTCTGTAGCCCTGATTTTAAGCTACAGAAATTACCTTTCAGCAGTATGATTAGCCATGCACCTCTGTGTGTGTCCCAGAAGGGAGAAAAAGGACTCTTTACTTACTACATACCATAGTACCTTAAAGAGAATTGTAGTTGAGAGAGTCTAAGGCAGAGACTCAAGAGGAATAATGATTTTGTGGGGCGCTGGATTACTTAAACAGTTATATTAACAACACTAAAATGACAAACCCACACTAATAGTCGCATCAGGTATTACAATTTATTAATTGTCTACTCAAGTAAGAGCCTAGCTCCTGCAGAAAACAGCCTAAAGACTTTGCAGACACCTAGTATTCAGATAAATGACAAATTCCTGTTGTGTTACAGAATGCTTTTACTGCCAGTGGTACTGAATGCAATGCTGGAAGCTTTGTAAATCTTCTCTGCCCTTTCTTATCCCTCACACTAATTAATCTCAGTGGGATTTTGCAAAACGGTGAGAACAGTAACTCTAAGATAGCACTTAACAATCAGACATTTCTAAAATGGCATGAGTTACTTCCCCAGGCACTGCAATTTCAGAAATCCCAATCTCATTAAGAAACCATTAATGCAAACCTGTGACATCAGGATGTCACACCACAGTAACCAAGCCTCTTTAGAAGCCAGAGTTCGTCTATACAATGTGTGTGCCTGGGGAAATAGTTTGGGTAGTTTGTTGTGGCTTTGTTGTTTGGTTTGTTTTATTCTCAAGTCTGCTTTCAAGCAGGTGCTCAAAGTTTTTTTTCCAAAGCAGGGCCAGTGGAAGAGGAACAGAGTAATATATTTGCGCTACTGCATAACTGCAGAATAGAAGATGAAGAAATTTATACAGTTATGCTCAACTTCAGGAATGTATTAAACTATTGTAAACTAGGAGGAAAGTTATTGGCATGATTTATTTGGGGATTTTTGTCTTCCTTCCTCTCCTTCACTAAATCCATTTTGTTTACCTTAAGTCTAGGTCTTGCAAGATCCAATTTTTAAAAACATGTAAAACACTTCTATAAGCAATTATACACAACTTTCAGAAGTTATGGTGATGGATGAGCACATGATTGCAATGACATCTGTTAAACTGACATAGTTTTCAATTTTATCTTTTTAACATTTTCTCATATTACTGTCATTCCAGCCATCAGCTCATTTCAGAATTCTCATGATCACAGCTAGGAAAAGCACTAGATAATCACCTGCCATTATTTACATCATACCACAAACAACATCAAGACATAAACACAAATTTTAATATTTACACCAGAAGAACTATTAAATTTCCTTCCAGCTGTTTCAGAACTCACTAAATTAAATATATTATATTTTGATTGAAATCGCAATTATTAAATGAAGATGCTTTAGCAGCATGCAAGTTAAATGCCATATAACATGGGGAAGTCACACCTACAGCAGTGAAAATAATGGGGAGAAAAATCTATAAGAAGTTGGCGCAAAATACCAGAAAGACGAGGGATAGATCTTGATTAACTGCACGAAATCACTGCTTCCAGTCTTCCATTCTGACACTAGAGAACACTATAGATGCAAATCATACATACAGAGAAAGGGGGTGTCAAGAGCCTGTAAATAACAGTGTAACAATGGACAGAAAAGTGGTGGAATTCTCAATCTCAATTTTACTAGCATTTTAAAACTAAGTTTAAATTTTCGATTTAAAGGTTCAGCTATGGCTATACAGGCTAATTATTTTTTTTATCCTGATACAAATTTAGGGTAACTTCAGTATTTCTACATAGATTACCAAATAAATATTGGCTGAAACTGAACGTAATACCTATTAATAAAACTCTGCGAAGCCAGTTTTAAACAATGAAACATGAAATATTCCAGCAGGTTTAAGTAAGAGGTCAAAATAGGCACAGCTTACAAACCTCAACAGTACAGCACATGATCTTGATTTCATTTCAAGCCAGCATGGTTGTTTCCATCACTGACAGAGCATTTTGATTTGTTGGCAAACATTGAAGTAATACCTACTATGTACTTACATTTGTAACTGTAGTATAGCCTTTTGGAATACCACATTTTGATAGACACAAATATATATTTATTTAAATCAGAGCTGGCATTATACAGCAAGATTGAGCCTTTGATTTACTTTAAGAGCACTTTACTACACCAGCTCTACCTAGGTAACTTTGCCAGTGCTGGCAAGCAGAATTGATGGCACTTACCTAAAACCTCAGCAACAATTCTGTTTCTTTCATGAAACCAAAATGGTGAATTTCAGAATCTGTAGCAAATAGCTGTGACACTCAGGATTTGTTTTTAAGTGTCTTCTCTGTCCTTTCATTATTGTGGGATTTACAGCTGACTAGAAGAGCAAGGTGGTTTTCATTTAGGAATAATGTCAGACTTCGTAGTGAAACACCAATCTTCTGCTCTTTCTACTGCAATTTACTAATTGTAAACTAAGCGTAGAGAAAAGATAGCAATGCTTTTCAGCAGCTTTTTCATGGGTTGCAAACCAACTTCTACCTGGGTTTGGTTTTTTTAAAGTGCAAAGAAGCAGCAAATAATAACCGCTTAAAGCTCTTGATCTCCACAAAGCCACGTTATTTCCATCTCATTATACTATAAGCCTACTATATATCTTTGCTGCATTTTTGTTTATATAGAATTTAGGTCTTCGATTCAGTTTTGTACATTTATATTATAGGTGTTTACAGTAAAACTAAAATCCCCCTCCTGTATTTATATCACAATTCTCTTATGCTATGTCATGCCCAGTATATAAACTGGGAGGAGTTACCCGGAAGGCCCAGATCGCTGCTCAGGTCGGGCTGGGTATTGGTGGTGGTAAACAATTGTATTGTGCATCACTGTGTTTATTGTTTTCCCCTTTTAGTTTCACATTCTCTCCCCTTGTTATTTCCCTTGTCATTATTATTATTGGTGGTAGCAGTAGTAGTTTTGTATTTTACCTTAGTCACTGGACTATTCTTATCTCAACCTGTGGGATTTACATTCTTTCGATTCTCCTCCCCATCCCTCCTGGAGCAGGGAAAAAGAAGGGGGGAGTGAGCGAGTGCCTGTGTGGTTCTGAGTTACCAGCTGGGCTAGACTGAAAGAGAAAAAGCAGCATATGTTTGGCTATTCATTTATCTAATCTTATTTGTGTGTTTAAAGGAAGGAAATCATGAAATGACTTCTTGAACCAGGGTCTGAAGCTGTATCTTCACTTTTTTTTCCTGCATTACAGCGTTGAAATTGTGAGCATATGACAATTTTGTGTCATGCGAGACTGACATTTGGAAAAAGATACGAAGATACCAGTTGTAGAACAAGCCAAAAGCAGCCAACGGATTTGAGAACTAAAATAAGCACAGTAAACTCCAAATTCTTGTTTTTTGAATGTCATATCAACATTAGGCTAAAGAAAATAACTCAATGGCTGATTAATACTTATGTTAATAGCACTGAAATTTTGGTTTAAGATTTAGAAAAAAACCCATACTGTGGCAAGGTTGGCAGGAACCCTACTTCTACTACAGATTAATTTCTAAATGTAATAAAATTTTCCATTAGCATTCCAAGGCTTCACTAACACAATATAATTTACTGACTCCCTTCAGAAGCACCTGATACAGAGGAAAGGGTCTAGTACTACCCTCTTAAAAATCCTCTTAATTTTAATTTCAAAGACTAATTAGGTTTCTGGGAAGATTACTTCCAAGGTTGGTATTTTCTTCCCTCTCACCATTCTATCTGTCTTTATCACTTAATTCCTATGGGCAATTAAAGGTCATTTTAATTCACAAATGCAAAAGCTGAGCTATGCATGACAAGCCAGTGACAGCTTTCTTAACAGTGCTTTATCATAGTTAAGATTTACATTACCTATTTAGTGATTAAATCCCTTAAATCACTTCTGACACACACCCCCCCCAAAAAAAACAAAACAAAACAAAAAACAACCACAAACTCCACATTGCAGTACAGTCAATAGCACAGAATTTTGTACATCACAAGCTTGAAGGTGAATGCAAAGCTAGCTTAGTTCACAATATACCTGCTTTAATTCACTTTGGCAGGTGGTAGGCAGGTTGCCTGGCAAAAGCAAGAAACTTGGAAATTGTATTCTCTTATGGAAAATACAACTGTGCTGGAGCACAGCATGTTACATGTTACAGGTTACATGCCAATACAGACTGACAGCTGCTCACTATTAATCCTCTTTCCACATAACAAGGAGAAAAGAAAGAAAAACAAGGCTCAGTGTTTACCAGAAAGGTGTCAAAACTTACGCATCTCCTTTTGCTAATAGCTGATCCTGATGCCACAGTTAAATTGGAATGAAATGAATTTCATCTGTCATGACAAGTATTATTCACGATTTTTTTTTCTTTTTTTTAAGATTTTCAAATAATTATTAGCTTAACGTCTCTAGATATTACCAATGTGCTTGAGAAACACTAGGAATGAAAGCTGAAAGTTGTGCACTGGACAATCAATTTTTCTAGTTTTTGAAGAAACACAGCTAGACCTGAATATTTCAACAATTTGTAAAGAAATCCAGGGAACATTTTTAATCTGAGATGTTTTAATCTACATGCCTGTCAAATCCTCCCTTTACATAGTATTCCAAATCTAATTTTTTTTTTTTTTAATTCTCAAATACTTGCTTATAGTTCCTTGAAAATAGAAAATAAAAACCATTGAAAAGTAGCATATGCAATTTCCCCATTTCCAGTCACGACCATCTACAGTAAATACTAATTTTGTTTTCTGGCAAATGTTTCTTCTAACATCTAATATTATAAGGTGAACATTTTCAGACAGCTAATTTTTTTATAGCTTATTTTTAAATATTAATTATTTTGCATTTAGGCACAGCATTTGGACAGATAATGTAGGACAGCTCTATGGAGAAAAGTCTCTAGATTGTTTCCTGACTAACTCTAGTATGTCTTCTATGAAAGTCCTAACACTGAGTGTGCTTGATAATGCAATTAAACAGAAAAGCCAGTTTCCATGAATCAGCTCTCCCATCACACAGCCTGATCCTACCAATAAAGTCAACTCAACACTGTGGCACACTACTTCAGGAAAAGCACACATTTTTTGTTAACTAGAACAACGGTATATTCATTAACTGAATCATAGCGCTACACAGAAAGAATGCCCACCTACTTTATCATATTTTACCAGGTTACAAGAAGAAGTCAGTAGTAATGCTCTATTAGAAGTTACAAAGCCTATAATTAATTTTTTGTCCCTGGCTATATGTCTTCTAGTTTTGAATAATAAAATACTACACTCCTACCAAATGGGATTCAAGACTGTTTTGTGAAACCAAGATCTTCAGAGAATCAGAGCTAGACACATGAAAGATACAAGAATTGTAAATTAAAGATGCAAAATCTCCATCAGCTACTCAAACATTCTTCCAACTTGTCTGTCTCACCCAGTCTCAAAACCTATTTAATATAATTTCACAATCAACAGTATCTGTCCAAACTATCCTATAGACAAAACTAGGCTGTATAGCATTTCTTCTACACTTAATCTTCCCAGGCCAAAAAAGGCACAACACATCATTTATGCTATTCTCCTGATCCCTCTTACACTATCTTCACCAATATAAAACAAATGAAAATAAAGCTACATCAAAATCTATACTTAGTCCACTGAAGTAATAGGAAGTCTTTACATATATTTAGATATTTTTTCATTATACCTACTGTTGGGGCCAATCTTTGTCATACACATTTACGGGCACATTAGTTATAATAATTCCATTTTGTATTTTATCTCTGCAGGAACAGTATAAGTTGTTCCAATCACCTGAGTGCATTAAAAGTGTTATGCTTTTAACACGCTATTATAAGGTGTTCCAATCATCTGAGTGAATTAAAGTGTTATGCTTTTAATACATCTTATTTGCCTTTGAATCATTTTCAGCAAGATAACCACAGGCTCCTTTTTATTGGAATATTGACATTTAATGTAGGTTTGGGTTCGTGACCTGTGTATGTTTGTTTTGAATGAGATTATGATATTAATATTTGTGAAGAACTCCACATTGATGTCAGTGTCAGTGGGGAGTGCTTAAGCATAACTGACATAATATTGTATCAATCACAGCTTTACTCAAGTTTCCTTTGTGTAAGGCATTCACATTTCACAGTGAAAGACTTAAAATAGGTGCTATTTGCTCACACTTGCCCTGAAGAGAATACTTTCTAAAGCCGAAAGCAAAATGTCTCCATTCATACTACCTGTGCAATCTTCACCCTCTCCAGGCTACATATCAGTAATAGCATACCAAAAATGTTCAGTCAAAATGAACCCAGAGCAAAGACCTACTGTTTACAGACTGAACTAGCTTCTTTTGCCTGGAGTAAATAGTTACATGAACAGTTCAAGTTGGCAGATCTCAGAGATGTTTTACAGGGCACCAGGTGTCAAAGCAGGAGCGAGTCCTATTCTTCCACTAACGCAGTTGTGTAGTGTACATGTGCCCACAGGGCAAGTCAATTTAGCCTACAAAATACATAGGCAGACAAGTAAAATACTATGATAAATATATGCAACAGCACACAACTGCGGGGGAACAACAGCAGTCAATGTATTCTCGAGATGGCAAAACATTTATATGCTAGAATGTGTTAACAGTATGCAGCATTTCCAGGAAATGGAAGTTATCTTCTGAGCACACAGGATGAAATTGTCAAACCTACTGACAAAAACATTCCTGTTCTTTCAGATGGAGAAATCTTAGCTGCAAAATCACAGATAGTTAAGGCTAAATCTATTTAAATTAAACACATTTTGCAAATATTAACTGCATTTCTTTTTCATGGGCAATCACAGTTTCTGCAATTGATTTTGCATTCAAAGTGTGAAGATGAAGGTAATTTTTGCTGCAAACACTCTTCATGTAAGATATTATATAAGATATGGAATGTATATTCATATATAAACTTTGTACAGGTTGACTCAGTTCAGCATAAGCAGTCCCATAACATCATTTTTGACATACTAGCTTTTTACTTCCTGAAACAATACTACAGCATTAGCTGAATAGAATCTTTCAGCTGAGAAAGTAAGACTTAAATTCAGTCAGTCAAAATACATTTTGGCTAATATTACCTTCCAAAGATTTAACACGAATTGCCTATTCCAGATATAAAAATCAAAAAATTTAACTTGATTAAAGTAAAATTATGGCTGTTTGCAAACAGACAGTAATTATGCACCTGTCAAACCAAACTGACTTTAATACAAGTGAACTATTCAGCCATTCTAATCCTGATTTTGCTAGACAAGTACAA
Organism: Strigops habroptila; assembly: GCF_004027225.2. Lineage (NCBI taxonomy): Eukaryota > Metazoa > Chordata > Aves > Psittaciformes > Psittacidae > Strigops > Strigops habroptila. Next base: position 7,535,497 of record NC_044281.2, read on the forward strand.
CATATCCTTATAAAACATGACAGTGAACTTATGACCACAGAAAAATAGCTTTATACATTAGGGCAATTGAAAGGAATTCCATTAGTACTTTAAATAATCTAAGTGCAAATCTGGGCCTGCATACCTGAGAATCAAAATATGGGTGGATGTGCAATGCATCACTGCTCATTTCCCCTAGATTTTTTTTCATGGGTGTTCATGCTGATTAAAATTATCATTTGGTGATATTACTGTACTGGAACAATAAATACCAGCAATGTAACGGCACCAAATGTCATTTATAAAAGCCAAGTTATCTATGAAATTACTGTAAAGATTTAAAAGCTAGCAGAGAAAGGCAATGGAAAAATTTTTCATAAGGAATGCATTTAATGTTTGTTTTCTTCTATTTTAAAAAGACCTTTAGTATTACAGCAGTGACAGTTACATTTAATAAACTCATTCCTCAGAGCTACATTTCTAGTCTATTCGCAGAAGCTACTATCCCAATTAGTATTACATGAACATTTCTATTATCAGCTCAAGCTCTCTGGGGGGGGGGGGGGGGGGAGGGGAAGCCATTGTCTCTGTTTTCAAGCTCAGTGTGCTGCCCTTGTCTGCCCATAATCACCTTTTCTGTAATCAAAAGGTTTCAGTGTTTATCTTTTACAGAGCCCACACAGAAGCACACCAACACATGCAAACATAAAGGGGCTTACCAATTCTTTCACTTGCTGGATAGCTTTAAGAAACTGCAGGCAACAATGCAGTCAGGACCTTTAGGAATGACTGCCTAACCTTTCCAGCCTCCACAGTTGCTCTGCATGAAGCTGTACAAAGATGTTTCCTTAGGCTTGACCCCTACACATGGAAGAGGCTCAGTATCCCCTCCGATGGGTAATAGGACTGATTTTGCTAAAACATGATAGCCCCCTTTATGTGCACTTTTGTCCTGCTTTGTCTTTCTGATCACCATGCAGTACACTGACACCTTTCTCTTCTAAACTTTTGTGTAGGTAAGAATAATCGAGCAACACACTTCTGTTTGCTGCTTTCCCTTTTTTTATACTTTGACCATGTGAATTGTGATGCTATTGTTTTCATTAGTTTGCTTTAGCCTGTTTCTGATTATTTTGCTTTTTCCTTTACTTGGAGGGAAGACAGATCACCTTAATTTCCAAAACATGTAGTGATACTATTGTATCTGATCAACTTAAAGGAACCTTGTTCCCTTAAATTTGTAAGCACTGAAAGCACACACGCTTGTAGGCTTCATACAGCAATATGCTAGGTATTTTACATGCAGCAGAGAGCAGAACATCTGACTGGTGGTTATATTGTATTCTTTGGGGTTTTTGCAAATTAGGCCTAAACCCTTCTACCAAAAATGTGTCCATTTTCTACTGCCTCTGGTTGCTTCAGTTTTGGATATAGCAAGCAGCTGCAGGACTTCTTGACAGTGACCCATCCAAGTGCTGAGCACCTCCAATAGTCAAAGCATCTATTACTTTTCTGACATTTTTCTTGCTGTACAGCGTCTTTATGGCTTTCATCTTTGCACAGCTCATCTCTTCCTAATTTAATGATGCATTTCGCATGAGAGTTAAGGTTCAACATAGTCATCTATTCCCATTTTGTTTTCAAACCTCTATTTGACTACAGGTTTTTCATTATAGATTTTTCCACATTCTTACAAAATACTACCTGAGCTTCTACAGAAAGTACTTTAACATCTAGGTGTATAAATAGCAGTTGAACTAGAGACAGCTCAACACAGCCTAGTCCAACCAGCAGAAATATCCCTCACAGTTTTCCAACCAACTGCTAGAAGCTTGTCCCCTGCAAGCTCAGGCCCCACAACTGCCTCCGTCTGCACATGGAGAACAAGTATGATCTCCCCAAAAGGCAGCTCCATCGACTCGACTCTGCCACACTAAACATCTAAAGCTCTATAGGTACTGCACCTCCCAGCCCAAGAAAATTCACTAAATCATTCCTGTTTCACACTTTCCAGGCAGCTTTGAGAGGCCAAATATTTACTCTAATTAAAGATGTGAGAACCTGGGCAGTGCTGATGTGAAACAGACAGACCAGAAAGAGCAGGTACAGCAGCAACAGGTAAAGATTCATCAAAACCATAGGGCATAACTGCTCTCAGTTCATGAGAACTGAGAGGGTCTCTGCAGTGAAACTGCAGGGTCTCCCTAGAAGCTAAGCTCCTGCCCTGAAACTATTTAAGATGTTCATGCACAGCCCCTCTATTCTTCCCTCAGTAGAAATGCAGTAATTAGTCCATTTCAGTACAAAGCAACAAGTTACACAAGTGCTAAAAGAGCTCTACCTTTCAGTATTCAGAAGTTTCCTACAAAGTTACACACTGCAGCCATTAAGAACACAGTGAGAGAAATCAACCTTCTTTATGTGCCAGTGACCTCATTAATAAGAGCTAAAAGCAGGAAGCATTCTAAAGTGGCCTAAGCAGTTTTAAAGATTGGGGAATCATACAGATGAAGACTGAAATGGATTTATTGTGACACAAAACAAGCCACTTTAAACAGGCACATTCTGATCACATCATGTCCTGAAAACAATCAACTTGAATGGGAGTGAGAAGTGAGAAAATGACAGCAACATTTTCAGAGTTCAAATCCAATTTTTCCACACGAAGTGAAACTAAACTAAGAATAGAATGAAGTCATGATTGAAAGAGGTCATTTGTAAAGCAACATTACAACTGGTACAATGAGAGGTTTGGGGATTTTTAGTAAAAAATAAAAAATATAAAATTGTTAACGAACAAAGTTAAATACATCTGAACGCACCTGAAGTAATGCTTTTATTAACATTTCAACAATAAAAGTTGCAACATAAAATAATTATGACAGACCCAGGTACTTTACTGAGTCTCCTGTACTTGCTCCAAGCCTTTGTTATCAAGATCTGCAACACGATATTGCTGCAGCACAGAAACTGTAAGGTTTAAAAACGATGCAAAGATAGCAATCATAGAGCAAGCTTTCTGTCAGGATGAGAATGACAGCTTGATGACACAAAACCTCACAGTGTAATGGAAATTAGTCCAGTATGACCACCAAATTAAATACAAATTATCATAGAAACATTACTATTAGCTCAGACAACTTTTTCTTGACCTATTTAGGCCAATTTGAGAGTTTCTATGCTAGCAACAAGCCACAGATCAGCTACATCAGAATGATGTAGGAAGTTTCCTTTACCTACACTTTCCATCTTATTTGTGCATTTAAAGAAGTTATTAGCTCTACACTTAAGATGGAAAAGCTGAGTAACTGATAAAAATCAGATTCACTTCATATTCTTGACATATTTTACAGCTTGTAGTGAAATAATTATATCATTAAAGTTCATGGAAGAATCTATTTTAGAGCAATAAAAGCAGCAGAACACATAAACCAGCCAAATCACCCTGTGTTTTTTAAAACAATTTGATAATAAAATAAAACTTATAAAATATAAATTGTCCTCTGAAGCTGAACAGGAAGCTAAATGATAGAACTCAGAACCCGGAGATTAAACTAACAGATTTTTACTATATAACACAAGCTTTCTAAATGTGTTAGGTTTAACGGTTGTTGCAGGAAAAAAAAAAAAAGTACCTAGGAAGTGGCCTGAAATCTAAGGAAGACAGACAAGATTAGGGCAGAGAAAGGAGAGAAAAATGTATATGGAGTGTCTTTCACTCAAAATTTAAAGTACTTCCTCCCTTATACTATTTTTGGAAGGGGCAAAAATTAGAAGATTAACGCCACATCGAAGTGAGTAATTATATATTCTACATCTAGACAAAGTGCCTGATCTTAACAGCACTTGTGCTGATTAACTCGTGTGTATAATTGAAACTGAGTGTCAGTATTCTTCAGTCGGTGTCAATAAAATAGGTAAGGAAAAACTGCAGGCAATTGAGTTGTTAAATCCTGGAATCAGATTGATCATAGGCAATCCAAACTGAGTAACTTTTTAGTTCTATTCTATACTAGTCCTTATGAAAGTAAACGGAAAAGTAATAGACATGAATTAAACATTTTCATTTCACAGTACTAAGCACTCACCCATCACCCACGGAGCTCATTCCTCATCCCATGGGCTTCAATTGCAGCAGTGCCTGCTTAATAAACGAGCTCTAATCATTCAAAATGATGAAGAAATGTGTTCAGCATGTACTCCCCTCTTTCACATACATTCAGACTGTATAATAACAGTCTGCCATACAGAATATAAAGGAAGAGGGCAATTACAACACATAAGTAAAGTTGACACAGAGAAACAATAGTGCTATTAGCACTAATCCTAGTCTGTAGGACTGATCACAGTGATTTTTCTTTGAGAAATACAGTCTCAGAGCTGGAAAAATATCTTTAGAAGTTTAGTTTTATGAAAATCAATAAACTGTTGCTGCCTCCAAGTAAAATATTTTTACCTTTTCCATAGAAGATGCAAATACACATATAATCTTAGTTTTCATATGGAACTACAAACTGAACATTTGGGACTATCAATTGTTATAATTTTGTAGTATTTCTTAGCAGTACTTAATACAGTTTCATTACTATAACCTAATTAATAAGCCATCTACAGTCAGCACGATCTGGTAAGCATCGCAATATCCCCAGCACCACTGAATCTCTCCAGCACACGATGCACAGCAAAATGAGATGCTGAAAAGATAAGGAAATGGTTTTATCAGTACTGAAGTCTATTTTTCTAAAGAATGAAATGCTTTCAAAACTTCCAATTATTTTCGTCTTGACATAGTACATATTAACATATCATACCCAATTAGGATAAATTCGTAACAGCAGAACAAAATTCCAGAATTCTGCAAAATGAAACCCAGAATTTTGCAAAACATTAAATACTTTCAAAACCTCACATAGTATTTCTGATTTAAAGTTTTAGATTTTTAAGAAAGCAGCTTCTGCATTCGACTAACATTTTAAACCACTCCAAGAAAAACAGGACTGGAACTTAACCACTGTTATTGGATACAAGTAAATGCAACACTTGAATTGAACTCAATTATTTTGAGTTTGAAACTACTACAGACATCCATTGTTGGTAACTTTGTTAGCTGTTTCCCATATTGCCACTCATGACACATTACTTTTGTAGTAACAGAAATGTAAACCATACACATTTGGGGGGGAAGGGAAGAGGGAGACCCCAATCCTAAAAATCTAGAATTTGTTACTCGGAGGAAAAATTGTGCTAGTTAAGCTTTCTGCAACATTAAATAAATCACAAAATTCTTACAGGAAGTAGTAGGTTCGATCTGCATGTTTTTTTATACACAATATCCAAGAAACATGATTTGTTTTACTACAGTGTCTCGCAAAGATCAGTAGGGGAGCCATTAAAATGTCCCAACCCACATTAGACTGCAGGTGCAGTAAAGCTGTCATACAGAAGAAAATAGGGTATAATTTCACTGTAGCATTATGGTGAACAGCGAGCATGAACTACAGCCAACATCACCACTCAGATCCATCTCCTGCATAACCACCCTTTTTTCTGGGACCCTTTTCTATGCCTTGAACTTGCCTTTCACCACAGCTAATGAAGCAAAAACATTCCTCTATGTGCAGTGGAGTGATCTTGACACAACCGCTCGCCCAGTCCTCCTAGGACAGCACCGTCATTAATTCCACTCTAATTGCAGCTTTTAAACTAAAAATACTTCACTATTTGGTGGGTACTATTGGATGAAGTTTCAAACCACCGCAGTTCATGATTTATAGACACGTTTGAAATTAAACTCCTTATAAAAGCTTTAGAAAACATTCAAGTTAATATTACAGTATCCCAGAGAGGATCATGGGGTTTGGAAACAACTGCTTCTCTAAGCAGGAAAACCCATCTTTGAGCATATCCTGATGGTATTTTGAGGGGACAGAGGGTAGAAGGATGGAGAAGGGATGGGAGTCTGAAAGGAACGATAAAAAGATAATTGATGAAGGCAGAGTAAAAGTCAGGACATGGAAAACTGGTCCGAGAACCCATTAAAAATTTGAACCATACTGTTTCTCACCCCAGATAAAACTATGTAAAAGTAGATGGTTTTAATAAAATAAACCACAAGTCCTCTAACATCCACATTAAATGAAATGAAAATGTCGGACAATCCATATTGATTAGCTGTGCAATTAAATTCTTACAAGATTTTCAGATACATTGGTGGTGTATGAACATTTCATCTTAACATAATCCGTAAATGCATTAATAATCAATTGCTAAGAGCCAACATGTAGCAATGTAGTAGAGAAGAAAATGCTAGATGTAAGCCAGTGACTTCTTTAAAAGCATTAAAATTAAAAATCATGTGATCACCTAAATGAAAAGATAAAGAAAATTGTTTTATAACATACCTAATAACTCTGAGGGAATTCTCATTGTTCTCCCAGTTCTCAGCAGGTAAGCTGAAGTACCTCAATACTCCTGCCACTTAAAATAATTCATCATTAACTACATCCCTACAGTAAAGTGATTTTGGTGGCCTATTTGTACACAACTGAACCTACAGAATTCTGTTTCCAGAAATAATGGACATCTCCATCTTCTCAGTTAAATAAAAACATGTAGACTTTCCCAAAATTTCTGCCACTTGTTTGAGTATATGGGACATAATTTAAACAGCAGAAAGTTAACATATTTAAATTGACAAAATTTTATGTGACTAAAGGGACTGTATGTAAATTGGGACTTGTATAATACAAAAATCTGTATTATACAAGTTATTTCTGTTGTTCTGATTATCAAAGTTCACACACTCATACCTGTTGCTTCAGGAAAGTTTGTTAACAAAGAAAACTTCTACTAGTTTTTAACAGCGCTCAGGTTTCCCGTGTCTTGTTTCATTTCTGGATAATTTCCCACAGTTATCTTATAATGTTCCTAATTTAAATATTTAAACATTTGCTGATGGCTAATCTGCACCCAGACTGAATAAAGGAAAATTTCAGTTTTCAAATGGTCCATTTTCAATCAAATCAATCAGACATCATCTTTCATAACAGTGAATACAGAACACGTTTTAGTCTAGTAAGCTATTACTCCTTCCTGTAAGGAATAGTTTTGTCTCAAAGAAATTTCAAAGCAGTTCTAGTTTTGGGGACAAAAAAAGTAATCAAAACGATTTCTCTCATGTTTCTCTCTCCAAAAGGGTAGTTTTTTGCAAATGGAAAGCTTATTTCACACATATGCTTGCACACTAAGCCTTCACTAGGCAGCAATTGATCCGATAAAACCCATCTGAGCCAATTTACAGTAATTTACAAACTCAGATTCCAGAGCATCTTGTTATTACTCCTTCATAAAGCAATGACTAGTTACAAAATGGGAAAGGTCCTAAATCATATCTCTGGAATCTGTCACCGTTTCCTCTGGAAAGACTGGAAATTACTGTATGCTTTACTCATTCTGCCACTTCCCCAAAACATCTGGTTTTAGCACCTCTCAGAGCCTGGATATTGGGCAAAAATAGACCCAGCATGACTCTTTTCACATTACTAATCATTCAGCTGACTTTCTCTTCACTTTTAGCTATTAATTTTGACTTAATTTTCAAGTTCCACATATGATTAAAGTTGAATACAAATTTCATTTTCAGAATTTCAGCTTGACTTAAATATTTTACTTTTGATGCCCTTCTCTGCTTACATAGTGTATTTGCTCATAAACACAAATACAAGTTCAAAAGAGCAGCCCTGCAGAGAAGGACTTTGGGGTGTTGATGAGAAACTTAACATGAGCCAGCAGTGTGCGCTTGCAGCCCAGAAAGCCAACCGTATCCTAGGCTGCATCAAAAGAAGCGTGACCAGCAGGTCGAAGGAGGTGATCCTGCCCCTCTACTCCGCTCTCGTGAGACCTCACTTGGAGTACTGTATGCAGTTCTGGTGTCCTCAACCTAAAAAGGACATGGAGCTGTTGAAGCAAGTCCAGAGGAGGGCCACGAGGATTATAAGGGGGCTGGAGCACCTCCCCATACGCAGACAGGCTGAGAAAGTTGGGGCTGTTCAGCCTGGAGAAGAGAAGGCTGTGTTCAGACCTCATAGCAGCCTTCCAGTATCTGAAGGGGGCCTATAAGGATGATGGGGAGGGACTCTTCATTGGGGACTGTAGTGGTACGACAAGGAATAATGGCTTCAAACTTAAACAGGGGAAGTTTAGATTAGATATAAGGAAGTTCTTTACAGTGAGGGTGGTGAGGCACTGGAATGGGTTGCCCAAGGAAGTTGTGGATGCTCCATCCCTGGCGGTGTTCAAGGCCAGGTTGGACAGAGCCTTGGGCGACATGGTTTAGTGCAAGGTGTCCCTGCCCATGGCAGGGGGGTTGGAACTAGATGATCTTAAGTCCTTTCCAACCCTAAGTATTCTATGATTTTATGAAAACAAAACCAAATCTGTTTCATTAAAAACACCACCACTGTTCCCTCCAAAGAGACACTGATCTCACCACTAATCAAAGAAATGCTGGCGCAATTTCATGATGCTTTCCAGTTCAACTTCCAGTACCTAAAGGGGCCTAAAAGAAATCTGGAGAGGGACTTTTTAGAAGGGCATGTAGTGACAGAACAAAGCGGAATGGCTTAAAACAGAGAGGGGAGATTTAGATATGAGGAGGAAGTCCTTCAGTATGAGGGTGCTGAGGCAATGGAACAGGTTGCCCAGAGAAGCTGTGGCTGCCCCATCCCTGGCAGTGTTCAAGGCCAGGTTGGACGGGGCTTGGAGCAACCTGGTCTAGCGGAAGGTGTCCCTGCCCATGGCAGGGAGGTTGGAACTAGATCATCTTTCAAGTCCCTTCCAACCCAAACTATTCTATGATATGATATATTGTCTCCTGAGTTTCTTCAATCACGGTGGACTTTTTATTTAGGTCTTCATCTTGAGTTGTTCTATCCTGCTTGAATTCATTGACATTTTCTTTTTTTCAGCTGTGCCTACTCCTAACAGACATTTGCAAATCAGCTTTTCCTGAGCAAATCTCCAACCCCAAATATCCATGATTCTATGAATGCCAGTTTAGGGTCTCATTGCATAATTATGCCTAGGCGAATGAGACTATTCTGCACTTAATAAACAGCGTATAGGACTCGCATGACACTCTTGAATCTCTCATAGTGCCACAGATCACATTTAGTTTACAGTCTATAATCTGCATTGTTTTACTATGTTATGCATAAGTCCACCTGTTATTGAAAGAGCTAACAATACAGTACCATACCAGAGAGGTTTTTAAGCTAACTCTCAACCATACCAGTTTATCTGCAGCAGAATAGTGTAGATACAGTGCTACCAGTGCTTGAAGGTGTTTGTTCAGAATTAATTTGACCATGACTATACATGCTAAATTAGCATTATGAATCAGTTTTAAGAAAATTGTTGTGTATTGGAAGAAAAAGATTAATAGTACCACTTTGTATATTTTATTTCTGGGCACTCTTACAGTTTGCCTGCTTGAGAAAAGATGGACAAGAACAATGCAAAAGAATTCAGATTAGACTGATGTTTTGTAAGATAAGCAAATCCTGTTTTTTCTGCCGGAGATCTTGGAAATGGACCAAAAAGCAAAGAGTTATATCTGTCAGCAAGATACAAGTCTAAAGAAAATTAACAAAAGGAAAATTTGCTTCAAGATATCTATAGAGCATGCATATCTCACCATTAGCTGTCACTGGAGATCTTGCCCACCAGAACCGTGGTGGGTGACTTATTAGCTGCTCAAATGACAGACAAAAAATGTTCCTATTGGTAATGCGTACATTATCACACCTTACAGCTGCCTGGTCCCACTGATGTTTAAAACTGTCAAGGTCCCTGTAAGAATTTCTGAACAGACAAAGCACAGTGTTAAGTACATAGTATTGTCTTGAGCACTTCAACAGTGACTGAATATAGATAGCCATTTCAGTCCATACAGACTGCTGACAGCAATTATAGGCAAATAAAAATGGTAGCACATAAAGAAATGCTTTCTTCACACGTCACTGCAAACAATGCTATTTCCTATTTTCCTGTAACACACACTGCTGTCTCCCATATGGTGTAATGGTACAGAACTGTTTTGTTACTTTCCTTACACTCCTTTCTCATTGCCACTCCCAGGTTTTCTTACTTTTATCTGACCAGGAGTTACATTAGTGGTCCCAATATACAGTAGCTCAAGCAAACAAAAGATTTCTGTAGCAACAAATGCCCAAATACATTGAAACTTAGCCTTTAGTATTTCAAATTCAAGGGAACAGCTGGAAACATCTTCCAAGTCACAAGTTGCCAAAATACAATACTTTCTCATTTAAGCATCTCTTCATATGACTGCAGAGGAGGCTCATCAGACTACACTGAGGCTACACTGTGTAAATCCTATTGCTCTCAAGAGGACTAGAGCTCCATGACTAGTTTAAATGTCTCTTACACTGATTACAATTAGCATTTAAAATATACACACAGGGAACGTTTTATGAAAATTAATGGTTAGATTAAAGGCATTGTCTTGATCAGCATTTCAAAGTTGCACTGATGAATTTGTACCAGTTCAATTCAAATCACATATACTGCTCAGCAGGTTCATCAGAAGTCTGATACAGACAGATTTCCCCACAGAAGTATTATTTTGTGTTGCTAGTTTATGGGATTTTGGAGGTTCTAACAGCATTTGCTCCCTCTGCACTAGAGGGATATCACAGTTTGGCTCTAACCACTTCTGCAGCTGTAGTTGTCTACGTAAGATGGTCCAGCCAGTGCTCAACATTGCTCTGGCTGCTAAAAGGCAAATAAGTTGCTTATGAACTCTTCCCAACCCACCTAGAATTTGTGCTGAGTTCAAGATTTGTAAATTTAAGTTGTCTGGCCCTATGTTTAAGAAAGTTCTATATTAGTTCTGTAGTTTAAAAGTTCATAGCTTAAAACCTGCCATTGAAGCTTGCCAACAGACATACTACATTATATCTACAAACACACTGCACCTGTACTTTCAGTAGTAGAGACAGGGTTACAGAAACAGAACTTGTATAGCACAGGACTTGTTCCCAAACAGGGATGAAATTGCATTGTAGAAGCCACAAGCATCCACTGGCTAAAAAAGTGTTACAAATGTTCTGCAACTGGTATAGCACAGGGCATAGTGAACCTGCTGCTCTCACAACTTCCTCAATGTCTGGCAAATTCAAAAACACCCCTTTACCTACGAGATTCTTGACAAGAGACCATAAAATAGGAAAATTGCCCAGGATTATTTTATGACTTTGTAAAGGCCATATATTCTCCATTTGAAAATTCGTATTCATGTGACAATATTGCTCTAAATGACAACTTTATACTTACATTAATTTTTACTTTTATCTTTCTGAATAGTAATAAGAATTACTTCCTTCCCCCTATCATGTCTATTTTGGCCAATGCACAAACACAAATCAGTAGGGGGTTAAGGAATGGAGAGAAAGGTTGAGCAGAATGCAATAACATGAAGCGTTCTGCAAAATCTTACAAGTATGAATCAATTCATACAATACCCTCATGAACAAGAGACCTGTTATCCCATTTTATGGGAATCTGAGACACAATTTAAGTGACTTGCCTAAAGCCAGAACTGTCAGACTTGATTAGAGGTTCTGGTTCCTGTTCTCTTCCATTTACTATTCTGATTTATGTTATAACTGCAAAAGGGAGACATAGCCTGACTTAAGAAATAGTATTAGAGAAAAACTAAAACAAATCCCAATGTCAGACTATAACATATGTTTTGCCTTGTTTAAAAAAAAAAAAAAAAAAAAAAAGATAAAGTATCAACTTAGATTTTGGTAGTCAAATTTTTTTTTTTTTTAAGTGTAAAAACCAAAGCCTTTGTCAAGTAGGTAAATTCAGCATAAAAATGCCTTAAAATGAGATCAGATTGACATACTGAAAGGGTAGAAAAATGCGTGCAAAATGGAAATTTGGCTAAAATCTTTCAAGTTCTGAGAAAGCAGTGTTGGATATTTCTTGAAGAATACTCCATGCATCACTCAACATTTGTTATATATAATCATCTATGTCACTCTTATCGGATGCCAGCAGAGACCTAGCATACAATCACCCTGAGAAGATTGTAATTGGGTTTCTTTGAACCATGTTTCCTCTTCAGGAAAGCAGTGATGAGGATCAGGGCATCTATTTTGTCGTATCTTTTTACAACTTCTAAATAACCTTTAAGTAAGTGAATAATTCAGTTTCGCGAAGCAATACAGCAACACTAAGTAATTTTCCCCAGGCTCCCATAAAATGATTTCTACAGATTTGAGAAAGCAAGTAAAAAAAAAAAAAAGTTACTTTACTATCTCAGAGTACAGGACATTAGTACTAAACACAGTACGCTAAGCTAACAATGACCTCATTCTATTCCCATTTTACTCCCCTCCTCTTCCCTACTTCCTCCACCGACTCCCTCTTGGTTTTGTCTGACAGACTAGAGAACAACTCCTATCAGAAACCACAGCCTGAAGAAGCCTTACAGAAATCAGAAGGGATTTTTCCAAGTTTTCCCACTTCATTAGCTCAAATTTCTGCTAAGTTTACCTAGTATTTTTAGATACCAGCCCCCAAACACCTTTTTTTTTTTCTTCAGTAAAAGCCACTACACACTAAATCTTACCTTCTCTTTGACTTGTTCCTAGCCTCAGAACTTACTCTTCATGGCCAGATCACTGTTTTCTGGCTTATTACAGGTGCTCTCAGGAGAGAGAAGGGTATGCCCAAATAGAAACAGAGCAGCATTCTCACTTCATTCAAAAGATCAAGAGAGAAAAAGAAGTTGCTCATTTACAGAGAGAAAGAATAAAGCAGCATACAAATAAGAGGAAATAGAGTCAGATAAAAGGAAAGAGCAAAACTAGAAATTAAGCACTCCTGCTGTGTTGTTCCTTCACATAATCCATGTCAGGCAGAGAACATTTTGATAGTCCTAGAACTGGAAGAATTAATTTCATATTTTCTTTCCAAATAATTTTATCTTGCTTTCCTTAAACAAAAGGATGTGTCATGCAACGCCTGTTGTCCTGAAAAATACTTTCTTTTGTCAAACACTTCAGACTACTATCATTGGCATCCTTCTTTGCATCTCTTCACCCTGCTACAACTGAAGTGGTGCCTTCTCAAGCTGACCAGCAGAATGCCAATGGCCACAGCACATGATCCATGATTAACATGGGGATTTTGTGGCCCCTGCTAAAATTGACATGATAAAGTCCCATCTCACTACCATCATTTAAAAAAAAAAAAAAAAAAAAAAAAAAAGGATCCTCCTTTCCCAAAAAATACAAGTTTGTCTTTAATTAAGAAATAAAAGGAGCTGGAGTGTTTTGGGTTGTTTTTGTAGCTGCTGAGCCTCTAACTCCAAACCTCTTCCCACCCTATTCCCAAAGGGAAAGCAAAAGCTAACTAATATAAGTTACGGTTATTAACTGCCTCAGGAATCATTTAACTGAAAGCAAACCAGCCATAATAAAGAAGTATGACACACTGGAGACTGAACAGCCTTCCAAGGACAGGAAATGGGTGATCCATTTTGCATTTATAATGTACATTCTGAAGTAATCATTAGGAGCTTTTTGTTGAATCTTGCAAAGAAACTAATCATTGATATGAACAGCTCTGCAGAAAACAAAATGTTAAGAGCCTGCTTAAGCTCTGGAAACATAAGGAAAAGGGGATTTTCTTCCATGAAACTAAAAATGTCTTTATTCCTCTAGATGGGAGAACTTCCAAGAAACTGGGTGTTACACAGACTATTTTCAACTGCTGTAACAGTAAAAAACATTTGAAATTTCCTCTTCAAATCCAAACTTCTTGAAATCAGATTCCCCTGTCAATTCACAGCCAGATTAAAGTTACTGCATGAGATATGATTCTATGATTCTATAATGTAGGCATTCTAGAAAAAAAAATAGAGTCTGCTCCAAGCAAATTGGCAGACATTGCATTATGTATTTAAGGAATAGCACCAAATATTATGAAAACAGCATCTGCCCGTACTTTGCATAGCGCAGATTCTGTTCCAACACCAGCTTCTCATACATTTAGTGTTATGATTCAGCAGCAATTGGAAAATAAGTTCTCAAAAATTAATTCTTTCAAGTACACATTTCCCTGAACTCCCAAGTCAGCATGTTTGGTAACTGAAATAAAACTTCTATTCTTTTATTTGTCAGCAGAGGAAACATTTCTAGTAGCATCAGTGATATGAAGGCAGGCAAAAATTCTACAAAGCTGCAGACCATCTCATAAATATGGTCATGGACCAATTAGTATAGCATATTATTTAGCTGAAAGGAGAAAAAGCAACAGAACTACTTAAAAAGTCCTGAAATCATTGCAGAGACTAAGATAAAAGTATTTTTCACAACTTTTGGTTTACTTGTTTTGCTTTTTTTTTTAACATTCTTTTGTTTTGGATTTTTTTTTTTCTTTTATGGGAGTAGAGGTTGAGGAATGTGAAATCAAGTGTACTTCTAGTCATTAATGAAAATTCATGAGAGACAGACCGAAAAGTTCAGCTAAACATAGATGCTAAGACAGAATTAAAATACTTTTATTTTGAGGTATAAAAAAAATTGTCTAGGCACAAAGGATGATGTTAGAAGTTAGATAACACTCAAATTAATATATCCAGGCCATGTGTGTGAATTTGGCTCAGGAAGCCTCCAGCTGCACTAAGCAGCACTGACTGATGTCACTTAAAATTCTGATATAATGAGGCATTATTCCTTACTTGCAGAGATTAAAAATATTTTAAGTAATATTTCCATGTACCATAACAGTTATTAGTGCTGCTTTAAGGCGAAAAACAAGGAAAGCTTATGAAGTGTGATAAAACATAAGATCAATTTGAAGATCACTCTTCACAAAAGAGCGATCAATATAAAGCATGCAAAAGAACTTGTTTTTTATTTCTAGAGCATCTTATATGCATCCTTGCAGGGAAATGTGCTCAAGTACAAACAGAAACAAGCTGCTTTTTATATATTGTTTTGAAAGTAGCATGACTTAACAGTCATTCCTCTATTTTCATCAGCATCATCTTCAGACTGTGCTGTTTATACCATAAGCCACGCATGCAACAGAAACACAAGAATGAATGTTTTGTTCCAGTAACATCTGTAAGTACTTCGTCTTCTTAGCTGGGTCCTAGCTCTAAATTACAGACTTTTATGTCATTACCACAGTGATTTTGAGTCATAAATTTAAAGCCTAACTTTTCATGCTGAAATCACAAGTTTTACACAGGTTCTTCAATATCCCCATATATCAAAGATTTTTCCAAATGTTTTCAAGGAAGTGAATTCTTAATAAATATCGTATATGTTCTAAATAACAAATTTTTTTATCCTCAAAAATTCATGATCTAGGATTCCAGAGAACCCAGCCTTCTTTTAAAGACATAATTATTTCACTATTTTGCCCCAAAATTAATCAGGATTGCAAAATTGAATCACTGTCATGAGGAATTCAGACTTCTTTGCTGAGACTGAAATAGCAAGTCAGCTTCTTTTATATCATAATAGTGCCTGGAAATTCCGTTGCTGAAATAATCCTAAACCTACTTCTAAGAACTGCTCTGCGTGCAAAGCAGCTGTACAACAACTTTCTTATACTTTGACATAGCTGGGTCAGAGATGTTGTAGTTCAGCAGTCACCAAGAATTACCACACAGACTGGGGAGAAGAGGAATAAGGGAGAATGGAAGACAAAAAGCAAGACCTTAGGGTCAATGCCAGGTTTTCTGTATAAATACTGATTTTTACCACTGAGGCACAGGTAGCTCTAGAAAAATGCATTAAAAGACAGTATGTATCAAGCTGCATTTCACTTTAGGACATTCAGTGCTGTATGCTATAAAGTCTTTCTTACAGTCTTTCCTGTAAGTGAGCAGAGACTACTTGATGAGCCTCAAAAGGCATCAATCCAGGAAACCTCTTCAGCACAGAACTTGTAGATGCTTCTGAAACTCACATATTAGCACAAAGTTATATATATGTCTTCACAACACCCTGCTTCCCATTTATCTCACAAGGTCTATCTGTTAATTTTGATCACATTAAAGGATGAGCAGTTACACAAAGAATGAACTGAACACTTAAGAACACTGTACAGAAGGCAAAAATCAGAAACAGATACACAAACTACTCTTCAATTAAGGAGAATTACGTACTGTGCTGACAGAATGTGTCAAATGCAGACTATATCATTATCATCAAAACTATCAAGGACATTATGCCTTTCATTTCCAATTTTTCTTGTAGTGGATTAGTCTTTTTAAGACTGAAAGCTTTGGTTTTTATTCAAATAGATGATATCCAAGCCTAATACCTCCAAGCTCTAGAAACACTTTTTCTATTAGGAACCCATTAATCTAACAAGCTTTCGCCATGGAGTCATATGTATTCACATGTTATTTACTACTAATCACCACTTCAGGCCACTCATATTACATAAAGCTATCTTATTTTTGCTCACAAAAATCAATCTGTTGCGTAATTTGTTGACAATCACAAGATCAAACTACTCTGCATAATGTGTTGTTACAGTCCGAACTTGTGATTTAACCAACATAACATACATGCCTGCAATTTCTCTGCCATTCTTTGTTGCTAGATTTACTTATACAAGATCTTTAAGGATCCTTATTAATATACTCTAAATGGACACACACATCTTCATACAAATTATTAATATAGGAAAATTAAATCCATGTTCTTATTCCAAGATATAAATTAAAGCACTCATAGGACATATGTGAAACATTTCAGTAGAACGTCAAAAATCAGTGATGAAAAGTTTCCCATATGACTGCTTTAATTATTTACAGTAGACTCAAAGCTTTTTATCTGAAAAACACACTTTCCCTGAGAGCGATTCATGCATTGAAGCACATTCAACAGGACTGTATTTGCTTCTTAGTACTGAAATACTAATAGTACTTCGTTTCCTCTAAAAATACCTGTGAGAAAATCTTTGAGGGACTCCCCTTGAAATAAAATAAGCATGGACATAACTGGAATTAGTCTGGGCTTTGCACTGGGAACTTAAATCATAGCCGGAAATAATTGCCTACAGAACCTCAAATGGGAAGAGGCTTGCTAGATAGTTGCCCATTCTTTAGTGTAATCTTGGTCCAAATGTTTATGAAGGTTTTGCCTCCCAATGCCTCAGATTATGCAGTACTAAGTGACTATGAAGAGTATCCTATTATGATAGCACTTCTCTGCAATATTTCAGAGACAAAATTTCACAGAACACTGCTGAAACAGGAGCAGCATTTTTTTTCCCTTTTAAAGTAAGCTGCCGGGAAACTGTATACATAAGTATATCCCATAGGACACACAAATTCAAAGCATAACCATTCCTGCTGCGGCCACTTCAGCTTTGATTGTTACTTAGCTTTTTTAAATACCTGCAACTGTCACTGTCAGTTTCTTACTATACCATATCAAATTACTCCTAAACCCACTTTTTTATTTATTGATTACATAGACTGATACAATATTTGAGAAAGTCTGTAATTCTGATGAAAATCAGAAATGGTTTAGGGCAAAAAAAATCCAAAGTAACCATACTGTATAAATGAAGATTTGCTGTTTAGACATTATCAACTCAGTGGCAAAACACAAAAAAAGATGGAATGCTAACAAGGGACATCTAAACTCTAGACTTTAATGCTGAAAACAACTGTCTGTTCCATAAGTTGATGGCACAACACTAAAAAATATATTCCAGATGTGTTAGTACTTCCGACCAAAATAATTTTTTATTTTTATTGATACCACATACTTGATGAAAAGGAAAAATCTTAAGACCTATTTATATTGGCTAACTCTACTATATTGGAGGAAACACAGACTCTTTGTGCATGTACCAGGGCAGAAAAAATATTTAGAAGCGCAGTGATCTTTGGGTAACATGGATAGATGAGACTGTGGTACACAGCCAGCATTACCCAGTTTCTAGAAATGCTCATGAGAAGATCAGACAGACAGGGGTCTGATCTCACCAAGAGCTCCAACTTTCTCACAAATACCATCTTCACCAGTGGGTTATTTTTCAAGGAAGTCTGTTACATTAAATCCTTCCATGGAGTATAAATTGGAGTAATTTCTAGCAAGCCATTAAATTTCCACAAACCGCAGGAATTTGCACTTAAACCATATTCCACTTTCCAGCTAGCATCTACAGTGTTTTATGAAGAGATAAGGGTTAATTGCAGTCATAAGTACCATTTAGATACTTCCACTTCAATAATCACACAAAAATAGTAGGAAATTTCAAGTTTAAAGTGTCCTTATCAAATAAGTTAAAGAAAGAATAAGCAGTAAGCTGAGATACTGTCAACAGTAGAAGGGATTTCCTTATTCATTTGCTAAAAGTAATCATGGTCATAATTATCAGATATACATGAAAAAGTAAATGCTTATAATATTTCTGCCTTTAACTAGCAGTATGCAGAAATCAATTCCTGTCTACAAGCTTCAGACATGATTTTCTTTAATGCACCTTCAGACAATTGGCCTTCAGACACATGCAATGCATCTGAAACAGTTCAAAGAAAATACTAAAGAAATTAGACTACTGAAAAGTATTCATCCTATATCTTTCCACCAATAATCCAAGAACACTATGTCAGATAAGAATTTTTTTATGAAGTACAAGCAATTGATCTTGAAATTCCACATTGCCTCAAGTACAGAATGGGTAAAAGCCATGCTGAGTAAAGCGGAAATCCCTACAGCCTAAATTGCGAAGGAGAAACCTATGACTAAAGAAGTATTCTTTATGTCACCCTCAAATACATATTATACAGTCCTTGCTATAGTCTAACACAGGTATACACCCAAGATACCGCACTAACTTACCTCCCATGCCAACAAGAGTTGAGGTAGCACAGAGCTCACATGGTCTATTCCATCCCTGTGCTTCCCAGAGTGCATGCTCTGAGCACTGCTGTTTCATGGCTATTCTTCAGCAGCACTACAAAGCTACTTCAGGGCTGAATGGAGGTCTCATAAGATGACATTAGTGTTTTGCAACCCTACTACAACACACTTCAGTGGTACTAAGCACATGTACAGTCTCATTTCTAACCTGGGTCACCTATTGCCTTAATTTAAGTCAACTTCTCCAGAAAGACTGTACTTCGAAGTTGCATCTCCCCTCAGCTGAACATGAAAAACACCACCCCAAACCTTCAACAAAACTAAGCCCTCAGTTAACCTAGCACTGCTCTAAAATTTCTGAAAGCTTTTTTTTATCACATTGCCTATGAAGGTGACAAGGTCTGATTCATATGGCTAAAACTAGCTTTTGCTGAAGTTCTGAAGCAGTGTGAAACAAGGCAGGTCATGAACTACAGATTAAGCCCTGAAGCAATTTAAGCACCCTGTGTTCTGCCTTCTGAAATGCATACAATAATGTCTGCTAAAGCCTGAACAAAATTTATCACATAGAATAAACTTGCAGTGCTACAAGTTTTAGCTAAGGACTTGTCTAAACTTCTAGGTTTTTTGGGTTGTTTTGTTGTTGGTTTTTTTTGGGGGGGAGGGTTGTGGGGGTTTTTTTTTAATCCTGAAATCAGAGGCAATGTCTTTAATCACTAAATCACAACAATGACCTTCAAAATGCCCCACCTGATCTTACAGAAAAATACATTGACACAAATGAAAGTCCATGCTACTGAAGTCTACTTGAAAGACCCGACCTTTCCAAAGCTTTCGGAGGTTTCTTACACTTTATATATAACAGGACCCAAATATTGAGCATGACAATTTATCATTCACATGCAACCATGTCATAGGATTCACCAAAATCTTTTTATAAAATCCACTTATTTATATTCTAATCAACACTGAGAAAATCTGGGATACAAATGCAAAACTTTCAGGTTTCCAGTGAGATTTAACTGGCTGAACCATCTATTCCAGAAGTTATTATTGCTATAGCTTCACAGTGTAACTTGTGACCCACTCTTGGGGAAAACAGAAAACATGGAAATATTTCTATTGGGTGAGCAAGATTCTGTTATTTTCAGCTACACGTTTTAATTGCTGAGCAACACACAATGTAACAAAGGCAGCAAAATCAAGACATAATTGTGATATATTAATGTCACAGAAAGATAGAATATTGGCTTAATGATTTATTAATTTTGGTCAGACTTGAGGCACATTTACCCCATATACAGGGAATCTAAGTTACCTTTATGTTACTGAATGCAACTGACAGATTGTTTTTGTTTCTTCTATTACCAATAGCTTTTAAAGTTGGTCCTTAAAATGGGTACATTTTTCCAAAAGACTTTTCAACAATATGAAACACAAGGAAAACTACATTCAGTTAAATAAATATAAATAGAATATTTATTTCCCCTGAAATAAATAAGGATTAACTGAAAGTCCAACAGCCTTCAAATAAACAGTAAAGAACCAAGATTTTAGAGTCAGAACATTAGCTATCTTGTTGGGTTTCATATTTTAATGAGTCTATAGTTGTAAAACATGCTGAGGTGAGAAGCTTGACCTGTTAACATAAATTGTTATCTTGAACATAATATAGGACTTGTAAAACATCATAATGAAGAATAAAGTATATACATTGCATTTAATATGGTGGTGTTGTGTATTTAATGCTACAACTGTAACTAATAATTTAAGTAGTAAAAATTATCTATGCAACATTAGATAAGCCACAAGGAGCAAGTAACATGTAGTATTAGACTTAAAAAATGCTGAAAATCACAGGTCCAGCAGGGTGGTACCTTATGAAAGCCTACCCAAAACAACCAAATTATGGACTTGTTCATTTAGGGTTAAAGTGTTCACTCCATTTTTTCCTATGTTACAAGTTCTGTAGTATGATACCAATGGAAATTCATATTTATAAGCTTCCCTTCTCTGGCTGTTCACAAAGCTTCTGATAAAACGCAACCATTAAAGACATATGATCTGAACCCACAGAAGGCAAGTTTTCAAATACTTTAGGAGTTGAATATTGTCAAATAGTCAAGTAAATTGAAAGCAAAACAAAACAGGCTACTACTGCATTCAGTGAAATAGATGTCCAGGAAAAAAAGTTTTCTTCAGAGTGTGTGAAAAGTGTTTATTGGAATAGCAGAGATTCCTGTAGACAGAACTAATTACTATCTGTACACTCCCAGACACTGTTACTCTTTCATCTCATTTAGAGATGGCTTTGAAGAAAGCTGTCTGCCTTTTGTTGTCTCCCTACAGGTCAGATATGAACTACAGGATAACTCTGGGATCAGATACTACCTAGATAGAAAAGACTACATTTCCTAGTGAGTCTGATCCCCTGTAGTGGCTCTTTGAGAACTGTAACCCAAACTACAGCTTGTCAGATGAAGCCCATAACCAACTACTTTAATCTTCTACCAGACTTTCTGCTATCACTGCTCTATATCTGGATTTGCACCTTACAGACACAGGTATGACTAAGGGGGACAATGTTCCAAAATGCATTACATTTTAGTTAGCCTATTTTCCTGCAACTCCTAACTGAATAAAATTAAAACATGAATTATAGAAGAGTCAATCTTACAAGTAAGCTAAGTAGGAGGTTATAGGAGAGAAAAAACTCTTTCATTCTTCTCAAGTGTCATTGCCACAGTTGGCAGTAATAAAAGAGACTTTGTGCTTATATGGGTAAATAAGGTGGTAAATATTTTCAGAGTTCAAGAAACTGAAATATCAAAGTAGAGATCAGATGTTTATCCTTTCCAGCTGATTAAGATAATGTGAAGAGAAAAATAATCTCCCTCTTCCCCCATAACAATCATATTGATCAATCAACCCCTGGAGGTGTATACTCTGTTAAGCAGAGCAGTAGTTGGGCTGAAAATTGTCACTGTGACAGAAGATTAGGTATTATGTGTCTGAATCAGTGTCCCTCATTATCTGCTCACTCCGTAATCCATAATTTCTTCTATCTACAGCACATAACTATTCCTACCCAGGAACCTTCTGCTGAAATTCATAGTATAGTTAGAAGCACAGAAGTATTTTCCGAAGAAGCACAGTTCCTCTGATCTGATCCATGTTAGCAGCCATAAGTGGAACAAGCTGGACTTGGCTCTCAATATTGACATTATTCAAATACAGAACAGAAGATCAAAACTATATAGGCATGCAGAAAAAATTAAGGTTTCTTCTTTGAGCAGCTGCTTAATCTTTTTTAATTGCAATTGTCAAAAATTAACCTCTAAACTGTACCTCTTTCAGCTCTCTATGGCATTTTTAACTGGTCCAGAGGAATTATCTTGTCTTCCACTCAGAATCCCCAAGACAGGTATACAGCTTTTCTACTCACCACAAAGATTTTTAAATAAGCATTATGTCAATGTTAATGATGCTACTGATGTGAAACATGTACACTCATCTCTTCAGCACACAGGGGCTCTTTGTGATATTAATATTTTGCACGATCAATACTAACAGGAAAAAAGCAAGAGGTCCCAGTTAAGCAGTTTGGAGGTCATAAAAGCAGTGTTGACAACAGCTGGAAATTAGTATCAAAGCAATTAGGCTTCCTACTTCAGCCAGTGAATTTTCAGTTCCGATATGCTGAAGGGAGAATAAAGAATGCCTTTATGAAATAAAAGATTTAACTCCATTTGGGTACTAAGATACTACAATCGGCTTTAAATGCTTAATTTAAGGTCAAGACTTTTCTTGAGGCTGGAGAGAACTCATCCTATTTTCTAATACAGAAAACCACCTACCAAAAGTAACATGCAGTATCACACTGACAAGTCACAATTATTGCTTGATTGTCCTACTGCTAATTGATTTCTAAGTATAATATATTCAATATCAATATAAGGTTACATTCCATTAGATACATTTAGTGACCTTCTGGAAAAGAATTTCTATAAAAACATGCTGATTAAGAACTCCCCAAACTATCAACTGATACCTAGTAACCCTATGGATATAGCTGATCTGCAAACCTATTAAATGTTTAGCTCATATTTTCCTATTAAAATCTTGATTATTTCCAAGACAATTGTAAACTTTGTCACCTAACAGTTCTTTCATTCATAAAGCAGCATTTCCTGTCAAGAGAAGACCATCGGTATTTATTACAAATTTTATTGTAATGACCAAATTATTCTGGCATTTGTCTACCCCATGTTTCTCTACAGCTAAACTGAATAAACCAGCAACAGAAAACTGTGAGGGACTGCAATATGACATCTAACAGTGCCAGTAATTTAAATCACTTATAAAACGCCTGACATTAATCAGGACTTGTGCCAATTTCACTTTAATAACAGGAATTTGTGATCACACAAGCTCTAAGCAAAGCAATTTATCAGGCATAAATTATTTCAAATAATTGTCATAATAACCAGTCCCTGAATAGAAACCAAAGCCAAGTTCAGCTTTAGTTGACACATGGAGACTCAGAGAAAAGCTGTATCAACACCATATAAAGCAGTTTTATTTATCTTCCAGTTAAGTCAAAATAAACTCATGAGTAATAAGGGTTTGAACTGTAGTAAAGCGTATTTAACTGCTAAAAAAGGCCAGTAATTTAGCTGTTCACATCCAAGCTGTGTCTGAAAGCTATACTTGATACTTTTCCCTTCACACAATAACCAGGATTTAAAATTGAGTTAGCATATCTTATTTGTGCTTGTGTTTTCTTTGCCAGAACAGTCTTACAGTATCCTAAATGTTTTGATTTGTTTTGCTAGACAAGGCACAAGTAAACTCACATAAGTCCTTTGTGGAAGAAAAACAGCACGCTGTCATCTCTGAAATACATGAACATGAATAGCAGCCTCCTTTCGCTTCCAATTGCAATGATACATCATACTGACTTCAGTCCTTGGTAAACCTATGCTGTTTCACTCTAAGAACCATCTTGTGTAGTGTTTACTTCATAGCAAAATCTTATTACACATAATCCTCAAACTACCTCAACTCTGTAGTCCTCTATCTGAAAACCCTTTATATATGAACAGCCTTACTGAAGCCAGGAGGCTACTTTTTGCCATCCTCAGAAAACACCACTGGGAAAATGGATAGTTGTTTGTTTGCTACTTCTGTGGGGAAGAAGAGCACAGAAATAAAGAGAAAAGGATCGCAAGCAGAGCTAAGAGGAAAAAACAGTTCCACCCAGTGTGGATGACCAAGCAAATGACATAGAAGAAAAACCATGAACTAATTTTCTCTTCTGCCAATGTCTGAGGATTTGGGACTGAGAGAACACAAAGCTACACCACACTTTTTACAGGTGCAACACAGTCACTAATCCACATGAGCTATGACAGTAAGATGCATTATTTAAACAAGTGACAGTATGCAGTGCTGCCTCAAGAATCACTGCACATACAAGGGGTTAAGTTCATTTTACCACTGTCTGCAGAATACAGACAGCATCATGTCTCTGATGTATCCCTGTGGCAGCACTCTGCTTTTTCCTACCCATCCCATACCAGCATGGGAAAGGTATGGCTGGTGCTCCAGGACTTGATACCAAAGTCCCACAGCTCAGGCAGCAGAGCTGATGACAGAGAGCCATCTCGTTGCCTAGTGGCCTGCATTTGGGCAGCCCCCCTTTAACAGCATCCCAAGGACAGGCACTGCTGTCACACCAGCATATGTTTAGTTGGAAAATAAAAAGTCAGCTGTACAAATAGAAAAAAATGCATATTTTAAAAGGAGGAAAAACATTATGTGCAAGCATCCTATTAAAATTGAACTTGTATAGTATTGACATGACAACCACTAAATAATATAAGCATATAAATAACCATAACCCACCAACAGCAAAGATGAGAGGTTATTCTAACCTGCAGGCATCTGCATCCAGGAAGTTCATTTTTCAGATGCCCTCTGCCACCCACCAGCAGGAAAGTATACTTTTTTCCTCAAATCCACTTTAGAAACATTTGAATTTCCTTGCACCATCAAGGTCATGAAGGTACTCAGATAAACTAGTTCCTTCAATCAATGCAGGTTTTAGCACTAGTATTACCTTTGCTATAGTTTGTATATTTGAAAAGTGAAATCCATTCTTTGCCGAAATATGCCTAAGAGATGACTAAGACCCTTTCAGAAAATTTTAGTATTTTATATTCTTTTCATATTTTTAAGATATTGGCTGCTTTCAAAGCTTCTAGCTGGACAGATGGGTAATTTCTAATCCTCTAAGGACATTCCTAACTACAAATACATTTTGGAAGTGGTCTTACTGAAGGGATTACTGTCTACAGTGCAGGAGGTCAACAGATAGCTTTAGAAAGCTATACTGCGTCTCTATTCTCCAAGAATGCATTGGTCTGGTATGCAAGCCTTGAAGTCAATCTGGAATCAGAGTACTGAACAAAGATTTTCTAAGTCTAGAAAACGCTGACAAGTGAAACTATGTCTTAGCAAGCAGGAAGCCACAAAGGTTTTGCTCTAAGTGTACCTGCACTACACACACACAAAAAAGTGTTTTAGTAAACCCTGTTACAGAAAGTTAGCCTCAGAGGAAGACTCAATGTGGACATGTCTGTATGCATCTGCTGCTTTACATCACAACTATTAAGCTAAGAAAAATAACTCATTCTGCAGACAAATTGTTATTATATTCCACAAATGTTATTGTACAGCAATAAGAAAGGTACTGTGAAAGTGAACTGAGGCTTTCCAATAGTCTATTTAATAGTACTTTTTTTAACTTAAGAGTGTTCCAAATTAAAGTATTCACACAATTGTATTTGTTGAACATCAGCATTATACATTCGCTCATGGTTCACAGGCTCTAAAATAGGTAAGGAGCTATTAATGGAGAGATTGCATACAAGAGCCACATTAAAGTCACTTAAGCATATATGCAGTCTTGTATTTCAGTTTAATGCTTCCTAGAGAAAGTTTAGGAAGACCTGACAAGGCCGTTGCAACAAATTTGAACCATTTTCCTATTATAATTTCCCTACTACCCCAAGGTACCATATCCCCAGTGACCCAAAAAAAAAAAAAAAAAAAAAAAAAAAAAAAAAAAAAAAGCTGAAAACTGTAGCTGCCTGTTCTATTTTAGCCTCTCTAGTTGTGAGCCAGATTACTCAGGTTTTGCCACATGCCAAAAGTTACTTATTTGAATTACACAGAAATAAAGTTAACATGGTAGGAAGTGCAGTTTGGGACACTTACACTGGTAATTGTAACCAACAGGAAGACATTACATGATTTTAATTAAATCACAGAATGTTGCCAGTTACTGAAATGATATGATATACAGCAAATAGGGGTTATAATCACAATTCCTATTCCTCAAATAGATTGTTATTTTTGAGGTATTTAATATTTGTAGAAGTAGTTTTTCCTTCTTCCTGATCCCTAACCACAATTTGAAAGTTAAAAAAAATCCAATCATGTTTAAGTTAATTCACTATGAAAAAAAGTATATGGCATTGACAAATCTATCACTCTATAGCGCTCTGAAAGTACTGCCAGACTAATATCCTGCATTTGAGAATATCTGATCTCCAAAGTGACTCATGCCCATTGGAACTTCAGTCTCCAGTAGAGATAACTAGGTGGGTTGTTCATTGATTTATACGGGCATCATAATACAGCACTCTAAATAGCTCCAAAGTATATTCAGCAATTTTGTGGAAATATTGTAATATATATTGAGCAAGGTGTGGCACAGAAGAACGAGAGGAAGAATCCCAGGTGAGGGTCCTTGTGACTGTTTCACAGGTAGTGTTTATAAGATAATAGTCAGGAAAAAATACAAATATAATGGTAGAAAAGAGTAGAAAAGTCATAATTGACAATACTGAGTATAAACCAAGTACCATCTTTTCTTTCCTGTAAGTGTTCTCTCCTACAAGTATTTTTTTGTGGGTGTGGTTAATTTTTTCAGATTAGTGAGAAATAATTTAAGGAGCTGACAATAGACTAGTATGATGCCATAGATTTGTATGCATATATAAATTATGGATCAGAACTATAATGAACAGAAGAACTGGCACAGCATTTACTTTTCTGGAAACTTAAGGTTTGTTTCTGATTTTTAGGTTCTGCTCAGGAAAAAGTTATTCTTGGTTACCTGTTAAAATCAATAACCCATTGTAGTAGGGGAGGGAGAAGGGAAAGAAACAGGGTCCCATGCCATAAAAATTCCCTTGATTCATATTTCTAAAAGATTCATATTCCAAAACCAGATAGTAAGTAACTAGGAAATCAAGGGAAGAAAATTGGTTTTGTCTAAAAATGAGGTTTTGCCTCAAAAAAAACCAGCTGCTTTTTATTCTAACTTCAGGAATATACTTTATTGATTATATCTTGCATAAATACACCACTCAATAAATTAAACTTGTTACTGTTTTTTGACTTCAGTCACTAAAGATCAGGGGGAGGGGGGTAAAAAAAAAAAAAAAAAAAAAATCAAATTTCAGAACAAGCATTTAATCCAGAAGATATTCTGGCTATTCTTGGCTTGCTGAGTTACAGGCTTCTCACATCCCAGCCATCTCCACTTGCTAAGATAACTAGATACTAATGCGACATAGACCATGTTCACAAGCTTCTCTTTTAATGAATAAACCTGCAGTAAGGTAAGGCATGCTACTGCACAGTAACCCAAGATGTGACACTTCAAGAATGAAAATAATCAGTCAACTCTCTTAATTCCTGCAGCCACTTTCAAGGCAGTGCATGCATGAAAAGGGCATGCAGTATTCAGAGTAGTAAGCCTGTCACACCAGAAATCTCTCAATGAGAAAAATAACCATTTTCTTAAGGCATGGTCATCATACATAGTCCAGAAACTGAAATCTTCAGTATGTCATTGGGTTTATAGCGTATCTCAAGGAATGAAGGAAAAGCTGAGCTCAGAGAGATTGCTATAGCTAGATCTGAAAAGTACCATTTTTGTAGCCTTGTATTAGACCAGCCAATATTTAGAGCTGGTCAAAGATTTTCCTATGATTACATTTTTATCTGCATCACTGGATCTTGTCATCTACTACATATAATCACTCTATAAAATCACAAACTGCTCAATTCCACTATATAAACCGAGTTCAAACATTATGCTCCCACTGCTCATGCAAATTGCAGAATCATTCCAGAACCTTTTTGCAGAGCTCTCCCTCGTTACAAGAGTTAGGTGTTCACTAATGTGGTTCTCATCCCCTAGTTAACAGCATTGAGCTGTTTTGAGATGCTGTAAATTAAATTCCACAGTGATCAGTCTAAGGCACTGTGGAATGCAAAAAGACAACATCTAGCAAAAGAAATTGATGTTAGCAAATGAAGCTTGCACTGTTGTCCATTCTTGCAGGTATGCAAATGGATGGCAAGTGAAATATGACTACTATTTGGCAACTAATAGGATAAAGGGTTCCAACTACGCTCTATATTACCATAATTTCTACATGAGCACTCATGATCTCCTCCTTCAACTACTATACTAGTGAATATAATAGCAGCATTCAGCACTTTCAACTTCCTGACCTTGTCATACATGATCAACTGAGCTAGCCAGCAACTGAGCCATAGAAGCTGGTTTGACACAAGAAAGCACCCGAATTGTTTGCTTTCAGCACGTACATAGCTGTAGATCCTCAGAGATACCATCAGCATTTAAGAACTTTCTGTGAAATATCAGAATTCTGTAGGGATTTTAAGAACATAGGAGTAAAGAACATTTAATTCTCCACAGGCTAAAGCACTTTTAAGCTTTATTCATTAGTAATAAAGATGCATAGGGTCTCAGGCAAGTCTGGTAAGGATAGTTTGCTCAAGTCCCTGAGAATGCACTATTGCATCAAGATACTGCACTAATCAAATATCTGTCATTTACCCCCAAGTCTGTAGGCATATGACAAAAACACACGCACGTTCTAATGACTATTCTCCTTCAGCCACTGCACAACTACTCAGCATTTTGGGAAAAGTGCTGAGTCTCTATTATGGTATGGAAAAACGGAGAAAAATTAAACATCTGCATCCTCAAAGTGTCTGCAACTATCTTAAGATATTATGAAGAAGGGAAGATGAACAGATTTGACTAAGAGACCTGCCAGGATATTTTATTTCATCTCTCCTTTCAAAATGGAAAAGGAAGAAAGGTCAGTCAATACATCATGTATTGAAAGACATCTATAAATTTGTGATGTTCTGCAACGCAAGCTTAGTGATTTTTAGTCTTAAAGTCAATATTTGTTGGCAGTGTTCTCTTCTGCAACCCTCCTATATCTTATTGGGTATAGCTTGGAGGCTTTGGGAAATTTTGTTTTGCCAGCTCTGGCTATAAATCATTTGTGAACATGAGTATAAGCTAAAATTCTCTCAAATTCTAAACGTGGCAGCAAATAAAAAAAATGTTAATAATAAACTGTTACAAGAACAGTCCACAATTTAATACCTAATATTTTTTAATCTTTCAAGCACCCAGGCCAGGATTCTGAGTTTGATGGCTCTACACTATTACAGACCTGGGCTCTACACTGGAGTGTTGTGCAATAAACTTCTATTTGGCTCAGAATTTCTCTGTTACCATGTTGCAACTCTGTAGTTTCCCCCACATATTTCTACCCGAGCTACTTATAAATCTTGGTGTCTGTTCTGCATGGACACACCTAGCAATACAGAAAATTTTGGGACTAATACTCTGACTTGTAGCTACTTTCAAGTTAACCTGGAAAACACTGTAGAATTGATGAGAAGTTCTGGGGAGAGATTGAAAGAAAGCAGCACTTCAGAAACTGATCTGGAAGCTTTTATTTCTTCCTGTCTGGTATCTCAAGCAGCATAATTTAAATGCAGGGCTGCTAGGGGAGTTCAGATTCTAGAAAGTCTCAAAAATTAACACCAAGAGATACAGTCAGCGAACAGTTACTTCCCCATGTTCCATATAGGAGGCACATCTGGGAACACTGATCCCCAAGACAAATCGAGGGTAATCAGGTCTACTTCCCCAGCAGATTGCTACATTATTAATTATTAACCATTTCCCAGTGACCTTCAAGCAGTACTTCAGAAAGAAAATAAGGCAGTATGGGTCAGACTAAATCTGTGTAAACTTCCACCAAAGAGAGTTTTCTGCTACTATAGGGACTACTATAATGTATATCTGTGGCAATGAAACAAAATGAAGTTACATACAGTTTGGAGTGCATACTGAGTCTGAACACACAGAAACTAGTATTTTGATGACTCAGATGAATTAAAAATTTTATTATAAATTTGACAAAGCAGCAACTTACCATTTCTTTACCCTGAAAATTATGAACCCTTGTATAAGCAAGCCAGTTACAGGTAGAAGCGTTTCAAAATAAGATTGTGATTTTTTACATTACATTAGATGCCCAAGGAACAAAAATAGGTACATCTTAAGTCCTTAAAAGCACTGGGAATTATTCTGTAGAGCTGCAGCAAAAAGAATGGAATAGGTTATTCAATAAAACCACACAGGGAATAATCCAGCTCAGTTCATAAATCCTTCATAAATTGCCTTAATATATCAGAAATCATAATATGGGGCTACATAGAGCAAGGACAGCATACTCCAACAGGTATATCCACTTATCCTTAAACTGAAAGTATTGCATGTCTTATGAAAAGAAAATAATTTAAATATTTTTCTCAAAGAGCCAACTTTGCTTCTTCAGCCAACATTTTTTGAAAATGAGCAGAAAACCTGTATCACCCGCCCTAACCACTACCACCTATATTCCAGAACAGGATAATGCAAAACAGAGCTCATTAGACTTTTCTATATGCCAAGCTAATAAAAGTACCAGATTGCATGTTAAAAGCTAGTAATTAAGTTGGTATCTAAGCCCATGAAGCTACTCCTAGTCTGAGCTGTTAAGCAGATGCAGAAACTCAAACGACTGCAAGGATCTAAAATAAAGAATAGGTTCCTTCATACAAAAGTATATTTCAGCATGACATACCATGTTGTATAAGGCCCTCCTAGATAACTGGTCTTTAAATTCTAAAAGCAGTTATAAATATTAATACGATATCATAATTCATTTAATTCTAAACATCTTTCTAAATCTGTAACAAGGATTTCATGAACTATTTCATATTCAAATATATTCTAAAATGTGAAAGCAAGAACTTTAAAACCACCTACAGTCTTTTTAAAAGACAGGGTGTAACCTAGTGCATCTAAATCTACAATTAATTCCCCAGAGCGATTCTTGACAGACTCTGAGAACACAGCAATCAGGTTTACTAATAACATAAGTAGTTTTGAAAGCACGGAATAAATAGGGCTATGCTGGTTTATATTAATCTTTCCTTCCATGAATAGGAAAACAATAGACTCTGCAATCTTGAAGTATAAAGCTGCTAATAAACTAATCTTAAGAAAAATAGCTTATGAATTAGTTTAAATGCTGCTTCAAAGCTAAATCCCCATAACAAGGATTGTTTCAGAAGTTAGTCAGAATCTTCATTATAGAGGAGTAATTTGCTTAGTTGCTTTAAAGGGACTACTCCCATCTGCTTTTCATCTCCAAAAGCAGATTTCTCTTTTACATCCCAATTCCAAAAGGCCCAGGCTTCCATCTTTGTGCTTCCCACCATCACCCATGACACAATGCAGTCTTTTGTAAACCAAAAGTGCTTTGGCTTTTACATTACTCATGATACTATCTCCTATAGCAGAATGATCACATGCATAAAGTCACAAAAAAATCTCGCATGTCAAGCACTTAAACAGTCTTACAATTCCATTTATGTTTGATTTTTAAGCTGTTGAATGGATGTATCTTAGGGTTCCATGCAAGGCTTCAGAGGAGAGTGCTCACATAAGTACTGATCTCTAGTTCCAAATACAGTTTATACTCCCAGTTACATTCTCTTCATATAATCACTAGGAAAGAAGCCCAACTGCACCTTCTCTTGCAGAAGCTGAATACTTCATATTTTTCTCCTAACGTTAAACATGGTTGAAAACACACCCACACAAACCAGCCTGAAGTGGAAATCCAGCAGTTAGCATCAGTTCCATCAGGAAATGCAGGAAGTGATTAGAAGTTTAGCAAAGCAATTGAAAACTAGTAACAAGATCTTACAGTATTGTTATGCATTAGATCTAGGTCTGCTGTATGTGATGTGGTGATGTATGACACTCCAATTGGCATGTTTAAGTGTCTCGCATTAATTAGAACAATAATGAATCTCCATATTGCTCAATTCAGCAAATTGGCAGATGAACAGTTATAACTGATTCTTTTCCTTGGCTAAGGAATACCTCAGACAGCAATTTAGGAGACATCCATTCTAAACTCTAGTCAATAGAGTTTGGCTACTTTAATAATTCAATAATGAATTATTTGATTCTATGTCTTCCTATATAAGCACCTAAAAGGTCTTTAGCTCTCAAACCCTTGGTTAATTATCTTTAGGGTTTTGGCACTACGATTAAAACTTAAAAGTATACATGAAAATGACTTTCTACATGGTAGCTATGGTGTTCTCTTGGCTCAACAGAAGAGCCCAGTGGAGTCCTATATTCAAATACATTTTAATTCATACAGGGAGGGAAGTGCAGCAGAATGTTTTCTGTATTACCAAAGAATCAAATACATACACCATGATAAATTTACATTTCATATACAATCTTAACTTGCAGTATAAGTCTTCCAAATACTGTAATTCAGAAGTATTAAATGGAGTCATGATATAAAGACTAGATACCAATGTTAAAGGTAAAATATCTATACACCAAGTGATTTCCTGCCATACTGCCCTATTATTTCTAAGAGATTCACCTGAAAGCATGCAGATATGGGCCAAAAAGATGGTCCTGAATGTTAATGGAAATTAGCCGGTTATCCTGAGCCAGCAACCTCAGCTTTTAAATCTCAAGTAGACACTCCCATTAAATTCTCATGTATGACAATATCTCTAAAGCACCTGTTTAAATTCCAGAGGCCAGGAAGGTTATTTTCAAAAACTGGCAATTCTCCCATATCATTATCCCTTAAAGGGTAATACAAATTAAATGTTCCAACAAACTCTTAGGCTTTTGTTGATTTTGTGTGGTTGTTTTTCGGGGTTTTGTTTGTTTTAGTATTGTGTACTGTAGTGCACAATATGTGTGTACACATAATATTGTGTACTCTAAAATTTCTTGGCATAGCTAAGTTGCTTGGTTTGTGGTTTTGGTTGGTGGTTTGGTTTTTTTTTGTTTGGTTTGGCTTGGGTTTTTTTCATTGGTATGTTAACACTATCTGAGGAAATTTAAGAAATTGGCCTTTAGCATTAAAAATTCTATATGCAGAGTAAGAATGAGAAACAATATCTTCAGTGTAGAAAGGAGGGAATTAAAGTTATTCAGGATGAGGAATTAGATTTCTTCACTTACATTTCTTAGTCTGAGAGATCCTCAACATAACTGTTTAATGCCTCTGGACAGTTTAATCAAATCACATTGCTTGAGAAACACAGCTTTCATAATACCCAATAAATCTGGAATCTTTGAGTGGAAAGCTGTAAACTGAAATAAAAGGAGAGATGTCTTGAATAGCTGAAGTATGAAGACACCTCTTTCTATGTTACAGACATATAGAAAAGTAACAGAAATAGCTGACAAAGAAAAATACCAGAACTCCATAATGCTAGCAGGTTGTATTTAGAGTATCACAGCAAGTCCTTCAGCTGTACAGAGTTAGTAGCTATGAAAGATAGCTAGAACATATGAAGCAGAAATAGATGCAACAGACTTGTTTCTCATTGAAGCAGTTTCCGCTAACATTAAAAATATAGCTGCACTGCAGCTACCACTGGCATTCTCAAATAACCAGATGTCTGAAGTGAATAGATGCAGTATTTCTAAAAGTCAATTCACTTTCTGGGAAATTGTTTAGTGTTCATCAGTGAGGCTTCAGCACAGAACTACATGCTACAGGCACAAAGACTTCAACATCATTTCTACTAGATTATCAGTATCGAATCTGAGGAGACAAATTGACTCAAAAAAATCAGACTCACTATATATGCTGAAAAAAAAAAATGTATTTTGTATCTTTAAGATTACAGAGTGTCCCACAAATAAGACTATTACACTAACTTGTTCTTATATTTGAACTACTTATTAGTTGGGTTTTTTTTTTTTAAACTGATATCAAGACAGTATTGGTCACATTATTTTGTGATAAAAACAGAAGATGCACCTAGAAATTTAAGAATTCATCCCTTCAGGAAGCATGAAAGAAACGTCTGAGCTTGAAGGAAATATCTTTTGATCCCACACACAAGCAGTGAAAAGCCTTTACCGGTATATGTAACAATACAAAGTTCTTCACTGGTTCCTCACATTATTTGCTTTGTGTCATTACCAGCAAAAAGAACAAAATCCTTCAGAATGCCTTCAGTCTTGCTGTTTAGTTATCTGCACTGTCCTATTAAATCAATCCCACCATGAACATGACGCAGTTCAGGGGTCTACATACAGACAAGTGTTCTACTGCAAAGTTGCAACTGCACAGAAACACAGGAACCCAAGGACCATCAAAGCTTCATCTAGTCCCTTTGTGCTATGACAAGAGCCCCTCATCTCTTCTCACTACTTCTCTCCCTCTATTCCCTACTCTTACCATAAGCAAGAGTCTTTTGGCTTTCTTCTTGCCTTCCTCCTCCAGCACAGTGGAGCTATTTACCACAGTGCAGCTAATAAGGTCACTGCCATTTCATTACTATTTTGTAGTATGTATGTCCAAGATTTTTCATTTGCTGGCAGGAAGTCTGAGAAATATGTCCTTGGTGAGGATTCACTTATTTCCCTCATTGCTACTTGAAAAAGTTACAAGACATATATAATCATTCACAGATTTTATTTTTTTTTTTTTTGCAGAGTGCTTTGGGCCAATATGTCACATTGAGTTATTCTGCTCTAATAAATATTTGAACCTCAAGTAAAATGTTACAGGCAAGATAGACAGTTCAAAAGTAATAGATCCTTGGAGGAATGCAGGAGAATAGCAGCCTTGGAAAAAAAAAAATTACAGCCTAGGGTAGGCACATTGAAAATCCAGGCAAATCTTGTGGCAACGCCGCAAGCACATCCAGCATGATCATGAAAAAGATCTAGCAGTAATTTTGGAGAGAAGAGCAATTTTGTCAGCCTCAAATATTGCTTTCCATTACAAACCACCACAGGAGATTCCATTACAAGTCTTCAGTGTTCTCACTGCAGGTGCTGTCCTGTTTCTACAACACAGGGGAGATTACGATTTCAGGTGTATTGCTCTAAGAGGAAAAGACAGTGCCCAATATTTTGTAGGGTCAGCAGAGCAATGGGATTTCACAGAAACAGCAGCTTTAGGGTTCTGATCACTTCCTTTCTATATGACAGTCATGTTGCAGGGTCTACTTTTAATCCTTTATTAAGGTGAAAGGAAATTAAACACTACTATGAGTTCTGAGCCAAGATTCAGTCTACAGAAATTACTATAATATTGCGGGTTCGCATAAGCATGGAGATTGTAATAATCTATTAGTTCAATTCCCCATTCCTCCCTGAAGAAGCCCCTAAAATCACTGGGGCAGAATATCACTGAATAGCCATGAATGTGAATTACAAATCATCATCAGAAATGAACTAGAGAAAGATATCACCCAAACCCAGTCTTTCAAATCCATTGTAGTCTAATAATCTGAAGTCACCTGCAAGAAACAGTCCAACAGCCTAGAAACTATAAATTCAGAAGTAAAAGTGGAATTCAGATTAGTAAAACTGAATGTACTTCAAAAGTTTTAGGGAAATAATATATGTTCTAAACCTTCATTTACAGTAAGCTTCAATTCAGGCCTATCATGATCTACAACTGCAACTTTATTACCTTTCTCCTCTTTTTGTTGTTAGCCCACCTCCTTTAACTCATCTTAAATTTGCTGGTGACATTTAGAAAGATTGCGTCCTTACCCAAATAGCACAATAGGTACTTCAATGCAATTTGGGCTTTTGACTTCATCAACATTTTTTCAAATTTAAGTTTTCACAACACCACCAATATTGGGCAATTTCATATTAAACAGAGTTAATTTATTCAAGCTCATATGAAATCCATCAGGGCCATCCTACAGTGGCCAAAATTAAGGCTTCGCAGTTTTATGACCACATACCTCAAAATCCTACAGTTTGAAATCTCTTGATTGTACTAAATAATAATGTCTTGGGTCATTAACTTTAACACTTCCAGTATGCCCTCCTGATTGCATTTATCTTAATTAATGTAAGCTAGTAATTAATGGTACTTTATTACAGAAAAGACTGCTTCAGCATGCTTTATTTGTTACAAACTGGCAATAGTCTCAAAGTGCTTGAAGCAAGATTGAAGATAATCTGTTGAAGGTCAGAAGAGGAGACAAAAAAGGCAAACCCAGGGGTTTTTCTTAATTTAAGTGTAACAAGTTTAACTGTCATGATAAAAACATGGCCCATATTTTCATATTTCTTTTGATTTTTTCAATTCTACAGTTGATCAATAATAAAACCTGAAGCCTACATCCACTGATTCTATGCAAAATTATCAAACTGCTGAATAGAGAAGTGGTAATTAATTCTACCATAGCAATGAGAACATAAAAAGTGAACTCAAGAAATAAGCTGCTACTAGCATCCTACTACCTCAAACAGCTCCTTTGCTGGAACATTTGTATTCCAACACCATTCTCTCCTCACTCATCTTTTGAGATGTTTCAATTTCTGGTGAAACTTTGACCACGTCAAACTTGGTATCTATTCAAGTATGAATGTCCTCAAAAGCCACTTTATCAAATCTTTCACAAGTTTGGAAAAAAGAAAGACAAAAATCTTCCTACTACAAAAAAGAACCGTACTCTGTAAGTACAGCAATAAGGTTTAAGCCAGAAAACTTGTTTTGTAAATACTCTGGTGCCTAAAAAAACCAACCTATACAGCAGCTCCAAACTTAAAGACTGTTTACATTTACTACATTGGGTGCAGAAGAAACTTCTATTGGCTTTGGACAATGTATAGCATTTAGACAACATATTTCAGTGTATGCCTCTTGACAGAACTGGATCAATTACCTGAACTGGCTGATTGTAAGAAAATGTATTAACATAAGGCATAATTTGATTCTAGAATGAACTATCAAGTGTAGCTGATACACAAAACAGTAACACAAAGGGAAGCTCATTTCTGATTCTTCCTTCTCCATCCTGAAAACTGAAATGAGAGGACAGGCCTAGTTAGGTCTGTATGACATTATCAAAATGTTCATTATCACAAGTGTTTTCACTGGCAGAGAATGAGAGTCTAAAGACCTAGGAAGAACAGAAAAATGACTCCAGATATCAGATTTCTTATGGATGATTCAGAAAGTCATCTGTTTGCCAGCATTAAGAACAATTTACTTTGAGAGCCATCTGTGAGAGATAACTGCACCTGAAATCTGGCAAAAAGTGCACTTTTCTTTTCATGCCTCATTAGCTCACTTTCTCCTCCAAGAATAATAAAGCTTCTATTCCTGTCTTGAAAGAGGGGATTAAAGCATTCACAGAAAATAAGTGAAAAAATGGCAAAACCAAGGGGACAGCAAAGCACATGAAGAAAAAAAAAAAAAAAAAAAGGTTTGGAGAGGGAGATACACCAATCCCCCACATTTGATTTTCTTATGTCATTCCAAAAGCCTGTTCCCTCCACCACAATAGTGATAAAGGATTCATCTGGAGTTGTTAAGTATTATGAACAGGTGGGTAGGAGTCCTTTAGTCATCTGTAACCAAGGAGAAATCTCAGAACCACTTCAGAAAGTCTCTGCATACTGGTCTATGGACCACCTCCAAGGTTTGCAGGCAGACTCTGACAGTGCAAAAGAATACTTGTGAGCTTTGTTGTTTTGGTTTTTTTTTCCACAGTATCAAGTTCTAACAAGGAAAGGGTCCATTTAGATTAAATGTAGAGATACAAAAAAAGTACTTTGAAGTACAGCCTAGGTTTATATGTTTGGGACCTACAGAATAATTATCAATAACAGTCATAGAAGCTATTTACATGCCTGACATTAACAATCAAGTGGCTGCAGAAACTCAAAACATGTGGCAACTGAAATCCAGTTTGCTTAAGTACAAGCCATGGCTGGAAAATCAGTTTAAACAGATAAAGTTAAAGACAGGGAAAATATTGATATATGAATCAAAGTAGTCACTACAGGAATGTCAGAAGATAGCTAATTTGCACAATAACAAATTACAATGTCTTCTTTCAGCTATCAGTACTAAGAGGTATCACAACATGGGATCACTTTACTGCCGCACTACTTCGATCCTGCCCACTTCATTATAGTTATCCTTCATCCTGACTACACAAAACAGTGTATAATAACCAAGATAATGCTGACCATAACATACAAGCTATCTGGCATGGAAATCACTCATTAGCTACCATATTTGAATGCAACATCTGACAATGTATTTCTGAAGTACAGACACAAACTATCAGAAGACATTTATAACACCTCCCACTCACTGGCTTCAGCAGAGAAGGGACTGAAAAAAAATGAATCAGACTGAGAAGTAATTAATATGAGGACAACTGAATATTATCTTGTCAATAGGTAGACAAGATTCCAAGACAAAACAGTAACAGTACAAATTATGTGTTCGTGTGTGTGTATATATATAAAAATGCAAAAACTCCAAGAAAATTAAAGATAATTATACCGGCGGTATGGAGAATGAAGAATGTGGAATGCTTCAGAATAAGTTAGAGAAAAAAGTGCCAGGGAATGGGCTGTCAGTTATTATCACATATCAGATATGAAATAGATTATCTTAATTACTCGATCCACCTCTTCTAGAAAGAGCAAAAAAAGACAAATTAGAGTTGCTACAATTCCTATTTAAGAGACGCATTTTCCAAACTGTTGCTTCAGACATAATAGTTTCTGGTATTATCAGTAAGTAGTGAACAATATCTGACAGGGGTCATTCAGTCATTTAAGAAGCATCATCTGTTTGACATATTAGTATTTTTTTGATGCTATTTTTACCATATGTTCTCACATACATTCTACGGTTTTCATACATCAATGCAAATACAGCACTTTAAAAGTGAATGTCAGACAAACCCATCCATCAGGTTGTTGAAGCTTCAGAGGACGCATCTGGGGATAAATATGCATGCATCTGACATCAAGTTCTGAAGTACACTTCAGAAAACCTTTGCCAAGCCCCAGTAAAAAATTACCATTTTTCCATTCACTTGCCTAATGACCTCCTACATGGAGCTAGCAGGTGGCCAAACTATTGTTGACCAAAAGCCCAGAGCTTTTGAGGGGAGTAGTCTGGAAATCACTTCCCAGTTGGAACTACAGTGTAATCCCTCCCTTTGAGAAGACATGTTTCAGGAAAAGTTTCACAATACCCAAGGGCTTTCAGTCCAGGAAATTCAAGCAAACTGTCCCCAATGCAGTTACTAATTCTCTACAGCCAAGTGTAATTTAAAACTTAAATGTAACATAGTATGTACATATACTAAAGAATGATTTCTTTAAAAGAAAGTCATGATTGTTTCATATTTCTGCTCCGCAGGCACTTGTATAATTAACTTGATTTGAGCAACTGGTACAGTATTTGACACATGCAGAAGTGACAAAAATCAGCTAGTTTCAGCATGCCACATGTACTGGCTTCAGTGATGCACAGAAGCTATTTATTCTGTCCCAGCCACATTTAACAGCAATGAACGATGACTTGGTTATAATTAGTTTTTACACAGACTTTGTAGCAAGGCTTGTATAGGCTTGTATTTGGGGTTGGTTTGGAAATTGTTGGCTAGCTTACAAAAATAATACAGATGAATTCTGACAGGAATAAGAGTGCTAAGCCCAAGACTTGCTGTAATTGCAACACCAGGCAATGGACAGGCTGATTAAAACCAACGTTTTCATCTGAGTATTTCAGCCCTCCAAGACATGGTCCAGAGTCCAAATTGCTAAAAATTTGTCATGCCTTGTTCATTACCTCACAGGCACAGACTTGCATGCAAGAAGTTGAACATGTAACTTGAAAAAACTCACTGCTGTTCAAAAAGGATGCTATTAAAGAAAAAAAAAAAACGTATTTAGAAAGATCAATAACATTTCTTGCATTTATTTTAAAAATGTTTCTATTGAATATTCATCTGTTCATTGATTACATCTTACATATCTCAGTATTACAAACGTATACTTCCTGTTTTAGTGTCACTATGCACGGAAACAATTTAGTCAGTAACCTAACTTAGAGCTGAATACTTTTCATGGTTTCCTAGAAGTACGGAAACAGTATCAGGTACACAGTTTTCACTTCCACTGCATTATTATTATGTGTCCTAACACACAATTATCTAGATAAGACAAGTAAGTATATACAACATGCCCAAGAAATTGCATCGCATGTACATGTATCTCCAAGCTGCAGGAAAACATTCCTAAACCAGTTAGGTTTTCACTTGAAGTTTTTTTGGGGGTTTTGGTTTTGGGGTTTTTTTTTGGGTTTTTTTTTTTTTGTGTGTGGGGGTTTTTTTTTTTTTTTTGTTTTTTTTTTGGGGGTTTTTTTTTTTTATTTTTAATGCATGCAAAGCCTGGAATTAAGTGAAGTCCTAATTAGACAATAGCAAAGATGCCCTTCTTATCACTAGAGGGCCAAAGGATCAAGTTAGAAGGCTTATTAAATTCTTAAGTTTGTCTTAAGTGACAAACCAAGGTTTGTGGCTTAAAATTTTCAGGAAAAATTGAGACAATAAGGCAACAAGGTAGTTTTTGAAGGTCCTAACATTAGACTATGTTTTAAATGTAATATAGAAACTACTGAACAGTTTGAGTTACACAGATAATGCAAGAAGATTATTTAGCCTCCTTCAAAGCAAAGGAAAGGTTATGTTTACTAGACCTCGCCCCCCTCCCCTACCCTCTCTCCCCCTTTAAGTCTGTAAAAATCCAATAATGCCTCAAATCTAGAGAGGTTTCATTTGTTTCCAGAATCATTATCTGTAGAGCCACTAACTTCCTGCAAGAATCCTTCCTTTAAAACAAACATTAATTTGTCAAGGGCAGACCAAAATAAACTTGCTCTTCAAGGCACACAATAAAAAACTTCCTTTATGAACACAAGCTAATATCCTCAAAGCATGCCTCAGCCAAAAACAAATGATAAAAGCTTAGATTGCTTGTTCTTTCTTGTAAATACTGAAAATCATGTCAAAAAGGTTTTTAATAACAGTGATTTTCCTAAGTTTGCTTCTAGTATCAAAGGTCTATATGCACCAAGATCAACCAAAATGCAGAAATAACACATTAAATAAGCTAAACCCTAAACAGTAAAGCCAAGAAGTCAAGTTTGTTTTGAAGTTTTTATCTGTACTTTTATCCGTAATTACTCTAGCAAGTACCCTAGGAAGACAGATGTTTAAGTTGTTTAAAGCAGTTGCATTACAAATAGCACATTACTTGCTACAAACAAGGCAGCCTTTACTATACCTTTTATATTCCTCATTAATAAATATCACAACCAACCAATGCTTACCTAAGAAGTGGGCTACCATCATAATCACAACTGAAACCGTAATTCAAATTAGAAAGTTACATTTTAATGATCCATGATATTTAAAATCATGGTGCTTGACAAACTATCAGCACCACAGCATTTTACATATTATACATAAACGTAGAGGGCAGAAAGTAAGAGTAATAACATTTCCAAAGAGCTTACCTTAAACCAATTTTGAAGTGTCTGAACAGGGGAAAAAAAATGTGGAAATATTGCTATAACAGCATTTTGAGTATACACTGCCCATGTGCACAGCATAACTTCAAATATTATTGTGGAAAAGTGAACTGTTTCACTTTCATATTCATTTATTTTACAACATGAAGCAACACATGTATTGGCTATTAGTTACATCACTATTTCCTCAAATTCTAGAAAATAAATTTAATATGCTGTCTAGCTCCAGGTTGATTTGCCTTAAGCATCATTAACTAGCTGCTTAGCATCTACAGTACAACAGTTCATGATGCTCAAGTTCACTTGATGTAATGACACAGCTATCATATTGTCAGACTTATTTCTGACCCTGATGTTAAAAAGCTGAAATAATATTTAAAGACTTTTTTTTTTTAATTTCTCCCAAGCAATTTAGACCTAAAAAGTTGGTTTCTAGGAAATATTTGTTTGTACATTCCATCAAGCAATTACTTCCTATTTTACACAGCTCTGTCAAGACAGAGGCAAAAGCACAGTTTTTAAGCAAGATGAGTCACCTGTAAAGATCATATGCAATGTTATAAACAGAGATTGTCTAACCAGCCATGCCCTAAAATATCTTTGTTAGGTCAGCAATATAGTTTTAACTCTTGATATTCACAAAGCTATGTCAAAACTTAGAGATACAGAAATTCCCTTTTCCACACAGTTAGTTTGGACTTGTCAATAAGGAAAACACAGTGTTGTTCTAAAGCAGCCTGTTGGGCAGGACAGCTGGCATTTTCAGAGTTTGATGGATAAAATGTTAAGATAAGAGGCTTTTAGACTCCTGGTCACTCCATTGTCATTCAGAAAGTCTGACCTGTATCACAAGTTTCTATTTATGAATAAACAGAAGTTGAACTTTCAGGCTCTCCCACATAGGAATACCAGATTGAGTTAAACATTTTTAGTCTACTTAGCAGCAAGGATGGGTCCAAAGTTGAGCTACTGATTAAATATTTCAAACTAGGGGATGTTACCCAGTCTGGAAACCTGCCATAGAGCAGATTTAATAACTGTTTGAATTATTTCTTCCAAGAATTCTTGATTAGAAGGTTACTTCTAACCTCCAGCCAGCTTGAGATGATTAGTGTTTGTTAAAAATATATGATTCCATAACAAAAATTGTCATGAGAGAAGTTAACATGCTTTAGGTACATGAATTACACTTTAAAATTAAATACAGAAAAGGCATTTCCTAAGGGGCATTTACATGTACCATTTAAGATTTCTTCACAATATCACTAAATTTACAAGTTTATGAAACAAATATGATTAGTGGTAAGCACATTCTTCATGGGCAATGGCAGGATGCCAAGCAAATCAGGAAGCTGAGGCGTCCAATTCTTTGCCTTTCTTATTCCATAAGGAAATCTAAACAAGCAGAGAATTTACAATTAAACAGAAGTTACTTTGTAGAGACTACTCTATGAACACCATAATGTATTCAAAGACAGTTATGATAACTAAGGAACAAGCTCAAAATAAGTAGTGCTAATAACTTACAATCAGAACCAATCTAGAAAAATTAAAGGCTTATATATAGTTTATTTTTTTAGAAGAAAGTTAGAGAATTAAGGACAACGGATCTCCTATGTAAAATATTAGATTCTGTTGAAGTTTTCAACTATTGCTGTCAAAACAACAAAAAAAAAAAAAAAAAAATCAAGCTAAGGGTTTTGTACAACCACAGCAGTTAAAGACTGAATATGTAATGTGACATACTAAATCATTACACATCTAAGGTCACTCTTGTGGAATAAGCCATTAAGTTAGCTAGAACAACAGCAAACAGTGCCCAAGTCTTTCCAGAACTAAGATGGTTTGAGTAATAAGCAAACAGGCTTTCTGCTTTACACCAGCAGCAGATTTATTTCTATGCTATATCTTATTGCCAAAGTAGCAGAGATGCTGCGCATGCAGCTACCGTTTAGACATTAGAACTTCTAAGAGCTGTTGTGGCTCACATCAGGCTCTGTTTCCCAGGTTGAATTTGTTTTTCCTAACTTTCAGTTTCTTAATCTGTACATCAAGTTTTGCAGTAAGTCTGAGAAAAATCTTAAACCAGGTGACTTAAGCACAGCAGAGAATTTATTCAAACTAATCATTGGGTTGT
Organism: Strigops habroptila; assembly: GCF_004027225.2. NCBI lineage: Eukaryota > Metazoa > Chordata > Aves > Psittaciformes > Psittacidae > Strigops > Strigops habroptila. The sequence goes on from NC_044281.2 coordinate 7,579,383, forward strand.
TGAAGAGATAGGCAAGACCATTATTTCCCCAGATCTAATAAGTCTTACGAAAATCTTAATGCTCAAAGCATTCATGTTCATCACTAAACAATGATGTGGTTTCAACAGGCAGAAAGACACATCTTACTGGCAAATGCAGAAGCTGTAACACAAGTCATGTCATCTGACCAGCATATACTTTTCGCAGATTCTCTCTTAGATATCTCCATTTCATGATCCTGCTCTACTAGAGGTATACGTTACTGAATCAGTCCTTAAATTCTGCAAATATTCTTTTACTGAAGTAGTAACATAGACTTATTAGCATCTCTCCAATTCTAAAGATTATTTTCCACAAAAGAGGAACAGCTACCTTGTCACAAAACATGGTCACAAGCAGAAAAGATTTATGTATGCCCAAATAATTCCTCAAGCAAAAATTGACCTATTTGTTCATAATATAATATATACCTATTCTTGGGATATGCACTTAAATAAAGGATTAAGAACAGAACAAAACATTTTCAGGACTTTGAAGCAACAGCCTCATATTCCATGGGGCTATATATAAATTTTTAGTCAGGAAGCAACTAGCAAGTGCTTGCTGACTTACTGCACTGTTACAGAAAGTTAGCTTTAAATACACATTTTACTTGCCACATGAATAGTTACAGCACAAGTATATTCCATTTAAGATCTTGAGTAACAAGAGGAGGCTTCCATTTTCTTAATTTCAGACATGGCATCACTGGTCCAGAAGCAGAGAATTATACACTTCCAAGTGCAGTTACATAAACTTCAGCAGAACAGACGCTGATGGTGAAAAGCAGCACGTAAGTCAGTGTAAAAATCTAGTTCAGCCCTTCAGAATTAGTATTTCAGTTCCTCAGGTTAAGCAGTGTGCAACAGGCACCAACATTTAGCATGTTGGTGAGACAACAGTTGAAGCTACACATCGCATACCAATCATTCTGAAACTGGCACAATTTCAACAGGTTTTGTTTGTTGGTTTTTTTTTGGGGGTTTGTTTTTTTGTGTTTTTGTTTTGGTTTGGTTTCTTTTTTTGTTTTGTTTTTCGCTTTTGCTTTTGGTTTTTTTTTTTGATGATGAGTACCATCTGAAGCCCTTCGCTCTATCTAGCAACCTTATTCTATTTTTTAGACCTCAAGAACTGCTCTAATTTTGTTTTCACCTCTCAGTGCTCATAGGGTCCCTGCACAGAAAACAGAACCAGGTGGGAACTAGGTGACTTTAAGGTCCCTTTCAACCTAAACCGTTCTACAATTCTGATTCCTGAAGCTACAATAAGCTTGAACAAATTGGTATTCTGTCTGTTTTGATTTGATTTCATCCATTTCTGATAAAGCTATGACTTAATATTCTGTTTCTTGCAAGAGTAACTAGTGTCAAGCAAGTTTGCAAATGCACTGTAGATAAGTGGGTTTGAACTACTCAGTACAAACAAAATATACCTCATTCATGTTAGAATATTCTTGAGTAATTGTGCTATCATTTTCTCACAGCTCTTCACTTGTTTTTCCTGAAAATAGTAGCAATCCTAGTGCTGGCAATACTGGTTATCCAAACCAAAGCTTTTTATAGAAACACACAAACGTGAAGATAGAATTGAAATTCTTACATGATTTGTTTGAATGGGATCATAAAAACACGCTGCCATTTTACAAATAATGGACTACAACATTTCAAGTGTTGGCTTGAAACATGGAATGCAACATAGAAGGCTCTGAACAATATTTGTGCATTTGAAGAACTGTTCAATGACCATACCAATCCAGTAAAACAAAATCCTAATACATCCCATCTGATTACTTCAATCATTTTGAAGGAACCAGAAATCAAAATTTCAGCTGAATTCAGATCTCACTAGGTTTAACTAAATTTCTAGCTTTGCATGTATTCTGGATTCTTCATGTTTATGGGGAATAACCCGTTTCATTCTTTGCAACCCCTTCAGAAAGGGAAGAACAATTCATAGTTTAAACTGCAATCTCACCAACATTAAATGCTGGCACTCATTGCACGCTTCCTAACCTGAAAAACTAAAATATCAATTTCAAAGGGCTGAACTAGAACTTTATACAGACCTACATAGCGCTCTTCACCATCAATTTATCTTCGCTTAAAAATTACAAGATTAAGTACACTAGAAGGTTTGAAATCCCCTTCTCTAAGCTCTAAGACACTTCTCAGCTCAAACCACAGCTAGAGCTTTGGAAATGCTGAACAAATCTCACCATGTCAGATGCTCACCTGGCATCCTAGCCATATGGAAACCAATGAGAGGAAACAAACACAAGTATTTGCAGACTGATCAGAGGCCTGTTAAACACAAGTACTTGCAGAGCCAAATTAAATACTTGGAAGTTTTTGTTACTTTGCACCCATTATTTTTAATATCCATCCATATCTTGTATTGTTTCTAATATCTATAAGAAAAAAGCATTTTAATAATTTCTAGTTTCAGCTTATTTCTTCTGAGGAAGTGAGCATTTTCAATCTATTTTATCATGCTTCTCCTAATATTCATATTGTCTCCGCATAGCTTTAAACCAATATCCTATGCAACAGACTCAATCAAGTCCCTGTTTTTGTAAATTAGGTGAAAAATAAGAGGAATAAAATTTTATTATAGCAGAAGTACAGTCTGAACTCAAAATGCAAACCACCAACTAGAACTATATTATAAACCTTCCCAAAAGTATCATTCAAAGGGAGTGTTATTCAAACACATTTAATTCAAAAAGAGGAATTGTCTGAACTCCACTATTCTTTCCTGAATTTTCAGGATCTTTGCAGGCCTTTGGTTCTTTTGAACACTTTAGAACACTAAATTCATAGCATTAGTCTTGACCACACAAATCTTACAAAGCATTCATGTCAATCAGCACAGTAAATGAGCTAAGAATGGAGTTTCTCTAATCACATTATAAGGTAGCTTTGTTTGTGGGTTGTTTTTAAGTACTTTTTCCACAATACACAGCTTGTATTCTTTAGTGGCAGCTCCAGGAAAGGAAAAAAAGCCCGAGTAGTGAGCTTATTGCAGCTAATCAAGTGAGTTAAAATGGTAAAATCCTTATCAAGCAAATCTCCAGGAAGAAAACTCAAAGAACATTAAGTGGCTTACTTTCTCACTGGCAGATTGGGAAGGAGAACAGACAAAACACAGCAACCCCTTCTCTCACATGAGAATCATTAGCATTTGCTAAGTCTAAGCTTTGAAGGGAAGAAAAGCTTCCAGACACATTCTGCAAAGGAAACCTTTCAAACATCAATTGGGTGCAAATAAACAATGTGCCAAGTCTGCTACACAGAGAAAACCTGAATGCCAGAATTTTTCCCTCCCTCTTTCTTGGAGGGCAGAAAGAGAAAGACAGATTGTTGATGCCTAGTCCTATACTGAAGTTCCCACAGAGTTCTTAACTCTTGATGAACAGCTCTAGAAGTGTAGTTGATCAGTAAGCAGGCAAAAAAACCAACCAGCTACAGGCAACTGACTTAACAGTTATACCATGGGATTTTTAATGGTTTTAGGAAGCTCTACCATCACAGCAGGCTAAATGCAGTGATGTTGCTGATACCAAACATCTGATCTGAACTATTCTATCCAGCAAACCTAGAATAAACAGGCAAAATCAGATTGCTCTGTTTCCCAATTCAAGTCTAACATGAAAGAAAGTTTTTAGTGTTGAAAATAAAGAAACAAGACTTCAGAAAAAAAAAATTTAACCCAACATGAAGGTTAGGATAATCAAGTATCTAAAATTATGGATCACTGAAAGTCTGGCAAACATATCTGAACTTATAAACACTGCATCAGTCCATATAAAAATATATATTTTGAAATTTACTCTGCTATGCAGAACCAACTCCTAACTTCCAAGGACAAAACAGCAGGTATAAAAAGGGGAAAAAACCCAAGTCTACAGAAATAAGAATAATACATATCTAGTTTAAATTCCATTCATCTGTTGCATAAAATGCATAGAAAAATAAAGTGTGCAGAGTTAATTTGGAACAGTGGAATCAATTTCAGTCTAAACAGACTTCTGGAGATAGCTGTGCAAAAGAGACTTACCCTGACATTTAAAATTCATATATAAATATGAATTCATATATCAATAGAATTACATCTCGCTGTTCATTTCTACTTCATTTGATTAGTCTCTCAAAATAACAGAGCCTGTTAGTAAGCTTAACTTTGGAGCTGGTTTACCTGTTCTAAGAGCCAGATTTCACACATTCCATTCTTTCCCTATTCTTGATTCTGTCTTCAAATGCCTAACAAGCACAAGCTTACTTCTAAGAGACCAACAACAAATTATCTGTACTCTTTAGTAGAATTATGCCATTTATGAAGCACTTGGGAGACGCCTCAAGTTCCAAATTCACCCAGATCTTTTATGCAGTTAACCTAGCCCATAAAAGTAAAGTTGCACATATCACAGATGCACATATTCAACATTTCAGTGGTGCAATACCATGTGGTACAAGTGAAATAGGGCCATTTGTCCAGTTAGATGCTACAACTCCCTTCTGCATTAACAGCCCAAAAAACTTAATGTTATTGCTACATTTGGGGAAGAGTACAGGCATAAATACCTTGCTTGCAGCCTTGAACTTGGAGACAAGGATATGTCTGATTACATTTTTGTCTGCACAGAGAGAAGTTAATGAACTTAATGCATATCACTTAAAGCTCAATTCTCTGTCACTGAGTTTCCATTTACAAACCTGGAACTGGCAGGAGCCTACATTCTCTAGAGAATATCTTATCTATCATTCAGCATAATTAATTGGAAACGTCAAAAGAACACTTTTGCTCAGCTGTCTTACTCATAATCCAACTGGAAGATTAAGACATCCCTTAATTTGCAGTTCTACAAGAATATAGTTTTTCAAAACGGATCAGGAAGTTCACTGAAATAGTTCTGAAGCATGTGGATATGCATTAAAGCCAGTGACTCAACTTTCAGACACATTACTACTAGCTTTCTTCTAAAGTCTCACTTTCCACCTTGCATAACAGTCCTTCGTTTTCTTTAAAGCTTTCGACCTTTGCTGCCAGCTAACACAGGTTACAGTAATTAACATCACAGTTAACATGCTATTGTGACTTAACTTCAAGATGAAAGCTCTAGGAATGCCTGAGTCAGGCAGACCCTGCGCTACAGGTCCTGCCTTCCATTTCAGCTGAAGCAAAGTAAGCAGCGAGTAGCTTTAAGAACTCAACGTAACAAGAGAGCTTGTATACACCTTCCTCGCTGTTCCGTAGCTCAGTATGCAGAGACACTTCTGTCACCGCTTTCTAAGCTGTTATTTTTTCTTGGCTTAATTTTTTGATCCCATGTCCACAAAACAAGGGTATTCTGCTCAAGACCGTTCAGAGTTTTGTTAGGTAAAAGCCCACCACCTTTATCTTAATATTAACTTATCTTAATATTAACTTACCTTCAGTTATCAGCAGTTCCCTTCTTCCTCTGTAAAAGCCACAAAGGCCCTTCTCATCCGTCTGCATCTAGCCACTTCCTCAGACGAACACACTCCTCGACCGCACCCTCCACCCGTAATGAGCTAACTCAAATCACCTGCTGCAGCCTCAGCTCCTGAGGGAGACCCCACTGCCCTGCATGCCCGAGCTGATTATACAGACTTCATGCTACCCATTAGACTGTGCTGCACCTAAAACCACAAGGGACTGACTAGTGCCTCCTGCAGAGCTGATGTGTCGCTCAGCCTTTACATGACAATAAACTCCAGTTGTCTCCCGTGAGTACTACTTAAAGGCCCATCTTGCTCCAGTCTAACGTATGAAACTGTCTCAAGCACCACATGTGTAACCATCTAACAAACCTCTAGGGTTCAGCTGTATATTCTGCTTCCATTCTTGCAAAAGGACTAGCCACTACTGACAAGATAGTACATACTTTTCCAGGCCAGCCGAGTTCATGATTCTGCTTAAGCAAGGACCAAGCTCTTTTGCTTGAACCTACACCCCCACCCCAAGACAGATCCATTGCCAGGCGGCAGCACTGCAAATCCTTAATATCAAGTTTTGACTGGAAATACAGACACAATCTCCATCGACCATGACAACTTCACTTTCAAAGTGTGCTACCATTCACATGTTCAGTTTTCTGTTCCTCTACCTAAGCAGCTGACTTGTCTTCCCAGTGCTATTCTGTAGCTAAATCATGCCACCTTTTAATTGTGAACAAATGAGTCTGCCTTTCTAATAAGCACTTGTAATTTAGACATCTTTCTTCCACTGATTTAGGGTATGGCAACATCGAGTATTAGCAGCACTGCACAAGTTCATGCCCCTAAACCTTCTTCCTGTCAAGCAGTATAACATTTAGTACAAAAGGAATTGCACTTGCTTTAATTATAACACCTTCTAGTAAAGCAATTTCAGGGAAGCAAGAAAAAAACCACACAAGAAAAAACAGGGGGGTTGGGGTTGCTGTATAACAGTTGTTACAGAAGATTTGTTTGGTATTTTTATTTTTTAAATATAAGCTACATAAATAATGGTCAGTGGCTCTGATTTTGTCATCCTACTACCACCATTCCTTTTCTGTGCTCAGCAAACACCTCAGAACTTCTGCCTCTGCTACTGATCACACACACTTGTAAACCAGATCAGATTATTCAGTTCAAAATTTCATTTGAACAATATTTAGTTCTATTTTCTGTCCAGACATTGTTATTAAATGTTCAATAACAGTTGCAGCACCTATCCCTCCCACATTTATAGCCTGTCCATTCCTAAAGCTTTTTTTTTTTAGCTAGACATGCAGTTTTAAACCTTTAAAAATTTAGCAAGTACTCAAGCCACTTTCCATCTTCTTTCCTGAGAGAAAAGCATTACCTCCATGCGCTGAACCCATGAAATTTTGTTATTAGACCAGCAGTTTATACGTACAGTTTCTGAAACGCTAGATAAATATTGAAGAGCAGGCTGACTTTCTTAGTCATGAAAAGAATGCCGTTTCTGACCAAATCTTTATTACTAGTGTAATAATAAAAAAATTATATTGCACATCCCATAGCTCTAGTTTATCTGGTTTTGAACAGAGCACTATTTTTATATTGGGTTTTTTTGGGGGTGGAAGGCCATACATTTTTGAACAAGCACTTTCAAGCTTATACATAAAGATATAAATGGCTGATTAATATTCTACTTGTCTTTGAATAAGATTAAATAAGTTGAAGAGTTACTACCCTAGCTAGAACCCTTCCTGCACTACATACTTCTATGATATTTTGTCAGTGAGGATAATTATTTAGGTAGCACAAATTTAAGGCTTGAGAGGTCTAAAAATTCACATGAATCCAGTAATTAAACTAGTAATATTACAGTCTTGTACTTCCCGACATCTCCCCCTTTATCTCCTTGGAGGGAGCGACTCACAATTACAGATTCATCCTCAGGGAGTTTATTATATCATATAACACTAAGGAAGGTGTTTTGCCCTAGTTAATTTTTTTATAAGAAATATCTATTTTCCCTCCTTGTCAATAATGCAGGACTCACAGCAATATTTATAATCAAGAGACTCAGCTTTCCTGTTAACAACAGGCATAAGAACACACTTGCCATTTTTGCAGAGTGCAAACTCTACCTCCTCTTTACCTGTCTTTCCCATACTTTTAACAACATTCCTAGATTACTTCCCTCATCTTCTGATGTGCTTAACATAATCAATTCTTCTTGTTAAATCAAATAAGGCAAATGGTAGTATTACTATACTGAGCACATTTATTTCCCCAACCTTCCCAGTAAAGGTAAAAAAAAAAGTGAGAACACACAGTCTAGTAGGTCTTCCAAAGTGAGGCAGGCTAGTATAAAGTGCATTTTCTAAACAAAATTTGGTTATGAACAACCAAGGGACAAAGAAACAAAAGATTGACAATAAGAACCATTGTTATTATTTGAGAACAACAGCTTCCTAAAATCCTTCCTCTACAAACGACAAATAAAGAGGTTGATACACAACCTCTTTCAGAATATTAAATTAAATCTGAAGTAATTTACTTCTGTACACTAAGTTTAGAAAACATGGAAGTAAATTAGCGTCAAAAAAGAAAAAGAAGATACCTGATATACAGAAAAAGCAAACAAGGAGGCAAGACTAGCCACAACATGGATAGGAGCAGCATCCCCACCAAAAAGGGAACAACACTAAACCAACAACTAAGAGACAAATTAGCCAGGTCTAAGACAAGACTGTAAAAGAACCATCAAAAAGCCAAAGGCAACACTAACTAGAGCATTAGCTTTAAAGATGGATCTTAAATAGCTTCATACAGATGGTGTGTGAGTAGAAATCCCAGATGCTGATTGGGGCAATTAAAGCCTATTGGTGCACTCAGGGCCCTGAAAACTAGTTAGCTGAAATTGACATGATTCGTTATAGCTGAGTATAATTAGCTAACCTTCATGTTTTGACACAGCTGGATAATGTCTTCCCTGACAAAGACATTAATTACTCTTGCTATACTTGGGTTATCACAGCTATTACTAGATTTCTTTAGCTAGTAGGAACATAAGTTCATTTTTGTAAGGCTTTCTCCAAGGGATTTCAACAAATTCTTCTGCAGATAAACTGGGAGAGATTTGTCAAGGCTGATGACATATTTTATGACTTCTACACTGATATTTCCCAGTGAAGAATCAAATCCCAGTGGATTTGATAAATCCAGTTTTCTTCAGAGAAATCAGAGAGCTGCGCAAAGCAAGCACTATGTAGCTTAAGCTGAAAGTTTGAGAGGGGCCAGGCTGTCTTTCTGTCTGTTCAGAGCAAGATTAGATTTAGGCCCGTGTAAATCACCTTAGGAACAAGGTTTCAGAGCTTGTGGCAGAGATCTGTGAACTATGTCTACACACACACATCTTTCTTTCCAAATAAGGTTGTGTTAGTGAGGCCTTAATTTGGTAAAAAAATGATTTGACAAAATCAAAAGAAACAGCCATTTCAGGAAGGTTTGATGTTTTCAGCAATGCTCTATCTCTGATCAACACAACACAAAAATCTTTGTCTTTCTCTCCCCCTCTGAGAGTAGCACATCCCTCTAAAGGAATGTCTCTGCACAGCCAAATGAAGTGTGACTGTAGCTCATGCAAGCACATTTGCACAAATATTAATCTAGCAGCAAATGCCCTTATATTGCAGGAAGGCCCTCTGCATGGAGCATCACCTCTAGGATAGCTCTCCTGAGGATCCAGGAAATCACCTGGTAAGTATTTTAGCTGCTAGTCCAGCTCAAGCTCTGCAGTCAGAGCTGTGGTTATAGTTGCTGGCCACTTCACAGCTGGCAGCAACAGCATGTCAGAGCTAAACCATACCTTCAGGTCATGTTGTTACTTAGATACAACCTAAACACTTTCTGCATGTGCTTGTCTCTGATTTAATGCATTCAAAGCTCTTTAGCATGTCTCCAGTCTGTTTCTGAACCTAAATTAGGACTTAAACCTGGGGTCCTTTAGAGCTGCTGGGATTCCCATGTGACTTTCCTTCTGGAGGCACAAAAGCATAAAAATCTGTGATTGTTGTTTCCACATTTTTGTTAATTTAGTGTTAAGCTGGGCTTTCAAAGCTTTTGGGAGGAAAGCGTGTACTGTTTGTCTACTACAGCTGTCGAGTATATTTAGTAAGTAAAAACATAGATGTGTTCTAGCTACAAAAACAATACAAGTATCATATTTGGAAGGCCATGCATGTGGTCATGGAGTCATGGAATCAAACCAGGTTAGAAAAAACCTTAATGATCATCAGGTCCAACCATTCCTCAGCACTGCCAAGACCACCACTAACCCATGTCATTAAGGCCCTGGGCAGCCTGTTCCAATGACTGACCACCCTCTGGGGGAAGGAATTGTTCCTAACATCCAGCCTAAGGCTTTCCTGGTGCAGCTTGAGGCTGCTTCCTCTTGTTGTATCCCTTCTTCCTTGGGATAAGAGACCAGCCCCCTCCTGGCTCCATCCTCCTTTCAGGCAGTTGTAGAGAGCGATAAGCTCCTTCCTGAGCCTTCTCTTCTCCAGACTAAACCCCCCAGGTCCCTCAGCCGTTCCTCATCACATTTGTGCTCCAGGCCCTTCACCTGCTCCATTGATGTTCATGTTCAGCTCCATCAATCAGCAGTTGAATTAACAGTTATAGTCGGAAGCAGTTGTTAGAGACAGGAGAAAAGAGAGCATTGGACATTGGTTGGGTGAAAGGACATGATTAATCTAATCCAATCTCTGCTCAGGTTAATCAGCAGGTGGACAGCCTGACATGGCTGCAGGAGATCCGGCTCACGAATGAGAACCAGGAATGGGAATGCCTGCTCCACTGGTTACATGTTCATAGAATCATGGAATCCTGGAATGGCCTGGGTTGGAAGGGACCCCAAGGCCCACCCAGCCCCAACCCGCCGCCATGGGCAGGGACACCTCCCACCAGACCAGACCGCTCCAAGGCCTGTCCAGTCCAGCCCTGAACACTGCCAGGGGTGAGGCAGCCACAGCTTCTCTGGGCACCCTGTGCCAGCACCTCAGCACCCTCACAGGGAAGAACTTCTGCCTAAGAGCTCATCTCATCTCCCCTCTCTGTCAGTTTAAAGCCATTCCCCCTTGTCCTGTCCCCACAGGCCCTTGTTCTCCCTACAAGAAATGAGGGGAGATGCCAGGACTTAAGGCAGCCGGCTCGGCTCAGCTGCCGGCTCAGCCAGTGGAACTCGCACACCGAGTCCAAAGCCTCGACTCTGGTGAAGTCATTTGAGGTGTCCTTGGGAACTCCTAAAACACACGAAGAATGCTATCGCCACCCACCTCATTCCATGCTCGTGTGTCCACAGGTATCACTCATACCAAAACACCAAGATGGGAACCGCCAGAGCTGCTGTTGCCTCCTCCACTGGTAGCTTGTGTTTCATGGGGCAGGTGTTGTCTCCCATTGCCCCGGTGACGGGTTCCGTGGGGTTCCGTGGCCTCGCGCACCCCTCTCCACTGCTGGTGAGGTTTTGAGAGTATTGTATGAACTGGAAAGAGATTTTTTTTTGTTTGTTTTATTTATAATCAACTGCCAGCTCTCCAATAATAGCAGTGATTTCATCAAAAGTGAAAAAATATGTTCCGGTAGACCAAATTCCTCTGGAGAAACTGTGGGGAAAGGAAGAGTTTTCAAAAAAACTTCTCTGGTTTTCAAAGAGGAACATTGCTAAACTTCTGTTTAAAATAAACTGAAATCCAAAACATCAACCTTAAGCTTTTCCAAATGCAGGAAAAATATACAGAGTCTGTGTATTTCAGCTGCTAAAATGTTTGCACAATGTCAGCGACAGGACATTCCTTGTGAGAATTAATGTAGCACCTTGTGTGGAAGAAGTCACTGGAGTTCAAGCTACTATAGAAGTAAATTTAAAATTACATTTTTACAAGTACTTTCCTGACTCATATACCCATAGGCATATGTACTGGTATGCTTAAAATACTGTGATACTTATATGCCACTCAAGTCTCGGAAAGCAGATGCAGGGACTGCGAGAATGAAGACCTTTTAAGCCCACTGTAGGAGAGGATCAAGTTCGAGATCATCTCAGGAACCTGAATGTGCACAAGTCTATAGGACCTGATGAAATCCATCCGCAGGTCCTGAAGGAGCTGGTGGATGAACTTGCTAAGCCACTGTCCCTCTTATTTGAAAAGTCATGGCAGTCAGGTGAAGTTCCTGACAACTGGAAAAAGTTGGGCCAATGCCAACCTCATGAAATTCAACCAAGCCAAGTGCAAGGTTGGGGCAATCCCAGGCACAGGTACAGGTTGGGCATAGAAGTGATTCAGAGCAGCCCTGCAGAGAAGGACTTGGGGGTGTTGGTTGATGAGAAACTTAACATGAGCCAGCAGTGTGTGCTCACAGCTGTGAGAAACTGATCTGAAATCAGACTCAACTATCCGTTGTCTCAAAGATTGGTATGAGAAGCTGAGATGGAATTCCACAATCCATTGTCTCAGAGATGGGTGGGAGGAGTTGAGATAAGACTCCAATGTCCATTGCCTGGGAGAAGGGTGTGAGGAGCTGAAATGGGACTCCACCCTCCATTGCCCGAGGGATGAGTGGGAAAGAGCTAAGTCTCTTCAGTCCATCATCTCGAGGATTGGTGTGAGGAATTGCTGTTCATTATCCCAAGAATTGCTACAGTTGAAGAACTGGCTGCAAGACCAGGGAAACTGGTCCACCAGGAACATGTAATACGTGACATGAAGAACAGAGATACTCCCCCCAACTCATTAGAAAAGGGGGAAAAGGTAATCGCCAAAGACATTGCCATGAGGACTACTCCATTAGAACTACTAGGACACACTCCAGAGGGCATCTTCGGGGCGACAAATACCAGAAGGACACCTCCACAAGGACACCCATCTCTGACGGACACTCTGCTCCAATACCGACTACAAACCCTGAAGGACTCCCACCACCTCCGACGATGATGACAGATCCCCGGGACACAGGGGGTGGCTATCCACGTGGCTGGATCCATGGTGGTGACTATCTTTCTCTCTCTCTGCACCCCGAATTCTTGCTTCATTTTCTACCTTTTTTCCAATCTGTGCTATCGCTATTCCCTTTATTACAATAATTTCCCTTTTTTATAATAATTGTCTTTTCGTAATAAACCAACTGATCAAATTCAGTACTTCACCTTGTTTGCATCTTAATTTCATTCTTGGGATCATGAACAAGACGGGGTCCGGCAGAGGGGTTTTCTCCAATCGGACCCTGACAGCAGCTCAGAAAGCCAGCCGTATCCTGGGCTGCATCAAAAGAAGCATGACCAGCAGGTCAAAGGAGGTGATCCTGCCCCTCTACTCTGCTCTCGTGAGACCTCACTTGGAGTATTGTGTGTAGTTTTGGTGTTCTCAATGTAAGACGGACATGGAGCTGTTAGAGCAAGTCTAGAGGAGGGCCACGAGAGTGATAAGAGGGCTAGAGCACCTCCCGTATGAAGACAGGCTGAGAAAGTTGGGGCTGTTCAGCCTGGAGAAGAGAAGGCTGCATGGAGACCTCATAGCAGTCTTCCAGTATCTGAACGGGGCCTACAAGGATGCTGGAGAGGGACTCTTCAGTAGGGACCGTAGTGATACAACAAGGGGTAGTGGGTTCAGACTTAAACAGGGGAAGTTCAGGTTACATCTAAGGAAGAAGTTCTATACTCTGAGGGTCATGAAGCACTGGAACAGGTTGCCCAAGTAAGTGGTAAAAGCTCCATTCCTGGCAGCGTTCAAAGCCAGGTTGGACACAGCCTTGGGCTACACAGTCTAGAGTGAGGTGTCCCTATCCATGGCAGGGGGGTTGGGACTAGATGATCTTAAGGTCCTTTCCGACCCTAACCATTCTATGATTCTATGATAAAACATCTCACAAATGACCAAAAAATATACTTAAAGAATGATTGTATAATAGAGCAGCTTCCAGTAAAAAATGTATGACTCTAATGCAAACCACGTCTGAAAAAACCATGAGTGAGTCTGCAAAGTGCCAGGGTGTTAGTACTGAATGGGTACAACAGCCACCTGCATCATTTATAGTAAAATACTGCCATGCAGAGCGGCATGTTGCAATACAACAAGAATACAGCAACACAAAGAAAAAGGGGTTTAGGTAAAAAATGTCAAAGCCCTGAGTACACAGATGGGCCTTAATTGCCCTGAGCACCCTCACCTGGGGACTCCTCTGCAGGGGACTCGTATAAACTCAGGGTGGGTCTGGGTCTAACCTTGTTTTTGAGAGGTTATGTGGTGTTTCTCCTGTGTGTGGTGATCCATAGGCTGTTGCTAGTGCTGTAGAATAGTGCTGTGTTGGTGAGGCTGTTGGTCTGTGTTTCAGCTCCTGAGAGAAGAGCCCTGCTCTTGCTGCTCCTCGTATATAGGCTGTGTTTCAACTCCTGAGAGAAGAGCCCTGCTCTTGCTGCTCCTCATATATAGGCAGTGCTTTAACCTTGGTTTTTCCTTTGTGTGTTTTTTTTTTTTTTTTGTGTGTGGGTTTTGGTTTTTTTTTTTTTTTAATGTATATGAAATACAGTATTAAGGGATGTTTGAATTGACCCAATGTTCAGCGACTCCTGAAGCTGTATGGTAAAAGTAATAGTTGCCTACTTTTAACAGTTTAATTTCCGTACATGAAATGTACAGGCGATAGCAGCTTTCTATCAGTAAGTCAAGCCTAGAAAAGGGGGGGGAGAGGGTTTACATATCTTTGAAAGAGTGGAAAAATCACTTTGCATGGATCAGAAAAGATAGCAATAGTTACTATAAAGTTTTATGTATCTTATGCAGAAGATTTACAGTTGCTCGCTGTAGGCTATCAAGCACAAGAGAGTATGCAAATGAGCAGATTAAAAAAGCAGGTTTTGCTGTGTTTCTAAGGACTGAAGGAACTTTTTTCCGGAATGATGCGAGACATAGTGACTAAATACTGCTTGTATTTCTTTTACAAGCTATTAAAAGGTTTTCTTATGCTATCTATACTGTTAAAATTAAAATAGTCTTATCTGATATATGCTAAAGCTTATATTCATTGAAGGATAGGTTATAATAAAGGTAACTTTGATAAATGTAATCCTTACCTAATGGCTTTCTCAGGGAAAAGAAGAAAAAGCTGAAAGCTTATTTCAGTGGCCCAGCTCAGATCTCAGTTATGTGATTACTATCTTGACTTCCACAGGTACTTGATCAAGCAAATTTCCTCTGAAAAAGGTATGCTATTTTAGAAATTTCAAGTATTCTTGAGTGTTATATGATAACAGGAGGATGGCTATGGGTTACTTTTTCCGGAAACTTCATATTCTGAGATACATCTGTGTGCATCTCATGTTAGAAATCAGACTACTTCTTACTGCTCTGTTTATTAAAGCTTAAAGGATGACATGCCCTTCCCCTTCTAGTGGAGTAGGGAAACTGCTTTTTTGTGTGTAAGCAGACTTGGATAGACCACAAGAAGTGGTTAGGTATTGACTGTGTAATCTAAGATTCAGATTAGATGCCTTTAATTATACATAAAAGTTGGAAATATGTGAAATTTGGCATGATGAGATATTTTGTTCAAATAGCGTGTTAGGCAATACCTGATGCTTTAAAATGTTCACATCTCTGCTTTCAAATATTGATTTCATATGCAAGCTGGCATGTTATAGGAAAAGGGTTTTTTTTTTTCTAAGTGTTAAAGTAAAACAGTATCGATTCTTATGCAGGTTTTCTTTTGATTTAATTCTGTCTTTGTTTTTGCAAATTTGGTCTAGTAAGCTTTTTTGCTTCTGACTTTAAGGCCTTAATAGGACCCTTCTCTTTTCAGAAATGCAAAAGTTGAAAGAATCTTGAAAGTCTTGGTTAAAGACAGTGTAAAGGTACTATGACAAAGTTACAAATTAATTGTCTTGATGTAGTAATTAATGACAGTCTGCTTTGCTGATGTGATATTTTTGTGGAGTAACCCATCCTTAAAGTCCTGTATCCTTCTACCTTAATAGGTCTCTGGTTCCCCTGCGGACTGCCTGCACCAGGGAGTTCAGGAATTGCATAGTCTCCATCAGGCATGTCCCTGTCTGGGTTCTACCCCATTTTCAGCTTGGTAAGGTACCACTACATGAATGTAGATTAAGATTTCATTGCTATTTCTTTAACAAATGACACCTCATGTATTACTTTTGAAAGCCTATATCAGCAAGAAATTGTTATGCTGGATAATTTCTGCAGTGCTGACAGTAGCATCAATACTTTCCCTCCTCACCCCCCAAGAACTCTACATCTCTAACAGTTGTTTTTACACTGTTGTGATATATAGAACTGGTTTTGCGTGCTCTAGGCTATGTGCCAGGTGTGTGCCCTGGAGGAAGAGTGATGAAGTGTGGTAGGGGAGAGACCCTGTGGCAGGCTTGAGGAAGAATGGTGCAGAGGCTGAAAGAGGGGTCAGATGAATGAGCTGCAGGTATAAGCTAGGAGCTGCAGCTCATGCAGAGGATCAGCAGCTGGGCAGGGCTCTTAAGAACAGAAGGAACCACCTAGAGACCCAAAGGCACTTAACTGGAGTTTACTACAGCTCAGTCAGTTAATTGAAACAAATGCTGGAAGCAAGAAGCTGCACTGTAAAGACAATGGCTAGAAAAGAGTTCCCTGTTAACACTTTTATTTCTGTGCTATCTTCCATAGCTCATGAAATCTTTTTCTATTTAGAAAGTTAATTATCCTAGACTATACAGAATGATCATAGAATAGTTTGGGTTGGAAAGGACCTTAAGATCAGCTAAGTCCAACCCCCCTGCCATGGACAGGGACACCACACACTAAACTATGTCACCCAAGACGCCATCCAACCTGGTCTTGAACACTGCCAGGGATGGAGCATTCACAACTTCCTTGGGCAACCTGTTCCAGTGCCTCACGACCCTCACAGTAAAGAACTTCTTCCTTAGATCTAACCTAAACTTCACCTGTTTAAGTCCGAACCCATCACCCCTTGTCCTATCACTATGGTCCCTACTGAAGAGTCCCTCTCCAGCACCTTTGTAGGCCCCGTTCAGATACTGGAAGACTGTTATGAGGTCTCCACACAGCCTTCTCTTCTCCAGGCTGAACAGCCCCAACTTTCTCAGCCTGTCTTCATATGGGAGGTGCTCCAGCCCTCTTATCACCCTTGTGGCCCTCCTCTGGACTTGCTCCAACAGCTCCATTTCCTTCTTATGTTGAGGACACCAGAACTGTACACAATACTCCAAGTGAGGTCTCACAAGAGCAGAGCAGAGGGGCAGGATCACCTCCTTTGGCCTGCTGGTCATGCTGCTTTTGATGCAGCCCAGGATACGGTTGGCTTTTTGGGCTGCAAGCGCACACTGCTGGCTCATGTTAAGCTTCTCGTCAACCAACACCCCCAAGTCCTTCTCCACAGGGCTGTTCTGAATCTCTTCTCTGCCCAACCTGTAGCAGTGCCTGGGATTGCCCCGACCCAGGTGTAGGACCTTGCACTTGGCTTGGTTAAACTTCATAAGGTTGGCACTGGCCCACCTCACAAGCGTGTCAAGGTCCCTCTGGATGGCATCCCTTCCCTCCAGCATATCAACTGAACCACACAGCTTGGTATTGTTGGCAAACTTGCTGAGGGCATACTCAATCCTACTGTCCATGTCGCCAACAAAAGATGTTGAACAAGATCGGTCCCAACACCGTCCAGCCTTTTAGGATAATCCAAACCTTTTGATCTTGGTTAGGTTGTTGTAGCAGACCATCTTAACAGATTCATTTCAAAGGGTTGCTCAAATTTGCTTCCATTATAGCTACTGCTATCACAAAGGTTAAATCCTGACCTACCTGTGCCCCAGTTCCAGAGTCAGGCTTCCTGCACACTCTCCAATGTGTGCAGGCAGAGAGAGGACTGTAGTCTGAGCCAGCAGGACCCCTGCTCTAGATGATCCAAGGTCTTGGACTCTCAGGTGCAGTGCTAAGCATACCTTTCCCACAGCCAGGTGGTCACTGAAGTGTATGGTCTGGACCAGCATAGCATGTTGCCTATGTACCAGCAATAGCTGTAACTAAACTTACCAAAACCCAACAGCTTTAAACAAGATAAAGTCAAACTTGGTAAGATACTGGAACCATGAAGACAGGTACAGGAGGATCAGCTGTGTACAAGAAAAGTATGAGCAGACTGCATTTTGATTCCCTGTCAGCAGAGGTTCTAAATACTGAATTGCATGTTTAACTGATTATACTTTTAAGCTAATCAGATTTATTTGCTGATTCCTCACAATCTCTGCTATGCAAAATTGACCAAACACAAGGAATAAAAGCAAAGCAATATACTCACTAAGAAAGAAGCATGTGTAACTTCCCATATATTTAAAACCAATAAAGCTTTTAATTTAGATGAGAGGGAGGGTAAGTATCTGAAGCCTGGCCTTTGCAATGTCTGAGGCTGTGTTCTGGAAGAAATGTTGCCTCAATCTACTGTAGTTTTATGTTCTGAGTATCTGTTCTGATGGCCGTTTCATTTGAGATGAACAAAAGTAATGAGACAAAATGCCATGAATATTATACTGAACTCAGAAGAGCAAGAAATCATTTACACAGGACAGATGTGTGTTCTTAATTCTCTGTGTAGTGGAACATTATACATTTAGCAATACTAACTTGTAGTTTGGTGATCTCTAAAGATGATTATTGTCCTTGTATAAAACCACTGAAATATGTGTTGGATGTTCATAGGCTATGGCTTAAGAATCCAAGGTTTTTCCATTTAAATTTCCTCATTTTTGTGATGTGTGATTCAGAATACTATTTAAACACTTTTGCACTCTTTTCCTTCTGTTGAAGACCTGAGTGTGTTCCTTTATGTCTTACAAAAAGAAGGCAAAAGAACAAGGTAATTATGTTCAAACCTGTTTTCTTAAGCTCTTTTAAACAGGAAAGAATAGCTTCATTCCTTTGCATTACTTGGTGTCACGTTTTAACCTCAGCTGCCAACTGAGCACCCACACCTAGTTGCTCATTCCCCCTGCACAGCAGGATCGGGAGAGAATGGGAGGAGTAAAAAAGAACTCCTGGGCTGAGATAAAGACAGTCTACCATGTAAAGCAAAAGCCATACAAACAAGCTAAGCAGAACAAGGACTTCATTCCCCACTTCCCATGGTCAGGCAGGTGTTCAGCCATCCCCAGGACAGCAGCGCTCCATCATGTGTAATGGTTACTTGGGAAGACAAATGTCATCACTCTGAATGTCCCCCCCCCGGCCCTTCCTTCTTCCCACAGCTCTATATGCTGAGCATGACCCCATATGGTATGGAACATCCCTTTGGTCAGTTGGGGTCTGCTGTCCTGGCTGTGCCCCCTCCCAGCTCCTTGTGCCCCCATCCTGCTCACTGCTGGGGGGGGGTCAAGAACAGAAAAGGCCTTGGCTCTGTGTAAGCTCAGCTCAGCAGTAATGAAAACATCCCTGTGTTATCAACACTGTTTGCAGCATGAATCCAAAACACAGAAAATGAACTCTACCCCAGCCAGAACCAGCACTGGCTTCCTTACAATGACCTGTCACAGTCAACAAAGCAAACTGAAGTGGACGAGGATTGTACTTTTGTAACATACTTGTAATACAGCCTTGTGGTAAGCTATTTAAAAAAAAAAAACAACCTACCCAAATCTAGAGAAGCTATTATGCAGTTAATGTTTTGCATTTAAAATTGTATAGATTTAAACGCTATATGAAAGTATCAAAAAATGGTCTAACTTTTCCTTAGTTTGGGGGAGTTCTATAGTCTGTTAATGAGAGAAAGTTGAAAATCTGTACTTTTACCCTGAAACACAACATGGTAACATTTTAGGAGGGAAAAAAAGAGGGATTTTCACATTCACAGGAACAAACCAAATGTAGCAAAGAGCTTTGTATTTATATTTCCATGTAAGAGCTGTATACACAGGTAAAAAATGATGGAGCAGAGGGCATAGTTAGTGCTTTGTGAATTGGGTGTAGAAAACATTTGGTGTGTGAAAAACATTTAATTTCACACTGCACTGTGGAAAAAGCTGTGTGCTTTGTGTTTCTCATGTTTTGTCTTCCTCCCAACAATGCTCATTCCTATTCAAGCTACTTGGTCCATTAACTGACTTCAGTGGAGGAAAACTTGGGCTTTTTTTTCAGATGTAGGTCTAAAGAACAACATTTCTATAAAGATTAAAAAGTCAAAGTGTAGCTAGTTTACAAGTTGTTCTAGTTCCTAGATGTTTATACTGAGTTTTCATACATCACCCTGCTGTCTGAATGCTAGGACATTTTGGACTGAAGTTTTCCACTTCATGACAGTGGGTGGCCAGCCATAAAGCCAAGCTATTAAAGCAGAGACCATGACACCCTGTAAGAACAATTCTTACAAACTAGGGAGAGAAAAATCTTGCCTCTTGGCAATTGCAAAGGGAAAAAATAAAATAGAGGGAACAGTTCAGCACTTCCCAGAGGAAGAGGAATATTGGTGAGTGGATAAATACTGTTTACTACCCAGTACATGATAGAAGGTATAATAGCTAGGGCAGGCTGATGGGGTCAGGAGGGATTTGGGGAAGAGTTCTTACGCAGTTGAGTCTGTGCCAGTTACAATTTCAAGGCAAGCCCAGAAATGTCACAGGCATTGGTTGAGTCACAATTTATCTTTCTATGTGTGGTGTGTTGACCCTGGCTGGATGCCTCGTGCCCACCAAAGCTGCTCTATCGCTCCCCTTCTCAGCTGGGCAGGGGAGAGAGAGAAAATATTTCAAAAGGGTTGTGGGTTGAGATAAGGACAGGCAGAGATCACTCACCAGTTACCATCATGGGTAAAACAGACTGCACTTGGGGAAATTATGTGAGTTTGTTACCAATCAAATCACAGTAGGACAATGATAAATAAACACAAACCTTTAAAAGCTCTTCTCCCCACCACTCTCTTCTTCCCAGGATCAACTTTACTCCTGATTTTCACTACCACTTCCCCACCCTTTCCAGCAGTGCAGGGGGATCAGGAAGGGGAGCTGCAGTCAGTTCGTTGCACATCTCTGCTGCTCCTCCTCAGTGGGAGGACTCCTCACACTCTTCCCCTGCTCTGGCTTGGGTTCCTCCACAGGAAACAGTCCTCCACCAACTTCTTCAAAATGGGACTTTCCCATGGGCTGCAGTTCTTCATGAACAGCTCCATGTAGGTCTCTTCCACAGAGTGCAGCCCTTCAGGAACAGACTGCTCCAGTGTGGGTCCCTTCCATGGGTGCAGTCCTTCAGGATCAGACTGCTCCAGCGTGGGTCCCTTCCATGGGGTCAAAAGTCCTGCAGCAAACCTGATCCATGTGGGGTCCTCTCTCCACAGGGTCGCAAATCCTGCCAGGAGCCTGCTCCAGCGAGGGATTCTCACAGGGTCACAGGTTCCTGTGGGATCTTCCCTAGGCTGCAGGTGGATATCTGCTCCACTATGGACTTCCATGGGCTGCAGAACCTTGGGCCAGTTCTAACCAAATTTGACAAGAATTGAAAATACTTTTTAGCTGTTATAAGCTTTACTAAAACAAATGTCTGACAGATGGTGACAGATGGGAGAAACCTCAGGTGCAAGAAAAGCTATGAGTTTAACCACAGTGCAAGAAAATGCATGGAGGAGATGGTATGTGATAGCCGTATAGAATCATAGAATCATAGAATCGTAAGGGTTGGAAAGGACCTTAAGATCATCTAGTTCCAACCTCCCTGCCATGGGCAGGGACACCTTGCCCTAAACCATGTGGCTCAAGGCTCTGTCCAACCTGGCCTTGAACACCGCCAGGGATGGAGCATCCACAACCTCCCTGGGCAACCCATTCCAGTGCTTCACCACCCTCACTGTAAAGAACTTCTTCCTTATATCTAATCTAAACTTCCCCTGTTTAAGTTTGAACCCATTACCCCTTGTCCTACCACTACAGTCCCTAAGGAAGAGTCCCTCCCCAGCATCCTTGTAGACCCCCTTCAGATACTGGAAGGCTGCTATAAGGTCACCACGCAGCCTTCTCTTCTCCAGGCTGAACAGCCCCAACTTTCTCAGCCTGTCTTCATATGGGAGGTGCTCCAGCCCTCTTATCATCCTCGTGGCCCTCCTCTGGACTCGCTCCAACAGCTCCATGTCCTTTTTATGTTGAGGACACCAGAACTGTACGCAGTACTCCAAGTGGGGTCTCACAAGAGCAGAGTAGAGGGGCAGGATCACCTCCTTCGACCTGCTGGTCACGCTTCTTTTGATGCAGCCCAGGATACGGTTGGCTTTCTGGCCTGCAAGCACACACTGCCGGCTCATGTTAAGCTTCTCGTCAACCAACACCCCCAAGTCCTTTTCTGCAGGGCTGCTCTGAATCTCTTCTCTGCCCAGCCTGTAGCAGTGCCTGGGGTTGCCCCGACCCAGATGTAGGACCTTGCACTTGGCTTGGCTAGTATGCTAGGTTTCAACACTTACACTGCTCACACAGTATTTTATCTAAACTACTTGTAATTTAGACTAAAGCAGAAATGTGAGTGGCTGAATGTAATAAAGGTAAGAGAGAATAGATTAGGCTACTTTAGCATGGACACTAAATGAGGCATGTGGGCAGTGACGAATTTCCTTTACCTTCAGCAAAATATTGCATCTTTAAAAAGAGCTCTCTTGCCTAGAGGACACTAACTGTCCCAGTATGAGTGCCCAGTCACATCACTGCAAGCAACTCCGCTTTTCAGTCTGTTTTTTTCCTATAGTAGGTATCAAGGCCTCTTTGATAGAGTCTACAAAAGATGTCAAGTGAGAAATACATTCCCCCTACCTACCTTCCTGGACCATGTGGTTTTTATAAGCTCTTCAAGGACATTCGAACCCACAACCAAACACCCCTTTCTCTTCTACTTAGAAAAAAAAAAGCATGCTATCAAGTGCCCTGGAGAACTGCATGCAACTATGTGTAAATATGTGTATTTTGACTGGATTAGATAGCATATTTCATTGGCTGAAAAATTTTGGGTAAAGCGAATTTAGACATTGCTGAATCTATTATGATGTAGCTAGCAGATCTGTTTTCTTACTGAAATTCCATCATTTCCGTCCACAGAGGAATTATCAAAGACAGCTGGCATTTATTTCCTCATATCATATGTATGATTCGTTTTCAAGAGACAAAAGGAAAAGTGGCTATTTCTGAAAGAAAAATCTACCCTAGGAAAGATACATATTTCTCTCTATAGTTAGTTGTACTTTTTTTTCCTTCCCTCCAGTCAATTAGATACTCATGATCTGGGTGTTGTTTACATGGTATCTTGATGTATTCCGATACTCTAAAAAGTCTCAGGATTCCATTTGGAACTACAACACAATGGCAGTTTGATCAGTCTTCTCAAATTCCCCCAGGATTTTTTCCGTGCTTGGGATTATAACCATCAAGAAAATAAGATGAGAGCAGGGAGGAGTATAGGGTTTGTTTGTTTCTGGTTTAGAAAAAAATATCTTGGCATTTCTCTCAGATAGTTCACATCACTCATTTAAAAACCTAAAAAATTAATCCCATCTTTATTTGTTTCATGTTATACAGAAACAATTTCAGAAATCTGAGCAGGGGTCATGCCCATACCCCAAATGAGTTGTCCGTATTTAGTTCAGTTTTGCACTGGAGCAGCGCTATTTCATCTCTGCTCTTCAGTAACATTTACTTTTCAGAGTCCAGTATTATATATTGCACATATAATTCATGATATATAATATACAACATACAATATATACACTATATGCCAAGCAATGGGGGGAAGAGGGAAATCCAAAACTTGATATACCTGGGAATATTAGGTAAGGTACAGAGGCATGAATATTTTCCTGGAATTTATTAAGAAAAGTCAATACCTTGTTGTGTTCTCTGTTCCAGCAATGTCCTTCACAGCAGAGGTTGTTTCTTGCTTGCTTTCATTTCCTCTGTTACTGGACTTAGACTTTCTCTTTCTACTGGGATAGAGAAATTTGAACAAGTCTAACACTTGTTCCAAAACGGACAGGCCCGTAATATCTGAGGAAAGAAGCATTTTACTGGCTCCAAACCTTGTTTGCAAGAACAGGATGCAGTATTACAAACAACAGCTCCAACCATGAATAACAAACATAATTTAGGTTACTGCATGATAGCACAATATGCATCAATAAATAAATCATCAGTTTAAGAATTTGCTAAATGCGTAGAATCAGTCCACATGTTGAACTACCATATCCTGTCCTTTATCCAGTGTGTAAGTAGGCAGAAGAATCAGATTTTTTTTTTTTTATTAAGAACTTAGTGATGTAAAAGAAAACACTAATTATCCAGAGACCAGTTACTTATTGTAACTGTATCTCAAGTTGGAAGGGACTGATAAGGATTACCAAGTCCAACTCCCTGCTCCCCAAGGACTACGTAAAACTAAATCATATGACTAAAAGAGTTGTCCAGGCACTCTTTTAAATCTGACAGGCTTGGTGCTGTGATCGCTTCCCTGGGGACCCTGTTCCAGTGACCAACCACCCTCTCAGTGAAGAACCTTTTCGTAAGGTCCAATCTGAACTTCCCCTGATGCAGCTTCATTCCATTTCCTTTGTGCCCTATCGCGCTGGTCACCACAGAGAGAAGATCAGCACTTCCCCCTCCACTGCCCTCCTAGAGGAAGCTGTAGACTGTGATGAGGTCACCCCGCAGCCTTCTCCAAGCTGAACAAGCCGTGAGACCTCAGCTTGCTCCTCATAAGTCTTGTCCTCACCTTTCACCACCTTGGTCACCCTGCTCTGGACATACTCCTTGATGGGTTTTACTTTACTATCATCAGATTAGATAGGAGGTGAGACAAATTTAAGAGAGGCATAAGAACTCCCTTGTTTTGGTGTCACATGCCTACTAAGACTACCTTTGAAAGGCTGATGAGGTTAATTCACAGCAAGGTGCAACAGTAGCTTAGTAATTATCTTAAAAAGGCTTGCTACTTCTTTGGTGTGAATTTATAATGAAAGCATTCTGCCAACTCCCAGACACAGGTAAACAACTTGTATACAAATGGATGAGCAGTTGGGAGATGGTATGTCCTAGAGTAGACAGATGAATAAGTTTTGTTTCCATGTATAAATCAAGCTAATGACAGTCATTTTGCATGCAAGATTTTCACCTCTGACACCATATAGTCTGCTTGGTTCAGCTTTCTTGCCGAGACAGAAAGCAAGTAAGCAATTATCCAGAGCAACTGTCATTCTTCAGGTTTTCAGTAGATTACCAACATGATATGGCATATGAACCTTTCCTGGCAAATGCTCATAAAGCAAGTGAGAAAAGGCTGTGAAGTATATCTACAGGCAGGTTCACTGAAAAGATAATCCAATTTGCTTATCTTCTGCTCGTTTTGTACCACCCCATCATCCTAATGAACTGCGTCCTGAGAATTCATCTATACTTCACTGTACTTAAGTTTCTAAGAGGACTGTGCTGTAACAACTGTGTCTTAAAACAAGCTACATGGGCTTGGAAAGGAGTTCAGGTAAGAGAGGAGTCATTATTTTAATTCTCATATTTGCTGTGTGCATTTTGGAAATGACTTGCAATAGGACTTCGACTTTTTGGAGTTTATTTGTTTGACAGTTATTGGTCTAAGAAATGATTAAAAATTATCACCCTATCTGGGCAGCATCATAGTGAGATTAATATGGGACACATTTTTGCATTGGCAAATTCTTCATTTCAGAAATATATTCAATCTTTTAAGAATGTACATTGGAATGTGAAAGCTTTCTTCCTCATTCCCTGTTTCTTGATCTCTGGAAGCTCTGCTGATACTGCAACTGGTGAACATAATTGAACAGTAGGGGAAGAAAAATCTATTTTGAGACTAGGACACTGGGAAGGATTCGTTTTATCATTTATCAAATGATAAAACATTAAGACATACATTTTGCTGCCTGTACAACAGTGATTTAAAATTAACACACAGCCTTCTATTTGCATGAAATTTAGGAAAAATAGGAAGACATACCTTAAGAAATGCATAATAGTGAATGCATTTTGTATGCAAATTTACAGTACATCTCTGTTAAAGTGTGGCTTTAATCGGTTTCACAGTGGTGGAAATATCATTCAAATTAGGGTTTATACATGGTTCAGTTAGCTTTCAAGGAATATCCAGTCGACTCTGCAATCATGTAATGAAAAGGGCCATGATCTCATCTGTGCTTTGGGCCTTCTGATGTATTTTAAGATATTTTACACTGAGGTGAAGAGGTAGATTTTAATACCATAAAATGCACTGACTTTCTCCTGTTGCTAAGCTAGAGAGGAGAGAGATCTTCTTTTGCAGGCACTTTTTCCCTAGGGCCTGCATTACGGCAATTTTTAACCTGGTTTCCATTTTGTAACACAAGAAAAACAACCTATTTTATCTGGTTTGATCATCAGGACACTCAAATACAATCATGTAAAAAGAAAGGTGTGTTTTAAAGTGATAATATCTTTACTTCTA
The DNA here is from genome assembly GCF_004027225.2 of Strigops habroptila. NCBI lineage: Eukaryota > Metazoa > Chordata > Aves > Psittaciformes > Psittacidae > Strigops > Strigops habroptila. The sequence continues at coordinate 7,605,383 of NC_044281.2, forward strand.
GAATATAACCAAGTTAATAGCTGAGTTGAACAAATACTGTATTAGCATTTCTTTATATTGAGATTTTCACAAATACTTTGCTTTACTAGAAAATGGTTGAACCCCTGTGCAAATGGTGCAGTCACAAAACTTTCTAGTTTTCTTGTTTCTGCAAATTTATTTTTAATCATCTCTCGGAAGTTTTTTAAATAGTGTGGTTTATATTCTTTACCTCTCATAGGGCTGGGAAGGGGAGGGTTGTTTTGTTTTCAGTCTGCAAACACATCTGGAATGAGGAATAAATTCCAATCAGTGTCCTTCTAAAAAAAATACTAAATTTAGGATTTGGTGATGCTGCCAACACAATTAGGGGCCCAAGTTCTTCTGCATTAACCTAATCTTGCAGTATTTGAACTGTGAATAATGCACACAATTTTCTGAATGCTGTTTACTTGATTATTTTTTAAATGCCAAGAAAAATTTTTCTATTAGCTTATATTGATCGCCTCAATGTGCTCACATTTAACTGTCCTAAGGATTCTTCTCTTACTTGCTCCGTTATCCTACAGTTGAACACCACTCTGAATGACAGCCTCATTATCTAAAGTTTGCTGCTGGACACAAAATCAAGATCGCAGTTATAATGGGAATACATGTTCAGCATACATTTTTTCCTAGTTAGTAGCAAATGCTAAGATAATGTGATAGAATACTACTAGTCAATTTTCTGTTACATGTACTTTAAAATCAGATTTAGTCTTAAAGGTCAGCTTCCTACAGCAGTTAACCTTCCTAACTTTTAGAAGTAATTAGTGTTACACAGCAAGTTCAGTTAAAGACCCACTGCAAATGAATCTATCAAGTTTCAAACACTTCAAATAATTTTAAATGTGTGAAAGCTGGATTTTTTTCTATCAAGTGGCTCTGTTATTTCTTTCTTTCCTGTGAGTTTTTGTGTGCTGTGAGTTAAAAAAAGAGGAAAGTAATACCCTCTTGCAATATTTTATTTCAGATCTGGAGTTTCCTCACACAGATTATCAAACACCTTGATATTTCTGCTGTTTTAATGCAAGCCAAGTTATATAGGGGAAAATGAAACACTGATAAACTATTTTGATAAAGTAATTTAGAGAATTCTCTCATTTTCTTTTCTAAATGTACACCCTACACTTCAAGGAGAGAATTCATATTTTTCCAGACTCGTGTTTCTAACAGAAGTCTTAAGTCTTGTGGTTTTGTGTTTTTTGGCTTTTTCTTTTTTTGGTGGATTTTTTTGTTAGCAGAATGCTCCCACCTCTGTTCATATCGGAGGTTTCTTCAACAGAGCTGGCTGTAAGACTATTTTTGTTTGATATAACAAGCTTGTTTAAAAAACTCTTATCCACGCATGGGGATCAATGCAGGCTAACTATTTCTTTCTAGATGTTTTTATTAACATTTCATAACCAAGGACATCAAAGTACCTCTAACTTGATCTGCTGACTTGCAACTATGGTCTTCTTTCTTCTGGAATTTTTACTTTTTTCTAACAAAAATATTTTTGCAGCAAAGTAAATCTCCTCTTTCTGAAAACAGCTGTTTAAACTTGTGATCCTGTGCACTTTGTGTCTGTTTTGCTATACTTTGGTTAAATGTTAAAAGTTTCTTTTGGAAATGAATACACAGACCTAAGCAATATTTTTGACTGCTGTTGATGTTAACTTTCTTCAAACTTGAATATAGCCACTCTCTCATGTTCCTTTTTTGCCTGTTATTATTTTTATAATGCTTTTTTCTCTTTGCCATAGAAGAAAAATAAACAGGAAACAGAACCTCTCTGTTCTGCCGCTCATATGCTGAACACACATATGCATTATGATTGTGACATAAAATCCAGCTGGTGTTGATTTCAATAAGGAGACATGAATCAATCATCTTTCCTTTTTAATAAAATTGCAAAAGAACGCTCCCAATTGTGTTGACACTGAAGATGTCTCCAAAACAATTAAACTGTAATAAGATCGCAAAAATAGCTGTGCCTGTATGAATGCATTTTTTTAATGCATAGATTTTTAACAATTAAATGTTCTTTGGCATTGTGTAGCATAACAAGATTCACAATGAAGACAGATGCGGTGATAAGTGGGGCATGCTAAGTTCTCATGTAAAAGTACTTAGAAGATTTAACTTCGCATACACTAGTATAGCTTTTTCTTGTGAAAATCGTACTAACCTATAATGTTTCTTCCCTCTTGCTCTCCTTTATTATTTTCTAAGGTCACAGTTTTGAAAACTCAGACTAGATAAAGTGTGAGAAACAAGTGTGAAACAAAAATGAAATAGCAGGGTACACGTGAAGTGATCTTTTGGGTCTATTCAGTATCTGATTCCAGAACCTAGCTTACAATAATAAACTATGTTTGGGCACAGCATAAAAAGCAAGATTAGTACAAGGAGAACTATCCAGGTAGGTTAATGTTCTCATCTCATCTAATTTTTTATTTTTTTTATGAGATGGATTAAAGATGGTCAGGGAGGGAAACATCAATTCATTTTGCTACTGAAGTTGAGATCTTCCCTCTAGTAAGCTCCAACAGTAAACAGTCCATACATAAACCGTAAGTAAAGTATGTCCAACAGCTTGTAAATAGTTGATTTTATTGTCTCCTCCCTTCTTTGGGTCATATGTTACCCCAGTTGTCATTATTTCCTCTTCCTTTTCCTACCAGTTTCTTTTTTGAGAGTCCTCTCTATTCTCTGGGTTTTTTATGTACATACTTTCATAAGTTTTATAGACATACTTTCATAAAAATTCCTTTCTGTCCACCCTAAGCTTGTGGATACATGGAGTTGCTAGACTCCACTGCTGGCTGCATTGTTTTAGTCATTTACTTTCATTTTTATCCTCATCAGCTGTGAATAAAAGCAAGAGGCTTCCTTTATCCTGTTTGTTGGTATGCAACATGCAACATAAACTGATTTCTGACAAAAAGAGTGCAACCAAACACAGCAAGAAGTGACTGAAAGAAAAGGATGTTGATTTGCTTTCTGCTAGTATTTCACCAAGAGCAAGGATTTTTTTTGGTTTTTTGGTGTTACTTTTTGCTTACTGGTTCCCCAGATCTTGATGTATTTTGCAGAGTTTTGTTCTTTGTCTTTGGGGTTTTTAAATTAAAAATAATTAATTTTCAAATACCTACATGAGTTATTTCTTGAGTTAATCTGGTTAGTTAAGTCTTGCTGTATTCCTACAAAACTGTAAAGTTATGTACCTAAAATGCTTGCAATTCTTCCCTTGATGTGCATTTCATCTGAGAAAGGAGTTAAAGACCGAAGTCCCAAACTTCTCTTTGTAAATGTCTCTCTTTGGAGATGTTGAATATTTCTCTTGAAATAACAGTATGTGCTTGCTGGATTTTTTTATAGGTTTATAAAGAATGTTAAAATTTGCTTTAAAAGTAAAATTTATATGCTATGAGTTTTCTAAAATAAACATAATTAACTCGGGGTGTACACTTAGAAACAGTAATTCTAAGGAGACAGGAACTAAATAAATCCTCCAAAATGTCATGTTAATGATTAGAATTTTTTTTTTTTTTTGGCTGAAAAGAACAAAGGCAGAAGTTGTTAAAGAGAGCTTTTCATACCTTAATTTATGGTTCTAAACCTAACAATAATCTTCTAAGTCCCACTCGATTGAATACAACAACTTACATCACTGACATTGAAGCTAACACTAATAAAATTCTTAATTTGCATTTCATGTAGATAAGCCAATCCTGCATTCCTTAGGCATATGCTGACCAAAGGGTGATATCAGTTAGACCAAGTATAATGCCAAAACTGGAGTAATTTCCTTTTAGTGAAAGAGGTAAATAAATATCCCACTGTACAGTGTGATTCCACCCTATGATTTCTGCCAACCTACAGCTGATATAAGCAGCCTCCTGCTCCCTTAGTCTCTTTCTTGCCTCTTCCTTGGTCTTTGCTAGTTCCAGTTTGCTCTCTTCAGTTGTCCTAATCAGCCGTTTTGAAGACCCTGCTCTCAAATAGATAAGTGATAAAGGAAAAATGAACTCTATATTTCTAGGTTTCTCTCTTCAACACAGAAAATCTGTCCATAAACTCATAAAGAGGCTACACAAACAGCTCAGTGTAGTAAAAGGTGAGGGAGCAAGTGTTCAAGGGTCAAGAAGGGCAGTAACCCTTTAAAATGTTTTTGCAGTCAGAAATTATCATAGGAATCATACAATTTTCTTTGACCCTTTGTGCAAAACTTAAATTACAGCCAAGCAGCCTTTTCTGGGGGAGTTTCACTTTGTTTTGCTTTCTTTCAGTCCTCACATTAATACAGGAAAAATGTATCCATGTGGTATCCATTTCAGCATTATTTACTATAGCTAATCCCAAGTGTACAGTACTTCCCACTAATGAGCAATATAGATTAAAGGCAGATGTTTGCTGTAACCATGAAGGTGGCATTCATCTCATGGAAACATGTTTAATCTGTGCTATATGTTTACTTCTTGGTATGTTGGTTGTTGAGTAGTTGCAGTTCTCTTCTGTTGTAGTTTAAATAAAAAGAGGCCTCCATCTTGTGCCCTTCAGACATAAGACACAGAAAATGGGAACTGGTAGTGTTCATCAGTATTTAATGCCTGAGCAGACAACATGAGGAGGTCTGATTGTCCAGAAGCTACTTGAGGCTGTGTCCTGGGTTCAGCTGTAGTGGTCATTTTTCTCCTTCTGAGTAGCTGGTGCAGTGCTGTGTTTTCAACTTTAGTCTGAGAACAGTGCTGATAACACACTGATGTTTTTAGTTGTTGCTAGCTAAGTAATGTTTACTTCAATCATGGACTTTTCAGTCTCATGCTCTGCCAGTGAGGAGGGGCACAGGAAGCCAGAAGGAAGCAGAGACAGGACACCTGACCCAAACTAGCCAAAGGGGTATTCCATACCACAGCATGTCATGCCCAGTATATAAACTGGGGGGAGTTACCCGGAAGGCCCAGATCGCTGCTTGGGTCGGGCTGGGTATCGGTCAGCACGTGGTGAGCAATTGTATTCTCTCCCCTTGTTATTTCCCTTATCCTTATTGGTGGTAGTAGTCGTGGTTTTGTATTGTACCTTAGTTACTGGACTGTTCTTACCTCTACCCATGGGATTTACGTTCTTTCGATTCTCCTCCCCATCCCTCCGGGAGTCGGGGGAGAGAAAAGGCGGGGGGAATAAGCGAGCGGCTGCACGGTTCTGAGTTACTGGCTGGGCTTAAACCATGACAGGCTGCAAGCCAACAGGAATTTGATTTTGGACAAATCCATGATACTTGTAACACTGGCGAAGTGAGTGGACAAGTTGAACTTCAGAACCAGTTGAGCTCTTCCACTGCAACCCTTGCACAGCAGAAGTTCCAACCCATCTCTCTACTGTTTTAGCTCAGGCATGATGTTGAGCATGTCTTAGTCTTCTACAGGAAATTCAGAAGTGGATGTACGCATCACTACCTGGAATAAACAGCTACTGAGTGACAGTTATCCTTTTGCTTCTACTGCTACTTATCATCTGCCCATGCATGAGATGGTTTGGTGCCATGGTCTTCACCCAGAAATTAGCTCTATGCAATGTTGGACACTTAGAAGTTGAATAGTGTTGTGTTGTACAAGAACAAGTTTGGGGGGAGGGGGACGGACCCTCAAACGAACAAGATATCAGAAAGGACTAACAAAAGAAAGGTTGGTATTTAATGGTGTCTAATAGAATAATAGGGAGTAAAATAAGTAAGAATAAACCAGTTTGTGAAATTTCCACTTATTAGGAAGTTGAAAGATTGAGTAACTTTATTCCCAGTTTTCTAACTGAAACTATCTTTTGTTATAACAAACATCATGTTTTCTTCATTGACATGGATAGGATGGGCTACCCAGAGGTAGGTATCTAAATACCAGAAATTCTCTCCACCCACATGTATGGGAGTATGAAAGTGTGTGTTTGTTACTCAGCTGTATGGATTGACTTGTGAGCTGATATCAGGAAGTATTAGCATGCAGAAATAAGTTTACTTGCTGCATTTTGCCTAGCAATGTGTTGCATCGGTTCTGTGAACTGTTTGCTCTTTATTCAATAGATAAGCACCCATGACATTTTTGAGTAATATAATAATATTAACCATCACAAATTAGAACAGTTATTACTTTCAAATGGATGCTTAGGCTCTGTTTTTGAGATGCGCTGAATGTTAAAGAGTCACTAGGGGGATGTAGCAGTTCTTGATATGAGTTTGGGTTCATCTTGAATGAGTTTTTATTACAGTATTAAAATGCTGCTTCATCAATAGCAATTTTTGAACTTTCAGGTAAAGTATTGTACTCCATGTAATCACACTTAAACTTCAAATGCACTCTCTATGGCATTTCTTTTGAAAGCTCAGCTGGGCTTTTTGCCTGACCAGCTTCAGGTTAGTTTTAAGCAATAGCTATTTCAGAGATAGTCCCACATATGGTCCAAATTCTGGGAAACGTTTACTCTTTCAACTTCCCATTCTCTGTTTTCATGAAAAGCACCTGAAGATCATTGTCATAAGAAGAACTTTAACAGCAATGCTAACTGCATCCGGTAAGGGGAAGCCAGTTTTTAACCTCATTCTGTGGCAGTTGGACAGCACTGACCAAGAGATTGCCTTGTCCACAGCTAAAGGCAGATCTATGGGACTGCTGAAGGAATGGGCATCAAAGACTGTGGGTTAGTTTTGTAAGAGTTACAATTCCAAGACAGACAACATATTTTCTGGAGTGAGTTCAGTACAGTACCAGTCGTAGGTGGATTTTTAGACATGTTTTAGTGTCCTCCAGATTGTATAAGTTCCTTGCACCTGTTACTTCATTTTATATGATGCACTACTGCCTTTTAGACAAGAGTTGAATTTTACTTGCAACATCAAAGTCCATTTATAAGCTGTCCACAGGCTGAGCTGGTTTTCATCCTAAAGCATAAAAAAGGATTGCTGTGAAAGGACAAACCCAGTAATAATGATGTAAGAAAAAAAAGTCTGAGTTTGAAATGTTTGGCAGAGAATAAGAGAAAAGTCTCATGGTCTGGTAGCTATGGAAATGTGTGAACTTACGTCTGGTGAAAGCACTTAAGACTTACGAATGTGTTCATAAATCACGTTTCAGTTGTCAGCTAAGGAATAATTATATAGTTTATTTCTCACTCCTGTAATTCAAGAAGAGTAGCTAAGAAGCTTAGAGGAAAACATGAAGTTAATTCAATATCTGAACAAGTCTACTCAAGGTCTCTATTTGCAGATGCTAACTCAGGGGCTCATTTTCAATTAAAAGGTGGAGCTCTGTTCTCCTTGCTCGAAGGTACCTGTTTATGCCAACTCTGAAGAAGTCTGCACCTGACTCTGGCAATCATCAATCTCCAAATCCAAAGTGATGCTTACTGTTACTCCTGTTTTACCTGAAAAGGTAAATTCATTGTCTGGAATTTACTGAGGATTCTTAGTCTCAGATGTAACAGCCACTGGAGATGAATGGCTCTTTCTGCTTTCCAGACACATATATCCCAGGACAGAGGGTGTATATAAAAATATTTACAGTGTTGAACTTCTGTAAAAACCACGTCTTTTTCTATGTAAAATCAGTAAGCAAGAAATGTGTCATGATTTTGCTGGTATTAATGACCCATGATGGAGACAAGTGGTTTTAAAAATGATGGTGCAGTTGATTACAAGAGAAGAGAGTTCATTTCTGCAGAACACAAATAATTTCATAAGTAGACATTCTGCCACACTTCAAAGGATAACTGAATCAGAAGAAAAAAAAAAACCAACAATGATATTGAGCATTTTGCACTCTTGTTCTCTGCAAAGAACACTACATATTAGCCTTTTGGTTTTAATGAAACTCTCTATTAGTTCTTCCTTTTCTCAAAACTTTAGAATGAAATGACCGAAGTCTTTTCCTTCTCTTGGTTTTGTAGACGTGAGGTCTACAAATGTCACAGCATTTAGTCTGTGACAGTTCTTCAACAAAAACTGCTTTTCTGTTTGGAAATATTTTGCAATGGTGGCTACAGCACTTTTAATGTTACATACTTCCACAAAAAGCTTCAGAGAAACTGACCCCCTTTGGGATGGAAATTCTATAAGGTATGGCATAGAGGGCCCTCCCGTTCAGATATATGGCTAGTTACCAATCTCATGCTCAGGTTTACAATGATCAACACTAAATCAGTCACTTCTCCCACCACCCACACTTCAGCATTGTTGACACCCTGCTTTTCTCATCTCTGACACAGAAACTGATGGCATTGCTAATGATGTCCTTCCCTTGACCGAAATACAGAGCTTTTTTTACATCCTCCTAAGATCACTAAGATCAATGTGGGGATGTGATTTTTTTTTTAACAATGTGTTAAAGTAAGGAAAGTTTTGAATGGGGGCATACATTGTACCACCATGACAGTATTAAAAGGCCTAGAAGTTAAATATGACATCAGGAGTAAAAGCTTCCCTGGCAGTGTTTCTCCACCAGAAAAACTGAATGGGGCTTGCTTTTGTTCCTTATTTAACAGCCTCACAGAGTAATGCTAGGTAGCTTTTGGTCTACCTTAGAGGCGAGACAGTGCTCAGTAGGGAGGTGAAGCTCCTCAGGTTCTGTAATTGGTGCAATCCTTTAATCTTTGTTCCTTCTAGTAGCTGTTTTCTGGTAAATCAGTCCAACTGCTTAATATTTATTCTTTGATCTTGGCATAGGTCCAGATCTAAATTAATCCTGATTCCATTGCTTTTGCTCATTCTCTATTATCTCCACTCAGTCATCACCATCTGTTTACATGACTGACATATACAGCCTCATGAGAACAATAAACCAAATCCATTCATGTAAGAAGCCAGGGTGCCAGCATGTATTTATGAATGTGATTTTCTTCCTTCTTGAGCACACTCTTAATTCCTTGTGTGCCTAGTTCTTCTCTCAACTCCGCAACACTCAAGAATGACAGCCCCAGTAATGATCCGACTTTGTCCACATCAGGTTTTGGGGGACCTAGACTACTGAGGAAGTCACTGTTTTCTTCTTTTTGTTCCTAGCCTTTTGCTCCTGGATCACACCAGTTAACAATTAAGATGAACAGGTACTAATGCTAGAGTTCATATATTTTTGCTCTAATTTTCCTCTCAAATAATGTTCTCACTGCATCCCTAGGTTGCCACTATTGATGGAAAAAAATGACAGTAGAAGAAAGAAAACACATCATCTTCTATTCCCTTCGATTAATATGCATCAACTTTAAGTTGAAAATAGGTTTGCTCTACATTGCTTTTATTTAAGCACTGCAATACAGATTATGTCAAAAACATCTCAGAAGAAATAGGAAGCTTCCTATGTACTGCGTATTTTTTTTTAATGTATTATAAAAGGTCTCACTTTTTAAAGAGAAAAATTTGCATGAAGAAAGGATCTGGAAAAATGTCCTTTCCTGAGTAATATATTCTCTACTTATATTTTTATTGCATTTAAAATAGTACAACTTGATTTTGGACAAAATCTAACCTGACTTCATCAAACATACTTGACTTCAGCAAAACCTGGTAACTAAATGAACTCCCCTGTATCATATTTTATTTTTAACTTTCTCTGATGAATAACCTGCTATGGTTCTGTAAAAGAATTTTAAAGTGCCCTTAATTTTTACTTGCTTCCCTAATCACCTTCAAAAAACTGAAGATAACATGTATTTCAATAGCCAAAATGTTTTCTGTTTGTGCTCTGCATGTGCTCTGCTTTGCTGCCATGACTAAGCTACTGACCTTTATTTTAGTAAAATTCTACTGAGGATTAGTTTTGGGAAAGGTAAAACATGTATAAGAGAGTCCATAACTTTACAAAGAAGTATATATGTATTTTTAATAGGTAGAACAAAACTTTGAGACTCAATCTAGTAAAGAGACCGCAGCTAAGCATTAACCAAATAAAACCAAACCAGTACATTTACTGAATGAGTCTGAGTACTTGTATGTGACGTACAACAAAGACTACTTTTGGATGTATATTATGAAATGCCAAATAAATAAAGATGCTTCGTGACACTGAAATGAACCATAGTTTTGCCTAAGAAAGCAATACACAAACTGCCTTCTTGCTTGAAAAACCAATCACACAAACATCAAAAATAAGCAACCAAAGCCTAAGTGTGTAACACAACAATAGAAACTTGTGATGGACTACATTAGTAGTCCACGCTAATTAACTTCTTACATAATTCACATCTATGCATGTAATTAGCTAGGGCTTTCTGATTAAAAAAGCTGCCTGCTCTTGACTTCTACCTTTTATGTTTTTTCCTATCGTGATCTTTCCACTCCTAACTGTAAATTGTCACCTTTCCATCTTGCCTTTAAAAAAACTCGCCTCCTGCAGACAGAACACGTTTGCTTTGATTTCAGTGACATGTTTTGTCCTGCTCTCTAAATGGCTATTCTAGAGGTTTGTCTATTGATTAACAAAAAATGAAAGGCATCTTTCACTGTGTTTTGAAAAAACTGATGCAGAGGACTGGCAGATGAGCTTCCTGCCTTTCCAATGGCACTATTTTATGCCCCCTTACTGGCAGTATCACAGCAGAAGGCTACCAGGAATAAAAGAAATATGGCAGACATTAATTCCTTGCCTTTCTACAGGAAATATGTTGTCTCTATCTTGCATGTCCTGTGACTGTCATAAAAATATACTGGTCTACACTGTTCTGGTGTTTCTAAAACACATTTTAATTGGGACTGTCATACTGCAGATAAATCTTCAAAATCGGGATGATGTTACGTATCTGTACCTTATCAAAATGATTATATTCGTCGTTGTAGATATAACCAAGACCTGTGGAAGTGTCTATTAATCCTCAAAAGATGTTTCCCTGAGGAATGTGGACGTACTAACTTGCATTCCCCACTTTCTCAGCTACCGCCTACTCTTCACGGCTTTTTCCCCTCCCATTTCTTCGCTTCATCAGACTTTCCTTAAGGAAGAACTTAACTGAAATAAGCTACGATACAGATGAGGTGTGCACGCCCGTCAGTTTTGTACGGCTCGGAGAGGCCTGCTCCCCTCCGCTCCCCGGGGGCTCTCACCGAACCTGAACTCGACTCTGGGCTGACGGAGGAGGCACCCGCCCTGCCCGGACTCCATTGCCGCCCCTTCCCCAGCGCTCGCCCTCTCCGGACTCCATTGCCGCCCCGTCTCCCGGAGCCTCGCTATCGGCCGCCTCCTCCTTAGCCCCGTGGGGCCGGGGCGCGCCCAGCCTAGCGCCCTAACCCCCGCCCCTCTCGCGCCCCCTTCCGAGCACCGTAGGGCGCACCCCCTTCCGTCGCCGCTGGGCGCCCATGCTGGCGGCGGTGGCGCCTCCCGTTTCCCTCCGTACCGGCCGGCGGCGGGAGGCAGGGGGAGCCCGGGAGCAGCGGCGGCCCGGCCCGGCGGGCAGCGAGCCCGGCAGGCAGGCGGGGTCCCTTGCCCGCCCGCGCTGACGTCAGGAAACTTTCTCCGCGGCTGAGGCAGGAGCGGGCGCTGTGTGCCGGCGCGGCGGGACGGCCTCCATCACCTCGCCAGGTAACGTGGCTCCCGGGGGCAGCCTGCATGCGCGGCACGGTCAGGAGGTTCCTCGCCGTCCCTCCCGGGGCTGAGGGCAGCCGGGGCCGGGCGCAGCCGCCCGTTCACCCGCGGGTCCCGCGGTGCGGTTGGCGAGCGGCAGCGGGCAGGGAGGTCCGGGCGCCTGTTGATTGCCGCGGCGGCAGCGCTGCACCGGGCTCAGTCGCTGCCCTCGGCTGCAAACTTCGCAGACGGCGGGTGAACCGGCGAGGCGGGCGGGCCGGGAGGCGGGAGCGCGGAGGGGGGTGTCGGCGTGAGTAACGGGGCGGCTAGCGGAGCCTCCCCGCCCGTCGCGGTTGGTGTGCGGGGCAGGTCTCACCGCGGGAGGCGGCTGTACACCCGCGGTCGTTAGGCGAGCTGCGCGGTGCGGAGCTTGCGGTGCGCGCAGCTTGCGGAGGCTTTCTTCTCCAACTTGGAAACCGCAAGGACTTGGGGATTTTAGGCATGCGCTATGCCAAGGGTGAGAGTTTCTTGAAGTTCAAGTAGCTGAGAATAATCAAATGCTTTTCATTCCGGTTTTTCCTTTTTTTTTTTTTCTCCCCCTTCTGTCCCCGTCCCCCCCCCCAGTACAGTAAAGCCATTATCTGAAACAAGGTTTTGTTTTTCTTCTGAGGGCTTCGCCGTGGCAGCTCGGCGGTGCTGGGAGGCGAGCCGAGCTCGCCGCTGAGGCTGATGAACGCACAATTGTTTCACAAGGGAGGATCTTCGGCTCGTAGACAAACCCAAACCACCAAGTTAATTTTAACTCCGTGGAGCACCCGGGTATTGGAAGGGTGGAGTACGGGAGTAGTTTGTCGGATCATCATGTGGATAGAAAACAAATCTGAGCAAGGACTGTAGCCGCTGGCTTGAAGTCGGGCGAGGGAGACTTGGGGAGAAATTCTCAGTTTAAGGGGGTGTGAAAGTTGTATGATACATACTCTGGAGGAGTATGGAAAAGTATGTTCCTCGTTTAATTGCACCGTACTTCTCATTTATTGAAAGGCATCGAGAGTTAAACAAAGGCCCGTAAATGTTAATTGTATTCTTCATCCAAAGCAATTTGCCCCCTTCCAAAGAACTAGATTTCTGGTGTCTTTTTTGGACTTAAGACAGTCATTACATTTCTAATTTAAATACCATGCCACTCTCACGTTTTTAAGTTTACATTCCTACAGTTGCATTGCAGTTGCAGGTTTCTAAAAAGTCATCTTTATGTAGATGTAACTCAAAATGAGTTTATGTAACTACTAAACAGGAAAGCAAGCCATACATGAAGGTGATGATAAAGGTGCTTTGAATACACATATACAATGTTTAGCAATATATTAGGTCCAGTCAGTATAAATATAAATAAGCATCCATTTTTACATTTTATGTGGATAACTAAGAGCCTGTCCTTTTAGAAATACTTTTGTCTTTTCTGTGATTTTCTTCCCTTGCGTGTTAGGCTAACTTATAACTTTAATCGTACCTTTCAGTTGTTGTAGTGATAAGCAATACTTTGGACCTTCAAACCTCTGCCGCTTCTGATGATAATCAAAATAAGACAAAATAATTCACCCGAGGGGAAAAAAAAAAGTGTTTTTGAAGGTCAAGCTTCTATTATTATGGCAATTTCAAAACAGACAGAAAGGTTTGCCTCATAGTTATAGATTTGCTTGATCGATTTGTTGTATAGTGGTCTGTCAGGAACAACCTCTGATATTTGCAGATTACCCACATGTATTTGGGAAAAGGAACATCAAAATAGTAGAGGGGAAAAAGGTCATGATTATTAGCCTTATTCTTTTTGGTAGACATTTTATTTTTAAGTGTATGGGTGTGTTAGTGATTATAGGCTTTCTTTAAAGGGATATATTAACTTGAAGATGTTGAATAGAAAGACTGATCTATGGATTAAAAGCCTAGGGATTATGGCACAGTGTGGAAGGGTGCAAGGGGGCAGTTTGGTTTGTGCTTTTGACAGAGCTACGGTGGCAGGGATATCAATGGAAAGAGACTGGAAATAAACTGAAGCAAGTGCAAATCATATTGCCTTAGAAGTAAGGATGACACTCTTAAAAGTGATCCAGCTAGCACTGGGCATGTCTTGCAAGTGATGAGTACAGAAATTAAAATTGTTTTGATGCCAGAAAAACAAAGGAGACTGCGCTGGGTTGCGACAGAACTAGAACTGTGCCTCTGTGTTCTGTGTAAAGCATTTTAAATCACATGGGAAAACACAAAACTGATACTAGAGGACCAGAAAGGAGGAAGATGTGGGTAACAAGAGCAGATGATGGGAGTGGTTATTAAACATCTAGCAGTTGGTACTGTCTCCTTAGTTTTTGGCAACAACGTTGTAATCTTGAGGTCTTCTAAGAGTTTAAAGATTGAGCATCTACTGCTCTATATTCACCTCATCATAGATACATAGAATTGTTTTGGTTGGAAAAGACCTTTAGGATCGTCGGGTCCAGCCATTAACCTTACACTGCCAAGTCCACCACTAAATCATTTACCTCCAAGGATGGTGCATCAACCACTTCCCTGGGCAGCCTGTTCTAATGGTTGACAACCCTTTCAGTGAGGAAGTTTTTCCTAATGTCCAGTCTAAACCACCCCTGGTGCAAGTTGAGACCATTTTCTCTTGCCCTATCAACTGTTACTTGGCAGAAGAGACTGACACCCACCTCGCTACAACCTCCACTCAGTTGTAGAGAACAGATGTGACATCTCAAGAGTGTCCTTTACAAGCTCATTACGATAATTTGTTAGTCTCTTGCCTCTAGACAAGGTTACATTGCATGGTTCAATAGCAATGTGTCTGCATGGGTGTGTCATACAGCATTTGTAAATATTACTGGGTGCTTTAACAATTATAATAAACAGACTTGCATGAAGAACTTGAGTGGTCAAATACAATAAACTGGCATTTGTATTATAGAATTAGTTTTTCTCTTGAGATAATCCCTCAAGCATATTGCTTGAATGTGTCATAAGAAAATGAAATAATTAAAGGCCAACTTCTGCTTGAACTGGGAGACTCACATAGCTTGAAAGAGAACAAAAAATTGAACCGCCGTATCCTTGATTTGTTGACATCTCTAACAAGACTCGTGGCAGGATTCTGTCATCTTTTTTTTTTTTCCCCAAGAGAGTGAGTAAAGCACTGGGAGCTGAAAAGTCCACCAGGTTCACTTGACAAAAATCGCTGCACCCTTAAAATTTTCAGTTATTGTCAATGGTGGAATGCATGGCAGAGGTTGAGGCTGTGTTTCAAGCCGGCTCTTGAAACAATAATTCCTGAATTAATGACTTAAGAGAATTGTTATATAAGAATATGCTAATTGGGCACAAAAAACTGTAACATTTTCCGCAGCCCAACATTTTCCGCAGCCCCCTTTATGCCTTGCTGTAATCTGATTTTTGAAGGCATAAGCTCCTTTAGAGAGTCAGGGTGTATTCCAGAGAAGAATGAACAATAGTGTCCCTGCTAGAACACATAGTGGCTCTGCACAGCTACCTAACAATGTTCTCTTCAGTTCCCTTACCTTCAGGATGTAACTTTTCATACAGATAAATTCGTTAATATCCTTGTTCCCAATGGAAGTCGGTTCCTTCCTAGTATCTCGTAAATCCCCGACATCAGAACCTGCCTTTTTTCATGCAGTTAGTCTTACTGCTCTACTGCCAGTGCTTCGCTGAAGGTGCCCCATCACTTAAATGCTACGTCAAACTGTTTTGTGGATTTGCTGTTGTAGAATAGCCAACTATTAGAATTTACTGCGTAGTCTTAATCTGGATTTACGTTTATGGCCTGTGGTGGTCAGGGGCAGGAGGAAGGAGGTATTACATTTACTAAATTACTTGTCACCTTGTGGTCTATCCTCAAGGCATATACCTGTGACCTAGCAGGAACGGCAGAATGCAGTAGTAGCATTACAGGGAGTTATTGCCCACCTTTTACTTTTTGATGTGCAAGTGTAGACCCTGTCTGTGCCATTTAATTTGCCCAGGGGCACTGAAAGAACTCTGGGAATGGTCAGTAGTAGCTCTTAAGTCTTAAAAATGCTTCCTATCTAGGCTGCAGCTCCATTCCGTCTAATAAGGAGGAGGTCATCTGAAATGCCTCCTCTTCCTGTATTGTTTCAAACCATGTTTGTTACACTAAACTGAACATCAAGAGAAGGAAGTGGCATTACCACATAGATTTCATCCATGATTACAATAGAGAATTTATTCAGCTGGAAACCCACCATGAATGCCCGTAATAGCATTTACACTTTCATTCCTCCCCCCCTCTGCCAGTTTAAGCAGATGTTCAAATCACCAAGATAAGAGGGTGCTCTGGATTAAAATATAATTTTCCTAGGTTGAAATGATTTACCTTTTTTGGGAGTAATTACATACTAGGCAAAGAAAGAGAGAACATAGGATTCTGCAGCCTAGTGAAGCAAACATTTCTGTAGAAGAGGCAAGATCTGAGTTTGAAGCAGCCATGTAAGTAGTAAGGTTTCACTGGAGCAAGAAGCAGAACTCGGGCTTTGTAACGCCCACAGTTTCACACAGTCTACTTGATAATGTGGCAAAGTGGTACCATAAAGCCCCTTAGATTGAGATCCTGGATTTCTTTAACTTCTGCAGATTTTTTTTTTCCTGTTTTGAAGGGCAGATATTGAGAAATTCTGTTTGTTATTTTATTCTAGAGTCTGATCTGCTCAATTTATTAATGTATATACTGCATATTCTACTCATTTTGATAGTACTGCGTGTATTTTATGTCTAACTCAGAGCTTGCATATTCAGGTTTTATTCTGAGAATGAGCTGGGTTTTCTCCATTTTCTGTCTCATTTGCAGTTAGAAAGATTCAGCCAAATGGTTTTCAGTTTATTTTGTCAGTGATACCTGATCAACACCATTGCCTTGCATGAGTTTGCACAAGTCTAACATGGTAAACAATTCTCTTAATAATGCATTGGTAGGAGCAGACTGCAGCTGACTCAATCTTACTTTTTTTTTTTTCCTTAGCTCTGTAGAACTAAGAAGTAGCTGATAAAATTCGGGCTATTTTTTGTCACCAGAAAGTAGAGCTGTCATCTGTGGAATTCTTTGGTTGTTCTGTTTTTTCTGGTACTGTAGAGAGATCCTGACCAGTGCAAGTAAATAGTACTTTTATTTTGAAAAATCTATGACTTACTTTTAAAACAAATCTTTTGGCATTCAAAAGTGTCTGATGGCTGTTTCTAGCATGCTGTATTGCTTTAGTGGAATAGGGCATATGGGTTCTCCAGTACTTGGGGATATGGATGGAGGAGCCTTATCTCCAAGGTGCTTCAATCTTCCCTAAAATAACATTAAAACTTTAAAACTGCATTCAAATTCCTGCTTATTTTTTTTAGATGCAATGAAATCGTTTTTGAGGACTGCTGGATTTTTTTCATTCTTTCCCAGCTCTCTCCATCCCCCTAGTTTTAATGAGGGCAATTTTGGACAAAGGCAAAATGCAGTAGTAACACAGTGCAAAACAGAATCCTGATTACTACCTGCTGTGACATTTAATAGTCTAGTTTATTTTCATTTTCGTCCTTTTAAATGCAGATGTTAGATCTTCAATTCCTTCTAGGCAGTATGGGCCATTAGGAACTTAAGCACTGTGTTTAACCTTTCCAGGTGATCTAGGACACTCTAAATCCGTGTAGCCCTTAAAAGCTTGCTTTTTTTTTCCAGAGTTGTCAGCAGCCTATGCAAAATCAAACTTTGTTTCCACTAGATGAAAGGCTGGGATAAGGCTGCGGCTGTGTGGGGAAGGGTGGCTGGAAGGGAGGTGGGTGTCCGTTCTCACCTCAGTTTTGAAACTCCTTGTGGCAGGAGGATCTCCGGGAGAGCTGGTTTCTTCACAGCTGCAGTCTGTGCCATCTGGGCTTTGGCAAGAAGCTATATTGCCAGTGCTGACAATTTCTACCTGCTGCCCTGTGCAACTGTTGTTTTTCCTATGCATAAAGATACTCCTAATATTAATACATTTCTGTTTTGTCAGATTGAGAGCTTTTATTTTTTTGTGTGTGGTACATCTTTTAAAGAAGATGTAAGTTTGTCTTGAAATAACAGTATTTTTTTTCTTAATCTGTTGTGAAATCTTCTGGAAAGTGTAACAGAAGTGAGGTAATGAGCCTAGATAAAGGACTGTGTTCCCAATGAAAAAAATTATTTTTCCTGCAATCACATCTCAAAACATTGTTTGGAACAGCAGTCATGTTTACATGCCAGTTACATTAGTTGTTGTTTAAAGAAGTTTGGTGTGTCCTCAAACCTATTTTCTTAACGTTTGTCCAGACCATCTTTCCAAATGCCTTGCTGTGCAGATATGTGCTGTCTCTAATGCTTTCTTCCTACATGCTGTGTTGGCAGCTGTATGCATTCAAAGATCATGAGTCAGGTTCCCTAGCAAAAAAATCATAATATGATGAGGTTAAAAATAATACAGGCTTTGTCTTTCTGTTTTCCTTCTTTAAAGTTTTTTTTAGGTTTTTGGTTTGGGGTTTTTTTTTTTTTTCAATTATGCGAATCTGAAACTTACTTTATATTGAAAACATTCATTTTGTTTAGCACAAACTCAAAATTTCTTTTTGAGTCTTCAAGAAAAACAGGTCTTTTGAGACTTGCCCTAAAACCATGAATGATGGCACCACTGTGTCTCAGCTTCTGCTGATACATGTTTTGGTCTTAAATGAGAAAGATATTAGTCATAAGGTTTAATTTTCATCTGTGTTTCTATTCAGATGTAACAGAGAGGTCTCTGCTGATGGTTCTAGCTGCTTGTTGATGTGCTGAAGTCAGAGGAGATCCAATGCTAGCACTGAAAATACTGATAACTTATCTTTTTCTTCCCCTTCCCAATTGGTAAGGTGACAGAACCATCACTTCCAAAGTAGTAGACAGCTGGGGTTACAGCTAAATGGTGGTTTCATATTGCGGGGTATGGTATGCACAAGTCATACCTATTTTAGATTGACTATAGTTAAAATAACATGAGAAAGCCTGTTAAATTAATAATAGCAGTGAGAGGTGAAGTATATACGGTATAATGTGATGCTGAATCTTTACTTGGGACAGGAAATAGTAGCAGGGGACTATGTAGCCAGCAGAAAGTAGTTTGAGAGACAAACCCCCCACCATTGTGCCCCTTAATCTGTTTCACATGTGTAAGCTTTAAAGCAGAGTGTAATGTGGATTTGTAAATACAAAGGTCTTTAACATCTGAGATTAGTACAATCTTTTTCTTGATTGAAGCAGCCTAAAAATTGCATTACTAATTTTGTAAGTTATATGTTGTATTAATATTCAATTTATCCTGTTGTGCAAATAGGCTTAGGATGGAAGAAAGACTTCCAACAAATTTTGCAGCTGGAGCTATTACTAATTCTCTTATCTTTCTGTGCCATACACTAATTGCACTTAATTGTTTGCTTCCGCTGTGGTTTGCGGTGTGAAATGCAGTATGTCAACACTGCTAAACCACAAATTTATTGTGTTAATGTTAATGCTAATGCTCTTGAAAGAGATAATTTCCAGATTTCACCTAACTGGAGGAAACAGCTCATGTGTAACTACCAATGCAGTGCTTTATGCATCTTCTTGTAATGAAAGTTTATAGTAGTTTTTTCTCAGCAACAAATTGGTTTTGTCTTCACACATGTTTTTGTGTACTCTTAAGCTGAAAGGCAACATATGAATGGGGCTCAGCCAAAGTCTATGGCTGGGAAATCAGGATGTAAAGAAAGTAATATTTTCTTACGCAGCCACTTAAAAATGTTGGTATTCTCATTAAATTGCTTGGTATGCTTATAATTTGGTGCAGCTCTCAAAAAAAAAACAAACCCAAAAACCAGGCATACTAGTTTTTTTTTGAGGACCAAAATAACTCACCTAGGAGCATTCCAACTTGCAAAAATGGTTCTACAACCTCCTATCCCATCCCATGCTGTGATGGGAGCTCTGTTTCTGGCTTAGTCCCCACAGGTTTGACATGGTACTTCTTCAGAAACCATCCAGTCTGGGAGAGGGCTATAGGAAACTATAGTTCCCAGCTTTGGTTCTCTCAAAGACTATTGCTTCTGGACTGAAAGATAGCAGAAACAGCACACTGTGTTTTAACCTGGCCATACTGACTTGCAATCTCATACCTTTGTCACAACTGGTCTGTCATTAGCAGCAAATGTAAACTCAAAGAACATATAAGCTATTTATTGTTTTCTCCTTCAAAATTAAATGCTTCTCCCAGAGGTCTCAGTTCCATTCCCCATGTTTTATGTCTGAGGATATTGAATGTAGCTATTAAACTGCTAGACTGATTTTGTATTAGTAATTTTCTCCAATATGAAGAGTGACTGGTGAATCCACATCATTAGCTGGCATTTCAGCCATGAAGTAGTGAATAATGTGCTTGCATTGGTAATATCCACAACTGTCAGTACAGTTATCTTTTCTGTGGTCATCAGCTCTTTTTGCATGGGTTGTGTACGGGATGGCATGAGACAGCTGATGGCTACAGACGTGTCAAATCTGCCAGTGTGGAAAATTCACAGAGCAAGCACAGTCTACATAGGTATTGTAGTAATCTGTCAGGAAACTGAAGTGCAATTGACAGCACTGTTGATTGTTTCTCTTAGTAAAAGTGGTAGTATTTGTTTTGCTTTTGTGCTGATTGGCAAAGCAAAAATGATTTTACTGCACAACTGACATGGCCGCTGCAAGGAAGGAGGGTATCTGTAGCACAGTAGACAAGGATAGTGTGCTAAACTTTTGAGTAACTACTTTAATGCACAATGTTCTGTATGGTGTATGTTTATTTTGCAGTCTTGAACAAATGCAGCAGGTAATGCAGGTAATGAAGTCATTACCTCCATCCCTGGCAATGTTCAAGACCAGGTTGGACAGAATGTTTGGGGACATGGTCTAGTGTGCGAATTCCCTGCCCATAGCAGGGAGGTTGGAACTAGATGATCTTAAGGTCCTTTCCAACCCAAACCATTCTATGATTCTATGTAAAATTGTCACATTGGATTTTCTGTTTTGTTGCTGGGTTTTTTGAGGGGAGGAAGAAGCACTTAACTACTTTCCAATAATACGATGCCATGGTACCATGCTTCAAGTAGCTATGCATTTAAAATAGATAATTAAGAAACAGGGCAGTGTACATTATATAGACTGTTCTGTATGAGCATTTTGTATTTGATGGCAAGCATAGCATCTACACGCGAATACACATACTTCATCTTGCTCCCCATATAACTGATGGCCTTCAGTCTTACTTGTTTTCAAAATGTGGAATGATTTGCGCCATGAATTCTAAACCTAGCCTCAGATTTAGAAAAGATTGACATGCTTTAGTGAACAATTTACAGAGGCTTACTTAAAGGTTTAAGTTTGTTTGTCCCGAGATTGAACCTAATAGGCTAAAGGATATTCTAAGAGAAAATGTTATTTTGTTGAACTAGAATACATGTACAGAATGTCTGTATGTCAGTTTTACTCCCATATTAGTCTTGTTTTGTTTACTGTTAAATTTCCAAATTTCATAAATAAAGCAGCAGTTTAGTCTTTTAGATCTCTAAATAAAGAACTGTAGTCACTAAAACCTGGTAAAAATAGATGCAACATCATTTGTTTACATATTTTATTCAAAGCCGGTTGAAGAAAATGACAGGGAGCTAATAGAGATAAGAGATGGTATTGTGTGGCGAAAGTGAATAATTATCAAGTGCTAATAGGTGAGACTTTCGATGAAGTTGAACCTGTATGTAATAGCTCCTTTTGCTGGCCAGGGGGATCATTTAAAATGGAGTAGAAGCTTCTTCTCATGGAGGCTGTCTGACAACAGACTTTTTGAGAAGACTCCGTGTGTTTCATATGCTCTGTGTATCCGGATGTCTTTGCTGTTCACTGACTTTCTGATGTTTTTAAGAATTTCCTCATCTGTGATACCTGTTGTCTGAACCTTATTTCCAAGCTCCACTCCTGGAGCAATCTGGGATACCTCAAACAGAAGTTCAGTATCAGAACAAACAATCACTATCTAAGCTCTTGACATCCAAAATACAGAACCAGGTCATATTTTGATGACTTAAGGATGTTGTACTTTATTATGTTGCATTTTTATTACCATTCCTGGAGGATATCCTGAATTTTTATAATTCTATGGCTTATGAAGAATTCCTAAATAAGATTTTCTCCCCCTTCCCTTTTTTGAGTTGTGTTTCCTCTGTAGCATTGTTAGGCTTGATTAGGATCTAGGAACTTCTGTGTAGTGAGTCAGAAAAATAAACAAAAGCTGAGCAAGCAAAAGCTGAGGAATGGAAGAGATTTTGGTTCAAGTGTAGTTAAAATCCTTTCAGTTCTAAACTAGAGTTATGGTTTCCCTCCCCTCCATGCACACCTTTTTCCTTGTTCCTTTCCTTCTCTTGCCCTTGCACCCTCAAAGAATCATTGAGGGCTGTTATGCCTTTCTCAGACAGCTTTGTGGGATATGCCTAGATGTGCTTCTTTAAAAGAGTCTGAAAGGAAAGCTTTCAACTGTAACAAATCTGTTGTGTCAAATATGCAGAACAGCGAATACGCTTATAGTCATAAACCCTAACGATGCCACAGCAGTCCCTTAGGTACTTCTTACTCAGAGAATTATATCTGTTGTGACTCTGTACTTTTCAATTTTGGTTTTCAAGATTTTTACATTGTAACTGGGCAGTGATAAAAAGGTATGAAGAAATGGACCGTAAAATAGATGTTTAGTGGAAGATAAATAAAAGCATATTTAGTAAGATTAGTGGAATATATTTGAGATGTGTTATGTTACTGGCATACCCATGACTGCTTAAACACTGAAATAATCTGTTGCAGTTTAATCCACATCAATTCCATTTGCAAGGTCATCTGGAAGTTACTTTTGCTGAATAAAGTTCTTAGTTGCTTAGCCAAATTGCAGGGGAGGGATTTCAAACTACTGAAGAAATATGCCTTAACAGTAAAGAACATAATAAAATGCCAAAGATCTCAGTTCTGAAAGAAATAAGTGGTTGGCTAGAAATAATAGTTTTGAATATTTTGAATTCATGATAGTGGATTTTGCCAGATGCTGTTGAATATTTTCTGTGTTATTTACTGTGGTGGTTCTTGTGCTTGCTGCGAGGCATGTGTTCTGGGTAGTTTGATCCTGTTTGTTTATGGTCTAAATACTTTCCCCCCCCTAGACAGCAGTATTCAATTGTGTATTATGTTCAGCTGCTTTTTAGAAAACGTGATACAAATGTAAGTCGCAGGCAGTGTTTGTGTAAGGTAGAATGAAATGTATTTCTTCTTGGCTAGCAAACTTGTTCTGAATCTTGACATATCTTGACAGATTTCTGAAACTTGTGTTTCATTATGTACCTAGAAACATTTTACAAGGAAAGGTCTTTAAAGATGTTGCAGCTCAAAGACAGACTCGTAACATCTCTGGAGAAGACAACTTATTAACAGTATTCTCAGCCTTGTACACTGCGGGGGGGTGAATGGTAGAGAGAAGCTCTGTGCTCTGTTCTGTCTTGTCATTTATTTGGAAATGTGTCGATTTTTCATCTGAGTCTGCCTTGGCATGTGGGTATTAGGAAAACCTATAGGTATATATGGCAAAATGTTGGCTAGTGCAGCAGCTGATATATGAAAAATCTGCATTGTGAATTACATGGTAACTAGTTCTGTTTTGTTATGGATATATGAGTTCTGCTTGTATCTGTGCTCTGATTTCTCAGAGTATACTTAGTTTGGACATTCACGCTATAGTTCTGTGAGTTGTTTGAGACAGGAATGATGAAATGGTGGCTGGACCTTTTCTCTACCTTTTGCCACCCTTTTACTGTCTGATGAGCCTTTCTTCTTGTATTTATGATACGGTGTTGGAAACTGGATCAAGCATGACCAAGAACTGGGAAGTAGGAGCAATAGGTCCATTTATACATGTTCAGTCTGATTGTGGGACATCAGTGTAACATCAACAGTGTAAGATGCAATAAAGTTAATTTTCAAAGTAGAGGGAGCTAAGCTGTAAGCCTTAGTTAAGCGTGTGCAGGTTTTTCACTGCTTGCAGTATAGTTCATCACTGACCTGCACATAACAGATTCATCTGTATAAACATTGTCTCTATCTGGCCTTCATTGATGAAGTTTTATAGTCTTCAAGGCACAATCACTTTAACAAGTGAGGATAAACAGTGCTGTATTGTGGAAAAACATAAAGCTTGTTGTTACTATATCCAGTTTATTTAGCTGTGTCATAAATTCAGATTCCTAGGCCTGTGCATTAGAGAGGTTGGTTTTGTTTTCCTGCTGAGCTCTATCAGGAAAAATGTGGAAGATTTTTTTATTGCTTCTTACCTTTCTTTGAAAATGGAGAATGCATTGACTTCTGAATACATCAGAACATTTATTGTATCCATTAAATACTAATAGAAAAGAAACAGAAATTGAGTATATTTTTCACTAGTTTTCTTTGTGTTTCAATTTCTTGTTCTTTTTAACATCAGACTTCCATGACTGGCCCTGTTAACCACTTAAAAAAGTGAGGTTACTGGTTTTCTTTCCATATTTTTGTTACTAACATAATATTCTTTTATTACTTATTTAGAAAATGTGTATTCAGTGCTCTTTCCCTGGCAGATAACCAAGAATATCTTAAGCCTTTATGGTGCTGTACATGGCATCATGTTAACCATCAGGCTGACTGTCCATGAATGCCCATGTAGATGGAATTTCATGGCAAAATCCCGCCTATTTCTGTGACACTCCCAATCTTAGCTGTAGTGTTAATTCCATTCTTTGTGTGCTTATGCATGTCTGCCTCCATCAGAACTACTCGAAAGCGTCTGAAGCCAATTTACAGAATTTTGGTCCCAGATTTCATGTGTTTTTAAGAGATTAAGAAAGGTTTTTATTGAAGACTACTGTTTCATGCTATTGAATTGAATTAGGTGAATACTGATCTCTGTAGAACAGGAACTAATACTGTTATTATCACTGTTGAACAGATCAGTAGAGGATGAATATCATTTTATAGGCTAGATCCATAGGCTGATGGCTTTTCAGGCCAGAGCAAGCAATGTGGTGATTCTGGCTTCTCCAGTGACTGTTGGTAGTCGCTCCTCCCCTCACTTCCAATTAAAATAGGTTATTGCTAAACATAATTTTTACTTTGCATCTCCACTATTGTAAGTTTTATTATAACATAGAACATGCCAGTACTTAATTGCCTTTTGAAAGATCTTTTTACAGTTGATGGTGTTGCTGCTGCTTGAACGGAGAAGGATTCTGGTGCTTAAAAGAACTGGTTGATCTTGAAAATGAAGGCAGACCATTTAAATTTATTTATTTATTTATTTAAAGCTAGTTTCTAATGGAATTAGGCTATAGCAGGGTAATCCCATTTTTCCTTTTGCGTCTCTCCCTGGTAGTGATTTCGGAACTTCTTGTCCTGCTCTAATAAATTGTTACATGTTTCACAAAATCTGATGAATGGTTAGAAAAGAGATTTTCATTAGTTTCCCTGTAGAAGATGTGTATCTGACTGGAGAGTGATGTGGCAGAAACAATGGATTCTTGCTCATAGCCAGAAGTCTGCTGATTTTGAGTGACAATTGCCTATAATCAAACTTCTGATAAAAAGATTTTTTTTTTTTCTTAGTCTTAAAAATTTACCCATTAAGCCGTGTCATATTGGATGAAACCCCAGTAGCGCTTTATTTTGGAGTGGCCTTGCAGGTGCACAACATTGTGAAATTTAATGTCATTCTTTATTATGATCATGCAACTCAGTCATCTCTATTTTTTATTGTCTTTCCCTTTTGTATCACTTTTTATCAAATTTTGTTTTCTTGACACTTTCATTTTAGCCCTCTTCAGTCTGCGTTCTCAGTAGAAACAATCTTTTACTCGTATTTAATTGTGCTTTGGCAGAATAGGCACGACACATCCAATATACATACAGTATATATGAATTTCCTTTTTTTGCCAAAGTCTCTGCAGTGTTCCAGATTTTTGGGGGTGGGGTATAAATCATATAGTTTGCCTATTTTTCTGTGTGAATTCTCAGTTTGCTGTAGATGTCATATTCTGGCTTGAAGAACTACGCATTCCATATGCTCCCAGAATTTGCAGTTAATTTTTTTTCTTGCAAATTCCTTCAGAAGTCTGGATGGCTTTAAAACTGGGTAGTATGTTTGGTTGTGCTCTCTGTATGTTTTAAGGAAAAGCTAATGATCCTAGTTGGGCTTGTTATTTTTCAGATGTCATTTCAGTATTCTTTGTTCAGCAGTGTTCTAAATGACCCTTCTCTCTATGTGCACAAGTTTCAGGCTTGCCAGGTTTTTTTCTCATATTTACTTTTGTGGGGTTTTTATAGCTTGGTATGCTTTAGAGCTCCTTGGAAATTAAAACAAAAACTACTGGAGTTGGAAATCTTGTGCGTTGTCTCTGCTGTCTGTTCTCCCCTTGCAAGCAGCTATGTAGTAATGTCTGTCTAGAGGCTTTGAAAGTTATTATTACATGAAAGAATTTTAGGATCTTCTGTCTGTTACTGGGAAGCTTCCCAGGGTTGCTTCATTGTCTGTGCTTGTTCAATCAGTAGCCTTTCTGTATATTACTTCTGTTGCTTATTGTTTGCTGCTTGTTAATTTTTTGTCTGGAGGCATTTTTCTCCTTCCTGTGATTCTTTTTAATTGGATAAAATTTTAAAACATTAAATTTTGTTTTCATGTGTTTTCTTCAGTTGCCTGTTTCAGCTGATGATTTTTATTTATTTATTATTTAAAAAAATATTATCTGTTCTTCCCTTTATACCGCTATTTCTCCATCATGTTTTTGTTAACCTTGCAAATGCAAGACTTGGTCACTGATTCTTACAATCCCATTTGCTAATTTCTACAGTTCAATATCACTTCAATGTTTTTCTTTTTGCATTGAAACTGTATGCATATGTCTTGCTGCATATCCCAGTTTACTTATAGAAGCTAGTGATAACTTAATTGATGAAAACAAGAATTTGAAATTTGAAGGAGTATTGGCCAAGTTTGGTCATTGTGCCTGATCCCTATCTCTGATTCCTCAGGAGAAAACAAGGAATAGGTATAACTGTAAACACTGGCTTACTTTCATGTGTCTCTCTTTTATGGCTCTTTGAATGAAATGCTACTGTGTTGCCATTTCAGGTCTAACTGCAATTTTAACTAAGGATACAATTTCAGTCTTTTACCGTGTTTCATAAATGCTCTTCTGTGACCACTCTGTGACTCTCTGCATATCCAGATTTCTAAAGTAGTTTTTAAGATCTGATGCAGATCTGATAAAAACGTACCAAAACCTCTTGGGTTAAATATGAACTGGTGTTCTTCTCCAGATAAAAAGATGAGTCCTAATCAAAATTGTTTTCCCTTCATCTGCTGCGTAGCAATGATGTAAAAATACAGGACATTTTTAACCGCCTGTAATATTTTTTTAATACTTAATATGTTTTACAAAGGAGGCTTTTCCTATTATTGTTCTCTTATCTTCTCTGATGAGAAATACAAATGTCTTGAAGAAAAAGCTATATTTAATTTTAGCTTATCTAAATAATGAGTAGGACTCTTAAGATGCAAGTGTGATAATATCACAAGTTTCAGCAAGCCTTTTGGAGATTCATGGAAACTGTTAGGGCTAATATGCTTAAAGTATGTTTTTTCAGGTTCAAAGAGAAAATAGCCATTCAAGTAAAAATAAATCGGTGGTGTAGGTTTCTGTCATAACAATAATCTTTTTTTTTGTCAAGTGAATGCAGTACATTAATCCTGATGTCCTAGACTTTGAAATAATAGTATCATATTAATAGTATCACAACTGGTAGTGCAGTGTCCTGCTACTTTTCCAGTCCTAAAATACACATTGAGTGTTGATACCTGTTAAAGGAGAATACGTGGGATTGTACAGAGTTCTGGATTGAAAATCTCAGAATGATTGAGGTGGAAGGGACCACCTGCGCTCATCTAGTCCAACCTCCCTGCTCAAGCAGGGTCCCCGAGAGCACATTGCTCAGGAATATTTCCAGGGAAGGACAATCCACAACCTCTCCGGGCAATGTATTCCAGTGCTCAGTCACCCTCACAGTAAGGAAGTTCAAGTGAAGCTTCCTGTGTTTTAATTTATGCCCGCTGCCTCTTGTCCTATCGCCTGGGACCACTGACACTCTCCCTTTAGATGCTTACACACATTGATCAGATTCCCCTTGATCCTTCTCTTCTCTAGGCTGAACAGGCCCAGCTCCCTCAGCCTTTCCTTACGTGAGATACTCTAGACCCTGAATCATTCTAATAGCCCTTCACTGGACCTGCTCTAGGAGCTCCATGTGTCTCTTGTATTGGGGAGCCCAGAACTGGACACAGTGCTTTAGGTGAGGTTTCACCAGGGCTAACTGGGAAATTGGTGGCAGAGAAATATAAGTTTTTCTTTTAAGATTTGTGCCTTTGCATCCATTTAGTCCATAGGTTGAGCTGTTGACAAAGCTTGTGTTTATATTTACTGCTTGGAAACAGAAAATATTTTAAGTCTGCGTATTATATATATACTATATAGATATATCACTAAATTGTGTCTACCATTAATACATATCCCCAGGGCTTTTTTTACATTCCAGGATTATCTTTGCTCTCAGAAGACAGACTTGCCTCTTTCTCTGCATAGGATCCAAATCTGTGTAGCACCTCAGGGGCACTTGTCATGAAGCAGGACTACCATGTTTTAGTCTACCTAGCACAACATTTCCCCACCCTCCCAATGTAATGGCATATGTTTGTGTTCTATTGGTGTTTAAACTCACACTCTCTCTCTTTAACTAGATTAAATGAAGAGTTCTAGGTACCTTTTATCCGTATGAGTAGCTGAATTGTGTGTTACTGTCAAAAACATTTCAATTAAAATGTAGATACTTTTAAAGTTATGCAAAGAGTTTATTCTTACTTACATTTAAATATTTCTACTTGATATTGACTTAATACTTGATCACTTTGATCCTGGCAACTTTTAAAAATGATATTATGAAAAGTAGTCTGCTTTTGTCACTTAATTTGACCAGCCCAAAGGAGCCCGATTCCAAAGAACGCTGAGAACACCCCTCACTGAATATTAGACATGTCAATTTTGGTACAAACCCGAAAGTGGCTTGTTGTATTTGTAAGCTTCAGTAAAAAACATTCAGTCCCTGAAAAGGAGATGACTTGCTTTTTATAAATTCATAATTTGCAGTTCTATTCTATATAACCCAGGTGTAACAGAAGCATCTTTACATGCTGACTAGTGAGTATGTTGTTGTGTACGTCCACAATAACAAACCAGCTAACATAATTCTTAAGTGGTTGTGATTTATTTAAGGAGTTGCTTCTGTTAAGATAAATCTGAGTAGTTTGCAGTTTCATAAAGGTGGATGGGCTGTGTGTGGGGTGAAAATCTTACGAAGATTTTCATTTGCGATGTGGCAAAGCCAGTATAATTTTGTAGTGTTGTCTTTTTTACTGCTGCTTGCATTGTGTGGTTCATACACCTAAGGTTTATTGGAGAACACCTAGCTATACTATACAAAAGATCATTGCTGAAATTGATATCTTTTAATTGCTGCAAGAGTTTTTAGTAGTGCCTCTGGTGCTTTGTGTCATCTGACTACTTTTAGTTCTAGTTGTTGAACTCTGGCACTCGTTACAGCAGTATAACATGGATAGGAGGGATTAATAGGAGTAAAGAAGTAGGAAAAAGTCAGACATACATAGAATGACAATTTCTGTGATTCTATTAAGAGTCTTCAAAATTAAGAAACATTGTATGGTCCCGTGCTTGAGGTTATGCACTTGCTTATGGATCATACACACACTGATGAGTGCAGACAAATCTGAGCACATCAGCTTCTGGTTTAAGCAAACCTTATGGGAGCAGGTCCGTTCCGGAAATACTGTGTGTATACTTTCATGGTCATGTTATCATGCTTTAATACACTCTAGGACAATTTGGGAGTGGGAGAGCATTTGATGTGATAAAGCAGTTATAAACAGTGTCAAGTTTCCGAGGTCACGTGGGTTGGTTTAGTATTCAGAGATTCATGGCATCAGCCCCAAATAGGATGTTGAAAGGCAACCTGTGGAAATCTCTAATTTCTGTGTTGCTCCTGTTTGTTACTGCCTCTCTGTTTATTCCATTTATAGTTCAGTATTTCTTGGTGCAGTGTCTGGCTCTCTCTGTATCACTTGTTCTTAGTACATGAGCGTGGTCAGAATCTTTTTGTAGCTTCTTGACAGGTATTAGTGTTGTGTTAGATTTTTCTAGCACTCGTAAGGTATTTGGAGTAACTATTTTGAGTTACGTGTTGAGAGAGGCCTTTAGGTTTATTTTCATATTAGCTAGTAGGTTGTAATTTTAATGAGGAAAAAGAGTTTTTATGTTCGGCTGAGGAAAGCTGTGGGTTCATGTAAAAAAATTCTATCTGTGTTGCCTGACGCTTGCTTTGGACTCCCTCTGCATAAGTAGTAGCCAAAGGATTTGATGTGGTGGTGGTCTTTTTTATTTAAAGTTCTGCATACATGTGTAAGTAAACATGTTCCCAGACTGTTTGAATTAAATAGTTGATTTGAATTGAATAGTTTGAACTTGTTGTGTGTGCCAAGTGGAAGGAAAAAGTCGATTTGGGAGATGGGAGGGCGGAAGTGTGAGGAAGTGTAGCCATGAGTATTGGTATATTTCAGGCAGTTGTGTTGCAATTTGCAGACAAACACAGCTGTAATAATTTTTAGGAATAGGTACTTCTATAAAGCGCAACTGTACTATCCTTCAAATATGTGGAAATGCTAAAGAGAAAATATTTACTTAAATGATTTACTTTGTAACAGAAAGCCAACAATGTTTTTTAACTACCTCTAAATATTGAAAAAAACACTTGTAAACTGTTCACATTGGCCTCTTGTTTACCTTAGGAAATAGGTCAGATTATCACACTGCGCCTGTGTGTTTTTAATGTTTTTTAAAAGGTAGATAAGATTATGGCTACAAAAACACTGGACTTGGAAAAGAGATCAAATGGTTGGACTTGATCATCTTAAATGTCTTTTCCATTCTAAATGATTCTGGGATTCTGTGATAACTTGGACTAAAATTTTAAGGCAGAGAGCCTGAGCTGGGAAGAAACAAGAATTTAAACTAGGAGCCAGTACTAGATCAGATAGTAATTTTGAGGGGAACAGAAAAGCAAGGTCCATTGAGTATCTGTTCAGAGGAGGCAGACGTCATGTAAGAAACTGGTAGTTAAGGCAAAATTTAGACTTGCTGGATAAAAAGACAGAGACCATGGGCTAAGAAGATTAAAAATGGCTAAGGAGCCTTTATGATGGTTTTATCTAGGTGGGGAGGGACTGGGAATCAGGATAATCACAGGGCATAAGAGGGAAAGAATTTGTGTAGCCAGACTGGAGAACAAACACTAAAGATGCTAAAAGGGATTTGAACAGAAAGGGTTAGTCTTGCACGTGATGAGAAGACCTTGAAAACTTACTGCCCTCTCCAGAGTCTGAAATGGAACTTAACCAATCAAATACTATTCTGGAGAATATGATTTTTCTCCCGTTTTTCCTACTTGATACTGGTGAAGATGCTGTAGTAATGTTTTTGCTGATGTTAGGAATACTTGACTTTAGTTCGTGTCTCTGATTTGAGGAAGTGCTGACTCTCATACTTGAAATCAAGGGCAGCTTGCTTTGAACATAAATTACTTCATATTTTATAGCTTTTCAGGAAATAACACCTGAGGGCTTAGACACGTGTTCCCTTGGCAGATAGTTTCTTTAGTTTCTGCCAGGTTTTACTGCACCCGCAGCAAATCAGTTGAATGGAGTGTTCGAGTGTACCTGAGTTTAAACTACCTCTCACTAGAGTAGGCAGCTAAATGTTTGATGATGATGATAATTTCAGATTGGCACCTCCAGTTCTGTGATAACATTGAATAGCCACAGCAACTAAATGCAAAATGAGAACATTATTTCTGAAATTGAGTGTTGAAATATATTGAAGTTTGTGGGCCATAAAGTGCTCTGGTGAGGTGCCAATAGAGCTTTCTCTTGTGAGTGTCCCTTGTCTTCTGACTCTGCTTTGAGGAGTTTGCAGTAAATAATGCACCAGGCTTTCCGATGGGCCATCAAAGAAGTTGCCCATTTGATGAACGGTATCCATTTTGTGTCCTGAACAAGCCAATAGCTTATAGAAAGTCTTGCATTACATAATCACATACTGTCATTATTCCTATGTGTAGGGAATCCCGGTTAGGTTCACATAGACATTATTCTGCCATTTTGCAACTTTTGAGTGATTATTTATATTGCTCAAACCTTGCATGAGTACTTCATCAACAAACTGGGAGACTGGCATAATCAGTCAGATTTTTAAGAGGATAGGGCCTTAAACTGGACTGGTGTGATAGAGGACTTCAGTTGTTAGAAATACTGAAAGTCGTTTTCGTCTCCTGGGCTGTGCAGGTGGACAGGCTTGCCTCGTTGGAAAAGGGAATTTCCAACTGAAACATCTGCTGCCGAGTCCTTTGTTTTCGACTCTCTTAGGATGTGATTTTTTTTCTTTTTTTTAATATAGTTTATAGGGATGAAATTATTAATGGGATTTGACAGCAAACATTTTTGCAGAATCATTGTTTCTGGATCATCTGCTTCTTGTTCAACATTCATGGCTAATGAGCTTATAAAAAAACAGTCATTGAGCTAGTATCTTACAGAGAACAATCTGATGTTATATTTGATCCCCTAATTGGTCTTATAATTGGCATTCATTAGAGCTCTTTCACAAGTCAGGGCAATAGACCTCCTTTGTTTTATTTAGAATGTTGTAAAAACAATTGAACTGGCAGCTGTTTCCAGTTTTCTGTTCAGTAAGCAATTTCAGAAGACTGTGGGCTATATAATTGTCTGATTTGCCTAGGTTAAAAAAAGTTAAATATAAAGAGAGATGAAATTTCAGCATATGGCTCTGTATTAGCAATTACATGCATTAGTGGTTAAGCTAGTGTATTGTGTCTGCTTTATAAATGTTTATATTGCAGCTTTCTACTAATAGATGCTGATGACAGCCAGTGTTACGGAGACATGAAGTACAGTGTATGGCAGTAATCATTAGTTATGGCCCAGTAAACTAGCTACATATATTTGGTAATGTATCCAGTCCTAACCTGTGCTGATAGGAGCGTTGTTCCTTAATAATTTAACATGAGGTCATTGTCAACTGGGATGTAAATGTTTAACTTCTGATATTCAGCATATTTAAGTTTTAGAACTCTTTAAACATAAGCAAGCCTGTAAATAAAATGATACTGATCCTTACATAAAACTAGTCATATTCATTCTGAAATATTTTGTTTTTCTTATTGCCTGAGTACATGTATAAATGATGTATGGAGTCTCTTTGTCTGTTCTGAAAACACAGGCAGGTCTGTGGTGAGAGGCAACTTTGAAATCTAACACTGTTGTCAAGAAAATTAATTCACTGATCATTGTCCATAAAAATAAATGGAAAAATCCTACAGTTATGAATGGTCTCTGGATCTGTCTTCTTTTACATGGAAAGAAGGTGGTAAGTTTTCATTAAGCTATGATGGGTATTTAGATACCCAAATATTTAACTTTTGCCATATGTTTCTCTCAAATTCAGAACTGCTTTCGCATTTACAGATCACCTCTGAATAGCATGGTGATTGTGGAATGATCTGTTTAAGATGCAAAATGGAGCTTGTTTTAACGTCTTTGGCAATTAGAGACAGTCTTCTAGAATTGTCTGTGTTAAATTTTTGTAATTGTAACAATGAACATCTAATGTGAATTAAAAGAATAAATGAAGTATTTCTGATGGTATTCATCCGGAAACCGAGGCATGATTAGTAAATAATTAATTGTCAGTGTTATGTCTTTGCATAGCTTCACTGGCTGGATCCCAAAAATGCTGATTTTTCACAGTGGTGAAAAGATGAAGGGCTTTTCTTGGATGTTGAGTTCAGGACGGCAGAGTTTACAAGTTCCTGTGACAAGTCTGAAAAATGACCTGTGGACCTTATCCTATATGTGTAAGCCTGCAGGGCAGCGACTGCTGAGCTGTTCTGTGCCCACTGAGTTCTGGGGTGAACAAGCTACTTTATGCGTTGAAAAACATTTAGAAAAACATTAGGCATTTTAGTGATTTTCAGTAAGAGCTTGTAAGAACCTGTTACATTCTCGGAGAGGTCTAGTGGATTTGTGTCCCAGCGAATTCTTACATGCTTTCAACCCTTGGGAGTTAATTAGTCCTTAGCACCAGCAACTTTTTCCTCTGGAGCTTTAAATGCAAAGGATCAGCAGTACTACAAATCATCTCTTGGTTCATGTCTGACCAAGTATTAGGGTGCATAAATCTGATGTCCAAAGTATTAGTAACATAGGCAAGCATGGATTGAAGATCCTGAAGTAATTTTATGAGTTATGAAGAGTTTGAACCAAAGATTATGTATTTTGAGCCTTTTGACAGATACTTTTGAGGTGAGATGGAAGACAGGTAGAGAGGAGGGAGCCATTTAGGACAGATTCAGCAATAACCCTGTTGTGGTGTCATATATGTTTGGTTTACTGAATATCTACACCTGATCATATAAAGGTGTTTATTAACACTAACAGGTAATCAGCTATATTGGTTACTGATGTAGATTGAGTTAATTTGTATTTGTTGCTCGGTCCGAAATGTGACATGAGGTTTCAGTGTGCTATTTACACAGGAGAAAGTCTGCACACGCATAGTCCTTTTGCCATCTGAATGCTTTCTGTTGTCACTTCAGGGCAGATGAAACCATAATAATTGAGGAATAGAGGAAGCTAATCTTTATCATAGGCCAATGTGCTTAAGATCTTTCTAACCAGTACATATGTTCAGACTTATGTCAACTGCTATTACTAATTCATGATTCCTTGATGTGACTTCTTGGATATTCTTTATCTCACTTTCACATGCTGTTTATTTTATCTGTTGCTTTACTTCTATTTCAGTGCTCAACTGGATTAGATCACAGAATCGTAGAATAGTAAGGGTTGGAAAGGACCTTAAGATCATCTGCAGTTGTCACTGTTTTAGATGATATGTCTGTTGAGAATGGCATCATTAGTGCTTTGAGAGAAGACAGAAATCTAGCTATTTTATTGGTGGCGATATCTTAAGAAAGTATAGTGCTTTCTGAACTTCTGTTGCACTTGTTCAGCTTGTTCCATTCCCATTCAAGTTGTTGCATGCTACTAGTATAAGAAGCCAGTATCAGTGGCCTAGTCAGATGGATTTCTAAGTTAGCAGGGCTCTGTGGTTAAGATCTGCTCTATGATTTGGGTTAGTGGTTTAAATTTCAGGCTGTGGTACGAGGATTTGTGGAGGGGAAATTCCTTTTAGGGCCCGACAACCGCTTTATCTGATATAGATATGCAAATAGGTAAGTGCCATGATATTTTTATTTGATCAGCTGATTTGCTTACAAATCTCTTGAATCATTCTCTCTCAAAACAAAAGGGATTTAAATTTGTATGGTTTATGTTGTAAGAATGCAGTTGCATTTCAGATAAAAGGTTTGTGATTAAATAAAAGAGCATGGGGAGGGAGGATATGTTCATGTACAGTACCATGAGTGATATTAAACATCAAAGGCCATGCTGTCAGAGTCTGAGTGGGGAGTTACAATCTGGCATGTGTAAAGTATCATAGCTGATGCTGAAGTTTCTCAGTTAAAATATTTCTGAGAAATAAAATAAAAATAGCTAGATGCTCTGATACGCCACAAGTTGTGAGCTTTATGGAGGTCTTCTGTAAACAGAAGTTGGGATTGCACAAGTTGTTTTGGTAGTTGGTGTGGGTTTTTGTTTCGATGTTTTGGGGTTTTGTTTGTTTTTTTGTTGTTTTGGTTTATTTATTTTTTTTTAATATATGTAAAGCTAATTCTTGTCTGTAAAGAGGTGGTGTTTCAAGGCAGCATTCCCTGTGTCTTCAGCCCCCACCCTGGTGTTCTCTAGCATCAGATTAAGATGGTCCATTGCATAAATTGGGAGACATAAAAGAGAACCCAGAAATGAGAGTTTTCCAAAATGAGCAGTGTGTTGAAAGTCATCTGAACTTCAGATCAGGCTCCTAAAGATACATTTCAGCTGTGATTGTTAGTGACAGAGAAATATAAATGGGCCCTTTCTGCTTGCACTTGTCACATGGGACAGTCAGCCTTTGTGTAAAAAGAGTCTGTATGAGCTTCACTTGTTTGTCAATCTTTTTCCTTTGCCTTTCTGCTTAAGAATAAACCCCCAAATTTTAGTACTTGCCTTGTGAAAATTGTTAGGTCTGTTTAGTTAGAGTGAGCACTGTTCAGGTGTCTTTTTTTATTGGGAAAGAAGAGAGGAGATGACTAGAAAACTGTTCTTTTTATCTATATTTCCCTATTACTCTCACTAGCATGCCAAATATCTAATGAAAAACTGCCTTGTGAATGTTTATTTATTTATTTATTGAACAAAGCCTGGTCTGCCAATGTGATCTTATGGTTCCATAGTGCTAGACTAATATACTATAAGTGGCAATAATATGAAGCTCTGTCTTGGCATCTTTAACCCCACCTGTGGGATTAATGCAAGAATTTATTTGCTTCCCCTCTTCCCTTCTGCCTTTAGTATTAATTTAAACGGTAGTACTGGATGCTTATTATGTCCAAATTGGAAAGGAAAAAACCTATTACTTAAGGGTATAATAAAGCCAAGCTTTTTCATTTGAATTTTTCATTTTTAGAAATTGGTGGTAGCATTTATCTAAGGTGAGACGCAAAAACAGTGGAGCCTGTATGGAATGAAAAATGAAAGAATTTTCCTGTCCCTGCTACAGATCCAGATGTTCTTATCACAAGAGAAGCCTTCACTGTACCAGATATAGTCTTATATGAGTTATGTTCATCCTTTGGTGTACTATAGCATGCTTAAGATCAAGGTGATAAACGTCTGAGTAGCCTAATAAATGTGATCACCTGGTGGGTTTTTTTGTTGTACAGAACTCTGGAGCAGGCAATACTCCTTGACACAGTGAGCATATGAGTGCTGGTACACCTCTGTTTAGGACCTAAATATCCCTTTACAGGTTACTATACATTCTTCCTTTAGAGTTGGAGAAGATTTATCTTACATTTCACAAAGGGAAGATAAAAATAGCTAATGACTTCAATACATTGGTTAGTAAAGTTAACAGCCTCAAGTAGCATAACATGCAAACCACAGAACAAATGCAGGAAAAGCAAGACTGACTCAGCCTTGAGTTTTCTGCTGTGACCATATTAGCATGATGGAAGGGTTCATTCAGTAGACCCGACAGACAACTGGAGACTCAAACTGTTGAAGAATAAATTATCAGTTTTAATCTCTTTGGGGGAAAAAAAAAGAACCTTGGGAACCAAGGTAGTAATTAGTCTGAAGCAGTGTGATTAGCCCCATTTGGAGTGGAATTTAATTTGGAAGCAATTAAATTAACATAGACTGAGTCTGGTGAGCTTGGGGAAGGGTTGA
The DNA here is from genome assembly GCF_004027225.2 of Strigops habroptila. Lineage (NCBI taxonomy): Eukaryota > Metazoa > Chordata > Aves > Psittaciformes > Psittacidae > Strigops > Strigops habroptila. The sequence goes on from NC_044281.2 coordinate 7,642,578, forward strand.
CAATAGGGTTTTGTGTCAAAATGCAGTAGTTAACACACTCTCTGCTATTTTGGATAATTTAACTTGTAATTTAACATAACTTTCATCTTGCAATTTGTCATAAATTCAAAGGCAACTAATTTTCTGTAAATAAAATCGCCCTTCTTTGTAGAAAAGAAAAGGTAGTTGGTTTGAACTTTAGTTCCTAGTCAGTAATGGTCAAGCAGATAGGACAACATCCCTTCTTTTATTACACTTGAGATTGATGCCCCTCTTCTCACCCTCCTTCCCTGCAGCTTTTTTCCTTCCTCTGTACTACCTAGCTTTTGCTGATACTGCACACAGTTTCCAGGGAAGAAGCTTTCTTGTGATTGAGGGATTGAGCCTTTTTTTCACTCTGATTTGCTTCAAGATTTGTGGGATGCACATGATACCCACCTGTAATGGCAGGAATGGGGTGGGAGAAAGCACTTTGTGGCATACTGATTGATCTGCCACCATGGTTAAAGGAGGAAAGACGCAAGACCACTACTGGTGTAACCACGGAAGTGCCATGAAGGCACCTGACAAGAAAAGGTCGTCTTTGTGTTGGAGCTAATGGGCTTTTTTGTTTTGAAAAAGGATGGAAATGAAGGAACCAGACTTAGTGGCTCTACCATCTTTTCTGCAGTGGAAAAGAGAGGACAGCATTGTCCAAAAGTTGGTGCTCATTCTAGACAACATGAAGGTTGGGATCAGATCTTCAGCAGAGGACTTTGGTGAGAAAGAGCCAGTCCAGTGCTGCCCATTTGCCCTGGCTGCAGCGTTCTGGTGATGTCTGCACCCGCTGTTTGGGGAAGGGTTCTCTAGAGAAGCTGCTTAGGAGTTCTTCATTGCCTTGAGCTCCTTCTGCATGTGTAAGTACAATGTTGGCAGGGGTTGCTGCTGCAGCTGCTATAGGTGTACCAGGCTTCTGGGCAGAGTGGGTTGTTCCTTCCTCAGTGAAGAGGGGAGGCTGAAGGACCATGTTAGGATTGTACCAGCTGATTCCTTGACCATTGCCTGGCTTCCAGATAAGAATTGGATGCTGAAAACACCTTGTTTTGGAGACGAGGAGGGACTAAAGGTAGTCCCTTCCTTCCTCAAAAAAACCCACAGTGCTGTTGTAGTTGCTTTTGGCTAAGTGCCTGTGAAGTATAGTGCATTGTATCTCTTGTGGTTGCTTTAGGTTTCACACCTTGTTGTGTCAAGGTGTCAAGAATTCCTTGAACTTGTGGGACTTCTGTTTTCTGCTGGCACAGTAGGTTTGCAATTGGCAGTAAAGAATAATAACATTTTAAGGTGTAGTCACATATGTCTGTGGAATGTGGTTTGAGCATATATTTTAAAAGGAGGGACGCAAGTTTAGCTGTATGTGTTTTGCAGTGATAGATGATTTGAAAAGTTCTTCAGTTTACGGATAATTGTTCAAATTTCTCTTGTCAGGTTTTCACTAGGCAGGTTAATGGTGTATGTCACTCAGCCAGATTGGAGCAAAACAGCATATGGAATCTAGTCATCCTTAACTTACTATGAAACCCTTTGCATGCTGGTGGGTACAAGAATCAAGCTGGAGTGTAAAAAAAAAAAAAGGTGAGAAGTACAGAGCCCAGCTGGCTGTGTTACTCCTCAGACAGTGACTGCACTGTTTTAAACACAGACCACAAACAGGGAAGCGGTGGCTGTAATCTCCCTCCTTAGCCTCTCGCATGTCTAGCCAGAAAAGGCAATAAAGGCTCTTCCAGACATCTCATTTTCTCAGCCGGACTTGAACAATGAGCTGATAATCCTATGATCTCTCTCTCTTACCTTCCCTTTTCCTTGGAGGGGAAGAAAGAGGGGAAGGAACTAGCATTCTTGAGATGCATCTAGGTTTTAATGACTGTTGATTGTGGTGCAGAATCCTGCTGTGTTTGTGGTTTGTTTTGTAGCAGCATTCTACAGCCTTATGAACTGACACTCAGATGAAGGTTTAACCTGACAGACCCTTTTTGCAGGGTCTGCAGGGCAGTAATGGGTAGACAAAGGCCACGTTTGGAGATGGTTTTGGTTTTGTTTTCTGGTCGCAAATAGATCTCCTCCACAATTTATTCATTGTACTGTGAATGGAAGAGCGGATGTTTTGATTTGAAAGGGAATCTTATTTATAATACTTGAGTATAAACTAACTGTGGGGAGGAAGTCTTATGGGAAAGCAAAACAGCCTTATTAGGCCATCTTGTTCTGGGACAGCAAGTAATAATCCTTATGGTGTTTTGTGTCAGGGACAAGTGTGTGTACATGTATTTTTAGAAGGGCTTCCAAAGGGCAGCTTGGCTGTGTGTGGGTTTGTTTACGGTTCTGTGTTATGCAAAACATGGTATATTCCCTGCTCAACTCTCCTCCTGTTTTAAGTTCACAGTCTGCCTTTATCTGCCCCCTGTGAATATTGACTGGTGCAGCAAGCAGGAGGCTGGTAAATGATAGAGCTGTCTTTCCACCTCAGTTTCCTTATAAAAGGCATCAAACGGTAATTGCTTTTCATTCAGCGCTTCAGAAAGAGCAAGATGCAGAGCTGGGGTTTGCTTTTCCCCAGGGTGGCATGGGTGTGACTGATGGAACAGAGCCAGAAGAATTTGGCAAAGTAGCTAACTGTAAAGGGAATAATCTGTTTCTTCTGGTGATAGATGGCACTTAGAAGGCAGCTGAGCTTGAAAGCCATTTCTCATGCTAAGACACTGAGATGTGCAGCAGGTCCGCTACTGAGCAAATGGAAGCCTTCAGAGTGCAAGCTAACAGCTTGGCAGGTTATGCCTGGCAGGCGGCAAGTGATTCGATTTTAATTCCTGGGAGTATGTGTGGGTTTTGGTGTTTGTTTGTGGATCATAACATCTAGTAATTATAACATTTTTCTAATTACATGATGGTATGTGTCTAAGTTAAGAAATACCTTAAGACTCATTTAAAAGGACGTGCATTGTTGTTCCTAAATATAGTAAATTGCTCTAATATTGAAAGACTGATTCTGTTTAACTGCTGCACATGCCATTAAGAATACAGGATAAAAAACGTATTTTGGCTTATTACCACCGCTGAGCAGGTGTTAAGATACTGGCCCCTCATTTTTCTGTGGAGCAAATTGACAAGCTACCTGGGACAGAGCATCTTTGTGTGTTGCTTTCAAAGAAATAGCGATGGTGAGATTTGACATAAATATAGTGGAGTGATTAATCTTATTCGTAACAGTTGTAAGATACTTCTAGTCTAATTTGACAGGCAACAAACACTTTTAGCTCTTGGAGAGTAAATATTGTCATATTTACCTCTAGTTTGGTAAAAGAAGGGTCGTGTCTGGAGTACTGCTTGAGGAAGGGCTTCCTAGTCAGTATCTAAGTACCAAGTTTACACCCTGAGTTTCAGGGCTGTCTCTTGAAGAGATCTAAACTTTGAACAGTTGCTTTTGTTTGGAGTTGGAGTTTGAGAAATAAAATGAATGAAGAGATTTTTATATTGAATATCCAATAAATTATAAAGGTTCTGTACAAACAGGAAAGTCCAAAACCATTACAAAATTTGGATTTTTCTGGTAGGAGGTAAACCTGTGAGACTTGGTCACCAGCACACGTTATCTACTGCTCCATGAATACAGAAAATTCTAATCTTTAAGCTGTTTGGAATGATGTTAAGCGCTTGGTTCTGCTTAAAAGATTAGGGCTTAGGATTTGAGACCTGTTCTCCCTACGACAGTATTATTAAGCTTTCAAAAGCTGACTTACTTGCAGACAGTGACATGGGCGATTGGTCATCCCATGCCTCTTATGGAAAGAGGGACACTTGTCCTGATGTACAGTAAGGCATATGGAAAAAACATACTGACTAAAGCCTTATTCAGGCTTTTTCTCAACGGGCATGCCCATTTCTGTCTACTTCTATGAAAAAAAAATTCATCTCTAACAGAGTTCAAATGCACAGCTCTAAGTTAGTATGCCTACAGTGAAGCAGCTGCTTAGTTAAAATAAGTTAGTTTCTGAGAATTCAGTAAGGAAAATAAAATTATTAACTTCAACTGCCACTAATGCTTTGTGTTAGAGTAGTATAATCTAATAGATGTCTTAGGAGGGGCAAAAAAAGGAAAGTTTTTCTTGATCAAAGTACTTGTCTATATCACAAGGAGACTTCAGATTTTTTCAAAACAAAACACTTGGCACTAGTCAAAATACTTATTGTGCAGAACCTTTCAGAAGAATAAGCTGTTTGGAGTTGAAGGAGACCTTACTTTTCCCTCATTGGAAACTGTAGTCAGTTGACTATATCTTAATGAGTATTCTTGTTTATGCCTCTAAAGTGCTTATTATTTAATTCTTAAAGACAACTGGGAGGTTTTTTTTTTGAATGATAAGAACATGTTGATATTGCACTATTTTTTTTTAAAGCTGTGTCATATGTGCTATGATTTGTACAGTTACCTGATGATGTCATAGTTGTAGGTAGATATAAAGGAATCATAGAATGATTCTGTGGGATTCAGTAGGGTTGGAAAGGACCTTAAGATCATCTAGTTCCAACCCTCTGCCATGGGCAGGGGCACCTTCCACTAGACCAAGTTGCTCAACCATCCAGCCCCGTCAACCCTGTCCAACCTGGCCTTGAACACTGCCAGGGCTTCCTTGGGCAACCTGTTCCAGTGTCTCAGCACCCTCACAGTGAAGAATTTCTTCCTTATATCCAACCTAAATCTCCCCTGTTTAAGTTTGAACCCATTACCCCTTGTCCTATCACTACAGGCCCTAATGACATGTCATTTCATTTGTTAGACTGCCTGCTAGTTTTTCTTTATTGCTGTTAATACACTACTACGTAGTGGTGGCAGTAGATGAAAATCTGTTAGATGGCTGAGTAGGTACAGATGATTTTGGCAAAAGGAACCTGAAATTCAAGATGATTCCCATAGAATATCTATGTAAACTGCTAACTGTGGAGGGATTTCCTCTTACTGATGTTGTCAACCACCTGAAATAAGGGATGCTAATTCTATGTTAGCTGGACTCCTTAATAAAAGGACTGCATGCAGAGTTCAGCCTGGCAGAGAGCTTAGTGTGAAAACTGGTGGGTAGGGTGGACTTCAAGTCAACGAGAGCTTGGTAAAGATGTAGACAGACCCCAGTGGCCAGCTTTACTGAAATGGCCTACAGAAGAGGAGTGGTGGCTGACTGGAAATACTGTATGGGACAGTTGTATCCCAGGTAGCAAAATACAGACTTCTGCAAACCGAGATTACAGAAGACCTACAACATTGACCCTGATCACCAAATTACAATGATGCCTGAAACCATTTCGGTAACACAGAAGGGAAAAAAAGAAAGTGTATAAAGTGTTTAAGGAAGAGTCAGAATAAGTTACAGAATTGTATTTGTCTTCCAAATAACTATACTAACTTGGTATCTGTATTGTATTTACTAGCATATTGTCTGGTTTTTGGCCACCCCTAGAAGAGACACCACTTACTGCTGTATTTCTGCTGCTTATCATAGATCTCTCATCATGTAGTAGTAGGAATAATAGCAGGAACCTGAAAAAAAAAAAATCTGTTTATTTTACTGGTCTTCTTTTTTCGAAGTAATTACTAAATAACTTACTCTAACAACTATGTAAGGTCACTTAAGTTTGGTACTTGAGTCTCCCAGACTTCTTGCCTTCCCTTTCACAGTTAAAATTGCTTTATTTCACTGCTAGAGATACTCAGCCTTCATGGAAATAGAGAGTGAGATTTGCTTTTTGTTTTTGTGAAGAGAAGACAGAATTGTAATTTAAAGAGTACTTTATTACCTGAATTTTGTAGACATGGATTGGCAGGGTCTTAAGTCTCCAGGAAGGGCTTGCCCAGTGTACAGTGTTCTTGTAAACCCTGTGCTGCTGTATCGGGAAATACAGCTATTAGCTGCAGTTAAGAAGATGCATGTAAAACAGTTCCTCTCTTTCTCAATGCTGCATCCTCAGCATAATGAAAGAACTCCATGCATTATGAAACATGAAATTACGGGATTGGTAACCAAAAAAAAAAAAAAAAAGGCTGCTATTCCAGTTTGACATGCCTTTTGGAATTTCTTTGAAGGTTAAAGGTTTAGGCAAAAGGTCTGTGCTTGTTCCCTGGGAGTAAATTGGAGCTGAAAATCTACTGGGTGTTAATACCGAGTGGAACAGCTCTATGTGAAGCAAAGTTACTTAGAAGCTCCTTGTGTCTGCAATTATGACTCATCAGTTATTATTCCCTTTGTTATACACTTAGACTTTGATAACAATCATGGAATAATTCCGAGATTTTTACAATGTGATGAACATCTTGCTGCCAAATGTAGTAGCTTTAATCTCTTACAAGACAGTTCTGAAAAAGATCAGGGAATAGCAGTAGAGGAAAAGTAAAAGACCACTGCTACAGCCATGAAGGCTTAATGAACTTTCATACCTCTCTAGCATTAACAATATCCCTCTTGTTAAAAGTAAGCAGCAGCCTGAAGGTTGCAGTCACGCTATGTTTGTTTACATTGCTGTAAAAGAGACATGCATCTTCTGTGATTTGCTTGAATGAAGTTATTAGGGTCCAGTATCATCAAGGTGAAATGAAACCTGGCAGCTCCTTCTGTGAGGGAATTCTTATTTGGAGCCTCCTAGGTGGCCTCTTTAGTTGCAATATCTTTGTGTTCTGCTGAAAAAAAAGAAAATTATATATTCCATTGTTTCTTTTGGTTTTTAAGCAGATAAGTGGTAGTGGGTTTATGGTATAATTGAATGGCATTTTTTCTTGATGGTAATTTTCTCATAAGCAGGTACTGCAGCCACGTTGTTTCTGACATGTACATTATGGCATATTTGACAAAGTTGTAAGCCAGGGAATTAGAAATATATTTAATGCACTGCTTGTGTTTCTCAAAATACTGTTCTTGTTTCTGTCAACCTTATGTAAGAGGTGTTAAATGAAACAGGTGAGCTACAGCAGATGGTACTGCTGACTGCGCTGACATTAAGAAGATACTGTTTCTGCTCCAGAAGTCTCAGCTGGGCTGGCTACTTCTTAAACTATGTTTATTTGAGGGCTTTTTGGTTGTTTTGGGTTTTTCTTGGTGTCCTCAAGATACCACTGGAACTTCCTCAGGCCCATATAGGTGACTGCAAGGTGTTCTGATATCTGTGGTTGTATTAGTGTTTAAGGCCTTACCAATCTCTGATGTCTGTAATAATTGATTTCTAAGGAGGCTGCCTCCTGTGACACCTCTAAGTCTGAATTGCTTGTGCATTGTATTTCTTGCATATTGACAAGAGATGGTGAAGGATGTAGCCTGTTAGAGTGAGCGAGCTGAAATGTAAATGAAGTAGGTGATTTTTGCTGTGCTATGTCTTAATGAAGTTTGGTTCTAAAATACAACCATGACCATAATGTCTGCTTGCAAAGGTGTTGAGAAACTGAACGACTGTAGAGAAGATCCATAAAAATGAATATAAGATTGGCAATTAGAGACTTAATGCTTATCAGAAACAAAAATGAGAAATGCCTTTGCTATACTGGAAAACAGCAGGTTGTAATGCATATTTTCATTTGGAGAGAGACACATAACAGGGATCAGTCACTAAACCAGATGCTGGATAACTCATTCTGGAGGTGAGCCATGTGTTTTTGACAATGAAGATGATTAATCTTTTGAACAAACTACCATTTGGAAACAACATTGCATCCATCCTTTGAAATGTTTAAATTGAAACTGGAAGGTTTCGCTTTAACTTTTTGGAGGTGGAAATCTTTCCTAGATAAAATTTAGTGGCATGTGACAGGTACAATAGGTAATTCTGATCTATGAATTTAGGAATGCTCTTGCTTCCTAGCTTTGCACTCTGGTATGTTTTTGGCTGCTGCATTTGGAACAGTCTCCTTTGCTTAGGGTTTTTTTTGCTACAATGTGATGTGGTCTTAAGGTCCAGAGATAAGCTCCCAAAATACTTTTGTAACTGCTCACCCATTGGCATTGTAGAAGGTTCTGCCATCATAGTGAATGTCTTTATTAGGTAGCTTCTCTTCGATTTGTGCTTCTTGCATTTGTCTTATTTTTTCAAAACTCAATAACTCCCTGTGATGGCATTTGAGAAATGAGCTGTTTCTTAGGATTGTGACAGGTACAGATTCACTTTGTCCTTCTTATTATAATAAGCCATATTGCAAGAAAGGCTTGGTCTTTATGTTACTGGTATTTTAACTTTTTATCATTTGTGGTTTCAGGCTGTGCTTGGGAATACTTTGGTGCCTTCACCAATGCATTGGGCTGAACCTCAAGTAGAGTGCTTTGTAGCACTGTTTTCTTAGTATCATGGGCTTTTCTCATTCTTGTGAGGTTGAAAACACAGCTATGTTCTTCACACAGGACCTAGGAAATTCAGGGGATGGAGCATCTTACTCATCTCTTTTTTTGCACAGTTGGTCTGTTTCATTCACCACCTTTTGTATTTTGTTGTAGTAAATATTAATATAAAAAGTTCTGAAGTGGTGGTGTTTAGTTTAGTGTGGTTTAGCTTTAACAGCAGGACTGGCAGTGTAGGCATGGTACCTGTGATCAGGTGCCTTTTTGGTTGTTGCCTTTCCTTGAGGTAGAGTGACCCCTGTGATAATACTGAATTGTGCTTGAAAAACTGTTTCAGTTTTCTTTCCATTTTCCTTGTATGCTTGAATTCCTTTTTAAGAGTGTGTGAGTCAGAAGTGCCAGCTGAAAGAAGGGAGAGAACTTCATTCCTCAGGGCAGATGGGTCTGCTTATGAGAAAGGAGTTTCCAGAGACAGTATAGTACCTGGCAAATGCTGCAGAAAGTCATAGCTTACATGAAGTTCAGAAGCTGCAGTGGGGAGCTGAGAGAGCTAGCAAAGCCCTAGAGACTATGGACTAGTCCTCTATAAAGACTAGAATTGACTAAGGTAGTTTACAGGCTGGCAAACCTACTGACTTGGTTCAAGTTGAGCCCAGAAGGCATTCATTAGCAGGGAAAAAAGGCTTTTGTTGAACCAATCACACCTGGGTTTTCTTTTCTTGGGTAATTTATTATCACAGATGTTTAGATAAAACTTTTCTTTTACGTTTTGAAAAACCCTGGATTGTTTTTGGCAGTTTTTTGTAGAACAAATTCACTGGACAAATTCAGTTCTAGCTCAGGCCAACCTGGAGTCATAGGAGGGCATCATAAAGCAGTTAAGTATGAGCAATGGACTTCAGTATTGGATGACTTGAACAACAAAGGCTATAGTTGCTGTGGAATACACCTATAGCTGGAGAAGAAATTTTAAGAATGGCCATGTGCAATCAGATTAATACCTTATCTTCATGCTATCCTGCTTGTGTACTAGTTTTCTTCTTTATCATTTGTTGGGGAACAGTATAAGAATAAAGTAGCACACAGAGCTACTTTCTTAGTGATAAGTAAGTCAAGGAGAACTTGGGTCAAAGATGATTTCTTTTGTGCTTAAGGGAACTTCATGGGCATAGGTTTGCCCAGATGCTTTTTGAGTACTTGCAAGTTTGCAGTATGCAAAAAGCATAAGCTTTTATCAGTGTCCAAATTAGGAACACTGTGTGCGTATGTATTGAATACACAGGAGGAACTTGCTATTATAAATGTATTGATATAGTTGCCAGACATCAGCATGTGGATTTAAACAGACTGTTTAAGGGGCTATGAGTATATTTTGGTGATTTTTCAGGAGCCAACTACCTGATTAGTGGACACCTGTTCAGTATTTTAGCAGACCAGTTGAAATAATTAGTTAATAGATGGTCCTAGCTGTATGTTCTTTAGAGCTTTCTTTGAAAAATATTGCTTTTTTTTTTTTTTTCCTTTTTTAATCCTAAACCATATTCCTGTTAAATCATTGATGTGGAGCAGGGGAAAAGGCTCCAAAAACTCAGTAGTTACATGCATAGTTAAATAGTGGTTGCTTCCAGAAAGAAGGCTTCCTGATGCAGGAAGCCTTTTGAAGGAACTTCTCAAAAGGAAATTTAACACAATACTGTAAATCAAATGTAATACTCCACTGAATAGGAATTCTAGTGAATAACTGAATTGTGAGAGAACAGAGGTATTGTAGTAGCTGTTTAGCTTTTAATTAAAAATCAAAGTGGTCATATAATGATTTGTTTTGTTTTTTCTTTTTCCAGTTCTGTGCACCATGAAATGAACAGTTGTACTTGATCTTGTAAAATGTACACCATGTGGGAGAATGCAGGCAGGGGGAGACATGCAGACTCCTTTGGAACTGGCTTGTGAACTTCGTGGTTGTGTTTTTTTGAAATAAGTTGTTGTTAGAAATCATCTTGATACCTATCAGTTTCTCACATTTCATCCAAATAGAAGTTTGAACTGGACCTCTGTAAATTCTGAGGATTTGCTTATATAAACTCAAGAAGGTCATATCTTACTTGACTTTTGGAATATAAGAATTATATAAAAAAATTTATTAATTGGCTTGCCTTTTTTTCAGTAAATTTAGTTATAATATAAACAAAGCCCTAAAAATTCTAACACTGCAAAAATATGGAGTATATGCACTCCAGGAAAAAGTGCAAAACTTACATTTTTCTGGTTTGTACAGGGAGATTTTTGCAAAAATAAGGGAGGAGAGAAATGGGCTTGCGGCATAGTTTTGGAAGTTGCTTGATACGTGAGCAGGGATATCTAAAAGCAAGTACTTTACAACAGAGGAAAGTTTGAATAGAATTTATAGCAAATGCCAAGGTTAGACATTGTGCTGCTGGCAGGAATACAGAAAGAAGGCAAAAAATATTTAGGAAGTGTGTTCTTGATATGTCTTTCACACTGATGTAGTAGCCGGGGGAAGGGAGGGAGTTGGATAACATAGGCAATATGCGAAAGGAGCTGACTAAAAATCCCTTGATCTTAGAACTCTTACTCAGAATGGTTGTACTGAAAAAGACACTTTCATGTATAATACAGGAAGAATGCCTTCAGAAGCTTACTGTGTAGAAATGTTTGGGTGATTTTTAATGCTGTAATTCCAGCTTTTCCAGTACAATAAAAGTCACCGCCTGATTTAACTGTTATTGCTTATGCGAATTGAAATTTCACAGTGGTAGTTGTGACATCTGTCTGTCATCTTATATGATCACAAAGTCAATGTTTCTTGCAATAAATCTGTAGTTCAGAGTTTTGTTTATGCTTTTATCAACAATGAATATCCTGCTTTAGTGTGTTTATTTGTGGTAGAGGTATAGATTTGATACACAAGGTTGCCCTTGGGATTCTGGTCTGTTTACAAGCCCTGTTATAGAAAACCTATTTTGACATATGGCCAGTGATTCGTAAAGCCATGATAATTTAATTCTACAGCTACAGCAAATGAAAAGTACTTTTCAAATAAAGATAATTTTGTAGTGATTATCAACATGGATATGTTAATCACTTAAAGTTTTGTTAATGATTATTTTGTTAGTTAATAAGAAGAAAATAATTTCTTGGGTTTTGGTGCATTAGAAGTCTGATTCAGATTATACTTAGCTAGAGGGAAAGGCTCCCATCAACTTCCCCCCCCAGCCCAGCTACCTGTCAGGGGAGCTTAAGTATTAACCAGGGGTTTTTAATGATCTCAGATGACATCCAGGGCATTTCTCTCACTCAGGAAGCTAATAACCTGCTTTGATACGAGCTGGCAAGAAAGAGGTTTTCATGTCTCATTCCACCTTACTGTGATAGATCAAAAAGTCTTTTCTTTGTTCACCCAACAGTCTTGCTTAGGGGTAGTACTTTGTTAGCAGTGCTGTAGAAATTGATGAAAAACTTTTGCTCTTGTCTTGGTGCTAAGGGGCTTGGTAGGGCTCTGTTTGTGCTGTTGGGTTTCAAGAGCTACAGTTAGTGTCCTATTATAGAAAATATGCAGGTGAAATAAGAGGTAGGGTATTTTTCCTTTAATTAGCATTCCATATTGGTATTATTAATTCTTCATACCAACTCTTACAGTTTTTGCAGTTCTTTCTCTGCTGGACTGGCTTCTTCCCTACTGAGGGAAGTTTGATTTAACTCAGTGGCCATTAAAGTGAGCAAAGTCTTCTATCAGACTCTGAAGTTTACTTGACCAAAGACTTCACTGTTATAATATGCTGATTCCATATTTTGCTAGTGTCTAAGCTAAGATACTAAATATCTCATGTCCTGAGTGTACATATCTTAATGTTTTTCTAGTTGGGCTCAATTTCTCTTGCATTTGACTGTATGGTCACTACCGTGCCTTAAGAGAAGGTCAGCTGCATTTTTGCAGTTAAATACTAGTTTTAGTATACTGGTAATCCAGATCTCTGTGAAGAAATGTCTGTTTACTGTTGGACTATATGCATACATATGATTTCCTCATATTTAAAAATGTTATCCATGTTTTTCCTCTATACAACAAGAATGAATTACAGTTTTTATACCTGGCTGTTTTAAAAGGCAAATATTTGCTTGCTCTCTCTGCTGCAGGTTTAGGTTGCTTCTAATCTGAAATGGAAAAATACTGAGATGAGGTGTTTGGGGTTTTCTTGGGGTTTTTTTTTTTTTTTTTTAATGTATTTCCTAGAGACGTGCATACTGCTACAGAAGGCGGAGCTCGGATCAAATGGATTTCCTGCAGATTAAAATTAATATCTGTATAAAGAAGCTCTAGCTACTACTTTTGTAGTAGGTATGTTTGTAGATAGGTTTGTAGTATTTTACTTAGCATATATATGCCTTATAGAATCCCAAAATCTCAAGATGATTTGTTTTTCCCACTTGGCAATTGTGCTTTTGATCATTACTTGTGCACATAAAGATTGTCCGGACTTAACTTGTTATAATGAAATATTAATCTTTGTTAAAGTGAATGCAATATTGTGTCTTGAGGAAACTCAGGAAATAGTAGCAAGGCTAAAATTCTGTAGTACAACCTGAATTTTTTTCATACCTTTGAGAGAGGAGGGCAAGGTGTTAATATTACGGTGTGCTTCTAGGCATGAAAAGGCAACGCACATCTTAAAGAATATGACAATGTCTAACAAATAGTCTTAAGAAAAGCAAAATTGAACTGTCCAAATGAGTCCATCAGGCTTTTACCTCTCCATAATACTTGGTGAGAAAGTGGACAGTTACAGGCTTGAGCCTATGTTTGAAGCAGACACACCTGTAATATAAAAGTAAGAGGGGATGTCCTATTCTTTATCTCTTTTTGCTAAGTATGTTTGATAATCATAAAGGTTACCAAATGAAAGAATACTGGATACATATTCCATCTCCTTTAGGAAGGAGGGGTTGATTCAAACCCTAAAGTGACAAGAAGATGCTCATGGGCTGAAGTTACAATATTACAAAAAATGCTGCAGTCAAGGGCTATGGAGTAGCAATGCAGGTTTTGAGTATATAACAGTTGCCTCTTTGTACAATACATTTGGACCTTTTAACAACAGAATTGTATTTTGAGAGCATTTAGGAGCAATATCTTCCCTTATTTATTACAGCATTTGCTTAGTATGACATCACCAGAACTCCATTGTAGTTGTGTTTGACTGGAATGCTATGCTGTCCACAGGCAGTCTGTTGCAGAGCTCAAAATGCAAGGTCTTTGTAGTAGTCCTATCCAGAAATTGTGGATACTGCAGGTGTTGATCCCCCATCATTAGGCAGTATAAATTGTGATTTCTGTCATCTCAAAGGGGAGAGGTTTTAGAAAGCAAAGGAGGGAAAAATTAAAGTTGGGAAAAATTAAAAATTTCAGATTAACTGAAAAATGGTTTCAAATAGCGAGAGGGGAGGAAATAGTTTACTGACTGAAAAATGAGCACTAGAATCAGGATGATATTTTGGGAACATAAATTTACCAAAGAACTCGTAACTAGTGTAGAGTTTCTGTGAAGATAATTTTCACCCATTTTAAAATATCAGAACAAGCTTTAGTGGAAGGAATGGGCTGTACCTTATCTTCTTACCTAATTAACTTACTGCATATCTTCCTGCTTCTATGACAGGTCAGACTGAATGCATTTACAGTGATAAATAACCTTGCCAAGACCTTGGCCTGTTCATCCATTGCAGGGGTTACTGCATCCAAATAATGACATAGCCAAATACTGCATTTTAGAGGGAGACATTAAATAGCTATTGGGAATCAGAGTAAGATAAAGTGTATTGCCTGTGCCTGACTGGGAATATCACACTTCATTCCAGTGTGAGTGGGTTTGCTTAAAACCGTACAGAATATGTGAAATGTAGCTGTGGTGATGGAAGTGATGTTTGCTGATTTCTTGGAGGATATTAACTGTAACAGAGCTGAGTTTGAAGAGGGAATTGTTTTTATCTAGTGTAAATGGAATCTGAAAACAGCCTTCCACATCCACATAAATACTACAGGATGCCACTTATTTCATGGGAACTCAAGAGAGTTGCTTGCTTTAGTGGTGAGACCTTGGGGAAGAGTGATGACGTATGGCATCTAGTAACACTATTAATCTTTGTGTTGCTGAGCATCTGCAATGAGGTTGGCTATGGGATCCTTACTTAAACATATACGATATTGAAAGAATGTTATACGGTGTTGTGTTTCTTATAGGTAGCATCTAGAATTTACTCTGCTTTAATCTTTTGTTTGTTGGAGATGTTTAAGTTTAATCCTATCAATAGTTTTGGTTCACAGATAATTTTTGAGCTTCTCATCTAGAAGTGTATTATCAATCTAATATATTTTTTCACTATGACTTAGGTTTATCCATGCTTTATGTAATGTGATTTGTAAAACAAAGTTGGAATCTTACCTGGCTTTAGGCCACTGATTACAGCTAAACAGGCTTTTCTAGTGGATTATATTTAGCAAATAAAAAACTGTGAGAGCTTTTAAAAATTCAGATGAAAATTGAACTTAACTATCTTAAAGCTATTAGCGTTTTATAAATCTATATTTGATGATACGGTTGAGAAACACATCTAAAATACTTTAAATAATTGTTTTACTTCTTGCTACAGGAATTTTTCCATTGTGTAACTACCTATACAATATCTCTATTTTAGATTAAAATATGTAGTGAATCACAGAATCACAGATTATTTCTATGTAGTTTGTTTTAGTGATAGATAATTAAATGTAGGTTTGTAGTTTGGTAGTTCTGTTTTTTGTATTGCCTTCAACACCTTTTCCTGGATACAGTCTACTTATTTACATTTAGGGGTTTGAGCAACCTGGTCTAGTGGAAGGTGCCACCCTGTAATGGCTTAAGCACAGCTTTGCGGAGCTCTTTAGCCCCAGCCTGGATTTCCCTAGCACCTTAGACTATCTCATTTGAAATTACAACCACTTGAATCACGTTGGACTCTCCTCCCACAACTCTGAACATCTCTTGTGGATCAAGGTACAGTGGAGAGCATCTAAATCAAAGTCTTTGTCCCCTGCATGCTACCTCCAGCACTCTCTCCATGTGCCGAACTCAATGATTTAAAAAAAACCAATTTCTCACTTTCTACTATTCTATGTTATGGCTGTGTCAGAACAGAAAACTGATAGGTAAGAGAAGGAAAAATAAAAGTAAGCAACTAAGTAGAATCATTCACCAGTTTGAATCGTGTACCTTCAGATTTTTAGACCAAGATGGTGAGTCGAATTATAACTCTGGATGGAGTTTTTTCCTTCAGACAGGTTCACTAATGTTAGTCTTTGATGGTGGCAACTGCTAGTGTCTCAGCCTATTCTGATTTTATGGTTTGGTTTTTTTTTTTTTTTTTTTTTTTTTTTAAGTGTTTGCCTTGATTAGAAGTGATGTGCTACGGAATATCTGGAGGGTCAGTGTATGTTCCGAAGATGTCATTGTATCTCATCCAGTAATCCTGTGGACTGAAATCGCTTCCTTAGTCTTTCTTTAAATGCGGCTCTATATGTGTTAGTTATAATCACTGTAACTTCTTTTACACTAATCAAATGAAGACTTGATACTTATTCATGTGCAGATGGCAGGGGCTAATCTCTGAACCCTGCCAATCCTTAGCAGTTGGTTGAGTGTCAATGTACAAAATTCTCTAGCATTAATGATGAAGGCATTTTTGATTAACAATTCTGAACAATTCTGTATCAATAGATGTTGACATCACTTTTATTCATGAGTTTTGATAACTGCAGTAATTAAAGTAGCTGCAGCTAATGTATCATAAGATATAAATTTTATCCTTTGAATAGTTTCTGTATTGAGGACATTTTCTCATAGTAGGTGATGTCACTGTCAGTTGCTCCAAATGTGGCTGTATATCAATACGTGTCCACTATTTGTACCCTATTAAATGATTAGTTGGGATTGAGTATTGTATGATTTGGAGCTCTTACTATGTTTTTATGTACTGTATGGAAAACTTCAAATTGTTTAGATTATTTTATTTTCCTAAATAAATGCAGGATTGAAGAGTTAAACTATTTTATGTTTTGATGTTCAATACATTTTCTCACTACTTTCTGTCTGGATACAGAACCAATGTATTTTATTATTGGGAAGTAATATGGCCATGTAGAAAATAACTTAGGCTACAATATTTGTGTTGGCAATTTTATTTTCCAGGCATAACAACTCTGTTTTCTTTCTACACCCATTTGTGGAAAGATTAAATAACCGTAAATCACTTTTTCAAGGGCTGTGATGCTTCAGCTATTCTGTTTTATGCAGCTCTGGGCTGCATGGATTTAGGCAAGCTGTCATCTGTAACCTGGCCTAATTTAAATAATTTCTTACGAATCACAAGCCTAATCAAACTTTATCACAAGAAAGAAATAATTATTTTCTTTAAAACTGGCCCCAAATATGTAACTTGTCAGGCTGTTTAAATCAAAATTGTCATCCAAACAGGAGAAAAAAGCAGAGTATGTGTTCCCTTAAATCAGCTTGAGACAAGCAGGCTGGAGGCTTATAGAGAAAGATTTGAATTCTAGTTTTGGTTGAGGTTTTTTATAGGACTATTAGATTTAGAGCACCTGTGCTGAAAAATCAGTGTGTGCAATTGCTTAAATATAGCGATGTGACTGTTCCTCTGGGGGTGGGGAGCAGGTGTCAATCAGTTCTGTGGATTTTCACAGGTTTTAAATGATAAAACTGTTCTAAGTCTGAGAACAAAGTTGAGTACTTGCTGAAAAGTTCAGGCTTCATTTATATGACACCTTGGTGTCTCAAACTTGAAATATGTTTTTGCACCTGAGGAGGGCTGTGAGTTTGAACATAAGATTGCCTTCAATATGAAGATGTTTCAAAGTCCAATTAAAAAGAGAAGTTGGGACATGTGATGAGGCTTATGTGTTGGCTATTTCAAAATAATCTTACTTGTGTATTGCAATGTGGACTTCAGTAAAGCCTGAAAACCACAGCTTTTTCAGGGGTGAATAGTTAGTGTGATAGGTAGTTGAACCTAACCACAGCCTTATATTTCTGTTTGTGTGTCAGTTTAGCAAGCTGGAAAAGTTTTCTAGCATTCCTCATTCAACCTTCAGCTTTGTTTACTTAACGTACTAAGCACAAGATATGGTCCTTCTTGAAACGTAAAGGGAATGTTTCCCAAGGTGGGGTTGGAGAATCAATTTAGTACTGCCATCTGCTCTAGATTCTCCCCTGCCGCCCCCATTTCCAGCAATGAAATTTAACTTGTTTGCATCTATTCTTTTCCTGAGTCTCCTCTAGCTCCATTCCCAGCTGGATAACTGTCTCTAGACAATGTTTATAATCACTATCTTGTTTTCCTCCTGTGGTAACAAGTAATGTCTGGAGTACACGCTGATATCTGGCTTAGTATAACTAAAGCGTTGTTTTGCCTTTTTTATTATTATTTTCATTTCTGTTGGTCATGTTTCAAGAGGCTTCCCATTAAGTATTTCACAGCTCTTAAATGTTTGACTCATTATTTTAGTCATATGTGTTTCCTATCTTCACACAAAATTTCCTAGTCAGTGTGGTGCATTTGCAGTACATCCTTAAGGCATCACTGGTGTTTCTTGCTGTAGAGACTGCTTTTTGCTGCATGGTGAGTGTGATACATTCAGGGCTTTCATCTGCCTCGATTAATTCTGCAGTGGATGTGCAGTATTTCTGGGTAATGCAAGTAATGCTTTTAACTTGCCAGGCTATAGCAGCTGTATGAGGAAACTATCCTTACCAAACAGTAAATCCCACACTACACAGAGTTACAATATAAACCTGTTTTATAATGAAGAGGGATCCTGTGAGACTAAATTCAGTGCAGTGCAGAACAGCTTCAGAGGGCAAAGCTGCTCTTGAAGGCAGAGATATTTTTACTGTCAAGCGAGGAACTCTGATGTCCTCACATGCTTGAGTGCACAGAAAACAAAGTGGTCTTGCATAAGCCATGTAGAGAAAAAAGTGGTACTATAATTACATTATAAAGAGAAAAGGGTTCCAAATCCCGACTCCTAAATGAAGAAGTTTGGGCTTCTTGATTGCAAAACAACAGCTTTTGAGCCTGACATTGTTCTTTCTGTCTCGTCCCCACTCGAACTTGAAGAGGAAAGGAGCAAACAGCTGAAGGAATGATTGCTTGCCTGCTTTTGATGCTCTCTTGGGAACACGGCGGTTAAGATCACAAACTGCAGGACAAAATGCAGAGAAATTGTACATTGGTGCTCTATGCATGTATACATGCACACGCGTATGTGCTTGCATGTATACATACTTCTGTTTATTCCTCAGAGACATAAGGAAAAGTCATTCACTGCCTTATGCATAATTTTTTGTGGTGAATGACTGGGCTGATTTAACACTTGTTATTTTGATCTCATAGGACTATCATGATCTGCTTGAAACTATTTAATCTTGTAGCTGTTTTGGAGCTAGCGTAAGTATAGATTAGAAAAGCTTTTTTTTAAATCTCCGCATGAATTAAAATATTCTGACAGTTGAACATTTTGGTTTGTGTTTTTTCATCGTCACTGTAGATGTTTTAAAGATTTCTCATCTCGCATTTTTGTACCAGAATATAAGTGTTAGCTGGGCAGGATTTTTTCTTGTTTCTCTGGCATCTTTTTTTAATATGTGTTAAAGTGTATCATGACAAGCTTTTGTATTTATGTTTGTAAACAACTATCTCATATGAATCCATCTCTGCAAATCAGTTTATCTGAGAATAAGGGATTTGTACATGCGTGAAGACTGGCTATTGAGGGAAAACATGTAATCATTTCTTAGGTAATGAACTCGAGGATGGCATTGTCTGTTGTAAGGCAAGGGGCTGTGTATTAGTTTTCATGGTAGAACTGTATGGAGTTCTTGTTTGATAATTGTTTTGATTCACTTTCTTGTAAATATTTTCGTCTAGGGTTAAATTAATAAATGAGATATAGTAATAAAAGATTTGTATTCATACACAGTACTTAGCACACAGCAAAACATATTTTAATTTCTGTCATCTTCCCCTACTTTAGTTGCCCTCCATAATAAATACTTTCGACCAATAGGTGAAAATTCTTGTAAATCTCTTTCTGATTTTTCCAGGAGTGTTCACCTTGGTGTGCTCATATCATCTCTATTCTCCAGGTCAGTAATTGAGTCACAGTTAGGTGACATTTAATGGTCAGATAAAAAATAAGCACAGAACTGTATTTTAATTCTCAAGTACTGGCCTGTCTGATTTGTGTGCTTCATTTTCTTTCATGTTTTTATGAAAATTTCTGTTGTCCAGCACTCCAGCATCTAAATTGTCATAATTTCTACATTTTTGATGTTTTTAGTGAGAAGAATAATAGAACAAGTGGAAAATAAATTCATGACATCATCAAGAAAAAAATGTATTGTCTGAAAAAAAGAAGGATTCATGGACTATTTATGGATACGTGGACTATTTTCTGGCATTCAGATCAACCCTTGTCACAGTGGTAAAGGCTAGTCAGTGAGTCATAGTTGGCTTGTCTGTGCTGAGCAGAGTAATTCAGATTAGCCAGTGACTTTTGCTAGCTGACTAAAATGCCCCTGCATTTCTTCCCAGTATCTGTAGAGGAGTATGAAGCAATGATTTCTGCTGAGTCCTGCAGCTGCTGGCTTGTCAGTGGTGATACACTGCCTGAATACCTGGTGAGACAAATAAAAATCTATGTCCTGAAGATAATGTGCTCTGAAACAGTTTTAAGCATCCCAATTAAGGGGTTAAAACAACTTGTGTGCTCTTAACTGGGCCTGCTGCCTATCAAGAAGCTGTAGGATAAGTAGGATTTTAGACACATTGCATTTCTTCAATTTGCCTTCGATTCTTTAGGGTGCAGTCAGATTTTGAGACTTCTCTGCAAATGTAAAGAGATTTTCCTTGCTCTGGTCTGAGATATTCTAACTGTTATTTGGGCATTAATTAAAATGTAGGAATAAAATAGTTGTTGCATCCTGTGATAGGGCTGTATCTCTTGCTCATTTCTCTAGTCTTAGAGATCTTCAAATTATCCCTGGGATAAATTCCTCTCATACAGAGGAATTAAGCGACATTCTACTTTGATGTTTCTTCCCAGCTTGAGTGCCTGCATTTTTAGTTTCATCTTTGCAAATACATTCTTATTTAAAGTGTGACAAATGACTGTCTAATCTGGGAATTCAATAATTTATATTATTTACCCCCATAGTCTTTTCCTTGTACAGAGGACAGTGTGATTTTTGAACTGTAAAAAGTCAGAACTGTCCTCCACTGAGAAGCACCTTAGCATCCTGCGCCCTGAATTAACCTCAAGAGAAGAATTTGGCTTAGTGGATTTTGTTTTTTTGGTACCAGTTGGTTTCCTTATTTGTATTTCCTTGGAAGCTCTTAACACCACAGCAAATATTTGAAAGCTTCCCCCCCTGCAACTGTTTTTGGAAGATTATATGCGCAGCAGGTTGTGTAGATGAATGTCAGATGAATGTCAAGAAGTTTCTTTTTGACTCAAATATGGTTGCTGTTATCTAATGCATGTTCTAGCAGCTTCCTTCCTTAATCTGGTGTAGCTCATTATTTTACAGAACATACTTTAGTGTTTGCATTACACAGGGGCTTTAATTCTTTTGAGTACTTCAATATTGCTTTTTCTCTTCTGTCACCCACCCTAGAATTACTTTAGGCCTTTACATGTTAGTATTATGACTTAGTCAGGATTACTTCACATTATACCACAGATCCAATTAAAAAAAAAAATAAATCTATGTTTTCAACATTACTTTATGGGTATTTAAATAAAGCAAATTATAGTATGAAATGCACAGATACCAAGGTGCTGAGAAACAGAAGACTTTTAATCCCATCTGTGGAATAGGAGATTCTTTTTTATATCTGCTGGACCAGAATATCTATAACAGTTATTTTCATGACCTTGCAAATGAAGAAAAATGTAAAATATTTTGCAAAAGAAAGATGAAAATATTAATTACATTTGAATTCTGTAAGAATGCAATAGGGGATGCATCTGTGAACTGGAGAAGATAGGTAAACAGGAATGGATGTAAACAAAGTTGGAAAGGGGAGTTTTGAGAGGACTGGTTGCTCAGCTGAGACTGTTGGGGATTGTGGAGACTTTCCTTTCATATGGATTTAAGGGTTGGATTTCTTTTTTTAAATCAATCAAGGTATTCGCACTGGATTTGCTGTATGTGTCCACTAGGACACTAGTTATTCATCCAGGAGTTTTCAAAGAGCATAGTTTAAATGGTTTGGAACATTTTGCTCTGAGATGATGTCAAGCGTATACTGTACCTTGCATAGGTTTTATAGCCATGACTAAATGCTATTTGATGTCTTCTAAAACCGGTATAGCTTCTATTAAGCAATAATTATAAAGAGGCTCTGCCCTCTCTTGAAGGTGGAGTAAACCTGAAATATTTAGGAAGAACTTACACTGCGTACTGGGACTTGTATAATTTGGAATGTATTTTGATAGCTGAGTCTCAAGTGTGCTTCTCTTCCCATGTATTGTTATATGATGTGGGTATTACGAACCTGTGCATGATTGCCAAATCTTTTGACATGTGTAAGTGAAAAAATTCTTTACAATTTTTACATGTAGTGCGCTTTATAAATATTTGTATTGTTACTATAATAATCAGAATATGTAATTGAGGAGAGGTAGTGCTACTTAATGTTACAAATACTGTTTTACCAACTACTTAAAGCTGAAGAGCTTCTGTACGGCAGCAGAGCATAGCAGAGGGACTTACATGCCTTTCTCTGGCAATTCCAGTTTAAGAACCTCTCTGCATGGTTTCTGAAACGTCTGCACCTTGGATATAACTGGCGAATTGCCTTAAGTCCTTTTACTGAGAGCTGCTCTATAAATGCAATTCTTGAAATATGGGTTACAGTGACTGTGGACAGTGCAGTATGAATGAGTTTGTGAATAACAGTTTGCTGGCAGGCAGCTGTCAACGGCTTCAGACACTGTAGAGTGAACTGCAAATAAGAAAAAAAAGAGCAGAGCCATTGGTCAGTGATACCCAGTTCCGCTGCTGCTTCTGATCCAGTCTTGAATGCTGCATTAATGAGTGCCTTCCAGAGCATTCTATGACCTTTTCTCTTGTTCTGCTTTTACTGTGAAAAATACTGTTGAAATACTGTTACCATATAGCTTACAAGAAGTAGTAGGGAGAGGCAAGTAGAAGTTGTTTAATATTTTTATTTTTTAAGTAAGCAATAATTTAAATCTCACAAACAAATTGTCGATCTAGGTGTGAACGACAGTTAAATATGTGTTTCTGGGTTAGATCCTGTGTCAGTAGACAAGAAAATGTTCGAGTGGATGCTGTCTTCAAAACCTGAGTTTCCAGAGAGGGGGCTGAGGATTTAGAGCTTCTGCTGTCTTCAGGGAGACAGGAGGTGCTTGGCTGTACAGGCTCAAGTAGAGCCACGATGTCATTACATGTGGAATAGGTTAATAGTTTTATCTTCTGTCTGGAATATCAAACTCTTAAATAGTACAGATTTGGATCACAAACATGTTACTGCAAAAGCTGAAATTATCACTTCTCTGCCTTTTGCATTTATTATTTGAAGAAAAATGTAAGAAATAGAGCATCAGTGTGAGGGTATAGCATTTGCTTGTTGAGTTCAGTACTGTCGTGGTGATGAAATGGTACAGGATGGATTTCAGATTAGATAAAGGGAAAAATCTTTATATGTTGTAACTCCAGAACATACTATCTTAAGCAAATGCATTTTAGCAACATATTATCTTGGTATTCCTATAAAGGCCTTATGGAAGCAAGTGAAATTGTTGAGTGAAATAGTTCATCCCTCATGCAATGATTAGGGACTAATCTTCCACTAAAACAAGTTGCTCAAAGCCCCATCCAATCTGACCTTGAATATTTCTAGGGATGGGGCATTTACCATCTCTCTGGGCAACCTAGTCTCGTGCTTCACCACCCTCATTGTGAAAAATTTCTTCCTTCTATCTAGTTTAAATCTACCCTCTTTTAGTTTAAAACCATTACCCCATATCCTATTGCAACAGACCCTGCTGAAAAGTTCATCCCCATCTTTCTTGTAAGCCCTCTTTAAGTCCTGAAAGGCAGCAATAAGGTCTCTCTGGAGCTTTCTCTTCTCCAGGCTGAACAATCCCAGCTCTCTCAGCCATTCTTCATTGGAATGGTGCTCCATCCCTCTGATCATCTTTGTACTCCAGGTGGTCTCACCAGAGCAGAGGGGCAGAATCTCCTCCCTCAACCTCCTGGCCATGCTTCTTTTGGTGCAGCCCAGGATACAGTTGTCCTTGGCTGTGAGTGCACTTTGCTGCCTTATGTTCAGCTTTTCATCTGTCAGTATCCCGAAGTCCTCCTTGGCAGGGCAGCTCTAAATCCCTTCATGCCCCAGCCTGTATTGATACTGAGGCTTGCCCTGACCCAGGTGCAGGACCTTCAGTTGGCCTTGTGGAACCTCATGAGGTTCACACAGGCCCACTTCCCAAGTTTGTCCAGGTCCTTCTGGATGGCATCCCATCCCTTAGGTGTGTCAACTGCATCACTCAGCTTGGTGTCATCTGTAGACTTTCCAAAGTTGTAGTCGATCCCACTGTCTGTCATTGATGAAGATATTAAGCAGTACTGGTCCCAGTACAGACCTCTGAGAAACACCACATCACCGATCTCCATCTGAACCTTGAGTTGTTGACCACTCAGTGGCAACCGTCCAGCCAATTCCTCATCCACCAAACAGTCCACCCATCAAATCCATATCTCCCCAATTTAGAGAGAATGTTGTAGGGGACCATGTCAAAGGCCTTACAGAATTTCAGAGAGATGACATCCATGATTGTTGACTTGTTCACTGATGTAGTCACTCCATCATAGAAGGCTATTAGGTTGGTCAGGCAGGACTTGCCCTTGGTGAGGCAATGCTGGCTGTCTGGAGTCAGTTCCTTGCTGTCCATGTGCCTTAGCTTAGCTTTGAGGAGCATCTGTTCCATGATCTTCTCAGTCAGATTGGTGAGGCTGACAGGCTGGTACCTCCCAGGATCTTTTTTAAATTTACAAACACATTTCCTAGCATCTGTGGGAGCACAGCATTCTCTTTTAACTAATAAACAGTCAAACTACTGTTCTGTGTGTTCAATGGTTATTTTATTGGTGTAGGACAGTGTGGATAAGGAAAATATGGGAAGAGATTTGAATTGGAATTCCTATTCGAACATAGAGTTCTATTGCTTCCAACGTTCTAGTCTGGTTAGATCTTCCCAGCAAAATTGTATTAAAATTATGTGAAATTTACTTCCATTAAGCTTTACCCATTACATTTGAGAAAAGAATTAAATATGAGAAAATAATTTCTGTGCTTTGATAATACACTTGTTCACATCTTACATCTGTCACTGTTTCTTTTTATTCCAGTGCATGAAAAACTATAAAGCAGCAGTAACAAAGGTTCAAAAATGTTGACAAATGAGTCATCTATTCCACATGAGAATTAGTGTCTGCTTTGTACCTTCGCAAGAAATCTGAACGCAGAAGGGTAAGCCCTTTTAATTGTTGCTGTGAACTGCTTTACAGAAAAGGATTATGCAAATGTTTGATTTTTCTTGGTGGAGTAGAGTGGTATTTTAAGATTGTGATGAACTATTCAAGTTACATTTTGTTTGTTTGTTTGTTTGTTTTCCATTTAAAGCACTTGTAACAAAGCCACAAGGCTAAGTATAGGCTTTGGGGGTTAGAGAGGTGCTTCTGTCCATTTCCCATATTAAACAGTACCCGTTAGACGAAGTCAGCTGTTGAGTGAATGGCAGGACCAAGTTGTTGACCCGGAGCTCTCTCAGTCTAAGTAACTGTGTTTCACTAACCCTTTTGTTGAGTGACAGAATAATGCTTGTTGGCATGACTATTACAAATTGGCTTTTGTGCTCTTTTCCCCCACCCTTCCTTCTTTTTCCTGCCCCTCCCTTTTCCACAGCTGATAACACACTGCTTAGATTGAAAACACTGCTACAGTCTCTTGAAGCTGCAATTGCCTTGCTTCTCTTCTCTTTAGGAAAAAAGGGCTTGTCTGGATAAAGGAAAGGCAGCACCTGTGAGTTTCTCTTGATTTATTGGAAAAAAGGCAAAATTTGAGGACATAGAATGTTATGGATAAGAATTTATTTATGGAAGTGGTTGTGATATACTTGTTAAAAACATTAAATAATTTAAATATTTTCTAAGTGTGAGTAGGAAACTAAAAGGCTCTGGAAAACTGAGTGTTTCGTTTAGCTGAAAGAAAGGTAAGCTAAAACTGTGTGGCAAATTTTTGTTGTTTTGAGGAGAGGATAAGCAAAACATTTGTTTAGCAGTCTAGTGGTTAATAAAAACTTTCTCTTGTCTTATTTCAATTGCAGCAATGTGCTTTAGAGCAAGTGCATATCACATCATTTGATTATAAATCCTCAAATCCATTGAAGTACCTCTGAGAAAGTGTAGAGCTAAAATCAGATTAGGCTGAGTCAGACTGTCAATGCTGCCGGCTTTCCCAAAGGTTATCTTTAATCTGGCAGCAAGATGGCTATTGCTATGATATTATAGCCTCTTCAAAGTGCTTGCATGATTTCATTACTTCTTAAAGACAGATCAGTAGTGTGCAGTTCCCTTCTGACCTCCTTTGTGTATCTTGATGTCTCCAAGGTGTTACGCAAATGCTATGCTTCAAGTAAAAGTTCCTTGAATTTTGAATTATTGCTTTGAATTTATCTTGTAGGATGAGCAAGGATGACTTCAGTTACTGCTGGTTTTCAGGAAATCAGTGTGTGTGTTGACGACTTCATGCTGTTACTTCCTGATTCTATCTCAGACAGGTCCTGTGGTTCTTATTTCATGGATGGTTGGGATGTAAGGCTGTCATTTTTGACTTCCTTTCTGAGATAAAACAACGGGTATACAAGTAGTTAGCTTTCTTCTTTAGCCTCTTTGACTATATAGGCAAGAGTTCCTTATTAAAAGACCTTTCTCATGGGGCAGATGGGAGCTGAGGAAAAAAAAAGGGGTGCATGGAGAAAAATAATAATAAAAAAAAAAATAAAAATCAAAGCTTGTCAGTTGCAAAAGGATCTTGTAGCCTGGGAACAAATGGGAGGAGACAGATTCTTTCTGACAACAGCAACTCAAAATCTCTCCCATGTATGTACTGGATTCTTCTTATATCTCTGCTCTTGAAAAAGGCTACCTAAAAGGTCTCTCCTTCCAAGGGGTAGGGCAAAGCCAGACCCATTGGCAAAAAATGTTGACAGGACTCATTAGCAGTCCAAAACACAGAATCATTTAGTAGAGATAGACTTACATGAAACAGATTTATTTAAGATGCTTAGATACAAATTCTTTTGCTGATTTGCAGAAGGCTTATGTAGTATTTGGAATACTGGAATTTAAAGACAAAGCTGGTTTTAAGTTCAGAGTCCTTTATTTTAAGAATATCAAATCCTTGGGCTTTTAAAGGTGTTTGTAGTTTTAGTGTTCATCAGTTACTGAGTAAATGAAGAATGTAGTGTTGCAAAGTTACAGCAGAAATTACATGGAAAATACATAGGCTCACACACAGAAAGGTTTAGGGCTGGGATTAATCATTGACATTTTCAAAATCAGGTGTTGAACAGTGACAGGATCTAAAAACTCTGAATTAATAAATGTGTTCTAAATTCCCTGTAGTGAAAAGAAATGTTTCAACTTCACTGTGTTATTTTGCAGAGGGTCAGAATTTATTTTTACTGTAGCAGTAATGTACTGTAGTAGTAAATGGTAGGAGGTTCTAGCATGCATGACCTGGTTCATCTGGATAACACTATTGATTATTTTTTTTTTCAGTGCCTCTGCTTTAGTTAATTTTAACTTCATTTTCTGATTCTTGATTAGCTCAGTGGTAAGTTGTCACTACAGCATTCGACTCCCTAAGGACATGATCTATAAGGCAGATTTTTCCAGTGCAGGGTCATGATTCAACTAATTTACACATAATTTAAACAGCAGTTGGCCTAATACGCTGAAGTGGCATTTGAGATACTTGAAGTCCAAGAGTTAGACACCATAAATTAGTGTTTGTGTTAAGTACTCTTTAGAGACCTGCGGGAGCGGCCAGTGGGATATGTAATGCTCCTTGTGTTCATTTTTTCAATAGGCATGTGGAGTTAAAATCTCAAGGAAGATTAAAAAAGCAGTTGCACTTAACGCAGAAATGCTATTTAACATTTCATTGGCAAAGCTTTGTTTCATCAAAGTTTATGTAATATTTGGTTGGCCAGACTCTGTTTGGATTTATAGTTTAATGGCCTATTCAAATAAATGAACATAATAAAAATGTCTTCATGTGTTTAGAGCAAGCTAATGAACTCTGACTTTTGCATTTACTGATGTTTTACATTTTTTGTAAGTTTAGTGCTGAGCTGTGTTTAGTTACTTAAAACAATTTTTCTAAGATACAGAGAATTTGTCACCATGTTAGCATCAGAGTGGTTTTATCAAGCTGAGCTGATGTCTCAGAATGCTGTATAGAGGTGGCAGATTGAAGATAAATAAGTTGAATTAATGCCTTTTCTGGCTATTTCGGAGCAACCTGCCTGCGGGCCTAAGTGTGACTGTCACTTTGCTCAAGTCCTTATTTACTGAAAGATTTCCTATGTACATTGATGCTTTGGTTTCTAGTTCATTACTGCAGTATGAGCCAGTGCAGAAGTTGGCAGTGCAAGACTGTGCCAGTGTGGGAGAAGAGCAACTTAAGTAGGAGTGTTTGGGGACAGAAGGCAAGGAGGAGCACAACTGCTTGAAGAGTGTGTTAAAATCAAATGTGAAACTGTTTACATGACTAGTGATAGAGTAACATCAGAGCTAAACATGTTTGAATAGCTATGTTTCTGTGAAGTGGTTTTCAGCTGGCTAGATGGTGAGTAGTTAAAGTACGTTAGCAAAGTTTGTAGAAGAATCAGGAGCTATGGTGTAGGTTTGTTTCTAAGTAGCTGTACTTATGATTAAGTCAAAACTGTATAAAACGTCATCTCATAGGGTGGTAACTAAATTGATGGGACATGGTTTGGAGCTGTATGTTTTAATAAGTAATATTATCCATGTATAAATAATGAATATATACATTAAAATGTTTTTGCCCTTAAAACAGTTAAAACCATTTTTGTATTTGTATGGTGTTCTGAATGTGAGTAAAACATACTAAGATGGTGTTCAAATAGGAGGGCAGAGCTATTATGTGCATTATTTGGATTTTGAAGTTCTTCCTGTAGATCTTTAAGTGTACAGGAAAAGCAGTGAAATCTAGTGTTCATTTCAAGATATCTGCCTGATTGGGATCTTTTTTTAGTTCTTTTTCTTTGGTTGTATGTGCATCCTGTTTTTAGAGCTAACAAGTTTAGGTGTACCCATAAAAATCTGTGTGCTCGGTATTGCTGACCATGATCTGCTTATTTAAAACTCTGTTTCTCTCCTTTGCTATTTCTACCAAGCTGCTGCCATGCGTCCTGTCTGTCTGCCGCTAGGTCTGTGTGGTACTGGCAAGGAGCCATCCAAGGCTGCAGGCAAATGACTGAAAATGTAAAATTTCTTCCAGGTCTCTTTCAAGGTGCTACCTTGAGTTTCCTTTAGTCACATATATTAAAGGCATCCTGCCATTTGGGGGAGAGTCACTCCTTTTTAGAGGGCCGTTAAACTTGTGCAAGTTTGCAGGTGGTGAAGATTCTGATGCATTTCTAATTACATTCTTCTTTATAGGCAATTATCCTCTTTTAAACCTGCTTCTAGGTTGCATTATTTTTATTTTTAGTTCAGCATTAGGCTTTAGCATCTCTGAAAGTCAAGTAGTTATATCATTTTAATCTCAAACTTCTTGTGGTATTATTAAAATAAATGGGTGCACTGCAGTGCCTTTTGGCGTAATGTGTAAGGTCAAACTCTAATTACCCTTTAGTTTAAGGTAGGTTTGAAACATGTAATTCTAGCTGCTTTATCCCTGTTAATTTAAATAACATAAACATTTTGAGGGGGTTTATGAAAGTCTTTGATAGCTCGAAAACTTGATACATGATCTAGACATTAATAAAAACTTACCTAATTGGCTCAGTAGTCATGTATACTGTATGTATATATATATACACATAGTGGGGAGAGTGAACTTACTGTAGAGCTTCACTGGAATCCATGGTGAGTGCCTTGAATATGTACAAATTCAGTGATTCATAGTAAGAACTGAGAACTCGCCTGTAGAAGAAAGGGGTTCATCAGTACCGAGATCTACTGTCATTCAGAAGTGTCAGCAGCCTGATGCAGTCAATGAAGTTCTTAGGTGCCCTGCTGCGTCATTGCTCCAGTCTTTATGATTTGTGGTAATCCTACAGAATAGCCTGGTTGACTTTATGGAACACACATAGAATGCAGTGACACAAGGAATGCAATGGTGACCCAGCCAGTCACTCTTCAGTTTGGCAGGTGGAGATAAGTGTGTCATAAGTGGTTTCCAAAAAGGCTGTCAATATCCTGAATACGTGTAATCTGTGTTTAAAAAAGCAAACAAGTAAAATCTGAATGGATTTTGGTTTTGCATTTGTGACTTCCTCCTGTGCCCCCATATTGCTTGAACTGTGCTTGGAAAACTTGCCTGTGTTTGTAGTTGCCTGTTTGCTATCTAAATGCTTACTTGGGTTACAATGTTCTGCTTTTGAAATTCCTCCTCAAAACTGCTTGCTTCCTTTCTTTACTTACCTACAGAAAATATGACATCTGGCCTTATTAGGAATACATAATGGTTATCAGATTCTGCATTTATAGAGGTAGACTTTTCACTATGAGTAAAGAGATGAATCAAAATATCAAGTTTTGTGAGACAACTCTATACTATATTTTATTCTTTACATCTCTATGTAAAGAATAGAGAGAAATGTAGACAGAGAAGTTACACAGACCTCGTCTATCGAATCCTGAATTCTGTTTTTAAATGCAAGTCTGTTCTTCCATACTTTTGAGTCGTGTAAACCATTAAATTAAAAACCAGTCAATCCATCTGTGGTAAGCATCTCAATGGCTTTCCACAGCAGATTCTTATTTATTAGGTAATTTCGTTTTTATCTGACACTGGTTACATGATATGTGAAATTGAAAAAAACTTCATTCTAAACTTCCAGATGCAATCTGTTGCCACTTCTTGTTTTCATTCATAGATTACTTTTAAGATCTCTCTCCCTGAAGTTAATATTCCTAACAAGTATGAAGGGTTCTGTATTTTTTATGTCCTCCTGGAGTGAAAAGATCAACTGTAATATTTTTTTTGAGTGCTCTTGAGACAGGAAAGGAATTGCATTTCACATTTCAATGGTTATGGATTTAGCATGAAAACATATAATCTTGTTAATAATCAAGGTACAGTATTATAATTCATGTTGTATTTATTTTCTCATTGTTTATTTGGTTTTATATTTGTAAATCAGTGCCTCTAATTCAGTTCCAGAATTGGAAAATTTAGAGATTTGTTTATCACATTAATCTGTGTTAGGAGGCTGTTTTGATTCTGACCTTTTACAGACAGAAGTACCATAACTAAATTAAAAAAGGTTAATAATAATCATAGAATCATAGAATAGTTAGGGTTGGAAAGGATCTAACAGAAATACAAAAGCAGTAAAGTGCTTTCCCCCTATTTGGATTACTTCCTTTTTGTAATAAGTTGCTGCTTCCTTTTCATCCTTGCCTTTAACTGTTTTGTACCAGAGAAGTGGGAAGACTGGAGCTACCCGAAGTGTATTCAAGGTCTTAGATGTATTAGAAATGATGTTTCCACAGTTCTGTAACCATAATTCCTGATTTTATTAATGTTTTGGTAATTGGGACACTTCTGTTGAAATGAAAGTACAGAAACCCAAGAGGCTTACAAATGTCTGAAAATGTGAGCCAGATATTTTGCTTCACTTAAATATTGTCTAGGCTGTAAATGACGGCCTTGTTCATAACATTTTGAGGGGGTTTATGAAAGTCTTTGACGGCTCAAAAACTTGATACATGATCTAGACATTAATAAAAACTTACCTAATTGGCTCAGTAGTCATGTGTACTGTATGTATATATATACATAGTGGGGAGAGTGAACTTACTGTAGAGCTTCACTGGAATCCATGGTGAGTGCCTTGAATATGTACAAATTCAGTGATTCATAGTATTACCATGGACACAGTAATCCTGCTTTTGAACCCTGGGTGGAACAGGTAGGATTGACATCCATCCTCTTTTGTTGATCCTAGCTATGTTATTGGCCATAACTTGAGGATTGGGGTCATAAAGTTAGTGGAAGTTGGCACACTGTCCTGTTTGTATTTCCACCTTTTTTTCCTTTCTGCTTTGAAAGCTCCACTTAGCTATCAGTTAATGAAATAGTAGTAGAGATCTTCTGTTTGAAAAGTTACATTCCGATTCTGTAGTAGTATCATGCTAACTGTAAAATAAATAGGAACTATCTAAGCTTGCTGGGAAAAAAAAACCAAAACACACCAACCAAAAAAACCAAAAAACCCAAACCCCAAGAAACCCCAACAAACCACCAAAAAAACCCCCAAAACCAAAACCCAAAACAAAACCAAAAAACCCCACCAAAAAGCTGCTAAAAAATATTTTTTATTTAGAGAAATCCTTAGACACAAATGCGAAATTCAAAAGTCCTGGGTTTTACTGCAGCTGTCCATTCTTTCAGTGCCATTGGGAAGCTGTATATTGTGTCTCCATCTTAATTTATGCACCTACAAGATGGAATGATAATAATATCATAGGAGTACTTGTAAACTTTATCTAATGTCAGTGGATGCTTCTGCATCCTTTGTTGAAAGATTTCATAAATGCTAAATGCATTATGGGAGAGGAAGCAGCTTCCCCAGTATTAGCAAGCAACTAACTTCCTTTGTTATACCAATTTTAGCTCCAACATTACTTTAGTATAAAAAAAGAAATAATCATTTGGCTTATTAGTTCTGACTTCTTTATTTTTTTTTATCCTGAGGGGAAGGGGGTGGCTTATGAGACTCTCCAGAGAATTTGAAGGAAATTCAGGGGTTGGTTCATTTGTTTTAGTTTAAGGGTTTTTTTAAAGTTGGGTTTGTTTTTTTTTTCTTTTGGCTGCTTAGTAAGTGCTTCTATTTAGTTCTGTATTGTAAATTAAAAGACTGCAAAATACATTTTGTTTCCCACTGGCTTGATTCAAACTGCATTTGAAAACTTAATACCTACTAACTGGTGTAGACTCTAGTTTGGGTGTTAATTCATGTGGGAGCATCTTGAGGTTTTCTCTCTTGAAAAGAATTCTTATACTGGCACTTTCAGTGATATTCTCCTTTTGAAGGAGCTATGAAGTGAGAGAATATTTTAATTTGGCTCCTGTAGTAATTATGCTCTCATCTTGTTGCTTCTTGATGTTAATGGAGTTTAAAAAACATTGGTGGTATTAATAGTTCTTGTGCTTTCTTGAAGTCAGAGTCCAGTTACAATAAAGGATAATTTCTGGAAGGTTAAACATACAAAGCTAAGCTGTTTTTAAAAATATCAGTGAGTCATGACCAGCAAGGTATACTTTTGAAAATCCAGTTAGTAGACACACACATTCTTGGATGAAAAGGGAAGGTGAGATTAATTTTGCATAATCATATGTGCAGTGGAATTCCAATAAGATTTAAATATAGGTAGTTCAAGAAACAAATTAGAGCTGGCATGCTCATAGTCATAAACAAAGTGAAGAAAAAGGAACATAGGGGTTTGGCAGAGCAATGGGGAACTTCCATCAACAATACTCTGTAGTACTTTGTCTCTATTACTCCTCACTTAAAACAATACTTCCTCTTCTGTTCCTTTCCAGCTTATCAAGGCATGTAAGTAATTTCATATGTAATTTTTTTCTCCTAGCTGAAATGTTTTATGCTTTCAGTTCTCAAGGTAACTGCTGGTTACTAATTTTGATTTTCATCTCTGTCCACTGACCCTAACAGTAGGATTTTTTTTTTCTTCTTCCTCTTTTTTCTTTACATATAGAAATCTGTGTTGTGGTTTACATCAGTATTGTGGAGATACTGATTTCTTTCTATGAAAAGTACAGTTTTTCTCAAGTGACTCAGATGCTCTTGTTCTGCAACATCTGCTTTTTTTTTTTTTAAAGGCAGAGTCAAAAATGTTTGTGAGAATTCAGTAACAGCCCTTTTTGTCTGCATGCCATTAGTGAGCCAGTTGAGAGTGCACATCTATATGCATGTATATTCAAGCAATTTCGAAAGAATGAACTTTGCTTGAGTTGTCTTGCATAAGTTTTCCATTAAAACTGAATGAGTTTTGGAGAAGTGCAGAAAACTGTAGCTAAAGATGTGTGTTTGAGCAAGATTTTTATAGCACTGGGCCATAATGACTATGCCCTATTACAGAAATTCTCACAGGTTGATGCATTTCTCAATTATTACCTTTGTGCTCAATTTTTTTCACAAAATCTAAAACTGCAATCAAAGCAAGACTGTTTAAGATTGGTAATTTCACACAAGCTTGTTCTTTTTCTGTACTAGCTATTTCTTTTGAAATGAACTGGGAAATGCTTAAATACCAGTAGCTTAATACCAATGCTTTCTTGTATGGTGGATTCTTATCAATATATCTATATATATATAATCAGTATATCTATATATATATATTGAATGTATAGCAACATTAAAGTGTTGTGGAAAAGCGGTATTCAAGAAGTGTTTGTGAAGTTCTGTTTGTATATGAATCCAAAACACTGAGTAATTTAATTTTCATGAGCAACCACCAGTAATATTTCTACGTGATTACTTAAGTTACTTCCAGGACAATCTGAATAGTTCTCCGTGATTGATAAAATTGACATCATCAATGTATGTTTTTGGGCGAAGGAGGAGGAGAGAGTAGCATGTAGTTTGATGTACAGTTGGATATGGGGTGCAATTTTATGTTGATGGTTCTGATTTTTTTTTCACCAGGTGACTTCTAGGTTTGGTTTTTGAAAGCAGCATGTTCTCAAGTGCATGCATGCAGCAGAGAGTTGTTTTATGTTCTATGGTTTTGCTGTGGGTTCTTCTCTCAAAATAACTATCTAGGAGAAGATTCTCTATGGCTGTATGCTACAAGGATCTCTTTCAAGAGATCCACACACTGGTGGAATTTTCTCTTACAGGACAGCTGGTAGCCTCTGCAAGCTGTGCTTTCCAAGAAGTCAGCACTGGATGTTCAGGTGCTTGGTGCTGACTGGTAGAGACAGATGTTAAATATGTATGTATATAGTTCAAGTGGAATTAACTTGCAGTCTTCGGCTGCACAAATACATTTAAAAAGCATGTTTAAATGGAGTAGCTTTTTATACGGTGTGGATCTATACACTGATTTCTTGAAACCTTGGTAGTGAAGCTTAAATTTCTGAAAGAACTGAGGTGCTGTGAAACAGTTTTTCTGCAGTGTTTATCAATCTAGTTCCTGTACCCAAAGCCATAGACCAGAGTTGGCAGCTCAGATCTGTATAGAAAGAAAGGGAAAATAAATGCCTAGCATAGGTATTTAAGCCATTCAATAGAAACTTCCTGGCAAGGGTCCATGTCTGGTTTTTAAATACTGTTTTTCTGTGGTTTGCTTGTTTGTTTGGGGGGTTTTGTTTGTTTGTTTGGGTTTTTCTCCCTTTTTCCCCCCAGTTTTGAAGGAGAGTCTAAAAATTACTTTCTTTGAAAAGATGGCAGATATTGGTACCTGCTTTTCACATCTCTCTCATTTTACATCCTGTAGTTCAATTATGGGCTCAGTCACTGAATCTGTTGATAGTAGCTGTCTAAATTTTCTCCATATCCTCAGGAGGATGACTTCTATTTATTTCTCTCCTCTGGTTCTGGAGGTTCAGCACGGATAGGTACCTACCTGGGGAGTGAGTGAGCTATGGTACCTACCTGGGGAGTGAATGAGCTATGAGCCTTAAATCACCATGAGCTATGCATTTCGTAGTAGATTGTTGTCAATGTATCATACACTTGTAAAGATCAGAAGACACTCCTTCCTCCCCAAATATTGGAGATGCCTCACTGAGAGTTTTTCTATGTAAAGCTGAAAAAAAGGAGAATGTTATACTTGCAGCATATTTGAACTACATGGAAATTAATTGAAGCCAGGGACTGCAATAGTGTCTTCCCATTCCCAAGTAGCCAGTACCATTCTGTGTGTGATACAATGAGTGTTTGAGTCTAAACTTGCTGATCTGTCATGCTTTTAAACACTTCTCCTTAGTCCTGACTGTGTCAAAAGATACAGAGCACTCATATCCAGGAAAGCTAAAGAAATGTAAGTCTTGCTAGCTTAGAAATGCTATTATGTAGTAGTCTGTATCCCAGTAATTTCCATGAAATTACTTTAGGATGCATCACTTACCAAAATCTCAAAATAAGATTTAGAGTAGCTGTAGTAGTGTGCAAAACCTTAATGTTTCTCCTTAATACAAGTTACAATAAACTACTTGAACACATACCTGATCTACAAGACAGAGATGAGATTAATTTCTCATAAATACAGTTTTGGTTCCCATGCTATTGTGTCATTTTAATATCTGTGCTTTTAAAATCATATCACGTCCTTGTTGAAATGTTAGGATTCCTCGAAATGTATTCAGAAGGACTAAAGAAGATAAGCTAAAGGAATATAATATGATAAAGCCTAAAACCCAATATAATCTAGTTTTCAAGATACTCTGAGATTCATTTCAGTAGAAGTGACAAAAATGGGTATTGCCAACTTTTTTCAATTTTGAAAACTGTTGAAATCAGTTAAAGCCTGTCTCATCTGTATAAATAAAACTTAATGCTGTCATTGAGGCTAACCAATTAAAGCAAAGATTCTGAATGTGTTAACATTAATGAGAAATCTATTGACTTTAATAGTAAGGGAATGTGTGTTCAGTATCACTGATTTTAAAAGTCTTTGTGAAGTGAATGACGCTTTAAACTTTTGTAAATGAATGACACTTGGTATGTCATTGTTTCAGAGGTATGTAATGTATTAATAAATTGGCTATGAGAAAATCAGTTGAAAAAAATCTCTGCTACACAGATTTCTAGCGTGACCTTTAGCACTAAGAGGGAAATGGGCATAGGAATTGGACTATAAAAGGTAAGAAAGCAATTATATATACACTCTGCATAGCCGTCTCTACACCTTGAATTTATACAGGGCTCTGGTTCTCCTTTGAGGGAGAGTTGTGGAACAAGGGTTCCCAAATTAAGGTACAAAGTATGGAGCTGAAGTTCTGCAGGTAAATAAGTTTAATGATGTCATCTTTTTATTTCTTCCACCTTTTGACATGATTATAAGTTTTAGCATGTAGTTCTCATTTCCATAAGAGGATGAATTCTGTTAATTTTTCATTGATCTTTTAAACTAAAAAACAAATAAAGAAGTAACCCAACCAAAAAAACCAACAAAACAAAACAAAAAAACCCCACAAAACAAACAAACAGAAAAAACCCAAAAAAACCCAACAAAACCAAAACCAAACCCCACCACCACCTGCCGAAAAACCTAAGAAGTTTTTACAATTAAAAACCCCCCAGACTGTGCCTTCAAAGAATTACAAAACCATTTGTAGTGTCCTAGTTCAGAGTTCTTTGGGAGAGGGTGATTATGTCTTTAATTTTGTGTTCATAGTAAATTGAAGCAAGCCTGTTCTCGTGCTCCAGGACAGAGGACTGCAGCAGACAAACATCTAGTGAAGTCCATGCATAAGCAGAGGTAATACAGAGAGGATTTGTGTGGAGAGACACAGGCACATTTCATATTACTCTCTTTCTGGTTGTTCTCTGGTACCTACCCAGAAATTTCCTGGTTCTTCTGTCTAAAGAGACACCAGGGTCTCTTCCTCTTAATCATCTTTTACTTTGTATTTTTAGAATACCTGAGTCTTTCCATCTCTGCCTTTTCTGGCAGTTGCACTTTTTACAATGTGATTGTGGAAATGCAATGAATATAATAAATATAGCCTTTTGGAAAACCCAAAGATTTCAAATAAATGCCATGTATGGTTTGAAAATAATGTGCCAGTAATTAAACAGCTTCTCTAGATTGTGTATGGAGCAGTCAGCTCTTCCAGAGGAGAAAGGATGATGCCAACATAGGAGTAACCATGTTCAGCATCAGGACATACCTTTACTTTTAATTGTATCTAAACATCCAAGCAAGGACTGTGTGTAAAATTTTGGAGAATTATTCATGCTGTGTGTCAAAAACTCAAGAGTCCAGTATCCCTCCTGCCAGAACTGTTCTGTTTTTAAGAGCTCTTCTATGTTGTGGTGGAGCCCCTTGCTGAATCCCACTCTGTTGCTGTTAAAACACTAACAAAGCTCCCCAGGCTCTCCGTCATCCATCTGAAACTAGTGGGACAGGCAGAAATCTTGTTCAGATTCCATGTGGATGATCAAGTGGCTAATGGGATGTCAAATACAGAACCTCTTGTCTGCAAGTGAGCAAGATGCTTGCCATATGTCTTTTGGAAGCAGATGAAAGTGACCAAGTTCTTTGAGAGGGAACATGTATAAAGCCTTTCTGTTGGCTCTGAGCATCTGACATCTGTAAGTTCTTGTACAGCAGAGTAAAAGTTAGGCTGACACAACTGAAATCCTTTGTGTTTCACTAGACGCTTGTGCATTTGAGGGAAAAGGAAGCTCTTCTTGTATCCCGGTTGTGATTATTCTGTCACAGTGAACAAGAGTATCAATTTTTCTTGCAAAATATAACACATTGGAAAGAAGGGAATATTCCTGGTTTTAAAATTACTTGTTTGTACAGTATAAACTTCAGTTTGTTCCATGAGTAATGTAATCCACTAATACATATCTGCACAAGCATAATACAAAATAATAGTTTAAAAATAAATACGCTGAAAAATGCAATATTTTTAAAATTAATTTTTTAATGCTTTAAAAGCCAGATCTAGAGAACTGTTTTTGTGAAACAAAATGAATTTTGCATTTCTGTGGCTTTTTTTTTTTCCTGAAGATTATGCCATTAGCAACTTGTCTGGGGATTTATTGGTGCTTGCAGCAGTTTTAAGCATATTTTCTTCAGAGTTCTACTTTGATAGTGTAATTTATTCTTGTTATATTTCTTGACGTTGATATTTCTTCTTGCTGTAAACCAAAAACTAGTGGCAACCTTGCCTAAGAAGTTGTTTTTGCTGATAGAAGTGATATCCCCTTGTCACCTGTTACTGATTTGTATTTTCTTCTTTCTCATTGAAAGGAGCAGGTTATTTTTAGGAATTGGAAGAGCAAAAAGCCACTTACGAGAACTGTTTGGAAACTTGTATGAAATGCATGAGTTCCATATAGATTTTTCTGGTTCCTGGCATCTGTTTGATGTTGATATTTATAGCAAAACACTGCTGTCTGCTTGTCCTTAGAGTTTATCTGAATACCTCTCTAGCTTTGGCAGATTTACTGTATGAGAAATGCTTTACCTGTGGTCTGAAAGAATTCTTGATGTGTGGGGAAAAACACTTGCTACAATGGTACTGGGCTTATACTGGTCAAGAGAGGAAAAAAAATTAATGCATGTGTGATTTTCATGTACCTTTGAGCTGTTTTCAGGAGCTTTGGGAGAACAGGGGCTGTGATCTCTGTCAGACGAGAGGAATGTTTTTAGCCTTCAGATAAGGGTGTTCTTGCCCATCCCTTTCAGAGGAGAGTGAGTGTATTGGAAGATGAGTTACATATTAGGGATGTGGTTTTTAGCGGGTTTGGTCTTTGTCAGACCAATTCTGTCTTCACTCTCACTCAGTGAGCCCCTTGGTGATGCCTCTGGTCCCTTCACTCTCATGCCTCCCTCGCTGTAGGCTGACAGTCCAGTAGAGTTGGTGTTAGAGCTCTGCCCCATTGAGAATACCATCATCTCAACAGCAAGGTACGCTTTGGTAATGCGGAGTATGAAGGTGTTAGATAAAAGACCAGTTCATGACCAAATTTCTCCCCTCCTCTGTACATGGGAAAAAATACAAGAATTAATCTCAGATTTGCTTCCAGCCAGAAACTGTGCCTGCCGCCTGATTCTGGCTGATGAATGTTTCTGAAAATGCAGAGATTAATAAAACTTTAAAAGTAAAGCTCTCCAGTGACTGAATGTTCTCCTTTGTACTCCATTTGTGCTTCTGCTCAGTTACAAAGCCCAAGCACAGACTAAGAATTTACAGCTGATAAGAAGTTGTTCAATTTTGGTGAGGCTGTTTTTGAGGATTTTGAAGATGTATTTTTTTCTACAGAATTTCACAGCACTAAATTCTCTTTAAATGCTGTTCGTAGTTTATATTCCTATAGACTATTATTACTTACAAACTCAAAGGACACTTGTATTTTCATCACCAGGAATGGAACTGCTTGCTTCCCGAACATTAAGAAAGGCTTCATGTGAGTGCAGGTTTGAGTCTGCACTGAATTTTGTTCATTGATGTGTTAACATATTTTTCTTTAGATTTTACTGTTTCAGAGGAGGAAGGGTTGTGCGAATTTAGTGTTTCAGTTACTTGTCATATAAAAGGGAGTACATCATGATATGACAGTGTTTATCTGTTTCTGTGTATCACTTCCTGTAGTCTTTTAGTATCATAATTTTTTCCTTCCTTATGTCACATGTCAAATCAGGACAATAGTGTCCTGGTGTTTTGGTTTAATACAGAAAAAGAATTATCAAGTTTCTTATCCCACCTTCAGAAGTAACTTTATAAGCTTAAATTTCATGCAGGTCAATGAATCACACATTCCTGTGTGCTGCAGCTGTTTTGAAAACAGGGTTTGAAACATTTTGTTCTTCATTCTTTATGAAATGTTATCCCCTATGCTTGAAAGACTGGGGTCTGAGAGGGGACAGAGTCTGAATCTTCAGGTCTTCTGAAGTTAAATTTTTCTTTGTGTGGGAACTGTGTGTGTGTGTGGGGGAAGGAACAGGCTGGAATTTAGATTTTTATTAAAGGGAGTGTAAGGGTGCAAGTTGGGAGTTTCAGGGAGGTTTTGTTGGAAAAATTATTTGTTGAATGAAAAAGAAGTACACCAAAAAAAGGTTCAGCCCAAGGAATTGTTATAGTCGATGCCATTCGAAGGGACTGTCTGCAGGGGAGAATCCTGAGGAATACCCTATTTTTAAAAGGAAATAAGAGACAAATGAGAGCAGTTACTCTGTTGGTTTGTTTTATCCCCTTCATAAGTACCCCCTCTCTTGGCTTGTCTGAGACAGCTCTAAATTTAGAAAACATATCAAACCACAACACTGTGAAGGAACCCACAGGCATTTAAAGATGTCTGTGTGGAAGCCTCAGTGGTGTTTCAGCATCCAGGGAGCACTGCAGCTGCTTGTGCTGGAAGCTGGAAGACTGCCACTCTGCTCCCTTTGTTCAGCTTCCTTTGCTGCGTGAAGCATAGAAGACAGCAACTAACCTTATCGTTGGCGTTAAGTATTTACAGAGGAGATGATTTCACCTTCAAAAGTTACCACCCTTGCACTCACCAGCCCAAAGGCCTGCAAACACCACTGTCAACAAACCCACTAGTTTCATTGCACCCCCTGCGATTTTGCAGTTTCCTTTTCACTGTGAGAAGCACCTCACCGTGAAAAGTAAGGGGTTAATGACAGTGAAGACAAAGGAGAGAGTGTTTGCTTTCCCCACTGTTAACGTTTAAAGTTTGATACGGCAGCTTAAATACTCAACTTTCCATGCCACATGCCCATGTCACTACTGTTCAGACGGAGAATGTCGTGTTTCCCCCCACCCAGGATATTTGCCTGTTATTTATGTTTTTATTATTATTACTTTTCTAAGTCTTATCTCTTCCCCCCCCCCCCCCTCCCCCCCCATCTGTCCATCCGTCTCTCTTTTCTCTCTGCCCCCAGGGAAATAACCTGCTATAACCCCAAATTTCCCTGGTTTATACCTGTAAGAACTCTTCATATTTTGTCAATTAACCATTTTGTGGAAGTCACATTCAAGTTTGTGTTTCCTGGTAGGGTTTGGTTTCTGGACAAAGCTGAAGAAAACTCCTAGGAGTAAGGTGGAGAAACATTCCTTACATAGGTGTGTCTTCCTAAGTGATGAGTAATGAAGTGGTTTGGTCCACATTCCTATTCCCTAGTGTCTCTGATTGTTAGGACTGCTTTACCCTTTCAAAACAAATGGTATCATAGGAAGACCTCCCCCTTTCTGCACAGGGCTGTACCATAATGGGGGTTTCAGACTTGCCTTCCTTTTGACTTCATTACACGCTTCTAACAGACTGTTTTGTAACTCAGTTTCTTCCAGCAGCTTTTGTGTGTTGAGCATTGGCAGAAACAAAATCATATTCTAACAGAAAACCTGTCTAGCATCCATGATCAGAGAACATCTTGCTTGCTCCTAAGAGCTTTGTTTGTCAGTTTGAATATTATGAGCAATGATATCACAGGTATCGAAGCATGCTCTTCTCCTGATCAGAAGCTTACTAGTGCTGCTTACAACAGTCTGGCATGACCCTCTTGTCCTGAGCCCAACTGAGGAATTTGAAATTAGCCTTGTGGTGTTTGGGTCGATTTTTTTTTTTTATTATTTTTTTTTATATAGCAAAATTTTATGGGTTATTTAACCATCTACTTTTTCTAGATCTGGGAGGTTGGTGAAGTTGTTCATATTAGAATTGGAGGGAATTTTAAAAGCAGTTGCATGTAGCTAAGTGTTTCTTTCCTTGTTTAATAACATTTCCTGTGATAAGTGGAAGTAAACTGATTAAGTGTTTTATTACTAGTTGTTGCCTAATCCACTTCCATATTTTGTTCTATTGATGTTTCATTAGAACTGAAATTATGAACACACATTTGGCAAATACTGTCATTTTTTAGGTAAGTACCCAGTAAATTTTGGCCTTTATTAGGGTAGATTGATTGCAGTATGCCCTTGTCCATGCCAAAACCCCACATGTTTAGTTATGCTGTCTTTTAAACAAAATACTTCAGTGATGATCTTTAGAAATGTGGTTTAGTCAACAGCTTCATGATGTGCGTGCAGTCTTTATTTAGGAGATTCTCTACTCAGTAAGCCATCTCAAATATGCTACTTAGTAGTTTCTTGGATGAGGACAAGAATACACATAAGCACAAAAAAGGAGTTCTGAAAAGAGACATGTTATAATCCCACTGTGGAGATCTGAAGTGATTGCTCTAGTGCTGTGTAAGACAACTGCCAGAGATAATGTAACAGCTCTTTTTCCTCAAAACTGCTTTCTTCACTGACTGTAATCGTTCGTGAAGAAGGTGAACATCCTGAACAAAGTTCTTCCATTGCTTATATATCCTTAGTGTATGTAATAGGCTGCCTGTGTTGCCTGTGAAGGTAAACCTCTAAGCTAAACACACTTGTCAGTTGCTTGAAAAGCCAAAATTCTGATGTTCTTTGCTGTTTGTTACTTCATTTAAACTGAACTGATTGTTATAATTTTAGCTGTTGAAAGTCCTACTCTGTGCCTTCCCTGTGAGAACTACTCACTTGTGCGTTGGCAGCTTTTGATGAAACCCCCTCACAGGTGAGCTATTACTTACTGGAATTACCCCAGTAGTGCCATTGCCCATTCCAGGGAGGCTACTGAAATAATTCCTAGGATTTCATAACCCTTATGGTGTGTTTGGGTTTCACTGACCTCTATCCACATCTTTCTGTGTAACACTGATGATATAGTGTAGGCGGTCAGCAGGAATGGTTATGGGTGTATGCAAGGCTTCTTCAGTTTTCCTGTTAAGATCTAATGTGTAGTGTACCTAATGCGTTTTTTCTTGACTTTGTATCAAAATAACAAGATGGAAAGTATATCCTACTACCTTTGCTTATTTCATTGCATCCTCCCTTCTGAAATACTCAACAAAATCTGTGAAAACCAAAATGATCTGGTAAATGGACTTTAAAGAGCAAATGTTGGTTGGTTGCACATCTAGGGTACCACGGTTCAGGTAAACAGGGATTATTCCTTCATTCTCACAGGATTATATTGAGAAGTAGTCCTACCACATCAGTGATTATTTGAAAATAAATTGAAGTTGTTTTTTAGCTGCGGTTGCCCATGTGTTCTAATCTGTAAAATATCAACTGTTCACATGGAAATTGGTATATATTTGGTTTAATTGGTATTGAACTCTATTTAAAGAGGGGGGCAGGCACCACAAAAAGTGTTCATGAGCTGCATAAAGTATCTTAAACGAATTAGTCATCTTGATACTGACATTTGAAATACTGGCTTAACTTTTTGTTTATTCAAAGCAAAAATAGTGTTCTAACTGATTTCAAAGAAAATCTGATACCAAGTGCTTTTATTTTCTGCTTTTCTTTTATGTTTTTTTTCTTTGGACTGCTTTGAGAGCAGAGAAAGGGCACTGGTGCAACTTTTGCCTCAAAGATTTGAACAGAATGGAAAGGAGTGATGGGGATATTGTCACATATGACTGACAAAGGAAAATCTCTATGCTAACAAATGGGATGGGTTTGAAAAACATTGGATGTGTTCAGTCTTATTTTTTTGGCTGAAAAATGTTGGTAAGGAATAAAATCTTGTGGATCAGAAGTTAAGATAAAAATTTGAGTTTATCGGTGGTTTTAAGTGAAGAAAATCCAGCAATTACTGTGCGATCTGTTGTAATTGGAGCAAGGAGGTAGTTGCATTGATAGGCATTTTTTTCAGTATTGAATCTCTGAGTGAAGAGAAGTCTTTATATTGTGATTGTTTTTTTTTTTTTTCAATGTCAA
This sequence comes from Strigops habroptila, assembly GCF_004027225.2. Taxonomy (NCBI): domain Eukaryota; kingdom Metazoa; phylum Chordata; class Aves; order Psittaciformes; family Psittacidae; genus Strigops; species Strigops habroptila. Next base: position 7,686,776 of record NC_044281.2, read on the forward strand.
GCCCACGTGAAGATGACAGCATAGCTTGAAATAACCTGACAGCCTAAATGACACAAAATAGGGTAGTGCAAATGTGAACTGAATGTTTTTATGAAGTCTTGTAGTCAGCATTCATTTCAAAGCTTTCTTCCCAACCTATTTGTGGGTAGTATTTCTCTTCGCGTATAATACCATATGCTCTGTGTCTCTGAAATCTCAGTTGAAATCTCAGTGAGAAGAGCTTCACAGAAACCGTTAAGAATTCTTTCTGTATGAAGTACTGCTGGACATTTGAACTTAAATCTTCTAAATTCTGCAGTTTCTTCATCAGCAAAACACATCTCCCTTTTATTTTCCTGAATTATTTCAGAATTCTTAAGTTTATTTGCATTGTCTCTAATATGAAGATAATGAACATACTTCACATACAATAATGAACTTTTCTGTTCTCTTGCATGTATTGTTCTGCAGGTTAAAGTGTGTGTGTGTGAAAAATTGACAAACCCAAGAACATCTTTGACTGGATAGATTTTTCAACATGAACCGTGCTTTTAGCAGGAAAAAAGGTAAGTAATTTAGCTAATGTTCCATGGGAGACATAAATATCCATAAATATATATCCTGTATAAATTCTTTAGAATATCAAGAATCATACAAAGAAGTACTTATGAATAATCACACCTAATCAACTAGGTAAAAACAGGCAGCCTTCTCTAAGATGTACAGAGCAAAGCATTCTTGACTGATACTTGCAGAGCTTTGTGTATTGTAAGGCTTATGTTGAATTTCATAATGTTTTCTTGATTGAGGCATCTGCTTGTGTATGTGTGTGTATATATATATATTTGGAATACACACACGTGTTTTCTTTTTTTCCCCCTGCACACTCCACAGGATGTGCTGGAGGGTTTTAGGAGTTTTGAAGAGTTAGTGATTTCTGTATTTATTATATATAATAATGGGTTCTTGGGAAGCTATTTTAGAAAACCGTGTTTAATATACTTGAAATATCTCATGCAGCAGAATAATTCTTAGCTTTAAGAAGCTATTCTGAATTTGTAGCAATCTTCAAATGGTGTGCTTTCCAAAAGAATATCAAACCACTAAATATTTAATTATGTGTGTTGCTCTTCTGGCTTGCTTTATTCTCTTTTCACGGTCTGTTTATGATTAAACATAAGGTTTTTTTAGATGGAGCATTAGAGACAGGTTCTTTTCTTGACATTTCCCCCATTTGTTTGTAATGTAGAAAACACTCAGTAGATGTAACTTCTTTATTTTTCATGTTTTCATCTAAAGATCTTTAAGTGTGATACACACTGAGCTAGAGCCCCTGCTTTAGTAACTAGGTGTAAACTCAGTTGATTTAAGTGTAAATGTTTTGTTTGTGTAACAATAATTCCTGCTTTGGTGTCAATATCAAAGCTGGAAATAAAAGGAATCTACCATACTTTATACCACAATGAAATGATATCAACATGGCACCCTTGTGTGTCTAATACATTTATTTGTTAAAGCCAGATGAACAGAGATAACCTAAGTAGTCCAGAATATCAGCAGATGTAGCTTGATCACGAAAGGAAGATATACGTACTCACAAAGACTACAAAACAGGATGAAAGATCATTTAATAACCCAGTAGCACGATGGATGCTGAGGAACTAAGCTAGAATCCGTAGCTCATGCTGCTCTTAAGCACTGGCGTATTTTCTTGTGTAGATATTAGTAACACCTCTGTCAAGAGATGCATACTTACCAGCGTCTTTAATAGTGTTGCCTATCTTCTTCCAAATAATTTGAGAGACTGTTTCAATATTCTTTAATTGTGGATTGATTTATCACAACTGGGAAAGAAGCTTGGGGTTTGTAGATTTTATTTTGTTTAGGTATTTAATTTTTTTTTTTCCTTTCTTGGTTTTTCTTTTCTATTGACTTCTGATAATGTTTGAAACTTGGCCTGTTTCAAAAACAGACCTGTTGTGTTTTGTGGGATATTTCCTTGGTGTTTTGACTTGTACCTAGAGCACTAGAATGCTCTTTCATTAATTCTCATTGCCTTTGCCAGTGTCTGCATCTTGCCTTTATGGTTAAATTGTGAACTTGTATCCTCAGGTATTTGGGATCATTTGAGGGGTCTGGATTCATGCCTTTCTCTTTTCATTTCTTCATAAGAAAATTCTTACTGACCTCATCTTATAATTTCAGTGTGTTAAAAGACACATGTTATAAAAAAAGCTGTCAGGTGCGATGAAATGCAGTTATTGCAGATCTTAAAAATTATTCAGAACTTGAGCAACCAGAAGAATTAAATACTGTCATCCATTAATTTTACTCATAGTAGTGTACATGATATTTCCATTTTTGTATCCTAGGAAAAATGCGAATTTCAGTTAAGCTGTTGTCAAGGATAAGTGAATATTACATATTTTTCATGCCAGCTGAAGTTCAGAAAAACTTGGCTGTATCAGTGTTCATCTCTAATAACTGTATTTAAGAACACGTTCAAACAGGTTCATTTGCTGGACTTCCTTTATTGTATTTCCTGGTTTTACTCCCAGAACTCAGGGATACCAGAGTTTCCATGCCTGTGTTTGGTAGGGTGGTTTGTGGGTTTCTTCTGTTCACAAGAGTGTGGGTATTTTGAGCAATTAGCTGAGTGCTGTGACTTCCCTAGCAGTTCTCTCTAAATCCAAATTAGTCTTCTGGTGGCTGTGCTGGTAGGGTTTGTGCTAATTACAAGTTTGCATCACTCTGTTGCCTTGGAGCTACATAAACAAGAGTCTCAAAGATACAGGATTTTGAGGGGAATTTAAACAAATACAAGTACTTTCGTAATAACCAAAGATTATGTGAATTGTGCAGATTTCTAGAGTAAGTGTCCCGTAATCTCCATGGTCACAGTCAGTCTATACTAGGCTTTTAATGTGGTGCACAGAGAAAATAGTAGTGCCATATAGCTCCTTATCTTCTTGACCTGGGTTAGCTGATGACTGGAATGTACTTGAAGAGGTCTGTTCTTGCACCATCATCTGATTCAAGCAACAAAACTTTCCTTCTAAGCGTTCAGGAAATTATTTCATCATTGACAGACATTGGTAGACAAAGCAAGAAGAGAAGCACTAAACTCAAGCTTTCTTGATTTTTTTATTATTTTTTCTTCAACTGGTGGAGGATGGATAGCAACCTGTGCTTTCATGACCAAGTTGCAAAGGAAATGTGAATTGCTAGGAGAGGAAGGAAGTGAGATCTTTTTTAAATTAACCCTGATTCTTAGAAGAAAAAAGTTCCTCATAGGTATGATGTGTGACGTGAGTGTTTATGTGCATTGAGAGTCTGTGTTATGGGAACAGCAGGTTTGTCCTAAATCAGAGCAGAGCACAGACCCCATTTTGGATGTTACCAATAATTCATTTTGCAACAGAAATTTGGGCTACAGGTATCATATCTAGAGCAAATACTCAGTGTAAGTTTATTTTTGGAGGTCATGATTTGGGCATGAAACAGCCACTTCAACTGAGAAGGTGTACTGAGTGCTTCGACCTTAAAAACAGCTGGTACAGTCATTGCCTGTCTGACTGCCTGAAATTAAGCACAAACCAGAACTTCTAACCTGGATAGTTAATGTTTGTATTATAGATGTCATTATTTTGATTTGCCTGATAGTAGTTTTAGTTGATATACTTCAATCTCAAACTGAATAAATTCAAGCTGTTCACCTTTCATCCTAATGATGACAATGAAAAATACAGGAAAATGAAGTTTAAACAAAAACAGTTTGTTTCAGGAAGTGCTTACATAAGTAATAATAAATGGAATCTTTTAGCAGTTTGAGTTGGAATATCTATTCTCATCAGTTAGCCATAAGCTAGTAAAACAGGAAAACAAACTTTATGAACTAATATTGATGAAAAAAAATGAATTTTTGTTTTAAATCTGATATCAGCATCTGCTAAAGTTGCATGTTTCAATATGAAAAAACTTAGTACCTGTTTGAAGTAAAATAGCCTTTGTCTTGACTTCAGTACAGGTTGATTGGACTACCGGTTACATGTGGTAAGAGGAAAATTCTCTGTTGCAGAAATATTATATGACTATACAAAACCATTCTGTTTTCCATTCATTTATCAATGAATGCAGTATACTCTATTGATGTAGCTTTTATAGATATCTTTTTAAGGATCTCTTCTCCCACAAAACCAAATTGAAGAACAACAGTGTTATTATGTATGTTCTTGCTGCTTAGTTATTATGACAAAGCTTGTGAAAACATTCATGTATATCTATCACGGTATCAGGAGCTTGCTTTTGTATGTGATCAATGTTTGGGTCATGGTTTCTGAAGGGTCCTCTTAATTTTTCCTTTAAAGTCAGGTGTGGTAGCATGTAGTTTGAAATGTTGTAGTGGAAAAATTTGTAGTGCAGATCAGAGTCTGTTCATCTGGAAATATGTTTGCGTCTTGGTAAATTCAGTCTCTCTTTTAAGCAACATTTAAGCAATCCTGTAAGAGATCTTTGTTAGTGCTATATTTTAAACTAAATTTATCTCATTATTAGTGTATTGGTATCTAAACTGAATTAAGTATTTGTCCTTAATTTATATGTGACCGTGTGTACAGGTAATGTGTATACACAAAACAGAAAGCACTAATCGTAGGATTTTTGGTTTGGTTTGGTTATTTTATTTTAGGGAAGGGAGGTGCCTCTTCCACATGAGTTTGGCATATTTTACTGATTCTGTGGCTTTGCCTTCCAAACCATTAGTATAAGAACTGGTGCATAGAAGTTAACAAAAATTAACTAGTATTTATTACTAGTGTTTATTGGCTTTTCCTCATCAGAAATGTGAAAGAAACCTGCTGTTCCTCTTAGGCAGAGACATTTCTAAATATGTAATGACTGTAATCCAAACCTGCTGGAGCTAAAAGAGTAAAACTACTAGTGTATCAAAATAGTGATAAAAATTTAGGTACATCGGTCTACTTTGGGCAAAATTTAGTACTGAATTACAATGTGTGAAATCCAGTGAACTTCAGTGAGGTTGTGGAGGGTGTGAATCAGTTGTATTTAGTTCATTCTTTATTACACACTGACCATCCTCCTTCACCTCAAAATAAATGTCAGCCTTAGTTTACATATGGCACTAAGTTCAATGCCAAAGTTGCTGTTGTATTCAGGAATCTGAATTTTTTTGAATGTTTTTATTCCATATGATTGCAGTTTGTAAGGTTGGTAATTGGTGCCACATAATCAGGTCATGAGATGTAGATGGTATTCATGATGCTAAATGGAATATATTGAAGCAATAGCCTGTCGTAAATCATTAAATTTCAGCAATAACATTTCTGTGCAATGGCTTTTCATGAGTCTCATTTATGGAAGATGCATTTAATTGGCAGGGCCTGACAAAAAATTGCCATCAAAGGTTATAGGATGCTCTTTTATGTGTATGGACTGGCTATAATACAATCTTTATTTTCATTGTCAAGTTATACTGCATTCCACAGATTGCACATGTTTTAGTTTATATTTCTTTTTTTGAATTAGACAACAGGTAAAGCCCCAAAAGGGTAAAGGGGATAAGTTTAGTCCTAAAGGAAATACTTCCATTCTGTCAGAGAGTATATTTTACATTAGTGATTTAAACAAATAGGCTTTTGTGTGCTGGACTTCCACATTAACAATAATGATAAAAATCATGAAGGAGGAGTAGATACTTGTGTACCTTAAAGGCATATAAGTAGTCACAATCTTCCTCATTGCGTTCTTTAGATATTCTTGTCATCACACACTAACTTTTCATAAAAGCACTCATCACCTTCCAGGAAAAAAACCAAAACTAGCGCTAAATATCCTCATCATCCCCCACCCCCAAAAAACTGCTGCTTGATTGTTTGTAGGATTTCTTTAAATATGATTTTTTTTCAAGAGTAAATGTTGAGAGGAAAAAAAGGGTACCTTTTTGTATACTAAATACTGTATTCAGTTGGTCTCACTTCACACAAAAAAATGAATTATCCTAATATTTTTGTAATACAAAGAGGTTTTATGTGTTCCAAATACTGCTCCTTGGGCTTCAAAAGAGGAGTTCATGTGAAAAGCCGATATTCAGTGACCAAGTGCCTTTTTTGGACTGTGCATTTGTCTGTTTGCATGTCCTTGTATACAACTGTGTATGTATTTATATTCTGAGAGCAGAAGGAACAGATCTAATTGTTTAGGAAAGAGATGATTACAGTGTTTCTTTAGAGGATGCATAGTTAGAAATGAGGAGTACACTTTGGAAACTTTCTCTGTAAGATTCATGTTAAGTCTGCACAGATAATTTAGCCTAATGCCAAATAATAAAGCCTAATTTTTCTTTCCTTTCTGTTAACATAAGAATGGGAGAGTAATATCCTGTTGACCGTTTTATCTGCATTATTTTTGGAAGGATATTGCAGAAATAATCTTATCCGCCACCTGCTTTAAAGAATGTTCTAGGCAAGTTAACAATCATATTTACCACAATAACTATTTGTTGCTTCTGCAAGACCTCAGGAGCTCCTTTCAAGAACATACATGCACTGCTTAACCATAAAGCACTGAATACTGATTTTAGAATGGGAACAGCATTGAAGGAGCCTTAATCTTTTTGGTTGTTACCCTATTAAAATTTATACAGCCTAATTTATAGAATGTTAAATGATTTGCATAGCAGCTTGGCAAGCATATCTTTTGAGCTAATAAATTTTTAAAGTAAGTTGTTACTAGTGCATGATGTAGAGTTCTTGTCTAAGTGTACTATTGCAGGTAACTTCACAAGCTACAACCTAAATGCTTGAGTTACATAGGTACTCTGCGAGTTAACTGCGAGATGAATGTCTAACTAAGGACAAGATGTGGTGTTCTGTGTGAAATAAATTTGGATGTGTATGAGCCGTACCTTGACTGGAATCACAATGACTGCTTTGTTTTAAAGGGCTTTGTCTTATAAAGCTGCTGGAAAGTTGCAAAGAATATCCAAGATATGTGACTGAGGGAAAATAATATTTTGAGAAAATAAATCCTTTAGGTACATAAAAGGATGTACCATTGTTACATAAGCAAGAGCAAGCTACAGATATACATACTGTAGTTGTTCTGAGTTGTTGTTGTCACTCCTTTCTTCTCTTCCCAGTTTATTGGCATTTAAAAAAAAAAAAGTTCCAATTAAATTTTTCTATTACTTTATTTTAATCTTCATGAATTAGAAAAATAAAATTCTATTTTAACCATACCAAGATTCTAATTTCCATTTCTTTTCCTTTGTTTTGCCCTACTGAAGTGATACATGTAATGTTCTTACTTTAGCAGTTTGAAATTCTTCTAAAACTTGCCTTTTCAACAATTTTTTACAAGCCTAATTGATACTTTTCCAGACTTATTTGTACTTATATGGGAACAGCTGACTGAACTCTGGCTCCAAATGTGAAAGGTGGGGTTGGAGGTTTTATCTGTACACACTTCTCAGTTGAAAGCATTTGTAAATGTGGTCACTTATATAAATTATGCTATACCACTAATCTCTTTTTCAACTTCAACTAGAAACTTTTATCAAAGACACAGTGTAGTTCTTCTTGTAGCAAGAAGAGGTACAAGTTTAAATAGCTCAATTTTTTTTTCCTTGTTTTCCCCTTTGATTTAGCCGGAGTTCTTAACATTAACAAATTAGAAGGGCAAAAGCAAAGGTTTGCTAATCACTGGTTAGTTGCACTACGTATTATTTTGATTCTATCTTTCTTTCTTGTCAAAACTTATGTACTAGCATCCATATCTTAAAAATATGTAGTATAAATGCATAGGTGATGCAGTGAGTGTTGCTATTAGAGGAATTGCAAACTTTTTTTTTTTTTTTACCTTATGACCGTGCCAACCCAGTATTCTGTGATGTCATTTTGCTATTTTAGTAATCAACTGTTTAAAACCATTCATTAGGTCCTAAATATTGTGAGAGAAGGACACAGAAAGACAAAGCATTCTGCAAAGCTCAGACTGTTCTAGGGAGATACAGCTTCGTTGTCTTGGCAAAGAATAAATATGCCTACAAAGAAGAAATATGCCTACAAAGAACATTTTATGCTTAGGGGAAAAAACCCAACAAAAATGCCCTCAAAGTAATTATTTTTTCATTATGTGTGTTGGTGGGTATTTGCCTGTACATGCTTAGGGCAGAATCTGACTCATAATTTCAGTTGCTTAATCATAGTAACCTGGCAATAACTTTAATAAACTTCTACTATTTAGACACACAGATTGTACTCGGTCATTCCTCTAGAAGGTGGTTGGAACAAATACTACAGCTGTATTATGGAAGAATATGGGTAGATTTATGTTTGTTAATAATATTTAGGTATTATATTCAGATGAGAACTTCGGTAACAAGCATTAAGTTTCATGGCTTGGCGTATCAGTTCATTCATTGCCTGCAGCAGTCAAGAAGACGGATTCTCCCTTGTTGTGTGACTTAGCATAAGTGAGGTTTGAGAGAACCTGCCTGTTTCTGTTGCAGTGCAGGATAAAGGAAATGACTTGACAGATGCCCCATTGTGACAGTTTTCTTGATTTATACAGAAGTAGATAATCTAGAAAAAAATGAAAGATGTAAATACATATATACACACACTGAAGCAAATAAGCCGTTTGTTCCCTGAAGCATCAATACCTACATGTAGCACTGATCTCATGGGATACTCTCCCTGTCAGGAGACTGTTACTAGGCTCATTGTCACATAAGATCTTTCAATAGCAGGAAGAAAAGACATCCGTTGATGTCAAAGATACTTTGATTCAGTAAAGAATAAAGGTGTTAGTTTTTACCTTCAAGAAATGACTGTTTCATTGTGGCACTAAAATAAATAAAAAATAGTGAGAGTGGGATTTAGGGAGGCAGTTAACTAAACTTGCACTGTTGAGAGTCGTTTTGCCATTTATGGAAAATAGTTCATCAGTACCTCTTCACTACATCTGTTCTATATCTGTGGGCAGTAATGTGTGGGGAAATTAATCTCAAAGAGAGAACAATTTCTTGGCATTGTTATTGCTTCCCTTTTTGGGAGATAAATGGTCAGCTATGTTTTTATCTAACCTGGTGTCATCCTCCACTAAGCGCAGCACAGTTTTTCTGGATACTTTGTGAAGTTCCTAAGTCTGTTGACTTCAGCATGTGATTTGTCAGCATGTTGCTCTTCCCTGCCTCTCCCAGCACTGCTGAGGCCTCTGAAATGGCTCATGCCTGTGCTCCCAGAGTGCGTGGTGACCGAGCAGTTGAAGTGAAATGCAGATTGTAAAGGAATCTTTTTTTCAGAATGGAAGGGGGTGTTCCAAAGGAAACTAGAAAGGAGTGAAGTCTCAATTCTGAGCACAGTTAATCCTCTGACCATGAAAGTGCCCAACCCCTTGCCTCCTCCCTTGCAATTGTCTGTCAAATCCTGGGTCTTCCAAATGCTAATTTTATGCGTTTTTCTCATTGCTCTTAGGAGGCTAGTGTATGCTGGCAGGAAGCTACGCCTGAGAAGCTCTCACCCAAGCCAAATTCTCTTAAAAACTGGATGAGATGCTGTGCTGCTGCTACAGGGGCTCTCAAAAAGCCTGTGCCGCACAGTTAGTATGCCGTGCACATGAAGAGGTGTTACGGGGAGGCTACAGGATTACTGTCTTTAAGCAGGGCTGTGGCTTGCCCTTGAATCCTCGACAGTGATCCTTTTTCCCATCTTTTCTCCACGCGGTGCCAATATGTTTGTCAAAACCACCACATCCTTAGGCTATTACGTCTTAGAATCTCTCATACTTTATTCAGGCTAAACTCTACTTAGGTTTTAATGGACTCTGGATGGCTCAAACTCCTAAATCTCCAAAAACAACCAGACACTTAAACTTTAATGTAAATGTGAAGGCAACCTAGATTAAGACTTTCAGACAAGATCTAGAATAATTGTAGTTTTCATCTGTTATGATAGCATGAGTCTCTTTTCACTTTCTACTACTGTTATGTTAGATGCATGCAGTTGTCAGTTTTGGTTTTATCTTGGCTTTTAGTCCTTTAGGACTTCGTGTTTTATTTATTTATCAAGTGTCTAGAACTCTTGCTGCTCTATAACTAATAAAATAATAATACCAACTGTGATTTTCATTGTAGGGTTTCATATTTTGTTTGTTGCTTCAGAACGAATATTGAAGTACTAAGCTGTGAAAACCCATTTAAAATGAATTTAAAAAGTGAGGGATTGTGCAAACCAACAGGCCACATCTACATCGGGTACTGAAGTGAATACTTTTTAAAATACTTTTAAATACTTCTAAGTGAATTCCTGTTTTTCATATTTTTCTAGTTTATTGGGTGCAAAATGTCTGGAATTTGGTATTGCTCAACTGCTGTGAAATCTAACTCTAAGCAGTATTTAAAACAGCTACTGAAAGTGACATAAATCCAAAATCAGAGCTTAGAATTCAGAAGGAAATGCTAGTAAGAAACTTCCCCATAGTACCTTGCATGATTTTTTGCATGTCTGTGCTGTCAATGTGAATTTTGTCTCCTGTAGATTTTCTTTAGCTTTAAGAGTTCTTTCAAAAGTGCCATCATTCTGTAATTATTTCCACTCTAGGAAATGGTCTTCCAGTGTCAATGGAAAACTTTAATGCGTCACAGTGTATGCAGATCTACATCTGGATGTTGGAAATGTAGCTTGCCAGTTCACTGTTCTAATCAATGGCACAAGACTCATAGAATCCAGACATCTTTTTGGTACTCCGCTAAATTATGGATTTCCTTTTGAGCTGAGAGAACCCAGACATATTTCTTAACCTTACCCCTAAATAGGGGTACCAACACTTAAACACTTTCCTAGCAGCATAAAAGTGTTGGCTGGGATCCCTGTAGCATTACAGATTGAGGTTGGTGGGCAAGTGGATGATTTCGCAAAAAATATTTCAAGTGAAGCTTTGTATCTAATAACAATGTTTGGAAGATTTCCAGCTGCTTAATAATTATATTGGAAATATTACCAGCTGCTTAGTTAAGACCAGCATTTCAAATTTGGCTCCAAAATAAAATCACCTTTTTTTTGGGTTTGAACTTGCCCTGTTTGGGGATGGGAAGAAGGAAGAAGGAAACATTTGCAAAGAACAGTTAGTTTTACTGGTACTTATGTAATGAGTTGTCTGCCTGTAAAATTGCTTTAGAAGCTACAGCCCTGTCATTTTTTTGTGCTAGTACTAGGCACGAAATGAATGGAGGGCTGGTTTTGTTGTTGGGGTTTTTTTTCTTGAAGAGGTTCAATATTTTATTTTTACTAGATTTTCCTTTATGAATTTATAAATATGACAGTATCCTTGCTGAAGCTAGTAAACAGTTGGCGTGTAGGAAATGGGTAAATAAAACATTGACATTAGTGATGTGAATGCACAGTTCAAAGTTGCAGTTTGCACTGTGCAGGTCTTTGCTCTGCTGCAGTAAGCATGATGGGGCAGACAGCAGTCCTGCTGTATGTGTCAGCTTCCTCTGTGCCTTTTGCCATCAAGCCCAGTCACCAGTCTGCTTGTCTGGCCTTCAGCAGTGCACTGACTTGAAATACAATGCTTAGGGTTATCTTTCAGGTTGTCAGGCTTTATTCTAACATTCCTAATTCACACTGGTTGTTATTTTTTACTTGTAGATAACAGCAGCTTTTGATATTGTACTGAAAATAGAGACCAAGTTTCAGGTCTTAAAATATTCTGGGAAACGAGTGCGGATCTTGGTTCTGGTATTCAATCATGAGCCACAATTGAAAGGAAGAGCCACTTCAGTGCATAATTGTACTCCTGGGTGCTGCTGAATGGACAAATCATGCTTGCTTAATCAAGAAGTGATAATATCACTTTTCAGTGATGGAGCTGGACATTACTGTAGTCTAGAATGAAATCTGCTTAAAGAAAAAAAAATTTTCTCCAGCTTTTTGGTTTTGATCCTGTTACTGTGGTGACTATGACACATATCTTGTTTAACTGCTTTTTTGCTTCTGTATATTCTAAAATGTTTAGTTATCGGTTTAGTGTCAATAAATGTCACAGCTTTTGCTCTTGAGCAGTTTCCAGTAAACAGAATTTTATTGTTCTTACGTGTGACGAAAAGGTTAGTAATTGCTATAACTGCAACTTCCATTTAAAGGCAAGGGGAATTGTCTGTGAATATCCAAGGGTAGACTTTTGCTTTAAGCTATTATTCTGTTTCCTATTTCAATAAAGTTACAGATTTGTAACTTTAATTCATGCTAATTAAAACAGGAGTAGTTTCATAGTAGAAAATACTAAATATTGAATGTGTGGAGTAAAAAATACTATTAAGTGTTACAGAATCTCTCAAGAGGTTGGTAATACAATTTAGTATTTTGGAACATCTTTTTTTCTTAAATTCTTCCAAATGAGAAAACTTTCTAAACACAGTTTGTAAACTTCTAATAAAAATTAGTATTTTCTAACATTTGGAATTGCAGCTTTAATTATGTAGAACATTCTAAATGACCATTGAAAACAAGGTGGGAAGATGTATTTAACAAATAATCATAGAATCATGTCACCATATGAAACACGCAATGGGAAAAGTAATATGATAGTGCAGTGTAGTGACAAATCATTAAAGGAAAATATGCACATTCATTTAAGATATATATGGAAATATTAAAGAAGATCTAAACTTCTGAATCAGTTACCACAGTGTGACTTGTTTCTCTTCTCCTGTTGAAGGATTACGGCTTTTTCCTATCAGTTATTGCTCTGATATTTTTTCCCAAAATAATTTCCTTTGTCCCTTTAATGTCTTGATAATCCATCAAAAAGTACATAATTCATCAAAATCCAATCATTAGAAGCACAATACACAGTCAGTGCTTTAAACAACAGCAGGATGCAGCAAATACTGATCTGAGGCAGAAACAGCAAACAACCTTAGACCAATAAATATATTTGGGGGAAGAGGAGGTGGAATTCTTATGGTAAATCTAGTTGGTTAAAATGGGAAGTGTGCTCAAGAGAAGTAACCATGTTCTTTCATGTAATGTTTTGGAAGTTGAGAGATATGCTGCATTTCCCTTAAGCCTCAGTAACTACTTCAGACAGGTACTTCTCTGGGAAAAAGGAGAGTTCTTGATGTTTTCTATACAGATGCTGTAATAATTAACAAGTGAATAACCTATTCAGTGCCTCTTTTATTTTGCTTTTCTGTAGACAAAACATGGATGCACACTCCTGAAGCCTTATCAAAGCATTATATTCCCTATAATGCAAAGGTAAGAAAATGTGAAGCTATTTTGTACTCTTACCTTTACAACACAGTGTGTTCTATCTTGCTTTTCATTTCAAAACTTCAGAGACATGTATTAGCTAAATGAAATAACAAAGAAAATCTTAGTAGATGTCTGTTTTGCAGATTAAAAATTTCTGTTTCTTAAATAGTGACCAACTGATTATTCTGAGTTATTTGATGTTTTTCTAGAAAGCAGACCAGTGTTCCTCTTCTGCTTGATGCTCTGTTTCCTTTTAATGGATGCTAAATGGATGGAAATTTTGAATGCAAAGGAATTTAACATCAGGCTGCATGCTTACAGTAGTAGAAAAATTAAAATTAATAGCACAAGCTTCTTTTGAACAATAGCAAAGGCAATGATTAATGATCCTATCTGCTGGATGTATTGAAATGTCAAATACTCTGGAAATATGGTAGAATGTCATGCTCAGATCCCACATCTCTCAGCACACCATCACCCCTGTCCCATATATACACATATATATACACCCACACCCACACACAGAGAAAGATATCGTTCCCTAGTCCATGGACCAATCCCTGTAAAATTGCTGAACTCATCCAGTCCATGATGTCAGGTTCCATCTCTTGTAATAGTCTTTCAGGGCAGGAGGGACGGTACATAGTGTTGGGTTGTGGCCTGCTGATGATACCGCCAAACTCATCTGGTCACTGCTGAGCTCGTCTGGTTTCCTCAAAATTCATTCTTTGTTGAGGTGATGATCGGAGGGAAGTCAGGGTCAATGGCTGGTGACCTGAAGATATCTAGCTGGTGGGCTATAAAAGTGTTATAGAGCAGGCAACAGCGTACAATTGAGTTCATTGGCTGTTTTCCCCCAAAATCAAATCCCCTTGAGGTACACATCGGACTTCCCCATCTTCCCGCATTACCCACCAAGTATATCCAGGTCCCTGAGCAAAAGCAACCCCACGAGTGGGTTTGCCTTTACCTGAAGCAGGAATAACCCAGACTGTCTTCCCCAACAAATTCTTTATGTGCACCACAGGAACTTTATCCCCGTCTACAGTACGTAAAAGTTCTGATTGGGCTGGGCCAGCCCTGTTGGCAGATCCCCTACTGTTGACCAACCAGGTGGCTTTTGGTAAATGTGTATCCCAGTGTTTCAAAGTCCCACCACCCATTGCTCTCAGTGTAGTTTTTAACAGCCCATTGTACCGTTCGATTTTCCCAGAGGCTGGTGCATGGTAGGGGATGTGGTATACCCACTCAATGCCATGCTCTTTGGCCCAAGTGTCTATGAGGTTGTTCCGGAAATGAGTCCCATTGTCTGACTCAATTCTCTCTGGGGTGCCGTGTCGCCACAAGACTTGTTTCTCAAGGCCCAGGATAGTGTTCCGGGCAGTGGCATGGGACACAGCATATGTTTCCAGCCAGCCGGTGGTTGCTTCCACCATGGTAAGCACATAGCGCTTGCCCTGGCGGGTTGGTGGGAGTGTGATATAGTCAATCTGCCAGGCCTCCCCATATTTGTACTTCAGCCATCGTCCTCCATACCAGAGAGGCTTTAACCGCTTGGCTTGCTTAATTGCAGCACATGTTTCACATTCGTGAATAACCTGGGCAATAGTGTCCATCGTTAAGTCCACCCCTCGATCACGAGCCCATCTATATGTTGCATCTCTGCCTTGATGGCCTGAGGTGTCATGGGCCCACCGGGCTAAAAATAATTCACCCTTATGTTGCCAATCCAAGTCCATCTGAGCCACTTTAATCTTAGCAGCTTTATCCACTTGCTGGTTATTCTGGTGTTCCTCAGTGGCCCGACTCTTGGGTACATGAGCATCTACGTGGCGTACCTTCACCACCAGGTTCTGCACCCGAGCAGCGATATCTTGCCACAATGCAGCAGCCCAGATGGGTTTACTTCTGCGTTGCCAGTTGCTCTGCTTCCATTGCTGCAACCACCCCCACAGGGCATTTGCCACCATCCATGAGTCAGTATAGAGATAAAGTACTGGCCATTTTTCTCGTTCAGCAATGTCCAAGGCCAGCTGGATGGCTTTCACCTCTGCAAATTGACTCGATTCACCCTCTCCCTCAGCAGTTTCTGCAACTTGTCGCAGGGGACTCCACACAGCTGCCTTCCATCTCCGATGCTTTCCCACAATACGGCAGGACCCATCAGTAAACAAGGCATATTGCTTTTCACTCTCTGACAGTTCATTATATGGTGGGGCCTCTTCAGCACGCGTCACCTCCTCTTCTGGTGACATCCCAAAATCTTTGCCCTCTGGCCAGTCCATGATGACTTCTAGAATTCCTGGACGACTGGGATTTCCTATTCGAGCTCGTTGTGTAATTAGTGCGGCCCACTTACTCCATGTAGCATCAGTTGCATGATGTGTAGAGGAGACCCTGCCTTTGAACATCCAGCCCAGCACAGGCAACCGGGGTGCCAGGAGGAGCTGCGCTTCAGTTCCAATCACTTCTGAGGCAGCTCGAACCCCTTCATAGGCTGCCAGTATCTCTTTTTCAGTGGGAGTGTAGCTGGCCTCGGATCCTTTATATCCCCGACTCCAAAAGCCAAGGGGTCGACCTCGAGTCTCCCCTGGAGCTTTCTGCCAGAGGCTCCAGGTAGGACCATTCTCCCCAGCTGCGGTATAGAGCACATTTTTCACATCTGGCCCCGCCCGGACTGGTCCAAGGGCTACTGCATGAACTATTTCTCGTTTAATTTGTTCAAAGGCTTGTTGTTGCTCAGGGCCCCATTTGAAATCATTCTTCTTCCGGGTCACGTGGTAGAGAGGGCTTACAATCAGACTGTAATTTGGGATGTGCATTCTCCAGAACCCCACAACACCTAAGAAAGCTTGTGTTTCTTTCTTGTTAGTTGGTGGAGACATTGCTGTTATCTTGTTGATCACGTCTGTGGGGATCTGGCGGCGTCCATCTTGCCATTTTATTCCCAAAAATTGAATCTCCTGTGCAGGTCCCTTGACCTTATTCCGTTTTATGGCAAAACCGGCCTTCAGCAGGATTTGGATTATTTTCCTCCCTTTCTCAAAAACTTCTTCCGCTGTGTCACCCCACACGATGATGTCATCAATGTATTGCAGGTGTTCTGGAGCTTGCCCCTGTTCCAGTGCAGTCTGGATCAATCCATGGCAGATGGTAGGGCTGTGTTTCCACCCCTGGGGCAGTCGGTTCCAAGTGTACTGGACGCCCCTCCAAGTGAAAGCAAACTGTGGCCTGCATTCTGCTGCCAAAGGGATTGAGAAAAATGCATTGGCAATGTCAATTGTGGCATACCACTTGGCTGCCTTTGACTCCAGTTCATACTGAAGTTCTAACATGTCCGGTACGGCAGCACTCAATGGTGGTGTGACTTCGTTCAGGCCACGATAGTCTACTGTTAATCTCCACTCTCCATTAGACTTTTGCACTGGCCATATGGGGCTATTAAAGGGTGAGCGGGTCCTGCTGATCACTCCTTGGCTCTCCAGTCTGCGGATCAGCTTATGGATGGGAATCAAGGAGTCTCGGTTGGTGCGATATTGCCGCCGGTGCACTGTTGTGGTCGCAATTGGCACTTGTTGTTCTTCGACCTTCAGCAACCCCACAACCGAAGGATCCTCTGAGAGACCGGGTAAGGTGGACAGCTGCTTAATTTCCTCTGTCTCCAAGGCAGCGATACCAAAAGCCCATCTATACCCTTTTGGGTCTTTGAAATACCCTCTCCTGAGATAGTCTATGCCAAGGATGCATGGAGCCCCTGGACCAGTTACAATGGGGTGCTTTTGCCACTTCCTCCCAGTCAGGCTGATTTCAGCTTCCAGCATAGTTAATGCTTGGGATCCTCCTGTCACTCCAGAAATAGAAATGGGTTTCACCCCTTGATACCTTGATGGCATCAGAGTACACTGTGCACCGGTATCTACTAGAGCCTTATACTTCTGTGGGACTGATGTGCCAGGCCATCTGATCCACACAGTCCAGTAAACCCGATTATCCCTCTCCTCCACCTGGCTGGAGGCAGGGCCCCTCTAATAGTGATCACAAAATTCTCCACTTCTGTCTTGTAGAAAGGGATTAGTATTCCTTATCACAGGAGCTGGAGTAAAATCAGCTCTTTCGCTCCATCTGGGAAACTGCTCGCCAGAGACTGGAGCAGCAGCTTTCCTGGGAGGATCATCCTTGACCACTGTTCTCCTCTTCAGTTCACGCACCCGTTGCTCCAGAGCTGAAGTAGGTTTTCCATCCCACTTTCTCATGTCTTCTCCATGATCCCGCAGGTAAAACCATAGGGTGGCCCGTGGCGTGTACCTCGTATATTTTCTTTCTCGAGCAGTAGGGCGCCTTCTGTTGATAGCTGAGACATGGGTTGGTACGCGTGGAGAGCTGGATAGATCGGATAAATCGTCTCTCAATTGTTTGAACTCCTGGGACAGTTTTTCCACAGCTGAAATGATGGAAGGGGTGAGATTGTCTTCGAACTCTCGGAGTTGACGAATCAGGCAATCCACTGTTGGTGATACTCCGTCATTCCAGGTCATTGATGCCAATGTGTGGGCATATGATGATGGCGCACTCCGTGTAAGTTTCCGCCACATGGGTCGTGTACATTCGACTTCATCTGGGTCTACGGATGTGTTCCTGGAATCCGGCCTACGATAGATCATCTCTATAATGGCTGATTCCCTCAGGGACTGGATGCCTTTCTCTATCGTGGTCCAGTTGGCTGAGCGATTCATAATATCGTCTTTGTAGGGAAACCTTTCCTTCACAGCTGCCAGGAGCCGCCTCCAAAGACTGAGGGCTCGCTTCTCTCTTGCAATCGCTTTGTCAATTGGACCACGATAGAGAAAGGCATCTTTTTGGGGAGTGAGCGAGCGGCTGTGTGGTTCTGAGTTACCGGCTGGGCTCAAACCACGACAGTTCTTTTTGGCGCCCAACGTGGGGCACGAAAGGTTGAGATAACGACAGCAACAGACAATATAGCTACTCCAAGCACCACAGCTACACCAACCCCAGTGACATGCACAGTAGCTATTCAAACCCCGACAGCAACAGACAATATGGCTACTCCAAGCACTGCAGCTACACCAACCCCAGTGACAAGCACAGTAGCTACTCAAACCCCGACAGCAACAGATAATGCAGCTGTTGGTGTTACTCAACTCCCAAGCACAACAGCTGCACCAACCCCAGCAATAGACATTGCAACCACTCCAATCCTAGTGGCAGACACTGCAGCCACTCCAACCACAGTGACAAACACTGCAGCTAAACCAAATGTCCAGTTTGTGACAATGTCTGTTGCCCCTGTAAGCAAAAGCAAACGAAAGGCACAAAGAGCAACCCGTGAAGCGAAGAAAGATGAAGACCCAGTGCCATTACTATATGCAACAGCACCTGAACAAGAGTTACTACTACGTGGGTCAGAGGAAGAGGAAGAAGAAGAAGAGGTCACTTCTCGACCCCGGACCTCAACCGAACTACGGAATATGCGAAAAGATTTCACCCGTCTTCCAGGGGAGCACATTGTCACCTGGTTGCTCCGGTGCTGGGACAATGGGGCCGACGGTCACGAACTAGAAGGTAGGGAAGCCAAGCAGCTGGGATCACTTGCTAAGGAAGGAGGAAGCAGAGATAGGACACCTGACCCAAATTAGCCAAAGGGGTATTCCATACCACAGCACGTCATGCCCAGTATATAAACCGGGGGGAGTTACCCGGAAGGCTGAGATCACTGCTCGGGTCGGGCTGGGTATCGGTCGGCGGGTGGTGAGCAATTGTATCCTCTCCCCTTGTTATTTCACTAATCGTTATTATCATTGGTGGTAGCAGTAGTGGTTTTGTGTTATACCTTAGTTGCGGGACTGCTCTTATCTCAACCCGTGGGAGTTGCATTCTTCCCATTCTCCTCCCCATCCCTCCGGGAGCGGGGGGAGGAAGAAGGGGGGGGGGGGAGTGAGCGAGCGGCTGTGTGGTTCTGAGTTACCGGCTGGGCTCAAACCACGACATAGAATAATAATGGAATTTTTGCACAGTAAAACCAGAAGACTTACTTATGATTTCTTATTCCAGTTAAAAAGTAATTCCACAATATTATTTTGATTAATGTAATGACATCTGTTCACTGGAAATGCATCTTTCTTAAGAACAAATTAGAAAATGGTTTGCTAACAGGAGGAGGAAATATACAGTAATCAGAATAACTCAGAGTAAACTGAGTAATTCGGTATTATTTGCCTAAACTGGGAGGATAATTCAATAAGATTCCACTATGGTCTGTTCTGGATAAAGTTCTCATAGGATTGGAATTTCTTGATATAAAAAAAAAAAATTATTTCACAGGCTGGGACTCAATTTCCTATACTGGTATTCCCTGCTGTTGTGTTTGCAATGTTCTTTTGGTTAGTATTGCCACACAGGGAGCAAGAGCTTGGAGTGGAAATTTGAGTCTCGTTCTGCTAATTGCCAGGTGAACATGTTTTATTCTTTGTGCTCTCAAACTGAATTTTGATTGCAAGATGTGTTACCACTTAACTGTGTCGCCTTGCCAGACACCTTGGCTTTTATATTACAGTTTTTGAAAGGGAGGAATACTTGCAGGGGTGACTGTGACATCTGTTTTAAGAGGAAGCTGAAGCTATGAATTCTATTAATGCACTGAAAAATGTCCTTTGGTTTGCGGTCTTTACTTCAAGAGAAAAAAGAAACCTTCCTCACCTTTTGTGCCTCATTGTATCTTGTGAATAGGTGTCAGTACAGCTATGCAGAAAAAAAAAATAGAATAAAGAGAACGGTGATAGGCTGGTGATAACTGTAGAAACAGCAGCATCAACAACTTCTGGAGTAGAAAAAACGGATGGGGAATTGCTATCTGTCCTGGTTTAAGCTGGAATAGAGTTAATTTTCTTCCCAGTAGCTGGTATAGTGGAGTGTTTTGGATTCAGTATGAGAATAACACTGGTAACACTGATGTTTTAGTTGTAGCTAAGCAGCACTTATGCTAAATCAAGGACTTTTCAGTCTCCCATGCTGTGCCAGTGAAGAGGGGTACAAGAACCTGGGAGGTAGCAGGAACAGAATGCCTGATCCAAACTAGCCAAAGGGTATTCCATACCATAGAATGCCATGCTCTGTACAGAAACTGAGGGGAGCTGCTGATCGCTGCTTGGGGCTGGACTGGGCATCAGTCAATAGGTGGTGAGTAATTGTATTGTGCGTTGGGTTTCTTGAGTTTTATTCCTCTCTCTCTTTACCCTATTATTGTTGTTATTATATTTTACTTTATTTCAATTATTAAACTGTTCTTACCTCAACCCGCAAGTCTTACCTTTTTTTCTGATTCTTCTCCATCCCACCAGGAGGTTGGGGAGAGTTAGTGAGTGTCTGCATGGTACTTAGTTGCCAGCTGCGCTTAAACCATGACACTATCCAAAGGAAGTCTGTTCTCAGCCTAACAGGAAGTGCAAAAGTTAAAAAAAAGTCTTTCCTTTTATTTAGGCTAATATATGCCCAAATGTAATTCCAGTTCTGCTCTTGTTCAGTGTGGGTTCTGACCTTACAGGGTCTCCTCAACCTCCTGTCAGAATACTAGCAGGAAGCTGCAGTGATGTCCCTGCTTATTGCAGGAGGTTGAACTATATGACCTTTGAAGGTCCCTTCCAACACGAACTATTCTGTGATTCTATGGTAATGTACTACAGCATATGCTTAAAAAAACCCAAAAAACTAAGAAAAAAAAAAAACCAAACCAAAAACCACCCAACCGATTTTAAAAATTTGAATCAGAGCAGAAAATTATTATTTAGAACTGTCAGTTATTTGATTCGTTATTCCAGAGCAAGCAAACAATTGCTCTGCTCTGGAGTGTAAAGGATATGGGATTTCCACATTGCCTTTTTTTTTATTGAGACGTGGCATAAATTTGCACAGCTTTTATAAAGATTAGCTGGCATATGCAGACATAACATTTTTAAATCTAAACGATGTTTTCACCTGAATTCTCAAGTACCAGTTCATTAAGTTTTGCATTATTTTTAAGAGGGAAGCATGTTATCTATTAGTACCTCATTTGGGTTTTGTAACGTTTTGATTTTAAACTAACATATCTCATTGATTTCCTATCTTGTAACTACGTTGTGAAATAATGATTAAAAACTCAGCATTCATAAAGCAAGCATTGGAAAAGACTCGTGGTTCCCCCCCCCCCCCCCCCCAAAAACTTAATATTGTTCCACTTTCAATTCTGTAACGTTCTATTCATATAACTTTTATATTTGTTTGGAGGAAAAGACAACACTTTATCTGATTTATTTCAAAAGGTGTTCTCTTGAGTGAACAATGGCATGTTCAGAAAATAAAACTAGTTTAATGGAAAGCAATACTAGAGATGTTCTTTTTCCACGGGCAAGTGAGCTGTATTCTGCTACATGGTATTTTGAATGCAAATTACCATCGATGAAAACCAGTGTTTTCTCTATAAGACACAAAAATCATTTTTTTGACACTGATCTTCTGAGATGATCAGAAAAAGGAGAGCTTACTAAGAGTAACTGGAAAAGGTGGCATTGTTTACTTGATTCCTAAGACATCTTAAACAACTAAAGAAAGCTTATTGATAAAATGCAGTTGATGGGTTGACTTACCTTACTAAAAAAATCCTTGCAAAGTTAACTGGAAATTAAAAGAACCCTGCACTATAGACAGCTGGCCTTTTTTTCTACGAATTTGAGAGGACTTTTTAATAGAGAATTAGTAATGTCTTGTTACCTCCTAAGACAAACACCCTCAGGATGATTTATGGCAATAAATCCTCTTTGCAAGAAAACACTAGCAGGGTTGTTCTTTCTAGAAGTAAAATCCAGGAGCCACAAGTCTCATAAGGGTGTCCTTAAATATAACAGCATCTTGATTCTTTCTCTCCTTTCCAGCATACCCTGTCTTCATAGCGCTTGCTATTCTGAAATTTTCTGGGTTTTGGCATGGTCTGCTGTATGGCTTAAGTTGATGGGGTTCTGGGCTTTGTTTTTGTTTTGCTTTGTTTTCTTACTGTTGTTTTGGTTTTGATTGGGGCTTTTTTTTTTTTTTTTTCTTAAATCTTATTGCTGTCCGCAGTCTAGGTCTTGCTGAAAGCACTGATGGTAAGACTCCACACATTTCAGTATGTTCTGGAGGTGGAATCTGGGCCTACTGAAGTCAGAACTTTGCCATCAGTTTGTGATCCTCTAATTTTCTTGCCTATGTCACTTCAAATAGGGCCACTAAAGTAATCAGAAGGCCGGAGCACCTCTCCTATGAGGAAAGGCTGAGAGAGTTGGAATTGTTAAGCCTGGAGAAGAGAAGGCTTCACGGAGGCCTTATTATGGCCTATTGTGTTCTTAAAAGGGGCTTATAAGAAAGATGGAGAGACTTTTTAGCAGGGCCTGTTGTGATTGGACGAGGGGTTATGATTTTAAACTAAGAGGGGAGATTCAGGCTGGATGTGAGGGAAAAAATTTTTTACAATGAGGTTGGTACGATACTGGCACAGGTTGCCCAGAGAGGTGGTAGATGCACCATCCCTAGAGACATTCAAGGCCAGGCCGGATGTAGTTCTGGGCAACCTGATCTAGTTGAAGATGTCCCTGCCCATTGCAGGGTGTTGGACTAGATGACCTTTGAAGGTCCCTTCCAACCCAGACTGTCCTATGATTGTATGATTTGATGAAATTAAAACATAATGGTCGGGTTTGGGGTTGGTTTTTTTTTTTGTTTCTTTTTTTTTTTTTCTTTTTTTTTAAATTTATTTTTTGGTTTTGTTTTTTTTTTTTTCCAGAAAGATGATTTAGAATTTTGATAGTATAATTGTCAAGCATGGGATACATTTGTAGTACACATAGCAACATAGCAATGTTCATGTTGCCAGGATATAAAATACTAAGCAAACCCCAAATTTGTCTTTTGTGTCAGCTTTTTTCTGTAATGTTCCTAAGAATAAATGTTTGTGTAATTTTCCATACTAGAGGGGGAAAAAAGTTCTCTTTTTCCCTTAAGTGAATTTTCTTTAATTTTTGGCCAGTTTCCTTTCTCTAAAACAAAAGCGATCAAAGTGTGACTTTATAATGGAATCTGGCTGTAACCTTAAGAATAGGCTGATTGTTGTCAACGACATAACTGATGACTACCCTGAGGGGTGCCTTTTTGCTGATAAAAAGTTGCCACTGCCCAAACCAGCAATGTTTACTATGTCTCTTTGTAGTAAACGATGTATATATTTATAGGCACTTGGCTATTTTTTGTTTGTTTATATCAAATTTCCACGTGCACATCTTTCCATTTTGGACATTCAAGGTTCTGTTTTTCAAGCCTGGTGTTTATGTTGGCTACTAGTATACTATGGAGTCAGTAGCTTTGACCTTACGCTAGGCTGAAAAGCTACTGTTTTACATAATAACATGGCGGCGTGTTAAACTCTTTGGAGTTTATTTTACAAGGAGATGTGATGGCTTCCTAGTGCTGAGACAGCTACTGCCTTAATGTTTACTTTAGACTTCTTTTAAGTGTTTGAATATTGTCAAATACATATTTATGATTCTTGATGAAGTGTAAATTTGAAACTTTGAAGATAAATGAGCAAAGCTTTCCCCCAAAAGACTGCTAAAGTTCTCTTACTTTGTATTATTGTGGGGTTTGATGACAATTAATTGTGAATTGTTGTGCAGTTTCATGGATGATCTTTCCTTTCAATATTTCAGTATGCATCTTGGGCCTCTATTGCAACTGTAGGAAAGGCAGAAAAA
Organism: Strigops habroptila; assembly: GCF_004027225.2. Classification (NCBI taxonomy): domain Eukaryota; kingdom Metazoa; phylum Chordata; class Aves; order Psittaciformes; family Psittacidae; genus Strigops; species Strigops habroptila. The sequence continues at coordinate 7,710,804 of NC_044281.2, forward strand.
AAAAAAAGGCATTAGTAATAAATACTCTGCAAAAAGACCTTGCTTGGCAGTACCTTTTATTATTAATCTTCACTGTAGTGCAGTAAACAGAGTTTAGTCAGGTTTTCAACTTCATGTAATGTCTTACACCTTCAACTTATCTATCATTGAGGAATGGCAGATAATACTTTTGTGGAGCAGGCATTTTGGACAAGAATTTTAGGTCAGAAATACCATGCTGCTTCTAATGGATCCAACTACTCTAGCAGGGCTCTAGGTGCAATTATGTCTTTTGAATATCTTCATATCACTATCATTAGTGTACAATATTATCAAAGCCACTTTTTCATGGCATAAACAGCGCTTCTACTACAAATTTTTGTTGCTATAGTTAAACTAGCATTTTCTCTTTTTCTGTCTAGTCAGATAACTATAGAATGATCATGGGTTTGCATCAGTAAAAATAATTAAAGAATATCAAAGGGAAAAGTGTATATAGATTTTCCAAATAAATGCTACTGGGCACACTATTAAAAAGTATGCTTAAATTTATGTGGTGAAGTTAGATATAGCAAAATAGTCCAAACGGAGCATGAAAATACTTTGATGTTGAAAATCAAACTAATGAAATAGAAGAGAGCATTGCAAGAAATATTTCATTTTCCTACATTTAATTTATTATAATTAGAATTAATAACTTAATTGGAATTAACTTTCATTAGAGTATCAAAATGTCTTGGATGTAATCATAATTAATTTAGTGTTTAAGCACAAGAAAAATGAGTATTGTGAAAATATCCAAATGAAAGATGAAAGCAGAAAATTACAATTTTTCAAGAAAATGCTAATCTGAACTTCTTAGTTATTTCTGATACATTACAGTCATTAAACTTGGGGCTCATGATACCTAAGATGAATAATCATGTAAATTAAACATAAAATATTTAGAATCTGCAAGGGCTACTGTTAGCAGGCTTCTCTGCTTCAGGGAAATGGACCTACCTATTACACCTTACTTACAGGATTACATACTTAAAATGGGAGAAGGGTAGGAGAAGACAGCGTTATATCCACAAATACCCTACAAAACAAATGACTGTGCAGGATCGTTTCTGAAGTTTCAATAGCAACAAACATCTACGTAGTTGAAGGAGAGGAGCTGTATTTTAACTGTTCAGCATCAGGTAGTTTCAGTTTTTGTCATTTGTCTCTGTGGAAATTGGTGAATATTTCTGCTTCCTGAAAATCTGAGCATTTGTTAGTTCCTCAGGAAGCTCTGTGTGGTATTGTGTTTTCGAAAAGCTGTCCCTCTGTTTTGCCTGACGTTGCATAGCCTGTTTGTAAAGGGGCAAGAATTAGGTCTGCACCTCCTGAGTGAATCTTGGTCCAGCTTTTTGAGCGCAAACCCACTTCTCACTTTCTATCAATAGTGTGTTGCTGTGCAGTAATGGAAATTGAATAGTATTTGCAGGCAATTATTTATCTCATCTGCATATGAATGCACACAAGTTCAAAGACTGTATGAATGCATGTTGCATATGCTTGAGTAGCCCACAATGCCCCCTACGTGTCAGATATCGAGATTGTTTTTCAAGAATTAGTAGGCATGTGGATCACGGTTTCTGTGTACTTCTGCACCCAGATTTTGTCTTTCACGTCCATTTACTATTGCTTACCTGAACGCTTTGAAAATGTCATTTCTTTATAATTGGACTGCTGGTATCTATAATGGCTGAACGCTGGCTGAGAAGTTTAGAAAACTGTGCAGAATAACAAGAGCGAGCTTTTGACATGTGTATGGTCTCTTTCCAGGTGTCTGTAGCCGTCTGCCAGTTATGTGTAAAATACCCAGATGCAGAACTTCCGGAATTCATGTGACTTCTAGATTATGAAGCCCATAACTTAAATATATATGGGAAATTTCTTCCTGGGTCAGGGCTTTTTGTAGCCTTTTACTCTTAAGATTTGATCTCCAATGTGTGTTGTTTTGGTTAAGTTTGAAAATCTGCAGCAGGGAATTCCATAGTGCTGATTTATCCGGAACTGTCTGCAGTTCGGAAGACTTGTGTTGTTGGCATGATTAACAGAGTGCAGTGGTGTTTGCAACATGGTGCCTGAGGCCCATCTGTGCCAGGTACATTCTTTAAATTTTTTTTGTTGCATAAACTATGATTCTTTCCAGTAGTCTTGGTGTAGAAGAGCTGTTTGTTGGAATGTAGGACAGCCATGTGTTAAAGTGTTAATCCAGCAAGTTCTGAAAGTGCATTTGTATATATATATGTGATATACAGAAGAGACAAGTAGAACTAGTAGTAATAGCAACTGGCTTGCAACAGTAGTTCTTGATAATATGGCATTTAGTATTGAACACAGTATCTAAAGCATATTTCTAAAGGTACTGTGTTAACTAAAAGTTTTAAACTAAGTTTTAAACAGGCACATCACTGCCCCAGTATCTGTCTCAAAAGAGCTGAGCAATGAGACTGTTGAGACAAAAGACTCAAAATTATTAGAAGCTTTCTAACAACTTTTATAATGTCATTTTCTCATTCTTCAGGAAAAGAATAAATTAGTATTTGAGCATAAATCTTGATTTCACTGTGAAAGATACTCAGAGTTGTGAGTTCCTCAGCACCGGGCAAGAGCAGGCACCAGTTGATTGATAGGCAGTGAGTGATATGAATGTCCATTCAGAACAACTGAACAAAACTCGTAGGTTCATCCAAACAGAGTTAACGAAATGAAAAACAAAAAAGCATGCAAAGAGTAAGGATGGAAGCTCCTTAAGGTCAGCAAAGATTTACTCAACTTTCCACATCCCTTTCTGTTCCCTCTCTCTTGCTGGTATTTATTCCCTTGATTCTCCTTAAGTTTGCTTGAAACTACCAATTAGCCTCATTAGCATGCCCTCCGGAGATTATTTCTGCACTATTTCCATGTGAGCTGTCAGCTGTGAGAATGTGAGGTTTCTTTAAGCAGGCTTTTTAGCCTCAGGACTGTCAAGTGTCAAGTGAGTTGCGTGTGGGACACTGGAACTAATAGGCTGCAGAGTTCAAACATCTGGATTATTGTACTTATGGGCTAGGTGGCCAGCAGTGGTTTATAGATTGTTCTTGTTTTAAATTAGAACCAGGATTGCAGGTGAATTAAGTCCTTCTCATATCCTGTTTTTACTTTCAACAAAGCTAGGTATTTCTTCTGCTCAGCCTTTGCTATGTTACTGCCACCACCTTACATCTACTGTTTACCAAAAATAATTAGGAAATTTCCAAAATAAACAAGGAAAAAAAAAATAGGGCTGGGTCATAGGAAATACGAGAATTGCACAACTTTTTGAACAGAAACTTCGACAAGAACATATAATTTTACCAACACAAACAAAACTGTAAGAATCTGTCCAACAGCCAGGCTGTTCACCATTCAGAAGGATTTCACATATACTGATCTCCATAAGGATTCATCTTCAAGAAACCATCAGACAAGTCAGCAGCTGCAGTCTCTGACTTTAATAAAATAATAACATACACTTGTCAGTTGTGGTTCCTGAACTGTAATGAATATTTCTCTCAGAAATGCCTCCTTCAGATTGCTCTGATTCTGAAAGTGTAAAGCCAACCTTGGCCTATTTCAAAAAGTATTTTGAACTTAGAACCTGAGAATTTTAGGTGTAACTTACTGGAGTATTATTTCTGGTTTGGAACATAGGAAGGAAAAATACTTACATGAACTAATTTGTAAAGCTTTGTTAAAATGTCTTGCATTTTCACTAGAAATTATTATTAGCCACTAAAAGGGAGAGAGTGATGGGTTTCATTGATCTAAGCTTTTTTTTTTTCTCTCTACTATATGCTTTTGCATAAGTAATATTTTCTTCATGCTGAATTCTTAAGGGAAATAAAATCTAGTCAATTCCTGTAGTTTTACAAGTTGTTTTTCAGTTTGTTGCTCTAGTATTACTGAAAAGAGGGAAAATGTGGAAATAAGGATATACATCAAATCTTAATGATATGTGTGGAACCAAGAATTGCATTTGAAGGAACAGATAATTTGAAGCGTATACTAAAATGTCACTAAGCCATATAATCTACTGTTGCTGTAGCACTTACGTGCTTCTGAAATGGGAGATAGTCAGGAGTCAGAGACAAGTAACTCAGCAAATCACATTAATTAGAGCATTCTGTTAATAAGATTAGATGGGAGGGAAGTCTTGTGTCCTCATGAATATAGGATTATTTCTGAAAAGCCATTGAAGTCAGGAATGTGTAAGTCTTTCTAACATCTGTGTTACGTATTCTGACACATCTCGGAATTAAGAGGCCACATCCCAACTTGCAGTTTATGAGGCTTTGAGGAACTGCAGCTATTAAAAGCAAACCCATTCTCAAAATGAAAAAGCATTCACCGTAATTGCATGTGCATACTTAATGTTAAAATCATTTTTAAAAGCTTTAAAACTAGGTACAGGTTTTGGGTTTGAGGTTTTGTTTGGTTGTTTGTTTTTTTTTTCTTAATGGATGTTCGAAAACATCTTACTTTGGTATGTGGTTAAGTGAATCTTCCTTATGCTCCTTAGAGATGTATTTCGGGGGCTTGCCATCTTCCCCTTCTTGCCTTTGGGTAATCAGACGAGAGGGAGGTGGGAAAGTTGGACCTCTTCAGCTGTGTTTTATTTTCAAAATTGAAGAGCACTCTGTTAATTTTGTACTAGTTGTAACTTTTTACTTGTACTAGTATTTGCTGTTAGAATGATGTGTACAAGGAAGAATGGGTGAGATGTTTTATGTTGATTTTTATGAATAACGCTCGGACATACTAACTGGAATTGTGCTGTGCATTTCCAATAGGCTAGTGTAATTTATCACATTCATTAGATAGAATCATAGAATAGTTAGGGTTGGAAAGGACCTTAAGATCATCTAGTTCCAATCCCCCTGCCATGGGCAGGGACACCTCGCACTAAACCATGTTGCCCAAGGCTCTGTCCAGCCTGGCCTTGAACACCGCCAGGGATGGGGCATTCACAACGTCCTTGGGCAACCCATTATAGTGCCTCACCACCCTCACTGTAAAGAACTTCTTCCTTATATCTAACCTAAACTTCTCCTGTTTAAGTTTGAACCCATTACCCCTTGTCCTACCACTACAGTCCCTAAGGAAGAGTCCCTCCCCATCATCCTTATAGGCCCCCTTCAGATACACATACATTCTTTGAAGCTAAGGGCAAACTTTCCGATGTTTGTACAGCCTGTAGAATAATGAGATAGAGGCTCTAGGTGCTGCCCTGAAGCAAATAATCACAGGTCAAAGTTCAGAATAAGTGAGCAACAGAAGACCTTGGACTTGACTCTCATGAACTTTCTTCTCAATTGGAATGATTAAATGATAATGCAGACAAGAAATGGGTGAATTGTTATCCTCAAAGATACTGAGGAGGTTTTCTGCAAATCTGCCCCAAATCTCTGTTCTCAAATCAGATCCCAAATTTTGAATTCTACTTCAGTGCCTTGAGCTCAAGACTAAATGTGTTCTCAATACCCGCTCTCTTAGTAAAAAGGATTATGTTGCTATTTAGAGAAGATTCTAAATCCTTACATGAAGGATTTTAAAATATACTGTTTTCTTACTTTATGTTTGCCTAACAATGCGAGTATCACTATAATGATCTAGACTAGATTAATTTTACTACTTCAGCACCAGAATATAGGTCTTTTATTGAAAAGGGTAGTATTTTTTTATAAAGTAAGACATGACAGCCAACATTAGTGTTGAATTAATTGCCAATGGAAGATAATTTATGAATTACTTTCCAAGTCAGTTATGTTCTCTTAGAACAGTTCATCTGAGATGTTCATCTCATCTGCTGATAGATCTTACAGTCACAATACTAGTGGTTTCATTTCACACCTGATGATGTCAAGTTGAAGTAGTCACTATTAAACATTTTTCCAGTTTGCTAAAATAATCTTTCTAATAAAAATTCTGGTTCCCTAATTTGTATTATTTAGAGGGAAAAATATCTCCAATGTTTAGGTAGTGCTCTGCAAATTTGTTTTAAATACCTGAAGAATGGTAGCTTAAAGGGGCAGTTCTTTCTGTTCCAAGTATTGAATTACAGTGATCACATATGTTTTATAGTTGGCTTTCATGTGAGATTATTTTAAGAAATGACAATTTCTTCTAAAAAACCAGATAATAAGAGAATGTGAACAGGTTCATAAAACCATAATCATCACAGAGAATACGCTTCTAGTTACATGCAGGAGAAGTGAAAGATTCAGCGCAGTTAAACCAATATAAGAAGCGCTTTTCTTGTTAGGGCTCATTGCCTATGTAGTACTTGTTTCCAAAATCCATGCTGGAATTGAGGAAGAAGGATTCACAGCAGGATTTGACTTTTATACAGGCAGGACATTCTCAGATAATGAGGCAGAGGTATGTTAAGGATACGTTCCCTGTCTTTGAAAGCAAGATTTCCAATATATTTCTATTATTCCAAAAGTCTTAAATGTGATTCCTGAAGATTCTTTAACAGGTTATCTTGTACTGTGGTTATGAATCTGTAATAGATGAAAATGCTATCTAACTGCTTTGTTTAAGTGCCACCCATTTAGCCTTAAGCTTCTATATGTTCTGGTGCACTCCAGCCTCTGTTATGTATTTGCTCTTTCAACTTGCCTCCTAAGTGTGCTTTCTTTATGCTGTTACCCCTTTTCATTTCAAATAATCAACGCATCCAGAACCAGTGCTGGTCTCCCTGTCCTTTTTCTTTTCCTACAAGATACTCACTTTATTTAAAGATATTTTCTCAGAACTTCAAACATGATGCAGTTTTTGGGTCACAGTTACTACTCTGCTTTGTCCCCTGTGTTTTTCTTAGCTGCTGCGTGGATCTTCTTTCTCTTTAACTTCCACAGATAGCTAATCTGATTTTCACTTGGCTACCCCAGTCAGATATTCTCTGACAATTTTTGAGGGTATTCTGTCAATACAGTAACTCCCAAAGACATCTGCAGGTGTCATTTGTGCAAAACTAACAATAGAGTCAAAGTAGAAGGTGGAGCTTAGGAAGTAGTTATTAGGAGCAAAGAAAAAAATTACATCTTTAGTGAGAAAATACGGACTTTTTTTGGCCACTTTTACAAAAATACTGCTCTTAATTTATGTGAGTATGGCACTTCTTTTAACAGGTTCTTGTAGATTAACCATGTGATTATGGATTACACTTTTCATACTGACTCTAGATATTTCCCCTCTGAGATTGCTTTACTAAGAAAATGTTAGGTTCATTCTTTTTTTACAAACGTAGTGGTTCTCAGTATAGGAACTCTAAACTCTACAGTTTAGGAAACAAAAAAAATCAAAAAGCCCAACAAAGGTAGTTCACAGATTCGGAAGAGATGCAATGTCCTTAAAATAGGCAATTTTAAATTTAACATTAAACTGGAAAAGGGCTTTAATAAATTGAGAGTTATGGACAATAATTATTTGTTCCTATTACGAAGGCTATTTGTATTTGAGTGAGGATTTTGTTCCTAACTATGACTTTTTTTTGTTTTGTTTGGGTTTGTTGGGTTTTTTTTTTGTCCCACAGGGAATTCCTGTTACTGTTTGTCATTGCATGTTGTCATGGCAAAAGAGAGTGATATAACAAGTTCAGCATTATCATGTTAGTCAGAGGAGGTAGAAATCAGTTCAGAGAAAAATAAACTATTCAAAAATTGAAAATATCTCTGGAATTGTATCTCTGTTTTTATAAGATAATGTTAGTATTCTCCAGTCCGAAAGAGTAATTTCAACACTTTTCCATTTGTCTTTATTAATATATATACTATATAAATATATATATATATAAAAATCCATTACAACTTCTTCCACAACTTGTAGAGTTTATTTGCATTGGACAGAGGAAGGCTCTAAAGATTTTGAGTCTGGCTTCAAGCTGAAGAAGTTATTGCAAGCTGAACTCTTGGAATTGCACAATCCTACCTTGAAACAGCACATGGAAACTCCTGGCTCTTCTTGTACATGTTGTTATGAAAGAGAGAATCTGAAGCCTGCTCTCGGATTCATGCCTAGCAATGAAGTCATCTGGGAAATATCTCTTTGAAAGAACAGCCGCGTTCTGAATGATGTCGTGGCCTGTTTACTCATGTGGTTCAGAGGTGCACCCCTACCTAAGCCAGCTGCCTCACTACATTAAAGAAGTTGTGAGTTAATCAGAATGCTCCCAGCTTTCAAAGCTTCATCTTACAGCATTGCAGAATGTTTTTGGCAGTTTTGTGAGTTAAGTTTGGTTTTGTTATCAAATACTTGACAGCATAGCTTGTTTCTTCATAAGGGTTGTTTGTCATCTCAGTTCAGTTTTCATTGTTCTTGGGGATGTTTTGTTTGATAGGCTGAATGTTTGCAACAGGAAAAAAAATAGTAAGTAGGACAGATGAAGCCTGAGAACACTGAGTTCAAGCTTTAACTTGGTATATTTTGTGAAGAAAGCCAGATAGCCCACAGAATGCTAATGCAGAGCAGACCAGTACATGCTACAATTGAAGGAACAGTGGCATTATGAAAACTCTTGGGTTGATACAGCAGCAGGGCAAAACAGAGCCAAAAACTAGGACAACAGTTTTGCATGTTTTATGCAGGGTGTTATGTGGTAATTCCTGAGAACGTTGTTGTAGAATACTAGCACTTGGGATCTTGATCTTGCTATTCCTTTAATTGTAGCGTTGTACTAGATGGAGTTTTTTGAGGAGGTGGAGGGCATGGCTGTCCTTCAGCATTTTGGGAATGCTAAAGAAATGGAACTGTAACCTCAGTTAGGGTAGACAGTGGGTTTATGCAAGTAGTAACAATGAAAGCATTTTTTCACACTGCAGTGCAGGGAAGATCTCTCTGGACTTGCAGTGTTGCTAGCCTGCATCTGCAGAGATTGAGTGGGAATTAAAGCAAAGGTGGTCTCTGTGTTCTAGAGTTTTCTAACATTTACATTTGACATCTTAGCAAAAGAGTCTGTAGGTGCAGAGCTGTTTGTACTACTTCAGTACGTTTGAGTGGAATGTAGGAATTGTTGAAGTTGTGTCTTACAGCTAATATGAATTAAATCACTGGATTGGCACCTGGTTTATGAAAATAAAAAAATGCAAAGACAACATCAACTTTCTTACATTAAGATATTTGAAAATGTCTAGAGCTAGGTGAAAAATAGTATGTCAGCAAATTTGCAGGCTTAGTCTCACTTACTGTTTCCATAAAAAAATGATGCTTGAGTTGAATCCAGTTCTGTGGTGCAGAACTAAGTCTACTGTCTAATTATGGACTTGTAAAGATGAGAAACCTGTCCACTCTGTTGTTATGCACTTTTAAAGCTGAAAAGTCGACGTTTAAAATAGCAACATTGAATTATTTTTAGGTGGACTCCCTTCAGTTCAGGTAAAGTAAGTATTTTTTTACTGGGAACAATCCTGTCAGGAATACAAATTTTCTGAATTGAGGTATTCAGCAGTGTGATATGTCTTCAGAGAGTGAGTATCAGAGCAGCTTCATGTTGGAATATATCTTTCTAAAGGAAGGGTGTTAATTAGTTCCATTTTCCATGTCTGGATACAGAATGGTTTTGTGAATGTACACGTACACCCTTCCCTGTGCACCCACATTATCAGAAGTATAACCTGAATAATCACCTTCACTGAATGTTGGCTCAGTAATGATAACTCTTACAAAAATAGAGAGATACTATATTTTAAGATTTAGCAGTGAATTTAGAGTTGCCAGTTCTTGGAGGTGAGAGACTAAATAAAATCTAAACTAATATGAGAGTGATGATAGAGGATTGCAGGAGCTAGCAGAGATGTTATTCAGCATCTATAGCTGGATGGCTCAGTCATTTTCTAGCTAAGTCAGAAGCCACTGAAACCATGAATATGATCAGGCTAGATCACAGTTGTCAACAGTATGCTCATTTGGTAAGTTTTCTCTAGTTAGTTATCTTAAAACTTCCAGGCAGTAACGATGGTACACGACAGGAGGCTCTGCAGAGTTGATGAATAGGAGTGGAGAAACAGAAGGTAGTAATTTGGTGCCATTGTTCAATGTTAGAGGAATCTCTGTCTTAAGTGTTAATAGTTCTTGTACTGAAAGCGAAGGAGCTATAATAACTTGAAGATGGTGCCTTTGAATTACCCACAGACATCTCCTGTTGCAGTAAAAGGAGCTGACAGATCCTGGGGAGGGGATGACACACCAGAAAAAACCCCAAACCACAACAAACCCAAACCTGTTCCCATGTGAAAAAGCCAAAACTGGAAATACTGAGTATGTCCAAATTGAAACCAAGAGGATCAAGTTTGGAAGTGCGTTGTTCTTTATTTTTCTACTTCTTTTTATCCAGTCTCTGAGCACAGGATTCTTGCATGTGAGGCTAATGAACATTGCAGCACACATGATGAAAGAATGCTGTCAAAAGAATGTGCTTCCCCCACTCACAACCAGGGAATGTATGATAAGAAATATTTTTCTCCAGTGATCAGTCGGCTCTCACTACCATCTTCCCTTGACCTTGTTTATTTCATGCTAAATATTACTTTCTTTTTTTTTTTTTGCTTATTTATCAGCTATGGGAAGTGCACCTGGGCTTAAAAGAAAAGCAGGCCTTCAGTACGATATGCTACTAATACTGGCATTTTTGTCATTTGTGCGCTCTTAGATTTTAAGAGTAAAATTTTTCCTTTTTAAGCTCTTTTCCCATACTGCAAAAGTTTTTAAAGAATTTTCTTAAAATTACTTGAGCTCACTGATTTTTGCTCCAAGTTGATGTATCCCTAAGGGATATTCCTATTACTCTCCTGCTGCTGCCTCTGTACTTTCACTGGGTGGGAATGTAGAGCTCACTTAGACCAGCAGTGAACTGTTAGCTCCAGTCAACAGGTCTGCAGAGCATTGCCAAAGAACTGCTTTTCCTTATCCAGTTGTTAGAGGTGGAAATAAGTCTGCATGTAGCTGTGTTTATTCTCAGCCTGTGGCTAAAATCTGGGTAGCTGTATGGTGGCTGGTGATGCTGCATGCAATGGGAGAGCAGTCTATGCCCCTCCCCCCAACCCCCGGTCCATTACCCTCTTCAGATTCAGCCTGACAGCATTTTCAGAGCATGATACAGTTTGAGATGTGCTTCTGAAATACTGTGGCGATTGATGGATTGAAGAAATACTGAATGTTTTTTCTTGTACAACTGGTATTTTCTATAGTGACAGTCTTGACAAGATAAGCTTTTTACTTCTTCTGCTTTCTTTCTGTATTCCACCCTGATCTTATCTTCCTTGTGAAGGTACTAGCTTTATTTCGTAACATTATTTTATCTTTAGGATTAGACTCTTTTATACAGAGAACATCTTTGATAGCTGTGTTGCTGTCTGATTTGGTTTTAAATATATACTTGTTGATAGCCCCTTTAGCATATGACCAAACTGATCTCTCTGGAGAAATACTAAGTTTTGATCATTTACAAAGTGGTATCATAAATTCTCCTGAAGTTCTGCTTGCAAACAAACTGGTTATGTTAATGTAAATATATACTCCGATTGTATTTTCCTTTTTCTGAGCCCTTTGTTTTTTCCCATTTGGCTGTGGATTCAAATGCAGTGAGACTTGAGGAAGAGTATGACCTGGTGTAATTAATCTCATTCTTTTGCCTTTAAAATTACACCAAACTAGATTCAGCTTATTTGGACCACACTTCAGGTTTCTTCCCAGTGAGCAGCTGTATAATTTCGCATCAAATCTAAACTTGGGTTAGAAGACAGGTGTAGGCAGGATTAGGACTGCCATATGTCCTCAGTTTTTCAGGCATCTTTACCAGAATATTTTTAGATATTCCTGCTTCCAGATATTTGGATTCCTGACAAGAGCTACATCCAGAGCCTGGTGAGGTGTACTGTTCCAAAGAAATGTCTGTATTGTCTATGTCCATCAAATGTTCAAAGATACGTTAAGCTTTAGTTCTCACATTATGTTCTTTATTATTTAGTCATAGCACCAAATTTAAAGACTGAGATGATTGTTTACATGACTGATAGTGAAGAATTCTTAAGTTACTGCACTTCTAGAGAATAGAAGAAAATACAAATTAAACCAGTGTGGCTTGTTGTGAGGTTGCTTAAAATCAAGCACAGTGTTTTTTACTGCATCTGGAAGATTCTTTAGTTAACCATTGCCTAATTATTTTATGGTCCTCTCTCTAATGCTCTTCTCCCCCAACCCCATATTTCAATAACTTATTAAATAGATTTTTCTTTCTTTATGTCGTAATTACTGTAAATATTTTCACCTCTGTATTTCCCTCATGAATTTCACTTAATTCTACTGACGGATGAAATACCTGGTAATACTTGATTTCTGTAAGATTTCCATTAGAAGACCTTTCTTGTTGGGGTTGTTTGGTTTTTTTTCTTCCTCTATTTTTAATCATGCATTCCTTCCTTTATTGCAAATAGTACTTGAACACTCCCTCAGAAAAATGCACAGAATTGTTTTCTTGTGTCAGAGTCACTGTTTGTGTGGAACATTACAGTCAGATGAGCAGGGGATATCCACGGAATGTGCTGATGTCTGTGGCACTTTTGTACTCCCATGTGGTGAGTTTGATTTCTGCTCTCATTTGAGCACCAGTCATGCCTGGGAGAGGCAGTTGTTTTTAAGGTGTTGCTGGAGAAGTGCTCCCCAAAAAGGAAAAATCCAAACATTTAGGTACTCTGGCAAAAACATGCGTTGATAGGGAACCAGGGAAGCTGTTATGAGTGGGAAACTGCATTGTGGGGTGGGGGAAGGAGAAGGAACCCAAAACAGAAAGAGGTGGGTATTTATGCTGCTTAGTTGGCAGAGAAGAGTCACATATGCAAGGTTGAGCAACAACTGTTCATGTCTTAGGGAGTGATTAACAGCATAGACATTTGTTCATCTGTTTTCTGCATAGCTTCAAAACTGGTCCCACGTCTCTTTCATTCTCATTTTATATTATATACTGTTATTCTGATGTTATTGAAATGTGGATTCATTTATCTTCCTTTCATCAGTAAATCAACATCCTTTAACTTCTGCTGTAGAAGGAGCTAATTTGTCAAATCCTGGCAACAGGTATCCAGTAATTTTGTATTGCTTTTTTCATTTCTTTATTGTATTAGTTGAGTAAGTACTTTTTTTCATATAATTGTGTTTAAATCTGCATATAAGGGAACTTTTAATGTTCAGGGTTTTCAGAGTAATAAAGAAATGTGGCACTGTGAAAGACTGGGGTTTTCGAAAGATTGACATGTGATGACAAAAGAAAACAGATGTTGTTTTAGTATTGAAATATCCTACACTGCTCTCTACTGGAAGAGTGGAAGTCTACATTAAATATTAAAAAGTTCACCTAAAACTATTTCTTAGTCAAGTTCTAGATTTAATTATTCTCTTTGACTCTGATAAAACTAACTTTTCCAAAGGTTGGGTAGGTTTTTGTACTTCCCCGAAGTTTTGAAGAAAAGCATCTGGATATACTTTGCATGTAAAAAAGTAGAGTGTTGAGGATTGAAATGTAAGCAGACAGCTGGTAGAATTACTGGAGAGCATCTTGTTAATGGCTAGGAAAAAAGTGAACTCTTAACCTTAATTCACCTGACCTTACTTACAACTATTGGGCACGTGATAACAGCAATAGACTTGACAGAATTGTAAAGAATTTGGAATGCCTGAAGTCACCCTACATTTGAAATAGCCTTTTAATTAAGCCAGCAAAATAAAGGCAAAGAAAGACCTACCTTTTCTTTTAATAGTTTCTCCAGCCAAAGTACAACTATAAAAGCATTTTTAATTATTTCAGTATGGAATTGGACCAAAACATGTCTTGCTCAATTTAAATACGTAGGAAATTTTTCATTTCAACTAGATTCTGAAGGAAGAAGTATTCCCCACAAAAGGTCTGCGTGCTAGTTTGTTGTGCAAGACAGCCCCCCTGGCCATTACTGTGCTGAATTATTCTCCCAGTTGTTCTCAATGATAAAACTTCTGTTGATTCTGGTATGTTGAAATAGTGTCTGTTAAGTCTCTGCAGCTGCACTATCTTGCAAATCTTTGCATGTGGAGCGAGCACATCTGGTTGTCTGCTAATATTGAATTATAAACAGTTTGATCTGGGGTGTTTGTCTCATATGTGGCTGGTCAACAGCTCGCTTTCTTAATGGCAAACATCAGTGAGGAAAGAGCAACCCTTAATGTACTTTAAAGGAACAGTTAAATTGTTTTGACTGATAAGATTCATTGACCTCATAAAGGTTTTTTTTCTGATTATAGACAGCTGCAAATGAGATCAGAATAAGTAATATATTAGAAAAATAACCTTTCATCAGTTTTGTAGGGAATGTGGAAGAATGACAGACTGCAATGAAAAATGTGTAGTAATTCATATAGGAAAAAGACTGCCTTAGCTTGCTTTATGTTATACAAAATATTAAATGCCATCCTCTTCAAACTTCTACTGAAATGCAGTATGATTATGGTGAATTTCTCATTAGCACTTAACAATATATAAACATTTTAAAAGGTGAGTTTAGTGGCATGCTTAACTTACTGATCATTTTTATTGGAATTGTCTTATCATGCATTATGTACACCAAGTTCAAGAATAACTCTTTTACTAGTTGCAAACAGTAAATACATGTAACAATCCTATATATAAACATTTTTCACCTGTATTACATATTGGATGTTAATGAACACTTAAGAGTGCAATGTTTTTATTAATTTGCATATAGGTTTAATAGTGAATGATGTGAGGGGTACTGCTACATCATTTTCTGGTTTGCTTTTCTGCAGCTATGTGTAGGAGTAGTCTTAGCTACTTAGACCTAGGCTCAGCAGCCAGGTCTGCAGAAGGTTCATAGCTGCAGAAGGGAACCTCGAGGTGGTCAGAGCAGTCATTGACTTTTCAAGTTTCCATCTAGAATTCTGCATCAGTATTGCGTTCTAAATGAGCCTGATCTTGAAAAAGGAAATCTAATATTTACCAATTTTGCTTTGAAATTGCAGTTGCAGAAACTCCTCCATGATGAATATTTATACCATTCATGCCACAGCTGTACTGAACTCCTGATAAAACAAATATTTGTTCTCTGTGTTTGTCTAAGATCTGGTGAGAAAAATCTGCTGAAAAGGGGATAATGACATGGCCATCTCCCCATTGTGTGATGATGGTGAATTAGTTGCTAGTTACTTTGGGAATCCCAGAGGTGGCAGCACAATCCATTGTGTTAGAGATTATACAAACTTTGTCACATTGCGTTTGTCTTCTAAAGTCTCAGCTTTGCAAATACATATGTGTTTGCTTAGCTTAACTATTACGAGTAATGCTATAGTAATTGGTACCTAATATTAAGCAAAATAATGAGGATAGGGCAAATTACACAGAAAAGGTACGGAGTAGAAAAAGCAAGCAGTTAAAAAGCCTTCAGTTAATACATTAGGTGTATGTTAAACCTATGTTATATAGTCATTGTTCAGTTATAATTAGAAAATAACTTGTCTTGATTTGAAATTCTGTTAATATTTCCCTCCCAATTACATCAGTCTAATTAATACAAATATTCTGAATATTTGTTCTTTATTACTGGTTTTCTTTTTATTACTCTCTCACAAAAAAAAGAAAATATTAAAATGAGAAAGCTTATGAAAGTTGGGGATGAAATCTGTAAGCAGGTAATAACTAAAATTTTAGCTTACCTGAATAAAAAAAAAAACCAAAACCTGCAGTTAACAGAGATACAAATATATATCAGATACAAACAATGTAACCCATGGCACAGTCTGATTGATATTAACACTTAAGCTGTAAATATTCTTTGTAATTCTGGATTAAATGCATCTTACTACATTTTCCTATGCTGAACAGTTTATTAAGAATAAGTTCTAATGCCACATCCAATTCAAAAGTGTCAAGAGCAATAAGAATTTCAGTAGTGATGCTTAATGTCAAAATAGATACTCATGTGGAAGACAGCCTATAGTGTGTGACTGTTGGAATTCTGTTTGGTTATGTTCCATAGATAATGCTCATTGTGATGCTACGATATAATGCTATGATGTTTCCATATATCTCAGGTCTTGGTTGGTTATTTCTTGTATAACTTGTTGAGCAAACCCAGTTAATACATGTTTCTTCAGGTATTGTTGATCATTTAAACCTGTGCTTTCAGCAATTTATCTTTCTAGTTAAAATGTTTTACTTCTCCCTGTCCTGCATGATCAGAAATGGATTTGGGGAACATTTCTTAAAAATTTAGTGACATTTACCAATTCCCCAGCTGTGGCAAAAGCTTAATTCACTGCTTACACTTTCTAAGGCAGTAACGTGAGTTAGTATTAGGTACAGCCCCATGGAAAACTTATGGAAGTTATTGTTTATGGAAGGATTGGTCTGCTGCTGGGATTTACTGAATGCAGCAAAGATACCTTCTGCTTTCTTGGGCTTTGGATCAGAGTGAAATAGCTGAGAAGGAAGGGGAGGGTAAATGACTCTTTTGATTTTGAGATATCTTTTGCTATCTCAGTCATCTGGATGGTAGTAAGCAAATAAGAAATGTAGGGCATCCCTGTGCCCTTCTGAAGTGGCTGCAGGCAAGGCAGTGTACCCCAGGGCATCTAAAAGTGTACTCAACACAATTCCAAGGCCTGGCCCTAAATCTGTATCAAGAAGTACCAGGCTGCTTACATCGATAATGCCTCCGGAGCTGCCAGTTTCAACATTAAACAAAGATGAGGAAGCATGCATGGATGACGGTACGTTCAGCCGTCTTCCGCTTCACTATGGACAGCAGTGACCTGTGCTCTCTGCTCCTTGAGCCTTGTCCGCACTTGCAGCTGTTAGTTCCTGTGGTTATGAAGGATTCCTGTACTGTATATAATGTGCTCTGGCCTGCTCACAAACTTTACAGCAATTCTGCTTCTGCCTCTTGTGTTGTGCCAAGTGTGTGGTGTATAAATATCTTGTGTACAGATATCTGGTATTATCAGCATTCCTATTAGATTCTCATCTGACATCATCTACTTTCTTTCTTGTCCATTTAAGGTTGTAGTTACTTTTTTTCATTTCCCTTTCTGTCTCTGTCACATGTGGTATCCATAATGTCCAAGAATCATTCTTCTTTTTCTGTGTGCATTTTCCACAAGTGTCACTTTCCCAAGAAAGAACACACCCTCTATTTAAAGTCATTGGAGATGTTATATGAAAGACATGAAATCAATAATAGAGGTTTCTGCTTTGTTATTACAAAACCTTGATCTGTTAGCTGGAGAACTGTTATAGAGAATATAGACAGCAGATGTCCATGGTCCTTTGATTTACACACTGTTGTATTCAAGATGGCACATCATATTTCAGAATCAGTAGCGCATATCTAATGAGACTTAATTATAGGTTTCTTTGCAGGAGTAAAGCTTGAGGACATTGACTACAGTAAACATGTTTTGAAGTTTTAATAAAATGTTAAACTTCAGAAACTATGTTGAAAGTTATCTGTAGCTTGGCAAATTTAAGTTCCGTTTGAAACTGCTAAGTCTTAAAAATTATGCATAACTCTGTGTGTCATGCTACACAGAAAATTGTGTAGTTTAGAGAAAAATAATTGGGTTGCTGTTTCTTGAGATTGTTTTGGCATGTACGAGTACATGGTGTGACTTAAATCAACTGTACCTCAATGTGAAAATCAGGCAATTCAAAATGATTAAATTATTACACAGATGCATTTTGGGCAGAATTATCATACTTTTCATAACAGTTCAGAAGAAGGCAAGCAAAACTGTACAGAAGAATGTAAAAGCATTTCAGTGTGCAAATAAATTGTACGGTCTTTTTGAAGTACCATGCTTTCTATAATAACCGGTATATGTTTCGCTTTCATTAAGACCTTGCTTGGTAAAAATTTGGCCTTTAGTAGAAATTCTTTGAGCATGAGCCTTGTTTTTGTGTAAGTTGGAGCCCAATTCCTTTAAATCTGTGAAATAACTGTACCAAGCAGCTTGGAGAGCAAAATCAGGCCTTTTGTTTTGCAGCACTGTATGAAAGTTTTAGTAACATAGTCCAAACCATTGGCTCATGTTGATTCATGGGAAGTAACTTACATAGGGGGTTTTTTGCATTGTTCTGCTGTTCTCTAAAAGAGATTATATTACCGAAATGGTAATTTCCTAGTGGGAAAAGCTACTTAACGTCTAATTTACAGACTTGCAGAGGATCAAGATAAAATGTTTTTTAAAAGCTGCTTTTGATAATTCTTCTATTTGCCTAATTAGAATTTAATTCTTGTTATTCTCTTGATTAGAAATAGCTGTATGAATATTTGTTATTCATCAAGTATTGAAACAATTGTCTTTCCAAAATGTTATTTGGAAATTAAGATTACTTGAGTTAATTAGGCCTTTCAAGGTATAACTTATTACTCACAAATTATAATCTTCTCAGTTTCTTGGCAGTACAGAAGTGGAGCAGCCCAAAGGCACAGAAGTTGTAAGAGATGCTGTTAGAAAATTAAAGGTAAGAAGGCATTTCTAATAAGATATAAATGGAATGTATTCTTAGCCTGTTTTCATAGAAAAGACACTTTGTGGTTTTAGGTAAATTCATTGGCTCTAGAAGCAGTTGCTTTTACCAGTCTCTTCATAGGTGTGTAGGTACTTATGTCTGTATTATCAGGTGTGCTGCTGTACAAGTATTTAGTTCTCTCCTAGATTATACAACTATTTATAATACAAAGTTTATATACTTTAGTACATAATGCGTGTACTTTGGAACCTTTAGGGCTTCATTAATACAAACTTAGGTAGTAACAATTTTTTTAGCTGCCATCCTCACTTTGTGGCTGTTGAATACATCTAATGATGGCACTCCAAACGGGTTGCCAGAGAATTAAAGAAAATGGACTCTTCCTAATGACATCAGTAATGCCTGACCTGCATTTCTCTGGGCTGCGTGTTGCTTCCTGTGACCCCCAGTTGGGTGAGTTGCCTCTTGCTGCAAAACACAGAGTACCCTCCCGCTTAAGGTAAGCTGTTCATGCCAGAGAACATGAGTAATAATGTCAGACCATGCCGTAAGTGGGCTGTGGTAGCTCTGTGAATACTGGCTGTCCCTAACTGCTCTTCACCTTAAACTAACACGTCTCATCCACATAGACTGACTGTTAGACTGGAGGGGAGGTTTGTGACACTGGCATGAATGTTGTTCACCCTCCAGCTGTGGTAATTAGTGATATGTCTGGAAATAAAGCTGTAGTGAGAGAATAGGGTTTATAAAACAAGCCAAGGGGCATTACTGCCTTGTCCTTCAGGTCTTTGTGTTGTGTTGGAAAAGATCCATGCGCATAAACACTGTCTATGTGCCGGTACACATAGATGGCTGAGAAAACCAGACATTTAAAATTTCTTCTTGGTTATGTGTCCTTAGGCAATGAGAGACTCAGCAGCCTACTTGAAAGTGTCCTAGCGAAATGACTTGTTGGGGGTTGCTAACTGGTAACATGGCTTTGACTTGACTGTTTGAGCAAGAGCTCATATGCTTAAAGCTCTACAAATGCTATGAGTTGTGGTAGGGAATGCTGATTTCGTTTGTCTGCTAGCTCACTTTGCTGTGGAATTGCATTGTTTCATGCTTAGCTGCTTAGAGCTATTGGAGCATTAGTGTATTTAGATGTAAAAATTGTTCTGCCTACTTTCTGTAACTTTTTGTGGGGTTTTCATTATTCATTTAAACAGAAGTTCCTTGGAAATGGACAGAAAAAATTTGGGAATCAATGCAGAAAAATTTCATTCTGTACTATTACTATAATAAAGGAAGGAAGAAGTAATGAAACACTATTCACAAAGCTCAGCTTTTAAAACTGAAGTTTGCCTTGAAAAAGCCATCTTTACAAGATTGGTTAGTACTTTTGCTCAGGTATTGAAACAGAAGTTCTTTGCCATTATTTTTGCTCTACCAACGTAGTACAGCTGCCTTTAGATCCACTTAATCAGTTCTTAGGCTGTTTTATGCCAAAAAGATTTACTCTGCTGCAGTTCATCAGAGACGTTATTACCTAGTTGTTTTCAAGTGTTTTAGGCTAATGTAAGTATGACCCTTTTTTAACCATTGCAGCATGCTACCAATGGAAACAAAATGTATGGTTTTGTGTGCATCTCATACAGTTTATGGCTGATACTGGAGTGAAGCCTGTTGTTTAGATGTTTTGTGTTTATACAATTCTATTACCCTGAGCAAAGTTAATTCTGAGCAGAAACCTGTCAAGATAATATCCTGCTATGGAGAAGTTTTGATTCTATTTTTAAGATGTTTTATCACACTCCTCCTAAGTAAAGCAGCTGCTAAGTGTCTCTGTCTAACTGGGGAAACTCCAGGCTAATCTGGGCTCTCGCTGATCACTGGAGGCTTTTGGTGGGTTGGATTTTATGATTTGGTACCTTGAAATAGTTTGCTTTGAAAGCAAGTCCAAAAAAGATTTCAAATAACTGTTCTGTGAAGTGTAGGAAGAGCCAGAACTATTCTGGCTTATGTATCTTGGGAGGGAGAGGCAGGGGGGAGAGGGAACAACATTTGCCAGCCTAGTACTAAAACATAAAAATAGAATTTTTTGGTATATGCTTGTGGTGCCATTGGAGTATGTAGATACCTCTTCTAACTTTTTATACGTTCCCTAAATAAGCCTCCTTGGAGAGATATGTGTCCAAATTGTTGCTGCCAGAATTACACTACTTTCATCAAGCTTGGAAGTTTGGAGCTTTGATTTCAAGTATTACATGGGATCTTATATGATCACAGGTTTATTGGGAAACTCACAAAATAATTAAAGGCAACTTTTGGAAAGACTTGGAAAATCTTGGAACAGAATTCAGAAAGCAATAAAGAGGTTTTATGTTTGAAACAGTCCTCAATTAGTTGAATACTCTTTTCAACATTACTTCTGTTGTGCATCTAGATTCTTTGAAGAGAAGCCTAGAGGTACTGTGTTTTATTATGAACCACACATCTGTGGCTTGTTTTTAGAAAACGTGAACTAAAAATTTGAAACCAGTGAAAACAGCTTGAAAACTAATGTCTTATATCAAAAGAAAACATATACAGTGTTTTTTGGAGTAGGCGAGTTTTTGAGATGCATAGCTTGTAATGCTATATTGTTTTGTTTTTTTTTTTTTTAAATTTGATGGATTTGTTGTGAATCACAGTGTTGTTAATCATAACTTGTTTTTAATGAAAATTAATAGCTAGCAGAAAAGCAGCTGACTTTATATTTGGAGCTATTTTTATGAGGGGCGTGCATTGCATTAGTAACCTTTTGAAGTCATGTGCTTACGGTGATTATAGACCATGAAATACTGTCACTGTAAACTATTTTTCTTAAGCCATCATGTCACCAAACTGTGTCAGAAGAGACATTTGATACACAACTCTTCACTTCTTTTAAATCAAAAGCTCTTAACTTCTTAACAGCACAGAAACTCTTTTGCCGAACACAGGTTTGTGCAAAACTGTAGCATCCATGGACTTACTTTTACCAGGAGGTGGAGCTGGTGTTCTACAGTGAAATACAATAACTTGCAGGAAATTTTTCCTGATGCTTCAATGTACTTGTTCTACCCGAAATACTACTACTTCATTTTCTAAACACTTGACAATTTTACTGGGTCAGTTGCAATTTGAATATACAGGGGCTTTTTGGACATCTATATTTAATTTTTCTAGAGGGTTTTCCAGTATTTTTTTTCTGGTTAGGATTGCCCCTCATGTTTTCAAATTTCTTGGAGCTGTACTCCAGGAGAAAGAAGAAAGTTGGACATGTATGTTTGAAAGTGCTTATTTTTAAGATAAACTGTTCTCATAATTCATTACAAACAGTTTTTTTCTAGTCAAACTAATTTATAGAGTGAAATAAAAACTAAGGAAAATGGTACCAAGTTGTATCAGAACTATTAGAACATGCCTATATTATTCACATGTGCATATGTTGTCCAATCGCACTTTATAAAGCGGAATGTTTACTTTCCTTGATTAATGAAGGATGTAACTAAATCAGAATGTAGGAATTAATTTGGTCCTTCTGAAAAAGCGCTCGAAGGGTTGCCAGGGGTGAGAACAGGTCAAAAGATCAGCATGACAGATGCAAAGGCCAGCACAGTAAGAAAAGGCACACTAGTAAGAAGGTCGTGTGAAGGGGTGTTAGGGGTGTTGTGGTTTAAAACCAGACAGTAACTAAGTACCATGCAGCCACTCACTCATTCGCACCCTTCCCCACCTGAATTTTGGGCTATCAGTCTCCTTTTCTCCTCTTTTTTTCTGTAAATAGAGATAACCAAAGAGAATGTAAATAGAGTTAATCACTGTGAAGCCACTTGAAATATTCTTATTCAGTTCCTTGACTGGTAAGGATACAGAAAATGAAGAGCGCACCTCCATGCAGGCTGTGATGCTGTCCTGCTGCTGCCCTTAATGGACCATCATTAGATATTATTCTGTGGATATAATGGTCCATAATGGATACTATTTTGAGCTGCCTTTTGTGTCAAAGCTGGGTTTCATTTGTTGTTGAAAGGACAGAGGAGGGTGAAGTACAGAAAATCTTGTAATACTGGGATAAGGAGGTTTCCAGACAAGCCTTACAACCATGGCTGTTCTCTTTGGAAGTATTGGAGAAAGCAGAATGTGTGGTCTAGGACCAGCCAGGGATAGTCTGAAGACCAAAGCACATCAAATGAGAAGAGTTGAAGAGAATATCTGTTGATCCTCTCTATCAAAAAAAAAACCAAAACCAAAAACCAACCCAGCAAGCCACAAACAAAAAAACCGAACCATAAAAAACCCCACCAAAACCCACAAGAAATCCCTAAAATCCCACACCACCAAACAAAGCAGAAACAACAACAACAAAAACCCAAACAAACAAACAAGACAAAATCGAAAAACCCCCACACCAAATACCAAAACAAAACAAAAAACCACAAACATCCAGCTGCTAGCCCCCCCACGCCCACCCAGTATAAAACCTTTAGGTAGTGAGAGAGGGAAAAAACCGTTGTTCTGCATTGTCTTCTAAACTGGGGTTAATAGATCAATAGCCTTCCTCACAGTTAGTGTGTCTTTGGAAAATAAAATACAGCGTGTTCCACAGAAATGGATTTCTGAGATGACTTTCTCCCTACCCAGCTGAGAGATTCAGTTTGCGTATCTGTGGCCTTTTCATCCTTTTCCTCTTTTGCCAGCTATTTTCCAGGGGTCATAATTTCATTATGTCCACATAAAATGTGCATGAGGGTTTAGATCGTAATATGAGCAAAAAGGTGATATGTAGTCACAGGAAAAGAAATAGGGCCTTCTATTGTTTTTCAGGCATCTTTCCTTATAACGAATGTTGTTACGAAAAAAGAGGGAAAGCGTCTTCTCAAAGCCAAGTATAAAGCTGTGTTTCAGCTTAGACAACTCTGTTGCCCTCAAACAGACATCTTTTAAAGAGTCCACATGAAGTGCAATGTCTTATCGTCTCTCTGGAAGCCTGTGTAAAATGAGGCATTGAACCTCTATTCCCTGGGCTGAAGATTAGCACCCAAATCACAGAAACATCTACTTTTGATGTTTCAAGCTTTTTTAATAAAGTCTTGAATTGTGCAGTGAGGTGTAAATACTAAGATAGAAGCACATAGTTTTGCTTGGCATCTCTTAAATTGATTTTGTTATAATTTGTTTAGTCAGTATTTCTTCAACTAAAGCCCTTGGCTGTTTTTAAAGCATGATTTCTTTTTTTTTTCTTGTTATTTTTCCTGATTGATCCTCTGATTGTGGTTTGCAAAGACTTGATGCACAAGCATTTCAAATATAATTTTAGTAAGAGTCTCAAGTGTGCAATTTTCCCTGCTACTGTAGTAAAAGACAAGGCATTATAGAAGTTTTCTCTTTTATTCTTAAAAAAAAAAAAAGGGGGGCAAAAGAAAAAAAGCTAAACTAACCAATAACAAATAGCTTTATTTGTATCTCTCTGTTGCTTTCCCTAAAATATTGAAGAGAAATGTGATGTTAATTAAATAAAAGCTAGCCCATCCCACTGAGCTGCTCACATTATTACTGAGCCAAATCTGGGTGTCTTGCCTGAGAGCAATATATATGTAAACTAACAGCTTAAGAATTTGGCCCATCATATCTCTTCCCAAGCCATGCTGTGATTCATTATAATTTTATATCATTGTCCATTTTGATGCCAATGGGAGGCTACAGATTTTTACCCTCTTAAATAATCTTGTTACTGTGTAAACTACAAATATTACTTTGTTTCAAATGTGTTCTCAAAGGGGAAGAAAATGCTTGTAAATCTTCTCTCTCCAGAGGTCCCTCACATTCTGTTTAGGTAGAAGTAGTAGAAAAAAAATAGAAGAAAAATGAGCAAATTGGCTGGTACCTGGCTAAGTTTAGGAATTGCTGTTCATACCCTGCACAAGTTTGGGAGGTAGTTGAATTTGGCATTCTGGAGAAGGTCTGATGCAAAAGAAATTACTCATCAGTGTCTATATGTTACCTGTTATTACACAGAACAGGGAGTGGGCAGGAAAAGCATTCAGAAGGAAACTGCACCCGATTGTCTATATCTATCTATGTGTACTTTTCAGTTACTGTATCCCAGTAAACATTTGATTAAAAAGCTCATTTGTCTGGATGTCTCTGCTGAAGAGATTCTTTTGTGGTTTTCTTTCACTGTTAGCTTGGTTTTGATTTGATGGAGTTTCTCATAAAGTGGGCTTTCAGTCCTCTGCTAACTTTTGCAAATATCCTGTAGTCTTTCTCCAATTTGTCAACATCCTTCTACATTTTAAAACTTCAGAACATAAAATTTGAGTCAATTCTCACAAGCAGCCAATGCAGTGCAGCCATTGTTATCTTCTTAAGGATGTTTTTGAAGTATCCAGGGATTGCATTAATCTTCCCAACTGTAGTTTCATGAAAAGGTCCACAGTTAGCAGAAAGCCTACCATGACATCAAGACTTTCTTAATTTCATCTTCACAGAGTAGTTTTCCAAGAAAACAAGTTTGTTCCCATATGTATGATTTGCAAAGTTGGTATTGCAAAAGAGATGGTTTGTTTGCATACAGGCAATTTGTGGTGTTCTGGCTGGTAAGGCATTCTGTTTTATTTGCCCCTCCATCAGCCTTCGTGATCTGCAAGCATCCTCTGTAATGGTTTTAGATTTCAGATCCTTAGTTACTTTTCTCCTCATTTTTCCTCTTGTTTTTTCTTCCTGCAGATTTTATCAGTAATTATTTTCCTCCTGCTCATTGTTCAGTAATGTCATGCTTAAGAAATAAACCCTGCTGGAATACATTAGAAACATATCTTCCCAGTGACAATTTCCTGTTTATAACTGCATCTGGAAACTAATGTAACTAACTTAACGAATACTTTCTTTGTATTGCTTCATTTCCCAAATATAGAGGCATGCAAAACTCAGACAAATGCTTTGTCTATTTTGACAAGCTGCATTTTTTGTAAAACCCATATTGATCATCATTAATTACATCTCACTTGAATTCTCCAGTTCTTGAACTGGATTTATGCCTTTTGAGAGAGGAGATGTGATACGGCCATTTTGTTTACCCTTTTTTTAGTATTGGCACAGGAATATCTTCTGGAACTTCCTCAGTTGTAAGACTTCTTGGCTACTTGGAGCAAGCTTTGGCCAGCTGTTCTAAAACTCATGCAATTTATTCAGACCTACTTATTTTTAAAAGTTCTCATGGAGCTGTTGGGGGCTCTGAGAAGATGATTACAGTTGGAAAACCAAGCATCATTCTAAACATACACTATGGCTTTAACTCAGTAAAATCAATATTATTTTTGCCTCCTCTTTGTTACTACACAGAAATATTTGTGAGCTTCTGGTTTTAAAGGGGCATTGCAAAACAGCCAGGGTTCAATCAACTTAAAAGGCTGTTTCAAATTGAAATGTGCCCCAGGGTTGTCTGTTGCGTAGTCATGTTTCTTTACACTGTAAAGTACATTGGAAGTTGAGATGCCCAAACTGTCCAGGTGGTCTGTGGTTTTTGTGGTCATTCCATTTAATGCATAGCAAAGTGAGCCAAGCACAGAGCCCTGTTGTACTATGAAAAAGAACCATATAAATCCTCAAAGTTTTATCCAATAAAAGGATATAATCAAATTATAAATCAGAAAGGAAAGCTGGTAGAGTTGGGGGTATTGAGGAAACGTATGAAAATTATCTGAAAGACAATTTTAGTTTTATATTCATCTTGGGGAAAAAAATATCTGTGCTAATGAAACATTTATTGGCCTATTTTCCAGTTTTTTAAAGCAGAGAGTTAAGAATCAAACAGGTTAAATTGCTGGTATAATATTTAAGTCAGATTTTGAGGGATTTTTAATTAGTGATTTTTATTAAAGAAAAAATATGTTTTTCCTGTAGCAAATTTGAATTATCTTAGAAAGTCAAGGGAAGTTGTTGGCCAAAATGCCTGTAAACAAGTGATAAGGTTTTTTAAATTTTATTATCTATAATTTTTTTATTATTGTTTTTAATAAGAAGATGCTTATGAGATGACCCTCCTCAATTAAAATAAAGGGATCGAGATAGTCATTAAGCTGTATTAAAAGTATACTCTGAATATGCGAGAAATATTCTTCAAGATAAATAGGAAAGGAAAAGGATGTCTATATTGCAAAAGCTGTATGCATGATACTGAAGTGAGGCAAAACTAGAAGTTATGTTAGATTTGCTTGACTTTTGACTGGTTGTTTTTTAACTAGTGAGTTGTCATGTACAAACCTTCATGAGGTATCTGGCTAATGACTATAGCGTTCTAGCTGTTGAAATGTAATACGGGTATTTTGATTTAAGTTGGTTTTGAGAATGGCATAGAGTGGTTTAGGTGGGCTGCTTTGTTTGGGTTGGTTTGGTTTTTGTTTTGTTTTAACTAACTTGTGAAGCTTGTGATACTTATCAGCTCAGGTGAGACATTAATCAGTAATAAACTGTCTAGATAGGTCATGTTACTGTATGAAGTTAATAGGATTAGTTATAAATTAACATTTAATTACTAAAATCTTCAAGAAGTGTGCTTTCAAAATGAGGAGTAAAGTTGGGAGGAAGGGAAAACTAGGTTAATTACATGCTTTTAGGGTGATTCTTAAAACCACTTCATAATTTGCCGTGAATGGAGCTGCCTACAAGCAAAATGAAATAAAATAGATGGGGACAGTCATATTGTGTAAAGGAGTCGAGTTCATGGAAAGACTTCCCAAGTACTATGTTGGCATAGGAATAGGGACAGAGCAAAAACCCAAACCGTCAGTTACCACTTTGATAATTAAAATCAGAGGTTTAGGCATTTGTGGGGAGGTATCAGTTGGCTGCAGTCCAATGCTTGACAATCACAATCAGGTAATTCAGCATTCTGTCTTAAAGATAGGTTAGCACCCTTGCTGATGTCCTAGACTATGCCACTAAAAGTCATTGTATTCACTGACTCTTTATATACTTAATTTGTACTGATAGTGAATTATGCGCTCAATTATACTTGAGTAGGAGAAAGTTTGAGGACAGTGTGTTCAAACATGTAGCTGTGAAGCAGAGACCCCAACTTGTCTGGTCATCAGTGAGCCATCATCCTTATTCATGTGTTTGAAAATACCATTCTAGGCTGTCAGAGACTTTGCTGGTAACAGCAAAATACAGAGCAATTCTGTATCTCTGGTAAGAAAGTTCCCCAAATTCATGACACTTAACTGTTATGCAGTAGCAAATATTAGATATTCTGCTTACTTTAGATGCACTGTTCCTGAGAGAAAGACAGGTCAGATCGAGCTGCTAGAAAAAGAGGTATAAAAGGATGGAAAATGCGTTGAATAGGACAGATAACCTGACCCAGTCATATGTCTAGCTCCGTAGTGAACTATTATGAAATTAATCCTGAGAATATGATAGAAGCAATCAAGTATTTCTTACGTGTTGACAGCTGCAGTGCTTTCACCTGTTTAAAAGAACTGATTTCCTTAGAGGAACATATGGGAAGTACCCTCAGTGCATGTGTACAGAAGTGAGTGTAGAAACAGTCGGATGAGGAAAACATAACAATGTTCACTGTTCAACAACCAAGCAGTCGGCAAACTGTCTGAAGGTGTTCATGTTTCTACTGTTCTCCTAGAAGTCTCATACAAAAGCTTAAATTAAGTGCATAAACAGCAGATAAAAGTTTCAAGAGAACTAGCTAAGTAATTTTAAATTTTTTTTTTTTTTTTTCTGAATTACAGGAATATTCTTTAACGTGCAGTCAGAAATGCTGTTCTGTGCCTAACTATGACTTTGGGAATGGTTGACATTGTTTGTAAGAGCTTTCTGAAGGAAGGAAGAAACAATATCAGGTGGAAGGAGTTAAGAGGAAATGAGAAGTAATTAAAATAAATCCCAACATAAAGAAAATTTAGTATTAATGTGATTGCTGTTTTGTTTTTCATCTTGTAGTTTGCAAGACATATCAAGAAATCTGAAGGCCAGAAGACACCCAAAGTTGAATTACAAATCTCAATCTATGGTGTAAAAATTCTAGATCCGAAAACAAAGGTGAGAGACATCTATGTTTATTGTGCTAAACTAGTAATTAAATACTGTTTTAAAGGTTTTTAATGTTTTTATTGTTTTATGTTTTAAAAAAGTATTACAATGAAAGTGATTCTGGATTGGAACTAGGTGATCTTAAGGTCCGTTCCAACCCTAACCACACTATGATTCTATGGAAAATTCTTCTAAAATATCATTTCTTGCTACAAGACATGGGTGACATCCCAGGTACATGGTACTCCAAAATACAGACTGTAGCTAATGTGTGATTTAATTTTTTTAATCCTTTCGCACCAGAACTTTTAAACTCTGAGGATGTTGAAAATACTGTGATAAATAGATGTTAACACCACATATGATAAACATCTTTCCAGATGGTGAATGAGGAGAGAGTTTGTTTGCCGTGACTCATTCTTCCTACTGCTGCCTTAGAATCGCACCTCTCTTTCCTTAACATGCTAATTTTTCCCCTTCTTTCTCTTCATGTTTTTAGTTATTATTTTTTAAATTGTATCCACCCTCCCTAGAATGCTTATGTTTCTCAGGTGTGTTACCCATTTCTGTATAAATTTCATGTAGCAGGCTATAAGCACTGTTGTAGGCTTTTCATCTGGCACAGCATGACAATTCCCACCTTTTCAGCAGTTCTGTCCATTAAGTCATCCCGTGGATGGGTTTTCTGTTCCTTTGTTTGCTCCAGTATTTTTGAAGGAGTTACATAGTAAGGAAAAGATCCTTCTCAGAGGATCAAAGAGGAATAATGAGATAAATATAATCAAGCTAAAAAGTATTTATTCAATAATCAGCAATTCTTAACATCTGAATGTTCTTACATCTTTTACACATATGTTGAATGTTGGGTTTGAATAAACTATTTGTTACTGCTTCTTAATTCTGGAGTAATTGCTACCATTCAGACAGTAGTATTTTGAGAAAAGGTAAAGGAAATTTATTTCAAGGCTATGTGTATATATATATAGTTGTAACCCATTTTCAGTTCAGATTCTTGATACAACCACAATTTCAACAGTTAATCAAGAAATATCCATGTCAACTTTAGTTGCAGGTTTTGCATCTTCCCTATGTCACAGGGCAGAAGGGGGTAGTGAACCCAAAAAACTACTTTTAAATAACAGTTTTAAGTGCCAAAATATGTTAGTCTTCCTAACTCTTTCTGTGGAGATTAACAGAAAGCTGTGGGATGGAAGTTCCTGGGGGAATAAGAACATTCAAATCTCTTAGCAATGCTGTTATTACAACTCAAATAGTAATTAACTATGAGTAGTCTTTTTATCTTCCCCACTTTGTTTCTTAAAGCTACAATTCTTTTTGCACAATTTATCGATGCTTTAGGAAATTATTCAAATTCCATGTTATAATCGCTTATTACAGCCATCTTTTCTGTGTGTTTTTAAAACAGATCAATATTATTATAGGGGAATACTGGTTTATATTCATGTGATGATTATTAATTGTGTTAGGAACAGGAGGATTGCTCATGTATCAGGACTTGATTTTATACTTGGCACTCAAAAAAAGAGGATTGGGGAAAAGGGGTTCTGTCCTTAAATGAAATAAAGTAGTTATGTGGATCTATAAATGTAAAAGAGCTAGAACAAGTGTATGTGTTGTTATATGTAACTGTTTAAGAGCTACTGTTAAAGAGAAAGAGGTTAAATCTGAGAGAGATCTGGGGACATGGGAGAAACAAGATGCAGAGAAGAATGGCTGTAAAGACTGAGAAGAGGAATGCAAGGAGAAAAGATTGCCTCTATGGTACATCTTTGTGCTATGTGGTTGCATGCAGAGGACATGCCCTTGTTTATGAGTTTATAACAATCTGGGAACACCAGTGCTGCACAGAAGCTTTCTTCTCTTTTTTTTTTTTTCTCAATAGATGATCGTTAACATCTAAACTGCATATTTTCCTTTAAAGCAAATACTGCTTTCCCATGTAATAAGCCAAATAAAATAAAATACCAAGAGACTTGTTGAAGAAAAACAACAAAAAAAATAGTTGAGATGGTTCAAGCTCTCTCAGCTGAAGAGCATTGCCACCGCAACTTTTTAAGTAGTTGGAACATGCTTTTTAATGGAAAGCGAAATACAGTATTGGAAACATGCAAATCATAATGTTTAAAAGCTGTTTGTGTTGCACCTTAAGTAAGCAATTATTTAGAAGTCTTTATTTCTCTGTGCTGCTGTATTTGGATAACAAAAGTAATTTTATTTCTGTATTTAAGATAGAAAGGCAAGGACTTATTTGAGTGAAACCATTTTAATGAAGATAAATGGTGATTTATCTGGGAGATGATAAAATCTAAAGATGGTCTGCACCTGGAGAAAGGACAGAGTGTTTTACATAATTAATTGGACAGAGACACAGATCAACTGTAGAACAAATTTTCTAGAACAGAAATTACTGTCCAAATAAATACTTCCAGTAAATGCTGTCCAAATAAAAACTTCCTGCTTACATTTAGTAAAAATGGGAACATTTGTTAGGAGATGAGTCTGCTAACTTCTGTTATACTCTAGGTCCATTCTTGGGCATTTTCATATACAATGAGAGGCATTCAGAATGTCACTGCAATTTGCCTGCTTTTACGTACATCAGGAAATCCAGAGATTTACTTTGTGCATCTTTATCCTGAGCAAGTATAGTAATTTCTTGAAAACAAATCTTTGGTTTTTATTTGCAGGAAGTCCAGCACAACTGTCAACTCCATAGGATATCATTTTGTGCTGATGATAAAACTGACAAGAGAATATTTACTTTCATATGCAAAGACTCAGAATCAAATAAGCATCTGTGCTATGTATTTGACAGTGAAAAGTGTGTAAGTATTCAAGATGCTTTAAAAGAATTTGTGTGACTGTTACAGACTTTGATTGCTCTGCTTTGAAATAAAACAGGAATGCTTAATAAAGGCAGATAGCCTGCCTTTTGGTTGGAGTCACTTTGATAAAATCTTTCATGCCATTATAGTGTCTTGTTAACTTAGATGCCTTTATTTAAAGGAGAGCCTCTTTTTCACTGGTCAAAGGTGGTTTTCTGGGACAATTCCTCTTACTTCCCAGCTTGATATCCTAGGCCAAGCATCTGCGATGCTCTCAAAGAACAGGCTTCATCCCTCCAAGCTTAAAATGTTTGCACAGCTGTTTTGCTGCAACCCTGTGGCTGAGATACCCTCACAGGCTCTTCTGCTGATGTGTCTGTCTCAGATGATTGTTTTGGCGTTTTTTTGTTTTACAGCAAGGTTCCCCATTCTGTGGCCCACCCCCCCCCCCGCCACATCTGTCAAAATGCCATTATGCACTACCAGAGAATTCATTGCAGCAACCACTGACATTCTCTCGTGTCTGAGATAGATAGAACAGGGCAATTGTTCAAAAATGTGCAATAGCAGGAAAAAAAAAAAATAGGACAGGCGATGAAGAAAATGGTGTCTACCTGAAACAGTCATGTGTTTACTCTGGCAGAAAGTAATTAACAAATGAAAACAGTGGAATCAGCACCAAAAATGGATGTTTAGGGTTTTTTTTTAATCTGAAGCCTCTCTTTTTGTTTTATTCTGAAGTAGCTTCATGCAAAGGAAATAGGAAGGAAACTTTTTTTTTTTAAAAGATGCATATTCACTTCTATTTATATACAATTATGTAGTATTACATGTTACTTCACAGTTTCTGGTTATTTTGTTGTTCACCTCCATTACTTCAGTGCCTTCAATAGATAGTATTCATAATTACTATACACATCTGTTAATTTCTCTTCAAATTTCTATCCTGTGCCTCTTTGTCACGTATTCCCATGATTTTAAATTTCCCTTGCAGTCTCTACCCACTAGTATCATTTTTATTGCAGACCAATGCACCATTGTTTCTTCTCTCTAACCTGATACTTCACTAGTTGTACTTTTTTCCTGTTTCACTCTTTGTTCATTAGTACTTTCAGATTTCAAAGGATCCCACCTTAGTTGTTACTTCTCATTTCAGCCAGCCTTTGTCCTCCCAAGAAGGCAGGACTGCATACTCCCAGTGTCCGTTACACTTTTCTTATACTAACATAACCAGTTATTCTTTAAAGCAGTCCTGGTTCAGCTTTTTTGGTCTAATTTCATAAAAATAATTTCTTGTGATTTTTTTTTTTCTTTTAGTAAAGGTGTCTGTGTGGCTTTTTTTTTTCCCCCACAATAAAAACATAGAGGGGTTAATTCCTCATTCCTGTAGAACTCAGGTCTTCACACAACTCTACTGAATGACTTTACTGTTGCACTGATGGATAAAAAGCTGAGAGCATCATGTTTTGTACCAGTTTTGTGCATCTAGCCCTTGATGTTCTTACAAACAGTAAAGGAAGAATGTTCTTGGCATTGAGCAAAATGCTCCGCTTTCATGAGAAACAATCAATTTCAGGTTTTCATTTCAATAAAGAAGAGAAAGTTCTAGTTTAGCGTTAGCCAGATTAATGTTGTTTTCCAATATTTTTTTGTTCCCCTGCCAAATTGTTTAAAACCACAAGTTATTACTGTGTTTACTTTCTCTACTAAAGTTCTAAGGCAAATGACATAGCAATGTGTTCACCTTTTATTGGTGCCTCTTGTAAGTCAGCATTTTCTTTCTGAAACATTTGTGTGCTCAATCAACTTCCTGTACTCGTACTTTTACCCCTGTTACTTTTAAAGTAGATTTTCTACAGATCATAATACATGATGCAAATCAGCATAGAACTACTAAATTATTGTATTTTGCATGTATGGATTCAAATACTGTTTGGCTGGATTTTTGTTATCAGAAATACATTTATCTACTACATGTTGATTAAGATTTTATAGGACTTGTAAAAATAACTCAAAATCCAAATGTAAAAGCAATAGGGGGTCAAAACATCCATTAAAATGAAAACATTAATCCATTAAAAGTAAAACAATTTATTTAATGATTGAGAAGCCTGTATTTGCTTCAGAAATCAACAGAAAATTACATACTGCAGCATGCTATCTATATTTACAGAAGCTAGAGGCATAATTGGTACTAAAAATCAGCTAATTGTGTTCTGCCTATTCAGTTTTCCTTCTTTATCTGAAGTTTTTTTAAGTTGCTTTCATAGCATTTTCTGTCAAGTTATTTTGCTGAAGAGTGTTTGCCATGCTCCTTTGCAGTGTTGACTTCATGTTGGATGAAGCAAACTGTTTGAACATGATACATGATGTAAAGTATTTTGTGGTCATCTGAAATAAAAGTAATTATATAAAATATTCTTAATATACTAATTTCAATCTTATGTTTTATGTAAAGGCAGAAGAGATAACTTTAACAATTGGTCAAGCATTTGACTTAGCTTACAGGAAATTTCTGGAATCTGGAGGAAAAGATGTTGAAACAAGGAAACAAATTGCAGGTTTACAGAAAAGAGTAAGTTCTGAACTACGTTTTTTAAAGAGAGAAAATAATATGCTACTGTATTATTTTGTTATTTGCTTTTTATGACAGCATAATTTTCAGCATTATTCGCAGATTGCTAAGAACTGCAACGGGTAATAAAAAAAGAAAACTGAAAAAAGACATGATAACTGTGAAACAGTATTTTGTTTTGCCATCTTGCAAGGTTGTTAAAGAGAAAAGCAAGATTGGAATATGGAAGATACCAAGGTTTAATTCTCTTTTGGTAATCAGATAACTAGTTCAACATTGCTTCTAAATCACTGCGTCTCAGATAAAACTTCCTCTCAGTAGATGCTGTTGTGAAATGTATGACTATCCCAATACCTGCTGCAGTAACCACTTGCTTTGTAGATTCAAGAATTAGAAACTGAAAACACAGAACTGAAAAACAAAGTTCAAGATTTGGAAAACCAGTTAAGAATAACACAAGTACATGCATCTCCAGTAAGTACATGAACATAACTGTTATATCTAAATTTATAATCATTGTGTTAACGATAATTATTAGCATCCATGCTGTTTCCAGTGATTGTGATTAACATTTCAATCATGTAACATACCTGTTGAAATGAAGTACTGAAGTAACAGTAAGATTGTGACAAGCCAACAGAAATGCAAATTGCAGACTTTCAAATTGTGATTCTTTAATCCCCTTGTCATACCTATTTGTTGCTGCCTAAAACCAGCGAATACTCATTCTAGTAGATGTCTGAGCATGCCAGTTATGGATGAAGAACTCTGTTCTGCACTTACAGGATCTGGTTCACAAATGCTGCTTGGGATTTTTCTAGGAATTTCTGTCACAAGCATATTGTCACTTACAAGTGACATTGCCTAAATGAGTTTTCAAAAATTTTGCCTTTCAGAGGAGTCATTAGTTCTCAAGAACTAACATGGGTAGGTAGATGAAAAGGAACAAGTGTGGGTTCTTCATCACTGGAAATTGCTAATGCTTTCTGCAGTTCCTATAGGTGATTGTGACAACAGTATCTTTAAAAGAGTGTCTGACAGTTTCTTATATCTAGGCAGGACCTCTAAAAATGCAGGTTGCATTGCAGACTGATCCTAATGACTCCCCTCTTCTTAGAAGTGTATTCTATCTATACAATATTAGGTAACAGAAACTAAATAAAATTTCTTAGTGTACATATAGCAAAATCTTAGAAAAAGATGACCTGCTTTTAAGCGTGCATTTTGAGCCACCTTGTCCCTGCCCTGCATGTACACCATTTCACTTTAAATGGATGCTTAGAATTTTGGGCAATGTAAAAGGATGTCTATAATGGTGCTGACAATTTTGCAGGAGTGTTTATACACTCTCTTGATACTGATTAGGTGGTTGTTCCCATAAGGAACTGTCATTTCATTTTACTAAAATCTAGAGGAAAGCACCATAAATTATAAATACTACATAACTGCCACAGTGGAAGTGTAAATTATGGATGTCTTCTCAATTATGAAGCATTCAGTGACAGGTAATCAACTTTAGTGCTAGATTTAAAATTGATCTAGTTAATTCTTTAGTCTTTTATTTTCCTCAATTGGGATGGCAGCTGGCTTGATTTTAACAATACAATATTGTTAATAATACAATAACTAAATGTATCTGTGAATTCAATTAAACACGCTCTTAAGTCTCTTGTGATAGATGCGTTTCTCTTTCATTTAAATTAATGAAGAACTTGGTAGTTATGTTTAGTGAGAAACTTAAAGAAAATTATTAAGAATGATCTAAAATATCCTGCAGTTTGTAATTTATTTTGTCTTTTAAGACAGTGTCATCTTATTCCTTATTAAAAAGGTGAGATCTAAAATTATAAGTTTGACAGCCATTTGTAAA
Organism: Strigops habroptila; assembly: GCF_004027225.2. Taxonomy (NCBI): domain Eukaryota; kingdom Metazoa; phylum Chordata; class Aves; order Psittaciformes; family Psittacidae; genus Strigops; species Strigops habroptila. The sequence goes on from NC_044281.2 coordinate 7,746,692, forward strand.
TTCTCTCCCTAGATGGTGTTTTATTGTTAATTACTCCTGGTACAATGAATATGCATATTGCTTAAATAGCACTTACGTTACAACAAAATTATTTAATATTGAGAATTATTAATATTAAAATATTAATTCATTATAGTAAATCACTACCAGCTGTTAGTTTTCATGCATAATTTTATTGCTTTATTTACTGCTTAATCTTTAAAAAGAAAACCACAAACGTCTCCTGCACAGATTTCTGATTAGATTATTAGAAGTACAGTAAGAGCAATCTAACAGCCTGTTTAATATCTAAATCAATTCTACCACAAAATAGATTTTATATAAATGAATAAATATTGGAACAAGTTGCCCAAGCTGTGGGTACTCTTGGAGATACTCAAAACTTCCCTGGATGTAGTCTCCAGCTTATATAAGTAGCTTCAGCTTATTGGATCCTGCTTTAAGCAAGAATTTGGATTAAGCTACTTTCCTCTTACATGATTTTCCAATCAGTTGTGCAGCCAATAATAAAACAAACAAACAAAACCAAATACATTTTTAGGAAAGTGTCTTTCTTAAATCTAGGAACAAAACTGTGTCCACCAAATGCTATCAACTTCTATACCTTACCAAGAGACATCATTCAAGTAGGTCTGTTTTAAACATGATAGTGTACCTTGTAAATCAGAGCTCTTACCTGCGGTAGCATAAGAGTGAGTACATATAAATGCAACAATTAGGTTGAAAATAAGTGAAGAAGTGGGGTAGGGCGGTTATGAATTGACTTCAGTGTAGGGAAGAGAAAGCATAAATATTTTCAAGATTGAGTCCAATAAAGGGATCATACGTCAAAGTGGGTGGAATAGCAGTGGATGTGATTTGATGATACCTATCTCTTCTTTTACTATGTGAGCAACAAATATGTATGAAAGAAGGAAATTACAAACAATTCATAAGACAATTGCCTACTGTAGTTTGCAGTTAGTTTTTTATATTTTTTTAATTCAAATCAACTATAATTTCAAGAATTACTTTGCAAAATATCATCTCCTATTAGAAAAAAGCAGAAGTGGAACAAAGAGTATTTTCTATTTCCACTAATTTCTATGATGAAAAATATCACTTTGGTTTTAAAAAACTTATCAGACATTTTTTTTTTTTTTCCTGCTGAATTTAAAATGAAAACTTTTAAGTACCATATGGCTAAAAATATCTGTACTACTGCTGCTCCAAAATAGAAAATCTTCCAAAATAGAAAAGAAAAATAGCAGTTCTATTTTGTGATCATTTTGTCAAAAGTAAAACTTTCAAATCTGGCAATAGTATTTTGTTAAATACTGAAATAAAATAGCTTGCATTAATGAAGCAGAGTATCCAACATCAGGAGTAATACCTCACCTGGGTCACTTCATAAGCACTTTTGGTTAGATGGGGGAAAACTTGTGTCCCTGCAGATATTCTTCATGTTACGTGCTATGAACATAACATAACCATTCTCATGATTTAAAGCAGGTTTATTAAACTATAAATTTTAGGTTTCCTTACAGCTCTCATATCCATGCTGTTGAATTATAAAGAGATGCCAATGCCATACGAGAGCTTTCTGAAACTTTTTTAGACATAAGTGATTCGATTTAGTTATGTTTAGTTAATTTGATACAGCTATTATTCCTTGTCTCTCAGTCCAGTTTGATGTTATTCTGTGTGCTGAGGTCTAGGGAGGGATTGTTTAGTGATTGATAGGAAGTTTAAGCCCTCATAGTTGATACCTAAATGTGATATAAGTACATGTGCTATCATTACTAGCATTACAGTAATTTGTAAAGAAATACTCACTTTCAGGAGCCAACCTCAGATGGTTATAAGGTTGCTTCTGGTTTTGCTTAAATAGTACCTTGGATTTTTGTATCTTATGCTTTCCTTTTTGTATTTGGTTGCTTGTATGCTGTTTGTACTTTCTCAGCATTTGCCAGCTGTGCTGAAATGGCTTTCCTGTCTTAAAAGGTTGTTGACTGTTCGCTTCCTTTAGTGATTAATGCATGGTCACAGACACACTTGGTAAACAGCAATTGATTTAGCACTTCAGAAGTCAACACTAACAACTTGGTTAAAAAAGTGTATGTTTAGGGAAACAGAACGTATTGCAAGGACCTGTGGTGACAATTCCCAGAACATGACAAATACAGACATTGAAATCACATACTGAGCTACGTCCTCTTTTTCAATCACCCATCCCTATGGAATGGGGACTGCAAGCCATGTGGTCTAAGCAGGCACAATGTCAGGCTGGCAGTGGGTGTGTATTTTCCTTTCCAATGAGAGAAGACTTAGGGCTTTTAGTATTTATTGCGCCTGTAGTATGAAACAGTGCTGTTACAGACACCATGTGATGTCACTGCCATGCTTTATTTGATAAAATACTTCCTAGTATAGGATGTCTTTCCCACTTGTCAGTAACTGAGAAACCATGGTATAATTTGTATGCAGTGCCGGTTTATCATTTCTTTATTCCTGCTGCTTCTTTCTGATGTTGATTGATTTTTGTGTCTTTATTTATTAATTTTTGTGTCTTTAATTATTTATTAATAAGACATTAGTCTTCCCATTAATGAAGTAGGTAGAAAATACCTTCAGAAATTTGAAGTAGAGTGCTGTTTACATTATTTCACTGACCTTTGACGCTGTTTTGTGTTTTAACAAAAGCTATTTCTGCTTTTTCTGACAGTAAAGCTAAAGCAAGACTATTATTTTCCCATGAACAGGACCAGATTGCATGTCCTGTTCTCACTTCAGTATCAAAAGGACAATAGAATCTTTAAACTGTGCATAGATAAACTTAATATATATATAGTTTCAAATGTTTGGCTCATTCCACATTTAAAAAAAAAAAAAACAACTAATCTCTGCATGCTTCAGTTGTAAGTAGATACATCCAGACTGTCATTTAAAATAAACTTTTCTGACTTCCTGCTGTCATTTAAAATAGTTTTGCTAACTAAATATGAAGACATACATAAAGCCTTTTACTGGAATTCACACTCAGAATTAAATGTAATACTATCAAGACTTAAAATTTAAATCCTCTTTTGGTTCCAGAAGGTTTTAAAAATACTTAGTCTATAGTTTATCAGAGATGGTATTTTACATGATACTCAAGAACAAATTAGACTTACCTGGCTGGACTGCAATATGTGACTTTCCTTTTTAGAGAAGTAAATCTGTCAGTAGTTGGTCACGTGTTTGCATATTTTACTCTTGGGAAATAGCATAGAACTCTTTTATTTGCAAAACATAGCGCTAAAACGTCTTAATTTGCTGATCTCTGACATCAAAATGTGTACAAAGAATAGTACAAATGGTGACTTGTCCAAAATCCATAAGTGGTCTAACAAAGAGAAGAAAATGCAAACAAATCATCATGAACGTAATTTAGGTGCTTTTTCTATTAGTTCACAAACTGTGTGGGAAAAATAAAATTTCTTTCTGAACCTATAAAAGAAGCATTATAAAAACAATGAGATCATAGTTGGAAATGAAAAAAAGAAATCTAGGTTGTGTAATCAAATATTTTTGCATAAAATGTATTGTGAAAGTTGAACATCAAATTATTGATCTTCTGCACAGTTTTTTTCTCAGGGTACTGTAACTATTTGGATTTAAATTTGTTCAGCACATTCAGTAAATAGTGGACTGCTTAGTGATCTCTTTTCTGCTTTTGGGTAGAAGCTTTTAAGTGTGCTAGTCTTGCTAAAACTGTAAAAAGTCCCTAAAAAATCTGCATTTGCCAATGCAGAAGTGTTATGCAACAGAAACTGTCACTTTTTCTTAATTTCCTAAACAGATCTGTCAAGGACATACTATACCAAACTAGGAGTTTCCTTAGAGTAGTGTGCCTTTATTGCTGTGCTTACATGTGCCATGGGAAATGTTGGCATGGGATGTTTCTTTTGTCTCACTCCCTTGCATGTGCAACTAAAGTTTCCATTACTTTTATATCTGTGCTGTTTAATTTTCATCTGTTTTGGTCGCTTGGCAATACATTAGTCACTGGTCTTTTTTGCATTTGGTCTTGATTATGTGAGGACAATGTGACTTTCATTTTGTTATTTGATTCTGATGACACTGTTCAAGTTTGTATCACAATAAGATTTTGGATGTTGCTATGTATAAATCCAAGCTCCAAAGATCAGTGCATCCCTGAGAGCGCTGTTTCACATGATTTCTTTGATTGCTATTTATATTTTGCCTGAAGCAGCCTGGGTTAACTGTACTCACAGCCTTCATGTGGGTTAGCAGTTAGGTACAGTTAGCACCCTCAGCTTTTATAGTTGTCTGAACAGTAAACCATTGTAGGCCACTAGGGAACTTCTGATGAGGTAAGAGAGATTTTTAACCTGTTTTGGGCTTGGCTGAAGTTTATCATGCATGCCTTTAAGGTTTTCTCTTTGAGCAGCATGTTCTATAGAATCATAGAATGGTTTGGGTTGCAAGGGACCTTAAAGCTCATCTAATTCCAACCCCCCTGGCATGGGCAGGGGCACAGACCAGGTTGCTCAAAGCCCCATCCAAGCTGGCCTTCTGTTTAAGGCAGAGAAGGAAGTTGTGACATGCGCACGACTCTGAAGTTAGATAGAAGAAAACAGGAATATTCAGGAAAACAGCTTAAAAGAGAGAATGATGAAGTATGAGAGAAGCAGAATTGAAAGGCATTGGGAAAGGCATTTGGACAAACAGATGCAAAAAGAACAGTGTTCTTCCATTCACCATACTTATATATAAGTGTATATATATAAGTATGTATATATATGTAAGTATGCATACTTAAGAAGCATACATTCTTAAGTATGTATACTTAACATACGTACTTAAGAAGTAGTATGTAATACATATTCCTATCACGGCAATGTTGCAAAAAACCTCCATTTAAAAATGAACAGAACATTAATGATACTGATTGATTAGACCTTTTTTTAAAGTTCTTTAATTGTGACTTAGAAGCATAGGCCACCTGCACCTGTTACCCTCATTAAAACACCTTACCATGCCCTTGAGAAAACCCCAAGATAGACATTGAAACTGTATGCATATTTCAGAAAACAGTTTTGGAATGTGTTTAGCATATCACTTGATTCATGTTTCCATTAAGACTGCCAAGTGGGAAAATGTTCATTTTTTCTTCACCTATCTTCTGCTCTTTCAATTTTGTAATATTCTGTATTCAGTTCAGTGAGCACTTCTTCATGAGGGTTTAAAATTCTATTATGTTTGTGATGTTAAAAAAAATTATTTTGAAATTGCCTGTATCAGATTTCATGTTACTGAAAAAGTAGCAAATGAACTGAAAGTGTAGCAGTGAATTAATGAAACTATTAATGCTTATACAGTATTGTAAGAGTTAGTAAATTCATATATCATTGGTAGTCAAAATTCTCAGGTAGCTTGTAATCACTGGTTTTGTAATTAACTGTATAATGTACATACATGAAGTGCATAAAGTCACTCACAATTCCCTAGAAGATTCACTGCAGTTATCCACTGTGACTGTTCTGTATCATAGAATCATAGAATGGTTGGGGTTGAAAGGACCTTAAGATCATCCAGTTCCAACCCCCTGTCGTGGACAATGACACCTCACTCTAGACCATATTGCCCAAGGCTCTGTCCAGCCTGGCCTTGAGCACTGCCAGGAATGGAGCATTTACCATTTTAGGCTTCTTTGGGCAACCTGTTCCATTCCCTCACCACGCTCACAGTAAAGAACTTCTTCCTTATATCTAAGCTGAACTTCCCCTGTTTAAGTTTAAACCCATTACCCCTTGTCCTGCCCCTACAGTCCCTGATGGAGAGTCCCTCTCCAGCATCCTTGTAGGCCCCCTTCAGATACTGGAAGCTGCTCTGAAGTCTCCATGCAGCTTCTCTTCTCCAGGCTGAACAGCCCCAACTTTTTCAGCCTATCATCATATGGGAGGTGCTCCAGCCTCCTGATCATCCTCGTGGCCCTCCTCTGGACTTGCTCCAGCAGCTCCAGTATATTACCAATCTGAATGTTTTAAGGAAGGAAAACATTTTCTAATTCATTAATAAGCTTGTGTGATTCCTATGGGTGTATGACTCAAAGATTGCAATCAGTGTCTTGAGACACCTAGTAAAAACAAACAATTTTGAAATGATTTCTTGATTAACAAAAACTCAATCATGCTACATTTTCTAGTATGATACAGCCGAATAGTGCACATCTTCAGCATCATGCTAAGTAGAATGAGTGAAAAATAAATCCTTTGACAGGCACATACTAACATCTACTCATAATAGAAACAAAGTCCACTGGACCGGTGTTCATTTCACTTAAGATGATATCATATTGTTTTCTTGTGTTGATTAAATGAGGCTCAGATTGGAAAGTAATATATCAGCCTGACCACGTTCAATACTACATGTTCAGTGTTACACAGTGGGAAGCTCAGACAAAATGCCATTGCCATATAAAATGGCAATTTAATATATTTTTACTACATTTTTCTTCCTTTATGATTTGGTGGAAGAGTATTAAGTTTCAGAAGTTATACTCTTTTTAGGCTATATACTTTTTAAAACCCTTCCGTGCAGTGCTTCTCTTTTGACCTCCCAGTATATTATTTTCGATTGTTGAATACATTTCCCTGCTGTACGTTTCCTGTCTCTGGGCTGCTTAAATGCGTAGGGCTGTAAGAAGAAGACCACTGAGCCTCATGGTGGGCTGACAGTGGGTCATGGAATGCAACATGCAGAACAGTGTTTACAACACAAGTCCCAGCATCCAGTGGTGGGCTTCTGTACTGCACTGCAAATGCGGAATTGCAGGTGAAAATTCATTCCAAGAGCAAGACACATTCCCTAAACTGTCATGTGAAGCTCGACACCCTATATAGTGTGAAATGTCCTAAAATCATGGTTTATCACATACGTGACTGCACAGTGTTCAGGGCTCGAATGATACAAATAGTCTATATTCCAGTTTTGGCTTGAAACCTTTCATTGCCTGGATCTGATACATGTTCATTGTCCTTATAGTTTTGCTGCTTTGCATCCTGTATGCATTTTGCTGATTTGTATATGATTTTTTTCATGCGACATACATGCTTTTTTTATGGACACTATTCATCCTTCATTGTTTTGCATTTCAGGGAAATACTTTGCTTCCTTAGTTTGACTGTTTGCATTTAGTGTCTTCCAGTGTTTACTATTATGAGATCTGGTTTTCATATATACATATATACACACACATATATGTATAGCATCAAGTATTACATGGTAGTAATTACACAGTAGCATTACAGGTCTTCTACCTCTAGTCTAGTGATACTCTTGAAATAATAATGAAAATTCTGTCTTGCAATTTTTTGCTTTCATTTTGATTGGTTACCATTCCAAACGCTCTGTTTCACAATTCCTGCTTGGCAACAGATTAATTCTTTGCAATTGTGATAATTTTTTTTTTTCCCCTTATGAATTACAAATCACAAATTTTTAATAGAGAGTTTTGGGGTGCTTGTTGGTCTTCTCATAAGTGTAGCGTAGTTACTTAATTTGGATACCTGTAGCCTTAACCTAGGTTATTTGTAAAGAAAGTGAAGAGAGTTACTAAGACTCAGGTAAAAAGAAGTTGAGATGTTTTACCTTCTGCATAACTCTGGAAAAAATAATATAAAATAATTGATTAAATTCTGCTCTACTGGAGCTATGCAAGCTTCTGATGAAATAATCATGTCATATCAATTGTGTAACACTATCTGAAGAGAGGAAAAGCAGGCTTCAAAATTTTTGCTCCACTTCTCTACCACTGCTGCAGCCTGAGCAAGTCAAAGGGTTTTTTAGGCAAGATACCTACAGCATAGGTGAAATTCCTGCTCTCTCAGTATATAAACTCTGGGCTCTAGCGAAGAACTGGCTGCACAAATGTTCAGTCCCTTCTGTTAAGATTCAAAGATCAATCTGTCCTCCAAAGCCTTGTTTTAACTGTCCAAAGCTGTTTTCCTCAGATTTTGAGATAGGAATACAACTTGGTCTCAACAGAAAGATTGGCTGGGCATGTTTCTTAAATATTTAAATACATTTCCTTTTTGCTTGTCTTCCCAGGATCAGTCTTACAGGCTCTTTGTTTCTAATTCACCTAGGCAAGATCTGTTTCTTTTGAAGCCTCTCAGGATTGCAGATATTTCCCATTCAGAAAAAAAATTAAAGGTTTTTGTTTTTTATCAAAGTGGACAAAACCCCAAGCTTTGCTCTCAATATATGCTGAATCTTGCTGTAATATACAGTTAAATACTCCCCAGTCATAAGAGGCAGCTAGCTTGAGGTTCTTATCTGCCAAATTCAGACCAGAACCTTGCAGTTACCTCTTTGTCATCTTAGGTGAATGTTCTTACCATCTGTATTTTGGTGTGGATATTACTCATTTGCCTCTGTTCAAAGCTGTTCTGTGGATTTGTGAAGAGATCCAGAGAATCTTGCAATCCTCAACATTTTTATTTCCACAACAGCAAAGTTTTATTTTGTCCTGCGTCCTGTGCTGCAGCTGTAGGGACATGAGTATTCCTTTGCTTTGCAACAATGAGTCTCCGTTTTTGAGATACCTACTGGAAACACCAAATTCAAGTACTTATTCGTCCACAGAAAAGATGGCAGAAGGGTGTTACTGTCCATAAATGTTTAGGTTCTCAAATTCTGTAGATAGGGAAATGGAACAAAGTCTAGTATTAATGTAAACATTAAAATTTGTGCGCTCTGAGCTTCTACTGTAAGAAGATTTTGAAATGTTCTTTAAATATTGGTGGGATATAAATGTGCTTCCTGGTTCGGAGAAGGAAAATTCTGACCTGTGCTTTAAGCACCAGAGTAACTCTTCCCCCTGGATATGTGCTTACCTGCCAATTTACAAGTGCAGATATGAGATATTGCTGTTATGTTGCTGGATTTAGACATTTGTCAGTGCATCTGAGACACCCACTTTTGGAAAGATGCCTCTCCATTTTTTTGGTGTAATTATGAAGGAGCAAGTCATCTTCATTTGAATTAATACTGGGTTACCTCTTACTGTGGTGTATTTTTAGATTTTGTTTTAAAATATTTTCGAGTTCTGTGTCTTGTAACTGTAGCAATGAACAGCAAGTTGCTGGCAAACTTTTTAGACTTATGAAATGTGTTTTGTTTTGGGTTTGGTTTTTTTTTTTTCTTCTTTTCCTGACGATACCACGTTCTGTTCCTCAGAATGTTTTCTCTTTCTGTGATTCCTTTTCAGCTGCTGCACATAAAGTGTGATAATGATGAACATATGTTTCAAAGACCCTCTACTTTTTTCTGGTGTAACAGTGAGGATTCACCTCCTTGTTTAGATATCTCTTCCATTACGCTTACTCCTAGGAGTTCTCCTGACTCTAGACTACCACCTGGATTGTTAATACCACCACCTTCAAAAAGTGGTCTTCCAAAGCCAACCAGTGAATACAGCTGCCCAAGACCTCGTGTAATCCTGCTGTGCAAAAGCTTTTTAATTTTTTTTTGCTTTTCTTTGCTCTCTGTTGTGTGTTAACTTGTATTAAAAATGTGCATTTTGTACAGTGGTTAAAGGACAGAGCAGATGTGTCTCAGATTCTTCAGGGATACTCTTAAAATGAGGAATTTGTGAAAATTTACTCTTATTTCTACATAGCTTTTTCTCTCTCATCCCCAAAACATAAATTCTTATTTTCCCAACATGTTTAAATTAGTCCATTAAGTAATTACCGCTCTGTTATCTGTCAATCTTTCATTAAAATTCTTTTTATTAAGAATAGTTATTAAAAAATAACAATTCTAAAAGTCTAACTTTCTCCCTCCCGAAATGAATTAATAGAAAAGTAAACAGCCATTATATAACTTTTAGCATACACTATAAAAACTGCACAAAATTAAGGTTGAAAATTATTCTTATATACAAAATGGGCATATTCCCTGGTTTTTCGTATCAGTATGCTTATACTCGCAACTTTTCTTCCATTTGCAAGTAACATTTGGCTTATTTGGCAAACATCCTAGCTTTCTGCATGTCTTCGCTAAATAAAAGTGCTTCTTATGCTTATATATATTCAAAATATGCATTTCTTAAAATAACTAAATTACAGCTTTATTTAAACTAGCTGTAGCAGTAGTACAAACATGGCCAGTAACTTCAACAGAATGGCATATAGGCAGGAAGTGACAGTGTAAAGTTTGGTTTTGCTTTTTTTTGTCTAAAAGTCTCAATGAAGACTAAATAGAAATACTGCTTATTTATCTAGCTTCTAGATAAATAAGTTTAATAAACACTTAGCAAATAAGGAGAATTTATATTAGCATTTACTGTATCCACGAGATTCTAGGATTATCCATCAATGTTGATGGGAAATGTAGGTTAATATGTGACATGTACTTATGCATTAAACCTGATCCCACCTTCCTGATGTAGATGAATTCCTGTCTAGAATCAGAGAGAGGTTTTTTTGTACAAAGAAAGGGATGTGAGATTCGTTATACGTTTACTTTGGGTCAAGCACATCCATTGCCCTACTTCGAATGGGAGCAGATGACATCCAGTGATTGCCTTGACTGAAATTATACTGGTTGTCTGATTGTGCACAGAGGTGCCAGGAGGTTAATGCAAGGTCCATGGACATAACAGTAAGAGCTTATCGTGCCTAAACACTATGCACGCAAATCTTTTCACAATATATGATCTTTGAAATTGCAATGGTAACTCATGTGGAGGTCAGTAGGAGTTCTGTATGTGTAAAAATCTTTGAAATTAGTTATTTTATGAAGTTAATGCAGCTGTGATCTTGCCAGGGAATAACATGACTGAGAGAATATTTTTTTAATTAGGAAAAAAAAAGGCAGTATGTTAAATGTGAATTTACTTTTTTTCCCCCCCCCCTTCTTGGTATACCTAGGTAGAGATGTCAGTTGAGATACTGAACAGTTCTAGATCTCTCGTAATGCACATTTAAAATATGAATTAAAAATTCCTTAGAAATAGGAAATGTAGAACTTGTGAGTCTAGTTTTTTCTTCAAGCAGTGTATTCAGTGGAAGACTGTGGATCAATATCCTTTCCTTCTCAGCACCTACTGCAGCCTCCAGAGAGAAATAGAGGTAGTTAGGGCTATCTCTACTTTTGGATTAGAAATCTGTGCTGTGTGCTGTCAGAGGGCAGCTTCAGTTGTTGCAGGAGAGGCACTTAAAGTAGCATTTTAAAATAAGATTTAGGTCCATGAAACTCTCTATCATGGGTCAGCAGTACTAAAGACTACCTGCTTGCCAGGTTGTTGTATTCATGTATTCTGAATAAGGATCTGTGTGACTAATTTAACTTCTTAACAATTTTCATGTGAACGTTTTGGTCAAACTGAATCTTACTTAAAAGTAGCAGGCTTGCTGTGTGCCTGGCTGTGTAGTCTTTCTGATACACAGAATGTAGGGGGTTTTGTGTTGTCGAAGTAATAACATTAATATGCAAACTAGTTTTGAACATATATTTTGCTTTTGGCTTGCAAATCTCAGTTTTGATCTATTTCATCATCTGTCTTTAGCGTTTGGTTTATTCTGATCTAACTGTGCCTCATTTGTGTCCTGAAGTAGTGGACTGATTGCAGGAGGAATGAATCATTCAAAAATAAATATGGCTGTAGAACCATAGTAATTGTTGCGTTTGGGGTTTCCTTGCTTTTATTGAACCCTTCCAAATTCCTGGGCCTTCCTAATGAAATCTCTTCTGTTTCACATTCAAAAATGAGAGTTTTATTCTGTTGTATTCAGTGTATTGGATGTCTAGGTTGTTACTTATGAAAAAATACATTTGAAGCTTTAATCACAACAGGTTTTTAGGTTGTCAAGTAAGTTATGATGTAGGGAAGAATTAGTGAACGAGAAGTATTTGGATTGTGTCTTTTAGATACTTGTCTGGAGCATAGCATATTGTTGTTGCAGTGTTACCTTAAATGGGTCTTATGAAGATACCTGTATTCATATATCTGCAGTAGAGGACTGCTTGTCACCAGCTTCCTCAGGTTTAACTGTGATACATTTCTGGCTGTACTAGATGGACTGAAAAAGGAAAAATTACAATGCTGCTTATGTATTGGAGAGTTTTAGCATGTCTCAGACTCTGATCTGCAAATGCCATATGCTTGATGTCAGGAGCTGGTTTTTGCATGCTGATGGTTATTTTTAACATTTTTTGAAAATGTGGCTCTTATCTGCATGCTGAAGAATTCAGTATTGTGATCTTTTTCATGTGAATTATTGCCCTAATATTTATTGTCCTTATTGTAGGCAGGCAGTGTGACACCTAAATCACCCTCCACTGACATCTTTGATATGGTTCCCTTTTCTCCCATATCCCCTCAGTCATCAACACCTACTCGCAATGGTACACAGCCTCCTCCAGTACCCAGTAGATCTACAGAGATCAGTAAGTTTTGTGACAACTGACCTAATTTTTGCTTACATTGTATTTTTTAATAAAGCATCTTTAAAGATTTACGTACATTTTGCATGAAAAGACAGATACAGTTTTTGTAAATCACATTCAATATGCCATTTCATTTTTATACCATCTTCCCAGTCTCATCGATGTTGCTGCCAAGTTACATTATAAACAAATTTATTTACTTGCTGAACTATTGTATATACAGATTAAAGGAGTTTGGTTGGGGATTTTAACTTGGCTTTTCTTTTATGGTATGTTTTTTGTACTTACTTCAAGAAATACTTTTACTTCCTCTTAGTTCTTTCCTTGTCAAGCCACAGTTGTAGCATCTCACACCTACAATTCTGGGGAAGACAGAAGGTGGAGTAAGTATGGCGATGATGATGCAGAAGGGGGAGTTGAAGAAATCTCTCAAGACGTAGACTGTCTTGGAATGCTATTTTTAATACTGCTTTTCATATCATCTACAGCTTTGTTTTTCAGTTATAGTTGATGAGCCTCTCCAGATCTATGAACCACTCCTAAAGTCCTTCAAAAGATGATTAATATTAGCAATTTTATTTTCCAAAGGCTTGAAAGCAGCTGCTAGGGTAAGGTTCTTGGCTTCACTGGAAATCTTTTAGGAGTCCACAATGTATTTTTAAAAGCTTTGGAAATCCCTTGGGGGAGAGGAGAGTGGAGCATACACAAGCAGTGTTAGAGGTGGTAGAAATATCAGTCTGTGTGTAGTATCTTCTATTTCTGATGCATGTTTTAGCGTGGATAAGGAACATTAGTGTTACTGCCTGACACCATATAAAATCACATTTGGAGTTTCTACCTTTTTTAGGGAATGCTTCTGGTATGTAGACTTTTCAGGTATGAAGAAAGCTGTGCACAATTATAAATACATTGTAAAACTTAAGTCAGTGAATATCTTCCCCAATACCATATCCTACGTAGCTTTTGGTTCCATTGCTGGAACCATTTAAATGGCTGTCACCATTTAAAGAGAAAGTAGATGTCTAGGCTATTGATTCAATAAAAACATCTGTTCCTTTTCAAGAGAAGATATTAGATTAATTTATATTAATTTCTCAAAGGGTATATTAACATAATTTAGATCCATTAAGAGAAGTTAATATTAACTGTTCTTAAATGACTTAAAAGAACGTTAGAACTGTTAAGAGAAATTTCATGGCTTTGTAGAGAAAAAAAAAAATTCAAAGACACCCCCTCCAAGAACTCCTTTTGTGTTTTCAAATTTGTTCTTCGGAAACTACAGACAATGCCATAAAATCCATCTCAGTTGCTCATATCCAGCTTTGAAAATAATTTCAATTGAACTACAGGGCAAGGGTTTTGTTTTGCGTTTGGGGCTTTTTGGGTTTTGGTTTTTTTTTTTTTTTTGGGTGCTTTTTGTTTTGTTTTTTTATTTGTTTTGTTCTGTTTTTCTTTTCATTTTGGTTTGATTTTTGGTTTTCTGGGGTTTTTTTGTTTTTGTTTTGTTTTGTTTTGTTTTGTTTTTTAAGCTATTGTCCTGCCTCAGTTCCATTGGAATTGTGGCTACAAATCTTGTGGGAGCCAGCACTCAATGCTGAGGAGCCTTGAGAATTCCAGTTATGTAGGTTTAGTAATTGCTTTATCAGTGGGCTTTGTAATACAGAAATTACTGTAAATAAATTGCTTATTTAGTGATGAGTACTGTTTAAAATAGTTGTTTCTTCTGTACTTCATTCATTTGCATTAAATTCAGATAATTTAGTTCAGAGATCTCGCAGGCAGTATCTGTGAATTCTCTGCTCCTCAGTGTGCCGTGCTTCAGAGAGAGGTTACAGAAGTACACCATAGTCTTTATACTTTTGATTCCTGATCTTTCAGTCTATGTCATGGTACTTTATAAATTGAAAATTGTTGCATTCATCAGCTATGAACACACTTTGGCATATTTCATATATGACATATCCTCATTACAGAAGAGGAATATTTTATAATCAAACAAGTGCTTACTGTGTTAGATGAGAAAGTTCAGATCCCATAAGAACCTCATTCAAGCTGTGTAATGTTACAGTACTATAATAATCTACAATAATACATTGTTTTGTATGGTGTTATTGCTGCCAGTACAAGCAAGCTGGCATTTCTTTCTCCAATATAAGTCAGATAGGTGGCAACCCAGAGGAACCGGTGTTTGGAGTCTCCTGTTTTCTGAGGTCATCTTTTATGTTCTTTATCTCTACTTTCTTTGTCACTTTGCTGCTGCTTCCTCGTTCAGTAAGGGATTGCAAATGTTTTCGCAAGTTATCTTAAAGGACTTTCTTAAAAGAAATAATTAATCTTAATAATTAGAGGAGGAAGTAATTTATGTGTTTCTTGTAGGCACAGCATTATTGTCATATCTCAGAACTGGAGAATAATATTATTCAATTGTTCAACATTTATTTCACTCAAATGCATCTTGAACAATCCAAGGTCATTACTGGCAGATGTAGAAATCTGCTCCCAGATGCTATCTTTCCAGAGATATTTAAGAATATGTTGTCAAAATAATGGTGGAACCATTTTTTATGCTGTAATAATCCAAAATAAAGAAATATGGAGTAGCCTTCAGCTGAGGGAAAGGCTTCCTGGACTTTACTACCTCAGCTTATTCCAAATATTTTCATGGGTGCTTGTCTTCAGTGTGATTAATCTGTTTGTCATCACAGCTGCTCCAGGACTGGCTAAAGTATATATAAACATAACTGTGCCTGGGTGATAGCTAAGGTAAAGAAGATTGAGATGCAGAATGCCAAATATTTGTAGTTTTGTTTAGGAATTGTTAGTTTTTAGTTTATTACAGAGTTCAGGTCACTACTCTCTAGTATTACATGTTTCTTGTCCTGAATGTCACAGAATCAAGAATGTATTATCTGTTAATGTCTTTGTGATTTAAGTTGTCAATGTAAAACATCAGCATTTCATGGCTTTTGAATTTGTTGGTTGATTTCCCAAACTGTATATTTATTTCCATTTAGAAAGGAATGGGAAAAGGAAAGGAAATTATATGTGCTGTTTGAAAGGATCATTTTCAGAGGTTTACTGGTTGCTGTGTATTGGAGAAAGAAATGCCCATCTCTGCTACAATTATTTTGGGGAGTGTGCCAGGCAAGATATTCTTGTTACAGTTAATCTTCATGCCTGAAATAAAAAAATATTAATTTATCCCATCTCTGCTAAAAAGGAGCCCCCCATGAATGGTGGAGTGAACACTAGCAGATAAGCTTATGGAGATCCCATGCAGTAGTGCAACTCTGCAGTGACTAGTTTTAATATTCATCCAGTTTCCACATGTTCTTCAGCTTTTGTTCAAAAGAGAATTACTGATGATGCTATTGAAAATATTTCATGGAACTTTTTCTCTCCCTGACTCTTAGCAGTGCACTCTCATATAGCACACATTTTAAATGCAGGGAAGCAGTTCTGCTACGGACTTTTTCAGCTGGTTTACTGAAATGGTTAGCAACTTATAATAGAGATAGCTCCCCAAATAATAATTTTTCATAGAAACTCAGCTAGGAAATTCTCGCTATTTTGAATTTGATTTTGTACAGGGTTTATTAGGTTCTGTCACTTAGAATAAATTATACTCTGGTTAATTTTAGTCAGGTTTGAATAACAATATAAATGAAGTTATCCTTCACCTGAAGGCAGGAGACATTAATGGAGCTAAAGCTTCTGCCATTCTCCTGCTGATGAGCTCAGAAGTGCTGTCATTAATAAAAGCCTGATAATAAGGCATGAATGATAATATCCACAATAGTGTACAAAATACTTGCTTTCAAACTAGCAATAAGTCATAGTTCAGTACTAAGAAATGCAAGAGTTGTGTTCTTTACAGGGTTTTTTTTTCCTAAATACATTCCTTGAATGTTTGCTATGGCTTGGTGTTGAAACTCTCTGCTTTTTGCTGTCTGGCCATACAGAAATCGGTCAGCTCCTTATAAGAGTAAAAAGAACTTGGCGGGGGGGGGAGAGAGAAGGAGAAAAGAAGAAAATGGACCTATATAGTGAACAAGTAGACTTACAAGCAGCATAAAGCATAATCACTTTTTGCCCAGTAGAGCCTAGAATGAAAGTCAAAGCTGCTACACATCTGAAGGTTGCTGCATAGGAGCATTGGAGCATGTAAGGACACTGGTTGTACTGGAGCAGACCCATTTTGGCTCTGAAAGAGGCAATGGACAAGATAGATCCTAATTTTTACATTGGATTGCCCTAGTTAAAGTCTCTTTTGCATATGCAGGTGGTCTGTCTTTGCCAGGAAAAACTAGATTTTTCTTTTTTTGAGTCAGATAGGGTTTTGGAATAAAGCTCTCTGATCTGGGCCATCTTCTGGAACCATGTGGCAGTTCGTAACTGTTTAGCCACAGTTTTTGAAATATGTAATTTATCAAGTTCCTTTTTGTTTCTGTACTTTATTATGGGAGTAAATGCTGGTAGCTGCTAATAATTTAAAATGCCTATTGTGCAGCCTGATAACACCTAATAAATCAGGTCAAAACCCATGAAGACTGACATGCGCAATAAATGTTGAAGAGCTTAGACAATTACAGATCTAAAATTCTGACTACAGGGATGCCAAAGTAAAGACTGTGTAGCTATATGCATGGACTTCAGTACTGATAATGTGACTGGTAACACTGCAACATGGATTTTGTGTCAAGTAGTCAGTTGTCAGCTTTTGTATCTTGGATATTACGGGTAGAGTGTTGTGCTTAACCAGAAAATTAGCTAGTAATTTCAAAGTTACTAATAGCCGCTTTTATTCTCATGTTCTTAAGCTAGCATTGTTTTAAGGGAGGTAGTATGCTTACCAGGTTTCTTGCTGGACAACCTTGAAAGTTAGGAGATAAAATTAAAACCATATCCTATCTCCACTAATGAAAAGACTCTATTAACTTGGTTCTGTAAGTTTTGCAATCAGTGTGGTTGAGTTGGGTTAGCAAAATTACTTTCTTACTGCTTTAGTTCAACCCAGTGCGGGATAGAAAAAGTCTGTATAGATGGAACAATTACATGTAGAGGGGGAGGAAAAATCCATTACTGAGAAGGAATTAAAAAAGTATTTGGGCTCTCAGATGTGAAGAACTGTTCCAAAAAAAAAAAAAAAAAAAAAAACCAAAAAAAACCGTATTGGAGGTGTTTCTTCTTGTCCAGACAAAAAAGAAACAAACAAAAATCCCCTGACTGCTAGAAAGCGTACTACAGTTAGGAAAAAGTGAGAAACGGTATGGTATTGAAAGAGAGAAATTTTCAATCATTCTATTATGGATCCAGATTTAGTGGAATTTTAGGATAAGTAACTTTTCATGGTCCTATGTTTTTTTCATTCATTCTTTCTTGACTTGATCTTATCCAAAATTTTAAAACCCTGACAAATAGTGTTAGTTAATATCAGCTGTGCGCTGAGGAACTCTATCAAATGAAGGCCTTACCTTCCATGAGGAAGAGTAGATGTTGTCCTTATGAAGACGTCCTTAACCTGATGGTGGGAAGTGGCAGACCGGGGACATGAAGGCTAGTTTGTTTGCAAGAATATTTTTCTGACATAATGTTAGGGTGAAATTTGACAACCAATGTCCAGTTCCCTTCCCATTTATGAAACTCCTCATACACACTGATTCCAGAGCACACTTAAGTGGGAGATGCCCTCTTCAAATTGCAACTTTTCAGATCCCTAAAATTCCTTTAGGAGGCAGAAGCATTAATGAATTCTAAGTGAGCCTTAAACAGAGGTTGATGGTGTTCTTGGAAAAATATTTGAATGTTAAACTTAGGAAAACTGATCTAGACCTGGCTTTAAACTTGGATGTTGTGGTTAAGCAATTGCAGATCTGGAGGTGCTATTGTTCAGCTTTTAAGGAGATGTAAGCTGAATTTTTCAAAGATCTATTGTTGTAGCCCATACCTTTTCTCTCAGTGACTCACTTTTCTCTTGTTCCAGAGAGAGACCTTTTTGGAGCAGAACCTTTTGACCCTTTTAACTGTGGAGCAGGAGATTTCCCTCCAGACATTCAGTCCAAACTAGATGAGATGCAGGTAACTACTGAGTTATCAATTATGCAGTTTTCTATGGCTGTGTGTTGATTCTTGAAATACATGTTTACATTATTCTGAAAATGTATTCTAGACTGCACACACAAATACATAGAGAAAAAACTATTTCTGACTATTCTTTTTGTAAGTGTGTCTCATGGTCTTCGAGTTGTAGTTTGAATTTGCCTGAAGATCCTTACTTGGTATTAATGTGGACACTTGCACTAATTTAGGGGTTCTCAGCAGTGTAATCGAATTGGATACTGCTATTCCTACCTGGGAAGGGACTGAGAAAGCTGAAAAAGAGACCTGAGGCAAGAGCCCTACAGATCCTCTGATCTTGTTACTCTTCAGTTCTAGCAATCACCATCATCCCAGTTTACCCTCATCTTTCCATCAGACATCAGTCTGGTTTTTCATAGCATTGGCATAGTATGTGCTTCAGGTGCCTTTAAAACCAGTTGTATTTGACTGTGGCACTTTGGAGCGCTTAAACTGTTGAGAATTGATTCAAGAATTCTGAGTGCAAGCATTTATGAAAAAATGTTTGCTGATTCTGAAACACTCGATTGTATCTGTTCAGTTGCTGACCCAATTTTCAAGCAATTCTAGGAGAAAGTCATCAAGTTTTGGAATAACTCACTGTCTTCAGTCAGACTTTCCAAAGTGCTAGTTCCTTGCCAGCTTGCTTATCTGGGTGTTTTTCAGCAGCCTGCCAGCAAAACAGAAGGCTTAAAATACTGGAAGCTTGAATTTCTAGGATCCTGGCTCCTCAGTGTTCCCAGGGCTTCCAGCCCTCTTTTATCTCAAGAGCCCACAAGGTCCAAGAGAGCTAGCTCTCAGGCTCCTTCAGTTCCTTTTTTCTGCCTGGAGGGCAGCAGAAACATTTCAAAATGGCTGAAATAAGATTTAAACACCATTTAATTTTCCTGAGTATAATTTTCTAATTCCCGTTCACTATGAAATTTCATTTTCCATGTCAGTTTAGGGTTGTGCCCCTGGCAAACTCCACTCACAGTGAAGAAACTGAGATTGTTGGTCACCTGTACTCTGGCCCATATAATTTCAGATAGCAGCTAAAAGCCAAAATTGGCTTCTTTACAATTCCGGTAAAAATGTTCGTGTTTTGTAAATGATACAATGTTATTGCCAAGCCCTTTAGCACAAAAAGCGAATCTTGTAGCACCTCACATTGATATACATCAATGTTTCCATTGTCTATAGCCCACTTTAGGAAAAAGTATACTGTAGCATCTCTGGCTACTAGGAAGAATCCTATGAAAATACCTAAGTGTCACACACTAAGAGTTCTTATTACGGGTAATGTTATGACAATTTTTTTTTATTGTTAGCATATAAGCCTGCAAAGTGCTATCACCTCATAAAACATCAGTGAATGGAACAGTAGTAATCCTTTTCAAAGATTTTCGAAGTCATAAAATGAGAAACTTGTATCATTGTTTGTACTCTCTTGACCTAAAAAAGCAGACAACCAACCAATAACAAAACCCCCAAACCTTATGCCATTACTATGTCCTATTGCAAAGAATATTGCCTTGGTCCTGTATTCCCCTCTGCACATACAGGTTTTGTTTTTCCAACTTTTTTTTGTATGCTTTACCTCCCAATTAGAGCTTGTAGTGTATCAGTCTTAGCATACCCTGACACTTCCACTGAAAATTAACTAGTGGGTCTGTATGTAGGCACAAAACTTGCTCATATATAGTCCAGTTGAGAACAAGTATAAAGCTGACAAGGTATGAAAAAAAAAGTAATTCTAACTTTGTCCAAAACAAAAGTTATGTACAGTATTATACTAAGTGGTAAAATGCAGATTGAAACATGTTTTTCCTAATATCTCTTTTATCTTCTTGTGCTTTCCTGGGTGCCTAGCGTCAGCGATGGTTGGTATATCATATTTTAATAATGGTATTTAAAGCATTTACAATTGAAGTGTGCATGTGTTCATGTCTGGTGTCTTTATTTTTATGAATATGTGTGTACATATGGAAAAACTTCTATGCAACTTTTAAAACTTTTAGTGGCCTACAATTTTTTAAGGTAGAAAAACTGATTCTTTGTCTTATCAGCTGCTAATACTAAGCCTTCAGTTTCATTGCTGTTTGTTTCCCATGTGTACTAGTGAAATCTCCAGTTTTCATTATTAGATTGTCATTAATGAAATGATATAAGCAAAACCTTTGATACATATATTTTTGTGTTAATACTGTCACATTCGTGAATGTTTTTTTATTTGGAAATAATTATTTAAAACTTGAAAAGAGCAGAAGATAGCTGTACTAGAAGTCAATGGTTGTTAGATACACAGCCTATAAGAAGGAAGGTGAAATGGATGCTACAAAAGGTAAAAGCACAGAATATGCAATGTATTGTTAAGAAACATGTAAGAAAAATACAGGCTTTCCTTCTCTGGAATGCAAAGTGAAGGAATCTGTTCATATTATGAAAGTACAGCCTGACTTTCAGTAAATACATATTCCATTAAATATACAAAGGTAAGTTGCTTATGAACACATCTAATAGTTCAAAATATAAACTCACTCTGAAAGGGTGTTAAATACAGCTTATCCTGCACTCAAAGTGGCAAGCAAGCTGTCTCAGCAGCAGCCAGTGACAACCTGATAGGAGCAGCTCAGTCCAGACCCTCTTCCCGTATTTCTCCTGTAGAACTATGTCAGATGCCTTGTCAAACATGCCCCTGTGTGCAGAAAAGCTGTCTCAGTGTATGTGTGCGTTGGAAGGTGATATGTAAGCAAAGTGGGAGGGGAAGGGAAAGTGCAGCTCAGAAGAGGCTTTGGAGAATAAACCCTTTAAGTAGCGGGTGCTTCCCTTTGCATCCAATATTCTGAATTTAAAGAGATCAGGTAAAGTTTCCTGACCTCTGGGAGAACATATACTGAGATGTGACTTTTACAGCTCAGGCCTCTCCCTGATGACTATCCAACCTCCTGTTTCCCCCCACCCTTATGCTGAAACATATTTTAATCTTCACTATTTTTACTGTATCCAGACATTAATAAAATTAATCTGTTTTCTCAGAAATCTTGCAGTTGAGGGGAAGTTTCCGTGGATCATGAATCATGCCAGCAACAGCTGCTATAATTTATTAAAATCTCAAGGTAGTTAATATCATAAAGTTTCCAGGAGCTGCAAGCCATTCTTCCTGCATGCCCTGAAGCAGTCAGTAGAATTGACGTCTTTCTATCTAAAATAAGTTATGCTCAGCCCTCTAAATTACCTTCTCAGAGATGTGTAAATTTATCATTGGTTCATTGGGTTTGCATTGACTTAAGCTTATTAAGTGAAGTCACTGTGAAGTGAGAAGTGAGTTAACCTCAAAGCAGTAAGCTTTTGGCAGATTTATCTTCTGAAAAAAAAACAACAGTTCTTTCTTTGTCTTTTACTGTTTACTGTTTTTAACCAGAATAGCTCATGTCTTAGTATCAGAGACACTAAAAAAGTGGGTGTTTTGGAAAAGAGGTCATTTTCAGGTTACTTTCACTAGTGAAAACAAGCCTTGCTACTCTCTTCAAGAGACCAGTCATATCCTTTAGTACAATACCATTATTTATCTGGGTAACTAAGATGTTCAGTCCTTGTGTTAAACCTTGAAAGTAAAAAGTTACTTGACATAGTTATCCTGAGAATATGAACAGAGAAGCAAGGCATGATATAGATGCACACTTCATAGCCCTTCTGCTCCTGTCCAGTAACAGGGAATGGCCTTTTCTGCATTCCCTGAAAATCAGCAGATTTGAGAGATTTTCTGGTCAAATAAGGAGTTACTCTTTCCTGAATCTTTAAAGTACAGGAAGCCATGACACACATGTGTTTTAATGAACAGGCAGTGTGTTGTGCTAAGACATGTTACTTGAAGCTGAAATGTCTGAATTTCACAAGGCAAAATATTTTAAATGCTGTGTATTAAAATTAATGACTCACTTTTAATATATATAGTATGTAATGTGTATCAAGTGCTGACTATATGTGTCATTTTAAAAGAAGAAGTGTTCTGCATAACACATTAATTGAGTTTATTAGAAAAAGAGAAAAAAAAATCATAATTTGTATCAGCTTGGTCATTCCAACTGACTTCATTATTATGACAGCTGCAAATGCCGAGTTTTGAAGTGGAGAGTCTGAAGTAGACATATGCTGTATAATAGATACTATAATAATAATAATATAGCAGCTTCAAGTAAGAGCCAAAGGACTTGAGAGAGACGTATGCAGTTCAGATGTATGTATAAACTGTATTCCTGAAAGCAGACATAAAGTTCTCAAAGCATAGCTGTGAGAACTACAGCATAGAATGCTTCTATTATCTGCATTAATTACACTTCAGCTGTATGTAGACATGAAGGAGAATCTTTTCTTAAAACCTTGTCTTCCCATAGCTTGCTTGACTATAGCTAATTGCCATTTTTTTTTTTAATATAATGTATATTTGCCAAAATATAGGTTTGAAGATTCCAAAAACTATTTAAGAATTTGGAGTTACCTTGCTATATCTGAAGGATTAGGAATGGAGATGGCTGGGGAGATCTGAAGTCCATGCTTTTGTGATCCTTGGAAATTTGATGGCAATTACTTTGCCAAGGAATCTGCTAGACAAGGATGTTCTGATTCCCACACCCACCCTCCCCCCCTTTTGAAGACTGCCTTTAATTTAATGGGAACATTGGTCAAGACAATTCTTTGGTTTAAACTCCTGCACTCTTCTTGTCCTTTACTTATATTTTCATGGAAAAAAAGAAAAAGAAAAAAACCCCAAACCTCTGGGGTTTTCATTCTTTTAAAATCTGAAAAATGCCCGGCTGGCTATCTAGGTTGCCTATATGTCCTCTTCATGTTGCTGGGTTTTTATCATGTGGTTGGCATGGAACTTTGACCTTGTTAGTAACTGTAGTATCTGACACTTAATGACAGTGCGTTTTGTGTGATTTAACAGATGAACATTGAAATGTCATGTTCCTTTTATAGACAGCTAAGTGCATGAGCCATTTTTTAAGTATGAATGTGTTAACACTGCAGTTTCTGGTACTGTACTAGTAGGTTTTACTTCCTTATCAATTCTGCGTGTAATAGAAGCTGGGTTCTCAAGTACGCAACTGGTAACAGCACCTGGCTACCACATCACTATTTTCTTTTACAACAGACAATAGTTATGGTAATAAAGTTAAAATGCTTTAAAAAATAATTATGATACGTATAGTGCAGCAATCTCTTAATGGATTAATGTTGATCACATTGCAAATATGTGAAAATGTGATCATTTTAAATGCAGAATATCACATCTTAAAAGAGGAGAAGGACTAAATAGGGAGGAAAGTGGTTTGAAGTTGGAGAAGGAAAGGTAAGAAGAGTGTTGTTCTTCAAGAAAGCAGAAATAGTTCAAAGTAGTAATAGCAAACACAAGCTAAGTGTTAAATGACAAAATACCAGTTTGTATGGAATAAAAAATTAAAAAATCACACATGATCAACATAAAAGCAATGGCATGTATGTGCTTCCAAAATGCATAAACTGATTTGCTCTTAGCTAGCCAGAGAAAGGGCATTGGAAGTGCAGCTTCTTAAGACACCAACAAACAGTGCTTAAATGTAAAGAAAGGTAAGAGCATGCAGGCGTGAATGAGATGTGTGTTCTGTGAAGGCCTCTCTGGATTGCTAAAAATTAAGCTGGTTGTCTTTGCTAAACTAGTTGCTGTAGCTGTGCTACTATTGTACCTCTGTCATGCATCCTCAGTTTGAAGCACAAACTATCCCTTTACAATCTCGAAACTGGAAGCAGCCTTTAGATACTTCTAAAGATTAGCATTTCAGACACAGTGTAACTGCAGGGTTTACAATTTGACAGAATAAACTGTAGGGCTAATTCTCTGACTTCTCCTTCTGTGACTGCAATTACATCAATTAATAATATCCTTTTGGTAAATGAACAACAGGAGGTGTTTGACTTGGGGCTTCAGATACCTTTTCCTTGAAATATTTTTTGAAATCAGTGCTTTTCCTGTTATCCTTTTGAAAAGTACCAAGCAAATAAAGGGAAAAAAAGTCAAATACACCGGTGAGCTTTGGCAGCACCATGTCATCCAGGTAGGGCAAACTGGGTGACACAGTTGGAGAAGGTTCATGACACGGAGAAGGTTCACACCACAGTACTGCTACTGGCTCATCATCTCATAGAATGGATCTGCCTTTAGGAATATTCAAATTTTACTTGGAAAATCTCAGACCATTTAATAACTGTTGCCAGGAAGTTTATTCTGTTTCTCAGTATTACTGTTCTGATGTCAGTAGCTGGTGGGGTTATTATTCATATGCTTTCAAAATTCTAGCCTGTGGTTTAAATCTCTTTGAAATTAAGCTGGCTTGATTTGAGATTTATCTTTCAAAACCAAAAGGCATGCTAGAGCTACTGCTGTACGTTATGAGAAAAGGCTTGAGTTTATGCATAATCCCAGTACCGATCGTTTTACGAAAAGATTTATTTTGTTTACAAGACATTTGCTTCATGAAAGCACCTATTACTGATTTCGTACCATACAATCAGCATTCTCTAAGTGAACTGTATGTTAAGACAATGCTGAACTGAACATTGTGGCAGCTGCCTCTGGAGATGATGTTCTCATAGCATTTCTATTCAGAGCCCTTGTTTCCACGTGCTTATAACTTTACAGTACTTTCAGCTAACATTGAAATTTTCTTGACTCAAAGGTGACTTTTCTCTTGAAGGTCAGGCCAAAATTGAGCCGTTATTCAGCTTCTTTTAAAGCAAAGAGAGAAATGCCCTAAAGTTAGGCTCAAATTCAGATGTTTTTAGAAAGAGCTTAATCCTCAAAATATCACTTTCCTTTTTGTTAACTATGTTTTGTTTCATTGCAGGAGGGGTTCAAAATGGGATTAACTCTTGAAGGCACAGTATTTTGTCTTGACCCACTAGACAGCAGATGCTGATTTCAAGAAACTAAATGTGAAAGTCCTACACAGTGTTGTTTGTTGTTTGTTTTTTTTTTAATCCTGAACATGTATTCACAGATATTATCCATATGCCAAAAATTGCTTTTTTCGACATGTAAACTCTTGTGAGGTTTGCTTCTGTAAAAATCCAACTTAGTTCTAGTCTTGCCCTGTACAAATGTAAAAAGTTATATTTGTTTATGAAATATGAATTAAATTACGCTGTTATGTTTCTTTCTCCGACATTTTGCCCGAGATTATTACACTTTATGACTATTAGCCTGGAGAAGTTCTTCAGAAAGCTCGCACATACCTCTCTCTGTTTGCAGATGTGCAAGCATGATTTACATGTAATACTTTACCTGGCAGCATTTTGAAATTATGCTTTTAAGCCATTGTTTAATATTCAAGCAGTAAAATGATTAATATCTAGTACAAAAAGTTCAAATTGCAGTGAAAAGGCAGAAAATACTAACCATTAATATATGCTTAAAAGGTAAATCTGGATGCTGTGTAATTGATTTCCTTTACTGTGTATTGTTACTATGCTGTATATATGTGGTTATTAGTTTATAAAATCCAGAAGACTTTTGGGTCCTTAATTCGTGTTTTAGAGACTAACAAATTGTTAGTATGCTAATCAGTGTTTAATGAGCATAGAAGAACTGCTAATTGCAGAATGGACAAAGTAGCTGCCCTTTGTTTTGATATTTTATAGCTGAATTGTAAAGTATGTAATTTGGAATTCATTACATGATAACCATAACTTAAAAAGAAGATTATGGTCTTGCATTTACTTAGGAGTTTACGTAATTTTGTGTATAAGCAGGCACTCCATTTACTGGGCTCAGTCCTGTAAGTTACTTTCAACACCCGAGTGTTTACATTCAGGCTCTGTTGAGTATTTTTTTCACTGTCTGCTTGAATGTTGTATGTCTTACTGTAATTTTAGAGCTTGCTGTAAGAATTCAATATAAGTTCGTAAGTCTTTCATACCCACTGGTTGTTACAGAAGTAACTGCAGTTTTCAGCTGCTAGCGAGTTGAACGCTGACCTGTCTATGCATACTCTTCATTAATCTTTAGCATAAGCAATAAAATACCATCTTAAATCTATCTCAGAAAATTATCAGTAGTGTTTTGATGCCCAAGGTGCACATTAGTTCAATTCAAAACCTTTAAGAACTCTAGTATTTTTCCCTCAAACATACAGACATGGAAAATACCCAAAATTTCAGGGTTTTTTTGTTTTCATTCCTTTTCCATGAGAGGTTTTTTGTAATACTTATAGTTTTGTTTATAACAGTTACAGTTCACAATGAAAAACCAGTTTGCAAATTCAGCATCATATGTATATGTTTATGCCTTGTTCAACAAAGTACTTCTGCATATACCTTTGAAGTCCACAGAAGTGAATTGGATTATTCCTTTGCTGAGTTTAATGTATGCTCAGGTACCTTGCTGAATAGGGACCTTAACGTGCTACATTACATTAGTCTTCCTCTCTCCTATTCTGTGTTCAACATTCATATAGAATATTATATATAAATATATATATTAAAATATATAAAATCACTAACTAATACTGTATGTTTCATAAAGAAAAGTCTTTATAATTTTGTTTGTCATATAGTATTTTGGAATTTGTATAATGAGGATGTTTAGTAGCCATAGGAATGGCCTTTTTTAACAAATAGAATTTGTATTTTTATTGTACTTTAAAAAGCTTTACATAATGAGCATCTATT
This sequence comes from Strigops habroptila, assembly GCF_004027225.2. Lineage (NCBI taxonomy): Eukaryota > Metazoa > Chordata > Aves > Psittaciformes > Psittacidae > Strigops > Strigops habroptila. Next base: position 7,773,938 of record NC_044281.2, read on the forward strand.
TAGTGATCATTTATTATCAATGGTAACACTAAAATAATATTTGCACATTTTAAGAAACCTTTTTCGTTACTGATTTTTATGATAGTTGACTGCAAATGGCATGGTTAAATATTACATACTTGGTCAATCCATACAAAAATACTTATATCAACACAACAGTGCATTTTTAATGAAAAGGTTATGTGATCAGATTGGAAATTGTATTTCTATGTAATCTCAAATGTCTGTTTAATTTTGCCTAAAATAAATGTTTTTAAATAAATTGCATCCCAGAACACAACTTTCATTCAGGAAAATGCCCAGTGAAAGGGAGGTTGGGGAGGTGCTTAAATGTTGGGCAGGACCTGCCACAAAGAATGGTTTAGTGCTGAAATGTGTGCAAGTCACCTTATTTGCTAGAACAAACGTGATCTCAGTCAGTGTAGAGTAACTCCAGTGTTTGACCTTTATATTGAGTTTGGTCTAATCTGTAATCAGCAGAGAAAAATCTTGTTCTATATGCAGCTACCTAATACTAATTATTAGGGAGTAACTCTCTCCACGGTGCTTCGTGGATTTAATTGGCTCTTTTTATTGTCTTTTTTTTATATACGTAGCTGCTCAATATACTTAGCTGCTAAATGAGCCTAATGGTTATTTAAGGAGTAAAGGATGTAATTGAAGTCTTTCAGAATCCTAGAAAGCAAGCTTTGTAATCCAGGTCTGTTAATAGGACAGGCTGCTGCGTATGGTATTGATGCTTTTGAGAAAAGTAATCTTAAACCATCTGATAATTACATCCATTGCAAAATTTCTCTTCAAGCTAGTACTCAAAACCCTTCTAACTTCTTCCATTTGTGGAAATGGGGCTTGAACAATTCATGGGAATGGATGCTGTCAGGGCTAGCAAGGAAGGGGTATGTGTAGTCTCCTATGAGTTATAAACATCAGCTGTTCTTTCTCAGAACGTGTCTCCCAGTTGTATCAATGTTCTTTTACAGATAGTGCAATAATGTTATGTGCTATATCTTCAGCCTATTACTTTAAAAATATATATTTGAGAGCAGTACAAGGAGTCTAGGTGGTTGTTCTTGCTCTGTTAGAGTAAATGGGAGTGCTCATGGTGCTCAGAAAAAAAAAAAAATAAAAAATCTCAATAGCTGGTTTGGGCTGGGAATGTGAAGTGATTCTGCTGATTGTGTGACCATAGGCATTTCACTTGACAGAAGCCTGTAAAAAAGACAGTAACATCATCTACTAGGTTGGAGATACCGTGCTAAATCAGTTGTGAATAAGACTTTTTTTGACTTGTAAATTTACACTCCAACAAAAAGAAAATACCAGTGCGACTGGCTGCTCCCCGATTTGTCCAAGCTTTTTTTATGTCTGGTATCTTTTCTTTCTCCCCCTTTTTTTTCTTTTTTTTTTTTTTTTCTTAAACTTTTTCAAACTGGGGGATCACACTCTTGATCATGATAACTGTATGCCTTTGTGGATGTGGAATACTAGATTTTAGTTTCACTTGTTGGCTGCCCAGCTACTGTGCTGGCATGACAGATGAACCTATATTAACAGCTAGAAGCAAGATTCATTGCGTTCTATTCCTTTTCCTGTATATGAACTATTTTTCTCTTCCTACCTGCTTATTACACCATGCCTGAGTAACTGAGGTGCTTAGGTTAGAATTCTCCTTAAGTCAAACAAGCTGATATATGGGTAGTTTGTGTGTTTTCTCTTTTTAACCTTTGGTAAGTTACTGAGCACAATTGCAGGATGTTTTTGGCTTAACCTATTGTCTTTACTTTGGATGGGTTTGTAAGTGGCTGTCTTTTGTCTTTCCACATGACAGATGTGATTTGCACTAAGAGTATAATTGATCAAATAACTCAAATTGGCAGAGATCAAATCCTTCATGTGGCAAAATGAATTTTATTTCATTTCGGCTTCACTTATGGAAGAAAGGAAGAAGAAAATTCTCACACATGTAGAAGTAAGCGTGGTTGTGTAATCCCAGCGTGATTGAGTGTGCCAAGGAATGAGGCTGGCTCTGAGGCTTCATTATGATGATTATTTTTCAATTTATGGAACTAAGCACAGTCTCACTCTCACCGAGCAATTCTGCTTCAGAAAAAGAGTCCCTTCTGCAGAGGAAGAGAGTGTCACTGCCTGTGGGAAATCTCTAGTTAAACATCTAGAGCTGCTATTTTCATTCTATCCCATCGGTTACTAGGTATTGTCCACCTTTGAACACCCTCTTAAGACAAGAAAAGTGTTAACAATTGCAGGCAAGCTCTCAGTTGTCTTAATTTGACACTTTGGGGTTTTGTTGTTGCTTTTAAAATTAGACGATGCAGTCACACTTTAAAAAAAAAAAATCTGAATAACTGGTCATATGCTTTAAAGTGCAACCAAAAATGCCTGGTAGTAGGTGTTCTGTAAGCTTCAGCTGAAAGACAGCAACTAAGCTTTGGTACATAATTAGCCTTCATCCCGTGATGCCCTTTAAGATGTATTCTTAATGAGAGACCGAGATATATGTTGCATTGTCATCAGCTGGTGATAAGTATGTAGCAGTTCTCATCAACGAAATAGAGAACAGGATTTCAAATATATCATTTTGTTTAGTTATGACAGAATGGTAGGCACCGTTTTGTCAAAATGAAAATCTGACATTTGTCGTGTATGTAGTCTTCTTGAGATGCTTAAACACTCAGTGAGTGCCGGGGCATAGATTAAAAGAAACAGCACATTTATTTATTCATCAGACCAAAACTCATCCTGGAACTACAAGACTCTTTCAGTGGATTTCAGGGACTGCATACATAATTTTTGTGTGTGACAGGGGAAAGGTTTCTGAGTGCATGAATATGCAATTTGCCTTTTGTGTATAAGAAATTTCTTGAGAGTCTTATTTATGCATCGTTTCAGATAATAAACCCTGCAAGTTCAGTCTCCTACAGTGAATTCTGGGATGGATTAAACCTATTCTAAGGCTCATATGAATGACAGCCACCAAAATCAGTATATTTGAGCCTTTGGAATGCTTTCCCCTCCCCCCTCCACATTTTCCACTATTTAATTCAGCAAAACTTATGCCTTGCAATAAAGAAAAAGAAGGAACATAAACTGATTAGAAAAGAAGTATAGAAGAAAAACAGGGAAAAATGTCATCTTGTGCCAACTTCCCACAATTTAGTAACACTTCATTTTTTTGAAACTTAACTGATTTGATAACTTCTCTTGTTCTGCCCCATCACTTTTTCTGCCTCAGGATTGTGTGAGGGATGCTAAGATGCAGATTTGCCATATTTGCAGTCCACAAGAACTGCTATTGGAGCTTTTTGAGCTAGCCAGAAACAAGGAATGTTTTTTCTACCCCCTGTAGCCTCATTACATAGAGTAGGTGACTCACACTGAGCCTCTTCCAAGATGCCTGTTTGCCACAAGCTCTGGTTTCCATCCATTTATCCTAACTTCTAGTAGTTTGTACTAAGGACATACTAAGGACCTAGCAAAGTTGTTTATCTGATAAAGGCTTCCAGAAGGACTGTCTTCTGTATTAAACCATTAGAGAAGTGCTTAGCTAATTGTCCTTAACTGCAGTATTGACTGGAAAACATGACAGTAAGAATAATCATCATCTGTATTTTGTAAACCTATTAATGAATTGTTTATATAAATTAATCTCCTTATGATAAGAGCTTTCCCAAAACAGGAGTCTTGGAATAGACCCTTAAGAGTTTTCTGCAATTTCGCTTCTTTTGCAGCTTCGTCTGACACACGAGCTTCTCTGACTAAAAAGCAACTCAGAAAAGCTGTTTAACTGAGCATTCAGAAAAGCTACTTGGGACTGTACCATGTTTAGCATTTAAATTGTTGCAACTTTTATTTCTTGTATTATTGTATTCTGTGAGCATTTTATTCAGTAAAAACAAGATGCTTTTGAAGCTTCTGCACAGAAATTAGAATTGGAGTATTGTAGCCATGTTTCAGTGAATACTGCCCATAGCAGGGGGTTGGAACTAGATGATCTTAAGGTCCTTTCCAACCCTAACTATTCTGTGATTCTATGAATATAACTAAATGAGTTCTCTGGGAATTCATACTTGTTCACTTTTGGAAGCTGTTGTGCTTTTTAAACATTTTGGTGTTCTTGGGTTTTTAAAGGAACTGCACTGTTTTCAAGTAAAGTGATCCTTAACACTGTGGAAAGACTGACAAAATATTTAGCCTTTGTGCTATGTTGGGATAAGATGCTAAAGAAGATATGGTTTGGGGAGAGGGAGGCAACAAAAATCTATTTGAAGGGCCTTGATAGACTGTAGAAATCTGGGGGTCTTTTTTCTTCATTTTCATCATTACTTTTTAGGGTATATTAGAATAATATTATTATTCGCATACATACTTTTTTTGTAGTGTAAGAAAGCTACTATAATGGCAGGTTAAAGTCACCTACAGCTTAAACAATGCAGGAATGGGTTCCCAATGTTTTTACAACCTTATATGTATTAGAATACTATGAAGAAGCCAGAATAGATCTGAATTTCTGAGATACTTCAACCCTGTAAAATAATTACATGATCAGGTGTAATTTGTGACAGATAAACCTGGGATGCAAATCAACCAACTACATTTGGAAGGAAAGGTAAGAGAGTTTTCGAGATAAGTGAGAGTTAGCAAGAAATTTTATTTGAGAATGAAAATGCTGTATGGGATTGCTTGTCTGACTGGGCTTAGCCATGCTCTATTCCCAAGCGAGGCAATATTTATGTATTTTTAACCAATGATCTGACATTAAAAATGCTTGATGTTGTTTCCAGATTATCAGTAGAAGTGTCTAATGATCAAAAGTTTTAATCTTACTTTACTTTTTAATCTGACTTTACCAGTTGTTTCTGTTTTCTCATTTTTAAGGTTGTGAGTCTACACTAAAATCTGTGCCTCAGGATGCTTAGGGATTGTTAGTATTCACTGTGTGTATTTTGATAGTACCTATAAATTGCCATAATATTCAATGTGCCTTGTAAAAAGGTTAGATAAGGCTGTGATCTGTGTCATCACAATTGTATGCTGTTGTAACATTGCAATGGATTGATGTATGAAACTGAAGTAATACAATGTATAGAAGGTTCCATTATTTAATAGCCCTTTTAATGTAGGCATTTTAAAAGAACTGAGCATTATTTAAAAGTCAGAAATATCATAGAATACTAGGCTGGAAGGGACCTCAAGGATCATTTGGTCCAACCTTTCTTGGCAAGAGCACAGTCTAGGAAAAATGGCCCAGCACCCTGTCTAGCTGAATCTTAAAATTATACAAGGGTGGGAAATCCACCACTTCCTGGGGAGATTATTCCAATGGCTGATTGTTCTCGTTGTGATAAATGTTCCTCTAGTGTCCAACTGGAATCTCCCCAAGAGCATCTTGTGCTGATTACCCTTTGTCTTTTCCATGTAACTCCTTGTAAAAAGGGAGTCTCCATCTTCTCTGTAGCCACCCTTTAAATACTGGAACGTGGTGACAAGGTCTCACCTCTAAGCATTCTTTTCTGAAGGCTGAACAAACCCAGCTCCCTTAGCCTTTCTTCATACAGCTTCCTAGTCCTTTGGTCATCTTTGTGACTCTTCTCTGGACCCTCTCTAGCCTCTCCACAGCTTTTTTGTATAGTGAGGACCAAAATGGAACACAGTATTTATTTTGTGGCCTGTCAAGCGCTGAGTAGAGTGGGACAATGACTTCTTTATCTGGCCTGGTGATGCCCTTCTTGATGTAACCCAACATCCTGTTGCCTTTCTTTGCCGCAGCAGCACACTGTATTGAGCTGCTTGTCCACCAGGACCCCCAGGTCCCTTTCCACAGAGCTGCTCCCTAGTTTTTGACATCTCTGGATAATTTCATTTCTAGATGAGCTTTTGCTTTTCTAACTGCATCTTTGCACACCCTGCCAATGCCCTTGTAGTTTTCATTGGGTAGTTGTTTGCTTTTCCATCTCTGGTACACTTCTCTTTTGGTTTTGAGCAGACTTAGAAGCTTGCAGTTAAGCTGAGGGGCTTTCTCTTGCCTCCCTTACTTCCTTACCTTTAAAGGGGATGAACTGGCTCTGTGCTTCCAGGAGAGCATTTTTGAAGAACTCCAGGATTCGCTAGCACTTTTGTCCTCCATGGAAGCTTCCCACAGAATCCCTCCCAACTGAGCTGTGAGCGAGCTGAAGTTTGCTCTTCTAAAATCTAAAACATTTGTCTTTGTACTAACCTTCAGTGTGCTCAGCCAGATCCCACACTCCACACCGTTGTGATCACTGCAGCCAAGGCTGTTACCAACTGAGATATTGCCAAGCAGGTTTTCTTGGTTTGTGAGTAGCAAGCCTGGGAGTGCCTCATTCCTGGTTGGCACATCTCACATTTGTATGAGCACTCATTGCAACCTACTGCCTGTACTGAGTCTCCTTTCTTACCAGTTCCATCTGGGTGGAAGTGTCAGACATCCCAGGGGCTTTCTCTGAAGGAGCACTGGTTTTAACTCTGAGGCAAGTGCCCACCATCCTGACAGAGACCCAGAGCACTTCTCTGGGCTGTGGGCCTACAAGCAGGGCACAGGGTCCTTCTCACGCTCCCTTCTTTGCAAACTGCTGCACCTTCCCAGGCTGTTTCACTCTCCTGCGGTTGCGCTGGCAGTGCCCAAGCCATGTCAGCCTCTCACGAGAGCTCCTGGCAGGGCTCTCAGCTCTTCCTCGGTTTCTCTGGCTCTGGGAACCTCTCTGTACACCTCAGTCGAGCACACAGACACAGGACTACTGTTGCTGCCACTGTCTGCCTTGCTGACTGTGACTGGTGACTAGAGACCTAAGTAAACAAGGTAAATTGCCTCTTGGCACTCTAATAAATAAAGCAATAAGGCTACTAAAGCCACATGAGTCGTATAGCCATAATGAATTTATTTGAAACTTAGGGAAACAGGGATTTGTTTTCTTGGGACCACAGATTCAGTCTCTCAGAGGCCTCTCCAGTTAAAAAGTTGTATGCCAAAGGGAAACACCCCCCCCCCCCCCGATACTCTAAACAATATTTGACTCTAATCCAATGCACAAGCATTACTTGTAAAAGGCATTCACTGCTGAAAAAGTGTACGAGATCATGACTTCAGCAATCTTATTTTAAAATATGTATGGAGAGATCATCCTGATTCTTGCTGTGTTCGTAAGCAAACTTTGTGGTCGCAAAGGGTACTGGGAAGCAATGAGAAAGCTAATGTGAGATTATCAATAGGAAAAACTTGAACTTGCATGAGAACACATCACAGAAAACATTCATGATGTTTAACTGCTCTGAAAAGATAAATTTTTGAGCATCTGTGAATTTTTAACTGGTTCATAAAATGCTACTGAGCAATATCTTTCAAGTGTGTAAATACTACTGTACCACTGTGCTATTGATAGGTTTAATTTTTCAGGAAAAAAATGGGGACAAACTGTTTACAATATCTAAAGTGACATTTGTTTATTCATCTACTCACATTAGAACAAGAAAGCTGGTATCTATTGCTGTACATATGGCATTGTGCAGTGTGCAGACAGAAATGTGCAAATGAGTATTCTGAATGCTTTTCCTATAGAGGCTGGTGCTTCAAAATGTAGCTCTGGAGGGAGGAGGGGAGTTTGTGGTGGTTAAATGGGGAGCTGCTTCATACACAGCAGTTTCTGGATAAGAATACAGATTACCAGAGCTGACAGAGTTTGTGGAAATGTCAAGTCGATCTCCATCAGGATTTCAAGCACAGTGTAAATAAGTGCAGACAGATGTTGGAGGAATTCCAGACATGGGCCCCTCTCTCAGCTGTTATAAAGCAGAGAACATTTAAAACTCACTTTTTCTCAGCCTGAGAGTAAACCCATGAGAAAACATACTTTCAGATAAATTCCAGCAGAATTTAGATTGAATAGGGACACATTCTGACTCCCCATATTTAATTAAAAAGAAAAAAGGCAATAAGCAAGAGAGAGTTTAAAGGTATGTATAAAAAATGCAGTATCCCTGTTTTATAAATGCAAGCTTTTGAAACTTGGAGTAGGTGTTTGTACACAGAGCAGTCTAGCTTCTGTTTGTTGAATACTATTTATGTTTCTTCTAATTACTTAGATTTTATGAATTCATTTTTATTTTTTCATTATTTTAATTTTCCTAGAGAACTGTCTGAAAATGTGTGAAATATGTTAGCTATGTGTATTTCAATATTCAGACCTTTCTGACTAGAAATAATGGAAAGACTCCTTTCTATCTTAAAACCTAAAATCCAATCTTCTTCCTAGGAGTCAAAAGTTGCATCTTGATGTTTCCAAGGGTAAGCAAGCCTACCAAGGAAAGTTGGCGAAAGTATTCTGGTTGGCCCCAAGAAGCATGCTGTCTTCCAGGAATACTGAATTAGTTTGTAATCTCTGTGTCTCCTTATGGTTGTGCTTTTTGTCCCCATACCTTATGCAACTGAAAATGATCCAATGTTATACACTTGGAAGTAGCACTTGTGGCTGCTTTCCAGGAGAGCACTGTTATAAGCACAAGCTAATGTAGGGGTTGCACCTATTTAGGTGTGAGCATACAGAGTAGCAAATACTGTCCATACTGAGACTTGCTGAAATGCAGGGCCAGTTCAAGGTTTTTGAAGTTTTGGAAACTGCCTGAAGACCCTTGCTCCACCTGTTTCTGACCAAAGATACCATAAGCAATAACTTCCATGGCCGAGATCACCTGTGCAGGTTGACTCTGGCTGCATTTCCAGTTGGGACACTGTGACACAATGGGAATACCTGGTAGATGGTGTCACTGCAAACACACGTATTGATGCAGCCACTTCTGAAACTATTTGGATAGTATGTTTGAAATCTGCACACTATGGACTCTTTTTCTTCAGTCTAAGTATTATCTCTAATTCTCTTTTTAGGGCATCTTCGTAGGGCAATGTTGCTACCACCTTGTACTCTAGTTTGTTTTATTTTTCATCCAGCCAGCTGTTGACTGTTTTATTCTGGTGTTATAGTTTATGTCCTAACAATGCATAATGAATATATGCTAGAAAAACATTGCCAAATTCATAAGGCAGGAAAAGAGAACAGTGCCATGCTTTTGTTTTATAAAAATTATTTCTGACCAAAATTCTCATATGCTGTTCTGGGGTTGTTTTCTACATACTAGCTTTTAAAAGCTGATTCATTAGTGGAAGTGTGTGTTTACCTTCCAGTTGCATTGCTGTATTGGACGTTTCCCAGTTTCTTTACCATTGTTGGTGTGGTGAGATAAAGTCAGAAAAATGTCCCTGCCTCTTTTTCTACGTCTTAGTGCCATTGGACGGTAGGTCATTCCTTTATCTTCATATGTTATTTGCATGTCAAGATGTAGACATAAATAAGGTTGTATGTATAAACTGTATCTTTTTATATTGTTCTACCACTGTGATCCTTATTCCTTTAAACTAAAAGAACGTCAGCAGCTCAAGATAAGGGCATTAAAAGCCCTCTACAGTGGACCCAAATTCCAGAAGGCCACACCATCAAGAAGTGGGCTTCTGGCACAACAATTGTCTCTGTACACCTTGAGGTCAGCTATGGAGTATGATGTCTGGACTTGTGTGTTCACGTGACCCTCTGGTGCTCAGCATTGTTGGTGTCCAGCAGCAGGCAAGCCAAGTTGCATGTACCTTTACAGCCATCAGTACAGTAACAGTCTCCTTCTTCCAGTTCCATTATTCAGAGATGTGCATGTATGCAACGGCACAAACTACTTGTTGCAGCCACCAACTCTGTGCTGTTTTGCAAAGCCATCTGTCCCCTGCTGTACCTTAAGCAAGTCAGGCGGGTGGAGAAGGTCACCTCCTGCAAGATGATGCAAGGTAGAGATCACTGTTGCTATAAAGGTTCACCACACCCAAATATGCAGGATGAGTTGTGTGGCCCAGCAGGCCCTTCTTGCACTAGCTCCGTGGAGATGGTCACTGGTGTAGCTGAAGCTGCCAGGGACAATGAGGCGCTGTTCCAGTCAGAGTGGGAACAGGGGGACAAGGAAGCCTAGGAATCTCGGTGCTGGCTGCCCTTGTGGACTCTGAAATAACCTATGTACTGCATGTCTTGGTGGGTGTTTGTACCCTCCTCTGAACTTAAAAGAGCCTTTAATGTTTCAGCTATGGATTTCTCCTTACTCTTCCAGCTACCCTCTTCCTGACCCCAGTAGTCCCTGTGCAGGCACCAGAATCATGTTTGCATACTCACAGAGACATTCATCAATCCGGTCTCTTGACTAGTTTATACAGGACTTTCCTTTCTGCTCTTGAAAACAAATCCTGTCTTGAACCTCACTTGATAGGCCTTGATTGTTTTTTTTCTTCAAAAGCTTTAATTACTTCCTGTGGAGCATCTGCCAAGAGAGAAACCAGGCTTCCAAGCACTGCTGCTATAGGACTTGTTTGAAGCATAAGTATTTAAACCTTATGAAAGGCAGACCAGCTACTTCTTATGAATCAGTCTCAGCTTCCCCTTAAAGTCTGTCTGGAACTACTTTCTTTGTGTGGTTACCATCATGGTCTTCAGCAGTTCATTTGGTGAGGAGATGCTGGTTGAGTCCAAGCCAAATGTACTCTTGATTTCCACAGCGCTGTCTCAGGACTGGGCTGTGGCAGATTAAATGCACACAGAAAAGTGAATTGTTGCCCCACAGACTTGGCTTCCATGACTGTCCAAACTCTGCCACCCACACAGTTCTCGATGACCAGTATTCCTGCTAATATTTTCATCCTGCTGTGTATTTCTGAAGACCCATGTGGTATTTATTAAGAATTCCAAAAAAGGGACCAAAAGCAGTGCATCCTCCAAACTCGCACATTAACTCGGGATAAGACCACACATCCAAGCAGACTGTAAAGCTTCCAGCTTCATCTTCACCACATGGATTAATTCCCAAATGGGCCACTTCCTCTGGCTGTCATAATTAGCCATCTCAATTCCTGGGAACCCCAGGGCACAGTCAGAATCCTGTGTGAGGGATTTCCTTGATGGTTGGAGGAAATGTGTCAAGCAGCAAATGAAACACCAGGCTCTTAGAAAGCTCTTGTGGTCAAAGTCTTCCCACAAACTTCTTTCCTCTTCAGCTGCATTAGATACAAATAGCTTTTCTTCTGTGTCTTTGCCAGTGTGCCCAGGGGCTTTCCTGACTTCTGCTGTAGATAAAATACTTTTTAGTCAGGAGTGGTTCTGGTGGAGAAAAGGGTGGTGTGTGCTGCAGCCCAGCCTGAGGGGACTGTAGGATGCAGTCTGTCTATGCGCAGACTGCCAAGCCTTTGGCTGGGCCAAAGGTTATGACAGGTTATGACAGCTTTATCGGTTTCCTTTGGTGTCTGGTCAGTCTGGCTGGGCAAATAAGCATAAGCACAAAGGTTGGTGAGAGAGAAGGTTTGGGCTGGGGACAAAACTGGTGAGTTTTCATATTAGCAGCCTGTTAGTGTAGTTAAAAGGGAGATTTATGTTAAATCTCCTGTGACACTTCAGGCATCCTCTTTGGCTTCCCAAGTACTTGCTGCCTGACTCCATATCCAGTGATCGATGTGTGTGGAACCCATGATAATGCATGGAGCAAGCAGCCCTTTTCCAGTCTATGTGTGTTTCAAAATCATGGAACATATTGACTGCTGACAGCAAGGAATTCCTGGGTCAGAGGGATATGTATTTATGTTGGTACGTTGGACTATTTTTTTATGTGATCCTTTCATGGATTATTATGCATTTAATTTATTTGATATTGTTTCATAATAGCCTTTATTGACAGAGTATAACAAATTATTTCAAGCTGACAGTGGTTCTTCCATGGGTACCCTTAGACACTTGCCAGGTAGCATAGGCACTTCTCTCTCCCAGGGTTGACAGACATTGTTCCTCCCCTATAGCAATCAGCATATTTCTAATCATGTCTCTAGGGAGTGTAGTTAATTCTTGTTTTCTTCCTCTCGAATAAGGAAAAGTGTTTAAATATGAAGTTCATAATAATATAATTATCGTTGTTTATATGAAGTCAACCTGTAGTCTAGAAAAGAATACAAACTGTTCGCCTTTTTAAGAATATGGCAAGAGTGGCTTAGCAACAAACACATTAAACTCCAGCTCTTGGGTTTAACTATGCAAATATTTATATATGTGTGTGATAAATGCAAATGCTTATATACAGATATATATATACATTCAAACAAAAAAACCCCAAATATCTTCTGAAAAAGCCCACAATAATGCAGTAAGTAACCAGAACTGTGGTCTTCATTACTGCCGGATAAATGCTGCTATGAATCTTGTGAAATACTACTGTCTACCCAGCCTTCTACTGCAATCCACGAGCTTACATACCCTAATGACTCTTGATTTATATGATATATAGTTAATGCCAACTTTGCTTTGCAGATCTGAAAAATGCAGGAGAAATGAGGAACATCTTTATTTACTCCAGCATTTTCAGTGAGGAGTAAAGGGGAATTTCAAAGAAAGCGATGAAGAACGTAAAGTTGTTGCTAAAGAGTCTTGGGTGACATGATCTAGTGTGAGTCATCCCTGCCCATGGCAGGAGGGTGGGAACTAGATGATCTTAAGGTCTTTTCGAACCCAAACCATGCTATAATTCTTTGTTGGCTTGCTACAGATTGAGATGTTTTATGAAACTGGATATGTACAACATATACTGTCATTCTAAAATGGCTAAGGCAGTCTTAAGTAGAAACAAAAAATAGAACAGAGTTAAAGTGGAAGGGCAGTTCTGTCAAACACCACATTTTGGTGAGGTTTTGTTAGAAGAAAAATCAGCCCATTTTCACAACTTAAGCAAAGATGGCTATAATTATGTGCAGGATGTGTTCTCTCTTCATATCTGTGTTTTCAGATATGTACATCCTAGTACTTGGTTTTATTAAACAAATTGTTATAAAGAGTTACTTGGTTAATTTTCTCTCTCACCCAAATCAACCTGTGGGTTGGATGTTCTAACTGCCCTATATTGTGGTAAAGCAATGGGGTATAACAGACAAATAAGTACACTCCTCAGGAGTCCAGTCTTATTCCTTCCCCATATCTGCTGATCTTTCATAGTTCAAGACCGTTTTCTTTGTGGAAGAATTTTACCCAGCATGGCTTTCAATGACTGACTCTTAAATTTGCCAGAACCAGCTTCTAAAGGTACAATGTTGTAAGCGGTAGACCTCCTTAACTAAGGTGGTTCTTTCCTATAAACACAAGGCTGCCACTGAAAGGACAAGATTATAGACCAAACTTTGAGGTGCAAAAGGGAGGCAGAGCAGTGTCTGGGAAATGGAATGAAATCTGGGAAATAACATTATTAATATGTTATTCTTTCTTTAAACATTTACAGAACAACATCATCCAAAGCTACCATAAAATCACAGAATGGTTTGGGTTGGAAGGGACCTTAAAGATCATCCAGTTCCAACCCCCTGCCATGGGCAGGCATGCACATAAAGGGTTAAAAATTGTTCAGAAGATTTATGTTCTTTTTTTTCCTTTTGAATCTAAGGACATTAACATGATTTTCATTTTATCCTTGTGTGCTTACCAATAGCTTTGATCTATCCACAAAGCCCAGAGCCTTGCTCATAACAAGAAAGGAAAGGAAGATAACACATAGTAAAGGACATTCTGATATGACCACCATTCTAATATATATGAAGTTTTGAATCAGTCTGTGGTTGTCAATTTTGTGCAAAATAAAACTGTTGCTAGCTCAGAGGTTAGGCCATAATGACTCAGTCAGATTTTATCTTAGATCCTCAATACAATTTCACAGGAATGGCTGCAGGCTTTTGAAGAAATGTGCCAGGCTTTAAGAACAAATAATCCATAATCCTTGATGCAACCTTTAGCCAATTTTCTGGCTATGGTAGCGTACGTTAAAGTGGAAATAGAAAGTCCTGTTTATTTCATAAGGAAAAGGAGTTTACATGTTTATTAGTAACCTAGATTGTCCTTCACAATTTCATGTTTCTTAAGCCAAAAGATATCACATGTAGAATATTATAATGAAATTATGTAGATGAATATGCAGCCAGCATTTCCAAGGTAAAAAAAGCCCAAACTGTTAAAAACAATGGAAGGACTTCTTGGTAAACTTCTTAGCAAACTTTAACTGAAGTTAATTTCATTAATACGACTAGTCTGCAATGTTTTTAGGTCAAATATTAGTGAGGGGTTTTTTACTTCTTATGGAATTTTAACAGTAAAACTTATAACACGGTCACTAGTAACCTGACCTTCTTTCACATGACTTGACCACAGCTGAACTCTGCAATGAAGATTTTGCTGCTTTGTTTTGTCCCTGATCTGAAGTGATACCAAGTTTCTGTTGTTTCTGGAAAAGCTCAAATCCAAGCTAAATTCCAACATGCTCTTTGGTTTTGATCCAAGGCTGAACATACAGTTTGCAGATCTGAGGCTGCTCTGTTAGGGAAACTTTGACAACCATGTACTTCATTTTCACAGAATCACAAATACATTCACTGCTGTTGGCACAACAGGAGAGTCGAATCAGGCCTGTCCTATTTTTGTCCTCTTTTAGCAGCTTGGCAGAGAGAGAAGCTGCTATTGAATTGTTAATAATTTACAGCCATACCATAACAGCAGTGATTCATTAATTGTTCAGGATGTCCCACCCTATCTATGCATATAGCAAGAGGCCAAAGAGGGCTGAGATACCTACGTCTGAGAGAGCAGCCCACAGAAACCCTTCCAAACCCCATAGGTGCTGCAGCATCTGTGCCTTCAAATGTCTGCAAGACAGAAATAACCTTGCTGGAGCTGAGCAAGAAGGGTTTCACCTCCCCCCATGTGGTGTTCCCAGGCTGAAGAAGGATAGAAGACTTCCCAGCACATGATCATGGCAAGTACATAAAACCTGGGCAGCTTTCTGTTAGTCCAGAGCATAGCAACAGTGGTCAAAACCACAGGGGAATTTAGTGGAAGTAAAGGGGGATGAGTAAATATGTTAGCATTAGTGGCTTCCAACCTTTGCATGCTGGTATTGATTGTGTCATGCAGGAAGTGGCTTCAATGTCCTGTGGTTCAGTGTGACTGCTGTGGGTGCTTTCTGGTATCTTGGGAAGCAGTGATGCTGTTTGTTGTCATTCAGGTTTGCTAATGCTGGGGGGGGGGGGGGGGGAGGGGGGATGGCGGTTGGTTTGCTTGGTTGGTTTGGAGTTTTGGTTTTCTTGTTGGTTTGTTTTAACACGTTAGGAAGAAGTACTTCCCATAGGATTAAGAGTGAAGCAGTCTGAAGGGAGAACGGTCAGGCAGGAATGTGTCCTTTACAGGCAGGGAGGACAGAAATGATGAAAGATGAGAGTTGTAGAAGATCACAAGGAGAGAGCTCTGGAAAAAACATTCCAGATGATTGAGCATTGCCACTACCTCTCACTACAACTGTAAACAAGATAATTTAATGCATTTTGCTATTAAACAAGATACTTTAAATACTTTTAAAGACAAGAGCTCATGGAGTTAAAAAAATAAGAAAGAAAAAAGGTCATAATACAGTATTTTATTATTTTATGCAATTTTAAAAAACTTGTGCTTCCTGTCATCTTACTACAGATTGAACAGGAATTAGTAAGAAATATCTCCGATAAGATGAGTCCAGTATATTTCTGTAGTTCTTACCAGACACTGAAATAGTGGTAGGCTGCTTTTCCTACTGCTTTAAACTGGGGGTTTAAAATCCACTTAATATGTGAGCGGAGTGCAGCTTATTTTCACACTGAAACTCTGTTGCAGGCTCAGTAGCAAGCTATACAGTTGTGAATGATAACATGGAAAGAAGTGGAAGGAGTAGTTATCAGGCTGCTGGCAGTATTGCTTGCAAAGTTCAATCAAAAACAGAACAAGGATCTTCATTTTGGTTGATTCTGTTTATTACTTTGGATGTATTGCCCATTTAATTCCATTGCTGTACTTCCCTTCAATAAAGCATATCACATAACTATGATTTTAAAGAATTACAAGGGCCACATATTTATAGAAACCAAATCCCAGCAGGAGCCTGCAATGTTTCAGAACAGCCTTTTAAAATGATTGCCTGGTGAAATGCTGACCACAGTGTAGTCGATTTAATTTCTATTACATGCAGATGGCTCTCTTTGTGTGGCTTGCTATGCTGCAGCAGCATTGTGTGCCAAGGTGACACGGTACCAAATTACAGCAAGAATTAGCAAATAAATTAGTAATGTGCTTAGACTGTTTTATTTGGGAGTTAGTTGATTTTGGTTTTATTGATCTCCTTGGGGAAAATCCACTGTGTTTTTTTCTCAAAATATTTTGAATCTAAAACGAATATTGCCAGAAATTATTATATTATGTGGGTCTGTCTGCTATTTCTGTCTGTTAATAGAAGGTGCAACTTGCAGTTGCTTCTTCTTGGTAATGGACATTATGTGGTTCACTTTGAAAATTTTTTGCTTGCAAGAGTCCTTGCGTTACAAACCTGAGACATTTGAAAATTGAACATCATCAAAATTGCATTAAAAGATATCCTGTGTAGGTGTAACCTTGCTTAGATATCCTCATTTATATGCAGATTGATTTTCCAATGTTTTAAAAGTGGTTTTCGTAGGAACCAGGGGGAATACAGTATCAAAATTCCACAGAAATTCAGTGGAAAATACAAGCTGATGCTTAGATAGCATCAATACAAGCTGAAAGTTTAGATAGCAGCAGTGGAGAGACAGAGGTGCAATTCAGGTGCAATTTGGTGTGAAGAAGGACGTGAGTACTTCTGGGCACTTTGAGCCACTTGAACCCAGTTAATCCTTGCCTGATCCCTGGATTTAATTTGACTGACTCAAAGACCCCCTCCCATCATGCTCAGTGTTTTCCCCCAATGGTCTGCAGTGGGGATTTAACCACCATCCTCTTCTCCAGTGCTGACTGCAAGTGCAAATTCCGTATCAGGCTTTCTGATTAAATGCTTGCAATTAGGCTTTTTGGCCATCTCTGTTCAGGCCATGCCTGAACAGAGGAAATTGTCCTTTGATTTGTACGAAAGCTTTGAAGGTCACTTTACAAGATTCAGGATCCGTAGGCTCCCCTAAAACTGCTGGAGGTGATGTAAACTCCTGTACCCGATGCATGCTTTCTCACTGGAAGAAAAAAATTAGTTCCCATGTAAAGAATACAACTGAGAGTAGATAAAACTGGACACTTAATTAGGTTTTTGATTTTGGGTGAAAACTTCAGAAAATATAGGCATCTGCAATAAAGAGCATTCTGAGATACATTTGTGGGCCATCCTTATGAGGTTTCTTGGTGCCAAGCATTGGATTTTCCTGATTGTACCAAAAGATAGGTTGCTTATTTATTTATTTATTGGCTTTTAATCCGTGCCAAGGAATCTCCATCTATTGTGGAAAGTAGTTGATTGTCCCTCTGTGATGAGGCAGAGATGTAGTACTATGCCACAAATCTCAAGTGTAATTGAAAAAACAGCATTGCCACTCATCTATGCCTCTCATTACAACTGTAAACAACATAATTTAAACCTTGCTATTAAACAAGAGATTTAAAGATCTTTTCTGAAGGCAACAGCTCATGGAGTTTAAAAAAAAAAAAAAGGAGAAAAAAAGAAGGGAAAAACCCCCAAACAAACAAGTTATCCTGAGAGACACTTAACCAGGGTTTTCTTAGTTTGTAGATCTGTAGAAGAGGGACTCTTCATGGGGGACTGTAGCAGTAGGACAAGGGATAATGGGTTTAAACTTAAACATGGGAAGTTTTCTCTTGTCTCTTAAAAAATTATGTTAATGAAAATCATAGAATCATAGAGTGATTTGGTTTGGAAAAGACGTTAAGATCACCCAGTTCCAACCCTCTGCCATGGGCAGGAACGTCTCACTGTAGACCATGTAGCCCAAGGCTCTGTCCAGCCTGGCCTTTAACACTGTCAGGGATGGAGCATTGACCACTTCTCTGGGCAACCTGTTCCAGTGCCTCACCGCCCTCACAGTAAAGAACTTCTTCCTTATATCTAACCTGAACTTCCCCTGTTTAAGTTTAAATCATCTAGCTAACTCCTTATGAGAGCAATGATCTTCCAGAAGTGGGACTTCCTTACTTAACAAATGAAACTGGCCCATTTTTCTTTTTGAATATCTGTACTTCTAGAGACTCTCTCTGCAGCATGTTGATACTGGTTTTTTTGTGTGTTGTGCAAGAATTAATTGATGTTGACCAGGGGAAGGAAAGAAGAAAAGGGAAGTTATGAAATACAGTCAGAAATCTCTGAAATACAGTTCAGAGATTTCTGAACACCATGTGAGAAGAGGGTGCTGAAAATCTAATAAAAGACAGGAACTGGGATCTAGGACAAAATTTCGTTGGAGACTACTGCAGGACCAGAACAAAACCCTGATAAAATAATTAGAGGTTGGCCAATCAGTGCAATTCAGATGTAAGGTGTAGAAAGATTATCTTCTCACATCCAGGAGATCATAGAGAATCCAACACAGTTTAGTTGAAGAAACTTGAGTATACAACAAAAACATATCGAGTTGTCATGTTTGTCACAGCATATACAAACCAGAACAGTGGTCAGCTTCTGTGTGCTAACTTGAACCTGCCAGAAGAGTGATCAGTGCATTGGTAGATAGGGTGACAAGAGCACTATTGGTTTAGGAAGGATGACAGGATCCCAAGTCAGCCAAGATTTTGGGATCTGTCTGCACCCATGTTCAAAGCAAACATACCAAAAAAAAGAGAAAAAAAAAAATTGTTTGCATAATATCTGGAACAAGGTAACTTATGAAATAGAGAAAACTCAAAAGAAAGCAGATGAAAATAAAAGGATCTAAACATAATCTTTGCCAGCCCTCTTTGTGTTTAAAAGACAGGATGTGTTCCCTTTTCTTGCTCGCAGTCAGGAAGCTTTCTGTTGCTTTCTGCTTTGCAGCAAATTTTATATAATTCCCTCAGAAGAAAAGCTGCTTTTTATTCCCACGGAGGCCTTGTCATGTGCCTCCTGACTTGCCCCAGCTGTGGGCTCCCTCTCTGTCCAGCCTGTGCTGAGATGCTTCCCTATGGCTCCAGGGCTTTCCCGTGGCCAATGGCAAGAGGTGAGCAGGCTGCACTCACCTCCACACCTCTAGAGGGACAAGGATCACTGGAACAGGAGTATCTGTAGGGATCAATGGACACAAGAGCTCCAGAGCATGGTGAAGTTGTCATTCCAGAATCATCATCATAGAATCACAGAACGGTTTGGGTTGGAAAGGACTTTAAAGCTCATTTAGTTCCAACCCCCTGCCATGGACAGGGACACCTTCCACTAACCAGGTTGCTCAAAGCCCTGTCCACCTGGTCTTGAACACACTGAACAAAGACTTGCAACCCCAGGTGATGTCAGTGATGCAGGGAACAATGAAAAGCAAGAGGACAAGCAATCAGAAGACAGGTATAGGGGCTGTTGCAGCAGTGGAACAGAATGACTGGGGACTTTAAACAGGACCTGGTGAGCAATGGCATCTGGCAAACAACTCTTTAAGCATTTGCTTTTTAGCAACAATTCTGAAAATTTCAAGTTGAATACAAACACATGAGATACTGATGACTAAAGAAACACTATTCTGGGTGTATGGAAAGAATGCACTGATGTGAAGGGCAAGAAACTGCATATTTCCATTTTATACAAGAAACCATAAACCTGTCTAGACTCCAGAAGAATAAGATCTGCAATTTCTGGAACTCCTGTGAAAGATAAGACCCAGTAAAATGGATTGAATGTATTAGAGTAGCATAGTCATTACAGCACAATATTAGTCCTTAGCAATCCTGGATGGATTTTCTGCCATTAACGGTATTGATTCTGAGAAAAATGTGTTTAAATTGACATTTAAGGGTCATTTAAGGATTGAAATATATAATAGATGGTTTATATCGCCCCTAAATAAACATCAAACATCAAGGAAATTGCTAAGTCTTTTGCTTGTGCCAAAAATTATAAAAAATCTCAAAGGAGATCCTGATGTCAGTAAAATAGAAAAATCAGCAAATCAACTCCTTGGAATAAGTACAGATAAGCTTAGGCTAGGGGAGGAAATAAATAAATAAAAATAAGAGGTATTTGGCTTAATCTCAGACAGTAAGAATACATCTGTGAGAACTCATTTAATCAAATCCACTTTTGCTAGATGCGGTGTATTTTAAATGAGCGTCTGGCAGATGGCAATAGTTTAGTGAACACCTCAAAAGTTTTCTGTGTACTATGGTGTAAATTCTAAGTGTTCTTATCTTCAGGTCTAGCAGGTTGGTAAGAAAAAGGTGTTGAAATAATTGTTTACCAAAAAAAGCTGACAGAGCAATATGAATATTTTGGGTAGTACTGAGTCATGGTGCCAGTACTATTAATTCTGCACAATCCCCAGGGAGTGCAGCAGCAAGAGAGGGATCAGGCAGAATGCGAGAGACTGATGTCCAGGAGCTGCTTCTATTTTATGAAAGTCATATTGTTATGCTAGTCTGCGTTAGCTGGGTGGGGAGCAGTTGTGCTTTGTCCCAAGGACTAACCTGCATCCCCAGTGGACCCCTGGAATGGTGATGTATCTGAAGGGCTCAGAGGGCTGGGAAGCAAAGGTGCTCTGCAGAGGCTGGCTGGTCTGAGCCAGGAGTACATGGATGTGGTGGGACCACAGCGTGTGGCTCTCATGGAGCTAAGGGGCTCCTGGCTGTCAAGAATGATATTTGGAGGTCTTGTGGGAAAGGCATCAGGTAGTACTTCATGTTGTAGAGTATTCGTAATTAATCGTGCATGAGTATTTAGGTTGTTTACTGTGATAATTATGGTACACTGGTAACCCAGACATTTATGGTGATGTTTGGCAACGACCAGGACATGTGAGATCTGGGCATTTGGGATGGTACTGGAAAGAATCAGTTGGAAGCATCTCCTAATTTTCAGCATCTTCTGTGAGGTGGTGCAGGGTGACTGGATGCATGACAAAGTGCTGCAGGCTTCCTGCTGCAGGTGGCTGCTGATGGAATCAGAGAGCTTATAGGTGATGAAAGGGGAAGAGAATGAAAGAGCAATAAGAACAGAAGGTGCTCAGAGTTTTGGAAAACTTCCTCCAGACAAAAAAAAAAACCACAAATGAAACATAGTCAGCATATGAATGTATGTAACATTTCTCAAATGCAGATTCTTCTAAGGTCTCATTTGTATCACCTACAAAGTGTGTTGCTTCTGCATCTAACCTGCTTCCCTTCCTTCATGTCTTTTAATGCTTTCATGTCTCTCCCCCCTTGCCTGGGTTACCCTTGTCCCAAATGGTCATGTTCCCCTCTCCCTTTCTTCTCTTTCCCAAACTATCTCTTCTTCTCCAGGACTTGTCATTTTCTCAAAGCCTTGGGCTCTGCACCATGGTAGTGACTTTTAGTTCATTGGTGACTTTTTAATGCTACTAACCTCTTTTAAATAGGGCAGAGAGGAAGGATATAGCATTTAGGCTAATTTTATTCTTTTCTTTCTGGGAATTAAAACTGTATGTTCACCCACAATGGTGTGTAAAGTTCATGGACACAGTGCAAAATCAAACAGCTTAATGATTTTCCTGGCCGAATAACCTTAGGTCATTTTCCCTGGATATGACTAGTTGATGTATTGCACATCCCTCTGTCTAAATGGAAAATAACATAGTCACAGGCCAGATTTGCAGCTGATTTGTATTGGCATGGTTTTATTTTATTCAGCTGAGTTTTGAATGGGGTCTATCTATGTGTCTAGAACTTAGTATCTCTCTATCCTACTTCCTGCTATCAAAACACTTATCTATAAAAACATATAGTTGTATATTTTCCAATTAATAGACCAAATAAGATTAAGATGAGACCATGTCATTTTTAATTCTATCATTTCTATTGTATGTTTTTATTGTTTTTAGAATAGAATATAACATTTTAAGAATAATTCAAATCTTATTTAATAATCATATTTAAAGCACATATAATTAATGCAAAACACTTCAAGAAATTCAGTTGTCAGAATTTTTTAACAAGTGAATTCTGCAGCTGGGCAAAAAAAGGGATATAATTTTATCATGTTGAAATTAATTCTACACTCATACAATTTTCTTAGTTAAAATCTAGACAAAGTGTTACATGGGGTTGTAGGAGAGGGTTGTGCCATTAGTGTAACTGCCTGCTGGATCATGTAAACTTTAAAATATCATGCAGTTTCCTCCTCCTTCTCAGGGAGGTGCTGATGTCTCAAAGAAGTATCAGACAAAATTATATTGTTATATTTTGTCAGGATGCAGTTCTGGCCCTTTCAAATGCTCGGCAACCCTTATTTTAGGGTCTGCTTTTGTAACTGAAGTTTTGTGACTGAATCAATTGTTATTTTCTATTTCATTCCATAACTATCCTTTTTGTGATTTCAAAATCAGAAATTAACTGCATGTTAAGATCTCTGTTGCTGAGGAAGAAGTGAGAGCAGTAGGACTGAAAGGCAAGTATTTAAATATGCCCTGGAGAAGAAACCAAGCTAGGAATGATTGCTGTCCTTCTTTACCACTACCATGGGAAAGCCATCATTAACAATCTGAATCAAATCCATAATTTCCAATCGCATAATCAAAGCATATACCCTCCTGTTCATTTCTGGTAATACCAGCCTCATATTGAACACCATACATGTTCACCATGCCTACTGATTAAAAAAGTCACAGTAAAGACACGTGGATTTTCTTGTACATGTCAGTATTTTAAGGCTCATTACATAAGCTGGCACCAATGTCTTGGCTTCATAGTCTCTGAGAACTGTGGTGACCATCTGTAAGATCTGAATTTTGCAGCTGTATTCAATAAGACACTGTTGGACTAAATCTTGGAAAAAAGTGACTAATGCCAAACTGTCTATCACTGTCAATTTGGCTGTGCTTTAAACTTAAATATATAAATTTACCTGAATAGTTGGGAAAAAATAATAAAGTCAAATGTCTCATTAAACAACACATGTTTCATCCTAATGAATGCATCATATTTGAGATAAAAAGGATGAATCATAATTAATGACATGCATGATAGCACAGAGATTGTCTGGACCATACTGGCCTATCTTTCCACTTTAACTCTTACAAGAAAGTAGTTGCTTTACATAAAAAAGGCAAGTTCATCTGGGGCTTGTCCAAACCAGTGTTGCCAAGTGAACTCAATTAGGACGGTGGTGTCATTCAGATAGCTGCTTACTGTAAGCTGGCCTTATGTAAGGTCATTAGACATGAGAAGGTTTCTAATTTACTTTGCAAGGCAGATAGAGGAACTGCAGTCAAAATCAAATACAGCAAATAAGTGCCTTCAAATAATTCAGGCTTAAATCAGTTCTTGACTCCCTGAAAATAATAAAAGTATATAGATAATGAACCTTGTATATCGTCTTACTCAAGATAATGAAATTTAAGGCTGTCAAATGTCTACAAGAAGGTGTGAATGGCACTGATCCTAAATCAGTCAATACCAATGACACTATTTCTGTTGACTTTATGGTCTTGTATTTAGATGCAGCAGTTTTTACTTTCTACTGGTTAAAGCTAAAGCAATCAATTATAACAAAACCCCCCATAATATAGTAAAACTCATCGGTGTGCGTGGAAGGGAACCTGAATGGAATGGTCTTGCTTAATAAAAAAACTTGTGCTGGCAAATATTTGCTATTGCACACTTACATTGCAAATCTGACTTAAAATGGGGGAATTAACATCAGTAGATGGGAACATATAAGCTAATGTCATATTGACATTATTATTTCCTTTCAATAGGTGCTTAGATTATATAGCATATTTTTTGAAAATGTTATTACTATTGGAACTTAATTAGCAAGCTTAGCCTATAGCAAAATGTTAAATAAAATACAGAAAGGCAAATTAATTCACACTATATGTATTTTCAGCATTAGATTTATTTATTCCACTACTGAAGCATCCTATTCTTATTATAAAACTCCTACAAAATGTTTCCTTCGTAGATATGCCAAGTTCAAACAAAGCAAGAAGCCTAACTTTTTAAAAAATAGAAATGCAAGCTTTCCTAGCAGGAACTGCAGTTTGCACTAATCTGTGCTTTTGTATGGTTCAAGTTGTTCTAAAACATGCAGCTTGAGGTACAGTTCTGCCATTTTATAGTTTCATTTTATAGAAAAGGTCAAACAAAAAACATTTTAAAACATTTTGAGATATACATATGATCATGCCTCAGATTTGTAATGAGTGGAAATTGTTTCTAACTGACCCAAAACCCAACCTGGCATTAATGACAGTAAAATTTGCAGTACAGGCATTCTGACTCTGACTAATGCAATGAAGGTATCTTTCATTATTCTCCAACTCATTACAGTCTTTATATCCCTGGAGTTTTGATTCTAACAAGCAGCCTGATAGTCCCTGCAAGCCAACCTGTGATTTCCTCTCTCTTCCGTGTAAGATCTGCTAATTGTTAATTTAAAGTAGTTTACTGGGGCTTTCATATACTCTCCTAGCTCTCTCTCCCCTGCCCCCTTTTTTCCTTTTAGGCGTGTGTAGCCCAAAGCACCCTTCCAGGCAAAGACGTGGCAGAGAAGCAGAAACAGTCTGTGCAGAGCATCTGTTTGGGAGCCTTCCTAAAGGCAGATCCCTGCCGACCGCTGATGGAAATCATCTGCGGAAAAGCAGAGGGCGTGAGTCATGTGACCTCTTGGGGCTTAATTACTGAGAAGTAAATTGCCTGGGTCCCTCTTGCTCACCAGCTGCTTTAGAAAAAAACAGGCGAAACGTGAACAAAGGAGGCAGTTCTCAAATAGCCAATATGTACAAGCAGCTTCTGCTTCAAGTGTGTGCGTCTCTGATTTGTATGGACCTGTGTGAATGCACACTTCTGTCTATGAACAGAGAGCATTTAAAAAACCAAAGAGGACATCTGTCTTTCTACGCAGCGTGAAAACAGGTAGTACAAAGGAGAATATTCACACTTTACAAACTAGAATACAAGTATTGGATATAATTGGTAGACAAAAGTAGCTTATAATATATCAAATCTCCTGGAGGAAGCTAGCATGTTGCAAGACTTCTCTGAAGCAACATCAGCACATGTGAGCATAGTACATATTTTCTGTCAGTCTTT
The DNA here is from genome assembly GCF_004027225.2 of Strigops habroptila. Classification (NCBI taxonomy): domain Eukaryota; kingdom Metazoa; phylum Chordata; class Aves; order Psittaciformes; family Psittacidae; genus Strigops; species Strigops habroptila. Next base: position 7,799,074 of record NC_044281.2, read on the forward strand.
CCTAAGATCCTCCATATTGACAAGAAAACAAATGCACCAGACTAAGGGAATTTCTGTGGTTTGCTGCCGGGATGAATATAGCAACTTGGTGACTGTCCAGGAGTATTAAAAATTAAGAGTTTAAAACTCTTTCATATGGCAATGTTTGAGATACCACAGTGTTTCCTGTTCCTAACGCAGGGGGACTGTGTGGTAGCTGTTGATGAACAGTCTTTTTGTACTGGAAACATCCGTATTATGTCTGGGTTTTAAACTAAGTTCTTCCATGCTTTAGGAAAAAGATGTGCTGTGTGGCCATAAAGCAAGCACATCAGTAATTTATAGCTTCTCGGCTGTACAGCGTGACTACAAAGTATGTGATGGAGCTAGGACTCTGTCAGATAGATGAAAGCTAAAGATGAGTTTAGTTAGGGAATGACTCCAGAAAGGACAGGCTAGGGGTCAGGGTGAAGTAAGAAAAAATGTCTGCAGGAGCCCCAAGGCAGGAAGCAAAAGAAAGACTGAGAGCATAGAAGCTGGACAGTGGCACAGGCTGGCTCCCAGACACTCATGGGGCCCTAAAATAAACAGGCAACATTTGTAGCGTAGACATAGCCAGCAGGTTGAGGGAAGCGATTTTTCTTTTCTATGTGGTACTTGGAGAGTCACATCTAGAGCAGACTGTCCCATTTTGGGCATCCCAGGACAAGAGGGATGCTGACAAATGATGGAGGTCCAGCAGAGGTCTACGAAGATTCTTGGAATTGGACCATGTCAAGTACAGAGGGGCTGAGGGAGTTGGGTTTATTCAGCATGGAGAGCAGAAGGCAGAGAGCATCTCATTGCTGCCTTTAGTTTCCTTGGAGGTGAATGTTACAGGGATGACACAGACAGACTTCTCAGAGGTGCAAAGCAAAAGGATGAGACATAAAGTCACAAATCGCAGCTAGGGAAACTGCTGGATACAAATCCACAGCTGATCTGATTAAGCACTGTAGCAGGTAGCCCAGAGAGTTTCTGGGCTTTCCATGCCTGTAGGCATTTGGTGCTGCATTAGACAAGGCCCTGAGCAGCGTGACCTAACTTTGAAGTTTGCTTTGCCCTGAGCACCTGACACAGGACCATACGGCCTCAAAGGAACATCCCAGCCTGAATTATTCTGGTTCTGATGTAAGCATTTAGAAAGCAACGAAAGTTAGCAACCTAGAAATACTCAGTAAAGAAAATCATGGAGCCCAGTGAAATAGAGCATTCACTGAACACTTAGCATGTGCTATACACCCCAGTGTGTAAATGGTGAATGACCCTTACTGCACATAGTGTCCAAGTCAACCCTCAGCAGGTGGGGTAAGGTTTGCATTTGTCCTTGGTTCAGAGAAGAGGGACAAGAAGTAAAGCACTTAGAAACTTGCCACATTTATTGGTAAGTCTGTCTTAGTCTTATTTTTACGCTTCAATACCAGAAATAAAACCTCCTTATATTCAACTGACAAAATTAGATGCCAACTGCTTCAGTTTTCAGTTACATTTCAAATGGAGATCAGGCAGCTTGGGGGGGGGGGGGTGTGTGTGTGTGTCACCAGCTCTAGTCTGGCAAAAATAAAAGAAATATTTTTTTTTTCTAATTCATAATATTCAAACAATCTGAGTATTGGTACTGCAGGTTGCTTGTTGCATTATCTCTGTTTGTTGATGGAAAGCCTGAATAGGATCTTAGCTCTACACTGGATACAAGTACAGATGTAGATATTGTAGAAAATTTCTAATGTGTCCAAAGAATGGCAGCCACAAATGCATTCCGTTATTTCATTGTTATTTAATCTATTGTTTACCAAAAATAGACAGATAAGAGTATTAGAAATTGTATGTTCATAATTTATGGCCCTATATCTAGATTTTTTTTTTTTAAGAGAAAATTGAGAAGAATCTCTAATGAGCTTCTTCCATTTTGTTTCTCAGTTGGATCTTGTTTGGGTTAAGTTTTTATTTTTCATTTTTATTTTATTTTCCCCGCAACTATACTTTTTTCTGGAGAATACTCGTGAGACATATGTTTTGAATGCTTTCGTTTATCCTTAGCTGACATGGTCATCTCGAGAACACATGCACACTTGCACGTTTATAGGGCTGGTGTACATGCTTTGAAAGACACATGTATCACTTCCAGACGGTAATTAAAAAAGCTTTTTGAGCTCTGCCGTGCTTTACTGACAGCCTGGGTTGGTGTCCTATTCTTTAATTGTGTTTTCTTTAAAGAGTGATTTCCGTTCTTATGTTTTGTTTTACTCATTTCATAAGCCAAAGTAGCTCTTCAGCTCAATTTATTTTCTTTCTTTGTTAACAGAACAGAAAAGTTTTTAAACATGTATGTTTATTTGTAAAATGGGCTAATGTTTGTTGTCTTCTGTTACAGTATTCCATGTTGTGAACTGTAGCCACTTGCAGCTTTGTCTCTTGCTTAGTCCAAACTTTTATTACTGTCACAACTCAAATCAACACTATTTGGAGGCTTGAGGCAAACTGTTTTGGCTTACGGGTCAGTTTGGAAACATATACTTGACATTTTGATGGTTTTCCATTGAAGATTAGAATAAGCAAAAGGATTGTCAACTTGCAGGCATGCTGAACATAGTGAACATGTGCTGCACATAGTGATTCCAGGGTCTTCAGTGTGTAGCTTTAATTAAACTTTATTAAAACCTTGAGTTACTTTTAATAAGCTACATGAGGACTTAGAGGTAGAAAGCATTGTTGGTCAGGAAAATCTTTTCCTCAAAGTGTGATAAAAGCAATATGTTGATAAAGGAAATGTTTTTATGACAGTTTGAATATATTCACAATAGCAGTTATTTCTGTCAACCACAGCTAAGTAAAATATGGTGTCTATTTTGTGAAAGACATCATTATCGAATAAAGCTTTTATTTTCTATTTCAACATCCAACAGTGCTTGGATACATTAATGGCTTGTACTGAACGCAAATCATTTAATTCCAGATCCTTTTGTTTTTTATAGAAAACTGGCAAATGGAGTAAACATAAAAAAATTTTCTGGCAACTAAACCTTGTTATGAGTACATATGCATAAACATCCAAGAAGTTTCTCTTGATGGAGTTCCTCCCTAAACTTTCCAGCCTCGTGGAAGAGGGTCAGGTCCTATGGAAAATGGGCAAAAATGTGAAGCAACAAACACCATAATTCTCAATGCGTAGGAGGCCAGACCTAGCGATAGGAAAGACAAGTTACTTGATGCCAGCTGGGGTTACTGGCACCAAATGCAATGTCCCCTGATAAGCAGAAAATCCTCCTCATTACCAGAACCCTACATATGTTGCAGCTACCACTAAATTGACTTTAGGGGTCAAATTCACAGCCTTGTAGAAAAAAATCCTATTGAAAGCTCAGGATATATATGGATCTCTTAGCAAAATATCCAGAAGTAGTGAATCCCATCTTCTTATTTTCCATCTATGCTCATTTATATGTTTTACTTAACTCACATTTTAAGAGAATGCATTGAATTTGATAGATATAAAAATACTCTCTTTTAACTGTATTTTACTAATAAACTGAATACTTCAGCTTTATTTTTTAACTTAAAAAACCCCCAAACCCAAACTTACTATCTGGGACAAGATTATTATTGTTTATACAATCTAAGTAGTTTACTGCAGTAAGTGCCAATTAGATTCTTCTTTTGTTTAAATTCTGTCCTAGAGCTGAGGAAGTCTTGGCTGCACACTGAAGCCTCTAAATCAGAATCTCCTTTAGTTAAATTCACTTATATATAGGGGATTTTCATAGTGATGAAAAAAATCTACATGTTCATTTACCGTTCATGATACAATCCACATGTTCATCTCCTGTTTGTTTTGTTAAAACCACAAAGAAATGTGAATTACCAACTAAAAAGACGTAAAATGGAATCCTCCCATTGCTTCTATCACATGGTAGAGCAAGACATCAGGATTTGTTTGCTTTTGGTCATGAAAAATAACATTTTGTTAATCCTGTACATTACTTGTGATTAAATTACACTGCAAAACACTGATGCAAACACACTTACCAGCTTACACACACACACTTTTCCACTCAGAGAAGAGATGAAGAAGCATTACACACACAGAAAATGCTACTTGGATCATCAAGGGCACTCCCGGGACCTGCTCAAGCACTATGGTGACAGAACAGGTCATTTTTTCCTCCCTTGTTTCAGATCGAATTCTGTCACGAATCAGTGACACACAACAACAGAATCAAAAAGCTTTAAGAGAGAAAGAGATTTTATGATCTGTGGACCCATCTGTGGCCTGCAGTAGCCCACCTGTCAGGAAATCTTCCATAGCTTATACCAAGTCCAAAGCATTTAGGAGAGAAGGAAATTTGGAAAGGCAAAGTTTTTATAGCCAGAATTACAAGCTGGCTTGTAATTCCCAAGGGAATAATTAATTCGCCATTAAACCATTACAAGCTGGCTTGTAATTCCCAAGGGAATTTTCTTTCCCGGAACTGGTGACATGCACCAGTGAGCACATTGCTGAGTGCTGAATATGTAACAAATAATGTGTGATAAGTCATCCACTTCCCCAGATAATCTGTACCAACCCAAGCGAATAACAGCATAAGAACAATGATTGGCATATTTATAGGAAATTTGGCTTATGCTACTTCTAACTCTCTGTTGTGTGTGACACAGATTTTACATTTTTAGGCTACTAAAATAAGGCTTAAAAGTTCCCTTAAAGGTGCACATTGGAAGCCCCATACAGATGCTGTCTTTGGCCAGCATGAGCGGTGGAGCATGAAGTAGCAGAGCTGTCAGTGCTTCAGTGCTAGATGTCTGCTCCTGTTCCTCACAGAGATGGTTTGGGTTTATTCGCCTAGTCACTCAGTGAGGCACTTGAATTTTCTGGATTGCAGCAGTGTGGCTGCTAGTCTGAGGATAAATTTAAGTTCCTTGTGTTTGTAGGTCCCCTGTTTAGTGGTTAGATGTCATGCTTTCACGTATGAAACTTGTGCATGTTTTTCTGCTTTAATCGGTGCTTTAATATGGTCTGTTTAGCCTCAGGTTGTCATCTCTGCCACCTCTGAGGTCCTATGGGATGGACAGATCACTGCATAGATCCTGAGTTTGTTCTGTGTGGTACTTCTCCATTATGGCCACTGCATACTGAATTGCTGCTGGCAACACTTAACAACATTAAACCATTACAAATGCCATTGCAGAGCCTCCTTGGTAACGCAGTGTTTCATCTAAGGTCTTCAACATCTTGTATGACAAGGCTGCTATTTAAAAGGTAATCCATTATCCATTTTGGTGATATTTTGCTGAAAGACGTGAATAGAACAGCTAAATTCTGCAAAGTCCTTGAATTTTTCACAGCAGTTCTGTTTTTATCAGGTGTCTAGCAGCCAAGAAGATGACCATGGATTAGCACATGCTGCTGCCTCATATAACTGAGTAAGTCCTGATACTGGGAGCTTCTTGCTTTCTCTAAAACAAGATGATCACCTGGAAGGCAGTTTAATCATCCTGAATGTCTTTATTTAAATCAGCCAACAAAGCCTCATGCAGGTAGGTGTGAAAGTATCCAGCAAACAGCTCTGTGCCAGACTGCTGGGAGCAATGGCTATGTTATCCACTGGATACAGGGGCAGGAGCTATGGACAGATGTCAGAGAAGTCTTTAGGATGGGAATCTTCTCTGTTTATCTGCAGAGCACTAATTAGACATGATAGATAGTGGGGGTTGTACCAGTAGCTGATTGTTTTTGCATTTTCTATCTGGGACAGAAATGTGCTGCCTACTGCCCCATATCTCTATCACAGCATTCCCTCAGCAATCCTAGAGCTAAAACACGGCTTCTGCTGGTGAACTCCTTGTCCCAGGAATATGTTCGCCGGGAGCACCCATCACAACTACTGACAGTCATTTTACGGAGTACATTTTACTATTCATTTGCCTAATTAGATGAGAAAAATGGCTTCACTCTGCTCCCTGGTGTAAATCTGTGATAGGTTTATCAGTATCATGTTGTTATCTGTAACGCTGTAATCAGCATAGAATATATCTTCCTATTTCCAGAGCATTCGAAGGGACAAAATGTTAACATTTTTATGTGCAGTTGGTTAGATCACGCTCACAATTTCCTCTCTAAATAATGTTTCATTGGATTTATAGTCTCTTCAGACATTCTTCTGTTGCTAATGAGTGCTAATTAAAACACAATTATTTCCTAAGAGTGAGACAGTCAAATCCATTATCTAATAGTGCCAGAGGTACTATTTATTGACAGTTCTATACAAGTGTTAATCCTGAGAACTATGTTCTCATTAAAGGGTAAACAGTTTCAGTCTATGAGCTGTGGATTACAAGATCTATTTGTCCCCCATGAACTTTTCACAGTTAAGGGAACTCTTGCACTGCTCCTCTTGCACTGTTCTGCCACCACATTAAAAAATTATTTCACAAAGCTCTTTAGCAGTAGATAATTGGCTTCTCCAGTCTATAATTTCTTCTCAAAATGAACAGAGATCTTGGAGATCAGAAATTAATATCAGAGATAAATTACATCTATTAAAAAATTACCCTATGAATTTCTTTTAATTGTGTTGTTCAACTGTTTGAAGAAATTATGGTACCAAAACAGAATTCATGGCACTTGGTTTACATCATCTCTTCTCCTTCTGTCATCGGACTTAAACCTAGTGTTCATTTTTACCTTTTATGGACAATTTTTTTTATCCCTCAACTTTGTGAGATGAATAATAATATTTGCACAATCAAACCGCTCATCAGATGAGCTTCCCTTTAGCCTTAACATCCCTGCATGTGCTTCCAAGCCCTGGGTATCTTTCTGGCTGGGATAAGCACCTCTGGGCTTGTGTTGAGCTGAGCTTCTGACAGTATGATAGCCTTCCACACAGGAAAAGGAAAATTTAATTTGGTTCAGTGTGGCTCTTCTTATTTACTTGATTGTCTGGCAAGCTTCACAAAAGCAGGGATTTGGCACTAAACTCTGCCTCATGTGATGCGGTACATCTATATTTTTAATTAGAAAAATGTGATCTGAATATAAATGTTAAAAGACACAAATCCTTTCCCTGTGTACCAATGTGACTTCCCATAAACACTTATGACACTGCTCTTAATAGTATGAATATAGCCAAGCAGCCAAGATAGAATCTATCAAAACTATCCAAGAGGATATATATAGGCAAGTAGGTAAGATAGAGATGATCTGGTTTTTTGAGGGTGAGGGTGGTATGCTTGGGGTTTGGTGGTTTGGTTGTTTTTTTTTTTGTTGGTTGCTTGGTTGGTTTTTTTGTTTGTTTGCTTGTTTTTTTCTTTTTTTGGTTGTTTGTGGTTTTGTTTTTTTGTTGTTGTTGTTTTATTGTTGTTGGGGTTTTTTGTTTTTGTTTGTGTTTGGTTTTGTTTGGTTTTGGGGCTTTTTGGGTTTTGGGGGGTTTTATGTTTTTTGGTGTTTTTTGTTTTGGTTTTGTTTTTGATTTTGGGGTGGTTTTGGATTTTTTTGTTTTAGTTTGGGTGTTGGTTGGTTGGTTGGTTGTTCTGGTTTTGTTTTGGGTTTTTTTTTTAATGCAAAACCATTCACACGGTTTAAATACCTTCAAAGGCTATATATAGCACAGGAGCTTCCAACTCATGAGGAAGTTTTAGTTATGCAAACAACAGAAAAATTACTTTTCAGTCTGGTTTGGTTTTAGCAAGTAAATTACTCCTAAGAGACACAGCTAAAGCCCAAACAATCTCAGAGCTGTCAGCTTTGACTGGTAGAGGTGTGAATCTACATTCATATGGGTCCAACACAGACAACTTGTATGAGAAGTCATGTACAGGGATTGCCACTGTAGGGGCATTGGAGCTATATTCTGAGGTGCTGATAAGTGAGATCTCCCTGTTTTTGGAAAGGGTGAATGCTAACATAAATAAGTAAAGAAGAAAAAGCTTGTTAGGGTGTCCTTAGCTTCACGTTTTAAGACATAATAGAAGAAAAAAGTGAATTATTAATGAATAAAAGTGAGCAATAAGAGTAAAGCAGGCTTTTCACACTAATCAAAAGAGAAATATGTGCTTAAAAAACTGAAAAGTAGTTGCCAAATTAAGAAGTTAAAATTTGAAGTATATGTAGTATACAAAATATATTACAGGTCTGGACTCGTTTGCCTTGTGTCTCAGCATTACGGAAAAAGTCTTTCTGCATATTAACCAGGCTGTCTGCATTAAAGCACAATCAGGTAAAATTCCGTATCCAGAAGGAATCCTTGAGTGAATCTTTCAGTGAGAACTACCTCAGTTAATTACATAAAAACATATAAATACTTCATAAATCACTTCCCCTTCTGAATTAAGAAAAAAAATTTTGAAGAAATGCATTGTAAATTAATTTAATCCAGTAAAGTGGCCCATGGCTGATGTGCATTTCCCAGCACTCTTTAAAAGTAAAGTCAAAGAGCACTTCTTTTTAGATGAATTAATTACTAACTCTGGGCATTCAGTGAATGATGTGGCACAGATTTTGACATTGCTGGTATAGAGTTTTTGAATGACGCATTGAAAGATCATAAATTCAAATATTCATATTTTATTATCAAATGTCTTTTTTTTTCCCCTAGTTCTTTATCTCTTTCCCCATTCTAAAATTTCTTATAAAGGACTTGAATTTTCCTAGAACTCTAAGACTTTTTTCCTTGAATATATTTTCCACCAACTCTGTAATCAAGAGCTGCAAGTTCCAGGACTTTAATTCTCTTATCTCTTGCCTTACGTACACATACAAACAAAACCTGTTAACTAGCAGAAAGAGGGTGAGAAAGAATTAAAACATACTTCATACTTTTGTCTGCTTGGGTTTTTTTCCTCCATATAAAAAGAGAAATATGAAGGAGTCATTCCACACATCTCTGTTTGACTAAGGAAAACATTCCCTGATTAATATAATAAAACAGGCTTTCCCAGGGGACAAAGCATCAGGCTGAGAAAATAAAAATACAAAAGAAATGTGGGGAATGTGCAACTGGTGTCAACATTATTCAACTATTTTAGGTCTGTGTTACAATATTTAAAACAGTAGTAGCTTTAATTGCTTAGTGTTCTTGGATCTTTGGAAAGAGAAAATGCTCTCTGCATCCTAGCATAAAAGTGTCCCTCATTAATTCTGACTCATCTTATACAATGTGTCAAATACAAGCATGTCTGAGATAGAATAAAACTATTCACCTATTACTGATAGTCCTTCTGCACACAGATAAAAATAAAACAAACAATTTTTCTGTTATTACAGATACGCAGAATGAGCTGTTACTATGAAAAATTAATGCATTCATGTGGATGGCATGAGCATACTATGTAAAATAGATGGCCAAATGGAAGTTAGAGTAGATACTGAACACCTGTGCCCAAAAGAGTAACATTAATTACCTATTTGTACTGTAGAACTAGAGATGAATTTCCTGGTTGAATGATAGTTCATTTCTCCAAAACACATTTACAGAATCAAATAACTGCTCATGACAATGAAGAAATTCCATACCTAGTTGATAACATTATCATGCAATTAAATCTGTTTATAAAGGTTTTGAGTGCATGTTAGGAGTTGCACTGCATTCATGCAAACAAGGCAGAGGTATTTTTCTTTTTTCCCTTATTTCCATGAAATTGCATGTTGAACATATTTTGCCATTTGTAGGCAGCTACAACAAAAAGGACTGAATAATGTATCTTTGAAACTTACAAAACTTATTAATAAAAAGAATAATAGTTAGTTCCTTCCAGCTGCTTTATCTAAAAGTCAGCAGCACCATCTCTGTTTCTGAGAGCCGAGAAAGAAGACTATCAGATGAAATTAGGTATAGCCATTAAATGTGCAAAACAGAAGAATAACTAGGGTGTGAAAGTGAGAACCATCCACATCAATGTCTGTGTTTGTTTTCAACATTCAGAAGTCATAAACATCCTTGTGCTGCAAATTTATCAAACAGAAAATCTAGTTACATGAAATCTGCTTTATTTCAGAAAAACATATGTGATCTTTAGATGAAAAAATATTGTTCAGTGTTAGTTTATTATTTTTATAACTCATTTGGTAGTCTCTTGTTTACAAGATGGCATTAAATACTTATGTAACACACCAATTGTTAGCTGAAATGTCCTTTAAAGGAGAAAAAGATGTGATGCATGTCAATGTCAGAAATCTTAACATACACATACAGGTTGTGTGTATTTGTCAGGGAATAACAGAGAAAATTATCCTCTCTTGAGGATTTTCCAAGTTTTGGAAAATTTAAGTCCTTCCCACACATTACCAAGGTTTTAATGGAAAGGACAGATTGGATAGAGACAACTTGTTGAGGTGGAATTAGGAAAATGGGGCACAAGATCATGTTCCAGGAATATACTTTTAAAAATTGTACTTTTACCCTGTTTTTTCTAATACTATTTCATGTGGGCTATGAATAAAAACCAAGTGCAACCTACACATATATACCATGATTTGTAGATGAGTTTATGTAAATGTCATATGTCCTTAAAACAGCATTAGAATAATCTAAAGTCATTTATAGAACAAATACTATAGACTTTATTAACTAATTTTTTGCATTTATTGAAATATTGTGTGACTGAAAAATCACATGCTATTTTGAAAAATGTTTGATCATGATACCACTTGTATTAGTCCTTTTGCAATTAATCACAGTACCTCATTGAGTAAGAAAAAAGGCATGCATTTGTTGGAAACAGTCAATGATAGTCGTAGGGCTGATAGTCCTAAACTAATGATGTTTGCTAAATTAAATTTTCAGTTATTTGTGTCTTTAATGTGCCTTCATGTTTCCCCTGGTCTGATTACACTTTTCCTTTTAACTTTGTGAAAGTGGACTTGTTTTTTTTCTGTCCTATGCACAGGTCATCCTTTCTTAGCAATAACAAATCAGTGGAAGATGATCGCAGAGTACAGACAGCATGTTCTCTACAGTGTTGCTAGAGAGGTGGTAGCTGTAAGATGGCTGGAAACCCAGAGAAGTGTCTTGCACTGCAGGGGTGTCTGGATGGATTACACCCTTTTAAAAGACTAAGACCTAGACTCTTTAAAGTGACAAGGGAGCATGAAGCACCACTGTAGAGAATAAGCTGATTCAAGATAAAGAGGTGGAGAGCTTTTATAAAAATACTGGTTTGTGTTGAATAAGACAGATCCTAACAGGATCATGAATGTAAATTTTTTTTCAGTTTTGAAGAGTGAATAAGGTTGACGCTTCCTGGAAACCAGAAATCCCTCCAGACATGTTAAATTCCAACTCATCTTTATCTTATTAAACAACTAATATGATCCAACCATATCAACACATAAAGTGCTGAACACAAGCAAAATTACTCTTTGTACTGTGAATAGGACTTTGTTTTGGACTTAATGGCATCTTTCTCTGCAACAACCTACAGAGGATGTGAACTCTGACAGCCCTGTTCTCTGAAAAAAGTGCAACATACAGTTAACGTAAATGTTCTGCTTGCAGTTTGGGGCTGTGCTACGCGGGCAGTGCCAGATGACACTTTATGGATACACTTATTCCTATCTCTTTTCTAGAAGGCATATACTTATGGCACGCTCTGCCTGAGAAATAGGAAAATGAGGCAATGGAGTTCAGACTTGCCCAGTTCTGTAGTAAAAATGATGTTGCCCTGCCTCCCAATCCTCATGTGGTCATAAGGTTTAGAAGCGTCCACCTCAACACAAATGAATGCTGAAGAACATTTCTAAGTGCTCTGAGCATAATAATAATCATGCCGCAGACTCGTATCCTGGTCCCTAAATGCATAGCAAGTTTGCATTAAGAGGGCTTTTCAGAGGTCTTCAGAGACAGGATGCAGCTTAAGTGAGAACACAGCTTAAGTGCAGGGGACAAAGCACAGCTTTGTCCTCAGGCAGCCAAAAGGCAGAGTTTGAGCACAGCACTGCATAGACTAAGCTGTATTGCTTCCGATCTGAGCTGGGGCAGTTACTGTGCAATAGTGCTGGAGGTGCTAGCATAAGTCCAAAAAGCGTGTGAGCCTTATGCTGTGTTTCGGGTGGAACACATGGCTTGGCTTTGCTTGGGCTGTGCAACTAATATGCACTTTCATGCTTGCTGCCCGTCAGTTACTGTTGAGTCAAGGGTGGTTCTAGCCTTTTAGCTTGAACTGTCCACTGCCAAGAAAGAAAATGCAACAGACATCGTCACTCAGATTAACTTGATCTATGTTGCATTCTTTCCTCATTGGAAAGGTTATTTCAACATCTTGCTGATTTGTTGCATTTCCTTTCTCTCTTACTCACTATGTCTGCTCTTAGTCTGCACAGGGAGAGCCCATTCCTTTGCTTCAACATTTACTGTAAGAAGGCTGAGATCACTTTCTCAAGCTGTAGGAGGTGGAAAGCATTGGCTATGTTTTGTGTCCTGGTATTCATTCTCTGCTTTTATTTAAGGATTTATTTTAATGGGGTAGTCATATATACACTAATTGCTAGTCCTATAGCATCTTGCTAATGATTTATACACTCTTTGCCAGTATGGTTAGAACACTTGTACTACAAAAACTTTTTTTTTTGTTTACTCAGGTATTCATTACTTATTTATCAAATATATATCTTATTTATTGCATTTTTCAGATAGCAAAGTTTCACCAAGATAACAAAACATTTTAGTGACTGTTTTGGTAGGATAAATTCTAAGAAATAATCTCTGCAACAATTTTATCATCACAATTGTAAGTTTTTAAGGACTTTGCTTCTTTAAGATCTGAGATCAGGTTGCACAATGGTTTTAGAAGCTGAGATCAGGTTGTACAATTTTAACCCTGAATCCATATTTTCTTCAGTCCTATTCTCCCCTCTCCCACACTGCAACTGTAATGAAGAGGTCTGATTTACAGATGGATAATGAGCAAGTAGAGGTCTTCCTCCTGTTGCTGTCTGCTGGTCACTGACAATTCCACTTCTGTCTTCCATTCAAAACAGAGCAAGCTGCAGAAAATGTGTTTCCATGAGAAATAGACAGGCAAATATCTGTCATGAAAAACAAGCAGCACCAGTTCATAAGCTTCAGAAAAGAAGCTGTCTATCTTCTTTTATCAAAGAGACAAAGAATATTTACATCTCTTCATAGTTAAGGTAAATTGTTATAAGTTTTATAAAAACTTATCCAGTCTTATCTCTTTAGTCTTTCTCTTTCTGACCAAGGAAATAATGTTTTTTCTTAGGGTCCAGAAGTTTTAACTCTCATCCCACCATGATTAAACTCAGAAATGTTTATAAATGTATGCAATACTTCACTCCAGTTTTACCAACCTGTTTTCTCCAGGATTATGTTTTTCACCCCAGGGAAGATGGAGAGATGTGATCCAAAGGAGTAAAAGCAAATCAAATCTGTGTAGTGCATATGACGCATTGCAGAACACAGGTAGCAAAGAACTTCCTGCTCCTTTTTGGTTGCAATTTGTGAGACTGCCAGAAGAGGAAATCTAATCATTCAGTTACACTTGCTGCATGCGGAGGAGCTGTAGAGCTAATAGAAATTTTGCCGAATCAGCAGGCAGTTCTCTAGTGCTGTCACGTCTGCTCCTGGTTTTGGTTTTGTTTTTTTTTTCAAGACAGGAGTTATAATTTAGGTACAAGGAAAGCAGTCAAAAGTCCCTAGATTTGTAGAAGTGATGTGCTAAGGCACATAAAGAAAAGTCTTAAGATCCCAGATCCAAACTAATGCATATTGATTCTTAGTAAAAATTGGATGCAATGTTGTATTTCCATTCTTTGTTACTGTGTCTTCCTAAGGAGATATATTCAAATTCAAATGCAAAGCTAATTCAGGTGGGAATTTCAGTTCGGGCTGCAGTAATCCAGTGTTTGGGAATATGATGCTCTGTTCTTTATTGAAATTGAAGTGGTTTTCTTACCAAACACACAAGGTATTATTTCATTTTACAAGACAATACCAAAGTCAGAGTGAATGTTTATATGTTGGAAATGACCTGTTCTTTTAAATGGAAACAATTATAGCAGAAACTGAGGTTTCCTCATAGGATTTTATGATTCAGAACAACAATTCCTGCCATATAAACAAAATTGCTTCCAGCCTGAGAACATGTGTATGAGTTTTGTAGAATGATAATCCCAAAATGCAAATGAAGATTAATGATAGAAATCAATCTTATACTTTATTTTCATGTTACTAATCAGAAATCGTATGTGTATGTAAATGGCATACATAATAAAATAAACCAGAATATAATAGATTTTACTAGCTGCCTTATGCCAGAACAATGCAACTTATATAAATAGTTTGTCTCAGCTAGAAAGAATTCAGTGGCGTTCTTAGAAAAGTATTTATCTATGCAAATTAATTGGATATAGAGAACTATAGCATCGCTTGCTGCATCAGTCTTATTTTAAAACACAATGAAGTTACACGGCAATGTACGTGTCTGAAGCAATGTTCAGGCATGCTGGATCACTGGCAGATAGTCAAAGTACTGAGTCTGACATGGAATTTCTCAGTGACTGCACCCACTGGCAAGCTGTGTCTAGCTAGGCTCCTTCTCATCGTCTTCTGCTAAGGTCACATGAGGCCAGAAGGAGCTGGCTCAGAACTTCTGCCTCACTTGACTGCAATGGGAAAAAAGAGTCGAGAGGCCCTCTGTATCTTGCTTGTGTAGGAGAAACCAGCTATCCTCTACTGTAACCTTGGGGTTTGGGGAAAATGACCTGTTTACATCTTTTCTTTAGCATCCTCACACCATTTGCTTACCCCCACCCTAAAAATAGGCATCTCTTCTTTACCACATCTCTTATACCTCATGAAAATAGAGGGGCAGGAATGGCCAATAGCTGTCCTACTCCCTCCTGCTGTTCTTTCTGGTGTGACCTTATCCTTTCACATGTGCATAGTGTTCCTTCTGGCTCATATGATCCATTTGTTGGACGGACTACGTCTTGCTGTTAATGTGGTATTCACTGTCTATGCATAGAGTAAGGTCAGAAGTGAGTAATAGGATAATTCTGACTTGCAGTCTGTTCTGAGTGAGCTTACTAGCAAGTCAATGTTTTGTGCTAGAGCTTTATCAGCTCTAAGAGATACTGAGCCTTGTTGGAATGTATCCAAGGACCTGAACATATGTCATAAAATGAAAAACACTTCTAATAGCTAAATCTTAATACTGATTTTTGTTCTATTTTGATTTTTTATTCTTTAACAGTAATTTATTAGATTGTATTTTGATAAAATTTATCTGATAAATGAAGAATGTTTTGCTACTTTCTTACAGATCACAGTCTATCACCTGCTAAGCATATTTTTGGTATGTCAACTCATTGGATCTCCATTAGCATCCTGTAAGGTAAGTTTTCCAGTTCTTGAAACGGTGATGTAATTTTTTTGTGGATCCTTTTAGAAGGATAAACACCAGAAATGCATGTAAAGTGGTAGTATCACAGTGGTAAGCTATCATATCCAGCCACAGAAACGGCCTCTTCTGGTATTCTGTACTTCCTTATATGCCTCTGTTCTTTATTGCCATAACCCTTTCTGAGTCATGTTTTTCCTAATGTAATTCCTAAACCACAGGAGTGTCTTGCCCCTCCTGTTGATGCTTAATTGTGTACTTGGAGGATAGTCTTCTGGAAATTATGTGCTGCATAACTTTGAACAAGTTGCCTTCTGCTCCTGTTTGGTAGCCTGCATATAAAGTGGAGGAAGGAGGAGGTGCTGGGTTGAAAGAGGGAGAACACATGAGTGAGAAGTGCAATTATAGAGAGATAAACACTAAAATGATCTTTAGGATGGCAGATTCCTGCAGGATGTCAGCAGGATGAAGTATAATGTATAATCACTTTGGTTTTCAAGATGTTCTTAAGCATGCTCACTAAATAGTGTTTATACCACTAAATAGTGTTTATATCAGAAAAATAAATCTGTTATCTGTAAAATGGAAAACATAAGGACTATCATATTTTAAAATTAGTTAACACTTTCTTAAGAGAAATTTAGAAAATTGTTGGATTTGTACATCTCTTTTGTTCTTATGGCATTTGTTGCTGTTCTTTCCTTTTTGTTACATGAGTTGGCTTCTGCTGATTGGCTTCGGGTGTGAGACATATATGCAACAAGTTCTTAAAAACCTTAACTTATTTACATCATTCTCCTCAGAAGGTGACTAGAACTGACATGGTACAATTTGTAGGAAAAAAAACAACAAACCTTTTAAATTCATAATTACGTTTTGTGAAAACACAGACCTTCATGGCTCAGGCATTCAACCACACTGAATCATAGAGTCGTAGAATAGTAAAGGTTGGAAAGGACCTTAAGATCATCTAGTTCCAACCCCCCTGCCATAGGCAGGGACACCTTGCCCTAAACCATGAAAGTAAAGTGAACAATTTACAAGATTTTCTTTTCAGGGGGAAGCTGACATTCAAACTGATGACAAAATACAGTTGTTTCAAAAGTTTGTTTTGAGTAACCGCCACTAAATATGGTAACTGCCTTTGGAGAAGGGGATGTGTTTCTGAACATTCTCTTACATCCCTGGGTCACCCAAAGCAGCGTACTGGGCAGGCTGGGTGAGCAATGGGTGCTGCTGATGCTGTGTAATTCTGTAAATATCTAAGCAGCACTACAGTGAAAGTGCAGTATCTCTGTCTCCAGTGCAGATGTTTTCCATACAGGAAGCCTCTAATCCAAACTTTCCCTGCTCTCCTTTTGCTGGCCTCACATGGCCTCATCATGCTCTTTGCTCATTCTGAAACAATTACATACATTTGAACGGCAGCCAGACCAATTACAGCCTTTTTTTGTCAAAAATTAGCCAATCGTTCTGATGACTGCATTTAGCAGAACGTTCACATCAACCGGACTGCAGGTAGAAAATAGTTTATTTTTTGCTGTTAATGAGCTTGAGTATGATGATCCACTAAACAAATCCTGTTTCTTCTTCAGCCATTTCCCACAGTCAGTCACAAACCATATGTATACACGTCTTTATTCGCACTAGAAAATGTCCATGACTTTTTGAAGATACTGAGAAGTGCACAAAGGAGGTATTTGCCAAAGCATTTCTCTGAAACATTTCTACTTTTGAACAAAAATCAAGGTAAACCCTGAAAGATGCTGTACAGCACTATGCTTGTGTTATACCTTCTAAAGCCCAATTCAGGAAACTGGTTTTCCTGTGATGAATTGTTACATTCTTGCTTTGAAGTGACAAGATGTCAAAATGACATAAATTGCTTAAAACATTTCATAACAGATCTGAAGTAACTTGTTGTAAAGGACATGTATACTTCTCATGTTTGCAGAATTAAGAGGCAGCTTTGTATTTTTATTTCTAGTGCCAAAACACACAGAAAAGCATGCATGATTTACTGGAATACAACGGGATAAGGGAACTTTCCAATGTATTTTATTTAGATTTTTGTTCTGATTTATCTTTGCTGCTCTTTTTTTGATGTGTTTTTCTGGCAATTGGAATGGATTTGAATTTGAGCTTTCCCAAAATTTATTGAGTCTGTGAGTGTGTGTGTGGTGTGAGTGGCTTAGCAATGTTTTCTGAATCCATAAAAAGAAATTTTTGTACATATAAGGTGATAAATGTCACAACTGCTTTGAAGGTGAGCAAGAATGATAAAAGACCTTCTTAACATCCACTACCAATACGGGTTTTTCTTTGCAAATTTCTAATATGTTTGTTGTATGGCTTAGCTAGAACATGCTTCATGCAAACTAGTGATATATTTAAAAGCCCAAACACCCCACATTTTTTCCCTCCTTTCCATGTTACACAAAGACAGAACAGAGCCATTGTTTCTACTTCTTCCCATGGAGATTCTGGGGCACCAGTAAGAGAATATCTACACTACATATGGATCATAAAACACATCTTCGGTGCATGGGTCCCCTTCAAACACAGTTATACCTATGGGCTGTGTCTACGTGACTAAATCCAAGCATGCCTGGGAACATTTCCAAGCGCTGGGTTGTGAACATCTGTGCTAGTAAACAGAACTTTACCTGGCATGAATTAATCCTTTTCCAAACAATGCTGTACCCAAACAATTCCTGGGCACACTTTGGTGTATTGGCAGTTAAATGACTGTAGTGACTGTTCCCTGTAGACAAACCTCCTGGAACCTCTCCTGTTGGAGACTGAAAGCATTGTCGTAGGCCATCCCAATCCACTTGGCCTCAGGACCCAAACACGTCCTCAGGCAAAGTTTGTTTACTGGAGCAGGCATAGCCAGAAGGACTACTATAAGAACCAGCAGCAAATGATGTTTCCCCAGACATTGTACTGCTATGGCAGGATATTTTGGGCAAAACTCCCTAGTTTTTCAGATAAGAAACATCTGCTAATTTGTGATTTTTAAAATATGAGGTATCATGCTGAACTAGCGAACTGATATATCGCTATCTTGGTTAAAACCAATCCTTCGTTTTTGAGAGCAGATTTTCAATTGAAATATTCCCATCTCGGCCCCTGTTCCAGTTTAATTCAGTTTCCCTCAGTCCTGCTGAGCTGCCTTGTTGTTGCAAATGAGTAAGAGAAAAAACTACAATTATCCTAAAGTTTCAGGGCAAAATGTGTTTGAAAAAGAAACTTATTATTCTGACTATGCGTTAGACCTCAAAGGGATGGTTTACAGAGTGCTGGAAAACATGAAAATCATCACACGAGGATTTTAGCAAAGTTTTGGATGTTGATACAGTTATTAGAAATCCTCAGGAAGAAACATGTTGACTGATAGTTACTTTAGGACTTCTACTCCTGCTAAAAAATAGCTGAAAAAACAGACTTGCCACATACACATTTATGTCATAAACTGAACAAGAAAAACCACCCATAAAAATCAGCAAAGAATCTAGTCTTTGATATAACAAAGAAAAGTAGAGGAAGAAGCTGGTGATTTAAGCAATACATTAATAATTTAAAATGTTCATTATGTACAAAATTACTAACTAAAATCCAGTGTAGTGATGTGGAATAATTTGTGCCTCGGTGGTTGACGCAACCGGCAAAGGCATTTTTGATAGTGGAAAAGCCAAAACATAAGCATTGTAAGAGGAAGAATTTACAGAGCAAAAAGAGTGTTGCTCATGCCAGGCTTCCTCCTAGAAAAGGCACAGCAAGCAAAGGTTTTAATCAGTTGCAAAAATTAAAAAATAAATAAAAAGAAGAGTAGAAGTTCTGCAATGCTGCTGGCTGGCTTCCAGACCAACGGGCAGTCAGATGCCTTTTCCTCCCACTCCCTCTCTTGGTGCTAGCAGCAGTCAGAAACTCTGGGGCCAAAAGTGGTATTAACAGCATAAAGGTCTTTTTGGGTCTTCTCAGCAGAGTTGTATTTGATCCTAATTTTTTTTTACTTTGGACAGTTTTCTGCCAATTTGCCATGTCTGATTTTCAGGATATGTCAGGATTGCTGATTTCTTCCTTTCACTGTTTTCTCTCCTTCACGTCTTTCATTACTCCTGTTAACTGTAACTCTCTCTTTCTTCTCCCAGGAGAATGATTGCCTCCCTTCCTGATTGCTCTTCTGTAACTCCTTCCCCACCTTCCTCCTAATCTGGGCCTGTCATGTTTGCTTTTCCTCACAGAGCTCTTTATCCAGGTTTCCTTTCACAGAAGTAAAAGAAATTAAAGAAATTTCAAACTCTTATAATAATTTTAAAATCTTTTAATCTACTGTCTTCCATGTTACCTCTTCCCTTGCACACACTCTTCAATGTTGTCTGTTTAGTTTATAAGTGCTTTTGTATAATCTCTCTAAACCAAAAATTAATTATAAGCAAAATCTCTTTTGAGGTCTTCACTAACAGAATGGTGATTAATAAACATCTTGGAATTAGTCAGAAGGACCGAGGTTATTGAATGTGTTCTTGGGCATATAATATGACCTAGCATATCTGTTGCCTCTTAAAAGTGGAATGTGCCATTCACAGTACATAGCTTGCTCCAGTGCAATAGAGATGATGATCTTTACTTTGTCTAAGGAGTCTGTCACAACAATTATTGTGAACTAACTATTGCATTAAAGAAACCATTGCTTGGGCTTTGGCTTAATAGGCACCATATATAGGTACCTATAGGTATCCTGTGAGTTTTGTTTTCAATAGAAAGGAGAAACTGAGGTAAGAGCTTTATGATTGCAGTTTTCCAAATGGGAATTACTTATTAAGAACAGCTCACATGTATATTGCCTAATACAAGCTAAAATGTGACCTTTTTGAGTGGAAACCACAAACTGAAAAGTAGCCCTGTATGAGTGAATATTGTTGGACTGTATTAAGTCCAGAGACACCAAGCACCTGGCATCTGGTATTTGAGTGTTTGGCTTTGGCTACTGATCTCAGCAATATCCAGGAAACTGTTGAGAGAGTTCAAACAGTTGTGTCACACACCACAGTTTGGATGACTGCTGGACAAAAATCTTCATCTAATTAAACCCTGAAGTTCTGCTGATTTTAGGTACATATAGTCAATGCCAGTAACATTTCCCCTTCCATCCCAATGAGAAGTATTTCCACTTCCAAGATGGAAGAGGTACCAAAAAGGAAACTCACCATTAAATAGATTGATTGTCCATAATGACCTAAAGTTCTACCTAAAGTTCTACCAAGTCTTACTTAAATTTCAGGTTTGTTCTCCCTACCACCTTTCTGTTGGATGTTTTTAAGTAGTACAGAAATTTGTCCTTACACATTTTTCAATAATGGTATCAGGTCAAAGTAAACAGTGTTGCTATAACAGTAAAACAATTCACCATGTTTTGTTAGAACAGTCTGAACCTGGTGTGTATAATACTATCTCTGTACTCTTTATGAGTCAATGGCAGGAGTAATTACAACTGAAAGAAAACAAACTACAGAAAAGGCAATATGGCATGAATGCTCACCTTACCACAAGTGAAACCATGATACACCTCAAAAAACCAGCTGGGCATCAGATGCAAAAAGCAACAATCCCACCTATGAAAAGGCCATAGGTCCCAAGGATTGACCAAGTAGGGTACTGATACATTCCCTGTCTAGACATCTGCATTCTGGTGTCACTGAAACCGATAATACCATCAGTTCTGGGGTTTCCCATGACAATGCAACTGTCCAGGAGGCAGTCAATCACCAGAAATGTGATTCAGTTGAATACATTCAATTGAAATATGTTTCATCCTCACAGAAAAAGAACGAATGCCAACAGAAACACCCTAGTTAGTTTCTTTTAGTTTCAAATAATTTCAGATTAGAGGAAAATCAGTTTCAAATAATTTCAGATTAGAGGAAAATCTATTGCTGCATTGAAATTAGGTTTCAGACATGTTGAATGCTGCAGAACTATAATTCCATGCAAGAGTAAAGCTTTCTTCATAGATAAATCAGAGAAGGACCTCTTCATTGGATGCAGTTTCTGAAGCTTATGTTTAATGTGATAGTTAAAGACTCAATATAGCAATGACCTAGCTAGAATTGTGAAAGAGATACTCAGAGAGCCACTGGAGGTGGATTTGAGCCAGGGCTGAAATTGGGTCTCATGACAGACAGAGTAATTGGGTAATGGGTAAATGCAGGACAGCTACAGGCCAGAATTTCACTTGACAGGCGCAGTAAAAATGAAGTTTTGAACATTGTGCTGCAGCTAATGAGATTTAAAGTGGTAATGGATGTGTGTTGATACACAGTATCAGTAAGGGTTGATGCTATGGGGTTAGGTAGGGGTGAAAAAGATGTTCCTAGTGCAGGCTTAGTCATAGCTCCTTGGCTTTTCTTTCTGGTCATTGCTGGCTGACCAGAGATCTTAACCTCAAGGCTAGAGCTAGTGCTGGCGTGTAGCCTAGGAGGCCTTATGAATCAGTGTTATATACTAGGCAGCTAGCACTGGGGATTTCATGCAGGAAGAAGTTTCTGTGATTCACACTGGTCTCAGATAGCTCGAGCCTATCTCAACTGGAGTAAAGGGGATGACGGGAGCGAATGTTAGGCAATGGGCTAACATTGTTCTAGGGAAAATGGAGATTTAGGAGTGGTGCTGAAAGGGCCAAGCATATTTGTGTCAGACTGGGCTAGCAGAAGTTGCCATTCTATGCATGTAGCCACAGTGAATCTAGAAGAAAGTGCCTAGTGCTTTTATTAGAAATATTGCTGGTTTGTATACATGATTTTGCCGTCACAAAGCAGTGGTGTTAATTTTTATCTACATGTAACTGGTCTTCATAGGGTCAGTTGCAGAATTACATTAAAAGTTTCTGTGGTATTAAATAATTATTTATGACTTTTAGTATTACAGTTTTAACAGAGTTAAAACATGTTCTAAGAGTAGATGCTATCTATTAACACAGAGCATTAGGGGCAGGTTTATTCTATGTAGTTTTAACCCGGGACTGAAGTTTCTCTTCTGGGTTTTTTTTTTCATAGATGGTCTGTGTGGGTACTGTTGTTTCTCCATGTGGATGTGTCAGAGTTACTGTGCTGGATGGGTGACAGAGCACTCTCTTGCTTCTGTATGAAAAGAATCATGGGCTCAGGAAGCAATTTTGAGAAAGAAAGTTGGGTGTATACCCTCTTCTTATGCCTGGAATACAGAAAACAACATTATTTAAAAAGCAACAGAAGAATAATTCTCAGCATAATCCCTTCTCACAATAAACAGAGTTATCTTGTTTCATGAATTAAATTTGCACCAATAAACAGATTATGAGTTCCCACAAGAACATACCCAAGGCAGTCCTTCACAGTCTAAAAATCATTCTAAAAATTATCTGAAAAATGCCAGAGTACAGGACTTATCAGACCTGTAGTAGTGACCTCTGAGCTCTTTGTAGTTGTCCTGCAGCCTAAATGCCTTTTGGGAAAAAGGGAATGCCCAAATTGTTTTTATCGAAAGAACCCTGAGGCATTTAGACATCCAGGAGTAGAGTAGTCCAGATACTGCTCCATTCTAATCAGTACAAGAACTGTCAGGAAGGAGAGGTAAGAAAGATGATTTCTTTAATACCAGCTCTTTTTTGAAGTGTGTTAACTGAAGTATTGACAGTACGCTGGATTGAAACTAGGTATGGACCCAGTTTTTCAAATCCACTAGTGAAAGCAGATGCAGTTTGCAATCTGCCTTGAAACCTGCCTTAGCATTCAGAATATTTTCTAGCTTTTTAAAATGAATGGGATGAGATTAGCCAAAAAAAAGTCTGCTTTTCTAGTTGCTACAAACAGCAGCCTGTGTTTACTTTAAATTAATGATTCAGTAACTAGCATATGATCTATTTCTTAATAAATGCCCACATTCTGTTGTGTTGTTATGGGTCCTGGTTGAAACACAGCTACAGTATCTCAACTATTCTGTGTCATGTTTGGACTAAAGTAAAATTTTGAAACAGAACTTTCATAAAAGGTACCTGAGAGTCCCTTCCCTACAGACAGCCTCCTCACCCATGTTACTGAATAGCAGGCAGATGCAAAGTTTGTATGGTTCAATAAAAGTGAATGCAAGCAGGTATCAAATTAAAAGCACTTCTAATCTGAAGCTTCTAACACTAAGGATGTCCAGGAAACACCTAAGTAACTGTAGCCTCAGAGTTTAGAAAATTTGAAGGATGGAAACAAATACTTTGTACCATACCTATTATAATTTTATTCTGTTTCATTTAGCATGAAATCTTTCATCATTTTGAAGACATTACGGTAAAAATGAAAATTTTCGAGAGCGAAATGCAGAAGTAAATGATAAGATTTTTAGACACATGCATGAATAATGCTCCTGTTGACAATAATGGAACTATTCATGTGTGTGAGGTTTCAGTCATAAAGTATCAGGGTGGCTGATAATTAATTGTAATTTTGCAAAAGTTCACATAGATGATCATTACAGAATAGGTTCTATATGAGGCTAATTCCTCAAAATCAAACTATTGAGAATTTTCTGTGTTTTATTCTGGTGCGAAATAGTTCAGATCATGCTAAAATACTCTTGTCTTCCTTAAGACCTGACTTTTTTCCTTACCTTCTGCCAAATACGTAAGCTCCCTGCATGCAGAGCTCCCTTAATTTCTGAGCAATTTTGTGGCATTTGGCCCACCTTTTTAATTTTAATTGTGTGTTAAGATGGTGGCATGGCTGTTCCATAGCTGGCCACAAAGATGGTATTTTCAGTAAAGTTTAGGGGAATTAGTCAAATCCCAATAAATTTCAGTGGATGCTGGACAAAGAATTGGTTCAGATGCTTTGAAAACCCTAAAAGGCTTATGATTTTCTTTGCTTTTACTGAGCACACATAGTAGCTGTTTAAGCAAAATGTTCAGAAATAAACTGAAATACCTGTTCTGAATGGATCTAAACATAACAAAAATCTAGCAGTATACCTCCTGAAATAGTGTACATGCTCTCTTTTCCATCACTCCTCCCTTTGTAAACTAACGACCTGAAGAGCCAGCAACTGAAGTCAAATGGAAAGTGAAGCTGGTGAGCACCTCTGAAAGCAAGCTATCACTGCTCAGGGAGACATTCACAAAAATACATCAAAAAATGTGCTTTTTGTTGTACAGTGTCTAAAAGCTTGATGACTGATACCAACTTTAAATGCAATTGCAGTGCACTGTAGAATGAAAGGATATATGTTAGCCAAGTCCTTGTAGTCTTTCAAAACTCACAAGTATATAGCAGAAATAATTGTAACGTGAGAGTTGTGAGATTTCAGCTTTAAAGGCAAAGGCACTAATAGCTATAGGTTCTCATTACTTCCAAAGCAAAACTATAGCAGAACGTGACTCAATGTTTGTCCCAGTTTTCAGTAGTATTTTATAATGCTCACTGTATGCTTTAGGATATATTAACGTCAATTTGTGTGTTAATTTTCAGCAGTGTTGTATTATTTCTGTAGCTTCAGTGTGGAGCATTTCCATGGGTTAACTAATTAGAAAGTTTTTCTAATTAAGTACTAAACCAGTATTTTTGTACTTAATTGAAAGTGGAATTTTTAAACTGTTTTTATGTTTGAGAATGCATGTAACACATTCTGAATGTTTTATTCATCCTCACCGAGCAGTTATATGGTGTTCCACTTAGTAAGCAGAGATTTTATAGCCATGATTTTAAAGGGTGGTGTCAGTCATCATTATAGCTGCAAACAATTGCTTTAATGGAATAAAACTGGTTTCAAAATACTTTAGGATCTCAGCACTGCAGAAATCAGTTTCCCTGTTCTGATTGTCATACAATGAAAAATCCAATTCCTCAGTAGTTATCAGATGGTACATCTTTGAATAAACATGACTAAGTATCTGTGTGTGGGAAACTCATTATTTCCTCTTTTCACCTATTCTTGGCTGATCTACTTGCATTCCTCCAAAGACTGAGACATAAAGCAGCACCCATGAAAGCAGTCGATCTGGTGGAGTGCTGGGACTTCTAAGACACAGCTGTGTGTGGAAGCAAAATCTGAATAATGGGGAGGAAAATATGCTGATAATAAAACGAATTATATATATCCTTCTTCATAATTTCTGATTGTGTGAGGTGCCAGACAATTCTGAGAGGACAATTTTAGGGCAGAGATGAGACGGAAGTGTGGGTGGAAAAGCTGTAAGACGCCAACTTCTCCCACCCTACTTTGGCTTCTGTGGCAAGCTAGTCAGCTGCAGATCCAGCTCACGCAGGAAAAGAAAAGTACATTTATTTAGGCCCAGGTCCATGACTTAAAGTGTTATGTTGTTTTCTATGTATTCAGGGAAACCTGATGATTTAACTTTGATTTAATTGCCCTACTCATCTGACCTCTCAACACCTGTTATGACTCAGCTAACTTAGGATACCAAAACCCTTAAGATTATTCAAGTGTTGTATGTCTTATTTGACTGTTTAAGTTGCTAAACATGCGCTGTGAAACTTTAATATAGTTTGGATGGCAAAATATTTTCTATGAAATAAAATAGTTAAGGAATCTGATACATTCATTTGAAAATTCTAGGTCTATCATTCACACTTATGTGGTTGTGTATCCTATGGTGTATATAGGCCCCATTGAAAAGAAAACAGATTTTACTTAGGGCATATGCAAATAGTAGGCAGACACAAGCCATCTGGGAAATCAAGCAGTATGCCTGAAGCCATTCATCCTGGTATGAGCAGCTTGGTCAGTGGTGGTGAGGTAGCAAGATACCTATAGTGTGGTACCCATGGAATCAGGTGCAAGATGCAGGAGACACCAGTTGAACAGCCTCCTAAGCCAGAGAGGGTAAAGCTCTTTTACCTCTCTTTTTTCACGGAGACACCACTTCAAGAAGGAATGCAAGGTCTTGGGGAGAAAAGAGCAAGGCTGGCTAGCCATGCTCCTACAGCCCACAAGTGATGGCGCAAACCATCATGGTGAGAGGGGCAGCCTAGGGCTGGCTTCAGCCTCAGGGATGTTTTCTGCACGTTCTGCACCGTCATGCTTTCCTTTGTCTCTTGCAACTCATCTCTCTCTAAAAAATAGATAATGAATAAGAAAGGTATCATTAGGCTTGCCTTACCTCACAGCTTGCCCATTTGAAAAGACCTTTCTGCTACTGAATTTTCCCTATTACAGTTTTTAGATCTCACTATTTCTTTCAGATAGCTGGTTCTCATAAAATATGCAATGAGAGTATCACTCAAAATAAGGACAAGTGATGTCCTCCAAAGAATTAATTTGAGACATCAACTAGATCATTCCTTTTTGAAGCCATATAGAACATAATTTTCAACATGCTCCAGCAAAAATAGCCATGCTGCAGAATGTCTAGGGAAACAAAGAAAATCTTGAGAATCTGGCTAACATATTTGGTACTGAAAAAATCACAGAAATTCATTGAAGAGGAAGCTATACTAGGGAAAAAAAAAAAGGCATAGAAGAAATCTAACAGCTGCGAAGATGAAGGAGTCAGCTTTCAGAAACCAATAGGATGGGGTTCTTCAGTTCTGCTCTGCAGATCTCAGAAGGTAATCTTGTCAACCTCTCTCTGGGAAGGTATAAGAGGAACAGAGGAGGAAGAAAAGGAAGTATTCTGTCTACAGCTAGCAGAAAGAAATGTACTAATTCATTTTACATTCGTCTTCCAGAGTTCAAGCTAAAAAGAAAAGGGCAATTTTAAAGGTCAGTGAATACTTTACTCATTTATTATTTTAATGTTCCAAAATGCACAGTAAGGCTTTAGAAGAAGGCTGTGTAAGTGCCATCTATATAGTAAACTGAGTATACTGAACTGATTTGGACCCATGCTGTTCACAAATACAGTTTAGAAGTCAAAAAAAAGCCCCAACCCAGTGATAATTGCAGTGTGCTAAAAATCAGAGGAAAGCGACATACATATCTGAGAGCAAAATTTAGTTCAAAGAATGTAGGTACCATTTTATACATGTGTTTTCTGTTGCTCTTTTTTTTTTTTTTTTTTATACGTCTGTGGAAAGATATTCTGTTCTGCCATTAAAATTTGCTAATTAATCTCTACTCTTCAACAGCTTTCTTTAGGAACAGATACAGCACTGTGTGTTCTACAGCTGATGCAGGAACTTTGGCCTGGGGAGCTATAAGCATTGCTCAATGAATACTTCCAGCATAGGTTTGACTCAGTTTTTCCATGCTGACTCAACAACCTATCAAACAAAACATTTCATTATGTAGGTTCTGTGGGACATGTGGGATACCGAATAGAGAGCATGGAAGGGTAGGAACACTTCACTATTATTTTCTTATTATTTTGGAGTTACAGAACATTTGGCAAATGATGGCACACAGTGTTGCAAGGCAGATGCTATAAATTGGGTCAGTATGATATATATGGCTGCCAAGGAGCTGTTCAAGTATATTTTCACAGTTTCCAGCAAAAATAACAAGACAGAAGTAATGACATCCTGAAGTAATTATGTCATTTGGAAGGAAAATATAGCAGGGATTTTTAAAACATACATGCAAAAGGAAGAACAAATCGAACTCGGATCATACTTGAAAACTTAATGGAAAAGGATTAACTGATAAACACGAAGCTAAACTCATCATCTTACCCTCAGTTCAGTCTGAAATCCGAATTATGTCCTATGTAGGGTTAGTGATGAAGTGAAACTGCTGTCTTCAGTTTGGATACCATTTTCAATTTCTGACCGAAGAGGAAGGAGGTTTGTATTGAGAAATGTGTTGCAAACTAGGAATTAGTTAAAGAGTAGAGCATTGAAGAGAAAGTTAGCTAATCAATTAAGCTATTAGCATAGACCATTTATTCAGTAATACATTTTAAAATCATCAAAGCCTGCCATGTTAAATCAAATCACACTTTAAAAATTATAGCTTTTTTCTAAAACAATAGACAATAAAAGGCAGTTTGCTTGACTGGACCACTAGGTTACTGTTCACTGTAATTTCAATTATGAATGGATGAGTTTTGGGCTTTCGTTCTCAGATCTATCAATAAAGACTTTGAGAGTTGCAACCAAATGGCAGAAGAGGAAGACTGAAAGGCTCATACGTTGTTCACCATAAGTAGTTATCTTTAAAACTTCATCCTTTAAATATCACCAGTGTGGAGACAGATTTTGTATTGCTGCTCACTAGTACATTATACTTCTTTTTAGCACTTGTACATCAGTGCTATCCCGATGACTCAGCCAGGGTCAAGCTCCAGATGTAGCCCAAATTTTGGAAAACTTGCTACATTCAGCAATAATTCGCAAACTATCTGTTAATGAGTGTCTTTCTCCACCATCCATTCCAGACCATTATGTAATTGTAAGGCTTCAATACCCAAATTTTAAGGACTTGATGGCATTTTGTATTCCTTAAAGAGAAAAAACATTGAGGTACTGGAATGATCCTCTCTGGATTTACCTGTTAATGTAAAGAGAAACTTCTTTTCTCTACCAAAGGCCTCAGTCTTCCCTATTCCCTGTAAGACAGAGATATCCTCATTGCATAGTAGAGTCTTAGGCAGCTACAGGAAAACTAACACCAGAGGGTACTTGTTGGTATTCCCAATCAGTGATCTGTCCATAGAGGGAAAGTGTTACACTGTTAACATATCTACCAAGAAATGCAGAAGTGAAGTTGCATTAAGCAAAATAACATTTTTCAAAGATGAAGCCATGCAGAAGAAAGTAAGGGACAAAGTGTCGATGTCAGAGGCCAGAAGGAAAAAGATGAGAAAGGAGACTTCATTCTAAATCTCAGGGGAACTCTCCTATTATGAGTGCTAGAACACAGTAACATGGGGAAACATAGCAAGAACCAAGGTCACTTGATAATGGGCTGGACTGCAAGACCATGCCTGTGACTAAGTTAGTCCTAAATGACTAAATCAGTCCTTTCCATCTCCAATGCCTCCAAAAAAAACCTCTGCCCTAAAATAATAACTAAATATCTCTTGACAAGCCAAAACAGAAAAAGATGTTTCCTCTAGAAAGAACCCAAGGGCCTTGAGGGAAATGGAATTATTTTGGTTTGCAAGTAATCAATATTGTTATGGGCTGTGGAGACAATCACCATCCCATAAATTAGTCTAGTAATAGTAAATGCCTATTCGCCCTAAAATTAAGGGGCCAAGGTTAGCTGCAAAATGTGGAAACACTTCTGAGGCATCTCTTTAAAGACTCATGTATCTTTATGAATGCAATGCTTTGTTATCAGGCCCCATGCTGCAAGTCAGTGAGGAGACGCTACAACTTTTTTTTAATGAAGTGGCTGATATTTTTAAGGATTTGCCGGCAGGTTTGTGTTACAAAGTTCCTAAGCATATTTTCTAACATGCTAAATTTGCCATGCTACTTTCCATATGCCTCTCTGGCTTGTTACTTCATAGTGTGGATAGTGTTAACTTCATAATGAGCTGATTGAAGTGTTAAGTATTAAAATGTCTATGGCTAGCACACACTGCCTCACCCACAAAGGAAGAATATTTACTATTTGACTTTCTTTGCATTCCTATTTGCTTTATGCAAATACTTTTGAGAGCTTTGCAGCCAACTATCTACAACATGCCACTTTTCATGCTATTCCTTTTTTGGTCTGGAAAAATTTTTTTAGTACTATATTCTGCAATGCTGAATTACTCACTGCAGTCTTTCACATTTAACCATTTTATGGCACTGTTTAATGGCTTGACTTATGCTTAGAACTTGCAAAGTCACAGGTTATCAGTGTAAAATAATCCAGTTTCTTGTACTTGTACTGCGATCATGTTTGCTACAGATCATTCCACTTATGTTAAGCTATGTAGTTCTTTGAAAGTCAACACTTATAATATGAGCTCTTCTTTCTTGAGCTTTGTTTTGAACATCCCTTCCCCCTGCAACATTGTCTGAAGAAAATCTGAGAAAATGTAGAAATAAAACTTCAAGAAGACCCAGAAATAGGAAAAACCTATTCGTAGATTAGCAGAGCTTTCTGAAGTTGAAAGTTTGAGTCATTAGTAGGGTAGAAGAAGGAAGCAGGAGTCTGGAAGCAAATGACAGATAGATATACTTTTTTTTCCATAAGTTTGGCCCCCAGCTCTGCTTTTTTCATATACAGAGCATGATGAGAAATGTTTTTCCTCAGGACTTCCATCCTTATTATTTATTACATCCCGGCAGCATAATGGGATGTGCCAAGATTTCAGCTGGATCTGGCCCAATATTCCAAAGTTAAGCAAGTAAGTGGATACAAGTTAAGATTTTTCATAGAGTTCAAAAGTGAATTAAGTTGTCCTGTAGATATTCCCTCAGTCCATGTTGTCCTGCTTTCAGCAATTACTGAAATGAAATACGATGGGCCACTGCAGACTTGGGCCCGGATGCCACACGTCAGCCCTCCTCTGTTCTCCCTATTCATGCTTCTGAGCTCCAAGGAGGCTTTTCTTGTTGAACTTTCCCATTTCACACCAAGAACAGCCTTTTTGCTCAGTGGGCCAAATAATGCCTTATAAAGCATTTAATGTGTTCTTGCATAAGTTCTGTTTTCTGCATCCTAATCAGCTCTGAAGTTACAAGTAAGCAAGTACTAAACAATCAAGGCATATGATGAATTACAACTGGCATTTATTTTCTCCTTCCTAGTCTCTGTGGGTAAGAAAAGCTGGCATGAATATGCAGCTACAGTTGAGCAAATTTTTTTAATTTCATCTGGTTTAAATACCTAAGTTTTTCTCTCATCTTGAGGCTGTCTTATGAAGCTATTCAGAAATTCTCCTCCAAACATGGGGTTTGAAATGATGCTTCCTATATCCCAGCCAGGGAGGCTTAATGTCAGGCCTTGAGTTTTGGGAGTAGTTTGGGAGATTCTTTCTTCTTGTGATTTATAAATAAAGATTTCATAAGAGAAAGGACAAGAATTCAAAGAGACTCAATTTCTAAATGCAGAAGGTAGGCCACTGCTGTATTCTGTCATTATCAGTCCATCTTAATGAATTCTTCACTACAGGAGACAGGACAGACAGGGGAAAATGAGGAACGTTCATCCCAGAACACCATGCACCAGATCGGTTATATTACGCTACCAGGTCTTGAATACTAGACTCACTCTATCGGCGACTGTAAGTAAGTTATAAGTAGCCACAAAAGTAACCATAAAAGCAGAAGTGTTTGCTTACTCATGTCTGCTAGCTGTCCAAAAGGTATGGAAAGAAAGGCAACTTGAAGGTAAACATGGATCAAGTAAAGTTAAATTAATCTTTCAGACAACATTTATATCTGGCATTCATGCAATACAGAACAAAAATAAAAAAAGCAAAAGTGGAGAAAATTGTTCTAAATCCAGAAGAAAAGAGTAGACTTGCCTGACCATTTCCAAAAGGGGCTGGCAGCCTTTCACAGTGCTGAGCTTACCACAAGGAATGCATGCCACATACCTTTACTCCAGGACATTACCTCAGTACAACCAGGATCTCTAAGATTCCCAGCTAGAAAACCTGTTATAAGCTTTATTCCCCAATTAAAATTTTTAAATGGGGTTATAATTGTGGCAGGCTTTATTAGTGAATGTATACCCTTCTATTGCATGTAAAGTCAGTAATCAAAATAAATTTACTTTATCCTGCTTTAAAGGAGAGAATATTAAGCCTGGAAGATAAAATAAATGCAAGATTTTGTTTGGGTTTGGACTGTATGCAGTTCCCTCAAATCAGGTTAAAACTAAGAAATGACTGAGGCTAACATTTCTTTGGTTTTTATAATTTCTATTTCTTCTACCATTTATAACATATCTAGACACTTATGATTGTTTGGGTGAGGTGGCCTCAAACTGCAGTAACTGTTTGGATTTACATATCGTGGATCCGACCCAAAGCAATGAGGATTTTCAGATCCTGTATTGAGTAGAGATGTTCTGAGGCAGTGGCACTTCGTCTTTCTGTTTACTGCAGCAGGCTTTGGTGGTCATTTATAACTCTGCTTCTACTTCCTCCCCTGTTTCTTCCCATGACAGCGGATACCTTCCAGAAAAGAGAAATGCTGATAGTTTGAGACCGAGGTTCAGTCAACAGAAAATTTTTATACTCTTCTTCTATCAGAAAATTGTCTTATGTTCATCTCTGCCCTGTTTCTTTACATCTTCCTCATTATCACACAGAACTGCTGTTTTACACAAGCACAAGTTGTGGCGGCCCAGAGGAATTAACTCTGCATTGTGGTATTCCTCCACTTTTCTACTTTGGTGCCAGTATCTGCAGAACTTGTTCTGGAGTTGTGTTTTGATCTGAAATGCTGAATGTCTCCTGGAAGGCATAATTTTTTCTCATTCTCAGTACCTTCCCTCCCTTATTTGATGCCAATAGCTATGGGAAGAGGAATCCTAAATTCCTGAAAAATTAAGACACAGGTGAGGAATATTTTTCACAGAATCTATGGCTTGAAGCTTTTATGCATTTTAACTATGCAGAACTGCACAGTTTGAAAACATGTAAAGATAATTACAAAGATTAAAAATAGATCTCTGAATTGAACAGGAAAAAAGAAAAAAGCAGTTTTAATACAGTGGAAATATTGAGAATTTGAAAATGACATGGCTTGAATTAACAGGATAGGCAGAAATGGTATTTATCCTCTTTGCTATACCTTTACCTTCTTCCATAAAAGTGTTGGGAAAACTGGAAAGGCAATAACAGAACAGGAATGGTGTCTGTCCTAAGCAGCACAAGCTCTACAGCCACCATAAAATCCTCTATAAAATGACCCATTGTTGATGCGATGAACACACTGCCAGATAAAAAGGCAATGTTACATTTCTCAAAGTAATAGATTGCTCTGCATTGCATCATATAAAATTGCAGTATCCCTCACTGATGCTATTTTCTTTTCTGGTATGTTATAAAAGAAGTCCCAAACCAACAACTATTTACTACAGTTTTACAGAGGATGTTCCCAGGGCCTTTAAAGTTTTTTCTGACCTTGGAAAGCAAATGCTATTGCCAGCACCGGTGTGTCCTCCACAACAGGATAAAGCCTAAACCTTCGGGATTTGAGTATAAGTTAGTGCAGAGGACTTTGCCAGGTGCTGGCAGTGTGGGAGCTGGGACATAGGACAGCAGCGGTGTCTCAGGCTGGGGGCAGTGTGGTCCCTGCTGATGGTGAGCTGCCCTTCCGGGAGTGCATCATTACCGCTGGAAGGAAGTGAGATGTCCCAAGCCTCTGAGTGCTGTGTTCATGCTGTTTCTTTGTCAATGACCCCTAATTTGAGCTAAATTTGAGCTAAATTTGAGCTCCACTGCTGTTGCTGCCTGGCACAAGGGTTGCTCTCACAGCCCTCAGGAGATGAATGGGATTCTTTTTTTCTTGTGAATTAATCTCATTGTTTCATTGCCTGAATAACTGAGTACAACTGAACTTCATTTTAAATCTGCATAGAGTCATTATGTGGCCAAAACAGACAAAGGGAAAAAAAATACACACCATTATGAGAGTGGTGGTCAGATAATAAGTCAAAAAATGAGCATCTGGTGTCCTAAAATGACATGCTGCCTTACGCTGACCATTGTGGAGCAGGCAGTTTCTCCTGCGTGTGGCGGCTGCTGCCTTGCATCCAGCATCTGTCCCGGGTGGGAAGCACCAGTGCTGGCTGCACTTCTGCCCCAGGTTTTTCCAGTTTCTTACACTGAAAACTGGAACTGCCCAGGAAGATTGGAAATGCCTGCCCAGCTCTGAGGCTGCACAGCATCTCCACAGAACTTAAAGAGGCTGCTCTGTCAGAGGGTACAGGTGAAATAAATCCATGAGATGCAGCTTGGGCTGCTGGGAATAAGCAACAGTTTCTTATCCGGGTAAGATGATGAGAAGCCCTGATAGTTGGAGGCTTACTTTGCTTTCCATAAAAGCTATGGGTGGCTATTATTCTTTTTTTTTTTTCCCTTGTTCGCAGGGAGAGAAATGGGGAAGAGATCTGGGAATGGGTATGAGTAGTGTTACGTCCCTGCTTCTAGAATTTCCTGGCATCCAGGACTGTTGCACAGAAAGCATGTGCTAGGAGCCGCTGGAAATTCAGATACATAAATGCGTATACTCCTGTTATTAGAGGTGAAATAGGATTTCAGGGAGGAATAGGGAGCCAAAGAGGTGTGGAAATCAAGTACTTTATAGTGCTGGCATGCTTGGAGGCATTTTGCAACTTGCTCCATTTCTGAACCAGTATTTGCAGGAATCACACTACTAGCCAGAAGTGTGGTGTCTCTCCCGGCAATGTTTTTAAGTCTAATGCAAAAACCATCACAGACCTAGCGACATTGCAGAGTACTACTTGGCAACCTGCAGCATCAATTTGAGCTCTCAGACTATTGTTATCAGCGACCAATATCCAAAAATAGGCGTCAATATTGCTACTCACAGTGCATCCCAGCCTCTAAATGTAATATATGGGAGGAAGTGGTTTGGTTCATTTTCTCAAGACAGGAAAAACATATTTTCCAACATTTTTTAGCACAGCTTGTTCAGTCTGCTTCAAATAGGTTTCCAAAAAAGCTGCATCATGACATACCCTTCTGGACTCCAAGCAAAAGCCATACACTTATAATGTTATCCTCTCTCAGGAGTAAACACTGTAGAAATGGGTCAGGTGTAGGATGAAATGCATTGCAGAATTTTGCTTTTACTTTCTTGAATAATGCCCACAGTGGTGGCAAGGGAGGATAAAATAAATCATTCGTAACAGCCATGTGATATTTGGCTTGGATTATCAGCATGAAAAATGTGGAAAACTTCTTTCAAAAGTGTATACAGTGAAATGCTTCTATTACTCTTAGCCCTTATTCATGGGATATATAGAGGAACCTCTCACAAGCGTATCATTTGAAGACTGTGAATAGCTAGTAAACCATCTTTCCTTGAAACTAATATTCATACTAAACTAGAACCAAGCAGGGGTTTTCACAAGCATTAGATTAAAAGAAAACAAGATCATTACTACTTTATCAGATTGATTAGTGGATTTTGTATCAAATGTCTCAGGTATCAGTGAAAACACCTGGCTTCAGGGGTGGGGATAAATGGACATTTCTTCTGGGCCCTTCCACTGCTGCTTGATGGAATTATGTGGGTGCCTTGTTTTCTAAAGGAGGTTTAAGGCCCTAGAGGAACATACTTGGAAAGTCTGGAATTTGAAGGAAACATTTTATTCTGTTTCCAGTAGAAGTACACTGGAACAGGAGTCTTTGGGAAACACAATGAAAAGCAGGATATATTACTGTGTCAAAACATGCTGGAGTCCAATCTGCAATACTTCTCTCATAGGAATTCATAATGAGTAAGTCCATGTTAGTCACTCTAGAACAAGTATTTTAAGGTTTTTGTTTTGGTTTGTTCTATAAGAAGGTGCCCATGCTTTTGTTACTTCCTAAATAACATGAAATATATCCAGTGCAAATGATGTATGCTTTCTTTCATTCTCTTTAATTTTACAACTATAGCAGTTTAAGAATGTAGGGAATGCTCTTGGGCACAGCAACAAGAAAAATGCAGGAATTAAAGTTGTGGAGGAGAGGCCAATCACTTCACACTTTTTATATAAACCAAAGAATGATAATTGGTCTATTTTGAAAAGAAAGATGTACCTGTAAAGTTATTCTATTAGGCAAGCTCATTAATATTTTAGCGAAGTAATGAAATGTCATATTAGCTTGGTTGTCCCTACTCAAGTGTCTCTGTATAATGTTCTGTTGTGTGATATGACTACACACATTACTTTGCAGTCTAGTCTAGTCATTGTGCTGGCAGTTTTTAAGCCTCTTGAGAACTGATTTTCTCTAC
Source organism: Strigops habroptila (assembly GCF_004027225.2). Taxonomy (NCBI): domain Eukaryota; kingdom Metazoa; phylum Chordata; class Aves; order Psittaciformes; family Psittacidae; genus Strigops; species Strigops habroptila. The sequence goes on from NC_044281.2 coordinate 7,835,295, forward strand.
TGTATTTTGTCTTACCATGGAAAAGAAAACAGGAAAATACTAGGGAAGCTGTTCAAGTAATCTGTGATTTATACGATGTCCTTTCATGATTATTACTCTGTATATTACCATTGTTACAGCAGAAATAAAGAAAAAACATCCACTTTCCAGTAATTAATAGTTATATATAGTTATACTGCATCTAGGATGTCATTCATATAGAATATTCTTTGGTCTCTATACTCGGTGCTATAATCTCTTCCAATCTGTCAACCTATAGCAAGAGGCAACACCTGGAAAGGACATTTAGAGAGAAAACTGCAGAGGAAATAGCATTGGCTGTTCAATATATATCAATCACCTTTCCAAGTCAGAGCTAAAATGTTACCCTTTAGTATAGTATTAAGGGAAACTTAATTGCTCTTAGAGTGGCTGAGTAATATTACCCAGCCTCCGGTATCTTTCTACCAAGTAGAAGGCTGAAGATGCATAAGGTATTCTCAAAGCCTGCTTCCTGTTGAAAGAAAACTGCCTTGGCAAGACATATCTGCTAGACAGCTGCACACTGCTCCCTGGAGAACCTCTTCTAGCAACAGAGAGTGGAGCCAAGGATGAAGGCTGGAGGACCATGCTAAGAGCACAGCTTTTGCATTACTGCAGCGCAGATGTTTGCAGTGGTGCTATAATCCGCTTGCACGGGCTGAAATGTCGCCTGGGCTTTTGAACTGTCTAAATTACATTGCAGTTGTGAGACAGACATCATCAGGTAGACATGAGAACATTTCAATATTACCTTTAGCTACTGCTTTCCCCCATCTCCCCCTGCTAACCTGATTCCATGGGCTCCGCGTTGAATCTCTGTGCTGTGTACTCATGGGCAGTCTTCACAAGAGAAAGCCGGGCAGAGACCTCCAAGTTGAATATAACTAAAAATGGTCAAGATGCACAGTTGTGGCACTGCTTGCAAGCTTATTAGCTTTGCTGAAAAGCACCCATTTTAAGTTTTGGTATCACCCTTCTTGAAAGAAGCCATGTTTGGGAACCTACATGCGTAGCTCTGCATTCCTGCTGTGCTGCATGGTTGAAACTAGTGGGTTTTTGTTGGTGTTAGTTTAAAGACCTATGAATTCTCTCAGTAGGGATCTAATTTAAGAGGGTGCTTAATCTTCTGTGCCTAACTCCTCTCACATGCCTCATATGCTGTCCAGTATCAGGCACTGAATTGCACTTCTATACCAGGGCATCATGATCCTGAAAGTTACCACCAATTCAATAGAGATCTGAACAGGCAGGTGCAGACTTCTGATCTGTTGGCTCAAAATCTGGACAGACCCTGGATACCTCCGAAGTGCCTGAGGGGAATAAGATGTAAAGTTTTTATGTGATTCTTAAGGTGAGCAACTAGCTGTCTCACTCCATAAATAACACAATATTAAACCTGAGATTTTTCTGGATTTTAGAAAGGTAGCACTCTATATAGGACTAGTGTTTTCTTTGCTCAGTCATTTTTCTGTTTCGGTAGTGTAACCATCTTAATCGCAAGTTCAAGGCTCCCTTCATATTTAAATTTCTGGGTTTAATTCCTGCTCTCTTTTTTTTTTTTTTACCTTGACACAAGTATCCTGACACAGCTAGCTCTGTGTATGAGACAGACAGATAGATGAGATTCTTCAAAAGCAATGTGCAGACAGTAGTCATCTTCAATCTAAGGGGAGAAAATGTATTTTATTTTTTTTTTTACAGAATACTGGTATCTATTCTCTTCCTCTCCCTGAACTTTTTCTGATGGTACTGTAATTTTGTGCTCAGGGTGATAGGAAATCAAAGGTCAAATATCATGTTTACTTCTTACTTTTTTTTTTTTTAAAATTACAGGATGGACTGCAGTTTTTGTATAGACCAGAAATACCCAAGTCTAGACTTCAAGAAAATCAAATCAAGCACAGCAATTTTAGCAGCTTGACCCGTAGTATAATTTGTTCAGAAAAATGATCAAGTGAATATAGATGTGAATTTAAGCATAAAAAAACCTTCAATTCATATTGATACTCAATGTAAGTAAAAGCTAATTTTTATTACTTTAAGATGCATCTTTATGGTTAGGCTAGTATAAGGCCTTTGGAGATGAAAAAATTCCCAGTGAATGAAAATTAATGGTATTTAAAGTATCAGTTTAAAAACCCATTAGGCCCAAGAAGTTTGTGAAGTATGACTGGAATATATATAACACTGGCCTACAATAAGCCAAGCAGATTTTGTGTTCTTTTTCATATGGTGCATATATAATTACTGGCTTCAGAGCAACTTACGTATCAAATCCAAAATTAAAATTTTATTATAGATGATATTTAGAGTTAATCTGTGTATTATGTTTAACTAAGCTGTCAGCTTTTCAGTTATTGGCAACACAAAGAAAAAAGTGTCAGTATTTCAAAGTATATCTATAGAAAGTTTCAATTTGCGTATCATTTTCCATTCAGCAACTAAAAAAGAAAAATAAAAAAAAATTCAATTTTATTGTTGTTCTTGCTCAGGCTTTCTAAAAATTCCGTATGAAAATGTTCTTTTTTCAGAATGCATCAGAATGTGCTGAGTTAATATCTCAAAAAAAGTCAAAACAACTGTTCCGCAGCATCAGTCAAAAATTGCTGACACGAATTAAAACTGGTGGATTTTATATGTTATCAAGTATATCTCAAAGTTAATTTTCATATCGTCCTCCTTCCTTTTATGAATCAGAAGTAGTTCTCTGGCATGTCCTTGAAAGTTTTGTTCTTAGCTGCTGAAGTACACATTTCCTTGTTCACCTAAAATGAGGCAAAACTTGACAAACATGGCATGCATTGACAAACACTTTGACTAATTGGAAAGCATCTGAAGATTGTCCAGCCACTAAGTGATTTTAAAAACACTGTTTGTTACACAGATTTGGATAGACAGCAATAGTAACATTTTCATGAATATGCTTATTTAAATAAATATTTAAATACAAAGCAGGGAAGCCAGAACAAGTGTTGTGGTTTCAGTTGAGATGATATTTTTCCTTCTAATAGCTGGTACAGGCATCAGTCTGAGAACAGTGCCGATAACACGCTGATGTTTTAGTTGTTGCTCAGTAGCATTTACCCTGACCGAGGACTTTTCAGTCTCATGCTCTGCCAGTGAGGAGGGGCACTAGAAGATGGGATGGAGCAGAGATAGGAGACCTGATCCAAACTAGCCAAAGGGGTATTCCATACCACAGCACGTCATGCCCAGTATATAAACTGGGGGGAGTTACCTGGGAGGGACTGATTGCTTCTTGGGTCGGGCTGGATATCAGTCAGTGGGTAATGAGTATTGTGCACCACTTTTTCTTTAGTTTTATTCCTCTCTTCCCCTCTCCTTTTCATTATAATTACTATTAGAAAGGTATTTCTAGGTTTGAGCTTCCTGAATGAGTAGTTTAATGTAAATTAGTTTTGGAGAACCCACTGTGAGTAATGAACAAAGAGGAAGCATGAAAGTAGGAATGGAAGTTACATTTTGAGCAGTTTGGAGACTAAGAGAGATCCTGCACTTTGGAACTTAAGTTCAGAGAAGCAGAGTAGGGCAAATGAATGTTCAATGCAAGTTGCTCTAAAGAAATTGTGGGTTTATTTGCTTTGAGGAAGACATTCGTGTTCAGCATGTGATTGCTACCTCTCTCTTTTCTCTTTTTTTCCCTGTAAACCTATGACAGCCATATATCTGATAGAAAAGGTAGAAATTTCATTAACAAATGTACTCAGTTTTAAAGAAAACATGGACTCAGTTGAAGTCTTCAGCTGAGATAAAAGTAAAGATTGGGAAGCTTTACAACTTATTTGCAAAATGCGGAGAAATAGTGGACAATCTGGAAAAAATGAGTCTTTAAAAGATCTGTTCTAGAGTTAGAAATGCCATATAGAATAATCAGACCAGATTAGATCCTGCTCTAAGGATGAGATTTTGTGGCAAGTGAAAAGTTGTTCTCATTCAGGCAAGTAGGTTGGTAGCAGAGGTAGATGACAATAGAGTTGCCCTTCATTTGATCTGAAGCTGTTATTTTTTAACATCCAACTAAAACTGTCCTTGGACTCCTCATTTTGTGACTACCCACTTGAGAATAAATCAGCTGCTTTTATCTTCTAATGACAAGACTGAGCCTTGATTCAGGCATAATGAAAGAATAAAAACCAGATTACAGGGTATTTCAAAGTAGAACTCAAACTTAAAAGAACCAGCAAAACCATAACGTTCACTTGGCAGAAAAATCAAACAAGATGAAGTTTGTGGCTGAGAAATGTCCTTCACATTCAAAGAAATGAAATGGCCTTTGTCCTAAAGATATCTGTGCATGTTATATCCCATAGAATAAAATCTTTATGCCTGAATACTCTTTTCTTCCTCCCATTAAAAAAAAATGACATGACATCCAATAAATTAGGCACACAGAGAATTTCTCAGAAACCTGTGCTCAGCCAACCAAGACGACGGTTGTTGCTTGAGTAAATCCCCAAGAACAAAATGGGTCTAATTCTTGACAAGTGAGTGCCTGGCCAAGTTCTAGCATGCGTGACTGCTGAACATAGAGGGTTTATGTCACAAAAGCCAAAATCACTGTTTGAAAAGGAGCTCTATAATATACCACATTATGCATTCCTTCTGTGAAACAGTGAGTACAGTACTACTGAAACTGTGAACACATTTTGGATGAGTCTTTTTCATTACTGGATGCAGAAGTGTTTAGTTGCTTGGAGATCTATCCACTCAGCTCCAAAGACTAGTAATAGCAACATCAAGCTTTCCACAAGGAAAATCTTCTTTCCCTTTCCAAAATTCCAAAGTCTCTTCCTTGAAGCAGGGAGACATGCCAGAAGTCAATAGTCGGAAAGTGATGAGATCTGTAGAGAAAGATTCAGCTTTATTTTTCTTGTTCTCAGAGGAAGAAGAGACATGTGACAGCTTAAAGATCTTATTAACCATTATTGTTGCTTGAAAAAGCTAAAATCTGTATGTGGTATTTCAGGCTAGTTACCCTAATAAATCTTGATTAATCCCAGTCACTAGAAAATAAAAACTTTATGACAAGTATTAAATATTGACAATTATTTATGACAATTGTCACATTGAAACAATTATATGTTGTTTCTTTTTATTGGGAAGTTGCTGGTTTAATTCTTCTGCATCACTAAAACTCTGTATTACCTTAATCTGAAATCTGGCAGATGCAAAGGGCACAGAGCAGTTTTGGTGTAGAAGTAAGGTTCCTGACATAAAAAATATTTCTAGTTTGTGGAGGAGACAATATATGTAACTACATGGCTTTCATGCAGAAAAGGTTAATATTCATGGACTTAGTTTATATCTATGCAATTCAATGTAATTAGTGATAAACTCATCAATTTAGTAATGGAGAATTTATAACTTGTGTCATTTTGGGAGAAGCACCAGGAGAAAAATGTGACTTGAGCACAACTCTTGCTGTTTCTCAGTTGTCAGAACAACAGAATAATTTATTCCAGCTTTCTTGTAAGTTTAGCACACTCTCCATCATAAATCTGGCCATATCTGTTGGCTGACATGCAGGGACTTACTTAGTGCCAACCTGAAAAATGTCAGCTTCTTTTATGCAGGTATGGAGCATGTGGTCTGTTCTCTATTCTACTGTGCCTGTAGTCACAACCCAGAGGGGTCAGCAAACTGGACTATGTTTCCTGCTGCTTTTATTCACGGGCACGTGTGACTTGAAGAAACAATCACTTTCCTAGTACCCTTCCACCAAAATACACTGGTGTCTTCCATGTCTTTAAATGCTGTGATTTGGGCAACTACACTGTCATCTTTCTTCCCTAATTTAGAAGAGTCACTTTTGTAACTATAAAATGATATTTGAAAAGGGGAAAGGTTCCATATAGCAGCCAGCTACAGTGCTCATCCTTTTGCTTCAAGTGGAGAAGAGCTATTCTCTAGGTTGTGACTGAATTTCGATACCTATCACCAGTGATTTCAGCTTCTGAAACAGTATTACCCAGAATTCCACAAATGAACTGAGAAGTTTAACATCAGAGCACCTAATTGTCTCAGATGGCACAGGTTTTTTTCACAGCATAGATTTGCATTTCAAAATATGGCTTTCAGCAGTTGCTTGCCTGCAGTTCTGTGCAATTGATTTTCAGCTTCATGATCTTAAAGGTTTTTTTCCAGCCTAAATGATTCTATGATATGCTCATGCCCTAATCAAACGCCTGGGATAAGATGACTGGAGCATCAGCCCTGTGGCTTTATATTTGGTGAGTTTTGTATAATTTTTTTAGGGCAGCATTGTACCATTTTAACTGACACCTTTCTGGTTTTCATCCAAGTAGATAGGTAATCTTACGCTTCACTCACTGGATGCCGTACAGCTTCTGCCAGGGTGAGGCAAGCGCAAACAAGTCACGTTTTCCTTATGGATTTCACAGAACACAGAATGATGCAAGAGTCTTCTGAGGGCAGGGGAATTGTGCCAGGTGAAAAAAGTTTTATATTGCAATATAGGAATGAAAAGTAGATGAGCACCAGCAAAATGCGTTCTGAGATTTCTAACCTTTTGAAGTTTGATTCTGAAACTGTAATAAGCAAGACAGCTTTTATACCTTTCCCTGGAAAAGAAAGGATTCTTGAGCAACTGCCTTTTACAGGAACAGAATATAATATGAAACATCACCAACATATTTTTAAAATACCAACAAAGACTTTTTTTAGGGTTTTTTTTGCATTAATTTTTGTAAATACACAAGACAAAATGAGATCCTTTATTACACAGAGCAGTTTTGATGCCCTGTCTTCAACTATATTGTGGATTAAGCTGATTTCTACAGGCAGTAACTAAAACAACATTGACATTCCTGTCTAAGGCAGATGATAGATAGCATTTGCATTGCAAGACATCCATTTTCTCAAACAATGGAAATGTATGCAGTGGGGTTTTACTATTTGTATTTAAAGTGTTCGTGAGAGCTCAATTCTGCCTGCTGATTAACATTCATTGGTCCTTTTCTCCCAAACATTGCTGTTGAGCTCCTCTGGAATATGTAGCTAAGGTCTCTGTCACACACTAAGAGAAGAGTCCTTCCATGAACTTCATACTCCTGGGGACATACTAGAGTTTCCTGAACTGCACAGGCACAAGGGTTTTAATAGATTTCTAAAGTGCAAGTGCTTGGTTCATAGGCTGAGAATCACGTGACAGGATTTTCTGCAACCTTCCAAGTTCCTTGAGCACAGAAATGCAGCCAGACAAGATGACTCTGAAGGATCCCTGGTCTTTAAGGCATTTCATAAGATGTACACAGCTATCCAGCCAAAGCATCTACTGGGAGCACAACAAGCTCCAATAGTTTGGCTTTATGTTCCATTTTTGTATCCAACATATATCTGAGATGTCTTTGGCCAAAATAATAACCCTACTTCTGAAAATCTGAACTTTCAGGAGCAGATTTGATATGGAGCAAAAGGATTTTTTTTTTCTTTTTCTCTGTGATTAGGAGCAACAAAGGGCAAATGTAGTTTCAGCCTGTACAAACTTAATATTTTCAAATGCCTCAGACATGGATGTTGTTTCCCTTTCCCCCCATATCAGAACCATTGGTCCAGGTTCTGGGTCCTGAATGAGAAAATCATTTCCTGTTTCTTATGGGACAGTGATGTGCTATGGCATGACAGAGTAAAAGGAAATAGGAACAGGTGAAGAAACAAATCCTTGTGGAAGAAGAGAATAGGTAATCCTGGAAAAAACAAATCTGCCTGATAGCTAAGAGATGAATATGTGTTTTAGTGTCATTGCATGATTTAAGCCAAAATCCAATTGAATTAATGGAAGGCACATCTTTCTCTGTTTAAACAGAGATTTGTTAAAAGCAGCACAGTGACTCCTTCAAATCAACTAATACACCCTCTCAACAGCAAAGAGTTAATCATGCATCTGCACATTCCAGGGTTTTGCTCAGTCTGACTTCGAAGGTATTACGTCACGTGGCTTCTTTCCAGCTACTGAAATGGGGCATATATAAGGGGGGCTGAAGTGGAGGGGTAGGAAGAATTTCTGTGCCTTCATAAACCACAAGATCTAATGCAGTCAATCATATGCCAGGTATAAATGAAATTGTGCTGGAATACCTTGATTGCCTAAAAAAATAATTACAGTAATACTAGATGAAGAAACATGAAATAAATTAATTACATGCCCACTTACCTCTGTGTTGAACATGATACATCAAAATGAATTTATATATGCTTATTATAGGCATAGTATAGCTCTATAACTCATTACAGAGTTAATGGTTTTGCAATAGATTTTATATAGTGCCTTTTAAAATTCTACTCCCAGTCTAAATTGTCTGGATTGTAAAAATCACAATGCCAATGCATAAGAATAAATAGGACTAAACTAGAATGTGTGTGGGGAGTTCATAGAGTGACTATTCAGAAACAAAAGAAGTTAATATTATGTCCCCATTAACAACCTCATACATCACCTGAAACTGGAAGCAAACAGCATCTTAATAATGAGGTGCGAAAATGATACCGACTTAGAAAGTGTGGTGTGCCACAGACAGTAGCACACTGGAAATGTAAAACAGAGGAATATGAGCACAAAGTAACAGGTAGTTTGTGACAGCTCCTATGTGGCATACTGGTACATAGATTTTTAAAATATCACATTCTGAATGTGGCATGTAGTGAAATGACCATTCATAAGACATTTCTAGGGTGTCCAGTTATCATTCGATCCCTTTCATATCAGGCAACATCACTGACTAGTTCTAGCAGGGGCTCTGCCTCTCTTCCATAGACTTCGGTAATTTCTCAAGCTGTATTTAAAATTTGAAAAGGTTTGAAAACAAGCCTAGCTCTCAAATCCGTATAAAGTATCAGTTTCTTTATCTTAGTGATATGGTGTTTCCCTTCATGACTCTAGTACTCTTAATGACACCATGTACAAAAGAGTTCTTCACTCGTTGCTCTTAGTAATAAAGAGTATGTTGTGCTGGGACTTTAATTTCACTGATTCCTTGTTAATTTTCAGAATATGGTTATAAGTTTTTAAGAAACCTTGCTATATATAAGTCCTTAAATTGATAGGTTCCCTTAATTTCTTCTGATTGTTACAGAAACTGCATTCATCTGAAGTGCCTGAACCAAGGTACACACAATTTATGAGAAATACTATATTATGAAAAGCAGAGAGATGTTAAGTTGTACAGTTACACTGAGAAAACCTCCTTTAAGCAAACTTAACATTTCCACTTGTCATTTTTTCCAGTGATATGCAATAGTACACTCAAATCCTTGTAAAGTCATGCCAGAGAGAGAACTGGATTTCTGTAGTGCTGTGGGCTTTTGCTGTATGTTGTGTCTATCCCATTGACAGATCAATTGGACCATGTACCACATTTTGTTTCAAACCAACATAAAAACTAATGAGAGAGATGGTAGCCTTTAATTTTCAGGAGGCTGGTGTAATTTTTGGAATATCCCTGGATCACCATGTGCGTATCTATACAGTGTGTAAACAAGGTTTTTTTGCAAAGCTCTGTGATACAGCTGTTTCTCATTTTCATCTTGCAGATGCTATCTTGCTTACAAGGCAGCTTAGTTAAAAAGCTGTGTTGTCTCATAAGACCAATAATATGCAGTTTTGATTGAAAAGTGCCTAACTCTTTTATCATTCGCAGGGCAAAAAGCTTGATGTAAAACTGTGTTTTACTAAGAGCAGAAGACCGTAGGTACAGAAGTAGTGTCAAAAATCCCTTCTTCTGTGAAGCACAGTTGTCTATAAAAGCATAAAAAATATGCTTATTCATCTTATTATTATGGAAAGTCCTGGTGACTCACTGCATGGGTGAGAGGAGATGGTTTAGTTATTACTGTTTGTAATTGTATTTTCTGTTAAGATGGAAACAAAACAGAAACAATATGGAAGATTCCCTGAGCATTTGTGAACATGCCTACTGCCTTTTGTGTTCACATGTCCTTTGAGTTAAGGAGCAGGAGAGCGTTCTACAGGCACATCAATGAAACAGTCATTTCTTAACAGTGAAAAAACGTGCCTAAGAGAAGAAGAAAGGAAAAAAAGAGAAAAGGAAATAAAATGAGGAAGTCTTAGTCTTCGCCCATCCTCCCCAGAGCCAGGACTTGGAATGATGGAATTTCCCTAGTGAGGAAACAAAGACATAATGTCTAATTGCTAGGACATAAAGCCTCAGAGGGAGAGCGCAGAGTGGCCAGGCGTGCGGAAGAACACCGAGCCCAAAGGTCATAGAGAGAAAAAGAAACTCAGTTCAGAGTATGTGCAAACCGTTCAAGAGCAACCACAGCCAAAAGGATGCTTGGGAGTACTGAGGCAAAGGAAGAAGAGAATTAGATGTTAGTCTGGTTTTCATACATTTGTCTATCTGAATGCACGCACACACACACAGGTACTCTCCAAGTAACTGAGGCAAAAGATGTTAATCTAATTTCCTTTTGTGTTCAACCAATATGTACTCCTATAAATGCTGCAGCTAATGAGATCTGAGAGGAGATTTGCACAAGCTTCTGGGAATGGAGAGAAGTCGCCTGGGTAATGGAAATCTAGGACAGGAGATGTACTTCCAATGACTGTAACAAACAGGGAACTTGTTTCCCTCAGTGCATGCTACAGAAAAAATAGAAGCTGAAAGCTATTATTGAGAAAGCACTTGGCTGTTGTACTGGTGTCCTGGGTTCAGCCACGACAACTGGCTTCTACACATAGCAGACTCACATGTCCAGCCAGTGGGAACTCCACTGAGGTTGTGAAAGAGAACAGCATTTGTATTAGAAGATAAGAAAGGGAGTTATTCTCAGTAAAGAACTCACTGCAATTCAGCTTTTTCTGTTATTATCAAACCTGACTTCTTCCGAAACTTGAGAGCTATTTATTCAAGTCAATAATCTCTTAATCAGTTGCCAGTTCCTTCCTGGAAGAATGCAAGCCAGTTCTCAGGGAGTCAAAAACCTCATGCTATCAGCATTTTCACTTCATATCACTCAATCCGAGTTTCTTTTCTCCTTGATAAATATATGTTGTGCATAGGACAAAAAATGCAGATTTTTTTTTTTTTTTGTCTGAATACCCTGATACGTATGCTGAGACTTTAGCATTTAAAGGAATAATGCAGGTTCTCACCTTCGTTTTATGTTTTTACAGGCCAGATTACAATATAGCATGGAGAATAACAAGCCTCAGAGAAAGCAGAGGACTAAAATTGTTCAGTAAAGCAACACAGGCCATCCAGAAATACTAACAAGTCTTTGAGTTAGGAGGACACACAAAGGTACTGGTGGTGTACAGAGTCAAACAAATCATACAGATTTTTAATGAGGAAGTGATTATGGTTTTTTCAGAGTGCTTTATGAACACTAATTATGTCTTGCTCCTTAATTTTGCATGTGAATAAACAGAACTAGGAATAGATTAAGCAGCTTGCAAAACTCCCTGGATGAGTCAGCAGCAAGCTTAGCATCAGGTCTTTTGAATTTTGAATCTTTATTGATTATTACCCTGCTTAAAACCTTCTTCTATGTGGGCAAGACTGAATACCTACGTTTGCATAAAATGGAACAAAGGAAAGTTACATAAAAAGATATGTTGGAAAGGTACTGACCAGTTTCGATAAGAGTGCAAGCCTTCTGTACATCTATTTTATTTTTTTTCTAAATTGCCCCTTCACTCTTTTGAAGCAAAAATTATGTTGGACTCAGATTTATTGGAAAAGAGGAGATCTCTCTGATATGTTTACACATCATTAGTCATTGCATCTGGGAGGTAAGTTGCCGTTGGCTTTCTGCATCTGGCCCCAGTGTAAGCAGATAAAGACAAATGCTTTCCCAATGCCAGGATTCCACAAGCACACAGTCCAGCCCTTCACTCCTCTTACATTTCTCCTTTCCTTGCAATCTCTTCAAAAGATCCTGTGCGTTGAAAGAGCCAAGTTAATTATTTTAAAGGTTCCAATAGTTTATTTTTCAGTAAGATTCTCAGACATATGAATCACCAGGAATAACCGTAGTTCAGGAAAAACTTCTGGGAGTTGGATGTAACTGCTAACACTTGGTCAGAACCAATTATGTGGGACCTAGAGGCAAAGAGAAAGGGAAAAGCAAAGATCTGTAGTGCCCTTTGAGCACATAGGGAAGCCAAGGAAGCATTTTAGCTCAGTTTAGTGTCTCAAATGAACAAGAAAACCAAGGTAAAAGTTTTTGACCCTGATTTCATTAATCTGATTTTGTTAAAACAGAGCACTGATATGCACTTCTGCTGAACTCTGCTTCGAACACTAAGAGCTTTGCTGAAAGTGGAAAAAAGTTTGGTTATTTTGTTGCATTTTTCTCTTTTTACTCAATATCCTTCAAATATCTTCAAATTAATTGATACACCCTCAAATGACCAGTGTGGTAGAGCTTCTTGAAAAGTGGCCATCAGCTCATAAAGCCGAGCTCACATTTGTTTTTCAAACTAAAGAAAAACTGGGCAGACAAAAATGACAAGGGAGCTGCTGTGATTTTCTCAAGCTTTTATAGTGGTACAAGCTAAGCTTTCATCTTAGTCATATAAACCCAGTGCCTCTAATAAAAGTTCAAGCAACAAAGAGTAGTTTTAATATTGAGTAGAACCAGTACAACTAGAGCACAGAATATCTGTGCCAGCAAAGTATGTTTCTGCACAGAACAGAGTATTCACAGGATTTGTGGTAACACTATATGGAATCAATTTATGCCTGGCAAGGAAAATAAAAGCATAACATTTCTTGTGTGAAGTTTTTTCCACATTCACTCCAACAGTGTGTGTCATTAGTTACATCTGTGACAAAAACATCACTTAAAGCAGGCTAGGAAAGAGAAACCTTGGCTCGCTTACCCTATTACTTCATCTCTAGGGCTTGCCCTGGTGCACTTTTCCAGTAACATGATATTTGGATAGACTCTGTATTGTCTTATATAAAAGAAGTTACTATAATCACCATCTCCCTATATTCTATGAAGTATTTATATTTCTTTCATTTGGCTTAAAAAGTTATATCCTGTAATTTTAATATAGAGGTTATTCCATTTAAAGCCAGTCATACTTGCTCATATATCAGATTAACTAGCAACTTTTCTTAGTTTACGATGTAAACTGCAGTCTGTCACTGTCTTTGTGGACTGAAGATTCTCTGTTGAGAGTTGTCATATGTGGTTTTATGGTAAATTATAAATATATTCCTAGTGTGCCTATATAATTTCATCTATAATTGTTTATGAAAACTCCAATTGCAACTATAACGTGACTATAAAAATTTTAACTGCTGTAATGTTATTTCATGTTCATGTCAATCTTACGGTTTTCAAAACAAAACTAAGTCCATTTTGTGTATTTCAAAACCCACAAAACTGATTTGTCCTTAAGCCCCACCCACCCATTCCAATGTTTTCTCCGGAAGACTCAGCAGCAGCCAGTGCCATATGTCACTGAAATATGCTATAAACCCGTGAGTTATTTGCTGTTGTATTTAATTCAGTAAGGAGGAAATGCAGAATCATATTTGAGAGAGAGAATAGATATCCAAGCATTTTGTACAGCAATACTTAATCGCATGTTAGATGACACCCTTGAGAGGCCTCTCATCTGTGAATCTTTAGAGAGAAGAGGAACTTAATAGTAGGATTTAAGACATTTAATACTTCCTGTGCTTAGTTTTATGTAACTCCATACTCAGGATGCTGATGTAAGTCCTGTTTTTACATGCCTTTCTTCATCTTGGTTTGTATTCCTAAATTCTGTAGTTACTGTGTAATGGAGGAGAAAGTGTGCAGGACCCTAATGCTGCAGGGAGGTGTCAGGCACTTGCAGCAGTCATCACTTAAGTTCAGCTCAGGAAGTGTTAAACCGTCTCTAAACAGCAGACTTCTACACTGGCAAAGTGTGAAGGTCATTTTAGCTTATTTCATGTATAGTAAGATGGCTAGCTTTTTTTCCACCCGCTCCTTGTTATATTCTGTGGTGGTAGCTGAATTTTTTTCCCTGAAAATTTCTACTGCAGGAAATAATTTATTGTCATGCAGATTTCCCTACTTTCGAATGAAACCCTACAGTTCAAGACACCACTTTTCAGCTGGCATCAAGGCTTACTGTAGTAAGCTGTGTAACAAGAAGTTCATAATACTATAATGTTAAGAGCTGATCCAATATATCTGACTACTTTGAAAGTGCCTTGCCCTACAGTATGTAGGCCAATATGTCAGATCCCTATTGAAAAAAGTTTGTTGTCCTCCTGTAAGGGAGAAATTAGACCTTTTGAATCTATATGCCTTTATAACTTGCTACCAGAATAAAAGGAAAAAAAAAAAAAGCAAGCATAATTTTAATTTTAATCCAGATTCTATACTAATAGATAACATAATAACATAACAACAGGACATACTAATAGTAAAGAAACAAACTACAAATGAAAAATAGTAGAATCCAAAGCTAATTAAAATAATAATTTTGTAGTAGGCAGTTGAACTTCTAAGTCTATCCTATTGCAAATTATGTAACCATACATGCCTATATTATACTACGTTAGAGGGAAGAACTGATTTATCAGGTTCCTTATTCATAAGCGCAAATGCTTATGTCATATATTCAGGAAACATTAGAATTATGCTACTAAGAAACTGATCTTTGAGATGTCATGATCACTTAAATGCAAACTTTATAATCTTTAAAAATCTTGTAGTTTCCTGACAACTATCCTTCCCAGTGAAAATTTTCACCTCTCTGGAGTTGCCTCCAGAAATGAACACTTAATATAAATGGAAGTGCACATACTGCTGTATAGTCTCTGGTCATATTCAGAGTTCTGCTGATGCTATTGATGATCTTATGTGTGGGTACAGACTTTGGTAATATCAGTATTTCTGGAATTCACTGTTTCTTATGCCAGAACTGATGACAGAGTCAAACTGCAAAGTGAGTTAAATTTTCACCGGCTGCATCTTCTTCTCCATTTCTATGCTTCTAAGCAGGCCTCTAGTCCTTTCAAGAACCCTTTCCCATGGTATTCCGAGGTGTCTCTAAATAATTGAAGAAATCTTGGAGAAATATAATAGCTTTTGTGCACAGATAGGTCTAATTCTTCCATTGCCCTGAACGGTCCGCGTTAGAGCTCACAGGAGGACGCCAGTGTAATACCAGTCTCATAATAGACTACAGGAAGAATTTGTTACTGATAGGCATTGCATGTGTCATATGCATTTCAAATCTTACTGAGGATCTGGTTCCCATGAATTGAATTTAAGAGGCAATATGACACATGCTTTTTAATAACTAACTCCACAACATGGCATGATTTCCAGGAATTCAGTATAGTTGTCACTTTTAATACAGGTTTTCAGACGAAAATTAAATCTCATGGTAAAAACAAACAAACAAACAACAACAACAACAAATTTCAAAGGAAAAAGTATGGCACAGAAGAAAAATGGGAGATGAAAAGCCAGCATGTATTTTTGCATGGATTGTCCAGTACTGAGCACCTGCTCAGTGATCTATGTAATAATGAGGCTTGTTCAATATGTTCTTCTCAGGCAGTAGCAGAACTAGAGCTGCCAAGAGCTGGTGTAATTAATACAATGCTTGTGCCCAAATTGCTGTCTTTCAACTCTTTGTAACCCCACTGTAGTCAGTAGGACCGTATGGCACATAGTTCTGCAGTAAATAGGAAATACTGACTGTGACACAGACTTACACATCTCAAGGACAATAATCCACTGGCATATCTAAATCAGCTAGAATGTAATTTGCATCATGTGCTGCCTTTCCACGTGACACATACTGTGGAAACCTTTGTCTTAAATCCAGTCTGTTAATTAGCGTGTGTTATTTGTTGGGTTTTGCCTGTCTGTGTTGCTCTGAATCTCAAACTACTTGTTAAACTGTGAAAACAGAAACAAGAAAATCCTCCCCTGCCTTTTGCCTCTCTCTGTGTCTCTCACAATTGCTACAGGAGGGATAATGAAGTAGGAGTGGGCTAGACAAGCCATCTCTGCTATTAATAATGCTGGGGAAAAAGAAGGGAAAATAGCTTCTCTAGAAACTTCTGACTGCTGGATTAAGTGTGCTTCCTCTATGCACATTTATGTAAAATGCTGCTTCTCAGAGATTTTGACCTCTCAGAGCTTAGAGGGGTCCAATTACACTAAAATGTTCTGAAAGTTTTCCTGTATTCTTTTGCTATGACATTTATTTGTCTTCTGCTTATTGAAAGGGTACTTTGAACCAGTTTTGCCAGGTGCAGGAATATCAAACCCTTCCCATTTATGTTACTGCTGTACTACTGGGAAGGAATGAGTTAAGAGGAGCAGAGATCAAAGCAGCTGGGATCTATCAAGCAATCAGGGCCCACTGCCAAGGGAAGAGAAGGAACTAGGGCGAAGACAATGGCTTTGATCCCAGGAAAAGAGGGTTGTGGGTCAGGAAGCATGAAGTAAGGCTGAATCTGTTTATTTTGGCCCTGGTTTTGAGTAGGCTCCTCACTCTTAGAGGTAAATGTTTCTCTTTCAATGGATTTTATAACTTGCAATGTGTTTTGCTGTGGTCTTGATTCAAATTTACCTGTGTGACAGCAAACATGAAAATGACTGAGAGAAGCTGTGATGCACAGTGGTGTCTGAGCTATGTAGAGTGATGTTATGTGGAGTGCAGCCTCTTGCTAGGCTGAGTGCTGGTCTCTGTCAGTGAGAGGCTGGCCAGTCTGAGTTGAAAGTCAGGGGTTAATGATGTCTGTGTGGACTGCAAGATGTTTGAAATGCCACCAGTAATCCCCAGTAAACATGATGATCTAAATGCTACTGCTTTTTTTGGTTTCCTTAGGTTGAAATCCATCTAGCTTCAATCTGCTATCATTAAGCTCTTAAAATGTGGTGATTTTCTGCCTATGTATCTGAGTAAGCAAGCAAGTTAGTTTGGCTAGCAGAAGCTTTTCTTGTTTGTTTGGCTTTTGTTTGGGTGGTGGTGGTGTTATTGAGGTCTGTTTGATAACATTATTGGGGTTTTCATTATGGCAAGCTACTTAACAGTGGAGACATCAGCATCAGCTGTCTCCAGTGATGTAACTCTGGGTTCAATATATGGTATTTGATGTATTTTAGGTAGACAAAGCTTCAATAAGCAGGATACGGTATTTCTTATACTTGTGTAGGATTCTGACTTCTTGGTGTTACTGTTCATGTTGGATCTTCCAGAGTTGCAAAAAGCTGTAGGTGCTGAATAAGGTCTGAGTAATAGCTCTCATGAACAGTTGTAATCAAAACTTTTCTTTATAAGCTATGTGGAATTCATCTGTGTTCATTGTATGGGAATAATTCCTGAATAATGTAAGTAGTTGTGCTGTAGGGTAAAAGATTGAACTATACTGTGATTTTAGTGAACAGGTCTACCTTGACAGGATGATAGATGATACACACTGTACTTTTAATTGTCTTTTACCTTACTAAAAGCGGGGTTTACTTCTGAAAGAACATCTCCAATCATTATGCAGTTTTAATACTTATATCTGCTTAAACGTATTAAATAGTTACTTATGCAAGTTTAACTATGATAATTCATTTTAAAAAAAAAAGTTGGTTGTTACGTAACTTTTTTTCCTCACAAGTAATTAAAATCTGCCTTTTTTTCCATTATTTTATCTTCAGAGGCTGTATTTCTAGTTTGTATCAATCGCATGTTTCACTCTTTTATTGGATAACTTGAGGGGAAAAAAACAACAAACAAACAAAGGAATTTTGTTCAATGAAATGGAGGTGTAAATGTCCTGACATCAGTGTAGATATTTCACCAGTAGAGCTGCAGAGAGGAGTTCTGCTCTATCAGCATAAATATAAGCTGGATTTTACAGTCCTCTTGGAATGAAGAGTCAGGTTCTTGTAGCAGAGGATTCATTTTTTCATAGTTTTCCTTCCTTTTTAATATCTTCATGTGAAAACGAAGTCATCAAATTCATTCATGTATGGCAGTCTATTGGTGTTGATATATTCTGGAATAAGTGTTTTCCCCTGGGGAGCAGGGTATGCTCTGGTGAGATAAAATGAGATGTTAACTTGAACTCTGCCTTGAATTAACCCTATTCTACATCACAGCTTTCACAGAGATTAAAAAGCACATGTGATTCTTCCTTTGGCACTTCTCACTTCAGGCCTCTGCGGCATTGCTGCTTGATAGAGGTGGAATTCAGATTCTTTGCTACAAATTTTCTATGTACAAATTGCATGCACCAACCTTTACCATGATGTTTCTGGCACAGCCTGGATTCTGCAAGCTTCTCAGCTCTTAAGGGTCTTCCATCAATAACTTTATCCCCTAGAATTAGGAAGTTTTCCCTACGCACAACCACATCTTTGCATTGTATCAGGTTACACAATGTCCTCCTGTGCAGGAAAAAAAATGTAACTGTAGCTGTTAGATCATATTTATATTCCTATTCATGGCCATGCAGCAATCATGTAATACATACCACGTTCTCTATAGATTTTTGTACCTATGTTCATGCTTAGAGGATGTGGTTTGAACCAGAGCACAAGAATGTTACATACAAGATGGAGGCATTCTAAGAGTGTGTATGCATGAGAGAAAGTTAGTGCAGAAGTTAGTGTTGTAGCATATGCTACAATCCCCAGTGGAATATTTCGGCACAGGGATGACTATTCATCTGTTGAGCATAATGCTGGGACAGTCATTAGAGAGAATTAGTGTTGAGGGAATGAAGTCGAAAGCATAAATTATGAACTTTGCACTTAAGGCTCTGAGCTCTGGAAAGTAACGGGCTTTCTGTTTCTTCGTAAGAATATATTGGGATCGATCATGTGTGACTTCTTCCCTTCAGTTATAATTTTCTATTATTTTCTGAACTATCTGACTATATATAAAAAAAAAGCAGCTTTGTGGGTTTTTTCCCTTTTTCTTTCTTGATATCAAGTCAGAGAAGGCTTTAAACCAGAAACAGTGAATATTCTACTGCTTATTAACTGCTTTCTAGCCTTCATGCAATGAGAAAAAAACTAATGGCTAGGACCCTTGCACACAAAATTAAAAAAGACTGTAAGCGTAAGAAGAGCTTTAAAAAATATTTGATTTCTCAGTCAATAAAAAATGAATGGCTTTTTATGTCAGTGGAAGAAATGTTTTCTGGTTTTATCCCAACCATTCTCTCTGTACATTCAGTAGTGTCTGTAAAATTGGCATCTGAAACTGATATATATAAAAAAAAAAGATATATAGATATATACATAGATATAAATAGATATGTAGATATATATAGATATATATAAAATATATATATATATAAAATAGAGGACTGAGTCCCCACTGCAAACCCAGTCTGTTTAAAGACCTGATGGAGAGGAGCAGGGAAAAGGAAATTTGCTTTATTAATAAGTAAGGAGGAGGCTAATGTCTCCTCCTTGTCTAGAGTCAGAGACTTATTTATCACAAATATTAGAGAATACATGAAAACTGCAGCTGATGTTGAAGTTGACTTCGACTTTGCAGTAACTATCAAGGGCAAGCATACACCATCTTCAAAATGTGCAATTGGCACTAACTCATCCTGGTGTGAACTATGAATTGACATTTTCTCATCAATAGATCAGTGATCAAAATGTGAGGGAAGGACTAAACTACTCTGGAATACCTTTTGCTACAGATCCAGGAGATTTCTAAAGTGAAGTCAGCCTTAGTAGCTTAAGGAGATTTCCTCAAAGGGAAAAATAATACTTTTATATGTACAGTCATATGATTAAAAAAACCCCAACTTCCTTAATTTGAGCAAATAGAAATCCTTTGCTAGATTCCTGGGGGGAATAGGGTGATATATGATGTAGTCTACATAACACTTCCCCAGTAGAAAAATGAACTGGGAGAAAAACACACTGATTTTCTTTCACTCACTGTTGTGACTTTGAGGTCCACTGTTAAGAATTGCAGAACAAATAATTTCTCTTTCTGAAAACAATAGAAAATTGAAAGCTGTTTAAAACGTTTATTACTGCATCCAAAATACACATGGATTTTGAAATGGATATAAAATCAACTATTTTGCTCTTCCAAGATAATGAAACAATAGCATTGCGTAATGCTGACACTGATAGCCTGACATTATTTGTTTTCTTATGATGCCAGCTTAAGGATTTGATTCTCCAATTAACTTGAACCATTAGTAGCACTGGGAGGTTAATATTACAGGCTAAAGTACTTTCTGCCGCAAGGAGATAAAATACCAGAGTGATATTTGAGTTATCAGAAGTTTAAATTAGTTGCTGTCTTGAGGTATTGACTTTTCTTACCCTTCTCCCATAAGATCGCATTTGCATTGGGCTGCTTGTGTAACTTTTGTAGCAAAATCTAATAGTTTTTTCTCAACATGATCATCAGGGTAAAAATGACCGATAGACTGTAATAGACAGACGGGAAACAGGCAAGTCAGATGTAGATTTGTACTAAAAAATTTCTAGGCACTGTGCACAGTTTACATGAAAAATGCTAATTTTTAGGTAAAAAAAA
The DNA here is from genome assembly GCF_004027225.2 of Strigops habroptila. Taxonomy (NCBI): domain Eukaryota; kingdom Metazoa; phylum Chordata; class Aves; order Psittaciformes; family Psittacidae; genus Strigops; species Strigops habroptila. Next base: position 7,855,858 of record NC_044281.2, read on the forward strand.
GTATTCTTTTTTCCACGTTTCCTATTTTTCCCAATGGTGTGTGGGATGAATCTTGTGCTTTACTTCCTTTTGGAACTTAGAGGGCATCTCTGCTTCAAGAAAAAGCCAGCAGCTTAATGTCAATGTCTCTGCTACTCATACAATGTGTAGCTCTGGATTGGTAGGAGACCTGCTGGTTAGAAGTTCAGTATTTTGTTTTCTTAGACAGTGTTTGCAACCCTATGTCCTCATGACAGATATTTATAGTAAAATAAAGTCTTGACACATTTATAAAAGACATAACCCAAATAAATATGAGTTTGCCTAAAAAGACACCGAAGAAATCCTCATCTGATATCAAAGCAGAATGGCTGTTTCTAAACAGTCTCTATAGCTCATTTGGAAGCCATAATTTAATGATTTTCAAAAGGCCTAAAGACTTTCAAATTTAAAGGTCAGCATGTATTTTCTTCTAGATTTCATTCTTAAAAACACATGGAATTGCTTGTAGCCTTTGTTAATCCCAAAGAAGTGTTTTTCTTGCATGACACTTAAAAATAGTGCCTGTTTTGCAGGAGTGCTATGAGACTTTCCTGCTTTTTCATAATCCCCTTAAACTCCTTTGGTGACAGGTAAATTCTCTTTCTAAGCACAGCCAAATCCCACCACCTACTTCCATTTTGACATTCAATGTTGTCACTGTGATATTTTTAGCTTTCAGCACAATTTAGAACCGGCTAGATGAAGAATCCAAGAGTAGGGAGGAGGTTGCCAAATCCCCACTAAAAAGATTTTTTTTTCCAGTGCCTTTCTCCAGAATGGGGCTAGTTCCAAACAACATTTAAGAGACTACAGAAAATATTTAGCTCTCGATATCCTGCAGGACCAATCAATTTATGGTTGGAAGACTCTAGCTCTAAGGAATTAGAGTATATGTTGAGTGTTTATATGTTGAGTGAATACAATTCTTTATAAATTACTGGTGTGCTTTTAGAGCCTGCTTACAATTTGCTAGCATTTGACATAATTTTTGGTACATTTCAAGGGGAAAATAAAACCCTTGCAGGTTTGTTGGCATGTATGCTTTTAATACACTGAGGTTGGGTCATTGTTGTGATATTTCTGTTGGCTCTGTTTTAGTAGCTAAATAAATCCAATAGCTGAACTACTACTCATTCTGAAGTACTTTTGGTATTATAGGTTTATGTTCTCACCCAGTTTAATTAATTTATAAAGTATGACTAGGTAGTCCCTAACATACCTTTCTCAGAATCCCAGGAAAATAAACGAAAGACACTTTACAGATCACCTAACTTCTCTGAGACAAAGCATATCTATGTCATTGTGACAGTTATGGTTTTGTTTTTTCCTAGCCTCTTTGCAAAGACTTCAGGTGCTGATGACTATGCCATCTTTCAAGCAATCTATTCTATGACTTTGCCATCTTTATTGTTAGGAAATGTTACTGGTCCAATTTCCTCCTCTCCCTGCCTTTTTCTAGTTTAGACCTGCCATTTCCTGCTCTATCCATGGTGAACACAGAATATATGCTACTTTGTCTTTATGTAGTTGAAGACCATTTCTATATGCTTTGGCCTTTAAACAAATTTTCCCTCCTTTAAGCATCTCAATTTCTTTCAGCTTTATTTTCTAACTTGTGGAGTACTATGTGAAATACAGTTCCTGTCCTCACTCTCTTAAGCCATTGGTTAAAAATCTACTTATATTTAATCTCTCCTTTTAAAATTTTTCCAAAATATCTACTATTTTGTGAAGTACAGTGCCAAGAATTCAAATAATGCTCTTGAGTTTAGGAGAAATAACTCTTTCACTGCGTTTTATAAGCCAGCCTTTTGTTTCTCTGCAAGTATAGTGCTTGTCTTTTCCTGTTAATTCCAATTGTCTGATTGTGATACAAAGAAACACCCATACACCCCTTCTTCAGCAGACATAGCTCACACATGACTGGAAGTGTGGCTTCCTAAGTGTAGTACTTTGCACTTCTTCCTGTTGAACAGGATTCTGCCTTTTCAGTCCTTATCTACAACTTCTCCATTCATTTTAATTCTTACCTTGTTCTCCAACACAGTAGACTCCTGAACATCTGGTAAGCATGGTCTCAGTTATGTCACATAGGTGGCTAACTGAAATACAGGTAAATACTGGCTCAAGAGCAGACGAAGAACCTGGTGTCCTACAAACAGCCCTGCTTTCATCTTGGCAAAGGATCAATAATAAAAACTCTGTTTTCTACCTACCATTTACTGGTTTTGTCAAAGACTTTCTTTCCCTGTTTGTCAGACTGTCATGTGAAATAAAGACAAGCTTTATTAAAATCAAGATTTCTCCATCATCCACAAGGCTTATAATACTGTCCTGGATTGATATTGCATTGGCTATCCCACATTTGTTCTCAACAAATCCAAATCAGATATTGCTCATATCCTTTTGTCTTTATAGGCTTAAAAGATCCCCTTTTCTTTTCCTGGAACTGAGTTCTCACAGGCGTTATGCTAAATGTTTAGCACTTTGTGGAGTTTTTTTCGCTTTCCAGTCTTCTATAATTTCTACCAGTTGTCAAAGGTAATGTCTTTGAAATAACAAAAGCAAATTTTCTAAATACATGAGATTTCCATTTTCAAAATACCTACTGTAGCTAAGTACTCTTTAAACTGTTAATTCTCTCCTTAGCTCAAAATAGTACCTTCTCACCACAAGGACTTTTATCTATATGCTTCCTCTCACGTATTTTAAGAGAAAATTGACAGAGGGAGGTGAAACATTGGACAAGACTTGAATGGTCTTCCTGTAACTGACTCCTGGGAGGTTTATCCCAGTTCGTTACTTGGCGTCTCAGTTATCTCAACCTTCTATTTTCTTCTCTGACATGCCATTGAGAGATAGCCAATTTTGTTTCTTTCTGATTTTGTATTTACTTTCTAAGAGAGTGCACATGCCAACTTTCTGGGCTTACTGAAGCCTGCCTCCTAGAGATCCATGATGTTTATTTTGGGGCTTATCTTTTCCCTTTTCTCTTTTTGAACTTTGTAAGTCATGACCATTATCACCCAGGATGCTATCCATTAGCATTCTCTAAAAGTTGTGACCAAGATGCTCTCAGAATGTGTACACCAGTCGCTACTCAAATTTCAGGTCTGATCCCCTTTAGTTTCTGGATGTTTGGACAAGTGTATATGGGTCTGTAGCATACAACAATTTGCCTTTTCATTCATCCTCTCTTCTCTGTACTTGAAATTAAATATCAGAGATATAAATATGCTACAAATTAGAAATACAGCCGGCTCCTTAATGAGCCTCCCTCCTTTGGAAAACAGTGAAACATGCAAACAGGGAGCACTGGTCTTAAATACCTCCTGGAAACAGTTCTATACAATGCAAAACATGATTGCCAGGGGTTTTTTGCTCATGTGGAGTCCTATACCCTTGCCCTGTGTTGCAGTTCAAGTCCCTAAAACCTTTACTGACCTTGGCTTTCCACCAGGTAGGTGTTCAGGACACCCCTGTGACGTCCTTTTCTGTCCAAAACTTGAGATGGCAGGCATCAATTTGCAAAGAAAGAGCAGGCTCAAACTTTTGAAGGCTTTTGACTTTTGTACTAGTTTTGGAAGCAGAAAAATGTTTGAATCCTGCTTAATTCTGCTTTTGGCCTCCGAGTCAGAACATCAACAAAAGTCTAACTAAACAGTTTTGCCAAATTCAGAAAACCTCTGACTATACAATAAAGAATATGTTAGATAAAGTTTGTAACAAAACTAAGAAACTTCCCACAAAAAAGCTGTATTTTGGAATTTAGGTATCTTGTCCATTCAGCATTTTATCATGGTCTTAGTTATAGCAAAGGGAGAGCTATAAAATCCTTTAGAAACCCATTTTGTCTGCTGACGTTTCAGTTCTGAAAAGCAGCTGACTCAAAACATCTCAGATTTGGAAGGAAAAAAAATGCCAAATTTTGTTCTTTACACAAACAGATTTGACACATTTGTATTTTTGAGAAACAAATGTCTTCCTAGGTTGTTTAGGGTAATCTGTCAGAACAAGTCTGTTCTGAATTAGGAGGGCTAAACTGACATCCCAAGAGATGGTTCTCTTTTCTGGAAATAAGTTTGTTTGTTTTTTTTTTTTTTTCCTCTCCTCTATTTCTAAATACATGGGCCACGACCAAAAGTACGTGCTGACTTAAATTTGCTGTAGCTCAACATCCTTCAGCAAACAGGAACTAAAGGCTGCTTACCTTCCAAACAAGTGTCTCCACAGTAGTGTTGAACAGACTTAAACCACACTCATTTAACTTTGGCCACTTAGCAGTTCACCACTGGCCACTTCACTTTGGAAGTGCTCCTATTAAGGCCAGGTCTGCATGTAAGAGGACATTGGTAATGGTGATTTAGAAGTATCCATAGCATGTTTGTGCTAGGGAGTGTCCACCATTTCACGTACTTTCATAGAGTGATATATTTCAATGCAGGCTTTTAAATGAAAAAGATGTGTTCTCTGGATTTACTGAAGCCAGTAATAAAGCTTCCACTGAATTGAAATGAAAATATTATTTCACACATGTATTTTGTTTGTACTTTAAAGGTCTATTTTATCCCTTTGACAAACTCCTGTGACCATATGTGCAGAACTCAATGCCAAGATTCAAAGCTCAGTTGTTGCCATACTAATGTAGCTTTAAGGAACAACTGCTTTCATTTATCATCTATCATGCATTATTTCTTTTGTCTAGAATATGTAAGGGGATTTAGTAGGATAAGATGAGTACAGGTGGCATTTCCTTGGAAACCGGGAAGTTGATACTAGGGTATCTGCACATGTAATCCTTGTATAGCTATAATTCAAAATTAAGATGTAACAGGATTACTTTACCTACGTTTTTTTTTCTTAAAACAAAACTATCCCACCACTTCATCTTTAAAGAAGGTGAATATACTCTTTTAGGACTACCATACCTGTTTTCCTTTTGCAGAACATCAGCTAGCGTGCAAAAGATGTTTTGCTTGTTCGCTTTGGACTGTTTGTGTTTAAATTTTATTTTATCTTTATCTTCGGTATAAGGAATGTGTAAGTGAAAAGAATCTCAATAACCTATGTACCTTATTAGTGCTTGTAATTTCTTTGTAAAATGTTTTTACGTGCCACTTCAAAATAACAATCATACTGGTGAAATTGCATTAGGTCTAAAGTACTAAAGGTATCTCTAGATTTACACAACAACAAGAAACCAAAGATATGTTTCATTCCTTATGACACACAGAAGCTATTTTGTATGAAATCCCTACTGTCTTTCTATATGCGCTGAGCAAAAATTACCAGCTATTTCTACCTGGTTGAGGTTTTTCATGCAGAATTATTCATGTTTCCTTGCCCTTCTCAGAGATTTTTAAGGACTTTCTGGCTTACAACTGTGAGAGGCTTATGGCAGGCGTCGAAGTACATGCATCTCATACTGTATAATTCATGTTTCAGCTAGAGTAAGACCATATTGAGAAATGAGCATTTCCCAATATGTATCCCAGGCAAGTGAAAAAAGGTTTGCAGAATGAAAAAGGGTGTGCTATTAAGGCCAGAAGAAGTGGATAATCTTTGAGAGCAAGCACAAACCATCCCAGATGAATTTGGAGTGCTTGGCTGGGGAGGTAAGGGTGGAAAGAACAAGGGCTAAAAGAGGATGTTACTCTTTCCCTCAGCTCAGCTAAAGCTGCTGTCTGGAAGCAGAGCTGAGGTATTGCGCTTCCTCCTCCACCTCCTGCTCTTCAGGTGAGGCACAGCCACTGCAGTCATACTGTGAGCCTGTGAACAACAGGGCTTGATGGAGTGGTACAAGTAGTGGTGTAAAAAGTAATGACTTAGAACATTGGTGTCCTGATATCATTTTGGCACCAAACTTAAAAAAGGAAAAGAAGTAAATGCAGTGAATGATTGCCAAGTTGTTCAGGGGCATTGTGAGAGGCTAGAAGACCTTGGTTTGCTTTAGCTGAGATGCTGAAGACTGAGAAGGCCTCTGCTGTTGTAGACAGCTATTCGTTAGGGGACTCTTACCTCAGTAAAGGTTGGCACAAGAACTGATGTGCGTAAACTGGATCAAAGTTGTTTCTTTTAACCTGGAGAGTAGAAGGAAGCTTTAAAACCTTTCTGAAGCAGTCTTTCAATATACTAGAAGTCTAAGCATAAAACCTGGTAATTTTTACAATAAAAAATTAATTTGAGTTTATAGATGTCTATTGCCAAAAATGCAGACTCAAGATGATTTTTGCCTTAAAATCCAGAGTACTGAGTCTGAGGACTGCCTCTGTGGCATTGAGCTATTTGTCTGAATCCTCTGCTGTATACACACGATATTATTTTTTTTTGCATAATTTATAGCTGACATTTAATTCCAGCAATTCTGAGAAAAAGCTCAACAAATTAATTATATGCAGAAACTGTTGGCCATGAATTTATCTAAAAGAAACTTTGGCATTGTCTTTGTTTAAAAATGCACCTGACCTTTTCTGTTCCTTTGTACAATGCAAGCATGTGTGTCAGTAGGAGTTTAACAAGACCCAGACAGTAGAAGGGTTGCCAAATTCTCTTTATGGTATATTTATTTACTCCAGCCTCAAGATCCCCCTTTTTTCCCATGGGACACTAACTGTTGAAAAATATCTGCTTTCCAGATAAATTTGAAAGGCTTTGGTGGGGAGGGAAAGAGGGAGTTTGGAAGTCCAGGAACATGAAGTGGTTCACACCCTACTTTTAATCTGTGAGCCCAAACTGGAACAACCTCACTTGAACTGTGTGTTTCCATGGGAATACTGTCTATGTAATCTATATTCATGTTAACACTTATGCTTCAAGTCTTTTCAAATATTTCTTAAGCTTTTCTATATTTCTCCAGAGCTTACCTACTTCTGGTCTATCCACACTGGCTTAAAAATGAAGGCAACAAATCAGTATGCTTTGAAGCATAGGTTAAGGAAATAGTTTATTTACTTTGGAACCCCCTGAAGAGAATAAATGGGCATAGCTGAGCATTAGAAAAGTATTATCCTGTAAATCAGAAAAGAGATAGGTGGAATATTCCTAGAATTTCTTGTTCAGTGGATTTCTCTTTCTTCCCATTAGCCATTGGGCTCTTGTAATCTTATTTGCATCTCTGATGTGAGATGATGTGAGCCATTTGGGCATATGTTCTTTAGGAGACTTGAGTGCTTTTGCATTATGGTCTACTGTATTTTCAAAGAGGAATTCAATTTATATTCATGTGTCAGGTGTAAATGATTTGTTTCTGGCCTATCCAAGTCACCACTTTTCTTTGTTACACAACTTGCTCTTTGCAGAGGGCTTTTGCACTCTCATTCAAAGGGAGATGTCCCACATGCAGACCCAGGTGACTTTCATGGCACCCTCTCATGGCACTCTCTCTTTGAGAGAGGAATGTACTTTCTACCCAGGTCTGCTGTAGTGCTGACTTGTTAACATTATGGCCATGCTGCAAATAACACCCACTTACAGAAGCCTTTGAATCTACAGTTTTAGTTTGCATCCACATTACAGCGGTGTTTGACCTCTCCTATGTACAAACCACTCTGCTGCAGCAGCTCCCCCCTAGACAAACAGCAGAAGGTTAGTTTGGTCAGTTTTAAAATATAACAAGTATCAGACAAATTCAGTCAATCTTTTCTGTAAAGAGAAGCCTAGGAAAGAAGCATTTCAAAGATGCTTTTATAAGTTGCCCATGGAGTTCAAAAGATAAATTCCTTAGAGTTTCACAGCAAAATCGTCTTGCTTGAGATGTGTATGGCTAGCTTTTTACAAGTCAGCCACGATACCAGTTCCTATTGCAGTATGGAAGATCTTTACCTGGTAGTTCATTCCTAGGAAATTCCCCTTTTCTCACTGCCTCCTTCACTAACAGTGACATAAACCTGCAGGAACATTGACCAATTTTACCTGTAACTCAAGCTGTTTAACCCTGGATGCAAGTGGCACTGCTGTATTTGTCAGTTTAAGTATCTTGTATTTGTTTCCCAGCACAGTTCTGCAACAGAGTGTAAGACTAGCTTCCAACCAATTTTGTCTGTTAGGCTATATTAAATAAAATTAATATCTTGGTTTAAGCAACAATGTTTTGAAATAATTTTAATGTAGCCTCAAGGCAGTGTTTAGGTGATCCTCTTAAGTGCCTAAAGCTTGCTGCTATGGGCAGTTCCGTATTTCAGAGTTTCTTCCTATAGTTAAAATTTCCTGGATAAATATATTTTTCAACTGAGCCTAAACCTAATGTCAATCTTTTACATAACCATGCAACAACCCAGGTCAAAACGCCTGTACTATCCTTGAACTCAAGCATGCTGTGGATCTCTAAGAAGTGAGGTAATTCAATTTCTAGGCCAGATGAGAGTAGATTAATGTATGAATTGGTCCAGATGCATGAATTATTGTCTCTTGCATTAAATACTCTACAAGTTTGAATAATTTGATATCAGGAGGTGACACTGAACTTGTTTTCCTTCAGTATTTTTTTAACAAAGCACCAAATTAATTAGACTTTCATTGTCTGATTTTTCTGTTTGGCAGCACTAGTATAATCTCCACTTTTAAATAAAAACTCCCTCTTTAATATAGACATTAATGAGCAATGTACAAGTAGACTGCATTTTTTCTTCTGTTGTGCGAAGTCTGTTTTACATAGTTCTTTATGAATTGGCTGTATTTGATAAGCATCCTTACATAGACTGTGAAAAGCTTTCTTTTGTCACTTGAGAAACTGGCAGTGCAACACTATTAACTAAAAGCATACTTTATGCATTTGTATTTATTTCATGCAACACCAAAAAAACCAAATTATGAGAGGAGGATATGACATGGTTTTTTTTAAGTGACTTTGCTCAAAATTTTACTTTAGATATGCATTTGAGCAGGTAGATGGCCCTGGTGGTCCTTTCCAACCTCTACCTTCCTGTGATACTGTGATTTCAGCTCAAGAAAGGTGGAGACATGCTCTGTGTAGCAATACTGTGACTCTAGCTCTACCTGTCTGTTTCTTCAGCAGGGGAAAAATTCACTCTAGGGTGTATGTTACATCCAGCTCATGCTAAATTCTGTTGCAAAAACAGTTTTTGACTGTTGGTGTTTAGTCATCAGTTAAACATCACACTTACAACTGTCTTGCTGGCACAGTAAATTTCATGAGTGTTGCTCTGTTCTGCTTTACAAAGCAAGATTTCCAGTTTCCACACTGAAGAAATACAGCAATGGAAAATAACCAAGGAATGAAAAATATACTTCTTTTCCATTTAAACCAACTCTGCCTTCACACCTTCAGGAGCTGCATTTCTTCTGTCTCCTGGTTGCAACACTAAAAGAAAAATACTTTTAATTGTCTGCTACAATAAAGGAAAAAAAAAAAAAAAAGAGGCTGTTATCCTCAGGCATTAAGAAGTTACCAAATCTTAATTTATCCTGCATGAATCAGATGTCTGCTAAAACAAGTGCCATGAGTCCAGATGTCTTAGCAAGGTATTTCCAAGCAAGGAAAATAGCCAAGGTATTCTGGTATGCAATTTTCATATCTTTGAAAGGCAAGGTTCAATAATTACTCAAACAGCATAGTTATCCTCTTGTAGTTCACTTGTTAGAAAGGTGGCATTTGGGTCTGATTTTTGGTTGCTGGTAAAACCTGAATCCTAACTATAATAGTAAATGTGTTTTGCTTTATAGTCTGAGTTTCTGCTATGTTATAAACTCAGAAATGAAGTGGTTGTTTTAGACCTAATCATGCATGCATGTTAACAATAAATATGAATGGCATCTCTCATTTCTGGACAGTATGCCAGGGAGTTATTGAATATGCAAAAAAAAAAAATAATCAAATTATATCTGAACAGAGGTCAGAATTGTGCTGTAAGATAAAGAAGGTGCTGTAGCGCTGACCTATTCATGAAACATCAGATCATCAGAGTATAAGGAAAATAATGTGGGAATATGATATGACATTTTGGGAAAAGCTTGATAAAAGATTGAAGGAAAACAAGTGGGAGACTACTGAACTCTCTCAGTAAATTACTAGAAGTTACAATTTGTTGTGTGGATTATGGCTTTTACTGGTTTGTTTGTTATTTTGTTTTGTAAAATATAAGAGCTGGAGAAAAATACAACCTAACTGTAGTATTACACATCACTTTGTTTTTTGGTTTGGAGTGTTTTTGAATTGGGAAAAGCAAAGCAAATATACACTGCCCATATGACACCTAGATTTTACAATACTAAAGTTCTGTACTCCACATGAATGTGGTTCAGTGTCTTGGAAACATGAAGTAATTTGACTGAACCAACCTAAGGAATAAAATTATGGTTGACAGATAAGATGAATGTGAAGAGAGACTCACCATTTTAAAAATTAATCAAAAGACTTAATGGTAAAATCCAAAGTGAATCTGATGCGAATATAAATATGTCATAGGTATCTCTTGATTCCTCCTAAGCATTAAGAATAGTTTCTTAATTCAACCTCCTTTACCCCTTTCTTATATCCCATCTCTTTAGTCAGCTCTATGCCAAATCCTAAACCTGGTACTAAGGTGATTAAGGAAGAAATGGTATAAGAGGTCCTTATTTCATCATTCTGTTTTGTTGTGCTGGTTTTAATACTTGTACCTAATTTTCCCTCATAAGACTCTGTTATCTGTGAATAATTTAGCCATGGAAGAGAACTGGGTAGACAGACTTGTTGGGAACTCTCTTTTTATGTGTACGGTCATTCAAATGCAAACATCTTCTGGGTCTGGCCCAAGCGTGTAGCCTGGATAATGGAAGAAGTGACTTTTGCTTCTAAGAATGAGACAAATTTATTTTCCAGTTACAAACTTTTTTACAGTCAAAAGATCTATTGACCAAGTTACAAGGCTCTGGAAACTATGTGACAGTTTATAAAAGGCCTATAGATAGTACTCTACACTATTTAGAAGTGTTCATTTTAATCACAGATTAACTATTTTCACTGCAGAAATGTTGTTGCATCTGTCATTAAAATGTGGGTTTAATTCAGACTTTTACTACATCAAAATACTGCACTGATTTATCCTGTCTCTCAAATGCATAACTGGGAGTATATGGGTATTTTCCTATATATTAGATTTCTAAAGCTGCTATTTCCATCACCAAGATACAGTTCTGCAGACTTAATTGTTTTCTTACTGTAGCTTTAAGCAGAGTAAGGTGAAGTTGTGTATGGTCCTAAGTGGAACAATTCTAGTATGTAATTTTTTCTTTCATAAGTGCTCTTTATTGTCATTATTGTGGGTTTTTTAGGTTTCCCATGCTCCAAGTTTTGTTCAGTTATTTATTCAAGTGAGGTTGCTCCTTGGTCTATATAACTGAAAAAGCAATTGAAAAACAGGTACCAAGGCTGGGATCTCGGCAACAGCAAATACTGGGTTATTCTAGAGAAAACTGGAGAGGAAACTTTGAGGAGTCACTGCCAGTTCCTATAGCTGGGCCTAGCAGAACTCTGATCTTATTTCCATATACATTAATATAACTTCAGCTCTTGCATGTGTAGTAGGGAACATTCCCCCAAAATCATCTGGCAGTTTCAGACAGTCTGAAAGCAGAATACTAAGCCTGCGATTCTCCCAGGGGTTGTGGCATGGCACTGGCATATTGTAAGAATTTTCCAGAGGCCGCATCAGGAAATCCTTGTTAGAGAAAACGGTCTTGGTGCCTTATAGTGGCACAAAAACTGGGGGAAGAGAAAGTTGTTATATTTTTCAAAACTTTGACCGCTCTTTGCATTGTGGGCACAGCATATCATCTACATTGAGTTCGCAGTGCTGTTTCTACGGTGCAATGTTTCAGGCTTGCAAAACACTTCTGGCTGCTGTCAGTTGAAGTTTGGATTCTGTAATGCCTTTGGCCAGGGTTTGTATATACAGGGCAGATGTTTTTGGAACTCACAACACATGCGTGGAGCTCCACCAAGATGAATCAGCAGCTCAGGAAACTTAGTCTTAGTACATTCTTCTGGAGCCAATTTTCTCTTTTTCTTTTTCAATTTTATTTCTTTTTAACAAGTGAAGACTTAGTGCTGAACTTTTTCTGAAGATCAAATTCTTGCTGTGCCAAAACTTTGACCATCTCTAAACAAATGTCTGGGATGGTCAGGATAGTGGTGATGCCAAGTGTCTGTTCTTACCAAAATGTAATATTACATTCAGTCTCACTGTAGCAAAAAAATACTGAACATCATAATTTTACAATATTTTAAGGAAGAGGTATGAATGTTCTTTACAGTGTATGAGAGAAGGAATATTATAGGAGAAACCTGCAATCATTGTACTCTAAGATATCTTTCTGCCAGCTTCTTATCTGGCTTACTAACGGATTTCAAACTGTAGATAAATCTTTTTACTGAAAATCTTTTTCAGTACGTTTGCTTTTTAGGATAAGCAGAATTATGGCATGGATGTGTTTCACTGTATCACCAACACTTATTTCTATATGTATTTCAGCTAAACTGTCACAGGTTTTCACTAAGGGTCATGTTGGGGCAGAGTGTCTGTGTGCGTTAATTTCATAGGAATGAGTTGTGCAAATAACCAGAACCCGATTATTTAACTACTTCAGTGTGTTTATTATCCCCTGAAGAAAGAAATCTTCTCTTTGATGCTGCAGTATATTGCACAGTTATACTTTCCTCTCATCTGCAAATCCAGAGATCCATTTCATATCCTATACGTTTGGTTTTTAATATAGAATATTTGCCTTGCTCTTCTGATGGATATTTTTCTTGAAGTGAAACATCAGGTGTGTTTAAGTATAGAAAAATACAGTAGTCACACTTTGGTAAGCTTAGCTGGATAAGAGGTTGGTTTTTCTGGGGAAAGGGGAGCAGCAACACAAAAAAATTCACAAAGTTTTATGCCTGAGCAGATTCTGCTACCTGGACTACTGAATAAAAAGAGATAAGCTAATGGGAATGAATGGATAGGAAAAGATCAGTATTTCTGTGGTAACACTGCCCTTACCTTGCAGCACAGTTGCGTTGTTCTCTGAAAGTTTTCATAAGCTCTTAAGCCTTAGTTAAAATTTTTGTGGGTTTTGTTTGTTTGATTGGTTGGGTTTTGTTTTTGTTTTTTCTCCTATAGTAGTAATTTCCAGGTACCATAGTCTTCTCCATTTGTTTCTCTTTCTAATGCTCTTTCCCCCGTTTGTGTCACCTTAGTTGCCGTAATAATACACTAATAAAATAACTGTAGTCTAAAAAAATAAGGCGTATGACCAGTGGAGTACTGTCCCTTCTCCTGTTTTCACTGTCCCATCATTTTGGAGATTTTTTGACCTCTTTGCTCACCACACAGTTACAAATGTCCCTCAATTCTGCAACATCTGGACAGCCATTTGTCCTTACGACAAAACGTAGAATCTTTTAGATCTGAAGAGCTATGTAATCAACCCAAAAGAGGCAGATTTCCTATCCCGACCCCAAAAGGGTTTCCATGGTAACAAAGTAGATGTGAAAGGAAACAAGTAAAAAGACTTCAGAGGGAAGAAGTCATGATATTCTCCTATCTCATCTCTTGTTTATGGAGTTCTCTTGTTTATGGACTCAAATTGGTAAGGAAAAAGCCCTATCCAAAGAGGGTGAAGATAGAATGGAGAAAAAAAATATTATTTTTAGATAGCAAATGCATCAGTGTTGTTTGTCTTGCTTTCATTAAATGTTTCTTGCCCGAGAGAGGAGAAATTAAAATCTGTCCAAATCAGCAGTTTTACTGAAAAGGAACTGGTTTTCCCTTCTATCCCATATCCCCTGCTTTCACTGCCAAGTGACACATACCAGTACATTATAAAGGATCTAGAAGTAGAAACTATCAGAGAAATCACTGTTTTTCTGCAGGAAATTCTTGCTAATCTTCCAATGACACATTTCAAATGTGAAAATTGATAATCTGTTCCTACAATGCCAGTTGAAAGCATTCTTACAAGACAGGCAACACTGGGTGTTTTGTAGTTATCACTAGAATGGGTGAATATTCAACTAAACCCTCCCTCAAAAGCTAAACAATCTTTACAGGAAGTTGAGCCATTCGTCCTTTCAAAATCAGTAGATAAGTGAGCAATGAGAATGGTGAGATGCGAGCTGGCACCTGCCTTTATTTTCATTCACAAAAGGGAAAGGCTACTCATAAAAAGATTGTTTACTCCTCCAAAAAGTAGAAGTAAATGAACTCTTTTCTTCTACCCACCTCTGACTTTGAATAATCCAGCATGCTACATTCAAAGGGGAAATTCTATGTCTTTTGCCAGAGGTAAACCGATTTGACGGACAAAGTTAGGCAGTTTCTTTTCTTCTTTAAATTATAGTATAAAAATGTAGAGAAAACTGGAATTGCACTGAACAGCAATTATTTTGTCCATACGTGTCAAGACAGCATGGTTCTTTGACTTTTTTTTTCCTTATTACAGGAAATTATTTGTACCTGCAATTGCAAAGCTGAGAGCACCTTGATTGAGAGCAGCCCAAGTACATTAATACAAAGCAGCACTGTAAAGTGCCCGCTGTAACGTCTTCATGCCATACCTGTCAGTCATCTTGGAGTAGTAGAGTTATCCATATTGGGACTGATCATCATTTGCCACAGGCTCACTTAATCTTTTGAGGGAAACATGCGAAGTTCCTACACCAGCTTCTGCAGCCCAGCCTTGATATTCCGCAAAGGGACATGAAACATGAAAATGCTTTAGATTTTCTTGCAGATTCACACGACCATAGTAGCACTGGACTTAGTACAAAGATGTTAAGGAGAAGTGTGGCTGTAACACAAAGAGGCTTTGAGATTGAAAAGAATCTGGGGGTGCATCTTTTTTACCTCAAATTATTTCTTTTCAAAACATGTAGGAATGAGTGAGGGGATGGTCCATAATTTTTAGAACAGACACACATCTAATAATAAGCCATTCTAAACCTCTGTAGGACCTTTTCCAAAGGCAGCTTGTCTAAAAGCCTTACCTTAAGGCCTGGCCTGCAGGTCCTAATGGGAGGCTTGAATAGACTTCTTTTTAATTTGGGATTTTCCTTAGAGGGTAGATTATCCTTTATTGTCATAGTCCTTATCCCTTAATCTTGATTTAGGAAGTGATTTGGGATAGCTAAGTAGACCACGTGCGCATCTGCTTGAGTTCAGTGTTTTAGTGAAACCAATTGGGATTTTCTCAGCTGTTTAATTTATCTGGTAGTATGCCTGTAAAAATATTATCAAAACATTATCAGCACAGGCTCATATTAGTGCCCTTAGCCAAAGCCTTTCCAAAGAAAATCTTACTAACTAAGGAGGGTAAACCATGAGATGGGATCTCTCTTTCCAAGGCATTTACTGCCTCTGAGCAGCACATGTAAGTCCTGGCTGCTGGCTCTTGTGCCCTCTCAGGTGCAGAGGTGGACCTGCATGGCATGCTGTCAGCTTGGAGATCTAAACTGCATCTCAATTTCCCCCCACTTTTACAAAGCAGTCATGGATAGCAGTTCAAGGGAGGCAATGTACTTTATATAAGTGGATTTTTGTATGGTGTAAGTTCTGGAAGCACATGTGGGGATGCCGTAAGGATGCATAGAATAACCAGAATACATCTAATTGCCCATGGGGGAAAAAAAAGGGTGGGAGGGATGCTTTGAAAGCTGTTAGGATGCCTCCCATGCGTGTGTGGATAAAGTAATTGTAGCAGGACAGTATATATTTAGCCAGGAAGAGTAAGGCATCATCAACACTGAAAAGGTGTCTTGTTAATGATGGCAGGTTTCCTTTGGGTTTCCCCCATGGAAATAATTACTGTGTGTACAAGCACTTCTGCCAGTCTAGCTACATTAATTAGAGGTTCGTTGGTGTGGTTTTGCTTCATTTTATTTTTTTCTTTTCCATGTTTCTGGTGGATTTAAATTAATACAACTTTGCTTATGTGACATGCTTAGAGTCATAAATGGATATATGTAAGGGAGCAGGACACTGAATGGAGCTTTTGTCAGTCCAAAGAATTTCTCATAGTGCCATGCAAGTGCAATTAGCTTACAGCAACATTTACCCTTCTCCCTCTCACTTCCAAATGTTGTTACTGAGCATATTATGTGGTATGGAATCTGTCTTTGCTCGGTTGGGGTCAGCTGTCCCAGCTGGGCTCCCTTCCAACCTATTGCCCACCTTCAGCCTACTTGCTGGTGCAGCAGAGTGAGAAACAGAGCAATTTCTGATGCTCTGCAAGCACTGTTCAGCAAGAACTGAAACCCTGGTGTGCTGCTAACACTGTTTTGGTCACAGAACTAAATCACAGCACCCTACAGGCTGTTATGATGATGATGAACTCCACCCCAAATAGACCCAGTACTGCAAGACAACAAAAATGTCTGTGCTGTGTGTAAACTCAGTAGCTGTTTTCAGGTTCTACGCTTGGTAAGTAAACCTGGGTGCTTAAGATTCCAGGCATCTGTAGCTGTTGCTCCATAAGGATGCTTTCTGAAGGACTGAGTAGCCAGGGTAGGCTTTTTATTGTTGCTTTTAAAGAAAAGGGACTATTTTCTCTAAGTGTCTCACAATTAATGCTTCTCCTTGACTGCCAGAACTGTGCTTGTATCACTGCAAACTGTGGTCCTTTGTGGTCTTGTTTGAAGACTCCTTAACACTTAAACCTCCACTGCATTCACAGCTTTTGTTTATTAAAACATTGCAGAACTGTTTTCAGATGAGTCTTCCCCTAAGGCCTTCTCATACGCTGATAAACATTGGGGCTTTTTTTAATGAGTTTGGACAGTCTTAGAATATAGCTAGTTTCTTATAGCTTCACAACTGAAAATGATAAAAACAAGTGAAACCAAATTGAAACTTCAAGCAAAATTGTAAAAAACAAAGACATACCATGGTTTATAACAAAACATAGTATGGCTTAATAACAAAAGCATAACATGGTTTCTCACACTGGGATTTAGGGAGAAGCCAGAGACACTGATATTCCAGTGGGCACAGTCACATCTTCACCTTCTATAAAAGCTGCTCTCTTCTAATGAACACTGTTCTATACATTAGGGACCAGCTGTAAACCAACCATCAAAATATGTCTGTCACTATTACAACAGCTGAAATTCATGGAAGTGATTTCTCTCAATGCAGTTGCAATAAAATTACTCTGACACAGTACATGGGATGAGTCAGTCTGAGAAAAATCTAGAAATGTTGATGACATTTTATAATTATGCAGCTTGTCCCTCTACTTCTGATGCTGAAATACATTTCTTGTTGCTTTCTGCCTTTGGCATCTTCCATCTTACTTGGACATTTCTTGTTGCTATAAAATACAAGTGTGATATAAGCCGTACCTAATAGGGGAAAAAAGTCTGTTTTGCAAACTACTGGAACTTGACTGACTGTGTTTGAAGTATTGTGAATCCTGAACAGTCCCTATTCAAAGTACTGTGTAGGTTACCTGCTCAGTAGGTGAGTTGCCAAGACAAAATAACTTTCTATTCTATGGTGATTTGATGACCAGCTTTCTTTCTCCTGACTGCCCAAAGAAAAATGAAAAAGATGGAAATATGACTTCATACAGAAATGTTTATATGTTTGGGAAATCTTAATTTCGTTACCAAGTGCAGCACAGTCTTGTAAATCACTTCCAGGTGACAATGAACTCCTTTTTCTTTTTTTTTTTTTTTTCCCTTCTTTCTTCCACCCAGCATGCATTTTCAATCAATCTTAGTGGATTTATAAATGTATCACAATGTGATTTCGTCAGAGGCGCCTCTCATGTGTTCCACTGTGGAGACACTGCTACTTCCCAAAGTTTGTGGTTCATTTTTGGGGACACAAATAGAATCTCTCCTAGGATGTGGCAGAAATCAGGCCCAGAGCTGCTGGGTGGATGTAAACAAAATACAGCCAGAGTCTTCTGGCAGCAGGAGAGAGGCACTAGAGGGTACAGGCATAGCAGATTTGCCAGGTTTTTGTGAGACCCAGCCTTACTAGAAGAGATGCTCTTGTCCAGTGAAAAACGTTTGGGCTTGTGGCAAGTGTCTTTTTCATGTTCACATGTTGTCACTCCAAAGTAAAGCCCCCAGTTAATACAAGCTTCATTAAGCTCTGAGGAAGACTGACACAAATATTGAGCTGTGCTGTTTTCATCTGTCCCAAGACTGAAGAAAAATTCCTTCTTCATTAGCATATTTAAAATTATAAAAATAGTTTTTTGTATTCTGGAGTTATTTTTGTTTTAAAATTGACTTTGAAAGAGTCAGCTGATAGTGTATCATTATTATTTCTATTGCAGTATCAGCTAAGGACATCACCCCTTAGTCACTGTCTTAAGTGTCCTAGATTCTGTAACATACTGTGCTAGATTCTGTAACACTAAAGGCTCTTACTCACAGCTAAAGAAGTTAGGCCAGTGAATAATATTGAATTGTCCTTTTAGGAATGTTTGTTATTTTTAAGGTTCAGAATATAATTTTCTTTAGTCAATGGAAAAATAATTGGTGACTAAAAGGCTCATCATCAGAAAGAAGTTGCACCTATTGTTTCCATAAAGTAAATAAGCCACAAAGAATAAGCAGAAATTTCTCTCTTATCAAGATCAGTTTTTATAATACAAAATAAGATAGTAAAGGTGATTTAACATGGACCTTCAACAATATACAATTCCATTTAGAACCTAAAAAAGTGATAAGAATAATCTAAATAGATAAAATGAATATTTTGACATGAATTATAACTACGTATCTGGAAAGGAAAAAAAAAAGCTCTGTCAAAATATGGTAAAAAACATTATTGTACTTACAGAGACTACAAATGTGCATTTGTGTGTCTGTCATGGAAGAACTGCCACCTTGATGTAAGTCTAAAATACCACCTTGATGTAAGTCTAAAATACTTCAGAATTTTTTACCATGAAGTCTGGAAAAGGATGATTACACTATATGGTTGTTTTAGAATTGTTCTGTTGTGCATCTATGAATTCCATAACAGTGCTTTTTTTAGGGTTTTTCCTTTTCTCAGTTTTTTTTAGTGTCAGTCCCTCATCTCACTCCCCTTACCAAATTCCTGTTGGCTTCTG
This sequence comes from Strigops habroptila, assembly GCF_004027225.2. Lineage (NCBI taxonomy): Eukaryota > Metazoa > Chordata > Aves > Psittaciformes > Psittacidae > Strigops > Strigops habroptila. The sequence continues at coordinate 7,874,932 of NC_044281.2, forward strand.
TGGGACTGCATGTGCAATACAGGAAAATTTACCTTGAGTATTTGGATAAAGTCCTTTAAGCCCTTCCTTGGGGAAATAATAGCATTCCGTTGCAAATGACAAGGCTGTTTAGTCAGTGATTTCACTATATTTACTGAATACTGCCGTTATTAGGCACCCCAATGCCTGATTAACCCTGAGTGCTGGGCTGCTTTAATGAGTGCACATGAGCTGGAATTGTCACCTGGGCTTGAGAAGGAGCCAGCATTTGGTTACTGGTGGGAATCCCTTATGCTTTGAAGCCTTCCTTATATGCATAATGAAATCCGTATTAAAAAGAAACACCCTGTTTTGAATTTTAGTGTAAGCAGAGTGCCTGTACAGCTTGAGTGGGAGTTTGCTTACCTCACTTAAACCCAGTTGTGCTGATGTCTTCCATGGCATTAGTCTTGACTGATACAGCTGTGAGATCAGAATTTGTCCCTTTGTCAAAAGAAACTGTTTTGAGGCACAACAATGAAATGCCATGGCCACAAGATGGCCTGATGGCCTTCAAAACTGCCAGAAAAAGAATTCCATTCAGAAAGCTAACATTTCTATGCAAATACTGTTTTTGGAGAAGGGAAAAAGCCCCAAACAAAACCAAACAAGCAAAACCTAAGCAAATCATATACAGTGTCCCATCGTAAAGATTGATATGCTTATATTTACCTTGGAGAGCTGGAGACCTTCCACAAGGTCACCTTTTGTTTCTTCTTCCTCTTTTATTTTTTTGTGAAGGACAACCTCTTCAAAATGAGCAGTACTAAGTCCTAGTACAGTTTTTTTTTTTTGAAGGACTCTTTGGTCCATATAATGCTATTTAATTGTGAATAAATCCATCTGAGCTGGGCACAGACAGATGAAAAATGAAGATGTCCTGATAAAGAACTGATACATTTCTGTTCCATTTGAAAGATGTCTCTTCAGTAACTCAAAAAAATAGGAAGTCAGATAGTATGAGTCATTATATTGCCAATCTACCAGCATGCTCAATGCCGTCTTTGTGCCACCTTCCACAGTTGTATTCAGCTCTGATTTGCACTGCCCCATCACTGAGGTGCCTTTCCCTCTTCTGCATATCGGGTAGTGGAAGAAGAGAGACATCAGCCACATCACTTCAAAATTCAGCTTTTTTCTTTTCCAAGCATTTTAATAGTATTGTATTATTTGATATTAGCATGTTAGAAATCTTTCATAATTTCAAAGGCTTTGTTAACAAAACTAACTAAAACTTTCTTCAGCATGGTTCTAATGGGTTTTGCTATCTGGCTTTAAACCCCATATACTTCAGAGCTGACAAAATAATCTAGATGGCAAAATTCATCTTTGACCTCAAAAATTGTGGAGAAAACCTTTTTTTACAGTACTTAGTTTCATAGTACATTCTAACTGGATAAAACCCTGCCTGTTCACTTCTTTTCTCTCAAGCAAACTGAACATGGCTAAATTTAAGCTGCGAAAAGACAGCATTTTAAAATTTTTTGGTAGTTCAGTTATGTGAAATGTATCCTTCCACTTCAGGTAGCATTTATGTGGAACAGGTAGTCTACAGATAATAAACAGACTTTTAAAATAATACCACGAGTTTTGAGGTGTTAGAGCATCAAATTAACCTAGAAAATCACAAAATGAACTAAATTATTTCAATAACTTCATTCTAGTCACACACTACAAATTAAAAGCATAAACCAGCACTAATCCATCTTACTCAGCACCTATGAAAGTTGACATGTGAGTAATAAAGAATACATGACCAAATATCATCATGCATAAACATCTGGTGTGATGTGAGCTCTGATGTGATGTGAGCTCCTGTTAGCGTGCATTTCTCTGAAATTGCTAATGTGAGCTATTTTAGGAAATACAGTAGGAATTCTTCCACTGCAGTTAATCACAGCACAGAATATGTACTTTTTAACTGTTAACCGAGACATCCGGAAATATTTCAGTGAATCTTACGTATATTTGTTTAACTTCTGTACTTTGTCTGGCTAGCTTCTGAGAGTTTTCTTTGTGGACATCAATGCTATGATGATATATGCTTTTGGAGGAACCCGATGCATCAGTATAGCTCAATAGGTTTATTTTTCTCTTTTGTCTGAGGGGAGGAGGAAACCCCAAAGAAACCAGTCGTACTGAAGTAATGAGAACAAAAAATAATTTGGTGGGTTTTTTTTCACTTTGGTTTGGTTTTTAAATTAACCCTTGTAAAAAATATGTTATAGAGAAAAATGCGCCCTTCCATTTTACCCAACAACTTAGTGAGATTTTGGATGGTAATACTAAACATGGAGCTGTTGCTATTGAAATCACAGAATCCCCAAATAATATGTATTGGTATGTAAACTGCTTTGCTTAACCCCAATAATGTTTAATATTATTATCTAATATTTCTGTACATTTTCCTTAATGACCTAGTCATTATTTCTACTGAAGGTGAAGTGCCTTAATCTTTTGTACATAATAGTATTTATGGGATTAGTGATATATTGATAAATTGCAGTAATACTGTGTTAACTGAGTTCACTGCCTTCTCCTCTAAACTTTAAATATTCTTTTTTCTCCCCATATGATCTCAAATATTTCCTTATTCAGTTTCTTATCAGTTTTTCCTTATACTTTCCAAAATTAATAGCAGCTGAAGTAACAATATAAATACAGCATCATGAGAAGTCAGCTATATTTATGGTTCAAAAAAACCCAAACAACAACAACAGACAAACACAACAAAAAAGTAGATGATAATTCTAGTTTGCCTTATATATTATTTGCTGCCTTAAAGATAATGGTGTGCTAAGCAACTCACATTACTTAAAATTTTCACTGATGCAAATGAAACCAGACTCAAATTTTGAGTGTATGTCTTCAAATCATACTTTAAAGATTTTGTAATTAGAAATTTAGTAATTTAGAAATCTAGTAGAGAACCAAGTTGCAGGATTTTTGTTTAAATAGAAAATGATACAGTCTTGTGCTAGTAACGGTTCAAGAGATATTAACCTTACTGCTTCCACTCCATGCCACCTATTCCACTAAACCAAAGCAAACCCTGCATTATATTGCATCAATAGTGATGTAGATGGGAGGCCAATTTTGTCTGGATCACTTTCTAAAGATACAGAAATAATTTGTTACATGCTCCGAATTATTATTTTTTTTAATATAATGGAACTCTAGTATGAGTGCACCTGTAAATCAACACTACTCACACAAATAAGACTGACTCCTCCAGCAACTTTGTAGCTGAACAAGAAAAGAATCACAACAGGTTTTTTTTTTAGTCACACACATTAAAGAAAGGAAAATCTACTTACATGTCTCCTAATTTTATGCTTGTTTTCACTCTTCCATTTTTGTTTAAATCAATTATCATTCAAAGTTTTTTAATAATAGTTCATTCTTTCCTTGCCACCCATTCTGTTGAGTCGTTCAAGTAGTTCAAAGCCTTTTTTTTTTTTAATGCTTTATCAATCTTCTTGTCTCTTTAATTAGTTTCTCTCCACGCATTAAGATTACTTTTCTTGTCCTTGAGGAAATATGTCTTTAAATAAGCAGGGTTGTTCAAACTGGCAAAGTCTCAGTAATATTAGATGTTGTGGGTAATTTTGAATGCATGATAAATAATGAATTCTAGGCTATATATTCAAAATGATGAAAGTGGGAAGAAAAGTGGAGGAGACAACCTATTCATCAATAAACATTTTAGTGCAGGGCATGAATTTCCACACCAAGGGAAAAAGCATTCAGTATTTTAATATGCCAGAATTTTAATTTCAGGTGATAACCAGGCAAGAAACTTTTTTTCTGAAGTAGCAACATAATGGTTGTAGCTGTGAGGGCTCAGCACCTTGATTAATGAAATTCCATGATCATATGAGTAGTATTACCAAAAATACAACATGTATAAACACTCTGAATCCTGTTTAGGCTTCAGTTTATCCATGTTAATTCTGTAGCCTATCATTTTGTTCTGAATTGCATCACAGTGTTCTAGTCCACTCTGCTGGCAAATGTTCAAGAAATGCTTATTAGTAGACTTCAGGAATCCCAAAAGATTGTGGAATATGGACATATATAATAAAGGAATAATATATAATAAAGGAACCTACTATTGTAATTAAGGCATTGTATGAAAGTGAATTTCTGGATCAATAGCCAAAGTGTTTTCTTTGCTTAGAAAGTGATGCTTAAGCTCTTACATTGCTGCTTAAGCACCCCAGAAGTATACAGCTGTCTCTTAGCCTACAAGTAATGAGAACTTCTTAAGCCTCACTCATCTCCCTGTTCTAAGGCAAACATTTTCTAATACTTTGAAACTTCAGTCACGTTCTTGTTGATGTGGCATTTTCTTGCACATCCACTAACAGCTGCAGGATAGTATTAATGCAGTTGTTTCCATTAATGGCTCAATAATATATAAATGATATGTGAATGCTGTCCTCACATGAAGTCTTAGATAACAACTGTTTATAGAATTAACTAATTGCATATTATTAGTTCCAAGAGTGCTAATAAATAAGGAATGGTGCAATCACTTTGAATTTACTTCATTCCATGGCATTAAACATTTGGTTTGTTTTATGTCATGTAACCCTAGTTTTGAAACAAGCCATGGACTCCAGCTGTCCTAAAATCTCTATAGTCACTTTCTCTCATATGTCATACACCTTTGTAGAGTTATCTTGCCTGCACCAAATCTTGGACCCTATGGTACCATGGTTCTAAGCAACCAAAACTATTTGTGTTAACTGAAGCAAAGCATGGGTGCTGATTTGTCTAAAATTGCATCATATGCTGTGCAAAACTGTTAACATGACTAGCATAAATGAAGTTACTGATTTCTGGCTTTGAATTTTTCCCCTTAAATTGACCATTATGACAAATGCTCATCTTCCATTCCTAGTTAGTGTTTTCATGCCCAAATGCAACTTCAATGCTCTTGCACAAAATTTACATTAAGTCCTCAAGCCAGGAGACTTCTTGAGGCATAAACCAAGTCAATTAACCTTAAGAACAGTATATTGGAAAGCTTTGCTAGGTTGGGCTAGCACTATCACTTCTTGGCCATCACTTGTTCACTAGTTACACGAGCCCTCTGGCTGTGCTGACCTCAGGTTCAGTACCAAAACACGCTGCTCATTCTCATTACAAACAAGGCAGATGCACCACTTTCGTGGTACAAAAATGTTATATGCTTCTCTAATTGCTTCAGGAATTTAACTTTGTGTAATACTGATCCTTATCAAGTTTTATTTGTTTAGGGAAGTAAAAAAAAAAAAAAAGGGGGAAGGTTTCCCTTTACTTTTCCCTTCTGTCAAAAGATTAGACCAAGGAGAGGGAATACTTTTAAATTAGGTGAGTGCATTCATAGTTTTCACGCTTTTGTGATTGGAAGATACCACAAAACAAGTCATTGCTATGACTAAGTGGTGCCACAGGATAAATGCAGAAAGAATAGACACCTCTGTGTTATCATTCAGTGTAAAGTCTTATAATAGAAGCATTTGCTGTGGGCTTAGTTTGGTTTCAGGGGAGTCATTGTCCTCCAGTGTTTTCTGAGGGGAGAAGAATTAAGTCAACATTAAGAGCTTGGGAAATTGCCGTTTTGTTAATAGATATGGTTAGCCATTTTGATTTCCATTTATGGCTTTGTGGGATTCAGCCTCGTAATGAAAATTGTATTTGGTTTTCATCCATCATACAAGACAGAAAATCTTCAGTTTTTCCATGTAAACAGAAGAAAATAAGACTAAAAATAAAGAGGATAGGCAATTAACGCTGTGGGACAGAAAGTGGGAAGAGATTTTTAGTGAGAAATAGAGAGAACAAATGTGAATAAAATTTTACTCTGAAAAAACAGCTTGATGTTCTATAATAATACCTATTACTCTTTTTTTCTTATAATATCATGATTAGTTCTTTGTTTAGTTTAATGCCAGTTTATTGACTTCATCGTATCAAGGGTGATATATAAGCAACAGTGGGACGTGTCCCTGCCCATGGCAGGGGGTTGGAACTAGATGATCTTAAGGTCCTTTCCAACCCTAACCATTCTGTGATTCTATAATAACAAGGAATCTGACAAACAATATTCAGCATAATGACTCAAAGTTTTTTCAGTCTCCCAAATAAAAAATGAAATATTTGCTTTCCTATATGCCTTGCCCTTCTGAGTTAATTAACCAAATATGTTGTGGTCACTTTGTGAACCAGCAGTATCTTCTTGTTATTTGATTAGTCAAGTATGTGCAACTTTTTTCAGCTGAAACCAGTGAAAATGAAGATTCTGTAAACTAACCAGCTCAGCTTCTGGTAACTACAAACAGTGATCAATACAATAACCACAATTTTGCCATCTTGCCAATCCAAATGTAGAGCAGATTGTGTGAAAGTTGTTAAACTGTTTTTAAGATGTCATTTCATGGTTTGATCCTGGTGGCTATCATAAGTTCTGAGATGTGTTCAGCCTTTATATTTAGATGTTTGACTAATAACGCTAAAAAAATAGTAAAACAGCCTTCTTTAGTCAAAACTTGTTGTTCTGCAAAGAGATCTGGTTTTTATTAACAATTTGTTTTAGAAGATACTTAGTCTGGGAAATACAAAATTTCCTCTGGAGATCCATGACTTGGCGTGTAAAAAAAGGTGATCTAGAACATGAGATCCAGACTTTAGCATTTACCAACACTGGAATAAGAACTGAAGGATCTTTCCTGATCAAACAAACTAGGAAGATTATCTGCATCTTCCCTGTTCCTGTAGATAGGACCTCTTCCCAATTTGAAAACTCACATTTTTGTTTTGAAATTGTGCTCTCCTATGTGCTGCTGTTTATGTGTAGTGCAGGGCTGGAAGAGCACTCCAGAGTCACTGAGTGCAGCCTTAATGTTTTTCTTCAACCATTATGAATAAAATGGAACAAATGGTTCACAAATAGATCAAATCTCTCCCTCCCTTCTCCCCCCAGTAATTATAAATCTTCAAGAATTCATAGGCTAAATTTTTTCATGGCAATCTGTATCTATTTCCTCTTGCTATAGCTATAACATGTACTTTATAGCTAAACAGTTCTGTTATACTTTTTTTTTTTTTTCCATTTAATCCCTTTGACAAATTTTTAGGTGCAATTACAGACTTTCCAGTCTTTATTTGGTTGAAAAGGCAAAATTTTGTTTCACCTTGTAAGATAGTGGATTGTTTTCTTACAATACTAAAAATCTTTCAGCATATCTTTATTTGAACTCAACTTCCTTAAACAAGAACAATCCACACTCTGCTTGTTCAATATTACAGGAAAGTTCCCAACACTGCATCAGCTGGCATTGATGGTTCATATTACTACTGTGATTGCCTATTGCAATGTTTTAAGCCTCCTCTGATTTTAACTAATGAGCTTGTTATTCTTCCTGAAGTGCATAGATTTACATTTTCTTATACTTAGCTTAGTTCCGTTTCTGTCGTACCTATTGTTGAGGTATCAAATTTGATAGGTCACTTTGCATATTTGCTGACAATGTTCCCAGCTTTAACTCACAGTGTTCCATAGTTTGCTTAGTGCTAACATCATAAAAACATGCGTCATAACTAACCGTTTAGGGAGTTTTCTCCTTCAACAGTACCACTAGTTACCTCCCATTTAGCCAGACTTCCCTCCTCTGACCTACTTTTGTATATAAATTCCAGGTCAACTAGCAGTATACTATGTAATGCAATATTAAATACTTCAGAAGAATCTAGAAAGAGTAGCTCTAATTTCATTCATTCTGATTATCATTTGTCTTATGAAAGATACCCACTTAATCTAGTACAATATATCTTTGTGAGTTCTATGTTTCATTCTACCTCACTTTCGAGACCATCTTAAGAACCTGAACGTGCACAAGTCCATGAGACCTGATGAAATCCATCCACGGGTTCTGAAGGAGCTGGCGAATGAAGTTGCTAAGCCACTGTCCATCATATTTGAAAAATCGTGGCAGTCAGGTGAAGTTCCTGATGACTGGAAGAAGGGTAATATAACCCCCATTTTCAAGAAGGGGAAGGCGGAAGACCTGGGAAACTACAGGCCAGTCAGCCTCACCTCTGTGCCTGGCAAAATCTTGGAACAGTTTCTCCTGGAGAACATGCTAAGGCACATGAAAAACAACGAGGTGGTTGGTGACAGCCAACATGGCTTCACTAAGGGGAAATCCTGCCTGACCAATTTGGTGGCCTTCTATGATGGAGCCACGGAACTGATGGACAGGGGCAGAGCAGTTGACGTCATCTACCTGGACTTGTGCAAAGTGTTCAACACTGTCCCGCATGACATCCTTGTCTCTAAATTAGAGAGACATCAATTTGATAGATGGACCACTCAGTGGATAAAGAAGTGTGGCACGCAAAGAGTTGTGGTAAATGGCTCGATGTTCAGTTGGAAACCTGTAATGAGTGGTGTCCCTCAGGGATTGGTGTTGGGACCGGTCCTGTTCAACATCTTTGTCGGCGACATGGACAGTGGGATTGAGTGCGCCCTCAGCAAGTTTGCCGACAACACCAAGCTGTGTGGTTCGGTTGATATGCTGGAGGGAAGGGATGCCATCCAGAGGGACCTTGACACGCTTGTGAGGTGGGCTGATGCCAACCTTATGAAGTTTAACCAAGCCAAGTGTAAGGTCCTATACCTGGGTCGGGGCAATCCCAGGCACTGCTACAGGTTGGGCAGAGAAGAGATTCAGAACAGCCCTGTGGAGAAGGACTTGGGGGCGTTGGTTGACGAGAAGCTTAACATGAGCCAGCAGTGTGCGCTTGCAGCCCAAAAAGCCAACCATATCCTGGGCTGCATCAGAAGAAGCGTGACCAGCAGGTCGAAGGAGGTGATCCTGCCCCTCTGCTCTGCTCTTGTGAGACCTCACTTGGAGTACTGTGTACAGTTCTGGTGTTCTCAACGTAAAAAGGACGTGGAGCTGTTGGAGCGAGTCCAGAGGAGGGCCACGAGAATGATAAGAGGGCTGGAGCACCTCCCGTATGAAGACAGGCTGAGAGAGTTGGGGCTGTTCAGCCTGGAGAGGAGAAGGCTGCGTGGAGACCTCATAGCAGTCTTCCAGTATCTGAACGGGGCCTACAAGGATGCTGGAGAGGGACTCTTCCTTAGGGACTGTAGTGGTAGGACAAGGGGTAATGGGTTCAAACTTAAACAGGGGAAGTTTAGATTAGATATAAGGAAGAAGTTCTTTACAGTGAGGGTGGTGAAGCACTGGAATGGGTTGCCCAGGGAGGTTGTGGGTGCTCCATCCCTGGCGGTGTTCAAGGCCAGGTTGGATGGAGTCTTGGGTGACATAGTTTAGTGTGTGGTGTCACTGTCCATGGCAGGAGGGTTGGACCTAGCTGATCTTAAGGTCCTTTCCAACCCAAACTATTCTATGATTCTATGATTGTTGTATGTCTGGTGCAAAAGTCTGAAAAGTTTAGTCAACCTGATTTTTTGTTGGGTGTTTTTGTTGCCTTTTTTTTTTTTTTTTGGGGGGGGGTGTTCTTGTTTTATTTTGTTGTTGTGGTTTTCTGGGGTTTTGGGGTTTTGTTTGTTTGTTTTTTTAAAGTGCAAGCCACCTTTTGTGCTCTTACCATCACACTTGGAAAAACAGAGCAGCAGCTCTTGGAAAAAAATGTGGGGAGGTTTCATCATCTTTGTCATTTTTCGTGTTAAATATTTTATTCTCTAGTCAGTCTGCTGATACTCTCCATATCATCACATACAGAGACTCGGAGCTGCCCATAGATGCTTTAACTTTTTCTACATCTGGTTAGACAAAACCAGCTATTGATAACAGAATGTGCATTTCTCTTCCCAGAAAGAATAAGCATGTATTTCCAGGAACCCATTCATTTTAGATAGGTAGACCTCAGGGGCTTATTTATCCTTCTTCTTTTCTCCAACTTTAGTATAGTTACATGAAGCATAGGCTTTGACACAAGTTTTCATGAAAATGGTACAGCAAGATGTTTATTAAATGCAGAAATTAAAATTATGTAACTACCTGAGAATGCAACAGAAAGAGACGTCAGAAAACTGATAACTGAAGTTTAAAAAGTTACATACTTTTTTTCTTCTTTCTTTCCCTTTTTTCCTTTTTATTTTTTTTTTTTTTTTTTTTTTTTGTGTGGATAGGGAGTCCTTGAAGCCACCACACCTTTTTTGTGAACCCAAAAGCCTGTCACCTGTAAGAGGTATTTTATTTATTAGGACTGGGATTTCTTTTACGTATTGTGGGACATGTTTCTATCTCTGTAAAGCCAAAATTCATTGTTAGGTGATCAGGTACGACTTTTTCCATTGCTATATGGCATTGTGATACTGCCTTATGGTTTTCTTTCTGCCCTCAAAGAAACCAAGACATTTCAGTGGAGCCTGTTGAACCCAGCTTGTTGGGATGGCTGTGCTGAGAAAAACATAAAAAGAAAAATGCCCTTAAAGCAATAAAAATGCAGGCCAACAAGCTTGGTGTTTGGGTTGTTTTGGATATGTATTTTTCTTTTGTTAAGAAGTTGTTTCATATAAGTAAACACTGTTCTGTCCGTTGTTTTCGAAGTTTAGCTTCACTTGGAGAAAATGTAAAATGGTTTTGATGTGGGTCATGACTAGATTTAATAGTGCAACAATAAGCAATGTCTTGTTACTCACTTTCTGATAGTATTATGCAGACTTTCGGTGAGTCATCTTTCATTAACAAAAGAGCGAAGAGTAAGACTTTCCAGTGTAAAAAGTGAAATTCTGTGGTTTGAATAGTGCAGTTAATGAGATTTTAGCTCCTGTTTTATGGAAATCAGTAGAATCTGAAGGGGGAATACAGGAAGGATTCTTCTTAATGTAGCTAGCTCTGTGTGGAAATGTAAGACAACTATGGATGACTCAGTGATTGGTGGAGGATTAGTGGTTATGACTGCAGCATCTTAAATCCCCTAGCAGACGATCCTATTTGGATTTTGAATATGATTTAACTTATGCTCATTAGCTTCACATAGCTAATTGAGTCTTTCCTGAACATCCCTACATAAGCAAACCCAGATGTTCTTTCAAAAGATCATGAGAAAATTCTTCTAAAAGACCATGAGAAATTTTTTACAGTCCTTGATGACTCTATTATGTAGCAGTAATCCAATGTCTGTCCTAACCACAGTCTTAATACCCAGAGCAAAATGAGGCTATTGCAAATAACACTTCTGCCAAAAACAAAGATCTGGTGTCACTTTATAAATATTTGTAAAAGCCATTGATTTCAATATTTCATTTTACCTGATTTTTAACTGTTACTGTGCAGTACTAATTAAGTAGATGTGTAACTGAGTATTATGAGTTGTATATAAGCTTTGGTACATATTTTCTGGGGATAAATTACTATTTTGGTAGTATCACTGAAAGGAAAATATGTCATGGTCATGCTGCCCAGTCAATTTAAAATGTGGGTTATGCACCAGAGCTGGGACAAAGGTATAGAGAAAACAAAGAAAATCGAAGAAAGGGTATTCAGTATGTGGACATACCTTAAACTGAACGCTGACATTCTTATTTCCAGAATGCTTCAGGTCTCCTTACTGAGAAGCAACCCAGCACAGTTTTAGGTACCCGTTCAAATAATAATTTGTATATTCTGAGTCTTCTTTGAAAATTCTGCGCAGAGAAATAAAGATAGAAGTATTCCACAGATTAAAAAAGCTTTAGAAGATTTGTTATGCCAGGAACGGGGATGTCAGCACTAGCAGAGACATGAACTCCTCTGTCCTTACTTGAACTGGCTGTCAGAGCTTGCCTTTGGCCAGAAGCTGTCTGATGTTGTGTGATGCTCCTGGCAGGGGTCTTAACTACAGCATTATGCTAATGCGGCTATAGAGCTTCTGTATCGGGAGTTTGTTACAGCAAACTGACGGCTTGCTGTGCAGATTAACACGCACATATAGGACAAGAGGATAATGCAGTGCCAGTGTCTTTCCTGGCAGTGCTTACTGAAGACAATGTGATTTGTTCTGTGACATTAACACACCATACTGGTGATTTTCTGCAAATAGCCTGTTCCTGCAAACAGCCCCAACACAGTGGGAAGTGAGGGTAACAGTTTCAGCATTTAAACAGATTACGGGTATGGAATTACTGCTGCATGAGGCAGACTTGAGATCAATATAAAGATAGTATCTCAAGGTCATTGCGTAAATCATGTTGTAGCACAACTTATGTGCTTTTCTAACACTTGTTGATTCAGGGTAACAGGTTCTCTGTATCTGTTTTGCCAATGACTTAGTGGGTGGGCACAGTCATTTTATTATTAGCATAGGATTCAGGATTTCTAGAAATTCCATCGCTGATATTCTGTGCCAAATGATTGCTTGGAGTGGTTGAATAAGTTGTTAGTTTGGCCTGTTAGCCAGCTCCATGCTGAAAGTACCAAATGTGTGTTTCCTCTTCTTTCTGTGTTTCTTGGGAAAGCAAAGGGTCAGCTGAGAATTTTGCTGCAGATACTCAATTTACTTTTCTGTAGTAGCATTGTCCTTAACATCAAGCAAGCTATGGCTTTGGTCAAGAAAGCAAGCAACTATAGACTACAAATTAGTTGAAGTATTGGGGAAAGAGCAACCTCACCTTCAGGTTTTTTAATGCATCTAAATTTAAGTAACCCATTCTGGTAGTAGCTGTTCATAAGGAATGGCTGCCGAGACTGTAGACTTTTTAGACTTTCTTTGTATAAACCTGAAATGATGTTCTGCAGCACTAAAATAAGATCCAAGTTCAAGATTCAATGCTCAGCATTTTGCTGTGAAAATACGTCAGCTATTCCTGTGGGCTTCCTGCAGAGCTGAAAACACAATGGGCTAAATGGATATAAGACTTAACACTATAGATTCACAGGATTTATAGATTTATTTATAGATTGACCTTTTCTGAATAACAAATATGCTGTCCCTTTTCCCATGAGATGACAATGTAAACAGAATGAAAAGCCAGTCTTCCCCATGTGGTTGAATGTGGGGAATTAATGGTACAAAACCTCAATATGAGGGAAAGAAACAAAATCAGAAGACTTTCATGTTATCTTTCTGTGTACTTTTGAGTATTTGTCAGGTAATTTTCAGCAGTCAAAAACAAAGACTAAGGGAAGCATAATAAAGATTTGGTAAAAGAATGGTATGTTGTTCAACAAAGCCAAGTATGTTTGAGAGACGTAGCTGATCAGGAAGGCTGTAATAATTCCTACGTATGTATCCAAATGGATGCTGAATTGTTCAGGCACAGTCAAAGCCAAACAAAATCTCACAGTATCCTTACAATGACTTTTTATGGAAAAGCTGCCAAAATAAAGAACAAATTAACCACAACAATAAGGGCTTCTGAAACAAATATGAAATGAGATGACTAATGTGAAATGTGAGCAACTTGAAATTGGAAACTGCTGGATTAATGTTAATATATCAGAAATGCACCAAAGAATGCTGTAATGAGAAAGCGGAACATTTTACATGCTTTGTATACAAGCATAAGCTAAGGAGCTTAACTCTGGAGGTGGAATACACAAAGTAGGTGGATTTAGAAAAAGACAAATGTCAGCAAGGTGAGACAGAAAAATTAATTTTAATCATTTCATCTTGGGCATTCTTCAAAGGCTCAGTTGCAGTGAGACTGAAAGAAGCTGTTCTGCAATCAGAGGGAAAGGTGGCTACAAACTGGCTGAGATTTAGAATGAAGACAGAAACGCATTAAGATTGAAAAATTTGTACAGTTTACAGGAAAAAAGAAAGGGAGAAGACTCCTTGATTCCACCACGATTGTGATCCTGGGAACAGGGAGAGTGGTGAAGTGGAGTGGGTTTTTTTTCAGTGGGAGTATGGCATGTGTTTGTTTATTAAATCTTTATTTTTTAAAAAAGATGGGTGTAGATTTACTGAAATATCGGAAGTTCATTCTATAGGGATTTAGCTATGGACAGAACTGCTACACAGAAATCTAAGAAGGGCAGTAACAGATATTGGAAACAGTAGTACTAAAAAGTGTTGCTGAAATTACAAGGGCAAGAAGACCAGGTGGTTAGTAAATTCAGTGACAAAGCTCTCACTAAAACCACTAGGGCTAGGTCAGACTTTGGGGGCAAAAAAAGGAAAGTAAATCGCAAGGATGTCAAGAAGAGGAATACCTAGATGCAACAAGGATAATGTCAAGTGTAGCAAACATTACATTTGTATTAGCAGCTTATTCCCTTTGTTTCTGAAGGCAGTGTTTTCTGTTTGCCCTGGTCAAACCATGTAACAAAGTTTTTTGTCCAGCCAAGATTGCTTGTAACATTTTCTTGTAAATTTTTAGGCTTTTAAATATAGATCTAAAAAAAAATAAATAAAAAAATCAGGTACTGTTGATGTTTGACAATTGCGCAAGTAACATCTGTGGTATGAAATTAAAGATCTATACGGTATTATTGTGCTTTTTCCCATGAAAAACATGCATATTCCAAATAGCAAGCTGCTATTGCTATTATCAGTTGGACATTTTAAAACCACATTATTCTTTCATAGTTAGGAAAATATTTTAGTGATTAACTGTGGTTGTCTGCACTAAAGGATACCTCATTCATTTTGTCAGATAGTCCCTTTCTGGCAGTGGAAAGCACTGCAAAACCTTGTACCCCAAATGGGTATATGACTAGCTCTTGTGTTTTCCAGCAACTCGTTGGGGAAATCAGCTGCTTCTTTCAGACTTTCCAATTTGATGTAATGGGTTGTCTGCAATTTGGTAACTACATTGTATATATATGATTAAAAAACTGTTTTCCAGCAGTTCTTGAAGGCACCTTCTAACTGTGCTGTTACTGTAGGGGTTGTTTATCCTCCAAAAAAAGATAAATGAAAAGAACTTCAGGGGGGAAAAAAGATTTAAGTATTTGGGGGTATTTGAGTAGTTTAACTGTTTTGGATCGTGCAGAATGGGAACTGCAGTATTTTATCTGAAACCGATACTGTTCACTTACATTTGAATTCTCAAATACATGAATCCATGCTGTTGGTTTTTCAGGATGGTATCCTAGGGCTTGTCTAGTGCTTGGCATAAGACGACAGTCTTGCCTTCTTGCCTGAGGTTCTACACTGTAATTGTTTATTAGCATCTAAAAGGATTTATAAGTGAAATAATATGTTCTTATATTGTTATTCCTCCTTTTGTGTTCCATCTGTGCCAGCAAAAACTTTTACTCATCTTATATTTCTGTACATATATTTTTCTCTTCTTTCATTTTTTATTTTTTTTTAATAAGGACTTGAAATATTGTATAATATTATCCAGTCTGCCTTGTCACCACTCTCTTTTTTCTTCCAAGACTTGTACCTGGCCCATTTTGCACATTGACACAGCAGTGTGGTCTTAACTAATCTAATGACGTGGGGTCCTAAATACGAGCAAAATTAGAGAGGAAAATGTGTATATTAATACATTTCCTTTCTAAATGAATTTGTAAGTATTTTATTCTTCTTTTTAAACATCCGGTTTTGGAAATAAATGATAGGGTTTCTGTATTCCTGAATTTCTTGAGGGACAAACTTAAATTTAAAGCCTCCTTACCCCCAAAAAATTCTTCTGTTCCTAAGCCACAAAATCTGCATCCCTACATAAAATGCCCAAATAGAATTTATTTCTATTTCTTCAGTGGAATAGGCATTGAATGATAGGAGAAGGCATTTACATTGACCAAAATGAACTTGGTGCTCTGTCCCATTAACAGAATAACAACATTAAGAGAAGGTCATTGTGTCTAGCTGGGGTGATAATAGTGTGATGATGTAGATTTTGCCTAAAGTGGGTATAGACCTATAAATAAGTGTCTGCAAAATTTCATGGCTCTGGAAATGACAAGCACAAATAATGAACAAATAGACTAATGTGTGATTTTTTTATGTTCAAGTAAAATGAGCAGATTTAAGCACTGCTGATAACAGTCACAAATATATTAAAAGCAGTTTAATTTAGATTCTCAAATATTCTCATACAATACAGAGGTCATTGTTTGAAGATTAATGCAACTACACAGCCTTTATGACTTTATTTACTGCAGGTATCAGGTAATGGTGGTCTACAATTGCTGAGGACTCACTGGGTGAGTGGGATGCACCTTGTATGATATGATCATGGTTGATTAGGCACATTGACTGACTCTTATCCGTAAGAATACCCTATCCAGCGAAGACCCTCATCAATGAATTATCTGGTCCAATTGTAAAACATATTCTGAACCTCTGAAGACTGTTTTGTGATCCTCTTGTTTCAAACCATTGCAAATTTGTCAAATCAGGCAAATGCGTGCCTGAGGCCTTAGGGTTTATGCCTGTGGGATTAAGAACTGCTCTACTACAGAGCCTGCGCTCAAGACGGTGCCACAAAATGTTGCAAAGGATCTGCTGGCAAGATGCTCACAGCTAGTAAAACATAGTGTCTTCCCTGTAATGTGAGAGAGTACATGGAGTACAGTAATGTCATCCTGACAGTGATCTTGCATGATTACACTGGTAACTCCTAATTCCACTGTACTATAGTTCTTCCCCTTGAGAGTTATTTGATAATGAATCATTACCAGGAATGAAAGCAGCTGTGTTTTGTGTTCAGATTCAAGAGACTTTGCGGTGGTTCTAATCAGGAATATATACAGAGAGGCACCTAAATTATCATAATTTATTGTGACTTAAATTATTTAGTACAGTTTTATGGAAAAGGTTATGTCAGTACTTAATAAAATTAAATCTTCCTTTATGCTGGCTGGTCAATCAGATGGAATGGTAGTTTTTTAATGAGTCAATATGTGAACAGAGAATCACTGAAACCCTTTAATGTAGTTCTTGCTCAAAGGCCAAAGCAAATTCTCCTTCTTTGTGGAACCACTCTCTGTCAAAAACATTTCTCTTGTATGTACATATAAAATGTTTTACTACTATATCTGGCATGGGTAGATAAAGTGAGATTCACTTTTTTTTTTTGTTTACTTATCTTGAAAATCAATAGCATAGTTACATAAATCTCATCTGTAGAATCCTTCCAAAACCTTTCTGAAAATAACACTTTGTAAAAGGAAAAAATTACCTCACTGTAACACTTCATGTCAAAATATCCTGACAAATATTCCTCACAAAGCAGCCAAAGGCAGGGAAAACAAATTGAAAATAGAAAAAAGTTTGCGTGTAACTTGTACAATTTTGAAAAGAATATGTAAGCATGGGTAATTTAAAATTGTGCTTAAATTTTGGAATTTCTAAGCATGTCAAATCTAATCACAATCTTTCTACAGAACAATAGTACATGTAATAAAAACCTCTCCAAAAGAAGGGGATGTGTGTGAGAGTTCAATTTGGAGAGAGAAGACAGAAGTCAGAAGTAGGAAAGATGGGTTATGGAAACTGGGAGAATACGAAATATTTCACCCATCCCTACGCATTGTCCACTTGGGCACCATGGTGACTAAGCAATACTATCTATTCATACTTCTTCATTACATACGCAGCTGAAGTTCTTATCTTCTAATAATACCTAAGATGAATTCTGTGTGCGTATAAATACACATGCAGCACATACGCACCTTCATAACAACACAGAGAGGCCTCAATTGAATGCTCTATACAAATGGAATTGCACAAAATTGGTTTTTTGCCTGGCAAACCTTGTACATTTCTAAACAAATTTTGCAAAAGCCAAACATGAATTTTTATCCAAGCAAGGGAAGTTGTCTGGAACCAATGTTTTATAGGCATCAGCCAAACTGAGGACTATTTTCCTTCTCTGTGATTGCAGTAAAAGAACTGTTCCAAAGCCAGCTGCGGTGTACTAGGCCAGAGTCTTTGGATTAAAAAAATGTGTGCTGTGACCCTAGCAGAGTCATCACGCAGCTGATAAAGAATAACAAGTCATTCCTAGGAACAGCTGCTTCGCTGAGCGAGGGCTCCAACCTCGCCAGTGTAAGTGAGCATTGTTAGGTCCTATTGATTTAAAGAGACCGTATCACAAAAACTGCAACACTTTTGCCTCTGACCAACATTTTACTGTGCAGACCGCCTTGCCAGCAAGCCACTTGTCTCCAAAACTGCCCTCTAAGACCTACTCCCAGCAGAGGCATCAGTTTAGTCCCAGCAGGCTGTTTCACCATTTTTAATTTTATTTTTTTTTTTCCAGGTATGGTGTACTGTGTGTATAAATAGCGAATTTAGACAGGGTGTTTCAAATTTCTTTAGTACTGGTAGCATAATGTTTGCAGAGATGAGCAGTCAGCTGTTCAGGAGTTTCCAGTACATGTCCCCAGTACATGCTAGTATAGTCCAAGCAGAATGAGGCCCTGGCAGTGGCCTCATACAGGCAGTATGGAGATTCAGGCAAGCATGGTCAGTGCCAGGCAGAGGTCTTCCCAGGTATAGAAGTTGTAATCACATAGGACATTTGTCAACTATAGATACGGCCAGTTCCTTTTGTCTGCCTAGTCACGTCTGTTGTTAAGCTATTGCCATCTATGAGTTGGAAACTCCTTTTAGAAGCATAAAAAGGCTAAATACAGGGGCATCTGGCTTAAGAGAATTCTACTTCACCTTGCAAAGTGATTTGTTCTCGTGTGGCCTATCAGGCTTGCATGTATCACAGTGTAAACAGCACAGTAACAGCAGTAGGAAATGTTGAAATAGCTGATCTAGGTTTTGTGTGCTCAGTGGGCTGGTTATTAATTTGTATAACGGTTTTGGAGATTTCCATCCTTCTTTCTAACCATCCCTAAAAACATTCGATATATTTGCAACAGTGACACAAATAACCTAAGGAGAAAGCAATGTGGGAGACTGTCCAGGACCTTAGGGCATGGGAAGGCAGAGGGCGCAATTTAAGCTAGGTACAGGTCACTCTGAGGAATGAGTAGACCATGGCTTGGATTTTACCCAAGGCCAGCCAAAATCTAGTTCTGTATAGATGATCATTTACATTATCTGCATATGCTTGCACAGCATTAATGGCTGAGCACTTCAAGACAAATATGTACATTTAGGACCTTAAAAGGTCTCTAGTCCAACCTTCTTCTCAAAGTAGGTTCAGCTATGAGGTCACACCAAACCACTTCTATGTTCTCACACAACCTGCAAAATGGGAAATGCTAGGTTTTTAGAGGATGTAAGCAAATATTGCCAAGTAATTTGGAAATAAAGGCTTCATAATTTAACATCTTCTAGCAAACTGTTCTTATCAAAGCTACTAGTGCACAATCCACTTTATGAACAGTCAGAAAGATGTTAATTTTCAAACTTTCCAACTCAAATGGCTTGGCTTAGTTCCAGTTTTCTCCAAAACAGTTCCATGACTGCTTGCAAAGCATACAGGGTGTTATGTGGTGTGTTGCGTGTGTGTGAAAATACATCTCCATGGGAAAATCAAGATAAGTTAAAAATACAAGATTAGACTGGAATGGAAATCTCAGTGTCATGGCTGTGATTCTATACTGAGGGATTAAGGTGGTAGAAATAGAGCCCAAGTGCTCTGGGGTTTTAGCATGTGTGGAGCCTCTTTTCTCTAGTGTCAATATTAAGAACTTCTACACTGTTCCTGAAGGTGGCCTATCAGGTATTTTGGCTGTAGATGTTTTAACTACAACAGAAAACATGGCAAAAGAAGAGTCTTGCTTAGATGTTAAGTGGGTATTTCAGAGGTAGGGAATGTCTGTGTTGTTGGTATTCTGTATGGATACAATTCTTGCTAAGCAATACGTATACTTGAAAAAGCTATGTGCTACAGTCAAGTGAACTTCAACTGCAAAAAGATTACAAATTAAATATAACCTGGAGAGAGAGAGAGAGATAGGCTGTAAAAAGGTAAGAGTGGGACACTGGTAATACTCGGAGGGAGTGTAGGGTTCATCTACTGTTTAGAAAGCAAGTAATACACTTTACTGTTATAAATATATTCATAAAGGGTAAACATGCATAATGTATTGTATGAGTCTGTCTTCTAAGCTACATCACCTACCCTCGCCATAAACAGAAGAAATCTGCATGATTCTTCTCAATAAAATATAAAGATTTAAGTTATCAATATTTGTGTATTTGCAACTAATTGTTGCAAACAGAACCAATCAAAGTCCAGCATATTGTTAATATCCCAAGCATTTTTAAGGCCAAAATACAGAAAAAAGAAAATTAAGTGAATCTCTTAAGTAATTTGACCCTCATTAACCGGGGAGACGCATGAGCTTTTATAAGAGAGTGAAGTCTGATCATCCATCAGATGGCAGGCCATTTTGACTTTTTCTGTGTATAAGGATAGGAAAGTTTTTACATTAGTACAGCATTTGGTATTCTATACTGAGCAAATGGCTTCTAAGTTTATCTTGGTCACTTTCTAGTTAATTTTTTATTCCTTTTCCCTCCCCGTGCATTTCTATTGAAAACCTTTCTTCTTGTGATTCTCATCAAGTGTGACCTCATCAGGGTGAAAAAATTCCAAATTTGATCCGTTCCCTTTTTCTAGCTAATCATTCCCCCCGCCTCCCCAAAAGGAAAAAAAAACTAAATAAAAAGCACAAAAAAAAAAAACCAAAACCAAACCCACAAAAAAACCCCTCTCAAAACCAACAATCAAACAAACAAAAAAATAAAAGAAGGTTCTAAGTAAGGCTCAGTCCATCTTAAGTAACTTTGCTTGACCCATTTCTGTCCCTGAATGATCTCTCTGTCTTTTGAAACCTGGGCAAATTTAGAAGAACTAAATGAAGGCATTTTGAAATACCCGGTATTGAAACAGAGAGGTTTCTTGCCTGAAACATATAAAGCTGGAGTTGCAATCAAGCTCTTTCTTCCACCTCCCCCGCCCCCCGCCATTGGTGTTCTGCTCAATGGAAACTCAGTTTGGCAAAGACAAAAAGCTGTGGCTAAGTGACTCATCCACTAATGTTGTTTAAAGAGAACTGGACAGAAAGGGGGAAAAAACCCCCAACATCCAATAAACCCTCTGCTGCTTGATAAGAACCAAAATAAGTCCAGATGGTCCCTGTAAATCTTCCCATACTTGCCTGAAGAACACTGGACAGAAACATCCAGAGCTATGCTATCCAGAGCTATGCTTACATTTTCAGTAGTTCTTGTCTTCTTGGTACAACAGGAACTTTCAGGCACGTGGGAATGCTCTTCTTCAGGTTTCTGCACAGATTAAGATCAATTGGGCCAAGCTGAGCACCACATTGCTCACTGTTGAACTGTTATCAGAAATAACAGTTCAATGACTGAAGACTGATATGAAAAACTGAAAATACAGGAGCAAAAGAACTTCCATTCCAGTGCCATGACTTTGCAGAGATCAGTGCAACACTGAGCTCCAGTTGCAGAGGGTCCTTGCTGAATCCTTTGCCAGATTCCAGGACAGATGGAGTCTCTCGAGTAATGACGAAGAGGCAAATCCCAATAAGAATGTGCAGGCTTAGTGTTTCAGGGGCTTAGTGCTGGTGGGTTTCCACAAGAAAAATGAAATATGTTAGGCCATGTCCTGTCAAATTTCAACACTTTTCTCCCTAGCTTGGAAATGTGAAAGGTTTTCAAACAAAAAGCATTATTTTTATCCTTTGCATCATTTTTGGAATGACAGGACTGTTTTGTCTAAGATTTGTCCTTCTCCTTCCACTGCTTCCATATCAGTATGAGGTAAGAGAGCATGGTCTTGCATAACGTCAATGTAAGGAGCTAGACCTGTACTAAGTTCCAAAAGTGGAACTACGTGATGCATACGTTAGGGCAAACGTGGTAATGATGATGCAATCATTATGGTCTACAGTGTGTGTATATGTGTGAATCTGTGTTCAGAAGAGTGTGTGTATTTCCGCATCAGCATTGTAAATGCATTATGTTTTCCACTTTTTTTATTATTTTTTCAGGAAAGTATCCTTAAGCTAAGGAGTTAAGAAACTGTGCAGTGCTGAATACATAATTCTAATCTATGTAGATTAGGGTTTGAGAGCTGTTGGCTGATGATTAAAACTCTGTCAAACAAGACCCTTCAAGTTTAGCTTGCAGCTCTGTGTAGCCATTGGCTGCTGCGGTGGCCAGGCATCACTCGCCACTTCCTAATCAGTCCATTGAAACTCAGTGCGAAGGCAACACAGGCTGGAATACGTTTTCGAAGAACAATAATGTTAGGAAGCACAACTGTTTTGTGGAAGCCATGTTGTAAACACAAGAGGAAATCGCCTTTGAACTCAAGTCAACAGGTTTGGGCCTGAAGTTCTTGGCTGAAATATTTCTTGCAGATTGCTATGAAGAAGTGATTAGATATGGGCTGGAATGAAGTAAAACCACTGGCAGCTGCTCTTCGAATTCATCCTACTGAGGCTGCAAGCTGAAAACTGATCTTGTAAGACAGTTTTTAGCTCATCAGGAAAAAAAAAGAAAAAAAAAGGAAAAAAAGCCCTACTAGCTAGGGAAGGTGTGGATGTGAGCGCAGCCGCCTAATTTTGCCGAGTAAATTTAAATTCACATCACATTGTGGTGAACTCCGGATTCTAACCTTTGGCCACCCACTTTCTCCTCACTACACACACTAGAAGCTGACCCTTCTTCAGCTTTGCAAGGAGAGTGGGCAGAGCTGTGACCTGGATGACACCATATGAGGGTTTGCAGAGAGCCACTGATGCTCTTCTGCGTTTTGTCCTGATATATCTGAACTCTGGGGTGGGACTAGTGCGGTTAAGCTTGCTTCCCCTTAGCAGAGGCCAGCCTGTAAATGTTCTTTAGTAGTCAGCACAGCAGGCTTCAATTTTGCAAAGGGCAGTACAATAACGGTGTTCCTTGCTGGAATGGTTATTCTGACAGATTTTTCGTGGGATTTAGTCTGACCTTTTGTTTTTAAAATGCAAAGCAAATTCCATATAGACATAGACTGAAATAGGAGAAAAATAGCTCCAGACACCCTTAGAAATTGAAGCATCAGTGTTTCCTTCAACTCACGGTGTGAGGAGCACCACAAAGAGGAATGGGTTTTAAATTGGCCTTTAAACCTCACTTTGGATGTGGATACTTGGAGCTTGCTTTTGTTTTGATTTTTATTGTAACTTGATACAGGAGATGCAAAAGAGGCTTTGCTTAAAAAAAGCTTGCTTGTTCTAGGAGAAAATCTGCAGGAGCAAATATAATTCAGAGATTGTCAACAAAGTGAAATGTACATGTCTGACATTAATCAAGTTCGTGTTATATGCTGCATAAAAACAAAGTTTCTTTAGTATTCACTGCCAGGCTAGCTGTTTTTGTGTGTGATTTGAAAAATTCTACTATGCTTTCTTGATTGCTTCATTAGTTATCACAGCATTGCCATGCTGCTTGGAATGCAGTTTGCCAAAAGAGAGGCAAGAGGAGAAATGGGCTAGACTTTTAAACTTCACAAGCTAAGCCAAAACCCACAATCTGTAAGTTCTTGTTTGGTTGCTTAGAGAATGAAATGGGTGCTATGGAAGTGTTGTGAGCATTCATAATCAATGATTCGATCTCAAGATCAAATAAAAAACTTACGAATTACAAGCTGATTCTTTTAAAATGCAGATTTGGACTGGTTTTGTGATGGTGGAATAGGCATCATAGAAAGTGGCAGAAGGATCATCATTTGAGATATTGTCGAATGAAAAAAGGAAGAAAAAAAAAGCTGTTTAAAATACCACTAAGAATAATCCAGCCATGGATTTGGTTACCTACAGTATTCTATCACTAACAGTCAGTTCCCTGGTCAAGAGAAAGTGATTTTTGCATCCACTGGCCCCTTGTAATGTAGTCCAAAAAGGAAGAAGAAAGGCATTCTTTACGTAACTCAAATGCTAAGAACCAACACAAAGTCATCAAAGTTAGTGTGGATAGCAAATGCCACAAGCAGCAAAATCTTCTCTTGCTTAACATTCTTTCTCAAGAGTTTTGTTGCAACATGTTATAAATGGTAGGAGCAATATTTATGGGATACAGGCCACATTAGGTTAAGAAATATAAATTAAAAACCGTGAGTGACTTAGACTGAGTCACTCTGATTTTATACAGAAGTAGAAATGGAACATGCACAGGGTCTGTTCACATTGAGGATAGATGGTCTGTTTCCAGCTGACAGTCAGCATACAGCTGAACTCTCACAGCCCCTTCACATGTAAAAGGCAAGCTTTTTAAAGCTAGGTCAGTCTGACTGCTGGCTGCTGTGCTTTTGATCTCATCCCTATTTCCAAGAAATCCCTCCTCTGAGATTTCTCACAAGCTAGTTGGATCTTGTACTATGTCAATAAAGACTAGCACCTTGTCAGCAAAGATCCAGAGATTTGAGAGGCAGCAGGACCATAAAGCCACGAGCAAGACAGCAGTCAGAAAACACCGGATATACGTGACTGTGGACTCATGTCTTCTGCGTGTATCTGTGTCACTCAGTGAAAATCTTTGATCCTGTCTCAGAATTCATCAGATGTGATTAAAATAAACCAAAAACTTTTAACTTTCCCAAAGAACTTTAAAATGAGCTAATGTCATTGTCCTGTTATTAAGACTTTGTATTATGCAAGAGATTGCGAAGCATCACAACCTCTCTACAAGTGTAGACTACAGGCAGTGCGATGACAGTACAGTACAGACAAACAAATACAGAGGGAGGAGAGAGTGGATGTAAAACTCAGTAAATAATGCTAGAATGACAATTTGTAGAAACCTCTTGTACAGGTTCATCAAAAGATAGGATGCTAGAGGGGAGGAATGGGCCAGGTTTTCAAAATTTACCACTATCTGAGTTTGTAAAAAATGGTCAAAAAACGTACAGCAACATGTATTTTCTAAAGGATGATCAAACTGACATAGTTTCTACAAAAATGGAAGTTATGATACATTGACTTGAAGGAAAGTCTAATAGGAGTTTAGGAGAAAATAATAATTTCAAAGCAAACATACACGGATCTTCCAAAACAAAATAAATAAAATTATTAATGACTGCTGGTGAAGGTATTGTGTAAAAATGAGCCATAAATTCCATTTATTTGGCACCCAAGAAAGGACAAATAATGCAAATGTGATGGGTATGTGACATCTGTGCAAAGAACCAGAGCATAACTGAAAACAGCTTAGGAGAGTTTATCTTGCACCTAGCAGTGGCTGTAAGCAAGCAGCAACTCATTTATTCCAACTAAGCATAAAACATTGGTGCTGATGATGATTACAGTCACCTTTTCAGAACTATCTTAACTTAGCCACATATTAGTCACCACTCTGGCTCATTTCTGCCTAAGCCAAAAGCAGCTGGAGTAGTTTTGTGAAGAGCAATTTGTGATGAGTAGTTTTGTGATGACCATTAGCAATTTTGAAAATTTCCGAAGGATTGGTTTTACCCATGCATATGCATTAGTATGGTTTAAATTACCACTCTATTTAAGTGCAGTGCAAGCATGAACCAAAGAAGATGAGATGTTTAAAACCTCTGTCTCCAATTTATTTGTTGTGGTACGTGTCTTTAGAATTCAGGGCTTCATCCCTCAGATAGCTGTGTCTTTTTATCTGCAGGCATTTAGATATACAGCAATCTCCTCATACTCACAGTTGGAAATAGCTATGAAAAAAACCTAGTAAAACAAAACTAGTAAATTAAAATTCTAGTAACAATGACAGAGCATAATTTTTTTTTGTCAGAAACTACAATATAACAATGTAGAATCTAATGGTTTTGAATGGAATGAGAAGGCCAAAACAGCCACATGTATCCAAACAAAGCAAAGCAAAGTACTTGAGTAAAACTGGAGACTGATCCTAGTTTCTTTAACCACAAAAGCTTATGAGTGATGCTTAGAAACTAAGTAGAGAAGAAAAATTAAATCCCAGTTGCCTACTGGGCAGCATGAATTATATAAATATCTACAAGTTCAAGAAACAACCATCACTGCATACATACAGATCCAGAGCACGAAAGATCTAATAGGCAGTTGTTTGTTTTTATCCTACCTGGTAGGATTTCCACTGCTCTTAGTAATCATGTATAAGGTGGTACAATGATATGCTTCTCCAGCACACAAATTGGAATTTGGGGAATTAAAACCATCTCTGCAGGTGTTGGTATGCCAGTGTTAAACATTTAAACACAACTTGTCCAGACTTCTTTATTATTATTATTTTACTCTGTGTTAATTTATTTCTCTCTATTATAGAAAACAAGCTGTGTTTATTTTTAAAAAGCTATAAAAATAGTTAAGTCCTAAAAGAGGCAGAGCAAAACAAGGCTAAATGGAAATTCTTGGTTAATGCAATCATGCATTCTAGTTCTTATTTTGCTCTAGGGGCTGTTCCACAACCTGTTGTAGGGAGCGTGAGCATTCCTATTAATTCATGTTAATCATGAAAATCTACTTCACTTGAAAGGTTTCTCTGAAAAAGAAAAAGTAATGCCATGAACAGTGGTTTTATTTTACAAATATAAAATTAGAAATATTTGGAATTATTTTGAGAGCATAGTTATATAGAATGCTTATGTCTAAATACGAACAGTTTTGTATGCCATAATATGGTCTTAAAATGTGAAATGTACCTGTATTTTCTAAAAGAGAAAGCCAAGGAGGAGGGGATATGTGAGGGGAAGGGATAAAAATGCCAGATGAGAATGAGGCATACAATTTAGCAATGGCTCATGCTGATAAGGAAATGCTGCTGCACCAGACATGCAGAAGAGTTTTCTATGAAGAGTGTTTTGAGAGATTCAGGAGAGTGTGAATATTAAACAATAGGAAAAAAGGGAAGAAGCATCTTGGATTTAGTATCCCTAAGAATCACAAAGGGAGGAAGAGGAATGGAGGCTGAGCCTTTCCAATCACTATGTGATGCATACTGACAGCCTCTCAGGATGCCGTGATAAAAGCATAGACTTGGGTGACTCACCACTAGAAATCTTTCTTTCTGGTGTGCTTCTATATTCCCTGCTTCTCCAGACTCTTTCCTTACAACTCCATTTTAGCCTAAACAGTGTGGCAAAAAATGTAGAGCCTAGGTTAGAACATCAGGAGAGAGACAATTTATAGCATTGTAGTGCTATAATTAATGAGAAAAACCCTTAATTTGGTGGGAGACAATGAACAAAACAAAAATTACCCAATCACAGAAAATAAAGGCCACAACATCTGGACAGAAAGAAACATGACACTCTATAGAAAAGCATAAAACCAAACATGTTACGTTTTATTCTATCTGGTTTTGTTGAAAGAAAAACTAAGTAGCACTCAGATTCTTATTGCTAAGAGCTTTTGAGCTTCAAAATGACTGTGGCTAACCATTATGCCATTGCAGCGAGTCACCCTCTCCCCTTAATATACTCATCTATAACTTTCAGATTACTTAGATTTCTTTCTGTATGAAAACCCCTCAGAAATTTAATGGTTATTTTTTGCTTTAAAAAATAGTAATGTTTTGAAATACAGTCTGCAAGAAAGTCAAGTCCTCAGTGCACTGAGCATCTTTAGGAATATATGTCAGTCCATACATTTCTGTAACTTTCAACAGTTCTAAGCGGCAGGGTACCTGTGGGTCTGATTCAGATCTGGAACGCAGGGTGGTTTACCTTTGAGGTCTACAGTTCCGCTAGAGGATATTCTGCAGTGAATATTACACCCTTTCCATTCTCCATTATCATATTACCTGCCTGCTATGTGAGTCCTTGGCCCAAATATTCCTATGTCAAAACTGATGGTACAACTTCTTCTGGGTCAGGAATCTGCTTTAAAGATGTAGGTCTATAATTCAGATAGCCTCCATAGGTTCCTTTGGATGGTTAACTCCAAAAGCAAATTATTTCAGTTCAGTGTGTGTTGCACTGTTGAATACAAAGGTAGATATGCACCGATGTGCTCTGCAAATAATTAATTTTTATTTCTTTTCATCTTT
This sequence comes from Strigops habroptila, assembly GCF_004027225.2. NCBI lineage: Eukaryota > Metazoa > Chordata > Aves > Psittaciformes > Psittacidae > Strigops > Strigops habroptila. Next base: position 7,902,829 of record NC_044281.2, read on the forward strand.
TCCTTTGGTATGTAAATATCACCTTATTTCATGCAGGTGAGTTTGAAAAAGTTTGCTTTTTCAAATTTCATGGTGTCCGTATACAGAATTTATTCACTCTTCTCCAGGAAGTTTGTGTAAGAGAATATTGAAACCACATCTTTCTCTGTTATGGAATGAGAAGTCTGAGGAAATTAGAGTTTTTGCATAGAACTGGGGGAAAAAATCACATCACAGAGCCTAACATCTTTAGTGCAAGAGACAGGACTGAGCCCTCTCTGGAGTGCCCACTGAAGGCTGTGGAGTGGATAGAATGAAGTTGAAACAAACATATGTTTTGTTCTTATTGTAATAAAAGAGAAACAGTTGAAAGAAAGAGACCTAGGAGTTTTAGTGGGTTGTTTAATGTTACGTTATCATAGAGAATTGTCTGATGTATTTGCAAAAATAAAAATATTTTTACATTTTCTAGTGTTAAATAAATTCTAGAAACACAAGTAAAAGATGATTACATATAAAGTACTAGAAGCAGGCTCTTAGTGAATGAATTGCTTTCCTTGACGTAGCAACAGGCAATGCTTGAAGTGGAAGTTAGGAGCACCCACTGCTATGTTGTTTAGCTATACATGCATGATATGCAGAGCCACTAATGGCATTTTGCCATAGACAATTTCCAACATCCTAAATTTATATTTTTGATTTGCTTCCCAAAATATTCTACTTCAAATTTCAATTAAAATGCGTACTAAAGAATCATAAACCTTTTACAGATTTCAATTTGATGGTCTCAGAAGTAAATTACAGATATCAAAATATTTATAGTACAGCACAAAAAGAAGCAAGGTTTGGAAAGAATTATATACAGTTGTATATAAACAAATCTTTGGCAATGACAGATTGGGAGGAAAGATAAATTTTATGGTTTGTTATTCTGTAGCTGCTCTGTGAGAATGCTGTATGCTTTTCTTGGAAGTGTGTGATATCAGCTACTATGGGAGATGAAAGTCAGAATAATCGGAGTTCTGATCCAGTATAGCAGTTTCATTGACTGAATGAAACGTTCTCTCCTATTTTTTCGCATCATGGATGTAGTGTTTAGCTGTGACCCTTGGCAAAATGTACATTTTCTGCAAGAGTACAATAAGAGTGCAATATACCTTCATGAATGGAACATAAAGATTACATTACTCAAAAAGCTAGATGGTTACCGCTAAACCCAAATTATTTAGGTGAATGGAAATGGAGAAATCTTCAGTTTGTTTAATTTTTGTAATTAATAAACCTCCAAAGAGCTTCCTGAACATGCACATTTCTGGACTGATAGAAGATCCTGTATGGTTGGTGACTAATCCATAGACTAATTCATTGCATAATGAGAAGTAAACACAATCTAAGTTTGGAACTTCTTCTGCCATTGCAATTTCATGTTTGCAGAAGTTTCCTGAGAAAAGAAAAGCAGTCCTGAGATAGAGGAAGAAAAAATCCTTTCTACTAGGCCATGGAAGATTAAATACTAAAAGGTAACAGCATACTTAACATTTGCCTGCCAAGTCATAAGACTGGGTTATAGGCTTACCGTACAAAATACGTGCCAGGAAAGACAGAAGAGTAATATCATGTTAAATCTTTTTTTCTGAAAATTACTTTGAGTGTTCACAGGTTACATCTTAGTCTGTAAAATATATAACTCTTAAATATTCCTTCTAATGCTTTCAAAGGATGGCACATTTTGTGCAAAGTCTTTGTGGCTGATTTAGGCGGGTCTTCCCAGTTATGGCCCTTCTTCATTAGCTTCTCATTTTTAGAAAGTTTAAATTAAGGTCCAAGTGGAAAAGGGATGGATAGTCTCTTTGAGCTCCTCAGGGACTTATGGGGTTTTGCTAGTCAGGATTTGTTTTACATATAATTGAGCACACTATATGTGAATAAATTGTATGAATTACACTGTCTGCAGTTTGGACAGATCCAGCGTTGAGCATTATTCAAATAAACCATTGTTATATAAAAATCCTTTTTCTTGAAGAATATAGTTTCATTTTCTTAGTTAAGGCAAAATGTAGGGACTTCATACAGTCAGTTTTAGCATCTTATGGGTAACTGCATCTATTTAGATAACCAGCACTGTTAAAGTAAGCAAAACAATAGGATCGTAATAAGGTAGGGTAGATTGCCTCTGAAACTGCAAATTGTTAGAACTCTCAAATTATTTTTTTTTTTAGTTTTTTTTTTTTTTTACAGAAGTATTAAATAAATTCGTTAATTGGCCTCTTTTATTGTGGAGCTTGGGGAATTTTAGTTGTGGGTTTGGTTATTTTTTCCATTATCATGCATTTATGAGTTGGGTTTCAGTTGGGGGTTCAGCATATTGTTCACTGATCCATAGTTCTGATACCATACGGATTTGTAACGCAGGTTCTTCACGACATCTGAGTTACTGTCTCTCCTAAATAGTGTGTGGTATTACCATTATCTTACACACTTTCCACATCCCTGCTGATAGTATCAGCCATTGGAGTCCTTCCTGAGAATAATACTCGGCCTTCACATTTGTGGCCAGTGCTATGCTTGAGATCATCCACAGCATCTTTAGCCTCCAGGTGTAGTGAATACTAGGTTAAATCCTATCTTTCCCTCACTTGGAACAGCTGAAGGAATGTCTGTTGCATTGTACACATTGCTCACACTTGTACGCAGTTGAAGGTGATAACCTGTGGCAGGTTTTCACTTTTCAGGACCATTTTGAAACATTACTAAAATTTCTTAGCCTGCAGCTACTGTCCTTGGCATGAGATTCAAAATGTATCTTTATGCCCCTTTGTTTAAAGGAAAGGTCTTTGATACTTACGTGGAACTGCTTGATCTCAAGGTTGCATTTCCTAATAGGTGTCTACCAGATCATGGGAAAAGGCCAGTATAACTTGAAGTATAGCTGCTATACTATACCTACTGCGTCTGAGATGCCTGGATACTGTAGAAAATTGACACTGCCTAGCTGAAATCCCCTTTTTTTCATGCTTCAGGCCAGTACAGTATGGTAGTTATGGAGCTCCTCTTGCAACCTGCTCTGGCCTGTTCTGGACCTCCATCCCCTCCTGAAATTGCATGAACATGTATTGCATGAAATAGAATGAAAATTGCATTTCGTCTTGAGCCACAGGGAAGTTTGCCATGGTACTGTGCCCATTTCACAGACAGCTTTGTGCATTGTGGGAGTCCTGACTCTGCTGAGGGGTGGGAAAATGCTTCTGGGGCAGCTTAGAACCAGGCCTGCCACCTTCAACGGTGGGATGAGGTGGAAGGCAAGCAACTGCAGTGTGCTTTTGGGAGGTGCAGCAAAGCAGCTCACCTCCAAATTCCCTGCTGGAAATAGTGTCTTTCATACCAGATAGGCTTTCAGATAGTCTTAGCTGTCTATGGTGGTTGCTGTTTTACAGATGATGTGCAGTTTCTTGAGCCTTGAGGTTCTGGGAGTTTTAGATAATATCCATAGAAGCAGGCTCTTTCTGTGCCTTCTGGAACAGCTGTGGCTCACACCGCACATCGCTCCCCATTGTGAACATTTTAATGTTGATATTGGGTTCTGCAGTTTGCCTTCTCAGAACTGTTCTTGAAGCATCATTTTCAAAATTCTATTCCTTTTATGTCTTTCATTCTCGTAATGTTCTCTGATAATGTTGTCTTGTAATGTTCTCTGACACAAGCGGAAGCACAGAAACCTTAGAAAACCCCTGACAGTTAAGATCAATCTGTATTATTCAATGTTACATACTGATGTCATGTTAGGCACAAATCCTCATTAATTCGTTCAGATTTTCTAACTTTACCTGAGGTCTTTTTTAACTTCAAGTACACTTTGATTGAACACAGACTGAATCAAAACCAAATAATAACGGGGGTAGGGGTAGTGTTTACTTTGACTTTAATAGAGCTGAAGCCCCAGTTTTATTCAAAGCCAAACTAAAAATTATCTCAAACTATATGATATCAACACATTATGCTGTAGAAGTAATAAGAGGTACTAAAAACATTTGCAAACCTCTCCCCTGTGTTCTACTGGATATAGGGAATTTTACTTATTAGGCAAAGATTGATTTAGCTTTCATACTTATTTCACTGCTAATTCTGTTCTTGGTTTTTTTATCCATTGTTATTCTAAGCCAATTCTAGGCAAAAGAAGCAAAACCAAAATAGTTCCCCACCCAGGGTATTCTATGTTCTTGAGGCAAAAGAAGGGAAATAGCCTTGCTGTTTGCACAGTGAGAGTAAAGGCTGTGCGGGGTAACACACCTAAATCTTCAACATCGAATATGCCACAATGGTGTTAGACATATACATAAACAGCCTTATTAGTATCTTTAAATGAAGTACAGTTAGGTTAGGCATGCTGAGAAAGCCATCTCTGTAACCCCTTGAACCCCTTAAAAACATGAGTAATTTTCAATTCTTTTCCATAAAACATACTGTGGACATGGTATCCTGTTCATCTAAATGTGCAGCTTGACTCATCGAAAGAAAGTAATGTAAATGAAATCTGAATTACAGCTGTGTCCTGTTATAATGAATAACGTCTGCTTACTAAGACACTGAGTCAAGGACCTAGTTCTCTGTGGAAGGAAAATATTTGTGTGTTGCACTGGAAAAGCTGACAGGCATACATCTGTGTGCTGTGCTTCACATGCTGAACACTAGAAATAATGCAAATTGTTGATTTGGCTAGGAGTAGTAAAAACATGGTTTGAGAATCACACCACTTTGCGTGACTACATCTGAGAAGCAAATGCAAAGTCTGGAGTGTCTTTTTTTTTTTTTTTGGGTAAAGTCTGTTTAGTTTGTCTTTCATATTTTGTATTAGTTGTGGTATTAGCTTCAGTCTGGAATGTCTTCAGCAAAGTTCAACAAGTAAATCAACACTTACTTTTATTCAAGATAGATAACTGATTAGCAAAACAGGATATAAAATAGGGTGTCTTATTATGGTCTGAATTTTTCGTGTATGTGCATGCAGCTTTAAATAAACACTTAAGCTTCCTGAACAAGCAACTCTTGTTACAGTCTGAGAGCTTTGTATGATTTATATGAGGGCTGTTCTAAGTGAAACTTGTCTGTTTTTCAATTTCACTGCAAGGTCAGCTCTGGATATGAGCAAACCTCAAGCATGACACTGGCCTTCCCTCTGTTCATGTGTTCCAGTTGCGTAACCTATTTGGAGTATGTGCAAGAGTTCTTTCAGAGTCATATGATAACAGCACATCAAAACTCATAAAAAGTCATCTAGTAAATGTAGACCATTTAATCTCGTTCATTTGTGTATTATATATGCTCCTGTAGATGATACTAGTTTCAAAATTGCAAGCGCAGTTTAGAAGACATTTGAAGAAATGTAGAAATGTTGAAAACCTGTAACAGACAGTGATGCATTGAATTTTCCAGTGCTCAGAGTAAAAAAATGAGTTCTGTATGAAATAGGAAGGAAATATCTATTCATTAAGAACTGTTGCACAGTACTGCTGGCAGGAGGAAGATGAAAGACTTTGGGATACTGAATCTTGCAGGCTGGAAGGCTCAGAGGAGGCCAAACTTCTAGCAAATCAGCAAAATAAAAACAGTGCCAAAAATTCAAATTGATGCTGCTTCTTCCGATGCTATACTTGCCTCAAGCATTGCTTGAGAGACCTTGCTGATGGCTCAGGATCATGTGCATCAGGATGTACATCTCAACTAAAGTTTAGCACCCTAAGAAAGACCTAGGTAAACTGAGCCTTCTAAGACCAGAACTCTATTAAGAAAGAAAAAAGAGTAAAAGCTGCTGCCAGCTATCACCTAGGCATCTTCTTATTTGGCTCTACAATTCCTTATGTACCTAGGACATTGCTTTCATGCATGCCCAGAACTGCTTTTATCTGGGTAACCCAGAACCTGTTTTCTACTCAGACTTGATTTTGATCCAAGAATTAGACAGCTGAACAACTAAACATAGGACAGCACCGGAGCAGTACGTGCTCCAGGAGCATATATAACACATTCTTCGGAAGTTGAGAACTCTCCAGTTGTAATAGTGTGGTAATTGAAACAAGACCTATCGCTGTATGGAACGTGTGTGCAGAAGTACATGTACATGCTGCAGGGGACCGCTTTTGGCTTCTGTTCATACAGTTTTATTTTTGAAAGCTCTAAAGAAAGCTCTGCTATAGATGCTAGGTAGGCCATTGCAGATGTGATTTCCACTTCCTTATCAGCCTGAAAGTACTTAGGTTTAGATTTTCTTGAGGAGAAACTTTCACCATTGGTTTCCTTGGTCCTTTTCAGTGCTTTCATCATTACTGCTGTATACTAAAGGTTCTTGGTTTATTCCTGATGCAGTCTGCACAACTTTGCCACTTGTGCAAGCAGGAGGACACCTTTGCTGAGAGACTAATGTCCATTTTTACATCACAATTTTCATTTGTAGTCCTTTCTGCATAAAACATTTGAAAATGTAATGTGCTATATATATATAACATTTATAGAAACATTAAGTCACTGCAATGACATCTTAAGTTATATAAATCATTATTTAAAATAAAAATAGTAAAATTGTTATGGTTCACCTGTGGGACATTTAAAATGGTGATAGCCCAAATAAGCCTTAATAAAGACATAGAGCTTTGTGACTTAATTTGGTTTTGAGAAAATTTATTTGCTTTAAAGAATTATTGATGCAGTCCCTATATATGGGCAAGCATCCTTTTGGTAAACAATATTGTCATCCAAACTCAATTTTTATACTCTGTTTGCTACAGTTCTCAAGCTCTTAGATGGATTTTGTTTGCACACTATGCCTTTAGACCAATTTTGACCTCAGGGGTGTCAGTGGGTGCTAATGAAGTCTTTTGAGTGGCTGAAGTAAAATTTATGTCAAAACAAGACTCAAAGTATCTAGGACCTGGTTTCCTGCTGCAGATACAAAGAGTTTCACCAAGAGTTTTTCTTAACTAGCAGTGAGAGAAGTGACTGCCTAGTTCCTTTGTAACTTTTTATGTTACTTCATCTGAGTTACAGCATCAACTCATTTCCCTCAAGCAATGCATGTTCTGTTTCTGCCTTTTTTTTATGGTTTTACCTGATTTTTTTTTTTTCCCTTGAAGTCTATGTTAGGTAAATCAACTCATGAGAAAAAAAACACCACTTCTTTTTGTGCATTAGCTTGGGAAAGATCTCTTCAGGGGCAGAAAATAAAATTCCAGTATTTATTCCTGGAACTAGTAATACTTTAAATCTATTTAGGTTGTTTGTTTATTTATTCCCCTTGAAATGAGGCATCTCTGTTGTAAGTATATCTTTCAAAGCTGCCATATGTAGGAGGCAAAGATTTCTTCTCACAATCTGCAAACTTTTAGTGAATCAGAATAAATAAATATTTCATAGCTTTCTACTTGGAACAAAAGTTAATTTTACTAAATTTTAGGTGTACTTCAATATTAAATAGGGGTTTATAATTTCAGACATAAAACAGGCATAACTACCACTTAATTTAGGACACTGCCTAAGTGTAGTTGGTTTCCCTCCTCTGCATTTTTCTTAGTTTTTTTTCCTTTTCATCTTGTCTATTTACAATATGGTGATTACAGTTAAAATGTTTGTCTTGGTAATTTTGTTAAATGTTTTTTATTTTTGGCATATATAATGGTGTATTTGGGCTCTGTGATCAAGCTTCTCTCTTATTTTTGCTTCTCAGATGTACCATACAAGTCATTCCTTCTAGCACTTGAACAGATGCACACGTCTGTTCTATTTTACCCCATCTTTTCTTCAGAAGTACTTGAGAAAGGAATAAAAGGACTTGGATTCACACCCTTTCATACTTCAGTCTTACTTAGGTGGCCAAATTGAACTGGAACCAACTTTATGTCCCAAATAGTCAGAGCTTATATCCACTGAAACCCAATATACAATTTTCCCTGAGAGTTTATTGGAGTTTTTTTTAATGCACACTAACAACTGTACTTTCTTACAGTAACCAGTCTCCCTCGGTATTACAATGACACTTTTAAATGAGGCTTCTTGATTTATATTGGCTCTAGGCAGGCTCTGTGAAATTCCTCTGAAGCAAGATGGAAGACGAGCAAAGACAAAGCAACAATCTCAAAATATTTGAATGAAAATAGACATCTGGGAAGAAAAAATATTAGTCTGAGGTTCCATCACGTTAAATACGTTATTTTCTCTGAGAATATGCCAGACAAATATCATACATTTCTCTTAAGATTTCATATTACTCTGCTCTCAGTTACTACCATCCCCAGCCCCTCCCATCAGAAGTAAACATAAGGGGAAACCAGGCTGAAGCTACAGCTGCTGCTTTGGTATGCTGCCTCATGACAACGTAATTCTGTCAGATCTGATGTTCTGAGCAGTTTTGCACTTTCACACTAATGGCAATGGAGGGGGAACAGACACTAATTTCAGCTTTCACAATGCTTCATGCTCAGTACCAATTTAATTTGCATTAGCCTTTTTACTGCAAAGGAGAAGAGATCAGCCCCTCGTTTTCATCTTTGTATGGGCTGTCGTATTGTCAGCTGAAAGTCATGGTTCTCCTCTGCTTCACCATGAGCTGAATCACAGAGCTTAACATTCTCAAATTTGTATGGGAAGGAACTGAAATATAACACAGGTGTGAATCCTGTGGCTTAAGTCCACCTCTGCATGTGATTTCTCAGTCACTGCATCTTTTATTGCTTTTTTGCTATTAAAAGTGACCATGGCAAAGATACAGGAAAGCTCTTACATCAGCCAAGTATAACCATCAGTTCTATTTTGTTTTTAAAATCTTTAACAGTTATCATGATTGGAGAATAACAGACACATTTGGCCAAGCACTCTTAATGTAAAAAACACACTTCTATAGCACAGAGTTGTAATCTGGCAAGCTGAGTATCTGTAACTTGTAGGCCAAATGGTAGTGAGACAGAAACCGCAGCACTTGCAGAAGAGCAGTCACCTAGGTCTATGCCAGAAGGAGGGCGCTACCAGGGCAGGCATGCATTACTTCAGCAGCCCTTGGAGGTATGGTCAGAGGAAGCATGAACCTCATTCAAAGTCATGCACCCAGAGTGCTCTGGATACAGTCCAGAGCAAGAAGACCTGTAAGTATTGTTTGCTCTATCTCCAAGAGGCAATCTTCAGCTCTTATATGGGAGCCCTTCCTGCTTCGAAGTGGTCTACACAGCATAATACTTGAGAGATTGTAAAGAATCAGTCAAGGTATCCATGAATGCTAAAAGTGCCATACCTTATAGCAAGTGCTTGGACTGACCTGGGTATTTTTTCAAGAAATGTGCAGGGATGTGTGCTACAGTACCAGATTCTGGTTATCTCCTAGTGTTTTTCTTTTGTCTCTCTAAAAGTACAGCCATAATGGAAATGTGAGTTTTACTGTTCACTAATTTCCTACTTAAAAATGTAATTCTCATAATGAGAAACTGGAAACACTCTGTGGTGATATTCCACTAGAGTAGAAATGAAACACTTGGAAAATGCTTTGGAAGCATCCTACCCTCTGGAATTATAAATCAGGATCAAATGCAAGATGCTCAGTAATGTAAAACTGGTCCGATCTTCAAAGACAAACATTTCCATTCTCTTTTCTCTCTTCTCTCATTAGGACACTCTACGAGTAATAGAAGTAACCATGCCTGAAGAGTGGCTTTTAATGGGGGGGATTGTCTCTTTTTTTTTTAAGGTTAAATGAAATACAAGGTTTCTTGATGCATTATTTTGTCATTTAGGAGACTACTTTCCAAATTTATGAAAATCACAGTGAATTCTTATTTTATAAGACCTTTTTCTTCTAATACTACTTATAATTACCGTGTATCATGGCATGAATCTCAAGTACTTAAATACACTACATAATTTAAGCATGAGCCAAATGTCTGTAAATGCCATCAAATAACCTGGACTTCTATAACTAACTTTCCAACTAGTGCATTCTGATTTACTGCCTTGCTGGAAACACAGGAAGGAACAATAGGACTAGAATTTCTTTCAGGGTTGCCATTTAACAGAGGTGGCGAAGCCTAGGTATTGAAACAGTCTTTGTAGCATTTATAATCTCTCTCCAATGTTGTTTTTAAGTCTAAATCTGAATTTAGTTCTTTGTGATCCATGTATTTGTCTTCCCTTATATATGTAGCAAGATTTCAGTGAGCATAGGATAGGTAAGGCCAAAGTCTTGCTACACAAAGATTTTCTTTCAGAAATCTTGTTCTCTCCAGCATTTTCCATCCCAAGAATTCAACAGTCAGTTGGAGAGAGGAATAAGGGAAAATTTCTGGGGGCTGAGCAGCAAAGTTTAATATCCAAAACTGAAAAGGCTCCCAGATGAATAGAGCAAACCAGACAACCCAGCAGACACGAACTCTGGCCCACAACCTGCAGATAAATCTGTTTGCATGGACAATTACCTACACAGTCCAATGATGTCAGTGGAAATCCATGAAGAGGTAAGGATTTGTGGCCAGAAGCTTGGCTCTGCTCAGGTTAGGGAAGCTGTTCAGGTATTCCATTTCTTTGTAAAGTGAGACAGACATTAGATGCTTGCTGCCATTACATTTACAGTAGACCATGATTCAGTTCAAGCCACTCAGAATTGCTGGCTGTCAGGCTGAGCTGGGTACTGCATTCATCCTTCATTACTGGGAAGTTAGCTCCATATCTTAGACAAGGGCATGAGTGGAAATAAGATTTTTCGTCCTACTATGGTTTTCTTCTTCTTGTCACACAAGAAACCTTAATGTAATTTTGCCCAGGTTTTGGTCATGCATGGGGAGACACAGTCTAAGAAAAGGTGAAATTGAGATTCTAGCAGAGTTTCACAGGGCAGTTGATTATTATGTAGCTAACTCAAAAAGATGCTATTTTTGTACTTTCATGACAGAATTCTTTCCATGACTAAATTCTTTATGCCAATTTATAAATATTAAAAGTATCTTCTATGTGTACTCTGTTATATTTGTTGTAATCTACTTATCACTTATGAAATACAGAAGAAATGTGTTTTATTCATTTATTCCACAATGTTGTTATTCCAAACTTAGATACATCTTTCACAAATATTTTTATTTCTGTTTCCTTGCTTTTTGTGTCTACTTGCTTTCTTCTGTCCTGAATTTGTATACTTTTAGCCAAAAAGTAACAGATGTCCCATTGATTACTAACATAGAAGATGAAATTTACTCTCGGAAGTCTTTAGGGGAAAAAAAAAAAGAAGTAATATGAATAACTCAGACTTCCTTGTCTCTGTCTTTGCTTCTGGTTTTGTTGTGGTGGGTTGGTTTTTTTCCTTGAGACCCCAGTGTTTCTGCAGTTCAGCGTTTCTCTGAGGAACCCAAGCTAGGTTAGACTAGCTTTTGATGGCCCAAACCTTAAGGATACTAAACACATAAAATTTTCTCTAAGATACATAATGTCTCTGTCAGGTTCAAGCTCCAGTTCTTAATTTCAGAAAGTAATTCTTCGGCAAACGTAATCCTAAAAGAGTCTTGAACAGAGTTCTAGCTAAGAAAACTGATATACTTAGTAAAAAGTAGAAAGAATTGCCTGGTTTTCCAAAATAAATTTCTCTCTTTTTATTTTAATCACCTTCTGGTATCCTGTGAAAATTGTGAGGTTGTTCAGGAGGTACATAAGCTTTGTTCTTCAGATGCTTTAAGAATGCATATATATATATACACACACACTTTGTATTTTCAAAAGTTGCAAGGAAGAAACTCATACTGAGTGCAAACTGAAGAGCAAGGTTTCTGGTTGACTTTCAGATAAGCAGAAAGAAAAAAATAAGCCACGCTGTTAACAGCAGTTACCTGGAAGTTTTTTTGAAGTATTCCTGTGACTAGATTAAATATATTCTTGTTTCTTATATACTGATGATTTTGTTTTATTTTGTCTTGCCTTTGCAAGATAATTTCCTACTCATCATCTCTTTGTTCCAGGAATAGCTAACAGCCACCAGTCATCTTGATTACAAATATAATTAGGTAATTTACAGCCTGTATTAATATTTATATGTGAAAAAACTGATTGTCCTACATTCAATTTGTTGCATTTTAAATACTGGGTTCCACAGGCAACATCTTAAGTAATTGCGTTTTTTTAGGATAGAGTTGGCTAGGAACAAAGCATGTGACTGACACCAAGGAGCATCTATGCCTGTTGTTCTGCCTGTCCTTTTGTGTTAACATAGGTATGCCATTTAAAACCTGCTTCTTCCATTAGCACGCCTCTAACATAGGTGTTTGGAAGAATTGTGTATGTATATATTGCTTTGAGACATAATAGTGAAGGCACATTGAAAGACAATGCAAGATCACTAAGTCAGTTCTAGCCTTTCCACTTTAGCTTCTAATAAGATAGAATCATAGGATGGTTTGAAAGGGACCTTAAAGATCATCTAGTTCCAACCCCTTACCATGCAGGGTTAACAATACTTCAAAGTTTTCAGTTTACTATTAAAATATATTTTTGATTTGATTAATTTTAGCTGTTATCTGCACTGTGTAAAAATCATGCAAGGAGCATCTCTATAGGGAATAAGGATAGCTCAATATCACTTGAAGCACAACTGTTGTGGCTAAAGCCTCCCATATCAGAGTCTTGCATTTCTATATGAACAAGGCTATGAAGTGCTCTTTGCCTCTCTAATAGGTATTTCACTGCTTTATCCACTTTAAAAAGTACAGGCTCTTCTGATTTTGGCTATTACTTTTCTCTGGCGCAGCTGAATTATTTTATAGAACACAAACCTTCCCACGCTTTAGCTCACGTCTCTGGCAAGTTAACCCTGTTCCTACGGAGCCAGAATGTATGGAAGGCAGCCATGCAGCTGACCAAGGTTGATTTAGAAGACTGTGACTGGAGAGAGCAAAGTAATGAGTCCTCCAAAACAGGAGGCTCTCGGAAGAAACTATTGCTGCTGCACATGACTGGCCTTTCCATTCATTCCTTTTGGTCTCTGCTAATAGCATCTCAGCCTTCACAAAACATACTTCCAAAAAACCTTGGACTAAGTGGAGGGGAAAAGCATTTTGCCTTCTGTATGCAAGCTTTTACTTCATTTGCCATTCAGAATTCCATAGTGTTTAATTTCTTCTTTGGCACAATTTCTTTTTCTCTTTCAAGTACTTACCAAACTGGGATACCAGGGAAATCCTCAAGATCTGTAGCCATGCTATCTGCTGCGTACTGATAGTTATTGCAGTCCTTTATACTAGCCCCCTTTTTAGTCTCTTGTTGTCAGGATACACAATAAATAATAATGTGAAAGGACACATTTTACTGGTTAGATTACATGCTTGTATTTTACTGCTGATTGTGTCATACAAGTGAACAATATCTGCATGAGCCCAAAGGGATGACTTTCTTGATAATTCGTGGTGTAGTCCAGCACTGTTGCCTGTTAAGTGCTATCTTCACGCAAAAACCCCAGAGTATTCCTGTAGGCTACAGTATTTCTTCTTGCAGATTTTGTCACTGATATGTCTAACAAATTATTTAGTGAAACCACAGCTTGATGCCAGTATTTTAATCCCTTTCTTTCAGTAGACATCTTTTTCTTTGTGTAGAACTGTTAACGTCCTAATAATGATTCAATGTAGAGTATTTAATTTAAAGTATCAAGTTTAGCCTGATTGATAGATTATGTTAAATTTAGTCCATATAGGTAAGGTGAAAGTCCAAAAGGTAGGGCTTTAGACCATGCACAGCACTTCTGTGAAATGTTTTTGTGACCAAACTGGGATTATTCAGGTATTTCATATGAAGCGTAAAGCTTTGCTGAACCTGGACCTTGATTAACCATAGTACCTTTCTTGCTTTTACAGAATTCGGGGGAAATATGGGAAAGCTAAACAAGACAGACTCAAACAAAATCTGTGCAACTTCCCTGGTACATTAATCCGTAGACAGAGAAGAGAAACAAAACCAGAAGAAACAGAATGGAATTCAAGGAGAATGTGAGTAAAAGACTTCTCTTAAATGATAACAGAGAAAACTTTTGGATATGTTTAAGCCAGAGACATTTTTCATATTTCTTATTAACATTAAATCTCACTAACCCATATAGAACAAAGAGACTGGGGTTTTGTTTTCTTGGGGGGGAGTTTAATGATTTTAGCATTGCGAGCTTCAAAAATCTCCCTGCCCCTATTTACCCACCTTTCAAATAAGGCTCAATCCTGTAAGGTTAAACTTCTTTGCAGCCACAGAGTAAATGGCTCTAAAAAAAAAAAAAAAAAGCAGGAGTTAAGGCTGCCACCACATTCTCTGGTGATGGGTTCTTAATTTTCATATAACAAATGGTAATATTGAAAGTTTTTTTTTTGCCTCTGCAAATGAACTCACAGTGTTTAAGACACATGAAACTGGATGGTTGATGTTATGATGCCTTTCCTGTGTGGGACTTCTGTATATTTTCTTTCCGATATCATTTTTATAGTATTTTAATATTTTATTTCCAGTTTCAGAAAGCAAGGCTTAAGTCGTCTGTAATCTATTAGACTCCCATAGCATCTTTTCCTAATCTCAGCCATAAATAATTTCCTATCTTCATTTTTCAGTTTTGAGAACAATAAGCATAGTTTTCTGTTGCATTTAGTGTAGGCAATCTCCATAAAAGATGCAGGAGCACTGGTTTACTTAGACAAATTTGAACTTTTGACAGTCTTGGAAGAACAAGCAATTCTAAAGCTACACATCTCTTAGTGTTGAAGTTATAATTAAACAAAGCCATGTATGAACAGATATCTGATCCTGATTATTCATTCAGCATTTTGAAATCCTTGTTTTTCCTTTAAATTATAATTTCTAATTTGCCAAAGGTAGAAAAATACAGGTCAACCAAGGTGGGGCTGGCTGACTTGTTTGTGATAAGTCATGCTTTTTCAGCCTGTGGTGATTCTCTGTTTCCTTAAAACTGGCCATTTTTTGACGTTATCATATTGGTGTTCAAACCTCTCAGAAAACTTATCTAGGATATGCAGCAGAGCATGAAATGGAGAACAGAGTTGAAACAGATAAGGCTTGGATCTGAAATATCCCTTTATGAACATGGCACTTTAAAGGATAAAGTATAGCTGAGGCAGTGCATCAACAGAAGCAATGATACCCCAGTTTTGTTTTTTGGTATGAATGAAGTTTGCTGAAGCTCTATTATTAATTGATTAATAAATGAGAAGTTAGGAAGTATTCTGAAAGAACAGAGTGGAAAAATTAGTGGTACGATGCTGAAATACACAGCAGGCAACAATTAAATGCATCTTCTTACTTTTCTTTCCAGAAAATTATTGTTTGTGTTTTGGTATCTTCTGATGAGTGTTTCAGATAATTCCTTTTTAGCCCAATTATTTCCAACACCCATAACTAAAACAGCTAACTTTTGCAAAAGAAATATTTTTGACTTTCTAGTGAACTGCTCACGTTGTTTTTTCAAAGATTTCGAACCTTTATGCAACATAAAGATTCTCAACAGTCATGTGACCTTTATGGTTATGCAATCTTACATTATAATTTTTAAAGATTAAAAAAATCAAACCAATGAACCAACTAACCAAACAAAAAAAGACAAGCCATAAGGAACAACTGAAATGATTCTGAAAAGAACAAGTTAAGGTACAGTTTACATTAAATATTCTGGCACTTCTCTGCCCATTTCTGACCCAGTCCTCAATGCTGCTTTGGGAAGTTCTAAGTTTATCTCAAGTAATTCTCTCCTGACATAATTTCTGTCTATCTAACAGTGACCATACAGGTGACAAGCTGAACTCTTTTTTGGGGGGAAAAAAGGAAAGGAAAAATCCTGTTTCTGTCCAGGACCCCATTGCCTGAGCACAGAGCAATTTCATACCTTTGCATCGACGTTGCCAGAGGAGGCTTTGAGATCACATAATGTCAAGAGGGCAACGATTTGACCAACGCTCCTCAGCCTGAAAGGCAAATGGTTGGAGAAAGCTTTTGTAGTGGTTTATAAAATAACAAGAAGAATGAAAGAGAGAAATAAGATGTGATTCTATGCTGCCCTGAGCTAGAGGGCTTCAAATAAAACTCGGAAGTGGCAGTATCACACTACATAAAAGGATTATTTCTTCACACAACCGAGTTCAGATTGCTAGGGCCATGGGCCTTGCCATGAGATGTTCTGAATGCTGTTTGTATAACTTCAGAATGCTCCTGAAGAACTCATGGATTTAAAAAAAAAAACAAAAAAGAAAATCACATTTGGAAGCTATTAAGCACAAAACACCACTCATGGCTTAGGAAATCCCTCAGCTGTAAATCGCTAGAAGCATTTTTACTCTGAGAGAGTATCGGTTTGTAATTGCCCTGCTCTAGCACTCTGCCTTGAGGGGATCTGTTGTTAGTCACTGCTCAAACTCAAATATGGAGCTAAAGGGAACTTCGGTCAGATCCAATATCGGGAAAATAATGTTCTTGTTCTAAGTGATGCATGCTGTATTTTGTGAGAAAACCCTGATACGTAGTGGTTCATCATTACAAAAGCAGTAAGTGAATTTAAATATGTTCTGACCACGCAGCACATTCACTGAAGGAAAGAACATGGAGTTTAGAGTAGTGAACCAGCAGTCAGAGTAACTCGGTGCTAAATTGCAACTGTCTGATAATTCTGTAGAAACGTCCCTTAACATAACATATGAGCTGGACATATCACATCACATATTTACAAAGACGTTTTGCCTAGGAGAGTGACAGTTTCTTTGTTTGTGACCTAGATTCCCTGTTATGTTTGTTTTTCATCAAATAAGGCCACACTGAGAATGCTAGTCTGCATATTAGTCTTAAATAGCCAGAAATATTTATGAACCAGGTGATTTCTCTTGTAAATCTCCAGGTATAAGTGTTAATAACCTCACTGGGCAACTACAGTACTACATGAAAATATAAATAAATCATCAATAGTTATTAGAACAAAAGCCATTCAATATTTTGGATGTCTGTCTGAAGCACAGTGAATCAGTCCCTCTCTCTACTCAGTTCTTACATTTGGAATCAAAGTCTTATGACCGCAGATTATTTCAGGGAATACTGGGACGGAAATGGAGAGAGAATAAAGGAAAATATTTATATACCATAGAGGATACATAAGTATATAATGTAATAACCATACATCTGTGATTGCAGAAATAAAGCATGCAGTGAGTTCATAGGTTTTGCAGGGTTTTGTATACATGACAGTTAATGGTGATGAGAACAAGACCAGGGCATTTAAAAGGCTGCTGTATCAGTGTGCTTAGATTGGAATAACACATAGTATTGTTTTTCAAAATTACAGGAATTTGTAGAAATCAAAATACGTAAAAATAAAATAAAATTGAAGTTCTTAGAGAAAAGAGGAGACTCATTTTTAATAATGACTTTGTGTCACCAGCTTAGGACATGAAGAAGCAGTTTGCCTGCATAGAAGCCAAAACCAGAAGAAATTTGCTGTCGAGACAGAGAGGGCAAGAGGCAGACCACATAAATATGCACAGTATGTTATCTTAATTCATTCCAAAAGCTGTGATTCGGAAAAGATTTTCAGCTTGTTCTTATAACTTACTGAATAGGCCCATTTCATACTCTTCGTTCTGTACAAGGCTAAGGGGCTAATGATAATTTGCTTTGTTTTCTTGTTTCTAACCATCTTTGGTTAAATGCTGTGCAGTTGAGGATATGGAAGCACTAAGTCCCTGCAACTTTCACAGTAGAATAATCCTGGTCCAAAAAGAAATTAATCTAGTAGTCTATCACTCCCAGATCTCATACCCTTTCTGAGTTAGAGAGTCCTATTTTGTTTCCTTACCAATTAGCTGATTGGTACATTTTGCTTTAAAACTTTTATCTAATCTGCCAGAGGAGAAGATACTGAATTGGCTATTTTGCTGTTTATGACATGTCTGTGTTTTAAAAGTAGGTCCATTTCTTTAGATAGACTGACATAAGCCTTATGATTAGTCAATACTGAGTTATGAGAACATCTGCTTTTTAAGGAAATGGGTTTTGCACAGTCTGACGTTCTCTGCTGGTTACATATTCTCTTCTCCCATTGTCAAGTTGTTATTTCACCATCACTTCTAGTTTCAAGTTTCTTAAATCTACTCCTAACCTAGTCACATGTACTGTAACGCTGCATGGAGTCAAGCATCAGAAGAGAGACAAGGTATCTCCTTTCATTTTCTGTTATACTGGTGCTCAGCTTAATGCTTTGTAATATCACCCACTGGATTAGTTCATGTCTTTTTACTCCATTATGGAGATTTGGATACGTAATTACATGTGTAACAATGTGTAACAGTGCTTATTTACTTTTAATTCCTGATTCATGGACTGAAGTGTGGATATGAAGATACACAGTGAATACTTCTGTGTTTTATAAAAAACTCTTACATCATGGCTGATGATAGATAAATACTCAGGTGGTTTCTGGTGTAAAACATACATTTACTAAAATCTTACTCCTTGACCATTCTTGTGGAGAATTGTTCTCTAACAAAGAAAACAACACCAATTCAAAGAGCAGTACTACCTTACAAAGCTAAGAATTGTATGTGTTTTACTGGCTTCTAGGACACAGAGCTTTACAAAAAGTTCAATATAAAATCTAATGCTACCCACGCCATCAGGAAATATGTTTTCCCTTAGGTAGCGTCTTACATGCCCTAAGAAAACATGTGGTCTAAGAACTACAATCCTTTAAGACCACATCATGTTGTCTTAAATTCATAAAAAACAGCCTTAATTTAACTGTTTATATTTATAGGATACATGAATTTGTAATATAGACATATTACTTTGAAACATTGAACCTTGAGCTCTAAATAAACATCTTTTAGAAATCTTTTAAGTTAGTAAACACATTTCTTACCAAACCAAGCAGCAGCAGCTGCTTCCTTTGTGGTATTAAATGTTGAAAACCCACCCCTCAGTCTGTATAGGGGACATTTCCACATTGTGCATTTTCATCATCTGTAGCTGCTCACAGCTGCAGAATGGCCCCATCCGAGAAGGCTGGCTTTACATAGACATCTTCCAAACCAGAATCTGTTCCACAGGACCCAATGATGGCACAGAAATAAAAAAAACCAAAAACCAAACCCAACAAAAAAACCCCAAACAAAGAAATAATACCCCACAACAACAAAAAGAAAGAAAACAGGTAGTTTTGTGTCAGGATCTGGGGGGTGGAGGGGAAGGAACCCAGTCATTGTCTCTGGTGAAGATTATTGTACTTGCAGCAGCATAGGGTGTTGTAATTGAATGTCATAAAGTTTGTATGTGAAAAATGCTACCAGACTTTTGGTTTACAGTATTGTGAAAAAGTAGCAGCAAATAGGTACTGGAAATGGTAATGCCTAATAATTTATTCACTCCTTTTGAGCCAAAACATTTACAGAATGAACTCTAGCATATCCTAATATTAGTAGCTCTTTTCTTGCCCAGTCTTTGAGGAAAGACTTCCGAGTGTTGTATTTTGGAGTACCATTACATTCAGTTCGTATTTCAAGTATTACATAGGCAGTAGAAAGGGGAAGTATTATCAGTGAAACATACTGGACACAGTTTTTAGGGATCCCATTTTAGTAAAACTATGGACATTTAGAACAAAAACTGTTGCACTATTTTCTCAACTACCATGAAGTCCAGGTGGGAAGCAGGTAGGAAGTCTTCAGAGAAACAAAACACCTGTGGCACAGAGCCTGACCGAATTAGAGACTGTTACTTAAAAAATTCTTAGTGTTCTTAGAGTTTGGTAGAACTGTTCACATCTTTCTGTGGCCTGCTCATGTCCACCAAACTTTCATTGTTTTCACTCAAGTGCTCTGATTTCACTTCACATAGAGATATGTGCCAGGCAGACCCTTTCTTAAGTGTTACCTGCTCACATTAGCATCTGGTAGTGGTTTGGACATACTCAGAAATCAGGGAACACACAGACTGAAAGAATTTTATCTAAGAATATTTAAAAATTCCTTAACAAAGATTTCCGTGTCTCTTATTTGTAATGAAAATCGTCCAAACTAAACATTAACCAGTTTCCCGGGAAGGCACATTTCTTTTGAGAAGCAAATGAGAGGCCATGAGAACACAACCAGCAGCCATCCTGAGCAGAGATGTCAGTCAGAATAGTGCAGCTGCTCAAGAGCTCCAATAAAACAATTAAGCTGACTGTAGCCAGATAGTTTAATTTTGTTTTACACTCCAAATCTAAATAGTCCACCAATCCCTGTAAGGTCCCTTTTTCATTTCCATCTTGTTAGTATGCTACAAAGAAAAGGTGCAGAAAGAAATATTTTAATAGAATTTGTCAAGAAGGTTGCAAAGGATTATTTTGACTGGTCTCCACCTGAAATAGTATGCTAAAAGTCTAGATTTCTAATAAAAGTAGAAAAGTGTAGGGCATTGCATTTATATCAAATAGTACGTGTTACAAAATGTTACCCAGATTACTGAAAACTGAAAATGTTGATGTGTCATGCTGTTCTCCATCCCTGGCATATAGGGGGGAAATATTTATAAGGTTTGCTAAATGCTGTAGTCAAAACATCTTCCTGGTTGGGCCTGCCTGTAGAAATTGCCTACTACTCTGGATGCCATCAAATGCTGTGTCAACAGCTCGCAAGCCTTCATGGAGAATTATTCCTCTCTTTTATAGAAATTGATAATTTTCCAAGCAAATTCATCTTCAGTTGGCATTTTAATAAAAAACTACTCTCTTGAGTACACTCACATAATCTTGGAGGCTAGAAGTGGAAAGGGCTTATTAGGTCATCTAGTTTACCTGTCTGCCAGCGTGTGATTGTGTACTATAAGGTAGTTTTTAATTCTTTGGCTCTTGGCATTTTGTACTATATATAAAGTGAAGCAGGATTTACCAGTTTAGCTAAAAATTCTGTGGAAAAAGGCCTCTCATTAGCAGATTCTGCATGTCTTGTTCATCTTAGCTAATGGAAAGGCTCGGAGATTTTGCATGTTCTCCTTTCAGACTGACACCACAATCAGTGTTTTTTGCTTAAAATTACATGAAACTGATTGAAAAAAAACAGGAAAAAAAAGCTTGTTCTTCAATTGTTCATCAAATTCATTTGCACCAGAAAGCACGAGATTTAGTTCAAAGCATGCCACTGGATCAAGAAAGTAATTTTAAACTTTGATCCTCTAGCGTATTAGTTATAATAATAAAAATGTCTTATTTTTATATTTGAGATAGGACATACATCTAGGACATCAAATTGCAAATTCCAGTCCATTTTTTTCAGGCTCTGGGGAAAGGGGTGGGAACTCTTCTGGATATGAGTGCCTTAAAAAGAATACCATACAGCTGAAAAATACCCCAAACCACAAAAACCCTAAAGTGCTTCATTCTAAACTGATTTATTTTGTTCGGCAGCTGGAACTTGTTTGTCTCACCTTATTTATAACATTACATTTGTAATGACAGTAGTCATTACAGTATCAAAAGTTACTGACAGTTTAAGTGTTTTCTAGAAAAAAGATATCAACTGTTCATTTTTTCCCAGGCTTTTACAGATCTTATTGCTATCTAATCTCATGTCCACAAACCCATTGTAAACACAGACTGATGTAAAGTAAACACTGAAGCCTCAGTATCAGATAAACAGAACACATGATTAAAATTTTTTCTACACAAGTCTTCCCAACATAATTTGCAGCAAAATTTCCATATGTATCAATTTTCATGGGATTTTATAGACTTCGCATTGTTTTCTTTGATGAAGTCTACACTTTTGCTGACTATACAGGGGCTTTGATGGTACTTTTAGTAGATGTGAATTCAGAAAGTAAAGGAGGTGCTATGTACAATAACAAAATGTGTATTTTTTAATACAGAGGTCCTGTAGAAATACAGAAAGGGTTGTGTCTATACAGTGCTCTTTTGCTTAATTTTACAGAAGCTAGGGGAAAAAAAAGACTGAAAAGTGCTTTTATTGAGCTAGGTAAGGGTACTAAAAGGGCATTTGATAATTAACACTGTAGAGGAAGACAGTGAAATATTTTGTAACAAAAAAGATGCTTGGCCAGTTGAAGATTATGATATCAGGGAAGACCAAAGTGATGAAATATGAAGTAAAAAACTGAGGAGTTATAACTAACTATGTCAGTGTACATAAAATGGGTGTTTTTAGGAAAAAAGCATAGAAAACAAACTAATACTTTTATGTATACTAACATAGGCAGAATCTAATTTTACAGCTGCAATGTAGAAACCTATTTACCTGGATTTTTTTAATTCAGAAAACTCAGTCAGCCATAGTCTGAAATTCTCTAATTAGTAAAAACTAGGGATATTTTTATTGAAAAGGTTGCGGGAAACGTTGCATTAGTAGTATTTGCCTGAAAAATATCAGTTACAGTTCTGCTTGGTTTATCTGAGTGGAAAATATAAAATAGGAACACTGAAGACAGAAATAAAACAGTGCAGGACAGTGAACAGGGCAGGGGTGTAAAACTCAGTCCGGAATGGAAAAGGCAGATGTGGCCAGGATAAAGGAACTGCAGTCCAAGCATTCCAGAGAAATGTGCAACAGCTTCTGCAAACACTCCCCTACATAATTAGTGCTCAGTTTTGTGTCTTCCAATTATAAGAGGGGTTTTGAAAGTTGAGAATTCAATGGCATTCAACTCTGATGCAAATTCCTAACCTGCTTTCACCCTGATTTTAGTTAGGCACTCAATAACTAATCATTCAGTGTCTCAATTTAAAGTTTTAGATAAACTAATATCCACCTATTACGTAATATTAAACTTTGTCTGCATTACCACATATGCATGTGTCTGCAGCACTAAAAATACACATTTATCGAGGTGAGTTAGAATAATCCCTGAATTTGCATACATTATTTCTGCTCTTGCTATATTTTTGAACATTGCAAAAAATACATGGCCTCTGAAAGAAATCTCCAGGCAGTTTTTCAGTCAGGATATTTTCCATAAATTTTCCAAAAACATCAAATCAGCTTTTAAATAAACGTGTCCTTCAGGAAGATGATATGCAGGAAAACGGATTCACTGTAAGGTCATTTTATTCCTAAAGATGCCAGAAATTTGCTTGCATAAGTAGATTGGTGAAAGGTTAGCAAACAGATCAATACCTCTCTGCAACTTCGGCAGCAATGTCTGAAGTAACTGGCTGGTCATTCTATGAGTGGTTCTTTTGCTTTTCAAAATGTCAGCTGAATACCTACAACTCTGTCCAGGCCCTGTGCTTCCCAAAGTACACAGAGGTTGGGGAATGGATAACTATCAACTGTGAAAATAACTTGGACATCCAAATATGCTTTCTGAGGAAGTCATCTCATGAGACAGACCAAACCTTTGAAAAACAAGGCCAGTCTATAATAAAATATATTATGTGAAAACATATTGGTTTAAAATATGTATAGAAAGATTTTTAAAAAGCAGGAAGGACAGGTACACCTTAAAGAAGCTGCGCTTTCTGAAAATGGTTTGTATCATGAAGATAAACAGGGCAGGAGAGGAGAGGCTCCGGGGGGCTGGCAGGGTTAAGGTGTCAGG
This sequence comes from Strigops habroptila, assembly GCF_004027225.2. Taxonomy (NCBI): domain Eukaryota; kingdom Metazoa; phylum Chordata; class Aves; order Psittaciformes; family Psittacidae; genus Strigops; species Strigops habroptila. The sequence goes on from NC_044281.2 coordinate 7,926,373, forward strand.
CCTTCTGCATCTCTGCTCTGTCCTAGTGTGATCTGAGGTTATAATATTACTTGATTCAGAGACTCAGTGGCTCAAAAATCAACTTCTGTCTGTGTAACTGCCTGGTCTGGTTCTTACCAAAACCTAGCAGTCTCTGAGAGTCTGTATCCTTTTTCCTGGTCATTCCAGCAATACCTATGCTATGCACCTTGATAGTTCACTGCTTGAATAGCTGATGCTCTCTGTACAGTTTTACAGTCATCTGTTTTGACAGGTAATTGTTTTGATGATTATCGTTAGTCCTCTTTGAAGGGAGAACAAAAAGGCAGACCTGCCAGGTTAATTCAACAGAAGTTAGATGGTAACTCATTGCAGACAAATATGTTATTATAGAAATAGAGCTGTCTAAAAACAAAGGTCATTAGTGAAAATACTCAAAATATTTGGATTAATTTGTGGGTATGGTGCATGTGAAAGGAGCGTTTTACAATACTCATTTTACAATCTCACACATGTGAAGACTTTTACAATACTTATGGCTTCAAAATTACAAGGTGTCCTTAAAAACATCTTATATCTGAAATTAACTCTAAAACCTTGAAACTTTAGTAGTTAATTTCAATTTGACCTAATTGTCAAAGCGAAAAGCAGAAAAGAAATACTGTAAGCACTTCCGGGCAAACTTTTCTGTTCATGCTACAAATAGACTGAAATAGCAGCACACAAGGAAGCACCAACTTAATGTCCTTACATTTTTGTTGTGTTAAAGCTGTTAAAAAAAATCATTAGTGTGATGACTGTGAAACTGAAATGTCCAAAGAAAGAGCAGCTTCTAGCTCTTGATTCCCTGAAGATAGCTTAGAGACTGCAGGGTCAGCCAAGTAGTGACTTGTTGATGCAAAGTGTCTAGCTTGTGCCTTGCTGGCTGACTGTAGGGTTGCTTTATAGCTCTCTGGGGACAAGGGGTGAGGGGTTTGAAGAGGAGGCTCTTCAGCTATCACAGGTCTGAATAGTTCATCTTAAAACTTATTTTGGGTTTTTTTCTTTTGTCTAACTGGACTCCAGATGTTAGTGGTGCTCTTTGTTAATCAAATGATGTGTAATTACAGTGAGAACCAGATCAAAAGCTCAAAATAAGAAAATGCAGGACGTGTAAATGGCAGGTATATACAACATCTAAATACTGTTGGAGCCTTGTCTTTCAGAGGTGGCCACAGATTCCTACTGTTGGAAATCAGCCAACAGGTATAGGGGTCCTGTTTTACCTCCTAGTAGATGTTCTCTTGAGAGAAATCAATAGTAATTTAAAAAATATCTTATTTGAATGGGTTTGCACCTGGATTCCCAAGGAGATCAAGCCAGCCTAGATACGGTAAGTGTCACTTCTGGGAAGTCAAAAGTGCTTCAGTGGTAAGGAGTGTAGTAAATCTCTTTGTGTTGACATGATAGGGTTGTGATGTTTATAGTGTTTGATGTACTCAGGGGTCTGGCTTATGTGTTATTCAGCTCATTGAAAAGAATACACTGTATTTAATAATTGAAGAACACAGTCTCTTCTCATTTTCTTCTACATTTGACATAATTTCCCACAGCCATTCCTGAAGGGTAGGAATAACTCTACAGTGAGAGATTGTCTTTCATGTGCCATGTTTTGCCTGACTTTTCCACAGAAACAGAAAATATAGCAAGGTTCTTGCTTCTTGATGCTTTCTTTCCGTATTAAGTTTGTTAAAAAGACCTGGATGTGTCTATAAATGTAATTCATATCTACTTTAACACTTACATAATGAGCATCTGTGCGTTTTGGACTTCTGATTTATTCTAAAAATAATATTCAAAATTTCCTTTCAGCTTGAAACCGATCAGAATATCAGACCTCAATGTCAGTTCCAGAAAGAACCGGTTGCAGTGTTTCTGGGAAGGACTAATAGCTGTTTTTCCTTTTTGAGGGGTTATTAGCTCTCCATTAATAGATTAAAACTGGCTTTGTCGTTGTATTCCGAAATAGCCAATGCACTATTCCAAAGAAAAACCAGTGCACATTGCTAGATTGATAACATCAGAAGTTATTCAAGGTCAAATTCTTTGAATTCTTATGGTTTGAATTATATTTTACTCTTTGCCCAGCAGAAATGGCAATCCACACTACTTGTGTACTTTTACATGTACAACATTAGAAACATCTCATGAATATTAAAGTATGCTGTTGACAGCTTCGCAATTTTCCAAAGATACTGACGAGGTGAATTTTCCTAGCTATCATTTATTTGAAAACAGTATTTCCATAAGGTTTTGGGGGTTTTTTTTAAAGAGCTCTAAAAGGACACCTCGTTCTGACTTTGAAAAGGTTTTAAAAAAAGTTAATAGAAAAGACTTCATTCTCCGTCTTCTCACGCTTGCATATAGGAGATGTTTGATTTAAATACATGTGTTTTTCACTTGCATGACAATTTATTCACAGGTTAACAACAAGAGCAAAAAAAATATCAAAATCCATTGACAAATTTTTCAGTGCTGTCTGTTCATTAGAAAGCTCCTTTAAGCTAAAATTCAAAAATGCTCCTCTGATCAGTAAAACAATGGTGCCTTAAGTTTGCACTTAACACGTACACATATTGTTAGGCCGTAGCTAAGTAAGCTTGATCATACTTTATCATGAGCCTATGGCAAGTATGTTTTTAATAAAGCCTGTATACGTCAATTCTATTTGCAAAATCATGCTCAGATTGTACGTCACTTTATATAGCTTACCATTTTACCAGACAGCAAGTTTTCTGGGGTCTGGGAAGCTACCTGAGCACAAACAGAAATAATGCTCTAACTAGTTTTATTTGTATCATGATATCATCTGCACTGAGGGGTAGGTGCACTCAGGCTTTACTATGACATAGTTTGTGAGATTTTATTTTAAATGGGAGCCACTGACATTCAAAACATTTTATGGTAACATCCCCAGGCCTATCATGCAACTTCCCTTTTCTAGATGTTTCTTGAGGAGGTATCTTTGCAGTTGGTTCTGTCAAAGCCATGTGGCACCAGGAGTCTGGTGTGGCAGGAGTGGGTATTTGCTTTGGAGGCAGCTGCTGACACAGGAAGCAGGGGCAGCTCTAACTTTGAAGATAGTCAGGATCTATCCCAGTAGAAGTTCATAAATCTTCCCGTGATCTTTCGTTGTCACTAAGTTGTAACAGTGACATGCACTAGTGGCATAACACACACATACTTTTCACCATTTTACAAGAGAAGATCACTATAAAATAGTACAAAGGTCTTGCAACAATGCTCTATTGTGTGATGACCTGTTGCAACATGTGGCAATGCTGCTGCTGCTTTTTCTGCTGACATTTCAAGGTGCAGTTGTGCATGCCTGCATGGATGCAGCAGCCCTCAGTCGGTCTTTCGCTTTCCAGCCCCCAGGTCCCAGAGCCAGGCACCTTGCCACTTGGCTGTGCCTGTGAAGGTGTGTAAGAGCAAGCTGCGAGGCTGTTTAAAAAGGAATGATCTTTTATGCTGTTTTGCAATGTGGAACAAGTAAATCTGCTTCTCAGTATTTTTGCATAATTAGTAGCCTAAAGGATGCTTGCTTTGTATCATACTGTTCTCCAAAGAGAGTTGCACCCAGGCAAATGTGCATGCACATGCCAACAGAAGGCTACAATAAAACTTTGTCTTGAGGTTTACCCAAGCTAAAAAGCTAAAAAGACATAAAGCACCAGGTGGGATCCTAATTTTTTTGTTGTTTTTCTAAGGCAGTGACCTTGAATCATGAAAATGTAAGGAATTCCGCTTACTGAGGAGTGGGGCAAAAAATCAATTTCCATTTGTATAGAAATTTTTCGTATCCATCAGTGAAATCTGTTAGTTTGTTGATAGCTTTTGCATTGCATTGTCTGATTTAGCTTGGAACGTAAACATCAACAGCAGTACTCTGTAGATTGTGCTCATGCAGATTTGTAGACATATTAACCATTATAAGAATGTTAATTAAATGCATCCTCAGAAATTTGTTCTACACTGTGCCTGTATTTAAGAAATGTCTTTTTTTTTTTTTTTTTTTTTAGTTAAGTGCAGACAAAAGTGTAGAAAGTTTGTGCCTAGTGATCTGATCTGCACTATCTGGATATTGGTAGAGGACTAACAGATCAGCAGCATAAAGCTACAAAAGGATTTACTGTTTCACTCGCTGGTGGCACAACTCTGATTCCAAAGGTACCAAAAGTTTGACAGGAATGCCAGTTACACTTCTGAGCAATAATGGTGAGTGTCATTTGGGTGGTGAGGACCAAATCTGAAGTACATGACAACCTACATAAATTGTAATTCATTAAATACGGCACTGGATCAGGATGAGGATTCTCCTCATATCTTTATTTCTTTATTCTTTATTTTTAGAAAATATTCTCTTTTATGTTGTAGTTTCCCATTTGCTTAACACAAAGATGACACTTGATAAAGTTCTCGGTGATCTAGAGATGGTATACATAAAGCAATTAGTAATCTTGAAATTTCATTGCTCTTCCAAAGGAAAACCTTTCTTTCCGTTTTTGAGTAGTTAAAATGGTCATGGGTGATATCTTGGGAGCTGGAAAAGTAACAGTATGCAGTGGTTTTGTTCACAATGGTAAAACATAAAGCAGGACAGTAAGGCAGATTATGGGAAAGATAGTAAAACAACACTGACCTCCTGACCGTTATAAATTAGGAAGTGCAATTTCTAGATCAAAAACAGCACCAGAAGCTCTGGGAATGGAAACAGGCTTAATTCTCTGTTGTACAAAGAACCTGAGATTTCCATAGCAGCAGATCAGATTTTCAGCCCTGTGTACGTGTCTGCTTGCTTCATAAATTCCTGACAGTGTGTGTTCTGCTGGCCTTGGGAACAAGCAGAAGCCAGTGGGGGGAGATGCAGGGTGGGTGGCTGGGGATTGGCACTCTTTCCATGCCAATGAGATGCAGAGTTGCCCGGGAGAGGGGAGGTTTGAATAGTCCTTGGTTCCCACTGGGGAATCTCTTCGCAGTTAGGAGCCTCCTTCTCTCCTATGTCTACTGAACAGGCTGAACACTGCCACTGCATTGAAAAACATGCTGCTACCATCAGGAAAGAATGACCCAGACCAGATCTCTAATCTTAAAATAAATACTAATCAGATATAGTAGCATTCACTGAGAGAGTCTTTCCACAGCTGCTTCTTTTAATTTCTGCATGCAAGATTTCTTCGATAGTGTGGGTCTTGGAGCGTGGCTGATCTCTAGCAGGAGTGTAGCAGAATATCCCTTTGAGCACAGGCAATTCAGCTGGGGCAGGGAAGATGAGGTTACATGCATTTTCATTTAAAAACATACTCTTACTTCTTTGCTCTCAAAATCAAGACTATGGCACTCTGTTTTTCAGTATATTCATACCTGGCTATTCACTGTTCTGCTGTTTGAAAAAATAGATCTCTAATACCTTCAAATACTGATTTAGTTAATTGAAATAGATTTTTTTCTAAATTTCACATGTGTGCAGAATAAGATCTGCTGAGAAGAACACATTGTTATGTTAAGTGAGAAGATTTGAATCCTCAAAACTGTGTATTAAAACCCCCCATAGTTGTCACATTGTTCCAATAAATTCTTTTTTTTTTCCTATTATATTTATTTACATTACTCCATGAGACACAATTGTTAGAAAAGCATTTCATGTCTTTAGGAAACAAAGAGTAAATGGATCTCTAGTGAAGCATAATATTTTGCTTCATAGAATAGTTTAGATCCAATTCACTAACGTAAGTGTTTCAAGTAAAAATATAAAAATAATTATATTATTACCACTCTTCATGACACAGAGTTTGCAGGGATGAAAAAAAAAAAACACGTGGTATCTTCACTCTCTTTTCTAGATGATTCTTTCTAAATATTTAACTTGGTCACCAGTGACCACCTCAACTTTGTTGTTACTACTTTGAGGTGGTTTTGTGGTTTCTTCTTTACTCAGGGTAGCTAACAAAACTTTCCGAAACTTGTCTGTCATGGCCCAAACAGCTTTTGCCAACATGCAGCTGATGTTTGGACTAGGGTTTTCTGTACTGTAATATTAAAACAAAACCTGCAAGCCCATATAGAACTTAGCCATGAAATGAGTTCAGATCAGTAGTATAACTACATATCTATTTATGATTTTCTTCTTTTAATATCTCCATCAGCCATTATACCTGATGTTATTAGTACAGACTTTAAAGTGCTCAAATACTAGGCAGCAATTTAATGTTCTTAGGACAGAAAGGAAAGGAAAGCTACCTTTTAAAAGCAGAACAGATCAATCCATATATCTGAACTAAGGTCCCGCATTGTTCTTCTATTCATGACATTGGACAGATTAAGTGCCATCACTTTCCAACAGCAGATGTATGACGGGCTCTGTGGCAATATACTAGAGTTAACATAAAAGAAAAGAATGTGACAAGAGGTCATGGATCAGAAGAAATACCATTAAATAGAGGTCGAGAGAATCCTTGCAGTCCACCTCCCAAGCCACCCACCCACCGTCATGAACAGCAGCGGGGCTGAACCCAGCATCGTACACTTCTCCTTGCAGAAAAGCAGCTGGATGCTGTTTCTCCATTCTAGGAAAACAGTGTGCTCTTTGGGACACACAGAGCCCTTGCAGTCCAGAAAAGAATGTCATACCTGCCTCATACTGTTGGCCAGTGCAAGACTTGTATTGCCATGTTCTCTGACCTACTTGCACATCTCCAGTGCCTTCATTTAGGATAGGTTTTTCTTTGCTTCCAGTCATGTTATTAGTGAACAGCTCAAGACTCAAAACATTTAATCCTCTGTTCTTATGTTTTCTGATTTTTTCTGAAGAATGAGTCATATGAGTACGGATGGCCTTTTGTTATTCTTTAGTAAACTCAAACAAGAATATTTATGCCCTCATTAAAAAACCAATAAATCAGCAAACAGAAATATGTGAAACAATAATTTTAAAAAAATCTTTGCTGTATCTTACAGTTATTGTTCCTTTTTTTTATTTAAAAAAGACAAACACGAATGAGTGTTCATAAAATGTGTTAGATTGCAAGTGCTGAAGCCTAAAACTTGGAACCTTCTGATGCTGAGGACCAGTAGCTGAAGTACAGTACAGTTGAGCCCTTCTGGGAACTATGTGTACTGTCTGGAGCAACAGTGATTTGAGCAGAGACAACAGAGACAGCAACTGGTCCCTAAGCAGAGCCAACAGAGTGACTGCTTGATTTGCATGATGCACCCTCACCTTCTACACAAACCTCGCGATATAAATGATAACCTACTTTTTAAGATAACTCATTCTCAGACTGCTCTTCTGATGGATTCAACAGGTTTTTGTTACTCTAAGATATAGCAAAGCATGATTTTCTTGTGATTGTGTAAAACTAAACATAGACCCAAAATCATGACAAAATTTATTCTTACATTTATAAATCTTTTCTGCCATTCTATGTTATTTTGATGTCCAACAAGCACAAGTTGTAGAGTACAAAAGCCTTCACAAGATATTCTCCTGCCACAAAATCTTACGACTATTTCATTAAGTACTTCCTTAGATAGGACTGTATTTCTTTAAAAAAGTGAAAGTCTGGGATTGTATGAGTTGTACAGTGGAAATAATTTTCACACCTCTCTGAAAAGGAAGAGCATCTTCACAAAGGCATGGGGCCAGCATTCTAACTAAACAGATTCCATCACTGGCGAGAAGAGTAGATACGTGTTCAGTGCAGAAAAACCACACCCTGGCCATAGACTTTTAATTCCCCAACATTCAGTACACCCAAAGGTCATTAAAATAGCTTGGCTTGTGTCCCTCCTGCTGTGAAGAAAAAATGCTGTGGGTGCTGCCTGCTTCACCCGTATGCAGTCATAATGTTGGCTCTGCCTTAAGAGCCTTCACAGCTGTGCTGTAATACAGTTAGTTCCCAACATGACTCAGATGAAAGATTTAATTTACTCTGCACAGTACTTTTAAAAAAAGAGAATTTTTGTGAAAAACGTTGAAGCTGAAAACAGAGCACGTGTGAACAAGAGGCTATGTCTTAAAAGCTGATTTCCCATTGTCTTAGGAAATAATTTCAGTGAAAATGGAAAGATGGGAGAAAGATGAAACAATTTCATTGACTTGGCCACCTTAATTCCTGTAGTTGTCCATTAAGACATCAGTCATAATTTGTATTACTTCTAGCTCATAAATAGGAATCACGAAAGAAGCACATGGGGTTTTTTTCTGTTTAGTGGCTCTAGATTCAGCTTTTCTTGTAGGTCAAATGTTTTTTAAAAGTGGGCTTTGAGAGGGAAATAATGCATTTTAGCATTTGTATTGATTCACTAAGTACAATTTGAGCAAAACCAAAAGCTTCTTTACATTTACCCACCTTCTTTTTGTTCTTTTTTTCTTCTTTTCTCCCCCTGTGCTTTGTTTGCTATTTGCAATGTTTTATTTCTGTGAAACTATACACTGCTTTTTAAATTCTGATCTTTAAAATCCACACAGAACAAAAAATGCCTATCTTGTTCCTGACATTGAGGTAATTACAAGAGTAAAACCTGAAGATTCCCAGTTTGGATTGAGCTTTTTTGGAAAAAAGGGATAGCTGCCAGCCTGTTCTGCAGGTCAGAACTTCATGAACTTTTAAAGTAACACTTAGATCATTTGCTTAAGGATGATCTTCTAGGGAAGTGGACCTGAGGTCACCTGATAAATATGTAAAAGCATGTCTCTCATTTGTCTTTTGGAAGCAGTATGTTATTATCCACAAGGCCCAAACATGCACAAGGAATCCCAAATTGCTGGAGTAGCATGAATGCTCCAGTCACCTGACGCAGAGGTTGGTCAGTAGTTTTGGTCTACACGTTTTTATGGAATCTGCAGTAGAGTACAAATAAGTATAATATTATATTATATTATATTATATTATATTATATTATATTATATTATATTATATTATATCATATCATATGATATTATATTATATTATATTATATTATATTATATTATATTATATTATATCATATCATATTATATTATATATATTTTTTTATGTCTATGTTTCATATATACATTATATTTCAGGTTCCCCCATACAAAAATGCACCAGTTCTGATATGAGTACCTTTTCCTGTTTAGTTCAGATGCCAAGACATTACATCCCTGGGGTGGTGAGTGTTAATCAAGGACTACTAAATATTCCAAACCTGCCTGCAGGTCACAAGAATAAAGGTGGGTGGATTTATAGAGGGCCTGTTTCTGTGCAGAGTATGTGAAAAAGAAGCCTTTGATTATAAAGTGTCCATAGTGTTCAAGGAAAGTGTTGTGCCACAATCTGTTCAGGCCAGGTAATTAAAACAAAACAAAATGGCGAATGCTCAGTCAAAAGGAATTAACTTATGACTGCAAATGGCAATTTCCTCATGGTTTTATGCTAGAGTTGTAAAATCAGTTCTACAACCACTGTTATGTAAAGGTAGCACTAATGAGAAATTCCAGTGTAGCTGAGCATTCATTACTTGCTGAACCACAGCAAATATACTGCAGAACCAAAGGAAGATAAGGTCCTTAGGTTATTTTGGTTTTTTATGGGATGTAATCACTAAGTGGTATTTATTATGCTTCTATACAGAAACCTCAGTATTCATTTCTGTACCAATTCAAGCCCACAGATTGAACACCTAATGCCTATGGAAAATAGTAGGCATCATGGATAAATCTGGATTCCTAATCTAGTTAGAGAATAGTTCAATATCCAAGGTGAACAATACAGAACTGTTCTTAGAATGTTAATGTTACTCAAACAGTCAAATACTTTTCTGTAAAAATCGAAGCTTTGGTGAAATGCAGAAAATAAGGGTGTCACTAAGAGTGTTCTCTTTTTTTTGAAAGGATAAACTTAAATGTAGAGAAATCTTTACTGTGGTCAAATAGGCTGAAAAAAATGTAAAATTGAGTATGAAATTGGCTCTAGGTCAAACACTGTGATCAAATTTCTTTTATTTTTTCCTTGGCCATTTATATGTGAACACTTACAATGTAACATTCATTACATTTCATGTAAATTAAACAATTAGTATGATGAACATGTGGGCATTAAAACAGAGAACAGAATGGCGATAAACTGATCTGTGTGCAATTTTGATAAACAGTTTAATTTTTATTCTATACTTGAAAATGCTTTGGATCCAGTGTTTAGTCTGTACATTCGTATTGAAGAGAGCCAAATGAATCAATCCAGGTATTATTAAATATTGTGGTTCTAATTTATGTCCTGAGCATAACTCCAAAAGAGAAGAAAACCTTGCAAGCCTGTGCATAAAAATTTGAAGCATTTTGTCTGAAGTTCCAGGATAGCTCAACAGGATGTGGTTAGCTTTGTTGGTTGTAGCTCCATGAAGATTATAAAGCAAATAACCCAACCTGTTAAGTAATATGATACTGGATATGAAATTGCATGAAATTATTCCACCATCCCAACAGAGTCAATGAGGAAAATTGGGAGGCATTTAATTCATGCACAAAATGTATGTTGAAAGTAGCATCAAATTGTTTAAGATGTCTTCATACTTGCTTCAACCTCTTCCACCTCAGGTGACTGCAGCAGGAAAGGACTAAGTTTAAGTGCAAATGTATTTCAGATACATAGGTTTTGAAATAAGACCCAATACCTTTCAGGTTAAAAGGTAATATTAAGCTGCTCTTGTTTTATAATGCATACAGAGATACGGGTCACTTTTTTGGGGATGACAGTTCATGACATTAATGAATTATTGATGGAAGGGATGGTTCCCTGGGTCACTGTAATCTCAGCAACACTTAAGAACAAATGAATGAACACTGCTGCAGTTAATGACCTGGATCAAATTAATCCACTGAGAGCAGCAATTAGTTTGATAATTGTTTTAGCGGAGATGCACACTGTGACAGCTTTTTGTGTTCACTTTGGAGTCTCCCAAACTTCCCAGCAAAATTACATTCATAACAAAACCTGCTTAAGCCAGTTTATTTGGAAAAGTAAGGTTTTGTGTTCTGATCCTATTCTCAGTAAAGTTTTGCATGGAATGAGGAACGAACTATGTTTAAACGGTAGTCCTAAAATGTCTTTTTTTTTCGGGGGGGAGGGGGAAGTGTCCCCTATATCTTTTTATTTGAGGTGCAAACAGTAAAGAAAAAGGTGGTACATGTTCTGCATTCCTGTCAAGTGTCATAATGACAGCATCAAACTGAATTATTTGAAAAGTTTTAGTTTGGATGCTTGGTGCTTCTATTTGGTATCTTATTTTCTTCGTATTTTTTTTTATGTTTGCTTTCTCCCCAGATCATCCAAAATCATGGTATGAGGCAGAGATGGTGAGAAATGCACTGGAACAGAAATGTTGCAATTTTCAGGCCTCGCCTTCATTAACACTGACTGCTCATCAGCAGAAATATCCACTTCTGGGAATCTTCCAGTTTTTGCATCCGCACCAGGTACTTACCTTTTATCTTTGTTAGGGAGCACTAAGAATTAAAAATCCTCTTTGGGCTGTACCCATTGACTCCTAATACACATGAGAAAATGCTTCACGACAAAGGCTTTACCACAGGACTTCTTTTTTTTCACATGCATATATATCACATGCAGCGCACACTAACTGTTCATATACAGTCTCAGTGTGCATTTTGTACACACACAAAAGTTCCAGATGTGCTGTGTATCTTGTTTAGTTGACTTTGTTCTTCTGTAAAGCCAAGAGAAATATTAATCATTCATTTACTGTTAGGGGATGGGTCTTCTTCTCATGTTTCAGTAAAGGGGGTGGAAAAGCAAAGTAAGCCAATTTTTTTCCTATTTAAGGCCAAAGCTGGGGAATGCTTCTGGCTGAGTTCTGTACATGGCCCGGTGCTGGAAGGGCAGGGAACAACCGATGTTGCTACTTTGAATAGATTTTTCTTCCCTCCCCATTTTTATTTTTGCACAGAGAGTCTCATGTCTAATATTTAGACATGATGAGCTTTGTGCAAAAAGTAACTTTGCTCATTCTTGCCGTGTTTCAACCCTCAGTTATTTTGGCACAACAAGACGGTGAGTAATTCAAGCTTCTTATGATTTAATGTTTTTATTTTATTTTTATTTTTATTTTCACCAATGATTTTAATAGCTTATAAGAAATGTGTACTCACAAACCTCACCAGAACACTCTTCCTTCACTAATTCAGCAGTCAGGTATTTAATGATAAAGCTGAAAGCTGCAGGAGTTTGCATTACCATCCCGAAAGGTTTTTCTTCGCTTTGCTTTCTTCTATGATTACTAGGACTGTACAGTGCTGTCTGCCTTAGCTGCATTTGTTCTTGTTCTTACTTGTTTCCCTATTACAGACACCAGAGAGTTTTTAAGCTGTTTCTTTTAACTCTTGGAATAACATTTTAACTGTTAGCTCTGTGCTGCCTGGAAGTTATTTGTCACAAGCAGTAAGTCTTTGCTTCCAGCTTTTTTATTTGGAGTTCCCTTCTGTACTTGTGTGCTTTCCACTGGCAGCGTGGGGGTTTCTTTAAACAATTTGCATGCAGAAAAAAGCCTTAAAATTCTAACCAGTTTTGATGAAACCGTTTTTAAGAGGATATATGAAAATATGTCAGCTTATAGGACTTTTACTTAGGCATAAAGCAGGAGGGTAGATTAATTCCCTCAGCTGCAATAATTTGAATTGTGCATCTGCAGGCAGTTTCAGTCCCTCAGGAGACTGATTAGCAGCTGATGGTATCTGGGAGTCCATGGGAGTATGTGTGCATGTTTACAGACAGCGGGAATACCAAAACCCAAATGTACGTGGAATTTGGGGAAGGGGGGGGAATACTTTGTATACAATAATTCAACTTAAAGTGAAGATAAGTTTGGTATGAGTATTTAAGTTAAACAGATGACATTCCACAAGTACAGCTGACCTTTTTTGGATGTGCTCTGTTCCTACTTACCAGACATTGTAAACCAGAGCTTCCTTAAGATAACACATTTTTCTTTCTTGTAAATATAAAAGATCTGCAGTGTATTTATTCCTGCATTGAGACAATGAATAACTTTACAAATAACTTAGTAAGCAGCAGCCAGATAAACTGTAGTGCAGTAAAGGAAAGCCAAATGCCTTTAAAACCACACCCTACGCAACTCTATGATACAAATCATGAAAACGATTACTTTAGCCATTTCATGGCAAATCTATCTGCCGCAGCATACCTGAAAAGGCACCTCTGCCAAGAGGGGTGACTGTGAGCTCACCAGCAGTCTGTTGGCAGTGGAGCAGTTCGAGCTCAGGGGGCTCTGTGCATGAGCAAATCAGGTAACGTCATCTGCAACAGCAGCATGCCCAAATACCAGCCTCCCTCATGAAGCAGCACAGACACAGGCTAAGCCTTGCAAGGGCTCTTAAAAAAAGAACATAAAGATGTTCTGTAGAGGATAAACATAATATACTGTGAACTGATGTTTTTCTGTTTCTGCTTTCTCAGTATATAAGCTGTTCCTTCAATAATCCTCAGTGAAGAAAATACTATAAAATTTGAGCAAATGTATGCTGTGAGTTTTCTCTGCTTATAGCACAAATAACATACATAGTGTATATAATTAATATGCATTATGTATATTTTATATTTATATATAAATATATATATATCTTCAGAGGGATAAGGACTAAGGGACCAGGCAATATAAAAAGAAGGAACATCAGTTTTATTTCTCCCAATAAACAAATCCCCTCTGAATGTCAGGTCTCTCACCCTCACTGTGGTAGTATCCCTGGACAGTTCTGAGGTGCAACAGATATTTGACTCAAAAAATGGTAAATTTTGGGTAGAAGAACAATATAGAAATGAAGTGTGAGGGAGTATTCTCATTTCTTTGCCACGTTCCTGTTTCATGGTGTAGTAACATTTCCTTACTGGGCTAACTTCCATACTACTTACAGGGATGTGGTTTCACAGAGACACTGATAAAACACTAGTTATCCCTTAAAATATCTGATTCTGTCCTTTCTTTGGAATGTTCCTTTCCACATACTGGAATATGCTTTTCTCATGGAAAATAATAATTGAAGGAGTAGATTATTAGTATCACTAATTCAAGTGCAGGGCAGTGATTGACTGGGAAACCAAATTTTCTGCAATTCATAAGAGAATTTCCAGACATGCTAAAATGCTCTCTCTTGTCAAGAAAAATATGGTTAGTATCAAATGTAAGTCAATATAAAATGTTCCTTGGAAAAGCCTGCCAGGAGACAAGACTTGGCAAGATATTAAGGAAACTGCTCAGTATACACTAAGTTTAGGATAGTCAGATATACCTCTGGGGTATGTGTTTCTTTGTCTTGCTATAATAGCTAGGAATGGAGATTTGAGTATGGCCTCAGGCTGAACCTCTTCAAAAGCTCAGGAGCTGGATATTGTGGAACAAGGAATTTTCTGTGACTTCCATGGACAAAAGCTTTATGTCCTGGTAACCCACTAGGATGCTTTTAGCTTGCATATGAAATCACCTTGACACAATTCAGGTTCCCTGACATGTGACAAGTTAGCATAAAGCATTTGCAAGCCATGACTGTTCAGGGTAAAATGCCTCCTAGTGGCTGATATGACATAAAGCTGGTGCTTCAGACATGACAGGTAATTCATATTCCAGCAATGTATATTCAGTTCCACCATCTGAAGGCACCTTTACATCCTGCATATTAAACTAACAAAAAGTGTAAGAACTTAGAATGCTTCTTTAGGAAAGAAATCCATCCTCTACCAACCAGCATAATTTGTGCAAGTATTCGCTAGCCTTACAGTCTACATTCATCCCATTTATCTTGAGTTTGTAGTCAATCCAGACAGCTACTTCCAGAAGACAGCATAAATTTTATCATTTTAGCTAGACTAGAGGTACTTGGCACATTCCACCAACTACAAAGGAAGCACATGCACAAACCTGCTCTCATTGGTGCCAAAAGGGGGGTCAGATGGATTTGGGCCTATCTCAGCTGCATCTAAGATGGTTAAAGGACATCTCAGTCACCTGAAGTGTGACACTTCCCATACATACACCCCATAGTCTTTAAGGGACTTCACTGAGGTCATCAAGAAAACTCTACTGTTCTAAAAGCAGTGTGAGAGCAGAGCCGGAAACCCTTCATTATTATTCCAAATATTTTTTTGCTCTAATGTAATTAGAGCATTTTCCTTGTAATGTAAATATTATCTTGGATGTTTGATCAGGAAACTAATTTCTGAGGTAATGACTGAATCCTAAAATATCTCTGAGAAGACTTATTGACCTTTCGAATTACTTTCAGTCACAAATTACAGTTTTATAATTAAATATAACCACTCCATATAGGTTTTAGGAGGCAGAGAACTTTTTATGTTGAACACCTACTTCTGATCCCCTAGAAAAGAAGGGTGATGTTTTAGAAAAACTTGTAAATACCTTGGTTTAACCATTTTGCTTTCTTCTTTCATCAATTTGTAAAGATTTGATAGGTAATGAAGTAGACAGTTACCTCACAGATGCAGTGTATTTGTGAGACTGCCAGACTGACATTTTTAGCAACTACCTATATGCAACAATGCACATAGGCATTGTTTGTTGATAAATGAACTAGTTTAAGGGTAATGACTATCTTTAATTAGTAAAAACTATTTTTCCTCAAAGATTTTGGTAACACAGAAAAATCCACCTCCAGAATTTGGAAGGTAAAACCAGATGAAGCATGTCTGTGTGCCAACAGATAATTACACCATCATAAGTAACCTGGGCTATGTGAAGATAGGAAAGATCAGGGGTTTACTGCTGTTCTTCCATTTTTCCTAACTGTTTTTTACCAAGCACATGCCAGGCAAGGTTATGCTTAGGAAAATCGAAACATTCCTTTCTAGTCTGGAAAAATCATGCTAAATGAAAGCCTTGGGAATCCACCCCCTCTAAATATTATATATATGTTCTTGGAAATACTACAAATTTCATAAAGACATTTTAAATCACACATCCCTGGAAGACATTAGCTTTAGGAAAATGAGACCATTATATATCCTTTCCTTTATTTTCCAGATTTGTTTTTGATTTGAGACCAAATCTACATAGATTGATTTTTCAAAAGAGGAGGTGGAGTTGGAAACATCCACTGCTTTATCACATGGGGAAGAAGGAGAGGTAGATGGGTGTTGTCTCTGGCATGAATATTACTGTTGATGCCTCAGAGTCATTATATTTGCTCCCTTCTTAGTGCTGCAGATTACAAGCAGATCCTATTTCCTCTTCCAGCCTCTGCCAAAGTTTTGAGGTTTGAAATAGGCAGCCAGGTGTCACATGCAAAATCTTAGCTGATGCCAGCCTTACACAACAGATGTGTTTGTTGGATGTTAGGTTTAATAGATCCCATTCAAGAGAAGGAAAGGATTGAATTACTATCACTTTTTGTTTCACAGACTGGCTGATAAACCAGACTGACATGGATCCCTTAGTCATTGTCCCAGTTATGTGCTAATATTGTTCAAACCTTGTTTTAATCAGAAATGTGCAGAAAATGGGAAATACCTGGCTTCATAATTAGGAAAGTATGCTGTAGGTCAATGGAAATGATGTAGTCTGTCATTTAGTATTTTGGATTAAAAGCAATCTCCTGAGTTAAAAGATGCAGCCTAACAGTATGGGGCAACAAAGTGCATTTTCCCAGGCCAGTGGGCGCAGCGAAAATTATCTTGCTTTTGATGTTTTTATGGTGGGTTAGTAATCTGGAGAAGAGCACAAGCCACAGCTGCTGTAAGAGTTGCAAGTTTTAGTTTGTTGGTTAAAGTAATAATTCATCAAAACCCACAGAAGTGGAAATTAGTGCAATGGTCATGTCCATTAATACTTCAGATTATGCTGGCCTTTAGTCATGCTTGTTTAAGAAACTAGGCAAAGATCTCACCTAAGAAGGGAAACCTGTTGGCCATGGCAATGATATGATGTTAACAAAATGGTGTGGGGGGTGTGTGTTTGTATTGAAGTAACTGGGTTAGATTCCTACATCATTGCAGAAATTCCATGTAATGGAGCAAAATTCAATTTATTATTGGCAACACCCCAAAACATAAACCTTGTACTTGAAAAGGGTATAACGAAATCTCTTCTGATTCAACATGACAACCGTAAGCGTGTTCTCCTTGTGGTGGCTTGGTAAATTGCACAACTTGGTTTAGAGTTCAGTACCCATCACCTGTATGTCTACAGTTTTGAGACATTCTGACTTTGGGTTTTGGCAGATAAAAAATGACCTTAAACCCAAAATGGAACAAAAATTTTAGTGTCATCATTTTACCTCCTGCAATTCTTTACCCGCCTAACCCTCCTTTGACATATTTATGATAATTTACCCTGTACAGAAGGAGAACTGGGCACATATGCAACTCTTTCTCCAGGAGTGGTGCAAGAAGTGTATTTTGCTTCTATACCCTGTCACCATGTTGAGGTGCACATGGATGGATGCAAAATAATGCTACAGCCACTGGCCCTTGGCATGCTGCCCATCTCCAGACCAGGGGATCTAATGGATTCCTCTTGGAGAGGAGGCTGTTTGGGGCTGTGCTGCTCATGGTGATATTATCTTTATTACAGAGATGCTATATGGTGACTCACTGCATTTGGTTTCCCATGGCCATGCTGCTACTTGATACCAGAGCCAATGCCCTGGCTTAGTTACTGCTGCAGGACAGCTACTTCTCCATAGATATTCTTTCTTCCTTTGAATCTTTTGATTTGCACAGGTTTTGTGAAGCTTTACTGTCAGTCCTCTCTGTGGCTTCCCTGACAAGTGGTGCTTTGTCTCTGGAAAAATCTGTAAGGAATTCCCTGAGAATTTCCTGATCTTTCTCCATTCAACCCAGTCAGACACTTTGTGTTTCAGGAAAATTCCCATATTTATGTATAGGGGCTATGTCATTAATATTTCTCACATTGCTTTGAGAGCAAGAACGGTTTCAAAGATTAATCTCACAATGTTCCTGGCTATGGCTAATGAACTGATCTCTGAATCTTTACAATCAGTAAAAAATTACATATTACAGGAGTCAGAAAGTCTCTTCTGTAAGTATAACAGAGATACAGATGTGTCCTTATCTTGTCTTAAGTGCTGGAAATGTGCAAGGAGGAAGGAGTTCCAACACTGACTGTAGAGCAATACATCTTTCATGCAGAGGCATAGTAAATGATATTTTTTATTTATACTTTCAAGCAGGCATTTATTTTTTCTCATCTTGTATTTTGTAGGGAAGGTTCTCTCCATTTTGCTTTTAGAAAACCTAACCTACTTCCAACCACTGGTTTTATTTATTTATTTTCACTTCAGAGACAATCTTCTTGTCTCCAAGTTTGTGAAGTGGAAGTCTCTGCCTGTTTCATGTCAAAATGACAATGGAAAACATGATATAACCCCCTCCAACAACAACCGTTTGTTGGCTTTAGTTTGGATAAACTTCAGCTCTGGGACTTCTGGCTTTGTTTAGTTTAGCAGAAGAGATTCCTTTCAGATTAGCTAACAGACTACTTCCATTTTCCCTGATTTACATCAAACCCTTCATTTAAACATGAACTATCAGAATGAGAATGAAAACGGCACCTCCTGTAACAGTGTCTGCACATTTTTTCCTTGCTTTGATTCCCACAAGTACTCTGTGAAGAGATGTCTGCCAGGGAGGAGAAAGCATGCACAGGATATTGAATAGCAAGAATGTGATGATCGTGATGGAAAGATATATATCTTAAAGCTAAATGTGTTTTGTTATTTTGAAAGCCTAGGCCTTCTCTTACAACTAAAGAAGCACCCATATGACTCTCAGGAAATGGGGGATGTGACTTGTAGATTGAAGACTCTACCTGAGTTTGTACCAGAATGGCCTTCGATATAACACGAAGTTATCCATAGCCACAGGAAACCCATCCCTTTCTGCAGCTGGTTTCTCTTCCAGTCACTGTGAATTCCATCTTGGAGGGTGGCACAGGCATCTCGCCTACCCTGCCATGCAGCAAAAGATTTCTTTCCATGTGCAAAACTTCTGTGGGCTGCAATGGTGCCTTCAGGCGCTGCTTTAGCTCCAGCCCCAGCACTGTGAAGGGTAGCAGAATCACAGGAACATCCTGTGCACGTTTGCAGCAGTAGGTATGAAAGGATGATCTGTGTCTGGAAACTACTTCCCACAGCATTTCAACACTGCCAGTTCTTGGAAAACTTCTGGACATAATTAGTTCCCACTGCAATTCCCTGCAGTTCACGCCCAGTGAGCAGTCGGTGTCTGCTGCAAACATCTATTTTCCTTTATTCTTTCCCTTTGTACTTCTTCTCTTTTCCTTCCTTCCACTTTCCTTTAGGAAAAGAGGCAAGAGAGCTACAAGAAGCTACAAGAAATTGTAGCTCCTTTTTCAAACAGACATGAGAGAAACAGTTGCTCACCCGAACACAGCTAATAAAAAATATGGGAAGCATTGCTCATTGTTCCTTTGATGTTCAACGTAATAGCCACTCTGAGCACCAAAGGAGAATGAACTACATCCCCCATGCTTTCCTTCAGCTATAAGCAGTGAAAATACAATTCATATTACCTTCATGTTCATGAGAGGCTCCTTTTAAAAAATGGTATTTTTTCTCTGTTCAGCTTTAAATTACAGTATAGTGTTGGCTTGGTTTCCTACAGAGCAGTAGTCATTCTGTGCCAGCTGTTTAAGAGAAGAATGTCCTAGTGAAAACAAACAATAGGCTGTGTAGTGGGAATTGCAAATCTTTGAAAAGAGCAATTGAAATCTGCTCAGGCATTTTGAAGATTCTTTGCGCAATATTCAAAGACTGTTGGTGGCTTAGTCATTGGCAGGGTGGTCCTCTTTGTAGATCCCTCTTTTTTGTATGAACAGAATAGCATAAATATGGAGAGGGGGAGGGAAAAAGAAAGAAAGGCATTCAAGTCCAACTGATTCTTCTCCTGCTAGAGCAGCTGAACAGAGAAAGAGCATCGTAAACTTCCTTCATCCAAGAATCAAAAAAAAAGTAGAGACCCTCTTCAGCTATAAGGTGTCCTCTGTCTCAGGCTCTTCCACTCATGCCTTTTAAGGGGTCCAGCACATAAACTCTGGTTCTAGCCTTTTCTGCTGCACAGCGCTGTTTATTCTCACCCTGTGCCAGCAGGCATTGTTGCTGCACAGAGCAGGGAGAGCTAAATGTGTGCCAGGCTTCAGGCCACCACTTCAGTAGCAATAATTCTGACCTCTGATATTAATAAAAAGTCAGCTCTGTGCTTGCAGGCCCTTCAGCAGACCAAAAGTGTGGATTTTCACCTAATGAGGGAATTGGTTAGGAAGATCCTTAGCTCTTCGTACTTGAAAAATAGGCATAAAACTTGGTGCTTAAAAGTGGCCCCAGAATTAAGAAAGTTGTCTTTGGTACCCTGAGAAAACCCTCACAATACTGACTTTGGTAGCCTCAGGAAATTGACAATAAGAACGTTGTATCCAGTGTACAAATAGCTATTTAATATCCTTTATGAGGCAGATAAAGAAGAATTTTAAATACTGCCATCTGTATCCAACGAACTGTCCAAAATGGATGTGGAGTGAATTAGTATAAACTGGAGCAAGGAATGAATGAATACAAACAGATACAAGCAGATGCAACTAGGTTAATGGTGCTTTATGCACTCTATCTTCTCTGCCCCCAGCCTTCTGAACTACAAATACCTTTCATTTATTGGCAGCCAAAGATATGATTCTTTTCTTTAGACAATACACCAGAGTTCTTTAATCCATCACTGGAATATGAAATACAAGAACCAAACCCTTCCTTTACTTCCAACTTCTGAAATTACAGGGAAATCAATAAAATAGTGTGGGGAGTTATATTATTGTAGAATTTGACCTCCTGCTGCTTTACTCATCTCTGATGTAAATTCACTATGGCCATGGAGATATATTGGGGCTGACATTGTCCAACGTATCTGAAAATATAAATGATATTACCATATGTACTATACTGCATTGTAACATTTCCCATCTGTTTCAGTCTCAGGAGAATCATTGAATCAAGCTGATTTCTTCCAAGGCAAACCACAGAAACAGCATTGCATAAAAGTGTTAGCCCTCTCACTGAGCAAAGGGTAAATAGGAGATCATGTCCCACTTGAAACTTTAATCGCCTGATAAAAATTGGTTTAATTACAAAGTTAGGCAAAGAAAAACAAATATCATACTTCCTTCCCCCCCCCCCCCCCCCCCCCACCAGAGCCTTTGGGTTTTATCTTTTTATCTTGGGAGATGCTTAAAGTATCCTGAATGAAGTAGTTACAGTTACTGTTTTACATGAGGTGCTATGTAAAGCAAACTGTAACTGTTATTGGTTTCCAGTGGTTCCCTTTCACTTAGCAGCTCAGAAGCTGAATCTCACTTTCATGGTGCTTTGGATCTGTCAGAGATGTTGTACAGTCTGGGAAACCTGCTTGTACACAATGACTTTTCCAGAGTTTCTTTATTCATGCCAGGACAGATCTACTGCAAGAAATGTTGCAAAGAACCCTCCAGTGTTATAAACTATTCCTCGTCCTAGCAAAAATCAGAAATGCAGAAGTATGTTTTGGAGATATACTGTGGAGGTGGTTTTTTTTTTTTTTTTTTTTTAAGTTCTGAAAAAATGTTGTGCTGGATTTTGGTAAATTTTTCCACTTCATTGATTCTAATAATGTTGAGCATGAAGCTATAATTTTTCTTTAGAAATACATTAGGCTTGCTTCTTGTGGAATAAAATTAGAAGTATACACATGTTCAAGTGTTCAAAATTAAGATTACCTTGACACTTGGACTCTGACTGTAGAAGTCTTCATTGGCTGCCCAAGGAGTGGGCAGGATATATGTTTAAAGAAACTAATAAATCCATAAAATCATAGGTAATCACATAAGATCTGGAATTTATGTCAGTTACTGCTTGGTTTAAGACACCAGTCTTGCTGCCATTTGGCATCATTCACTCTAAAGACAAGAAGCACATTAAAATCAGATTACTGCAGAGTACTGAGAATTTATGCCAGCACTACAGCTCAATAGCCACAAAAAAAGTGATTGCAGATTGCTGCTTGCTTTCAGAGTGACACCAAATGGCACAAAAGTTGATGTACCAAAAAATATTGTAATAACAGAGAGGATGGAAAAATCTCATATGCATTTTACTGATAATTGGAAGAGTGACTGAAAAAAAAATGTGCAAAGTCCAGGTAAAATCAAGGGAGGTTCTAATCAGGCAGTGTTTACCCTTAATCAGGAAGGAATGATACACATTCTGCAAGTGTAGCAAAAGAGGTCCATTGCTACTAAAAAAGGCAAATATAGTTGAGTTATAGAGTCAACCTGCTGAGAGAGGACTTTGAAGAGGAAATCCCAAAATAACATCTCAGTACAGATGGTCATTCAGGAATATCTTCCTCCCTTACAAAGAAAACCCAAAGGATTCAGGCCATGATGTTGTCGAGGAATAGCTAATAACAAAAGGAGTATAACCACCTCCTGCATCTAGAAGATGTTTTTCTCAGTGTTCAGAAACACGTATAACAGCTTTCGGGGCAACCCCAAAGAAAGT
Source organism: Strigops habroptila (assembly GCF_004027225.2). Classification (NCBI taxonomy): domain Eukaryota; kingdom Metazoa; phylum Chordata; class Aves; order Psittaciformes; family Psittacidae; genus Strigops; species Strigops habroptila. The sequence continues at coordinate 7,948,958 of NC_044281.2, forward strand.
AGCAAGGTGATACATATACAGGAGTCTGCTCTGCACTGCCCCTTGTATGACTCAGTTTGAAGTGACTGTTCTGACAAAGACAACCCCCACCAACTGAAAACACAGAAACCCCTCCTTGTGCTTTGTTTTCCTATTAGCAGTTTTGAAACAAGAAAACTCTTCTTCCATTGTTTTTCATGCTCGACGCCAGCTGAAGCCAGTGGGGCTGTTGTGTAACAATATCACTGATGGAGTATCACTGGTCCCCATTTCAAAGCAACACTTGTGGGGCTGGGTGGCCTTTACAAGTTGCATGAAGAACATAATTCAAGGATGTCAACATGCATGCCTGAATAGGGCAATTTGTGAAACGTAAATGTTGAGGGAGAGCAATGTGACAGCTTCAGCCACTTTAGACCACATTACCTTTAAGAGCAATATCCCTCTGAAGATAAAGGAGAAAAATTAGAGTTCTTAACATAAGTAATTCTGAAAGATTAGGAAAAAGACAGTAATCTTCAAGGAAAATAGAGGCATTTTGTGTTTTACTTAGTAGCAAATATGCCATAAGGATGTTTTTATAATCCTTGATATTTCTGAGATTACTTAAAGCTGCAGAATGGTTGCAGCATTTGGAGCCTATAAAGACGAACAAATGGAACAAGCAATGACTTGTTTAAAATGTGAACACTTGTTTGTACCAGTGCAGGCTTGGTTTCTTGGCGGGGGGGGAGTGTCCATTTTGTAATCTGAAAGGCAGATTGGGTAGGTCCAAGAGCAAGGGCAGTTTGGCTATATGACATAATGATCCTTTGCCTGAGAATCCAGCCTCTTCTATACATTGCCAGTGAAACAGTGCATGTCTCCTTTCTGTAATACCTTTGACAGACAAGTACAGTATTATGATTAACCAGCATTCTTTTTTGCTGCTTTCTCCTTCTTGCTCTGGATCTGAGTAAAGAGGAAAACATCTGGGACTGGCGCAATGGCAGAACTGTTCAAATACCAGCTTTTTTGGCAGACAAGCATCCCTAGAAGTAAGAAAGCTCTAGTTTCAGACTGCAAGCACAGGATGTAGCCATCCTTTTTGGTGTAAACTTGGGAAATCTGTGAACCATTCATTCATACTCCTCCATTCCACCCAATAGCAGTTCTTCCTCCTAAAGGACATGGACCAGGAAAGGATTTTTAAGATGGACCTGCTCTGATTTTTCATAGCCTGAGTTTGTTTCATCAATTAAGGTTTCCTTCCTGATACCCCCAGTTGAATGGAGGATGAGCCTTACAAAATATTACATCAGTACCATTAAATCTGAAAATATCTAACAGACACCCGAATTGGCTCTTAAGTTCCCATGCACCATGTGAATGGATTCAGTTAGTTAGCTGGTTAAGACAATTCCAGCTGAGAGAATGTCTGTAGGCCCTACAGTTAAAAAAAAAAATAATCTTATTAAACCATTTATTTTCTTATATATCTACCTCTTTTTCTGACTCCTCTCTGAAACTGACACTCTCAGTAGTTGGCACTTACCTGACAGGAGAACATGTCGACAAACCAGGCCATTCTGGCTCAGCAAGCCACTTAGTTCATTATGAGAGTCTGTTTGTTTCCATTACTGACTATGGGATGGAACAAGTATGTTTGATTTTCTTATAAACATCATCATAATACCAGACAGGGAGCCTAAACCATTTGCTTCGAGGTAGACGCTGTGGGATTCTTTTCTGCTCAGTAAATGGAAAGCAGCAATGCTGCAGACGCTGGAATGGATTCCTCCGTCTACTCCAGTGTAGGAGAGAATTAGAGCATTTCCACTGAAAAAGAATAATATGTCTCCGAAACAGTGTTGGAATACACAGTAAATATATGTATTTACTATAGAAGAAATTCAAAACCACATTTTGAAGCAGTCATCCCATAAAGCAAATGACCAAAACCTGGTCAGAGTAAGGAAGCACAGGCTTTGTACAGTTAAAAGTCCACAAAAAGCTACAGAAAGACTCTTCTTAGCTTTAACAAGAATTTATATTTAGTCAAAGTTAGAGGCAAGGGCCTCCTTCGTCTCAGTGCTTTAGTCTTTGCCAGATTCACTTTAAATAACAGCAAAATCTGTTTGCTTGACTCATTGTGTTTGTGATCAGATTCTCACAGATGAAAGCTCCTCGGTTTTGTTTCCCAAGCCACCATCCAGCGGCTGCTGGAGGGTCGTGAGTCACCTCTGTGTGGACTATTGCCCTTTCTGAGGCAGAACCAGACAAGTTCAAGATGTTCTTTAATTTCTAACCACTTAGTCATATCTCTGCAAATGGGATATATGAGTCTGCTACTAAGGCAATAGCTGGACATTTGCTTTGTCCAAAGTGGGAAAGCCTGTGGTTTTTGAGGATACTATTAGGAGATTTTTCCCTTTTGCATATAAATGTGGTTGTCAGGATCATGGCGCTTGCATAAATGCAAAGCCAAAAGCAACTATAAAACAGGCCATCTTCTCAGGTCGTAGCACTAGATAGCAAATACCCATTTACCTCCCTGAAATCAGGATTATGACCTATATGACATCTGTTACCCTTTAGGCCTACAACAATCATATTTGTTTTCCCCGGGCTCTTTTTATGTACTACGCAGGTCTATTGAGACTAAATGGTGATTTTGCCTTCAACTTTTGCTATTGGTCTGCCTACATACAGCTGCTAGGCTACTTAGAAAATGGGAAATAATTCAAAATCAGCATATGACGAAGCTTATGTTGCCTTTTTTTTCTTTTTCTCACTTTTTAGGCTGGCCCAGGGAAATGCTTCTCACAGCAAAATCTTTAAAAATGTGAATGCTCCATAAACAGCATAAATGTAAAGTTGGTCAGGTTTTCAAATATTAAACTTAGTTTTGTACAAAATCTCCAACAAATCATTGCAATAACTGCCATAGAAGTGAAGTGCTGTATAGCCAAAGTATTTAGGGCTTTGGGAGGAAGAATAAGATTTTGCATTTCTATAGATGAATACTGTTGAGTTCTAATATGTTTTTAAATCTTAGGCTAATATATATGTTTAGGAAACAATAAGAAAAGCTGGCTAAGGCAAGTATGTGACTGTTCTACTGCAAGTCCAGAAGTAGTCAAGTCAGCTTTTTTATAACATTATTTCTATATATTATTTGCCAGTGCTTTAGCACAAATCAGCTTTCCTTTTCCAAAGGATTTTGGAGCTAACAGTTAATCTTTATGAGAAATGCAAAATGCATTATGTCATAACATGCTGACACACAGATCTACATCTGAGCACAGAGGGGGTGTCTTGAACAGACTAAGTCTTCCCAGATGTAAGTTTCCTTTGGAAACCTATTTAATACTTTCATTCTGCCAAAGGCCACAGTGATTTTCATTGCAGTTCTCCTAGCTTAATTCTTAATTCATTTAACAATGTCCAGAAAGTTTGAAGCAAATATGAATGTCATTATATCCATATGTCTTCAATTTTTTGTCTCTTTTCCTTCTGTTAAATAATGCCATCTACTGTAGAATAATTGAATGACAACCTTGTACAAATGAAGAGAAATCTGCTTTATTTTCTTATTACTGTAAAATTATGTCAGTCATTTTGTGACACATTTCAAATTTCCATGATTTTCATCAATATTTTTGACTAAAACATGGAAAGGTAGGTATTTCCAGTGCGAAAAATTGATGACTGAGAAAAGCCTCTGCTTCAGAAAAGGGCAGCTGTCTTGAAAACAATCTTTTCTAACCAGCAGGTAAAAAATATGGGAAAGATGGCCCTTTTCTGCTCCCCATTCAAGGAGCTGTCCTCTTAACTTTAAGGCAGCAGCATCACATGTCTGGAGATAACAAAAAAAAAACCCCAAAAACCACCACCAAAATGAATCAATGAAAATTAAGTAAGGATGAAAAAAAAATTGACATGAAAATGCAAATTCTTGGGTATGAGTTTACTAGTGAATAAGAAAATTGCTGTCTTAAACACATAGTTAAAAACAAATTGTGGTTTTGAAAGGATACGAAAGTGCTAAGAGATGAAAATGTGAATTTTAAAAATAATCAAACACATCTTACGGGTACAGAAGTGCGTACACTATGCATTTTTTTATATGTATATGCAGTTCATATAACTGTACATTACATGTGCACACAGTATTAAGTTCTTTTAGATCTATATCGTGGTATTTTTATATTAATAATTATGTATAAACTATGTTTTGCCCTAAACTAAAGAAAAATCATCTCTTCCCTTCCTCATTACATATGTGAATGAGAAGGGTGTTTTAACCTGTGGAGCTGGGAAGTACTTAAGTGGAACGACAGCTGAGTACATCGCTCTCGGGTGAAGCCCACCTGTGTTCTCTAGGGTGTATCCAATTAGCTCCTTTTAAATGGATAACAAGCTCTAACCTCCCCTGTATCTTTGGCGGTATTCTGCCTCCCACAGCATACTGCTGTTGAGGTCTTCCTGCATACCGTGAACCACTTACACACTGAGCTACTCAGCTTTTGTTACTTTATAATTCAGGTTTTTCCATGTGTCATTAGAGAGACTATAAATAAGATTTCATTTGTAATGCTGTGCCTGCATTTATTTTTTAAGCTTTTTGTATCTTGTTCTAATCAGGGTGGTGGTAAAAACCAACTCTTAACCATAAGACAGTCAACATTTTCCTATTTGCTTCTTTTAAAATTGAAGTGCAGAAATAACATAAGTTGGTGTATGCAGATAGCCTGTAGTAGGGTTGAAACTGGGAAAAGAAACCTCCCGTACCAGGCAGTGCCCTGCTCTGAGACTCCCACTCTGGTTCTCCACGCAGTGAACCAGGAGGTCTTGGCTGTGTTCTCCATTGCCCTTACAGAGCTCATACAAGGAGGTGATGTATTTCATAGGTGAAAGAGGAAAAAGGTTAATATGGACAAGAAAAAACAGCTAAGTGAGACACTGGGAAGGGAGCAGAGTCTGAAAATCTAAGCTCAGTTGAGTACATGGCAATAAAGAAGGTGAACTGTTCAGGTACAAAAGGCAAGAGGATTTAGGGAAGATGAAAAGGGAAGTTACATGTTATGGGGAAAGATGAAACCGAATAGAGAATAAAGGGACTGAAGCAGAAGCAGAATGAGAAGAGAGGAAACACATCCAAGTGTGTACCATGCCAAACAGCATGGGTGCGGGTATGGAAAAAGATACCCACAAATACAGAGAGAAAGTAAAGCAAAGAATGTGAAGAGAAAAAGGAGACCAGTGTGCTAATGCAATACTGGAAAAGAGAAAAAACATGATGAAAGATGCCTCATGGGAGAAAAGAAAAAGGGACTGCATAACCCATAGGAATGGACTGCATTATAAATTTGGACTCAGCCTTGTACTACATAATTATGACCATTACAACTATTTGATGGTATTCAGAATTTTCTGCCTGGAGCCAGTGGCAATTTTAGTGTCAGAGCTTTGAATTACATCTTTTGGCACTTTTTCTCTTTTTGAAGGGTGATGTGTAGCCAGTAACTTATTTGATATTAAATTTTTAAGGACAATGTAGGTACACAAATAGCCCTTTCACCAGAATTTTTTATTTGTAAACTAAATTATTTTGAATTATTAACGGAAAAAAATCTTATTCCATTATTTAAGATATTCACTGATACTTATATTTGCAATCTGAGACTTCCAATAATTTCTACAAAACTTACAAGGAGCTTGTCTAAATATGTTGTTTTCATATTGGTTTCTTAAACTTTCTGAATGTTGTTTCTCTGAGAAAATACAAACCCACAACTTAATGCTTGAAGCTGGTTTTCATCAGTCTTTTCAAATTCATTATCTACAATAAATTTGATCAGTAGATTATCTGCAGGAAGAAATTCACAAATCCATGTGTATTAACGATGAACAATGTTTTTTCTGACTACACAGACCCTTGTAGCATTTGAATGGGGCAGATGACACAATAATTGCAAACCATTTGGGCAATTAATGTGAACATTCTTTTACATCTATCACATAGTTGGCTTTCAAAAAATACTTTGAAAACACTTGGTACTAACTATTGATACAAGATGCTAACAACAAGAGTTCATGCTGGACAGATGGCTTATTCTGCATGATGTGTAAGTGATCATGTTGGCACATGGGGCCAATGATACACTTGTTTGAGAGATTTGGCACCTTTGCATTTTAACTGCAGCAGAGAATTCAATTGCTAATTACACAGTAATTCAGTTTGACATTAAAATTACTCGAGACAGAAAATTATCATGGATTTAATTGGACTTTGGATCAGCTCCAGGAGGTTTCCATTGATGTCTATTTATAGACTCAGAGCAGACTGCAATTAATGTAACAGATCCTCCCAGTGTCTGAGGAGAAGCATTTTGCCTTTTACTTCACATGCGGAAACCGTATTACAGTAGAAAATAAAACAGACTATCCAATAGCTTTCATGTTATACATCTTTGATTTGGAAAACACATTTGAAATAATATTGAACACTATTTTGTCTGTCTTTCTAGTTGCAGGATGTACCCATCTTGGGCAGGTTTACGCTGACAGGGATGTTTGGAAACCAGAGCCATGCCAAATCTGTGTGTGTGACTCAGGATCTGTTCTCTGTGATGACATCATCTGTGACGATCAGGAGCTGGACTGTCCCAACCCAGAAATTCCCTTTGGAGAGTGCTGTCCAGTTTGCCCACAAACAACGCCACAACCTACCAGAGTAAGTTTGTTCTCAAAGCTGTCACATTGGTGCTGCCGCCTTCTTGATCCATGTCAATTTCAATTAATTTTCATTTAGATGCTCTTAAACTCTTTTCTTCTAAATGCTAAGCTTGTCACTTTCTGACTGTAGGCAAATACCTAGAATGGGCAAATTTTGCCAAAACAAATTTTAAAAAACAGCTTGAACTTTCACAGAGTTTTATCATTTTTGTAAAATTCAAGAATAGTTCTGTATTCTATCAGAGACTTGGTACCAGATCTGATAAAATACTTTTTAGTAATTTGGGCTATGCAGCTGAAAGCATGACGTCCTTCAACCCAGTTTTATGTAGGCAACAGGCACAGATGAATAACAGAAAGGCATAGAGGGAAAGAATTAGGCATTACGTTTTTAATTTTATGGAGAAGCATAGGAATAATGCGAAGAGCTTATTTATGGACTGCATGCTCAATCTATATGCATGAAACTAATGCCAACAGAGAGTTCAATTTAGACAATTTTCACAGGATACTGCGAATCTGCATTTCTTATCAACTCCATTCTACATTATCAGAGAATAAATTTCCTTTTTCAGAGTTATTGCTGACTTAAGGCCCAGTAAAGGAAAGGTGATTCAAGCCCTACATCCCTAATTTATCATCATCTTTTTTATAGACACCAACATCATATAAATCAGTTGCAGCAACTTAAGTCCAGGAAAATCGAGAATGTTAGTGCATGCAAGTCCTCTGCCTAAACCCCTTCAGTAAGTGAGCCAGCTATAATGAGCTCTAAGGTTACCTGAACATTTAACCCTTGTTTAAGATCCATCAGATTCTGTTAAAGTACATAGATTTCCCCAGGCAGATTGAAGATTCTTATCCAGAACATAAAAGAGTGAAAGAGATGTGTGTACAGAAGAGAAACGGAGATTTATTTCTGAGCTCTATAGTATATCTGCTGAAACATGAAATGTCATATACAATACATCACTTAGCGTTAGTTGCTCCATGCTAGTGCAACTGTACTGCTTCCACAATTACCTGAGCTACTTCACTGAACAGTTTTAAAGGTGTAAACGAGTAGTACGTACAAGCATGCTGGAGATTTAAGCACAGCTCTCTCATTTGTTGAGTCTAGAGACTTTTTAATTAGTTCTGTGGTTCCTGACACTAAAGGACATGTGAACTACTTCCTCCAGCCTCTGTGTTTGATATGTAAGAGTTTGGTCAGCCCACTGGAAGCTGTCCTGCTGACCTTGGATGGTATATTGGGAAATGCCACCTTGAAAGATCAAAGATAATTTCAGATGAATATTCTTTGCTACCACTAGCAGCTGAATACATAAAAACTGTTCTGAACTCTTGAGAATCTAGATAGTGATGTGTAATTGAATTATTAATCAAAAAATAAATAAATTGGAGGAGTAAATCTGACAAATTAAAATTAGCTACTTTATCACACTTAACATGCTGGACTGAGAAGGATACAAGAAAACTGTCACAGCTTTCCATAGTGGACTTCTGTCCCCATCATATGCAATGGCAAAGCTCTGCTGACTTCATAAATGCCACTTTTTTGCCTAGAGAAGAGGTGTAGCTTTAAGGATGATCCGCGAAAATGCAGACAGACTGAACAAAAATCCCACAGCTTTTTAATATACTGAATAAGAATAAATGGAATTAATTTGATAAAACTATATTCCAATGTTTAAGTGTGTTTTCCTCTTGTTTATATATGTAGATATATTCAGGGTTTGGTTTCAGTTTTGTTTTCTTTCTTATTTTAATTCCTTTTCCTTTCTTTCCAGACCCCTGGAGTAATCAGCCGAGGCCCCAAAGGAGATCCTGTAAGTGTAGTCTTTTCCAAGAAAACTAACAAAATCAAGAGCAAATTCCTATAGTTCTATATATCCCATTCAAGCTGCTGAAATATCCAGCTTTCACTGATGTCTGAACTGTCTGCAGGACTGTGCCATAAAGTTCTTTTGAAGTAGCCCTTTAGCTTCAACAAAACTTTCAAAAGCTTAAACTGGAAAAAGAGAGAGAATTTAGACCAAAGTAATTTGGACTAACTTAGTTATATTTAATAGAGAAAGTTTCTCACCACAATCACACAGACTTAGCTACAAATGGAAGGATTTGCCCTGTGATGTCCTTGCAGTTGGAGGCAAGTGCCAATTATCTTCTTTGTATCTTTGCAGGGTTCTCCTGGAGCTCCAGGCAGAAACGGTGCCCCTGGCCCACCAGGAGCGCCAGGGAGTCCTGGAGCTCCTGGTCCCCCTGGGATCTGCCAGTCTTGTCCCAGTATAAGCGGCGGCGTAAGTCATCATTACATTCAGCTTCTACCTTGTTGTTCATAAGCATAAAAAGCAATACCGTAGGTACCTATCCCTTCTACCTTCACACATATTCTGCTTTCAGTGGCGTCTGTCTCTTATTTGTGCCTTAGAAAAACACAGCTCAGTGGTAGGTGGCATTTTGTTGGGTTTGGGTTTTGTCCACAAAGTTAGTCTGGAGTGCAATTAAATCTCTGCTTTATCTTTTTAAATCTTGTGGAGCCAGATCTGAGAAAGGACTTATCTAATTCAGAAATAACCTGACAAGAAAGAAAATGTGCAAGATGAAGGATGTCCCCTCAAGCTTAACAGTTAGGGAACTCTCTTACTTTCCTATGGTTTATCCAAAGCATGTTTAATAAAGAAACATTCCTAGGAGACTAGACCGAAACACAGGTCCTCTGCTTGCAGGGAAGTGCCTTGCAGGTGCTGTTTGTTATGCTCCCTCTTTATTTCTGGCCCACCGAATCTTGAATTCTCTTCTGAAGAGTTGGACAGACGAAGCAAGAGAGCTAATTTTAACTGAAAGTACTGTGCAGTTGGATTTGTTAAGGGAGCTGATCCACAGCTAGCACCTTTTTTGTCTCCCATGTGATGGAGCAAGCCTAGATTTACAAGATGAGATTGCTTTAGCACAAAACTGCTAAAAATCATATGTTAAAACAATTGCTCCTTTTGAACATAGACCACTGTTTATAGCTTCCATGTATGCTTCCGACTCCCAGGTAAGCCAAAAACTGAGGAGAGATGTCTTGGTTTATTTAATTTTGAAACAGTTTGCATTCGAAGAACGAAGTTTCTGGAAGAGGTACCCGTGGGATCAGTTAACCAGTCTCAACAGATGTCACAATAATATACCAAGAGAGCTACTGGGTTTGGGTTGGCGGATGCAGACACAGCAAAGGGTGATAGGCTGAATTAGTACCCCACTCCAATGCTGCATCAAAGATGTGCAGCTGAATCCTGATGAGAGGGTGTTCCAGTAGCACAAGAGTCTTCTTGTACCTCGTCAGCAATGGGGCTAGGGCCACAGTGGTTTGGGTTATCAGGCAGAACACTGCATGTATTCAACCTTTCCTGCTCAACCAATTACATGCCACTAACACATAAACTGCATTAATGCTATATTATTCAACTGAGTTTGCTAGTATCTGCATAATAAAATCAACAGATGCCGATTAAGAGGCTTACATGGGAATTCCTTGAAAAACTAACTGTAGAATTTAGAGTTTATCTTTTCTAAGCAGTATTTTATGTAAATGGATGTGTCAAAGGTGCTATCTGCTCTCAGGCCCACAGAACACATTTTCACTCCATGCCTTAGAGTGAAACTTCCATTTGTTTCAAGAAAAATTGTCCAAAGCATTGAGGCTTGGCTGATCAGGCTCAAAAGTGATGATTGCATTTGAATTATTTGGAGTGACATAGTGAACGGGAAGGGAGAAAGAGAAAGATGGCAAATGACATTAGGAAAAAAGTATAAAACTCGGTTTTCTGAGATGTGTAAGTTCCCACACATGAGGTAAAATAAATTATTTGTAATTCAGCAGACAGACTTATACATAGGTAAGAGATATTTTTGCTACAAAATACTCTGAAATGAGACATTCATTAGTCACAAGTAAAAGAAATTAGGAAAACAATAATAAACTGTTGCATGCTTTAGTGCAATGTTGCATGCTTCATTAGAAAAGAGACTGATAAAGAAAATGGGGGGAAAAGCTTAATTAAAAGGAGTCAAACAAAAATAAGAGGAGAGAGGATGTTAATTTTTTGATTCAGCTGAGGCCCAGCTGCAAAGATGAAAACGGGATGCATACAACATAGGGAGCTAACATCACCGTGATCTCAGAAGCAAGCTGTTGGCTGGGCTTTTCCTGTGGATGACTTAAATACATGGCAGCTGTATGTCAAACAAGTACTGCTCAATAGATAATTATTTCCATATGTTTGCCATACCAGTGTAAGAAAAGACTTATTTGATTCATAGCAATCAACTTTTTTTCCTTTTTCTTTTTTTTTTTTTTCCTTTTCTTTTTTCTTTCTGTTTTTCTCTATTTCTTTTACAGAGTTTTTCTCCACAGTATGACTCCTATGATGTGAAGGCTGGTTCAGCTGGTATCGGCTACCCACAGCCCATTGTAAGATAATACAGCCTTTTTTCTGTCTTTTTTTTTTTTTTAAAGAACAAATTTTCTGCTCGTAGATTATACCTTGGATGTATGTATCCTGGTTTTAATTTAACAAGATAAGTTTTAATTTAATTGTTGCCTGCAAGTGGAACGCAATGCAAAGTAATAGTATGCTTGGCAATATCATTGTAATAAGTAACTATAGATCATTTGAAGTTTTGCCTTTTCTATTTCTTTCTTCCTTTCTTTACCATCTTTTTCTTCTTCTCTCTCTCTGTTTCACTTTCTCATGCTACCTAAATATTTATCCCTTTCTCCCTTGCATATATTCCTTGTTTATCTGCTTTAGTATTCTACAAATTGCTTCCCTCCCACCACTTTTTAACCTCTTCCACTGTTCCTAATCTTCCTTTACCCATTCAGCAGCATTCTGTCTTTACTCAGTATGATGCTCCATACTTGTTTACTTTCCCACAACTTAAGTTTACCTGATAACAAGTGAGTAAACCCCTCTTATAATCTTCTTTTCATGCCAGAAGCAGTCAAAAGCTTTTAACTTTTTCTTTTTACAATTACCATTTTTTTACCCACAGCTATTCAGACCGTGCACTAAGGATGCTGTATCTGCCTGCTAGGCCTAGCCCAACCTTTTCACAGGTTTTTTTTAGTGAGATAGAGCATGGACTGACTGAAAGAGTTATGCATGAGCTATGTATGCTTCCTGTATAAAATACATTTGAGTGTTGTACCTTATGATTTTCCATTTAGGCACTGGGATTTAAAGATATTCACGACCGATTACATGGAGTGATCTTGATTTAGGTGATCTGCTCTATAGAGGATGTGGTGAATTGCTACTATTTGAAATTGGCTGCTGCTTCATTAAACGTAATCATTTTCAGTCCAATGCTGCATAACTAGGTTTGGGTACTGTGTTGTAACAGATCAAGGCAGTTCCAAGAAAAAGTGTTATTTCTCAGGGTTCCATCAGATCACCTTGTGAAATAAATTTTACTAGTAATGACAGCTGTTTATCCTGAAATAGAGTTCTTTATTTTCTCACCTTTATTTTAATCTCTTTATTTCTACTTTGTTCATTTGCTAATACGATCATCCATGTGTTGGTCTTCTTCAACATGTATTTGTTTTTGTATTTGTTAATTCATTTATTAATATTCAGCTCCTCACAGTTTTTGCCCACAGCTTATGTATCACCTTGATATCTTAACATGGGATATGCTGAACCAGGCAGATAACCAAGATATCTTTCAGTTAACGATTATGGCTACTCCTCTTTATTTTGGCATTTTTTCCTGGATGCTCTTAGTGATTTTTTGTGCTCTCTCCCATGGACTTGGGTTTAATAAAGAACCCTAGAATGTCTTCATCCAGGATTGTCTGTATACTTTCAGCTCATACAGTCTTTTATATTGCAGCATGTAATACATGACTGCGAAGTAAATAACAGAGCAGTTACAGGCAGATGTGACTAAAATCACTAGAACTAAATAATGTTTGTCATTAACAGTGCATAGACTAATTTCTTTATTAATTTATAAATTTAATTTATCAATTTTCAACTTAAACAGTTGGAATAAATACTCAAACTAAAATAATTTGGAAGAGTAATAAAACTAAAAATCTCCGCTGTAGCACCAACATTTCTCGATGGGTGGTTACCATGCCTGGTATTTCCTTGGTCACACATCTCTCCATTACTGTCTTCCTGGTGGCTTTCCACTGCTTATAGAGTGATTTGTACTTTACATTGCAGTTTCTCTTTACTTGCTCATATAACCTCCACATATGTCTTTCTTTTTCCACCAGTGAACATATTCTAACTAAAATATGCACATTTGTTCACAGCCTGGAGATGCTGCAGCAAGCAAATGTCATACCTATCAGTTTATCTTCTCAGTGTGCACCTTGAAAAAAATAATGTCTTGTTTGTTTATAGCTGTATGTCTAATCAATTGATCGCAGTTGGTGAGTTGATGGCTTCAATTCATGTTCAGTCAAACTTTTAACAATTAACAGCAAGGGACTGCTCATAGTATTCACACATTGAAGGCAACTTGATTTACCCAGACACTAACTGCTGTGCCACTTGGTGTACTTCTTGTCCTAGAAAATAGCAAACATTACCATTATTCTCTATTTTTAGACACAAGACAATCTGTGAACTAATATTAACATAGTATATTTGTAGTATAGTAGTATTCTATATTAGGTATACCCCTATAGCATAGCAATACTATCAATCTTGTATTATGAAAATTAGGTTCACATAACGTGTAATACATGACCTATTCTGGCAGAATCTGAAAATATCCCATGAAACACATTATGTGCAATATTAAGCCATGGAATATACTACCAGTACTGCAGCACACATTGATTCTCATGTAATTTGTATACTTCAATTGTTTTGGCTGTGTCAAATCCATGAACAGTTTAACAAAACTTTTTTTAAAGAACCACATATAGCTGCAGTAAACCACTGTGCTAATTTTCAAATGTTTTCTGTTTTGCAGTATCAAATGCTTTCATGGTTGTTGCTACAGGAATTAAAAATATTAGCACTCTTCCCAAATTGAGAATTTCCTTAATATTTTACTCCCTTTCTACCAGTTAAAATAAGGAACAGTATTACTGATTTGAATTAAACCATGTACATTATGGAGGTTTCATCCTCCAAGTCCTTTGGTTAGTCCAGACATCATTTATTTCTTATGGCTTAGTACTTTTAAAGTTCGGAAGAGATTTCACCCGTGAAAATGCCTTACTGACAATAACAAAAATATGACCTTAATTTGATATACCTGTAAGTCCCAACAAGTCTAGGGTCATAAACAGATTTTATCATATAGTATAAGGTCTTCTAATGGTTTGTTTATGTATATGTAACATAGCTCCTGAATGCAGGTGACAAATTTCAAAAATAGTTTTAGAAAGCAAAGTCTGGCATCAATAGACTTGCAAGCAAATATATTAGTTCACTTTGGCTCCACCACTGAAGATGTAGGGCTGGTCTAATAAAGCTCAGTTACACGACAGAGAAGCTGAAGCTCATCTACTGTCTAACAAATTAAGAGTTCAGTTATCTATTTTTCCACTGTAGGTAGCTTAAAAGCTGAGCTGTGGGCATCCTTCTGGGTGTCTAGAGAAGGGGAATAGGGACTTTAGAAAAAAATGCAGGTCGGAAAATATCTTGTGGAATATGTTTGGAAAGAGAAACCTGGTGATCCCTTTTCTGAAGCGACTGTAAGTACTAGACAATGTATTTAGCAATGCGTATATATACTGCTTCTTTTTTACTGCACCAAGTGCATGTCACAGTGGATTTTTCTCTGCACTAATACGTAAAAATTTATTTCACAGTTATTGGCAACTATTGCAACTACATTAATCTTTATAGCTCTATTACATCAATATAATGACTATTTTTTAATCTACACTATAGAGTGGCTTTCCAGGACCCCCTGGCCCCAGTGGCCCCCCCGGCCCACCTGGTCACGCAGGTCCCCCTGTAAGTAAAATCAGCCTTTCCATAATCTTCTCATATTCTTTTTAATTAAGCTTCTCCTTTAATTGTCATACATAGTAAGTAATTTTCAACTGATAAATTTAGATACTATGCTGAAGAATTTTATGAATTATCCTGGGTTCAGCTATGAATAAATGTCATCTTCTTTTAATTGGGCTGTGCCATATATGCACCACCAGCCCTCAATGGCTGGAGGGCTATATGCTGTCCTTGATTAAGTCTATGTGTTCTCCATAGTTTTTCTGTGGGGTGTCAGCTAAGATTGTCTTGAGATATGCCACTGCCTCTGTTAATATTCCCAAATGTTTATTTATGTAAAAATTTAATAAAGGAAAGTGGGAACCCTAACACATTCAGTCAGCACGCAAAGGGTCTGTGGTTTTTAATGTACAGATCTTTTTAGAGTTGAAGTTTCAATTCTTTTATCATGGAGGCATATTCTGTTTGGTTCTGCTCATTTGTTCACATTTCTGGCTACTGTTTTCATTACAATTATGAGATTATTACAAAATATAGAAGCACCATGGAATGATGCATGTAATTGTTCGCATCTTAACCATTTTCTGCTGTATTACAGGGCTCTGCTGGATATCAAGGTTCCCCCGGAGAACCAGGACAACCCGGCCCTCCTGTACGTATATGTTATCTATGACTATATATGTTAAAGGCATGATCCTACAAGGAGGATCATCACTGGAGTGGGTTGAAATTTTACAGATAATCCTGTCTGTTTACTACCATGTACGTCAAATGTACAAGTGTTTTATAACACTTACTGCATTTTTAATTTGAAGGAGACAGTTTTTTTTGTTATTATAGTTAATATTAATCATTTTTCTGCAGGGACCTCCAGGCCCTGTTGGAATGATAGGCCCAGTTGGTCCACCAGGAAAAGATGTAAGTTCACTATTATTCATCCAGTGATTAATAAGTGGGAAGAAAGAAAGTTCATTAAATGGTAAGACAGCAGAGCACATTGTTACTATTGCATTTACGAATTTTTAACATCTCCCTATTTCTCAATTTGACAACATGACTGTAAAAATGTAGATTTAACTTACATTAGGTATAAATGCCCATTCCAAAAAAGTTTCAATTTCAGTGGGCAATTTGATTGACACAATTAAAAAAAAAAAAAAAAAAAAGAAAACTTAAGCATTAAATGTTATTTTGATCTGATTCAAAATAAATAAGCAGTTATAAAGAAAATCAGACAGTAGTTGTAGTTGTCTGATTCCTTCAAATCTTGCTTTGAGAGTTAAAGCTGTTAAAACTATCTTTTGTGTCACAGCTAGCAGTCCTGAAGAATAGGTATAGTACAAGGCGAGATAGGCAGCTAAAGTTTTTGTCCATTTTGAGTGTATGAAAATCACCATGAAAAATAAGTATTCTGTGATCATCTCTTCTAAAAGTTGGCTTGAAATAAATTAGATGTTCACCAAAATCTTGTTAAAAATTGAGTTTATAAATACTGGCAACCATTTTTCAGAAGGCAGTCATATAGTGAACCATCACCCTGCTATAATTTTCCCCACGATTTTGGTGGGAGCTTCACCTCCTTATTCCACCCCACCTTGATCTACTAGGACTGGATCTTTGCCAGTAACTGAAACAGTAGCAAAACAGTAAAAAAAAATTGCTTTCTTTCAATAGGGAGAACCAGGAAGGCCAGGCAGAAATGGAGACCGTGGAATTCCTGGATTACCGGTATGGAAAAGCCCCCAGTAACAGTGGTCTTCTAATCAAGGTTTTGTTCTCCCATTTTAAGTTAGTCATGTGAACATAATGCACAATGAACATTTGCTGGTGCACTTAATACAGTAAGTATGTGATTTACTAATCTATATTTGTGTGTTTAGGGTCATAAGGGACACCCTGGAATGCCTGGAATGCCTGGGATGAAAGGTCAACGAGTAAGTACTGTGTATATTGAGTATAGCTGACCCTATGGTGTTGCACTGTTGTGCTCTTTCAGTCATCAATTCGCAGCTAAAGAAACTGAATCATAGAATTAAAGGCCAATTTCTGGACAATGAAATCTGACATTCCATAACAAAGACCTTCAATTTTATCTAGTTACTTCAATTATAAAGCTTCATCCCAAATGCTGGGCTGAAGCATGCTTTCCAGAAAAACATCCACTCTTAACTAGTGACCATGGAGAGAGGGAGGATTCAGAATTTTCTTTTCTAAAAGTGCTCCAATAGCAGGTAGCACTCATCATTAAAAATATGCCCCTTTATATGAGTTTGTCTTGAAGCTTAATATTTTGCTGAGAGGAATTAAGTTTTCCAGAATGCAAAACAAATACTGTTCACAGATATATATATTCACAGTTTTATATATATATATATATATATATTAACAGTTTATCTTTCCCACAGGGTTTTGATGGAAAAGATGGTGCCAAGGGTGACAGCGGTGCTCCTGGTCCAAAGGTAAAAAACTATAGTGTCATCTTTGTAACAGGTAGAGTAATACCCTCTACCATTTGTTATGTAGCTATGCTTTGCATATTACACAATTGTGAAAATCCATCAAACATTAAAGAAACTCATTTAATATCTCTGTGAAAAGAATGAGAATCGTTTCAAAAGAGTTAGACTTTCTGAACTACATCGTGTCCTGATTTTCTAGCTGTATTAAAGATGATATTCCAAAATGAAAGGACATGCCTGGACCAGCTGACTTTATTGCATAATATTGAAGGACCAGGACTTCCTGCTTTTTTTTTTTCTGTTTAAACATTTTGTTCTGGCACTTGTTTAGAACTTCTCAGACCTCACAGACCTCAGTTCATGCTGAGGACACTCAGCACGATGCAGAAAGAAGCTGTCTTATTTTTATCTCTCTTCCTCTTGAATAAACAAAAAAATGTTCTCACCAAAGTTCATTCTGCCATTGGTGTTTTCCTTCCATAACAGGGTGAAACTGGTCTTCCTGGGGTAAACGGAGCACCGGGCCAACCGGTAAATATGTGCATCCTGCAGTATTTAAATGAAAGTGCCACTGGCACTTCCTGGTTAACAGAGTTACTCATCTTTCTTTTAACTTTAATTACCCCACTGCATGCATTGAACAACACTGAGATATGCAAATAAGAGCAGTGTCTCTTTGCTCCACCATATTATTTTGGAAGCCACCTAACTGACTTGCTTTCTATGTTTTCTAGGGACCAAGAGGTCCAGCTGGTGAAAGAGGAAGACCTGGGAATCCTGGTGGCCCTGTAAGTAATTGCAGCTGTTGATCTTACCCAGAAGCAGCACATATTTTGTTTCGATATGTTGAGAATTCCTGACGTCATTGTTTTACTTTAAAACAGTTGTAATGGAACGGATTACAAAACTATACAGTGTCTGTAAAATCATACATGAAAATCATACATTCTGTGTCCTGGGTAGTTCTCTGCACCCAGCACCTCTCTTCTTTCTATAGGGTGGCCATGGCAAGGACGGATCTCCAGGAGCAGCAGGCCCACCTGTAAGATGACTTAAAAATGTTTGATTTTAAGTATACGTGTGACTCAAGTCTTGTAACTTCTAGCTGATGTTCTGCAATGCCAGCAAACCTGAGACTGGGGGTGCAGTGGTTTAAGCATGAGCACTTTAATTAATTATATTTCATAACTGTATTGGTTGGGATACTTGAAACGTGCACTGCAATAGGAGAGCTTTAACACTGTAAATTCGAAAATGCATAAATCCAAAACCAGATTATTGTCAGAGAACGTATAGATTAACAGAATTGCTGTTCTCTATGCTGATCAGATTGTCTTGTCAAATACATTATTTAGCTGTCTAAGTTGGGCAAAAATTTTTCTTTCCCATCTGCCTAGAAACCTGAGCATGTTCACCTGTATATGTTACAGCTATATTGGCTTTTTTCCCCTCCTATACTTTTTTTATAATTAGAACAAATTTTGAATGTTTTTTATAACTTAATCTCTTTAATGATAGTTTTCATAGGTTTTTTTTGAATTTGCACACAGAAATTTAGCTGAACATGTAAAAGTCAGGGTAAGTAAGATGTAGGTGTGATATTTTAGGACTAGCCAAACTTCATTTTCTACAGCATGAATTATATTTTATATTTTCCCAGGTGTTTCCTTACTCAGAGAAAAATCCCATAATCAGACATTTTTTTTAACGTAAGATTAATTCCATATGGCTTTTACCTTTTCCATACATAATATTTCTTTCACTTTTAAGGGTCCCCCAGGCCCCCCTGGAACTGCAGGATTTCCAGGCTCTCCAGGTTTTAAGGTATTCCACTAACAATGCATACTAATACAGTATTTGGTCCTTTCTCTAGTTAGCCAGCTCATGCCATTATACATCTTTATTTTCTAAGTCCTTCATTTTCTGGCTGCTATTACACTGGTTGCAAGCCTAGAACTGATGTGTTTTCATATGCGTCACAAGAAACAAACCCTATCTTCATCATCTTCATGAATACCCACCCTAAAATACCATTAGGTGGTAGACCAAATGGTTTATGTTGCATTATGGGAGGGGCTCAATTGAATTTCCCACAACCAGAGGAGCTGTGCAGTGTGTGCTGGCTGGAGTGCAATGGGTACTTTGTGCCTCAGCACAGTGCTGATTGGCTCTTGCACTCAGGTGACAGTGGTGGTAATCTTTTTCCCAAATCATGAAGATACCACAATAGAGGAAGAAACCGTGAAACTAATACTGATTGCCCTGGAGACAAGGCTAAAATGCATTCATTTTCTCCTTTTACTGTTTTTCCATAGGGTGAAGCTGGTCCTCCTGGTCCTGCTGGTTCTAGTGGTAGTCCTGGAGAGAGAGGAGAACCCGGTCCTCAGGGTCATGCTGGGCCGCCGGGGCCTCAGGTACATGAGAACTGAGAAGTGATGTGCCACCTGCACTTCAGAAAGCCCTACATGTCCATTGGTTTAGTTCTAGGTTACCAGCATTGGTTATTTATACATTTGTTTTTCTCAGGGCCCTCCTGGAAGAGCTGGAAGCCCTGGCAACAAGGGTGAAATGGTGGGTACTCTTCATATCACGGTCTTTAGACTGGGCAGAGCCCAAAAATGCCATGCTCTCTTCATTCCCACCTGCTGTTCATTCTCTGCAGGGACCTTCTGGTATTCCCGGTGCTCCTGGTCTGCCAGGGGGTCGTGGTCTTCCTGGTCCTCCAGGTACAAGTGGAAACCCTGGAGCAAAAGGCACTCCGGTGAGTTACTGATATTCATCACACTGGTTGTACAAACAAATATGGTGGAAGTAGTGCTGATACCATTAAAAAAAAACCACAAATATTGGATTTGTCCCATTAACTTGAGATGGTCTAAGAATTATTTTATAATAACAATACGCAATTATTTTTATAAATATATAAGATATTTATCTTTCACAAATGTATGTATTACTGTATGTATAAATTATACATAAATGATCATATTTATTTGCTTTCCTAAATTATCTATCAATTCAGAAACACACAACAAAAAAAATACCTTGTCTAAAACAGCTACATTAGACAAAATCTGTTGTTTTAAAATCCCAATTTCACCTGTTTAAACTCACACTGGCTGAGTCCGCAGTCCACTATACCTAGAGAATTGTACCTACTCTTATACTGTGACTTGCCCCAACAGGCTCTTTCCTGACAGCCTTATACTGCATGAACTTCATTGTCAGAGAAAATACTCAGGGACTTCAAGCATCTCAGTGATATCCGAAATAGCTCAGAAATAGTCATATCATTTTACTCAGTGGTGTTTAAGACCATATCACTTCTTTCCTTTATTGGATTTTTAAGGAGACCCATGCTTCCCACATCCAGGTTCAACCAGTGCATACTAATCCCTTGCAAAATGTAAAATAATAAAAATGAGTCCATAATTTGAAAGATACTATGTCTACTTCTTGGTATTTTACTACATCTAGTAGCTCTAGAATAATACCCTGCTGCAACTCATAATTTGAATGGGATTTTTCCTGTCTAGGGAGAACCTGGTAAGAATGGTGCAAAAGGAGATCCAGGCCCAAAAGGCGAGCGTGTAAGTAATATTAAAATGCATGCAGAGACTTATTCCAAGGAAGTCTGAACCCTGAATCATTCCCATACAAAACCCAAGTGCAGGTTGTGTGTTGAGACTTCTCACTTCACTGGTAGGCTGCTTTATTTGTTGTTGCCAGGGTGAAAATGGCACCCCAGGTGCTCCTGGACCTCCTGGTGAAGAAGGCAAAAGAGGTGCAAATGGTGAACCTGGCCAGAATGGCGTACCTGGTACACCTGGAGAAAGGGTAAGCTGCTGTAGGTGGACCTGTAAACGAGGTACATTTTGAGTTCATACAGAGACATCAAACTCTGGTGTTCAAAATAGTTTGAGGAGAAATTTGGCTCCATATCTATTCTTAGCAAAATCCAGACGTGAAACTGGGTTACAAAACTGGGAGGAATTCTTACATAGTTCTCCATTTGAATCACAACACTTGTCTCTATCCCAGTTTGAAATACATTAAATTATTTGGGGTTTTGATATCAAAGCAGCAGGGATCTTACATACCTGTAAGTTGTATTGAAAGATTTGTGCTGAAAAGCAACAATAAACTGTGAGAACTACATGGGGAAAAAAGTAAATACAAATTTCAAAATTACTTCTCGGTTAACAAAAATGAACAATCACAAAATTTCAGCACTGGAAAGTGAAATTAATGCAAATTTTTCTACATTCAGGATATGTCTTTATGTCAACATCTTTATTGTCCATAGTGTCAATATCAAAGTTATTGTCAGGTTGTCTGTGTTAAAGTATCTTTACTGCTAACAGGATTTTTTGGCTAGTAGATTCAATAACTTTCAAAAAAGCATTCTCACAAAGGAATTTCTGAATTGATTTCTTCAGCAAAATAGCTAGCAACATCCTTACAAATTCTAGATTTCTGTTCCCAAGGAAATTATGCTGATCTATTTATAACTCCTAATTTAATAATTGATTGTAGTATTTGCTGAAGCTATGGTGAAACCAAAGATGCACAGTGAACAAATTAATCATAAATTTTATCATTTTTTATATTTCAAATTTCTTGTGAGCCATGAAGATAGTAGTAAATACAAATGTTAAAACAATACAATAGAGCTCTTTTCAGTATTGAAATACAAGAAAATAATTGTTCAAGATTGGATGTGTTATATTATTTTTGGGATGAATTTAGATAACTCGTAAAGTAACTAACACAGAGCAGGTTAAAGATAATAGAGGACAGGCTATGATTCCAACAGGAGGGTTGTATCCAGAGACAATAATTCTTTAGACTTTCTTGCTACAGTGAAAGGTCACTTCCATCTATTTCTTTCATAAATTTTCATAATAATATGTCTAATATTAATTAGTTTACAAAAAATAACAGTTGCCATTACATAAGTCATATTGACTATGATACATATTTTGTTCTTTTGTTTGTCAGGGCTCCCCCGGTTTCCGTGGCTTACCTGGTAGCAACGGACTTCCAGGTGAAAAGGTATAAGTCTTCCTCTAAAAAACCCCCCAAACTTCTGGAAAGTCTATTGAATTTGAATGGACAATTTAATGTTCAAGATTATGCTCAGCATCAATAAGATGCTGATTTCCTTGCTGTGAATTTCAACGTGTTTTTTAGGGTCCTGCAGGTGAACGTGGTAGCCCAGGTCCTCCTGGCCCCAGTGGACCTGCAGGAGAGCGTGGACAAGATGGAGGCCCAGGACTTCCCGGAATGAGAGTAAGACAGGATGCCTCCAAGAAAATGAGATGAACTCTATTAGAGATGCTTTATCTGATCTGATGCAATAGAGGAGGCCCATTAGAACTTTTTTTCTGTTAATTCCTTTAGGTACAGTACATATATTCCTAGTGCAATAGATAACCATGCAGAGACATAGAGAATTCAGATAACATCTGTCACAAGTGAGTGTGGAAGCTTAAATGAAGCTGAACATGATCCCCTGTTCTCAGAGTATGCCACGCACTATCACGAGATTACTTTAATGTGAATTAGCATTGGATGATTTTCTGTATTATCTATTTACATTTTAGCAAATTTTATCATTTAGTATAAAATACATTATGCTTACTATATTTAATAGGTATTTGTCCTATTGTATTTATATATATTTATATTTAAATTATTATTTAATGGGCTTAAATTTAACATTTAAATTAAATTAACAGCTATATTTCAATACACTTAAGTATTATACTTATTGCTTATTTGCAATTAAAACAAATAAGCTTTTGGTCAGGTTTTCTTAGTACATATCAAGATTTTCAGAGATAACCTATTGCATAGTATGTACAGAATGTAAGAACATTGTGAACTGTGCTGAAAATTAGCAACTGCTAACAATGAATTTAAATTTGAAAGTCAGCCTGACTGCAGGCCTCTGGGAGCTAACCAAGATTTTACTGGAAATGTAAATCAATGACTTAAATTATAACACAAAGAATATTTAAAAACATAAAACAAGTTAACTAAAATATGTTATAAATTGTGTTGCTTTTAAGTAGAGATACATAGTCAAAATTGTTTCATTCCTTGATTTTACCATCTGAAATTAATTTTCTTCCCAAATAATGAAAGAACACAATGGTTTTGTATGTTGATTAATATTCGATGCTTTGATTATATACAGTGACTTTCAGAGTAAGCAGCGGACTTCTAACAGTGGACTTCTTTGTTTTCTCTGATTTTAACCCTTAATGGGATGGGGGGGGAGAATGGGAAGAGTTTTAATCTATATTAAATAGGTTAAAATTAAGCAAGTAGTTTAAAACGTACTTTTATATATTTATATTTATGTATTGTAACCTAATACTACACATTTTAAACTGAAGAATAACACTTTTTTTTCTTCAATTTTAGGGTTTGCCTGGAATTCCTGGAGGCCCTGGAAGCGATGGGAAACCTGGCCCTCCAGTATGTACATTGCACAAATACTTTATACTAGTCCTCCTAGTGACCTTACTCTCACTCCACAGTATCTACATGACAGGTTGTTATCACAGTCAGATTAATTGTCTCTTTTCTTGTTTGTTTTAATCACCAGAGCACTTTATGTGCTGTCTCACTGTAATAACCTTCTGTAAACCTTGCCGTCTCATACTGTTTAAAATACAGAGTATAGAGAAGCTTAGTTGAAATACAAAACACATGGGCTTTAACGACAATGTCTCTAGCCTGATTTCACCCTCAGTCACTACTTAACGTCATGGATATTCATTTTTTTCACCTATCAGATGCCATGTCTTAATTACTTTTTTGCTTATCCCAGGGCAGTCAGGGTGAATCTGGCCGGTCTGGTCCACCCGGCCCTCCAGGCCCACGTGGTCAACCAGGTGTAATGGGTTTCCCTGGTCCTAAGGGCAATGAGGTGAGTGGGATTTCTCCACTTCTCCTGTGTTTATGCTTGATCAGCCACATATTAAAATAAATTGCTCCATATAAGGGCTATCTCATACCGCAGCTTTAGGTTATTGTATACAGTATTTCAAACGTGATCTTCCTCTTTTGTAAGGGTGCACCAGGTAAGAATGGAGAAAGAGGCCCCGGTGGACCACCTGGAACACCTGTAAGTTTCATTTACATTTTGTTTAATTATATAATAACTTAATGACCTAATACTAGTAATAGTTTGGTGAGTCTTATAAAAATTATATTAGCCCATAACCATAGCCTAATTCTGTCTTTGTATAGGGTCCTGCTGGGAAGAATGGTGATGTTGGCCTCCCAGGTCCTCCTGGACCTACTGTAAGTGTTGTAGTCCCATGAGAGGCAATTACCAGTTATTGTCAAGGTGATCTGACATCTACAAATAGGGACTGTAAATCTAAGGGAAAGTAAATATTTTTAATGATATAAAGAAATTTCCTTTTATGAAGACAAATAAAAGAGCTCTTCTTTGCCTTTACTTCAATAAATTAATACTCAAAACTTATCTAGGAGAAACCTGATTCAGGCATACATGGTGGAAGCTGAAATGCAAAGTCAATTTTGAAGTCTTTGGGATCTACCACCTTTTCAAATTGGAGCACATTATCGCTCTATTTACCATGTAGAGCATTTCAGACTAGTATCATGTATAAATGTTTCTGCTGCATTACATCTAACA
Organism: Strigops habroptila; assembly: GCF_004027225.2. Lineage (NCBI taxonomy): Eukaryota > Metazoa > Chordata > Aves > Psittaciformes > Psittacidae > Strigops > Strigops habroptila. Next base: position 7,973,770 of record NC_044281.2, read on the forward strand.
TTTGGAGTGAAAAGCGCAAACACTAGAACACAAAGATATATTAGTCTTTGGGATTGTGCAATGTCATCATCAGATCACAATAAGAAGGCACAGACAAGAGGTGGTGTGAAGGTGCTTATATGCTGAAATGGTGTCAGTCTCTTTTTGTCTTTTGTTTGATTCCAGGGTGCTTCTGGAGAGAGAGGAGAACCAGGACCATCAGGTCCACCTGGCCTCCAGGTGCTGTGTGTTTATTGTTTATTAATTTCTGGTTTTAGTCTTTTTAATAGACTAAAAAAAAAAAGGAAGTAGAAACAAAAAAGAGAGGAATAAAGGGGCATCTAAACATTTTCATTAGGGTGCATGTCATCATATTTTGAATTAAGACAGATCAATCAAAGTCACAGCTTAAACATTTCATAATTGCAAACCAGCTGGCTAGCTCAGTAGATTGTGTCACACAGAACTTCCAGCTATCAAATTAGCACCTCCTCCTTTGTAAAGGATTGTAATGAGATGGGCACACATCTTTCTGTCAAAAAAAAAATAAATCTGCTAGATAAGGAAATGAATGATTTATCTATGTAACATGGATGATAATACTGTTCCTTCAAATAGGGACTGCCTGGTGGACCAGGACCAGCTGGAGAGAATGGAAAGCCTGGAGAACCAGTAAGTACTGATTTTTTTTTTTTTTATCTCTCTCTTTTTTTTTTGTTTTTTCTCTTTAAAGTAACAAAAAATACATGAGAAGTTCCTCCTAGAATACATTTCCAAATTTAGACAGCTTTTAGCATTCTGCAGAGCAGAGAAGTCTGATTTTAGGGATGGTAGGAGAGAGAAACAGGGTGCCAAACACAATGCAGATTTATTAAATAAAGTGCACAGATAACTTCCATTTATTTTCTCATAAACAGGGGCCAAAAGGTGATATTGGAGGACCCGGATTCCCAGGCCCTAAGGTAAATCATACAGCAACGTTTCTATAATGACATGAATAAGTTAACAAACTATGAACCTGGAAACAGATAATAAAGCATTTCTTTGTCATAGGGTGAAAATGGAGTCCCAGGTGAACGTGGTGCACAGGGTCCTCCAGGACCTCCTGGAACAAGAGGTGGGCCAGGTCCTGCTGGCTCAGAAGGTGCCAAGGTACCCACAGACTTGCTTGTTTTCCTGCTGTTATGTCTAGCATTCAGGTGAATATTCTTTTTTATTTTCCTAATTATTTTTTGTTGCTGTTTAGGGTCCTCCTGGACCTCCTGGTGCCCCTGGAGGCACAGGGCTGCCTGGCTTACAGGGAATGCCAGGGGAAAGAGGAGCTTCTGGAAGTCCTGGACCAAAAGGGGATAAGGTAACACACCCACCCTCTGCTAATTTTATGCAAATTTGGTGTTAGCTTCCCACAAGACACTGGGTTTGCTCACATCTTCACTTTTGGCCCAATTTCAGAGGTGCTGACTGTGTAGCAGTACTGTTGATTTAGCAGTGTGATATGGGACCTATATGCTGAAAAAATGTAGGATTTTTCAACTGTTTAATATATGCTAGATATTTTGCTGTTCTAGATCTCTTGGGGAGGGGTACATCTAAACAGTTCTAATGAAGCTAATTAACAGTGAGAATAGTTCATACCATGGGTAAACACTTTGGCATAGATTCCATTTTGAATCAATTTGGTTCTTTTTTCCATCAAATTGTTCAGTATCTGATGCTGAATACCGGGCAGAATGTCATCCCCAATTTTAGATTTGTATGATGACAATAAGGAAATCTGGTTATTGAGATACCATCAGTGTGAGATCCTCTTCTCTGCAATGCTGTAATTCTTCTCTCCCCACCCCATGCTTGTCTTATGCTTGCTTTTTTGGTTATGCTTATTTTTATCTTATGCTTGCTAGGGAGAACCTGGCGGCAAAGGTGCTGATGGCATTCCTGGTGCAAGAGGAGAGAGGGTGAGTAGTCTTTAAACATCTAACAATTACTCAATTAGCTTCACAATCTATGCTTAGAAAATTATTAAATTTAACCATGAATACTGTCTAGGAGAGATAAAGTAGTAATCCCATTCTATTTCATTCATGTGGTGCAAATCTAGTTTCATAAACACTAGGTTTTTGCGATGACAGCTTCTTGGGTAGATATAATAGATTTTTTTTGCAACCAAAAAATTGCAATTAATTGGGACAGTGCTTTGGAGGGAAAGCAGCAATACAAAAGTAGAGAAAATGTTACTAGCTTCCTAAATCTAAATTAATCAGAAATCTGATTGATGGGGAAAATGCTGGTTATAATGAAGCACAAATGACATTATGATAGCAAGTATTCTCATAGAGAATACTTCTACAGGTTACTATATGTGATGTATTTATAAATCTATGTAGCATATAAGCATAAAATAGACACTTTAAACATATACATGTGCCTAAGGAGTATGTGCAAGCAGTATATGCATCAAAATAATGAGGGATGACAAATACAAAAATGCAACTTGCATGAGTTGGAGGAAATATAAAAAATTAATTTTGAACCATAAGGTACACGTGAAATTCTCAAAGAAGAAAAATGTCAGGGAGCCTGTCAAGAGATGTTGAGTGTATACTGAAGAAACGTGGACCAATTATCTATATGAAAAGTTAGGGCAATGGGTAACTTTTATTGCCTAGCATTGAAAAAGACCTGTTAAATTCAGGTAGGTTTGGATTAGGTTTATGTGGCGGGGAAAAAAAAAAAAGAGGATCAATTAATTGGAGTTCTCTTGTGTTGCAAAATGGTGTGATCTTGGAGTGTTATTCCAAAAAATAGTGGCATTGTAGACTTACTTCCATTTAAATATCTTAAGCTGTTTACACTGAAACATAAATGGAACAGAACAGAGGAATTAACATTGTCATATTTTGATACGAAATATATTATTTTCTAATTATTTAGGGTAATGTAGGTCCCATTGGTCCTCCTGGTCCTGCCGGCCCACCTGGAGATAAGGTAAAGCATCTTCTGTAACTGTGTTTGATGCTGTAAAGAGTCACACCAGTGGCTGTCTCATGAAAAGAAGAAAAACACCTAGTAATCATTCTTGTTCCTTACAGGGAGAGACTGGTCCAGCAGGTGCCCCAGGTCCAATGGGTTCCCGTGGTGGTCCTGTAAGTGATAATACTTTTCTTCCACTGTAACTTTACCATGGTATAGATATTGGTGTTGTACTTACCCTGTGAGGAACACATGTAGCTTGAGTTCAAAATAAACTAAGAGCATTTGGCTCTTGTTGACTCAGGATTTACAGGCACTAAGGACTTCAGAAAATCAGTGCTTTTAACACTGTAAAGGGGTTGGAGGGCTGCACTGATAAGTCAAGGCAAGAGTGTGAGCGATGCTTGTTTCCATATTGTCTTCCAGTTAAGCAAACTTTTAAAAATACTTATATTTAGTTTTTAGATTGATAAAACAGCACTTTTGGATTTCAGTTGCATCTGGGCAACACCTTGGATTGTGTTTAGGGTTTTACAGGTGAGCACAACTCACCTGGTTTCACAAAACTGAGACCAGTTTGTCACACTTCAGATAAATTATTGGATAATTCCTGAACAGTCCTTTCTAGAGCTCAGGAGCAACGGTTGGGTTGGGTTTTTTCTTCCCAAAGTCGGTAAGATAAAGAAACTTCAGTGCTATTTGTGGGAGTGTTCTCTAACTTAAAAAACGAAGGTTATCTTTCTAACATCTTCCATTGCTGACATCTTGTTTTCTACAGGGTGAACGTGGAGAACAAGGTCTTCCTGGACCTGCTGGCTTCCCTGGAGCTCCAGTAAGTATAAATACTTAAAAGCAATTGAATGTGATTATCAGTGTTCAGTTTCTCTAAGTTCATCTGCATCTCAGAAAGGTTTGCTGTAACTCCTTTAATATACATACCTGTTACATACATTTGATAAGGTCCTTTCCAACCCTAACTATTCTATAATTCTATGATTCATTTGATACTCTTTCTGTACACAGTCACGCATAGAGCAACATTTCTTTATGCTTCCCTTCCTGTACTGGTAGGCCAACAGAGTTCAACTGCATTCACATTAATTTTATATTTAAATTCCCTTCAGAAAAGTAGGGTTTCTTATGACAATGATATCATCTGCATTTTTGAGTTGTAAGGTAACGGTACAATTTTTCTACAGGGACAAAATGGGGAACCCGGTGGAAAAGGAGAAAGAGGCGCACCTGGTCTAAGAGGAGAGGCTGGACCCCCAGGAGCTGCAGGTCCACAAGGTGGTCCTGGTGCACCAGTAAGTTTTTCCTGTTCCTTATTGCTAAAAGGAGAGATTTCTTCACTTCTCCCTCAGCTACAAGGTGGTTGGGCCCAAGTGCAAGCATTTGAACTGCCTGAAACTTAATGACACTTCTTATAATTTTAATCGACTTATCAAATCATTTGCTTTATCTGTTTCCTTCCATGTAGGGTCCACCAGGTCCCCAAGGAACAAAAGGAGAACGTGGATCTCCTGGAGGCCCTGTGAGTATCTCTTTGACTTAATCACTGATAAATGACTTTATCTATTACAAAAACCATGAGGTCAATGAGAAACAAGACCTTCAGTGACTTTAAAATCTGCATAAATCAAGAATAATTAAAGTGTTCCAGAAAGAGTAATTAAAGTTGAGGTGTTTAGTGATTTGGATTACATTGATTTTAATATAAGTAAGATGCCAAAATAGCTTTTGGCTCAATGACCCAAATCTCTAAAATGGTTTATCTCAACAGTAGTTAGATTTTAGTAGTTTAGTAGTTAGATGCTGCCCTTGCCAAGCTTCTCAGAGCCCATTAGTTTACCTTTGAGGAACATATGGGACCTTCCCTTGAGGAGAAAATAAAAATTAAAATATTTTCAACTTCTTGTTCAGTTCCAGGACATTTAATTCATGTTTTAAGCAGAACATCTAAATATAATTCCAAGTTAGCTATTATATAAAAATCAATTAGTTCACATTTCTCCAATCTTAAGAAAATGACAGCTGAAAGTATGGATCTCTTACAGGGTGCTGCTGGGTTCCCTGGTGCTCGTGGTCTGCCTGGTCCCCCTGGTAGCAACGTAAGTTGTCTTATCACCTTTTTCTTTTATTCTTACCTTGTGGATATATTTAGACATATATTAATATATTAAAATGTACTAAGTTGTAGGTATCTTGACATGAATATAACATAAGTAAAAGCACTCTGAACATGATGTTTGGACTTGGGGGAAAAAAATTCTGCAAAAGAGAGTTTCTCCTTATTTCATATGGAATAGCAATTCATTCACTTACTGTCTTGATACTTGTCCTTCTACTATGGTTTGCTTTCCAAAGCCCATCGGAGTTAGTGAAGTCCTTCTCTTGGATCAGGTTCTTGAGTATTTCTGTTGGTGGTAGACACCCTGTTATGTCTCTTGCTCTTTTATGATGGAAGAAATATTCAATTCAGGATTTTGAATTGGTATACATTTTCAAAATCACATTTTGTAGATCACTGTTGAGATTTTTATTTTATTTTTAGTTGCCTGTAGCACTGAATGGCATAAAATTTCATTATGTTGAGACAGAGGAGTTTGGAAAGATTCTTGTAGCAAAAGTTTTTCTCTTATGATATGGCCTACGTCTGAAGTTTAATCTACCAGTCTGCAGTGTCCTATTATAAAAGTGTATGATGATGCATCAGCTAATTCCAATATTTTATACAATATCTTTGAAAAAAAGCTGTTTTATAATATCCTTGCTTATTCAACATGAATCTATTTTTGACTCTTACAGTAAAAATTAGATTCTAATTTTTGATTCTTTAAAAATTAAGACAATACAAAGAATACAGTGGATTTAACTATTTTAAAGTCAAAATTATAAATTATCTTTTGTATGTTAACTGAGATATAAAGTAAAAAAAATCTTTTATATTTGAATAAACAGATTTTTATTTTCTTTTAATTACAGACAGATGCAAATTAGAATATTGCTGAATAAAAAGAAAAAGTAGGATTTAATTTAAGGTACATTAAAGTCAACATAATTCTTTCCATTCATTGGCTATGCTAAGAGTTTTAATGAAAGATACTTCATTCTGCAAGTGCCCGAGACACGACCTTAAATGTATCTGGCACAAGTGACTCCATAAATCAGCAAGGTTTGCCACTATTCCAAATTTCTGTGGCAGAGCTGTGGGTAAGGAACGTGTACCCTGTGTTGGATACATTACAGCCACTGGGCATCCAAAACGTGCAGGTGTTGCGTTATGCAAACTGTAAGTCCAGATAGTGGGGAGAAAAAAATGTTTTGAAAGTGGTAGGTGAAAGGATTCTCTTTATAAGACCAGATCTGATTTGGGTGAATAGAGGTTGGACCCAAAATCTGCCTTCAGGCAATGACTCAAGTCTGGCTGGGTTTCGTAAGAAAAGACCAGTGCCAGTAAGCATGTGCTACTGGTTCAGATAACACAGCTCATGCTTTTCTTTTTAAAATTCTTTTTAGGGTAGTCCAGGTCCCCCTGGTAATGCAGGGCCTGCAGGCAAGGATGGGCCTCCTGGACCCCCTGGTAGTGCTGGTTCTCCTGGTGGTCCGGGACCTTCTGGAACAAGAGGTGAGCCTGGCGCACCAGGTGAAAAAGGGCCACCAGGCGCACGAGGAGAAAGGGTAAGTACCTGTCGAGCCAGGGACTGTTACACCAAGAGACAAGGATTATGTCTATCAAGAATAAGAAGCTACCTACTGAATGTTAAAGATGCTCAGTACTGACCAATCTAACCTTTTCTTAAACAGGGGGCACCAGGTGAACCAGGTCCTCAAGGCATTGTTGGTGGCCGGGGTAACACGGGTTTGCCAGGTCTGCGTGGCCCGAGTGGTCCACCCGGTATGGCAGGTGCCAAGGTGAGCAGAAGCATTAAAGTTAGCATAACAACTGTAATTCAGCTGCTAAAAATGGCTTAGAGATATAACAAGTAATGGACATGTTGGTTTGGCGGGGTTTTTCTAATGCTTTTTAGTTCAGAGTCAACAGAATTTACAGTTATTTGTGTTTATATCCATAAGATCAGGCTTTAAAATGTCCAGTAACCAGCAGCTGTGGGATGAGAGATTGTCTTTCATCTCTATTACCAAGAGTCCTAGATCAGATTGTCTAGAAGCAAACAACCAGCTTCACACACTCAAGGCAGTCATGGATGAAAAACTCTCCTTGAAATGAGATTTGAGTCATAATCTCACTTGCAAGTTATTTATCTTTGCATGATTCTCAGTATCTTTCTTGCTTAAATATTATGACCCAAACAGAAAAATACTTTCAACTCCCTCCAGAAAATGTTGTGCGAGGCTTGGTTTGTATTTTATCACTAATATAGCGATAGACTGGCATTTTATTTTTTTTGCTTTGGCCATTGTTTTGGGGCACATAAGAAGAGACATACCCATTTATTATTTCTTATTTGGCAAAACAATAAGGAACATTCCTTGGGTTCAATGGCCCTGTGTGAATATTACAGCAATGAAAAGAAACCAGTTGTGCCAGGTTTTTATCTTTCTTATTTGAGTTTTCACAACCACCAGTCACACTGGCCCTTCACTTCATAATCACTGCATATTTAATTAAAGATATGTAATACAATGGTTTTTCATAGGTACATTATTTTGCAATAAAATCCTTTCCTTTTTTGTTCAGGGTGAAGATGGTAAACCTGGCACCAATGGTGTCCCAGGAGAACGGGGTGCTCCTGGTCCACAGGGTCCTATTGGACAAAGAGGGTTACCTGGAGAGCCTGGCAGAGATGTGAGTGGATGTGTTAGACCTTCATATTAGCTTGTGCATTACAAATGGGAAGATCTGGGAGCAAATATGCTTTAAGGTTCACAAAGCCTTCCTCAAGTGCTTGACGCACAGGGGTCTGGGCAGATTATGTTCTCATGTAACTTAATGTAGCCTGCTGTCTCAGCTATACCTTTTACTATCTGTGGGCCACATCTCAGTCTCACTGGGATATGAACATGAGACTACACTGCCCATATGCCTACAAAATAATGCAGGTCTTACAGATCTTTTATGGGCCATTCCACCTGCAGGAATTCTTCCTTCTTGAAAACTCTCTCTTTAGCAAATATTCTTTAAGCTTACAGGAAAACAAGCTGTGTATTCATCATCTGGTTTATGAACAAAGTGTACCATTCTTTTTTCCAGGGTAACCCTGGCTCAGATGGCTTGCCTGGACGTGATGGATCCCCAGGAGGCAAAGTAAGGAATCACCAATATCTTTAGATTGCCAAATAAATGTTACGTATAGATGACAATATGCATAGTTCTGTAGTATGTAACTTGTGCCTTGAATCTCTTAGCTCCACTGAGTATACTCTTTACATTGTAGTTCTGTAAAACATTAAATTTATTATCCTGTCAACTATTGCTATCTTCAGGGTGACCGTGGTGAAAGTGGCTCTCCTGGCCCTCCGGGACCTCCTGGTCACCCTGGACCTGCAGGTACCAGCGGTGCACCTGGAAAAGCTGGTGAAAGAGGATTTCAGGTAAGACCAACGTAAATAGCTTACTGCTTATTTACATATCTTTTCTATGCAAAGTCTATTTCATGCAGTAAACTGGAAGTTTGGAAGAGTCATATCTTTGTTAGTCAGAGTTTCTTGGCCTCTTTTATAAGCATATCATGGGAAAAGACACCACTTTATGTTCTTGATAACTTTATAGAAATTAAGCTCTAAATGCACGTACTCCTTAGGACGCCAAAAAGCACATCATCCCACCAGGCCCTATCTTAATTTCCATCCCATCTGGTGTTGATGCAGCACAAGCGATGTTATTTATTTAAAATAAGGGAGTAACTTTGGAAGTCTTCAAGTTATTTGAGAAGTGCTGACACCAGCACAGCTTAGGCACTGAGCATCTCACAAAATAAAGAAGGGGTCTAGTGCATATGGTACGTATCAGTGCCTATAAGCAACTGAGTAAAACTAACATTGGTAGAAAAAGAAACTGGCCAAAATTCTTGCTGATTTTATACATATACTGTGTGTAGCTTCCCCATGTTTCCAAACAGCTGCTAGCTTTGAACATATTGCTTATCTATAAATAAAAAGGCGGTCTTGTCAACTCCAAGTGATCCATACTATCATCTTATCGTGTCACAGGGTCCACCTGGTCCTCCTGGCTCTGCTGGTCCTGCTGGTGCTCGTGGTCCTGCTGTAAGTCATATTGAAAGTATTTGTGATATCATACATTCACTATTTCCTGCTGTTTGGGCATTTCTCTTATTTCTTTTATAAATTCCTTTTATTGCAAATCTACTCTTAAAGGGTCCTCAAGGTCCTCGTGGTGATAAAGGTGAAACTGGTGAACGAGGCAGCAATGGCATAAAGGGTCATAGAGGATTTCCTGGTACCCCCGGTCTCCCTGGTCCTCCTGTGAGTATTTTGCATTGGATTTTGCTGCTCTTAGTTTCTGCGGCTTAGGTCCCAGGTAGTTGGTTAGATTTAAGTAATTTAATGAAGAAAGACAAAATTAAAAAGAACCTGTCTAATTTGACAGTCAAATGTGTTCAGAAGTCCAGATTCCCTGAATCAACTTGAAATAAGTAATAGCAAAGCACTAGAAGAAGCTGCTAGCAGCTAGATGGGTTTGGTATAATCCCTTTCAGCTATGTGTCTGACTTTGTCTGGAACACTTCTTACACTCATTTCTATAGGCTACTCCTGATTAAACTATAAAAGATAGAAACAAGGGTTGAAATTTCTGTGTCTGTTAGAAATATATGCTAGACAAGCAACTAAATCCATGAAAAAACTACTCAGAGTCCAAATACCACTCTTCTGTCATGCATCTTTTGCAGTGATTAATATTAGGGCAAAATGGGCATGAAATAGTGAATCTGTTTAATTGTAAACATAGATTACCATGTTGAACAGTTTTTAGCAACTAAAAGAATTGAAAGGTGATAGACAGGCATGCTCTAGGTATTACTGACAAGTAAAAATTTAAAAAGGTATTTATACTGAAAAGAACTACTAACAGTATTAATGATACAAGAGAGAATGACAGAAGAAACCACAACTCATTCAATCCACTAATGATGGAAGTGTTAAGTGTAAATGCCACCAATACCAACCTATTTAACAACACAATATAACCTGTTGTCTAATGTATAACATGAGTAAAAGAAAACCAACCAACTCATAAATTCTCATTTACACTATGACAGTGAGTTGATCAATAATTTTTAAACATGCATTTGAAAATAACTGTTTGTTGGGGTTTTTTTGTTTGTTATTTAGATAACTTTACTGGTAATATGATTAAAACCTATGTATTCTTATGAATACAAGAATTCATCCAGAGCTCACTGACGTTGGTTGGCTTTCTTGCATTTTGGATATCACATTCTTAATATTTTTCATATAGAGAATATCCAGTATTTTTTTCTGGTTAAAGAATGGCAATAATTCTCTCTCATATCTGATATAGTCTTTTTATAAGGATGTATTTTGTATAATCCTAAAGATGTTTTCAATGTCTTTATTTAAGGTATATCCAGCTAGTTCAAAATATAACTGAGAGGTACCTGACTTTTCTTCATAGGGTCCTCTGGGTCCACAAGGTGCAATTGGAAGTCCAGGAGCTTCAGGTGCAAGGGTAAGAAAAACTCCCTACTTAGTGCAACTGGAAGGAAGATTCAGAGTGTTTGTTTCAAAACACACAAACAAATAAATTCTAAGTTTGTCATCTTAACAAGCAAGAGCTGAAGAAATAGAAAATGCCTGATAAATCATACAGAAATGTTCTAAATATCTCTCAAAGCCTTTCTGAATTTGAGATTATCTGGTAAACCGTTTTGACCATATTATTTGTGTTCAACATTGTTCTAGGGTCCCCCAGGACCTGCTGGGCCACCTGGAAAAGACGGTACAAGTGGCTATCCAGGTCCAATTGGTCCTCCTGGCCCCCGCGGCACCAGAGGTGAAAGTGGCCCCGCAGTAAGTAAATTGTGCACACTCAAACAAATCTTTAGGGATTATTCATGAAACATAAGGCTCTTCCCTATTTAATTATCATCTCCCTCAAAAAAATCTGCATTTCATTGACAGATTTTGTTGGAGGGTGTATCTAGCTATCAAGGCTAAATCCAGAACAACTACAGATCATTTGTAGTTCAGTGTAACTATTGATGCACTGTGCATTATGTTGGTCTCAGATAATCACTGACTTTTCTACGTACAAAGGGAAGCCAGGATCTCCTCTTCACTTCAGATCACGGACTCCCTTTGTGTCTTGGAAGCTATGAAATGGGTTTCCTAGACTACTCCAAAGAGGCCAGCGCTGCAGAGGTCACTAGCATAGTCACTTCTTCTAAAGCCAAGAAATGGTTATTCTCTGGATTTTGGTGCAAAGGGTTCCATCTCCTTCTCAAAGCACAGACAGAAGGAGGACAGACGCAGCTTGACAAAATTAGGAAAAGAAAATTCCAATTTTAAGAAAATAAAGGCCTGGAAAGTCTAACAGATATTTATGCATAGCAAGTGCCATTATTTAATGAGTAAGTAAATTAAATGTGGTAATTCTATTTTTTTTTAAGATTGAAGCCCACACAGACACAAGTTTTAAATTGTAATCTCTACTCAACACTATATTCATTATTTTTTTAGGGTCCACCAGGCCAGCCTGGTCTTCCTGGTCCTTCTGGTCCTCCTGGTCCATGTTGTGGTGGTGGTGTGGCTGCCCTGGGTGCTGGTGAAAAAGGCCCAGTGGGCTACGGGTATGAATATCGAGATGAGCCAAAAGAAACTGATATCAATCTGGGTGACATCATATCTTCAATGAAATCAATAAACAACCAGATTGAAAACATCATTAGTCCTGATGGGTCACGGAAGAATCCAGCTCGTAACTGCAGAGATCTGAAATTCTGCCATCCTGAGCTCAAGAGTGGTACGTTAGGTTTTAATTCCCACCAGAAATCTTGATCTAGGAAATTTAGCAGATCTTAATTTTTTTTTTTTCTTTTTATTAATGCTATTGTCTTTGAATATTTAAATGCAGAGATCTGCAATTAAAAATGTTTGGGGTTTTTTTTTAAATGTCATGATAAAGATAAATGTAACAATAATTTCAAACTTTAATTTACTATGCATTTACACAGTATATACACTGACTTCAGCTCCATTCCTTACATGTTTGTAAGTGAACATTTGTTTAAAAAATTGTATGGAAAAAATCCTTGACAAGTATAAATTCTGTACGTGTTTCAAACGTCAGTCATATTACAGTATGCACATGCACCAAGATATTTTTGTATCATCTTATATTCTGTGGCATCTCTTCTTGTCAAAATTAATATACTTCCTAACTTGGCTCAGGAATCTGGCATAGAGATAAGCTTCACCATCACGCAGACAGATTCTCCTCCAAATATATTAAGTCCCTTAACGTTTTACTTATTTTTACCTTTAGGAGAGTATTGGATTGATCCTAACCAAGGCTGCAAGATGGATGCTATTAAAGTGTACTGTAATATGGAAACTGGTGAGACATGCCTCAGTGCTAACCCCAGCACCGTGCCAAGGAAAAACTGGTGGACCAGTGAAAGCAGTGGAAGGAAACACGTTTGGTTTGGAGAATCTATGAATGGAGGCTTCCAGGTAAGAAATTACCAAAGTTAACAGCCCAAAAGGTAGTATACCTATTGTACTCATGCACATCACAATGTACTAAAAATAGTCCTGAAATTAAACTAAGCTAAACATTTAGTGGTGAAATAATAGTTATATGGACTGTCCCTAGACATGATTAAGCAAAAACTCTTGCTTATGTGTTCTACTCTGCAGTTCAGCTATGGAGATCCCGAACTTCCAGAGGATGTCTCAGAAGTCCAGCTGGCCTTCCTCCGCATCCTCTCCAGCCGTGCCTCCCAGAACATCACCTACCACTGCAAGAACAGCATTGCCTACATGGATCAAGCCAGTGGAAATGTTAAAAAAGCTCTGAAACTGATGAGCTCTATGGAAAGTGAGATCAAGGCTGAAGGAAACAGCAAATTCACATATGCTGTTCTGGAAGACGGCTGTACTGTAAGTAAACAAGACTTTAGTATGGTAGTTTAATAAATAATTCCCTTTAGAAGACTAGACCCATAATCAAGGAAGAGAGAGCTTTGCATGACCTGGGTAAGGAGAGGACGCAGCTTCATCTAATTGTGGAATACTCCTGTTGCAACTGCAGAAAGTGGGGTACACTCCCATTTAAATCTGTGCTTCACAGGTATCTCCTTGTTTTAGAGTCAAAGTCAGTGAAGTCACAGTGACTAACCTTTGTTCCATTCCATAACAACTCTAAAACTAAGAGTAGTAGCTTAGTCATACAAAAAAATCAGTGCTAGCTGATTCAAGCCATGGGCTATGATTATGGGAAGGGGCTTCTTGCAGAAGCAACGTTGCTTACTGTGCCTTGCTCACTGCACCAGAAAGTACTGGAGAGGAGCAATAATTGATGAGCATGATGCTCTAAGTGCATCTGCAGCCTTTTTAGGAACAAATGCAAAACACCACCATAACACTATCCACAATTTCTCCCTCCTGCTGTTTAAGGTCCCCAAACTCTGACATATGGCATACCTGCTATTTAAGGATGCATGAACACATCTACTTTGCAACATGAAGAGCTACCTCATTTCTGCTGTCACTCTTTCCGGAGTCCAAAAACCACTTTCCAAACAGAATAGCCATTTGTACCATCTCCCAGCATGCAGAGCACATTTCAGTCCTAAGTTAGGGCACTGACACCACTCCAGAGTATTCTACTGTCCACCATGGATCTCATCCCTTCTGAGCTGCAAGGTCTACAACTCCACAAGACCTTGCATAAAAGGTTTAGAAATGAAGAACCTCTATCTACAAGTTCATTTCTACAGAGACTGCAATGAGTTTTCATAGTGTCAAGAGGGACACACTGATATGGAAATAGAAATTATGAAATCCAGTAAACTGTAGGATAACTTTGACCTAGCCCAACACCAATTTCTCTAACATGTTTGGTTTTGTCTTTTCTTTTTAACTTCACAGAAACACACTGGTGAATGGGGTAAAACAGTCTTTGAATACAGAACACGCAAGACAATGAGGTTGCCCGTGGTTGATATTGCACCCATGGATATTGGTGGTCCTGATCAGGAATTTGGCGTGGACATTGGCCCAGTCTGCTTCTTATAAACCAGAGATCCCGCTCTTTCTGAAACCCTAGCAAACAGATTCACACTCCAACTGTGCTCCTTTATTTTAGCCTTGTCAGCTAGTACAGGTGACCATCTGTATCCCAGTTATTTATTAACAAAATTTCTGGGGGAAAAATCAATTTGATATCAAGGGTTATTTTTTTTGCTATTACACAAGGTACAGTAAAAATGCTTTTTTTGCTCTATTTTACCAAATTCCATCTTCAAAACATGTCTCCGTGGTGCTATAATACAACTTCAACACTTAATAAAACAACACTGTGTTCTATTAGTTGAATGTTAGCCAATTTACAAAGCACTGATTGCTCTCAGTACCAAAGTTTACCCTTTTTTCAAAGATGCAGTCCATAAAGCTAGAAAGACCTCCCTGTTTCAACTACCTCAACATGGACAGAAACTGGGATGTGTCTGATGAGTCATACCAAAAATCAATCAAACCAATCAAAACACATTGAACCCATGGTCAATTCTGTGGAATTATTAGGTACAAAATTGTCTGTTTCTGTACTGATTAGCTGTGAAGAAGTACAGTGTATTTTAAGAGTTTAATACCTAATGTCAGTAGTCACCATAATTTTATTGTTGGATTGTATTCTGTTATCAAAGGTGCTTCTCTACTTTCCTGTCATTGCTGGTCAAGACCACTAAAATTAGGGAAGTGTAAAAAAACTAATATGATGGTGCTAATGTATTTTTCACTCCTAACTCTGCAAGTCAGGGTTATTGACTTGCTTAGAAAAAAAAAAAAAAAGGATTTAAAGCAATTGTAAATGTCTCCTGTCAAAGATTGTCATTGGCTTGTCATTGTTGAGAACTTTCTCCCTTCACTCTGTAAAAGTCAATAAAGATGCAAAATTGTGAACTACTTCTGTCACATTAACACATTTATAGTGTTGAAGGTTATCCATCTTTGTAAGCTTTTATATGGTTGTTGGTCTATTCCTTACAGAGACACATAATAAAATATCTTAACAAAACTCCTTGTTTCATAAAACTGACTTTTAAAAATTTATTTTACTATCTGAATCTCTTTCTTTAAACAAATTAACAAGGCAGGCCACAACTCTTGTACTACATTAATTGACTTTTCTAAGATAATTTGTTTGAAGGAAAACTTGGTAACCCTAAGTGGTGCAAGTTATGGCATCATACCATGGAATTTCCTTTCTTACTTTTTCCACTCTTCTTCATCCAGTGGCTCATTTTTTGAAGCACGGTGAGCTTCTCTGACTATCAATCAGCATTGATTCAGCTCTTACGGCAAGATCCAAAATACAGCTCATGCATCAAGGCAGGTAAGTTTGGAGGAAATATAAGAGCTTAATCCTCCCTTCCTCCACAAAAACCTACCTAAGTCTAAATAAATAGGCAGTCATAGGCTACTGCTATCCTTTCAGATGGCAGCTTAAATAAATGGCCTAAGGGTCTCCTGCATTGCAGGCTGGAGGCACTAGTAGTTTGATGAAGGTGACAATCCAATTATCTCGGTATTTTTTTATGGCCATTGGAGCGGCACAGCTAAGTCATCCCTTTCTCTTAGCAAAAATTCAAGGACATGCAGTTACCACAGTAGTTGAGCCATACCTGAGCTTCAGGCCAGAAGAAGAAAATTTAGCTCTACACCAGTATCTGGGCTGTGAAACTGCTCCCAGAGGTAGATGATGCTGCTAAATGCTACTCAGTCTTTCCTGTGAAGGAAGATACAGAGCCTGCCCCCACATCATTACTGCACTGCACACATTGCTCTACATCCCAGCACCATAAAGGACCCTCTACAACAAGATCAGACAACAAAAAGTAGGGAGAAAAACATCCCCGGGTTCTTAAAGGGTCTCACTGATGATTATGGATTGTGCATCCTCTGAGAACACTTTCAGGATCATACCAAGCAGGGAAAATGAACAGATAAATGCTGTTTTTTAAGAAACGTCATTAGATTTGTTATTAAGCCATCATGATTCTGATATGTCTGTACTTTTATAGAAAACTCTTCAACATAATAGACATATGAAACAGATCAGGTTAATAAATAAAAATTAGGTTAGAAAATAAGGAAGGTCTAGATTCTAATCCTTTGGAATGCTTTAGCTTCTAATATTTTTTTTTTTTTTTTTTTTTACTCTGATTTACTGTGTCAACCTGCAAAAGGCTTTTATTTTACATGGGAAATAAATATAATAATAAAAAAAAAACTTACTGGACACTTTCAGGCTAGCAACACCCTTACTCACTGTTACAGAGCAGCACACCAAGTTCATAGACAACAGAACTTCTGGGACTAACCTGTTTTCATGCAGGTAACTAATAGAGGTCTTTCGAAGATGTCTGGAAACACCAACACCTGCTTTCAAGCTCTAAGATAAGTTGGTTTTTATGCATATATTTAAGTAAGTGCACCTTCCTTTGGCATGTAAATTTAAAGTTGTATTGGATAAAATTAAAAAACAATACCATACTTTCTCTCCCAGAGGAGGTTCATGAGATAGATACATGACTTCCTTTCAGTATACCTTTAGCCATGGGCATTTCTGGATTAAAGGTTAAAACTAAAGTTTTGTTGCTGAAGCCATATTCACTGAGAACACACAAAAATGTGCCAGAAAGTAACATGGAGGATGGAGGAAAAAATTGACTCTACTAGCATCCTGCTCAAACTAGTGCTGCCTGATACATTAGTAGTTTTCCAGAGCTCCCAGCAAATGACAAAACTTATAATGCTGAGATAGCACCTTAGATGATAGATACATTAGCAATCAAGCTCTCTGAGTTTTCTCCTATGTTGTGTAAATCTATAAAGCATTTCAGTGTTAATTTTTGCATCACTCTGCTCAGGTCCTCCTGGACACTCCATTGGCTCTACTACAGCATGTCCTGTTTCTCATCTCTGATATTATGTCCTTTCTTCTTTGGCTTGTGGAAAAAGAGGCCTTATTTTACTATTCCTAAAGATAGAGCTACTGTGCAATAATTGCCTCACAGGGATGAACAGCAGCTTCACAGGAGAGCTGGTCTTTTGTACCTAGTTTTCCCTTTTGACCAAACATACGGTCTCTTGGGGTGGACAGGTTTTAATGCAGATGATTCTCAATTGTACTTCATCATATTCTTCACCATGGTTCCCACAATCTCTGATACATTAATAAGCATTACCTCTGATCTTAACACGAGCCAAATTTCTGAATAGCATCACAGCAGGTAAAATAGGCTGGCTAAAAACACTCTACCTTTGAAGAAATTTAATTTAACTCTCTGGTACCCATCTAGCAATTCTGCTCAAGAAAGCTCCTTTATGGATGTTTTGAACTCTTCAGAATATGCTTGAAATCACAACACTTCAACAAAATCTTTAAATTCTTAGCAACCAAATTGCAATGCACTGGACACAATAATCCAAAATCAAAGCTTCATAATTTTTCTAGCATACACACACTATTTGGCCAACTATGTCTATGGGTCCACAGCTTCTTTCTTTGGCATTTCTATTATCAGCTATTGACCCGCTGATTCTGTTTTACATTTCTACCTTTCCATTTAGTTCTGCTTTTCCTTTTATAATTGTTTTACACTGTGTCTTCCTGGTATCCTCTTATTTTTATAAATAGCCTCTCTCAGTGAGACAGACAAACTACGCAGCAAATATTAAATCTTCAGGATAGCCTTAATTTCCTGGAAATAGGTTGTAATAGTGTTTACCAGCCCAATAACTACATTGCTTGATCTGAAGCAGCTACATGAGATAAAAGAAACCTAGGGGCTTTCACTCTACAGTAATGAGAAAACTAATGCTTTTTGCTCTTAATACATCTTTAGACTTTCTCCTTGACCTCATTCTCCTTTATTTACTTGCTATGTTTTGTAGACTTTGGTTGTGTTGTTTTTAGTTATATACTGTGGCATTTTCTTCCCTATATTTCTGTGTTGCTTGATGCATTCTTCTACTGCATGTAGTACTCCTCTACAGAATCTTTTTAGTTTAAAAAACTTAGAGCAAAGTACTAATGATAGCTACAAGGAAGCTAACAGGCAAGGAAGGAATTTGGGAGGGAGAGGCCATGACATCTGAACTTATGCTCTCATGCACCCAGAAACAACAGAATAACCGCTGAGCTAGAGGGGAGCTCCAAAACATGAGGAAAAAAAAATGTCTGGATGGAAGGAAAGTGGAAGAGATGCATCTTCAGCTGCTCCACCAGCCTGAAAGAGCAAACATTCAGATAAAATAGTCTCCTAGACTTCTTCATAGTTACTCTAAAACAGGTGCAAAAATCCAAAACCATGATTTGAAAAAAACCCTATTGTTCAAGGAGGACTTACTTAAACTATCAATTCCTTGTTGGTCTTTCATCTTAAGCATCCAGAACTACTAAAGGGCTCTCTGCAAGAAGGCCCTGATGCAGTAGGGAGGAAATTACATTTGATGTACACATTCAGAGCTGGGCTCCTCTAGGAAATACAGAAAGAGCAAGAACATTTTATTATTTTTATAACATCAATATTACTTATACAGTATATAAATTAATATTAATACTTCTCACTTAAGACACTGGGCATGTTAGCTGATGTATCCAATAAACTGTAGCACTGTGATCAGTTCTGTCCTCTCTATCTCTTTCTGCTCAAAATAAATTAAGGCTATGTTGAGCAGGAGTAAGAAAAAAAGCCTTGGAGATGTCATTATTGAACTCCTTCCAAAATATATATTTAATATAAATCTGAAAGATCACTAAAACTAGTCAATAGCAAAATAAGAATATGCTCAGCAATACTTGAATGTCAATTCTTTGTTCATTGCGCTTGCAGATAAACTTTTTCTGGGAACATTTATCATAATCTCTAAGGTCCACTGAGCATATCTGAAAGATTTTTTACTTTTTTTTTCCCTCTCATCAAGAATGTATTCTTTCAAAGTTTTAACTTGAAATAAATCCAGAAGTAAAATACATTGTAAAAAGTAATCAGTGTTAGGAAACACTGCTTGCAAAAAGAAATCCAACATGGATTCTGCTGTATAGCTGTATAAAATCTAAGCCATGAAGGTGAAAAAATACTGTTAAAAAACCTCATAGCCCTATAGATCTAACCTGTTGCTTTTCATCCTTGGCTGCCTTTTTGTTCTCTGTGAAATACTAGAAAGGATAGGCTCCCGTTCCTCTGACAGGGCCCTTCGCGCTAAGTAAGCTCTGCTTAGTCCCAAGTCTGTAATCAGCTGTGTAACTACATACAAAGTCTGGTATTTTCTATCTAGAGTTCAGTGGCACAGGGATAAAAACATGACAGCGATAATACAAACACCTTCAGAACAAATACCGCAAATCCAGATGAGTTAGTTGGTTAAAATCAAATTATAAAAGAATCCACGTCTTTCTCTAAATGTTGAAGATAAACTACCACACTGACTCCACCACTGATGTAAACATAAAGTAAATGTCAAATTATGAGCAGCGAATAAAAGAATTTTGCCTTCTGGATGAGATTTTACTGAATTGTCACCACACAACTACTGCACTACTGGTTTTGAGAAACCAAGAGACACCGTGTCAGCTACTAGAAGTCTTCGGGCTCATTTCTCAATGAGGACAGGTCAGTTACGGAAAACAATAGCAATGATCATATAATATATGATAATTTAAATTTCATTTTAGTCTCTGAAATTATATTATCATAACCATTCTAAACTGCCTTTTCTGCCATTTCTGGGGCCATCTGCAACAAAGACAGAATGTCATAGCTGGTATCTACTTAATTCTACTTTATAAATTAATCAACTTTTTGCAAATTGTCAGTTCATCCATTCTAGGTTCATGAAGTTAGACCTGTGCTTGCATGGGGCTATGCCACATTGCCTGCATAAGAGAGAAGTAGTTTAGAGCAGTGAAATTCCCCCCACCGTGCTTTTTAATTTGTCTGCTTAAAAAGATTCTACAATACTTTAGGGAATGCTAAAACAGGGAAGAGACGTAATATGCATGTATGCTATAAACATAGTCAAGAGACAAAAAAAAGCATGTCCAACCACTTGCATTGCAAAAGTTCCTCAGTCAACTACTTGGATTTCCCCAGAGCTCACACTTCAAGCGCGACTTTGCCTCTGTGATTCTCCAGTGGCGTTTTTTACAGAATACTATCTTGGACTGCTTTCTACTTAAAGCTCTTTTTCAGCGCCCAACTTACCTGACTGAGGAAATACTGCATGCTCCACATGGAGAGACGCAAAGAGAGGCTTGAAAAAAAAATAAAATATCCCTCAAAATTAAATACTCTGTCTTCAACAGCCTCACATTTATAATTACTCATGGATTATAATACTCTGCTGGTGAAAATAAGAGATCAAAACCAACTTTCAAACCAGCATCTATATTCTGACTGTTATTTTTTGCATCTGGATAAATGTCTTGTAGAGGTCTAATCACAGCCGCGGGATACCTACCTTTGCATGAACATGTTGGAGCAAGCCATTACACCTCAGATTATCCAGTGAAATTAATGTTATCTAAAACTTCTCAAGGATCCAGTATCATAAACTCACACCTGAGTCACATTTATAGAAATTATTTCATACTAGTAAAAAAGAAATCACTGAGTTCCAGCTTGGGTAATAAAACCAAACAGGTAACATCAGTGTGGACCTGTCAACTTCCCTGTTGCCAGTCCCTACTTACCTGTATGGACATGCATATGGACAACCTTGAAAATTTCAAAGCTCCTACTCTTTCAGATGGAAAAGAATATAAATTTTTGCCTACAATGCAACTTTATGGCTTGTCTAGAAACTTTTCTATCAGCGATAACCTACACTGACAATGGGAATTGGCTAAGTCACGTTGTATTCATTCTTGAATAAAAATTCTTTTTCTCTGGAGTCTCCAACAATACTAGTTAGAGGTAGCTTTAACAGGACTTCTGGTGATTACTTCATACAAACTGATGCCCATCTTGTAAGAACTGGCCCAGAGGACATTATTCAAAATGCCCTCATTCCTATGTGTAAAATACTTCAGGAGAATGCACTGCAAATTAGTTATTCAAATAGCAACAAAGCAAAAGTTAAATACTTCTATCTTTAATTTCCTGGAAATAATCTCATATAGGATACACTGGAAGGAATTCTACAAAAGGAAACCACTTGCATAACGAGAAGCATGTATTTAATTAAATGCTTTGCAAAGATACATGAATAAAGCTATGTGCATGACTTTCTTTAGGGATGGCCCCAGATGTTTATTTTTTTCTTTTTTTTAAGGAACAAACAAGAAAATGTGGAGAGCACAGATGCAATAAAGAAACAAAACACCTAAATAAGTTTGTACCCACATACTTTACAAAATAAAGCATGCTAGTGGTACAAAACATTCTATATACTGTATGACCAACAAATAAATGCACTGTAACATTGTTCTCTCAAACACCATAAGCCTAACAGCTAAGCTCTGAAAATGACATAGACAGTAGGCATCTTTTATTTCATCAGCCTTCTACAGAGTCATTTAGCACCATCACTTTTTTGTTGGTTTTGCCCTGCCTATCTCCTTTCTTGAAATAACAACAGAAGCATAGCACCTTTTAATATCTAAAATAGAAACAGGAATATTAAATGCATCCCAACTTCCAGAGATGAGGTAGCTCATGCTAGGAAATGATGGAACTTTCCTGTCTTGACAACTCAAGGCCAGTAAGTCAAATTACTGGGGATGCATGTCTGGATGTCAGCTAAAACCAATGAATTTCTGAACTTACTTACTTTCTTTTTATTAGCAATTCATCTGGTATACATGTGAATGACTCACAACATACATAAATTGGCACCGTGTGTAAGAAAGACATCTGTATCATTTGATAAGTAATGGCTTCTTAGATGGGCAAGCATTGGAAAATCAACAAGTATTGGGTTTAAGAAGTGTTTTGAAGATTAAGGGTAATTTAATGAAATTACACAGATACACTGTGAGAATTGAAGTCTGGCCTTAAAATTTCAGATATGGGACATCCCTACTGAAAACTCGTATTTACCCCAGTAGTATTTTTACTTCATAAATTAATCATGGCTATGGAATACTCTTCTGAGCAGACTATTACATAGGAAAGTGCAGGAAAGACAATGCCAGATTAAGATCTTGTCTGAAGAGATTTTCTTCTACCAAAGACAGATTTTTGTGAATGGCTATTATACTGGCAACCACAGGAAGACAAACTGGGGTAGAGGGAGTAGGTATGATTGAAATGTAGCCAACAGTTCACAAAAGTACTCTACTTTTCTGTTATTCAGTATGCATCCAAGCAAAAGAAATAATCCTTAGAGCTTTACATAGTCCCACATTAAAACTATCTATTTTGAATACCTGTAAATTTCAAAATAATTTGAAATAAAAATGAGGAAAAAGATTCATATTACTTTTAAAAGGCGGTCATCAATCCTCTTAAAATTGTACTGTTGTACTAAACGGTTTCAATCATTTGAAACAGAAGGTTCGTAAGTAAAATAAATATTTAAAAGGAGGCCGGGCATTTAAAAAGAACCTTTAAAAAGAACCGTATATACAATGCTGATCCAATATCAGCCATTACTTCAAGAGTCTCAGGATTAACTTCAATCAGTCTAAGTTCATGTGTTTAACTGCTGCTGTTGCTGGGTAGTGTGTTAATTTCCCCCCTTCCTCCTACACAAAGCAAACTGGCCCAATTTCAATTCCAAATTCCTGGTCGGTACTGCCAATGTCCACCGGTGCCATATCTATGATAGGTAAGCGTGCCACGTTCTGCGTTCTGTACTCAAAAACAGTCTTGCCCACGTTCCCATTACGTTTCTGGAGGGGAAAAAAAAAATGAGAGAAAAAAAGAGAAAAATGTAGGCCAGAGCTCATGTCAGAAACAGCCCAAATTCTAGCTGGCAAGTCAATTGTGTGATAGGTCAGAAGGATCTCAATGTATCTTCGCTAAGCAACAACCCCTGCCCTGTATTGCACCTTGGTTAGTTTAAAATGTATGTATCTTGCTCTTACAGAAATGAAGAGACACGTCAGATTGATACACCAGGATTTCCCCCTCAAGGTGGACTGGTTTATCTTTATGTTATGAAGTTCTTCTCTATGTTTTAATATGCACCTGCACACATAACCTTGGGCCATATTTAAAGCACAGAGAGTACTCTAATTTTTCAAGCACCAAACTAATTTTAGAAATATTTTGCCAGTGTCTTGGACTTGCCTGAGAATGCTATTGAACACGAAAAAAAATTACTACTCGCTGGGTTTTATGCCCACTAAGTACTTGAGGGACATTTTCCTTTCCAACTCAGCCACTCACAGTACCAGTGAGTTTCCTCCAGTGTATTGCTGCAATAATCTTACCCATCTGGCAGACAAATGCTTGTGGTTATCCAACCAATTTGCGTGATTGCACACAATTAAACAAATAATAGGAAATGCAAAATGCTCATTAATAAGTAGTAATTTGTAAAAATCCTCTAAATACTGCTGACTTCCATTATGTGAATAATTCTAGTAAAATACCGATTTGATCAGTTACTTCTACAATTCATGATAAAATTCTGCAGCATTTAATTACTTATTTTTTTTCTAAATACAAATGACCAAAAGGCCAAACTTACAGAACAGCTGTCATGAAGAACAGTGTATCTGAATCGGCTGTTGCCCTCTGCTTTTATCTCCAGGTCATTGGCCCCTTTCAGAATTACGGCTTTTTTAAGGTTCTTTGTCTGGTCATCCATGTACCCAACACTGTTCTTACAGATGTAAGTGATATTCTGGGAAGCTTCCTTTGATAGGAGGCGCAGGAATGTCATCTGAGTAACAGCTGTATCCCCATACACAAACTGTAAAGATAAAGAAACAGATCAACATATATTACATAAAAATGAATTAAGAGTTCGTGAATTTTAGAAACATCTATCATTACCGTAACCCTTTCCAGACATGACTAACAGAAGCCTCATTACATGGTTTCTTTTGTAATATGCTGCCAGTTGAGGACAAAGAAGCGCAGACATCCTGTAACAGGGGTCGTTTTGGAGAATTTGACCATAAAACTCTGCAGCTGAACAACTCAAAAGCAGCTGGGCCTCCACAAACATGCCAAGTTTTGGAATGAATTCTGCCTTGTTTCAAAATGGGATTCAGTAGGAGTTAAACCTTACGTATGAAATAGTGCATTAGAGCAACCTCAAAGTAGGTAAGAAACATCAAGCACAGAAAACCCTTTTATAGCATACCTGCTATATTGCAACTTTGGCAACTTGTTTTCTATAGGCTTTGTAATGTATTTACAAGCATCACGAACAGCCAAAGTGTGACAATATAAAAATAACCATACATTGGCATATGGGCTTTATCAACTAACTAACTTGCACAGAAGTTTGACAAATGTTTTACAAAGAGCCAATGTTTCTATAAAAAAACAGAAGCAATTTTTCTACTAATAACAAAAATTCTAAAATTCGTGAGGTTTGTTTTTTTCTCCCTGTGCTGGTTTCATTTTATTCATCATTGCAACATAAAAAACAACAGTCAAGAATTACTAAAAATGTATACATTTCACTGAAACTGGTGAAGAGACAATCTTATGCATTGACACTGCTGTTTTAGACGAGATGTTTATCTCTGCTTAGCAGTCTCAGACATACTTACTATTTAGAATCCATAAGGAAAGCATCTGTTACACAAATACTACTATTAGTTATAAAACCTGACAGCATTTTCAAAAATGAAACATTCCTTTATAGTATTCCTCAAGATAATTTCTTCCTCCAAAGAGCACCTGACTTATAAAACCCCTGTGTTTAGCTCTGCAGGCAGCTGAACATCAGCTGTGACATCTTCAGTCATGGCAAATTCTCCTGAATTTAGTAATAAGTGAAAGCATCGCAAGAAAGCAATCCATACCACATCTGTTCTCAATATCACATGTTCTCATTTGCTCAAGTTCTGAACTGTTTTCAGGAATCCAGTTGGTAAGATTATTTTTTACTCTCCGAATACTAATTTTAAAGATATTTAATTACTCCCTATGAAATAATAATTGAGAATGTTTTCTGTGGTTTTGACAGGATGAACCAGGAATAAAAATAGCAAAAGCTCATTATTTAATTATGTATTTTGCATATAATAAACTTCTGTTATTTGGCAGGATCGTAAAGCTGACTTTCAGAAGTTGCCACAGAGGGAAAATGCAACACAAAACTGAGCAGAATTTTTGTCTGCCTGGAGACTGATGCATTCAGCATGGAGCATCCTGACACGTGGTAATACTCATACTTTCTTTAAAAATTAATTTCTAAAGTAAGTTTTGTATTTTTTGTAGGAGTAAAGAGTTTTCTGAAAGAAGGCAGAATTCAATTAAAATGGCGGTGGCTTAAATCTTGTATTAGGGTAGAAGTACATTTTTTTTTTTTTAAGGACAAGGATAGCGAGTTACTACAACAAATTGCTAGAAATGTCAATATTTTTGGGATCATGAGAAATAAATCTCTTCAGCAGTGGTCTACTTGTAGCCAACCTTGCCTTAGATGCACTTGCATTGTTTTTCCCAGCACTTCCTCTACTTTCTGTATGATAATAATAACCAATTGAATATAAGCCAGTCAATTAACAGTTATAATGTTCTGACTGTAGCAGAATCTGCTCAGAATAGTAGATGAAGTTCAAAACCAGAAAGAAACAAGTTTCATAGATGTTACATATATTTAGTTACCTGTGATCCCCTGTTCATATCAAGGCCATACCAAATGGGCTTTAAATCAGATGACCTGCTGGCCCACCATGTTTTACGTGGTACAGTAGATGGGTTTGCAGAAATACAGGTCTCTCCAGTTTCCATGTTGCAGTATACTTTTATAGCATCTTCAACACATCCTTGGTTAGGGTCAATCCAATATTCACCTACAAAGAACACAAGAAGTTTCAGAAAATGGGGCACAAAGCTGGTAAGGCCTGCCACAAATTATCTCTACTTTTGTCTATTCTGATTTATCTGCATATAATCCATATAAATTAGGAAAACTCCTAAAAGGCATGTTAGCGCATTAGCACCTATAAACTGCTAGTATGGAGGAGCAGCAGCAGCAGAGAATTCTGGACAGAAAGCATTCACAGGTTGTCAGCCCACAGGTAACATTTTGAGCTAATAGCAATTAAGCAAGTATTCACAACTGGTGTACCGATCTATCTCTGTCACAGTATAAGTAGCATTCCACGGTGATAACCCTTTCAGAAGTAATATTTAATGGAAGTCTAAAATATTTCAGATTTTAAAATACATCTGAATAAAAAACTGAACAAATAGATATGGGATACATCAGCATATATACTTCATTAGCAAGAAGGAATACGTTTTTGTGAGACATTTTCAAGCTCCTAGCGTGAATGTTGATTTAGGCCATCAAAAATCTGTATTACATATTTTTTTCCAATGAACAAGTATATACTGGAAACAAGACAGCATCATTTATACACACCACTCTTCTTGGATGGGTGGCACAGCTTCAGGTCATCACAAGTCCGTGCTGGGTGTTTCTTTGAACCATCTGGGCTGCGCATAGTCTCAATCTGGCTGCTCAGTGACTTCAGTGTGGCATGGACTCCTGGGTCTGTTTTGTTATGGTCATCTGGGGCTGCTTCATCTTCAGTAAACTCTGGTAGCGGATCTGCCATAGCATCATCATAGTGTCCCATAATGTCACCAATGGCAGCAGTGAGGTGGCCTGGAGGGCCTGGAGGACCAGGAGGGCCAGGATCACCTGGTGGACCCTAAGGTCAAAAAAAAAAAAAAGGGGGCAATAGAGGCAACAGCAGACTAAATACTACACAAAATGATAGTGAAGACAGCCACTAAAAAAGCAAAACTTCAGGACCAATCACCCTAATGCACAAGGAATATTCAGATACAGATAAACAATTCCCATTTCCAGGAATAGAGGTAAGAGATTAGAATCACATGTGAGGTATTCTCTCTGCTTCACGCCCTTCTTAATACCTTGCTCAACTTCATCTCACTCCTCATTCCAGACTTAACAGTTAGAAGAAGTCATCAAGGAATGGCCTCATTTCATATTTCTAAAGCCATCTGTCCCTCCTTGTTCAAATCCGTACCTAGTAACTTTACTTCTTAAAGTAGAAGTAAGTCATTTTTAAAGCAATTGAAAATTCTTGATTCCCCTGAGTCACCTCAGGCACATTTTCAACTAGTAAAGCTTGGATAGAAAATTCGGCACTAGAAACATCTTTACATTCATCCTGCACAGTGCTGAGATTTCTGGCCACAGATACATGACATAGAATCTACATCATCCTAACTTGGCAGAGAAGGTGTTTTCCTGACTAAGTAGATTTTCCCAAAGATGAGTTGTGAGGTCCTTCTGTCAACCTGAATTGTGACACTTGGGGCAGTAACTGAGTCTTGACACGAAAGATATCTGTTAATAAACATTATCTCCACTTGCAGGTTCTGCCAGCTCTTCTTTGGCAGCAGAAAGTCTGTAACATACCTCCATTTGAAATTTGGTGCTCTGGTGCATCAGACAGTGTATCAGAATGTGGCATTTCCTTTGAGAGTAATTACTTTAGAATTCACAACTAGTGCTCCAAATGCTTACCACAGAGCACACACCCAAGCTTACACACTGCGTGTGACAAATGAAATCTCAAACTTTTATTTCTTGCTTTTTGGTTCCAATTTATGGTTGCATGCAATCCACCATGGAAAGCAAAACTAAAAATACTGGTAAATGCTATTTCTTGTACTGTCTCACTACACAGATGAAGTATCTGGATACGCATAATCTTGCGGTCTACCACAGACTTTTCATTCAAGTCTTGGTGCCTTGGCAGAAGTGGAGATACTGATAATTGGCAAAAATTGAAATGAAAAAGGGTGACTATAAGCGCATGATAAACACAGGAAATGTTATGTCTTATAAAACATAACAGCAGCAGAAACTGCCTTCTCTTTCTGTTTTATTCTACCTTTTCTACTTTTTCCCCAAGGCAAACAACATCAGTTTTTTAATTCTTCATGTGATCATCCAGATCACTCTTTTCTCAAATCCCTCTAATTTCTAATTTATCTTCCTTGGCATAGCCTAATTTATGCTTTATGGCTTAGGGTATTGTGAATTGGTAAATGTGGAATATGCATGGGATATTTAGCAAAGGTTTAGGACTTTCTCCAAAACAGCCAAACTATTTCTAACTGTCATGGTTGGTATCTGTAAACCTCAGATCAGCCTGAAGGTCAGCTGATCTGAGAGCTAGTTTGGGCTGTTTGGACTGAAGGATTTCTTTAGTGCATGATGGAGTATGCTGCTGGCCATCAGTCACACGGCTGTTCTAATTCAGTGCCACCTTTGTGGGACTACTGGCTTTGAACTACTCCAGATTCCAGATATACCAACTGACCTATGCTTAGTCCTGAGGTTTTAGGACCCAACTTGTCAAACAGCCATGCTGAACTGCAGATCCAGCAGGATCCAGTGAGCTAACTGCAGAAGTAGCCCCAGGCTGGCCTAAGGAGAGCATAGGTAGATGAGACTGGGACTGTCACAGGTCTGTAAGACGAAAATGAGTAAGAAACAAGCCCTTCCAATACACAGTTACTCTGGCTATTTGTTGGAGAAAGTGTATCAAATCTTACCATTTGTCTTGAGCTCATGGATGTTTGAGAAAGTGATGCAATGGACTGTAAAAAAAATCTCATTATTTTAAGGTAACCTTTTCTCTCATATTCCCATCAACTTACCTCAGGTCCAGCTTCTCCTACGCTCCCTCTAACACCAGGAGGCCCAATTGGTCCAAGCGGACCAGGACTTCCATCTTTTCCAGAAGGACCAACTGGACCTGGAGGACCCTAGAAAGTATAAGAGAAAGAAGGACTGTATTTTAGCATTTAATAACAAAAAAAGCAGTTTGCAAGCAGTATCTTTTCAGGAAGCAATACAATTACTTGTGTCTATTACAAAACTTTTAGAAATCACCCTTTAACTTCTTCTCTAAAAGTAAGAACACAGTTTCAACGCTGGTGTTCTGAAGTGAATCACCTCAGCGAACATACCTTGGATCAGCTGTATATTTTTTTACTATAACAGTTAAGTGGGTTCAGTTCCAGGTGCTACACATACTGGAGTAGCTGCTGTACACCCACATGTATATGGACTAAGACCGTCACTTGGGAAAACCGAGGGAAGTCATGGTTCTCCTTTAATTTTGGGTGAATAACATAAGTGGGGGTATGAAAGGCAAGAGTAGCAATTAGTAGAGCTGCCACATATATGGCTTTGCATCAGCTGCAGCAAAAGTGTCTGTAAAAAGAGACTGTAGCCCTGTAGTTATTCTGAACTGACTTTTTTTCTAGCTATAAACTACACTTATGTCAAAACTACTACATTAAAAAAAGTAATGACTCAGCAAAAAAGAGTAATCACTACATGATACTGAAGTCAATAAATAAAATACAATACTCACCCGAGGACCAAATGGGCCTGGAATACCAGGACTGCCCTGTTCACCAATAGGACCCTAAAAAGAAGAAATTATCATATCACTTTGACATTTAAAGAGTATTCCTTCAGTTTTAAAGAATTAGTGTGTGATATATACAATTCTGTAGGAATAGGATTATAACACACATAAGCAATCAGTAGTACTTTTCCCTCTTATGATTCATTTTCAGTCCATTGTTCTCTTTTGTCACAGACTAACAACTAATCAATTTAGATTAAGAGAATTTACTGGTGCTTGGCAGTATCTAAAGTTGTTTCTGCAGAAAGGCCTTGCTTTCGTAAGATTTAGAATCAGATTGGCTTACGAAAGAGTAACTGACACCACTACTGTGAAGTGGAAAGATGCTTTGGATGTGGGATTTTCTTGTTGACTCTTTTCTTGCATGTTTAAACTTCCAGCTCTTGCACAGAATCAGTGAACAAATGTAAAAAAAATTAAGTTTTCCATGGCATTTCCATTCAATTGCCACTGAAGTCATGAAGTTTTGGAAAATATTAGTGAGATACTATCACAGTAATCCTAGGATTTTGCATTTGATTCCTTGACTGTAAAGAGTTCCAACACTGGCAAAAAGCATTTCACACTAATGTGCTTATCTGAAACTATGAACTTTTGTTATCTTCTTGTGCTGACAAAGTTGATAACAAAACTTTGTGATTGGCACAAATGGAACAAGAGTAGGAGAACATGTATCTTGCAAAGTACAGGCTTCCTTCATCATGCAACAGTATTGCAGAATTACATTAAAAATATCAACAAGTACAGACAGTCAGGCCATTCACAAACACCTTCTGGGGGGGAAAAACCTCATGTTTGCCTTTTTTTCCATTTTAAGTAACTATTTTCCTGATACATTATTTAACTATCAAGAAAATAAAATTACAGTGAAAACAGAACAACTTACAGGAGGACCTGGAAGACCTTGAAGCCCAGTGAAACCCCTGTGTCCTTTTTGGCCCCTGTCACCTCGATCTCCATTGTCACCTTTGTCACCACGAGGTCCTTGGGGACCCTGTAAAGATCAGTGTTGAAATGTAAAATTCTGAACTGGAAAAAATCCCCAGCCTCAAAAATCCCTCACTCACTTTTAGACACTGCATTCAGACCCTCTTTACTTCTAAAACTAGAAAAAAGGTCATGCTGGGGCAGCTCCAAGAGCCTTATTTTTTTACCAAAGAATAAGGAAATAATTACAGAAAACTGTGCTGTGCTTAATTATAGTTGAGTTGTGGTAAATTTAGTCTATTTAGCTTCATAATACAGTCACAAAAAGCTTGCAATAAAGACACCAAATAATTCACCTAAAATTTTTAAGATTGAGAAATTTCTTTGCCTTACTGGATACGGCAAATGATTTTTGTAGATGAGAGAGACTGAAATATTGTGGATCTCTCACAGACTCATAATGGTAAAATGCATTTTCAGTATGAAATCCTCCATGTTGCATCTTTGCTTCTGACAGCTCCTTTCACCTTCACTATGATTAAAGGACAGCTGAAGTTATATTCCCTAACTACAGACAATAATGTTCAGGCTCCCCAGTACAAATAGCTTGGTTCTATTACTATCACAATTTCATTCTTTCTATTTTTGATAGTTTCAAACTTTTCATACTAATTCAAGAATCACTGGAAAATATGGCTTCTGCTTTCAATTCTCTATTTCTCAGCCCAAATTGCACGCTAAATTTCTCAATGCAAGATTCCAAATAGTTTATCAATGGCATCATTATCACTAACTACTCAATAAACCTTTCCTGTCTCTCATATGACATCTGCTTAGGGACAGGACAACATTCTTTTGAATTTCCCAAGATTGCAATTAATTTTTTGTTCCAAGCTTGGATTGTAAAAGAGTTATGTAATGCAAAAAGATGGGTTTTGTTTGTTTTTCCATTTGGACGGAAGTCAATGTCATGAACTGAATTAAGGCAGTTTCATGGGAACAGGTAATTTTGTTATATTTCTGCCATTTTTGTCTAAAAACGTGGCTTTTTGTTCAGCATTCATTTCCTTACCCCTTATCTGAATTCTCAAACACAGACTCCAGCAATTTGCTGAGTTCCTACGATCATCTGGACAGCAACACACTCCAAATAAATAGGCTTCTAAAGTATTCATTATTTCTTTGCAGTGTTGCTAAAGAAAGTCTAGAAACACAAGTGTATCCAAATAGATTTGTACAGCTTTCCAGCTCAGAAAACTACCTGCATCCACTTGCAATCAGAACACTAGAAGTTGAAGTCCCCACTAAAAGTTGAAGCCCTGTTTAGCATTCTCATTTGGGCTCAATTTGTCAGGCACTTTCCTTTAAAATGTAACTCAG
Organism: Strigops habroptila; assembly: GCF_004027225.2. Classification (NCBI taxonomy): domain Eukaryota; kingdom Metazoa; phylum Chordata; class Aves; order Psittaciformes; family Psittacidae; genus Strigops; species Strigops habroptila. The sequence continues at coordinate 8,005,814 of NC_044281.2, forward strand.
AAAAAACCACAGTGACCATGGAGTACTTACAGGCAAACCTCTTTTTCCTGCACGACCTGGGGGACCCATTGGACCTCGAGAACCCTACGAAGATTGCATACAGAAGATACGTGAAGCAATGCACAAAACCATACACAACAGTTTTGGTTGGTTTTGGGGTTTTTTTTAATTTAAAAAGTATTAAAAAAAAGTCTCACTTACAGTTTCACCTCTTTGACCCGCATCTCCCGGAGGGCCAACAGGACCTGGAGTTCCTGGGCCCCCAGGGGAACCTGGTAAGCCTGCAGGGCCAGGTTCACCACGATCACCCTGCAAAACATAATGTCAACATTAAAGAGGACTAGACTAGACCAAAGCAACAGGACTCTAGCATTACGAATTTATTTGCTAGTAATTAGAATTCACAAAGATATTAATTCTGTAAGAACTCAAGTCTGAGTTTGTGGAGGCAGGTGTTCTTAGCCAGGTTTCCTCAACTTTGAGTGGCATTACTTATTCAAAGCTGTGATACAATTTCAGAACAAGTTCTCCATTCAAGTTAACTGAACCGAGAGAAAATCTACAATAAGTCAATAATAAAAAGGAGATTTCCAGAAGTGACTTAAGAAAACAATATATTCTTACACGTTCTCCAACAGCGCCATCTCGTCCAGGAGTACCATCATTGCCAGCAGGTCCCTAGAGTTACGGAATAAAAATAGAGAGTATTGATCAACTCTGTAATCTTGAATTGCCGTAAGAAGTAGAAAGTTCTCCACCTCTAACTTCAAGTAAAGGAGAATAACCACTGGACTGTTTTTTTTTGTTTGGTTGGTTGGTTGGGGTTTTTTTTGCATATTATGAGGTTTAATACTTACCTCTGGACCAGGTTCACCTACAGGCCCAGTGGCACCTGACTGGCCAATAGGTCCTGGGGGACCTTTATCACCAGGTGGCCCTGTGGGTCCTTGTTTTCCTGGCGTCCCCTGAAAAAGGTGAGAAGTATATCAAAATTCTAATCACAAACCAAAGAAAGTACAAAAACCGCCTGCTGCCTGCAAAACACTACTCATTAATCCAGTTTGAAGTACCATTTGTAACTTCAAAACCTGAGACAATTAAGGAAAATGTTCTTCTAGATTTTGAATATGTATTTAATTCACTGTATTTCTAAGCAGTTTAGTTGTGTTAGATGCTTTTGAATAGGCTTTTACTGACTAGATGCAGCACTTGAAATTGGTCTATCTAGCAGCAACTCTCTTACATACAAACTCTTCTGATATATCTATGTCTGATGGCATTATCTGCAATAGGTAATGTCTTTCACTTGGAAAAATATAATGTAGTTTGAAATAAGTAACATGATTTTTTTTGTTGTTGTTGGGTTTTTTGGTTTTGCATTTGGTTTTTTTTTTCCTCCACCTCAATACCAACAAATCTCGTTAGCCTGGAATAATTTCTGGCCAACTTTATCTATGAATTGATTTTATGGATCCAGTGGTAATGGCAGATCTTCCACACCATCCCTTTTAATAATAGTATATTTAATGATTTGATCTCCTGTATCATTAGGCTACCCAATAAATGTCTATAAATCCTACCTTAAAGCAAAGAGAGCACAAATGGCAATTTTGAAGACCATAATTCACAATTTATGGAACAGCAGTTACAGAGTATTTACTCACATTCAATGACCTTTGGGCACCTAAATGAAGAGTCTGGGATTTTATTTTTTTTTTCCTCCAAGTATTTAGTTTTAGTCAAATAGGAACATTCTGGCTAGAAGTCTTAATGCCATTACCCACTTACTCTTGATTCACGCTGAGACCTTCTCTTACGCCAGAAACAAAATTTTCCGCCTCATGCACCTGCCTGGGATTTAACTATTTACTATTCTCTCTACATTCTCTCCTACAATTGGAGTTTTCCAATTTTCTCCTCATGCTATGGGGCACTACGTTCTGAATCCCTCAAAGATTATGAGAATGCCCCAGCTAGTGGCATATTGACGGGGGTGTTACTTACTGCAGGACCCGGCAACCCTGGCATGCCTCTTTCCCCTCGTTGTCCTGGCATACCAACAATACCTCTTTGACCAGTAGTTCCTGCTGGACCAGGGGGTCCATCCGGGCCCTGAAATCCACACAGGATAAAACATTTCAGTAGCAATAAAGGTAAGTATCAATGAGACTGAGACTAGAGTTGGCCGAAGGAGAGTTGGTAACATCACCCAGGACATACCGGCTGTCCATCTTCCCCTGCATCACCCTTGTCTCCAGGACCACCAGGAGGCCCAGCTGGCCCTCGATCTCCCACACGGCCATGAGAACCGGGATCACCACGAAGACCTGGGGGACCTTCTTTTCCTGGCTCACCAATAGGCCCAGCAGGCCCTGGAGCTCCCTAGGAAGATTAGAATACCTCATTACATTGGACCCTTTTCTGATGAGGACAATCAAATTCTAAGGACTGTATTTTGATTAACTATAAATATGCATATGCTAAAGTAAGGCCCAAAGTGTAACTGAGCTAAAAGCTATTATTAGTTCATAAACAAGACGAAACAAACATCAGATTATACGTCCAAACTCCCCTCCAACTTGCAATTCCAAACTCCTTCCTTATATTTTTTTTTAACCTCAGGTGTACAACTACTGCTAAAAACTCACCTTTGCCCATTCTTCCCAATATCATCGAGCTAAAGTCCACATTCAAACTTTTAGTTCATGTAGTACAAAAATTAGCTTTTTAAAAGGACCTTTGTTAATTTTTCAAATACTTTCAAAAAACTTCACATGTATATTATGTTTTCCATGAATGTCACCTTTTGATAAACTCACACTGAATGCAATCAAAACATTAAAAGGAATACGAAGAGAGTGACAGTTCTCTGCGTGGAGTTGAATCCTCACTTGTTGATTGACACTTACTGATTTTTGTGCGTGTGTGTTTCTGAAAATGTTTAGATATAAGAGATTTTGTGGGTTTGGTTTTTCTTACAGATAGAAGACATTTTTTTAGATATAAGAGATTTTGTGGGTTTGGGTTTTTTTTTTAAATTATTTATTTTAATGGATCTTAAGATCCACCAGTGAAATAGCCCGGCAGGGGCCCCTTCCTTTCCCAAAAACTCTCCTAACTTCAGTCACCACTGAAGGGACAAAAAAGTAAAAAGTACAAGACAATATAGGTTCTTGTTTTGTTCCTGTAAGCAATTAAGTCGTTAGAGCAGCTTGAACAACTCGAAGCCTACTTAACCCAGTGTAAAATCTTGCACTAATTTGGACACGCTGACACTGGATCAAGTCCAAGACTGATGAGTTTTATTTAATGCTGTCAGATGTAAGCATGCAGTCACAGAAGTCAGTGCTGACAAGCTGTTCTCCATAGCATCAGCCCATGAAACACTTCTTCACCTTTCCTGCTTTATTCAGTCTTAAAGTTTTCAACGAGCAATTTATAAAACACGCCTATTAGGAATACGAAACTTGACTTACAGTAGGTCCTGGAGGCCCAACTCTTCCAGCAGATCCTGGGAATCCAGTAGCACCCTAAAAAAAACCATTTTAATGTCAACTTTATCACCAGAAATACAGCACTGGTTACCTCAGATGTTCTCCGTTGAATTAGTGAGCAAATAATAATTATATATTGTAATTAACCAAGTTAATATGTAATAAATAATATAGTACACATTATTATATCTAATCTGTTATTATATGTATTAAATAATGTATAATATATGATACATAATAAATATAAAATATTGCACATTACATGTTATATAAATAATTACAGACTGAAAAACAAGCTGAGATGAGGAATGACACACACATTACATAAAATTTCAGTATTAGATTATCTGCAGTCAGGTCACAAAAAATAATAAAATTTACTTACAGGTGGACCCTGAGTTCCTCTACCACCTTTCAGACCAGGAACACCTGGAGGACCCTAAGAGGAAAGGAGAATGAAAGGGGTGATAGTGAACACCCAGAACATTTTAAATAAGCAAGATCAGCCTACGCCACTGGTTCTCCAATTATGTTACTTATACTTACTGGTGGACCAGGAGACCCAGCAAGACCCTGTGGTCCTGGAGATCCAGCATCTCCTTTCTGTCCAGGTTCTCCAGGTTCACCTTTCACACCTGGCTGACCGTCAGGGCCCTACAAGAAGTAACATTTGGGAGAGAAATAATATTTAGAAGAGACATCAGGTCAGAGAATAGCAAATCTTTCCAGCCTAACAAAGTCATTTTGTAGGGAATTTCTAGAAGGCAAAAGATAATAGGAGAAAAAGTAGCCCAGAAAACACAGCATTTGCTTAACAGTTCAGTTCAAGAGAACTGTAACAGTTCACCACAGTCTTTAGAAGATCACAGATGAGATTTTCTGAACAGTCTGTGAAGTCAGTATTTCCATGTAAAATATCTTCTTATCTAGCTCGCATTTTTCTTTTTTTTAGATTTTCTATTTTCCTCAGCAGCTATTACATACCTAAAAAAGAGACTAAACAGGTATTGTCTTTTCTAGTCTTGTTTTTTCCCCACCAAAGGAAGCAGGTGCCTGACTTTTTTTAAAGGTCTGAAACAGAATATTTAGGCTGTGGGAAAGTTTAGGGTATTCAGTGGAAAACTCATAAACCTTCCATTTGGTCCATCAACTCATTTCAGCCTTTGCTACTCACGGCACGAATCTTTGCTACCTTCAATAGATGAGACTTTATAACTTGCCTCATTTTAATCTCGAAGGAGCAATATAGCATATTCATGAAAATATGAAATCTGGTGAACAATTACATAATTTTATCAACAAAATCACTTTTCAACTGTCTAGGGTATTTATTGGCCCTTTACTTGAAAAAGAAACAGCTCTTTTTGCAATAAAAATGTGACTCACATTCCAGAACACTGCAGGATTATTTCTAATGAAGGAAACTAAGCATGTCAAAGCATGACTAAAGGAAACTCATAGTGTCACAAAACACATACCGGAGGACCAGCAAAACCAACAGCGCCAGTTGGGCCATTTTCTCCTCGGGAACCCTGGCCAAAAAAATTAGAGTAATTGTATTTAACAATCATCTTTCTATATACAGAAAAATTCACAGTTAAATATACAAGGAAGGATGTTAACTATTTACTATCATAAATGTGCTTACACTTTTGCTCTATTAATCAGAATTAATGAACTTTTAATCATAAAATAAACAACGCTGTGATGTTAACATCTGCCTTGTGTTCAAGACTATATTTAAACTTTCAGAATTTAGAGATGGAAGGCATGAGCAAGCACTAAAACTGAGGTAGGTGAAATTCTGCTCACAACTACTTCCAGAGATAGCACAATTAGCCGAAGAGCACACATATTATGCATATTCTAATCAGATAGACTGGGAAAAAAACACAGTCATTCAAAGATGTATTCTTCTACAAGATCAGAATGGGCTATGAGCTGCTTCAACTGAACTTTCCGCACAACATTTGTTTGGAAAAGAAGGAGCTGAAGGCTGCCAAGCTCCAGCACTCCCTAGAGGGGTGGAAGCTGTTCCAATTTATACTGGAAATAAGATTGCTCTGATTTATGACAGAGACATAATCAATTCCAAGCAGTATGAAAGCTCTAGAAGGGCTGAGCCTCTAATTCCCTAATCAAAGTCAACTCTTAAAATCACAAATAAACAGAATACGACAAGAGTTAACGTAACTAGAGGAACTCAGGTATACCTCTGCGCTTTGTCCATCTAAATATTTGTATGTTTACAGTAGTATGTGGTATGGGCATGCTCATTCAGAAGTGGTGGTGTACTTTCAGGAGTGAGGTAAATGAGGGTAAATCTCTGTAAAGTTTGCCTTAACACAAGTATAGGACCAAGGAACAAAATCTGCTAATTGTTTTGCAAGAGCACAGCATCAAGACAGAACTACAGATTTTGTCTACAAAGGAAGGGGAAGAAATATATCAGCAAATGAGACAAATGGCTGGAGTCTGGATAAGTGTTATATATTGTCAATTTATGTCAGGCAAAAACCAAACATGTTTACTCACAGGGTTTCCACGGGAGCCAGGAGGACCAACTAGACCTCTAGGACCTGGTTCACCCTTAAAATGAAATTAAAGGTTATTATTTCTCAAGTAACTTATTTGACAAGTAGCAAAAGTGCCAATAAAGTGTGATAATATTAAGAAACTTCAGTAGGGAACTGAATAAAAATCTGTTTACCTTTTCACCAGTGGGACCTGCTGGACCCATTGGGCCTATTGGACCAGGGAGACCCTTTTGAAAAATTAAGACGAAAAGAAATTAGAGAAGTTGTGCTTCAAAACAGTTAGTTTAAATCTTCTCATATGTTAGTATTTCCATATGCTTTTTCATTCCTTTAAATTCTTCTCCTTTATCTGAGAAAATGTGTTAGGTCATCTTTATCCAAAAATTATTTGAATTTCCTCTCCCAGTGGCCAAAATCTCACATCTCAAATGACCTGCTTTCCTTCATTCTCTTTCTTCACTGACTTCATCTCCTTTATGTAGTGTTTATGCATAAAGCCAATGATTAGAAAAACACCCACTGGCATTATTTTGCTCTCTCAGGAGAAAATTAAGTCCCTTTTCCCCACCTGCACAGAGGCTCCTTCTCTTATGCTAGTATTAAACTATTTAAATTAACTTTAAAATGTCCATCACTACTTCTGAAGATTCATTGATATCCTGCAAACTCCTCAAGCGTCCTTTGTCTCTTCAGGGGCAGTTAGGCTGCAAATTCTCCATCCAGACCCATCAACTCCACATAATGATCCCATGGCACTAACTGTATTACCTTCCTGAATATTTAGATATCCCAATTACAGTTCTCTTTAATTAGAAGCAGAGTACCAAAACTTGCACCAAGTTTGTCTTGAACAAAATTCCCCCTCCCACAAAAGAACTGCACTGGAATTTAGTTCAAACTGTAGAGAAATACAGAAAAAGAAGGCATTAACAACAACAGATACTGTAATGCCATTAATGGCCTAGTGGTCGTTAGCAGAGATATCTGCAGATACCTGACTTTAGAACAGGCATGTACATTTAGCTCACCATTACTTTACCTGCTCACCAGTTACTGTAAGCTAAGAACACATAATGACTAGGAACTGTTTTGTATCTTTGGATAATATCTGACTTGTATAACTTATTCCAGCTCACAGCTGACAGTTTTAAGTTAGTACTTCTGTATACTAAGGTTTCTTCAAAAACCTTTTGCTCTTTTAACAATAAATTTAGTCCAGGCAGAACCCTTATCTTTTGAATGTACCTCAGCTTTGCAAATACCTAGCAGCTAGTACTCCAACTGGTTTGTAAAACCCAAGATTCTCAGATAGATGAGATTCATGTAAAAAGTAACTCAACTTCTGGGAAGAAAATATGGTCAGTGCATACACAGCAAACCCAGTGCTTTTGGGATTATTGCACAGTTGGTCTATGCAGAAGAGTGTATGTAACATGACTTGAGGAGACTAGCTATGTTATTTATGCACAGGAGATTCAAAGCTTTACAGTAGACTCAACGACTTACTGCCTACATGGGCCTTAGTACATTTACAGGAATTTTCACCTGTGAAACTCAGGACAGACCATGGGGAACTCAGTCCAAACAATAAGGTGGAATCTGCCTTAGTCCAAGAGTCAGAGCTGGAAGGGCTGCTTTTTGGTTATATATATATTCTGCCTGTCCCTTTTTCCGTATTTTTACTATAGTCAGCTTAGATGAATCTCAAATCAACACGCTACTTCTGGGAATCCTTTCCTTTGACATCTTAACTCCCATTACTGATGATACGAAACAGGGGTTTGGGACATAGACATCCCAAACCACTGTGCACATGGTATCACCAGGCTGAGTAGTGTTTAACTCCATGAGTTGAGTATCCCTAGCACAACAAACGATCTGGTGAGTGAAGAACAGGTCTAAAAATTTACTTACTCTTGCCCCATCGTTGCCAGCTGTACCTTCAGCACCCTTCTCACCTATGCCGCCCTAAAGAAAATACCCAGAAAAAGTCTCAGTTATGACACTAGATGCTGAATACCCTAGAATAATTGCAGAATTAGGAGACAGGTGACTTGACTCAGGACAACAGAAATAAACACTTACTCTGTCACCCTTGGGGCCAGGTGTTCCAGCGATCCCTCTCTCTCCGGGCATACCTTGAAGTCCTGGTGGACCTGGATCACCAGGTGTCCCACTAGGGCCTGGGCTTCCCTGAAGCAAATAAAGAATAAGTTGCTGTCTATTCATCTGTGAAGTATCTTTGTCTCCAGGCTGCAGAACACACTGCCCCTGTGTTGAAGTCTCTGGGGTAGTGTTTTAAGTAATAATTTTCTCTTAAATTTGGACTTTATTCATGTCCAAATACTTTTCTTTTCCCATTGTGTTACTCAGGAAGTTCAGTTGTAATACTGTAGTCCTTCCAAAGACATTAGTATTTACTCACTGCATGAGAACAGGCAAAAAAACCATCTTTCTACCTTGATGCCACATGGTTCTATTACACAAAGTAGCTACAGGTAGAAGTTGCCAGGGGCAGAGTTGCTGTATTTATGAATTGCTTCTCACAGCTCATGTCCCACATTACTAGAGACAATCCCTACTTGAGGTGACCTTCCTAAGCCTAATTGAATTGATTGCAGGTGAAAGAAATGCGTGCCGTTTTCAGCATTTTCTTTTAAACATTCAACTTTGCCAAATGTCTTTGTGTAAACTGAAATGGCTCTTAAAACATCGGTAGAAGGTTTTTGGCAGTTCAGAAATGGATTTGCCCGGTTTTACTGAGAAGCACAAAAGCCATTCTAAACTTCAGACCTATATAAATTAATACAAAATGTGATCTCTCAACATTTAAGTATCTTGCAATTTATTAATATTTTTATACTGGTATAAAAATGGATTTTATGTTCCCCTAGAGCCCTTTTCATGAAATAGATCTTGCTTATATGAGCTATCCCTTTTATAATTAAAAAACCCCTCTTCTACGTTTGTGTGTATGATCAGTATCATACATTACATCACTGCAGCAAGACAAATCTCCATTCAGCTTACCTTTGGACCATCAGGACCATGACCTCCAGCCATACCCTTTTCACCTTGGAGTCCTGATGCACCTGGTTCTCCCCTCTCTCCTGGATTACCACGTTCTCCCTACAAAATTGAAAATTATTACTTCTTTGGAAATCGGGTACAGTTCTGGTAGACAAAATCCTAAACACACTGTAAGTGCTGCACTGCTATTTGAACAAAGAGCCTGTGAACAAGTTCTAGGAGAACTGATCAAATAAAAAAACAGCTTTATGCTTTTATTGTTAAAGATAGGGGAAATAGCATGTTGCTCAGCAAACCAAAAACTGTCATTTCATAGCTGTAAACCAAATCATTTAGCAGCTAGTACTCAACACCACTGCATGAGCTACAAAACCATTAAAGGTGGTAGGTTTTACAGAAACCATCTTAAAACATATCCAAGTTTACAACCATTCTGTTGGTGGGGAAAAAGTCTAATACTCACTTTAGCTGTTGAAGTCCACATTCTGTATCAACTTTCAACCTCAGAGAACTCTTATGAATGTTTAAACTCTGAAAGAAAACACTTACCCTAGGGCCCAATGGACCAACTGCTCCAGGATCTCCAGGCACACCCTAAGCAGAACAGAACCCACCATTAGAATGAAAGCATTATTTCTTAATAATGCCTTACAGTTATGCAAGTTAGAGATAAAAATTTTAATTTCCAAAGTACTATGAATGTAGACGGCTAGTTCTGAATATTATCTGCCCAAGACAAGAGGAGATAGTCCCAATCAGTCCAAGAAGCTGGTCAGATTCTAGCAATTATTTTATCCAAAAGCAGTCCTCAGACAGCTTTCAGACTACATCAGTGCATATTTTGAAATAGAGTGGGAAATTAAACTATGAAGAGGAAAAAAAAAAGGTAAAACTACTTTATGAAGTGAATTCTTGTAAAATTACACAGAAATTACCTGATCACCTGGCTTTCCTCCCTCACCTGGAGGACCTGGCGGCCCAGGCAAACCCTGTAAAAAGATTAAATAAAATGGCGATTAAGAAGATAGAAAATTATGTAAATCCAGGTTTAACTAAGACACCAAGAATGTCAATGTAGTATTATACTCCATACTACAGCATGCTGTCAGAGATCCTTAAGGAAAAGTTACATGAATACTGCACCAAAGTGTTTTCCCTGCTCTAAATGAGATGGTAGCCCTTCTTTAATGTTAATTTGTAGGACAAAGGCATAGCCCTACAACTAAAGTTCTCTATTAATAGAGATTGACTTAATTAATATTACATTATCAAAACAATTCTTTTGCTCTATATTTGGAACATCTTTGGAAAAATCTCCAAATTAAAACTGAAAAACAACAAAGGTTCTCTCAAGGGATACAGAGCTGGTATTTAAAGCCTTTGCCAGTTCAGTTTAGTGCACAGCTGATGTGAAAGCTAAGTATCACTTATTATTCTTAACATTGCTGTCTTAGTTTTGAAGTTGTGTTTTGTTATACGTCACTTATTTGAATTTCTCCAATTTAAGTTGACATCGTTTTTTTAACCTTTCTTTAAAACATGAATACACATACCTGAAACCCTGTAGGACCTGGAGGGCCTTGTTCTCCTCTTTCTCCTGCTAGACCCTATACAAAAGAAAGTAATAAGTATACAGCAGAGGAATATAGGCAGGCTCCACAATTTTTCTTCTCTCTGAATACGTATATTTTCAATTATGTGTTTGTTTACTATACATTTTTACTCATCCCAGGCCAAGACATACATCTTATGACATCTTTTAGATAGGGTATCTTCTTTCTCTAAGATCCTCCCCCAAAAGTTCTGTGCTGACAGGGAAACACTCAATTCCATTGAAACTAAGGAAGCTAGGAATATAAACGATGAGAAAATTTTGCTCCTTGCCCTATTTTTTGTAATGGTCAGTAAAAGAAATTAAACTACCAATATATTATTCAATACAAAATTTCCCATTTTCTAGGAAAAAAATTTCTTTAAATGTTCTTGTGATTTTTTGTTTGGAATCAACAACTGGCATGAAGATAGATAAAAATAAAGGCAGAAGAGTAATAAATGGATGGACTGACTGGCAGGTAGGCAGAGTGGTAAAAGCTGACTTACTGGTGGGCCAACAGGACCAGAAGGACCAACTTCACCATCTTTACCAGGGGCTCCCTGAATTAAAATTGACATAGTGAACATATATAACAGAAAAGCATCGGGTTTTGTAATCATTGCAAATAGCAGTCACACTTACTCTCTGTCCTGGGACACCTGCATTGCCTGCTTCTCCAGGTTTTCCAGGATCACCCTGATTTGCAGAATTAAAAATTACTGGTTTTACATACTGTTTTCATCCTTTAAGATATATGCAAATGTTTAAAGTTAAACAGATCTTAGGTACCAGGTGCCATACTCACACTACTACCCTTTGGCCCAGGAAGGCCCATGCTGCCTGGCTGACCTCTGATTCCTATTGAACCCGCAGGACCTGGACGTCCATCTTCTCCAGGAGCACCCTACAGAGATAAAACATTTTCCACATTAAATTATATTTATTCTTATGAACCCATTTACCCCTGGAAAATGTTTGTATATATAAAAAAAATAATATTAACCTAGTTTCGTGCTACAGTGATCAATCAACATGTCATTAAGGCAGACAGCATTAGCCATACTGCTGGATTTAACCAAATATTATGCAATTTTTATAATAGAGCCACTATATACAGATACTTTATTGTTTCCTTGAAGAGATAGATAGAAAAGATACTGAGTTCAAGATGGCTTAAAAATATTGCAGCAGCTGCTAAACAACAGATACTGCTACAGAGGCAAAACTAAACATACAGTATCTGCACTAATTTTGGAGCCAGGAATCTAAGGTGAACAGTTAGAAGATGAACCTTCAGAAATCAAGAAAACTCAAGTTAATAAAGTAATTTCAGTGAGTTGGGACCCCTGAATTAATCTGGCATTAACTGAAAGTACTAAGTTTTTGTGTGTCACTTACCAAGGGGCCAAGTTTTCCTTCAGGGCCTTGAACACCCGGATTTCCTGTCAAACCCTAAAAGTGGGAGTAACATTGGTGTTAAGGTTCTGCATATAATTCTAGAACAATAGAGAAATGCAAATAAATGCAAAAGACATGCTCAGTTACTACAAACTTTGTCAAAGGTCTTCGTCTTTGTCTTCACAGCTTCATCCCCCACTGTCTTTGACCTTCCTTTTTCCCTATTCTTATTATTTTCCCTAATCTTGCTTTTACACCTCTTAAGCTTCTCACAGGCTCATCTTTATTTCAGCCAACATTACCCAGTGACCTATATCACATCCCTTTCTCTCCTTTTGCGATATTCCAAATTCTCCTCAAATATTTTTCCTGAAAAATGCTCTAGATGACATGCACCACTCAACTATGTAATCACCAATTTAATGAAGGTTGGCCTTCAATTAACTTGGTCCTTAGTTCATGTTATCTGTGGTAACTATGTGCTTTACAAGCACACTCCCTTCAGTTCCATTGGCTGGTCTCAATCAAGGCCATTTCTCCTTCTTCAGAGACAAGTGGAACGTGTGCTTACCAACATCAGCAGGAAGACAGACAGACATTTTGGCCTTTAACCCTTTAAGTTGCTCCACTGAAACAACTCTGTCCTTTTATAACAGCTTCTTAATTCTGCAACGTTCGTTGTTGCCTTCTGAAAATTAAAAATGCCGTGGTTTATAGTGTACTGCAATTAGTCTATTAGCTCCTTACCCTTGCACCCGGGAGGCCAGGTTCACCAGGACGCCCAGGATCCCCCTGACCTCCTTTAGGACCAGAAGAACCTGCAGGACCACGCTCTCCTTGGGCACCCTAGAAAGATATCAGTAGGCTAGAAGTTAAGAGGTGGAACAGCAACAGTAAGGGAAGGTTAAATAAAACCGGTATCTTCTATTAAGGACCTATCTTTTTTGCAAACAGAGTTCCAAATAATTAATGCTGCTGCTTTTTTTTATTATTATTATTATTACTACTACTACTATTTTCCCAAATTATTACTTAAAAGTTGTCTCTCCAATAAAGCAAATTTATTTAAGAATTTTAGAATCCCTGTATTTTTACCAAGAAATTAGGAATTTACAGAAACACTAGACCAATACATATGTGAGTCAGTTCCCTAGAAGTGTTAAAGCAGTTAGGAAAGCCAAAGACAGATAAGCACGTCTGTTCAAGGGACAAGCCTAGGAAAACAATCCACACACAAAGAGAAGGCAATTTTTCAAAGAGTTACCTACTATAGAGCAATACATAAAGAAACAAAACAGCAGAACAGGTCAAATCTATCTGTATTTTAGCATGAGGGAGCATTAAGTCAGGGACAAGCAACCAAAGCTGAACATCGCAGGAACTGAAAGTGACTTTTCCCCAGAAAAATTTAGCCTCAAAACATTCAAATCCCTTTTTGGTATTTGTCAACTCCTTTTGATCCTGCTTCCAGTGATTTTGAGGATCTGCCTATTTGCCTAGAAGCAGACATTTTTAATGGAACTCTTTCTTCCTATATATCTCTATGTATGAAAATGTACCAAATGACCCAGTAAAAGATGGACACATTTCATTACCTTTGGTCCAGGCAAGCCATCAGAACCTGGAAAACCACGGTTACCAGGAGCACCCTAGGAAAAGCCATAGATATGGGGTGATTATCTTAATTTTTACATACCTTACTGAAAAAAAAGTACTAGATTTAGGGCTTGGGGGTTCAGCTTATTTCCTTACAAATTCCTTACTTCAAAACTTTAAACTTATTACCACTCAGAGTGGTAAAAATATCAGTGTTTCATTTATGCATGCTGCACAGCTCCTTCTATGTGAACAACCTCATTGAAAGGAAGATGGCCATTTGTACAGGGTTAAGCAAGAAATCTGAGATTTGCCTGTCATATCTCCATCATTTCTCCTACCATACTATCCCATATGCACTGAATCCAGAAATGAAAGTATCTGGTATAAGAAAAAAAACAACACCAAAAACCCCAAAGAAGAAGATAATGGTATTAAACTACTGTTAGGAAAATAAAGTTTGACTATACCCAGAACAAACCTGTACGAAAACTCACGGTTACCTCAACAGGTTTTTCAGTTTAGCATTGCATTTCTCAAGACATATTATTCCTTTGGATTGCTTACCCTCTCTCCAACAGGACCTGGTGGACCTACTGACCCTGGATCACCTCGAGGACCTCTTTTCCCTTCTTCACCTATAGGGCCAATGGGACCCTGAGGACCTTGTGGGCCCTAGTGAAAATAAAATATTTTAAAAAGACAAAATTACAAAGTTAGCTCACCACTTCTCAGGTATATTGAAATAAAGTGTCTTCTAAACATCATAAACATTTTTCCAAATAAAGGAGGAAAAAAAAAATAGGTTTTGAATTAGTTAAAAAGTGCAGCTTTTCAGCATGAAGTGTCTCTTTTACAGTGCTTATAATCTAACTAAATAACATAGCACTGTGAATAAACTGCAATTCTGCAGTTCAGCTGTATAGTGCTGCTAATAATGACCTATTTGGTCAGACAATAATTTGTATTTATTGTTATTAACTGGGCAAGCTGCAAGGGAGTCAAAATTCAGTGAGACTCTAGTAGAAATTCTGACAGGAGAAGACAGCGGAAAGGAAACCATTACTTCGTCTGTATGTTTCTGTCAGTTACTACATGATCATTTAACTAGTGAGAAAGAAAAACTAAAGATTGGTTGACAAGTCAAACTGACTCCAACTCTGCAGAACCACTTTTCTTCCAAAATTCACATGGTTACAGCATGAAATTAGCCATGTTCTCAAATAATCTTCCACAAACACTAGCTGTGTGCTACACAGCTCTTCATACCATAAATGTATAAATACTTATATTATTTTAATGTATGAATAAAATATAATTAATATATACATACATGCATAAGTATAAATGTATTAAGTGTAAATTAAAAAGGACCCTTTTATTATGATTAGCACGCAGACCTCTGTGCTCTTAAATGTCCAGGATCACATGGATCCATTTCATACAAGATTGTGAAATTGCAATACAGACATTCTGAGTGCTGCAGAAACCTCAGTAAATGCACTGATTGTTTTTTCTGTCCTTGAGTCTTGTAAGGCCTATATTGAGTAGGTGATTTATAACATGAAAAGACCTGCTTCACCATTCATTGTTAGTACTGTCTAGCCAGGTTCACCCTAGTTTGTTCCACAATAATTACTCTCATGATTACGAGCATCAAAAGTGTCTTGAAAAATTTAAGAATCTAGCCAAAATACTCATACAAGCCTTTGTGATTTCTTTTCATCTTACAAAAGGGAGACTTACAGGTTCACCTTTGGGTCCTGCTTCTCCCTTGAAACCTGGGACACCTGGGTCTCCCTGAAAACACACAAATAACACCCATAAGGTTAAAACTCTGCATAAATCATTTGACCATTTTGTGTTATGCTATGAAACAGAAAAACAGTTCCTAGTTCAGTAACTAGTTGTAGGCAATATAATAGATGCTTATGATGGTTTGTCTTTCCTCTTAGCGTGCTTGCTTATTTATATGTTATCAAGACAAACTTAAATTTGACAATTCCAGGAGATAATGGTTACTGTTTGCCCATGGCTATACAATCTTTTTTTCTTAGACCTTTCAGAAAGCAATCCCAGTATTCTGGACACACAGAAGATTCACAAGATCCAATCTTGGCATACTCACTAGCATGCTATTAACTTATTTAAAGGAACCCCACTGTTCATCGTAAAATCACAGAAGAGTTTGGGATTGGGTTGGAAGGAAGTTAAAGATCATCTATTTCCAACCCCCTGCCATGGGCAGGGACGCCTTCCACTAGACCAGGTTGCTCAAAGTGCCATCCAGCCTGGCCTTGAACGCTGCCAGCGATGGGGCGGCCACAGCTTCTCTGGGCAGCCTGTTCTGGTGCCTCAACACCCTCACAGTAAAGAATTTCTTCCTTCTACCTAATCTAAGTCTACTCTCTTGTCAGTTTAAAGCCATTCCCCTTGTCCTGTCCCTACATGCCCTTGTAAAAAGTCCCTCTCCAGATTTCTTGAAGGCACCCGTTAGGTCTACTACAGGTGTCCCCAAAGCCTTCTCTTCACCAGGCTGAACAAGCCCAACTCTCTCAGTCTGTCTTCATAGGAGAGGTGCTCCAGCTCTCTGATCATCTTCATGGCCCTCCTCTGGACTCGCTCCAATAGGTTCATGTCCCTCTTGCGTTGGGGACCCCAGAGGTGGAAACAGTACATGGGCTTGTGTCTCACGAGAGCCGAGTAGATGAGGAGAATCACCTCCTTCAACCTGCTGGCCATTCTCCTTCTGATTGCAGCCCAGGATACGGGTCACTGTTTTAGTTTCACAGACTGACACATTTGCAAGACATGACAATTTTGACAAAGACATCATTACCGGCTGGCCTCGAATACCCGGTGGGCCAGTACTGCCTTGTGGTCCTGGGGAACCAGGTGGACCTGATAAACCAGGGGGGCCTCCAGCCCCTGGAGATCCCTACAGATAGAAAGAAAAGCAAGTACAGTAAGGAAACATAATAAAAATAAGGAAATCAAGTGAATTCACTTACATGATTTCTTCAACAAGTGATAGGATTACTTACAGTAGGGCCCTTAGCACCTGGGGAACCATCTGTCCCTTCGGTACCCTAAAGATAACACACCAATCATCAAAATTAATTCTAACAAGAAGGATATTGATAACAAAAGCAGATGATGATAATTATTTTATCCACTTTAGAAGACCAATAAAGTCTGGTCTTATAAGACAATAAATTAAATAAATACAGTAACACATATGATTTACTTGTGCAAATGCCAATAGGGGTAACAACACATGCAAGTTAATGTGATTCTTAATCTTTAAGATCTTATGCCTAAGCTTTAAAGTACTTCTAGGATTCAAACTGTATCAAGCTGTGTAACTTTTAGTTTTCCAAGTTGCTTTAATTAATTAATGAAAAGTTATTTTTAACAAAATAAGCACAAAACAGATGAATGAGACCTTTTCGTTCCTGAGAAAAAAGTAATCTGAGTATAAATCAATGTCTATCAAGTTGGGTATTAAAATTCCTTACAAACAAGCAACATGCGCAAGCTGAGCACTGAGGAACTCAATTTAATATACGTACAGGAAGACCTTGTGATCCAGCTGGGCCCTGTGGACCTGTTTCACCTCTTTGTCCTTGAGGACCTTCAGGACCACGAGGTCCTGTTGGGCCTGCTTCACCCTAAGATTTCATATGAGAAAACAACTGGAGATTATTTTGCTCTACAAAGTAGTGCTATGAAGTAACTAAGGAGGAATACTGATTTTATGAAAAAACAATTCAGAATTTGAAATAGTTCATTACCCTTAAAATACATTTTTGCTTTCCTAGTTCTGCTTCTACTACTTTTATGTGAATGTAAACTTTAGAAGTACAAACAGAATTTTTCCTCAATGTATACAAGGACAAGAAAACTTTCTACAGAGAAGCAGCACTATAACGCCAGTGACCCAAATCAGATAAAATATTTTAGATAGACATCTCTCTCTAAAATACCAGTATGTATCTGTAATTTGACAACTTTTTTTTAGCTTCAGTAACAGCTAAAGCTTAAGATTTGGAAATGGTAACACATCTGTTTGGTGTTTTTTTGCACAGTACAGATTGACTCACTGTTGCAGCACTTTATTAAATATAAAATCCCTGTAAGATTGGACTGGATGCTCAAATAAAAAAATTCCTCCTGGCACCTCCTTTGAAACCTTTTTATATAGCACATTTGCCTTTTGGAACTGGTGGCTGTTAGTATCAGATTAATATCCATAACTGAAATCCACACATTCACTGTATAGTCTGCTTAGCTTTTATGAGTTCAATGCAGCTCTTCCCAATTTTACATCATCTAATAATCAAACTTGAAGATAGCTCCTCCTTTCCAAAGTTTTCATTGATTCATCATATGGCAGCTTCTCCAAACATTTATTTAGGTATTAACTAGCACTTAGCCATACGAAAACATTTATGACATGCACTAAAAGGTCTACCATTTAATTGTATACATTATGTTAATCCTCTCACTAAGACTTGTTCCCAAAACGCCCTTTTGTGAATGTTGCCAGCCTCAGAACACGAAACATCTGCTGAACTTGGCTACCTGACTAATTGGGAGTTTCTTCTTGCATAATTTTTTCCTATCATGTTTTAGGAGTGTAAAGGAACAAAGAGGAGCACCTGGGTGGAGGACAAGTATAAAAAGCGGAAGGAAGCTGTATGAGCCAATAAAAGGTGGTAACCATCATGTGCTCTATCATGATGGACTGCAGTACATCTCTGGTAGGGTTCAGGCATTTGTCTTACCAGTCTAGGTCATCTCAAAAAGCGTTCTCAGCTGAAAATGGAAGTTTCAGCACTATAAGGTACTGCTTAAATACTGTCTTAGACTAGTCCTTGCAACTTAACTTGGAATAATGCATCTCATTATTCTTTGAATGTGCTGGACAAGATTCCTGAGGCACCGCATGACAGTCATATTATAATCACCTGTTAGCTCAAGCAAAAGTGAAAGCAAAGACAGTATCCTAACTGTGGTAAATTGCAAATGCTTCATTTGGCCTCTGATTTCTATCTTGTCTCAAGGTCTTGACTAAGATTGATTCCACAGCAACTCTTAACAACCTGTATACATGTCAGTCTGAATCCTGTGTAGTGGAGTACACATTTTTTATTCTTTGGACTTAGACGTATTGAAAAGATATTTTATTTTTTACCTTTACACCTGGAGCACCTGGAAAACCTGGAGAACCAGTTATGCCAAGTGGGCCCTATAAAAGACAGACACACAAAGCTGTAATTCTGCAGTTTAGATCACAGATTAGTATCTAATTGCTGGGTGAATATGGTTCTGGGATTAAGTGTATTTTTTAGTCATAAAACATGTTTACAACAAAACAAAAATAATTATAATTTTTCTAAGTGATACAGACACATTTTATGGAATTGTGGTGCAGTATTTTAATAATGTATTTAATGACTTCAGCAAAGTTACAGCTCTTGATTCAGTTATTAAGGCACAAGTTGCAATGTGTACAGTTGACAATTACAGCCATTGTTTTTCAATTTTAGTTTTTAACAAAGTATTATATCCTCTTTCTAGATCTATGGTATTGTGGTATGGTAATAAAAAGATCAGATATTTGTTAAACAATCACAATTTGTCCTACAGAATGTAGCAGAGTTTCAATTCTTCTAGACTAAAACAGTAATCTAGAAAAAAAGAGAAATACGAGCGACACCTACATTAAAACAATTGGGTTGCTAGACAAGATTTCTGTGGTAAGCAACGAGTGAAAATGACAAGTAAAAATATAATTAAAGGCTATGCAACTCTATGCCCTGCTTCCTACTCTTCTGCCCCACTGAGTTTCCAAAATTCACAGCAAAATTCATTCACAAGCTTTAAAACACAGATTTTGTATCAAATTTTCAAGGCTGTATAGACACATACTGCTTGGATCTTTGTTCAGAGATAGGCAGGTATTCCTGGAAAAAGAAGGGGAGGAGAGGTTGGGTTATGCCACCCCATGAAACACAATGCCGTGCAGAGGTACATCTTCAGCTCCTGAAACCAGTGTAGCTCTTCCCAAATAGCATCTTGAGCTAGCCAATGCTTATTTAAGAAGGGAGAGGTTGAGCAGACTGTAATACTGAAGTGGCTACACTATTTCTGTTTCTAGAGCAGAATTCTTGGTGGTGCTGCACAGAGGTGTACCTCATGTGGCTGCAAGGATGTGAAGTATGGGGCTGGGATGCAAACAGCTAGGGCTGCATTACATGAGAGACTGTCCAAACTTACTAGAAAGCAAACTTTAAGTGCATACACTTGAATATACCTGTGTGGTATGATGCAAACCTTATTTTGCTAAACAGAAAACTTCCAATTACAGAGTAAATCTGTAAATTGTTTCCATTTTCATAATGCTTTTTGTGCTGAACAAGACATGCAACAGATCTTTCTACTGTATTATAAACTCTCTGGATGGCGGCACACAGTGGTTATTAATATTCACTACAACACTGTTCCCAGATGATTCTTCTTTATCTTTTCCTGATTTTCTTTTTGTAAAATATGCTTCATACTGTAAAAAAATGTTGTATGTAATAAAAGCTCCACTGACAAACTTAATAAGAACAATCTGTCCCTCAGAGCATTCATTACAGACAACATTTCTGCCACAACCTTGCATGCATTTCTACAGAACTGATGTAAGAGCTCACTAAGTATATTTTTGAAAACCTACGTCCCAGTTTATTGGATCACAACTACATGCCTGCCAAATCTCTCTCTCACTGCAGGAAGAATTCCAGAATTATGCTGTACCACCTCACTGACCCAAATAACAATGCATTTCATTAACACTTCCTCCAATGAGAAACATATGCATTAAGTACCAGTATCTCCCTTGTGACACTACATGGGATTTTACCAAAAGTGTTAGCTAACAAGATAACAAGTCCAGTGAAGCTGAGCTCATATATTATGCCAAAGAAAAACCTCAAGTTTCATGTAGAATTTCATAGCTCAGGACCCAGTTTTGTTTTCAAAAAAAAAAAAAAAAACACCAAACCAAAATCCAAAACCCAAACATAACAGTTTCAGATACTGAAAAATCTTTTAATTCTTTGAAAGTTTCTTCTAACAAATCACCCTTCTTTCACGATACACTAAATAATGTAGTTTTGCAGCTTTCAGACATTAAAAATTTTTTTGTTTCTATTACAGTTAATTATTTCTCAACGAAGTTTTTAATAAAAGAGTCTTTTGATTAAGATGACACAGGAAAATGAATTTTTCTCAGGACTTATATCACTTCTAAATTAAGAGTATGCAGAGAATGAAATTTTAATTGCAGACAGGCATGTTTAGGAGCTTAGGGGTGGGGTGGTGGTTTTTGGGTGGTTTTTGGGGCTTTGTTCCTTTTTTTTTTTTTGTTCTGCTTTGTTTTTTGGGGTGGGATGTTCTGAGGGTTTTGGTTTGTTTTTTTTTTTCAAGTGAACATCACAGAGTGGGAAAGGTTTAGGCTGGCTACATAAGCCAGCAGAGACTGTCAACCACATCCCAGAAGTAATGCTTTCAAAAAAAAAAAGGAAATAAAAAAGAATACCACATTTTTTAAAGTGGCAGCTGGCTTTGCACAGTACAAAATCATCATAAGCCTTCATTTGCAAAAGCAACACATACATAACTGTTTGTATGTGAATAATTCCACTGGCTTCCTAATAATCATGTGAATTCACTCAAACACATTTTGCAAATGTGCTGTGAGACTGAAATGTAGGATTGAAACCATCACCCTTTGATATACTGACATCCACAGTTTAAACAGCCCTGTTGAAGTTGTGTCAGAGCTTCCGCAGTCACGCACACCAGGCTTTCTTAGTTTGGCAGACATTTAGACATAGGCTTCTGCTTCTTCAGTTCAGTGTGTGACCCTCCCTAATTAAAAGGCTATCTTTTACCCATTTTTTATGATCAACTGCAGGAAATGCAGTGAAACGCGTTTCTTCTTGCTGAGAATGGGTACAATCTCATTTGCCAACTTTGAAGGAAGATAGTATGTAATTATAAACTGTTTTATATTGCAGTGTGTATCCTCAGGACACATCTCCCTACAATATGAACCTCACTTCATAAAAGCAGCAAAGCATCACCCCTCCAATGAAGATGCGATAGCCTACTCCTCCGCAAATTAAAACCTTTAGATGAAGCAAACTACAGAGTATCATTTCTCAGAAGATATCACTAAAGCTAAAATAAGTAGAACTAGGAATCACTCATGGATAATCACAGGTGCACTTAACTGCTACCAGAAACTGCCAACAATTTTTTCATGCTTCTTTTGGTGTATCAGAATGAAAGTGATTATCCTATAAGGTGACCATCATTATAAGGTGAAAAAAAAAGGTGATTAAGTAAGAAACTTACCATTGGCCCTGGCTTCCCAGGCATACCATGTTGGCCACGTCCACCCTAGATATGAAAATAGACAAGACTGAATATTTATAACAACTCTAACTGGTTTTATTTATTTATTTGTTGTTAGCATTTGTGATAACAGCCATACATACTAAAGAAATCAAAGAACTGCTGGATTGTAGAGCCCTCCAAACACTGGCATGGAAAACTAGAAGAAATTATGCTTCCTTTCGAGTTAATGGATTTCTGTTTTCAAAGAGGCCATTAGTTAGATAGTCTCATTGTACAAGCACATAACGTAAATGGAGCACATAAGTGTCATGGGCAGAAATGCCATTAAAAATAATACTTGACACTGGATGTAAAGCAACAGAAAGAAATTTCTGCTCAACTATGAGCTCATGTCAAAGCTAATCCCGCTTTTTGTTGAAAATCAAAATATTTTTAAGAAGACAGTTTCATTACCAGCAATTAAATTATAAGACTTAATTTAAATTGAAAGTCTAAACTTTCATTTTAAAATTTTCTCCACAAAAATTAACACATATTATTTCTAGTTCAGTAATTTTCTGTGAAAATAGCCTTTCACAAGAAATTTCACAGAAATGAAGATTTTGTATCACAAAAATATCAAGTTCTGTGAGGGTATTTCACCTTATGGGCAGCTCTGTTATAAGAAAGTACCATATAGCATTCTCCTTTCAAAACAGTCAATTTTTAAAATTTAGAGTAAAGACACCCTTGTGCCCCACAAAACTCTGCTCAGCCCTAACTTTCTTAAGCTAGAGCAGAACTCACCATGGAATTGAGTAGCAGTCACATGAATAAACACTTCCAGGCCCAGGGATTTGAATTAAAGTAAAACAAGGGAACAATTAGAAGGAAAGAGAAGGAAGATGCTACTTACAGGGGCACCTTGTGGTCCAATTCGACCTCTTTCTCCTGGCATTCCTCTAGGTCCCTTGAAGAGAGAAAGAAAAGCAGATTATTAAGGAGCTCATCATGGCAAAACGGAAAAATGGGGAAAACAGTTCAGTTGATTCCTCCCCATCCCTCCTATAGTGGAGAGAACACATGCCACCCTCTCTTGTTTTTTTCTTCTTTGCTTTTTACTTTTTTAACGTACTTCCTTCTCCTTTGCTTCAAGTTTTACACTGCATCATTCTCCAGTGATTTTTCTGCTCAGTCTTCATTTGCTTTTAACAACAACATGAATAGTTTTACTGAGACTACAAGCACAGTAAGGACAGATGATGTGAACAACAGTGACAGAACCAACTTGTATTTTTTTTCCTCCTGCAAGTGTAGCTTATCTTGCCCTACAGCAGGAAAAAAGTAGCAGCTTACATAAACCACTGCAGCCTCACAGGCTTGCCCAGTGGAAATATAAAAAGACTGTGATTTCTCTTTTTTAACAGTATTTCCTATTCCAACAGTATTTCCAATTTTAAACACATTAGAATTCTGTATATACTCACCAGGGACACTAATGCAATCTCATTATTTACTACGTCTCATTCATAAACTAGATTCCACTTCAGGGAGATTACATTCTGCACGACATCAGATAGTGCTTCGCAGAGAGATGTCATTATCAGAAAGGTGCTTTACTTCCAGAAGCACCACTGAGAGTCTATTTTTGGCATGTTACGCTGCTCACAAGTATTAAGCTGTCCAAAACCACATCTGAATGAAAACTACTCATTAAAATTCCTATTGGCAGTAGCATTTACAATCTTAAAGCCATTTCTGTAATATCCAATGCACATGACACTCACTAGGGGACCTGCTGCACCCATGGCACCTGTTGGTCCGGATTCTCCCTAGAAATGGAAATGAAATAACACAATTAGAGGAAAAAAGTTAGAGGAAAATGAAGTTACATGTTTCATCGCTGTGCTCCATGCTTATGTTAGACCTTAGAGGCAGATTTGCATAGTCACCTATGTACATCACACACACCAAGGGCACTGTTCCCCATGCTGGTGGGAAATGCCATATTTATGTATTTTCAGTGAAGCAGATTTAACTACTACCTGTTGCAGCTAACTGCCTGCAACACCTACTGCACTGCTTCTACCAAGTCTTCTGCTATTGTTGCCTCCACAGAAAGTGGTAGGCAATCTCAGGAAAGAAATCTTCTCTTACACAAACTCTCCTTAACTACTGATTTCACACTGAAATTTAGATTTTGGAAGATTTGCTTCATTTAGTACGTCTTTTATCTTAAGGAATAGTTCTGTCCCACCTGTAATTGTCACCTAACTTTTCAGCACTGATCAATGCAGGAAAGCCTGGAAAAGTGCCCTATGCTTTTTTAAAATAACCTTGAGCCCATCTTGAAAGGACTGGCTCCAGCCGGCTATCCTGTGTTACCAGTGCTTTGAGCTGATGCTGTAAAGGTGCTGCAGTACCAGTGAGAGTCAAAAATTCTAAGAGAAGAAAATTGTTAGGTGAAAAAAAGTCAGTTTGAGAAAATATATTCTCTCTCTTCCCCAGTGCCTTTTAAGGCACAGTTTCTTTTAAGCCAACCTCTAGTATGGTAATCTGAAAGAGGAGAGTCAGGTTTTAGGTATGTATCGTGATAACGATATGATTTGATGTTATGTTTTATATATTATATTACATCATGTTACATTACATTATATTAAAAAAATGTTTAAAAACTGTTTGTTTCTCTCTCAACTTGGTCACATAAAGCCAACAAGAACCACAAACTGGCCAAGATTTTACAAAATTACAAGATGTTCATGGGCTCTTAGTTAACAGGCTTTGTTGTCTTAGTATTACATATTTGTCACAGATGGACAACAGTCAATTCACCCAATGATGTCTTACAGGCACAAAATGTCTTAAAACTGAGCTCCAGCTGAAACTGACTGGCATTATTGAACAATCTTCCTGTATAAAGCCCAGACATGCCACTGTATAGCAGTTTATACGAATCAAATGCACAGTAAATATCAGCAATTCCACTTAGCCTCTCCACTTCATATAAGTAGCACTGACAGGAAAAGCTACGAAGCTGTGTTCAAAACATCTACTATTTTTCATGATTTTGGCATTACAGAAAACATGCTTAAGCATTTACTTCTTTGGGGCATGAAAATACCTTTGCTCCAGCTGCTCCAAATTCACCTTTTGGACCATCAAGTCCTTTCAATCCCTGTAAGTTATAAAAATATTGGAAAAACATTTATATATGTACAGACACAGAGCATTCCTACTATTGTTGTTAAAATAACTCAATACTAGTGTCAAGAATAGATCTGAGGTGGCAAGAGTAAGAAAGGAAAAAAATAAAGGAGAAAAAAACCAGATGGAGTAAAATTTTTAAACATTTCCTAAATGGAAATCATTTGTACAAGGTACATTTCCTTGGATTTGGTTTCCTTTTTAAAACAAGAGCATTAAAAAAAAATAATCCTAAAACAACAAGGAGGCGGCTCTGAGCCATAGGAAACCTATTTATTTCTCCCTAAAGTAAAACTCAGGCCAGAAAACTTGGTAATTTGTAATCACTCCATGTTGCAAACATATCCACCTCTCAAGTTCCCCACCCTAATGCAAGACTTGCCAACGAAGTGAGAGAACTGTCAGGTTTGTGCCTCCTGAAGCTTGGCAAGGCTCAGGCAAGCTCCTTCCAGATTCCCAGAACATTTGAAAATAGAGTGAAGAAAGGACTGGAGAATATAATACAGAGGTCAGCTTAAAGAGGAATAGCATGGATTTTCTGCAAGGCCCTCTCTTGATTGTCAGTAATTCAGCTACAATTGGCAGGTCTATAGTATAGTTGAATTCGCCATAAATACAAAAACATTTAGTATCTTTATACTGAAACACCATTTATAAGGAGAGGGAAAACCTTGCCTCTTACCCTGTGCCCCTTGAGACCTGGGAGACCAGGAGCACCAGGAAAGCCTCGAGGCCCCTAAGTAGGAAAAAGAAAAAACAAGTAAAATCATTTACATAATTTACATCAGTGTATGACCCAACCTCAAATTTCAGTAGAAGTAATGAAGTAAAACCAGTGGTAGATCAAGTTTTGAGGCTCAATATGGAGAAACCTTAATTAAACAGAGACCAAAACTATCATTCGAAATAATTAGAAACTGAGACCAAACTGCAAAGTGTAAAATGTTCTTTCAGAATATATCAGTCAAGTAGCATGATAAGCAGCTGCTATCAAAACACATTTAACAATAAAACCAAAGTTGCCTTACACTTAGTTTTCTATCCAGTTTCCAGATCTCTCTTTCAGGAAACACAAAGTAACGGAAGGGAGCTGAATGCCTTATGTTAGATTACTGGTCACATGAATTTATAATAGAAATCCTGTTAACATCCTTCATACTCTCAGATAACAATTCAGCAAACTGTTTAAACATTTAATTTCTTCTTTTGTGGTACCTCTGAAGCAAAGGTTATAGTTTGTACCTTTCAGCATAGGAAAAAAATCACAAAGCTATACTACAGAAAATGGAGCATCATAAAGCAACACTGAAATTGAGAGGTGCAAAAAAGAACAGCTGAGATCTCAGCATTAGAGAAGAGAACTTCACCTACAGACAAGCTGTTTCCTTATTAGCCTATATGTAAGAAATGTCTTTGCCTTCCCACAGTCAATTATATGGGTAATATTTGATCATAAAATTCAGTGAGAAATTACTCCAGATTTTGCAGATTCCTAAAGAAAAAAAAAAATCATGAGAGTATGAAATTTCTAGAATTAATAGATTGTTTGAAATTATGCTTAATGAGTTTCTCAGTGAAGAATGATCTCTGTTGTCATACAAGATCTTGCATGTAAATTTGAAATTGTACAAATTATGCTTCTTTAGACTGAATGTAGCCCACAAAAAGGATTTATTTGGCCTGTGCTCAGTTTACACAACCAGGGCAACCAATGATGAAGCACGCACATGGGACAAGTCACACAGCAAGAAGGCAAATTATGTACAAGGGGAACCAGCCATCGGGTACCTCTGTAGCAATCTACAAGCTTGTCCTTGATCAAGACATGGCAGATAAAATGTCAGGGTACCTAGTGGTATTCTCTACAATGTTATCCAACTGCAGCAAATCTTAATGAGATTTTGTGTGTACGTATGCAGTTGTAGTACTTCTTTCCTTCATGAGAAAGTCTTCTGACAGATGATTTTATTGAGCAAAACAGCTTGATCTGAACAGATCAGTACTCCACAGATTACATTTGCCTCAGGCAGCTTAAAAAACATTGTCTTTGATCCATAAAACTTAGGAGGAAAGTTTAAGAAACAACATTGCCTTGTTAAAAAAAATTGTTTCTCTCTCAAAGAGATCACACCTCCAGTTGGTAAAAAAAAACCTGCCATGCAGTCACTGGATGCTTGAAAATAAGGCAGCTTAAGAGATGATACATATCAGAAGACTTCAGTTCTGGAATTTCTGCATTCCCTTTCCAGCCACACTATAGCTCCCTTCCAGGTACAGAAACTTGACTGATGAGGGTAGAATACTTAATATGGGCCAAAATGATATATCTGTTTTCTTTCATTTCTAGAGTGAACCATGACAAGTATCCTTTGCAGTATAAGCGCATATTATTTGGAAATCCTTTATTCATATTTGCGTAGTGAAAATATATATAAAAATGTATATGCCTATGATACAATACCCTCTTCCCCTGCCCTCAGACTGACTCTTATGATAGTAAAGAGTGCCACCGCAGCCTGACATCATTTTAGATGCCTCTGAGCACTTCCTGCACATGATTGTGAATGACCATGTGAAATACTGGGAAATGGGAGTACAACTTGTCTGTACTATCATCTGGCTTATGCATATTTTATCAATGAAACAGTTGAAATGTGCACCTGCAAAAGGACTCTCAGGATTAACTCAAGGACCTCTGAATAACCTGTTTGGTTCCGAGCTATCACACTGATCTGGATTATTAGAGTAAGATAACACAAGTATTTCAGAAATTGAATGGCAGAGCTTTGCACTCATTAAGAGAGACAGTGATGATACAAGTATGATCATTTTGCTAAAATGTAAATAAGCTCTTACTGGAGATCCTGGAAATCCAGGCTCACCAGACTGTCCTGGTCTGCCAGGTTCACCCTAAGGAAAGAAAAAAAAGGAACATATGAAAATAGCAAATGTGAAATTAACTTCTTTTATCATTCTTCCATTCAAACAAATGAGGGCATTCACATCAGTATTATGTATCTTCTCTTTACTGTAACAATTTCGATGATAAAAATCAACTGCATACATCACTAACAATGTGCATTGGACACATTAACTTGAAATTGTTTTTAAGAAAGAATTGCAGGAACTGAAGACTGCGTCCAAAATGCATCTCAGTATCACAAGATGGCGCTGCAAGGTAGTTTTCCTGTGAATTAGTTGAAGCAACCTTTTGTCATCCTTACACAGAGTCAAATTACTTTAATTTTCCATAAAAACAGCAATCTAAAACTGCCTGCGTTGTAACATGTTACTTCTTCTGTTAAAATGTTTTAAAATGTGTATAATTTCATTTTAGATAGGTAACTATTTTCTGTGTGATGCAATAGAAAGGAAAATATGGTGGAACCAAGTAAGAATATTTTGAAGATTATTCAAAGTCCTCCAGAGTCACAACCAAACATTCCTTTACATGCATCAACCAGTACAAATACATCCAGGACTCTGGGCTGCAGCAATATGAAAGGCTTCAGAAAAATAGTTTCTGGACAGAGAGAAGGTAAAGTACTCCACAAATGCAATTAAAGAAACCCATACATACACTGGAAATGGAGAACGTTCTTAGAGAAATATCAAGATTTGGCTTCACTGCACTGAGAATTAACTGGTTCCAAAGATTCTTATAACTCCTTGTACAGTTTAATGGGAAAGTAGCTGTTACACAAGCTATGGCAATTTTTACTCTAAAATAATTGGCACCGGCAGTTTTCAACTGATTTCTAAGTTATAAATTACAATTCAGATGGATTTACTGTGCTTTGCAACCAAATAATATACATCTTACCAGTAAATTCTTAAGCTACTGTTGTGCAGTACAGACATACCTATACAACATGTATACTACCTACATTTTACATATATGTGTACAATCATGGATAGAGTAATAAAATAAGTTATGACTGTAATAAATCATTAAGAAGTTTAAAGAATGTAAACACTAAAATTTTATTGTCCAGTTCCAGGTATGTGTTATCATTACAGTTCTTCTAACTCATCATGCGATTCCAAAGAGACATCTCCAATTGCCCCCTCGTATCTGTGGTATATTATTATGCCTGATTTCAAGAAAGACATCTCAGTTGAAGAACTGGGTGAGGCAAGAAATAATAAAGAGACAGCGCTTAAGCCTTAGGTAAGACGGTGACATGTAAGGAAAACAAGGACTGTTTTGAAAAGGGGTGCTAAGATTTATAATTATGACACTGCACTTAATGAGGAGTATGATTACAAACAAAAGTAAAGAGGTAAAATTAGTTACAACAGGCGTATCTGCAGGTTAAACACTGTCTCAAAGATGCTAATATTTGTTTTATTAAAAATAAAACAAGATACAAAGAATAACAAACTTACATCTTCACCAGGTTTGCCTGGAGGTCCCTCTGGTCCACGGGAACCAACTGGACCCTAATAAATAAATAAATTTGTTGAGAAGTCAATTTAGCCCTCATTAAAATATTTATTTGCTCCATTTCAAAGTCTGGTTTTATAAAAACAGATGTAGAAAAAGGATAATTTTATGCCTAAGCACATTTGCTTTATTTTGTGGTGCTCTTTCTAGTCACTCTGCCCCTAAGAAACCTGCATTACACTATATAAAAATATAGGATGGATTCTTTAGGAGAAAAACAATACATTAAAAATCACAGTTGCTGTTATTCTAAAGCTCTGGCTCTTGCTTTTACTTTTGAATAATTTTATTACCTTCAAAAGCTAAATATTCTCATCCTTTGTGTGCTTTACACTACCAAGTAAAATTTTACTAGCGCTTAATCATCCTCAGGTCTGTGGTGGGAAAGTAACAACGTATATAATCATTATTACGCACATTCAAAACAATTCAAATTCACTGATTGAGGACAACGTGCTTTGAACACCACAACTCTTGACTGAAGTTACTCAATGGCTTCAGCTGAGAAAACACGGAAAAAAAAAAAAAAACCCTGTTCTGAAGTAAGGAGGTATAATATACTGTTTGCAATTCTATTGTAGAAGCGTCTTACCATAGGTCCTGGATCCCCAGGTTCACCAGGTGGGCCTGTGGGGCCAGCACCACCCTAAAATTAACCAAAGATTAATACAATTACAAATTCTAAAAAGTAAAAATATAAGGATATAAATTAAAAACTATGATGAGGACAATCACAGCTGATGGGACAGTCTGGATTCTAATTCAGAACCAGCTCACATTTCCAAACGAGTGAAAGTTGGATACTACAATCTCACAGGCTTTAGAAAAATCCTGTGCCATACACAAATCCAAGTGGCAATTTAACACCAGGCTAATAGCGTAAGCAGAACAGTCACCATTTTCATTGCTGGTCAATGTGTGTAGGGTTAAAACCTTGCAACAGGTCTAATATATGTTTCTTTTTGAGTTAATTTCTGTGTATAGAGTACCTCTAGAGCAGAGCTCTTGAGAGCAGCATGTTTATATTCGCCTCTGAAGATGGACACTGCCACAGAGATGAATACACACACCCACACCAGTTACTGTGTGCTTCGTCTTCATCTCTAACCTGAAGTGAAGTACTTACTTGTTTTCCTTGGAGACCTTGAGGACCTCTTGGACCCACTGGACCCTATATAAAACAAAACCTGTTAAACACTGGAGAACACCCTTCCCCAAGTAACATTCATCCTAAAAAGACAGCAAAATAGTCTGACAGTGGCCTCCAAGATAACATTTCTATGGTCAAATCCTCAGAAAGGCTTTTACTTTGGAGACTGATGTTATGAAATACAAAATTATATAGAATGCAAATCTTCAAACTCAAAAAGCCACAGGACTGTAAATTCATTAGCAGCTGAAAATATGAGCTTGCTTTCTTTCTGGAACCTCACAGTCTCTGGAATCAGTCAGAATAATCAGGTTGCCTGTATAGTTCCACTGAAAAAACTGTAATAACAGGACAGAGTTGGGGGGGAACAGCCTACCCTTGAAGGGAATCCCATTACTCAGATTAATCTCATAATGGAATCAATGACAAAATAAATGAATGCTGCTGTTCTGAGCCGTGAGCTGATAAGCAGCAACGGAAGGATGTATTTTCATGAAGCATACAAACCACCAAAACAGCTTCCAAACTCTTGTGGTTTGTTACATTAAATCCTGATTTCCCTGTAAAAAGTTTCATGAGATTTTTAGAAAAAAATCTCATGCTTAATTGTGACTTGTAACGCAAGGTAAACATAATCTTGTCTGAAAGTAATCTTCTTTTTTCTAGAAATACAAAATCATCTATAGCAGACAATATCTTGCATTCTGACAAGGGCTCAAGATTTATTTTTTTTCACACACAATTCATTATTTTTTACTAACTTTTACAAAGCAAATGTAGAAGAGTCAGTAAGGTCTTTTAGAAATTCTAATCAACATTAAAACCAAAACAAAATACAATGGTTCAGCTGTCAGTTACTCAGTTTACAACTAAAGGAAAATAGGATATCACAGAACATGATGAATCAACACGAAGACAGTGAGTGCCAAGAGTCCTAGGTAGATTAATATTAAAATGAGTCGTATTTGAGAATTACAAAAGAAGAGGCCATATGAGAAACACAAGGTCTTGACATGGATTGAGTGAAAGGATTAAGCAAAACAGTGGAGGGCAGCAAAGTAAGTAGGACAGCCTTGTGGAACAAACCACTGCATGTGCACACAGCAAATTCACTGAAGAGAGACATTCATAAAAAAGGAGAGTTACTTGAAGAAATCACCACAAAAGTTAAGCAAAACATCAGATTATCTTTAGAACCTTTCAAATTGTATTGAAAGTGAGTTTGAAGGTTACTAGTGGGGACTTGGAGGAATAAGATTCAGATACATGAACTCATGGACAGTGCAATCACTAAAGGATGGTTTCATTATGAATGAATGTCAAAAATAACAGCAAAAAGGGAAACAATGTTTTCAAGATATCACAATGTGATAAATGTAGGGAAAAGAGATAATGTTCAAATACAACACAACGTTCTAGCAGAGCCAGCTTATGGTGGTGAAACAGCTTTCACAGATGGCAAAAAAATTCAGTGTTACCGTTAAATCTCCAGTCTACTAAAATGAAGAGGATATCTGAGCAGTGAAAGATGCCAATTGTAAAACTGGACCAAATAGAGAACTAAAATATCTGTCTTAAAACAATAAAGCAGAACTTTCAGTTAAGCATGGGTTTCAGAAATACTTTTTTAAGTTACTACCAAAGATAACTATCTTTGATATCACTATGGGAAAAGAAGCCTTCCCAGTCACATATTTGTTTATTCTGCCCTGTGTTATAGCTGACACTTTCCAGTTACTCTGCAGCGACTCAAGATATGAGAAAATCAGGAGCTGGTTTTTTTTCTGTACCTTAATGTTAGTAGCTGCTATGCTGCAGGAGAGAAGGAAGACAACAAGTAGGCTAGAGGTGGAAAAAAAAGTGCTTTCGTTTAACAGAATACGTTTTTCACTTTAGTCCAGGTACTGTGCAAAGCTGCACTACAATACACTGTTCTAGAGGCATAGGAAGTTGAAGAGGATTGATTCCTCTTAGGGTTTTTGCATATGCACTCCACTTCCACCCGGTCCTATAGTACAGGGCTAATCTGGTCTTACCACTGCACCAGGCATCAGTCCCATCTGACTGCCAAGTCCAGATTTCTCATCCAGTCCTGCCATCTGAGCTGAAAATGGCTGAAAACAATAAGATGGATGATTTTAGCTGTCATTCATTTTGATAGTTCGTAAGGCAAAAATCCATGTAACCATATCTTCATTATTTACATTGGCTTTGCAGCCAACTAAACAAACAAAATAAATTCTAAACTAAACAACTAAATTCTTGTTTTAATCACTAAAAGTTGTATTTCCTATCAGTCTGAGGTGGTTTAAGGCTTCAAAGACCAGTTGAATGCATCATATCGCCTGCTCATTATTCTGACTCTATCTCCACTTTAATATTAAACAAATGGGAAAATTGCCCAAAAAGAGGAAAGCCTCCCATGGAATCAATGAGATTTCTTTCACCACCTTCAAACTTAAATTACACCTTAATTTCACCTGCAATATTCTTTCATGTCTTCTAAGTCTTTCTTTTGTTTTCAATTGCTGCGCTTCAAGTTCAGAAATATTTTAAGGTAAATGGAAATGTAGCTGATTTTATGATTGCAGATTATAATTTTTAAGCATGTTGCCCTTATTCAGCAAAGCTGAAGGCACTGCTGTTCATGCCAATTCACAGAGCCAAATGAGTTAAAGCAGGGAGAACCGCCAGTGCCCTCCTCCTTCTGTAAGCACATAGTTGAAATCAACAGTTTTATTTTGCTTCATTCCGAGCCAGATCTTCACTCATGGCAGGCTGAGAAGGAGGAACAGCAAATGCGCATTCAAGTCTTTTATGAGTCAGGGTTTGTTTCACACCAGATTGGTCCCCAAACACATTTTCCACAAGGCTGGAAACTGCCTAACTTCAGAGACTGGAATACAAACCAAAAATGTCTTATATCTCTGGCCACACCTATTCTTTCATATTTTCTGTGGAAATCTATAATGGATGGTGATCTAACACCCATCCCTGGTGCTTCTGTGATTCTAAGGGATTCTTCTGTGCTGAAGATACTTACTTGGGCTGATCTGATGGATTCAGTTTGGAAATGTGGTTCACTCAAGAAATGCTGCCTAAACTTGCAAGCCACTGGACTAACATGAATATTTCAGGTTATTGCCAATACAACTCCACTGTTTTCAGTAACTGCAGGAACGACTGGTAAATAGTAACAGCTATCTTCCAAAGAGCAGTAAACATGTAAATTAATATATACTTGATGAATTCAAACATGTATTTCATTATCAATCATCATTAGTGTTCCATAGAATTGAGAAAGTGGGGGGAAGGAGTCCTGCAGAACATCTTGTCCGTATCTAGGGCTAGTTAGCACTGCTTTTCACAATTATTTACCTTACTTAATCTTCTCAGTGTTGGTCTGAACAATTCCAGCAAGAAGTATACTTAGCCACATTTTAATTTTTCTCATTAATTTTTCTGTCATTTATAATTAATCTTATTTTTTTTCTTTTCTGTATTCCTAATTTGGTACACCAGTTTCCCGGTGCTATTGCCCAGAACCATTGGGTTTAAGTCAGGTGGAACTAACAGAACCCTACTAAGGGTTTTAGATTTGGGCACCCTGGCTTTTCTAGATGCTAAAACCCATTGCAAAAGGTGTATCCCTTTCAAGGTTTCTCACATTCACTTGTACCAATTTTTGGCAGAACTGCACTGCCACTAGCTGCTGTCCCTCTTGACCGGGAGACAGGAACTGTGTTCCATGTTCACTGAAGAAAAGAGAAGTTACTTTTTCTATCATGTGGGTCTGGCCTAACACTCACTTCACTTTCTGCTAAAGCAAGTGTAACACTTACCCTGCTTATTCCATCTGGTCCTGGGTGGGTAGGATGCCCTGGAGGACCAGGGTCACCAGGCTGGCCAGGGATACCGGGTTCGCCATCAATCCCTTGGGGACCACGAGGACCCTAGAAAGAAAATCAGAAATGCCAACAGTGTGCAAGGGTATTCATTAAAATCACTGTAACTGGCAAACCATTGTCTCGTTTGTGATAAATCTGTATTTCTACAGAAAGATGTTCAAACAAACACAATCCCTCAAGACCTGTTCCTATCTTCAGATCAAAAGCACCAGCTAAAATTAGTCACGAATCCCACACACAAGTAATTTCTATCACAGGCGTTTTAGGCAACTCAGGCTTCCTACCATTCCCTACTAGAGTATATATTATTGCTGAAAAACTATTTGGCTTTGCACATAGACATCATGAATTTACTTCCAAAAGACATACAGTTCAGATCAGCGTACATACATACACATTAAGGAAACTCCAGCTTTTCAAAGCCTCCTGACACCATGAGTGGTTTAGACAGCTCATACTATTGCTGAGTTCTCAACACAGTTACGCTGCCAAAAATGCAGAGTTAAGTCCCTAAGTGTTGATGTTATCTCTGGCTAGTATTTGCAGAATGGGCTAGGAAGCCATACCATTGCTCCCCACTTTTGATCCCTCAACAGCATTTATCTTATCTTGTATCAAAACTAAAATTAAATATGGAAGCAACTAATAAACAATATACACAGGGCCCATAAAGATATCCTTCAATCATAAATACTTTAAAGTGCTTGTCACTACTGCTTTCTTCATTAGAATAACATGCTTGACTGTGGTGAGGAAAAATTTTATACTGTATAACAAGGTCTTCTATTTTAAGGATCCTTAAAGGATCTTTGAAAGCACAACTTTGAAAAAACAACTTTGAAAGCCTGTTTCAGTGAGTCATCTTTACAAACACAGAATCAGACAGATTGCTTGTATTTCCATGTGATGAGACTTGTGTTTCCTTACAGTCTGTGACACATTTCATGGAGTTTATGTCTGAACTAATACTGTTTGAATTAGGACGGTTCACATGTTAAAGAAAAAGCTCTCTCTTGGGAAAGGGCTACACTGAGACAGCACTGGCAAGAGGAGACCTGAAAACTCCCAGCGAATCAACTAATTCTCTGTCTATCTTTATGGTCTGAAACTCCTCTAAGCCTAGCAATCAGGCGAAAAATCTGTTTCTTATCATACATACATGTACACACACACTCCCCTACTCACAGAATGAGTTGTAAATAGATGGTATTCTGAAACAAGTTAGAAGATTCGTGCATGTTGGATGGAAAAAGAAGGTTCTAGCAGAAAACTTTATTATTTAATATTTCTATCATAAACAGAAGTACACACTGCCAAACCTAAAAGTGCATACTGTCCAAAGGAGGAAAAGAATGAGTTATCTTCTTTCGTTAGCTCTCAAAATAAAAAGAAAACAAAACTAAGCATTAGAGGAAAACACGCAAGAGCCTATAAAGAATTAAGCAAGCTTCCACACAACAACTACTGATTTTCAATATCCAAACCATGGCACCTTAACAAATCTGATACAGAAAAAGGTCTTTCTTTTGTTTCTTTTTAGAAAAGTACCTGCTTTTTAGTCACAAAAATCAACCTGCTTCAAGAGCAACACTGCAATCCCCCACATCAGAAACAAAAAGTCACCATGTTTGTATTTGTAGGTGGCAACTAAGCAATGGTATATAACCAATGGTTTCTAGCAAAATCATGATTATACCTTTATTTATTTTACCTTATTTATCTATGTATTTATATATTAAAAAAGCCTTTTCATTCTCTTTCACCACCTCAAGGTCAGCAAGTGTAAAAACGAAAAATAAAAGGGAAAAAATGCTCACACAGGCCACGAGGTGGCACAGTTTAAACACGCAATTCACTCATTCTGGCCCATTGCTGCTGCTGCTCAGGAAACTATTACAGGTTTTGCCCATAATGGAATAAAAGGAAATGCAGATCATGGTAGAACACTCTCAACCTACTGTCTATTTTAACTGTTACATCAATTACAATCGAGTGTAAACTCATATTGAAACAGAATATATCAATGGTTCTGAAGATGCTCAAGCTTATTTTCTGTCTTTAAAAGATCATTTGTAAACACCTAAAATACTGTCATGCTCCAAATGCATTTTGCAAATGCAAACATGCTATTCCCTAGCTGTTTCTCTCTCACTGTTACACTAGCAAAGAATTTTAAGTAAAAAACATGCTAACACCCCTGATTTCATTTTACATCCAAGGGTCCTGCTTTTCTAAAAGGCGGGGACCCATAGCAAGGTAGAGTTCCTGCTCACTAGTCAGTAGGAGCTCATTTAAAGAACAAACAAATAAACAAAAATATCCAAAGAAACAAACACACACTTTGGAAATGTGCTTAGTGGTTTTGTAACAGCACCAGTCAGTAATGAATTTAGCCAGATTAATTTTATAAAGGGTGTGTGTACAAGGTTACCTGCTCCACAAGGGATTTTAAACAAGTTGCAAACAATGTGCAGAGAGGGTTTTTATAATGTAACTGCAGGTGTGAGATAACATTTTTTTCCCACCAATAAAAATACAAAATCCTGCACTAACAGTCACTATGTATCGAAAAGCAGGGTCCTCTGGTCTCGGACCTACACTCTGACGTGCACACAGCTGACCAGAACCTTTGACATAACATTTTCAGAGGAGTTGACAGGTTCCTAACCCCTTGCTATTCCTTGAAAGTGGCATAATAACCTATATCAAAGGAACTCAAAACTGCTCACAGCCTTTTGGTATTTTAGGTGCTTCCACTCACCACTCTATAGAGACATACAAGGGATGCATGGCACAGAATCAGAAATTACTTAGCATCTCATTGGTAATACTGCGCATTGCGAGAGCACTTCAGACGTCTCTACAAACACAGTCAAGATTCCTCTGTGTACCACAAGACTTCGCAATTACTCCCAGAATTCTTTTAACATCTTGATAGTTATTCATCAGAGAAACATCTTATGGTGATCTAGAGAGCTGCAGTGGCTTGGCGTCCATCTCAAAGAGGCTACACACTTACTCCACTGCTTTAGAAGTGTCATTACCATCTATGGACAACAGGCACACACTGGAGGAACAGTACAAAGAAGTCACTTTTAGGCCTATGCCTAAACTCAGTATTGGCTTGCTCTCTTCTGAGGGATAGGAAAATATCCACATAGAAATTACAATCACACAGCTCTTAAAAAACTGCTTTTTGCAGCACTGAAGCTCTTTGACCTAGCTTTTTCAACAGGAATGTGTCGTCTTTGGTATTTTCAGCACTCCCTTTTGGCCTTTCTGTGGTTCTCCACATGCGGACAGTGAAATTCCCTTCTGAAGTCTTTATTTCCACTGAGCAATCTTGATTATATTATTCACCAGCATACCAACATACATAGTCACAAATTAACTCCTGCTAACTTCCTGAGCTTTGCCTTTACTCTGAGCCACACAGCTCACGCTGCTTCTGATGCACAGTAGTAACCACCAGCAAGTCAGCAAGTTCTTGAACAGGAGAACATGATGTTCTAGTTTTATTCTTTTTTTCTTTTTTTTTTTTTTTTAATCCTGAAGAAAGCCACACTCTCAGACATTACTTTGGGAAAGTTTGTTGGGGAAGTACAGCTTTTAGTGGAAATATTGCTAAAACTCTGTCAACTGTCTCAGAACAGTCAGGTTTCAATCCACCCAGGGAATAGGGAAATAGAAATGTTTTTCTGTCTGTTACCTAATTCTTGGAAAATATGAGGAACGTTCTGGTAACTCTGGAAGACATGGAGACTGTTTAAAGCCATCTAACCTTTTGAGGTTACTCCAGTACTTGATTTCTGAGATAACTTACAGGTCTTCCCTTTGGTCCTCGTTCTCCTCGTGGTCCTTGTGAGCCTGGAGGTCCCTAGAAGAAAGATTAGAAATAGTAAGTACCTTTTAAGCTAGCTAATGATTAATAAATCTCTGAAAATATGAAATGCAATGCTTATTCAAAAATTAATTTGTGGGTTTGGTTTTTTTTTCACATCATCATGAAGAAAACAACTACAATCACCAAATATTCAGTATTTATTCTCTATTGCCTGCAGGGAGTAGAACCAGATCTACAAAATGCTTTCATCTCTCATGCATTCCACAGGTTAATTTAGCAAAGGATTTCTGTGTGCTGGAAGCTCTTAACATGGAGATGTAAAAGTCTGAGACATCCTTTCTGCTAGCCCAAAACTGCTCTCTGAGAATGCTGCATCTCCTTCTACTCCTGCTAGATCCCTGCCAGAGAAGCATTCCCCAGTATCAACCTCACACAAAAGTCCTCAGACATGCATGTATGAAAAGCACATGCCCATTCACTTAGGGCATGGGCTGACCTGAGACTAGTAAAACATCTCACAATCTTCTTGCCTCCTCAAGTCCAGAATGGAAGAGTCCTCCTTCACATCATCCCCACAATACAAAACAGAAATGGCAGAAGATGGAAAATGCCATCATCGGAGAAACAGGACAGAAAATACTCACGGCTGGTCCCGGGCGGCCTCGTATCCCTGAAACCTAAAAAAGGCAATATAAATCAAAGTTACCACACAACATTATGGCTGTATTTGTCATGACTACCCTACAGAAAATCAGTTATTGAAAAGTAAATAGCAAGAGAGAAAATTAAAGAACCAGTGAAGCTGTAAGGCTTTCTTTGGGGGAAAAAAATCAATAATTAAGTTCCACTGGTTATCTCTTTCCATTTTGGAGTCCTTTGATAAGCAATATGAGCAAAATCTTGGAAGTATCACTGTTATTCTAAAAAAGATTAAATAAAAGTGTATTACAATGATTTCATCTCAAGTTATTGATTCTTTTGTCTGTCTTCATGCTAGAAAGGTGTAATAAAGACAGAAAGCAATAATTTATATTACCATCATCTTCCTCAAGTGTCTCTACACTTCCTAAATACTAATTTACCATTGTACATCCACAAAATTCTAACTATATAAGTAAAGATTATGACAGATTTAACTCAGTAAGATTTCTTCCCCATAATACAACTGACAGGGATTGCTAACATTAAATATGTGAAATGGCAAAAATAATACAATTCCTTTCATTCCTAGGCTGTAAATTTTTGTTGCATTTCCTTAATTACTGCAATTCTGCTTTAAAGCAATAAAATACACACTTATAGGGTGTGCTGATAAATGAAGAAAAAATGGACTTACAGGTGGCACTATTCCAGGTTCCCCTTTTTGTCCCTGTAAGAAACAGATGCAAAAATGTCAGATGGCAGAAAACAAGTAAAATTAACAGTACCAGTTTTACCAGTACCATCCCTGTGACTGTGTCAAATGCTAAGAATTCTGTAAGGATACAATTGAGACTAAATTAAAGTACCTGTGATTGCTAAGCCATACGATTTTTTTAATGACTATGGACACTGATTAAATGAAGGCTATAAATTAACAGACTTTCTCTTAACTATGTAACATACTGGATGAGAGAAGAGTCAAACTAAAGAAAAATACCATTATATTTAAGTACTGAAAACATGCTCTAGTTCTGGTTATTGGATGATTTGATTCATATGAAATGCAGAGTGCAGAGCAGCATTCAGATTCCATTTCTTCAAGGTATTCAATTCAAATTCATATAATTAAATCTATGGACATAAAACCCTGCATATCCATCTATAGCATAGAGACAGAATACAATACGATAGCACATAGCTTCAGAGTGAAGGACATGGCATTTGCCAGCTGACTTTTCTTTGAGCTGAATGTGTTGACAACAATTACGTGTTACATAAAATAACTAGGTTTATACTTATTGGTGGTAACTGTTTTATTAAGGGAAAAAAAAAAAAAAGAGGACTTTGTAACAATAAAAAATTTCCTGCCTTGTTTACCAATGAATAATAAGCTGGTTACAGTCCATTTGTTTCCATTACCTACCTCTGCATAGAAAGCTACTCAGTTGTAGTGACTATATATACTTGATCACCTAAAAATTATTTCAATTATTTCTTGTAGTTGCTTACTATCTTAGAATCTCATTTATCAGAATGTATCTTAATTTCTTGTGTAAGAATAGATCTGCTATTTAATTGCATACTATGAGAAATGCTGCCCACACAACCATGGCTTTGTGCAAGAATGCATTGCCTCAGTGCTACCTACTGCACGCTGGGCAGCCAAGTCTCAGCAAAAATACCCAGTTTGGCTTCTAATGACCTACTTCTAATGACCCACCGCTAGAGGTGAAACAATCAAACCACTCAAAGTGGAATTCATTTGATGCAAACAGCTGGGATTTTCACCCAGAGGATTCTCTATATTTAGACCAGGATTTTTGCCTGCATCCCAGCATTTTTTCCCTGTTGACTGCAATCAAAGAATCACAGAATACCAGGTTGGAAGGGACCTCAAGGATCATCTGGTCCAGCCTTTCTTTGAAAAAACACAGTCTACACAAGATGGCCCAGCACCCTGCCCACTTGAACCTTAAAAGTATCCAACGCTGGGGAACCTAATCTCCCTAACCATCAAAGCTGACCAAGAGGAAAGAATTAGTTGTTTTTAACAGAGCCTATATTTAAATTCTGCACTCCAAGGAGATTCTTTTAACAGTTGCAATACAGTTAAAAAACAAAAAAACCAAATCTTACCTTTCTTCCTCTACCTATTAAAAAGGACAAGGAAAGAAAAGAGAAGGAGATTAATGTTTTTATTCTGACACGTTAAGAGTCGAGTGAAGGTGTTGCAGCTAGGGCCATCCCTGATCTTGGATGCACAGAACATGGTGAATCGCCTAGCAGGAGCTAGGGAAGTTCCCAGAGACATGCGTGCTGTACTCCCTTGTTCAGCTGTGACGAACAAGAACAGTTTGCAGTGGTGTCTCGGTCTTCTTCATGATCGTACAGAATAAGAAAAAGCACTTTAGGAAAGCAGAATATCTTATAGGGAATTATCAGAAGCTGACCTAATGATTGACTGTGAAGTCGAAGGAAGCTTTATTACTGACTTCAATACAAGTGATGTTGATGGATCCACACATATTACATGGTATTTTTCAAAAGACAGAGCTGACTGAAGGACTTCTGACCTCTTCTTGTTTGAAAAGCACTCGCAATATCATGTGCCTGCATTCAGAGCCATATATCCACACTAATATCCACAAAAATCCTTTGGAGGAATATTTTATTAATACCTTGAATAACAGTAAGGAATTCTAGAATTTATCCATTCTGCTTTTATATTTTCTGGGTGCATCTTGTTGGTATTGAACTAATGCCACCCAAAATACAGCAGGATGCACCATCTATTTATTAATGCTTGCCACATCTTGCTCCACTGCTCAATTACGCAGGTCCCTGCTACATGCTCTTCATCACTACTTTGTTCTATATTAAATTAATAACAGCAATTATATCACCTGAAGAAACTGCTCTATTATATATAGAATGTAGTTCAATATACAATATTAATGAGCATTAATAGCAAGTTAAGATATTTTCTTTTAGGAAAATTGAGGGGAGATTGCTTTATCCAAGTCCCTGCAGGAATAAGAAAGGAACTGGAAAAGACATATCTTTGAGGTATATAGCAGAAAGTATGCAAAAACAGGGACTTAATACTTCATGCTAATTTTGATTCACATGTCTCGCAAAAGGATCACGTGTCCACGTTTCCACTTTGGGGAAACACTTTATATGTAAACAGTAAAATGTAAACAGTATAATGTTGACATTTATACATCAGCTGGAGGGGCCTCGAGTTGAGCATTTTATTAAAGCATGCACTTATTTTACCATGTATATTTATACAGTAAACGTATCTTTATCTTAATACATTTATTATACATGTCTCTCTTAACATATTTGCCTTTCAGTTTGAGATGAACCACAAAAAGAAGCCAGAATTGAACGTCCTTGAAATATCAAGATGGAATTCAGATCAACCTTTTAGTTATAAAGCCATTTAGGCTCATATCAGATTCATAGTCAGAAGAAAACTGTTTCCAGAGCCAGCTCAAGTGCAACCCAAGATGGAAGATAACTGCCAAGTATCTACTATTTTCAGATTCAAACTTTCACCATGGAAATACTATTAGAAATTTCAGTATCATGAGGTTCCTATTTTTTTGGGCTGTCTCTCCTTTCAAAAAAGCAAACTGGAAAGCAATCTTACCAATGGTGGTGTCAAAATCACGTGTTGTATGGGGACACACAGGACAGCACTCTCCTGGGGGCACCTGTGGGTTCTCACACTCCAGCACATCTTGACACTGGATTTCATCGCAAAGAATAGCTCCGTTGTCACAGACACAAATCTGGCATGGTGAGGGCTTCCAAATATCCCTGTTCAGGTACATCTGGCCATTCTGAGTGCAAGCTATTTCTTCAACATCTTCTCCTGGGATAGGAGAGAAAGAATGTACAACACATTTTCCAAACGTGAAATCAAAGGAGGACTAGGTCTGGACTAGCAAAGAACACATCGGAACATGAGAAGCAGCATCACATACATGAAGAAAACAGTCTACCAGCATGGCTGAAGCTGATATTGAGAACTGTTAAATATCAGTCATCTTAAATGTCTTTCTTATTTTACCACTTTATTTCTTGATCAGAAAGAAGTAAAATACAGTCATCATGGAATGCACAAACCCACCACAGTATTAAATGAACACTGCCTCACAAGTCATTCTGGTATGGATGTCATTCTAGTACTGCTGTCATTCTAGTACTAACTCTGTGTTAAGGAACTCCTGCCATTTTCCTGCTCTTTGTAACTGCTGTGCACGGGGCATTGGAGACGTCTGACTGGGGAGACTTCTACAGCACATACTACCTGCTCCCTGCTGCAGGTAGCTTACACAGCCAGATTTACAACAGCGTTGAACAGACATGGCAGAGTTTGTTGAAAAGAAAAAACCTCATTTATTAGGGTCTTGCTGTAAGGGTAATACCAACACAGAGAATCAAACAGGACAATCAGTCACTGTCCACTGGCAGTAGCAGTCTCCACTGCAAGGGTACTTGTAGCATCATCTCCAGTTGAATGAAGAGAGGCTCAAATCACTTATTTTGCTCAGGTTTTAATAATCCAGATGGCGATGGCCCTACATGATTACCCCAGCAGATGCATAAAATTATTGCTATGGATATAGATGAACTGCAGAACTCACACACAGCAAAACTGTTATACACAGTCCAAAATTATTCTCCTGCCCCCTGGGATACTGCAGAGAAGATTAATCTTACCCATGGGGGAGCTTCTCCTGACCACAGAAACATTCCTATCAAAAACATCTTTGAAACTGGACAATCCATTTAAAAGCATTATCTGAACATTCCCAAACAGTCCTAATTTCTGATACAAGAACAGGAATAGAGGCAATTATATTTATATATGACACATTTCACTAGTCAAAGATCATGACCACTATATTTTAGGAAAACCTGTTATTAGTGTAAAAATTAACAGCTCTAAGCACATAGACAAGTTGCACTGTTCTGTGCATTTCTGTCCCAATTTAAACCAGATGTAATCAGAAAATCACGAAGTAATAAATATGAACAGATTTGGAATTTCAGCTTCATCCCTCAAGTCTAGTTACTCCATCAATGTCAGAGCTCGTAGAAATGGAGCAGATGTGTCATTAACTGTTGCCTGCCATCGCTAACTTCTGCAGCTTTCTAACAGAAACCGAAATCCTAATTTATACCAGGTCAGCTCCTCTCTTCAATTAGTTCAACCAACTGACAAAATGACTCGAAGGGGTGCTGCAGAAGCTCAGGAGGAAATGTTTTCAGTGTGAAGTAAAGACATCAACCAAGTGTGCTGTACAGTCCATTTATGACACTGTGAGAATAATTTTCCAAACTGCAGATCGTATTTTGGAAAGCATTCTTCTCGCCTCTCCCTTGTGTGCATGACATAACGCACTGTCTGACATATTTAGCCTTTTCCCCCCAGATGTCTGGCATATGTTTGTCGTGGTTTGAGCCATGGTCTATGTCTTCCTTAATGTATTACCCGCAGAACTCGCTGTGCTGTTCAGAAGAGCAGCAGTTTGCATAAATGAAATTTCTAAGTTACTGAGCCCAAAGTCAGCATTCTGTCATTACTTCAAATAAACCACATAGCAACTGCTTTGGCATATCAGAGCTGAGCCAGACGGTGACTAGCTTCTGCCTGGGTCGCCTGCTCA
This sequence comes from Strigops habroptila, assembly GCF_004027225.2. Lineage (NCBI taxonomy): Eukaryota > Metazoa > Chordata > Aves > Psittaciformes > Psittacidae > Strigops > Strigops habroptila. The sequence continues at coordinate 8,050,736 of NC_044281.2, forward strand.
GCAGCTAAGGAAGAGGCAGACAAAGGCAGGAGGAAAAAAGCCCATACCAACTTCTGGAAGTGCTCTAAAAGTCTGTTTTACCATCAGATTGCAGATATGCTGATAATAAGGGAAAATAAAAACCCACCACCACCAAAAAAACCCCAAACAAAACTCCAAATGCAAAATGACCAAAAAAGCCCTCAAAAGCAAAACCACCAAAAAAAAAAAAAAAAAAAAAAAAAAACAAAAAAACCCAACCCCAGAATACTGCCAGAAACCACATTTTTAATATTATATATTTTACTTATGGTTGGTGCTTTTAGTTTTTGTTTCTGCTGTAACTGCATTACACAGAGAGCAATCTGAAAAGTACAGCTATTTCAAAGCCAACTCATGCCACACGCACAGTTTGACATTTTACTCTCAGGCCTGAACTGCAGGCATGTTATTGATCATACCTAGGCCAGGAGAGACAGCAAATTGTTCTACCATTTCCTCCCTGGTTTGGAAATCTGCAAGTTTTTTTGATTACAGAGACAAATTCACAAACTCTATGTCACATGTTCTTTCTACTTTTGCAGTTGTAAAACCAGGCACTGAATGGCTTGAGAAGCAGCTTTAGAAATTCTTAATGTGGCAAAAGGATCTGCTAACCCATTAACAAGTACAACTCTAATTGGTATTGGACCTGACAAAAGAATCTACAGGGTTGCGAATCCACTGAAGTCAGTGAAAATGAGTTTCAGAGCAGCCTGCAAATATAAAAGGCAAGGTAGAACAAATATGCTATGATATATTTAAGGACTCATTCACTCAGGAGCTCAGCACAAATGACCTTTGTGAAAAAAGATTTCTATGAAAAGCACAGTAAGTATAATGCAATTATTTTTCTGCTAATATTGATCTGTTGGAGTATCAGTTTTGCTTTAAAGAACTATTTGATCAGAAGACAAACTGTCGGTTATAGCTAATATGCTAAATCATCATACTTGGAGACTACGCACATCTACAGTTTGAAAGAAAAGATCACATCATGTACTGACATTCCCAGGCCCAGTTTTGTGACACCACTGAAATTGTACTAGTTACTGGGGGAGAAACCCCATACAAGCCACTAGATGGCTGTCAAAGCCCATCACTCATCACGAGCAAGTGTCAAAGAAGTTTATGCACATACAAGGCATGCAAGGCACACCCTGCTTGGGCTAGTTATACTGAGCTTGGTTTTCTTTCAGGCAGATTTCTCTCGAGGTTAATTCCACTGCTTAACAAGCCAACAACAGGACAAGTGTTTTAAATAACAGCATAGGAAACCATTTCAATCTCATGCCAGCAGATACGTAATTTTCAAAGCAACACCTGTAAATTCACTGCTGCTCAGTTTGCTGTTGAAAGTCACCCGACATTATTGTACCCTTACTGCTTTAATTAACTTCTGGTTCACATCATGCATGTGTAAAAGACAAGTAAAGACATGGAAAAAAAAAATAAAGATGGAAAACACCACAAGAAAAAGAGAAAATTAGCACGGGGGACACAGCATGGCACAGTGTCTTGAGCAAATATACTTTAAAAGAACAGGGTAAGAAGGGGAAGAAAATAAAGACTACTCCACACATACAAACAGGGAGCCTTGCTGAAGCTGTCCTCCTAAGGTCTTATTCTTCCTTGCAGAAATATCCCCAAAGGTGCAAACTATAGTCTCCTGTTACCCGTCTCTGCTTATAGACAACTTAATGTGGGAGCAGTCAACCACCATTATGTCAGCTGAGGAGATGGCAGGTGTATGATGGAAGGGAATACAGCTCTCAGTTCCCTACTTGGGGAAAAAAATGGCCCGAGCAAAACTTGCAGATACATAGGTTTTCTGCACACATGAACAACTGTGGTTCACAGATGAAATGGTAAGGGACAGGAAAGGATTTCATGAGAAAGCAGCTCCATTACATGGCATTTTTACTAGTCCCACCAATGCAATAATTAAAGGAGCCTAACGGCTGATAGACCTACAACATTAGAAAATATAGTCTGACAAAGGCAGAAAAGATGCTTACTGGTATTGAACACACAGTGTGCTAGTTTTATGCTTTCTTCTGCCAAGAGGGACTTCTTGATACATCCTGTAACCAAACCCCAATGCTTTTACACTGCTTAACATAAAAAGACTGGAACAGAGGAGCTATAATTATTTAATGAAAAAGTGATAGAAACAAAACGGCTTTAAGCTGAAAGAAGGTAGATTTAGATTAGACATTAGGAAGAAATTCTTCCCTGTGAGGGTGATGAGACACTGGACACACGTTGCTCAGAGAAGCTGTGGCTGCTCCATCCGTGGCAGTGTTCAAGGCCAGGTTGGATGGGGCTTGGAGCAACCTGGTCTAGTAGAAGGTGTCCCTGCCCATGGCAGGGGGGCTGGAACTAGATAAGCTTTAAGGTCCCTTCCAACCCAAACCATTCTATGATAATTCTATGATGATGAAAACAGCTGGTGCATTTAGCTTTTCAGCCTCTCTTTGACATCCTGATGCCAGTTTGTGAAAAGTGTAAGAAAATAAAAGATTACATAGATACACTGATTTTTAAGTTTTTTAAAAAAAATCTAGAATATGAAAAGCCAATTTATGATTCAAGTTATGAATTACAAAGTTTAATCCTGCTGACTCACAAAGCAGAGGTGCAGAAGTAAATCAAAGTGAAAGATGATACGTGCTAACAACCATTTTGCAGATGTACTGTTGTGCATGTGTGCAGACTGCCAAGAAAGGGACAAGAGGAGCTTGGTGTTAATAATTTTTGATTGTCAGCCTGTTGCAACAATAATGTAAGGCTTGATCCAGTTCTCATTAAATCAATGGAAAAAACCCGCTCATTTACTCCAATAAGAATCAGCCTGCTTGTTTTGTTTGTCTTTTGATAACTTTTTTTTTTGGAGCAGTAATAAACGAAGCATTATCCAAATTACCACACCATGCAAATTATAATGTAAACACCAATTATTCTGAAAATCAGATACTTTTCAAGAGCACTGATAAATACAAGACCTATTTTGCATTTGTTGCACAGATACAATTTATGTTAACAATGATTAATACACAATTTACCTTAAGTACTTTATAGCTACATACACAAGGATGGACCTGGAAGCCCTTGCTAATAAAAGGCTGAACTGCTCCACAGTTCACTTAATATGAAATATTTGATTCTCAATATTAAATCAAATTTGCATTCAGACATTTCAATTCAGGATACAGGATGCATCTCAGTGAACTTCAGATAACAGCTACAGTACAACAATGCACTTAAGTCCAAATAACTCCATGTTCTCTTGGAGACACCGACCACTAATAAGGTCTGTAGTACATTGCTAGTTTACCAAGAGTTACAGAAGATGAATGTTCTCTCGGTGGCTTCAAATTCACTTAAAGTCTCCCTGCACACCCAAGAGAGTAAGCAATGAATGACACACAGAGATTCATCAAGAGTATCATGCAGACGATTTATTAATCACAGGACTGTCTAAAAGAATAACTAGCACAGATGTTCATTGAAAATTGACTTTCTCAAAGTCTGTGGCTCTGTGTTGGTTTATGCCAGCTGAAGGTCTGGTTGAACATTTCATTTTGAAATTCCTCTGTGGCTTCCTAAGGAAATTAGGCTTATGCGATCCCACTGGCTGTGCTGTGACATCTGTGTCTCCAAGCCCATTTGATTCCAGTGGCTAATTTCAGCTAAGTTTGACAGAGACCTTGTGAAAGAACAGGTCACTAAAGACAACTGTGCTCCTGCAAATTTTGTGAGCGTAGGCAGTTAGGAAGAAAAGGGAGTTCCAAGTTAGTGCACCACGAAGGCTCCCTTGCAAAACAAGTGGATGCTGACAAATCCCTTTCGTTACACTTCCGGGAATGCGCACAGCCACACTGTTTAAAACACAAACCTGAGCAAGAAACCAGGTTTCATCAGAACTGTCTCTTGGGAAAAGAAGTGAGCTTTTTCATCCATTCTGTTCAGTTTCTACTTAAAAAAATCCTAGAGGATAATTTTCAAAGCTGACAATAAATGTTTTTAAAAGCATTCCACATATTGAAAGTTGCTGAATGGTTTTAATTCCAAATGAATTTTCAATGCAATTGATGTGGTCAGCCCTCTAGACAAGGAGTGGCAACCCTCTGTGCCTTGTTTTAGAAGCAGAAAAGTCCCAGGGTGTTCTTCTAAATGATGTAGGCAATTTTAAAACATGTATTTTAGGACTGGAAAATTACAGACTCAACTGTTTTTCCTGCAGAGTCCACAAATAATGTTAAGTATGAATAAATATTGCTAAGTATCAAGATGCAAGTTAGCTCCCAAGCAGAGACTTAATTAACTGTTAAAATCGCTATAGTAGTTAACCAGAGCCGTACTAAAGACATACACTTCATGGCTGGCTAGTCACTTCTGGCTGGCACTAAGGGGAGGGAGTTTACCCTCTGAGACTCATTAAGCAATAAAATCCAACCTTCAAGCTCTAAACAACAGTCCAGAGGCAGAAAGCAACAGCAAAACAATATACCCTGACTCAACAGAAGTGATCTCCCAGGTGAAGGGCTGTGAGTGTGATCTGGCAACTGGGTTTTGTCTCTTCCAGAAAATTGAGTCAAAATAAATAATTCTGATTTCCACTCAGCATTATGACCCCAGATTTGGCTGGACAGGGAAAACTGAAAAGGAAAAGCTATGCTTAGAATATCGTGAGACACCTCTGAATGAATTCTAAATTAACATCTGAAGTTTACTACTGCTGCTCCACTGTTTCCTTAACTGGGTGGAAACAATACTATCCTTTATTTGGTTTGGTAGTCTGTATTTCCCCAACTCACAGGTTTATGTATTTATATCTCTATCAGTGCAAATAGGAGTTCTGCTTACCTTTTTATGGATAAAGTTAATTTCCAATACAGAATAATCAATAACAATGCTTTTATTAACAAGACTTGACACATGCTGGATATGAAGGCAGAATATACTGGGATCCCTTCCAGTAAAAAGGATTTCTCTTGCTGGTCCCACAGCACTATCCAATATTTATCAATATACTACTCAATTCCATAAGAGCATCTAATGATGTTGCATCTGCATATGAACCACACTGGTCCTGAGCTATTGAGCAAGACTCAACCCCTTTAAACACCCTGTTTTAAGCTACAGACAGGACAGGGAACTATGCAGCAGCAACAGTTTGCTGAGAGATGGGTCAGGCAGGTCCTTTTCTGTTGGTTTGTCCACAGTCTTAGATGTGAATACTTCAAAAGCAGTTAAACAAACTCACTAGAGTTATCCCATGAATAAGGTTAGATGTAGACTGTTACTACTTTGTTTTTCTCTCCACTCTGGTTCACAAGTAGAATGGCCGGACATATTGCTCAGTGCCTGCAGGAGGATAGCGTGAAGGACAGAGTTTGAAGAGCCTGATCTGCCAGCAGTGTTTATATAAATGCTTTCAGATGACAGCAATCAAGCTGTCATACAGCAGGAAAAAGAATTACTTCCGAACGTCTGCTGCACATAGATAGTTATGGGGAGGCATTCAGGGCATGCCTGAGAAAACACTGCTGCAGATTTCAGCAGCTGAGGCAAATCAGTCGAAAGCTGAAGGCAGTAGTGGGGTGCCTGGTCTCTGCTGGAGCCTACATGGCCACAGACACCCTCCTTGAACTTTGTCATACAAGGGAGTTACAGTGAAGTCAGTTCAGCTACAGCTGCCTGTACCACAGTCCTCTTCCTGACTCACTGCAGAAAAAGCCTAAAAAGAGTGCTTATCATGGCCAATCATTATGTTTCATTATTTCAAAAGAGGCTTGAGGCAACAGAGATCATTTGTTTTTCTAAGCAAACTGTTGGAGCACATTCTTGACTCTGGGATGACATTTTTAAGCAGAATCACTTTCATTTGCATGAGGAGAGGCTGGTCCCACAGAAACAGCAGATTCTTTTGGCGGGAAGCTTACAAAGAGAACGTGCAGCAAGAGATTCTGTCAGTGGAGGCAGAACAGGGTCAGGGCTCAGCACTGCTGAATGCTCAAAAGTTTGGCAATACAGGCACTGTCTATACAACTAAAGCAGAATTAAAACTGCAATTAGCACATTTCCTAAAATGTAAGAGGCTTCATTCTGGAAGCAAACATGCCCCAGTGGTGGGAATTCTGCCCAAGCTGCTGCTACTGCTAATTAAAGCAAATCTTATCAGGACACAAGGAACTGTGCCTGATGCATTTAAACCCAAGTCTAAACCAGGAAGATTACAATGAAAATGTAATATTCTGCTACTGCCTACTTTGGCTCACTGTTCTGGAATCCATGAATTTTAGTCTTTTAGTCTTCCAAAATCCAGTCTTGGACTGCTATGCATCAGTAAAAAACAATGCATTTTGGCTGTGAAGAACATTCTCTCAGCTGCCTCCTGTGCCAGTGTCAGCGAGACACGGTTTCCACTCACAGTACATTTGGATTCCTGTAGTAAATCTATCTGCGATTCACAAGAAGACATCTTGGTTGTCTAGCCAGAAACCGACCGCCCAAGCAACTAGCTGTGCAGGATAAGATTGCACCATGTCAGCTAGGTTCTGAAATAACCATTTCTTGATGGTCCCAACACTGATCCTTGAGTGGTTTAGAGGTGGACTTGGCAGTACTATGTTAACAGTTGGACTTGATCTTAAAGGTTGTGTCCAACCTAAACGATTCCATGATTCTATGATTACCTAACCCCAGCTGGACTTTGAACTCCCAATCACTACTCTCTGAACTTGATAGCCCCACCAGGTTTTCATTCACGTACTGAATATGGGACTGAATAGAATCATAGAATAGTAAGGGTTGGAAAGGACCTTAAGATCATCTAGTTCCAACCCCCCTGCCATGGGCAGGGACATCTTGCACTAAACCATGTGGTCCAAGGCTCTGTCCAACCTGGCCTTGAACACCGCCAGGGATGGAGCATCCACAACCTCCCTGGGCAACCCATTCCAGTGCTTCACCACCCTCACTGTAAAGAACTTTTTCCTTATATCTAATCTAAACTTCCCCTGTTTAAGTTTGAATCTCTTCTCCGCCCAACCTGTAGCAGTGCCTGGGATTGCCCCGACCCAGGTGTAGGACCTTACACTTGGCTTGGTTAAACTTCATAAGGTTGGCATCGGCCCACCTCACAAGCGTGTCAAGGTCCCTCTGGATGGCATCCCTTCCCTCCAGCATATCAACCGAACCACACAGCTTGGTGTTGTCGGCAAACTTGCTGAGGGCGCACTCAATCCCACTGTCCATGTCGCCGACAAAGATGTTGAACAGGACCGGTCCCAACACCAATCCCTGAGGGACACCACTTGTTACAGGTTTCCAACTGGACATCGAGCCATTTACCACAACTCTTTGCGTGCGGCCATAGAGCCAGCTTTTTATCCACCGAGTGGTCCATCTATCAAATCGATGTCTCTCCAATTTAGAGACAAGGATGTCATGCGGGACAGTGTCGAACGCTTTGCACAAGTCCAGGTAGATGACGTCAACTACTCTGCCTCTATCCATCAGTTCCGTGGCTCCATCACAGAAGGCCACCAAATTGGTCAGGCAGGATTTCCCCTTAGTGAAGCCATGTTGGCTGTCACCAACCACCTCGTTGTTTTTCACGTGCCTTAGCATGTTTTCCAGGAGAAATTGTTCCAAGATTTTGCCAGGCACAGAGGTGAGGCTGACTAGTCTGTAGTTTCCCAGGTCTTCCCTTTCTTGAAAATGGGGGTTATATTACCCTTCTTCCAGTCATCGGGAACTTCACCTGACTGCCATGATTTTTCAAATATGATGGACAGTGGTTTAGCAACTTCATTCACCAGCTCCTTCAGGACCCGTGGATGGATTTCATCAGGTCCCATGGACTTGTGCACGTTCAGGTTCTTAAGATGGTCTCGAACCTGATCCTCTCCTACAGTGGGCCTAAGGTCTTCATTCTCACAGTCCCTGCATTTGCTTTCCAAGACTTTCGTGGTGTGGTCAGAGCACTTGCTGGTGAAGACTGAGGCAAAGAATTAACTGAGAACCTCAGCCTTCTCCAAATCCATGGTAGCCAGTTCTCCTGATAGCTTCCGGAGAGGGCCCACGTTGTCCCTAGTCTGTCTTTTATTTGCTACATACCTATAGAAGCCTTTCCTGTTATCTTTTACATCCCTTGCCAAACTTAATTCTAGCTGGGCCTTAGCTTTCCTAACCTGGTCCCTAGCTTCCCGGGCAATGCTCCTGTATTCTTCCCAGGCCGCCTGTCCTCGCTTCCACCTTCTATAAGCTTCTTTTTTCCCCTCTAAGTTTCCTCAGCAGCTCCTTGTCCATCCATGGAGGTCTCCTGGCCCTCCTGCTGCACTTTCTTCTAGTCGGGATCCAACACTCTTCAGCACGTAGCAGGTGATCCTTGAATATCGATCAGCAGCCTTGGGCCCCCCTGCCCTCTAGGACTGTATCCCATGAAACCTTACTAAGGAGGTTCCTGAAGAGGCCAAAGTCTGCTTTCTTGAAGTCCAGGGCAGTGAGCCTGCTGCATGCTCTTCTCACTGTCCTGAGGATCTCAAACTCAACCATCTCGTGATCACTAGAGCCAAGGCTGCCCTGGAGCGTCACATTTCCAACCAGTCCCTCCCTGTTGGTGAGCACGAGGTCCAGCATGGCACCTCTCCTTGTCGGCTCCTCTACTGCTTGAAAGAGGAAGTTGTCTTCCACACAATCGAGGAACCTCCTGGATTGCTTGTGCTGGGCCGTACTGTCCCTCCAACAGATGTCACGATGGTTGAAGTCCCCCATGAGGACAAGGGCCTGTGAGCGTGAGGCTGCTCCTATCTGTCTGTAGAGCGCTTCATCCACAGAGTCCTCTTGAACAGGCGGCCTGTAACAGATCCCCACCGTAATGCCCCACATTGATGTTTTCCCTTTGATCCTGACCCACAAACACTCTGTTACCTCATCACCCGTCCCCAGACAGTTCCATACTCTCCAGCCTATCACTGACATAGATAGCAACACCCCCTCCCCGTCTGCCTGGCCTGTCTTTTCTTAACAGCCTGTAACCTTCCATTCCGACACTCCAGTCATAGGAGCCATCCCCAATTTGCATACGGATGCTATGGGAGCTGGCATCAAAAGCCTTTCTAAGTAAAAGGTAAACAGCAACAACTGCTCTTTCTTTGTGCACCAAGCCAATTACCTCATTGTAGAAGGCAATCAGATTCAACCAGTTCAATAGCAAAAAGGAAAATCCATTAAATGGATAGCCCCTAACTGCAGTCTGATCTTCTCTGCACCCATCTATCCAAACTCTTAAGAAGTACCACTGTTCTAGCCTCACCTACGCTGTAATATGCAAAGTCTAACTGATAAAATAACCATGCAAAAGAACTATTTTGCTTTCCTTGTTTTGTAGCATTTAGCTCCTTTGAAGTTACACAAAATGTGTATGGATGTCTTGCCTTATTACATTTAAAAGAAACACACTTGCTGCTGCCCAAACATCCTCGTTCTTTGAAGCTATACACATCAAAGTTCAATAGAAACATATCATTACACATTGCCTTTTCCACAAAGCTTTTCTACATTGTGGTTTGCAAAGTGGACTCGTGTAATGCCCTAAATGTATCCTTGCTGCTAATATCTCCCTCTTTTTCACATAAAAATAAAGATTTGTAATTAGTAAGAAAATTCAGTTCCATAATTAAAAATCCTTGCATTCCAACAGGCTTAGCATTTCAAACTGAAGTGAAAACTACCCAGTGTTTGGGTGGAGTAGTATTATGAGTGTGCTGGAAAGCTATACTCATAATATGCTGTTTGTACAGCAAAGCTATTCATTTGCTGAAACTCTGGGCTTCTGAGAAATTAAAAAGGAATGGCAAGCAAGAAAGTCTGCAAAAATTCAGGAATAAACCCTCTCTTTTCTGCTACCATTACCTTTACCACACTTCAGACAGCTCAGTCAGCAAGTTCTAGTTTCAAGATGACATGGAACAGGCTTTGGCAACCCTCAGGGCTGCTTTCTACACAGCACAAAGGGATGAACGTTATAAAGAGGCAGCCTAGTTTTAAATGCAATCTAAAGTCAATCACACGCATGTGCATGAGGAAGAGACAGTGATTTAGGTGAGTCTATGCCCGAGAGAGAGTTTTACTTCTACACAAGTTAAACTTATTTATTACTTACAGATATAGGAGCAGTTTCCTTCTTTCAGTGCATAAAAGTAACAATGTCAGTAAGTAACAAGTGAGTAGAGCTCAGTTCATTTAAATGAACAGGTTAGGGATAAGAAAATCTTTTGAGACTGAATGTGAAAGTAAGGCAATTAGCACTGGTTGGGAATTTTTCTACTTTTTTTTTTTTTTTGATGCTGTTGGAAAGCGCTGAATTACTGACATACCAAGGAAGGTGTCTTTATTAGATACATCCACTTGAAAACCTTCCCCTTCATTTTCCGGATGTCTGGAATGACTTATTTCAGTCAAGAAAACATCAGGGTTTGTTAAAGAGAAATTTATACCAAAAAAGCCTTGTAAAAAACATCCCAATCAAGCTGAGGAAAAATGTTTTCATTGACCTGACCCAATTTTATCTTTTTCATCATTACTGAGTCATGAGACATGTTGCAGGTTGCCTCAATTCATCTGGACTGGCTAGGAAAAAGCCAGATATTTATAAGCAGCACTCTGTCCTAGCAGAGGGTGGTGGTTCTTTACTGCAACTTCCAGCATGTCTTAAAGTAGACTCTCAAATTTGCACACCAACATACTTTAATTCCTACTAGGAGAAGAATAGAGCTAGGGCAGGGGAAAAATATCCTTACTCCATTTTGAGAATGTTGTATAAAACACTTCATTAAATTTAAGAAGGAAGTTTAAACAAAACCCCATTTCTTGTTTTGCCTTTATGCAACAGTAGAAAATAGTAGCATTAACCTTGTTAATGTTAGTAAGGCATTAATGTTAATAAGGCATCATAAGAAAAATCCAGTGTGAAAGAAGAATTAGAGGTATCTTTGCCTATCTGGAGACTCTCTGTTACTGCATTATGCATTTGAATACAGGCATTTTTTTTTTTATTTCAATTTCATTTTTAACTGCGCTTTGGTACTGTCCCGATTCTTGGTCCATACATATGAAAAATCAGCATAAAACCCCCTCAAACTGAATGTTAAAAAAAAACCCAGAAAGGTCAGCAAAGAAGAAATCCTACCCACCCTGTCATTTAGATGCATAACGTTGACAGAGGTTTTTTAAAAAGATACATACCAGCCATTACTTTGCTCTCCTGCAGGATTATGGTTTCTGGGACAGAGGAAATTAAAAGCTTTCCTGCAGGCTCTCTTGCTCTTATTCATTGGTTATCATTCCATACTTCAGGGATGAAGCATTATGAACTTCTGTCAGGCAAATAGTCCATACTAAAAAGGTTTTGAATGAATTAAAATTCAAGTAGGGATGCATAGTTTAAAACAAACCAGCTGTCATCACCTCCAGCTACTGCTTGCTTTGAACTTGATCTACTTTTTATTTCCCTTAGTTCCTCCTTTCAAAACTACTTTATCATTTTCCGGATCTTTTTAATTTTATCCTACTATTGTTTCTTTGATATGAGCCTTTAAAAGCCCAAGAAGGCAGCATCCAAGTTACAAGAACACTTTTTCCAAAGCAATGGCTCTACAAATACTGACATCTTTTTGCACCAGTTCACTCTCACAGCAGAGTTAGGAGCTGCAATCAGGTGCACATAAATGCACAAAATACAGAAAGGCTGTTTACTTTCCCTTTTGTAAAAGACTGAAAATCTGTGTGGGGTTGAAAGAAGCATCCATGCTTAAGGGATGTAGTGCAGATACTAGACTCGAGATAACTTTTCAGGAACAACTCAGAGTATGTGGGGCACTCTAGCGTGTGACTATGCCCCATTGCTAGTATAGTCTTTTCATTGCACTCAGAAATCTGTATAAACAACATAGGGAATCCTGACTTACAACTGGGCTTGTATGTGACCAAACTCCATTTGGTCTTTGAAGTGGAAGTTACCAGCTGGAAGCTGGAATCCTGCACATCATCTTCAACTCGGTTTAACAATGAAAATATATGCCTTAGTCTACCTATCTACAAAACTACACTACAGTAGTACATACCCAGCTGAAAACAAAAAAAAAAGGATTGCCCTTTTTTTACAATTACTTAGTCTTCAGTGCTATTAAATGATAAGCTTTCGGGGACAGAGTCATCAATCAATCAAAAGACACCCATTAATGTCAATGGGCTTTAATCTCATGCAAAGCATTACTGTGTTACATTTAGAGGAACTGAAATTTCATGATGCATAGCATCACTTCAGCTCCTTATAAACACTTTTCAGTGTAGCTTTTTTCTATAAGGCAGTAGATCAGTATTAGGTGACTATTTGTGGTACAGGAAATGTTATCACCAATCACATCTTTCACACAGTAGAGTGCAATACAAGCAACAAATAAAAACAGCCTAATTACTTCTTTTCAACTTTACAGTTTAGGACTTTTTGTAAAGGACCTAAAGATCCTCTTCAGGGCCCTGTGGGTAAAGAATTATCACAGGGTTTGCATTTAAATGATATTCTGTGATTGAAGCAGCCTGACATACAAACATGACACAAGTCCATTCAGCAGCTCTCTGGTATTTTTCAAGTGACTCCCTGGAGAAGTTCAAATAATGTTTTGCTTGCTTCAGATATACTCCAACTTACCACAGGCTCAGCCGAGCCTTTCAAGGTCTTACTATTTTTATCTCAAAGAGCATCTACATTTCCTATATTTTTATGTTCCTAATTTCATTTTCTGAACCTAAAAACCCTTCCACTTCATCTTTTTCCTCCAAACCCAAAAATCCTCCGTTTCTTTCTCTAAGAAAACAAACCATATTTTTCCTTTACTTCACTACCATACGTATCTTTCAGTGTTACATCAAGAAGATACCTTAACATTACAATTTCCTATTCAAGAACTGCTCAATAAAATTTTGTAAGTATCAATATCAGAATATTACAATCTCTAAAAGCATCGCCAAAAGGTACTCACATTTCTTATACTTGAAGAAAAAGGCTGGAAATATGGTGTTCCATTCTCAGCTGATTCAGAGAGTCACAGCCTTGAAAAGTCAGTAACCGTCAGTCAACTGGATCTTCTCCAGTTTACAGCAGCTACAGATTTTGACTTTCAATCCCTTGATTAGCATCTGGGGTTTTTTTTACATAGGTATCTATCGCTCTGTTCCAAGGAAGTTCTCAGAGGATTAGAAATAGCTGGCATCTATCCACAAAGTGCACTAGAGGTTTGTGATAATTTCCAGAGCAGTGTCCCATTTTATTCACACTAGTGAAGAAATGTAATATTGCCACTGTCCTTTCCCACTAACTCCTTCTCCACCAGTGGTCTGTGATAATGTAGCCTCATGCAGCTACTCCCAACAACCTTTCGTGCAAGTAAGGCCAAATATGTCACCACCATATTATTTTAAAATATCACTAATTTTACCAGGTTATACCTGGAATCAAATTCATTAAAGGGTTGTTAAATATATTTTCTAAAATAAAATGCACTACAGGAAATAAAGAGTGACTATTTCAGTCACTGAAGATGTACACCAATGGTTATTTCAGACTGACAGGGCACCCTCAGGGCTGAGTGGGTGTACAAAGTATGAGATGCACGATTGATCTGCACATACACAGGGGCAAGATATGAACAAGCCAGGCTGTATCATATGTGCAGCAAGACCAAGCTCCTGTCATGCCAGGCAGGACTGCCATGCGTGTGTGCTGTGCCCAGACCTTCCAACACTCAATGAATGGCCAGTACTCAAAAGCAGCTTCTAACAGTCTTCAAGCATAACATGAACTGCTAACACACCAATGCATATCTCCTTGGTAGAGTGCTTTGCTGCCTTTTCAAAAAATAATGTGAGAGTTCAGACTTTGTAATGTTGCAACATATACTAGATGCATGTAATAACAATAATAAAATAAAAAAAATTCCACTCCTAGACCACTCACATGACTTTTTGCATACCTTCAGCAGGCCTTTATCCCTGAGTTGGCAACGGCATATGAATGAATTTTTCTCTATTTTTATTCACCAGGGCCTTATTCAGAGTTTAAAGCAAAATCCTCCAAGGCTTATGGTCTCCTAATATCTACCTATTGTCATGAATCTAACTATTAAACGTGGCAAAGACAACAGACAGAACTGCATTAAATGAGCAAAAGAGGAAAGCAGACAAATTTTCACAGACTAAATATACAGAAAGTCACCCTCAGTTTGTGCGAACAGGTACAGTTGCACTGAAATTAACAGATCAACATCACCTCTGACAGACTCCCACTGTCTACAATCACTCTTCAGTAGAGTCATCTGCAGCACCGTTTTTTAAACAAGTGCCTATGTAGCTATTCTGACAGCTGCAGAATGATGCATGTCTAAGTGTGATCCTCTTGTGTTTTAACCCTGAAGAACTACCAAAATTGGTGAACCAGGGAAATCTAAAAAGGAATACAGCTTTTTGCCTCTGGCAACAAGATATGCATGAATTCATGTATTAATGGCATGGTATCAAAAAGGGAAAACTATGCTACATAAACCTCATTCTTATCATGTCCATAACTGCGCTCCTGTATGTTACAGGTATTGAAGAGAGGAGACTATTTTTGTAGTGATAAGTCTGACAAGAAAAGATAATAACCACTTTACTGGAAACAGATTGTTTACACTGCTATGCTATAGATAAAGTTGTGTCAGCATTTCCATAAAAGGCCTCCTTGTTTACAGAAGTTTTCAAGCTGGCAGGCAGTATTTCTACCTCAACTAACAAAATACAATCCCAGGAATAACCTGGAAAAACTGGAGAAAAACTCATTCTTGAGCCAGCATTGGAAAAGGGAGAAGAGAGGTGTTTGTGGGGGCAGACTGACAGCAAAACTGATAGTATCCCAGCAGTTCACTGATTTCTACCAGCAACCAGTCACTGTGCAAGACCATATCTTGGTCTTCTTCTGTGGACATTCATGGCACAACTGCAGTGATTTCACTGATGCAGAATCATAACGCATGTCATCTCTAATATATGCACAAATAGGCATATCTAATACATATATTTTATGAATAGCTGTAAACCAAGGATAATACCTGTTAGAAACTGAAAATAACACAGATAAAATAGCCATTTGTGACAGACAGAAAAGGTTAGGTCCTGAAAAAAATTTAAAAAAGAATCTGTCTATTGGATGAGCTGACACAGATTTAATTTCTGCTGAAACAAACCCCAAATTAACAAACAACACTCAGATACATTTCAGAAAACATTAGTTCAGCTTTGTCCTTCCCAAAAGCACATAACTGTTTTGATCTAGAACTGATGATTATCTAGAATAATGTAGTGCATGTATGCTAACTGTATCTATTGAAAAGGAATGATTTTTTTAAGACCTATGTAAAAAGTAAATATAACAATGCTTCTCTTGTCACTCAGTTCTGGATCTAACACAGAATTTAACATTATAGTTTAGATCCCTCTAATTTAACAATCACAAAAACATTTTTTAACTTCATCAAATTTGGGTCAGGCTCTCCTTTGTACACTTACACAATTCACTTTACATTGACTAGTGCTCTCTTCTCCTTGTGCTAGAAGCTTTGGGGTATTCGAATTTCCTCCTGTATTTGGACCACAAATCCTTTCTTCACAAGGAATTTGCTCACTGCTTGACAGGGGATTTTCTGACAGGGTTTATTTGTGGTTGATGGGGTGTTTGGAGTTTTTTACTGTTGCAGAAGGCACTGAAAATGAATTAAACACTGTCAATGTGACAGATTAAATTTGTATCAGATGCTGTGAGCTACTGCAGTTAATCATATATAAAACGTGAGAATATACAAAGTGCAACAAAGGTTACACTCACCTAAAGCTTGGTAATAGCAATTTTATACCTATAAAAACATAAATATAAAAATATTAAATTAGATAAGATGTAAATTATATAGATATACACACATATATATATAATCATGGAAAACCCAGGTCAATTAAGTGATTGGAAATCCCCTAAAAATGCAGTTTTTGGAAACTAGAAGACTGTTGCTTTGGTTTTGAGTGAATGAGTAATCAAACTGATCACTGAACTCTGTAGCATTTTGGCACAGGTGTAGCATCCTGTACAGTTCTGTATTAGCAAGTATGAACACAATAAATTGATACAAATTTGTGCTCACTTTGGGGCACAGGGTGAATATTTCCTGTTGATCTACTGTAGGATAAAGGTGGAGAAGTTTATGCCCAAGATGAGATGCACCCCTCTGTGCAAAGCTGATAAAATGCTTATTACATTAAAAAATGCTCTGATTTGATTTTAATACAATACTCATTGATTTAGAAATCCAGTAATTTAAAACTACTATGGAGTATGTTTTGCAGTTTTTCCTCATTTAAATTTCTTCTACCAGGAGCAAATACATGAAGTGAAAATGTGCCTTTCTTCAACATCAGGAGTAAGTCTGACTTAGTGCTAAAAATACATTATGCCAAAACAGAGACTAATCCTTGGGCACTACAACTACTTTTTTAAAATAAATATCTAGTCATATTTCAGCAGACAGTGATTTGATACACCTGTATCAACAAGGTTTGGAGATGCAAAATATCCTTCCAACGTATTAGGAGAAAAACGTAAGTTATATGGTTTCAAGGCTAATCCACACAGCACAGTTCCACGTGTTTGGCTACACCATTTCAACAAACAGTTATAAATAAATTGTGCTCAGAAGCAAACCTCACTTTGAGGTATTCCTTGGATATCAACACTTCAAGAATATAAACAGCCTTGATGTTTCAGGGCTCTTTACGCTTTTGATACTAAGCAGAGCAACATAGTTTACACACAATGCAGGTTATAATTCAAATATAGCAACTTACAAAAGCACATAGCTCAGAGATTGCTTGTTGTACACTTTATAGAATCTTTCCAATAAACCAGAAAGGTGACTGCCGAGTGACATGCAGTTATGGCATTAACAAAGAAGTAATAATAAATAAGCAAAGTCAATTCTAAAAAATGATCTTGCCAAGCTGCTGAGTATCTGGCCATTCAAACTAGTTAAAAATCTTAATTTTCTTCAATTTCAAATAAAAGCCCCAGAAATACCTCTACTCATTAGTTTCTATTTGTTCACCAGAAAAATACACAATCTCTAAATATTAAAAAAAATTGCATTATTTCATGGTTGCTAAAGATCAAACTGAAATTATAACAGTGTAAAATCATTCTTAGATGCTGGCATTTATTGAGTCTACAACCTGCCACATGGATTAAAAGCTTTGGCTTGGTATATATCAGCTCTGTACACCATTAGAAATATCCATAGAAACCATGTTCTCCACAATGACTATTCAGCATTTTGTAATTACATTTCAAGATCTGATTCAAATGATATCTCAGTTAATGGTGTTAACCTAATCTTTTCTGAACTACTATGTTTGTGGGCCACACATTGCTCATTTTTAAAGAAACAATATGTAATTAAAACTAAGCACATTGATTGGATTCTGAACACACTAAATTATTTGCCTCAAAAATAATTTCAATTCTGTATAATTTCTCAGTTGTTTTGTTTATTAAACTTAAATACTTTTATGTCTTGCATCTACAATTTAACGTCATTTACTTGAGATATGGAATTCTTCTACAAATCTTGCCTGAAGACTTGTTTGCCCCCACTGGAGGTTATCTTCCATGCAATTAGAATTAGAAGAAGTAGTTACAAAAATGACAGAAGGCAGGAGCAGAGAAAGATCACTGGAGATAGATCTCTTGTGTGAGACCTGCACATTCATGCCTCATTGCACTTGGTTTAGCAGCAGTTCCAAGACTCTTACATAGGCAAAGAAAGTTATTTGTAATATGGCTGATCTGTGTACAAGAAAAGGGGAAAAAAAAAACAAACCCACACCCCAAAACCTAAAAACAAAACACCAAAACCCACTAAAAAAAACCACCAACAATGTGACCACTATTACAGATACAACCATTTTCCCAGACCCAGCTAAGTATGACTGAAGGAC
Source organism: Strigops habroptila (assembly GCF_004027225.2). Classification (NCBI taxonomy): domain Eukaryota; kingdom Metazoa; phylum Chordata; class Aves; order Psittaciformes; family Psittacidae; genus Strigops; species Strigops habroptila. The sequence goes on from NC_044281.2 coordinate 8,068,838, forward strand.
GTTCACTAAATCTCACTCAAATTAATTGGAATCCTGCCATCCTCTGTAGGAGGCACTGCAACCTGCTAAGTTGTAATGGGGTCAGCTCCAGATTCCTTGACAATACTATATAATAACCACATTTTAGTCAGCTTTCAAAAATAAACACCAAACCACCCCGGGGCAAGATTTTTAGTACATACGAATATTGATAAAAGGTAACAATTTTCAAACTCTAAGTAACAGAAATCAGTGTTGACCTTTAATGCTTTTATTGAGGCACAAAAGAGTAATAAGGATTATGCCATGTTAGGAATGGAACCATGGATAACAGAGATGATATGTTTCACTATGCATCTCTCTAAATGCTGAGCAAATAATGAGGTTCCAAGACTTCCAATAGCCTGCAAAAACTGACAAGACATTAGACCCCACTGACATTATCAGGAAGTACAGATGAGAACCAAATGTCCACGTGAACCTCACCTGTGCCTGAGAGACTCCATTTTCCAATTAGATAGATAGGAACCATCAAGAAAACTAAAAGGTATTTTAACAAGTCTTGAGAAACTAGAAGAATAAGGCACAGTAAGTTTTTTAATAATGATGTAATCAATAAAAACATAGTTCGGTCAAATGCAGAATACTGGGCTCAAGGGAAAAGCGGTGAGAATGAATGAAGTGTGGCATACAGAGAATAGATGGTCTAACAGTCACTTCCACCTCCAAATACAAGAATCCAGTGAATAATCTTTCACAAACTTAACAAGGTGCTAGAGAAATTATTGTTTTTTTTATATATATCTCCTTATTTACATCTGGACAATGTTTTTATTCCAAACTATATAATTTTATAGGGGCCTATACTGGTGCTAGGAACTAGTATTTCGCTTAAGTACTTTGGAAGAATTATTCTTTAAATACTGGAGAAACCTTCTCGGGCGAAATACATGGCTCACAGATGAACATCATACAGCCTTCTTCATAGTGGCGAAACTCCCTCTTCAAGACAGACCAACCATTTAAGTTTAGAAGTTGTAAATACACAAGGACTTCCAATTTTTTGCATTCAGTGTGTACATTTATTACAATACATAAAAAACCAATCAGGGTTTATTCCGTGTTTGCCTTCTGAAACCCCTGCTTCATCCTGAACTCTTTGATACTAAACAATATACAGCACAGTCTTTGATATTAAACAAGCATTCAAATAGCGTGACATTCAGCCTTGAAACATCTATGTTATAATGCTCCTTTCAATATGTGAGAACTTTCCAGTCTCCACAAAGGGGGAAATTATTTTAACTCAGCACCAGAGATTCCACTTCACATAACAACAAAGCGAAGCAAAACTTCACTAAATCGCAATAAACTGTGAGAACACATCCTCCAAGATTTGAAATCGAGGAAAGGTTTGGAGACATTACAGGATGTTGAAAAGGCCACCAATGATACTCCTACACTCTTTCATAACTTGTGATTTCTATGAATTTCTTCGCACACAGGATGCCACGAGATACTCAACTTGAACCTAATTCACAGTGGCTAGCAAAGCAGTCCTAACGATAAATTCTCATCTCCTGGTGAGTCAACAGAGAACAGCAAAGGAGGGTATTTCAACAACTGTAAAGGTTCTTCCTGCTCAGGCAGATGGGGTTTCTCCATGGACATCTTCAGACAGACCTTCAGTATGCTCACAGGGTGAGTTCTTGAGCCTGAGGGCAATTCACGTGCGGATCCTACCACAATGTCAGAATGGGGCAAAGCCAGCAGGATGCTGAGCCCTGCACTACTACAAGCCACTAGGAGCTGCTGAGGCCAGCAGTCGCTCTGGGAACTGCCTGGACGCATGCACCAACAGAGCAGTTTGAAAAGTCAGCTCACTAAGCTTTATGAATTAACCAGTCTTTAATGACTGAACTAGACTGATTACCTTTCCTTCCCCCCCCCCCCCCCTTCCTACTAGAGATGCTTATTGCCACTTCGGTATGTAAAAGCTTCCTTATATGCAAACTGGTTATTTTCAAGAATAGTTACTTTTATTAGACTATCTGTCACCATATGCTTTGCAGGGTGTCTTCATCTCAAAAGTGTGACTTAATGAAACTCTTTTCAGAAGAGGTACATGGAAATCTATTTTCAAAAAATCCAGAAACCAAAACATTGTCCTGTGGTTACTAACACCCATCAGGAATTTCGGATCTCACAAAGCAGTCCCAAAGAAACTTGACAACAATGGGAGACATGACTTTTCCAATACAAAACAAAGCCACGTATTGTCCTCTAAATTGTTCTACTGTTGCCGGTGCTGAAATAACAAATGAGTCCATTTCAAAACCAAACCCTAACATCTGGCTTAATTATCCTTCAATGATTCTCCCCTGCTTCATGAAGATATGTTCTAAAAGCTTTAAAACTAAAACCGAATCCTTTTAAAGTACTTCTGAGAAGTAAATAAGTTTTAAAATATCATAATTGTATTTGCTTAAGGTAAGATTAACTCAATTCACAGCATGATCAGACTTCAATTATTGCAGATACATATTTTGAGTCCCAAATCCCCACTGCTTCAAAAGCCACTGTACAGCTAACATTATGTTTTCCTTCAGTAAATGACTCATCAACCTCTGATCAATACCTCCAATAAGCACTTTCACATGAATTTCCATCCTCACAGAAAGCTTGCCAACCTCCAGAGACAAAAGAACTTCTGTGCCACGTTGTATATCTATTTTTATATCATAGGAGCTCACTTTCTCTAGGCTGTAAGTGGTAGTTTCCTGCCAGATCCACCCACTCATACTGCAGCTTCCCATGGTGAATACTTCAAAACACCCAGAGGAGGCATTATGGTTTAACTAAGATCAAAGCTCTCTACCTAGAAAAACCACTGATCTAAGTTTTGCAACCTAAGTTGTAGCATGCAATCTATTTTCCGCTTCTACATCAGCTGTTCATATCAGCATACATGAACATATACCTCTGGAGCATTACTGATGCTCAGTCTTGGATTTTCTTTTTTTTTTTTTTTAAAAAAGAGAATTCCTTGTAATGGCATATTGCCAAAAGCTGATGGTTAAGAAACCAAACTATTAACACCATTCTTAGTCATCATTTCCCTTGCTCTGCCTATAGGTTTAGATTGCTTCAGTTACCTCATCACTAAGTGTAATAAATACATCTAGCAAAACCCTCACACAATATTTACACAATACTTACCACAATATTTAGAGTAAAATTTAAGAAGTCGACTGTAGCAAGCGACACTTACCTCCCCCCCCCCTTTTTTTTTTATGAAGGAGCTTCAAATATCACTTTGGAAAAGGCTTACCCTGAGACATAAATAACTTTCACATTAGAGTAATCCTTCCTCGGAAGTAGCCGGTAACTTAGGGTTAAAAAGGAAGCAGCATTTATCAGCTTTTTTCGTGCAGCAAACAGGTGGTGAATGCTTAAAAGTTACACACATTCCTCAAATTTCCTGTCTACAGCACATAGCATATTTTTAAATGGTTTATTTAAGTTTATTTGCAATCTTCATGTCTGTGGAAAGCATAATGAATGCATGCTGAGACATCTAACAACAACAAACCAAACTGTCGCTTGCCAGAACAACTTCAAAGCTCTCAGACGCATAGCAAAAATCGAAATGTTGCTGCAGAAATTTATCTTCCAGCCTCTTCTACTTACAGCTTACTAGCAGCACAGCCTTTAAAGTGTTACCTCGCATATGGTGAGGAGAAATGTGCCCTGCTGCTATTTACTATCTTCTGGCACTAGATGTTAATCGCAACCAGGCTACAGTTCTGTCATTTCATCCCATGGACTCCAGTCAGCCCCCAGGGAATGGTGACAATCCTGCGTCAAGGAACTGGACACTCGACCCTACAGCACACCGTTCCATTGCTGAATGGCTTTGAAACCTGAAGCAGCTGAATGAGACACACGCACTTGCACTTAACAAGTGCATTGCTCAAGATCTATTATCTGTTTGGAATTTTTCTCTCAACAGGTTTTTAAAAGTCATTTTAGTACTTCAGGCATCTGTCTTTAATGGCAAACAGCATAAAGTAACAGGAGATTTCTTCCTATTTTAAACTAAAACAAGTATCACCTCACATTTACAAAGATTCTGGAAATAGGGATCTGAGCCTAAACCAGAATTTTTTAACAAAGCAAAGTAACAACTTCTGATAAGCACTGATAAAGTTACTGACATAGTACATTATTTAACTGTTTACCAAAAGATAAAGACATGGACAGGTATACAAAGCTGCACAATCTTTTCTAGGCACTTACTCATTTGGAGTAGTACTTCACCATCAAATTATGACAAACATTGGTGTTCCAGATGTTCTCAGATAAGGACTCAGTTTCTTCGCATGTTCAGGAGTCTGTGACTTCAAGGAATATGAGCTACAGTCTGAAATACTGGTTTCCCTTTTTCTTTCCATTAATTAAAATCTCCCACAATGTTTTAGTTTATGGCTTATTCATTACATTATAATATTCTGCTCTGTGCTGGACAGCATATATAATAAATGGTAAACAGACACAATGACTCTGGGATTTCATTAATTCTGAATTTTGGATGGATTTATATGCATGGAATTTCTTTCTGTCTTTCAAATAGTTCAGTCTGGAAATGTACCAGGTTCAACATACATCTAGTGTATGTGTAACAGACATTTAGTGCACATTCTTGCCAGTTAAAAAAACAAGGACATTATAACAAAATAGCAGCTTGGGATGGTAGGTTTACATTTTTAAAAAATTCAAACTCATTTGAGAGTGAGCATCAGAATGTTTGTATTGGAAGCATACAATATCCTATCTTTTTTTTTCTTTTTAATCAAAGTGTAGCAATACAAAAAGGCATTAAAGACAGAAACAATTCATTTAGCTGTGTGAAACCAGCTGGCTTTGTATGTCATAAAGATAAAACATATCTGAGACTGCTGCACAAAGAAAAATATCTGGGACATACTGCGATCAATGTATTATAGTCTGCGAACTTCCCTCCCAGAAAGAAAAAAATAAGCACACTGGGGAGATTCTTGCAAAAGATATTTTATTTGGATGGTGTTGCTATCATGGCCACCAATTTCTAGAAATATTCAATTCAAACACACTTCTTTAAATTAATCATGCAAATCACTTTCCAATCAGTTTTCCATTGTAACTTTTACAACCATCATAAATGTGCATACCAAACTTCAATTCATAAAATCATCCATATAGCAAGCTATAAACAAATGAACTGCATATCACAGTGCACATTAAATAGATATAATAAATTACATATAAATAAATATTAAGATCTTTAAACCCAAATTACTTACATCACTCCTTAAACATATTTCAAAGTGTTCCGTGTAATCACTGTTAATGTACAAAGCACAGAAATAATACGTAGCCACTCATGGCTTAACATCACTAAACTGCACAGTAATCACAGACTATCTCTATATGAGTAGTAATGGTAAATGTTATCTCATAAAAGTCTCCATTTCTACTGTGTCTCAGTATCACTTTTCTCAGCCAGCTAGCTGCAGCCTACTTATAAGAACAGATAGACTTTCAGCTATTACCTTCATGCCAGGAGGTATCCATCCATTAATCTGAAACACGGGCAAATATTTGATTATACTTTCACAATGAGACAAGAGGTATGAGGGTCTAATGCTTAAAATACAGTGTTCCCTTGAGCTATCTGCAGTTAACCAGGCACCTACATAGAGCTCAGCAATGAAAACAGCTTGTGAGGATGCAAGAGGTTCTAGAAATATGTATTCCACAAAGACGACTAAGTACCATGCCCAAACTTAGATTTTAATACCTCAGTATGGTTTTAGCCAGTCTCCTCCATTATTTGTCTTTCTCTGCATATTAACCTCTTTTAATGGGAGTTATAGGCTTTCTCCCAGTTTATTTGGTAGGGATGTTAGCAATTCTCTCAAACCAGCCATGAACATAACTACAGCTACATATGAAATGCATGAACAGCAGATGCAGTAGTGTGCCCTGGCTGCCCTAGACGTTCTGATATTCCAAACCTGAGCCCTGACCAGAACGATACCAAAGCCCCCTTCTAAATATCCCCCAATGTTTCTTCCTGATAAAAACCAGGACACAAAGGGAAACAAGCAAGCCAGTATTGTGGAAATTGGTGTTTTGCTCCCAGCATGGAACTGGGATATAGTCAGGACATGGACCTCAGCCCCTTGGTTTAAAGAAAGCTGGAGGAAAAGCAAGTATGTTGTAAGTAGATTTAGATTGCTCTACAGAACTCTACACCCCAACATTTTTAAGGGCCCACATATTAAAAAAAGCTGAAAAGCCATTATCCCAGGGATCGGCTGCTTTTAGCAAATCTCTGGGTTTTGTTTCCTGCTACCCTGCAGTTCCCATATATTTTGTACCCTAGATATATTTCATACTCAGAAAACTAGATAAATATAATGAGAGATTGGTAAGACAAAATTCCTGTTAGTAATAGCTACTAACCCAAACATGGGAGTGTGTGTGTGTGTGTGTGTGTGTGTGTGTGTGTGTGTGTGTGTGGTGTGTGAGAGAAAAATCTATGTTTCATGTGTCTCTATAATTGATTACATCCCACCATAGTACAAAAGAACAAAAGCACATTTTCCAGTATTTTAATACATACGGGAAACTGAGATACAGCCAGGAAGGCTATTTCATTCAGAAATAGCTTCAGTCTTCCAGAGTTCAGACAACTGTTCCATTTCTTTAAAAATATCTCTCAGATCCCAAGGCAGATTAAACCCAAAAAATGTGGAATACAAATCAGTCTGAAAGCCCAGGTTAGCACAAAGCTTTATGAGATTCATTTTCAGTCCTTGGCTAGAGTTTATTTTCCTTCCCATTTACACTCAACAAATCACTGCTTGTGCATTTTCTTTCATTCTATTTCATGTTATTGCCCTGACTTACTCAAAGTCCTGATCAGGTACCATAACGGCACCTGAAATGGTGCATTCATCACAAGAGAAAAGCATAATCCAGCAGAGACGCATCATTCAGCTCAGCAATACTCCACTGCTTGCTTGGCACCATCCTTTTTTAATCTGAAATACATCACCAAAGTGGAGTTTATGGGGAGCAGAGTTTATGGCTAGCAAGCACTACCAAACAAATAGTGAGAGGACACCATTTTCATAGGCACATAGAGCATTAACTGACACCTAATTTATAAAGTAAATTAAATGTGCATCACAGGAAAATGCACAGAAGTGCCAGATATCTGTAGAAACCCATGCTGGATTATAAAAGGGCCACCAGCTGGTTCTGTGGGAGGGAGCTCCAAACAGCCTTTAATCAAGTATATCCAGTGTTTCCTAAATGTGGTGTCTGCATGGTCACCACACAGCACGATTGCAAAATGAAAAGCAGGCACATGTGGAGCATTTTCTTTCCAGTAAAGCAATGCCCTCTGGTTTGCTGCCTGTTAAATTTCAACTATTTCGGGTTTTCAATTGTTAAAAATGTTTAGGACTTGATCTTCAGACATATTGAGCGTTCCAATCACTAATCACTATACACCACACACATAAAATGCTCACAAGTTCATTGACATGTGGCACTTATAGATACAGAATTGTACACATTACTGCTCACAGAGCTTTATTTAAGTCAGTGGGTCATGGGTAGCAAAATTCCCCAGAAAGGTCCCTTGCTAATTTTCTAGGTCTTTCTGAAGAGCATTTTTATATACAAGTAATTCTTTCCACTGGAGATGAAATAGCACAACTACAGATCACATCAGTTCCCTCTCCTTCTTCCAGCTTATGACAGTTAAATGTATTATATTTGGAGCTATGAACAACCTCAGACAAGCTTACTTCTGAAATAGAAGCCACACATTTGAGGATAAGTTTCCTGCAATTTATTTAGACAAATATCCGTTAGACCATACCTCTCTCACACACACAAAATAAAACTACGGTATAGTGCAGCACCAAACACGTTTTTCAGTCAGCATTTCAGACCAGTTATTTTAAAACTCTTGAACCTTCTTAGCTGTCATTTACCTCTGAATTCAGGTCAATATCATCTTTTCTTACAGAAACAGCATAACTCATCAGATTTGGAAATTCTGAAGAGCAATGGTACAAAAAGGCATTTAGAAAATGTATTATACCGTGTTTTTAGTTTTAGTCTGGTTGGACCTTTCCATGTATTTCAAATCCTTCCTATTTAAATATACACCTAGTCTAATTCAAAAAAACCTATAAAGTGTGTACATTACAAATAAAATGCAAAAGTTAAATCTTACTTTGAATTACAGTTTAATTTACATAGAATAAATGACTATAAATATACTAGTCTAACATTCATGGCTCTCACCAAGACTCAGGAAATCATCTGTACCTCCTGCTATTCATGAGTAGAACACATTTATCGTAACTGTAACAATAAAACTCCTTCCAAATATTATTATCAAGCATAATTATTATTCCATTATTGAATGGAATATTAACATGAAGTATAATTCCACCTATTTCTACCTCACATACAATCCAAATATAATCACATCTGTCAGTAACAAGGAGTAATGGGACATATTACCCTATCTATTCCCATGATTTCATTATAGGTATGAAGATGCATGCTATTTTTCTTAGAACTACAGATTCTGGGTCATACAATTTTGAGGATATAAGGTGTCATCAAAAGAAAAAGTTAATTCTAGCCCGAAGCTTGTGGAAGACAGCTTTAAAATTGAAACTAACTTTAAAAAAGTAAGGGGGGAAAGAAGGCCAGAAGACTAAAAACCTAAACCAACACAGAAGGCAACTGAAAAGCTAAGCTGTTTTTTTTTTTTAACATGACTCATTATTTTATCAGCTGTTGGATCGGAAATTCTGATCCATTTCTTTTCCAGTAATTCCTTTAGAAGCATGTATTCAGTCCTGCATACTCTTTCTTACCAAACCTCAGCACATTCTTCTGACTCTTTAATTTCAGTCCCATTCATTCCCTAAAATATTCCTTCACCATCCCCTAAAATTCTCTATTGTCCTTCCAGAAAAGAAGGACTCACTGCAAGCACTGCCACCCTCTCACTCTCTGTCTAGGCTACCAGGTTTCAAATTAGTCTACCCTTTTCGTGTTCCATACCTGATACAACTGTGGTTATTTGGAAAGGAATAAATATAGATTAAGAGGTAATTCTTACAAAAAGAAAATAAATCTGTATAGATACAAATTTGGTTTCTTTGATCAGGAGCAGGACAGTTATTTCTAGTTTTTGTTTTGGTGGGGTTTTTGGTTTGTTTGTCACAGTGGGAAAACTAGTATTAGAAAATGCACTGTAAAATCCCAATGGAGACAAGATCAACCATCACTGTAGTAACACTATCTCACACAGTTACTTTACAATAAAACCCAGGCTGTTTCTCTACATTGGCATGAGTAAATGCATGTTAATTATCTAGTGGTGAAAACACATCTTCTTGGCACTGAGGACAAAGCTATCTTTTTGTTCACTTTGGCACAAAATCAGTTTCCAGATTTATTTCATCTCCTATTATTGAAACAGTTCACAGATTCGTTTAGAATACGCAAACTCTCATTTTGGTGGCTGGTGATAATCCAAAAGCACCTTTGGTGTTTAGTACTTAATTGGTGCTTAGTTATTTAATTATCAATACACCTGCTAACCATTAAAGCACTGCAGTTTTAAGTAGCTGGAAGTAAATAGGCAAAGGATATCTATAAAAATGGCCCCACTACCATTATATACAGGTTTATTCATAAATTTCCTGTTGTAGAACTTCATTTTACGCCAAAGACTGAATCAGAGAAGAATATAAATCTAAAAATCTATTAATTAAGGAAACATAAGAGTGCAATTGTTCATAAGCAAACATACATTTGCCTTTTTCCATAAACCCAAAAGGGTTCCACCAAAATCTGAAGTCTAGAAAAAGGTCATCTCAGTTTTAAAACTTTCAGGTGGATTTGTAGAAAAGTTCTGCTAAAGTTGAAATAATTCAGGAACACCTTGATAGATTATGTTATCCCTTGCTAGAAGCATGTCCTTAACTCTGTATTTCCTCATTTCCTAACATTCAGGAAGACTCTGCTTTGTTTTATTATCTCAATGTTCTTAGATAGACCTTTCTTATGTTCCCACCACTGCAGCCCCACTCATTGACCATTTTTGTGCAAGGAAAAAAAAAAATAAAATGCATGAGGCAAACTGTAACCAATATATTCTATATCGTACTACTGTATTAAAAGACACTTAGTACCCAGACACTAACACCGCAGCTAGCCGATTGCATGTGCTAACAACCTGTAAAGACGACCAAATCCACTGGCCTGCTGCCATCACAGTGGTAGCCACGTTGAGCAGAAGAATGAAGCATGTGGTAAAAGTTTTAAAACTCTGAATTCCTTCTCCTTACCTCCACGAGCCCTCCTTTTTAAGGCTGCGGTGGCTGGATCACACCTCCCAGCCAGGTCTGAGCCACACAGAGGATGAGACTTGCATCTGAAAAAGGCATGATGTGGCTGGATACCCTGTCTCAGTAAATCCAGGCCCGCTACATAGCTCACAGGAGAGGAAGTCACATCACCAAGACTCAAGTGAACTCCCATCGAGTTCCACTTGCTGCAAGGTGTGATACAATGCCATTTCATTTGTGAGTCTAGCAAGCACAGGATGACTCTACTTCAGTGACAGGGTTTCACTATCTCACTGAATGACAGCCATGGCTTTCCTGCAATCATTTCAGAGTACAATTAAATCTACAAGCTACAGAGTAGCAAGCAAATCTTAAAAGTCCCTCTAAATCTTCAAAACAAAAACAATAAAAAAAGCAAGTGAAGGCATCGCAAGATATTATTATACATAATAATATTATTATATACTACTTCAAACATAAATGGTAGAGGTAAGTCCTCACAGATTTCAGTACTATACCATTTTCAGCACACTGGGAAAACCCAGCTAATCAACTCTGCACGTGTAAACAAGGCCTTGCAGAACAGTTTTTCATATGGACTTGTATATTTTTCCTCTGTAAAGCTGCACACACATCCCCTTTGGGCACGCAGACTCCGTGGTTTATACGTATTCAGTCTTGTTTGAACAATGTGGCTGAGGGAAGGTCTCAGCTGTATGCTCAAATGCTGCTTTTGCACAGAGAAGAGAGCAGTCAATGCAGTAACTGCAAATCTGTGTTTATAGACCAGTCTGTTTATCTTGCCTGCACATAAGCAGAAAACATCCTCCCACATTTTGGCTGCATTTCACCTATTATTTCTGGGAGGTTATGGTCTTCTACCTATAAAATATAGGCTTAACTGCAGCCACCTTTGGCAACGAGTGTCCTATCCAGTCACATTTTAGATCTGTAACAGCTAACTTTTCATAAAATTAAATTAGATGTTCATGAGCAACACAGCATTAACTGTATTTTGGTTCCATGACATTAACCTCATCTACTACTATCAGCATCAGATTGTTCGTTTTGTTTAGTTCCAATTTTCCATTTCAAAGTGTTTTATTAGTAACCAAGCTTTACTTATATGTTTCCCCAGTTTCCAAGAAAAGCCTATCAGCAGCATTGTATGTATCAGATGCATGTAAACATTTTCTAAATCCTATCTTTGCTCCTACAACCTCCTCCCACAAAACATCTACATACTCACACAAAATAACATAGAGGCATCCCATAGCTAATAAATTTACATTTACTCAACTTCAGGAGTACCAAGTATTCATCGATCCAAAAAACATCAGAGAGGACACTCCTTTTTTGCATTATCAAGCAGTTTGAACTCGGTTTACCTTCCCACCTTGTAGAAAACAAGTCAATTAAAAATAAAAGGGAGCTCAGGTATTTTGCTTTAAAATCCTTTCCAGGTCACGAGAACAGGAAAAGCACAATGATGAGTCCTGGCCTGCTGCCGGTCACATGTTTACTGTCAGATTCTGGCAGGTCTGCACTGTTCACAGCCAATTTACCTCAAAATGAATGAAATCCTGACATGTGAGATACGCTATTTATATAAGTGAAGGCTATGGGATTTATTTTCTGCTTGATATACATTCTGGTGCAGCTGAACTCTGGATTCCTGAGCCTTCATTCCTGCTCCTGCTCTGCCTTCTTGCTCTCCTGCTCTAGACATCTACCTTGTAACATGGGTTCCTTGACTTCCTTGAATGACTGACCTTCACTCTCGAAAAACTGGTGCCTTGCTCTGGGCTGCATTTCTCATGACACGTTATACAACCTTCTATTTGTTCAAAGTAATCCTCTCGGTATAGATTTAGCATATGCAAGCATTAACGTGCTTGTTGGCTTTATTCTGTAACTGCACCAGTTATTAGTTGTCTAATTTTCTAGTTAACTCTTTACACTCAAATTAAAATTTCAGGTAAAACACATGCTTCAGTCAAGGAATTTTTTTGGCATTTTGTAAGGTTCAAAATATTGCACTAAATGCATCAATAAGTTCAATGAGTCTGTAAACTACCCATGGAAAAAACACTATTTCAGGGTTGCACATGACAAAAATAAAGTCTTCCAAGTACGAGGCAGCCAGAAAAACATATACAGACAGTGCAGAAGAAAAACTGAGCACAGGCACACAAATTCATCAATACATTGGGCTTGATTCAGCTGCTTTAATATAGGTCATCTAGTGATATTTTAGATGTCAAAGTGTGCAAGACCTCTATAAGTAAGACTAGCAGATGCAACACAGGATGTACAGGAGGACCCATGCTCTTCTGCTCTTCTAGCAGTTGAACGCAAAGCAGGACATATTATAGATTCTCAAATGGTGCACGATGCCTACATTTAGGCGATTGTTATGTCCCAGATCCAACATAGCATGTCAGTATGACCCTGAAGTAAACAATATACTTCAGTATTTTCCTGGATGGAGTAAGTAGGATGTAGTGACTGGGAAAACCGATTTCGTGCTTCTGTGACAGAGTCCTTACAGCAATTTATCTCAGTGTCCATAGTCCCAGCATATCTGAAGTGGATAACATCCCTATTTAATTCTACATACTAATGTTAATTAATTGCCCCAGCTTGCCAGCTCGTATTTGTTTTCTGCATCCACAAAATAATAAGCTAGTGAGAATTAAACTTATTTGCCATTTATTATAAATCTACTGAACAGTCATAAAATTCAAAATAATTAAAGTGAGATAACCAGATAAACATATACTGTTTGCATAACCACTTCGACTAAGGTAAGAGCAGCAGCAATTCACCAGTGGCTGTATTTACTGACCCTCAATTTATTTATAATATTTAGGGTTCTGGCTTGACTTACAGAAAATGTCTTTTACAAAAGGAGTGCAAATGCCTGTCTGCATCCAACAGGCTGTCACATGGTTTCACTAGCAGGTTTGGTCATGCTGTTGTATTCAGGATCACAGTTGGCACCACTTTTCAAGCTTCATACTACTTTGGAATAACCTACGCACAGAGCTGGAGGTTTTTTATATGTCTGTAGAACAGCTTGAGCTTTGGTTTGACTCAACTCCAGTTTCAGCTTGCACATGTCTGGCTTTGCAAAAACCCAATGTCTGAATTCAAATGGAATTATTAGGTAATCTTCTAGTCGTAAAATTTAGAGCCTTAAGCCATGCTTTGTATTTTGTTGTCGTAGGAACATGAAAATCATTTACTGGGTATTTAGTTTGCATAATTAACATACACCATTTGCTGCAAATTTTAACTAAGTGGGAAATATTTTGCTGATATGTAGTGCCTTCAGGAGAAAGAGCGGAGTTTATCAGCTAATCCTGAAGTACTTAATACCTCTGATGTAGCACCACACAAAATTGAATCGGGGACACATTTTTGCAGACACCATGCCTAAAAATTACTAATACCAATAATACTCAGATACCTCTTTTGAAATTTAATTTTTCCTGCTGATTTCTTTTTCTGTTCGTTAAATGAATTCAGAGAAGACAGACTCTGCTGTTTCCTGTACAACCTGTTCCTAAGGAGATTAGGACACTTAACCTTGGTATTACATAAAGTCTATACTAGACATATTAAGTATATATTCTGAAGTATTTCAAATGTGCAAATACAATTCGATCATGCTACATTTTTAGATATGATTAATATTCTGCAATAAAATTATTTCTGAAATTCATAATTTAAGGAGATCTTTTTCCACTGTGCCATGAAACAGCAATATTTTAAGATGTCATCCATTTATATAAGATATTTAAAAGATGTAATTAATTCCATTAAAGGATATTAAGTATTTTGAAGTTTCAAAAAAAAAAGCCAAAAACCAACCAGGTTATATAATATTACTTTGTTCCTGTTTTTCAGTTGAGGAATGTGTAATATTTGAAAGTTGTCCTTTGTTTCTGGCTGTTCAGCTGGAAAGATTGCTTCTCTTGTTGTTTTCTAATGACATGATGTACAACTACCACTCAACCTGAAGTAAAAAGGGCAAATAAATTGCTCCCTTCAAATTCAGGCCTAAAAGCCTCCCAGTTTAGAACACTGAAATCTTTACCTCTCTGAAATAGTAAAATAGTAGGCCTATTCACCTAGAGACACTTTGAGGACAGCTACTCACCAACTACATTCCTTCCTCTTTATTTTAGCTGGCCAACTAGAGGTCACTTTTCAGAAATTTGACCTTAATTTGCAATAAGTTGGAAAGATAAAATCACCTTTATTTCTTTTCCTTTTTTTTTTTTTTTTTTTGATCTAGATTCTATTTAACACCCTATTTGTGTAAAAAATCTATAGCTTTGCTCAGTTTACCCACTTCTTGATAGCATTACTAATTTTGGTGTTAATATGTTAACATGGGAGTTGGACTGAGCAATGCTTATGGGTCCCTCCCAACTCAAGATATTCTGTGATTATTTTGACATTGCTTGGCTAATCATACGTTGTGAAAAGTCATGCAGTTCTGTTCCATGAAAAGAAATTTGTTCCCAAAATTAGCCAAGGGTAATACTATACTTCATCTGCTTCTCTGGCCATGTCTTAAAAACATCTCTGGGAACTGGGCTTACTTTCCTTACTTTGAAGTAAGGTGAGTCCATCTGAGATAGCAAGCTGAATAGATCCCACTCCTATATCCCTCAGAAGAGTCTTTCCTACTCCACTGAAGATGCAGAAAGCAAAGCAAAGGCACAGCAAATAGCATTACCAGAAGACCAAGTTTCTTTTTCAGGTTTATATCATCTGGCCATTTTATAGTCACCCACTTTAGTTTCAGGTTGTATCTTACAAAAATTTAACTTCATGTCACTTCTACTTAAAAAATTAAAAAAAAAAAAAGAATAAAATAAAAGGAATATAAAAAGATTAATTGTACTGCAAGAATGAATGACAGCAAGTTAAATTTTCTGAGTGCATTTTGCTAGTAATTTTTAAAAGCATTTTAGAGATTGAGATATCTGTTACTTACAAATAGCTACATCACATACAACATTAACAACACTAGCACTGAAAGTCCAACTACCCACCTTTCATCCATTGACAAGAATTCCATCAGTTCTTTTCTGAGACAGTCCACAAGCATGTGGGGTGTTTCTTTTTCAGTTTCTAGAAAGTACCCAATCCATGCTCTTCACAGCCAAAAGTCTCTGTAATACACTGCAGGTCATATTCTGTCACACTCGGTGAACTAAAGCTGAGACCACCAGAAGACAACAGCTAAACAAATACACTGCTTCAGTCTGATTTCTTCTCATGAGCTGGCAATGCTATTATCAACTCCATCTAAAGATATCTAGTCCCCATGGTTTCGGCACCTTGTCTTTTCTTTAAAGCAGTTATTTTACAAGGATATTTCATCCTTTGGTGTGTTTCAGCTGAAAAAGGGGCTTCTCAATGCCTTAAAGTGGCTTAGCTTTAGTCTAGGTGGAAACCACCGTCTTCATACTTGCACACCTACTCAAGTGGTTTTTAAACTCACTATGCACACTTTTGGAACAGATTTTACTCTTAAACACTATAAGTTTTGCTTTTTTCTTCTAACTTCTCGCTGATTATAATTAGTCCCCTCCATATCTCTTAAAAGTGTTTTCTCTACATTAAAGCTGTGTCAACATAATCATGAAAATGGAACAACTGCTCCACAGTTACTTACACTGCCTTGATCACAACCAAAGAAGATCACTTACAATGGGAAAGCACAACTTTTTTTTTTTTTTCAATTAAGCATCTGTCTTGACTCTCTAGCAATACAAACCAGAACCTTCAGTCCTTTTCCTTACACCACAGTGACAAACAGCTCTAAATTCAGAGATGTTACCGAATGAGCTACTCTCATTTCATTCAGCGATTAGGAGTCAAAGAATGTCCTCATTAGCTATAACAGTAAATAAGCAAATAAACATAACTTTTTACTTTGAATTTATTTATAAATATACAGAAATCGAAATACAAGTTGGTTGGTTGGTTGATTGGGGGTTTTTTGAAAGTGACTTGCCACCACAGTAGAAATACTTCACACAGTGCAACAGCCCTGTCTCCTCAGGTAACTGATAGTGTAATATCTGGTTCACTGGAAAAGAAAAACCAGCAGCATAATATATGAAAAGGTAATTATGGAAACTGATGTGATGCCAAGCTATTAAGCATTATCAAATAGATGTCTTCCCAGCTTCAATACACTAACTATACAAGACTGCTTTAATCCATTGCTATAAAAATAAAACCACAGACCACAAAGATTAACAGCCTTTCCTGCCTCTCCATACAGGCTACAAAATATTTCCGTTGCACTTGTGTCCAGATCAAACGCAACTAAAGGAACTGCTTGTTGGAATGGAATTTTTAAAGCTGATGTCAGTGTCATACTTCGTATTTCCATTTTCCCAAACTACTACAGCCTTTTTCAGTTATGCTTATCAACTGGGGGGAAAAAACACAAACCAAGCCAAAACAACAACAAAAACCTAAAAAGAATTATTTAGAGGGAAAAAAATCATCTCTCATCTCATTATGATAACCCATTAACTGCAAAAGTAGGTCATTCACTTTACGTACATTTCCTTGGTTATTCTTGTTCTGAACATAATGTGTTTTATTAACTAATACATAATATTAAAAAATAACTTACATTCAAACACATTACTTAGCTTTGAGCCAACTCTAGAGAACACTAAATAGCACAGAAATTGAAGATCTGAAACCAATACCCCCCTACACTTTAGGGGAAATACGTGCTGATTTACAGCAAGGCTGAAAGAAAGATGTAATTTCTCTTCTCCCTTCACACCCCATTTCAGTGCTGGCCCATGATCCTGCAAACCAAGGAACCAGCCAAACAACAAATGTCTCTTCCCAACATGGGACTTGACTCTTCGCCCACTCCAGTCTCATGGTTTGTGAATTCTTTGACCCTGTGTCCATTTACTCCCGTCTACATAAATTTCGAATCAAGTCAGCAATACTGGAAACAACCATGGCAGTGCTCTAGCAAAGACAATGATCTTTCTGGATATGGGGACGGCAGTTACAGACTTTGTGGAAGAGATGGGGATTGTTTACCTCATTGTTTTGAGGAATATTTAGACATGGAAATAAGTCAAGAAATTTCACAATAGTAAAGCCCCTGATGTCCGAGTATATTTTTCTTCCAGCAAATAAAGTTTGCTGAAATTAAAAGCTTAATTTTTCAAAACAAGATAAATTCATTTTTACACTGTTTTCTGCCTTTTGTTTAGAAATACAGCAATTTGACCACAGGAGAAAGAATTTTTAGATTTTAAGTTTTTCCTAAATGTTCCCATAAAAGTTGCGCAAGAAAAGAAACAACATCTCACTACGCCTAAATTCACAATGTCTCGTTTTTCTTTTTAAGTGACACACCCTAATATTCATTCATCAACATAATAAACATTTTTTACTTTTTTCCCACATATGCATACACGGATTCCTTTATATGTGCTTTATTAGGAACTGTCACATAGCAATCAGGGAATTTCCATACTTCCAGGAGATCTCAAGAAGTTAAAATAAATACAATTAGCTTATCTGGATGTTAAGCTTATCAGCTGGTTTTCTGCCTGACATAAAATATGGAAAAGAACAACATGGTTATTCGTGAACATAATTTGCTTAATTTTATTCACTTTACTGGACCATAAGCTTGATGATATCCCAATGCTTTATTTAAATGAGACAACGTTTCAGTCAGAAGAAGACAAACTAGCCTCCTATGGCTACCTTCAGGTAACATTATTAGTAGTTTAATTAGTGTCATCAGAATCTATTTTATGGCGACACTTGGAGCTCCAGCAAGGACTTAGCCAGCTCATGAGGGATCAGGCAGAAAGATCTGCTCCCTTCTCAAGAAGTTTACAGTGATATCAGTGAAAATACTAAATAATCTGCTACACATTGGAAATTAATACACTGAAACCTGCCTTTTTCATCGCCCATAGTCTTTGACTCTGATGCAAGTTTCCCAGGGCTCCAAATGCAGCCATTTTCATGCGCAACATTAAACGATATCTGAAACAGCTTTAACTGACCACTCATATGAGGTCAAAACAGGGTCCAGCTTCTCACCCAGGAGGGAAGAAAAGGTCTCTTTCACATTCTCCAATTAGGACTTAAAGGACTGTGAAACTGCTCAGTGACAACATCCCAATAACTGAATGAGGCCCTAATCCAAGCCTTAATTCAGGCATTTCAGGGCTGTGTTGGATGATGGCCCAAGAAGCAGCAAACAACAAACTGTTACATTTTTATTTGTCGTTTTTCCAGTTTAAAAGTGTGTGCATTATGGGAGTTTCTCCTACGCCCAAATTACAGCCTGGAGGTTAGGGAATATTTCCAGAGTTATGGATGTACTTTATATGCAAGGTAAGCATTAGTAAGGATAATATTTTCATTGCATGATTGCTAACTGTGATTAGTGTTAGCTACACACACCACAACAATCAGATCAGCACCACAATGGAAACCCTCCAATCATCCGTACATTATGATTTTACAGACAATGGGGGGAAAAAAAAAAACCAAAACATGTGGCACACCTGGTCTCTGGATAATGTTGCAGACCTTTGGCTTGTGTAAGTTGTTCCACTGAAGTAATGGAAGCACTGTAATTTACACCAGATGAAGATCTGTTCCAAGATCTGCCTCTTCCAAACAGAAATGTCATGACAGTATGTCAAATGATCTGACTTAACAGTGCATTTTTTCATGCATTAGTTACCAGAGCATGACATTGCAAAGGAAAAATATACTGCAAATATTCTGTGTTGAAAAGTAACTCCAAAGAATCCACTACAGATGTAACCA
Source organism: Strigops habroptila (assembly GCF_004027225.2). NCBI lineage: Eukaryota > Metazoa > Chordata > Aves > Psittaciformes > Psittacidae > Strigops > Strigops habroptila. The sequence continues at coordinate 8,088,112 of NC_044281.2, forward strand.
GTTTCACTACTGCTCAACTAAGCCTTTCAGAAAAGTGCTGGGTGGGAGTTGGTTTCAAACACAGCATCTAGAAAATCAGAAAAGCCAGACTGGTGTTGGCTTTTTTGGGGGGTGGAGGGCTGGGCGTGTTCGGTTTTTAGTGTGGGGTTTGTGGGGCATGGGTTTTTTAAGGCAATAGGTCAACTTCTCTCCACTAGAAGCATCTTGTTCCAATCTCTCCAATTAATGTGTACTGGGAGTCCCGTTTTTACACTTCCATCTACCCTGTCAATAGCCAACAATCCTTGGGTTAATCTAGTGCCAAAACCAATGTTACTGTAATTTCTCTTAGCCAGAAGATAGTAGTCTAGAAAGAACCAGGGAGACTGAAGCAGGACTGAAATTAGATATCACACCATCCTCTCCCCAAAATAAATAATTTACCATTCATCCCAAATATATTATAACTTTTTATTATCACAATTCAAATATAGCCTTTGACAGATGTTTAATTACTGGAAAAATTCTACCAAGGGACAGTAGCTGAGAATGTAAGTTTTAAACAATTTTTTCCAAATAAACCAAGATGATCTTAAACCACTGGGTTTGTTCTGATCTCAGAAAGTTAAATGTAGCCTATTCCCTCATCTGTTGCATAGATGAAAGCAGACCCCTCCATAGGTTTTTAATCCTAGCTATGCTGGGAGAAGGTTTTGCACCCAGAGCACACAGGGAATCATCTGCAGTGTGCATCGATGACCTTTTCCAACCGAGTTCTGGTTTAGAAACAGGACTTTTCAACTGTCCCTGTGTGTTCAATTCTGGGCGTTTGGTCAAGATCCAAAACTCCAGGCTTGTTTAATAAGAAGATTCCAGGCAGTCCACAGCTGACCCTGGCCAGTGGCACTGGAGCTGCAGCTTGCTGACGTGGAAGAGGAATACTGTGCAGGGGACTGAGTAGGTCCAGATGCTCCTTCTCTCTTCAGAAAGAAAATTATAGTCCATAGAAGAGGAGCTTGGCACAGCCAGCTTTCTAAGCTAGGAACTTTCATGATCTGTTGGAATATATTAACATGTACATTTTTAGCTCTAACAGACATTAAGCATGTTTCTGGAACAAATGTATGATAGGGGCCGAGTTGCAAGGCCTAAGGGAATGCGAGGGGCTGGATGATTTCATTTCCCCTAAGCTAAGGCAGTTGGCAAACACGGGTATGGTTTGCTGCTTTTTTTTTTTTTTGCTTTTATTGTTGTGAATTGTGTGGATAATTGATGGCAGGTTGCCTAGAGCCTGGGACAGACCTCCTGCGTGAAAGATGGAGTAAATAAATGGTGGCTTGCCTTTATTTCACTGGTTCTGTGCTGATTTCAGGAACAGCAGATTGGCTTAGCATTTAAAGGTATCAGGCTAAGAGAAGGGAGCAGGCTCATTACACAGAGGCAGCCTGGATGCCACTCTTGAATCAGTAACTGCTCCTGGTTCTCAGCACTGGCTCCAGGTACAATCTCTCCAGGTGAAAGGGATTTTGACTTCCAAGCAATTTTCCTAAGACCATTCCCAAGCTTTGAATTTACATTATATACTGCAGACCAGAGGAAAAATAAATAAAATGTGAACCTCCTGAGAGCTGCATTAAAAAATTCAGTCCTCATTTTCTCAGCCAAAATTTGTCTTGTGCAAATAAACCTGTTAATATCTCATTCAAATAAAGTGTTGATTATCTCAGTTATGCACAAAACCTGCACAGGTGTCTCTCCCTCAAGCTATTTCTATGCCTACTGCATGAAAAGTATTTCCACTACCTGTAGAATATCTAAGGTTGTTAGTGCAGTGCCAAGTTGTCCAAGAATAAAATGGAGTTAAGTTTCCACTTCACAATCAGCTTGGTAGTGAGAATAAGACTCCACTCTTCAAAGTAGTAATTTTAAATTAATCATTTACTTTCATGCTAATCTAGCAAGGAAAACAAGAAAACTGGAAGTGTTTATTCCACTTTTTCAGTATAGAAATCAACTCAATCTTAATTAGGACCATTAATCAATCATGCATCTCCTAATTGTTTCACAAATGGGAATCAGTACATATTAAATAAATCAATTCTCCCTTTTTACCATTGAAGCAATATACCTACAATGAAAATAACTGTGGAGCAAATGAGAAATTAAGAATTTGGGAATTCCCAGTTTGAATCAATGCTGGAAGGTGACCAGCAGGGATGGAGCTGAGGCACAGTGGGGTGCAGGGAAGGAGCAGGAAGACAACGGTCCCTGTTTATCTTGCTTGGAGCAAGGAAAGCTGGCATAAGAAATGAAGAAATTAAACGTCTTAGTCAAATAAAAGTGAATTCCCTGCCCAAAATGTGTTTCGCACCCTAAGACAGGTGCAGCTCGGAAGCAGGGCTGTCCACTCAAACTCAAGTCCAAATGCTGCTCCGCTGCCCTAAGTAAATGTCACATTGCCAGAGTGAAGTTCCCTCCGTCATCCTATCCATACTCAGGAGAGAAACTGCACCTTCTGAAGTCTCCTACTGCCCTGCCCTTAACTGATGGATGAGCAGCAGGCTCACAATCGAGCCTGGAGCAGGCAGGAGATGTTTATAGATACAGAGCAATGAATTTCTTCACTGGCAGAAGTAAAAATATCGAATAAATTCATTTTGTGCTAAAATTCCCATAATTGAGAAATGAACATTATTGTAAAAGTATTAAAGAGCGCCATAAGGTCATTCCTATTGTTCAGTAATATTGTTTCTAACCAAAATATAGAAACAGCCAACCTCACAGCAGTGCTGATACAGATTATATGTTTCTTCCATGACACAGAACTGAGGGAAGGCACAGCAGAGGGTATAACTAACCATACATTTCCCATAAATAGCTATGTAATTTCAACTTAACTGCACTGTAAGCACTGTAAAATCCTTCCATGAAGTATATTTTCTATGCACACCTCATTGTTATGGTTGGCTAGATTTATGTAATTATGTACAGTTTGAGGTCAATATGGAAAACAGGCCTCATTCATTACTAGCAAGATTTTTCCAAAAAGAATACACTCTGAGGAGCCCAGTGATCAGGCACAGAGGCAGAAAAGCCAACTAGTAAGGTACAAAGCTTGTGATTGCTTCATTAAGAACTTAATTACTCTTCAGAATATCTCAAGGGCAATAAATTCAATCCCAAAGGCGCATCTGGTAATAAACAATGAAAGAACAGAACAGCATCCGTGTAAACCGGTAACAGAAGCATCTTCTTCCAAACAGCACTGCATACGAAAATGTGCAACAGCCTTTTGTAAGACATCCTCCTGCTATACAACTAAACATTCCTGTCGTAAAGCAGGTGTCTACAGCTCACTGTGAAACATCCTCATCCAGGATAAGGTGGTCACTGTGCGAATAAATCAGTAGGCATTCCCTGCTGAGTGCTCCTATCAGTATCCGAAGGGAATATTCAGAATCAGCAGACAACCGGAAATAGATGCCTCACCACTCTATGTTTCCATCACCCTACCTATAAGCAGTGCAACATCCTTAACACATGAAGAACTTAGGCATAATGCATTGGTATGTAGCTCTTTTGGAAGTGGATGCCGTTTTACTATGGTGTAGCAATATGATACTTTCAAAATAATATAGAAATAAAACCCATTTCAAAGACCACCTAATACAGGATTATTAAAATGAGATTAATGAGGCATTTTAATAGACCTGAAGAAAAATTTCTCTTCAACTTTCTACTTCCTGTTTTAAAGCTCTGTCAGTGCTTGAAGAACAAAAATGTTATTGCTTCCTTGAAATTGAGAGTCATGCAGATCAGAAGAGCTTGTAATACTGACCCAGAGGTGCACTGTACAGGAGCTATGCTTCACACAGGCTCCAAAACTTGGACCTCAAACACTTGGAAGTCCTGGTATTTTCTTCTTTAATTTCTAATGAACATAGGCAACACCCTACTCTGAGTGGAAAACCTTCCTACACAACCAACAACTGATTAATTTCAGGAAATTGATGGACTATTCACAAGTTATAAAAGTAGAGAATTCAAACACATGGCAACTCAGAGGACTACTCCTTAATCAAAAATGCAAAGTCAGTTTGGATCAAAAGTAGTTGTAATATGTTTAAGTCTTTTCTACTCTCTGTTCTATTGTTCTTAATATTCTTATACAGCCTAACATATATAACAGCCTGTTCAAGGCTTCACCAAACCTTTCTTTTTTACTACATAAGGGATGTTCATGCTCAGACCAAACAGCACATGCTAGTTAGAGACTAGCCACGTTTCTGCAAAAAGTTTCTCTGAGTAAGAACCATCTATAGCACCGGTGCAACATATGACTTGAGCTTTAATTCGCATGAAGCATACCAGAAATGTCACAGGCTACGAAAACCTGAATTTTCCAAGTCTGTCAGACTCTTCCTAATACAGCAATGCATGTATTAACACAGGTGCTGCAAAACTCATTATGCATTTAGTTGGACTGAAAGCAAAACACTGCCCTTCGGGCATTTTACATGAAGACAATTCAATTTCCAAAACCGGAGCTGTCTGGTAGCAGGCTCCTACATGTTTCCCACTTGACGGGAAGAGAAGGGGAGAATAAAAGAAAAAATAAAAAAGAAAGAAATAGCATAAGCTAGAACAGAGAAAAAAGGCATTCTGAGGTACACTGTGTGTTCTTCAGTAGTACATCTATCAGTAGGGATAATGGCTAGACCTGCGGTCTCCCCTAGACTCAAATCTACTACTGGTCCATGAAAACATATAGCATAACTATACACAAAGAAGGGCACATGCCTACATCACACTTAGAAACAGGGGCTATGTTTAGTTCATTAAGACTTTAAAGAAACTTTTAAGGTGCCTAAAGAGATTGTGCTGCACTGCACAAAAATATTAATATAATTGCTACAATTGTATAGCATCTGTAATGACCTACAGGTTATACAGCAGTTGCTTTTCCTCTTTAGTACCTGTATTCCTGAACTTTGCTATTCCTAATCAAACAGAACACATTAGCTAAGTTTTTCAGTGTGACACAGGCTATTGTTTGCCAGACCATATGCAATTTCTGTTACTAAACTTGCCTTAACCAGAATTCTGTGACACCATTTGTTGTTGCCTTCTCAGAGCAAGGCTAGCAGTACTAGAAGCACCGGTTTTATGGGACACACGAAGGGGCAAGAGAAGCTTCTCCTTCATCAGCTCTGAAATCATTTGCCAAATCTCCATCTTGCTTATACTAGATAACTCCAGGGGGAAGAAACAAAACAAAACCCCCAAACCCCAACAAAACCTATCAAAATGTACACACACACAAAAAATCCCCTCACCTTTTACCTACTGAGACAACGACAAAGAAGACCAGGCCTAGGCAAAATCTAGCCTCAAATTTCAAGTTTTTAGATATCAAAAGGGCTCACAATGATTAGCTATTTGTCCTGCCTATGACAAAATGTCCTAAAGCTCACTCTGCCACTTTAATAAACAGTTATAAATCAATGCTGTCTGCAAAAGCAGAAGCATCAGAGTCCTGGTATTTACATTTCATTGTGAACTGCATTACATCATACAAACGGAAACTCTAAGTCTTGCAAACTTCAAGGAGGAATTTTAGTCTTTCAGTCTCCATAAGGGAGGAGATAAAAAAAAGAGTGCGCGTACACACACACACATACACAAGAACAAGATGGGGAGTTAATTTAGCCATCTTATAAAGAAATAAAATCCAATTCAGTAGGATGTGGGAGAGTGGGGGATAATTCTGATTTCTATTTTCTTGTGACCAAAAGCATAAGGTGGTAGTTCTAACAAACCCGTTTTTTTAAAAGTATACCCTTTTGTTAAGCCAGCCCCAAATCTGTGGTTTCAAAGTAAACAACTAAAAGTCAGAAGATGAACCACTCCATTAATCCTAACCAGATTCAGATTTATATGATTATACTGGGAGATAACAGGGATCCATTAAAACCATACCTTTTTTATTGTGTGAGGGTGGAAATGAGAGGATAAACTAGAGAATGGCCTTTACACATGGGTTCAAGACAGCCTATACTTACACTGTAATTCATTACAACTGCTGCACAGTATCTCACAGTTCTCTCCAAGAAAAAAGCCCTTAAGTAACTATTTGATGAAGCTATACCCTCCTGGATCCTAAGACTGTTCCAAGTAATTTGAGCATCAGTGGCTAGTAAGTCTGGATAAAAATATTATCCAACATCACATACTTTCACTTTAATTTGTCATCTTTCAGCCTATTGACCACCTTTATCTCAAAAGCAGTGATGTATTTTAGCTATATTTTGAGACTCGTGCTTTTTCAGAAGTTGTGCCATTTAACCCATGGGATAAGTAGACTTCAAATAAAACTGCAAACAACAAAACAAGCCAAATGTGTTACTCCTTTTCACGAGAGAACTCTACCTGCCAAACAGTGCCAATAAAGCAATTGGGGCTTTGAAAGTAGGGACACTGGATGCAGACATGAAGAGCAGCAGGATCCTGCTCGCTCACATGGCATTTTGAAATTGTTTGTATGTCATCAATTGCTCAGTTGTGATTTGTCCCAGTAAGAGAAAGGCACGGAACTGTCACACCAGAACGTTTCTTCTCATGGCATTGAGTCAACACTCACTGACATTTACAGGACTTAGACTAAGCCACAGCTGTGTCCTGTTACAAAACAGGACCATAGGAGCCTCCCCCTTCCAGGCGCAGTCACATTCCCTCCTACTACCATCGCTCCAGCCTAGGGCTTCTGAAGCCTTATTCCAGGCAGAGCTACAGGTTAGGATGTTACACAAACCAAATCTCAAGTCACTATCCAGATTAGGCTCAATTCAGTCCCAAACTTCAGTGTTTACTGAATATTTTGTAGTTTAACCTAAGATTTACGAGGAGTTTGTCTATAACACTAAGCACGTGGACCACCTTTAGAACCCGGAAAGCCTTATCTTGCTGCTTCTTCTGTGCTGGGATGCAAGGACCTTTTCTGTATCAGATTTGAGCTCAGAGCAAGCTCAAACCAAAGCCACTGAGATTCCCCTGACTTCCCCTGAAACCAGAAACTGGGCTGTGTTTGTGTACTGACGTTTACTCATGACTGGAAGCAATCTTCAGTCAAAACCACATGAATTTGTGCATAATGATAGCATAACTCAGCATGTCTTAATCTGGGGGATGATTACAAGAAGTCTGCATAGCTCCAATACTTCAGTGATGATAGATTTTAAAAACACTGCTTATATGAAAACAATCTCTATGTGCACTTCACATTTCTCAGTATAATTGAGAAACGATTTCTAAGGTAACTACTATTATTACCTGTAACTCACTGCTACATCATTTTTCTTAATTCTTACTTCAGATTAATAGACATTGGTGTTTGTTGTCCTTTTTTAAATGAAAAACTGAAATAATTACAGTTTTCTTTCATGAAGGGGCAAACAAACTAGGTATAAGTCATCTCATTACAAGAAATAAGGCTGTTCACGTGCTTAAAGTCAGGTTCTAAAGTACTCTCCTGAATGGGAGACTTAAATCACCAAATATTTACTTTCTGTGTTCATTACATTCAAACACAAACAAAATAAACTGCCCATCTTGCACAGTGCCTGTAAAACAGACAAATTCCATCCTGCAGAAGTTTCCTAGGAAACCAGGGAAGGCTCAAAGAAACACAGAACAGCTGGAAAAAGAAAAAAAAAGACTTAAGTGCTCCATATCCCTCAATTTTAAAACCATGGGAAAGATATTACTAATAAAAATTAGAGCAGCACAATTCACACTGGTTGGCCCTTACTTTCTTCATAAGGGCAAACATGCGCAGCCTGAAGAGATGAAGATTTAACTCTTCTCTCCCCATCATCCCACCCTGCCCCCAAAAATACAACTGAAAAAAAAAGGCAAGAAATGTGAACATTTTGATAGAATGTGGTAAAGCTGCAGAGTTTTGGTCTGTACACTAAAAGGATGGCCAACCCCACAGAGAGGTCGGCTTACTGAAACCTAACAGCAAGCAACAGTTTATGTGATTCACTGCCTGCAGATTTCTTTGCAGAGGACCCAGATTCCACTTCTGAAACTAGTCAGCTATTCAACATGAAAATCCATGCAACTCAAGAAATGTATTATTAGCACAATGACTCAATATGTATATTACAGTAGTACCCTAAGGCTTCATTTGAGATCAAGGAATGCTTTGTGTTCAGCACTGCACAAATTCATAGGAAGGTCCTGCACTTTACAGTAACAACATAAAATCAAAGCATGCCCAAGCCACTCAATCTCAGTATTCAGGTTTAGACGAAATTTTCTACCACCACAGCAAACATTTCAACCAGGAAAAAAAAAAAAAAACTAACCCAAAATAAGGAAAAAAAAAGAAAACTGGGTAAAGAACAATTTGCCTAACCTCAGTCCTAATTTCTGAAGTAGGCTTCCAGCGCTCTGCCACTCATTAGTATTATTCCAAGATTCAGTGCTGTCACAGCAGCCATAATGTGTTGGCTCTTCCTTCCCCACATGGCTCCATTTTCCATGTTATGCTTTGCTTGTTGCCAGGCTTGATGCATCAGGTTCTTCCCTTCCTTTGTTGCCAACGCATGTTCCAGTATTTTCTGACTCTTGCCAAAGCAAGCATTTAAACATCTGGAAATCATCCTCCATCACTTTCAACAAGATGCGTCTGCCTTGCAATGTATTTCCCATACAGTGGGAATGTCTGATGTCTTAAAACATCACATTTTATATATATGTGTGTATATATATTTAAAATGCACTACATATATCTAACACACTATATATTACACTACTCTAAAATTTAACACACAGTAAGTTACAAACACACATGAATTCCTTTCAAAAATATAAGCATGTATACTGGTAGCTTTACAGCTGAAAGCATTCCTGATTTGGAAGAGTTCTAAATTACAGATATTTAAAATCAATATGGCACAATACATTACATTCAGGATTGTATTCTTTTTCTAGAGCATGGAATTTGAAATTAAAATATATTATCCCCCCCCCCCCAAGTTTCCTGGGGGAGGGGAACAAAAAAGCACCTTTAATGAACAAAATGACATTTCAGATGTAAAACTGGGAGTCTTTTGTATGATCTGCCTGTAATGATAGCATCAAAGTGTTAGGATTCGAACACTAGGTCTATGAGAGTCTTAACTGTGTCTTCTGAAGCTGTTGCCATATGCATTCCCCTTCATCACTCAGACAACAAGTGTTTTTTAAAGGTTCAGTTTTATATAATGTAGGATGGGTAACAAATCAGATGCTGCATGTTGTAAGATACAAAGTATGCATAATCCAACAACTCTGTCTCGTAAGCCCTTTATCAAAACTTTTGTTTTAATGCCTCACAAGCCTAAGGAAATCCTGTCAAGGCTGATACACAGCATGTGAAAATCTCTTGCATGTTGCACAAAGCCAAAGGCTCCTCAAGAGATACAAGCTCCCCCTCACACCTGATGCCTCTCTGGAAGTTCCTGCCTTTCTTGCTTCCCTGCCTCTTCCTGTATATTTCTCTCCAAAGTCTTACTACAGGACAAAGAATAGCATCCTTAGTTTTAGCTCTCTGCGTTGTTACCACCACTCCAGCCTACAATTTTTAAAGATAATTCTCTTCCTGGTATATCTTACTCATATTTTTACACATATGGTAACTATTTCATCCCTCACTCTAACCTGCAAATTCCATTAAAAACTTGTTTCTTTCCTGACCTAGATTACAGAAGACTGATTGTGAAACTATGAGATTTCATTCACAATAAAATTACTCTTAATCACGTTCCTGTATTTACTTTTCCCACCACTCATAACAGCAACATTCAAGCCAATACTAACTTTAAGATTTCATGAGACAGTGAACCAAATACCTTACTAGCAGTCAAACATTTTTACATCAACACAGCACTAAGTCATCGAACAACAGCCTTTTAAAATTACTGGTGGGGGAACTCTGTAATATTTTTCCTCTGTAACAACTGCTATGTAATTTATAATTCAACAATATACACAGTGAATGATGCTAAAATTCTCCCTTAAACGACACAGAGATGCTACCATCTGCAAGTCTGATCCCTAAAATATTTCTGAAAGATCTATTCATATCTCCAAAGACCTGAAGTTTAATAGATTTTCAAACTTCTTGATGAATAAATCATGAATCATTTATTATAATAAATGACCTTTCCTTGTAGAAATAATACCTGACAGCTAAAGACACCTTCAGCCAGATCAGTTATCAGCAGCCATGCTGTTAGGCAGCGTTAACCCAGGAGAACCGCAGAACCACACCATGGTTTGATAGCTAGAGCTCTCAATGGTTAATCTCAGTTTTGGTTGATTTAGTTGGCAGGTTTCTATATGCCTTATCACAGCCACACAGAGAATGCTCTCCCTTCTTGACATTCATTTCTTGTGCAAAGCATCACCACCACTGGGACAGAGACACATGTGAACATAAGTGATGTTTTGTGATGGGAAAAGAAATTTTCATTTAGGGTAGTTAGATACCACTAAAATAGCACTGATGGCTTAAATGTAATCATATATCCTATCCATATATCCATATTCCAAAAGATTTCAAATATTTATCTCTACAATGTGCCATGGGATGCTGTTATCCAACCACTCAACATGTGAGGTTCAGTATTCAGAAAACTTAAGACACTGCAACTGCGGGGAAAAAATCACACCACTTTAAGATAGGCAGAAAATGAGACAAATCCAATTATCATAGGATAGCAATCATTATGGTATTACACCACGTTTTCATTAGATAAAAAGATTTGGTAGAACCCTGTAAAGAAAATATTTGTGAACAGCTTGAGTGGAAAACAGGCCATCAAGCATCAACCTTCTGTCCACTGCTTTTGCTATAATTTTTTCCTTAAACATATTTTTTTTCACCTACTGGGACATTTAATAAGACAGAAACCAGACTAGAAAATTATTAAATACCAATCAAGGTCTTCCATAATTTCTTGCAAAAGAGAGGACTGCTTTAAACAAAAGCCTCAGCACAACCTCTGAGGTTTCTTGTACTAATACAGCTAACCAGGAAGAGGTAACAGTTCTCAAATGAGGAACACTTTATTCCTGGCTTTTAGCTTATATTTTGTTAACATTTTAACATGCTGTATTAATCTTGGAGCAATTCGACCAGGACAGACTCATGATAATACCTTTTACCTCCCTTAATCTTTTCCTGCACTACACTGTCATTGTGCCTTTAATCCTTCACTTCAGATGGTCAGCATGCTGTAGGACGCTGGCAAGCATTTCATGACCGAAGAGTATTTGGAGAAGGTATTGTATGGACCTTCTCAGCCAGACATCTACTGCACAGCAGGGAACAGGCCTCAGTGAGACAGTTTACTCTTCTGTTCCTACTCTAAATGAGTTCATGTCCAAAACTCTGAATTCCTGCCAGCAGTATCAGAGTCGCTGCTTGTGTTTCTGTTCAGCCACATTATCCAAAGAACAGGGGCACAGAGATTCAAATTAATTCTTTAGCCCTCCCATGCTACCATTACATAGTCCAAAGGCTATAAATGAAAACAAGCCAAGACACAAAACACTGTGGAAGTTTTCCAGTATATAACCAACTCCATTATATCATTCTCCCAACTGTACTATTTACATAAAGCTGCAGAAAAATACAAATCCTCCAAAACTCCAGTCGAGTTTCACCTGGCAGCAGCATGGCCAAGGAACAACCTTAGACCAGCTCTCCAAAGACAAGACCTGTCTTCAGCAGGTAATAAAACCAGAACCCCAAGGGTCTGCATTGAATAGAGGTTCCCTGTACAGAGAACATCCCACCGCTGGCCCTCTGACAATCATTCTTAGTCTTCGTGCTTATATAACACATGACCTTCCCGCAGCAAAAGCGGATGGGATAGTGGGATAATGGAATTGGTTCTCACTACAAGAATAAAAGGCAGCACAGCAGGCCATGAAAAATGTATGTTGCTTACTAAGAAAAGATAATTGTAAGCAACGGTTTGGATATTTTAATTGCCACAGCACCAAGGGCTTATCGGCATCCAGAGCTTCCTACATGCTATTCTTTTCATAACCATAAATCAACCTAGAAAATAAGAATTTATAGGAACAAATTGGTGTGACGCTTCCTTTAGACAGTATCACTCTTTTATCCTGGTAGTTCAGCAACAGCCCTAACTCTTCAAATTTCTCAGAATTTAAGTCAGGAAAAGCACAAATCAAAGAACATAATCTGTGATAAAAACTGTAGAGAAAAGGTGTAAATTGTACACAAATACATTGATTAAAGATGTACACAGTACACAACGTCACCTGATGTACCTCTCAAAGCGTCGCGTGACTTATAAGCCATTTTAATCCAGCTTTAAAGTACCTGCTTTCTTAAATAACTGAAGAAGACTTATTTTATACTACTAGAAGAAACACATTTTCCTCATTTCCTTCTCATTATGCTTTGAATTCATGCATCAGACACTCCAGTTCAAATTACACCCGACCTTCCTCATGTGATGGACTCAGCAAGTCTTTCGAAGGGCGGTTTAAAAAGGTGGGTCTGTTGCAGTCTGAGATTTCAGGCAATGAGTGCAACAATATTTCCTCGTGCTCTGAAAGTTCAAACTCCAAGAAGCCTTTGTTAAAAAATGAAATTCCAAGCTAATCTGATTATTCATTTTACTCTAACAGTTACTTGTTTTGCTCTGTGCATTAGATTATGTTCTATTGTCTATAAAATAACTTGAAGTGCAAACACAGCCTCTCATCTCTGACCCATGTGAGAATCCATCGAATTGGCACTTTGATTTACTCTAATAAGAATTTTTGAGAAAAAAAAATTATATCATTAGGACTGTACACACAAAAATGTGCAAGGTCACAAAGACAAACATGGGTGAAACAATCAGTGTACATATAAGGATAGATCACATGTCTCCAGCTGGAATTTCGACTATTTTTTCGTTATTACTTTATTGAGTTTTGGCACAAAGTTCATTGCCTTTCTCTGTATATGGAAAAATAGTTGCACACAGGCCATGAACATCTGCTCAGTTTTTTTAAAGGATCATAGCGTTACATGAAGGTCTGCCTTCAGAGCTTCTGCCTCCCCACACGTACACACAAGAATCCCTGTGTTTCTTTTCTCACAAAATACCAAAAACCAAGTAATGTGGCAAGCTGACCAGTTCTAATTCTAACCACAGAAAAATCATATAACTTCCTGTTAACCCAGACAGAAACATTAAATACCACTTAGACAGCAAGAGCTGTTCCTAAGCAGGATTTTGGTGGACAGTTACTTTTAATGAAAACTTCTGAAGAGTTAAACAAATAAAAAGGCCTGCTTTTATGTCAATATATACTACTGCTAAACAGGACCAGTCCTGCAATGTTTTACGTGAACAAATCAACCCAATAGAATGTTATCATACTGAAAAAAGTAGTAAAGATGAAAGGACTTCACCAAGAAATGAAGTGTGAGCGTGCCAAAACATGAATGAGAGCATGAAATGACCATTTGGTTTCTATGGGAATAATCTATATTTGTAAACACTGTGGGGAAAAAAATGCCTGCACTAACAACCACAGCATGCAATTATTCTTCAACCACAAAGTATGTTCTAAAAAAACTCAAGCCAACGTGGACAGTTTAACATGAGCCTCACTTCTATGTATTCCATGATTTTGAGCAGAAGTTTGCTCAATCTGAGCAGGAGGACTCTTCTTGAGGACTGTGCTTGTGGAAATTTCTGTATAGAGTCTCCTTCCCACACTTTCACAGGCAGGGAAGCCAACCACAAATATTCTAAAGTCATGAGTCAGTCCCCAAAGAACTGTAATTTTTTTTTCCCAATACATAATGGATAATACATAATGGATTCTCATTTTCTGCTTGTTTAGAGCTATAATCATTTCTATTTTCAAGGTATTTGCTACAATTAGATCTACAAACTGATACCTACACGCATGCACACACATATGCATGTTTTCTCACTAAGAAAATAGAGGTACACATGCAAGTGAATGATCTTGAGATCTGGAACTTTGTGGGGCAGGAGGGGGAATAATCAAGTACAGGAGAACCAGGTGCTCAGGCCCAGTCTGCATCGGTTTATGAGAGGCAGGTACTGCCTGACTTAACCTGATCACCTTCTCTGACAAGGCAATCTGCTTAGTGGATGAGGGGAAGGCTATGTATTTTGTCTACCTAGACTTTGGCAAAGGCTTTGACACCATTTCCCCCAGCATCCTCCTGCAGAAACTGGCTGCTAATGGATGGGACTGGAGCACTCTTCACTGTGTAAAAAACTGGCTGGATGGCCAGGCCTAGAAAGTGGTGCTGAGTGGAGTTAAATCCAAGTGCTGGCCAGTCACAAATGATGTTCCCCAGGGCTCAGCATTGGGACCAGTTCTGTTTAATATCTTTATCAACGATCTGGAGACAGGATTGAGTGCACCCTCAGTAAGTTTGCAGATGACACCAAGGTGGCTGGGAGTGTCGATCTGCTGGAGGATAGGAGGCTCTGCAGAGGTATCTGGATGGGTTGGATCCATGGGCTGAGACCAGTTGTAGGAGGTTCAACACAGTTAAGGGCTGGGTCCTGCTCTTGGATCACAGCCACACCACACAACTCTTCAGGCTTGGGGAAGAGTGGCTGGAAAGCTGCCCAGTGGAAAAAGACCTAGGAGTGTTGGCCAACAACCAGCTGAACATGATGGCATCATGCTCATGATGACTGTGGTCAGCAGAACTAGGGAAGTGATCGTCCCCTGTACTCGGCACTGGTGAGGTCACAGCCTGAATCCTGTGTTCAGTTCTGGGCCCCACACTACAAGAGAGACATTGAGGTGCTGGAGTGTGTCCAGAGAAGGGCAGTGGAGCTGGTGAAGGGTCTGGAAAACAAGTCTTATGAGGAGCAGCTGAAGAAACTGGAGTTGTTTAGCCTGGAGAAAAAAGGAGGCTCAGGGAGACTTTATCACTCTCTACAACTACCTGAAAGGAGGCTGTAGCAAGGTGGATATTGGTTTCTTCTCTCAAGAAATGAGCAATGGGACAAGAGGAAACAGCCTCAAGTTGTGCCAGGGGAGGTTTACACTAGATACTAGGAAAAACTTCTTCACTGAGAGGGTTGCCAAGCACAGGAACAGGCTGCCCAGGGAGGTGGCTGAATCACCATCCCTGGAGGTACTGAAAAGACGTGTAGACGTGGTGCTTAGGGACATGGCTTAGTGGTGAAATTCGCAATGCTACGTTAATGGTGTTTTCCAACCTAAACTTCCCTCAATAATTCCCTTACCTCCTCATAGCTACAGAGGACCCTCCCTTGCTATCATATTCCCCACAGTGACCAGACTGCAATGTAGTAACCCCTTTTCTGCCTAAAGGTAATGTTGCTAATATCAGTGAGGGATAATGTACATATATAATAGCCCCCATGCAATCAGGTGAGCTGCTTCCGTCTCCTTTAAGGCCAGTTAATTCTCTCTCCTTTGCATGGTCTCCAGACAAAGTGAAAGACCTCAAAAAATCAAAGGTGGCAAAGAGGATCATTAATTCAAACTGAATGACTGTTGTTTGGTTTTGTTTGCTCACACTGTCGAAGCAAGCAAATTAGATACTTTTAAATCAGTACCGGAGCTCACACTGATCTCAGCTAAAGTAAGGCTGACACCACAAGAGTGGAACACAGAAGGATAAATCATGACAAAATTCACAGACAAGGATGTGTTGCAGAAACTGGTGAGAACCTAAAGGTAAGTACAAGACTGCAGTGAGAAATACAGGAGACGGTGGCAATAGACCATCACTGCCATGCCCATGTAGCATTTGAACAGGCAAATCCTCTCAAATGAGGCAACTCCCGCAATTTTAGCTTTCATTCAAGTTCTCCACTGAAAGTGTGTGTTTTCTTCAACTTTTTTGAAGAATCACATTTACACTCACGAGTGGATGGTAAAGGGGATCCAGAAGCACGCACTGCTTCTGCTAGTACTTTCCTCTACCCTGAATCCTAAGGAAAGAAGAAAGATTATACACTGCATGGAAATCTCTACACCAATGGTTCAGGGCTTCCAAGCATTCCATGCTTAAACAGCACAATTTTAGCCATCTCCTGGCCACTTTTTGGCCCTACTGAATTTCTGAACTAGTCTGGGCCCCTACACAGAAATTAAAACCAGGATCTTTTAGTCTTTCTAGGATTTTGCAGTGCTGATTTTATTCCTAAATAGCTTTTAAATAGGCACATTTAAAAGAGCTAGTCTCAAAATGACCAATTTTGCTGTGCTAGGTTTGAAAGTGTCTGGGGGTTTTTTTTCCACAGTTTTATGTGTATTTTAAGTGAGTATACTATATAACACTACCAGCCAAGTGCTCTTGAGCAAAACAGATCAATGTGCAAAGGTTCCAAGAGAAAAAAATGAACACAGAAACTGGCATTACTTAAAAGCACAGCAATGGTAAGTGCCAAAAAAAAAAAAAAAAAAAGGAATTCTTTCATTAATTTTTGAACCATTTTGCCTGCTTTATTATATTCAACTTCTGAATATCACTCACCTTTATTGTGATAAATTCTGAAACATACTTCTGCAAACGCTATTTATTCCACTGTGGCTGAAGTTAACAACCACTATTTAACCTTTCTGCTTTTTACCAGCCATGAGAAATGGCTGGTAAAACACTGTTTCCCCAGATACCTCCAATATTTGTTTATCACAGCACCTATATTCAAGTGACAAATTTGACCAACTGAATGGGGCAAGGGAAGCAGCTGTACAGACAGTATCACCTGCAGTACAATACAGTGTACACTGATGTTAGACCTGTGCATAAATATTAAACCCAAGACAAACTAAGGGTAAAAACCTGCCCATTTTGCAGCACTTGTTGGCTTTAATCAGGAACTATATAAAACCAGAAACCCCTTTTTTATGCAATTAAACCAGACCAATGTGTAGGATGTGCCCCCTCCTTCTACCTCACTGTGCACCATCCCTCACAACTCACTCAAGCAGCTTTGGGATTTGGTGGGGTTTTTTAATACAGTGAACACTGGAGAAAGGAGCCTCATCATATGTATGGTAGACAAAAGCTATTACACTCTGAAACAGGAACATGAGTAAGTGAAGTAAGTGCAAACAGATGTCACTAATTTATTACAATGTATTTTGCTCTCTGCCTTACCACGTACCTCTCAGTTTCCTCAGCCAGCAGCATATGGGAAGTGCATCCCAGAAGGTGTTGCTACATTACTGGCTCATCCCATAATGTCCATAATAGCACAAACAAGTAAATGACATGTAATAATCCCACTGAAATCTTGCTTGTTTTTCTAACAGAAGAAAAGCGGTCATTTTTGCTAAATGGATACTAAAAAAAAAATGAAGTCAATGTTTTCACAAGTGTTGTTTTTGGTATTACATGTAACTGAAAAATACATAATATATGCTTCCCTTTATGGCAAGTATATGAATTATACTCCCAAGGTTATGCAAAGTGCCCCCCTCTGCGGGACTCCTTACACAGCTGTGCATAGCCAGGACCCAAGTAGAACACAAGCTTCGGACTTAGTGCACTGATTTATTCATCAGGCTTTGACTCCTCCTCACTTGCTGCCTACTGCCAGAGAAGTTAACAAAAAAACCCACCCAAACTCTTGAAAATACGCGATAATTGCAAACTGTATTGCAGGGTAACGCACTGGTGTCTTTGTTGGGCGTTATTTACAAAAGAAGGCAGTGTTACACAGGAGAAGCCTAGAAGTGAGTTGGGAGCACAATAGCCACCGCCCGTCCCGCAGCCAGGCTGCTCGCACTGCAGGAAGGGGACAGTCCCCGCGCATTCTCCTCACCATCACTCTCAATCCACGCTACTGAAATGATGCTAAATCAAAGCGGCTCTCAAGCAGCCGCAGAGAGCTCAGGTTGCGGGGCCAGGTACGCCGCTCGCCAGCCCTCCTGCGCTCCGTTAGCTCGCTGCGGACCGCCGCGGCCCCGGGGAGCCCGCCCGGCACCCCCCGCCCCGGGGCATCCGGCAGCCCCGCCAGCACGGGGCGGGGAGGGAGACGGAGAAGGAACGGGACGAGGAGGAAAAGAGGGAAATAACACGATAAAAGTTAGAAAAGAAAAAGGAGAAAGGGAAATGCACGTTTCCGTACTTCTCTAAAACAAAGGCTGTGATAAAGGAGATTAGTTCAGCGCAAACGGCTCCGCCCTGCGAGGCTTCTGTGTTCAGTCCTCCCGGCTCTCCCGGCCAACCCCGCAGCCCGCCTTCAGCCCCGTCCCGAGCGCTTTCTTTTGTTGCGAACGTCCCGGTCGCCCCAGCCCCTATCCGTGCCCCAAACCCGGCTCCCAAAGCCTGCCCTGGCAGACCCCAAAGCCCAAACCTCGGCAGAGCCCCGGCTCCCAAAGCTTCACTGTGCCTCCGGTCAAAAGCACAACGCACAAACCTCTCTGCCCCCTGCTCAGTATGTAAAAGTCGTCTTACTCCTGTACCGCAGAGGTTTTCCATTCCATTTATTATCCAAAACGCACATTAAGCACACTCCGTGCAAAGAGGCGGAATTATTACGGTTTTTTTTTTTTAGAGAGGGAGAGCGAAACTCACCGCCGTCGTATTCTTCCTCTTCTTGCGCTTTTATGGTTACAAATCGGCCTAATAAAGCAGCAAGGATGAAAAAAGTTCTCGTTTGTACCCAGACTGCCATCATGCCTTGATATGAGGCATGTATCCTCCTGGACAGCAAAAAGCGGAGAAACGTGAGGTTATTTTAGCACCATGAAGCCAGCCGAGGAGTCTTTCTGCCGTTCAGCATCAGTTCCAGGACAAAGTCTGCGAGCCCTCTTTTTCAGCACCAGCTCCAGCGCAGTCTGCAAACACTCCTTTCAGGGGATGCAGCTTTAAATAGGAAGAATGCTGCCTCCACTCCTCTTCCTGCCCCTTTTCAGCTCGTTCAGGCTCCTAATCATCCACTCCCTGACAAGAGCAGCCTGATTGATGGTAAAGAACCGAATCACAGCTGACTTCACTCTTCCTTGAACTTTTATCTTTACGAGTACGCTTGCAGGGTATTTTCCTGCTGCTGTGTAGTGCATGTGCTGTGTTAGGACCATTTAGTAAGAAATCAAAAGCATAGTTCCGTAAGAAGCTGTCAGGAAAAGAAAGCCTGGCTTTTAACACACCCAGCCCACACCTCTTGGGAATGGAGGGTATTGCCCCGTTTGGAGCCGGCTCCCTCAAGAGGAACGTGATCCCTTCCAGCTTGCCGAGGGGAGGATTTCCTCCTCTGCTTTGATAAGTGCCCTCTGTCTCGCTGTAGCTGCATTATCAAACAGGACTCCAGCCCCTTCAGAGGGGCCACAGAGCTACCCAGGCCGTTTGTTTCAGGAACCTGTGAATAACCACCTCTACCCTCCAAAGGGGAATAGTTTTTCTCAGATTCTTTTCTGAATACTCTTTCCTTAAGTGCTTAGTGTGCTCAGTGTTCACTGTCCTGCCAGTTGGGAAGACTACTGCAAATCTCTGGAAGATGCTCTACACTTCTAACACCAGAGTGACAATCCAAACTATCCAATTACCTGCTTTTCTCCAAGGCTCTCCACCCTTCTTTCCTGAAAACTGGAAACCTACCTAAGGCCCAGCCTAGCATTTAGGCCTTAACAATGTTCCTTAACTTGCATTCTAGCGTTGGCACTAAATTAATCTCTCTTTTGTGGATCACTTGCAACTGGGAGTAGGATGCTAGCCTTTATTTCTTTCCATGGTGTTTATGGTCTGCAGGAAGGAAGCTCAGTCACTAATCCCCTCATTTGCTATGAATGGGGTTGCCTATACCTGCTGCAGGGAAACACAGATTCATCTGTTGGAAGGTTTTCTAATCTTCAGCCATTTCAGCTTGAGAACAATCCCATTCAAAGTGGATATGGTGAGAAGTAAACCTCTTTGCCTGGGTTTATGCAGGTTGGGAACAGTTATCTCAGCATGATTTAGCAGTTATCAGTGATGCAAAATGCTAAAGCCTGTGCAGTCTTATTTCTGTCTCTTCAAAAGAGTAGCATGCCCAGAAGAAAGGTAACCCAGAAAATGCACTGCAATGCTAAACCAAGCCTACCTTAATAGCAAAACCAAAAATTAATGTAAAACTATGCTGAAAAAGTACAAAACCAAAATTCCCTGCTCTCTTGCATCATGCAGTCTTGACTCTGCAATCCTTAAACTCATACAGGGTTTCGCTGCAGAAGTGTAGTATCCTACAGTCCCTGTTGCTTAAGAGTGGTAACTATGTGAAAGAGAAATTTTGAAGCTCTGCAATCCACTACAAAAGAGAAGCAATGATCATTGGTAAGTATCGCTTGAGAAAGTCAGAACTGGAAATCAAAAGTTTACATTTGTTAACCTGCCCAGTCATAGCTGAAGTTCTGTTTTGACAGGTTCATGAGTACTTGCACTGGTTTACTAGTCTCTAAAGATGTCATACTTAAGCAGAATCCCAGGAAATCTCCCTTGGAAAGCTGATGTTATGTGATGCTGGCTAGAAACATCAAGTGCTTTAGATGATATATCTAGTTTAGAACCAGATCTGACCTTTGCACTGTTCCATATGCTCATTAGTTATGAGAGAGCAGCAAACAAGAAAGCTCACAGCCATAACCCAGCGCACTGCCATTGCTAAATCATCATATGAAATTACACTATGCAAAATCACTGCATACATTAGAAAAGGAAAATGACAGATTTTAAAGTACACAGTACTCAAGGCTTCTCACAGTGGGAGATAACCTGTCACAGTAATATGTACAGAAATCAATTATTTAAGAGGAGATAGGATGAGAATATGGACAGTATTCTGAAAAGTCTCCCCTGCTCCTTGATGAAAAACCATTACAACAGGCATGTAGGTGTTTCTGAACTATATGCTACTAACTGAGGGGATTTATGTGAGATTTCTTATAATAAAGTTGACAACTGCTCAGAGAACTCACAGCTGAAAGTCCTTCATGCAGCCTGGTGAAACCAGCTACAGTGAAAACCACAGGAAATTCAGACTACCACAGAATCATAGGAATGGCCACACACTGGTAAGACTTGCCTTTATAGTTGCTAACTTTTTCCTCAAAAGTAGATAACAAGCGCTTGTACTTATTTCCCCATGTCTTATGTCTGCAGCAGGTTGGTAAATTCTAAGTGTATTCACAGCAAGAACGAGCCTCACAGTCATCATCTCTTATAGCCTCCAAGACAATCACCAGAACAAGAACAGTATAGAATCGTAGTGACACATTTTTTCCCCCAACAGCTCTTTGAGAAAAAAATCAGAACCATCCCTTTTACCATTTTCAATGGAACTTCTGTTCTGACAACTCAGATTTTCAAAGGTACCCTCTGTCATTTCAAGCCTAGTCTCTCCTTTGGAGAGATTCCTACAAGCTCTATCTAAAAGTTGCCTTTCAAATATATTTCTGCCTTGGTCTCACCAACAAATTATGCCATGTAACTAAACCAGATGCACGACAGAATAGAAAAGGATGTAAATTGCTTAGTGAACCCATCTCCTTATGCCTCCTTATAGATACTTCCTTTAACTATGGATCTACATTTAAAGAGGCTTTCAATTTTATTGCAAGCATCGTAAGTTGTCATTGAGTCCATCACTTTTCATTTAAACAAATTCACTTCTAGGGCTAAGCTATTTGATAGCATCACATTGGATAAGAGTGATAGAAATTCTTTAGTTAGCACCACTATAAACAGAGTCAGGCTAAACAATTAAGAGTGGGCAGATAAACAATTCCAAGTATGCTCAGTGTCACCTCCTCCCTCCTCCTCTCAATAGAAGAGAAACCAGCATTGCACAGAATACTACTATATATTTATGCAGCAAATTTTCTCCAACCATTTTTCACTTTTGGCATAGATTTTAGGATTCTGTAAGAACAGAGGAATGTGGAATATAGCAAACTAGCCTCAGGTCATACATTCAGTAGAAGTAAAACCAGATACAGACTGTTTGGACACAATTTCTCTTTTGTGCCAAGGAAAACTTACACAAGATGAAAAATTCCTTGGGAGGAGAATCCTGGGCTCTGACTCCTGGAGTTGATTCCCTTCCAATGCACCTTCAATCTACACTTGTTATCCATTAAGCTTAGATTATGTAACAAACCCAATTTAGTAGGAGTGGTAGGACCAAATACTGTCCTCTTTGTCTAGAAAATTTCAGTAGAGCAATACAACTGGAAATGCAGGACACAAAACCAGTCTCTTTCTACCAGCAAGAGAGACTTTGGAACTGAGACAGCCTCAGCTACCCATTTATGACTGATTTCTGACTCCGAGGAGATGAAAAAGTGGTATTATGAAAAGATCGCTTTCTAATAGAATTGTAGAATAGTTTGAGTTGGAAGTGACCTTTAAAGGTCATCTCATCTCATCTCATCTCATCTCATCTCATCTCATCTCATCTCATCTCATCTCATCCAACCCCCTGCCTTCAATAAAACAGGGCCATCTTCAACTAGATCAGGTTGCTCACAGCCCTATCCAACCTGACCTTGAATATTTCCAGGGATGGGGCATCTACCAAGCGTTTCACCACACTCACTGTAAAACATTTCTTCCTTCTACCTAGTCTGGATCTCCTCTCTTTTAGTTTAAAACTATTACCCCTTCTCCTATCACAACAGGCCCTGCTAAAAAGTCTTTCTCATAAGCCCCCTTCAATTACTGAAAGGCCACAAAAAGGTCTCCCTGGAGCCTTCTCTTCTCCAGGCTGAACAACCCCAACTCTTTCAGCCTTTCCTCATAGGAGAAGTGTTTCATGCTTCACACTAAATCAACCAGATGCTTTCAAGTTTGAAAAGTCTTTTTATCAAATGAAGGGAAAGAACAAAAAAGCAAAATCTTCACACAAAAGCAGCGTGTGCTCCTTTATGATATGCTCTAAAAAGTCTTCATGAAACAACAGCTGTCCCTAAAGCTAGGACACTCCAAGAAATGTGAAGCTACGGTACTTTGAAAACAACTAATATCCAGTCTGTTGATATCAAGTCCTATATTTTAGTCAATAAGTAGGGACTCTATGTTACCTGACCTAAAAATCACATGTGAAATTCAAAGTTATTCGAAAGTCAGAGAGTGATAGATAAAGCTAGGGAACACTATTGGGTAATTGTGAGGACTTAGACATATATTTAAATATAATTCACAGGCTTACACCTTTCAAAATCTCCAAATCAGGCCAGAAAACTAAAAGAATTACAGATGAGGATGCTTCAGAGCATGCATACATATGAGTAATTAAAATTCCTATATCCATGAGGGTCTCTCTTCAATAGAGTTTAGTGACCTCTCACACTGTTACATACAGTGTGACAGTGCTCCTGTTTTGAGTTAGCATGTACCAGGCTGACAAAAAAATGCCTTCATATAAATGACCATGCTATCTATCTCCTACAAGTAAGATCCTGACTGGTCTTTTTGCAGCAACAGGAAGTCAGTGGAATCACAGGAACTGAGAAGAAGCTGTACTTGAATTCAAAAAGCATCCATCTGTTCAAAAACAAGCAAGATTTTTAAAAGCAGTGCTGTTTCACCAAAGAAGTGAGCTTAGGTCATTGTGAGAGTTGCTATCGAATTTTATGTAGGCAGTTAAATCCATGGTAAGTGCTGTTTGAAATTTCCACCTTGTATAAGTTCTTCAATCACACACTTAGTTTTAAAAAATAATAATAAAAAAGCAGCAAATTAACATACCACATTTTTAAGTCACACGAATACAGTCCACATAAAATGTTTTATTTCTTAGAATTAACCATCAAAATGAACATGATTGAAATAATATACGAGAGAGAAATAGTTCTTTTCCTTTGAAGTGTGTTCACTTTGCACTTTTAAGACTCTTTTATGCATAAGGAATCAGTTTTCTTGTTTTATATAGGTCTTTCACATAGTAAAAGGACAGAAAATTCTGTTATTTAAAATAAGAAAATTTAATAGGAAACTACAGAAATTGGCAAGAATATAAACAGAGGAACGTGATACTACTTTTAAATCAGGTCTTTACACTGAATAGATTCCAAACCATATCACTTCAAAATCCTTATCATCTGCTGAGAAATCCACCAAAAGCCTAGTATCAGCTACAAATATTAACAATGATACATCAGTAATGTTACTGCCCATTTGCAGGAGAATTTTCCCATCAACTTTTCATAGGAAGGTTTAATAAATGAATTTAAGTCCTTAACAAGAAGAGGGAGGAACTAATTTTTTTTTGTTTGTTTGTTTTTTGTTTTTGTTTACATTCAAACTTTGTAATGTTGTTTCAGTTAGTTTTAATTTAGGGAAGCAGGATAATACTTTGCTTTTAAATTGCTAGTGTGGGGTCTTGGATTATGTCAGTCACCATAAATCTGCTTTTGCTATGAACAATTCCAAACCCAGTAAGCTCAGTAAAGTTATTAGCACTGGCAGCCTTCCCTTTAGAATGCCTCAATTAAATTAAGCTCAACATTAGTCTAAGCAAAAAATCAAGAATAATTAGGGAAAGTCTTGCATGAAGTCCTTCTGTAAGTTATAATTATTCTTTACCTAGAACAGGAAAAACAGCATCATTATTTCATTGTTTATTACAAATTCATTGCCAAGCTAGTTTTTGTCTGTCTAAGAACTTAAACTGATTAAGTGAAAACATAAAAGGGCCACAGCAAGCTACCCACTTAAATGGCAAGGGCAAATGCTAATCTGTAATTCAAATAGGTCCCAAAAGATGACAGGCCTCCACTATCATTTTTTTATATATTCCCTTCATTTTATATTACATTAATTTACCTTGGGACCCTAAGATAGTTTGTAGTTTTTCATTAACTTAAAGTCAAGTCCTATCCAACAAGCAGATTCACATCTCCAGTCATTTTTCTGAGCCAGGGAATCAGTGAAATCAATGGGACTGTAAACAAGGCTGAAAGTTCATTTTCAACCCTCTTTAGAAATAGATTTATTATAAACTCTGTTGAGGCTCAGACCACCTCAAAGCTTTATCCAAAGTTTTAAAAGAATACTGCAGTGATTCTTTTATACTCATTTCACTGGCACTCCTTTATTTAAACATCTGTGTCTAAGACTATGTAGAACTATTTTGTCTTATTGTCACAGGTATCAGAGCACTGAATGGTGCTTTAATATGCTCAGTGCAGCCCCAGGCATAAAATGAGCCCTTTGGTAACTTGTCATCTTGTCCTAGTATAACATATCATGTCATTAAGAAAAAAAAATCACATATTATCTGCCATTTAGAGTTTTAATTGTGTTAACTAATGGCACGATTCTTTCATACTTATTTTATCCATAGTTGTTGAAGGTTTTTGTCTGTTGCTGTTACTGAAATTGATGTAATTACTGCAGGTTTCACACATTCAAAAATACTATAGAATTTATTCTCACAAAGTGTAAGGAGCATTAATGACCCACAGAGAAGACAGGAAGATGATGTGGAGATCAGTTAAACCTTTACTGCCCATACCCTTACCAAAAACTGCATGCAGATGGAACCCTAGTATTTATTTGCAAGCTAAGGACCCAAAAGGATGTGTCCTAAATTACCAGAAGCAAAATAGCTGTATTATCACAACCTGCTGCTTGGACCTCTGCTCATCTCTCCTGGCTGTGTAATCATTTCAGTTTGAGTAAGAAAAGAGCACATAGTTTCTATTTTTGGTCTCACGGACTAACATAACATCAGCTGCAAATAAGACTGCATAATATTTGACCAAAGCATTATAAACACACTGGCCAATTTGTTTTCTTTTCCTATCATCACACTTTAAAACAAACAAACAAACAAAAACATAAACAAAATCAACCAAACACCATTGATCTGCAGCCTTACAGTTAATTCTGTAGAATATCCAAAGCTTCCAGATCATTTACATGAGACAGGCCTGGGGAATAGAGCATTTAAGTCTCTAGCAAAATTCCCACCAACCAGAACAAGAGTAAGAGGTTCAGGATACAGTCTTACATACCACATTGCTCCTAAGTTACACCTTATTTCCTAGCAAAATAAAAATGCTGAAAAAACCCTGTCAGCACCATATGCCAATTAACGGAGTTAATAGTTAGTTGGATTTGAATTGAGAATGGCTAAAGCAGCAGCAGCACTGCGGGAGGGACTTAAGAATCACCAGGTTACTCACAGTAAATGTACATTAAGATTAATTGAGGGGGGATATATATATGAACGTGTGTGTATATATATAGGAACATTTTATATATATGGACATATGTATATAATGTTCTGGGGAAAGTTAGCTACTGATCAAGCTCTACAGACTAAGTTGCCAAGTAAGGTGCACCCCAAGGTAACCAGACGTATTGGAGTTTTTTAGGTTGAACATGAGGCTTTTTCAGCAGTTGCTCTCAGCCTCAGCCTGCTGGCTGCCAGGGAGCTACGTGGGAACCACCCTGGGTGGTCTGCAGAAGGGAGTATCTTGAGCAGATGAGGCACTGTGCAAGCCAAAACTGGAGATGGGTCCAAGAATTCCCCCTCTTTGGAGGGAAACACTGAAAGGGCCACTGAACTAAAGAATACTCCCCCCCCCCCTCCCCCCCCCCCCATATTCCTTACTACAACCATGTGAAACAAAGTACCTGTGACTTTACACACACTATAAAGTAGGACTGAAGGGATCCATTTACACAGGATATTGTTTCCCATGTAAAAAATCCTTAGCAGATGTTTGGTGAATGTATGATATAATGTCATACATTAAATTTACATTTGGCAGAAAAATGTCAATTTCTAATCATACTGGTTGTGTCCTGGATAGTCAAAGAGCATTTGATTTCACTCACCCTCTAAAATTGGGAAAGGCCTGAGCTCCATCGACAGAAGGAACTTACCTTGCTCAAAGCATCTTACTGGAATTTCTCAGCTTTTTGTAAGGTAATCTTCTTAAAATACATTATTTAATATCTTTAATATTTTGTAAGAACAGAGAGAAGAAACAGATTTAATACTTTTTGAACACCTGCCCAGAATAATGGGGATAGTATTTATTCATGCTTTAAAGGATGGAGATAGTCTAGATGATCTTTTTCAATTCCTTACACCATTATTTTTCTGTCAGCAGGAAGATTTTATTTATATACTTACTACATTCTCTCTCAAAAGTGAGTCCTTTCATGAAACTAGAAAACTTTACATGTTTTTAGTATTTTCCATGTTGACACAAACATTCCCTTTCTCTTTGAAGCAGCAAGGGAAAAAAAACTGTGTCAACATTTACCAATTAGGGATGACGAATAGAAGAAAGGGGAAGAACAAGAGCAGCAGAGGAGGTAATAGAGAAAAAGGAGCAACAAAGGAAACAGCATTTGTGTAAGTAAAGGCTGTAAGACTGGAATTTATGCATCACATTCACACAAAGCTAAAACAAGAAAAATATTCTCTAAGAGAGCTATAACTGGAGCACTGTGAGTGTTGGTGTCACTATTAGAACTATAAGCCCAGGACAATATTAGATAAATGTCAGTACAGTTGCCTGGTTACTTATGCTAGACTCAAATACAGAATGCAAAACAGATTTATTAAGGAGAAAGGTTTATTCTGCCTCCTTTACTTTTCCATTTCCTTTCCTTGCTGTCTTCTTTCCAGTATTTTATAGCTTTTATGAGCTTTATTGCACTATGATACTAATGAATACATGTGGGGAGCACATTTCCCACAGCCTCTAAAGATGAAGTGCTAACTACAAACATAGTGTACTCCAAAACAATCCATCAAGTTTCCATGTAATTTTTGCTGAGAAAAAACCTGAGCCTTCTAAAAAATTCTATTTCAGAACTCTTTATGAGGTAGGGTTATTTTCAAAGCTATGGCCCATCAGCACGTGGATTTTCATCTGGTGAAAGGGCTGAAATATGTTGTTCAGGGGAATACCTATCCTCCATAATCACCAGCATGTTTTGTTTTTGCCTCAACTGATTGCTTTCATGATGTATTTCAGGAAATCAGCCTGTTACCCTTTTTAAAGAATGATAGCTTAAATTAGCCTCAGATATTTTATAGAACAGTTATTAATGCTTAAAGATCATTCTACATTTTCTTGGTAGCATAACTTATTTGTTTCTCAAAGATTCCTATGCCCTAAAATTCCCATGGTTGGTAAAACTTATAGTCTCCTATCTCCTGTTAGTTACGTCATTTCTGACAGCAGCTGAAATACTTAAACTTGGTGGCACTGCAGTATGTGAACACAGCCTCACCTTGTAATCCTTGATTCGGTAATGGGTTGGTTTAAAATATAGTCAGGTATAAGTAATAGCCACAGTGGGTGAATGGACTTCTCTTTTCCCCCCTCAGCTAATGACTGTTCTGTATCTGGGAAAGCTTTAGAGTTCTTGTTAGAAAGCAAGGGTTTGCATAAAGGATATATAGTCAAGTACTTTAGAAGTACCATACCATGCCACGTATAATCTCCTTCAAATCTCCCAGGACATTCATTTACATCGATGTTAGTTCAGCATGTAAATCAAGTCTAAACACCGCTACATATAACACGGACCACACAGACTTAGCTACATATAAAAAAGACCCAGAGAAAATGTGGGTAAAAATTCAGATCTCTTTAACTGTGCCTATTTCCATCACCTAACATGTTCTCCCTATGGACCCCCTGACCAAACCTCCAGCACTGTATCCCACAGCAAACTGCTAAGCAGACTCCATGCACTGAGCCTCCCGTTGTTTAACAAGCGATGCAGCCATAGCACTACAGGCTGCTCTGCAAGTGTGCGACAAAGTCATATTTTAACACTTTTCTGTGCTCACTTCATTCCATGTCCACCACTAACTAGTTCTGTCACATATATTCAAACGTTACTGGACTAAGCTTTAGTCACTTAATTCAAGCTAAAACACATCCATAAAAGGTACAGGTATGAGTTCATTGCAACTTGCGTTTCTTGTAATTATGATTGTTGGTTAGAGACATCTCATATTGTGCTACCATTTTGATTATGGTATTCCCAACAATCTTCCAGGTTACTTTCAAAAGGATTATTTGGCTTGCTTTATTTAATGTGACCTCACATGATACTCTCTCTTAAATACATTCCCAATCACATGTTTTTTCAAGAAGAGGCCTAATAGAAATTACTTGATGTTCCACAGACTTTAGGATATCAGGAATTAAACGTTTGCCTGTAATTGACTATTTTTATACCTATATTTAAACATCTCATATACTGGGTAGAGAACACAGATGAAAATGCTGTTTCAACTTCTTCCACGTATTTCCAGCATTCAACACGGCAATAATTCTCCTGTGAAGAGCAAAGTTTAAATTGTATGGATGATACTTTCAAGAAGAATGAAACAGATGCTTTGGTAAATGTTGATAAAATCTTCTCTTTTGCAACTGGAATACAAGCTTTAAATATCTGTTGTTATTATTATCTCATAGATAGAAAATGTGGCAATTTGTATACAATTTTAGTGAAGGCAGAAGAATTTTCCATGTGTTTTATCTGCTTCTTGCAACTATTTTTAGAATTATACCTAAGATAAGAGACTGGCATGAAATCCCAGCCCTATTCTACTGAGGATAAAGGAAAAAAATTAATGTAAAATCTTGACCTCATTTATTTGCATTCAAGAAGTCTGTGACAATGTCCCACTGAAGAGAAAGCAAACTCTTACATGTCAGAGGTAAAGTCCTGTCATGAACTAGGCATTGATCCCAGCCTTATCTTATAGCACTCCCTTCAGAATAGTTGTCAAAACTATCACAAGCCCCACTGAAGTCAGTAGGGCTCCATGCAGATGTTGACTCAAGGATGTGGCAAAGTCTTTAAAAGTCACCAGCACTTAGTCAAATATTCCTAGGGCTTGGATGTTCTCCAGACCTTGTTTAGTTTACTTAATACATCTTGTATTTTTGTTTCTTTAGCCTCTTCGAAATCTTAGACTCAGGCTTGTATACAGGCTCTTCTGAATAATCTGGTAAGAGTACTCTAATGTATAGAAAATACACACAAGGAGAGGGGAGGGGAAAAAAGTTAGGAGTAAGTTCTCAATGCCGCAGACTTTTAAGAACACTATTTATACCCTTGTAAGAGAATTTTTAGGCCCCTGAAAAAACACCTCTTGAACTGTGTAATAAAGGAGTTTGCAATGAGAGTAGGACCTACAAATCACAGAGGGTTTGTTGTATTATAGCCTCAATATCAGTACTAGAAGAAACTCAGCCCACTGACCTGCTAAAGCATGTCCTTGAAAAGGACTTCCACCATGGTCGAAGGCAAACAACCTGCGTGTCAACAGTGAAATAAAGAAATACAGATTTTGTGGACAAAAAATAAGGCAGATGGAGGCTTCCACATTCTCCATAACCACAACACACCGAGTCTTGTAACAGCTATGTGAATCTTTGCTGCTAAACCTAAACCAAAGAATTTTAAAAGCCCACCATCTTACACACAGGCTACAACAGACCATCAGAGCATCAACCTGAGCTTAACACACACTTAGACTAGAGGAAGTACTTAGGTGGCACAGAGACAAATATTTTCTTTGGCAGAGAACAAGTCTGCATAAACAGGAACACAGCTGAACCCTGCACTTTTTAGAGAGTCTGAAGTATCTGAACTGAAAAAACCAAACCAAACCAAACCCAATACTACCCCAAGTTATACTACATACGAAAGAAAAGAAGAGATACATAATTTAGAATGATTCCTCTATTTTCATGAAGTTGGATCATTTTCAACAGCATACTCCATCAGTGCTTATTGGAATGTTTTTGAAACTCTAGATATCATGTGTTGTACCCAAAGGACCATTAGTTTCTACAAGAGTGGATGTTTCAGTAAAATCCTTCAATCCATCTGAAGACTGTTTGTCGTTGTTTATTTCCAAGCTTTATTTAGTGTCACACAGTCACAGTCAGATTCAAGCCAGCACTAAGTGCCCTTTCTGAACACAGAAGTCAGCAAAAGCCGAAAAGGCTGAAGACAAATGCTGCTTTTCTACTGATGGTGAGACATGATGAAAACAAACTGCAGAAACAGTTACTTTAATTGAAATACTGGAACTCATGTCTCTGATACTTACCAGCCTTCATGGAAATCATTCTCCACTGTCCATACGAATATTCCAAAAATAGTTGTGTCTTGTTCACTCACATTTATGCAGGGGCTACTGAAAGGCTTTAATCCTATAGCTTGGCTTATCTACATTATTATTCCCTAAGCATACGGGTGCCCTGTAGTCACCCTGACAAGGGAGCTCTCAATGTTTTGTCCTATTTTTATTTGAAAGAATCTGCATTATTGAGCAGAGACATAACTAAAGTTTAATCTTCCACTGGTTCTTTAGGAAGCATTCATGATCTACACCAGGCCTATGAAACCTAGTCCTTCTGCCAGTTATCTCTGTTGGTCCTGGAATTCTCAAAATTAACCTATATCTTCCATCTCTGAAAGCAAAATTTATGCCTAAAACACTTCAGTAATCTGTCAGTAGCTCAAAGTTCTCAGTGAATACCTTTTTATATCCTTGTAGGAGTGTCACAGTATCCCTTTAAAAGCAAATGTACTTTTAAATGAAGAGCTAGCAAATATTACTTTTTCACATTTAAACTGATGAATTCGGGACTGCTGTGAAATGGGTCAGCATTATGATTACATGTATACTCAGGAACTTAAGGACTAATTACAGAACTTAAGGACTAATTACAGAACAGAATCAGTGCAATTCTTCACCTGTGCAATACTCTGTTCCCATTATGGAAGTGAGGAAGGGTTTAAACAGTTAACTGAAGATACGTATTTTTGTAAGAAAACCAGCTGTGTGCCAGGCTTGGAAAATTCAGCCACTAGTGTTCAAATAAAAACCATAAAGTATTTTGAAGTCCCAAGGTCATCAATGCACCTGTGTAAGCCTCATTAAACTTAACAGACATTATACACATTTGTTGAGGGCAAAACACGCTCCTACAGCTGCAGCTCTTCTTGAATGACTGCTCATTTGCATGGCTTTTTATGACTGTAGGACAGATTATGTTGTAAAATGGCCAAAACTGTAGTATGTTTCAGCACATTAATCAACTCTTTTTGCTTCTGGGCTCACGTTAGCTTGAGGTGTAGCTCCAAGCAGGAGATACGGAGCTGCAGACAGCTGTGGCTCACGATGTCCCAGCTCCTCCTGTTGTCTACACACTGCCAGGGGGACAGCAAGGCTCTCGGGCTGGCAGTTTAAGGGAGAGTGCATCCAAGTGGCTCAGCCTCTTGCCCTTTGAGCTTTCCCTCTTGCTCAGAAAGAGGAGATACGGGCATGAGCATAGCTGGTCACCTGTCTGTGATAAAGGCCGGGAAGGCTCATGAAGCAGCATAAGGGGTTGGACACAACTGATCCCTTGTTTGGAAGATGTTCCTTAGGACTCATTTTTACATCTTGCTAAGTTCGAATTAATCACTTTAAATCACTGTTAAAGCTGCTAGGGCTTTCAAGCAGATCAGGGCTAGGACAGAGCCAAGCAGAGGATGAGGGGAACCAGGACTAGCTCCTCTGCACAGCCCTGGGCATCAGTCACAGGCTTATCTCAGACACACAATACATCACTGCCACAAGGCTGAGGAGTGAACTACTAAGGAATCAGTAGTCACTCTCCTGCCAGTTGGTCCACTTCGCTGTACTGTCCTGCCCGACTGCATACCATGCATTACATATTCAGCCATAATATTTCTGTTCACATTTCTTTACCACCTTCCCCATCTCACAGTATTTGAACATTTGCCAAAAGTGAGCTATATTATTCTTTTGTAAGGCAAATAGGTGTTGAATGTGTGGTATGGCTTTCTTTATACCATTTATTAACAATACAGTAGTTAGTATAATTTCAAGTCATATTAAGTCATGCCTAAATTTTCTGTCACAGTGAAACATTTTGACAAAAATAATTATCTCTGTGAATGAGAGATGTGTTCCATTTTATGAATTGGGTAGCTGACAGGATCTTTGGAGTTATGAGTGTATGGACAGCTTAAGAACTATAATGAATAGCAATTAACATCTGTCTTTTCTCTAGTAAGCAGAGTTGTATCATGCAATATTTTGAAAGTCACCACTTAAAAAGAAAATTAAATTTCAGAACTTTGTGCTAATTTATTTCTGCAAATGTAAAAATTGAATCCCAAGACATTTTGTTTTAACAACGTATGAATGAGATGCAAGCAAGGAGACGGTGTGTACCTACCAAGTACCTGCAGTCCGTATTTGCCATACACGTACCTTATTTTCCACTCTTTACCTCCCTTTCACCCTCCATTCTCCATCCACTCTTTTCTGGCTTACAGCAATGGCAGCTAAAGAGAGGCAGAAATGTGTCCCAATTTGTGGCTAGTCAGGCGCTAAAGAGTACTGCAATTGCTAAAGGAGGCGGTGGCACAGAAACACAACTTCCGGGCTTTGCCAGGCGGCATTCCTAAACTGTGGGGGTTTTATTTTTATAACGAATGCTGTACAAATGACTCCAACTTGTATTCTGTGCCAGATGCAGATGCATGGTAAAAGACCTGGGAAATAGCAGGACATGGGTTAATGTCCTGGCTAAGGAGGCTGCTCCCCTGTGCAAGTACTTAAGTTCAAGTACCCAGTTTAGGACATTCGAAGGTCTGCAAATTCCAAGGAAGACAATTCTGGCCAGGTTAGGACAGGTGAGAAAGATGAAATAAATCATCCCACTTTAGCATCCTATCTTCTTCAAGCACGAGATATGCCTGAGGTCTCCCCTTTTCGCCAGAGAGCCAAGCATTCCCCCTTTCCTTTTCCCTTCAGGCCATCCCTCAGCAGCCTGCCACCTCCTTTACATATCCTACTTCCATGAATCCCCAACCAAATGCATGATTCACTTCACTGTGGTGTCCCAAAAGCTGATTTTATTTCACAGCTTTGTCATTCTCTCTCAGCTGTTAATCTATTTGCTCCTCCCTCCTCCTCCCCTTTTCCCATAAGAATGTAAAAGTCTTTTCCCAGCAAGGCTAATAAGACAATAAAGCAAGCAAAGAGATTGTGAGCTTTATTTTGGAACCAAAGAAATAATAACTTTTCAAAAATTAATTTCCTTTGTATTTCTTAAACAATGCAACATTCAAAATACTTTTTTTTTTTCCCTATTCCTTAACCAAGTTCCCCAGAAAATACAGAGGGAGGTTGGAAATCCGGCATTATGCTAAGCAGAATCTTCCTTTGCCCTGAACAATGAGGTTACTACAGCTGCGCACTCATCTGCTAGGAATCCCTCTTGATGAAGCATAAAAGCTGCTGTTTCACTCGAAAATTCCCCACTGGATTTGGAAGTTCTAATAAGAGGCTCGTGTGACATGTGGGACTGCAGGACTGGTTTGGGGAGTGCTCAAAATTTACTTAATAATAGGAGGACTGAAACAGTAATAAGTAATTCCTATGAAAACTTTTTTTGTTTTAAGAGTACTGAGGTTTGATTTAGTTGAATAGAAACATAATATCAAGTTAGACTAGC
This sequence comes from Strigops habroptila, assembly GCF_004027225.2. NCBI lineage: Eukaryota > Metazoa > Chordata > Aves > Psittaciformes > Psittacidae > Strigops > Strigops habroptila. The sequence goes on from NC_044281.2 coordinate 8,122,654, forward strand.
TAAAACTATTCCCAGGGTTTGGCTATAGAAAGCAAAATTACATCAGCAAACCTACTGACAAGTAGGATGAGTCCCATTTCAGTCTGTTTTCAGTTAGATTTTTTACATTTATGGGGTAAAACATTCCAGTTGTAACCATCGCAACTAGAAAATGATGAAAAGGTGAAATGTGAAGAGGTTCTGACTCACCAGCTAGGTTTTCTTGACTTCAAGAAAGCTCTGAGGAAATAATGGTACCTTTTGTGATTTGCAGAAATAGTGACACAAGCCTTGTGAAAGGATGCCCAATATACTTCTCAAATTTAATGCACAGTCTACTACTTGCCCAGAAAAGAAATGCTTATTTTTAATTAGCCTGGTAGATACATGTTATGTGAAAAGTGACAAACAGAGTGAAAATTGGGGAAAAACAAGTGACACTGAGAACTACAGCCTTACAGCCTGCTCTCCATTTTTGCAATTGGCACATTTTCATCTACCCAAAATTACTTTTGAAAATATTTGCATACCTGGGCCAATCCTATAACTTGTTTTACAATACTGTGCAATGGTATTTATTCCATGCAATGGTATTTATTCCCTAATTACCTTATTCCCTGATTTCCATGCTGTGGTACCTGTGGATTGAGTCTAGGATAAAAGTATTTCGGCTTCTGCCACCACACATACACAAATCAGTAGAACAGCCTGAGAACTGGGCAGAGATTGCTTGTTTTCTGCCCACAGCTGATAAGCTGATGCATACTAAAATCTGCAGCTTTCCAAGCCCAACACTTCTTCCTTGATTTTTTATCCTTCCTAAAAGTCTCAACCCCATGCAGTGAACTGGTATTCATAATACCATTTTACCACACAGCCATGCACCAAAGTGCTACAGTTAAACAAGATCATTAGGACACAAGGACAGGGGAAAGGGACCAAAAGTTAGCATGATCTCACCTTGGTTTAGACAAGAAAGGAAGATACTGAAGAGAGAAAATCCTGACCAAAACTGAAATCAATAGGAATGGCTTTGTTATGCCAGTGTTTTCACCTAATGTTACAGAATATACTCACAAAAAGAGCATACAAACATTTACCCTCTTAACCAGGATTTCCAATCTATGCTTTTTGTTTTTACACTGTATAGTTTTAATCTACTTTTACCTCCTCTTTATCTTTTTACCTCCCTACTGAATTTTGTCTTTCCAAAGAGATGTTAGTAACAATTTCCAGAGAAAAGTGAGGCTGTGAGGAGAAAGGGCCACACTTCACTGCAGATGGTATAGTGGATGCACAGGGAGCTTCAAACTTTGCTGCATGTGATCTTTTTTTTAATTTCAAAAAGGGAAGGGAGGGAGAGGAGGGAAAAAGGACACAACTCAGAAATGCCTGTCTTGCATCCCCGTTCTGTGTACTGCTCTCCTGGAAGTATTACATCAGTAGAGAAAACCACTTAACAAATGTACTGATTGAAATACTACTTCATTACATTTGTACAGTGCCCAGAACTAGTCACTTTGCTCATTTATGGGACAATTTCCACAGAAGCTTTTTCCCAGCAATTTCATAACCTTCAATCCATCCGTGACTGAAAATCCCGAGAACAGTACCATGCTGTTACCAATCCATGTGGACTAGTCAGCCACCTACTGTAAAGAACTTGGACACACATTAGCAAAGCTATGCTTCTCTCTCCCTTTGATCCCAACTCAGTTTTGTTAATTGAGCCCATAATCTATAGATGATGCTCAGTGACACCTTCCTTTCAGTCTCCTCTTTGCATCTAAGTAAGTAAGTGTTTAATTATCACCCCACTGCCGAACAAATTAACTCAGCTATTACCATAACCTCAATTAACTCTAGTAAAACTGGGTCACAAAACACATAAAAATAAAACTTCCTTTTCAAAAGCTGAAGTTTCTTTGGAATGAAAAGATTTTCAAGAAATAAACAGATTTACAACAATCCACTTATCGATATCCACAATAAAATGTGACTTAGATGGAGTCAAAAGATTCACAGGTTATTCCCAGTGATATCCCTAACAATCCTCAATCTTTTAGAATTATTTTAGTTAAGTTTAGTTTAAGATGGCTTCTAGCATAACATAACATCCAAAAATCTCAATTTAACTGATTAGGAATTAACTGAAAGGAAAGCAAGTAATAACTAAGAACTGCATATAAAAAGTCACAGATGATTTTGCTGAAAACCAATGGAAAAAATGCTCGTTATGGGATGTCAGGACAGATCACAACAATCCAGGTGGAATATCAGCAATACCTTAACTGAAATTTGCCAGTGTCCGCAGATGATATAAGAGTTTAATCAGTTTGCCTGTTTAGAAAACTTCAGATTCTTAATTTGCATGATAAATGCAGTTGATTGATAGTCCAGAAGTGAAGACAAACCATTACACTAAAAACAAAACAAAACAAAACCAAAGAAAACCCCAATAAAACAAACAGGCAGAGCTTAAAAGAATGGGCCAGCAGTAGGCAAAATCAGAGCCAAGACCACTCATTACAGCAGGTACGCTGTCATTCCTGAATGTACAAACTTAAAATGTGCAAAAGCAACATTTTTGGATGACCAGCACTATTGGTTACATGTCTTGGAAAAGAAAAAGCCCACATACCATCCTCTAGACATGAGTATTCCTGCCCTCAATACTGCTCAGGGCTTCTATTTCAATTACTGTTATAAGGTAGAAGTAATTTACTTTTATTTGATCCAGTGATGGAAGAAGAGGACTTGGAGTCAAGAAACTCAGCATCCTAACACCATTCCTCATTAATCAGATGAGGCCATAGGCACTAATGAAGACATCCCAAGTCAGATGTAAGTAAAAGAATAAGCAGGAGGGTGCAAAAGAAGAACAAAGAGGAAAGAAGAGACAAGGAAAAAATATTAAATTCATTTGCATGCCTAAAAATCTCCATATGACCATATTATATTCATACTCCCAGAGCAGGACAGAATGACCAGACTGTTGATCTCTTAGAGTGCATCACATCTGCAGGGAAGGATGCTATGATTTGCCAGCGTGCAGGACACCCACAAATTACAGAAGGCGGCTGAAAATGAAAGCAAACTAGTCAGTTCCTTCTGTGAGCCGGTTTTAGCTGCGGAGTGGTAAACCTGTTACTCAAAACTGTGTCCAAATCCTGCCAGCTCTGCAGTACAAAAAATGAAGTAAGCTTGACATAACAATATGAGCACTTATCACAGGTCTTTAATTAAATGCAACTCCTTGAATAAACCTCTTGGGCATCACGTACTTCATCAAACCATCTGGGAACACAGCCTGACAGGAACATGCTGCATCCCTGCTTGCAGCTAAGACAAGTGGGTAAGTACAGCTGCCCGAGGGGGATGGATTTAAGTAGATGACACACAGAGCAAGAGCTCCGCAGTGCTATTGCTCCTCTCCCGCTCCAAAAGCCCATGTGCCAGATCCATCTAGCAAACGAAGTTAAGAATCAGAGAGCAGCTATGGTGCCAAGAGCATGTAGGCTGCTGGCAGAAAAGTAGGAAGAGAGCAATCAAGTTTCATACATGAAATTTCATAGGTTTACCTAAGTATCATTCAATACAGAGTGTGGAAGCTTCCCATTAAAAAAGAATTAGTTCCTACATTAATGGTGATATTTCTCATTTCCATAGAAGACCAAACAGGTAAATACAAAATTAGCCTTTATTAATGCAAAGTAGAAACTTACAAATCAAGTTAGAAAATTTGGCTGGTTGTTCAACTTTTATTTGAATTCCACAGCCTCTATTTGATAGCTTTTACTGCTGCTCTCTGATCACACATAACTTTTAACTTCCAGTAGTGAAATTAGTGACCTTGCAGCAATGATTTATGCATCGTTTCATGCATCGCCACACTCAATTCTGTGGATGCTCTCTGGTGAGCAGGGAACCCACACAGGTTGAGGAACTGTATAAACCAAGTAAGTTATTTTCTACTTTGGAAGTCCTTCCACATTCAGTGTCCTGCTATTTTAATGGGTTTCAGTCACTGCAAGTCTAATAAACCAAATCTTTTTCAGGCAGCTCTCAGTTTTTACTTCATTATACTTGGTATCCTAATGCGGAAGGAGAAATGCAATTTAGTCATATCCTAGCTCTGCAAAACCAGTGATGAGTTATTCTGCCCTGCCACCATGAAATAAGAGGATGTAATGTGGGCTGCTCTTCCATCAGCATGCCCAGTTTACACACCAGATTTGCCTGTGGACACTTTCCTTCTACGTCTGTTTGCTAGACGTGTCACCTGAATGGCACATACAGAGGAAGCAGTAATATTAAATTCATTTCCAGGCAGAGAAATCAGTCCATCATGTAAATAAATACACAATGTAGCAATTGTGCAATGCTGTTTCTACACTGTCATTTCACTGAATTTGTGTCCCGCTGTATGGCTGTGTCACATGAAATCATTCTGCAAAAGCAGGTGTAACTTCTCTTTCCTGACAAATATGTAATGGATTTTTAATATATTACTCATATTTACTTTTATATTATTTTTATCATTTTACATTTTTTAATGTTTGTAATAGATCATCATCTATTGTTTTAACAGATCATCATCTTGCTTTAATACATCATCTTCTTGTTCCCCAATACTACTATAAATTGCTCTTAAATAGACTATCACTTCAATCTGCCTTTTTTTTTTCTTAACTTGGAAAGCTAATTTGACTTTTCTATAGCTCCAAGTGTTGTGATCTTAAAAAGAATATGGTTTATTCTCATCACTGAGTGATTATGTCACAAAACTATACTTCCAAGACTTTGTCTAAGATACACAGGTTGGAAAAAATTCATCGCCTGATGGAATTTCTTTCCACCTAGACTTGTAGAAGAAAGGCCTTTTCACATTTGCAGCCATGCATAATAAAAGGAAAGAGCTGTATGCCACCTAACAGGAGACTCCAAATGATCTAATATTTTGCTTCCACAGCAGACAGCAGGTTGATGCTCTGACTGTAGTGGAGCAGTTGACAAGCATTCGCAGGACTTAAACTATGCCATTTAAGACATGGCCTGGGGCCAATGCAAACCTGCCTGCTTTCATCCTCAGGAGCGACAGCTGTATTTTCACTTCAGGGAAAGAAGAAACTGCCCATTACACCTACTGGTAGATGGGTTGCTAGAAATTTGACCATACAGCTAGCGAGATGTGGAACACCACAAGACTAAGGAGAACCAGATAATTAAATGAATCAGGTATGATTCATCTTTCTGGTTCCTTGTGAAGTATTTTAGAATTCTTACTAATGTCTGCATAGTCAGCATTTTATTTCAGCAAAGTTCAGGCAGGGAGAAGGACCGTGGTACATTTTTTATGGCTGTTCTCACAGACTTAGGAATGGCCATACTAGTTTAATTAAAAATGAGTATCGCATATCACATCAGGACACCAAGGATGGAGTTCAAAAGGTGAAAGACATTATTTGTAGTTCCTGCAACTTCTTTCCAGGAACTAGCTATGAACATTTGATCCAAGTCATTAAATGGGAATTAAAGAAATTAAGATAAAAATCCAAACTTCTTGTCATTGTTATTGGTACAACTATAATGCAAGCATCCCTATGTAATCCCAATACAGGGAACAGAGCACTATTCACAGTCAGAACACAAGCATTTATCGTGGGTTGTTCTGTGGGTTCACTACACTTTGGCAAGTCACTAACTTTATACCTTAGTTTGTGCAGGCTGGAACAATAAAATCAAAGAGAAAATATCCTTCACTGCTGTAAATTTCTAGTCAGGCAGAAAGTTGAATTCCTTCTACTCGAGCAAAGTAAAATGAGAATTTCCAAATGTTCTACCAAAAAAATACCCCAAACCCCTAAATTTCTGAACTTTCATTTTGCAAAAAAGCAAAAGATACTTAATTTAGATCTTTGTACATGTTTATGGAGTTCATGACGCTATCTGAATCACTGATAGCCTACCTCTCGGGCTGGCATGAAGTCCAGAGTCCTTAGACAAGCAGCATAAATTGTTGGTAGTGATATGCTGGAATAGTTCGAAAACATCTTCATCCTTACAGACAAAATAAGGAAATATGTATGATAAAATATATTTTAATTACATCCAAATTGGGGGCACTTAACCTTTACTAATTTTTTTAGCAAACATTTATAATCCAGCTGCAAGGGAAACTAACAGAATAGATATGCGGGCTGTCACCAAACAGCAATTAAGCAAATGAAAACAGACTGCAAAATTGCTGGGAGAGTCTGAGGATGAAAAACTCACAGACTTGGCTGCAAAGCATCTTATGATTTTCCCAAAGCTATTAGTTGTGTTTAAAGACACAGAAAAAGCATTCAAGAAAAACAGAAGAATGATGAATTTAACCACTGAGCTTTCTACTTGAAACAGGCTATTTGGAAGGGTGGTTTTTTAGTGGGTTTTGTTGTTGTTTTTAACTATAACTAATCTAATGCCAGCATAAACTCTGTTTCTCTCTTACTGCTAAAATTTTTTCCAATATCCAAGGTACCACTGACACGTGTCTGCTTTAGAAAAGGAAGAAAAGGAAGGTTATGACTCAGACACTGGTAAGGCAGTAAAAAGAAAATAAATTAAAAAGCTTGAAAGCTTAAATACCATTCACACTGTAAAGGCAACTGTGTAAAAATAGATATGTAAAGCAATGAACCTATTCAGGTGTTAAACTTTCCACTCTTAGATGCTGTTCCGTTCTTATCTCTCAGAGTTCTACAAAGCAGATATCGATGGAAGAAATGAAACTGGGGTTCCCCTTATTTAATTTTCAAATATTTTTAGAAATGTGCATTTTAAATCATTTAGCAAAATAAAATTCAAAAAGGGTATTTTTAAAATTCCACTATGCACTCATAGTCTAATAATAAACATTCTGTGTTTAGTCCAATCTTTAGAGAATCATTATTGTAGGAAGGGAATTCTGGAGATCATCTAGTCCAACCCCCCTGCCAAGGCAGGGCCACCCAGAGCAGGCACCATCCTCCTGACACCCACCTCCGAGATATTTACATGCATTGATGAGATCTCCTCTCAGTCTTCTCAAGATTAAACAGGCCCAGCTCCCACAGCCTCTCCTACAAGTTGATTAAGACCAAACATTTTATTGATCCCTGGGGAACACCACTGACTACAGGCCTCCAAGTGGATTCTACTCCACTGATCACAACACTCTGAAGTCTGCTGTTCAGCCAGTTCTTAATCCACTCCACCGTCCATTCACCTAACCCATATTTCCTAAGCTTACCTATGAGGTTTTATGGGAAACAGTGTCAAAAGCTTTGCTGAAGTCGAGGTAGATTAACATCCACTGCTCTGCCCTCATCGACCCATCTTGCCATGTCATCATAGAAGGCTATCAGATTGGTCAAGCAAGACTTACCCTTGCTGAATCCATGCTGACTTCTCCTGATGACCACCTTCTCTTCTACATGCTTGGTGATGACCTCCAGAATGACCTAGCCATTCTTAGTGATAAAGATTGATGCAAAGAAGGCATTCAGTAATTCCATCTTCTCTGTGTCTTCTGTTACCAGGACACCCATCTGATTCAGCAGTGGCCCCACATTTTCCCTTATCTTCTTTTTGCTGCTGATATACTAGTAGAAGCCCTTCTTGTTGTCCTTGATGTCCTTTGCCAGACTCAATTCTATGTGGGCCTTAGCCTTTGTCACATCCCTGCATACCCTGATGATGTTCCTATAGTCCTCCCTCTTGGCCTGTCCCTTTTTCCACATCCCATAAATTTCTTTCTTGAGTTTAAGATTTACTGGGAGCCCCCCACTCATCCATGCAGGTCTCCTGCCCCCTTTGCCTGATTTCAGAAGTGAAGTCTTGAAGTAATACCAAATGAAGGTTTGAAGCTGAGAGGAAAAAATACCCAACCAAAAACTAGAAACTACCTTGTTCCAAGTGCAGAATCTGAGGCAAGTTGTATGGAAACTCACAGTAATTCACCAGCATCTCAATATTCCTTTTTTAGCAAAACAGTAGTTTTACATAGCAACTGAGGAATAGTAACCAGCACAGCCACTTTATATGTCCAAGTTTCCCATTCAATCAAGATACTTTCTCTGGTGCAGAATCAAAAGTTGTTGAATAGCTATAAATCATGTAATGATGCTTCTTTGTTTGCATTTCAGAAAGTTAGACCAAAGTAGTTCGTCTGGGTCATACAAGTTTTCTTTCCACCTCAGGAAACATTTTTTCTATTTGCAACCCTTCTTAAGAAAGACGTGACAAAATGGACTTCACAGTTCAGATTTAAGTGCTCTGTTTTGGGGGTACCATGCTTTCCTAGGAGGTCTAGTTGCCCTGAGTTCTTAAGATTAAGCTCAAAGACAAGCACAAGTGAACAATTAGACATATTCATTTCAGTGTACAAAAACACCATTATTGAGTTTCATATGTTTTTACAGTGACATGGATTAGCAGTTCTCATTCCCCAAAATAGTTGCATCTGACATCATTTATGTTCCTACCAAAGTAGTCTGGTATTTCAGAACGGTTATGCCTCTCCACAACTATGTGGAAGCAAAGGAACTTAAGAAGAAACAGATGAAGGAAGAACAACTGTATTTTGACTATTTCAAAGTGGCCCCAATTAAAAAGGCACAAAGCTTTCTAAAAAATAGCCTTTTTCCCAGTTTCCTGGAGAAGCAAAGCTCATTCACGTTGTCTTTTTAATATGTTTTCAAGAATCAGTGCAACTGCTGCTTTTTGAAATCTGCTTCTCACCTTAGAAAGGTCAATTTTCAAGATTTAGAAATCTGTTTTACAACTTCATATAATAATAATAGATTACTAATATTAATCTCAATAATAATAATAATAGAGAACTGGAATAGGTACTTTTGCATGCTACTTAAGAAGTATATACAAAATGAGGCAGTCATATTTCATAGCCTAATCAATAAAATACCTTTGCTAAGCAAACAAGAGCAAAAGGCAGATCTCACATATCTTTAAAAAGCAGATTAAATGGACATTCAAAGCTATCCCAGGCAATTATTGCAGTTATGCACTAGATATAAGCTTATTTGTAATTGAGTACATATTTTTAACTACGAAACACATCAAAACAATTTGTGTAATTAGAAAAGTATTATGCTGCATTCCAGTCTTTTTATTTGCCTCCAAGTTCTTTTTCTTAGGCTCCTCTACAAACCTAACACTCATTTCAGGCTTTTCTACAATTACTAGGAGATGTTTATGGATGTTTCATCTATTGACTTATTTCTCCTCACCTTACTTAACTAAATTTCATCAGTGTGACAATAAAAACTAGCCTGCTGAACAAAGCATGTACTAATTTCACACTTGAACAGCGGGCCTATATGTTCTCCTCTACAGTAAGATACTATGTGGTGTTGCTTCCTTCTGACTTTATCACCCCATACTTGGGTAATATTTGCATCATTGGTCTAAATGCTAAACTATGTGTCCAAAGGCTCAACACTGTTGATAAAATGATTATAGAAATAGATATAAAACTCATTCAAGTGGCCAAAACTTGAACCCCAAAGGAAATACTGCACTATGACTAGAAGAAAAGATTTGGAACAAACATCTGGGCACAGCCCCTTTCTCTGGAGAAGCTGGAGAGCATTCTCCTGCAGCAAGAAGGGAAGCAAAGCAGTGTCACCTCCTGCCTTGTCAGCTGTCATATGCTGGGCACTCCTGTTGAGTGTTTCTCCTGCACTTCTGGAGCAGACGTTTCTGACTGATTAACAGTTTAGCTAAAACAAGGGAGCATCCCTCCCCCTTCGAGTCATCTCTCATCAAATTCCCTAAAACCACACTTCTCTCTCCCATTTTTTTCTTTTTTTCATTGGAGGTCTACTTTTATCAGCATAAATCTATCATAAACAACTCGCTTCACAGACTACTTTAACATTAACAGTTCCCATTTTTAATGCTCCATTTGAGCAAGACATTTGTGTTACAATGTTATCTCATTCTTTTCTTGGCTGTTGTACCCCATGTAATAAAAAGTGAATTGAAATCTCAAGGCAGTCATGAAACCATTCAGCAGTTTAAGTAGAAGCCATCTTACAAAGCAGCATTCTGGTCTGGTCAATTACAAAAATTGTTAGCTCTGTCTCAATTTAAAAAGAAAAAAAAAAGGTATTTGCAGAATAATATGCACAAAGATTATATGTATATTAGTTTTCTGTCTCATATTCCTACAGAACCTCACAGCAACTGTTCTGACTAATTACCAATACCGATAAAATAAAATGACAATATAATAATTTGGTTTGAGCTCTCTTTTAACAACAATCTCCTATATTCAGGCATTAATGAATTCATACTATCTTACCTAGCTACCATAAACAGCTAAGGGCAGAAATTATGGATATCTTCATCTAGAGTAGACAATTAAAAACTATTGTGTTTCCTAAACAGATTGTTACTGCATTAGGAAGATTATATTTTACCCTCTATGAACACAGTTTTGCTCTCCAAGATGAAATACCACTAGTACCACTGAAATCAGTGCAAAATCAGCATGAGCGAGAAAATAAGGTCTATTAGGGCCAAGTGTTTCACATTAAACATACAATTGCTGGCATAAAACCTAATTTCTCTCATGTTCATTTCCCTTAAGAAAGGGCAGGATGTGACTCAACAGAATGCGTAAGTCATTTAACACTGCTTCGAAGCACTTTGTGTTGCTAGTTTGAGTCTAAAAAGCATTTGAGGGACAAACTAAGACTAGATCTTAATTAAGGTATTAATAGCAAAAATGTTTAATTTTGGTCCACTGCAAATGCTCTCCATTGTTTAAAAAACATATGCTGTGCCTCTTCAGTACTCACAGACCTGTTGCTATTTTATGGTGCTAAGAACAAAACTTCCATTCAGCAACCCTTAAATTCTGTACAAACCTGTTTCAAAGTCCAAACCTGCTGCAAGCCCTGCCTTTCAACAGAGAGAAATACGCCAAAGAAGTTTGAGCAAAGCTATTCACAAAACCACTGCATGGCCTAAATATAGATAATTCAAAACTTGGCACATCATGAACATGTCCAAAACTGAAATGCAAGGTTAATTATGCAGTAATATAGCACATGATAGTAAAACTATATGGCAAATATGACTCAACATGTCTATACTTCCCCAGAATAAAGAACTTATATAGGAGGGATCAACCCTATCTGCTTCAAATTGCAAAGGACTCATCATTCTGTGATAACTTTCAGAGAACTTAAGAACCTTAAGCATGTCTGGGAGGACAGACCCTGTTTTCTGTCCCAGAAGCAAGACTGACTGCAAATGCAGGAAAGGATGCCAAGGAATACCAGACTGGACACAGAACAGTTTTAGGAATTCATAGAGGCTTTCCCTGCTGCCATCTTATTTGACCCAGATCTAAGCAGAGGAAGTGTGTAATCAACAGAACACTACACATCCGATTTCTTCTCACAAATATTAAATATTTTTGGGATTCCCAGTATTAAGAAGTACAAAGATTGCTTTCTGGGAATCCAGATTTTAAATTTCACATCATGCACTGATCGCTATGAAAACAATAGGACAATTCTTGTCCTGCAGTTTGCACAGCATCTATCTAGTACGCTCAGTCGCATGGTGAGTAGCTGGAGTGTAATTACAGAGATGTAGAACAGTTATTAGCACCATCTAAATTAGATTAGGGGATACTGAAAAAAACAGAGTACCCTTTTCACTACGCACCCTTTTTACTGTGACATTTGAATTTTTTGATTTAGAAATATTGTAATCTTGGCATCACTTCACCTAATGACTGCCTTTCACGTGCATCTAACTGCCAGTTATATCATTCCAGACAAGGCTAGTTGTTGCTGGCCAGATGATTCATCATCAGCTGACAAGTTTTCCACTGTAAAAAATAAACACTGTAACCAGTCAAAAGGGTGGGAAGATGCAAAAATTAGAGTGTTAAGAGTAGTGGAAGTGACTTAGAATTGCAAATTTTATTAAATCTTTTTACAGCAAACATGAGGCCTGTATGCTACCATGGTGTCTGTATAACTCAGCTGAAAATGCCAGCAATCAAAATTGCCTATTTACTTGCACTGCAGAAGACACACCTGCAACCTGACTGAATTTTTAAGGCCACATGAATTTTTCATGGTATGCTATTAAATGCATTTATGGTATTTTATAAAAGCCACCCACCTGGTACACACCCTCTTGACTCTCCAGTTCTCAATCCTGGACAAGATTACTTACGTTTTCTAAGTTACTGAAATAAAAAGTCATTTTACTTACTTACTTTCTTAAAGCAACTCTGGGGAAACAAAGGGATTTAGAGGTTTGATACCGAAATGTAAATATTTTGACTGGTAGGCTTCTAATTCAAATGCAATCCACTCGAACAATGACTGAAAGTTAAATTATAGGATGACTACACAGGTGATCTATGGTTTCAAAATTATTTTCTAGTGAACAAGTGTTATTAGTACATAAACTGCCATAACTATCCATCAAAAGATGCCCTGCAGGCTGAAACATGCTTTAAAGTTGTCTCTCTGAATTAGGATGAGTACATTAGCAGCTTGATCTACACCTGTCCAAGTCTGTTCTAAGATAAATTTTACTTTTTAGCATTATCACCATGACATATCTGACAAGTATTACATCTGATTAAAAAAAAAATAATCTGAGGCCTAACAGTTTTGACAGAATCCCTTGAATCCTTGATCATTTTGCTAACATACTGCCAAATTAGAATTCTCCATCCTCAAAACTCATTTACTCTACATGGATATATACACTGTAAACATGCTTCATTGAGTATATACGTATTTATGTCTGTGTGTATAAATATGTGTCAGGGCAGTATACCCTAACAAGGAAAGTTACAACCTCCTGATCCCCTAAATGTGTCTATGGCCAGAACAGCTTTCACAGGCAGAAAAATCCACCTCTGTACCAAAGATCATTGTTGTGCTACTAATCATTGACAGCATTGTGAACTGCTCACCCTGTGATCTCCATAACAAGAAAAATTGTTCAAACAAAGGTCCGGGGCATATGAGAAATCAAACAATCACCCAACCGAAAGACGATGACCCATCAAGCCACTTAGTGCCATCATCTGCCCAAATACCGTACTATACAGCTCCCTAGACTTCATTGCATGTTCCCCCACCCCATATTTTAACATCAGGTTTTAATTGCATTGATTTTCTGCTAAAACTCTAATCCACAGCCTGCTATATCTGCAGGCTTGCGAAGAGTGCCTGGAAAGCTGCTTGGCAGAAAAGGACCTGGGAGTGCTGATTGACAAAACTGAACATGAGCAGCTTGTGCCCAGGCAGCCAAGAAGACCAACAGCATCCTGGCCTGTATCAGCAACACTGTGAGCAGCAGGGCCAGGGCAGTGATCACAGTGCCCTGTACTGGGCACTGGTGAGGCTGCACCTTGAATCCTGTGCTCAGTTCTGGGCCCCTCACTACAAGAGAGGCATTGAGATGCTGGAGTGGGTCCAGAGAAGGGCAACGGAGCTGGTGCAGGATCTGGAGCACAAGTGTGATGAGGAACAGCTGAGGGAGCTGGGGGGTTTAGTCTGGAGAAGAGAAGGCTCAGGGGGGACCTTATCACTCTCTACAACTACCTGAAAGGAGAATGAAGCCAGAAGGTGGCTGGTCTCTTCTCCCAAGTAACAAGTGACAGAACAAGAGGAAACAGCCTCAAGCTGCACCAGGGGAGGTCTAGATGGAGATTAGGAAAAATTTCTTCACAGAGAGAGCAGTATTGGAACATGCTGCCCAGGGCAGTGGTGGAATCAGCGTCCCTGGAAGTGTTCAAAAATCATACAGACGAGGCCCTTAGCGACATAGTTTAGTGGTGGACCTAGCAGTGCTGGGGTAAAGGTTGGACTTGATCTTAAAGGTCTTTTCCAACCGAGTTGATTCTACGATTCTCTCTCACAAAGTCTGAAGATTAAACTGATACATTTTAGAATGAGTATTTTCTTCGTACTTTGACCTTGTGACTGTTGCTTAGAAGATACCCCTTGTATGTCCTTTCCCTCCCTTCACCGCAAAATTTCAGAATGTAAACTCAACCTGTGTTCTTCCCACTTATTTTACTGAGCATTCAAAATATAAACCATTCATCTAATCAGTTGATACCTACTGCATCACAGGACTGACCATTTCTCCAGATTTTCTGATGAAACGCCACAATATTTTATCAGCAATATGATAAAATACAGAAAAGGGCATAGATTGCATTTTTTATTTTCCAAATAAATTAGAGCTATTGGTTCTTAGAAAAGAAGCTTGCAAATACACATCTCAGGAAAATTCCTTTCACTCACTTTCCTCCAGAAGAAGCTAAAGGTGTACAAATATAGGAGTGGCAAATTCCAAAGGAACTTCAAATGGATTATTCTATTTAATCATATTTATCATAAGATGGTACTAATCCTTCCTTGCGGCCATGTATACTAAAGCTATATTTAGATACCAAGAAGTGCAGGCAGCTTGCATGGAACATTGGCCTCATGTTTAATTTAAAGTGATTTTGGAACTTGCCTGCTTCCATAGCCACTCAGATGGATTCTGACATAAGTCTGAAATGACTTATTTCCCAAGAGAAAAAGAATAAATTGCTGAAGCTTCCAGGCACCTCTTGAGTGGGAACTCTTAGCATAATCCAAGGGTGAAATCCTGTCACTGAAAGTCAAAAATCCTACTTGCATCTGAGATGCCCAGATTTCAAGCCAGTCTCAATTTCCCTGACAACCAGCAAGAGTTTATAAATCACTGCATTCTGCAACACTTTCAAACATAAACCTGGGGTTAGGCTATAAAAATACATACTGAAGAACTATTTTAATTATCAAGGAAATATTAACTCACTATCAGCTATTTCTTAATCAATTTCACAACCGGATGAGAATACAAACGTACAGCTGCACCAAAAGGATATTTGCCAAAGAAATCTGTTTGCAAACATGACTTCTAAAGAGCAATTGCCTTTTTAAACCTTAGGAAAATGGGAAAACAAAATCTACTAGAAATTAGAGATTAAGAACTTTATTTTCCCTCACTTATATCCAACTGAACAAAGACTGTAGGAAGCAGCAGCATGCTGATGGTTCTAGAATTGTCAGATTCCTGTTACAGTAGAAACATATATTTTAGTTTCAAGTACAGATGTCTGTTACTTATTTAGATATAAGAAAATGCTTGTATGTGCCCTATATGTAACACTAATTGTCAGGATAAACTGGGTTATATGCTATGGTTTATGTAGCAGACAGCAAAAATTAAAAGGTAATACAACTGTTGGTCCAGGATATTCATCTTGTCAGACTAACATTGCCTCATACAATCCTCTGCAAACATCTTTCAAATCTGAAGTGTTGAAGTACATCCCTTTTTCTCTTTTTACTGAGAAAAGCATTTTCTTTGGGGTTCTTTCTGAAAATAATAAACATTTCCCTGGAGGCTGTTGTATAGCTTCTTTCTTATTTTCTTTTGTTCAAAGGAGCCAGTTTATAAGAAGCAAAGACAAGACCCCGGTCTGGAAAAAATGCTCAGACACGTCCTGCTGAAGACACACTGCATGAGAAGCAATATAAAGATTTCCTATAGGCAAAATTACAAAGACTGCTTCTTTAAAGCATGTCTTCAAAAGTCAGTCTGCTGCAAAACCTAAATCCTACTCTTGGATGGAGAGGGAAGTTTCCCTCCTTCCAGTATCCTCAAGCTCAGAGATGCCAGGCCTTCTCCTCTCTGCTTCCTCTCACAGAGATTGCCGGCTCATACATTGCAATACTTCTTATTGCAGTGCTAGACAAAAGAAATTTCTGGCCATTTCCTCCTCAGTGTTGGATTTGGCAGAGAGTAAAAGTTTTCTCCAAAGCCAAATATCTGTTGACTCATTATCCCTCGGGTACGTAGGTGATCAATTCCCCCGCAAGTGCTAAAACAAAAAATAAACCTTCTAAAAGACATGGAGGAAGGGGGAAAAAAAGGGGGGGGAGAAGAAGAATTCAGCATTTCAGAAAATTTGGTGGGGTCAACACAACAACGAGAAGCTGCTGTGTTATCACAATAGATTACTTAGACATAGACATGAAGCCACTGACTCTGTGCATGCTGCATCTACTTATGTATACGAGAATCTGTAGTGGGTGGATGCTTTATTTAGGCAAGAGTTACGCATCTGTAACCATGGGAGGGAGTTTGGCAGGGAGTTCTGGAGTTCCCTGCTGGAATCTAGCCAGGGCACTGCAATTACCAACTCTTCTCTTCTGAAAATCAGCCGGAGAACTCGCGTATCATATGCTAAAGGACATTAAACAACTAGAAACTGATTTTCCTCTGCTTTGTTCTTTGCAGGCTTATTTGTACCTGAAGGAAGTATGTGTAAAACTCCTCCCTTTCTATGATGATGGATTTGTATACCAATTTCGTACAAGTATTAAGAACTATAAAGGCACAACGCAGTTGCAATGCCAGTCTTTAGATTGGAATAACCTACAACTCTTTTCACAACCATATGGCAAGTCTCATTACTACCTTCAAATAAAGAACATCCCACAGAATTAGTATTTCTTTAAAATTTTTAAGAATTGTAATTATAAATTCCCTGAACATCTAAAATTAGAAACTAAAATAAATCAATATCAAAAAGATCAAAAAGTGACAGTCCGATACTGACAAAATTTATGTTTCTAATTAAATATCATCCACCAAGGTGTTTTAGTGATATATAAATAGACAACAGGAATCATTTCACAGAAGGAAAGCACTTTGAAGTTCACTCCTTAGGCTTTGCTCCTGCCAGATCACACACGTGTCTCAAAGTAGGGAACACAGACATGGGGTACTTGGATTCCTTTTGTTACCCTGCCTTTTTATGGTCATATTACTCAAGTAAAGGGCCGTTCAGCCTGTTTTCTGTGCACAGAGCACTTTCCTGCAAATTCCAAAGCACAGCATACACTGCTCCCACCTCCGCTGTTCAGGCACATCGTTTGCTTAACACAGAAATTGTTTGGAAAAGATGAGAGAGTTTGCAGTAGGAGTAGTGAATTTATTTCTCATTCATTGGAGACTAAGCGCAGACCTTTTTGCAACCCAGCTTTGAAACTGCATGGAAGTAACAGCTGTAAAGCTGAGTTACTCTTTCATTTCACATGGAAAACTTCTACAGAGTAAATGGTTATTTCATGAGCTCCTCAGATTGCAACAGAAGGCATGTCATGAGTGGGAGTTAGCTTGGAGAAAGAGCCCACTTTTTCCCTCAGCTGCTAAGCAGAGGTTATGAAATAAGTTGATACGTTCCTCCAGAAGCACCTGTTTTCCTGCTCAGATAACCTGAAACCCCCTGGCTTTTTCTGTTAAGACATAGTTTTTCTGCCTTCTGCTTTTCAGTTGGAGAAGAGAATCTATCTGATTGCATAGGATACCAACATCACAGAATGGCTTGGGTTGGAAAGGACCTTAAGACCATCTAGTTCCAACCCCCCTGCATGGGCAGGGACACCTCACAGTAGACCAGGTTGCCCAAAGCTCTGCCCAGCCTGGCCTTGAACGCTGCCAGGGATGGAACATTCACCACTTCTTTAGGTAGCCTGTTCCAGCGCCTCACCACCCTCACAGTAAAGAGCTTCTTCCTTGTATCTAACCTGAACTTCCCCTGTTTCAGTTTGAACTCGTTACCCCTTGTCCTATCGCTACAGTCCCTGATGAGGAGTCCTTCTCCAGCATCCTTGTAGCCCCCTTCAGACACTGGAAGGCTGCTATGAGGTCTGAACGCAGCCTTCTCTTTCCAGGCTGAACAGCCCCAACTCTCTCAGCCTGTCTTCATACGGCAGGTGCTCCAGCCCCCTTATCATCTTCATGGCCTCCTCTGGACTTGCTCCAACAGCTCCATATCCTTCTTATGTTGAGAACACCAGAACTGCACACAGTGCTCCAGGTGGGGTCTCACGAGAGCAGAGCAGAGGGGCAGGATCACCTCCTTTGACCTGCTGGTCACGCTGCTTTTGATGCAGCCCAGGATACAGTTGGCTTTCTGGGCTGCAAGCGCACACTGAAGCCGGCTCATGTTCAGTTTCTCACCAACCAACACCCCCAGGTCCTTCTCTGCAGGGCTGCTCTGAATCTCTTCTCTGCCCAACCTGTAGCTGTGCCTGGGATTGACCCAACCCAGGCGTAGGACCTTGCACTTGGCTTTCTCAATGGAGAAAGACTTCCACCTCAAAGTAGTTTATTCAGAGGTGCAATAAACCTCTCTGCAGCCATCCCCACTCCACATTGTGCCCAGAGCATTTGCATTGCCTGCAGGTCCCTTTCCCCACAGCAGCCCCAGACACCCTGCCTGCCCCAGCCACCTGAGGCTTGGCTGTCCTCACTGCAGGGGCAACTGCAGTGCCAATCATCTCAATTGGCACAATTCACACAATAGTATATTAAGGCAATGCAAACACTTCACGTTCCCTTAAAAACTGCAAGGGAAATTGCAGGGGATTTGAATTCCATTCAGAAGCCAGACAACACCTAGCTCAGAATAACAATCTTATCAGCTACCCCAAGCAAGACACATCTTTTTCTTACATTATAAATATAATTTAGAAACCAAAGCTTTAAAGAAAGCATCTAGTCCTTTCAGTCTGGTTACAAAAGGTGACATCATTGGGCGTGGATGGAAGCTTGTAGCTAGACTTGGCCACACACTGCTCACAAATGCTGTTTTACCCACAAAGTGTTAAGCCTCATGGAGTGGAAAATATTTTCCAAATCAGAAAGCCTTTATAGTGTACTCTACATGTTGCAGGGACTCTTAAAATTGCTTCCAGACAGTGCTATTTTTGTAATTCCATCACAAAAGCAAAACCTATCCTACAGATCCGTTACCCCAGTGCAGCTTTAGACGAGAAGTGCATGTCTTGTAAGTCAATGCCCAAACTGCTGAAGGAAGATTTGGGTGCAAGTTCAGATAAAACATTAAGGAGGTTAGGACAGGAATTCTGAAAAGTCCTCTCAGGTACTCACTTTTACTGTCTGTGGGAACTGTGCATCTTAATTTCTGGCAGTTATTTTTAAACTCTTTTTCTCAGCAAGCTGATCAGAAAGTGACTTGCAGTGCAGCAGTTGCGCAATGCAACAAAACCAAAAAGCACTGACTTCTACCGGCTGCACAGAAGGGCAAGTAAAGAGTACTAAGAGAGGACCAGGCAGGCAGACACTGCAAGTGTTTTTGTTGTTCTTAGAATCACAGCATAATAGAATGCCAGGTCAGAAAGGACCTCAAGGATCATTTGGTCCAACCTTTCTAGGCAAGCATGACCTAGACTACATGTCCCAGCACCCTGTCCAGTCAAATCTTTAAAGCGTCCAGTGTTGGGGAGCCCACCACTTCCCTGGGGAGATTATTCAGTGGCTCATTGTTCTCATGGTGAGAAATTTTCCTCTTGATTAGCTGGAGGCAGAATGAAAGCCTGCGGCACCCGCCGTACAGCCTGTGAGCCCTTACAGTATGTTTTTTTGCATAGTTGAACTCTCTCAAGCTGTTCCCCGTGTTGGAGAAAAGAACAACCAGAAAAATTTATTTTAGTGAGATTGGGAAGTCCTGCATTCTTTGAAGGGAGGGAAAGAGTTCCCAACCTTGTTATGGTCCCTTCATCACTGTTTAACTTGGTCTGAGGTAACTGAATTTTCCTCCTGGTTTTATAAAGCAGTACTCCAGATCTGCATGGGAGCCTTGAAGTTTGCCTTGCACCAGCCCCTCAGAATTCCATTTGGTGCTACCATGAAGCGGTAACATATGGCATTTCTGCACAGCAATAACCTGGAACTACTGCTGAGACCTGGCAGAAGAGAAATCGTACTCACAACATTAATTTCCTTCCGTATAGTTTCCACTACATAATACATAGATAGGCTTTTGTCTAGCATACCAAAGCGATGCTCCATGCAGCTTTTCGTAGACCAAGCGAAAGGGGACCTTTTACTCATCTCTGGAGTATATATGGAAACACAAGCTAGGGCAAAATGCCAGGCATCACAAAAACCTGAGACCACTACACATATGGGTTTTCAATGTGTTACATCAAAGGCACATAATTTACAGTTTAACTCTGAGAGGTGAATTGCTAATACCTAGTACATAAGCAGGGAACTAAAGTAATTTGCAAGTGCCTTTTTAAACTTTCTTCTGGTGGCTATAAAGTTAGCCGTCAGCAAATTTCACACAGTAAGTAGGTAAGCATTACAAGGCTACAACAGTTTCCATACCCCTGTCAAGAAGAGTGGGGGAAGCACTGCTTCTTTGGGATTTGACAGTGTTCACCTCTGCATTCCCCTCTGTGGTCTGCACATTTCTGATTTAGCAGTATCAACTCTTCTCATCCTACAAGGGTGGAGTATTTATTAAAACTTTTCCAGGCTAAAAAATATATCTTAAAATATCTACTAAATTTTACTTTTCGTGGGGTGTTCAAAGAAATATATTGTTTATAGTTCGACCCACTGTGAAACTGGAACTCTAAATACAGGCAAAATTGTTGCTTTCTTAACTTAATCTAAAAAGAGCAATTGTACTTCAGACTCTTAGGAAGTGTATTTTGTTTATACACATATTGAAGGTCTGGCATGGTGAAACACAAGATTTGGCCACCATAAGCTTTCACATTCTTATTCAAAACAGCATAACATGGGTTTACAACACTATAAATAAACTTCAGGTTTTGATTTGTGGTTCCTTGGGAGGTCTTGTTTGGTTGGGGATTTTTGGGGGTGTGTTTATTCATTTATTTATTAAAACTATAGAACAATGATGTCAGCATTTCAGGTGGTTTAGAGGTTTTTTGTTGTTGGGGGTAGGGTTTTGTCTACACCTCTCCTTACAAATTCTTTCATACTTTCTCATCAGTGTAATTCTCTAAATAGTTTTAGATCCCTCACCACATTTTATTATGCATTTTCATGTCTAATGTTTTTAGAAGCCACAAACAAAGCTGCATTCCTAATGCAGCAGTCATTGCACAAGCACGCAGGGAGCCATGCAGCCCCTTCCCAATACTCAGAAGTACTCCGGGGAAGTTTTCAAAGAATAGTATTTCAGTGTTCAACTACAGTTGAGTTTGAATGGGAATACCTCACTATACAGCTGTGAAAAATCTTCCTCATAAAATGCAGCAGAATGCAGAAGTGCTGTAAAAATAATAGTCATCTACTTCCAAAGAACACAATATTTTTTTTTTAGAATAAAATTTCCTAAAACCAAACTTGATTTCCATCATATTTCATATGACTTTTCCATAAAACGTTAGAGAATGCAAAAATCACTCTTCTAGCCTAACAAATAAGAGGGAAATGGTTCAGTGAAGAAATACACTTTTCTCCTCTGCTACATAACTTAGTAAATAGTCCAAACTACTTGATGAGAATCACAGCTAAGAAAAAACCCACACATCTGTACGGCATGGAAAAACATCAATCCCACAGTGACATACTGCAATGCTTTAAGTGCCTGTTAGGCAGAATTCCAAAGGGAGGAGAGAGGGAACAAAAGAACATGAATTCAATATTCATGAGCTAACATCTGAAATTTTCTGTTTCATATAGAAGAAATACAGAACTAATTCATACAAGTCCAACCCTACAAACTTTCTAGCAGGCAGACATTGCAAGCATCAAAAAACCATTATTCCTAGTTACTGATTATATACAGTTTTTACCACTGATTCCTCAGTGTTCTTTCAAAATACTGATTTAGCAGCCCCAGAGGCATGGTGAATTCACCTATGGGGTTTTGTGTGTCTTGCCCCTGATTCACAAGCTTCAGATGTTGTCCTGCAAAAGTTCCTATTTCCAAAACTTTAACAGAAAAAACAAAACAAAACAAAGATTTATCAAGCCCTTGGAGGATTATGTGCAAGGAAGAAGCCCATCTAATCAAGTCCTTGCTGGACGTCTGAATGTTGTAAAACCACTACATTAAAGGGTGGTAACTGACACCTCCAATGAGTTTTAGTGTAGAGTAAGGAAGCAAGCTCGCATTTTATCCCTTTGGCTATTAATTGTTGTGCCATATAATCCCATAGTACCATAGCAGTTGGATTAGTATCTCTGGGTCAGAGCTGACTACTGTGAGAATGATGGACGGGAAATATATTGAGATATCTTTGAGATTAAAAAAAATTGCAATGACATTTTGTCCACCAGAAGGAAGCTTATTCTTTTATGACTCCAGTAGAACAAAATCTTAAAACTTGAAGGCTCAGTGCTATTCATGATCAGTACATTTCCACAAACAGTCCCATATGTTCACTCATACAGAGAAGGATGAAAGCCAATACCACAATTCAAGCCCCCATACTTTTCTTCTCCCTTTTCACATTAAATTCCTAAAGTTTTAGTCCTCCTTGATAAGAAAGATGAATCACTTCATAAAAGACACCCAAGGCCATAGCTGGCATTTCCCTAAACTTTCAGGGCTACTCTACAGAAATAAGCTTCAGTTTGACAAACTGCAGACATTCTTAAGAACTGCCCATGTCTAACCTTCTGTTGGTTCAGTACAGACGAGGACAAAATCAGTATTTTCAGTGATAACACCCTGGCTTTTGGTAGGAACACCACCCACTTTCCTCTAGATTCCAGAAGTCTAGAGGATTTGGTAATTTTTACAAAGTGGTCCAGTCCTAACATATGAGAGGAAATCCCCCAAAAATGTAGACTCTGGCAGAACTATTCGACAAAGTAAAAGGAAAGGTTTTTAGCAATTTCTGTTATCATTCTAGTTAACATCTATCAATCTCTATTTTTTTCCTGAAAAATACATGCAGAAAAGGGTTGAAACTGCAGATCCTTATTCTGTCACAAACAAACTATGAAGGTAAACATCTCAAAAGTTTGGTTACTGTATAGATGTTCAGGTACTGCTATTGATTTGTTTGGCTTTGTTTTTTTAAAGCGAGCAAAGTACATAAGCAATGAAGCTAGGAACAAAAAGAGATCAACTCCCCTACTTGGGTATGACGTCATTTAGTTCTTTCCTTTAAGATTTTAAACATTTACAAGTTTGAGGTCAGACACAGCACATTCAAGGATTATTTCCCCAAGCTCTACAGGAAGGTTACAACTCACCTACAGCAAACCTCCAGCTGACATGGATATATACTACTGCAGAAGGTGTCTTCTAATTGCTCGTAAAAGCTCTCCTGCAGAGCCTGGCACACTTTTTCAGCTCCACCTAGTCTCACTTGCTTTGTGAATTACTCTGTTAACAAACCTGACAATTGACAGCAGTCACTGAGATTTCTTTTTTGCTATCAAGGAGTACCTGTTTCTTGGCTACTGTATAAATAATTGCAGAAATGTAATTAGCTGCAAATGTAAAGCCACCTTTTTTCTTAACATTGTGCTATAATGGGCTGCTGTATCTTTTTAAAGTTTTCTGTTCTTAGCATTGTCAGGTATTCTTAAGACACACCATTCAGGCAGAGGTTTGCTAAGAAACTGGCCTATTTGAAAAAAGCAATCTCTCAAGTAATTGCAGTTCCTTTAGTGTTTAAAAGACAGCAGATTTTAACAGGGTGGAATTTAGTATAAAAAGTCTTATTTAATAATGGAATAATGAAACTCAATGCTGGCTGTGATAATGAAATGCAGGTTTTTAATTTTAAGATAATTTTAAACCACCTTTGAGACCTGTTTTTGTTTAGCAGTGCTCCAGATCAGTGACTCTTCTTTCACCCACCCCATGGAAGTGAAAGCTAGAAGAATGTGGTAGGTACTGTAAATACAGAAAGTTGTCAGTGCCCTTAGATCTACTCAGTGAAGTATCTGTTAAATGTGTTAAATAGTCAATTTTAACTGGAATAGGTAAAAAAAAAAAATTAATTAATTTTAGCAATGTAAGGCAGGTAACCCTTTACAGAAATTGAGTTCTAGCCATTCTAGAAGCTGGAAGTATTAGGCATCAGTAATTTGGTCTTTATAACAGCATTTCTATTGCACACACTGATAGGAGTCTTAAATATTCTGGCCAACCTGATCTAGATGAAGATGTACCTGCTCATTGCAGGGAGGTTGGACTAGATGACTTTTGGGGATCCCTTCCAACCCAAATGGTGCTATGATTCTATGATTTTAAGAATAAAATAAGAATCGCAACATATTTCTGCTAGTTACTGCATATAATCCCTCCTTCAGAATACTCTATCTAAAGACTCTCAGATCCAGCCTTTTTCACTAAAAAATGTTCTTTCTTGACGATCAAATCTGTTGATAAAAATAAAACTCCCAGTTACAACATTATATTTAAAAAAACAAACATTTTGTCTCCAAACAAGTGAGGCTTTCCTTCTGTAATGACTGTTGCATAGACATGTGTATGCACAACTTTCAGAACTTCGATCTAGGTACCTGCTGCATTTACACCACACAATGTACCCATCATTGCGATGGCTAAACCTTTATCATAGCAGATAGGAATTACGTTTTACATTAAATGAGGCTTTATTTTACTGGATTTTGGATGTGGGAAGGACAGCCCAGCAACTGGGGCTGAGCTACGGCCAGAAATAGTGAAGTGACTAAAACACAAACCTGCTGGGAAAGGAAACTCTGGCCAAATGCTCAGCTGCAGCCTGACTGCCGTACAGACCCAGGCAGGTTTTACGAAAGACCAGGTGGCTGGTCCAGCCTGAACAACTACACATAGTGCAGTGGTGCCCTGGTGTTCAAAACCAGAACAAAGCTAAAATTGTATTTTCTCCTTCTAGAAACTCTTTCAGAAGGGAAAAAAAAAAAACCCAAACAAAACAACATTCAACAAATAGGATTTTCTTGTCTAAATGTCTTTAAGATCTGCCATTAGGCATCTTACGTGAATATTAAAATGGATAAATACCTCAACTAACATGGATTTAACCATCCTATGATTATAAATCTCAGGTAATGACTTATTTGTCTGCCAAAGTATGAAAATAATGAAAAATACAAAAATTTAGCAAAATTAAAAAAAAGTCATAAATTATCAAATACCACAAGATTCAGATTTACTTTTTACAAGAAATCATATTCTTAGAGTAATTTAAAAGGTATTTTAGGCTGAGATATTCCAGTTTATGGAAGATCTGAACAGAAACATGATACTGGATGGACTTCTATAGAACAAAGCTGTCCTATAGAAAGTTATTACTGAAATTCATTACCTTCCCAAAAATGTGAGAGCCAGTGCTGATGCTACAGCTTCCTAGTTATAGCATCTTCCTGGTTACAGAGGTCTGGTAGGGATGGACCCACAGCCCTCAAGGTAACAGGTGTCCTGGTGTGGAGAAAATTCCAGTTCTCAGCACTACAGCTTTGGCCAGTTTTGTTATCTGCACTGAGGTAGTACATGTAACAAAACATTATTTTCTGTAACTGGTTTTCGACTAAGGCTTATTATAAGAAATGCTGTTTGAGAACTAACTCTCCATCTTATGTCTACTATATTCCTGGTGGTTTTCTAGACCTGTAAAAACCTCATGTACTGGCTGTATACTTTACTCAGACTGTTCTTTTCTGCAAACAGATCACTACTTTCCCACTGTGTAACACAGAGGTTTTGTGATCAAACAGTTCCACACTATCAGCATGGCCAAATTTCTTTTCCAAAATACAATCTGTGCAAACTGATAAATTAAATCAGGCTGAACATGGGAACAATCTATGGAGTGCCAGACAAAGGTCACACTGCATAGCCTGGTGCACAGGGAGACAAGCAATAGCCAGGAGGTACCTTGCTCTGTTAGCTAGCTGCTTGGAACGCCAACTTGTCAAACAGGGAAAAGGAAATTAACTGCCACACGAAGAACCCAGTGAGAAGCACAGATTTAGTCAACTAACTTAATTTATGCTAAACAGAATTCCCTCATGTTCTTGCAGCTGAACGGCAAAAAAATCACTGTTCTGCAACTGAAGGAACGGAAAAATGTTAAGAAAGACAGGATTGGACAAGACTTGTGAGTCACTACAGAGCTATCCAAAGGGATACAGAGGTCGTCCACTCGCTAGAACGTGGGCTGAAACACTCACTGATTTATTTTCCAAGAATCCAAATAAGAGGCACTCTCAGGGGAGCACAAGACAAGGGACTTTGCCATGACTGCAGCTACAAAGAGATGACTACAGTTAAGAAATTCTGGCAACATTAGTGGTTACAGTCGTAAGTCAGTGCTGTACTCAGAAACCTTTGAGAATGCAAGCACTGATAGGGAAGCGAGACATTACAATAGCAGAAGTGGTATGAGAGTTTGTGAATACTAAATTTATTAATTGATTTATTCATAGACATTCTTATCAAAGACCTAGATTTAGTGTCTGGGCCTCGTTTTATGACTGAGTGTTAGAAAGTAGCTTTGAACATCCCTCTCAATTACAGGATTAGTGGATATTCCTTGCTAGGAAGAAATATAAGTCTTGTTACGTTTACTGCTGTTTACTTCCCCCTCTCATTCCACAGAAGTGGTGAATTCCAATTACTGTTTTCAGACTAGCGAAAAAGACAGACGTGTAGGACTACTTGATCAAATGCAAAATGAAGAATATAAAATTTGATGATATTATAAATCAACCTTTCTGCTTTAGGTTATGGATCAGCCTGAACTAGGTTAAATGCAAGAGGTTATAATTTTATTTAATATATCATTAATCTAAAATTAAACCAATAAAAAACCTACTTGTAAGGATCTAGATTATTTAACTGAATTGTACAATATGCTAAAATGCAGTTAAGCTAAACCACAAAACCTTGGCTAGCTACAACTTTCCTCTTCCTTGATTTAAAATGGAAGTATTTAATCTGCCTGGCAGAGGCATGTTTTCTTTACCAGCACCCCTACAAGTCACAAATTCAAACTGTTTCTGTGTAAGTCATGCAGAACTTCTGGTCTTTGAGCCTTTGCAACTTTGTGTGCAGCCCAGCCATTTTAATAATAGGGAGACACAACTCTGGCAGCTGTACTAATTATCTCTGTAGTACCTAGAACTACATATTAAAGTATTAAAGAAACTCTGACATCAGCTGGTTAGAAGTAGTAGGAATTACTTTACATGACATCAGAAAGCACTGGTCCCGTGTAAAATTAAGAAATACAGTTTTAAATGAGGAATTGAGAAAGGCAACAGAAATCCCTGACCTCAATCTTTTTTGATTTATGAGTGAGTTAAGGCTGAAGGAAAAAAAAACCCCAAACCTGCAATTTGGGTGGTACAAGCTGATGACATACAGCAGTACAGTTAAAAAGTGAATAAGTCTATAATTCCATGAAGTCACCTTCTATCAGCTGATTTTGTCACAATCCTGTCTGCTCCAAACTCATCATGGACATTATTTTCATGCTCAAAACTCAGTTTTGTGCAACATATGGGTTATTTACCTGCTTTATCATCCGTAAGTAGAAAGAACGAGCACCACAGTTTGCTTTTGCTTACTTCTTTGAAACCCTTCTGATCTCAGCAGCATTTTCCAGGCGTTGCTAAAGGAAGGGCTGGGCCACAGTAGCCATGCTAAAGGTGACCAAGCTTTGAGAGGTTTCTTGGTGCTGACATTGCTTACATAGACTTACATAGACTGCTCTCTCTCTGCTTGCTTCAGATGCCTGTCTTACCACTGGTTATTGTTTGATGTAGGTTTTGACTCAAAAGTAAGGAAAAGAAATTAAAATCAAAGTTATCACTAGGCTCTCTAACCGCCCATGACTAAAACTTCATGTTGAACCAGTAAAGCAGAGGTAGCATTTTGCAGCCACAACCATTTTTCCTTTGTAAGATAACATATGTCACTACCTTTTAACATTTTTAATGGAGTATGTATTTTAAATGGGGACACGAATCACAAAACCATGTAAAATCACTATGCCAGATGTCGATATAGTAGAAGAGGAATCCCAGAGATATAATAGACTGGAAGCCACAGTTCATCTAGGAAGCCAACCTGGAAAACATGACTAGTGCTGTGGGTAATGCTGGAGTTCAAACATCTGTCTTTTCTCCCAGAAAATAAAAAACCCACACCCTGGAATTTTGCTCTGAAGATGCTGAGAACTTTTATGTGCCATTTTCTGTCTGCATTTTAAGTAACCTCACTCTGAGTGTAGACACGACCCTTCACTTTTGTCTAGAAAAGATGACTAATATGATTGTAGATAGAAATGTGCAGTTTTGAAAATGTTGTCCTGTGTTTTGCATCAACTGTCCACACCAAGATGGGAAATATTAATCTTTGCAGCAGTCTGCCGCACACAAATAGATTCATTAAACAGATGTAAGATTTAAGTAAAACTCCACGCTCATGATGAATAATTTGGAGTAAATCTAGTACAAGGGAAATAAAGCACAAAACGTATTAAAGGAGGAAATGTGAGAAAGAACATCCTTCTCATTCTTACCTTCTTAGAAGGTCACCATGCTGGGCAACCTCGAGGAAGGAGGAAGAACTGTCTGCACCCTGAGCCAAAAATGGGCAAGAAGAGAGTCATCAGCTCTCACCTTTGGAAAGCTGAGTCCTGCTCAGTCATTACTTGCAACACAGGAAGAAAGAGTGTGTGTGAAAATCCTAGAAAATAGCACAATGCTTATAAAGGGGCATTCTTCTGTCTGACTTCCACTGGTGATTAGATTTATGATCTGAGAGACAAGTTGATCACCTGCATGAAAGTCAAAAGGATATAGAAATAGCTAGAAAGTTCTTCAGCTGCAATAGGATTTGGACTGGTGTCACTGAATTAGAGGATGACAAAATAAATTGTGCACTGCACTTTTTTCCCTGGACAAAGTGCACAAAAAAACCCCACACAAATGAGAGGTCTTCAGTTTTTTTAGTAAAGCAAGACAATCCTTACTGAAAGACAATTCCTTTCAGTGATCAAAGTATAACCTCATCTCTCAAAGCATTATTAAAATACCATTCCCATAACATCAGCTGGTCTTACTACCACCAAGAAGGAAAATTTGAGTAAACAGAGTATTTAATTTGCAGTCTTACTACACAGCTAGAAATACACTATCAGGTTGTAATTCTTCAAGGATAATAAGCTGTAATGTGTGTTGTGGCTACTTTTGGCTTCCACATATTTCTAAAATAGACCAGTATTTCCATTTTTTAACCAAGTTATTACTGCTTTAACATATGTTATGTTACTGCTGTAAGAATATACTTAAACAACTGATGACTTAATTTTATTTTGTGGAAGGACTTGGAAGTACCAGTCAAAGATTATGTCATAACAGCATTATGGTGGAGAATAGGAAATAGTAAGAGAGAGTGCAGGCAGCAGATGACACTGCAAATCACAGACAGAACTACCAGGTAATAAGCAGATACAGTAAAAAGCAATATAAAGTCAGAGTTAATCCCCTGCCTAAATACTGGTAGGTATTTGGAGGTATCTCTGGGTTGACAAGAGCTATAAGACAGCCAGCAGGTGGAGGCTGGGGTTCGGGGTGCAGGGTTTTTTGTGTTTGATTTTTTTGTGTGTTGGGTTTGGGGTTTTTAAACAGAAAACTTACATGAATGACAGGCTTTGGGAAAAGCAGAGAGCTTGCTGCAAACGAAGAAGTGGTCAAGTTGTACATAACTGGTAGCAAAAAGATGTGGGTGAGCTAGAAATACATTAGTTAACAAATAAGTAAGGGATTGGATCATCAGACACATTTAAGATGTTATTAATAACCCTAAATGTAAAGTTTAGAGCTTATTGTACTTTCATTAATAAAACTTAGTTGAGATAAAAATTCTGTTCTGGAGAAGCATCTGAACTACAAGTTAAATAGTGTCTGCTGGAATCTAATCTACTGAAACCATAAGCCCTATATTGAATAATATCGAACAGGTTTGTAATTGTACTGGGGGCAAGAAGTATATAATGGTAACAGTAGTCAGAGTGGTCTGAGTATTTAGAAAGAGCACTGACATTAAAGATGATTACAGGTAGAAACACATGAAAAGTCTTCTCTGTTTAACATATTTGCTTTACATAATTGTATATAATAGAATAAAAATCAGAGGATCATAGAATGGTTTGGGTTGGAAGGGACCTTAAAGATCATCTAGTTCCAACCCAATCAAGAATAACAGCTTATTAATATGGCTTTTTTCAAAGAGCTGATCTAAATAAATCAACAGCTTTGTAGAAATAAATTAACACACCTTTAAATTTAATTACTAGAATCAAAAGCGTGAATAACTAAGGGGAAGCCTGTAAGAAATTGAGGATAATCACATTCAGAAGAGCATAAAAATCATCCCAGTTTCTCTTTGTGCTCCTGGTATTCTATACGACCAGGTATCACTTTCTAATCCAAGTGTGGTTCATAAATTTATTGCAATGATTGCATTTCGGTAGCGCTTTTTATCAATAGTTCAGTAGCAGGTGATGTCAGGTCACAGGTAGGTTATCACCATGTTGAGCTCTCCAGGCACTTGCTCAGCCCCTGGTGCAGACGGGGACACACAGATGTGGCCTTCCAAGCTTGTTAGCACAGACCAACACTGACATCTGGTGCCAGCAGAGCCATTTTACACTGGGGGCAAAGACAACTTTTACATACAGCTCACTGAAGAATTGCTAGTTTGACACGAAGATAAATCAGCACCTCCTATTCAGCACCAAACCACATCAAAGTTTGACTATAGGGAAAAGAAAGGAATGAGTGAAAATACAAAGGATATACAGAAAGCCAGGAGAAGAAAGTGAGAGTACATTCACAGTATTGTTTCTGCAATGCACTTTTCCCAAAATGGTGGTATTGACTGTCATATCTTAAAATAAGTTCAACTCCTGCTAAAATAGGGAGTTCACTATTTTTGTGAGAACAGCATTAGGATTATCTTTGCCAGGATGCGCAGAGCTTGCACACTAGAAAAGCACAGGAGTTGTTTGTATTCTGCATGCAAGTGCTCAAATCATGGCTGGCACAAGCTTATCTCGCTTGAACTGATACCACCACTACCTGCTGCATTTTGTGGGCTGGGGAATCACCCTGTGCCAGGACTTTTGGCTACTTGCCCAGAACAATTTGCCGCTAAACAATGGGGCATGAAGCACAATCCCTATCAATAGTCTAGCACAGGTTGGGTTTGGGATACACATTTTGTACAGTGACTGTCTGAACTAATGAGGAACTAAACTTTCACACTACGCTTACCAGCTTTGATCTCTGTGAAGGATGAGCAAACCTGCCACAACTACAAGCCAACCTCACTATTCTCTCATGCAACTAGCCAACAGAGAAGTATATCCAAAAGAGAACCATTTCCAAAGTATAGCTGTTCTGTGCACCAAAACGCTTTGCAACATGTTCTCATTCCCATAAGGTGCTCTGCAGCCAGCAGACTGTTGTAGTAATATTATTTGCAAGAACAGACTTGGAAAAAAAATGTCTTTTTATTATTCATCTTTGTGCCAGTGCAGCCAGTATCCTAACTTACCAGATGTTTCTTATTTCTTTTTTTCTAAACTGCACTTGGGATTTTGGTATTTCTAGAATTTGAGGGTTTCAAACAAAGAGGTTTCTGTTACCTTAAGAAATCCAATTTAACACTGCCTCAAAAATCTGAGATTATATGAGTAAAGCTTGCTTGTAAGAAACACACCAAGCCTCCATCCAAAGCGAACACTTTGGGTAACTCTTGGAACCCCACCTTCCTAAAAAACATGAAAACAGTAATAAGCTCTGCAAGTTCCATGAATGGAAAAGCATTCATTATGTGAAGTTTTGTGGTTTTGGGAGGGAGAGTAGTGCTTGTGGGTTGGGTGTTCTTGCCTTTTTTGTTTTGTTTTGTTTAAACTGAGATGGTGAAAAATACTGAAATACCAGAACTATGTAGGGCCCTGTATTTTGCAGGGAAAAATACAGGAAAGTATTGACAATTTTGAATGCATGTACAGGGAAGGTGGTGAAACAGCATGACAACTAATAAAATTAAGTATGCTTTGTCCAGCTAGTGCAAAGTGTTACAGATCAGTTTTCAGTTCATCTTAACTAAGGCGGCAAGATCTTTTTTAAGTACCACAGCTACTCCCGCAGATGTGTGACTGAAGTTTTAGGTTTTCCTGCTTGCAAGAGATGCCACTACATTTCAGTTCTGTAATCCCTAACGAGCAGTGGCTTCTGCTATAACAAAATATGAGCCAGTATAGAAGGCAACGCCGTTTACAGCACCTTATTTTACTGACTGCATTTGGAATTCAGTATTTGGCCGTTACAAGAATCACACTTGAATTATGGATGGCCTCTAAGCCCTACATTAGGAGTCTGTATTACTTTTGAAAAATAACTATAACTCAAAGAATGTGGATAACAAAATGTTACTCTCATTCTCTGGATAATAGATAAGACAGAAGGAATTCACTGGGGGAAGGGAATTAAAGCAATTCAAGCACAGTAGTGGACAGCTGGACAAGAAGCAATGGCAAACGAAAGTCCCCACAGCTACTGCAAAAGATCACCATGCAGTTTATAATTTCAAATAACATTACACTGCAGTGAAGACTCAATCTGTCCTCTTTGATTTATTTTCTGTCCCACATCCTGGTTTTCATCATCAGACTAACAGCTTATTAAACCAGGATAGATCATTTGTTTTCTCTCCTAATGACCGGCACTAAAATAAGGCAGATGCAGCTGGCTGCTTTACCACTAGTCTAACTACAGAATGTTGCAGTTGCATGCTCAGTGCCAAAAAAAGTCATCTTTTTGAATTATACCTTTACTAACAGCTTATTGACTTTTATATCTTTAAATCTACTAAGTATAAACAATAAGAAATCAACATGGGTAGCCAGGTTCCCTGTGATACAATCTGCTGGCATAGTGAAACAACGCCTCCCTATGCTTTCGAAGCATTGCATGACAATGCATAATAAAACACTGAACTACAAAATCACTTTTCTTTTAATATTCTTGCAATCTAACACTTTTTCTTTTATTTCTCCTGCCAGTATGTGTGGAAATTCAGGCCCCATCATTACACAATTTTAGCTTTGGACACAGTCTCTCTGAAGGAAATAGTATCATGTCTGACTGTAAGACTTTGATGTGGTCATTCCTGTCTTATTTAAGTTCCCATTTGTGTTGTCTTCTTTTTCTCCTTTTTCCCATCCTTCCCACACTTAGGACAAAGGGGATTCCTGGTAGGTCCTTATAAACCCAGGTCTCTGGAAAAAACTGTAAGAAGTAGGCAGGGGCTTGCATTTCCAAAACATGCTCAAGTTTTGGGGACTGTCAGGGTCTAATACACAAATGTCTTCAGATTTCAAATAAACCAACTAGGAAAAAAATTATGGTCTCTACTACAAGAGCTAAAAATGCAATGAATACTAAACTGATCCTCTGTGCAATGTTAGCAAACATTGGTGTCTTTGAAGGATTTCCATTCACAGAAGCTGTCCAAGCTTGCTTCTACTCCAAGCCTTTCCCATCACGGTAACCTAACACATGCTGAACTACCATCATAAATACTTGTTCAGTCATCTTCCCTTTTAAGTCTGCTACAGTACAAAAGGCTTATTTCTTACCAACGGTGTTTGCACAAAACCTTCACTTCTGTGCAACCTTCCCTATCCAGCACAGCTTGGAACCACCAAGCATCCTTCGCAGGCTGTGCTGGCAATCTGCGATGCCCACCATAGGGCCACTCTCCCAGCCGGCACCCTCACTAACAGCTACAGTGAAGGCAGCAGGCATGGGGATAGCCCCAGGAAACTCCATGTTCACCAACATGGCTTTGTTCCCTGGGCAAAGGCACCATGACAGTGAAACTTTCGCCCTTCCTATTAACCGACAGCATGAAGGTCTCGCTAAGGCAAGGTTCAAGTTTCCACTACCATGGAACTTATTTTTTAAGCACAGTTTTACCAATTTCAGTTAAACCGCAGTATAAACAATAAAATTGCTGGGTTTCGTATAGATTTCACTGGGATATTATTTTAGCCTGAGCTGTAACACTTCAGTATCAACTGTTCCACACTTTAAAATGAGTGAGAAACTGTTCCACACATTAATTTTTCTGC
This sequence comes from Strigops habroptila, assembly GCF_004027225.2. NCBI lineage: Eukaryota > Metazoa > Chordata > Aves > Psittaciformes > Psittacidae > Strigops > Strigops habroptila. The sequence continues at coordinate 8,156,679 of NC_044281.2, forward strand.
AGTCTAGATGGGTTTTAGAAGACGACTGTTCCATTTCTCTGGAGAGGAGGTGAGCCACCTCTCAGCCTGCAAGACATACTTGGAGTGCTTTTAAACCAACATTTATGCAATATGTATGCATTTGCAGAAGCCTCAAGCTGGCCTATGACTCTGCCTGAAGTTTTTGCTCTGGGCACCCCAGAATCTTGGACCAGGCCTCCAAGTGTTACCATGGGGGCCATAAAGAGCCCAACTCAAACCCAGCTACATTGCCTTCAGAAGTTGTCTATATGCAGAGAAATTGTTCTCTTACCTATACAATCCATATCACCTACCTTGCTCAGCCTAGCTTTATAAGCTAGGTTCTCAAAATTCGTTTCTAGAGCTCTGCTGATGCTTTACTCTGCAGCCACACTGCAGCAGCTATTTTCATCACTTTGGCTACTTATTCAGAACAGATCCCAAAAATGCAGAGACATACACCTCCGAAACCTTCTCCCAACAGACCTATGTGTTCCCTGATGCACACCAGTTCAAAGGTAGTTTGTTGCAAGTGCATGTAAATCTACAAGATATAACCAGGGGAAGCCAAGAGCCTGCAGCCCTTGCAGGCTTAGCACCCATGTCAGAGGCATAGCATGCTCACTAATGTAAACTTTATTTTCTTTTTTAAAAAAGCACCTTTATATTTGCAACAAAAACCAGGGGAGAAAGAGATTTTGCTGTGTGAGAGGTATATTGAGGAGTAAGCTGCACAGTGGGGATGAAAGTCTGGAGTGTATCCGTGCCTGGAAAGCTTCATTACATCCGTGCGACCATAGTGACATGCAGAGAATAGCTGGGATTGTCCTAGGTTTGACTTCCTAGATGGTAGAGAAAGTCTTTCTTTCCTTACCTCTTTAAAGCTGCCCTTTCTGAAAACAAACAAATTTCTAGCATACTTCAACAAATAAGACATACAACACTGGATTTTCTGCCACTGCCATGCATGCATTCCTCCGGCTTTACTCCCTGACATTTGACACAGAAGCCTGAAAAAAAGGACCTAGTTTCATGTGGTATCTGTTGCAGAATATAAAAATTTAGTAAACAATGGGGTTTTTTCCCCTTATTTGAACCATGTGTTTTCTGCTCTGTAATCTACCACAGATGGTACTCTTCTTGTTACATACATGTAGCATACACTACTTCTAAGGAGTTATATGTGCGTGTTTTATGAGGGAACAATATAATACCATGAATTCAAGCAAACATCTTTAAAACCAACTTGAAATGTAGTTTATTGAATGCTACCCAGCACTGATGTATACATAGAAGGTAAGGACAATAGAATAACTATTTGACTACAGCAAGACAAGGCCAGATGAGTTCAGTTGCGGAGTCTTTTTAATCATACTCAACAGTTGTAAGTGTTCAGAGAGACCATTTCACTTCTGTTTTTCACGTTAATTACCAGGCTGTTGATGATTTCTTTGGTTTCAACTTAAAGCTTGGGAAAAAAAAAAGGGCAAAATAAAACTCAAGCATACTCTTTAACACCTGTAAAAATACTGCTATTAATGGATGCCTAGGAAGGGTCAGGAGAGAAAATCTGAACACAGATAAAAGACATTTCCTTTGGGCATAACAGATATTTTTTTCTTAGATACATATATGAGGGCCTTTATTCAAATCCTGCAAAGAGTTGGAAAGAGGCTTTAGACTAAAAACTGGTCAGCCAGTTTTTAGGAGATCTATGTGATTCCTCTGATGTAGGATTAAATGAATTAAGGGTGTGTATATATTTCAGAAAGGTACTACTTAGAAGTGTGTTGTTAAAAAATTGTTTTGATTTACAAATAAAAAAGAATTTCGAGAACTGGATTCAATTTCTGTGGCCATCAGATATTAGAAAGAAACAAGAACCACAGGAAACCCTGCCTATTACAACAGCAGTCACCAATAACGTGTGTTCTGAGGGAATTTTTAAGGTGTGTGTCTTTCTGTAGGGAATTTAAAATCCAACATGCAACACAAGCACATACAAATTTTGATAGTTTAAAAGAGAAAATATAATTAATAGCACATTTTCATGCACTCAAGTGACAATTTGATTTACTTCATTTTTAAAACCCAAACGTATCTCTGCATGCTTAACATTTTTACTTGCCAGTTCTCAGAGAAAGAATATTAATTTTGGTGCTTGAAGACAGGTGAGAATTTTGAGACTTCTCTTGGTGCTCCTCAATCTGTGTACTTGGGTAAATGGTGATCAAAGTCCAATTAATGAATTACATCAGGAATTCTTCTCTCTGAATATACAATTACTTCATTGGTCTCCTACAAATAATGGAGAGTTTCAAACATGTGGATGAACTACACTATCACAGGAAGTTAAACAAAGAGTTGTTAAGTTTGCTTTGACACTGCAGTCCAGGCTGTGAAAAATAGGCAAGCTCTGCTACCTTAGATTACAAGTAGGGAAAACTATCTCTGGTTCCCATATCTTACATACACATGTGCTTTCTCAAATGCGTTATCAGAAGACTGTCACTTCAGAAGTGAACAATGCAGATTAGAACAAAGTTTCACCACCACATCATTTCAGGCTGCCTTGAAAAGCACCTGCAAAACAAGCTGAAATATATAAATGTCTTTTAACCAAAACAACAGAAGCGATTTGTCAGTCAGGTAAACAGATCCATCATAAAGCTCTGATATAAGCAAAATATGTCTATAAAAATTCTCTCGTAGATTACTGAGCTGCTTGTAAAATCAAAACTTCAAAGAGATTCAGCATATGGTTTGCAGATCAGATAGTTTTCACAACTTCATAGTTAGGTTTTCTGTTTTAGTTTTAAGAAACAACTTGTACTTCATGTACCACATTTATTAATGAGTATGCCATTTTCCTGATGTCAATTTCTGCAGCTTTCATTAAAACATCAATCCTTCACATAACTAACAACGCCTGAGACAGGAGGGGAATTCTCTAAACTGGGGTTTTGAAAAAATCCATAGTTATTGTAGTCATGGTAGTGACTGCCCTGGAACAAGTTAATCTTACTAAAAAATATTTCTTATTAAAACAAATCAGAGAAGAAAGTCAAGTCCACAAAAGCCGATCAGTTATTTCCATTCTTTTCACACATGGGCAAATCCTGAGTAACAACTGAGAGGGAATGCAATCAACAGCTCTAGTGCTTGAAAACGCAGGGTCTCACAAGGGCGCAGTAGAGAGGGAGAATCCCCTCCCTCAACCTGCTGCTCACGCTGCTGAGGATGCAGCCCAGGACACAGTTGGTTTCTGGGCACAGAAAGGGCACACTGCCAGGTCATGGTGAGCTTGTCGTCAATCAGCACCTCCAAGTCCTTCTCCTCAGGGCTGCTCTCAATCCAGTCACTGTCCAGCCTGTGTTCATGCTTGCAATTGCCCTGACCCAGGTGCAGGATCTTGCACTTGGCCTTTTTGAACTTCATGAGGTTTGCACTGGCCCATCTCTCAAGCGTGTCCTCTGAATGGCATCCCTTCCCTCCAGCACGTCAAATGCGCCACACAGCTTAATGTCATCAACAAACTTGCTGAGGGTGCACTTAATCCCGTAATAATATGATTCATACTTCTTCATATTTCTTCTTGGCTAAGTCAAGAGCTAAGTCCTATTAACTACTGACTATCTTGGACTAGCTTGCAGCAAGACTTCTCAAAACTGAACTCTTACTACATTTCAAAGCTCCATATCTTCTCCAGAGGTGGCTTCTTAGTGCAATCAATATTTCAAAAACATATTTTCTCTGCCTGAAATTCCCTACTTAGTACCAGAAACACTGGGTTTGCCACAAGGTTCTGTCATGGAAAACCCTATCATGAGAGCGCTAACTGTGGTTTCATTGTCCAAAAGGGCTGTAAGCATAACCAGATGGGAAGATTTACTAAAACCCCCTTCTTTTTCTTTCTCAAAAAGCATTTATTGCTGTGGTAGTTTAACATTTAGTTAGCCAGTGATTCTGGTAGTCAACGTATTTTTGTGAGGCAATGATCCTGCATTACACTTTTGTAAAGTGCCAGCACCAGCAACCAATGTAACTCTAAGCTCAATTGCAGATCCATCATAAGCAAGGGTAAAATACTTAACACCTATAATGCAATAAAACTACTTACTAAAGTCCTCAAACTCAGAATTACAGTCATAACATGGCAGAGAGAGCACAAAAGATGATGCGTGAAGAAATATAAGCACCTTTGTAAGCATAGTTTAGTGTTGGCGTACCAGAGAGAGATTTACAGGAGGACAAGCATAAGCCCATGAAAATGTTTTCCCCACTGATTCAAGCATTTTATAAATGCTTGAAATCAAGGGGTAAATATAGTTCTTACTGATTTACAAAGCAGTGGCAGCTGCTATGCTATATACCTAGCCAACACAATTCCAAGGAATATCAATGAAGTTCAATTTCAGGGTATTTTTGTTTGACTGACAAGAGCTTTAGATGGTTCCTGGATTACTTTTTATGGCATCAAAACCAGTCTGACATAATGTCTGCAATATCAGTGCTACGATATTGCTACTTGCAGTAAGGTAAATCAACTCTAGTTTGAAGACAAACCCTCAGCAGAGCCAAGAGGCTGTGCAGAAGAGCAGAAAGGAAAAACACTTCGTAACAGCCATTAAAGAGTTTCAAAAGCTTGTTTCAGTTTAATATCTCCTGGTATGTCTCCAACCAAGTTTTGCTTGTATGTATATGAAGCTAATGAAAGTTAACCCTACAGTGTATGAACACTTACAAACGCTTGATTGCTTCGAAACTTCATGTATAGAGTCCATGAGGCTCTAAAAATCTGTATTATATGAGCAGACATTAGGAATTGTATTTTTGAATTAAAAAAACCCAACTGAATAACAAGAAAATAAATGACAGCCTGAAACTACAGTACATAGTTGAAGCACAAATTCAAGATATTTGCATAAAAAGGTATCATTAGTTCTATCGTCAAACACATTTAAAGATAAGATAAGGATCCAAGGCATGTTCTGTTCAGCGGTGTATAGGATGACCCGCGGATTGCTCCTGCAATTTTGCAACAACTGAATGCACTGACATATAGGGGGCAGGGAAGCTCCATAACATGCCCTATGGGTCCCACCACCCAGAGTCCCAAACGTCAGTGACAGGGTGACAAGAGCCAGCAAAGATGCCATCCGGGGAGGGTCAGTCTCCTCCAGTGATGAGATTTGGTGCTGCAGGTCAGAAACCCTCCCGCAGCACTTGGGGCACTGCAGGACCCTCGCAGAGCTGTCCCACAGCCTTTCAGGGCCCTGCTCCCTGCCAGCGCTTTGCTCTGCTCACGGCAAGTGCCCGGGAAGGGGCACACGAACGTCACAGCTTTGCTGCCCCAACACCAAGACCGAGACCTAGCTCTGGCCCACACCAGAGAAGGGCGAGGACAAGAACAACCCAAAAGTGCCACAAGCCCCCTTCCCACCGCCACTACTGGAAAACATTGGGAAGCGCACACGTCAGCATCGCAGGGCCAGATGGCCCCATCCCTGCCCCTTGGACATGAAATTCACCTCCCCAGGGAAACATCGAGATGGGAAACCATCGTGGTCATGGGAAACCATGATTTAGGACAGGAAATCATCAGCAGGGGAGGAAACCATTGCGAGGGGAAGCTGCTGGGGTCCATTGGCTGTGAGGCTGCTGGAGCAGCCACCACGTTGGGTGGACCCTGTTGGAGAGGAGCAGTTGGCCCAAGCCCAACTGACACTGACCAATAGCCATGGCAGGTACAGCAGCAGCTCCCGCTTCTCCCGGTGCTCCTGCCCTCCAGGTAACCCCCAGCCGGCTCTGCCTGCCCACCTCTCACCCCATCACCTCTCTCTGCTTCTCCCAACAGAGAGGTTTCCCCTCCACCTGCCAACACCACGGGAAGTGTCTGGTCTGAGCTCCCGTGCTCTGGCCATGCCGCGACCTGTGACTACCCGTGCGCTACCCTCTGTCCGGGGCTGCCAGTGTCCTTGGCGCCTGCCCAGGACCAGCCTGTCCCCCACCAGCCGGCGCAGGGGGTGTCAGGGCCCCGCGGGGCCCTGGGGCAGCTGCTGCAGCTCCCCTCTGCGGCGCCGCTCCCACCCGTGGCACAGCTCCCCTGCACCCATGGGCAGGAGGCGGCCTCCAGCAAGGACTGGGCAGCCATGGACGACACCATCCCCACCAGCAGTCCCCACCAGCCTGCCCTGGCTCTGCCCACCACCATGAAGCCCAGAGTTGAGGCTTGGGGGGCTGAGGAGCCTGTGAGCGGGCAGCCAGGCTGAGCAAAGCTTGCATCGCCCCGCGCTGGGCTTGCCTTTGCTTGGTTTTTCAGCAGCAGTGACCACCCCAGCAGCTCTGGGGGAGCCCATGGAGGTGTCCGAGCAGGGACCAGCCGCCTTCATGGGGGCCCTTCCCGAGCAGGCAGCGGACACCACCTTCAGCCATCAGCTCGCCTGGTTTGACACTGCAGACAGAGGTGACACCATCCCGCATGTCCCCGACTGGGCTGCATTACTCTACGAGTTCCCTGAACTCTCCGAGTACATTGTGCAGGGTGGCGGCATTGGGGGGGTGGCTAGGGGACAGTGAGGACACTGTCCCTCATGTCCCGAACTCCCCAACAGCCTCACCATCACTGATTTCTTCATGGAGTTCCCTGACTTCTTGGAGCGCGTGGCACATGGCGTCTGCCCACTTGACCAGGCGGTGCTGGCGCAGACACCAGACACTGAGGACACCACCGTGACCATCAATGGACCCAGTTGTTCTGCCAAGGTCCTCCAGGAGCTCCCCGAACCCTCCAAGTATGTGGCGGGAGGCAGCTACCCCAAAGAGCCATCGCTGGTGGAGGGGCTGGGGGCTGGCGAGGACACAGTCCCCGATGTCCCCAGAGTCCCCATCCCAACCAGCTCCCTCAACAAGCTCCCCCACCTCTTGGGGTACAGGCCAGAAGACATCTGCAGTCTGGAGCTGGAGGATGGAGACGAAACATTCCATGATGGCCCCAATGGCCTTGAAAGCGCCAACTCCTTCACCCAAGCCCCTGACCTCCTGCAGCACTGGGTGCAGAGAAGGAGATCCAAGGGCTGCTCAGTGTCACCAATGCTGGGGGATGCCAACCCCTTCTGGGGAGTGGCGACCTCCCCCTTGCAGGACCCACAGGGGGAGCAGCTCAGGGGGTTAGCAGACCTCCCCCCATGGCCACCACTGAGCCCCTCGCATACTCAGGAGGAGAGCTCTCTGGAGAGCTCTGTGCAGAGCTCCGAGGAGAGTGCAGAGCCTGCAGGGGACAGTGCTGCGGAGAGCCGCCGGAAGGATCCCCTGACAGCTCCTACAGAGGATCCGCTGCTGAGCCCCCGGTGGCAGCCCAGGGTGCTTCTAACTCGCTTGACACTGCAGAGCCCTCAGGCCAGCCTCCCGGCTGCCCCCCTGCACCATGCAAAGCACAGCCACACTGGTGTAGGACGCACTGCACAGGCAGCCCAGGGTGCTTCTAATCCGCTTGACACTGCGGAGCCCCCAGGCCAACCCCCTGGCTGCCCTCCTGCACCATGCACCAAGCACAGAGACACTGGTGCAGGAGGCACTGCACAGGCAGCTGAGGGTGCTCCTAACCCGCTTCCCACTGCAGAGCCCCCAGGCCAGCCCCCCAGCTGCCCTCCTGCACCATGCACCAAGCACAGAGACACTGGTGCAGGAGGCACTGCACAGGCAGCCGAGGGTGCTCCTAAACCGCTTCCCAGTGCGGGGCCCCCAGGCTGCCCCCCTGCACCATGCACCAAACACAGACACACTGGTGCAGGACACACTGCACAGGCAGCCGAGGGTGCTCCTAACCCGCTTCCCACTGCGGAGCCCCCAGGCAAGCCCCCCGGCTGCCCCCCTGCACCAACCACCCCGCACAGAGACACTGGTGCAGGAAACACTGCACAGGCAGCCCAGGGTGCTTCTGACCCACGTGCCACTGCTGCTGGGCCTCATCTCCTACCACGGGGTGCCCACAGAGGCAGAGGGGGCCACAGGCCGGCCAAGCGCCCTGTGCCAGCCAGCACCACCAAGGAGCAAGAGTCCTCCCAGCAGAACAGCGTCCCACCAAAGAAAAGGAGGAAGATGGTGCTGCGCCAGCTGAGCAAGTGCTAGGAAATGCTGCGCGATGGCAGACGGACGGGGACAGCACCGCAGTGAGCAGCAGCCCACAGGCGGGCAGGAAGCAGCAAGGGGAGAGCTGAGGATGCCCTGCACCGACCGCACGGCAGCTTCCTGAACTCCATCCCCAGTTTGCACCTGCTGGGGCAAGGAGTGAAGGTGCTGGGGCCACTGTGACCACCATGCCGAAACCCTTACAGAGCTGCAAATTCCCCTGACAAACCTGGAAGAGAGCGCCAGGGCAGCCAGTTCCCTACAAAATCAAACGAGCAGCTGGCAAATCCCCTGGGAGATGGCAGATGAAATCAATGTGAAAAGCATCGGAAGAGAAGAAAAGGGGATGAGGATGAAGGATTTCCCAATGCTGACTTGTTAGAAGGTGCGAGAAGACCAAGACGGTTACAGCACAAGAGGTTCAAACAGACTCTCTGCTCTTAGAATCATTAAGAGGGGCTGGAAAAGACCTTTAAGATCATCAATTCCAAGCGTTCCCCAGCACTGCCAAGGCCACCACTAACCCATGTCCCTGAGGGCCTTGTTTACACGGTGTGGGAACACTTCCAGGGATGGTGGCTCCAGCACTGCCCTGGGCAGCCTGTTCCAATGTCTGAGCACCCTTTGGGGGAAGAATTGTTCCTAATATCCACCTAAACCACCCCCTGCACACCTTGAGGCCGTTTCCGCCTCTCCTGTCACTTCTTACCTCGGGGCAGAGACCAACCCCACCTCACAACCCCTCACACCAGTGTGCAGCCCAGCTGGTGGCCACTTATGGAAGCATTAGAGAACTTCAAAGAATTTTAATGTCCTTTGAATACCCTTGAGGACAACCTGGTCCTTTTGCTGGGAACCAGCATGTTGCTGCATATGGTTCACGTCTTGCTTAAACAGCTACCTAAGAATGCAACCACAGCACAGGCACTGCAACCACTCCAACTACAGCAACAGGCACTGCAGCCACTTCAAACCCAGCAACAGACACTGCAGCCACTGCAACCCCAGCGACAGGCACTGCAGCCACTGCAACCCCAGCGACAGGCACTGCAGCCACTGCAACCCCAGCGACAGGCACTGCAGCCACTGCAACCCCAGCGACAGGCACTGCAGCCACTGCAACCCCAGCGACAGGCACTGCAGCCACTGCAACCCCAGCGACAGGCACTGCAGCCACTGCAACCTCAGCAAAAGACACTGTGGCCACTACACACAAGTGAAGTGGCACAAACTAGTATGAAGTACACCATCATCCTATGCCAACCCACTGCAGTGATGAACTGGAGACACGCAGAGGCACCAGTGGTAAATGAACTCGCTTGCCAACTCCAGCAATATGAAGAAAAACTCTCTTCCTCCTGACGGCCTTACGTGTCGGCTGTAGAAAAGCTGCCTGAATGATGTGAGAAACTGTTCCAGGAGTTCCAGCAGCAAACAGAGGAGAGATCCTACTCCCCACCTGTACAGACGAAAATCTCAGCTACTGACAGTAAGCGTCCTTCCTCTCAAGAAGGAAGCTATGGAAGGTACACTCCATGGGGGACCCTGTGGTTTTACCTGCAAGGCCACAGAGAGGACATGAGGAAGTGAGATGGAAAACCTACCTCAGTCCTAGTTTTCCTACATGGAAAATAGACCTACAGCTATAAGAACTGCAAGGAAAAACCACCACAAATGGGGGTTCTTCCACAAGAGATATTGCTCCAGTCTCCAGTGGACAGCTTCCCAGACAGAGTGCGAGGGCTGACCTTACACCTCATCCTACAGCAATGAATTCTAATCCCTTTTCACAAGAAGTGAGTGGAGCATCCTATGACGAGGCACAGAGGGGCCCTGCCTCCAGCTAGGTGAAGAAGAGGGACAACCGGGATAACTGGACTGTATGAATTAGATGGCCTGGCACGTCAGAGCCACAAAAGTATAAGGCCCTAGCAGACACCGGTGCACAGTGTACCCTAATACCATCAAGGGTCAGAAACCATTTCTATTTCTGGAGTGACAGGGGGATCCTAACTGAAATATGCCTGACTGGGAAGGAGTGGCAAAAGCATCCCACTGTGACTGGCCACAGGCTTCAAGCATGCTTGGCACAGGCTGTCTCAGGAGAAGGTATTTCAAAGACCCAAAAATGGGCTTTTAGAATAGCTGCTTTAGAGAAGCAGGAAATGAAGCAGCTGTCCACCTTGCCTTGTCTCTCTGCTGTGGGGTTGCTGAAGGTAGAAGAACAACAAGTGCCAGTCGCGACCACAACAGTGCACCAGCAGCAGTATCCCACCAACCGAGACTCCCTAATTCCCATCCATGAGCTGATCCATTGATCCATCGACTGGAGAGCCAAGGAGTGATCAGGAGGACCCGCTCACCCTTTAATAGCTCCATACGGCCAGTGTGAAAGTCTAAATGTGGGCTGGAGACTAACAGTAGATTACCGTGGCCTGAATAAATCATGGAATCATGGAATGGTTTGGGTTGGAAAGGACCTTAAGATCATCTAGTTCCCAGCCCCTGCCATGGGCAGAGACATCTCACATTAGACCAGGTTGCTCCAAGCCCCGTGCAACCTGGCCTTGAACACTGCCAGGGATGGAGCAGCCACAGCTTCTCTGGGCACCCTGTGCCAGCACCTCTGCACCCTCACAGGGAAGAACTTCTGCTTTATACGTAACCTGAACTTCCCCTGTTTCATGTTGAACCCATCACCCCTTCTCCTCTTGCTACAATCCCTGATGAAGAGTCCCTCCCCAGCATCCTTGTAGCCCCCTGCAGACACTGGAAGCTGCTCTGAGCTCTCCACGCAGCTTCTCTTCTCCAGGCTGAACACCCACAACTTTCTCAGCCTGTCTTCATACGGGAGGTGCTCCAGCCCCCTTATCATTCTAGTGGCCTCCTCTTGAAGTCACACCACCATTGAGTGCTGCCGTACCAGACACGCTGGGCCTTCAGTATAAACTGGAGTCAAAGGCAGCCAAGTGGGATGCCACAACTGATACTGTCAATGAGCTTTTCTCAATCCCTTTGACAGCAGAGTGCAGGCCACAGTTTGCTTTCACTTGGAGGGGTGTCCAGTACACTTGGAATCAACTGCCCCAGGGGTGGAAACACAGCCCTACCATCTGCCATGGACTGATCCAGACTACACTGGAACAGGGGCAAGCTCCAGAACACCTGCAATACGTTGATGACATGATCGTGTGGGGCGATTCAGCAGAAGAGGTTTTTGAGAAAGGGAAGAAAATAATCCAAATCCTTCTGAAGGCTGCTTTTGCCATAAAACAGAGCAAGGTCAAGGGACCTGCACAGGAGATCCAGCTCTGGGGAATAAAATGGCAAGATGGATGTCACCACATCCCCCCAGATGTCATCAACAAGGTAACAGCAATGTCTCCACCAACTAACCAGAAAGAAACAAAAGCTTTCTTAGGTGTTGTGGGCTTCTGGAGAATGCACATCCCAAACTACAGTCTGACTGTAAGCCCTCTCTATCATGTGACCCAGAAGAAGAATGGTTTCAAATTGGAAATCCCAGTCATCCAGGAATCCTGGAAGTCATCATGGACTGGGCAGAAGGCAAAGTTTTTGGAATGTCACCAGAGGAGGAGGTGACACGTGCTGAGGAGGCCCCACTGCACAACAAACTACCAAAGAATCTACCTGCCGGGGAAAACAGCCTGCGTTATTCCTGCCTTGGGAAAGGCAAACCCACTCGTGGGACTGCTTTTGCTCAAGGACCTGGGTGCACTTGGTGGGGAATGTGGGAGGATTGGGAAGTCTGGTGTGTACCTCAAGGGGATTTAATCTTGAGTGAGAACAGCCACTGAATTGTATGATGCTGTGTACATGGGATATTATCGCTTCCACGGTGGCCACACACCCATCACTGCGCTGGATGCCTCATGGCACCCATCTCCACTGCCACGGAGTTGAGGATCTGAACCTGACTCTCTTTTCATCACCACACTAATGAAGCATGAACTTTCATCAAACTGGACAAGTGCAGCAGTCATGGAATCGGAATAAGCTTCAGCATGCAACAGTCCACCACCACACATCATCCCTCTTTCCTGCCTGGAGAGACTCATGATGGATGGAGCCCCAAGTCATGGCCTGCATGAACTCAACAAATGGTTGTAGGGATGGTCCATAGACTACAGGAATGATATCTGTGTGTATATATATACATATATACGTATATATATTATATACGTGTGTGTGTGTATATATATATCTCTCTCAAAGGACAGAAAAGGTGATGGTAGAAAGCGTGAGACCTGGCATGACGTGAATGCTATGGAATAAGAGGGGGATACTGTCCTGGTTTCGGCTGGGATAGAGATATTTTTTTTTCCTAGTAGCTGGTGCAGTGCTGTGTTTTGGCTTCTCTCTGAGAACAATGCTGGTAACACATTGATGTTTCAGTTGTTGCTCAGTGGCATGCACCCTGATCAAGGACTTTTCAGTCTCTCATACTCTGCCATGAGGAGGGGCACAGGAAGCCGGGAGGGAGCAGAGACAGGACACCTCACCCAAACTAGCCAAAGGGTCAGCCAAAGGGTCATGCTGTTACTACCACAGCAAGTCATGCCCAGTATATAAATTATGGGGAGCTACCCCAAAGGGAATAATTGATGCTTGGGTAGGTCTGGGTATCAGTCAGCGGGTGGTGAGCAATTGTGTTGTGCATCACTTGTGTTTATTGCGTTTTTCCTCTTCCCTTTCTCCTTTTAGTTTTACATTCTATATAAATATGTTATATTGTACGTTAGTTATTAAACTGTTCTCATCTCAACCCGCAGGTTTTACATTCCTTTGCTTCTCCTCCTCATCCCATCCGGGGAGGGGGCACGAGAGGGGTGAGCGAGCGGCTGCATGGTGCTGAGTTACTGGCTGGGGGTAGACCACGACAGTGGCTTATGGGCAGAATCATTCCATAGCTGTGACTCAGATTGTCAGCACAACCTGCAATCCACCCTCCAAGGCGCAGACAGACATTCTCAGTGCTAAACCTGATGTTTATGATCAAAACAATAAAATTGCCATCACAACCAAACCCCATCCTAAGAGGTGCTTCTCATTTCTGGAGAGAGTTTGACCATGAAGTAAGGAACAGAGGGGTTCAGGGGTTCCTTTTATTTAGCTATTCATATTGCACCTGCATAAAACAGTTCTCTATGCCTGCCCTATCAGCTTCTCAGAAACTGAACCCGGAAAATCCTTAACTAAGGATGCACTGAATTCCCAAACACCACCATGGGGAGAAACAAAAAAGTATCCACCTGCCTTACACGGGATGATATCCAGCACGAGCAGCCTCTGAAAGGACCCCAAAGCTGTGACCCAGAACACCAGAGTTGCACTTAAAGACAAAGCCCCAGACAAGCCCCCACCTCTACCCAATAACTCCAACCCCTCTGCACTCCTAGCCCTTGGTAGCCTGGCCTTATTCTCCTTCAGGAGGAGGCACCATTGGTCACCTTTGCTGGGCAGTAGCTAGTTCCCTCAATAAGATATACAGGGCATTTGGAAAACAGGCTGTGTCACATCTCCAGCACATGGACCCAAATGGGATCCTGGCCCAAGGACATCAACAACAGGGCTGGCTGCCTGGACTCTTCTCGTCCTTTAGACACGAGGAGCCAGAAGCAGCCCCTGGACTGCTGCAGAGCCCCTTCAGAGCTGCCTATTGATGCAGACGCTGGGACCAGTGGTACCTGTTTGTGTCAGGTTGAGAAAGGATGCGTTCAACAGCATTGCCAACACGATGGGAGAGCTGGAATTGCCACATCCAGCAATGTATTTGTACTCCCTTGCTCCACAAAGAAGAGGCCCAGAATCAGCTTTGCCATTAAAGCCTCTCTTTCCCCTTATGCTCGTCCTCATTCCAGAGAGCTCACTGACAGCAGTCTCTTCACTCAAGCGTAGCCCACAACAGCCAGCATGGGGAGCCAGGGAGGAGGCAGGATGGCACTGACAACCAAAAACCTCTCAGCTAGCAGGAGCTGGCAAGTCGGGAGCCAGGTCTGTCTGGAAACAAGACACTGAAGACAGTGGGCAAGCTGGAAGCAGGCAAGGAACAGCAGAGGGTATTCATACAGGTATTTGGTCCAGTAGAGTATAAATACATAGCTCTCAAAGGTCACATCTCAGAGAAAACTGCTCAGAGGTGAGAAACCCCATGAAGTGACATCTCAGAAGGATACATCCCCACAGCTTAGTCCTTAACCTCAGAAAGTGCTTTAAAATGTCACTAGAAATCCTGCTCCATGACAAGAGAAACACACTTTAGGGGACTATCTATCACAAACATCTGGTGGCAAACAGGACTGCTGCCAAGCGGACCTGATACTCTGGATTTCAGTTGCTTTAGAAAGCTAAAATCCACTGGGAGAAAAACCAGGGATGCAATCTAACTAAAACCTGTGTTCAGCCTTATTGAGCAAAGTTTACTCTTCTGTCTTTAAACACTGTCCCAAGCAAATCAAGTCATTGAAGATTGAAGGATCGAGCCAGGAGGACCACGAGTGTCCAAAACAAACCACTACAGAACAGCTCGTTTGGATCTAGGAAGGATCAAACCAAACAATACAAGGAGAGTCTCCTCAAAGAAGAGGCAGGTCAGCAGAACGCTTCGGAAACCGTCTCCATTCCTCTACTTGCCACAGGAAACTGGTTAGTGCAGGGAGAGATGGAACACGCCGTTAGCTCACCAGCATCTGCTCATGGAGTGGAAGCACACATCCTCCCAGTTGTCTCTGATGTGTCTGAGGCAGAGACTCCCATATAGGCAGAGGAGGTGCTCAGACCTGCATCACACTTCTCCATTTCCTTCTGCGGAACTGTCCCAGCTGGTGAGAGAAAAAAAGCAGAAGTGCACAATCACTCATGGCCCACATGCTATCCCAAAAGTCACAGCAGGCATCCTGCCTGCACTCCTGATGCTGGTTATCCCAGACACCCAGCACTGGAGCAAGTGGCACTCCGTGCTGGCAGCTCAAGGCTCCTCAGCCTGGGCACTGCCTGCACCAAACAGGAGTTAGGAAGGATGCTACTGAAATTGGAAGTCAGAAAGGATACAAATTCAGCTCCTTTGGAAACCTCCAAATCCTGGTCAAATCCAAACAGTTTTGTGGTGCCCCAGGTTTTGATTCATGCACAGGTAAGACTGTCCACGAAATGGAGACAAGGAGAGCGTAGAGAGGGAGCGCTGCAGCCCAGACCCAAGTAGCAAAGCTAGAGGGTCCTACAAACCTGAGCCGCCTTTCACCAGGAGCAGCTGCATGCAACAGGCACGTGGCTCTATGGGGTGCATCCTCTCCACAGCAAAGCGTTAGAGGAAGGTCTGCCCCTGTGTGTGACACCGTCTGCCAGGGAAATGGTGGTCACAAGCAGAAGAAAACACAGGCAGGAAAAAGGAAGCCACCAGTCTTGCTTTATCTGCCATGATCCTGCTCCAAAGCCTGTGGGAGAAAGTGAGGAGAAAGAGGGGAAAAACAAATCAGTGACAAAAAAGGCTTCAGACAGAAGAGGACAAGGGGAATAAAGAAACAAGAGCCCCACATGAGACTTGGAAGTAACTTGGAAAAATGGAGATATAAGAGCTATCTTAAGGTTACATGATCCATAGAACAGAGGCCTAAATCCTCTAATGCTGTAATCCATGTTTTTATCTTGAGGCTCTGAAATATTCCCAAATCCTGTAATTAGAAAATTCTCCTTCCATCGATCAAAGACAATGCAGAATTGCAGTTCTCACTTTACTGAAGTATCCTTCCTCCATGCTGCAAGAAGACAGGCAAGGGGAGCAGAGTCCAGATGCATGGACTGCACATTTGCTTTTGACCAGGGCTGGCTCACAGCAGTGCAGCCACCAAGACATTAAAACAGAGCTGCTGAAACCTCCTGCATGTCACATCTCGTCCAAAGTAAGGACAGAAAGCCTGCAAGCCCCTGCCCAGAGACTGAGACCACATCTGTCAGAGGCCACAACCCTGCCATCAGCTGAGGAAAGACAGCGCGGATCACCAGTTGTCCTGCATCTGCACTTCCAGACACGTGCAGGAAGCCAAGTCTTCAATACTTGGAAGTTTTATCTGCAACGTTAGGACTCTGTCACTCCCATTTCCATTACCTGATAGCATTTTCTGGGATGACACAGATTTTCCAACTCTCTTCAAGGAGGCTTAAAAAATAACTTCCCCAGCGCTTTTCTCAAAGGCAGACTGACAATAAAGTGTGCCCCATGCTGCAATTATAGTGATTCTAAAAACACATATATATAAATTATATATATATCTGAATAAAAACTCCATTAATGAGTTAAAACTTGGATTATGTACTGCTGCCTCTGCAGTAGTGTTTCTAAAGCACACACTGTAACCAGAAGATTAGAGGAGTTATGGAAAACCTGACCTTTCAGCTGAAAAAATCCACCGTCTTATTTAACTGGCAGTTGCTGCACTTGGCGTTTCATCTGTTCCACAGCATAAACTCTGACGGGCTAACACACTCTTTCTTTCTCTCACTGCTGGCCAGTTCAAAGTGTGCATTTTCCAGTGACTATGTAATTCGGGTTTGGACTGGTGTCATAGCTGCCACTCCAGCAGACCCACTAAAAATATAAAACAAACATCCAGAACTTCAGCTCTCTCCGAACCAAAACCATGGGATTGTAGAAGGAAGCTACGCCACCTTATAAATGGGGTTTGCTGTACAGCATCTGTTTTACTCAGAAATGCTGGAGATTCTTAACAACTAAAAGTACACACAGTTTAAAGCATTTAAACTCCACAGAAACAAGACTGTGCGGCATTACAAGAATACCAGATTCTCCCCCACAGACCTTCTCCAGTTGCAATTGTAGCCATAAAAACTGAATGATGCAATTCTAGTACTCACCAAAAGCACAATTCTGACATTCTCTCATGCAGTTCTGTTTTAATTCACTGTAACACAAGATTAAAGAGTGACGAGGCTGCTGCTTGAAGAAAGCTTATTTAAGACACCAAACTAGGCCTAAAATACAGAAGAAAATTCAGTGTCCCTTTAAAACGGAGTGCCGAACAAAAGCGGAAGGAAGAGCTTTTAAAATATGTATTTGATAATGCTGGTTGGGAGACAAGTTGCCAAAAATCCATTTTCATGCACAAAACACTAATTTCCCAGCACATATATATCTGCCAAGTGCTTAATGAATGTGCTTACTTTCCTCTTAACTTAAAAAAACATGCCATAGACATGAGGTTCTGCACTTTGTCATAGCAAGGCCAGGTAACAGATAAATACAGTAAAGTTTTAGTTTAGATTTATGAATCAGAAGATCAGTGGACTTTCTGGAAAAAAGGATTGCATAAGTGGTACTAAAACTGTCAGCAAGAAGCAATTGATAAGGATTCTAGAAAAACCACTTATGAAGGCTATTTCTGCCAGTGGTCTTGCCCAAATATACACAGGCCTGAACTGTGCCATCAAGAGCATCAAACATTCCAACGCCATAATGCAAACTACGTAACATGTTACTTCGTTTTCCTTCAGTCTCCCATCTCCTTTTCCTCTATCCTCTTCCTTCATGAAGGAAAGAGATGGTCATAAAAGTGTGCTCTGAGATACTTCAGGTTGAAGTATTTAATTTTTCTTGCTTTGGTCACTTCCTGGAGAAATAACACACCAATGTACAAAGCCTGTGACCTGACACAGGCAGAACACACACAAATCAAAAAGTGATCTAATTATACTTTTAAAGCTACACATTTCAAAGCAAGCAAACTCCTAAAACTGTGATGACTCCATTTAAGCTGTAGTTTATTTCATCATCCTAAAACTGCAATGATTTCTTTTAAAAAAAAAGAAACCTTCACACAGCAATTCTTAATAAATACTAAAATATCACTGTGATTTTTCTTCTGCTTTTGGGGGTGGGGTTTTGTGTTTTCGTGTGAATAATTTAACCATGCCACAGTGTCTTGGAGTTAAAAAAGCTTACTGATTAGCCTTCAATAATAATTTTAATTCTGCATATTCTGAAAGAAAGTATCTGCAAAGAATCAATAAACCAGAGGGAGCTTCAGTTTCCTGATGCAGAGGTTTACTACCTGGCTGCCACATGCCAGTGACTAGCAGAGCATGACACTGACTTTTCCAGTAGTCTCTGGACAGATGCTGCTGGAAGACTTTCTTATTCATCTCATTTACAAACTGAATAGCTTCAGTGATTTCCATAAATTAGGTGAAAGAACACCTCTGAAGCAGGAATTCTGAGTAACTCTTAAGCACAGTTTGAGCTGAAATCATCATGTGCATCACATGACAAATTCCGTCCCTAATGCTATTAACCAGGGAATATCCAATATTTTGTGCAGTAGAAAGGAAAGTGACGCACTTTTAGAAGAGCGCCAAATAAAAATGAGGGAAGATTTGGCCCTCAGTTATGTCTATGCTGTCCTTCTGCTCCTGAAAAATGCTGGTGCCGCCTCTCCTCCAGAGCAGTAGTAGACCTTGCAGCACTTCGAGTCAGCAAAGAATAAAGTGAAGTTCCTGCTGGGCTGTTGTTTCTACTCAGGGAGTACATGCTGACCAGGTACACTGGAGTTACAGTATGATAAATAGACACTTTATGATTGCAAAGTTGCCCATTAAATGTCACATAAGATGGTTAGACTGGGGAGAACCCAGGCTCTAAGTGGATAATGCACCACAGAGATCTTAGTTATCTTTGTTAATCTACCCGCTATTTATTAAACAAATATTAATTTAATATTTAATTATATGTTAATTATTTAATAACTATAAATAATTATTTAAATATTATTAAATAATGGGCCTTAGAACACAAAGCTAAACCCTGCTGGTCCCATTAGCCAAAGGCACAGAGAAGAGCCAAGTGACTACAAATTTTTTAGATATTAAGCTCAAATGATCACATAGATGACTGGTTTTCAGTATTTTATTTCTTTTTAGAGCAGTACTGGCTAAGTTTGCAAGAAATCACAACCAAATAAACCAGAAAACTAACAAGAATGTACTGTAAAGTCAAGGAGGTGAATTCCATCAGCACATTCAGCATCTCCTGACTCCTTAGCTTGTAGTTAGAAGGAAGGCTTTCAATATAAAAATATTACTAGGCTTATGAACACAGAAAATGTTAAAAAAGAGTAAGAAAATGTGTTTAGTTTACTAAACCCAAACAACAATGAAGAAACAAAAATTATTTTTAATCTCACATTTAAAAACCCAACCTGAAAATAGTGACACGCACATTCATATTTTGCACTGTGTGTTTTGAGAGCTTTAAACCAAGAAGAATTTCATATTAGCTGTAATGATCATTCTTAAATGCCAAATAATACTGATATGTTTTAACTTATGTTGAGTGTCTCAGGAATACAAACCAAAGCCACTCTTTGAGTTAGCTAATACTTCAGCATCCTTTTCAAAATGGCACATTTTCAGAAAGCAGTATAGGGGATTGAGAGAAAATAATCCCACTACTCACCAAAGCCAGATGGAAGCAAGAATGCAAAATATTTGTGTTAAGAGCATTTTGCTGGAAAATCCCAAACTTCTCTACAAAAACTAAGACATTTGGTGCTCATTCATGGAGCCTGTGAACTGCAAAGGTTATCTAAATAGTGAAGTGCAGCATGAAAAGAGCAACATCACAAGGATGGCTGTGCAGTGTACTGCCTTGCTCCTCCTAAAATGTCTACACTTTTTCTGTGTGTTTGCTTGCAAGCATATCCCATAAAACTGCTTTACAATCACTTTGCCTCCTAAATCCATGTATTCCTGCATTGCTGCTGTTATTCTGCAGGTGTAAATCCAGATTAGAGAATTCCAGTTTCTCCAATCCCCACCTTTTATAGCATCACCTCTAGTACCAACGCCATCCATAGATCACAATTTGCATTGCTAACTGCTATATAGTGCAGTAAAGTCAGGAGAGCTATGTGGGGGATCAACAGTATTTATGAGTACTAAGCCCCCATACCAAAGTTGAACACAAAAGAACCAAAATGAACATTTAGATCACCATTTTTAATCTTAGATTTTAAAGCCTGGTTCTCAAAATAGGTGGATTATGTGTATTTCCCAGTGAAGACACGTTGTTGTGAAAAAACTCAGAATTGGGAAGAAAAGTGTCACTTGATATGGCATTATATTTGGAAGATGCTGGCTCTGCCCTGTTCAATCCAGGAAGGTATTCTATAGATGTCTGGATTACGCAAAATAAGCAGATATCTTTGTTTTCTAAAAATATTCTAATGTTTACACTGATTTTCAAATAAGACCTTGGAAAAAAAAATAGGCAACAATCAAATTCCCCCCCTACTGTCACAGTCACTAATCCAAATACCTATTTTGTGCTGTAGCCACAATATCAGGACCGCTCCTTCACTAGGAATACATCTTCTCTTTTTCCTACTAAAAGCCATATATTATTTTGATTAATAACACGTCAGAGGTTTGTTTGGCTGATCTATCAACATGATGGAATGCTTTTTCCGCTATAACTAGAAAAGTTATTCCTATTCAGCAGATGAATTACGACTTTGCTTTCCTCTAAAGAATTGGCTTTGAGACAGGTTTAGGCAACACCTTAAAAATAACAAGACCTGGATACTTCTACTCTCTGGGAGGGTCAGTCTTACTGGATTTCACTCTGAGTAAATCGTGGAAACAGAACCAAGCTTTAAGATGCTCAAAATAACTAAAGCTAAAATATTAAAGAATAGTTTATATGCCTGAGTAATCTATATGTAGAATATTGGTAAAATACAAGTTCCACCACTTGAGAAGGTGGGATATGTAATGACTGATGTAGGTAAAAAATACCTTTGCAGAATACATGTTGTTAAAGTATATACATTAGCCAGCGTAACTCTAGGCTCCTAATGTATTGTCACACCAAAGTTTACCTGCAAGTTAAACATAGCAGTCTCATGTTTCTTTTTTTCAATCCACAAACAGTTCATTACCATTCACAAAATAACAAAAGGAACAGAACAGATTCACTCATATGGAACTACCAACTACTGAACGCCATTCTTGTTAATAGCTACTATATTTCTTTCATCTCGGAAGGACTTAATCTTTCTCCTACACAAAGTAATGTCCACCTAAAGGGAGTCAGATTATTTAGGATGAGATACAGGCTTGGCTGTTATCCCACCTAAGCACCATACACTTTAAAGTTCAAATATTTTGGCATTTTTGTCTCGGTACAGAACAAGTTATATACTTCAAGCAAAATGTTTGTCCTGGTAGAAGAAATCTTTCCAAGTCTCGGCTGTACTCCTAAAGGCTGAATGGAAACATGCACAATTCAGGCTTCTCCACAGATTTTGGCTGGTGCTTCAGGTTTTAGGGTATGTTTTACTTTCTTAAAATTAAATTCGTAGTCTCATGACTCTTAACTACACAATGTCTGTAGACTCCCCTCAAATTTGATGAAATTGAGACCATTATTGTGTGGAGAGGACTAAAAGGAATTTATTCAGGTTTTATGGAAGACTGTCTTGAAGACCTCTTGCTTGAGCATTAGTAATTATTACTTTATTTCTTCTAAAAAATATGAGGTCACATTCTGGAAAGTAAATCCCATGTTTGCCAGGGTACAGGCTTTAAGGAAAAGTTAAGCCTTTAGGCAAATGGCAAGTTATTCACAACATTCTCCTTATTTATGGTAAGGTCTCCTGGAGCTAAAGAACATGGCTGAAATGAGTTGAAGGACACTTACTTTCACAAAAGGGAGGTAGAAGCCTCTAGCTCATTCAAAACAAAAATGTCACTATTCCTTTTCAGTCAACTGATCAACAAAAATCTTACCAGCTGGGTCATGACTCACTAGGCTCCAGCCACTCCCCTTCTCTATGCTAAAGCATCTTCCAGAGTGTGGGGAAAATGACTTAAAGGCTGACTTCAGGTAAACTCATTCAATCAGGGCTGTCTCTTGAATCAAAAAGTAGGATTTTGGCACAAAGGAAGTAGAGGAATGGATTTTGAAATGGTGTAAATAGATAAAGGTGAGCTAACAAACAAGAGGGAACATTATGACCTGATGCAGGTTCTCTAACATGTATCATTGGTGTACTCTTCCTAAAGCTCATACAAAGGGGGATGCCATTTAGTACCTGCTATGGTAATTATTTATTAAGCAGCTACCAGTATCTACACAGCATATATTTAAATATATACCCTATTGCTGTACATGAATTATGACTTGCTCACACTCATGCTCCGAGAGCTGATTTATTAAACACCAGTGTGTAACGTAAGGTGCTCAATGGTTAGCTCAGTGGAAAACATGACCAAACTGTTCCTCTGCCTGCTTCTCCCTCGGCCCGTTGCCAGAACACTGAGCAGCTGCCAAGGGGAAAGATACAGAAGTCACATAAGCTGATCATATTCTACAGTTCCTGTAGGGATCACAGGAGACTGTCTCAAAGCTGTAAGTGAGCAAAAGCGAAGCTGCACGCTCTTGGCATTGCAGTGTGGTTAAACTATCATTTATCCCACCAAGGTTCCCTGCTTTAGCAACTCTGTATCTTTTAACAGTTTGAACAGGAACCAGGATTTCTAAGGCTAAACAATACAAAAATAACCCTCCAAACTGCGTAGAAGCTATTCTTCTACATCCTTTCTGTCATCACAGCCACCTGATGATCCATCATTTCCAGCTCCTACAGACAATCACCACTTCCCTTCTCATATGCCTCTACTAACAATAATTTTCTGCCTGTGACACAAATATGCATTATTTGACTTTACCCTTTTGAAGCAGAGATCCAGAACACTCTGTATTGTAACCTGTCCTCTTCCTCATTAATCATGATGCCAGCCTCTGCCATCCACAAACTCTGGCACTGTGCACTTTAAACAACCTGTCTCTTGACTCCTCTTTCCAGATCTATCTGCTACAAGAGAATTCTTCAGTTCTGACACTGTCATCATGACTTCCCCAGCTCTGGGGTGATATGTAAGTACAGCCATATTCATCAAGTCAGTATAGTGTGCCTCAGCATTTATGAAAGTTGCTCTCAAAGAACAGAAGGGCCTCAGTATCACATATAAAATGACATAGAAAATACATCTGTTAAGATAGATGCACCATGAGACAGTAACATTAGTCTCAAGCAAAATAGGCCAAATCAATTCTAGATCAAATTCTAATATGAGCTTCACATGAAATAATTTAAACTGAGTAACAAAAATGCTCATCACATGCCATTTTTACACCAGGACTGAAGATGCAACTACCAAGTTCACTTACAGCTTGATCTTCATACTTTAAAACTTGTTTCACATGCTTAGTAGCCCACATATTATGTAAACTTCTCTGTTTGAATTACAAGGCCCTATTATAGATAAAATACAACTGCATTCTTTTTCAGCGCATAATTCCCAGTCAAAACATCCAGCACTTCCTTTTCTAATGGAATGATCTAATGAAAGTGTCTGAAAACAGACGCTTTCCATATCATCCTCAGAGGAAAGCGGCTGGTATCCTCCCAGACTGCATGACACTGCCAGCGGCAACGTCTTTTCCTTCAAAGAATTATCACCAAGCTCTCCCGCAGGTACTTTCACTATACTCTGTGTAAGTTGCATCATCCACAGGCAATACAGAAATAAACCTCTATAAACCTCCTTCTGTTCTCCTACTGAGGGTAAACAGTGCCTACGTTAAAAGTGATTTGTCCACTGTGATGGAATTGCAGCATGGCTGAATGCGGTTCTGTGATTACTCAGTGCAAACTGAAAAGTTGGATGTTCACGCTTCATGATGTAGTAGGATTGCTAGTGAAAAACCTTTGGGAGGGATACAAAGAGCCTGATAAAAGAGGCCTGTCTTTACTGCCAGAAACATGTTCATTTTATTATCTGTGAAAGATCAGGCTGCAGTTTCCACTGTTTAATTTAGAAGTTCTCCTTTTTTTCCGTCTATATGTAACTTTATGGCTAATGAAGTGGGAGACAATGGTGAAAACCAGGAACTCTGATTTCACCTGCACAGCACAGGCAGTTGGCGGTACAGTATCTCTTTAAATCTCTCAATAGATTCTCAAAACTCTAGACTACTTATCATACCTAGAAAAAAGTCAAATGAAAGTAATACAGCTTCATACCCTTCTAGTCTTTATTTCTGCTGATCCTCCACTCCAAATACAAACTGCTTCTGGGCGTGCTGATGACATTCCATAAACACCTTTTCTGATCTTAACCTTCTCAGATCCTTTCACAAGGGGCACAAAGGGAAAGCCATTCGTCATTGTTAAGTCTCAAAAGTTTCAGCCTAGGGCCTGCCTCTTCAGACTATAATTACAGTTTACAACATTCGCTCTGAACACTGTCTCTCCCTCTTTTCCAAAAGCTTCACCTTTCTCCTCCAGATGTGCTTTTCTGTTCAGGATCTTCTAGGAATTCCTGTTGAGCTTAATGAGTCAGAAAGCTAGATCATCACATCGAGACTTGTTCCCTCACTTGTCATATGCTCTGTTCAATATTATCAAAAGAAAAGACTGTTCATGTTTCTATCTTCAACACTATCTTGCTTTGCTGTCTTGACTCCCCTCTCCTTTTTCATACATTGCTTCTTTCACCTATGGAAAACTCAGCTGTCCTCTAGCGTTCAAAATCACAGCGAGACAAAAGCCTCCTCCTTTCAAACAAAAGATTTTCCTCTTGTCCTTGAAGGAGGGGAATTTTGATCCCTCTGTAGCTAACATTAACATGCCTCTTTGGAATCTAGCATAAAATATGAAATACCTTTGAAGGAGAGGCTTGACAGATACGAAAAGCTATTTTTCAGCTTTGAAGCAAAATTATTATTACAAATGCATCCACAAATAGGAAATTAAAGCTTTAGGTTTGTTTTTGTTTGGTTTGGTTTGTGTTTTGATTTGGTTGTTTGGGTTTCTTCCCCAAGATTATTCCATTTTAGTTTCAGGCGACTGTGTTTTTGACCGCTGGACATTGTGGGTCACAGCAGGCTCTGTATTGGAAGCCTGTGTAATCCAAAGCATGACAAAGTATAGGAGTTTTTCGTTTTGGACTTCCAAGGCAGCAAACAGCCTGGTTTGCAATTGAAGAGTAGGTAGTATGTTTCAGAAAAAAAACACCATTTTTGTTTATTTCAGTCCATATCAGAGGGGTTTGTTACAGAACTTTCATATTTATTTCATTTTATTTTGGCTTATGTTTCAGTTTCTTCCACACACCTATAAAGCAAACACTCCTCCTCCTGCACACACCCAGAACAGACTTGCCACCACGATCCTTATTATGACATTGAGACACGTAGCCAAAAAAGAGAACAACAAGGAGAATTACCCAACTAACTAGTTTGTGCCAGATACCTGCCTACCAGACACAACCAGTAAGGTCTGCTAGTGTGATGGAAACAAAAATGTTTCTTTTGCAACATTATACAAGAATGACACTGAGAAATAACCTTTCATCAGTTAACACTCAGGTTCAAGTAACAGAGAATTGGGAGAACCTGTAGCACTGCCCATGGAAATGCCCATACAGAATGCCGTATTTCTAAATGCCACTTAGAAATACAGAAGTATTACACTTCTTTTGCTTGTAGGCTCTTAGTAATAGAGACCAGCATCCAAGTAAAAGTAAAGTGCATGAAATTTCACTCAAACCATCTAACATGGCATTCTCGTACACCAGTTGTCTTTCTTTTTCACCTCAATTGGAAACTTGTAATCCACAAAGTCAGCAGTTGGTCACTTCCATGGGTGCAATAGAGGTGCAGCACACCCATTTGAACAAAGCGCAGATGTAAGCACATGTCAGCACTTGCCCGGCGGCTGAGGTCTGGCTCTCCAGCTTTGCACAGGAAAGCTTTGTTGTATTTGGCAGTCGCTCTCTTGTGGAGCTCTCGGGATCTTTTTTTCGTCTACAGACATAATTGCTCAATAGAGGAAGAAAATGTAGCCAAAAAAGTCAGCTGCAGATACCGTTGCTATTTTACTTTGACAACCTAGATTATTTTGGATATTTCACAAGCTACACATCCTCTAGGACAAGATTATTTAACCTTCGGTCCTGCTCCTCAGACCTGACAGTTACTTAAGAGCACAGATTCCACAACAGTCATCATGTGGCTAACGAACAATACATTTTATACAGAAACTAAGCACTTATCAAACTCTCTGCCTTGCCAGCCAGGTACTTCAGTTCCTCCTATACTGTCATGTGAGAGACTAAACATTTCTGATTCCTTTTCCTGGTCCACACAGAAGTGTCTGGAAGCACTGCAGTGACAATATACTTAGTCTCTGGAGTAAGGGAGGGCCTCACATTGCTCAAGAGCTCGTCTGCTGGCTGACCAAAGAGGGGATTTCAATGGCTCTGGCAGGGGCTCTGTCTGGCCTTTCACAGCCAGTAACCATGAGTTCTCCTGAAGAATGACAGCTGCAAGTCTTGGGGAAGAGTGGAGGCAAAATATTTATCCACAGATGTCACATATAATCTTATTTAATCATCTTAGAAATAGGAAATGCTTGCATGCTATGTCAATATAACTGATAAAAGTAGGCACATGGCAGATTCTTACTGTAGTTAAAGGACATCAGCTACCTAGACACCTATTGAGGCAGCAAAACAGCAGGACACACCATCCACTAGTTTGTGGAATGTGTTGGGGACATTTTTCCTCAGAGAAGAAATTGCTGGGGAGTGTCAGGTTCTTTACCACTGATATTCTCCAAGAAACTATTCAAAATTTTCTTGCATTACTTCAATGGTGTGTGAGAGGAAAAAAGCAGGTAAACCCTACTAGTTGTCACATATAGTGGGTCACAACCTGACCCATTACGTTACCTGGGACAGGATACCCACGAGTTCTGAAGCCTTCTGAAGTTCATTGATCAGACCTACGAACATTTGAGGCCCCTCTGAGACTTCTCTCCCAATAAAGATAACCACCTCCCTTCAGGAATATTTATAAACCAGTTAATGAAAATACTGAAAAAATAAGAGTCTATGCTTGCTTTCTAAACTGCTTCTCAAAATGTTGTGCAGACAGTTAATCCTAATGAAGTCATGCAAGAAAAGTGCCATTTTTCTCCATGAATTCCAAGTTTTACAATGAGACTTTTCACGAGGACGCTAAAAGCTGCACCAAGACCCCAGCCTCTTCGGCCTGCTTCCTCCCAGTCCCTGGGCACATCATCCACTGCTGAGCCCTGCTCTCACTGGTTTCAACAGGGATAGCATTTAAAAAACTCATGGATTCTCAGTAGTAGGGAAGTAACAAGGTCAGATAAAAAGGGAACAGTAAAGCCTACAATCTGTTGCTCTGTAGTTGGGAATGCAAAGAGCAGGAGAACACTGTTTACACACACAGTAATGCAGTTACAGCTGGATTGTATCAGAGGAAAGGCCGTGAAAATTTGTTAGGCTACAAGAAGAGAGTTTCTAAAGAACTAAGAGTCTCTCCTTTTTAATCCAGGACCTTTTTGTAAAAGTTACAGTACTTGCTTCCCCAGCAGGGACAAAGCTTGGCCTCCTTTGCTAGTGGTAAGGAAAAAAAACAATAGAAAACTTCGAAGATATTACGGAACAAGAAACACCAGAGATTCAGCAGCTTCTTGAGGTAAATAAACTCACGAGGCTCATTTAATCCGCACTCACACCGTATCCTTCCTTGCTAACTGCCACTATTTAAAGAGAACAAAACCTTAAGGCAAGATCTTGACACAAAATAATATATTCTTCAAGTATGTCTGTCTCCTTATGGCAGATTCTCTGTACAGAACAGTTTCAGTTCAGAAAGAAGTTGAAGATGCAAGCGCTGTTTTACTTACCTGGATATTTTTAGAATACTAAGCATCTGTTTAGGAAGCTATGAGTTGTTCTGTTTCCGTTTTTGTGGAAAGGAAAAAATGTCCAGCAGAGCCAATGCCTTATCGACAAAGTAACTTATAGTCATTTAGTGTTGTGGCTGATTATAAAGGTCGTACTCTCATTTATTTCAGAATTTCTTTTTGTTACCAGATTAGTGGAGAAATGCCAGAACCTAAAGCCAGCACTGCACTTCTACATCCAGCTGGTAAGAAGAAGCAGCTTATAGTGATGGCATTTGACTAGCATTGCCATCACAGAAGTGTACAATACATAGCATCTATTTCTCAGTGAGCAAAACCCAAGCTGTAAAATGCATTTGGATTAACACATGCTAACTAACACATGCTCCACTCTCTCTATTAGGTCAATCTAGAAGATCCTCCCAGCACTTTATCTACCAGGCACCCACTTGCCCAGCTGAAGCCCTGACTCTTCTATGATTGCACTGGTACAAGGCACATACAGATGCCTAAAATGCAGATGCACAGCTTTTAAAAACTGCCTTATGGAACAACATATACATAAGACTATATACAGGTGCCATACATGGGCTGGAAGACTATTCACAACCTGCAGACAAAAGCACAGCTGTACTTGTATGGAGTTCAGTTGGCACCACATCTCCACAGAACATCCTTTCCAAAGGGAAAGACACAATCCAGTGCAAAAAGAAAAAACCAAGCACATCTGCAGCACCACAAAGTGAGCTTCTGCTGGCCTTTTACATTACAGTTTACTCTATTTCCATAAATGGAAGAGATGATTAACTACTAGAAATAGCCATAACACAAAGCCTATTCCCTTGTTTCTCATTAAAGAAAAAAGGAAAATACAGAAATTCATAAAATGGGAAAAAACTTCAGTGAAATCCATGTTGGGTCTAACATCAATTCTCCATTTTGTTTACCTGCAAAGCTTCTCACCATGTCATTGCCTCTCTTCTAGGTAACTGCCATCTACTTCTCATAAAATGTTGGCTATAGAAATTCCAAACAGCTCTATTGACAAACTAAATATACTTCAAAAATGTGAGTACTTCCTGGCCAATATTTCCAAAATACTTAACTTCTAAATCAAACTAATATGGGGTGACTTTATAATAAAAACACATAGTATTATATATTCTTATAACTTCCAAGAGAACAGTGCATTCAAAATTAACTATTTAAAATTAAAGTCGAAGTATACTAATTACTCTGTTTCACAATTTACCAGAGACAAGAGCATACAAGGAGATTAAACTATTTAAAAGATATAAGGAACAAATTCTTTACTGGGAGGCTGGTGAGGCCCTGACACAGGTTGCCCGGAGAAGTTGTGGCTGCCCCACCCCTGGCAGCATTCAAGGCCAGGTTGGATGGGGCTTGCAGCAATGTGGTCTAGGGGAAGGCGTCCCTGCCCATGGCAGGTGGGTTGGAACTGGATGATATCTAGGGTTCTTTCCAACCCAAACCATTCTGCTTCTTAAAGGCCAGGCCAGCCCCAAAGGGAGCTGCCTGCAGGCTCCCCCATTACACGACACTAGTCAGGTCTATCCTGCAGCCATGGGGCTTGTGCAGCACACAGGGGCTGTGGGCCCAGCAGCACAGCACAGGGGCTTGCTCAAGGTAGTCCTACCTACCATGTGCCATGAACTCTTCCATGTACAAATGATTGTCCCATCAAGACCGCTACTACACATGGTAATGGTTATTAGGACGAGCATTTACAGTTTAATTCTTCTTATGCTTTTGCCTTTGGATTACATGTTTCCATGGTCTCAGATGAGACAGTACCATCTGTTGCGCACCGCAAAGGAAAGAACAGGTTATCTATATCAGAGTCATCATGGGTCACTGCCTTCCCCTCAACTGCAGCAGATACAGGAGCAGAACACAAGCCTGCAGTTCACAGCAAGGCTGGGCTGGACAGAGATGTCTAAGGGACATCTCGGCTCAAGCAAGCTCTGTTTTACCGGCATACAAGGCTCTAAATACCGAGTTTTTCATGGTGCAGCCATTCTTCTAGCACCCTCTGGTGTTCACGGCAGCTACGGATCATCGTGGTAACGGAGACATGGCCGCATTACAAACCAATCTTCCTCACCGGAAAGAACTGCTTTCCCAACTGGAAAAAGAAAACTACTAATGTGCTCCGCTGTAGGAGCTCCCCAAACAACATGTTTTCCTCTTGTATACTCAACTGTAACTTCTGTCATGTGAAATTTGCTTTCAGTAAATAAATGAAATGCTAGTTTTGTTTACTACAGAAAGGAAAATATTGTAATTTCCCTTCAAATAAACACATTTCCCAAACTGGAAATTAACACGTGAATTCACTACCTTTGCCTTAAGCAAGTTTTCACAGGGAAATCAATAATTGATTATTTGAGTCAGTCACATCACCTCCTAAATGATGGAGTTATTAAAACGCACAGCCTTTCTCATCTCTTATTTCCTTAGATCAGACTACAAGGCATAAATTTCAGAGCCCTCTTCTACTCTTTGCAATCTACAAGCTGGTTAAGAAAAGAAAAAGAAACCCCCCCCCACAAAATGGATGACCTGTCACTACAGCAATTTTTTCTATTACTTTATGATGACAAAAAAACATTCAAGGCCAACGCTGGAGTTTACAAACAGATTGAAATTTGAAATGTAGCAGACACCCTCGCTGAAACCTCAGCCAACAGGGATTTGAATGTCAGAGCAGGGTGCAGGGGACAGCAAGGGAGCTGACCATAGCTCACTTTGAGCAGTCTTCAGAACAGACAATGACACATAGCTGGGGGGCACTCTGTTAAGGTGCGAGGTTGAGATGAAATAAGGTCCAAGAAAGTACAAAATCTACTGTAAAGAAAGTCAAATGTAAACCAGAATTATCATTTCAAAACAGTTTGTGTCCTCAACTGTATTCCTGACTTCATGAATTACAGTGGCACAGCAGCATATTGCGCCCTGCCTTACGTGACTGTCATTCTGCTTCCTTGAAGCCAGAGCTGTGGTTTTCTCCTGATGGCTCTTACACTCTATCACTTATATAGGCTTTCACAAGGGTTTGAACAGGAAAGAAATATACAACCTAGACAATGTATGTAAACCCAACTAGTAACACTTGTTCAGAAAGAACTTCCCTCTTTTAGGCTATTTTTCACATGAAACTCTGGGAAAACAATAACATGAGGTAAGACCTGACCATAAAGTTGTATACATAACCTCACATGCATTAAATATGAGACAAGGTTTTCAGGATCAAATTCAAATAAGCCATACACCAGCAGTACCGGTGCAGAACACTGTTCCCCCACAGCACAGACACAGCTTTCAGCACTGGTTTCTCTGCTTCCAGCAGCACAATTAATTTGTATTTCCCTTCCTTAAGCACTAGAACCCACTAATGCAGCTACAGTTAGTGTGATTTCAGTAGCAAAAACCATTTGGTAGTTATGATATAGAGAGGTTTTTTCTACCTGCAGGTGCACTGAGTATTTGTTCTAAGTAATGCTGTCTAAAGACATTAGTAGTGCTATTCCAAATGGAACTGGATTGTGTCGCTACAGTAGGCCTAGTATTTGCCCTCCTAGTTTGGGGGTAGTCTTGAGTTCTACATGGCTTATGATCTTCAAAGCTTATGACAGACTTCTTAAAATGATAAAATTAAATGTGCATTACAACAGTATAATAAAACTCATATGCATTAAGACACACAAGGAATTTGCCTTTCTCCATCAAGGAAAGTTGAACAGGCCAAGTTTCGGGGTTTTAACTAGTTAGCATAGACTCAGACTACAGAGATAATTAGACTTTTCCTATTCACCTAATTAATGTGGATTAAATTAAATTAAAGGGGCTGTCTTTTCCTAGAGACCCTGTTTCTTCCCCCATGATAGAACTCTGGCTTTACTCAGGCTCTGTGGCTCAGAACTCAGTCACGTCCTACTGTCCCACAAAGGAAAAGCATTAGAGTGCATCTGCCTTCACATCCTAAAATATTCACCAGAATGAGAGAGTGACCTAGCTGTAAAACCCAACAACTGCTGTCGGTCAGAACTTGCAAATCCCGCTCTCAGCTCCAGAAAGCACACACTGTTTAACTGAGAAACCACTGGAGATAGGAGCCACATTTCTGGTTGCATTATACTCTCTCCCAGCCATACCCAGTTCCCTACAACCACAATACTCCAACAAGTGCACTACTTTCCCTGTAGGATCCTCATTTAACCTCCAAGCGGCCTACAGCAGACAATCACAAGTAGCCCCCCCGAATGCACCTGTTAATGTTATTGTTATTTGAAGCGGGGACTGTTTAACAAACAATTACAAACATACCAGAGATTGTTACAATAACATCAACAGCAGCCCAGAATACACACCTGCATGAGAACCCCAACTACTATCCTAGAGCTGAAGTGAAGAGCCCAGACACCCTAAGTCATGCCTTATTCCTGATACTCTGACAGGAGCCTTCCTTCAGACATGAGAACATTAATGCTCTGTCTCAGCAAACTCACACTTTGTCCAAGTCAGTGAATAGAATAACAGAATCCTCAGTTAGGGTTGAAGGGACCTCTGGAGATCATCCAGTCCAACCCACTCCAAGGCAGGGCCACCCAGAGCAGGTTACACAGGAACGTATCCAGGCGGGTTTGGAATGTCTCCAGGAGACACCACAACAAACCTCTGGGCAGCCTGTTCCAGTGCTCTGCCACCCTCAATGTAAAGAGGTTCTTCCTCATGTTGAGGTGAAACTTCTTGTGCTTTAGTTTACAGCCATTGCTGGGCACCACTGAAAAGAGCCTGGTGTTGCCCTCCTGACACCCGCCTTTGTGGTATTTACGTGCATTAATGAGATCCCCTCTCAGTCTTCTCTAGGCTAAACAGGCCCAGCTCCCTCAGTCTCTCCTCGTAAGAGATGCTCCAGACTCCTCACTGTGGCCAGGGTTTTAAAAAAACATACCTATTTTTCGGCTCAGCCTTTCTGCCTGCTCAAACAAGGAGTTTTGCGTTCCTCCCCTCGCATCACCGTGCCTGCGCCATTCCCGAGCGCGGGCACAGCGCTTTCCCTCGCAGCGGCACGAGTCCAGCCGCCACCCCAAGGCCCATGCAGACCCGTGCGGCAGGCGCGGGGCCGGCGGGGTGCTGTCCTCGGCCCCCGGGCGGGCTCTCCCCGCGACCCTGGCGGTGGCGCTGCCGATTGCAAATGGCGGAGAGCGCTGTGGAGGCACGCGGCCCGCCACGCAGACATCACAGGCAAGGAGCCAATCGGCGCCGGCGCAGCACCAACCCCGGCCGCCATGCCGGTGCCGGGCGGAACTCAGCGTCGCGGCCGCGCAGCGGAGGAGGGCCGGCGGGCGGAAGGTCGGAGCTCTGCCCGGGCAAGATGGTGGCGCCGGCGGCGCTCCGCGTGGTGCGCTGTGGCGGCGGCACCATCCACGGCGCCAGGGCCGTTTTCTCCGCCGATTCCAAGTAAGTGGGGCTGGGACCTGGGCTTCTAACCTTTGGGGGGGGATGTGCTTTTAAAGGTCTGCCGCGGGGACCGCTGGCCGCTGCTGTCACAGCGGCCTGGCCGCTCCCGGCGGTGCTTGAGCCCCTTTCCCCGCGGGTTAACGGCGGTGCTTCCCCCCCCCCCCCGCTTCAGGTACCTGCTATGTGCCTCCGGGGACTTCGTGAAGATGTACAGCGTGGTTACCGAGGAGACGCTGCGGCTGATGGGCGGCCACGCCGACCTGGTGACGGGCATCCAGCTCAACCCGCACAACCACATGCAGGTTTGGGGGGGAAGGAGAGTTTGGCTGGGGGTGCTCCTGCTCCTCAGCCGAGCTTATGTGGCTCTGCGGGGCGGCTGGGGGCTGGCTGGAGTTTGAGAAGGGGTTGGGAGCGATTAGAGCGTTGTTCAGCTGATGTTTCTGGCTGGAAGGGCAAGCCTTGTGGCTGTTTTCTACAAATAGAAAAGTGAAACATCGTGTGGGTTACACTGGTTGAATGGAACAACGGCAAAATGGAAATATCGGCAAAATTTACAGGATTTCTTTTTTTTCATTGAAGGGGGAAAAGAAGCATGTAAGATAATCAGTAACATTTACTGTGGTTGGTGTTTGACCCTCTCCATCTGCTGATACAGATGCAGATTGGACTTAATCCCTTTAATTTGCCCAGTGGCTCTCTGTCTATGGGCAGCCTGCCTTAGCTGTGCACTGCTGCTGCTGCCCTGGCTCTCAGTGTGCTTGAGTTTTTTTGGTGTTAAAAAAAAAGATACAGTTGCCCAGATGGATTGTATCTGCATATTATCTATGTAAAATCTGATGCAAAGATTAGTACATGTTCACATAATAGATATCTGTGCATACATACACTATTAGTCTCAAGTGTTTAAGCTGTTGGTTGTTTCACACTTGGTGAAAATGTATGTTTCAAACTGGAATAATAGTGTATTTCCATTGTGCTGGCTTTGAAGGCAGCACAGAGCTGGTCGGTCTCCTGTATTTTTGGTGGTTCAGTCACTTGGAATCAGTTCCATTGATCAACTTTTAAGCTGTGATTTTATGTAAAAGCTGGTTTTGGTATATTTAGCTTCCTTTTTTTTTTTCCCCCCTCAGCTCTATTCTTCCTCGCTTGACGGCAGCATTAAGCTGTGGGACTTCATGGATGGCATTCCCATTAAAGTATGTTCACTCATTCTTGTTGAGCACATGTCAGACCCAGAATAGGGATTTCTGCAGCTGTTACTACAGATGGGCACAAATCAGTCTGAGATGTGCTGTTCTGCCATTAAAACAGCCTGAAAACTGTCTGTCTATGGCAGTGATAGAATGTGGCACTTGATGTGTGTGTCGCTGCAGAAATTCATGATGATGCAGAATCTTTTGGGGGGAAAAGGTGGAATATGTACCAACATGTAACTTTGCTCCTTGCTGCAGTTCAGAGTCTAGTGTAGCTCTTGGGGACTGTGCTGCAGTTTGTGATATGCCAGTAGGAATTGATATGGTGGCTTGAAAATGTGGGCTGCTGACTGTCCTATTGCTCCCATTGTCTGCTAAAGAGAGGCACTTTCCTATAGGTGGACCTTCTGCCTTGTATCAGGTGTAAGGTACCTTCAGGTTTTTCAGTAAATCTGATGTCTTACATTTTTAGCACTGTTTTAACATTTGTATTAGTCCTTGTTAGAATAAAGGTCTTCTCCTTTATTGTAGAATTGAGAATTTTAACACATCGATTTCATTAAAGCACACGTGTTTTCCTTATTGTAAGAACTTGGCAGTACTCAATATTGAAAACAGTACGTGCAAGTGTAGTAATTGTTGACCTCCTCGTATTCTTTTTCTTCAGACTTTCACTGTAGGATCCAAACTTCTGGCACTGTATGCACTTGCTAGTTCTGAGGATTTGCTGTTTGTAGTAATTCCAAAGAGTGGTGAAAGAGGTACAGTATGATTAGCACCATCCTTGTCATTCTGTGTCTAAGCTACGGTCATGTCAGTGAATGGTATGCTGCAAGAACATACTTTAATATCTTAGTTTTGAAAATACTACTTAAGTCCTGTGCCAGGTGTCTGCAGTGCTGCATTTTGTAAGTTTTTTTTCTGTGTTCATTCTTTGATATCTGTTCTTTAATATTTGTCCAGAAGAGTGCTTATCTTCACTTTTGACACACATACTGCATGCATCTGATGTTGTAGGTGCACCAAATCTTTAAGCAATGTTTACCATGATACAGGGTATGCTGCAGTGCTTGTGACTGTTCACCCACCTTAAGCAGCATTAACATAAATAACTTGTCCTATTTAACAGCATTCCGAGATAATTTATTCCTTAAATTTTGTCCAACATAAATATGAATATAGCTTGACTTTACTCTTAACTATATTGCTACAAATGTCCCTTCAGAGCAAGAGCAAATTCTGTGTAACTTTGCTTTGGTTTTGCTTACAGTTGCACTGGTATCCGCTAGCTAGTCCTCAATCTTCATTATTATTGTTTCAATCAAAATATCTGAAACAGTTCTTTTTTGAAAGGTATTAAAAACTTTTTCACGCATATTAAAAATATTGGAAGGTACTTTCATAGAATCATAGAATGTTTGGGGTTGGAAAGGACCTTAAGCTCATCTAGTTCCAACCCGCCTACCATGGGCAGGGATGCCTCACCCTAGACCATGTTGCCCAAGGCTCTTTCCAACCTGGCCTTGAACACTGCCAAGGATGGCGCATTTACCACTTCATGTTAGTTTTAAGGTAGGAGGGGTGTAAAGCTCCTTTCTAAGGGACGTACATAAACTTCTTCATAAAAGCCTTTTGATAACAGATTTTTCTTTGCTCAGATACATTCCAGCTGGTCTCAGTTAAGCTGACAAAAGCAGCAGGCCAAGATGTGGAAGCCAAGGAATTGTCAGTGGTTTTGGATGGTGTGGGTGCATCACCGAAGCATATCGCATTTGGAAGAGAAGTATATTCACCTTTTGGGGTTTTTTTAGTTCTCTTGGGTGTTGGTTGGGGTTGGTTTTTTTTTTTTTTCCTCTCAAATGAACTATATGCTGTTATGCTTTTATACAAGCACAGCAGCACAGAAACAAAACTGAAGTTAAATGAATCTGTGTCAGACTTATGCTTTCTATTATTAAAATAAAAGAACAACACTTAAAATAGGAAAATATTTACTTAATATCAGCTTATATATGTTACTTTTCGATTATAAATATTTTGTAGTCAAACATGATTTCTTTTTTCTTTCACGTGTAAGAACACAAACTATGTCCTATGTTCTTGTTTTACTATAACAGGGTCAATATGTGGCATCAGTGAAGGAGGCTAATCTCCAAGTTTATTTTTTTAAACAGAAGCAGTTGAACAGGTAAGAATGAAAGTGTCAGGTATTGATTCAGTCAGATATATCATAAATGTCTCTTAACTGGTGATGTGTGCACACGTTAGTTTACATTTGTCAGCAGCCATTTGATTTTATGCTGGAGGGGGTGTAGTCACTTTGTAAGAAGCCTCCTGTAGAGGCAGACAGTGGGGTGCTGCAATGGCAGCTTGGCTTTTTGGCTCGGGCACGTATTTTTTTCAGGTAAATGCTTAGGCTGATGCTGGACTGAAAAAAGTGACATAGTTTGGTCAGGGAGAAAGGGTGGGCCGGGATGGAGAAGGAGAGGGAAGGAAGGACAAATCTTTCAGCTTGATTGAAGGCAAAGAACTAATGAAATAATGAGAAAAACGTGTCACTTTTTTTGAGAGTGTATGTGACTGTAACAACTTGGAGATGTTTAATTTTGGTTCTCAGAATTATTTGTATGTGCATTAGGTAATCCTTTTGAAGCTTTGTTTACCCTCATATAATTAAAGTTACTTTCTAAACTCTTGAAGGTTTTCTGTAAATGCAGTGAAGACAAAAGGTGGAAACAGTCAGTTCAGTTGCATAGCATGCCATCCTACAGAGGATTGTATTGCAACGGGCCATGCTGATGGAAAGATTCGCCTCTGGTATGCACGTTTTAGTTCAGCTGTGTACCCCATAAAGTGATGTGACCATAGGAATTAAGTGAAACCTAAAAAGCAAAGCAGTCTGATTCATCCATAGTATTGCCATTTCCAGAAGTCATAATGAGCAAAGAATGGCAAAGCCCTGTGAAGCTGCAGTACTGACACACTGGCTTCAAGGTACAGCTTCAGTTTAATTTCATATGGGAAAATACTCCTGTGCTCCACAAATCTAAACTGTATTTGAAAAAGGTAATGCAGAAGCAGCTGACATAACTCTTTATGGGCACAGAGTCCTAGGGAGAGCACACTAGCAGAATTGCATGGATAAGAACAATACGCTTGCCAAGTTCCTCCCCACCGCTGAATTGTTGAATATGTCTAAGATGTGCAGTGTGCACCAGGAAGGTGCTGAAAACCTGCTAGTATGGTTCCTTCCCTCCCTTTGCATCACTTGAGCATTCAAGAAACGCTAGTCTAGAGGTTAGAGGAGAGGGTGGTATACTTGATTAAGTATTTCCTTTCGTTTGCTCTGTTGATCTTGTGCTTAAAGAACTGTTCTATTCCTCCCTACATAGGAGGAATTTCTACCACAAGAAAGAATACACGTTTTCCACACTGCACTGGCATCATGATACTGTCATGGATCTAGCTTATTCTGTGGAGGGTGAGTGAAAAAAAAAAAACAAGCAAACAAATGCTCTTGAAGTCAGAGTTGCAGCAGGGAGGGAAAAATCAATAAAAGTTCGTCTATTAACAAAGAAAGTAGTATCTAGAACTTCAAATATGTCCAGAAAGGATCTGAAGTAAAAAAGGAGGCAGTTGTTGTATATTTTGATTGGCATTCATAATGTCAGATATCTGCCTTCTGTGGTAGAATGTGGAATCCTCTTACCTCTTTTCCCCCACCACCACTCTTCCTTTCCCCCACTTCTATCGGTAATACTGATGAGTTCTTGCCAGAGTCTTATTTGCCTCCAAATAAAACAAGCCAGTCTTGTCTGAGCTCAAACCTAGGGGCAAAAATACGGTTAGCTTTTATCTGAATAGTGTGATCTGAACTATTCTCCTTAGGGTATTTCTTACTGCTAAGTACTTCTGATAGAAAGAGAACAATTCAGCTATGTTGTAGCGCAGATAATTCAGCTGATCCAGACAGTAATGGGATCTACTACTCCCAAAACACTGTTTAAATTTTACTGTTAGCACAAATTCTTGTTACTACTTCCAAGTTTCTATAGCAATTTAACATGGGATAATGAGAAACATATCTTTGTGCCCAGGCTCAATATGAGAAATAATTGCTTTGTTCATGACAGTTTAGGAAAGGTTTTTGAGAAACTTGTTTGTCATTGTAAACATGTATGCTGATGATATTTTTTTTTTTTAAAACAAAACCTGTAACTGTATTTTTATTTCTGGAAAAGGAACAAGCTTGCTGAGTGGCGGAGTTGAATCTGTTTTAGTTCTGTGGCACAATGAATCAGACCGTCGGAAGGATTTCCTTCCTCGTTTGGGGTCTCCTATTGAGTACATCTCCATGTCATCTGATGGCTCACTCTGTTGCACCCTGCATAAAGACAACAGTAAGCCAAAACATATTTTATGTATCACTTAATGCAAAATGGAATGCAAATCTTTGAGCTTTATTTTGTTAATTTCAGATGAATTAACTAGATACTACATAAAAATTCAATATTGCTGTGAAAGAACACGTGCTTGAAGTGATCTTTTGGTCTTTCATCAGTCTTGTGAATGTGCCTGGTGATGGCTGTAACTTGGCTTTCCACCTTGGTGTAGGGTTGTCATAGATAGAGAAAAGACACATTTATAGGATCAAGTAGAGTTGGTTAAGGTCCCTGCCCTACCATGAGATGTGGTTACATTGCAGAAGCCTATCACAAGACCTTATCTGCTTTTCCTTTCAGGAATTACAATTATCAACAGCAACCTCAGATTTTCTAAAAGTATTCAAGGGCTAATCAAAAGTAAGTACAATAAAATTTGTCCTCCACTTTGGGGGCAGAATGTGTCACTTTCCATCTTGGGTAACTTGTCATCTGATTTTTATTTCTAGGTATGGATGTGAAGACTGGTCTGGTGGTTGATCCTAGAACCAAAGCTTTGGTGCTGAATGGAGAGCCTGGCCACTTGCAATTCTATTCTCTCCAAAGTGATCAACAGCTGTTCAGTGTAAGTTGGATGGGCTTATACTAAAACTTTAACTTAAAGTCATGCATCAGAACTTGGAGACTTAATTTGGCAAGCAGGACAAAAGCCAGCAGCTATAATAGCCTGACACTGGATTCCAAGCTGAGATGTTTTTGGCTTTATCACAAATTTCTATTACTTGTTAAGCATAGCTAAATGTTGATAGTTGAATAAATACAGTGTGCTGCTCCTGTTAAATGTCAAATTCTAGGTAAAATCCCTCCAAAATTTTTTTTTCATCCATTCTTACACTTAGCATTCTTGTGGAATGTTACATGCCCTAATTATACTTTCCCCACATTATTTTTATATGCCACAGCCAGTCAGTTCTAATTGGTGCTTTCAGAACATCCTTTTTCCATGGTTTTATGAATGATATCTGTAAGTCTATGCTTGAATTTTGAAATTAAATTTTGGCCTTTTTGTTTTGCAGTTGGATATTGTGCAGCGACAATACATTCACCAGGCAGGTTTAAAGCAAGCTGACTTGGTCAAGGTTGCGTTTAGTGCCCAAGGCAAGTGGCTAGCCACAGTGGAAGAGAGAGAAGAAGTAACTGACCCTGAGTTACAGTTGAAGCTGTGGTTCTATGATGAAGAAACACAAAGGTAATGGTAATAGAGCTGGCCTTCTAGGTGTCAAAATCTTAAGTATCACACAAATTCTACCCAGGCTTTATCTTGCAAAGGCAATTTTTCCAGATGATAAAACCTGGGGAATACCCTAGGGAGAGTTTACCATGCATGCTACATGCATCTGAAACAACACAGAGTTGAAGTAAATACATACCAAAAATTATTGCTCTGAATCTGATTCACTTACAGTAATCAGACAAGCTGTTTTAACCATGGGACTTAAATTCACATATTTTCTTGGTATTAAAAATCATGGCCTTGAAGGAAAGGTTCTATAGCTTGATCAGTTTTCCAGCCTCTGTCTAATCCATCATGAATTGGTTAGTCCTTCCAGGGTACAGATGATTATGATTTTATTGTTGGTTTTTTTTTTTCTTTAGCTAGCATATGCATCTGGTTCATACACTTTCCCTTTTTTTTTAATTAAAAAAATATATATTTTTATTATAAGTTCTTATTTTCTTAAAGAAGAAACAAAGCAAAACAAAGTTGATTGGTGTAGTAGCTATGTGGCTGATTTTCTAAGTACTGGAAAGACTGCCCAGAGCTCAGGCTGAATATTTGAGAGCTGTGCTTGCTTAGTGATAATCCCTTCTCATTGTTGGGCCACAACCTTTCTCGCTGTACGGAAGTGATTAGGGAAATGTGATCTGTAAACGCAATACCATTTAGCTACCTAATTAGACAAAAGTTTCTTTGATTCCTCTTCTCCCCGCCCCTTTCAGAATCACCTTAAACTGAAGTCTTTCCGAAGTTCCAAAATGAAATAAAAGGCAAGCTTCTTTTTTATTTTCCTGTAGCTTTAAGCTGAATACTAGGATAAATATGCCCCATGAAGACCACATAACAGACATGTGCTTTCGTGACATGAATGAATTGGAAGATGACTCTGTGATACTGGTAACTGCTGGCAGAGACTGTGTGTTTAAAGTCTGGGTGATGGTAGAAGACACTGATCCAGAAGGTAAATATGGTCACATGCTTGCCCCTTGTAGCATGCTATAGAATTTCTGAGCCTAACTTCATCCTGTCAGAACTAGGCCCTCGAGTCCCATGTTTTTACCTATTTCTGCTGTTGCTTGAAGTATTGTGTTCTCCTAAGCATCCTATGTGACAGAGTTCTCTCATAGTTTTGCGGTTCTGTGGATTGATGTGGAGGTTCCTGAAATAGCAAAGGCCTTGCTGAGCCTGCTGCAGAAGGGAAAAGCAGCCTCTATTAGTTGTTTAAAAGTGTAAAAGTAGAAATTAGTGCTGACTTCTGTGGTGTATTTGCCCAGCAGGGACAGAGTAGGGAATGCTCAGGTAGGAAGATTCAACGTGCTGCAGCTTCTGTTAATGAACATAAGTAGTTCATAAATAGAACACACTGGCATGTTTTTAACTGCAGTTAACTGCAGATCTCTCAATGTGCCTCTAGATGGTGCCGTGCAGTTTAAAGTAGTGAATTGTTTCTGGCTTTTTTTTTACAGGCAGGTCTTTTAATCATCAACTCGTAGCCATTATATAAAGGATATCTTAGCATAGGGTGAACTTATTTCCCTTTTCTTCCTCATCCTACTCATATGTTTCAAAAGCATGCTGTATGAATTTATTTATACAGGGAAATGTATGTTATGTGGTAAGTACATCACCTTGCTGTTTATTTGATGGTTGTCAACATTGGGGCAGGTATCCCAACGCAGTGCACTGGCAGGTTAACCAACACAAGGTTGACCATGCTGATGGGCCACTGCGATCCTCAGACTTTATGTAAATGAACCATGAGCTTTGCTGGACTCAAATGCAACCTGTATTCAGATTTTTAGTAATGCTTGTGTTATTGCTACAGTTTTTAAAAGAATGTTATGTCTCAGAACACTAAGTGTTGAATCTCCTTCAGTATCTTTTTTTCTTTTATCTAATATCTGCCTCTTTGAGAGCACAGTTAATATAGGTGGCAAAGTAAACGTGAATATTGTGCCATGTCAGTCTCGGGATTCACTGTTTAAATGCAAAACTGAGGACAAATGAAAAACCTACTAGATGTTTCTTGTACTAGAACAGTAGAGATTCTCTGTACTCTTCAAAAACGTAAGGCTTCTGAAACAAATCTGTCTTGCTCTTGAGCCTATTTTGCAGCTCTAATACTTGAATTCTTATTTCTTCATGTATGAGCTTGAATTAACTACCTTGTTTGTTCAATGCAGCACAACAGAGTGTGAGCTGGAGCTGTGACTTTGTAGGCAGCTACCACAACTACCAAGCCACGAACTGCTGTTTCTCAGAAGATGGCTCTTTGCTTGCTGTTAGCTTTGAAGAAACTGTCACTGTATGGGATTCAGTTACTTGGGATCTTAAGTGTACGTTTTGCCATCCACCTGGAAAAATAAGGTATGTTTTTCATCTTTTTTTTTACGTCTTGAACTCTCGGAACAGAAAGAATCAATTCATAGCAGCCCAAGACCTTCTATATGTTCATCTAAACATTGGATTTAACAGTCTTAAGTTCATATATAGAAAAGACTCTAAAATGGCTTCTACGTGGCTGGTAACATACTGTTAAAAATAGTAAGATCAAGTTTCGTAGTTTCATCTTTTTACTTTCTTGTGACTTCTCTACCTCCCATACTAAAATATGTGTCACTTGGCACATAACAGGAGTGTGTTAATAGCCCTTTTCTTTTTCCCTATTAATCTAGGGATTAATCAAAATACTGAAAAAGTATAAGAAGTTTGTTCTTTATTCATGTATGCATGTGTAAAAAAGCGATTATATCAGTAAACCATAAAGGCATATTGACCTGGTTATCTGTATTATAAAACAGATTTCTTGATCCTTTCTAACCTCCGTTGGAGAAGCCATGTTTGCCTGGCAGACTATCTCAGCATGCTCCATTGTGTGCTGTCATGATAAAAGACATCCTGAAGGTCTAGATGCTGTTCTATTGTGTAAGGATAATGAGGAATGGTATAGGTTGATGTTAGAGATAAAAGACAGAGACTCGAAGAATAGGACAACTTTAATATTGAGCTTCCTGGACTGTACTAAAATACAGCAGTTTCTGATCCAGGTAAAGTAGCATTTTTCTTAAAATAACCTTGAAATAATAGGGCAGTAGGTGACCTCATGGGTTCATCTACTTAATCTCTCTGCTAGATCTCTGTATCTAAACAATTCCTGGAACAGGAAGATGCTACAAACCTCCTGTAGCATTCTCTTTTAGTGCCAAGGGTTTTTTCTGACTGCTTCTCAGACTTGCTTCTCATAATCATTTCTGCAGTAATGTCAGAGATATTTTATATACCTGCTTCCAGGAACCACTTAAAATGGAAAGCAAAACATTGTGTAGTCATGATGTTTTAAAAATTCCGACACAAAGAATCATAGAAAGAGAGAGAGATTTCTCACTTCCATGTTTGTGTGTGTGTGCTTGTAATCTTTTCTTTTGCATGATCAGGTGTGTTTTGTTTCTACTGGCCCTCTGAGATTCGAAATCAAGAAACATGATTCTAAAACTGGTGTGCAGGAAAATTGTGGGAGGCATGTAAGCCACACCTTTACTGCATCTATGGTGAAAACTCTTGACAGCCTGGTACAGTGGCAAGCTTTTCCCAGGCCAGCTGCTCCTTTTGTTGTAGCCTTTACTATAGGCTATATTAAAAGGAAATAAATTACTCTAGGATTATATTAATAGCATAATTTCAAAGGGCTATGTTTTAATACAGAAATTACATCCCTTATCAGCTTTTTTGAAAACTTTCTATAGCATTAGAAATCAGAAGGCTGTTCTATTGTTCTCAAACAAGAGAATGAGAAATTAAAATAAGTGAAAACAAATCACACACTTCCTTCAATTGGAGCAGCTTATAAGAATAACTTTTACTGCTTCTCTCTCTCTAGTGCTTAGAGCAATAGTAGGAATTCTTTAAATATGGAATTTATTTTCCAGTCCCAGTATGAACACTTACTATTACTTATGGGTTTGTAACTTATTTAAGAGCTTAAAATCACTCCTTGAGATTGGAATGTTGTAGGAACATGTAGTCGTCGTAGATTTATGCATTCTTTTCAATCTCCCAGACCTGTCTGGTGGTTGTGTGTGAAGTTGTACGCCACTAGAGGTGAAAGCAAAAAGCAAACTTCTCCTAAATTAAATATCAGAACTAAATCTTAATGGAATGTTTGTGACTTGTGAATCATCCCTATATAGAGAA
Organism: Strigops habroptila; assembly: GCF_004027225.2. Taxonomy (NCBI): domain Eukaryota; kingdom Metazoa; phylum Chordata; class Aves; order Psittaciformes; family Psittacidae; genus Strigops; species Strigops habroptila. Next base: position 8,201,152 of record NC_044281.2, read on the forward strand.
ACAGATGAAGTCTGAAGGTCACTAACTTGTTTTGACTTTTTACTTCTGTAGGAACATCTGCTTTGGGAGACTAACATGTTCCAAGTACCTTATTGGTGCCACTGATCATGGCTTTCTATGTTGCTGGAACCTGCTCACTTGTGCATGTAAGATCAGCTTAAATGTGTGCTAGTGTGGTAATGTTTAACACTTGAATTTACTATGAAACCTTAAAACAATTCTAGTTTGATTCCAGAGTGACCCCCTACAAAATGTCCTATAGAAATACAGTAATTTTCATACTTTAGACAAGATAGTGTTCTGTCCAGCATGTGTGCGCTTTGTGTGATGTGCAGAGTAAATTCTAAGTTAGATGATGGATAACACAGCAATAGCTAGTATTTCGTGTTAGTGTAGAAGTTGATAGTATTTGTGTATTTTTAGCCACCTGGGAGTAAATGAAATTGCATGCCTTTTCCAGAGGTAAAGACCCTGTGTGTCATTCCTATTTGCCCTGTTGTGTGGCAAAGCATGGGATAGAACTGAATGCCACCTCTTCATGTCTGTTGCTGTGTTTGCTTTCCAGTGGAATGGAGTGCCCACCTCAACGTCTTAGTTCTGCAACCTGATCCCCTGTCCGAACATATTGCTGCTGTCTCATGGCTCTCCAAAGAATCCAGCTGTAAGTACAAAGGCTTCTTCGACAAGTAATAGTCAGTGGAATTTAAAACTGTGAAAGCATAATCTCTAGAAAAGGTTTTCCTAGAATTCAGCCCCATGAAAGCCATAAGACAAACTTGAGTCTGTGTTTGCACCTGGGGGAAGCTGAGCCATGTCTGACAGCAGCCGGCAAGTCAAGCATGTTGGCTCTCCATCTTTTCTTCCAACAGTTAGTTCCTGGTGCAGGATGTAGCACATGATTAACCATGCACTCTGGGTGAGGATCTGGGATGTTTTGACCCTCTCCTATAAATAGAAAACTGGTTGAACTGTACAGCTGTGTTTTAGAGCTTTAACTGTAAATTATGATTACTCTTCCTAGAGCTACTGTTCTACAGAAATGTTATTTTCCAAATATGTTCTCTGGATTGGAATGCTGTGAAAGGTACCTTCTATTATGCAGTAAGGTCATCCAGTTACAATTCCTGCAAACTAGTGCTTGAAGGCAATTCTGCGCAGCCCTTACTGGCTGTGATAGAGAGGGCTTTGACAGCTATCCAGGAAGGTAAAATGTCATGATTTAAAGAGAAGATGTTCTTGGTTTTTTACAGTGTTTGTGTTTAAACCAAATGAGCCACGGCCAATCTATATCCAGAGAAACCTTTGTAAAGAGAAGATCCTGCTTGCTGCCTTCGTTCCAAGAGATGAACCTGAAATGACTGGGTCAGAAAAATACCTTTGGCTAAGAAGATCCCAACTATTTTTCCTTACGGATACGCAAGTAAGAAATAGTGACTGGGAGGTGGTTCTTGGGGAAGAAGTATTTTCCTGAATGCAGACTGATACAAATTCAGAGTTCTGCTCTGTTGAGTGTAAGAGTTTCTTTTTGTGATTTCAGGGCAGTGTAAGCTGTGCTTTGTTCTTTATTAAAGGCTTTCAACTGTTTTTCTGCTGCTTCATTCATCCAAGAAACTAGATAATTTGGGAACATTGCCTATGCTGTTCAACAGCCACCCAGAAGCTGTATTGCTGATTATTGAAATGTTTCATATGCTATTCAGGTTTTCCTGTAATTTTTGGGTGGGTGGGAAGTTTTTTATTTGTTTTCCCAAAAAATGAACACAGAGCCTTTATGTCCGTTCCCGCTTCCTTTCCATTTCTTTATAAAATAAAGAGGAAGAGATGTGTTGTCCTCTTCCACTAGGCTGACAAAAGCTTTTGAACCGATTGGAAGCTTCTGTAGTCAAGGTATGGGAATGCGAAAAGCAGTTTCACATACTATAACTCTGCTACTTTGTTGTGTATTTTAGGAGCTATTGACGCTTAGCACAAGGTCTCTAGAAGAAAGGCTCACACCATCCAGCAAACAGGTACCTCTTACAGAAGCTCTGGAAGAGATGTACAGAGCAGTTCAGAATTCTGCTGGTTTCAGTTTGTCAGATTCACATCCTCTTCTGTCATCAAAATGCACACCAGATCCGTAAATGGGGTCATAGGCACTTAGCTGAAGGGGCAGTAATCTGTATTTGCTTATTTTTTGACAGAATTGCCTTTTGTAAAAACCTTTTTAAAAAATAAAAGGAGTATTAATGAGCTGCTCCTGCCTTCCCTTGTTTCCCCTGAACAAAAAAATGATACTTTCCTAAAGGGATTCACACAAATGAAGCAAAACCACTTGAGATTTGAATAAGCTCTTCTGTTATCTTGGTTTCTTTAACACTTGGAACCTTGAGTGTGGCCTGAGCTGCGCATTCTGATGAGAATGAACAGTTGTCAGTATCAGTGAGAAGGAATTTCAAACTTACATTCCAGTATATACTTCTGTGGAGAAGTATCTTGGGAAATTCAGTCCTTTAAATTCATGTTGAAGAAGTGTTTCATACCCATTGAACAGAATAAAACAGCAGCACTTGATTGATTTGCTTGGTTAGATAAAATAGATCGAAGTATAAGTTAATATCTTTCTAATACAAAATCCAGTGGGGATGTGGGTACAAGCAATCAGTTTCTTTCAAGGGTGGGGAATAACTCAGAACTTGGTTAAGGTTTATTGAGCTAGGAAAATGCCATGTTTTGCTTCCAGTTACGTAATTAAGTCACTCAGCAGAAGATGCTGGAGTGTAAATGATCTTTTAGTCAGAAGTGGAATCTGAAAGCCATACTTAGTGTTTCTGGCACATGCACCAGCTTCTCTATTTGGAAGTTAATTGGTACATTAACCAGCTAAATCTGGTGTTCTTGAACCCCAAATCCTGGAGAGTTTTACTACCTCTGTGTAGGATTCTCTCAGGATGTCTGCCAGAGAATGAGTACAAAGAGCCATATGGCTCAGTTGAGTTAAATTTGAGTGTAGAGTTCTGTCACCTCAGTTGATTCTGAATTTTGATAACTCAAAATGAGATAGATTTGTGACACTAAAAGTCTAATTAGAACTTTCACCTTTTTCAAGCTGGCAATAGAAGAAAGTCTTCCAGTGACCCCTTTTAGTTTGCTACTGGGAAAGCACAGACGTCAGCAATCACAAGAGGATACAGACCTTGGAAAACTAGTTGTTCATAACAAGCATGAGCAAGATTCACCCGCTGTCAAAGAGGTAGGAGTAATTACAGTAAGTGTAAGAGCAAAATCATGACAAAAGCTTTCATAAAGCTGCTCTTTTATTTTTCAGCTTTTGCACACTCCAGCGCATGTTCTGCCATCTGCTTCCTTCCTATGTCCTATATTTATTAATTCATTGCTCATCTCCAGAGAGAATAAAAGGTAAGAAAAACAGAAGAACTCTCCTTAGTTATTGAAGTTATTTTAAATTATGTACATCTTTGTTTAAAGTATAAAAGCAGTTTTCCAACACTCTTCATTCTTCTGTTGACATAAGTTAGTGTATCGCTTGATTGTGGCAAGATTTGTTTAAAACAACTTGGGTTTGGGAAGAGCTGCAGAGTGGCTGTTTAGTCTATTGGCTCTTTTGTTGCTGTTATTTTTGCTGTTCTTTGGGATAATGTGCTTGTATGCAAAATGTTGCCTTTGATACTCAAATGTTCTTTATGAATTTAACGTTATTCCAGGGATTTAATGCTTTTAGTGCTATTTTGGGATAAATGTCAGATTCTCAACTTAATTTGATATTATGATGACTTCCTGCATGATTCTTGGTTTTGATTTCTAGATACAGCAAGAGGTTAGTCCTTAAGTTTGATATTAACAGTTTGTTTAGAACTCAAATTTCGTTCCTAATTAAAATCATAGAATCAACTCAGTTGGAAAAACCTTTACATCATCAAGTCCAACCATTACCCCAGGACTGCCAAGACTGCCACTAAATCATGTCACTAAGGGCCTCATCTATACCTTTTTTGAACACTTCCAGGGACGGTGATTCCAGCACTGCCCTGGGCAGCCTGTTCCAGTGCCTCATCACTACAAAATTAACAAACACCACAATCTGAGTCTATACTGTGTAGTGTACACTACACTTTATAGTGTATACTGTAAACACAGCTAAGATTGTGTTACAATGCATTAATCCCAGTTGAATGGAGAAGTTTGATAGGTACTTAGTATGCATTGTAGCTTGCTCCTTTGAGATCAATGCATGCTGCTAAAAAATGAATGCAGGCACAGGGGTTATGACTGTAGTCTTGTATTAGGATTAATATCTTGTCACTTACACTGAAGCCACTTAAATGCTTGCATTCTTTGTGCAATCTATTCTTTAAAGTCTTTAATGAAACTCTACCAAGTCAGAGCTGAAAATGTGTCAGTGTTAGCTGCCATCCTGAATTTGGAAAGACCAGAGAGAAGATTGTTTACATTGCCAGAGCTTACCCAGAAAAAAAACCCTGTTTGCATCGTTTGTGATGCATGTTATATTCTGCCATAGCAGCAGTATAAACAATTCTGCTACATTGTGTTGGCCAGTATTGCTAGCTTTCTTACTGGATGACACAAGTAAAAGTATTTTTGCCACATCAACAAAACACTGGCAAAAGTCTAATACAAGGAATATATTGAAACTTCCATGTAGTTTCAGTACTGAAGAATTTGGGAGTTCAGGGGCCTCTCTAAATATTTGCACATGTAGATCTTGTACTTTGACATGGGTAACTAGTACGAGTGCTACGAGTGCACATTTAAAGTTACTTATAAGGATTTTAGGATTGGGATCTTGAAGAACGACAAGAATATTTCACTGTATAGATATAAGACAGTGTAATATCAATGTTGACCATTTACATTTTGTGAGTGATAAATAGTTTGTATTAGAACAGATGATTCTGGGAGTACTGTTCTGCCATGCAGGTCATTCCTAACGAGATCCAAAATACATACAGACATTTGAATTAATAGTGTTAGCATCCACATTCTAAATGGCAACTCTTCTATATAATTCTTTACAAGTGTGCTTTCTAGTTCAGCACAAGTTTAACTCTTGAAGTCAGAAGGGAGCAGTCACTGCAAGTACCTCCCTAGCACCTAAAAAACCAACCTTTTTCTTTTCTAGTAACGCTAGATCTTGTAGCAATTTTTAAGACCAAGTGACCCTTTTCAGATTTGAAAGAATGGCCTTCTTCAATATTGTCTCTACCAGTGTATCCAGTGTTTCTGATCCTGTGGGATTATAACTTTTTACATCATGATCTGCCTGTTCTGACATTGTGCATAGTATTTGGAGAAAGAAAAATATTTTCTTGAAGCTTACTTAAAACAGAGGACAGCTATTTGAAAAATGGCTTGTAACTGAGATGGCAAGAGAAGTATAGCAGTTTGCAAGTAGCCTGAGATTAAGTAATAAAATCTAGTGTTTACTTAGTTATTTGCATGATAATGTACTTCTCCTATAGTATGTGATGCTATAGTATGTGAGAGTATCCATTAATTGGGTTGTTTCCAATCATCTTCCAGTGCTGAAGAAGTTGCTGATGAAGTGGAAATGGAAAGTGAAAAAACAGATGATGATTCGGATGAGGAAGGAGATGTTACTGAAATGGAACAAGAAAATACAAATCCTATGGAATTATTAGGAGAGATGACGTGTAAACTGTCTAAATCCCAGGAAAGAGAGCTACGGAAATTAAGAAAAATGGACTACAGTTGGATATCAGCTTTCTAAATGGACACCTTTGGGTTTTTATACTGTAAACTGAAGCTTTTGTGGATTAAATATTCTTCAAAAAAATCAAGTCCTTTGGCCATAAATCTTAGCAGCCTCTACTTCCATAAGCAAGGAGAACTGGGGGAAGGGGTTAAAGTTCAAAAAGCTGGTTCTGCTCCTAGTTTATTACTGGATCTTTGTGACCTTAGAAAACGTTTAACCTGTGGGGTTTTTTTTCCCCTTACAAGTGTATTTAAAAGGCAAAACTGAGTTCATTATCTGACTTGTGATCAGTTAGCAAAGTGACAGCTAAGCTCCCGAAAATCTCCCCCACTGAGGCTGGCGTACTGCTGCCAAAGCAACAGCAGCAAACAGCTTCAGTTAAAAGACTGCTTAATTCAAGAGCTGGTAGGGGAAATCAGGATAGTTTTTAGTAGTGTTGTATACAGGTAAGTAGCAAATCTTCTCCTAGAAAGTTCCTTTCTAGCTGTTGATACTGATAACAAATGGTTTACTATGCCTGATTGTAGAATGTAGATGCCTACATATTTGCTGGTGTTCATAGATCATGGAGATTCTTGGCCAATAGGGTACTTACCTAAGCATAATCTCTCAAATTTACAGGAAGAGAAGGAAAACACGTCAAAACTGTCGTAACTACAGCAGTTTTCTGCTTTTGAATTTTTCTCCCTGTTCAGATACCTTTCTGGCATATGTAGCTGAAAAGAAAAATCACAGCTCCCCAAATATTATGCAATTTGTATTTCTAGAACTGATAAAGCCTTTTCAGAACCTTGTACCCAGTGGATTTTTCCCTAAATGAAAAGTTTCGACAGAACAAATAGGTAAAATGTGTTAAGACTCTAACTGTCAGTTGACAGCTTTTGAAAACTCAGAGGTTTTAAAAAACAAAGTACGGAGGGGTGGGGGGGGTTAGTAATCAGATCCCCCCCCAATGAGCACTAATCTAGGAAAGACACCAAAATGTTTGTCTTTTTTCTTAAATAACATCAGACTTCAGTTCTGTGGAAAAACAAGTGCAAGTTGAATAGAGATCCAGGCGCATGTATCAGAAACACTGGCTGCATCGAAGCCTGGTATCATGTTATTGTGTCAGCAACGCTTAAGTGTGGCTTTAAAGGTCAGAAGGAAATCTCGCTATTTGTTAATGCGGGGTTTTTTAAACTCGACATGTTGTTGTGAAAGTAAAGTGCTTTGCTGGAAAACAAGCAGGTATGAACAAGAGACAATTTAGGTGCAATTCAGCTCCGAAAGATGCAATTTCATTTTCTGTTCAGGTAGTAAAGTCACGTATTAGGAATCTTCATGAAGAAAAAGTAGAGTTTTTAAGAGTTATGTCTTCTAACCTTTGCCTTTACTAAATTTGTTTTGCGTTGCACAGTAAATTAAGTGTACTAGGATAACAAAGAGAGCCCTCACTTTGTAGTTTTGTGTGTATGTTTTTTCTGCTCAAGCAGGAAATAGATTTGTGGCTAGAGTTTTACTGCATTTAGTAGGCACGTTCTGACCAAGCTTTTTGAAAATGTCTTCTGAAAGATATTGCAATTACAACAATGAAGAATTCAGAGGGCTGCAACTCATCTGTCTGTGCCTGCTTTGGAATGCTTTATCTTTAAATCTTATTTTTTTTCCTGCTGTTCCTCAATATTTATTTTTTTGAAAAACATGATTTTTTTTTTTTCATATCTCAGTGGCCATGAAAGCTCTCTATATTTACTGCAAGTAAATATAGTCAATATTTATTTGTACAGTCAGTACTAAGTCAAATCTTAATTTGATTTTTTGGCTTCTGCTTTTTCCTTCTGAAGGCTACTTTGCTAAAGAATAATAAAATCCTTATAGAAAGATTTGACACAAAATACCATAGAGAAAGACATTGAACTTAATCTCATGATTCCAGTTAAATGATCAATACAATAGGTATTAAATACCTCTGCAACATGTAGAGGTCAGTGTTCAATAACTGTGGGTGCCTTCTGCATCACCCTAGGACAGTGATTTTCACAGAAGCAGTCTACCTTTAGGTCTGAGGGACAGACCACACAAGGGGGCAGGAGCCTAGAAGGGAAATTACTTACTTCCCAAATCCTCCACTCGGACAAATGGTCAGATAAGCATGAGGACCTGAAACTGCAGCAGCTATGGAAAGCATTATAAAAAACAAATAGATAAGGCCTTCCTTAGGGAAATAGATCATGGCAATGGGATTTGACTGAGATGCTGCTTCTCTGTGATACTGCTCTAAAAGCATTAGAGAGGTGGCCAGTAATTTTAACCTACTGGTTCCAGCCAAGTTTAGTTCCAGAGAGACTGAAAATCGCTGCTGCGCATGGGTATTTTGCGGCTGTGGACTGGTTCTTGATAAACAGTAGCTTCAAAACACAGCCTGGTCTTTGGTGGGCAGACTTGGCAGGAAAACTCTGTGAAAGGCTGATACTAATACAGCCAGTGGCTTTATTTCCTCTGTTGCTCAAGAACAGGATAAAAATAAGAACTGCAAATTGTGCAGTATGGTTTAGGATCACTCTGGATCTTTGTATTTCACGTGTGTTTCTGTCGAACAGTCATTTGGCTGTCTGACCTTGGGGGAGCCTCAATCTGCCAAATCCCAGTCTGCAATGAACCTTTCAAAGCATGCAGTAACAGCCAGAATTAGAATCGGCAGAGAACAGGACAGATGAAAACAACAACTTGAAATACAACTAAGTGAGACTTCAACATTCTAGTCTACTTTTCTGCCCTGAAGCAGAGTAAATGAGGTATATTTAGTCCTGATGGATATTTGTCTAATTTTGCAAACCTCTGATAAAAGTCATGCTGTTAAACTATGTAACCTGCTCAAAGCTTACCTATTCTGACAGTCACAGCTTTTCCTAATAAAAGTAACCTTTCTTTCCAGCGAAACTTCTGTTCTTCCATGTTTGTTGTAAACAAACACCGCTTCAGATGCAGAATGTCTGCAGGGCACCATTCTCTCTAGATACACCAGCTGGATCGAACAGCATGGGCATTAGTTTTGGCCTCTGCACAGCATTTCCTTGGGGAGTTAAGTACTAGATTATAATTATGTAAACTGAAATTTAGCCAGTGCAGCAAGGTCACTCACCACTAAGGTTGCAAAAGACATTTAAATAATACTCTGAACAGCTCAGGATTTTAACTGCTTTCCTAGCTTAGCATGTAAAGGGGAGAACTTGTCACAAGGGTATCTTCACAAGAAGAAATGATTACTGGATGGCAGAAATCATGAATTAAATTTGCATTACTGTAAAGCAACTCAGCATGATATCCTGACTCTTCACAAATAATTGACAAAGCAGTCTTTGGCTTTATAGTTTGGGGACAGGAAGCAGTCTTTGGACTTTATCATATACCAACAATATGATAAAGTACTAAGTCTTAAAATACTGCTATAAACAGTGTTCTGATGGTATATTTAGTTTGAAAGTAAATGTAGTCCGAGCTACGTAAAGAACTTCTTAATATCATTCATACTACACCAAATGAAGCCCTTTAGGTAAATAACATGATGTGGCTGTAAGGAAGAGTTACCATACAGCTTTGGGAACATGTGTATCAGCAGTTTCAGAGGCTGCAGGTTTCTCAAATGCTTTGAACACGTAAGCAGCCACCATGGAATGAAGCATTCCCACCTTCCAGCTAACATCAACTGCTTACTTCTGAATCACCAGTGCCAACACAAGCTGTCATTGCCTTTGTCAGGAACTAAGCTGAGGAAAAAATTCTGCTTCTAATGAAACTAGAACATACACAAAGATAGTTTAGGATGTTCACAGAACAGCCAAATTCCACCAAGACAGGGAAGGACTTTTCTTCAAGAGGTTTGTGTATGCTCAGGAGATGAGGTTTTAACATTACACACCCAAAATCCCACTCTGCCTCTTGCGCTAGGAGAGCTGCAACCACACCTAGAGCCTTCCTGAGGGGCGTTTGATGTGAGACAGGAGACACCTCAGCTCCAGTGCAGCAACTCCTGATTTCCCCTTACACCCTCTTCCTCCTCTCCCAAGCTAATGGGCTAAACAAACAAACTTCAAATAAAGAAGTGGGCTGCAGCTCGAACTCTTAGACTGAGACCAGCATGGTATTAAACTGTTGAGGGGGGATCTTAGCTTCTAAAGTGAAATCAGTTAAAGAATCATGAGGTTTTTAACATGTAATGAAGTATTATTGGAGCCATGACCTTTGTCCTCCATTGACCTTCACAGATACAGCGGTGTTGTTAAGAATTAGGCTTATCTTTCAGGAACAGACACTGCAGCCATAAACGCGTCATATTTCTTCATAAAAGCAGGAACAAAAGGATAGGTTTTGGGATAGAAGGGATTGCCCGGAACAGTAAGATTATTTTTTTTCCCATTTTTCAAAACGGCTTTTTCATATTTCTAACCCCTTTATTTTAAAACAGCACAGAATTTAAGTTATCTCAACCATAAAGCTGGTTATGAGTTTCTGTTATGGATGCCTCAACTTATGTTTGTTTGCAGTGCTATTTAGTTTATTATATTTTTAGATTTGAGACTGTGATCAAAGCTTGGCTATTTCATTTCCTTTAGTGACCAAAGGAGTTTTCATTTCTTCCTCAAAACAGTAAAACAAGCCAACAAACAAATTCTCAAACATTATCTGGGATGTCATCTCGTTCATTTTTAGCCACCTACTTTACAAACAATGAAGAAAAAGTAACTCGGCACTCTCGTCTTGTAACTCAAAGGCAACGTGCGATTTGCATTGAATTCGCATGCTTCTGCAATAAAAGGTTTTGTACAGGTTAAGTTTCTGCTGTGCTTTGAGCTTCCCTCGGCCCTGCTCCTCTCTTTCAGTCCTAGCTCATCTAAGAAAGAAATACAGGGGAAAGCAGAGAGATCTTCCACAGTCCTCTTACTTTTCCACTTTGAAAATGAAGCTTAATGTAGCAAAAAGTTCAGGGGTCTCATTAAAATTCTGTTAAAGATGACTTTTCAGTGTAAAAGACAACTAAAATAAAATCAAAGGCTCTACTGGGAAGAAGAATTGGAGTGGGTTTGTCCCCTTCTGCAGTGTGCACTGTGCCCGACAAGGAGCACACACGCTCTGTTGTGCTCACGACTGAGAAGACAAGGAAGTGCAAGTCCCAAAGCACATCACTTTAGTCTCCTTATTCGCCACATGAACCAGCAGAGGCTGCAGATTTTGCTCGATTTCCCATGTCACTGCAAAATCATAGAAGGAAAAGTACTGAAACTATAAACAAAAGTAAAAAGCAGTGCATATACTCTTAATACAAAGAGACTATTTAAACCCTGAAATATCCCATAATGAAAGGAGCCCTTTTTCGCTTGGCATAGTGCAAACGAAAGCTGGATTTCTGAGAACTATCACACATGCTAGGAAAAGAAAACATTCATAGTGCTTGCTCCATCAGTCAGTACACTCTCTTATTTCTGGACTGCATCTTCTGTGAGTAGACTCAGGATACAGCGACAGTTTATCTTTGCTTTTCTTTATGAAATCCAGTAGCTGATCTCAAGCATTAAATGGAAAGAAAAACTCACATTACTTGCAAAATAAAAAACCACTTCTAAATTAACTGGTTTAGATGAAGCCAGAAAACCACCCAAAATGCCTATCATCAGTGCAAATCACCTGAAAGCAATAAAATCCAGCTTTCCAGTTAACCAGAAAAGAATGTTCCAGAAACATTTCCACTTTCCATAGTGCATCATAAGTAGAACTACTTACAAAACAAAGATGGGCTGGGATATGCAAATGGTGGAGGTTTGCTGCTGCCCTTCTCAGCTCAGTATTAAATCAAGCCACTTACATAGTTGAGGTAAAACAATCGGGTAGACCCCACAGCACTGCTGCAAAGACATATGCTGCATATATACATATATATCACAACCATGCTTGAGACCTCAACTTAAAGATGTGTGCCAGTTCAAACAGGGACATTTCAATAAAAAAAAAAAAAAATGTAAAAACCCAAAGAGAGCTGCCTATTTACAGTAAAAAAAAAACCATTCAGAGGTTCTCAAGCAGTGTTTCAGACTAAATACAACTATGTGATGAATAATACAGAAATCCTACATCCAGAGAAATATATTTTAAGCATACTTAGCTCTTGGTTACCTGAGAAAGAATGAATCTGCACAGACTCACAGGTACCTGTTCAGATTGCAAGAGTTGTCTTGGCAGGAAAAGGAGCAGCAAAGGGGAACTCACAAAAAGAGAGAAACATGCCTTAAAGCTTTAGGAAAAATAAAACCAAAAAGGTTCCCTGCACAGTGCGCTGTTGCTAGTTTTCCCATCGTTTTGCGGCTTTGGGTTTTGCTCAGCCTCCAATGGCCACTTTTCATCTACCTGAAGCATTCACGCCTCTCTTCCACAGGAATTCTCTAGTGCCGAGTCACAAAGTCCTCTTCAGCAGGATGCTCCTCTTACGAACTGCTCATCGCAATTAACTTTCTGCAGTGTAACCCCTCAATCTAACAGGATTATAACTGACCAAAGGGTTCAAAAGTTATTTAGAAGGGGAGGGGACGTGAGGCAGATGCACACACAGGAACTGCAGCAGGTTTCATTTTTCTAATGGAACCACCCTAGAAATCAATTCTCTCCTTTTTTGTAACTCTCTCCTAGTCAGTCATGCCAAGCCGAGAGGCAGCTGCTGTGCCTGTCTCCTGTACTCATGTACTTTGCCACCGCTGGTACTAAGCGATGGGAAGTGATCACCCTGATCACACCCTAATGCACAGGGACCAGAATCTCACATCAAGACCCCAATGACTTGTGGACTTGAAAATGTATTCAACAAGAAGAAGTGTAACAAATTTAGATCATGGTTTCTGAGTAAGAATAATCTGGAAAAGCAGAAAGGAGGCTTCCTGCAGCCATTGCCAAATGGACTTGAAAAGTTACTACGTTTTTGTAATGATTTTCTTACAGTAATTCAGATTAGTATAAAGATGTTCAGAGACAATCCAAAAGGTTGTGACACTGCAGATCACACAATAGCAAAAAACACTATAGAACTGATTAGGGTTGACTCTGGGCAGCAACTGCTTTTTCTTATTTTTTTTTAAGGAAAGTTTCTATTGGTGTAAGGCTCTAGGTTCTGTGAACTTGGAACAAGCTGTTAAGAAGATACATAAGCAAAACAACAACAACAGAGATCAAAACAGATTAAAGTAACTGGGCAGCAGATGATAAAGAGCATTCTTACAGAAGAAATTGATGAGACTTCAGTAAGCCTGCAGAAGATAACTCTCAGGTCTATAATGCTCCAATTGATAGTCACACGAATACAAATTAAAATTGAAACAAACAGGATCTTCAAAAAAAAAGGAAGAGCATTACCGAGAAGTAAAGTTTCTCCAAAGGAAGATATGGATAGCTTCTGGGAACTCTTGGGTTTTGTTTCAGTTTTAATATCCACATATAATTAAAGCTCTGGCCATCGTATCTGTGGTACTCTTAATTGAAGTGCAGTTTTGCTTTTGCACAAGCAAAGCCATGGCAGGAATAGTGAACTTCTGTTTTTTTCAAAGCACATGCATTTTTCCCATTCACAAGTACTTGCTGATCAAACAAAATGTATGAAACATTCTCAGCTACTTGGTACTGGATATCATCATGAAACATGGAACAAGCCATCGTGCTCTGTTTGATGTGCTAGAGAAAACAGAATTGAGCCATGGAAGTAGGCTACTTTCATTGAGGAATCTAAACCATACAATTGATTTAGACATTGTTTTAAAAAAGTTTCAACAGTTACTAAGAAAACATATCTGGACTAATGCAAACACTGCTCTGATCTAAATGAAATTTAAGATATGAATTGCTTGACAAACCTCAGAGAACTAAGTCATTTGTTACATTTTTTTTCCTCCATAGGAAAAAAAACCCCAAAGCTGTCCTATTAACAATAGGGATTAGGTTAATTTTCTCAACATTTTTCTGAAATAATCACTTTAATTGCCATTTTCTTTTAAGTTTCATAATAGCTTTGCTCAGACATATAGAATTTAGTAAGAATGACATCAGCAGGGTTCCACAGCAAAGACCTCAGAACCTTTAGTTGTTGTTAATTCTGAAGAAATTCGAAGAATAAGGTATGTCATAGTGTCCTGAACCTAGGACACATAGTAAACATTCAATTTAAAATGATAAATTGAAAAGTCTACCTTTTTATTAGATCCAGTCAGCTTGAATTACTTCTTAAGTAGAATCTGAGAAGTACAAAGCAGCTTTTTTTTACCCTGTATTCATTTCCCAAATTCAATTTGACTATTCATTAATGAGATCATACAGCAAAGAAAGAAATGCAACCAACTCATCGTGCAAGTTTGCTAATCCTGTATTTACTACTTGCTCAAACTATCAAGAGAGTTAGGAGTTTCATTTTCATCAACATAAAATGAAGTAAATATACATATTTAAAGAAAGAGAAACTAGAATATTAGAAATCCTTGGAAAAACTTGAATAATTGGGAAACACTGAATAAAACCTGTAAGAAGGTGGTTTTGAAAGAGATTTGAAAGAAGCGGGTATTTGTGGTGCTATTTTCTGTAAAGTAATAGTGAAGTAGGACTACACTGTGCATATTTTGGATCAGAGGGTTGAAAGGCACAGGAAAATTCTATCTTCTCCAGTTTTTTTGAGGGAAAAAGGTTACTATTACTTCTTCTGATGAGGTGAAGCCTGCCTTGTGCTAAGGGGGGTGGCTGCTGCTTAAATACAGCCCAAACATCACCCAGGGCAAATGGGGGGTTGTGTGTGGTCACTGACACAAGTAGAGATCAGAGTCAGAAGCAAATGTGTTGGGTTTTTATACTCAGGGCCTGTAAGGCCAAATACATATTCCAGATATGGCACTGAGACACACTTCTCTGAGCATTTTGCTGTCACACTGACAGAGACAAGAACCATCTTAAAAGCAATTACTGGAAGCTCAGTTTTATTCATTTTATGGCTTCAAGGGTGAGTTACAAACCAGAAGAAATAAGGTTTGTCAACACAATGTGTTTTATTTGCTCACTTTGTGAGTCCCTCATGAGAGGAGCAAAAACCAAACAAACATGAAAAACAGCTGTGTTTGCATTTAAAGAAACATTAATTGATTGAAGTAATGAGTAACCTTAAAAATAGTTTAGGAAGTTTGTAGCATCCTTCAAATATTTGTAGACTATTAGAATTTAACTAATTTAATTATGTGTGTAGTCTTTTATTACAACAGTATCTGGAAGCAAGGAGGGAAAGGCACACTGCATTTGTACGTCTAAGTATAATGGGCAGAAATAAAATATGACATGTAAGATAAATACTTTGACAGTAAATCTACCTTCAGCTTCAAGTTTCCAGAGGGGACAGCTCAGTCACACTTCTGCTTTTTCAAGAGAAACAGAGGAAACCTATTGTAGAAGTAACCTGGCAGCTGTGTCTCTGGCTTACTCCATTACTCCACCTCCTGCAAATCTACTGATACGTCCAATAGATATATGAGCAGATGTTAGTATTTACAGTGTATTCTCTTTAGAGAAACATGATCAATAGGTTAGAGAAGGTATAGGAGCCCCAAGAATGGTTGGGAAGGAAGCACAGCACCTATTACTAATATACCATCCCATGCCTGTGCTCAACTGGGGAAAACAAAAAGATGAAGGAAAGGAAGAACATATGGACATGCATAGTACATCTTTAAAGGAATCTGACATATATGTATAGTATATTCCATAGAACAATATAAGAATTTCCTACCATATTCTTTTACAAAGTGTGGTTCCTAGGTTATCAGATTATCACTGCTTAGACAGATTTTTACTAGCCACTTGTTCCATAAAACTCTTTCAATAGTAGATACTGTTGCAGTCTGAAAACAATTGGTCATTTTGAAAGAGGAAATGCAACTTTCAGGACTACTAGTTTTTTAGTTAATCTACTTTTCTGAACACCTTAGCCAAAAAAGTTACTAGGAAACTGTCTTCTCTGTATTTGCCTTAAATTTCATGCCTATAATTGATTTATATTTCTGATATACTTGAGCCACTTATTTCTGACTTTCTTGTACGGAAATCAAAATTAGTGTAAATGGATCCTTTAAGCACTCTGTAACTACAATACAGGGCACTGTTCCATAGCAAAGAATCTATTTCCTTTCAGTTTTTTGCCTTGTCTGTAGTTTAAGCAACACCAACTCAGAGCTGTGTGCTAACAATAGAAACCATTCTGCAATGCACCAATATGCCTGGCAACCAATGAGCTATATGGCAGACAAGTCCAAAACATGTATCTCATTAATCAATAACAGGTTTCTGGACTGTACACTTATTTGCTGAATAAGACCCACTGCTATTTAGACGATAAAGCAGGTAATCAGAACAGATGATACACACAGAACATTTATGATTTGTTTGGTTTAATTTTTCTGAAACTCTGGAGCAGACACTAGTTTAAAAGGAAAAAAAAAAGAAAGGAATTCTAATTGAATTTAGATTGCAGTGATGGTAGTTTAGCACACTAAATAAGTAATTCCCCCTAAATCAAGCCTTCACAGTTGGACACATAAAGCTGTACGTGCAGGGAATGCACAGCAATAGACCGAGGGACACCGCTAACTAACTAAATCTAGTCAGAGAAACTGTTCACTTTGCCAGACATTTAAAGCTGTTCAAAACTAGATGCAGTTCTGGTGTTTGACTTTTAGCCATCCAAATAACATCTAAATCTTTCTCAGTCTTTCTTGGTTCAGAATTTTAATATCATTATGTTTACGAAAAGACCCAGTCTTTCCACATGAGTTAGAGCACATAAAGTTAGACTATTTTAGTTTATTGGGGCAATTCAGATGTATTAGAAACTACTTACATGAAGGTTAGCAAAAATCTTCTAGAGCCCTAGAGAGAGTGGGAAATGGGGATAGGAGAGGTGGCAGAAATTTCATACCAAGGAGGTAGGCACCACATGTTCTTAATGCTCTTCTGTCAGCCCCACCTTAATGCTCATCAAGCTCATGGAGCACATCCACCTGGAAGCCATGCCGAGGCACATGGAAAATAAGGTGATCAGTGACAGCCAACATGCCTTCACTAAGGGCAAATCATGCCTGACATCTGGCAACCTGCTACAATGGGGTTACAACTTTGATGGGTATGGGAAGAGCAACTGTCATCATCTACCAGGACTTCTGCAAGACATTTGACACTATCCCACATGACATCCTTGTTTCTAAACTTGAGAGGCATGGATATGACAGATGGACAACTCCATGGATAAGGAATTGGCTGGATGGTCACACTCAAAGCATTGCAGTCAGCTGCTTTACATCCAAGTGGAGACCAGTGACAAGTGGTGTTCCTCAAGGGACGGTATTGGGATTGGTGTTGTAGATTTATACTAGATATTAGGCAGTTCTTCCCTGTGAGGGTGCTGAGGCGCTGGCACAGGTTGCCCAGAGAAGCTGTGGCTGCCCCATCCCTTGCAGTGTTCAAGGCCAGGTTGGACACAGGGGCTTGGAGCAACCTGCTCTAGCGGAAGGTGTCCCTGCCCGTGGCAGGGGGTTGGAACTGAAGGAGCTTTAAGGTCCCTTCCAACCCAAACTAGTCTGTGATTCTGGTTTTCCAACACCATGTAAGCTGAAGAGGTTCTGAAAGATTAAGCATGTGCTACCAGTCCATTAAGTTTAATGACATTCTCTGTCTCCCCAAAGGCCTAAGTTCCTAGATCTATCAAAAAAAAAAAAAAGCAAGCTTACTTGGACAGCAACTCAGCTACTTGTACATACATCCATGTTTAAGAATACAAAGAAACCCCATTGAAGGCTACCTATAAAGTCAATCAGATAGAAAAGTTGGACAGAAAGCAAAAAAGTCTCAACTGAACAAACATATACATGATCTCTCTCAGTTCATACTTGTAGTGTGTAATAACAATTTAAGGTAATCAGGCATGTAATTATATTTGTACTTTGCGTCTTCGTTTTCCTAAGGTTGCGTGGCCTAAAAGAATTTACAGCTTTGAAATAACAGTGCATATCTATAGATGCTTTTTCACATTTTCCATTACAAGTATACCTCTCTATCTCTATGCATATGGAATGAATCCTAGTGTGGGTGACATCTCAGAGTCATGAAAAGATATAGATTACTTCATGTCCCTAGGCTGCGCTGTCTCCAAATAACACACATTATCTAACACACTCAGCACAAGCGTTTAGCTACTGCAATAGTTCATAAACAGAAGCCAAGACCAGTAAATGCAGTGGGGATACCCAAACCATTTAATTCTAATAGAAGGCTCTTTCTCCGTGGCACTGAAATTGTGTATTTTGGTATTAACTTTCTGTATTCTTAGGGAAGCTAGAAAAAGTTGTCACTAGACAATATTTCAGTAGTCAAGAAACTTCTGAAATGTGTAGTTGTGAATGATTAGGGGAAAAAAAACCCCAATGAACGAACCAATCAGCCACACACCAAAAAATCCCCCAACAAAAACCCTATCTGAAAAGCCTCTGTGTCAGGGACTTACTAAAGGCTCATTTCTTGGGATCATTTGGGAAACCATCAGCATTACTGCAGGTTTGAGGCTTCTCTACTAGAGAAGTTAAGGATACTACTGAGGAACTTGTTTCATGTATGATACCGTTGAAAAGCTTTTAAACCTACAGCCTTTTAAGGAAAATGGGGAGAAATTTATTAGGTATATATGTAAAGAATTAGGGAAATGTGTAATGAAATTAGGGAAATGGGTAACGAAGGCCTCCTAGTGCATATCCAATTGGAGCTACCTGTGCTCAAAAGAGCAGCAATGCCTCCAAGTACACTGGTAATATTTCAGTATATATAATATACTGGTAACCTATGCCAGTGTCTCACCACCCTCACAGGGAAGAATTTCTTCCTAATGTCTGACCTAAATCTCCCCTCTTTCAGTTTAAAGCCATTCCCCTCCTTGTCCTATCATTACATGCCCTGGTAAAAATTCCCTCTCCAGATTTCTTGTCGGCCCCCTTTAGGTATTAGAAGACTGTTATAAGGCCTCCCCTGAGCCTTCTCTTCTCCAGGCTGAACAACCCCAACTCTCTCAGCCTGTGTTCACAGGAGAGGTTTTGAAGCCACAGACCCTCAAGACTAAAGCTAAAAGCATGAACCACAACTATTTATGCTACCAAGAATGCTGATCTCACATGGGAACAACAATGTTACTGTGAACAGTATACCAAAGCAGTTTAGCGTCTAGTTTAATATGTTGTAGTTTTTAATTTCTCACACATGGTTTCTAAATTTGTATTTTGCCATGTTTAATATTTTTTCTTCTAGTAAACTAAAGCTGAAAACCATGCCTAAATTCTCCTTAATCCCAATAATATGTTCTCCAGATCAAAATCATAGGATGTAAGGGTCATTTTTATTCCTTAACCATTACTTCAGACATGTCTTGGTCATTGAACCAGTACAAGTCATGGTACTTCTCTCCAGCTACCAGTACCTAAACCGGTGAGAAAGCTGACACAGCAAATACGCTGTGGCTTGGATGGTTTACAAAAGGGGATCTTTTGTGCTTAGCAATCCTCATAGTCGTGCAAAGAAAGGACAGTTTGACTAACCACAAAAAACAAAACAACTATTGAGTAATGCACTGTCTTCATTTTACTGCTCTCGTGTCTGGTTTTTAACGTGTTTTTCCAGTTTTTCCTTTAGGTTTTCATACACCATTTACTTGTTTTAATTATTCTGCCGATGAACGAGCCACCCAGTAGACAAGGTAAGGGAACTGGTTTTGTAGTTTCATTGGAATATATTCTCACAAAGACCTCCAGGTCCACAGAAAGGACCAAAACAAGAAACAGAAACAATACTTAATCATTTACTTCTCACAAAGCACACCTTGCGCTGTGTGGCCTCATTCTGCTGAAGTGTCTTTCAGACAGTCTCAAAGTGCAACTTTTTTCCTAGAAGAAGAAAACCTGTATAATAACTGAGATGGAGAAAGCATGAAGTATGCCTCTCACTGAGTGCTTTTAGCTTCAATTTGTGATCTATGGCCAACTACAGGACTGAAAGAAAAATATACTCATTTTCCTACTAAAAAAAATGTGCCTATACCAAGGATTTTATATCATGTTTGAATTCCAAAAAGGGAAGATATTCAGAGAGTAGCAACATACACATCTCTCTTCATATCGACAAACTGCAACTTGGTTAGATTAATCACAAAAGTGGCTTCAGATCCTTCCGGGCTACTATGAAACAGGAAAAGTATTTCCTTCCTCTAGTTCCTGAGAGCTGACTTCCTTCATGAGACAACATGTATTTCATATGGCCGAGCATGGAAGCAGCTCTTCGGCCCTCAGCTGCACCACATCGCCATCCTGACAGAAAATACATTGTGGAGATTAATAAAAGAAAAGCAGAGCATGCAAATTCACCCTGTCCACTGCTGAGGGAGAAAAAGGGAGCGATGGCTTCCATTAGGCTCTGTTGTTGCTAGAAACAATTTTAATTTTCAAGCTTTTCTGACCCCTACGATGCAAATTAGCCTTTAGACAGATAGAACCACTAAGGAGTTGGACACGTGGGAGAATCGGACTATGCCTCGGGGTTAATGGAGTTCATGTTATTCCCCTTGGATTTGACTCCAGCAAGTCTGGCAGTCTGAACAAATAGGCAGTCTGAAGGCAGGCAGAGATATTTAAGGGCAACTGTAGAGATAAGAAGAAAGCGCAATGTCTAAATTGGACCATTCAGACGCTTCATTTTTCTTTCTTTTCCTAAGACTCCTCTCTTGGGCTGGCCTGGGAAGAAATGCCTCTTTCTGAAGAATTTAGGATCTGTAAGTAGGAAAAGAAAACATGGAGGTTTAGAGTAAAAATTTTAAAACAGAAATGTTAACAGCTCTGTGTAACAAGTAGTTGGACACTAAGAAGAGATATTTAGTTGTTACTCCTGACTGGGATTCTACCTGAGATGGAGGTTTGGGACTGAGTGGTGAGATTTCCCTGTTCTGAGAGGAGTGTTTGCCCATCTAAGTCACACAGTCAGGAAGACAAAGTTATTTATCTGCAATAGCACAGGTCTCTGCTGTTGCCGTTACCAGTGTAACGGCAGCCTTGAAACAAAAATACTTCTGCTATCTCAGCTCCTGACCATAAGGAACTAGAGTGTGAAAGAAAACAGTTTTTATCTTAGTTTTTTTCTTGAACCTAACCAGGACCTGAGCCCACTTAAAAAACATCAAGTCTAAAGATCATTTTAATAAAGAGTTATAATGAAAGTAAATATAATACTGAAAAACAGCTACAGTCGTCTCTTTCCCTATGGAGGTACATAGCTTCTTGGAAGAACTACAGACATAATGGCTCGAATGGATAGTTTAGTGTGAATGAAGCCATTTGAACCTTCTCAGGAAACACAAACAACAGCCAGTCCACACAAGTTTTGGGCTGAGTGTGAATTTCAGAAACAAAACATTCACAACTGGCTTTCTGCAAGTAACCTGCAGACCAGTAGAATAAGAGTCCTGCAGCACCGGGTGCTCACATAACCACAGTGGCAAATGCTATACTGTTACACCAAGTGATCACAGACAAGGTTTTGAGCTATTCTACGATTCAGTCAGCACAAAGGTGTTAACACTACTGTCCACATTTTTTATCAGTGAACGCTGAACTTTTATTTTGAGGATGAAATAATTTGTCTACTACTTGGATAAAAAAAAAAAATAGGGTTATCATGGAACGCTGTTCCATGGTTGTCTATATTGATAGACTCCTAAAGTACAATAGGCAGAACATGCAGATTTTTATAGTATGAGTAATCCCAGTCCTGTTTTAAATTCATTTTTTCCAAGTACTTTAGTTGCATCATCAGAGTGATGTTAAACAACCTGTTCAGGAGCAGTTCAATCCATTAAGCACAAGACAACAGGCCTGTTTTGGGTTTTTTTTAAACTCTTACCCTTGGGAACAATTCAAGTACCAACAAGGGTATGATCCCGAGAGGGAAATTATACTATATAGGACTATACCACCCAGATACTTTAAACTGAAACACTTTGAGATATATCATCTATAATCATAGTACAGTCACACAGCAGCTAAGGTGTGGAGATGATTATAATTCTTTCCAAAAGCAGAAAGAATTAGCAATAATTAGAAGTGGTTCTTATTATAAAAGAGCAAGCCATATTTTCTTTCAGGCAAGCAGCTGAATTATTAGTATTTGTAAAGTATAATAAGATCAATAGAAAGCATGTGTTACAGAGCATGTGTTACAAAATTACTGCGTTAATTTTACCCCTTTGAAACCCAGTCTGAATCAAGAACTACATAAAACTTTGATGTAAAGCAAATAATTGTTCTGCTCAAAACACAAGCTGGTTTTGTGCTTTGAAGATGTGTAGCAGTAAAGAGCGGGAAGTCACAAATGATTTCCATGGGAAACACATGACTCCACAGTACTCCTATCATTGCTCAGACATCTACTCCTGAGTCTCCTGATTACATTGTGAAAGGATGTGAAACCTCAGAAGTATTATTTCTTGTATATTTTCATATGTCATGAGCACAATGAATGTGGTTGCTCCCAGGGGCAAATCACAGAGCATGCTTATTACTAGAATCAGAATGTGCTAAACTAAGGTTTCGATCTATTAAAATAGACTATTTACAGCTAAAGTTTCCTTTATGAAGGAACATCCTCTTCTGAAATCTCCATCATTATTTTTTTTTTGGCACATTTACAGTTTGATAGTACATGTATGAATGTACATGAGGAGGTACCATTATGCATGGTGCACATATTATGGGTTTGGTACTGACAGCAAAAGCTGCTATAGCATAACTTATTTTCCCTTCAACATGTAGTTCTCCACCAGGGAGAACCATCAAAACTTAGCACAGAAATCAACATTCCCTGTTTGTTGAGGCCTGAGCTTTTTCAGGACTTTAAAAGAAATAAAGTGCATTTCTGATGCCATAGTGAACAAACTGACTGAAAAATAGCTTTCACCGAAAGGCAGAAACACTGAATGGATAACTTTAGCAGATGACGTGTAAGAAAATGTATTCTTACAGCTTTATAGGCAGACAGATTATACACTTTTACATACCTTACTGGATTTTATCCTGCTCTAGATAAGTTTTCATCATGCCCCTCTCAAAGGGTCTGAATATTGTTACAATTTCTTCCTGCCCAGTGCCTCTTACCAATATGCAGCCACTCTGCAGCTGCTGCCTGTCATCCTTGCACTTCTGGCAAGTGTCTCTATGATGTGACAAATGACTTTTGGCCCATGAGACCAATTCTACAAAAACACTTTTCAATTACACTGTCATTTGAGAATCCCTTCTTATCCTAGCATCGGAAATTACTTGAAACTAATATTATACATATATTTATAACTCATAAAATATTTACCTTCAGTTTTAAGCTTGTCTTTTTTTTATTATCATTATTCTTTTTATTTCTAGCTTGTGTCAGGCAAAAAACGAAGTAACTTATCCGAAAGAGTGCAAGCAGGAGATAGGGGTTCATGGGTTCATTGCAGAGCATATGCAAGGTGAAAGAGGACATTAGCTCTTTTCAAGGCAAAAATAAAGATCATGTGAGAAATGTGCCAACTTTCCACAGATAACCAATAGACAGCGATTTGACTTCCTAATTGCATTTCTGTTTTTCCAAGGGCAGAGGAAAGAGAAGAGCTTCAAGGAAATGAAACTCCCCAATTACAAGTATCAGCATAATTACATTCGCTATATCTGTGCTGAGAAACGTGACATTTTCTTTCTAAGTAAAGAAATAACAGCAAATATTCTAACAAGTGATCCTAAGGCAAAGGGAAACACATGAATTTTCTGGTTCACGTAGACACAATGTTTTGGAGTTGACAGATCCTTGTATTAAAAGCCATAGTAAGCCCTCCTGATGTTGAATAGGCACTGGAGCAGGCTCTTCAAGAACTAATGCATCCTTGCTATTCACAGCCTCTGAACAAGCAGAAGCATATGCTCTCCAGCACAACCTTTCTTCCCCGTCAGTGGCTGCATGGAAGACATTTCATGGCTGAGGCAAAGTTCATTGTATTAAATTAAGCATAAACTTAGTATGCTGCAGGTGGTGTTTCATACATCACTGACCTCATATCCACATCTTTTTAATGTGCATAGAAATGTTTTACTGCATCTCTCCTTAAGGAAGTATTTCCACTATTTTATTCATAAATTTGTATTTGAAGCCTAACAAAATATAATGAAGACTACTAATTTTCCATCAAAAGTAGCTCAAAAATTTCCAGTAATAGATACACTATGACAGTACTGTGGCATAAGAACTGAGCCCTGTGTCACGCTGTGCTTAGAGATGCGGTGCTCCAGGGAGGATGGAGAGGAAAATGGTAAAGGTGTAGGCAGGAGCTCTGAGCCATTTCTTAATGAATCCTTTTAAAGTGTTACCACTTACATGGAAGCTCAGAGGAGGAGCAAGTCTGAGTTCGGATATCGAGCTAAAGATGAATGTTAGAGTAATGTTTAAAGTTGGTTAACTGCTAGTTCATAGAGAACCTTTGTGTCCCTTCTGATAGAGAGCAAGACAGCTGAAATTTCCACCCTGATGGTAGCTGTTAAGCAGAAGTCCTCCAAAATGACAATTTCTTGTTGCTTTTCTGCAATGAGTGATGAATAACAATCTGTTCTCAAAACAAGAGAGCTTCTTTTAGAGTGCTGGTCATTGCTGATAATTTTTTCTTGTGTCCTCAGCCAGTCAACAGAACCCAGGCTGTTCTGAAAAACTTCTATTTTTTGGTTGCAGCCTCTCAACAGTGACTGTGTAGTTTTCCTGGCTTCTGTTTAACTCACAAAATAAAACCAATAATGAGCTCTACTACAGGCAAAAGGAGAAATAGCCGAGTTGAAGCATGATTAGATTCATTAAGCTTAAATCGTTCTGGTGATTGCTCCCTCTCATTCCTTTTATGTGAAGCCTAACTTCAATTTGCAAGGTACTGTAAAATGGTTACTTTTACCAGTGCTCTGGATTGCCACAGGTTTCTATTTAATAGAAGGATCTGTTGGAAGCATTTGGAACTTCCAATCAGATTTTAAGACTTTCACCATTTCTCAAGGAATGAACACAGCAGTTTCAAGAGTCAATTTTAGTTTTCCCCCCACAAAAAAAGATACAGGTATAATGTCAAATGTTCTCTTGTCAGCTTCCCAGGGACTGAAATAGGGAGACATTCAAAACAGCTGTGGCAAGGCTCCAGCAGTGGTAGGAGGAAAGCTTTGTCGCGCCTGCCAAGAATCCCAGCGATGGAGAGCAGAGAGCTGAACTTTGCCTCACATAGTGGCTGACAAGCCCTGAGGCCTGTAAGGCTCTCATGTTTTCATTTGGGTTTACTTGCTTACGAAAATGTAAATGCTGTGGGAATCCAGGGGAAAAGAAGCTTTCATTGTAAATTACTAATTCATACTGTGTTAAGCCAGTAGTTACAGGTCAGCTTTTGCTATGATATCCAGCTACTAGAGTTCTTTTAACATACCTTCTCCTAAACACTTCTCTCCCCCCCCGCTCCATATTGACTGATAGGATGGCTTTATTCATCTCTTGACCTAAAGGGCCCTTCTTTGCCAGAAATAGCCAAGAGAAAACCTCACGTGACATACCTCCCATTTGCATTTCACTGCCAAAGTGTTTAATCTTGCCTGTGAACAGCTGAGTGAACACAGGAGCCACAAAACTTTCAACAGCCATTTTCTTAAGTTACCTTCGCCAAAGGACAAGTGATTTATTCTTGAAGGGTTTTCATTTCTTAATTCTTTGGTTTGTTGCTATTCCTGTGCTGTGATGTGACATAACATTCATTCTCACCATTTCATTCTCATACATCTTGTACCACCCCAGAAATACAAATCAACAGGCTGGGACTATAGTGTTAAGGAAGCTTCGTTGAGAATTTGATTTAAATCACAGGACAGCTACAACCACAATAAACAGGTTTTCCTTGTCACTTGAGTAAAAAGTAAAGCAAATTGTTTGGGATTTGACATTTAAAAGCATTTTAACATTCTACTTTCGTGTAGAAAATGATTCTTCTTAAATCATGCTTTGGATAAGGCTTAATGTTCTGGCTTTCCCAAAATATGTTTTGGAGTATGGGTTCTTTTGTTGTGATTTTTTGTTGGGTTTGCCAAGAACATTCAAATGTTTGAGGCTGAGTGAGATTCTTTCCCCTCCCCGCCTCCCCCCTGCCCCGGTTCTGTCACTGAAACAACATCTAGCTTTATGGCCTAGGTGGAAGCCTTACTTTAGTTCTAGATCATGGACTAATCAGTAAAGGCATTTAGGTGCCTAACTCCCACATGATCAACAGGAATCACTAAACTCCACTGACAGCTGTGCTGATTATTCTTTGCTTTCTCAGTGAGCACTGTGGTATCATGTCAGATTCTTTCCAACTCTCATTCTCTGCCCCTCCCTGCTAAGGAAATACCATGAAATCTTTCTCTGGAGGAACATGTTTGATTTCATGGATACTGGAAGTTGCCCTTTACAATCCCACTAATCTTCATGCCCCACAGAAGACAAATAGGCTGGGCAGTCCCTGGCAGGGTCACTTCTGCAGGGAGCTGGAAGGCCACTTGTTGGGCACAGGCCACCTCACAAGTCTGTAGATTGTAGTGGCTCCCAGGGGCAGCATCCTACACACAGGCTTTTCCTCTCCATGCAAGGCACGGGGTGGACGTGCCAAGGGGCATCAGATGTGCTGCATCCTATTTTCTTCCTGAAAATTGAGGGGGAGCTGTGAAAGCTCAAAGTTTATGAGACAAGTGGGCTACTGTAGCAAGGAGGCTGAAGTCCTTTCCCATAGGAAAGCACCATGTCAGGATTCTTCCCCACGAAGCTGAAAGAGAAGGTGCTTCTGCACATGCTGTTAGCCAGCTACCCAGTGAGATGGCAGGGCAGTGGGGAGAGGGGATCTGCGCAAAGCATTCCTGTGTGAATAAAGAAAGGGGACTGGTAAACTGCTGAAGTGTCCATCACATGAGTTTTGTTTCCTTTTTAGCTTTACTCAAGATTTTTATGGCAAAGGCATTGCTTGCTGCTAATGATGCTGTATTTCTGTTATACAGCATGAACAGTCAACACATGACAGTTACAGTAATGTACACCTGACTGCAGATTAAAGAGCACCTCACACATCTCACGTTTTAACATACTTGAATCTTACCTTTTTCATTATGTTTATGTTCACAAACTGTCAGTTCAGGTTTCCAGCCTTACAGCTGACCTCTCTGATCATTGGATTTTTCTCTTGTCAATGTCAAAGGTGTAACTGCAACCAGAACCCCAATCCAGGAAATACATGAAAATTGCTTCCTCTTTATTAGTAGCCTTGAGAAGATTACTAATCCTCCTACCTGTGTGCAAAGTGACATACGAGTAGTATGGTAGAATACAAGAGAGTTGACCTTGCCGTGGTCATATTTCATTGCAGGTCTTTTTAGGTCAAACTTAATTTTCTCACAAGAATTAAAGTACCTTAGAGTGCCATAAATAATTCTATTCAATAGGAATACCTTTAATTATCACTGTGTCCATTTGACTGAGTCCTCTCGCTATATTGTGTAACTCAGTTGCTCCCGTACTTATTAATGAGTGATACATTAATAGATTTACCATAAAATCACAGATAGAGTAGGACAGGAAAACTCTAACCAGGAAACACGTGATAGCGAGTCTTAAAATACTCTGGGATAGGTTTGAACTACTTGCTGGCTAGGAAACTGCTGAATCATGCCCTTAAGCTCATACCAAAAATAGCATTTCATTTGGCAAAGCACATACAAGGTACTAATGTTCCCTATTGTAGAAAGCCTGCTGAAATAGCTGCTGATCACAAAGGATGAACGAGCATTCTCCTAACCTCTCTGCCTCCTTGAGAGAAACAGAATAGCAAGCATTTTTTCTCCTACAGTAGTTCTCCCTTTTACAACATTAGCTTTTAACAGAACAAGAAAGTCCCCAAACATTTTCAAAACATTCTGTGAGCTTTCTGAGTTTGAGACACCTTACGCCTTTTTACACACACACATCATTGATGAGTAGTACATACCTCTCAGTTGTAGTCCTCTCTGGTGAGACTGTGATAACTTACATGGTCTGTAAATTATTTATTGGACTTGAGAGGAGAAAATAACCTTTCTTGATCATTTAAATAAGGTTGAATTAATAAGACGAAAGTGATTCTCTCTGAGGTTTTAGAAAAGGTGACTGCTTAATGCCTGTAACAAGGAGGAAGAGGTTTTAAGAAGTTGAGTTCAAAAGCTCCAGCTGGAGTTAATTACATTCTCTAATAGGCTTTGTAATGACTGTGCTTCCTGGCCTTCAGCATCCCATAGGTGGAAGGAGAGACAAGAGTTGCCCTCTGAGTTTCTCTAGGTGCCTCATTACCTTCTCCCTTATTCCTTCTGCCCTGGTGTGACGGAGCCCTAGACTCAAGTCCTGGGTTTATCAGCAGAAAGGGTGCCATGCAGGCTGCTGGTATGAACTTGGCAAAGTCTGTCTAAGGTGGCTAGGCACCCACCTTCCAGCAGCACGCGTTTCATCCTTTTTCTGGCCTCTTGTTGAAAGCCTGGTGAAACAGCTACTAATCACAAAGGATGAACAAGCATTCTCCTAACCTCTCTGCCTCCTCAAGAGAAAGAGAATAGCAAGTATGGTTTCTCCTACAGTAGTTCTCCGTTTCATAACCTTAGCTTGCCAGTGTGCTGGGCCTCTTGCTTTGGCCCAGACATACCACAGCTGCTGCTGGCCTCATCCAGTGAGTGTCAGCTCTGCTGGAGGGATAAGGCATGCCAAGAAGCCCCTTCATCAGAGCTGCCAGGGAAAAGGCACTGAGAAATTAAGAGAAGCCTAAGAAGGGAAGAAAGATTATTGCAGTTTTCTGCTCAGTCTGGGAGCGTTACTTCCCACCCCTCTGCTTGACTTGACCTCTCCACAAGTGGCTGACTTTCATCCATGTAATATCTGACCATTTAAAGGAACAAAAAGTATATCGCCCTTTAACCGTCTGCCCTGTAACCTTTATACAAGAGTTTTGGTGTCACATAATGAAACATTCTCAAGCACTTTTTATTACAGGAGTGGTAAGAAAAATGCCTGCGGTAACACAGCCATTTGAAGTTGCAGTTCTTGCATTTTGTCTGTAGCTTACATATAATCATGTAATTTTTCTTGCAAATAAAACCCATCTTTGAAAAGGCAAATAATCTCTAGGCAGGAAGTGTGGGCAGTGTGGCTCTCCAGTCTCCATGGAGGGCAGTTTACTCAGAAAGCAGAGGATGGTATTTCCAGTTTCCTTTACGGAACTTTAAGCTGCGGTAGGTTGGACACATGAGGTTTGTTGAAGAGACGTGCTGAGTTAATTTGCTGTTTTAGCAAAGCTGACTGGCACAGGCCACCTGCCATATCCACACTGTATAGGGGATTATAGGTACTTTGTGCTATATATTTCTGCTCTACAGAATGAACCCTCAACACATGATAATTAGTTACCTTTGTGCTATGTATTGCTCACAAGTCACTGAACTCTTCAGCACAGCTGTAATCAGGTAATTCCTCTTGGTCTCTGCCCAATAGGTTACTCATTTTTTCCCTGAAATCCACAAACACATTTTGCTTCTTGTCCTACTTCTTTTAGATTTCAACAGCAAGTGACTGAGACTATCAGAGTCCAGAAATCTGGATGCATTCAGCAAGCCCAAGACACAAAGAATCTATATGAACCTTCAGTCAGTATCCTTAGGGTGGCACAAAACTATCTCACTCCAGATAGCTTCAGATAGGAGTAAGCTCTAGATACGGTTTACAGTAGTGTGACAAGTGATGCTTCAGAGTAAGAGAGAAGGGAAAGATGGGATCATCCACTGAATAATTGAAGAAGGGTGCAGGTATTTAAACAATGACTAGGAGAGAGGTTATCACATGGAAGCCAATGAATCTCATTCTGTAGTATGTGTCCTCTGTCACATGTTCCTGGTGGGCTGACACACCTCCCACTTCATTAACGTTTTATACACTTTTATCATTCCAGCCTGAGCTCTCCAGTACACTCTTCTACAGGTGCTGGATAAATATTCCTTTACAGAAGCTGCCTTCTCCTATGCCTCTCTTGCTATCAGCCATACTTTGCTGCTCTGTAAAACCCAGTCAGAACTGTCTTTTCCATTTCTAGCCAATGTTCATACTTAAGGCTTCCAAGAATTGGTTTACTGTTGTTTTGTGATCATAGCCAAACTTCTGGTATAATTTATTTAGCATGATGTAACATAAGAACTGCTGACTCATCCTCAAGCACATCTAATAATGCCTTGTATCACTTCCTAAGGATGGTCTTGTGAAACTGGTCTTTCCTTTTTTTTGAACTGTGTTCTTTGTAGCTGTAAGCAAAGTTAACTGAACAAAAATGCACTGTAGAAATTGCAGTCAATACTACTGAGGTGAGCTATTCCTATTTTATTGCTTGAATTTTACTCAGTGACAAGTTTTCACAAGCAACATACATTGTTTTTAATGTGTCTGATATCCTATTCTGAAGAGCTAACAAGGAGGATTAGAACTGTAATTTTTCACAATTTTGTCTTTTAATGAAGAGAATTAGAAGACCAAAATGGTAATAATCATTCCCTAAATATATATTTTTATTAATTCAGTACAATATTGGCTTGTTGTCCTTTCCAAAGGTGAAGGTTCTCAGATTTTATAATAGCAGTGCATGGATGTCTTCACAGAATGACCTCAAGTAACACTTAAGTGTGAACTCAACTAATGCTGCACACATTCAATATGCTACAGCAATGAAAGTTGTTGCTGCCTTGGTCATCGTGTTCGGTTCCAGGCTACAAGTAAGGCCTGCACCCTGAAGCTTAGTCCATGAAAACCACTATTAACCCTGCTGAAGCACCACTGATTGGGTAGCTCCTCTACATCCTCCTTTTCTGGTGTAAAATTTGTCAATGAATACAAAATTATCTTCAGCAAATAGGTGATACATGGGAAATGTACAAACCCAGAAATCAGCACCTATCCTGAGCACACCAGTGCAACTTCCATGGTTTGGAGCTCTGTGTACGTGGCTAGGGTTGAGGAGAATGCTGATGTGCACTTCAACTCCTTTATCACATTGAGGAGGACTCATTATTGCCAGAAAGCACTGAGGTTACTAATATGATCTTCTGTTTCCATGCTCTGATACTCATCTAACCTATGTCCTCTGTGGCCAAGTGGGGAATGCCAACCAGACAGCAGATGCAACATGGGAAAGAAGTACAGAATCAGTCTTACAATACAGCTTTCTGCTCAACATCCAGCTATCAGCCTTGTTCTCTTCTGTTTGCTCTGTTCTATTTAGATAAGCCAACGTTTAGAGTTTAACACAGTTTAGCAGATAAAATGAAACCGTATGTTCCTCTATAGCCCTGAACTTGAACTGGTTCCTATGTTCCTTGACCCAAGTTAAGTTACCATTTTGTTGCTAGTCTCAGTTAGCAAAGCAGCACTGGATAAGAATTCATTATTTGTGGAGGGAGGACATACCTAAGCATCCATCTTAAGAAAAACATACCTCTGTTATTGCCTAATCAGGCTGCCTTTGCTGTAAATCCAAAGATCAGACATACTCAGGTCTGATTCCTCTATTTACTGAATTCTCCTATTCAGAAAATCTGTTCTTCCTTATGTCCACATAGTTATACAAAATTAAAGAAACAGAGGAAACAAACAGTGGGAGAACAGTAACTTTTCCTTCTATTGGCTAAGCATGAGCCAAATGACACAGATTCAGGGGAAGGAATTAAAGGTGAATTAAAGGTATTTTATTTTCTTCTAGATATTGTGGATTTTGCACTGAGGTGATATCTGCCAGATTCAGGCACTAATTAGAGCAAGCAAGACAATAGAAAACAAAAGAGCCAAAGCATGACTCTACTTCTTCGACAACTGAAAATCCCTGGAAAGGCTACCCTGGGATGGTAAAGGCAGCAAAAAGGATGCAAAGTTAAAGACCCTTGAATGTGCATGGCAAAAATGGCCATCGCTTTATAATAAGACATATAATAAAAGAAACACTCTGTCTTAAAAATAAGTAAATAAAGGCTTCCTGACACATATAAAGTTTCTTGGTATTTCAGATGGGAAAGAAAATTTTCAAAGGCATTCAGGAGACTTTCTTGTAAAAAACAATTCTCCTGGGAGAAATGTTTAATTTTGTTTTACATGCCTTCCATGGACATATACTACTCCTAGTGATATTTTGTGTGTTTCTCTCCAGGAATTGGTTGTATTCCAACTGCCCCACCATGTGCAGTGGTTGTGGGAGAGTTTGTTCCTGATTCCATCCACTCGGTCCACTGATACCTTGAGATTATGCTACCGAAATCTGCAGGGGGTTTCTGCAAAGCAGCTCTGGCTGTGCTCAGATATCCACCAAGGAAGCTCTGAAGCCCAGATGGGCTGTTTAGTGTTCTTTGGTCCCTGGCTGTGTCAGTTAGCCCCTTCTGGGTATGGCTGAACAATGCCAAGCTCAGTACAGGGTGACAGGGAGCAGTATATCTCAGCCAAGTAAATAAATAAGGAAAAAAGCTCCTAACATTTCAAGTAAGTAATTTTTATTCCTCTGAAACTTTTGTCAAAACTGTCTCAAAGAATGGATCCTTTATCTTGTTTTGTTATCTTTAGCAGATAAATGGACTGCAGCACACTTCATACTGTAAACAGTAACTGGCCTTACTCCAGTAGCAGCTGAACAAACATTTCTAACATGGACAACTCCTCCTCACTCTTTCTCAGCTGGACAGACCACATATTTTTATAACTCCCTGTCAGTTCTTATGTCTAATGTGGTTGGCCAAAGGAAAGAAGTTCCAAGAAATAAAGGAATTCAAACACTTCATTTACCTTTTCAGCAGTTTTAGAACCAAAATCTGCCTTTCTAGGAGCAGTCTCAGGGAACACACTGTCCAAGTTAAGGCCTGCAGCTCTTAAATGAGCAGGCTTCAGACAGCTAGAAGAGCCCAAAGCAGCAGACTGTGAAGGATATGTATACATACAATGCAGGCGGGCTCTTCATAGGAGTATTACATATGAGTGTTTTGGAAAATAGCTTTGGCAAGTCTGCTTAATGAAAACAGGAATATTTGTACTGTTGTACCAAAAATCTAATATTCCTAACTCATGTTAAATAATTCAGAAGATCTTGTTCAGTTGTAGAAGATTCCCTGCTGAAATTATGTGAACATTAATGAAGAGGCATCGATTTCAGTTCTTTAGGTCAAGGTAAAATATCTGAAATTGTTTGAACTGTATTGAAAATGGTAATGTGAATAATGTGTGTTTTCTTCACTTTAGGTGTCCTACTCATAAAGCTCCTCAGATGAAAAGGTGCTTCATGAAGCTGTTTACTTGTACGTTTTAAGCGTAAAGAGTATTTTCACACAGTTTTGTTCTTTCAACCACGTATTTCAGCTCTGCCTTCAGCAGCACCCCTTTGAAGATCTGCTGTATCATCGCTCTATGAAATCTGACTGTGGTAATTGTGGAGTTTTGACAGTACTCAGGAAAAAAGGCTTTCCTTCTTACAAAAGATGCCTGAACACTTTAATAATCTTGCAGAACAGCTTGCAACAGCGAATTCAGAGATTGCTTATAAACTGAAAGCAAACATTAAGACATTAAATGGAAAGATTTATGATGGACAAGCTATCCATGTGACAGATCTCTGGAGGGCAATTAACTGGTCGTAAGCTAGTGTGAAAAGTCAGTGTGAAATACGCTACTCAGCAGCGGTTCTAGAGGAAATACTGAACTGGAAGGACTGCAGGAACATATTATATAAAATTGCATGAAAAGAGAGCTGGAAAAATGGTACCTGCCCTTCAAGATATTCAGGATTAGAAACTTCACAACTTCCAGGGTTTCAAGCATGCTGTAATCTGACTTTGTTACTGCTTGTCTTGTCAAGCACAATTACATAGACATTATTCCCATTCCCTTTTACATAGGTATTGTTAGCACACCACCTCTCAGTCTCTAAATGACCCAAATTCTTTCACTTTTGTCTCGATTCCTAGAACTCTGATTACAACTTTTGCACTCTTCTGGGTTTTCTCCAGTTAGCACTGCTGTTCAAGACAGACGTGAAGGAAAAATGGGATGCATTACTCCATTATTCCTAATTCCAAAGAGAACAGCACCCTGTACTATTCAATTAATGAATCATACGTACTATAGACCCATTTCAATTTTATTTTTTTAGTATTACTAATGTTTGGCCTTTGTTGTGCTATTCTTTTCTTTTCTAGGAAAACAGATAGGGGTTCCGTATCCAGTATTGGAACAGCCGGTTGGTCCTGCTTAAATGTAGTGACTTGCACTTGTCTACACTGGATTTCATCTTTTTTTTTTTTGGACCACTGTATCAGTTTGTTAAGGTGTTAGTGCTGGCAACAGACATACAGCCATACCACACATCACATCGCAGGCATAACACAATTTTACCCATTTTTTCTAAGGACACAGGACTTAGGCAATTACACTGCTCTCTGTCACCTCCCTTACTTCCTGACAAACAACTTTTAAACCACTTGGTTAATTCCATCTAAACATGATGGGATTGGAGCGAGTCCCAAGAAG
Source organism: Strigops habroptila (assembly GCF_004027225.2). Classification (NCBI taxonomy): domain Eukaryota; kingdom Metazoa; phylum Chordata; class Aves; order Psittaciformes; family Psittacidae; genus Strigops; species Strigops habroptila. Next base: position 8,235,587 of record NC_044281.2, read on the forward strand.
GGCCATGAAGATGATCAGAGGGCTGGAGCACCTCTGCTATGAAGACAGGGGCTTGTTCAGCCTGGGGAAGGCTCTGGAGAGACCTTAGAGCAGCTTCCAGTGCCTAAAGAGGCTACAAGAAATATGGAGAGGGGCTTATTACAAGAGCATGCAGTGACAGGTCAAGGGGGAATGACTTCAAACTGACAAGAGGGTAGAATTCGATTAGACATTAGAAGAGAATTCTTCACTATGAGGGTGGTGAGACACTTGCACGAGTTGCCCAGAGAAGCTGTGGCAGTGTTCAAGGCTAGGTTGGATGGGGCTTGGAGCAACCTGGTCTAGTGGAAGATGTCTCTGCCCATAGCATGGGTTTGGAACTAGATGGGGTTGTTTAGTCTGGAGAAGAGAAGGCTCAGGGGGGACCTTATCGCTCTCTACAAATATCTGAAAGGAGGATGGATTAAGGACGTGGCTGGTGTGTTTTCCCTAGTAATCAGTGATAGGACAAGAGGATCAGCCTCAAGCTGCGCCAGGGGAGGTTTAGACTGGATATTTGGAGAAGATTCTTCACCAAGAGAGTGGTCAGGCATTGGAACAGGCTGCCCAGGGCAGTGGTGGAATCACCATCTCTGGAAGCGTTCACAAAGCATGTAGATGAGGCCCTCAATGACATGGTTTAGTGGTGGTATTGGCAGTCCTGGGGGTACAGTTGAACTTGATGATCTTAAAGGTCTTTTTCATCTAGTTGATTCTATAGTTCTATGATCTTTAAGGTACCTTCCAACCCAAAGCATTCTATGATATGGTTCTATGACATTATGAAAGGGAAAGGTCTCAAAGATTGACTTTAAAGATGTTATTAGAATCAGCAGCTGAGTAGAAGAGAAACCTGAAACTGTTTCCCTTCTCTGAGGGAAAAGCCATGAGCACAAGACCTGTGTGTGCTGTTTGTCCTGTGAGCTGGCTAATCAGTCCCTGAGCACTCATGGGCCCGTTGCACACACATCAATCCTGAGGATCAGTCAGAACACATGCTCTACTTTGCTCTGCTGATAAAACAGGGGAGAGGGGAGCACTGTAAGGAGACCTCGTGGGAGAGTTAGGATTACACAAGACAGGGGTAGGAACCACAGTTACTGCAGCTGTGGGCATGTAAGGGCTGAGGACACATAGATAGCGAAAACCGTGCTTCGTGAGTTCTGCTGCTCAAGGAAGAACTTGTTTTCAGACTCTGATATGGTGTCATTGGGATGCAGAAATCCTCTATACTGTCTTTCCCCTGACTGAAGTGGACAATGGATTACTATGAACAAAGTGGGTGTGTTTTCTGAGCCAATCTGTACAGCTTTAACAAGTGTTCTGCTGTTTTGCGGGTTTGCTTTTGGTCTTAATGAGTTATGCTTAGACACCCACTGAAGTTCTAACAGCAGTGTCTACTGTACATTCTCTTTCCCTTATCTGCCAAAGGAGGAGAATCAGATTTTCTAAACATAAGTCAAGTAACTTCCCATACATTTACAAAGGATTAAGAACTCTTAACTCTGCATGTGTGAAAACAGATTGCTCCATCTCTCTATGCCTAGAATAAGAGTGGAAAGCACGTGTTTCCATGCCTCTCTTGTGACCAAATGCAATAAAGTTTAACTAGAAAGAAATACTGACCCACACAAGGACAAGCTGAAGTATTTGGAAAAGCATTATTGAACAGTGTGCACTTTGTCCATGCACTTTGCAAGCATTTAAGCAAACATCCTTGTTCAGGTTTTTCTGCCCTTCAGAGTTGCAAAATATAGTATGTTATTTAAACCAGAAGTTAGAGACATAGTCTAACTCCGAGAATAAAATTACAATGATTTCACACCATGCAGTTAACAGTACTCACAAGCAGGGAAAAGAATGTGTGAGTAGAGAGGGCAAAACATTAAGGACTATTACTCTAATACTTACTACTAGTTTCTCTGGTACTAAGTACTTGAGAAAGACATGAATGCAGAGTACAGCACAAAACACTCCTTGAGGACCTGAAAACAGGTCAGTTTTGAGACAGATAAAAAATATTTATCACCTCCACAGTGCTAGATTTAGAAAAGCTAGATCTATTAGTTGCCCTCTTTCTCTAGCAGAAACAATCTTTACTCTGAATTACTTCAGGTTTGCTTGTAATCTTGTATTGTTTCACAGTTATGAAGAGCTTATGACTTCTCATTGACTCAGAATCATCTGTTAGTTTTTAATACTAAAAAGCAGTAGAAATTATTATTTTAAATTACTCTGGAATTGCCTGTTCATTTCTATCATTGAATGTCTGATTTCTTTTCTTTGGCATCCCTGCCTATAGCAGGGGGGTGCAACTACATGATCTTTAAGGTCCCTTCCAAACCAAACCATTCTGTGATTTATGAAAGCTTTACCTGCAACTTGTGATCCTTTGTAGACTATGAGTTCAAATAAATGCTTTGCAAAACTAGTTGTGTAGGAGGCTGTGAGAGAAGCCTCTGTCCAGTGGGAAAGAAGTGTAACACTGTGACATCAAAAGATGTGATCTTTGGCAGTGGTCACTGAGGGAACACAGCCAACTTTTAGAAAGGCAATGAGCTAGCTCTGCTAACATGGGACATACACACCATATACTCTGTAGAAGCAAAGACAACAGTAACTGTAGCATTTTTTGAACTACTAGACACTAACTTACTTACCCTTTTGGAATTTCTAAGAGTGTTTTCTCATTAGAGAAACAAAAGATAGTTTAAATTGAAGGGACTGAGTTCACTATACCCTTTTTCCTTCAACAAGATTCAATTTTCAGTCCCCATATCATCAGTGCTCAGTTTAAGAAAATCGATTTGAAAATAAAAGCAGTTAAATGTTCCAGGACAAAGTAATAAAATATGTAATATGCAATACATATTGCCTTCCACAGGAAGGGCTGGTATCTCAACTACCTAGTAAGTGACATAGAGCAACAAGCAAGTAATCAGAGCAGTAGGTATCTTCAATCATTCTACCTTTGGTTGCTGAGCACTGAATTCCACTGGGTATTGCTCAGAACTTTCCACAATGTGAACACCTGAGTAAAGGAAAACAGTGAAACCACTAAACAGTAAATTGCAAAGGGCCTTCTTCAGTCAGAAAAAGTGTTCTTTATCCATTAAGTGTACTAGACAATACTATTGACATTTCTTCTTTACACCTACAGGGGTGGATCAGTGCAACTACATTTTCAAGTCAGTATTCTAAGACTTCTCTTATTTTTCAAGTGGCAGTGAAGGAAATTACTCATTTCAATTTTTAGGAATTTTTATCTGACTTCTTTGACATTTTGGTAGCTCCTATTAAAAAGGTACACCACTCACCCTAATGCTACTGTCTGATACATGCAACAAAGCCCATAGTTTCACATTCCAATTCCCACATGGGAATAAGTAATTATTACTAATTCTAATTCCCATAGGGGAATATCACGGTAATAATGTAACTGGGCACAACCCATAAAGGTATTTTTCTAGGAAAACCTGTAGTTCAAAGAGGAATCAGGGAAATCCTTGCAAATGAGCACAGCATCCTTCCAAAGATGGATTTATCATGCAAGCATATCCTAAATACATATAACAAGAAGCAATGTTGTATAAAATACTCAACTGGAGTACTTTTCAAGACTAAAACCACATTATTATGTCTAATGGTTTCACATACAGGTTGCTGCTACAGAAGGCCATCATCTCAAATTCAGTATGGTAAAAGATGACTGGGAAGGTAAAATCATTTGCTTTGTGTTGCTCAGCAAATCAATACATAAAACTGCTATATCACCAATGTTGGTCCTGGGTTCAGGTTGTAAGAGCACAACTTCACTTTCAGCTGTTGTGTCTTAAGTTACAACTGTGGATGGTAAATAAAAAAATCAGTTCACTAAAGACAGAGCTATAGGGTCACAGAAAGGCTTTACTACACTTGTTTCTTTCTCCTCAATATTATTTGTTTGTGCTTCATGGCTGCTTCCATCCCATCACTATGGAAAACCTTCCTCTACCAGATCCATGCTAAATACCGCATAGCAAGATGCCCACAAACTCAGTAAACAGGACAAATAAATTTTTATGCAAATTTATTCATCAGATTTAACAATAGTAATACATAAATCAATACTATGTCCAGCATAAGGTTGTATAATAAAATATGCTATTTTGTAAGATTGATTTTTAGTGCGTACATTTTAAGGGCAGTTTTCATCCAAATTGGACACATTAAAAAAAAAAATAAATACAAGGCCAAAAATGCTTTCTTACTGAAAGTCCTGCCAAGTAAGACTTCAGGCTCCACATTGCTTCAAAGTACTGATCAGTACAGGTGTCTGCGTACATCAGACTTACACACAAATGGGGTGGGCTCAAGCAGCATACATTTTTTGACATCTGACTCAGACCAATACATTCAAGATTTCAATTTAGACCTCTTTATTCCTCTTACAGCTAGCATTCACCTTTCTCTTTTAGGATTGTCTTGCCTTCCAGGTGTATATCTGCTCGTACGAATCCTAGCAACATCATGTGGACAAAACACAAAGGTCCAGCCCCTCCCAATACTACTTTTTTTTCGGCTTGAGATTCAGACTGCACTATCTAGTGGAACTATTTATGAAATGAATTGCTACTCAACTCAAATAAGACTACATTGCTCTTGGGGAAAAAAAAGACTTTGGAAACAGATGGGAACATAGTATGCTCCCAGCTCTATTTGTTACGTTTCTGGAGTTCTCCAGACTTCAGGAATACATCCTCTCTTGGATGTCTAGTGCTCAGCGATCGCTACAGCATAAAGCTTTAGGCACACTGGGTTTTGTAGGCTATAGACAGCCCACAAGAAACCGCATTTTCAGCTTTGTTTCCCTGATGGCCAGTGAGTCCAACAAATACAATGGCATTCAGATGTTCAAAGTGCAGTATGGAGGCATTCACTGACATTTAGGCTACCTTTACTTATATTCAGCAATATTAAAATCTGGTCCCAATTCAGATTAGATACATGTGAGAAAACATATTTGGCAAATCAGAGGTATTTTATTTACTTGTGTACTTATCACATACCATACAGGCTATCCTTTGGGCGTATTTATTCTACAAATCTAGAAGAGTTTGTTTTATTTGTTTTCTGACTTTTAAATCCTGCTGATGGTGAAATTCCCTTTTCCTTAAGAACTTACTTACACTCAGGATTGAGTCACAAATTTTTAAAGCTACTGTAATTTACATATTTTACTTCATTATATCAAAACAAAACCTAAAGCTTGGTCAAAGTATAAACACTTATAAACCTAATGAAAACATCCCTGAGACACTTTCAGTAACATAGCAGTAATGGGTAGTTTTGGTCCATTAGAGGAGAAGAATTGTTACATCCAGTTATTGAATACTGAGGGCTACAAGTACATTGGCTGTACATTCACTTTCACTCCTCTTACAAAATGCAGTATCCAAGACAAAAGCCACATTCTATTTAGTTTGATACATAATGTAATCATTACAAATTTTATGATGAATGGCCTAGATTCAGCCCTGGTGTAACACCTTTAATGTCAATGGAGCTCACACGCATTCAGGGTTGAAGTTTGGCAAAACTGATGGCTGAAGGACAGTACCTAATGTACAAAATGGCTTAAAAGTTGCAGAGGATACCCTTCATGAGTTGCTGACATATGTTTTTGCATACCAATTATTTTGCAAACAAACATTTTTACAAAGATTTAAGTTTAGAAGTCCTAGTCATGCCATAGGAAAATTCAGATCACCACCAGGTTCAACTCTACTGCAAAAGCAAAGTGTTTCCACAAAAGTGCACATACAGTTATTGACTACGGAAGTACTGTGTTAGTAGACATGCAGGGTAAAAAAAAAGAAAAAAACAAATGCAAGAACTTCCTGAAAATCAGAGGGATATATCTTTCTTCATTGCTCCAAAGTTGCTTTAGAGGGCCACACAGTCCAACATCTCATTGTTTTAGCGGTATTTTAGAACAAAATAAGTCAAAATTCACATACATGTAAAACAGATACATGCAAGTAATCCACTTTACGACTTCTTTTGCCTGGAATACTAATAATATACCAATATATCATGCTTTAGTAGGGTTTTTGAAAACAACAGCATGCAAAAATAAACTAAAGCTGCTTGTACTCTGAGGCAAAAACTAAATTAGCCCTAGACTTTATCTTTCTGTACCAGTACTCCTGACCTTAGCACTTTCTGCTACATCAAACCTGAATAGACCTGTCATTTGCAATTAAAAAAGCCATGCTTTATAATGTTACATTAATAGCTTCTGCTAAGATGAGGCTATGTTTTACTTATCAAGTGCAACAAAAGTGTAATACAGTATCTTGTACCTAGCACTTGTCTAAATTGTAAGAGAACATGCAAAAAACCCTATAAAGGTGTTTCTGTAAAGTTAAACCGAAACAGAGTACTAAAAATGCATTTTGGGAAAACATCAGAACTTAAGAGTCCACTTCAGGCATCCAAGAATGATGTTTATACCAATTTGAGAAGACAGGGGAGCAGGATTGTTCATGGTAAGGGGAAAAACAGAGGAAAAACTCCACCAAAAAAAAAAATCAAATACTGTATATCAAGTTATTCTGAAGCAACTAAAAAAAACCCCAAACCCTTGTTTTGCTCAATGGATACAAGAATTGTTCAGAATTCATGAACAAATTGAGTTAGTATAACCACTAAAAAGTATCAATACAGGTGTACTGATAGGGGGTCAGCGACAGAAAGTCAGCGTAACTTTTGAGATCAAATACTAGATGTAGGGATCCTTTGAAACACCAGTTATCAGGATCCAACTAGGTTGTCCTCTAACAAACATGAAACATTTTTACAGGGCCACTGTAAGATGAATTTTAGCTCTCTTTGAACAGCTCCCTCAAACAGCTAAGTTATGCGTTCGACTCTAGAGAAACACCTTAGGGTCACTAAAGGCAGTATATGTGTTTAACCATTATATTTGTGTAGCAAGTTAGTAAGAGAAGTGGATCCTTTCAGACAGTAGATGTATTACCAGTTGGTGAACTGTCAGAGACTTTGGGATCAGGAGTGCGGCATGCAAAAAGTTGTTTTCCCAAGGTTTTCTGGGCAAATCTGAAGTACATTACGTGGCCCATGGCAACAAAAGACACAGAAATAAGCACCAATAAGCCAAAAGCTTCAGGATTTGGGGCCAAGATGACCATGATGAAGTGCAGCAAATCAAGAAGATAATTCATGGAGTTTTGGACACCGTTTATGATGCCTCTTTCAGATTCTACCACATTTTCTTGGAGCAACTGTGTGACAGTCAAATCAAAGGACCAAAGGCCTATGGAGAGAAAACACAGTTATCAATACAACTGGAGTTCTTATGATGAGCTTTCTTTGCCGGCACAATTCAATTCATGCTTCCAAATTTTCCACTTTTGCCAAAATGCACAGGACAAGGCTAGCTTCCTGTCAGTCTGGAATGGATTTCACACTGACAGTTGGGAGCAATTTACTTTCCCCTTACCAATATATCCCGAGATAACACATACAGCTTCACACATTAACTTGCCTGTCACATCTTGCTTCAACATATCTATCAAGTTAACAATGTTTTGTTCATCTGTTCCTTAAACAGCTGGTTTACAGCTATTTACAGTGTATTCATGCTAGTTACGATTGCTAAGTTTTGCATAAAATGTTTGCAAACAAAAAAAAAACAAACACATTTTAAACTGTGCAGAATACATAATAGTTTACAACTAGTCTCTGTTGACACTATCTTCTATGCTATTTTAGTCCATTAATGATTCAGTTTTAAAAGTTTATCTTGCAAACAAACTTAATACACGTGAATCAATTATTTCATTCCTCCAAAATTCTACACATGAGACTTGCTGTTAATTACATTTATGTGTTTGATTGCCTCTTCTGTTGGCAGATACTAATACGACACTAATCAGCAATGCCTCGATAAATTAAGCATCATCCAAATAAAAGTTTCTGTCCTAAACTCCTTTGCTGTTCACAAGTTTAAAGGTTAGACAATTTATTTGATGAATGGATTAATTTACTGGACTGCTAAGTTTGAAGGTTTTCTTAGCAGAAGTGTTTAGTATTGTTTCCAATTAACGAATGGTTTTATATGGTTGTGAAGGAAGATATCTAGAAATGAGCAAAGAAACAAGTTACATTCACCTTCAAATGTGGTAACTTTTCTGCTATTAGCGATATATGATATGGAAGAAATCAGTATTGCAGTCTCTGCACTGGCAATACTATTGCAAGATCATTTCATTTTTATGCAAACTGTAATGAATTAGCCTTAGAAATGTGACACAACGCTTCAACTGTAGCCTACAATTATAAACTCAAATTGGTATTGAGTTGATAGGCACTGTACTTTTATAATTAAAAGCAGTCAATAGCTCACATTTTAATAGAAATATAATACTTACCAACTCTAGCAGCAATGACTCCTGCAAACAGGAGACTAACAGAGATTAAAGGCACAGGCTCAGGACTCATCTCTGGGTCGCTGGTAGCCGGAGTAGTAGACCCGTTTAACAAGTTGGGCATTCCAGTCGCAAAAAACATTTCAGGCTTATCTTCTGGAGATGCTATAGTAGCTAATGGTTCACTTTCAAACAGCCTGGCACTGATGTCGGCAAATGGGGAGACAGTCAAATCCATAGGACTTCCAGGCATGAACACAGAGACGGCACATAAGACCAGGCAAGCAAATTGAGCAACTCCAGAAATGAGACCTGTGCGAACCAGGCCACATTTGCGACGAAGCCAAGTGAAAGCTACTGTTCCCATGATTCCAGTGACTGCTGAGGCACCCATCAGGAGACTTAGCACTGAGCCACTCAAACCCTGAGTGTAGGCATAGCCTGTAGTAATACAATCAAAGCCCAGAACAGTCATGTACAGAAAGGCAAGACCCATGCCTGCAAGAAACACTGGCTGGTTGTAGTACGCAACCCATCCATCACGGAACGTGATGAAAGGCTCAGCAATCCGGGCACCACAGCTCACTTCCTTCTCCTGTCGAGGCTCAAAGCCAGTTACATCTTTTTCAACAATTAACTGCACTCCTTCAGCAGGTTTCATGTCACTCTCTGTAAACAGAAATGTAACTGTTAGATACATTCCTGCCTGGAAAGTGCAGAGTGCAAACTAAGACAATTGTTTGCAGTTAGAAAGTTCACTGCTGCATAAGTGCATCAGTTAAATTTTGCAATTAACCTTGAATCAACCTCTGATTACTTAAATGCTTTAAAGTGTCCTTAAATGCCACCTGTATAGAAAGATCAAGTAAAGTTTATCCCTATCAAGTTAAACTCCTACTTATTTAATTAAACTGTGGTAGAAGAAAGCATGGCTTGCTTCTTCTCTATAGACTTGAGACTGTATGCTCTATTTCCATGAAGAAATTATTTGCTTAATGAATGCTAATGTTAGTTGGCATTTTAGCATAGCTTTCTATTTAAATGCAGTAACCACAGAGGGTAGGGAATACTTAAACATCTGTCAATATCTCACGTCATGGTAAAAGAACCAAGGCAGAAATGCTTGCTGAAGCCTACCAAAGCCAAAGACTTGCCTTAAAAAAAAATAAAAATCTCAGATCATGCTTTTCTACAATTCCATTTTCACTCCAATATAGAAGAACAGCACTTACACTGATGACAAACGATAATCAAAAACCCCACAGCGGTTTTTAGATTAGCAGTGTAGATAGAAACTATACAAGTGTTTGGATTCCTGAGCAGTGTTTTCACACTGTCAAGTTTGAAACAAACTCCACATACTGCAAGTGAGACATAAAGCTTTTCGGCAACTTTTAAAAATGCAAGTCCTCTACTGAAATCAGAATACTGCAATGGCAGGCTGAGAGTTTTCTTACATACTGACATCAGCTGAATGCTTCATTTTCCATGAGCATTCAAGAGCCAGCTCCAAATCTATAGAGCCTTCTATGCTCTTTATCTTGCTTCCCTATCCCAAGCTGCGATCAACCTGGTCCAATAGCTCACTGGACCAGCTATTACCACAATGGATCTGCTGGCTATACTGGGCAAAGAACAGATTGCCAATTAGCTCTTAAACAAAAAAAAAAAAACCCAGGAATTATTTATAATTCTTAAAAAAAAAAAACCTAAACCCACAGCATGTCGCATTTGGGAGCCCTTAGCGTGAGCTTTCAGCAGTATTCCCTTAAAAATGGGAAAATGCTTCTGTTTTGTATTCCAGTATCTGATGTTTCAAATACTTCATAACAAACAGTCTGCTTCTGAAGCAATTTTAATTTCTGACATGAAGACTATCTAAAGTAATGTACCAATTTTAAGGTTGCTTATAGTCATAGCTATCTACATTGCAAATCACAGTTGTTTGGTTTGGCTAAGGAAGCATAGCAAAAGGTCCAAGTAGATTGGTTTTCTCCACCATTTCCTGCAGCCTGTGGAACTCACTGAAGCATGCCAGACTAGAAATATTACTACCTATTCTACAATCTCCTGAAAGCCTGTTAGTACTAAGTAGAGCTGAGTTAGCAAGAAAAAGTCCTACCTACACAGGTAGTTTTGCTTGTAGACATTACAGAGCAAAGGGCTTTGTCCAGCTTATTAGCTATGGTATAGGTGGATAAAAGTATTCCTCGCAATCAGCCCTAAGTAACAGGGCAGACTTACTCTAGAAGATTAATTTAAAAAGGACAGAATTCATTCTTTGGCTGCATTTTATGGGATTCCTCAAATGGTTGTGAAGTATTGTTACTTCAGAGTCTCTGTATTCAAAACCTGAAACCTCCAAGCTATGAGTAAAAAGCTATACAGGCATCAAAGCAGTGTCTGCAGAAGACAAAAGTCAACATTTTAGTTTGACTGATACAGTGAGTATTCTGTGAATTTAAACAGTTACTTTTGTGTTTTCAATACCTTTCTTTACATTCAGCTGCTTCAGTTCTGATTCTTCAACTTTTGCAGATTTGAGAGCCAGAGTAGGGGTTTTCTGATAAACCTTCCAGAGCAGCAGATATTCCACACACATCGACATCAGGTTCCAGCCAGAAATGAATCCACAGCCAATCATTGGGGAGCCAAATGTCATTATCTGACCAACTGCCATTGGGGCCAAGATATTGGTCAACTGATCAATTCTTCTTATTGTGGCATTCATATCTGTCAAAAATTAGTTGATGATATGAAGCAATTGCTAAACACTTACAATGAAATACTGACAAATGTAATTGAGTATTGCACATGTATACACAACAAGCTAAGTCTTGCTCCATCTGTAAGTGGTTCCAGCAGGAGCAGGAGTTAGACTGCTGACCAGAGACACCTTTGAAGTGTTCTAAGGTTTAAGTTTACTGTGACCAAACAAGATATTTGTAAGCCAAACCCTTACTCCCACCAGTTTTGCCTGTACGAGGTCTACCAGGTTTAGCATGCTGGATTCACAGCGGAACTGTACTCCTGCAGGTAAAAATGTTAGTCATGGGATAAGATTACACTTATGTCCTAGTGACATTATGGGCACCTAAGCCTATCTCTGTAACATTCAAACCGAGCATGCACAACTCCAGACATTAAAAGGTACCTCATATAATATAATTCTTTCCTGTAAAGATTATTTTAGCAACTACTATCTCCCAATACTGGACCATATATTTCTTAATCTCCTCCATTTACTTCTAATAAATGATGACCACAGTACCCACCACGATAGCAACAGACCTTTGAAATGGCTTTAAATTTCCTTATCGAGTCACCCTGGTTGACAGCAGTTGTAGGCATTCTCAGAACATAGTGAGCAAAGTCCTCACTCCTTTCTGTTCCACACTTTGATGTTTGCAGTCAAAACAAGCAGACTGTTCTTAGCATGAATGCATCTTCCATTTGCTGGTAGTGAATGTCTCACCCTCCCCAATCTTATCCACTGGAGTGGCATTACACCCTCTGGGCTCCTGTAAGTTTCAATTAATGGTGCCATTGTTCTATGCCTAAGAGTTGCTAGATGCTCAATGGTTCTGCACATCAGGGCTTCAGGCTGCTTAGAAATACATCTCAAAGCCATTTAAGAGTCCTATTATGAAATTGGAGCTTTTGAAAGGCAAGTGAAACTGCTTATAGTATGAAGCTGCTTTTCTGAATCTACAGAGAATTATTCCTTGCCATTCGAAGAAATGTTTAGGTTATTCTATTTAGAATTCAAAGTTAATAATTTGACTAATGGTTAACTAAGATGAGTAAGTTAGATACTTGCATAACATTTGGCTTTAGAAATTCCAAGAACTAAACTTTGGGGTTTTGAATTATCTGAGGAAAGCTAATATTTCCACTCTGGAAAGAAACAAAGTAAGAGTCAATGGAAAAATGAAATCAAGGACAATGAAGAAGGGGAAGCCAAGGCAAGTTTTTATTTCCCTATTTCACTAAGTTACCTTTCCTCAAAGAGAAGCCTTAGTTAACAGTGCAGAGAGGTACAACACTATTTGCAAATATGTCAGTGCTGGTGTTTGGTGTTTTAAGTTAAGGAATTTCAACAGTCTCCAAATTACATTATGATTAAACACATAAACAACCCTATTCAGCCTGGTAAAGATCCTTTAGATAGATCAGTTGAACTAAGGTGCTTGGTTCAAGGGATTTTCTCATTTTTAAATTTAGTTGCATGAGAAATCAGAGTAACCTCTTGCCTGATTTTTCAGTACAGAGCGTAAGTGGTCATACAATTCTGTCTGACATCATGAAGTAGTACAGAGGCAGAACTGTCTCCCATGGGTGTGGTGTGGTCTGTACCTTATCTCATGTGTAGTAAGTAGTACAGGGACTGGGGAGACGGTTTGCTGAATAAGATCTGGCACAAGAAGAAAGGTTAATGAGAACCCATTAGAACTTTAAGGCTTTTATGGAGAGATAATATTTTTCTACTTGTGATTCACATGCATAAAAGAAGTTAACCTGCACTGCTGCTCAACAGAAGGCATGACCTAGAAAGACACTACAAGGTCAAAAATAAAAGGCTATGGCAGAAAACATGTGTACTGGGAAGCCAAAGCAAGACACTTAATGCATCTAGTCAAGAACTGGCCTCTCCTGGATGAGATGGGCAAGTAAGATTCCTTCACTGGAGGTTACCTCCATCATCTCCTCCAGCATCAAGAATAAATCTACAATATAGGATTCAAATCCCTAAAAGGACTCTGGCATGTAAACTGAACTCTATAAGCAATTCAGGCAACTTCACACAAAATTAAGAGTCCAGAAACTGAGATGCTTGTCTAGTCCTGGAGGTATCTAAACTCTGCAAGAGTCAGACTTAAAACTTTAGTCCCAGAGTTACTTTAGTGAGCTATTAATGTCTTGGCAATGTTAGGCTCTTCTGCGCCTTGTTTGCACTTCAGTATCAGTTCCTCTTTCTGGTGAGGCTTAAGTTCCCTTATAGGAATGATTCAGAGCCCATATAACCTGTCCAAGTTCATTGCAAAAAATGCTGCTTCTCACACACAGTTACAATCAGAGCAGCAGCACAGCAAAAATCAGTCATACAGTCCTTGGTTTCAATGGCCTTGGGACCAGCAAAAGAGAGTCAGGTTCAACACATCCTTGAGGAGGATCCCAAACAATCGCTCACATTCAAGTAGTGTCATAATACCTAGCTGCAGTAAAATTTGAATGGAAACTCATTCTCTCTCCCAAAAAGAGAGAAAAGAAAGGGGGGAAAGGAAGAAAAATATTTACTAGGCAAAAAAAGAAGATTAAGTCTGTAGCCTAATAGCAAAGGTATCAGATGTCAAAGGAATACAGAGCTTTCAGCTCCAACTGAAGAGTGTTCACAGCTCTGAGTTAAGACATTTAATGCTACAGAAGTGCAAGATTTCAAATACATTTGTACAAACAGCATTTCCTACTGACAGTTTCCTGATCTACCTCCTTCACTCTTCTGGACTTCATTCTCATGTAGCTCTTTCTTTGATCCCTATGTGAGGAGCCCAGTTACGCAACAGTTTTCTGTTTCATTCCAGAGACCTAAAAATAAAGTGTTGCAACACTTGGCTTTACGTGCCTGAAGTTAAATAGCTTTTCTATTAAACACTGGTTATTTAAGTGTGCTGTATGTTTATTTGTCTGGCAAGAATAAAGTTTTCCTGACAAAGCTGCAGTAGGACTAAAAGGAGGACAAAAGAAGTTTAGGGATGCCTAACTGAATTATGGTCACAACAGTAATTTCTAATCTCAGTAAGTGCAGTCCAAAGCAGGAAAGAGGAAAATAAAGGCTACCCTTTTTACCTGCTGTTTTCACACAATATATGGAACTCAAAGATGTGCTGACCTCTGTAAAACTCTAGTCTAAAAAAACAGCTTGGAAAATAACACATTGAAGGTATTAAAAAGGCAACATATTTCACCTGCCAGTTTGCTTCTGTCTTCCCCTGCAACCACAACAATCCAGTCCCTCTGAATTGTGATTGCTGTGGCAGTGCTGGCCAAATTGGCAATATTTGCTATTGTGATAACCAGGATATAGCACATCGTCTAGAGAAATGGGGGGAAAGAGTTACAATGTGAGAAAATTGATGAAGGGAGATCTCCACTTGTACCCTGTACAATCAGAAAAGACACTTTTGCATTTGAATTCATACATTTCAGTGTTATTCTTCAGACAAAACAAGACCAAGTCTACTTTACAATTCCTGACAGAAAACAATCACCCCTGTTTACCCAACCAGCTAAAAGATCCCTGTGCCAGCTTGAGCTCCCAGGAATGTCTAAACAGACTAGAGAGAAAAATAAAAATTCATGTCTCCCATGCTACCCAAAATTTCTTTGTAAATTAATTCCTTATTAACAAGTTCAAGCACTCACAAGAAGCCATCCATGGTATAAGGTCAAAAGCTGTGTCTTAAACAAGAAGATAACCATCAGGATAACACCACACAGGATGACAGATGCATTCTGTACAACCAGGGATGTCTGGGCCACTGTTTTAAATCAAAACAGAGAGCAACAGTTATGATCATAAGAATGAGCTAACTATAAGCTTAAGGTTATAAGTAAGGAACACACACAGATTCTTTAAAACTTTTTATTTCCCCATTTCCCCCCCCAAAATATAACTGGTAAAACTATACTTTGTTTCAGATGTTGAATCTTCCATTGTCTTAGAGAAACAAATATCTGTCCTAACTTCACAGCTCTGAATAATTCACTGCTCTTAATTTCCAGTCCAAGTAGTTCTTTTCTCAATCAAAATCCAAACTGTGCCTGTTTAAATGCTGACACTATTTTTAAGTGGGTAAAAACAAGACTTAGCTTGATGCTCTAAAATTCTTCTTCAGCATAACATGGAATGCTTTTACAAACTCTTGGAAAATAAAAATGTGTAAGAAGAACTTGATGCTATGTTATTTATAAAACAGACTGGAGCAACATGTAATTTGAGTGTATGTTAGTATTAGACAGTAAAGGACTTCGTCTGCAGCCCTTGAAGTTATGTGCTTTTTACTTTTTGCATTTCTGTGCATCTCTCTATATCATAGAGGTTTAGCCTGAGTAGCAGACAGCATGATGTAAAACTGTTTTGCTCCTGTCTTTAACACTACCTTTGTATAATCATTACCACTCTGAAAAACTACCCTTCTGGAAAAAAACTGAGCAAGCCTCATTCTTGTATTTGGCTTGAAGAGTTAACTCTATTAGCTTTATCTTTTGCCATTAATTTGATCCATCCTTAAGTAAATAACCTGCTCTGGGCATCTAACCTTTGAGCCTGGAGTTCTTGTCCACCCAGTCTCCAATAATGGCTCCCAGGAGAAGAACCGATCCCGCCACAACCAGTCCATAGACTGCAGTCAGGAGTAAGCTGTTTCCATAAAGTTCAACCAGGAACACAGACACAGCAAAATGCCACATACGATCTCCCTTTAAGAGTAAGAGACAGTACATACACAACATTACAATTTGCACTTTCCAAGCACACGGGTTGACCATTTTATTAACACCCTGACAAAAATCTGTGTAAAAATAAAGGTTTGTTACACATGCATGGTGGCGGGGTTTGTTTGTTTGTTGGGGGAGTTGGGTTTTTGTTGTTGTTTTTTTTGATGACTATATCCCATCACCATTGATTTTATCCCACTATCATCTGTTCTAATCAAGTGCAGCGTTACAGCTTGTAACTTCACATCAAAAATTCAAGATATTTTCCATTATAATATTAAAGGACAAAGTCTGTTAGCAGCCACATGCAACAAGTCTCAGAAGGCTTACATAGATTCTTCAGCACAGATCAAGTATTAGCAACAGATTTCTTGATTACTGTTACTATTAATATAACTTTTCAAGATGGCAATTTGCTCTTAGATGATCAAAGCTCAAATGCTGCTTTAAAACATAACAGCCACACAAGCCAAAGCAAGCTATAATACAATTCAGGATAGCCACAGTAAATCAAGGAAGGTGTTGTCCTAAATGTTAGCTAAAGTTTCTGAAGTCAATGGACTTAAGCTCTTTTTAATAATGTTAGTGGCATATTACTAAGAGACAGAATATCAGAGCTCATTTAATCTACTGGAAACTCATTGCTAGTTCAGCCTACTTAGCCTATTGCTAGTTTACCTAGTGCTTAGAATACAAGATTTTCATGTTGTGCTACCACTTACTGCAGATAAAAAAGAAGCCCAAAATGCTAAACATATTCAAGTGATTTTCATACTATACACAATATTTTTAGGTTTGCTACCAAAGGGTCCTGCGTCTTGCTAATGAAGACATAAAAGTTTTTCCTGTTGTCACATGATGGGACTCACATCTCATTTTGCTTTTAAACATATTGCAAGAAATGCCCTACAGAAAATGCTTTATGTAATCAATAACAAAGCGGATTCATAGAAATAACTCATACTATTCTAGGGCACATAGTATGTTTAATAAGGGTCCCTAATGTTAGTCTTTTATAAACCAAATATAAAAATGTTTTCTGCTGCCTTAAGTAAGCAATTGCTACATGATACAGAAAACAGTAAAGATTTCTAAGGACCTCAAATATTCTACAGGACTGAGGGAGTTGTAACATAAAAAGCAAAGTCTGCCAAATCTAACATACCACGTAACACAGCAATCAAGAGATACATGAAAAGCATGCTATTTGGAGGGTCAAAGTAATTGTAAAGTTTGATTAAAGTCTTCAGTGTAGCATAGACACACAAAGAGAATTTGCCTTTTAATGTTACTGAAGTTCTCTAAACTAGGCTTCTCCAAACATTGTAATGTGTAAACATTTGTATTTGCTTCCTTAACACAAATATGAATTTAGAAACAGGCAGAAAAAAAATTACAACCTTATCATGAGGGAAGAAAAATTTTACCTGTTCAAGGAAAAACTCTGGGGTTGGTGTGTTTTGTGTTGTTTTGTTTTTTTTAATTAAAACTGATGAAAAATAAAAGGTAAATATAAGCATACGCAGAATATTTTGAACAGGCCAATCCACACAGCTAATTTTGGGGGTAACTGAAGCTGCGCCAGCCTGGAAGCATGAGCTTCTTTCAAGAATTAAAAAAAAAAAACCCCAAACAAAACAAACAAAAACAAAATCAAAATATAAAGAGCAAGCAGAGACAAATTAGTGTTACAGAAGAACAATATTAGTGAATTACAGGGGTTTGAAGCAGTATGTAATTTCAAGCTAAGATCTACTGAAATTTAAATAGTAAATATTGCCTTCAGAAATCAGCAAACCCTCAATTATGTATCCTTAATCCCACTTTAAGATGTCTCAAAATGTGGATATTTCAACACTTCAAAATAAATAACTACAGCTGTTTAACCTCACCAGCCTTTTAAAGATGGTTCTTGCTCTTCTGTCATTATAATTATCCTTATAATCATCTCAGACTGAATGTATATAACGTATGCTGAGGCCAACATGTGAAGCAGCGCAGGCTACTATCTACTGACAGGCCTCCCAAGGCCTGAGTGGCACAGATAAGGCTGGGAAGTTGCAACTGACCTCCTGGAAAGCATTATGCCTGGTACCAACAAGGCAATGCCAGTTTCACTCTGGTTTGTCTTTACTGCCGAGTTATAGACAGCAGTGAACCAAAAACATATAGGCAATAGTGTAAGGTCTGAGACTCCAGTTCAGTTAGCACAGTCCAGCCTATTAAGATCAAGACAAAGCACACATTCAAATGCTTTACTGAACACGAGCCTAAGACATAGTCTAGACTTTGTTCAAGTCTGAACGTATGTGGAGATGTGACGTGTAATCATTTACAGCTCTCTGTATTTGGGAATGGCTTAGTAACACAGAAACCAAATTAGCTCTCAATTCCAGGAAACCCACATTTCTACCAGGTTTTGTATTGCAGATAGAGCTATTTTAGAACAAAGATGATCTATTACTTTGAGTTCTGAAGATTAAGGTGCTTGTTTATTACTCCTGTTAGCAAAACCACTCAGACTACAGGACCACTAAAGCTTAGGAGACATAAAAGGTGCAGTCCTGCACCCAGTTTTGTCAAAATAAGTTGTATTTCTGTTGCTTCAGCAGGTTTGGTTGGTTGGAGTCAAGATATTCAGCGCAAAAGAAAGCACATTGGAACAAAGTATACTACTAATATTGCTAAGCAGCTGAACTCACATCTTGCAGCCTAATGTTCGTTATGGTGTGCGACATTGTTTTCAAACTCTGCTTTGTCACCTTTACTCACGTGCTCCGAGAGCAGCCCCACTGCGGAGCTCTGAAGTGCTCATCAGAGAGAGGTATGCAGGGCTGGCCAAATTGCCAGGTACAGGCACTGTGGGCACGGCTGACAAACTGCTGCAGGGAACAACCTGGCCTCTGAACAGCAATGAGACAAACATCACCTCTCGGCTCCTCCAGCAACATTAATAATTGCTAAAACATTGCACTTGTTTAAACAAGTTTGATACCAAGCCTCCTTCCATTAACAGAACATCAATATGACCTTTCAGGTTAGTGAAAGTGAGGAGCTGCTAGAGCTCACTGTGCAATGTTGTAACAACCATTTGTCCAATGCTATACAAAGCACACATTAAACCAGTCCAGATCCAGGATTACAGACAAAACAGGGAGTATCAATGAGGAAACTTTCCACTTCTTTTTGAATCAAACCATTGGATGGAGACTTGAGACTGTATTATGAGATACCTATATTCTTCATTGTATTATATGGAATAGAAGCATGTCATCTATTTTTAGTGCACATTTTTAAGATTTTTAGTATCTTTAAAGTGAGTAAAAACTGGTGTAGTAACTTACTTTAGCAGAGAAGGAAAGCATTTCAGAAGGCAAGCATTTTGACAGAAAAAGAGACATCTCCTGACACTCTCAATAGATTTTCTAATGACTAGCTCATGGGTTCGTCCAAAACACTGAGTATTTCCCACTAGAAAGTACACTTAAGCATATAAGTCCTTCAGATACATGTTGCAATGGACCATCTTTCATTCTGCTATGGACTATGCTTCAACTCTTTTGCTTGGAACTTACATTATAAAGAATCTCACTGGTTCTGTAGTTACATAAAACCATAAAAAAGTACAGACCCAGGCCCTCAGAAAACTGAGTACTGCACTGCTGAAAACTGGATCTACCGCAACATATCATGTAAAGATTATTAAGGTTTTTAACAGCTAGGTGTTGTAACAAGAACTCTGTCTTCGTGGTGGTGTGCAGTTTCATAAGTATGTTTTTTTTTCTTTGGAAAGCACCAATAAGGTGCAGGTAAGCCACAGGTAGATTAACAAAATCCTACTTCCACCAGGCCAGTATTTTACTTACCCAAGTGGACAGTGCATGCCCAAGGTAAAGGAGAAACTTTGCAGAGGTAAAATAGGCAACCACAGATCCTAAACGAGAAACAAGAAACAAATGCTAAAGGAGATTCGGACACACGCACCCAACCGCTGGAGGAACCCAACGCCGCTTTCAGCCCGAAGCCGCCCGCGCCGGAGCTCCCCCCGTCCCGGCCCCACCACCGTAGCCCGACGAGCAGCCCCGGCCGCCGCCTCCCCGGCCGCGCACTGACCGCAGCGCCGCCGCTCGCCCGCCGGCTCCGCTCCCCGCGCCATGCTGGCCCGCTCAGCCGACAGGAGGCGGGGGGACGCGCGGCTTCGCTCCGTGTTGCCTTCCCCGACTTAGCTAGCACTGTAGCTGAAGTCGGAAAGCCTTGGCCTTATGCGGCGCGGGCGGCCGGGGACGCTCCGCCGCGGACGGGCCGAGCGCCGTGCGACGCCCGGCGCGCTCTGCAGGTCCGCGACTGCTGGAGGCGCAGACGCTTCAGCCTCGGTGGAGCTCCCCGCACCGCCCTTTGTAGGCTGCGGCGGGACCGCCCCACACGGACCGCCCCGGGGGCGGCCCCGGCCCTCCATCGGCCCTGCCCAGGTCCGCCGGCGCAGCACTCCGCGGGGGATGGCGGCCGAGAACCAGCGGGGTGGCCGGGACGGGTTTGGGTGCCTGGCGGCTTCCTTGGCGATGGACCCCGAGACCCGCTCCAAAAGTGTCACAGCGTGCTTTCTGAAAGCACGGAGGGCCGCCGGTGTTCTTCGTTTGGGTTTGCTCTCTCTCGTTGCCTTTTTCTTTTCTGAGATTTTAAAACCTGTGAAATTCTTGACTGTTCAAATACATCAAGAAGCTGGGTTGTAAGATAGGCGTCAAATATCACAAGCATACAGTTGAAACACCTGGAAATGACAGCTCTCCCAATTCACACCTTTCAAAAACCCCCAAGAAACCAACAAGGCACCAAAATTTAAGCTGTTTAACTGAAATAACCTTCTGTTCTCAGGAAGATGATGCAGAATTCACTCATTTGATTCTGGCTCAGGCTCTCTGCTTCAGATGAAGTATCCTGGTTCCTACCATAAATACTGGGTTTTGCACCCTATGTGACCTACTTTTGGTACTGACCACCAGCAAAACCTGCATTTCCATAGAATGTAAAAAGTCAAAATGTTCAACAGGCTAGGGTTTTTTCCAGATACTATGAAAACAAATAAGAAGTATCTGTCCTCATGCTTCAGAAAACATGACTGCTCCTGACTGCCAGGGCTGAGATATAACTTTTTCACTGTGTAAGACTGCAAAGATCCCTTCTATATGTGTACACTTGCTTTTGTATTGGGTTTTGGTCTGGTTTTGGTTTTTTTTTCCCCTGGTGGTTTGTTTTTTCTCCCCCATGAATATAGGCCATCCCAGAAGCAAATGTCTGATGTAACAGACCAATAAGCTGTTCCGGTTTTGCCACTCCTGTGATCTTGTTCAAAGTATTTCTTGTATTAATTAGATGACTTTCTATGCATGAATCACAGTTTATCCTTTGCGTAAAGAGAACTATACCGTGGGAGAAATAATACAGAAATAAAAATCCATATAAACATAGGAAGCCTGAAATTACTATTTGGTTATCCTTAGAAAATGCACAAAATCTATTCTCAGATTGGCATCAAAAGTAGGGGGAATTTTCTTGATGGCTCTTCTTATAAAACCCCACTGCTTAAACTGTGTTCTTCTTTCCCAATTGAATAAAAGAGAACGATTTTTCCTTAAGCTTGACATTTTTAGTATTATCAGCCCATATTAAATAAATAACCTACAGGTTAGGATGGACAAGGAGCTGTTGAGCAAACTTGGAAGGAAAAAAGATGCTGGAAGCGAGGGCAGGTGGCCTGGGAGGAATACAGGAACATTGTCTCAGAAGCTAGGAAAGGAAAGGAAAGGAAAGGAAAGGAAAGGAAAGGAAAGGAAAGGAAAGGAAAGGAAAGGAAAGGAAAGGAAAGGAAAGGAAAGGAAAGGAAAGGAAAGGAAAGGAAAGGAAAGGAAAGGAAAGGAAAGGAAAGGAAAGGAAAGGAAAGGAAAGGAAAGGAAAGGAAAGGAAAGGAAAGGAAAGGTCAGGAAAGCTAAGGTCCAGCTAGAACTGAGTCTGGCCAGGGATGTCAAGGATAACAGGAAGGGCTTCTATAGGTATGCTGCTGCCAAAAGAAACACTACAGATAATGTGGGCCCTCTTCAGAAGGAAACAAGAGAACTGACTATCCTGGATTTGGAGAAGGCTGAGGTTCTCGATGATTTCTTTGCCTCAGTCTTCACTGGCAAGTGCTCTGACCACGTCGCTCAAGTCATAAAAGACATATAAGCAGGGTCTGGGAGAATGAAGACCTTTTAAGCCCACTGTAGGAAAGGATCAGGTTCGAGATCATCTTAGGAACCTGAATGTGCACAAGTCCATGGAACCTGATGAAATCCATCTACAGGTCCTGAAGCAGATGGTGGATGAAGTTGCTAAGCCACTGCCCATCATATTTGAAAAATCATGGCAGTCAGGTGAAGTTCCCAATGACTGGAAAAAGGGAAATATAACCCCCATTTTCAAGAAGGGGAAGATGGAAGACCCGGGAAACTACAGGTCAGTCTCTCCTCTGTGCCTGGCAGGATCATGGAGCAGATTCTCCTGGAAAGCATGCTAAGGCACGTGAAAACTGAGGTGATTGGTGACAGCAACACAGCTTCATTAAGAGCAAATCCTGCCTGACCAATTTGATGGGTAGACCACTCAGTGGATAAAGAATTGGCTGGATGGCCACACGCAAAGAGCTGTCGTCAATGGCTCAATGTCCAATTGGAGACCTGTAACGAGTGGTGTCCCTCAGGGGCTGTTGTGGAGACTGATCTTGTTCAACATCTTTTGTCAGCGACATGGGCAGTGGGACTGAGTGCACCCTCCGCAAGTCTGCTGACGACACCAAGCTGTGTGGTTCGGTTGATACGCTGGAGGGAAGGGATGCCATCCAGAGGGACCTTGACACACTTGAGAGGTGGCCAATGCCAACCTCATCAAGTTCAACAACGTGAAGTACAAGATCCAACACCTGGGTTGGGGCAATCCCAGGCACAGCTACAGGTTAGGCAGAGAAGAGATTCAGAGCAGCCCTGTGGAGAAGGCCTTTGGGGTATTGGTCAATGAGAAACTGAACATGAGCCGGCTTCAGCGTGCACTCGCAGCCCAGAAAGCCAACCATATCCTGGGCTGCATCAAAAGGAGCATGATGAGCAGGTGAAATGAGGTGATCCTGCCCCTCTACTCTGCTCTCGCGAGACCCCACTTGGAGTATTGTGTACAGTTCTGGTGTCCTCACATAAGGACATGGAGCTGTTGAAGCAAGTCCAGAGGAGGGCCACAAGGATGATGGGAGGGCTGGAGCACCTTCTGTACAAAGGCAGGCTGAGAAAGTTAGGGCTGTTCAGCCTGGATAAGAGAAGGCTGCGTGGAGACCTCATAGCAGCCTTCCAGTATCTGAAGGGGGCCTATAAGGATGCGGGGGAGGGATTCTTCATCAGGGACTGTAGTGACAGGACAAGGGGCAATGGGTTCAAACTTAAACAGGGGAGGTTTAAGTTAGATATAAGGAAGAAGTTCTTTACTGTGAGAGTGGTGAAGCACTGGAACAGGCTGCCCAAAGAAGTTGTGAATGTTCCATCCCTGGCAGTGTTCAAGGACAGGATGGACAGAGCCTTGGGTGACATGGTCTAGTGTGAGGAGTGCCTGCCTATGGCAGGTGAGTTGGAACTAGATGATCGATCTTAAGGTCCTTTCCAATCCAAACCATTCTATGATTCTGTATCACAATCAACTTATGCTTAGTTGGTTTTAAGTCTATTAGCTGTCAGTGCTTTCACCTTCACTGACAATCTTGCTGTATCCACAAGTAGATGCACTGAATTAACTCAGGTTTCTTCTAAAGCGAGGCCCTGATTGGTGTCTGAGTTACCTGTACCTTAGGCACGAAGGCAACACACAACCTGGAGGAGCACTGTGAGATGCCTGTGGTGGGCCATACAGACCAACACGTTTGACTTGCATCTTTTCCAACCCTGTCCCTGCTGGCACTTTGGACCACTGGCACATTTGGTTACTGGACTAGATGGATCCAGAGCCTGATCTGGTCTGTCAGGTACCATATGGAATACAGCAGCAGCAGAACTGGATCCTAAAGAGATACATTCTCCATATGGTAAGACTAGGAACACTTGCCAGAAAAGCACTGCTGGTTAGACCTTTTTTGTTACTAGAGAACAATTTGGATGAATTAAGAGTTTAAATAAACATTTCTCATTGAATGCTCACTGTACTTTATACATGTGCATTGAATTATATAGATGAAATCGTCTTTGTTATTTTTTCCTACTGGGTAGAGGATTTTTTTTTTTTTTTTTGGTAATACTTAAGGCATGAGAAAAGGCCAGGAAAACACACCTACCATCCTTTTATGCCTCATCCCTGGCAGCGCTCAAGGCCAGGTTGGATGGAGCCTGGAGCAACCTGGTCTAGTGGAAGGTGTCCCTACCTGTGGCAGGGGGATTGGAGCTAAATGAGCTTTAAGGTCGCTTCCAACCCAAACCATTCTGTGATTCTATGATCCTTTGAAATTTAAAAAGCAGTGGCTCCTATACCTCTCTGTGATTTCTCATGCAAAAGTATGTATGGTCTGTCCAGTGTGAACACGGTGAATCCACTGTGTCTATGAAATACTGACTGTACTGGCTGTTGGTGAAAGCTTGTATTGTTCCTTGCATCCAAGCAACCTAAAGTTGTCTGTGCACAACGAAGTCAGCCTGTCCACAGTGCACAATGTGCAATGCATAGATTTGCATAGTGCAAATAAACCGTGCGGTTCACACACCACAGGTCACACATGTCCCAGACGTACCAGAGTTACTGCACATGGGACACAGGGTACCTATCACCAGTAGGTCCTGTAGGTACCATCCATGGTACCAACAGCTATTTGTTGTAGCTGAAGGCCATAACAGCACCTTTTCTAGCAATTTGCCTGCTGAGCATCCAGAGGTCCTAGACACATAATACAGCTAAAAGGCCATAGCTGCTTTATGAAGCATTTGTCTACTTTTAAAAGCAGTGGAGTTGGCAGGTAGGGGAAATCCATAGTTTTTCTCCTGAATTTGCCACCGCTTTGCTGCATGATCTTTCCCCAGATGCTTACTAAAAGTCTGTGGTCAGGTTTCTTTCCCTGTCAAACAGGGAATAACAGAACATTCCTTACAAGACTGATATTAATCCTAACACAGTAGCTTGAGCATTTTGATTTTTAAATCTAAGATGTTGCTAGGAAACTCCCAAATATTCTTATTAATATGCCAGTAAATCCAAATTTTATGAGATTGCTTTGTGAAGCCCTTGTGAATATTTTTAAAGCTGCAGCTCTTGTTTCAGGTTGGCTGCTCACCGGAGTCTTTTCACCACAATATGTACAGATTCCTGATGCACTTAGGGAGGTGTTTAATAGCTGGAAGCTGTGCGAGAGGAGTTACCAGTTTTACTTGGTATAGACCTGACCCAGCAGCCTTACAGCAATTATTTACCTAATGGGACAACATGCCAGCTGGGGATTTGAGCCCAGGTCTGACTAATCGTCACTGGCAGAGTGGAAGTAGAGAGAAAAAAGTGGGATTTTGGAGGCACAAGGTACTTCTTTTGTCTGAACACAAGTGCCAGAAGATGTCTTCAGATTCAGGAAATCTGCTTCCATAGCAATGTTTAGGTTTGCAACTAACAGCTTCAGAGTTTTCAGAGGTAAATTCAATAGGATTTACACCTTCCTTTACAATAAGGGCAACCAGTCTGTGCGGAAGCCTTGGATTATGTTAACAAGAGTTGAGCAAAACAGTAAGACAACCTTGCTATGCAGATAATCCTGGCTTTCCACCACTCTCTGGAATGTACATGTTTGTGGGTAGCCCTATGGCTTCTCCTATCGCAAGGCAAGTGCTGGTATCCGACTTAATAATGTGGTGTTTCCTGTTTTTACCTACGTCTCTGCTGTTCCTATGGAAAGGCTTAATCATTTCTTTCATTACTACTTTTCCAGATTAGTAGATAGCACAATTTATCTTTGTTTTGTTTCTTTTCATTTCATGTGAGGTAAACCTTTTCAGCATATATATTTACTGCTTTTGTAGCTGTCACAAAGGCATTTTATTCTCAATAGAAATCTCTAAATTCTTTACAGCCTATCACTGGAGATGCACAGGAATTAACAAAACATGTATTTATGTTATAGTCTTCCTAGCCAAAGTTTTTCAGTGGATAAATTCCTTATGCTTTAAAAAAATGTATGACTAATGTCACTTCTCTAGTTATTGAGTGAAGAGATGTAACTACTAGATTTATTTTTAGAATCTGTAAGTTTCAGATTAATATATAGAAGTAGTTTCATTCAAGAGCCAGAAACATTCTTCAAACTGTTTCTAATGAGACAGCAGACAAGAACTGAGAAAAGTTACAGTATATTTAACTTGTCTGGCAACAATACAACTACAAGATGTAAACAACTTAAAATGTTTTCATTATTGGTAAGTGCATAACTATGATGCCAAGAATATTCAAAGATACACTTTCAGGAAAGACATGTCTTGAGAAATAAGAGAGGATACATTTTGGCTTTAAACAACTGCCCACATCAGTGGCAGCTTCTTTATGCACTGTGCTTGTAATAGAGCTCCTGAATCTACAGCAGTAGCAATTTTACAAAATAATACCCACAAATGGCATCATGGTTTCACCAAAGAGGCGTGAATAATAGTGAGAGACCTCATGTATGCTCAGATCTTACACTCAGCTGAGAGGTTTCATGATGTTTAATTATCATGACCTTACCATCCTTCATTAAGATGCCCCTCTTGGTGTGCAAAGTGGTTTTTTACTCATTTAGCTTACACAAGGCCTAGCAAAACTGGAAAACATATACACAAGCTGTGTTTTTGAAGGTGAAGTGCAGAAGCCTTTACTGAACTGACCCCTGCTGTGATTTAGGCATGGAAAGCTGTGGCTCTGTTGCTCGTAAGCCCACACATTCAACCATCAAACAACTGTCTCACTGAGTTTGTAATGCACCTGAACAAGTAAACACAGAGATGAGTCTCCCAGGTTTTTAGGATTCCAACCTCCTTTCAAAAGAGTTACTTTTTACTCCAAAACTGTTCATTTCACTTACATGTAATCTGAATATCTATATTTATTAATACTCGTTAAGTAAATGTCCACTCCCTTCCACTTTCTCTAAGATCCCGAGTGTGATGCTTCCCTTGGATTTGTTTTTCTCAGACTTCAAAGTGGCAGCTCCTGTCTCTCAGGGCTAGGTGACAGACTACAGTCATTTTAACCTGAAACAGCCAACATTTCCATGACCATAGCTAGACTCCTGTGACAGACTCTTGTGGGAAACCATCCAGAAGCTCTAGCAAATTCAGAATTCAGAAGCTGATTTGGAGAGGTTAGAATTAATCTAGTTTGTAGGAAACTCCAGCTCAGGGAGTTGAACAATCTCCATGCTCACATGCTCAAACCAAGATGTTTGTGATTGAAAAGTGATAGTCTAACTTGTGAGCAAAAGAACTTGCTTAAAATCCTACATTATGTATAACAACTTGCTTCAGTAAGAGACTCCTTTTGCCCAGTCTTTCAGTCATGAGAAAACACTGTACTCAAAACACAAAAAAGGAACACATCTTGTACCAAATGAGAAAAAAGTAATTAAAAGAAAGGAAGACACCACATCTATTAGGAACAAGTGGATGTTTCACACCTAAATGTCAGCAGCAGCATTTCTGCAAACTCCCTATATCATACTCAACATTCACTCTCAAGAGTGGGAATTATTGACTCGAATTGGAACACTGTGTTCAGGAAGAGACTGAAATGAGTCTGGAGGGGAAGATAACAGCCTATCAGTGAGTTAAGCTCATTTTGTTTGTTTTCTTCATTAGAACTTATTGCAGTTTGTCTCCTACAGGGTGTCATTGTTCTGTTACTAGACAATACAACAATGCTTCATAAACACTATTTTGTTTCCTGTTTGTACTTTAGAATGCAATATGAAAACATTGGGACTTGTTATTTTCCCCACAGCCTTCTAATAGCTATGAATTTTGCCTTTATTTATTTATTAATTCAGTGTTCAGGAATTTTGATACATACAATAAAATCAAATGTGAAAGCAAGTCAGACAGTACTTATATCCCTTATAAAATGATACCCTGTTATAAGTAGGGAGCATGCTTCTCTTGAACAACTCCCATTGAAGATTATGGTTGACCTCGTTAAGACAGTCAGATTTTGACATCCCTACTCACCTTTCTGCAATATTTTATTCTGATTCTATGCCAAGAAAATACTTTAAGACACATTTTTAACTTCAGGCATATATTTAGTTTCTGTGGATTCCAATGAAATTAAAAAAAAAATCATAAATTTAAGACAAGGTTGGAAGACTTTTTGGAATAGAAGTGAACCAGGAAACCTTCTTGTGACCTGCCATTCGTTTAAGCTGAACAATCTGCAGTATCAGTGATCCCACAGCAGGAAAAGGGAGATCCCTCAGAAGAGCTTCAGTTGCATTATCAACTTCTCTTCCTGGGTGCCTTCCAGAACAGTCTTTATGAAAACATTTGTCTTTGGAGACCAATATTACCTTATGTTCAAATTAGCCACAACTTCAAAGTAAATTTTTGGAAGGCTAAGCATGAAATAGAAGAAGTACTTAGAATTACATGATGAAGTAACCATATACCAGCAAATAAAATCATTAATTTAACTGTTCTGCAGTTATACATATAACATCCACCTCGCATCAGTTTTGCAGGTGAGTGAACACGAGTGGAGCCTTTTGCCCATATACAACACCTTATGTGACCAGGGCTTTGCACTGGGGCATAAGACTCGGCCAGATAAATCTTTAGCAAAACCTGCACAGATCAGTCTGGCATGCATTTATAGGCATGAGAACAACCTCATACTACCATCTGACTGTACCTGATGCTAGACAGTGATTAACTAAGTTGCTATATCTTATTAAGAATTAATAAGACAGTCTTTTCCCCTTTTGCAACACCATTAATATAATCCTTCAGTGTTCGTGCTGTATTGATTATCCATAATAACCCATGTAGTAATTAGCCATCATTCTACAATTACTTAGCTTTCAATTCTCATAAATTCTAGCCTTAGCTTTCAAAGAGTAGTTTACCCATCAGACTCAACCTGATACCTTCTTGTCACTGGTATACGACTTCACTAACACTAGTAAACATCAACTAACTATTGGTTCGGTCAGATAAAGCTGTTCCCATAGAAAGCTTTGTCCATCTTCAGGCTTTTTTCTTAAAGGGTCTTTAGCATTAATAAGCAATTGAAAAGTCAAAAAGAAAACTTGAAAATATAAGTTTGCTCTAAAATTTCTTTTAAAGTAGCTTTAACAAGACTATTCATATTGTTACTTTCATTTTCTAATTTATCTGAAGTGAAAGTTCAGGTAATACCAAGGGAAGGACCCGTCTCTGTTCCATTAATGATACATGTGTCTTGAATCATATTTCAGAGGTACTGCTGGGTAGACCCTCCCCAATATCCAAAATGGTATGTGAAATCTGTTGGCATCAGTATATTTATATAGCTGTGCTCAGGGACAAGATACAAACCCCTGTCCTCAGGATGCTTTTGAAAGAGATAGATAGTCTTTGGCCACAATGGTGGTCTTAGCCCTCACTTTCAGCTATGTGCAAGCACTGCTCTATCATCAGAGCTGAAAATGTGGTTACAGTATCTGCAGAGCTCTTTTTTTTTTGTTTTGATATCTTAAGCACAAATCTACTTCTTAGCTTAAGTCAAGCTAACAAGAAAAAACAAATATGAGTGATAGCTTGCTGTTATCTTGCTATAATACTTCTCCACCCTATTATTATGGCTAGCACTCCCAAGTGGATGGAATGACTTGTTATCCTAACCCAGATAACTGGCTAAAGTACAATTTTTCATGAAACATTTATGTTCAATGGCCCAAATTGTGATACATTTAAATAATAAGGGAAATCAAATCTATAACTGCCCATTGAAAATTTGAAAAACAAGTGTGGTCAACATTTCAATAAAAGGTTCATCAGAAGCAAATGAAAAGTCTTATACCTGGGATGGAATAACTCCATTCAACAGTCCAGGCTAGGGAACAACTGTATAAGAAGCAGCTTTGAAGAAATGGATTGGGGAGGCCTGGTGGACAAGTGGAACATGAATTGGCCGAACATGAAGCAGTGTGTCCTTGCAGCAAAGAAGAAAGGCCAATTGCGTTTTGAGCTGGTTTAATAACAGCATAGTCAGCAGGCACAGAGAATTCATCCTTTCCCCTGTTTGGCATTTGTCAGGCTGCATCTGGAGCACTGTGACCAGTTTTTGATTCCTCTAGACAAGAAAGACATTGACATATTGGAGTGAGTTCAGCAAAGGGCTGGAACACGCCACGTAAGAGCAGAGGCTGAGGCAGCAGGATCTGTCACAGGAGAGAAGACTGAAGGCACATCTATTGTCAGAGGGTACAGAGAAGACGGAGCCAGACTCTTCTCCAAGGTGCACAGTAATAGTACAAAAGGCAACAGACACAATTTGGAACATGAGGATTTCCAATAGCTACAATAATACTTTTTTTTACCACAGAAGTGGTCAAATACTGGAATAGAGTACACAGAAAGGCTGGGGAATTCCCACCCTGGGGGTGTCCAGCAGACAAGTGGACAAGTCCCTCAGTAATATGCTCTGGGACCTACTGTGAACAGGGTGTTGGCCTAGACCTCCAGAGGTCGCTTCCAACCTAAATGATTCTATGACCATGGTAACTTTATCACCTTCAGGACTCAACATCTCAAACTGCAGCCTGTGGACCTCTCTTTTGGGGGAACTGTAAATAAAGCCCATTACAGATCCACCAAGGTGCCAGTGTATGTGAAGGACAAATGATCAAAACCTGATCCTGCTTGTTTGAAAAGGCCATGTTGATTTGAATTTGGGGAAGTGTTATATATAACTAGATATTACAGAAGAACTAATTATGAAAAAGAAGTCTGTATTCAATGCTCCTGAGTCAATTCAATTTAAATCAAGGCTAAATTAATATAATAAGCACAATCAGATCTTTAAGATTTTGCACATCAAACAAACATTATCAAACATAAATAAATGGAAAGTTAGCAACATCATGGGGGTACTGGTCATATGAAGCCTAGCATATAAGCCAAACACGAGTTAGCAAGAATCCTTTCCTGCCATATCAGTGTCAGGAAAAAGAGCAAATATTTTCAAATAACTATGAGAGAAAAAAAATCTAAGAAAGTCTGTATATTACTGGTACTGCAAAGAACAGCTGTATATTAGCTATATTCTTAAACTACATTGCATGGGTTCACACATGGAAAAAGTAAAGTTTTCGGATTGTCTCTCGGTATAGTATATTGGTATTTTTTTTCTGACCTCAACCTGGGCTGAGGCAGGGCTCTTGCTTCACTGCAAAGGAGATTGACTGAAGTTGCTTTTCAAGGTAAGTTTCAAGTAAGTAGGCTTTTAAATGTATGAGCTGCTCACTAATTATGTCTTCAGTCCTATAAAAACACATAATTGCCCATTAATGTATTCAGTAGAAATAGTCAGGTATTTATTATGCACGTGCTTCCAGGTGTTTTCAGGATGAGAGTCCATGCCAAAGTCAATTAAGCATAGGGTTCCAAAGTGGTTGGAAAATTATGTAGGATAAACAGGCAGAGGATGTTTCTTAAGTGAAGGTGCAATTGGATGTCTGGATGTCAGACATGGTCAGAAGCATTGTTGTGATGCATTTAACCTTGCAAACGAACAGAAGAGTTGTAATATATAATTATTAAAGAAAACAAGATTAAACTTTGACACGATTAAACCTCTAACTAATGCCTATTTACACAATATTCTATCCTGAGAAGCATGGGGTTTTCATTTGTGAATTCCTTTATTCTGTAGTCTTTTTGTTTTGACCACATCCTTATTGTCAGCAATCGATTTCGTACTTCCCATTGCAAAACAGGTATTTTGTTTATGCTGTTGTGCATAACAAGCTTCAAAGTAGTCATTAATTTAGCTGAAAAACTGCACAGTGACCACATGCTACGTAGGGCCAAAACAAGCTGCCTAAACATGAGCATCTAGTTTGAGACACCTCTGTGTATCTGAAACCCAAACAGCAAATACAACATAGGTCCTGCAAGAGAGCTATGCTCTCCTGATGTGTTAACTGGGTGGCAGACAGGATAGCCTCTGTCATCTCAGATGATAATAGGTGTCTAAATTTAGAAAACCAGATCAAACTCTCACTCTCTAAAAACCTTACTGAGGCTGTTGAAGAAACACCAAATCTTTAGGACAGCATGTCCTTCTTAATATGGTAAGTTTTTGGTTTCTATGTTACCCTCAGAGTACTTTGTCAATATTTCTACGCTGAGACACAGCCAGCATTTCTGCACTAGGTATTACAGCTACACTGCAGAAGAACTGAGGTTCAGGGAGATGAAGAGCCACATTCAGTTTTCGCAAATTCTACTTCAATCTTTGTGTCCAGCATTTTCCACTGCAAAAGCCTACAGCCAACCAACTGAAATACTATCACTTAGCTGCAATTTGGATGGCATGAGTTGGGCCTTACATAGCTTCTTCCTGAATGATCACTTGGAGCCATCAGAACCCTTGAATGGAATCTTAATGGGGAACTTGCCCTGACTGATTTTTAGAAGGCAGCCTGAAAGGAGAAAATGAGGACTGTACCTGAGCTTCTGATGCTGTATGGAACAGCAGGCTGTAGTAGAAGAAGGTAGCCACTAAGAACATGAGAATCATTCCATATCATCTGAGGGAACATGTCTGTCTTCATATTTATTATTTCTTAGATAATCAAATGCATGGAAATTGTCTGTGGGAATCACTCTTCGGAATAGAATGGTTCAGTTCCTTAACATTTTTTATAGGTGCCTAGACTGTGAGATTTAAAGGAAGCCCTCATAGAATCATAGAATAGTTAGGAAGTATTTCATTAACTAATTCAAGACATGAGATTTATTCTTGTGATTCAGCTTTGTTAGGTACAGTCATTTAATTAGTAAAAATACATAATTATGCACTGATATATCAAGTTAACAAATGCAAGATACATTTAATTCAAGGTTTATTACTTTCTCTTAAATGTTCTAAGAGAACAAAAGGGCTGAACATTTACTCAAGTAGGAAAGAGTAGGGGAAGAAAGAAAATTCAGAACTACCTGTCAGTGTGGACATGATCTAATCTCCAGTGGGGCCTGTGGGAAGTAGAAGGCAAAAGGGAAGAAAGCAAGGTAAAAAAAGCAGCTTTGGCACACAGGAAAAGACAGCACTGAGAAAGAGACTAAATCCAGCTACTGACCAACAGGTACTTCTGGATTCTGACCTTAGATTCATTGCTGACTCACCATGTGGCCGCAAACAAATGACTCCACCTTTATGTTTTAGTTTCTCATAAGCAGAGTGATATTTATCTACTAGTCTCATGGAATGTTGTAAAGATAATTAATAAATGTTTGGAAAGTACTTTGGAGATGAAAGGCCAAATTCACAGTAATGGAGTAATGGCTAGGAGGGCATAGAACTGACTTGTTCATTTCTTTTCCACTAAAACTGTCTATACTTACAGAAAGCATGTAAAAAAATCACCAACATGATTTGTCACTGCTGTCTACTCTCTACCTATTTTCATCTCTGCTTGCACTCGGTATTTAGCTTATCTTTGAATCAAGCAAGTCATATGTGTAGAACTATTTATCAGCTCATCATGTGCCCAACTGATTGTCAGATTAGATTCCAAGATTAAATGGTGTGTAGAGGGCTGTCTTATCGTATATCTACAGAAACAGCTGATAAACCCTTTTTCAAATACAAATAATCACAGCCGGTAAGTTATAAAAAAGTGAGAAATACATTTAGGATTGGTCATCAGCTCTATGAAGTCAGGACCATTTTTTGTGCACTAGCATTGAAGCATACTGTTGATGGCAGGTGTTCATTAGAATTTTGTGTTATTAAAATATATTTTAAAAAATCACCACACGCTATAGGGTACATCTATTATTTCATGTAATGTCAAAAGCCTACCACATCTTAGGCAGTGTTGTGTTTGTTTGGTCACAATCAGACCAGAAGCAGACTGGTATTCTGGACTGGTAAAGTTCTGATTACTTACTCTGCCTAATGCTTCCTTGGCTCAAGGCTGAGGTCTTTCAGGGAGACAAAACAGTCTTAGCTGTTAGGCCATTAGTGTCTTATGGGTGCCTTAAGTCAACTGTAATTTCTACCCAACTTAACATGCCTGACCTTTCTATGAATCTACTTAAGGTTTTGTGTGTCAGGCTTTATATATGCAACTATCTATGAAATCACAACGACTTGACCTAATTTGGTAATGTTGACAAAGTTCACTAGCTAGCCCTAAGTAAAGTTTGTTTATAAACTATTGAAATGAATTATTTATTAAATATTTTTAAACGATATATTTAGTTTTTTGCCAATTAAGATTTGCTGTGCTTGGGTCAGGCACTACTGCTGGCTTAAATAAACTATCATGATCTAATACAGCAATAGCAAAGACTGCTATTCAGTGTGAATTAATACATGAAATACCAGACATGATATAGAATCAAGTGGTTAGTCCACTTCTGCTTCTCCTCAGTGAGCAAACCATTTGTCCAATCCAAGGAGAACAAGAAAACCTGCTGAAAGATTTAAGTATTATTAAATGCTGAGACAAAACTTGCTTTTATTGCCTAATACATTTTTAGTTTTGGGCAACCCAATGAAAAATAATGTATCTTGTCTGCAAGGTAGGAGGCAGGGGTCTGTACTTTATTTGCCAAACAAAAAGAAAACTGGGTTGTCCAGCCCGCTTTCAAATGGGAACGCAACCGAGCACACACATAGGATTTGTAAAAAAAGATAGCAAGTTGTAATTATTTAGCAAACAAAATAGTTTAAAAACAAACACAGGCTGTATCTCCAAACCATAGCACACAATCGCTAGTTTTCATAAAACATCATAAACATCACTTGAGAAGTTGCAAAAAGTGACATTGCATCTAAATATTCCCATCTGAATATGAAAGAAAAACAATATTTTTGTGGCTTAAGTGACTTAACTGACAATCGGGTGGAACCCCTGGTAACTCACTGCTTGCTGTTTCTCTACTGATACAAAAACAAAATTGTACAGCAGTTTGCTAATCAGTAATCTTGGATTCATCCTGTCTTGGGCTTTGTCACTGATACAGGGTGCAGTCTAATGCCAATCTAGTTATGGCAGCTCTGAGCTGAGCAAAAGCTACTTTGTCTGTCTAGGAAATGGGTTATGTGCTCAAACAGTCCATGTCAAGCTTTATGCTGCATAGCTACTGGTGCTGATACTGAACTAATACATGCTACTAACTCCAGGAAAAACATATCAATAGCGTGTCACAATTTCCTTTATGTTTTATCAGGAGCTTGATAGCAGTAAAGTGACAATCCACTGGTCAGAGTCTAGATTTGGTTCTGTCACAGCTCTTTTGTGTATTCCTGAACAAGTGTGTAATTTGTCTCAGTTTCCTGTGCTATAAAAAGAGAGAGATTTTCTAAAGTCTTTTAAAACTTGTGGATGAATAATGTCCTGCAGAGCAAATTCAGAGTGCTGTCATATGCAGTCATGTCTAGTTTTACATCCTTCAATTCCCCCATCTATAGAATGAGGATTGTTTTATAATTAACAGGTCACTAGGAGGTTACATTCATGAATGTCAGTCAAGTATTGTGAAAACCTGAAAACGGAGGCAGGATTCAAAGAATATTATTATTAGTTTCACCACATGCATATTACATAAAGCTCTGCAGAGAGGCCAGGGAGCGGGAGACAGGGAACAGTGATGTTATTGTGCCCAGAGTGATGCTAGGACAATGACCACTGTAAGCCGATGATACTTTATCAACCAAACGGAACAATGGCCAAGACTTAGCACCCAGTACGCTATTAGTTGTGACATTATAAATCAGAGAGATCACAAAAATGAGGTCAGTTCTCTGGGCTTATTGTGCCTGGCTATTTGTTAAGAATTGTTTGTATAGGAAAAAATGTGTACTTCAGTTTACACATCTACTGTACTAAAAAACCAAGAAATTCAGAAGAGCTAAAACTCAGCTGAGCTCCTCCTCCAGTGGTACCAGTCAGGTTCCTCTGTGGCAAGGATGCTGATCATTTTTAAAAATCCCAGTGGAAAGTGTGCAGTTTGCAGGATTCACAGCTCATGATTTGTTCTTTGTGAGGAAGTCACATTGTTAACACCTAAACCATATGTTTACATACTGTCTACAGTACTGGGCGTTCCTCAGGGAACAAAGCAGTTGGAAAAAGCTAAGTGTTGGGGCTACCACTGTATTTTTCCTCACCTACTTGGTTATTAGATACATATATATCTATTACACTAGATGTTTGGTTCATTAAGCTTGGACCAGATGATCCTTGAGAGACAGATGATCCAACCTTTATCCTACGATTCTACGAATTTGACCACCACTATACCTATAAATATAGCTAACAGCACTGGACTTGTCACACTGAAAACTACTGACCAGCTAATACCCAGTATGTCTAACCTTACTGTAGTTCTCCCAAGGAACAAAAATCCTGCTGTAGTCAGTAAAGAGGTGCTGAAGTTCAGACAGACATCACCTTCCTTGAAGGTCTTCAGAGCCCTCTTACCACAGCGTGCCTTCCACTGTGCTTGCCATGTGCTTTCTGATACAAAACAGCCTTTTGGCGACCAACCTGCACAAGAATTGTGGAATAAACTACAGCCACTACAGCAGTGACTGTGCAGCAGTACAGCAAAGAATGTGGCTGCGGGAAGAAAGAATGCTGGTCTGTTGAACAAAGGGGACAAGAGGGGAAGTGGAATTAGTAAAAGTCAAATCTGAAATGCAAGATGGGATTCATCTACTTTAGGTGTTAGAAAAAACATGGGAATTAAAGAACAGCTGGAATAAAATGATGGAAGTGGCTTGACTGGTCAAGTCAAAAGGTTTATTTTACTGCAAACAGTGTGATAAAAGCATGAAGGGTAGAAAAATCAGGGTCATTGTTCATATACAGTACTATTATCAGCATGAAAGCAGTAAAGAATTAACTTCAGTAATTGAGTACCCAAAAGAAAATAAGATTTCCTGCAAATATAACGAATCCAGCACACACTGTCCTTGTCCTTTCCTCTCTCCAGCATAACTCCATGGAAGTTAAACTGAAATTTTGTTGCAGCCTTGGGGACAACTGATCTGAACAATCTTTATGCTGGAGTCTGAGGCAGATCAGTGGATATGGGAAATGGGTTTTAGGCAGCAGCAGCAGAAGTGAGCAGCCTCACTGGAAAGAAGGGCAACGAATTAAAGCAGGATGTTGCAGGTAAACATCGAGCCAGCATCAGGAGATGCTGGACACCTTCAAGCTTTTCTTGATCTCAAAGATATGAATAACAAGACAGTTCAGGGTGGAAAGGACCTCAGAAGGTCTCTTGTCTGATCTCTGCTTCCAAGCAAGGTCAGCTATGAGATCAAGTTACTCAAAGCTTTATTCAGTTTGGTCTTGAAAACCTCCAAGGTTGGATACTGAAAAGCCTCCCTGGACAACCTGTTTCACTGCTTCACTGTCCTCATCTGCATCTTTTATCTCATCTGAGGAATTAATTAATGTTTCCAGTTGCCAAATATCTCCTGTATCTGTTCCTGCTCCATCCTCATTGACATTGGCAACCTGGAACTGCTTTTATTCTGCTAAGGGGGCCTAACTAGCTGAATTTATGGTTTTTATTTTTGACAGAGTGCATATAGTATGAGCTGTGGCTATGTGATGAGAATAAAATACAAGGGAGATGGTGCTGTGCTATAAACTTAAAATCTTTGAAAGCATTAACAGAGGGCATTGGCATGTTATGAACAGTCCCACAGTTGGTCTAGTTAAATTCTATGGGCTAAAATGCTCTAGTGTAGTGATTTTAGGAGTTCAGTATGAGCTGAAAACGTTCTCAACTGTCATCAGAACAAGCATTTCAGTCCCCAGGGCTGTTTTATGAAAGAAGAGAAGCAGCTGTGCAAGCATTCCTGCCAAAATTATCAACAAAACAGTAACTAACAGTAACTGGAGTAAGTGGCTGTATATTTTGCACCCTGAGAACTGCAGGGAGTAAAAGTGAGAGCAACAGCTGTGGAAGTAGCAGTTAGGGAAATAGAAAAGTACAGCAAGATACTCCAAGATACAGATTTTTATTCATTCTGAGGTATGCCTATGTGCCTTCTGAGATAGGGGCCAGGGTGCTCATCACTTCAGAGAATTAAAAATCAGCAATGTCGTTTGTGTCCCAGACAAAGCAATGATAAATGTTCTTCCCACACCTATGCACAGAGGTGTGGCACTCTGGTCTTTCATCAGATCTCTGTTTGCAGGAAAACAGCTTGCCAGATAAAGCTACTGCATAGTAAGAGCCTTTCATAATGCACACTCTAAACCTGGCTGGTTTCCCCAGGAGATTTCCTCCAATTAATAATCCTTCCTGTTTGAAGATGGCTTTTTTGGATAAATCAGTAGAGACCAGTGTGCTCCAGGGCAGAGTATTGGCCCAATCACACCACACCCCCCCTCAGACAGAATGCAGGATTTTGAGTCAGGACGTTGCAGCTGTTTCGGCACAGAGGTGCTATGCAATGATTTCAGCCAGGAAACGGAGATTGCTTCATCCTAATGCAGAGCTGGGGATGATTTTTAAAAATACTCAGAGGTGAAGTTTTATTTCACAATAAAACAATAAGTAAATAAATAGATGAAGCAATGGCACCAAAGTCAAACAGGAAGCATGCTTAATAACTTTCAAATATGAAGGACTAAAAGTGCAGTCTAACATAAAATGACAGTAACACATGGAATGAATAAAAATATCCTCAACCTCATCACCTCAACTGCTGAGTTTACCAAAAATATTAAGCCTGCTATTGGATCATACAAAAGGAAGCTGCTCCATAGGCAGTAAGAACCATTTGATCCAAGCACACACTACTCTGATGAGAAACAAACTATTAAGAATTAAATAATGAACTGCTGCTAAATCATTTTTCTATGCATGAGGTCATTGCTATTTGAAAACAATGGCCATCTATTCTGCTAATCAGAAACTGACAGAGAATGTGATAAACCCTTACAAGAAGACCTGCTTACTACCTAGAGCTACATAATAAAGTCTTACTTTTAGAGATGAATCAGAAAAATCATTAACAATTAATCATTTTAATGCCTAAGCAGAATCCCCAGAATCAATCAGTAAAAGCCATAGCAGAAGCAGACTTCAATCAATTCCTTTCTGACACCTGCTTATATACACTGAAGCATGAGATTGTCTCCTTGCTCTACTGTACACTATGACAAAAAATATCATGAGTTCCTATAAAATTAATCTACTCAAAACAAAAAAGCGTTTTAAACTGGGAATTTCTGTGGCATTACATTTCACCAACAAACTGTGTGCAACATGAGTATTTTCAGTTCTAAATATACTACAACCCCACCACCCATCAGTGCTTGTCTGTTAGAAAATTAAATTAAAAAGAGGCAACAATCCCTACTATTTGGATATCTAATTCAACCATTTTTCCAGTTCTACCTAATACAATTGTAAATTAATTCTCCCACATGTCAACCATATAGTACAAGTGAAATGTCAGATCAGAAAGAGAGTTAATGTCACCACTGGTAGCAATCACCCTGCCAATCATCTAGCAAGTATTTCCTGCAGGGCCAGATATGTAGGCAGAATAGATGGCACAACCTCTCTTTAGAAGCTCTGCTGGGAAGAGGCTGAATACTACAACACTTCTCCTTCCCCACGCCCCCAAATCACTTCCCTATCTACACATTAGAACAGAAAATCTTTACCATCAATATCCTCAGCTTTGACCTCAGCATCAGAATGAGACATACTCCCAACTTTGCAATGGCTAGAAACTGAATTGTCTGGTAACTAGAGTCAAACCTTCAGCTTTCTTCATCAGCCCTGTGCATGATGAAGCCTTGTCAAACAAAAATTCCTTCAGTTTTGAAAATCTAAAAGCAGCTTGAATAACATTAAATATATTATCAAGATAAGGTGTTGAGGTATATATTGAAACCCAAATATGTTTATCAAGATAAATACTAAGACATTCCGCATGATTTTGGGAGAGAGCTGTATCTGAAAGAAGACATATCTGCAGTGATCTTAGATGCATATTTAGGTCTGATTCATTACATGTTATGTGGAAACTGCTGCCTTTGCTGTGTTTTAATTCACCTGAGTTTAGGTTTTAATGACTTCTGTAAACTCAAGAAAAATATTAGCTTGAGTTACCCATGATGATTTAAGAATCCTTTTCAAAACAGGATCTGGCATTCTTCATCAGGGACTGTAGCAATAGGACAAGGAGCAATGGGTTCAAACTTAAACAGGGGAGATTTAGGTTGGATATAAGGAAGTTCTTTACTGTGAGGGTGGTGAGGCACTGGAACAGGTTGCCCAAAGAAGTGGCAAATGCTCCATCCCCGGCAGTGTTCAAGGTCAGGTTGAACAGAGCCTTGGGCAACATGGTCTAGTATGAGGCTCCCTGCCCATGGCAGGGGGTTTGAAGTAGATGATCTTAAGATCCTTTCCAACCCTAACTATTCTATGATTCTATGATTCTCACAGGTCATCAAGCCTAAGAAAACTATTTATTGGTAGACTGCTATTCTTGTCACTTAGGGCTTCATCCTGAGACGAGTTTATGCTCTAGGATAAGTCTGGCCTCGCCACCTACAAGGAGCACCAATGATTCTCATATGTTCCAGTATCCATACAATATTTTCCAAGTAGTTTACAGTAGTTTGGATTTTTATACATAACGTAGCAACAGAATCTGATCAAATCCAAACTTAATTCAGAAACTAGCATGGGTTTCAAAACAAGAGGTTGCTGAAACTTGTGGGCGCTTACCTACAGATTCCTTGTGATTTATATCTGGACCTAGCTGAAAATTCACAAAAGCCTAGAACTATTTAAGTAGGGAAGCTGTTTTACAAGCCAAACCAGCATCTTACTGCATCACCATCTTTGCTTTGCTATCTAAAAATTCTCGTCATGTCTTCTTAGTGTATAATTTTAATACACAGTTCTCAGCTTCCAAACTGCTTTCTCTAAGATGCTTCAGCCCTTGCTAATTTTTCCACATTATTATTTTCTGTTTTTCACTAACAATTTCTTAAGCTTTTCTGTCTACATTTCCAATGACACTTTGAAATTTTTTTTTAATTTTTTTTTTTTAGAGTTTATCTACAAACTCCTTGTTTGACACCATGCAACATATGAATACATATGAACCATAAGCTTCTATAATATAAAGAAATGCTACTAACAATAATTAGAATATATAGGAAGAGTATCTAATACAGTATGCTTATGTACACATATATAAACTTGCACACACTTAAATTTATACAAATGAGACATGAAGTTCCATTAAATCTAATGGAAACCCTCCAGCAGCGTTTTCAAGACTGTGTTGCTTAGTTTCCCTACAGAAAGAATGCAGTCACCCAAATAGTTCTTTATCAGCTAAATCTTGCTCATCTTGCTTTGTAATCAACATTCATTCAATTCAAATTACCTACAAGAGAAAGGCAGCAGAATTTGGCTTTGCAGACTGCTATTCATTCAAACAAGTAAGATGAAGATCATATGTTCAAGTTCTTATATAATGAGATAATGACTTTTACTTCCGTTAAAAACACCAAATATGATTGCAAACTAAAAATAAATCCATTTTCTAGTTATTACTTTGAACAAGAGGTGCTTTTTATTTCCCAATATCATGTATGAACAAAATTTTCCAATTTTTCAGTCATACAAACATGTATTTTATTCTCCAAGTTGTTAGCTGTTAGCTTTTTTATTAAAAAAAATAAAAATAAGGGTACAGCACTAAAGGAGGAAGCATACAGTCTGCAG
This sequence comes from Strigops habroptila, assembly GCF_004027225.2. Classification (NCBI taxonomy): domain Eukaryota; kingdom Metazoa; phylum Chordata; class Aves; order Psittaciformes; family Psittacidae; genus Strigops; species Strigops habroptila. The sequence continues at coordinate 8,277,528 of NC_044281.2, forward strand.
AAGTCTATTTTAGTGCATGATTGAAAATAAGCACGGCAAAGCCTCCTGGCAACACTTCGTGTGAAGATGCAGTAAGCAACCAAGTCTAAGTTACATGCACAGTAACTGAATGCTTGGGCCTTCATTTCTTATCCGACAATATTTTCCATGGTGCTCTGCACTCTTAAGGAGCTGTTGCACTCAGTGCAGACAATCCACGTCAGACTGTAATTAGTGAACTTACTTAACAGAAGATTAGAAGTAAAAAATACTTCAGATATAAAAGTAAAATGCAAAAAGACTAATAATCACCTTCCAGTCATCTTCTTCTGATCTTTGAAAAGATCACGACCTCGTAGTTAATATAATTTTTAATCAGAGATCTTAATGTCATTTCTGCAGTAGCTGTTTAACTAATACAGTAAATCTGATAGTTGCAAGGGCGGGTATTTGCCAAACCTGTCTGTTCAGCTTTAATTGTGCTGAATACTGTATAAATTCTTTAACAGCTGTGACAACCCCATCACTTCTTCAACAGAGGATTATCACAAAGGTATCACTTATCGCAAACTCTGCTTACCAATAAGCCAGGCACAGCCTGTAACACTACTGTTCAGGGGCTTGGGAGTGGGCTTATTTTTCCCCATTGTGACAGATACCTCAAGAATCCTTGCAGTCCAACTATCAGCATCTTACCTATACTCTATGGCTAAGGATTGCTTCAAATTTTGAATTGCCTTTTGAGTTTTGAACAGCATTCATAAGAGGATTTTGGCCACAGTTGCAGACTACAAACATGAAGTCTGAACACTTCCTCAAGAAGTAGCATAGTCTTGCACATTCTACATAGCAATAAACCAGGGACTAAATTATAATCCTGACATTGACATGAACAGCGAGAATAGGGCAGATCAATTTACCACTGTCCCCTGTTTAACCTATATATGGTTCCAACCATTCCAACAGCCAGTTTGGGGATTAATTACTTACTGTTTACTACTTTCTGCATACTATAACCACACACTATCACTGCAATGTAACTTTTTTGGAAGATTGTTACTGAAAGAAAATGTGGCTTGCTTTTCCTCCTTACCACGCAGTTGTGCTAGAAAACTCTAGTTCTCCTAGTCTAGTAAGTGAAAAGAAGCCGAGAAACATTTATTCCACCTGTAACAACTGAGAAACAAGTTCTAAAGAGATATTGTTACCCATTGCACTTTCTTTCTCTACTCTGAGGAAGTACACACCCAGCTGCTTGACCAGCAAACAGTAGGAGACCGATCCATTTCATCATGTTAAAGACAAGAGCACAATTTCATAAAACCAAAAGAATTTCTGTCACATACTCACCCTTCTTAGTGTAATCAGCATTTGAAACAAATTGGTTTTTCTGGTTTCTACTTCTTTGCATGTTCTTTCCTGGGCTTCCTTTATCAAATACAGATGGAGACAGCCCATAGAGCCAGAGGGACCTTTGATCTGACTTCATGCAGCCACTTGTGTTATCTTATATTCTAACCTACTTTTTACACCCCACCCCTCACCCTCCTTAACCCACCCCCCCCCCGAGTGCCATGTATCAGAACTAGCAGAATATTCATTGTACCAATTTGGACCTGTAACTCAGATACAAGTATACTGACGTAGTTTTACGGCTGAGATAACATTATTGACTATTTTGGGTGCATTACAAGGAAGAGCCATATCCATATAACATACACATAGTCCACACTAGAAAAATCTACCACATTCCTCAAGTACCTATTCTCAGCTTCCATATCAATGACTGAAATCCATAATCTCTCTGAAAATCACTTTTCAACATTTCTTTGAGGATAGAAATCAGCCAAGAAGGCTAAGATGACACAAAAAGTGGAAAAACAGTTGCCAGTTTTCCCTTCTTTTGAGAGAACTCTCATCCTTTTGGACTGGAACAATTCTAGATATGTACGTTCCTTCATTACAATTCATTGTCATACCTCTTTTTCATTCTGGTCTGGATAGAATCAAACGTAGTCCCATCTTGCTCACATTACTTGCAATTCTACCAAGAAAGGGTAGCTCCATAGTTTAGTTTCCTATGCTACTACTGCTAGGCCACTCAAAATCTTCCTCCTTTATGCCCATGTAAACTGATACTGGCATCACTGTCACCTTCCACCTCTTGAGACTGCAAGCAAAATTTGGCAAAAGTTTATTCTAGATTCACTATTCTTATTTCTGACTCCCACTGCTAACCAAGATTACTACCTCCATCTGTCAAGTTACACTGATACTTTCATATTCTTTTTAAAAGGTGTTAAAAGTTTGCTGTACCACCATTAACTGAACTTAAAATGTGTGTATGCTGAGATTTTAATTTACAGGTATCTTATGTTAGTTTCTGACTGCGGGTTTTTTTTCCAGACACCTACCTTACTGTCTTGATTTCAGAAGTGCTAAATACAAGTATCTTTCATTAAAGAAATGCTGCAATATTTATAAAAAAGATATGTTACTCAAATGTTCAATGTTGCAAAATGATACGATTTATCTAGGCTACCTCTGTCACATATGTCAATGTATGTCACTGGCACTAAGACTGGCACTCTTTTAAGCTTTCTATTTCCTCAGCTACTGTTAAATTCTGAGCCATTCTCAATGTTTTGCTAAATATCCACCAGTTGGAATTCAGGAATTATGTAATGATGCCTCTCCTTTGCAGTTATCCTTGCTCCAAATGGTGAGCTATCATATTAAAAAATCAGCACTGTGAATACTAGGAACTCAGTCAATATTACTGCATTTCAAGTAACTGTATCAGCTACAAATAATGCTATTATCATGCAAAGCCAACCAATGTTTAAATTGCTGGTTTCTTAGCTTCCAGTGGTTCTACCTTGGAAGAGAAAGAAACCTTTTGAGGGCTATTGGACTACCTAAAAGATGAGGTTCTTATGCCTCACAGACTTTTTGTACTACTATATGTCCTTCTTCCTTAATTGTAATGACTGTAATTGCAGTAAAAGTGGGAAAGAGTGTAGGATCAGCAATGGTGTTTCACAGGAGGATAGTTGGGGAGAACACTTAAATCTCAGTGATGCTTAGACTTTAAATAAGATAACAATCATAGTAACGCACAGGACACAACAACTTGCAACTAGTGAATTTTGTCTTTCTTCAAGTTTATGTCAACGTGACAAATGGAAGATGCTTTTGTCCTGTGATATTCCAAAATAAATGTTTCATGAGATCTATTCTGCTGCCCTATGTAAACTTCATCAGAATATTTTCCTTTCAGCTATTGAGATGAAGTGTCTTGGCTGCCATGATGGTTTAAAAGTCAACACAAGCAAGCATGATGGTTTAAAAGTCAACATAAAAACTGTGATAAAAATAAAATAGATAAGAATTCACCATTCAGAGCAGTGATTTTTTTCTTTTTTTGTATAGACTAGCTTTCTGACTGTGACTTCATAAAGCAAAGATAGCTTTATTTTAAATATGAAAATAGTCCTTTAAACATGGAAATAACAATGTTCATGGGTAGAACATATGAAGAAAAACCAGGACTTTAAAGTTCTGTTCATCACTCTGCCAACTCACACAATTTTGATTTAGATTTTCTCTCTGTATTTACCCATCCGAGTCGGGCATTTTGACTTCTACAGACCCTTAAAGCATTCAGATTCACATTCATCATAAAATGATGATGACCAAGTACAACTTCAAGACTGAAAGCTCTAGGAAGATCTCAGTTATTTGGGTCTCAGGTTGTTTTGCAGTGTGTGCAGGGCTTCAGGTAGAGAGCAAAAAAGAAGGGGAAACAAAAAAAATCTAGAGAGAAATAAGGACAATGGGTAAATGGGAAGCCCTTAGCACAGCCTAAGATAGAAAAAATTAAGGATAAAAATATGTGAAGCCAAGCAAACTGTGTGATAACATGGCCTCTGGCACAGTACAGTTTGAAAACATTTCATATAACTCAAAATCTGGAAAACTTGCATTTTCTGTTCTCAGTGTCCCAGCAGCTAAATTTGCTCACTAGCAAGCACTAAGTCCAAATGTCTGTAACAATGAGAATGAAGGGAAAAAAAGCACTTGAGAGCAACACCTTTAATAAAGCAATCTAGGTAAGATCCTAATCCAGCTGTGCTTCTTAGGACAAACAGTCTTACCTTCACTCTTGCCTCAGAGAGCTCCAAAGGCTTCAGGCATTTCCCCCTTTCTCCGGCCTACTCAGACATGTCCTGGACTGCACAAGCTCACATTTAGGCAGGTCCATTTTGCGCCGATGGCAACATGCTTTATGGGACCATAACCTATCTCAGCTGAAATGACAAAGTCGCTGATTCTAGGAGACTTGTATTAGAGTAACACAAGCAGGCTGCTACTTCCATATCTGCAGTCCATCCTGCTCAGGCCTGCCCAATTCTTCAAAGCAATCTAATCTCTGTGTTTTATCTTCAAGAAAATATCAGTTGTATACAGTATTAAACACAGTACTTTCTGAGATGCATTCCCAACAGGAAATAGAAGCAAGCACCTAATTATCCCTCTAGTCTTCTCCAGGCTTCCCAGCTCAGCTCACAAAAAGCAGACATGCTGGGTAGGCTGACTCTTCACTCGGAACATATTTGGTGCAGTTCTCTTCTCCTCTTCTCATCAGACAGAAATTTTATCACTGATTTTGCATCAAGATGCCCCAATCCAAGGTAACACAAATGAGGCATAGGTCCATCTGTGTTCACAAGCAGTTCTAAGCCACGCATAGTCCTGCTCCTTAGTGGCATCAACAGAAGAGCTTCCAGCATCCAGCCACCAGGCTTCCAGCTTCATACTACAAACAAAACATTTGTGGCTGTAAGACAAAGCACTTGATGTTTAAGATCCCTGAACGCTGACTGCTGAAAATGTATATCTGGAAATCTGAACCCCTATTCAAACTAGACTGTTACTATAGTAAACCTGTGTGTTGGTTATTCAAAGCATACAAGGAACTGTTGTGCCAGGTCATGAACTCTCTCTAAAAAAGAGACTACATAAACAAGAGACAAGACCAAATCTTTTAGTTCTAGCTTTGTAAGTCAAACTGCCACTCACATGAACTTCTCCAATCTCTTTAAACTCCAGCAAAGTGCATAACAAGGTGTTCTTCATGAAGAAAGATTATGAGAATTAAAGGTCAAACTGTGTTCTCAGCTACAGCAACAGAACACCTGGAGAAAGGCCCTTGTATTCATTAGAATTACTTTAGTTTTATACTGAAGAACACAGGGTGGACTTGTAAAAGTCTGGTTTTAAATCCTCTTTTATTTAAATCATCAGACGAAAGACTACACTGGGTGTATTTTACAAACAAGCTGCTTAGTCCAGCACTTTTAGAAGCTTTAAGAAATGCAATCAGATTGTAAAAACTAATGATAGACTGATGCGATGCACGTTCTCAGCTATCTATTTTCACAACAGCCTTAAAATCTGAAAATTATGAAATTGTTTTTAATTAGAAAATTAAGATTTTTATGCATCTGACCTATGCGGAAGTTTTGTGTAAAGGAGTTCTCAGATTGCTTTAACAGTGTATCAAAAGTAAATACTGAAAAAACTGACTGTCCTTCAAGCTCATAAAGGTACTCACAGACTTCTTGTTTTGTCTGCAGTAATAGGACTTTTAAAGTAGAATGATTAGAGGGTTTGCAAGGTTTCTTGTGCAATTGATAATCTTAATACTTAACCTAAGAAAACAAACCATTACCTTACCTAGATTCTGGTACATAGATCCAGATCCCTGGTTGTGTAAACTAGCCTTACTTCTTTCAAATCCTAATGTCTCAATCAAATTAGCAGAAGAATTACCATAGAAAAAACCCAACCCAACTAACTTTAACAACTCAAATTTTCTTAGACCAGTACAAGTTATTAAAATAAAGGTTCAACTGAGGAGTTAATGTAGAGATCAATGTTACACCTCAGAATTTACTCACATGGATTCTGATGTTATGTCTGAATACAAAATAACCCAGAATCAGAATTGAAAATGTTCCAAAAAGGAAAAAAAAAAAAAAAAAAAAAGAAGAAAAGAAGAAAATACCCTTTGACCATACTCTCCCCTTCTAGAGACCTCACCTACCTGTCTTATGCCCCAGCCTCCATTCTTTGACTATCTCTGGATTCTCTGAACAGCCAGCACAGTTTCAGCTTGCTCTCTTGTGGCCAACATGAGAGCTACAATTCTCCTGGCACTGATGTTCCACGGACCTTCATGAGTGGTTCTTCTAAAGCATTACAAGTTTCCTCAGCTTACAGTCACTTACAGCTGAACCTAGTAAATGACTCAAGTTTGAACTCATAATCAAGTTATCATGGCTTACCAACCACGATGTTTGTCAAGCACCAGTTGAGCTACAGAACTGAGGACATGCGGATTTCTAGGCCCCAGCAAAGCATGGGAACATGGCACAGTTGAGCCCTAAACACATTATCAATATACTTCTCACATCTGTAAAATGATCTGACAGAAATGTACTGCCAACATCTTGAAAAGAGGTTTTCAGGACTGATAGCAGTTTTCAGAAGGATGAAAGCATGCTTTCAACAACAGTCTGTCAGAGCTTGGGCTTGGTTATTTGAGGATACTGGTTTGGTCTTGTGTTTGCTAACAGCTGGTGGTAACTTCAACTATTTTCCAGCATCAGTATCTACTTGCCTGGTTTGCAACTGTTTACATTGCTTGTTGGATATTTGGTGTTATTTTGCATATTTTTAAAGATGAGCCACCTCACCACCTCTCACAAAGAACAGTGCAAGCACATGGCAAACAACAGAAGTACAGCAGCCCTGAAATAAGGTTGAATTAAGATGTCACAGCTCTGCACAGGGAGATAAAAGGTGCCGACCTTTTCCTTTGTTGAGTTTCAAACACAGGGTATGAATGTAATTTCAGGAGTGATCACACTGCAGGAATCCATTCATTTTTAAAAGGACTTATCAAAAAGCACATTCCATATCAAGTAGAAGAATCAGCAATTCGTGGTAAGACCAGAAGCTGAACACATTCCACATTTGCTATTATGCCTCAAGACCATTATCATCACTCTTATGAATCTACAGATGAAACGTTCTCAGGAGCAGAGTGATGAATTAAACATTAACTGCATTTATTACTGAACATGAAAAGGATCATCAGTACAGAAATTATACTTCGACTACCAGATTGCTTGTCAACCTTTGTAACATAGCAGCAGCAGAGAAAACACTCAGGCAGCAGACTGGGAGGTACTCAAATTAAACAAATTATTCTACAGAAAAAGAGCGTGAAACTAGAAAGCACCCTGAGCAAGAGCATCAGAACTGTTGTATGTGACCCTGGTATGTGTATTTCTAGCAGAATCGGAAGGACAAGCCCCAGAGCCTTTCCAACCCCTACAGTTCCCCAGAAGCTTTGGTTGATCTGTTCTGGGACTGCCAGAACCACATATGTGCTGGTACACTGGAGAAAGTCGGGTCAGCCACCTAACCAGTCCCACCACACGATCCCACAGGCAGCCGTGGTGATGCAATGGCAGAGGCAGCAGTGTGTGGTCAAAGGTGAAGGGAAGAGCAAGACTGACCTTTTATGAAACTGAAGCCTCAGTTTTTCTTTCTGTTTTGTTTTTATCTTCTAAAGGCACATAAGCATAACATCTGCAGGTTTCTGTATTGTCAAATATCCTTATAGCCAAATTCTCTTTTTTTTTTTTTTTCTCATGTTTCTACTAGAAGCCAAGTCCCTCATTCTCCCTATACCACTGCCAAAAATTCCAATTAACATCAGGGAGATTCCAACCAAGCTCATGGATACCACAAAACCAAGGTGTAATCTTGTCACAAGCTCTACATACATAACGTGTATGATGACGTGAGCCACAAATCACAAAGCAGCAAAAGACAACACACCCACCTCACTTATTAAAGTAGCAAATACTAGAAATAATTCAGGAAGATTTGCACCATATTTGCAGCGTAGTGAGTAGCACAAGGGCTTGTAGGATTTTATGAGATTTCTATCCCATCAGCTGAGCTACTGGTAGCAGCCTGTAAGTTTGGAATGACTCTAGAGTCTTCAAAAGAATTACACATTATTTAAAAAGAGGGATTCCTACATCAGTCTTACTCAAACTCCCCACTAATACTCGTAAATAAATATCTGATACCTTTTCCATGAATATCAGCAGACTTTCAGAGATACACAGCCCATTCACCAATTAACTCAGTGATCAGAGAATGCAACTCATTTCATAAGTAAATCAAACTCTTAATGTTTTGCTCTTCATTGGTGCTACTGGGAGACATTTTCAAAACCTTCTTGTCACAGTAATTGGCTCCATCTACCATTTATCAGCCTAAATTTATTTATGATAGCAAATGAGGGTAATGTCATTTGTCCTTGTGCTATCATCATCCTCCTGACACTTAGCCAGCTTCTTCCCTGAGGTATTTCTGAAGGCAGATGCATCGCTGCAATTACCTATAGTAGAACAGAAGAGATGGCAATATTAAGACCACCCTACCAAAGAGGAAAACATATAATCCGTAAATACTATATAATTCATATCTCCTTCAGAATATCATCAAGGAAACTGCTGAAATCTATTTCAGAGCAAGCTGACTTTAGCCCAGGGTCGCCCCCACACCAAGCAGCTCCAAAGTAAAGCCCTTCCTTTCCTTTTCACGTTTTCCCTTCACGCCCTACAATGCCCCGTTTCCAGCCCTCATTCCGAACAGCTTTTCCACCTTGGCCTTGCCAAGGTCCCCTCGCAGGCCAGCGCTGTGCGCGCTGGGCTTCCCAGGAGCCGTTTGATGGTGCCCGTTCGGGGCTCCCACCGGCGCGGGCAGCGGCCGGGGCCGGGCGGATCGCGCCCCCTCCCGCCTCACCGCCAGCACAGCCCCGGCGGAGACAACCCGCCTTATGTATGCTCAGCGGCGCCCGCTGATTGGCGCTCTGCCTGGCGGGCTGTGTGCGCATGCTCTGTGGCCGCCGCGGGGTCGTGCGGGAGGCGCTCTGTGTGTGTGAGGGTAATGGCGGGCCGGGCCCCGCGGGACGAGGAGGAGGATGATGGTGTGAGGCTGCGCCACAAGGAGGAGCTGAGCCGGAAGGTGAGGCTGAGGCGGAGAAGGGGTGAGCTGAGGCGGGGGTCGGAGCTGAGGCGGGGATCGGAGCTGAGGCGGCGGTCAGAGCTGAGGCGAAGGTGAGAGCTGAGGGGTGATTCGTAGAACTCGTTAAGAACTCGCCAACAAAGTTTAAGTCAACAAGCAGGTATTTATTGCGGCGCCGGGAGACACAGGGGATAACTCCTCTTAATGTGTGTCTCGTTTAAGCATCAGACCATGATTATATTGTTGCTTAACGTACATATTCATTATATTTCCGATGCACGTCATACATATTCATTAATTGTCCGAGAATCGTTTTACGCCTATTTTCGCATGCGCATAACAAGGTGGTAGTGGTCTTTGGTGGTCGTTTTACTTCTTCCAACAATCCTCATCACTTGGCCCTTCCTTGAACTCTTGTTCTGAAGTCTTTGAAGCACGCGCAGTAGATAAATGCTTACACCAGCTTAATTAGTTCAGTAACACTGCTGACATAAGCGAGTGATTTCTCCTTGTCTTTCTACTTATCAGTTAACTTCGCTACATCACCTCCTGAACATCCTCTCGTTTCAGATACTCCTTAGCTACGGTCCTGTTTTGGTTACAATAAATTTTGTACGAAGGTCATAATGTTCTAAAACTATGTCAGCTACAACGATTTATCTTATGCAAGGACCCTTACTATGTTCTTTTGGTTGGGCTTTTTTAGGTTTGGAAGGTTCTATTGTTACATACAGAGCCACCAAGCTTAAAGTTACTTAAAACTACATTTTCTTATTTACAAAGGATTCTATTTCATTTTGTACTTCCTTGTCTCAGGCGGCGGTGTGAGCTGGGGCGGGCTGAGCCGTGGTTAACGGCAGCGCCTCAGGCCGCGGCCCCGCGTCCTCCCCGCGGCGCTGTCGGGAGCGTGTGGCGGGCTGAGGCACGTCCGGAGCTGCGCTGCCGCGGGGGAGAGAGGAGGGAGCGGCGGCCCCGCGGAGCCTGTAACTTAAGGCGGGATCAGTGGAGAAGGGGAGGGCGAGTCCTGTCAGGAGTCTGGGGCTCCTGTGGTACTGAGTTTTCGCTGTAGGGCTCATTGTGCTTGCCGGCGTCGCTGTTGGCTCGCTTGTCAAATTTGGAGTTTTTTGGGTTTTGACTGCTTCAAGTTGAGCTTGAGATGTCAGTTGGGGCTTTTATTTGCAGTATCTAATTGATCTGTATCTACTCAAAAAGTGCCAAGGGATTTCAGTTACAGAGGGTGGCACTTCTCATAAATCTGCTCTATTTGCCATGGTACCAATAGGTTTGTTTAGTATGAAATCTGTCAAGTGCTATGGAACTGCCACAGAAAAATGCTTCCTTTCCGTGTGGCCATGGTGTATAAAGTCAGTGGTAGTTTTGATTGCCTGGGAGGCTGTAAAGCTAGGGCATGTATTTCATGTTGTCATTCCTGCTACGTTTAAGTGGCTGATTTAGCCTGTAGCAAAAGATGACACTGCTGTTCTGTCTGTTGGAATTACAAGCTAATTGATACAGCTGCTGGAAGAGTTGTCTTTTCTGTATGCCGTGGTCAGTTTGGCTAACCTGGCTAGTGGCAACTTTCTGCCGTTGCACCCATTCCAGGAGACACAAAGGAAGAATAAATTAAAGCATGTTGTTTGTTTCTAGTGAAAAAAAAAAAGCATGAAGTGCCCTCTGACCAGATCTTGTCATATTTATGGCTTTTATGACAGTCCTCCTGATTGCTCTTTACCATTCACAGCTGTCATTGTAAAAGAAAATGGGAATACCTGCCACCTCTGCCAGTGCAGTTGAACAGAGTGGTAAATCCTTCTAAGGAAGTTCATGTAGAACTCCAGAGCAATAGAAAGGCTTCTGTTGCTATTAACACCATTTTAAGAGTTTTGACTGTTTATTGGTTTTGTTTTGAATCTGGAGAATACCTGTGATTATGTAGTATATTATAGATATTATGCTAAATTTCGGGTTAAAATTATTTGATGTTTAATAAGTTGTATGCATATTTTCTTTACTTCTGGGGGGAAAAATGTGATTTCTGATTATAAATAGCTAGAGGTACTCTGGCTTCTCAATAGCGATTGCTTTTGAGGGTAGGAGAAGTATTAATTCCTGCAAGATAACCCATTTCTACACTTTTTATATCTACTTCCACATTGTCTTCAGTGGTCCATTTGAAGAACAGCAGCTATATATGCATGTAGCTGTCTTAAATCAGTAAGTGTGTTCACCAGCAGGATTATAATATAGTCATTTACTTTTAATAATTAAATTGAAGTGCATCTTTTGCCTTTCAGATTAAAGAGCAGAAGGTTGTAGTTGATGAGCTGTCTAATTTGAAGAAGAACCGGGCAAGTACTTACAAATTTGCTTTTGACTGTTTCATTTTAGCATCAGAGAAATAAATACAGAGACAAGAGGGGAAACAAAATTGGAGCACACTGTCTTTAAATTTGTTTTAATACAGATTTTAATGCAGATGTGGTCTGCTGTTCTCAGAATAATTTGTCCTCCAAATGATTTGATTATGTGCACTTGTACTAAACACAGTATGTTGGAGTTTTTTGCCTGTCTTATCTGAGTTCTTTCATTAAGATGTTTGAGTTGATCAGAGGACTGCATGAAGTATTTTTACTTTTCATGTGTATGTGTTTTAAAATAGAATGGTAGCCCTCATGTATGAGGAAAAGAGAAATGCAGGCTAGTCAGGGGTTGATCATGAAATGTTGTTGATATAACATTAGAATGTTGGTGTTGTCAGGGCAGAAATTGTCCTTCTGGCATAAAAACGAAGGGGTGTATCAGTGAATCTACATCAGTTTCTCTTGAAGGGTGGGTGCCAGAGTGTCTTGCTCTGACCTAATGCAGTGTTGGTTTTGTTTTACAGAAAGTTTATAAGCAGCAACCCAATAGCAACATATTCTTCCTCGTAGACCGAACAGAAACGCTGTCTCAATGCAAAAGTAAGTTTACAGTCTAAAAGTTGTTCAAATCGTTAACTATTTAAAAGCTGTTAATGATTGCAAAGGTGTGTTAAAATGAAAAGCTGGCAACTGTGTATCAAATACAAAGTAGACTTCAGATGTGCTTGTTTTTCTGGATTGGATAAATATGAAAGTGTTGTTATATGGATAAGATAAAAGAACAAGTGCTGCGGGTGCAGGAAGAGGGAGAATGTCTGCCCCACAGAGGAGCTGCTATTCTCAGTGCCCTTTGGGAAGCTGTATAGTGCTTTGTCTCTTAAATAAAAATAAAAAAGCCTAAAAATTGTGTGGGATGAGTAGGAAGAAAATAATATTAGTTAAACTGGAGGTTAAGTTAGAAATCTTTAGGTATTTGAAAGAATGGATCTGTGAAATTATGAAGATAGGAGAATGAAAAAGAGAGTTGATGGTTGAAGAAGTATTAGAAATGTGTAACTTTAGATGTATGAGTTTATTTTCTGGAATGAACTATTTCTACTTTCATTTTCTTCCCTTGTCAACTCACTACTTATCAGTTTATGAAACTGATTATTCATGTATTTCTTACACAGATACATTAGATGAATTAAAGAAGGCACATCAGGAGATGGAAAATTCAGAAAAGACTAACATCAAGAAATAGTCCACCTGAATTCAAAGTCACCATGTGTGGTATTTGTTGCGTTGTTACCCTGTGTAGCCAGCATGCTACTCACGATTTCTTTAACGAAGACATACTCTGCCATCTTAGAAGAAGAGGACCAGACAGTAGCCAGCAGTTGATAAAAACTGTGCCTGATCTCTCTTATGAGTGTCTGTTTTCTGGCCATGTACTTCACTTGAGGGGACTGGTGACTCCTCAGCCTCTGGAAGATGCCAATAGCAATATTTTTCTTTGGAATGGAGAAATCTTCAATGGAGTGCACGTAGGAGATCTAGAGAATGACACTGAAGTTATGTTTCATCATCTTGCATTATGCAGTAGTGAAGAGGAGATGTTGTCACTCTTTTCATCAGTTCGGGGTCCATGGTCTTTTATTTATTATCAAGCATCTAGACACGTTTTATGGTTTGGTAGAGATTACTTTGGTCGCCGTAGTTTGCTTTGGCAATTCAGTAATGAGGTCAACAGTGCTTTCTGTCTTACATCTGTAAGTGTTTATTCCGAATCAGGTCACCAATGGCAAGAAGTCCCAGCATCTGGAATTTTCAAAATTGATCTCAAAGCTTGCACAGCAACTAAGTCTTGGTCTTTAACATTGTTTCCATGGAAGTACAGCTGCACAGAGAAAGCAGTAGAAGAAATATTCATTCACGTTCTGGACCAAGTTTCAAAAGACTTACCAAACCACATACGTGTTGTGATGAATGAATCAAAACTATGTCTCAGAGCACCAGTTATCCCCTTAAATAAAACAATTTCTGAAGCTTCAGGTCAATGCCCAGGCACTAATATTAGCAACATTACTCATACAGTTTCTGTAGAAACCCTTCAAGATTTTCTTGCAGAGGAGCACAAGAAAAAGTTAGTTTGTCAGTTTATTGATATTTTAAATGAAGCAGTAAAGAGACGGGTTTTATCTCTCTTCAGAGCTGAAGATCAGGAAACAAGAGAAGTTCCAAGCATGTCTAACAGGAAAGCACATATTGCAGTGCTCTTTTCTGGTGGCGTTGATTCCATGGTTCTTGCAGCCCTTGCTGATAAACATGTACCTTTGGAGGAACCAATTGATCTTCTCAATGTAGCTTTCATGCTGAAAGAACAAGCTAAGCAAAAGGGTACCTCTAAAAACCGTACCAGCCGGGAAGTACAGCTTGATCCGCTTTGTTCTCAAGCAAGTTGTCAAGATCTCGATGCTAAAACTCGTGCTCGTTTCTCTTGCTTTGATGTTCCTGACAGAATCACTGGTAGGGCAGGACTGAAAGAATTAGAGGCCATTAACCCTTCAAGAACCTGGAACTTCGTGGAGATCAATGTTACACCACAAGAGTTGAAAAAAATACGACAACAACGCATTACTCACTTAATTTATCCACTGGATACAGTCTTGGATGACAGCATTGGCTGCGCAATTTGGTTTGCTTCCAGAGGGGAGGGTTTTATTAGTAACCAAGGAGAACTGAAACCGTATAGAAGTCCTGCAAAGGTACTGATATTTTTGTTGTTGGTGGTGGTTTCTGCCTTGTGCTTGACCTGTGAATGTAAAACCAGTTCTATTGTTTCAGAAGTCAGCAAGGGTCTTTAATATTCACAAGGCTTCTGAAATTCAGTGGCAGAATGTATAATAGTTCTGTAATTACAATGTGTGTGTAATTCTGGAGTTAAAAACTGCATTCAGTTCTTTTATGATGTAATGTGAATGGCTTTTAATTGAGCTTGAATAAGCAGCAGTGTGATTAGGAAAACAATAATAACCATCATCTATTATCTTTGGTGTTTCAGCCCCAGTAGTGCGTAAGAGTTCTTCAGTCCAAATTGAGCAGTTTAACAAATGTAGAGTTAAATGTTAATGAATTATTAAATAACATTATTTTGTGCCAGCATTCCAGCCCTTGTAAAATCATTATCTTCTTCTTTAGGCATGCTATTCATGTGACAAAGCAGCAGAGTAATGGCAGAAAAGATGACTCTTGGAACTGTTTCTAATTAGTGTCTGATAGAATGGCAGAACTACAAAACGTAGCTCTTTTCCTTTTGTAATTTATTTTCATGTATTTAATATTAAGTAAAATCTTTTTAGTAACTAGATGATTCTATTGGGAATTTGACTCTTGTTTCTCACTTTCTAATTTCCTGGTGTTTGCATAATAAAGAATAAAGTGATTAATTTCAGGAATTTGCAGTCCACTGCTGCCTTTGCTTTTAGAGACTCCTGTTACTTTCCTACTAATGGCTAAATTCTAAAACCACAAAAAAAAAACCCCAACCAACACCAATAAACTCCTGACAAATGCAGTAGTTTGCTTAAAAACTGCTACAGAACATAGCTGATTTAGTTGACTGATCTACTTCAGGATGTGTGTTCATCTCAGATTTGCAAAACACACAAATTCATTGTAGGTTCAGGATATGTTGAAATAGGTCATGACTTAGTAAAACATAAAGCAAAAGCATCATTTTCCCCATCAGGTACTTACTGCTGTGCACAGGTGAAAAAGCAGTTGACCACTGGCTGGTGTCAGATGAGTAAAATACACTTGGGTTCCACCGTTATAGTTAGGTGCCATTGAAAGCATAGCAGTGGACCAGCTATAGTAGCGTTTTTTCCCTTCATAACATTTTATGTACTTGCTGATAGACAATGATTTTAAGACATTTTTACATTGTGTAATGCAGTTACTAACCCAATACCATAAATTAATAGTAATCTGGGTGTAACTTTTTAGAACATATGATCTATTTCATAATCTTCGGCAGCATTTTTTTATAAAGGCTGGTGTTTAGCAAATGCTCTTTATTGTAATAGAAACTAACAAAGACATTCTTCAAAGATAACTGGTGTATTTGTGATGCATAGAACATTATTTTGGTGGGGTTTTCCTTGCATCAGTAGAAATGTGTGTACTTTTAGGTCTGATTGTGAACCTATTTTAAGTTCCAGTGACTTTGTTTAGAACTCTTTCAGGCGCTGTAAATGTGTAAGGAACGTCCCATCAGGATAGGTAATATATGTAGATGATGAGTATTGAAGTTACTCTCCTTAAGATGCAGTTAAACATTTAAGATGTTACATGTTATTTACTTGCAGATACTAAGAAATACTTCTTTTATTCTGGGTTTCTTAGGTTGTGCTTACAGGCATTGGAGCAGATGAACAGCTTGCTGGCTATTCTCGACACCGTGTTTGCTTCAAAAAATATGGCTTCGAGGGGCTGAATAAAGAACTTGAGATGGAGTTAGATCGCATTTCTTCCAGAAATCTTGGTAGAGATGATAGGATTATTGGTGACCATGGAAAAGAAGCCAGGTATTACTGTTCTAACTTGAAGCAAAACTGGTTTTGCTGGTTAGATTCTGCTTAAACACTAGCAACAGAGAACTTAATTGAAACTTCTCTGCATTTTGTTGTCTCAAGTTCTGTTGCAGTTTTGTTAATGTATTGTGTTGTGGGTGCTTTTGGTTTTGTTTTTTAAAAGAAGTGGTCTGTAGTACTGTGGAAGAGTTACCTAAGGAAATGCAGCAACATGAACACTGGATTTCCATCTAGACTTTTAAAAAGCAGCAACACATGTTGAGATAGGCAAAATGAAGTTGATTTTATTATTTTAGGTGGAACAGTCTTTCTGCACAGCTTTGAAGTATTCTGGAGTGGTCATTTGGGGAGTGACTTTGGAGACTGACAACATAATGTAGAAGCCACATATTCCTGTCCATGCAGCACAGGCATCATCAGTATCTACTTTATTTCCTGGTTGCTAAGTCAGAACAGTTAAAGCAGCATTTTTTTTCTGTGGTTACCTCCTCCATGCTACCACTTGCTACTTGCAAAAAATTCCTTAGGTGTTGCCCAGTAGCATAGGCCACTCAGGCACACGAAAGGTCTTTTTGCGTGATCTCTGTGCCAGTGTTTTTACAAATCTCTTCTTGGTTGCACATTTTCAGTTTAGCAAAAAAACCAGTTAGAGTGGAGGAGCTGCAGTGCTGTTAATCATGCATACGGTTAAGATCTAAATGCCTGGAGTTCAGGATGTTGTCAGAATTTGTTGTGTAAATATTTTTGTTTCAAAGTTACACTGTAGCTTCCTACAATATATGTTAATACTTAGAAATTACCTTGAAGTGTTACATTAATATTTGTCTTGCTTTTCCATTGTATTTTCTGATTTTCATCATAGTTTTTGTTTTGTATATTTCTGATGCTTGTTCTTACTCTTTTCTTTGCTTCACTTTTGAAATCTTCCAGACTTCTGAATTTAAACACGATATGTATTACATTTTCTTTCTCCAAGACAGTGTAAATGCTTTGGAGATGTGCCTCATTACTGGGACACTAACATTAATGGTACCTCTATAGTTAGGAATTGACACAGATTCTGAAGTCTTTGCATGTGGTAAAGGGGAAAACCAAAACTATTTGAAGTATTTAAAGGGTCTTTCTCCATGTGTATCTTTCCTTCAGGTTTCCTTTTCTTGATGAAGATGTTGTTTCATTCCTCAATTCTCTGCCCATCTTAGAAAAAGCTGACCTGACTTTACCTCGAGGAATTGGTGAGAAGTTGCTTCTGCGCCTTGCAGCGAAGGAGTTTGGCCTCACAGCCTCAGCCATTTTGCCAAAAAGGGCTGTACAGTTTGGATCTCGGATTGCAAAGCTAGAAAGCAACAGTGAAAAAGCATCTGACACATGCAGCAGACTGAAGTCATTTTCAGTAGATGAACTATAAAGCTACATCTTGAGACGTTGCATTTATTCTATATGCAATTTCAGTAAATCTTTTGGAGTTTTCTTAAAATGTTTGGTCTATTTTTTTACACACTTAGACATTATTATTAAGCATCAAAGTAATACACATAGATGTGAACTTGTACTAGAGACTCATGAATGCGTTCTCGGAGGGGAAGAGAGGATAGCCAGAAGTTGGCTTTCCCACCCTTCCTAACTGATGTCAGTGGTGCAAAAAGCATACTGGATCTCTCCGGTCTTTCATGTATATTGAATTCAGTACAGAAATCTTCTTAGAACAGGGCTGGTCCTGCAGCTGTGCTTTAGCAGAGGGTTTAGGCTGTGGTTTTAGACCACAGGTGAGGTGCGGTGAGGAGCTGGCCTGGGATGCCAGAGCCAAAAAGAGCTGAGAGTCTTAAGCCTTGTTGCCTCTTGGAGATCTGCGCTTTAAGCATCATGCTTGGCCTTTCATTGCCTGAGAAACAGACACCCCACTGGGTGCTTTGGGGCATCCTGTGCAGCTTTGCAGTCCTTGGCCAGTTCTGCAGGGCTGCATTGATTGGTGTTCCCCAGCACAGGGCTCCCTCTGCTCCTGGAGAAACTGGGAAGTTCCCTCCAGACTGTTCTTTGTCCCTCCTTGGCTCCCTAGCTTGCTGCCTCTCCTTTTAGCTTTAGCTTGGCTACTTTTACTTCTAAAGTTGCAAAGCATCCATTGTGTACTTCAATTGATATATCAATGGACTTCCTCTGAAGAAAAGCATGAGTTAGCTTGTCTTCCTAATTTTGTATGGAAGGATTGCAAAGTTAATGTTAGAAAGACTGGATAGGTGCTCTCCAGTGGTTTTGGTAAGTAAGTTTGGAGTTTAGTACTCAACATGCTACCTTACAGTTCTAGTTTTTGTGTTTGTCCAATTAAGCAGAGAAAGGAAAAATCATACCAGAAAAAATCAATTTTCATACAAAGCATAATATATCTATTTCTACAAAGTATCTCTAAGGGTTTAAGTAGATGTTCAAAATAATTGTAAAGTCTGTAACGAAATTATTTATTAAAACACTTAAGTTTCAGACTGCTTCAAAGCACTGGTGGATTTCTTACTGGGGCTCTGAGGAAAACCGACTCCCTAGTACTTTACCCTGGGATGTTTGCAAGAGGTCTTGCGTTGTGCTTTAAAGCAGGTGGAGACTGGACCAAGAGGAACATTCGGCTGATGAAATGCAAGTATTGTTTATTATTTATTAGCTCTGTAGTAGTGTTGGAGTGTTCCTAGAAGTTACGTGTCACCTGGGGCCCTGAGAACAAAAGCTGTGCTTTTTGCACCCAGGCACATAGTTTCTTTTCCAAACTACGAGGCCTCTGATATTTAGAGAAACATGAGAAATAATTCTGCAAGGCTTCTATATAATTTTAGGTAGGAGTTTTAAAAAGAAACCATATAATTTGGCATTGCCAAACTTTTCCATTTATCCAGTTATTCGTAAGAAATTAATGTATTATTTATAGTACACTTACTATACTACACTTAGTACTATAGTACTCTTTAGAGTTTCTTGACCAAATGTTTGGTTTGGGAGAGGGTGGGGTGGTGGTGACACACAGGACATCTTAAAAAGCTTAATCTATTGAAATCACATTCTATAACATTTAGAGCAACCTACAGGAATGTTACTGTCTTTTAATTGCGGCCTTAAAAAATGTTTTCCTGTGAATACTAGCACAGTTCTCGATTAACTACTATTCTCTCTCTTTTTCAGTCAGCTCCTGTCAAGTACTGTGTTTCAGAAACAGGAGAATATTCTTGAAGAATGCCCAGGACTGGCAATAGTAAGCTTAAAAAGCTCACGAGGCAACCTGCTTGGCAAACTTAGCAGCACAGAAAAATGCTAGTACCTTGTTTGTGAAGTCTAATAAAAGTAAGTAATAAGAATTAATTACTACCGTGTCCTCTCATTGCTGGCTTCAAAAGCTGGCATACAGTGCTCAGTGGAAATTCCCAGAGAGACTGCTGGGCCAGCTAAAAAGAAAATCTATGTACCCAGACAGCAATTTTGCTAGCACTGATGGATTCAGATACGCCCTTATATTAAGTCCATCAGAGTTTGTGAGAACTGGCTGTTGGAATTTGCTGTTTAAACCTTCCGTTAGTTCAGATGCAAATTACTCTCACTTCCTGTGAGCCTCCCCCAGCCGATGTAAGAACTGAACAAGTTTTTATGGGTGTTGACTATATGGTAGAAATTTGGAGCATATACACTCAGAGAAGTGTGTCTGGATCTTAAGAGTTTCAGTGCCTTAAAATGAGCATTAATACAGACAGGAAAACCCACACAAATATTTTTTGAGTTTTGTTGAGGAGGCAAGTACAGAGGTGAGTACAAACGTTCCTATTAGAAAACTACCTAATATCGCATGTAGTTTATACATGTCGTCCCTAAAAGCTGGGATCATTACTTGAAAAAATACAGATCATTGGATCTCATGCAAAATTATAAGCTGATAGGAAATACTGTAAATGAACACGTTTCCAGAAGAGCTCATCTTCCACTGTGGTATTGAAGTGATGGGTCAGATTTTCAAAAGTCCACTGGACTTGTAAGCTCCCTCTAAGGATAAGAGCTGCATTGTTTTAGGCAGCCTCTTCCTGCAGCAAAGAAACCCAACCCTGTTTCTTTTTTCTTATGGGTTATGCCTATAATAAGACCAAATGTAGGCCTCTCTTAGCACTACATGATTGATTCATGGTAGATTTGATTCCATTACAGTTCTACAGATCTATCTCATTATTCCTAGTTGCTATTTTGTATTTGCTTGTCTTTAAGTGTAGTAGTCTAACTTTTATTTTTGTAAACCACAGAATCTCATATTTGCAAGTGGGTTTTCAGAAGTGTCAGCAGCTGCTTTCAGAACAGTATAAGCTGCAATGTTATACCAGTTCCTTTTGTGTGGAATCAGACACTGAAGCAAACCTTTGGAGACCTTGTGTGCTCTATAATCACAGTTCACCAAAAGCCATCAATAACTACTCATTGAGCACAGATTTTCAGACAACTGTGTGATCTGTTTTATTTGATGTAGTGAGACAGGCCAGGAAATTGGCATGATAGCATTTCTAAATCCTTGATACAAGACATCTCCAATATTTAAAGAAGTTTTTGATATAGTTACTTGGGGCATTGTTCCCATGTATGTGTTTTAGAACAGCTTTAAGTATTTTTTTTTAAGTCAAAAAATCATTTTTGCTGTGTAAACTCTCAGTTAATTGAGATAAACATAACAGTGATCCAGCAACTGTATTTATAGTATCACACAAGAAAGTGTCTGGTGTTAGAATCAAGCTCTCTGGACCCAACCGTCATAGTTTTGGGGGGCTTGGGACACACTGGAATCACTCCACCTCCAGTTCATAAGGCTGCATCCCTCATGGGAAATCTGAATTGCATTTTATCAGTATTTACTGTCTCACAAAACAGCTTTTTAGAGATTTCTTCCTCCTCACTGTTCAGAAAGTTTGGAAGCAGGGAGACTTTTGAGCAGCAAGACTGTCTGGCTTGTTGAGCCCAAGGAAGGTGCAATCAGCACTAAAAGCTGGGATAACTGAGACATTAGGTGTAATATGGAGGGGAAAAGGGTTTGCTCACTGTTAGTTTCACAAATTCCCATCTTTCATCTATGTTGAAATCAGTGAGCCAGATGTATAAACATACTGCTGGGTAGGGCCTATGAAATGTGGCGGTGTTCAAGGCCAGGTTGGACGGAGTCTTGGGCGACATGGTTTAGTGTGAGGCGTCCCTGCGCATTGCAGGGGGTTGGAACTGATGATCTCAAGGTCCTTTCCCACCCAAACTATTCTATGATTAAACGATATATTGCTTTGCCAAGAAGATAAACTACTTAACAATACAGATAAAATACTTTACCAAAAGGTAAATTACTTGTAGTTGAATCCCATGAAAACGACACTCCAGAAATGCTATGTAACAAAATGTAGATACTATGTACTCTTCCAATGCTTTTTTTCTTCCAAAAACTAAGTATTGGATAAAAAAATAATGCGTGTACCTTCTTGATCTGTTACATCTTGCCCTCGAATTAAAAATAAAAATAAAAATCAAAAAACTAGGCAAGTTGTCTGGTTGTTCATAACTGTCCCACAAATCCCCGTTACTTGTATTTAAATGAAGGCAGTTTTCAACAAATGCATTATCAATTACAAAATTCTTAATGAAGAGGTACTTAATACTTGATGTATTTATTCCACTAAATACCATTGCCATGAATAATATAAAAGTGTATGCTAGCGATTATCAAAAGGCAAGGTCAAATAACCCATTATTCAGATCAAAACTGAGAACATGCATCTTAACACCTGACTTACGCTGTGATCAGCTTTACTGAGCTGTTTATAAAAAAAGGAGAAAATTAAAAGGCACAGGTCCCATACCCCAAAATAATTATTTTGTAGAAGTAAAAACAGGCTTCTGACACCATCAGCAGAAAATGAGGTACTGCTGAAATTCAACTGTACTGGCACAGATAATACACACTGAGATCTTGAAATCTGTGCTCTCTCATGTTCACTCTCTGTAACACTTCAGTTGTAGAAGGCGTGATTTTTTTAATATGTAGTGTAAATTACAATCCTTACATAAATTATATATTGTTAAATTACAAAACTCACATGAATTATATATTACATTGTTAAATTATAATATAGTAGGTATTATAAATATATAAAGCTTATTATAAGTTATAAAGAGTAAACAATGGAGACTTTTTCATTTGTGTAAGTTTATATTTGTTAGAAAGTACACTTAATTTTTAATTGTGTTAATCCCTAGAACTCTTAGACATCTACAGAACAGTAACTAGAATCATTTTGGTGGTACCACACAGCATTTATTTCTCTGATAGGTGATTTTCAACACTTATAAACCCAAGTGCTGTCAGTAAATGTAACATCATTGAAAGTTTTTAGTGCATAATTTAGAGTTTCATTTACTTTACCAAGTTACTTTTTAAGATGCCAACCATTGCATCTTTTTTAGTCTTGGCACCTTGATGGAATCTGCTGCAACTCTTTTTGAAATATCAATTCCAAGGGGAGCTCTGGAAAACAATAGAATTGTATTATTTGTTAAAAATAAAGAACATTATTGCTGCATCCCACAGATGTGCACAGTCACAGACTTTTATACAATGAGCATGGGAATCACAGTATTTTTGCAGACTGCCTGCACTGTAACACTGTGTGACCATTAAAATGGTCCATCTGAAATTGCACCTAGAAACATCTTTACATTGAGGACGTTTGCCTTTGTAGCCATTCCAAACTCAGGAGAAGAGACAGTTGTGATTTCAAGGCTATTTTTTGGAGATGATTTTTTTTAGACTCTGATTTTAGTTGATAATTCATTTTGCATCTCTCTGATGAATGCAAGATACACTAGACATTCACAAGTATCTTCTGTGATAATCTTAAACAACGTATATAGCAAATAAAACTTAGTATTCTATTCACTGAGATATATAAAGAGAGTTATTTTTGAAGAGTATTTTATCAATTTTTCATCTGAAAATTATAAAACAAGGGGTTTTTGCCCTGAAATCCAAGGCTGTTTTCCTGCAAATGGAAGGGAGGGAAAAAAGAAGAGTCAAACTTAAGACTAGCTGGTACTTTGAAATACTAGAGTTTTGTTTGGCCGTTAGCCTAGGATTTACTTCAATCCACAGAACAAGTCTTAACTAACGAGTTATTAAAATAATCAGTATTATCAGTAAAAGAAAAAAATATGATCAGATGCTATATGTTAAATATATAATTTTTTTTAAAATTGATTCCTCATTATGAATACACAGTTTGACTTGGAGCACTTTGATTTATGTCTACAGTGACTGAGAAGCTGGGGGGCTGTATTATAGCTTAACTTGCTCCAGTTTTCCCAGCCCACAATAGTAATGGGAAGATACCTGGAACTGATACAATGGTAATTGACATTTCTGAGCCAAAACACACATAAATGCCAGACACCAGCATCTGCATTTCACAACTACATTGAAAAGGGAGTGCTGGTAACTTTTAAAGGTTACCAGCACTGCAAAGACACTCCTCATCAGCCTCTGCTACTCTTTTTAGGCTGCACCTCCTTCCACTTTCATTGGCCGTAGTAAGTGAAGAAATAGACTGTGAACAAATCGAGTCGCTTACTTTGGTTCATAGCGGATGCCTTCAGTACTGTGTAAAACACCGAGTCCTGCACGTAACCTTTCAATGCCATTCCTAAGCAAGAACACAATTATGTAAAAACGTTATGTCAGAAATATCTGAATATGCATATGTGGTTCAGTCACCATGTACAGAAGCTCTTGCCTCTGATGTCAGCTTTTAAAGAACATTAGAGAAATGCACGCAAAGGAAAACAACACTTACCATGCAATCATAACACCGTTATCAGTGCATAGTCTTGGAGGAGGACACAGAAAAGCAAAACCATTTACATCTGCCAAAGTCTGTAGACCTTTTCGGATATACTGGTTACTTGCAACTCCTCCTGATGCAACCTGAGAGCAGTTTCAAACAGAAAGAAGGCATTAACTTGAAAGTACTGATGGGTCACACTCAACATTCTATTTAAAAAAAAAGGTTATCAGATGAAGTTCTGAAGATGGCAATAAATAACAAACATGTCTGAAGATTAAAACATATCTTTGGAGATGAAAACATATTAGAAAAGGGTATGAGAAGTAAGCTTTACTATACTAAAAGACATTCACAGAATCATAGAATAGTCAGGGTTGGAAAGGACCTTAAGATCACCTACTTCCAACCCCCCTGCCATGGGCAGGGATGCCTCACGCTAGGCCATGTTGCCCAAGGCTCTGTCCAACCTGGCCTTGAACACTGCCAGGGATGGAGCATTCACCACTTCTTTGGGCAACCTGTTCCAGTGCCTCACCACCCTCAGAATAAAGAGCTTCTTCCTTGTATCTAACCTGAACTTCCCCTGTCTAAGTTTAAACCCATTATCTCTTGTCCTATCACTACAACAATATGAATAAAATGAATAAATGAATAAAAGCATAACTAGAACAGCTATCAAGTACTGGAGAGGACTAGGTCAAATTACATGGCCTAAATTATTATGAAAGGTCAAATCAGATGGTAAAAATAAATCTCTATCTCAAAACCAAACTATAAAGACTTTATTGTAAATATTTATATGACTATTACTTTAACCCTGGTATTTTAACAACATAAACTGACACCTTCCTCAGTGTCAGTATGTATTGTACTTTCTCAGAGAGAAAGTACAGCAAGGCATCTCCATCTTCAAATGATGTTATAGAGCCAAATATAAAAAGGGGGGGGAGGGGGACGGGGCGGAAACGTATACCCACCAGAGTTGCATTTTTTGATGACAATATGCTATTTTTCATGCAGAACAGCATGGCTCGGTATGTCCGCTGCATAATATGCACAGCCACTGCGTGCTGCACAGCAGCAGCAATATCCTTAACACAGGAAAGGATCTCACCTTCTTGAATACCTATGGAAATGCATGATCAAATGGGTTTTCCTGAGTATACATCATCAAAAGCATGGTTTACATCTGACCTTGTTTAAAAATACCTTCTTCTTTTTCTTTTTGTGTAATGGTGTTATTGACAATGTTCTGAAGTCCAGAGAAAGAAAAGTCACAGTTACGATACTGTTGCATGGGAAGTCTTAACACCAGCTGCTGTCGGTTTCCAGCCTGAGCCAAGTGCTCTATCGCCTTCCCCCCAGCCATGCTGTGGCACTCAGGGTGCTTTCTTAAGGAGAGTCTTCTTGCTACCTAGGGACATAATAAACAACAAACTTGGAATGGAGCACTACGTTAACTCCTCCTGTAACTGCATCCCTGTATTGTAGTCCGTGGAGTAAAACTTGACACCACAAAACCCAATCAACATGCAATTACAAACAGGGCGCGATAAGGCTAAGGCATACACCAGCTGGATTTTTATTAGAAATGCAATTCTAGAACA
Organism: Strigops habroptila; assembly: GCF_004027225.2. Lineage (NCBI taxonomy): Eukaryota > Metazoa > Chordata > Aves > Psittaciformes > Psittacidae > Strigops > Strigops habroptila. Next base: position 8,302,988 of record NC_044281.2, read on the forward strand.
ATTTGGGCAAACATGAGAATCAAGAAATTTTGAAGGAAACATTAATTACCCAATTTCTATGCTACAGGAAACACACACAGACTGCCATATTGTGTTACCAGATAAACAGGAACAAAGTGAGTTTCAACCTTCAACAATCCCCTCTTTGATTCTACTCGCTCCCCCACTTTTTTAATTAATACACACAAACACTGTTTAAAAACTCTGCTTCTGTTGGGTCACTTACAGTTTTGTTCTCAATTTTACAGATAGTACCCAAGACCTGGAAAACTTTGATTATGAAAGCCAAACCAGGCTTTTCAAACTGTACGAGAAACTCGGTAAGAAATGTTTTAATATGTATTGTTTTAAACCTGACAGCATCCTTTAAAATATCTCTATCCATCTTCTCAAATTCATACTACTCGTTTATATAATGGGTGTCCATGAAACTTCCAACACCAGTTTTGGTTACGTTGTCTACTTGTTAAAAATCAATTTGCATATGTTACAACTGATGCTGTGTATAGATTTTTAAGAGCTTGTTGTGTATTAAATGTATAGCATTTCAAAATAGAAAAAAAAAGAGTAAGCTTATACTGCACTGTATTCCTGTGCTTGGGCTGATGACAGCACTACTGTTATCTAGTGTAAAGGCAATAAAAAAGAAAAATCTAGATTTGCTTACGTTAAGAAGTACTACCTTATCCAGCATGTCCCCTGGTGCTATATCTATGGACTGTCCAAGCAGAAGGAAATCTGAAACTTCCTGTGCTACTGCCAAGAGACAGTGGCCTCCAGAAAGCAAAAGCACCAGGAAGGGAAATTCCAGGTGATGGGTCAGCCTGACGGTCAGGGCATGAGCCTCCATGTGATGGATGGGTATGAACGGCTTCTGGTACTTGCTCACTAAGCCCAGGCTGTACTGCAGCCCCACACCAAGGCTCAGCGCAAGTCCTGGCTTGACTGTGGTGGCGACAGCGGTGAGGTCAGGTATGGAAACGCCACTGGCACCAAGCGCCTCTTTTACCACTCGCTCAATGTTTTCTCTGTGAAGCTGCTGTGCCACCACAGGAATTATTCCACCTGTTCTGGTAAAAACAAAGAACTACCATAGATTTGTATTTCCTAACATGCAGAATGGCACAAAACCAGATTTCAAACACCTCTTAACCTTGCCAAACCCTGCCTGTCTCCTCAGTACATTCTCAATTGCCTTGTTTAGTGTCAAGAGCATCTCTGAACTATGCACTGAAGAGAGCATAGTTATCTCTGGGAGGTCAGAAAAGGATGTAACTTGCCTTTTTTGGGTACACATACCTCTTAAATGGATCTCAACACTGTTCCAAAACAATGTCTGTTTAATATTCACAACCCCTCACTTGTCAGTCCATGTACTTAGCCACCAATGCCTACATTGGATTCATTTTCCCTTTAGAAATTGACACATTTGGTGGTTTTAACAGTAATAATGATTTCCTCTTTAATTCAAGCTAGAACAGTCTCTTTTTGAAAGAAAATACTGGAGAAAACTTGTTAAATGCACTGCATTTCTTTCCTCACCCATAGTGGTACCTTGGGCAGGATGTGTTTTGTAAGAAAACTTACTAGGTTTTCTGGAGGAGACTTTTATATGGAAGATACTACAAGTTAAGAATGACAATAAAATCATTAATAAGGCGAAAGCTCCAAGAGAAGTATGTTCTTACTGTAAATGGACTTCCTTCTGACAGTGCAGCGCCTCCCCCAGAACGCAGCCGGTATCGTCCACCACGGCAGCGCCGGTGTCATCGCAGCTCGTCTCGATTCCCAGCACCAGCTTCCGAGGATGCCGTTTTCCAGAGGGATCAGATCTGCTTCTCAGCCACGCAGCTCGGCCGTGTTTAGCTGATTTCAGAAGGCTTTTGGCAATGCTGTTCATTGTTGGTGGTTATGTCTAGAAAAGAACTGAGCAGTTTATTATTGCTGGAAAGTCTTCAAGCATGTGCTCTGATTTCCTGAAGAGGTGGTACTGCTTTTCACGTTGCGAATGACCACACATGATACTTAAGACCCCGCGAAAAAGAAAAAAAAAGTTATTTAAGAGTTGGGTGCTACCGTCTTTGTTTTACCTCAACCATGCTTCAGGAGTAGCTCTTCGCCCACATCTGCTGCCTACGGTGCTTCTGCAGCCCTGGGGGAGAGCATCAACCGCAGCGTAACCCCCAGCCCCGCGGTGCGAGTTACCCAGCGGTCGTCGGTCCCCCGCTCTCTGCAGATTTACCTCCAAGGACCCTCTTTGCTGGCCCACCTTCAAGCGCTCACTTCCACCCGCAGCAGGCCGGTAGCAGGTACAAGCGGACGGTGCGGCCCGACCCGGTCCACCCGCGCCGTACCGCCGTATCGCGATATATCGCCAGGTCGCGCCCTCCCCTCTTCCCAGCGGCACGTTTCCGGAGCACCGGCGGGTCACGGGGCGGTGCCGGTGGCGCTGGCCGCGGCGCTGCCGCCTCCCCGCGGCGCCGAGCGGCACGGCAGCCGGCGGGGCCAGCGGGGCCGCTTCGCACGGCGAGAGCTTCCTACAGCCGCCCGAAGGCGCGGCCCTGCCCCATACCCCGGACCCCGGTGCCGCCCAACGCCCGTCACCACCGCCCCGTGGCGGCAGACCTCTGCCCGCGCCTCACAGCCGCGGCACTGGTACACAGGACAGGGACTGTCAACGGGCTGGCCTCGCCAGGGTCGGTATGCGAGAATTACACTGTACATACAACCACCACAGAATTAATGACTTCCGACTCATCACCTTTTTTTAACAGCATCTTTATCAAGAAAGTAAATAGCCAGCAAATTACCTTTGCAAGAACAGAAGTATGCCACTGGGGGCTTTTAATTTATTTTTAACTTTTTTCCAGCTCACTGGCTGTCACTGCAACCCAAATGTAAATGAAGTCTTAAATAGAGCCCTCTGTCAAATCTGAGCCGTTTTGGCTGGCAGATTTCAAAAGTCATCCTTTTTTCAAGACAGAGAAATTAAGTGCTCAAAGCTCTACATGTACCTCCTTCACTCTAGTTCCGGAGTTGATTAAACACAAGATTACTCCATACACTAACATGGCATCCTCCACATTTCCAAGACATGCAAATTATCTATAACTTTTTCTGCAAAATCATACAGTTAGTCCATGTGATTTGCCTATTCACCTACTTCTACTTTGGCTTCTATTCTAACTTAGGACCTACAGAGTTTATCTTCTGTGTTCCGACCTGGTTGCTCTATAATGGAGTTGCTTCTCCTCCACCAGCCACAGCAACCCTTTCCCCCACCATCACACGTCTCAGCTACTGAAAAATAACCCATTAGTCAGAAAACAGTCAAAAATCCACACCGTAAAAGAAATTTCAGTTCTCAGGATGTCCCACTTAAGTCAGTATCCTGGCAAGCAAACAAAATCAACACAACAGTGGCAACTTGTAAAAGTGTACATAAACTGAGCAATTGAGTTGATGTAGAAATCCCCTGAGCTGACATTTAAGGACTTTCTTCGGTCATTATGACAAAAGAACAAGCACAAGAACAGGTAAGGCATGACTGATCCCATCAGTTTATGCTGTCTGTCACAGTACGTACTGCTAGACAAACCTTTACAATGCAGGAACAAGTACAACCACCTACAATGCATACAGCAGAAACCAGGTACTCTCACTCAATCTAGGACTACAGCCTCACCAGTCCTTGCATGGAGGATCCTGGATTTACACGTAAAGTTACCATTTGCATTATGTTGACTGGGTGTTTGTGAAACACTGCTCTCTATTTTCAGCTGATACTCGCTGTTACTTCCTTACAGGTCACTTGCATCACACAGGCATACATACAGTCTCAGCGGGGATTACACTTTAGAGCTGGGCCTGCCCAGCTCTTCATGGAAATCTTTCTTCTAAAGGTTTCCAATTCACATTTAGGTGTTTGAAAGCATGTTCTTACAAACTCAACTTTCATTCCAGACAATGCTGCCGGCTGTAGGAACTGTATCTCAGCTGTAAAAGCATCTTTCACTGAATACAATTAGACACTAGGCACAGCAGACTACTCAATTCCTTCTCCCAGGGAGCAGCAGTAGCCGTGTCAGGGGCAGTGAGTGTCAAACCTTCCGCTTAGTATTTATTGATGCCAAAGATTCGAACGCCATGCAACTGTGGCAGCTTGGGGATGAGCACGGTCAGGAGGGAGGTTGTGTTGAGGATGAAGTGTGTTGGATCGTACTTTGTGTAGAAACTTGCCAGGAAGTACCTGTGGGAGAAAAGGGAGCAAACTTAGCTGGTGACACCCTTGTCTGAAAAAGAAGCAAAGCTAAGTAGAAGAAAGTGCTTTAGTAATCAGTACTATTTTATTGGTTAACCACCTTTCTATTCCTGTACTAAATATCTCACCTGGGGCTCTGGAATATCTACAGCACAATTATGGACCAAGTCTCTTCTTCCCACCCTTCTCACGGTGCTGAAAAGCAACTCTCAGGTGGTGTTTTCCTCCAGCACTTCTCCCCATCCCTCAAGCTGGAGTCTGGCTTCTGCAGCTACGAGCCTCATTTATGATACAGGTTTTAAACACTTACACCAAAATAGTAGCCGTTCTGCTACCCTAGCAAGCTCAGTGAGGAAGCATTTGACATTTTTCAGTGCAAAAATCACTTATGCTGAGCACATCTGTGATAGGTATGACTTTAAAATGCTTCCTATCTGGCAGATGTTTCCAGCACTGCTTTTAAGCTAGTCGAGAATCTGTTCAACTGCAAGAATAAGGAAATGTGCCTCAGAAAATCCAATTCACTACCAACTTCTTTATGCTTTGAGCCAATAATTTCATCTTGCTCTTTGCAGAAACTAGTCACAGAAACGAGGCTATCACATTGTTGGGGTTTTGTTTTTTCCCCAGCAAAACAGAGATGTTGTTTCAGCTACTTATGCATTATTAGTGCACGAAGAGAACCATACACAAGCATTATGAATACAAAACCAATTTCCCAAACATGATGCAGGATCTTCCCCCCTGCCTCTCTGCCATGCAAGTGGACAACTTCCTTCAGGGAAAAACAGAAAGACTTTTTAAAGTTGGATATTAGATATGTTTCTGATGTCCTTCAGTTACACATCGTACCTTTGTCAACAGAGACAGGCAGGGCAGGATATCTCATCTATTTACGTAACTAGTGTAAACAGAAAACAATCCATACAACGCAGAACTGACATGCAAAATCCTGGACCCCACTCCTCAGCACTCACAAGTCACTAAAGCATTAATAAATGCTGTCATGTGCCAAAGGCACAGTTTGGATTTTCAATATTCATGACTTCATGATCTCTTAAAGAACTTCAAGAGTTAACAGTAAGGTTTTCTCGTTTCTTATCTTTAAAATCTGCCCCATTAATGACTGTACAAACTTTGACTTCAGTATGTGAACTGGAGCGTCAAAAGCTGCAGGAAGAAAGATTGCTGATAACCTGTAAACATGCACTTGCTACCTCTGCGATGTAGAAACACACAAACAAGTAAAAAAAAAGATAAAATGCTTTTACGATGTAAATTGCAACCCATTTGCAACTTTAGAAATCATGACTTTATGATTCCATTAATCCAGAATACAGTTTTGAACTCACAGAATTATAGGAGAGATTGTGAAGAATTTTCTTGAAGATGTAAATTGTACTCCATAATCCAGTTGTTCCCAGTGTGTTAGTAGCCTAGCTTTCCCCTGATCCGGTGTTTCAAAAGGAGTTCCCTTTACTGCATGCAAAAACACATACATTCCCTGGGGAAAATAAAAAGGGAACACAGTGGCACTTTTAGCTATGTTTTTTTAATAATTGCTACATTGTCAATGCATTTTAAAAACAGAGAGTAAATGAATCCTCAGCTGAAAGAGCTGCTAGCCTGTAATGACAAATTATCACAGAGGAGGGAAGACACAAGAAGTGATTTGCCCCAGATTGCGCGGTCAGTGGCACACTCACAATTACAGCCAAAGCCTATGCGACATCCAATCCACTCTTCTACAGGAGACAGCAAAAATTGTATGAAATAAATTAACAGAATTTTAACCAGCACTGTCACAAACTCAAGGCTGCTGATGTGTATTACCACTTACCTAACACAGTGTTAGCTGAGTTAGGAGGTAGAGTCTGCACAAAGCAAAATCTATCTATGAATAATGCCAACATTACAAGAACTTTAAAAGCTTTCTCGACCCAAACCCAGCTTCAAACGCTTGGAAGCTGACTACCAGCAAGCTGATGAATACCATCTGTCCATCTCTTTGCTGTTTCTCCTTTACCACACTGGACTTCCCTTGTGATTGTTTCTATTCGATGGGAATGTGCCACCAATTTGGCATGTTCCAAGAGATCAATTTGGGCCCATTGACTTCAGACAGGGGAGTCTGTCCTCTTCCAGATCTAACAAACATTTGTTCTCTATCAAAGCGAGCACACCAACTCCAAGGAAGAGTCTCTCTACCAGAAAATATCAGACTTCCTTTTCTTTCTTTCAGGTCCTTTCTTGTGCACATACAGAAATTGTTATAGAAAGCTTTATATAGAAAAAAATATGTTTCTTTTCAATTGTTATAAAGGAGGTGAAATCTGAGCAAGTCATTTCAAGTCATCTTCCCTTTCTCTTTTTCGGAACTCCTGACTGGAAGCCTGTTAACCTAAGAGAATTCATTAATTTGCTTAATTAATTCTTTGATTCATGATGTTTGCAGCATCTCATTTTTAATAACTAAACCAAGAAGACGCTTTTAGGACAGATCCACATGCTTACCTCACATTTTATTTTGCACTGGTATTTGCAGAAAGGAGCACCAGAAATGCTTTCAACATCAGCTAAGAGTTCTCCAGTAGAGGAAATCCAAGATTTTGTTGTTTGTCAAACCATTCAAAGATTTGTTTCCCAAAAAGTACCATTTAAATGCTGAAATATCCAAAAGTGCAGTTTATACTTATCTTTTAGGCTTCCACTAGGAAACTACTTGCCAGTGCATGCTCTCATCCCTGTTGTCATTATAGCTACTTGCTATAATGAATTCGGTAAGGCATTTGGGAAATATTTAGAAATACTCATCTCTGCCAACCACCATCTTCCCAGGACAGGCATGTCTGATGCTGACAAGGATACTGTACACAATGCTCTACTGTTGCTTGCAATGCCACTATTGGTTTTAAACCTATCTACAAAAATAAAAAGCTTGAATAAATATCACTTTATTTTTCACAGGATTCAAGAGGATATTATTCCACCTCAGCCTTTAAAGTGAATGATCACCCTCCTAAGTAAGGAAGAAGCTATCTTTTTGTTAAGGCTTCTTTGCTGTTAATCTTTGAAAGCTGAGTTCGCAAACCTCAAGTATGACATAAAATGCTGGATTATGGCCCTCTTTTCATACATCACTCATCCTCCCCAAACCAGCCAGCTCATTTGTGGATAAGCCAAGCAGAAGTGATGTTTTGGCTAGCTGGATTTCATTACCCATACAGCCTGGCTATTTTTCTCTTCTCCTGCTGCTAAAAATAAGTATGTATGAACAACTTCTCAAACTCTTACAAGAAGGGTACTTACCAGGTTGTGAATCACATTTGTTAAAGTCCAGGCGACAGGCACGCTAAAGAAAGGAATGCTGAGCAAGACAATGTGCAGCAGGCCAACTCCGAGTGCGTACGTCAGCCACATTCCACGACTGTTCATCACCCGCGTGTTTGGATTTACCTCGCTGTGGGCAACGCCTACGTTCATTTTTACCCTATAAAACAGATCTGTTTGGAGATTGAGACTACTGTTATAGACAAGTACTTAACATGTACAGTTTCCAGATTTGATAATGGCTGTTTTAAATCAGCAGGTCTGGCAGGAACACAGTGCATAAGCCAAGATGTACCTCAAGATTTTCAAAGTACGGTTTATAGAGAAGTCAGTACAAAGGGGCTGCTGGGAACAGTTTGTTTAAGAAAAGCCCAAACAAATAAAGCCCACAAGCCTGCTGCAGAAGGGACATTTTAAAAAGAATAGTAAGCTGTGCTCTTGTTAGCTGAAGTTGCAAACCTGTAAGAAATCAAGCTTTGTAACCGTTGTCCTCTCAATTCTTTCCTCCATCCACAATGATATCTGCAGTTCTTACCCACTTCTATCTCAACTTTCCTCCTGTTTCTTGCTCATGTAATGGCTAGTGAAGAATTCTGCATACACCAATTGCCCAGCTACCTACCGCTAGGAAGAACAAGGACTGATTGATGCTTGCTTTTCCTGCAGCAGAGCACAGATTTCCTTCTCTCCCCACCTGTTAGTTTTCAGACAGACATTTCCATCTTTCAATATGGATGAAATTAGCCAATGGCTTCAAAAGTTTTCTAAGTGACAGCCACAGGCAGAGACACACAGACCAATTTCATAACACTGATTTCATGAGGAGATTGCCAACTTACTGGGGATAACACTGTATTAAAATCTGTACTGATAATTATAAAAAATCATTGCATATTTCATACTTACATGATCTGTGAGACTATTTATATTCACTTATGGGCCTGGGAGGGAAACTTTATAACTTCCTTCTAAATCAGCCTACAAAGCACTGTTTAACCAGTAAAAATAGCTTGCTTTTGGTAGGCAGTTTGTTTCTTACGCTGGCTTAGCGCCACAAAGCGCTGCAATACCCAAATATTTTGCAATATTAACAGTGGACTGTAAAAATAGGTGCGATAAACCCAAAACCGAACCGTGATCGTGCTGATTTTAATCAATACTTATTGCAAAGTATTTCAAACCGCGCACTCGCATGGAACACATTACCTGAGATGGGTGAAGTGAGGTTGTTCCTCCCTCCCTGGGATACAGCGCCGCCGGTGAGCGAGTACCTGCACACACACCTTCGCGTCACCTGCCACCTTTCCCTGTTTTCCTTCTTCCCTTAACTAACCAGACGGACTCCCTCCCTCCCTCCTTCCCTCACCCAGCCCGCCGGACCCGTGTTTTCCCTCCCAGCCGCATGGAAGAAGCGGGACCCGGAGCCTCCCCGCAGAGCCGCCTCCCTTCCGGCCACGCACCATGCAGGCTCCCCGCAACCCATCCTCCCGCCACCCCGGCCCCGCCGCCCGCCTCAGGGCCGGGCCCGGCTGCAGCCGCCGAGCGCCCCGAGGCCTGCTCGTAAGCACAGGCAGCAACCCAGCCCGTCTTCCCACCCTCCGCTCCCCGAGCGCGGCCCCACCTCTACGCACACCCGCGGGCCGCGCTGTGGCTGCGGCCGCCGAGGAGCACGGGCGGAACGCAGACCGCCACCCGCAGGTAGAACCCGCCGGCCGCCCCCTGGGCAGGGCTGCCGCGGAGGGGAGGAGCCCGGCCGCCCGCACCGCCCACCGGAGCGGCGGCGCCGGCGGCAGCAGCGGGGAGTGGGGCGGCGCGGAGGCGCAGGTAGCGCAGCTCCCGGGGTATGGGGGGACGGGCGCCGGGGCAGGGCCGAAGGGCGCTGGGGCTGCTGGCTCCCCCGGGAATCTGGCGGGGCGAGGATGCTGTTTGCCCCGGGCACCGCAGCGGGAACCAGGGCCTAGGGCTAGGCCTGGGCCTAGCGGGGCGCGGCGTCCCGCCTCTCGCTCCGGGCCAGGCCCCGTAGGGAGCGAGGCCCGCAGGCCGGGGACTCCCCTCAGCTACTTTCCCCTCACCTCGCCGGGGCGCGGCGACGCGGGCGCAGCCCCCCGTGCTTTTGTTCATGAAAAGCGGAACCGGGAGCTGGGGACTGTTGATGTGGTTTTAGGTAAACTCGAGGGTGACCGCCGCGGGTTTTATCTGCAGCTTGTGTCTCTTTCGTTTCCGTCATAAACTGGAGAATTACCCGAGCCGGTGGACTCCTGAGAAAGGCGGCTGTTGGAGAGGCTTTGGGGTGCTGCCAGCTATGAAGTTGAAGGAGTTTTTGTTTGCAGTTTATCTGCTGGTGTGTAGTATTACAGCTGTTCAGAGAGCCCCCGTTGCAGCGGTGTCTGACTTTCCTTTGAGGGGTAAACAGATCGCATTAGTGATGGCGCTCAAGCACAGAAAGCACTGTGTCTTCCCACCGAGCACGGGTTATAGTATGTCTGCCTAGTGAAGAGTTGTAATAGTAACATGGCTTGAGCCGAAATATGTGTCTTTTAGATTAGATATAAGGAAGAAGTTGTTTACTGTGAGAGTGGTGAGGCACTGGAACAGGGTGCCCAGAGAAGCTGTGGCTGCCCCATCCCTGGCAGTGTTCAAGGCCAGGTTGGACACAGGGGCTTGGCGCAACCTGCTCTAGTGGAAGGTGTCCCTGCCCATGGCAGGGGGTTGGAACTAGATGCCCTTTAAGGTCCCTTCCAACCCAAACCGTTCTATGTTCTTCTAGCTGAAAGTAATCAGGGGTTGGATGTATTTGCATAGGTAGCAGGTAGCAGCAGGTGCCCCCAAGATGTGGCCACCATGGCTTTATGACCGCGCATATCCCCCCTCTGCCACCCAGCGAGCAGCCAGCAGGGCCCTGCATGGGGTGGTTTGGGTCCAGGGAAGGGGAGGGCACTCCAGGGGCTCGTTTCTCTCCCAAACCACCTGCATCAGTAATACCTCATAGAAAATTTGTCTTTGGGATCTGCAATGTTTCTGTTCTAAGACCCTCCCTTGTCTTAGTCAGTGTCTTTTGATAAAGATATCCAGCTCCGATCTGGTACTTGTCATTACTAAACCATGAAACACTTGACATGGGAGCCTTGTATAATGTGTGAGGAAACCTGCCTCACTGAATGTGTGTACATGATTAATATTGGTCTGTCTTCAATAGCCCATGTCTTCCTGTGCTCCTTTTCCAGTTTGTTTGGTGGAACACTTGATTTGTCAGATGTTTTTACATCTGAAAGGTAAACTCCCTTTGGAATATAAATAACAAATATAAAGAGAAAACATCTTTGTAGCAGTTCTTAAAAAGCTTTAATGCTGCTTCCTCTTCAGAACACTGTACCTTTTTTTTTTTTCCCCAAGTAACCATGTTTTTGCTTTGTCTTTTATGTTTAAAGAGTGGCAGCCTTTAGAAGGACATCAAGACAGAGAGAAGTGTCCTGTAATTGTTGTATCAGCTGCATATACCCTGCAGGATAGTGGTGCTCTGGGGTGTTGGCTGCAGTCCCTCGCTGTGACCTGACTGTGTCGGGAGGAAATCTGGGTTTGTTCCATTCCTCCACACATGCTCATATCCTTGGGATGGGTGCTGAGTGTGCTGTGTTGTCCAGCAGATAGCTTGGACTGAATCAATGGGGAAGCCAGGATTGCTGGGATTGTTTCCTTCTCAATGTAAATAACATAACCTAGGAAAGAGTGCTGCTGTGGAGAGAAGAAACCCAAGTCTGAACTGTTCCTGGGGTGCAAAGAGCTATCTGGCAATGCTCTTTGTCCCTCCTTCCTCATACGCATGAAAAACTCTGGTTGAGTTCTTTGTCAGTCTAGAAGGGTCACCAGAGATTTTTCCTGTGTCTACTTGGGCACTTAAATAGAAATGCATGCAAAAACTTGCAGATCCATTTACAATCTTTTCATAGTAGAGTGTCTCTATAATGATGCAGGAATTTTAGAACCCTTTGTGTTTTCAATGGTAAAAAAAAGAGATCTCCACTGGCTTTCGATACGAGGCATCTTCATTTTCAAGTAAAAGATACAGAGGCACAGAAATACACTGGCCTGTCTTGGAACACAGAGTAAGTCAGATCAGAAAGGCAAGGTTATAATTCAGAAGGTTTTTTGTTTGTTTCTTCATTATTGCCAGTAGATCTCATTGCCATTGAATATGACTTCTGCATCAGCGCCACTGTGCTTCCTCCTCGCTTCTTTCCCAGCTCTAAACCAGTTACCTTCAGGTTGTATTTCTTCCATGATTTTTTATATACTGGGAATTTTATTTACAAGTGCTGGCATCAGACCTGATGCTGGGTAAATATCCTAGCTGAAGGCATCTCTGACTAGCACTCTGCATTACCATCTGGTCTGTCTACTTTTGTAATTGCAAGATCGCAGCCACATGTTACAGTAGTTTAGAGGAGATGACTACATAAATGGGAGATAAAACACTGGTTTGCTCAGTATTTCTCTGAATTCTTAAAGGTTTTTCATTAGAAGTTTAATATACTTAAAATAGTGGGTTTTAGTCTAGACCTGTGTTCTGTTTCTTTTACAAGCCAAATTCCTATTGACTGCTCCCACTGACTGCTTCTACTGTATATTGAAAATTGTACTCTTCAGCTGTTTATGCTTCACCCGCATTTAAAAGCTGCTGTGAAACAATTACTTAAAAGTGTGTGTTTGTAATATGCCTCATATTCTTCTTCTCTTACCTTTCTACACAGTGTCTCTGAATCTTATTCCACTATGAAACAGCTTTCAGCAGAGACCGTTCGTCTCCTTTCAAGTTCTCAGGTGATTACATCAGTTGTCAGCGTGGTGAAGGAGCTGATAGAAAATTCCTTGGATGCTGGTGCCACAAATACTGATATTAAACTGGTAAGTCCTCTTTCTTTCTCTTGCAAAGAATTGGATGTAAAATAAGAGGCAAGGAAAGTTGTTCCACTGCAAATGTATTTTTTAGGTTGTGAAGGTTTGGGGAATGGAAGGGTATTAATAGTATTTATACATATATATTTTAACCTCAACTGCAAATGGTCCAAAATCAGTTTCCATTAATGTTTTTCAGGCCCCACTGAAACAGTAAGGCATATTTGTGCTCCTACGTGTATCTTGGGGAAAACCCAAAAACTTCTTCAGTACTTCTTTTCCCACTTACAAATTGCCTCTCCTGGCTAATAGCATGTTTTAAAAGGTGTTTGGCTTAAGTTTCACTGCTTATTGACATATTCAATGCTCATTACAAAATATTATCAGGAAGGTGAAAATGGAAACAATAGAAAATGTTGATGGCCATGTTAGATATTTTTGTAATATAAATTACCACATGGTGAACTTATTTTTACAAGATGTTAAAAAAAGTTGGCATATCACTCAAGGATGGTTTTTTTGGGGGGGAGGATATTGCTTGTAATAAAGAACTTGTGCTTTTTTCCCCAGATTGGGTTAAATGGCAAACTGATCAGTTTCTTTTGCTGCCACGAGTATTTCTGGTTTTGCAGTGTTTTGTCAACAGCTGCTTAGTAGCAGCATCTCCTAGTTTGTAAGAAAGTGTGTTGTTACAGTCTGTATAAATGAATGTATCCAGAATTGCATCCCATTTCCTTTCCTGCAAATAACAGTGAATGTATAAGCTATTCTTGAATTAAGCGTTAGACAAATGCTCTTAATTAGGAGGGAAATCAATTTCTGCTTGTTTCTGTGTCCGTGTCACTGCTTTCTTTTCTGAATGAGTCTCAAGTGCTTTCCGTCTGAGTCTGGTTTGCTGCAGATGCCAAAGAACATGCTTATTTGCTATTTGCCTTATGTGAGTTGCAGATACTTTTGGGATCTGTGATGACCTCTATCATCTCAATATTTAGACTGAATAATACCTTGCTTCATGAGTAACTCCAAAGTGAGCAGCATGTGCACAGTTCTGGGCATAAGGGTATCAAATTCTGTGAGGTGATCGGTGCCTGCAGGAAGTCAACAAACAGTTTTGGAGCCTTCAGGAATTGTTAGAACAAACCTTATCTCTTTTACTGGGGCGCCGCTATGGAGCCATGCAGCTAGCTGGGGAGAGAGCTCTCTAATGTGTGTGGGTTTCATGCTGCAATAACCAGCTGTTTCCATCATGAGAAGTCCCAAATCAATTAAAAAGAGTATTTTCAACCATTTCTAGTGCATGAGTCATCTCCACTGCTCTTAGATTCTTTGTCAGTCCAGCCCAATCCAAATCACTGTATTTCTAGACCAAACAAACCTGGCTTTACAGAGATTGTCAGTGAGTAAATGAGATTTGCTGATTGTTCTTCTGTGGGTACTAGGGGAGCAGAGAAAATCTGTGCTTTGCACAACTGTAAAACAGTAATACTGTAATACAGTGGGGGAGGTGTCTGCATTTTTTTGTGATAAGAATATTTTTATATCAAAATGCTGGTTTTATTGCATGAAATTTAAATAAGGTCAACCACATAATGACCACCACTCAATGACCACATAACTCTGGTTTAGTTCAAAAGCATAAGGGAGAATGGAAACTTTGAAATTTAATTTTACAGCTTGATTTATTTATTTTTTGCCTGAAACTTGCAGCATTTTCATTGTTTTAACCTTTTCTAGGTGGATTAGGAAGGCTAGCTGATTCATGCAGACTGATACCATTTGCCTGAACAAAGACAGGAATGGCTTTTTTGGAGACAGACAGACAAAACTTAACCTGCAGGTGGAATGGTTCTCAGGTAGAAACCGTGGCAGTGGTCAGTTGTGGTGGGAAGCTTTGGTGGGAAGCTAGTGCTTTATTTTTGTAAACTTGGTTGACCAAACTGCAATAGGTGATGTTATTGAGCATCTTTGCACTGTGTATCAATTAGCTTTTACACAACACCAGGAAAACATCAGCTTGTGTTGTAGTTTTAGAAAATGTGGTATTTAATTTCAATTAAAAGCCAGTCATTTGATTAGAAACTGAACTGTGGCCTTTTTATAAGGTGTTGAGTGGCATCTATTTATTAATTTGAACCTCAGCTTTGTTGCTTTTAGGAATATGAACATGGTGGATCTTCCCTTGTTGTTAGCAGCACAGTCCACTGCCTCTGTAGCATGACTGTGCGCTAAGCATATATAGAATGGTGGTTTTATTCTTGATATGATGTCCTGGCTTCAGATTAAAGTCTGCCAAAACAACATTGATGGAAGAATGTAATTGCTTGTATATGGATAAAGAGACTTCATGGGCATCAGGTTGTCAGTTTTCCTGACTGACATCTATCAGCAGGAATTTATGAGGGTAATCTGCACAGTCTGACCAAGACCTGCATATTTTAATAGAGATGGTGAGCAATAGCCTCTGTTAGTAGTTAGAGCAAAGTTGGGATTTGGGAACTATGAATCTTAGCTACAGGTTTGCTACTGCTGTACGAAATAGCCATTGTAAAAGGCAGACACTCGTTTCTTTTTTTCCAGTGCATGAAGTAGGAGCTTTAATCCTTAGAACCTTCTCGGTGGAAATTCAGCTCGGGGTTAGGTTCCACTGTACACCTGATCAATCTCATCACCTGAAAAACAAAGTCCTACATCCATCTGCATGGCATTGCTAAACATTTCTGCCTCTCATAATCCATTCATCTTGCTAATGCAAAAGAAAAGTAACCCAGCAGAAAAAGTGGATTATTTGTGCCAGTTTGATAAGCTGAATTGACCTTAGAGTTCTTCTGAGTTACAGAGGTGTAGCTGAAAGAAGCATGGGACCGTGTGGTTGTGAACAAAAGAGGAGAGAGCTGAACCATATGGTGATTTGGTAGAGCAACTTAAACATCCCATGGGATCATTACCTCAGTAGTATTTAGGTCATGTAGCATGGTGGAAGGTGTTAAAAAGAATACAAAGTTTAAGCACTGTAATATTTTGAATGAAACGTGTGCAAGTAAAAATGAATAATATTAGAAAAGAAATAGACTCATTCTTGTAATATTCTGACAAAAGCTGAAGAGGATAAATCTTGCTTTTCCTAAGAAGTTAAGTGGTTTGGAAGTAAAAATTAGAATGGAAACAGGTTTGTTGTAAAATGTTCAAACCCTTCATTAGTGAGCACAGCAGCAGGATAGAAGGTTTCCTGTTTGTATCTCCTAATGTGTTTTTATGTTCAGCTGAGGTGTATTGCTTTAGGTTCCATTTTGCTTTCCAGTGGGAGGATTGTTTTTCACCTGGAGATAGCTTTAGCACCATTCATTAATATGGAAAGTGAAAGGTAACCACATTTCTATTTTGTTTCAATTAAATATATATAGTTTTGTGCCTACCTTAGAGAATTGTGATGTTTCCTAATGCAGATCATGTGTGCACAGAGATAATGCCTTTAGATACCTTCCTTTTGTTTTTAATTGCACTATTTTTTTATTTCAAGAAATAACTCTGGGAGCACACATTATTTTTTTGTAACTGTTTCCAGTATATATCCAGATGGGACAACAAGGTTAGTTGTGTTTAATCAGTCAGCTTTCTGTGAGCAACCATCCTGAGCTCTGCACAGCATCAGTGGTGGCAGCTGCTCATTCAAGATATTCTTTCTTAGCAAAACCAGTTTTAAGGTCGCCTGAATGTATTATGCGCTGCAGCACATTTTCTGTATGTTGCATCATAATCTTTCAAAGAGACAGGCGTGCTGCTGTGAAAGAAGTTTAGTGATCCTGTAGCTCTAATTACTTTCTCCTCCTAGCCTGTGGTTCTTTTGGGTGTGATTTGCATGTGTAAGTTGTAAGGTAGCTGGAAGGAAGCATTTGTTTGCTGCACCTTTTTGAGATGTTATAGAACCTGGATTCCATCTTCCATTTAGCTCTTCTCATTATCTGGCTTTTCAGAGTTTGACCCTATTTATGCTGGTGCTGATTGAAATGACACATTTAAATTAGAATTCAGGAAAATATGTATTGCATATATGTAACGGTAAATCACAAAGATTGAACTTTGTTTCCTTGAAAGCTGATTTTAAAGGAGCCTCTAGGAACCTTTACTGCTTTCTGTAAAGTATTGTACCTCTTTACAAGCTTTTTTTATTTCCGCCCCCATTAGAAATTCACTTCTGAGACATGGTAGAGAGACCTGAAAACTGCTGCAGTACTGAAATCACATAAATCAATACTGAAATTGAAAACAGTTTTAAGTGAGGACCCACTGATGGATGTGGGACTGTTTGTGGTGATTTGAAAACAAAAAAAGATACCAAGTAGGTAAGAGAGGTGAAAAGAGGTCAAAAAGTCTAACTTTCCAGCTGTAGATCTCTCTCTGAGCTTAGGGTTTGCAGATTTCATCAGAGTATTTTTTTTAAATTACTCTATTATTATTTTGATTTTAGTGTATTTATATTAGCGTGATGTTTCCAAACCGTAGGGTATGAATGGCATTAATTAGAGAAACCGTAAAGAGGGTAAGTTCAGGTTAGATATAAGATAGAAGTTCTTTACTGTGAGGGTGGTGAGGCACTGGAATGGGTTACCCAGAGAAGTGGTAAATGCTCCATCCCTGCCAGTGTTCAAGGCCAGGTTGGACAGAGCCTTGGGCGACATGGTCTAGGATGAGGTGTTCCTGCCTATGGCAGGGGGTTGGAACTAGCTGATCTTAAGGTCCTTTCCAACCCTAGCTTTTCTATGATTCTATGGTCATAACATGTAATAGGTTGTTTTTTAACATTTATTTATTCATTCATTCGTTTATTTGTTTTTAAGCAGGGACATTTAATGTTTGCTCAGTTTCTCCAAATAAGCAAGCTAGAAGCTGTAACCTTAACTGCTTCAAACTTGTCTCTTAATTCATTCAGTTGTTCTAGTGCTCAGTTATGCTTTGTCCTTTTTCTAGGAGAATTATGGGTTTGACAAAATAGAAGTAAGAGACAATGGCAGTGGAATCAAGGTTGCTGATGTTCCAGTTATGGCAATTAAACACTACACCTCAAAAATAAGCTCTTCTGAGGATCTTGAAAGGTTGACAACATACGGTTTCCGCGGGGAAGCTTTGGGATCAATTTGCAGCATATCAGAGGTAAGCAGTTACTGTAAATGTGTTGAGTCTTTTGTATTGTGACTTTTTTTGTGTGTGATTGTTAAAATATCAGTGCAAAGACTTTAATTTGTTCCAGAAGCCTGCCAGTGATATGTTTTCTGAATAGTTTGGCTTGTGTATGCTGTGTTTCCCCTGCTCACAGGAGTCAGGTCATACAGTTGGGAAGCAGTATGGATTTCTTGTTGGTGTCAATCCTGCCTTTCTGTCATACTTCAGCACTCCATTTATTTTCCTCAGTCAGAAGAGGTTGGAGATAGATTGCTTAGTGTTTTCTTTTGAATCAGGATTGAGGTAATGATTCCTTATACATAGACATATAGATGCATGATTCCTTAGAACACTGGCTTATCCTTCTTAGTGTTTGGTAGCAAATATAATGTCAAAGGGTATGGCTGAGTTTGCTCCTTGAATTAGGGTAAATCAAAATGAGGAACAGCAGGCGGTGGCCAGGGGAAATAATTTTAGGAAACTGATGGCCCACATAGCTACCATTCCAGTAATGATTTCTGCCTTGATGTTATCTAGGTGATTGGCAGTCATGGGATGTTGCTGGGCTCCATATTGCTCTT
The DNA here is from genome assembly GCF_004027225.2 of Strigops habroptila. Classification (NCBI taxonomy): domain Eukaryota; kingdom Metazoa; phylum Chordata; class Aves; order Psittaciformes; family Psittacidae; genus Strigops; species Strigops habroptila. Next base: position 8,321,210 of record NC_044281.2, read on the forward strand.
TGACATGTACATGACTGCAGTTGCACAAACTTTGTTGTCTGTATGAGGAAACAGGAACCTGTACCCTGGCCTGATTCTGATCCATATGTTTGTGTTAAGAGGACTGACAGTGTACTGATATTTGGGATTTAACTAGTTGACTGAAACTAAGTAAATTTGTTCAAAACCATCTGAAAAGTGTTTGGTGTTTAAGGGCACAGCATCTACCTGTTCCACTGTGCTCTGCCTTTCTGTATTCACATTGCGCCAAGGTCAAGCTTTAGATCCTTCTGTCTGTATGCCAAGCATTAGGTCCTGCAGGACAATACTGATACCTGTGTCTGATTAGAACCATCAAGGTCAGGAGAGATGTTACAGCTTGACTCCTTGCTACCTTGGGCTACGTTCATGTTGCACTAAGCAGGAGTAGGTTGTGTGTTTGGATGAAGATTTCCCAAGATGCTTTCAAAAGTGTTGGTGTTTTGACAGATGATGATGGACCTCAATTATTGGCTCTTTCTAATGAGTTGTCAGAGCAGAATGCCATCTGTTCTGACTTTATAATCAGCTCTATAGTACATTTCATAAGAGATGGGAGGTGGCCTGAGTGTATCAAGTGCTTTAATAGGTATTACTTTAATCTTTGAATCAGTAATTATGTTAATTAAATGCTCCTGGCATTAATTGCATTCTGCCTACCCAAACTGCCCCCTGAAGTTTCAGTTAAGAGGTACTTTACTATTAGCCCTTAAGTAGGTCTGTAATACTGTCATTTCCATGTCATCAAGTACTGTTTTTTCTCTCTAAGAGGCATGGCTGAACTCTGAACGGTTCATAGGAGACACTAAAATAAACCAATAATAAATAAATCTCTTGTGAGACCTTACTTGGAGTATTGTGTACAGTTCTGTGTCCTCAACATAAAAAGGACATGGAGCTGTTGGAGCAAGTCCAGAGGAGGCCACTAGGTTGGTAAGGGGGCTGGAGCACCTCCCGTATGAAGACAGGCTGAGAAAGTTGGGGCTGTTCAGCCTGGAGAAGAGAAGCTGTGTGGAGACCTCAGAGCAGCTTCCAGTGTCTGAAGGGGGCCTATAAGGATGCTGGGGAGGGACTCTTCATTAGGGACTGTAGTGGCAGGACAAGGGGTAATGGGTTCAAACTCACACAGGGGAAGTTTAAATTAGATATAAGGAAGAAGTTGTTTACTGTGAGAGTGGTGAGGCACTGGAACAGGTTGCGCAAGGAAGTTGTGGATGCTCCATCCCTGCCAGGTGTTCAAGGCCAGGTTGGACAGAGCCTTGGGTGACATGGTTTAGTGCGAGGTGTCCCTGCCCATGGCAGGGGGGTTGGAACTAGATGATCTTAAGGTCCTTTTCAACCCTTACTATTCTATGATTCTGTGAAACCAAAATATCCTGAACCTCTGTGTGTGTGATAACCTTTATGTCTTTCAGGTGGTTAAAGTGCACCGGTTCTGTTGTTCAAAATGTCAGTACCTCAATTCAGGGAACGGTAGTTTTATTGAACTTCTGGTTTATGACTGGTCTTGCTAAAGCTGATTTGTTTATTGCCTTAATAGCTTACAAAACATGCTACCACTGATTGCTAGATATGTTTGGGTGCGGAAAGATAATATACTGTTTGTTTGATAGTAGTTATGTTTGTGAAACATCACATGGATTTAAGAAGCTGTCATAGTATGCCTTCTCTTATGAATGATGAAAAGGCAAAATTATCAATAGATATAGTTGTTTGTTTAACCTGTGTTAGAATAGAAGGTATAGGAGTGTGTGTTGTAGATAGTAGGAATTGCTATGCTTTGGTTTTGGTGAGATAGAAATGCATGGCTTTTAGTTAAATGGATGAGAAAATGAGTAATAGTGCAGGATATGACTGAGAAACACCTGTAGAAGAAAAATTTTGTAAACTAATTAAATGTAACTGTGGTGACTAAACTAATGCAATGATAAGTGTGGCAGTAAAGCCTATCTGAGCTCCTGCTGAACTTTGTGAATCCTTCAGTAACATATTTTTTTTTAAATCACTCTTTTCAGGTTTTGATCACAACAAAGACAGCTGCTGATAATATCAGCACTCAGTATGCTTTGGATAGCAATGGGCATGTAGCTTCTAAAAAGCCTTCCCACCTTGGACAAGGTAGGATGTTCTGGTATTGCACTGTGACCAAAGTGTTTTATGTTTCTCTGAGGCTCTATTCTAAGTTGAAGTACCTGTTTTGTACTTGAAGGCTGAGTATGCAATCTTTGCAGCTGTAAACATTTCTTGCCTTATGTCTGTCAACTGAGGATGTGTTATCGTAAGAAATAATATGTCTTGTAAGTTGCTTTAGATAGCAATTATAAACTAGTTTCTCCTTCTCTGACTCACTTCTTCAAGCTGTCAGCAGAAATAAAAGCTGTAAAAATTCAATGCCCCAGGTCCAGGCAGACTTACTATAGAAGTGTATAAAAGATTTGTTCAGGACTAAAATAACATTTCTGTATTTAGCAAAATCCTTGCTCGAAAGGAGGAAGAGTTGCCCTGCTGCTGTGTGAATGAGTTGCAGGAAGCAGCGTGGCTAGAGGACTAGGCAAAGTCCCAGTCCTTTCTAACCTGCAGAAAGGGTGTGTTGCTGGCAATCTTTCTGCATGTTTGTGTGAAAGATTAAAGCTTGCCCTCACCTCAGAGGCAGCCTTGGTGGTTCAGGCATGGTGCAGGTTTGGGGCAGCCCATCCTCTACCTTGTGCTCTGCTCAGCCACTTGTTGCTCAGCAAGGACTGTTAAGACCATCCTGTGTCCTCACATTCACAGTGTGTATTCCTAGAAGAGGTGTGCGCCTTGCTTGTAACAAGGATGTGCTCCTGAGGAAGCACTTGCAGCTTTTCCCAGCTGAGCTGCAGCGGCTGCTTGTCAATATTGTGCCCACAAGCTGCCCTGCAGCTGCCTGCGGTGCTTGTACCCCAACAGGGACATGACTGCAGCCTGGCACCCCTCCTCAGGGCCAACTGGCCACAGGGGGCCATTAAGCCAGAAGAAGCTGCTGAGGCCCAGTGCATGGACAAATACTGAAGAAAGCTGTGAGCTCTAATTTTAGCTAATATCAACCAGGGACTCTTTTTAGGATTTAGACTGTAGTGTTTTCCATGGCTGGAAAACCTGTGGGTTGCATTGCCATGTCTTTGTCAAAACTGTTGAAGGATTGACTGAATTCTGTGACATATTTAATACTTTGCAATATCATTATGAGCTAGGAATTTATGTGATAGTGTTGGTAGGTGAGTATTCCACCCCTTACTGCATGTGTTGAACAGATCTGGCTCTTCGGGTACTACCCTGAAGAAAATGCTTGTGAAAGGCCTTAATAGAGCACAGTGTTCCTTTGCCTCCAGATATGTCTGATTAGATTCTAGTGTGTTAATCGTTTCATTAATGAAAGTTAACCTAATAGGCACTGAAAGTGTCTTCAGCTTTATTTAGTGCTGATTCTCACCATGGTCAGTGTGTATGAAAGAAAGCTTAATGCTGCAGTCATAACTCTAAATAAAAGAGGGGAATCAACAGCTCTTGAAGTGCTTTTTGGGGGAGGATGACTGCTAATTTGGTATATTTCTTCTCATGCTAAATTACTAAAGTACTAGATTAACGTACTCTAATTTAGTGTTACTAGGGTTTATTTCGTATGCAGCAGCATACAGACAGGTCTCTTCAAGTAAAAATGAAGTTTCCTCAATATCCAGTCAGTGTTATGCTTTCATAGTAATTTCTACTTTTTTTTGGTCACCTGCTTGCAGGTACTACAGTTACAGTTCTAAAGTTGTTTAAGAATCTTCCTGTAAGAAAGCAGTTTTATTCAACAAATAGAAAATGTAAGGAAGAACTGAAGAAAGTCCAAGATCTACTGACAGCGTATGGTATCATAAAACCAGACCTGAGGATAACCTTAACGCATAATAAGGTAATACTGAGTTTTTCTCTGTCAGTTATCTTAAGGATCAGTTTCTGATGACTTTATGCAGTTCATCTAATACTTGCATAAGGTCTTTCCTTCTTAGGAATTTTCTTTCATCATAGGTTTGTTTCAGACTTCCACTTCTTTTTTCCCTTCAGAAAGGTGCATTTATTCTGATTACAGATTTAGATGCTAGATTTCTAAAACTCAGGTTCAGATGGTTTTGGTCTGCTCCAACAGATGCCTCGTTAGATATATAAAGTATAAAAATTATTTTACATGCTAGTAGTATAAGAATGATTTGACATGTTAGTGGTTAGTAACAATGGTGGTGGTGGTCTGCAGAACACAGAAGTGAGACCTTACTAGATCATGGGGCCTGATCAAGGCCAACTGAAAAAACTCTCAAAACTCAGTTGGTCGGGGTTATTTTGCTGTATGCTGAGTCATAAGAGCTTAATACATGATGATGGTTCTATTTAAAAAGGCTGAAAAATTCGAAACAATTTGCTACATGGATGTAAATAAGAGTAATATATAACAACAGGCTTTAGTTGAGATAGTTGTTCCTTGTTTAGTCTTGGAACAGATTCAGAGGCTGCTTGGAGGCTACTTTATCTTCACAGCATACTGAACATAGATAATTTTATTGGCTGTACTCCTGCTTATTTTCCTTTTTTGAGGAAAACTCTGCTAATGAATTTCCAAGTTGCCACGAAGTAGAGAGGGACATCTTGTGGCCAGATCCCCCAGCAATTCTTTTTCTGTTCTAAAATAATTTTGTTTGTTGTTCTTGCTGCTGGGCCTGTTCATTGAGCAATTTTCATCAGTTACTCTATCAACCAAACATTCACACTTCAGTTCCTTTTCAGTGGGACTGATGAATGACACTGCTTTCTTGAAATGACAACAGATTGCCCATCCTTTTCTAGAGTTGTAAAACACGCTCTGACTATACTTATGTATGTATTTCTCAATAGCAAAGTGTAGATACTCTGAAAAACAAAAGCCATCTTTGTGGCTACAGAATTAGTATTGCAAAGCTGAGAGAGTGTAGCTACTTTCAGTCTTACTTCATTGGGACTGCAGAAGGTTTGAAACCAGAGGTCTCAGGGGTATGCACTTCTTAGATTGCGTTAAGCTCCTTGACATACCTAGCAGTGGTTCACAGTACTGGTGTTAAATGTTGGTTAATAAAACCAGTTTTGTCTTTTATTGGTGCTTTGGTTTTTCCCTCGCTGACAAGTTGCAAATGATTTTTTTCTTTTTAATGGTATTTTGATTTCATCCCCTATTGCATGTCTTGGTTTTCTTTGTTTTCTCTGTTTATCTTAATACAGTAATGTGCAATTAGTTGATCACATCTCTTTGTCACAATAGTTACTGCAAAAATGGTGGGGAGAGTGGCATGATAGCTATTATACATTGGTTTTGACAAACCGTTGGTTTTAACACAGCTTCAGAGATAAATTCTTCAATACATGGTTTGATTAGGTAAGATAAATCAGTACAGATGCTATCTGCAGGCAGTATCATTCACTGTAATGACAGAGATGATGCTGATATCATTCATTGTAATGACAGAGATGATGCTGAGTTTTTGGGCTCTTCATTTTGCACTGCCAGCCTTAGGTTCGTTTTGATTTGTTTAGGAAAAAAGCAGGCAAGAAACTGCTCAAGCGTTTCAACACAAGAGGTCGCTCAGTAGCTATTGCTGAGGAGGGAAAATGAAGGGCTTAAGAAATTGTGCAAAAAGTATAGTCAGTCTCTCTGCATGTCTAAATTCTTTACAGTAGTTTGAAAATGTTAACCTTTGAATGAGATTCCTGTCTTTCTACTGCTGCTGTCGTTTGTTGCAAAATAAAACATTACCTACTGCATCATACCTTTAAGAAATTTGAAATTCTTAAATTCTACTGAATTGGGCTGTCTGGGTTTGAGGGTTTTTTTTGGGGGGGGGAGGGTTGAGGGATTGGGGGTTGTTTTTGTTCTTGGTTTGTGGGGTTTTGTGGTGGTGGCTGTTATTTGTGTTTGAAATGTGTTCGGAGAAAGAATCAACTTCTAGAATAGCTTTATCTTTCATGTAGCTCATAGATAATGTATTAGTTTGAAGAAAATGTATGTGCAATTATTCAGAGGAGTTCCTAGAATCCCAAATTCTTGAGGCTGAGCCAGTACTTTCTGTTGCAATGGAAGAAGATCCATGTCAGGAGTAAGATCAGGTTCCGAGGCTTAAAAGAGCATGAAGGTAGCAGAGATGAGGTATTACAGAAGAAGACGAGGAAGGATGGGTTGAAAGAGTAGAAGAAGTAGTAAGTGAAAAAAGTGTAAATGAGAGTGTATTTCAGAGAAATCTTCAAAATAAATGACCACACCAGGACATTAAAGGAAAAAAAACCCAAAACCTAACCAAACAGTCTTTGAGGTCCTGTATTTTGTGAGAAACTAAAGGGGGATGGAAGAAAGCACAGCCCCAGCTTTACTGAGGAAGAATGTAGCAAGGCTGAAGCTTTCACAGAGGTGTCTGAGGTTGGGCATCTGAAATGGCTGCCTAATTGATTCTAGCAGAAACTTATTTTGGTGAGTCAGGCCTTTTACAGAGCTGTTGAAAAAATATATATATATATATGTTTTTAGGATGTACAATATGTTGCATGTTTTATTTCCACCATGGTTTTTTTTAAAACAGTGTTTTGTGCTTCTGAATGAGATTCCTAGAAATTTTTCTTCTTCTTGTGCCACGTTTTATCTCTGTATTGGTTAAGAAAATATCACCCTTAAGTGTCTGATCTCTTTTCTGTGAAGAACTTTTCCTGCCTTTGGGTTGTTTTTTATAAGTAAGAAAATAGATATCCTTTTATTAGTCCTTCTGAGGTTCCATTTATTATGTGTTCTCTATCAGTGGATTTTCAAGATAGAAAATACTCGATTCCTCTTTCTGCTCAGAATGTTTTGTTTGCATTAGCAGTAAATAATGAATCACTTTGCAGATCAACCTTTGAAGTACTATTGCTATTTTGACAACTTGGATTAGCTAGTGCTCCTTCTTTTTATGAAGGTTTATCCTGCCAAGACATTCTTTGAATACTGATAATGTTGATCCTCTTGCCAGTATGGTTATGTTAGAAAGAGGTATTTTTCTTCTTTCATCACCATGTTCCTTGAAAGCATATTGAATAATGAGACAGCCAAATGGAAATAATTTACATGAGTATTCGGCAAGTTTATTTAAAGTTAATGTTATCTGAAGTCGTGCTAAGAACATTCCAAAGTCAGCTACCGCTTAAACCGCATCAAACTCTTCAGCCCCAAATGCCATGTTCTGGCCGCTTATGAGTTCTGGCTATAATTTACCCAAGGTGGTGGAGGGTTCTTCCCCTTAACTCAGTCTTGCAAGCCACTTACAAGTTCAAGAAATGCCTTTGTGTGTTGAAAGGCTGATGACATGGAATACTTTAATTCTGTTCTAGTTGCCTATATTCCACAAATGCTGAAACAAGAGAGGACACCCAATAACTATACCTGATTTAACAATTTCAGATATGATAGGGCTGAACAAATTATGGCAACAGGTGGCTTACATGGTGCCTATCAGCAGGTCATACCATACGCAACTGGTCCCATGTCTTGTGCAAAGCACAGGTGGGCCATAAGGAGACTCAATAAATTTTCCAGTTCCTGTTGAGGAAAAACATGCATAAGACAGTATTTTTTTTATCTGGTGTTTTTCATGCATAATATTTTGAAGCCTTGCTCACACACAGTTCTGCCTCGAACTAGGTCTTCTTTGTTTCTTAAGAGTATCATGGGTCAGAACTTCTGGATGCAAGAGGTCCATTTTAAAGCTGTTATTATAACTGTGGATGGTATTTTTCCCCAAACCCCCATTGTGGTTGGTGTTGACCTAAAGGATACCATCTTCATTTTTTTTCTTTGCAATAAGTCTCCTCTTATTTCCAAAGTTGGATAATCTCAACCTACAGTCTGTATCCAATAGGCCAAAACCAGTTTGTTTTTTGTGTCTGAGTTCTCTGTAATAAGTGTGGGGGTTTTGAAACAGAGTAAGTGCATTAGGATAAATTTACCATTTTTAATAATGCCATTATACTTTGCATTCATTCATCGTTCTTCCAAACTCTACTATAGCTGGATGTTGGAAAGAAATCTGCATTGAGCAGAAACAGCAGCATGTAACCTCTTTCTTGAGTTGGAAAAGCCACTCTGTTTAATGTAATTAAATTGATGATAATTGATGATAAATAAAGTCCCTCCCTAATCTGTGTACCTTGAAATATAAAGAGTAATTATGATTAAGAATCTGCAGTGCTGTGCTTTCATGCTAACCTGGAATATAGCTCAGTCTTTAGTCCCATTCGTTGTTCAGTGGCTTTGCTGAGAAAGCCAAACAGAGAGTTAATTATGGTGTTTTTTGTGCTGAGGACACCTGTCCACTAGGAAATGCGCTGAGACCCTCAACTCAATTTACATCAGCCAGAGAACAGCTGCCAGATGGTAACTACTTTTGGTCACTACCAACCTGGTTGAATTTGAACTGGTGACCCAGAGGTGAAATGCTTTATATCCTATTACTAATTCCTTGAGGTTTCCAGTTTCTCATCCATCACTTTTTTCAAATGACAGCACAGTATATGTCTGAAATCTCAAAACAATTACTGTTTCACATATGTGGGGAGTGTTGCAGAATCCGAGAGGTGCCCTTAGCTCTTGCAAGGCTTTCACACTCACTTTGTACACTTAAAAAACGTTAGCAGAAAAAGGATGTTTCCAAAGCTGCCTGGGAGTTTTCCCTTTTCCTTACCAATGTACTTTTATTTTTAACTGCTGTTTACAAAAGGCTTTTAAACCTCCCTTTATTTAAACGGAATTTACTGTGATGATGTACATCTTCTGAATGACAGTTTAGGATTAGAAACTGTGGTTTTTTGACAGCAGTTTAATGGTGAAGTTTTACTTTTTTCCATTCTGCTATGGAAGTCAATCTCTGTGAACACTCATATCTGAACATGTGTGGTTAAAGCAGCCAAAAAACTTACAGCTCTCTATAGTCTTTGTAATTCTTGAAAGGCTCTGAAGACATGTGTTGCCAGATAAAGGTCCTTGGTTCCTTGTAATATGTTAGCTCCTCTCCTAACTTACCTCCCAGCTCCCAAATCCAAGCATTTCTCCACTGCATGATGCTCAAGAAAGCCTTTTCATTGAGCAATATCTCAAAAGGGAAATCGAGGCAGGAAACACATTGGAATTTGTAGGATAAACAGTGCTGTGGAACATTACTGTCTTTCAACAAGTCCACTTGATAGCTGTAATGCTGGTGCCCATGGGATAACCAGGTGTCAGCTGCATCTGATGAGGGGAAAAATGGTGCCTTGAGTTTCTCTATTGCATACCTCTACTAGTAGTTGTCCCACCATCACTTCTGAAATGGATGGGACACCTGATTCCTCACAGCAAGTATAAAATATATGGGGAAAATAATTATGATTATGTAAAGAGTTGTGTTACTTTAACCTGAATTGAAATACTGCTGGGATCTCTGTTTTTAAGGGAAGATCACACAAGAGCTCTCTTTTAGTGAGGTAATTTACCATTGGTTTTAAAACAAGACAACAGTTATGGCATGGAGCTGATAAACAACATCAATGCTTTTCAAGGCTGGGGTTTTAAAGGATGTGGTTAGGACTTTACCCTAATCTCTTCTTGATCTTAGCTGATAGGCTTTCTTCCACGGCTGAGAATGTGCCAGCCCTTGCAGCTAGGTATAAGATGATGTCTTGTATTGGATATTGCTGCCTGGCTTTGTTCCTGTTTATAAAAACAGATAGGCAGTGATGTTTTCAGTTATGCTGGAGCCTAATAAACTATCAGGTGTTACGTCAAGAAAGCTAAGCACAAGGTTTTGAAGCATGTGAAAGATAATTAGACTGTGAAATACAGTTCTCTTTTACAGAGCTAACTCATGTTATGTTACCAACCTACTGTTCATGTACGATGCGTCATCTACTAGACTTTTACACCCTTGAGCTTCATTACAGAATAAATAACACAAGGATCATCACAAAACAAATGAAGAGATTAGGGGGTTTCTGGGCAGTAAACGTCCACATCATTACGTTATTGTCATTATGTAGTAGTAACATAAACGAGATGAATCTGTTTAACTTGTAGCATCATGGTTGCACTGAAGTAGTCACAGCAACAGCATCCAATCCCCAGCTCTAATTAAGATTTTTCTTTCGTCTGTGATTGCAAATCATTGTGGCTGCTGGTAGAAGTTCTGAAATATAAAGGATAGTTAGGGATGAGGAGTGGCCGCATTTTTTCCTCTGTCCTTCCTTGGTGTCTGAGGAGACAGATATGAACTGGTCTTTCCTAGTGCCATATACCAGGGACCCCAGTAGGAAGAGGTTGCGTACTCTTTCTCCACTCTTTATGAAGGTATCCTTCTGGGCTATGTGTATGTGTCCCTAAATGAGAGATGCCTTCTCCATGTGTGCATGTACGTTGTCATCCTCCACAAAAATGTACATATATCCTAGGGCTGGATGGGGTGGAGAAGTATATACACAGAGACACACACACGTACTTATCTTCCGTATATGTGCAATAGATTTTGTATATGTTACGACATTTTGTAGGACCTAGATCAGGTAATCCCCCTCAATGAAGCAAGGTGGGAGGTGGGATATACTTGGCTAGCTCTAGCAAAACCTAAGATGGGCCATATGTAATAATATATCTTTGAGTAGGCTGTTTCTGCAGTGTCATCATACTGACTAGAGTCAGATTCTTCCTTGGCTCATCCTGGACACCCGCTTTATATGACCTAGAAAAAAGATATGGGGGGGAGTGTGGGGATGTATTTTTAGCTAAACTAAAGGGTATCAGCAAGGTTAAAAAAATAGGGTATTGCAGGAACCTCATGGAAACAGGCACTTGCTAAAATAAATGAAAGGAACGGGCATCGTTTCTTTGTGGTTTTGCTAATGCCTGTTAATACATCTGGAGAGTGTAGAAAAACAATTTTCTTTAAATTATCAGCTATTTCTGTGTTCCTGCTTCATAATGTGCAGTCAGGGTTAAAAATTAACACACAATCTAATCTGTGCTTATATAGTATAGAACCTTAGGAGTTGCCTGGCCTTTTTAGTATGTAGGCTTTAATTTAACTTGCAGTGGCAACCAGTTCCTGAAACTTCATCTGTAGTTCTGAGCATAATATCTGATAAGTATATAACTAGTTAAAAAATACCCCCTGAACTTATTGGCAGTATCTAATTCTAGCAAGTTTGCCTTTAATAAATTCTCATTCTCCAGAGTTTTCTTACAACCACCTTACTGAAGTGATCTTTTCACAATCCTGAGTATCAGCCGTTCAACAGGTCAAGCAGTGTAATAACCTTGCATTAATCAGCAGCTAAGATTTATGTCTGTACCTGTGGCATCACACTAGTATAACCTAAAATAAACAGCATGATGTTTGTATTAGTCATGTAACAAGTGTCTTTCTCAGTTTGGTCACATGCATTTCATTTAAAGTATGTCCAGTAAAGAAAAAAAAAAAAAGGCTTGGCACTCTGTGTTTCCATTTTAAGTAATCAATTTTAAAATAGAAGCAGTACAGGATATGTTTTATAAGAGGCGCTCTAAAGAAGAGGACAAATTCTTTCATCACTCCAAAATGTCTTTGAGGAGATTTAAAGCAGGTGTTAAGGAGAGAGGCTGAGAGGCAGCATGCTTTGGGCAGCCCTGGGCTGTCCTTTGCCTGCTGCCGAAGCATGGTGGGGACTCCCTGCCAGAGCTGTGGACACCCGGCCGGTGGCTCTGCCTGCTTGCTTCAGCTTCTCCTCTGCCCTCCCTGAAGTAAATTGTGCTTTATGTTTGAGGGGTTTGTGCTCCCTGTAGGATGGCTGAGCTGTGATCTAGCATGTGCAAAGGGCTGACAGGCTTGTGTCTAGGAGGTTTGTTAGATTCAGGCAGACTGAAAAGCCCCACTTTGCAAATGGTGCAGAATGTAAGCAGAAATGGAAAATTAAAGATTTGGGCAATAGTTTTCGGCTCAACAGTCTCAAAGCTTCACAATTCCACCTTTCCTGTAGGAAGGGAATATCGTTTTACAGGAGTTCCGTGTTCTTCTCTGGAATTCACCCCTGAAGGGCAGCAAACACCTCACTAGACAGGTGGAATTTTAGGGCTGTGTATTGCATTTCTTGAGATGGATGCATGTGTATTCTTTGCTCACTCACCATGCTTTCACATAACATCCTATACCAGGATACTGTGAACTCATTTTGAATTTGGTGGATACCTAGCATCTATTGAAAACATCCATTTTAGGCAGCACTGTAATATCACGTTTAAATTACAACTTGCTGCATTTTTTTTCTTTTGTGTTTTAATGTTGCAGATTGAAATACACTCAGTCAGCTAATAGTGACGGACATAAAGTGGATCTGAATTGGGCAGTGTCAGTTGCCTAGAAGCAGAAAGGCAACTGAGAAAGCTTTTTTAATTATTGATACACACCAATAAAGGTCAGCAGATTTGGAGTTAAATTCATGACTGTTTAGTATAGGGCTTCTCGTTAGTGAGAGACAAAATTTCACACCCCAAAGTAGCTAATATTTACTGTATATGTAAGAGGACCTGACAGGTAACTTCTGATGCAAGTTGCAGTTCATACCGCCTTACTGTGTTTTGTAAATCTTTGCAATAGTATTGCAACATGTATAGCTAATAGAGGAGATATCCTTTTATCCTTCTAATGTTTACAATGTTTTCATTAGACAAACAACTGCTTTCTTCATACTTCCTTAGACACTGCCTCCCTTTCTAAATAGCAGGCTTGTCATAGAGTATCCAGATGAGAGCTGTGAATGGACCTCCAATAGCCAGATTTCTACCAAAATGGCCTGTATTTTGAGTATAGGTACCATAAGCATTGCAACGCTCACCTTCAAATGTTGACCACTTTTGTTGCCAGAGACATGTCATAAACCCTCAATGTATATGCTTGGTAAAAACACAAAGCCTACTGCTATACATCGAAGAGGAGAAGTAGTATTTTTATTGATTTGTTTCTAACTATTGTTTCCTGTGCAGAAGTCCAGATTAGTCATGTAACATCCCTAAATACAAGCTTGCTTAATTTTCCTATCACTATGAGTCTAAATAAGTAATACAATATGAGAAGACATGCCAAAAAGTACCATAACTTGTGTTAACACTGAAAGTTGTGATTGTAAAAGGGTCAAAGTACAGAATGTTACATATACAGTATGTGTGCAGTTGCATATGCATGTTCATAGACACGACTTGAGTTCAACAAATATAATGTCAAAAATTTGACTCTGTGCCATTTGTTTCAGGCAGTTATTTGGCAGAAGACCAGGGTGTCAGATCACAAAATGGCCTGTATGTCAGTTCTGGGAACAGCCGTTATGGGCAGTATGGTACCTTTTCAACACTGCTGTGAAGATCCTGAGGTGGGTTTAAACTTCCTTCTCCCATATCCACTTAAAGCCTCAATGAAGTCACCTCAATCCGTATTCAAAAAGAAGGAAACTTTGAAAAAGAGGCTATTATCTCCAGATTGACACGTGATTAATGCATTTGATTCTGTTACTGTCCTCTCTGTAAAATTAATTGGTTTGGTGATTGAAGATCCTCTCCAAGAATCATCTAGTCAGGACTCATGTGGCACTGATCAAATGGCAGTAAAAACAGTTGCAATGACAAATGCAGAATTGCTGATTGCTCAGAGCTGTGTAAGTGGGTGCATTCAGCATAGTAAGTTGTGTTTGATAGCATTATTCAGACTTCAATAGTCTGAATATATATATGTATTACAGTTTAATAGCATTATTCAGACTTAAATCTTGAGTTTGTCAGAATGCTTGTAGTGTACATATACAGGGAAATGAGGGGAAAAAAGGAACATTGCTTCTTGTAGTTTACAAAGTTTTAGTTGTTCATGTCCGAGCAGAACATCCAGAGTCATTCTTACCTGAATGCAGGCTGGATGTGTCCCACAGGGCAAGTGCAGGGAGTTCCAAAGGGAAGACATGGGGGTATTTAGAAGGGCTTGAAGGAGGCACTCAGGTTCTCACATTACCTCTCTGCTATATCATGAGGCATCCATATTCCTTGAATAGAAGTGGGGGAACATTCCATCTCTCCCTCTCTCTCTCTAAATAGTGTGTAGAATACCATGTGCATCATTTATAGGTGTATAAGTGATCCATGCATATTGCTCACGCACTAATCTACGTTCAGAAACCACGGGCATTTCTAAATTAAGCATCCAAACACTATGAAATGACAGAATTAGGGTTGCCTGCGTAACCCTTTCTTTCTCTCTTGTGTGCAGGTATTAGGATAGGTATTTAATAACAAGGCATGTGCTGCTTTTGTCCTTCCCATTAGGTCCATGCCTCTTTCAGTACACAAACCAGAGGGCAGCTTTTTCAGTTTTTTCCTTTCCTGCTTGTTCATTGTGTAGTTTCATGCTCCTTTTGTCTTTACTCCGAAGACAGAATTAATCTTGCTATAAACAATGTCTGTAAGCTGTACTTTACTAACTGCAGAGTTAAAACTTCTGTAAAAAGTGATCCGGGGGTTTTAAAGACTGGCCTTCTTCAAAACATCTTCATGAAACAAGAACACGTTTCAAGCTGATTCCAAAGCATGCACATGAAAACTTGGAAGCTACTTGTAAAATAAAAAAAAAACCAACCTAAGCAAGTAAAGAATTGACACAATCTTTTACGTGTACAAAATAGCATCAGTGCTTTTCACATCCCCAGCCTGGTAAATGGATGGATCTATTTTGGCTGAAAACTTTCACACAGGAAATTTTCCTTGTCCCTCCTTCTGTGGAGGTTAAGTTTAGCAGATACAAGTGAAACTGGGAAAAAGATAAGTACTTAAAAAACACATTTATACTGTCAACACGGATATATTTTAATACTTGTATAACTTGTTTTTATTAAAGTTATTAATTTTGAAAACAGTTGATCATACTTAAAAGCAAAAATTCTGTAATATTTTCTAGTCTGATTTTGCCTCTATACTTCAGATCTTTTTGTATATGAAAATTCTAATAATTAAGCACTAGTTGTAGAAATTGTTGCTGACTTTAATGAGCACGCTGATATTCTGCGTGGCTTTAAATAGTAACAGCAGTCAGCCACTTCTAAATCTGGCAACTTCTTAAATGAGTTATTTGGAGACTTTCAGTTTTGCTTTAATGTTGTCTGTATATGAGAAATGTTGTTTGGGTGAAAGACTTTTTGCACAAATATTTGGGAATTAGTAAAGGAGCTTGAAGCATAGAGGAGGAACATTCGGGGAGGATGTGATAAAGTTGCAGAATAAAATCTAGAAGTGCTGCATGTTGTTTTCTGATAATCATCCAACAGATATTTGACACCTCTTTAACTTGACCAGTGGTGTTTGGTTATGTGCGACGTTGCTGACCAGAACGCTCCAGCTTTAGCACAGAATGCTTATTACAAGGTCAAGAGGGAATAGGGGAGTACATGAGCAGATAGCTGGTGTGACGTAGATGAATGGGAAGGATAGGCCGAATCCCAGGGGTTTTAAATTCCGTTTCAAATGCATGATAATTTGGATTTTAGTAAATACAAGTGGTTCTGCCAAAAGCAAAGCTAACAAGGTCTGATTTCTGTGTGCAGTGATCCGCCCTGCTACCAGAACATTCTACAGTCTTTCCCATATCTCCGAAATCTCCATCCTCACAATGCTCCAGTATTCCTTCACCTATTAGTTGGGGCAAGTGGCAGTGGGACGGTATGTGGGGCAATATGTCGGCTGGTTGAAACACTAGTTCTTACATGTTGATGGGTCCTGGCTCTTGAAAAGTTACAATTGCCTTTCCCTCAGTAAGGTCATTATCTTGAGGCTCTCCAAACAGCTGTCAGTTATCACAGAAATTGTGGAAATCTGATATCTTTGGGATTTCTGCTTCTTCATCAGATTGAATTGAAATTGATCCAGCAGTTTCAAAGTTGCTTGGTAGGGGAGAGGGGGAGGTGATGGGACAAGCAGCACAAGTCATCGGCCTCATTTTGACCTGAAAAAACTAAGCTGAAGAATCTCCACAGAAAAATCTGAAAACTTGGAGTTTGGTAGGTGCTCAAATTGTGTGAGTTTTTGAAGCTGCTTGGCAGTGCTGTGTGCTCCCATGTTCTGCTGGGGTCGTGGGTGCTCAGCACTCTTGAGAGTCAGATGATTTGGATACAGGTGGCGTAGGTAAATTTAGGTGCCCTGAATAAATGCCCTGTGACAGGCTATTTAAGGCGCCCTGCATGTAGAAAGGGAAGGACTGTGTTTTGGGCTTTCCCCACAGGGGTAATGCACTTAACTGCCTTCAGCAGCTCGGGCAGCAGTGCCTGCCTTTAGCTTGTACAGAGGTTAAGTTGGAAATCCCACAGTCAGCAAGCCTAACGCTGGCCAGTGTTGTTCTCTGCAGCCTTTGGCTGCAAACAGCAATGTGGTGCAACTGGTAGCCCAAGTGGGAAATTTCTCAATAATTTCATCAAGAAAAATAGATATAACCCCACCTTTCTCAACTTCTTTATTTTTTTAATTACTTTTATTTTTTTTTTATTATAACTTTCAAGAAGCAATGCATGTGTTTGACTTGGACTCCTATACAATTTCTTCTTAATATTTCACCTCTAAAAAAAACCCAAACTTGTTTGAAAGACTTTTTCACTGTGTTTGTTTTATTATTGCAGATAAATCTTTCTGGATTCCTCCCAAAAGCTGAGTCAGACAGTTCTTTGACAAGCCTTTCAAGTTCAGAAAGGAGTTTTGTTTTTATAAATAATCGTCCAGTTCATCAGAAGGAAATACTGAAGGTAACATTCTCTAGCTTTTTATTCAAGGAATAGAAACGTTACTTCTTTGAGGACAGAGACACCTATGTAATCTACAACCTTTTTCCCACCTAACACAACTAGAATATTACAGGCAAAGATACTAGCGTTGTAGTTTCTTGTAAGAGAATTCTTCTAAAAGTAGTTCTGATTTTGTCTACTTCTTGCTGTGGGCATGTCAAGCAAATACACATACTTTCCCTTTAAATTTCTGTATGCATTGGATAAGAATGAAAGTGATAGTGCAGCAGCATTGGCTGCAGCTAGGCATTGTGCAGGCAGAATTTGATACTCTTGGGTTTCTCACACTACTGAACCTTACAACACCTCACTTGGAGCAGCCTTGCTGTCCTAATCCTTGCCCTCTCCAGAAAAGAAAATCATATTCATGCCAAAGCGTACATGTAGGTTTTAAGGTGAAGTCAGTGAAGAGTTTTCAGCTGCAAGCAAAGCTTTGTAGATGTAAACCCTGAACCTGTGTTGGTATGTTAAGTGCTAAATAATGCTAATCCATCTCCATGCAGTATTTGATGTGCCTGGTTATTCTGGGAGTTTAAAGCCCAGCTTGAGTCCTGCAATAGAACTGTTAACCACAACACAGAGGCCTAGATTCAAGGTGGGATTCTCATGTAGGGTTGTTCTTGTAGCAGTGCAAATGATGGTGTTCCACTGCCTCTGTGTGTGTGTGTATGTCCAGTTTTTTTTCTTTTTTGGAGGAGGGTGGTTGGGGTTTTTTTCCAACCAGGTGAGGATAACAATACATCTGTAAGAACACGTTTTGATGGATTTGGAAAACAAGCTATAGATCACTTTTATCTCCGTGCAGTGTATGGGGAAGAAGTGCTGGTGGACTTCTTATTACTACAGTTCAGTGCCAGCTGAGGACAGACTGTGGGAATATTAAGGTTAAAGTAACTTGAAAATATTTAAATAATTTTAATGTCATTTAAAAAATATTTAAGAATTAAAAATACTCAAACAATTAAAAAATTTAAATTTAATCTGCTGTGGCTTTTTGGTTTTTACAATCAATTTATGATTTCTTTGTCTCGTTAATATATTCTTTTCTACAGGATGTACATCTGTGGAAGGATCTCTGATACTAGAGGGAAATGCAAGGATCTTTATTTGACCCTTCTGGTTAACAAGACCAAAATTCTGAAACAACTAAATAATTCTGTAGTCTTTTGGAGGAGTTTTTGGGAGGATTATAGAGAAAATAATAAGGACAAGTTTGAAAAAAGCTGTAAATGTATAATTGGGTTAAAACCAGACCAAATTAATCCTGGTTTGGCTGAAAGACCCAGCAGTGAAGTTACATGCTATATATGTAGATTTTATTTAAAAAACAACCAACCAAATAATAGTATTTGTGTTGATAAGGAAGTAAGTTATTTGAGTTGCAGTCCAATTTGGACATACCATCTTTTCTTCGAAGTGTGATCAATACGTTCGTTCAGAAAGTTGAAGCAGCAACCATTAGTGTCTTGGAATTGGTTCTAACCAAAGCCCCAACAAATCTTTTGTGCTTTTATAATGTCAAATTTTGTTTCTGTGCTTTTGTGTCTATTTTATTGCCTTTACTGACATCTCTTTATTAAATCAATCTGTAGTTAATTCGACAGTACTACAGTCTGGTGACACGCAAGGACTGTACTCGTTTATATCCTGTATTCTTTTTGAATATTACTGTACCTGCCTCTGCTGTGGATGTGAATTTAACACCTGATAAAACTCAAGTTTTACTGCATTATAAGGTAACTAAGGATTTAATCTGGTTTTGAGTTGTCGACCTTTTACTTACAAGGGCTTCTGGGACTATGGAAATGTTTGAATGTAAGCAGTGCCCCATTTTTGTGTTGTTTTATTGTTTTTTGTTTGCTTTAGTTACACAATAGCTTGGATATCACAGGACCGTTTTGTTTGAGAAGTATGAATATGTTAAGCGGAGTATTATTCAAAATTCATTTCTTAGTTGATGTCAAGGATTTTTACACTGTCAGATATATGTGTGTATCACTTGGTTTTCAGATGGCTTTATAGTGAGAGAAGCTAAATGGAACTATGATGTGTCCCTACATAAAACTCATGCTTAACTTGATAATTGCATGAAGTAATCACTTTTTAAACACCACGTACATGAAGGGAGAGTGTGGGGGTGAGTTGATTTCTGGTCAAAGCAGTATTTTGCCATTATGTGTATAAATTGTTGTTGACATCACTTAAGTTTCAGGACATCCTTTTCATGCTATCAAGACCTGAAATTTAGACCATATATACCTGTGTTTTAGAGGCTGTATAGTGATAAATTTTCATAAAGTCACTTTCACTTATGAGCACTTCATATGAAAAACAGTGCCACAGAATTTAAGAAGGCAAATAGATAAGGTGGTTATTCAAAGTAAATGTAGATAGTCACACCAGTATGTTTTGGTGATCTTCTTCACTGAAAGTTTTTGTATTTGTGTTAATCTTGTAAAAGTACTGCCTGTCAAATGTCACTTATGAAAATTAACATGGCATTCTCACATTTGATCCAGTTAAAAGCTTTCGTTTGGCGTTCAAAAAAAAGGTTGTGTTTTTTTGGTTTGGGTTTTTTTAATCTTTCATTTCCATCATTTGGTGCAAAGCTGTCTTGGAAGTATGCACCATAAAAGCACCTACACAAACATGCTTATGTGAAAAGGGATGTTGTTGGTGCATCTGTCTTGACTATAAGTTTCTAACTCCATATTAGGTGGGAATAGTGATAGTGGGAATACGTGATACTGTAGCAGTCAGTTTAAGCAGTCAGCAAGTTTAAGCAGGTTTAAGCAGTGAGTACCCTGTTATAAAGAAAGCAGTTAGTTGTTTTTGTGATGTCAGAGTAAACCAGTGAAGCAGAATACCTAGCACAAAGTATTTGAGGTATCCAGTTCAAAGTCTTTTTGAGCATGTGTGAACAACTGCACTGCAATAATCTGTCCAGATTTGCTTGAAAAATATTCTGAGTAAGATCACTTTGCTTATTGTTCTATATCCTTAATATCTGTCAGTTACATTTTCAGGTGTGCTTGTGTGTGTGGCTTTTCCGTTTTGTTTTTTTCTTTCTTTTTTTTTCCCCAGGAATCTGTCATACTTGCTGTTGAAAACGTGTTGAAATCACTGTATGGGCCACTACCTGCTACAGTCCCTGGTGAAAGTGATAAAACAGATGTTACCTCAGAAGACATGTTTGTTCATAGAACAGAACAAACAGATGTGGTTGTTAATGAAATGGGACCATCTGGAAACGATGATCTACATGCTCATACTTCATTCCTTTCATTCAGCAGTGATGTGCAAAACTGTCAAGCAGGAAAAAACATGGAGATCTGCTTAAATCATCAGACGTTTTGTGGTGATAATGTACATAGTTGCCGGGACAAAAAAGAGGTTTCTAAGAGTGACGCCTTTCCAGACAGTTCCTTAAATTTATTGTGTGAGGATGAACAGAATGGACAGAATATGACTGATATTCAAAGTAACAGTGTTACCGTGGACCCCAGTTCTAAAAAAGCTGATGAGTGTCTTTTGAGTTCTGGTAATATTGACGAAATAGAAAAAAATGGGGAAGCTTTAGTCTCTAAAGACTTACCTGAAATCTCTGCTGATAGTTGGAGTATGGGAAGCGGATTTAAAAACTTTCTAGGAGACAACCTAGAACCTGTTAAGATTTTGATTCCTGAAGCTGGAGGAACAATTAGTAAGCAAAATGGACATACTAGTGAACAAAGCAGTGATCCCCGAATCTCAAATCAAAGCATAGAGAAAAGAAATGTGATAAGTGATAAATTTGGACATGTGACAGCTTATGACTTAATTAGTAGTAGAATAATAAAGAAACCAAAGTCTGCTATTGGATTTTTCACTCAAGAATATCGTCCAAAATTGATAACTGATAACCCAAAGACCAGCATGGAGGATATTCTGCTGCAAATTGAAGAGCAGTGGAATAATTTGAATGAAGAGGAAAAAAGGAAGTAAGTTTTCAGGTGGTGACTTGGTTCTGTATCTGTTAGTTACCAGTAAGTCACATGTAGTGAATTAACAAAAAAAATAACTTCCCAGTTATTTATTAAAAAATAGAATAGAAAATGGGTTTTCACTTTTTAAGATCAGCGTCAGTATTGTGAGTTGTCACATTTTGCTCTGTGAAGATGTGCACTGCTGATTTGAGTTTTGCCACTGTGTCATGCAGCAGTTAG
Source organism: Strigops habroptila (assembly GCF_004027225.2). Classification (NCBI taxonomy): domain Eukaryota; kingdom Metazoa; phylum Chordata; class Aves; order Psittaciformes; family Psittacidae; genus Strigops; species Strigops habroptila. The sequence continues at coordinate 8,342,284 of NC_044281.2, forward strand.
GTGGGGACAGTTTTGCTGAATTATTATTTAGAGATAACAGGTAAGTAAATGTACTGTTTGATTCTTGCAAACTTCTGTTTAATAAGGGCTGCCTGTATGTTATCACTCCTGATGCACTGTCAATGAAAACCAGTGGGATGATGGATGAGGCACTGTATAGTTCCTCCAGAGCTTTTCCAATGCACAGTTCTTTTTTATTGTTACGAAGTGAGAATTCTTTTTCAGTATCTTTAGTACTTGAACATTTGGTAAATTCCTTTCCTATAAGTTCAGTAAGTGTCCCAACCCAGGCTACCTCAGAATTGTATTTGTAAAACCCAATCGAATGACACAAGGAATTTCTTTTTCCCCTAAACAGCTATTTCAGTGCTATTCAAACGATACTGCAATTTGAATTTTAATCTCTTTCAGTCAGAACCAAATCTCTTCTTAGATTACAGTCTGAGTAGCTGAATTCCATATTTTTCTAAAACGAATTGTCACTGGTTTTTTTGAAATCCATCTGCAAGTAAGGGAAGTATTTTAGCCTAATTTGGGGTGGAGATTCGATCAGTTAAGATATTAGGTATATGTCGTATTTTATGTGGAACTTATAGTAAAAGATGAATTAGAATAACAGATTTTGAGACATTCTAAGACAGTTGAAAAAAAAGAAACACCAAACCTTTGACATCTTATTTGTAATTTTATAAAATGTAAAACACTGTAGGGCATCGCAGAAATGAAGAAAATAGTTCTTTAGTAGTTTTACATGTGATGATTTGAATGCATACTGTGATTTGTAGCAGAAAGTTTGGGAAATGAAATTTTGGTTCTGAAAAACAAACTCAGTGGAAGTGTTATGAAAATGTGTTTTCTTAGTGTGATGGAAGCAAGGAGAGGGAATTAAGAAAGACCACTGAAGAGGAAATTATACTAGCAGTGTAATTTTAACACTAATGAAAGAGAAGATTAGCAGTATGATAAGAAAGAGAATCTACACCTATTGAATTCTTGGTAATATATCTGTGGTTTCCTTGACGTTTTACTTTGTTCAAAAACATCTGCCTTGTTCTGAATACCAGCTGTATCAGAGTTAAGTAAAACCTTTTTTATCTAGGTTCTGATTTACCTCATTTAAAGCTCGCTAAGCAAGCAACATGCTGTGATCACAGAACCATACATGTGAGAAAGTGTTTTGTCCATCTCTGCATTAGCAGAAATATTAATGTAATAGTAGAAATCTACTCCAATTATATTCATGCTTTTAATGAAATGAAACAAAAGGTTCTGCCAGCTGTTTCAGAAAATTTTAATTTGCTCTGCTTTAGCTTTTCAGATTTCATGGTTGCTTTCCTGGTACAAGTGTTATGTTAAAGAGTGTGCCTGCAGATTAACTTTGTATTAGTTCAGGAAGGAGACCTCTCTGGTAATTAAGTTTTCCTTATATGTAGGATTGAATGCAGCATATTATATATACTATATGCATTTTCCATATACATAGGATTGAATCAAGTGGATGCTGAAGTGAATCACTTGTTTTTTCCATACATTTCGATGTTGGTGTACCTCTTTTCTGCTTTAAATCTTTTAAAATTGCCTCAGAAAATAACAAATACGAAGAGATGCATAGACATCTTTCCCTCCAATGCAGCAATCCACAAGAACTGTGGTTCGTCTGGCAAAGAACATAAACTCTTGCCTATCAGATACTCTGGATAAATTGGGCCACCTAGAGGTAACAACAAATGTATATGCAACAGGGCAGCCAAAGTGCCACAGTTCTACTGAGCACGCTATACCCCCAGCTTCATGCAGCCTTGCTGGCAAGGCACCACTTTTCCTGGGCTCTAGTTCTCCATCCTTCTGTGATAAAGTCACACGTTTATTACAGTGGGTGCGCTTGGCTTAAGCATCTCTGTTTCTCTCTGTGGTTCCATCAGCAGGTCTAAATGAGTTTAAATCCCTTTTGGGAGCAGTACAACCAACAGATGTCTTGTAGTGACATAGGATGGCCTTTTCAAAACAAGCCAGCATTTATTACTCAACCGGAATGTAAAATGTTATGGTTTTTAGGTTATAATAGAAGAGGAAAGCTTCCATGCATGTCTTTGTTGGCAGCATCACATATCCCCCTGCTTTGCAAAGCCAGGATTTAATTTATTGCACTTGCTCTGCTATGACTTAATACAGCTTGCGTATGTTTTTGACCTTAACATTTCTTGCATATCAGGCTCAGGTAGGAGTGGGAGAAATCCCTCAAAGTGCCATGGCATTGGCAGTAGTACTTATCCTGAAGATGTAGGAAAGGTTCAGAACTACACGCACATTATTGTGGGACTAACAAATTACCTTGTCAGCACTCTAAGGTTATTCTTCATGAGTTTATTTGTACCTTGGGAGAAACATCATTTCAGGTAGTATGATGGCCTTTGCTGTCTGTTGACAGGTAAGAGCGTGCACATAGTCACTAGTGGCTAGTAGTAACTCCTTCATGTGTGGTAGTTTTTTATTGCCTGATAAACTTTCCATGCATCTCATGGCTTGTGTGTATATGCATATTTGCAACTCTTTCACACTGGGGTAAATATGCTTGCTTAGGAATTCCAGAAAAATTATTTTTTACTGTATTTTAACCTTACAGTTAACGTGTTCTGTTTCCTTTGGATGGAGATCATTTTGTGGTACCATCTAGTCATTGGCCATCCATTGTATCTCTAGCCATCTCCATTCATATACTGCCAGATAACAAATAATGGTATTAGTAATTGGTATCAGTCCTTCCATGCTGTTGCCTGTCCTCAGCATCTGTTCAGTCATAGTAGTAGGTCCGTATTGTCCACTCCTAGAAAACAGTGCTAGTCCCCTGAAACCTGGGCATTTGAGAAGTGAACTGAAAAGTTTATATGGGCAATTGAAAACTTTTGTTTTGTTATTTTTTTATTTGCCTCTTCACAAAGCAGGGAAACACAGAAGCTGAATATTATACTTGTGATGACAGCTTGAGTTGATTGGTTTCATTATGTGAAGAGGCTGATGCTGAGATGTGTTGTATTCAGAATGGGATGCCTCTTTATTCTGGGCACATATGAATCTCAGAAGGGGCTCTTTCTGGTCAGAGTTTACTCCAAATAGTCACATTCAGATTATTTGTCTCATAAGGTCTGAGACACCTTATATTAAAAGGTTTCTGTTATTTGGTAAGTATTTCATTTGGGTTTAAAATGCAAGGGGAAAATAATACATTGTGGATCCATTTTTCTAGTTAAACCAAAGCTGCCGTTAAAACTAGACTTCATTCTGGTTTTCCACTCCCTCCTTACGCCCAGTTTTGCAAATTTCCTTGGCTTTAGGTTTTGTAGCTTCAGGAAAGGATCCTGAATTCACAAAGCAGAGAAGAAACTGTTCTTGTAGCACTTCTTGATTATACTTGCCCCTGCGGAAGGATTTTTGAAAAAGCAAAGGTGTTCCCTTGTAGTTTGTACACCTGCTGTTGTCTTTGATGCTGAGCAAATCACTGATCGTGATGTATATGAATTTGCAAAACTCACAATCAAAGCTCGTAAGGCTAGAATTTTTCTGATGGTAGTCTAAAATGTCAGGCGAGTTGGGCTTTCTTTGGAGGTGCTTTTGTTTTGGATTATCGGTGTGCCACTCAAAGGTCAGTTCTCATAGTTTTCCGCTGCGTTACGGTTGGGTCTGTTCAGAACAAAGTATTTATTGATCTGGTCAAAGCTACAAATGTATTTGAGATTAAAAAAAAAAAAAAAAATGCTGTTCAAGTGATTTCATCCATTCATTTTAAAGGGAGCAGATGTTTTTTATCTTAACGTTCACTCCATATTTTCTCGGACATGATTTATTGCAAGAAACTATTTAAGCTGACTTTTTTAGTTAACTAAATATTGGTACCATATGTGAATGCTAGCACATCATAATTAATTGCAAATGGTGACCTTTTTGTTGACCTTAATTTTCCAGCATGCATACACATAATTGAATCAAACTGTTCCAGCAAGTAGCAATAAATAAATATGGCCAGCTAAAATACTTATTTCTAATACTTACATATGATAGTACTGCTTTTTTTCTTGATGTTTGGACTTGTTTGAATTACCTACTAGAATTTAGAATATCAAATAAGGGCAAAAAGGGGGAGTTCAGCAAATCATCTTTTTGGCCTTCAAAAAAGAAAGATTCATATGCAATAGGCAAGCATAAACCTGAAATGTATAAAAGTTTAGTTCTCTTCCTGACATTTGTAAACTCATTAAGAATCCATTCATGTTGTAGAGATTTAGTATGTAATAATGTTTTAACCATTTAGACAGCATTTAGGAGTAGTTCATTATTGAATACTTTTTGAAAAATGTAAGTCTGTTACTTACAGAATTCTGTGACAGTCATTTCTATTCTTTATTCTCACACTTTTTATTTATGTGGGTAATTTTAGGCCATTTGAAATCAAGCGTACTTCTTCGTATTAAGTAAAGCCTGAGGCTTATGAAGTTAGGCTGCAGACTCCTACCTAACCGCATGGACTTCCCTTGAAATCTGTAGAGCTCTAGAAGCTTGTATGACTTTGCGACAAAACTACTTCCAAAACTATTTGTATGAGTGTGAATTAGGGTTAAACAGAGTCTTTGGGACTGAGGTCAAAAGCAACTTGCTGTAGCTCTTTATATGAGGCAGTCTGCTCCTCCCCCTTCTGTAATTCAGGTTTTGCTGGCTGTCATGATGAAGGAAAATTTCCAACTCATCGTCTTCAGAGGGTAATGTAATATGGGCACAGTCCCCTCTACCCTTCTTTCTTCCATTGTAGTGGAAAGCACATTGATGTGGCTACTTGAATGAACTATGGACATTGCTCATGTCCGTTGAAATGGTTGCCTTGCCTTTTGTTTTAGTTTGTTAGCAGCTGGGGGTTGGGATTTTTAATCTGATTATACTACTGGTTTGTTTTCTCTTTGAAGTTATGAAATAAAAGCTGCTAAAGACCTGGAACGATACAACAGAGAGGTCAAGAAAGCTATGGCACAGAAAGCACACCGGCCAACAAAGGAGGCAGAAAAACAGAAACCCAAGCTGAAGACTTCCCTATCCGACCAGCCGAAGCTTGACAAGATATTTCATGCTCAAATTGAAAAGAAGCGGAAACCCGAAGAGTCTATGAAAATTGTGACAGTGCCGTTTTCTCTGAGTTCCTGTAGACATCAGCATCCGAGACATGAGAAAAACTATTCAAATGAACATGAGCTTTTCCTGATCCGTCATCGAAGTTTTCCTGATGTCTGGATATTTGCTACTGAAAAAAAGCTGAAGTTACTGAATCCATACAGATTAGAAGAAGCCCTGCTACGTAAAAGATTACTCATGAATCATAAGCTTCCAGTAGAGAAACTGGACAAGCCAATTGTGTTAACAGACAGGTATAGTACAACTGAGCAAAAATTTGTATGTTATTTCAAGTTTTGTTTGGTAATTATTTACAGTAAATTCTGGTAAGGCCCTGTTTGCTAATTCTGTGATTATTTGTACATTCCTTTATCTGTAAGAACAGACTTTTACATCCTGTATAGTTTTACCTTACAGTAGTGAGCAGGCCTGGTCATACTCCAGTTGAAATGAGTTTTGACCAGTTTATCAGTAATGCAGTGAAGACAGATTTCTTCCCCGAGAGAAAAATTAAATGCTCCACATTTTCACGACTTCAGTGTAGCTAACTTTCCCTCATGGACTAGGGAATAGCTGATGTAATTAGTATTGTATGCCTAAACTTGATCACTCTTTAAGATACTTGAATACTTGTGATTTTGTTCCTTTAAACAAATTTCTTTCTCAGAATACTCTTTAAAATCTTGATCGCTCCTCACCACTTTATTACTTTTTTTGCTGTATTTTTCTCAGAGTTTTAATTTTCATATTTTGGTTTGTAATACTTTGGGGATTTTTATTTTATTTTTTTTTCCAGTCTGATTGGTGGATCTCAGTACATGGCTGCTCTTTATAAAATGCAGAAGGATTACCCCAATTTCAATGGATCGGCTTATTTATCAGATCCAAGGCTTGTAGCAAATGGGTTCCAGATAAAAGTGATAGAAGGTATGCTTTTAAAATCTTTCAGTTATATTGGGGCTTGTTTCTTCTGATTTAAGGATTTAAGTGATTGTTAATGTAGGTCATGACATTCTACATCACCTTATCATTTAAAGCACTAACATCCTGCTTTTATTGACATTGAGATTTTATTACTTGGCAAAGAATGTATTCTTTATAGAACACTGAGTAATGGAAACTGATAACTGAACAGAAAACTTTAATAGTATTTCAAAGAATGCTCTAAAATCCATGTTTTCCTGACTTTTATTTTTTCTTCTTTTCTCAAAATGCTGGATGCTGATATCCTTAATTGCCATTCTCACAGAATTTAAATTAAACTGATGAGAATTCTTTAGTCTTAGCAGCTGCTTCCAAGGTGATACTCACAGAAGCTTCTGCAAGTATGTGCTTTATGTGACCACTACTCTGCTTTGAGCAGTTGAGGAGGTCCAGTAAGGACCTGGATCTGGTCATTGACTTATTTTCATATCAGACATGAAACCCAGAGCCCAAAAAGGCCGGTAAAGACAAGATTTGATAGGGTTCAACCTGAGCTTTATTTTGAGACAGCCTACTTCTCAGTGCTTCTACATTCATCACAGGATAAATGTTTCATATACCTCAGCAAGAGAGAGCAAATGTGTATACGTTTTCCAGAAGAATGATTTATAGGGATGCTGTTGGAAACCCAGGGGCAACCCACCCAGTGTCAGTTCTGCAGATAAGGGTTTCTCTAGCAGAATTCCAAGAAAAGCAAGTGTCTTTGGGGGCAGTACCTAGCTGACAGCTCAGAGGAAAGATTCACTATAAGAGCTGTTAGAAATGCTATAGCTTCATGTGTTATAGATCCCCACATATGTACAGTGATGACAGATGTACTGTAACATATGGGATCTTTTAAGGGTAGGTACAAAAATGGGATGTAGAGCAACTTCTTCACTTGGTGGCTGGCTCTTGAGAAGCACAGAGCCTAAGCTGTTTTCTTTGCTAAATCATGCACAGCAAAAACAAGGCAACTTCTTTCTGACTGGCTAAATCCCCATATAAATAACAGACTTTGTAGAAGAGGTGTTCATGGTAAGCTTGGATTGAATGATTAGGGGAATAAAGCACATATTATAAGAGGCAGTTCTTGAAAGTTTTATTCAGCCTAGCAAATCAAAAGCTGAGGAGGTCTATGATACGTCTCTAGACAAATATGGGAAAAAGGAATTGTTGCTTAGCATTTTTGCTCATGTACTACTTTTTTTCCCACCTCCTGATGTTGTAAGTTTGCTCAAAATCTAGTTAATGTAAACTGGGTGTGAATAAAGTGAATGTGAAAGTTTGAAGAGAGTTTCTAGGCAACAATGGAGGAGAGTTGTTAATTGATCTTGTGGTACTGGAGGTGTGTTGTGGTTTAACCCCAGCCAGCAACTAAGCTCCACACAGCAACTCACTCTCTTCCCCTTGGGTGGGATGAAGGAGAGGATCTGAAGAGTAAAAGTGAGAAAACTCATGGGTTGAGGTAAAGACAGTTTAATATGTAAAGCAAGAGCCATGCTCACAAGCAAAGCGGAACAAGGACTTCATTCCCCACTTCCCATGGTCAGGGAGGGGTTCAGCCATCCCCAGGCAAGCAGGGCTCCATCATGTGTAATGGTTACTTGGGAAGACAAATGCCATCAGTCCAAACATCACCCCCTTCCTTCTTCTTCCCCCAGCTCTATATGCTGAGCATGACCCCATATAGTATGGAATATCCCTTTGGTCAGTTGGGGTCATCTGTCCCGGCGGTATCCCCTCCCGGCTCCTTGTGCCCCCCATCCTGCTCACTGCTGGGGTGGGGTGAGAAGCAGAAAAGGCCTTGGCTCTGTGTAAGCTCTACTCAGCAATAACTAAAACATCCCTGTGTTATCAACACTGTTTCCAGCACAAATCCACACATAGCCCCATTCTAGCTACTATGAAGAAAATAATCTCAGCCAAAACCAGCACAAGATGGGGAAATGAGTTTTAAGATAGCTTGATTAGTTCAAGAGCAGAATTTTGCAACGTAACAGCAAGAGACTCAATAAGTAACTGGGAATTATAACCATCTTCCAAACCTGTGCTCTGAAGTATGTAAAATTAGGGAAATGAAATCTTGTGGGGAAAGTGTTCTCATTTGGTTTACAGTTAGTGGAAGTAAAAGTGCTTTATATGCACTATACAGTTAGACAAACCATGGTCGTGGACTTGATCCATAAGGATAACCCAGATGAAGAATGGGAATCTGATTCAGTTCTTTGTCCCAGTCTTATATTTTAACTATTTGAATGAAATGTTAGTAACATCTGAGGCTTGTCAGTCATGTTTATAAGCTTCTGCTGATGACATTATAGCAGTTACAGCCTCTCTTATTAAAAGAGCATACCACTGCAGATGAAGCTAGAAATACCGGCAAACAAATGGAATTTCTCACAGCCTTTTTTCCAACGGACCCAAGGACTTTTACTCAATACTTCATCAGTCCCTCTTTTTTTTTTTCTTAAACTCATCACTGAAATATGCTGCCTTCTGCATATACACTACTATCTGCCACAAATACTTATTAAAACTGATTTTTAGAAACACAGGTATTAATTACCAACACTTGTTATGTGTCCTTCTCTGGGAATTTCACTGTGCAGTCAGGTTCTTTAATTTACAGATTCTTGTTATGTAATATTTATGTAAAGTGACCAGGAGTGATTTGTCCCATTTACACCTAAGTATTCCATAGGATTTCTCAACTTTGAGAGGACAGGTTTGTCTTATGAAACATTTTTCAGTATCCTTATAGAAACATTTTGTCATTGTTTGCTGTCTGAATTCAGTCTATTTTTGTGGCTTATTTGAAACTCAGGCAAAGCCCGAAAGGGAGGCATTCCGATGTTGAACTAGAGGTTGCCTCAGAAAAGTTTTGTTTCTTTACGAATATTGTTAACTTTTGGGAACAGGGGTTGCGACTTGGCATGGCTTGTAGAGAGGTGTCAAGAATACAAACATGCACTTAACCCACGGTAGCTAGAGACTTTCATCTTAGCGACATCCATAGGAGCATACCTGAACCCTATTCTCTGTGCATGTACCTTTACAAGTAATCTTTCTCATTTTTGGGTGTGAATTGGATCAGTCTTAATATTTGCTGTTTCTCAACTGAACTGTCAACTTTTTCTTGCTGTCAGGTTCCACTGTAGAATATTTGAAGGTCTATACTTTCCTTGGAGACCTCAACCTTGATATGATCAGATGTCCCTTTCTTACTGCTGGTTGATTAATAGTGCATGGCTTCCTTTTTCATCCTGGTTAAGAGTTCTATTTTCTGTAGTAGTAGAATATTTCCTTTTTCTGACAGAGACATCCTCTTTTATGTCACAAGCAAAGGTTCCATTTCTTTAGCTTTGAATTTGAATGTGAAAGGGGTATTTTAGTAATTTCTTCTTGCAAAATAACAAGACTATCTATTGATCCATGTGGATAAGTCTGGTATGCCATCAGTGGCTCTAAGATACCTTCCAAAACAAGAATAAAGGAAATTTAGCTGCGCCAATTTGATATTTAGCAGCTTTGGCTGCAGAAGAAGAGGCTTTCCTTGACCCATAGTGATCTCTGGAGAGGACTGCCAGCCTACTAGGTAGCATTGGTTATTTAAGTCTCAACACATATTCTGCCAAAAAGGAGGACCCTTCCTTTTGGAAAAGGAAAGAGTGTTGCTGCCCATTATCATGTATTGAGTCTCAGATATTAATTTGGAATGCAAGACCTCTTGCTTTGGTATTGAGCACCTCACTGGGGCTGTTTCCTAGATAAGTGTAATGAATATTGGACTCTAGATTCATTCCTTACTTCCTCTTGGTGTGGGGAATGTTTTACAGGACTGACTGCTTAAAAACAAGAAAATCTGAACAGCTGCCTTAATTTGGAAGGTGTCTTTGGTAATTCCCTTGTTGCATTGGGCTTGCACCTCAACTGGTCTTTTTGTTAAAGATGTTTCTTCATAGGTTAAATTCCTACCTTTTGGCAACTTATGGCACAGAGGATCCTGGTTCTTTCTCACTAAAAAAAAACCCCAAACCAACCACCACATAATATTGGTTTTTCCTTATTTGGATGACTGGTCTGTAAGGGACAACTTCCATCATAGGATTAAAAGAAAAAATAATTAGTCCTGCACTAAATTTGGCACAACTTGGGATTAATACTTGGAAATTGAATCTTACTCCCTTGCAGTGCTTGGCGTTCATAGAAATACAACTATACTCTTTAATGGCAAAGACCTTTTAGCTAGTGGAGTGGTTCTGACCTTTAATTACTCTAATAACCTACCAGGCGTCTTTTCTCACCAGCGCAGCACGGAACATGCCTCCCTCTGAACAGCATGGCACAATGTGACACCAGATACACTACTCCTAGTAGGTTTTTGAAAGGTCTAATTAGATCTTTTCTTCCTACCAGGGACTCAATTCTGCATGGAGTTTTGTTCTTGTTCTGTTATTTCAGTGGAAAAACTTTGAACTTCTGGCAGTGTTTTCCTTTTTCACAAATAACTTCGGATAGTTACTTTTACAAGAGCACAAGAGTTTCAGGCCTTGCTTCCTATTGTTTCATTTGAGGATAAGCCTGTCCTTTGAATGCTCTCTTCTTGTAAGACAGGAGTGTAGTTCACCTTTGCTCCATGTTGTTCAAAGACTCTGTATGACTGCAGCCAAAGCTGTTCCAGTTGATCCTGGATCTTGGATGTGCCCTATCTTCTTGTTTTGGTAGACCGAGTTCTTTTGTAATGTCTCGTTTTTTCTCTTTATATTGATTCCTCAGCATCTAAGAAGTTTTCAACTAGCTATTTCTCTGGATAGCTGACAGTGAAAAACATGTTGTGAAACAGCTCAGAAAATGCTTCTTGCTGTAAGTATGTCTGGCAAAATCAATGGTTTCTTTGTGGAACGTGCCAGTTGTTGTGATTTGCGAAGCTGTGACGCTGAGCTCCAATCTGTCTTTGCTGCCCTCCCACCCCCTCATGTTCTGGCATTACTGAGGCTTCAAGTGATGCTACCTTTGGGAAAGCAGTCTGTTTGCTTTTACTTAACTCAGTGTTCTTGGATCTGCCAGGCATTTGTTTGGTGGATATAGCTTGCAATGACCCCTACGTACAGAGAGCATTTCAAGAAGTAAGATGGATTACTTTCTGTCCAGTTCTTCTTAAGATGTGTTTGTTATATGTACCTTCCCTGCACATCTGTCTGCCTTTGTGAAAGTCCTAGAGAGAGATGTGAATTCTTGTCTAGAAAGGAACTGAGAGCAAGGAACACGTCTTACCTGGTTTTGTAACAATGGTGGGCCTTGGGCAATGCTCCAAGGCAGGCTTTTAGGGTAGAATTGTCTACCTGATAGAATACGTGTATCCAACATATGTATACGCAAAGAATGTGCTTAGGCCTTAAAGACCTGTAATAGGTAAATAACCCCTCTTCCGTGGTAGTGTAAGCTGCTTCGACTCTTGTAACTGACAGTGGAAAGTCATGCTGCTACTTAATTTCAGTTTGATTTTGACTATAGACTGGAAGATAGTCTTATAATATCACCTAATCTAGGTGGCAGCTGGAAGAGAACAGTTTTTCCTGGCCATCAAGAAGGAATTATCCAAAGATGATTGTGAATGCTTTGTTTGGAAAGAGAAAGGGGAAATTTGTAGCAATGAGAAATCCACATTTTTAGTCGATTGAAAGATAGTTTATTTGTTCACGGAGATATTTTCCTTGGAAGTTGCAAAGCATTTCATAGACACTACCATGGAAACTGCTTGAAGACTGCTGTTTGAATACTCAAAAATCTTAAAGTATATTTTATCAAAAATTTACAAGTACACTGAGGCTTGGACATCTGCTTATATCATCAAATGTTGCCAATATCAGAATTCCTGCAAAGACTTGCAGAGATAAATATATGTTCATCAGCGTGCAATGGGCTAATTTGCAGTCTAAAGAATCTAAGCAGAAAAGGAGAATTACACGCAAATAGAAATACCAAAGAAGAAAACTTCTCTTAGCCAGGATTTTTATGTTTTGTTCTTATCTTAGGCTCTTTAAATCCCCCTTTGTCTTTCAAAATAATGGTGAAGTCAAATTTGGCTGTCAAAATTTGCAGACAGGAAAATTGCTATTTGTAAAACTGAAGAGTATCAAGAAGTAACAGTCTTGGTAGCAAGCTGTACCCAGGTATGATTGGTTTATTGGATTGGTGGAGGGAGAAAGAGGGGAGTTTTGCAAATCCAGAACCTTACTGTCATGAAATTTTCAGAGGATGCACTGGCAATACAAGTTTTTAAACTGAAAATCTTAGTACTTGAAACTTAATGAAATTTTGCTTCCTGTCTTTGCTAGCACACAGAGAGGTAATTATTGAAAGCTTGTTGAGTAGATTGAGTTCTCATTTTAGAGAGAAAGCAGCGTAATCAACTGTCCTGTGATTGTTATTCAAATCTAGTCTTTCATTAAAGCAAAATTAAGATAAAAATGAAGCGAAAGAGCGAAGAAGATGAAAACCAGACTTTATTTTTTGCTCCTGTCTCTTTACTGGCAGCCTTTCCCATGGGGAAATATTGGCAAAGCACATCATCTTATCTCACCTTTAATAACTGGCGAACTTTCACATAGTTTAACATTTTGCTTTAAGCTGAATCTGATCACAGGCTTACAGCAGTACATAAAAAATGTCTGGGTTTGCTGGCCACGATTAGGGAAAGACAGCTTGGAAAAGAGGCCTAAGACAATGCTGGGTGAAAAAGGAAATAAAGTTTCAAATCTAAAGCAGTGTTAAATATATAACTGGAAGGAGGTTATGTGATTTTGGGGGGTGGGGTGGTTCCCTATATCAAATTCCTGTTCTGGTCAAAGTATCTCTTGCCATGAAGCGTAAAAAGGCCCAACAGTGTTATTTACCCGGTGACACCCCCATATTTAGAAAAATTTACAACCTGCACAGTCTTTGTAACATTTGTTTAATGACTGTCAAATAAGCAGTGTCTAGTCATGGATAACAACCTCCTCCTACTGGCTAATGAAAGTATATTGTGGTGACTTAAATTGCATATATATTTCTCTCGCTTCTGAAATCTGTCATGTTGTTTGGATTAGGAACCTGCATGATCCCTTATCAGAGTTTCTTAGTTTAATCCACTTTGTAGCAATCTATTTGTCTCCAGCTCTTTTGACTATGCCAAAACCATTAGTGACTCAGACTGAACGTAATTTATCCTACCTGGAACCATTACACAAGAGTGGATTTGTTTTCGTTATGAATTGTATTCTTCCATCCTTACCTTGTGACTTGTAGTGGAAGAAAAGGGAAGGTGGCCATGTGGGTTTGGTTGGGATTTCTGTGCACCTAGCACGGATGAGAGAAGCAGCTCTGAAGGACTGTACAAGAATATGTGAGCCTGACCTCTACAGAACTTGCTTCTGACTGGGAGTGGAAGGAAAATTAACTGTAAAGTAGCAACTACGTTCAAATTCTTTGCACGTAGTGTGAATAAGAACTGAAATCTCTTACACCTCAAAGGTTTAACAGATAGTTTGTTTTGAAGGTTGTTTAAATGTTTTATTCATCATTCATATTCAGAGTGGTACCTGCTGCAGCAGGTGTCATATGAATGATAGTATGAAGCCTGTCACAGAGCCTTTAGTTATATGGCTTGAGTTCTTCCTCTGCTGTGGTAGGAGAAAAAACTACTTTTTGTTTCAGTAGAAGCTGAATTTGTTATTGTAACATTTGAACTCTACAGATGTTAAAACCAATTACATAGGAAATAATGCCAACACTCTGTTTTGTTTTTTTCAAATTAAATTCTATTTTATTACTAGCTTCTACTTCAATTTCCTAAGTTTCCTAATTGTATTTGATTTGTGAGACTAATTTACTAAGTGATTTTACATCATTTAATTTTCTCTGAATTACTCCAGAATAGAAATGAAAGCAGTGCATAAATTACTGTTTTGGTTTTGTATTTTCAGGTGCTTCAGCTACAGAAAGTCATCTGGAAATAGAAGGGATGGCAAATTGTCTGCCATATTATGGTATTTCTGATTTGAAAGAAATTCTGAATGCAGTAGTTAATGGAAATGCAAAGGAAGTGTATGAATGTAGACCCCTCAAAGTGATGAATTACTTGGAGGTAAGACAGAAGTTTGCTTCTAAGTATTGGCCAGCTAATAGTAAATCCTTAAACAGCCTGAAAATCTTTCTGCAGCTTTCTGTTTTAATTAATGTAGTTCTGTTCTAAACAGAAGTTACTTCTGAAAAGAATATCATATCCTCTCTGGGATGTGTGGATCCTGCATTGCTTGCCAAAATACTTCCATCAGACGCATCCAGAAGCAGTTGTCCAATGTGATACAATACATGCTGAAAGCTCATGTTCACAAAGTGTTTCTATGTAGGCACTTTTCAGACTAGAAAGACATTCCTCCATGTTAGAATACAGAACTATCATAAAATTGCTTTACAAAGTCTAGAAGGGAGTTGAATCCAGAACAGTCCATCAAGATTTAACTCCATTGTAAGTAAATCTATGAAGAAGTTATAGGTAATTTAAAGTAATAGTTTATGAAAAGTAGGTGCAAATTGAAGCTTAATTTTCATGTAAACCTCAATGAGATGCACATCATGAAAATCAAAGTACACAATTTTCACTTAAAGAAGAAAAATTCCTATGATTCTTTCAAAGAAATGGCAAAGACGATAGACAAATGGAAACTTTTTTTTTTTTGCCAGAAAAGCAAGCTATCACTCGTGTTAAGACATTGAACTAAAAATGAAGTCTCACATACAATGAAGCCCATATGCCTCTGCAAATGCTTGTGTTTAGTTAACACAAATAACTTCTGCAGTTAAAGGAAGCACATACTGACAACCAACAGTCTTGTAAGTCCACTCTGATGCAATAGTGACTAAATTCTGTAGTGCACCGACAGAGTACACCATGTGTTTATTCTGCACAAGCAGCCAGCATTATTAATTACCAGAAATAGGGTGCTTGAGTAAAAGAATCTTTAATCTGTTTTCTTGCAGGAGTTACTATGCAACAGTTGGAACTGGAATGATTCTTGTTAATATTTGATATGCAAATAGATAAAATCATCCATCCAGAGACAATAATAGAGTGAAGTTTCAGAGATAACTAATATATGTGGTACTAGTTAAAACTGGAGTAACTAACAATAGTCGTTTTCTATCACTTCTTATCTAGATGTTTCACTAATGCTATCTTTAATCCTAATTCTTAAGATCTCTGTTCGGAAAGGTTACCAAAATATATGTTAAGTCTCTTCTTACTTATGCGTTCGCTAACATGCTTTCCTTCAAAATGGAGACTAGTCATTTACACAGAATATGTGCTTTATCTTTTAAATATTTATTACACAAATCTTTCCCTGTCTTTTTGGGACAGTAAGTTTACAGCTGCCTTTGGAGCAAGTGATTCTGTTGTGTACTACTGAACCATTCTTGTGCCTTCATGAAACAAGCTTAAAGAAGGGATGAGTTAAGTGTTGAGACAGGAATGGTTTGTAACTCAGTGATCAACTTACAAACTTGGTTATAAACTTGGAAATCCTAGACAAACAAAATAAGATTCAGATTAAAATGTTATGAACACTGCTTCAGGTTTGTACCACATGAGGGGAGATTGTGTGCCACATCCATTTCTGTCTAGGCAGCATTACTCAAGTACAGAAGAGACAGCAATAGCAGGAAGGCCTATCTTGGAGGAGGAAACAAAAAAACGTGACAATTTCTTTTTGAAGTTGCTTGATTCTTTGAGGATAGATACTTCAGTAATTGTGTTTAGCAGTCACTTCTGCTTTCTAGTATTGAGAGATAGCCGGATGCAATAGACAGCTGTTAATACAACATTAATCTACAATTTCACTATAGCGTTTTTAAAACTTTATTTAGCTGACTGACTTCATGTTAATTCTAAAATGTGTCTTGTGAACTGGTAAACATCTTCAGCAGATACTGGTGCCAACAAGAAGTAAGATATTCAGAAACACAAAGCATCTTGCAAAAGTGGACCCTAAAAGAAAGAGTGCAGGCATGACCAGGAGACTTACTGTGTGTGACTCCATTGTAGAACTGTCATGAAATGACCAATAAGATATGTTGGGAGTTACATTTGGGTTTCTGGGATTCAGAATATTTATCAGCAAGAAAAAAAACGGCGGCCTTTAACTGTGAGTGCTTAATTCCTGCTTTCTGGTAGCTCCAGGTTAACATGTTAAAAAGTAGTACTTTAAAACTCTTGGGATTTTGGTTTTGTTTTTCCTTTCCACAGGGAGAAGCAGTACGTTTAGCTCGGCAGCTGCCCTTACATTTGTCAAAAGAAGATGTACAAAACACAATTTACAGGATGAAGCAACAGCTTGGAAAGGAAAATAAAGGCTGTGTTCATGGTCGTCCTTTCTTTCATCACTTAACAGATATTCCAGAAGTTGACAACCACAACTCCATGGAAATTATTCAGTAAATGGAACATTTTGTTTGGGGTCATATTTCTCTTGCTTAATTTTCTTCATTACTGTGTAATTTCAGTATGTTTTGTACAGAGCTTTTGTATAATGACTTTTCATTATCATATGTTTGTCTTCTAGAGACTTTTATTTAAATTCAAATGCTACTTGAAAACTGGAAATAAATACTGTAGAGAAACAACTCACCACTATTTTTAAAAGGAATTTATTAAAGAAGCGTTCTTAATGGGTTTGATTCTTTTCTTATTGCTGCAGGTTCAGAAAATGCCAGTATGTCACAATTTTTTAGATGTGAAGTGTTTAGAAATTGGTTTCGACAGAGCCTGGCAAAGTTCATTATACTGAGAATGTGAGATGTTAATTTTCAAAGGAATGCCAGGTAGCTGTAGATATTGTGACAGGACAAGGAGGAATGGCTTTAAACTGAAAGAGGGTAGATTTAGATTAGATATTGGGAAGAAATTCCCTGCTGTGAGGGTGCTGAGGCACTGGCACAGGTTGCCCAGAGAAGCTGTGGCTGCCCCATCCCTGGCAGTGTTCAAGGCCAGGTTGGACACAGGGGCTTGGAGCAACCTGCTCTAGTGGAAGGTGTCCCTGCCCATGGCAGGGGGGCTGGAACTAGATGATCTTTAAGGTCCCTTCCAACCCAAACTATCCTATGATTCTGTTGATTCTATGATTTAAATGTAGCATTGCCATATGCAGTTATTATAGTTAACACTTCTATGGCGGTGTACTTCTATTTGGAAACTGTTAGCTTGTGTAAATGAGCATTGAAGTCCTAGTGTCCAATCTCTAAAAAGCTTTTTTACACACAAAAGTGTGATTCTTAAAAGTACCTTCTTAAAATTTTAGATCAACAACAACTGACCAACGTCTTGAAAGGTAAAAGAATCAGAGTCACAGGAGCACAGGTCAGCACTGAAAGCAGATGCACAATACCTGTGTATTGGTGCAATGCTATACAGAAACTGTTTGGGGGGTGTGAAACATAACCTGTCTTTGCTCAAGGAGAATATGGCATCACTACAGCAAGGTCTGCTATATGGAGAGTTACTTACTCTGGTAAACTTGTTCACTCTCTCTCAACCAGAACAGAATGCTTATTCCTCTGTTTCAAGTAGTAACCTACTTCCATAAAACTACCGAATTGTGCCTTCTGTGCATAGCAGATGTAATGTCTCTGAAAGAATATGTTTTAAGAGTTTCAAGAAAGATCACCTGGAAAATCCTGTCCATCCCTAGCAAATCTTGGCACTATGAAAATGTGGTGGCGAGACCTAGATTTGTAGTGTTGCTGCAGCTGTTAGGTAAATGGTTGAAGGTTGCTGGAAGACTGAAGTGCAGGCTAGTTTGTGGACAGGAGTATTGGACCAGACAAGCAGATGTAGAATCTGAAAATGTAAATTACTGATCTATTGCTCTGTATTGATGCTGAACTGGTGAACTCAGTTAAGAAACCACATCATAGCAATACATGACAACATCTAAATTCTAAAATGAAAGGTTTTATGCTGTTAAAATAAATTCATCCTTTTTGTAAGTAGCAGGGATGATCAGAGGACACAAGCAGGATGTCTTTCCAAACTTAAACGGTGAGCAGGGCACAAGACGAGAATGTCACAGCAAAACTGGACACTTGTTGCCTGTAAATGTCACTCGGTACAGAAGATGTGAATTTTTAGAATGGAAGTGAGAAGGTGGATGGAGACACAGGAAGGAGACGTGACTCTTGGCTCTGAGGGGGAAACAGGATCCCAGCCTTGCGGTAGATGCAGAAGGTTATAGTTTGTTTATTTTTATTCTTGTTTGGATACAAACTGTGAGAGTTTAGAGAGTAGCCATTGCAGGGAGAAAAACCAAATGCAAGCTGGAGAATGCAAATCTATCTCCAAACTAAGTCTGTTGGAACTTAATATGTGCACCAATTTCAGTCAGTTGGGAATATAATGTGTAGTGTTTAATGAGATTAATAATTGCTAGTTCTTTTTGAAAAGGTAAAATAGCTGTATCCCAATTATACTGGAGCAAATATTGATATCTTTGATAAGACCAGAATCAACATCAAGTGCTTAATAGGTATTCAGGCCTTAGGTTGAGGATGAAAAGTGACAGGTAAATTGGTATTCACAGGTGCCATGGGAGCAAATCAGTGTCAGGTGTTCCTGTGGGTGCAGGTGTACCAGGTTTGGCAATTTGGGGCTGGGCCTTCCCTCCTTCTCTCTGGCTGGGTTTGTTATCCTTCACCTCAGAGGGCAGCTGTGGGTTTCTTCCTTAGGTTACACGTATGTACAGCTTGTTTTCTGTTGCTGTCGGATATTGGTGGATTGTTGGGTGGCTGGGTGCCAGCAAGCACTGTAGCACTGATTCAGAGCTGTAAGCCTGAGTGTCTCCTCACTGTGTACTCGTGGTTGGGGGTGCAGGTTGAATTTGTGAGTTGCTCTGGTACTGTGCTGATGGGAGATGGCTTCAGACAGGGTGGGTGTCCTTGCTTTATCCAGTGTGAACAGAGGGAAATGTTACTTTTTGTTTCTGGATGTGCTCTTACTGTTGCCTCTGTTGATGCATCCATTTTATGTTCCTTATTCCAAAAATACCCCAGTTCTAGATTTACAGGTTTAAAAGAAGTAAAATGGTGCACTTGATTTAATGGCTCTCAAAATGGGAGGCATATTAACTTGTTGCCATTGCATGAGCACTTGGTTTCTCTCAGGTGTTCCATTAAGCGATGAACACCATGAGGCCTCCTTGGAGTGCATGCAAAGGCTGCCTGTCCTTGCAGTCAGTCAGTCCCCAGCTGTATGGGCTGTTTGAAAGGAAGAAAATGACCTAAAATGTGTAATAATGAGTAGACTAAGTTATTGTGCTTGACCTCGAATCAAAACCAGGGAGACAGGACCTGGTGAGTGCATGTCGGAGCGGTGAGGCAACAGGCTGCGACATCATTGTACCTCACACCATGGACCCACGGGAGACTTCTGGTATTTGCAGTGCCCTCTGCTGGCACTTTATTTTTGTACAATTTTGACGACTTAAGATGATGGGTAGGCAGGTCGGAGTTGACCATGAATCAGTATTGTTCCTTCCTTACCTTCAGGTTAAAGTGTTATTCCTTAGGGTGCTTCTCATGGTGTGCATGTTTGCCTTCCCAATATATGCCTAGTGCAGGTAGCAGTGTTCTCTAAGTGATAATCAGGAGCTTCACAGGCTACAGCATGATCTCGTAATAAAATGTAGAAAATCTTTTGGTTGTTTATAGCTTTGCATTTTTCGGAGGATCATTTATAGGGTCGGTTTGGGCAGGTTCAGTTCTGGTGTGATGTATTTGTGGCTCGGGTGTCCACCTCACCCAAATTTTGAAACTTTCTGGGTTATTTTAATAGAAGACCGTTGAATATAAATTTTCTCTTCAAATACAGGAAAACCTCATTTCAAAAATAATTATTTTTCCCTGCATATAAGTATGGGTATAAACATGAAATGGAGGTAGCACCTTTTACATGTTTCTTTTCTGAATGTATTTAAGAATTTTGATAATGAAGTTCTTGTGTCCTCTCGGTTAAGAAATGTGTGTGCGTGAAGGGATTTAGATTATTTCTGGGGATTTTTTTCTTCCTTTAGCATGAATAGTAGAAGTTCAAGGAATAATACCAAAACAGAGGAATGCTTCACTTATTTCAGGAGCACTTAGCAGTTACTGGCAACAGTAAAATCTGGTTGATGTAATTTGTGATTTGTTAAAATGGATTCTTCTTCTATATTCCCCATGTTCTTATACGGAGTATTTAAAATATTCAGCAATAGAATCAATAATCATAAGGAACACTCTATTTAGTTGAACAAGCACCCATTCCTTGGTCTTTATTGCAAGTTGGTTGGAGTTCTGGGGGGTTTGTGTTTGGGTTTTTTTCCCCTATATATGTATTGGTATTACCTTCATGAAACTAATCATCAAAGAGCAACTTTCTGGTCTTGAGAGCTTGTTTTACCTTCTGTAAAGCAGGTCTGGTTTTGGTTTGGTGGGGGGGTCGGTTGGGTATTTGTTTTGTGAAACAATCTTATGATTCTGAATTAATTTTTTGGACTGCGGTAGCAATATTAAAGGATTCTTGAATGTTTTGATTCTTTTGTACATTTAGCAGTCAGGGTTGGAAATAGTAAGAAACTTATGGTACATCCATTTAATTTTGCAAATGGAAGGCTACCAGAAATAGCTCTTATTTTTTTCCCCCTCTCTCTCTCAAAGTATGAAGTATCATATTTGAAATTATGGAGAGTATAAATGTGGAAATGTTAAATGTTTTGTTAATGGCTTCGAATTAAGCACACATTGTTGCAGATGATTTGGAGGACTTATTTAAAGTAAATATACAATTTCAAGCTCAATTATCATTCATAGTTTAACTGAACATAGTGAGATATTAGGTCTGTGAATTTGATACAGTGTTACTTCATAATTACGATGCTTTTTTACAGTAAATTTGATATAGAACATTTGCTAAAGGAAAGCTGCTGAATAGTGTGACCAACCATTTTATGGGACACATCTGGTGCATTAGTTCAGGATGTGCACTGCAGAAGAACAGAGCCTTTTGCACAAAATGAGAAGGAAGCTAACTCCACATGTATACATTTTTGCGGACATGCGAAGAGGTTAAACAATTACGAGTTAATTGTGTAAGCTAATAGGAGGGGTGTTTGTAATGTCATTTCAAAATAGCTAAGGAGGAAATGGAGGGGAATTATTGTTTTAAAATCTCAAATGAACGGTTTACACCTGTTAATGTTACATTTAGAACAGCTGTTTCTTTTATTATGAGTAAACAGATGCAGAAAGTAATGGAATGTTTTAAAGCAATATGTTAATCCTGTCTTCCACTACTGAGCATTCTCACAATATCATGATAAAATATTGACTGTAATGCTGCTGTCATCTGCAGTTACAGAATTCTTACTTATTTTGTTAATCACTTTTGTACCCGAAGTTCTAAATGTTTATCCAAAGCTATTGCAATCTTTCATCAAACCATCATAAGTCTTTTTGCACATCAGTAATTTAATAAAACAGTGATTTCATTGGGCTGAATTACTCAGCCAAAGCAACCCTGGCTTTGGTTTTGTTCAAAGGTATTTTCTATATTTGTAATTTCACCCTGAAATGAAACAAGCTGTATTTATAACGGGAGAAGAAAATTGCTCTTGAGGACCCAAGCTAACCCATTTCGTATGAACTCCATATGGAGTTGGTTGGTATTTTAGGTGACGTTTTGCCAGAGCATGCTCAGTGAGGTCCAGCACTGCATATTGGGATAGTACTGATGAGGTAGTACAGGGAGAGTTCTTGTTTAGAGCATGGAATTCCTTGTTTTCTCTGAAAATAATTTTAATCCTTGTTCATTTATTTTCTGTGTGTCTTAGGACAAATGTATTGTGCTGCTAAGGTTTTGAAATGAAGAACAGCTATGGTTCTGAGAGCCTCTTGGAAAAAAATACCTCAGAACTGCAGATGAAATACCACATGTACCTAGAAAAAAAACCCAATGAAAAAACTACACACAAAACCCAAGTATTTAAAAATATTAAAAAATTAGTGCCTAAACTGACCTGAAGTTTCCTAGAAGCTAGTACCTGCCACTCAGATGCTGAAAGGTGGCAGTAGTAGTTCTTCAACTGGAAAATATATCAGTCTTAATTTTAGAATTATAGTATCTGTAAATGTTCCAAAAAATGTAGCATTTGAATGAAATAACGTGTGATTGTGGAGCATTACTAACGCAGCACTCCAAGAACGGAAGCACAGAAGATTAATACTGTGTAACTTGTTTGGCAGATTAGTTTTCAGGAAACGTAGAGACCAATGAATATGGCAGCTGCATTATGAAAATACTGTATTCAAGCCCAAGTCAAATTGTTCATTCATGCATGGAGTAACTCAGCATTAATTGAATCATTACATTTTTTAGATGTTTTAGATCACTGATATTTTTTGCTTCAGCACTTGAAATGCCTGTTTAAATTACAATATTCACAAGGAGCAAGCATTCTGACAGAGGAGTGCTGTATAGAGCATTTATATGCGAGTGTTTGCTTGTCAGGTCACTGCAGTAATAAGATTGCATTGGTAGAACTAAGGTTCTACCTTATTTCTAATGTCAGAACAGCCTATTTCTGGAGGATTTTAAAGATGCTTAATCAGGTAAAATCATCTAAGTGGATATAAAATAACAAAGAGGTTATGTCTTCCCTTGTGCTTGTTAGCCTGGTACTATTTATGTTAGATAAATTAGAGAGAGTGTTCCTGATGAAAGGTAAGAGAATTTATTTTCTCAGTTAAAAAAGTAGTGGGAGGGGAGGGAGAAACCTTCTAGTGTTCATTAAGCAGTTTTTAAAGAGTCCTGTCGTCTCACTTCAAGAGAATGGAAAGGAAAATTCTTTTTAAAGTAATTTGAGTTTATTTCATATAAAGTAGTTGTTGAAAGGCAAGTAGTTTCAGCTCCGAGGAGCAAATCTAGGTATGATTCTTGTCAGACTTGGCCAATACTGACTAGTAGTAAATAGATTAATTCAAAGCAATGTGCCGTTGGATTTTTGTTGTTGTTCTCTTAAGTAGGTAGAGTTTGACTATTACTTAGTCATACAACATTCCTGACATTCTCTGACAGCTTAGGTGTGTATAGTTAAGAACAAGATCCTGTAAATAGTTACTAAGATGTGTGAAACTATGTATGTGTAGTTCTAGAGAAATGTTCCCTCATCAGAGGAAGTCATACAGTTGCTTCTCCCACAAGGTAGCTTCTGTTACAGAACATTTCCTTAATTGTTGCAGTTAAAGCTTCACGTTCAGCTTCAAAACCCCCTTTCTCAAAACTGCTTGTCCAAGATCCCATTGCCATTTAGGAGAGCCATACCTTCTATGCTTTATTTACAATGACCTTTGAGCAACTGAAAATGCTGCCAACTCCCTTAAGAAGTGTGGATCTGAAAATCAGTTTTGGTCTATGTCTGCAAATAAGTAAATGTGATGATGTATCAACTGTAACAGCAATAAAATAGATACTGGCGTTTTAGAGTAGTTACTTTATAGTATTAGTGAGCTTCACTGTAGAACCTGAAAACCCTTAATAGTGCACCAACCACTTGTAGATTATGGAAGCTGAAGAAACAGCTAAATCAGTTTATGAGCGTAAAAGGGGGGGGAACCCCAAACTCTACAATTTAGCTTACACTGTTGCATTTTACTATGATGAGCATGAACCTAATGGTTAATGTGTAGGTGCAGTTTAGCCTTGAGGACATCTGAAATCCACAGGGCTGTATAATTCCTGATTCTTTACTACTCTGAGCTGTTGAAAGTTATGCATTTTTTCATTATTATGCATTTTTCATGCACTGTGATTCTTCTAAATTTATTTGGATGCTATATAGCAACAAAGTGGTGTGTTGAATTCTCTAATCATGTAAAATAATGAGGGTTTCAAGCACCACTACAATTTTTTTTTCTTTAAATCATGTGTGGATGCAGAATTACTAAGACTAAAATCAAGTTGATGTAAGGAAAGGTTAAAATGATAGAATACATTGCCATAATAACTGTCTTGCCAGTTTTCTTCTGGTTGCCAGTCTAAGTCTTTTAACTGTAGCTCAAAAATCTAGAGCAAGTATTTTGGCATAGCACAGTTTGTTGTAAGGAAGATTTAATAGCTTGTTATGTCCTATTTCTATAAACAGAAGTCATTTAGAGTTCAGCAGATATATTTAGAATCAGCATTTGTGCTGGTAGTTACAAGCTGAATAAAATAATCTTTGAAAAGCTCAATATACAGATGGGAATATGCAAGTTCAAATCTGCTTCACAATCCATTTTCTTTCAAGAGACTTAGGCATATTCACAAATACTAACCTACAAAATTGTGAATCACATTTATTGTTTTATTTACAAATCTTTTTAATAATGGGTTGAAGTGTGTGCAAAGTTTAATAGTTCTAAGAGAGTTTTATGATTACTGCTGTACAACAGGTCTGCTCCTGCACTCTTTAACAGAAGTCCCTAACCTTCAGAGAGGAGGATTCCTCTGTCTCAAGGAGTGCAGTGTAAGGCCCAATAAAATTGACAGCTGGAAGCTATGAAAAGGTCTCTATTCTGAGCTGGTTTGGGTCAAAATATTAATAGGAGTTTACATTGAGTGATTTGTAATCTAACCTGTGATTTGTTGACTTCACGGTATGCATAATTCCTGAAAAACGTATGTGAAGTCAGTTTAAGATATGAGTTTTATAGCAAATAGTAAATTAAAACCATAGTGACCTTTTAGTCTTGCTGATCATGTGCATAAAGATGTTCATCTGTTGGTCTGTACTAATCACAGTAACAGAGCTCTTGCTCAGGGAATAGCAGGAATTGCTTGAGTAATACTCTTGTTTATTTATTCTTCTACTGTGGTTTGTATTAAGAAAATTGTGATAAAAATCTTTATAATCACATCTTGATGCAATTTTTGCATTGGAAAATATAGGAGGTTTTTTCTTATGAAAATGGGTTTGCTTAGTGGTGCAAATAGACATCAGTGCCCTATTTTAAATATTAGTTGACATTTCTGTCCTGATTGCTGGCTCTGGCCACACTGGTGTAAAGTCTAATAATTTCTATTATATAATTTCTGGTATAGACAAAGAGGAGTTTGAAGACAACTAATTAAAATCATATTATAGGTTGCACTTAAATATCTCATCCCTCTTGCATTTTAACACAATAGTAACTGTTGTCCTTTCTTTTATATGAAGTGTCCATGCTTTCAGCAGCGTGAAAAGTGTCACTCCACGTGACCACCCCATCATTAAAAAGTTACCTTGCAAGGATTGTTTTGCAAATAACTAACCCTTAATTTTATATTCTCATCTCTAAACAGGACATTTTTCAGTTTTTACCATGTTCGAATTTTGATTTTTAGTGAGGATTAAAGAAGTTTTCATGTAGTTGTATTTTTTTAAATGTCATAACTGAGGGCAGAAAACATGAGTACTTTTTCTTTTCCTCGTGTTACAGGGATTATAAAATGATACTTTAGAGTGTTTATTGCTGTTCATCCAAGTGTTAGAAACATGAAGTTGTATACACAAATGAAAGTTATTAAACTGGCATATTGAAAAGAGGACTAGCCACATCGCTGGCTATTGGTAAACCTGGGAACAGAACCTGACATGCTGATTGTGTTTCCCCAGTTTAACTACAGTGGAAGCCCACTTGTTGGGGAAAATGATATGCTGGTTCCAAATATATATATGATGTGCAACACAAAAGATTTCCTGTTTTCAGTTTATATGACATGACCTGTGGGCTAACTGAAGAAAACATCACTGAGAAAGTGCTATATCTGCAAGTGTTCCTATTGATACGTTATTTTTCTAAGATTTTGCTGAGTAAAGCTATTTCCATACATAAGCGTTTTGGCCATCTGCAACTGCTTGTCAGTGAGCCTGGTTTGAGAACACTGGTCGTAATTGTAACCTCAGGAATGTGTGACCAGCTCGCGGCCAGCTGTGCATGCCCTGACTTTTCCCAGGTGTTAAGATACATGGCCACTTTTGTTCACTTTAACCAATGGGGCAAAATACAGTCCTTGTTTTTCCCCACCTTGCATTAAACCTAAAAACTGTTGGGTTTTATTATTTTTTAATATGTCATTGCAAAGAACTGGATGAAGTTGTCCATGTTGTTTCATTATTGTGCAGATGTGACATAGTACGCTGCATCTGTATGATAGTATGCATTTAGAGAAATACAAAAAGGATCCTCAGTGTGCCATGGTTGTTCTGTAAGTTTACAGTGCTGTCCCTGAAAATCATAGAAATGCTCTTTTTTGTTTGTTTGTTTGAAAAATATTTTACTTATATTTCCATA
The DNA here is from genome assembly GCF_004027225.2 of Strigops habroptila. NCBI lineage: Eukaryota > Metazoa > Chordata > Aves > Psittaciformes > Psittacidae > Strigops > Strigops habroptila. The sequence goes on from NC_044281.2 coordinate 8,368,786, forward strand.
GCATAGATATTTCTGCTGTTTAAGCCTCTTCAACTTGAGTTTCAGTGAGTTTGGCTACATTTTCTAATTGGTTTATTTTAATGATCCATTCCATGATCATAGGAACACTAAATAGCTGTCTTCTGCATGGGAGCCTAGTTGGAACTCTTCCTAAATCCAACCTAGAGTTGTCTGCACAGGGTGGTTTGTGTTTTATCTTTACTTATGAGCACTTTCTTTACTATGCAGCATTTTCTATGTTCAAGGTGTGGCATGACTTGCTTGAAAGCAATACATATGAGCACAGGTCTCCTCCTTACAGGTATTGGAGAGGGAGAGAACTTCTAGTAACCACCAGGACAAAATTTGCTCCATGGGCTGTGACACTGTTTAGTCAAGTAAAAAGTGAAAGTAGGAGATTAATTTATAGACATGATAATGTGCACAGTGCAATTGTTATAAAGGAATGAGTCCACTTCTCAAGTCACAGCTGTTGGCTTTTATTTGCCAACAAGCTGACATGATTTCCCCATAGCTGATATGGACAAGAAACGCATTTGTAACTTAGACTGATTCTTTATATTGGTAAAAAGACACGTTATCCTTAAAAGTAACCTACCTATTTGGACCAGTTTCAATGGAATGAACTCAGATCTTCAAGCAGAGCAGGTCTGTGTCTTCTGCAACAAGCTCTAAGTTCATGAAGCATGAATTTCTGCCTTTTATGGCCTTTCAAAGACTGTTGTTTTTGATCATCTTTGAATATGGTGAGGACACACGGATTCTAAAGCCGCGCAGGGGTTTTCCTCAGTGTTCAGAAGTCAATGAGGGATGAGCACATCTGAAAAACTTGTATGTGCCTAAATGCTTTTCAAAATCTAGTTCTTAGGGACTCAGAAAAGCTTATTTAGTCCTGGAACTCAGTGAAAAATTAGACTCCTAAACACTTGCTTAGTCCTTGAAAAACGTATCGAAACTATTTCGGGAGGAGGAGAGGATCACACCAATCCAGTGCTGAGACCTGCTTAAACATAAACTCGTAACAAGACAAGTTCTCCCTTATAGCTGCAATGATATGGAGCACTCTTGCATGATGGTCAGCCATAAAAGCCTGAATTATGTGCTTTTTCCAGGGTGTTTTTGTAGTTAAAGTACTGGTTTTTGAATCCTCTTTAAAAAGCGGGGACTGTTAACTCTTCGCCAGAGCACACAGAGGAGCTGCTAAGACCCAGGATAAAGCTGCATGGTGCAAATCACTCGTGATTTGTGCCTCTGACTGACGTCTCTCCAGTGAAGACTCCCAGATATGTCCCAGCGCTGTGAGATTCCTGTAACTACTGGTCTTCGGTATTTCCTCTGAAACTTAAACCTAATGTTCAAAATCTGCATCAGCACTGAACTATTCTGTCCTTTGTTTTCTGTTCGTCAAGGTGGCTTTTCTCATTAGCATAAATCACAACGCTCCTGCAGCAGTAGTGTTGTCCACATGATATACAGCATCTCTGCTGTGGCCAAGGAATATTTACAACCCAAAATGCTTCGCTTTGCTTGATTTGGAGAAGCCTTTCATTGTTTCTTCTTTCACAGTTTCTTGCATCCTAATGAGTAATTCTGGTTATAAGATGGAACAAATAAGAGTCTTTAAGAGAAAACCATATGCAACACTGTGGTACTTCCATTATTGTTATGCATGTCTGATGTGAACAAAATATATCAGCCAAAGGCGAATAAAATGCACCCCTCAGGACAGGCAGAAGTTTAAAAACAACAAAACAAAAATATCTGTTGTGCATTGCGTTAGACTATGGTAAAGAAGTTAAATGGCTCAAAATTTTGTGTAGCCAAGTTGAAGAAATAACATACATATGTGGAGTATGGATACATAATGTAAACAATTCCAAAGAGTATTTGGCAGTCTTTTGGAATTTCCTCCAAATGCTTTTGGTTAAATGGGAATGAAAAGCTATGCTCCATTATAGCCTAAATTGATATTTTATTTTGGAGGAAGGAAACTTGGAAGCAAGTCTACTCTTTTTTATTGCTTAAAGGTGACAGTGGAAAAAAGTAAGATGAGTTGCATGCTTATATTTCTTCCTACCTGCTCATCCTTCTTACTTTCATTGTTGCCTTTAACTTTCAGTCTTACTTAAGCAAAAGGAATTAAAATGTACACACGTCTACTAACATAAGGTATGTTAATAAGAGTAATTGGTGACAACTGCTTACTTCTTATGTGAAAGAAACTGATCTGTACATGTGCTGTAGTTTCCTGCCCTTTCTCAGAGGTTGCTCTTGGAGAGGGAATAGGTATTTCTGATGCTATCTTCCTATCTGTGTATCTTTATAGTAATTCTTTATCACTATACCTGCTGATGATCCTGAATGCTTTCTTTATGTGGACTTGTCCCTGCTCGTTGCAGGGGGGTTGGACTAGATGACCTTTGAAGGTCCCCTCCAACCTGAACTGTTGTATGATTTTATGACTTTAAGGCTCACGGGAATAGGAAACATTTTCTTCCTGTATGGCTTTTGAAAGATCAGTAAAAATTGCTCTGATTCAGAGAAGCTTTCAATCATGTGGCCTTCTGCTGCATTTTCATCACATATTGCAGAATAAGTAGTATTAATCTGCTTAGTAGTTGGGTGGAAACCACAAGGAACAACTAGAAGTGGATTTTTCCCTGCTTCCTGTAGCAGCATACGAAACCAGTTGAGCAGAGCTGTTAGCCTTTCTCCTGAGGGCTCGTATAAATTCAAGGTCCTGAGCACTAGGGGTTGTTAAAATTCTCATAGGACTCTTTATAAGATGTTAACCCCCGTGGTCTGGCAAGGCTCCAAACAGGGTAATTACATTCTTCCTACCTAAATTCCCCCTGCAATTGCAATTCGATGTGCTGGTATTCCTCACTTCCTCTCATCTGCCGTGCCCTGTGGAACAGTTGTTGCATTTCATCCCAGAGGTACTTGCTTTGGGTGACGGATGGAGTGATCTGTGGGTAGAGTCTATAAAGCATCTTAAGAGCCTTTTGGATGAAATGTAATTTATGATGCTTAATTTTTTTTAATTGCGGTTTAAAATAGACTAGGTTAATCTGAGCCTTGTATTGTGTAAACTGTGTGCAACGGACCTGGAATGAGACAGTATTAACAACTGTTCTCATTCCTCATTGAACTTCTTATCAGCGTTTGTTAGATAGAGGAAGTAACAGACCAAGCTAAAAATAAAGGAATGCTTTTCTAAAGGGTTCATTACAAAATAAGAAGAATACAAACTATGTATTAAGGCTAACATGATTTTTGCTTCAATTGAAGTACATATTGGAGCGTGTGTGTATACACACAAATACACTATACATATAATGTTCCCTGTGCTTAAGGATTCTGTTGTAACCTTAAGAGCAGCATCTAAACACTCATATTCTAAAAGTTAGCAGTTTTTCTACCACATCTGATACTAAAAATGCCTTTTACTATAAACCCTACATTTTTAATTAAAAACATTGCATACTAATTGGAAGTAGACTATATATAAATTCAAATGTTGCCTATAAGCAGACAGATATGGAGTTAGTACTCAATGTTTAACAAAATAGTAAGGGATATCCGTATGTGCCAAACATAGAGACTTCAGATATAATGTTCTCTAAATACAGGATTTGCTTATCATGTATCTGCAATACAAATAGGATACAATACTGGGAGACATCTTTGTGTTTAGTTTAACATTAGTTTCTCTCTTCACTGGTGGAGTGACTCATACTAAGCCTGTCAGTACTACATCAGAAATCTTTGTTCAGAATGATCTGAACTTGTGTGTCATGAGATCGCTTAATCTGGTCTGTTGTACATAACGCTCCGTTGCATTTCACTTGGTGTTAGTGTCAAGCCTAAATATTTGTTTAGGTCAGATATTTTTGTTCTGTGTAGCACATAGACTACAGATAAAAACAAAAGATCAGTCATCATTTGTGCCATAATGTCCTCACTAATGAAGTGAGATCTTTCAAGGTGACCTGGGCAGGTGAACTACTCACAGTGCTGCTGCGAAGTTGGAGATTTTGCAGGTGACTTGTCTGGTAGCACAAGAAATGTATTTCCAGTCCCAGATGGCAAAAATCAATATATGACCTTACACAAGTGAATATGATGCACTGCCTGAGCTCCTGAGGGGATTCTTGGTGTTACTTTCTGAGTCAGTGCAGATGTCCAAGCTTCTTGACCCCTGCATAAGCCAATCACTCTCTGGTGCTTCTGAGGAAGGTTAAAAAAGCAAAAACAACCAGTCACCAAACTGAAAAAACTGTGTGTAAAAAACCCCAAGAACACGTCAAAAAACCCAAACAAACAAAAAACAAACAAAACCCTGTCTATGATATAGTAAGTTTGAAAACCTGAAGCTTAAAACGTCGCTGCAGGTCTTTCATTGTGTTTCACTACACTATTATGAACATAAGATATTTTTCTCTTTGACCTGTGATGAAAGTTGAAATAAATTTACTTAAATACTTGACACCAAATTTAGCTCAGTTTGCTCTACTGCTTGTTGCTTAGAAAGGAGCTTATACTAACGACATAGCCAGGTGTTAGTATGAGTTATACCCATATAATCACACCTAGTGTGGCTTTGATGGATTTTAACTTCAAATAGGAAATTTAGTTCTCTTGCCTGCGATCAATTCAGACGTATTGTCACTTAAAAACAGTTTGCTGTTTTAAATTGAAATAACCATCTATATAGTTTTAGTAACCGTTAAGAATGTGCTTTTTTAATTACAATATACAATAGTAAATATTTGCATAAAATATGGCTGTGATATGAAGCATTTTCTTATGGTCATTTATAGATAACATTACCATTAACAGTTTAAAAATACATTTCATTTGTAATTCTATTATAGATGGAAACATAGTTTGCAATTAGTTTATGTGAAGATAAATATAAATAGCTTTATTCATACTGGTGATCTCCTGACAGGCACAAGAGCAATGTACTCTCTTGCCATCAACTATCACACACTCTTGTATTCTAAGCATCCTAATTTTATTTGTTTGAGCTTTGGCAAATCAACATCTTTTTACATTTTTTACTAACTTCTGTTTCCAAGATGAGACACAAATTCCTGGAAACATTCATGCAGGAAAAAAACCCAAACATGTATTTTAATACATGGAACATTTCTTTTATAGAATAATATTTTTAGGTAAATGTAATCTGATAGAATAAGGCAGCAAAGGATTTATTTAAATGGAAGATGATTCATAGCTAGATGTTGTGGAGGTGCATACCCCATAATTCTGTGCATCTGTGATCTTTCTAGCTCTTCTTGCTTTGTATCATCTTCTTTACCCAACACTGTGGTGTAACTTTTTGAGCACCTGCTTTCCTTTACTGTAAGGATAGAATTATTTTTCAGAAATTAATATCAAAGAACAATTCATTAATTTACCTTTTTTTTGAATTCTTTTAAATTCTGATTTTCTATTCTTTCAACAAACAGCCTCTGCTGTTTGTGCTTCCCCGGCTCCTCAACTCTCAGACTTTATTCTTCTCCAGTAGATTTTCTCCTTTGCTGGTTTTTTGCTACTGCTTCTTCTTGCATCCTCTCTCTTTGTAAAGAAGGAATGTGCTCTCTTCTTCTCATGCATGACTCTCACTGTCTCTTGCTCTTCCTTTTTTCTTCTACACAACTGCCTCTTTTGTTTGCTTTCTTTTAAACTCTCCATCTACAGCTTCTTTCACCCCTAGCGCCCACTGCTTTCATGAACAACTTCAATTAGAAATGCCTTTTAGTTGCACTATAAATTCAATTGCATAGAATTCAGTGGGAATTTTCATACGTAAAGTTCAAAGCAAAAACTTGTTTTTCTCTTTCATGCAGTTTTCTACCTATTTCTTCTTGGTTTTTTTTCTCGTTGATACCGTTTTTCTTCTTTCTCAACCTCTTTAGCATTCCAAACTCCAAAATTCCCTTCTGTGGTTGCATGTGATTAAAGACACAGTCTGATAATGAAGTATTCTAAAAGTTCAGTGGATTTGCATTAAACTTTTGGGGAGGGGAAAACAATTTTCAGTACCAGTGTCTTAGTCAATGTGGGAAACATACCTCAGAAATTCCAAAAACAACAGCAAAGCATTTTTCCCTCAGAGCTCCAACCTCATATTTAGGAGATTGTGTAGTCTACCCAGAAGAGTAGGTTATTATTGCCATTCATTGGAGTGAAACTGTAGCAGTATCTGTACATATTCCAAAAATTCATCATCATTATGGGATGTTGTCTTTAACAACTGCTCTAAATTCCATTTATTTTTTTTTTACAACCATTTTCTTAACTTGGTTGTGGGGACAGGTGGATATTTACACAAGAATTTCGTTGTGCTCGTGGGGAAACCAGCCATACCAGGGATGCTCACTTTAACTGAAATTGAGATAAATAATTTGAGGGTGACTTACATAAGTTCTGAAACAGTGAACGCTCTCTTAGGAGGAGATGAGGGGTAGATAAATGGTGAACAACTGGGAAGCTGGCTCTGAAGCACGTGCTCATGAATTTGGACACCGACTAATCTGCTTTGGCTGTTGCTGGCACCGCAAATAACAGCATAATGCACAACCTTCCTGTTTCTTCCCACTCTGTCGTTTAAACTTTCCACTGAAGGCAAGCAGCGGCCACAGGCCAAGCCCTCAATGGCAGAAGTGGGAGCAGCAGCTTGGCCAGCGCTTCTCACATGGACGAGTCCGCAGCCCCCCCTCTCCCTGCTGCGACTCTTGTGGTCCCTGTGCTGATCAATGCACAGCACAGCATGACTTTGGGAGGGATTTTTCCCCACTTGGCCAGCCTGGAGTCAATGTGTGACATCAAGTGAAGCATACGGATGGTGGAGGGGTGTCAGCTGCAGCCGTATGGCTGGTGTGTGCCCAGGAGCAAAATGGCACACCTGTAATTCTTATGTTGTACCATCCTCCCTGGCAGAGTTACTGGACTGAGAAAATCACCTAAAAGACAATTGCTAGTATGGAGATGTTACCGTTCAGGGTTATCTCATGCTGTTTTCCTCTCAACTTCTCACACTATGAACTGCTATCAAATCTGTTTGGTCTGGCTTTGGGTTTGGTTTTTTTCTTCCTTTTAATTGTTTATAAAGATGATGAGCTGTATATGTGGCTTCTCAAAATGTCCTCATATTGAAATTATTTTTGTTGGTTCCCTTAGAAACCCAATCCTTTGCCTTGCCTTGAAGTCATGCTCTTCAGAACTTATCACAAACTTAGTGGTATCAAGCGTGCTTACTGTTTCATCATCTTGTTCAGAAGTTATTCTTGCACTTTATCTCTTGTAGAGTATCTGTCTTTTTTCCTTAACTGATGACCCAATAATCTAAATTTATTACTTTTTATAATCTAAATTGAATTTTTTTTAAAGACATCAATAAAATGGAATTTATCCTCCGCTTGCTCCTCTCAGATGCCTCAATTGTCCATTTTGCCTTGTCTTAGGTTGTAGATGTGTGATAAATCACTTGGTTACTGAAGTGTTCTCTGTACCCTCTGTGTTTTGCTCCTGAAACACAACAGTGGTTTGTTGTTGAGGTACATATCTAAAGATAATACCACCCTGTTCCTTGCATCTGCTTGGGCTTCCAGCTCACATGTGGCTTCAAGACAAAATGTGTGACTAATGAAGAGTATGTTCTGATGCTTTTGGACATCAAGAACTGAAGGTGTAATTTGAATATGCAGAGAACCTATATATAAACATATAGTAATATGCACTTCATTCTGGAAATACAAAATTTCTTGTGTTACTGAATGTGCTGATATAAATCTGCGTGTGTGAGTCCTACCAATATAGAGTTTGATTATTTCAAACAATGCTGCCAACCCTGCCCTGTGGGTGCCCTCTTCACCTTTGTATTTGAAGACCTAAAGATAAGTAGTATCAACCACATCATCTCTTCCAGCCCACTTTTGCAGTTTCATGTTCTGGACCGGAAAGAATGTTATGGGCTGCCTTAACAGCAGTTCTGCTCATCTTCTTAATGGTCCTGTTCTTGCCTACATGGGCTTTTCTGGCACCAAGTCCATTTTTAGCGCTGCTATCTCTCTTAGCTCTATCCCATAGGGCATCTAAAGGAAATGTTCCCTCAGCAGCTTCTCATCTTCCTCTTAATTTCTTTTCTTTCCCCTTATGATCAGTGTAGGTGTAGGACAGATTCCCTGCTATCCATGTCCTTTCTGCACGCTTCAATGGCACAACATCCTATGCTTCCAATGGTTGCCCTCTGGGAAACCACAGCTCCATCAGAGGCTGGGAACTTGTAAGGGGCCTCATATGTCCATTGTGGTGTTGGACCCACACTGAGAAACCACCTACCTGACACTGGGAAGTATAAATTAATGTAGTCATCTGTATGGCTATTGCTTCAGCTGAAAGAGAAAACATGGAAAGGAGCTTGTGGAAAATCTCATATCCTATGTTGCAGAAGATTTAGGTATATTGTCAAGTTTCTGTAAAAGACAGTTTCAGACTTCCAATGTAACCAAATGATTTATCTTCCGTTTCTCCTCTTAAAGCTGATGTTATATTCTGAACCATGCTAAACTTCACAGTATCTATGTGAAATGTTCTTTGTGGCTCAATCTAGAGAAATATGAATTGTTTTCATTACTTCCTACGCTTTTTTCATACCCTTTATGTCTCTGTGCCTGCTCCATAAAAGTGATAGTTTTATCAAACTTATCTTGATAAAGCCAGCTTTCATTTGTTTCAGACTCTCCTAACTATATTAAGACTAGCTATCAAATAACAAGGAACTTATTAAAGCCCTGTTCCTCTGAGGCTTAGACAGTCCCTGCTGCTTCCTTAGGAACGATAGCAGTTCCTTGGTCTTTTTCAGGTATTGCTCTCTAGAGTTAGATTCATGCATTAATTTCCTTTACCTGTTGATGCAGGGTTATAAAAAGGATTGGTAGCCTGCTCTCCTTACTCTGCAAATAGCACTTTCCTGTCTTGAAGCTCAATGTAGAATTTCTTTGGATCACATAGATGAGAATCTGTGTGGGGAATTACTTGAGGAATAATTTTAATTTATCCTGAAATATTAATTTATCCTGTATATATCTTCAAAGTAAATTTGTGTGTAGTTGCAATGGTCATTCTTACATACCCCTTGGCCCCCTGCCACTATCCCAATTAGCTGAAGAAATGTAGATTCAAAACTCTGAAGTCTAGGTTAAAACAAACAAACCCAACCAATGAATCCTGCTGAAGTGCACTTAAGGCTCTGTTACCCTTTTAAAGCAATAATGGGAGCAAAAAAGGTACAGTCGCACGTAAAGGAACATCTATTCAAAGAAAATCTGATTGCAGGCACATAGCAAATATGCAGCTTATGCAGATCTGTGTGGGCAAAACATCTTCAAGATCTATTCCTCTATAATTTTTTATCACATTTCTTAGGAACAGGAGATAGTCTGACAAATTAGAGGAAAATACATTGACCATAGCTAGTCTGGAATCAATAGTGGTGGCTGGAATTAATCAGTCTTGGTATGGTGAAATTCATGTATCTTCCTTATGGTCCTATTTGTTCCTCAAATAACCTGCTACATATTTTGGTTTTAATAGTTGCGTCAGTATCTTGGACAAAGTTCAGCACAAGAACTACATTAGCTTTAAATTTTCCCAGTAGTTCCTTACATCATATGACAGCTCCAAAATAGCTAAATAGCGTCATCATGGTCGGTTTGTGCTTTTGATTTCAATTCCCAAGTTGTGCAACTCTTTCAAAACTGTTCAAGCCTGATTCAAACTCTTAGAGCAACTGTAACACTGAAAATGGGAAGAGGGACTGGCCAGTTTTTGTGTAAATAAAAATGCCATTTGCCTCTGTGCGTGTACTTGGACTGGTGCTTGTCCCAGTTACTGAAGCTGATGAGCAAGTTCAGTAGCGAATGATGATCTTGAGTGATGCAGTTTCTAATGGAAAGGGTATATCGAAGAGAAGTTTGTTGATGTATGTTTGGTGTAGGCTGGCAGATGAGTGGTTTCAGAGATCTTCAAGGAAATGCTGAATGAGCACATATAAGGATTTCTTTAAACCACAGGAAATTTGGTTTGCATGGCAAGGTTTTGGTAGCAGGGGGGCTGTAAGAGTGTTTCAGCGAGAAGCTGCTAAAGGCTTCCTCTGTGTCTGATAAAGCCAATGCCAGATGGCTCCAAGATGGACCCACCACTGGCCAAGGCCGAGCCCATCAGCGATGCCTCTGGGATAACATAGTTAAGAAGGGGACAAAAAAACTGTGCATTTTGCACACTGAGAGAGGAGAGAGAATATGTGAGAGAAGCAGTTCTGCAGACACCAAGTTCAGTGAAGGAGGAAGGAGACGCTCCAGGCACCAGAGCAGAGATTCCCCTGCAGCCCATGGTGCAGACCTTGGTGGGGTAGGCTGTGCCCCTGCAGCCGAAAAGAGGTCCATGGTGGAGCAGATATCTACCTGCAGCTCACGGAGGACCCCATGCAGGAGCAGGAGGATGCATGTATTTGATCAGATGTATAGTCAAGGTAATGACGAATAATGACTAAATACATTTGTAAACAGGTGCAAACCATGTTTTTTTCCCCTGCCTGGAGAGCTGCCACTGTTATGTGATAGCTTAATATTTCAGCTAGAACTACAGCTGGAAAGGCAATGATATTGAATGATTTTCATTATCCATTTTGTGCTGCTGAAATGAACATAGCCACACAAGATAATACTAAACTAAACTCATCAAATAGCCTTTGCAAAAAGCTGTACAAGAAAGGGATTATTTTTCTTTGTAAATGAGTGTACATTTTGAAAACCCTTCAGAAGAGCTCTGGGCTGCTGATTGGGTTTTCAGGTAATTTCTTTAAACCTGTATCACTTAAAAGTCCTGAGCTACAGTTGCAAAAGGCCTTACCCCTGAACTCCTCATTGCTGCTGCTCTCTGATGTGGCAAGTGGCCTTGGAAAATGAACCACTCGCTGGGACAGTCTGGTGTTAACTTGTGATTGTTTTCCAGTGTCACTGTAAAAGCACTAGGACTCTGTTGTAGATGCTGCATAAACCTCCAGCAGAACTGCAGTCCCTAATCCAGGACAATTAGTGACAGTTGCTAGACTAATGCTAATTAGAAAATTAGCAGTAATGTGTTTTCAAACTCCATTTCTTGGCTTCACGAGGTTCATGCTACAGGTACCTAGAAACATGTTCAATTCTGATGCAATCATAATGTTGACTTAGCTTCTTGCTGTCCTACCTTATATTCAGAGCATCTATTTTTATGCATCTAATGTCTATATGTCTTATTAAAACCTGCACAGCAAAGATTGTAATATTCCTGAGGCTAGAATGAGATCAAAAAAGCAAAAGGATCACAAGCTAACTGCAGATTATTATTTTTAATTCAGTATAGCACAAGTAGGACCATTTAATTTAAAAGTCTAAGTAGAGAGAGGTTCTCAATAATAAATATTTCTTCTAGCCTTGGACTTTTCTGGACTTGGGAAATAGATGAATGTGCAAGTACTAAATGTATAATGTAGTTCAGCTTTTCACCCGCGTTTCAGTTCCCCAGCTGCTTCACAACGTAAATAATGTGAACATATCAAATGTAAACGCTGTCTTTTTCACACAGTATATTATGTTGCCTTGTTTCAGCTTCAGCAGTATAATGTCAATACTGAGAAAGCAGTATACCAAAATAGATGGTATTGATCAGCTATGCAGGTATTTAGAAAGCTCTATTTAATTTTGTAAAGGCAAATTTGTCCAAAAATCTTATGTTTATAACAGATATAGTTTATTACCTTGGAAAATCCATTTTGTATTTCAAATTGGATTACTGCTGGATTCAGAAGGATGTAAAGCACTGCTGAAGTGTATCAGATTATTCATGGCCCATAAAGGAACTGTGCGCTACAGAAAAGTGGGTCTCTCACTAGGAAGGCTTTCCATTACAGGAATAGGATTCAGAAGGACACATAGATGCCTGCAGAATCCTGAAAATCTCTGCTTCCTGCTACTCTATATCCTTCTTAAACAACGTTTTGGCAAGATGAGGCAAAATCATGTATATTTAAGTATTGTACTTACGTAGCAAAATTGCCATCTCTTTCAAGCGATTTTATTTTGGGAGACTGCATCTTTTTGGTGATAGTTTAAAAATTCACAAGTCTATTGGAAGGGCAAGAATTACCAAAAACTGCATTAAGGAAGGCTAAGTAGCTGGCAGCCGTACAAAAAATACCTTCTGCTGTATGGCTGCTCTTTGTATAGGTCATGGGGATGATCCATTCTTGTCCCATCAAGGAATGATTCCTAATTTCTAGATATTTTCCCTTTCTGTCTGTTACATTTGAGAGTAGTAGTTCTTCCAGAATTTAAGTGCATTTTGTCCTAAAGACAGGTGTCCACCTTCAGAGATTATTCTGGAATAGCTCTTTGGTAGTGCTATATTCTGAAGGGGCGTTTGAAGTTTGTCATCTTGATGAGTAGCATTAAGTCTCTGCTATTAGTAGGCCATTTGTTGGCAGTGTTCTTGAAGCAATGGAGGGTTATTTTAATCACCTGATAGTTTTTTAGCTCTAGGTTTATTAGCATTTCTTTGAGGTAATGTGAAGTCTTGGAGAAAGCACCCTGGCAGGTTTTTATCTAAATTGCAAAGGAGTGTTTAGGGACAGTGGAAATCCTGGGGCAATCTTTCCACTGGTATGCTCAGAGTAAATGTTTCACTTTGACATAATATATTGGGCTTGTCCCTGTTGTGATTTAGTTCAGGTTACTTGATTTGAAATTGGACTTCCACACATGGGGTCCCCATTGCACACCAATACATTGCCCCTACAGGATAGATACACTGTTGGAAACAATATTGATGGTGGAGGAAGAGGAGAAGAAAAAAAAGACCGTTTTAGGATATTACAGTTTTCTACTGCTCTTGGAGCCAGTTCACCTTCTGGAATAGAGCAAACATTGTATTCCTGTTATTGGTGTATCCTCACTGAAACGCTTAATATATTCCAAGTTTCTCATTTAGTTCTATGGTATGGAATTTATTTTTTCTCAAAAGCATCCATTGCTGCAGGATCCTTCTGCTATAGCAGTACGTACATTCAGTAGGGAAACTAATTTAGTCTAGGAGTATAGAGCTAGTCAAAGCTCATGAGTCTTAAATGTGCTATGTTAGAAGTTGCAAAAATGATTTAAATTTTATTTCCATAGAGTTCTTAACATTTTGTGCTATTTTTAAGTTATATTGCATGTGTGTGTGGTGGGTTGAATCTGGCTGGACCAAAATGCACCAAAACTGCTCTATTATTCCCCTCTTCAGCTGGGCAGGGGGGAGAAGATACAATGAAAGGCTCATGGGTCAAGATAAGGACAGGGAGTCCTCAAGGCCAGGTTGTATAGAGCTTTGAGCAACCTGGTCTAGCGGAAGGTCTCCCTGCCTGTGGCAGGAAGGGTTGGAACTAGATGATCCTTAAGGTTCCTTGCAACTCAAACCACTCTGTGATTCTATGAAATACTTCCTTTAGTTTTAGAAGTGATTCGTGACTTGCTTGTTGCAAGGCAAGAGGAGATGCAGCTATCCTGGGAAACATATTCAGTGCGTTACTAGAAACTGCAGGAAGATGAGAGGCTGTTTGTGTCCCCACAGTGTCACAGTCACCCAAAAAGATCAAGCCTGGAGCAGGTGTTAGCTTCTAACCCACCTTTCACCATTCTATGGTCATGACAGTTTCAAATGTTTGCATGATTTAATCTTCAAGGTAGACTTTTGCACAGTTTTGTTTTCAAAGTTAGCTGTGAATCAGTGTGTGAATTAGAGTAATGCAAAAGATGCTGCTTCTAATTTCTTAACACTACTGGTGGGGTTATGAACAGATACTGTAGTCAGAGGTACATTTCCTGATCTCAGCATTTCATGCAGGGTGTCCTGAAAATAAGAATGGAAAATCTTTAATAAGACTACTTCAGTGACTGTACCATTGGTATTGGATTGTCATAATTTCATTATGAAATCTCAAGTTGGGAACAGAAGCTCTTTCACACTGCAGTTTTTCATTAAGGTTATTTTTATTAGTGCCATCTTGTGATGACAACATGTATTCATATCTATATGGTGCATTTATAAAGGGTGGACTTTCTAATTAAGTAATTTACAAATATTCTTTATATGGCTCAAAATCTAGGTATCAAATGTTCTTGGTTTTGAACAGGGAAATTATTAGATTAATTGCTGATAAAGGGGATAATATTGTTAAAATATCTGTGATTTATTTGAAATTACATTTCTATTTGTACAGTACTTTCTGTGGCTCTACTATCATTAGTACAAATCATGAAGCCTGCTTCTAGCATAGGTAATAGTGTCAAGTTTTTGAACAGTGGCGCGGAAGATAATAGGGTATTGCTTTGTCAGAGTGCATGTGTAACCCAGTCTGTGGCAGTAGGAGTTCACGCTCACAATGAAATGAAAAATATATCCTTTAACTATGCAACTAATTATGATTAAGGGGTAATCATTCTACTATATGATACATAGTGCAAATGTGAGTTGGAAGTGACAATTATACAGTATCATCCTTTTCTTACAATATTTATTTCAACTGGTAGGATGTGCCTTTCTCATTTCTTTACTTGTGTAGCACTTAGGCTAATGGGAACATGGGCTTGTTATTTTGCCATTTTTAGAGCAAGCCTGCCCTGCTCTGATGAGTGAGGCCATGCATTAGCTGAGAAAAATCTGCTGTACTCCTCAAGGTTGCGCTTGGTCAACGATCTTGGAATAGGGTCACTCAGTGTATTGAACAACACAGGAGTAAATCTGACAGAATTTTGTACAACGAGCATAACTAAGTAGAAATGATAGCCTGCTCTGCTGAACTCTTAACTAGGAATGAGGCTATGGAATAATACTGAAGTCAAAGCCCCATGTTAAAAGCACTTCACCTAGAGGTTTATGCATAGTCAGGCTTCCCTTTAATCCTAAATACATGAAATATAAAAAAGCCTTTAAAACATCCATCTGAAAAATTAACTTTGAGCAGCTGAATTCTGCTATCTTCCTAACAGTGAGAGCGAGTGCAACTTCATTTTTGTTAACAGATACACCTAAAGGCAAAGAAAGGGTGGGTAAGAACAGATATGCAAAGAACCCAAACCCAAATCTTGACTCCTGATTTCTGAATAGCAGGTCAAAAAAGTGTTTGTGTGTTTCCATCTATTTGCTCATGTAGCTTTCCTGATATTCCCAACTAAATTCCTGGAATGAAATACATCCATTCGTAGTGATCTCTGTAGTGCGCTAAAGTAAGCCACCGTAACGCCAAATATTCTCTTACATTCTTTCCACGTGTATAGAATAAAGATTACTTGAGTATTTTAGCACAACTGAAATCTGGAATTGAACACTTTTGTCTCACTTATGAAATAATGGACATGAAATTCAGATTCCAGCCCAGGATTTTGTTATTGAGTCCAAGGGGATTTTATTCATTGTTTTACTGTTTTTTGCTTAAATACGACCATCTGGACAGAGAAAAGAAAGACTCTTTCTGTGACTCTTTTTCTTTTTAAATAATAATGCCAATAACTCTTCCAGTTATTCATGCTGGCCAAGCATTTTTGGAAAATAAATATATATAAAAAAACAATCACTAAAGAACATAATTAGACCTCAAAACTTTAACTCAAAGGGTTCAAATTTTTTAATTACAAACCATTCTTTATTGTCTGATGCCCACACAGCTCACAGCATGCGGGGCTTCTTGGAAGTCTCATGCAAATAATATCCCTCCTCCAACCTATATATACCATGAGGCTATACCAGTCTCTCATTACATCAAGAAATCAATGATTACTTATTCCACATTAGGTAGCAGGAGAGTTATCCTATAGCTTGAGAGTGCATTTGTCAAGGAGAAAAGTAATATACAATTTAGAAGGCTTCCCCCCATGTGTTCAAAAAAAAATGGAAGCACAAACACAAAAGAAAAACCAACCAAACAGGAAAAACCAAAAAGCAGCAGCACAACACAGGTAAAAGAGAAGAAGGATCAGAAGAATTTTGTGTTGTGTAGTTGTACCTTTGTAGGGCAGATCTGGTGTTCAGGATAGCAAGACTTAGGCATCTGGGGATCCTGACACAGCAATGTAGGTGCTCGTGAGTGGCACCTGTGTATTAGTCTTAACTATTTAAGAATGTCTGTTGTTAAGTTTACTCTTCAAATGTTGTCAAGTTTTCAAGGTTTGGGTTGAAAAAGGCATTTTCAGTGATGTCCTTTGGAAAATATTAATCCACTTTATCCTTCTCCTGTAATTTACAGTAGAGAGAGAATATTAATGCCAGGAGACTTTCAAAGATGCTGATCCATGAATATGTCACCTTCTCAAGTCCCAAAGGAGAACTTACCATGTTACTTATTCTCAAAAAGTTCATTATGTTTGTGATAGTATTTGCCTGCTTTTAGAGAAACAATAATTTCAGGTGCAAGATGGAGATACGTTATCTCATTAGTTTATTACACTTTTTTTCACATGATCTTCTAGATATTATCTGTGGGATACTTGAGAACTTACATTTTTTGTAGAATGTAAAATGTATTACTCTATTGAATACAAGTTTAAAGCCAGATGCCTAAGCACAGTAGGAGAGCCAGTAGAAGGGGCTTTTCAGACGCAGTAAATACTTATCTTTGGTTTAGTCATAATCAAAACCATTGGCAATTCAAGGTGCCCAAATCTGATTTCCATGTTAATACCATTCAACCTTGATTTTTGCTGAAGTTTCACAAGCTTTTAGGAAAGCAAGGGTAGTTGAAGTTACGCTTTGTTTTAAGTTTTGGTGTGGGGTTGTTTGGATATTTTTCTTTTGTTATAAGAAGTATTTGGCTATTATAGAAGAAAATTTGGCCTTTATTTTTCCATTAAGCTGGCTGTGTGTGCCTATCTTGCGATTTGTGAAATACAAGGCCTGATAGTGATAAGGTTATAAAGGCAATACAGTGAAGTGCAAGAGATGCTTTTACAGAATGACAACTGTCTGATTTGACTTTCTGTTATTGTCGTGCCATACTTGCATGGATGTATGGGAACTGTTCTAGATATGAAAACTTTATGCTTTGGCTCAAGAAAGGGACAGAAGGTTATTCTTGAAATGATTCCCTTTGGGCTTATCTGTTTCTATTTCAGTTTTCCAGTTTCATGCTTGTTTCAATTTGTTTAGCACTCTTGAATGGGTGAAGCACATAGAAAAAAAAAATACCCTGAAAGAAAAGGGTTTAAATCATTTCACTGACTTCATCAGTTCTGCCTCCTTGAGTTTGCAAGAAAAAAACCAGAACTTTTGCAGCTAAAGAAACAGCTGTCCAAATATTGAGTGTTTATTATTATTATGTGTTTTGGGGGGTGTTGCTATCCATAATGATAGTAGTAACTTTTACCTAATAGAAACTTCTCTTCCTGCACACCAGGCAAGACCATTCCCAGGTTCTTTGGAAGTTGTCCTCAGGGGTCAGGAGGTTCTTCTGGGCCCCTTCACCTTTCAGGGCAGCTTTCTCCTGTGATCCTACCTGCCAGCTGCTGAAACAAGCCAGAAGCCCAGGGCTGCCGTTCTGTTATTTTGCCTCCCTCATTTCCCTTGCCCTACTGCTTCACAGTTGCTACAGCAGTTCCCCTCAGAAATTACATTCCTATCCATGTGGGAGTAGGAGACCCAGTGGAAGGTCTCTCTTGTGCAACACATCCCACACGCACCTCCAGCATCCTCCAGAAACCTCTGGAATTGCTGGTGCCCTGCTGTGTTGCCCTTCTAGCAGGTACTGGGGCAGTTAAGGTCCCCTTGTTAACATGGGACCATGAAATTTTGTTTAGTTCTTTAAAGAAGGCTTCCTTATTTCCTGGTTAGATGTTGCATAACAGACACTCACCATGATGTCTCCCTTGTTGGGAGGCATCAATTTGATCTCAATGGCTCTGCTAGTTCCTGGAGACTCCTGACTCCACCTGCATGTTTCCCACTATACATGATGTTGTGTATAGGAACTGGAGATGGACTTGGTGGACTTGCAGCTTACTCAGGGGCAGCACCACCCCTCCATCCATGCGTACTTCCCCTATTCCCTCACTTCACCCTTCAAATAACCTAGTTAGAACTCTGCTCACTGGTTTGCAAGCTTGCTGGCAAAGATGCTTTTGGCTACTCTTTTTAAATGAGGCTTTAATACCTTTTTTTAATAAACCACATATGAATCAGTGTTGCTTCTAGAACCATGCACAAACTAGGTAGGTCAAATATCTATAGGGAACTCGGGTCCTTGTGTGCACGTGGTGGCACATTTGGGCATGAATGAGACCTGCCTTCCTTGCTGCTAAAGTATTAACCACATTGTCTTGTCTTTGATGTGTGCCTTATACAGCAGGGGTAGTTTTGTCTCTCTCTGGATGACTAGAAAGAACAAACTGTGAGGCTTGTTGGGAGGTGTTAGACCAGCCTCAGCTGATTCAGTGCTCTAGTGAGAGAAGCTCAACTGCTCAGTCCTGGGCAGCTGACTTGCAAGCATACATCCAACTCTTTGCTGCTGCATCTTGACTATTGCTCTTGCACCAAGCAGATTTTGCTTAGCTCACATACATCTGTCTAGTCTGTAACTGCATATTCTACTTACAAGAAGCTTTAACTTTTTACTGTGAAAATACAGTCTTAGGTACGGTTAGAAGAGCTCAATCTCAACTGGCACAGCATTCCACCCTTTCTGTCATTGGAATGGGCAGGTTCTAATACGGATAACTTACAAATTGTGGTATAAGCAAGCTGTGGGTGTACTGGAGATGTTGGTGTTTGCTGTTAGCTGGTGGAGAATGTGTTGCTAAATCTCTGAGTGAGATCCATGGCAACGCTGCCAAGGAACAATTGGCTTCCAAACCAGAATTACGGTCCGTGGGAGCGGATCTGGAAAAGCCTCGTCAAGGCTGCATGGCAAAAACTGAGTAATTGCATTTTGTTCGAACTAAGCTCCTTCTTAATCACAGCAGAGAGAAATTTGTGGAACCAATTTTTGGTTGTTTTTCAGCTAAAGATCTGAAGTTTAGCTGTATCTAATCCAAACAACAGATACCGAGGATTGCGTTGTGCCTTCTATGGACATAATTTGTTTTGAGGTCCACTCAAAACCAGGAACAAAGAAAGAATTGTCATACGTGGTTATGTGATAGTAACAATTAATGGAGCTTAAGTAAGGAGTAAGGTCAGACAAGATCTTGTTCAAGTGCAGTGGGAAATTTAAGGAAGTGGACAGTCACGGACAGTTACAGGTTTCAGAAGTGTTTTATAAAGGTCAATGGTCTTCACACAAGTACACAGTTAAAAGTGAGGTAACAGGAGTATTACTGCCACCAGAAGAGAATGGTGATAAAAGGCATAGGTCTGTGTAGGATCCATTACCAGGCCAATAGCTAGCTGTCTAAAATTTCTGGTTAAGATGGAAAAGGTCTCTTACTGGTGTGTTTAAGTATAAATAAGTAAACTGATCCTTTCAGAAGTTTTCAATGAGGATTAAGTACTGCAAAGTCTAGGGGGTTTTGTGGATACTTTTTCCCTTGCACTGAAAATCTCTGTGCACTTTTAAACTGACTAGGCATGTTTTCCTGAGCAAAGAAAGAGCTTTAAAATAAAAAGGAAAAAGAGTTTTAATAGCAGGTAAAATTTCTGACAAGTGAAGAAACCAAGATGAGAGTCATCTTTGGGCTTATTTCGTGGCAACTAGAGCTTGAGATTAGGTCTGAGTTGCTTGATAAGGAAAGTTGTTCCCCAGTTGTTTGGGAACAAGAAGGGTAAGATGCTTGTAGAAACCAGAAGAGAATTCTGTGAGGATGCTTTAATAGTATTTCCAGTTTTGATAAGATATCGGAAAGCTGAAATTAAAAGATATCAATATAAAAGAGTAGATTGATAAATGAGTAAACCAGAAGTTATACATAAAAGCAGGCAAGCAGCATGAAAATATTTCATAGACAACATAGCCTCAAAAGAGGATATATTGGTCAACTGCCTTCTCTATCTCCCTAGCAAAATGGTGTAACTGTAAATGGGATGTCCGAATGGGTGCTAGCTAACAACATCCTCTGGAGAAAAAAAATGCAAACAAAACCAGATTAAATCAATTTTCTTAGTTTGATTTATCCAGTTTGTTGGCAACTGTTGATACATAGCTTTGTGAGGACTCACATCCATGAGATCTGACTGCAGGTCTGTGTATAAAATTCCAGTGCTGTGGCTGCATGTTGTGATGTGACTTTAGAAGAATACTTCTGCACTGGAGAAAAGCCCAATTTTAATGCCCTCTTAGAGTAGTTTCCATCTAGAAAGAAAATAATGAGTTATGATAAAGTCATGCTGCTGTTAATTGGAGTAGCCTTTGGTACCTCTGAACATAGAATAATCATTACTGGAAGCCTATGGGATTTGTTGTTCCACACTGCAATGCAACTGAACGGAAACCTCTGGCCTCTAGTTGGGTGAAGCTTCAGCATATTGCAGTACATGTCGCCTATAGCAGTGAAGCAACGGGCTGCTTTTCCCCTGGACTAGCACCTAGGCTGCCCTGTCCCACACGACAGCAGCATACAGTAGGCAGTTGAGCTCAGCCCGAAGGCATGTGTTTGACGTGCCTCCAGCTCCGACTGCCTGGCACTGCGCACAAGGAGAAGCTGCAACCTGATGCTATAATGCGTGACAGCCAGGTGTTCAGTTTTGCTGTTTCATATGTCAGCCTTACCAAACCTGATGAATAGCAGCGTGAGAAAGGATGATGAAAAGGTAGGAGAGCAGATTGCTGTTTGACTAACATCAGAATAAACCTCTAATCGAAGGTGCAGATGCTAACGCATAAAGTCTTTGCTCTGCATGCTGTTGCGTATGATGCTCAAGAAAGAGCGTGATTTTGGAGTGCTTTATGGACTTGAATTTGCAGTGCCATCTCCCTAATACTGTGGCTAAGTTGAGAAGGTAATTGCTCCTCTCCCAGCTGAAAAAATAATGAGGGGGAAAAAAAGTTTTGACTGTATTTCTGTAGGAAGAGTTCATGAATCAAATAATCTTAACTGCAAGCTATTAGCCATGTCATGAGTAACTATATTTGGGATTGATACCTATTCAGATTATGATGCAACAGATTTTAAGATAGGTTTGCTTTAAAACACCTTTCAATCTTGTCAAAGAGGAGACCTTTTCTGTTGAAGCATTCTTACGGCAGAGGAAGTCAGAGTTTAGCAAATGCCTCCAGTATCATCCTGGGTTTGGGAAGATGAAAATCTTTCTTGCTGTTTTGGTTACACCCCATCAAATTATTTAACTCCTTTAAATTTCATCTGTTATGCTCAGTTCCTTGAAATACCTAGCAGCAGATCATCCTTTGCACATAACTGCTTTACAATGAATGTTACACCTTACATGATTTCAATATATTGTTCTATTTGTGCTACACTTGTCTCCCAAATGGCCTTTTTAAATTTTTGTGGAAGCTGTCTACCAAGTAATGCCTCCATAAATGCTTTCCCAGATACTCTTCCCATACCATCATAAACTTTAAGGGCTTTGTTAAATTTACTGATGAAATATGGAACACAATGTTTATTGAAGAGGGGTTGGCTTTACTTTTATGGACTCAAGGAAGAATGAGAAATATAATGGCAAAGCAACAGGTTTGAAATTAAACTTGGTTATTGACTTAAAAGTAAAAGATTTTATTTGTGAGAAATGTGTGAAAGGTGGGAAAAGGTAATAGCTTTTAGGGCCTATGCAGCCTTTTTGGATGCATAATTAGATGTAGAGCGCAAATAGCCTCTTGATTAAGAACTGATGCATCACAGGTTGACTCATGGACGCTAACTGTTAATTTGAGAATTGGCCCTTCAGTGTTCTCAGAGCTTGTTAACATCTTATTTTTATGGATACAAACATGCTACACATGCATTTGAAAGGAGATTTATAGCCTTACTGCTTGCTGGGGAAGGTTGCATAGAGAAGCAGATACAGGAATGGTTCTTTACTGTGTGTTTGGTGTTAAGTCAATGTACAGATATCTACTTTCTGTTGATAACATAGTTGTGATGAAGTGAACATGGTTAACTTGGGCGAGTTAAAAAGATAATTAAGGTTCTTAATGATTTTTTTTTTCGAATTACATAGCTACAGTGTTGTTTTCAAATAAAGTTGTCATGTAAAGCTTCTGGTTGGCGCCTTCTGGAACCCACTCTTTTCTAATTTTTTTTTAAATTATCATTCACATTATTTATAAGTGGAGGTGGGCTCATTTGGTTATCACATTTGTCCATCCAGTACTTTGCATTATAATACCCTGCTTTATCTTGCTATAACTTTAACAAAATGTGACTGCCTGGACTGAACTGTCCAAGCCTAGTCTCAGGCTGATTTCTTTTAAACACTTTCAGCCAAAAGAGCTCATTCGCATCCAAGAATGAGTCAATTCAATAATCTCCCTGATTAAAAAAGAAACCACCCAAAAAAAAAACTACAAAAAAAACCCAAACCACCAACGAACAACCACAGAAACCAAACCTAGACAGCACAGAGTTGAAGAAAAGCTACCTAAAGCTGTGAATGGATTTGGCCTTTTGTTGTTCTTTTGAAATCTGCTCATATTTAGCGAAACAGTACATCTGTGAAAAATTGCAGTTCACATATGCTTAGTGGTAATGACTTGCGTCAGCTGGTAAATTACCCCAAGGCTTCATTTGAGCATACTGGAAGGTTTCCCCCCAAACCACAGCGTTCAGCAGAAGCAGGATGCACTGGAACTGGTTAATGGGCAGGAGGGCAAAACTCAGGGAGGATGTTCCTGCTGCCGAAGGGGACATGGAGCGTGCTCTGAGCTGGAGATGGACATGGACTGGGGTGTGATGGAAGATGCTGTGTAAGGGGGAGGGGAAGCACTACTTGAACCACAGCGTAACTGGAACTGGGTAAGAGCTAGGGGTGGAATAGCATTGGCAAAGGACTGGCTCATGCTCAAAGGAGAGGAGTTAGATGGTAGAGCCTAGAGGAAGAGCTGAAACAGAATCTTATGAGGGACTGCCCCAATGCAGGTGTGTACACATATCTTGGGGCACTTGAGCATTGCCTTGGAAGGCTGGATTCTACCTGTGTCATTCCTATGGGTTCTTAAAAGGCCAGGCAAGGAAATGAGGCTGTTTATTTCTCAGAAATTAACCCTCATTCCCTATTTTGGCTTTTCTGGGTACACAACTTAACAATGAGGTTTGACTGGGACACAAAGCCCTCACAGTTGCTGCTGAAGTCCTTAGGACCTAAGCCTTGGAAATACAAGGATGTAACCATAAGAGCTGAATGAATCATTGACATCTCGAATTCATTGTCAACAAACACATTAATTATAAATAATTCAGCAGCTCAAATCAACAAGATCAATGTCCAGTGCATGTTCCTTGGGTGGCCACTTGTATGTGAGGTCAGTATCGAAAACATGAGAGCCGGCACTGCTCTATGATAATTTCGATTTTGGCAAAATATGAAAGGCACATACTGCATAAAACTTCCTGGGATGAAATTTACCTGAACGTCAAGATGGAATGTTGCTTGGAGTAGGTGATTTGGGAAATTCATATTATTTTTCTCATTTTTTTGTTTTCAATAATACAAGCAAAAAAAAGAAAATAAAAAAAAATCCATGACTTGTGCACCACGTTTGTGCAGGTTATTACAATTATTACAGGGCAGCCAATGATGTCACTTATATGGGAGGGTAACTGAATTTGCATTAGCTTTAGTTTAGCTATCATGAGGAAAAATAATCATGTAGGTGTCGTAACAGGATTTTGGTGCAGATTGGGGACATATTTTGTTTGTGATCACCTCCAAAACCCATGCTGCCACATCTCTGTGGCTGTTGCTTTATGAACTGGCCCCATTCAAGCTAGTGAAGGTCTAACTACATGGTATGCAATGGAGGTTAATTTTAAGTCTCTGAACAGTTTAAGAGGCTTTTGGTATGCCCTGTGCAGAGATATACTATTGACAGTTTAAATGAGCAGGATGGGACTATTTGGTGCCTGGATGTCATGAAATAGAAGTCAAAGGTCAAAACGCTGGTCTCCCTTAAAGCCAGTGGAAGTTTAACTTCGTTAACTTCAGCAAAGCTAGGATTTCTCCCTTAATTTTGTAACCTTTTTTGGGGAGGCAGGAATTGTGTTGCTCTTTTACCTCATGTGGCTTCACAAAGACTCTGTTTTCTAAAAGTTTTGAAACTATCTTTTATTTACTCTGACTGTGTTTTGTGGGAAACTAAATTGAAAGTGTATTTAAGGGCCCCAGAGACCTGCTCTGATGAACTACATCAGGAGAAGCTGAACATCTGCTCGGACACAGCTTTAGCAGAAGCCCTAATTGTTCAAAAGAAGCTGTAGAGAATCTGTTAGCTTTTAAGTTTCAAACCTCATCACTCAAATTTTAGATTTTAATGTCCTTACATACAATTTAAAAAAAAAAAAAAGTAAAAAAGTCAATACAAAATATTTACCACTTAGGCAGAAAATATAGAAAAGAAAGAAAAGGAAAGAAAATCGAGCATTTTTGCAGTTTTAGGATGGTTTTACACAAAGGAAAATTCAAAACTGGGTTCTGGAATTTAACAGAAATGTGTATCACATTAACACAAAGATGTTTTAACAGTGATTGTGTTGTCTTAACAAACACCTGTTTTATCAGTCATAATTCACATGTGAAATAAACTGGACTTTATAGTAAACAGATTTTGTTTTTAATTTCAAGTAACAATTTTTTACCATAGGAAAATGTACAGAATTAGTGTGGAAATCTGTGTAGTATGTTTGCTCAAATAAAGATAATGCTTTGCTGCAAACTTTTAAATATAATAAAATGCATTTAATAACAATCTTTTGTGGTATCATCATTATCTATGGACATAACATTCAAAATACGGAAATTCAGTTGTGATCAAAATGACCGTAAAAACAGTAACCCAAAGAACCTTATAAACATGTCAACACCCATCATTTATCACAGATGGCTCATACCAATGTAAAAAACATATAAAATGTAGTGTAATTCTCAACATATGATTTACTTCGTTGCATTGTTCCTACATATTATTTGTGTTAAAAGCCAGGAAATTATATTATGAAGAGAATATTGGCTTTTGTCTATTAAAGTACAGATTAAAGTTATTCTTTTCTTGCGATGAACATATATCAACAGTGATTAAAAAATAAACATTTATTTACAAAATATTGATGCATACATATTACATAAGTCAGTTATATCAAAGTGGTTTTTTTAAACAATATCTGTAGCAACCAACTATTTGCATTGGTTTATCATAGTGCAAACGGTAATGTTGCAAAGGCAGGTTATAATGTGGGATTGCGATTTGAATGTTAGACTTCTCTGCTGCCTTTTGTTTTACTACCTCTAGAAAACTATTCCTTTTCATTTAAAAAATACCTATTTCTTGCGAATGTTGAATAGTGTACCTGAGGATAGGGCAATTTCATTATTAATCTAAATTCCTTCACTTAGATAACTATCTTTCTATTTACTCAGCCTGCTTACGTAGCACCATTGCCATTGATTACTAACATACTAATGAGAAAAAGGAATGGAAACACGCTAAATACACTATGCCATCCCTAATTTCAGGATTTGTCCATTTATGTGGAATTTCATCTGATACATTTCACAATTCTGCACTATATATTCAAGTGTTTAAGGATGATTCTGGTGGTATTGTGTAGTGGTGTATATGTAACCAGTATATATTTTCCTGTAAATACAATAGTAAGTGAAGCTGTGAAGAAATGGACTTAAAAGCCTGCTCCTTCTGTCCTCAGGTGAGAAGGAGCTTGCTTTTGATTACCAACATGTACTGAAATCTGCATATAAATTTGCGTCTGAATGACTGAATATTGATTCCCTCACAATGTAAGAACCTCGTGTGTTAAATCCGGTGATTTTGATTGTAGCTTTTCTGTTTCACTGGTTCGAAGCCAGCCAGGTCAGGTAACTATATTGTCCTATAGTTCACATTCTGTAGCTGGTGCTGCACTAAATCTGTACGATAGCCTATCATACAGTATGTAAGATGTCGGCAATGCCTTGCGTACGTAACTTCACAGTTTCAAAGACTGGTGACGGGGTATAACATTTTCGTTTGGTAGTTTCCACGATGTATGAAGTGGTGGATCTAACGATGATCTCATGAGCACCCGCAGCGATCTACAACCATGGCTGGGATCTTGCCGTATATTATTTGTTCCTTCCCATTGAAGTACAGCATGTTGATGGGGGACATCTTGGTGGGCGTGCAGCAAGGGCCTGCCGAACCCCTGGGGTTGGCTTGGTGCACGAGGTGAGTGTGCGGGTACTTCTGTAAAAACACAAATTCGCATTCTCCGGAGCAGTAATTTGCTTTGTATCTTTTAGGGGCGATAATCCAGTCCCAGCCGAAAGCCTCAAAATCCACGGTCAGCGGGTAGCGACAACATCGGGATTCTGTCGAGTGCTCGTCACAGTCGAGGCCGAAATCTCTGCGGGACCGTTTCGGTGTGTCTGTCACTCTGACCTCTAGAAATGGGTTCTGTGAGGAGAGGAGAAGGAATGAGAAGCATTAATCAGGTATGCGTAAGTTCAGTAAAAACATGCCAATAAATAACATTTCAGATATATATGTATCAAATTAATGTTCTCAAATAATTTTTTCTAAACAAAACTGTGTCCTCCTGTAAATCTCTGCTACAGCTGATCTCTGCTCAAGGATTATTCCTATTTTTCATGCTGAGGACCAGTATTTCCCTTCTGTTCCTCTATAAAGAGCTTTAATTCCTGAGTATCTGTTCCTGAAATCACCATTACCTCAGTGCTAGCATCATTTTTGTTAGCTGCTACAAGAATGTTTCAGAAATTCAGAGGATGCTGGATTTTTGTTTTGATGTGAGGTTTGTTTTAAACTCCAAAACAAGAAGAGAACTCCCAAAACTTTTAAAGGACAGAACTAACTATTGTTGGTCTCCCTTTTCTGAATTCTTCTGAAATTCCCTTCATTAAAATCATATTGAGTTCAGGCTTTTTGGATATCAGGAAGGCTTCTTGTCCAGACCAAAAAGGACAAAATTGCTCTCATGTTTGAATGACTGCTTTGGCAGTAGAAATAAGTGTTTCCCCTGCTAGTGCAGGTTACTTGTACTTCACAGCTTTCCCCTCTGCCAGAGGGCTGGATTTGCTGTCCTGAACTTGGAGGGCCAGCTAATATTTTGACTCTTGAAAGGGCCCTGTGGCCAGGAATGTACTTTTGGCAGATCTTCGAGCCACATGCCTCCTGTTGAAGGTGTGTTTCCACGGTCACCAACTGAGAATAGAAAGACATCGCAACCTTCACAATCACGAGTTTGAAAAGTTCCCGAAGTTTCCTTCCTTCCACGCAGTGATTTCAGTCTCGTGCGTCAGTTTGGCACTGACTGAGCTGTCCCATGAAGGAAGACCATTCCTTAGGAGTAAATGACAGCCCAGCTAACTTTGTTACGTGGGTTTGTCCCTTCTGAGATACCCACCTTTACAGCTACAAGTTGTCCAGCTGCTGGATACGCTCCTTCCCAAAGGTAAATGATATGGGGAGGGGCTTGTTGAGAGGAGTGTCCCTGTACCGGGAGCTGCTGGAGAGGAGCCAGAGGGAAATTTCTTCTCCCATTATCACCTGTGCATCTAAGCCTGCCCCGCTGCTGAATCAGTTTGTTTTTATAGATGATGATGACCATGTGTTATCCACATGTATCATCATTTGAATGGATGGAAGCGGTGAGGATGTTCCTTATCATGATATCCGTCTAGCCTGTTTCAAGTATGGGAGATCTACACCTATACTGGATCTACAATTCAGATATCACAGTGTTTTTCCTTGAAGTTCTTTTTAACTGCATTATACTGCTAGGAAGTTAAGCATTACACAGCTACATAATTATGGTTGGACGCAATGATCTTAAAGGTCTTTTCCAATCAAAATGATTCTATGATAAACAGATCGACCTACTGCATAGAAGTAAAAGAAAAATAATATTATTTATTCAAAAGGAGAGATTTCTTGATTGTGAGGATTTCAGAAATTTTTACATGTTGTAGATGATTAGCGATTTGCAGAAACAGATAACAAGGAAAATGCTCTAATTTAACTGGTGCACTTCAGGTTTGATTTGTTCATCCGCTTACAAAAGGAAACCAGATAGTTATTTTATGCTCTTTCTCATTATTATGACTCATTTACCAAGCAGAATTTCTCTATTCAAACATTTCTAATAGGTGGAATGATGCACTTTATCGCATATTGAAAAGTACAGAATTTAACATTATGAAGATCTGTTCTCACCTTCATAAACATAGATAACTATTGCTATTGTTAATAGAAAATATATGTATACAGAGTAGGGAGAAACCCCTTCACTTTCTCAGCAATATTGGAGGCATCTTTCCTATCAATGAAAGAATCTAACCACTGTTCTTTTTAGCTTTATGTAAAATAACTGCTTATTAAGCAGCATTTGCTCTCAAATTTGAAAACAATGTTGGTTTGATCATACCATCCATCAGTACCAAAACATTTTCTACTTAATGCCTCTCAACATTGCTCTTAAGTACTGCAATTTGTCTCAAATTTTCAAATAGGGAAACAGAGGCACAGGAATGCTATTGATTTTGACATAATCAGAGAGGAAAGAACAGAAGATTTGGATACGCAGAACTTTCATCTTCTATTCCCTAAACAATGCTTCCATTTTATCCTTAAAACACAATTTAAATGCTTTTCAATAAAATGCAAGATATTTAACTGGGATTTTTCTAAATAAACTTACCAATCCATCTTCACCTGGTCTTGGGAAAGTTACAGCAAGATCTTGTCCATTCTCATCAAAAGCTTTTATTTCGATGCCTAAATTGGATTCCGGCTGTTTGAGCCAATTTTGCAACACCGTCTTCACATCAATACTCTGCCAAATACCAGTGCCGGGGTTCATGTCAAGTTTCAAAGATCGAATTCCAGTATATCTTGTACCGTCTTTCATGGGTTTAATAAGTCTCAGGATCTGCACAAACACTGTTGTAGGTTTTTGGACTTGCCTCAAGTATATCCACAATTGTGCCTTTACTACTTTGTTATATTGTATTTTAGAGCTAAACTTAAAGAAGCAACATTTTGGTTTTCCCTCCATTTGGACAAGAAAATCAGCTATAAATGAATGGAAAGAACAGATTACTGAACAGAGAACAAAAAGAAATATGCATATATAAATCCCATGTTTATTTTTTTCTTCCATGTAGAAAGTCTTACAATATGTTCTAAACAGAATCAGTAACAATGTGGATTTAACTTAATTCATTTTCTATGGTTTATGCTCTGCAGCAAATTTAATGGATGTCAATGAAATCATTATGCTATCACCCAGAAGTAGTATCATGTGACAAGGAACCAATGAGTGTTCTGTAAACAGGCTAAAATGAGGTTTGGCTAATCATTTTGTAACTAACTCTAGTTGGTGCCTTGTGCCCCATAGGCGAAGCAGAGTGGAGCTATGCTCAGGCTGAAACTTGGAAATGATAAGCAATCATGAGAAGATATTCACTGTAGAGGACCTTTGTGGTCCTCTGCATCATCAGGGCTCTGACCAGTGGTACCAGTGCTGTGGGCTGACCTGCACAGCTGCAAAAAAGCCTCTTTCCCAAACAAAACCTACATGGGGAGAGGTCTAAGCCTATTTGACTTCACTGTGACTACTACCAGCTCACTTTGGCTAGTCATCTCCTGAGGACCTTCATAGAGCATGCAGAATAGCAAGTTTGCATAAGCTGATTCAACATATGTGAAGAGCTATGATCTAGCTATTTCTAATTTACTAAATAACCTTAGTGTGCTACACATACAGTCAGAGGCAGCCATGGGCAAATACACAAATGTTTTAATTTCTTTTCTGAATGGGAAAAAAATAATTAAGAGAGTGTTAATCTAAGGATCATTTAGTTTTCTTTTAATTTGATTAATATTATATAGGAAAGTCACATGCAGTGCTGCGTTCCTCCTTCCTGTAGCCTATGAAACAGCTGTCATACTTAGTCATGGCAATGTCTTTCCATGCCAGGATAAAATGGGTAATACTAATCTTAAACGGTGCAGGGCTTTAACATTCATAAATCTCACCACTTAAGATACCTGTCTCTTTAGTGCATTTAAAATAGTTCAAGGGCTTTTTATAAAGAGTAGGAAATGAGCTCAGATCAATGAAGCACAATGACTTTTCTTCAGTCACTGTAATTATGTAACAATTTAATTAAAAACTGTTATAAAGCCTTGGACATAATAGGCTCGAATAAAACTGCTGGCAGACCTCAACTTTGTGACAAGGCTGCAATAATATAGTGCCATTAAGTACATGTTAATTAATGAGTTGAAAAAGTTTACAGATAAAGTTACTTCTTCATCGATATGTACATTTTCAGCTGGCTAGAGAAGCTGATCTTATTCTAGTATGCATATTGTAATGATATCTGTAACTGCTAACATGCCATATATGTCCTGTCATCTTTTTAATTTTCGACATCATATTCATAAGTGTTATTTAAAAAACCAGCTGCCATAGCCAAATACTTTAGCTGATGAAGAACATAAGATACTATAGTATTAGCCATGCAAAAGATACTTGATAGGGGCCATAGCAGATGTTTAGCACTCAGAAGATAACTCAGAATCTGCTCATTCAGTAAATGCCTTCATTCTTTCTTGGCAGGACTACTGGAGCTGATTGCTATAGCATGGACATTTTAACAGTTAAATCTGCTACACACATATTTGCTTTAAATATATAGTTTTAACTCGGAGGTGGGTGGTGCTAGTTTATGGTATCAGCAAAGAAGCAAGAATTTAACTCTATACTTGCTATAACATGTTGCAGTTAGGTAGGTCTAAGTGCTCTAAGCTGTATTTCTGCTGATTTCTATTGCTTCTAAAAATGCTGGCCAGTGAAACCTGCCTCAGAAATATATAGTTCTCTTGTTATCTGCACTTGTTCTTTATATTTGGGATAGGAAATGCCTGAGTACTGCAGATAACAAAGTCCACTAAACTGCAGATCTCCCTTTGCTTTCTAAGGCAGTGGGCAAATCCTAAGTGCTACAGGGCATACATGTTATAAGGAGCCGAAAACCGAACAGTAAAACAAAGGATCGCAACATGGTCATCTGAACCTGGCTCAAATTCTTTAGTAATAATGCTCTCCTCCCTCCCTCTAGCAGACTTCAGCCAGCAGCCTGTTGGGAGAGCCCGAGGAGGAGTTGCGTGGCTCTACAGCAGGGAGACAACTCTCCCGGAGGAGTGGTGGGAGGCGAAAGCAGCAGGGTTACTTACACTCTGTAGGCATTGTGATAATCGTTTCGGTGGTGGCATGATAGTCATCGTCTTCCAAAGAGCCATCGCTACTGTCATCTCTCTGGACGTCATATTGATCAATCAGTTCCTGGAGTGGAGGAGCTTTGGGTAAAAGTTGTTTAATAACATCCCTGCTAATGTTAGGAGCTTGTTCCAGGCGCAGTTTGCTGAGGATTTGAATTTTTATGGCTTCTATTCTGGAAGATTTTGTATTCTGTCTCCACGTACAAGCATTGCACAGTCCGTCTTTTTCAGCGTTCTCTGTGGGCTGACTACCGTCATCAAGAGCCACCGGATCAACTGAAATCAGTATGAACAGGTAAATATAAGCATAGATTGCTAGCTTTTGCATGATCTCACATTCAGTGCAGCGCTTTTCCCTTTTTTTTTTTTCCCCCTCCCCCTTTCCCTTTCAGTACTAAACAGATCCGTGAAAGCAAATGCAATCTGAGAGACAGCTTGCCACACTGGTGTACCTTATATATTCCAAGGGGGCTTTTTATACTCCAACTTTGATTAGGCTCATGTCGTCAAACCCGACGATTGGTTGCTGTCCCAACAATGAATCTGGCTGTCAGAGGGTAAAGCCCTGTCGATCACAAGTCACTAGACAGCATTTAGTTACAGCCAAGGGTGAACTGATTTATCTGGGTGCTTCATAGAGGATATGTCTTTGCATACTGAAAGGATATATTTCCAAGTATTGTAGGCAGCAGTACTGAAAGACAGCACTGTCATTCTTAAATATATACCAACTGTGTACTTGCACTATGAATCAAGATAGACCTCTCTCTAAACTTGCTTTAGGCTTCTATCAGTCTTTTTGACTTGAAAGTTTGTGCTATTTAAAAGAAAAATCCTGAGGGATTGCTGTTAGCAGGCAGGGAAAAAAAAATACTTTAGAAATGCACTGCAAACACTACTAATGTATGTTGTTCAACAACTAAAATATATTCAAGCAGTTTATATTTCGGAAAACCTTAACAGGTTTTCCTGCTAGGTACAAGCTAAAGCAGTAATGTAGATTTTGTGCGTAATATGACTCTATGTAAATGCATATCCTATTTGTTTTATATATATCAAAATCCACAGAACAAATCCTTTGCTGAATTAATAGTCAGTTTTGAAAAATTAGTCTGTCCCCTCTTTATATTGTCACCAGGTCAGCAGAATCCTGGGCAGTAAATTAAATATTTAAAGATCTTTAGTAGCAAAGGTACTTTTAAGGAATATCATTAGCTACTCACTCTAATATTATACAGGAATAGTCTACCTTGCTTTTTCCATTATTAGTGAAAGCATTGAAAAACTTAAAAACATTTAAATCTCTACTGTGAGTATATCTTTTTCTGCATAATCTTCTATTTCTATTCAAAATGTCTCTGTATTATGCCAACTTAAGTGATACCTTTCTGTGTTTTCTTTTGCTTTCTACTCAAACACTTGTAAGTTCTCTACATTCTGCTTATATCTTTTAAGTCACAGTTTTAATATGTTTTCTGTATTACAGATACATCTAGATGTGATTCTATACTTATTGGTTATGGCTTATAAAATCTTACAGCTATGTTCATATTTGATGTGCTGTTAGCAAGAATTATGGAACTCACAGTTGGGGGGGCTGGGGGTTACACAGTACAGGCTGTATATCATAGCAAACGGAAACCCTGGAATTTGTGTATACTTGTGTATTTGGGATCTGTATGTTACAGCAAAGGGAAATCCTAGAATTTCATACAATATGCTAAAGTTTGCTTATCTAACTTAGGACTGCATTATCAGTTTCTCACCGAGTTTCTCTTCCCATTCTAAGCGCAACTAAAAAATGTGGCAAACGGGTTTTTTGCATATGTGCATTTAAGAAAAACATTAGTATATGGAAAAATACTTTCAAAGAGTTTCTTTCTGCCTGGTCATTCATATTGTTTTGTATCACCTCTGCAGGGCATGCAAATTCATTGTATAGCACAGAACTGAGCCTCATATTCAACTCATGACCAGTGACGTAAATCATGAGTAGTCAATTAAAATTGATTGTCCTACCCTGGTCTAAGGTTGATGCAAGCAATAGATGTACCACACTCACATATTCCAGGCCTATGGCTTTAGGGTCAGACCCTCATATACTGATAGCAGCCAAAATATGCATTTAAAGCAAGCAGATTGACTCCTGAGCATTTGCTTTTTATACAAGAGTCTGCTGCAGCTACTTTTCACATGTGGTAACATAAATGGGCTCATGTGGTAACATAAATGGGCTCATGGTTCACTGGAACTAGAAGTCAGGATAGATCCGAGTTGCAGTGGAGACTGCCTGCCATGCCTATAACATATTTTAAACAGACTTCTAGTGCATTTCAAGTGCTGGAAACGTATTTTTATGGAAGATGCATAGGATGATTCACAGTACGAATCTTTCTGAAAAGCACTGAGCCTGCTTGTGATTTTTGGGTTGGGTTTGGGGTTTTTTTGTTTGTTTACTATTAAGAGAGTGAATGTCATAATAAAACTATTTTTTATTATTTTTTATTTTAAACCAGAATGAGTTAACGAGTTGGACATGGAAGGGAATCTACCCCCAGGTGGAAACAGGTACTAGGTTTCACACCAGAAGCAGTTTTAAAGAGAACAATAATCTATCATTAAACAGGTGGAAACGATGATGCAGTCATTAATATCAGTGTAACTAAATGCTCTGGCAGACCATGGCTTTAAGCCATTCATGTTGGAGAGGGGACAAGAGAAATTCTCAGCAAAGCAATTCCTCCAGCACCATGACTCCTCTTTGAATGTGTTCTGCAGCAGCTTACCCAGTGTTCAGCAGCCATGATAGTATCTGGCCTGCTCCTTCTCCTTCAAGGTCTTCCCCCTCTGACCGTGGCTCACCATGAGCACGCAGAACTTCTTTTTGTTTTCCTACCTTCTGCAATAGCTCCATTAATCTGCAAAAAAGGGCCCCCTCCGTTCATTTATGACTGCAGGACCAAAGTCCTCTTCTGTAAGGCCAAAACCCCTGTGAGCTCGGAGCAAGAGCTGAGCTTGGTCTCAGCCACCAAGGTGGCACATGGTGGCAAACAGAACCTACTGAGCACCATTCCTCTGCTCGCTAGTTAGAAGTAGGAGGCAGCAATAGCAGCTGGAGTGGTGACATAGGGACTATCAACCAGGGGTGACAAAAGTGCCCCAGAATTCACCAGCAGCTACATAACGAAGAGCAATATTTTTTCTGTTTCCCTAATAAAGAGCACTTCATATCCACATGGCCTGAATAACTCTAGGCTGTTAGTGGAATACCTTTCTCTTCATCTTTTGTTGTTGCCAGATTTTTCTTTTCTATGAAACTGTAAGAATTTGGAAGGGAACCTAAAGAGTTGCACTTGATCAGGAGCTATTGAAGGATCTGATTTCATTGATAATAATAATACAATATGCAATTTGGTTCTCCATCTGACTTTCATCGTAGTGGGTTTGGGAAGTCATGACAGCAGAAGTAGGTGACAGAGGTGGGAAAAGTGATAAAGTGACCAGGTAAAAGTTGCTCCAAAAATTCATTGGGCAAAAAATAATTAAAAAACCTCAAACCCCAGAAAAATCCAGCACATTACCACCAGCAAAACTAAAGAAGAGTTAAAAAGGAAATGCAAATCTTACTGAACTTTATGGCATTTTAATATTATCTTTGGGATTTGTGTCATTCTACCCGCCGTGTCTGCCAATAGTGAATAGTATTCCCAATCCTAACGATTCAAAGATCATGGCTCAGGCCCCCAAAATCAAGCAATGTAAGAATTTTCCTTTCTAAACGATAAAGACACATATCTGTCTACCTGTCAACTTCTCCCCTTCTTCCTCCCTTTCACCAGGAGCTTTTGTAGTCATAGGAAAACCTAAAAAGAAAAAAAGGGAAAAAACCACAAACCCACCCCCAACAAATTTGAGCAATATAGAGGTTTCAAAGACATTGTGTTACTGTGAGTTTTATGGAAAAACAGTGACTGTGTAGAGGAAAAGGAGATTACTAATGCCCTCCCTGAGGAGAAGGCAAACAGAGCCCAACCATTACCCATCGTTTTTGGCAGCCTCTAATTAGCCAATCAGCTTGTGCTTCTTCGTCATTACTCAGCATGCTGATAGCTCTGGACCATCTACAGTGTGTCATCCCCTGCTGGGCCAGCAACCCAGAAAACATAGATAGGGAGCAGGATGGGATTTGAGCTTGTTTTGGGGGTTGACCAAATAGACATGGAAGGAAACCAGGACGTTTCTGAGAAAAGGGAGAGTTACATGGGTATGAAGGAGCTGCTCTCATGGCAAGGAAGGAGAGGGACATGGGTTATAATCCTGCCAGAAATCAGAGGACTTCATCCTGTTATAGGCTAGATTTCCAAACACTTCCTTACAGCCTGCAGGATCAGAAATTCACTATTACTTTTTCTGTTGTTGAAGTGAAATGAAATAGTTCCCATAACCGACTGACTTCAGAAGGTAAAAGTTGAAGGAACAAAAAAATCAGGTGTTGTGAAATGCACTGTAAATTTGTGATTGCTGTTTACACTGATGTCAAGTCCTACATCTTGAACTGGCTTCTCTCCCTGGTTTGTCTTATAAGGAAGATAGAACATTCCTCCTGAGCAGCTGAGGAAGATACTCTTTGAGTCACCTTTTCTCTCACTTTCGTCAGCATAAAGCCTAATTTCTAGAATAGCATATTGAAATGGATAGAAAATCCCATTTAAAGTATTTTTGGACCAAATAAATGTCTCGCTTAGCTGCAATAAGCTGGGCATAATATTTGTGAAATATTTTTGGTTGGAACAGTTTAATTTGAATAGAAAAATTCAGGCACATAATTAAATGCAGTGGAGGTGGGGTGTTTTAAGTGCTTAACTATGAGCCCAGCTGTCTTAACTCACCAGGTGCTTGCTCTTAGCCACCTGAATCACAAGATAAATGCATTATTTTGACCTCAAAGTAGATATAAGGTCATGTCTATAAAACACCCAGAAGCAAATATTGCAGTAACAAAAAGCCGACGAAAACATCATTCCAATCACATTATGTAAACTAAAGCTGCAGCTACTATCAACTTATATTACTTATAGTAATAAGTGAACTGAAATATGAAAGCTGTAACTAGTACGAATTCTTGCTCTGTAACAAATGCCCTGAAACAGTTTGCCCTCTGCTATATTTTTTTCGTACAAAAGTAGACATATATAACCTTCTAAACATTCTGCTGTATCAGCTACTGGAAGTCAGCTTTATTTCTTTATTTTGATGGTATGGACATTTAATTCCTTCAACTTACCGAAAAAGAAATAAGTTCATCTTGTTTTTCACCAATTTTGAGTTCTAGGTATAAGAGAGTGCATTTCACATAGGAGAAGAGCATGCACGATGCAGGGTATGAATGCCCTGGTACACTGGCATCTGGGCGGGGTATGGTGCAACTCCTCCTCAACTCCTCCAGTCGGGTTGTTTTCCCAGGAAACCACAGTGTTCGGGGATCTAGGACTTTGAGTGGTCTCCCCCAGCATGTACTTGGGTCTGTGACTGCAGTTTGAGTACCAGGACAAATCATCACTGTCTGGCTGATGATTTCCTCTGCTCAGGAGCTATGGGAGACAGTAGTGTGTCCTACCTACTAAGGACTTTCTCACAAGCCATGGTATGTAAGCATGCAAAGGATAAAATGGGGGAAATGGGTAAAACTGGTAGCAAATAGGTGCTGTGGTCCATGATGCACCTCTTATGTTACCCAAGAGATGCTGCTGAATGTAGGTTTCTGAGAAGTTGTATGGGGTCCCCTTCAGCTTCTGGCTTATTCTTGCCCTTCTGGCTATCTCTTTCCTGCCTGCAGCTTTTGTGCTACTGTGCCGAAGTGTATGTGTGGAATGGGCCAACAGTGCCCGATCACTTTTTTCTCTCCTACATGTTCCAGTACATGTTGCTCCAGAACCAACCAGATACACTAATGGAAATGAACTTTAGAAACAGTCAAGGAAATATGTTCCCATTAGACTTTTTAAAAAGATTTAAGGAAGGATGCAATTATAGTGAAAGCTGCCAGTTTCTGAGTGCTTTTGTCTTCAGGACTTTATTCTGCAGCCTTCATTATGGTGTCTGTGTATCTTACAAAAAGCTCTCTTGAATACCTGTTTAATTCTAAGGGCTCTACCCTTTAGAATTGTAGCTTTTATGTTTTTACCCAGAATTCCTGACATTCATCTTCAATGTCTTTTAAAATAGCTGCATCAGCCACTACAGCACTGATGGGAAAACTTGAATTCCTCTAAGGTTCTGTTACCGTACTTGGAGAGATTTCACTTCTGCATTTGCACAATCAGAGTGCTTGAAATACCCAAATACTTCGGCTTGGCATCATCAGCTACAAGAATGCTTGTATTTTCTCTAAGGCACAACTCTTTAAAGGGGATTTTCGGCCCCAGAGGTCAGTGATTTGGTATGCGCGGCCTGTCCTCTGCTGGGTTGCTCGGGAACGGCATCCACTGGGAAATGGCCACAGCTCAGAAGTCTTTCTTTTTCCTTCTCTGTTTTATTTTCCTCTTTTTTTCTTTTTTTCCTTTTTTTTTCTTTTTTTTATATATATAGATGATGCTAAGAGCTAACAGAAATTCTTGACACCACCAGAAAAACGCACTTTTACAAAATGCAGTGAATATCACTTTGCTTAAGCTTTCCCAGTGCCATAATGGACTGAAATAAGTAAATCTTTTCATCAGAAGATGGCTATGTGTGGGACAGGTTTGGCTGCTCATCTCAAACTATCCCTTTGCTGCCCTCCTTATGGCCTGTGTGCCTCTTTTGCTTTGGCCACACTCTATGTTTTTGCCCCTACTGAATATAGATACAAGCTGAATAGTAACAACCTGTAACACCTGGTACCCATTTGTCTATGAGCGATAAGTAAAATCACAGCAATATCATGATATACAGGGGTAAAAATAGCTATTATTATTATTATTATTATTATTGTGATTATTTGTAAGCAGAGGAGCTGACTTTGAAGTAAAATTTTTTAAAACTCTTAGCATTTGGGACAGTGAATTCATAGAATCATAGGATAGTTTGGGTTGCAAGGGACTTTTAAAGGTTGTCTCATCTATTCCTGCAACGGGCAGGGATATCTTTGCCTAGATCAGGTTGTTCAAAGCCCTGTCCAACCTGACCTTGAATATTTCCAGGGTTGGAGCATCTACGACTTCTCTAGGTAACCTGTTACAGTGCTTCATCACCCTCATTTTAAAAATTTCTTCCTTACATCTAGTCTAAGTCTGCCCTCTTTTAGTTTAAAACCATTACCCTTTGTCCTATCACAACAGACACTGCTGAAAAGTTTGTCTCCATCTTTCTCGTAGGCCCACACTAAGTACTGAAAGGCAGCAAAGGTGTTAGTCTTAGGTTTTATATATAGTGCTTAGATCCATGTTTGTGTTATAAACACAAATATTTCAAAAGTCAAAAGAGCTCCAGAAGTTGTAAGACATTTCTTGTAAACACTCTAAATATTGTCTACTCCATATAAAGCATAATTTTTTGAGTTGCGCTACAGTTTAAAATGCATACCAGAAGAAAGGAAGGCAATGAGAAATGTAACAACATGGTTTTGCACATGAAACATCTTTCAGAAATGTTTAGTAATGAAAACACAGTAAAGAGCTGTAATATCAACCTTTTCCTTTACAATGTGCTAGTTTATACCTCATAGTGATTCAGGACTGATAGAGGGGGTTAATGATTTTTCCGGCTTGCAAAGTTCATTTACGAATACATGGATCACAGTTCTTGCCCAAAGCTGTGCACTTTAGTTACCTCCTATCGTTGCTCCAAGCAAGCAGAAAGAATAAGATTAAATTATGGTACAGCTTCTCCTTTCCTTTCTGCCACGTGCTGATCTATGGTCAGTTTTAGACATGCTAATTTGAGGCAGGAGCCTCTACAATTGAATGAAAAGCAGTGGTAATGTTCTTGAAGAAATCAAAGAGCAACATGCAGTTCTGCAGTCAGTCCAAGACAGCCTTCGAATCTGGCGTGTTCACCAGAAAAGGAGTTGTTTAATTGACAACCTAGAGCTACTAACCCTGCTGTTTAAAATGCTTCTAATGTAATTTTTTTATGATGAAATATAACATACTAAAGCCTTCAAAATTATTTAATAACAAAAGTGAATGATGTCAAAAAGCAGGCACAAAAGGCCATAGCTTCTGGTCAAGTTGCTTCTATTAAAGTGAGACCCCAAAGAATCAGGTGATTTCTGTGAAAACCCTGTACAAAATAATGCAGAGACAGGAAATCATATAAGCTGCTTTAGGGTTTTAGAAGACAAAGAGCACATCAGAGACTGAGTAAAACTTCTTGATGATTATGATCCCCATTTGGAGGAGAAGAATATAAATAATTTTTGTAATGAATGAGGTACCTTCAGAGGATTTCTATGTAACCCGTGTGATTGTTCAGTGGTGTTGGGTCATCCCAGAGAATAATCAGCACAGCTTTCACTCATTCTCTTCTCTTCTATCTTTCCTTATGTGTTGTTCACTCCCTGTCGATGTAGTAAAGATGTTTTGTATTTATGAGCTCCATTATGAAGCATCACATATGAGCATCAACTGAAGGAAAGCTGCCTGTACTGGCTAAAGCATTAACTTCACTGCCCTTTTCTCTTGGGAATTGTCTCTGGCTCCTTCAGCAGACACTTCAAATTCCCCACAATTTAAAGGCTAATGCTTTAAAAATCTACAGGTTTGCTTTTGTTTGGTTGGTGTTGGTTTTTTTTGTTTTTTTGTTTTTTCTTGGGACTCAGAAGCTTTTCTCTCCCATCAGCCTGATAACTGGCAGCACCAGCCAACAGGTTGATGAGAAACAAGGATAAAACACAAGGGAATTGACTGAGTTGTTTTACCTTTAGCAACAGACTTTCAAACCCACTCTATCATTCTGCAGATACATAAAACCACTTAGTAATTAACTCTTCATAGTCTTGTAGCAAAGAGCTTGACTCTCACTGTATCAATGGATACATGCCCTACACTCATGGAAACCATGTGAAGATTTCATGTTCTTTACTGACTATGCAACTAATTGAAAGGATGCTTGCAAAATGTAATTCATATAATAGATCTGAAGTATTACAGTGGCTGTTGCTTCAAAGTTTAGTTTTAAGGCGCACTAGCAATGCTGGCTGGAATGGACATACTCCTACTAACGAAAGCTAAAGAACGGCTTTCTGTGAGTAGATTTGGAAAAGTTAATAGAAAAAAATATTCCTAGGATACCCAGATTAATAGATACAGAGTTATTTGACTTTGTGATAACAACACAAAGCTTTTTTTGTGTCATGCGAACTTTGTACCAGGATATTTTGAGTACACAAATCTGAGGAAATTCAAGCAGTACTTCATGACTGTTTCTGAAGTTTTAACAACTAAGGAAAAAAATGTCTTGCTGCATACAAAAGATCAATTATGATCAATTAAAAATGTGAGAGTTTTACCAAACCTTTAAGGTTTTCTAGCACATATTGATTAAAAGAGATGGATGGTACAAGTAGGAATGCAATGCAAAATGGAAATAAAATCGGCTATATCAAATTACTTTGTTATACTTTCTCCAGATTATCAAAGTAGCTCAACATTAAGAAATTGAAGCATTTT
The DNA here is from genome assembly GCF_004027225.2 of Strigops habroptila. NCBI lineage: Eukaryota > Metazoa > Chordata > Aves > Psittaciformes > Psittacidae > Strigops > Strigops habroptila. The sequence continues at coordinate 8,409,925 of NC_044281.2, forward strand.
GTCCAAAGCCTCTATAATAATGGAAAATGAATTAATAAGTAATGAATTGTGCAGTTGGCTGCTTTGCTAATTCTAGAGTTTGATTGATGTATCTAATGATTTACATCAATAATTCTGACAAACCAGTCTGGTAAATTTTAATATCCCAGTAATAACTTGGTAGAGAGAAATTGCTTCACTAAATCCTAAACTGTGTTAAAAATACTATGTTCGTATACGTGTAGTTTTAGGGGAGGAGGTGTACATATATATATGTGTATGTTTTAATTAGACTTTCAACCAAAAGAGCAGGTTCCCTGCTCAAAGGCTTGCTCATTGATACTTACTACAGTGGCTGGCTTAATGAAAGAGATTGCTTTCTTCCCTCATGTGAGTCCTTCCCTCATATCAATCAATCAGACACTAGCTAGGAGGACCATAATGTCACTAAATGCTTTCCAGAATTTTCCTACACAAAGAATGGTATACATTTCTGGCAAGAAATAAGAAGGAACTATTTATTTCAACATGTGTTTGGAATTGTATGAAATGTATATTTGTTGTTCATATAGGAAGAACATTGTACTTAGAAATGCTAATTATTGAATGACAGGCACATCTTACACTTTGGGCTAAGGTTTGGTGTCATCTGATATCAATATAAATTAATAATCTAATATGTTAAATCAAATTAATATCTCATTATCTGAGCATTATCATATAGGGTAAAATTTAGTTTTCTCTTTCAGCCATTCAGCACTATTAAAGTGTAATAAAAAAGAGGAAAGGTGATAGCCAATTTTGTAGCCTCTACTGTGAGTAACATTGAACAGACATTGAAGCATGTTACAACGGACAGGATGTTATTTTTGCATTACAGTGTGCTGTGTTTCAAGCTCTTTGAATGGCCTCAAGCTGTATTAGGCCAGAGTGAAACAAGACAATGCACAAGTACAAACTCAACTATAATACCAGCAACTACCACTGCATGACACAGAATTTAATTTTTATCTTCTAGAGAGAATCTAATCAAAAAGTGGTGGGTTTTTTGGTTTTTTTTTTTTTTATTAGACACACAGTATATTGGTGTCATCCATGGTTTATAGATAGTGAGAAACTCACCACTGTCAGTGATTTCTCCATACAGCTAGGTATGATGTGTGTTCTTTTTGGTTAGATTATGTAGAAGAGTCCTAAAATGCTCTGAGTCTTTGCAGCATTTGCAGAGAGGGTATTGCTTCCTAAAAAACAGCCATTTTTCTAAGCTGATGCATTACAGCCAGTCGTTGGGTAGAGTTGCTCTTTGAGAAGCAGTATTAATATGCAGTTCCTGCAAGACATCTATCAAGCTTTATGAACCTCTTTCTTCTCAAAGGAGTATGTTTGCCATGCACAGAATACAAATCACAGTAAACCCTTCCCATATACCCTTTCTGTTAGGAAATCTCTCATTTCCAGCAATGGATTGAGCTTAAAGTGTGTTATTTAAACTTTAATTTGGGGGGAGGTCAGATTTCTGCTTTGGACAAGGTATGTATCTGAGCTTTGCCTTGGGAGCAACTTTCCTCACTTTTTATTTCCCCAGAAGTACAAAGCAAGTACCAGTGGTAGGGGAAAGGTGAGGACCTGGAACCAGCTTGTCCAAATGGACTGACACTGCCCTATTTCAGCTGGTTTTGAAGGTTGGTTTTGAGACATGGCTGAAGAACTGAATTGTTTTTTTCTAATCTTCGCAAAGCTGCAGTATCTGTCACAGTTTGCATCCAGATACTCTGTTTGCAAATTTCCATAGCAGCAGCCATTATAAAATAGTGTAGGTTTGGAGGTTTGTTTTGGGGTTTTTCTGGAAAACCTTTTCTGGCAATCTACAAATGAACAGAGGAACAGCAGGTGTTTAAATAGAAAACCACAATAGAACACAAATCTGGTTAACAAGTAGTAATCAATAAGAAAACTAATGGGGCTCAGGACAATTCTTGTGAGTGTCAGAGGGGTTACTTGCCTCCAGAGCAGGTTTGCATCTGTATGACAAGATCAGCCAGGACCCAAGAATTCGAGTTATTTTCATTCCAGTTCAAACAAGCCTGGTAAGCTCACTCTGCTTTCGTAAAGATACAGTGCAAATATCCTTTAAATATGTTATTTTTAACTCTCAGGGTTATATTCTTGGATCTGATTCAGCATCCTAAGCATTAACATGCAGTTAATTTATATTTCTGTGCTTACTAATAGCTAGTTCCTTAATATTTATGGGTATCATTTTCATCACATTCACATGGCTTTACCCAGAGGTGTAAAGGGAAACTTGGCTGCAGGGAATGCAAACTTGGCTTCTTGAATCTGTTCCCTCTCTTGTCTTTCCATTCTGTTCTGTTTTTCACCAGTTTCTTTTGTTTTCCAGTGAAACTGTCATTAAGCTTTGTGTTGTATGAAATGTGTGATTTTCTGTTTTCTGCTGTTTAATTAATAATCCACCAATTTGGCTGAGGCTGCAAAATCAGAGATAACATGCATATATTTAACATATAAGCAGGTCCTTCAAGTCTGCTGTAAGATTCCTTTTCTTTACCAAAATCACGGGCACTGGGAAATTGTGTAACCTTCAAAAAATCCCATTAAACCTGCAAAATAATCTGCGACCTTACAAATCTTCTTTCAGCTCTGCGAGGGTCTGGCTTCGGCGTCAAAGCATGAGACCAAAAACCTTTTCCAAGCCTGATCGTGCACATTACAGTAAATCTAGGCATTCTGAATCCATTATAATGGTAGCACCTCCTGTGGGCTGATTGCGTATTAGCTAAAGAGATTCTATCACTATAGAATTTCCTTCCTTTCCATTATATGGCCTATTGTACTTTTTCTATGACAAATAGAAAACAGCAATTTCTTATCTGCCTCCTCTGTTTCATGCATAACTTTAGGTAATTTATCATGTTCTTTCTTTTCTATAGTAAATAGCTCTGCTTTCTCTGTGCCATTTTTGTTTCCCTTCTCTAGCGCTACTCCATGAGAAGTTTGTTTCTCTTGAGATGAAGTAATCAACAATATTCTGCAAACGCCTACAGTATTTCAGGCAAGGTAATACATTGATTATACAGCTGTGGATGAACTATAGTTGTCTTATATTTATCCGTTCTGCACACCAGTATTCGGAAGTTACAAAAACACCTGCACATTGAGTAGAAGTTTTTGAGCTATTCACAGTGGTGTTCTCTTTTAATAATAACTTTTTGAAAAAGTATAGTAAGCATAAAGCCCTGTAAGCTTTGCAAGTAATTCAGTTCTTCCTTCTGGCTGCCTGTGTGTTCAGTAATCCCGACTGAATTTGTTCTATATGCCTGTTTGACTGGAAGGCAGACTGAAAGTGTTTTTCCCAAAGTGCTTCCAGTTTAGCTAGAGTCAAACCTCATGAGAACTGTGGTTCTTAAAAGCAATGCTAAATTGTTCCACTTTGGGTGGTTTTGGCTACTTCCATGACATGGAAGTTTCCTGCTTCTGAAAAGAAATTTCACAGGTTAAATTTGCCTAAACAAGATATTATTAATTTTTTTTAAATCATGCAATAACTTTAAAAACTTCACTTAAGTTTACTGGGGTGATAATTACAATACTAAATACTTTTATCAGTGACACCTCTCAAGCGTAATTTAACAGTGAATAAGAACCTAAAATTTATCAAATGTGAGATTATATCACATAATTGACTTTCACATTCTATTTTCTATACAAAATCTACCTTTCCTTACAAGGTAAAAGAAAAAGCTAACATTATTTTTACTATTACCCAGTGGTATAGTATACACCCAGTATATGCGAGGTGTCCCTGCCCATGGCAGGGGGGTTGAAACTAGATGATCTTAAGGTCCTTTCCAACCCTGACTGTTCTATGATTTTATGACCATCTATGATATTGCTGGCTGCATAGCTCAGCATTCAGGAGCTAAACTAGAATAAATCTACTTTCCATCTGCTATATGCATGAGTGTAGGAGCAGCAGAAGTATATTTAAAGAAAAAGAGGGTGAATAAAAGAAGCTTCAGAGCTTAAATAAACAGACTTTGTTCACTTGACTAACACTAAGTGACAACTTTGAGAAGTGGCTGAGAATCTTCCAAAATGTCTTTTCGTAACTGCTGTAGCACTGAGTATTTGGGGTCTTGATTTTGGGGACGAGGGTGGGGTATGGATACTACTGCAGTGCGATGTTCATCACTGTGCCTATGTAAACATTTCTAACACTATGAGATCCACTGGGGCGGGGGAAGTACAAAATCTCACTTGTAGTTTTCTGCTAGCGAGAACAATGAAGCAGTATCAATATCCAAAGAGATGCAAACACTTTATTGACAAAATTCTTTATTCATGCCTATAATACTGTCAGAGTCAAATGCAGAGATTTTATAGCACGAAATGATTTTCTTCTTTCAAAGGATGAAATAATAATACTAAATTTGAAGCATAATAAAGATTCAAAAAAGTCACAGTGCTGGTTGAAGAGACAAAATCTTCTGTGCAATTCCATTCTCTAAAAAGCACATATGCAGAGCCATAAGTAAATACTAATAAAACCTGGCAAAATATCACTAAGGACAAAATATTCCAAAGGTGGTGTTTTTGAAATCCTTTGAAACTGAGTTAAAAGATCATATGGACTTCCAAAGGCTGTGTGGATCAAGGCCTAAGAGAAGTCAATTCTTGACTTTAAATCCCAGTGGCCTTTGCCCTTTTGCATCAAGCAGGAGCTTGTCCAAAAATAATTTCCTGAATGCAAATGACCTGTTATAGCACTTATTACTTGGGGTATAATGTTCAAAGCAGAAGAGTAGTGAACTTAAATTAGTTGAAGAACACATATGAAACCCAACTTCTAATAATAGTGAAGCAAGTCTTCCATATGTTGTTATAAATTTCAGTCCGAGATGATTAACGTGGCTCACAGGCTACACTTGTAAGATGATAGAAGAGATATTTTTGCTGCCTCTCTTGAGAGGGCTAGTGTTTCAAAATTATTTCCAAACAAGCATCTTCCAAGCAAGAGATGTTTCTCATTTTTTCCTCACCTTAATAAAAAGGTGTTGAACACTCTCTTCCTAACTGTGTCATTATGGGAACATTGAACAAATATCATGACAGTATGATGTGATAACAGTGTGTATGTGATATCCATGAAATAATATGTTATATTCGTTAATACAAGTCTAATTTATTGTTGCTATCACTACATTTGAAATAGAGAGCTTGTATTGTAAACATGTGGGGAATCTCAGAAGTAAATTCAACAGATTCATTTTCAGTCAAAGTTATTTGTACTTGCAGTAGGTTTCTATCTAGCATATTTTAAATCAATTCTGTCAAAAGAATTTCCTAAAAAAATATCTTACAAATTTCTTTATTAATTAAAATTGTGCCAATATTAAATTGGATAGTAAGTTGTTTACAGCCATAAGTATTAGTGTCCTGGAATCTTTCATATGGCATAGATAAATGTGACTGGCAAAGCTCAAAAGATTGGTTTGGGCAATGAAGAAAGGTTACGTGGGTTCAAAATCTTAAAACTTGAATCTTGGCTCTACTGAAATCATTGATAATACTGTCACTTACTTATGTAAATATTAATTCATCTCTTCATTATATGAAATCTTGCTCTAGGAGTGACTATGACAAACTGAAGATGCAATTTTCTGGTTCTATTCTCCAAGTTGTTTGGGTGACCTTGGACAAATCAATTTAGTATTTCATTTCCAATACCAATAGCAGCGAGAGGACTAATTGTTACATAGAGCCTTATTCTTTCTATGGATACAAGCAGTTCTCTGCCAGCCTGATTGCTGGGCACGCCTGCAGCCCACAAAGCAACGCTGAGTTAAAATGCTGGAGCCAGCTCCAAATGAGTTGACGCATCCCTACTGTCAGTGCAACACAGAGCCATACACACATACATAATTACATGTGCTCAGTGCTCTACCCAAGCTTGTTCAGAGCCAGCCCTTTACTGCACACACATGTTAAGCCTACCTGTTTTCCAAACTTCCCCACCCATTTCCGCTCATTGTCCCTTATTTCTCCTCTGTTAAAAAGTAAATATAAATTTCCACTTGGATGATAGTTGTGAGAACAAAATGTTTGATGTTCCAAGATACTGCCCTGATGAGACCTCTGTAAACATACAGGTGGCTAGGTAAGGAGATGGCAGGAGCTACAGGTTGCAGACATTAAGCAGTTATTTAATTACTGATAGTATGTGATGCTGTTCATAGATGAGGTAGATAAAAATGATATTCTTGTTTGGCTGAAACTATTCATCCTGATTCATCCTTTCTGATTCAGAAGAACTGAGGCTTGAAATGTGTGTCTGTGTGTACGATTGACGCTTGCTGAAAAGAATCTGTCAGACTGTGTGTGTTTGTGAGCTCTTGGCCAAGCCACTGGAGGACTCCTTTAGTTCACTAAATGCAGGCTTGTTTTAGAGCTAAGTGACACAAGTTTTGCTGTTGAAATTGCATCCAGTTGTTGGCATCTCATCACAGAGTCTCTATTTGACTAAATCTTTCCAGCTAGTAAGAAGCCATGCCACATACAAGCAGGATCTTGAGCTTTGAACAATGTTTAATTCAGATATCAGAACCCAACTTCTTGCTTAGGGGCGAAGGGAAGAAAGGAGAGGCAGGAAGACAGTGAAAAGTTATTCAAGTTAGTAGGAGTAAAGTTCCAATATTAAGCTGTAAGGCTGTCGGCAGACCACCCTAGATAGGATGGCCTTCCTGGGTTATTTGTGATCCATTTGTCTCTCAGATTATATTACCTTGCCTATGTTAACTACTTGATCAAAACTTAATCATATAACATTATGCTAAAACTCAGTTCAAGGCCTCTTTTAGGTTAATAAGCTATTGGATCATAACAGATTATTAGCGTTCAAAACAATATACGTATGTCTATCTGTGTGTATGTTTCCTTGTCAAAACTTGGGACAACATTCCAAACTGACACAATACAGGATGTCTGATGCTACTTGATAGATGTGCTCTTCAACAGCCAAAGGCTGATCCAGGTAGGCTTAATTCTCATATACTGTTTTATGGCATTTTTCTCATGTACATTTCTGCTCAGAGAACACAGAGAGTATCAGTTAATACCAACCAAAATGTGCTCTTTCGTAAGCCAAAGCTTACTGAAAAATGGATGGATATTGGAACTACCACCGTTAAACTTCCAGTGATAAGTTTTGTAGCTTTGGGGGTTTTTGGCAGGCCCCTATAAACCTGATTTTGCTTTAAATCCTGTTTTTCTTCCAGTCTAAACCCTATTTTGCAGGCCAGTGCTTCGGTACCACCTGAGTGCATTTTGACAGTATACTTCTGGATGTTTATTTTTGCTCTGGCATCTGACTTTCCCCAGCTCAAGATAGCTTAGCACAGCAGCCCCTGCCAGTCCCAAACCACCAAGTGTCTCAAATATGTCAAAGGTGAACACTAGATCTCAATTAACACTGACCACTAAACCCTAGGTCTTAATCCTGGCTTTATCTTGTCCCAGAGCTTATTCCACAAAACCTTTATTAGCTCAAATCAGATGCTAGTGGCAAACCAGCTCAATTTTTAATTTTTTTAGCAGTATCATAAACTTCAATGGGTTGTTTAGAATCATGCATATTATGAGATTGAATATTTTGAGTCTTCAGTCATAAAAGCTTTTCTACCTGTGATCAAAATTAGCTCTTCTTCAAAGCCCTGCTTTAATTAAATAAATGTGTAGCAAGCTTATGCTGTCTACCTCGGTCTTCCAACTAAAGTATTCTTTCCACTGCTATATTTAAGGTAGGAATGGATACCATAAAATTAATTGGAAATTGGGAAAACTGAGACATGGAAGCAGAACACCAGTCCATATCTGTATCCTAAAAGGGTACATTCATGCTCTGTTGAATCTCTTTGTAGAGCAACTGTTACACAGACCATCCATAACTAACATTTGTTTCAACAGAATTGTTCTGTGATGCTCATGATGCCCTCAAGACAGCTTTTTTCCACCCAAAAGAAATTACTTGTACGATGTTAAAAGTTAATTTTTCCTCCTGAAATCAAATTGCAAAGTTGGGGGTATCAGGATCTATGTATACCACGAATGAAATCCATCTCATCTTCTTCTTTGCCATTATGTGGCTATAGGTAGTATTTCTATTTATGATCTCAAAAAAAAAAAAAGTATTGCCTCTTGCTGTTTGCTCTATGTACTGTCATAAATTCCACTGTGTTCAAGAGTTCTGATTTTAAGATTATGCAACTGAAAACTTCATACAGTGGAAAGGTTATCTAATATTGGACAGAAGCTCAGATAATTAGATCATTTGGATATTGGATAATGTCTGTAGGTATCAAAATATTTATTACGTGAGGTAATCATGATGACAGTTCTTTGTCTGAAACTTAGACTCTTCTGAAAATTAATTTTTAATTTACCTTCTCATTTCAGTGACAGTTTAAGTAATTTTGCCTTGATAAAGGAATTTGATATTTGTGCTGAAAAAAGGGGATGCTGGTGTATGAGAGAAAGTACATAGGATTTGATCTCAGCCAGCAAGGCAATTTAGGGAAATGAAAGTCTTCAGCAATAGCTCTGATTCAGTCACCCATAAATCTCCCTGAGGGATGTGCATCCTTCAGTCTCCCGTCTTTGCCCTATCAGCATCCGCATCCTTCAGTCCCCTGTCTTTGCCCTAATGTAGCCTCTGAGGGAATCTCTGCCCCAGCTTCTTTTTAAGGCATCTTCTGGCTCATTTCCTATTTGAAAATCCATTTGCTCTGTGCTCAAAAGGAGCTGTTTTTTCTGCCCACTTCATTAGTGCAGTGACCAGTTCAGCCTGCACCGCGGGGTGAATGTCTGGTGGGCTCTGCATGGGCTGGTGTGCTCGGCAGGCAGCTGATCAACAAATGAAATAAAAGATATCCCTTAAAGTATGGGGGGAGGCATGCCTGCCCTCAAGGAAAATAAAGAGAAGTGGGCCAAGCTCTTAAAATAGCAAAAGACCTTAGAGCTGCTCTCATGGCAGCAGGAGCCCACCCTTTCACAAGTTTGTCCATATGGCTTCGTTTCTCAAAGTTAATAAACTGATCTTCTAGCAAAGGTGGTTTTGGGAGTTACTACAAGTACTAGGAAAAAATCTCCATTTCATACCCATTCAGCATCTTTATCCTTGTCCATAAAACACATGGAGAGCACGTTTCAGGGAACATGTTAGTTCTTAGGAACAGGCTGACTGAACAAAGCTGGGATGAAATAATGTGGTGGGTTGACTCCTGGTCAACAGCCAAACACCCACCTGGCTGCTCATGGCCACCCCTCTCCTGCTGGCTCTGGAGAAAGTAGAAGGAAAGTGAAAAGACTCATGGATGGGAGATGAAAGTTTACCAGGTGAAGCCAAAGCTAGGTGTGCAAGCAAAGCAGAGGAGGCGTTTACTTGCTACTCCCTATCATCAGGCAGATGTTTAGCTGCTTCCTAGGAAGCAGGCCTTCAGCATGCACAACCAGCGATTACTTGGGAAGACCAACACCATAAACACAGACATCTCCCCTTCCTACTCCTTTCCCCAAGCTTTTATTGCTCAGCACAACATCATGGGGTATGGGATATCCCTTTGGACGGCTCAGGTTACCTCTCCTGGTTGTGTCCCTCCAAACCTACTTGCTGGGGGGACAGAGTGGGAAAGAGAGAAAGCTTTGATGCTGTGCAAGCACGGCTTGGCAGTAGCCAAAATACTGGTGAGTTATCAACATTATCCTAGCCACAGATCCAAACACCCTACAGGCCACTGTGGAGAAAGTTCACCCCATCCCCGCCAGACCAAGGGCAAATACAAAGCCTGTTACTCTTGTTTCATATTTGTTAAACTTGTTTCATATTTGTTAACCTTCTCCAGTTGTAATGATGTTGATCTCATTGTGAAAATTTGAAGGTACAGATGTTAGTACAACATTCCTCTGAAACACGACTTCTCCATCTTAAGTACACAGATGCTACAAGTTTGGGAAGAGCAGGCTCTTGGCACGGATCTGCTGATCCATAGCTTTGTCTACAGCAACGAGTGTTTTAATTTCTCCTTAGAAGCAATTTCATCTTTAATATTTTATTTTAGTGTCTTTCTGGATTGGGAACCCTGAGAGTGAGTTTCATTTTGGAGAAGGGACTGTTGCAGGACAATTGGGTCCCTATATTCCTCTTATTTCTCTGTATTATTTCCCTTTGCGTGGCAGTTTTGGTACAGCTGTTGCTTTGTTGCCATCCTCAGGGCTCTTAGGTTTTCGTGTGCCAGTGACCATATTCAGTGTGATTTTTGCTGTTTTCCCAGATAATATTTGACTATCTCAAAGCTATAATTTTCAGTGTGGGAAGAAGATGGCGTTGTTTTCAGCCTCACGTTGCAGGGGAGCCTGATGTGATGTATTGCAGTGCACATCCTAGAGTTTGAGATAATTCTAGGAGAGATCTAAACTTAAAAGATTTACCCACTTTTTGCCTGCCCAGCTTCTCAGCTGACTGTAATTCTGGTGGGTGGCTTTTGAGTCACAAATCTCTTTTGATCCTCTTTGCAATATTCTAATGCCTCATGTTTGGTTAATCCCCTGGCTGTGCTGCAGCCTGGAGTTTTCAGGGCTGCGGTTTGTGTGTCCTCCCATGCTTCATGTTTTAGTGCTGTCAGATATTGATAAAAAACCAGAAGAGGACTTGCATATAAATTAAGAATATTTCTCTGGATGGTGTTTCATCTCTTTATTAATCTCTGTCTTATTAGCACAAATGTAAATAATATTTGGTATTTGCTGTTTTCCTGGTTTATGTTTTCCAGCACTGCTCATGGGATACGGATGGTTTCCGTTCACAAGGAGGTAAGTGCCTGGCTGCACAGGCTGTAGGCAGACTGCACCCAAGCTGCTGCTGGGCAGTGGGGTGCCTGAAACCACGTGTCCATGTTGCTCCTCATAGGCAACTTGTGTACAGACTCACTGCTAACCTTCTGCCAAACATGATCTCCAGTTTCATATATAGACCAAAGCAAAAGATAGAGCTGCCTCTTTCCCCAAAGCTCCTGGGAAGTTTTTATTGCTGGTGTTCAGTTTTCCTTCGTGATGGATGTGCAGTGCTGCTTTGGTGATTTAGTGCTTCATTCCTGTATACACCACAGAAGGAGCTATCATTTAGAAAGGTTTCTTAAAAGACTGCTAGCCGCTGCTGTGGCACCAAAATGAGCCATAGACTTGAGGCCAGTGTCTGGGGAATATGGTTTGCTCCTCTATTAGCACAGAGCCCTGGGCACGGTTAACTGCCAGCGAGTCTTGGTCAGTTCAAAATGCTCAATCCCCTCCATTGGAAGAAATTCCACTACTCTGGAAAACTGTTGCCTTTAATGAGAATTAATACTTGATTTTATTTTATTGTTTGAAGATTTCTTGGCTCCTTCTGCATTCCTCAGGTGTCTGCTTTGTGTTTACTTGAGAACGACTACAGTGCCCTTGGGGAGCGGGGGCAATTTAGAGAGTCCAGGGAGTCAGCAGTGCTCCCCACTGTAGGACACACAATCTGAAAAGCCCCAAGAGCATTAGGAAAGCATTAGGCTTTTGCAATATTACAATCTTCAAGCTTTAGAGGAACCCAAGAAAATCTAATACGGTGAAACTACTTCATGACATTCACCAGATACTTACAAATGCCTTTAAGTTTTAGTAGTTTGTTTGTTTAGCCTAAAATTTTCTTCTAATTACATGTGTAGAGTATATGGTGCTTATAAAACAAGGCTTTACTTTACAAAAGCATCTCAATTTTTTGAAAGAAGGAAGGACACACTTGTATCTGGTGTATCCAAGTGTTGATTAACCTCATTCTTTCTCTTATAGACATAATTTTCTATACAGTGTCTTCCTTCAGTCCTAAAGTTTTTTCCCTCTATATGCCTAGGCCAGGCTCTAGCCCTGCTTTTACCTCACTATTTGTAGGCTATGATGGAAGTGTCTTTTTGCATTGTAACAGTGCCACAAAAGCTATAACCTGTGCTAGATAGCTATGGTTTTCAGAGTTCAATATTTACTTTGTCTTATTTCTTGATAAATGGGAGAGGTACAGAAATGATGGAGAATGGACAAGAGGAGATATATTACAAACAGGCATCAGGTTTCTGACTAAAAAGCAGAAATAAGGAAAGCATTTCAGGCCCTGCCTGAAAACAGAGGACAAAAGCTTTCATGGGCTCACTCTGACTTACTGCTTTCTTGTAAACTTTGTCTTGTCTGTTCTACAAAACCCCAACCTATTTTCTTAATGGTCTCCTTTTAACAGTATTTCAATGAGATGCAACATTATGTAAGTTCTTCAAAATATTACTGGTTTTATCAAACAGGCAAGACCCATTTTGTGAATTAACTTTTGTTTTAAAGATTCCTAAAATTGCCCAAATAGAATTTCACTACAAGCTTTCTATTAACTTTTGGATTAATGGCTAACACGCATTGAAACAAAAGCATCTAACAACTATTACATTCAGGTGGCCAAACATTTATGCTATATAGAGATGTTGTAATTTACTTTATAACCCCTGTTCTGGTTTCCTCTTTTTTATTAGTGATAAGTATAGTTGTTCTATGGGAGAAAAGAATTAAGACCCACACCTTACAACTCATTTTATTTGGGCAGAGTGCCATTTTATAGTGTAACATATTGTCACAATTATATTTTTAGCATATTTATAAGCATCTAGACAAGTTTTAAGTAAGAATGTTGTTTCTTGACTGGAAATTTTGCAAATATGGTGGCTTAAGGAGTTGCAAATGTCTTCACAGGTGTTGGTGACTGGCTGAAATGAACTACTGCAACCCAACCCCTGTCCACTGAAATACTGCAGCACAACGCTGAAGTGTAAGTACATGAGTAAAACTGAGCACGTGCCTCAAGTTCTGTGCTAAATGGGGTATTTCACCCATTTTTGGAAAAAGCAGGTCTGTCCCCAAATATCTCAATTGCATTTCATGATGAAGACTGATGATGACAGTCACCTATCTACTCTCACATAGTGCGGGGATTCATTAATGTGTATGAAGTTCAGTGAATATGCTGATGGTTCATGTTGTTTTTCTCCTTTGAGCTATAGCAATATAAGCACATCCAAGTAACAAAAAAAGATCAAGTTAATACCAATGGGGTAAACACTGTATTTCAAATATTCAGGGTATCTTCATACAAAAAAGTGGAAATAGGGTTTACATTCATATACTAAACTTACAGTTAAAAACTGTCAAACCCTTTTTTGAGAGCAGGAGGATGGGATGTTCCAAAAACAATTGTGATCTAGAAATCAATGTTGTGCCCTAAGGTTTGGCGCAAACGTGCAATCACCACTGTCATGCACTTTTGGTAGTAACCGAGTTGAAAACTAGGGCAGCACTGAGTGATTTCCATGGTTATGCTCGGGCATACTCTAATCATACTTGTCCTTCCTTTTAATCAACCTGGTTGCAAACATTAAGGAAATATGTTAAGAAATTATGAGCTCTGAGGAAAGGCTTTGGTAAATATCAGTTTTGCACAGAATACAAGAGCAGTGCGTAATGAAACAAGAATTAAGGAGAAAACAGAAAAATCCATAGCTGAGGAAAAGAACATCTTTCACATCAAGAAGTTTTTGAAAACAGAACATGTATTTAAAAGGCGATTACTTAGTCTATAAAGCTGTTTGTTGCAGTGAAGTCATGGTTTTGATTTTGAACCTCTACCAAAGCACCTTATTGCAAGGCAATCAGACCATGTTGGGCAAAACTTCCTAGGCTTTTGGATTATTAGGAGATTTTAGTCAAGATCATTAGGAGATATTTAGCTCCTCACACTCTATATTGATTCTTTTCAGACTGTGTAACATTTTCCAACCCATACAGTTAGTGGATTACTGCATGTAGCAATAGATTTTGTAAAGCCACCACGTGACCGTGGGCCTGCTGGTGGGAAGCTACTGGGGCAGGGAATACTTGTCCTAGCTTCCCTTCTTGAACTCTTCAACTGCATTAGGAACACGTGTCTCCACAAAGCATTCCTTAATACAGGTGTATGCGTGGATGTTAAAACGAATTGAGAAACAGAGCAAGAATGAAGTGGTTCAGCCTCAACCAATGACTAGGGACTCAGCTTGCCGCTGGATTTGGACAGATCCAGTTCTTCTCCATGGAGTTTTGTAGGCCTTTTCGAATACCACATCCCATGTCAATGGGTTCTTAACTTAAGCACTGCTTGGGAAAAAGTTATTTTTTTCTCTGCTTTTACTATGAGGGTGCTGAGGTGCTGGCACAGACTCTTCCCAGAGAAGCTGTGGCTGCCCCATCCCTGGATGTGTTCAAGGCCAGGTTGGGTGGAGCTTTGAGCAACCTGCTCTAGTGGAAGGTGTCCCTGCCTGTGGCACGGGGTTGGAACTGGGTGAGTTTTAAGGTTCTTTCCAACACACATCATTTAATGATTCTGAAAGAAAGGCAGGGAGACTCTGATGCAGCATATGTCAGTGTGCAGGACTTATGGACTGGCCATCCTGGCAGCACCTAGAAAAAACACGTGCTACTTCTTGCCCACCTGGCCAGCAACATAGCAGAGGTCAGAAGATGTAGAAGAAAGCTGGGGTGGTTGTAAATTGGTCACAGGTGAAATGAGAGGGAGCTGAGATACTGCCAAGCAGAAGAGGAGATGAGTAGTGCAAAAATGGGTGTAGGATATTGTGGGTTTATGGGGCATGGAAGAGGGATTGAAGGCTTGGAGGGGGAAGGGTTTGCAGAGGAAGCCACGAAAAGCAGCAGGTGGAAGGATGAGGACAAGAACTGTGAAATTACATCAGAGGGAGGAAGAAACCAGATTTCATTTATTGTTACCCTCGGACAAACTCTGAAAGTTTGGCACATGGTAGAGAGGCTGGTCAGTGACAAATTTTACACCAAAACTAGCAGGTTAGCAATTTCTTACCAGAGCTCCTCTGAAACCTCAGCATAGCTATCATCTAATTTGGCATCCAGTTACCATTCCAGCAGTGCCAATATTAGCACCATTCAGTACCTTCCAGGGTTCAATCTGCACCATTGTCCTCCCGCTGCATGCACTTTATTATCAGAAAGTGTTTGTATTGCTCTGGCGACATACAAGCAGTTGTGCCCCACCGGGATGAACATGTGCATGCAGAGCAGGCTATGCCAAGCATTTAGAGGGTCTGGACTGTAGAAGATCTAGCGATCTGTAATAAGTAAATAACTAAGAAAAATAGCTAAGAAAATAAATATCAGATCTTATGACAACAAAAACGTCAGACGTGGTTCAAAACAGTGCTTCTGGAGAGAGGGTAGCACAATCTGGGAAACTGAGTCCAAGAAAGGCTTTGGTGCCCACCCAAACCAGCCCATGCATAGCTCAGGCTCTGTGTCCTGGCAGGGGGTAGGATACCCTGCTCTGTGAGTGACTGCTGCACCTCTGAGGCCTCCGTGCTGGGGCTGGGGTACCTCCAGCTTGGGCATTGTGGTTTTCAGCATCACAGCACCCGTGCCTGGCCCCAACCTTTCACACGGAAATGCTTTACGAGGTAAATATTTCATCCGTGCCTGGTGGCAGTCATTTCAAATGGATGCGCCGTATATAAAAAGACTGACTGCTTTGCTTGAGCCAAACATAATGAGCTGTCTTGCACACTCCACACCTAATAAAATATTAAATATGTTTTGGCACCCAGAAATAAATACTGGCTCGAAATTCCCATCACATGGATCTCCCTCCCCTTACCTCCCTGTCCTCCCCCCCTGCTTTATACTGAAGTACTGCTGCTCAGACTAAACAGTCTGTTGTCAGGTTGTCACACGGGAGGCGAGCAGTGCACAGTGCCATAGGGTTATTATCTGTTGGGATGTAACAAAGTGATCAAATCGGGCACTAGTGATGTACTTGCAGTCTGTGAAATGTCTGCCCTGTGTCTCAAAGCTGCTCAGTGGGAAATGCTGGGGGCTCAGTGAGAACAGTAGGAACTCACTTAAAGCTGAAGTTAAAAGTGGAGCCTTGTGTTAGAAACCAGGATAAATAGAATATTATAAATAGAACAGAAACTAGAATAGAAAAAGAGCACAGTAACCATAAACTGCTACAAAGATATTCATAATTCAGTTATCAAATTCTTATTTAAAAACTGTTTGTGTATAGCTTAAAAATCACTGTTGTAATAATACCCACGTGTTCATGCAAGGTAACAATTCCTTTCCAGTACTCCATCTCGTTTTAATTCTCAGTGCTATGATTTTATTTGGTTTGCTCCTCCAGCCACCCAGAGGCAAACTAAAACAGCAGTAAAAACATGTGACCAATATCTACTCAGGGCAGCGGGTCCCAAGTCAAAGCTCCTTGAAATCACAGGGTAAAGTGCCCCCAGCTTTACCTGGGCTTTGAGTCAAGCTCCTAAAACCTGCTCCTAAAACCCAGAGGGACACAGGGGGTGTTTGTGCCTCTCCAGCCTATGGCTCTCCCGGCCTCCCTGTGACCCAGCAGCTACATGTACAATTGTGTTTTCTTGGCTAATATTACCAGTGTGGTGTTTTCTTTGGCTTTGATAACGTTGTGATAAATTCCTTGGCTGGCCAGTGCCTAACTGGAATACATTAGAAACCTACCTGGCAGTAAAACTGTTGCCTAAATGCATAGGAAGGCTTAGCCACAGGTCAGCATGCCCACTCCAAGCGAGTGCTGCCTGCGCCGAGGCACTGCTCAGCCCCTTCATTCAGGAGCTGCCTTTTGGGGTGGGGGCATTTTTCAAATAGCTTTGGTATAATAATATTTGTCTGCAGTCGTACATGACTTGATGCTGCCTGACAGGATAGAACAGCAGGAGCATCACCCGGGCCTCACCCTTCGCCT
Source organism: Strigops habroptila (assembly GCF_004027225.2). Classification (NCBI taxonomy): domain Eukaryota; kingdom Metazoa; phylum Chordata; class Aves; order Psittaciformes; family Psittacidae; genus Strigops; species Strigops habroptila. The sequence goes on from NC_044281.2 coordinate 8,426,810, forward strand.
TCCCCACGGTTTTCTTCACTTCAGCATTCACCGCTCCGTGGCGCGTTCGCGTTCACCCAAAGGGACTGAGTCGAACATGTGATGAGCTTTCACACGGTAACTCCGTCCTTTAACGACGCTCCCCCCCAATTTCAGAGCACGAGAAGCTGACGAGCGGCGTTTTGCCTGGGCGCGCCTGTGTTTCTTTCCCCTTTTCCCCCCCATTGTAACTCGCGGGACCCATCCCCGCCCTGTCTCGGCCGCCAGTGGGGACTGGTGTGTCTCGGAGAGGGTGGTGGCGGTGCGGGGCGGTGTTGCCCGCCGGGCGGGCGGGTCGGGGCCGCGGCGCTGCTGAAGGGCACGGCGGGGCGGTGGCACCTCCCTTCCCCGCTCCGCCCCGCCCCGCCGGCAGCACCAGCGCCGTCGGTGCCGCGGGGAGGGCGGAGAGCGCCCGGCGGAGAGGAGCGGCGTGAGTGGCGCTGCGGGCGGGCAGGGGCCCCTCCCCGGCCGCTACCTGTGCGAGCGCTGCGGGGCCGAACCGAACCGAGCCGAGCCGGCTCCCGCCGCGCGGAGCGGGGCGACGGGGCTCGGTGGCGAAGCCCCGGCGGTGCGGGGCGGAGGCCGGTCGGGGCCCGCCCGGAGCCCCGCGGTGCCGGGTGCGGTTACGGGTAGTTTCCCGAAAGTGGTGTGGAAATGACTTCATGGTGGCTTTGCATCTCTGTCGTTCGTGAACAGGAATCGGGAGGACGCGGCGTTGGTGGGACGAGGGCCTGATCCTGCGGGCACCGGCGGAGGACGGAGCAGCCCTCTCCCGCCTCGCTGGCCCCAGGAGCTGCTGCTCGATGGACAGAGGCGTGCTGGTGGGACCGCGTTTACAACATGCTCTTGGCACTTCGGCTGTCCCCACCGTGCTGGTATGTCAGACAGGCTTCTTGCTTGCATCTCATCATCTCCCCTTCCTTAGGTCCTGCCACGGCTGGGGTAGCCTGGTGCTGGTTTGTGGAAGGGATGGGCTGCGTCCCCTCACAGCAGTCACAGTGCGTGGTGACCCATGGGGCGAGCTGTGGCCTTGGGCAGGACGGGCCTTCAGCATGTGGAGGAAAGGAGGAAGAGCTAGGCTTTGAGGTGGGGTTTTCAGGACAGGCGGTGGTAACACCTTACTCCTCCCGTTGGCACAAGGAGGTTGCTAGCAACAGAGTCCTACAAACTGGGCAGAGCAAAGGTACAGCCCTTTGGCGTTGCCTGGGAAGAGGTGGTGCTATGTAAAGCCACGTGTGCAATGCAGAGCGGGAAGGTAAATGGCCTGGCTGCTCCTCTGTAAGAGCCTTCCTGCTGCAGGGAGGACATGGGACGACTGTTTGCTGGCAGGGGTGGTGTGAGGGTTTCTTGTCAGGCCCTACTGTGCCATGAGTGCCTTTTCCAAGCTTTAGCCCAAACCTGGACAGGGCAGGTTGCCTTCATCTAGTACATAATAAAATACAGATTTGGTAGCGTAAGGTCAGCCATGGCAAAAATTGTAGAACATTTAGAAATGTCTTATGCTTTCTCATGATTCAGGAAGTAGGACTTGAAATCATGTTTCTAAATACAGTAATTAAAAAGGAAAAATATAGGGATTTGTACTGTAGTCTTTAACAAAGTGGCATTTTTAACCTTTGAGTACATACAAATTAGTTTTCTTCATCACATTATGTTCTGCTGAGAAAATTGTTTATTTAAAATCCCTTTGGTTTGTACAAGTAGCACAGGGGGCTGTGCGGGGCCTCGCGATGCTCGTGTCTCAGGGGCCAAGGTGGTTCCATGGGCAGGGTCCTGGGGGAGAGCTGGCAGTGCTGCTGGGCTCTGCGGGCACCACTGCCTCGCCTGGCTGCTGGCCACCCTGCTGCTCCGGCCCAGAGGCGGCAGCTCCCTTACAGGTAGAAGCTGGCACATCGGGAGCAATGAAATTCAAGGAAAATACCTGGGGAGAGCTGTGAGACAGTGATATTTAAGGCTGACGTAGTTCTTTATTGCAATTCTGGGCAGCTTTTGTACAGCTGGAGGATCTGGTCGTTAACTCCTCACTTTGTTCTCTTACTCCTTGGCTGATTTCTGGCACTCATTAGTAACATAGTTGTGATTTTAAAATGCAGGGCTGTGTTTTCCTGTGTGTTTCTATGTGAGACGCGGAAAAACAGGTCTTCTGTTGCATTCCTGAGCCCCAGTTTTACGTTTGGCTTCTGCATAGGGAGATTAAAGAGCAGAATCGGGTTGTGCACTGCTTTTCTTGTACTACTCTTACCTGGTTGATCTTGGGCAGATCCTGGCCATCTCCTTCCTCTGACTTTCACTCATGCTAATCTAGGGGGACCTTTGCCTTTGTAAGGGCATCACAAAGCAAAACAACGCACCTCATTCATACCTTGCAGTCTGCAGCTCCATATGCTCGTAGTTGAATCTTGTGACTACAAGATACTACAATAAAACACGACTCTGTCAGGCTGAGATACTGATCCAGTGTTCTGCCTGCTGCTGCTCATCAGTTCCCGCTGGCAGGATCCCCAGGCTGGGCAGCAGCCAGGGATAATGGCAGGAGGGGCTTTCTTGCTTGTGAAGGTTTGTGCATCCCTGCTCGCTGTCTGCAGCAGCCTGTCTCTGGCTGGACCTGTGAAGGACAGTAATCCCCCTTTACAGACAAGGCTAGATCCTAAGCTTTAGCGTAAGTGTAGGTAGCTTGATGTTCTAATGTCTTCCTGAAGGTGGGCTGTTAATAGGTAGGCTGTGACTCCACAATTGACTTGTTGGGATGGAAGTTGTGTGGTATATCTAGGAAAATACCAGTTTCTGTTCTGGTTTGTTCAAAACAGTGTCACATTGTAATAAACCAACAGGCTGCTTCATTTGGAGCTGGTGCCATGCGTTAGAGCAGTCTAACTTGGCCAATGTCTCTGATGCCCTTTGGTGGTACACCTTGTGTTTTCCCCTGCTGCGGGGAAGATGTTTTTAGGGGTGTTCTTCAGCCTATAGATTTGCAGCTAATCCCTATGGGGGGTGGGCTGATAATCACAACTGTGGGCTTTGCTGAATGATGTGTTGAACCCATATCTTCCTCAGGGCAAGGAAACAGCTGTACCATCTATGTTAAAAACTTGATGTCTATTTCTTATATTTTGTTTTTGTTCACTCACCAGTTTCAAGCATTATTTTGTATTTGGGTTCTTAGAGAGTTTCAGGTCTCCTCTAGGACATCAGCTTTTCCTCCTTCTGAACCAAGGCATTCCTCTATAATTTCTGTAGTCGGGTTCCTTAAGACTTGGCTAAACTTCTTGCAGATGGACTTTCTGAGAAGCTGTGCATCTTCCTCATGCCCTTTCTTGTACAGTCTTGCTTGGAGGCCTCACTTGCTAAGGAACTCCATTGGTCACTCTTACTCATCTAGAAAACAGGCTTTAATCAACAGAAGGCATCCCGCTGTTGTTTGTGTGAGGGTAGGTTAAGCTGATGTTCTCTCTTGTCTGTGGTCTGGCAGAGAGTCTGTACTGATAAATGTCTGCTCACTAGTATTCTGAGACCCTGAGGGGGTGGGGGGGAACCACCAGGGCATTGAAAAATCAAGGAGAATTAATATGTTGTGCATATTTCTGTCCAAATTTGGTGAAAATAGTAGTATGTACAGGTGCTTGGGCAAGCAGCTAGGTTATAATGAGAGCAGAACTGGTGAGAAGTTTTCAGCATCCTCTTGCCTTCAGGCTGCTTTGTGAGCTTCATGCAGTTCTGGTAAATAAAGCCCTGTACTGGAGGGAGGAAGGATTTCAGGACAGGCTGACTGGATACAGCTTTACTTTCATGAAATCAGACAGCTACCAAGCACACAATGCTCTTTGCTTTTAACAAGATGGGTTTTTCCTGGGTGAAAACTCACCTTGTGGCTACTGAGGACTGTACTGACTGGCACTGCTGTTTTCTGAACTGTTGGTATTTTTGCCTGAAGGTTCCCTGCTGTACTTCACCCTTGCTTGCTACTTCCGAAAGCATGGGTAAGATTGCTAGAGCAGTAAGGAAAGCACTTGGTTTTGTTCCTGACTTCTGTGGTTGCATGTCTGTTGTGTGTGTGTATGGGGTTTGGTTGTTCTTTTTGTTGTAGGTTGGTGTTTTGTTTGCTTGTTTGTTTCTAAGTCAGTACTGGCTTTAGATTCAGAAGCTTTAGATTTCCAGAGAGTGTCAGCATAAAAACTCACATCAACATAGGTATACTATTTAACAGCAAAAAAACCTGATTCCCCCGCTCCCACTGTGCACATAAATCATGAATTGAGGAGAAGAAACATTTTCCTCTCTCCTGTTTCTCCCTCTAATCTTCTTTAAGATTTTCATGTTCCTTAACTGCACTGCTAAAGTGGTTGAGAGTTGAAATTTGACATGGAAATTGCCTCCATTAAGTAACTCGGTGTTCTGACTGAAAAAGGAGGTCATAGCAAGGTGGTGTCTGTCTCTTCTTCCAAGTAAAAAGTGATAGGACAAAAGGAAACAGCCTCAAGCTGCACCAGGGGAGGTTTAGATTGGATATTAGGAACAATTTCTTCACCAAAAGGGTTGTTGTCAAGCATTGGAACAGGATGCCCAGGGCAGTGGTGGAGTCCCCATCCCTGGAAGTGTTTAAAAGACATGTAGATGTGGCACTTAGACATGGTTTAGTGGTGGCCTTGGCAGTGCTGGGTTAACGGTTGGACTTGATGATCTTAAAGGTTTTCTCCGACCTAAACAATCCTATGATCAACTGTCATCTTACTGAAAACCCTTTTAAAGTAAGCTAGAGGTCATGCCTGGTTCTGAAAAGTAAGTGTGTTGTTTCCCCATTCAAACTGGCTTAGAAGCCTGCAAAAGTTTTATCAATTCTGGCCATAGGGGGTGGAGGGAACCTTGAAATTCCAGCATGTACCCTGAGACAGATAACCAGAAGACTCACACTGATACGCTAATCCTGCACAGCCGTTGTTTGCGGTTCCTGCATCCAGCCCTTTCCAATCCGTAGCTCTTATCTCTTGCTGGCAGTAAGCAACACGAGGGAGAGGATGGCTCTGTGAGGAATGAGGGCTCCATTTTTGCTGTTTGTTGCCCGAGTTGTTTCAGGGTGTTTAGGTAAATCAGTGATTGCCTGAGGTAGCTGGATCTTGGGAATCATGCTTGTCTTCAAATAACTCCAGCTTTTTAAAACCTCCTTTTCCTATGATGGGAAGGAGTCTTTGTAATAAACGTTACTACCGTGTGCTGCCTCTGTAGGATTTGCAGAGAACTGGATGTGAAGGAGAGGCAGACATTAAACCTGGTGGTTTGGAGTGCTCTGAGAGCCCCTGACTGGGCTGCTCTGCACGGGAGCCTCCGAGTCCTGAGCGACAGAGGCAATGCTGTGCACTAACTGAGTGATTCATTCCTCTGTCATCTATGTGCTGCTGCTCTGTTTGAAACTGCAGAGCACCCAGAGGCATAATATCATGTATCCTCCTGAATAGCATCCCACCTTGTTAGGGAGAGGAAAGGCAGATGTAGGATGTTCTGGGTTTCTGTTTCTCTCCATTATTGCATGGAGGATGCAACTATTTAACGCAATTAGATGCAGTTCAGAGGTCTGGATGCCTGAATGCTGCTTGGTTTACCTCTGCTGGTACCTCAGCTGGATCACCCGCCTCAAGTTTGAATGTCTTTGTAACAAAAGAGTAATGTTTATTGTTTCCATGATAATAACAGCACTGTGATTGCCTGAAAACTCTCCCTATGCTCTTGGATGATAAAGGTCCAGGTCTCAGCAGAAGCTCTGAGAGGGAGAAGGGAAAACAGGAGAGAACTTTTAAGCTTTGGCAAAAGATGGGGCACTCCAGATGCTGGCATCTGATCCTTCGTATATCCTTGCCGAAATTGTCCTTAACTGGACTTGGGGAGGATGGAGGTTGGCATCCTGCAAACAGGACAGGAGGCGCTTGCCCAAGCAGTGGCCTCACTGTATGCTGGGATTAGGTGCTGTATATAAATTGTTGCAGCCTACCATTCTAATTTCTGAAGTGCTGTATCATCACCTTTGTCAAAGTCAAATCCTGTGGGAGAACAGGCAGGCAGACATCTGCAAGGCCAGCGCTATGGATTTCATCTGACCTTTGATAATATGTAACTTTGACACATTCACCAGTGCTAACTTTTATTTATCGGTTCCCTTTGCAGAACCGCAAACACACAACACAACTGTGCACAACAGCACAGTTGTGAAGCTGTCTGTGCTGTGCTGGGGACAAGTGGGACAACTTGTTAAAAGCAGATGTGGTTTTGGTAAGTAGCACACTGAGCTTCTCTTCTGGATACCAAGATAAAAACTAAAAGCCTCCCTGGCTGGAGGAGGGTTACAAAGAGTCATATTTGAACCTAAATGTTTGGAAAGTGAGGAGCTTGGCTCTGTCACAGCAGAAACTACTCAGTGTGTTCAACTGGGCAAAGCTGCACTAAGCTATTTTGAAAAGTATGACTTATTTTTTAATCCAATGACAGCTGTAACAGAAAGTGTTATAGAAAGCAGTTCCTTGCAGTACAGCATTGAACTTCAAGATTATTTTATTTTTTTTTCCAAAGGTCTTATGCATGAAACTATTTAAATGGCAGCAGGAACTTACTTGCCTGTGATAGCTAGAGATGTTGTGTAACAGCAGAACTCTTGCTCTTAATGCCTGTCTTCATCATATGAAGATGTAATCCAGAGAGGCAGGTGAAACTCTTATTTTTGGATAGCTTGCATTTATCCTTTTGTAATTATTTCTTACTGATGATTTTAATACCTTAGAAAGTCTTATTTGTCTAAATAAAACTGCGGTTATGCTATTAATGCTTTTTTCCCCTGTATTTTATATTATATAATAGTGAATTGCAGGCATCCTTTTACCATTGTTTTGTTTCCTTCAGTATTTAGAAATGAACTTACCTTGGCAGGAAACACCTAGTCAGGCGGGCAAAGAGACTGCTTAGCCCTCTCATGCAAGGTGAGTTCAGCTATGTGGTATGACTCCCTCAATGCTTTCTCTCTCCTTGTATTACAGGGCACATGTGTAGTAAATAACATCATAGGTGAAGCAACACCTGAACTTCCAATTCCAGGGATACGGAAGGGAATCGATTGTTTTCAAGACTCTTAAAATAATACACAGTGTTTATGGTATTGAAGTTAAATGAGGTATTTATTTAAAAGCATATTGACTATATGTCCCCTGAAATTGAGCGCAACTAGGAACCTGTATTTCTCAGATTAATTAAATCAACATTTCAGTTACTGAAAAACTGGCCTTTAAAAAAAGATATGTTAAGGTTTGTGATGGTGCTGCTTTAACTGCTGGCTGACAGTGTAGCAGAGCAGATTGCAGCTCCCTAACCTCTGCCTCCAGCTAAGCACAGCAGCTTGTCACGTGAAGGGCTGTGTCTGCAGAGGTTTCGGCCTGAGCCTCAAACCATCTATGCGGTGGTTTCTGAGACAAATCTGGCAACAGATCAGAGCTTGGGCATTCAAACAGACTCGTGTGCAGTTACTGAATTAAACATCGTGCTGGGAGTAAAATGAGTGTCCTCCCTGCTGCCCCCCGAGGGGGTGAGCATTGTGAGGAAAACCAGGGATGCTGAAATCCCCATCAGAACTTATCCCTCTGGAGATGAGTTAGGTGGAGAGGGTTTTAACAGCACTATACCATGTATGTGCAAGCAGTGGTTGTCAGAAAAACAGGCAAGCAGTCAGAAGATTGAGGGCAGCTTCATTTGCAATCATTCATGTGCCAACAATTATTAACCCAAGTAGAATGAGCAAACTATAAAACTTACTGCAGTGACTGGGAAAGTACCGCACTCCATAAATAATGAAATGAACAACAGTCAAGAATTTAAACTAGGGTCAATAACTTTGCTTTTAAGCTCAACTAGTAATCAATTTAGAACGATTTAGTTGTCTCAGATGCCTTGCTATCTAGAAGCTTTATAGCCTGCCCCTTCCTCTGTGCAAGGCAGTCACACAGACATTTGATTTAGCCCAAATGAAAAAGCAGAGGTAAGAAGGTGGGAACAGAGGTAAATCCTGAAGGTGAAGATGCTGACCTAGGGAATTTCTTCCTACCTGCTTTAGGAGATGTTTATCCTCCCTCTATTCCCATTCCCTCCTTCTTTCTGCTAGACATTAACTCATCTGCTGGTGCCCCCTCACAAAAGAGGAAAGGAAATCTCCAGTTTTAGGACGGAAACATCTTAAACCAATGATAAAATACTAACTAAAATTGTCTGCCATTTGACAGACCTCCTTTTAGAAACACACACAAAAAGAGTATCATCTAAAAGAATATGGATCCAAACTTAGATTAGAAAATCCAAATCTGAATAGTCATTAAATAAAATATCGGGGATGAAAATCTGATAAAATACTTTTTTTTTATCAACTATGGCATAGAGCATTTGTATGGTTGGGGAATGTGAGGTTTAAATCTATGGTATTTACAGTTCTGGCTTAGCCTAAGGAGGACACGATACCTAACTGAAAACTTCTAAATGCTACCAGTAGTATAGTGAGAGGGAGGTACACAGCATATCTGTGTACCTCCCATGAAGCTTGTGTATTACCTTGGCTGGATAAAGACTGCAGTGTTCAGGTATTAGCTGTGCTGGGTTATAGATGCTGTTAGTGTTTCTTTGCCATGTCAGATACTTTGAGCTACATATTTGTTCAGAAGAGCCCGTGGAAATTATTTTTATTAATATTAATGGTAAATATTGAAATTAGACATGCACAAGGTACTAGTATTAGAAAGGTTTTAATTATTCAGATGTCTAAATTGCTTTCAGACATGTCCTTGGCCTCTGGTCTGTAAGCATGTTCTGAAAGCGTTTTAAGTTTCAGCAGTTAATAGACATTGGTATGAAGCTCATAGGGTTTTTTTTTATAAACCTCTATAGGGATCAGTGTGGTTTCTTGTGAAGGGAATCCAGCCTTTTACTCATTTAATAACAAGTTATTACAATAAAAATCTGACCGATAGCTTACCCTCTCTGTTGGGTAAAACTACAAATACTTGCAGCAGGGTTTATGTTACAGGCTTGTTCACTCTGCTGCCTGCTCTGAAATACACTGGCACATGCTGCAGAAACAAAACTTACTGAATTTTATTAAAGTGATTTACAAACACTTCTCTAAAATGCTGAAATGTTCTGACACAAAGCTTAAAGGTATGAAAACACATGTATGCACTTTGTGGTTTCAGAAGCCCTTCAGGTGTGACTTTCTGCCAGAAACACCAACCACCACTTCCAAGTACTAGCACTTCAGTCCTACAGACTGCTTCCTAAACAGGTAGTGATGTTTTTAGTGAAGCTTGTCACCGTGAACTTGGTCCTCATGAGTCAGCTGCTAGGGTGGGGAAGTCCTGTCCTACCTGTGAAGCACTGTTTGCCTACGAATGGGATTGACTTCCTCTGCAAATATTTGCCTGTGATCAGGTCACTGGATTGGAGTCCCTATTTCCCCCAGTATATAAAGCAAATAAATAAGGCTTAACATCTGTGTCATGATTGTTTTCAAAGGCTATTTACAAAAAAAATCTTTAACTTTGGCTGACCTTAGTAGAGTGTCATCGGGTGAAGCTGTAGGGAACAGTTGGTTTCTGTGCACAGTCTTTATTTTGGCTGGCAGTCTGTTAACTCCAATAAGTGGGTAAGCTCATGCCAAGCAAAGTCAGGCATATCATGAGATTCTGCTTTGTCTGTGCAGAGAAAGTAGCCTGAGAAACAGCTTTGAAGGCTAATAAACAAAAAACCGTACACCAGAATTTGGGGCTGAACAATTCGCATGCATGAGGAGTTTGACAAAAGGACCCTGTCAGGTGTTGCATTCACCACTCTCCCTCCTCTAGATGTAGAGCCGTCCTGCTTTAGCAAGAATGGTGTTCCAGCTCTGTCAGAACTGCCTTGAACACAGCAGTGTGCTGCTGCTTTCCCTGACCTCTCAAGGGAAAAAAAAGAAAAGCAGCTCTTGTTTCTTGTGAATATGTGTTCAAGCCTCCTTGAGCAACAGCAGAATGACACTGGGAATTAGCGTCACTCCTGCCCAAAGGGCGTACAACAGCCATGACACAAGGCTCTTATTCGGTGGTGGTTGTGTGGTGCCTCTTGGGGTGTTTTGGGGTTTATTTTCTTTAGCAGCAGCAGTCACTGCAGTTACACAGTATTTGTTGACAGATTCAGGAAAAGAGCACCGCATTGTCAGTTGGAAAGAAATGATTGTTTTTATTTTTTTTCCCCAAGACTTTTACATTCCTAGATGGCTTACATCATGTACTGAGAACTGCATGCAAAGGCAGTCTGAATTCAGGTCAAGCTTTGCCTATTTGTAGTAGATGTATGTTACTGATAAAAACATTTTTCGCGCACCATGAGAACATCTATTAAAGTTGCTTCTACAAGCATCTGTACTGAATTTATCCTCTGAGCTCACTCGGAAGGGTAGACTATTGTGTTTATATGAAACACTGTTTTGACAGGTTTCTTCAGAAGTAAAGAAGCACAAAAGGAGACGTTCTGCTCTTTGAAAACAACTGGAACCACTAGCAAGAAGCAGCAACACCGTGCACTGAACAAGGAAACCTTTTCCAGGTTATCAAAACATGCTGTCGAACTGAATTTTGCAGCTGCATTTTCAAATGTACCATGGGATGCATCAAATCCAAGGATGCCTTTCAAGGTTCAAATGCTATCCAGGATGAACGGATCCGGGAAGGTAATGAAGGGTGCACTGGGGAGAAATCATCACTGATAGCAGTGAAGGTGGATGAGAAAGGTCCATCAAGCACTATAGTGCTAGACTATGCACACCGTCTCTCCCGTGAGATCCTTGATCAGGCGGTGAAACAGTGGGCAGTGACTGAAAGCAAGTACAGCGACATCCCTTTTATTGAAAGTGATGTGCCCTGATCCCTGACTGGTAAAGACTGTCTTCACCATGAGTGTCCTGTCTGTGAAGCAGTTTGTATTTGGTACTAGTGCAAATAAAGTAAAATCAGCTGTGATTTGAGCATAATGCCACTATATGAATGTGTTTGCAAGAAGAGGCTGAAAAAAATTGCCTTTTCATCTATATTGCTAAGAAACTAATTGGATTACAGTAGAATCTACTAATCAAGTGTCATTTGTCATCAGCCGTATGTTGAGTATATTCTGTCTTTGTATGTGTTGAATGTGATCAGAAATAGTGTTAAAGAGGATGAGAAAAGTGTGGCTGCCCTGCAACTGTACAAGCACTGCGTCAGAGGGCCCAAAGATGCTTAACAACAAAAGGTGGATTATTTTTATGTACTGCATAAAAAATCAGTGGCCTGTTTGTAGGTGAAAAGAGGAGAACTCTCTATGCTTGGTAAATTTGTCTGCATTTTGCTGAAGTGAAACCAAGGTCTGCATGTAGCAAAGATGACCGCTGTCCGTAAATTTTACCTTAATTCTTTGACCTGGCTAAATCTGTAAACCACAAAATAATGAAGGTGATAAGAAGCATTTTATAAACCCCAGCAGTATTCAGGGAACCATATGGATTATGATACTAATCAACTTCCGTTCTTCAGTGAAACAGTGAGGAACATTACAATGTTGACAAACAGTGTGTGATAATTAACAGATGCTCTGGCTTCCATAAATGCATGAAGGCTATTCTCTAAAATCCTGCGGTAAGGTAATGACATCTGATCACTGTGTTCAGACCAAAGCTGTTTGGATTTTTGGTTTGGAGTTTGTTTTGTTTTTATGTTAGGGTGCTGTTTTTTTAGGGGGGATTGGTTTTGGTTTTTTACTGTAACCCAGACAGGTGTGCAAAAACAACTGATGCAAACTAGTGAAACAAAATAGCGTGACAGCGTTTTAAGACTGTTTGTTTCATGGGAACTATGGCTGCATTACACTAAAATTTCACATGAAAGTAACGACCTTGGGACAGTACCTTCCTTCAGCTTCTGTAGGCTCATCCTTACCTGTTGGTAAAACTGCATATGGTGATGCAGATTTGAGCTACAGAAACCTAAAGCCTGAGCAGTGCACTGAATTAGTAAATAAGCCTTAGGCCCAAAGCTTAAGGGGCTCAATTCTTTACCAATTTTATGTAGCCTGCCTCCACACACCGCACTCTGCTTCTCCAGGACTTGCAGCCTGACCTACAGTACTTGTAACTAGCATTTAAAATATGAAGAAAGAGAGGCATTAATCACAGTCATCTTAAAGCTACGGTTTTGCTGTCATTTTATACAAAGTGAATGCCTTGTAAAAGCTTGGGGTTTTAGTACCAGTTTGCTCCTTTTTCTGTTATGGCCAGTTTAAAAGACAGGCTTTATTTTCTAGATCAAACTGTTTTCCATTTTATGTTTTTGTTTTATAGAAAAATGCTTTCCATACTGGCAAAAACTGTTACTATTTTTAAAACATACACATAGTTCTAGTAAATTATATAAAGCATGATTTCTCAAGCAATGGGAAGCAAATAGAAAGAGGACCATGTACATTGTTATTTTTAGACTGTCTTAAGTCTGAGAATAAGCTATGAATTGAGCTGTTTTGAAAACTCTGCAACACAAACTTAGTGACTTTAAATCTACCTGTATGGGGAAGTGGTTTTATCAAGAGTAAAGGGTTAAAAATGGTTCTTTGTAACACAGCACAAGACTGCCATTAATTCACAGTGACCAGACTAGACTCTGCTATTATGACTCTTCTCAGGCTTTTGCTGAAAAGGGGAACAAAATCTGCTTATGTTGCATTGTTTTCTTGTTTGAAGTAATGAATCTTTGAAGCCATATGTAAAGTAGGACCAAGGCCCACTTCAATTCTACTGCTAACAGTGATGTACCTTGAAGCTCTAAAGCATTTAAAACATAAGACCATACCCTACATTTGCTCAGTCTAAAGAAACCTCCATGCCATATACTAGGATGATTTAAAAACAAAACTAAAACATTGATCAGATCAGCACATGTAATAATTTGATATTGCTTAACCACAGTATTAAAAAAGATTCCTATTCTTCTTATAGCTAAAATAAAGCTTTTACAAAAAAGGTGAACCTTTCTGTAACATTAGTCTTGACTCAAAGATATTAACACTGCCAAAGTCAGTAATTAAAGAAAAAAAATAAGAAACCCTAAATCAAACAAAAGACAAACATCCCCCCCAAAAAACCCCACAAAAACAAGGGGGGAAAAAAGAACCCCCCCCAAAAGCTCCACAGACATTATTTGCCAGATAGCTGACTAGCAGATAGAAAACTGCACTCACTTTAAGAGTGCATTTAGGTAGATCTGTCTTGACCCTTGTACAAATACCTTGGTGGCTGTCAAGGGGAGTTAGGTGTTGCAGTTTCTCAAATCCTCCCTTTGAATGTAGCCTCAGCATCTGACGCTCTTCTGGGAGTCAGAATATCAGATGCGCTTTTGAAAGCAGCTTCTCCATCGGCAGGCTGCCACTGCATGGTCCAACAGCAGGCAGAATTACACAGTAAGATATAATAGTCTAAGGTTACATCATAGCATCCATACGGATAAATACTCAAAATTTCCCCAAGGAGAAAGTCACCTAGGTATAATTAAACATGCATCACAGTGTGATTCCATTTGGAGTACTTGCTGTGTGGGACACCTGCACTGCTTCCTCAGAAACCCATCATAACGTGCTAGTAACTGGATCACTCACTGCTTGTTATGTCCAACCGGTCACCTACCTGCAACCACAAAGCTTGTCTTCCCTCATTAATGCTGGAAGATTGCAGCAGCTTCAATATGGCCTGAAGTGCAATTCCAGCTGCTTTATAATGCTTTCTAGGACACTGGAACTTCAGGGAAAGCACGCAGCAAAAGGAAAGCAAACAAGCTTACAAACAACAGGGAGACAGCTTCTCATCGGGAAAATAGTCTCTTGCACAAGACACTGTCCTTAATAAATAATGCACTTACCCTTAATAAAATAAAAAAATAAATAAAATCTGTTCAATACTACAATCTGGTGAGAAATTGAAGGAGATTGCTTTCCAGAGTTATGCTGTATTTCTGTAATAGGCACAATACAAATGCGTAAGAAAAATCAAGATGGCTTTACCTAAATAAAATTACATCTCTTATTAGATTAAACTGTGCCACTTGTAGTGGCTTTCCAGCTGAGTTGCTACTGATTCTTTGACTTGATTTTGTGTAATAAAGGCACTCCAGGATGGGACTGGCATACTCCACAAAACCATTTACTTCTATTTAGGAGTTAAAAATACACTTGATTTATATTTTCTCCAGGAAACATAAGTGTAATCTGAGTGGATACAATGTGACTGACTTGATATTCTAATAACAGTTCAAAACATAGTAACTACAGCACAACTTCATAAAATTGACATTTCTGGAGTAAGACACATCAGTAGTCCCAAATAAAACACAGTACAATATATTTTTACAGTATTTTTTGTGGAAAATATTTTCTTGTGGACCAAATAAAATTGAACTTACCATCTGTTTGTATGACTTTTATTTTATAGGAATGCACAGATTGGACAGGATCTTGCTACCATGAGTTTGGGATAATTTCTGTTCACATAAATCTTGGAAGCAATTGAACATGCAAGTCAAAGTTTACTGATTCAGAAGTACTCTTGCTAAAGCACCTTAAGTCCTTTTCAGTCAGAGAAGGCATGATCCCTACTCCTTGGGGATTACCGTGTTTTTCATTAAATAGATGCTGAAGATTGCTCCTTTTGTACAAAGATAATGGAATGAACCAATTTAAAATAAAAATAACCATCGTTTAAGAATCTAAAGCATACAAAAATTTCAAAAACTAAGGGGGGAAGATTTACATTTTTTACAGACCAGAATGAGGTAGAAATTCAAGTCTTATTTTCAGAATTATCCTAAAAGTATTAACGAAATCTCTCAACTACTTTTGAAACTAAGCTCAAGGACTGTCTCATAACCATTACGTACATGGTAAGATTTAACTTGCAGCTGAAATTTGGACAGTTGTAGCCACTGTAAAGCAATACTGTCGATAATAAAACCTGCCCAATATTGAAAACTCCGTAATGGTTCTGCTGGAGCTCTGACTTTTTGATTCTCCAGTGCTGATTACTGACTATGTTATTGGAACAGAAGTTTTCTTCCTTTAGTCTCAGTGGTTCATCTTTATAGAAGCCAAAATTTGTTTTTGTGACCTGCCTATAACTGTATAAACAAGTAGGAAAAGATACTGATACATGATTTCATTAACCATGCAATCTTAAAGTTGAAGAAAGATTAATAGTTATGTGTTGTATATGCTATGGAAAAATTAATATTACTCCCCCCCCATTATACTTTTATCAAGGAGCTCTGATTATGTCATATAACCAAGTATTATTAGTATCAGAACCAAGCAACCTTTAATGCACAAAGGTTTTTTGATGTCTGTTTAAATTTTGATCCCAACAAATACATTCATTAGGATATGTTGTCTTAAAAAACCTACACAATCCATGTGCAGCAGATATTTCGTGTTTTCACCTGTTCATGATCTTCACTACATATTGCTGCATTCCCCTTTTCACAGATTTTCCGCCTATCAGACAGGATGTTCATGGGCACAAGCAAATGGGAACCCAGACTAGTGGTATAAACTCTAGGCACTTGCAGTATTAGGGCCGGGCTGACCTCTACCACTAAAATCATTCGACAATCACTAACATCAACAGGAAATGTGCTGCTTAGTGTTCAGAGGAAGGTGTGAGACAGTTACTTCTTCACCCCTGTAAGACCAGGAAAAACTACCTGTTTTTTAAATCATGAAAAACTAATTGTGCAGTTCAACTTAATGGCTTTTTTTTTTTTTTTAATGGTCTTACAACAGATAGAAGTGCTCTAGGCTCTGACAATATTATGATATTTGAAAGAATGTCTACATCACATAGCAAAACTGAATACTGACCAAATGTTAAATCAATAGAACAATTTCTCTCAGATTACTTATATGTCAGTCTGACCCTTTATTTAAAAGGCTACTTAATACCATGCATTTATCATGTCTTGCATTTTCCTTTGTAGCTCTGACTGTTTTAAACCTTTAAGTGTATTTTATTTTCATTGTATAAAGAATAATCTAGGGCACCAACTTAGATCAGTGACTGAGCCAAGAACGCAAAGGTCTCCTAACTTCTTGCTTATTAGGGTCATCCCTTAAGTCTGCTCTCTCCCCCAAAGGTTCCTGAACTAAGAGTTGATGCAAAAAATTAAATGTTAATCATTGTGTAAAGCAGTAAAAATAACAATTTGCCTTTTTAAATTTTTATGTCGTAGATTTAAGCAGACGTAAGTCAATAGGCTTGATCTTTATAGCTTGAGATCATTGCTTCCCAATGGCTTAAAACAATCATCCACAAACTCATCAGTGACTTCTTCTAGAGCAGGTGGCTTCCATCTGGGGGACTGGTCTCTGTCAATCAGCACTGTCAGGTGGAGTATAAAAACACAGAAGTTACTTGTAAGCTTTCTCTAATTAAGATGACTTTAGATTGCATCCAGACAGACAACTACAGTGAATACATAGGTAAGAAAAATCAGTATGTTCTCGAGAAGACAGATTTTTTGTAACATACATATTTCTACTCAATAAAAAGTCTTGAGTTGTGATCTGTCTGGAGAGGTATCTTGGGGTTGCCTGATGATACAAGGAACAGTGGGTAACTTCAGAAGTAGCACAAGCTTTGAAAGAATAGACCTCAAATTAGTGCTTTCTGTTAGACCTACTACTCTAGCCTGACTTACGCTTTTTCACATGAAACAGTATGCATGATTCTCCTTTTGGATAAGGGCTTTCACATCTCTGTAAAATCTGACTCTGCAGAATACAGATGACTCAAAGGAGGTGTTTAATGCCTAAAGCTAATTTAAACACATCATATAAACCAATAATGAAATAACTAATGAGGAAAGAGTAAAGCAGAGTATCTTTGTGGGGAAATCCAAGCATATTTATTTGTAAATACTGACAGATACTGCGACCTAAGTAAATTTAACTATGAAGATTTGTATAAGCTTAGTATGTGTGCTTCACCTGTCTACTAGTACATTACTGAAGATAAAATCATCAGTGAATGAATTTCATGTATAGCAAGAAAATACCAGTTCTCAGAAAGCATTCCTTGTACCATAGGAATGTTGAAGGCATGTCAGCCAGAACAGCTGCACTAGCAAACAATGGTAAGATGAGAGAATTTATTTGTGTATAAAAATTGCCAGTATGAATGGAATTCCAGAGGAGCCTTCCAAGCACCTTTCTGGCTTCAAGAAACCATAAAGGTCCTATTCAAAAACATGATTTTTTTATAATTTAAAAAAGAACAGCTATAGTAACTATGGCTTTCTAGGATGCACTGACTACCCAACATCCCTCCTCAACACTCATTCCCTTCAGATGTGTGGTATCAGCAACTGATTTGGAGATGCAGCTCTGTGTGTCCTGGGAGACCTCCTGACCACCACCACCCACAGCATACAAAGGAGGATGGGCAGGAAACACCTCTCAATACTCAATGTGCTGAGAACAGGGAGGTTTGTCTGTCTAGTTGGTTTTTCTGATTAAGAGTTCAGAGTAGGATGGCTCTAAAGGTATGCGGACAGAAGATACTCACAGAGAGTGGATACTTTGAAGAATAACGGTGGTTTTGGTAAGTTGTCATGTCTTTCTGAACAGACTTTGTGCTTGGTGACTAAACTAGAACCATCCAGGATGTGAAATATACAAAGGAGTTGGATTTCAAGTGTAGTGGAATGAATGCGTACCTAAAGATTGTGTCGTATCGGAAGACAGGCATTTATGGCAGTTTGTGGTAAAAAACAAAAGTGACTTCAGAATTTCTTTTTAACTATTACCTCTATAACCAACACTTGGAAATTGCCTAGGAAATAAATATTGTTCAAATAATAGCTGCATTAATTAATATTTCTGAAGACAAACTGAAGCTGAAGACAAACAGGCATCACAACTCTTAAGCGTGAACCTCCAAAGTGAAAGGAGAATCAGAGCCCTGCATCCCTTTACCTGCAAATAGAGGACTAAGGACTGCTTAGATACAAATAAACACTGATTTTTAAAAGAAACCCCCCATACAGATCAAAGCTGTACCTCTACAGAGAGTGGAATCCATGTGGGCAATTCTTTAAAAGAAATGTGCTGTAAAAGAATGATTTTACTGGGTCATCCACCTGGATAACTTGGTGTAAAGTTATGACCCTACAAGTCAATTTTAAACACTGTGATGTAAAGCCACTGATTGGTTTGGGTCAAAATACATAATTGTCCTGAATCAAGTATATCTATTCCATTGGAGAATGACTTATCTAATGATTTTATTCAACTTCAATTAAGTTTACAATCTGGCCAAAATAATCTTAATGGTCATCCACAAAAGCCAATACTGACTAGAGATGCTTTAGAAGGAAAAAAAAAAAGTCCATGTGTATACTGCTACAGCTTCAACTCTAAAACCAGTAGGAATTGCTGATAATTCTTCATTCTATAGCACTACTGTGCAATCAAGTCAATCCTTCTGTTTGGATTTGTGGCCAGTTTTACTCTGGTGGATAACTGAATGCTTATTATGGTCTCTCTAATGAAGTCTTTAATATTATGAGAGTTAAAATATTTGTTTTCTAATAGTATCTTGAAAATATTTCCTTTCTGTATTAACTCCTGTATATATTCTGTGTTTCTCCAGCTTGAGAGATCGATCACTACAAGAATGGAACCAAAATTCTGAAGACTTCTAAGGTAGGCTAAAGGATCTTCATTAAGATAAAACTAATTGAACATTAGCACTGTGTTAAGGGTTTGTTCTTGTGGTTTACCTTTTTACCAGACTTCAGTGAGTGTTCTATTTTAGCTTCATTCAGCACAGTCACAACGCTGATATTTCTAAGCACCTGAAATTCTGCTAGTTGCAATGGAATCTCTCTACCTACACACTGACTGCAGGGGGTTTGTGTGCCCAAGGTTAGGCTCACATCTGCCAGCTGCTAGCACTGCAGGAGAGAGGGCAGAAGCCATACAGAAATAACATCTTTGCAGGATCAGCAATACACAGAAGGCCTTTACAATTCCATTTGAACTGTACATTCCTGCACAAATAGTTAGGCTAATTTAGCAGATTTTTGTCCCCTCAGGCTGCTGAGACTGTAGTCCACCTGGATGTGTTTGAGCACTGACACTAAAAAAGACCGCTTTGCTTATGCAGTAAGAATAGAAAACCAAAGCTCTTGGAAATTATGCAGAGCTATGCATTTCCTACTTTATGTATTATCCTATAAATCAAGGTGAAAAATTGATACCTACAGTGTTCAAAGACCACACTTCCACTATATGGGAAAATGTTGCTGAAATAGGATCTGTATACTTTATGCTTTAAAGGATTTGGCTTTTCTTTAGTAGCCCAAATCACAAGAATTGGAGCGGAATACTGCTTGCCAGCATATTTTCAGTCTGGTTGAAAGAAAACTGGCTAAAAACCCAATAAAATTATGAACCTCAGGTCAAAACAGATTTAAAAAGCTTGTCAACAAACTACTTCCCTAGCATGCCTATTAAAATTACAGTTTGAAGCAGATAAAAGCTGGTATTAGAACCTGACCTATGGCTGCTGAAAAACAACCTTCGAAAACTAAAACCTGATTATTATATCTTAACTTTACTTTGTGCTGGATCCTCTTGTAGACAGGGTCAACAGCTGGCTCTTAAATGCTTGGAATGTAATGCTTTAATAAATTAAAAGGTAATGTTTTATTTATTATTTTCACTTTCATTCACTGGTTGATCCAGTAAAGTCTTAATAATCTTACTTCCTAATAAAAATTATATTCAGTACATTGTCGGAAAATTTATTTTATGAGATTTTTATGAGATTAGACCCAACTGCAAAAATAGTCAGATTCTGCACCATTCTTAAACAAGAGAATCTATTTTAAGATGACAACTCTGAGAGTAAGATATATGCAGTAAGCAAAAGTACTTCAAGAACAAGTTATTATTATTAGCAATCCCCTCAGTGCAGCTGGGTCTCTGGTGGGGTTTTTTTTCTTCCTGGTATAGTTGAGCGGTTGCTACCTCATCCTGTGTAAAAGAGAATCTTTCCCAACTGCTGTTCTTACAGTTTCCTTCTTTATGAGCAGTTTGTGTAATTTACTGGACATACTGACAAGCGATTTGCTTTTGTCCTCTACAACATCACCAGATGGTTTAATGACCTTAGGGATTACAAGTGAGAATTTGGCTTGGTGTTCATCTGACTCTCAAACTTTGAGTTTGTCACTTCATAAGCTCATACGGTGATTTAGAATATATCCTAGGAATAATCTTTGTAAAATATCCTTGCTCCCATTACCAACACAATGAAAACCATGTACTTCTCAACAGTATTTGAGAAGAACAGAACTCAACAGAATTTACCACACAATTGGGTAAATTCTTCAAAGGATTCTCTGCCAGTAAGAACTAAAGATTAAAATCAGAAACTTTTTCCATGCTATACAAACAAACTTTGCATCTCTCATCACAGGCTTTAATACAGTATTACTAATAGTGAACACTCAAACTAATATCTATTACTCAAGCAGATTTTAAACTACTTTATAAAGACAGATATTAAGAAATGAGGAGGAGGTGATAACATATACTTGAGTTTGAATTCAAAGTCAGATTCCCTCAACCCCAAAGTATTATTCATCCAAATGTCTTGTACCGTAAGCTCCTAGGAAAAGGAAATATTTGTGTTTTGTTTCACCTCCTGCTGTACAGTACATAAATAATTACTATAGTTTCTAACAGATGTGACATTGGGTTTGACAAACTGCATAGTGAATCAGCAGTAGAATCAAGGACAGAATCTAAGTCTGTCCCCTAGATGAACTTCCTGCGCCACTGCTCTACTTGTACCCTTACCTACCTTGACCAATGCTTTAAAATGCTGAAATATTTAAGTTACATATATATATTTTTTGATAGTAAGACACCTCTATATAGACACACTTTGGACATGGGAGTAGCCTCTGCTCTAACAAATTGCCATGTGAATAGTTGTTCTTAACTTCAAGTCTTATACCATCTTATAGTTGGCTGAACCAGCTACATGGCAACACTAAATCTGGACACACAAATGATACCCATAGCTACTCACTACTGCTAGCATTACATATATTTGACATTTCCCAATGAATTGGTGAAACCTTTCATAGTGCTGCATTACCATCTGAATAAATAACATCAGGAAACTGAAATTACACAAAGGAAATATGGCTGTTAACACTTTGGAAAAAATAATAAATTTTTGAGGAGTCCAATAAGCAAAAACTGGAGGAAGTGGGAAGTTTTCTCTGGGCTGTTGCTGGATGCACTTTTCTTAACCTCCACAGAAGCAACGCAACAGTGAGTTTGCATATTATTAAGTTTGAGAAATGTTTCTGGTGTGCATGCTTACCTGCTCGAACCCCTTCATAGAAGTCAGGGCCTCTCTGAAAGATTAAAAGAAGAAAAAAAAGCTGTAACATGACAGATTGTATTTAGCACATCTTTCCCTATCCCACTTCTGCCTGAAATGCAAGTTCCCAAGATTCAGTTAAATCTCACTTGTACTGGTCTCGTATCATC
Source organism: Strigops habroptila (assembly GCF_004027225.2). Lineage (NCBI taxonomy): Eukaryota > Metazoa > Chordata > Aves > Psittaciformes > Psittacidae > Strigops > Strigops habroptila. Next base: position 8,448,455 of record NC_044281.2, read on the forward strand.
CTACTTGCTCCTTACTTATTAGAGCTCTATGACCTCTTGCTTAAATGCAGCCACAACTCTTAAAATCAGTCCGTTGAACTCTGGTTATCAGTCAACTTTCATGCAATGCAGCCCTCTCTCTGTTACATGTCAGATTTTTCTAAAGAGTTTTGCATGATGGGGACTGAGGCATGTAGGATCAGAAATTCATCAGAGAGAGGACAGTCTACAGGGATTGTGATGTATTCTGCATACTTGGAACACTTTGCAGTTAAATAGAGTCCTGGGAACATCCAGGGTTTTTTAATAAAGGTATATGTAACATTTAAATCCGTAAGGATGCTTCGCTAGCAATGGCGCAACAATACTAGTTTCAGGAAAGCTATGGCAAGGATAGTGGCAGACACTACACCATATCAGAATGGGATATATTTTCCCTTTTTTCAAGTATTTACTTTAACTACCACAAATAATCAAATACATAAAAATCTTATTACTAGTTTTGTGACATTTTAAAATAAGGATGCCGTGGGGAAGCTTTATGAGGAATTTGTTCAGATAATTCATTTATCAACTCTGTTCTACTGAAAGGATCATTTCCTTATATGTTACACAAGTACTCACCCCTTACTACAAGTAGTACTAAAATCTCTTCGGGGTTTTTTTTAATAGATTTATCACAGCATTCCTGAAAGGCAGTGATATACAACTATTCCCGTCCTGCTGATGGGAACTGAGGACTAAGCAATTTAAATAGGAAATCTCTTTGAGAACACCAGGGGTTTAAAATTACAGTCCAAATGCAAAACTTTCTATATTACAGCATTATCATAGTTTTCTTAACAAAAGCCCTCTACCATTCCCATTAACGTAGTCTCCTTCAAGCTGCACATAAAGAGATGTAACTGGAAAAAAGCGACAGCCTAAAGAACACATAAAAGATATTGAGAATTAAAACCTATAAATTGTGAGTCCTTGATGTAATGCGTATATAACTTAGTCTCTGATAAATGTGCTACCCCTCCATTGCTGGAAAGGCACAAAGGGCCCAGCTGCTTGCTTACCAGGCATGCTTGGCTCAGTCTGTATTCCATCGTGAGTACATCTTGTAAGCTCATGGAAGCACCTTCTCTGAGCTGTCTGAGAGTCAGCTTTAAGGATGTAGGTGACATCTTATTTATAGTCTGGGGAAGACATTAACAATTACTTTTATTCACTTCAATTCAGACACATTTGCAAGTCTGTCTTTTTTGCATTTTAAACTATGTGAAGTAAATGATGGCACTGAGCTCACTCATGTTATACCTATTCCTCCTGCTCCCTCCCACCATGCTGTCATACTAAAAGGACTTACTTACATAAACTTTTATATACAAGATCTCTGGGATGTTTGCCACTACTTGTGGAAAGCCTAGAACTCCTAAGGTCACATCATTTATGATCAAATTACTACTAGCCTGGGAATCTTATGCAGCTTGAAAGCCATTTCCAAACAGATTCTATTGAGAAGTGAAGGTGTGTGACAAGCAACGTTACTCCATTTTCTAATATCGTACACATATAGTCTGAATTGCTCTTACAAGTTACTGATGTTGTAACTGATATTGTACAGAATTTAAGTTTTATTTAGTACCACAGAGTAGTAAGGTAATAATAGTGATATCAGCAACAAACTTAAGGTGGTTGCTTTATGATCATCTGCAGAGACTAGACAACATACGAAGAAAACTGTGGAAGAAAAAATATTCAAAGAAATTAAACATAAATTTGTATCTGTCCAAGCTTTTTGTCTGGGATCAACAGATGCTGCAGTAATTTAGTCCTACATTGCTCTTCTGATAGGAAGCCTGGAGGTCTTGCTTTCCTCCTTTTGACAGTTACAGGCTATAAATATTATGCCACAGACAGGATCTGTTTAAGGCACACAAACAAATGCTGTAACTCTGGCTTTCATGACTATCCTTCAATTAACAGCGTGCCAATAAACAGTAGGGGGAGGTGGGGAGAAAGACTAAAACCTGGTTAAGAAAACAGAAATGAGCTTTAAAACTTACAGGGTCGGTGGGGGAAAGGAGGTATATCTTACTGTTGCTCATCTTTGTTTTCTTACTTCAAACAAGACTCTTTCCCTGTAAATCCAACTACAAGCTCTCTATTATTCACAGTACAGTAGACATTTCCTGTTAATTAGGGCATTTTTACCCCTACTGAAAAGTGGCAGATGGTAAAATTTGCCTCTTTACATTATTTTCATTGCAGACATTAGAGTCCTTACCCGGAGACTGAAATGGCAGGTTTCCAGACATCAACATTAACATTTTTTCTGGCTCCCAATTACTCTTCATCCCTTTCCAGACACCAGCTAATACAGCAGTGACCCATTTTGCCTAGTTAAGCTGGAAAACATGCAATTGCTATAGAAGCAGGAGGCTGTGCAACTGTGTACCTTAAAAGCACTGGTTCTGCCATTCTGTTACTTGCATGTTGACCACTTCGCTTGAGAGTGAATCTGGTTTAGGAAGAAGGAATGCTGGCTCAAACTGTAAACATTTCCTGAGTTTTGGTAAAGCTCTCTAACAATGAGCTGCCTTTCAGCAGATACAGAAATAAGCTGTACCTCTAATTACATCACCATGTAGGTCTCTGATGGAGAGCAACTCTTAACTGGAGCCCTTATGTCCTGTAATACGCTTGCTGGCTTTACCTTTGAACTGGACCTTTTCTGCTTTGAGTTTCACATTCTGTCATTTAGATTAGAGAGTTTTTACTCAGACCAGGTAAAATGGCATGCACAGTGCAACCAGATTGTTCCACAGGTGAAATTATAATGGTGAGTTCTTTCTGCTTAGAAAGCACTGAAATGGGGAAGATGTGAAATGAACACCTAGCTAGTGTAGTGCATCCAGTAGCTGCCTTATCTTGGCATATCAATGAGGTTGAAGGTGGAGGAGGAACTGCCATAAATCAAGCTGAAGGAAGAGGAACAAGGGAAGAAAATGGGTAGGTGTAATTGCAGAAAAATGAGTCACCAGTGTATCTATAAATAAATTCTCTGTACGAAGAGGGGGAGGGCATTGGTGCTAGGGAACAAGCCTGAAAGGAGACAGGATAGGCTGAAGTAGGGAGTACTAAAATGCAGTAAGTCTTCGTAGAAGTATTTGACATCTATTCCAGCGTTTTGAGACCATTCTGATTTCAACATAATGATCCTGAAAGCTACAAGCCGAATTTGCAACAGACCTGAATTCCAGTAAGATACTACCACAAGGTGACTGAATTAAGTGGCACTGATTCAATGGAGTCCCTTACAAGAATTAACAGCTGGAGTAGTGGCTGCATCCTTTGTTTCCAAGGCACATTAAAGTTTCTGATTAGAGTTGCTGAAGACCCTCGAAGAAGCTTTCTTTAACTTAAAGAACAAACAACAAAAAAAAGCCCTGCCAGAGGCCGAGTGTATCACGTCCCTCGCAGTAAATGAAGACACCCATCACTTTCTGAGATAACAAAGCATTTGTTTGTCCACACTGAACAATGGTGCTGGATGAGCTTTGACATAATATGAGTCTAGCCAAAGTACCGCAGGAAAGCTGCTTAAAGACAGATATATCACACTTACTGTCTGTTAAGAGTTTCAGAATGCTGCTTTATTCGAGTTCAATGCTACAAAGATACCATCCTGCTTCATTCCTGTAATCTCCTTCACCCATTGCTGCATCCCCATTTAAAGTTTCAGGAGCTAGTGTCTGCATCCCAACCTGACCAGCCGATCTGGACAAGGTACCTTGTAATTTTTAGTCCTGCACACTACACTGGAATTCATTCAGTTTAAGGCTATAAACTCATGAGGTATTAGTGCTCAGAAGGTGCACTGACCTGCCAAAAAAGCTCTCAGAAAGCATCATGTGAAAACAAACAACTGATACTTTTCAGGCTTTGACCCCACATGCTTACTTCATCCAATTAGAAGTGGTACTTCTGTCACTCAGATTAAAGCTTTTTGGCTCATATAAATCCTAAAAACAAAGTAATGCTATAAACAGTTTTTAAAATATTTTAGTAGTATGAGTTCAGAAAGTATGTTAGTATTCTAGCTTTCTACCTATTTGTAACTGGGTTCAAAATGTGATTTAAGTCGTGAAGCCACTCTCAAGTAGAATTTTAACATCTTTACAATCTTCTTATTCATGCAAACCATGTATCAGATATATGAAGCCCTGCCAAGCAGACATGTTTTGAAAGTGAAAAGCAGGAGTACTGTAGATCAAACAGAACAGGATACCTGAGGTAGAACAGCTCACAGCATCTTTGGATTATAGTAGAACTAGCAGTTCCATTTTGTTTAAAAGGTATCTGTACATCCGAGGTGTGGCTGTACCAAGGTGTACCTCCAAATTATGGTATGAGACTTTCAGTTAGGGCTTATTCCATGATCTTACTAATGTATATCATAATAAGTATACACGGAAACAAAGAAAATAAGAATACACATTGCTGTTACTGAATCTTTTACAGTCTATGTATTTATTATTTGAATGTGCTGTTCTTCCTGTACTCAGACACTAATGTGATATCTTGGTTTCAGAAAGTGACATAAGGGAAACTACTATCAGTGGAAATACTCTTGGTACTGTGATACTCCTAATGAGGAAAATTACTTGCTTCACACAAGTCAGCAAACTGCTACCAAGGATAACGTCTGATAATCTCAGACTGTCATGGTTTTTCTATGCGTTCCCTGCTCTAACCAATTCTTTGAACTCTGCTCCTCCGAGCAATGTGACAGCAGGCCAATGCTCTGCAGGTGTAAAATGCTCAAGTGCCAGGGTGCAAGCTACTATTCTTCCTCCAGCTACAATTAAATTTACTAGTGCTTCCCTAGTAAAACACAATCTCCGGTTTAACTGGCAAGCATTTCCTGGAGAAAGCCAGATTTATACGTGAATCTCACAAAACTTTTTTCACCCACAAATGCATTTTCCTTCTTCGGTTTTGTGGATCTTTCAAAGAAGAAATTAAGTTACCTGATCCTACGAGCTTACTTAATCCTACTGCTTAGCACAGAATGTTTGCTGTTAGAATGTTGTTTGCCTGAAACTTACGTACTTGTTCACACTAGTAAGCCTTGAACCTGATAGAAAATGTGGGGTTTGGGGTCTCCCTCCCCAAATTTCTTTATGGACAGAACCAACTCTTATTAACAGTCTCATCTCTTGAACTGAACAGGCAATAGACAGTTGTTCAGGAACTCCAAGGAGAGTCATTCATTTTTGAATCATATGAAAGAAAAAAGCTGCTATAAAGTACTATTAAAGACATGGAATAAAACAAGAAGCAACAAAAGAGCCTTTTTTTTTTTCTTAAAGTAAAAAAAGTTACACAAAATCATACCTTTGAAGTAGATGACATAGTTTTAAGTTCTAAATTAAAAATATGAAACAAATATACACTTCTGAACAACAAGGAACAAAGCCATATTTTTAACAGGGGAGATCTGAGTCACAGGGCTGCAGATGAAGGAAGTGAGTCAAGCCAGTTTGGATAATCAGAGCAAATGCGGCAGAACAAACTGGCTACTTAATGCACTTCAGTAACAAAGTGTTTTCAGACTCCTTGCACATTTTGTAATAGAAATTGTATTTTGAAAAAAGCACCTTTTAAAGGCTATAGTTCCTCTAGGTCTGATTATGTTTTGAAATGCCACAAAATTCTATGAAATGAACTTAGGAAAAGCTATCTGCAAATAATCTTGGGACAGGATGCCTAATGTTAATGACACTACACTATAAAATTATATTACTCTGCTCAAATGAAAGTCCAAAGATGATGGGTGTTTGTTTTATTACAAGGGCAGGATTTCTTCCGTAAGCTGGAACTAAAGTTAAGACAAAGCGTTTACTGGAGCAATACTTGTGTTCTATCCAATTGTAAGTAATATTTGATTAGTTACAAGGAAAACTTTTGCAAGGCACCTGAATACAGATACCTCAAAGGAAAAAGGGAAAATATGCACATTACTCTTAAATGAAAATAAGTTGCTTCTTGATTTTGAGGCTGAAGTGTGTATTAAGTGTGTAGTATTACTGTAGACCAAGTAGTGACTACGACACTCAGAAATGCATTAAAAAGATCAAAAAAACCCTCTGTGCTGATAAGTTGCTTGTTGCTTACCAAAACGAGATATCTAGAATGGAAGAAAAAGAACAATATTGTTCTGGCACTGTTTTATTCCAAACCTTGATAAAAATATGAGCAGCTATAAAAGGAACCTTAGTCACCAATAGCTCCCTGATTGTAGGAAGGGGAAAAGGGAAAGGGAGTGAGTTTGAGTTTTTTTACTAGATGACAATTTTATGCAACCTATGATGGTATTCACATTTTACAGAGGAATATTCTTGTCTGAGTAGAACTACTGACAGGCCCACAGGACTAATGTGAGAAGCCGAGGATCTCAGTCCAGTGGCCTATTGGTGTTATGTAGTATTAGTTATGAAAGTAAGGTGACTAAAATCAGCCCCATAGAGAGAAAAAAGTACAGAACCAGACTTAAAGCCTCTAATAAAAATAGTACAGATGTTACCTCTAGCTGCTCAATGGCAAAAGGAGAACCATCTTGCTTTAAATTTTTAACAATTTCTTCCATGCTATTTGCTGAAAAAAGCCTGAAAGAAAAAAGGTAATGAGTGAACTGCTTCAGCCTTCCTCTTCCCTGTGAAGTGCTAGTAACACTGAACTTCGAAACACAGTAACAAGCTTATTTGGCTTTTCTTAGCAATGTGTTCCCTGCTGTTCAGTTTTATGTAACTCTTCCTTTACAAATCTCCAGCATTTCAATAAGCCTCACTTGCAAACTCTATTTATCCAGAAACTTCAGTTACTACCATCAGTCTTACCTGTATTTTTGTAACACATCAAATGTTTAGGTATCAGCTCCATTCTACTGGTTTGGTGTCAGCATATTTTGTCTCTGTGCTGCCATACTTCAGGAGTTTTAGCTGCTTATCACTCGCTTATTTCTCCCTCCCTTTCTGAGAACACAGATGTTCCAAACAATCATAGAAATGGCCTTATATCAATGAGTATAAGAGCACTACATATAATTCCCTGTCCAACTGAACAATTCTTCTCTTAAATGCCCATCCAGTTTCTATAGAAATTCATTTTAATGTGTATCAGGGTAGTTGCTTAATATAATGGTGTATGAATCGGGCAAATATGCTTGAGTATTTAGCATACTGCTATGAGACTCAGATAAAGCTCTCTAAAAACAAGAAAGTTTAAATTACTAACTTGAATGCCATTTCTATCACCTTATCTGTGGAACACTGATACTGTTAGAGGATTTAACTTCATGCTCTCTATCCAAAAGATGAAAAAGAAGAAAGATTCCTGAATACCTGTTAATCTTCTCCATATGTTCATCAAGTACAAAATCCTTTTCTTGATCAACTCTGCTCTATTGAAAAAGCAAATACATATTTTACTTGGATATTTTAGAACGAAAACCTTATCAGTACTGAAAAATTTCAATTACTCGTGTTACAAAAATAATAAATATTCATAACACACTGACATTTTTAATGAATTACAATTTCACAGTGTGTATAAATGAACTTGATGCTTTATCTTGTAAACGTTAAAGATGTCACCTCAACGTAGTGCTCGCTCAGAGCTACTATATATGCCTACTTGGGTGGTTATCTCGAACACAAGTAATCATGATTATTCTATCAATACATTTCTATAATACACACTAAGAAAGCTAGTGTAGATACATCTACTAAAAAGCTGAGGGGTTTTAAATATTGTAACTAAAAGTATACAGCATGCATGCATGTATGTATTCAGAAAAACAACCAAACAAAACCACCACAAGCAAAACAACACAACCTGCATTTTCTTCCTTAGCTTTTCTCTCTACTTTGACAAAATTTTATTTAGACAAAGAGAGTGTAAAAGATCTGTTGGCCTTATGTGGAAAGGCTGTCAGATGTTTCATATCTTTTGGCATTTAGGGATTTAGGACATAAGCAGATTTTTTCAGTAACAGCAGCAGAAACTGAGAAAGGTTCCCTGTCACTTCGGCTCTGATAACTAAAAATACACTGCTTCCTTTTCCATTCAGTGTCATTTTGTAAAGTAGTATACTGTAACATATAATCGCTCCTATTTCGCAGCTTTCTATTTTGTCAAAATAAGCTAATTCCCATAGTAGTACTGATTATCCCATTTATTTTTCTAATTAATCTTAACATATTAACTTAGTAATGCCAAAACAGAAATAACAAGGGTAGACACCACTCGCTTCAAAGCTTAACAACTGGGGGGTAATACTCAATTTGACTGAATACATTGAATCTTGATTTGATTCCAGAAGTTTCCTTTCCTTTGAAATAAAATTACATTGCACATCTAAACAGCTAACTAAATAGCTACTGAATAAACCTACTGTAAAGCGAAATCTTTTATTTTCATGACCATTGTTACACGGGCCTAATAAAAATACTAATTATGTATTATCAATAAGTTACATTCACTTGCAAAATCAAATGGAGAACTATGGGTTTGTCCACTGGGAAAACAGCACCTTTCTCCCATTGGAAATACTGCTTTAAGACTTCAGATGCTTTCCCTACAATGTGTCTGCACTCTTGTAATACTTATCCTATCGCTAACTCCTGTGCTTATGCAGTCTTTCCATTATCTCAGGTTTACAAACATATAAAATATTTGAGAAACTAAAGGAACAACTTGAGTCTTTAAATTCAGGCTTCAAATCTGGACTGCAGATGGTCTGCATCAAAATAATGCTAAAATTTGTCAACTGCATCAAGCTAGAAAAACATTTCTTCAGGTTTATAAAGTTTCTGGGATGAAAATATAACATCACTTCCAAGTGAGCAGTGTGGCATTTACTAACTGGCATTATAACTTCTGCGGCCTTTGGATTAGGCCAATAGTTCCACCCCTACCATTTGTGTTTGTCAGAATCCCTGAATTTTAGGCTAACTCCCCAGATTGCACTTGCCATCATGAACAACTCCCACTCTGCTAGTGGCTATCTAGTTTGCCTTCTGCAAAGCATGCTAGAAATCTAAGGATAATGGGAGGGGGTGGAAATGAAGCAGCAATATATTTTCTGCATCATCATGCTCCTGGCTGGAAGTTTACTTACACGCATAGAAAGAGAGTGAGATGATCACAGTAGGAGTTTGAGAGGTATCCAAAATGAATAAAAAGTGAAGGACTTTTAATTTTGACCATTGCTGGCATTAGGGCTACAAATGTGTATTTTGTAGCGTGAAGAATTTGTAAACTCATTTTTTAACCATAAAACAAATGATCGTGGATAAAAAAGAATTCGTATTTACATATATTTAACAATTCTGCTTGACTTTTGGTAACTGATCAGATTTACCTTCATGTGGTAGGAATTCAATAACTCTGCAATATTTTCTGTTGAAGAAGATTTCAGGGCTATCAGGTCTTTCTCTAAGGCAGGTAGCTATTAAAAAGAAGATTTAATTAAAAATAAGTAAGCTAAAATGTACTACTCAGATTATTACTGCTATAGTAATAGTACTATATAGTATATATGTACAGAAGCACACACCTTCAACCCCCGCAACTTTCAGAGACATCTCAAACAGGTACCAAGTAATACAAGGAGCCAGAATTCACTTTTTAGTGTTGAACCATATGGATATAATGACATCTGCAGTGATCAGCAAACAACTCTACTTCCAAAGCAGAGTCCCAGGGCAGTGCTACAGCCGCAGCAGGTAAAGCCAGCCTACAACGGTCTGAAAGGAAAGAGCAGGAGCCTGGCAACCATGCTACGCTCAAAATAGTATCTAACCAGCTGCACAATGACAGCCATGAGAGTTTCCACAGAGAAGGAAAGCAAGTCATTGTTTCTCCTTCACTTTTGTCCTTGCAAATTGCATTATGACTCTGACTTATCAAATATACTAATTTCTACAATTTGTTACAGCCACTGTAAGAACAAATAGGATATCTGTTAAGGAGACTGATTATGATCACATAATAGGTGTTACTTAGATTAAAAACTTTGTGGTTGTATAAATTATCTCTATTTTCAGGCACTGTTGTCTAAATTGTACAATTTTCCAAGCACCTTCAGTTATGCTCAGTAAATCATGCCAGTAAATCATGCCCTTCAACAGAAGATTCATGAAGACAGCAACATTTGCTCCCTCTTCCAAGCAAAGCTGTCACTAGCTGGCAAGTGTTATAATGACAGATTGAGAGTATCTTATGATCCCCGTTCACAATGCATGCCCAGCTAATATAATTGCGCCTCTGCATACACTCAAGTTGGTAAAAGTATACTGGTGTGCTACACAGTTCAGATTTGTCATTATAGTTGTAGGCTGCACCCTTGCTAGCACTGGTTATCAGCTTACCTTTTCGGATTCAACAAAATGCGTAGCAATGCCAGCTTTTAGTACATCTCTCCCTTTCAGCCGGAATCCTGTTAGTGCAAGGTAGTAGCCAATCTTTCCTGATAGTCTTGGCAAGAAATATCCTCCGCCTACATCAGGAAAAAGGCCTGTAATAAACAAAACAACACAAAAATTTGAAGGGAGAAGACCTTGTCCAATCATGCGTGTAACTTAGTAGTTATTTCTTCTTGTCTTACTTTCATCTCTCTGACATAGGCAGAGCTCTCTCACCTGTTTCCCCTTGACTTGGTTTGACATTTCCCTGCCATCAAACCTCTTCCTAAAAGCGAACTCTTGAACACCTTCCAAACTGCATCCTCTCCACTGGCACATAATTTACAAACATACACCAAACAATAGTGGTAATTCTATTTGCCAACAATTTTTGAGCCATTTTCAAATGCCTGAACAATCAAGCTTGCTCTCAGCAAAAAACAGAAGCAACACTAAGAATTGTGAAATAATCTGTGCAAACTCAAACATGATGCTGGCTTTCTCTCTGAAGTCTTTCATTACAATACAAACGTCAAACAATGACAAAGTGCCTCTTGCACAGCTGAGTTTGAACCATTTCGGGGGCTGAGAATTCATTAATAGATCAACAATATTGCCATGGTGCCTTCAGGGTGGAGGCACGAGATGCTGAGCTAAAACCTGGCTCTTTGACAGGACTATGACTAACTTGCAATTTTAAAAAATTATAAAACTTCCCAACTCAGTGACTGAAAACTTCCCAACTTAATGACTGAAATTCGTATTTTCTAAATCTACAGAATAGGGTAACCTTAACCATTTAAAGCTGTGAATAAAATTTAAAAGACTTTTAAAAGTTGTAATTGAAATATATGACTTTTATCAAAGTTTAAATATTTCAAATCATCGCTCTGTCAGTATCTATCTTATTCTATTATCTACAATAATTATTCAGAGCAGCCCTGCAGAGAAGGACTTGGGGGTGTTGGCTGATGAGAAGCTTAACATGAGCCAGCAGTGTGCGCTTGGAGCCCAGAAAGCCAACCGTATCCTGGGCTGCATCAAAAGCAGCGTGACCAGCAGGTGAAGGAGGTGATCCTGCCTCTCTGCTCTGCTCTCGTGAGACCTCACTTGGAGTATTGTGTACAGTTCTGGTGTCCTCAACATAAAAAGGACATGGAGCTGTTGGAGCAAGTCCAGAGGAGGCCACGAGGGTGATAAGAGGGCTGGAGCACCTCCCATATGAAGACAGACTGAGAGAGTTGGGGCTGTTCAGCCTAGAGAAGAGAAGGCTGAGTGGAGAGCTCATAGCAGCCTTCCAGTATCTGAAGGGGGCCTACAAGGATGCTGGGGAGGGACTCTTCCTTAGGGAGTGTAGTGGTAGGACAAGGGGTAATGGCTTCAAACTTAAACAGGGGAAGTTTAGATTAGATATAAGGAAGAAGTTCTTTACAGTGAGGGTGGTGAAGCACTGGAATGGGTTGCCCAGGGAGGTTGTGGATGCTCCATCCCTGGCGGTGCTCAAGGCCAGGCTGGACAGAGCCTTGGGCCACATGGTTTAGTGCAAGGTGTCCCTGCCCATGGCAGGGGGGTTGGAACTAGATAATCTTAAGGTCCTTCCCAACCCTAACCATTCTATGATTCTATGATTCTAATAATAGCCTATAAAATAAAGTCAACCACTCTTCGTAACTTTTAACAAACTTAAGGAAACTTAAGCGTAGCTGCACCAATATCAGAAATTGAAATGGAAAGAAGCAGTGTCCAGTTAATACTTGCAAATAATCACCAATAGTGCATTCAGGAAACTGAAAGTCTTTTGAAGAAATTAAGTGTGGTGGTGGTTTTTTCACTATGAGAGAATAAATGAAACATAAACAAAAAAGAATATAAATGATCAATAAGAAACTCGGAAAACACTTGCCAAAGCAGAGATATTAACTTGAGAAGATTAAGATGTACGTAAGCACTTTAAATGGGGTTCTGATGGAAGGTCGTAATTTTTTACTCACAAGTAACTGCTTTCAGTCACAAGAGAAGAGAGTCAATGTATGTACTATAGAAAGACCTTATGACAAGTATTTTAAGATGTGGGAAATTAGTGGTCCCTGAATATTCCTCCCCCTTGGATGGAAGCAAGGGGAGGTTTCTTTCAGATAGCTTCTCTTTACAGTTCATCACCGGCTTATGTCCTCACCCGTCTCTCGGCTCCTCCCCTGGTTCCCTCCTGGTCCTCCCTTAGTTCTGCTGCCTCTAACACCTCACAAAGTTGTTTTTAGGAGCCATGTCTTATTACTTGTAGTATTCTGTTCCCGTTACCACTGATGTGAGTGTTGCTATTAACTGATTATTCCTCATACCACAGGCTACTGAGACATACAGCTCTTCTAAAATGCTGAATGTCTTGTCCTTTAAAAGCCCTAAACCCCCAATTCATCGCCTATGTTATTCATCTGCACTCACTTTCTGAATAGTCTACTCTGCATTTTACTGTCTCAATTTGAGGCATCATATCTAGAATATTGATGCCAAGACTGTCATTTGGTTTTATGTTTCTATTCATCTGTCTCCTCTTGGATATCCTACTACTGAAAAAAAAATAATCCTCATTTCAAAACTAAACTTACAAATGCCCTCCAAAATAAAAAGGCAATTACATTATTCTCCCCATCCACCACGACTGCAACAGCCTTTTCCTCTTTACTGTAATTAAAATACTAATGCTGAAGTACTATTCTCCCCATGCCCCAATAAGTTTCCAGAGGAAAAGCCATCTTCCTACTGGGATCTATAGGACTCTTCTACATGGCTATACACAGGGAAATTAGTTTTAAGTACGCTCTAAAGCAACTTAAGCTGATTATCTTAAGTTGCTTTAGAGGCAAATAAAACTAAACTGAATGAAAGTTTCTTTTAATTATTAAGGAATTTACAAACAGGATTAGTGAAGGTGTAACTAATCCACTTTACACTTACTTAACTGTATAAACACAGTTCCCTATAGCTTCTACTGTATCCTTTTCAAGGTCCCAGTATACCTTTCTTCTTATAATTTTACTTCTCTTGTCCCTGTTCTACATATTCCTCTCAATTCTCTCAATAAGGCTTCCCATATGTTTCTGCTTACTACTGGGTTTTTCTTAATGTATTCCGTACACTTGATTTATTTTTTTTCCCCCCTTTTGATAGCATTTACCAGTTATTTCTCAAATCTCTACTTAAATAAGAGAAGAACTGAATGCCTGCTGGGCTGACCAGGCTAAAAGCCTATGCCTGTAATGCTGATTTGCAGTCTGTACTCTGAGACAGATATAACTATAATACCAAGTGTAAAACTCTGCAGTTGTCAAGTAGAAGATCAAGGTAGCACTGCTACATTCCTACCTTATCTTGCAGAGGTGGTTGGAGATTTATCAGTAAATAACTTATAGAAAGCTAAAACCTCAGACGGATATACAAGAAAGTGTCTGCTATTATTATAACATCACCTTAAAGCCCACCTCTTACAATGTACTTTCATCTTTTTTTCTCCTCACCAGTGGTTTTTCCACACCCTCCTACATCTAGGCTGCTTTCCAGTGCTTTATCTTATGTCAAAATCCTGCAATCTAGAGCTGCCTTTTGTTTCTATTTGCAAAGTGGCATATCTATCTATATCCTTTTATTTATGGTGGTGTATAAATGCAGAGCAATTGTGTGAAAATGTAGCAGCTGAATGAACGCTTTGTTTTCATTTCACAGAAAAGGTGCAATGCCTACTGAAATAAATGAACATATGAAAAAAATCAATTAATACAATATCTAGGCAGCTATACACTTTAAACATACACCACAGAGATCAAAACAGCTAAGCCTTTAAATCCAAACAGCTTTCAGTGGTTTTATTTCTACCTGATCCTAAAAGGGTTTTAATTACTTTCTTTCCTAAGCAAGTTTTAAGCTTTTCCCTTACATGTCTTCACAGTCCGTTTTTAAGTCCTTGTCAACACAAGAAATGTATGTAAATATTTTTTTTCATATAAGACTACTCCTATCTTTACCTTTGGAAAAAAAAAAAGCAAAGAAGGTATCTTTTATTATTAGAATAATTTCATATGCCAAAGAACCTGTCTGTTTAGTTTAAAAACCAAACAAACCCACACTGTTTCCTTCAAATGGTTTTCTTGTACAACAACTGATTATGAACTTCAGTTTAGCTAATCCATGTTGTATTAATGCTGGAGCTATTTAGTTTACTACATTGTCCTTCAGCAGAGAAAAATATCTGGAGGGCTTCAACGGCTTTTATTTTTCTCATCCCAAACTTATTTAATCAGAGAAATTACAGCTAGCAGGAACTGCTCTAATATTTTTTGCAGGAGTTTAAATGATAGCGAGCTTGCTTGCATTTGGGGGTTTATTATGTTTTGACTCAACACAGCTCAATATCTTAAGAATTTCAGAATATGTCTTGTGAAATGTTTCATACAGGCTGGATAGCAATAAACATTAGATAACATGTAAGACACCCTTTAAAAATATAAAAAAACGCTAGACCTTTTAAGCATTACTAACAGGGCACACTACAAAAATCCTGTCAGCTAAGCATGCATTTTAACGTTAGTTGTAATGACACCATTGTACTTAAAATACTCTCAACAAAAGCAGAACGTTATAACTTTTATGCTCTTTTCAGAACTTAGTCCTGATATAATGCTCACTACTCCTTACAATTAATTCTTTGAGGTGAAACTAAGGCTAAACCTAATAGCACCACCGTGTCTGCTGCCATTTAAGCTGTATAACCACCAGGTAATTCTATATTCTCGATAAATGTATTGAACAGGGCCACATATTTCAGACTATCCTCATTCTCCTGCTTGAGGACATAAAGATAAGAAAAATTGTAATCATCCTTTCAGCTGCCTTGCCTTGGAAAGATGTAGAAACTAGAAATTCTGCGGAGAGGAACACAGGATAGGTTACAGGTTTTGAGCACTCTTTATGAACATTGTTGTTAAGCACGGAGAAGGGATTTCAACGTTGATAAATGCATTAATGGAACACACATGCCAGACAGTAGTAGTTCAATGTGGATACCCTGTTGGTGCCAGGATTGTCTTGAAGGAAAACATGAATGATTTCACAGGAGGATTCTCTGTAATCTGACTGACTTTTCTTGAGCCATACCACCATCTTCATATAGCTCTCAGACACAACATTTTATTTTGTATATCTCAGCTGACAAAAAAGCTGTATGATCAAACATGAGAAAACACAAAGTACATGTTGCTATTAAACCAGGATGACGCTGCAATCTCGCCTAGACACAATCTGTACGCAACTGTAATGGGTCTACATTAATAATCTACAAGAAGAGCTAGAATTTCAAAATCTGTCTCATTAACATTGCAGATCAGCTTGTAGTACAGCGAGTTTGACTCATACTGAATTCCAAATGTAGAGCTGACATGCTTGCACTGGGATCTTCAGACTTTATCTGCCTACATCTGTAGCAAAGACTTAGCTCCTCAGATCTACTTCTATTTTTCACAAATTGTATCCTGACAGTCTTCATGTTGCCTAGACAGTAAACCCCAGGCTAAGAGCCTCAATGATCAACTTGCCAGAACATAGATAAGTTGCTATTAATTTAATAGAAAATACTTTCCATACACAGTCGCCTCCAATTCCTTTTTAAAATTCTTTCATTACCCCAATTGCTTTCAGTCAAAGACATTTCATCCTCATTACACAAACAGTGAAACTTTAAACATGTTAGCATGTGATAATGTGTTAAAATACTTACCTATTGCTGTTTCTGGCATTGCAAAAACTGTCTTTTCTGTAGCAACTCGGAAATGTCCGTGGACTGAAAGGCCAACTCCCTATGCATGGAGCACAAGCAAAGGGCACAGTCATAAAATGATCAGTAAAAATAATCATAACCATAATCCCATGGAGCACACCTCTTGCTTTGCTCTACAATCAAGTAATATTAGATTTATCATGCACATCAAAACAAAATATTAAAAGGCCTTTTATGGTTCAAATGCTAATAAAGCATCATATTACCTTTATCATTTGGCTGAAATAGCATTCTATGTTTTAAAAGACTGGTAAGTCACACTGAGATTAACTTCAAAAATCCATGAGTGACAGCAAAAGAAATGAGTGACCCCATTTTCTTCATTAGACTACTAAGGGAGTTGTCCCCTTTTTGCAAACATTACCCCATCTATAATTTTTGCACATACTTCAAACCACCAACAAAATCCACCCCAATACTTTTGGAACATACATGAATTGCACAAAGTTTTAATTATAATACTTTAAAGAGAAATAATAATAAACTATTCTTATAATGCGATAATTACCTACTCTATCAATACAGAAGTATTTTAAGCAGGAAAAGCCTTCAGCATTATTGATTAAAATTCAAAGTATGGGGTTAGAAACTCGCTTATTTAACCTGGGGACTTTTGTTCTCCAAATCAGAAATAGCTCTAGTATCCAATAGCTAGTATTTAGTGCTCTTCTCCAGCAGTCCTTCCTGATGAGACACTTCCTTCAAGACCAGAAGAGCTCCTGGTGTTATCTATCACATATTTTCTGATTAGACAGTGAGCAGCAGCAAGGCCCAATAAAAATATATATTTTTCCATTCACATAGAATTAATTCAATTTAGATAAATGTTCAAGAGGCAAACTGCCAATTTAAAGAAAAATGGTTATCTGACAAAGTTACTATTATTTAATAATAATATTTGAAGTAATCCAAGAGTATTTGGGTTATTGAGCGCAGCCACAAAGGAGTCTCACTTCTCAAAAGTTTATCTATATGATAAAGAAATGTTGTTTATATCCTACTTGGAGACAAAACCCTCTACTAAATATTTCTCAAGAAGTTTCTTCATACAAATATTTTCTCTCTCTTCCTTTCCACTGTTCCAGCTTGCTTCCTTTCCTCACTGTTAAATTTCCCTTTGCTTAGTCCTTCTATCCGTCCAATTTTAGTATTAAAACTAAGATATGTTAAATATCATTGGCCAAAAAGAAGTCAGTGTCTAATGAAGGTGTGTTAGATTAAGTAGCATTTCTAATTGCTTAGATACCAGAAAAATGTCATTTTACCCAACTAAGGGTACTAGTATTCACAGTGTTTTATGGTTCCAACAAAACCAGTGGAATTAATTGGGTGATACTTGTTTGGACCAGCATTGTATATTTGATAGGCTTTTGAGGAGAGAGTGGAACGTCCTTCTGCTTATCTACAGAGATCTTTGGGTGGTTTTACATTAAAATTTTGAGAAGTTATCTCAGTAAAAATCATATCCATTTCCTCACACCAGCCTCATGCATTCTTCCCTGGCCTCTTTTACGATTCTGCCCAGCAAGAAATTGTCACTGCTTCCATCAGGGTGATACATGACAATTTGAAAACATCTTCAAGTTTTTTCTGTAAAAAAATCTGCCAGTCTTGTGTTTTAATATAGATGTATGAAGTTTTTAAGATTCTAGTCTAATTTTCTGAGAAATGGGTACTTAAGATAACTGGTTATCATACTTGATTTTAAATCCAGAGACTAAGCCAAATCTATACACATGAAGTACTGCAGTTTCAAGGAGGCAAATGGGATTTCAGCAAATTATCTCAATCTATCTTATTTGCACAGGGTACATCCTGTGGCTCATCACTTATCTGTCCTTCAGCCCCTTCACTTGAGGACTGGTCAGAGGCTGTAGATTTCATCTGAGCAGGGGCAAAAGCAAGGGCCCTATTTAGTTCTCTTGCAAATGTAAAGCTACATTCACTCCTAAAACAGCTCTAGAACTCTTAAATGAAATGGGAATGTGACTTTTTCACTTTCAACTCTCTTTTTTTTCATAGCATAACAGCATATTTTCACTGCGTTTGGTAAAGCCTGCTGTTATTTTTATGCATGTTCAGCAATAATGATGACCTTGTTATAACAAAATTTAAAAAAAACCCCAGAAAACAAACCCATTTTGCTCTTCTCAACACTTAAATTTTTTCTAATCCCTTAACTAAGAATACAAATACTATCTATCGTAAAGCATTTTTTTCTGGCTATTTTTTAGACTATTGGAAGTTTGTGTAAAGACTCAAATTTTCAGCTTGAGTATTAAGTAACAAAGACTAGAGTGTGAACTTCATGAAGAAAACTTCTCTCCCAAGATTGTTCATTTTACAGTGATACAAGTAACTGTAGAGTTTTAATAAAAAAAACGCTGAAAAAGGTAATTTTCTTCTGAAAGAAGTAATTAAATGAGATTTCACTTTCTCAAGCCCTAACTGGATCTGTTTTCTAGATAACTTTCAGTTTTATAGTATAGATAAGAGCTGAATTTT
Source organism: Strigops habroptila (assembly GCF_004027225.2). Taxonomy (NCBI): domain Eukaryota; kingdom Metazoa; phylum Chordata; class Aves; order Psittaciformes; family Psittacidae; genus Strigops; species Strigops habroptila. Next base: position 8,467,223 of record NC_044281.2, read on the forward strand.
AGTTGTATATTTAAAAGACTAAAACTATATTTTTCTTCTTATCCATTAGAGAGAAAATGGTACAAATATGTCTTTACTTCTTTGAAGATCATTTTTAAATAATCCAACATTAAGATAAAATTAAGTGAGAAAAATGAGTAAATGTTTTGGGGATACAAACCCCAGTAATTCATTAAACTGGTGATCATATGCTTTCATATGTTTATTCGCAACTTCCCAAATGGTTATTTTAACCTGTATGTGTTTAGCCTTCACCATCTAATACAAAGGACAGATGCTTATTAGTTTAACAGTATCCCATGGAAAGAACGAATTCTTCCAGTCAGAAGTCTAAATGCCTCCTTCACTTCTGGATTATGTACTTTTATTTTCTTTTTAACTGAAATGTTACCCAGTTAGAGTCCCACCTAGGAGGCCCTTGGCACACTGTTCAAATATCTGCAGTTGGGCTGTGTTCACCAAATGCTCCCAGCATTTACACATACAAGTCTTGATGCTGTAATGTCTTTATTATAACACACTATATCCTGCACTGTCAGTGTCCTACCTTTCATGCTCTTAAAATATATATTAAAGCTAATGTCTTCCTTCAGACTTCACCAAGATAATTGATTCCTGTGGTGTATCAAGGCTTGTTTTTTAATCCAGACAGTTTATCTTAATACTGGCATGACACTTTATTTTCCACTGATAGCTGAAGGTTTGAATTTTGTAAAGGATACTTAATGTGAGTAGAAGTTAAGGAATTGAGAAATTAACAAGCAATCAATTGAAACAATCTTTTTGTAGGGTTTATATAAGAATTAAGCAAAACCAGGTAAGAGCAGAAATGGTGGTCTGACAATATATTACTGGAGATAGACTGGCTAGGAAGGCATTTGGTTACAAATTAGAGATTTATTACTACATGGATACTAATCTTAAAAGCAGTGTGTTACAACTTGACTGTTAGAGCACCTCAAGGAGGAACATAATATTACAGGCAGTTTGGTCTGAATTCCTCAACAAGCTTCTGAAAAAAACAGTAGAGTATCTGAATTTTACTTCCTATACACATGATTTCCTACTCAATGCCGTATTTCAAAAGTCATTATGTGGCTGCATATAGAAGATTTATCATCGATTTCCATTTTTTTCTCATGATGAATGCAGAACCTTATTAGAAGCATTTTTCTAACAAAAAACAAGGTGCAAATTACTCATAGATGGAAAAATGGAATACAGCTACTATAAATCTTAAAAGCCGTTAAGTCTTAAGTCATAGCCAGAAGGCTGCATTACCTTAAATTGAGAATGACCCATATTAGAAATCAGAGAACTCATCACATCTAAGGAACTTATTAAGAAATTAAGAGCCACCACAACAGAGAATGATACAGAGCAGAATAAATAAGCCCCTCCTGAATTACATATGTAAACATCTGTTCACATACGGGAAAGTAGATCTGTGTCGCAGCAAAACCATAAATAACACTTGTCTAGTTACTAAATAACCTAACTCAGACTGCAAAGGAATCACTGCCTAGGAAAGCACAAGTAACAGAATAAAAGAGATACAAACCGAAAAGGCCTTCCAGAATGTTGCTTGTATCATCTTCACTAGGCGGATAAAGAATTTTTAGCCATGCAAGCAAACAATTTGATGGTAATACCAATATTAACAGAGTCTGCAGTGAATGTCCTGTTGTAACAGTTCATGTTCAATAATCCCACTCGCTTTGAACTGCATGAAAATACAGTTCCTGATAGGGCCAGTGCCACAAAAGAAATGTGGCAATCGACAAACAAACCGAGCATAACACAACAAATACACCTGAATACAGATGTGCAGAAATAGCTAAGGTGCAGCAAAAATGTTTTCAAAAGCATCAGTTGGCAGAGTGAGTGGAATTGATTCAGGAAGCAGCAGGAGCTAATAGCTATGTTAGATCAAAAATCACTGAGGTAAGAGCATTATCCCTTGCGTCCAGACGTAGCAAATCTTAAACTGAATCAAAATTAATCTTTGTTCATCATTAATGTTATGGACTACTCCAAAGAGTATAATCCATTTTTATCTGTAGATACTAACAGACAAGATGACTTAGGGAACCAAAGCAATGCAGCACAACAGATCGGTCTGGACCAAGAATATCACTTTCTTTGGCTGATGACATAAATCAACTCTATACAAGTATTTTAAAAATATCATTAAAAACAGGTTTTTTGTGAACTCTTCAATCATTTAGTGTGGTATTTTAAAACATAAAATATTAATGTAACATAAGTATAAAATATTAATTTACACATACTGATTATGTATTAGAGATTCTCAGTCCAAATTCCTACAGAGGCACAACCATTTGACTGGAGATGGATTATCATCTGTAATAATATCTGATGTTTCAGTTGTGATATTCTGCCCCTAATTATTTAAACAAATTTGATCCAATTACGTTAACAGTAATCATTTAGGTCGGGTTTTTCTTACGGTGAAACTTGGGGGAAAAAAATACATAGGCCATTCTGTGCACCAATGCTGCTACGAGTGTCCTTTATCCACGGAATTTAGATTGCATTTTTAAAAGCCCTGTTTTGATTTTTCTGCTACCAGCCAAAACTTATGAATGGTTTCAAACTGTTTTTATTAGGGTGGTTAGCTGCAATAGCCATATTTTCCCCTGCGTAATCTGCAGGGACTGATCCAGTCTTCTGCTGGTGAAGACCCATACTAGTGTAGCAATCCCACCTGGCAGTCCATACAAATGCCACGGTGGTAGTTAAACACATGGTTCCACAGCAGGGATTGAGTGCCTACAGTTTCATATCCTCCCTGGTCATGTATGTTGGCTCCTCCCAGGCAAAAAGAAACAAGTTGAACAGTATGGTCTCATGGTCCAGGCTGGCCTAGAGCCACTGCAGCTCCACAACCATTATGCAAACACAAAAACTTCTACCAAGAATTCCTCCTGATTATTCAGAATTTTCAGAAATAACTTATTTCCAGAATTAAGAATGTTTTCCTTGATTCTTTCTCACTACTGTGTATTATTTTCTAAGACTTACATTTAGTAAGCCTATAAAACTTGGCATCAAGTCAGCTATGTCTGTTAAAAAACACTTTCATGTTCGAGGAAGCGGAACTTTTTATGAACACAAGACTTCTGCTGCAACAGAAAGAAAAGAGAAGACATAATAAGGCTTAGATCTGCAAGGTCTGTAAAAAAAGTAATTAATTACTAGTGAGTGAAACTTTTTCTAGTGTTAAATTTGACAGCATTCTTTTTTCCCCAATGTTTTCCACCAGTTTTTCCCTGTACTGGCCTTGTATGTTCAGAAAAAGATACTATAGGCTTTATTTATAAAATGGTGGAAGACAAGTTCTGTCCCTTTGTCCCTCCGTATCACCTAAAAATGTAGCTGCTGCAAGAAATCTGTATGTCCAACTCGCCACATTTCGATGTCTGCAGGGAGTGCAGAGACATGGGCGGGAACCTGTTTCAGTAACTTGCATCAATGCATAACTAGATAACTAGGTTTTATCTTAAAATTAAAGAAACACTTCTTGTTCTTAAAACAGGCCTATGCAACAGAACTTTTTTTAAACAGGGGCAGAGTTCTTTTGCGGATGACAGGAGTGAATTGAGGGGATTTTGTAATGATGTTCAGTTTCTCAGGAAAAAGTGCTTAGAAAGTATAAGACATTAAAACTAACTCAAGGAGGAAATAAGCACTCAAATTCTTCTGGAAATGAGAAAAAATAGCAGAAATATGAAAGGATGGAAAAGCAGGCAAAGATAATTCTCTTCAGAGATTTTTTTCTTGATCTACAATAAAGGGAAGGAAAGGGAAATAATGAGAGAACTCTCAATATGAGACTAGGCGTCTACATGAAGGCCTAGAGACAAACAGTAGAACTTTCAGCAAGAGAGAGCCTGGTGTTAAACGGAAAGAACAAATCTGTGCAGAAGCCTGCAAAAACTTCTGCAATGACTGTCAACAGCAGAGATCAGAAAGCTTTCCATGAAGCCACAAATAAAACCTCCTTTAAACATAGAGAGGTTTCAGGAAAAAAAAAATAATAATAATCTAGAAAAGTACAGCATAAAGCTTCAACTTCAGTCTTGGAGTAGACAAGTGATGTTTGCTCTATGCTATGATTTATATGTCATTACACTGCACAGGAATGCAGACATTCTGTAATTCTAAAATACTAAGTGCAGTATGATTGTATAATACCAACATCTATACAATGGCTGTTCAGGAAGTCTGCCTTTCTTTCTTGGTGTAAAATAGTGGCATCCATTCCTTTTCATAGTGTACATTAAACAACTCGGTCATTGTAGAGTTGGGAGAGGGAGAAGAGAGGAGTTTCACTTACTGCACCAGTACTGACCCATAATTTAAAATACTTGTTTTCGAGACTGTGCTTTATGATAAGCCCTCTGGGGAATAACATCACAGGCCAGTCGTTGAACATTCAGTGGTTATTTTTTGCTGATGTCAAAAGCTGCTGATATTATAGTCCGATTAGCTACAAAATCAAGTGCACCATTTGTCCCTAGGATCACACGCAGGAGCTTAGCAGGCAGACCAATGTGCCAGATGGTAAATAGACCGTAGTATCAGCAAAGAGCGACTCCTGTTTTAGTACCGCCTCAGCATTGTTTTCAATATCCTGTATTACAGAACCTAAGAGGCACTCAAGTCAATCTCACAAAAATTTGTTTCCAAGTACAACAAGTTGCAAAAATCTGTATCCTACATTACAGCAAAAGCTGCCTTCAACTTTAAAGAACTGGCAACAAAACAAGCCCCAGGCTTCTGTGTGATACACATGCATGAGTTTCCAGAGGGAGGGGGAGAGGAAGAGAGAGAACTGGAAAGCAGCTTATCTAGGTTTAGTATGACAATTACTTTTACTTCAGGGCAGATTTTAGAGCATAAATTAAAACAAAACCAAAGATGTTCAAGTTTCAGCACATAGTGACTGACAAGAGGCATGACATATCTATAAAAAGGAAGAAAAAGAAGAATCGGGAGAAAACCCAAGCAGCACTGACAGTTCTAAGTTCCAGTTTCCTAGCTGTAAAAAAAGGCTTAAAGAGGTAATAATATCCACTACAGCACAGAAGTGCTGTGCTATGTAAAATAATAATTTTTCATGAACTTTTATATGCTGCAATTAGTCACCCAAAGCACATGATATGTATATATGTATATTAGCAAGTCAGGTGTTACTTCCACAGTGATTTTGTTTCACTAGTCTGCAAGAAAAGATAGACAGCAATGCCAGGCAACTTGCTCAGAAGGACAGACTGCATAGATGTCTGTACCCACAAATGGCACAGAGTGAGGGCAGAGCCTTCTCCCCACTTTTACTTCACTGGGAACTGGTTTTGGTAGTGGGCAGATTCAGGCTATGGACCACTCCATCTTTGAGACATTCCCTCCCCTTCCTCCTCCCACCTACTGCAGCTGCCCAGTCTGTAACTCAGAGGTTAACTCGTGAAGCCTGGGAATAAGAAATATCATTTGTGTGTTTTATCTGCAGCAGTAAGAAAGTTTTGGTTTTCCTTATGCTGCTCTGGTCCTGACTACGGAACATCAGGCAATCAAAAAAACCACCAATTCCACTTTACAAATATGTATCTTAAAATCAACATTGATGTTTACTTTTGTAAACATATTTGTGAAGAAACAAGGAAAAAACGTTATTTGCAGATGTATGCCAGAAATTTGATATATATGTTTGGAGTGAAAGGAACATTCCTGAAGAGTTACAGCCACACAATCTGGATAAAAATGGGACAGGATAAGGACAGCTATTGCTCCACTCCAGCTCCTTTGTGTACTGGAATTCTGTTGACTAAAATGTACAACATACAAGTTGCTTATGACATACATCACTACCAATTTACTTCATAAGAAATATTACTGTAATAAGAACTATTGACCAAATCCTCCTAAAGTGTAAGTAACTATATTGGTAGAATCCCCGCGGTACCTGTAGCAAGTATCTAACAACATTGTTCGAGAAAACATTAATTTAGCTGTTGGAAAGTGTTCACTGTAAATTACATTTCCAGCCTCAGTAAACTCTCTCAAACCTGTACTGTATATCTAAGCCCTTGTTTTCTTTGATGAATGAGGCCCAGATGTGTCAGAGCACTCATACACAGGCAATGTTACATAAGGTAACATAAAGACATGCTAGTAAATAACAGGTTTATTAAGTACAACAAGATACTGACTGAACATCTTCCCCTCCAGATAACATTCAAGTCGTTTAGAAAAGTGCAAGATGCGGCTGATATTTTGAATATTGAATTGGAAAAAAAGTTCCAGCTTAAATTACATGCAAGCAGTGCAAAGCGTAACAATACTTTTAAAAATACTCCTGAAAATTGGCTTCACCTCTCCTTGCGAGAAATTCCTTTATTCTAGGAACTGGCCTTCCTGTCACATAATTCTTCTGATTTCTGTGACTGAGAATGATTTCTACTGGAAATACCAATTCCTGAAAAAAGACAACTATATATGATACATTTGCAGCAAATTCCTCCACAGCTTTTGTCTTATTTATTCAATGCAAGAACCCCAAACAGCTAAGTAAGCAAATATGTTTTCCCCCATACAGGGCAACCATGGGAAGTAGGCCAATTGCTATTGTGACACGCCAATATGCATTTTTTGGCAGCAAACATCCATAAACACACACAAGAGCACAGGGGACTAATTTTTTTTTAAGCTATTTTTAAAAACGGCTGCTTGATTTCACCAGCACTTGCAGTTAGTGTAGTATTTTCCATGTCAGGCATTTACTTTCACCTACTAAGTAACTTTGCTACCATGAAATATTACACATCTGATGTAAATCTCTATGAGTCTTTCCCCTCAGGTCTCAGAACATTATTATAGTTAGCATCAGAAACATACAAAGCATTTCTGAACAAACTCTTATCATTATAATACCTTTTCAGAATGTTGTGAGGTAAAATTTCACAAGTATGCCTGGCTAAAATGAAATAAAACACTGAAAACTCCCTCCAGAAAATTGTTAATTCAAATTTAGACAAGTCTTTACTAATTAAAGAAGAGTATAAGCTTAAAACTGAAGTGTTCTACTTTTTCCTGAAGTTAAAATGAGGGTTAAAATGTCACCCTTCCCCACAAGTCAAATTCGTATTAAACCCTTGCTAAGACAAATGGACCTTACATGATGCAACACCAAATAGTTACAGAGATGCAAACTTCAACTAAGCAAATTTCTGCCTTAAAGACTATATATCAGGTCCTGAGATCTGATTTACAAGGAAAGTCAGATTCCTCTAACAACATCAGGCTCTGGAATCTTTTGCTGAAAATGAAGTGGCACTAACACGAAAAAGAAGTAAAGCTGAATATTAGGTACTCAGTTCACTCTTCTACTGCAGCATAAAAAGACACAGTAGTCCTGAATCCGTAGCCCAGAAGGGAAGCACATTTAGATGCACACCAGAGGAAGTATTTCCAAACCACAGAATAGGTTCAGGACTTTGGCTTCATTTGTTCCTCTGGAATTCCTACATAACCCCCTGATTAAAATGACACTCACTCAGTAAGCAGCAGTCTGAAAATCTTCACGTTTTGAACCACGACATTTCTGATGCTTCCCCATACACAGCACGGTTTCCTCTCATAAACAAACTAGGGGAACACAGCCTAGATGATATCGCTACGAAATGGAGGGCACAATCATCTGAAAGTGTATTCAGAGTTACCAGCAGTCTGCAATCAAACAGAGGGCACCCTAGCTGAGGTCACACAGAAGCCAATAATGAATGAAGTCATATTTGATATTTTCATTATCTGCTTGGATGATGAAATAACAAGGTTTTCTAGAATTTAAAGATTACTTTTTGGGAAGGCAAACACTTTGAATCAGAATTCAAAATCATCTCACTTTGGAGATCAGATAGAAACTAACAAAATAAGAATAACTACACTTAACAAAGCAAACTAAAATGCAGAGATCACAAGTATGTTTTCTATGGAACAAATGCCTAGACCTTTTTCAGGGGTTTACACCAACCATGAACTTAATACAAATAATGCTGCAATGCTGTTGAAAAAAGAACTACTGAAGGTATCAGGCTGGCAGGCACCAAAGGGCTGAAGTATACCCACGCAGCCTAGATTCAATATACCTGGGAAGCCTAGTCAGATTGAGGAGGTGGAGCTGTCAAAGACAATGCCAGCTGAAATGACACTCAGGCTTCTTAGGGAGAAAATTAGTACTATTCTTTTTTGTCTTTGAGGAAAAGGGTAGCTTCACAAGACTGACTCTTCAAGAAACAAGTTCTGTTCAAGGAAGAAGATTTAAAAATTGGGAAAAGGTTAGTGATAAAGAAAGGTACTGTGATGGAATGCTATGCAAGAAGGAAACAGGTAAGAGTAATAGCTTTAAGAATAACTAGAAGTGGTGACCTCCTAGCATTTGATGCTTTGAGAAGCTGCTATTTACGCAGGCTATTTCTGACAGAACATCTCTGCAACACGTGGAGAGTAATTATTCTGCTCTACTTGGTGCTGATGAATCCTCCAGCTGAAATATTGTCTGGTCTCTGGTAATGAACTGTAAAGTACAAAAATTGGACAGATTCCCGAGGACTGTAAGACGACTAACAGACTTAATCTATAGAAAAGGCTGAGTAACTATCTTTATCCCTATTAAAGAGAGCTGGCTAGAAGCAAGGAATGCAAGTATCTCAAAATGTTCTTAGAGAGCTGTGACTAAGACAGGAATATATTGATCACACATGCTAAAGACTCAAATTAGACACTAGGGAACCTTAAAAGAATAACTAAGCACTTGGGTAGGATATCTACAAAAAACAGAATTCTTGATGTTGGAGAGTTCTGAACACATTAGGTGAAAACCTGCTAAGTAATCATCTAGCTATATTTAACCTTACTTCAAGTGCAAAAGAATAATCCCAAGGTTCCTCTCAGATCTATACTTCTGCGTAGTCTAAAGCTTAACATATTCAACACTACTACCTGAGTGACTAACACAGACTCAAACTATTCCTTAAAAAATTCTGCTCTCTAACAGAACCTTAAGGATGCTCCATGTAAATAACTTAGATGCAGACTCTCAGTTTAAGTAAAACACCTTGCCTACAAAACCCTGTACTGCTAGGTGCGTTGACAAAATGAATGGAAAGCTACTCATGAACCCAAAGACCCAATTAATAGGTTGTCTTCTCATGCTCCAATACACCTGAAGTCCTTCCCTACTGAGGAGAGAATAAAACAGTCAGTATTGTGTACTGCTATTGCTCTCGCAAACTGGGCCCTAGAATATGAAGGAACTGGAGATGGCAATATCTCTTTGTGAGCTATATTAAAATTTCAATTTCCTATTACTCTCCCTAAACATAAACCTAAATCAAGATTAGAAAATAAAATTCTCAGAATAACTCCAAACACAGGGCTTTGCAAAGGATTTAGAGGAGCTGGCAACTCAATCCAACTTCATTTCTATACCGAAAATGTCACACATTGCCATGTAAGTTAAAATCTACTTGCCCTACAAGATGTTTTCTCATCCTAAAACTCAGACATTAATTGTTAAAGCAAGAAGTGTAACATAAAGGTATAGCCTTTATCTCTAACGTGCTAAAATAAACTTAGTAAATACGTCACACAAGAGGTCAGGCTAAAGGATTAAACACCGTATGTTACTGTCCAAAGCCAAAAATTCCTATGTTTGAGCAACGGTCTTTACTCATCAGTAAAAAAATAAAAACTGGGGGGCCTATTTTGGCCTTATTAATAATTAAACACATAAGCATTCAGTAATATTAATGATAGGCCTGAAACAGCAGCAAATTGCTTTTCACAAAGCACAAAATCCAACTGTGAAGCCTACTGCCACAGGCCTTCCTGAAGACCAAATCTACTTTATGTCAAAAAGTACTATATGAATAGACAGGTGAGTGTGACTACTGATGGTTATTTGGCACCATGGTTCTCAAATACAGTCTAGCTCAGGAAGTTTCTAAATTACGCATGCTCTAAATATGATACTAAGGAGGAAGGTACTTTGTACACACTGTTGCAGATTCCTCCCAAAACTAAAAGCAATGGCCTTTGCTCCTGAAAATTATGTACTTCTGCTTTGGCAATATGCCAGTTTTAAGTAGGCTTTACATAAAGTTAAAACCACCTATCAAATCTGTCTAGTGTACTTTATTTGGCTCTGAAACGGGTATAAAATACATTGTTATTAAGCCTTTTACTCTGCTAGGAATGACAGAGAGGAATGACACAGTAACGTATTTTGTGCCAAAGCCCTATTTAAAACCACAAGAGTTACACTGAAGTTATACATCATGCTTTCATTCACTGAACTCGGGAAAAGACTGGAAGTTTTCTACTGCCAAAAAACCTAAACTTAGGACCTCATTTAGAAACAATACTACTAAAAAGACTGTATAAATACTCTGCATTTTTTGTCTACTGTTCAGGTATTTTATTTCAAGGAATAAAAGTGTATGGATAGAAGTCGACTAAAACAATCTGAATAGTAGTTTTCAGCATCATGAGAGTACATGCCGTGTTCCACTGTATTGCCCTTTACCAGTAAATGTGGTATTTATAATTTGTTTCACTGTTGCTTAGTAAAATGCAGTCATCTTTGCTTCATCAAATGTCCTTGTTACTTGAACCTACTGCTCTAAGTACAAAAAAATGAACAGATACATTTATATTGAATATCAATTTTTGATGAACTTCAGGAGCATAGACAAGAAGGTGCAGAAATCAAGCTCCACAGCCCCATCTGTTGGCTAATTAAGCTCTCGAGAAAGCCATCTACCAGCCTCTAGCCCACAAGGCTGAAGTGGAACTAGTTTACTTTGATACAATTCCAAGTTTTCTCATCACAAATTTATGATACCTGTGCATCAGTAGCAACTTTTGCTACCTAAGCACATAATAAGTGAGTTCCTAACACACTTGGATTTTTCCATTTATTTTAAACTAGACCAGAGCACTCCATGTGCAGAGTCCTGCTTTTTTGAGCAAGTTTGAGATTGACCTGTTTGCATTTTCATTCATTGACTATAATGAAACTGCAGTTTTTAAGAGGTGTCCCTTGAATTTTAAGCCCAAGCTAAAATCACTTGCTTCTAAAGCCAACGGTTTCAATGTGAATTTGTTTTAAAGGCATCTACTGTAGTTCATAAGTGACAAATGTTTCTAGCTCCCACTCACTTGTAGCAACTAAGATAGCCAGATCTTGGGCATATGAAAGGAATGAAATATGACCTTATTGTGTTAAAAAAGTAGAACCAAACATCTGAGTGATTTAAAACAGAGCATCTAATTATACCATTAATAGAATAACTCCTTTGTATGGATGCAGTTCTGATGAATAATTACAGTAGGACAGAGTGTTCCCACACAGGAAGCAGAACAAGATAATGGCACGACTATGCCAAGTTCAAGGGCTGTTCTAGAAGTCTGAGATCTAGGGCTTGGTAGCAGAGAAGCAAAGGGGAAGAGAGGTATCGCATGTTTAGACCACAAGCTGGCAAGACCACAACCAAAATGAAATGTGTAAGGGAAGATGGAAAGGGAAGAATCATGACTAGTGATGGATCATGTAGTGTTCTACTTGTATCATCCTGTCTTTGACAAACTTAATTTAAACAGATTATACACCCATATCATACTGACATGCAAGAATATAAATTTAAGCAACAATATGGCAGGCAGACTTTACTGTCAAACTCACTGTTCAAAATAACTTAAGATTATTGTATTCTACTCCCCGCTACAGTGCAAATGTATCCAGAAGATGTCAATCTGAAGAGAATAGCATTTCAGCATGTAGAAAAGCACAGTACTGGCCTCTTAACTACTTACTCAATAGTGTTTAGAGCCACCAATTGCTGAAGCAATTGAGTGTAACTAGCAATGTGATGGAGTCTTTCCATGCTGCTTTAGTAATAAGGTGTGGCCTTGGTGGGGTAAGGGAGAATCAGGATCTTGTAATTCATGTTTTAGGAGTACTGCAGAGGTGAGAAAGTAGATGCATGTCCAGATAATTTGTTGAAAAAATACAGATTTCATGTCTGTCTGTTAAAGTAAAGCTTAGAATATAATTTTTACAAGTTTTCATGGAGTTGTCCTTTAATTGTATTTGTATATAGTTCAATTTCTTAATACATTTTGAGTGGAAAACTCAGTTCTTGTATGATCTACAAACTCACACTTCAGTATTCTGAAAACCTTTGCAAGGGGCATTTCCTGCAGTGATAGGATTCTGCTCTTTTAACACAACTGCCAGATCCTCAGAGAAAGCAGTTGCACCAGCACAGCAGAAGCACTAGAAGAGCAGCAAGCTGCCCTGACAAGCAAGAGACAAAGGTTCACATTACAATCCTTATTCTTGAATTGAAATGTTTGAACTGCCATGTGTGCGCTTCATTCAACTCGAGCACAGAATACTACATTACTTCAAAACAAATGATGTCAGATACCACACCAAGGTACTTAACTTACCCCTCCCATTGTAATGCCATCAATAAGCGCCACATATGGCTTCTTGCAAGTGCCTGTAAGAAATGTAAAGAAACAAAAAAATTGTACATTTTTTTTTCAAGACAACGGTTCTCTGACATCAGCTGAACTGATGAATCTGTCTGAACTTTAAGTCTGACCTGAAAACACTGAATATGAAGGCAGCGGTTTTATTCAGACTAGACTTCTGAATCTTTCCATGCATGCTAATTGAAAACATCTTTACTCAGTGTCTTTGCTGGTAGTTATTTTAAGACCACATACTCTTAAGTTCTTCGCAATAAACTAAGGCATTTAACTCCTAGCTTAATTTATGCAGTTTATTTAAATGGAAAGCTTTAACATAATTTGATCTTCTGCTTTCTGACTGAATACTAATGATTTTCCATGCATCTATTTTTATCTCTTCTTTGAAGGAGATTAATGATACTTAGCGCAGCACTGCACTGTCTGCATCTAAGACTTAATTAATCCATAGCTGAATTATAACTACCCAGAACAATGGGATGGGATAAGTTATCATAGTATTTTAAACAAAACAAATAAATTCTGCATGCAAGATATAAAAATGAGATATGTTACCTTAGCAATATCGAACTTGGTAAAAAAAAAAAAAATCCAAACCCTAAAAAAACTACTTCTATTATGTTATCTCAATTTTTTATAGATTAGCAAAGAGAGAAGGTGAATTTACATTCAAAGCCACTATTCTGAAAACTATACTGCTTCAGAATTTCCTATTAAACATACCAATGGCATTGTTCAGGGTATATTCTTCTTTGAAGAAATCTTGTGCCAGCTTATTTCCAACTTTTCCTGCATCTGTGATGGCTTAAGAGAAATAAAAAGTCTAAAGATAACTGTAAGTTTAAAGGAAAATGCAAATAAAAATTAATATTGCATGAAAACAATTTTTTCCAACAGCAATCAAGCAGCAACTTAATCCTGCTTTATTTTAGTTGAGAAGATTTGCTAAAACTTAAATATGAGTGCAAAGTTTCAAATTTGAGTCAATTTTATTATGCTGGAGACTGTCACATACATGTGAGCATGCAGCTCATTTTCTATGCCATGGAACCCCTCCTAATGTATGGCAGTCTTGTTTGTGATATTTCATATCAATATATAGAACAGTCAGTTAAAACTGATTATACTGAACACTCTGAATACTAAAAATGAGAAGCCAATGACAGCAGGTGTCCTGGGTTCAGCTATAGCAGTCATTTTTCTCCTGCTTAGTAGCTGGTGCAGTGCTGTGTTTTTTAACTTTCAGCCTGGGAACAACGCTGATAACACCGATGTTTTTAGTTGTTGCTAAGTAATGTTTATTCCAACCAAGGACTTTCTCAGTCTCATGCTTTGCCAGGGAGGAGGGGAAGCCGGGAGGAAGCAGAGATAGGACACCTGACCCAAACTAGCCAAAGGGGTATTCCATACCACAGCACGTCATGCCCAGTATATAAACCGGGGGGAGTTACCCGGAAGGCCCTGATCACTGCTCGGGTCGGGCTGGGTATCGGTCGGCGGGTGGTGAGCAATTGTATCCTCTCCCCTTGTTATTTCACTAATTGTTATTATCATTGGTGGTAGCAGTAGTGGTTTTGTGTTATACCTTAGTTGCGGGACTGCTCTTATCTCAACCCGTGGGAGTTACATTCTTCCCATTCTCCTCCCCATCCCTCTGGGAGCGGGGGGAGGAAGAAGGGGGGGGGGGGGCGGGAGTGAGCGAGCGGCTGTGTGGTTCTGAGTTACCGGCTGGGCTCAAACCATGACAGCAGGACATAACTTGATAATAACCTGTGCTGCTTGTTTACCTAAAATTTAAAACAGCTGCTAATTTTCACAGACTGGAGGTTTCCTACAGTTCTTAGTTACAAAATAATCACAGATACACTGATAACCATTGTCAGCTCTATATATAGCCAACTCAAACGTCAGACACAAATGATCTTATAGTAAGAGCTACTTATTAGGACTCTTCAAATTTCTTGTAAAGAAGCTGTCATTAATGAAAATTTGGGAAGAGAAAGATAGAAACAAGGACCCTCTTTTCCCTCAAATGACTGCTACTACCAGTTATTCATAAAACCCCAAATTTTATTCTTTTATACAATGTTCCGACAGCTGCCTCCTGACAAACAACTTAAATAGCATCGTGCATCAAAGTGTTAAAAGAATAATCTTGTTTACTTTTGTGTAGCAAGGCTCTGCTTACCCAAGTCACAGTAAATAAAGGAAATCAATGCAAAGTAATAACTGGCAAAGATATGTTAAAATGTTTAAGTGACTCTAGTCCTTACCTCTAATGTCACCCCCAGCACAAAAAGCTTTTCCTCCAGTTCCCTTTATAATTATTAGAAGAGTTTCGGGATCTTTCTCCCAAGCCTGAAAAGAAGTAAATGTTTCCCTGTAAGATGAAAGTCTGTGCAAAAAATGCTTTCCCTGTATACTGTCCATAATTCTTATTTTAATTTCTCAAAAAGCAAATCAAACCATAGTTTCTTAAACTGTTTGAGAGTTAAATTTCTTTCTGCCGCTCCTGTGTCCTAGGAGACATCAGACATAAGCAGAGTTGCTTCGTGTATTTCAGAAAAACGCCTGTGCAGAGCTCCCACCTTGAAGAATGGCAGCACTCCCTAAAACAGGGTCCAACATAAATCCCAATGGGAGCACAATGCTGGGGCAGAAAGCTAGGAATACGGAAGATATAACAACGTCTCAGGCCAAATCATGAAAGTTGTGTAAATCTAAGATGCATGACAAGAAAAACAGCAATTAAATTGTTGATGGATTTTGTCAAAATTACTGTGATCAGTGTTCATCAGGACTGAAATAAATCAATTAGTGCACAGATGTTTTGCTAGGTACAAAGACCATGTTGTCGTTTGGGGTTTTTTTTTCCTGAACTAAATACAGTGGTACAAGACTTCAGCAGTGGTGCAACCATATTGGGAAAAAGATGCCATTTACAGGCTTTCCCTCCCCCCACCCTTTAAGCTACGCTTATATATCCCTTATTCAAGTAAGTACCCAGACAAAAGAGACAGGACACTTCTGTATACCAGCAAATGTACTTAAAATTACGCCACCTTTTAAGGTTGTGCTTCAAATAAAAGCCAGTACTCAGCACTACAGACTAAGTATTTGTCTTTAAACGTTCTTCAAAGAATGCATAAACTTGCAATATGTCCATCTACCAAAATACCAAAAGGCAGGCAAGTATCCAACAAATACTGGTATCCAGTAAGTCTGAACTTTGTGTATATCATAAATAGTATCGTCGAATTAAAAATGACTACTTGCATGCTTAAAATTTCACATTACTTCACTAACTTGTAAAAACAGTGCCTGTAAATCTGTAAAGATTTTCTTAAAGGAACAACACTGACGTTCCTTGCTTTCGAATGGCTTGTATCTTTTATTTCAGCCATGCAGCCTCCCCACAAAATGTGCACCCAACCAAGAGGCAACACGACTGTACATCTTGGAATTCATGCATGCTGACTGACCAGCTGGGTGTTGCCAAAAGGAATATATAAACCATGAGCCCTTCTTGCTTTTCATTCAGTTCTACTTTTAATATGGGTGTCTCTATCTATCCAGATGCTAAATTTAACTTTGCCTGACAGCTTGTTTCTTTGACACGTCTTCTTTCTAACTTATTTAAAACTGTCTGTTCTTTCCCATACTATAAATGGCTCCTTGGCCAATGCACTCACACAGACTTTCATTCTTTAAATCAGTACACTAAGAAGTGTCAGACTGAAATTTAAAATTGATTTTGGATACGTATGTATAGTGGATGGGTAGAAGTGGAGCTACTAACCTTTATTTGTGGATAAATTTGTCGGATCATAGAAAGATTTAGTGCATTGAGAGCCTTGGGTCTATTCAAAGTTATTATTCCTGCACCTCCTTTCTTTTCCAACAACACTTCAGCTGTTGAATCTGTTTGCTTAGACATCTTCTGTACATGCAAATACAAACACACAAAGCAGATGTCATCAGTTAGATATCTTGAGTAACATACATACAAGAGCATTTATGGAAATATTCTCATAACATACTATTTAAGATCATAAAGCATGCATTTTGAAATTGTATGCTAAGGCTTTCCCACTGTGCTTCAAGTTTTATTTGCAATTCCTAAACAGTTTTTTTAAAAACACCGTATGTTTGAGTCCTCGAGAGTAATAAACCTCAGACAAGTTTTTGAGCTACACACTGACAATTGAGTTCATTTAAAAAAACCCCACCAAAACTGCCACAATAGAACACAAAACCATGGTTCCTTACGACTGGCATTCTGAGAATACCTGCAACAATTTTAACAATGATAGTTCCATGTGTCCCTGCTGGCAGTTCGATGCTGCAAACCCAAACGTACGCATTGCTTTGTCTGGAAGTAACTTTTAACACTGAACTATTTTCACAATTGATTTCAAACTCACAGCTGAATGATATATACAGAGGCTTACACAGAAATTAACTATAAGAGTAAGTAAAGCCAAAATAATTAAGTTTTAATTTACAGTGTAACAGAAACTTGTAACAAAGTGCTCAAAGATGTGGGCAGTGTTATGCCTAGCAATAAACGATGGCATTTAGAATCACCATGAAGAGGCACAAGTTGCATGTGCTGTCTGTCTCTGGGAGTTAAGACTCCTAAAAACTTCCAACTCAAACAAGATGCTGTTCTTACCAAATGTTGTAGTATTACTTGCAGTCTGTTGAAGGGCTTTGGCCTGGAAAAGAAGTATTAAAAAGACAGCTAAAACCGTAAACCAGCTACTCAATCCCAAATACAGAACTGCTGAGTTAAGCAAGGCTTTGTCCGAAAAATATCTGTACACAAAGTTTTTTTACATTCTCCTTTCTAAAATCAAGTAGATTAGCCTACAATTTTGATATTAAAACAGTTGGGAACTTCTTTGCTCACTAGTAAATAGATAGCAGATACCGATGCCAACTACTGTTTTTGATGTGTTCACTTTCAAGTTACGGGAACCTGTAAATAGTAAGACAAGGAGTCTGGGAGATATGATTGCTACTTAGCAATCTGTGTCTTATAAAGATTTATGGTCTTTTCCTGGATGTTTAAATACTAACTTTCTTTAAAAATAGTCTTGTCAGAAACTCGTACATTTCCAAAGCTTCCATTAGAACAAGCCTGCCCTTATGTCCTTTGTGTGTACATACATTTAGGTAGGGTTTACGAACAGCTTGAACAAGGCTCATGCTTCTGTTGCTGACAGGAGATACCGATGCTAGGACACTTTGTGAATGTATTTCTCAACTTCAGTGATGAGGCTGTGTTAATTGTCAGTGTGTTCTGTTAAGGAGGATAGTTAAAACAGCATTCACTGGGCTTCACACACCTGGCTTGCATCAACATTCATAAACTTTATCTTTCACCTACTTAAGAGCACGAAACACTGCCAATTAACATGTTACATCTAACATCCCGGCATCCTAAAGTACATATTCATTTTAGAAAGGGAAAGTTAATTTGGGCCTAAATGATCTTTTATCCTAGTTCAGAGGGTTTCAACCCCCGGCATTAGAGGCCTTCCCAGGCCACCGCCGCAAGCCGCGGCCGGCCCGGCGCCATTAAAGCCCCTCAGCGGGGAGCAGGGGAGCGCGGGAGCAGCTTCGCCGCGCCTCGGTGGCCACCGCCGCCTCCCCGTTACCTGGGCAGCGGCCTCAGCACCCGGGCCGCCATGGCGGCAGCCGGCGCGGTCGATCGTCGTCATGGGGTAACGGGGACGATCCGCCGGGAGCGGGGTAGGACGCATGCGCGGGGCTGGGCTCCGTTCCCCTCAGCATTCGCTCTCGCTGCCCCGGTAAGCGGGTGGTTTTTGGGGGCAGTAGCCCGCCTCTGAGCCCCTTTTCCTCACCCCGTACGTGAACAGCCCGTTTCCAGTCAGTGTAGCGGCTGACAAAGGGCAGCCGGGCGGCGGCATGGGGTTTGTAAGCAGCCCCCTTGCTCGGTAGTTCTGTGAAGGGTTTTCCCTTACCTCGGCAGGATCTGGGATGAAGGGGTGCTGCTCCGCGTCCCGGATTAACCCGGGAGGTGTGAGGACACGAAGCTGTTGCTTCAGTCGGTGGAGCAAATACAGCACTAACATAAACTGTGGTGTTTGCTGCCCGAAGTGGAGAAAGCCGGCATTGCTGAATTACCTTCAGAGCCGAGTTTTGCCGACTGAAACTGCGTTTTGGTGATGTGTTGTTTCAAACAGCAAAACTGGTTTCTTAATGTCTGACCACCTTCTCTGTCCTTATCCCTCACACTTGCAGCCACACCTGTGCTGCCTCTCAGTGCCTGACTGACACACGGGTTAGTGAGCTGGGGTTGAGGAGCTGCTCTGATGTAACACCCCACCAAAAACTGGTTATCCTGGTGGAAGGTAAATACAGGGATTAGGCAGCTGGCATGGTTACTGCCCCAACAGTAGCTGCACACAACTGCGAGTTCAAACACAGCATGCATTCAGCATAAACAGACTCAGAAACTGCAACCAGGAAGATGGCTTTTTTGCCTTTTTAATAGAAGATTAAGGTACCTGAGAATATAGGACCATCGCACTAGGAGAACTAAATTCACTCTTATTTCAGTAACGAAGTCAGACCATTCCATGGGTTACTTTCTTAGGCTGACACATGGCCAGCATGAGATTGATACTGAAAAATGTGATGAACCATGCAGTAAGTGACAATACAGTGCATTAGGTAGAACTGTAGCTTCATCATCGCTCCATGTAGCAAGCTTTTAACACGGGCTGTCTTGATTCACACTTGTATTTTTAAAAAGTAAACCCTTGTAGTAAAATTATTTTGCTGGAATAAAAAAACTCTCAGCTCTGGGGAGCGCTTCTAGTGAAGTCCCCAGAGGGCAACCTTGCTCTTCGTTTCAAGCAATAATTCAGACCCTGCTTATAGCAGCGTCATCTGTGTTGGCATTTCCGTTGCAGTAACTCTTGGGGTATATTAAATTTGGTTGTAAAAATCTTAAACTAAACAGGCACAGAACATGTCTGTATTCTGCAGTCTCAGTCTTCAGCTGTGTTCAATGAACAAAAAAGAACAGAACAGGACATGAAGTGCTTTTGCAGGCATTGGGAGACTGCCTACTGCAAATTAATTGACTGCAGAATTCATTACATAATCCAAACTATCCGAACTTTTACCTACACGTTATACCATCATCAAAGATGCAGCCTCCTAGTATCATCTTGAGTATGTACATACAGCCTTATATGCTGTTTTACAGCAAGAACCATGCAATTAAATCTAAACCAGTCTAAATGACACCAAATTAACACAGTTGCAAAATCTAAACCTTTACTTAGATTTTTATTTTTTAAAGTATTTTTGAGGATGAGATAACTCTGCATCTCTCATCCAGGCGTAGCCAAGTTAGGAGGAGTTTGATAAGCAGATAGCATTTTTGTACTTCTTCGTATCCTATGTCTGAAAGTCTGTACATTTCGCAGACAAATACGAACACAGCCTTTTTGTCTGATAATCTTTTGTTGGTGGTGTGGAAATGAAGAAATCTGTGTGTGTAAGCTAACCTTGGGTAGGAGCAGGTGGAGGCTGCTTGAAACCCCTGGAAATTCTTAATAAATTCCACCTGCTCGTGGTGCATATGGGCAAGGCTGTGATCAGGACATGATTACATGCTATGTATGTCTGTTTCTAGAATCCAAAATAGAAGTCAGTGATCTGATTCATCTTTTACTTATGCTGATTTTAATCTATTCCCCCCATGGTTTCGGTATAAATAACAGTGTAGACCCTTTCTTTGTTGTCTTCCAGCTGTACATCTGATTTACAATAAGAGCGGGGCCTACTCATTCGTAAACAATGAAGTATCAGCAAGCATTGTGACAGCTACTGATTTCTTTCCATGGTTCTGACACTGAGTTTAAGCATAATGTTTTCTTTAAATTCTTTTTTTTTCTTCTTCTTTTTTTAAGTTGGTTTCAAGAAGAAGTGGTGGTGACAGAAGAGCCATCTTCCTTGAGCCTGGTGTCCTGCATTTTAAAACATGCTGGTGATGGCTTGAATTTATCTATAGGTTTTTTGCAGGTGGAGGGGTGGTAGGTGTTACCAAGTTGCAATTTTCTTACAGACAGCCATTTAGTGACTGCAAGCCAGTCCAAAAATTACCTCTCATATCGTCCTGGGTTTTAAGAGTCCTCCTGCACACCCCATTTTTTTTTTTTTGCAGAGTGGAATATCAAAGTGAAAATGTTTTCTGGAAAGTAAATACAATACTTCTATAAGCAGAATTAGTAAAAAGAGTGAAAACAGTGGAGTCACGTAAGTGGAATGAGATGACCTTTAACCTGTGAGTTTATGGATGATACTACTAGTAGCAGAGGGGGATGCAGGAGACTGCATATACTGGGGTGAGCAGCACTCCTAGTAACCAAACCAGGAACACAGGGAGTGTAAGTGCGATAGCCAGAAGGATAGGCAGGTTGCAATTCCTCCCTGTGGAGAAATTTCCTGGCAGTGTGTTCAGCAGGTTTGGAAAGGGAAAACAAACTGCAGACTGTAGGAGGACTTCAGAGTTGAGCAGATGTTTTGGGGTTTTGTTTCTGGGGTTTTTTGGTTTCTTTTCCAGAAAAACATGTAACTTCAGGATGCAGGAGCTCTTGCTCCTAAGGAGGATTCCAAGAGCAGCTCAGCTGCATGCTGGATGCCACCTATATGCCCCTAATGAATCATTAATTTGTACCTCTCGCTTACTCGCCTCCGAGAGCTCCCAGTGTAGTTCACCAAGATAGATAAGATAATAAACAGTACGAGCGCTTCCTCATGTCCCATGCTCCTGCATTGAGGCTTGCTGTAAATTTAATCTTTTCCTCCGCTGGCTTAACAGCTAGCATCTAATTTCTCTGTGTGTGGGTAGTAAGTCCATCCTTACTGTGCATGAAGGTAAGGAAAAATGAGTCTGTGAAGGCTTGAGAAACAGAATAGGATCATAGAATGGTTTGGGTTGGAAAGGACCTTAAGATCATCTAGTTCCAACCCCCCTGCCATGGGCAGGGATACCTCACACTAGACCATGTCACCCAATGACTTGTCCAACCTGGCCTTGAACACTGCCAGTGGTGGGGCATTTACCATTTCTTTGGGCAACCTGTTCCAGTGCCTCACCACCCTCACAGTAAAGAACAGTAAAGAATAGGAAAATTTCCAGTTCATCCCTGCTAACTGGTTATTACTGTGCTGACAAGCAATCCTCAAGCCCAGTTTCAGCTGACAACACTCTAAAACATCTCCACATGATACAGATTCAAATTTCCTTGCGCCAGTATGGGCACCTAAGTACTAAAGGCTCAGGTCTGCAGTGGAGAGTCTTCTCTTGATGTCAATGACAGTAAATTAGACATAAGTGAAAACCAATCTGTTTCTCCACTCTCTAACAACAGCCCAGCCCAGGGAAGGACTGGAACACATATATGTAATATGGAGAAGCAAATCTCTGCTTTTGTCTGTAATGTGAGTAATCCCATGGGAAGGGAGTGCCTTTCCCAGGGCAGAGACTTTGCAGATAATGCATCCATATAACCTCTGAAGTCATAGATTTGGGATGAGGGCACAACTAATGGCATGCAGGAGTGAATTCCTCCTGTCACAAGAAAGTGTGTGAGAGGGTAAAAATAACCAAACAAACATCTCCCCTCCTTCTCCCCCCCCAGTTAATTTGCATCTTATCAGTGGGGAACTGGAAGTGTTTGGAAAAGCATGAAAGCAAATCCATCATGAAACTGTGCGTGAAGTAGTTTCCATTTTCTTTTGGCCTCGGAGGGCACCGGCAGACGCTGTCGTGTTGAGGGGCCGGGAGAGAGCCCCCAGGCAAGGTCCATCCGCCAGCGGGTTCCTCCCCTCCCAGCTTAGACACAGCACTCGTGCTGCAGCCACCCTGCCAGTATCCCCTGGGCTAGACGGGACCCTGGGCAGACACCCTCCTACATCTTTTTTCCCTGCTGCCACAAGCAATCTGTCACTCCTCTCCTCGAACCACCCTCCACCTACGTACAAAGCCAGAACTGTAAGGAACGCCCTCTTCCCTTCCCGCTTCCCTCCCCACGGGTCTGTGCTGCTTCGTGGGTGAAAAATGCTGCCTGCCAACAGATCTGGTCACCCCTGAGCTTGGCGTTGAGACCCAAGTTGATACCTTTTAGGACCACAGCTTGGAAAGCCGTGCTTCCAGATCTGTTGTGTTTTTCATTTGCATATAATTGCACATGTGCAGGTGGGAAGGGGCTATTTGCTTCCCACTTGCTTTGATATGCCTCCCTTCCTAAGAGGACTGCTTCCTTCCCTTCCTGCTCCCGGCCTCCCACACATCCAGCAATGAGAAATGCTGCGGAAAACTGACCAGCTACCAACCCGCCCACCTGAGGAGGAGGAGGAGCAGCAGCAGCAGCACATTTCTCTCAGCTTTTTAAACACAGTTAAAAAGAGCTGTAGTGTGGGTGGAAATAGCAGGAGGGAGTGTGTGTGTGTGGGGGGGAATGGGGCCAGAGGAAAGTGCATTTTCTGTTCATAGGACAGTTAACCTCTAGTGGACAAAAAAAGAAATCCTCCAAGGATATCTTACTGCTGGTGTGTAAATTAGTTCTTGAGGATGAGTTTCCCGGGTCTGGATGGAATGAAACCGAGTTCCTTTTTCCCTAGTAGTGCAAGTGATGGTATAGTGCAGCCAGCACTCCTCACTCAGGGATGCTTGCCTACAAGACTTCAGGAGTCTGCTTAGCAAATGGTATTTGTATTGCATCCTGTTGTGTCATGATGTATGAGCTTGATTTTGTGAGAGTCAGAGCTGCCTCTATGTAGGAAGAGAAAAAGGCATGTGGTTTTCACACAGCGTGGATCTCTATTTCAAAATACCATCCCTGTTGGACCTCTTGAAATAGCACTATCCCAGAATATCAGTTAATTCGAGATTTACTCTAAATTGGTGCTTCTATAAGAAATTAAATTCAAGCTTATTTATGTTAACAGGATGTTATTTGAGGTTCTTTGCTTGTATTACATGAAAATAGCAATGAAACTAGTATGGGAAAACAGAACTTGTAAGACTAGTGGTATAGAGTGCAAAGTGGTACTCCTGTTTCTTAAGAAATCTCTGATAGACTCCAAGAACCAAGGGTACAGAACAGCTCTACCCATAAATTTTACTATATTTCTCACCTTACGTCAGACTTTATATCTATTACTGATGCAGAATCTTGTATCAGGATGTGAATGATTCAAAGAGATGCAATAACAGCCAATTAATGAAATTTGACTCTTATAAGTATAGGAGATCTTTTAAAAAATACTGCATCGGGCATGTGACTTTCTCCTAGTGAGTAGAAACCTCAAACCTGATGCTTGAATGATTTTAGCCCTGTGAAGTAACTTTCTTCATGGAAAAGGAGTACACACGGGAGTGTGAAATCCTGGCACAAGGCAATTTACTTTCCAGTCAAGACATAGCAGTTTGCCAGACCCATTTTACAGACCAGGACTGCACGGGTACAATGCAGTAGGGAACTGGGCTCACTGCCTTCGGTGCCTCCCCCCTGCCAGCCTGTCTCCTGGAGCTCTGGAGATTTTACCCTAGAATTGGAATAAAAATGTAGCCATAATTCCTTAGAATCAGCTCAGAAACAAAGGAAGTTATGAATAAGCCTAATTAACACATTTGCGTGTGACACAACAGAAAGATCAGCTGATGGACTTATGCTAGCAAGAGCTAGAGCAGTATCAATGGAGATGTAACCTTAATTGAACTAACTATCCTGATGTTTTAAAAGTCTTATTTCTGAATAGTGATTAATATTTTACATATATATCCATATAACCCTCCACTGAATCTTATGGAACTTGTAATTATAATCTACTGGAATCACATACCCACTCTCGCAAGGAACAATATTATAAGTAGAAGTTCATGTCACTTGACTGATTTACTTTGAAACATTGCAGCAACTTCTTTGTCAGTAGCATTTTGAAGCACTATTGGCCCGCTTGTAATTCTGTCTCGCATTTAGCATCGGTTCAGTTAACTTTAAAGGTAGTGCTTCTCATATCTTTTGTATCAACGAATGTACATTTTAAATGCAGATTTTGTGCTTATCTTGCCAACTACTGTTAGCCTGAAATTTTCCTCGTATGCTCTATCGTGGTGGAATGATATTATTCAAGAGGCAGTGAAAAACAAAACAAAACTAAACAAAAACCCCAAACATTTAGAATCATTAAAAATCTATTTTAGGAGCTCGGTCCTGTATCTAAGATTCCTGTGGCCTCCCTGTTTTATCTGTTGTTCAGCTGCAATGTCACATGCTTTGGTCTTGAACCATCTGGTACCAAACCTTTCCTTCTCAGGGGTTGTAGTGAATGCTTAGTTACCTCATCTTGTTTCAGTCAGAATCATAGTGAATTAAGCACAAAAGCATTTGATGCTAATTAGTAGCTTTCTGACAGTTCAGGGATGTGATGACTAGAGAGAACACCTCAGATGTTTATTTTAAGAGTTTGTTGCTCTAAATTCAAGTGAGGCTCTTCAGCAGGGCAGTTTGGCTGACAGCGTGACAGTATCTTATTAAATAGTTGTGTGTGTATTCAAGCCTTTCACACATTACTCATCTGACACCTCACACAGGTATTCATTTTCACTTGAAAACATGTACATTTGATTTTAAAAGTCAATATTAAGAATACTTTTCCACATTTCTTTCTATTTTATTTAATTCTAGAGTACAGCTAAAACTGTTCATAAAATAATGCCTTTGAAGAACATTGCCTAGGGAAAGATATCTCATTTAATGCCACGAATGATGCATAGGACAGAATAGCAGTTTGGAGAACTGGGGGTGGGGGAAGGGGGGGAAGGTCAGCAGAATAAATGGAGGCCTTCAAGCTATGAAAAAATAAGTATGTATCATTCATTGCCGCAGATATATTCTGTTTGTAAGTATAAATTGCCACTCTCCAATATGGGGTAATTGTAAGCAAATGCTTCAGTGAAACTCTACCACCTCCGTGTACAATGATTAACCTGGTGGAAAGGATGTATAGCAAGCTATAAGGGAATGTGTTTGGGGTTTTTGGGTGGTTGTTTTTTTAAGAAATATGGTCATCCTGGATCATACACAAACGATGGAAGTGACAAGGATGGAGTACTTGGTACCTGGAACCCTCATTCAGTGGATATACTGCCCCAGGTATATATATATGCTGCTTGGTGACGAAAGGCAGTGCCAGCTGCAGCAAGGCACAATATAGATCTAAGTTGTTCACAAGGAAATACATGGTCTGTAGTATCATGAGTTCCTCTCTGTAAACTCAATCTTCATCTGCCCTGTGGATTTCATGATGCCACTGGTTCTCCTGCCCAGACGTGGACAGTCTCTCCTTCTCTCTTGCTCTCTCTCTGTCTCTGCCATAGCAGGCTGGAATGGAAGTTCACACTGCCAAGAGCAGTATATGGGAATATATAATTATTTCAGAAATAACATGCAACTCAGTGTGATTTAGTCATACTTTGACACACCTCTGTCTGCCAAGAAAAATGCAGGCACTACCTTATAAAACTGTTGCTAAGAGCACTTTTTCAGGCTCTGGGAGTGAGAAGGTGCTTTATTGTATGGTTAACTGCAGGAGTTAACAGCAGGGTTTCAATCTGGGACCTGCCAAGATATTAAAGCACACAAATCTGTTGCTTGAATTGAAAGCTGTGCTTCTGCCTAGGAGATGTTGCATCATGCAGGATTAGCCTGGGACATTATTTCATAAATTTAAGACACGATGAAAAGTGATTTTATGGACATTTGTAGCCTAAAAAAAAAATTAGAGAAAGTTCTGGTCAGCAACAAGAAGAAACATCTTTTGTTTTATGCTAAAATTAAACAATTTTGTAAGAAAAGAGACTTTGTTTAAAACAAGAAAAAAGGAAAGAAAGAGAAAAAAAAACCAAAAAAAAAAATCCATTTTCCATCTGAAATGTTAATGGCAATCTTTCCCTCCCATCCCTCCCTGACTGAACAGGAGAATCATGCAACACGTTTGATCTGTGCATTCTTCTTCCTGTGCCACCACTAATATTACTGTAGCTTTTATGAACTTTTTGGAACATTCACCATCAACCAGTTACTTCCTGGTAAGAGACAGCTGAATTTTGCTGTCCATCGTCCTAATTACAATAGCAACATACCATTTTCAACATACTTTAACTAGTCAGAAGAAGCAGACATTAAGAAAGAAGTAGCTTTTTCACTGTTCTGCTTTAGTTTTCACTTCTGTGAAAAAAAGTAACCTTTACCATCTCATTGTGGTATCAACATTAGCTTCATAGTTGAAAGTGTCAGATGCTATACACTGGTGATGACAAATGGCATCTTGTCATCGCACTAAAGATAGCTCCTATTATTGAACTAAAGCATAAATATAGCTTATCTATATATTTGCAGTGCATATGCCAGAAAATGCCACATAGCACAATGACCCAGAATTACGGGATCCAGAGAAAGAGGATTCAGATCCCACGTGTTCAAATTCCTGTGTTGCTTTACAAATCAATATATGGAATATATTTTTTGCTTCTTTAAGAAAGAAAATAAAAGCTGTTCTGTAAACTGTTACAAACAGATTTGCAAGTAAGTTCTTCTACGTATGTTAGAAGGGATGCATGCTGCTGCTTCCTAAGTAATCTGACCACTGCTTCACATGCAAGCCTGTAATGCTGCCATCTATCAGTTATTACCCAGCCCTACAGAAGGCAGTGAGGACATTTATTTAGCACAGGACAAACCAACCCATGCTGTATTAAAATGCACTCACTCAGTCACTCTCCTTTCCTCAGGAAAATTTAACTTATCTTTTCTTCTGAGGAAATTCCCACCTATCTGAGAATTTGCCACCTTCTTCACTTTTTAAGTAAAAAAGAATAAAAAAAAAAAGCCTAGTATTTACAGAAGAAAAAAGCCCAAAATTCTGTCATGTCCTCCAGAGTGCAGTTTCAGGAGGTTGTAGGGTATTTGCACAAGCAGTTGGCACTCTCTTTCACAGTAATTCCTTTGCTTTTGTTAGTTATCCACAATAAGCAGTTGTAATGCTTGTAGGTAACATAATTACTCACTACAAAATGACTGCACCAACGGATTGTGAATTTGTCACTGCATAGTAATGACCAGAAGCAGATCTCTCAGGCATATGTGGAGTTATTTCTAGAAGGTGAAGGAAAACATCCTCCCTAGAAGATGTCACTTCGTCTTAAATACCTGGAAGCTTTTTGCCAAAGGTTTTGGTGACGCATGCTGTGTAACTTCACCTCTCCTGTCCAGGAAGGGGAACTGTTTGCAGGTCCGTGTTAATCTTTCACACCTCTCTAGCATGTAGAATGAGGGCAGTATTTACCTATCTCATAAAACTATAGCTCAGCCATGTTTTAAAGTGCTTCAGCTCAGTCGATAGCTAAATGAAGTTCTACTCTGGAGTTATGACTGTAGTTTAGTTCACTTTCTGTCTCCATTTCCCAGATAGGCCCAAGTTAATTAGTAGCCAACCTTCCAATACCTGTTTCCTCCTTTTAAGCCTTTAGTGTATAAACCATTTATATTTGTTCAGCTACTGTTGTTGGAAGGAGATCACCCCCACCCAGCTCAGAGTCCAAAGGTTTACCAGTTTCGGTTAGCTAATACATCTAAAGGAAGGTAAGATCAGACAGGTTTTGTAAACCAATTACTGCATTCTATTTTAGTGATACTGCATTGACTTACAATTTAGTGCTCTTGGGTCAAAACTTCAAATATGTTGCAGTTTGAGGTCTTTAAAATTCTTCTCCAGTATTACCATTTGGAATGGTATTTGATGCTTAAACTCTTAATTTAGAAAGTAAGGGAGACATACAAGGTAGACAGGCAACCTATGCGTCTTGTACATTTATGTCCTTACACATTTTCATCTTTGTCAGTGGAGATTATAAATAACCCAGTTTCCTGGAGAAGGTTCAAGACTACAAGTCTTACTTGTGAGAGTGCTGTCTGAAAGGGTTTTAGGCATCAGGAGGGCTCATTCGCAATTGTCCTGCAGTGTTTAGAGTAACTGTTCAGCTTTTTTGTTCCACTACAACCTGGGTAACAAAACATCCACAGTTCAGAGCTGATGGCATTTGCTCTCTTTGTAGCGATGTTATTCAGTACACATGCTACAGAGAAAGAAGGAACTGAGAGCTCAGGCTTTCCATAACACTCCCTGCTGCTACTGCTATCAGTGGCCGAGGCTATGGAAGACACACGGAACATTTGACTACAGCTTTTCCAACTCAGATGTGACTAATGTCAAGAAGGAGCCAGCTGCTGATAGCTTTCTCTGTCTTCTCCTTTTGTCACTCATATACTGATGGACCTGCACTGGTAGAAAACGCTACTGTTTTAAGTACATTAGAATGGCTCTACGTGAATGGGAAAAATGCCTTCCTAACTCAGTACATCTATAAGCTCTTGTTTAAGGCAAAGCATGAGGGTTAGCAGCACTTATTACGTGGTGGCCTAAGGAACTCGTGAGTCCATGGAACCACCAGTGGCCCAGAGGTGATCTGCAAAACCAAATATAGTGTTTACTTGGAACAATTACAAGAATGCACAACATTTTGAAAAACTAAAGGGAAAATAAACTGTGGTACAAGATGTTTGAGAACTATTGATTTATTGATAGCCTAATCTCTTTTAATTGTTCCCCAGAAGATTACAGCTCTTAGGAAAAAAGACATGAAAATAACCATGCTGAGTCAGACTGAAGGACTGTTTAGCCCAGGACATAGTCTCCAAGAAATGGCCCTGAGGGGCTGCATGAGTAAGAGTAAGACCAAGATGAACATGGCTCATGCTCTGTAACTTCGGGATTTCTCTTCCATGTACTTGTCCAGCCTCCCCTGGAACTTCATAAGTTTTTAGCATTCACAGTATCTTTGCAAGCTTTGGACATGTTTCCTACTAACCTCATTTGATGTTTCCTAATCCACGTATGAGAAGAAAGAGTAAATGAATCTGCTTTTTCCAATTCATAACTTTGTAAATCTGCTATATTCCTGCTAAGTTGCCTCTTTTCCTGACTGGTGAATACTGAACTACTCAGCTGTTCCAGGTCATTCCAAACTTTTGAGCATCCTTCTTTGAACCTTTTCCAGCTCTAATATAGTCTTTTTGAAATGAAATGAGGAGACCATACTGATTTGTTCCTGTAATTCAGATGGGATCCATGTCTGAATGTCTCTCTGTGTGAAAAAAATGCATATATTACGCTAAAATAGAATTCTTTCTTACTTTGCAATTGGTTTTGCACTTACAATCTTTCTTCCCCCTCCACATAAGTACTTTGACAGTTTTGAACCTTCTGGTAATAAACAGTTAACAGCACTCTGCAGCAATGTAAGAAATCCTCAGGGAGCTGGGTTGTGCCTCCTAAAAGCAGATAAAATTGTCCAACCCTGCAGGCAACAGACCTTTTCTCAACTATTAATAGAACGGAGGGAAGAGAGGGGAAAGAAGAAAAGGAATTAGTAAATGACTTTAAAAAGCAGAGGTACTTAGAATTCATAGTTGATGTGCTGATTTAGGAAGTTATGAGGAATGCCATAGGGAAAAAAAGGTAAGAAACGTTAATACTGTTACATAGACAAAGACTAATTTTTCTGCTTTTGTCACCTTCCTGTATTTTTCTTTTCCCACCCAACCATTTCAAAGGCATATCCCTATAATGACGCATCAATTTTCTGTCTGCTCGAGGTTCAGAAATAGCTGAGCTGTTATAAATAGATCACAATCTGCAAGAGACAAAGAGAATGGAAATACTGTAAAAGGTTAGCTGAAAAATTCATCTGTGGATTGAAATTTCAGAGGTCTCCCAGAGTGGAAGGACTCAGTTTGAAATGCTTTATTAACCTCAGCAGAGGAACCCGTGCTCCTTGCGCAGCCAGGTGGAATCAGGTGGCATTTCTGGTCACAGTGCCAAGCAAAGAATGACGTCCAGTCCCATCGCCGGGAACTTAAAGTTCAATGACATGAGAAGGCAGCACCTTGTGGTTTCTTCACAGTTCCTTATGTGAAGCTAAAACACAAGAGGCAATTACTCTTTTATATTCTGTAGAACCACTAAATCAGAATGTGTAACTTGTACACTGGAATTTTTCTGCCAGGACTCACATACTCTGAATTGGTAGCATTCAAGTTTGCTCTGTTTTTACACTTTGCCTCAAAATGCCTTAACTGTAGCCATATATTTTAGCATTTGGTTGAAACCTTGTCCTTGTCCAGCAGGGCAGTAAAAAAAATCAATACTGGGAAACAATACCCCTTTGTTTCAGTTTGAGGTCATTTAGATCCCACTGACACTTCCAGACAGAGTTTAGAAGAACAAGTAGTTGTCCTGCACTGAAACCTGATTCCTAAGAGTGGTATTATTTCTGCAGCCATATATGTATAGCTGAGGTCGATTTTCTTCCCACTATCTAATTCTGTTAGAGTGACTGTGGAGAAAGATGATTTGGTGACTGTGGGTAAAACAAGACATTAAATGGAAGGGACAGAGTTTCTCTAGGATGTTTCTGTTTCGAAGAGAAGCTGCTTCCTGAAACCAGGCTGGGTTTCACAGTAGCTATATCATGGCAACTAGCTTGACATAAGATATCCTTTCTCAAACTTTGCCAAATACAATGTCATGCCACTAATGCAAAACCTGATCTTTGCTTGAAGTATGTCTCTGACTGTCACTGGTTTTAATACAGGTTTAGGCCAATACACACTGCAGAATCAGGTTCTTAAAACCTAAATTAACATTCTGTTGAAAACTAAACATATGTTGTTGGTTTTTTTTCACTGTCAACAATTTAGTTTCCAGGTTTGGAAAAGAAACACTGCTGGGGAGGAATCCAATGAATTTATTAGTGAGTGCGGTAAGTGTGGAACTATTAATATCTTCTGAGATTTTGTTTGTCTTATTTTTATCCTCAACTTCAAACCATGAAATAAACAGATGTTCTGAAGCTTTCCACTGAGAATTCTACAGTACACTAAGTCCTAAATTAAATACACTGTGATGATTGGGATATGGTAAGAAACAGGTGAAGAGCTGTGTACAATATTTCTGAAACAATTTGTACCATTACATGAAGTCTTTATCTCACATTGCACTGATAGTCCTAAAAAGAAAACATCTAAAACATTTCTTATGTGTTACTAATAGTTTTTATTTCCTGCCAGAAATCTGAACACAAAAATAGAAACATTACTTTGTTCACTAGTATTAACCGAGAACATTAAGCTGCTGTTACTATTCTGTGGCATGACTGACAACATAGTTTGCCTGTCCTAAACACATTTTAAACAGATGAGTGCTTCTATTTGTCTAAAAAGGTTCTATTTATTTCACACTCAATTTTTACCAGAATCTCAGTGCGACCGAAGTCTATGGCAATCCTCCTACTGACACTTAAGTACTAAGATCCTTTGTTCTTTGGAGGGAGGAATATCATCTTGAGAATCTGCGAAGGGCATCAGTAAATTGCTCATTGTTTTCATCAAAAATCACATTTGCATGTACTAAATAAAAATACCTGGTTTAGTCTTGGTTTAGGTTTGCAAAGCTACATCGTAGAAGACCTGAATTTAATAAGGGAGACAAGATGATATGGCTGTACTTGTATCTGACTCAGAAAAACCAGTTCAGTTAAAAACTGCTTTGAGCTATCACCATTTTTTTTAGCCATATAAATAATGAGAGCTAGTCCTTGGATTGAAGTAGAAGAATATATAATGCTCTGTAAAATCAGCAGTCATTTTCTTGAATAATCTTTCAATATGTAGATTACTGACCCTCAATTAAAATTTGCTTTGGTCAGGGAATATTTTGCTGTGCAGTGGTATTGTATTTCCTTTAAAAGCTATTCTCATGAAACTTAATTTAGTCAAAAGTTGAGAACTCAAATTCCCATTGACCTCAAGTCATTGACTAGTAATTAGGAAAACAGAGATATCTGCCCCTATGTTGGTTAGGTTTGGTTTTGGTTTTTTTTTTTTGTGGGTGTAAATGACAGTAATAGAAAAGAATTTCTTGCTTCAGTGCCAGTATTTGCTTAACCCCTTCCTCTCAGAAGGGATAGAAGGAACTTCCTAGGAGCTGTTGGTTGATGAGAAACTTAACATGAGCCAGCAGTGTGCGCTTACAGCCCAGAAACCAGCTGTATTCTGGGCTGCATCAAAAGAAGCGTGACCAGCAGGTCAAAGGAGGTGATCCTGCCCCTCTACTCTGCTCTTGTGAGACCTCACTTGGAGTATTGTGTGCAGTTCTGGTGTCCTCAACATAAAAAGGACATGGAGCTGTTGGAGCGAGTCCAGAGGAGGGCCACGAGGATGATAAGAGGGCTGAAGCACCTCCCATATGAAGACAGGCTGAGAGAGTTGGGGCTGTTCAGCCTGGAGAAGAGAAGCTGCGTGGAGACCTCATAGCAGCCTTCCAGTATCTAAAGGGGGCCTCTAAGGATGCTGGGGAGGGACTCTTCATTAGGGAGTGTAGTGGTAGGACAAGGGGTAATGGGTTCAAACTTAAACAAGGGAAGTTCAGGTTAGATATAAGGAAGAAGCTCTTTACTGTGAGGGCTTCTCACACTGTGAGGCACTGGAACAGGTTGCCCAAAGAAATGGTAAATGCTCCATCCCTGGCAGTGTTCAAGGCCAGGCTGGACGGAGTCTTGGGTGACATGGTCTAGTGTGAGGTGTCCCTGTCCATGGCAGTGGGGTTGGAACTAGATGATCTTAAGGTCCTTTCCAACCCTAACTATTCCATGATTCTATGATCAGAGAAAACTGGTCAGTTTGCCATCCCTCGGTCATACACCTGCAGTTATTAAAAACATGTTAGGCTCAATAGTTACTTTATACACTCAATGCAATGGAGAAGGCATGTATTTGTGTTATTGAGGCCAAGTGTGGAAGTAAGGACCCATCCTGCCAAGACATCGTGGGCAGAGGAGGTAGATGTATATGTTTTTAACTATTCTACTCACCCCAGTAATTTTGCATTTTTTAACTTAAATTTTCTAGTGTTTATCTAGAATAATGTCTGTGTTCATTGTTTAAGTTTGGTCTCTTCTGGGACCCCGCTATAACAGAAGGTCTGAGCAGATCCATTTCAAAGCTGTGTCCAGTTAAGCTTCCCTCCCTCCATGAAGACAGGCCAAAGCAGAATTCATTGCAGGTTCAGTAGCCACGTTGCATAAATTGTCTCTAGCTCCTGCCTGGACTACAGAGTCAGTGGGGCTCTGCATGCTCTCCAATCTGTAGCAGTGGAGCTTATTACAGGATCAAAGTCATCATGATTTTGCATATATTTGATGGCACCAATGTTAGCAGCAGCCCAATGGAAACAATTTGCTCTGTGGACAGCAAAACTATTGAAGCTTGATTTCCTATGGGTTTGTGTATTACACTTTTAGGATCTGCTCCCTTGTCTCCACTACTTTAAAAGCATCTGTTGTCTCCTCTCCTTTCTCTCCAGTTCCCTCACCTGACCCCCAGTTCTTCATAGAATCATAGAATAGTTAAAAATGGAAAGGACCTTAAGATCATCTAGTTCCAATCCCCCTGCCATGGGCAGGGACACCACGGGGTGACTGAACTGCTGCTCAGGCAGGTCAGTGAATCACGGCCAGTGATTCACTGGACAAATGGGAGCCCGCTGTAGAGTTCATGCCATGGGCTTTCCTCCTGTGGAGGGCACTGTCTTGCATTTCTTTTCTTTGCCAGTCTCCGATGTTCACACAACCTTGTAGGAATTTAATATTTGTGAAACTGTCACCACACATCAAATTTGATACCTGCCAGTAGGTTCAAAGGTTCTTGGGGTGAGGAAAGGTTGACTACTGTATAAGCAGATACTGTGCAAACACAAATCTAATTTGGAGGGGGAGGGAAGGACCTGCCCTGTAGGAAAACGTATGTATACACACACACAGTAAATGCAGTTTCTGTAACTAGTGTTTGGTTTTGTGCATTGCTTTGCCTTCTCTTTGCTAATGAATGTCATCCTTCTGAAAGTGTTAGATTAAAAATCAGAGGAAGAGAATCCTCTGCTTCCCTGCCAAACCAGACAGACCACTGCAATTGTAGCTTGTTGTCTTACTGGCTGTGAATATTTTGTCCTTGGTTACCATTAACATTGCTTGCAGCTGGGTATGATTTGCTGATTCATTGGATGACTATTTCTCAGTTCCTCTGTTGGGATTTTTCTCTTACTGGTAATATAGTTTAGTCTTTGAAACAGTAGGGAAAAGCCACTTTATTCTTCACAACTTGAGGAACAAGTCGTCTGACTTGACTTCTTCCCAGATTTACGCTGGGATACGTATGAACTGTGTTATGAAGAACTTCCTAAAGAGGAGGAAATGAATACCACAGTTGCCTTAATGCGGGACCTCTCCTAGCAAAAGATTGACTAAAAAAGTAGTTTTGGTCATGTTATGCAAAATATATTAAAGGTCTGAAGGTAATGAAAGCTTTTCTGTTGTCTTCATTGTACCCCAGAGCAAGTCCTACCAGCACCAATCTCACCTTCAACTTATCTTTCTAATCTGGCTGATGTAAATGTTTGGGTTTTTTTTAGAGCTCGAAGTTAAAAGCTGCTGAAGGACAGAATATTTTGTGCCAACCAGAAATTCTTGATTTCAAAGTACAGCTCTAGCTTATGAAAGAAACCAATTAGTTTTTCTATACACTAAAATTTAAGCCTCTAGAATCCATTTCCATAAGATGGGGCTCAGATACTTCACCTTTACCATTACTGGAAAATATCAGACACATGAGATGCATACATCATGCATGTAACATACCAGATGTTTTCCCATGGAAGCTTGTGTGTTATGCTATATTTCTTTTCTACTGACTCTTTTCAAGCAAAATCTACTATGGTTAGCAATGTGCAGTTTTAGTTTAATTTTGTTTATTTAATGTGTAATTTTGTTTATTTTACTTTTCAAAGATAACTGCTTTGCTTTAATTTTCCAGTTTATTTGGGGCTTGCTTTTAGACATTAATTTTGTTTGTTTGTTTGTTTTTTAAGTAGTGAGGCATTCCTAACTATTATTTACAAGTATTCTCACCATGATAGATGGTAAAGTGATATAGGACACATAAATTGAAATCTTTATAAAGTGACGTATGCATTGAACAAAAGCCCACAGAAATCCACAGGCATTCTTTCCATTTCATTGGCAAGTTTAACCCAGGTGTGGGTTTATAGTACAGAGTTCATTGTATGGCATGTATATGTGTGAATTCTAGTTATTTTATAAGGTATTATTTCTGAATATTCTACTATGCAGTGGTTGGGTACATATTTATTAGTGTCACTGTATTAGCTAAGAGAAAGATTGTTGTTTGGTGTATCACATTTATGTATTGCATTTAACTGTGACTCAGAGGCCTTCGAAAAGAAGAGATCTTTTAATTAAATTTAAATGGATTTTACACCTGACTCAGATTTTTATTTTCTGTGATGTTTTACACTAGCATCTGCTTTAATAGAAAACTTTGTACTTTAAGTAGGGTACAACTACATTTCCTTTCTCTGAACACTGCTTTGGCTAGAAATGTGTAGTCCTTTGTGACAAGGATAGATTAGGACAGTTTGTGTGCAGTGTAGCACTTGCTCCATTTTTGCTAATCCTCATTTTCATAGCTTAAGGAACAGCAAAAGAACTCTCTGAGCAAGTGTAGTAATTCCTAACAGTCTGTAATCCAGATCTTCACACAGAGCCTCACTGAAAGAGGCTTTTCGCAGTGCTCACTTCACACCAATTGCAGGCTGTGGACCCCAGGCTGAGCCATGTCACCGAACTCGCTCAGTACTGGATTTGGCTTTTAAACTCAGTAAGAAACCATTTATGTATGTAGGTAAGGAGATACATATACATATTTATACATGCCATTGTTCCCCCATTTCTCTCTGTCTGCTGCAGCCATGCAAACTTGCAGTTTTCTCTCAACTTCTTCCCTTGGGCAAAGAAAACATTGTAAATTACTCTGTATTAGTCATATTCTGTATTCTGGTCCTTGGCTGCAACCCTTTGTTCACATACCAAGTTATGCAACAACCTGCAAAGAAATGTTACATATTTTGTCTTGATTCCTCTACTCAGAAAGCATTTATTTGTTTGTTTGTTTAGGGGATATTCCTGGCACCAATGAAATCAAGTAGAAGGAAGGGGAATGGTCAAGGTGTATCTCCTCAAAAACACAGCTCCAAGAAAAGGTAATACAAGCAAAGCTGCAGAACATGGTCACATTCTTAGTGTGTGTGTGGTGGGCAATGTTGAGTTATCACAGTTTAGAGGAAGACTGCTTTTATGGCTCCAGTAAATGTAGTCTGTGACTACAAAGATCAGTTTTCTCTTTTCAGTTCACAAACAGTGACTGGAAATGATTTGAAATAGATGTTCTCTCTAAAAGCATTTGTAGTCATTTGCCAGAAAGTCTCCATCAAGATTAAATTGTTTCGTGTGGAGCTGACATCTGGTTTATTACAGTGATATTTTGTAATTAACCCCCCACTATATGAGCTGATAGTTCTCCGTCTCTGAATTCAGCAAGATGACAGGAGGCCTGCACTCCTGGTCCCCTCAGACGTGGTTTCTCTCTGTGGTTAACTACCCATAGGGGAGATTCTCAAAGATGAAGAGTGTTGAAAATCCCTCCAGAGACAGATGATAAACAAGCCTTCTCCTGCCTCAGGTCATCTCCCATATGACATCCAGCTTTCGTCTCCTGCCGCCTCCAGGAGCAGCCTTTACTGTAGGGGATGATGGTGACCTCAATGGCCTTCGTATCCGCACACACAGATCACACTGCATTAGTACCTTAGCATGGCAGGAGAACAACCTTAAGAGAGCACTGCCTTCCACGGGCACTGGTGTCTCTTCCACTTCAGTGAGGACTCAAATTAAATGGGTCAAACACCCGTGGTGCCCCCATTCTTCTCTGTCTGCCTCAATTATGCAAACTTGTAGTTTTTTCTTAATTTCTTCCCTTGGGCAAAATAATGCTTTTTTTCTTTTTTGTCCCCCTTGAGGAATGAAGGATCCTCCCTCAGAAGAGGGAGGTACATGTCAGAAGATGCAAGCAGTAACGTGTTTGTCCTGTGATACCCAGTTAATGTCGGTGACCTGGGTAGAAACAGCTCGTGTGTGGTGTGGGGAGGGATGGCCCGTGGAGCCTGCTTGTGTTACTGACTCTGCTTGGACTGCAGCCCAGCCTGCGCTCCCGTGTACAGAACACCCTCACCTCAGCGCTTGAGCTGAGTCCTCAGACAACTCCACTGCCCCGGGGTCAGTTCAGGGCTGATAAACACCCCAAATCCCAGGCTGACCTTTCACTTTGTGCCTTGATTACTCCCGTTGCTTAGCTTAACACTGCTGACCTTTAGATACTGCAACACGGCTCAGTTGTTGCTAGGAAGTTATTCTCCCTGCCTTCGTTTTTCTGCCTCAATAATTACCGTGGGGGGCTGGGGGGGGGAGGCGGGGAAGTTTATGTTGTCGTTTCAAGCATTTACGCAATTTAATTTGTATATAATTCCAGAAACGGTGTTACTAAAGGGATGATGCGAGCGGCTGCGGAAGGCACTACAGGTAATAGTTTAATTCCTTGTGCTGTAATTCCGTGTTTGGAACTTCTGAAGAGCAGGAAGCACTATGACTGTTGAGTTATTTGGTTGTTTAGGGTCCACGAACGCTCCCCAAACGCTATTCTTAAGACAGACGTGGCCCAGCGGAGGTGCAGACCTGCCATCCGCAGCCTCAGCACAGCACGTAAGTAAACCGACCGCCACCCCGTTCTGCCCGGAGCCCCGTCTAGCCCCTGGGTCGCTGGCCGGGCCGGGCGTGACCGGGACCCGGGAGCGCGGCGGCGGCGGCGGCAGCGCCGGCCGAGCGGGGGCCCGCTCCATCCCTCCCCTCAGCGCCTCTGCGCGGCGGCGGCGGCGCGGCGCGGCGCGGCCCGGCCCGGCCGGGGGGGGGGCGGGCGGTGGAGGGTGCGCGGAGGCGCCGCCCCCAGCAGCCGCGGCGGCAGGAGGCGGTGGCGGCGGGAGGGGGCTGCGATGCTCCCGGCTGCGCGCCCCCCCGGAGCCGCCCCCGGGCGAGGTGAGTCAGCGGGGCCCCGCGGTGCGCGGGGGGCCGGGCCGGCAGCCAGGCCCGCGGCAGCCCGGGCGCCGCCGCCGCCTCCCCTGGCCGCGCTCCGCGGGGCGCCGGCAGCGGGCGGGCCTGACCGCGGGCCGGCGGGTACCGACCCGGGGGTCGCTGCGGGGCTGCCGGCGGGCGGGCCGGCTGTGGCGCACCTGGGCGCTGCCGCTGGGAGCCGGGCCGCCGGCGGGCCGGTGAGGCCGTTCCCCTTCCCAATCCCTGACCCGGCTCCGGCTTGCTCCCCGCTGGGGTGAGGGGCCTTGTCCCGCAGCCGCCCAGGATGCTGCCGTTGGGCCCTTGCCTCAGCCTTTTCCTTCCCTCCGTAACGGCTGCTGCGTTCAGCGCTTCCTTCCCGGAGGTGTTCGCTGCCTGCGCCGCGCCGGGGCCGATCTGCTCCTCAACTGAGCCGGGTGGTCGGTGTGCGCTGCTTCGCCCTCACTGAGGTCCCCCGAGGTTGGCTGTGGCTAAGCGGCGACCTCGTTAGGGTGCTGGTCCTCACCATCAGGAGCTCAGCGCTCTGGTTGAGGCGTTACCACCGTACCTGTGACCGAGCCATCCAACGCCGAATGTCCCGAGCCCTCCCGTGTGACCTCCATCCCCGGGCTGGGCCGTGTCCCGTGGGAACTCCTGTACAGGCGTCCCTGTGCTCGTCCCTGCTGCTAATACCCAGCCGTGGTGTTACGTGTGGCTGTCATTCGGTTTCTGAACCCTTAAATCCTGAAAGTACGATGTTTTTTTAGTAAGCAGGTTGTCAGTTGCTCCTCTGTTTATTAAAGCAAGCGTGGGAATAGATGCTTGTTTAAGAAATTGATGCTGGAGGTACCATAGGTGTTACAGATGCCTGTTAGATCCTAAGTTAGATGGAGTTTACAGCCCACGTTTGGTCAGCACACTTTTTAAATGTTGTGTTAATGAGAAATACAGTGTTGAAGAGTGATGAACTTGTAGTTTGGTAGAGAGGAGAGTGGCTGTATGAATGTAACTCTGGAGTATCTCAGTAAAAACTTCCCCAAAACATTTATTACGTTACTGAGATACACAGGGTCTAGTTGTCCACTGTATTTAGTAATGACCAAGGAAAAAGATTGTAAAATGCTAGTTTTCTAGCTTGGTTATTTTTTCGTACTTGTTTCCCTGGTTATAAATAGTGGACAAAGGCGACGTTTATTGTTTGTATTCTCCACAGGCAGCACTGGGAAATAGGGGAAAAGAAAACAATCCTCTTTTTAAGGATGGTGCTCGTGATAGCAGTCATAAACGTGGTAAAAATCCTAAGCAGATTTCAAGAAAAGAGTTCAAACAGGTGGGCTGAGACTATGAGAGCTAAAAGCTGATGAAGTGAGGAAGCTGTGGTTGATCCCTGATTTAGCTGGTGCTAGGGCACAACTGAAATACAACGTAAGATTCATCATCATCTCGGTTACAGCACAGTGGGCCCGAGTGCGTACAGCAGTGTGGAAGAGCGTGATGGGTGGCACAGCCCGGCCCCAGCAGCAGCTGGGTTTGCCCCGTGGCAGGGTTTGCTCAGTGCTGGCACAGCCCTGCTGCTCCTGCCGCAGCCGGGCTCCAGCCGGGTGCCTGCCTCCCTCCCCAGCGCTGGCAGCAGCTCAGCCTGTGGAGCCCTGCAGGCCTGACCCCGGGTGCTTGCCGGGCCTGTTGTTGAAGGCACGCTTGTTGTTTGCCATCACTAATGAAGTGTAAATCTTGGTGGTGCAGATGTGTCTTTGGTAAATTAAAAACTGGTTAAAAAAATTGAGTCTAATGCTGACTAAAACCAGGCTGATTAAGAAATAGAGTCTTCTGGGACACCTTCACGTGCACATATTTAATAGAAAACATGATTGGAAAGCAGGAGTCCTAAGATGTGAGTTTAATGGTTTTTCTTTAACAGATGAGGATCTGATAGTGTTCTTGTCATCTTTAATGTTAATGCTAAGCACTATTGTATCAACTTAGCAACCTCAGACCTATCATAAAGCGCATTAAACCTATTATAAACCTGATGTTGACATACTTCAGACATACTGTCGTGTCTCAATCTAGTTGACTAAATGTATCAAAGTATGTGGGGTTTTATATGCAAATTGAATGAAGTAGAAAAGCCTATCGACCAACACATTAAGTGAGTGAATGTCAGTAACACAAAATAAAGCAATTTTAAGAGTTAAGTGGTTTAGAACAAGGTGGTTTCACTTCATGGAAGCCCTAATTGTGGTGGTTAATGTTACAGCGCTAATATTTCACTTCAGACTTGAAAGAAATATATTTCCCAGCACTGAGTTAATTCACTAAATGTGATTTATTCCTGATTTTATAAATTCAGAGCAAGGTGTCCATGGTGGGGCCTCACAAGAGGACTCCTTGCTATTAGAGAGCAGGGGATGGTGATGTGGGGCAGGTGGGTCAGCCTGTGCAAGTTGCCTATATGGCTTGGCAGGGGACAGCCCCTCCAAGGACTTTGCCTCAGGTCGGCCTACATGAGAGAGGTTTGGGTACGTGAAGCAAGAGTAAATTAAGCCTATGTACTCCTCTGTCATGATGTAAGTTGTTTGCATAAAATTCTCCTCCTTTTTGGCATGGATGCGGGCGACAGCGCCAGGCTGTTCCTTAGGGGTGAAACTTCCTTGGAAATGGAAAACATGGTCTATTATTCATGTTTATTACAGCGATGCCTTGCAGGCTTGCTGGATGTAGGGCTTAATTCTGGGAGATGCTGCACAGATCCTGTAGCAGAAGGTCTTTCATCCAAAGGTTTTGTAGTTTAGATCAATGAGACAAGGGGGGCTGAGGAGGACATACTGTGCATGAGCAATATGATGGGTGCATTCATGGCAGTTGCATCAGCTGGGGGCTGAGTGAGGTGAGCTTTCTTTAGAAGATGGATAGTTTTTAAGTCTGCTTCCCTAGCACAGACCTGTTCTGAATCAAACAATAATTAGTGACTTTAAAAAAAAAGGGTTATTCATGAAACATATTTCCTATTAACAGATTTAAAAATATTCATATGAAAACGTCATGTGTTGGCTACACCATCAGTTTGCTAGTCTGTGGAAGTCTGAGAGCATAAAATAAGATGTGATGCCATGTCCAGTGGCTTTGTCTTATCCACACAGTGCAAACAGGTGTGGATAAGACAAAGCAGATATCCTGCTCTGTTCTTACAGGAACGTGTTGCTTCAGAGATCGGTTAATGATTCCTGGTTTGAAATTCTATTCTTAGAGTATTTTTTCTGAGACTGTATAAATACAAATCTTCTATAAATACAGTGATTTTGCTAGGGCTTAAGCTACTCTTGATCATTTGCACTGTCTTCTGGTTAACTGTCCTCTGGGTTTTTTTGTTTGGTTTGGTTTTACATTCATTGTATATCCAAAGCCTGATTTTTGAGGCTCTGCTTTGTGACTCTTAATTGTGCTTTAATTCTCAAAGCCTAATGAATGGAATATTTATGCTGAATTAAACTTTATTTAAAAACAGCAGTGTTCCTTCACCCCAAATCTAACTTTCTGCTGGTCTACAAGTGAAGTGTTAATGCCATGATGTTTTCCCTGAGAGGTTTAGGAATTTGCTAACCCACTCTGATCTGTTGATTGGCTTTAATTTCTGTCCTGAGATACAGTGCAAAGCAGGTGTTTTGAGGTGTTCTGGTTTTTTCCCCAGGTTTTGGGAAGAGTGACTCCAAGGGGAGAGCTGAGTTTTAGTATACTCTATTTTCCTTATTATAATTGTCTTTTGTTTTATAGTGAACTTCTTATAATGTCAGGTTGTCTTGAACAGATTAGCTTTTTATCCTTTCTGAGCTTGAAATCCTCTTAATTCCTAGGAAAGCCAGAGTAAATGAGGATCAGTTTAAGAAATTAAAAAGCCAAGAACGCTAAGAAGATCCTTAACTATGTGTAGAATACCCATACTTGACTTGTTCCACCTACCTGCCTAAAAGCCTTGTTAAAATAGCCATTGCATTTGTCATCATTGAATTCCTTGGGACAAATGGTTTTTCCTGTTCAGGTTGCTCAAAGGTACAAGTCTTCAGGAAAGTTGCTGTAGCTGTTAGCAGAAGATGATTGGACAAAAGATGTGTCGATGTAAGGGTTTGAAAGTGTATTTTGACTTGCTGGAGGTACGATGTAAACCAGGTGGCAGCAATCTGTATCAGGAAATTTAGGAAAAATAACGGATTCTAGTACTTATGTATCTGTGCAAAGCCTGAAGGAAGAATAGTCTTGTGGTTGAAAAGTATATTCTTCATATCTGAGCAGCGCATGAGCTGCTCAGAGCACGAGTGATGTTGCAGAATTAATCTGCAGCCTGAGAAAGCCATGTTGGCCACAAGTTTCCTGTGCAGCTCTGAGCAAGGGACTTGTGCTCCTGGGCTGGTATGATCATGGACTGGGGGGAAGTGGGCAGTTCAGGTTGTAATGAAGACTTTTTCCACCATGTCAGGGGTGACGGGATGGTGAGGAAACAAAGACTTGGTTCCCTGTTCTGAGTGGTTTGGAAACGTAAACCTGTGGGAGGACAAAAGCTTGCTTGTCTGCTGCAGGACCAGGGTGTTTTCCTGTGATGTCTAACTGCTGCGCTGTCCACATGCTACACCTCTTCCCCTTGCCCTTTGAGGGGCTTTCTCAGCATCTTTGCAGAAGTTTCTTCTTAGGGCTTTGTTGTATGTGTGTGCACTTGTCTAGTTTAGGGAAGATGGCTTCAAAACTGTTACTCCTATTTTTCAGAGTGATGTTGCCACTCTGCAACATCTCTGGTCTCACTTGACCTGGCTGAACTGATGACAATCGACAGGCGTCTACCAAAACTTTGCTTCATTCTGCCTCAGTGAGTTAAAATCTGTTCTCACACTGAAATCCATTCTGTTTACTGTCTAAACCTTTCTTCCTTGCTCATACTCTCTTGTTCATTTTAAACTTGCTGGTAGTGCTGTCTTCTATCCTCCTACCGTCTTGTGGATCGGAAAAAGGTTTTGCAAAGTGAAGATACAGTATTTGAAGACTATGGTTAAAATAACCAGTAGATAACTAGTCTCACTTAAAAGGACATTGTTTTTCCATCTGGTTTGATTTTCTGGAGGTATGATGTAAACCAGGTGGTTACTTACTGACTGGCATAGGTGTTTTTGTCAGTAGAAGGAAAGTCCTGTAGATTACTAAGTTTTCTGTGGATTTTTCAGTAACAATACCACTACTTTGGTTTTCTCATTTGCAGTCATTTATTTTTAGTCTTTAAGAAG
The DNA here is from genome assembly GCF_004027225.2 of Strigops habroptila. Lineage (NCBI taxonomy): Eukaryota > Metazoa > Chordata > Aves > Psittaciformes > Psittacidae > Strigops > Strigops habroptila. Next base: position 8,511,248 of record NC_044281.2, read on the forward strand.
TTGCTAAATAAAATCACTTTCAAAAGCCTGGCTCCTAAAGAAACTAGTGATCAAAACATTAAAGAATGCCATATGGCTTCTACTAGTCTTGATGCTGTTACATTTCTGAAGAGTATATTCTGTGTTATTAATAATATTCAATGAAACACTCTTAGGGTGGGAAAATATTTACTGAAATGCTTGTGAAATATACTTTTCATACCATTCTAACCCAAGATGTTCTAGTCAAAATACTAGGAGTGGATCTTTTGGATTAATCCTTGCGCACAACAGATTACAATAAGACGGATGCTGGGGCAGATATGAGTTATGGAGGGAGGGAGGAAGAAGATGCAGCAGCTGAAGTGTTTAAAGATGAACAATATAACAATTTTTAACATACCCCCTATTCATACAACGTACAAAATTGAAGCCCCATTACAGTGAAAAAGGGAAATGGAGTTTAAAAAGATTTAATACTCTTTGCTCTAAAAGCTTTCAGTATAATTTATATGAAATCAGCTGGTTCGGAGCTCATATATAAGGATAAAGAACATGGCTGTGTTGTTTAAATCGGGGTAAGTTTCCGTTCATACTCGCAAAGAAGTTGGCCTAATACCCAGGTGGTTAAAATATGAGTTCTATCTTGTCACGTCATGGGGACAGGGGAGGAAATTTATTCTTCACAATTAAATGCTGTAAAGCTCTGATACAGCTACAAAGCAAGTTCTGCAAACAGATGAGCATATACTGTTTTGGTAGGACACAGAACAGCACTGAAACCGCAGTTACATCCCCTTGACATAAGTGGGGCCCTGCACAAGTTCTGGAGTCTTTGTTGTGAAAGCAGGCAAGGCATAAAGAAAATAAAAGCACAGATGATGACTGATCTAATTTACTCGTTAGAAGGACTTGTTTTACGGATATAGAAGCGGAAAATGAGCAAATATATGAGCAAAAACCCCACAGTCCTTCCAGCTGTCAGGTGGAAGTGACTGCCTGAATCAAAAACTGCAGGAGCTAACTAGACAGCTGCTGGGTTTTGGTTCATGTGGCTTTTGATGGTAGTAGGTAAGAGCAAGAAAATGTGTTTTCACATTGGCCTGTTCTAACAACTTAATGAGACCTTTTTCTAATCTTTTGATACTTGAAATACTTTTTTTAATTGGATTGTCTCTGAAGGAACTGGAGAAAAAAGCAGTCTCTGTGTGCTGGCATTGTTTTAACTTCTGACCTTGAATACATGAATATTTAAGGTTCCAAGATTTTTATGCAACCTTTTCTCCCTAAGTGAAACCAGAGATCCTCCTAGGTAGTATCCCATTGAAATCACATTTAGAAGTGAAGAACACAAAAAAACCTCATGAGTGTTTGGGAATTTAATGGTGGTATTTTTAGACTTGTCTATCCCTGAACTGTGTAAGGTTTAGATTATTTTAATGGACTGTTGCTTTCAGAAGTATCCATGGTTTGTTCTATCAGCTGATATGTGTTGGATCAGTAAGAAACAGTTAAATTAACATGCTTGTCAACGTTAGGGTCTCTTTTCGGTTAATAGCCTTGCATTGGTTTGCAAATCCATTGTCAGTATTTAAATAAATTCTGAACAACAATTAATTTAAAGGCACTGGCTATATCAATGCATGACTAATTTTAAGGGGACGATACTGTGCTTACAGTTGAGTTTTGAAAGACTGCAATTTCATTGGAGTGTTTCTCGTGGAAGTAAAGTGCAGACCTGCAAAAAAATACTTGAAATTCCTGGAGAAGTTATTCCTGATTATAACTTGAGTGCTTTTGGAGAAATTTCAGGTTCTTCTAGAATAAAATGCTCTTTTCCTTGATGCTTGGAAAGGTTCCTGTGTGATAGGAACACTAATCCAAACCACAAAGGGATGACAAAACCAAAAATAGATTAAATGTTAAACTTTCTCGTAATGAACATGAGCTAATATTCCTAGGTTAAATTTACAGATACTAATATAGCAGAAATAGTTGCCTGATAGAATGATTTTGAGCTGGTAGCCTGCTGGCAGAGCTTTTCCTTTGTATTCCTTGAAAGGAAAGCAGGAAAGCTGCTGTTAGTTTGCTTAGCTTATTAGTTTGTTGTTTTTAAATGTGAGAGCTGGTTGGTCAAATGAAAGTCTAAGTAGTGGTGAATTTATTTTCAATTGTTGCTTTTCCAGTTTTACGGTTTTCTGCAGAGGGTAAATGTGGGCAGCTACAGGCAGTTACCTCCCAATCCACCTCTCTGCAATTTCAGATTTGGACTTGAAGAGGTCATTATAGGGTCTGTACTTGTTCTTTGTCCCTGTGTTTCATTGCTCCCAGGTCTTTGATGCCTTTGAAGTTGTTATCCTAATTTTGAGAGTTCCTTGTTTTAACCTTAAAGCCCCATCCTGATTCCCATCTCTCTTCTCATTCAGCCAAGAAGCTTAAGCCTCCCACCAGTTTCTGCTGGAGTTGTGTTTAGGAAATTGAGTTTCAAGAGGAGGTTGATGAACCTTTTGAAAGCCGTCATGAGGCTTTGGATAATAATTTGTTTTGATAATTAAAAAAACACAGATATATATGTGGCTGCGTTACTTAATTACAAAATCATGGCTATCCTTTAGTATAGTAGGGAATACTGGAAATAAAGCAGTTAGCCTTGGGGGAGAAAAGACAACTTGAAAGAAAAGACTTGCAAGTGCTAGCACGTAATTGCCACAGTAACTTTGAATATATAAATTATTCCCTGTCCTAAACGTGAAATATGTCTTATAGCACAATATTAAAGCTGCTGTTGGGAGAACTTCACAGAATTGGTCATAAACCACATTTTTATTGATGCTATCACATACCACTAGTCTAGACAAATGGCCTTCCACACCTTGATAGTGCATTTATTGCTCAGGGATGTCACCTACAAAAAAAGAAGCTGGCTTTGTCCTTGATGACTGGCATTGCAGGTCAGTTCCCGTGTGGTACCTTAACCATGTTATGTTTTATTTGTTCACAGGGTAGCCTTAGTTCCTTGAGAGAATATAAAGATACTGGATGCTTGTGGTAAACCATGGCAGCTGATGATAAGGTTGCCATTTTAACCGACGACGAAGAAGAACAAAAGAGAAAGTATGTGCTTGCTGATCCTTTCAGTGGCATTTCCAAGGATCAAGACTTGCCACCCCATAATGAGTCCCCTTCAACAGAGACAACCACTGTCCCGGATGAGGAGCTAGACTGGTTAGAAAAGCACTGCGTCAAAATAAACAATGATCTCCTCATCTCAAAGGTCTTCTATTTTTTCTTCTATTCTGCATATGGCTCCCTCTACCCCTTGCTGCCTGTGTATTACAAGCAGCTGGGTATGTCACCCAGTCAGAGTGGACTCCTGGTAGGCATCAGGTACTTTATTGAGTTTTGCAGTGCTCCCTTCTGGGGGGTGGTGGCAGATCGCTTCAAGAAAGGGAAGATTGTCCTCCTGTTTTCGCTTTTATGCTGGGTTTTATTTAACCTGGGGATTGGATTTGTTAGACCTGCCACGTTAAGATGCGTACCAAGGGGCCTCCCCCCAGCACACCCCACCAATGCAAGCAGCCTTTTCACAACAGCTTCGCAAAACATCTCGATGTCTTCTCCGCTAACCACTGCAAGTACTGCATCCCCGAAAGCTCGCAGGAAGAGAGACCTGCTCACTTCCAGCCCAGTCGCTTTGGAAACAACAGGGACAGCTAATCCTGAGGTAACATTCCTGTTACCTACGCAGAGCAGTGACTTGGAGTTTGTCGTGGAAAACAGTACCCATCTTACTGTGAAAAACACCACCACTAGCCCGGTCTCACTAGGGAACATGACTCCAAGTACCCTGCCAGCTGCCGTCACCACAAAGCCAATGCCTTCTGACCAAGCTGTGCTCATTTATGATCAACAAGAAGTAGAAGCCATCTTTCTACTCATTCTGCTGGTTGTCATCATAGGAGAATTTTTCAGTGCTTCCTCTGTTACTATTGTGGACACTGTAACTCTGCAGTACCTCGGCAAACACAGGGACCGGTATGGATTGCAGCGTATGTGGGGGTCTCTGGGCTGGGGCCTGGCCATGCTCTCTGTGGGAATTGGTATTGACTATACCCATACAGAAGTTAGCATTGAAGGTCAAGGATGTAAAGCTCCTGAGTACAAGAACTACAGGATAGTGTTCATCGTTTTTGGTGTTCTGATGACAATGGCATTGATCGTGGCCACCCAGTTTCGATTCCATTATGCGCACTTCAAGCAAGATGAAAGTAAGAGAAAAGAGGTAGAAATCTCACAGGTGGATAGAAATGCCTCCAACGAATCCTCTGATAACACTCCTACCAGTATGACCCAGTCACAGTCATTCAGTTTTTGGGACCTAATAAAACTGCTATGTAGTATCCAGTATGGCTCAGTGCTCTTCGTGGCATGGTTCATGGGGTTTGGATATGGCTTTGTGTTCACCTTTCTGTACTGGCACTTGGAAGACCTGAATGGTACCACCACGCTCTTTGGAGTTTGTTCTGTGCTCAGTCATGTGTCTGAGCTGACTGCCTACTTCTTCAGCCACAAATTGATTGAATTGGTTGGTCATATCAGGTAAGATGTTAGCAATCATTAAAGAGCTGTACAAAAAGATGCTGAGTTTCAGGCTTAGCCTTATGTTACAAAGTGAAATTCAAGCTAATTTTTATTTTAAAATTCCAAGTCCTGCTCAGTTACGTAGCTTGCCTGATGGAGTTTTTTATTGTTATTTTAGGAGCTGAAAATCCTCTGAAAAGCTTCCTTTGTGTTTGAGTTGCACGTTCGTACGTGCATTGTGCCTGGCACTGCAACCTTTTGCAGACGGTTTGGAAGACACCCTAGTTCAGTGATGCAAAGCTTTGTTAGAGATCTTTGCAAATCGCCACCCACTCAAAGATTGTCTGTTTTGACATACAAATACCATTAATTTTACATTTTTTTCCTGTGAGTAGCAGCATTCTGGAAAACTCCTGCTTTAGCCAGCTTTAGCATGCTCCATCCCTGGCAATGTTCAAGGCCAGGCTGGACAGAGACTTGGGCGACACGGTCTAGTGTGAGGTGTCCCTGCCCATGGCGCAGGGATTGGAACTAGGTGATCTTAAGGTCCTTTCCAACCCAACCGTTCTTGGATTCTCCTTGTGGGGCAGTTCTTTGCCCCCGCGGTAGCCTGGAAAGGTGTCACTTGCACGCTGAGAGGAGGAGGATGAGATGAAGAAGTGAGGGGAGCACCTCCTGTGCACATGTCCTGGTGATCAGACTCTGGGTGTTGGCAGAATGAGGCTGCAGCCTGGTGGTGTCATTTACGAGTTCAGTTCCTTGCAGCTGCTTGTGTCAGCTGCTGAAGGGAGATGGCCCTGCGGGGCTTCTCCCATCATTTTTGCCCTGTGTAAGTGAAACTGACTTCTTCCAGCATGTTGTTTAGTGTACATTGTTTTCCACTAAATTCATAATTGACTTAATTTTGCATATTCTAAATCCCTTCACTGCTCTTTAAGAAAAGCTCAGGGGGAAATCTGAGTTAATGAAATCATAAAAGGGTGTTTTTACATTTACTCAGGTACTCTGTGCAACTGAGCACAGAGCTCTGTGTTCTTAGCATCATGTCCTTTCCAAAGGCCCTGTTTATAATCATACATGAGATGAATTTTTAAGCTGTCTTCACTGTTCTTTTTGTGCATTTTCTGTTTTGTGGGTTTGTTTTTTTTTGTTTTGCTGGGATGAATTTTTTGATTCATTTGACCTCTACTAAAAATGTTTGAGATGCTTAGCATGGTAATTTGAGAGATTACTTTAAAGATGCTTTTTTCCTTCCTTTGAACTAAGGAGGATCCCTTGGCTTTGAGTCACTCTTCTAATTTCTGAGTTTGACAATAATCAGTATGAGAAAATGTGACACCTTGCATGCAAAGACTGGAGGAAGGATATGGTGATGGAGGAGCGGTGAGAACAGATCACAATCTTGATATCTAAAAATAGCTCGGGTATGCTTTTTCTGTGTATATTGTCAGGAATACAATACAGAATTCGGGCTTAGACTTCAACTAGAGAAAGAACAAAAACCAACAGAATGGTAGGCTTGTGAATAAGATGAAATAGAAGGGGATAGAAGCATTGACCAGTGAAAAGAAAGATAATGCACAGGATTAACGCCTATATTTTTTCTTCTTCTTTGCACTGTTAAGCCTACGAAGCCAAGACTGGATCAAGATGAAGTTGTTTTAAACACTAGCTCCTATTTGCAATGAAACAACATTCTTTATACCTACACCTGGGAAATACACATTAGTCATACTTTCATGTTATCTAATGCTTGCTTGTATTTAGTCATCACAGTTTATGAGGTGTCTCCTGGTTGCCTGCCTTCCTGTACTCTTTGAGCTGTGTGTAATGTATAGTTTGTTCAAGAGGAGGCAACCTTTTTTTAAAGACGAAAGTATAGGAGTTCATAGCTCATATTCTTTGATAGTTCCGTATATGTCTGCTGCCTTTTAGTACAGATGTTAAGTCTTCCATTAATAAGAACCAACGATATATTGTCTTTGAAACCACCTTAGCCAGAAGCATTTGAGAATGGCGTTTTGTACATTTTTTCCCCCTATATTTATATAATTATTTTTTTTTTAGCTATAATAGCTCAAAATTTCTTCTGGGTTGTTAAGATTCCTAGATATAGACAATCTTTCCGTAATATTTAGTTGAACATTATCGTTCAATCTTTTCTTCCTGTTCTGATTCACTGGAGACAGGCATGAGTACCAGAACTGCAGGCGCTGTCACAGTAGCAGAAAAAAATGCTATTGACTGTGCTTTGTAGAACTACAAGAAAACAGGCCTTACACCCTTGTCAGAAGTTCAGTTTTCCTTTTCTTGCTTTGTGAAACTTTGTTTCTACCATTGTATGGGGAAGCATATAAGACCCTTAAAATGTTTTGAAAGCTGATCTGTTTTCACTGAGGTGTTGGTTTGTTTTTTTTTTAACTAATACTCAAATTATTGTCCAAGCATTTTAAACATGACCATGCTAAACAGGCGGTGATTAAAATGCCTGATTCCTGACTTCATTAGCTTTACTCTTCATACACACGTGCATGGCATGTGTGCATATGTTATACATGCTGCTAGTGTTTTTAACAGTTGTATATTAGCAGGTCACTAGATTAATCTGGAGTAATGTGAGTGATCAGCTCGAAAGCTGTTCTGTCATAGTACAGGAGAGGTAGTATTGAAGATGTTAGAAGGGTATTTTTGCCTTGTCTGCTTCAGACACCACCTGAGAGATGACAGAGTAGAGTTTCATTAAAAAATATAAACACCTCCTTGGTGTGGTGAAGGCCACAAGTTCTTTGAGAGGATATTGCGATGGAAAAGCGTACAAAACCAGCTGTCTATTTAGATACCTTTGTTGAATGGTATCCTCTGTAGAAGCACTCGAAACTGCTATTGAGTTTAGGAAGATGATGTTAATCTCTGAAAATAACCTCCTGCTTGAGGTTAAGCTTGAATGTGTTTGTCTGACCACAATTCCAGCGTGTGAGTTTTTATAGGAAGCAGAGACTGGTAGTCATGGCTGTAAACAGCTTACTCTCCTTAACATAAATATAGATTCAGTGCTTTAAGTGTTTAACCTGTAAATTGAATACGGTGCCTCTGTGGATATTGCATATAGGGTTCATAAGGAACATCTGTTTGCATTTTCCATTTAGTTGTGATAAAGAGCCCAAGTGATCATTATAAATACATTTTTGATACAACTCTAAATACACAGAAGCTCTCCTGTGATGTGCCACTCCAAAACCATAATTGCAGAAACTGCAATTTACCTAAAACTCTGTACATATTCTAACAAATTAAAAGGTAGAACCTGGCTAAATTGCTGCTCTTAAACTCTGAATCCCAATCTTTCTGCAAGTGTAACATGCCAGAAGAGCCCAGGTAGCTGAGTGTGTTAGTGGTGCTGCTATGGAGCAGGAGTCCTCTTTGCCTCTCTAGTCTGGCTGTGACAGGGGACAGCTGAGGTGGGAAGAAGGTTATTGATGCACAGGCGAAGATTTTGCTAGGCAAAAGTGAAATTAAGCTGCAAGAACTGGTCCTGGACAGTTCTGGGCACATCTGTGCTGCTGATGGGGAAAACCAAATACATGGTGAGGCAATTCCTTTGTATCCCCAAGAGTTTGCAACACCCTGGTCTATACCAGCAGGGCAATGAAGAAAGGAACCTGAAGACCTTGCATGTTTGCTTACCTTTTGTGGCACATGTGTCCTAATATACTTCAGAAGTGTGATTGTACATAATTACATCAAGTTGTGGCTACAAAAGGAACTAGCAGAAGGCATTAATTAAAGGGGGAGATGAAATTTATGATGCGTGGCTCAAAGAACAAGTTTTTTCTCTTTATTGTATCATAATGAACATTTTCATGGCTTCCCATGTTTTCTTCAATGAATGCTTGGGCTTGCATTGCCTAAAGGCAGCTTAAACCAGCTATTCATGGACCTCACATGTATCTGGAAGCAACATGGCTTGGTCTGATGCGTGGTTTGGGGTGGGATGAACTTCCTGCAAGCTTACCCAACTTGCTGAAAGTAAAACAAATTGTCTTCTGTATATCCATGTTGTTGTGAAATGCATAGCCCTGAATGTTTCTTGATGTCACTGACGTGATGAAAACTATGGTACTGGTTTTGTAGCTGTCAACATGTATGTTTGGAGACCTCAGATGTTGACAAGATGCTGCATCTTTTTGATTGCATCTCACTCTAGATTTTTCAGTGGCTATGTACCACTTAATTAAATCTCGCTTTACTTTTGCAGAATAATTAAAAATGCAGCACAAAGCTTGCCCTTTCACAGTCTATGCTTATACTTTTAATTGCATTTATTTCACTTGTGCCAAACCAGGGGTGAACCAAGAAGCCATGTGTGGACAATAAATTATCCTTGTCCCTGTAAAAAAAAAATCTTTAAACTTAGCAATAGCATCTTTCCTTAAGCTAAAAACATGTTTTGAATTAAGTCTCTCTTTCCTAAGATCCATCTAAAAATAAGGGAAAGATAGCTGGATGAGTAAGCATCCTGGAGGTAAGCTAAGCTGAGTCTGAGAACTGGAAGAGAAAAGTCATCAGGTTAAACGTGCAGTGGGAAATGCACTGCACAAATAGTCCTTGTGCTTCATTGTTTAAAAACTGTTACAAGAGCTTCTTTTTCCTCTTCATTCTGAGATGCAGCATCTGCTGCTTTTCAACAGGATCATCCTGAGGCATGTTGTTATAAACCATATTGCTTCTGTGGGATGTGTTTTTAGAGTAGTTCTGAGCAGTTTGCAGATACTGGGACTATAAACTTATATTAATTGGGGTAAAATTAATTCATCTAATACAAACCTGCACCAGGCTTACATTAAAATGGTAGAACGAATCTCTGAACCATGAGAAAAGAAGATTGTTTGGAAGGGATGTTGAATGTGCTTAGAGATGGTCTCTCTGAAATATAATGCAGTGTAGAGCATGGCATGGAACTACAGAGCATAGTTAAAGGTTCAGTAGATTTGCTGTCCCTTTGAATTTTTTCATTTCTAATTTTTTTTCCCATTAGGATTTTGAAGAGAGTCTTAACTTTAGCCTCAGCTTGAATGTGTGTTTGGAGTGGGCAAGAGGAGAGTTTATGTTTGGTTGTAGGACTTAAAGACTGTATTTTGCGTTGCTTTAGGCTGGCAAACTGTTCTGTGCATGTACAAATAGCTTCTGAAGCAGTAAGCTATGTTACAACATACCAAAAAAAAAAAAGAAAGTGGAAACTATCCTGACTTCTCTTTTCCTTACTTCCTTTAGAGTGCTTTACATTGGTCTTGCCTGTAATACAGCTCGATACATTTACATCTCATATCTCGAAAATGCTTGGACTGTGCTCCCAATGGAAGTACTTCAAGGTAAGGCAGTGCAGTAATGCCCGTCCAACATAAGATCAAGTTCTTACATTTATCTTGTTTTCAGGGGAACTCTGATAAAGTAAAAATCTGGTATTTCTGTGTTTTTGTTGACCACAAATATTCCAGAAGACCCAGGTTCATAAAACATCACTGTTTGACCTGGGAAATACTTGACGTCAAAAGGGTGGCTTTGCATTTGATTGTGCACGGTTTTTTGTTTATTTAAACAGAACTGTGCGAGACCAACACACCCTTTAACTAAACAAAGAGACAGAAGCATGAGCTGGGTACACACCTACTGCAGATCCTGTTTGGTGGAAAATGTGAGCTTCATTAAACGCAAAAGGTCGCAGCTCTTGAAAGTAGTGTGGGTCATTCTGTCTTTGTTCAAATACTTTGTAGTTTTTCATCGGTATTGTTCGATCAATACCTTTAGACTGCGGTATTATTTGTTTTCAATAGCTAGAGAGGAATTCCTTTCAATAGCTTTGTGCTAATAAAGCTTCTTTAAGATACTCACCCTTTAATATAATTAGAAGACAGAGGTGTGGTCTACAAAAAGTAAGTTGAGCCCTGTTTTCAAGTCATGTTGTCACAGAAGTCTGTAAGACCTTCATTGTGATGTTAAAACATTAATTGTTCTAACTTAGATTTTGCAACATTTTTTTGTGTCTTTGTAGTGGGTACCACTTCTCTAAACCAGGAAAAATCTAAACCTTTTTACTTTTTGTCTCTTCAGTATTTGAAGAATACTGAAGTTTTTGGGTTTGTAAGCTTGCAAGAGAATGGTTAATTTAAATGAAGAAAATATTTTCCCTGCCTTTAAAAGTAATTGCACTATCTTTGTTAAAGCCAGGATTTTGAGTTTCTGCAATACCACCTAGACTATTTTCCACAGGTTATACTGAGAAGTTTTATTCTTCTATATGCATTTGAATTTGCATTAACTTTTTCTACTCTATTTACAAAAATCTTTTTAAGGTATATTTTAACTTGAGTTATAAATGCCATTGGAGAGCACTGTGTAAATCTGTAAGCATAGAAAGAGATCTGTTTGTGTCCCGGCTCCTCACCTCCCTTGCTAACAAAAACTATTTATTGTATTTAAACTGCCACAACAGCAAGCTTCTGAATTTTGTTATTAAAAAAACCCCAAACCAGAGCTGTTGAATTGATACTTCATCATTCATACCAAGTGTTAAAATATGGAAATGTTGCAGAGATCCTGAAGGATGCGTGTGTGTTATGCCCTTGCCTGCTTAAACATCTAGGGGGAACAAATTACGAATACAAAGCTTTGGATATTGCCTTTCTAGGAAATCCTGTTTTAAAGATACCCCAACTCAAAATATAGGAAAAAACCCAGTGTCTTGACAACACAGCCATAAGTTTGCACCTGGAAGCATCCTATAGTCATGACTGAGAAAGAAGTTTCTTTTACTTTGAATCTTGTTTTTATTTTCCTGAAATTTCAATATGAATTGCATAATATGTATGTTTGCCTTTACAGCAAGGCTGTGAGGGATCTGTTTTGGTTGGGTTTCTTGTGTGGTATAGTCTTGAGTAATTTAAAGAAAAAGCTAAGGACCTTCAAAATAATACTTCATCATGAATTTATCTGCCAGACTATATCTAGCCACTGCTGAATCATGCACACTTCAGTTATTGTTGCTATTTGCAGTTGTTTATAGTCAGCAAATGAGAAAGTTAAAACAAACACATAGACTTGTCCCCCAGCCCCAAGTGTCGTGTTCTACATGCACTTTTCAGCCTGCCTCTAATATCATTTATTGCTATGAAGTCCATAGGTACATTGAATGTGTGTCTAAGTACTGCCACTATGTTTGTTACATTCCAGTAATCTCACTCAGTCGTTCCTGAATGGGAGATGGATGGAGTTTTATCTTTTTAGAAGTACTGCTGACTCCCCCCCTCCACTTTACTCTTTTCCCCTCCTCACTCTTACTGGTTTTAATCTCTTCTTGATGCATTATTTCTTTCGCAGTGGTTACCAAATCCTATTTCTTCGGGCTCTGCTTTTTTCCCCACATATCCATTGAATCTGTCAGTAGGGATAACAGGTATAACCTTAATGAAATTTGGTGAGGTGGAAGCTCTTGTTTTTGTTAAATGAGTTTGTTGACAGAGGGAGATAGGAGTTGTAGCTCCTTTGCATGTGTAAGGATTAGAAGTATTTAAAAGCAATAAAAGAGTAAATTGTGCAGAACACGTGGGTACCGTGTGGGACACATGGCTGCACCAAGTTGGTAGGACCTTTAAATAAATCCCTTGGTGAAATCCTTGTTATATGTGTATACAGCTTTTTTCCAGGAAGCTGTCAAATTCCACGTAAATTCCAGTTTCATGAGCTGGAGGGGCTTTAAGTTCAGCAACAGTTTCAGCTGAATTTTGTAAAGAATTTATTTTTCTTTTTAATATATTTCTGCAATATAAGGATTATCCCCATGTGCTGTGCTAAAGGGCATGGAGAGATTTCTGGAAGACGACTCCCCAGGCTGCATCTATTGACTGTAATAAGAACCATGCTGTGTTTCAGTTGCTGTCTGTAACTGGGATGGGGAGGACTCTTTTATGTGTATTGCACTCTCAGAGGAGTAAATGAGGAGATTTAAACTTGCTTGTTAATTTAGAGTTTTGAGTAGGTATGCTGCATTGACTTGCACATGCAACATATGAAAGGAAGAGCTTAGGCTGAATCTTTAGTAACTGAAAATGTCAAGACATCCTCATAGGCAAATGGTAAAGTGTGTGTGTATATATATATCTGCCTGCGAACACACAGGCAATCTTGTTCATTTTACAATTAACAGATTAGATTTTGATATGCTAGTTAGCTGCAGCTTATTGTTACAAAGAAATGGTCCAAATTCTCTGATAACAGCTATGCTAGCTCACCAGTTTACATAACAGGGATTTTGTAAATGACAAAACCATATTGATAACCTGAAAATTAGCTATTTTTACTTGGCAGTTATCCAACAAACTCCAAAACAAGTGCTGTTGTACAAAATGACTCCTACTGATGCTCCGGCAGCACAGTTATGTCTAAAGAGCAAAATGCTTGGGTCTTTAACTGGCAGTGATGAGGATATATGTCTCCTGAAATAAATTTGGCTCCCCAAATCTTCAGCTCTTGGTTTATATGTAAATTATCCTAAGTTTGCTAAACATTGTTATTCCAAGCATAACACTGGGGTGGTTCCGTTTGTTGGAACGATAGTCCAGATGTTGAAATGATGGTTAGTGGTTTTGCAGATAATGTCACAATATGTATATTATACACAACTTTTTCTTAAAAGAATCGTGGTTAGCAGTAATCCAGACCAGACTTCTTATAAAAGTTGTTGTAAAAATTGTTCTAAATAGTCACTGTTGTATAAATAATTACATTATTTATAAATCACGTTAGCAATATACACATACTATAAAAAAAACCCTAAAACAAAAAATTTATCTTAAAACATGTGAAATAATCTGGTTTAAAGGTATGGATTTGTTTTCAGAGGAACTGGGAACACTGTGTCCTATCTGGATTGCCTCGTAAAGGTGAAAACACCCAAGAACCTGTTGGTTAAGTTATGGCCTTTTGTTTTCAAACAAATACAGTGGTATTGTGCTTCATGGTTCAAATAATTTCTGATGTGTTTTTGATTTGCCAGGCTTTAAAACTGGACTTACTCTTTAATAGCTGATAAAACTGAATGTTTTACATTCATTGACAGCCTTTCTAAAACGAAAACACATTAGATGAGATTAGCTTTGCTTTGTTATTGGGACAGTTCTTGTTTGCTATTTTCAGTGCATACATGGGTCTCAATTTTAAAAAAGTAGGTATTCAGTGAGTTTTAAAATCGTGAGCTTTTTGGATAGAAAATCTGAGTTTTAAAGCCTTAAGCTGTAAATGGTAAGGTAAAATGCACTGATCCTGATGTAAGCTTTTTAGTTTTCACCAAGGTGATGTAGTATTACCAAAACCACCTCTGCAATGTATAAAGGTGAAAGGTGGCCTTTTACAAACCCAAAGCTTGAGAAATTTTTATTTAGCTTTGGAATGAAATTGGACTGTACAGCCTCATGGACATGTAACATGGCTATCCCTGAACTGTATCCATTCCAGTCAGTGCTATTTATTGTTTTACACCTAACCAAAATCTAAGCTATTCTGTATGTTACAAAATCTTGTATTTTCTTGCTCTTACCAGTCTTCAGCTTAAATGGCTAAGTAATTACTGAGTGTCCAACTGTTCATTAATAAGTCAAGTGTAGAGGACAGAAACATGTTGCCTGAATCATCAGTGGTGCCAATGTTCTTTTAAACTGAGGCAGTAGAGCTGAGGCATTGGTAAGCTGTGATGACTATTTTTAATACCACTCAAATAAGAAAAAAGTATTCCCACTCAATCCGAGGGTGGCAAAATAGTTCAGGCTTATTCAGTGTGTGATGAGCTAATAAACTGTTTTGCTTTTCCAACTTCTCCACAACCCTGCCTTTTCCTGTCCTGTCCTCCGCACTCCACAAAACCCCCACCAAGGCGGTGCTCAAAGACGAAGGCTTCACCTGCAGCCCGTTTCTGTGTGCTGATGGTCATTCACAGGTTATTTGCGCACAGGTTATTTCCCCCTAGAATCATGGAATCATAGAATGGTTTGGGTTGGAAGGGACTCAAAACTCGTCCGGTTCCAACCCCCTGCCACGGGCAGGGACACCTTCCACTAGAGCAAGTTGCTCCAAGCCCCGTCCAGCCTGGCGTTGAACACTGCCAGGGATAGGGCATTAGCTATCCTTCTGCTGCAGTACAAAGAAATGTTCCTAACCCCGAATCTACAAGACATGCCAGAAAGAGGCTTCCAAAACCTCTGCTGTGGCGCTGGGGCTGTCTTGGAGCTGTGGCTGTTGTTTATAGCAGCCAGGCCCTCGGCTGCGCTCGGTCCCCGGAGCGGGAGTGGGTGAAGTGGGAGGCGGCAGCAGCGTGCGGCAGCTCCTACGCAGGATGCAGTCATCGCGGGAGGAAGGGCATGCTGACTCTGCCTCTCAACAGCAGGCGTGAAAATCTGCATCTTTGGCCTACCCTGAGGAGCTTGAGTGCTTTTTTCGTCCAGACCATTCAGTGCTAAATGCAGAGTGTGTTGGTGTTGAGTTCAGAAAGAGTTTACTTGGGGGTGGTTGGATTGGGGATGGGGGGGGGGAGTGAGAAGGACAGGAGGGGATTAATTCTTGCCTGGGGAATGACATGGATATCTCTGATATTATTTGGATTTTATGACCTTTGCACTGCCTTCATTGTGGCAGTGAGGAGTCTGCTGAGAGGCATCAATGCTTAATTGCTTGCAGCTTATCAAATTAAGACTGTATTTCAAAGGCCCAGCATCACTCTCGAAGGGACAAGGAATCTGGTAGAGAGACATCTAAGGCACTTAATCTTCCGAGCGACTGTGTCTCAAGAAGAGAAGTGAGGTCATCTTAGAGGGAGAAAGAGCTATTGACAGCCTCTGCAGAAGGAGTCATCATGTCTCCTTGTGGCTTGGTTGCCAGTATCACATTACCAAAAGCTGGTTTGTGTTTCACAGGGGGCTGTCAGTAGAGGAGTTCTGTTGTTTTTCTCCAACACGTGCTCCAGCTGATGAGTGCAGTTGTTCTGACGTTGTGTTGGAACGCTCTGGACCCTGTACTTCTCACAATGTTTCATCTCTCTAGGTGTCACGCATGCAGCTATATGGGCAGCCTGTATTTCATACCTTAGCGCGGCAGTGCCTCCGGAGCTGAGAACGTCAGCCCAGGGAATCCTGCAAGGTCTTCACTTGGGTCTGGGCAGAGGATGCGGGGCTATGGTTGGAGGGGTTTTGGTCAATTACTTTGGTAAGCGAAAATCATATTGAAAACTTTCATTTTATTTATTGAAATTACGGTTTTACTGAACTACCAGCTTTAAACTGATTTATGCCTAAGGTCTTGTTGTGCTTTAAAGAGTAATAATACACTTCGGGTAAATTATGGAATCACAGAACTGCTCAGGCTAGAAGGGACCTCAGATGTCCACTCCAGGCTCCTAGTCAAAACAAGGTCAGCACTGAATGCTGACCAGATTGCTTATGGCTTTGTCCTGTGAGCACTACTGATTGATTAAACATGTTATGCCTGGATATTTTTAGTACTGTGTGAGCAAATCTCCAACCTGATCCATAAGTGAGATGAATGAATCCTTTGTGAGAGAATAGGTTGATACTATGCAGCCTCTCCATGAGCAAATGAGAATCTAATTACTTGGTTAAAAATCCTTTGCAAAGCCTGCTCAAGAGCTGGGGGGAGGAAAATATAATGAAATAGGCTAATAAGAGCCTACATGGGACAGTTTGTACCCAAGGAGTGCATAATACTGACTCATCTTAAGTACATTCTCAATTTAGAAAAAAAAAATAATCTCATTACAGGTCCTGCTGCCACATTCAGAGGAATAGGGATGGCTTGTTTAGTGATTCTTCTTCTATTTGCCCTGATCCAGTGGCTGTTGGTTCCTGATGAAGAAGAAGGTAAGTATTCATGTCCCTGAGACCCCGCAAAATTAGAACTAGTGAAGGAAGGTATCTCTGAAGCTTCTACCTGCAGTTTGAATTCTGTATGTTTGGTGTCTTTACTCAGATTTTGACAGAACGGTTTGTTTTCAAGTGGGAAGTTTTTTCCTGAGCAATGACAGAAGTTGAAGGGGTGTGCTGCTGCTGTAAGAAGGGCGTCATTGAGTTTTTGGATGTCAATAGGAGGAAAGCATAACATATTTTACCACCTGTATGTCCTCTTAGTTCTGGGAATCCCTTAGGTTAGTCTTAACATACAGCGAGTCATTTCAGTCATGTCAGTTCTTTATGGTCACCTTTGCCACTGCATGCTGTCATATTCTACCAGTCCAAGCCACCACCTCTGCCAGAAATTGTAGAGATGGCTTCAGAGGACACAAACTTTTATAGCTTCCTCAGTTCTGTTGTGGCACCCGAGAAATCTCCCTTCAGGTGGAATTTGAACTTTTCCATCTCCACCTTTATTGATATAAAGGCTAACCAGAAAATGAAATACTTGGTGCAAGGATTTAGCATAGATCTAATAATTACAATAAAACTGTGGCAAATTCTGAAAAGTCATGAATTTTTGAGCTGCTTTTTACCCAAATTTACTTTTCAATATAAGCTTTGAATAGGAAATGAAAGTTAGTTTTCTTTGGCTGGAATATTAAATGAATTGTTTTAGACTAGTTAGCAAGTTGTCTATAATAAAGTGTTCAAATATCTATTTTGCTAGAATTTTCTTCACCTCTGTTCAAATGATAATGCCAAAAAATGGAAAGGTGAAAAGGCTATTTGCTGCTTCAGTTTCCCATCAACTTCTGGTTAATTACACATGAGCCTACAAAAGAATAGTTTATTCTTAGTAGCCTTATTGTATTTAGTTTGTTTCAGTCTTTGGTTTTCATTTAATATGCACTGCCCATCTTAACAGTGTGTATCTTCATTTTAAGCATGGCACTAATTAGGTCGCTTTCAGCCAGACCAGTTGGATGAGTAAGACTAAGCATGTGGTCAAGTGTGTGCAGGATTAGTCTCTTCATTTCTTCAGTACTAGAAAACATCCAGCCATTGCTTAAAATATCCAGTGCTGAGAGTCTGTAAACAAAATACAATTTTATAATTTTGAAAAAAAAATCTTTAATTGCAAAAATAGTTCTACTCAGAAAAAAAAAAATTATTTTCTCAAAATTTACAGTGTTATTTACAGACCCCTAGATAACATACAGCTATTACTTAAAATATCTTCACAGTTTCTAACAATGTTTAATTACTTTTCATATGTAAATACTCTGGCTTTTCAAGACTGTAAGGCACATTGTGTTGGGCCATGACAGTCGTTTTGTGGATGGCATTTCAAGACAGTTGTAAAAACTATTTCAGATTATCAGAAGACCTTAGATGTAAAAATCTGCCGGGAGGATTTCTTCCTTTACCTGGAACTCTGTTACAGATATTTTATATCTCCTCCAGTGTGTCACTAACCTTGTTCTTTTCTCACTAACTGCGTAACTCCATAGTAACTACGTAGGGATGGTTTACTTCAGTAAAAAAAAAAAGTGTTGAAGATGTAGGACAACTTCTTTAAGTCAAATGAGTAGGTTTGGAAATTTTAAGACCAGAAAGGGCTGTTCTGATGATGCAGGCCATGTGCCTTCACCGAATGGTTCCTGTTTGAAGCTAGTGTTTAGTTATCCAGAGTACAAGTGAGTTGTGAGATGCAGGCTTTACCCAGAGAAAGAAGTTTGCTACAAGTTTAAAAGGCTTATTTCCAGTTTGCATGTAACATGAGAATGACTTCTTCCATGTAACCTGAAAACACGGATTTCTAATACCTGGAAATAAATGGACTGCTGCATACGCATTAGCCCTTCCTGTTTGTGCAGACATCTGAAATACCTGCTGCAGTTGCAGAACAGCCGTGCTTGTAAGGCAGCATCCGTGGCGTATTGCCCTAGCTAGGTTGTGGTGTGTCTCGCTCCTGGCTGTTTGTGCCAGTGTTCTGCTTTCAGTACAGTGATAACTGGTCTGTGAAAGCAAGTCATACTTAGTGTTCTTTGTCTGCTTCACTCTTTTGGGGTGGGATCTTTTTAAGGTCATTGGCTTTGCCAGTGACTATTTTGTTTTAAACTTCAGAAAAGACAATGCTGGCGGAAAGGATCCCAGTGCCTTCCAGTCCTGTTCCCATAGCAACTATTGACCTTGTACAGCAGCAGTCAGAAGATATCATGCCTCGAACTGAGCCCAGGCTCCCCGTAAAGAAAACTAAACACCAAGAAGACCAAGAGGATGTGAACAAGCCTGCCTGGGGCATCAGCTCTTCTCCTTGGGTCACCTTAGCTTATGCTGTCTACCAGATCAAAGAGATGGTTAAACTATCCAAAACCCATCCAACTCCCGAGAATCAGCCTTTGCAGGTAATCTTCTAATGTACAGGAAGTTCTTATGCATTTGTTAGGTGCTTGAAACCTTTACAGCTGTGTAAATCTGTTAGTACCTGGCAGGTATTCTCTGTCAGCTTGTGATAAATTTGGTGTTCTGACATGGTAGTTGAAATACTGCATGAAATGGAGTCGCTCTCTATGTATAGTACAGCAGGAGTAACTATTTTTGCAAGTATTGTTTTCCTGAAGATGGGAGGGGAGGGAGAGACATAGAATGAGACTCCGGTTTACAGGCTTAGATATGCTTGAATTCCCTTTACGTTCACATTTGGTTTGGTATTAGTTGGAGTGTGGAGGTAATGCATGTTTCAAAATGTACAAGGTGGTGACTGAACATGAAGATGCACAGCTGCTTAACAGTGTAAAATGATTTTGTATTTAGTTTTGCTTCCTTGGGTGGTGCTGTCAGACATCTACATGGTTGCAGAAATAGGTGTTTCAGACAGCTACAGATGGGATACAAACCTTCTGTTCAAATAAAAATAGTCTCTCTTTTTATCTAGAGTTACACCAGATAAGAGCCATTCTGTGACTTAAAATGTCTGATTGCTGCTGCTTACTTTACACCATTTCCCTTCTGTCCAGTCTTCCTCCAAAATACCTTTTAATAGCTTCATCAATGGTTGGATGGGCTTGGATCTTGAACTATCTTCTAATGCTTTGGACATGCCTTTCAGAAGGGAGCCGCTTAAGCAGTGGTGTCAATGCTGGGTTTAGAATAGCATGGTTAACGCTAAAACCACTGTGTTTACCTGTCTGGAAGGAGTGGGTGAGGTTCCTTCTTATGCACCCGGTAGGCGTAAACACAGAAACGCTTTTTCCACAACTGCTGTCTTTAGAAATGGGTAATTTGGGAGATGAGTGTGAATCAGCAGAGCAGAGTGTGTAGGAATGTCACGCGGTCAGCGATCTCCTGCCTTTCTTACTTGTCTTTATTCCTGAAAATACACTGCAGGCATGTCTGCTGTAGGCTGGTGGGGGTTGGTTTGGGTTTTTTTTGATCTTCACTGAGTCAAAGAACATCTTTTTTTCATAGTGACACTGAAGATATCACAAGGTCTTTGACATCAAAGTAATTTGTCCAGACAAACCGCTCTGTTTCTCATTGGTAAATATCCTCAAGGTCTTGGTTAGTATAAGCTGTCCCCTTTTAAATCAGAGAAGAGCAGTCACATGGACCTTATGCCATGAACATGGCAAGAAAAGAATGTTTTTGCAGTTGTGTGGTGTCTGAGAGGGACTAGTCCAACGCTGCTGTTCACCACCCAGCTGCTTCACTGAGAATTGTGAAGAGGCAAGAAAGGCTTTTGTGCCTGTTCTCTATGGAACATGATCTCTTCATTATTCTTTCCTTCCTGTAAAAATACAGCGCTGATATAAAAGTAGTTCTCATTCATGTGCCAGAATTCCATGCACCCCACTGTATTATTTCCTTCATCATCTCTATTCTCCAAAATCTCTCATCCCTGTTTCAATGCCCCCAAAAGACAAACCTGCCCCAAAACACTTCAAGCTTTTTTTGCTCATTTACTTTAGGCTGGTAGTAAAACACTGAAACTAGAAAAAGGCTGCCCAGCTCTCTTACTAAATTTAAGTAGCCTCCTTAAAACTAAAACAGATCATTTGGAAGGAGGGTCAGTACACAGAAAATGGAATTAGTGACAAAAATTATTCCTTCTTACTAAGATTGTGGCTTGATTTTGCTGCTGCTTGCTTATACTCCTTCAAGCAAAGAGACATACTTGCCATATTCTCTATTCTTCAATGCGAAACAGTTGTAGTGTGGCATCTTCTAAGTGGAATGTATTGGTGTTAAGGCTTGCTATTTCAACCCTGGGCAATGTAACTGGTGTTTAAATGTGCTTTCATGTTCCATAGCAAGGCCTGTTGAGTAGACTGGCTGGAATCATACACCAGTATTGCAGAAGTTCTGCCATTCAGAAAGTCTGAGGAATATCTTGGGGCAGGGGGAAGGATTAGGGAACAAACTGTTGGGTAGTAGGAGCATTTATGTATTTAAGGAGCATGAAAAATAACTTATAGAATTGCTTGGTCAATAGAATGATCTTGTCTGAACTCTTTGAAGTCCAGTTAATTGTGTGTTTTTTCCCTTGAAACACAACAAGTTTGTTTTTTGCATGCTTCTTGGGAAAGTGCAGTTAGGAAAAGAGATGGAAGGTAAGCTACTGTCTGCTTGCTGTTAGTGTCATCTGGATTTAAATGTACTGCTTTTGCTTTGCTTCTTTAAGTTTGATTTGTTCTGTTGCCGGCATTGAAAGTAAGTGCTTTGTGAATTTCCAGAAGTGCCTGAATGCATCTGGGGTGTACCACTGGGGATGGGGTTATGAGTGTTCATACTCACTTTTTGCATGCAATCCTTTCCCCTCTCTTTAGAAAATCAATGAGAATTGCAGTGCTTCATCAGCCAACTCAGCAAGACAACCCCAAAATCCGACAGATTCTGGGCAGTCCAGCAATTGTTCAGCACTAACACCTACAGCAACATCAGATTCCCAAGTAGATGGCAACCGCGTTGTGTCGGATCATGATGCTCAGCCTGCTGCTGCAGGGCCCTGAGATGCGCTCATCTTATCAAATCCAGTGCATGGAATTCTGCTTCTCACCTGGGAAACGCTGGAGTAGGAGCTCAAAAGTAGGACTTCTTTCATCTTAATGATCATAATGTGATGCAGTGCAAGCTTTTAGCTATATAAAGAATATTCATATGACTACACAGAGCAACACGAGCGGGGAAGCCAAAGTTCGGAATTCTTGAGGGAAGTGATGTGGCCGGATCTAATGGTAGGAAGAATTCTTGGCTGCTTTGCTAAAGCTGAGTCAAATGCTATGTAGAAAAAGGGAGTTCACTCCTCACTTGTTGAGGCACAGAGTGTCTGACTTGATTGGATAATTTTTCTTCTTTGAGTTTGTTCCCAAGACAAAATGAGAAGACTTTTTAGGAGAGAAACTTGAGTTTCCCTGCATAGTCTACTAAAAAATATCCAGTAAATATAGGAACAGCATGAAACTGTCTCTGTAAAGACTTCTCAGAAACAGAATAGCTTTAGGAAGTGTATCTTCATGTTACGGTGGTGGATTAAGTAAAACACACACATATTCAAAGAATATGTTTTTGAATCTGATGTTATCTTGTTTGAGATAAAGGTTTAGTTCTGCAAAGCAAAGATTTTTGAACTGGGTTTTTAGTGAAACAGAAGAGCTGGAGGAAGGCTTCTGAAGAAGTTAACCTCTGCACTTGCAGCCCTTCAGTTGGGCATTGGCTGTGTGCGTTTGGGTAATTTTAGGTTTGATGTTGTATTGAGACAAGAATCTTTGGTCAAGATTGCACAACCTGAGATTGATCGAGGGTTTCAATGGACACGCCGTCTTCTTGGGTTTTTTATTTCATCACCTATACAATGGTTTATTTAATGCAGTGTAGTTACTGTGGTTATTTATTAAGAAAAGAGTAAGCTTTAAGTGCCTAGGGAAAGTGGGGGATAAGGACGAATTACCTGCAAATCTTAATGATTAAGATTATGGAGCAAAGTTGTTGATGCAGAAATCAAGTAGAGTGAGAGATCCTCAGGAGGAAGCAAACGTAATTAAATCGCAGTGTGTTTAGGAAATGACTTTGCCCAATGTCAAGACACTGGATGACTTTGGCTTATGTTTTGTTATGCTTTTCAATATTAACTGCAGCAGGCTCACTTAGTGCATAGTGAAAATTGCTGCTGGAGGGAAATCCTTGGGCTCAGGGAGGAGCCTGGGGGTTTGGTCAGGACAGTGGTTTGGCCCATTTGCTTGTATTAACAGCTTTTTCCTGGGAGATTCTGAGCACTCGGCTTCTAGGGGACCGAGTGAGTATTGCTCAGCCCTCCTTGGGATCAGCTGTCTGATGTTTCGGGCCTTTTGTGGGGAAGATATGTGCTGTGGGACTGTACAGTGATCCAGAGGCAGACCAACAGGAGCACAGGGTTAGGGGAGAGGAAGATGGCAGCAGCTAAGCAGCAAAAGGGATGTGCAGTTTTACCTGCTTTGACTGAAGGGGCGTCCCGTAGCTGTGCTTTAGCTGTGCTTTTGGAACAACCCGTGTTCTGGTGGTGCCTGGGACCAACACCATAGACAATAAAAAGAAACATCGATGACTAACCACTAGTTACTTTTTTTGCACTTGAACTTAAATGTACTGTACTCACGTAAATCCTCATGACTTGTCTAAGTGTCCTTTAAAATCAGAAATGTATTTATTGTATGTTTGTATAACTCGGAGGAGAACTAAAGACTGAACAGGTGACAGGAGGATGCTGAAAACCATCTCGAGGCAAACCAACCATTTGTTGAGTTCATGCTGTATGGTGTTACCTCAGCTGCTACTGCATAGCACCAGGTTGAAGAGCTTGTACACTGTGTTTACACTTCAGAATCGTGTATTTGGAATGCCTGCTCTTTTTGGAATCGTATAGTCATTCTATGTTGCAAAATGGACATGTACACCTGGGTTTTGATATTTGTGAAACTGTAAAAACCGTGGTAAGAAATATAAAATATCCATAATGTATTCAGTAGCGTGGATCTGAGCCTTTCTTACATTTGCTCACATTACGGTGCCAGCAGTGAACATAATCACCAGAACTGGGAAGAATTCAGTGATAATGACCTTTTCCTAGGATCACTGGAGGGCAGCGCCCAGAGGGTGGTGAACCTAGAGCCTGGGAGCTGCTCTTGCACAGTGTTAAAATCTGTTTCATGATAAAATCTGGCTGTAGGCACAAATCCCCTTCTGTGGGCTGAGGGGAATGTAAGGGATGCACAGTGATGCGCTTCATAAACAGGTTGATATGAAATGTGCAGGACACACAGAATCAATGAGGTTGGAAACGACCTTTAAGATCATCAAGTACAACCTTTACATAGTGAGTGAAAGTCAGAATTGGATTGTGTTTGTTACCTGGCAGTTTTGAGATAGAGGCTGCTCTGAGTGCACGTCATGTCAGCTTGTATGGAGATACTTCCAATTTCTGTTTCTGATTAATGAAATACATTTGCACCTACCATAACAGGAGCACATTTGGCTGGAATCGATTTTTATATTGGGTGTAAGGACAATTAGGTTTTTACTTTTAACTGCTCAACTTGCACGAGTACAAACGTGCTGACAGGGCTTAGTTTCTTTGTTTGCATGTGTATAGTGTATATGTGCCACACCATGTCACCTTATGAATTTGGCTTTGGTGGAGGTTTGGATGCATCAGGAAGGGAGAATGGGGATGGCAAGCTCCTTCAGGGAGAGGCATCTGAGGTCGAGGGGACGCTATTTTGGAGCAACCACAGCTAATGCGCAAGTTACGGCTTCTTAGATCTGCAACAAGGGAGAAAACCTCAGGACGTAAACATACCCAATTTGCTTGGCTCTTCCTTGCCATATGTCCTGCTGCTCTGAAGACAGTAAATGCATAAGGGACGAGAAGGATATAGTTGAAAAATACTTTAATTTAAAAAAATCTTGAAAGTACAGACAGTGTATCGAGTGTGTTGTACCATGAATACAAAATAAATATAAAATCCTAACTTTTTTAAACATCATGAAACAGAAGATACATGTAACTCATCCTTTGTTAAGGAAGAAGGGCTTTTATAACAGTTGAGGCAATAGATCAACATTGGGATTCTGTTCCCAGATTTTCTGGGTGACCACTGGACAGCACCTAACAGTTGTGTTTCAGTAAACCTGTGTGATATCTCCATATATCACAGGAGCACTGTGCAAGGAAACTCACTGTTGGCAAAGGGCTCAAATAACAGCACTTGGGTTTGGTGGGTTTTGTTTAGGAAGTGCTTCCAATGTTGCAACAGGCTTGGGAGCATTGTTAATGTCGGTACCAGCTATCCACTAAACTAGTCATCGTCTTTCTCATGTTGCTGCACCTACCTTGGATGTACTTGGTTGGTTCCTGCTCTGCTTCGAATAGTGTTCACGCATCCCTGGCAAATGCTGGACCTCAGAGCTACACAGAACGTGGGTTGGTTTTGGTTGGTTTATTTGAGGGTTTTTGGTTAGTGGTGTTTTTTCTGTGTTGGAGTAGGTGTAGCTGGTATTGCCCTAAATAATTCAGTAAAAGGAACAGTGTCTGAAGAACGTAATTGCCTATTTTGAGGGGCTTTTACATTTAACATACCGCTTAGGTAAAGTATTCTCTTAAGGTATTATTTGGACATATAAATACATATTATGTACTTATGGAGGGATAATCATTGTTACCTCAGTGAAGTGGAAATCCAGACAAACTGTGGGTTTGAGCTAGGGCAAATCTGATTCTTCCCCCGGCCTCAAATCACATGGATGGGAGTTCTTAGCTAACTACAGAGTACACTGCAATAAACCTGTGTACTTGACAACATGCAAAACCCACTAGGCATCTCTTCAGATAACCTTTTTTGACTAACCTGTAATAATTTTAAGTACTTCACGTTCATGGTGGTAACACAGGCAAAGGTAAAATACATCTTTAGTCTACAAAGATCATTGTTTGGGGGGAGTTTCCATTGTTCTCCCAAACCATCACAGCTAATGAGGCTTTCCTGCATTTTCACAACAGCTAACACTGCCAGTCTCCTGCTAGTGACAGAACCCCCCAAGCCAAGCCCAGCTTCCAGAGCGTGGTGGTATTAGCTGTGAATTTGGTTCTCAGAGGTGAATCTTCCTGCTTAGTGGCCTTCCGCATCAGAACTCTCTTGCTGTTTTGAATGTTGTGGACTTAACAGTATTTTGGATCACCTGCTAGAAAGGGCTTCTCTCTGCTAAACATGCTATAGATTTGCATATGTATTTATAAATTTATGGCACAGAAGGCTGTTAAGTGTCTCTTCCTCTTAAAATGAAGTTCAATCATTGTAAAGGAGAAAGAGACATGTAAGGCTTTCAAGCACCAAATCTGTCTCCTCTTTTAGACAGAGTTGCTCCTGGAATGTGGTACAGCAGCACCTCTCAGCACTGTTAGAGGTAACAGATTTTCTCCCTTGTCCAGCAATGGACAATGAGAAACCATGGTCGTGCATGCACCACTGAAGTCATGCTGCATCATCAGGCATGGTACAAAGAAAAGAGATCCCTTTTAAAGCATATACATCCTGGTCGGACATGCCCTTCTGGAGAGCTGACTTGCTTCCCACCACTGGTAACCCCTTTTGGGTTTGGAAGATCAGATGGTGACAGATTAATGGTCTTCTGTTTTCTGCAGTGTGGAAGACAGTAAAGTAAAACAGTGAGGTGAGGACAGAAGAATACAGAGATAGTTTAAAGAACAAAAGAAGGAAATGACCTCTGCAGGTGGGTGAATGAGGGGACATGATCTACTCCCTAGCCTAGGATTGTGAAATACCTAACTTGAAAGATACTTGACAGTCTAAATTTTTCTCCCTTTTCTTTTCCTCCCCACACACCTTCTGTGTTCAGTCCCAAAATGAAGGCTGAAGAAGGGGAGGCAGAAGCCAGGTATCCTTCCCTCCTTGTTTTGCCAGGAATTACTTTCTGCTTTTTACTGAATGAGTAAACTGCTGAGTATTTTGAGGACAGTGGAGCTCTATGTGGGTTATCTGTATTCCTAGTTACATGGTTACGGCATCACGCCGGCTGTGCTGACAGCAGTTCCTCCAAGCAGCTGAAAACAGCCTCAGCCTTTGTTGTTTTTTCTATGGCATTGAGAGGCCTGGAATGGACAGCAGCACCCATCCGAGGTAAGGCAACAGTGAAACGGAAAGCAACAGTAACTATACAATTGGGGATGGAAATCCTCTCCTAAATCACCTGCAGGTGTCAGATGGAGAAAGAAAGGACTGAAGGAAGGTTCCACAGAGGGACCTGTTGAAGAGGGGAGGAGAGTTCTGTGACAAGCAAAGGCATGGAAAGAGCAAAGTACAATGTAAGTAAAGCAGAGACCAAGAACAGAACAATACAGGCAGAGGATAAAAAGTCAGGCAGGGTTCTGAAGAGTAAGGAGAGCTTAAACCACATGTGGAGAGGCAAAATGAAGCTAATGTGCAGCAAGCCTAGCCAGAAGAGCAAACAAATCTCGTTCAGCTGTGTTAACTCTCTCTTCATCTTTAGCACTGAAAAGTCTCACAAACCATAAAAAGTTTATCAGCACATTAACAGCATTATGAAAATTGTTGACACATAGGGTACTTAGTAAAAGTAGAGTATTAATAATGGCTTCTCCCTCTAGTGCTCAGCACAGAGGACTCGACAATGAAAAGGACCAAAAGAGAGAATGTTTTCTAGAGGCAGTAGCCTTGGCACAACAAGGCATCCTGCTGGGACAGGCTGCTGCCAGTACTCACTTTGGGAATAAGCAATGTTTACTTCCCCGGTTAAAGTACCAGTAGCATGAGAATCCTCTTCACTCAAACAGCCTCTAGGGTTTCCTTCTGTTGCGCTGATCAGGCAGCATCAGTGATATAGGGAACAGTGTTTTTAGAAAATCCCTGTGTCCACCAGCAACCACAAGAAATCACCAAGCCTGAGTTCTCACTCTGTATCCTTCCTCTCTAGGATGAATGTGTTTTCCTTCCTGATATTTCCCAAAGCTCAGAGCAACTCGGTAGCATATGGAAATGAAATTTGTTCATGCGTTTCATCTTTGTCGTCCTCATCTCCTTCATGGGTGGAATTGGCTGGATCATCTTGCTCAGATTCTGTCCCTGTCTCAAACAGCTGCTCTTCCAGGAAGAAGCTCCCAATGCCGTATTCCTCCTCGTGCGCCCTTGTTTCTGCAGGTGAGATGTGGGGAGATCCCAGAACAAAGTCTGCAAACCTGCCAGATTTTTAAAGGGAGAAATGATCAACGGAGAAATGTAAAACCCCTGTAAATGCAGGGGCTACTACCAATTAAGCAGGGATGTTGTAAGGAAGTGCCCGCAGGCAGCGCAGATGAGGGGAAGTTGCAGCATGAGCTAGGGAGTCCTGAACAACAGAGAGTAAATCACAACAGATGGCAACAACCCTGAAGATTTGTTTTCCCACCTCATTTTTTCAGTCTTTTCTATATAAGTAACTTTTGCTCTTCTAGAGGCCATCTGCAAGGTCTTGTGACTAAGCAAGAAGATCTAACTTCGTTTTCACATCTTGTCAGTGCTCATGGCGTAATCCAGAGTAAGCATTTGTACAGTTGGATAGATGGCACTTCAGCTTCTAAAAATAAATCAGAGCTGTAGCATATCTGAGGGAAAGGCTGTAAGAATTCAGGTGTTGACATTGCTAATGAAAGGAAAAATGGTGAGAACGTCATATTCTTACACTGCTGCAATGTCACCTCGCTTCTGGTGCTGCACGCACGCTCTGGGCAGGCTGAGCTAAAGTCTAAACACCAAACTGGAGGTCTGGCAGAACTCAGCATGAACTTAGCACTGTCCCTACATTTCAGTTTGCCACAAGTCTTACTTTCAGTGGACAAGCAGACTGAAGAGCTAGAATGGAGCTGGAGGTTTCTGGCAGGCGTGTGGAAACAGACGGCAGTTCTGACACCTGGTAAGTGTCGACAGCATCAGAGAAATGTAAGAAAAAGGAAATGCAGCTACATTCTGGAGTTCTGGTAAACTGATCAATAATTTACATTTTTGACTTCACATTTCTGTAAGATGAATGCTGTCACCTCGCTCTTCTTGGAAGCACTGTTAGTCTAAATGGGGAACTGGCTGTTGGCCAGGCTGTTTTACAGGTTTGCCTTGTGTTGAACTATCTTCTGATGTTTAATAGAAGCCTGAAGGGGTACTCAACTTTAAATCAGGCTTCTGCTGGTTCTCCTTTTTATTTTTGTATTTTTGGAGGGAACAGTTGTTGAGATGGCTAGCAAATACATGTGTCTCCATTGTTTGTTTTGTGCATTTGGCAGTATTTTGTTTTACAATACTGCAGTGAGTTTTCACTTTCTGTATCTTTGAATCATGCTACAGAGTGCAACTAGCTTAGAAAATAAGATGGTTTAAATCTATAAAAGCTGGCAGAGAGGGTGCCTGTGTGCCCAGCCAAGGAAGATGAAGCTTCTATAACTAGTTTTAACATTTTCTCATTTTTTTTTTTTTAATTAAATTCCAAGCCAACTGGGGCTCCTTTGAAATTGTGACACTTGGTTCTCTAGCAAGGGCCAAGTCTTTGTGGCTGGCTACTATGTGAAACTCTGCTTCTCATATCCTGAAGTCTTGATCTGGACAGAAATACACTGCTATTGTGATTCATTTTATATTCAGCAAGATTTTCTGGCTGCACCTATCTAATCCTTCCCATCCCATGTTTGTCTTAAGTTGGTCTCTTAAGCTACATCTGGAGTAGCTCTTCTACTTACTACACTTCCTAGGTGCAGGCATTGATTTCTTTCTCCGTATTCTTAGTCCTAGCTATTGGTTGATACTTGAAGTAATAGGATTCCTTGGCAGTGCAGGCTTGCAGTTGGGAGAGCTTAACACAGGTAGTATTTGAGCATGTATCTTTAGCCTGCCCTAGTTTTACACAATGCAAAAGTGTACTGCTTCAAAAACTGGAGAAAGGGGCACTTTGCTGGTTAGACAGCCACCTGGGCCACTGTGTGGGACCTCAGGGAGGCATTAGTAGGCTTTCCCGTAAGGAAAGCTGCCATTAAAGTGAATTAGCTCCGAGTAATTCATGGTCAGGGAGGAGAAAAGAGAGGGCTTAATACCACCACCAATACCCTTGAGAGATATGGCTGTGGTCTTTGGTGGGATTACTGAAGAAGATAAAGCTACCCATGTGCACATCTGACTACATGCAAGATAAATGCACCTGGAACAGCACCTGAAGTGGCATTTGGGTCTGCTCTGTCAGTGTCTGTCCAAAGTGTTTCCTGTTTTAGAGAAGCCAGGTTTTATTACCTGTGTGGGGAGTGGAGTTTGGATACAGCTAACCATGATGGGAAATCAGGGTTCCTGCAGAATGAGCGTAGCTCCTCCAGAGCTCTCATAGTTTCTGTTTCACCTTGTTCTCGATACTCCTCTTCAGTAAGGTGTTTAAACACTAACTTTTTTGATATAAAGTGGTTCTTCATTTTTCTGGAATGAAATGAAAACCATTAGTATTTCTAAAGTATTCTGGCACGTGACCGTTGTCTGTCCTCTTTCTCCACTACCTGCTATTAACATGCATTCATCATTTTTATCATTTTAAGAGGACAAGCTACATTCTTGCATTAAAATTTTAGGACAAGGTGTCTAACGTTTGCTAGCCTGTTTACCACAGGTCTTAACTGACGTTGCAGAATTCCACAGAACGGCATCTAATGAACTTCAGATAAGCTTTGGATCAGGTCCTTATTGTGTATGCATGGACTAAAATCTCATAGAATTAAATAGATGGCTGCTTGCTCAGCCGTTTATAGGTGCAATATGCAAAATGTGTCTGTGCAGAGACACGGGCTGAATCAAAACCCAGTCTGCATATGTAACTTTGAAGGCGAGCACTGCTCCGTTATGAGCTGTTCATGATGTTTGCTAGATCACTTCTCTTAAATCTTGCTTTAAATTACAAAGCTGAGTACTCGGAGGCCAAAATGTTTACAATCTGATGTTTTTTTAGCTGCCGCGTAGCGCTGTATAATATAATTAGGTATCAATTAGAAAGTGTGCCATGTTCTGTTCCCTTCTGTCGACTGCCTTCAATTTAAATGTTGGGATGAGTTAAGATAAGCAAGGGCTGGATGCCCGTAAAACTTTCAGCTCCGTATAAAACACCTGCTCCAACCAGCAGCATTCAGCTTTCCTCCTGATTTCCATGTAAAGCAAGAATGAACCCTTGTACAGATCAAATGGTAAAGGTCTTGCTGGTTTAGAGGGATCTACTGATCTTAACAACAAATAATGCAAGATTCTTGATATATCTGCTGCTCTGAATTGTGATCACTGGAAACTGTTATTTTTGTGGATATGGGTTTTTAGTCTCTGAACTCTGTGTAACCTACAAGGACTGTCACTTGTTAACATCTGCTTCCCTGGTGACAGTACACTGGTTTACCCCATAAGATTCAGTAGTGACCTGCAGACTCTCTCCCTGCCCATGAAACCAAGGCAGTATTGCTTCAGTCTAATCAGATAACCAAACAGAAATGTTTTGGTTATAATACGCTGCAGACTAGAAGGTGCTATGTTTGTACTTAAGAACACAGTCACATTTCTCCATTATTCATAGAAAAAAACCTCATGCTTAAACCTGCCAAATGGAAAATAATTAAATTCCTGTGTCTTGGGGCTTTAAACCTTTTCTAAGCTTTACATTTGACAGAAATATGAGCTAGTTAGAAACTCATAAATCATTACTGAAGCATAATGGTTTTTTCATTATCAGCCTCTGCATTTCCTGGCAATGCAGGGCCTTGGACCTTCACAGATACACACCTGCCTATGTGACACGCAGCACCCAGCGGGTAACACAGGCCCTTTGAACAGAGGCTGACCGCTATCACTGCATATGCAACTTGAGGTATGGTGACTCCACAATAAATCAAGACAAAGGCTGTTAACTGCAGTGTCCATGTAAACAAGGATATGCTCAGATCAGTGGTAGGAGGTCCGTGCTGATAGCAAGCAGCAAAGCTGGTCATTCCAACAGCCAGAAAATACCCTGTAGAAACAGAAGAGGTGGACGTGGGGAAAAGGATGTAAACTAGTCATATAAATGTCATTAGTTTGCTTCACAAAGCTTCCAACTGCTGTGAAGTACAGCCTGCTGTTTCTTGTGTTGCCTTACAGGTACCTGCATTATGTTGCATGGGCTTTTTATTTCAAAAGTGTGCGAAGAGGTGATCTATGAACGACCTTTAGCTAATGCTCTGAGCTGCACATCAATTCTCCCCATGCTAGAATGTTGAGGCAGGTGCTAGATCAATACATTGGTCAGCCCCTGCAGCCACATCCAGTTCCAAAATCCCAGCAAAACCTGAGCCAGCATAGCCACCCCTTTGCTGTTACAGGGGAAGTATGTAATGACAGATCACTGGACAAATAATACAGGCAAAATCTGCTCTCCGTGCTGCTACTGGCCACTATATCCAACTCCTATTTAATGAGTAAATACTTATTTGAGTGGATTAGGAACCTTTGGAATATTCCAACATCTATGGCTTGGGAGAAAAAAGTACACCATAAATAAGTCTCACTTGATTTGGTTTTTTATGGGCAGGTATTCATCTGACCACTAAATTAACCCAAAATCTGCAGCACGTTTCTTGGTAATTTTCTTACCCAACAAGTAGTTTCTGTTTTCAGCCCACAACCACTGCATATTCTCTTTGAAGCAGTATAGAAAATAGAGAGAGGACATCCAGCAGCCACTCATTAAGATCCAGAAGGTGCTGTGCTGGAAATAATAAAAAAAAAATATTAAAAAAAAAATCCCCAAACCACTTTAAAAATACATTTTTAAAAATAAAATCTTGAAAAAATAAAAGGATTTCAAATCAAACCCACAACCACTTTGTGCAAGGGAACTCGCAGGCAAAACCAGATGACTTGTTAGGCTTCCACATCACAGTGCTCTGGTGCCCTGGTATAAGCCTGTTGCAGCGTGCTCCCAGTTAACATCACAATATTGTGGGAATGCACGGGCTTTGCAGAAGTAAAGGAAAAATTCACATCTGCCCTGCAATGAATTGTGTCTGTTTGAATGGAGGAGAATCTCTCCCAGTTGCCACTAAAACTACATTTTGATTTAGACTTATTCAAAAGTAAGCTTAGCTCCAGTCCGATAACAATAATGTGTGTTTCAGAATAAACTATTCTTGTACATCAACAATCTCCTGTTCTGTTTAAACTCAGGAGCAAGCTAACCAGAACTTGATTCTGACCTAACTGTATCTACTTGACACAAGCAATCCTGCAGTCATTAAAACAGAGCTGTAAGGACAGAGCATGGCCAGAACCTGGCTCTGTCCTCTTCATTTCCTATATTATGATGCTTATTATTGCTTTAGAAATGTAGATTTACCCTTGGAATAAACCTTTTAAGTATCAACAGGACAAAGACTAGCAGAGCAAGAACACCCAGTATTACTCCAGAAAGGTAAAAGAATTTGGTACTCCTGTAAAAGAACAAGAAAGAATATGGTGAGAAGTGTAATCTGTAATTGGTTATGATGCCAACATTTGTAAAAACAGCAGCAGTGATCTTCAGAAAGAACTTAGCACAGCTGTAAGTTAGAGTTGCCACTACATGGTTAAGAGGCCCAGTTCAGATATTAAATCCATGTAAGGAAAAAGTCCCAACAGAGACTTAAGGTCACTGGAGGTGTTTCAGGCTAGCAGATTGTGGTTTGGGTTTATTTAATGCACACACTACTTCTGATTTCCTTGACCCTCTAATTTCTAGTAAACTCATTTTCTTCCATGTACCAATATGGCTCTGTACTGCAAGAAAATTGGGTGGTTTGTTGTTGTTGTTTTGGTTGGTTGGTTTTGGGTTTAATTTAAAATGTAAAAAAATCTCCACAAACCCACAAGTTGTTTATTTTTTCTAAGCTTATTCATTTATAAAATCTGACTTTTTAATTCAGGTAACTCTATAAAACCTACTGCTGCTCTGCTTGTTTCAGAGGTGCCTCCTGGCAATTAACTTGTGACTCATTTTGCTTTGAAGTCATGGGCCACTGTTTTGCTATAACAATTAAGTATCCTCCCTTACACGCTGTCCAAAATGTGCATCAAAAGAACGATGGGGGAAGGTTGGTCCAGAGATGGAGGCACACAAGGCCCCAAGTGACCTCATCCTAAGCATTTCTCCCTGCAAGAAAGCATCACTGATAGTACATGCAGCAGCATTTAGCATCCAGCAAACCTCACTGGTCTACAAAAGGGAGAGAGATTTTGTCTGAATCCCCACACTTGCTCCCTAAGGATTGTCCTGGTGTTGCCCAGTGCAGGAAGCTTGGGTAGGAGAACCCTAACACAGCTAAGTGATTAACAGAGGGCAGTACTCCAGCCTATGTCACAATCTGTCCAAATACAAATGGTACAGAGGAGCTGTAAATATACATTCAGTTTCCTTATTTCACTTTCCCAAGGAACTGCCTCTTGAGCTTAGAAAACAGACTGAAGATGCACAGGCTTTGGGAAAGAAGGTCAAACCCCAATGGCTAGTACTCACCGGCTCAGGCTGCTTGCAAAATGGAACAGAAAAATTCCAGCTATAAACAAAAACAAGAGCTTTCCATCTAGCACTAAAAAAAAGGGGGAAAAAAAATAGAAAAGGACTTTAGAGTAATTCACTCTGAAATGCTGATTATATATCGACAGAAACATCCCAAGCTTCTTACAGAAGAGGTGGTACCTTCAGTAACAGTGGCAATACCGAGCTATCTGTAATGCAAAGGGAAAGGTTTTCTACTTACTTTCTCGTTTCACACTGACAATGTACGGTTCGGTTTTCATGGGCTGTATTTTGAAACAAATATCCTCTCCATACTGTTTTACGCTTACTCTGGTTTCTGTAGCTGTCTCTGGTTTCCAGAAGACTTGAACAGCACATGCAGCAAACTCAAAGACAGTTTCTGAATTACGACAGTTGCTTTGTTCTGAAATGGGCTCAAACCTGAACATTTCTCTGCTGTTAACTTTTACCTGCAAACCAACCACAGAATACACAGAGAAAGTAGCTCAGAAGCACTGGGGGGGTGGTTTTTTGGAACTACACAGCACATAATGAAAATCAGTACAGAGAGTTTGAGTGCAATTCTTAGTTGTTTCATATTGGTTATTAATACTATGCAAAGATCCATTGATTAGGCCTTAGAAGGTGATTCAGAGAACTCCATGACAGCAAAGTTCTATGGAGGGACCTCAATCCCTCCAAAAACTTGGTGGGTTTGGATTTACCATGACCACACTTTGGATTTACTTGCCCACACACAAATCTCTAACAAAACCAGTAATCTTTGACAACAGTTTCTTCTGTGGATGTTCGTAGACTTCCCTGTCCCCCTCCTGAACCATAAGACTTTGGACTTGCTTTTCTTGTAACTAATAATACAGTTTTTATGTTAGGGTCAGAAGAGGGATAAGGAAAATGAAAGATATAACCAGAAATGTAAAAGTAAACACATTCCTGTTGGGTATTTCAGGATTTGTTCCTAGCACACCCCCCCATGAAACTGGTAAAAGATCTTGTCCATCTTCTGAGATGGGGTGATCTTCTTGAAGATTGTGATTCACTGTGAGCTCTCGATCAGAGCCTATTAGACAACAAAGACCCATCTATAAAAGGTGATGCAACAGGTAATAAACCAGGCTTTTACTGGAAGAAGAGACAACACATCAGCCACCAATTTGTTGTGCGAAAGATCTGAACTTCCTGCTTTTAAACATCTACTCCAGGAAGGTGTGTGTGACTGCCAAAGGGTTTTACCACCTGAAGTTTGCTACCATTCATAATAACATCTGCACCCTGTTCCTGAGGAAAACAGTCCTGGGAACAACAGACAACGAGATGTTTCACGTCCTTATATCTGAGAGCAAATTCCTCCAACAGAAATGAAGTGAAACAGTTTCCTTCCTTTGTCCAGAGCCATGCTTCCCAGGAAAAAAAAAGAACCCTACAGATAGTCAGCTTGTTCTTTAGCTGTTACTGCTTCCACTGTTAGGAGATTTTTATATTGTTTCAAGTGAATCTCTAAACATGTTTCTTATAAGATGACCCTTTGTTACTCAGGAAAAGAGACATGCACTGCTACTGCTGTCTTTTCATTAGTCACAATCTGATACACCTTTGGTTCGTGTACTGTGGCCTGGTATGCTACAGTGAGTGAGTCAGAACTGCATTTTAAACTCAAATTAAAAAGCTTTATGAAGGCGTTTGGTGATAAGAACATTTGCTGAAGAGGTTGAGTGGTCCATCAATAGAAAAGGTGTGCAACAAAATAACACACAACTCTACGTTTATGTTTGGTGGCATCATACTATAAGCCTGCTTGTCATCTTTCTAATAAAGGAAACCAAACCTCACTGCATCCAAAGCGGATGATCGCAGTGCTGCATTTTCATCATGGTCCTACCTATACATTGTTCAAACTACTGCTTACAGAGAGATACTGCTTTGATCTAGCTGATCATACACTTTGCTGGCAAATGTTTATGTGAAACATACTGCATATCAGAATGATCCCCCAAACAGCCTCTTACCTGAAGAGTCGACCAAACATACTGTAAGTGAATGGTTCTGTTCTGCATATAGCAGTAACAGCTTTCATCCCGTTTCTGGATGACATCTGTTTCCTGCAAAAAGCTACAGTTTCTACCTGTGGGGGGAGGACAGAAAAGTTAATTTTAAGCATGTATCAAATACAAATGAATAATTTTCCTCCATTTCATTATTGCACATGCTGAGGGAATCACAAGCAATTTGCAGATAATCAGAAGTAAAAGCTGTGCCGCAGGGTAGCACGTGCAGTATGATCTAGATGAAAATTCAAATTAGACTTCTCATCAAGTCGTTTGGGCTCCAGAGTAAACTGCACCACCTTTGGGAAAGGTGGTATTTTTAAACACATGTAGTCCATGGAAGTCTGGCTTTGGTATCGGTGTTTTGATGGCACTGGAATGGGGCCTCGGAGCCAAACTCACTGCTGGCACGAGTGGGTGTAACTCCACTGGAGCCGATGCTTACACCAATGGTGAATACCACCGTGGGAGTCTGAGCAGGTAAACAGCTTACGTATTAAATAGTCATTTAGCACATGGCACGGCTGCTGATCGCAGAAAGCAGGCTCCTCTCCCTCAGAAATGCTTCTTGTGTTCAATAACACAACTCTTCTCTGTAAAACAAGTCTTCCTGACATAGTCCAGCCATGACATGTAAGAAGGGAACCGCGCTGATAGCTTGTGTTAGAGGTAAGTCATTTTATTAGGGATGCTAATTGGTGTAACTCCCCTGCAATGTGAGCGAGCACCCTGCGATCCTCAAAATCAGATTGCACTGTTGAGCAGAAATGCACCTAAAAGATTTATGGAGCAAACTCTGAAGAGTAACATACATTCCAACCCATATACATGTGTAAACTATACCCTACAGTGCATTGCTGCAGTGTTCCAGGAACATAATTAAAGACAAGAATAAAGGAAATAATTACAGATCTGAACAGAGGGGATCATCTGGCTCACCAAGCAGAAAATGTAGGTCTAAGCCAAGCTCAGTAATAACTGCTAAAACACTGTCATAAACTCAGAACAGCAAAATGAGTATGTGCAAAACAGTCTCAATCTCGACAAGGAGATACTGTTTGCAGGTAAAAACCTGCCCTGCCTGCACAAGGAAGCTGAACGTTGGCTAAATTCTTTTTTTAACCAATTTAATTAAGCCAATGAAAAATACCAGTGTGGATATTCTTACATAAGGTTATGATGTCATTCCAGAATTGAAGTGTCCACAGATGATCCTGCTGAAGTAAACTGGTTTGAAATTTGGGCAATTCTATCGTGAAAAACTAACCCTGTGGGTAATTTTTGCCCACAGCAAAGTGCCTCTTGACAGGCACTTCCATTAGAGTCATCAGATGAAGCTGCAAAAGGTTTCATTCTTTCCTGAAGTGTTGCTGACTGACACAGCAAGTAGGCGAGGCCGGGCGCTACCCAGGGCTGAGACCAAAATAATCCAGTGATGGGAAATCCAACACTCCTGCAGGACCAGAATGCAGCCCAGAGTGCCCACACCTTCCCTGCAGGGTGTGTTGGGAACTAAGTATGTCCTCCATATACAACACTAGCAAATATTTTCTTACTTCCTCCTTACTTTTAAGCTGTTTTCTTGAGAAAAATAATGTGCTTCAAACACGACATCAGCTCCATAGAGTGAAATAACCATGTTCCAAAAGGAAAGATGCTTCTGAACAGGTAACCGTGAGTTGGAGGAGGAATTTAACTATTAGGACACAGAGAGGGCAGCCCTCCAGTTTTGAGATGACGAACAACTGAGAGAATCAGCATCTGCTGCGGAATCCGGGGGGAACATCTCTTCAGTTATGTATCACTGCTACAACTGAGAATAACCTGCAGGGTTTTCGCTGCCCTCATTAATAAAAGCTCTGTTCTGCACCCCAGTGTCCTGAGCCAAGCTGATGAGCCAGCCAGCGGGATTAACGCAGACCACCAGTGCCGGCCACAACCAGCCTTCCACCCCTGCCACAACCGCAACGGAGGCACTTGCCCTGCGAGCATCTGCGGCCGCTTTGTTCGCCGTGTTCACGGGCCACCCCAGCGCCCGTGTCCCGCAGGGTACCAGGCACAGGTCTCCTCTGGAGACCGAGCTGACACGGCACAAGCAGGAGAACACAGCGAAGCGCCTCCGGGCCGCGCCTGGCCCCGGGCACGACTTCGGGCAGGACGGAGACGGCGGCCGCGGCCTCCCCGTGGGGCAGCGCCATATTGGGCGGCCATGGAAACCGAGGGAAGCCGGCGGAGAACAATGTGTTCTCCCGCTCCCAACGGGAGACAAGGGGTGAGGAACCCCGCAGCCTGCGCCCACCCGGGCAGGGGAACGGGACCCCCACAGCACCGCCGCCGCTGCCCCGCCCGCCCCGCGCAGGCCCCTCGGGGCGAAAGGGGCAGGCCCGTACCTGCTGCCGGCACCTCCCCGGTGGCCCCGGGCAGCGCCAGGAGGAGGGGCAGGAGCTGCCCCAGCAGCCCCAGCCGGGCCCGGGGGCGCCGCCCCGCCGGGCTCATGTGGCGGCCGCCCGCTCCCGCCTCGGCCCTGCCGGTCGCGGCGAGGGCGGGCCCCGGCGCGGAGAGGGGCGGCGCGGCCCGGCGCTGCCCGCCTGCCCCCGCGGGGCGGCTCGGGGTGAGCGGGCCCGGGCAGGGGCGCAGCGCGGGGCGGCCTGACCCGCGTGCGGCAGCGGCCAGGCCGGAGGCAGAAGCGGCCCCGCGGCGGCGGGAGGCAGCGCTGCTGGCGGGTCCCGTCCTGCCGCGTGTCGCTGGCTTGTGCTTTGGGGCTTGGCGGGGCTCGGAGGGTGCGTTTGGGGGAACGAAAAAACAAGGAGGTAACAGCGCGGGAAGAGCGTTTCCTTGGAAGGTTGGGGCTGTTCAGCCTGGAGAAGAGAAGCTGCGTGGAGAGCTCAGAGCAGCTTCCAGTGTCTGCAGGGGGCTACAAGGATGGTGGGGAGCGACTCTTCATCAGGGGCTGTAGCGATCGGACAAAGGGTAATGGCTTCAAACTTAAACAGGGGAAGTTCGGGTTAGATACAAGGCAGAAGTTCTTCCCTGTGAGGGTGGTGAGACACTGTCACAGGGTGCCCAGAGAAGCTGTGGCTTCCCCATCCCTGGCAGTGTTCAAGGCCAGGTTGGACGGGGCTTGGGTGACATGCCCTAGCGCAAGGTGTCCCTGCCCATGGCAGTGGTGTTGGAACTGGGTGATCTTTAAGGCCTCTTCCAACCCAATGATGATCCGTTCATGAATAGTCCAGTGATGGGACCATTCATGACCATGGTCGCATCCCTGCCTGGCAGACCCAAAGTGTTGACTGCCCTTACCAGTCAGGGTGTTAATTGGTCGAAAACCAAAGGCTCATGTGAACAGTTTGCGACGCTTCCACACCAGGAGGAATTCTGTGAGTGAGATGTTATTAGGTGCCTTGATGGAGGTGGACATCCACCACTTTTCCGTGTTTCCTAGGCAGCCACAGGAAAAGCCTGGAACAGGACACGCTGTTCCCACCGGTGTTGAGAGTACGTGAGCTAGGTCCAACTCCATTCAGTCCGTGCTTGCTCACTGCACTCGTTTTAGGTGACATGTGAGTCACAGTCAGCACTCAGGGGTGGAAAGGGCTGGCACTTTCTTCCTGTTTTATGAAAATCAATAAACACAATTTTGCCAAGGCATTCTGGCATCACCAACGTCTATTTTTATACCGAGCCCAACGTTTGACCTTCCCAACCTACTTGCTTTGCTACAGCGCGTTCCCTTCCTTGTTCTTAACACACTTTCTCTGCGTGAGGGATGCTTTTGGGTTTATTTTTTATTGTTTAGGGCCGGATCCAATTCTCGGGGGTGCCAGGATGGGGTTTTTTAACACCTGGAGGGGCTGCCCACTGCCTCGCACTGTGTCTTGGCGCTCGCCTCTGCAGGGAGTGGGTGCTGTGGGGCTGCGCTCTCCTCGCCTCACCTCCTACACCCGCTCCGCGCTGGCTGGGATTGCATCTAACTGTGGATTATTCCTTGCAAGTACTGAGGAAGTGGAAGATAAGGGCAAAAATAGTTGGGATTTGATAGCGTGTGCAACATCTGACAAACTGCAGTCGCTTAAGGAAGCAGCGATTGATTTATATCTTTATTTGTCTTTACGTAATTTGGGTGTTGTCTTTATATAACTTTTCGGGCGCTTTCTCTAGCAAATGCAGTGAAGAAAGAAATGCTGGATTCTGTGCTTACCCGCTTCCCTAATACACCCTTTGAAATACATCACCTCTCGGTTGCATGTCTAAACAGCGAGGGACAATCACAGCCAAGTTATTAGTGGAATCCCCTTCACATTTGCAATATTCTTTCAGTTACGTTCACCTTCTTGACAGCATTTTCTCTGGGTAAGGAGACACTCCATGTTCAGTTCTCGCTTGTTTTTTCATTCCTAGAGCTCTTTGCACTTCACCGCTAATTAACTTTCAATAACTGTCGTAGGGTTACAGGCAGTCAGCATGAATCAGATGGAAAATGTAGCTTTAGGGGACCTCACTCTGTCACAAACGATTAGAAACCTTTGCTTGATTCCCGAGGAGAACGCACTCACTCACTCAAGCAGGATACAGCAGCTATTAGGCAGCGTTCTACCACAGTGAGAAATGCCTCATAAAAGGGACTGCATTCTCTCGCTACAGCCCTCCTGTCAGTGTTTGTCTTCCTAAATGGTGGAATTGCTTAGGGCAGCTCGGGTTCTGATCTTAAAGGTGGTATTTTTAACTGTTTGCTCACAAATGTAGTTTGAAATGGGGAGGTCGCTTACAGGTGCGGCTCTGCCCTTCTCAGGTGTTGTAAGATGGGAGGGTTGAGTGAGACCAGCTTTTGGCTGGGAGAGCTCCAGGGAAGATCTAGCTGTGGCAGGCAGTGATGCTGGTAGTCCTGGGAATGGGTCACATTCCTAGGAAGCAGCATGCAGGGCTCTAAGCTCTGTCCTTTTGAGAAGGTGCCACTTCAGTAATTGCAAAGGAGGCAGGTGAGCAGTGCAGAGCCATGTCCCCAGTGTGTGCTTTCCTCAGGCTTTTGGAGCTCCGCGGTATGCCACCTGATGCACGCTGGCCTGTGAAGCACTCCTTAATATCACCTGCAATGCCTTTGTGTAGCTGCCTAAAAGCTGTCTGTAATGTTAGATGTAATACCAAATCCTCTTTGTACTGCTGCATGCTTTTTCTTCCACAGACAATCCAGCCGCTCCCTGCTGATGATTTATTTGGCCTGTGCAGCCATAGAAATGGGCTAGAGCTGTGCAGGGCACCGAGGGGGAGGTCCTCTGTGCTCCTCAAAGCTTTGCCTACCTGAGGCCCTCCTGCTGCTGGAGACAGTTCCTGTCCCCTGCAGCATCTTCAAACCCAAACTAGGGACAAGGCACTCGGGGTTCCAGTTCCCACTCTCTGAGGTGATGCTCATTACCCAGTTGCAGCCTGCTGTTTACTTTCTAGCTAGAGCTAAGAGAGGCTTTTCATTTCCAGGTGTGCTGTTAAAAATCTCAACACATGCTCAGGATGACTAAGGATGCTGCCTCTGATATTATTCCTTCCCCCGCCTTTGCTCTCCCTTCCGCCTCCTTACATCAGCAATGGGTATAATTTGTTTGCACAGTTGCAGGGTGCTTTATCTTTCTTTGGCCAGCCCTGAGCGGATGGGGGTTTGTTGAAGCCATAGCATTCTTGCTTTCTTAGAGCTGGCATGTGGGTGTTGGATTGTGTCATTCGTAGGAGGGGAACGTCAAAGGAAGTGGGATCAACTGCTGGAGGAGGTTTGTAAGCCAGGTACTTAATATTTGGTTTCCTGGAAAAGCAAGAGAAATGTAGCAAAACAGGCAGCCTTTGTGTCTTTATTTTCCCCATGTAATCAGAACAACACAATTCCAAAACATGCTTGAACACAGTTCGGTTTGGGTTTTTTGTTGTTTGGGATTGTTTTCCTGTTTTCCTTGGTTTACTCAGGATGGAGAGCTACTGTATTTCCTTTTAAATAGTTCCGCGTGTTTTGGTAGATTCTGTTGAATGTTTATCCCGGTAACACAAATAATTCATGTTCCATAAGTGCCTTTGCAAATAATGCAATTTATTATCAGGTACATTATGTTGTCTCTTTATTTGATGTAAAACGGTCCCTTAGAGTTAAAATTAGACAGAAGAGCCATTTGAGACTATTTTGTTCCTCTCCAACTGTTTTTTCAGGAGTGCATTAGTCTGAAGTATTTCACTGGCAAAATACTGAGTTATTTTGGGGGGAGAGAAATGATCTACCAACGAAAAGTACAGCTACTCTTTTTTACAGTAGTTTCATGGTAATCACTATCTTATTTGACGTGTGTAGATACCGAGATACATACTGCTCAACTAGGAATATTTACTTCTCCTAAACTGCTCTAGGTAGTAGATATCTTACAGCCCTTGTTCAGGATAACCTTAAAAAATAATAATAACAGTTATGTTTTTTAAAGGTTACCTGTCTTATCTTACGGATTAGGCAAAAGAACCATATTTTTTCATTACGCTGCTTTTTCTTAAGCCTTTGCCTATTTATCTAAGTGAAGGATTCTTATTCTAGCTGCTTTTGAAAATCTCTGTGCCATCACACACATTCCCCTGTTGTTTTGTTGGGGGTCAGGCGTGTCTGAGACGGGTTCAATCTGAATGTTTCTAGATAAACCCCTATGAATAAAGCAGCTTTTTCCTCCTTGTGTGGCTTCTGAGTCACCCAGCTTTCTTGGCATTTAACCCTGTGCTCGCTTTCCCATTGCTATCAGAGGGGCCTGTAGGTCAGGAGGAAGGAAAGCTCGGTCAGCTGATGGTAAAGCGTTCATGGGAGGATGTGTCTGCAATTGCTGGGAGCACAGTCCCTCCCTCTGGCTTCAGCAGAGGATTCTGGTGTAAATTCATTGATCTCATTGCTATTATTCCTGATTTACACAACAGTGAGCAGTAGGTAAGCACAACAGTAAGTTAAGTGGCGCTGGGCCTTAAATATTTATCTGGTTTATTTTTAGCATGTCAATTGCAGCTATTTATATAGCAAGGAAGCAGTGATACAAATCTGTCTGGATTCCTCCTTTGCTTGGAATCTGCAATAGAGAGGCGGGGGGGGGTTGGGTTTTTTTACATTTTATTTATTATGTTAAATTTGCTCTGATTAATATGTTACAGACTTCATTTTCCAGGTCCCTCTTAACCCTCACTTTTAAGCATAAGTGATCTTGTTGCTTATCTAAAAGAGCATTGATGCAGCCTGCGAGCAGCTGTGAGATTACCCTGTGCAGGCACTACTAACTTACATGGATTTATTGGTGGGGAAAAGTCCCAACATTGTGGGAAGGACATTTCCTGTAAAAGAAGCATGAAGGATAAGCTAGGCTGGTGGATGGAGATGCTGGAAAATGGCACATGGTTGTATGTGTTGGCTCAAAAATAAGCATTCTTGGCTCTTAAGCCACTAGTTTATACGTAGCTTAGCTTAGTATTTAACAAAATCTATTGCTTGCTTTTGAGATCCTTAGTGACATGGTTTAGTGGTGGTCTTGGCAGTCCTGGGGTAATGGTTGGACTTTATGATCTTACAGGTCTTTTCCAACCTAGTTGATTCTATGATTCTATGATTACGGATGGTCTGTGGTAATTAGATTGGTGATCCCAGCCTGGTCTTTATTTGGCAGAGAAGCACATCACAAAAGGCAAGCCCCACCACTAATGTTAGCATGTCAACTATAGGCTCAGACAGGTACCCAGGGCTTCACTGGCACCTGAACAGCGCTCACCACTTGCAGGCAGGCAGGTCATCACCTTGCAGGACCAGTTTTCTTGCTGCATCCCTCCTGTGGAGAAACTGAGGACTTGCCCACTGCCACGAGCTTCAAAGCATCATTCTGTGGTTTAAAAACAAACCTTGAGAGCCCAGGAGTGAAAGAGAACTAACTGAGCAAGTGTGTGTGTTCCCCCCCCCATGTCTGCTCTGGGG
The DNA here is from genome assembly GCF_004027225.2 of Strigops habroptila. NCBI lineage: Eukaryota > Metazoa > Chordata > Aves > Psittaciformes > Psittacidae > Strigops > Strigops habroptila. Next base: position 8,555,365 of record NC_044281.2, read on the forward strand.
AACCACAGGAGGGGGTATGGTTTTATAAAAGAGGCCACGGGAACAAGGTCTTGTTTATGGATAAGTCTGTGTCTGTCTTGTGCCTTCAGATTTACACTCATGTTAACCATTGCTGCTTTTTACCACCTTTATGCAGCGGCCTCTAGTAATTGTCCTGGGATTTGACAAAGCACTCTTGGAAGAATGAATTGCTAACAGTGTTAAACAAATGTGAAAAAACAACTCTCTTTCCAGTGGTTCTGGAAATTAAATTTTATCCCTGATGTGCTCAGCTACCTTCATGATTAATCTCTGTGCTATCAGAGGAGCCTGTCAAGCTCTTTTAGGTCAAAGGAGGCTATTTTGTATGAAGAAGACTCTGGTGATGTCTTCCAATTACTTTGTAATCACCCTTTTGCATGAATGCCACCACAGTTGCTGGTGTGCCCTTACACTGACCAGGGAAAATCATAGATTTCAATCAGCCAGGTGCATGGTTGGTGGGCACCTCTTCCAAACCATGCCTATCTGCAAGCCAGGAACAGAGTTAAACTGGCTCGAGACCTAGTCCTTCATGTTGATGTTCTGATCTTGAATAATTTGTTAATAGACAATTATTTTATGGAAACCTTCCTGTGAGGCTTCACATGAGAAAATGCTCCATTAGAGAGGCAATAGCCTCCCCTTAACAAAGGTATGGAGGACAGGGGAATTGAAGGAACCTGCTGCCTTAGCCCCACAGGGCACAGTCCAGGGCCAGCACGCTCATTGTGCAGCACAGTGTCAAGGACAGCCTTGGCAAGGCCGGACTTGTGCTTGAAACTGTCATTGCCTTTAGCTAAGTAGGTGGTGAGACAGACAGGGCAGCCTAAGCCATCCTGGCTGGGAAGGCCTGGGAAGGGCAGTCCCTCGTACAGCTCTTGGGTACAGCACAAAGGTGGCCTGTGGCTCTCTGCTGCCATTCAACACATTAAGTTTTGGGGTGTCTTTCTGCTTCCTGTTTTCTTTTGTGTGTGTGCTCTGACAGGTCCAGCTCCGGCTGGCGGCTGTTAGCACACCCGCAACTGAGCACTTCCAAACTGCCTGCAACATCTCCTTGCTTTCGGGGCCTGTGCAGTCTGGGTTGTGGACCATCTCTTTTTGCAGCCTGACGTTGCTTACCCGAGCACCACTGTACACTGAATTCCACTGGTGTGCAATCCTTGTTACTGGCACAGTGTGCCAGCTTGGCATGCATCCCCTCCCTTCCCAGCATGCCTGGCGTTTGGAGATGTCTGCTTTTCCTGCTCTCAGACACAGCCCTCCTTCATTATCAAGTTTCCGTGCCTCTCCAAACAGGCTGCTTGATGACCCTTTTTTTTGTGTGTTTTCCTTATCAACTCAGAATTTTTTGGCTGCTGGGTTTTTCCTGTCTAAATATAAACATGGGAGAGACTAAGAAATAAGTGCTGTTGAATGATGAGGCAGAGATACACCAGTGGCTTTGCTTGATTAATGGATTTACATTGTACATTACCTATAGGCAGCTTTCCAGTGTCTTTCCCTAAACCAAGGTAATTTGCTTAAAGGGCTATCTTTTGTAAAACACCAATAAGCAAGAGATAATGGGTGCATGTGTGAATGCCTAGGTAGGGAGAGCCAGGATGTACAGTCATTTTGCCCTTACTAGTCACAGCCGCTCCTGCCGGCGCTTAAGGAATGCAGGATGTGCCCCAAATAGGTCTTTACAAACATTCCCCGCTGCATTCATTTCAGCCTTTCCCAGCATTCATATTTGCTCTCGCTGACAACAACAGGATTTTCGTGATGGTGACTCCAGCAGAGTACAAATGGGTTTTTTTTCCCTCCCTTTCATGCCAGCTGGAAACCAAAGGTAAAGTCTTGCTGCACTGACTCAGATGAACGGTTGGACAAGCCTGGGCTCCTGTCTCTGGTGGTGGCCAGAGAAGCTTCAAGAGAGTCAAAGAACAAAAGAATTTTAATACTTTTGCCCACTCCATCCTCCTTGCAAATTGAGTGTTTCCAGCTTTGGCATCTATTCTGGTAGGATAAGAATGAACAACTTAAAGAAATAAGGTGGTGAACTGAGGAGAGAGGCATTCTCTTCAAAGTACTATCAGGGTTTAGTTTTCTGATCCAGTGCCAAACACAATAGAGGTACTTGCCAAATGCCCTTGCAGTGGGACTTGTTCTGGGGCTTTACAGCATCGCCCCTTGCTGCCTGTGTCCTGCTGCTCTGCTTCTGCTGGAGTCAGGGGGTTCCTCTGATGCTGCGTCTGCCACTGAGCCTGTGTGACAATCCCACTGCTCCTGACTGCAGGGCATGTCTTTGGTTCATACTGTCTGCTCAGGACTGACCTTGTATCATACTCCCATTTCCTCTAGGTTCAGTCTTGTTGTAAATATGCTGAAGGTTGTAGCATCAGTGTCAGGCTCCCCTGAAGCACTGGTGTCTGGGCAGCCCCACCTCAGGGTTTGGCCTGGTGGATTATATGTACATTTACTGCAGAAAATGCATGAGAGATGAAGGCACAAGAGTGATTCCAGATTGAAAGCTGAAACTGTCTCCATGAGATGTCAGCTTTTTTAACTGCACAGTGCTCTTCTGGCCATTCCAGTTGTATAATGCAGGTGTTACAGCAAAGAGATATTTTATATTTCTGTCCATTTTGATGTCAAGTTAACTGGAGAGCGAGCTTCTGGCTTGGACATTTTCTTTACTGCCTAAAACAAATACTTTTTAAGCTTTTAATCTCAGAAGCAGCATGGTCTGGAAGCATCAGCTTTTCTTTTGTGTCATTAAACCTCAAGTCTGAATTCCCAGAACTGTGCTTCCAAAGGAAAGCATCTATAGGCAGGTGTTACTTGCCAGCTGACTTGGACCTTTGGCAATTCCTAGCTCCAAGCAAGCTTCCTTGGCATGGAGACGCACCACAGCACTGGTAAGCTGGCAAACACCATGCCCTGCTTCAAAGAAGTTACGAGTTCCAAACACACCAGGGGATCCTGCCAGCTCCATAACCCAAACAGACTGCAGGCTAAGGAGGTCAGAAACAGCTTAGGCACACCTGGAAATACTCATCAAGCACTTGAGTCTCACCAGTGTTGCTCAAGGTGTGGAGCAGTACTGCAAACATTCAACCTATGCCTGAGCCTGGTGTGGCTGGGGCAGCTTGGATGCCCCAAAGCGCTCACCAGGCTAGAATCACACAGCTAATGCTTCTCCATTTCTCAGTTTGTTTGTGCCTACGTCTCTATAGCCCTTGTGTGGGGAGAGAAGATCACGGCTTTACCTGGATGCAGAAGGGTGCAACAGCATCTTCTAGCCCAAAATGCTCGTCTTCTCTGTACTGATCTTGAGTGGCCACGGGACACCTTTAGAAGAATGTTAATGTTGGACAAAGATGGGGTACTGCCATTTATTGAGAATTAGGCAATTTTAACACATCTCTAATGACCAAAACTTGCAATGCTCAAAATCACTGGCCAGTGTTATGTAGGCATATACTGTAGACATTTCCCATTGTTGGTTTTACTTCCTAGCTTGCTATGTTAGTTTCTTCTGCTGTGAGTCATAGCACCACAGCCGTGACAGAGACTATTGCTACATCCGCTGGAAATGGAGGCTTCAAACCTTTGAAGAATAGCAGAGATCAGAAGGTTGTGAAGGGATTGTCTATTGTATGCACAGAAACCAGCAGCTGGGGGGAACAGCAACAGGGAGACTGCACAGGAGCAGTGGCTGAAGTGCTCCCCAGCCTCTTGTAGCAGAAGGGTGGGACACATTTGGGTTCACTGCACTCCCTTTATTTGAAGGACGATTAATTGCTGAGCTTTGAAGTCTCGCCTACAAGGCTAATGTGCAGTTAGGATGCTCAGAAACGGAGCCAAGTGCTGAGACACCCCACAGCACTTGGGGTTTCCACTGTTGTGCTGCAGCTGGGACCAGCTTTGAGCACCCATAAACAGAATTTCCTCCTTCACTGTTGAGATTTAAACTACCTTGTTGATTTTGATGCAGAGCAATGCCATTACAGGCACCGTGCTGTTACTGATTTAGCAGGATTTATTTTCAGCATGGTGAACAGGTAGCCAGCCCAAACTTCACTGTGCATTGCTTGGTGCTCCTCAGAAGCAGATGTTCTTTGGACAGAGTTTCTTGTTCCCTGATGCTGCAATACACCACGCTCCTTCCAGTGCAAAGGCAGCATCCCTCCTTTGTTCTCTACTGGCATCTGCAGGAAAGAAAATCTTCAGTTCCAGGCTGAAATAATTCCTCTCCTGTGGCGGCTAGATGCTTTCTCTGTATTGGGAGCAGAAGATCAGACCAAAACAAGGCCTTCTGCTAAACTGGCTTTAGAAGTATGCTTACTAGCACTAATCACATTTTTAAGCAACCATGGGGAAGTTGAACCGCATGTTGGCAAAGGAGTTATTTCACTTTAAAGACTTGTGCTTTTGCAACTGGTTCTCTGTGGTGTTACATCCTGAACTTGGGCGTACTGGTACTGTGTAGGGCATGGCACGTGGATCTGCAGGACCCTGTTTGACTTCTGGTTCTTCTGGTTATTGTGTCAGCATCATGCCTGAAATGAAACAGTGCTTGTGACAATGCCAGGTGACCTTGTTCTGATGTCCCATTACCAGCACTGCTGGAAGAGGCACTACAGCACCTCGAAGGAGCTAGCTGGGGCAGAGGGAAGGTGATGCCAGGCCTAGGCAGAGCAATGGTGAGGCAGGACAGTACCACCATGGATGGGATACAAATGAGCTGGGCTTAAAGAGTCTTGGTTTGGCTGCCAGTCTTCCTCTCAAGTGAGGCTTAACTAGGAAATTGTGAACCTCAGGCAGCTAGGAACTGATTTCTTGCTTAAAGCTGGGATATTCTCTGCCACATAAACTGCATTAACTCCTTTAGTGACAGTTTGTAGCACAAATCCTGGCTGTTTAATTGGATTTATCATGGCTATTGGGAGCATAAATGTGTTTACAGATTTGTTGTGAAAGCTTTTTTGTGTGTTTTTCTCATAGCAAGTCAACTTCCATGTGGTGCAATTATGTTCAAGATGTTCCCTGTAGCACTGGAATAATGTCAGATTATACTGTGTGTGCATGTTGTTCTTCAGAAGGATTTTATCTCAGGCACAATGCACCGTGTTGGAAGTAGAAAAGGAGCTTAGTCTTTTATTAAGAAATGCACACAAAGCTTAAAACACAAAAACTTCTGTCAAATCCTTTCCTTATTATAGAGAAACGCTTGTCTCTGTCTACTGAAATGTGAAACTTCTCCCCCATTAACTTCCTTCCTGCTCCATGCAGCTCTGCCAGAACTAAGTCCACCCATCTCCATCCAACTACTTCTGTGCTGCAGCCTTTTCAGCACTGAAAGGTTGAAGCAAACACAGCAAAGCATTTCAGAGACAAGAGTCTGGAGGGGGGCAAGAGATGACCGTCCTTTGGTTTGGAAAGCTTCTTAGGTTTTGTTTGGTTTGTCATTCCACATAGTTTGGCCTAGAAACTTGCAGCGTGTTGGATGCAGTCTTACAGGAACCCTGCACGAAGCCTGCTCACATTCCCAGCTGTGGGGCTGCTGCCGAGGGGATGCTGTGGAAGGGGAACCGGAATGGGTGTTGTGGGCTACAGCGAACAGGGATGCACTAGGGATGAACTGGCCCTTAGTGCTCACTGCCAAATGTTTCTTTCTTTCTTTCTTATTTACTTTTTTAAGTTAACTTGGGGAACAACGTGATTTAGCAATTCAGTTTCCTGTCTGATGGCAGTTCAGACATTAAATGTCACATCTGCTTAATACTTTCATTCTTAACTATGACAAGTTTTCCCAGCACTTCTAAAAGAGACGTTTGTGATATGTTTCATTCCCTGCTGAATGACAGTCATAAACCCAAATTTGCTCTGTAACCCGTTATTATTATTGCTAATTGTTTTTAGTAAGCCTCGTAGAGGAGTTACTCAGAACAGCAGCACAACAATTCTCCCCACCATGGGAAAGGTCAGGATATTCAGATGCTGCCATTCAGAGCCTGTAACCTATTACTCTGTGTGTCAGTCACGGGTTTTCCTTTTCCAAAGTCTCACTGAAGGACAATTTCCAGGGATGTGCCTCTGCTCTCTCTTGCTGCCCATTTAGTCCATCCCTTCCTTACAATGTCTTCCTGCCTTACTTGCCTTTCTCTCATAAGCAGTAGTGGTAAGGGAGCAGGAGAGAGGACACAAGCACATTGGAGCTAAATGGAAAGGAAAATCCATATGGCAATTGCTCACTAAAATAAAGGTGGGTGATCTCTGGCAATCTGATTTCTGGTGGCCCTATGCAGATTCATGCCAGAGAATGAGAATCTGGCCCCAGAAACTGAGCATGGCAGCATTGCTGAGAGCAGAGTAACTGTGTATGCAAGCTTCAGGTAATATTTCTCATTGGCTTAGTAAACTCAGATCTGCAGATCTGCTTTGCTGATTGAAAATTTGGCCTTGGTTTTAAAGAAGAAAAAAGAAAGAAAAAAGCCTGTAGCTCTGTGCAGTTATGCAAGAATGTACCCAAGAATGTAGAAACACAGCTTTGTGGGCTTAATCAGGTAGATATTTGCCAAATTTTCCATAAGAGTTTGCATGTTCAGAAGAAAATCCCCTTTGAAAAGCACCAAGTGAACTTTATGGACGCTCAGTGTCCAAGCCATTTTACAGAATTGGGGTTTTTACTCAGCTTCAATCTGGTTAAAAAGCCTCAAAGATGAGCCATGTCAAAGTACTTCACAAGACCTGTGAGTCATGGGAAACCCTATCACATTTCCCCCCCTGGTTGAAAATGCAGAAGTTATGAATGGTAAAAAGCTATTAAATCACAAATAAAGGATGCTGCACAATGGATTGGTGAAAATAAATAACCCCCCCTTAGTTTTCTTCCAGCTTCTAATTCCCCGGGCATGAATTCAGGTATGGCAGCTCACCCTCGAAAAGGAGTGGCGTGCAGCTGTATCCCTTGCAGAGCTGCTGTTCCTTCTCTTGGTTTCTTTACTGCTGCAGGCAAATAGAGATTTTAATACCACTCCTTTATCTAGCAGAGTTAATTTCCCTACGCTGTGCCAGCTCAGCTTCTCGGGCAGGTATGTTGGGGGATGGTGGACCCGAGCTTTCATCTGCTCCCAAGTCTCCTGCTAACAAAATTGCCCATTTGTGATCCCACAGAACCTGCTCCGTGCCCAGAGCGATCCAGGCAGGCAGGTAGGAGGTGACACCGTGTCCATATAACTTGGCTCTACCAATGCTGCTACTCCTGTATTGTTATGATACCATAGATATTTTTATTACTAGAGTAAATGCTGCCTGGAACTACTGCTGGGGTCTATGGGTAAGTAAGTACTAGGTTGGCCTTTCAACTTCTTACTTCCATATCTATTTCTTATGCCACTGTAATTGTTGAAATCCTTCTCCTTTTAGTTTCTTTTCCCTGAAATGCAGTGGTCAGGTTGGCCAGGAATTTCTAATTGTAGGAAAGCACTAGGCAGGGGGTCTTAGGTGACCTTAAACCATAAGGACATCTAATCAGAGGCAAGGTCTCACTTTCTATTTTCAGTCACCATTTTTGGAGCATGTATTGGAGGTCAGAAATTACTTTTGGCACAAATAAAAGTGAATTCAAATAGTAAGAGAAATGTGCCATTTTTGCCTCTATTTTGTGAAAGAAATCGATGGGAAACAATTATTTTTCATTGCTTACATGGTTAAAATCTGTATGATTAAACTGGCTTTTAGCTGAGAGAAAAGTGTGGTTCAACTTTGCTTGTGGCACTGAGAGTAGTCCTGTTCTCAATAAACCTGAAATGCCCTCACTATTAAAGGGATTTCTAATGACTTCTCATTGTTACTTTTATTCAGGTTCTCATTTCCACGCATTTTTTTCCTTTCCCACAGCCACCTCGTCCTCTCTAACCAGTTCCTTCTGGAGAAAAGATAATGGGAAAAGGGAAAAGAAGCCCAAATCACTGTCAAACATGAAATTAGAATTGCATGCGTGTTTTTGTGACATCCCTCAGAGCTGGATCATTGCCAGCAGCCATACAACAGAAAGCAGGAAACCCCAAACCCTGGTCCTCGGTTAATGTGGTGGGGAGAAAGCAGGGCTCACCAAGCATGGCTGATGGAGTCCTCTTCTAGCATCTTGTAGTGATTGATCTAGAGCCTAATCCACTTCTGTGCAGTGTGAGGGGAGACAGCAGCAACCTTTGGGCTTTCAGCTTCTGCCTTATGCCCCAGCACTGTGTAGGATCTGCCATCTGATCTTCCCTTTACCAGTACATGTGAAGGGACAGTAACACCCTTGAAACATCCTTCCATGTAAAATTAAACGCGTCCTGCTTTCAGATGGTTGCAAAATTCCACACATTGTAATGAACTTGCGATACTAATTTATTGTAAAATATCTTTTGTGTATGTTAATGAGCTGTGTCTTGCCAATGCTAAAAATAAGTCTCAATGTAGAAAAGGCTTATGGAATGAGCAGAATTGCTCCTTCCCACAAAAACTTCATCTGTTGTAAAAAAGATCTGATCATGTAACATCTCCAGCTCTCTGCTCCTTGCAGAGTAACACTGGACCTCCTTACCCCTGCTCCTGCAGGTAGTGGGCCTAGTGAGAAATTTTGATGTCCTGTATAGTGAGGATGCTGATGCAAGACTTCTGAAAACAGGCACAAAGATGTATTGATTTGGGGGGGGGGGGGGGGGAAATCAACTTGAGGTAAATGCCTGGCATGGAAAATTTTAATCCAAATTATTAAAGTTTAGAAAGATCAGAGCATCTTAAAACAGGTCTTCTTTACAGGAAGTGTTAGATAAGATATGAAGCTCTCAGCCTTGCTAGTAATCATCTCCTTAAGTAATCAGCTCCTTAAGAAGGTCACATACTGTTCTGTCTTTGAAAAGCTGGCAGCTAATTTTGAACACAAAAAGGCCTGCACAGTGATTATTGGAGTGAACCTTGCAGTTATCCACGTATAGTCCAAAGGCGGCCATGTTGTTTCTGCTTTTTTTCTTGGCAAAGCCCTTAGAAGAGGCTCTATGTGTATTTCAGATGTGTTCAATACCTGAATGTGACCTTTCTCTCTCACTGATGTCAAACTTGCACGGAGGAAAGCAAGCCACAGGCTTTGCTTTTGTTTGTTGCTAAATCCCGGGTCTCACTTGTGTGTGTTGGGCATCAGCTGCCTTTTGACACATCACAAGGCTCATCTTTGTTCCAGTTCATCCAGCTGCCACTGGTGCTCTCTGAGGCACCACCGCCTGGGTCACGCAGCAGGAAAAGACTAAACTTGCTGTTCTACATCGAGGAAGCAGCTAGCAGAAGAAAGATCCAGTGGAGATGGCCATGAGACTGGTCAGAGCTGGTGGTGCTGTGATGCATGCTTCCATGTCTCGGGAGGAATCCCCTCCCGAGACATGGAAGCATGCATCACAGCACCTTGCTTTGGTGCAAGGATATGAGGTGACCTTTGTGGATTAGAGGAAGAAACATTGTGGTTTTTACGTGTGTCAGTAGCACAGTAGGATATCACAAGTATAGGTCAGAACCTTGTGTGCTGGATCCCATTGACAAGACAACCCCAGATTTGGGAGATGGGAGTATGCTGTGTGGATTCAGCAGGTACAGATGGTGGGGACCAGTTTGATGAACTGATACAGCATTTAGCACTAAAAATAAAGTCCCCCTTTTCTAAGGAGAGTGACTTGCAGGCATTGTGAAAGGCCTGCTTTAAAAGACAGCGAAATTCTTGCTTTATACCTTTGGGCAGATGTTTTCCCACATGAAGAGCACTCTCTCTGAAATGCAAAGTGCGTGTTTCTTGGTTATTGTGCAGTGGATTTGCCCTGTGCTGGCTTGTCGCCATGGTGCTGGGCTGGGGAAGCTGCAGGTCAAAAGCTTTACAGAGCTGCTCGGCTGAATGGCTTCTGCTTTTCATTGTCCATTAAAAACAAGCTAAATGGAAGATGAGAACCTGCCTGCTTTAGGTTCATATGCAAGTAACTATAGGGCAAGGCAGCAGCAAGTTGAGTAGATGGTTTGGCCTCTTCAGAAAATCTGCAGCAAACAGGTCATTCCCAAAAAACTTTTTGAGGCAACGGGAAGTTGGTGAAAAGAAATCACTAATGGAAAGGAGAAAACACTGATGAAAGGGAGTGTTTCATCTGATACCTGAAACTGTTTGCTTTCATCCTGATCCTGTTGGGGTTTTTGTGTATAGCTTTTAGAGTGCCCTTAAGTCTTCTCAAAAGGTTATTACTTTTCCAGTGGCATTAGAAAGGCTGAAGTTATATTTGCAATGAGGGTAAGTGTCTCTCTCTGCGGTTTTGGCATCCACAGCTCCAGATAAACTAAAAATGCAGGCATTTTGTAAATCTGAAAATCAGTCCCTTTTGGTCCTGCATGCTCCACAGAAGCCAACCTAAGTTTTGCGAGTAGGACCAGAGCAGGAACACAGTATATGCTATACAAGGGACATATGCCTGGAACAATTAAGCCACCCAGAATGAATTCCCGTTCATAAGGTGGTGGCCTCTGTTCTTTTTGTTCAGACTACCTCATCCATGGAAGTCAGGGAAGCCCGGGTGGTGGTTGCATTGATGGGAACAGCAAGACTTCCCTTTCCGGTATTAGTTTTGGCTCACTGGAGATGTTATTCTTGCAAGTTTCTGTAATTTACAATTACCTCAGGTTTCCAGTTCCCAAAGTGAAAGAGCTCCGTTCAAGGTCTGGAGTAGATTAAAGCAGTGACTGCTAATCCAGAACTGGTTCTTGAGATGCTCCACAAGTAGAGAGATGGCTTCAACCACAATGAGGTGAAAGGCCACGGAGGCCCTGGCAACGAAAAACCAGCTCAGGGGACAACAGGATAATACCAATGGGGTATATGTGTATATACATACTCCCATGCACACAGCTATATCTCGGTTGCACAGGAATGTTCCCTTCCTCACCAGCAGCTACTAACTTCCCTTCAAGAAAGAAAACCCTTGACAGACTTGAAGTGATGAGTAATGACTACACTTTCTTCCATTCCAGCTGCCACACAGGCATGTTGGTCCCTCGTTGGCCCAGCAAATAAGAATGTCTTTAACCCTTTCTTATTGCCTCATGTCTGCCCTACCACTTATCGATTGCTTGCTGTTGTGGTATGGTGGTATGTCTCTCAGCAGACACTGCAATCGCTTTTACAAAGAGAAAGAAAATGCCCATAGACACCGGTGAACACCTAGGGAAATGTCAGCACTTAAACCCGAGTCTCGCTTTTCCCTCTGAGCCGTCATCGCTGGATCCTCTGCCCTGCTTTACAAGTGGGACTGAGGAGGTGGTTGTTTTGGCTGGAATTGAAGAGGCACAGGTGGTACCACCAGCTGTAAATTGGAGGAGGCACTTCCTGATTATGACCACTGCCTACACGCGGATCATTGCCAAGAGAGGAGCTGGAAGGCACAGAAGCCTTCTCCTTACTTGGAAAAAGGGCCCGGGGGAATCATCGCTCCCCTCTCCCTCTGTAGGCTTCCACCTGTAGGCTTTGGGCTTCTTTGCAAATGCTTGGATTCCCATAATGCTGAGATGTGAATAACCCTCAGCCGTCATCGAGAGACGGATAAACCGAGGCACTGAGTGTTTTAAATCTGCGCGTCTAACATTTAGGCAATGGGGTCTGTATAAAGCCAAGGAGATGCAAGTGCACAGCACACTTGAAAGCCAGCTTACTTTAAGGGAATTCAGCATGGATTCAGAAGTCTGCTTAACCACAGCAAAGTAAGTGGTGAATAACTCCTTGATCCCTGCAAAGTCAAGATTTTGCCCTCCAGCTTTAAATGTCAGTGGCAAGAGGCTTGTACCAAGCTGCAGAGTGAGCATGCACCAGGCTTTCCTGTGTGGAGTTTGGGATGTTATTCCTGGGGGCTGTTCTTGGAGGGCACTGCCCTCTGGCAAAACCACCCTGGTCTCCACTGTGAGCACACACCACCATATGCAGTTATGTGTTTTTATTGCCGGGTCTGGTGCTCATGTCTCCACCTTCCCATGACGGAGGCCTCTGCTGCTGGCCCTGGCTTGCCTTGCCTTCAGGAAACTCGGGGTGCCTTGAATCCTGGTTTGCCGAAAGCCCTTTCCCTGGGCTGACCCCTCGTCCCATTGCCTCGGTTTACATCTTGAGTGCTGAGCACGGGTGCACCGCTGGTGAGGAGAGGCGTTGGAGGGTTAACCCACCACTGTGTGCTCCAAACCCACGTGCACCAGGAGAGCACCGGATTCAGAGATTAAAGTCACAAACCGAAACCCGCCTGGGGCTATTGATGAGATCTCAGCGCCGGGCTGCCAAGCTGAACTCCCACTGCGGAGGTGCGGTGCCACGCGTGCTGCTGGCTCCTGCCATCCCGCCCTGGCTCCAGCTCCAGCTATTTTGGCAGGCTGGGAACTAAATAATGAACCAGATCTGCCCTGAAGGAGGGTCCCAAGCGATGCCTCGGCAATACCCGGGGGCTCAGGGAGGTGTTTTTTCGCTCCCCCTCATTGCATTCCTGAGCTGCTGGGGTTTGCAGCCTCCGCTGGCGCCTCGTGTTGCAGTTCTGGATTGCTTCAGTTGGGATGAGGGCCAGCGCTGGGGCGGGAGGGGTGGCAATCGGCAGCCACTGATGATGGTAACTGCACGGGGAGGGTTGCAAGTCCTTTGGTGCTTCGTAGAGGTCTCATACAAACCTGGCCCTAGCAAACCTACTGCTAGATACACTCACAATTAGCGTGTTTTCTTGCTTTTCCCCCACCCCTCTATTTTCATTAGGACTGGGCAAAGAACAGCCTTTTCGGTTTTATGGCTGAAAGGCACACAAGTAAAACTACAAGCACTGTTGCTGTGCCTGTATTTTCTTATTTGACCAAGGCAGGGAGTCTGAGCCAAGATGATGATTCCATCACAATACTGGGCATACTGAACTCTCAAAAGTAATTTTTCTTCCAATATTTTTTTTTTCCTGTTGTTTTTTACCCCTGTTTTGGGGTGCTTTTTACCAGAAATGGGGTGTTTCAAGGCAGAAAAGTTCAGCCCTGCTATTTTGAAAATGTTGAAATGGTGTATTTTGACATCTCAGCAGTTGTTCCTCCTCCTCTTCCTCCCTGTGATTTTCAGATGAAGCTCTTCGTCAGATACAGGCTGAACCTGTGAAGATGTTCAGTTCCTCCAGGGCTCTGTGTTTCATCACATTTCCTTTCAGATGTTTTGCCCAGCTCTTCCCAAGTGCTTAGGTGACACTGGAGTGCAGTGAGCACCAGCACCTTCTCGCCCTTACAAGAAATGGTGTGGTGGTGTGTGTGGTGGCCAGACAAGGAGTTGCTAGTTTGACTATCAACTGCCCATGATGCAGCCCTTCCTGGCCTTCGGCTGTAGAAGCATGCATTGGTTGGGGCTCTGCCTGGAGGGAGGACAGCAGCAGGACCTGTGTTTCTTGAGGGACTGAAACAGGCATGGCTAAAATACCATGCAGGTACCACTCTAAAATGGACTAAATTCCAGGTTTGTGCGAGTCTGTTTGGGTGAGGACTGAGAAGTTATAGGAAAGTCTTGTTTTACGAACCCTGTGCTTGCCCTTGTCTTTGTCTGTGATGAATCTGTATCCTCCAACTGATCATAATGAGCATGCTATTTTATTTACATAGGATTAATCTAATTCAAATAACTAGATGAAATTCTTTGATCTTCAGGGTACAAGAGGTGAGACTATGATGATTCTAAGCAGTTGCTCCTGGCCATAAAATCTATTCACTTGAAAATCAATAGAAAGATATCACGTTGATGAGATAATCTCCTCTGCTACTCAGCTCTGACCCTACTCTCCTGGTTTTCACCCTCCTTCAAAAGACAAGTGTAAATGTCTTTTCTTGGAAGCTCCACTCCAGCCCATCCTGCACAGCTTTGTGTGTGTGTGGGGTACCGTCCTTTTCATTTGAAGCCACTTCCTGATTTACGTGCACCAAGCACGCAAACTCTTCTTCAAAACTCTTTTCCCAGCCATGCATTCAGCCAGGTGGTGTAGCTGCCAAAAATACATCCCACTTCATACCTGTTCTTTGTTGCATTGGATTAACTTACAGGTATAGGCTTTTGGGGACTGTAAACTTTCTGGGGCATGGTCTCTAACAAAGTGCTGTTGTCTGTTCAGCAAGTCCTGCCCGCTGCACAACAGGATGAATATTAGTAAGGCTAAATCATAATCTTTGTCTCTGACCCCTCAGCAAATCTGGAATTGCTTCACTGAGGAAGCAGTCAAATCATTATCCTAATTTCCAGATGGGGAAACTGAGGTGCTGCAAGGTGAAATAACTTACCCAATGTCAGCAGAGGAGTTAGAAAGTGAGTGCAGCCATCTCTGGCCCCGGATACACAGTCCAGCCACTAGACCCTGCAGCCGCCTCAAGGGCAGCTAATAAGATTTGTGTTTATGCAATGCATTTTTCTCTTCTCCATTAGCAGAGAACAATTTGTGTTCTCTTTCTTCACAGTTACTAATAGCCTCCCTGAGAAATATGTCTCGACATGCATTTTCAGCAGTACCTCTGCCTGTGTTGCAGCTACACAGCAGCTGTGACTGCTAGAAGGAGGCACAGCGGGGCAAGGTGGCACCTACACCCCTCCTTGAGGTGGCTCCTCTCCTCCTCCTCCTCCGGTGGCAGTCGGGGAGGCTGGGGACCGACCACAGAGATGTTCTGCGTGGAGCTCCTTGGGGAGCTGTACCAGCTGCTGTGTTGGCAGCCGCGGAGCTGCCTCTGGGTCTGCCTTGCTGTCTTGTCTCCTTGAATCTAATTGCTCACTGCCGGTTCATTTTCTTTCTCTTTTCCCTTTGAATCTGTATCCTACTCAGATTCCTTGTCGATCATGCAATCTGGGAAGCCTGAGGAAGTAAGAGATCTGATAATCTGCATATTTCTTCTGTATATTATGGAAGTGTCCCTATGCCATGTGTGATTCCAATCTTTCCATGTGTAATCAGAACTGTACTGGCGAGGTCTGTGTGCTGGGTGGGGAAGGAAGGAGCCATTTCTGCAGAGATACTCCATGCTCCATAGAGGTGACAGCGCATCTGTATGTACCCCTTTCTAACCCTGTGCTTCACCTCTCCATGCCCCACGCTGCTCCTCAGCCTTGCAGATCTTCCATGGCAGAGCATGTTCTTCCTCTTGCAGAGCTGGGGCAGGACTGTTTGAACAGCAATGGCTATGGGCAGTTCTTGAGGAACGTGAACATGTCTGCCTGGACATGTCTGCATGTGCCATGGATGAACCTGCTTCTTATTCTTTGGAGGTCTTGAGGAAACAAATCACTTCATGGAATTGGCCAGAATTGTAATGATATCCACCCAGGTACCTTAGCACAGTGGTAGGAAAAGCATGAGTAAAAGGTTAGGGTTTTGGTTCAAGGGCATGTTTGCTCTTTATGCATTACATTGAATGTTTGTCACAAGCTTTTTGGCACTCTGCAAGGGCCTGTGTCATGGAGATCAGATTAGGCAGTCCTCACATTAAGTAAGGGTCTTAAAATTTGGCATTTATTCTCTAGCTTGCAAGCATTTCAGGAAAGAAAGGAGGCCTGAAATAGAGGCTGTCTTCTGAGCTGAAGTTCTACTACTTCCATCACTGGATCCACCCGGTCTATTTACTTCCTTAGTGTTACAATTTCTTGCTTTCACCTATCTACTCTCAGTACAGTACAACTATTTCAAAATCAAAATACAAGGGCATAAAACCAGCTATAAAATTACCAGAACTCTTCCCATCCCTCCCTTCCCACTTGTGCAGGGCAGGCGTTTTCTGAGGGACATTTCTACCTCCAGATATCAGGACATTTGGGAGAGGGATCAGACTTAGCGCTGGTTTGTCCTCTGTGGGATGTAAGCAGAAACAGTACCCGGGCAATGAAAGTATTTGAATTTTAATGATAGGACAGTGCTAAAAAACACTGTAAAAACACTTCCCTGCTTTCTGCTGGGGAATTCTCAATTTGTCTCTTCAGCTGCCTCTGGCTTTTTGCCCGACATTCTCAGATCTGCTGGTGAAGGGAGACAGCAGAGCACGTTTGTCCTATTCCTCTTCCCCAGCGCGAGATGCCAGACTGGAGCAGACACGCCACCGCTCCTGGTCTAAGCTACAGAGGGCTACAGTCTGCTCAGCTCTCTCCTGTATATCTGCCCCGATATATCCAGTAGGATGGGGCTGAGTTACGCCTCATTCGCTGGCAGCATCTCTGCAAATTCATCGGAATGCTCCCGAAGCAGTGAGGTTAGTGCCTGTTTCGCCAGGATTGGCACACACAGTTCCAGGTGTGCAGGATCTCTGCCCGAGTCCCAGCACAGGATCGCCCTGGGTGGACTTCAGAGGTGTCCTGCGAGCACTGAGCATCCCTGGTGAAGATTTGACCTCCCATCTCACCGCTGCTCCTCTTCCCCATTGGAGGGGCTGCGTTTCTGTTGCACTGGGTGCATGGTATAAAAAGCATTTAGGACAAAAAGTCTATAGAAGTGTGATACTAATAATATTTTACAGCTTTAATTACCATGATTGTAGTGCCTAGAGGCGTATGCAAAAACATTCTGAGTGGGAGGAGAGGAGGCAGCGCTGTGAACATTTTTGTGGTTTTGCTGGGCAATGCGCAATTGAGTTTTCTCATGGGAACCACAGCATGCCAGGGAGGAAAGCTGCCTCTACCTCCTCTTCTGCTCCGCTGGGATACTGGATCACACCCCAGAGTCGAGGAGACAACCACAGTCACTCCAGTTTCAGGCGAAAGCTGGGCTGACCCTGCCCCTGCTTTGCAGAGGGGCTCTGAGTGCTGCCCCTTTCTGCGGGCAATGGGTATTTTTCCTCAAGCAATGTCCTTTCTGTAGGATCAGCAGCAGTTTCACCTGCAGGATGATTTTAGGATTGGGCAATTGGCATGGGTTTGCCAGCAGCCTCAAGAGCAGCGTTGCCGGTTCCTTGGTTGGGGCACACAACGCAGCCAGAGTTCTCGCTCCCGTCAGCCATGTCCATGTCATCCATGTCCATGTCATGTGTGTGCATACCTGGGCACGGGCAGAGGTGAGGGGATAGACAAAGGGGCCATAGGTGGCCAGGCGAGCCCTTCCCTTCCTTCCCCATGGGAGCCTGCCGGGCACTGCCAACAGGCCTAAAGAAAGTGACCAGCTTGGTGGTCACCACTGACTGAAAACCAGGAGAATACCCCAAGCAGGAACACAAGTTTTCACAGTTTAGGTGTTACAGAATTGAAATTATATGAAATAAAGATGCATTTCCCTAGCTACAGAAAGAAAACATTTTTACACTTTGTTCCTAGATCACGTATTAATTTTTAGGCGTATCCATGTAGTTTCTGCACCAGTGACTTGCTGTAGGTTCGTTATTAAGGTGCTACAAAGCTGGTAGCCTTCTATTTGACAAACTGAAAGACACGTTCAGGTTTATCTGGATGTGGTTACCAAAGAGCCAGTCTGCAACTCAGCTTCCTGATGGTCCCTGCTCAGACGAACAGCCGTGAGTTACAACACTGCCTCCCGATAGCCAAGGGATTGATTGGAAGGCACTGAAAACTGGAAGGAAACCCTGTGTGATAAGTGTTCCTGGCTGTGGGAAGAGTTGGATGTCGCCTACAAGACAAGCATATTTTATTGAGGCTTTTTTCCCCCCTCACTCTCTCATTCCCCCCCTTCATCTCTTTTCTATCTGCACTAAAATTACATTATTAAAACCTCATATTTTAATCAACTCTCCGTCGGTTAAATACATACATGGTATCCTTTCTCCTCACTCAATTTGACACTTGGTATTTGGTACAGATTTTTGTACATCTGTGTTTTGCGCAGACTTAAAAACCTAAAATAAGAAACCCGAGTGAAATCCCGGTACCTTAAAAAAGGGGCCAAGTTTGGACCCTAGGCTCACCAAGACTCCCGTGAGGAGCAAGAATGGGATCTCCCATTGCTGCATTACCTGTTGTATGTTGAGTTTTACAAAGAGGAAAACTCTACCAGCAGGTAATCGTATGGCGAATGGAGATCAGCTTATAAAGCTGCTGATGCACACCCTCCCCTAAGTGTACCCCAAGCTGTGGCTATCAGCTGATGTCTCTGCTGCACCCCAGAAGGATGAAAGGTGGGCTAAAAGGAAGATTGATCTTGTTACTGGTCGGTAGTTGGAGTTCTGCCCCTTGCCACACCACCCAAACCCAAATCTTGAAGGCTGCAGCGTTGTGGCGTAAGGATGTCCTTCCCTCGGCCCTGAATGGCGACTGCACCTATTCGCATGGCTGGTGCTTTTGGGTGTGTGGGGCAAGGAGGAGGAAGAGGAGGAAAGTGTATCGTGATGTATGTCGTCCCGCAACCTGGGTGATGGGCGACTTGGGCTGGTGCAGCCCTGGCTGGAAGGTGTCACCCTCCCTGCGGTGTTGGTGGGACACCAGCCCTGGCTGCGGGCTTTGTCCTGGCTTTTACCGACCATCACCTTATCAAGGCTGTGTTTTACCAGAGCCGCTTTCGCTCAGCGCAGGGCCCAGCACACCGTGCAGCTCTGCCACCGCCGCAGCCCCGCTCACCACCCAGCCTTGCGCCTCGACCCGCCAGCAGCTCAAAGCCCTTAGTTCTCCACGCCCGGGACCAGGCGGCAGCTCTCCCTGTGTGGGCAGAAAGTCTGAAGCCGCGTTTTGCAGCGGGGGTGCCTGGTGCCGGTGCCCGGTGCGGATGCCGGTGCCTGGTGTGGGTGCTGGTGCCAGGTGCAGGTGCAGGTGCGGGTGCCAGTGCTTGGTGCCAGGTGCCAGTGCCTGGTGCTGGTGTGGGTGCCGGGTGCAGGTGTGGCTGCTGTTGCGCGGTGCGGATGTGGGTGCTGGTGTGGGTGTGGGTGCTGGTGCGGGTGTGGGTGCTGGTGCGGGTACCGGTGCGGTTGCTGGGTGCAGGTGCCGGGTGCTCGGTGCGGGTGGCGGGTGCGGGTGCCGGGTGCTCGGTGCGGGTGCGGGTGCTGGTGCAGGTGCAGGTGCCGGGTGCTCGGTGTGGGTGCGGGTCCCGGGTGCTCCGTGCCGGTGCGGGTGTGGGTGCCAGGTGCTCGGTGCGGGTGCCAGTGTGGGTGCCGGGTGCTGGTGCAGGTGTGGGTGCCGGTGCGGGTGCCGGGTGCTCGGTGCCGGTGCGGGTGCCGGTGCGGGTGCCGGGTGCCGGTGCGGATGCTCGGTGCGGGTGCCCGGTGCGGGTGCTCGGTGCGGGTGCCGGTGCGGGTGCTCGGTGTGGGTGCCGGGTGCTCGGTGCCGTTGCGCGGTGCGGCCGCGGCGGGGCGCGCTTCCAGCCAGCGGGTGCCGTGTCCCGCCCCCGCGCGGCGGCGGCGGCGGCGGCCCCCGCCGAGGCGAGCTGCGTCACGCGGCGGCCGCGCGTGGGCGGGCGGTTAGCGCGCGCGCGGGGTCTCCCCACGTGACCGCGCGCGCGCGCGAGCGCGCGGGGAGGGGGCGGTGTGTGTGTGTGTGTGTGGTGTGTGGGGCGCGGGGGGGGGAGAGGGAGGGAGGCGGAGGCGCCGGAGGTTGTTCCCTCCCTCCCTCTCTCCCTCCCTCCTCCCGCCCGGCCTCCGCTGCACGGAAGGAGCGGCCGCGACGAGGCGAGCTGTGCGGGGCGGCCCCCCCCGCTCCCCGCTCCCCTCCCCGCCCGGCGGCAGCAGCGAGGCGGTGGCGGGGACCGGCTCGCCCACCCGCCCCGTCGATGGGAAAGGAGGAGCCTGGGCCGGCGGCGCGCAGGCGGGGGGGGCGCTGGCAGGAACTTCGGCGGGGCTGAGTCTGCGGCCCCGGGACGGCGTCGAGGGAAGCGCCGGGCAGCCGGCGGCGGCAGCCTACTGCAGAGTACGTGCGGGACGGCCCCGGGGCTGGTGGAGGGGGGGGGGAAGCTGGGGCAGCGCGGCCGCGGCCCCGCGGGGTACGGGCGGAAGGAGCGGGCGGGTCGTGCGTGGGTGATTCCCGGAGGAAGCAGCGCGGGGGGGACGGGGAGGAGGTGGAAGGTACCGGAGCGTCCCCGCCGCGCCTGCTGCCGCGGGGGGGCGGCGGGGCGGGACGGACGGGACGGGACAGACGGGGGCGGTGCACCGCGGCGGGCCGCCGGTACCGGGCGGGAGGGACGGCGCCGTGGGACCGGCCGCCCCCCCCCCCGTCCCAGGCAGCGTGGCGCCTTGTACCTCCGCGGCCTCTCCCGCGTCCCCCGCGCAGTGCTTCGCCGCCTCCTCCCGCCCCGCCGCCCTTCGCGGGACGTGCCGGGTTGTCCGGGCCCGGTGTCTCTGGGCGGGCCGCGGGCACACTGCCCCGCTACCCGCCGGCCGGGCACCCGCGCCCCTCCATGTAGCCTGCACGGAGAAGCGGCCCCGGGGAGGCTTCCCGCGGGCGGCAGCCACCTCCAGAGGGGTGCCGGGCCGCGGCTCGGCGCTGTTCCCGTCAGCGGGCTCGGCGGATGCGAACTTGGTGCCGGGACCGCAGCCCTCCCCTGTGCTCGCTGCCTCGGTTTCCTTCGGTTCGGCTCCCTCCCGCGGCGCGGCTGGCATGCGGGGCGGCAGGTAACCCCCCCTGAGCCGGGCTCCGGTGGAACCCGACGGCGCGCACCAGGCGGGCGGGAGTCGCGAAGTACTTTGGCTGTTTCTGTCCTTACGAGTTTGGGGGTTTTTTGCACGTTTCAAGTTTCCTATTAGTTGCGGCGAGATACGCATCTGTATTTGGATGTGAAACTCACTTAATAGGTTGTATTTTGGCACATCTCAGAGCTAGACAAGACTATTTAGTTTGCTAAGTCTCGCTTCTGCAGCTACATGTAATTTTCTTCTCCTGCTAAAAGTCCTTTGGAAACGCTGCAAAAATGTAATGAATATGCAAAGCAGCCAGCTCTCAAATCCGAATCCGGTTTGTCTTCAGAGACTTTTCAAAACGCCCAAAGTGATCAAGATATATTATGAAATAATCACTTTTGCCTAAAATACAGGAATGTGATGTTTCGCAGTTTCTCCTTGTGCATATTCCTAATTGAATTGGTGACAGCTCAAATATAATTTCACCTCAAATAAAAACCTCTAAAAATCAGTTAGGGTTGCTCAATTGCTTTTACTTCTAGTGCAGCCTTGAAAAGCAGGAAAACTGCTGGTGAAGTCCTTGCCCTGTGCTTACATCCCACAACTCCCGCGTTTTCCTTCTCCCAATCCTTCACCCACGTCCACCACCTGCTCGCTGCAGCCGCGTATCTTCCTGCCACCTCCGGGAAATGTGCAGCTTTGATCTCGGACCAGGGAGAACGGGAAGAAACGGGTGTTTTCCCGTGGTTAAAGATGCTGAGCCGGGCTGCTTCCGCTGCCGGCTGTCTTGATAGAGGGAGCCGGTTGCAGGAATAGGTTGTGATTCCTGCCCTGGTTGTTTACAAATATTTAGTCGTGCTCTGTGGTGTTCCTGTGGTTTTTGTTTTCCTTTTTCCTAGGAGTTATGTTTGTGGTCAGAGTTAAGGTGACATCCAGCGTTTGGAGAGGAGGGCTCGGCATGTGGGGTGATAGGCTGTGGATGTGAATGAGGTAATGTGGAAAATCAGAATGCATGGTTGTGGGTTGCAAAAGGCTGAGTGAAAATCTAACTTGTGATTTCCTGGTTCTTCTGTGGCTGTAACAGTATGCAACCTTGCATGTATTTTAAACAGCTTTGTCTGTTACAGGGACTTTCCTAGCGTCTTTGTTTGTTCTATATGTAAAAAAATGTAAAAGACAGCTGTTCTTCCCTGTGTGTTCCCACACTCCTGACTGTTACGGACAGCGAGCAAAGAAGGGGGACAAGTTGCAGCTCAATTGCCATTGCTGCATTCATTTATTCCTGCAGACCTTCCCATGCCAGCTTTGTGTTCCTGCCTTTTGGCCTGCAACAGTTCGCAGTTGGCCATGCCTTAGAAGATGTACTTGCTCTCTCCTAAGGCAGCTGATCGTTCTGGTTAGCTTCTTAGGGTTTGCCAGAGGACAATTCCAGGCCGTTACTCCTGAACCAGACTAGAAAGCCGAAGACTGACCGAGAAGGCTGTGGAAGAGGCGGAGCACACGTGGTGCCCTAGGGTCTTACCTGAGGTGCTCTTCCCAGTGAGGAGCGTACGCAAGTCTCCTAGCTGTGAGCTTGCCCCATGTCTTCCCGTTGTGTAACCTCTTCTCGTGCTCACCCTTCGCTCCAGAAGCACAGCCCCTGCTGCACTAGAAATGAGAACAAGAGTGGTGGAAAGCAGTACTTTAGGTCTCTTAGATGTAGCTTAAAGGTCACCCGAAAGATGTATGGCACCGAGACTTGAGTGGGTGTGCTAAGGCTTTGCCGTAGCCAGATAGGTAAGCAGAGCCAGGCAGCAGCAGTGCCTTTGGGTTAACGGTCTCTTCCGATCCAGGCAGTGCTGCGCTGCTGTCTCAGCTAACCTTGTTTGTTGCTTGTCCTCTTCCTAAGCCCCATCTTAACTCCTCCACGTCAACTAGCTTACCTCCTTTCCTGGCTTTGTCGGCCGTGAGCTGAGCCGAACCAGTGGAGCGGACTGGTAATGTCTGGAAAAGCAGCGGAGCTGGTGGCGTGGTGAGGCTGTCTCGGGAAGGGAAGGGAGCCTTTCCCTTGTAAAAGTTTAGAAATACTTGGGATGTCGTTGAGGTGAGTGCAGAGGGAACTCCGTTTAAATGAGAGGAGAAAAGAGGTCAGAAGGAGGAGTGTTTGAAAATGCCTTTTCTGCAGAAATTGGTAGCAATCATAAATGGAAAATTTGCGTGGCCCTCTCAGGAGTTACTGCACTAAATTTGGCAAACAGAATTTAAAGTACAAAACAAAGGGATTTCAGTCTTGCTTTAAATGCAAATCTCAACACAGGCTGAACTGTGGACTCGCTACTGACACCTCCATAGTACCTATTAATCCAGTTTTATCTGTCATGAGGAGATTTGTGATTAGAAGCCTCCAGGTAAAGGCTGCTCATGGACTGTTACTGCTCTTCCAGCCTGTGGGCTTGGAAAAATGAGTTCCATGCCTTGCCTGGAGCTCCTGAGCTGTGTGTGATTTCACTGCCACTGTCCTCCCAGGATTCAATTTAGCTCTTTGCACAAAGTCCATTTATGTAGATTTATGTAGATTCTGTGCTAAGAAGAATGGCTTTCAGAGCAAATGATTATTCTTTTATAACACTTATAGAAGCTTAATTGTGGTATTGATGGTAGAAAGTCAACGTCACTTGAACCGGAAGGATAGGAACGGTTTACTGCAATGCCAGTAAACCATAGCCTGTTAGTTTTGTTTGCCTTGTCAAAGCTGGTATGGAATGGGAGGATTTTTCTGAGAAATTTCTAAGCATTTCTATGGAGTAATGACAATTTTCTGAATCACAGAATTATGTACTGTTTAAAGGATTACCTTAAGTGATTTTCCTCATTGCCCTTAGTTGCCTCTCGCTTCTTTGAGTGTACACAGTACTTAATTGTTCTTCTGCAATTGACCATTATTTTCAAAAACTAAATTGTATTTCTAAAATGTGTAGCTCTTAAATGTTTCCCATTCCGCCCCGAGTTCCAGAGTGTGAGTTCATTTGCTCTTGAGCTCACCAGCAGCTCCTTGAGGTGGCTGCTCAGATCTAAACTGCTCTTGCTGTCCATTCTGTTTTACAAGGACCAGCATACAAAGAATGATACATGCAGCTGGTGGGTTTGGATTTTTGTATTTTTTGGTCTTTTTTTGGAGCTCCATCCCTCTTCCTGAAGACCTTGTTTGTATGTATCCTGTTGCTGCCACATACATCTTTGTAAAGTTTCTGTTGGCCTCCTCATTTTATTTTTCCTCTGCTAGAGTTTAATCAAAGATGTGCAGCTAAAGCCTGATCTTTCAGATGCTCCTTGAATAGAAGTTGAGTTCTGTCTGTTACAGCTGTACATTTGTTTTGAGTTGCTGAAGAAAAAATGCATATTGTAAAAAAAAAAAAAAAAAAGTATGCAAAAATGAATATTGTAAAAACAATTTCTGCCTTAGTTTTACTGCTGGTTACCAGCCTCCCAGTGCCCCTAAGCATGGATATATTCTTGCATCGCAGTTTTGGGGTGAGGTGTGTTGCATGTTGTCGAAATAGTTCCCCCCCCACGTGTGCAAATCATTCTGAAAGTGCTGATTTTTAGGTTACTACTGTGTGTTTTTTCAAGTGCAGTGTGGTAGTAGAGCCGGAATAGTGTTAGCAGACCAGCTCTATGCTTTAGTTCTGTTACTTGCCTGACCAACTATAAATTACATGCTTTAGACCCTATTGATTGGTGGTTTAGCTTAATACAGTAATACTGGAAATTATCCGCTTGTAGTTGTGAAAGCCATTGTAGAGTGAAGAGGTGTGTGCATGAGATCCTGCAATTCTCTTAAGAGTTTATTTTTTTGCAGGATAACTGTGGATAACGGGTTTTATGAAGTTGAAACTCTGCAAATGTTTTTGTGCAGCCATAAGGGTAGAATACTGCTGCAATTTGTCCCTTGGGAGCCCTTAGAGCACAATCGTATTGCTGAATGGTATTTCGTGTTCTAAGTATCAATGACATACAGGCCTGTTAACAAATGGGACAGGCAGGTGAATTCGGAATAACTTTTTTAAACTACATGCGTTGGAATCCATCAGTGCTTTTGCTTTGTCTGTGGATGTTGCTCCCATAATTAAGATCAGTGGAGGCATTAGATCCTTTTTATGTGAAATGGGGAAAACTGTAGAAATACTTTGCTCCGAAACACCCTTTTACTGATCCAGCTTCATTAGTTCTCTGGGGTTCTGTGAAGCACTTTTCTTCTTGGCTTTCCTTTCACAGTGCTCCACACTGCTGTGGGGGAAAATGATGTGAGAGTTAAAAAGAATTGAAACTGATGAGCCTTCTTTTTTTTTTACTTCTTCAAGGGATCAAGTATTCAGTAATTCTTCAGGGTGTTTTGTGATCATTTTGATCTAAAGATATAAAAGAGAGTCAAGTAGAAGCAGTGAGCAATATTGAATGACATTCTTGGGAACAAACATGAAGAGGGAATGCTGAAAACAAGCTGGCTTCATGTTTGAATCATCTTTTTTTTTGTAGCTGCATCACAACTATCTGCTGATTTGTTTTTTCACAAATGTTTCCCTGGAGTTAGCTAGTAAAAAGTAGAGGTTTTGCCCCTTTTTTCCATACCTGGTCTTATAACAAGAGAAAGAAATCTGTCCTCTGAGTTAACAGCCTCATGGAAGGATGGGCGGTGGGGGAATGCATCTGGATGTCAGCATTCTGGTGCTCATCTTCTCGCTGTTCTTACTGTTTGCAGGTTCTGTCATCCGTGATGGCGTCAGCTCTACCCAGAACCCTTGGGGAATTGCAGCTGTATCGAATACTACAAAAAGCAAATCTCTTATTCTACTTCGATGCCTTCATTCAGCAGGGTGGTGATGACGTCCAGCAGCTCTGTGAAGCAGGTGAAGAGGAGTTTTTGGAGATAATGGCTCTCGTAGGCATGGCTAGCAAGCCTCTTCACGTCCGAAGGCTGCAGAAGGCTTTGAGGGACTGGGTCACAAACCCTGGTCTTTTTAACCAGCCTCTCACCTCCTTACCGGTCAGCAGCATTCCAATCTATAAGTTGCCAGAAGGGTCTCCTGCGTGGCTGGGGATATCCTGCAGCAGTTACGAAAGGAACAGCAGCACCAGGGAGCCTCACCTGAAGATTCCAAAGTGTGCTGCCACAACGTGTGTGCAAAGCGTGGGTGCAAGCAAATCTGATGTGGTGGGGAACTTACCACTGCAGAGCGGCAGTGAGCCGAGGCTCTGGCAAGGACACCACACCACAGAGAGTGAACACAGTCTTTCCCCAGCTGACCTTGGCTCTCCAGCTTCACCAAAGGAAAACAGCGAGACCCTGGATGCTGCCGCTGCTCTGTCAGTTGCTGAATGCGTAGAACGTATGGTTCCCTCCCTGCCCAAAAGTGACTCAAACGAAGTCAAGGAGTTACTGAAAACAAATAAGAAACTGGCAAAGATGATTGGTCACATCTTTGAGATGAGTGACGAGGACCCTCACAAAGAGGAGGAGATCAGGAAGTACAGTGCAATATATGGCAGATTTGACTCGAAAAGAAAGGATGGCAAGCATCTCACCCTTCACGAGGTAAAAACCTTGAGTGACAGTGGGCTTCCTCCTGTGTTCCTACACTTTTTATGATCTGCTGTTCACAGGATACAGTTTTTGTACAGGCGCTTCTCACTAGGTTACAAGAGCTGTGTGTCTTACCAGAGCCTTAGGCAGTCCTGCCCTGGGATAGAAATCTTGGGTGCAGTAGAAGTCCCCTTTGTTGTATGGGTGTGTGCACTGATGACTTCAGCTGGGTGTCATCAGACAGCTCGGTCACTGGTGCAGCCTGTCAGACAGAGGGTTTAAGCAGTTTGGCACTGAAATAGCAGATCAGTGTTGCAGTGAGCATGGCCCTTGGGATCCTAAGCACATGGCACATTTTTGAGGCAGTCCTGGCTTGGTGTTCCCTTGCAGCTTTGAGAGTAGATTGGTTGCTTGGAAGATTAGTAACTAAAATTGCTTATGTCTGGGAAGAGGATCACCTGGCCTGGTTATTGCCCTCTGCTGCCTTCGAGACCCTGCTGTGTAGCTTTCGTCCTCAAGGTAAAAAGGATTTTGCTGATGAGGACCCTAAACCCAGTGGGGTGAGAATTTTTGTGTTTGAATTGGGATGATGCTTAACTATACACCCTGTGGGGTTTTTTGGGGCGCAGTGGTCTTAAGCTGGCCGAGTGAAGTGCACACTGTCTGAGGAGGAACGGAAAGGACTGTCTCCAGTATTGATGGGTCGCTGTAATTTGAAGGTTTGTTGTTTAATACCTGCATAGCATCTGTTCCCTCTTATCCTTAAAAGTCCGTGTGGACCTCCTTCGCTTCTGTTCGGGCATTCTTGAGGCTCACACTGCCTGTGTTGTAACGCAGTAGGTGTGTCTGTGTGGGGAAGAGTTCGCTAGAGCCAAAGTACAGTGCAAGAGGAGAACAAACATTAATTCAAAGCAGTGCCAAAACACTGTTGATATGAATGCTGCATCAGCATTTTCACAGCTAACAGGGATTGCAAAATTTCAGTTGGATTTAAAATTTGGCATGTAAGGCTTAGCTCCCAAAAAGAAAGGCAATGTTTATGTGACAGGAGTGCCAAAAAAGCTGTACTGGCTTAGCCTTTTTTCACTTCAAGAAGTTTTGTAGGTGTGTGATCTATAGCGTAAGACTAGGTTCTCTTTATGCTTCTGAGTAGAAGGGCAGGAGGAAACAAGGCGTACTTCTTTACATTTTGGTTTATGTATTTGCATTTATAAGGCAACTGAACATCAGCAGCAGTGATTTCCCAAGGGCTTTTACTACAGACTGGGGAGATGCTTCCGAGAGACTTTTCTACCACACAGTTTTAGCTGTGCAGCTTTTACTTACGTGCATTGTGGCTTATGTGGAACGCTTACAATCTATGAATTCATCCAGTGTGCAAGAACAGATCTCGTCTTACTCCCCTGGCCTTGTGAAGAACAAGTTGTGTGTGAGATAGAGGCAGCACTTGAAAGGATTAATTGTGTAGATGCCCTGTGTATGTTGCTTCAGCGTCAGGGTTCAGAGAAAGGGGATTCTCCCCACCTGAGCGTGGAGGCAGTCAGAGATGTACAACGTGTGAAGCTGTGTGCTTTCACAGTCTCTCTCGGGGGCTGCAGAAAATACTCTGAAGTCTGGGCAGACTTCTTGTAGGATAATTCCCTGGCATCCAGCAGTTGTAATGGGAGGCGGGCAGCAGGGGCAGATGTTGTGCCAGGCATGTGGTAGTCTCAGGAGTGCCTCTGTGAAGTTGGGGTGAGTAGTGGGGTAGTGGTTTGAAGGAACAGGGTAACAAAGAACCAGAGGACGGGATGTCTGCTCTGCCTTGTTAATTATTTTTTTCAGTACTGCACTAAAGATCTTTACTACATCATTGTAAAACCATGTTTAAAAATGGAATGAGAGCATGGTTTGGCTTTAGGAAATATTTCTATCGCTATTATGATTAAGGGCACAAGATCAAAGGAGTATGTGGTTGACTTATGCCTCGCTTACGCATGTGGGGCCTCGCTGAACTTGATGGGAACTGCACACATGCAAGCAAGAAGAATTTGCTCATAATTGGTTTACTGTTTGCTTAAAGAGGCCAGATTTCACAAAGTTTTGTCTTGAATGGTCTTCATTTTAAAGCAGAAAATATACAAATAGTAGCAACGAGACCATCTTTTTTTTTTTGTTTGTTTGTTTAAAATCTGCTAAACCAGGGTTTGCCTTTTGTAAACTCAACTTCAATGGATTTTTGGTTTTGATGGCTTAATTTGCTGCTCAGAAGGAAGGACCTTAAACAACCAGGGAGGTAAGTTCCTACTTGTCCAGAGACTGTGTTTCTGCACGTGTTAATACATTCCAAGACTGTCATTCTGCATCGCAGTTGAAGATCTCTCCTTGCATCTGGCAGTGAACAGCTGAATAAACTTCACTATGAATTTAAAAAGCTTAAGTAGTGGTTAGCTTCTTAATGTAAAGATCAGGCTATATCTGGCTCCTCAAGCAGAGTGGAGATGCATACAAATTAAAATCATATCTGATGGAATTATTATTGGCAAATTATTGAGTATGTTCTCTGTTTCAGTATGAACATTGGAGTGTCTCAGAGGGCCTCAGCAGCTATTAGAGGCCAGTGGGAGCTGTAGACACTGAGCTGGTTTGCAAGCGTGTGTTATTGGTAGGATTATCTGTGTAAGACACTGATTAGCATAAAATCTGATGCAGAATCTTTCAAAGATATTCCAAAACTAATAAACTTACTGTCTGTAATCCATCCCACTGTCTCAATATTGCACAGCTTTTCAAGCATGGATAGCCCTTTATGTTTAAAGTCGGACTGGAGGAGTGATGAGTACGAGCCATGCCTTTGAACTTGGTGACCTATGCATGTTTGAGTCAGATTTGTAATTTGTCTTAATATTTCAGTGCTTGTCTAGGTACCTATAAAAAACCCAAAGAAATAAATCCTGTTGAATAGTGTGAGAATGAGGAATAAGAAATGCAAGTAATAAATTCTGTCTGACTCGGTCTCTTTCCTTTTCTTTTGCTGACTCACCAAAACAGTAGGGCTTGGTATTTAATGATGTGTTTTGTAGTGGGGGAATCTATGAACCCCATCAGATGGGAATATACCCATCCCTCTCCATACAGCCTGTATGGTTATGTGCTCCTCCATATCATTCAGGCTTCCAGCAACCAGAATCTTTATTTTTAGGCATGCAACACTTTCTAGCTGCAGTGTTGTGCCTCCTGAAAAGGCAGGGCACCATGATGCTCTTCAGTTCAGTAAGTCTGGATGTGACCTGAAAGAAGAAACCAGGAAAAACAAACATTTGGCTTTTCTCATATATTAGGATAAACAGCATTTGCCTGCGGCCACCCAAAGCATTTTCAGTGATTTCAGCTCCTTGCAGCCTTTCAACACTTTGACAGATAAAAGCCGTCTCAAATTATTTTGTAAGCATTGGCCGTGTTTTTCATCCTTGGCAAAGTAATAGGTAGCCCTGTTACAGAAATTAATGCCTGCTTTGGATGGTAATACTTTTCATCAGCGTTGTAGTTATCTTTTATTTTTGTATCTTTTATTTTTTCCCCCTGTGTTTTTTGTCTGAGACGATGGACATTGTAGAACAACTGTTCCTGTCTAAGTTACTTCAGTGCATTGTATTGTAGGAACATAGTAACGTAGAGATGTTTCACAGATTAAACCTAAACTTCCCACCCCTGTACATCTGATCTCTAAGGGCTTTTTTGGTCTGCACAGAGACCAAAGGATCAGGCAACATAGCTAGTTCGCCTGTTAAAGACATGTTCGCGCTCTGACTAGCATTCAGGTGTCGCAGGAAATGCCCTACTCAGATCAGAGGCTTTTATGCTAAACACGGGAAAAAATGCATAAGAAATATTAGGAATAGCAGTTTTGTTTGAGGTTTTAGCAGAAATACTGCACGGGCTCACCCACTGAGAGAGTCTCGGGTCTTCTGATACATGTTTTTGGTTTTTTTTCAACCTCCCTGAAGGACAAGTGTTGCATTAGGCAAAATACATCTTTTCCAGTTAGGATGACATCAGGCACTGCGGTGAAGGACAGCATGGTTGTGTGTTGTTTGTGTCTTATGACAGCTTCCATCCTTCAAGGATGGAGCGTGCGATGTTTTGGGTGAGTTGCTGTGATTTAATTCACAAGTAACGTTCTGCAGTGTGGTAGACGGCAGGGTAAAGGAGCATGATTCTTAGCCTTCTCTCAAGAGACGCCATTTAACTGCAGACCTGCCGGCCTGTCCTCAGCTTCACCTTCTGTTCTCTTCCATGAAAAGCACCTCTTGTAGCAGCAGTGTTTTCGGTGGTTGAGGTCACACATGCATGGTCCTGTTAGTCCTCGGCCACACAACCCTGTGCGCTGCACTGCAGCTGTGCTTTGCGCTGCCAGATCAAGGGCTGAGGATGGAACATCCCACTCCGTCATGAATATGCTGACTGGCCTATGGAAAACCTACCTGCTTTGTAATATTCACTAGCCTGAGACAGATACAGAACGTACTCTTAACAGGAGCAGCAAAGCAGCTGTGCTCATTTGCAAGAAGCCAGGCCCATTCAAAGCAGCTTTATTTCTAGAAATAAAGAGTAGAAAAGTTATGGGCACTCCGGGGAAAAAAACACCTGCAGTACTCTGGCCTCTGGCTTTCATGCCTCATTACAAGTGCTGGCCGTTCTTCAGCTGAGGAAGAAGTGAAAATATCTCTTCAGCCTCTGCTTACGGTGGAAGGAGCAGAGAATATCTCTCCAGCATCTCGGTTTCAGTGTCTCTCATTGTGTTGATAATGTTGTTGTTTGTCCATACTGTTGACCATAGGCTTTTCAGACAGCAGTGTTGTATGTGGTGTAATCATGGCAGTATCGCCACGTTCTGTAGGCTTCTGAGCACTGTGAAACCATTTTGAGCCTCAACTTCAGGCTTTTTATCCCCTCCCCTCTTTATGAAGCTACTGCCAGCAGCAGAGGCACTAGAAATGTGTCCTGGCAGGCTCAGGAAAACATCCTTGAAACAAGTCACATTTGATTCATGTCTGAAGATAGTCTTCACAAACACGAGGGTGAGAAACATAGCTAAAAAAAGTTTAATCGTTTCTTAAACCATCACCTTCTACAGAATCTGTGCTGTATTCACCAGGGAAAGCCATCTGTACCCACACTGTCATTTTTTTTTTCCCCCAAGTCCTGGGCATATTGCATTTATAAAAATAGTATTCCCTGTAAACCAGGCTTTGGGAGCCGAACACTGTGAACGTTCAGAGCTACTGTTTTATCCTGAGATTTAATTAATGCTGGGATGAGGCACAGGCAGCGCACATTAAGAGAGTCTTACAATAACATTTTTACTTTAAAGGACATTAAATGCACCAACTACATGTGTATCTTTTTTTGGTTTTTTCTTCCCAGAAGCTTACCTGGCTTAGTAAGAGTATAAATAAACTGAAGAAACCCTCCAGGGTTTGCTATACATTTATAGGTAATTTTACTTGCAGCTGAAATTTTTCATTATTTCAGAAGAACGGGTACTTTTACAAGCACAGTGGGTGAAAGTATGCAAAATCATGAATCCCTGGTTTTGTGTTTGATTTCCAGCTAACAGTTAATGAAGCAGCCGCTCAGCTGTGTGTAAAAGATAACGCCTTGTTGACCAGGAGAGATGAACTCTTCGCACTAGCTCGGCAAATCTCTCGAGAAGTTACATACAAGTATACTTACAGGACCACCAAGTAAGGTTTTAATTAACTCAAAGGACCTTTATTTTCAGGGAATGAATCAGTCCAATAGCACTTCTTTTGAAGTACTAGAGACACTTTCTTCTTGCTCTTTAGCTAGTAAAGGCTCTTCTGAGGAAGGTAGGAAAATGCTATTTAAGTCGTGGAGCTTTTAAACTGCTGAGATTTAGCTGCCTTGAATTACCTTTTTATTTGCTCTCTAGTTTTCCAGAGTTTTCGATGATAGTGCATGTTGAGAGGCATCTGAGAGGCTGGCATTTCAAGTATTTGAGGCATTTGTGTATTCCAAGGTTAATGTAAATAGGCAAAGTAGCCAAAGCTGCTCAATGTATCAGTTGTTTTTTTTTTACATATACAGATTTATCTCATTAGTTTTCAGGGAATGAGAAAGATAAGGTCATGGGAGCAGTTTACAAACCTGTTTTAAAGGGGCTGAAGCTGACTCCTAATTTCAGTTGTTACTGTTCTGTTAAATGAACTGCTGTTATGAAACAGTAACAAAGGCTTAATAGCTTTCAAATACAATTAAAACTTCAGCATTAAAAGGTATGATTGAAAGTCTTGATACTTTCTATATATTGTTTTTAAGCGTTAACTCCACGTGTAATGCAATTTCCTTTCAAAATACGTTTTCCTACACTTGTAGGATC
Organism: Strigops habroptila; assembly: GCF_004027225.2. Taxonomy (NCBI): domain Eukaryota; kingdom Metazoa; phylum Chordata; class Aves; order Psittaciformes; family Psittacidae; genus Strigops; species Strigops habroptila. The sequence continues at coordinate 8,587,890 of NC_044281.2, forward strand.
TTTTTATGGTTTTCCTTTGCTCCCCTTCCTTCTATGGTGATTTATGTAAAAATACATCCGTTCTGGGTAAGCAGTGCCAAAGGCATTCTGTAATTCTCTGTGCTCAGGTAGCTTTCCTTTCTGTTTGGAAGAATGTCTCTGACATTTTGAAAACCACACAAGGCACTTGTATTCCTCTATACTTTAGTGACATTTCCTGCCGCGTCCAAGTGAATTAGAGGCTTTTTCTGTGCATCTCGCTTTTTCTTGCCTGATGTTTTGGGTTTTTGTATCTTGACTCTGTTTTTCATTATTATTTCTGATGGTCAGGATTAATGTGCTGTTTACTGACAGTCTATGTGTCTTCTTTTCTAGATCTAAATGTGGAGAAAGGGATGAGCTGTCACCAAAGAGAATCAAGATAGAGGTACAGTATTGTGACTCCTGTATTTTGACCTATGCATGCTAAAATTCACTATTGTTTTGAAGTGAGCTATCTCAAGGAAATGTGTCAGAAAAACACTTGAAAGACAGGGACAAAAAAAAATTGTAAGTATGTATACCTATATACCTCATAAGAATAGATCTTCCTTTTTGATGTATTTTTTTAAACACATTACTGTTTCTGTTACACGGGTATCTGATTCATCCTTAGCATTGTGTGTTGTGGGGTTTTTTTTACTGTCTGCTCCAAAAGGTGTGGGCTAAATGTGCATTTGAGTATAAGCTAGGCCTGACTAGATCTGTATGTGACACAGATACGTGATACATTCTTTAACTGTAGAGGAAAGTTGGAGCATATTCTGGAATGCATTCCTCATGTAACTCATTCTGTGACAAATGATGCGCTGAATGCAAGGCTTTCATATTTTTTCAGCAGTGTGACGCTTTTACCTGTACAAAGGCTTTTCCCATGAGACAAACCCAAGTGAGAGCAGTTAGTTTTAAAAAGGTAGTTATGAATAGGTATAGAGGAGTTAATCCTTTTTTATTTATTAAGCTCCATCAGTTTGTGTACAATTGTAGTTTGTTTATATAAAACATACATGTGCATTGAGGATTTACTGGTACCTGTGATGGTAAGTCAGTAATGTCATTTACATGTGTTAGGATTTGCTTTGACATATGCTTGTTCCTCAGTCCATGAAGGAGCGGAGAAAAGGTGCATTAAATGATTTTATCCACCTTCACCATTATCTTCCTTGATCAGCACGTTGCAGGATGGTTGCTTGAGTCTCCCCTTTTTTGTCCAGTTTAGTCCTGATTTATAAGAGCTGGTGGAGTGCTGCTGCTCTTCTGCTTGGAGTAGTATTTCATTGACTTAGATTTCAGCATTAGAAAGTTTTTCCTTCATTCAGTAATAATTGATGATGAGCAAGTATCTAAAATGACACGCTGCAAAGGAGGTGCTTTTTTATTCATTGAAAGAAACAGAAAGATTAAAATCCTGAAAAATACAGGCTGCAACTTTATGGTTTTTGGAGAGCAGGAAATTTGGACAGCCTTAGGGAAACTGTATTCTCTTATTTCCTGATGGTGAAATTTTAAGAGTCTGGAAGGCCTGCTTTCTCTAGACACCTTTTATTTCAGGAATTCTGAGAAAGGATGTTTACTTGGTTTTCCTTTTCTCTAAAATTACAAGTCATATTTTAAAATATGTGTGAAAATTTCATGTCCTAGCTGTACAAATGGCTATTTCAGAAATAGGACTTTTTTCCAGAGTAGGAAACTGAAATGAAAGTAAATGAAATATTCTTTCATTGGATAGCATTATAGCATGATTAATTATGAAGTAACCAGTGGTGTTATCAGCATAAATGTTTTTTTTTCCCCTTACAAGTTTGGGAGTCTTCTAAGGAGTAAACCATTACTACAGTACGTTATAATTGAGGCACACTGTAAGTCATGGACTTCTCTTCAAAGAGATTTTAAAAAGGTGCATTATTACATAGTCAATAACTTTTACATGTGGTGTTTTGGGTTCTTGGGGCTTACATTTCTAAAAAAAGAAAGGCCTTTTTTTAGTCGTATGTTTGAGGATTTGGGGGGAGACTTGTTCGTAGAAAGGTGGAGGTAAAAAAGAAATTGGTAGCAAATGCTGCAGATTTTTCCTTCTGTTCTGGTTAAGAATTCTTTATCCTGTTTTTAAAGTTGTGATGTTTCATTGTGGCTCTATTAGCTCACTGTCATGCTAGTATCATGCAGAGAATCTGAATATGAGTGTGGTGGTGGTGTAACTAGCTCTTTTTTCTTTCAGTAAAGGTCATTTTGCCTTTCTGTTTTAAGGCTGAACTCTGTATTTTGATTCACCATTCCTTTACCCATTAGTCATTAACGTCTCTGCAAAGCGTGGCCTAAAATACTAGGGCTTGAATTTGGAGAGACTTCGCACCCTGTTTGCATAGTGTAAAAGATTACTTAAAAAACAAAAAAGATTTAATATCCTGAAATATACTGACACTTAAACCCCCCCCCCAAACTCCAGAGAGACTCTGAAGGTCATCCTGGAGCAGAGCTAGCAGAGCTGTGTGTGCAGGCTGAATATTGCTGGGTTACAGCCACCATTGTGAATTTATCCTCTTCACGAATATGAAACTCACAAAAGCATTACAAAGAAACAATATGCCATGAATTACATCAAATTACCTGTAAAAGCCTTTCTCTTCCCCTGCGAGCTCTCCCCCTCTTATTCGTAGAGTGGGTGGGCGAGCTGTGGGAGTGAACTGTGGAGAAGAGAAGGGGAAAAATTCCAGGCAAACGACAGACTAAAGGTGTGGAGAGAGTGAAAAAGGGAATGCAGTGAATTGGGATTTGGAAGCAGATTATGAGGAAGAGGTTGTAGTTCCTAAATCTGCTCTGGACAATAGCACCTAGGGATGTGCTATTTGCAAGTAGGCGAATAGCACATCCCTCTGCAGAGCAAGGCTGTCTCCTGCATAGGTGTTGTGGGGCGGGGGCATCCCTTGTTTTGTCATCTTCCGTGACTCAGTGCCAGCACCACTCCAAGCGATGAGCTGTTGTGGCACCAGCTTGGAAAGCAAAACAAGTCAGAGGTATATCACGCAGAAGTCATGGAGGGAGAGGCTACTCATTGTGCTGCTGCTTTGTGTTGGGGTTGGTGAGGTTCCCCCTCAGTTAGTGTGAACAGCCAAGAGAGCGAAGAAAGGGAGTTTTAAAAATATTCTCGCTGTCTGTGGTAGGGAGAAATTGTTCTGTGTGTCAGTGTCTTCATTCAGCTGAACAGGAGGGGTGGGGAGAGCTTGCAAAAGCTAATTTCACAAAGCTGAGTGGGAGTCAGGGGGCACAGGCAGGAAGACCTGAGCGGGGGCTGTGAGGAAGCATCTTCCCTTGGTGCTGGTATGGGTGGAGGGAGAGGAGAGAAAAGGCCCACCTCCGCCATTGCTAAGAAGGTTGAAAAGAAAACCAAAGTGTGGGATTTGTGTTTTTCACAAAAACAGCAAAAGCTACTGTTTTCATAGGAAAAATGTCATTAGAGGGAGCGAAAAAGCACATGTGGGACTGAGAACATCTGCTGCATGAAGCTGCTTGAAAAACAACTGAGCAGCAGCACGGGCAAAACAAAAATGCCGCACTGCATACAGCAGGCCCTCCTGACCACAGAGGGAAAAGGAGCCTTTAGGCAAACGTGGTGCAGAGCAGGTTGTCAGCTGGCCCAGCCTGCTCCTCATCAGCCCCTAGATGAGGCAGCAGGGCAGAGAACGGCCAGCAGTGAGGAATGGCTCTGGGAAAAGTGATCCAGAACTGCATCGTCATCCGAGTTACCTGCATGACTGACGGGTGACAGTCACAGCAAGGGGCAGCTGGCCCTGCTTTCAGGAAGCAGTCTTTGGTTTTGTATTGGCAAGTGATCACACATATGTTATAAAGAGCTGTGTTACCTGTTTTGTTGCAAAAATAGGATCCTGAGTGATAGGGGTTTTTGTGTATTCAGTTTCTCATCTTCCTACACATCATCGTTCTCCTCTCCAAAACAAATTCAGTTCTAACTATGAAAATGGTCAGTGCTCATGGAAATGTGCTGCAAAGCCTTTGTTTCTAGAGGATGGGGTTTTGTGGCAATCTACCTGGTTATGAAATTTTGCGTACCTGTGTGTTTGGTTTTTCCCTGAGGGAGTATGTTGGGTGGATAAAAGCAATATGCAGTGTTCAGACAGATATTTCTATTTAATTTTTTTTCCCTGAGCATAAAAAATAGCTTTATTGGCATTAGGTTGCACTGGGGGTCTGGCCACCATGCTGCAGGTCAGTGGGAAGCCTGCGAGTGGCATGGACCTTGTAATCCTTCCCTTGTGGTTTTTCTGAAAGATTGCTTTTCTTATTCTTGGGCTGTAACTCATTTGTCCAGCTAGTGTGAAAAAATGTTGTTGTTTTCGCGCATGAGCCTCTAGAATCCACAAGGAAAATATGCCTAATTTAGCATATTTTGGTACGTGGATCTACAGATCCTCAGTGACAGATGTCACTGTTTTCAGGTGTAGATCTCTCTTAGATCTCTAGCTTCCTCCCACATTTTAACAGTCGCCTATACTGTGCTTTTGTAAACATTTGTGGATGTTCCTCTATTTTACATGAGCTTTCCTTTTCTAATGCCGAGCAGGATAAATTTCTCATCTTGAACCTTTGCTTCGATGATTAATTTATTTTAATGGAGTCTGGCACGTTTTCACAGGAATTTTATTTGCTTTATGGGTACATATGCAAGCTGCAAAAGATTTGCATGTCATAAGCATTTGAGACTGAAAGAATTGAATGATGATTTCCCATAGTATGTGAAGCCTTAGCTACCCTGCTTTTAAAGTGGTGATATTTCATTTTGTGATGCTCCTATAGGTTCTGTGTAAAACACATTGAATTTCAGGAGGCTTTGCTCAGTTTCTCAAGGTTAGTATATGCAGCTGCTGTGCCTTAATCTCAACTACATATAAACTGGATTTCTTAAGAATTTCTAAAGCTGCTGTATGTAACAAGTGACAGAAACCACGGGCCTAAATCTGCCTGGCAAGGCTGAATGTAAACTAGTTTAATGTCAGCGGCAACAGTAGTCTGGATTCACCTGAAACTGTGAGAGATGACTTTCTGTGTATGCCATTTTAGATATATAGCAGTTGGTGTAGAGGGGTTGTCTGTGTTTTGTGCGCAAACCTAAGTGAAGCGAATAGCACGAACACGTAAATTGCAGACTAGAATTTTCACAGTTCAGGAATATGTTTTTTGTTGGCTATTTTTTTTTTTCTTTTCTTTTTCCTTTTGAGTATACAGAGAGGGTGAAGAACAATCAATAATATGTCCCTCTTGCTGTTTGGTTTCTTTTTATGCTCAATAGGATGGTTATCCTGATTTCCAGGACACTGTCCAGACGCTCTATCAGCAAGACAAAATGCCACTTGCTTTGGCTAAAGGGAAGAATGAAGACTCAACAGCTCTTAATTCCCAGGTAAACCAACTAGGCTACACTGTGAATAATACAGGCATGTCTTTGTACATTGATTTTGGTGTATTGTTTTGATGACTAAAGTAATTAACATCAATTTTCAAAGACTACCTAGCTTAGCTGTGATTGCATCACTCTTAACTGGGGTTTACTTCTGAAAGTGTTCTGACACAGTACTACAGCTTTAGCCTTGTTAGTTCCGAGGAGGTAAGATCTAGCGTAGTAGGCTTGAAAAATACGTGATTGCCTGTTGAGAGCAAGTGGGTACTATTGGTACAGTATGTGCTGTGTTACTTGCGTTATTAGCTATAAATGGAAAGTTCAAGTTAACTGAGCCTAGAGGAATAGAGTAGGCGATCTTGGAGTCCTCAGTTCTGACGTTTCTTACAAGAAGAAAGGCCAGTATAATTAGGAAATAGAGAACCTCTGGGTCTGAGAGGATAAATTGCCTTTCTAAATAACATCTACCCTGGTGGCAGTGCGTTGTTTTCAAGTACCCAGAAAGCTTTCTATAAATGAAGACAGGTTTTAGATGCTTTGTCTTCTCTGTAGTGCATCCCAGCCTTGAGGCAAAATACGCATCTCCTGCTGCCAGTTGTTGCCAAGGAGGGATTTCATGCTAAGTTGTAACAAATTGTTGAGCTGATTTGAGCAGCTGTAATCACCAAATTTTCACGTAAGATTAGGGAGTTACATTCCTGTTTTCTGAGAGTGGATGTGTTACCCTATCTTTTATTACCTTCTTCTATTGCAGAGTAGTGTACAGTGATACAAATTTGTTCATTGTGATACATCAAAAAGCAATTATACTACATGTTCCGGTGTCACATAATGATTACATGAACTCGATTTTTGCAAGCTTATTTTCATCTTGTATATACTTTAAAGTTTTCATTAGGTCAAAATTTTGGGGTTGTCCCAATTAAACAACAAAGATGGCATGAGTGAGAAATGTTTTATGCTTTTTAAAAATCATTGTAAAGTTCAGAAGTTGTAAGAGGAGTGACGGAATAGCAAAGTTAAAGCACACTTGAAAGTTAACTATTTGAACAGTTTCTTCTTTTACTTGCCTCCCAAAACCAAGCTTGAGCTATTAGTGTTCTGCAGAACCTGATGAGCTCTAAGAGTAAGTAAATATTGGTCCTGTCATTGCTCTGCTATCAGGGTCATCACTGTGCTGCAGAAGCTCAGATTTTGCTGGTCTGTTTTGCTGCCATTGTATTTGTAAATTGTTGAACTATGCTGAGTAAGCAGACCTTTGTGGGAAGTCAGGGCTTTCATCATCTCCCAAGAAAAGACCTCTGCGATTAATGGGCCTCTGTACCGGTTGAAACAGTTACCGCATTACCTGCTAGAGAAATGCCTTTTTTCCAGTCAATTGTAGACGTTAAGTTTGTACACTTTCTGTTCCTATGTTCATCGTGGCTCTTCTAAATCAACTTTCTTGACTTGTGATTTTATTTTTGCAAGATGCTTATTTACATTCTCAGGAACAAGATTATAGTGAAATTAGAATTCTCTTGGCATTAAAGTCAATGACAAACGTTCAGACGCCATTTCCTCCCACGTTGCACTGCATTGTTTAGTTTCACTCTCGAGAGGTGTATAGGTCTTGTTCTTCTTCTAGACAGACATTTCACACCTTTATCCCCCACAAACATACTGTGATCCTACACTTTCAGAATGGCAGATTTTTAAGCTTGTGTAGTGCTGTTGCCTAAAATAAAGATTCCAAGATGTCTGGTGAAATCTTGGCATAAGTTTTTAGCAGATGTTGCCATTGCTCTTGGAATACTTTTTGGAATACTTTTGTGAAGGCATATATTTGAACAGAGCTAACTGATAATTAAGACATTATTTTCTGCTTTTCTTGAGATTCTCTCGACATAACCTGCAGTCCTAAAGTGCAGAAAGTGATTTTTGTATTTTCAAAGAGCAGAATTCAATGTTGCATTTCCATGTGGATGAACTAGAGCAGCTTGCATTTTAAGTGCTCTTGAGTGACTCAGAAGAACAGTATGAAAATCTTTATGGGTGCAAAAATATTTTGTTTGCTTGGTAGTTTCGAAGAAACCGTAAAGCACACATCTGTACATATGAGTCAACAAAAACCTATATCTAGGCTGTTAGTCTTATCATCTGATTATGGTTTTTTTCCTGTGTTTTGACTCACTATATGTATGTATATAGAGAGACTTTTTTTCCCCTTTATTTGCAGTCAGAAAAGGTGATGGCAAAACAGATGGAATTTCTTTGCAACCAAGCTGCGTTAGAGAGACGTCTTTCCACAGGGTGTTACAGGCAAAACTCGGAAGAGCACAGCCCCAATGGCATGTCATTAGATAACGCTGATGGACAAGGTATGGTAGCTTCCAGGCACGGTGTTGCTGCCAGCAAATACGTTTGATATTATGCAACCTTTGTCAGTAGTGTTATTTATCTAGTATAGAACACTGAGTGCCGAATGGATGAGTCAGGATCTCTGCCCTGGAGTGCTTATAGTCTAAATAATGCAATCAGATGTATGGTCACATTCTGCTCTGGTACTCTAATATATGCAGGCAGACTGCTTTTGCCATGGATAACCCTATGGGGAGGGAAGAAGGTAGGGTGCACTAGTGTTAGTGGGGGCAGAGCTTGGCTCTAGCTTTATCTTGCATTTTCAAAATAGAGCAGGATGTTGCATTTCATTTGTGTTCTTGCTTTGTGGAAATTGGAAGTAAAACATAATGTAGTTGGTACCCCTTTTTGTTTACCTGTTTGAGCCATCTAGGAACAAAACCTGAGGAGCTGGCTATGTAAATTACTTAGAACTAACCGGATTCTAATGATGTTCTTAGTAGCTTGTTATTCTTCAAAAAGCTTACAGTTTAGTGGTTCTGTCTTTGATTTACCAACTGGCTATTCCTTAGCTCGTATTAATTTTAGGAGTGTTTGTTTTGTTTGAGCATTTTCTGTTTAGATTTCTTTTTCTACTGTTGTGAAGGGAGATAAAATGTTTTAAACACAAGAAATACAACCAGAAGTTCTTGTATCTGGTGGTTTTTTAGAGCTAGTTTAAGGGGGGAGAGAAGCAGTAGAGGGAGCAACTAAGGGAATCAATACAAGTAAGCATTAAAACAGTTTTGCATTTGTGCGTATTGGTACACAAGTATACAGGAAGAATTAGGGTGTGTGGATCCAGCTCTTCTTGATAGTCCTAGCTTCTTTATGCCATTTATCCATTGTCCAGTGAGAACAGGAATTTTTAGGATCTCAAAGGGATCGTGCAGTAGTAGCAGGGATTTTTAAGATCTCAAAGGGGTTTTTGAGCAGAATGAGAGTTTTAATTTTATTTTGGGTATGGCTGAGTGTCCCTTTCCAGCAATGCCTGTGTCTGCAAAGCAGTGTATTTATATAAGCTTTGTTTTGGTAGAAACCTTCCATGAGCAGCTGGAACTTAGGATGTACTTTTTTTGATAGAATTAGTTTGTCTTTAAGTCTCTACCTGTTTAATTTTTAATGTTGCTTTGCTTTTAATGCATCAACGTTTCACTGTGACCAACTTCCAGGTGAAAGACCGCTGAATCTCCGAATGTCCAATCTGCCAAGTAGACAGTTGCAGCACATTTCACTCGATGGAGAGCAGCATGTTGGAAAACCTCTGTGCAGTGATTTGATCCGGCTTTACCCCAGTGGTGAGGCGAAGTCCCAGTCCTCGGGTTAGTGCTGCCCCTTGTGAATTACCCACTGTTTCTCACAAAGCCTGTGATGAACTAACACATGATGTCTCTGAGTGAAGAAGCTAGTAGCTCAGCCTGTGTGTAACCTTTTGTGTGTAACCTTTTAATCAAGGCTTTGGACAGAACTTCCAGAAGAGTGTTATTTGTTAATCTAGAATCAGATTGAGTATTATTCGGGAAAAGCTTAGAGGGTGCAGTAACAAAGTTAAGATAAGCAAGTTCTGGCATGTTCTGTCATCAGAAAGTGATATTGACCCAAACTACTGCTCTTAAATACTTGGGTTGCCGTTGTACCACACTTTGATTATAACATGGCTTTACCTTTTATAAAGGAATCAGGCTTTTTTATAAAAAAGACTTTTTATTCTGGTTTATAAAGGCCTAGTGCTGTCCAGTTTTAACCCAGCTGGGCTAAAGCCCAGCAGGAGGAGGCAGAATTCATTGCTTCAACTGTTAGTATCCATATTGCTCATGGACCTTTTTCTTGAATTAAGAGCGCAATATATTTGTTTCCAAGCAGTGTTTTTAACATTATTCTTTTTCCTTTCTTAATGCAGAAGGCCTTGGTATTTTAAAGGATTTTCCTCATTCAGCTTTTAACAACATAGAAAGGAAGGTCATAAAAACAGAACCCGAAGACACAAGATAGTCATTCTGCTCTGGAAAATGGTGTCGTAGTAAAGAATGAAACTTCACAAGAGAAAAAAACCAGCCTTAATAACCAGTGTTGCCTCATTCAAATAAGAGATTTCAATAGCCAAAGCCTAAGAACTGGTACAGTAATGTGTGGAAACAGGAAAGCAAGAGACACTGCAAACTAAAACAGTAATACAGGTGGATAAACATTCCTGTAAAAGTGGTTTTATAACGTGGGAAGATTCACAAATTAATATTGTGGGTCTTCATTATTTAAGAATGTATTATGTATTTGTATAACTTATCAAAGTAAATCTAGATGTCGGGACGTGTATTGAGTCCAGTAGATGTGGCTACAGTTCATTTTACTTGAAATTCAATGTCTACTTTAAGTGTACCTAGCGTAGATATGGTTGTTAAACATTTGAATTAAAATTCATTGGAGAATTAGGAATGCGAACCTTGTGACACAATTAACAGCAAGTTTGCAACAATATTTGTAGAAAAAGGAAAATGCATAAAATATTTCATGGTTTAAAATGTTATGTGGATATAGCATTTGATAGACCTAGACCCTGATTCTGTATTATAGCGGACGTACTTGACACTTAACTATTGTTACATCACTTTCAATGGTTTCAGCAGCCTTTGTGTAACACACTTACAGCATAATACCTACCTACAGTTCAGGAGTGTAGAAAATGCCAGTTGGAGTATGGAAGAGGCCATATGATTAGCTCCCGTTTCCTTGGGGAAAAAACTATGGTTTGATAATACTGTACAATTACTGAAATCTCATCTGGTGGGAAACCCAAGAGACCATGTAGCATGGACAGGGCTGCAAAAATTGTGATTCAGACCATTATAACTTTTTGGACTTCTCTGTGGATCTTTAAAACACAAAAACAAAAAGAATCCTAGGTGTGGCAAAGATGAAGTATGGTGCAGGATTTATGCATCGGTGTAAAAGGTTGCACTTGATATCCAGAAACCATAAGATCTTTTGGAGGAGACGACGAGGAGTTACGTCTTTAGCATGTGACTCCTAATTAAGTGCTGTCCAGCCCACATGATTCTATGAATATACCGTATACTGCATACAGTATGCCAATACGTTTCTTTATATATGTGATTAATTAACATCTGTATTCTTTATTTATTTGACAGTTTTTATTTTTTTGTACATTTTCACTTTTGCAGATGTCATTTTATCTAAGGAGAAATAGTCGGCATATAACTTTGGAATTTGCCATGGTGTGTTTGTGTGCATCCATTTTTCCTCTGTGCAACTCCCTCAATAAGAGTTGCTTTCCAGCAGTCAAACCAGTTATATGCCTCAGTTTCTGAATACAGTTTTTGCTTACAACGTGTTCTGGAGGAGGAAGGGAGGGCTGAAGACAGTAAGTTACCATGCCAGTGGGTAAACTTCCATATTCAGGTGTGCACTTCATGTCTCCGGTTTGCTCTGTGTCATAGATGTGTATTAACGATTCAGTCACAGTCTATGTTGTACTGAAACAGTCAGCAAAATGTGAGCTGAAATGTCTACACTGCAGTCTCTTATCACTGTAAACATATCTAATTATTTTATCACTTTTGATTTGTGGAACAAAGCTTTATAGTAGAAACACCAGTAAACAACTTTTTATACTATTAAAAATGTTTGTTTTTTAAAAAAATGTTTCTTGAACTGTATGGTACTGTTTCACTTACTGAAGTATCTTTAAGCAATGGAGTTTGCAGCTTTGCTGTTAGAAATAAGAGATTGAATGTGTAGTTATATTTCCTCTTTCCTGTTGTGTGAGCTAGTGATGCGGATAAGATTGTAACGTTAGCCAGTGCCCTGGTTAGTATCTGAGTAGCTTTCACGAGACGTGTATGGAACTCGTTAAAGGACAGCTTAAGGTTTGAACTGTACAGCTGGAGTGATAGAAGGTACCAAGCAACAAGACTTTATAGAGATGCAGGAAATGTTCTGTTTTTTCAACATCTGGCATGATCAAAAGTTGTTGCGTGGATCACAGAAGAAGCTCTTAAGCTTGCTGGTCTCTTCGATTAAAGTGAGAGGAAGGAAAAAGAACTTGCTAAGCAGCACGCTGTTTCAGTTGAGTCCAGAATTTATTTTGTAAACACTAATGTATTAAATTTGCTATAAATTAAAGTATATAACAGTTATATTTTTGAGTTGTAAATACAGTACTTTGTGTCACGACCAGTTGGTTCTCTCTAGGATGATATTTCAGTTTATAGTCCAACAGGCCATTTCAGTCTCAATAAGCTGGAAGCAATTTTTTTTACTGGTTTGCAGCTGTATAATAATTATTTTTTTTTAACCTGGGGGGGAGGTGGGAGGTGCATTCCGAGTTTGCACATACATTTGGTAATAGCAAATACTCAAGCATTGGTCTTTCCATGACAGAGGTCTTGGTGGACTGCGACTTGGCTTAGCCTCTGGAGCCGCAGGTGAAGGCTTGCCCTCACCTGCTCTTGAAGGGTTGCTAGATTCAGGGTACTCTGGATCAAAGGCCAGCCCTGCAGATGATGCCTGTTCTTATTCACATGTTTATATTGTTGCTTACAAAATAAAATTCACCGTGAGAACTCTGTAGTTTCCCCAGGGTTTTTCCTTCGTTTTATTTTAATGGTGTTCTCTAAAAGGAGATGTTAATTTTCTGGGGATAGGGGAGGAGAGAGTAGTTTGAACAGCAGCTCTCTCCAGAGGAAGCCTTTTCCTGCTCTTGTGGTTGAGCCCTCGTTTATGGGTGGCTGTGTGTGCACAGCCTGTGGGGCTGTAGTGGGCCAAGGCAGAAGGGGAGGAATGGAACCCAGGAAGGGTCTGCACCATGGCAGTCTTATTTAATGCTCTTTCCACCTCCTGCTTTTGCGTGTGCTTACATTGGCACAAGAAGCAATAGGCGGATCTGCCAGGACGTGGTACCAGGCAGTTAAAGTGGTCTTTGGGAATCTGAGGGACAAAGCATCGCTGCCCAGCCTGCTCTCAACAAGTGTCTTGGTGGTCCACCCTGTTTCAACTCACTTTACAAATGGTGGCCCGCATCTCAGGTAAAGTGTTGCTGGAGGACAGAAACCAAAGGGGAGATGGGGTATAAAATGGGAAGAGAAACAGACCAGGGAGCAAAAACATCAAAAAGAAGTGGGGGAGAACCCCACCAAAAACCTTCAGAAACATCCATGTTGCTGTGTTGACATAGAAGTCAGGTGTGATTCAAAGCAGAGGGGCTGAGCCTGCTGCAGACAGAGTAAGGTGCAATCCCCGAAATTTCTCCCAGCCCAGAGGAGATTAAATGTGGGAAACCAGAACCAATGGCTCATGTTTGCTGGTTTTTGTCTGCACTTCCAATGTCATCCTGCCCTATTCTGGGAGAGGAAATGGAGGAAGAGGAGGAAGAATGGAGCTAGGCACTTCTTGTCTTGAAGGTGCGAGGATGGGACAGAGTATACTACAAGTTAGTTACTGATCTTCCAGGCTGCACACAAGTATAATTGGAAAACCCTTAGATGTTTGTTTTTTAGCTTGATCTGGGCTGAGCAGTGGCTGACTGCAGTTCAGTAAAGCCACAGTGTGCTGGACAGGCATGGTCCTACTAGGGCCCACAGGCAGCCCCACCAGATTCAGTGTCTCATCAAGGTGCTGTGAAGCTTAGTACTGCGAGGTCCTCAGTTGGAAAACCCTGTTGGATTAAACAGCTATTACAGAAGGGTCATTAATGTTCATCTGAAATTCCAGGAGGTGCCTGTTTCTCATGCAGCCAAAAAACCACGTTACTGTTAAAACTTCTGTTGCTGGCTACCTGCCTAAAACTCCTGTGTCTCTAAATAAGCAAGTTATATGAGGGTCGGCAGGAAAAACATCCACTCACAGCCATGCCTTTGCTCATGGCCATGGCTTTGCCCGTCACATTCCATCATAACTCATTCCCTCTGCATTTTCTCTTCAAAATGCAGAAAATGACTAATACCAGGTTCAGACATGGTGGGGAAAGGTCTTCCAATGGGCCATAGTTAAAGCACAAACACTCGTTACTGCAGTCATTGGGATTTGGTGAAGCTTTGGCTTGGGTCTGGGCTCTTGAGGTGATGGGGAGAGCAGCCTGTGCTCAGAGTGCCCTGCTCTGCTGTTTCCCCCGTGCGCAGAGCTGAAAAAGCAGGAGCATCCCTGGCCGCAGGGCTGCGGTTTGGGGGTGCCAGCTAGCAGGAGGGGGCTTGTCTGCTCCCTCGGGCATCCCCCCACCGGGACTAGGAGGGGTCCTGCTGCTTCCCAGCCTTGCTTGGGCTGGGGTGTGTCTGGGTTGCGCTGTGGAGCTCGCTGGCTGCCTCCTTAAGCAGGAAAATGAGGAGAAACGCCATGAGGCTCTTTTCTGCTGTACAGAAGGGTTGAAAAGATGTTGTGCTGCAGTGATTCAGTGGGGAAAGGATAAATCCCTCACATACACCTACGCACCACCACGAGAAAGAACTCCGTGGGCAGACAAGGAGCAGAACATGAAATATGAATTTCCTCGAGCTGCTCAGGAGGGATGGCTTCCAGAGCCCTTCCTCCTCCAGCTCCGTGCTCCCGCTGCCCGGCCATGCTGGGATGAAGCTCTGCCCTGGACCCAGGAAGGCACCCAGGCAGGGCAGCTTCCCTGCCCCATCGCCTGCACCTGCATCCTTAATGAAGGGTAAATCCCCTTCTCACATGGTTTTGGGCTGCAGATGGGTCAAAGCTGGCTGCCCATCCCTTGTAAGCTGGCAGCTCCAGCAGGCAGCAGCCCCAGGGCTGGGGAGGCGGTGGAGGTGGCTCCCACTGTGGAAAAGCTTGAGAAGACCTAATGTAATCTATGGCCACGTCCTTGGGTCATCAGTTGGTGCCCCAGATAACTGCTTACCCCAAAACCACCCCCCAGCCAAATCTGGGTTGCTCCTGTCTCTGTTCTCTGGGTAAGTCCACGATGAGCACAGCTCTCGTGGCAGGGGGGAAGTGGTTGGAGATGCTGAAAGAGTTGATGAACGCTTTTGCTCATTTAACAGAATAATCAGAAGTCTTTAAGGTGTGTTCATCTGAGAAGTGCACCATCTGCTGTGGTCTCTGGTGGAGAAGGGCCCTTGCAGATCCTGGTGCGCATGTGGAGTCCCCCAGAGGAGCTGTTGCAGCCAAGCTAGTTCCTGCTGGTTCAGGTAGATTTAATTTACATTGCAGGGGGTGTTCAATTTTGTTTGCTTTCTTGAATATTTTATATTATTTCTTAGTAAATTTGAATTCTCCTATGTCTTTGGAGAGTGTTTGGATGCAGTTAATTTCCTGTCACCCTGGGGATTTTAGACAGCTTCATTCAGAGCCATTTAGAAAATTATTTAATCACCTTGGAAAATCCTATGGAGCCAAAAAATCTTGTGTTTACTTATTACCCGGTTGTAAATTGGTGGTGCAAAACATAGCAGCACCGGGTTGTAAAACTGCACATAAGCCTCCACTAAAAAGCCAGTGCCAAAAGAAAAAGCAAACCAAAGAATTAACTCTGTGCATGCAGTGACACGAATGCAAAAGCATTTTGTCATCGCAAGGCTGGGCAGGAGTTTCTGAGGTTTCTGTGGAGCCGAGTAACCCCCGGTTCAGGGTAGCTCCCCGGTGACACACCGAGTTAGGATGTGATCCTACTGACGCACTTTGAAACCCCTTAATGACTCATCTGTGTGCCATTAGAAGGTGGTGCTCATTCAGTGTGTGTTTGACTGACAAAAAGGTGCCATGTAGAACACCCTTGGGAAGACAGCCCTTCCTACTGCTGCCAGTGGGCAGGGCATGGAGGCACGGGCACTGGGATGCTGCAGGCATTGGGATGCAGCACAGTGGCAGGTGCCTGCCTGTGACCTCAGCCCCCCTCCTGCTTGTCCCCAAAACAGGATTTTCATAGGCACAGTCACCACCCGAGGGGCCCTTAGGTTCAGTGTCACCATGCTGTGAAAAGAAGCATGAGCTGATCCTCCCTTTCACAGAATCAGAATGGTTTGGGTTGGAAGGGACCTTAAAGCTCATCCAGTTCCAACCCCCTGCCACGGGCAGGGACAACTTCCACTAGAGCAGGTTGCTCCAAGCCCCTGTGTCCAACCTGGCCTTGAACACTGTCAGGGATGGGGCAGCCACAGCTTCTCTGGGAAAAGTCTGTGCCAGCGCCTCAGCACCCTCACAGGGAAGAGCTGCTTCTTAATGTCTAATCTCAATCTCCTCTCTGGCAGGTTAAAGCCATTCCCCTTGTCCTGTCCCTACAGGCCCTTGCCCAAAGCCCCTCTCCAGGTTTCCTGTAGCCCCTTTAGGCACTGGAGCTGCTCTAAGGTGTCCCCTTCAGGAGCCTTCTCTTCTCCAGGCTGCCCCAGCCCATCTCTCTCAGCCTGGCTCCAGAGCAGAGCTGCTCCAGCCCTCGCAGCAGCTCCGTGGCCTCCTCTGGACTCACTCCAGCAGCTCCACATCCCTCTTGTGTTGGGGCCCCCAGAACTGGATGCAGGACTTGGGGGGGGGGTTCACGAGAGCAGAGTAGAGGGGGAGCATCCCCTCCCTTGACCTGCTGGCCAAAATACAGATATATTGTGAGATACATTCTTATGTTTCTCAAGCTGGAGTCACTCATCTCTCTGCTTGGCAGCACAGGGTACTGGACCCAGCGCGTGTGTAAGAACCGCTGCATTTCAAGAGACAAAATCCAGCCTTTTCCCTGCACACAGAACAAGTGTCCCGGGTGCCTGGTGAGGGGGCACAGCCCTGGCTGAGGGCTCCGGCTGGTTTTGTGGAGCAGTGTCATCCTCGCTCCCCCATGGCAGCCTCAGGATCCACCCCATGCTCATTCAGGAGCTGCCGCATCGCCGCCACGCATAGACTGATCTCAGCAACATCCCTCTCGTATCTCCCCTCCCTGGCCCGCTTCCAGTCTCTCCCGCGTGCGCCCGGTTATTACTGTAGCATCCAGCATGTTTTACTTCATATTCATCTCCCTTGCACATACCGGCCCACTCACATATTAGATCCGACTCTTTTTATCCATTTTTTTTTTGCCTGTAGCTCATCGAAGCGGTGATGCACGACACGCCGCGTGTGGGGACGCATCCTGACAGCACAGCATGGAGCAGCGTCTCCACTGCGCCCCGGATGCCTTGCTGGACTGACCCACTGGCTCTCAGCAGCAGCCCGCCTTTGGAGGAGGATGCTAGATGCAGTGGATGGTGATGGCACCAAAGGTGTCTGGGCTTTTAAAATATATATATGTGTGTGTGTGTATATATACGCATCTTTCCAAAGGAAGGAAAACTGCAGCCATTTGGTGTGCCCAGAGCTTGCTCCACTCAGATAGTATTTGGCTTTTCTTTCTCATGGGTGGTGATGGCCACATTAGCTGAGAATGACTCCATAGGGCAGGTTGGAGCCACATAAGGTTCCCTGCCGCATTGCTAGCATTGGAAGGTGAAGTGCCAGAAACAATGTGAATACAGAGTTTTTGGTGTGTTAAGCATGTGGCCAGTTTTGAAGGGCTATCACTCCTCAGAAAGATAGAGAAGCTTTCCAAGCTTGATAGGAACAATGGATTGCAAATGGGAGGGAGAGTGAATCGTATCCTCCTGCTGAGGAGCTGTCACAAGCAGCTGGGGAAGGCAGTTCCAGTGCATGATTTCAGCAGGGGTGGCATCCCTATGGCTGGATTGTTCTCTTTTTTGCATCTTCTGAAATCTAATTTTTCTATTTGCTGATTTTCATCTTCTGGAATGACCTACTCAAAAGACTAAAAATTACTTCTGCTAGCTGGTGGAGTCTGGGGTTTATTTAAGTTTGCAGAGGAAGAAAAGTTGGGATGATATTCAAAGTGGCCATTTGAAAGCATGTGCCTGTATGTGCAGTGCAGGAGATCTCTGATGTAACTGCAGATGTTTAAATTATGAGATACAGAGGAATTCGTGTCAGTGCTTGAAACCAGGTTTAAATCTCATCATCATGCAAAAGACTTTCTCTTGGTGTCTGAAACAATCCCGTGAGTGCCCACAGAGCGCGGTCCTTCTAATTGCCAAAAGCAGTTTGTTTCTTCTCTCAAATAGCAATTAACAGGCTTGAAGAGCAGGTGGACACCCTGCAAACACCTTGCTGGCTCCCCACTTACTTGGAGCCATTTAATTTCACCCTTTGCTGCACCAAGCAGTGGCTGGACAGTGATGGGCCTCAGGCTGGACGCTTGTCGTGGTGGCTTTAGGTTTTTTCTATTCATTTCCATGTATTTGGGGGCAATCAAAGCAGTTTGATGTGAACTCCACAGCTGAGATGGAACCAATGAAGCAGGTGGCAAGTCTGCATTCAGTGCGGGGAGGAAAAAACCTGCAACCAAACTGAAAGGCTTTTAATTAAAACAAAAGATTAGATCAACTGGGTATTACAACAGGTGGTTAAATCCCACGGCTAAACAGCCCGTGCTTTGTTCTCCCAGTCTGAGGCATGAAGAGAAACTTTCTACAGGGCAAACAAGGGATCCTGAATACGTGGCATTAAGGGTTTATTGCCGGTAACACAGCAGAATTGGCACTTGCATTTTGCAGGGAGAAGGCAAAGACATGTAAATGCACAGCTCACACTGACGGGGCCTCTCAAGCCAGTCAAAAGTTTGCATTCCCATGGGGTGGAGAGAGGCTGATTTGGTTTGCTCTGCACTGCGAATGGCTGTGTGAGGACATGCTGGCAGCCCTGTGCACCCAGGAGGAGTGTACTGCTGGCAGGGGACACTGGGGGACGTGGTCCGAAGCTGACAGGTTTCCCTGTGGTGTGTCCCTGCAATACACCCTGTTTGTTAAATTAGGACGAAGTATTTTGCTCCTTACAGGCTGTGATATTTGCAAAGCACTTTGCTGTTGGCAAGGGCTTGTGGGCAGTTCTGCAGCCATGCTGGGGACTAGGTAGGATGTGTAATATGCTGCTGCTTACCCTGCTCCCAACCCCACGAGGTGCTGCTAAGCTGCCTACCAGAGGTACCTTGTTCTTAGTGGACGAGCTACATCTTGACTTTGAGAATTGTTGAGCAGTATTTCAGTCTCCTGATCCTGGAAACTTAACCTCACGTATCCAGAGAGAGAGAGTGATGAGAAGCTGTGTGCACCCAGTGGTGTGGCATCCAGTCTTCCGACATCCATGTAGGCATCCCCTACTACTTGAGATGCGAAGTCTCCTGGATCATGCTGGGAAACATGGTTTGTATGACAGGGGACACCCAGGCCATGAGCATGCTGCCCCTTGATCATGCCAGTAGGTTGGCACCCTCTGAAGGACCTGTCCTGACCATGTTCTCCCTGCTGTGGAGCTGCTGCAGGTCACCCCTGTGGCTCGGTGCACCCGTACCCGCCACAACGAGCACAGGCAGGATGAGGGCAGATGATCCTTTGGGTGTTGGCAGCTCCAGGGAATGAAGTCAGTGCAATGGGGCCGTGCCCTCACTGCAGCTGAGTAGCACAGACAAGCCTGAAGGCATTCCCAGAACTGCTTGTGAGTCCTCCTTATGGTGGTGCCCTAGTGTCAGGACTTAGGGAAAGGGGTGAGCGTTGTGCCTGCTCACACAGCCACAGATGATACCAGGGAAAAGGATCACTGTTCAGAATTGTAAAAATTTTCCTTTGAATTAAGGCTGAGTGGGGAGAAAAGAGAAACTCAACACTAAACTGTTTGGTTGCTTTGCTCTGCAGTCTGCGTTCAATTCAGAATTTGGGGGAATGTCTGCCTTCCTGAAAGAAAAAACCCCAATCCCAAACTCTCTTCAAGATGTTCCAGAGGGAGGAATTGGATTAGCTATAGCTGTGCGCCGAGGAAGACAACATCAGAGCCATCGTCTGATGCTTTTAAAGCACTTGCTGAGGCACCATTTTAGGAGGCAGGTAACTATGGCGGGTCCCAGAGGAGGGATGCTGCTCTCCCCTGGAGCGGGTACCAGCCACCCAGCCCCAGCTCGAAGCAGAGCTGCCAGGGCACAGCCATGAGAAGCAGTGCTGTGCCGAGGCTCCGCACCGCCTCCTGTTTTTCACGGGATGAGGAAAGCGCTCTCGCCTGACCCGGGGGCTCCTTCCCCCTGGGAGAGGACAGATGGTCTCCCAGTGAAGGTGTGGGACTGGGAATCAGGAGCTCTGGATGCCTTTCCCGACTACATCAGAAACTTGCTATGTGGCACCACCTACTTCTGTGCCCACGTTTCCTCCTACTCCTTCCCTCGCGCCCGCCGCTTTTCCCAGACCTTTCCCCTCACTGCTCGAGTGTTTTCTTTCCTTTCGCACAGTGCTTTTCACACTCGCAAGCCTCCCGGCACGCTGTCACCAGTACCTGGACCAGACACCCACTCCTGCCCGGGCTTCTCCCCCCTCCTTGCTCTCCCCATCAATCTCTCCCATCTCCTCACGGAACTGCTGCCATTCGATGTCTCCTCCAGATACTGCTTGTGGCCAAAACTTGTCCTTGCTCTACTTTTGGAGCATGGCTCTCAGATGGGTTTGCTGCAGGCAGTGTGCTCGGGGGCACGGGTGATTTGGGTGCAGAGCAGGGTTTATCCCCCGCTCTGGCAAGCCTGCTGGCAGGATGTCATGATAGCGGTGGCTGTGACTCACAGCAGAGCAGCCTGACTCAGCCGATGGGTTTTCTGCTCTGGACTAAACAAAACCTTCAGAGCTGGGTCCTCTTGGGTCCGTTGTCTCGAGGCTCTGGCTTTTGCTGTCATTTGCTGCTTCAGAGTGATGCTCTCCCTTTTTGGCTAGAATTGTGTGCTTCGTGGAGCAGGCACTGCATAGCTAACAAGCTTAGGGCACAGTTTTGTACTCCCCAAAGATGATCTGTGTGACACGACACTCTGCCTCCCCTTCCCAAGGGCTCCTTCCCTTTCCACGCTCCATCCAGGCTATGGCTGTCAATGTCGATTGATTTTAAGTGACTAATTGCAACATTCGGGTTAGTTATTGGTGCCTGAAAAGGATGAGATGCCCGCTCCGAAGCAAAAACATCTACAAGACTCCTAAAGCTGGGTCCAGTCCAGGCTGCCCAGCACATGTTGCTGCTCCTGGTCATCCAAAGGACAGATCAAGATGACAAGCCATGGTTAGCAGTGCCAAAACGTCAAACCCTTCAGCAGCATCCTTTGCAGTTGCTGTTACTGCTCGCTGCCCAGAGCGAGCACAATTTGAGGCATTTCACAGCTGTTCCTGTGCAGGATGAGACTGGAGCTCAGTCCTGCTCCAACACATGTCCCTCAGGGAGCTCTGTCCTGGCAGGCACATCCCTCAAGGTTGTGGCTTGTCAGTTTCTACCTTGGGCACATGAAGCAGTGACTCCATGTCTTCAAATCCTGGTGGAAACCCCACCTCAATAGACTGAGCATAGGGCACAGCAGACACCCAATTAATAGAATTTTTTCAGTGGTGACGTGTGGGGATGCAGTAGATGCTGTAGTCCTTGTCTTCAGCAAGGCTTTTGGTGGGGTCCTACTCAACAGGCTTATGAACGAGCTGGGAGAATGTCTTCTGAGTGCAAATACTCAGTGAGGCTGAAAACACCAAAGGTCCACATCTGGGTAGAAGCGTGCTTAAAGGAGCATCCCCTAGGACCAGAAGCATCTCTTAGGACCACCAATTCTTCCTCCAAACCACAAGGGTAAGGAAAACTGGCTCATCTACTCTGCAGAGAAAAGCTGTGGATGAGGGAGATGAGTGATGCCAACAGGATAAGGGGGTGCCAGCATATAAACCTTGAACCTACAGCTCAAAGCTTTAGCTTTTCAGGAGCGCCTCAAAGGTGGGATGAGCCTCGTGGTGCTGAGCACAGGGTCTGGGGCTGGTGAGATCCCCATGTTCTGTGGAAGAGCATGTGGAGTGGAGCAGCTTGTGAACATGTGGCAGAGCAAAAGGTGAACTGCAGGACTGCTTGAAAATATCTCTGCTTTCCATAACCCAGTAACAGGTCTTGCATGTAAATTGGGCATCTGATGTGTTCCCACCACCATCAGCAGGATTTTTATCTGCCTGCAAGAAAGGGAGCTGGGTAAGAATCTTGTGTTGCTGAATAATCCTGCAAGAGAGGAGAATATAAGAACTAATTAAATTAAATCTTATTTAATACTTGGCTCAGGGTTAGGATGGTAATAAAAGAAGAGAAACTGTTTCCTTGTTGTAATATGGTAGAGTGTTAATTAAAAAAAAAAAAAAAGAAGCCTCAAAATCATTGCGATGCCAAGTTGCATTAATATATTGATATCCAGCTGTTGTGCTTTGCATCTGCTGGACTCCTTTAAAATATATGGCTTTAAGTCTGCAGAAATAGAAGCAACGATCAAGGCTGAGGGGCAGCAAACAAAGGGATAGCAGAGATGCTCTGCTGTGCAGGGGCAGGAGATGGGTATCTTGAGGAACTTTGTTCTATAGAGGAAAACACGAACCTGTGGTCCTTGCTGCCTTTCCTGCAGCTCCAGCAAGGAAGCGTTTCTGCACAGGGGAGATTAAGGGGCTTTTTCTTCTCCTCTTCAGCAAGAGAGATGGCCAGGAAAGCTGATGAGAAAACCAAGAGAACGTTACTTCATCCCGAAACTTGAAATCTAAAAATTAAGAATTCTGAGATGTCTTTTGACCTTCTTAAAACTTTATTTTATGCAGTTCATATAAAAATACCTCATTTTAGCATTTCAATATCAAAGTATTTTTGTTTTATTTTGCTATTTTTATCTATAATTGTATCATAAATTTAAGGGAAAATCTTAGGTTATTTATCCAGGGGCCTTCTTGATGAAACTAGAACATGAGCCTTTGAAGTCTTCCAGATCCACTGTATCAGATTTCTTTTTCTTTTTATTTCCCTATGGAGATCTGCTGGTTCAGAAAGAATTCAGCAATTCATGTGATAACGCATTGCTGAACAAATCAGGCTGCAGCAGAAGTCATTTGAAGATGATGTTTTGGAAGCCCAGTAACTGATTGGGTTAAATTTCAGGATTCTTATGAAATGTCACAAAGGAAAGTAATCTACAGCTGCTGGATTAGAACAAACCCAAATATTTTGAGTTTTCCATAAATCGGAGTTTTGGAAAAATCTATTTTATTTAGAATTTTGAGGAAATCTGTTTGGATATCTCACAATTTGTTTAGTGCAAGGGGGATGTTTTGCCATTCTGACTTTTCATGTCATACCTATGAAGGCAGTGCGTTATGTGCCTTGCAATTACTGACTCATCATTGTATGACATAAGAGCTTCAAAACTTTTTACTTTTTACTTTTCAATTAAGAGAGGTTTGGGCTTGATACTGATTAAACTACCTTGCCTTTGTTTCCAGATCAAAGTGGCTCCTGTTCATGCTGTAACGAAACAGTTTGATGGCTTTGCTAAGGCACAAACAGGAGCCACTTTGATCTGGAACAAAGAAAGGGTGTCTCAAATAGTACCAGATAACAGCTGCTCTTTGTGATTGTAATGGAAAATAAAATGAGAATATTTCAACTATTATTCTTGTCATAATATGACATGATACAATAACTACTTCTGACATGTAATTTAATAGGTAAAAATAATATTATTAGAAGGAAACTCCATAAAATAAGAATGATTTTTTTTTTTTTTTTTTTTGCCATGGAGAATCCTTTGTTTACTAAGTAGCAATTCTCATCAATGCACGTTTGACCAACAACTGAATACGGTTGCAAGTGGTTTTGGGGTGGAAAATACATAGTTCGACCAAAAAATTAAGGAATAGCTCTCATTAGCTTGGAGCCCTTGGCGCTCGGCTGCCTGGGATGCAGAGATGCTCTTTGCAGATGTGCCCTGTGTCGGGGGACAACATACGAGCTTTGCTGTTCTGGGACTAGGAGAGGAATGCTGACAACCATTAAAAAGTGGGGAAGCCACAGGATTTCTTCCCAAGAAAGACTTACTTGCTCAGGCTTTTCCCAAAACTGCATGCAAACAGCCTTTGTGGTCTTAACTTATGGCTTTCCAATCTTACTTTGTGGCTTTGGCTAATGTTTCTTTGCTGAAGAAAGGAGGGTAGGTTTCATCAGCCCGCCAGAGCTGGGGTCTTGCTTTCCTCACTCCAAACCCAAAGACTCCAGGTTGATGACAGCCATGGCATCTTGTAGCCACGACCCATTGAACATCCCCCTTCATCCCCTCGCAGGCTGCTGGGGCAGGCAGGGACCTGACACGGCCCTTCCTCATACCCTGCAGCATCCCACTCCTTCAGCCTAGCTGCCAGCACACTCGGAGGCATAGCCAGGACCAGAGAAGCTTCCTGGGATTTGGGGAAGGAGCCAAAAGTTGCAGTCTGCTCCCAGCCAGCCAGTGAAGTTAGCTGAAACTTCAGGAGCTGTCAGCGGGATTTCTGGCCAGCCTTAGCCTCGGGTGCTCCGGTGAGGAGCGGCAAATAAAACCTTAATTATTTTGTGTATGTAAATTGTCTCCTGAAACAGGCGTTTGGCAACCCTAATGGTTTTCTGCATGCCGGGGTGTAGCTAGGCACTAAAATAAGTCAGTCTGTAGGAGGGATGTGAGGTGGGAGATAGGGAAAACTCTTTTTATATTACTCCCCTTGCTATATTAAGAGGCACTGTTCCCTTTCCTGGCTTGAGAAAAAGCTCTTCCTCGCCTTGCAGACGGTCTCTTGTCCTGGTTTAACTGCTCAGAAACCAGGATTTAGAAATGCTTGGTCTTGGCATTGCCACCCATGTCCCTGTGACCTGCAGGGACGTGAGGAGGTCTTAGCTAAGCCCTGCAGCAGGGTAAGGCTGTGGCGATGCCCTTAGCTGATGCTCAGGTTTGGGATCTGCCTTGTGTCCTGACTTGGTGGCTGGTTACAGATGGAGAGCATAGGAGAAGCTGGTGCTATAGGGAGGTTATAGGGAGGTGTGATGGATGAGGGGCACCTCAGGCACCCGGATTGCTTCTTCTTTTTCTCCCCTTTGTTTTTCCTTCTCTTTTCTTTCCCCCTTGAAGCTCGCAGCTGGGTGTTGCTGGGGGTGAGGCTGCTGGGGGTGGATGACTTTGGACAGACGTGTTTTAAGTAATGGCACTGAGCCTGGAGCTTTTTGGATAGGCACCGCCTTAGTGTTGTGGAAACTGAGGGAAATAAATAGCAAATAGGTGACTGTTACAGGTGAACATCACCCTGTAACGGTGGCAATCTGCAACCCCCTCAAGCACTCCTATAACTCCTTGGAAATGAATCATAAGATTCTTAACCTGTGACCTTCTCGTGTACATAGTGGTGTGCTTGCTGGGCTGACATGACTTCCCCACCTCGCTGGCAGCCTGGCGTGCTGCTGGAAGCCGACACAAGCGAGGAGGAACCAAGAGCAGGCTGTTTTCTTCCTGAAGAGAGTGGGAGCAGGCAGCGGGCGATGCTGCACCCCCGCTTGTCACGGCTGTTGTTTTCCACCAGAGAGGGGGGAAGAGATGCAGACATCGTGAAAGCTGGAGTGCACCAAACCACTGTTGCTCCCCCTAAACGCATCCCAATCCATCACACTGCCCAGAGCAGTGATTAATGGGTGTACAGCATTCTCAAATAGAAAAGCTCAGGTGAAGAGCAGAGGCTGTGCCAAGGCCAGGGGATGCTGGATAATGCCCTCCCCAGCCACTCCACTGCATGTAAAGATTTATTGTTGTTTTTCCACATAGCCTAAATATTGAGTTGCAGTGGAGGTGACAGTACCTTTTATTTTAGCAGGGTTTAAGATAAGAGTGAGTCAGGGGAGTGATCCCACAGAGGCATATGCATATTTATTCACCCTACTTAGGAGCGTAGATGTTTGTGGGATACAGCCTTAACACAGCATCAGAAATCACACTGTTTGTCTAGGTATTGCTATTAACATCTACCCATAGCGAAAGCATCATCACTTCTACACAAACCTACTTCAACAGAGCAAATGCAGAGGAGACCCTGTGGTAAAGACTGCTTGGCTCATGAGAAAGATGCTCTGCCAAAACCGACCTCCTTCTTTCAGTAGTGAAAGTGAATACACTGTGAGGGTCAGGGGGCTCTGTGGTTCAGCCTCACACCGGGATGCAGCCAGGATCCTCACTGTGTTTTGGCAGGGGTAGGGATGTCATGCCAAGGACCCAGCTGGGAGGAGGAGAAGAAGGGACTGGAATACTCCAGCTCTTCCCTGCTCCAGTGATAGCTGTTTGCTGGGGCTGTCTACTACAATAAATTGCACCTGGCGCCAGTAGATACCCAGTCCCTGTAAATACACTTTCAGGAGTGCAGGAAACACATCGAATCATAGAATGGTTTGGGTTGGAAGGCACCTTAAAGCTCATCCAGTTCCAACCCCCTGCCATGGGCAGGGACATCTTCCACTAGAGCAGGTTGCTCCAAGTCCCTGTGTCCAACCTGGCCCTGAGCACTGCCAGGGATGGGGCAACCACAGCTTCTCTGGGCACCCTGTGCCAGCGCCTCAGCACCCTCACAGGGAAGAGCTTCTGCCTCAGAGCTCATCTCAATCTCCCTTCTAGCAGGTTAAAGCCATTCCCCTCGTCCTGTCCCTACAGGCCCTTGTCCAAAGCCCCTCTCCAGGTTTCCTGGAGCCCCTTTAGGCACTGGAGCTGCTCTAAGGTGTCCCCTTCAGGAGCCTTCTCTTCTCCAGGCTGCCCCAGCCCATCTCTCTCAGCCTGGCTCCAGAGCAGAGCTGCTCCAGCCCTTGCAGCAGCTCCAGGGCCTCTTCTGGCCTTGCTCCAGCAGCTCCACATCCCTCTTGTGTTGTTGCCCCCAGAACTGGATGCAGGACTGCAGAGGGAGGCTCATGAGATCAAAGAGCTTCTGTCAAGACCACCTTATAATGACAAATAAACTGTGTAAAATCGGGCTTTTCCAATGAGCTGATTCCTCAGTGGTGTTTAGAGAATTTACCCGTTTGCTTGCATTGTGTAAACGCTGATTTACTCAGAAAACTGAACGTGTATTTTATAGCCTAATGTTGCATTATATTGGCTTTGAGTATTATTTCTAGAAATGATCCATTTCCGTTGTTGGAATAAAACCCCACCAATTTTCTGCCATAGGGACCATATTGTGGTTTGTACAAGAACAAGGTGTCCCTCCTCCAACACTGGGAGACAACTGACCTAGTATTTTTCAGCAGGCATGTTTCTACAGGTGAGCCATTTGTTAGCCATTGCGTCTGTATAAGTGTTATCCTGTATTTTATTCCCTTTTTTTCCTTCTTTCCCCACTCACTCACTTTTTCTCTTTAGAAAGTGCTCGTGACTCTACATGGAGCCCCAATCCGACAGTATGAATACTGAGTACATTCAAGATTTCTTCCTACAGTATCAGGTGTGCTTTGTGGATTAGACAGTAGAGTTCTCACCAGATGACTTTGTTATAAAGCCTCAAGAAACCTGCTCTGACAGGGGCAGGCGATCTCTGCACAGAGCCTGCTCACAGTGCTGCCTGCCTTGTGATGCTCAGGTTTATTTTTGGAGCGCTTGGAGTCTTCAATGTGTTAGGCTCTGAGATGCCATTTTGCTTTCTCCCAAAATAAAATTGCAGTCTTTGTGGTTGAGGGCAAAAATGGCAAGTTTGTGTTTTTCTTTTCATTGTTTAGCTTTAAGCAAGAACCATCTTTTAAAGCTATTCTTTATGTGCATTTCAAAGAAGGAAGACGAGGCCCTTTTTGCTCTGCGGATCACCTTGAATTCCAATTTGCCGTAAATGGAACCAAGCACATTCATTTTTTACCTTTTTATTTTACATTTAAATGTAAATCTGAATGTACATTTAAATGTAAAGCTGAAATCAAATTGGTGGTGCTGGCACAGCTGGGTGAGGGACAGCAGCTGCCCCCTGTTCTGCAGGGGCTTTGCTGATTACATTGCCTCTAGGCAGGGTGGGATAGAGCTTGTCCCTACTTGGGCTCCCACCTCAGGGTATTTGCTAAAATTTCTATTCTGAAAAGAAGGCACAAAGCATATTTAAGCGGTTGCTACATTTTGATGTGGTGTTTTTTTTTATTGCTGTGTTAAAGACTTTTCTCAAGAAGGATGGAGAAGGAAGAATGCAAAGGATGAGTGTTACCACACATTGCTTAAGGCATTGGTGAGATTGAAGGCTTCCTTGCTGTTACTGGCAGTCATTAGGAGAAGGTAAAGGTGGGTCAGACTGGCTTTTGCTTTGCTGCTTCTGTGAGCTTTGCCTGTTTTCAGCTTCTCCTGTGTGAGGCTGATCGTCATGTCAGCATGACATCAGCAGACCTGTAATACCAATCTGGGCTCTGTTTGTGGCAGAGGGTACCCAATGAGGGAGTTGTTCTGCCTGCTGTGCTAAAAAGCTATGTAATTCATTGTGGACACAGCTGGATCATGTATCACATCTGTAGGCGATGCTATGGATTTTCTTGTTGTTGCAACTAGATGGAAAGAAAGAAGATACGTGGCACTTAGCGACATGGTTTAGTGGTGGGCTTGGCAGTGTTAGGTTTATGGTTGGACTCAATGACAGTAAGGGTTTTTCCAACCTAAATGATTCTATGATTCTAAGATAAATAAAAAGTAACATTCAGATATTAAACAGGTGGGCTAACACCCGGTAAGGTGTACACTGCTGCTTGGGTTTAAACTAAAGGACTAACTCTCCAGTATTGCTATGCACACATTAATTGAGGTATTTAACTTCGGAGTGTTTAATCAGGCTTACTGTGATCGGGTTTACTAGTGTTGGTGCAAAAGCCTTTCTGGCTGCCTTAATTTGTTTAGAAATGGGATTAATCGATGTTAATTAAATAGACTAGGACCACATTCAAAGTGAAATTAGCTGTTCTCAAGATAAATAAATGTTCAAGAAAGGGTTTGGGCTGGTTTAAAAGTCAGTAGCTGGGGAATGCAGAGAGCTGGTGGTGGAGGAAAAACCCTAAGTCCTGTCCCAACATCGGGTGCCTGTGGGCTGCCTCCTCTCATCAGCCTCCAGCGATGCCGTGGCTCTTGTGCTATGGTGCTTCCCAACAAGCCTATTGTCACTTCTCTAAATTGATTTCATTCCTGCCACGGGCAGTGCCAGCCATGCCTGTGCTTATGCACCCACATTGTTAAAGGCTACATTGCGTGTGTTTTTGCACGCTGTACCGATGTTGTTTCTTGAAATGCAGCTTTTTCTCCCTGTGCCACAGTGAGTGGGAACAAATTTTCCCCTGTTTAAACGTGGCCAAGGTGCTTTCAGTGGCTCTGAATGGAGAGGCAGGGCTCACGGTGAGAGCACTCAAGTGCCAAGATGCTACAGCCACGGTGCAGAGGCAAGCCTGAAAATGGGTGTTCAAAGACTACAGATGTGTGAGCCTCCACCAAAGACAAACAAACATCTTGCCTTATCCCAAGAGAGATTCAGCCCCAAACCCCAACAATGTGCATCTTGATCACTAATAAAATTTGCAAAGAAAAGAGGTTTTTAAAGAAATTCCACAAATAATCAGGGAGTGCTGTGATAGACCCTGGGAATGCTCTATATTTCAGCATTCTTGCTGGCTTGCTCCAAACCTCTGCTCCAACAGGCAAACACCCACCTCCGTGCCTGCCCACATGCGCGGCTGTCACGTTCCTTCCACCTCCCGCATCCCCGGCAGCCCGGGATGCGGGAGATGATTAATGCCGGCAGAGCAGGCTTCTATTTGTCTTGATCTTCAATACATATGATGTGTATGGAAATAATTGAATAAACAACCATGTTTTAACTGCAGCTCCTCTGGGATGTATCGTTTAGAGCTGGTGTGTTAGGAGCAAGAGGGAAAAACAGGCAGTTTACATGTGTGTTTGTGATTCTTTTCCATTCTACTAATATACTGCATGTCATTTATAGACCTGGAAGACAAAAGGTCTCCCTCTTGAGCTTTGATTGCTTTACTGCTTTCCACTTGGAAGCACTGCAAGGGACCAGGAAGGGCTGAGCACCACTTTGAGTGTGATGCTCAGCAGTGCTGACAGCCATCAAAAATATTTGAGGCTGTTGAGACTTAAGTTGCTATATAATATCTTTTTTTCTTAAACCCCCCACAGATTGCAGCTCTGGATATTTGAAAGACTTGATCCAACTTCCAGTGAAGCTGGTGAAAACTTGGGTTAGGCCCAAGGCAATATGTTTTAGGCTGGTGCGATGTGCTGTTCTCTCCGGCTTGCACACGTTGCTCGCATGGAGCACGAAAAAGCACAGGGAAAGCGCAATGCGATTGAAATCAAATCATGCAATGTTTTTTCTACCCCTTTCCCTTCCTCCTCCCCCAGTTCTCCTGAAAACAAACAAAAACAAAATGAAAGAAAACGAACAAAAACAAGCAGGGAAAAAAGGAAGAGGGGTTATTCAGTACCAATGTGCTACATAATGATAGGTTTCCTGGAAGAAATGCCTGGTGGCTGCTGAGCCCTGCTGTGCTCCCCGGGCTGCTCAGCCAATTTCTTTCACTTTCGGGGGTGTCCAGGCTTGGGGGGCAGCTGTATGTTGCAGTAAGGGCTGGTCACCCTCCTGATGTGGATGTTATTCCTGTGCAAAGCTGTCTGATTGAAACTCACGCTTCACTAGCCCAAGATGTTTTAAATAATAGTCATCCCACTCCACCAGATAGAGCATTCCCCATGATGCATCCCCATGGTGAATGGCTTGGAGGTGCAGTGCTACATCTCTTGCTAGTGGCTGGGGAGATCTGAGACCAGCCATGTCGGGAGCAGTGAGCCCCTGCTGGCTTGGTTTAAACAAACCTCCAGCTCCCGGAGCTCCTTTACAACCGGGCTGCGTTTTGCAGGGGGAGATGGATGTGTCTGGGTACCCACCACCCCGCTGGTGCAGGTGTGATGGCAGTGCTGAGACCCATTAGGAGGATGGATGGTCGGGTGGGGAAAATAAAATGGTGAGCCTAAGCCTCAGCCAGCGGGAAGCTTTGAATCTAGCAGCAAGGTTCGGCTTTCAGTCACTAATCTGCTGTGCAGAAGGGAGTTAAACTGGATTTATACCCACGGAGCAAGAGGAAGCAATTTAGCCTTGGGTTTCCCATCTCTAATTGCATGCCTGCAGCCTCTGCCCTCAGGGAGATGATGGGAGCTTTGCCACTAAGCTCAGTAAGCTCAGGTGTAGTCTTCAAGTTTCACGTTTTTTTTCCTTAATATTTAGCATTTTAGGCATGTCTTGCAATGATCCTTGTGACAACTTCATGAAACCCATCTGGCTTCCCTTGTTTTTTAAATTATCTTTCAAATGCATCTGTGCAAATCTAAATAAGCCATCGATAGTGCTATAACATACACTCTGTAAAAGCGTGAACCCTGTGCGCTCAGTGCTTGTTACCACCAAGTGCAAATCCACCAAGAAAGGCGTTTGTAACTGGGCCTTCTGTCCTCGATAATTCAGGTGGTATTTGTGCAGATAAATCAGGGCACCAAAGCATTTATTTGCTTTCAGTGACAGGCACCATCTGCTACATGCCTGCAACGCATTCAAGAAGGGTCCTGACTGCCTGCTGCGTGCAGAGAGGCTGTGGCAATGAGAATAGTAATGGTAGATTTGAGAGCAATGTTTGGAGAGGGTATATCTGCAAGGTCAAGTGGTCCTGACTGCTGGGAGTGGAGCAGCAGTGGGGTTAGCTCAGGCCCAGGCTGGTGTGACCTGGCAAACAGCCTCCAGTTGGAACAAGCATCCTCTGAGTATCCACACTTACCCACATCAGTGGCCTCCCAAACCACATCATGGCTTGAAGAGATGGCAGGCTTAGAGATGTTCCCCAGTGGCTTTCATGGATTCACTCGCAAGTGCTACATGTGGATAGATTGCCAGGTGAAAATACCCTGGAGAGTATTTGGGTATTATATACCAGGAGGAATTTGGGTACCCCTGGAGCACAGCTCTCAGAATTTGGGATAATGAGGGGCCACAAATCTGCCAGGTAGTAGGTGTGAAATCTTAGATGAGCACAGCATCTCAGTGGTAGCCTGGGTGTCATTACTGCCTTCCTCCATGAGAGCAGCCAAATTGCACTGCCCTTGAGGTGCCCAGGACTTGATCATCTCTGATGCCTTAATTAAGCTGTGCTGCTGGTAGCAGGCTGGCTCCTGCTTCTGCTGGAATGGGCATGTTAAGGTTTGGCACCACCATGGAGCCATCTGCAAAGCGAGGGAGAGGGTATTGAGCTGGTAGGGGTGGGAAAAGGCTGTGTGGTACAGGGCTTGCTGCAAGTGGGTTTGGAAAGGGTTTCCGAGCATCACTGTGACCTCATATCTCAGAATAATGTTATCCCTGATATATAGATATATATAAAAAAAAAATATTTTTTAGAGTATAATAGGGTTTTTTAATAGGAAATAATTGCTCTTCTTTTTGGATATGTAAGCAATTCACTCCTGGAAGAAGTTCCCAAGAATCTTCCGCTCTCGCATGCCCGTGCATTACAGCAGGGTCAGCCCCCCGCGCAAGTCAAATTCACGCGAAACAACATACATGTAGGCTCTAGTCTACTGGGTTTAGATCAGAGACGGATCGGATGACTCACAGGAATCTATGGAAATAGATCAAAGTGGCAGCACACGTTTGCAGGGAGCGCTTGCGTTCGGCGCGGAGCAGGGTTTTTTGACAGCGGCTGGGCGCGTGAGTCAGAGCGTGGGCCGGCGTGGGAGCATCTGTGGGAGTCGGACCGAGACAGACGCAGAGGGATGGCTGCAATTAAGTGCTTAGTGAAATGACTGTAATAGTAAAACGAATTTAAAGGCGCAGGTTGCAAACGCGGCGTTCCCAAATAGCTGCTTCCCAGCAGCTCGGGGGCTGGCGGGCGTTTCCCATCGGATGCTCCGCTCCAGGAGCCAGCTATCCCTGCTGATGGGGGAGGTATCTCAGGCAGCTGCTCGCTGGAAACTGGCTGGTTTCCAGCTGCTGTGCACACCACGAGGAGGGCATGGGATGGGTGGTGGAGCCCTGCCCGGGGCTGCGGGCACTGACCTGCAGGCTCCTGCCAGGGAAGGAGATCCGAGGGGAGGAAGGGATGCCAAGCAGAGCTGGTAAGGGAACAAGGAGTGGAGAACAGATCTACATTTACTGGGAATAGTTGCAGAACACCCACACACTTCTGTGGGACTAGGATCATGCCCAGAGCTCACAGAAAAGCTAAAATTGCTGGGGGTTTTTCTATGGCGCCCAATGTTATCATTTCTAAAGACTGGCACTGGATCCCACTCGTGACGTGACCTTGGTGTTCCAGTCCAAAAAGCCCACTCTTGGGCTGTACCTCTGCCTTTGCAGCAAATGCAAACCACTTGCAGTTAACTGCCTCCAAGGGACCTGGGTTTGGCTCCTTTGTTATTGGTCTTGGTGCCCCTGTAATGGCAACAGTGCCTGTGTCACCCTGGCTTGCTGGCTCCATCTCTGCAGGACCCCAGCTCTGGGCAGCCCCAGATAGGAGCTCTCAGGGGGAAGCAGGGCGAGACTGCCTTCCTTGCTGCTATTTTTAGGTATTGCTATTTCATGCCCTGACAGTCAGATTTGATAAGTCTGCATGACATGAGAGAAATCTGATTAAAATGAATAAATCAATAAAGCCCTTATTCAACAAGTGACAGAGGAAACATCTTGCAGCCAGAGACCTGCATAACCAGCTAAATCTCTGTGCATGACCTGGGCAAGCGATCGGCAGTACCAGATACCTGCCTGGGACTGACGTCTGTGCTTTTGACGTTTAAGCTTCATTTCCACGTAACGGTGCCTCTGGCTTAATTGAAAGTATCACTTTACTCGGGTCTGTTAGTAATTTTTATGTGCTTTAAGGGGAAAAAATGAAAAAAGTCATCCTCCAAGGCCAGCTTTGCCATTATGTAGAAGTGAGATGAGAGGGAAACAGTTCCCTATGTATTTTCCTGTTGCATTTAATGATGAATTGTGATTAGATTTCCTGCCAACAAGGGTAAATGGCTCAAGCATCTCATAAGCCATGAGACCTCATGCGCTGAAACACAGCTCTCAGAAGAGATGTCCTCCTGGGTCCTACAAGTGGGTTCCTGCATGTTCCCAGACTGCCAGTTCGGGATTACCCGTGTGCTCCAGAAATACCCTTTGCTTCTAGTGGAAACCGTTTGTGTGTGTTGGTGGTATTTTAATAGAGAATTTCCATGGATCTTTTTTAAGATATTGCTTGGTAAATACCTATTATTTCCCTGCACCCCCCTTGCTGGCCCTGCAAAGAGGCGTGCATAGTGGGGTTTTCCTTCTCTAAGCAGATGGCTGTGGAAGGAAGGTTTTATAACTTATTTGTATTTTTATTTTTTGAGGATGTTCTGCACAGATGAGGGACCAAAGGATTGCTCTTCACCCTGGTTGCTACACAGAGCACATTTTAGCAGGGAGAAAGGGTGATGTTTTGAATAATTAAAGACAATAAATAAGGCAGCCTTCTTGAAGTAGTAGGTGTGTAAAATTAATGTATTTTTTAAAGTGTCAGTGTAAGCGCTTCTAAATGTGTCCACTGTAGCATGAGCAGCCCACACAGCATTTCCCAGTGTGTGTGAGCAGCACTGTCCTCTGCTGAGTGCAGTCAGAGGCCACCGCCAACACAGCCACCACCGGCTCCAGCCCCGAATCTCCCTTCGCTTCTAGAGAAGCCCTGGTTTGCCTTTTGTAGGTAAAGAAGGCTGTGCTGAAGTGATTACCCAGCCCAATACCCTTACCGCAGTTATCCCTGCCAGCAGGATGGCCAGACACCCGGCAATGAGTTGGGAGGCTTGCTGGCTGGGTGATGGATACCGTGTATGGATGTGAGGAACTGAATGGAAGGCAGCTGAAACTCTGGCAGTTTCGGCTACCCTGGTGCTCACCTTACTTGCTGCAGTTCCTGGGTCATTGTCTGCAAGATGTTTCATGGGATGTAAGTTACTGGAGATAGCCCAGGTTTACTTATTACATAGCTTTTGATTTTGCCCTTTCATTTTCAAAAATCTCTGACATGCGGAAGTATCACCCATTGTAATTTAAAATACTTATATTTCAACCTGTGGATTAGAAAGGGAGAGAAATTAAACTGCAACATGGGGGCTTTTGAGGCAAATTTCTATTCCTGTCTGTTCTCAGATCGGGGTGCAATTACAACGTATGGGAGCTCAGAGTTCCATTTACCAATGTGATTGTCAGGCAGTCAGATGTACGCCTTTGCCCACCTCCGAGACCTGTAATTTAGCTGCTGCCCTGCCATGACACTTGACTCTGGTTTAATTACAATGATCGCTCAATCTGGAAAGCTATTCCAAGGGGACCGAGGGCTGGGCGTGTGGAGCCCTCTCCTGCTTGGAGGCTCTCTTCAGAGCCAGGGCTGCTCCCAAAACCCCTCACCCCGCAGGTTGGGCTGTGGTGGCTGTGCAACCAGGCAGGAGCATTTTGCATCTGATGGGAGAAGTGCTGTAGGTTTAAAACCAGGTTGAGATGACTGCCTGAGGTCTGGGATGCGGGAAAGAGCCTGGAGCCATTAACTGGTGGAGTTCTCTGCTTCCTAGTTTTGTGTAAAACCAGGTATTATTATTAGTATTATTATCATTATTATTTATTATTATTATTATTGTTTTTCCCCATGGCAATTGGAGCAGAAGTGTTTTGCAAGGACCCCGAACCTCCCTGACCCATGGGGCTGTGACAGTGCCAGGCCATGTCAGCCTGTGTCCCTGCCTCAGCCTGCTCACGCTGACTCAGTCTTCTTCTCACCAAAACTGCCATTTGCTGCTTGTCCACTCCCTGCTTCTGCCTTTTTCTTTCTTTTTTCTTGCTTTTTCCTTAAGGCTCTTGAGGCAGTTAAAAACCAAAACCATTCTTTTCACCGTTCCCCTCCGCCACCCAGGATGACTGTGAATGACAGCCTTTTGCCATGCTGGTTTTTCATCTGCATGCTGTTCAGTCATGATGTCTACTGGCTTGTGGATCTCTGTAGATGTCTCAGGGGATGGTGCCAAGATCCTGGTGATCTTCGAAAACCTGGGCCCCCTTAGTACTGGATCCCGCAGCCCAGCAGGACCAGCACCTCCCTTGACTTCCATTGTCCTGAAGAAGTTGGTAGGACACAAGGTAGCAGCCTGACGGGTGATCTAAGGCAGCAAAGCTCAATAACGATGACCTCTGTGTCTGGTTTTAAGCCACAAAAAGGGGTAGTGGAGTGTATCACCTCATCCTGCTCATTCCCAGTGTTGGGGGGTCATTTCCTGATGGAGCAGGGGAAGGGATTGCTCCTGCTGTGCCCCCAGTGGCGGACCAGCTGCAGTCAGCAACCAGGGAGGAACAAAAGAGAGTGTTTTTCCTTTGTGAACTCACACAAATTATTTTCCATTAAAAAAAAATACACTGATTTATTTTTTCTTCTGTTTCAGACAATGTAAACAAGCATTATTTTTATGTTGCTTCTCCTAAATGTCATAATTGCATAATTGCTAAAGCATTTGACTTCTAATGTTTTGGAAACTGCTGATTCCAAACCATCCCTCTTCATCTCTTTTCCTAGATCAACAGTTCTGCTGTTGGGGCTTCCCTGGTGCTACCCTGCCAAATAGCTGCAGAAGGATGTGGTGGTGGTGAAAATCTGGTCACCCCTCACTACCTGTGCTGTGCAGGTTAGGGAAAAAATAAGTAATTCCAATTTAACCAAAGGCTTTTGGGTTAGGGAAAAAATTAAATAATTCCAACTTGAACACCTGTAATTGAAGGGAGCATTGAGATGAAGAAGGGAAGAAGCAGGATGGGTGAGATGCTATGGATGCAGGAGGCTAATTTGCTCCCCCCAGACATTGTCCCTGCCCCAGCAGAGCTTTGATACAGCCAAACAATTTGGCTGTGGCTGCTCTGGGCTCCCAGCAGACGCTGAGCATGTGAAGAGGTCAGTAGGGCTAATGGTCTGTCTGTAAATGTGTTTGATGCAGAGTGGATTGGCTGTGCTTGGACCCAACAACTGTGGGAGGATTAGCTTGGCCAAGACAAGAGAAGTTCCAATACATACAGCTAAACCATAAGAATAACAAGGCTTTTTTTTTCAACCAAATACATACACTCACACACAAAAACCCCCACCCTTTTTAATGATAACAGTTCCCTTCCTAGAAGAGAGAAAGGGGTAAGTCATTTTATACATAGCAGCCAGGGATACATTTCTCGCAGTTTGGGCTTTGGTCAGGAAGGACTAGTATTGAGAAAATCATGATCTGTATGCTTGTAGTCTGGTCTTTCTGCAAGAGAAGAGACATTTGAGGAGCAAAACACAACTGTGCTTCTCCTGATGCCTTTGAGCTGTGATTCATAAGGATGACTGGAGCAGACCAGTGCATCTGGT
Organism: Strigops habroptila; assembly: GCF_004027225.2. NCBI lineage: Eukaryota > Metazoa > Chordata > Aves > Psittaciformes > Psittacidae > Strigops > Strigops habroptila. The sequence goes on from NC_044281.2 coordinate 8,624,974, forward strand.
GCAACACCTTATTGGGGTCCACCAGCCCCACTGCCTGCCTGCAGCTCTGCCTTAGGAGCAAGGGGCACTTGAGTGGCCTGCAGGACCCTTCTCTGCCTCCCCTGCTGCCTGCTCACCCTCCAAGCAAGCAGAGAGGGGTCCTCCGAGCCCCACGCAGGGGTAAATGCCAGTCCCTTCACTGATGATGTTACCCTTGATGGAAAAAAAGCACAGGGAAATAGTCAGTCATTGCAAAAATACATTAGAGCGCAGCATAAGTGACAGCTTCAAGGCAAAATCTGGTTTGTTTTTCAGTGTAACATTAGCCTCCTTTCAATGTCCATAAGTATGTGGTTGAAAAGATGACATTTAATTTTCTTCTGATTTTTTCCTATTTTTTTCCTCTTTTTGCTCTTCTTTTTCAGTTCCAATCACTTCTATCTCTGCCTTGTCACAAGGCTTGGCCTTTGCTCCCCAGAGCTGTTCTCTGAGCAAATATCGTTTACCAGTATGCTTTGTACCAGCTGAGGAGCAGCTCTGTGTCCCTCGTGAGATCCAGTTTGGCCACACATAGCATTTACAGAGTGAATTTGTTTATTTAAATAGGTTTCTTATTTTATCCCTACTTGAACACTGGTAGAGTTGGGGTCTCAAAGCCAGTTATCCTCAGGAGAGGAAGATGGGAACAGCTGGGTGTTTGCTTGCTGCCTATAGCCACTGCACTGGACTTGTTCAAGGACATGTTCCCTGCCATGAGCCTCTTGGAGCTGCTGGTCCCAGGATGAATGAGGGCTGGGAAGGGAGAGCTGGAAACAGTTGGAGGGGAAGTAGATGGATGGTGAGATGATGTGAATGATGCGGCTATGCAGCTCTTGAGCAAAGACACCAGGGTCATGCAAACTCTTCTGCATGCGTGTTTCCTGTCTGCTCCTCTGCCCTGTGTGTTGTGTGTGTGCATGGGAAACCCCACCCTGCATCCCAGACTGAGCATATCCATCCTGAGATGACCTCAGTTGTGAGCTCGCTTCTTTTCTGGCAAAAATGAGTGTGGGTCATTCCAGTCCCAGTGCTACAGGGCATTTCAGTGCCGCTTGTGCTATTCAAGCTGTGCTGTTCACTTGTTTCAAGTCAGCAAAGCACGAATCTCCTGTGTTTTTCTTTCCCGAGGTCTGTACTGGAAACCTGCCAACCAAAGGGAGAAGGAGAGGGAGGGAGCAAAAGCTGTCCTGTAGTGGAAACACAGATAGAAGGACCAGCTCATGCAGATCAGAGGTGGCACCTCAGGAGAGGTGGCAACCCAACCCTCAGCTGAAGCAAGTGCTGGGGCATGCCTGGGCTGGCACAGCTGCTGCTGCAGAACGGTTCAGCCACAAGGAAGAGGTGCTAAAAACCAGCAACAACAATGCTTGACAAGTCCAGGTGAAGCATTGGCTGTGCCTAGTGAAGGCTGTGAAAGGCAGACAAAGCCTGTGACCAACGAGGAGAGCATCGGACAGAAACTTGAATCTCCTCTTTATACTGTTTCCTTCCCCCCAGCTGCAGTGAGTGTGTTAGTCACCCTATTATTTTATTCTTCAGTTTTAAAGCTTTGTGGAACGTTTAATTTCAGTAAAATTCATGCTTTTGCTGGTCTCTTTTTCTTTTTTCTTTTCTTTTTTTTTTTAATATTGGAAGGCTCTTCTCTTGCTTACGGAAGGTTGGTGAAAGAAATGCTAGCTACCAGTTCATACAAATGAATCATTTCTATTTCAAGGTATTTCAGGTTAGCATAGGCTGGTGGAGCCTGCAAGCAGTAGATGGGCCTGAGGATACTTGGAGCTATGCAGGGGGATGTCAGACATTCATACTCCCACACTTTCACAGGGCTGTTGAAAATTGATATCTATGAAGCATCTATCTTCCCCTTTGTATTTGTTCCAGGAGGGGAACAGAATACAAGGCTGTATGGATTCTGGAATGGATGCCCACTTTTCTGGAAGCAAATTTAGAAGCAAAACCTCTCTCCAAAGCAAGATAACATGGCATAATTCAAGAATTATGTCATTTATGAACCATACTAATCAACATTTATATTTAATAGAGTTATAATTGTCTTGATTTGCTTCTCTCCTAGACATCTCCTAGACCTTGTGGTGCAACAGCTGCTCACATGGAGGGTTCCCACAGGTAATGCCTACTTTTGGGTATTAATGAACTAAAGTTCAGATCTCTCATTCTGGGCAAAGCAATGGTTGTCACTCCCTCTTACCATTGGTCCAGCAGAGCTGAAGGCACTTACCCACTTACCCAGGGCCAAATTCCCGTCATCCCCATGTCCAACAGAGGGTTTCCCCTGCAGAGCTGAGGTCCTGTGGCGTGGCTGCCACCAAGGTGCCCCAGCCCATGGTGCGCCCCGGGACACCTTTTGCAGGCCCCCTGTGCAAAGTCCTTGGGAACAGGGGAGTCTGCAGTGCAAGTGGTGGTAGAGGTCTTGTGAGTTCCTAGCACACACCCATCCAGGTTTCCTTCCAGGAGATGATGCTCTGAAAAAGGTGGGAATGAGTGTCGCAGCTGTGCAGCCATGCTAAGGCCCATAGTGTTTCTGGCAGGCTGCTTGAGAATAGATACAGGCTCCATAGGACCCCATTGAGTGAGAGCAGCTGTGGAAGTGCTTTAGAAAATGACCTAGATGGTGTTTACTCAAAGCTTAGAAATTGCCATGAGATGAGAAATCATTATTTGCAGGTATTTCTTCTGCTCACCATTCACAACTCACATCTTGAAAGGGATGCTTTGGGAATCTCAGTGCTTCCAAAAAGAAACACCACCCAAACCCTTGCTCTCACATGTTCTGCTAAAATCCCCCATCCATGTATGTACGCTTAGTGTTACTCGTCAGGCATCTTTGCCCTTATCAGCATTATTCATATGAGAAAGAAGGCTGGTGTGTCCCGTTAGAGAACTGCCTAGTGAGAGGTGGCTTATGAAATGCTATCCAGGATGTAATGCATCTGTAAATGTTCTCTGTATGTAATGCATACAGAGAATGTAATGCATCTGTAAATGATGACGATCCTCACCCAGCTGAAAGACAGCTCCATTTGTCTCCTCATCAGGACCACCTTGAGCTGGGGACAGGCTTCTTGTCCCCGGGGAAGGGGATGCAATGTCAGCTGAGACATCTTATTTCCATCTGACACCTGCTGGTAAAGAAAAGGCATGGCTGCCTTTTAGAAAACAGACCTACTTTGTGGCTTTTTATTTGTCCAAAAAGCATGAATATCTTACCGCTTGCCTGTACTTGGTTTTCTTGGTGCTCTGATTTGGTATTCTCAGTACTCTGACTCATTTTGGCAGGTTAGAATGTACTTGTCCAAGGCACCTATGTGTACAGAACGTATCTCTAGCTGCCAGATCTCTTTGATTTTGCAAAAGATGAGCTTTCCAAAGAACCCCTCCCCTGAAATAATTAAACTTGAAAATGTTTCAGTGGCAACAGAAACTGCTCTGAATGTGAACCAATGCAACGCAGCTTGATGACATTTCCATAACGATGACCGTATTCTCACATTGAAACAGGGGTCTTGAGCATCACCAGATTTTATTTTATGCTTTGTCATTTTGCTGTAAAGATGTCATCAGCTTTGTGCAACCTCTGACCTCTGCATTACCTGAAGTGCCTGCTGCAATTGCTTGAGGAAGGCAGTAGTGGTGGAGAGGAAGAGCATGGAGACCCCCTGTGACTGCAGGCTTGCTAACCTCTATGGGTCCCAGCAAAAATCTGGTGCAGGAGGGACCCGCTCGGTCCAAGGGTGCTTGAATGGCATTTTGCGGAGCCTGGATGGGCCACGGAGCTGCCAGGCATGTTCACACATAGGTCTTCTGCTCTAGCTGGAGAGGTGACGCTGGAGTTGAGCAGGAATTACAGGCTGCCAGACCTCACCTAAAACCGGTGAGCACCTTGTCCATGGAGGCTGACTTTGCATCAGTCTGTGTTTGATGGGGAAAAAACCAAGATATGCTGGCTGGAAACAACTATTCTGTGTACAACACCTGGTAATATTTGTGGTGAGGACTGCTTTTTGGCTACATAGCAACTACCGACTTGCTGAATGCCTCTCTCTGCTTATGCAAATCCCCCTAAGCTTATTCTTAAATCCAGTATCGTATCACCCTGAGTGCACTGGCAGGTTTCAAGCAGGGTCCTGAGTGCTGCAAAGGTTGCAAACCCTTGATTTACAGTGTCGCTATATTCTTTGGCTGGCTGTTTAAGAGGGGTATCATTCAACAAACAGTAGTTGAATGCATTCATGTCAAAGTCAAATCATTCCTTTAAAAGGTTTAGTTGTCAGGTATTCATTAAAGCAGGTTTCACATCAAAATGATAGTCACTAATACAGTGAAAACATCTTTTATAGCTTTCAGGATTTTTATGTTGTGTTGTAAAAATGCCAGATCTCCACTGGTACAGAAATGTCTTCCTGGACCTACACGGTAGGTATGAGACTGCATTTCTCTGGTCCCCTTCAGAAGAAAATGAAATGGTGTGTTAGTGTGGTAGGAAAAAAGATTTTCCTGAAAGTCCTTTGTGTAAATAGGGCAGAATGGACTGTAGCTGCAAATTTAGCATAGCATTCCCATTGCTTCTGCAAACTGTTTTCTAGCTTGTAAACACTAAAAATGGAGTTTGTTTTTTTATCTCCATAAAGTGAAAATTACCATTCTAACTTCATGGTTTTTTAAGTAACTGAGCTAAAAAGTAGTTCTGGCTTAAGAAGTGGGAAGTCAGTAGCAATCCAGTCACTTCAAGCTTTGGTGGGCTCGATGCTTTGGAGAATTTCACTCATCTGGGAGACTGCTATATCAGCATTTAGTACAAACCAATCCTCTTTTGCCAGCCCCCAGGCTGGAGAATCCCAGAGGACACAGCCAAGGCTGCAATGGCAGGGGGCACTGATCCAGGTTAATGGAGCTGCAGCACGCTCAGCTCTCCCTGAAAGTCAGGCAGGTGCCTAAATACAGACCGAGGCATCTCACTTTAGGCTAGCTATTTTTGCAACTCCTGGCCCTGGTATGTGAATTGATGGCATTTCAGTTGCAAAGAGCAGATGGTGCTCGCTAGTGATCCAGGACAGCTTTTTTGCATTAGTGTCAAAAACAGATCAAATGCCAGCTGTAGCTCTTTTGGGTCAGTGGAGGTGAATTCACAGAGTGATGTGCACGGTATTGCAATGACAGGGAAAAACCTGGAGTTCCTATTAGCAGCACAAAGTGCTTTTAAATGGCTTTTCAAATTTTATTTCTCCTGCCTTTTTGCACAGCTCAAGTCGTTGTGTGTCCCAGCAGTAAGCTAAATTGTCTGACACTATACAAGTATTATTCTGTGTAGATTTAGCTTTCAGTGTGGTGCATGCAATTCAGCGTTTACATCCAGTTCTTGGAGGCAGCTTTGGCTGTGATGCTGATGAGGCACTTCCTGGAGGCACGGTCCCTTCTTAACCCCATGAGCTGGAGAAGTCACTAAATTTAGTGGTGCTAAGCAGGGTCTGGAGGGACCACTGTGGAAGAAGGAGCTGCGGTGCCCTCGTTTGCCTTCCCAGGAAGTCTGGTTTTAGAGGTCCTGGTGGGAAGGCTGCCAAGCTGATCCGCCTAAGAGCAGGCAGCGTAAAGAGGAGGTTGAGAGTACTTTGTGTTCATTAGGAAACCCGAGGTGGTTTCCTTTTCTCGGCTCACTGCTCATTTTATGCATTGAGGAAGTTTAGTTGTACTCTTTGTGAGAGACTACAGAAAGGTGGTGTAGCGTCAGCAAGGGTGATCCTTTTTCATTAGTTTAATTGGGTGCATAGCCTCTTCTTTTAATTGACTGCAAAAAGCCACGATGTATACACAAGAGAGTTTGCATCATTTAAGGCAAAATATGATTTGTGCTATGTGTAAGAAAGCTGGTCTGCAGGCACACCCTGCTGGTTTGTAGGGAGAGTGCAAAGGAAATATGTATATATATACAGTTTATGAAAAAACAGCTTTCTTGTCTTTTATAATCTACATTAACTCTTTTGCCATGGTATCTCTGTCTTGGTTTTCATTTCTGAAAACAGGAGCTGCTAAGGAGGGATCTGCAGAAGTCGGGGAGGTTGCCTGATTGGGAAGACTTCTGCCCCAGATCCCAATGCTTTTGGAAATCTCTACCAGATCTGTGTGCCGGCTGAATGACTTCTTCACATGTGTAGCTGAAATGGCTAGGATCTAAAGGAGGTCATGTGTGACACCTCTCCATGCCCTAAGAGAGGTAAGCAACACTGTGAGCTTGACCATTGTCAGGATTTTTCCACATGAAGAAGATTACTGGAATAGCAACAGAGAAAAAAACCTGTTCTTTGCTTCTGCTCTGGAATCTCTCCCAGATGCTCATGTGATGATTGCCTCCATATGACTCTCCACCAAAAAAAAAAAGGGAAAAAAAGAAAGAAAGAAAATGAATCAAGGAAATAATGCTCCCTTTATCCCCAAATGTCTGCACTGATTCAGAAATAGCTTTTCCAGTTGACTTCTGCACAGAGACCTGCTGCTTTTCACAATATGCCTGAATTACCTGGGAGCAGTTATATTTGGCCCTCACAGGGCAAATATGAAAGCTGATATTCTGAAGAGTTGTAGGCAATTGTTGGCCGTTCCACTTGAAACCTCTCAATTGGAGCCAATTTTGAAGAATTGCAGGCTTTTTTTAGAGATGTCAGGCCAGCGACACCCCTGTTCACTAGTTCTGGAGTGGCCAAACACCTGCAGGTTTTGAGACACACACTGCAATTTTCACGTATTTAAGAGTCATAAGACTGATGTAGAGATAGCTGCCTGGGAAGGGGGAATTGAAAGGATCCCTTGTTTCTGGTGCGTGACCCCCAGGGAGCACACCTGTCTAAACATGTGCACCCAACAGCATGTCTCCTCTTCTTCCCCCACCCACAATTTGGATAATCACAGCAACCAGCATGGTCCTGCCCATGAGAGGTGGGTGCCCTGGAAGCCCTGGTCCCCTGGCTGTAGCTGCTTGCTAGGGTTATGCATAAGCTTGCTGGCTCTGGATATGCTGGTGGGATTGGAGAAGCCATTGGGGTGTTCTTGGTGTTGCCTGGTAATAAAAGTGATGTTCTGGGGATGTAGGAATATGGAGTTTGGACTTCTCCCTGTGAAATCATTGTGGGAAAGGGGATGGAGATGGAAAGGGTAGCTGGCAGGATGAGCAGGCTGCATGCAGAGCTACTCATGGAGATCCCTGAAGACCAGGACCCTCACCTAGAGGTAAGCTATGTTTCCTTTTGCCATTTATCCTCTTTGTATCAGGTGTAAATAATGCTTGTGTGGACTCCAAGTGTTCCCGACTTGTTGGAGAAGGAGGTGATATTACAAACTATGGTGCCCAATTCACTTCAAGGAAAGAACTTCAAGGAAATATCGTCATTAATATAATGATTCAAGCTTCATTCACTCTTTTTTCCCAGTACTCTGTGCTGTGCTGATAACTGGTTTGGAAATCCTCTTTCAGACCCTTCCCTGGGAAGGGTGAGTGGCAGGCTTTGCTCTTGCGAGGGTGCATTTGGATGCTATGCGCTGGGAATCCATTTCTCTTTTGCATCCATAACCCGTTTTTATCGCGTAAGAGGGGCTTTACCTTCAGGAACAAACTGGTTTTCCATAAGCATAATCTCAGTTTGAGCCCTGCAGCCTGAAGTGCAGTATCACTTTACACCTGTAGGTTGTGCTTCTGGACAGCTTTTCTCATCAGCTCCAATTGCTCCCCTAGACCCGGCCTGCAAAATGACGCACTTTCTATTTCACTTCTCGCAGATTATTTTTGTTGGGGGAATTATTAATCGCTTGCATCTGCTAGATTACCTTTGCATTTCTATAAACCTATAATGAGCTTATAATAAATCAGAGTGAGGTAACCACTGCAGAGTGAAATAACAGCAAATATAGCAGCAGCCCGAATAGTAATAATCTATGCAGATATATGCTTGTGTATTTTTTTATGATACTTTTACATGACGCCAACAGTGTGCTGAGCACTTCAAAGCCTGGGAAGACAGATCTTTGCCCTGCAGCACTTGCAGAGCAAACAGACATTCAGGGGAAGGGCCGCAAGGAAGTGCCTAATATAGTTGGGATGCTTGAGCATTAATGTTATTGCTTGCATAATAAACATCAATGGCATGAGCGAAACGCTGGGATTGATAAGGTTTTTTATGGTTGAGGGTGTTTGTTTGTTTGCTTGTTTTTCATGATGAAATATCCCTGGCAGTTGCCATGCTTCATAACATGCCAGTTCTCAAACTTCGTGAAAAACTTGGGCTAGTTTTGCTGTTACACTAAGGAAGGGCTGTGCCGCTAAATGGAGAAGTAACTTGGATATGGCAGGCGCAGGAGGAGATCGGGAGATTGGCTCAGAACAAGTTGAATTTAGTTACAACAGGTTTTATTTTGTTTTGCTTAGTGACTTTGTAGAAGAAACAAAAATATCCCTCATTTCTGCATATCCAGTTTGCATTGTTTTTGCAGCATGTTCCTTTCTCAGTTCTCCTCCTTCTTTCTCACACAAAAATAATGTTATTTTGGATTAAGCAGTTGCTGCGGTATGCATGGTGGTACTACTCAAGGAAGTAAACATAACACACTACAAACCTACCAGTCAAAATATTTGTGTTGTCTTCTAGTAGCTTTTATGACCTCCTGCCTTTTTTCCTATTGCTGCAATAGTATTTGTAAGATAACCTGTGGAAGCAATGAGCGATACTACGTGCCCTGCCTGATAGACAAGCCTTCTGCAGCCCAGTAGCGCTGGTTGTTATCTAAAGCAAAGCGGATGCTGATGTACAAATACCTTTGATTATGATGAGATTAATTTTGGGTGGAGCAGTAAATCCCCCATTGACTCTGCACATGTCCAGGCACTCATTCAGCAGGGCTCACATGTGCACGGAGGCAGCTCTTCTCTTCCAACCCAAGAGCATGGCTGGTTTGCTGGGGAGGAAAAAGGATTGCAGGACTCTAGAGGGAGAGTCTGCTGCATGCTGGTTTTGCAAAGGGCTCAACAAGTGTCCCTTCAGAAAGGAAACAACACGCAGTAAGGCAATGTCCCACCATTAAGGCAGGTAGCAAATAAAGCAGGCAGCAGCTGCTATGTGATGAATTTCAGCTTGTCCCTTCAGCTAACACGACTTTTTTTCCCCCTATGATGTTATTCCAACTGAATGCTCTTGGGGTATGAGAAACCACCACGTAACTAATTGCATTTCAGCTTTGGAAGTGAGTCATCTCCAAGCCAAGGAGCACACAATGACTCCTTTCAATTGCCTTGCGGAGCAGGGTGACTTGCATTTGTAGCTCCAGTCATCAACCTTTAAGCAGACCAGTGACAGGCGTGTAGGAAAATCAATGGGGATATAACTAATCATTTACGAATAAATGATAAACTTTGTTATTTTGCTATCCCTAAGTAATTGCTGTTGCTTAGGCAGAAGCTAAAGATACTCTTGGCCACTGGCTGCTATCCTCAGCTGCCCTGTCTGCTGCAGATTATCATCTTCTCTGTCACCTTGCCTACGTAGTTCATTGACTCTGTGCCTGAAACTGGATGTGAGCCATAGGTTTTCTTTAAGAAAAGCACGTTTTTTGTCAAATGCTTAATCCACTTTACACAGCAGTGAGGTGTTAATTGTTAAGACTTTATGGGTTAGGATGGTTGACACAGAATAACTTTACCCAGGGCACCACAATCATGTGCAGAGCTAATTGAAAACTTACATCTCTGCAGCTCCTTGGAAAAACGAGGAATCAAGGTCAGGGCTGAGGCTTCTCAGCATGAACATGTTTGAGCTTAAACATGGCTTCCAACTTGAGTGTGGTACAACCATAAATGTACCCACTGTCTGAGCAGTATTCTGTATCTTCCTTTTGCTTCTCAGGCTTGCTGATGCAATAACTGAAGTGCTTGTCATCTTCAAATTGCGTTGCAGTCCCTGGGTTTGTGACAGTAGTTGTTTTTGGCTAAAGGCCCAAAAGGGAGTTAACTGGGCTGGTGCGTGTGTTATTACCGATTCTCTGGTACCCTTTGTGAGAGGGCTCCTTGGAGGGATGAGTAAGGGCCCAGCCCAGCCTCCTACTAACTCAAGTCATCGCAGGGCATTGTCTGATGGGTCTTTCCCTATGTTCTGTAATGCTTACATGACTGTAATGCTCAGGGATCAGGGATGAGGGGCAGAGCTCTGTTGAGTTAAGTGCTGTATGGACATGTGATTAAGAGACAAGCGCTGAAGAGTTCGCAAGCTATTGCTGGTGGGCAAAGCTAATGGTACAAACATGATACTCTCTGCGTTGTTTGTTTTGGGGGGGGTGGTGTGGGGTGTGTGTGGTTTATTTATTTATTTTCAAATGGTGAAGTCAGCCAGTGTTTAGCCGAGGGAAAAAGAGGAATTCTGTTCTTTCCGGTTTGACACTGGTACAATGGACACCAGAGCACGGGTCTATTTTTGCGATGAAGACTAAAGATTAAGGGAATAGCTAAGCTCAGCTGAGCCCGGAGCTTTGCCTTATAAGGGAGCTGCCAGAAAGTGCAGTTCTCCAACGAGCCTGCCCTTGGCAGAGAAATCCATAAAGCGACGCCGTGATGTGTCAGATAGGAGGCTGCAGGGATGGCCAGAAAAACAACCCTCCTTTAAATGACTTTGCCAAGCTTCAGCGTGAAAGAGGCCACCAGCTTCCTTCTGAAGAGCAGTGTGTGCAGACATGCCAAGGAAACATCTACAAGTTTGCCTGAACAGGAGTCTCCTTTGTAACAGCCAGTGCAGAGTGTCTTTATTGCAGACTGGTACTTTAGCTGACTCCTCCTCAGCTGGAAGCTATAAACACCTTCTGGACTACCAGGCACTGTCAGCTGGATGGAGAGAGCTCCTTCTCTGGTTTAGGAAACATTCCTGGCTTAGCCCCTGGCTCTTACCCTTTACCCTACTCTGAGTGTCCTCCCTGATTTTTGGGGGCATATCATTCATGCTGCAGTCTCTAATAGCCTCATCCATCTGCAGATGTGCCCAAGCAGTGCACTGGTTTTGAGAGGGGAAATTGAGCCAGTAGGTCCTTTCCTTGTGCCACAGGTCCCTTCCTAAGTTAACGCAGTGTTAGCAAACAGCAAAGACGCTTTGCAAAGACTGCTGGCTCAGCAACGGAGGTAATACATGTTTTTAATTAAAAGGGTAAGTGGTTATGAATTGTTCCTGAAACCTTAATTTAAATAGACGTTGACAGCACCAGTTTTGTTTGAAGTATAATCAATTTAAATAGATCTGCTAATGTCTGCCACGCAGCCACGTCACTCCCCTGGGTTTCAGCATCTCAGCTGCGAGGCAGTGGTTACAGAGGGCTTGCTGGGATGGGGCAGGATGAAACACAGCCTTAGTGGGAGAGTATAAGGTCTTCTTTGTATGGAAGGCAGCCTCCCAAAGCGGAGTATTGTGGCAATACTCCAGCCCCCAGCTCTGCCTGTGCTTCCTCCAGTGCTGCAGTCGCAGGCTACTGTAATGTACTGTCAGACAGAAACTGCATTTGCAAACCAGCAGATGTGGGGAAGTTCCCTTGCTCGTTTTAGAAAACAAAGGCCAAAACTGAGAAACCACTGCCAGCTTGCTGTGTGCTGACTGTCATCCAACAGAAGAGCTTCAGCTGATCTTACCTGATGTTGAGCACAGCTTTGAAGACCGCAGCACAGGGCAGAGACCTCCACGCTTCAGGAATTCAGCTTGATCAGCCCCGGCTGCTTTGGTGTTAAACAGATCTTCCCTGAAGGGGAGAGGTACCTCTGGGGAAGGTGTTTAGTTCAGGTCATAAGAGGTGCTCCGAACCTGAGTACGACTTCTGGGGAGCACCTCCAGCTCCAGAATACACCCTGAGGGTAACTGGCTGTGTAACATGTGAAACCCACTTGTGAGAGCACTCATGCACCAACCGCTTCCGCTGCTCTTGCTAGGTATGGGTGATGTTGCTTGGTCACACATCTGGAAAGCTGGGATAATTTTTAGGTGGTAAGGATAAAAAGCTGGTGTTATTAAATGAAAGCAACAATTCCCCTCTCCAAAGGATCGACAGTATGAAATGGCAAAAATACATATGTATGGCTGTGCACGGGAAAACTGTATTTGGGCAGAAACACCTGATATCCAAAAGCTCAATTAGGTCTGATGAATGAGCCTAGAGTTACACTTCAAGAGCAGTCTTCAGAGGTGCAAGGATGTTTTCCCATATTAAATGCATATGTAGGTAAGTGGCTCTCTAGAAGACTGAAACATCACCCACAAAGCACAGGTGCAGAACATTGCACTGTGACAAAACTCTTTAACAGGTTTTACCAAAACCTAAGCCCTAGGAATAATGAGGAGCAATAAATCCTTTCTTTTCACAACATTGTTTCTATTACCACTGTAAAAAATGGAATTTAAATTAAATCAATGCATATCTTATTCCCATCAGCACTTATTGTGGTGTCCTTTCTCCCAGTGGGACCGTTTCACCGTGTGCGTGGGAGTAAGCCATCTAACCTCCTGCGTGGGAGTAAGCCATACCAGAACCTGTCCGATCTAGAAACATGATGTCCCTAAGGAAAGTTAAACCTGTACACTTCCATCTCAGGCTGGAGTTAATAATTGATCTTCCTCAGATGTAAGCTACGTGCTTCTGAGAAAATAAAAACAAACATACATTCCTGCCCTGACTAAACATCCCTCTTGCCTGACTGAGAACTGCTAATGAGTAACTTTAACACATAGTTTGGGAAATGGAGTATAAGTTCTTTTGTATGAGCCTTGGTTAAAACCCCAGCTTTGCCTCTTAAAAGTATTGCAGCATCTAGAAAAGTATTCTTGAGCATCTTTTTTCTAACCTTTAGTTAGTTAGATTTTAGTGTATGCTTTTCCTAACCGCTCTTCACCTGATGTCTATCCCTAAATGCATAATGTAGCTTTTTGGAGTAGACAGTTGTACGGATAATGTTGTTTGAGGTGCATAGTATGACTTGCCTTTGACTCAAAGGCTTGTCTGGGTTCATTTGCCACTCAACTTGTGCTCTGTTAAGCAGCAGTGTCTGCCATGGTGATGGTGGCAGCTGCTCGCGTGTCCTCTTGAGCATCACAGCTGTGCGGGCTGGGATGTGCTGCCTGCGTTGCTGGTGATAAGCAGCAGCTGATGTGCCTCTGGTGTCCACCAGAGATGTTGAACACCTCAGGCTGCGAGCTTGTTGGTGTGGTGGTCCCTAAACACTTGGAAAGCACGAAGCAGGTAGCACTGCTGCTAGCAGCAGGTCCAGGGCAGCCACTGCACCAGCTGCAGCACTAACCTGGCAGTGAGGATGGCCAAAAGCAGCCCCTGAGATGCTGCTGGTAGCACTGCTCCTATAAAAGGCCTTGAAATGAACCAGGGTTGGTGCGGCACATACTGAGCACTATGTCCAGTAGCCTTATGGCTTAGCATCTGTCTTAGCTTAGCACAGCCTTCAAAGGCGTGAATCATCTCTGCAATGGTACAAAACAGTGTTGGCATTTTGCAGCACTTTATCCAGCATTTCAGGATGACAGCTTTTAGCTAAGGGTTGAAATATATGATATATTTTCTTTCCCCGCAGAAGAAAAATCCCAGCTGTTCTTGGGCTGGCGGCCATCAGAACCTAATGTGGAAAACGAACACCTTACCCTGACAGAAAAAAAATAAGATTCACTTGCTCTGCTCTTCATGAAAAAATGTGGTTTTAAGGACCCGTGTTAAACATCTGTCTGTATGGTCGATAGACTGCTCAACCACCATGGCCATTCCTTTTTGCATCTGAAAAGATGTAATGTGTGTGGCCTATGTCACTATTCTCATTATAGCTACCTGCCGATTAACATAGTCTTTTCGTTATCATGACAGTGACAAATGACCTGGCAGGTGCTGTTGTGCACTCCAGTGAGGCAGTTTTCCTTCCAGATGTAGCATCTGTTCCTCCAGGTTAACTGGCAGTGCCTGTCTGGAAGTGATGGAGTCATATCTGGCAAGCTGGGAGGACTCCTGCCTTGCCTTGCTTCTGCTTCTCTCATCTGTTGGTTCCATGTCGTTGTTCCTGCAACGGCGTTTTCCCTCTGGTATATGTGACTTTTTCCACGTTTAAGTTTAGCCAAAACTCAGGGGACTCAGGCCTGACATTAGTCTGAGGGCTATAATTTTCACATGTACTTGCGTGATTTCTTTTTGTTGTTGTTGTTTTCTTCTTCCCTTACTCATGAACCCGTCTGCTCCATCTCGTGCCAGAAGACCCACTGCACCTGAGCTTTCTGCCTGCCCTTCTCTGTGATTAATGTACCCTGTCACATTTACGTGCGTTTTCCCCAGTTGACTCCAGCCAGCTGCTGCAGGCTGTGGCTTTAGCTCCTGTGCCTGTCAGCCCGAGCAGAAACAATGGTTTTGTGGCAGAATGGTGGCTTTGACTGAGCATACATCTGATGGAGTGAGACTCGGCAGTGCCCCAGTGCTGTCAGGGTTCCAGTCATGTCTCCAGTGCTTTGTCTGGTTAGGAAGTAGATTCAGAGGGCATAATGGTGCAGACCATGAATTAAATCTGTATGACCTGATGGGCCTGACTTCACAGTGCTGTGCAGACCAGACATCCATCTTCGTGTTTTGTGAATGTCTGTTGTTTGAGTTTGGCTGAGATCTGTATGCATTCTGGTATTTAAGCAGGGGCTTCAGAGAGGCTAAGTCAGTTAGTCAACCTGGGCTGTAAACCTTTATTTTTGGTGTAGGTGGGTGTATTTTGGCTGTGCTGATACATACTTCTCCATCTAGACAGCTTTGCAAGTAACGTTTGTAGTATGAATCCTGTCTGGTGCTGCTAGTCATCATCTAGGAGGTGAGGATGGCTAGCAAGATGGTCAAGTTGCTGTACATGTGTCTTCTGGTGGCTTTACCACTTGGTATGTTCTGTAGGTCAACACTGACTCTGGGCAGCAAAAAGGGATGCCAATGCTTCCTCAATGCTGCCAAACCACATGAGTTGTGCTGGACACACACAGTATCAGGGGATGACTCACAGGATGATATGTCAGCTATGTGACTTTCTGAGCTGGGGCTTGGAGCCAGTTGGAGAGCACGGACTAGCTTGCTCGAGATAACTCGTGCTCTCTTTGTTATTGTCATGCCATCTCTTTAATGCTGTGGCTGATGTCGCCTGCATATCCCAAAGCAGCTGATGAAGCCCTTGACCGCCTGTAGTCCTCTCAGCAGGCCTCATGTATTGAAATAAACACAGGGTGAGGGTGTGTTTCATCTCCAGATGAACAAAAAAGGATCTCTTCCACTTGCCCTGTGTCAGAGCTCTTGGGATGATTTAGCCTATCTAAAACACAAGTGCTTAATAATACAATCCATATTATTGCAAATCCTTCCCAGGCACAAGACATTACATTTGTGTTGCTATGGGTATAGTATTATAACCTCTTTTATCATGCACCTTTCTTGGGGCCAGGAAAGCTTGCTTTGTGCAGTTGCTATCGGGTTGCAGCACTATCAGATTGCTGAAAGCCCTCACTTCATTTATCTTCAGCTCCTTGGAAGTGCTGACAGCCATCAGCCAGGCTGCAGAAGATGGCTGCGAGGTGGTGGCAATCATGGCACTTTTTTCCAGCTGGGAAGGATGTTTTTGTGGTGAGGAGGAGCTGGGCACACAGCACAGGTACATGAACCCTGGCTGTGCACACCCGAGGGGTGTTCAGATGATCAGAACATGTGAGGGAAGCCTCACATAGGCCTGTTTTAATCCTTAGGTTTCTGAGCCAAATAGCTGCATGGGTTCATACGAGCATGTCGGTCCTGTAGGCAGGAAGGCTGCCCAGAAATGTAGAAATGTGCCAGTAACTCTTATTTCAAGTGCTTGTATAGACCATGTCTGTGTAACTGACTGAGCTGCACTCACGCTCACTTGCGTATCCTGCCTGTGTCTGACCAAACACTGCCTTGGACATCCAGGAAATCCTTTCCACTGAGTCAGAGAAGGGAACTTGTTGTGTAATACGGAGTTTGCGCTCTATCATTGCTTCCACGTGGGATTAGGAGAGCATCTGTGCTTTCCCTAAACTAATCTTCAAGTATGCTAGTGGGGCTGTGGCAGCCAGCCTCCATGGGGGTGTCCCCAACAGTGTAAAATGAATTGAAGGGACATTGAAGCTCTGCTTTGCAGGGACGAGCAACGGCCACAGAACTTGCCAGGAGGAGTCAGCAGGCTGCAGTTTACAGCTGCTTCCAATCATTTTCATTTCCTGGATAATGGTGTTCATTTCCTTCCAGATTTTACTTGCCTGGGAATGCAGTAACATCTGTTCCTCCAGGTTTCACAAAAGATGGACTTCCTCACAGCAGAAAAGGGTTTTTTTTGCTTGTTTCTGTGTTTTGTGCTCAGAACACTTGCTTTAAGCAAGATTTGGTTCTAAAAGACAATTATAAAAGTGATAAGCTTCTGTTTGGCTATTTGCTAGGTAATTTCTGCTCCTGTTTGCTCGCAACGCCAGCCCCAGCTCAAAAGAAACATCTTCTCCAATGTTCAGGGCGGCATGCAGAGCACGATGGCTGTGTCTGTGCCAGGAGCTGTGCTCCCGTGTGCTGCCTCATGTCACACGCAAGCTGAGCAGATTGGCGCTGTTGCTAAAATGTACTGTGTTGTAGCCAATTCTACTGAGGATGAATAAAATGCTGCAGAAAGAAACCTTTCCCATGCAAAGGTACGTTCAGTCTGCTGCACTAATACGAGCAAAAACTGAAATGGTTCGCAGCAGTGAGAAGTGAACAATTTATGTGCTTAGTGAAAACCACCTCTTCATACAGTTGCTCTTCTGTATAAGCTGCCACTTACAGTTCTGGATTTAATTTTTTTTTAGTAGAATATGGCATAGTTCATCCCTAGAGGATCACTTCCGGGGCACAGTGTTGTGGGTTTGGGGTTTTTTTGTTTTGTTTTGTTTTTTTAACCAAAACTAATTAGCTTTGTTAAAAATACTACATACCTCAGTATCATCATTCCTCACCACTTCTCTCATCACTTTACTATTACATGGTAAAAATGTCTGTAACTCCTTAGGGAGGAAAAGTGAAGTAGTTACGAATGACTTTACTCTCATGCAGCCCAATTCTAAGGAATTTCAGGCACCTAGCTCTCCAACTGTCTTCAGTGGAAGCCTAGCATCTCCTACAGATTCTTGACATCTTTGAGGAAGGCACTTATATATATATGGCCTCTCCTTTGGGCATCGTGTGGCCTTTTAACAAACGTGCGCAGACCTTTGCACACACATAAACCATGGCCCGGTGGACTAACTGTTCCCTAGGTCATCCCTTTCTGCTCGGGACAGAGCACCCCGACATCCTTCTGCCCACTCTGCTTCAAGATAATGTGTAACAGGCTGCCAGACCGTTTGGAAACAATCTTCTCCATCCATTTGCAGCTCTGATCTGAAAGCCTCTGAGATTGAAGGTTAAGCAGTTTGAGTTCCAGCTGGAATAAGCAGGCTGACTTTATAGGTGAACTCCGAAATACACATTCAAAGGTTACACTTGTAACCTTCACAGTACAGCTGCCTCTTCCCGTGCCCTTGAACTGAGAAGACCAGTAGGTAACGGAGGTACAGAGAAACCAGCTTTGTCTTGTTATAGGCAAGCTGAAGCCAGTCTGCTCTGCTTCGGCTTTTTTTCAGGAGCACAAAATTCCCAACGTTGAGTTTCAGCAGTGCTTAATTTAGGATTTGGTTCACAAGTGTCCATCTGGGTGACAGCTATCCAGTGACTATGCTGCTTCTACCCTTCATCTCTCTCATGCAATGTTCTTCTGATGTTTAAGTTGCAAGTCTCAACATGCCAATAAATGTTGCCTAAACATTGGAATTGTACAAGGGACAGGAATAAGCAGGTGAGAAAGCACAGCTTTAGTGCTATTAAAGGTGCTCATGCTTTTTCTCCTCCCTGTAATGTTTAAGGGACAGTGTTGGAGCCAATTGCGTGCAATCTATTCAGGGATGCGAAAAAATGCCAGCAGTTTTTTTTCAGAACTACCGTGTGGGAAGAGCACCATTCCTCATGGTTTTCTTTTTCCAAACAACTGCTTATCCTGAGCAGGGCTGAATGCTATTCACCAGGCACCCAGAATCCAGCCGAATCCTCAGGAAATGGTCAGCAGCATTCCACCACACACATCCTTCAGCTTTTCCCAAAGTACAGGGTCATTGGACTGAGCTAGTGGATGTATCGGTTCATTAACTTCACAAGTTAATGGTTCTCGTTAGGCAAATTAGTATTGAGATGTAAATTCACCTTTTCTTTGTTAGCTGTTAAAATAGAGTATAATTTCTGTATTCAGGATGTTTCTAGAAGATTATTACTCACTAGCATGTGGATGTTGATTGATTATTTCCAGTTCTAGTAATCATTAACAGCTACTGGTAGTTTAAGAATTATGTTTTATTTCAGAGGGTGGAATTTATTTGGCTCTACACCAAGGTAGATTAGGTAAGCCATGCTGAGCAGTTATTACCTTTCTCTTCAATCACACTGCTGTGTAAAGAGGCAATACATTCTACTGCTTGAGTTTTATTCAACTCTGAATTTCACCGTTAATATCAATAAAATATGTTGACATATCAAACAATGTAACTAATAGACAAAGCAAAACTGAGTCACTATTTAAACTTCTTTTTTAGACCATGCTCTCTCTATTAAAGTATATCAATCAAAAGACAGAGAGATACAACTTAGAAAATAGCTAACCAGAGGAAAAGCTTGCAGAAATCCACAAGGCGAGATAAACTGAATAAAAGAACTGCATCAGAATACACATAATGAAAGTCCAAGAAATAAACCAAATGTAACTTCTCGATTAAGCATGACTAATAGGAAAATGGTGCCTATCTTGAGACTTTGTATTTCTGTTGCAGACACAGTGCAGTAAGTCAAAGCTGGGGAGGAAATAGAAAGGTGACTGGATGATGTTTTCCTAACCATAGATACGTGAATAATTACATGTGTCTGTTCTGCATGCCTTCTGGCCCAAAATACTCAACATAGTTCCTTTTTCATTTGTTGTGTCCATTTAGCCCAAAATATCCACAAAAATACCACAGCCTAGTTCTTGGTCTTGTTGCTCAAATACGCCACTGTTCTTCTGACTCTGTTTTAGCAGGGCTGATCCTCAAGTGTCTAATGAGAGTTTAGTCTTACATAGTGAATATAGCAAAGAGCCTGAAGGGAAATAAAATCATTATAAAATGAACTGCTGGTAGGCTTTATTAGATTTGTTCTCAAATTAGGCCTGTCATGGCTTGGATGATTATTGTAGGGTATTAACGATTACTTTGCGTGCAAGTATGTGACAGAATAAGGAATGTTCTAGTAATTCCAGAACTGCTTGTATCTCCTCCTAGAATCAATATAAATGTATTATCCAGACAAACAACTGGTTTGGCCTCATGCTTTATTAAAAGGATATCTAATTGTGCAAAGCTCTGTTCGTTGATCAAGCAACCAGGTGAAACTTTAAAGATTCAAAATATCCAAGCACTTGGTCATCGTTTAAAAATTGCCTGTGACAGGAAGGCTGTGAACACTGTTGTCTGACAACATCCCTTTCCTGTGGTGCAAGGCCAAGTGTACAGGGAGAAACAAAACTATCAATGCTTCTTGGCTACTGCTATTCCTATGGCATGTCTAATTCGAAGCTCTTCAAGACATCTTCCACAGATTTATTATGTGAAACTCCTCTTTCTCAAAGAGGAGAATTATCATTCATCTGTTTGTAACCCAGGTTGCCTCACACAGTTTACAGCGTGACCCAATTCAATAGTTGTGTCAGAACAACTATGAGGGGATGACAAGCGATGGTGTGTGTGTGGAAATGAGTGACTTTGCCACCAGAGATCATGTAATGTTAGAAATGCTCTGAATTGCAACAGCACAAGCGAGTCAGTTGAGGCAAAATCCCAAATAATTGGGTCTAATACTGCTATGGAAACTATGCTGAAGGCTAAAAAGTACTATTTAAAAAGTAGATTTTTCTTTTCTTGAGTGTTTTCCATTAGCTCTTGACTTCTGTGAGAGTTGTTTCAAGCCCTGTCTGAAAAGTTGCAGCAATATGGAGCAGTTAAAGACAATGTGAAGATGTTCTGTGGCAGCAGTTAACTCTAAAGAAGCACAAAGCTTGTGCTTTCACAAACGTTTCAAATACACCAAAAATACCTTAGTTACAAATATTTTGCATGTTTGTAGTCTTGGAAGTTAGGATGAACACATACATGTTTAAAAACTGGTTATTAGCAAAAACACATGCTTAATCCAGGCTAATTCACAACCTCGATTGCTCTATTATTTTTATTGTCTTTCTTTTTTAATCTTTGAATCCAGTTTTGCAAATCTTCAGTCCCCACTGGCCTATTGTTGTGCAACTGCTCACAAGTCCTTGTCTAAATATTAAATACCCTTGGAGTGTGATGGTACATTGTGTGCTACTGGAAGTGCTGCTGGTAGCATGTCCACGGTCACCAGGAACAGGTAGGCTCGCCCACGGGTACCAAGAGTATCTACTTTGTTATGCTTCCTTGCCTTCTCCCTATCACCTCCTTAAGAAAGTTATGTGTTTATAGAGGATTAGACGAGGTGGGGGGGGAAAATCTTCTTTCAAGGTTACATCCTTCAAGAATTAAAAACATCGGATGTTTTGCTATTAGTCTTTCTGGAACTGTTTGTTTTTAAGTCAACAGGAGACTTAAAGTGTCTTGCAGCTTGCAAGGAGACTCACAACTGATGGTGGTTGCAAAGGCAGGCTGAGAAATGAGAAGGTGCCAAAAATATGAGGGCAGAAAGAAATGTGTGGTTTTGCTGATTAGTTTTCCATTTCAGAGGTAGCAGGGTTTTGTTGGTGCTAGCGTTATTCCCTGCACTCAGGGTGTTTTTTGTGTACTCCAGAGGAGCCTTCTGGAGGTGGGAAACAAACTATTTGGGTTACCACTTATGATGAGACAGTTTCCATTGCAGTTTGACTGCTTGTTTTGCTTGCTTGATGTTACCTTGGTTTGTTTTTCTCCAGGATGGGTAGCTCTGCTCCTAAGCCTGGGTGTCCTTGTAACCTTAAGCTTCTACATAGCCACAAATAATTTCAAGCTCAATTTGTGAAGGAGCAAAACCAGATGTGTGAGAGAGGGCTTTTCCTACGTGGAACCATTACATGGGATTCACTTGTGTGTCTATGCCTGAAAGACTGCATCGCTCCAAGTGCCTTTTCGTAAGGTGCTGGAAGTCAGAGCTGGATGCAACCAGCTCAGGATGAGGTGCGGCCACAGAACACTGTCATCTCCATCACTAAAGGGCTGGGGTGGCACATGCAGGTGTCGACGGCCAGCCAGCCATTGTCAACAGAGCCTTGGGTGACATGGTCTAGGGTGAGGCATCCCTGCCCATGCAGGGGTGTGGAACTAGATGATTTTAAGGTCCTTTCCAACCCTAACCGTTCTACGATTCTGTGATGAGCCAGCTTGTGGTCGGCCTAAGTGCTCTGACCTTTGCTTAAATGCAGGCAGCAATTTTATGAGTCCGTTCTCAAAAGCAGCTACACGTGTTCACGGACTCGCTCCCCTGAGCTCCCAGGCTCTCTCATGCGTGCTCAGCTCAAACATCTGGGATACAATGGAGCAGCAGACGATGTTGTCCCTTGTTTCTGTTTGTTAGCACAAGGTTACCAAGGCTAATATTTGAGGATCGGGAACATGAACAGAAGATCCAAGTTTGTTTCCACTCCCTGGCCTTCTGTAGTATCAAAACTTGGACTACAGTTTGACAGATGTTATCAGAATTAAGCATTAAGTATGATTGTGGGTGGAATGCATGGGGTTTGGAATGCTATGATGTAGGTACATTATAGCACAAATAACATGCAGTGTGCCGGGTGCAGCAGTGAACACTGATTGGGTAGGTAAGTTGTTGTTTTCTGAAGGTGAATGTTCTGATGTGTGAAGAATTTTATACCTGAAGAGTGCTATAACTGATAATGTGCAGGAGGAACGATGGTGCTGTCTCACTGGTGAAGATGAAAGGAAGCAAGTTAACAAATAAGAGTAATAAGAAAAAATTATGCCAATCTTTGCAGATCATCATCAATAAACGTACTTCTATTGTGTGCTTGCTCTGTAGTATGAACTAGAAAACATCACATATTTTCTGTTAATCAAGCTAGGAATGTCCCAGGCCCTTGTAGTCTCTCTTCATGTCAGTCTCAGCAAATCACCCCAAAATTTTTGTTGCCTTCCTTTGAATTAATTCCTCACTGCTTCTATTTGCCCGGAATGAGAGTGATGAGAAATGAGCTATGGGTCTCATTGATGCACTGCACGGGGAAGACGATTTTGATGGTTTTTCTATTGCTTGTCACTTGAGGGTCACTCCCTCAACTATCACCTTCCAGGTAAATTTTTCCTCCAAGTATTTTCCTCTTTATTGACTTTCTGAGCTATTATGCCTAAACATTCAAACCTTCATTTGCTTAGATGAAACAGTAACTTTATTTACTGCTTATGTTTCTATACTCAGAGGAAGCTACACTGTATCCTCGGTACAATCCAACAGGGAAAGTTTCTTGTCACTGAGCACTTTTCATTTGAATCAATGTCAAAATGTAACCCAAATGTGCAGCAAGTTAGCCTCACAAAAGAAAAAGTTATTTTTAGGAGCTGCTGCTAGAATCGGTAGGATTGCTCTGAATAGAGTATAAATTGTGGTGTCTGGTCCTCAGTCCTCTTTTGGAAAGCATTACTCAGCAACAAATGAAATGGAGCCAACACAACCATTTAAAATAGCTAAGTAAACAGTTCGTGTTGTAGTCAAGATAATCCTTAATTTCTGCTGCTTATCTGAGATCTGCCCTGCCGATCTGATGGGAGGATTTAACCTTCCTGAAAGCTGGTACCAGCGTATGTGCTTGAACTGGGAAGACCTCTTTCCACCTGCTTTTCAGAGTCCTTTCTCCTAGAAGATTAGCACTACTGTGCCCCTTTTAGAAAGAATATCCTCTGAAATATGGATCATTTTTGGAGGCATGTACTAGGAATATTTTGCTACAACACAGCTTAGGAGAAATACTTAATAATGCCTGTTTAAAGGATCCACTTTTTTTCTTTACAGAACAACCACAATGTCTTAAATTCTCATAATTTTTGTCTTACAAAAGTACATGTATAGTTGTGAAAATTAAAGAGAATCATCAGCTTATGGTTACTGCCAGTTGTGTAACCACGTCAAAAGAAAAGCTACATGGAATTTTAATTGCAGATTTCTTTGCACTATGTTGGAAACCATTTTTGTGATTTTCTGTTTCCTCGGGATACTGTGTGAAACACAGAATAGCAGAGCAGATGGCCTGTCTTCTTTTTCCAAAGAGACAAGTAATATCACTCTGTTTGAGAGGGAAGTCTAAAGGGAGTTTCACAGAGGTATGGGAAAGCCTGGTCTAACATCTGGATCAAAACAAAAATCAGAGTCTGTTTAAAAAGAAAAAAAGTATTAATCTTTAGATTAAGACCCTCTAGTAAACCTGCACCTTTGGGAGGAGGGGAGAGAATCACTGGGTGAAACTTCTCAGGCTTAGTCATAGTAGTAGTAGGGAGTGATGGCCTGAAATATGCAGTAAAAGTTCTCAGAATAGGGAGTGAGTCACCACTGCCCTTGAACTTCGTGAATCTGAAACTATATTTACCATTTTGCATTGTTCCTGAGTTGTGTATTTGTAGTTCCACGCAGAGAGCAACTTGCCTTTTCTGCCCTCAAGAGCTAAAACACACACAAGGGAATTTCCAGGGAGAGAAGTTGAGGATTAATTTCTTGAAGTGAGTTTTAAGAAAAGCTTTATTGAAGAATGTTTGTGTTGGGAGATTACTGATGTGAAGATGATACTGAAAGGTTAAATAAAGGAACTAGGCAGTAGCACGCAAAGAGAGGGGAAAAAAAAGAAAGGAAATGAGTAAAATTGAAGAGTTCGTGTAGGGTCCAGAATGTGTAACACAGGGTGCTGCCATGAGAGGCAAGGGTTTTTATTAATGTAGTACTTTTTTCCTTTCCTTCTCACAACCTTATCTGCACTGTTTTGAACAGAAGCCAGAGCGCTGAAAGGAAAGATCCAGATCATTACATTTTGCATTCTTCCTCTTCTCCCCCCACCTCTACAGTATAAGAAACTAGACAAGTTTTTGAATCAGGTCATTGCTAAACAGCTGGCTTGTGAAAGAGCACAGCTGTCACGCCAAAAATATCACCTTGGCACTGAAAATCAGCAGGGTGTCTTGTAAGTGTCTGCAGAACTGTGTTCAATTAGTGACCAAATGCACAGGCTGGAAGCATACTTGCTGTCTCTGGTCCTCAGCAGTAGGCCCTGTAGAGAGAATGGAAAAGGTGCCTGAGAAAGTTCTATCTTTCTTTTCTGTAACAGAACTTAAAAGACGAGAAATCTTATTATTGTTGTTGGGTGGCAGGACAAAAGAGGCAGTTACTGGCTTGCCAAAAAGACTTGGCAAATGGAAATCCAGAATTAGTTCCAGGAAATATAATAGGTAATGTAATAAGTATGTGAGAACTGTAGGTACTTTGCATTTCTGTATGTGAAGTAACTGCAGTACAGGATTACACATCCCACACTGATATTTCAAGTTTTCTTGTTCAGTGGGAAGGAAAGCCATCAGTGTGCTGAGGCTCATTTTATAGGCATAGATTATCAGCTATCTTTAAATCTGCTTCCAAAAACCCTTGTGGCTGTTGTGACAATGTATTAACATAGGGAACTCCTCTGGGCATTTGTGCTGGTGTGTAAGTATAAGCAGAAGCTATTCTTGATGTCTATTTGTAGTGATTGTCTCAAACTTGGAGTGCGTGGAAAACGGGTAACAAAAACCCCTCTGTGTTTTATTTAAGAGCAATTAAATATGCCCAGACAGCTGAAACATTCAGTCTGGGAGGGGGGTGTGTGGTGGCAACTAAAATATCAGTATCTTCGGAGTAAAATATTTCCAAATAAAATGTGCAGCAAGATCCTTTTAACTCAGAACTACAACTTCTCCACCTCCAACCTCCCCCATAATAAACATACCAAAAGAAATAAACCACCATGCACGGGGAAAAAAATTGTTCACAAGGAAATTTCACAGTAATAGGCTCAGAACTCCAGATGTATTTACATTTTTTCTCAAAAAATGATGGTTCTTGAAGTGAGAAAACTAGCGACAATTTCAATACTGGTTTCCATGTTGGCATTACTGATGAATTGGGATGGCAGCAGGGCTCCTCTTCTACAGTTACCCATAATGGATACAATTTACTAATATAGATTTGCACTCATCTAGGACAAATTTAGCAATTGGTTATGTGAGCAAAGAATTTCACCGAGTAACTGTGAAATCCATCACTTCGAGATGCTGTATGCTGGCAAGCAGCACGCTGAGATGCTGTGACAGAAGCTTAGCTAGATATAAGAAGTGACGTTTATGCTCTGTGCGGAAGCCTTACAGTTATTTTCTGCTACTCTTCCCGCTTCGGCCTTTGGTGTTGCATCACTATGGTTCGGTGGTTCCCAAACCGAGACCTGTAGATGACCAGGAGCAGAATTTTCACGCTCTGATTAATGTTTGACGGTGTGAACACGGAGAGCAGCCACACCCAGCCCAGCCAGGTGCTTTGCTTCTTGTCGTTTTGGTGTTAAAGTTGTATGCTTTGGCCTCCACCAAGTTTCGGCATCGAGCTACACCATTCCGCTTCTGCGGCAAGTGCATGGAAACCCATTAGCGGGGCTGAATTGGCCCCAAGAGCTTGGGAACTCCTCGCTAAGGGCACTTCTAATGCGCTCCAGCCCTTCCCTATAGGGCCTGAACGGTGGGGCCGGGGTGCCCAACGCCCGCCGCCCCGCTCCTCGGGCCGAGGGCAGGCGGTGCCCTTCACAGTGAAAAACGTGAAATTGGGGGGGAAAGCAATAAATCGCCCGTTTCCATGGCAACCTAGACCTGACCCCGCGGGAGCCCAGCCCGTTTCTAACCCCCCCCCTTTACACGTCGCAGACGGCGGGAAGCGCCGCCCCGGGGCCCGCGGGGATCCCCGGGCGCGCCCGGCGCCCCGCAGGTGCCGGTCTCACCCCGCTCCCCTTCCCCGCTGGGCCGCGGACCGGGCTCTCCCGCGCTTGCCGGGGGTGGCGGGTACTCAAACTTCTCCCCCCCTTCAGGAGCAGGGGCCGATGGAAAATGGAGGCGGCGGAGCAGGGTGCGGTGACCGCGGTGCGGGGTCCGCCGCGCCCCGCCGCTCCCCTCAGCGGGACCGCCCGCTAGGGGGCGCTGCTCCCGCCCCGCCGGCGGCACCGGCGCCCCTCGCGCGCCGAGACCCAGGCTGCCCGCGGGAGGCTTGCTCTGTGCCAGAGGGGCGTGTCCCCAGGTGGAGTGGCGTCCCTGCCGACCAATGAGAGCGCCGTGTGCCTGACAGTTAGGCGTCCGCCGCCAATGGGGTGAGCCGGGGGGCGGGCGCGGCGGGGCGAGAGAGGCGCCGCAGGCCGGCGCGCCGGAGCACTCGGCGGAGGGAAGTGGCGCAGCATGATGCGGCTGTGGCGCTCGGCGCTGCTGCGGGAGCTACTGCTGCTCGGCCCGCCGGGGCCGGCCGGGTGCAGCGGCTCGGGTCCCGGCGCCGGCACCAGGCGCCGCCCGTCGCCGCTGGCCGCCTTCGGAGCGAGCCCGCCCGTCTCCCGCCGCGGCGGCCCGGGGCTGCTGCCGCCTTCGGCGCGGGGTTTGTGCACTCGCTCGGAGGGAGCCTTGGAGGAGCCGGGGAAGGGAGCGCAGGCGCCGTCGCCGAGCCCCGGCGAGCCCCCCGCCGACAGCGGCCACAACAATAACCACGGCGGCGGCAAGGAGCTGGCCGGAGGCGGCGGCGGGGGGGAGAAGTGAGTGCGAGGCGGGCGGTGGGGCCGGGCCGGGCGGCGGGGATGCGGAGGCGCCATGTGAGCGCCGCCTTCCCCTCGCACGCGTGGTGCCTGCGGGAGGGGGCCGGGCGGGGCGCGGGGGCCGCTGCCCCGGCAGGTGCGAGGGCGCCGGCATCGCCTCTCCCGGGGCCCTGCGGCGGCGGGCTGCGGTCTGTGCCGGCGGCTCGTGGGGCGCGGTGCGGGGCTGCCCGGCCCGGTGGGGTCCCGCGGGTGGCGGAGGGCGGGCTCGGCCGGGGAAGGAGGCGCGGGCAGACGCGTGGCCTGAGGAGCGTGTTTGCCTCTCGGCGCTGCCCTTGCCGCTGCTCGCCTCCTGCCGCGCCTTGAGCTTCCACCGCGCTCGGCGTCCCTTCCGCATACGGCCATGCCCGCGTCTTGGCTCGGAGCTCGGAGCCAGCGTGCGTTAGCGTGGTTTTTCTCTAGCGCTGCTACTCGCATATAAGGTATTTTCCTATGGAAGTGAAAGCTGTGTCATCTCACGTTAATTATTAAAGGCGGTGTACATGGTGTGTAGTTCTGCCCGGGAAGTTTAGCAGCGCTGTCTTAGTGTCTACATCTAGTGCAGCTAGGGATGGATAACACCGCAAATGTTCATAGGTGCTACAGAATGTGGCCCTGTGCCAAGAAGCACTGCTTTGTCCCTAAGTGACAAAAGTACATGCAGGTAATAGAATAAGACTGTGTATATTTATGAAGTTAATATTCCTTCGTTAGGAACCTGAAATACTCTTTAAAAAATTGGCCAAGGACAGGTGTATCAGCTCCAGTTTGTGATGACTAATGGTTGATAACAGGGACAGAGTATAATGTCGAAGTAAATGGATTGATGGTTCTCCATAGTATTCTGCTCTGGTAGTCCTCAGCATTATGCAGGTCTTGAAACAGTCTTGTTCATTTCTCACCTCCTTATCTGACAGTTTGTCCATTGCTTGTTTGAACCTGGGTACGCTTAGTATCTGATAATGGTTTACAAGAAGCTTGACAGCTTAACTGCAATCCCCATGAAGACCCATCTCCTTTGTGTGTGTTTAGAACTTGCCCCTTGGCTTTCCTGTAGGTAGCCCAAGTGTCGTCTTTGCGCTGCTTATGGGGCAGCCTAGTTAAAATCTAAACCGAAGCCGCTTTCCCAGGCTTTGCTGTGCTTATTGCCTACATATAAAAAGCAAAAGACAGAGAAAACAAGGCCAGTAAAGGAATACCTTGTTTTAACAGTCTCTGTGCAAAGTCTCTGTTACCCTGATGCTAAGAGGAAGTCTTGAAAAGATTCCACAAGGCCAGTTGGGAAGGCTGCAGCCCTTAGCTCATTAATAGTTCTGCTTTTGAGTTGTGGTTTTGGGTTGGTTTTCTTTTAGCATGAGCTTGTACTTCTTCAACATGTCTGGCAGGAAAAGAAGCTCTCTTGTTCTTCTCCCCTTTTCCCCGATCAAATGTCTTAGCTGCTCAGCTTGGTTCAAGCCTTTTGTTTCAACAGGATATAGTCGTCTTTAAAGGCATCACTTGCAATTTCTGCTGTCAAGATCCTTTAAAATATACATGCAAGTCAGGTTACATAACCACGTACAATATAATACACAATTATATGTGTATTATTATTGTAGTTGTACAATTGAATTACCTCTCTATATAAGATTTAGAAACAAAAATTATTCAGCTGTGTCTGAAGTAGGTGTGGTTTATAAATGTTGTACTTCCATTTTCAGTAAGAAATACAGCAAGCAACTGTGAGGGAGTTCTGAGGATGCTGAAAAGGTCATTTATTAAAGGGGTAACATGTTCTTAACCTAAGCTTTTGTAACAGCTTCCTACAGCTAGCATCAGTTAGGGAAATCCTGTCATTTCTGGTATGTCTGGTAAAGCTATGTAGTCACAACTACTTATACACTTTACATCATTTTTGGCTTTTGACAAAAGGATGTATTTGAAAGTCAAATGCTCATTCTTTGAGCCTTACCGCAAAATGAACAAGGAAACAAGACATATAGCATGTAGTTATGAACAAGTAGAAAGCTGGAAACAGTTTCTTTTCAGTTCTGGCTGTGCAGGAATTCCTGGTAACATGTTAGCCAGGCTGCTGGATACTTTCGTTCTTAACTTTTCTTGATGCAGAATTATGAAAATCTTCCTTAAGCATTTGTAAATGGTACATTGCATGTGGAAATCGCTGCTGTATTAAGACAGGGTTCAGAAGAAAAGTTCTAAACTGACAGCTGAGCTAAGTCAGAGCAGTCTGTGTTCTGCTGATTCCAGCGCTTTGCCATCCAGAAGTATATAACATTTGAGTTGTGTTTGGCAGATGGTTTGTGGGCCCAACTGGGAAGACAATAGTTCTTTTTAGGCTTTCCTTTTTTTGTTTGTTTTGGGGGCTTTTTTTTTTTTTTTTCCTATTTGCTTGTAAGGTTGTGGTTTGAGGATACTGGAATAACCTACAGTGTCAAAAGACAGCACTAAGATTTTCTTGCTTCTTTGCTTGCCTGACAGTCCTCATCTACAGAGAGTAGGAGTTGCAAGTGAAAACCTAAAATGTTTTGTGCAAAAAGTGTATGGAAATTTAGGACAGTTTAATTCCTCAGAGAGAGAGTAAATGATGAGGCCTGTGGCTGATGAAATAACTAGTATCCCATTGCATAACCAGATCCTCCTGTGCATTTTTTTTTTCCTGAACATTTTCCACCACCTCTTGTTCTCCGTTATGCAGCCTTCGCTGTGTGCATCCACCTGAAACTTAATGGATTTTGGAAAGGAAAAATACTTGAGCTTAAATTGAGAGTGGTCACAGACTGGTAATTTTGATTAGTGAAGGCTGTGGATTAAAATGCAACCATTTCTATATGTCCATGCCTAAATAATTACAACAGAATAACATAGTACAGTCCTAAATTATAAACTTCTATAATATTTAATAGTGTTCACTTTTACTTTCACTGTAACTGTGCATTGTTCACTTTTACTTTCAGTTTAAGTGTGCATTGTTGGTCTTGCATCTTATGCTGGACAGTAATAGGATCAAACATAGTTTAAGTATAAGCTATTTCTAAATTATAAAGGCCTTATTAAGGTGAGAGAGAGGAGCAAAACGTGAGCAACCCTGATTTTTAAAGTATAGTTGAATTGTGATACTGATGAGTACTAGTATATGGAATATAGCAAAATAGTTGATGGAAGTGTTTTGGTGTGGGTTTGGGTTTTTTATTCATTTCGTTTTCCTTAAAATGGCGAGGAAGTGGTAGCACTCCTTTTTAGTGACAGAGGTGATTTCTGGACATATCTTTTAAAATTAATTTTGCTTTTGCATCCGAGCCAGACTCAACTGTATAGGAACCAGTTGCATAGGAGCTGTACAGGCAGCAGTTCATCTCACTGTTACTCCTGTCAGATTGTGGCTATCTTGCTCGCAGATGCAAGAAACTGTGTGCTTTCAGTAGACCTTTCATAACTTCCTTAGAGGCTAAGGTTTTGAAGCAACAGTTCTTGTTTTTACTTAAAGTGTAAACACTTTAATAACTACTAAAATATGTCTGTCTTTGGTCTGAGTTTATAAATATGTAGTTTTGTCTGAATCTTGGTGAGTTCTCAGGTAAATGAATGATTACCCACCAGTGTTAATGGGATTGGTGTCTAATCATGCAAGTGGACAGAAGATAGTTATTTAGTGACTTGATGGGTGTTTGTATCTCTTAGTTGGAGCTGGTTATCTGTAGTATGGTGACAACTTCTTTAAGATGCCCGTTTTAGATAGAGTGGTTAACAACTGCAGGTTGCAGCTCTTGCAGCTTTCGTAGAATCATAGACTAGTTTGGGTTGGAAGGGACCTTTAAAGGTCATCTCATCCAATCCCCTTGCAATGAGCAAGGACATCTTCAACTAGATCAGGTTGCTCAAAGCCCTGTCCAACCTGACCTTGAATGTTTCCAGGGGTGGGGCATCTACCACTGCTCTGAGCAACCTGTTCTAGTGTTTCACCACCCTCATTGTAAAACATTTCTTCCTTCTATCTAGTCTAAGTCTGCCCTTTTTTAGTTTAAAACCATTACCCTTTGTCCTATCACAACAGGCCCTGCTAAAAAGTTTGTCCCCATCTTTCTTGTAGGCCCTCATTAAGTACTGAAAGGCTGCAGTAAGGTCTCTGTGGAGCCTGCTCTTCTCCAGGCTGAACAACCCCAGCTCTCTTAGCCTGTCTCCATAGGAGAGGTGCTTCATCCTCCTCCTCATCTTCATGGCCCTCCTCCAGAGTCACTCCAACAGGCCCATGTCCTTTTTATGCTGGGGCTCCCAGACCTGAAGGCAGTACTCCAGGTGGATTCTCACCAGAGGAGTACAGGGGCAGAATCTCATCCCTTGACCTGCTGATCACACTTTTGATGCAGCCTGTGATACAGTTGGTCTCCTGGTCTGTGAGTGCACTTTGCTGGCTCATGTTCAACTTTTCATCCGCCAGTACCCCAAGTCATCCTCAGCAGGGCTGCTCTCAATCCCTTCATGCCCCAGCCTGTATTGATACAGGGGGTTGCACTGACCCAGGTGCAGGACATTGCACTTGGCCTTGTTGACTCTCATGAGGTTCACGTGTGCCCACTTCTCGAGCTTGTCCAGGTCCCTCTGGATAGCATCCTTTCCTTCAGGTGTGTCAACTGCATTGCTCAGCTTTGTGTCACCTGCAAACTTGCTGAGAGTGGTGCTCAATCCCACTGTCCATGTCACTGATGAAGATATTAAACAGTTCTGGTCCCAGTGTGAGCCTCTGAGGGCCTGTTGTTGGGGACAGTTGTTGTGATCTCATATTTTAATGACTGGTGCCTTAATAACAATCCTGAAACTATTAGTAGTAGTATTACATCTTTATACGTTTTGTTGCTCCGTAAATCCTGGTCTGTATTTTGGCAGTTACATCTTGGAGTACAAGGTAGGAATGTCTCATTGCATTTGAAATTTAATCTCTTTTCTATTGTAGTGATTATAATTCAGCTTTTGTAAAAATTAAATCCTCCGTGGCATCTGGTATAAGCATTGTACTGATGCAAAAGGAAGAGCTGAAGGAGGGACTGCAAAGTCCTTGTGCTTGGAATTCCTGCTTTTTTTTTTTAATGTATTTAAAAAGCAGTGCGGATCATCTACCAGAATTCTAGTCCACAGCTTGGAGTACTGCTGAAGAAGTCTAGTTGTGTAATAGTCTGGTGATTAATTATTATTATTTTTTTAAGAAGGGAAATAAGTATCAAAAGTCATAATTCATGAAGTGGAATAGACTGGAATTTTTCCAGTTTAATTCGACTGTGGAAATTGCAAGTTTCCTGACTTGAAAAACATCTGCTGAACAGCACTATCATGCTAAGTGTGCTCACGGTGCCAAAACATAGCTTTTAGGTTAAGCAAACATTAGTTACTGACATCACTGACCTGATAAACTGCAGAGCAAGCCTTTCCACCTCTATTTAGCTGATAAACTTTATCAAAAGATGGACTATTTGACAAAGAGCAATTTTCTGTAAATATATTGAATGCCATCCTCTTTGGCAGTCAGTGCGGATCCATTGTTTAATTAGGCTGACTGACCCAATATTGAACAGCAGCAGATGTGACAGATACAGAAACTACGTCAAGAGATAATTTATGCTGTGAAAGGTGCACATCTCTTTAATAGATTAAAATCTTACAAAGAGGCAGGTAAAAATCTTGGTGAAATATCTGAAATTTTTTGTCCTGCACCCTCCCAGATAAAAACTCCGCATTTGGAACAGCTGTTAAATTCTGAGTAATCGCTCAGGAACTTGTAATTGAGCAGGTTGTCAGTTAAAATTACTCAGTGTGTTTCCCGGATTGTCTTGTCAAAGTGAAATATGAAAGTTTTCTCTGTCAGACCTTCAGCAATCCAGTAATGAGTCTTGTAGCAGAGACATTCCTTAAAACACAAAATGTCAGCATTTTGGGTAACTTGAGTAAATGCTGTGTGTAGGGGTGTAGACTGCGTAACTCAGCATAGCTTTAAAAAAGTCCATAGCTGTGCAGTTAGGCTGCAGGTACAGGCTGAAGTTACAATTGGTATGTTGGTAGTTCTGGTTCTGCTGGCTTGACTGGATGTACTGTTCTCAAAAGGTTGAAAGCGCAGTGTACTGTGTGGAAGACCTGAATTTTCTTTAGGAAAAAGGTTGTTCAGTGATTTGCTTGAGGTAGTTGCAAGCGTTTGTCTTGGTTGAATTGCCAGCCTGTCTGTGCGTTAGTCAGCCAGCATCATTTGAAAAAAAAAAAAAAACCCAGAAAATCCAGACTGGAAGACAAGGAAAGTTCTGTTGGCTTACAAAGCTGTCTTCTGTTCTTAGTACGTAAGTACAGTGTTTTAAATAAATTGGAAAATGAGAAGGGAGATTTTTACTACTGGTTTTCACTGCTAGTTGTGAGGAAAGGAGGGAGGCAAGTGCAATCTAGAGGTTTTCTTAAATTTAAAAGGGTATTTGGATATAATCGGGTTTTTGTTAAAAGCAATTATAAATCTGACCTGTTGTTGAGATAGAATAAGCTAGTTTTGGGAGGGGAGGGAGGATTAAATGGCAGTCTGTGAGACTGCACTGGCCTACCTAGGGTCTGTGCTTGGTCGTAGTGTTTTATTTTTGTACTTTTAACCCTGAGTACTGATATTCAAAGAATCACTGGTCTTGTGGAAACTTTAGACCTGCTTTTTGTACACACATGCGTACGTGTATAAAAATAGATAAATTGCCACTGAACGTTCTAGCTTGGGGCAATAAATATTATTTAATTCTTTATATAATTTTATTTATATTAATAGATACTAAATTTATGTAAATAAATAGCAAATTTATTCATCTAAATATATTTAAATAAATAATATTTTGTACATTTAAATAACAAAGTATATATACTTTAGTAACAAAGTATTGCCAATGTTACTAGATTATAAGATTGAACTTTAAAACTGATAGCTAAAATAATGTAGGACTGCATACTCTGCTTTTCAGTTAGTTTACGTCTACGTTTACTAGAGAACTGTTTTGGTTTTGTTTATTTTTTGATTGTCAAACATTGGAACATTGGCTTTCTCTAAACTGACTGTCTAGAGACAAACCTAAGCACTTCAAAGGACTAAAAATAATTGATCTGAAGCCCTTTGCTGTCATTGCCCCAAGCAGTTTGGAAGTGTACATTTTGGAAGTCTATGCTATGATGCTGTACTTAACAGGGGAAGTGTGAACAACTGAGTGCAGTCTTGTGCTCCTGCCTGCTGCAGTGTGCTTTGGAGTATCAAGGAAAGGGGAAACTCCAAGGTTAAAGCCATAGAGAGCATCCAAAGGCTTTGAGGAAAAGCTGTCAGTATTAAAGCTTTCTCTCTTGGAAGGAATCTTGATGCTTATTCTGGTAGATTTCCTTCACATTTCACTTAAAATGAAGATGTATGTTACGACGAAGAAGCATATTTTGGAGTAAGATAGCTAGCACGTGGAATACTTGGAGAGCCAGTGTGTTTAGATTGATGAACATAGTGACCATTGAAGGTGTATCTACACTGCATGTTAACCTTGATAAATACGCACAATGTGAGTTACTGCTTCTGGTGCCTGAGCTGGTTTAGGTTACTGCATTATGCAGATGGCTTTACTTGCTTTCACTGTAACTGATGTGGCTTACATAAGCTTCTAGAAGGCCAAGGGCTTTAGGACTCCTGCTAGGAGTTCCTAAAAGCAGGACTAGTTTGGTGAAAATAATACATATTTGTTTCCTCTTGCTTATGGAATCATTGGGTCAATCTGCTCTTACAGCTTTATTATGAGGCATGTAGGTCTTTGAGTCTTATAAATACTTTATCCTCTGTGTGAGATTCATGTCTATCCTTGGTGACATCAAGAAGAGGGAAACATGATGAATCTGCTCCAAAAAAATTCTAAATGGTATCTGAGCAATAAATGTATGTTAGTAAAACTAGGTTGCAGTTAAGAATGTTTGCCACTATAAAGTGTATGTATGCCACTTTTAATATTACCATTGTTTTTCTATATAAAGCTGAATTAAGCTTTGTGTTCACTGATAAAAATGCTCCTTGAAATTAGTGGCAGCAGTCATTGGTAGTGGAAATGTGCTTCCTTGTGAATAATGCAAAAATGTGTATAAATGAAAATATGCACTAATCTATGTCTTTTTTTTTTTTCCAGTAAAGTGAAGCAAGGGCTCCTTCCTAGCTTAGAAGATCTACTTTTCTATACTATTGCAGAAGGACAAGAAAAAATACCAGTTCATAAGTTCATAACTGTAAGTTTACTGTTCTAGAGTGCTATATGAAAACATACTGCAAGGTTTTTTTAACATTCTAAATGCAAGAATACAAAGCAAAGAATTATCCGTGTTATACATGGATAGCTGCAGCAAGGAATGTAACTAATTTACCCCCCCAACAATGTTTCTGTATTTAAGAGAATGAGTGTACTTATATTGTTACTTCTTTGCTGTGCAAAAGAGTATGCTTGAAAGCATCTGTGGCAAGGCCAGGTAATGTTTGCACATATGTAAAATGCAGTTGGGCCACTGTAGATTTCAATGACTAATCCTTTTGCATAAGATGGCAGGCAAAATGGCAAAAGGAAATGCCAAAAGAATCAAAAAGGTGTCAAAATGTCTCTGTGTTGAGAGCGCAGTAGCAGATGTCTCTAATCTTGATAAATGAGGCTGAGCAGTAAAGAACTTGACTGTAACAACCTATCTTTTCATGTTAGTAATTACTGTTTTATTGTAATAGGCACTCAAATCTACAGGATTGCGTACATCTGATCCCCGATTGAAAGAGTGCATGGATATGTTAAGATTGACCCTTCAAACAACTTCAGATGGTGTTATGCTGGACAAAGACCTTTTTAAAAAGTAAACTTTCTGTCAATATTGTATAATTCTGGATGAATGTTGTCTGTGTGTTACTGACTGCTCTCTTAGGAGAGATGTAACTAGAAGGGGAGTCAAACACACTCCTACTGATGCTATTTTCATATGAGTTTGTTCTCTGGTTTCATGCAGCAGACGGATTGTGTGATCTCCACAAGAGTTTAATCTATCAGTGTTGTTTGCGTGCATATCTGACCCCATCCTGCAACTCTTGGTCAGATGCCAAATAAATTGATTGATGCATCAGGGAATATTTAGTATGAGTACATAAAACTTCTCTCTCACTGCATCACCAGTTTTTAATCTGAAGTTCAGGATGCTGCTTCTGTGTAGTGAGATGTTGGGAGTACGGATAAACTATGTATCTATCTGTACTCTCATAGTTAATTCTGAAAGTGAGTGTATGAAAAATAGAGTGGCATTAAATTTCAGGATGCATAGAGGTGAGAGCAGCTAGGACTGTAGTCATGCTCTGGTTTGTTTTGGAAAAGATTTATGTGCCATATTTTAGTGGTGCTTTTTTTAAGAAAAGTCTGTGGTCAGTTAGCTGAACAATATGAGTACTGTTCAGGTTGTCTTCAGTTCCTTCCAAGCACACTCCTTTGCTCCCCTGCTTACAGTTTCCGTGGGCTGAAAGATTGGAAGTTTAGAGGCTCTTAAATCTTGACATTAAATTTGTAGAATATTTTTGAGTCTGTATCTTTATTCCATTTACAAGGTAAATGACATAATATCTAAAACTTGCTTCTTTTGTGAAGAGTATACTTTTCTCAAAATGGTACATTTTTGTTGTTCTAAATAATTTTTTTGAATTTGTAAACGAGTGCTGTTTAGTGCTGTTTCCTCTGTTAAGCTTGAAATATGTATGTGTATAAAAAAGGTGTGTTTACACATGCAATTGTGTATATATATTACATATATATGTGTATTTGTACTTAAGTATATAAAGTATATAGTGTATACTTATTTACATAGTTTATCTATAAAGTATATATGTTATATATTTTTTATAATATATAAACATTTTTGGAAGTACATTGAGAAAAAATCATGTGTGACAAGATAACAAACCAGTCAACTCCTTAATCAAATGTGGGATACTTCTTAAAGGTACATC
Organism: Strigops habroptila; assembly: GCF_004027225.2. Lineage (NCBI taxonomy): Eukaryota > Metazoa > Chordata > Aves > Psittaciformes > Psittacidae > Strigops > Strigops habroptila. The sequence goes on from NC_044281.2 coordinate 8,661,966, forward strand.
ACAGACTAACTGTATACCTGTATTTAAGTCCAAGACCAGGTCTTCAGTGGTTATTTGTCAGTGCAGTGAAAACTAATTTGTTACAGTCAGACACCTTCCTGGGTTTGTGGTTGGACTGGAAAGAAAATGCTTTTGCTACTATGCATTACACTTGTACTAGAAGGCTTGTTTGTAGGAGTAAACTATGGATTATGTTTTAGGCAAGGGCTCTACATTAAAAAAAGGACACGTGATTCCTGTTTAGCAAGATTAGTCTATTTTTATGTCTCAGCTCTAGGATCTGATCCCCTATGTTAGTGGAGTGGTTGTTACTATGATGATTTATAGAAAGCTTACATGGTTGCTTCTTGTGTAGGATGTTTTGAACAAAGACTATACAGAGGGTGGAGAAGTGAATCTCTTTCCACATAGCAGATTTTCCTTCACAGCAGCAGGTGTTTAATCTTTTTTATAAATTAAAACTCCCCCAAACTTCAGTTTTCTGTCTTTCCTAAGCGCACTGCATTTGCTGTGTAGAGACTCGTACAAGGTTTCTGTGTTTTTTGTTCTTCTCCAAGTATTTAAGGTGTGAAATATAATAATGTATCTACTCAGTTGTACTTACCTCAGGACTTTGAAGCTTCAGTTCCCTAAACTTAGAAGTCAGTGGTATAGTTCTCCTGTTGAATTTGAATCCAAAGTTGCTAGACCAAATAAAGCATTAAGGGTAAGTGATGTGGAGTAGTGATAGCATAAGCTTGACTGAATCGATGAAGTCCATTAGAAATTACTTGTAAAATATGTTAGCTCATGCATCTGTCTCAAGACCTTTTTAGTGATTCTAAACATTAGGCTCCAATTTGACTAAAACTGCTTTATTTTGAAGATATTTGGCTTTACAGTGCTCTCCCCTAAATAAAACTTTTCTGGGAAAAAAAAATCCATGTTACAGGCACAACTTGGGGTTTTAATCTTTCATTTCCAGAGTTTCTTGAATTGAAGGCTTCACTGGTGCACGTTTTGGAGACAGTGATTTAGCTGTGCATGTTGCATTTATTTAACATAAGATGGTCTTTGCAGAATGAGTGATACCTCACTGAGAGCAGCATGTTTACTGAAAGCAGCACAGCAGGCTAGTTAGTCTGCTCTGTGAATTGTTTTCTCTTTTTTTTTGGTACCCTACGGTACTACTTAATATAGTAGTAGTACTATCTAACTGTTGTTAGATGAAACTTGGGCAGCTCAACAAATATGAAAGACTGTACACACTAATCTTCAGAAATCTAACAGAAAAATAGAAGTCTTGCAAAAAGCCCTATTTCTTAACTAACAATATCGGGGGGGGGGGGGGGGAAGGCATGAGACAATCAAAACTGAGTTATTTGGAAAAACGCTTGAATGAGATGATAGCTACTGAGTAGCAGTTACAACTCAGGTTTAAACCTGATGCTTTTTCAGATTAATTTATTTGACTTTGTAGGCTTAGGCTTTGTCACAAGGTGATGCCTGTACTGCTTTATTGACCTAGAGCTGTGGTCTTGCTAGCCAAATTTCTTCAGATCTGTGGGCAGGAAGCAGCAATCTGGATATGTTTTATGTTCTAAGCTAGACAATCTGTTGCTGGATCTCAGACATGGTTATCTATTTGCTGCTGAGGTGCTGTGCTGCGCTCTCAGTGTAGGTAGCAAATCCTGAGGAAAACTTTGATTTTTAGCTATGCTTAACCCAGGTATTAATAAGTGTTTTCATCCTCTTTGAGCAATTAGAAAAGTTTTGACAGAAGATGCAGAGGTCTTCTGCTGTGTTATAATATTAATACTTCATTTGTCAAAATAACATCGCTTTTCCTTCTAAAATGTCTAATAGATATAGCTAAGCACTTCTACAGACCTAGTCTCGCTAGTTGGCAGTGAAGTTTTACATTCCTTTTTGTAATGCTAAAACTGTAGCTCTTTAAACAGGAGAAAAGGTTTCCATTCAGTTATGTAGACAGCTGAACAGAGTTGGTGGGAGTTCAGACTGTGTTTTTCGGTTTTTTAGCAAGTATCTACTTGTGTAGGGAAGCAATAATCAGCAGTCTGAGCCAGAACTTGAAAAAGATAAATGTAACGAATTGTATGATAAAGGAAACAAAATGACTCTAACTTGATGCTAAAGCCCAAAGATTCAGTTTCAAAAAAAACAAACATAAAACAACCCAACCAAACCCCAAACTTACTTTCAGGTTATACAAGTCACTGAAAGTTATTATAGATCATAAAACTTGCATCCTAATCTTCATAACGCGAATGTATTGGGGAAGTTTTGTAGTTTGAAAGACCTAGTTTCAAATAGAGAAAGAAATGCTTGGGTTGGGATTTGACAAGACATTTTATTATTTAAGGTAAGATTATAAAGTTTGGAGAAATGGAAGTATTTGAGGTTGGAAGATTTTTAGTCTACCTATCTTGAACACCACTAAAGTATGTGGGAGATAAGGCCTAAGCTGTTCATCAAATTTGATTGTAGAAAGATTTTTATTTATTAATATATATGTTTATTTAAAGTCCTACCTGATCTTTTCCTACTGCTCTACTTCTGAGCCGGAGACCATTCATCTCTGAAGAGTTACCTGGAACATAAACTAGTTGGAAACTCTGGTGAGGAGGATATGTCAGTTACAGAATGTTAGAGGCTGTAAAGGCTAGTGTCCTGTTGACTGAAAGTGTAACTGCCCTGTTAATTGGAGCTTTCTAGGACCGCTGTTATTTTGTCTATGCAGCAATAGTTCCGAATACCCATCTAGATTAGTTAAACTCCTGTATTTAGTCTGTGAATTCATATAATTTGCCTGGGTTAAGGATAAATATCCAGGATAAATACCCAGGCACTGACCTTGGCAAAAGTCTGGGAACAACAGCTGCTTGCAGAAATGGGTAATGTCCTTTGCCAGCATAGCAGTTTCTGCAGTGATTTTCAGTCTCTAGAAAGTGAGCATTCTAGGCTTGGTGTAAATTGGTAACTGTATAAATGCCCTTCCTGTTTCAAAAATGTAATGTGGTTTCGGAGGGTTGTATTTCAGTGCCTACTGCATTTTCTTTTCCATGCTTTTTATTGAGTTGTTCTAATAGGCTTAGGTAAACCAAGAAGAGTGCTTGCTGCTGTCCAGGTGGTGCCGACAATATAGAGCTGAAAATGAATTTTAAACATACAGCGTGTTATGTTGTTACTCCTTCTGCACACCTAGCTGCTGTAACTATTACTAATTACTTGTGAAAAAGGGTTGTTGCACCTGGAGTAAGTAACTGTAATTGGAGGCAGCTGGGAACAAAAACTAACAGGATTTTTTGCAAGACACATAAAAAAGGAGTGGATAAGCATAACAAATTGCAACAAAACCAGCTCAACTGCAATATTAACACAGACTAACAAGTGTATTACAGACAGAGCAATTCTTAAGATGTCAATAGAAATGGAAAGTTCTCTAATGTTTCTCTTTCACTCTTGGAAAGTAGTGCCTACCAGCATTTGAAATTGCTGTCAGTTGAATTTGGGATAAAGTCTCCCAAGTTCAAAGGAGTTCAGACTGAAGGGTTAAAAAAAGAGAGGGGGATTCAAACAGAAGATCATTCTGTCTGTTCATTGGTCTTCATGCATCTTAATTTTGAACTGATAATGACTTTTAATATTAAGATTATTCTAAGTATTTATTCCAAGTGGAAATATTTCCCTCAAAATTAGTGTGTTACTTCATTGGAAGGCTTACACGTTCTTAGCTTTCCATTTGTCTGTATTAACAGTTTGTTTCTGCTTTTGTCAATGCTGCCAGAAAGCAGAGTATGAATGTGCTAACGAAACTATTAGGTGTTAAACCTCCTTTGCTCTTCCTTGCACTGGGATGGGGCTGTTAATACCCTTTATCAGGTCATATTTCAACTGATGTGATAATGGCTCCCAATTCCCACGCCTGCTCCTGCTCAGCCCCCACCCACAGGCACACCACTTCCAGCAGCATGCCTGAGCTTGTGTTTCTATCCTTCCTTTCTTCTGTTTCTTCTTGATAAGTCCTTTCCTTTCTACTTCATCAGTTTTTTAAATGTACCAGATGGGCTGATGTTTGGAGGGTGTGGATGATAATGTAACTGTGTTCTGGGCTAAAAGGCAGCAAAGATGCCTTAATTGGTGGTAGTTTGAAGCAAGAGACTTGCAGTACTGTTCACTGTTAACTTTTGCTTAGTTTAGAAGATGTTATCGAGTAATTCCACAGGTTTTGCTCTTATTAGAGTGGAACCTTGTTCCAGTTTAGTTTGTTGGCAGGGTTCTCACTCCATTCGTAGTGAAGCTAGTTGGAAGTGAGACAGGCCAACCCTGAACCTTGGAAGTTTGACCTAACTCTGTAATTGGTGCTTACTTGGAAAAGGGCTGGGATAGATGACCTTCACATATCTTGATCCTAAGAAAGCATCTAAGCTTGCAAAAGATCCCTTTTGCAAGCTTAGATGCTACTCGAAGGTGAATAGATAGTATCTAGCAATACAGCCTCACATTTGAGACTTCAAAGAAGAGCTTTAAGTAAAAAGGCATAAGAATGAATGCAATGACACAATTGTAAATAATTTAAAAACAAACTTACGTAGTGGAAAAGACCTGTCCTTGTAGGCATATAACTTCCAGGGACTGATGGTCCTTATTTAAATAGCATGTGATTGCTACTTAAGTAGGCTTTTCAGCAGTACTATGTCAAAAATACTAATAAACTTCTTTTAACTTCTTGCAGGTGTGTACAAAGTAATATTGTGTTGCTTACTCAAGCTTTCAGGAGGAAGTTTGTCATTCCAGATTTTATGTCGTTTACTTCACATATTGATGAGCTCTATGAAAGTGCTAAAAAGCAATCTGGAGGAAAGGTAACCTCTTTTTAAATTCAACTTCGAACTTCTATAGATTTCTTGATATTAACCAAATACATTCTTTAAGTGGACAGGTTTTTCGTAACATTTTAGCAAAATATTAAACTGATAACTTGATTATATAGCATTGGAAGTTCAGTTATATCTGCAACTTCTAAACTGTGTTAGAAATACAGCTCCTTACCTCTAACAGTCTTTACAGTTTTGAGGTTAGAATGAGAAAAGAGTGGTGTTTGTTCTTTATTTTACATGAACTATAAAACTGCTATACAATTTGTCAGACTAAACAGTATAATAAAAAAAATTATGCTACCGTACACAACTGGCTGGGTTGTGTGGCAAATAATTGCCAACACCATTCCTATGTCAATAATTAAAATTTATTCTAGTGGTTATTTCTAATAAATTAATTGAATGCCCCCGAACTTTGTTACAAGCTAAAATTTTATATGATTTGAAAGGTTGAATATGCTTAACACAGAAGAGAGATTCCTCTTAGAATATGCTGAAGTTTGCATGTTGAAAAAATGGTTTGATAATGATCTATATAATAACATAATATGTTATGAATGTAATAATTTGTAATGAAATTTTAGGTACACTAGGTGGTTATTAGTGGAATAATGCTGTTGGTACCTTGCGTATCCTTTCTATTGACATTTATTTTAATTAATGTCTATTAACATATAGTTAAATATTTTGCATGTTGTAATGTGTCTCTCTCTCTCTCTCTCTCTTTATTCACGTTGTGATAGGTTGCTGACTATATTCCACAACTGGCCAAGTTCAGCCCTGATTTGTGGGGTGTGTCACTTTGCACAGTGGATGGACAGAGGTATATTCTAACTTTTAGGTTTTGCTATTTCAATTATTGGAACTATTTGACACGTACAGTGCTTCATGGTATCTCACGGCTTGATAAAGAAAAAGCTTTACTGGAGTTAAGAAGTAAAATCCACTTGGTCATCTTTCTTAACTTTTTTCAACTTTTCTGTTTAAGCTGAATTATTTTGCTGTTATAAGATATTGTTTAAATAGTATTTGTAAATACTATATTTAAAGCTGGATTATGTTATGCTTATTATCCAAACAGCAATGAAACTGTATGTAATTTTGATCATTATGAAAGGACAGGTTAGAGACAATGCTTATGTAGTAGTAATCTTTGGAGATTGAAGAGCTTTGTCTAACAGTATGCAAGCCTCAAGCTCTATTACTTTTTCTGTAGGTCACGGTGTACTTGAAAGTACTTTTTCTGCATTTTAATGTTCTTTCTGTACCATTTTTATATGATTGCTGTATGTCACCAAAAAAAAAATCAGATCCATGTTTTTTAAAAAGAAAACAAAGATGGAAACTGTACAGAACTTAACATGATTTTGCTTTCCAGTTTCACGAAATGCTGTCCTGTAAGGGTGCATGTAGGTCTTGGATGTAGTTAGAGTGATCTCAATTTTATTTTTCCTTTATTCGTAACTCAGTGTAGCAGAGACAGTTATGAGCTGGGTGTAAAGGGCTGTCTCACACAGTCTAGCTGAGAAGTAAGGTGAACTATTCTGTGTCTGCCTCTGTGACTAGACAGCGCAAGATACTCACCAACTTGGATGTCTCTGCTGGCCTGCAGCTTGATAGTCATACTGTATATTGAGTGACATAATTTTTAGGTGTTTAATGTGTCCTAGATGAATGAGGCATTCCTGAAAAGAGCATTAGACTTGCTTATGGTGATTGTGGATTGGTGTTCATTTTAATGTTATCTTTTATGTTCTGTATGTTTGTTTCTTATAGAGCATATGGCTAATAATCTGTAGGGGAAGAGCTGTACAAGTGAGCTGAAGTCTTTTTCAGCTCCCTGCTTAAGTGTCTGAATTACAACCTATTAATGGTAAAACAGCTTTAAAAGCAAAAATATTCTCCCCTTTCAAAATTTTAAGTTGATACTTTGCTTTGCTTTGGGTACTATAACATGTACCAATGAAAGTTTTTATAATGTTAATTTTTATAATGTTTAATGGTGTGTAATGTTAGTTTTTATAATGACAAAATGGTTGTGTGAGTTACTCTGAAACCTTTTCTGCAAAGAAAAGAAGCAAGTACACTATGGATTTTTGGCATCAGACAAGTGGTTGCTTGGAGCCTTTTGCTCTAGATTGGGCATATGCTGCTTATATGAGTCATTCTTTGATGCAGTCTTAGATTTTGGACAGTTTACTTTCAACAGATAGCATTGAATAATTGCTATAAAATACCTATGCCATTATCAAAGGGAATGTAAATACAGCTGTTTAATTATTGCCCTCAAGTTCTAAAACTGAATTGAATCTCATCTTTGTTTATATAAACATGAGTTTGTATAGAGGCTATATTCATGTCGCCTGTGGTTTGCAACTGAGTAGGGTAAGTGTGGTACTAGAGGTCTGAGGTGACTTTATTTTCTCTAGTACAGACCCATTTCTGAACATTGTTTTATTTTGTTATATTTGCAGTAATCACCAGCACCTGACTTTGTTATGCTTAGCTTATGGAGGCAGTTGTTAAAACCTTTAAAGCTTTTTGACATGTTGTTTAAAATGAGACCTACTAGTAATATGCATTTGGTTTTGGGGCTGTTTTAATAGTCCTAGTATTAAAGAATAGATGAAGCATTTACCACTCTGCTTGCCACAGCTGGCAAACAAGAAATTCCAAATCTCTTCATTTTGTTTTTCCCAGGCATTCTGTTGGCGATACCAAAGTTCCATTTTGTCTCCAGTCCTGTGTAAAGCCTTTGAAATATGCTATTGCTGTTAATGATCTTGGCACAGAGTATGTGCACAGATATGTTGGTAAAGAGCCTAGTGGATTAAGATTCAACAAATTGTTCCTGAATGAAGATGGTAAGAGATATGTAATACTTATTAATGCAAATAATTTTAGAAAATTATGAATCAAGCTATGCAGGATTGTTTTTTTTTTTTTTTTGTCCATTTTACCATATCCTCTTAAGTCTTACTATTAGGCAATGTCCCAAAATATTTTGCCATCAGCAAGGTAGGCTTATCCATTGTCACTCACTTTAGCCTAATTTAGAATGCTAGTAAAAGATGCTTTATTACTTCTGTTCTATTTGCAAGTTATCCAGCTGTAGGAAAAAACAATGAATTTTGATAATGCAGGTATTTGAAATGTATATTTATTTAGATGAGTGGATAGCACATGTTCCTTCGTCATGTCTTCTGTAAAAATGATGGTGAAAGAATCAAAGATCTTAAACTGATTTTAAGAAACGTGTATATTTCTTCCTTTCTCAATGCTCTGAGAAGCAGGTGCTGGTGCCAAAGGCCAGCACTGGGTAGTTTTGAGAAAGCAAAAATGAACACATCTTCCCACAGATTATTCTAAACTGAATTTGGCTACTGATTCAAAGCAGTGGGTTTTTTTTTCCTGACAGGAGTGCTTTAGCATGAATTTTGCATACAGTACTTACCTACATTATTTCTTTTTCATGTTATACTAATTCTCAAGCATGAAAATGTTATTTTTAAAAACAATGTGGCAAAAATCTGAGTTTGACTCATGTAGCCTTAGAGGAAATACTGGGTGTTATCTCTGAAACACGAATGTTTCTTCTAGCGGATCTTTCTCACTAAAAGAACAGACAATGTTTCTGTTGCCATGGTATTGAAATTAATATTTAATTAACAGCATGGGGCTTGGATGATGTTTTTGCCAAGGACTCTATTGAATTCTGACTGAAGTATCTATATTATTAATATATTAATGGTACATACATACCTTACAATCATCTTTCCAGACTTAAACATAAAATAGATCATGACAATTTTTTCTTTCTTTTTTTTGTGTTAGTAAGTGGTAATGAAATACCAACATGCATATATATATATATAGCCAAGAGGGAATGAAGCATTTTGTCAAGCTTTGCTGTCTTGTTTTTGCTTTCCCAGTTTTTCCAAATACAATGTCATAGAGTGTGACGACGACTACCTTTCCTGTCCTAAGAAAACTTTCATTTAAAAAAAGCAGCTTTGGTGCTGAAAATCGTTCATTTTTAATTTGGATCAATGTAGGTGTTCTTTGGTTTTGTGTGTTTGTTTGTTGTGGGTTTTTTTTTATTTTTATTTTTAATGGAATTATAGAAAGTATAATTTTCTTTTTTATTCCTATTTTTAAAATTGAACTATGAGAAGGCGAATTGTTAGGCTGGGGTATTTTATATTATGGTTAGACTTCAAGAGTGTTTATAAGACTTATGCAATAAGAGAATTGGGATTATTAAAAGTTTGACCAGTGTGCCTGAAATTAATAGAAAAGACTAATTCACGTAGTAAAAGTTGCAATTTTTAAGTGTGTGCTTGTCTGGCTGGTATAATTGACATAAGAAAAATGCATTAGAATATGACCTGAAGAGCCTCTTATGTAGTCCTTAAACAAAAGATTTAAAGCAGAAGGTCAGAGTCTAATAAATAGGAACATTTCAGTTAAGGGAGAGAAAGGGAAGTTGGGTTTCTATGAGTGAAGGAAGGGAAGAAGGGATTACACTTAATATATGAAGATTTAAATTGATATATGAAGTTTGGATATGCAGAGTATTTGGCAGTTTGAACATACATAACTGCTTTGAAGATCAGATTTGAAAATAAAAAAATATATTTAATCTATTTGCTTTCTAATTCTCATATAGTTGAATTTCATATTTGTAATCAGGATTTTATGAAGTGGTATACAGGTATTTGAAAACTGGTTAGCTATTTTTTATACTTACTGCATTAAAGATTCCTAAAACAGGATGTTCTTCCATTTCTTTATTAGTATTGAGATTCAAGCTGGAAAGTATGGAGACTATTACAAGGCAATTTTAAATCATAGCTAAAAGTGCCAACTTAATGATTCTTAGTAACACGGTTTTGTTATAAGTTTTGAATAAAATCTGAGCTGTACAATGGAAATTTGGGAATTTCTGCAGCTGTATGAATATTAAATTTTAAAACTTTTTTTTAATCAGAAGGAACACGTAGCCCATCGAACAATTCAGAGTTCTGGAGGATTAAAGCAATTCCCATTTTAATTAAAACCAGATTATTATAGTTGATTGAAATAGCTCAAGAATTTTACATATTAAAATGTGTCTGTGTAGGTATCATCAGGAATAATTTTCTTGGTTATGACCATGCAGCAGTTTGCAGGTTTTTTCATGCCTATTGAGTTTATGATGCAACATGTCTGACAATACCTGTGTGCATGTGCAGTTAATATCTCTTATCCATACACATGACCTTCTCTTTATGATAATTTGCAAAATTAGTCCTGTAATACAATTTTGTGGAACTTAGTCCAGTAATAAATATTGCATTGTAATTAAATGAGGGATTACCAGGAAGTTGTTTATTCTGCTGGAGGATTTTGTTAAGTAAAGATGTCATTCTTTCTTTAAGTTTTTGTATTGGACAAACACATTTTGATGTTGTATCAGGAAGAACTTGCCGTAATGGGTGTTAAAAATGTCTGTATTGTGTATGTGTGGCAAGCTCTGCTTGCTGTGCTCAAAGACTGTGAGCCAGTCCTACAAGAAAGGCCTAAGGCAAATGACAGACAAAAAAGGTCAGAAGAACTGGCAGAGGAAAAGCAGTGTAACTTGAGTTTATTAGGGGAAAGGTCTGGTTTCCCTATGGCATAATTGCGTGGCAGGTTGCTAGAGCAGTCATGCGAACTGTCAAAACTGTTTTGAGATATTAAAAATTACATATTTTTAGCCATTTCAGTAGTGGTGTTCAGTGGGGAGATTTTCAGGTAACTAAATAAATTATATTTACTTTTATTTTGAATTTAGATGTACCCGTTAAATATGTTGCAGCTGTCTAGGTAAGAGGCTGTTCCAGACAAGTATCTCCTTCCCACAGGGAAGACAGTGCTGTATTGGTGAAGAATATATTTATCATTCAGAGGCTGTTAGATGGGTGGTTTATGCAAGAGGAAAATTGTTGAATCAGTGGTAGACTTAATCAGGGCACCCCAGATAAAGGCAAAGGGTTATTAAGACTTGTGCTTTTCATTAAGGCTAAAGACACTAATTTACTCCAGAGTGTAATGATACAGTAATATGCAACTTCTCCGCAAGTCTCATAAAAGATTTTTTTTTCAGTCTGAGCAGATCATTGCCTTTGTTATTTGATTATATATAGTTTATGTGTGTGTGTTTAGTGATGTGTGTCAGCTTTGCAGAGTTTGATATCTCTAACGATTAATAGATGCAATTGTTCACCTTTTCGTTGCAATTGTGGTATCAACCTTCATTCCTTGTTGTTGTACAATGTGAAATCCCCTTGCTGATGGCACCCACTGTGCAGTAAATCAGTAGTTTCTGCTGCTTTAGAAAGAGACCTATGTATGACTTTACTTAAAAATTCATGTAGCATCAGAACCTATACATCCCTAAGAGGAGAAAAGATACCTGGAAATAGAAGTGTTATTGATGGGAGTGGAACACAGCTCTTCTTTGAAATAAGCAAGAATCTTTTGGAAGACTTTATTTAGGCATCCTGGCCCTTAAAAAAGGCCAGTATATAGTAAGTCTGTGGGGAGTTTCTTTGTTGTAGAATAGAATATTTCTGTTGGGAGTGACTTACAACAGTCATCTAGTCCAACTGCCTGACTGCTTCAGGGCTGGCCAAAAGTTAAAGCGTGTTATTAAAGGTGTTGTCCAAACGCCTTTTAAATGCTGACAGGCTTGGGGCATCAACCACCTCTCTAGAATGCCTGTAGCTATTGTGGCAAGATAGAAGGGTTGTCTGTCAATTACAGATATCTTTGTAGGGGAGATGTTGGATAGTATTATCTGGTGCTTTCACTATCTAGGGATAATAGTGAAAATTGCTTTCCTGAGACCTGGATAGCCTGACAGACTTTATTCTGCTTAGAAGAGGCAGCAGTGGATTAATGGATGGTGTCCTACTCAAATCTGTGATGTGCAGCAGTAGGAGACCCTCGGAGAAGAGCTTTTATTAGTGTGCATTGTCAGACTCCTCTATCTCCCCATAGCTGTGAAGGCTCCCACAATGATTTTTCCTTGCTGACTTATCAAGGGGGGGAACAAAACACAACTTCATTTCAGAAGCACATGCAGAAAAGCCCGTGTTTAATTTCATCAGAAGGTTCCTGCCATTCTTATGTGAGGGCAGCACATAGAAGTGTGTTGGTTGTAAAGTGGCCAGAACTGGTACATGTAGTTTGAGATATTAAGCAGTGAGAGATGGGAATCTGCAGAGTAGAGGAAAAGGTAACCACTGAAGGTAAGTGGAGATGTCTTGAAGGAAATGAGACACAATAGAATTTCTGAGGATATGTTGTCTGTGTGGACTTAGCACATTGATAAGCTTTTGAGTTGCTGAATGCTAAATAAACGTTATACGTCATCTAATATACATATGAAGTGTGGTTTGCGTGGGGTTTTTTTGGGTGGGGGTTTCTTTATACTGTATGGCAAATTAAAACCATAGATATGTGCAGAACAATCAAGAGCAAAAGATTCATACAAATACGTTTATAATGGGTTGTATACGATAAATTTGTTAACATATGTATGGACTGGAATGATACCTGATATTGATGAGAGGAAGCTGTAAAAACAAGAAGAGTAGCTAGAGCAAGAAATGAGGGTGATTCTGTTCTGATCATGCACGAAGCCAGTGTTGTGTGGGACTGTGTGTCTGGAGTTGGAATCCGCAGTTGAAAAACTGGAGAGGGCTTCAGTGAAGGACTGCCGAAGTGCTGTGCAGTCTCGGACACATAACTCCCAAGGAGCAGTTGAGAAGGGGAGGTTAGGGGCTCCCCTGGGAGCTACTTAAAACTCTTGAAGAGCAATTGCAAAGATGAAGATTTGTGTAACTCTTCTTGGTAGTGGCAGATGATAGAACAAGGGCCAGTGGCCTCCCCGCAGCGGCTTGGGTCGTGCAGGCTGGATGTCAGGATAACTTGCCCTCTAGGAGGAACAGGATTGCTGGAGAGTTAGAGGATTTGCCATGTTTGGTGGTTTTCAAGACTCAGATAAGGGCATGACTGACCTGGTGCAACCTTGGCAATAGCCTGGCTTTGAGTAGGAGGGTGGAGGAGATGACCTCCAGATGTTCATTCTGACCAGCCGTCTGCGATGTTGGGATTTGTCATTTGACTTGAAACGCCTTTGACTGGTGTTCAGGTATATGGTCCCTAAGGAGAGAGAGAGTTAGGAAGCTATGGGGAATGCTGTTTTTCCTACTCAAAATCTGGTTTTAATCAAAAGTCAAATACATTTGACCCAAGGTATTGGTCTTACCTTTTCACTAATAGAATAACTTGATATTTTTTATAAAAGTTCCTTTAATACTGGCTTTCTGAAAAATACTAAAAGGAACTTGAGATGATTAATTTTTTGAGATTGTCTGATAGTCATATCCGGCTAAGTGCTGTTGACCACGACCAGTGTAATTTTCATGGGAAAATACATGTCTGTATATACTGTGAATGTCAGACTAATCTCCAAAAAGCAATCATCTCAAGTTCTTTTTAGTGTTTGTGTGTATATTATGTAGAAAAATGGTGAAAACTTTTTTTGTGTTTTTAAAATGAATATTTTGGAGATAAAGTAATGGAAAATAAAAGGAATAATTCAAACCTGTCACAATATTAATGTATTGAGAATTGGTTGAGGTTTTCAGATGCCAGGACTCTCAAGAATCAACATCCTAGTTAAAATGTACAGCAAAAATGTTAGTTAAAACAACAACAAAAGAATATAACTAGGAGGTAGATGTTGATGAATGAAAGTATTTGGGAAAAGGAAAACAGCTGATAAGGAAAGATTCTTTTGGAAAAGAAAGAAAGATTCATTCACATGAGCAGGCTAGAATGACTGGAAATGCAAAAATACTGTTAATGTGGAGGTTAATGATAAGAAACTTCAGTGTAGCAGCTACGTGCAAGTCATTTATAAAGTAAGTTCTAGTGAGGATGAGTAAATTGTTAGTTGTATTTCAGGAGCTGCCAGCAGGAACCTCTTGATTTTTAAAAAGAAACAGGACTTTGTATTCATGTACAGCAATAAAGAAATTCAAGAACTATAATTCTTTTTGTTTAAGGACCTGTCTGGACCCTTAAAATCACTGAGACTTGATAACTTGCAGGAAAAATGGGAGAGTCCTTTAGGGGTTGTTCCACTTGTACGTGTTGCATTGATCAAATCTTGAAACGCTGGAGAGGATTCAAAATGTTCAAGAAGAGAAATGACACCAAGCAGATAAATTTACTGGGCTATTAATCAGTGTAAGGCTGAGTGTGGTCTAAAGTGTAAAAATACTTTGCTCACAATTACAAAAACTTCTGTATAATGTTGGACTAATAATTTTTTATTTAGGATGATATTCCATAATCATAACTTTAAGTCATGCATTAATACTAGTTTTTACCTTAATATTTATAATTTTTCTCTTAAACACTAATTAATACGTATCATTTTTCTATTAATCACCTTTCTAGTTTTGTTTGACAAATGTGTCATGGCATGTATTTGTAATTGAAAACTTTATTTCACAGACAGGCCTCATAACCCTATGGTGAATGCTGGAGCAATTGTGATCACATCTTTAATCAAGGTAAAAACTTAATTTTTAGTTTCTCTCAGAATATTTTAATGGCAGGTAGAAAAAGTGTCTCGTGCAGATAATGAACTGTTTTTATTTTATGTGTGCATTATTGGATGGCAGTTTACTCATGAGCAGATAGACAAGCTCTGATGTTTTGGAAATAGTGACACTTCCAAACAAATGCAGTATTAGATTAGTAGTTCTTTAAAAGTAACAGTGCAGCTGAAAGACTCTCTTTTTCCTTAGAGTTTTTAGTTTTGTTCCTTCTTTAACTGCACAGTACTTGATACTCTCTAGAGAGAATTGTCTCATACTTGTTAAATGCTAAGAATATATCCTCAGGAGTATACTCTGTAGCACTCAGAAACATGTTTCTGAATGTCTAATGCTCGTATATAGTTAGAAGTTACAAGAATATTTCTTGCTGTGCACAAGAAATGCAAGAGACTATAATCTGTATAGGAGCAATGCAGCTATATGTCAGTTTTAATACTGAGTTTGTCTGCTATTAACATACTCTACAACTAAATCATGTTTAACTTTGATGCTGCATAGTTTCTGTTGGGATGTTGAATGTGCTTAAATAAGTGTGTTTGGAAACAGGTACCTGTATTTTACTGAGTAAAGCATAGCTGAATAATGACATAACATTTTTAGTCCACGATCTTGAAATTTCTAGAAAACTGTATTTGATTTTGCCTTAGAATAGCTGTATATGTCTCTTGAAGTTGTAAGTGGCACAAATTCCATGTAATGCTAATGTTTGCCAGATACTTTATTTGTATTTTCTACCTTTTTTTTTTTTTTCGATAGCCACTGGTACAATAAAAATACTGTTTTTTATTTTTATTTCTTTTTCCTAAGGGTACCTGAGTAGAATTGTAGGGAACTTGTCAGTCCCCTGGAGTTTTGAAGTAGAAAACTTAATACTGTTACTTCAGAGGTCTAAAAATCTTGTTTTTCTTTTTATGTTTCAAGGTCCATCAGTGTGTTTCCTACTTCCTATTTCCAAATTGTTGATTTTAAAATTACTTAGATCATGATTTTCTGTTATTTTATATTTGAAGAAGGTGTAAGAACTCCTGCTTAAAGACATTTATCTTTAATAGCTGTAGGTGAAAGAAAATGGCCTTAAGTATGACAGGTAAATTTATTCACGTTTAATATCTTTTTAAAGGTTGACTGAGCATTGAAATTCACTTTGGATAATAGTGAATTTTAAAAATCTGACTGAACACATTTGTCTGAAATGTTAGTCCTACTACAACATGCCCTACTGGTCAGAAGGCAAGACACAAGCATGTGCCTCTTGCAGAAGGCACATAGTTCTTGATAAATGGTGTACTTCTGAATAGATAACATGGATTTGTTTACTGCATGCAATTGTGGTATTTGTTAGAAGGTTGGGGGATTGTTTTTGCTGGGTGTTCTTTTAATTTCTTTTTTTCTGTAATGTTCTTATGAAGAGTGTTGCGTTGCACTAACATTTTTTGCATGTGGTAACTGCACGTCTAATGGACGCATATCTTATCACATTCCATTATTTGTTTCCAGTGTGATTAAAATGTAGATTATATTATGTACTGCTTACACTAAGATACCATTTATCATTTGAATAACTAACCAAACTAAACATATTCTGAGGAAAATTACATAGAGGGTCACAGATACAAAGTTACTTAATAGTTGTATTTATTGTGAAATAACTTCTCAGTCTCCAACTTCACAAAATTCCTACTAACTGTTCAGTGATTTAAGTAATTTGCATCTATATTTGATCTAATCTAAGTCTTCTTTTTTTTTTTTTTCTGGAAAAGCTGGCTTCATTAACCCATGTTCTGCCCTCAGTTCCTGTTCATTCATTCTGTATATTAAGGTGTTACTTGCATATCTTGAAGACTCTGTATGGCACTTGGAGTCCAAGAAAATTAAGGAATTCTTAAGCATGGTTGAATTTACCATGTATGACATTTATCTAATGATAACATGTTGATAGCTATGGAGAGATTGTTGCTGTATTTCAGCGTTAAGAATACTTTTACCTCCTTTGATATTCATTATTTTACCTTTCTGAGAACTTGATTCAAGAAGTCTTCCAAAATTTACATACATTGCACTGAATTCAGCAGCTGTTAGTATGCATGCTCTTGCACACAACTGTCCTTAGTATCTGACACAAATTACGATTACTTGTGGATAAGAGATGATGTTTTTTGTCAGGATATGTATTACATTAACATTTTAGGGGGGAAAAAAGGGCTTCTTAGCATCATATCCACAGTTCTGACTTTAAGAATTTGGTATACACACCTTGGAACAGAGCATAGACCTAAACTGTAACATATTATGTATAGTCCTTGCTATTCATAAGAAAGTGTGTGTGCATGTTTACTACAATATTTGTTTTGCTTACTTAGGCATGACTATATCATACTTTTACCAGCTTACATGATTCTCCTGCCATCATGTGCTTGGAACTACAATATATTTACGTTTTGATGCTTTAACTCATGGCTCTGTTCTAGCTGTACTGCATTGCACTCCACAGACTGTTCCAGCTATTTAAAGCATGTATCTACAATGCAAATGCTTTAGCAAAAGGACCTCCTGTAGGCCAGTTTTAAGGAAATAAAATTTTCAGAACCCCTAAGGACCTTTTCCCTTGTTTGTAATTGTACAGCCATTTGCCTTTATTACTACTTACATAAATTACATAGTTACATTTTTCAAATAACTCTTGCCAAAAAGAAAATTGTAGTGGCAATTACAAAAGTTTGTGGAAAAGTGATATTTGATAAAATGCTAAATTCTTCCATGTCTCCAAGAAAGTACAGGTGCTTGAGATAAGAAGATTGAGATTTAGTACAGATTCAGTGCTCTGTAACCACTCAGATTTCTGTACATCACATTGACTAGGAAAAGTCTTCATTGCCTGTAGTATGGGTAGATTTTTAGTGCTTTGAGCTGTTGTTTTTCTTCTTAAACCTCAAACTCAGTTCTCAAAGCCTGTTAACTCCAGAAATATCAATGTTTGTGTCCGCAATTGCCCACTTACATGTATCTTTCCTGACTGGGGAGTACAGCGCATTAGAGATGCAAATGGGATGAAGAGGAAGGGTTCAGAGTGAAATATGTAGAAGGCAGCAGATGGCTGTGGAAGGAATCACCAGAGATTCAAGATTCCATCTGTAGATAAAAGTTTTCCTAGTAAACCTGCAAAGATTTGGGCAAATACAGTGTTTATAAATCCTCCAAGTGCTGACAACCACACGCAGAGTCTTACATAGACTGTGACAGACTAGAACGCTTGCTGAAGGGGGAGGTATTCTATGGTGGTGAATTAATGTGGGAAGCATTCAGACATGTTGGGGTGGCATAGCAATAATCGTAGTCCTTGCAGAAAAGGTGGTGTACAAGAAAATGAAAATGCTGATCTTACTGACCCTGAAAAAACTTAATTCAATGAAAGCTTTTTGTTGCTGGTTTTGTTGGGGTTTTTTGGTGTATGTGTTTTGTTTGGTTGTTTTTGGGTTGTTTTTTTTTTTTTTTTTTTAATAGAACATGGAGGTGTATCTGATATAACGGTTGGACTTCATGATCTTAAAGGTCTTTCCCAACCTGGTTGATTCTATGATATATTTAAGAGCTTTCTATATATGCTGATAAGTCATAAAATAAATGAGGCAAAGCGTGGTGGAAAAAGCTCTCCAGCTGTGCCAAGGATCTCTTTGCTGTCAGGATACAGTTACTGGGGAACCTATACAGTTATGGTCTAATACTTGAGAGTGAGAAAAATGCATGGTTTATTGGGTTTATTTGACAATATAGTTTCAATAAATAGTACAGATTTAGCTTAATTGCTCTATGCTACCCATTCCAGTTATCCTTCCTGGTAGACTGATGTGTAAATGTACATATATACCACCTTAAAACATGTGTTGGCGTTGTGATCTTCTCTGCCAGATACTTGTCTTTATTTTGGTGAAGTTTCCTCTCCTCCTGAGTTATTAATTTTCTTGTAGTAACTAATTTTGAATCGAACATACCTTCACATTATTCTGCACTTGCTTTTTATTATGACTTCAGTGTATTGAACATTATTTGACATAGAATATGTAGTAGTGATGTTTAAAATGACGTGTTCAGTGGTCACATATGCAAATATTTTAATACCTGAAGGACACAAATAATTCTTACATGTATTTGAAACAGTAACAGTATTGGTCTTAGTGGGTCAAATGCTGTCGATGACAGTGTGCTCTCAAGTATTTCAGAGCTGCAATGGCACGCTAAGCAGTCAAGACACCAGTTCTCACAGAACAGGCCCAGATTAACACATAAAATTAAAAACCTATGTAAGTACAGAAAACTAAGCACATTATTAGTTAAGTTAATGTAAAATGCACAAATGTAAAACAGAAATGTTTTCCTGCATTCTTGACATAGTACTAAGATTATTTTTTTCTTCCCCCTGGATGTTTTCATGCAGTGATAGGTTATAAATTTGGTTTAAAAAAAAAAAATCTAGGAATTATTTTTTAAATAATCTTATATTATTAGAAGATTATAAACTTCTCATGATCCAGATGTTTTTATTAGCTTGGCTTAGACTCAAAATTGAAAAACTATTTTAACAAGAGACACGTGGTAGGAGCTTATGTGGTCTAATGGTGTAAACACTGAATGTTGATCAATGAGAAGTGGCTAATATTAACTACTTTTCTAACAAATATTGCCTAATTTTGTTGTTGCTCTGGTGAGTATCCATGGGTCTCTTCTTTCCTATGTACATATAGGCATGCAACCTATGCAACTGCTTATATTTTTCTAGTAGAAATACAAACAATGAAAGTACCTTGTTTAAAATAGGAAAAGAGAAGATCACTAGAACCTGACACAGTCAAAAAATTCAAATTTATGATTGACAGCTGTAGTGTCCATTGTGGTTTGAAGTATTTACAAAATTGTATTGAGCTGTCTTCTGCAAGTTTGAATTTTCTGCCTATCAAACTGCTTCAATCTTAACATTTTCAGTTTCATTTTATATTCATTTAGAAGTTTTTTCCATATGCATATACACACGAGCATGTGTACACAAGTGTGTATATGAATATATGTTCCAGTAAGTGTACTAAGTGTTTGTGGAGTTAGTGCATGGAATGTTTCCTTTGATGTTCTAGACAGATGAATTGCATCTGAACTTAAATAAAATGCTTTTTAAGAAATGTTGTCGCAGTGCCCCCAACCTTATAGAATCAAGCTAAAAATAAGAAGCACTTGTGCAAGAACAGAGGTTTTGTTGTCTCTTGTTTAAGTTATTATGGAAATGTTGCTCTGTACTCTGAATCTTAGGTTTTTATGTTTGCAATTGAATTTTAATCACAGAATGTGTGTTGCCTCTGTGTCTCTTCAGCTTTTTAGGAGGAGCAGCATACCTCTGTCAGCTGCTGAAAGAGGGAAGCTAGTATGTTGGGCTTTTTAGTCATCATGCGTATGAAAGCAAAGTTTTCTGGTTTAGTTCTGTGTTATATTAAATCCCTACTGAGGTCTTGGTCATGTCATTACTTAGGCAAATATCTTAGGTATATGAGCAGTTTAATGTTGGTAATGATGCTTTTGTGCTTGATACAAAGTATCTATACAAGTATATGGAATGTCAAAGACTAAAACCGCATCATCCGAGTTAGTATACAGAAGATTTTCTTCCCAAAATACAAGATGAGATGTAAATTTTAAAAGGGAAACTTTTTTTTTTTTGTAACAACTTGATGTGGAAAAAGTTTGCACTGAGTCTTTTGCCCACCAATTTTATATGCTGCTAGGAAAGCCAGGTTTTAGTTGAAGGGATAGGAATTTTTTTCGACTACGCAAAAATTGAAGTATTATGTATTTATATTTTTGCAGAAAGCATGATCCCTTTCTCCCTCTTTCTTTTTTTAACAAAAAGAACTTGTTTCAATTTATTATACGTGTCTAACCATACAGTTATCAATGCAGCATCCCACGACTAATGCTGACCCACTTTCCCAGAAAAAGATGTTCATTGTGCATTTGAAAGGTTGAAAAGGTTTTTGTGGTTTAAATGTTGTTACATATTTTACAGCATTAGGATCTATGGAATATTTTGACAACTGCAACAGTTCAATGAAGTTGGTAATTTCTTCTTTTAATTATTTTTCATTGAACAGATTTGGAGATAAATTTTTAAGACTTGTGTTCTGGTATATTATACAGGAACATTTTGATGAAATGTATCATGATTTTTTTATCTTATTGCAAATTAGCTAGAGAGTATTGCCTTTAAGAGCAAGTTTATTAGCCTTTAAGCATAAGGTAATCACTGGCGCATAATTTTGACCAAACAGTGTGGTGTTCCTTTCAGCTAGTGATCGTACGTGTATGACTGCACATCCTCTTGTAGCTGAGCTGATGCATGGGCTTCAGAGATTATCTGCAACACCATAATCCACATACAGAGTGGGAAATGAGACTGGCTTTATGCGTTTCATTAAGTAAAATACTGGTTCATACAAAGCTTCGGTTTTTTTCCACTTCCTTCCCCATTCCCATACCACACACAGTGCAATTAGTGTCTTGAATTGTTTGAGATGTGTGAAACAGAATTATGTTATCTAAATAGAGTTTCTTCAATGCTAAAATTATTTATAAAAGCATCTTCTCCAGATACATTATTTCCACTGGTGGATGTGGTGCCATTGTTTTTTTTTTAAACTTCTTTAAAAAATTCTAGTTGGCTACTTCAAAAAATTAAAAACTCCCCCAGGCAGACGACGTGCTGTTTTTTACCTCCCACCCCTCTTGAACCATCTTGCTACAGAAATTTGTGAAAGGTCGCCTATCAGATACCTATAAAGAATTAATACAGTCTTTAACTAGCAGCTATTAAATTAGAGAATGTTCTTAATCTGGGGGAAGCCCTAAAATAACACCCCTCATCCTCTCTGAAAAAAACCCAACCAACCAACCAACCAACCAACCCTAAGAATTAAGTTGCACTAGCATCCTTAAGTGGGATTTAGATTTTTTTTTTTTTCTTCCCCTTACATAATGTAAAATTCTATTTTTCTAGCTGTTGAGTTTTTAACAGGTAGGACATTAATCAGATATTAATCAAATCAGATATTTTTGATTCAATGCAATTATTTTTTTAATAAGGGGTAACACTTTAAGTCTTTCATCTAAATTCTTAGTATGGGTGCTAGCCATGGAATTACTTTAACTTCAGTAGCCTGAACTTTTCCTACGCTCAGCTCTGTTGGTAGTACATGAATACCTTTGAGTTACTAATCTAGAAACAGTTAGTGATTTCATTATAATTATCCTAATTGTAGTTGCTTTATTTTTAGCTTTAGCTACTACGTTTACTTATGCTAAGCACGTAAAGTTGAATAGAGAACACTTAAAATAAAGCATACCTTTTTCAGTTTAAATTCATTTTCAACATACAGGTCGTTTGATAAGACTCTTATAGTATTTTTTAATTTAAATGATAGTTAGAGCTTTACTTATCTAACACTTTAATTTTTTCATTAATATATGAAATGTTTGTAGTACCTTATTCTTAATTAGCCTCGTATCTTAGTTATATGCATTAAAAATCCTAATACTGTTAAGTGCACTAACTTCTTTCTTACGTTAACAATTTTTGTAAATTATTTTTTCTTTTCTTGCAGCAAGGAGCAAATAATGCAGAAAAATTTGACTATGTAAGTTAATATTACAACATTCTTTTTTTAACTGAATCCAGTGGTAAACATTTCAAGATGGCAATGGGATTGCAAGTGAAATTGTAGTAATTTCAAATGTTTTGTCTTTTTATCTGCACTTTGTTGTTTAAATGTCTAGTGATTTGGACTGCATTTGTAAACTTGTGTTACAAGATTTAGGATAAAACTGGATTAAAAGTTTGTCAGTTATAACTCTTTAAGGTCTGAAAATGTTAGCATGCTTTTCCCCCATCCTCTCTATCTCTAACAGGTGATGCAATTCATGAATAAAATGGCTGGTAATGAGTATGTTGGATTCAGTAATGCTACGTAAGTATTTTTATTTACTTAATGAAGTTAGGTGGAAGATGCCTCAACTGATAGTCGAACTATTGAGCTTACAGCAGAGATATTTATACTGAAACTATCACTTAATCTCTAATATTAGAGGGTGTCTTTGGCTTAAAATTTAAGCCTCTGACATAAGTGTGGCTAAATGCCACATAAAAGTGTTGGTTGTCTCTTCAAAATTGCATTATTCTTAGTGCTCTGCTGCTATGGCAGTGAGAGCTGTAAGTGCAGCTCTTATCTTACTGGTATTCATATTAATAATTAAACTCTGCAAGTTGAAGGCTGCGTATCAAATGTTTAGCAAGCATACTTTTTACAATTGGGACTCCTTATGCTTGGAACTAGATGATCTTAAGGTCCTTTCCAACCCAAACTATTCTATGATTCTATTTTGCACATTTCAGTTATTTTCTAAAACAGTTCTCCTCATTGACTCAATGTATAGGATTCCAAAAATCTTTATTGTTTTGATGCAGCACTGGGAAAATCATAAAGATTCCATACAGCAGGATGAGATCAACTAGTGTTTTTCCTGAGCTTTGGTAATGTAAAAATCTTTACCATTGAAGGAAGCAGACAGGAGAGAGTTACCTATGCTTGTATTATACAGATTCCTCCTTCAGGTTTCATCCTTAATTAATCATCATGATAAACTGTTCAGCCATCAGACGATCATTACCTGACCTGCAGCTTGATCCTCAGGTTTCTCACTAGTTTCATCAGTGTTGTCAGTGAGTGATCCTTTCTCTGCAGCTCTTGAGGAATGTTTCATTCCACTGTGGCCTTTTCAGATATGCTTCCAAGAGTAGGATTTTATGCTGCATTGCTTTATTCCAGAGTCAGCTACATATGTGTAGATAACCAGTACTGTGTGTATTCAAATGTAAAAGGTAATTCACTCCAACTGGGTGTACTGGGATGAACTTCTAAGGCAGCGTCTGTCCCGTTAGTAGAATGTTTGTGTTCAGCAGCAATGTATCCCTTTACATGCAGTTTTAGTGAATTACATCACATGTCTCTGAAGTTCAGTGGTTTTCTTGGAAAGTTTGTCTTTTTGCCTTCTCTCATTTTTTATTTCTTTATTTTAAGGTTCCAGTCCGAAAGAGAGAGTGGAGATAGAAATTTTGCAATCGGCTATTACTTGAAAGAAAAAAAGGTTAATCTCTTTTGCTTATTGTATTTTGGAGGCTCTGTGGTGGGGTTTTTGCATTATTTGTGAAGATTTTTAATTTACTTAATGAACAGTATAGCATAAATTATTCTAATAGTGTACATGCTTTATACTGCTATTCAAAATGTCATTTAGAAAGTGATGCTTAAGTCATTCTAATAGAATGCCTATAATCTTTTTTCTCTATTGTAATCAAGATAATTTGTTTTGTCATAAAATGCATAATCTGTACTGTACAGATGACTTTATAAAACTCCTAAATGCATTTTGCAGTTGTCCGATTTAAAGATGTTGAAAGCTGTACTAAAAATATTTTCATACCTAGCGTATTGACCTCACTGCACTGTGTTGTTTTTAAATCTGATGAGACTCAATATTTCTACTGTTACATTGAAATAAATATTTAAAATCTGCATAATGCTTAATACGCTGACAAGCCTATAGATCAATTTGTCTCTATAAAAGTGTTATTTTTAAAAAACTAATAATAACTTTACCTAAAGACTCTTTATTTTTCTTCCTCAGTGCTTTCCTGAAGGCACGGATATGGTTGCTATATTAGACTTCTATTTTCAGGTAACTGACTTGAAAATTGAGACTCATTATAGACTTAGAATTATTATTATAAGCAGTAGAAGCTGATTTGTTCATAGATGTGAAGGCTTTAATTTGCTTACAGTTAAAACTTGTCAGGTTCTGTTAAACTCTGGAAATGAATGATGTACTTGATGTATCCAGATTTGGTTTTATGTGATGTACTTAGGTGTCTTTACTGCTAATGCAAAGTAGCAATAATCTTGAAGCTCCTAACTACTAGTGTTTTACAATGTCTTGTATTCAGCGAGTTTGACAAAATATTTCTGCTTCTTTGCTTCTTGCTGCTCGTTAATGTATTGTGAAGTACTTTAAACTCTGTGTGTAACTAGAATGGTATATGCATGCTCTGTCGTAAGCTTAAGGGTAGTGTTATAAATGAAGTGATATGAGTATCTCCTCCTTTTTGTTTAATTCAGTGCTTATGAGTAAAATGAAGAATCTAGTCATATATTCCCCCTCCCCATTTTTTTTTTCTCCTTTTTCACTTTCAGCAAGTTACTTGCAACTGTCACACAGTGAGAACTTGGCTAGTGTGAGGTATTTCCTCAGTAGGGGTTTCCTAATGTTAAAACGTTCACAACTCAGGTCTGCTGCATATAGTGATCAAGAGGCAGTTCAAGTTGTGGTACTGATTGAGCCTGTCTGGGGTAGTTTTTAAAAACCCCAAAAATGGAACAAACAAGCAAAACCAACCCTCCCCCCAAAAAACCCCAAAACCACCATGTCGTGGTTTAAGGATTTAGTTCTCAAATGAATCTGGTTTTGGTTCATGAGACTTGCTCGTATTATGCAAATTACAAACAGTATTTTTAAATGCAAATTTTATCTGAGGTTTTTGTATCGGGATGCATCTTTAGATGGAATGACTGTTTATGAAGTAAGGTACATGTGATTAGCCTTAATTGACCTCTTATTGAATTGGAAATGAGGTGCAAGTTAATAGTCTACTCTGAACTTTTGTTATTACAGAACAAAACATAATTTATTTGAATTTACTGTTTAACATGCTTGTTAAATGCTTCCTATCCCACTGCCTCAAGTCCTGATGGGCTTCTGAGCGTAAAGCTATTAATAAGTTACGAAATGCCAAAACTAACTCTTCTGTGCATTTTAATTTGACCTCGTTTAGTGCATTATAACCTCTAATTTAATGACTGTGCCATTTTTTTTTTTAACCCTTGCAAAATCCCCTTTTTGCTCTATCCTCAGAAAAAGGACAGCTCATACATGAGCAGCAATTCTGTTTCCTTCTCCCTGTACAATTCTTGCTTTCCAACGTTTTACTCAGATGCTACTTAAAAGGCTAGTTATTTCTCTTCTTTGGGTTTTTTTTTTCTTTGTGATGCTCCTTCCTCCCTTGTGTAAGTTGTGACCTTTCTGAGCAGGAATAAACTTTTTTTTTCCCTGTTATCTCTGTAAAGTGAGGATGGATTATTCTCATTTTAGAGAACCGAGGTACAAAATGCAGGTGCTTAAACTGAGAACCTAGAAACACTTTTTTTCAAAGTAGGTGATATTATGTAATACTTCATATGTTTAAAACACAGTTGCCATTTTAGATGCGTCTCTGACAATCTCTTGATTTGCAACTCCAGTTGATTGGACTAGGATGTATTGAGTTTGGCACCCGGAAAATAAGAATTCCAGGTAGTAACTACTCATGCAAACTTGGCTTAGGTAACTTCATGAAGTATCATGTAATGTCTGTTTGGCAAAAGCAAGAGTACAAGCAATAGATTGTTTACTTTTCAGAGTAGCATTTCAGCTTCAGGTTGAAACCAGCTTTATCTTTTGGTTTCTGCAGAAATGAGGCAGCATCAGGTGATTGCATCATATCACATTTCCTGATCTGTCACCAAAGTATGTATAGTCTGTACTGAAGCAGGGATCCTGGGAGAAACTATCGTGTGGTTGTATCATTAACAT
The DNA here is from genome assembly GCF_004027225.2 of Strigops habroptila. NCBI lineage: Eukaryota > Metazoa > Chordata > Aves > Psittaciformes > Psittacidae > Strigops > Strigops habroptila. The sequence goes on from NC_044281.2 coordinate 8,688,220, forward strand.
ATCATTAAGTATATATGAGAGAAAGGTGAAATAAGGCTGCATCAGCAGGAAGTGCTGGCGTTAAGACTTGCATGTGCTAGAGTTTGCAGCTTTAAAATGTACTTTTAATAATGTGTGGGGTCTTCTAAGGCTTAAAAAACAAAACACCAAACCACACAAAACAAGCTCAAATTGAAAAAAAACCCAAACAAACAACCCAACCAAACCCAGTCATTCTGTGGCTTTGCCATTTAAGTAGATGCAAAATACTGAGATTGTTTTCCACACCTCTTCCTCTCAAAGGAACATAAGGGGGGTGGGGGGTGGAATTGAACGAGACACCTATGAAAAATGCTGTCCCAGACTATTAAGAGGGCTTACAAACACTGTTGCTGGGATCTTTACAGTAGGAAGATTCAGACCATATTAATTGATGCGGCTAGTATAATCTGTAATGATTGTTAAGCTACATGTTATTTTGAGATGTTATTTCTGTAGAGACATACAATTGATCCTGCTATAGTTGGTCTTACTGTGCTAGAAGTGTCAGTTCTTATAATCTCTCTTTCTTTTTCATAAGCTTTGCTCAATAGAGGTAACATGTGAGTCGGCAAGTGTGATGGCAGCAACTCTGGCTAATGGTGGCTTTTGCCCAATCACTGGTGAAAGAGTACTGAGTCCTGAAGCAGTCCGGAATACCTTGAGTTTAATGCATTCCTGTGGCATGTATGACTTCTCAGGGCAGTTTGCCTTCCATGTAAGTAGTTTGCAGATACGTGTTATAACTGACCAGGAAGATTAATCCGTGCTGGTGTTTTCCATGTTCCAGGGCTTGTTTGCTTGCTTCTGGGGGAGAGGAAAGGGTGTTGCACAAATTGTTTAGAAATTAAACGCTCCATATAGGAAAATGTTACCTAGTATTCATGGCACTACTAGTACAACATATAGCACTTACTATTCTCTGCCACTTCACATTTGGAAATGCTTTTCATATTAAAACGTAAGTACTGTCCCTTAAGCAAGGCTGTTCCTGAGAGAAAGCTCATGATGCAGAAGTAATTGGAAACAGCCTAAGTGAAGAAATCCTGCTATATGGAGTAAAGAATAGCAGAAAGCCTTTGCAGACAGTTGCTTTTTCTTTGCTAACTTGGGCTCGTGAATTTTCCTCATGTGTTGTAAAAGTGGCTGTTATACACAGCGGATGTACCATCATATTTTCCAGCGGTATGTTTCTTACATGTAAGTATTTCAAAATATAATGCACCTTATTTGTTTTCAGCATTTTATTTTGAGCATTTTTATTTTTCCTTATTGCATACACATGAACATGATTATGATGCTTTTTGTGGCCTAGAAGTTACTGTTTACGGAGCTAGGAGGATATGTGACATGTTAATTCCTATTTGGAAAAGCAATACCTTTATCCAGATTATAAATAAGTAGGTTATTGTATGATTTCCTGGACAGACCCTTCTGTTTTCTTGAGGTTTTGTTTTTTACCTTTTCCAGTCAAGATTTTTTTATGTGTATAGCTTTGTGCTATTACCTTGCTGCAAACTGTTCATGACAGATATACTTGTGTGCTACTGCTTAGTCATAATTGCTTTTTTATAGGAGATTTTAATTCTCTTTTTCACTGTATTACTGACTGGCTATGTTACTGAGAGCAAATAACTTTTATGATCACGTACTTTGGATTGTCACAAACTGTGCTTCAGGTTATTGTCTATCTAAAAAGAGGTAAGTAATAATGCTTTCTTAGCTTGAAGTGCTTTCCAGATCTACATTTTATAAATGCTGCATAATAATCATCAGTAAAATGCTAATACATCGGGTTACAATAGTGAAGAATGTTTGCAGAGGACAGAAATTCTCTAATTATTCTATAGGTTGGTCTTCCTGCAAAATCTGGAGTTGCTGGTGGAATTCTTCTGGTTGTTCCTAATGTCATGGGCTTGATGTGCTGGTCACCTCCTCTAGACAAGATGGGCAACAGTGTTAAAGGAATTCACTTTTGTCATGTAAGCTGCGTTGCTTTTAGTGCTTTTTGGGGGTGTGTGTGGAGGGGGTGTGTGGTGGTGTTTTGTGTGGTGGTGGTTTGGTTTTTTTTCCCTCTTTGCAGCTGGTGCTTACCGAGCTTCAGTTAGTAAAGCTGAGGTCTGAGTGAATTAAATGCTAATTTGTTACTCTTCCATGCATAGCCAGTTTCATCTGATCCAATGCTGAAAGCCCAAGAAGAGGCTTTTTCATTTTAGTGATAAATAATGCTTTAATTCAGTGAGCAGTAAGAAAATATGATACCAGAAGCATTGGAGAACCTTATTGTGGAAAAGCTTTGAAAAGGAACACTGCATGAAGTAGTGAAAGAGCTGGTCTTTCTTGTGTATACTGCACGAGAAGCTGTAGACCTCTATTTACAGACTTACGTTCGTCTCCAGTCATAAAGTAAACACTTTTTCAAAACATTGGAAATGCAACTCTTATTACAATAAAAGGAAAAGATTCTAATGAAATACTGCATTCTGGTGTATGTTCCAGTGATTTTTATAAATAATCTGACATAAAGCATGTCTTCATAGATCAGACCCTGTTGGACAAGCTGTTCCTAGCTTCATCTCTTGCTTTGGAACGGGCTGTGGATGGTCTGTTTATAGCAGCATTAGCTGCAGGAAAGATTTTTGTCAACTGTTTTGTAATGATGAATAAGATGTTTTGTGGGAGAGGAGAATGTAAAAATTGTCTTTTTCATTTTCTCACCTAAAATTACCTTGTATTACCAATTAAGTAATTATAAACTGGGGAAAAAAATCTCAAAAAGAGAATAGTAGGCTATTTAGAGCCCCATAGGAAACGTAAGATGATTGCTAATGTTCAAACTAGGCTCTGGAAGGGTGCAGTTTATGTGGATAAGCAGCAGTTAACTGTTAATACTTCTGTTTATCTAACTGTACGGCTGTCAATTAAGAATACTAAGAAGTCACTAATTCTAGTTTAAATATTTTAAAGGTTTATATGAAACAGTCTTGATTGATTTAATATAAAATTTAATATAAAATATAATTTAAGATCCTAGAACAATAGGTAGGCAAAGGACTTACTACATTTATTTTGTGTTAAAATGAGACCTAAAAACTGATGATCATGGCATACAAGTAACATGAATATAACATTCACATTTAAAAATACAACAGCATGGCAAAGTCCTGTAATTATAATGTTTCATGTAGTAATTCGGACTGAATTAAAGTCCATTATGTCACACATTTTCTTGTTTCATCCTTTTGATTAAAGTTTTATGTACGAGACTAGCCCAGACTATTCTTCCTGTTCCTGAAATATTTGATACAGCTGAAGTAGAAATATATTAAAACGAGTATTCTGCAAATTGCTACTTGCTTGGTACTTCTTTAAAAATGAGTTTAATGGTTTTGTTAGAACTTAATCATATAATTGTATTACATTCAAGGGCCTTACAGACATTGGTATTGACTGATTGAATAAGCTTCTCGTTACTGGTTTAAGTTACTAGGTTATGATGTAAAGCATAAGTGGTAGTAGTATTATAATCTTAAAATGCATTTGACTGTCTTATGCAAATAATAATACATGTTCTTCAAATATTTGCAGGATCTGGTTTCTTTGTGCAATTTCCATAACTACGATAACTTGAGACACTTTGCAAAAAAGCTTGATCCTCGCAGAGAAGGTGGTGATCAGCGGGTAAGTTAATATGTGTGTTTAGTGAGCACTGCTTGTAGGCATTAGAAGAAATATGGAAAGTTCTTCTCTAAATGCAGAACTGCTCAATGACATGTATTGCATCAAAGCTTTCAGATAACCTACCTAGTTTACATTATTAGTGGACACTTACCTGTGTGGACCACACTATCACAGGGTTTTGTATAGTGGAATTTCATACTAGATTTGTAACTCCATTTCATGCAGTTCATCTCCCTTGCTAGACTAAGTATGTGGTATCGGATAAAAGTTGCAGAGTCTTACTGTACTGGTTGCCTTTAATAAAGATTTGACCAGCTGGTGGGCTTAGCCTTTCTGTGCTGTGCTGCAATGCATGAGATGTGTGTTCAGCATTTTTTTGCAGTGATACCTCTGAGACCACATGACTTGCTGAGAGTTGCACAGGCAGTGAGTTCAGGTGTTACAGTGCTGTAGATAAGTGCCTGTTTCTAAGGAAGTGGTATAAGCAATCTCTGGGAATGAACTGAATCCACTCTATCTACAGTACAAACGATGAAAGTGTGAGGGTGCTTGAGATAAGGAAAAGCTCTGCTTTTATTACCATTAATGTTTTAACTAAGGCATGAAGATTTCAATGGGAGAAGATATAGTAGAATGATTTTTAAAGGGCTTCTATTTGCATGTGTACATCTAAAAAATACCCAATTTGGAGTTTGAGTTTTTTATAACTGGAAAAGAGAAAAGAGTTTTATGTGAAGAGGTGAAAAACTTGAGTCTGTTAGCATTGACTGCAAGTATGGATTTTTTTTCCTTCAAATACACTAATAAATAACGTATGTTGCTTGAACAACTAGCATTCCTTTGGACCAATGGACTATGAGAATCTCCAGCAAGAACTTGCTTTAAAAGAAACAGTATGGAAAAAAGTGTCACCTGAATCAAACGAGGACATCTCCAGAACCGTAGTGTATAGAATGGAAGGTCGGGGAGAGCAAAACTAAACGAATGGGTTCTAGTTTCACTCAAATCTTCATTTTAAAAACCCTCAAGCATCTCTAGATTTAACTTTGATTTGAATATTGTTTGCCTGGTGTTTCGTTTATATATCCATTTTGTGTAAATTCTGTATGCTAAACCAAAAAGACTGTCAAAGCTCAAGCGTGGGGGGAAGCACATACAAACAACAAAACCCAAAGCTGTTAACTGACTGTTGTAGTTACGTAAAACACATTTGCTTAAAAAAAAAAAAGGGAAGAAAAAAAGAAAATAAAAAAGGAAAATCTGAATGTTTTCGAAGATATACCACTTCTGTGTATATCTGTTTATTTTTGTTTATACTGAGAATTGTAAGTAAATTAACTTGAAGGGATAAGCAAGAACTTGTGATGTGTCCTCTGATCGGGGTCAGCATGTAAAGAGAGAAGAACTTGAATTAAAATATGAAGTAAAATAGTGTCAGCAACATACAGCAAGTTCGTGGATCTCTAAATAATTGTATATTAAGCGGAGATAGGTTCTGAGTCATGATATTACCATCTTTTTTTCTTAATTTGAGCTTTCAAATTGTTATAATCAGAAATGGATCCTTTGGATAGGCCATGCTAGTGAAGATAACATCTTGAGGTTTGTTTCGGGTTTTTTTTTTTTTTTTAATCAAACCTTTAATAATTGTTAATGGTAAAATCTAAATAAAAAGAACAAAAATGGCTGGGGAGGACTGGGAAAAGGGGAAAAAAAAAAACCAACCCTGCCTTGTTTGCAAGTTGACTAATGCAGCAGAAAGATTTCTGACCAAACTATTTTGAGTGTCTTGCTAGCTGCTTGTGCTGCCAGCTGGTAGCTATGACTCAGAAGTCTGCCTGACTAATAATGCTGTGCTCCACCCTAGAGAGGAATGTCAGCAATCTTGGGTTTAGAGCAGCAACTGAGTAGTGAACAGGAAGTATATTCAGAGTAAAGCAGATAGGTAGATACTATTAAAATTGTTTACAATTAACTTATTTCTCAACTGCTTATGTGTGTGCATGTTCATATATAAAATGAGAGCAATATTTTTAAAAGTTATCACATGAGCAAATTTTTTAAAAGTTATCATTAATTGCTACTTTTTAAAGTGTTAGTGAGTTTGCACCTCTGTCAGCTTGCTAAGAAACAGGACTTCCATTCTCCTACAGGCAACGCATCTGTTCATCTGCACTTGATAATCATTTTGAGTCTCTTGAGTAGGGTATAGCTTGACATGGTGTATGTAAGCTTCAAATAGGCTCAATAGGCAATGCTGGACAGAGGGCGTAGACTTGCTAAATTCTTGACACTTGTAGCTATTAGATTCGTAATGATGCTAAAAGTCATAGAAAGTTATTCTCTGTAAAGCTTTCCTCTTTATAAGTTTGTAGATAACTTGATAGACACCACCCTCAGAGTCCTGGCTTATACAGCTGCAGAAAACTCATCCAAGTAATGATAAATGGTATTTGTTGAGGATTTTTAAAGACAAAGACAGATAATTCCTTAGTAACACATCCCCCCAGCTCTCCCTGCCCCTCGCTCTTTTTAGTTTATCTAAAACTCCAGAGTGCATTCATATAGGAGTTTTGCATAAGGGGAGAGTTAGGTTTTTTTCTGCCCCTTTTTTGACCCATCTGAATGTTTATTAGTTCAGGAAGATGCATAAAGCAAAGCTGATGTTCTCTGAGAAAGCGAACTGTTCTTAATTGCTCTGTTTAGGTATTGTTAGTGTTGCATAAACATTTGAAATAAGCTCTGACTAAGCCCTGAATAGTCTTCACCTACTAGTGTATTACAAAAGGATGGGCTTCCTGTCTTTGAAGCCTAGGATTAAAATGTTTAAGCAAAACAATACAGAATATCAATTTTCAGTGAATTTGAAGTCTTACTGGGATGAAGAGGTAAATCTGCAGTGCAGATGTTGGTAATATTGTCAGTAATAAATTGCTGAGTAATAGCTGTTTTATAACCTTATCACTGATGATAAGGTCAGGTTTGTCAGTGCTTATCTTGAAAATAAACTAAAGTAGAGGCCGAGTCTTGAATTATAAAAATGTCTCACCTGTTTGAAGATTTTACAGAAAGCTAGTAGTTACAGAGACAAAACAAGTATACAGATCCTGCAAAACAACATGTCTTTACCTGAAATATCCTCAATTGCAAGAGGGAAAATAAGGTATCTGCTGCTACTAGAAAGTATTTACAGTGATGACATGTTGCTGGTTAAATTACTGATGCAATTAAAAAAGGAAAATGTCTGATGCAGGACTTGCTTGGTCTAATTCTACACAGAACATTTTCTGATTTTTAGTACTATTTGAAGCTAATTCTAAAAATCTGGTTGAAACCCAGATGGAATAATTTTCCATCTTCAACTTAAAAATCTTTACCTTATTTATGCTTATCAGTTATATACAAAACTTGTGGTAGAAGCAAGTCCTGCATGGGAGATCTAAAATTAAGGGAACTACTAGATCTTTAATATGCATAATAAGAATATTTAGGGTACAGCTTACACAATCTTTAGAGATAGATGTGTGTGTATATATATATTACAGTTCTGTAATACATGCTTTTGAAGCCTGTCTCAGAATTTAAGCCAGCCTCTAGCCAGGAGGGATCAGGAGAAGGTTCCTTATTGTGTAACTTGCCCACTCTCAGTTTCTTGTTCTGGCCTGCCATGCCTGCAGATGGCTTGTACTGGTGGCAGGGTACGCAGGCAGTGGGGACCATGGTTAGGCCTGCCATGATGACTTACCCATGTCTACGTTGTGTTTGGTGAGCGGGTCTGAAAGAACGCGGTGATAGAGGCTAGTCATTGAATGTTTGAAGTCTGCAACGGTTTTAGTGTTCACCTGTGCTACAGTAATAGCAATTCTTGATATTCAAGCATTTTAGCTGTTTGTTTGTTTTTCTTTGTCAGCATCATTAACATTTCATTAGAAATGTAAATGCTTTTTAAAATTTTACTTTAGCATTTGTGTTGTACCTTTTGGCTCAGTTGTTAAGTTACCTGTCTCGTTTTCCATTTTTCATTTGCATTGTATGTTATTTATGTATCTCAATTTCCAGCATGCTTATTTTTGTATTGTTTAATAAATTTATTTTAAGCTGATTTTTATTGTACTTTTTTTCTCTCAATGGAGAACAGATTTGCTCAAACACATTTTTGAGACTGAAGGTGGTGAGATAGTGAGCGCTCTGTTCTAAAAAAGATAAAGTACTGGAGAAGTAGGTGCAATAAGCAGATTTGGTTAAACCAGCCATTAAAAACCTTCCTAAGATTTCTTAAACACCTTGTACAATAATCTAGTTATTTTTCTCTTTGAACTATTATCTTAGAAAGTTGAAAGCAAAAATCAAAGTAGCAGAACTTTCTCACCGTGACTTTTCTGATATAAGTGTCATGGTGCAGTAGGGTATTAATGTCACTAGCAGGATATTATTTGTGTGGTTTTGAAGATACTAATGCAGTCACTTGGAAAATACATGGTTAATGGTACCAATGGCATGGTAGTAACTGTTGATCCTGAGCATCATGACTTGAAAAATATAGCTTGTAATAAGTCATGCATAGCAAGGTTGGTGGTCCAAAAACACATCCTTGTAGTTACAACAGTGGGGTCTGAACAACAGCTAGTTGAATCTGGGTTCCTGGAAAAGCACTTGCCCTTTGTCACAGGTTTACTTTTTTTTCCATGAAAATTTATTTGAGATACTAAATAGTAGACATATTTATAATGGGATGGTTCCAAGGCAAGATTTTGCACTAGAAACATGCCTATACTGAGAATGGCTGTAACTATTAATTTAGCTTTTCCGTAGGTTGGTTTATAAACTGCAGTTACTTGTATGACGTTTTTAAAGTTAGCTGTATGTTTTATTGTACATAAAATATCACATATCAGAAGAGATTATTCTCTGAAAGTCATAAAGACAAGGAAAAGTAGAAGAGTAGTAAGTACAAAGAACCACGGGTGATTTACTGTAGAATTATTTTGGCTTTTACTGGTTTTCATTGTGCATTTGTGTCAAAAGAGTAGTGGGGTGGGTAGATGAATAAAAGGCAATGGAGTCAGAAGGGGGTGGGCGGGAGGGGGCTAGAGAATGTTGGTTTTCCATTCGTTCTTATTTTTCTCGGTCTTGATACATACATGTCATTGATGCACAGTAGTTAGCTGTGAGCAAAATAGTTAATCATGAGCTTCATAATCTATTATAATTGATATAATTTATACATAATGTTTTAGTATCCAAAACATTGTTTGTAGGCTTTTAGTATTTTATTTTTTTATTTTTCTTTAAGTATTTATTTTCTTTAAGTATTTAAGTTTTCTGGCAGGAGTTCGGAAGCAGTTATTCCAGTGAAAGAAGAATAGGTGTTTTTCCAGCAGAGTTCTTACTGGGTTGACTGAATACAGCTAATGATTTATCTTCAGTGCAGAGTCTCTTGAGGAATTTGAATGTCACAAATGTCTATAGTAATTGCAGGGATGGCAAGAAGCTTTTAATCAGGTAGAAAAATAATCTAAAGCTTAGGGTTTTTTTTTATCATGCTAGTATCTTGTCTGTTCCACACGTCTTGTCCAGTCTAGAAAAAGCATGACTAAGTAGTATGTATAATGACGTGCTTTTAAAGGGTGGGTCACGAGCAACCTCATTTTCTTTCAGTAATTTGTGCTGGTGTGTTGAATAGTTGGTTGCAATCTAAATTGCTAAAATACCTGCTTCGAATCAAGTGCGCTTTTCAATTTACCATTTGCTTATTTTAGAGAATATTACGTGCAAAATAGAAATGCCCTGTTTCATTTTGATTTTCATGCAAGTAGAAGTTACTTTATTATTGGTATCTAATACTGCTTTATGCAGATGTTATCACTTGAACACTTAGCATCTGGAAGTCGGTTGTGGTTTTTTTTTCAAGACCTACAGTTCAGTTAATTCTGAGAATTCACATGCATTTCTTTTGCGCATAGCAGAAGTGTAATGGTTACATCTGAAGCTGCAGTTTAACTAGATAAAGCCCTACAATAGAGTTTAGGATGGCAGAAGTGTGGTGGTGGTAAGTTTGTTGTTGTGTTTTTGTGGGGTTTTGGGAGGGGGTTTTTTTTTGTGTGTAGTGGTTTTGTTTGCTTTGTTTGTTTTCCCTCACCAGTTGAACAAGTTTAAACAGAACTTATTTGGGTAATGAAGCTGACATGAATGCAGGATCTAGAGCTAGAGTAAGGCTGTTAGTTAACTGGACCATGCAGATTTTCAAAAAGGAAGAGACAGGCGTGTTTACATGTTGGGAGAATAACAGGCATTTTGACACTTCGGCACTAAGGCTGATGATGCAAACAGGATTGGAGGAAGGACAAGTGGAAAGGGAAATAATTCTAAATGCTTTTCTAGCGTCAAAAATGTTCCAGCCAGCCGTACTTTCATGTATTTCATTTATGCAGCGGGCATGTGAGGGAGCATATCTGTTGTAAAGTAATGCTTCCTGTGGTAGCTGCTGCTCTGCTCTGGTTTTGACCTAGCTGGCACGTAGCTGGTGTTTTCTGTGCTGTCATCCGCATGCTTTCCTGATACCAGTTATGCTTGCAGAAGGCAAAAGCCGTCTTCTGCATATCTTCCTTCCAGATTTCCTTTGACCTCTTTATCTGATCAATTACAGCGGATGTTCTTCCGTTAAGTAGCACTATTATTTTGTAAATTTTGGGCAGCAGGTAGTGCTTCTCCCCTTAGAGATCAGTGTACATTCATTTCATTGTTATTTGGTCAGACTTGGAATGAAGTCTGACATACCCTCTCACCCCACCCCATATTTGCACTTCTATTAATCTGGCATGATTTTTCAGTGAAATTGTTTGAACTTGATTCTTATTTTTACATTGTTGAATATTCTGGAAATTTGAACTAATTGTTTTGCTAATACAGTCAACAAATATCTGTTGTTTTCTTTGGAATGTTCTTCAATAGCAAAGTGCTATTGTTAATTAGGCTTTTTACTTTGGTTGCCAAAGAGCTAGTATGCAGAATTTGAAGTATTCAGGTGTTATTACAAGATTCTTGTGTACATTGTAAATTGGGGTTTTATCTTCATACTCTGTCTTAACTTAAACTCAGTAAACTTAAGTTTTACTTTACTTGGTGCAATCATCACGACCCAGTGCGGGAGATTCTAGTGACTATCATCAACCTAAGAATGAAACCATAAGGTTATAGAGCTTGGAAAGGATCTCTGGAAATCATCTAGTCCAACCTCCTGCATAAAGTAGGATCTAACATCAGTCAGTTAGATCTTTTTGCTTAGGGAGCAAAGGGGTTTCTGTAATCTCACTGGCTAACCTGTCCAGTGCTTTACCACTTCCATCAAAGAATTTTTTTTCCTAACTTCCAGTTGAAATTTTCCCTTCGTGTGCATGATGAGCTTACCATCATGTGGAAATCTGATGGCCTTTAGGGAGTCCTAGAAGTGGCATAGCTAAATATGGCTTTTGGTCAGTAATAACTAACATTTTCACCTCCTGCTGTATTTTTGTACTGGTTCCTATTTTTTTTTTTTCTTCTCATTATATCACTGAAAATAGAGTGATTTAAGGATTTGAAAAGGCCAGCTTTCCTTTTTGTTTTTCTACTAAAACGTAACAGGCTAAGTGCAAATGTGGAAGTATGTTATTTGCTGAGGGACAGCATGTTACTATTAGGACCCCTTGTGATCAGGGCGCTTATCAAAACAATGAACTGAGAACACGAGTGATAGGAAGAGATAATGTTGCTTGCTTCCTGTTGATGTCATTCACTAGTCCAGCTTTTTCCTTGAGGCAGGCAACTTTATTGTTTGTTCAGGAATTCATTCAATATCAGTCTTTTGGCCTGATAGACGTGGTTTTGGTTTTATGCGTAGCTTAGACTTTCTGTGCGGGAAGCGCATTTCACACTTTTAAAGGACTATTAAACTTCTCCAATGTCTCATTGTTGCAAGACAACTAATTAAAATGTCATCTCTGTCTGAGAATAAACTGTTCCGATCAAACATGTTCAAAATAACCCTACCTATGCCGTTGTAAAAAGAATTAAGAGTTACGATTGAGGACATGGAGAAGTAGGCTAAAATAGCTGAGTCATTTTGCCCATATACCAAAGGCTGATGGGGAGTAATACGATCTGGAGATAAAACCATGGAGGCGGAACATCTGTTTAAGCTAATGAATATTTCTGATGCAACAGAAGTAGATACTGAATAAATAGTCTAAAAATTAGAAGGTTTCTAGAAACTTGTTCCTAATAATTTAGAAAGAACACTCCCAAGAAGAATAGGGTGCAAATTTCTGTTAAGATTTCCCCTAATCTGCTGTCAGCCTGTAGAGTGTAATCAGTCTCTTGCTAGTACAGTTACAGTATCTTTTGAGAGTATCGTCCTTTATTTTGGGAATAATTCGAGCTCCAGGTCCTGCAGTTAGGAGTAAACTGTTGTCCATAAATTGCAAAGTACCTATAGCCTGGGAAGCGGAAGCATTGCTCTAGTGGGTTGTGTATATCAGTTGTAGTCAATAGGGCCTTGGAAAGGCAGACATTCTTTTGTCCTATCAGCTTAATACAGCTAGTGTCACTAAAGCACCCATCACTGTTCTGCTTTATTCATGTGATTATTGTTGATCCCAGTCCTTTGGTTCCAAATCTTCCAGATCTTGCAGTGTAAGTAATGTCTGTATCCACTACTTCAAAGGCTCTTGGGTTTTTTTTTTTTCCTACATCCAGGGTGAACTGGTCAGTCCTCGTTTCCCTTGTAAGGTTTCTGTATATATTCTGTATGCTTTTTGTTGCAGAATTGTTTGCAGGGGTTAGCCCATGAAAAAGTATTGAACAGGAACTACCAAAGTCTGTAACAGGAGATAACAATGACCCTAAGATTCCTGTTATAGTTTATTGCAAGCATTATTATTTTACCATTTTGGAACTTCCAGTCATCATAATTTACTGACAAAACATAATTTCATTGTGATAAGAAATGCTGAAAAAGTTTGACAGCAGAGAAAGTTAAAGCCTTTGAGAGGATCGTTCATTTTCTTCCACATAACTTTGATGCTTTAGACATGGCAGCAAGATTCATATACTTCCATCCAAGCTACTGATGGCAAATGCAGACCACCTAAAACTGAAAATTTGCCTGCTCTTCATCTTCTGACTTGAAGGGTCTTTATGCCTCTTTATGCCTTAAATGTTTCACTTGATCTAGTGAAGTTTTTTGTTGAAATAATTTGTCTACCTACTATTCCTTTGACATGCCATTCATGGCAAACACCACAGCAGTAGCATCCTCAGGAGAGGAGACAGGTTGGATTTTTCTGTTACTTCCTCTTGTTAAGTCATGGATCTCTGGAACTGCCTGATTGACTGCAGTTATTCTAACTTGCTTTTCCTTATTAGGTCTTATTTTGCTTGCTGGCACGACTTACGAGTTTATTAATGTTCATGAAATTTTGATTTGGTGGTTTTTTGGCTTTTTTTTTTAAGCAGAATCAGCCACCTTTAGGTCTTCAGCTTAGTGAAAGATCATTACATTTTTACTTCATATTTTAGGAGTTTTGTCAGTAGTATACTTAATTCTGTTGTCTCCAAGAGGAAAAAGTATGTTAATTCATTTATTCACCAGAAGAAAACAGAAGCAGCAGGCGGAACTGAGCATGACCATGCTAATTGTAATCTAGTCAGGGCAGTTTTGATACTCAAGTTTGTCTCTTCCCAGTATTCAAACCTTTTGAAATCAACATAATCATCCCTAAAGCAAAGGTCATGGGTATAAAACAAAGGATAACACATCTGAAAGTAACTGTCAGTGAGTAGCACTTGGGATTAGCTACTCTTCTACCAGACTTGTCTATTTGTCCAAGCACACATGTGCATGAGGAAGGAAGCTCTCTAGTCAATATATCATCATCTAAGCTCTGGTGAAGCTTCATCATTACTAAAGACCTCCTGTGTTGAAAAGTTTAGGACCATCTGTCAGTTTTTCAGGGATATCTGTGGCTGAGTGGTATTTGCCTTGTCCATCCTAGTACCTGTTCTTAATATTCTGTACCATACTTGGGTATAAAGGAACCTTGAGGCCTTTTTGCAGGAATTGTCTTCCAACTAGAAAAACTTCTGTTCCTGGGATCTTGTGATCTAATACTGATGGAGTCAGTGGCTCTGAATCTTAAGCTCTAGCTTGTGTGGGTTTTCTGTGTACCTCTTGAAGCAGTTCATCCTTAACAGTGGTTTTATCTGCTAGAAAGGGGAAAGACAAAACCAGTCATGCACTGGTCTTCCCACAACATTTCCTGCTGCCATGCTGAGTTCCCCCTGCCCCTGTACAGGACAGGATAAATTGCCTCATCCTTGCACCTTAGATGTTCTTATGATATTATACAGTGTTTTGTAGTAAATATTAGGTTTTTTTCATTCTTGTGGGAGAGGCTTGTATGCAGGGATTCAATTAAACTTTGGTTTGTGTGACCCACTCTCCACCTCTGGAGTTAGTATTGGTGAAGGATTGATTCTTCTGCCTCCAGTGGAGGAGGCAGGGGTGGGAGTGTGGGAGCTGAGAAACGTGGCTGGCCAAAATAGGCTTGGCTCACCCCCATAGGGTTTACACATCTCAGGAGTGGAATAGATGGGCATGGCCTTTCTGAAAGAATCTGTTAGTGAAGGTAAGTAGATGTTTCACTTAATCTAGTAAACATTTTGTTTAATCATTTAACTCTAATTCATTTTAATTAGTCTTATCTGTAATTTAAACAATCAGTTTGCAGGACTTTAGAATTAATCAATAGCCATAACTATAAATAGTAAGTCATTGCAAATTTGCAGTGTTTGTTGTGATGAAATTAGGTCTCCACTTCCGTAGCTTGACATCTTCAAGGACAGTTCAATCAGTGCTGTTGTTACTGTCTTTCAGGCAATTGAGCTAAACCAAACATGTTATAAAGTAGACTATTATTTATGGATTTAAAAACTATATTGGAAATGTTTAGTGTTTTATATTTCATTTGCAAGATACTACATCTCCTTTATCACTTAAAAATTACAAGAATTAAATGTATAATCTCTGAGTATGCAGTGGCTGAATTAGTTGTAGAACTGAGCTCAATCCTACCTATGATTCTTGCTTTTTTCCATCTGAGTTAAAGGGTATTTTTTTGACTCCTTGAAGAGCTTGCATCTCCTGCCTGTTAGTATTTAAAATCAATCAGCTTTTTCACAGGTAGAGAGATGTCGTTTTGAGGAATACAGATGAGACAGACTTCCCAGAAATGGCCACTTATGAGCAAGAGGCTGGTATTGTAAGAGGTTTAGTCTGTCTTTCGTGGCTCCAGATGTGATCATAAGAAAAAGTACATTTTGCTCCCAATTACTGCGTCCTCTGAACTTGTTAGGCTTCTAACATTTTGTGCAAAATAGTACAGTAACAGACCAGGAAAGATGGACAAACAGGGTATTGTGCTAGTTTGTAGCAAGTATCATTTTTAGATGCTTTTAAATAGCTAGAGTAATTTAAAGTATTCTGATAAAAAAGGACTTCAGGCAGAGAAGAAACGCTGTTTACTTTAAAATCCTAGAATCATAGAATGGTTAGGGTTGGAAGGGACCTTAAAGACCAAAATGTGCTATTGGTTTGCGATTTTGGGTGGCATAACCTAATACTCTAGGCTTTTTGACCTATCTCTAAAACAGTTGAATCTGAAGGAAATATGAATGGTAGAAATCCATTCAAAACCAATATATATATATGATTTAATGTTTCTTGCATTCAGCTACGTACACAGCTTCTGCGACAAGTACTAAGATTGAGCTACTGGTACAAGCTTGTTTGTATGTTAGTTTTCCTGTGTCTGGATTGAACTTAGTCAGTACTCCTTACACTGTTTTCAGATTTTTAAAGAGACACTTTTAGGATTATAGAAAACTTTTTTGTCAGTATGTACCAGCCAATTCAGAAATGTAGGAAGTCAGAAGAAGAAAATGACCAACTTCATTCTGAAAGATTGAATTTGGATTTGAAACAATTTTAAAAGCTGAATTGCAATAAGACATTTAAAATCCTACTGGGATTTTTTTTTCTAGCTTTATACACAATTTATATATTAAAAAAAAAAATCTCATGATACGTAATTTTTCTGCTGAATTGATCTGTTTGTTAGCAAATGTACCTGTCTCATAACTTTTCCCACCTCTGTTTGAAGTGCACTCTGATGCTGAGTGCAGAGGTGGTAGCCCTTTGGTGCCTTCCCTTGAACTTCTCTTCTTTGGAAGTTCTCTCTCATGCCCTTACTTGCTGCCTGCTAATTGGGCAGCAGTTCATTTCCCATAACCTGCTTAGCTGCTTTTAGCAGCTGCTGCCTGCTGCCGTCCTGATCTGTCATTAGATCAGTACTTTAAAGGTCAGAAACCCTTTCAACTTATAAAATGATCCAGTACATTTGTATCTTTTTTAATAAAGTATAAATACACGAAAACGCAGGAATATTACCTAAAATAATGTGTTCCTTGTGTTTCTGTTTGATCAGCTCAACTATGCAGATGCAGTAAAGGTCTGTATGTAGGTTACAGAGCACCGGAACAGGTCTTGCAGTCATAAATGTAATTGATGCATCTAAGTGATGCCAGACTGGAAGCTGTTAGTGCTGTACTGCCGTCTGATATGGCTACAGGGAGACAGGGAAGCTCTTCTATGAACCCAGGGGGATAAATACCTGGCTTGCCTGAGGTTTTTGCAGTTATTGCAATGCACTTGGCTTAAAGCTACTTTGGGTACATACATGTGAAAACACAGCCTCTTGTGTGGCTGCAGTCTAGACATAACTCACGGGACAAGCAGCTTTCATGTACACACGAATGGTGTTTGAACATGGCTGCTGAGAACTAAGGCAGATACAGAGGAGTAAATGTTTTATGAGTCTTAGTTTTCTACCAGCAGCACAAGCTATGTGGGTAATTGCTGTGCAAGTGGCATTTCCAGTTAATTCCACCAGAGAGACTCCAAAAATAAACTCCATGGTAGCAGCTTTGAAAGTCACTGTTGCAGCTTTGGCTCCAAAAATAAATGCAGCACCCACAGCTTGTAAAACTAAAGGAGCTGGGTATCATCATTATCTTCTGTCTGGAGCTGTGAGAAGGAGCTTGCACCATCTAGAGGAAAAGAGAAGATAGTTGAGGCATTACAAAATGGACTGGAATAAAAAAAAAAAAGACAGAATCTTGTTTCTGAGTTAGTTTCAAAGCACAGAAGAGTAAATATTTGCAGATTCTAGAGTTATTTTTGCACTTTCCTCAAATTGCATGAGGAAACAAGGATGAGTAGTGCAGAAAATAGGCTGAAGAGGCGGGGGAAGAAAGTCCTGAAGATGAAATGGAAGTTTTGTGGAACAGCTAGCCTTGTTTGTATTTTCAAGTACTTCTGTATGTCATTAATGTGTGTAAGTGTGTGCATTAATTTATTCACATATCCTCTAATTACTTATAGTATAATGGGAACAAAGACTTTCCCAAGGAATTCCAGCTTTATAAACTTATTATGATGCTTGTGTTGCTTTAAAGTTGGAGCAAGAGGCTGTGTTAGAGGCAGTTGGCGTTAGGTTGCTGTAGAGGTAGGTGAGGTCTATTGATCACTGCTATTCAAGCTGAAAGACTTATTTTTGCATGCTTCAGAAAGTTAGAGAAATTACCTTACCTAGCTGTTAGGTTTCTGTAGAATCAGGTTGTGTTGTGGCTTAATGTTGGGGCTACTGAGAGTGCCTTCATGGACTGCACATCCTTAGAAATACTCGGGGGCAGAACCTCCCCAGGTGAGCTTTCAGGATGCTTCAGAGCTGGCCCTCACCTGGGTGTCACCTAAACTAGTCTGGGATTGGGTGAATAAAGCACAGCACGTAGGTTTGGGTGTTGTATCCTGGCAGGATGCTGGCACTGGAGCAGGGCATGCGGTAAGTATGGTGTTTGCATCTCGCATGTGGAGTGGAGGCAATGCTTAGCTGTGCTGGGAGACCTCTGCTGAGAGCTGTTACACCTCCACTTCTCTAGTCCTGGCACGATGGACATCTAAATACCGGTTTCAGTCCTTCAAATACGCTGGATGTTCACGATCTGTTTGTGCCAGACTCAAAACTGGCAGTTATAAAAGCTCTAAGAGATGTCAGTGGGCGGACAGAGTAATACTTAAGTGCTTTTGACAAACCCATATTGTTTCGGTTAGATATTTGTTTAGAGTTCAGCCATAGCTTTTACTTTTAAAAGTAAATGTTTTGCCCTTAGGTAGTAACTTTCACTTTATTTCATGGGAAACAAAGCAGAAGCTCAGTTGCAAAGATGCTGATTTACAGTCAAGTTTTCTTTCCCCGCAAAATACAGCTTACCTTCATATTGAGGAATAGTGTTTTAAAGGAAAACTGTGGCTGTCTCTTTTGGACTTGAATGGTGATTTATTTTTTCCCCAACACAGAAGAGTAAATATTTGCAGATTCTAGAGTTATTTTTGCACTTTCCTCAAATTGCATGGGGAAACAAGGATCAGTAGTGTGGAAAATAGGCTGAAGAGGCGGGGGGAGAAAGTCCTGCAGAAGAAATGGATCTTCCTTGCTAGCAGATCCTGGAGAGCAGATGCCAGTTTATTGCGGATTAATTGTAAATACAAAAATGGTCAATTACTTTAAAATAAGTGGTCCTGTCTAGTGTCTGAATGTATAGACACTGAGATTCATCCCTGGTTTATTTTTGTCCTTTCAGGGATTACTTGTATTCTAGGTTTAATTTCGAAGTTGAAGCTTCAAAATTCATTTTGGGCAGGTTTGGCTGTGTTTTTTTGGTTTTGTTTTTCCAATTTTATTTGGAAACCTTACATGCAGGGAGAAAGTTATCTATAGGCCATGCTTCAATGTTGCTGAATTATAAGTTCAGTGTGAAAAACTGGGTGACTGAGTTTGTTTAATTTGTGCTCTAGTTTTACTTTTTCTGGGTCTTTATAGGTCACCACTGCTGTTTCAGAATTCATGTTGACATCTTAGATTTCAGGAATTTTTTTCTTTTGATTAACTTCTGAAAAGCTGCAGTTTTTCTGGAGAGCAGGAGGAATGTGATTGCTTTTTGCAACGTATTCAGATGACCCTCCCTCATCAGGGGATCGTCTTTAGGAAAAGTAGCAGAGCAGTGACTGTGAAGTTGAATTTCTATTGATTCTGGAGCTTTTATTACTTTGTGCAAACCCTCTTGGCTCATGCAAACTCTTTGCTCCTGCCTTAATTGTTGGTACTTGGTCATTTGCACAGGTCAGGAGACCAGGAACAGTTTATGGTAGTCGGTCTATTCCCAGTATGAAACGTTAATCCTTGTTCACTGGACAAACACGCACTTTGGACAGCTTAAAAATCTATTTTCTGCCTTTCAGCATTAATCCGGCGCTGAGCTGGATTAGTGATAACGTGTGCTGGTAACAATGGGTGCTAGAGCTCAGCACGCATAGCTGCGGCCGTGGCAGCCCTTTTGGTGTGGGGTAGAGGGGCACGTCGCGGTCTCTTGGCAAGCAGGGCCTTCGCTCATATGTCCACTATGTCAGTGTGACCCAGCTGCCAAATGGGGTGGCCTTCGGTGGGGAGAGGAGAAGAGAAGTTACTGATGACTTGGTGCTCTCGTCTTTCTCATCATTGTCACAGTGTGCTGCCAGGATCGTAGAATCATTATAGAACGATAGAATGGTTTGGGTTGGACAGGACCTTTAAAGCTCATCCAGTTCCAACCCCCTGCCACAGGCAGGGACACCTTCTGCTAGAGCAGGTTACTCCAAGCCCTGTCCAACCTGGCCTTGAACACTGCCAGGGATGGGGCAGCCACAGCTTCTCTGGGCACCCTGTGCCGGCACCTCCATCACCCTCCCAGGGAAGAGGTGTTTTTGACAGGCTTCTCATATAAATAGGCAAATTGTGCTGTATCATCCTTGGTTGTCGGTGCAGGTGCCAAAGGAAGATAGCTACGGTATTGTAAATGCAGACTCTGTGTGCTGCAGTGTTTGTAGTGTTTAGCAGTGCGGAGGACTGTGCCTCAGAGACATCCAGACAGGTCAGTCTGGTTTCTCTGGTGCATTGTGCACTGATGAAAAGCTGCAGAACTTCATTCCCATTTCAGTGGGAATTCCAGCTTTCCTACAGCTGGGAGCAGTTTTCAGGGTCTGGGTGGTGGGGTGTTGTGCACCAAGACTCCTGCTTTTTGTCTGGGACTTGCTCTGAGATCTCAGGGCATCAGGACCTGGGGTCAGTATGACAGTTGCTTGTCATTAGGGAAGTCCTGAGCTGCAAGAGCTGAAGTTTATATCCTGATTTATCTCCACACCTCTGTGCTCTGCAGGGGAACATTTAAAACTGCTCTTCAAGCCGTTTGGCCACGAGGACAAGGTTCTCAAAAGGGAACACTGCATCCCAATTTAAGCACCAAAAAAGATATGAGAGTGGTTGAGAGTGGTGGCGTTTTATCTTAACTAGCTCTGCTATCTCTTTTTTACCCCACCTTGTTGTATTTGAAAGTCTCCTGTCAGCACGCTGGGTCTGGTGCATAGTAAAGTTCCGATATGGCAAAGTTCTTGAGAAACAATATGCATTCAAACAACACTTTTTTTTCCTCAGTATTTTGACATCTTTTTTGAAGGCTAACCTGTGGCATTGTCCCTAAACATTATGGAAAGTGCACTGAAAAGATTAGGGAGAGTTGTTTGTTTCTCCTTGTTTATATTGCCTTTAGCAGCACTCCTTTTAAACTATTGGGCTCAACTGTATTCATTAGCCACCTGGAGAAACTGAAAAGTTGGATTTAATAGTTTTTTAGAGTGTAAATCCTGTGATGTTTTCAAAGGAATTGTGTGTGTGTGTGTGTGTGTGTGTGTGTGTGTGTGTGTGTGTGAGTGCTCTCAGGAAGCAGGACAGGGTAGGAAATTAAAATCCAGATTCCGTGACCTTTTTAGCTAAGAGCTTCTCATGGAATTAGTCCCGCTCTAAGCTAAAATAATTTTTCTGAAGGATTTGTGTCTTTTGCATGCACAGCTG
Organism: Strigops habroptila; assembly: GCF_004027225.2. Taxonomy (NCBI): domain Eukaryota; kingdom Metazoa; phylum Chordata; class Aves; order Psittaciformes; family Psittacidae; genus Strigops; species Strigops habroptila. Next base: position 8,708,958 of record NC_044281.2, read on the forward strand.
CCTGGATTTTCCCTCTCCTGCCCCAAGTAGCTTATGGTGCAGCAGTAGCAGTGATAGCTGTGCAGGACAACAGATGGCCCTGTAGTAGCAGGGACACACAGGCAGGTACAGAGCATGAGCTGGCAGGGTCAGCTTCTTGGGTTTGGTTCCTGCTTGAGGTTTGGTTGTTCTATAGCAATGCTGAAGTGTTTGAGCCAGTGAGCAGAAGCTGCCAGGTTGCTCTTTGTTCGTGACTAGACCCTAGCAGTTCAATTCTATCTCTGGGCCGTGGTTTCCCATCTTAGTGCTAATAACAATAGCAGCTTATTCTCTTGTGAAGTGTTCAGAGAGATCTTGTGTTGATAGCATTAGAGCAGGCAGTGATACACGTGCTGTTCTTGTGCATTTGAAATAAAAGACCTCTAAACCAGTCAGTGTTGAGAGAAGTGAGTCTCATCTCAGCCTTGTATGGTGATTTGCTAGTAGCCATCATGAGACTAAGACTATTTAAATAAGTATTCTTGCATGTGCTGGATTTGGGTGTGCAGCTCAGCTAGGAAAGACTAATTTGTTACAAGTATGCCACCAAGGCTGTTCCCACATACCAGTCAAGCTTTTCAGATCAATTAATATATTGAAATTTCACTTGCAATAAGGAACCTCAGCATATTAATACTGAAGTTAAACTTATTTTTTCGCTAGGATTTTCAGGTTGGTACCCTGAGAATTGAAAAACAAAAGCTATCGTGTCTTACCAAAGTACTTCGACAATGTGTTCACAGGGAAATGGGGGACAGCAGTGCACTTGTTGGGCTCCCTGAAATGCTGAGGCGGCCATGTGTTTTGCTGCTCTTCCGCTCCTGTGCAGTTGGCTTCACATCTGAATCCTGCTGCTTGAAGGAGACTTCTTTGAAAGTTTAGTACAGTCAGGCTCAGGAGATACTTAAAATAATTGCAGTATGAAAGCTTTGGACTAGGAGTCACTGAGTTTTTCTTTGTAACTTTCAATGTTGTATCTCACTTGGTTTGGGTTGAGTGTTTTACTTTTTTTCCTTTTACCTTGCCTGTGCTTATCTGAACTGTTTGCCGCAGCGCTGTGACTTCCTGACGCTCTGAACTCCGAGTGTTTCCTTCCTTTAACTTGACCTCGGTTCTTTAGCAACAACAGTCTTGATTTTCCTTTCTTGTGCTCCTCACGTTCTTGCCCACGAACACACAGAGCTGTTTGTTGGAAAGGACCTCTGGAGGTCATGGCCATTTGGCCACCTCCAGTGGGAAGCAGGATTGTTGCCAGCATTAGGTTGAGTCCATCATAGCTTCACCCAGCGGAGTCTGAGGCCTCTAACACCTAACCTGAAGGTGAAAGTACAAGGTGTGTGGTCTGGGACTTCTGATTTTGATGTTGAGTAACACAAATATCCCTGAGGAAACTTTCTTGGCTGGTTTCACCACCTGGATAACAAGGGCTATGTCCAGCACTTGGGAAAGAGTGTTGTACAGAGGGTTTCATCATAGTTAAGTGAGTAGTGCTCTGCATTTTTGGCATGACGACAAGAGAGCTGTTAAGTTCTTCTGGTATGGTGCATGCAGGTTTTATTTCCCATTTGACAAAAGATGGAACAGTTTTTGCTCTGGGTTTGATACTGCTGTGTAGCTGTTTGGTAGTGTTTGATCCAACTCATATGTAGCAAAGGGACCACATCCCTTCTCCTGTTATTAAATTTTCATAGTTAAGGAATTCAGCGTGGTAGAAAACTGTATTTTATGGCTGTCAGGTTGAAGGTAAATTTTCTGTTCCTGTTTCTGAAGATGAGGGAAAACCTGTGCTCATCAGTACAGTCAACAGAAACACCAGTACTGAATGTGGCGTATAGAAGATAATGAACCACTTGGTGAGAAACTCCTTGACAGTCTCTAAACACTTAAATTAGTTGCCTTGTGCCCTACTTAGTTTGAATGGATACAGCTCATCTGTTGTCTTCAATCTTGTTGGTTTTTCCTCCCCTACAGTAGAAAAACCCAAAACACAGTCATATGTTTGCTGCTCCCACTCTGAGTTTCTTTGGCTCCTGATTTTCGCAATGGGCCTGTTATTTCAGGCTGGTAGGCTGTGAGTTTGGGGGTAGAGAACTTTTACTTGCATTTTTGAAGCCTTAATTGTGCATGACTTCATGGCAGCCCAGGTGAGACGTGCTGCAGATACGAAGCTTCTGGCAGCAAGTTGTTTTCAAATAACAACTTTTTTCTCAATGTAAATAAGCTGTTACATGATGGTTTAATACGTCTGCTACTTAGATTAATAGTCTCTTGAAAAATAAGAGATATTCTAGAGGCAGTTAATGGAAACTATATTCTTACTTTGAATTCAGAATGTATTTTGTGTTTGCAAGTTTCGATATTTTATTCTTGAACTCACTTTTTACATCCATCTTTGCTGTTTATGCTGCTTTTTGAGCAATTTCATTTCATTCCTTATAAAATCTGTCCAGGCCAAAAAATAACTATGCTGCTGGTAGGGCAGAGTGCAGTTGCAGAGTCGGGGTGTATTTTGTTGCTGGCAAATCGAACCTAAGTCTCCCATAAAATCATTGAAATCTGCCTTTTTTTTTTTTTTTCTCCCCAGCTTGGGTTTATTCCTGACCAGTTTTGGATGATTACTGTAATAATTTTCCTCCTAAATGTGTTTGTCTCCTGCCTTTTGTATCCCATTTACCTTCACTGTTCTACAGAGAGCAGTCATATTTCCTCTCCAATTTTCTTCTTGTGAACTAAAGAAGCAGAGATTTATTTATTTTCTTTTTGTCTGGACTGGCATTTCCTTTTGATCTGTCAAGAAATTCAGTTTTATCATAACGTGACCTTGGATTTTACATTTATGCTTTAATGTTTCCCAGATTGCTGAAAGATCTGGCCCAAGGTTATTGTGTTAGAAAGCCTCAGGAATCTCCAAATTACACTTTGTCACATCATTCTAGAAAATGAAAATGTCTTGTTAGCAAAATGCTCAGCTGAATCCAGAGGGATTCTTGGCCCCAGCTGCACTTGGAAAGTTATTTTTTGTGAGGAAGGAATGTGTGTTATTTTTATGTTGTTATTTTAATACACATTTGCATTTCCCAGAAACATAAGGATGCCCAGCCAAAATTATCAGTTACCTCTGAAATGGTTTTTTATTAAAGACAGAATGTCCTTTGCTCATCCTAGACCCTGAAAAGGGAGAGTATTCAGCACCTGCAGAACCTGAGTGCAACCAGCCTTGGCCTGCCTGCGTGGCACCAGCAGTAGAGCAATGCTCAACTTCTCTCCCAGCAAGGAAAACTCCTCAATCATACTGATGAAATCTAGAGATGATCAAACTAAATTCCCCTTTCATGCCTGTCTTTAAATACAGTCTGCAGCCCGGTATCTGTAAAAGATGTACACTTTTTTAGGAGGCTTTGATATTTTGTTGTGTGATGTTTTCTACTGAAGGTCTAATGAGAGTGCTGATGGGTGTTTGCTGCCCTTAGCTGGCCTTGGTGATGGAAGTCTCCGCATCCCTGGCAGCAGCAAGTTTGCCACAGAAAGGATGAGACACAGCAGCCCTGAAGGGTGCTTTAATGGCTTGTTCCTGTAACTTCTGTGCTGAGCAAGGGGTTGGGAGAAGGCAGGGCAGCCTGAGGAGGAGCTGCCTGTGTCGGGGGGAGAAAAAAGGCCATACGGGTGGGTGAGCTCAGGCGGGATGGTTGGCTCTGCATCCAGAGCAAAGCCCATGCTGATGTGCTGTAGTGTTGTCACTGGGTTTGGGTTTGTCTGTTTCAGAAGCTTTAAACTAAAAACATCTTCATGGGAGGAGCAGAATTGCTCCAGGCCTGTCTCTGCAGAGGGGGGGGTCTGGGACATATCAGGTTTGCTGCAGTTAAAGGTGACCCAGGTGCTTTTGGGTCAGTGCTGAGATAGAGCCCAGGGCACAGCCTTTGGAGCCATTCAGGTTCAGGAGCATCCTAGGGGATACTGAGCTTCCTGAGGATGGATGGGAGACCTGCAGATCTTGCCCAGCAGGTCTCACACTTGCCGTGTAAGGCTGGTAAACCTGATGAGCCTCAGAGTGCAAACTGGAAAGGAGCTGCAGGAGTGCTTCCTTACTGGAGTAAGGAGAGTGGCTCCATTTCACCCCTGTGTATCCATCCAGGCCTTTGTGCCTCCATCTCCTTTTGCTTCAGTCCCTCTTTGCATCAGTGCATATTTGAGGTGTAAAGAACAAGCAATTCCTCTGCTTGGGTTTAGAAGAGGCGCAGATGTTGGCTCATCTGTGGCCCTGCGAAAATATGCCAGTGTTTCTGCAGAAATCTGTGGGAGGCTTGTTTATGGGTCGTGGTTCTTCATGGTTTGTTTCTCCTCCTTGTTGTAGAAGGTCACAGCATCAGTTTTCTCCTTTATCTGTTACTTGGCTGGTACCAGCAACAGAACTTTGCAGACTCAAAAAGCAGCAGAGTATTTACTGGAAATTACTGCGAAATGGTGCCCAGAAGTGGCTGTATCAGTTTATGGAAGATGCTAATGTGGAATGCTTAAAACCATCTCTCTTGTTGGTTTGGGCTCTTAAAACTTGTGGAGTTGTTACAGCCAGGACATGTTAAAAATGTGCATGGGACAAGGTTGGTGTAGCCTAACAGTGGCATTTCTTATTAGAGTAATTAATACATCTGAGAAAAACACTACTTGCCTGAGACTTTACCTGTGTTTGCTTGATCTGAAAAGATCCTACTTTTGTCTGCCTTGAAACCTTGATGTTCTTGCAGCAGCTCCTTATGTGATAGAATTGCTTTAAATTGTTAATTTGAAGAAAGCCTTTATGTTAAATGTATGTAAAGAAAATCTGTAATATACAGCAAGCCCACTACCGTTTCTTCTCTTCTGCTAACGTAGATTTCTTCTAGCATTAGGAGTCTTCTTTGCGGAAAAAAACCACACACACAAAACCAAAAACCAAACCAAACAAAAAAACCTCCAAAAAGCCCAAACCCAACTTATTTTTCTGGAATGAACTCATTTTGTCTTATGAGTTATTTATGCTTTTTTGAATTATGCAAAGTGATGCTGTCTTTGTAATTCAATATTCAGTATCATTGGGTAATCAGAGAGAAAGCTGGTTTGTTCATACAGCAAGGCTCATACTTTTTACCACAGCAGGGTAGAAATGCATGTTTTATGGTTCTTTTACTGTCCTTATTACTTCAACCTTGGAAAGACAGACCTGAAAGCACTGGTAGCAAAGCAAGCTGAAATGAATTCTTCTGGTGTTTTATACTATACTGCAAAATGTGGCCAGGGAAAGGGATGAAATTAAGAAGTTCATAAGTGCTGGAGCAGCTAGCCATGCTGGGGTTTTCTTAGTTTTCTATTCGTTCTCTTTTTGAGGAAAGAAGCTGAATAAACAGGATCTCATCTCTCTTTGTAGGTGAAGTCTGTGATAAATCTGCTGTTTGCTGCCTACACAGGCGATGTGTCTGCACTCCGGAGGTAAAAATCAGTGTGGGGTTGGGAATAGGAATGATGCTTGTTTGGTACCTGCTGTTATTGTTTATGGATATGCATATGCACTGTGTCTATGTCAGGAACATCCCAGCTGTGCTGGAGACTGAGTATGTTCACCCAAACCCCAAACAAACAAAAAAACCCGACACAAACCATCACAAAGGTATCCTCACACTGTCCTGCAACCCCATCGCTTTTTGTTTCTTTGGATCACAGTGAAATAAGTTTCCTTAACCTTTTTTTTTTTTTGTAGTCATGGCAGAAAATCCTAGCTGTACTCTCACCTGCTTTATAATTCGGTTCGGAAACTGCCACAAAGATCCAGGCATTGTTGTTGGAGGGGTTAGGAAAACTAGCTTTGCTTTTTAAATCTGGAATAGAATCTGGCAACGTTTAAAGTAATAATGGTAGGAGACTAAATGAATGTATTAATTTAGCTAGAATATACCTGAATATAGTTAGTGGATGGAAAAACATGTATAGTTTAACTCTGCTGTCCCAGAGCACTGTAGTGTGATGAAAGAACTCTGCCAATACCTTAACTCCTGGATGTAGGATTTTCAGACTTGGGAGCCCTCCCTGGATTTCCTCGGGTGGCATAAATGTAATTTGCCTTATATGACTTAGCTTGTCCATGTGAGGTTTTAAATCAGATATATTGACTATTATGTTTCCTGCAAAGACATTTGGTTTTTCTTAACAATTAGAGAACAGAAAGTTAAAGCCAAAGCCGTAAGGGCCCCTTTCATTACAACTGAAGGTACGATGGGCTCTTGATACCGTTTGTATCCTCTTGCAACAGAAGTTTCATTGTTGTAGCTTAGGGGTATTGTTCCATGCTAGTTTGGTAACTTGTTTTAGTTATGCAAGATGTTTTTTTGTAACATATGTTTGTTTGTTTTTTTTAGATTTGCTCTGTCAGGAATGGATATGGAACAAAGAGACTATGACTCACGAACAGCCCTGCATGTAGCAGCCGCAGAAGGTAATGTCTCCTCAGATGTTGTTTGCTATCTGTTAATAGAGTGTGGTCAGCTTTTGTTAGAGTATCTTCACTCTACATGCATACCTGCTTTTAAAATCTTTGTATGTATATGCATAGATATATGCACTCACAAGCCTATTTTTCTTATAGGACACGTGGACGTTGTTAAATTCCTACTGGAAGCATGCAAAGTGAATCCTTTCCCCAAAGACAGGTGAGTGGTTTTATTGCCAGTTTGAAGGAAAGACGCTAATAGCATTTCTCTAGCCCCCGTAAGGAGAGGTGTCTGCCAAGTAAGAGTGGAATGTATTGAGAATTACTAGCACAGTATGTAAAGAACTAGGTTGTTGGTGCTTTTGGCTCTGCGCTTAAGTGCTGATCTTGGAAATACTGTGCTCCTTCTTGTAGGTGGAATAACACTCCTATGGATGAAGCTTTACATTTCGGACACCACGATGTGTTTAAAATTCTTCAAGAATATCAGGTCCAATACACACCATCAGAGGATTCCAACAACGGGAAGGAGAACCGAACGGTTCATAAAAATCTAGATGGCTTACTATAATCATCTTCAGCTAGATCCTAAGAATCAAATCACCTATTTAATTGTGGTATACATAAGTAATGAAGAGCGTGTGTGTTTCTATCTGATAGTGGTATATATTTTACAGAAGTCTCTGTTACTTCAGTGTTATGTTACAGGAGTTTCTATACGCACAGGACAAATCCAATCTCTCTCTAAAGAAACAAAACCAACTAAGAATCTCCCTCCATAATGTGAGCAATATTACCTCATGCTGCATATAATTGATGTATAAAAATATTTAGCTGTCGTTGGCTTTACTGTGCACTACTTAATTTATTTTTGTGTTCTATGTGAACTCTAGTCTGTGGTCAGGATTTTTTCTGCTGAGTTTTTGTTTCCTATAGCCTCTGTTTCCAGTATGGCCAAGGTGAGCCAGAGTACTGTCAGGTCTGAGCGTCAGTGAGGTTTTTCACAAGCTGAGGATGCTGATGTAGATTTAGGCTGGGTGTGTTGAGTAAGGATCTGCACTTATCTTCGGGAAAATAAACCTAAGTAAAAAATCCACCTTGTTTACATAATATAAATATCAACAGAGTATATAGATGACAGTTGTCAATGGTCTAGACTTGTTCTTAGATAGTCTTGTCAGGGAATTTGTTTTAAGGTTTTTTTGACCAAATGGCATAGGGGAATGGGACATCAAAGAGCGTGTAGTGAGGTTTTTGTTTTGGAAGAGTTTCTTTCAGTTCTCTTTGTCTCGCCTCCCTCCTCTCTCTCCATGTTCAGCTGCTAAAGTACTTCCCCTGTCACTGGGGGAAGCGGGTGCTTCCACTCTATGCAGTTGTGTTCCTAGCAGGTACATTTGCACTACGGCAAGCCTTGGCAAGCTGCAGAACCCCCCGGTGGGGCTCGTGTGCTGTTCTTGGTGCTTGCACCAGGAGCCAGAGAGGGGAATGGAAGTATGTGAAAGGCGACGTACTAAACCAAATATTGCATGTAGATCTGACTTACTTTAGGCTTGCGATAAGGAGCACAGAGTGAAACAGCTTTAAGGAGCATAGAGCCAATCAAAGCGTGAGCAGAGCAGGAGATAAGCCAAATTTTGGGTATGTTCTCTTCTTGCACTACCATCAACCAGGGAGCAGGATATTGCACCGGTGGGATTCCACTGGTGCAGAACACGTTGTTCAGCATCAGGAGCACAAGTAGGTGATGCCTTTTGTGGTGAACAGTGGCACTTACTGCCTTGCCACTGAAGCCAGCTCGGCACGTGCCCCATCATGGGAAATGTCACTGCAGATACTTGTTGTTTGCAGAAGTATGGTGTTACTTGTTCCCTATCTCACGTGCAATTGCTTCTGCCGGTACCGCGGCACAAAACCTCTGAAGCGAGCAGTCACTGCAGAGTTGGATATTCACAAAAAACCACAGGTGTGCACATAGGCAAGAGTTTTAGCACAAGAATTTCAGGCAAGAATCGTTTAGCACATGGAAAAGGAGATTGTGTTTGAGAGTTGCGTGTGCGGCTGTTTTTATTCTAGCGCATAGTGTACAAGCCAGCAGTAGATCTCAAAGTTGAAATTTTTTGTGTTGAGGCACCAAAATCCTCCTGAAACAATGCCCAAATCCTTTCTAGAATGGCCTAAGCACTTTATAAAGATGATCTGAACCACATTATCCTCCTTTTGCCAATGAATACACTAAGGCATAGAGAGAAGTAACTTCTCCAGAGTGACCCAGCAGGTCAGCGTGGCTGAGAGTAAACCCTCTCGAGTTCCTGTACAGGCTCTGGTTGGTATATGCCATACTGCCTCCCGACAGGGAGCAAACACCACAGGGAAAAGTGCTTGATACTCATCACGAGCAGCGACTGTCCTCATGACAGTGGAATCTTGGAAGAGTCTGAAAGTCGAAAGGCCCAACATAGCATTTTGAAGCTGACTGGTATGGTTATCAAACACTTCTTCTCATCAGTCTTTCTGTTCTTAAGCTGGGTTTTTTGGTGGTTTGTTTTTTCTCCCTTTTTTTTTTTTTTCCTGGAGATCAGCTATTTTTCTGAAGGCTTTTAACCCATTCTTTTCACATCCTGTATCACAGCCTCCCCACTTCTAACCAAGAACTACACGAAATGCCCTGTGGCTCTTTGAGCCATATCAGTCACCAAGTAGCACAAGGCCTCTGCCCTGCTGCACCCTGAACTAAATCCCAGCATGTTTTCTCTGTCAACTTTAGCATAGAGGAATATTTTCAGATGGATTCTAGTTAAATAGTCTGTATCTCAGTGCTAATCTGACTTCTTCCACATTTTATTTCCCATTAAGACATATCCTTTAGCTTCTCAGAAAAATACCTGATTCAGCTTTATTTAACTGAAATTTGCATTGCTTGAACTGGCATTTTTAAAATAGAGGTATATTATATAATACAAGTATATTAAAAACCAAACACACACAAACCAAACCAACCCAAAAGAAGGATTTTAACTGAGTTAACATTTACGGATCGTGGCTGTCCCTAACCTTAATGCTTTCCTGAATCATACCGAGTGCTTTTAGCCGGTCCTAGCTTCAGTGCATTTTTGCTGGTTAGTTTTAGTATTTTCTCATTGTGAGAAGATGGATTATTTTGTAATGTCCAATTCAGCGATGCAGCTATTTAGACATGGCGTTATATTTATAAATATCAGTAGATGCAGTACATTGGTTTGGCTGTTTAGAATTCATGACACTGACATGTAGATTTTATCGTAAATAGCTTTTGGTTATCTTATCAACCGCTGACTTCCTTATGCTCCAAAGAGGATTCCCCCACTCCTTTGTTTTTATGTCATGTATGTTTCTTCTGTATCACAACCTAAAATCGTCAAGCTAACTTAATGCTTTGTACTCAGAAATATTGTGATAGTCTTAGCATTAATTAGGCCTATCTTTGTGAACAAAATGTATTGTACCAGATTTTTTTGCTTCAGAGCTGGACTATCAGTGACTATACTTATTGGCAGTGTACTTCTGGTCATTGTAACTGACTGGGCTGATCTTGACTCTTAGATTTGGTATTGTGGGGAATAGACAGTGATGAATGTATTTCTAGCAGTTTCCCATGAATGAATCTAAACTTGAGCTGTACTGGTTCTGAAAATGAAAGTTATTTATTTTAAGAAATAAAATCCAGATAGTGTTGCTTTTTACAGCATAATAAATGGAAATACCAAGATGATGGTTGTGGTGGGTTTTACTGGTTATCTGTGTGGCTGATGTTGAAGTAAAGCCTTCGGTCATGGGGAAGGCTGTCCAGGAAAACCTCCTTTGGCCATTTCTGTTGTGCAAAACTTACAGGAAGTTAGAATGAGTTTATCTGATGTAGCTTTGCTTTGTTTTTCTGCGTCCTTTCACTGATCGCTTTTTGTTAATGGGATTCTTACATGGATTGGCCAAGTGCCCTCAACAGCTCTGCCGTTCTCCTGCCTACTCTTCACCCCTGCTATCCTTCACCTCACCAACTGTTTCGTTCCTTTATTATACTTCTGGCTGTGTCATTAATATAAAAGCCTGACAAGTGTGAGGCACTCAATAGCCCCAGTGAAAAGTGGTGCAGCAGTGGCCCAGCTTGAGGGCTTACCAAGTTTAGCTGTAGGTCAGTTAGTTATCCTACTGATGAACTCAAGCTAGAAATTCAAGTCTGGTTTATTGAAGTTTGGTTGGGGAAGAAAAGTAATAATAATAAATCATTCTAACAGCCACCTTCCAAGACCTCTGTAATGCAGATGGGCAGACCAGTGCAGTGAATTAAAAGCATCAGTACTGCCATGGGCTTCACCGCTCTAACTGTTGCATAACACAAACAAGTTTAAAATGAGATAGACAGTAATCTATTGGCAGACACATCATCATTGCAATAGCAGTAGCCAAAACACGAGAAAGGACAAAACTGTCAACTGTGACAGTTCCATTTATTTAAAATGGCAAAAGGCTATTCCATCAGGGGAAAAAACAGGTTTTAGAACTATGGACTGTGTAAAGACAAAGCCATGAATAAGGCCATGGCTTTAAATCTCACTAGAAAACTTCACCAGGATTGATAAAATTGAAGTATAAAAGTAATGAAAACAAACTGTTGCATGTAGAACATGAGTACAATGTGTAGCTCAAGAAACAAGTGTTTGATTTTTGTATTACAATAAACATACACATTCAGCTAGTTACAGAAAGATAAAGGCATTCAGTCACCGCATGTGATATTGTGTCGTACTGTTAACCTCTGTAACACAGGGCACCAAAACCAAGTCCATTTAGCAATGCTTTCCATTTAAATACGTATGTTACGTGCTCTAGGTCCTTTCAGTTTTCTTTCTCTTGAGTTTTGTAGGGGGCACATCAGTCTTCCTGGGCACAACGCTAAACTGAACTAGTTGTTTAACTTCAAAGCAGCAGGCGATCAATCTAGCATTTCTGAGTGGTGGAGAAGCAGCTCTGCCACCCCTGAGGCTCACTGGCCGCTGCTGCCCTCCCCAGCATTAGGCATAGACAGCAGTGGAGTGAGAAGATGCAGGAGCAACTGTGTCACAGATGGGCTGAGATTGGAGGGACTGCTGGAGGTCATCTTGTCCAAGCTCGAGCAGGGCCTGTACCTGAACATGTGGGATCCAGTACCAGTGTTCTGCAGTCCCTGTGCTCAGCCGTGTGCTAGTGAGCAGTCTGGACTAATACATGCCCCTAGTCCAAGAGATCAGCTACTTAAGACAACCTTGCCTCTTAACTGTGAATGGTTAATTATCTTCAAGCATGCAGAGAAACAAATCTGTTCCTCCTCTGGTGGAAGCACAACTTCATCCTTTACGTACTAAAGACTGCCTATCCTGCAGCCGTTATTCCATTTAAATTGAACTACTTTTACTTTCCTGTGCCTTATTCCTAATTGCAAAATCACTTCAGTATCAAAACCTGTAGGGTCTTGTAGCTATTCAAATCAACAGTTAAATAAATGCCCTGGTTCATAGTGCATGAGAAAAGTTCCATTCCACTTGTTATAACCTAAATGGAGCATGTATTATTGTAAAAGATACAAGCTGACCAGATCCTCGCCTTGGTGGATTAAGCACAGTGAGTAAAAACACACGTCAACCCCTTTTGCACTCTTTAAGGGTAGTTTCTCGTTTTGTCTGGTGCTGCAAGTGCAAGACAGCACAACTGCAGACTATGGAGGCTTTAGTCTTGATTGTACACATGGAGTTGCAATCTCAGAATGTGACAATGCAGCTTTAAGGTGGTGTCCTAAGAAGTGCTCTTTCTAAGGAAGACTGTGCTGAATATCCTATGCAAGAAGACCTTGCCTTAGGAAACAAACAAAAATGAAATCTCACTCTCATGAGACCCCCTTGCAGTCCTGTGTTCAGGTCTGGGGCAATACCACAAGAGGGACATGGTGCTGTTGGAGCAAGTCCATAGGAGGGATGGAGCTGCTGCGAGGGCTGGAGCAGCTCTGCTCTGGAGCCAGGCTGAGAGAGCTGGGCTGGTTCAGCCTGGAGAAGGGAAGGCTCTGGGGGGACCTTTTCACAGTCTTCCAGTACCTAAAGGGGGCCTACGAGGATGCTGGAGAGGGATTTTACAAGGGCATGTAGTGACAGGACAAGGGAGAATGGGTTTAAACTGACAGAGGGAAGATTCAGGCGAGACATTAGGATGAAATTCTTTACTGTGAGGGTGGTGAGACACGGGAACAGGTTGCCCAGAGAAGTTGTGGATCCCTGGCAGTGTTCAGGTCCAGGCTAGACGGGACTTGGAGCAACCTGGTCTAGTGGGAGGTGTCTCTGCCCATGGCAGGGGTTTGGAACTAGATGAGCTTTAAGGTCCCTTCCAACCCAAACCAGTCTGGGATTCTATAATGTTCTGGCTAATGTTTTCTAAGTATGCCATGCCCTTAGAAAAGATAAAAGCAGGACAAGCTCCAGCAGGATGGATTCAGTGTAGCATACACCTGCAGAGTGTTCCTCTTCTACTTTCTGTGACACATGAAAATTCAAAGCTATGAAATTCTTCAGAAGAAGTTATGCAGAAGGTGTAAGCTCTCTGAACAGAACCTCTGCAAAAGAACCAAATTCCCTGTGAAGCCGCCTATGTACAGCCAACTGTTTTAAACATTACATTTAACTAATTCCATTAAACAAAAAATGCATGTTATTCCTATCACTCTTCCTGAGGACCTCTCATTCCTATCTTCTTCTCTTCCTCCACTCTGGTGTGGTATCTCACTAACTGAAAATTCCTTAACAAAGAACTTCTGAACAAAAGAAGTGTATGGAAGGAGGCTACTCAGACTGCTGTTTATATTCCCATTAGTTAAAAATTGCTACTGGACCTTCAGGTGGAGAAACCAAAGAACTGAAGTGAAGCATGTCACCGAGCCATTGGCTGCAGAGCAAGATGCATAAGCTAATCAGCGATGTTAATGATGCAGTAAAAAGCTCAACTTTTAAGTTGAATACGCTGAACACATCTGCAACAAGAAAAGCAAATGTCAACTAAACAAGCCAAGTAGAGCCCTAATGCTCTAGTTTTTGCTATTCACAGAGCACAAGCAGGTCCTCCCCAAATAGCACCAGGTTTGCATCTTAGGATGAAACTACTATGGGGGCGAGATTGGATTTTTCTGAAGTACACCCCAAAGGGATGACTGCTCTGTTAAGAGGCAGCACCTTGCCAGCCTTGGCAAGGCAACACTGCCAAGCCGCACACTTGCTCCAGCTTCCCTCCTAACCCAGACCCCACAGAAAGGACCACAGCGTTCTCCCTTCATCCCTTCCTGCCTTCCCTCCCCCTGAAAGATATACAGATAGCTTTGTTCTCCTGTTTTTCATCCCTATCCCCATCCTCACAAACAAGTGGAAACAACAGCTGACAGCAATCCCAGTCTAACGCTGGATTCCCAGCTTTTCCTATGCATTTGAAAGGGAAAAAAAGGAAAAAAGCAAATTGTGGCTCAACCCTCCTGCAAAAGGCTGGATTACGATACATACCACAGTGTCAATCTCTGCTGGGCCCACCATCCGAGACACCTCATCAAACTCTTCAGGAGACATGGGGAGCAGATTTTCTGGAGACTGGAGCCTGGAAGGGTGGCTAATAGAAGGCGAAGAGTAAGGACAAACCTTCATTAAAGAAGTGAGGCACAGCTGGGCTATCATGTCTAGCTCTGAGTCCAGAAGGGCCACTAATAAGGTCTCTTGTGAAGAAGACCTAGCCAGTGAGCAATATGCCATGCTTTGCAAAGCCAGCATGGCTTTAAATGAAACCTGGGACTACTCTGATCTACGTTCTAATCAAACAAGGCCAACAAGTCTTCAAGAACTTGCTTTTCATGAAATCATTTGCCAGTACAACCACCTGTAAGTTTCTCAGGTTTTTACCTAAAAATGGTCTTTCAAACACAGCACTGCATGAATATGATATGATCAGATCCTCAAAGAGAAAGAGGACAGATTTGACAGGGACACCTACACTTTAAATACTGTGAAGACACATGAACTATAGCAAAAAAGTTATGATCAGCTCCTAGAAACCCAGCATTTCTGTGGAAACTTACACTTCAGATACAGAGATTAACTCAGTCTTGATGTAGCCGTGTCCCTTGGGACCATCCAAATCCATAGGCTCTGGTGCTTCAAGGAGGGGAAAAAAGAATAAAAGCTTGGTTTTGAGTGGGTTTTTTTCTTGTTGCTGGTGGTTTTTTTAGCAAGTTTACTTCACACTGCCATCTTTATTGCACCAAAAATAAAGCCTGTGACCCAGATAATGCGCACGTCTCTCTCTTATGCATTTTACAGCACTAAGATGACTTTATTCCATTTTTTAGTCAGCTTTTCCTTTTTGCTTTTCCCCTACAGAAAATGGGGAACAAAACCTCCCCTTAAGTTTGATGTATCAACACATCCTGCCAGGCCCACACAGCCAGGATCAGTCCTGTGTAATAGTCAGATATGAGTCATGGGTCCAGCTGTTAGCAAGAACCTGCATCTCTGAAGTATCTCACAGGCTCTTATGAAAGCTGAATTAGAGGGCCAGTGACAGTAATGTTTTCAGGTTTTGATCTGACTAAATCTCGTGTTGTGCCTCTGTAAAACCAGACCTTTACTTAACCTACTAAAGCTTAGGTGCCTGTTCTCACCTTTCAGCTGAGCGGCACTCAAGCTTGGGATAGGCTGCCAAGACATTCACTCCAATTGCCAACTGTTCTTTCTATGCCACAGAAATTACACAGTGCACGAGTACCTCCAGAACAAACATCACACACTGTGTGAGTCATTTACAGCACTTACCCTCCTTAGGCCTGGAGTAATATTTGCCAAAGGCATTGTCTTTGGGTATATCTGGGTACAGAAATCTCAGTGGATTTTCAGGAATGTTTTCAGCTGCCATCACTTTGTAGTTGCGAATGATGTCAGGGAAAGTAACAGCAGAGAGCTCCTTCTTGGTGTATGGTTCCACCGAATGGAACTGGGGCTCTGTGGGTGAGAGAAGCAGCCACTCTTAAAAGGTGGTTTCAAAGTTGTTTTCTGTAACTGTCCAGTAAAGCTGCACAAATTCATAAGTCATGTAAGCAAAAGGTTTACCTAGGTGTCACCTACTGTGCAGCAGATAAGTATTTAATGACTGTCATAGGGAGCAAAATTGTTCTGTGGGATAGGAAGGCATATGCAGGGACAGCATACAGTGGTGGCTCTTTGTGTATTTTGTGTTTGGAATGACTGGAGTGACTTGTCTGTGGAAATTAACTGCAATATTTCATTAACTAATTGAAGTTGTGCTACCTTTTCAACCTTCTTCCAACTGATGTCATTCAAAGTCTACTGCCTATTAGGAAGTTTGATCCTAATGCACCACTTGGAGCTCTTGTGAAGCATAAAGACAGATAAAGTCTCCCTGAATACTCCAAATACTATCATCCCTCTTTCCTTAATTTCCAGATATCTCAGGCATGAAGGAAGCAAAAGGAAAGAAACCATTCAGGAGCGTCTCCTCTAGCTATTGAAGATCTTGAGCTCATCTAAGTAAAACATCAACAGCTATACTACCCTGGCAGGTGGGGTTGATTTAAGCAGTGTGATAAGGGAGGAACCTTCATTGGATATGGGGGAGATTATATCTTTTTGCAGCTTTTAAGTCTCTAGGCTTCCTTGAAAGAGGGTGAGAAGAGTTCAGCTAGTTAAAGTAGGAAGCTTTTCATCAGCCCTTCTGGAAATAGGAGGAAGGAGAACTGCTCGGAAAAGTAAGTGAATTTGCGGTTTGCCGAGGGAGAATATGGGAAGAAACAAACGTGTTGGGCCATGAGTTTAAAGAAAGCTGTTTGAGAAAGAGTATTGTCCACAAGGTGAAATAGAGGGAGAGAACAATAATGCAGAGGGCTGAATGTGGCTGTAGTGAGCTTCTCCCACAAAAGCAATCTCTGATGCATGAGGTGCTATGTGTTTGGAGGGAGATGCAGGTGTGTGTGTACTAAAGGTGTCTTGCTAAGAAAGAACCTATGGATGCAGGGGAGACAGCCTAGGTAGCCTGTCCTCAACAAACTTCCAGGCTAGAAGCAGTACCTGAGTTACTAGTCCTACCTGAAACCTTGAACAATTAATTCGGTGTGGCTTAGGAGCTATGCTAAGGTATGTGTATGCTGTTGCTTGTGGCCTGTTTCTTGTAAGGGTTGGGACTCCTAAGGTGGTGTACTGTATTGGTTCTCAGTGTGGAAGAGAAGAGCATAAAGATGACTTCTTCTGATGTAAGCTTGTACTTTGAAGACAAAGTTGTTCTCTGTTACTGACTTACCAATTTGAGATCCTTCTACCCAGGTAAATGTGATTGCTCCCTCTCTGCTGCTTTCACTGAACCTCAGTAAAAATGTTCCTGGACTCTGGTCCTTCAATAAAGCACGTTCTTTCTCTTTGCTGATGAAACCCATGATGCAGCTGTAATGTTGAAAACAAAGTCGAGTTTACTCCTCAACAGAAAACCTGTGCTGGCTAGCTAGGAGAACTAAAAAGCTTCTATCACTTAAAAGTGCTGAAGTACTTGTGAAAGCCTTGCAGAAGGCTTTGTCCTGAGAATAGCTGGAAAGCTAGCAGTAGGACTGACAGCTTGAGCTACTGTGTGGAAGCCATGAATTGCCACAGCTTCCCTCAGCACTTCTCCTTCAGCCTGGTGGCTTATACGAATGTTTTTCTGAGCTCAGAATAAAAGCTGGGCTGTGGAAGCAGAAGTAAAGCTGTACATGTGTAACATGGTCAGATCCCAGCCAGCAGTTTTAACTTCACAAGTATATCAAGGAACAGTCATTTCTCCTCTTTGGCTGATGAAACCAAGTTTGCTAGCCACCAGACTGCATTCATACAGGTGTGGAGCTTGTTTAATTTCTGGTGCATGTTATCTAGATGAGCTATTATGTTTGTGTGACTTCCACCCCCCCAGAATCACCATGGTCAGCAGATATAATTGTGTGAGCAAGGTGGCTGGTAACTCTAAGAAATGGATTGTTGGTCTGCACAGGTACTGGGGAGGGAGTTGTCCAAGCCAGCAATAGGGCATAACCCTGGTCATACCCCAACTGCTTCTTTAAAAAGGTCAGAATTTATTTACAGTGCTGCTTATTCCTCAAAACACTTCATCAATAATGAAGTTTTGGGTGTTACTACTGTCCTTCTGTGCATTAAGTTAGAGAAAGTGCTTCTTGCACAGAAGTTGCTAAATAATCATGGTTTTGCTTAGAATTTCAGAAGTCGTGTTCTATGGTGTCTTGTTTGTGTTTGTTTTTTTTTAAAGGCATTTTTTAGGTATTAAATGTGTTCGGTAATAAATATCCTATGTATAATCAAAGTCTCTTGCCTTCCCACCCTTCAAGTATGAAGAAAGGCAAGTGTTCTTGAGGCTGTAATACTTATTATTTTGTAAAGAAAGGGAGTCTCTATCCTAATGAATACTATAGAATATACTACTTGTCTCTTTCCCACTGAAGTATCTTTGCAGTCGGCAAGCTTTCCCTTCAGTTTCCCTTTTTGCCTTTCTAGGAAACAAAGATCTCTGACTATCCAACAAAGCCAGCTGAGAGAGGAAAAACTAACAGCACTAAATCTCTGGTTTTGATTACATTCAGGATATGACTTGCGCCACCTCTTTCTGTTAAACCCTAAACAGGGGACTGTCCTCGTACCTGAGAGAAATGACCTTTATTCGAGACTGTATGCTATGAAAGCCACATGCAAAAACAATCCTGTAGGCAGGCAGGCATACTGAGGCAGAACACCGAATAAGACAGAATTGCAACTCTGCTTCAGTAATGGTGACAAAAGCTCCAGCTGCACTGGAGTCCGTTTAGCTAAGAAATATGTAGGTTTTAGGCAGTGAAAAGAGACTTTGACAAAACTAGGGGGTAATAATTTGCAGCCTGCTCCTGAATGTAGCAAGACAGAACCCTGCTGTTGTAGATCCTGAAAACTGTGGGATACAAGGATGCTCCACTGTGAGTGTGCTATTGCCAGGGTTTCATAATGTAGCTAAACCTAAAACACAGGATTGTGACCTTGGCTTATCCTGGTTTTGGCAGCAATTACTTCTGAAATCGGCGATACCAGAATTGAAAGTTTACTAAACCTACAGTAAAGGGCAAATGGAACTGGTTTTCCATCTGGCAGGGCCTTCCTAATTAATAACACTCTATAAGGACTACTTCCTGGACTCACTGCAGATACAGATGTTCATGCTGCCATCTACAGGAGGCTCACAATAGGCCTGTGGGTAGGGTTTTTGTGTTCCGTTTTTAAGGGTGGATGACCACTTTATGACTTTGTACTTCGGTCTTCCCCATCAAACGGAGAAGAGGCTCTGTTCTAGGGTGTGGAAAGAACCTACTTATAGTGGGAGCAGAAGCAAAAAAAATACCTACCATTCAAAGCCCTGCTCTGTGACTTAGATGGGACAGCTTGGTCATCTGCTGGTTTTGCTTTAAGCGGTTGCCTCATTAGAGGCTTCCTCACTACTAAAATTCATTTGCCTCAGATTTTTCTAGTTCCAAGCTCCCCTTTATTAGATCTGCATAAATAACCTCATGACCTGAGGATGCAGTTTCTAGCCTAACTGAGAGATATAAGGCAATGACCAGATCTTTATCTTCAGTCAGGACTTACCCATCATTCCAAAGACACAGGAGGTGTTTCTTAATAAGTTCCAGGATTCCCTCAATCCACAGCCAAAAGGGGAAATTTTTATCATTTATATTTTCCTGAAATTCAGAACATGGAAAGGCAGGGGTGGGAGAACAAAGGTAATGAAACATGAGTTTTGTTAAGCAGAGAGAAAGAAGCAAGGTCTCAATCCTGCCAGTATCTACTTGTTCTAGCATTTTTCTTCCCTCTTTCTTCTGCCCCCTCCTCCCCATATTCTCTTACAATTTTTCCCCCCTTTCTGTTTCTCTACTCCAGAAGGACAGAAACTACTGGGAATGAAGCACGTACTGAATGTTAAGGCAAGAGGCAATGTGACAGAAATGCCTGTTTAGGCCTACAGTACCCACAAACACGTGATCCATCACCTCTCCTGCAACAACTCTGGTTTAAAAGTAGAGAAAAGGTGCTGGTTCCTGCCTGGGCACTGTGTTTATCAGAGCTCTTGGGCATCCAACCCATTCCATCGGGCTTTCAACCAGGCTGGCTAGCAGAACAGCTTAGAGACACTTTCTGTTCAGACTCTTGATTTCAGTTCCCCATGAGACACCCATATTAATGAATTTGAGTGCTTGTAGGTCACAAGAGCTTTGCTCTTTCACCATAGTCTGCTCCTGCCTGCTGCCATCACCTGCTTAGTGATGCCAGTTTAGGATCTAAAGCCAAAGAAAACGTGAAGAGTCATCCTGTCTGGATGCAGCCGGGGTTATGAAATCTTATGATGTATTTTTCTGTCATTGTGCTGACCCTCCTAGTCATCCTATGTTAATTCTCACCCTACTCCAGTTGCCCCTGGCCTCAGAAACATCCTTCCCTATGATCATCTTGCTGTTTGGTTTTGTTTTGGTTGGTTTTACATTTTCTGTAATAGCTAAAATGGAGAACTACTAACAGCAACTGTATTAATAATTAAAATGTTGTGTTAGGAAAATGAATCTTTCAATGTAGTTTACGTGGCTCAAAAGCAATCTCAAAATCATCTACTCCTTGCTATTATGAGCCCTTTTTCCTCTTTCTGCTGCTACCTAAACCTCACCACCAAAACCTCCCACAACCATGTAAGCTCTAGAATAACTAGGGTACACTACCGACACAGCACCCTGGAAAAAAAATCCAAACAAACCAAGACAACACTCCCTCTTCCATCCCAATTTTCTTAAACTGTGTTCATACCTTGCAGAATCTTGTCCAAGGAATAAGGCCATCGTGAGATCCTCCACTTGTTGGCCCTGGACAGAATAAACTGACTTCAGTCATGTCCTATAAGTTACTTAGGCTGAAAGGAAAGTACTTAGAGCACTAAGTTCTGAGTGTTTACAACTGTAAGTTGCTGGACTAAGAAAGAAAAGAAATGGAAGGCTACTGTATTTTCACAGCTCATGCAGGGAGAACTTGCAAAGTTCCCCTCTGGAGTTCACTGCATCAGAATAATCAAATATATGCATTCTAATACAAATGTATTAATTCATTCTCACACTTTCTACACTGTGATACACCTAACACTTGCCACTTTCAAAATGTTTCCAGGAAGGGGACTGAAATCTTGCACATCTCTTCTGCAAAACAAGAAAACTGCAACCTGTAAGCTTTTCTGTAGGAGCTCAGCAGGCCCTACAACAGCCTTCCCAGATTAAGTACTCTCCTGTCTCAGTTTTGGTGACTTGTAAGCTTTTGCCCCAGAAACTCTTGACTCCCAGGTCTGCCCCACCACAGACTCATCTCACTCCTGTTGCAATCATTTCCTCCCTGCCTCATTTTTATGTCAACAGTGTTTCACAAACCACAGCCAAACCACAAAGAGAATACTATGCTGCAACTACTGTAGCTAAACCTTCGTGGACCCTGATTGTATTTGGAGCCAAATTCCTTCCATTACGTATCATGCTATGGATTTCAATAAAGTCAGAAATATGCTGCTTTTCCCTCTAATCTCTGTAGAAATAAATCAGGTTAGGGAAATTTGTTTCTGATGCTGCTAATGCTAAGAGACCAAGATTCTGTCAAGTTTCACATCACAAAAACAGCGAGTTGTATCCTGGCACCCTGTTAGCTTCTGTGTCCCCTTCCATTAAGGAGTCCCAAATATGTCATGTTCAAATACCTGGATTTTTTTCAGTAGTGAAATACTTCTAGCTGTAGAGATAAGATTTAAATAGCATCCCTAGTGTTACCAGAGCTTGACAAAATCTCTAAGCTCTGAAATGCAAGTTGTCCCCAGAAATATGTCAGTGGTCACTTTGTCTTCATGATGGCTAATTAAACAAAAAAAATAATTACTCTCCTTGTGGAATTTTGAAAAGTAATCTATTAAATCAGTAAGCTTTTTGTCACATATCGTGTCTTGGAGACATCAGACGATGGGAATTAGACACTGGAATGCTGTACTTGTCACCGAGACCCACTAATGTCAAACCCCTTTAAGTATAAATGCTTCCTGAAACTTAAGGGTAGTGGAATATACTGAATCAACAGTATTTTTATCTAGAGTCTACTATGCACACTCAGTAGCAATGTCAAGTGCGCTGCCTATCAGGCAAAGAGTCTGGAAACAAAACTCATGGATGATTAGGCTTTTACTAAGGACTCTTGTCTGGGAGGTGATAGATCTTATATACCTTAATAGTTTCATAGTGTTTGCATTTTGATGCTGTACCTCTGTTTATGTGGAGAAAATCCCTACTGTAGCTGGAGGCACGCATGAAGCTAAAATTAATGCAGATGGATCTAAAATCAAAACCAAAAAAATAAAGACAACAGACAGCCACCTCCAAGATTGACTCAACACATGCAGTAGCTCTTCCAAAGGCGGAAGCAGCCCCAGTTGCACTGCCCTAATGCACAGAACTCCTAAGTTAGAACTGCAGATTTTTTGCATGACCTGACCTTCCTTTACAAACTCTACCACACTGAAAACTGGAAACCACTTCAGTGCTATAAAGTGATATTGTATGAGGAGGGGGGAAAGTATGAGAAGAAATGACAACTTAAAATAGACTGCAGAAATGATGTAGAACTAGCTTCAATTCAAACAGGCCAACTGTGATGGAAGCAGACCATACCAAGTAGCTTTTCTCCCAACATGCTCAGCTGATCGGCGTTAAGTCCTCTCTTTGTTACAGAAGAAAACTGCCAACTCAGAACTTCAGAAAGTTTAGACCACTTTGCATAAGGTGGATTCAGAAAGAAGGACAAGTTCTGGAATGGAAGGGGAAAATACAATCTATAGTCCATAAACATTAATTTTGGAATGGCATTTGAATTTAAAGACGTGTAATGCTGAAACAAAATGCAGACTTAACAATAGATGTCAGTTTGAGATAACTCTGCAAAGGAAGTTGCTATTCTCACTGTTTACCAGGAAAAGCAATCTCTGGGATGATGACTCTGCTTTGGACTTGCCTTCTCACAGTGGGCAGAATTCCTAGATTACTCAAGTATGCTGTATTTGAATTCCTGGATGTTTATTTGGCTTCTCACTATGTACTGTATATGCTGAATACAATGTATAGTATCCTTATGTGGGTTTCAAATATTGCTCTGTTTAGCATAGGGAAGTAAGCCACTGTGCTTCTCTCTATACCTGAAAGCCATTAACAGTTATCTGCATGGAAAAAAATGCAGCACCCACTTGTATACAGACCATGCTTGAAAATAGCAAATAGTATTTCTGATTGATACATTTTCTTTTTAAATACCTTGGGATCAGTAGACAGCATGTTGAACCATAAGATAGAAGCCCATCCGCTTGGAAGCTGGCTCACATTTGAGATCACAACAATGGGGAGGGATGTGGTCTGAAAGCGACACAAAAGGAAACATGTTAGGCTACCCTGTACTGCTCCTGAAGTCCTCCTCTAGACTAGCAACAAACTCAATTCCATTGTAATTCCTTGCTTGCATTGTCTTAACTTTTCAAAGTCTGTGTGTAGGAGTGAAAATGTTACTATGATGAATTATTAGAAAGACTCATGTGATTTTTGTCTGATCAAGACTTTCATTTAGTGTCAGTTATGATAGCACAGACAATAATGGTAAAGTTCATAGCATATCGCTTTTGAAATAAATGGAAACTGATACCTAGAGCGCTTAAGACACAGGGCTGGTTATCAGACACTTTGCAAAGCACATCTATTCCCATTTACCCAGAGTTTTGAAAGCATTCTCAGTGTATGTGTCTATGCAGAGATGTTGTGAAGTGTCATTCATATATTTGAAATAACTGAAAATGCTTGATATCCCAGTACTTCAAAAAAAAAAAAACCCAAAAAAACCCAAAGACCAAAAAAAAAAAAAAAAAAAAATTTAGATTGTCAGCATGAGTGACATACAGGAATTTAAGTCCATCTGCTTCATCTAAGACATACCTCTAGGTCTATTACCAAGCCAGGCTGGCACAGCTGCGTCTCAAAACTCAGAGAGTGAAGTTCTTCTGTTACAATGAGAGGACCCTTTAAAACAAACAAAGCCAACAAACCTTTCAGGGACTGAAAACTGTTTGTGGGGAAGGTAAGAGGATTTATCACAAAGGAAAAACCTTTTCTGACCAAGATGACTTGCTCTAGACCTCAGAAACAGTTTACAGGTCAAAGTCAAGTGACGATGCTGACTTCCTAAAACTGCCTGTTAGAATGGGTACTCTCTGGGCACTTTTTTGCTCCACCTGGAAGCCATAGAAAAACTGTCCTTGCCAGAAAGTCCTGCCAAAGCTAGATGCCAGTGAAGGAGAGCCCTGAGGTGACACCATTCTGGCAGCAGTTCTCATTTATAGACACCTTTTACACACACCATTTCTTAGACACTCAACTTGTCTCCTACTAGTCTGTCATCCCGTGTGGTTCCTTGTGGGGTTGAACAGAGCACTGTCTTAAATACCTTTTTCGTATTATATAAAAGTTTTACAAACAAGGTGAGTGCTGCTTACCTCATTTGTTCTGCTTCCTGCATTTTTCTGTTCTTTCAGTTGCTGCAAATGAACAAAAAAAAAAACCCTGTCATTTATGTCAGCCATAAATGAAAGTGGTAGAGGATGGAAATGTTTGCATGCTCTGGTAGTTCAACTGTATGCAAACTTGCTGCACTAGTGTCTGACTCTATTTGGTTCTAAGCTGTGGAAGCCAAAGGATTAAATCGTAGGTAACTACTATTTTATAAACCATTCAGCCGTGAAAATAGATATTGCACCATTATGATGTGATGTCTTTACATAAGAACAGAAGCAGTGTGAAATTAGGAAGGATTGGATGAAATACTGGTTTATCGAAGTACCCTCTGAAATGGACAATAAGCTTCAGAGAGTGTCTGTTCTGGGCAATGAAGGGAGGAAGGGAAAATTCCATGTTCACTGGTTCAGGACTTGCATTTTTCCTTTCATGTTGTAATGGTGGAACCAATTTGACTTATCTCACAATCTGCAGATCAGAAGTGTTGTATAGTTTGCTGAAGGCACTGACTTTCTTGTAGCTGCCCGCTTCCACCTTCCAGACTCAAAACTCTTTAAACTACTCCAAGCTTTCCTACCCATGGCCCTTCCTCTTAAAGACCCAGAAAAGCATTTCTCAGCTTATTTTTCTTACTCCTCCAAAGAACTCATTGCAACATAAACTGTATGGCAGCAAATACTCTTGTTTCCATTTCTGGCCCTATTTCAGTGACAAAAGCAGTAGCTTTTCAATTGAAACAGGCTAAAGATTTCAAAAAGGGAAGAAGAATGAAAAAGCAGACATGACCACAGTTCCTCTAATACAAAAGGAAACTATGACTTCAATAATAAAAAACCAATTTGTCTCCTTCCTACCACACCCTCTACCCACACAATTAAATGGATGTGTTAATAAAAGAAAAAAAACCCCTACCAAGTGCCTGAATTCTGCTGCTAGACTTCCATTAGTAGATTCTTCCATGTTCATTACTTTTGTGCTTGTTCCCAAAATATTAAATTTCCTGAACCTTCACAAAGAGAGAGGAAAGATTTGAGTCTCCAATTCATTGAAAGAACCCAACATGAATATACCAAACTGATGCCACATACCCTTTGACTGAGTTCTTCTCAGTTACATCTCTGTCAAAAAGAAAAAAAGACAAAATAACAATCTTTTAAAAGATTCTGCCACAGACAGAAAATGTGTGTGTGTGTGTGTGTGTGTGTGTGTGTTTTAGTGACTGACAGAGCAGACTGAGAAGTGGTAAATGCTTCTGTGAAACGTGCACAAAGTGCAAAAGAAGAGGCAATTGGTTCATGCAGTCAACATAAATATTGCGCTACACAGGGTGTCTTTTACTGAGGCTTAAATTTTGGTATGGGAGGTTTATAATCAAAGTCCTTTCTTTTACTGCTGAAGGTTTTTAAAACTGAAGGTTTTAACTCTTGCTCTGAGAAAAAATTATATAGTACTGTTATTCTAAATCTGCCTTCAAGCCATACAACTTATTGAATAAATTGCTGTGCCACTTCAATCTGTTTTCCCACCCCTTGGGATTTTACTGACTTGCATTTTATCTGATGCACTTCTCAAAGCCTCAGCCCCAACATCCACCCACAGAAGAATTTCTATTTCTTTTTCTTTTCCCTATTCCATGCAAGTTTCTGGACCCCAGAGCTGTTTCAAATGAACAGAATGCCCCCGAAAGACTTGAATGGCAAGACAAAAATCCACCTACTTTCTTAAAAGCAGGTCCACTGTTGTTATTTTGGAGAGCCTGTTACATTTCTTTCCCTGTCCTTACAGTAAGTGCTAAATTCATCTGAACTGTATTGCTTATAAAAAGCTGAACTTGCTTACAAAACATTGGTAGTAGTCAGCTTAGATTCCTGTAAGCTTTTCACTACTTGGGAAGATGTGATACGTTAATGGTAGACTGCTTATACCCTTAATTCAAAGATAGCTGTAAGACAGCTATTCTTCACTAGGGACTACCCAAAAAGTGAGACATTTAAAAGACAACTGAATTCCACACAACTGGAAACAGTGGATTTCAATTCTCTGTTTTCATCTAGTGCTAGCCCAAGTGAAACTCCCACAACAGAGAAAGGCAGCACGTGCACTGCAAAAGCACAAGTGCTGCTCTGAGCCTAGGCTGACTTAGCAGTAGAGAGCTCTCCCTGGCACACCTGAGTGGAGCTAGTGGAGAGAAGCTGAAGTTGTCTGTACTCTGCGACATGTCTCCAATGGCAGAGAGATTTAGAGCAAGGGCATGAGTAAGAAAAAGGGAGGGTATACCTGCTGCCATGGAGAACCAGCCTGGTCCTGGCCAACTCAACACTTAAAATATGACTGCCCTTTGGATGTCTGAACATGGGGACTGCTTACCATTAAAGTACACAGGGGTGAGAAAAATGCAACGTACTTATCAAATAAGGCTTTCACTTTCAAGTTGTAGTTCAATTCCTGCAATTTCACCAGCAATCTGGAAAGAGAATTATTTTTTAAATGACTGCAACTGCAAAAGACAGGTTCTCTTCTATTGTGTTACTTATCACGGATATATATTTAAGCTGTACATCTCAGGGCTGCATACAAGCTCCAAGCTTGCTCCACACAAGATGGCATTTAGAGAGGAAAGTAGATGGACAAATAAGTTATTGGTTCTGCATGACAAAGTGGTCTGCATGTATCTTATGCTCTCTGGTTGTGTTTCTTACATATATGTTCCTCAGTTCTGTTAAAGGGTGAAAACTTAACGCAAGTTAAAGTTTGCTAGAAGATAGACTCCCTGCCACATGGCACTTTCCTCCTCCTGACCACAGCACCTGGGCTACACTGTAAGATGTGCAATCCTCTCAGCTGTAGGAAGCTGGTGACACAAAAGGATTACCACAAAACAGGAAGGGGGAAAGGCAAAACATACCTTAACTTTACAGTAAACTGTACTCCTGTCTTCAGGACTAGTGGCCTCTGAGGATGTGTTGGCATGCAAGGTTGCCTCTCTACCACAAAGGAGCTATGGAAAGAACAGATTTACCAATGTTGTACTTAAGGAATAAGAAATTATATAAAAAGCGAACTTCAAAAGAACAGTGAATTACCAGTAGCACTATACACTTCATTCATTCAGTTTCAACCTACACAGAGGAATGTGTGTTGGTTTCTTTCATTTGTATCAATGGGGCTAGAAATAGTGCAAGTATAAAATGGTTTCATTAAGGACTGCCTTTTCCTAAATTGACTGATGGCTTGAGGAGGGAGAGCGCTACCCAAACTGCCTTTGCTGAAATCAAACAGCATGTAAACATTGTGATGTAACTAGCACAATCCAAGTGAGGAGTGTTGCATTGTTTGCCATTCCCAGTGCTTGCTAAATTCTTAGTTGCAGTGCTA
Organism: Strigops habroptila; assembly: GCF_004027225.2. Lineage (NCBI taxonomy): Eukaryota > Metazoa > Chordata > Aves > Psittaciformes > Psittacidae > Strigops > Strigops habroptila. The sequence continues at coordinate 8,736,476 of NC_044281.2, forward strand.
TATAACAACATGCCCGAGAGCTAGATAAACTAGCTGGGGATTTGATAATGTCTAGCTAACCCCATGAAGCAAACTCCTGAGGCTAACCTGTTCTGATACACTCCAAACTGTTGCTGTCTTGGCTGCCTTTTGTGTAGCGCTGTGCTGTGTAGACATAAATCCTGAAGTTATTGCTACTATTACCTAGCCCTCGGCAGCATGGAGACCTTCCCTTCAACCATACTTACAGGCAAGATAACTAAACAGTAGTTTACAGATAACTAAACAGCCCCTAGGCTTCTACAGCTCTTCCTCATTGCCTTCGCTTGATTAAAAAGCAGTACCTATGTTTTCCAGTTGAAGATTAGTGGTCAAAGCACCTGAATGGGACTCAGAAAATCTGGGTTCTAGCCCCCCATAACAGGGTGTTACCTACTGTATCTAAGCCCCTCTCATCTGCTAGATTCAAGTCTTCTGCAGCATCAATTTTTCTACTGTATGTTTACAGAATGGGACTCTGATCTTATGTGGGGCAACTACCAGCTGAAGTATCTTGCATCATGGAGATGGTAGAGATAGGGCTGACCTCCCTATGATGGAGAAAAAGAGGATGTGCCCAGAGACAAAGGGTTGGAGAATCTAGCATGCATTTACCTTGGGCATAGGTTGGTGCAGATAGTTCCTTGCCTCCATTTACCTGAGCTTTGCAGGGCTGAAGCTTAAAGCATGAAATGGAGTAACGGCCTAGGAGTTTGATTCTATAATCAATGCATATTGTAGCATAGCTCCTGCTAAGTTAAATGATGACAGATCACAAACCCTTTCCATGGGCCTAAGCCTGTGGAAACCCTAGATGGAGTAAACCTCAGAAATGGTTGTTTAGTTTAATATTTGTGATAGACCTAGGAAACCCTCAGAAAATGCAAAGTTAGCACACAGGAAATATTGAGGGAACAGAAGAGAAGGTGTTCTCCATCCATTTATTCACAAAAAGACACTTGTCTGTTACCTCTGGATGAGTTGTTTGAAAAGACTGTGCGTTCGGTCCTGCAGAACTTGTTTATTTTTTGTGATGGGATCAGGGTCATAAGTAAACTTCTGTTCCAACTCCTCAAGCTTTTTGAGCTGCTGACGAACTTGCTGTAGACTTTCAGCAACAATGGTGAACCTACAATTACACAATCTTATTACTTTTAGCATGTGTTTGTAGTGTAATAATGCTGAGACAGCAGCCAGGTGATTGTCCCTAAGGACTAGGCAGTTCACAGAGAACGCTTCTTTCTCACTGGAAACGTGGCGAGGTAATAAAATCAATGAAATGTAGTTATACTGTGACAGAATGAAAATGCGTAATATAAACCACCAGTGTATTTCACAGATCTGGTGTTCCCTTATAAACACTCGAAGTTCCCATCCAATGCAGTCCTTGACTACGGACTTACCAGTTCTGTAGCTGGTCAAGACAGGCGTTGGGTGGGCCACCAATGCATGCGGTCTGTTGCCTGCGTTTCCACTCCACCAGCTCCTCATTAATAAGAGCACTCTGTGTGTGCTCTGTGGCATTCAGCAGCAGTACTATCTTGTTCACCACTTCCTACAGAGAGTATTAAATTACCCTGTTTATTAAAAATACTTCATACAGGAAAACAAAGTACTGTTATAGCTAATGCTGTGTCTTGTAAAACTCCGCAAGCATCTCAAAGTACTAATGGCTGTCAACACAGGTTGTTTTCAGAAAACACCTGCTTTGCTTTAACTGGAGTAGTTGCCAGATTAAGCGGAGGAACAATGGAGAAACAAAGCATATTCAGTACTGCTGAATTCTGAAGAGTCAATGTTTCATGGATGTCCCAAGTGTGTACCTGGGATCACCCAGTGCTTGCTGTAGTTTTGAGCACTACAACAAGAGTGAGCACTTTTAACTCTAATGTTATTGATATGACACCTTTTCCCTCTTATCGTTTAGCTTTACCTGAGAGTTTGATAAAGGTTCCTAGAAGAGAATTAAAATTGCTTACAGAGATCCTAGATTTTCAGTCAGGATGAAAAGAATGAAATCTTAATTTAACTGATAGTAGTAGAAAAGTTTTCTTTTACATAATTTATGTCAATCCAATGAAAGTGCATTTGAAATGAAGTGCTGTTGCCTCCTGAAAGAAAACTTGAGGGCTACCTTTCTCTTCAGGTCAAGTGATAAAAACATCTTCTTGAGATTCATCTGTTCTTTCTTATATTCCTCCTGTGACGTACTGTTGGACTCGTGCTCTGTAAAATAAGTCCAAATTGTGAAGGTGAGGCTGGTTGCATGGCGAAGTATAAGTGAGAGAAACACTGAGGGGAGGAGGGGACCTGCCTGGCTAATGTCAAGTGAAGATATATCTTTAAAACTTAAGGGAGGAAATGTTTACTGCCTCCTAGGTTATTTTGATTCCTCCTTTCCTTCTTCTGAAAGGACAGTCTAGACTTGAAGCACTAATGCAAGGAAAAGCTGTTATCCCAGTGAAGTAATTGAGATTTGAGTTTGCTTACTTCTTAGAGCAAGAACCTGATCTAAAATAATTATATTGCATAAAGATACATGCTGAGCAATTTGTTCTCATGCTGACTTCATACGTGAATCATTAATACTTAACCTTGCAACTAACAGCTAACTGTTATTCCAAGGGAGGATGTTTACAGCCTCCTGAGGGGGTAGCCCAGGCTGACAGATTCTACAGTCTCTCTAGTTATTACCTCTGCTGCCAATGACCTTAGGTTAGAGGTTCCCGTCTGTCTCATGGAAGTGCTACCTGCCCCCAAACACAAAGAGCAAGACCATGGCTCAGTGCTTCCCTTAGTATCTTCTGAACACATCCCTCTTCTGAGGGACAGTCAACTGCCAACTTGTGTTGGAAACTGATGCCTTTTCTAAAACAAAGTAGTCAAAAAGACAGATCTATATCATGAAACCAGTGTGGACTGGTTTCACTGGAAGCACAGCTGCATGTGCTTCCCTCAGTAGACAAGAGCCTACAGAACTTGAAGCAGGAAGGCATTTTGAAATCAAGATGGCAAAGAGAAGCCTAAACTTGAATACTCAGGTGTATGGTTGAATGATTAGAGTCTATAGGGTTTACTATTTCTACTACCAAAGGGATGTAAAGGAAAATGAACACTGCATTAACAAAGAGGCTCTCTTACTTTTAAGAACAGATGCAGAGAATGCATTTTCAGGAATTTAGGTTTCAGCATAAAGCAGAATTAATGAAGGAGGGACATTATCAAAGCAGAATTAATAAAGAAGAGACATCACCAGTAAGTTTGGCTACTGACATAAGTCAGCAGTTTACTGTGACAACATACATGCAATGGGATATGTCCTTGATAAATTACCTCTATTCTGCAAGGTTTTACATTTGAAGTCATATTCATCTTGCATATCCTCTAATGTCTTGATGTCTTGCTCCACGTCCTACAAAGCACAAATTAAGGTGGCCACAATCATTCAATACCTTCATGTAATGCACAACTTGTGATTAGGAACTGCATGGTACCAGCCCTTTACAGAGATGAAGTCCAATTTTGTAGCAATGCCTTTTCCTGGACCTCCCTAACAGGAAATATTCCTAAACTTAACAACCTTTTACTGACTCTCCCTTCCTCTATCTTAGCTAACTATAATTGTTATTAATAAAATACGGAAAATATGGAGTTTAGGAGAACCTAAGCTACAGTGGAAAACCTTGGAACAGTACACAGCATTTTAAACAAAAATTCAAATTCTCAGAAATCTTTTCTCCAAGCCATACCTGTTGTGACAAGACCATAAACACCTATACGCTGAATGAAAATCTATCTTCTAGTTAACACCAAATTAGTTAGTATATGACTTCAGAGTTTTTCCTCAGTTACTAGTATTTCAGATGGGTAAAATATTGTTGTTAAAATGTAGGCACAGGAAACTTGATCTTGCTAAACCAGTCAAATCCCAATCTGTATTATGGTGCTACTAACAAATAATTACTTTCTATTTTCAATCACTGGTTATAGCTTGAAAACCAAACAATTTTTTCATTATGTTTGTTTTCAAGTAACTTATGTACTGAAAGTTTTTCAACATCTGTGAATCAACAAACACCGCTTTAAAAAGTTATACTATACTTACTATAACACTGTTTTTTACAGCTTTAACTTTTGCATCAAGCTCCTTCTGTTTGTCCAGCATCCCAATCACAGTGTTCTGTATGCTCCCTACCTCCATCTGAGGGAAGCAAACAGAACAACAGAAGTCAAACCAGAGTGACCGATGATAGCAAATACTTTTTCATTAATGTAAGTTACTGGCTTTTGTTGACAACCAACCTGATGAAGCTGGCTGGTTCTGAGAGATCATACTAAGGCTTTATAATACAAAATTGGGTTCAGATGAATTTGCAAGAAACAAGGGAGGATTAAAAATCACCTGTTGTGTGCTGATGATGCATTTTCATCAACGCGATATAAAGCTATAAACATATTCTGTTTTCTCTCTGCACAAAAATACATTATTTTCTTGCATTTTCTAAACATATTTCAAGAAAACAGCAGCCCCGAAGGCTGGATGACATCTACATCAAGTATTAGATTCATCCATGTGGCATATGGGGAGAAATGAGCTAAGAGTAAGAACAAGATAGGCCTGCATACAGGCAAATGGGGTAATTTGGTATGTAATTTCTTTCCTACTGGGCAGTCAAGCATGTTTTGGATGTCTATACAGTTTTTCTGAAAGCTGACCTCAATACCATGCAGAAAGTTTATTACATATTACTTGGAGAGCTGCAGTAATTTAAAAGGCAGGATTTTTTGTTCTGCATGCTAACAGTACTATTGGCGTTAGAAACTTGCTGTTCCTCCAATGCAGGACAGTCAGGAACGTATTGTTACTCTGATTAACGCTTCAACTTAAGCTAAGGTCATCTAATGTATTTATCTGGTAAACTGCCACAGGTCCCCCATCATACATTAAAGTCAGACTATTAAGGAAATATGAGCATAATCGTGCATTTGGGATTCTCCTTTGGTTTTTATGTTTATAATTGTGCTTGCTCTGCATTTTATCTTCTCAGCTTTGGGAAATGAGAACACTTACCAAAAAGCAGAGGTAGGGCATGGTGATTTACCTAGTGCCAACAGTAAGTATAGGAGGACTTATTTGCCTTTCTGATGACCCAAATATATCACATGTTGGAAGGCAGTTATAAGTGCTATGTACTGTTGGCCAGAAGAGGAATTGAATGGCTGTGCTGCAGCTACAAGGGTTCTGTAAGAGTCACATTTTTAGAGTAGCTGCTTTGGACACAGTTGCATTAGGCCCCTTGTTGAAACTCTATGCCTGAGTGTTCTCACTCTACCAACATGCATTCAAAAACTTGCCCTAAGGGGAAGTATTTTGGTATTGGAACTTAATACGCTCAGTCAGTCACCAGTTTATTACTACATAAATGGGTTACATCTAGCTATATTGCTTATATGCCTTTCCCAACTGCAGAATTTTTATTGCGAAACAGTTCTCCTTGCATAGATAAAAACAAAGATGAAAAGTCAGAAAGCAGATGAGGACGGAGAAGAATATGGTTTTACACATAGTTCAGAGGAAAGAAATGGGCTTCCTTTAAAAAAAAAATTAAAAATAATAAATACGTGGAGGTAACTGGAAAGGGGAATGATGCATCACAGAGAGAGAGTCCAGAGAAGCACCAAGGCTCAGCTGCTTAATAGAGAGTAAATTCAGGAGTGAAACGCAGAAGAAAAAAGCTAGAATGTTTCTGGAGAAACAAGGCAAGCACTAATTATTAAATTGTAATAAAATCTGATGAGTACATCAGACTATATAGGAGGAAAAAAAAAAACCAGCATAGTTTTTACATCACTTGAGGAATAGCAACTACTTCCTGCCCATTTCCCCTCCAAATGCTTCATACAACACAAACAAGGCACACTGTCCAGCTGGTATATACCACTGTTCACTCTTCCGTCTTTCAGAAACATACTGTTGGGCAGAGAGGATAGCCTGTTTCTTCTTTCTGTTTTTTTCCACTCCCTCTGTCCCAAACAATAGAAAAGGGTAGATAAAACCACAGTATGTTCCAAGACTGTTACCTGATTCGACAGCTGGGCACTGCTCAGTATTTTTCTCTCTTCTTTCAGACAGCTGCTGATGATCATTGCCATTTGTATTGGGTCTTCTAGGAAATTATCCTGGCATTAGAGACAGTCTGTTGTTAAAGTTCATACTTGTAATTTCTTGTACTTCAGTAAATCGACTGGCAAAAAGATTAGTAGGTGACTGTGCGTATGTGCCTCAGGAAACATACTGGTCATAGCATAGCAAGCTCCAATGTTACAGGGGGTGTGACAACTGCAACCATCTCCAAGAATGACCATCTCCAAGAATGAGTTTCTATTTTAGTTCATTAGTGTATAAAGAGATGGAACTTGGCACAAAATGACAGGAAAGTGTCAGAGATATTACTGGCAGAAGCGAGATGCTACTCTACAGTCCCAGAGGGAGCTCATCTTCTCGAGAGCCACCCTCCCACACCTTTGAAGTACAGCTGCTGGTTTTGAAGAGCAATGATTCTAGTTTGGCAGGTACAGCTCTTGCTCAGTGATATAAAGAAGATATGTGTAGCTGCCAGTTAGAAACACACAGTAAAGGCTGGGTACAAATTCAGCCTTATGGTTTTACATGCATACGAAGTTGAAACATGCTCTGGATTGAATACTGCTCTGCTCCACTTGGGATGGTGCTGCTGGGGGTGTTGCTGAGCTGTATCAGCCTTCTTGACTCATCTTTCTTTGGTGATCTATAGTTACTATCAGGTAAGTACAGACTGGTGAAGTTCTCTCATCAGAAAACAGTCTCTAGTCACTAACTTGTGGTGAGGAGAAGCTAGGTGTGTGGGGAAACAGGCTGTGGAGAAAGTGAATTTATGGAAGATCCTCTGGCACAGAGCGCTACAGGGAGGAGGGGAAGACCAACTAACAAAAGTAGTTAAGTCACTAAGGATTAAGTTCTGCACTGCCACTCACTGCCAACGGCTTTGGCCCTTTTCTTTGTCAGTACAATGCAATACACAGAAGCGCTCTCTAATGACAAGTCTTTTGCTATTAACTGTAGTTCCATGGTTACATTTGAAGGATTTCTTACCCTGTGTTTGTTTTGCATCAGAAGCTTATTAGGATGCTCAGGAAACTGGCTGGGGAAGGGGTGGGGTAAGTGAAACTACATTCAAGTAAGCGCTCCAAACGCGTATAATAAACACCATAAAAACTAGAACTTTCTTTTTCCTCGTGTTCTCAGAAACTGTAATTGTACTGGTAATGAAACTAACTTTCTAACTGTAGCAAATTAAACTGAAAGTGAGGCAACGTTTGGATTCTGATTTTGAAATTAGGATTCCCATCTTCTCTGTGAAAATCCCTCATGGCACTGTAATTTGCCTAGAGGCATCCAATTGCACTACTGAAGCAATTCAAGCAAATGCATAGGCATATACCCCAGGCATACCTGAAGATTACGTTTACTTTTCCTTATGTTGTGTTGCAGCAAAAAGTTGTTTTCTATCAAGAATCTGCTAAATTGATCATCAAGCTGTGACAGCAGGTCATGGAATAACACCGTAGCGAAAGATACGTTGCTGGCTGCATGTTCCCTAGAATAATTTAAGGCATGCTTGTGTTAAATACACTTTTAATAGAGCATTCAAGAAACGCACACAGGAGTAAACTATTTTTAATCCCCAACTCCAGTTGTAGTATATGCAAGCAGTAACAATTACCTTCCAATGTAAGCCAGTTTCATTGACTCTCCTTAATACAAAATGCTGTCTGCTCTATTTTTGCCGTGTTCTGTGTAACTTCATTTACTCATTCCATGCACATCTAAAGAGAAGACACCCCACAGAATCTTGGCAAAAAGTTCAAAGTCTGCAAACAGTGAGAGACTGAACTGCCAAGGTAGTAACTGGTGGGTCTTAAAGCAGCCACTTTTGTTACAGACCAACCGAGGGAAATATGAGATAGTACACTTGTTACTCTAGGTGTCAGGCCCCTCTAGAAATCCCTGAAGAGGGGCAGGAACAGAGGCTATAGCACCCACACAGCTACTGAAGTGTCCTACCAGCAAAAGTTCACCTAGCAGCTTGCTTCCTCAGTATTCTTCTGCTGCCTGTAACTGCATGTATGAGAACACTGCTTAGCACGTAACCTGAAGGCAAATTTCTATGCTTACCAATCCTGGTTTTCCAGCCACTGTGCCAGGTACTGCCTGATCTCCATAGGAAAGCTGTCATCGTATAGCTGGTGAACTTGCTCCAAAAACTTGGAATCAAGTTGCTGTAGCTGACACCACTGAGCCATCCTGAAGAGAGAGGGGCGGGAGTAAGAACAGTGTAAACAGTTAACTAGTATTTGGACTGAACTGCTGAAAAGTAATTCGTTTAAAGTTTTGATGAACATTGGCAAAATTGGAGGATGTGCTGGTTCTGGCTGGGACAGAATTAATTTTCTTCATAGTAGCTAGAATGGGGCTGTGTTTTAGCTTTGTGCTGGCAACAGTGTTGATAAAACAGCAGAGCTGGCACAGAACCAAGGCTTTTCGTGTCCTTCACCCCACCCCAGCAGCGAGCAGGATGGGGGGCACAAGGAGCTGGGAGGGGACACAGCTGGGACAGCTGACCCCAGCTGATGTTCCATACTGTATGGGGTCATGCTCAGCATGTAGAGCTGGGGGAAGAAGAAGGAAGGGGGGGGGGATGTTTGGAGTGATGGTGTTTGTCTTCCCAAGTAACCATTACGCATGATGGAGCCCTGCTTGCCTGGGGATGGCTGAACCCCTCCCTGACCATGGGAAGTGGGGAATGAAGTCCTTGTTCTGCTTTGCTTGTTTGCATGGCTTTTGCTTTACTTGTTAAATTGCCTTTTTCCCAACCCATTAGTTTTCTTGTTTTTACTCTTTGGATTCTCTTCCCAATCCCACCAGGATCCTGTATGCTGCCTGACTGAGATCCTGTATGTGGAATTTCACTTTCTGTTGGTGCAGACGTATTCCCCATCACCAAGAGTGTGAGTGGGGAAAAAAAACCCAAATCTCTAGGGAGCCCTTTTTCAGGTGCTATTTGTGCCCCATTTGTGCTGCTCTGAATACGGACAAGATCTCAAATCGCCTTAAATGGAGAAATACTGGGAAAATGTTTTTTCTGGTACATAGTTTAGTTCCTGTGATCAAATTTTCAGGCTAAATTCAAGTAATCTGTGCAGCAGACAAAGGTTACTGACAGAAGCCATGCTGTACAATGACACGTCTATGTCAGAGTGGCTTTATGTTCTGGTATATGGTCTCTAGCTATAGATCAGTTACACTCTTCTCACTGGGCTGCAGGTTAGCATCCTGTAGTGGAAATGGCATGTAAACATATGTCCAAGGAGAAGTCCAGGCTGAGAACATGGGTGGTGGGATGCAAGTTCTCTCCCATCTGCAACTTCTTAAAAGGGTGATAGGACCTACGCGAAGAACAGGGCGGCATGGGGGTAAAGGGCTATCTTACATGTGGCTTCCTGCCAATCCATTAGTGTTTCCATGCCAGTTCCCTCAGCTGCTGAGTGACACATACTAAGTGTGAGAAGTAAATGAGAGTTTAAAATGCAATTATGTTTAATGTGAGGGCTTTGAGGATTTTGGATACAGGATTGAGACTGAGCATGGGATTCAGATTACAGGTAACACAGCATCTGATTGTATTATAGTGGCATGAAGGCAAACAGTTTAATGTGACGTCGGCAAAGAAAGCTGGAAGATTTCGTCTAAATGCATGAAGATCATTATTTTTTCCCTAGTTTTTAAATGAAAATGTACTCCAACCTTCCTGTGTCTTAAAGCAATCAGCCTGGGAAAGGATTTAGGGCTGGTGGCAGAAACCATCCGAGGAGGTGGTTACAGAGCAATATGATAACGCAGCAAATGTGATCCTTGGGGGCGCAAGAAGTGAAAGGAAGTCGGCACTTTTTGTGGAGACGGCACTAGAGAGCCCAGTACTGGGATAGGGGGCTCAGCCCGTCACTGACAAATGAGGTGGTGTAGGCTGGACAGCTCATCTTTGCTGGTCTGCCTTCCCCTGGGTGAGGGCGATACAACCGCGGTCTCTGGAGAGAAAGAGCCTCTAAATGGGTGGCTTATCTGTAGCTCTGGGGCACTAAGCTCGCACTCGCTCCTGGCTGCGCTCTAACTACCCCGCCGCCTCCTAACAGCTCACGTCGTTCCCGGGTGAGCGCCGCCCAACCGCGCGACGGCAGCTCGGGAGCAAAGGCCGGGGGCCGGCCGGCCCTGCCGCCTGGCACCTCGCATGCCCACCCCGCCACCGAGGCGGACAGCGCTCCGCGTCCCCCTGAGGGCGGTCGGGCAGCTCCGGCCCGCCCTCGCCGCCCGCACTTACCCGTGCGACAATACCGCGCTCCGGCTCCGCACCGCGACCCCCCGCTCCGTGCCCAAGAAATACCCGGGGAGGCGCGGACCGGCTGCTGGCCGCGGGGCCAATTAGAGCCCAGCTCCATACGGCCTCTGCCAATGGGAGCTGGGGGACGCGGGGATGCCCCGCCTACAGCCCTTTCCCTTCCGCGTCGGGGAGCGGCGTGTTCCCGGCGCGGCGCTGAGCGGGCCCGAGGGCTCTGCCGGGACCCCGCCGGCCCGGCCGGGGAGCTGCGCGGGTGGGCAGGCGGCGGCACCCTTTAGGATAAGGCTGTCCAGCAGATGCTGGCAAATAGCAGGGGAAGGAGAAATAGGGCGAGCGCCGACCAGCCTCTGGCTCTGACACTCCCGAGCAGGGCAGCGCTGGAAGTGTGCGAAGGAATGCGCAGCCGCCGAGTAGCTGCAGGACTGTGTAACGGTGAAAGGAAAGCACGGGCCGCCGCTGCTACGGTGTCCTCCGGAGTGGAGACCGTTAGGAGGTGGCTCCCGTAGCCCCAGGAGGAACCACAGCGAAGCGTAAAGCTCAAAGGGCGATCCGTGGCCAGCGAGAGCTGGCCGCAGGGAGGCACCGGTTAGGTACACTCTGCTTATCCCCTGAGGTTGCGGTGACAGCACCGCCGCAAAGCCCGCAGCCAGCTGCAGTGCCACCCCTGGCCGCCCGCCACACCGGCCGGGCAGAGCGCGCAGGCACGGCGGAGGAGGGAGGGGAGCGCGAGCCGAGAACAGCCGCCCCACGTGACTTCTGGGAAGGCAGCGGAGTAGCAGGAAGGGCCGAGTGAGGGGAAGGCGAAACCGAAAGCAGCGGCGGCGGCCCGGGCTCCCCCCCCGCTCCGGCCCCGGGCTTCCCCCGCCGCCTCCCCACCGCTGCCCTGCCCTCTGGCCGTGGCCCCGTTCTCAGGTCCTGCGGGTGGGATGCTCAGCTGGAGGAGCAGGGGGCCGGCTCTGGAAAGCAGGAGCTGGGGCAGAGGCGTGTGAGGGTTTGAACTGCACAGAAGGAGGGCATGGCAGTGCAATAAAGGGCTGTACAAACACAGTTGGAGCGGTTAGTTAGGAACTCTAACCCAGATTTCCACCCAGAAACTAAGAGTGACTGTAAACTGCAGGTGGCCGAGTGTCTCGGTAGTTCCCAGCGTTCTGTCGGTTGAGAGTTTCCTTCCCAGGGAATAGATTGATAAAGTAGGTTTGTTTTCCTTCCTGTCACCTTTCTTGCAACTGTGTTATTTGCTAGGACGCTTAGTGCTACTTGGGCATGACAGGTCTTTTTTTGTTTTGTCTTGTGTATGATGTGTCAACAAGGACTGGAAGAAATTAAGTCCAGGGTTTGGCGCAGGTCTGCAGGATACTTGGATGCTTTTTGGTATCCTTTGTATCCTCCTCTCTTCTCGGACAGAGGAGACAATGGAAGAAATGAGCAAGTAGATCTGTTTGGTAAACTTCATGGCATGAAACGCTACCAAGTAGTGGATATAAATGTGGCTATAAATAAAAGCTGTAGCAGAAGGTAACTGACAGGTTTCACTTTTTTTTGATCAGAACCATTGTTGTGATGTGGCAAGACACAACATACAGAACAATCACGTTTTAATTTTCCTGTTATTTTTGACTCTGCTGCTGCAAAACACAGTGAAAGCACAACCACGTAAAGTACTTAAAAGCAGATGTTTCATTTCTTCTGGCAGTGTCTGAGGCACCCCTTTCAGCGTGTTTTTTCTCTTCTCCCTCTCTCTCCCTCCATCATTTTACTAGAGAACCCTCTTCTTACTGAAAGTGGCATAAGGACAAAATTCTCACTTTTTTAATGGAAGGAGGCTTGGACTGCATATATTTATTTTACAGAAAATTACTTCAATGTTCCTTTAAAGCAGCAAACTGATTTAAAGACACATGCCTTTCAATTAAATGTCAAACTGACCCCTTGCAAAATCTGATTTAAAACAATAGTAGGAACTGCAATGCCAAAACCTTATCCACAATGCTATTCAGTAACACAAAGGATATTGTGTTGAAGTCAAGACTCAAGAGTCTTGAAGAGTTGCATTGCACAGGGAGCAGGGAAGAAGGAGAGAGAAGATTGTTTCATGTGTCATGGCTGGACCTCTTTTACAGTGCTCACCATGAAGTTTAGATGGTTGAAAGGACAGGTTATCCCCCATTTCATTTGTATTGAGGTTAGAATGAAAAGGCATGCAATTAGCTGGTGTGCCGTGAAGTTATGTTTGCTGCTTTAGAAGTCTTTTACTGCTTGTAGTTCAGACTTGAGATCAGCACAAAGAAGGCATGACTCTTCTTGTTCTATATCTGGAAAAAATTCCACTGAAGCCCAGGTATCCAACTTTAAGCTAAAATCCGTTTTTATTCATGCTGGTCATATAAATTACAGATGTTACCAAACTATATACACAATAGTTGTTTTGGAAAATTATTTATACATGATGCTTTCTGAGAGGAAAATGACTTCTTATCTGCAGCTTGCTTTAATTTGCTCAGGTTGATGAACAGAGACGTGTTTGTTCATGTTCCTGTGTAGCACAGAAGTATCTCATTACTCTGTTTCCATTCACTTGCTTTCAACTAACGTTAATAGTATGCATGAGAGGAGTGAGTAAAAAAGGAAAAATGAAAGCAAAAATCAGGGCTTACTGAGTCAAGGAGGTTGTTTCCATCCCAGGTGTCTAATTTGTACCTAATTTGCAGAAGACTGCAAGGTGCAAATGTGCAAGGGTTTGCGTATATTTTAAGAACGTTGCATGCATTAACCATGTATTTTGCAGACAAGATTTAAATCTTGAATGAGACTGCATACATGAAATACCGCAGCCTTGGAATTGCCTGTTTATTATTCTATTAACAGAGGGTTTAGGGATAATATTGCGAGGAAAAAGAAAAAAACCCAGACCAACAACAAAACCAAACAACCCAAACCCAGCACTGGGTTTACAGAGCCTGAAATAATAATAATAACAATAAAATAATACTTAAAAAAAGCTCTCTTCCATTCATACAAAAGCTAGTTATTCTGCTTATTAAAGGAGTCTGACAGGCAGGTAGTACTTTGTCATGTAGCACAAATTGCCCAGTGATCAGCAAATGCTGCAGCTCTTCAGTAACTACTGTTTTAAAAATGCTTCCCAGCCCATGTTTACCAGGTAGTATCCAGACTCGGTCAGTATTTTCCTTGGTAGACTCTGATAGTACTTGCTGCAGTATCTGAGTGCTTCATGCACAAATAGATTTACTTCTGCACTTCAGCAGCAAAATGGAGAGACAGCCTTTTGACACCACAAGTTTTGTGTCTGCTTCCTTTCTGGAACAACCTTGTCTTCCCAGCCTTGCCTGCCTGCCTGCCTTTCTTCCACAACTTGTGCCATGGTGGCACATAAAAATCTATGCTGAATGTAGTTTATCTTTGGAAAAAAGCAAATCCTGAACACCTACGGGACATTGAACTCAGGAGGATGAGAATTTTTGCTTTAAAATAGAAGCTAAACCGATAGTGTGCAAGATGATGATTAAACAGAAACTACTTAAAATAATAAATCATCATTTCCTCAAATGCATTAATGTATTTAGTTATCCTTATATGCTGATTTCAAAAGCAAAACGTTCTGTTCTTGTACTGTCATATTTACAGCAATTCTACGGATGTCAATTCTGCAAGTAAAATTTTTCTCTGCTGGACCTTACTGAAGTCAAATGACCTCCAAGCCAGAAAGGATTTGGTGTTTTATCAGTGAGGACAGCAATTCTGACTTGCAGGAGGCTATTTGTAAATCTCTAGTGAGAAGATTCCTTGTTTACATGCTTTTGGTAACAGAGGCTCCAGAATAACATTCTAATAGTTTCTGGGAAATGCTGATGTACAAAGACGATGGGGGGAAAACTATAAGAGTTACTGCATCTTTAACCCATCCGATGTTCACATGATTACTGATTTTTCTGGTTTCTGAACTTCAGTCAGTTGAGTAAGGAGAACTCAGCTACAAGAAAAGAAGGAAAAGATTAGTCTTGTGGCAGTTACTGCTGTTCATTCAAAAGCAACAGCACATGAAACCTTCTCTGGCTCAAGGTAATTGCAGTGTCATTTTGATAACATAATACAAACCAAGGATCCCATTTCTGGTTCTTCACAAAATATAGGAATGCTCATTAGAAAATGCTGTGTGATAGTTGCAATAAACCAGACATTTTTATATGAACTCTTGTGATTCTTGCAGCCTATGGATTATGTATTGCAGGAGTTTTAGTGCAGTCTTGTTTTCATGATGGGTAGGGGAATCTGGAGAGGGGGGGACTAGAGGGGAATTCAGCAAGATGACAGAAAGTGTATCTTGCTAAGAATGAGTTACTGAGTTGTAGGATATTTTGTCCCGCTGCAGATAGCACCTTTGTTCTCTGCATCTCACACTGCTTTTTCACTGGCATCTCATGGAGGGAAAGTATTGCTGTAATAATTGTCTGCTTACTGTACTTAGCAAGCTCTTCACTAGGGTAGTTTGTTGTGTGAATTTGGGACGATAAAGAAAAAACCTCCTTATTTTCCTCTTTTCCATTTATCAAGGTAAATAGAATGTTAGAAGTAAGGAGAGAATACTTGAAATCTTCTAAAACTATTTTCTCAACTAATTTCTAGAAAAAATTTCTAGTTAAGAGCCTCCAGAAAATCACCTACCATCTAGTAGCACTGAACCACTTCTCTAATACCCTTAAAAACTGCAACATGGTTGTATTCGACTCTCGCAGTTCATTACCAAACACGTGGGGTTTTTTGTACAGTTATGACTCCAAAAGATGGCAGTGGTCACAGCTTGTTTATAAGCTCTGGAAAGAGCTCATTTGAGAATTACTGTGAATGCTAAAAGAAACCAAAAACATTTGGAGCCTGATGATGAACAGAAGTGAAGCCAACTATTATTTGCACTGCCTAAGCTTTGGGAAATGCAAATGCATACTAGTTCACAAAAGCAGTTTAGGTCAGAACTGTTTTCATATGGTGTAAACCAAACAATAGATGAGTGGGGTCATGTCTCAAACTGGGTGTGTAGGTTTTAACACAGAATTTCCATTCAGGGTAGTGTTTCAGTACGACACTATCTAAACTAGTATGCTATCGGAGAAAAAGGTGAAGCTGCGAGAAAAAGGTGAAGCAGCAAGAAAAGGGTATTTTGCTCTTGCACAGATCTTCAGCTTGGTATATTAAAGAACTCCTCTATTTGTATATAAAGTTTAACTGTGCTTCCAATCACCAGCAGTCAGGATTCTTGTTTAGTTTTGGTCTGTTTGTGGGTAAGGAGGAGTGTTTACAGAGAGGCATTTGAAGGGGAGTTGACAGGCATTTAAATGCGTATTTTAAGATCATAAATCATTGAACATAGAGAAAACCAAGAGCTAATATTAAAAAAGGAGGTTTTCTTTTAAAGATGTTGAAGCCAAACCACTGCTTTGTTTCCTGATAGAAGTCTGGGCAAATTTCCAGTGGCTACACATCAGTGCTTGAACTATTCTAAACCACAGTGATTCAGAACACAATTTCTAGTCAGTAAGTAGAAGAGGGAAATATTTTACGTAGGACGTTGGTACAGCATTTTCCCAATCTTTCTATATACTTAGTGAACATTAGTTTTATTTGCTAAGAAGATTTTAGTTGACTTCTAATTTCTCACTTTGGTACCTCAAGTAGAAACTTGCAGCACAGAAAAGTTGTGCAAGTTTGCTGAACTGCAAGTTTTTTTGTTCCTTGTGCAGCTTCCCTAAGCAAGTCAAGTCCTTTGTGCTATCTGCAGAATTGGTGTAATCGTTATGTATTTGTCAGTGTAAAGGTTTCATTTGTGCAAGAACTCTGGGATCTTTGAACTATGACATTCATGATTCATTGGCCAGCGTGTCAGTCAATATAACACAGTGTTCCCAAGTATGCCTGTATATCCTGTCCCATTTAGAATAGGAAATGTTTGCACCACGTGATGAAAGAGCACTGATTTTTGTAATAATTATACAAGCAGCCTTTTTTATAAACAGCATGTGTTGTACATGTTCAACTTGCTTATGTATGTATAGTATTAACTTATGAATGGAAAAGTTTACAACATACAGCAGTTTCGATCACAGTGGGACTCAGGTGTTCTCTCAGCACAGCATAAACACTTGGAGACATTGGAAGAAGATCTGATGGAGAAGGTGGATCTGTAGAATCATTTAAGCTTAAAAAAAAAAAAGAAAAAAAAAAAGAACAAACCACAAAAATAATCTTAAAAGCAACCTAAATCCCTCTAACTTGATGCATAGCAGTGGGGTAGGGTGAATGCTTGAGTTAAGCCTGTACTTGGGCTTGCCAGTGGCCCTGTAAGTGCATGCTGACAAACCGGTATATGTTTAAAAATGTAGGAGATAGGACCAAGGGAAGAGAGGATAAATCTGACTCTGATATCAGTTGCTGGAGAGAAAAAGGAGACAGTGAAAGATGAGTAGATCAGAGTACTGTAAAATTTTCATTCAATTTTTACAAATGTTTTGCCACATGGATGGGAAAAGCACCATTAAAATGAAGTTCTTTACCTCCCTGTCTTGTCTTTAGCAGTCCTTGGCCAAATAAAAGCATGCAATGTGTTGCTATCCTGAACTGTTTGAATGGGAGAAGGGAGGCAGGGAAAACTTTGAAACAGTATGTAAATTTAAAAGAAATAACATTGGAATAAAAATAACATTTGAAATGTAATACATCTGTAAGAATACTTACATTTTGGAGACTGGGATAAATACAGAAGGAACGTAACCTTTGCCACCTCCATCTGAGGGCTTTGAGACTAAAAATAAATGTTAGAAATTAAATATTGCCTAGTAATTTTATCATTTATTTGAAATGGATTATCTGCTTTAAGTGCTGCAGACCATAATATGTTAAAACAGAAATGTTGCTGTTGATGTTTAAATAAGCAACCATAAAATGAGGGGAATTCCTGGGACTGGTCTTTGGGTTCAGGTCTTAGTCACATAATTGACTGTGCTCCATTGATATGAATTGCCATGTCAGAATATAAGACCACAACTGGTGAAAGAGATCCCGGTAGGGTTTCAAAAGCAAATATAGTATAACTCTACAAGCTTGGTAATTTTGAGCCTCTAGATTTCAGTTCTGCAAATGCTTGCGTGGTGCTTGCTCTCTACAGATACAGCTTCAGCAATGTCTTTTGCATGAAATCAAGCATACACATAAATTTTTAGAGGATTAGAGCATTAGGTGAAGTCAACTGAATTAAAATGAAAAGGAAAACCACTTGTAGCCTCAAAATATTTTTGGGTAGTGTAGGAGTTTGAACTCAAATGGAATTGTAATCTTTAATATTGGAAGTCTAGATGAATGTGTATTATCTACTAAAAAATCAAGGCTCTGAGGGCTTTTTGAGCGAGAGCAAGTTTGATCTAAAAATGGCCTGACTTGCAACTTAGACAAGAGGGAGTGTGGGCCAGGACATATTTGAAGCTGTTCTTGTGTAGCCTTTTTGTATTTTCCAGTTCAATTGCCAGGGTTTTTCAAGAACATTGTCTGCCATAATAACTTTGTAATTGCTAAGTAGGTCAGCAAAAGGCAGCATAGATCAGTGACCTTTTGCTATAGGGTTCCACTGAATGAAACGAATCAAAACAGGTCTTCCAAACTGTTTGGAAAATACAGAATTTCCTTGCAATTAAAGGGACTGTGTGCTACTGTAGCACAATTACAAAGCCAATAAGCAGGATGACTTTCCGGTTTCATCTCCTTTGAACACCCGATCACTGAATTTTGTAATGCATCGGTCAGGAAAAAAAATAGTCCCAGTTTTTGACTCTTTCTACCCTAAGATCTATTTCTTAGCTTCTTTTAAATATTGCTGTTGTTGCCTCTAATATACCCTCTAAGACCAGGAATGTATTTACAAAATGAAGCTGTCTAAATGATAGACACATGTTAAAACAGTTCTCTTTATGCCAATTAAAGGAGGCATCTTAATCTCTTCTCTCCCTCCTCTCCCCACATTCCTCAAATTGCCTCTTGACTTTGCAGCTGCTTGCCGCAAAGGGTAAATAGAGAAATGGAGCCTAACCTTCATTTGGCTGACAGCTGTAGTGTTTGCCGAAGGCCTTATCTTTGGGAATGTCTGGATACAGATACTTCAGAGGATTTTCAGGAACGTTGTCTGCCATAATAACTTTGTAATCACGCAGTATGTCAGCAAAAGGCAGTGCAGATAAGCGACCTTTGTTATAGGGTTCCACTGAATGAAATGTAACGTCTCCTGTAAAAATACAAAGGCATCATAACCGTTGATAACTGGTAGATCAGCATCTGCAGTTGAAGCGAATTTTTGCCTTTTGCAGTTTACACTGGTGGGTGTTTTACCTGTTCAGATCAATGCTAGCAGCTTTCAAGATATACCTTCTGCACATGTGTAAAGAAATTTAAAGCCCGCAGTAAGGAGGTACATTTCCTAATGAAGTTAAGATAGTTAATACAAAGAACTGAGAGGTAGATTTTCAGAGTTTTGGTTTATGTTTCAGTAAATACGATGCTTGTATCTTGCCCAAAACTATACCAAACATGATAATCGTGAATTTTACTTTCACACAGAAGGAAACATGGCTTCCCTATTACAGGTGTATTGCAGAGTTTGAGGTTTATGTTTATTTTTTAAAAACTATACTTACCATTTTCTAACTGATCCACCCAAGTAAAGGTAATTCCACCCAGATTGCTTTCACTAAACCTTAATAAAAATGTTCCTGGTGTCTTGTCTTTGAGCAAAATTCGTTCCTTTTCTTTGCTTACAAATCCCATAATGTACCTGAAGTGTAACAAAAAATCATGGGTTTACTATTGGAAGAAAGTACAGACTTCAATCTGATCGGTGCAACTGGCCAAACTTTATATAGATGTTCAAAGGCTGGTTACAAAAGCTTTACAAGGTCTTGAAATTATGACAAAAGCTTCATGTGATTTATAGGTGGAGCTCAATGGCATTGAGTGCAGAGTACTATGAAGCATGATGAAATTTATCTCAGTACTTGACCGTACACTGACAGAACTGATAAATAGATGTAACCTGCTGTTTCTAAGAGATTCAGTGGTGTTCCCTTTTAGCAAAATTTTCTGAAAGTTACAGATGGGAAGAGGGAGACAGAAGTTTTAAACTCTTCTCAAATTCTCTTCTGCATAGGTAAAACTGAGATTAGTAAAGAGAAAAAAAGACAAAGCAGGGAGAGATCAATATACAGTTTTCTTGTTGCTCACCCATCAATCCAAAGAGGAAGAATGTGCTTTTTGATTAAGTCCAGGATAGCTTCAAGCCAAACCCAAAAGGTAAAAGACTTTCCAGGCAAATGTTCCTAATGGTTAAAAAAAACAACAAGAGAAATGTGAGAGGTGTTGCCCAACATCCGTATGGCACGGCTGTCTCAGGTTTTTAAGAATAATCTAGTTTATTCAAGCCAGAATTACAAATTTGAACTGCTGTTTTGAGTAATGTCTCTTTCAGCCTGACATAAAACCGATCGGTTTTTAAGACATGCATTGGAAGCACCTCATTTTTCCATAAAAAAACCCAAAACACATTCACTGTTTCTTCCTGGTTATGAAATTACATTTTGAGAGAAATGATGATGAGAAAGTTGAGCTTTCTTCCAAGGTTCCATACTTACTTAAATAATGTAGTTAATAAGAATAAAATGGTTTTACCCTTCTGTCTCAACAGTTTATTTGTTCTTCATCAAAGTTGCTGAATATATCATCCGACTTGAAATAATTTAGGTCACAACTGACCATATGAAAACATCACTGTATGCTTCATGAAAAATATACTGTATGCCTTGACAGCACAACCTGTAGGCCATTTACAGAAGTATATAGGGCATGCTATAATGACAGTTTCTGATACCTGCAGCAACATAACTAAGTAGATCTCTTAGCCCAAACCTTAAACTTCTGGAAATACTATTTTCCTAGTTAAACTTGTACAAGGAATGTGATTGTGCTGGGCTGTAAGTCCCACATATTGCAAGTGGGAATCTTATCAGAAGCATCAGGGAGACAGGCATGCACGTGAGTGGTAAGAGAAAGCAGAACTGAGTTTTACTTTCAGAACCCTACCTTGCAGAACTTTGCCCAGGATAGTTGATAATCATTGTAACTGACTTGTTGTCCTGAGAGGGGAAAAAACAAATGGTGAGCCTGTGTTTCTGAAGTTTTGAAATAGATAGAGCTTGATATTCTGTATAGATGGGAAGAAGTACAGTAGATCCAGACTTGGAGATGGATTCAGAGGGACATGCTAAGGGAGTGTAGATCAGTTTTGAAGCAGCTGATAATAGTAGTTTTGGGAATATTTGCCTGAAGTAGTCTGGAACATTGTTTCTGCAACACTGTATGCTCGGTTTCAGTTCTTAGCCCAAGCGTTACTTCTCTTGGCATTTGCTCTACCTTGAACTTCCACATTTTAAGACAATTTATTTTTTCTTTCTTATGATTTTTGCTGATTTACAACAGCACATCTCCACTCCGTTACCTCCACTAAGCAAGGAATCTCCAAGAAACCAGCAGGGAAAGTGACTTACACAGGGAAAACCAGTCTTTGCTTCCAGCTTTGAAACAATAAAAGTAGATTCCCCCTGGTCTTTGACAAATGCTTCCGTTCTTGCCTAACATTAGAGGTATTGTTACACCTCAGCTTGGAGTTTCTTACAGCTCACCACATATTTTATTACTGTTTCTTCTCCAGAAACAGATAAAGCTTTCTTTTCTTCTGCCAGCTTTCTTTTAAGGCCTCTCTCTTCTGGGGGACAGTCAGATCAAAGTGTTCAATAGTCCATCCCACTGAAGGTACAGGGCCTCTTTGCTATGCTTTCACTGGTGAAGGGTGGGTCCCAGAACTAAACAGGCCTGCACAGACAGGTACTAAAACTGAAACAAAACCTAAACCAATCCACATAAGCAAGCAAAAAGACTTCCTTTTGTCTTCAGATGCATGCGATGATTACTTGCTAAGGAAATAACGTCACAGTTCAGTGTGACTCTGATGCCCTCTTCAGTTAAGCAGTCTGGAAGTTCAGAAGTTGAATCACTTTGTGGTGACAATAAGCTGACATGTGCTTTTCTTTAAAGAAAAAATGTCATTGTGGCATTTTTGATGTTGGCTCTGGCAGTGGAGGTCATGCTGTCTGGGTTGGCTGGGATCATTTTCTTCATAGTAGCTAGAATGGGGCTGTGTTTTGGATTTGTGCTGGAAACAGTGTTGATAACACAGGGATGTTTTAGTTATTGCTGAGCAGAGCTTACACAGAGCCAAGGCCTTTTCTGCTTCTCACCCCACCCCAGCAGTGAGCAGGATGGGGGGCACAAGGAGCTGGGAGGGGACACAGGCAGGACAGCTGACCCCAACTGACCAAAGGGGTGTTCCATACTGTATGGGGTCATGCTCAGCATATAGAGCTGGGGGAAAAAGGAAGGGCAGGGGGGATGTTTGGAGTGATGGTGTTTGTCTTCCCAAGTAACCATTATGTGTGATGGAGCCCTGCTTGCCTGGGGATGGCTGAACCCCTTCCTGACCATGGGAAGTGGCAGGCTTAGCTGCTGGCTGGGGTTAAACCACGACACATGCTTAAACTCATTACCTGCAACTATCAAGTATAAGAGCCCAAGAGCAAATAAAACCTATATGTTTTTGCACTCTTACCCGTAAGTTTCTCTGCCAGCATGTTGAGCTGCTCAGAATTGAGTCCACGACCAACATATGATGAAAATTGCCAACTCAGTACTTCTAAGAGCTGGCTTAAAGTGGCAGCAGGAGGATTATTGAAGAAAGACAAATTCTGCAACAGAATTAGTGCTTTGTTTAGACAGTTAGCAACCATGAAATACACGGCAGGCTGTGAAAGAGGCTGCAAGTACTTGGGCAGAATCTGGAAGTGTTAAAAATGAGGTGTGCAGAAGGGGATACACTGGGGCAAATCAGCCAAAAAGCTGACCCTTCCCCCCTCAGCCACACAGCAAGGTCCACTCGGGTGGCTGAGCAGAGCTGTAGGGGGAAACTCCTAGAGAGAGCCAGAGTCTGTGTGTGCATCTTGCATGATAAAATATCTTGCTATGCTTCTGATAGTATCGTATATTAAGACAGTGAAAATATGCTTAAATCCGGTCCAACTAATGCAGATATTCTGACTATACTTTAATGTGTTTGGTGCATGGAAATCTTAAATTATTATGTACTCATATAGTGATATGTTGTTGAATCATTTGGCTCATCTTAGTTTTTCATTTGGTTTCTGGACTGTACATGCCATGAACATACTGAAGACTGTGCAAAAGCTCTTTGGGAGCGTCACAGAGTGATAATGAAGTCCAGGCCTTTCTTTAGTTTAAGAACTACTACTTTAGCCTACAAAAAGGAAGACTAAGTATGCATGTGGTTTGTATCTGGGCAGGGAACAAAGAATAAAGCAAATATAAACCTATGATGTTGATAACAGTGTATGTGAAGAAAATAGGTCCAGTTTAAGAGGGAAATGCAGCCTTTTTATAATGAATATATTTGGTAACTGACTAATAGGAATGTGAAAATGCAGCAAGTCAGTACTTGCATACTGAAGACCTACCTGAGGATCATTGGTTGACAGGTTGTACCAAATAATAGAAGCCCACGCGTTGGGTAGCTGGCTGACATTGGAAATCATCACCACAGGCAAGGAGCTGGTCTGGTGGAAAGAATGAGTGCAGTATGTAAATGCTGCCAAGGAAAGTGTTAGTGCTGTGTTATGCTTTGGTTTTTTAGCCTCCTCTTTCTTGCTGAAGCATACACTTCTGTCCAGAAGTTCTGGAATCTTGTGTCTGCTTCTGCTTACTGCTGAAGATAGCATCTAGGATAGAGAGACTTGTGGTCTGGCCCAACATGATTGTTCTTCTGTAAGCTGCTGGAAAATGCCTTTTATTCTTGCCTCAGAAAATCTGGCTCAAATACTCACTTCCAAGTTTATAGTCAATCCATACAGGCAGACCTGCGTTTCGAAGCTGATGGAATGCAGTTCCTCGGTCACCATGTGAGGGCCCTGAGGGGATAAGTAGGTTATAAAACTGTGAATGCACAGATGGCATTTAACACTGTTTTAGTGATCTGACTGCTGACATTACACAACTTTGCAAGAAAACACATAGCCAAGATATAAGTAGAACAGGAAAAGAAGGCAGTGAAGGAAATAATTTGTTTGTTAAACTCTGATGTTAAATTAGTCCAGAAGTCTGGTGTGTTTTTTTCCTGATGAATCTAAAAAAAACCCCTTAACATTGTTAAAGCAATACTTTTAAACTTTAAACTTTTGCCTTTTACTTTTTCTAAAAGGGTGCTTTTAAACACAGATTTTAACACAATGTTAACGGATTATTTTTTTGTCTAATAGATTGTCTCCAACTTTTCCTAAAGTTTCTTTACTGAATGACAAATCCAATTTAAAAAGAGAGGTTAAACTTCAAGGAGAAATGACCTAGAAATGAAACAATAAGCCACAACTTTAATGACAGGCAGACAAGTAGGCCCTCCTCTGGGAACACAGGCTTGTCATAAGTATACTTAGATGGTACTAGCTGAAGGAGTAGAGTCCTAAATCACTAATCGAAGTAAATCTGGTATTAAAAACCCAGGCTTTTCCAGGGAGGGAATCTGTCTGTCATAGTTGATTAAAGTTTGTAATACAAGCATTTTGTTTTGATTACAAATCAGCATAACTCTGTGAAGATCCAAATCTCTGCCCCTTGGGAAACAGGTCTTTTGAAATACATTTCCATCCCCGTAAGTAAAATCTATCTGTCCTTTTCCTGTGTTGTTTTTCGCCTCCCCATCACATAATTGTTTTATCAGACTTGTAAAAAGAATCAAAAATCCCAAATCAAGATGCTTTCATTTACTGAAATACTCTGCTTTCAGTCAATGTAAAATAAAACTATTCCTTGGGAAAGTGCCTTGTGGCCTTATCTTTCCCATGGAGCACCTCCTCCAAGACACATACAGGCCACTGCAACCAAAGATACTGTATAAATAAGGGATTGAAACCACAGGAGATCCTCAGGTATCTGAATATCCAGCTTAGAGGTGGGGGCTTTTACATGAAATACTCATCCATCAAGTGAGCTCAAATGTTTTAATACAGGTAGAATCAATCCAGCTCAACCTGTACTACTACGCAAAGTTGAAGAAGGTTGGTGAAACTCCTCTTCTCCCTCTCCCCCATTATGATTTTGCAAAAAACTTCAATTTTTCTCATGGAAAAATCATCTAGGCTAAAAGGCATATCTACATGAAAGGACAAATCTCAAATATAGAGAGCCTCCACTATACTCTCAGCTTGCTCATGTTAATAATGACTTCAGAGACTGATTTTGACCAAGGAGAAGCTTTGATTGAGGAAATCAGTTAGCAGTGAACCATGTCACAGCTCAGCTGTCCTAATTCTCCACAGCTCTATGTTTTATGTAGTTATAAAGGCACAGTATGTAGAAGCGGGAGTAAAATGCTACCAGAATTAGAACACTAACAGTTTTACACCTACATTTTTGCATTTACTTGTCTTGATGCAAATGACTTGGTCAAAGCAATTGGGAGGCCAGCTTTGAGTTTCAGTCTTCCTCATCAGGTTGCCAGTTATTCCGTTCAGAAATACCATGTGAAGGATGCACAACTATCTTCTGCTTTAGGCTTTTGGTTAAAATTCTCCATTCTGATCACACCTTTGCTTTGTATTTAAAGACTACTTGTAATAACTTTTATGTTTGTACAACTACATCTGTGATGAGTGATTTTATTATTAAATATTTGTTTGAAACTTGCCAGTACAACTTTCCCCTTCATAGAAGCATTTTATGACTTCAGTTACCTTGAGAAACACAGTTGTGGTAGCACTAGCAGACGCTGTAACATTGGCTGCAAGCTTCTGACTCTTGCTTCAGTCAGAGATTTATGTGCATATTTTCACTGGTAGACAGCAATGCTTAATTTACAGTGATGGGCCATGGTCACCCTAGTGCTTGTGCGTACTTGTGCTTTCCCTCTCCCTGCCTGCTGCCTCCAGCTGCTGGATGAGGATATCCTGCCTTCTCCCCTGCTGGGGTGGTTCTCCTTTCCCCTCCTACCAGACATGCAGAAGGTGAATGAAAGTAGGCAGTAACTCGGATTCTGATTTTGTCCATGATGCCTGGGTTACTCTGGAATCATGGTTTGTAGAAAACCAGAGCTGAGAAGAAGGATGTAGAGTAGAGCTGTGCAATGCTGAGGAAGGGGAAGGAGTTAGGAGCTGGGCAAGGGAAGAAGCACAGGGCAGTGAGGGGTGCTGAAAGGTGAGGGGTGCTGTAGGGTGACACCAGGAATGGAAAGAGTGCTCTACGATACAGGTGCCCTCTCCGGGGCTCAGTATTCTGGGTGTGCTGATGTTAATACTTCTGGTTTCTGTTCTCCACAAAGCAAGAATGTGTGTATTTTAAACTCCCCAGCTAGGAAGCAAGCACTTGCAATACCTTTTCACCTTCTATGTCGGGTGGTATGTGCATATCTCTGAAATCTGGGTACTGCAAAGTATCTGCTGATTTGTTAGGGCTGACATGTCATAGTATACGTGCCACCACAAGAGGGGAACCTACGACCAGAGTCGGATGAGTATTGGTAAACTAAGCACACTTTTGAGGCATGCAAACTTCTTTGATGCAAATATAATTATACTCTTACTTCAGCTGTAAATTTGGCCAACAGAATCGATATTTAAGGAACCATTCCTATAGAAGAAATTGTTTCAACAAAACTCTCAAAAAGCTTATTTTTGCCAAAATGTAAGTGACCAAAAAGGAAGCCTTAAAGAGGAATGCATATGTTCAGATTATTACTTCTTACCTTCTATTGTAACTTTTTTAATATACAATATTAAGGCATGTAATTAAAATTTCTGAGTAGTTCTGAAAAGTTCTCATTATACTATCATATGACAATTGGGTCCTATACTTATTATAAGGATAATATGTATTTCAAAATCTAACATATGATTGCTCTTTGATTTAAAGAAAATCCAATCTGAAATATTTGTGAGAGTGATCAAGAATAACATGTAAAATAAATGCACAAACCTCATTTCCTTTGCTTCCAGCACTTGATTTCATTTCTTTAGGTTGCTGTATAAAGCAAAACAATGTTTATGTGCCAAAGAAACTATAGACAGAGGTACAGTACATTTATACTTAATAAATTTTAATTATTTAAATTTCAATGGTCATCATATTTAACCATGATGTTCTTCATATAAGGTTTTATTTACCTTATGAAGGCTCTGACACTATGCCTTAAAAAGTCTATTCAGTGAATAGTCTTTTGATATTCTCAAAGAATTTTTTAAGAAATTAACTTAATGTAACAAAGTGTTAATTAGGGTACTTGCAAAATGTATAACAGTAACAGCACTAATGACTGTCACTTCCCATCTCCTGCTGCAAATCTACAATGACGAACTGCATCTGTGATTAAGCTCCAGAAAATACCACAGGTAAGTGAGTCTAGTCAGAAAGCATGGCTCAATGGGGTGTTAGAGAAGCTACACAAGCAGTGCTATAGCCTCTCAAAAGACAGTTATTGCAGGCAGGCATCAATTTCAACTAGATCTAGAGCATTCAATTATAGATTTCCCCTAGACAATGGTGATGTTTAGTTTGAGGGTTTTTTTTTGTTTAGTGGGGTTTTTTTCTTATAAATAAAACCCAGTTTCTGAGAAACTGTAGGTCAGCATGATTAGTCTTCTTTTCTGGTATTAGGATTTGCTTTGTTATTTCAGTGAAAATATATAGTCTTATGGAATGGATAAAGTATGGAATGGGTTAAAGAGGTTCTAGGGGTAAACTTTCTATGTAAGGAAAAGGAAAATGAGCGTGTAGACTTGACAGTAACACAGTTCTCCCTGGGTACTCTTTAAAGACTCTTTTATTTCTATACCAGAGGTACACGACAGGAAAAAAAGTCAAACTTACCAAATGTCGAAATTCTACGGACAGGCTCCCATTTGCGGATTCATCCATGTTCATTGCTTTCATGTGTGTTCCACACAGAATGAATCTACGATTACTATGGGGGACATTACACTTATGTACTCCAATGATGTCAGATCGGTTAATCTAAGAAATACAATGTTTTATATTCTTACCTTACGGTTGAAACATTCCTAAAATAGAATGGGGAGGGGGGGAAACAGATTGTGAATCAGTAAATGTATAAGCCATAACTTGTACTGAGAAATTTATTGTGAGGTGGTAGATTTTGCCTTGTCAAAGTTAATTCGTAGTTCTAATACAACCAAACAATTTCTAAACTAAAGAACTGTTACATCTGGCCAGATGCAAGTAGCATATTTTGTCTAGCTTTCTTCCCCTACTAGAATGATATGTGGGTATTCAAAGCTGCAGTACTGTCCAATTGCCTGCATGCCTGTGTTCTGGAAGAGTACAAGCCTATGTAGTTAGCCCATGGTGTATGGGGAGAACATGTGCACAGCAGCAAACTGGGCAGTACACAGCTTTTGAGAGAAACAGTCCTGGCTTCTCCCCCTCTGTTTTCCTTCCTTCTTTTGGGCCAACATCTATGTCCATGTGATCAAGGTGGTTTTTAGTGGCCTTTTGGATCACCTTTGCTGATTTTGAAATCATACCTTGCCAGCAAGTCTTTTGCTCCGTGTTTTATCATGCTAGGGTGCCCTGACCTATCTGTCACCAAGCTTGCCTTACAGTACGGGGTATTGCTTAAAATAATGCACCTTGCTGAGAGAAGATGCATCAACTCAAAGAGACATACACCAGGCAGCATTAACACTGTTTTCACATAGTATAGCAGGCTCTGAGATGCTTTTTACTCAGGAAATTATAATCAATAGAAGCTGGGGATCTTGTTCATTTTGGGTCTACTGTAAGAAATGATGGGAACACAAAGGAGAACCAAACACCTTAGAAAGGAGGAGTTTATATAGCAGCCTGAATTTCAAACAGGGGTAAAACTCTGTAAGCTGCCAGTTACTAATAACAGCATTAGCTTTTCAAGCATGAGCTTGAGGTGCTACTTGGAGCAGCTGCATCGAAGGTACTGGGCCTATTAACACAAGTAGAGTTAAGTCATATTTCAAAGCTAACTATGCAGTATTGTTTAATTTAAAGCTTTGTGTGATGCTGCTATTTCAGACCAATGAATTTTATTGAAGTCTTGAAACAAATCTTAAATGATTCTTGCCTCCAATTTGAAAATACTGATTAGACATAGCAGCTTTTTTTTTCAGAAAACGACAAATCTTCCACATTAAAACAAGAAATGCATTACCCTGGTGTTTAAACTGCTTTTGGGGTATTGTTTTTTTTCTGTTTTGGGAGATTTTTGTTTTGTTTTTTTTCCTTTTTAGAGCAACTTCTAAATCAGATTGGGTAGCAATTGAAAAACCTGTGTTGTCTCTGTAGGGAGGAAGAGAATATCTTCACTTTAAAGTTCCTTACTTGTCAATAGTTGCTTTCACTCTGATCTGGTAGTTCAGCTCAGGCAATTTAATCAGCAACCTTCAAGACAGAAAATGTAAAAATGAATATTAATAGAATAAATTTCTCACCAGAAGATACTAGACACAGTAGCTTCTCATTAAAGTGTCTGAAATGATTATAAGATGAAAACAGATTAGGCATTTAGGATTGTATCATGATTTACAGGGTTTCATATACTCATAAGAGGAGCTGGACTGTTCCAGTGGCAAGTGTTCTACCCTCCCTGCAAGTATGTGGGAAAGTTAGTATGTGTTTGAGGGAATGGCTAGAGAGACAACAGAGAAGGATTCTTTTTGCTGCAAGGTGGAAATGAGAGTTCTTCGCCAGTCTTCACTCTTTTCACAAAATCAGGCAAGGAGATAGTGGGAGAGAAATAACTTCTCATCGATTCACCCAAGCCCCCCAAAATGCAGGAATTTCTCAAAAGTGGTTCTGAGTATTCCGATGTTGGCTTGTACGATGTGGATTGTTCTTTACTCAGTTTGCAATGTCATTAAAACAAGAATTCAGTGCCTGCAGAACCCTGAAGGAGCTAACTTTTGGCCACAATCTGCCTTTCTTCCTCACACTGATTTACTCTTTATTGCCCCTTATTACAAGTGACAGGTCCTGTGGCCCTTACCCCCATTCCAGAAAATCTCCCTGGGGTCAAAAGGATCTCTAACACAAGTTGGTCTGCTTTGCTTTCTAGATTCAAGTAGGATAAAATACAGTATGCAAATGAGGGAGTTTAAATCAGATTTCCCTTTCTTACCTTAATTTAACAGTGAACTGTATTAATGTTTTAAGAACCATTGGCCTCTGGGGATGTGTTGGCATGCAGGGCTGCCTTTCAACCACAAATGAACTGTGTGAAAAGAAGTGAAGCAATAGATTGTGAGGAATATGCATAAACAAGCAGCTGTATTAGGTGGGGAGTGTGTGTGGGAAAGTGCTTGTATCTCTTGGAGGTTATTTCTCCACAGATGTGAAGCAGGAGCTATGTATTCCAACTCTCAGTTCTCAAAATGATCCAGTGGTCTAACTTAGAGTTGACTTGTTCCACACATTTAAAAATAAACCCCCAAGCCAACAATTCCATAGTCCTAAAGTAGCAGGTTGATAAATGTCTGGAAGACCGAGACTTTTATCAGAACAACAAAACAAAGCATGAAAATACACTGAGCCTGGCTCCAATGGAATTAAACAATAATTTTCTCTTTTTTCATTTTATATAGAAAAAAGTTGACTGTTTTGCTTTCAGGTAATAATTTGTGGTGTACCTCCAGCATAGCCAGTAAAAAAGGCAAGAGGGATGATGATGATGATTTATCTAGTAATAGAAGGGTGAATTGGGCAGGAAAGAATATCTCGGTGGGGAAGAGGAAAGAGAAGAAATAAATTAGCACCTGCCACTTAAAAAACCATAACCAACCACCACAACTTTTCTCAGTACAAAGTACATAACTCCTACTGAAATAAGTGGATTTTGTGTGTTCACTTAGAGGCAGAACTTGGTCACAAACCTTTAACTGCTACACACAAGAAGCTGCCTGGTGCCTTCAGCTTCTAGGAGTTTTGATGACAGTTGTACATACTTTTTATATTGCAGACTTGGTCTGCATGATCCTCAGGGACTCAAACTTGTTTTCATCTTTTGCCTTCTTAACAATATGGTCTTATTGTTGCCAATAAATCTGAGTCGTTTCAAATAAACTTATGTACATTGACAGTAGCTTACGTACTTCCGGAAAAGATTGTACAGCAGAAAGTTGACTTTTTCCAGCAGCTGAGGTCTTTGCACTGGGATTGGGTCCCCATCGTAGGTCAGTCTGGTCAACAGTTCATCCAGTTTTTCCAGCTGCCTTCTGACTTGAAAGAGACTCTCTGCCAACAGTGTGAAACTACAGCAAGACAAAAGATTAGTTTGCAAACTTCCATGTAAACTATTTCTTAGAACATAATGGCTGCTGAAGTTCTTGCTTGGGGAAATCAGAATCAGTACTGACTGGTGCTTTCTAGCTTTATCCAAACTCATGTCCATTCATCTTTTGTTTACGGGAGTATATAAATACATCAGGCAAAGTACCTACTTCATTTCAAAGAGAAATATTTATGCAATGGGTGTCACCAACATCAATGCAATGCTGTTTGTGATAATCTGGAAGAAATATATACATGCTGCCAATGTTTTACATGCAGAGCACCTCTGACAATTTAATGCTTTCCTATAGCTCAGTAGTTTTGCAAAATGTACTCTTATTTAAAAGGATAATATTTATATAAAATGAGCAAGTTACTAAGACTGAGGAAGTCTAAAAACAGTAAGGAAAATCAAATTCAAACACACTTGCTAACAGTTTAATAGGGCATGTGTGTATAAAATCACATTTTAAAATTTATTTTTAACATCTTCATTGGAAAAAAATATACTTCCGTGGAAAAAAAGGGGGCAAAAAAAACCCAAACGTTTTTTCTTCCAGCCTAAAAAGGTTCTTGGTTGTTTTCCTACTTTTTACTTCACCTTTTCCAGAAGAGAATTTTGATGAGAAAGAAATGATCAGGATATTGACATTCCCTGGCTGCTTTATCTTTTTAAATATAATGCTATTTTCTTTTGATTTGCAATCACCTCTAGAGTTGCCAGCATAGGGACTAATGCCATTCAATTCCTGCGTAGTTTGTAGTCTGGAGGAGTGATGTACCTAGTGAGTCAAAGCATAAAGTTATCTACCCAGCTCCTGCCTAGACAAAACTCCCACTGTCCTCAGTGACAAACTCAGTCAGCACAGTTCTTACTCAAGCAAAACCCCCAAGAGGGCATGTTTCAAGTATCTGGAACAACTGTTAAACCAAAAAATGAGTGATAGCCATGGCTCAGCCTCAGCAGTTCACTGTAATATTGTTAATTCTGAATAGCAAATACTGTCCACCAAAACAAAATGTATTTTTAGCTATTTACTTTCTTAGCTGCTCATGAATTTGCTGCTGTTGCAACTGATCTAAAGGAATGATCATTTCACGTGCAGCAGACTTCCTGTGGTTTTCAGTGGAAACAAAAACTCAAAGCAAGTTTACCAGTTCTGGAGCTGATCAAGCCCACCATGGAGAGGACCCCCAATGCAGGCAATCTGCTGCCGCCTCTTCCAGTCGAGCAGCTCTTCAGTCAGCATGTTGCTCATAAGCATATCGATTTCATGAATCACACGCCCTATTTTACTGAGAACTTCCTGTAAAATAGGAGAAGTGTCACTAACTGACCATAGGGAACAGCCACAAAATTCAGCAATTATCATAAATGCTGATTACATTTGTTTTCAATTATTTTGAAAGTAATCGTATTTGGTCACTACCACTTCAGTCTCTAACTCAGAGGTGACTGGATTCATCACCCATTGTACTTGAAATTAATCCTGAATATTTATGAACTCTTCCTCAGTAAAATGTCTTTTCTGGGGGATGGGAGGGAGGATTGTTGCATTCTTTGTGGGCATAACACCTCCAAAAAGCTGACACTTACGAGCACTTTCAAGGTCAGAAAGTTCTCCTTTTGATTTGCATCACATCCAATGCCTTGGGTTTTTTGCTTGCTTGCTTGCTTTTAACCGTAAAAAGTACATGGACTCAAACAAATTGCCTAAATGTACAGTTTTCCATGCCAGCAAAGAAGTGGTCAGGGGAATATTTGTCATATTTGCAAGTCTCAGTTGCTGAATAGAGCAAGTACTATTGGTGGGTTGTGGAGTTTTTCTGGTTTGTTTTTTCTTTGCAATTATTAGATTACATTTATTTTGACTGCATTTTATTTACTTTAAAAGCTGCAAACTGCCAGCTGAGTTATCCATTTAGCACAGCTTGTAAGTGCTGACCTTACTTTTAAGGTGTGCAGAACCACATCCTTGATTGAGCCATTATTAAATTGCCAGTCTCTTAACTGCTAGGTAAAATCACCGATACCCACCTAAACTTTCTGTGAATTTTTAACTTCTGTGTTATTTGTTGTTCTGAGAGGAGAATCTAAAAAGGCACGCATACACATTTGAGTATTTGGTGTCGGAATGAGGAGAGAAAGCAAAGGAACCACAGAACATGTCACAAACCTTTCTCTTGTAGTCTAAAGTATTGAGCATCGCCTGCAACGCCAACATTTCCTGTTTAATGAGGGCGCTGTTTTTGTCGCTCTGCTCTGCAGGGGATGAAAAAAAAAGCAGTATAAATGTGTATGTGGCTGTGTGTGAGTGTTTGTAAGAGAAGAAGGAAAGAAACCATGACCAGACTGCAGCACGAACTAGTGAAAAAATAAACTGCAGGCGTCAATAGGTTATGTAATAGCATATTTCATTTGAATGGACTAACTTTAGTACAAGTTTAAGATAAGGTTTTATGACTCCACTCTTTCGGTATGTATGTGGAACAGGAAAAGGTAGCAAACATACAGATGATACCTAGAAATCTATAAATGTCTGATTCATCTGCATCCGCATGTGGATTATGTACATCTATCTTGGATCAATGATTGGTCTGTACACTACTGAAACATGTTCATGGGGTCAGCAGTCAGATTAAAGCTCTTTGGACTTGATGTGAGTTACGTGTCTGGCTGAGAGAATGGAGGTTAGGCATTTAAAACAGAGATAGCGTGTTCATCGCCGTGGGGATTTCAGCAGCCCAGGAGTACTGATCTCACTGGGTATTTCCCCCTCTCTTTCCCTTCTCTGGATCATGCATTAGTTTCAAGCTTCCCCAAGCTTGCCCCATGCTCTTCATATGCAGGTCTTCCCCCACCCTCACCTTCCCCCACCTTTTGCTGCTCTGCGTCTTTTGCGCCACCTTCAAAAAAGAAATGGGTGCCAACTGTGCCTCTGCTAAGCTCTGGACTGACATCTTCCTATTATGTTAGGGTAGATGCTTCAATAGAGGTAGACAAGTAAGTGATTGTCAGCTCAGCCATATAGCAATTGCTCACACATATTGTACTGCAAGCTGGCTGTGCTGGTGTAGACCATTTCTTGACACAGTGAAATTTTAAGCCCTGAAAGTCATTTATGTAAGCATGTTTCACTTTGAAAGTAGGACAGGCTTCAATCATCTGTGGTAAATAATTATGATTGGCCTGATGACTAACAACTCATTAAACCATGGAAACTTGATCTCTTCTGGTTGCCTGGCCATATCAGGCCTTAAACATAAAGGACTGACATGTTTAAGAACTCAGACGTTTCAAGCCCAATGTCTTTGCATGGTCAAAGGGAAATAACATGAAGATATCTGAGCAGACACAAGTGGACCTCAGTTTCTTTTCTGAAAGAGATCATGCAATGTTGCTGTTGCCATGTGCAGATCTCAACCATCATAGGCTGATTAAACATGCATTGAGTGCTTACCAGTTGGTTATCACCACTGTAGTCAAAAAAAGAACAGAAAGCCAAGTTAGAGGCTAAAAAATCAGTTTTGCACAACTCTACTAGGGAAGAGAAGAGGCTTTTCAACATCCTGCCAAGGAAAGGCCATGTCAAAAGTGAGGAAAATGGAAAATAGGTTCTTTAAATTTGGAAAAGTACGACTGTTCATGCCATTATGCAGCTTATCTATAGAAAATATCTATACTTGTTTGACAAGATCCTCTTTACCTTGTTAACCCCAAAAGCTTATGTTCCAAGACTTTATATACACCAAAAATCCATTTTTATGTTTACATAAATTATCTGAGTAACTGTGCTGGTTTTGGTTGGGGTAGAGTTAGTTTTCTTTGTAGTAGCTAGAATGGGGCTATGTGTTGGATTTGTGCTGGAAACAGTGTTGATAACACAGGGATGTTTTAGTTATTGCTGAGCAGAGCTTACACAGAGCCAAGGCCTTTTCTGCGTCTCACCCCACCCCAGCAGTGAGCAGGATGGGGGGCACAAGGAGCTGGGAGGGGACACAGGCAGGACAGCTGACCCCAACTGACCAAAGGGATGTTCCATACTGTATGGGGTCATGCTCAGCATGTAGAGCTGTGGGAAGGAGAAGGAAGGCGGGGATGTTTGGAGTTTGGAGTGATGGTGTTTGTTTGTCTTCCCAAGTAACCGTTGTGTGTGATGGAGCCCTGCTTGCCTGGGGATGGCTGAAGACATGCCTGACCATGGGAAGTGGGGAATGAAGTCCTTGTTCTGCTTTGCTTGTGAGCGTGGCTTTTGCTTTACGTATTAAACTGTCTTTATATCAACCCATTAGTTTTCTCACTTTTACTCTTCTAATTCTCTTCCCTGTCGCAACGGGAGGGGGATGGCTGAGCAAGCAGCTGTGTGGTGCTTAATTGCTGGCTGTTGTTAAACCACAATAGTAACACACAGAAATTCCCAGATACTGGGGTCTAGCTGCAGAATCAGCCATTTCCCAGACAACCTAAAAATTATTATAAAAACTCTTACCTAAGCTTTGTATTGTTTTATACCTGAAGTCAAATTCCTCTTGCAAGTCTTCCAAGTATTTGACATCTTGGTCAGTCATCTTTTCCAGGGAAAAGAAAGTAAAGTTATTTGGGTTTTCACGGTGACATAAAAAGGAATTTGTTTAGTAATGCGCAAATGCATAATGTAGTATTTTCCTTTCCTACCATTTGAAAAACCCTAATCAATTCCGGGAACTCTGGTTTACTATCTTGTAAACTTAAAAAAAGATGACTGAATTATAAATGCACATTTATAACTATATATTATATATATCATATATAACATATTATAACTAGAGATTAATTTTACTTGTTCAGAAAGCCAACCATTATTCTCTCCCCTCAGTCAAACAGTAGTTGATATAGCTTAACCACTTGCTTACTAGTTCAGTGACACAGTGAAAGTAGGAATGATTCCATTTAGCCTGAGCTAAATTAAAATTATTATGCCAATACTGTAACACTCTTCTTGGAGCTTTAAAGTGGGGCACATTGATTATTTTGCATTGACTTCAATGGAATTGGAATGGGGTGTGCAAAGCCAAGTAAGGTGGAGCCAGAGACAGGAGCAGAGCTCGGAGACTTTATCTGGAGAATTACTTAAGAATTTGGGTAAAGAACTGAAACATTTTTGCTGCTTTGGCTTTTTGCCTTTTTTTTTTTTTCACATGTACTGCTAAAAGTTTAGAAGGTGTTTTCTAGTAACCAAATAATGCTAATTCAAAAAAAGACATCAAAAGAAAGAAAATAAAGCTGTAGGCAATCATCTGTTTTACTTTGAAGGTCTGTTTCTGTGCTGTTTATAGGAAGCCTTGATTCTGCCAACAACTCATAAACAACCCTTTTTAGTTCCCCAAGATGTGCAAGTGCCTGTCAAAATACGAACACTTGTTTGCTAAATTAGGACAGACAGAATTAGCCATTTTGGTTTCCTCTTTATTTTGGAGAGTAAACTCTTAAATTATATGTGTAAGGCATGAAATTATATACACAAGGAACTGGCTGATTTCTGTGTTCAACTTAATTACCTACTAAAAAAACCTTGTATCTAGAAATCCTTCTCATTTTCACTGGTCTCTCAGGGCTGCACTTCCCCACACAGGCAGAAGGAGCAGCATGGTAGCCTGCTGGGTTGCAGCTTTGTCTGCTTTTGTTCTGCAACTCTTTTAGCTTAATACATATATAGAGATCTAGTATCACATTCTTCTAAAACTAGCTATATCCTTATAAAGGTTCCATTTCTCTAACCCTTCTTCCCCATGTAGGGGAGACACTGATGAGAAAATGCTACTAGGACCTCTTTCTGCTATACAAGAAGTGTTGCTCTTGAATGGCATACAATGGGTATTTCAAATATAATATCTACATGGAGACTGCTGCAGAGCTGAAAGTGGGGCTGGTATAGTACAAAGGCTGTAGGTAACCTGAATCCTTACCCTGCCTTGAACTGAACGGGCACGTATTCTCTGACTGAGCTTTCAAGGTCTCTGTGGGACACGGCTACAGGTTTTGCTCAGTCCAGCTCTGCCCTGCAATGGTATGGAAAACTCCTGGAGAATTGCTAACCATCAGCTCCCAGTGTTCTCCCCTCATGTCTCCTAAACATGTAATTATGTCACGTAGCCTCCAGCTTTACAAAGTTCTTGGTATGTGACTCAGAGGTCAGGGCAGCTAGCTACTGCTGACCCAACTCAGAGAGGTGAAGTTGCAGAAATACATTTACTGAACCTCATGTCTTTTTAGAGACAGTAGGTATGTTCTTATTGCACTCAGTGGTCTGCCTGCAACTCACAGGAGTGGGATAGCTTTAAAATAGATTGGACCCAGAGCAGCTGTAAAAACCTGAGGATCCAGGTATGTCCTGAGTAGTTAGTCTGGGTTGATGTCCTCATAATAACTGGAAATGGTTGGTGCAGCTTGTTAGCAAAAGTATTTGAGCTACCCAGCTTAAAGATAGTTCAGGTATGTCGGTGTGAATCATGGCTGTGTAAACAGCAAATAGGACAAAAATAAATACCTGAGCACTGTTCTTGATGGCTGACACTTTGTGTTCTACATTTCTTTGTCGTTCTGAAACAATGGAGTTCTGCAGAGACTTTTCCAGCGGCCCCTGGAACACATTGAACAGATAATGGGTGGATGAGTAATACTAGCAAGTGATAGTAACTGTACTGCAAGTTCTAGCATAGAGAGGGAATTCGGAAGCTGGTTTTCAACCAGCTGGAGACTGATGTAAACAGACAAATCTGTTTAGTTCCACGGATTTGAAGAACATGCTGCTTTAACTTTGATATCCAAAAGGTGAAAGGGTGTGGGTATACTGCAAACATTAAACATCTAGTCAATTAAAGAAACCGAAACATGGATGATTAGATTTCTTAATAAGACCTGATACTCATATAAGAATACTTATTACATCCAGGGGTGATTAAAAAGAACATATTTGATTTAAAAATTCTATCTGGGTTTTAACTATGTAACAATTTCCCCAGATAGTTTTATGGTGTTTGAAGAAAAAATTTAAAAATTACATATTAAACCTATCAATGCCTTTGTAACATATCAGATGGAATGTCTTTTACATTGCATAATTAATCTGAACTGATGCATTGCATAATTTAAAATATACAAATCTGTTTTGCAAAGAATAATCTCTTTAAAGCCTTTTCCACAGATTAGAGTCTTTGAAGATTAGCTGTGACATAGAAGTCACTTATAGCAACGCTTGCAGCAGTAGAGCCACTGATGAAGTACAAATATGAGTTTAAAGGGCAACCTTTGGCAACCCCTAGCACACACAAATCACTCTAGTGAAATGAAAGGACAAGATTTGGTCCTAAAAGCATGTGAACAGATTAACATGGAGCAGATTAATGAAATGTAATTCATTACCTGTACTGGCATGCTAGCTGCAGCCAATATTCTTCTTTCTTCTCTTAAACAGTTTGAGATGATCACTGCTATATGCATGGGATTACCATGGTATTTACCCTGCAAGCACAAGTAAATACAACTTTTAAAAATTCAGAATTCAGGGCGTTCCTCTGGAAATCACAGTGTGCTTCAGTGTGTATGAACTACAGTTTGGTGCGGGTGGAAAAGACTCTCCTACTAAGGTTCTCCTAACAAAGGTTCTCGACCTTTGTTAGTGCTGGTTCAGCCTTGCAGTGCAACATTAGTTAGTGCCGTTGTCATAAAACATTCTTAATAATGTTCGACAGAGATTATAAAGATACAACTCTGATGTACATCATCTGAAGATCAAATTGCTGCGCTGCTAACACAGCTGTTTTGAAAGGGCTTTCCTGTCAGCCTATTCTGTGCATGATTTTATCATGTCTTCCATTTTCAATAGGATGTTGCTGTTAGCATGTAGCACTTTGCCAACAAAAAATGGTAAGCATATCAATACGGTAATGGTGCAAGCAGAAAAGCTTCCTCAGCATAAAGCAGAAGATTTCAATTTTAATGTCTATGAACAATTTAGCCAGAGAACCAAAAAAAGTCTGTATTTTTACACCACCATAAGGTGTAGATTTGCTGATTGCTGATGCACTGAGGACTGCGCATAATTTGAACTAATACTGGTTTGTGCTGTATTTATCAAATGGGAATGATTGAGGACTCTCAAACGGGTTCTTGCATGGTGATGTATTCTTACAGCGTTTCTCAATACCCTTCATGCCTTTTATTCAGTATTCACATATTCATTCAGATGCCCTTTATTCAGTGCTCATACAATTTTTAGCCATCCATTAGAATTAATCTTTTCCTGTATCATTTCCAGTTCTGGACTTGTTCTATTTTCTTCTTTCTAATTAGTTTTTATTCTCATCATATTTTGCTTCCACTCGGAACTTGATTTATTTTTGCTTCCTCTGAATGTGACAAAATAAGTTTACACATACTTATATTGATGCTGTATTTTCCTTTAGTATCTCATACCAATTGCTGTATTAGAAACAAGGGTGTGAACACATCTGATAGAAATGTGAACACACTGCTTCTATACGCCAGCTACTATGATGACAGTGAACATGAATTTCTAACACTTTTTACTAGACAAACAGAACTGAATCTTTTCCTGGGTGCTTTTGTATGATATCTAAGTAATCTGAAAGGCTTTTTCATAGTATGTTTTGACTTCAATTACAAGGTAAAGAAATATTATATTAAAAATGGTAATTTTAATGATGAGACTTGGTTCGAGCTGCATAGTATTAAATACCATGCTGTTGGTTATACCATGGTTCCAGGTAGAGACTAAGGTGAAAGACATAAGACTCTTAAAACTAAATAATTAGTGTACAAAATGTTCCCCTGTAGAGAAGCTTTGTCTGCTGTGGGATTGTTAGTAATGAAACTTAGCTCTTTAGTATTTCTAGGTTTTCTGAAGTTTTCTCAAGACAAAGTACATGCCCCACAGTGCAACCAGTGCTGTGCCTCCTTTGATCTCTTTAAAAGCAGTTCAGGGTGGTGCTTTACACCACCAATCATCTGTTTCAATTGCCCTGAGGAACAGGAGTGATGGACTAGACTGTGATTTTAGGACTTTCTCTGGAAAAAAGAAGTGGTGAGCAATACTACACCAAGACAGACAGTCTCAGATGAAACACTAAACATGCCCTCCTTGCTGGGCGCTGAGGGGGACTTTAACATTAAGGATACACTGCTGATTTCCCTGTCAAACAACAGTGCCAAAGATCTGCCATTACTCATTGCTCCCTGCCAGCTTCTTGGCAATAGGGGTAGTAATTGTGTTCCCACTGCACACTTCCTTCAGCGCAACTGAACTTCAGGTCCAGGAATATATCCGTAGCCTGCTTTGTTGAGCATATTCCTAAGCTGTCAGTGCATAGTGCCAAGATGTAATTTTGGGAAGGGAATAAAGGAACATGAGAGATTCTATGCTCTTCCTGCAAAAGATTAAGAGCGGAGTAGAGCTTCATGTGGAAGTAAGGTAAAGGTAGGGTCCAACAGCAACAGCCAGAGAAAAGTAACTGCTGCAAAGAATGGTTGTGCTCCTGGCTGCCTAGTGCCAGCCCTTGTTTTGTGCCAGTCTGCTGCCTGACTCCTTAGCAAGCCAGCCCAGATTGCTAACTGGGATGGAAACCACTCGTGGTTTTTTGCTGGACGAGTTTTCTGCTCCTCAGTGAGCAAAGGATGAGGTTGTTGTTAAGGACTAGAGCACGTGAAGTCAGCAGAGGTTGGCTGGGAGAGGGGGGAACAGGCCTGCCTTGTTTCTGCAGTCAGTCATATTGTCTCACCTGTCTGCACCTTGATTAGAGGGGGAAAAAAGTCACCTTTTTAATAAGGCTTGGGTTGAAAGCTGTGATGAGAAATCTGGTGTAAATCCATGGATGTACATGTTATTTCTTCAATTAATGTCTGTTTATTTCTGCTTGTTGCTGTTATTCTTTTTTTGGTAGTAAACCAGGGTCTCACTTTCCATACAGATGGCTACTATGTGAGGACTATACCACATGCTAGTTCCTGTAGCCTATCTGAAGCTACAAAGCTTAAGGAGTATTTAGTCCTGGCTTACCACTGTCCAATAGAATTCAAGCACTCAAAGGGCTGATGGTTGCCTTTTGTTTTTGCCCTGTGACAAAAAGGAGTCAAACCAAATCTATTTACTAAAGTCAAGAAGAAATAAAAATCCTCTCGGAGCTGGAAAATGCATTTATGTAGAAGAGGCACTTACATAAAATCTTCTGACAGTGGGATGTTTTAAAATCCCCCACAAAAAATGCCAGGTATTTGGGACTTTCCTAGCATTTCTAGATACTATTCATATGCAAAAAACTTTCTCTCTCTTTTTTTCTTTGTTTCATTAAGAGAAAACCATCTGAATCAAGAGATGAAGTGGAAATTCACTTGGTTTTTTTTCTTATTTCTTCTGTAAGTCGTAAAGCTCTAGCAACAAGTTGTGCCTATAGTGATTCCCATATTTGTGCCTGTCCAGTGCTTGTTCAGCATGATTCAGCTTGAGCAGATACCAAGCAGGTTGACAGAGAACTGCCACCTGCACTCCTGGAGCAGAAGTCCCTCAGACTAGAATAATGGTGGATCTTATCGATAGCTTCATTTGCTGTAATTTAGCAGTTGGATTGCAACTCAACAACAAAAATTGATAAATAATAAAATGTAACATTAAATATCTCAATAATTGTAACTTATTAAATAACAATTACTAGAAGTCACAATAACCAATGTGTTTGACTGTCAAAAGAATAATAGTGAATTTCTTCTCCCCATGTTTTCTACTTCTCAGAGGTAATTACACTTGGTATTCCCTTATCCATCTACTGCCAGCTCCTGCTGTTCTGCACTTCCATTTTGTCTTTGGTTGAGGGCAGAATTTGTTCAAGATGGCCTTCACTTCTGAATTACTAGTTGAAAATTATTTCCTATCATTGAAAGAGGTAGTATAAATTGGAAAATAAAGGAAATTTAGCAACAAAAAAGCTTGGGATGCAGGAATCCTAACTTAATGTGACATGAGCATTGACAGCCAGGAAAGGAGGGAAGGGTGTGAATTCTGTAGCTATTCAAAATTATATTAATAAGTTTACATATTTAGGCAGCAAACTTATAACTGTGTTTTGATAAACACCGACAAAGAGAAATTGAGGATTCACTTTTCATCTGAAGTTTCAGTTGGAAACATTAGTCTTATCCGCTAACATTACTGTAATTCTGTGGTTCTTAGAAAATTTCTTTTTCCTCTCTTCAGTTTTGATGAGGTCTTTCATATCATGATTCACAACAAACAACAACTGCTCTTATTTGGACTAGCTGCTTCTCAATAACTGCCAGCATGATGCTAAATTCAAGCAAACGGGGAAGTTAAACTTTCATTCTGAACAGCTGAAAATTTTCTCTGAATGCTGATGACATTTCCTTGGGAGCAAACATCCCTACCACCACGCAGCATGCACTCTCTCTACCCCAGAGACATCTGCTGCAGTAGCATCTTACTAGATCATGAACAACAACAAAGAGGCATTTCTGCAAAAAACAGCATATACATTGTAATGTGCTGAGTTTAGACCCTTTAGACAAATTTGAAACCAGCTTGAGCTATTTGGGATATGTTAAGATGCTTGTAATGTAGAAGTATGTGCTATGCAGCCTCTAGAAAGTCAGGGGTTTACCTGGTTATCTCCTGCTTTTCAAGGTGACCTAAAAAGTACTTGAGTAGGTTTTAGTACTTTCTAATTCCGAAAACATGCTTCAAAATTTGGTTATTTCCCCCTGCTTTTCTCTTTATTTCTTTTTTTTTTAAGCTATCAAAAACATCAGATGTATTTTTTTCTTGTTTCTGCTAGAAAAACTCTGCTTGAGCCTTTTAATTGTATACAGTAAGAGCTTTACCTGGAGGCATGGAATTGTTAACTAATGTGACTGTTAATGTATTTTTGTTGAAGTTGAACAAATATTTAAAGCAGCTGATGCAAGGGAGATGGGACACAGAGAGATAGGAAACAGGATTACGAAGTCAAGAAAACCCACATTTCCATCCCTGGTGCTCGCTTGTAATATGCTTA
This sequence comes from Strigops habroptila, assembly GCF_004027225.2. Lineage (NCBI taxonomy): Eukaryota > Metazoa > Chordata > Aves > Psittaciformes > Psittacidae > Strigops > Strigops habroptila. The sequence continues at coordinate 8,779,462 of NC_044281.2, forward strand.
ATTTACCAAGTCTGATACTCAGCATTTTTCTAGATAAGCAGATATCTCATCTTTCATGTAATTAAAAAAGGGGGGGGAGGGTGTGGGAGGGGAGAAAAGTGTACTGGAAAATGTCCAGTACATTATCTATCATTTTATTTTTGAAAGAAAAAAACCCTTTGGTATAGTTAGGTATCTATCTCAAAGAAAAGTGTGGGTGAGAAGACATAACCATCCACCATCCATACTTATTTCTTATATTCACCTTCAAATATGACAAACAACATTTTGCCTTGATTTGTTTTCTACCTTTGTTTATGCATCCAGGCAGAAAGTCCAATGAAGACAGTACTAGAATACAAAGAGTCTGTCCTTGTGTTATCCTGATATAGGTAAAGTGCTTGGGAGTTTTTTGAAATCCTATATTTAAACAGGTGGTACTCTTACTAAAAAATCTTTTTCTACTAGAAAGATGGCTCTGTTTTATCTAGGTCTTTAAGAGGAAGTACCTGTGACACTATCTGTTTAGACTGCTCTTGTTGACTTTTATTTTTAGATTTCCCCTTCCTCCTCTCAAAATACGTGAGAGAACTTAAAGGCAACCTCATTGTTTTAGCCAACTCCTGTGATGTGTGGGAAGTCCTAACACATAGGTCTGTAGTGTTGTACTTTTGCTTTTTTGGTATCATATAATGTGTAATTTCCAAAAGTTCGTACCTTTTCTTTAGGGCATGTGTGACCAAATTGCAATAGGCAAAGCTACAAAAGCACAGAGATTGAGCTGTGAAGACATAGATCTTTTTTCCCATCTCCCAGTTTGCCCCCAGATTCCACTGCGGAGTCCCTCCCAGCAGACACTAAACCCAGTCACGGAACAGACTACAGAAACAGCAGATTTCTAAGCAGGTAGGGTGAGACACAGCTACAGAAAATATGTCTGTAGGTCTTATCATCAGATAGTAGAGCTGGGCTGCCAGGGGGGATGAATAATGCAGTGATGCTTCTTATTTAAGTGAGATTTGTTTCAAAATAAATACAAGTAGAGTGTTCGCGATGAAAAGCATAAAACAGCAGAAGAGACAGAGGACTCATTGCCCCCTCCCACTCCATCTTTTGGACACAAATTGCTGGGTATTATTAACTAATCTCTCGGGCAGATGTTTGACTGCAACTGGGCCCTTAATACTCCAGAATGAACAAAGCCCACAAGAGGTTGTTTAGTTTGTTTGCTTGTAATTTTACTTGTTTCGAAGTTAACACTTATTTGTTCTACAAAACCAAACTGAAATATTTATAAACTGTTCGAGTTGTGCTCTTTACATAATAACTAGGAACTCAAAAATATTTTGCTTTTAGTAAGTAACCTTTTTTGGTCATGTAGCAATGATTTTTACAAATCCTTGCTAGCTAGTGTGCAGTTTCCAGCCTGTGATGGCAAACGGCAGACAGCTAGCTGCTTTAGCACAGACTTCTGTATGGGGTTTCCCATTTGTAGGCCAAAAGTTTCTGTAAACAGTTTTAATGGTTGAACTGGAAAACTCACTGGGGGCAAGAAGCCAATACAAAAAATCAATCTGATTTGTATTAGACAGTGGGACATACTGGTTCAAAGCACATTTCCTACTATAATTTGTTGTTTTGTTGATCTGGCAGGTTACCTGAGCACTAAGTATGTGTAAATAACATTTTGAAATGGATCTTCTGTGGTGTATTAGAAACTTCCTCTATTTTGTTCCATTCTCACGCTGTTGTAAGCTTTAACAGGAAACTGCAATTTAAACATCAATGGCTATATTTCCATTCTTTGCAACTGTTTCTCAGCACAGTGCTTATTAGAATTGTTTGTTAAGTACCGACTGGAATGTCCTGTTTCAGATCTAATGCTATTTTGTCCTTTTTCTTTGATGTACTTTAATATTAGGATCCCTCATGCATGTACCTTTCCAATACGGTGACTTGTGTAAACAGTCACCTGAACCAAAAGCCTTTATATGTTTGTTTTAGATCTATCTGGAGAAGCACAAAGATGCTCCATTCTCATTTCAGATGGAAACAAGCTGGGGAGTGTAACTGGGAACCTGAAACAGAAACGGGAACATGCTACTGTGTCGTTGTTTTAAATAGCATCATGTCAAGTAAGGTGCTATTTGTTTGTACTACTTCAAAACAGGGTAAATTTTATCTAGAAAGAAGTGCCGTAATGTTAAAATATGCTGATTGAGATAACAGAAGATACTTTCAGATGCTATTCAAGATCTTTCCATAAAAAAGTTAGAGCTGTACAGGAGAAAGAAATATGACTGAAGTATTATTTCCTAACTTCATAGTGTAACTATAGTGCTTCCAAAGGCTTGTTTTGATATAACTGGTGGTGTGAATTGGCAAATCCGTTGATTCTGCTTGACCTCTTCCTTTGTAAGCACACCCCGAGGTGCTAATGTTGTGCATGCAGACCTGCTCATTCAGGCAGAATCCCTCTTGCCCTCTCTTCCCTCATCCTAGGCTCTAGCAGGGCTGATGAGTGTGTAAAGTTCACCAATACCTGAGAATCTTCTGTGAGTATTAAATGAATATCATGAATATACATCATTTACAGCAAACTGTTCCCCAGAGCACACAGTATACTCATTAACTCAGGCTTCAATAGTAAGTGAGCAGAGCAGCCCTTCTTATTATTCCTGAAATCTGTTATTTCACTTTTATAAAGGAAGATTTATGTAATCAGATTTTCCCCTGAACACCGTAAACAGTGATGTGACATGGATGCATGTTGCCATTAATGAGAAGGGATTGCTTTCAAAAGCTATCTTGAGGCCAGAGTATAAATGACAGCTTCAATTATGAGTAGGACGATTCTGGGAATTTCTGCTTTTTCCTGCTGTTGTTGCCATGTACCCATTGGGGTGTGCAGAACAGCCCGTGGCTCTTCAGCTGCTGGGAGCTCACCTGAGCCCTTGCACAGGCCAGGCTGCATCCCACAGAGCTACATCTTCTCTAGCAGGTACCTCCTGAGTGCTCCAGATTTCCAGCTTGGAGTGTGAGGGGGGAGAACATCCCTGAGATGAGCATCCTGGATTACACAGAGACCAACAGGCCATCGACCACCAGCACCGATCCTAAACGGAGCAGTGGGACACCTGATTCCCAGGCTACTCCAAGCCTCCCCTGGTGCGCTGCAGCCCGGCTGCTCTCCCCTAACCAAAGATCTTGGCATGTCAATCAGGAAGATGGACAGTGCCCATCTTATATGAGTATCTCTGTATTTCACCAGTTGTCTCTGAGTGCTAAATCTACTCCCGTACTGCACAGGAGCTTACATCAGGGACAGGTTAGCTGTCATTTAAAAACATTCCTTCTGAAAACTAAGATGTAACTGTTCATGGGCTAAGGTTGTCCAGACTGTTGCAGCTGCAGTTTGGCTCCTAGAAGCGGTAGGCAGCTCGTTTAAGCTTAACATTTGCCCTTCATGTTCTGTTGTCATGGCAGCAGCACAAACCATTGCCTTGCACAGCACTAAGCTGCTTTGCTTTCCTCCATCTGGGTTTGAAGCAGGAGAAAGACCCATAAACACAATTTCCCCTCTTTTTCCCCCACTGCCTCTAAACATTTTCTCTCCTCATCCCTTTCCAGAATCAGCGCTGGGGCGAAGCAGGAGTTCTGCACGAGGATGGACAGAGAATTTAACCTTTGCAAGTGACTGTGCTGTACTGTCTCCCACCGAAGAGCACAGCAACAAAAGGCTGCTTGCTATAAAAATGAATCCACTTTACTGACTAAAGACGGAATAGTAATGTAAGAAGTAAATATGAAGGATTTTAACCTAAAATGCTAGCCCTGATTTTAACAGAACATTTGCATTTATACCAGATTAATGTCAAGAAGCGATGTTTCAATCAAAGCAAGAAATAGAGAAGCAAATTATTGAGAGCTAGCAGTAACCTCAGCTGCTCAGCTAAGTTCCTCAGCACTGTTTTCAAGTTCTTACAACTTTGTAAGATTGCATGTTTCCTGGTCAGTGTTTCTTTTTGCCTCAAGATCATTCTGGAAATGAGCAGCAGCCTGAGCAGAAATGCCATGTTCCATAGTTATTCTCTAATGGTGAGGGAATAGGGATGGTCCCTGTGGTATAAAGCAAGGATGTCAGGCACAGCAATCATCCTGCTAAGACTTCTACTCTTTGCCCTTGACAACACCTAAAATTGCCCAAAGCTGTATTGCAAGTATGAGCAGGCAAGTTCTCACTTCTTCCACTACTTCCATCATTATTTTTGTGGAGCAATTAAGATGTTTATGTACAGGTGAAGTTCCGAGTAGAATGCTTTCTCCATTTTATAACAGAAATTAATCCCAGGGAGGTCTTTCAGGTGGGGTGTCCTTGGCAGTAGTGCTGGTAACTCATAGGCATAATTCTCTCCAGATTCAATAACAGCATTAGGAATCTTGTTTTTAATGAGTCCTTTGCTGTCTAGCAAACAGCTGCACAAGCCATTTGTAAGGTGTGCATTGCTGCTTCTTCTAAGGCTGTTCTTAATAATACAGCTATATTTCTAATTAAACATTAGTCCCTCATTTTGCCTTTTGTCAAGAACTACAGATTGTGTCTGAATGGCTTTTGTGTGTTCTCCAATTTTAATTATTGTATTATTGCTATTATCATAGTATTTAAGAACCTATACCAGAGCTCTGCAATAGTGATAAATGCTGGTTTCCAATGTTTTCTAGTTTGACAAGTATTACTCAGTATAGTAAACACAATTGAGCTCAAAATAATGAGCAAATATTGCACTCAGATCATGTATTGAGATGGAACAGCTTTGTAGGTGTGTGTGCATGCCATGCATGTGTCTGTATGTCTGTGTGTGTGGTATAGAGGGGAAGGAAGAGGAGTGAACTGTGAAATTTCAAAGAAGTGCTTGCACTAGAGAGCAGAGATAAAGGTGGGCTCATGGTAACTAACCTTCAGAGGAAATCAAACCAACAGTGTTCGCAGAGTCACCAGAAAGGAAAAGGTGTTCACAAATGCAGCTTTCTTCCTTTCTTAGGAACTCGGTCTTCCCTCCATCCGAGACAGTGAAAAATCTCACTAGTTTTACAGTGTACCCTGCCAGTCTCCCTTTCTCTAGGTGGCATGTTGGGACAAAAGGGACCATGGCACTGTGCTGTGTGCATCAGTCACCTTTTACTGGTGTGGTCTCATGAAACAGTCACAAACTAGCTCAAATTGCAAGAGTTGGATATCTGCAAGTGCATCCAGCTGTGGGTGGGGAACCAAATGCCCAGTTCCAAATTTCTCATATATTCTGCAATAGAATACACTTAGTGATGCATTAAGAAAAATACACAATTTACATACTCAGATTTGACATTACAGCAGATACTGTCCATATTATGTCATATACAGTTCATACATACTCCATTAATAATACTTGACATTTAATAACAAGAATAAGATGTTAGCTGATTACAGCTACTATAGCATTTTTTTCCTGATGTACTTCCCTAACCAATAAAGAAATCATTTTAATAGCTGAAGCTCAGGAGACTTTCTGTGCAGCTCTATAGAACACACAGCCCATGCTTTGGCTGAAAATGCATTTATCATCTATGTTCTAAAATTTAGAAGTCGTAACATATTTTACACAAAAGTCCAAAATACCTGTGTCACAGATTTCTTGAGACACAGTTTAAGTTATTTGTCTTATCTAAAATAATTAAAAAAAGAATCTGGTCCTACTCCAGCCTATAGAAATTCTTTTGGAAATAAGAATAGACTGTGGGTGATAGCGTGAAAGATCATAAGAAATCAGGAGAAGCTCTAATAGCGAAAGTGCTGTTCAGTATCTAGTGGTTCGCACCTATATTTTGAAACTGAAGGAGTAGCTTTTTATCTAAATACAGGTTATCTGCTGTCTTGATCCAATAGAAAAAGGCAACATTATTAGCAATGGAGAGAGCTGGTGTATTATTTTGCTGAGATCCTTTTTAATAAGTGGTATAGTTGCAGCATAACACATATCCTCTCAAGAAGTTCATCATGCTTTAGACTGCAAAGCTACAGACCTTTGCAACCCAAGGGAGTAGAGAGACCTTGCTGCTTGAGAAAGCTTGCTAAGTCAGGGCTTTGCAGTGCTACAAGGTGATAGAGAGAACACTTTGGGGCGTGTTGCAACTTGTGCGGCATTTCTTTCCAGAGCCAGCAAACAGCAAAATGATGGGTTAGGATATCCCATGTGGACCTTTTCTGTTGCTTTATCTAGAGAAGGAAAAGACTAGCTCTGTTATGTACTATAGCTGTAGAGTTGTGATGGGGACGCCTGGGCGTTTTGGCTTGTTCTGGACTCAGATCTTTGCCACCTGAGAAACCACTTAATCAGAAATCACTAAAAACTGCCCTTCTTTTGCTTTTCTGGAATAAGCCTCCTTTGCTTCATGCTCTTTGGGAAGCGCACCATAATAGAGTTTCCAAACATGCCAGGACTTAAAGGAAATAGTTTTCATTCTGTCCATTTTCATACTGCCTATTATGTAAACTTAGGCATGTGTGCCCAAGGCCTGATTACTTGCCTTGCTATGCCCAATTTCACAGGGCATGCAGAGCTGCCACTTTTAGCTTTACTAAAAGTTTTAGAATAAAATAAATGGTGTGAAGAGAAGAAGGAACAGTGAGAGACCTTAGTTTTGTAGAGCCTGTGTGTAAATATATACCAGTCCTTCTGCTGGTGCACATTGTGGTGGTATAATCATAAATGTACAATGTTTTAAGCCAGGAATACACCAATGCAACTGCTTCAGTGCCCTGAAATGTTCTTTCTATGGGTATGCTACTGTGGGAGAATACCTTTACTAAGGTGAGGCAGCTCTCTTGTGGTAAAGTGTGCCAAGATCATGACAGAAATAACAGGATTAACCTTTCTGCAGTTAGCTCCTAAAGCAGTTAAGTAAATTTGGTGTTCAAGCAGCATTGAATTTATCAATAGTGCTGCTACACAAACCAGAAAAGAAACTAAAAAGCAACTTCAGTTTAATTTTCATGAGACTGCTTGCATAACACTGGAAGAAAAAGTGGTAGCAATGGAAATATTGTCACATTTTTAAAAGACCTCTATTAGGGATAAAGAATAGAAAGAGCCCTAAAGAAAACAAAATAACTGGTAAGGTCGTGCTAAGATTTTCCAGACCAGTATATATATATATATCTCAAATAAAAAAAATATTTTGCAAGCAATATAATTGTCATTTAAGTACTTATGGAAAACACCATCAAAGGAGAGAAAAAAACCCAAACTTTCATTAAGCTTAGATGCATATCTGTTTTATGCAGAAGACAGATAGATGTCAGGAAGTAGCTGACTAATGAAGTGGAACTCTGAGAATCCTTGCCTTAGATAAACAATTATTAGAGAAACATTCAGCCAATCAAAATAAATATCATTTTGCAGAAGCCTAATGGAAAATCCTTTAAGCTATTCATAACAAATAATCCCAGCTAAGCATAAAACAGCAAACATGCTAATGATTTACAGGGGTTCCTTTTTCAGGGTGCTGCTTTAAGCCCCAAATATGTATTTTTATTCCATAGTTAAGTATCTGTATGTGTCTGAAAGGTGGTAACTACATTTGTGATAAACACGAACATCCATAAGCACTGCAGTCTCATTTTTAAGAGCTCAGTGAAACATAGGCACACACAGAGCTAAGACACAGCACTTGCAAATGAGCAGCATGCATTAAAATGTGAATTATTGTTCCACAAAGTAACAGCCAGTGGAATTATTATTTTGAATTATCTTGTTGAAGGCTTGGTCTTCCCGTAGCTGCTGGGAGTCTATAGCAATCAGGACAGCTCTGAGCTGTGCACAGGAACAAACTGTTCGTCAAAGGTTGGGCACTGCCTTTAGAAATCAGAGTGTGCAATTTGTCATCTGCAGTAACGACCCACCTGCAGCAGCTTCCTGATTCTTTTCAGGTTGTGTATTAAGAGAAGATTCTTCTCCTGTGAAACCCGGTCCAGCTGTTCATCCACTTGTATCAGCAAATTCTGTAACAGGATTGTTGCCATTGCTTCATTGTTGGATGCAGCCTCCCTAAAGAATCAACAAATGAGAACCATGCATGTTTAAAATGTCACTGAGTGTCAATCTATCTGTACAGAAAACTGTAATCTATTCAGAAATCTAGGCAGGGAAAAAAAGGCTTTAAATATATGGTGACTTGCATATAGTTAGAGGTTTGTAAATAATTGATTTTATGATCTTTTTACTTATATTCATGTAGACACACAGCTATAAAGACAGGGTAAGGATGTTCTTAGCACAGCCTATGGAGTCAGCCAGAGGGGAGGCAACCAGGGTTTTATAGTCTCTGGTCCGGTGAATATTTAAACATTTTTAGCCCACTTCTCAGAGTACATAGAGCTTATGCATGCTGTCCCTCTCACACTGCCAGTCACACAGATATCGTTTCAAAGTTGACACTAGGCTCAAGGTCCAAAAGATAGAATGTTCTTACAAATTTCATGTAAAACTGGCAGGTTGGTAGAGGAGAGGAATCCAAATTAGTGCCTCCACTGAGGAAAATGGCAGTAATAACTTGCTGCAGGAGGCAACAGCCAGATGGCCAGTCAGCAGATATATATCTTCACACCAGGCATCAGATAAGCCTTTGCCCAGCCAAACTATTTGGGGATACAGGAAGACTCTGAAGCTACTGGTGAAGGGTGTGTAGGGGACAAAGGACACAAACACACACAGAATCAGGCTTTACTGGTTCTGCTGTTTATGAAACATGAAAGGCAATAACACTAGTAAGCAAAATAGAGGAAGATAGACTTTGGACAGCATGGCATCCTTGTCCTTGGGATATTCTCTCTCCTTGCTCCACAAATGGCAAATGTCTGGTTTTGAGATATGCATGCTAAATCTGTTTAAAAGGAGATTTTAATGTTTCCCATGTTTCTACAGCCCCATAAACACTGAGCTATAAACAGTAAGGAAAGATTATATTCCTTTCCAGATTTTTCTTCTTTTTTTGCAATAGTCCTCCAATAGTCTTGTGGATTTACCATGAAAAATTAAGATGCCTCTTTCTGGCACGACTAATACAAACTTTGTTTTGACATGTAGTTCAGAATTTTCTCAAGATAACTATCCAGTGAATTTGATGTAAATTTGTGCATAAATTCACCTTCTAGAGAACAGTTCCTGCAAATGGCTGCCTTGTTCCCCAAGATTGTATATCCAGCTTTCAGTGCAGCTTCAGACCAGTGAGGAATTTTATGCTGTAAGAAGTAAATATATAACATTTCCATTGAAAACTAACTTGCGTTTGTTTTTTTTCTATGAAAAACCTGTAATGCCATCAGTTTGCTAGACCATTTTTACTGGATTTTGTTTATGATTAAGCTCAAATGAAACCTCACCTCCAGACATTCCTTCAATTTAACTTTGATGGGCTAAATCCATTAATAGTGGAATACTATTCTTGGGGTGCAAAGGCCTGCACAGTTTGCAAATGAGCATCCTAAAATCTGCCAGCTAATGAAAGAATTGGTCATGACTGTAATGATATGAGAGGGAATAAATGGAATCCTACCAATCTTGGCTTTCTATCCATTGTGCTAGTAGGTGCCGGATTTCCATAGGGAAGTTATCATCATAGAACTGGTCTACCTGCTCCAAAAACTTTATTTCCAGTTGCTGAACTTGACTCCATTGGGACATACTGCAAAAGAGAAGATAAAACATGTTTGCCATTGAAAGGTGAATATGAAATAATAATCCAAAGTGTATAAATCACTTTCATGGTAGTTCTTGTAATATATATTAATGTTTCTGTTTATTCTGTCTTTCAAAACAGACAGTGCTTGAGTAAAGTTACTCAGTTAAAGGGAAGAGGGAGAAGAAGGAGAAAAAGAAAGATATAAGAGGGAGCAAGACCATTAAAAAAAGTTCTAGTTTTTACACTTGAATGGGCACCTCTGCCAATATTCTTCCTTAATGCAAATGTTTTGGGATACTGTATGATGCTTATAAAACAGGGAGACTTACACAGTGTCTCTCACCAAGAGAAATAGGTTAAGATTGTACTCCTCAAATCCAGGTAAAACTGTTTTTATGAAAGAATAGTAGAAAGCAACAAATCTGCTCTCTTCCTAGTGAATTCATACCACTAAAAGCCATAATAGTTGTACGTTACTGTGCAGTTCCTAGAGCCCCATATATACTGTTTGGAGAGTACTGTTTGTTTTCCAACCTAAATTGTTTAGCTAGTACATCTCTTCCATTTTTAGTTGCCACAGAATTCTGAGATTTGATGTTACAGAAAGAAAAAAGATTGGGAAGCGTAAGTCGTATTAAAACTATAAGACAAGCAAGCAAGAATAGCATCGCCCAACGACAGGCTCTGAAATTCTTACTGGAAAAACTAAACCAAGCAAGTTTGGGCTGTTCACTGAGATACTGGAGTTAGGAGCTTGGTTGATCTAGATTTTTAGGTGGGCTGAATTTAATACCTGCTTCTGTCCATGGACTAAAGAGATTGTTTTGGGTAAGCAGGCTCTCCATATAGACACCTCAGCCTGAACAACACTCACCACTTAGGAGAACATTATCTTTCTGATACCTGCACTCTAGGGTTGCACCCCAACATTCGTCATTAATCCCACTGATGAAGACACCATTTTAACTGTGATTTTTTTCAGTGCAGGAAAGACTAGAGATAACACATTGCCTGAGGGCAGGCTATGCCAGGCTGTAATTCCTGATGTGGCATCTAGATAAAAAGTCAGGGTTGAGAACAGTCCATCGTGGATGAGTAGAGGAGAGGGATGCCCTGGGGCCTGTGCCCAGGGATCTTGGTCCTATACAGTAGGCACTGTGCCCACCCTGACCCTGTACCAGAGGTTTTCTTCCCTTTCATTAAGGTGTTTGTTCGTCTTAACAAACTATGCAGCATCCAGTCATGGACTAAAGATTGCACTGCAGTAGGTCAACATATTACATCTGTTTGAACACTTCTGATAGGAATTTTTCTGGAAAAAAAAAAAGATGAGATTTCATCAAAATTGACAGTTTTATGGAAAGCTGACCTTTTCATAAACAGGTTTTCTATTTCCAACTCTGAATCATAGTTTCAGAATGTCAACAGTTTGAAGTAGAGAATACATCATATTTTTAATGCTTCGGTCTTTCATTTTGCATTTCCTTAAGTCAAAGGGGGGAAAAAAATAAAATCATAAGATATGTCAAGTTGTAACAGTGTCCTGAGTACTTACTCATGCAAAAGTAAAGGTGACAGGTTTTAGTTTCTCCTTAACAAAGGCTGGATGGGATGATTCTATGCGTGGTATGAAGGACACTGTATATAACATCAGTGGAAATGTGCCCAGTGACATTTCTTTCCTCTTTATTAGCTCCATTGAGAGAGGAAAATATATTGCCTGAACATTTACTCCATTTCTTTACATTGCTGAAAATGAATAGTACATAGGAGTGTTTCACTGTCTGCCTTGCTACACTGCATTTACCCTGGGCCTTATTTCTTGAGGTGCAAGAAACTAAGTCATGGTGCACTAATAATGCTCAGAAACAAAATTAAGATCTGTAAGCCTGTTCACTTTTAGTGCGTCTTTTAATTGCAATTTCTGGTGAATTCTGATGATTGTGATATCCTAAAAAGATTAGTGAGAAAACTTAGTATTATTACCTAAAGAAAAAAAAAATAGGCAAGATTTTGTGCAGGCTGCAACCTCCTTCGGCCTTCTATGTACCAGCGTGCGGGGATGCTCACATGCATGGACACGTGTGGCCGGTTTGTAAATGGGGGTTTTGTAATGCGCTGGGTACAGCGCATCCCGGCATACATTTCCCATCCATTGCACACAAGGAATCGGACGAAAAGCTAAAAGAGCTGCTGTTTGTTCTGGGTCGCCCCCAAAGGCCGCTAGCAGAAGCGGGCGATGCGTAGCAGCGAGTAGCAAGATGAGGGCGATGTCAATAGTGAGAGCGCAGCGGCTGCGCGCCCCGCTTCTGATGTGGCCGGGTGATGGTTTAAATGCAGCCGGTTCGGCCCCTGCTGAACGTTATACGAGCATTGTCCCCGGCACAGAAGCGCGCCGCCGCTCCCTGCCGGAGCCTCCCCGGCCCCGCCGCGCCCCGATCCCCACTTGCCTGCGCCCGCGGGTCCCAGCCGAGCCCTGCTGCCGGCGGCGGCTGCTGCCTCCTGCCCGCTCCCCGCCCCGCCGCCGGCTTTATGCCGCGCCCGGCGCCGGCGGCAGCGAGCGGCCTTCCTGTGCGTCAGGCGGGGTGCGCCCGCGGGGCCCCCAGCCCGCCCGTGTCCCCGTAGGGTTGTGGGTCGGCGCGGTGAGGCTGGTCACCATCACCTCCTGGTCTGGTGAACGCCGGTTCAAAGGCAAAGGGCTCAGTGAAAACGGCATGTGCCGTGGCTTCCTACAGCATCCCCCGTTTCAGGCAGTACCTGGGATGCAGGAGCTTCTCTCCAAGGTAAAAGGTTTGGTCCCTGCCCTGAAGAGTTAATGATCCAACATTGTACCTGTAAATAATACTCTTACAGCAAGGGTTATGGCAGTAGAGACACGCTCTGAGCGGTTTTTCCCTAAAAAGAAGTATATTATTGTAAAGAGGCTTTCTGTAATACGGGGTGCAATGCTGCTTAAACTAAACTGAGTGGAAAATACTAAATTATGACCATTTCAAATCCATCTTCCCTCGGCACAGAGCCTGAGTGGTAGGACGTAGCTCTGGTGTGACACAAAGCAGCTGCAACCTGCCCTGAAGGGGATCCTTTAGGCTGACTATTGTTTTACTTGTCATATTTTGTCTTACCAGAAACCCCAGACACAAGCAAGGCTTTTCTGCGCCAGGCTGTGCAAACCTGGACAAAGAGACATGCTCAGAGAACCTGCTAGGGAGACAACCGAGTGCTACTGCACTCTCTGTGCGCTGAGAGGAACGTGATACCTGTTTCAAGTGACAAGCCAGGTGCTGGAGATGCAGTCAAGAGGAAGGTGCGTGTCCCTACTGAGGGGTAATTATATTTTCCAGTTAGAGCCGAGAGAGAATTGAAAGTGAGGTTAGAAGCTATGACACATAGCCAGCTTCTAGAAGATGGTATACAGGTGTCAGTAGCTGACCCGTGTCTGCGTATCAGCTGGGTAGACATCATATTTACTGCACACGTGCTTGAAGTGAGATTTGGCATTATATTTAATAACATCCAGCAGTTTTTCAGGTGCATTTCTATACAGAGAGCCAGGATCACGGAAGAAGTCTGCAAAATCCTGATTTATAGAACTTCGTGGTCTGGTGCATATTTCAATATACTCTCTATTTATTTATTATTCTTTTATGTTGTATTATTGCGTATTTGTTCCTTACCCTTTTCAAGTGAGATAGGGATACAATGTACTAGTGAATTTTCTTCAGGATTTTATTTTTTTGCTAAATGACCAAAATGCAAAATCACGTTAGCTTTACAACTATAGGTATATAAGGCTGGAGGAAAGCTGCTGTTGCTGTTCATTACCAGATGCCCATCTAGTCCCAAATTGCATTTTGACTTGTGTAAGTGGCTGCTCTTGGTTCTGGTTTAACTGAGCCACCACTGGCTCAAAAGAGCTGACACTGGAGCAGAATCACAATATTTGCACTGCCTTTTGCTGGGAACTGGGGACCAGACTGAATGCCAGACTTTCTGTTAGTCTGAAGAGGTCAGTCCCCAAATACACCCAGAGTTTGGCAAGTGTCTGCTCAAAGCTGCCATCTGTCCTTTATGTTTCAGCAAGCATAGGGAGCAATACAGCTGCACTTCACTCATGTTTCTGTTTTTGCTGGTGGATATCCTGACATTTCGTTCAGAATTACATACACTCACATACATTTTGTAACCTTCCCATAAGACTGCATGCTGTCCTTCTGTGTATGTGATAAATCATCTTAGGGATCAACTGGAGTTTTGTTAAATTTTGTTCTCTAGCATTTGGCAGATCTTCAGCATTTTCTAAGGTAGCTGATTGTCACATGGTTTACTGTAAGCTTGTGTAGGTGCCCCATCAGGACATTGAATTAGTAATTTGAGGACCACCCAGGACACAAAACTGATTAGTAATTTGATTTCGGCTGTCAGTAGGGGGAACTATTGCACTGTACTTTTTTCTTTAGTGTTTAAAAAATTATTGGTAACCATTTATTTTTCTTTTTAGATTAAGCACTCATTCTCTGAGTATCCTTACGTAACTGCTATCCATAATGATAAGAAGACAGGTAGTTCATACCATCCCAATAAAATAAGACAGTAGGAGGTTTGCAGTCCCCTTTTTGCTTGCTGTTTCTCTGCTTAACCAAGAAAAGAAGCTGTATGGTGGAGTGGTTGCTATTAAGATGAAACTATGCTTCCTATTATCTAATGCAAGTATCTATTCAGGCTTGCTTCCAGAGGCCATTAGAAAAAGGCTTAGTTAGGTGACATTCCCAAAACCTGTGTCAATCAGATGTCATTCTTCATCTGAAGTTCAGAGATGAGCTTCTGGGAAGATGGTTCCTGTTCCCCTCTTCCCTCCTTCCTCCCCCCGTTTTTGGGCAGGTATGGCAGTGGAGGCAGGTCAATTGCTGGGACGGAGAGCAGGGCTGGAACCAGCTGTTGGGGATGCAGGATGATGGGCACGAGCCATGGCTGTGGAGGCAGGAGAACAGGAGTGTGATCCTCACAGCAAGGAGTGCAGGAGAATAAGTGGAGTCACTTGTGACATTACAGTGAGTGGGGAGAACCCTGGGGCTTTACAGAAGCTCACTGGAGACTGTGAAAGGGAAGTGCACTTTACTTGGAGCAGGGGAATAAAAGAGGTTTTAGAGGGTGTTAGAGTTGGATTGACAAAGGGGTTGAGGTATGGCTGAGCATGAAAAGGCCTGAAGTGTGCATGGGAAGATAATGCAGCTGGGGGAAGAGGGGGGCTGTTTGAAGAGCACAGGTGGGAGAGAGAAGGGTGTGGAGCAGCAGAGTGTACTGTCAGGGCAGTGAGGGTTAAGAGGGTCCCTTTTGAGGCTGAGGGTTGGCTCAGGTCTGTTGTCTTGGAGGAAGGGCCAGTGGGGTGTGTTTGCACACCATGAAGGATGTGATCATGCTTGGAGATGTGAGGGAAGCTGCTGTGGAGCAGGACTGAGATGGGAAGAAAGAGGTGGTCTAGGACAGCTAGGAAGCTCTGAAGAAGAGCTGTGTGAATGGGATCCTGGAGGAGATGGCTGAAGGGGTACAGTGATTACTGCTGAGCTAACATATGAGGAGGGTGTGAAGGAGGCAGCTATGTGGGCTGAAAGAAGAAACTCAGGGGCAAGGAACTGTGTCTCACAGTGGAGAGGCTCAGGATGGAGGGGAGAGAGTTTCTTCAGCTGCACTGAGTCACAGTAGCATGGTGAGGGTGCAGGTTGCAGCCCTGGAGAGTACAGACAGGCACAGGCCAGGAAAGGTTCAAACCACTGTTGAGTTTGGCAGGTCAAGGTTAATATTCACTGCATAACATTTCACTTCACTAGTGTTTCAGCACCAGTCAAAGTAGGAGGATAAGAAACAAGTGTTTAAATTGTGTAGGCTGTTTAAAGGGAAGAATAAGTCTCAACTGATGAAGAAGGAATTCAGGACATGGTAATCTTCTCTTCAAAAGTTCACAAAGTTGTTTCTAGGAACATGGAGCCAATTTATTACTTTGAGCTGTCTGACCAACCTGTAATCAAGATTATAATCTCTTGTTTGGTCTCTAGTCATTATACTCATTGACTAACCTTTAATTAGAGTATGTGTCATCTATCTTTTACATAAATGAGTCATTTAGCTTGTACATGCAACACATGCGTTACGTCTTGTATCTGAACTGTTCATAGCTTCTCCTCTTACATTCAGAACATGGACTTCTGGTCTCAGTGGGACTAGAAAACACTGTAATCATGAGAAATTGTCTTGCTGACAGTGTAGTTCCTCCTAGTCAGCACAGGATAAATCAGCAGTTGTGTGTGCAGGTCACATCCCTTACTGTCCTTTATTTGGAGAAAAAGACAGGGACAGCAATATTGTCCTGAAGTTACATGTTGTAAGAAGCTGCTTATGAATACTGGAAAGAACTCGTAGGTCAGTGTTTGTGTGTAGCCGAATGAATGATTGTTATCCTTAAAAAAGATGGGGGGGGGGGGGGGGTTGGCTGTTTGGTTGTTCTCAATTGCTGAAAAATATACTGTTTTCCCCCTTCCAGCAATGAATGAACCATGTGTGCAGATGTATAAATCCATGTGAAGAGGCATATCTCACCAATTCAAGACAATATCATCTAGAAGAAAAAGAAATTAACTTGCCATGTAGAGAATAATGAGAAATCAGGAATTACAGAAAATGAAGGTTTCTCCCACTGAGTTGGGCTCAGGTCTCTGCTCTTGTGGCAGTCTGTCCTTTTGATACTGCAGTGTCTAGGTTTGCTTTTGGGCAGGTGCAGGTAAAGCAACCACTGAGAAGTGCAGGAGCAGGTCAGAACGAGTGCCCTGTAGGCAGAGGACTTCCCTCCTGAGGCTTTTTGCTGTGGCTTGTGCCTTTGCCCAGACCTCTTTGACCCTAATGGAGGGTTCGTGCCCATTGCTGCTGCTGGGGAGAGGATCTTCTGCACTGGTTCATAGCAAGGTCAAAGCCAGATGGTCTTCTGTCAAGCTGGGACATCAGGAGTTCTCTTCATTTATTGGTATCTTTGAAAAACAGGCTGCTGCATGCCTTGTTTATTGTTTTACTTCTTGATCTCATATTTGCAGTTTTGCACTGGGTGGTTTAATGTGTACCCTGGGAAAACTCAGAGGTATTTGCTCTCAAGAGGAAAGATTTGGATATTCTTGTGGGCTTTTTCTGTGATGAGGTACTCATCTAAGGAGAAAGAAGCCTGTGCATCTCTGTCATAGGAGTTAAGGCCAATACCACTTGGGGTCCCACAGTCACCATGCAAACTTACGCACTAACAAAATTAAGGTAGAAAGAAATTACCTGAAAGGGCTCAGTTCCGCCTGAATGCTAATTTGTCATTGCTTATGGAAAGGGCACCTGTGGAGAAATGGAGGAAGCATGGAAAGAAGCGAGGGCAAAGAAAGTAATTTAGAAGAGCAAGGAGAAGGAGAGGAACTCTGGGGGCCTTGTATTAATTACCTTGTGTGTAAATGAAACTTCCTTTTGATAATGACAAGTTTGCATTGTGCAATATCATTGTAAATCTGCTTTGCCTAGTTACCCCTTCCTGTAACTATTTTTTTTTCCAGCAATTTTCGTCGTATGATGGATATGATTGATTTAACTCTTCCACTTCTTAAGTGGTATTGTACTAATCTAAGTTTTACTTTTCCTGATGTCAGGTTTTCTTTGTTGTCTGTAGTTAGGTAGATTATTAGGAATGCTAGTAGTGCTATTTTAATAGCCTTTTCCACTCAGCATAGTCTGTGAGTGTTCAGGAAGCTTTTTTCTTGTTTTATACAGCAGCTTCCCTGTCAATTGGTAATGATCACTTTTTGTTTGCATGGAAACTGAAGACTTTGTGATTAGTGGTTTCCAAAGTAGTGTGACAAAGGAATACAAAGTCAGTGTAATCTGGGGAATGCTGTGGTTTTGTATAGGTGTTCCTGTGAGGTGAAGCTTGGAAGGCAAAATGGAGACCCTTGGTGATGCAACTTGATTAGTATGTAAGTCAATGTTGGCTGGACAAAAGAAAAAAGAATTTTCTCATAGTAAGCTCACCTGGGATTTGTGCTGTCAATAGTTGCTTAAATTCTTAGTGCCTTCTTTGCCTGGGATCAAGATGACTATGCATAATGGTAATTTCTGAGCATACTTAGGAATATTTTCATTTTGCAGTCTCTTGGGTCCTTAGAGGAGTCCTTGAGTTTTATAAGCTTGCTAGTGTATGCTAATTGCAAAATCCAGTGTGATGCCAAACAATGACTTCCAAATGAAAAGATCAATAATTTTAGAATTAGTAATGGATCGTGCTCTGAGAAGGTAACTTGGTTAATTAATTTAATAAACTCTTTTCACAAAGGGAGCAATTAAACCAAAGTCTGATTATCTCTGCTTGATAATACTTGAAATATTCTATATTAAAGTTACAGGTTTTAACTCTGATGGTTCCAAAAGAACCTCTTGATTTATGTTACTCTCTGAAACTCCTTATCTTTTTATATTGTCTGTATAACAAAGCACAGATCTTCAGAAATAATGTTGTCTTTTTCCTTGGCTAGGCAATAGGATATCAACAAATCTGAAGCAGTTGTACAGTTCACCATAATTGCATTGTCAGATATCACAAGGAGAATGGCAATCTCATGCCTGTTATGGACTTACTGTCTTCCTTCTAGGATGTATGAAAGTGGTATTTTCTTGGATCCTTCTATTCCTCTCCAGTCTCCTATAATAAATCCCAGTCAGATGAGATTCTATTTTTCCTCTGTAAATCTGCTTATTCCTGGATCTCAGCCCCTCAGCATGCTGTAGGTAAGGGTTCTTGTGATGGGAAAGTTAGCTGCAAACTGTTATGTCCCTCAGTCAATGCAATTCCCACGGCAGTTGGGAAGGAGGGGCAGTATAGATTAGTATAATGATCCTGTATTTATTCTGAAAATCATAATTGTTTCTGAATTTCCCAAGTGGCTGTTTATAGTATGTTTCAAAGTTTTCAGTATGAATCAGTTTTTAGTATGATCAGTTCACAGCAGAATTGAAAACAAGCTTGTTTTCACTGGGAGATAATTTGAGTGTCTGTGGGTGTAGGATGATGTGAAGAACTAAGATTGTATGTGAAAATTTAACATTGGAAGTTGTTCTAATGGTGTGAACAAAACTCGTATTGTTCTCTTGTCTTCACAAGGAGAAACCAGTGATTTCTAGAGCTGGCTAACATAAGGTGAAATGCCAGTAGGGAAGTAGGGAAGTTGGAAATGCCAGGAGGGAAAAAAGTAGCTTGTGGCCACAAAAGAACATAGGTAAAACTTAAGGTCAATTCTTTTGTCAGTCTGTGGTCACTCAAGCTCCTGTCTTGCACTGTCCCTGAAGCTGTTCTGGTCATGAGGGTCCTGTGAGGTGGGAATGGGTGCTCTCTTATTTCTCCTGGAGAAACAGACTTGAGATTCAAGGAGAGAGCTTGCTGATTCACTGCAGCCTTGTCATTTATGCAATCCAGCATCAGAGTCCAAGGACTTTAAACTTCATATGAAGAAGTCATGATGCTTGGTGTACGTGCAGAGGGAATCAAAGACCAGCCTTCTTCCCAGTAAGAGCTGAGGGCCTTCGTGGTTGGGCATAATGAAGTTTTCATTCCTGGTCTGGATGAAGTGGCACAGCTTTAGCCATGGGAGAAAGTACTCCTCACTCTTCCTCTGTAATACTGCGACGCAGCCTGCAGTTCCAGGATTGCAGGAGTCTGCTGGGAGAGGAAACGAGAGAGTGTATCTGGGTTCCTGCAGCCTGGTAAGGAAACTACACCAGGTCTTTGAGTCCTGATGAATGCTGACTTATTTTCTTGCAAAACGGTACAAGTATTTGAAGGGGAAGGTGATGTTTGCAGCAGAAATTCCTCCCTGAGACTGGTGTGTGTTGTGTGTTGTTTGAGGTTATGCTCTGGATTAGAGTGTGCTGAGGCTCTTGCCAAATTGGAAAGTCCTGACTCAGAATTGGATCAGGGCTGAAGTGGGCAGCAAGCTGCTGAACAAACCTGGGTATGGGCAGCACAGATTCCATGGCATCACTCACCAACAAATTCTAGATGTGTAAAAGACTGGGCAGCAATTCTGAGGAGTGAGTTCCTCAGCTCAGCTCCTAAATGCCACTCGGATTTCATTTTAAACACATTTAGGACCTTGTCTTTAATTAAAAATGAAGCTAAGGTTTGCTTTGATATGCTGCCTTGTGTTAGACAACAAACTGCTGCGTTGCTGCTGTTTTGTGCACGTGGCCACATTGTGTGAATGGGTCACAGTAAAGAATTACTTGGATATTTCTACATCTGTCCTTGTCAGGCCTTTGTGTGCTGCGGGAACACCCCAGCAAGCAGTCTTATGTTAGACTCACGATGGCTAACAGGAGTTAAACAAAGGCTTTTTCTCTTCTGTCTTAAGTGTCTAGTAATGTAAATGTTGCCAAAATATGAAAATGGTAGGTACTATGAAGGTACTCCTTTAAAATACAAGTCATCGATCACTTTTTATCTCACATTCTTTGACTCATTTATTATTTCTAATATTTAATGATATGTATTTCTCACATTACTTAGTGCTTTGAATGCAGAATAGGCTTTGTACAGTTTGCATCATTGATCCTAAAACCAGCATGAGCACAGATCTGTGATCTCAGTTTTCCTCCTCTCTCCGCTAGTTCAGGACCCCTAGCATCTGCCTCGTCAGAATATGTGACTCAGATTTTCAGACAGAGAACCCTGATGGTGAGACCATCTAGACCAGTGGTTCTGAAGTTTGGGGGTTTTTTATTCATATGGCCTCTTAAAAAATTTGAAAAAATCTGAGAATTGCCTTTTTTTGGGGGGGGAGGGAAATGAATCACACCTGTATTGTGGAGTGCTGCCACGATAGTTATCATTTGCAGTCAAAAAAAATGAGGCAGAGCTTTAGAATTATTATCATTTTTCCAGTGCTGTTTTTGTTTATTTCTTTCCATACCTAGGAATGTACACATATCTTTCAGAAAAATCTTTCTTTGTGTATAGTTGTTTTGCAAACTGCTGCGTGAAGGTTTATGACCTACTTGTGACCCAGAGACTGATAAGTGCTGCTCCAGTAGTTACAGCGGTGCAGATAACCTACACCACTGACATTATCTTTTGTCAGAAAAGAAACCACTGAGTTCTCTAAACTCCTGAGAACTGAGCAAGAGGTTCTCAGTTAAACTGATGCTAATATCTCTTGCGGTATTTCTTTTTTTAAACTTTGTTTTACAAGCCATATGTTGTTGATTTTTAAAGTGCATTTACTGTGAAGGAAATAACATAATGCTGTATTTGAATGCACAGAGCACTGGGAGGTGCACTGAGCGGTGCCAAAAGGCATCAATATTATTGAAGGTTGTAGTATTTTGTAGTATATGGCCCCGTTTGTAACTTCTTTCCTTGAAGCCCTAGAAAGAAAACAGATGGCTGAGGGGTTTGGCCCAACCTCTTGTCATGCCTGCCTTTGCTGGAAGAGGCAGCTCTGCAATGGCTTTATGGCTGGCACAGCCCATAGGGTGCTGAGACCTGGGGCACCTCAGAAGGGACGTGCACAAACACAGAAGGGAGGGAGGTACAGCTGGAGTCTGTATGCTGTGTAATTTGAAGATGACATCTTGTAAAGTGCTATTCCCTTGTCCACAGACTTCTTTCTTAATTGAGATCAAAATTTAATTGGAGTCAGGAGTGTTAGTGCAAATCTGGAAGGAGAAGATCTCCACCCCTTTGCGGCTCCTAGGTCATCAGCTACCACTCCGAGCCATACACATGAAAACATAAAAGTACATTTCTTAGTATTAAAAGAATATTTAGCAAGAGAAGTTAGCTATATATGCTACTATATAAATGGCCGTACTCAGCTGATGAGAAGAACGATCTTTGTGTGGGGTGTTAAGTTTTGCATTCTTCTGCAGCTAGATTTAAATCTGTCTTGAGCTCACTACCAGTGTTGTATAAATCATGCCATATGTTAAGCATCTCCAAAAGAAAACTGAGCAAACCAGACAGTAATTACAGTGGTTTTTTTGAAAAATCAGACTTCTTTGCTTATTTGAAGATTTACTGATTTGCAGTTCTGCTGAGAACAAGTATCTTTACATTGCTTTATGAACTGCGTATTTTTTTTCTCAAACAGAGGGTCCTAATTCTGAATAAACGAGTGAATCTGCTCTTTGTGCCATGCCCGTTAGCATTAAAAGGGGAAACAACTGTGAAGGGATCCCAAACCTCAGTAGATTATAGCTAGGGGACAGCAAAGCCTGCTGCCGTCTTGAATCTTTTCCTGTTTCATCAGTCTGAAGAGATACAAGTGTTGATAGGTTTAATGAGGTTCTCAAAAGACAGGAGGTTTTGTGCTGATGTGGGAGTTGTGCGGTGACTCAGAGGCGGCCACATTTGAGTTGCATGACAATTGTTTTCAAGCAACGTGGTTATATTGACCAAGATCACCAAGGTAAAGACTGTGTTTTCCATGTGGCTTTCTTTACCAAAAGCTAATGTCATGCTAGGTAGCAAGTAATAAACAAGAACATGACTATAAACAGATATTCTGATAAAATTACCAAAATTAGAAGGACTGTATTGCCATATAAAAAGGTCCTGTTGAGAAAGACAGCACATAAAATTAGGCTCTGCCTGATGCTACAGAAAGAAAATACTGGTAGAACACAGAATCATAGAATGGGTTGGGTTGGACATGACTTTAAAGCTCAGTTAGTTCCAACTCCCTGCCACGGGCAGGGACACCTTGCACTAGACCAGGTTGCTCCAAGCACCGTCCAACCTGGCCTTGAACACTGCCAGGGATGGGGCAGCCACAGCTTCTCTGGGCAACCTGTGCCAGCGCCTCAGCACCCTCACAGTAAAGAATTTCTTCCCGATATCTGATCTCAGTCTCCCCTCTGTCAGTTTAAAGCCATTCCCCCTTGTCTTGTCCCTCCATTCCCTTGTAAAAAGTCCCTCTCCAGATTTCCTGTATGCCTCCTTTAGGCACTGGGAGCTACTCTAAGGTCTCTCTGGAGCCTTCTTTTCTCCAGGCTGAATAAGCCCAGCTCTCTCAGCCTGTCTCCAGAGCAGAGGTGCTCCAGCCCTCGCAGCATCTCCATGGCCTCCTCTGGACCCGCTTGATACAGCTTGTTCCCAAAACAGACTCCCATAGCTCCCTATGTTATCCATAGCTACCTTTACTGGCCTAAAGATCGTATTGGCTTCATAGTCTGCCAGTTGGGTGGGACACCTCTTGAAACTAAGCCAATGTAGTGGGTGTTATGAGGTGTGTCTAATTCCAGTAAATTGGAAAGCAAGTTATGTCTTACACTGAGATTCAGATTATCCAAGAGCTGTTACCCATTAAAACATGAGATCAGTTCATTTTCTTCCATGAGTTGTAAATATTCTTTCTGAATACGGAAAACAGGCTAAAGAGAGTGCTGGTTGGAAAAGGCACTTCAAGCAGCCCAGGAGCAAAGTTCAGATTCAAACTGTAGAAGCCTGTTTGGTCTTCCATCAATGTTCAGGTTTGTATATGTCACGTATCTGCCAGATGACAGCAGTAAGTGTTTCTTCAGTAATAAAGTGTTTAATTTGTTTTAGTATCTGCTTTACTATTTCAGTATTGTCTTCAAAGGGATGTTTCTAATTATGGTTCCTTTTTCAATCCTTCTTTTTTAGTGTTTGTATCTTAATCTCTAACAGATATGCTTGTTTGACCTAAAGAAAAAAAAGCGTGATGGTAACCACACAGATGCTTCAGAGTGGTGAGGTTGGGCATCATTTATGCAAAACAGAAGTGTCAGGTTAATATAATGAGCTTTATTACAATAAAAATTCCCTCTTGCAATCATTCCTTCCAGTCCATCCTATATAGACTGTTACCACTCTGATTGCGTTGATGTGTAGAGATGGTGTTTAGAGGATCTGACTCAATTTTGCTAAATGTTGTATGCATCTCTCACCCAAAGTGCTTATTATTTAAAGGTAAGTGGGTGTGCAGTTGAATGAGCAGTAGAAATGTAGAAGGGGGAATAAAAGGTGACAGCAGAGTAATGATCAGCATTTAAAACAGTAGTGGCGTTGCTCAGCTGCCTCTCTGACTCAAACTTTGAGGCAAAGCCCCTTAGGGTAACATGTTTGGCTTCAAGTGCCTTTGTTTCTGCATCTATAACATGCAAATAGCTATATCCATCTAGGAAGTGTGTGATCCTGCTTGTATAGTTCTTGTTGGTTTTGTATGAGAATGCCGCAAATATATTTGCCATTATATTTGTTAATAGGGGCTTATGGTATAATTAGAACAGCCTTATCTGTTCTGGTTTTTTTCAAGTAGATGGTGTTATTAAAATCATCCTGATATAGATGAATAAAGATTTTCAAGTACAGTATACATTAATTTAAAGATCACCTCAGTCTTATTTGTCAACTTTTGTCCTTCCTTCCTTCCTTCCTTCCTTCCTTCCTTCCTTCCTTCCTTCCTTCCTTCCTTCCTTCCTTCCGTCCGTCCGTCCGTCCGTCTCCATGTTACTCCTTTTTGGGGGGTGGGGGGCTGTGCAACTAGGAATAAGGGTCCCATAACACATGGATCCCAAACAGCCAGTGTTTCTGTTGAAATTCACATGTAGGGATGTGATACGTAGCGAATCGAGGAAATACTGGTGAGATCACACCAGTAAGTGACTACTAGGGGTAATTTGGCAGGTTTAGTATTAGAAATATTTACAGGCATCTTGATAACTAAGGGAAAATTTTTTAGACTATTTATTTTGTTGTCTTGTTGTTCACAATGTAGTTTCTACTCTGTGATTCTGTCTTTCATGGATCCCAAGATTTCAAGCCTTAAAAAACTAAACCATAACAAAAAATAGCAAACACCTTTCTTGTACATAACTTTCTTTATCCTTCTGTGAAATTTTAACGATTTAGTTTTACTGATTCTTCCCCATTGACCTCGACTATATGGAAAGTATCTTTGGAACATATGTTTAAAACAGGAGTTCAGAGGCACCCACATATGCTCATCGCCTGAAATTAACTACTTTCATGACAAAACAGAGTGTAGCATAAATCTGTTTGGATGCATCATTTTAATGGAGCAAGAGTTGCTTGTGGAAACACTGGTCAAGTTATGTTGTTTTTGTTTTTTTAATAAGGGAAAAGATGATGCAAGTGCAAATTGTTGCAATGCTGAAATACTGTAGGTGTAGTTTCAGTGGAAGAACAATACGGTCAGGACTAATGTGTCTGATATCTCATCCTGCTGGTTATTTGACGGTACCAAAATATCATTTCAGTGCACATGCTAGAACTTGCCACTATATTGCTTAAGTGTAACCATTATCACATGAATATTTCCTTTAAAGGAAATACTAAAAAATCCCAAAGGTTTATTTTTTGGAGCTTCATCAAACTATGCTCACCTACAGACGGTGCCTACATTCCCCTTAAATTCTGCTGAAGTTAAATAAGAGAAAGCTTGTCATGATTTTGAGGCTTGCTATGTATTTAGGCACTTCAGCTCCTAACTCTCTGGCTTTGAGACATCCTGAAGTCCATTACCTATCTTTGCGTTGTTCCTCAGCAAGAGTGAATCTAGCCTAATACACTGGCAAAGCAAAACTTTAACTGCCTTTCAGTACCTTACTTGAAAGTACATGCCTTTTTATGAGGAAGTAGTCTTATTTGCAGTAAAATAACTTCTTGCAAAGCTGTGCAGTGAAGTAATGATGTCACAAGTCTGCAGGTATGTCTAAATGAGAGTAGTAGCTAGCCTTCTACTATAGGTATGTTTCCTGTGTAATATTGAAATTATCAATAGGGATTTCTGACCTGGGAAAACCAACATGTACAGTACTCTATTTATAAATCTAGGTGATGTCAGACTTTCTGTTGCAGAAGGGTAAGTGCTGGATTTACTAAACCATGTTATTTCTGTGAAGCCTGCTAATCTCTCTTTCTCGTTTCTTTTCTTTCATCGCAAGACTAAATGCCCTGAGCTATCTGTATAATGATTTCAGGCAGCAATCCACATTGTTAGTTTATTTCCCCTGGGTATATTTGGTGCATTTTTGAAAGTAAATTTAAAAATTGCACGGATCCATTTGGATGGAATATAGCAGTTTCTGTTCAATTTTTCCTTGCAAGTACTTCTAGCAGGCTGAATTACCAGAGGCACACACTTCTTGGAAACCTAGCATGGAATGGGTAGAGCATAGTTCAACAGGAAAGGTGGTGCGAACACATCATGGCTCTGGTATTTGATTCTTTGGGTGAAGACTTGCAAGACCAGGAAAAGAAAATCACGTAGGGCAGAAATATCTGCACTTGGTCACCAAGTCCATACAAGCAGATACCACTGCTTCCACTTAATGCATTTGCATGCAACTGAGAAAGGCAATGAACACAGCTAGCTTTAGTCACAGATTTTCAGTTGCACTTTGAACTTTGAAGAGCTGAGCTTACCGAAACCTTAGTTCAGTCTGAACCTCTGATTTTTCTTGCTGTTAAATAAAACCACCTGGATATTAACAAGCTGGGTAGAAACAATTTTACTAATTTTGTGTTTTCCAGAGCAGATCTGATTAAAATGTTCAGCTCAAATCTGAAAGGCTCAAGGCTGGTCAAGATGCTGAGCTCTGCAAATGACAACTAAATGGAATGGCAACCGGCAAGCCCATTCCCGGACCTAACTGTTGCGCTGCAGCACGAGCGCTCTGTCTGCCAAGCAGTCAGCATGACTTCTAGCCACAAAGAAGATCTTGTATGTTGTGTCTGAACTGGTAGGCTGTGCCCAGAGGCTCGTGTCATGGCAGCATAGGTCTTCATTCCCATCTAACCCAAAGGCTTGTAGAGCAATATGATGAACTCTGTGAGCACTTACATTCAGTCTTCCTGACAATTACAACTACTGAGCTCGATGGCTGAGCTGCCTCCCACCCACCCTTCTTCCTTCCTCAGCTAGGCAACTGCAAGTTTGAATCCATAAACATGGCAGCGTTAGAGGTGGTCCTGCCAGAGCTACTGTCTCTTGAAGCTGTGACATCTGTAAGGGCAAGTCCTGAGCTGCACAGGATTCAGAAGTCCTCAGAAAAGCTGGCCTCAGCTAACCCATACCCAAACATTTCTCCCAGCATTAACTGCTTACCCAAAAGCTTCCTGCCTGCAATTGCTGTCATATGCATTTCCATTTCAGATTGCTGTTCTCCCATGCTTGGCATTCATGTGTTCTCATGTCACTTCTTGCTATTGAATGAGTGCTGGTTTCTTTCTTGCCTCCTAGTCCCACAAGGGCTTGTGTTTAAATGCTACCACAGTGGTACTGCTCAGGTGCTCTCCTCTGCCTTAAATGTCACTACAGCTTGTGGATGATCTGCATTTCCAAATCTGGATTTCGAAGAGATTTTGCATATTTGTTTCACGAAGGTCTTAGTATTTAGTCTGGGTCTTACTCCAGAAGGAGTAAGGATTTTTTGTCATCATCTATCAGGGAAAAGTGATGGAATATCGGGCTTTTTATTTGTTAATAGCTCTTCTTGTGATAACAGCTGTGGGAAATGCTTTTATGACTAAGCAGAAAAAGCAGATAAATAGGTTTGCACACAGATGTGTGCTTTGCTGTTCTGCAGTTATTTTTGGAAGACTTAATTGAACTCAATTTTAGAAGAAAATGTTTTACTATGGTCTGTGATATAATTGTTAAGATAAGAAATTGCCTCACTTCATAAGCAAGAGGAGAAATTCAGGTGCGCATCCCACCATGTGTGTTGCAATATGCTAAATGCAAGAAATTCTCCTCTTTACTGGGTTTACATTTCCTACAGAGACTTGAAGTGCAAACCAGCTCACCAGTTTATGAAATCAAGGGTAAAGCTGAAGTATTACTTCCCTTGACCAAGGGAAGATATGATAATTATGAGATTGTACTTTATAAAAAGATGGTGATCTGTTAATCTTAGACTACAAAGAAGCCGCCTGCTGGCCAACTGTGAAGAACCCTATAGAAATGTTGGATTTGTTCACTTGTGTGTGTGTGTTGAGGGTGTTTCTGCTAAAGTTGAGCTCCAGCTTTCTGCTAAGCTCCTGCACAGCTCTGGAAAAAGCTGTGCATACAGAGGCAGAGCTAGTGGACTTTACAGTTAAACTCTAACTCTTGATCAAGACACTTGACAGCTCAGTTAATGCCACACGGTTTGCTGGTTGACAGTTGGATGAAGACAGACTTCATAAAGATTATTGCTTGGTTTTCATAGTGCCTTGCGTGTTTGACAGGCATGCAATCTATAGACCTTAGGCTGCTTTTGCAGTTTGCCTCTTTAGTGGCCTGGGTTGACTTTGAGCCCCCCAGAAACAAGGTTTCCTTTGTGTTCAGTTGGTGTAAAGATTTCATTGTTGGGTCCACTCGCAGGCTTCTATGTTTAGTGAAAACTGTAAGTTCTTCAATTGTACAAGGATATCTATTTTTAAGCCATTTCACAGAATCAAGAAAAATTCTGTGGGAAATTTAGTTTAATTGCAGTGGTTGTGTTGAGGATGGACTGACTCCTAAGGGATAAAATTTTGGATGTGTTTGATGAAGTGTAATTCAGATAGTTGTAATCCAGGCTTAGGTGATCCTGTTGGGACAGAGGTGATGTGAATTCTCTTAGTAAATGAGACATCTAAATGGAGTCCCTTTTTAAGGATAGATAGCACCAGAGGACGCTGCAGGTGTGAAGCGCACACTCTTGCAGCTCATGCCAAGTAATGGTTCTTAAATGATACACTGGGGCATTATTTTGTGTAACTTGCCATCAGATGACATAAATTCTCTGACAACTCTTAACTACATTGAAGCAAGCGTTCTTGGAACAGGTTGTAGTACTGGAGCCAAGCAGTTAATCAGGTGTAACATGAGGCTTTGACATGATTTACTGCCTGCTGGTGGCTTGTACTGGGACTGTATTGTCCTTCTGTATGTACTGTATAATAGTTTTAAGCTGTCCTTGGACAGGGCCCTATTGTAAACAAGCTGTCTGGCTTAACTGGGATATCCTGTAAAAATATGTTAATAAAAACTGAAGTCATTGTAAAGGATCCTATTCCTACTGTTTCTGTTTCCCAAACTATTCCCAGCAGTAAAGTATGTGCTCTTAACTCTTGCTGTGCTGATGCTGTTCTGACGCCTGCTAGTGTTGTAATACTCGTTTCAAGACTGATAATCATAGCATGGCATCTCAGCTGGCCGTGTGAGAATTCTCTCCTGCCTCAGCTTACACAATGCAGAAATTACCACCAAAATAAAGCTTGCTCTCAAGGCGTCACATAAATTTATTAGCACTTAGTGTAGTTCATGTCCCTTGTCTCTCAGCTTAGTCAGGTCTATGGAGTGAGTTCGGAAATCTTACTTTATTTAAGTTAAAGGAGTTTTTTAAATGAGGTAACTTGTGTTTGATATTAGTATATTATGTCAGGTCCTTGTAGACCAGAGCTAGGAGGTCAAGAAATGACAGTAAACCCTTCATGGGGTGTAATGTTCAGGAGGTTCTGAAAGACGTCATCAGACATCATTCACTGAGGGTGACCTCTACTAGACTTTCTGACTAGGGATAGGTGCTGAAAAGGTGAGTTTTTGCAAAATGAAGTGTTGTTCCTTTGAATGCAGAGGAGTGCTGAGGTGGGTTAGACATGCTGAATTTCTTGAGGAAACAGATGCTGAAAGGTGCATACTGAGAATCTTCTCACAGAAATCACTATGTTTTATAGGCAGGGTAAGACAGTTAGGAGACCCTCAGAGGACCTGCATGAAGGGCTCTTGTTTTACTAACCTGTCTACGAGGAACAGCACCTCTGTTAGAGGGATTTGCCTTGGTCTGCAAAGAGTAGCACTAAGCAGTAAACAGAGTGATGCTTTGGAGAAATTTCTGGTTCCTCCAACTCTTCTCACCCTGGAGCTCTGCAAAGCACAAGTCCTCTGCAATATGGGCATCAGGATTTTAGCAGGACCTCCAAAGGATCAACCGGTGGCTCTAGAGAAACGCATGAATCCCAGTTTGAAATAGCCCCCTCCCATCCCACTCGTTTTTGTTAAAGACAAACTTGTGATATCCCACCTCTTGCACATTAACACACCATTCTGAAGGTAAACCAGGTATCAAATCTTTTTAGTAAGGATTTGAATCATCCCCATGTTTGGAAACTAGTTGTGTGTCGCATGCTGGTTTGGGGAGGGTCGGGTCATGTGTGTGCAGCTGTTGAAGGCCATTAAAAAGTGACCTGAGCCCCCCTCAGAGCAAGCCTGGGATTAACTGTAAATTGATATAACAGGTCTCAAACACAAATTTCAGCTTTCTGCATGGCAGAGTTTTTCTAAATTTTCTCATTCCAGGTATTCTGGTTATATTACTCCTTCATGTGCTTTTAAAAATAGACTGCACAGCAAGTCATCGGCTGTTCATAGAGTTTAATAATAAAAGAGTTAATATTTCAAATCTGAATGAGAAGAATGAATACCCCCCCAATGTATTTCCAGCATGGCAGTTAATTTAAAACTTTGCTTGAAAAATAAGAAAGAAAAAAAAAAAAGAAGGACTGACAGTTTTGATTTTATATTACATAGGAAAAACTTAGTTTTCTTGCTTGGTTTTTAGGTTTAGAAACGTATGTTGTCTTTGCTCTGGTAAATGTTTGTCAGTAAATGCTACAGGACTTAGGGTCGTGATTGTGCTGGTTAAAGGTTCAGTAGAGCTTGGAAAAAAAATTGACAGGGTTGGAGAGATCAAGATGGTGGGTCATGATTTAGGTTGGAAAGAAGTTTGCAAGCAAATCTCTTGTGATGCAAACACTGCTTCCTTAGTTCTGGCACCTCTTTTTTTATCTTTTCTTCCCTTGAATGGATTGATTTACTGTGGTGAACTTTAAAAGACTGGCTTGCAGGTTGTTTTCTAGGCATCAATAAGAAAAGTGAAATTACTTGATCAAGGCAGTGGGGCTGGGCATCTGAGGTAACATGTTCACCGGATAAGCAAGGACCGCTTTCTGGTGGAGTAGTTATGTGTAGGGAGATACTTCCCACAGCCTCAATATCACAGTGGAGACAAAGCAGATGTTTTTACTTCAGCTAACAGCATGAGACAGAAATGATGCTTGCATGGGACTGAGACCGGCAGAGACCCGGTGCTGGTCTTGAGTGTTTCTGCTGAGGCAAAAGCCTTGTGTGACCTCTCTGTGAGGATATGGTGAAACAGCAGCTGTGTGAGTTGTGGTGTGGTTTGATGATGGTGGTGAAGGCAGGTTGATGAAAAGAATGAGTGTCTAGCCAGGCCGGTTAACTCTTTGTAGGTGGCAATGTGGCCCAGCCCCGGTGAGCCCAGAGCAGCTCCTCCAACTATGCTGGCTCCTATGCACTCATGTTGATGGAAAACTGTTACCCCAGTATCTCCTGGGTGTTTTGGAGACCTCTGGATAAGCCCAGGTAGCATTTCATCAGGAAAGAGTGAACAACTTTGAGGGGGCAGAGAGCTAGAAGCAACTAAGCATTTCAAACAGCCTGGAAATGGTGGCAGTTGGCTTGCTGTTGGGCACAGCCATATAGCTTACCTGGATTTGCCATCGCCTGATTACTACCCCTCGAAAGAAGGCAGCCGAAAAGATTCAGGAGGCAGAAAACCACACTCTTCAGTTCAGGGAATTGTTTCATTTTCAAAAGGCCACTGTTTCTTTTTTCTTTTGATTCCTGTGAGTAGGACCAGTTCCAATGGCTCTGGAAGCAGCTACGCAGGACAGCGATTGCTGCTTTTCAGTGGGAATGTAGAGCTCGGTCAGTTAGTGTGTACCTTTTGTGTCTGCTTATGTGGTGGGGTTTTTTGTTGCTCTTTTTGTTAACTGTTAGCTTAATGAAAACGCAAGGAATGGAACCTGGTTTTTACAATGTAACTGTCTTCAGAGCAGCAACAGCAATCCCACAACATTACATGTAAATGAGCACCAATGACTACTGGAGGGGAAATACAGCAAAAATTGCTTAGTTTTAATGAAATAAATTATTGCCCTCCCCTAACACACTTTTTATTTTTTTCCTCAGTTCCTGTCTGCACCACTTTGTATGGGGGCTGCACAACCTACTTTCAGCAAGGTAAAGCTGAATCTTTTCTCATTCATATAAAAAGGTGATGAACTGCGGCCTTCAGAATATCGTTTATTCAATCAAATGTAGTAGTCATGATAGTCATATCTTGCAAAACATTTTGCCCTAACTTGTCTCTAAATTTTTTGTTGACGTAGTTCAAATTCATCATTCGTTTCCCTCCCTAAGTCAGTGAGATTCAGGAGGGAGCCACGGCAGAAGGTTAAAGCCTATTGTATAATTTGGTATTTAAGCTGCATGCCTTTTGCATACAGTAAAACATCAGGGATTAATGAAAGCATTTTAGTGGATTCCTATATTTGTGAATCATAGCAGAAACATGAGGTCACTAGGGATAGCCTGACTACCAGATTTTCAGGCTGGTTAGAGGCACTCTGTATTACCAAGTGCAGTTTTCTTATGCATGTGGAAAATTACCTGGTGTTTTTATTTTCCCCACTGTATTGTTATACTGTTTAAGATGCATGAGAAGGCTACTCAAAATAATTTTGCCATACAGAGAATAAAATATCTTAAATTTGATCACAAGACCAGTTACCATCTGCTTATTCAAAGCTAAGGTAAGAAGGCAAGTTAGATCTGCCTGTGACACATAGGATATGTCTTAGCATGTGGAAAAATTACTCTGTGTAATGCGTAGAAACCAGACTGCTCAGTACACTGAAATGGTGTAAAAATGGCTGTAGGTATACAGCAGGGGATGGTCTTGCCTGTGAGCAGTTTTTGATGCCTCTGGGTTCTGCGACTTGCAGAGCAGAGCTCAGTCGGCAGCCACTGAAGTGTTTTAGTGAAGCAATTTATAATATCCTGGAAACAAAATAAGGTAATACTTCTAGTCATTCTTTTAAAAACCTTAACATATTAACTTGATTTGTGGCCCCCCTCAGATTTCTCTAAAGAAAGGCTGTAGGAAGCTTCTTTTTCCATTGATCTTGAGGAGTGCAGAAACCATGTTGTAGACTGGATAAAGGGTGTTTCTTTTATCCTGTATCTTGTATGCCATAAGTGTATCTTATCTGCATGGACTTACATAGCATGACTGTAAAAATGCTGTGCTCTGAATTACCCTTGTTCTGCCACCAAATTACTAATGCCTATGCCTTGGAAGTCAAGGATTCTTCTAACTTCCTTGCCACAAGTCTGCTGTAGCATTTTGAGGACTGCAGTATGTGCCAATTCTGAACAAAAGACTAGAAAGCTATTACTTAATATTGCTAAAAGATACAGAATCCATAGATGAAATGTCACCATATGGATTATTGCCATCCATGGAGAAAATAGAATTGATGCATATGGCTTGTAGCTCATTTTTTCTTTAAATGCTGGGGAGCCTAACTTCTTTTCTAATGAGACCCCTCTACTTCATTCTGGCATTGACAATGGGCCTTAGTCAGGCTGAGTTTCATACTGTTCCATGAAGGTCCTCT
Source organism: Strigops habroptila (assembly GCF_004027225.2). Classification (NCBI taxonomy): domain Eukaryota; kingdom Metazoa; phylum Chordata; class Aves; order Psittaciformes; family Psittacidae; genus Strigops; species Strigops habroptila. Next base: position 8,812,721 of record NC_044281.2, read on the forward strand.
GTACTGCATGAGGAGTATTTAATACAGACGGAAATCAGACACAGTGCTTTATCCATGAGACAATAGCCCTGTTCATAGCTCTGTTTATAAAGTCATTAAAAAATGAGGAGAGTGACTTTAAAATAGCAAAGTGAACAGACACGTCCAAACTCTGTTAGAAACTGAAGAAGCTGGACAGAAAATCACGTTTTCTTATAAAGTGATAGTTGTTTCCTATAGAGACCATATGGAGCTTGACAAGAATAGCTACGGTGACCCTAAAGGTTTTAGGCATGAGCTTTCCTTAACTAGTTATTACACTGTTTAATGGCTTTTTTCCCCTCCACAATCAGGAAAAAGCAGCCACAGTGAAGCACACATAGTGGGTAATGCTATGAACACTTTCCATGTAGTTATAAGTTTGCCCATCTGAGCAATGACATCAAAATGTCCAACAGTGTTCTAAAGAAAATGGCAATGCATGCATTTAGGCAGACCTTGGTTGGTGGCTTACAGTTCTTTCTAAAATCTTTGCATTTTGGGCTTGCAAAAATGAAGACCTATAGAATACAAGATTTAACACATAGCACTAGTGTTGACATTGTCTGTTTTAGGCCATGAGGGAGAATTCTCCTCTAGTTACTACCATGAATAATTTCTTCTTTTTTTTTTTCCTTCAATTTTCCTGATTTAGTTTCAAAGCACAGAAATACCATTTCCCCCCCTCTCCTGATTGCTCAAGACATTTTGATCATTAAAATACATTTTGTATAATTTCTTCACTTAGCCTTACAGGGCTCCTTTTGAACATCTGTTTTAATTATACTGAAGCAAGCTATGATTTCGCTGGCTTAAAATTTCCAAGACTGGGTGCCAGTAGCAATGTGTTTGGCTACTGCCTTCCTCTAGTTCTGCCAAAGTAGAAACTCCCCAGGCTATTCACGTCTGATTTCTTTTTTTTTTTTTTTGTTATATTTTATTTTATTGGGGGTGCCAAACCTTAAAACAAGAGATGCATGATCTGGCATTAGTTTTGATTGGCTGTCAGACTCATTTGTCTACATAAGTCCCTTCGTTTCTGCAAAAACAGTGCATAGGAGATCCATAATAATCAAAAAATTCTGCTTGCCTTAGCAGTGAGAAGAGATGGGGATCAGAATAGCGCCAGCATGAAAATGTCATGGTGTAATATTAAGCCTTGCAGCTAGTATTTACAGCTGTAGAGGATGTTTTCTTGTAATCTTATTCTTGTCTTTATTGTTTTACTGAGTAACTTACTCTGTTTGCTCAGGGGATGTCTATGTTTGGCATCCTGCGGAACTAGAATATGTAATGCTTTCTTCTTTTTTTAGGAAGTCTATGCTGAAGAAAGAGAATAAGACAATACTTAACACACCCCTCGTGTAAATAAAATAAGTAACTATAGATTCCTGTTACATTTGAAATCAGCTATAGCTAACTGGTTGGCAAGGAAAGGGGAGGGGAGGAAGGAGATGCTGCTCAAGATTTCTTAACACAGATAATAGAAGGACACAGTCAGATGAACAATTTTTCTCGTAAAAAATCCCAAACAAACAAAACCAACTTGTGTTTGTTTGGTTTTTAAGTGCCATCTGAAAAAATGACATCTAAGATCAGTGACTAGCCTTACTTTTTAATTATTGTTTTTTAAAGACTATAGATATGCGTGGTCTTCCTACTTAAAATTAAAACCTGCTTAATACTAAATTAAAAGAGTGATTATGCCTCAAAACACCAACTCTAAGGGAATGCCTGCAGTGAAGACTAAAGCATGACTTCAGATCAAGCAAGCAGTCCTTGTTAGCGCTGTTCTGCCATGACTATGCCCTCAACCATATCAAAGGGCATTCAGAGGCAGTCTGAGGGCTCCCATCCGTGGGTTCCAGCTTCCGTAGCTGTAGGTTTTCCCCTATGTTTGAAAGGTCAGCTGGCATCTGGGAGCAGACTGTTTCTCTTTTCCTTTCTCTGATTGAGCTTACATTTCTGTGGATCTTTTAGGAAAATATAAGTTGAGGGCAGCAATTTCCTCAGCTGTGCTACAGTCTTCTGCTAATGAGGACTTGTAAGCTGTGCATACTAAAGGAAAAATCTGCTATTTCAGTGATAATTGGGTATTTTTGTGTTGGATGTAAGTGTGGTGGTGAATTTAACCCTGTGTGAAGCAGTGGCATGATCCCATATTGTGATTGTGCTTCAGGAAGTTTGTCTTGCCATATGCTTTTTCTGAAGTACAGAGTTAAAATTATTCTAAACAAAATTCCCTGTAACTCGTGTCTGTTTTGAAATATCCATGTAACGTGGACAAGGGATGATTATGTTGACAATGGCATTTCCATCATATCTTTACATAAATAACTTTGAATCTAAACTTCATGCTATGTTGTATTTAGAGTGGTGGCAGATAAGAACCTTGGAATAAACCCAGACTTCCCCGAGGAAGTGCTAATGCAGATGCAGGATCAAGCTAAAAGTTGAAGTCCTTCACCACCTGATACCTGCAAAGCTTCAGTCTTAGGGAATGATTTTCAGAAAATGATCTATTTGCTGAATATAAATTTTACTAAGTTTCCTAAAAGTTTGGTTGCAGTGAGGGCTGAAACAGCAAGAAGGCTAAGAGGCTGCAGAAGTAGTTGCAACCCTTCTTCCACTCCAGTTGGAACGGACGTAGAGGACTAAATGAGTAACACTGGCAAGTAAAAGTGCACTTGACCCTTAATTAGTTGAATCTTGCTTGCAGAGGGTAGGGCTTGGTTTCAGTGGGAAGCTGGACACACAAATTGGTATTTCATACCCCTTTCTATGCACATCTTTCTGTGGCAACTTTTTTCTTCAAAAACTTCAAAGATTAAACTGCAGCATTACTGAAAAAGTCAATAATACAGATGCTGTGTGAGCCAGAGCAGTAAGAAAGGAGTCTACCCTGAGGGAAGAAGTGGGAAGCCCCAGTGTAACATATTGAATGTTTCAGCAGTGATTAATAAATTCATGAGGAGCTGTTGTGCAACAGTACCCAGAACAGATCAGTGAGTAAGCATTTGGAAAGCCTTGTTTTAGTAGATTAATAATTATGCAGGGCTATTCTAATTTCATGGGACATATTTTAGTGTATGATCTGAACCACTGTATATGAAAAGTGTAAGCTCGAAAGGCTTCATAAAAATCTAATATCAGTAAAAACAGTTTCATGATTAAAAAAAATCACACAAAAGCCTTTTTATTTTAAATTAAACACCTGTATGGTTTTTGCAGCAGTATTGCAGCTATAGACTACTGGCATAACCAAAAACCTAGTAAAAAAACTAACCAAAGGGTAAAATGAACCTATATAAATTCACCTCATAAATGAGGTGAAGAGGCTAGTTTTCTGAAGGGTTTGTATTTAAAACTGATGTGGTATTTAGTTTCTGGCCTTCAGTATGGTGTTTAATTTGGAATCCTCTTCTCCTAATATGCTCAAGGAATAGCAAAACTATAGCTAACATTAGTACATCCAGTTGTGTTTGTATTGTTGCTTTTGGCACAAAGATTTAGCATCTCTTTTTAGCTTTTAGATACAGAAGCACAAATTAAAAGCCTTCTAGAGTGAGAATGCGCCTTTCTGTTTCACAGTAAGGCTTCAGGACAGTTTCCTTTAGTTTCTGGGTTTACAAGGACAGCCCAAAACTTTGCATAGGTAGCTGGGGCGGAATTGCATAAAATCCTGAACATTTTGCTATCTAAAGTCCAGACTTCAAGTCCAGCCACTGCCACTCATTCCTTTTGGCTTGACCAATGCTTAGCAAATAAAATCTCACTGTTCAAAAGATAAAGGACATGATAAACTCAGAGATTTGCCCATATCACAGTCTGGATGTTGAAACAAGACCCAGTTGTTCATTAACATTGATAGCCTTTAAAAGAAATCCTTCCTTGCATCTGAGCTTGATTAAGGCCTCATGCCTCTCAAACTGCACTGTCAGGAGGTGAGCAGCTGCAGACTAATCAGGGTTGATATCCTCATTTCTGCTCTGAAAAAAACCAAACCCCTAACCCAGTGCATTTTCCTCACAAGCTTTGAAATCTCAAAGCGGCAACAGTTGGTGAGTGTTTGTATGAAATGTGCAGTGGTCTCTGCAGTGTGCTCCTTCATTCTTCTGAGCCCCTGTCTGCTGGAATTTCTCACATGGAGAAAGTTATCTGTTCTTTAAACAAGAAAATGTAAATTAATGTCTTTTGTAGGAAACATGCTGAATAAGGATCTCCTACGGACCTAGCTTTGTATGTAGGCAGAGACAGTTTCTGGACTCAAGCCATTCATTTTTCTCCCTACAGTCAAAAACATTCATTATTGCCTACGTAGTTTTACTTGAAGTCTACCAGCTTTGTTTGCAATAAAGAATCCGGCCTTTGGAGACTTTTCTGTCTTTTCTGGTATGCTGTCTTGATAAAGTTACCATCCCTAATTCTTCCACCACAGCAAGTGTGTTTTATCCATCCTTTCATCAGCTCACAGATGCTCCCTCACTGTGAGTGTTCTTTTTAAGGGCTAGAATAGTACACGTATCTGCAGTATCTGCTTCTGTGTTGCCTTTTTACATTACTTGTCCTGTGTTTCAACAGCCTGCTGGGTTCCATGGTCTTGCTGGCATATTGTTGACTTTGACAGCACGCTTAGTATGATGCTAAGCCGTTACACAGAATGGTTCCCTGTAAAGTACAGTGCTGTAATCCTCATCATGTATCCTATAATGAAAGTTTTTCTGGCATTGTCCCTGCTGAGGTAGCTGCTAGATATAAGAGGCAGTGCAGCAAGTAACTTTGACCTATTTTTGTGTAGGCACTAAGAAGCAGATGAGATGAGGAAGAGAAGCAGGCACCCTTTCCCTTTTCCATTTCCCAGTATTTATAAGATTTACAGCAGGAACAATCCTTGTACTGTACTAAGTATAACGCATCTAACTCTCACTGGCTCTTGTGATGGGTGATGTGCTGGAGGAAAGGTTCCTTTTTTTTTTATCTCTTTCTCTTAGAACCCCCTCTCTCATTGATTTTTGAAGGCAAAAGAGTAATTTGACCCTTACGCAGGTGCTTCAAAGCTCACAGACAAATTATACAGATGAAACTGCAGCTTTCTAGCTACTTTCTCTATCTTGGTTGTGCTTTCCTAAAGAGAATGATTGTAGAAACCACAGGGTCATGTGTGAGCCCTCTCTAGTTGCGTTGTTCTATTAAAACAGTAAATCACTTCCATGAATGTGCTTTTCTGTGTGGCAGCTGTTGGGTAATTTAGTCCAAAGTCAACTGTACATCTTTAGTCACTTCAGAGATAATGTGTCCTACAGATGGTTTCAATTAATATTTGTTCAGGGCTGTCTAAAGCAAGTAGCCAGTGTGCTTGTTTAATGTCAGTTAAAAATATCTCTATTTATGCACATGACATGTGACCTTCAGACTTGTTGTGGTCTGCTGGGTAATACCCCCAAAACAGCCTGGCACAGGGTTTTAATTAATGTCCTTCTTTCTTTACCTTTTTTTACCCCATATTGGAAGTAGGCACAATACCCAGGGCTTGTGGGATGGTCAGCCCAGAGCCTGTGCTTCTGTTTGAGGAACAAAAATAGTGATCTTTGGTAAGCAGTTATTATGTATTTTACAGAGTGCATTTTCAATGTTCAAAGCCTGGCTCAGCCCAGCTATTCTGCTTCAAATAAGCACACATTTAGGAACAGTACTTAAAGACGAACATGGTTTATGCGCTTCACTGGCTGCAGTCCTCCAGAAAATAGCAGGGTCTTTTTAGCTAAACTAATGTTGGAGATAAAGATGGTTTATTACTCGCACAGTAAGAGTGTTTTTAATGAGTAAATATGAAATGACAAAGTGCATGTTTTGAAGAAAAGACAGACTGTGACTGTCTATTGGTGAGATCTAAGAAAGAAAATGGTTTGTAATACATATTATAGGGCAACACATGCATAGGACCACACACCGTAAACATATAGAATTTGATTTTAATGTGTACATTTTGTTTATGTAAAAATGAGAATCTGTATATTACACAGAATAATAGTCACAGACAATAGCAAAATCAAACACAATCAGTGAATGCTGAAAGTATAAATGTAAGTTACGTTTTGGCAGACTAGTGATTAATCTGGTGACAATTAAGTATATTCTTGGATTCAAACAGGTAGTGGAGTAGCTTGAGTAACTGCATTGATGAGGAGTTAATAGGGCAATGTAGAGGAAAGTAGCATTGATGTGTTTGCTCTGTTTCTATTTGGACAGAGTTAAAAGTTTGGCTGAGGAACCAGTTACGTCACTGTTGCCTTGCTTCTTCCAGTAGAATTGCAGTTGGTTCCAGCTGGTGTAGCTGGGGCTGGATTGCTTCAAGAAGGTTGCTAACGGCATCTCTTACAAGCACTGCATTCACCTATGGTGGAAGCAGAAACACTCCATATACAGATGTTATTCATTTGCTCCTTGTTGGCAAAAGGTTTCACTCCTGAAGAGTTCACTGTGTTGGAATAAAGCTGGAGAACAAAGAAATTGCTATTTCCCTGCATATAAGACGTGCATAATCCCTAGTGAGTAGTTAACATTTGGGGAACATAGGAAGAACTGTGGTGCTGGCAATGTCTGTCTGGCATGTGCAGTCACATCCTTCACAGCTGGGTTACCTTCCACAGGCTTTTCTTGCAATGAAGTTGGAAGAAAAAATTGTCCTCGTGTGCCCTAGACAAGCTGATCTCTTTTCTTATGCTAGCAGGGGAAGTGGAAGGCTCTCAGGCATGCAAAATTATTAAGATGGAACCTCCAGAAACATCTCATTCCTGAGTTCTTTAGCCATTGATTTTTCCATGCTGCACTTCTCTTTATTATTTATACTGCCTTCATTGTTGCTACCATTCACAGGCTGCTGGACAGCCAGCAAAGAATTTGGCTGAATTGTCTGTCTGTCTGCACTTTCGATTGCAGCCAAAACGGTTTTGAATCCACAGCCAGAAACTTCCATAGTCAGTTCCCCTTTTAACTCTTCTTTAAGAAAATCACCAAGGTGAGAGAATCATAAGTCACTAAAGGAATTACATGCATAATAAGTTCCTCATCTGTGACTGCCTGGACACCATTCAGTGTTAGTATTGAGGAGGAGATCTTTTATAAGGTCATTCTCTATTAAACTTATGTTGGCTTAAGTGGTGCAACTCCTTTTCTAACACCATCTTCTGTCGATTCCTTTTGTAGGAAGTGGGCTTTCATTTTTCAGATTCTAGTGGTAATTGAAGACTAGATTTAAACAGTGGGGAAAATAATGATAAAGCATAACTCCTCATTAGAAATCTTTTAATACTGTATGAATATGCAAAAGTGTATATAAATACGTAAAAAATTCACATCATTTCATACTACCGCACAGGAATGGTCATTCCCAGCCTGCAGCAACTTGTTAAGCCTCATTATGTGACATGTGGGATTTATTATTATAATATACTTGGCTTTATTTTGAAAATAAGTTTGCACATACCTACAGTTCAATTCCAACACTTTTGTGTTGGCTAATTTTGCTTGCAAGAATAGTTATAGTTCAATATCCTTAATCCAAATGCAAGTTTTCTTTGTAAGTGGAGTCCTAGATAACAGAGAACCATACAAAGCACAAAACCATGTCATTGCTACGTTCGTATGCCTGTGGGAAGGAGGATCCCCACAAACAGATGCGACATGTGGTTAGAAATCTCAATATAAGTGCAAGTCTATCTTTAACACATCACATATTGTGCTTGGGAATCCGCAAAAACACATACATCACAAAATCAAAGAGTTCTGTGAGAAGTATATAAAATGAGGAAAGAAGATCCATAATTACCCTACTGCAGAGATTTTCAGGCTGTGTATTCCTGTATGCATTGAGATTGCAGAGGGAATACTTGTGTTTGCCTTTTGGTGCACAGAGACTTCTCCCTTGTCCTACATGGTTTCAAACTGAAGATTTTTACCCTGTCACTAAATGCGAGGACTGATGTGAGATGAACTTCTCAATCTCACAGGACACTGGGCCCTTCCCTCCCCTAATTACAGGCTTTACGATTTGCTTGAGGGGGTGCTTATGAACAGACACATGCAGCTGTGTCTCAAAAACATTTGTGTTATAGAGGGAGGGAAAATGAATCTGTCCTATTAGGAAAAATGGGACCTTCTCCTGTTCTGTAACCTCAACAGTGCAATACTTTGGGTGGGTGGGGAAGTATTATTTAAGAAGCCTGAAATGTCAAGTGTTACCTCTGATCAAATTCCTCCTTAAGCTCTTGAAATAATCAGAAGTTTGCAGAATTAAGGTGTCATTTCAGAAGGTTATTGTATCTCTCATGTTTTTAATTTAATTTTTTTTCTGTGTTTTTCTTAATTTCAATGGATGTACTTACTCTTGAACAGAAAAGCAGAGTTACTAAGGCACATTAGCAGGGAAAGTTGTATGAGGTTTGTTTAAAAACAGCGAGAGAGTAAAACCTGTTTGGGGTCTCCTGGTTTCATGACTCAATGCACTGACCTAACAGCTGGTGTATCCAATGTGCACTGCAGTGTCTGCTTCCCTAGAGAGTCTATTTTTCTGTGTACTGCATCCCAGGTACCTACAAAGAGAAACCAGGAAAAGATCACCCAAGTATAGGAGGGAGGTGCTCAGCCCTTCAGAGCAGATGAACCATGCTGAGGTTCATTCTGCCTGGTGGGTATTGGGTCCAGCTACTGAGATCACTGGATCAGACTGAGGACGTTAGCATGAAACATACAGGTTAGGCTGGAGAACTTTGGTAGCTTGCATCAAGCACCAAACTGCTTTCAAGCCTGAATTAGCCAGAAAAAAAGTGAATGCTGCTTCTCAGATCCTGTCCTGTGCTTAATGCCAACACACAGGGTGAAATCTCCCCTGGGGTGACCTCTTCTCTTGAATTCTAGGTCTAGACCCTAGGTCTTATGCAGGTCTTTGCTGCAAAGGAGAAAAATACCATGCTAACTGATGGCATATTGCTGCACCTGGACAAAAAGGGGAAGTCCCTATTTGGCAGGATGAGGAGACATTATGGCAAAATGGAAAGCTGACAGTGTTTTGACAGGTGGGAATACAAATCCCGTATAAGATCCACAGTTGGAGAAAGCAGATGATCTCAGTACTGAATTTAATCAATGCTTTCCAAAGCACTTGAGAAGCATTCCAAGAAGTGGCTGTACAGAGCCACTGCTTGTTCATTATAACTTGTATTGCAGTTTAATTTGCCACGGGTGGGTGAAGGATGAGCTGCGTTCATGTACAGTCTTTGCTTTCTGGTTTTCTAGTCACGAAACTGGAATTCTCTGGACCACTGGCAGCTTGTTTGTTGAATCATTCACTTGGGTGCAGACAGAGTTCAAACCTGTAGCCATTTTCCATGACAAAGAAGCCAGACACTTACTATTTTTAAATCCCTGTGCTCAGTCTTATAGCAAGATTTCCTGTCGTTGTGTTATGAGTACTGGGTTGTTTTTTTTTTGCTTGAAGTGGAAAAGTATTATAGCTACCGTAAGGGGTATTCCCACAACTTCTGGTATGCACTCAGTCCCACTGATTTAGAACAGAGGTATAGCTGCAACACTGTTGAAGGGTACAGAAATTTCTCACCGGGTATAGGAAAATGGCTAAGCTTGGACTGGTGGCAAAGTATGAGATTAGAAACGTGAACATCTAAATTGTTTTCAGCTCTGTCAAAGAACTGCTATATTTATTTTATTTTATTTATATTTTTGTTGAGTTGTTCTCGGTGACTCAGTTTCCTCATTTATAAATAGGAATAATTTGAACTCACCTAGTTCATCTCTCCATATATGAGAATTGTATGCCTAAACAAATATGAAATAATAAATCACATCAATTAGTAACTATTTTTGGTGGCTGAAAGAAATATTCAGAAAAAACAAAAATTGATTTTATTTGGTTTTTTCTTTCTCTTTTTTTAACTACTGAAAGCTAATTTTAAGTTATAAATAAGAATATTTGTCTCAAGTACTGATTTTTTAATTATGGTATTTAACTAATTTTAACTGTGTAACTAAATGCATTTGAGAGTGCTTCTACCTCCCATCCAGTTTTATCTAACAATGTCAGATGTTTCTGTATTTCTAGTGAGCTAACCTCATCCTAGAGCCATGGACACAACTGAGACTAGATTACTACCTTGCCTTGCTGCAAATCCCGGCAGGCAGTACAGACTATGGTTCATAGTAGTTCTGGTTTTGTTCTCTGACGTGGCTGGCTCAGCTGTTCTTCGCCTTCTTTTCTAGGCAAGCTTGGCTAGGAGCTGCTTCTAGTCATTAACTAGTGGTCTTCTAATTGCCAGGGACTGTCATAGGCAAATGCAAGGGCTGTTTTGTGTTTGGTTCATGGGTTGTCACTCTAAATGGGACCATGAAACTCCACAGTTTTGCCCTTACAGTCTTAGCAACAGCTAGTTTTACAGTCGGGTTTGTATCTGACTTGCTTGGCTTGTGAAGCTGTAGGCTGTAATCAAGAAAGGATAGTCCACCCTGTGGAAACGTCCAAAAAAAGAAAAGGAAAATAAAAAAGGGTCCTTTGTAAATAAGCAGCTCCTAAACTGCTCTGATGGGCACGGATGTGTGCCACAGCTTCTGGTGAGGCCGTGATTTGGGAACTGCGAAACAGGGATGCAGCCACAATCCCATTTTCTTTCTGAAATTGCTGTCAGCTGTTGCCAAATGAAGCCTCTTCCCTTTCAGAATGACATATGTGTGTGCTAAAGAAAGCATATTTAATGGTTCAGTAGCTGGAAATTCCCCTTAAATATCCTCTAGGTTATAGCTAATGTTCAAAAGAGACCTGAATGTGCATTGAATACTGATTATCCCTGATCACTTATATGCCGATACACCATTTGGCTTTAAAAAATGACCTATTTCTTAAAGAAAAGAATTCTTGGTACCTGCCTGCACATCTTTTAATTTATTTTAGGTTTATTTTTTTTTACATTTACTGCAGATTGTGCCAGTGGTAATTATGGTAGTCCAGGAGATGTAGTAAAAAGAATCATAGAATGGTTTGGGTTGGAAAGGACCTTAAACCCCCTGCCACCGGCAGGGACACCTTCCACTAGAGCAGGTTGCTCCAAGCCCCTGTGTCCCACCTGGCCTTGAACACTGCCAGGGATGGGGCAGCCACAGCTTCTCAGGAAACCTGTGCCAGTGATACACTGCCCTCACAGTGAACAATTTCTTCCTTGTATCTAATCTAAATCACCCTTCTTTCAGTTTAAAACCATTCCCTCTTGTCTTGTCACTACACGCCCTTGTAAAAAGTCCCTCTCCAGATTTCTTGTTAGGCCCTCTTTAGGAAGTGAAAGGCAGCAATAAGGTCTCTCCAGAGTCTTCTCTTCTCCAGGCTGAACAAGCCCAGCTCTCCCAGTCTGTCCTTGTACAGGAAGTGCTCCAGCCCCCTTATCATCCTCGTGGCCTCCTCTGGACTCTCTCCAGCAGGTCTATGTCCTTCTTGTGTTGAGGGCCCCAGAGCTGGACATAGAACTTCAGGGGAATCTCACAAGAGCAAAGTAGAGGAGCAGGATCACCTCCCTCGACCTACTGGTCATGCTCCTTTTGATGCAGCCCAGGACACAGTTTGTTTCTGGGCTATAAGCACACACTGCTGCTCATGTTGAGCTTCTTGTCAATCAGAAAAAAAAAAATAAAAAAAAAAATTTTAGATTGATTTGTGATACCCTTTGCATTGCACTAACTTGCTTTAGGGAAAGACCACAGGCTTCAGGACCGATGTTTCTTTGCTTACTGTGTAAAGCAAAGAGTGTAGTTACAGTGATGGGCTTCTAGTTCACATTGTATAAAGAACAAGAATGGAAAACTGCCTCAGAATAAGGATGAGGTAATGAGATATATTCTTTCACATAGAGCTGAAACAAGGTGGGAACAGAGTGCTGGAAGGCCAGGGGAGAATTCTGGGTAGTTCCGGTTCGTTTCCTGGAGGACAAGGCACCTTCACAAGGATGCTAATTATTATCCATGTTATAAATGCTACCAAATACCATCAGCTGTTACAGATGGACATTGTTATTTACAGGAATCTAAGCATCAAATGGGCACAAAGAATGCGGCTGAGAAGTAGCCACTGTTAACCCTTTTGAAGCACAGCGGTAAGACTGTGGCAGGAAAGCTACACTGCTTCTGTCCTGCGCTGATGCTTCTCTTTGGATGAAACGGGGAATTTTAACTTCTGAGGTAGTAGATGTTGTATCTTCATGCCAATGCAATAACTTTTGATAATTTTAATGTGTAAAGTTGAAATAGATACTTTGTGCAATGTTTGCAGTGACTGCCTTGTGATGCTACTTACTGTTCTGGGTGCATTGCTGATAAATAGTGTTGTCTGGACAGTGACTGCTTTCCTTACAAAAACCTGAATTTAGATGTGGAGTAAAAGGAAATTACTTTTTTTTTCCTTCTTCCTTCATTAATTGGGAAAGAATGCAATAATTAAGTCACAGAACAGCAAGCAAAGTCAAGAGCAAAGTGTTAGCCTAAATGGAGAACAGGGTAAAAGGATGGCGTCACAGTGCTGCTCAGGAATGGTTCTTGCCTCTTTCAGACCACCCCAAACCTAAATTACCTTCCTGAGAATACCTGCATCAGACTGTCACTGTTTCTGAGTTTTAACTAAGCTTGAAGTTTTTCAGTGAGGCAAGTATTTTGTTGAAGCAGTTTTTGACCACTTCTAGTGAAAGCAGTTGTTATTTTTACAAATAAAAATGAAAGGGTGAGACAAATCTTTGGATCTTTCTGCTCTGAAAATCTCCAGGTAATAAAATAGTGATGAGTTATGAATCAGCAGGGCTGCAGGGCTCTCGTTCCTGGGATTCATTGGAATATTGTCTCCAGTATTTGTATAGTTACAGATTTGAAAACCTGTGTGAGAGTAAAATCCCTTTCTACACTCATAAGGGCTATCAAGGAATATCCTATGTACCTGAGAATACAATATTTGCTTTGAAATAACTGAAGTGTTTTAACAAGAAGGGCTTTAAAAATGCATTTTGCATCTTCACTGTATGTTTCTGATCATATTGAACTGGCGATGTAAGCTGGATTTCTTCCACATACTGTGAAGAGTTCTGGTGTGTGTCTGCAGTTGAGATCCTCTTCACTGTTACACCTGTCCAATGCAGGGTTAGCTTGTAGTTGAGTTGAAGCTTATTGCTGTTTAAAAACAACCCAGCTTGGAAAAAGCCTACTTTTAAACATGAAAAAAACCAAAACAATGAGATAACGTGGTAGTTGGTTCATTAGGAAAAAGCGCATGCGGTGAAACTTTTCACGGGGTGTACTTCGCCTGAAAGTATGCGACTGTGATCTGTATACCTAAATACTGCCTTGTTTCATCTGGGGAGGTTTTTTGGGGGTGGGGAGAAACGTCTGCTTACTTGCCCACAGACCCAGTTTCACACCAGATAATGGCCACGCAGTATGAACACAGCCCTTAGGGCTTTTTCTTTTTTTCCCCTCTTTTCGCACAATGGAGCAGTCGCCCTACATTGTTGATGGCTTATGTGCTTATCAGGGGCAGGGCTGGGCAGATAAGACGTGTTACGCCAAAGCCTGCTGTAAATGCTTTTGGGTGCTTACATTTAAAATGCTGGCATGTTTTGAGGAGATGATGAAAACGTTCTTGCAGGAATCTGGCCGGGAATGTTGGGGTTTGTGCTGAAATAGAATCATAGAAATAACTAGGTTGGAAAAGACCTTTAAGATCATCAAGTCCAACCATTACCCCAGGACTACTAAGTCCACCACTAAATATCAGTGAAGGCTTCATCTACATGGTTTCTGAACACTTCCAGGGACAGTGATTCTACCGCTTCCCTGGGCAGCCTGTTGCAATACCTGATCACCTTCTCGGTGAAGAAATTGTTCCTGATATCCAATCTAAACCTCCCCCGGAGCAGCTTGAGGCCGTTTCCTCCTGTCCTATCGCTTGTTACTTGGGTCAGTTTCTTTTTCTTTATTAGTTTTTGAAGGCTGAGGGTGAAGTGCACGGGGGCAAAATTAACACCGGGGTATGCCGCAGGTGGAGGGGTGCAAGCATCCCTCACAGCTCACGGGACGGGAGGACTGTGCCTGGAGGTGGACCGGCCCCGACACTGGGCAGGGCTGCGGGTCCGGGCTCTACCGAGGGGCGCCCGGGCAGCCCCCGGCGCGGGGAGCGGTGCCCGCCGGGCGGCGCTGCGGGGCCGGGGCCGGGGCGGGCGGTGGCGCCTCCGCCCCTGCCGGGCGCGGGCGGGGAGGGGCCGGGGCTGCGCCCCGCTCCGCGCCGCCTCGGCAGGGCAGCGTCCGCCGGCGGCTCGGGGCGGGAGGCAGCTGCCGCGGCACGGCGGGCAGCGCCCTTGGGCGGCACAGGTACGGCTCCCCCGGCACACACTCCCTGCCCGCACCGCCGGACCTCCACCCCTTTGTCTTGCGGGGCCGGCGGGCTACGGGGCTCCGGAGCGGGACGGGACCCGCGGAGTGGGTTGGGGTCGGTGCTGCAGAGGTCTTGGGGCAAGGGGGGTTCAGCACCGGGTCCTTTGCGATTAGGGAGCGGTGGTGCCGGGGTGCGGGTGCCGAGCACGGGAACGCGTCCTGGGCGTCCCTTCCCGGGGTAGAACTGCGGCTTTGGGACGATGTACGGGCGCTGGGGGTTCCCTCAGCATCTGCTGGATGGCTGTGGGCTTTAGGCGGCTTATTGTAGGCATGAATGCTGGTGTGCACGCAAGCAGAGATGGTCCGGATCTTACTCTTTAAAATAAGGATGTGTGTGTGCGTGCGCGCTTTTTCTGGGAAGAAAGGGACCGTGGCATCTGTTTCTTCTTGTCTGAAATAATTACCGTGTGTGCGCGGCTTTGCTTAATTCAAAAGAGCGGGCTCGGGTATGAGGAGAGGGGAGGACCGTGGGAAGAATGCTGTAACTCGGAGCAGGATGTCGAATTCTGCCGTCGGGTAACTCTGGGAGGAGAGACTTGAGGAAGGGCTTTGCAGGGCAGGGTCGTTGTCCCAAAGAGCTTCCCTGAGGGGACGCTTGCTATAGCCTCCTAACTAAGACCGTCTGTGTGCGCCTATGGAGGCTGAGGCTGCCGGGATTCGGTGCAGGACATCTGCTGCCGCTGTGTTTTGGGAAGGGCATCCCTTTGTTCCTCGGAGCGGCCAGACTCCCCATGCAACACAATGGCCATCCCGGCAGGGCCGCAGGCAGCGGGGCTGGCGGTACTGTTACAAACTGCATAGGTGCAGCGTGCGCTTCTCTCGCCCATGGTACCTGTGTGCTCGTACCTCCGTGCACACACATGCTGTTTGCTTTTTCGAGTAATTTAAACCTTTGCAATTTCAGATGATGTGATTACATCAATTGCTATGTATTTAAGCTGGACCGCCATCCTAAAGGACAAACATAACGTTAATGAAATAAAGGCTAACTACTCTTAAAATGTATGTTGGAGAAACTAATTAAAATATATCCCGATCAGAAATTAGCACTGGAAAATGTGTAAAGGTCAGGAAAAAAGGCTGACTTTGCAATTTTTGTGTTGAATCATGAGTTTCCCATATCCGGCTGTCCTATTGTTAATTGTGAATTAAGGCTGGCAGCAAGCTGCCCATCCTGGATGAATCATCACTTTGTCAAACCCTGTGTCAAAAAGAGGGCTTTCCCCAAAAGCGTGCAGTATTAGGGAACAGAAATAGTCCAACCCATCTGTTAAAGTAGAGTTCAGTGCTTGGCCGCTTTTAAATGTATTAAAGGTAATGACGTTCTTCTTTTCATATGTTTTTATTTCCAGTTGTCCCAGGCCTGAGTTTAAGAGTGTCTCTAATTTAGTGCTGAATGCAACACACTGCCTCTGGCTTGATTCTGTGTGAAGCTGTAATGGTTGGAGCATACCCGTTGTTCCCAGAATAACATAGAGTGGTCACCACTCATGTTGGCGTTTACCATTGTGTAGCACTTACTGGTGTGTTAGGTTACCACAAGTTCCCTCCTGTCCTTAGGAAAGAAGATGCTTCTGAAAACACCTATGTGGTGGTAGGTGGCGTATTTTATGGACGTCTTAAAAGCTTCATGTGGGCACTACAAACTGAGTGAAGATAAAAGAACTCCCAAAAACATCTTAGATCACAGAAACTTGCCTTTTTTTCTTTCCTTTTTTGTAAGAGACCTATTAAATTGTGTCTGTGGGGAGGATCTCTGTGAGGAAACAATGCCAGGGGACAGTAGTTTAGTTTAGCTCTGTGTGTTGGCCCTTTCAAAGGTTGTGCAAGACTCGATGTGATTCCCTTTAGAAGGGCAAATTTACATTGCAAGCCTCCCAGTGCTTCTGGGGGAAGGGAAAATAAAAGTCTGGCAAATGAGAGGAGGAAGTGGGAGAGAGAAATTGGAAAATAAGCAAAGCCATTAATTTTTCCCACTGTGCGCTCTTAAGAAACTGCTGGCAATGTACTGGAGATACTCTGCCTCATGGAAGTGTCATGGACTTGCTTCACATGATCCTCTGAGATCATCTGGTTTCTCTGAGCTTTGTGGGAACAGAAATTCCTCGTGTTGGAGTCTGATCTCATCTTCCTTCGGCAGCAGTACGAGCAGTGGCTTGGGAATCGGAGAGGAAGGTGAAGAAAACACAAGTGGGATCATTTGGAGAACAGCTTAGTGCTTGTGTAGGCCAATCTGGACACTGCGTTTCCTCTTTTCGCTTGCCCTATGTGGTCAGAGCTGGGACAAGCACTAACATACCCGCCAAAGTTAAGTGCTCTGTCAGCCTGCTAAGTGTATTTAAGTGCAGCTAACGTGTCAGACCATCCTATAAATCTTACCTTACCATCCTATAAATCTTACCTTACATTTCATTCATCCTTTTTACTGTGCTAATGAAGAACAAACTGAAATGGAAAATGGTGACTTGAGTGATGGTGTGCGTCAAGCTTGGGGAATTTCCTGAGTTTGATGAAAGACAAAAAGAAAGGCTTTTTTTTTTTTTTTTCCTTCCCTAATAGCTATGTACTTAGTCTTTTAAATTCTCAGAGCCTTCTAAGTGGCTTCTCCTGTTTGTTGGGGGAATACTGGCACAAAATGCAGGCAGGCTGCAGTGGTGATGGTCAGCCCTTGAGTCTGTAACCTGATCCACAGCTTTTTTCTTCAACTGGGAAAGGAAGTAACAGCTCCTGTTACACCCTTATGTAACCTCCCCATTCATATCCTCCAAAAAGGAGGAAATCGTAGCTCAGTTTCTGATGTATAAACTAACATCAAGGCATGCTTTGTCATAAAGAAGCAGTAAAGAACAACATTAATCTTCTTTTGTTTTGCAGTTCCTTGGGGGAAAAAAAAGGGAAAAGCAAAGATTTTTCTTTTGCGCTGATGGAAGGCGCTGCAACTCTTTGTCAGATGCTGTGACGTAGCTATAAGAAGGATAGTGAAACTGCAACAAGGGTCTTTTTATGACACTTTCCTAGTATGTGTGAGCATTAGTCTCAAAACACACACCCTTTACAGCTGTGCCCCAGTTTGCTTGTGGATTGTGAAAGCTTTGATCATTTGGTTTGTATGAGTCCACATTTTGGTGTCTGAACAAAGAGTGGAGTCCAGGATCTCTGGTTTTTTTATGCTGTTGGACTTAAGCCCCATCTTGGAGGAGAATGGTGAGGGAAGGGGAAGGTGAGGTTCTCAACACTTGCCCAGGTACTTTCACATATTTAAAATATATCAAAGAAGCGTAGGTGTTTTCCCTTTGAATAGGAGAAGTACCTCTGCTCACTGAGCAAATAAGAGACTTTCTATGGCCCTGTCTGGAGTTTCCAGCTTCCATACCTCAGTAGGGACGTTAGCTCATTTCTACACTTCCTCATCATTTTTGCCTTTGGTCTCCTGCCAAGCTGTTTTTTTCTCTGAGTGACCTCTAGTTCTTTACTTACCTCTCAGACCTGCCTCTCATCCTCCAGAAACCACTGGTGTATCATGCTTGTTGCAATCCTACCCTGTATCTGGGAGGCAGGTAACTGTGAAATGTGTGGTTTGATTCTCAGGGACCAGCCTGGCCTGTGACAGGCTCTTCTGGAGCACAGCTTTTATGTGTGGCCATTTCCAGTGATTTCTGCCATTTTTGATCCTTTGCTCTTTCTTTGAAGAAACTTGTTGTGAAACCAAACAGTTTATCTTGCTTTTTTTTTTTTACCTTTCTTTGAAGTAACTGTAGAGTGTTTGGAGTTGCTTGCAGATTTCAGACAAATGTATCATCTAGCTGCAATCCTAGAACCATCCAAATTGTTTTTTCCATGAGAAGGGCAAGTGGCATAGCTTTTAGAGAAAACTGCAATCTTTTTGTCTCTCCCAACTCCTTGTTACTGGGAAATTTCCCATTTGGTATCAGCAAGTAAACTTGTGTCCATTTCTTGTTCTATTTTAAGTCTGCTAGTGAAGTCACTGTGGCAATGAAAGTGTTGAAGTAGGAAAGACTGAAGTTTCAAACTATAGTTTCAGAGATGAAGAATTATCAAGCACCCTTTTCAGATGCAAACTGGTTGGTGAATCCTTCTCTGAAGAGATGCAGCAGGAGTAATGGACCTCAGAGGCAAGAGCAGCATCCTTTCCAGTGGAAAACCTATGCACACACAAGTAACACACACTAATGCTCCAGCTTTTGGGATGAAAGCAATCAAGAGGTGGCCTCTAGCCTGAGCAGCCAGATTTAACATTTCAGCAAACAAGCTGAAGGCATAAGATAAGGAATCCAAATATCCAGAGTCCCAAGGAGTGAGAAACATTTACTGTCGCAAAGATTTTCTCCTTTGCAGGGGAAGGTGTATCTTGGGGTTTAGGTAATTGCCTTGTCCTCGACATTGTGCCGTGCTGTCTCAGAATTGCTTTGGTGTGCATGTACCAATAAACTTTGCCTTGTTCTCCCTGTCTTGTAGAGGCAGAAGTCCTTACAAGAGTCTTATATTAGCAGAAATCCTTATGCTGTTGGGCAAGAGGATGATGAAAAGGAAAGATACCAGGAGGAAAGAAAAAGCATATAGGAAGAGGAAAAAGAGGAGATATAATCATGAGGAATAGATGCTGAGTAACAGAAGGGTTGGTGGGTGCTCTACTATCAGAATATAGATTTCTTTTTTTTTTTTTCTAAATACAGGCAGCAAGAAGAGACTCATTTTTCCCTACTGTCAGCAGAAAGCAGTTTTTAAAAGTTTATGACCGCAGCCTGGTCAGCATTGGTACAAGTTTCCTGGGCCCACAAATATGCTCGGTGTGCGAGTTCTCTAGATTTTCACTTTCTGCTTATTTTTTTCTGTAATTTTCCATGATTTTCATAGTTTATGTGCTCTAAAGCGCTACTGGGGGTACTTTGAATGAAGACTAAGAATAATTAAACTGCAGGATTTGCTACAATGGAAAGAGGTAGAGAGCAGTCACATCCTGAAATGTTTCTACTCTTTCATATGTGTTTTCTTTATGGAGTCCATTCTTCCTCATGTCTGCAAGAGCATTCTGGTGTTTGGGTATCTTTCTTTGTAAAGACTTGGCCTTAAGGTAACCAGTTTTTATGAACAATGGAGCATATGTAATGTCCTGATACTGTGCTTTAGTCTTTTCCACTGATCTTTGAAAATCTGCACCTCAGAAGTGAAACGAGGAGGAAGTGTTGAATTCTGTGTCTTGGGAAATCACAAGCAAAGGAAGTTGCACTTACTCTCTGTATTCTAATGCCTTTGTGTTAAAACAATTTGTAGGACAGTTAAGGGTGTCCTTTTAGATCAAAGAGGTATCCTCAAAGTCCTTATTGCATAAGGACTCTTTGGATGGCACTATAATGAGAAATTAGTTCTGCTTTTAGGAGAGTTGTTGAAAAGAGTGAAGTTGGTATAAATCCATTGTTCCTCTGCGGAAGCAAATAAGCAGTTTAACAGAGAGGCGCTGGTGACCCTGCGCGAGAGATGAAGAGGTGTTATTTCTTCTGGGACTCTGGGGACCAGTTAGCTGTCCACCAAATAGCTTTGCTAGAGCTTCGTGTTTGAGGGTGGAGAAAAAAGCTTTTTCTAGCAGAGCTCGTGCTTACCTGATGTGAAAGGAGGAGTATCTGGGATGTCTAACTTGCTGCAGCTCTACCTTTTCATCAAGAGAGGCTTGGAGAGAGGTGAGAAGGAAGATGGAAGGGTTGAAAGGCAGATTATTTTGGGGAGTAGTTAAACCTACAAGCTAAACAAGTTAAACCTGCAGCTAAACCAGTAACCAGTTGGTTACTTGAGTGTCTGAAAAGCCTTCCTAGTTTTTACATGTGAGAGTAGGTCTGTGACTGATGGAGCAGTTGAGCTCAGTCAAGCAGGGTAAGCTCAGGTGAGAGGTGAAACTTTGGAGAAGGAAAAAGAGTAGGGAAGGGGGTGAAAATGAAAATTAATTGCTCTCTTTGTGAAGGAATATTCCTGGTTATGGTGAGGAAATATCTCTACCATGATACCTCTGGACAGCCTTGGTTAACCCTGCTCAGCAAAGCTGGACTCACATAGGAGTGGGAGCAGGAATGGGCTATTGGCATGGCCAAGGGGATAGGGAAGCTGCCAAGAGGAAAAGGAGCAGTACTGGCTATGCTTAATTCAGAATGAGCCCTATAAGATGATCCTCTCAAAATATTTTCCTGTGAGGGAGAAAACATTTAAATTTAAAACCAAACCAAAACCTCAATAGCATTAGCACAAGCAACAAGAAGTGGATATTAGCTGACCATGAATAAATTTAGGATACACTTTAGGAACTATTTCTTGTGAAACATTAGAAGGCTGAGAAATCTCACTCTGGAGTAGTGCAGTATAGTAGTCGTGCTTGCATGATACAGTGGTTTTGGCTCTGGTCTCGGACATGCAGAACAGATACAGCTACTATTGCCATTGTTCAGTTCACACACTGTGAGGCTGCGGGAGTTAAAAGGACTCTGGAGATTACCTTCGGTGATCAAAGAGTGCAAGGCTGTGTTAAAACAAAGTTCACTCCAGGAGAAAATCTTCTGGCAAGCAAGGGTAGAGCTGGAGCTCCTCGTACCTTGTAACAGATTTCTGACACAGGGAAAACTTGCCTGTATCTCATGTGAATAGATCTTTTTGCTTCTTAAAACTGCCATGTGATAGTTTTCACTGAAACAAAGTGAGGAAAAACTCAATACCTGTGAGGGTATGTGGAGTTTTTCTGCTGTGAGATGGGCTTTTTTCCTTCTGTTGGAGGGAGGTGCTTTCTACTGATGTTTTAGGAAGGTATCCCTCCCTAAATCTGTGAAGTGTTACCATTTCATTTGGAAATGCCTTTGTTTATCATGCTAGGTGTTAATAAAAACACTGACTGCTGGCTTCTAACTTCATGGACATCTGGACAGGAGTGTGTTGAAATGCAGCTTCTTGAACTGCTCCCGTTGTCTGAGATATCTCTTGATAAGAGATACACAAAAATAGCTGGAGATACCTTAAATTAAAAATTGATGACTTTTATCCTGTGATTTCAGCTGTCCTGCTGAAAACTGGTCTTGAGAATGAAAATGACAAAACTATGGATATAGCTCAATACTTGAGAGAAGCAAGCATGCCTAAACAGAACATGTAATTTATCTAAGCCTCCTCTGCCCTTAAATAGATGCTTTTTTAGCTTGGGTTTGGGCAAATATTGCTTCCTCTTCCTGCAACACTTCCATCCAATTTTTTTATCCCCTCTCTCTCCACCCCCACCTCCCCCCAAATGGCAATGTTCTGCTGAAGAGAAATTAATGTGCAGAATAGACAGTGATGGCAAATAGTAGGGTGAAACCTTGCACTGTTGTGTTACCCTGGCAGCTAGTCCAGGGAGAAATGGAACTAATTGAGTCTGACTTCCCGCAGGTTTTTCTCTTGTGACAGATTGATTTGCAAAGAAGCAATAATTTCCATTTGAAGCTTTTATGCGGCTAGGGAATTTTGCGGAGCTGTTCTTCTGCAATGGCTCTGTGGTACTTAATAACAGATTTGCTTTCCTTGCAACCCATGTCTCTGATGGGATGCTTATGCTCAGATCTCCTCTCCTGCCTGCTTTTACATGTGGAAAATTAGATAATCTGTTGTCTTTACTCTGCTGCCCTTTGAATGAAATTCAGCATTAGGCATGTATGAGAGCATAGATATGTAGACCAAGATGTGTACAGCCAGCATGATTTGTCTTATTTTTATGAAACACTAGGCTATAAACATTCCAGAAGTATTTACAAATATTACAGGGAGCCCATCAGTGAGATTTCCAGGAGAGGGAAATTGCAACAGGCACCACTCAGGGGTGGTGTTCAGGTGACTTCTTTTCCTTCTGTTTTAAATGGAAAAGGAAAGGGAAGGGAAATGCACAGTGCTTTCAGCCATGTAAATTTTAGCTTCACGCAGACTTTTACTGCTTGGAAGAGAATATGGGTGCATGGAAACTTGGACCTTGCACTGTGGGTAACTCCATGAGTGTGATGACGATGCCAGCTGCTCTAGGAATCACAGGTATGCTCAGTTATCATGGGTGGCTTGATGGTGGGTAGACAGGGGCACCAAAGCCTCTTCTGGGATTTGGATTTCCTGAAGCTCCTGATTAGCTTTGTGTTTGGTTTTAAGTCTGGTTCAGTGACTGCTATGGGGACATTCTGTGGCTGTTTTTCCTTCTGCTGTTGACAGCTGAGTGAAGCTGTGGTGTTACCTCTTCTGTTCTTTCATATTCTGCATATCTTCAAGGCTTATCACTGACTGCTTAACAGGCAACGCACACAAGTATTTGAGGAGAAGATTAGCATTTACTCTAGTATTTTAACCCTGTAGTATCAAGACATCTCTTCATACCCACCTTACTGATGCGATATAAATTGATGTTTGCTCCAGTTGCCCTGCTACAAGCAGGCTTCTTTTGCCTGTGTCAGGCATATGTGGTTTATGTGCTGTCTGAAGGAAAGTGAGGGTTGCTCTCTGCCCATGTGCTTGTGTGGAAGGGAAGGTAAAAATCCGGTTATAGTAAAAGTATAAATGAAAGATCTAGCTTACAGCTGATTGCTGGATGGCTCCCAAAAGGAGTGAAACCTCAGGTGAAAAAATTGTTTTGACTTTGTGAGGGCTGGCTGGTTTTAAGTGGTGTTTTGTGAGGATCTGCTACTGGGGGCTCTTTTGAACGCAAGCTCTGGTGTGGTAGCAAGCTACTGGTGTGTGACATATAACAAACAAAGAAAATCCCCCAAAATAAATAAGCGCTACCTTGGTTTTTGTGCCTCTGTGCTGCAAGAGCTGTGCAAACAACCTTTGGATTGGGCTGGATCCCCCAAAGTTGGCAGAAAACTTAAGCGGCAGCTTGAAAGGTGAAGGTAATGAATTTAAAAGGGCACCCCCTGCTTAATGCAGTTAGGATATCCAGTAGTAAAAGCTAATTTTTGTGGGGTTTTGTTGTGTTTTTTTGGTTTTTTGAAAGAATGAGGGCGTTTTCCTTGTGTTCATGTTCTGTACTGCCAAAAAATCATGTTGTCTGAAGAACACTCTCAGTCTGAAATCTAGTCTTTGGTTTAGGGGAAGAAGGCAGGACCTTTGACAACTTCTGGTTTTTCAGTCACATGTTGCTCCTCGTTTTGAAAAAGATTCTAGAGTATCCTAGCAAGGTATGTGCCAAAAAGAGACCCCCCCCCCTTATTGCTGAATGATTCATCCTTTTCTGTAAATGGGCTTCTGGAATGGTTATAAAGCTCTGTGGTTAGGCAATGACTAAGAAAAGCCTAAAAGTAAGAAACCACCATGGGTCCTGTTTCTGCTGAAGTCAGTGGGAATTTAACCAAAATTTTGGATTGCAGACAGCCTTGTTAGTGAAGACCTATTGCCAGATGCATTGAGGCTGCCCAAGGTGTTCTCCCTATTAAACAGAAGTATTTTTTAAACCAGGAAAAAACCTGATCAGGCTTCAGCAGAAAAGGCTTCTCCACCTTTATAATCTTCGAAGCCAGTCAACAGAATCAAAAATGTGAAGGAATTTTTGCAGGTTAAATATGGATTACCAAATGTCTTTTGATTTATTTTAAGACTGTATGTTAGCAGGTACTAAAGAAGGGTGCCTTAGCAATGGTGAAGGACGCAAATGTTTTTCTGCAAACCTAGCGTGACGGTATGACTGACCCAGATGTGGTAAAGCAAGGCTGCAGGTTGACTTAGGAAATAGATCGACCCCTGAGCACAATTACTGGTGGCAGTTATTCTGTTGTGGTTGCAAAATAATTATTAGAAGTAATTTGAAAACCTGTACTGCTGTGATTATGAAGCAGAAATAGTAGAATAGATATACCCCACGGTGTCTTACAGCAGGTAATATCCATGCTAATGTTAATCCAACTAGTATGCAAAAGTAGCAGAAAATAGCCTTAGAGAAATGCAAACACAACCCCTCAGTCATTCGCCCATGCTCATCAATTAGTCTTCTATTAGGGAAGAGAAGGGGGGTAAAGCTGTATCTATCTCCTGCATGCATGGCTCAGGTTATTTTGGCTTTGCAGTGAGGTACCGGGCACCTTTTATGTGATATGAGTGGTGCATAGTATAGTCGTGTTGTGAAGGATATGAACAGAAGCACAGAAGAGGCATCTCTCTCACTTTTTGGGGGTTAGTGATGACTGATTACTGCTTAATGTAGATTGTAACCAAGTTGATGTAAAAATAAAAAACTCAGCCAAAACTCCCAACAAAAACCCCCTAATCAACCCAAAAATACTCGCCTCCTTAATAAACCCCAAAGAACGCCAGCAACAACAAGCACAGCTCTCCCCTCTGCGTTTATAAAGGACCTGAGTCTTGTCAATGAAGAAAATTTCAGCCACTGTTTATGTCAGTAGGAGATAATGTCCCAGAGAACAGTTTGTCCACGTCCTAGTGAAATCTAACTACTACGCTATCAGTTATTCTAAACTGCAGCTAAGCCTCTGTTGTTGAACTACTAAAAGATGACATTGCTTCATGTGGTTGCAGCTGTTTGCTGAGCTGTGCTTTAAGTAAGTGGACTGTTTGTTTCTTGAAAATTACCCAATCTTCAGCTAAATGCTAGGCGTTGGGCAGCAGGAGCCAGCGGAGCATTTGCTTCTCCTATGGAATTCTGCTGGACAAATCTTCTGTCGTCTAAATGGCAATCGCTGGTGCGCAACCCTGTCCTAATCTGATGTTGCTAAAGGGCCGTTCCCATTTAGCTGATGCTGAATGCAAACATTCCTGAAGTCCTAAATAAATATAGCCCGTAAAGCCACATTTTCGTTTGAAATTCACTGAAGCTGTTGTGAAGTACTCAAGGAATCTGGTGCACATGCATAATGTTCAGTGCCTACAGAAAATAAAGAGAAGTTACACAAGGCTTTCAAATAATACTGATTGCTTGGTAGGTAAGATGTGAGAAACATTAGCTAATTCAAAGCCCCAAATTATAAACCTTTTCAGTTTGAAAAACACTGGTTTGTTCAGTAGGACTGTGGGAGGAAAAGAAATTCAGAAGATATTCAGACATTGGCCTAACCAAAGCGAAAGATGGAGAGTCAGAGGAATCATGTTAGTTCTTTAAGCTGTTGCAGTATCTATTAACATTCCTTCCTGCAGCCTATCTCTCAGGTTTCTCAAGTCACATTCTTGCAGGAAGAAATCATGAGCTGTAACACCGTGCTATTTTATGGTGCTTGTTTCTTCAGCACATGGATGGTGACAGAGCAACAACATCTGTGAGCTGGGCAGGAGGGTGCAGGTGTTCCTAGCAGGCAGCAGATAGGAAATGCTGGGTACACCGCTCCCCTGTAGCATCCAAAGACTAAAATGTTAGGGGGTCTGGAGGGAAACCAACGATTTCCTTTGGATGATATCAATGTTTTTTCATATATGCTAATGTCAGGAAATCTAGCTGTGTGTGAAAAGGGCACTGTAATAGTTCAGCTGCACAAAGGCGTTTCCGATGAACTGGCACCTTCTGTGCATCACTCAGAGGCCAGTGATATGTGGAGTTTGCTAGGCAGCAGAAGAGCATGAATCTAAACCCTGCTTCTTGTTAAATTGGTACTTAGGCTTGTCATAAGTAGTGCAGGACAGCTGTGGTCCCTTTTGCTTTTGTTTGGTTCAGGTAATGACAGGCCCTCCTAGCTGCTTTTTGCAGCAGTGGCCTGACAGTGTCCTCGCTCTGTGTGGGCTGATTGCTCCCTGACAGAGAAAAAAGGGAGCGAGTGGGCAAGCATAATTACAGCCTGACAGGGGCTCGGCATCAGACCTAGAACATGGAATCGGTTTGAACTCCACTATTGATTTACTGATGGTGCAGGTTGTCCATGTTAACTCTTAGCAAAGAGAAAGGTGGTTATTTTCTACAATGAGTTGGTGGTAGTGAAACAAAAGGCCTTTTTTGTGGGTTTTTTTTAATAGTCAGAGCTCAAAGCCTGTATCGGGTACGTCTGTTGTGTCAATTTTGATGGTAGGGAGATTGTACTTTTGCTACGGTACCACAGAAGAAAAATGAGCTACCTCTGCAGTAAGTGGTAATTCCAGTCCAGCGAATGCAAATGTGCACATTTATAGGAAGCTGCTGACAGTTGTTGCTGTTTTACTGTATGAGGCTGATGTGGAAAACCTTGGACAATTCTCTAACATGCTGTATGCCAATAATGGGGTATTACTTCATTTCTCCCTTAGAGAATATGTGAACTTAATTGTACAAGGCTTTTGGGGTTTTGTCTATTCTCTGTATCATCTTCTATTTATAGTTTTCATTAGCTCTTGTTTCAGGTTGGCCGATGGTAAGACTGCTCTGGCTGTGGAATAGTGGAATTGTTAATTTGCCATCCTTGTGGCTAAGAGGGACAAGAAGGTTTTAGGTTTAACTGACCTACGTGGATGGCAGCCCCAGGCCTTGCAAGTAGTAGATGGAATTGTCTGTGTTTCAAAATGCTATGTGTAGCGTGGGAGTGTGTGGATAAAAGCATTTTACAGACTTCGCGTGCTCCTCCCGAGCATGTTGTCCAACATAAAACAGATCAAGCTGTGAAGGATTGCTGAATAATGTGTTTTCATTTTTCTGAGAATGGAAATGTGTTGAAAGTTTTCTCACTCCGTTGAATTAATGCCTAGATAGGAGACCAAAGTGAGGAAGAACAGATTTGGCAAATGGAGAGCAGGGAGATGTTCTGAAATGCTGCCGATGTTTGCTTTAGAGTTAAGAAGGGTAAATCTGAGAGAAGGCTTAAGTGGGTGTGGGAGAGATCAGGGAATGTTTGAGGAAGAATATGACTTGCAGACTGCAAGCGTTACAAGAATTTTGGGATTTTTGCTAAGCTAATTTGTTGCTATATTAATAATTTGCAGCTGCAATCTTTATACAACACTTGTTTTCCTTGATGTTAATAGAATGAGGTGTTGCAGTCACAAAAGAAAGGTATTAGGTAAATTGAGGGAGTACCACTTATATTTTGAGGTTATTTTTTTATTGACTTTCCAGTTTGGAATTACGGCACAGTTCAAATGGAGCCTCACAGAAGTACCTCCATCCACCTTCTTCCGTTCAGCAATCTTGGTTTGAAAATGACTAAAGGTGTCCTTGTTTTAAAGGACACAGCCCGTTCTGGTTTTTTCCTCAAACCTAATTTCCTGTTTGCCAGTGTTTGCTCTCTCAACAGCACAGCTGTGGTTTCAGTCGTTACTGATCTCTCAGGCACTGGAGCATGTTTTGGTCCCATTCCTCTCATACTTTGGGTTCTTGAAATGATTCTTGAGAAACATTCATCTTTTTAAAGGTGCATGGATACAAGCATAGGTAGAAAGCACTTATTGTATGTCTTGCTCTCCAAACTGTGGCGATCACGCTGTCACCAGCACTGGTGGGAAAGGATTTCCAGCTGCAAGGCATCTTTGAATATATGGCAAATACAAATACTTGGACATGGATTTGGATTCAGTTTCTGAGCTTAGTGACATATTGCTAAAAATCTTGACTGAAGTTTAGTCTTGCAATGTAGGAAGGGTTTGATTTTTATTTTTTTTCTGTGTACTGCTGATTTTTGAGGGTTTTTTTTAACAGCTACTTTTAAAATTGGTATTTGCTATTTTGAAAGTGCTGTATATATTCATTTAATAATACTTATACGAAATTCAGTTATTGATTAAATTACATCTAGTTGCTTAATATATGTTTACACATTGTTGGCTTTTCTTAACAGTGCTTTTTTTCCCACGTTACCTCAGATAGACCATCAAATTATCCCAAAAGCTTGCTAGATTTCCCATTGCTGTTAGGTAAACCAGAGCAGGGATTACGATTGGATTCTGCCAAAGTGGGGGCTAACGACATTGGTATGGCAGAATACTCTTAAATTGAGCATCAGTGCATGAGGCAGTCTTCAATGAATATTTTGCAAAGGCTAAGGTACTGCAAATGTTTTTGAGAATTCAGTGTTAAATGAGCTGTCTAGGTATATTGTCACCTATGTTTCTAATATTTTCTAGCTTGCAAGTTAATGGAAAGATTTCAACCATAGTATGATACTACATTATTGTGGAAAAAAAGTAAGTTGAAAATTAACCTTTGACCATAAAATGGAACTTTTCAAATGTATTGGTAAACTGATATTTGTATACAACTCTCTGATCCAGCTTTTAGTAGTAGCTATAGTGTCTTTTTGCACCTCTTCTGCAAAATGTGCCTCTGAGTTTTGGAATATGTGAATGTTCTTGATGGGTTTGGCTGCTCTTGGTCTTGAAATTCCCAAGCAGTGATGCATGAAGTGTGGTAGGCGGTATGTAATTTCACAATGGTAGATGAGGTATGCTACTTAGAACTTAAATTTTAGGTTGAAATTGCCCATATTAGGATTTTTATGTTGTCTTTTTTTTTTGTTTGTTTGTTTGTTTTTGGCTATAAATCCAATATTTAATAAGTTCCATACTTAAGAAGGAGCCTTCAAAAATTTTTTGAGCATTAGTTGAGATATGGGAAGTAATTAGGTCATTGAAACAAGACCAGTAGTTTAAAGAATGTGTCTTAATGGGATGCAGAAGTTGAAGATACTTCTGAAAAGATTTTGGGAATGTTTAAAATTTTGTTGGTGATTCAGAGAGGTGAACTTTTAAGAATAAAAGTATCTTGCTCTACAAAAATATTTGTCCAGTGTTTTTGTTTAAAATAAAAGCTCTCTTGTTTGTTTAGCAGAGTTGACTCAGCTTTGGTTGGTTACCATAGTTCAGCACTGTTTTTGCATTTCCATGTGAATTTCTAGTAATTCCCAGGCTTGGTTCAGGTTTGGGGGGGTCTTGTTGTATCACTTCCATTAGCTGCCTGTGGAGCTGTGTTTCTCTTCGTTGAATTTGGAAAAACATCAAACACAACTTAAGTCTTGATCTAATATCCCTCAAATGCCACTCACTGCTCAAAAAATGAAATAACATGTAGTAATGCGGTGGTTGTGGACAGAAGCAAGAGATAAAAGGCTTTGCTTGTTTTAAATTAGTTATCTGATGGATAGCTACTATGGCAAGTTAAGGCTGATTGTGGGAGGTATTGTATAAGGTCTTTGAGAAACAAGAACAAATATTTAGAATTAAAATAATGCTGCAGTGGTAGAGGGAGAGAGGACAGCCTGATAGCATTTCATAGCTGTGAGGTTACAGCTGACTGGTAAAGTTCTACTGTTGTTCTGTGTAGCTGTAGCTGTGCAGTAGCTGGTCCTTGGTTTGTGTTGTCAGCAAAGTTGTTCTCTCATCTCTGGTTCCCTGTTTGCAGGCCGCCAGTGCCAATACATCCATTTTTCAGTCTTGTCATGAAAGCTGAAAGCAGTAACTGTGTGACTGAAGTTTTTGAGGAGCTCGGTTAATCTTCACTAGCGTTTGGATCGGGAGGATAAATGCCTGTAAGGATCAAATAGGTGTTGAGTTTTGGCCTGACCTCGACTTCTTTGTCTGAATTACTTCCTTTATCAGACTTGGTGACTTTGTTCCTGGTCCGCTGTTTAAGCCCAGCTTCTGCCTTTTGCCACTCCAGTTATAGTGATGCAGAGTCTCCACTTGTCAGCTGGACTGTTGCTGCCCAACAAAAATGCTTCCTTAAGCAATAAAATTAAAAATAAATCCACAACTTAATTGAAATGAAGTAATTTGGTGGCCTCGTGTAACCAAGAAGAGTTAAAGAGTGGTGCCGTACTGGAATATAGGCACTCCTAGAGTACAGGGTTTGTGAATTAAGGTAACAGAGTGGGTTTTTTGTCTCTGAGTGGGTTCACTTGGTTTCCATTTACAAGTGGATATAGTTGGAGAAAAGCAAATAAGGGTGAGAAAGACATTCAGATTAGGGCATTGAGACATTTAAACCCTAATTTGATACACTGGCGGTGTTGATGAAGCTCTTAATAAAACTTAGGTTTGTGTACTCATGAACACTGTTGAAATAGTCCAAAAAATTTGGATGTGGTGCCCACTGGAATCTTCATTCCCATTTCTTGCGGTTTTGTATTTAATGTATAGTGGACCAGAAGGCATTGTTGACACTTAGAAGTTAAAGTTTTGGAATTGTCTGGACTACCTGGGTTGATGGAACGACTTTGAGAATGTTTCTTGGAAAAATCATTTCAAAGCAGTGTCATTCAATGGGTTTTTCATTTGTATTCCTTAAATAGTGTTACTGGATAATGCCTGTGGATAATTAGAATAATTTTGAGTTAACTTTGCTCTTTGTCTTCTTGTTTCTTTCTTTGCAGGAGAAAATGGCCAAAATGGAGGTCAAGACGTCACTTTTGGATGACATGATAGGAGTGGGAGATATGGTGCTTTTAGAGCCACTTAATGAAGATTCATTCATCAATAATCTGAAAAAGCGCTTTGACCACAATGAAGTATATGTGAGTATATGTTAACAAATAGCATCCTACAAGGAGCTGTGTTGTAATTATTAAAATATGTGTTTATTTATAAGGAAACACATAGACTGAATGCCTGAACATCATCTATTATATTAGGAACATTTTTAACCTTTCTTTTGCTGCAGTCTTTCCTGTATTGCATTGTTTGCATTTGATCTTTTCCATTTGGGATACTTTTTCTTGCACAACATGGTGCACCTCTGATTTTCCTAAAAAATAGTTCCAGAACTGATGATGACAATAACTTTGATAGTCCTCTTGTCAGGGGACATTGCAGTTACAAATAATTCACTTACAGGGAAGGCACTTCCAGGATGTGAGAGCAGGTTGATGTTGAAACAATACATGCTTGGAATATGCTCAGGCTAGCTTAAAAGTTGCCTGCTATCTTAGATTTGCAAAAGAAATGTGTTTATTAGAATGGTTGGACTTTAAAGTAGAAACAATGATCTTGGATATATATGGAACTAATCCAAATCTTCAGGCATATTAATCTAGAAGTGATGATAAGTAGAGAGATGTTGTGAACTGACAGTTGAAACACAGGCAGGGAATGAAGAGAAAAACTAATTCCAGTGAAGCCTTTAATTTCCTGCTTCATCTTTGTTCCATTTTTGTTAAAATGTGCACAGTACTGTATCTGTTGTACTGCTGAGGCTGTGAGAACTTAATGATGTGTAGAGACTTTCCAAGACTGCTGGTGAAAGATAAGTCTTTTAAGAGTAAAGCTGAAATAGTTAAGGCAAAGCATAGCTACAATCTGCAAGTGATTGTCTGCAGCTTACTACAATCAAACAGATGTGGTCTGTACTTAATTATAACTTAGCCCTCCCCCCCTTTTAATTTTCAGCGTGTCTATATATATTTCTGCTTCTTGCTAAGCATTTGAACCTTCGTGGTTTCATTATACCTTTCGTTTTCCACCATCTAGTATGGGAGGACTAGTGTTATTTTTGTTTACTACTTCCGTCCCTTAGTTATAGTTCGTGCGTTTGTACCTCTGCTATTCACGGTTTGCTGCATCTTTCTGCTGGAGTAATTCCCCTAGTCAGCTGTGCCTGTTCCCTTTTCTGTAGGCATTAGCTTGGTAATACGGCATTGCACATATCTGCTATTGTATCACCTCCAACTATTTGCTCCTTAAGTTTGGGCTGACAATTTAAAACAAGACAAGGACTCTCAGTATCCATTAAAGCCTTGTTGGAGAAGAAGCCAAACCGATCTCTATTTGTAAAAAGATTTCTTCCACAATGGTTAAAAAACCACCTTACTGATACCTTTGAGAGTTACATTTCCAAAAATTTGTGTCTTAGATTTTCCTTGTGGCTTGAAAATGTAGTCTGGTTCCTCTTGATAACCCTTAAATTTTCATACAGGCAGGTAGATACCAGGCTCCTCTTTGCTGCTCTTTCATCTTGCTTTTGGCAAGTCCTCCATCATCTACAGCTGCAGTGGCAGCCTGTTCTGGGATTCAGAGGGTTTTTTTAGTCAGTGCCTTGTATGATTAAAGTGTTTCACATCAGTTTTAGGATTAACTATATTCCTGATACCTACAGTAAAAGTGAGTGTTACTGAATCGTCTCATTTCACTTCAGTTCAAGAAAATATGAAGGAGAAGAAAAGGAAAGGGAAATATTTGCCTAGAGATTGAAGAAGACAATCTCTACCTTGCCCACTCTTTGGGTCATATTTGAAAGTTCTGCTTAAAGCATTAAGGGTACAAACCTATTCTGTGAGGTTACACTAGACTACACAGTCTCTTAAAAATATTGCTGTAAGTCATATGGGAATGATTTCTCATGGTGTTTTTTTTTTTTTCCACTGTGAAGTACTATGGGTTGCAAAATATTTAATTACATGTTTCTACTTAATTTAGACTGGATAGCTTTTTCTTGAAAGAAATCAGTTTGAATGACAAATGGCTAATCTGTTTTATTTTTATCTGTTATTAAGTGCTAGGCTGACAACCATTTTCAAACACACAATTCTTTGAGACTGTGACAGTGAAGCATGTTATTCCCCCCCAGGTTCTGATTCAGCTGGTCCTGGCACTGACATGCAATGTAATTAGCTGCATTATGTGCTTTGGCAGGTGATACAAGGTGTCACACTTCTCTTGCAATGTAGGATCCTTTGCCTTGCAGGTGGGAAAGCCTACTACTTAAATGTGCTCTCTTGAGAGGTGTGAACTGTTGCCAGAACCAAAGGAGTTTCTTGGTGGTGTATTTTTTGGTTAGTTTCTTTTTCTGTTCTTTCTTTCTTTCCTGAATCATTCTGTTTGTTGCACCATCATTTAGCCTTTTTATCTCCAGGGTTTTTTGATCACATGAGTAGTTTGTTTGGGGTTTTTTTAAGGTCTTTCAAGTACTGTTTGTGAATCCACACTATGAAGGCAAAATATTGCAGATCTTTGCAAGCATTAAAACATTCACTACATCAGGGGTGGAAAGAATAGATGTTTCTGTCTGTGCCGCATGCTGCTACCAAGTATGTTACTGACACTGCATGGTTTTATTTACTAAATCACTTGAGGAATATTATCTCCTTTTCCTACCAGTTGAGTTCTGCTGCCCTGCAAATTTCATGCTACTCTTGTGTATTTTAGAAAACTTTTTTTAAAAGTAACAGTTGGAATGGTGCTGATGGTAACAACCACGTTAGTTTTCAACTGCAAACTCTTCTCCTTATTGCAACCCACTCTCTTCTCCCCAGACTTCACCCATGAAAACTACACTTTCTGTTTCTAGACTCAGATGAGCACAATGAAGCCTTTGTTCCATCTGGAAGTAATGTTTATTTTACCGTGTAAAATCCATAGTTTGCATGCTATCCCGGGGAAACCAAATTGGACTATTAAAGCGCTACTGTTGGTGCGTAAAAAAGACTGCAGATTTCTTCAGGTCTAACGAGCTACATACACAAGCTGACCTCTCAGGATCCTTTCTGAGGGCAGTAGGAATGGGTTTGTCCTTTTATGGCTCAGTTGTTGGGTTAAGTTCAGCTCTTATGTCAATGCTCCATTGTAGGCATTACCAAAAGTTGTGTCAAAGTTTAAAAAACTGTGTCAAACTGAAGCCATATGAATGGGTTGAAATGTTTCTACAGCAGTAAACCAGGGCTTACTCAACATCAGTTTCTAAGCAGTTTCCTGTAGACTGCCAGCTATATCTGTGCTACATATGTTAGTTTTAAAATGGAGTTGCAGTTATAACCTTCAAAAGGGTTTGTTGTGAGGAATGATTTCTGTTATATGGACAGCTTTGAAAATGCTGTAAAGTTGGCCAGACATTGCATAATTGTGTTAGCCTGTCTTCATGGGTAAACCAACAAACGGGGCTTATAAGAAAGAAGGGAACAAACTTTTTAACAGGGCCTGTCAGGATAGGACAAGGGGTAATGGTTTTGAAGTAAAAGAGGGCAGATTTAGACTAGATATAAGAAAGAAGTTTTTTACATGAGGATGGTACGATACTGGCACAGGTTGCCCAGAAAGGTGGTGGATGCCCCATCCCTGGAAACATTCAAGGTCAGGCTGGATGGAGCTCTAGGCAACTTGATCTAGTTGAAGATGTCCCTGCCCATTGCAGGGGGTTGTACTAAATGACCTTTGAAGGTCCCTTCCAACCCAAACCATTCAATGAGATGTGAGAGTCAGATCGAGCCATCAGTGAGCAGTGCCAAATCTCTCCCTGAAGCCAAAGATTACAACTGGAAGAGAATACAATTTTTGTCTTCTCCAGTCTCTTTAACAGTAGTTATGCTTGATGCTGACTGTTTGATGTTGGAGATCCCAGTGCCAGGTCTGTTTACCCCTTTGAAATTGCAGATCTTCTCTGTAGGAGCTCCTTTTCATGAGAGCATTGAGACCTGGATCCCCCAACAGCGCTCTTGTATCATCCTGGGTATGGTCCCTATAAGACCTTCAAGAAAAACAGCAAAGTTTCATGCCATGGTGCAAACAGGGCAATAAGTGCACTCCTAACAGTTAGAGGACAGACTACAGCTTGGTTACCTGTTGTTCAATTTTATGTATATTTGATGGAAAGTTTAATGGACTTGGGTGTTGGGTTGCATACCAGAGCGCAAAGCTGGAGGCTGTGCCTATAAAAATAAGCATGAAGGCTGGTGGAGCTGGAGCTAGGCCAAATATTCTACTAAAGACCATCAGATTCTGCAGTAATCTCGTGCTGAGTGGCTTTGGGGGGAAGGGCTCATTGGGTAACACACATGTGTTAATTGGAAATGGGAATCTTGGAGTTTAGTCATGTCTGGAAATGTGTGGGGTATGTCTGACCAAGAAAAATCTCATTAGAAAGCTGTGATTGTTTATTTTGTTCTTTTTGCAACTCTTAAACTTTTCATTGATGAAATCTGCATTGCTTTTTCACAAAAGTTCTGAAAATATCACTTACAAAAGCGTGAGAGCTTTTCTGTAACTTTACAAAGCCAAATGCGGCTCATTTTTACATGGGCAGTGCAGTTAGCAAGTAGGAAGAAACCACAATGCTGATTATTTGAAGGTTCCAGGGAGCAGTTTGTGTGGTTAAAATGTGTGACCCATGGACCGCTTGGAAAACTTCAAATACATTCATAAAATTCAGTTTGTGTGTGACTGATGAATTTTGACTTGTTCTGTTGAACTCCGTCCTTGAACTTCTTATTTTCTAGTTATTTTTTTTTTTCTAAGTTGGCTGAAATATGCTGAACCAATCCAGCTCAGCAACTATTTCTAGTTTGTATTTTGGGGTGCTGACAAATGAGGGGGGGGGCATCTGTCTATATGTGTATTTACAGTGACTCATGAATGGTAGAGTTTTGGGATAAATTGTAGTGTATGTATCAGTCTGAAACTCATTTTGGTGTCGGGTTTGTTGCTTTGTGAGGCGTGAGGAAGCAGCAAGGGAGGTGTGAGGAGTCTGGAGGGGAGCAGAGCTGCGTAGGCTCATGGGAGTCAGCCTTTAAAGGCCAGATACAGCTTTATTCTGCTGCCCTGCACATTTTTTCCCTGAAGTTATGTTGTTTCTTGAAGTCTTCCCAAATTTGCAGAGGTCAACATTTTGTTCCTTACAACAAAATGTTTGTTTGCTTTTTTTGTTCTTACAACAAAACAGAATCTTTCTCTGATGTCAGCATTTAATTTGTGCGTGGAGTTTGTGGGCTGCTTTGGGCAGGAACAGTTTTATGGTACTGAACACATGTTGTTTTATCACCAAGACATGAAATATTTGGCATTCCAGTGTGATAACTCAGTGTTATCTGTTTGAGGTAGCATCCTTGCAGCTGCTTTCTGGTGGTGTGGCTGTTGTGATGTGCTTGTTTCACAGACTGAGCTGCTTCCTGTTGATCTTTGCTGTTTTAATATTTTAGAGGAGTAGCCTTTTTGTTTCTGCCTTGACTTTATTCCACTATGTCTGTCTGTATTATTGATTCACCCCTTTTTCAGCTACCCTTACAGTATTTAGGAGCTCACTGAATTGCTGTCAAGCATAGTGGCTTTGTTCACACTCGCACCTGGTATTCCAGATGCTGCATTTGGAAGAAGAGGGTGGGGACAGAATTACGGTGAACGAAACCAATTGCCTTGGTTTGCGTCGGCTTTGTGTGACTATCCCTCCATATAACTTCATTGCTTTTGCGAAGAACAGAGTTTTGTGATATTGGGAGGATGCGAATGGAGCTTGCTGGAAAAAGCTGCTGTAATATAAGGAAGTGATTGTTGAAGTTCAATTTTATTCTCAACTTTTTTACTTTCTGATGTCAGCATGATCATGTTGGTCTGTAGAATGTTGTTTTTGAGGCCAGTTGGAGTCCTTTGTTGGATTTTGAAGAGGGCTGTTGTCCCCTGCAGTTTCGGGTATGTCCTAGCTGCATGCATGCCTGTTGGTATCAGGTCTGTGCCTCTGCAGGAGAGTCTGTATGCCTGCCAGACCCAGCCCTGCTCTCTTGTGCTTCAGTGTATTCACTTGTGTTTATCCAGTGATATCCAGTGCGTCCAGCCTGGACTGCTGGTCTTCCTTTGGGAGCTTGACGTGAGTTGCAGGTGTCTGAGTCATTTCTTTGAGGCAGGATGGTTTAAGAGCAGCCATCCGTCCGCCTGTGATGGGAGCCCAGAGGACCTGCGCTTCCTCCGATCTTCTTCTCATCCTCCCTTGGGGGATGTCTGTGTTGGTCTGAGCAATTTTCCCATCAGTGCCTCAACATTTTCTCTCTTTGAGGGAAGCTACTGAGTTGTAGTAATAATATTGTTGCAGCTGCCACAGGCTAGGACCTTGAAGCCTGCTGCTTCTCCTTCAGATGTGAAGAAGGGCTTGTGTGCCCAAGGCACATCTTTTCCCGGGATAGCCTGTGGGCTGAGAATTAGTATTCTGCCTCCCTGTAAATTTTGCTTTGCTTGTTATCTAGATAGAAATCCTGTTGCTCCTCTGGCCAGCTCTGGTAAAACAAACTTTTTAACTTGCTCGGAGTCAGGAGTAAAGATTTTCACAGCCAGCAGGTTGGTTGCTGTGCACCTTGAAGTGCCTCGTGGGAGGAGAGTTACTTATCTCAAGGCAGCGCTTTGTTTCTTTTCCTTTTTGTATGGCTCCCACGATTCTGAGCATAGCATTTAAGACAGTTGTTTGTAGGGCTGTGTGCAGTGCCTGTAGAAAGGAGGAAGAAAACATTATAAGCATTGTAGAAAATTGTATGCATATTGTGGGCTCCATGTCAGGATCTTCTCCTTCTGACACTCTCTTTGTTTTTTGCCTCTGATGTGACACTTTGAAAAAAGAGAGGAGGTGATGTAGGAAATGCCTCCTGTAGGGCCCCAGGGACTGTTATGGCGTTGGCTCTGCTGCAAAATGGTGTGAAGAAATCTTCACTAAGGTGATGATGACATTTTTGGCATTTACTGGTCGTTTCAGTGTACGTTACATGAAATAAAAACAGTAAAGGAAGATTAGTGAAAGATTAGCAAATAACAGAAATAGAAGCAAAAGTGTCCAAATGCTGTAAAAACATCGTTTTCACCCTGAAGAATATAGGTTAGTCTTGGCTGCAGGATGGCAGAAGCCTCTTTTCGCACACCTCCCACCCCCATTTTATTCATGCAGAATAGTGAAATATTTCTGCATGAGTGCTCTTGCTAATGTTTTCACCAATGAGTTCTTGGCACAGGTGCTATCCAGTCTCCAGCTACTGTTTGCTTACGATAACAAGGCTTCAAGAGAAGTGAGCAAGTACTGACGTTCTGGAGTATTTAAATGCTATCTTTAAATGTCTGCTTTGGGTTGACTTCCTCATCACTTACTTTACAGGTTTTCTCTACAATTTCATTCTGTGTAGGAATTCTATTTGTATAAAAACATCCCAATGTAGTCAGAGGAGCGGATGGCTGAGATGATTAATCCGCTTCTTCAATAACAACATTAGAGTCTGTCATCATGATCTTGAGGTTAGCAGCAATATTCACTGAGCTGCGGAGAGATTTCTGTGCCCTCAAGAAACTCGGAAGAGAAACCTCATAAACTGTGCACATGCATCCCCTTTAAGTACTCGTTTCAACTTGCCATGTGGGTGTCTCTCTGGGAAATGATCTGCCCTTACTTCAGGGCTTGGATCTAAAGCAGGTTACAGTGTGATTAAGGGCTTGATCCTGGCTGGCACGAGTTACCTGTAGCTTGTTCAGACAGACTACTGCTGTTTGCACAGGGACTTGCAGGATCAAGCCCATGTTGAAGAATAATTTAGCAGAACATAGGTTGCCCGTGTCATGATTGTTTGCTTTGGGATATAGATACACACTTCTGCCTTTGTGTTACCTGTTTGAGCTTTATTTTTTGTGTCTTTTTATGAGCTGTCAGTGTACTTGTGAGACATACTAATGCTGAATTTTGTCCCCTCTAGCAGTAAGATGGTTTTGCTTGATCTGTGGATACTGTTGCCTCTGTTTCTTCTTTTCCTTGATTTCTTTTTCTTTTCTTCCCTTCCCAGTTTCAGGAACTCATCCAGTGCTCTTCTATGTAGTTTTCTTTACAGTCTTTACAGTCTTGTACAGGTTTTACAAGGCTGTCTATCATGATTAATAACTGCGTTAAGCACATACAATAGCTTACCAGGATTTGGGTTATTTTTATTACAACATATAGACTTTGACCACTTTATTTCTGGGGCTAAAATGGTAAGTCCGGGAGGGTGGTCTTGAGCCAGAGAGTTTTAGTCATCATGAGGAACAGGCTATGTTTGTTTAGACATCCAGTATTATATTTCTTCACATGATTAGAAAGGACTCCATCCAAACTAGAGTGAAAAATAGCATCAAGGAGAAGGAGAGGTTGCTCCATATATATGTGTATATATATACACATATGGAGAGAGAAAGACTGCTTATGAGAGTCTGGTTTGTATTTTCAGTTTACTGCAGACTAGCTTTTGGAGAAATAGCATTGGCCTCACTTCCAGGGAGGGGGGTGGAAATGGCTTTCTTGTCTGTAGCAACTCTCTGATTACTGTGGCCTCTTTAGAGCTGATCAGGAACTTTGTAGAGATGCTGTATTTGCTGGAAAATACGAATGAGAGGAGACAAAGCATGGAAGTTTCTTTTGCTAACTAAGAATTAGTGCTGTATGATGCTGTCTGATGCTGCTGTGAACCGTTACTGGATGTGGGAAAATCCACACAGAAGCTCCTGTTCGAGGAAACTTTGTTAGTTCCTGTTGTTTCCACTTGATCATTGCTCTTTGGGATCCTGGGCTTGTGTTGTACCTGCATAGTTGCTTGCCAATGGTACGCAGAGGCTCTACTTATGCTTCCAGCTCACTGAAGCCCAGCATTGGCTCAAGGCAAAGTGCAGCTGCATGGCTTTGGATCACAGGTAGAGTCTATTTTGTATGTGCTGTCATGAATCAGTGCAGGCAAACCATGGAGTATTACAGGATGAAATCCTAGTTTGTCTGTTTCAAGTACCCAGCCCATCCCACTCCACCAAACACCTACATTGCGATACACAGTAATACAGTAAATCAAAGCCTCAGAAACAGTAATGGTCTAAGGTGGTTTTGCTTTTAGTCTTGGTGTTACTCTTTTCCTTATTCTTCTTAAACGTAGCATCTTGCAACTTCACGAGTGTTGCCAACCTGAAAAAAACCACAAAGGACCAGAAGCAGGGTGCATTTAGCTATTTTATTGTGGCCAACCACAGTGAAAAACGAATTTAAGCATGCAGCATGATCGTTCAAATAATAGATGATATTTTAATAGGGTACTGATCTAGTTGCTACTGTTTATTAAAATGAGAGATTTCATGACAGAGTAACTTTGCAATGTTAAATCTGCCTGCTTCTGTTTGAGTTTGAGACAGTTCAGAGAACTGGGAACATGTAAGTACAGGCTTCCTCTTATGAGCTGGCAGGATCCAGAACCACAGTACTTCAAGCAAGTACAAATGAAAATGAGTATTATATTAGAAATATAATTTTGCATATGTCACATTAGAAAAACCAACAAAACCCAAACACAGCTCCCCCCAGCAAAGAAAACAGTGCTGCCCAAGCCGTGGTTCTGGATTTGTTCCAATAAAATCTAGTCACGCTTCTCTTTGATCTTACTTTAATGTCTCTCATTTCAGTGAATTGTTTTAGTGGCATGATGTGAAACTCTTCAAAGTCATAGGAACCCAATACATTTGAGCATTATCAATACTAAGGAAATGTGCCTTATGCATATCTGGAGTATTAAAATTGGTCTGCATGAATGGAAGAATCAGCATCCACACTAGCAATCTTACTTTACTAGAATTCTTTGTTTTCTATTTCTGTTCTCCAGTGTTTAAAAAAAAATAAAATAGGGCAACCTTTTTGGCCCCTGGGAATTGAGCACACTTGCAGGATACATTAGCAGTTGGGCGTTTTACAGCTGGAGTGACTTGTGTGCAGTAGCAATTTTTCTGGCCTGTTACTATCTGCCATGGGTAAGCAGCAGTGGGTTTGTTTTTAACAGAGCTGACAAAAGTGATGTAGAGTACACTTCCAGGTTTGCAGCAAATCTGTGTAGGTGCTTGATGATTTTAAACTCTGAAAAAGGTTGCTTTTGCCACAAATCCAGAGGAGCTTTTAAAGATATGGAGCAGGCTGTACAATAACTCCTATGCTGCAGCTTCAAACTGCTGTCTATAATGTTCCCTGGCTTCTGCAGCTGCAGTCGTCTCTCTTCTGGGTCCTTGGGGTATTGCAAGAACTTTACCAGGAGGAGAAATAGCTTTATTAATATGCTGTATCCCAGGGTGTGAAATATTCTCCCATAAGCTCTACTTAGTGGTGTTGTAAAAGCTCGCCTT
Source organism: Strigops habroptila (assembly GCF_004027225.2). Classification (NCBI taxonomy): domain Eukaryota; kingdom Metazoa; phylum Chordata; class Aves; order Psittaciformes; family Psittacidae; genus Strigops; species Strigops habroptila. The sequence continues at coordinate 8,853,956 of NC_044281.2, forward strand.
CTTGAGTTGGCCTGTGTTGCCTCTTCCCTGTGTATCAGATTTTACTACAGTGCTTGTGTGTCCTGGCTGCAGAGGTGTTTGCGGACCTTTCCCTGCACTCTCTGTAAGGGTTTTGCAATCTCTCAGCTGAAAAGGTCCACAGAGGTTTTAGGCAGTTTGCCAGTTTCTAGCAATAGCTTTCCCCAACGCTTATCTGGGAACAGGCTACTTGCTGCCTATAGGTTTCTCCCAAGCAATGGGAGTCTCCTATCGTCTTGCTAGTTCAGCCTTCCTCTTTAGATAGTCTGGAAACTGCTTAGATTAGAAAGGCACAGGCGGTTTTGCAAGGCACATACAAGCTTGAAGTAGCAGCAGTATCTTGCCCCAAGCGGTTACGTTGGCTTTTAGTCCTATGGGGAGAAAATCAGGCGTCAAAGTGTCCTGGTCATTGCATCTCCAACAGTACTTAGAGGTGATGTGTAACAGATATTATCATCTTTTCCAGTTGAATTGTGATTTGGAATTTTCTTCCTGCTTGGGGTGTTAAACCCTTTGCTGAACAGGAATGAGTTGTATGTGTTGTTTTGGTGGAGAATGCAGAATGTGCTGACATTTGACCTGATAGACATTTCAATGCTCTTTTGCTCAGATGAAATGTTAGCCCATTACAGTGTTGCCATACTACGTGACAGATGGACTGATAAACAACGAGTGAGAGTACTCTTGGTTTGGGTTCTGGACAAATATGCCAAGGAGGCAGAATTTTCCTTTGTGAGTTATTGCATTAAAGTAGAAATTTGGAGGAAGGAGTATTATCAAGAGTCTCTAGTTAGCAAAACTTGAGGAGACAGCAGATCTTGTCCAAACTTGCATAATGAGACCATGTCAAAGCCAAAAAAGAAATGAATCTCCTGACTGCATTCTGTGCGTTCATCATCATGAGGCCATTCCTCTGGGGTTTAATTTTTTTTCCTTAAACAGGGAAAATGAAGGATCTCTTTAGTCTCTGGAGTGCCGCAGTATGGTATCCCACTACTCTTGGCGTTTTTCTTTCATCACTGGAATGCTTCTGTGCTTGTCCCTTGCTCAAGGATTTAAGCCATTTATATTGTTTGTTTATAATAGAGTTCTGGTGGGAAGGCAGATGTTATGTGGGAAAGCTACTTTCCGGATCTGTTTATTCCTGCTATGTGGAATCTCACAGACCACCAATAGCAAGTAGCTGTTAGGCATCAGCTTTGAAATACTGGCATTTTTAGAAGAGGAAATGCATTAGTTCTTATAGGCAGCTTTGCAGCAAAAAACAATGATTTCTTGGCATGCTTTGCCTTAGTGTTTAAAATGGACATGAGTATGTCTTTGTTCCTATATAGCCATCTGACCTTTTGAAATATTGGTATTTTAGGAAATGGTCTGTATTTGTTCATGTGTGACAATAAACAGCTGACTTGAATTCCCAAAATACGTTGTCTAAGCAATACTTAGCCATGAAGAGATGGTTCTAAATAAATCTCGTTTGAATGCCTGTATTCAAAATTAAAAATCAAGAGTTCTGCTTTCACTCATCTTTCTCTACTTTGGCATCTCGTAGTACTTCAAGGAGCATAGCAATTACATTGTATGCTATTATGGTGGCAGAATAGATGAAAAGGACAAGTCTTCAAGTTTCAAAGAATTCCTGTTTCAAAATACAATCTTAAAGATCTGGTCTTTGCCTCTCTTCTGCTGATTCTTTCCAGCATGGATTTTACGACAGGCTGAATTCACAAATTGTTAAGATTTAGGAGGAAACAAGTCAACATATTACTGTTTTATCAGGAAAGAGTCCTAACTGGGGTATCCGTGCACTTGTGAAGACTAGAAAGCTTCTTACTCTTGATTATCTGTTACTTTTACCAAGAATCTGTAGACTTGCAAATTGCCAAAGCTGCATGTGTGGAGCAACGTAGATTCTGTAGAAGGGCAGTTTTCACATTTCCTTCTTGTTCATCCAAAGACATTAGACATAGATGGAAAACATCTTCCTCCTTAGGGGGAGGATGACCACAAAACTAGAACAATTTTTTTTATCAATAGTTGCAGAAAATATATATACATGACCATACGCTGTGGCATGTGTTTGAAATTAGCAAAAATCTGGATTATTTGGGGATTGTTCTCAACAGTCAGTATCTGAATGCCTTTAGGAGCACTTTTGTCTTGGGTGGCATTGCGAGGCAGATTGGAGTTGTCCTGTTTTGAGTTGTAGCCTGGCTGCCAAGATGGGAGACAACTTCAGGCTTGCTCCCCCTCGCAGGGCTCTGCATGGGCTCTTGCAGTGAAACCAGCCTGTTTTTAGGGTATTTGGTCTCTTCTGGGCTCGGATGCATGGGGTGAGATGTTCTGCAGAAGTTTTCTGGCCAGTTCTGAAGGAGGAGGGGAAAGCATATGTTTAGGAATGGTGAGTCTTGAGCCCAATTAGTGAAGTATTGTGTTTCATCGTAGCAGCAATTGTACAATGAATTGTCAGCAGAGGCTGCTTCTGTTTCATCTTGTGGGCAGTAAACACTACAAGGATTAACTACAAGAGTCTCTGGAAGCCTGATGCTACTTGTTTTATCACTGCAGCCTAGTTTGTCCAATTCTGTTTTAAATGGGACAGAAAATGCCACAGGGGTTCACAGCTTGCCTGTACATATGCATGCTATGGAAAATGGGAAGTCTTGCCCTCCTAGCTTTCTGCTTAGGACCAGATTTAGTTAGCATTTAGCAGAGAATTGCTTTAGACAGGAAAGTTAGGGAAGGGTTGCAGCAATTAATATTAGTAATTTGTGACTGCAACTCTGGAGGTAATTCAGAGCTCTGCTGAACCTGTTAGTGAGTAAGTTGGACTCCTCATGCCTCTGTTCCTCTTTCAAAATGCATATTACATATTAGTTGCCCTGTGACAAAAGTTGTGGGGAGAAATCCAAATAGTGATTGCAAGGTGCTGAGGTGTCACTGCAAAGAACCACGTATCTGTGTAAAACCCGTTGTTTTACTTCCGTAGTTACTAGCAAATGTAATCCAAATAACTGGAACCTTTGGCTTTTGTGTACAGCCCTTACACCTCCCAGGGAGCCCCTGGTTACTGGAAAATTGTGTTTCACCAGCTGTTATTTATTTCTTTCATGGTTGTGGAAACAGATACCGAACGCTTGGGGTTTAATTAATCTTTGATCAGTACCTGTAGGCAGGGTGGAATGGGGGTTTGGCTTTTTCAACCACTCCAGCGTATTCAAACACAGCCCTTGCAGCTGGGGAAAGGTGTAGAAAGCTGCAGGGCACCTCCCAGTAGGCTTGACGAGGGCAGGTTAATTGTGTCATGTGCCAACAAGGTAGTCATGGTGTACGGCATCGGTGCTCATTCAGATTAGCAGTGAGTGGGACCTAACAGAGTAAAACAATGCGTTACTCTGTCTGCTTTCCACGTATGTGTAGAGTCTGGAAATAAAAATCATGCTTCACGTCTGCTGAGGAACTACGGCAGGACTTTGACTGACTTGAATCCTGACAGTAAATGTCTTCTTTGACAGAAACCTGTCAGAGGCTATTAGCCTTCAGGTTTCCTCTCTGTGAAGGTCTTCTGTGCCTGGGGCTCTGAAGAGATGGCGTGAAGCTCCTCCTTGGGTGAGGGAGTGCAGTCCATCTCTCTCCTTGCCTTTACATGGTTTTGTATGAGTGCCAGAGGGCTGCATCAAAGCTCGTGTGACGTTTGCCATGCAGATGGAGTTGGTTCTTCAGGGACATCTGTGTCCTTTTTCCTTTCCCTCCCCCAGCTGAATTAGTCACAGAAATATGTAAGATTGGGCTTTCTTTTAAAAAATGTTCACGAGAGGCTTTCTGTTATATAGAATAGCTGCTGGGTGGTTGTTGAGAGAGATCTAAAAGGTGTTTCAGAGCGTAGGTACCTATTTTATTCATTGCTACAATTAGGCTGTTTGGTTTTGCATGAGTATTAAATGGGAGAATAATATATAAGCAGCCAAAGTATGTTAAAAATAAAAATCCATGATAACTTTTTTGTGTTCCTTCAACAGACGTACATTGGCAGCGTGGTGATATCAATAAACCCCTACAGATCTCTACCCATTTATACTCCCGAGAAAGTGGAAGAATACAGAAACCGAAACTTTTATGAACTCAGTCCTCACATGTAAGTACAGTGAAGAAGTTTTAGTTTTCATTCTGTCCTGGAACAGATGGTGCCAGCTGTCTGTCTCCTCTAAAGGTCTTGCATTGATTAAAGCAAACGAAACAAAAATCACACCACCACTCCCCCAAAATGAGTTTTTATTAGTTCATCCTTATTTTAAAGAGAAGTCAAGATGAGCTGCTCTTTCTGTTTCATCTATTTAGATCCTGGTGTATGCATTTCAGAACATTTTCCTCTGATTGTTAGCAGTAGCCTTTATTACTTCATTGTAAAGTGGTCTGTTTTTAAGGAAATCTGTTTCCTGCGAAGTCCAGATTGCCTTGTGAAGGCCTCTAAGTGTCAAATATGTTTGAGTCACATAGTGTTATTTTTGATATCTGAAGCTCTTCATTTCTCTCTGCACAATGCAAAAATGAAAAAACCCTCCTGATGAATGCAGAAACATATTGGATGTGTCTGAATGGTAACTGTAGGGAAATAAAAGCTTGGTCTCTGTGATGGGTGGAAATGAGCCCATTCTAAGAGGTCAGCCAGAGTGTCATGAATATATAATGCAAATTTTAAGGCTAAAATATATAGCATATATACAGACATATAATACTGTAAAATACAATTTGCGTATGATGTAAATTACAAGTCGAAATTTAGGAATAGAAGACTGGGAAGTAGGTCTAAGTTCTTATTCTGGCTTTCGTTCACCTTCTTCTCTACAGGGGTGCACATTGCAGAGAAGTCAGAGGCCTTGTGGTTATAAAGAACAGACATGACCCATATTATTTGGTTGTAATTATTGAGTGCAATGGAACGTGGTTAAGTCCTACCCATAACAGGACAAGACTTTGATCATGGGTATGGGTGATATGGCTGAAAATGAGGTACCTGGTCTTCAAGGTCTGTATGTTGCAGTAATGGTTTTATGTCATTAGACGTCATAGTGATGAGATTAAAGCCAGCTGTTTCTCTCCTCTTCATGACGCTAGGATTGAGAAGTGTTTCCAGTGTGTTGGGAGGTTGCAACCTTTTCAGTCACATATTTAGGAGATTGACTTGAGTGAATAGTGATTGGATAGATGCCTGAACATGGCCATAAATTTATGCATCTTCCTTCAGTCTTAGCTTTTAAGGTTAAAAGCAAATTATGTGTGGAAAGAGTTCTGGAAGGTATTCTGCTTTGATTAATTTTTTGCCTCCACACCTCATCTGTAACTTATCTAGATACATTGGCTAAAATGCAAACAGCAAAATCATCAGATCAAATAAGCTTCCAGTAGTTCTTGGCCCTCTTGGATCTGAACTCTGGCTCTGTTCAGGTTTTCTTTCTGTACACTTTTTCAGCAAGCACAATTGCTTGCTAAATTAACAGAGTTGCTTGCTAAAAGAACTTTCTGCTCTGCTAACTTTGTTCAGCTGCATAAAATTTGTTGTCGTATGAGGGAGGATTTTAAAAAGAAAATCTGAGAGTTAGTTTGACATTCTGAAAGTCAGTGCTATGTACTTGGTTACATGTTGAATCAAGTACATAATAATATATTGACCTCCACATTTTTCCACTTCTGTTGAGAGATGGTTTTCCAGAATAGAAATAGTCAACAGTCATTCTTGTATGTATTTTGAGAGTCTTAACTTGGTAGAAAATGTTTCATAAACTTTATACATCACTGTTGACAATAATTGTATGGTCAGGCTGCTGTCTCAAAGCAAGAACTTCTGGAGTCCAAACCCACTAGAAATCCACTTTAAGAGCAGGAGATGGAAGTGAGAATATGTTGACTTTTTAACTTATGTCAGATCTTCTTGACTGTGTGGTAGATTTTTCTTGCAAGTTTGGGTAGAGTGCCAAGTTATTGAAAGTGTAAGACTAATTTGTCTTGGACAGATATGATCTCTCCACAAATTTTCTTTATTTGGTATTGCTTCTGTATGAAAATTTTGTCTTCTGACACCTGCTAAGTAGACAAAACATCTTTAAACTTACAGGATTATGAAATAGTGTTTCTTATGGTTTCTTTTCAGACTGTAGAAGTATAAAATGATCTTACTTTATGGTGACTTTGCTTCCCTTCCCGCTTGTCTGTAGATTCTTATGAGAGCTGCAGAAACAAGCACAAAGTGACTACTTTGTACTAAAATTGGTAAGCTTTCACCATCTTTAGAAGATACTTTTCAAATATTGTAGGTGTATGAAATAAGTGCTATGTAGGCTGCCTTATGCCATCTCTGACAAGCCTAAACAACTTTTCATCCCCTTTAATATATAGTGCCTTCTGCTGTAGCCTAAGGATTCATGCCAGTCCAGTTGTTCACTCTGTGAATATAAAGGTGGTACTTGAACGCTGGTTAATAGACCATGAGGTGGGCTTAAAGGGTGGCCATATAGTCCTGCTGCAGCCAAGCCTGGGCTATTAACCAGTGGGGTGCTTGCTTACCATGCTGGTCAGTACAGGCCAAGGACTGGGCTTGGGACAGAGCTGGCATCATACCAGCCTTAGAGCTTGCAGCTAATTCCAGGGTTGACTGATTCGGCAGTAGCAGGCTACAGTTAAAAACAGGGCTCAGGCATATCTGGGGAGGTTGCTACACTTCCACAGAGATCTTGCAATCCTCAAGGTGGTTTTTTTAGCTGCTCAGGAACTTTAATGAAGAGCTACTGAGACACAAATTGCAGTTCGTGGTATTTCTTGTGACATGGGGGTAAAAACCCAACATTGATTTGTGGAGATGTACATACTTATTTTTCTTTGATGTGTAAATCTGCGTTGAGCCATGGCTTCTTCAGAAGAATTGATTGCGGGTAAGCCCACTGTACCATTTAAGTGTGCTTCAGGAAAAGACTTTTGGATTCCTATTGCGTAATCCTGAGCAAAGCAAAACTCTTGATGGTTTATAAGGAAACTAATGCATATGACCAAGAAATAAAATCATATCTAGTGAGTTTTTTATTGCAGCATCTCCTTTCTACAAATAATCAATCTAATTTTATTAGTGCTAGCTAGAAAAATGCAAATAATTTATTGCAGGAAAATTCTAGCAGTGGTTTGGTTTGAGATTCCTAGAGAAACCAGGTCTCTATGGTACCAAAAATCTTCCATCAGAAATAAACATGCTGTCGCCTGTTGGCATGATTGCTCATATTCTCTAAGGTCTGTGATTTAGGAGAGAATTCAGGTTTGGGAATCCCAGGTTTTAAGCGTCAGCGTCTCTGGATGAGACAGCCATGGGATGTTCCCAGAGCTCCAGCTCTGCGTGAGAGCTCCTGGGAAACAAGGAATCTAAATCATGTTTTGGTTATTTACCAGCAGCGTTTTGTGACCTTCTGTGTCTGCTTGAGGTATGTGCAAGAGATTCAGTGTAATGGATTGGTATAGGGAGGATACACATGAGAATACCAACTGTCCCGGTAAAATAGCAGGCTTGGTGAGCAATGAAAATGGAAGGAAAAAGAGAAGTGTAAAATGACATGAAGGAAATCCATGCCTTAAGAATTTTTTCTCATAGATCGTCATTGAAGGAAATATACCTACGAGAATGAAAAATCTATTCATGTGTTTTCTTAGCTCTAATCTGAAGGAGGAGGGGAGTCAACACCTAGTTGTCTGCTCTGTGTTTCCTCAAGAGCGTCTGTGAGAGTGACTGACGCTTTCAGTGACGCCAGTTAATTCTTAATTGCAGGGTTTGAGCAGGGCTGGGTTTTGGTTTGTTTTTTTTATTGTGATGATCTTTGGAAACTATAATAAGACCATGGACATACACTAAATGGGCAGCCAAACTGAATTCCTGTGAGAAAGTTTCTGCTCAGGTGATTCTGGATATTGTTATAGCTGATAAAATGATATATAGCGTTATACCTGATCAAAGAGATTTTATTTTAATAGTTCATTTCTCTCTAAATACACCACTGTTGTTGTGACACCATGTAATAAAGTGTTACTTCTCTAGGTCTCCTGGAATGCTTGTTTTCATAGTCTGCAGCTATTTTCATAGCTGTAATAGGAAGTTTACCAAGCTTTTTAATTGTTGTTTGAGAACATTTTGTTAATCTTGCTAGCTTTGTCTTTATCTGCTAGGCAGGATCAAACTTGTCCCTGACTTCACAGGGCAGAGTATGACATTTCAGTGTTCAAACAGCTCGCTGCTTGGTTTGTGCTGTCCTTACACTTCTGTTCTGCTCTTTCAGTTGATGTAATTACTCTTTCAGTTGATGTAATTGGTGCTTTGCTTACCTTGTGGGTGATCTAGACATGAGAGAGAACCATGCTGTTTATCTTGCTAATTTACATTGACTTCCACCAGTGACAAAGGCAACTGTGGGCATCTTTGAAGGGAAGACAATAGGCAATAAATTGCTTATCATACCATTTATTTGTAACCATCATGCCCTATCACTTTCCTACCAGTTACAGATTTGCTTTAAGGGATTGCAGAGTAGGTGCTTTCTTGCATTTCCTATCTTAGCATCAGCTCCTTGCTCCTGTCAGCTTTCTGTCTCGGGGAGGTAGGGTGGTTTTTTGCTCCCCTTTATGTTCTGAAATGCCTTCACCTGCTCACTTCAGAAGAATCACAGTTTATTTTAAGCGGTGGGACAAAATAGAAAGCGGCAACTGTACTGCTAACAGCAAGCTACAAGCAAATAAGAGTTCAGAGTCAGTGTGGTTTTTTTAGCTATGCTGAAGCATTTATGGTGAATAACTGGGACAGCAGGCAAATAGCTGAAGAGGGCTCTTATCAGACATGTATTTAATTCCACTTAGGTGATGTTGCTGTGTATTTTATTTACTTGTTATTAGTTTTGCATTAAGAGGTTTCAAATTCAGACACTTAAACTTTTGCAGGTCACTCCTGAAAACCAGCTTGCCTTTACATAGGATACAAGCACAAAGATATCAACCTGATGCCTATTAAAATGCAAGAATGAGGAACTTTCTAATGTCTCCCGTTTCAGTGATCATCATATTAATAATTATTGGGACAAATCGTCACCCTGCGGGTATCTGCAATTTCTCTGACAAGAGATACAATTTGCTGTTTCCTTTTCAAGTTTTGAGCTGGTGTAGGCAGTGAATATAGAAGTTACATTTTTGCTTCTGGCTTTTTTTGCTGGTATTTCAGGATTGCATGTCTTTGGAAACACCAAGATTACAGTAACTCTTTTTCCTCCTTGATTTAAAGCAAATATTTTTGTCTGAAGGGCATGATAAAGCCCCAGCTGTGAAGGATAGGTTTTGCCTAAACTTTTCCTTATAGGTAGCAGAGTTTTAACATACACAGTAGCTATCTTTATTTGTTGAAGAAGGGGATGGCAGGATGACAGCTTGTGCCATAGTTTAGTGTCCTTCGTTGCTCTAGTATCGTTTTTTTTTAACATTTACTTTTCAGTTTGTCCTTTCCTTATCTTCATTTGTTTTCATTTTGTTTTGTTTTGGGCTTTTTTTATGGGGTTGGTTTGTTGTTTGGGATTATTATTATTATTTTTATTTTTAAATCCCCCTCATGGTTTTGTTCCTCTTTCAGCAATTATTAGCAATTATTATTTCTAATAATTCCTGACTCTTCCAGAGACTCAGTCTTTGGACTTGTTCATGTGGCTTAGCAGGGTACCTCTTTCAGAAGAGATTTATAGGTGAGGGAAAATGATCACTTCAGTGGTTAGTTGGCAAAATTAACCCCTGGGCAGGGAAGGAACATCCAGGGCTGACAGCAATGATAAATAGCAATTAGGGATGACTGCCAGGACCTAATGGTTAAACCCATGCTAGGAACAAGTTGAAAGAAGAAGGAATAAAAAAACCCCTGCAGAGAATACTGAAGTCTTATTTTGGAAGGGGTCAAACTTATTTTGGAAGGGGTCAAACTTATTACTTGCTTAACCTCTATAGAGAGGCAATACTGGATATGGTGTATCCATGAATATAAATCCCTCAACTGTATAGATGAAAAGGGGATGAAGCATCACACTTCCTTCAGGAATCACAAGGACTTCATGCCTGAGAAAAGCCTCTTCTATTGAAGGCTGCTGGCACGCCACCCATGGATACACAGTTCCCTAATTTTATACTTGGTAGGAGACTTCAGAAGTCCTTCTGAGAAAACAGAGTTTTGAGGAAGGCAGTTGTGATGTGGCCATATAGGAATGGCCATTTGATTCTCTGAGGACCATTTTGGAAGAGATTGGTGAACTTGCAGGCTGAGGGTATAAAGCAAGGTTTCTTTCACATACAACAACGAATTTAGCTTTTTCCTGAAGTTAGAGCAGGACCGGTTTAGTTGGTTTGGGTAGCACATAATGCAGCCACCTCTCTCACCTCAGTGCTTCAGAGGTGAATATAGTCTTATTGACAAGAACAGTAGTTGCTTGTTTGCTGCTGGTATCAGATTGCATGAAATTTTATAATAATGGATAATAATACAGGAACTGATTTATAGCAGGATGTGCAGTTGTAAGGAGGCTCAAAAAATGCAAGCAACACCCGAGAAATATAAACAGCCTGGAAAAGCAGTGTATAGATGAACGTTGTGCTTTATTTTCATTTTTAAAATGGTCTGGAGTGACATTTAGATGGGATTCCAAAGTTCACTGGAATGAGCCTTTCCATTGGACCTCTAATTTAGGTCCTGCCTAAATTAAGAAATGAAAAGGCCCTTTAAATTCTTTGTGTATGGCACTGGTGCTGTGGTTCTTTTGTAAGTGTCCAGGACATGGGATTTCCAGTGTGAAAACGTATGATGCTGTGTGTAGCTGCAGAGCTTTAGCACAGGTAGGGTGGAGCTGCCAGAGCTGCCTGCATCCAGGCTCACCCAGACATCAGGCGGTCTGGTGGTATGGAGTCCAGGTGGATTTTTATATTGTGGCATTTAAACACTCCCTAAGCTAAGAAGGAGTGTATATAGATTACAGGGAATATAGCCAGCATCAAGACAAATCTGTCATAGAATCATAGAATAGTTAGAGTTGGAAAGGACCTTAAGATCATCTAGTTCCAACACCCCTGCCATGGGCAGGGACGCCTCACACTAGACCATGTTGCCCAAGGCTCTGTCCAACCTGGCCTTGAACACTGCCAAGGCTGTCCTCCCAAATCCTCCAGAAAGGACTCTGCCTCTGGTCTCACACTCCAGCATCTCTTGGTCCCTCAGAAGCCACAGCAGCATACACTGCCATGACAAAGTTACTCAAAAGCACCAGCTCCCCTGGCTCACAAACAGTGTCAGTCTCACAGCCATACCAGTTGGCAGTACTGGCAGTCCTGCTGCCAGAGCCCCCCCTTTCTGGGCAAGACCCACCTGGCTTCAGTGGAGCCTGCTCCTCCATCAGTTTCTCATTTGGAGAGCTGTGTGTGGTCCTGGCCAACACTCACATGTCCAGTGAGCTTCTTGAAGAAGCTTGCAAAAATGCAAGAATTGGGTACCTTTAAAACATGGTGAGTTTGTAGGGGAAACACCTAACTCCGGATCTATTCCAGATGCTTCTGTAACTCTATAGTTGTCGTCATGGTGTATGAAGGAAAATAATCTTGGGGCATCCTTCATGAATTAACTGCTGGCTTAGAGCCTCAATAAAATAACTTTGTTTTCAGAACTGTTTTCAAATATTTACTAATACCTCTGTACACAGCATACTTTCACATTTGACTTCAGTCATGTTGGGGATCGAGAGTCAAATGTTTTTAGTTATCTGTGGTAATGTCTCTTCTTTTGGTTTTGTTTTTTTTTGCATGTGAGTGTATTTGTTATAGTCTGTGTTTATTTGTAAGTGTAAAAAAGTTTGAGATTTGGCTGGGTTGGTAGAGCAAAGATAATTAAAAAAAGAAAGAAAAAAAAGCCTTAATATATTTGGATAGCTGGAGATGTGTGTTAATGCTCCAGTAGTCTAAACTAATGGTAACTTTTTTGCCAGATCCCATTTCTCTCATTTTCCTGGAACTGGAGTGTTCTGGCCTCTGTTCACATTATGCCATTGATATTTTTAGGACATAAAGTGCTGAGATTTTTTTAAAAAATTAATTTGCATTTTCACCTGAAGTAGAATCCCTCTAATACACAGAAGGCTCGGAAATCCACTCGGGATGACTGAATTTTATGAATTAAGTGGGCACTTAATTAAATGAAGGAAAGGACCTGCAGTAATTTTTCAGTTCTATAACGCAGCTCTCCATGGTCAGTACATAACTGTTCTTTGTCTCTTCTCAACGTTTCAAATAGTTCTCCTTCCAGCTCTACATTTGTATATCTAGGCTAGAACGAAGGCTAGCCTTTTTCGTGTTACTTAACGAAATGAAGTTCTAATTAGAAAATTGATGTTATGGTAGGACTTGGAAATAAAAGCGTTTTTGAGCACTTTATGCAGCTTTAAATGTAACCTTATTTTTAAAAAAGAATCCGACAGCTTCATTTTTCTTTTCATTAGAATTTTGAGACTTTTTACATGCTGAAAAGAATGAGAAGTACTCATAAAGGAGGCACTGCTGTGTTTTACTTCTTAAATGCAGACTGAAAAGTGAGAGCAGGTAGAAGCCCTGTCAGAAATGAGAGAAATCCCATTTTATATTTTCATTATGCCTTTCCTGAATTGGCAGCATGGTACTCTCTTAAGATCAGGGATTTCAAATTGCAATTACGAACATCTGTTGTCCTTTCATTGGAAGTGTCTCATTGTGTTTAATGGTTGTCTTTTTTTCCTTTTCTTTTCCCTCAGCAGTTTATAGCACACCAGGAAATGCCCATCTGCTATGCTGGGAGCCTTTGTCATGGTTTTAGATACAGCATAAACAAGGCTTAAAGAAACTTCAGTAAAATTCCAGCTCTTATACCACCTTTAGCCGCAGAACGTTTTCCATTCAACCTCTTCTTATTGGCAACTTCATGCAAAAAGCTCTGATTTCTTCAACTCTGGGTACATCATAGTTAATGTAGTTTGGGTTATTAAAGATAAACTTTTTCATGTTATGAATCAGGAAATAAACAGTCTTAATATTTACTGTCTAGCATACTGAATAATCTTTTACTTATGTTTTGAAGAGATAAGAGAGCTGGGACTGGGCTTTACAAACAAAGGTCTGAAGTACAAAGGCAGTTTAATTGTGGTCATTTCAGTAAATTAGTCCAAATCTGCATTTTTCTTGTATACAGTTTCCTTTTTACACACTACAGAAATGATTTTTAGTTGCTAAACCTTGTGGAGTTCCAACTGCAACTGATCATAGTTACTCCAAGATGATTCTTAGTGAGGATGTATCCATGGGACAAAAAAAAATGTGTGCAGTTGTCGTCCTCCTTGAGTACCAGCAGACCAACCAAGGACATAGATGAAATACATCGTCTCTGGAAATAGTCCATGTGGGCTAAACGGAAACTTAGCATTTGAGCGGTCTGAAGAGGCTTTTCATTTCTTGCTATTACCATTCATGGAAAGATAATTTTGAATATATGTATCCACAAATCTCACACACAAACTTAAGCAAATGCCTTTTCATAGACTGAATAGACACTTTAGCTTGATGTTGTACCTGAGCTAACAAGCTCTCAGAAGCTCAGATAAGCTTTAGTGCCTACTTTGTCCAGGGGTTCACGAGAGGTGTTTTGTTTGGAAAAGAGAGCTGGGAGGCAAAATATAAGAAGCCTTATGTAACTTAACAAACCAAGTAGTTGTGTTAAGAAGAGGACTTAAGAGTTACTTAACTCCTCTGAGTAAAGTAGCAACATACCTATGTAATTTCATAGTGTGGACATTGCCCATCAGATGTTTTCCAGATAACTGGATTACTTTTATTGTCACTGTTGTCTCTGCTAAACTTGTGGGCAGCTGCATGCTTGCTTTTATATTATAGAGTCTAGATTTCAAATCTGATGACTAGCAACTTGCTTCAGCTTACAAAGGCTAGAAAGATGTGATAATACTCCTGTTTCTTCAGTATTGCAATATGAATTTGGTGGAGTGCTCAGCATTTTTTCTGATGGCAAAATGTTGCTTTCCATTGCAGTCTATTGCACTAATGCGTGGCTGCCATTTCTTTACTCATCTCACCAGGCAGAACTATGAAGTCACTCCAAAATGTATCTTTTTATGTGAGATGCTGTAGCTCTTAGGTATGTGCAGCATTCTGGAGTTTAGTCATGCTACAGTATGCTGTTGTCCTGTGAGATGAGACCTTTGAAAGCGTGACCTTTTCTGTTAAGTGAGTATGTGAAACTGGGCATTTCAGTGGTTTTCTTCCCCTGAAGAACTAGAACATGTTTCTTCCCCTGAAGAACTAGAACATGTTTAATTACTTTAGAATAAAGGAATAAATTTGGTTTTCATACTCCACTTAGCAGAGTAGAGCAAGCTTGTCTGAGAGTATTTATACTTTTGCAATAAAGTTATTTGCAGGGAGAGAAGTCCCTGCATGAACACATGGTAGCAATGCATGCTTATTGTGGAAGCCAAAACTTGACTTGCTATATCTCTGCTCCAACTGCATCAGGAGGAAATAACTTATTTCTACTTTCTGACTTGAGAGTGGTGCTTCTTAGGGCTGCAAATAAAAGCAGGTGTTTCTTTTTGCTAAGCACCATGGCACACTGCCTGTTTACTAGACATTTTTTCACATAAAATGCTAAGAGCAGCACTCCCCTCTCCTCTGCCTCAGGAAAACCTCACAAACAGTTCAGACCTATTGTGGTTTCATTGGCAAGATTGAGAGGTCGCTGACATTTTTATGTGGAGCATCTGTGCTCTGCCACTGGTTTGGACAAGCTCAAACTATAAGGCCCAAAGATACATCCTATTTAAAAAATAAATATAAAAAGAAAAGAAAAAAAACCAACTATCAGTCTATTCCCATCTCTGCAGGAAGAGCCAAGCTATAATGATCATTGTTCCTTTAATAAGGCTGTAGAGTCTTTTCTTCTACATACTTCACTTAACCTCTACTTTGAGCTAGGGTTTTTTTTTTCTGAAATAGCTATGGATAATTATAAGGACTTGTGTTTACCCACAGTCTGTGTTTTAAGAATGAGGAATAATTGTTTCTGAGTGTTTTATATTGATGGAATGTGTATTATGCTCAGTCACCTAAGTCAAGCTGAATTACAGTTTTATTGGGGGAGTTTAGTGGACTATTCATGTAGTGCAGCAGCATGCTCAAAGCATATCTTGTTCTACAGAAAAAGATTTCTTTTATGTAAAATTTAGTCAAAGCTGAGCACATGTGTTTGACCAGACATATGTTTCAGACATATTCCGTATTAGGTACAGAAACTAATTCAATTTTCCGTACAGTATTAAGAGTCTGGTTATTTCAGCACAAAAGGGGAATGACTGTTTTCCCCTGTTCTCCCTTTTCCTCCCTGTCCAACCAACTCTTCATTTCCACTTATATGCAGGAGCTCAGAAGTGCAATTCAAATCTGCTAGTATGCAGATGAAATAGTGAACTGGGAGTTTAAAGCATTTTGTGCCCTCTAGTTAAACTCTGCTAGAAGCTAAGCACGGCAAATCAGTTTGCACCTCTCTTTCCTTCATGTCCCATTCAGCTGTCTGACCCTTTGCTACTCTGTTTGAACTGGGGAATGCGCTTGTTAGTGGAATAAATCCTAACTTTTCACAAGCCCAACCTCAGGGACTGTAAAGCTTGTGGAGGCCCATGGAAAAATCTCTCGCCACTGGCGTTTTCTGGTGTTCCATCAAACTGCTCCCTTCGCAGGAGGCTGAAGGCTTGTGTAGTGCTGTCAGGCTGGCAGCCGATGGAAAAGTCTGGAGTTTCTGATGCAGAAATGGCTACCAAAAAGGCTCAGCATATACTTCTGCAGTAAAACCACTGAATGTAAGGAGTTGGCTGGTTTAGGCAGTCATTAAATCAAGCGTGCAAGTGCTGATTATCTTAGGAAATAAACCATATCTAATTAAATGTGGTTTTCAATAAAGCAGTAGAAAACACTTCCTGCGCTTCCCTTCAAGGATATCATAGGCCAGTAAAATTATTATTTTCATAAACAGAAATACCTTTTCCCTCCCAAGCAACTTACAATTATTACAGTGCACATTACAGACTGATTTGCTGTAGGTCTGTAAGAGGCCCAGCTGTGTCCTCCTGTGTGATTGTGTAGGATCTGGTTGGTGCTTTGAGTAACACAGCCCAGTATGTGGGGTGAGGGGTTGTTTTGGTTCCAGACTCATCTGCTTAATGCTGTGTCTTGAGATGGGAGTTACTCGTTCATGTTAAACCCATGGTCTGAGTATTAGTATGGGTGAGGAGCTGATGGTTACATGGCATCCAGCTGGCTGGTGTAACTTCAAGGAATGGGACTAGTCAAGGGTGAATCCAAGCCAAGCTGCTCTTCTGAAAAGCTCATGACATGGAGATACTTGCTACTGCTCCTCAGCTGCCTTGGTTTATGTGTATGTTCACTTCAGCTGACAACAGGAACCTGTTCTAAACAAGAGTTAAATATTTAAATTCCCTCCTTCAGGCAAATGAAGTCACGAGGTATACCTGTTGTTTGTCTACAGATGTTTATGGTGTGTACAGCTGGCACTGGGCCTTGTTAGTTCAATTTGGTATGCCCTAGTGGGCTTTCCGTGGTTAACGTGTTACCAGGACAGGAGACAGACCTGTTGGCTTGGTTATGTGCAGAACCAAAACTCTGCCTGCTCGCTGCCACCACAGTACATTACTTTTGGAGGACCCAAACTTGGACTCATGCCCAGGTCACTCTCCTGACAGTCTGCTGGATATATTTCACTGCCAGCTTACAGGACTGAGCTGTTGAATGTGATGTGGACATGCTTACTGGGATTGATAGTGTTTGCTAAAATTTAGAGAGAGAATTTATTTTGTTGTCCAGATTAGAAAGCTTCAGAGATCCTGTTTTGCACTGGTTGAAGGAAAATAATGCCACAGCTGGGTTATAGGCTTCTGGCAAAAGACCGTTCTTGTTTTCCATTATACTAATGTGCAGCTCAAAAGAAATGCCTTAGATGTTGTTGAAATAGAAAATCATAGGCTGCGTTTTTGGCTTTTGTGTACAGTGCTGGGGAAAGACCAGTGATGGCTTTCACAAAACTACATTTTTTTTGATTGTCAGTAAAAAGGAGGTGATCAAAACTGGATTCCCACTTGTTTGGAGGGGAAATGTGTGGCATCCTGAGAGAGGAAAAAGGATTGGGAATAGACCAGGCTATGGTGAGTTGTGAGGTTTTGCAGACACGGTATTTGAGGAAGAAGCATTGGCTGGACCTCTCTGTAGGGACATTTTTGAGGCGAAGTCCATTGGATGCATCTGAAATCTGCTTCATCCTAAGAAAGACAAGATTTTCAGAAAGAACATTTTCTTCTTGTCCAGACCTCAGAATATTGGCTGGAATCAACTCTTCTGCTAAACCTGCCATGTGTATGTAAGAATTGGAGGGTATATTATATTCCTAGGCTATTGGAACAGAAAATAAATCTCTCTGGCTTAATATTAGCCTGTGTTTCAAAGTGGTTTACTTCTGAAAATCAAGAGTGGCTTTGTTTGTCCTCTTCCCCCTCCCTTCCCCTCTCTTTCTTTCCTTCCATAAATTCCATCTGCTTCTTACAAATCAAATGCTCTGATTAACGCTGCTTTGGGCTTTATTCTGCATCTAATAACGTCACAGTTGCTAACGTGAATAACAAAGTGGGGAAGCGTACACAGGAGGTGCCCTTCTGCTGTGTGTATTAGCCACATAGTATTGTTGATAAAACAGATTTCTCTGCTCACCAGGAGGATAAAATCGGAGAATATGAATAGAAGAAAAGGCTTTCCATCTGTCTTAGCACACCTCTTTATCCTGGTGTTTAAACTTGTTTTATTTTCTTCTTGATTGGCATTTTTCAAAGAGCAGCTGCTTGCCTGTGAAGGTCTATCCTAGCCGATGCTCCATCAATTTAGCTGTTACTTTATTCACTCCAATGGCAGGCTAATCAACCTTTTCTTTTCAAGTGTGTCAAAGTGCTGAACATGAGACAGTTTGTAATTATGGAAAATGGGAGTACACTTTTTGTCCTCAGGGCAATTAGATTAAATGATTTTGCACTATGAGCTAATACTATAAATAATCTCTTACGGTTGTTTTTCCTGAATGGTGAATTTTCCACTGAGCTTCAATGGGCATGGAGGAACATATATAGCAAATAGTGATGATTTACAATGTAGAAGCCTCAAAGCAGTTTATAAAATGAGCTTCCATTGTTCCTAGCTCAGGTTATTAGAAGTTTTTGTAACCAAACAAACTCTGATCGTGATGTTTTCCCACTGCATGTTGTGAGAGGAGGAAGTCATTTGTTAGTGTGTTACCGAGCACTTCTATGCATTCAGGAAGAGAACATAAATGATGCTCTTAATTAAACTTTAAATAATTAATATGAATTACATTTTATGTAAAATTTACATTAAAAATATATGTACAGTTTGCATTTTACTGCTGTTCTTTTTAGTCTAGCATGGTATATAGTCTTTGATAACCACCGACTTCTAGTATCCTGCCATTGTCTTCAGACACAGTTGAGCAGAAATGAAGTGGTACCAAGGCTCTGCTTCCTGAGGAACTGGAACTGTCAAGAAGAGAGCTTTTCTTAATTGCTTTTGAAAGTGGCAAATAAGTTGGCAGTGGCAAGCTGAGATTAAGCAATAGGTGTTTTAAAATGGGGACTGAGACTCTCGGAATCAAAGCAAGAGCCAGTGAAGATGGGATGAGGGAATTGACTCAGTGCATAAGAGAAGCAATCAGGGGGAGTTTAAAATAGTGTTAACTAATTACTGTTAATTGACAATGCTAGGGGAAATGAGAGGAAGAATGAAAATTATAGTGGAAAGAAGTACCAATAGCTGGCAAATACTGATCCTTGTGATTCTGGTTGAAAAGAAAAACATGGTAGAAGAGCTGTTCATGTGAGCTGGATTTATGACAATAAGAGAAAGGTTTTTACCTCTTGTATAATTGTGGGTGCAATCTCAAGTATTCAACTGAAGAGCTAGCAGTTGATGCTCATTTTGGGGTGAATGAGTGGGAACCTTGCTCCTTTCTCTTCCTGACCCTGGTGTTTTGTTAGAGCACAGAGATGCTGTTGTGCTGCTGAAAATTGCCAGAGGCCTGTTTGGTGTTTTCCTTTGTTAGACTTTTTGGTTTAGGACTTTGTGACAGATCTGGCCATCTGGAGCTATGTGGCTGAAAAAGCCGTGCTATAAAAAAGCAGAGCCTTCTTCCTGAGCTAGGTGTGGGTGGTGCTTGAATTTCAGATTGCTACTATACTTAAGCCTTAGCTAAAAGAGAACTCCAGTAAATATTTCTGTGTGTTGTGGTAGGAGAATGTCATCTTCTTTCATGGAAACCTAAAAATCAAAGGAGAGCTTATTATAAGGTATGGTAAATGACACTGCTGACACACTCACCAGATAATTCAAAACACATGGTTTATAACTGCTTTTTAAACTAGAAACTATTCTAAACTTTTACTTAGGTTCTGTAATTGTGAGGTAGCTCAAAGAGTGGTATGTGGTTTAAACCTATAGTTGCAAACGTTGACTTTACAAAGCCATTTCTCTTAATGTTGCTAAAAGGAAAAGAATAGAAGGATTCTTTGTGGTCTATGGATCATTAAAATGTGTTAAACTGAAATGACCTAAAATGAAATTATTTTATATGTTTGCAACAAATAGAGAATAGCATGAAATTATATTTCTGGATCAAGTAGAGTTTGAATCAGAAGACTCAAAGCTTGGGTGTTTGTTTTGTTTGTTATTGCTTTTTTTTCCTCATTGCAAAGATAGAAAGCAATAATAGCTAGGAAGGACTGTGAGGTGTAATGGTGTACCATGAAAGTCAACATAACAAATGAAGAGATCTGTCTTTTTCTTTGAGATACAAATCTTTGTTCAGACTTTGACATGAATGTGTCTGATGCTGTTTATGCAATGCCAGAGAAACAAAGAAATCTTAGTTATTTGAATACACTCTTGGTTATGCCTCCTCCAATGGAATTGTTGCAGCAGTCGTTGAAATGTCAGGGATAGGTTTCAGAGCACTTCTATTAGGGAACTTTTGATAAGTGCATATGCAAAACTTCTTTTGAAATTACTTTCTTTTGTCTGGAGTAGATAATAGTTGGTATACTTGTGAAGTATTAGGCTTTGCTGGATTGTGTAGATCAGAGGAAAAGCTAATGTATGCCAAGCATCTCCTGACTAGATTAGATAAAACCAGAACTGGATGAAATCCCATTCTCTCCTCCGTCCTGTTGCAGTATTAAACTCTCAGTTTTGTTGTGGAAGGAGAAGAAAAACCATGATTTTGTGTTTTTAACTATGCAGTGCAGGCAGAGTTAATAAATACATCGAGCAGTAAAATATATTTTGTCAGGGGCTGTTGGGAAACTAAAATTCAGCGTATTAGAAAAGATGAATGGTTACTAAGCTGATTAACTCATAACTTACTATATCAGCAGAGAGAATACTTTCTCTGTGCTTGATGCTGACTTTGTTTTCCAGTGCGAGACTACTGCCAAGAAAGTTATTTCAACAGTGAAATACTAGTTGATGACTGAGATTGTTTGAAGGACAGCAGGCACAGAATGAGCCATCCAGTCTGTACATTTGAAAAGCATCTCAGCATCTCACCTTCCTACTGAAAGACAGTTCCCTCAGTCAAACCCATGGAAACCACAGCATTAGTATTAACGTTGTCTCACGAGGCCCATGAATGCTCTGTGCAGATTAATTTCTTTCCTCTTCATCCTACTCCCTTTTTTTTTCCCTTGGAAAACAAAAACATAATGTGTGCTGGAACAAGCTTTTCTGAGTGCCACGCATTGTACTCTTGAATTTACAAATCTATCTGCAGCAGCGTTCAACAAATATTAACTAATTTCCTAAATATGTCCTGTAAGAGAATCTGGTAAAGTGTTACTGCTACTGTAGTTTGGATTCTGGACAGTAATGTGGATGCCAGAAATTGTGTCATGGTCTCTCAGCAGCAGTAGAATATTATTATTTTTTTGCTAGTTCTTCAGCATCTTGGCGGCATCACAAATTGACTTTGTTGTAATGCTAAAAACATTACAGCCTGTTACTTTCTCGAAAAAACATTTTCACCTCCAGTTGAGCTACTGAGTTCCAGTGCTTCAATCACCATAGCAGTATTAAGTTTGAGTCTTAATTTGGGTTCAATGGTATATGTATCAAAAGGAGTTAATGATCATGGTTGTTGAATGGATGGCCCAACCATCTGCGCAGAGAGAAGAATAGTAATTTAGTGCTTCAGACAATGTTAGTGGGTGAGAAAAGCAGTGAGAGAGATGGACCTCTGGGTTGGTCGTGTCACTAGACAGGCTGCAGGAGAGAACAGGAGGGGGACTCAAAGAGGGAGGAATGAATGACAGAAGCATCATTGGCAAGAGCTAGAGAGGGAGGGGAAGGTGTGATTATTTAGTAACAAAAGAGCCATAAAAACATTTACCTGTTTTTCAACCTTTTCAGAGTGCTACTCGCTTGGTTTGCTGGTCTCTTGCAGGATTGCTGAGCTGATAACATGGTGCAACCATAAAAACAAAAAACTCAAATAAGCAAATATGAGATGAGTCTAATACTGATGAGGGATGAGGAAGTGTAAACGGTGTTGCACATGCACATGATGATAAACTGTGGACAATACGACATGCTCTCCATAAACTTTTTTGGGGAGCAAAGCCAGGAAGAACTACCTGAGCTAAGGGACAGCGGTAACAATAAGTATGAACTAGCTTAAGTATATGTAAGTTTAATATTTGAAGCTTTCAAGTCGTGGCAATAGGAGCCTCTAGAAAAGGCTCTGTGTGGCTCTCACTGCTTGCATTGTGTTGTCCATGGTACCTCCAATGAGTTTCATGACAGAGAGCTTGCTTATCTTTAAAGGAATTGTGGTTGCCTGTGAAAGCACTGTATGGTTAGATTATTCAAAACAAATATTTGATCTGTCTGTACTTATCAGCTGAATGCAAAGCTCCTGAACTGTCATAGAATGAAGATCAAGTGTCTAAAAGGTGCATTGAACCTGCAATGATTATGCATTTCATGTTGACCTGAGAGTTTGTTCCTGTTTTTTATACATGGTTTATTTATTCCATGGAATAAACACTATTCAATTTCAAGTACATACAAACACTAAATATTTTACCAGGTGGAGTAATCTAACAGAGCTCTTGGTCTGTGGAATGGATGTTTACTTCATGTAAAAATATACTGTGTTTGGCTACCAGATTTTTTTCTTTAAATTGTATAATGCAAGTGTGTCTTTTTCATTGGATTTTATGTCCTCTTTCGTATGCTACTTGTTTGAGTTTTTCCAAGGGGCTCTAATGCTCAGTTTCCAGAACTGAACTGAATATGGAATGCAGTTCAAACAAAATCAGTATTACTCCTTCTCTGTCTCAAAATTATTACTAAAGAAAACTAAATATAAGTAACACATCTGCATTTCTCCAAAATATATATTGCTGCATAGCAACAAAGCACATCTGGATTCACACTATAGCCCAATAGTTTCAGGGTCATGATCTTGAGAGCTCCATGAAGAGACATTTTTGGCGCGGGAAAGCTGTTGATTCTTACTATATTCTTTAATTTCACTACATGATATCACCTTCACTGAGTTAAGAATACAATTACTGGGAAACACTTCTCCACATTTATGCAAAAGTCCAGCAATACTCAAATGCTTAAAATGCTCAATATTTTATAAGGTTCTGAGATTTCTTCATACTTTCCAGAGTAGAAATTACATCTTATGCTATTGTTAGTCCTCAGATTCTCCCGTTTCCTTCTTTGTAAATGTCTCCAGCCAGAACACGTTCTGTTGATGCATTGACATTTTGTTCAATGAAGAATATGGCATTTTGGTCAAAATCTCCCTGAAATTTTGTGAATTTATTTTGAGCTTGCTATCTTTAGAGAAACTTTAGATTATGCTTCCTTGTTCCTGGAGAAAGTCTAATTAAGCCACTGAGAAAAGTATCCATTTTGCTTCTGTGGATCTTTATATTCTGAAAAGTGAATGTTTCACCACTTATAGAACATTGGCACTTGAGGTTTTGTTTGTGTTGATTTTAGTTTTGTTTTGTTGTTCTTTTCCTCCCCCCGCCCCCTTGGATGTGAAGGACAGAGTGTAGTTATTGTTGGTGGTTAATTCTCAATTGACTATTTCTTTGCAGCTTTGCTCTGTCAGATGAAGCATACAGATCCTTAAGGGACCAGGACAAAGATCAGTGCATCCTTATTACAGGAGAGAGTGGAGCTGGGAAAACAGGTAATAAGCAGTTTTGATCTTGTTAAGAAACACTGAGAGTTGTTCAGAGTCTTGCAAATTGATGCTAGAGTCTGCAAGAGTTGAGAGATCTCTGTATCTTTTTGTGTCTGGTAATTGCAGAAAATGAATGCTGTCAGGCTTGTTGGTGTAGATGTGAACTTAAGATAAACTAGTGTTTTTCACATAGTCACCATGATGCCATCCTATTGCATGTTAGTACCGTATCTTCATCTGCGTGCAGAGTCATACAAAAGTAATGCTGGTTTGTGACAGAGTATTGCAAAGGCCAGAAAACTTTCAGGCTCTCCCTGAGGGAAACATGAAGATGGAGAAAACTGAATGCTTGTGGCCTTCTAGACTGGAAGACAATCCTTTGATACTTTTGCATATCTTTTAGTAAATACAGGCATTTAAACTGGATTATGCTATTTATCCAAGGAAAATAAATAATAGTAGCTGATTACTTTGGAAATTTCATCAGTCTTTTGCATGCTGTGCTCAGCTTCAATTCTGAGATTGGCTTATGAACCAGAACACTGTGTTTCTCAGGCAAAGCTGAAATTGCCTTGAAAATGACTGATGATTTTTAAAATGGAATGGTAGAAATCAAGTAAGGGTTGCATAACTGCAGAACATTTTAGGTAGACCTTAAAAAAGAAAGAAGCCAGTTATTTTCTGAAATAACAGTTTAAAGCTGAGGTGACTTGCAAAAGAGACAGCAGGTGTGAATACGTACATCTGTTTCATGTAATTTAAGAGATTTTTTCCTTTGAATCTGAGAAAATGTGAAGCTTTTTATGCTTATACTTAGCAAGACTTAAAGTGCATAACAAGAAGTTGCTTTCTAAGCCTTTTGTGAAAATGTAAAGCATAGGCTTTGTCTTTGATTAGTAACATCCAATTGAGAAGGCTTGAAATATAATCTTGTAATATAATCTTTTTCAGTTCAATAACATGAAAAAACATGTGTGTTCGGTAAAAGTGTATATTAAAATAATCAAGTTCCTATTAATATGATTGTTAGAGATTCTCTTTAGGAGTTCAGACTTTAGAAAGGAGTTCAGTACTGGTATTGTTGTGAGTTTCTGAACTCCTCTACTTGTAGAGAACATTCTGGTAGATTTAGATTTGTATAGAGATTGTGACGTCTGTAATTTTCATAGCCATATGGGACGTAATATGAATTATTCCTTCTTTAGAAAGGTAAGTACAGAATAATACAGGATTTGAAATTCAAGTCAATCGTCAACTCAGAACGTGTGCTATTCTCTCTCTAACATTTGATGTAACAACTGTGGCTGAAATGGGGCTATTAGCTGAAAAGTCAGGTTTTCATTGAAATAAAAAAGGCAGTTAGAGGGGCGGAGAGGAAGTTCCTGGAGCTGAGGAAACAAACTTGTTAGTACAGATTCTATTTAACTCTGGTTTAGATTTTTAGAAGGCAGAACATTTGGTATATTTAGGCTGGAAGAATTGAAACTGAACTGTCATCAGTTGGTTTTTTTATTATTTTTATTTATTTCCAATTTTGTTCTGGTTTTGCTACATGTTTATATTGCTAATTGATAGTAATGTTGTGCAAGAAAACATGGCACATTACCAGAATGAGTGGTGTCTTTAAATGTTTTTGTATCTCAAGGTGATGATTCCCTTCCTGATGTCTTTATCGGACCAAACAGAGATCCCAGTGAAAGACAGGGCCATTATTTTCTCTCAGTGATGTTCAAAGTCTATCTTGAAGTCACTGTGTTGTCCTAATCCATGTTACTTTAGAATAGCTTATTTGCTGCTTCAGTGTGTGCTTCTCTCAGTGGTTGAGTAGCTCTACTTAAAGATGCTGTCTGTTTTAGGAAATACTTTAAATAATTTGGTACTTCCAAATCCATTTCTGAAGGAAATGGATTCTTAAAAATGAGAGCTGGATTTGAGGCACAGTTACAGGAGATGGGAGGCCTTGTGGGCACCCCCTATAGTTCTTGTTCCCTGCTTGCTCCCTGTGTTGCAGGTTTGCTGTTTCCTCCACAATATGGGATAGTAATTTAATACTGGCAAACAAATTTCATTAAAAAGGAAAGAATCAAAATCCAAGGCGTAACTTCTTGTTTGTCAGTTCTTTCCTGAAATGAAACCCTTAAATTTGTAACAGATCTCTGAAGAACAAGTAATGGGTGTTTTTTATGACCACTGCCTTGAGTTGGTTGGGACTCCAGCTGTTGGTAATTACATTGTATATCTTCTTGAGATTGCCTCAAATTTCACTCTCTTGCATCATACTAAACATCACAGACTGTTTATAAACAGAATCTATTCTCAGCTGCTCTCTGTCATGATGAGGAAAACCGTAAGGGTTGGATGTATTATTTAATATTTATTTCTAGCTGTATATGGGTGATGGATACCCATACGAACCCAGCTTTGAAAGTCCAAAAATTGTTCCAGAAAGTGTATACCTTCAAATTAGTTTCATTGTTTAAATGAATGCTTCACTTTCTCTATTTGTTATACTTTGAAACAGACTGCATAATGTTATGTGATGGTGCAGTTAGTTACTTGCAGTGTACTTTGAGTTGTAATTACATTGTGTATAGTGTTGTATGTTTACACTTGTGTTATGTTTATCTACTGATATAAACTGATTAAACTTTGTAACTAGAAACTGCTTAGGCCTATTTTCTTCAGGCTAGATTAAAACACCTCTCCTGTGAAGACAGACTGAAAGACTTGGGGTTGTTCAGCCTGGAGAAGAGAAGGCTCCGGGGAGTCCTTAGGGCCTACAAGAAGTCTGGAGAGGGACTTTTTATAAGGGCATGTAGTGACAGGACAAGCGGAATGGCTTTAGACTGAAAGAGGGTAGATTTAGATTAGATATTAGGAAGAAGTTCTTTACTGCGAGGGTACTGAGGCGCTGGCACAGGGTGCCCAGAGAAGCTGTGGCTGCCCCATCCCTGGCAGTGTTCAAGGCCAGGCTGGACGGGGCTTGGAGCAACCTGTTCTGGTGGAAGGTGTCCCTGCTTGTGGCAGGGGATTGGAACTGGATGAGCTTTTAGGTCCCTTCCAACTGAAACCATTCTATGACTCACTGATTTCCAATGTGTCAGCTAGGGATAATGATCTTTCCTTACTAAATGCCTCTTACAGAAGCGAAATGAAAAAGCAGCAGGTAATGTGCCATATCTACTGGTGGCTTCTTTAGCTTGAGAAGGCTCTAGGTATTTACAGTAGGGCTACTGATGTAATGGTGTAGGTCTCCTAGCAGGATGTGTTCCTTTTTCATTTCCAGATGGTACAACAATGTAGAAGAAAACCAAGATGAAATGTGCTTACAGTTCCTGTCTGGCATGGTGAAAATGTGATGGAGATCAAGTCTGCAAATCATTTTATGGCCTATTCAACAATTCTTACAACTGTTTTATTTTGCTCTCCCCCCACAGAGGCGAGCAAACTTGTCATGTCATATGTAGCTGCTGTGTGTGGAAAAGGGGCAGAGGTTAATCAAGTAAAAGAACAACTTTTGCAGTCAAATCCAGTTCTTGAAGGTAAGAATCTTATGGAGCATGTACGAGTGTATTGCCTCTGTGTGTATTAGCATTCTTGCTGAGCTGCTTTGGAAAACTGCGTTGGTTGTTGTTTCATTGTTATTTGGTGTCCAAAACCATAGGAAATACTTTCTGTGAACACAGCTACAAGATTTTGTTCAGTTATGGGAAGGTTTGGTTGAGAAGAAAACCAATTCTCTTATGATGGGAGAGCTTAGGAAGTTAGGTCATATTTCCCAGACTCCTCCTGCTGCTCTCCAAGGGCATACCCTTTCTTAACCCTGCCTTGATGATGCTTGGCTGTATCAAAAGACTTCAGTTGCTCTGATTCATTTCCTTCCAAATTATATTATTATTATAGTCTCTAGTAAATAAACAAGCTCTGTAAAGCATTATTTTTCTTTAGGAAAAAAAAAAGGGTGAAGAAATAGACCTTAAGAAAAAAAAAGCCAATCCATACACACGCTTTTTGTTCCCTGAGACTTATTGTTCCCTGGGTCTGGTGACTTCGTTGGCCTGTCTTCCTTTCCTGCTCTCCAATGAAAGACTTTTTCTTTTCTTAGTCATTTTAATTTAAAGTCATTGGCTGCCAGAAACAGGATTTTAATTTTTGCGAGAGATAGGATATGTGTCCCTCAAAGATTGCAGTTTTGTCCCACTGTCTAGTAGTTGCCTTCAGAAGTGCCTTGGTTAGCATTGACTTATTGAGGTCTATTGTGTTTATTTCTGGCTCAGTCCATGCACAGCTCTCCAAGCTATTGTAGCGCTGAGACAAATTCTCATGACTGCTGTACAATAATTCTGCATTATGGCCAGATGATATGCAATGTTTGTAAGGCTGTCGAGTGTCACTATTCTATTTAATGCCTAGCTATCTATACCATAATTTGAAGTTTATAGGGAGCAAGCACTCCAAAAGTGAGAACATGGCCAGGGAAATCAAAAAAAAGGAAGGGAATGCAAAAGTAGGCTGAGAGCAGTGGTGAACTGGATGGGTAAAATGTGGTCATTGACTGTAATTGACATGGAGTCACTGACAATACAAACATTGTAAGCAAAGACTTGTAAAGGAAGGATGAAATGTTAAAATGTAAGAATAATAAAAATGCTGGATGGGCCTTTCTTTGATGATGAGATATGTTCCACATAAAGCTGAATGAGGGGATTGCAATCTTCCATTGTTTTGAGTTCACAGAGAAAAGTGGTGTTGCTTTTATCACTGTTCTGGAAGGCAGATTTGAGATGTAGATAGAAATAGTATGGGAAGTATGGAGGGGTTTTTTGCCGAAGCTAGATTGTTCCTTAGGGACTGCTAAATATACTGTATTTCTTGTTGTTTTGTGAATATTTGTTTTCATGCAAGAGGAATAGACTAAGCTTACAGAAGACTGCCTTATCATTTTAAGGTATTATTTGTTCTACTTGCTGCTCTGGTAACTGACTATTTAACTTTTTGGAAGGTAGGATGCTGGATTATTCCACGAGGCTGCTGAGCAAGCCTGGCTGCTCATATACGCTTTAGACAGAAATGAAGCATTTGTGGTTAGATTTATTTTTCTTTGGTTATGTAGATCTGTTTCAGTTGAGCTGCAGTGCAAGAACAAGACATTAATGTTACATATGCATAATTTATCTTATGGGATTTTTTTTATATGACTACAGTTGCTACTGTAAATTAACTTTTAGAAACAATGAACTTAAGGGAAAACTGAGGAATGTGTCTCATGCTTTATAATGGAACATTTGTGCTTGATTCTGTGCAGTTATAAATGATGCTACTGTTCATCACTGTGTTTAAGAAAATGCAGCTCAGAGATTTGGTTGTTGAAAATATGATTTATTGCAGGGCATAAAGATTTTAAAAACAATTCTTTCACTTATCCTGGGCCTTCAGGAGCAACAAACTTTTCCTTGTGGCTTCAGTTCTTTGATCAAGAATAAGTCTACTCATACAAGTTTGTTGAATCCTAAAAGCATGTATTTATTTCTGTCCAAAAACATTGACTTGACTTGATCTTTGAAAATATATATGCTAAATAAATACTGGGATAAATAAAGTCTCCTGTTGGAGTAGGAGCACTAAGCTTAATAATGTAGGGGACACTCCTGTTCGACTCAACATGCTTTGAGAATGTGTGATGTTAGAGCTTGAAGTGCCCTCCAGTCTGAGTTCTTGTCCTGCCTATGTTCACAGTTGATGGCTGCCCACCTGAATGTAGGGAGCCCTGGGAAGCCCTTCCTCTGAGACTTTGCATTGTCAGAAAACTTGAGCTAAAGTAATTAAAACCAAACTATTCAGAAAGCTAGTTTAGGTCAAGCTGAAGAGACTGTGTTAAACTTTCCTCGTAAATCAGATTATTTCAGCTGATTAATGTTCAGCTTAAGCTAGGATAAATGTGTTGGAATAGCATAAATCAGTTTCAAACCATTGATTGATTGAACTGTCCCGTGCAAACGATTTTCAAGTGTCATTCTGTAATTTCCTCAGTTCTGGCCTCAATCTTTTACCATCTTCAGTTAGAACTAAGATTCATTTTTTCCTCTGAGTTGAAGACGAAGAAATATTATAGTTTAAGTTATGTGGGTAATAACATTTTCAGTTTGATTCAAACCCCAAGGATACGTGCTCAACCGAGGTGCAGTTTTGTCTTGAAACTATTTCCCCTTGTATGTTTTCCTTTAATTTCTTTAAACAAAGGAAGTGTTGAGACAAAACTTCCTTGGACTTCCATAGGTGTTTTCTCATCTGTCACACTCCATGTATCCCCAGTGACTGATACCCAGAAATCTGTGATTCCTTTAAATCTATAAACAGTCATAGATATTTTTGCATTTAAATATTTTGTACTGATGTTGTTGTCATATTTGTTCTTCTCTTTCTCCAGCTTTTGGAAATGCCAAAACTGTGAGGAATGACAACTCCTCTAGATTTGTAAGTATTTTCTTCAGGGCTGAATCTGAATTCCTTTTAGGGGGAGCATGTTACGTTATTGGCTGTTTCTGTCTTACCTTGTATCAGACATCAAGGCACCTGTAAGGAGGGAATGAAGAATTTGAAGAGAGAAGTTTCTCACAGTTGTCTGAGGGCCATGGCATTTGGAGAACTTGGAAAAATCCATCACTTTTACAAACACCTTCAGCAGCAATCAATATTTCATTTTGTATATTCAAACATGTTCTCCTTCCGCAATGTGTCAGTAGTGCATTATTAGCAGCCACCTCTCTTTTTAAAACATGTTTCACCTCCTTGTCAGAAATCCTGTTGGTTTCTGATGTGGGCATAAAGTTCTACTCAGAATCAATGTTGAGGCTAAAAAAAGAAGAAAGAAAAAAATAAATAAATTAGGATGTGACAGTCTGTGACCGGATGAAAACATAATTACAGCACAGCTGGATTCTTTAGTTTTCTGGCACTGGTGGCTTTAATGTCAGTGGCATGTCCCTAGCAACTGGTCTGCTTAGCAAATTGATCTTTGTGTGATCTCCTTACACATCCATATGTATACATTTTTTGTTAAAATTGCTACTTTAGGTTCTCATTTTCTTTCTGTGATGTTTCAAACTGTGCTTACAACTTTAGTTTTAAGAATTGTAATGTTACTTTTTTGCTTATATTCTTTATAATGAGCTAGTTGGATTCAGGCTTTTCTTAGCATGGAACTGAATGTGGAATTATAAGAATTGACAATTGGCCAAATGTTGAAACTAGAGTGGGGAGATTCAGAAGTGTGAGTACTCATCATAGTTTCTCCCGCTAAAATCAAAAGACTGAATGCAACTTTGTGATTTGCTCACTTGTGTGCAGAAGAGTAATATTGTGAGCTGTGTAAAGTAGACAACAGAAGACAAATTAACACACTGGGAAAATGCTGCGTGGTGAGTTAAAAACAAATGGATAAAAGCCTGGGATATTGTGACACTGGAAAGTGGCTTTTTTCCACATGGGAGATGTCTCTTTCCTTCCCTTCTGATTCTCAAGGGTTGATGATGTTGCTCCACGTGGCTATGAATGCTCCTTCTGCAGCTGTCATTGCCCCTTCTTTTGTGAACAGAGCAGAGGGTCTTCATTGCAAGGTCAGAGACAAAATCTGAGGCACTGTAGAGAATTTTTGGGGATAGAAAGGGTAGAAAAATTGCAACTGTGAGAGAATGCGTACTATGGAAAGGAGGAGGAGACAGTGAAGGGGAGGAGAGGTGCCGTTTGCAAACAGAAGTCTTTCCAGGACAAAGTGCAACCCACTACTATTCTGCCTTTCAAGTCCTTGCTTATAAATACAAAGCTAAAAATACTTTTGGAAACATCCAGCTGGCCCAGTCCTTGGGAAATTAAAATATAATTATCTTATTTAATTCTTATCTCAGAAATATGAATCAGCTCAGAGTTAACTTCAAACAAGAAAGTACAAGTACTGTCCTGTCTAGCCTGCCTCAGCTGCCAGCAAGGAGAAGAATAGAGTTTAAGTAGAGTCAAGCCAATCTTGACAAAATACCCAGTAAATTAGAAAATATCATTGAGAGAGTCATTGTAAAGTGCTTGGTTTTATGTTCTGTAATTAAAATTCAAAGAGAAATTAAAAAAGAAAGCTCTTCCTAAATGAAGTGAATAAGCAAGTATAAACATAAGGCTTCTCTTTTCAATAGGTTGGTTTTGTCCTCTGTTAAGTAAGCACCAGAGGGTGGTGAGATCATTTCTATGCATGGTTTGTGGAATTTGGTTGAATTACTACCAGCAGTTTTTATCTTTCTAAACTTCCGTGCCAATGTAAGCTGCACTGCTTTTGCCTCTTCTACACAGTATGGGTCTGTCCATTTTGTCACTGTTAAACGTACATTAAACACTTGTCATATACCTTAACACGATGCAAAGACCAGAGCGATCTTCTGTGATGTGGAAAAGTCAAACAGAAGTCAAGAAAACACACTGTGCCAGTACAGCCAGAAATGAAATTGCTTTTCTGGTGACAGTCTGCTAATTGTTGCCTCTGGTCTCCTGAGTTACGAGGGAAAGAGTTCAGTGGGAAGAATCCATCACTTTTACAAGGCAGGCACACGCTTAGGGACAGACACCCCACGATTAACTAACAGTAATTGTTGCCAGCCAGTCCTTCATGCCAAACTGTGCGGCTATCCTTCAATGGCCTTGATTCACGCTCTGAAAACATTTTACGCTGAGAAAATAAGTCTGTGTGGAAGATAATTTCTTCCTGCATTCTTCTGTTAATAAGCATGGTAATACCTACATGGCCACAAATATTGTCTGGTGTTCTTGGCGTTCTGGAGAAATTTTGTATAACGTGCATTTTCTTCATAGAACTTTAGAAACTGAGCAAATTACTGGGTTGAATTACAAACCTGATTAAATCTATTCTCATGAAAACCTCTGGCTGTGATAATGCAATTGTCTTAGAAGCTTTGAATCATTTTGTGTGCTTCAGAATCTGACAGAGTGTGCAGGAGGTTGCCAGATTCCTCTTTTAGCCTGTAAAAATGACCAGCTAACTTCTTAAAAAATGTCTTGAGCAGTTTTTTTTAATCAGAACTTGCAGTCTTAAATTATGTTGCTTTCACAGGGAAAATACATGGATATTGAGTTTGATTTCAAGGGTGACCCACTTGGAGGAGTTATAAGCAACTGTGAGTATTACTCTTGGCATCAGCATATTAACAGCTTAAAACATTTTGTTCAAAAAGGAAGATGGTTAAATTATTGAAAAGATGAGCTGCATTTGTCTAATCGAATCTTTCTCCATTACGTGATAAATTCTGCCGTTTAATTTTATTGTTTTGGTGCTGAATAGGGTACCTTCTAGTGAGTGAAAACAGACTTGAAGAAGAAAGCATGAATAATGAACTTTAATGTATTGTTAAA
Organism: Strigops habroptila; assembly: GCF_004027225.2. Lineage (NCBI taxonomy): Eukaryota > Metazoa > Chordata > Aves > Psittaciformes > Psittacidae > Strigops > Strigops habroptila. The sequence goes on from NC_044281.2 coordinate 8,886,786, forward strand.
AATGTACTGAGTAATGTGCGTGGGTTCGTATACTGTCTCTGAAGCAGATAGCAGATGGATAATGGTGTCTGAGGGTCTTTTTATACTTGAATCCCTGGGGTCAGTTGTGTGACTTTATTTGATGTGTCATGTATTTGTGGTAGATGAAGTCTGAGATATGCTGTTTTGTAATGTTTAAAGTGATACGAAGTATGCTAGGGGTCAGCAGGAGGTGGGTATGTTTATTTGAAATCAAAGCGTTCTCTACTAGTTTTAACATACCTCACAGAGTAGGAGAAGGCTTATCATGAGAGAGGACAAATGGCTGTTGAGTTTAGGGAGTCAAAGGTGGCCTTGGAGGTTGTTACTTGACATGAGAATGCTGCTATAAAATCTATAGCAATTTAGGAATTTTAACCAGCTCTCTGTTGGGGAGAAAGAGGCTGGGAACTGAGTGCCAGTCCAGGATGCTTTGGCTTTATTTCCTTTTGAGAGTTTAAATGCAGCTTTTCAAAGAAATTGCTCTTCTGTGCTATATAAATCCATGTTTGTTTGCTTTTCTTATTTTTTAAAAAGGGATGGATGAGGGCAGTGAGTGACTATACTAGGTGTCACTGACCTAACCTTGACCTCTCTTCCCACTCGGCCAAATTCATCGCTGTTTCTAAGGCTGACTTTCTGACTCTCTTGGCATTTTACTGTTTGTGAAATAATGAGAATCATCCAAGGTGAACTGAATGCTCCACATGCAATACCAACATTTTAAAACAGTGTGAAAAATTTTACACATAAATATAGGGCTTGGTTTTTTTCATAGGGCAAACATTTTTTCTGGACCAGGTCACCTTTTGGAACTGAAAGAGCATGATTTTTGTGACAGAGTAGATCTGGAAACTCAAAGCAGTCACTCTTGAAGTGTTTACAGCTATCTATTAGCTTTGACGTTTGGCAGTGAAATCAGAGGCAAAACAGACTCAATGTATTCATCAATAATTAAATGTGAACAAAAGGTTGTAGCAGGCTAGCTGTGTTGTTTGTTCCTTTTTATTTCACGTTCAAAAGAGATACATAGGAAAAAACCCTCTTTTGTAGAGTGGACATTCAGCAGTTTGAAAGTACTGTGCTGATTCATCTAATTAAAATATTGTGTCATATCAAAAAGCAATCCAAATAGTTAGTCTATAGTTTATCTGCCTTATAAATCTTTGCATGTTGTAATTACAACATTGCATGTAATTATAATGGTGTGATGACAAATGTAATCAAGGGCAGACATATTTTTAGATCTTCCTAAAAGCTGCCTATTTTAGGCATCCTCCTTGTCTTCTCACATTTAATAAATATCTCATAGCAAGAAGATTAAATTTAAATATAAAGACCTTATGTGTAAGCCCTGTTGTGGAAAAGACGTTACTTGTTGAACTGTGAAATACCTCATTTAATGTTCACAAAATTTGATAGTCCATCCTTCTCTTTAAAAAAAAGAGTTTAAATTCTGCACAGTTTTAAAGCAATTTTATTGTCCTGCCTCTGATCTTTTCCACACATCTGCAGCATTGCATTGCAACAGAAATGTTCCTGTTGTGAGATATCACCATTCTGGCGACACTGGAGCTTTACATTCTTTTACACCACTTACAATTTACTCTGGTTTTAGTCAAATTTAGGATTTGTCTTCTTAATTCATCAAGTGGGAAGTAGTGCTGAAGTTTCCTGTCCTTAAAAGGGAAGTATGATTAGATTTTTCATAAATATTCTTTGATTTCTGACCATCCATTGGTATTGTGTTAATATGATGTGAAAATGATATCATGATATTTTGATTAAACTTTAATAGTTGTATCTGAGGAGCTTGATTTCCAAACATCAAAGAAGTTAGTAGGCATTTTGGATCACAGCCTATGTCACCAAGCTGTATTTCATATTGTGAGTGGCTGGAGGCAGACACCATGGACATCTAGTTTATTTTTGTGGCAGGAAAGGTAATGAAGGTAAGCTATAAATTTTATCAGACTGGTAAAGATAAGCAGAGACCCATTAGGCTAAAAGGTCTTGTTAGAAATGGTCTGGTCTGTCCTACTCTGAAATGCTGTGAAGCTCTGTGAGAGGCTAGTCAGTTTGTCCATGACCTTTCATGTAGGGCTGATGCTATTGTGACCTTCCCTTGGGCCATTCTTCTGATGCCCTCCAATGACCTTTTACTTCTTAATGACAGCGGTTAACCTACAAGTGAACCTTTCATGGAATGGAGCTAGAGGGGAAAATTATCATGACAATGCATACTGTGTCTGTCCTGTCCGGTTTGCAGTGAATGGAAATATCCATTTGCTTTAGTGGGAGCAAAGAAATCTGAAATTTTTAATGTGCCATAAATGGAAGAATAAATACTTTGAGTAAAATTAGAATGGGAATAATAAAATGAAAGGGATTTGTAATGGAAGGGGTTTGTGACACCTATTAAGTCACAAGTGGCATGTTCCCAAACTGAAGATAATTTTATGTTTTAACAGTGTAAAATGCACATAGACTCATTACATGTATATTACATGGCTGCTCAGAGCTTCCGACTGCACTGATTTCCAAGACATTTGACATATTGATATATGTGCAGTCATGAAAAGAAACAGAGTGGAAAATTAGAGATGAGCGTGATTTTTGGAAACTCTAAATATACTCCTTCAGTCAGGAATTTTTTTTCCTTAGACTACAAAAGAAAAATGATTTCGGGTAGTATGTGTTGTGTTTATTTGACCCTCTGTCTGAAGAACGTGAGGGGTAGGGGTGAGCAGGAGGGTGAAGAAGGCTCAGTAAGCTGAGGTGTGTAGTAAGCCCGACTTGTTCAAGTCCTCCCTTTTTGTTACTTTTATGTGAAGGTCCCAACTTGTTTTCCTCATGGGTGGGAGATGCAGGAATCCATGTAAGGTGAGGTGCATAGTCCTGGTGTTAGCTAACAACTAGTCCATCTATTCATGGGCTGACCTGTTTTCTGGGGGGGATTAGGAGGCTAAATTACTCCTGTGGGCATTTCTGAACACTGAACCCTTGCTGTATTGTCACCTGTGGTTGTAGACATCCCATTACTGTTTTGTAACAAACACTGGTTCCACTGAAAGGTATGCTGCTGCTTTAAAATGCATTGCCCACCAGGTTAATTGCATTTATATTTTCTCTTAGTGAATTATGAGTGTATCTGCTCTTTCTGTCCTCCTGTGGGATGTTCATGGTTGCTGCTGTTGCAATGAACAGTCTTGTCAGTGTTTATGTGCTCAGAGGGTTTTTTGTCCCCCAAAGCACTTGTGAGGAAAGGCACTTGGAGAGTTGAGTAATTAACTTTCTTTCACCTGAGTGTAATATTGTGGAAATACATGACAGAAACTATCAATGCTAGTCTTAGTTTTCCATTTATTGTAACTACTCTGTTAGTGGGGATGAGAGCAGGAGAAAGGAGAATAGTAGTTTCTTTTCCACCTGTAATTATAGAATAATACGTATTTTATGTAAAAATGGGCATGTTTGGTTTTGAAGTAATAGGTGCAATATCTTGTACAGCTCTAAAATATGACTCTGTCTACAGATGCTGCATCTGTTTTGTACTCAAAGCAATGTTTGTGTGTACACTTGGTTTGTTAGTTTTGTGACTGTTTTGTGTACACTAAATTTTATGGTCGAAATGGTTTTGCATAGTACAGTCATACTTTTAGTTCAGACCTCTTTAAAAGTAAGGATTTTACAACATCTTTCCCAGAATATTTCTAAGTCTTAAATTGTCACATTTCACCTGGAATTTCCTGCTGAAAGATACCTACCTTTTAGCATTAGGTGATCTTTTCTAATCTGCCTAAGCCCTTCAGTGATTTAATGATTAACTAGAAGACAACAGTGGTGCAGGTGAAGTTCAGTATATGTAATACCTGCTTTCGAAAAAGCCATTTTTAACCAGCTCAGTGTACCTAAAGTCCAAATAACAAGTGATTAAGAAAGGCCTCTGTTTTGCCATCTCTTTCGACAACAACATGAAAGAAACCTATGATGTTTATTTAAAGCAGCAACTTTTTAAAGTTAGCAAAGCGATAGTGATACCTTTACAGGTTATTCTTCTTTACAGTTTGTTTGTTCGTTTAAAAGACAAAAGTAATTACCCACTTACTGAGAAATCAACAACTTCGGCTTTTGATTTTAGTTGTGTGATTGCTGTTAGTAAGCTCCTTTGCTTAGGGAAATATTACACAAATTTTACAGTTAGACATAGTGAAAAGAGATACTCGTTCTTGTTGATTTTTGTTTAATCTTAGCTTGTTCCAACGTCTCCCTTGGTGTCCCTGTTAGCACAGTTGCCAGTGTTTAGGCAATTGCCTTGCCTAAATTAAGAAGTGTTTAAAAAAACAAACAATAGTAAACATTTTGATTAGCTCATTTTTAAACGCCACTTACCACTTGAGTAATCATGATTTAACACTCCTAAAACTGTGCAGTCATCGTATTTTCACTGCACATACTGCCCAAATGGTAGTTTTTGTTTGATACAATTACGGATGATTTCATTCAAGCAAACATTAGTATAAACTTGGTGGGAATAATGGGAAAAAACTCCTGATTAACCACTACTGGATTTTCTTTTTCATCAATGGCTTTTTTTGGTGACAGCTAAAGAACCAAGGTAGGAAAACAGAAAAGATAATTTAGCAAAATTTTATGTAACTTTGGTTGAATAGCTGTAAAGGTCCTTGGTCATGGAAAGCTGAAGAGACTAAAATAAACTTTTCCTGGATTATTCAGAATGTACCAAGGTACTGTTGGTTTTTCTTGGTTTAGTGTTTACTTACTCTTTTCTTGAATGTTGATTCAATTTCTAGTATATTTAGAGAAATACAAATATCCTAAATTTTTCTGCAATGGTCAAGTAACCAAAAAGAAATCAGGTAGATTTGTGCATCAGAGTTTGCAGAAGTATTCAGCATCAAGTATTCAGTGTAATTTCTTTTTTTATAATTTCTTTCATGCTGACTTCAGTCAAATGGTTTAGCAGGATGCTCACACAGATCTCTTGCATTTAAACCAGTATTATCTAGGAATAACAAATAATCTTCAGGACCTGAGGAATGTAGGTGGATTTTGAGTCACTTGAATGAATGGATATTCAAACAATATGGTATAAGAAGTGTTTCCCAGGTGGACCTTTCCAAAGGAATTTAATTTTTACAGTTGCTTTGATACAAGCAACATGCTAAATGTTTCCATTCAGGCAAAAGCATTGTTAGATAATGCGGAAGGAATCCATAAATACACCATATGTCGTTCTGTATGTTCTCTCTAGATAAATCCGTATAGTCATTATACATAATTTATATAGACTATATAACAAAATGTAGCATGTATAGAGATTTGGGTTTTTTGCTTGTATGGGTTTTCATATAGGTAAGCACCATCTGTCCGCACATGCCACTGTAAACAGAATTACCAAGTGGATGTGTGCAGAAATCTTCTCTCTTGGATGCTTAATCCGCAGAATTTGTAACCATGTGAGAGTTAACAGAAAAGCTACAGGTTGTGCAGTAGTTGCTTTAAGGAAGGTATATTTGGTTGATATATTAAAATGCTAATCAGGGCAAACAAAGGGAAGAGTTTTCTGAAGAGCAGGGCAGATGGTCTGGGTCTTTTCTAGCAGTCTGATTTCAATCTGCATGGGAACAGAAAGAAAAGGGGGGGAAAAAGAATGAATATAGCTTTAGAAAGAATTGGTAACAGCTGCGTTGTTAAGGTAAATACCTGATTGTCTGTCAGTAACTGCTTTCTGGAGCTTTTTTCCTCAGTTACAAAAGCTGACAGAATATGGAATATTGGGGCATTGGGAAGCTCACTGTTAATTAGTTAACCTTATTGCTTCTTAAGTATATAAATAAGATGAACTGCGGTGAAAAATCCAAGACAGTTATCCTTCTAACATAGCTAATTTGGCATATGTTCAAGAAACTGTTTGTTAAATCTGCTGAAGGCATGCATGTAATTAGAAGAAGGCTTACGATATGTGGCTGAGCTTTTATGACAGCGTTGGAGTAAATTTATATGTAGAATATTTTTAAACCCAAATAAGCCAAGCCACACTGCTTTCAATATACTTTGGAAATAGAGCCATTTCCTGAAGTGTGTGTAGCCACTGCGGGAGCTGAAGTTGTTTATTTCTTTGAGATTAAATTTGGCTGCAATCCATTCCAACACTTCACTGGAGAACTTTCATAGCCAGAGTGACTCTGAACTGCCTGGCCCCTTGCCTTCCCTTTCTCAGCCCAAGTATTAACACTTGGATGGATGGTGGACCAGCCTCTCCCTTTCAGTTATGCATTAAAAACTAGAGAGGATTAGGTATCCAATAGTTAAGTTAGAATAGAATAGAATAGTTAGAACTAACTGGTTAGGTTAACTAACTAGGATGACTCTGAGTTTGAACCACAGCTCAAGGAGAGCACCAAACGCAGGTGAAGTTAGAGGTGGAGTGGCTGCACACCAGGCTGCTGGTGAGAACTACAGCTTCTGGTCTGTGCTTTTCCAACATGGCATCAACCATCAGATGTTAGTCATGTGTGTTTAAGAAAAAAAAAGGAAAGAAAAGATGTCAATGAAATGGAAAAAGCAGAAGTGGAAATCTGTAACCTGCCCCATCCTAATGTAAAGATGAGCTGCTGGCAATATGTGACAGCCACTTTTTTGGGTATATCTTGGGTGTGCTTTGCCACCAGGATGCGCAAAACTTCCAGGTGCTGAAACAGGGCCACCTTTGGAAGGAAAGAGACTGTAGGGTTATTGAGTTATAAAAATACAAATGTCCGTTTAAACAAGGCTGAAGTTCTGATGTGGTCACACAGCACATTAGATGCTTCATACAGTCAGATGCTCTGGCCACTGGGAGCCTTACTCACTATCACCCACGGTGCTGGTTACACTTCTGCTCTCAGACAATTGCATGTTTATGGAATAACATAGTTCAGCTGGTCTGTAAAATATTTGAAACTTGCCCTACAATAAGCCAACCAGAACATTAATAACACTGTCTGAATTCTGTCATTTTTGTCACTGGTTAATTATTAAAGCAGAAATTAATTTTTGAATCTGTTTTGTTTATTTGGAGGGGGGCCTCCTAATTAGATAATTTTGTGTGTTGAAGTTCGGCCTTTGGTTCCTATTCCACAAGAAGGGCTGTAACCTTAGGTAATTACAATGGACAACACAGGCACAACATGCTGCTTATAGATAGAGAAAATATGGATGGACTCTATTGCACTGCTCTGCTCATGAAGTGAACCCCAGAGCAGGCACTCCCCTTGGGCTAAGCCCTGGTGTGCCAGAAAGCCAGTGGAGCCCAGGGGTTGCGGCTCCCTGTGGCAGGGATAGAGGGGGGTTGCGGCACAAAGGGGGCTCCACTGAGCACTGCCTCTACCTTGCCAGATTGCTAAGACTAAACAGGCTCAGTTTCATTGGATGTTGTAGTAGCCAGGCAGGGGAAATGTTCAGCAACCCCACATAGAATCATAGCATCATAGAATCGTAAGGGTTGGAAAGGACCTTAAGATCATCTAGTTCCAACCCCCCTGCCACGGGCAGGGACACCTTGCCCTAAACCACGTGGTCCAAGGCTCTGTCCAACCTGGCCTTGAACACCGCCAGGGATGGAGCATCCACAACCTCCCTGGGCAACCCATTCCAGTGCTTCACCACCCTCACTGTAAAGAACTTCTTCCTTATATCTAATCTAAACTTCCCCTGTTTAAGTTTGAACCCATTACCCCTTGTCCTACCACATGTCCTTAAATGAATTGGTGTTCCCGGTGTTTTACCTTTGTTGAATGTCTCAACTTTGTGGCAGCTCTTCTGTAGATTGACAGCCAAGCTGTGATGATTTCCCTTTTGGAACTTTCTTCTTGCATGAATGTAGCCTAGAGAGAACTTAACCACAGTCAGAGAGCTATAGTGGGTGTGTGGTGGTAGGTACATAGGGAAACTCCTTTGTTGTGTACTTGGAATGAGGCACTGAATGTCTTGGTCTTCGTGTCGCTGAATATATATGTAGCTTAAGAGAAACTGTGTACTGGGAACTGTGGGTTTGCTATCTGGAAAAATGGTATGGAGCCCTTGTTTGCCAGTGAGAAAAGAAGGAAAAACCAGTGAGTGACACTGATACCTGTCCAGGGTTCTCTTATCGCACGCCTCTCCTGGTGTGCTGGGAACCACAGCCTTTCCATGCAGCACGGGCTGTGGTCACCAGCTTTGTAGTGTCACCTCCATGGTAAATATGATGGAGAGTCTGAAGTGTTTGCAGTGTGCTACAAGTCAGTCTGCTTCTGCTGTCTGCCTAGATTCCTGCCCTTATTGGTAAGGTCTAGAAATGTGCCCATCACTCATGGTGGTGGTCGAAGCGATCTTGTCAGATTATTCAGTGAGTGCAATGATGCTTTTCAAAGTGCTGCTTTTCCATTTGACTTTAAGTGTCTTATGATGGAGCTTCTGTCAGTCCCATTGGGAGTTATTTCATAGTCTGATGCACCTGAGGATCACAAAGTGCTACGTGATCACTCAGTTTAAATTCTTTATTTGGCTTCCCTCTTTCGTTTTCCCATCTTCCCTGTGCTTAGCCTGTTGACATTTCAGTTCTTTTCAAACCTTTGCCCATATAATCATTCTCACCAAATCTAAATTTAGTGGTGGTACTGTAAATTGGTTGACATCTTTTGAGCACTTTGCCTCCCTGACATGAGTTTTCTTTGCAGCTCACAGACTGCATCTTTTATAAGTGTATTGGGTTTACGGCTTGCTCAAATGACTTATTTGAGAAATATGTACTAATGTGATACATTGTGATAAGGTTTGTGCCTACCATTTATCACCTTCTAATTTGCTGATGATGATATAAAGCAATGAAGTAGAAAACAATGGGGGATTATGTCCATATTAAAGAATTTTGCGCCAGCAATCTTTCCCTGACATGTAAGATTTTGTTTGCTTGTTTAGATCTGCTGGAGAAGTCTCGTGTTGTTAAGCAGCCAAGAGGTGAAAGAAACTTCCACATTTTCTATCAGATACTGTCTGGTGCATCGGAAGACTTCCTCTGTAAGTGTTGCCTCTGTGCCATTTTCAGATACGGGTTTTCTTCATACTTAATGTGCTGTTCCATACCCATCATCTTTTGTGGGAAATGTGATATGGTGGTAGCAGCAATAGTAATACCAAAGTAAATATATGGTTTGGTATTAGCCAGATATCTGAGTCAGAAATGGCTTTGCAATGTATTATAAACAAAGAAGAAAGCCTATTCTTATTCAGAAGGCTCGTAATAAAGATCCTTGAAGAAAACTTAAACCTACTAGTAACAACAGCTCTTGACAATACTGGTTCAGGGATAAAAGAGCTACTAACAAGCATGCTGTTACTAATGATATTTTTATTTGATTTATTAGGCAAACTTAAACTGGAGCGGGACTTCAGCAGATACAACTACTTGGGCCTTGATTCTGCCAAAGTGAATGGAGTGGATGATGCTGCAAACTTCAGAACAGTTAGGGTAAGAAGAAACAGGGGTTGGGTGTAAATCCCAAAGGGCTCAACATGAATGCAGAGGTTTTATGCCCTAGGTCTGGCCATTTGTACTGGGCTGGGCTGAGAGGGCCATCTTCTCTGAGTGCTAGCACCCTTGGTGCAAGAGTATAGCATGTTTGTACAGGGAAGCTTAAGTACAACTAGAAAATACAAAGAACCAAGTTTCTGGAATGTTCAAGTGGAAATACGAAAAAGGCAAAAAAAAAAAGGGAAGGAGAATAAAAAAGCAGCCCAGACCCCTTGATGAGACCATGGAAAAGGTTATATTGTGTAGCTGCTTATCATGGCAGTGATTGAGCTTCGTGAACCCAGTGATGCTGACCAAGTTGAAAGAAAAGCAGGCTGGGATGGTTCTCAAGATGATTTACCATGGTGCTTTTTGCTTGATTGTACGCGAGGATAAGAATAATACAGGACCCGATTACCCAGTGAAAGTACTGCATTTTAGAAACACGCAAACTGAAGGAATCCTAGAAAAGGACTGGATTGACATTCATATTCATTGTTATTCAACCTATCTTTTATATATATATGTAGGTTCTTTTATCTCATAGTTTTATCTGTCCCCTTTACAGAATGCAATGCAGATTGTTGGCTTTATGGATCATGAAACACAGTCTGTTTTTGAAGTGGTGGCAGCCGTTCTGAAATTGGGAAATATTGAATTTAAGCCTGAATCTCGTGTGAATGGACTAGATGAGAGTAAAATCAAAGATAAAAATGGTAAGATGAGATTAGTGATGGCAGGAAGACCACTAATTTGTCTGAAGTCATTACTAATTTTGTGATTTCTGTAGACATACAATATCCTTACGGATGAATTAAATTAGATTGTTTCCAGAACTTACTCGCAGGCAAGTATGGGTTGAATTCTGTGCAGTGTCAGTTGTTCTGTTTGAAAGTCCACAAATGATTATTTTCTTTTTTTTCCACTTTATTAACACTTTCTTGTGAAATGTTAAATGGTGCTAAGCATTTCTGTAAGGGCTTGGTTATTCTGCAGTGGAGGCTTTTTGGTTTTTGTAGTAGGGCATCTCTGCCTGTAATGTCAGATTCATTTGGGCATGTTTTTTGCAGTTGATACCTTTTGAAAGTTCATTTATTTTCATTTGGAAGTTTTTTCATCATGAAAAGCAGTTACTGACAGAAAATCAGGTATTTACCTTCACAAAAATAACCAGATAGAAAGTGCTTTCAAAACTAATAACTCTGTTTCCTCACTATGTGCATATTTTTAAGTAGCTGGGAGAAAGTGTGAAGGGGGGATGCTTCTGTTGAAGAAAACCTGATTTGGGAAAATACTGAACTACTTAAAAGCTAATAGTTTTGTGGAAGTAAAAGCAATGATACAAAAGGATTCATTATATTTACACTCTGCTTTTTCATGCTAGAACTCAAGGAAATCTGCGAGTTGACAGGTATAGACCAGTCTGTATTGGAAAGAGCTTTCAGCTTCCGGACGGTTGAAGCCAAGCAAGAGAAAGTTTCAACAACACTGAATGTGGCTCAGGTAAAAAGAACACCTGATTAAAGGAAAGAAATTTTTAAAATGGCAGTTTATTCTACATGACTAAACCATAACTGCCCAAATAAAAACTACAACTAATAGGCTGTACTGAATAGAACATATAACCAGCATAAGTGTATTTTTTCTTCAGCAGTTTGTAAGTGTTCAAATGTACTGGATGTTTTGTTTGTGAGTAACCTCAAAAAGATGAGGGATAGGAAAAGGTTGCAGAGAATGAAAAGATGAAACAGTTCTGCACAAAGGCATGTTGAAAGTACTGCGGCAGGCTGTTTTCATTTAGAGCAACTGGTGTAATTTCATGTGAGTTGTATGCCCCGGGGTTGCTGAAAAACTGCTGCTGCCAGTGCGGACTTATCTTTCTGTAATGTTGTGTGATTGCCACCTGTGTCTCATCAGCTCAGGCTAGCAGGAATGTCGTTTCCCTAACTGCAGCTGCTCAAGTCCCTTTGCTTAGGATTAGGATGGGGGATGTGAGTCTTTAGAGGATGTCCGGGTGAGCAGAAAGGGAGCCGAAGTGCCGTGATTGTGGCTGCTATTCCAGCCAGCTCATGGCCAGGAAGGCAGAGGGGTGCATCAGCAAGCTACCAACTCTGCCAAAGTATCCTGGCACCCCTGGTATGGCTCCAGTGCCTGTTTGGGCAGAGGCACTGCTGCTTGAGCCATTCCCACTCTGTTCATAGCACCTTTAAGATATGTCAGTAGCAAAAACGTTGAGATTAGCCCAGCATTTATAACATTTTTCTTGTTTCTTCTGTTTAGGCTTACTACGCCCGTGATGCTCTGGCTAAGAATCTATACAGTCGACTGTTCTCTTGGCTTGTTACCAGAATCAATGAGAGCATTAAGGTATCATTGTTTTGTGCCTGTAAAAAATCAATAGAAACCCTTTAAAGTGGTCAGTAGAATTGTATTTGCCAATTTCATTTTTCCTGGTTTACGCTGTTAGACATGGTACAGGTGAATAACTGCATCACAGCTCAACAAATTGCTGTCTGCTCTGTTTTAAAGCTTATAAAATAATTCATGCTAAATGTATTTTGGGAAACTACATAACATTTTAGTTTACAGAATTTGACAGCCTTCTTACGAGATACATCAGTTTTCTTGACTCCCAAGTGTGAAATGTACAGATGACTCAATGTTTAATTATTATTTTTTCAAGGCACAAACAAAAGTGAGAAAGAAGGTAATGGGGGTGCTGGACATCTATGGCTTTGAAATTTTTGAGGTAAGACCTTTATATTAGTAAACATTTAACGTGAGAGCTGTTATTAAAGTTTAATAGCATAGTTCATGAATCAGAATGCATGTAATTTCAAATCAAGTGTGTCATTCCTGACAAAAAAACCCCACACTAGAAAAGTAAGCCAAAGAGAGATGTCTTAGCATGTCTGGTAATTGAAACAAAAATTTATGAAAGCCAAACTTGTGTTTTTACACCATAGGTAAATAAATCCTTATGATGGGTAAACTAAATACAGTGATATACATTCTGAGCATAAGAGGAACTGCAGTGTCATTTCTGCCTTGAGGCATTTTGTGGATGTCTTTGAACAAGCTTTGTACACTTTAAAAAAAGCAAAGATGATACATTTTTTTTCCTGTCAAAATCAAAGATGGAATTATATTCCTTTTCATCTTGATTCCCTTCATTAAGTATTCTGTACCGATTCCTAGCTAACGATCTGTGGCTCACTGCTATTTGTTTATGATAGTATTTTTAGACTGGTGGTATTTTGAAACAAAATCAACGAGGAGTTTTTAATTAGGTTAGGGAACACTAGGGAGAGGGTGTTTTCATAAATCTTATTCTGACAAGGCTTCTTAAGAGATTTATGGATCTTGGTTGGAATCTTTATAGTGTTTAAACTAGAAACTCAACTGAAGAGAGAAAAATCAGTAGAAAACATGGAATCCTCACCCACTCTGCTACATCCCTCTGAAAATCCAGGGAGTATATTTAAACTATGTAGAAGATGGGAATAATCCAGGAAAAGAGTAATTGTACATGGGAGGGTGGTGTAAGTTTTATTTCAGAAGCATAACATCAAAGTATGTGCAAATCAAAATACTTCCATGAAGAGGAAGAACAAAGCTGATACTTGCTTCAAGGGTTTACTAAGCTAGGTTGTGTTGTTTGCATTAAACATAAGAAGGTATTTACGCAAATATATTGCAAGTGGTCAGGTGGCTGAATGGAGATCTCGGTGCCAGATCTCTGGGACTGGTCCTTGACATACCTTTAGAAAGCTGGACACTGGTCTAGTACTGCTGGCATCTTCAGGCAGGACTCTTGTTTTCACTAGCTTGCTCTTTTACGTTTGACTAAGGATAAACATGTAGGCTGGGGTGGGAGACAGAAGCTTGCACTAGCGCACAAGCCAGATGAGTAATTGTGTTTGTGGGATGGTGTTCTAGAGACAAGGTTGTTTCTTGTATGTAATTTTCTTTTTTTTATAGGAGTTCAACATCTTAGAAGGTCACAAGTAAGTAGTGGAGTACGGGAGATGTAGTTTTGCAGGAGAAAAATGAAAGAACAAGGCTCTCTTCACTTTCATACTGAATTAAAATGTAGCTTTCCCAATTCATGCAAACTCAAAAGCTATGAAATCGTACAGGTAGTTGCTATTCACTCCTTTAAATCTTGCATGTTGGTTCTGCTGGGAAAGGTGGGAAAGTTTTGCCTTGTGATTCGAGGATCAAATTCATTAGTATATTCATACAAGATGTTTTCATGAGGTAAGAGCACTAGCCAAGTAGCTTGGTTCAGCATCACAGAAATAATGATATTATTTCTGAACATTGAAAATGGAAGTCAGGTAGTATGCCAGAAGCATACTATACCATATTATATACTATGCCATATTTTAATTTAAACATGTTTGAAAAAGAAGCTTGATTGGTTTAGGTTTCTAGAGGTCACTCTTACAGGTAGTGGTAGTGGGACTACATAGCAGTACTGTAATTCGAAGGGTGAATGATAGACAAATAGTCCATTAGCAAGTCCCGAATCAGCTGTGTTTCCGTTACCTCTCACGTAGTCATCTCTGTTTCCAGACAGGTTAATTTTATAATCAGAAACCGCTGACTTATTTTCAATTAAATCAAAAGCAAAGACATTATTTCGAGGCAAAACAAGATTAATTTTCTATGCAGCTGTAGTTGGAACAAAAAATGATATTATGTCATAATCCTAAAATTGAGTAAAATAATTCTGTGATAAACATTGTATAGGCAAAGTGTAACTGGTCTTGTGGTTGCTTGAATGAATGTCATGGAGTAAGGTCAAGCAAGAGGATGCCTGCCACATATTTTTATGTCAAGTTTTGTAACAAATGATTGAATCTCACAAAAACTATTAAAGATCTTCAGAAAATGTTTACAAAAGCCAATTATTGTTGAGAATTTAAGTAACCACTTCACAAAAAATATATTATTAAAAGTTAATTATATTAAAAGAATAAATGAAGCAAATTTTAACACTGTATAATACCGTAACTGAAGGAAAATTCAACGATGCCTAAAGATTTACAGCATAAAAAGTATAATGGAAATTGGAGTGGTTTACTGTGTGGTACATTTGTAAACACAATGGCTAAACATCTGAAATATTAGCTGAGGTGTAGCCAATGGCAGTAATTATATCCATCTAACTAAATTATTTAACACTTTTGACTAAAAATGTGTAGTTCCCTTCTGAACCTAATTCTTAAGTCAGATATTGACTTTCATGTCTGTTCTTGAAGGTTAGAACTAACATCATCTCTACAAAGAATGTTTTTTGGCAAAAATGTATTGGAAAGACTTCATCTGTGAACTTGTGCATTTAAAACTTGTAAGCTATTTGATATGCTGAAGGTAAAAAAGCCTGCTTTAATCATGTTTATACTCAAGAAGCAGACAGGTTTATCATTAGTGCATGTGCCTTGACCTAAAGTGTTCTTGTACCTTGGAGACTGAACTCCTGCTACACACTACAAAAGGGGTAGTAGGAGTTCTTTATATACATGCAAAATATTTACACGTGAAGCTTAGTACCACTGAAGTAAGTAGCAAGATATGTGTTTACTGAAGGGTGCATTTTATTTTATTTTATTTTTCCTTTAGTGTTACACTTGCCCATCAGGATCGCTGAAAGAATAAACTGATGATATTCTAATTTACCTGTTTTGTCCTGAGATTCTCACTTGAAAGTTATTGTAATATATTATAGTCTGCTTCCATTGCAAAAACATTAGTTTGCTACAGATTTTTGAGGGGTTTTTTTTGATTGCTAATAGACAGGGAAGACAGTATTTCTTGGGCGTTATCCCTGTTCAGGATGATTCCTTAGCACATTGTACAATTCCTCCTGTAAGAAGAGTAAAGAAATCTAGATTTCCCATTCTGAAAGATCCAACACTTCACCTTCTGATGACAATAGCATTCTTTTTCTATTATATGCAAATTCAAGCTTATATAAATGAGATTTTTTTTTATCTATTTTTGAAAGTTTATTTGCTGCCCACTGTAATTCCTACATTTTTCTGTAATTTAAGATTAAGTTAATTTACAAAGTAACTGGAGGTTTCTTGAAACTTAACAATGGAAAGTTACTGAAGTATTAATAATGCTGGCATATACTCTTTGGGATTTGGTTTCTGCTAGTATTTTATCAAGGACAAACCCAAAAGCTATCCAAGAAAGCAGATTTAAGGACGTGGCTGTCCAAAAATTCCGATTAGGGAATTTAAATCTATTGATAATCCTCAGCCTCTGTGAGTTTGGCAGATGTCAACAGCAAGCTTGGCTGAACAACCCACAAAATAGGTGCTGTAAAGCTGTGTTTATTTTTGAATCCTGCCATGCCCTTTGTGGTAATCTGTATGTGTTTTGAAAACAAAATGCTGAAATTCTGAGTGTCTCTGTGTGAGTTGTCTATGGCCAAGGATTTAAGGACCAGGATTAGTGTGAAAATGTAGGCTACAGGGCTGGGTTGGTTGTGTAACATTGCTAGAGCTTGAGCAATAGATTGAAGCCTAACACTAACTGCTCCACGTATGCTTATCCACATTTTTGAGTAGCTGCATACGTAGTCAGTCTGCAGTCTAGACTGTGATTTGAGTTGGGCAGGGACGATGGTTGGTGGTGGCACTGAGAATTTCAGAACCAGCTGGATTGTAGACTTCCTGGGGTAGATTTAGGACTGCTCCTGCTTTATTCCATGTTTGTTTCTATATTTTTGGGCAGAAGTGGTTTCCACATCTCTGCAATATGTGGAAGGGGTGGGGTTTATGCAAAAGAAAGAAGGCTGAGGAAGGCAGATGACTGAGGGCCTGGTAGGTTTCAACAATGAGGAGGAGAGATCCTGTTCAGTTTGGACATCTAATTTTCTGTTGTGTACATTTACTATGTAGATGAGGGATAGGGTGTATAAAAATGAATGCCATACAGAAAGTGTGAATATTTCATCCTTCCTAGCTTTCAGAGATAAAAATGTGTCTGTGCTAGTTGGCTTAAAGGTTTTATTCTGAGATTTCAGGTGTCACTATGTAGCTGGTCCATATGATGCAGCTAATGATTTGGAGTGCAGTTTTATGAAAGTTGAGGCTGCTAAACAAGGTTTATTCTTGAAATTTGGCGGGCCCTGAGAAGACAATTCGAGAGTGTGAATGCTTTTGAATGCTTTTTGCTCAGTCCCTTGGCGGAGCAGTTTGTTCCACATGTTTTAGCCTGAGGAGAAGCAGGGATGTGCTGGGCATAGGCCTGCAAAAATAAAGCTTCAGAAAGAGAGCGTCTGTTTCCATTTGGCCCTCAGACATCTGCTGAGGGTTGACCTGAGGTGATGTCAATACCTTGTCTCTGAGGACAGCATCCGACCAACTCCTTTTGCTCCATGTACACAAGAACAGGCAAAGACATGGCAGCATTCATATGCTGCATAAACTCCAGCAGAAAATAAAAATACCACCAAAAAAAGAGCAGTAAAAATCAGCAGTAAAACCAGGTCCGTTCCTCACAGTCCGTGATGCACTTTGATAGTGTTTATACATATTTACAGCAATTAGCTTGTTTCTTGTGTGTAGAAGTCCCTTGTGGTGATGGAAAGAAGCTTGGTAATATTGCATGTACTACATAAACTGTCATCTGTACATTGATAAAATGCCAATATCTTTATTGGGGGAATCCATTAGAAATATGAAGAATGAAGTTTCATTATATTAACATGTTCATAGTTGTGGTAATTACCTGTTTTCAGACGAAGGTAACCAAATAAGGAGGAGGTAAACACTGAAAATGACTTTCTTAGATGTTTAAGGCATGAAAAAATTGGGGAGGTATTTCCACTTTTACCATAAACCTATACAACAGCTTGGTCCAGTTGCTGAATAGTTGCTTTGCTTTTTTCTATCCTGTTCATTACATGAAAGAAATTACAGCTGCAGAGCATGCTGAGCTCCAAGAGATTGCTACTGGCCCAGAGACTTCCCCCTCCCACACTTCAAGGATGATTTTAATGGAGATGGTTCTAGTTATTTGCTAGAAAGATGACTTATTACAGGCAAAAAAGAACATATGGAGAAAATTGGCGCTTTTGGGTTTTTTTCATTCTTTTAGGCTCTGGGGACCTTTTCTTCATGTCTTGACTTTGACTCTAGCTCAGCCATGGGTATCTGTTGTTTTGCTGGTTGCATTAATATCCAGACCATAATTTCCAGCCTGTTTTTCTAGTCACTTCACCTTACAACAGATTTACTTTTTGAAATTGTTCAACCCTTTTCTGATGCCCATCAGCATATCATATACTGGCAAGGGGGGTAGTGCTAAAATATATGTACCTGGCCCTCTAATCAATCTGATCGCACAGGGCAAGGCCCAGGTAGTATAAGAGAGAACTGTATTTTTCATCTATAATTGATCAACTACATCTGCTGGCAAGTGTTATGAAGGAGGGGAGTTTTACAGAGAGGGACCCTTGGTTGGACTCCTATGTGCTGTGGAGATTTTAAAATACAGTTAAAGCAGTAATTTCTTAAGTGCTAGAATGCTTAGAAGCAGAGGAAGTTAATCACCATTTAATGAATCACATTATGATTTAAGTATTTAGAGAGGATTATTTCACAAAACACAGGTTTATGAAGTAAATCCCATTGGCTGGCTGTTTTTAACAGAGGAAATGTTTGAAATGCTGGAGCAATACACACAAATGCTCTGCTTCAGGTTGTGAGGATAATGTTTTGCTCTATAGCAGCTGCTCTGTCTTAGTAGAGGAATGGGTATGATTATATAGTAGGTTTTTGCCTACTTGTAATTTCTGTTGTTCCAGGACTGTAATCTATCAGGTTGAGTTTGTTGGAATGATTGTACCGGGGTTTCCCCGTGGATCACACATGCATTGCGTGCACTGGATTCGCTGTAGTTGCTTGCCCTTTTAACTCCAAATTTGGTTTTAAACCTGCATGTCTGGACACCACAGCTGAGGGCACGAGGGATTTCAGAGTGCCTGGTTCTCTACCAGTGCCAGTATCATCAATAAGAACTGAAGCTGGTTGTGCTATGCAAGTATGGAAAATGAATAAGCCCTGAAGCTTCAGCATATATCTTTCTTGCTTCCTTTAGACACACTGAAACATAGTTTGATTACATGTATGTGGAATATTTATAGTTAAATTATATGCTTCTCTGGTTCTTTGCCTACAGAGGGATTTACACAAAAGCACAGACATTATTCTCTTTCACATGAGATATATTTCAGTTACGTTTGATTACTCAAATGTTTACATATGTAAACAGAAACACAAGGGATGAATATTGTTAACATATCTTCACTGACTTTGCAAAAACTAGAAGAAATTGTTAGAACTGAGTACATGGGAAACATGTAGCTTGTTTTTTCTAAGATAAAAATGTGTCTTTTTTCATTTTCTTTAATTGCACTTTCCCCATCTTGCTGATTTTTCTTTTTCTAGCATTTGTATTTCTTAGTTTCATCTCATAAACTCATGTGCTTCTGTGGTCATACATAAAAATCCCTATCCCCAGACACCACAGTTGGATAGAAATTAAATTTGCTGGTTGGTTTCACCATTCATTCCACCATTCATCTCAGTGAAGTGAGTATGTTGGTCTTTTACCATCATTACTTTTGCCATCTGGCTTTTTCTCTACTACTCTCAGTAGTAGTCTAGGGGCCTGATGGAACTACCTGGGATCACCTGCCTGTGTTAGGAGAAGGTCAGAGACTTCTGAGTCCTGGAGCTGCATTGATGCTGAAATAAGTTACTTTCTGAGGCTACATTTGTTAGAGCAAAAGCATCAGTCTCTGTATGTCTTCTCCCCTCCATATTGACCAGAAAGTTCATTTTAATGACATTGGTTCTGTTCATTCCACAGTCTCATAACTTGAAATGTTTAGATTTTGTTTTAAATCGTGCTTTTACTTTAAATGCTTCTCATCTATTTTTCAGTCGCGTGTGTTCATATAAGGTATTTGAAAAGGTGTTGCCCAACACCTTTTTGTCGGTGGTCATAGACTGAGCAATATGTAGATTTTTGAATTTGCTATCAACAAGAACTGCTGTGATGAAAGATGAAGAAGGAAGAGGAAATATTGAGAAACACCTTGTATAGGTGTGATGGCAATGATACAACTGATTTGGACAACACCATATGCTTGATTTGGGGAAAACAGTGGAGAAAACACAAGAAAATAGAACACTTAAACTAGGGGTTTATTAGACAAGGGGAAAGAGAAGAATTTATTCCTACCTACTAGTATGGAAAAGAACCCAGTTTTCAGTTTGAAGTAGGTATCTGAGTTGCCTCAGTGTCTCTGAAAATCACTGGTATCTGAGTACTCATGAGTGAATTTGAATTCTCTATGTGGAGGGAAGGATAGGAGGTAGCTGGTTTTCATACAAAAATACCCTGGATTAGCTATTTAGTGTTCTGTATCTAATTCAAGAAATTACATTCATCATCAACATATGGAGGCATTTTTATTTGGTATTTTGCTGGTATAACAATTTTTAAGGTCAGGAACATCTATATATGTTTTTTCAGATGATTCCATGATATGCATGACTGGAAACTTCCAAAGAAGAAATTAGGTAAAATATTAAGGAACAAAAAAATATATTCCTTAGACTTGCAAGCATATGTATGTGATTTATATAAGAGCAGTGGTTCAATAGAAGAACTTTTCATTTTTCATGGTTAACTCTTAACAACCTGAGCAAGTATAACATTGTGATCTGCTTGTGTATATGAGCACTATATTTTTACCTGGAGCAGAACTTTTTAGAGCTCACAAACTTGCTATTCATGAAATGCCACCCTGATGCCTGGCAGTTTGAAGGTTGATAAAGAATAAAGCTGTACGAGCAAGACACCATTATTTGTGAAGTGAAAAACGTGGTGAAGTAGGCTTTGATTTTTGTCAGTGAATTTTTCTACTTGTCTAAATGTATCGTTGCACCTAATAAAAGATTGAAGGGATAAGCTGAGGGTGGCTGGTTGCTCTGTAGCTATAAATTTGACATGACTTTAAGCTTGTTTCAGGTGACATTATGTTTCCCAGCACTTTTAATTTAATTGAAGAGGCTGAGTGGTGATTTTCTTCCCCAAAGGATACATTTTGTATTCCACAGTGATTTCAAAGGGATAGTTTGAAATGCTGCTATCAAAATGCATAGATTGAAGTGGTGCTCTCAACATTAAAGTAGCAGAATTACAGCCTGGAAAAGAAGCTGACACTTTGGGAAATGCTGTTCTTAAATACTTTTTTTTTTTTCCCCTAAAATTTACTAAGAATATTTGAGTTTATTAACTCTTCCTGAAATTTTGGGTCGTTCTGTGTTGGTCAGAACTCTTTCCGTTGCTTAATGCAAATGGTCAGCATAAGGAACAAGCACGGTCTCTGGTGGCTGGATCCTACCAGTTCATTTCTCCTGAATGGGTTTAGTGATGTGTTATCACTGATAATAATCATTCTCTATTGCCTTCTAAAAAACAATGTCAGAAGTCCTTTAGATCCCTTCTAGTTCTGTCATATTAATTTCAAGGAGCCTTCATTAAAAAACTGGGGGATAATTCATTTGTGAGAATTGGCCTATGCTTTATGAAGCCCTCACATAATTAAAAATTATAGATATACAGTAAGAGAGAATAAATTCACAGTCTCTGTTGCCTTACTCAGATTTGCCCTGAGATAAACACTCTAATTGTTCTTTTGTACAGTGTTTCTTAAAACCTGTAAAAGGAAATGCCTCTTTCTAAAGTGTATTTAATTTACTGAATATCTTCTGGTGTGTTCAAAGTTAAGTGTTTTGAGAATTTCTGTAATTCCAAACATTTTCCCTCATTTTCTTTGCTGTAAATTAGCTGTTAGCCTTTTGCTCTGTATCGTACATAAAGAACAAAATTGCTACTGCTCTTCAATCACTCTTTTCCTGGAATGGCAATTTTCAGTGGCTTGGCAATATCGAACAGAATTTCATAGCTTAAAGTGAGCGATCTGTGAAGAAGTCTGTGGATTTTGGTTTGCCTTTCTTTGGCAAACCATAAATATCACAGATACATAGCAAATCAGGAAAGCATCTAGCAATTACTTCAATATATTCTTAATGACCTTTTAGTTACATGGTTTAGCTGGATTTGCAGTTCAGTTTCCATCCTCTTTTAGAAAGATGAATACTGTGTATAATATGTGAGTGAAAAGTCCTGCAATGCTTGTAATCAAAACAACATGTTCTTTTGGAGAAACAATCTTTCTGTGTTGGGTGGCATGTGCCTGGCAGGAGGATACAGCGTGTGTTTTACCCTTCCTCTTTGTCAAGGTGATGTGTCAGTTGGGGTCCTCTTTCTTCAAACTCAATATATCTAAAGTGATGGCCTTATCTGAATGTGTCAAACAAACTTTTACTCATTCTTCCTTCACTCTTTCCTTCCCTGTTCTCCTCACCCTTTGTCTACAAAAGGTTATATGTGTATATGGCTTTTTTGAGACAAAAGAAAATACATGGTGGTTTAAAGAGCTGACAATGCAAGAATACTGTTCTGTGTTACACTCTGATGTGCCTCAGTCCCTTGGTTTATTTGGTAATCTTTGGGTGGTACCTAAGGAAACACTCATCTACAAAGAAGTAATACATAACTTTTTGTGGTACTTCACACTTCCAGTGATGTACAGTGATGAGTCTGATAAAAAGACTGATCTACTTGGTACACTAAATAAATGCTAATAGAAATATTCTGTGTTGTTATGGAACTATAAGTACTGACTGCAGTTTATGTAATTTTTTTTTGCAACAGAATGCAGTAAGTATGACTTGTTTGCAGTGCTGATTTTGCTGCATGCCAAATTTTAACTTTCTTATCTAGAGCTATGCAAGTTTTGCAGTCTCTGATTGATAATTGCAGTTGGTGTGAGGGGCAGTTTGATGTGGCTGAGAAAGTTTGGTGATCAGCTATGATTTTGCTTTACCTAAAACTGAAATGATAAAAGTAATCTGTGCTACCTCAATATTTTCTAATCTGCTTGCGTGTTCTTAATCTCATTTAGCAACCATATCCTTAATTTAAACATTGAAATGATTGCAGTTGCCCTTAATCATAAAAATTCTATCATCATAACTTGATCTTCACAGATATTGTATAGCAGACTTATCTGATAATGTATAAAGGCTTAGTGGTCTATTCCGCAAATTTTCAGGCTTCCTAAATAATGAAAATGTTCTTCATGACTAGTAATTAAGAAAGGATACATGGAAAGGAGTGGCAGGGGAGAGGAAACCCCACAACTCCAAAACCAAGAAGAGAAGGCCAGCAGCTGATATCCAGATATACTCTTGGTTGCAGTTACTTCTGCATATACATGTATGGAATTCTTATAATACTAGTGACTGACTCAAGCACTGGGAAAGACCAGTGAAGCTGCTGTTCCCTATTTCTTTGAAAGGGGCATTTTAAACTGGTCTGCAGAATGGGCACCTGGCCTCCAAACTGCACCATTTAAGATAGTGGAGATGAAGTGGTAAACTACAGCTTTTACACTGCAATCCTGGCCCTGGTGATGTCAGCAGTAAAACTTCAGATGACTTAAGTGTGCGAGGGCTTTACCAGTGGTATTTGGTTTCTGCAAAGAGTCACACGCATGCTTGCTCCCTAACCCCGTTTAATCTGAATTAGCCTTTTAGAGGATTTTTGGCCGATAAAGTTCTTTTAATTCTCATCATTTCAGGGGGAAATTACATGAGCAGTTTGTTGGCAGGAAGGAGGTGGGTTGCCCTCTGGAGCCAGTAATCTCTTAACCCAGGCTCAGCTGCAACCAGAATAGCGGCTTGGGCTGTGGATCTGTAGTGAAATATTGGCTACTGAGTTGGAAAAGAGCTAATGCTACTGTCATAGTTTTATTTATCAGAACCCGCAGGAGACTACATTTTACATATGGGGACAGATTAATGCAGGCAAAACTTCTGTTGTTTATTCCCTGACACCACAGGCGCTCTTATGACCTGTCCCAAAAAAATCGTTATAGAGGCATCATGAATATAGCCTACAGAGGTTTTGTCCCTCCCAATGGAGAAGGCCTCAGGGAAGGATTTGGTCTAAAATTTCCAAACTAATCTCAATAAAATATTGCTCCAACCATCACATCACAAAGCTGGAAGGATTAATTAATAAAGCAGCTTGTTGACTTGCAGTAACTTACTCCAGCTGAGTTCCAGGGTGTTTATACAACAGCAAACGCAAACATGTTTTATCTGACAGGACAACAGCTTTGAGCAATTCATTATCAACTACTGTAATGAGAAGTTGCAGCAGATCTTCATTGAACTTACCCTAAAAGAAGAGCAGGAGGAATACATTCGAGAGGTAATACTTGAATGGATCTTTCCTTATCCCCTCCTTTTCCTGTTGTCCGTGTGAAGATACACAGGCATGCATGCTGGAACCTCTTCTCAGGGAACATTCATTTTTTGGCATGGAGCATGTTTGCGTAGGACTGTGTGGTAGTTAGATTAAGCAAAAAAAGTTGGGTTTGGTTTTGTTTCACATTATGAGTTCTCCAGGTAAAAACCAGACCTAACTTTCATTCATTGGCAATGACTGGCAGTCCTGAGCAAGGGCTAATTTATTAGAAGACTAATACCACTTTCTGTATTAGTGTCACTACCCTACAGCCTGTGTTTTAGATTATGCAGTAGTGTCTGGGATACACCCCAACAGTGGCCACAGCTAATCCTGTTTCAAAAGGGACTTGGGTGGGAAAAACCATAGCACACACTATGAAAGAAACTACAAATACATTTTTGGTTCTAGTTTTCCTTCAGTTAAGTTCTGAAGGGAGATCTGTGAGCGTTATGGGTAAATTTATGATGTGCTTTGGAGCCCAGACTCTGGTGTTTGATGTTACTCTGTGAGTACACATCAAAGTTTTAATAGGTTTTAGCAGTACTGCCCATGATACACAGAGCTCAGACAAGATACCAGCTCACAGCTGTGCAAACTGGCATACACTACTCAAACTGGAATACACCATTTTGCTGTATTAATTTTTTCAAAAAATAAAAAATGTTCCTGCCTCATAATCCTGAGGATGATAGGAAGTTTGGGCATGTCTGTCTTCTTTCTTCCATTCAGTGGTGAAAATCTTGAAACATCATTACTGCCATTTGGTTCTTGAATGATATTTAAAATTCCCAGAAAAAACTAAACTGTAAGATGTACTGCAGAATGCAAATTGAGAATAGAATTAATATTTTCTTTTTCCAGTCCTTTGCCCCACCAGTGTTATCTTCTGATGCACTGGAAATTTTATTGCTGATATTCGAAAAAATTAGGAATATCTGAACAACAGCCAGACTCTGGATTTTTCAGGTGGTCTCATCTAAATTTAGCTCTCTCTCTTCCTCCCATTAATTAAAAAGAAAAAAAGAAAGGAAGAAACCAAACCACTAAGAACTTAGAAATTTTGATCTTGGATGCTTGCAGAGGAGTGGGTTTACTTCCTTATTCCCTTATATCCAGTGGGATCATGGGCAGAGCGCTGCTGGGCAGGCGGATGCGGGAGGAGCCTGGCAGGGCGCCATGGGAGTGCATGGGAAGCTGACACGGGTGGGGGAAAGGAATGGAGAGAGGACTTGGCAGCCACTCAAGGACAGTCATTTTGCACAGATAGTGTTAGTAGTAGATGATTGCATTTCTTTCTTAACAAATAAAATGTTGGTAAATATATAGAATTAAAAATAATATCTTAGTTAACTGGAATATGATTTAAATTGCCTGGAGGAAAAGCTCCCTCAGTTGTTTTCCTGTTCATGCATTATTCTTTTTTCTTATAGGGGATTGAATGGACTCATATTGAGTATTTCAACAATGCTATAATTTGTGACCTAATAGAAAATGTAAGTTATATTCAAGAATCTCCCTCAATAATTTTTCAGTGCATAGATTGAATTTAGCTGTAAAGTCTGTATGCATCCTCATGCACTTTGATTTTGTAAACCTAGTCACTCATTGTATTAGTCATTGCATTTTGTATGGTAAAAGTTTATTTTACTAATATCTTTTTTTTATAAGGCCATATGTTACTTTGTTAGAAATGTTCAGCAGCACCTACACAAAAAAAAGAAACCAAACCCAAACAACTCTTAAATGTTTACATTTAGTGCTGTTTTCAATAGCAGATATCACGTGCTGCATTGTAAACAACATTTCTTTTTATATGGAAACTAGAAAACTCAATGACTTGTTACTGAGTGCTTTAGGTACAGAAAGTACTTGTATCTAATGAGAGGACTTCCTATGGACTTAGCAAGGCAAGAAAGATAAAATTCCTTGACAATTGGAAAAGAACAGGTTTTTAACCATTAACATGAAGTGTAGGATGGTTTTACCCATAAACTGACTACTTCTGGTTAAGTTAGAATCTGAGTAAGTTATGCAAAATTCCAACATGAAGCTCAAGACTGCTTCAGATCTCAGAAGCAGTCTTTCAAAACTGCACATACTAAAAACCTGTTGGAAATGGGGATAGGGAAAAGAGCCAAACTTTGAGATGTCTTGAAGAACATTTTCCGGGTAGCAGAAGTTAAGCAGAAGAGAACAGTCTCCTTTTTACACAGTGATGGAAACAAACACTAAAGCTCTTGTCTTGAAACCTCAGAACCAAACTGGAATCCTGGCCATGCTAGATGAAGAATGCCTGAGACCAGGAACTGTTACCGATGATACCTTCTTAGAAAAGCTGAACCAAGTCTGTGCCACTCACCAGCATTTTGAGAGCAGGATGAGCAAGTGCTCCCGGTTCCTCAATGACACCTCCTTGCCTCACAGCTGCTTCAGGATCCAACATTACGCTGGCAAGGTACCTGGCGAAGCAGGGAGTATGTGGTGTATGACGCGTGGTGCACGCCTAGCTTTGGTACAATGGGGAGGCTCTTTCTCCATTAAATGGTGTTACAGAAATGGAGGATAATTGCTGGAGTCAATAGTTGATCAAAAAAATCTAGATCTGCCTTAATCTTTTCTGTCTTAAGCCTAAATTTTGTGATTTGGGCTGGAAGGTTTTCAGAGATCATAGAATCATAGAATGGTTTGGGGTGGAAAGGACCTTAAAGCTCATCCAGTTCCAACCCCCTGCCATGGGCAGGGACACCTTCCACTAGAACAGGTTGCTCCAAGCCCCTGTGTCCAACCTGGCCTTGAACACTGCCAGGGGTGGGGCAGCCACAGCTTCTCTGGGCAACCTGTGCCAGTGTCTCACTGCCCTCACAGGGAAGAACTTCTTCCTCATATCTAGTCTAAATCTCCCCTCTGTCAGTTTAAAGCCATTCCCCATTGTCCTGTCACTGTATGCCCCTGTAAAAAGTCATGCCGCTGTAGCTGAAATCAAGGGCAGTTCTCCATCAAAGGAGAAAGATGTCCCACATGTTTGGTGGTGAACTACTTGTGTTACTAGGTCTCTGGAAATAAAACATTGTCTAGAATGACAAAAATTCACACACGTTTGAAGACAAGATACTTTGGAAAACATGGTCTTTGTTGCTGAACTAGCTGAAGTCCTTAGTCATGTTGATGAGAAAGTGAAGGGTTTGAACATTTGAAGAAACTGAGTTTATTTTGACAGTCTGCATGTTTAAACAGATGGAAGAGAAAGCTATACAGAGCAAAATGTATTTGCTTTTTACAACATAAGCAGCATGAATAAATACAAGTCTTACAGTTTTTGCTGTGTAATTCAATATGACTTTTTGTTAATTTAAATAAAAATAATTAAATTTGTAAAAAGAAGATATTTTATTAAAAAAAAAAGGTAAATGTAGGGGTTGAAACTATACTTCTTGTTTGAATCTCCTGAACTGTTAATTTCACACAGTGAAGAATATTTGGAAAGTGTTTTTTTTTTTTCCAGAGCTGTTTAATAATTCCCTAGCTTTTAACATTTTCTCAATCTCATCATTTTGAATAGCTCAGTAATTTTCTCATTCAAAATAGTCTTGGAAATATCATCTTTTTAGCCTCTGAGGCAGCCATTTCTGAACTTTACTTTCTATATTTGCCAAGAAGATTTTATAATTGCAGGTAATGGATCAGGGATTAATACTTTTAGATATTTCTTTGGTTGTCAAAATTCAAAGCAAATTAAAAATACCCCAGTACTTTGAGAAGGACTGCAAACAGATTGTGTCTTAGCAGGCAGTGGAGGTCTTCGATTGTTACTGGCATTCACTTACCCAGCAGAGCAGTCAGTGAATTCCTCCTATTTTGGGAGGAATGTTGTTTTTCCATCCTCAGCTGAGAACATTTTGATCTAGTCACCGGACAACAAAAGTTTGACTTCTCCTTTTATGAAATACAAGCAAGTTCACATGAACAGTTCTTGCAGTAGTGGTGTTTACCACACCTGACAGAAACAGAAACATGTACTCAAAAATGCTGCCTGTGTTCCCAGTCACTTGCTGGTGTGTAAAATATGGCTGTGTCTATATCAGTTTTATTCAATATTCTGTGTACATAGTACGTATCTGCACAGAACTGAGAAATCATGAAGCTGAAGAATATGTGTGATGAGCTGGATGTCTTGTCACAATTAATCAAACTAAATTCCCTACCCTCAAAAATTAAAAAGAACAGTAGCAATCTGGGATCTGCTTGAAATTCCCTCAGATATTTCGTATCTTGTTTTAGTTAGGTGAATAGTGTAAGCATTAGTACTTTGAAGGGAAAGGGTATTTTTGCTGATGTGATTCAAAAGAAAGAGAGAAAACCTTTTGTCAGCCAAAAAAAGATTGGTTTGGAGTATTGGCAAATGGTGGTGTATCAGAGTTGTCACGGAAGAAAGTTTTTTCCCATTTCAGAAACCAGAATTAATTGATCAGCACAAGGACCTGTTAGCAGTGCGAGGAAAATGCATCTTTCTCAGATAGCATGTTCACAGCTATTTTATCCAACAAAAAGTCTTCCAAATGTCAGATTTAAAGTGAAAGCTGAAATGTCTTTTGGATAGTGAGAAAGAAGGAGAAATTGATTTCTTGGGTCAGTTTTGAAGCGGCCTGTGTTATAGTACAGAACATGCTCTGATGAGACTCTCCTGTATTGTTCAGGTTATGTACCAGGTGGAAGGATTTGTTGACAAAAATAATGATCTTCTGTACCGTGACCTCTCCCAGGCCATGTGGAAGGCCAGTCACTCTCTTATCAAAGCATTGTTCCCAGAAGGTAACCCTGCTAAGATCAATCTAAAGAGACCACCAACAGCAGGTTCACAGTTCAAAGCTTCGGTGGCTACCCTGATGAAGAATCTTCAGACAAAAAATCCGAACTATATCAGGTAAATTACCCTGTGGCAAAGCTCTGGTGAATTTATGTTTGGCAAAGTTAACAAAAAATATCTTGATATCTGAGGATAAACTATTGAAATACATGGTTTAAGCTTGTATAATAGTTGTTGACAAGTACAGTGCTACAAACAAGTGTTCGTTTCCTTTCCAGATGCATCAAACCCAATGACAAAAAGGCTGCACACATTTTCAATGATGCTCTGGTGTGCCACCAGATCCGCTACCTCGGTCTTCTGGAGAATGTCCGGGTCAGAAGGGCAGGTTATGCATTCAGACAGGCATACGAGCCTTGCCTGGAGAGGTACAAAATGCTGTGTAAGCAGACATGGCCCCACTGGAGAGGGCCAGCCAGGTAGGAAAACATCAGTATTCTTACCTGTCTTCTTCTAGTGATTGAAATTACTATCTTCCATGTGTTCTGATTATTTTTTTCTTTAATTTAATGAACTTTCAGTATTTTTAAAGTAGATTAAAAAGTAGGCCAATATGGCTCAACTGTTTTACCTTGTATGTTGTTCTTTAGCATCTTGTTCCAGACTTTGGATGAGTTCACTCACTGGGAAACTTTCATTTAACTTTTCATTAGGCTAAAAATTACGGTTCCTTGGCAAAGGGAGATGATTTTAGTGATGAACTGCTCTACTAATGGAAAGGATTTTGCATATGAACAAGGAGAGCGTGTTGGTTTTAGAATATGTTGCAGCCTTACTCGTTTGGGCCTGAAAGAGAGTAGGGGGCTAGGGGGGGAAGAGAGATGAGAGTCAGGAGTGGAATCAAAATGACTAGAAGGTCTGGAATGATCAGAAGGACACTTTAATAACCAATTTAGAAAGTCTAGGAACACTCATTTCTTTGAAGACAGGCACTCAATCTTCCTCTGTCCTTTCAAGAATGATATTACATAATGATTGGTGAACAACTATGAGATAATACCTTTTGTAAATAAATTGTATTAAATATATAATTTTAAATTGCATAGTGTTCATGTGTGTTTTTACAGATAATGTCTTAGGTAGGCAAATGGCTTCTCAGTTCTTTTTACATGTGGCAACCAATAGCATGATTTAAATTTTTTTCATAATAGATTCATACCTTTAGCTATAATTTAAATCTTTATGTTATCAAGATAATGGTGGAAGTGCAGTATTGATAACCATGGCATTGTTACAATTGTCCCTAAGATCAGTGCAGTTCATAGAATCATGGAATCGTTTGGGTTGGAAGGGACCTTAGAGCTCATCCAGTTCCAACCCCCTGCTATGGGCAGGGACACCTTCCACTGGACCAGGTTGCTCCAAGCCCCGTTCAAACTGGCCTTGAACACTGCCAGGGGTGGAGCAGCCACAGCTTCTCTGGGCAACCTATTCTGTTAGAAAAATGAGTTGGTAGAGTGTGGAACACGAGCATTTGTCAAATTCGTCAGTCTTTATTTCACATTTTGATGTTAGTATGAGATGCCTCCCTTTTTCCTTTATTTTTTAAATAAAATTATTATAGATATAAGAGGAAAAAATAGGCCATTTCTGATGCTGTTATAAAATTGCTTTTTTTTTTATCAAATTATTTTGAATCTTTACAGTGATTATTCTTGCCTTTAGCTAAGTAACCAGTGAGAAAATGAGTTAGGTTTTCAATCTTCTTATGTCAAGCACAATTTGAGAATTTAAAATATACTTTCATATACTTTCCCTAAATTATTCTGTGAATATGTAAACTAAGAAGTTTTAGAGCTGGAGGTCATGTTTGTTAAGCTCATTTGCTTCTTATTAGGGCTGGAGTAGAGGTACTGTTTAATGAATTGGAAATCCCTGAAGAAGAATTTTCCTTTGGTAGATCAAAGATATTCATCCGCAACCCAAGAACAGTAAGTGAAAAATGTCTTCTGCAAAATCAAGCCATCTTTCATGAGGGTAGCCTGTTACAAACAGATTTTTCTAGACACAGTGCTTTGAGATATGGTGCTGTGGAATTTAGCGTTAAAAAAGGAACTTTTTAATGTTAGACCCATTAAAATTGGAGTGAATCAAGACTCTACAATAGTTGTCAGCCTGAATTTAATGTTACTTTTGTGTGCTGACTTGTGACAGTGTATCTGACACAAACTTTGTGTCAGATATCAAGAGAGATATCAAATGTATCTGCCTATAGCTCTGGAGATGAATAAACCAAAAGATGTCTGAAGGGGGACTTGAATAAAGGAGAGATTTCTCTTAGAATAACTGTGCTTATGGGTTTTTCTCTGGTCTCTTCTCCCCTGCTGTTTTTCTTCCAATGTCAAAAAAACCCCTAAAAAAAACCTCACACCCAGCTCTTCAAGCTAGAAGATCTGAGAAAGCAGCGGTTGGAGGACTTGGCTACTCTAATTGAGAAGATTTATAGAGGTTGGAAGTGCCGTACACGCTTCTTGTTAATGAAGAAAAGCCAGATTGTGATTGCTTCCTGGTACAGGAGATACGCAGTAAGATCCTATCCTTACTAAATGGGGGGGTTCTTTTCATTGTTTAATACATTTTTTTTTTTTTATAACCTTGATAGGATATTTCATATCATATATATGGGGAAGTGTTGAAAGAATTCAATTTTATGTTAATATTTAAGTACCAGTAATAAAGACAATTTAGTTTCTATAAGCCAATATTAAGTGTTTACATTGTGCTTGTGCTTAAGTAATTAAAAAACTCACCAGAGCTCCTTTAGCTTCAGGAGAGCAGGATTTTGTGGCCCAGCTGGGAAAAGCCTGTCTCATTCAGCTAAAATGGTGGCACTTATGGTGCTTTCAAAACATATGGTTAATGGGTAAAAAATGTTCAGTAATATACATGTGCAATTCTGTGGAATTCAGTCATTCCTAAGGCTTTTTGTATTTTTGCCTTATTTGGAACCTTTGCATTTGAGGCTCAAGAATGCTGCTTGGGAGGATCCCAGGGACTTATTTTAATTATAGCTCATAAGCCTTGTAGTTCAGTATTGTTATTGATTCAGTTCTAAACCAGTTTCAAATCTGTTTGTACAGAATCTGTTGTACAGAACACTGGGGAACTGAACAGTGTTGTTATATGACTCTTTAATGACTTTTTGTCAGTTAGTAAATAAGATTGTCTTACATGATATAAAAAGTTTTATTGTTTTTAAGTTTCAAAACAATTCTTGAGCATCTCAGCTGTATTTTGTATTGTGTGCATATCAGAAAGCTTGATAAAATATATGATATGGAAAGACAGCATCTTAAACTGCAAGTTGCAGAATTGACAATCGCTGTTTTTCATTTGACAAGCACTTCTGTTTATCACCTTGAAAGACATTAGTGTTTGGTTCAGTTATCTTGGATAATTAGAGAGAAGTATAGATAATTTGGAAAAAGTATGAATAAATGGTGGTTTTTTTCTGAACTTCTGTGACTGTATGCACTATTTCTACAAACATCATCGTTACAGAATTCCATTGTGCCCATATGGCTTCATTATGGTCTCATACAGTCTTAATGAACTAAAAGTGGAGTTACCACAGCTAGATTGGTACAAATTTTGATATAAAGAAATGCAAAAAAAAGTGTGACCAAGTTCACACTGCTGTTGATTTCTTAACTGTAGACCTTTATTGGTTCACTGGTGAAACATGGCAGCAGTTGTCTTTGAATGCAGGATGAAGTCATAGCAAGACCCTCAGAATTACTTACAGGTGACAATAGTGATATTTCCTCAGCCTCTTCAGGCAGATGTAGGGCACCATTCTCCTAACCCAACATGACTGTTATGCACTGTGATTCATAAGGAATCCCTTGCATGAACAAAGCTTTTTGACAACTCCTTGTGCTGGGGGCTTCACTGAAGGATCTGCAGACACTTGCCTGTCTGTTCCATTGCAAGGCATGACACATCAGTCATGGCATGAATGTGGCCTAGAGGGGATTCTCGCAAAGCTGTTCACTGTAATTGAGTGAGCTGAGTGTCACGCTAAAAGCCTTGTTGCAAAGTCTGTCAATTGTTGTTCACCTAGTATTACACTAACCACTGGACTACTGGAGATCTGAGCTTTTTAGAAGGAAAACACTCAGCTGTCCAGGAAATTTATTGTTCAAACTGGCATACTTGGGTAATATTCCAGCATGTCATTCAGGAATCCATGGGTTTTCTTTTTTCCAGTTCCTAAGTTATCGTTGGCATTTGGTATTATAAACGGACTGTGGGTGATAGGAACAGCGCAGGTCTATGAAAAAATGGTAAAAAGCTTAGCCAACAAACCTGAGTATTTGTGGTGGTTTATGTGCAACTCTGTTGGTGGGAAAGACAAATAAAGCTGTTACTGTTAGTAGTTAATCCATGTCACTTTTGTGCTGCTGACCACGAACTTAGTGTTTCTGTAAACAGAGTGGCATTGTCCATGCAGCATTGTTGATGTGCTTTGTTTCCCCTCGAGTTGAACACAGAATCTACGCTCTAATCTGCTTGGTCAAAAATTGTTCACTTTTTACATTTAGTGCTTGTATCCTTAATCGTACTATCAAGTGTTAGTAATGAAAGTTTTATTATACAATGTTTTACAATTGCAATATTCTATTCTAAGCATCACACATTTATTTCCAATACAGCAACAAAAAAAGTATCAGAAGATAAAGAGTTCGGCTATTATAGTACAATCTTACATCAGAGGATGGAAGGTGAGAGTTCTCTGTTACTGTGTCTGCATGGTGAGGTAAGGAGCAGGTCAGAAAACCCATTCCAAATGCACTGAGCCTCCTGACTTTCATGTCTTCTATCCATTGAGCTGTGGCTGTGCCATAACTGTTGTTAAATACTCATGTTTGCCATAGAAATGGTGACTCTGGGAGATCTGCATGCAACCTGGGCTATAAATCCCTGTAAACAGTGCAAGTGGAAGGCTGGGACAATACCAAACTACTCTTGTTATCCTTGGGGCATCTTCTGCCAGATGATTTGGAGGGAGGTGCACTCTTTACATGGGCTGGAGTGTGAATGAGTGAATCTACATACTAACCAGGCACTCCAGCAGCTCCAGAGTGGAATGGTCTGGGACTCTGCCACTGGGCATGCAAAAACTATAGCATTGGACTGGTTTGGTAGAAATAAGTTGTGGTTGGAGGTTATTTTACAGTTAACAGGATTCTCAAAGAATGAACAAAATAAAAGCAGGCTTAAAATAAAGAACTCGGGTCACCTGAGCAGTACGTTACTTGGGTTAAGTCTTCAGTTCTGTGTGTGTACATGGAGGGTGAAAGTACTGTACTCAGCTTGTGTTGAGCAAGTACTTTATTGCTGTTTTCTTGTCCTCTGCCTCAATTTGCTACAACTTTGCTTCTTCTCTGAGAAGTTTGTATTTTGTGAAGGTATAATCCCTCAGCCATATTAAAGACTTACGGAGTGATGCTGTAATAAGAGGTAAAAATGAGGTTAACAGCTCACATGAAAGCAGCCACAGTGCTCAAAGCAACTACTGCTGTCCAGCTTCAGAAAAAATGTCCCTGGGCTCCTCTGTTTCCTTATTAACCATTCTCCACCCCACTAAGTCTGGCTTTCTCTTCTAGGGAAGAGAGAACTGCCTTTAATTCTGAAGTCAGCTCCCTTCCTGTCAGACAGGGAAGGAAGGGGCTGCAGTTACTAGCTTAGGTGTAAACAGCCCTTTCCTGCCCAGAAGGTTTTAAATTTTGCCAGCAATAAGCTAGCATAATTTGATTTTACTATTTTTCTTGATTTTTACTTTGTCTTTATTATTTTGTTTGAATGTTAAAAATATCCTTTCAGTCTAACTATTGACCTACTGTCTTTTCCCATGAGTGTTATTTGAAGAAAACTGGGTAAAAGCATCATCTCGAGTTACGGTTTTCTGTTTGCTATTGGAGAACACGCTCTTCTGCAGTAGCACTGCCATGGAGAAAAGCCTGGTATGGCAGCAGCCTTTAGTGTGACCTAAAGCCAGGCAATTTACTTGTGATTTATTCTTTATTGCAGTCTAAATGGGTAAGACATCTACTGTGTGGAGGAAAAGCATTGTTGCCACTGTGCAGCCAGACATACAGATATCTCAGGTGATGCAGCAAATCTGGGAGAAATCTAAACGTTGAGTTAAGGTCCCCTGAACTGCCGCTCCCAGACTCTCCCTTGCGAACAGAATCCTCTCTGGAACAGTGAATGTTAGGCTGCGTAGCATTTATGAATTTATTTGCTTGGACATTTGGAGGTGTTGGTTTTTGACTTTGCTTAGATTTATAGGTTGTAGTGCCTTAGTTCAAAATCGTTTTTTTTTTTTTAATAAAATAATGTTTTCAATTGTTTACAGGCTCGGAAACTTCTCCGGGAGCTTAAGCATCAGAAGCGTTGTAATGAGGCTGCCACAGTAATTGCTGCTTACTGGCATGGTACCCAGGTAAGAAAATGGCAACAAATGGTGCATTTAATTGTCTCTAGATAGATAGAATGAAGAAGGCTCTTCAGGGTAAAGTTATCTGGGAATATTTTCAGTGGCTTAAACTGCTGATTTTTTTACTTTTGCTTCTCTTTGCTCCTAACATGTTCTAGCTGGTGCAATCTGGGAAGCTGGGACATGCTTTAATATTTGCTGGTTTTAGTGACTGGTTTCTTTCTCTCTTTCTTGCACCATTGGGAACTTGCAGTAACCTTTTCTTTCCTAAGCTTTTCTATATCCCATTTTCAAATGCATCACAGGCGCGAAGGGAACTGAGACGACTGAAGGAGGAGGCTAGAAATAAACATGCTATTGCTGTTATTTGGGCTTACTGGCTTGGATATAAGGTACTTCATGCACATATCACATGCCCCCCTCCATTACCCAACAATATCAACATTTAATCAGTAGTAGATAGTGAGAATTAATGACTAATACAGTTGACATGAAAAGAGCATGATCATTGATTCCTTCCATTTCCATCCACGCCAC
The DNA here is from genome assembly GCF_004027225.2 of Strigops habroptila. Taxonomy (NCBI): domain Eukaryota; kingdom Metazoa; phylum Chordata; class Aves; order Psittaciformes; family Psittacidae; genus Strigops; species Strigops habroptila. Next base: position 8,922,615 of record NC_044281.2, read on the forward strand.
ACTTCATAAACCTGACAACATCCTGTATATCAGTTTTTCGTAGAGTAGGAAATTCTTTGCATGGCAACCAAGTAGTGATTTGCACTAACAAGCCATTAGACTAGATGAAAAATGACAAGATTAGGGTATTCTCAAATTAGGAAATGCATTTAACTACATGTAAATATGCAAAGCATGATTTGGGGGAGGGGGGAGAAGGTTGTGTTTTTTGGTGTGTTCCCCCTGCCCTTAACAAGTGCTTTCAGTGACACTGTATTAGTGATCCAATTGAGATTTTCACCAGCTTCTATATTCTGCACCCTGGGCAGACTTCATTTACAAGTTCAAACCAATGCTATCAAGTTCTACCAAATTTTAGTTATTAATTGGTTTAATTGATTCTCTGGTTGTGATTTGAACCAGTGAGAAAATTTCAGTCAGTACAAGTAAAGCACGGTTTTATGACCTGATCTTTTAGCAGAAAATTATGTTAGTTTGCAATTCTAAACTTACAGCCCTAGAAAAATCCCAGGAATTCCAGCATCAGCTGTTTGTTTTCAGAAGCAAAGTCCCACTGAAAGATTCTTGCTAATCCCCAGCCTGCAGTTGTGGGTTATGTGAACATTTGAAATGCTGTTCACTTGCGGTCAAAAATTTAATGGTTTCAATTAATAAATTCACAATTTAGTTTAAAACTATAATCAGTAAATACATGAAGTTTAAAACATTTTCCAGATATTATTTAGGTTGGAGGGGTGGTGGTGGTGGTGTGTTGTCAGAACACCTTGCCATCAAGATGGAGAAATGTGCTTCAGTTACATTGGGAATATAATGCTGAGTTTGACCTTTGCTATTTTGATATAAATCTATTCGATTTCTAATGAAATGGCAGCCCTGGGAATCCAAACAAACATGTACGGAATTTCCCTCATATCAGAAAGCCTTTGAAACTTTTCAGTTCTAGCTTGGTAATTAGGTAGCTATGTAATTGGACACACACACAGTTTCCACTATGTTTGTTTAAATGCGGTATATTGATAATTGATTTTACTTTTAATCAGAGTTGCTTTCACCAAAAAACATTTGCTCAGTGCTGCAGAAGTGGGTTTTTTTTTTATGGGTTTAAGGTTTTCTTTAGCATTAAAAAGGGCACATCCAGGAAGTGGATGCAATAGCGTTAACTGTATTAGAGCTTCTCATTTAAATATTTAGAAGATCTGGATAATTTTAAAGATGTTTTAGTAGCTATTTTTACCAATTGGCTCACAGGAATTTAATGAAAAATTGCTTCCTTATTCCTTAAATATTCCTTAAATAATTACATTGAATTAAGATTGGAAAAATAATTACTGTGTCTGATAAGAGATAAAACTTGTGCTTGGTGTGATGTTTCCTCTTTTCCCAAGGCAATATTTAAAACAACAGTTTCTGAAAGTTTTCATCAGAGACTGTTTTCTTTACCAAAAAAGAAAAAGGCAAAAAAGCTGTGGACCTCAAGCACTCAGTTTCCTTCCTTTTCACGAGACAGACAAACACTTAGCTTTGCAGAGTCCTTGTTTTTACAGTACCGTATAGTAGGAGTTTTTTTTCCAAGCAGATGAGTGAAAACATATTCTTTGATATGATATTCTTTGGCCTACACCTAATGCCAATTAACCTTCCTAGCTACATCAGAGAAATGTAACTGGCACAGGCTGGAACTGCTGTTGCACAAGTCTGTCTGACAACATAGAACTTGACAAGTGCAAATACATGGCTAGAGCTGCTCTGACTGATCCTCTAATACTGGAACGCTTTGTTTTACTTGACTTTTATCATCAGATAGCTGAATAACAAGTGTACTGGTGTCTCCTAAAATGTGAGATTCCATTAAGTTGTCCACACATGCCTTTGTGTTTAGAATACTTTGCAAACTGCTTTCCTAAAATGGGAATGATAGATAAAGTTGTAGGTAGGTGCCTATCTCTTTGTACATGCGGAAGGCACTAGGTTTGGGGGGGGTTTACCCTTTCGTTCCATAGAGACAGACATAATTTATCAGACCGGAGATTTTAGTACATAGAGATCAAAATAAAAAATAACCTCCAGAATAAAAGCCTGCAATAGAGCGCTGGTAATTCATCATTACATACATAGTTTCCGAGTTGATTCTTTTCTGCCCAGGCGCTTGCCAGTCGAAGTTACCAGATAGGGAGATTTTAGTGAACCCTGATTCTTCTACACATCATTTTGATCATACAACTGCAGGCAAAGGTCTCCATTAGAATCAAGTTAGAGATACTTACCGCTGATTGTGAGGTGTGCACAGAAGAGAAGATGGAAACACTGATAGCAAATAATGCGGCTGACAAAATTCTTATCTATACATGCCACTTAAGCAGCCGTGTAGGCTTTTTTGACCTCCTGTGTGGCTTCACGCCGATTCACACTGACACATTGGGTTTTAAAGGTTAAATGCTGTTCTTCCATCTTTCCATATCTTGATTGTAAGTTGGCTGTTCTATTTGGGAGAAGCTTTTTCCTGGTGGTTGTGCTATCTGCATCGGGCTGTCTCTTTTGTTCACTATCTAAACCTTTTAGGCTCGAAGGGAATTGAAACGCTTGAAGGAGGAGGCTAGGCGTAAGCATGCTGTTGCAGTCATTTGGGCTTACTGGCTTGGACTGAAGGTACTTTCTCAAACACTCCCATCTGTCAACTTGAACTCAATAAAGCGTGGCACCTTACTAACACTTAATAAACAAGCAGTTATGTGGGCTCACTCGTAGGGATGGTTTTTACACAGAATTGCATTGTTTAATTTTGTCATGGACTTCACCAAAAATTCAAAAGCTGAAAATGCCTCATTTACAGCAGTATTTAGGCATCGGGGTTTTAGAATCAAGAATTTCATTTAGAATGAGGAATTTCAGCTTTCAAGTGAAAGACAAATGGCAGATTAAAGGGACTCTGTCACGGTTGTTGACTTATAAACCTGACCTACGTTGGCAAAGATCCTATGCGGAAAGATTACAAGGATGTATTTTCTTATGGTGACCTCTGCTTGTTTGAATGGGAAGCAGGGTGGAGCTGTCTGACTCTCACTGCTTCTCATGTTAGACCCCTGACCCCAGTGTCAAGGGCATGGTGTAAAGCAATTGATAATGTCCTGTTGCTTCCATCAACCTTTTTAGAGCATGGCATTGCATGCAGTTACCTATGGCTTGTGGCAGCCATGAATTCCCAGAAAAACTGAGACGTACAAGAGTCTTTTGTTTTTTATCCCTTGCTTCCAAGGACTGGTTGGCAAAAGAAAACATGTTTGTAATCTGGAAAAGTATAGTTCTGGTCTGTAAATAGACTATGAAAATGGCATCTTGAGATGTTTCAGGTCTGCGCCCAGATGATTTACATAATACAGTTTTCAAACATAGTTTGACAGATGCAATCCTGAAGAACTGTGGAAATCTAAATCAGTTTTGCTTGGCTGGGTGTCACTTTTGCTAATTAGTGATATTGTAGACTTTAGAAATATTAAAGGGAATAATTTATTTGATAACAAAAAGTCCAGCTCTCATACTGTCATACTAATTCTAACAATGCTGGAATGGGAAAAATAGTTACGAAACATGTAATTATATGTATGTATATTATGTATATAAAAACATCCATTACAATACATACATGGAAGCCAGAGCTGGAAATACAAAGGAGCCATTTTAAGAAGTCATTCTGCAGATCAGAATCACACTGTAGGTACTTCTGCCAAAGCGGGTCTGGTTTTATGATTCTAAAACAAGAATATGTCCCTGCTGAGAATTCAGAGGCTGTTTCATATCAAACAGCGGCTTTTAAATGAAAACTGATGAATCCAAAACCTTTAAGGCACATTACAGCAGAAATATGCTTTTGTCTGTCTGTGGTGTGGTTTTTCAATGTATTTTTTAGTAGTGTAAGCATCATTACCATCTCACCTAAAAACGCAGATTTTTCTGAATGAGAACATAGTCTGTAGTTACAATATATCATTGTTGCCACAGTTCTTATTTGATGGCAAATAAGATTCTTATTTCTTATTAATTCTTGAGGGCTTTTTTTTTAATGGTATGATAAGTGTATTTTAATAGCACTTGTGGTACTTTCCAGATTTAGGCTTTTCTGGAACGGCTTGCATTTTTCAGCGCTTGCTTTGCAGCTTCCCTGCAGCGCCAATAGGACATGTGGGTGTAGATTAGTCCCTTTGTTCCAAATTAATTTGCACACTTTGCAGCTCACGAAGAATAATATAAAGCAACATCATTAAAGAGACACTATGAGAACACGGTGAGATTTGGGATGATTGTGGTTGGAGTGGCTTTAAGTGTGTTAATTTCCATCCCTGAATAAGTAGTAAAGGATGTACACTAATTATAGAGCACTAAACCTTACAGAAAATCAGTGAATAAGAACTTTCATAATTTTTTCTTATAAAGTGAGGAGGAAAAAATTATGTGCTGTATTTGCATAGAATGATGACAGCTGAATGATGCCAGTCGTGTTGGTGCATCTTAATGTGTAATTAAACAAAAGCCATTTATCGGGGCGGGGGGGGGGGTGTGTTTAATCCCAGAACGGTGACAGATTCTTGCTTTCAAAATGCTGGCTTACCTTAAAATGCATGACACTCAGTATGGGTCAGAAGGTGTGCCAGGGTAAGCCAAGCTAACTTTTTCTTACAAGTTGATATGGGGTTTTTCCTCTATGGGTTTTCCTTTATTTTCTGGTTACAGTGAACTCAGCAACACACGGTGAGTAGCTAAAACCGCTAAATTTGTTCTGGGGTAAATGAAGTAAAGCCACGATGTTTTCCTTGGTTTTTGCTCTAAACTTGTAACAGGTGTGTTGCTGCTGTGCCAAAGTTTGGAAAAAGCTGGGGGATGTTTCAGCTAACTTGATGTGAGTCTGGGCTCCACATAAAACTGCAAACCAGTTGTGCTCAGATTGCATTTTCTGCAGGGAGGAATATGGAAACTCTGCTAAATAGCATTCTTAGAAATATGAAGGGCAAAACAAGTGTTCCAAAACTTGGATTTACCAGCATGTATTAAAAATGAGTGTCATTTGCAAAATGGTTCTCAGTGATTCCTTGTTCTAAATAAATTTTAGTAGTAAATATCAATCTTGATGATATCAAGCAACATTTGTGTTGATTCTTTGCTCTTACCTGGCACCAAAATCTTATTGTCCTTTTGGCATGAAGACTACTCGTGCAAAAAGAGTTTTTTCATGCATCAGTCTGCTCTGGAAAAAAACCCACCCTTTTTTAGTATAGAAAACTCTGTGTATTAAGAATCTCAAAGGAAAAAAATCAGAAATATTTCATCAGTCAACTATGCAATTAACATCAGTTCACTGTCACTTCAGACACAATAAAATATGTATAACTGATGATACCTCACCTTTTCCAGTTCAGCTTTATGCAAAAGCCTATGAAAATGATTCATGCTGTGAATTCAACAACATTTTAATAGGTTGTCTTTGCAGAGGAAAGCCTTTCAAATTCTCTGTTAAATTTGCAAATGACTGTACTCAGCCGAGGTGACTTTCTGACCACTTGGTCCACAGTCTGGTTCATATATTTTAAGTGTACCCAGTTATTGTTCCTATTTCAGGGAATTCTTTGCATGTTTGTATGCCTTTTTAGTATTTTCTGCCATAGAGCTTTATAGAACAGTACCTGTGCAAACAAATTCATTTGTTTTATTCAGTTTGAGGATTTGTTTAATTTTTCAGGTCCGTAGAGAGTACAGGAAATTCTTCAGAGCCAATGCTGGAAGAAAAATCTATGAATTTACCCTTCAGAGACTTGTATGTATTATATCCCTACAAAGCACATTACATTTTCTATGTTTTAAAGTTTTGTTTGCTAGCAAAAGTAACAGCTGTGTTACGGCATTGATAGCCTTTGTAAGGAAATGTCTAAGCTAAGCATATGGAAAACTGACAAATATTCTGATGTTGCAAGGAAAGGATAGTGATAGTGTTTTGAAGGTGCAGAAATGGTACTAACTAAGCATTTGCCACACTTCTGTGGTATCTAAATCTGCAGTTCTCAGTATACCTGGCTTTTTAAATCCATATCCAGGTTTATGAAAGCTGAGACTTGCAGTTTGGTAGCTGTGCTTTTAATCACAGAGCATCTGCTTTTCCTTGCTTATTTCAGTGACGCTGGTATTTGAACATTAATAAAGCATCTTGCTTTAATTTTATCGCAGATGCAAAAATACTTCCTGGAAATGAAGAATAAGATGCCTTCTTTATCACCAATAGATAAGAACTGGCCAGCAAGACCTTACCTTTTCTTGGATTCAACTCACAAGGAACTAAAGAGGATTTTCCATTTGTGGAGGGTAGGACACATCCTGGTTCAGTCTATACAGAACTTCATCGCCATTTTCAGTAGTTTTGTTTATGAAGGGCCTATTTTTAGGATGTATTTCTTCCCATTCCAGCCAGGATGATTTTATTTCTTTGGAAGAAGTATGGTTTTTGATCATTATCTTCGGCCTGCAAGGGGTATAAGTGTCCTGCCTACTCCTTTCTGGGGCTAGGGAAAGAGGATTGCTTCCTGGCATCAGCTTTGAACTTAATAGTAAAACAGTATGCCTGTTGCCTGTTAATTGGTAGCTTATAATACTTGTGACCATGGCCAGGACTGGGACTAACTCTTAGACCAGCACTGGAAGTACCGGGTGGAATTTTTTAGTTATGAACTGTGGTTAGCTGAGATTCGGTTTGGATCGTTGGATAGAGAGAACAGCGGGAATCTGTAGAAGTGCTGAGGATTCGTTTTACTGGTCCTATGGGCTGTGTTTTCTGTGAATTGTCAAGGAACAGTTTTTCTTCCTGAGCCTGCAAAATTCATCCTCTCAGCTGTGTTTTGTTCTTTCTCTCTTACATAAACTTCCACAATGGTAGAACTATATATATATGTTTCTGTGAACCTTTTTAGCACAGTCTCCCAGTGACTGGTATCCGATATATTAAGCTTGTGCTCAAATGCAACATGCTTAAATTTAAATGGTTTGGATACTGCTTTTGGTGTAATTCAGAACTATCTAAAATGGGTGAGGAGAAAAACACCTCTGTTGCATGTTATGGTGCTACAGTGGCATGTAGAATGGAGCTGAGTCACTTCAGAACTATACAAGGAATGTGCATCTTGAGCAATAAGCAAACATGAGTCTGTGGTGCTGCTGCTTCAGATCAGATTGGGAAGGATGATTTTTTGGTTTGTTTAATATATTGTGTTTTCTAGTGTAAAAAGTACAGAGGCCAGTTCACAGATCAGCAGAAGCTAATATATGAAGAAAAACTGGAAGCAAGTGAACTTTTCAAGGACAAGAAGGCTTTATATCCAGCCAGGTAATGACTTATTCTGCTGCTTCCAGTGTACAATAAAGTCAATATCCTTACATAGATTTAGGAAACCAAGCAAGGTTTTGCTTTTTATCTTAAGCAGGAAAGTGCATTTTCTTTGTTTGACGATATGCCTCCATCATTTTACTTTACAATCCTGCAAAATTGACCTCAGTTTGCTTCTAACACAGATGTTGTTGCAGCCTACTAATCCTGTGATACTGAGCACTTCTGTCCAGAAGCCATGATGTTCTGTTGTTCTAACCCTCCATGACCTCTTCACATTGTAAAAGTTTGGAGGACTTGCAGAAGGGAATAAATCTCACCCTTTCCCCTAGTTTCCATCATGCTGATTCCTGCAGCCAATAAATGTAGAGTGAATTGGAAGGCTGTAAGTGACCATGTCACTCCCAGATGAGGCGTGCCAGGGAACTCTCTTGTGTTCAAACTGAGTACGTTCACTATAATGCTCTAATGTGCAGACTAGGTAATTTAAGAGTTAGATCATTGGTGTATATCTTTTTGAAGGGATACTTACAAAAATAAAGTGCTTAGAAGTTCATTTCCATTTTAGAAATTTTTTTTAAATTTTATTTTATTGGGGGGCTCTTAAAAAATGTGAAATCTTTGCAAATAAGTTTTTTGGTTTCTCAGATTACTGAGTTCTTGAAAACTGATAAATTCTTGTCAATGCTGTCTGCAGAGCTAACATTACTCAAGAAAGTGCAGTAGTATCTGATTTTACATAAGGAATGTACTTTTTTTGCATGCAATAAAACTGACAAATATATGAGCTTAGGAATTGTGTTTTTCTTAAACAAAGGTCTTGTCCATCTCAGGAGAGTTTTCTTCCAGAAGCCATAGTCTGAGCAGGAACAAGGCACTGTAGAGTAAGAAGCAAGATTCAGTAGAGGATCAGGAATTTGCAGGCGTTGATGAGAGTAGTTCCATGCATGGACAAGCTCTGCTTGGTTGGGTGTGTGTATTTTATTGGTTTTGGTTTGTGTAATTTTTTTTATTGAGGTACTTCCTTTTTTCCTCTTATGGGTTCAGTGTATGTTTCTTTTTCTTTCTTTCAGTAGCTAGCTTATTTAATGGCTGTATATGTTAGCTTGTGGTTTGCTCCTTATTTCCTTTGGGATATCTTTTTATGCTGCTGGGAAGAGAGAAAGATGCTGCCTTTGGACTCTTCTAGGAGCAAGGGTTTTTTGCTGTGAGTCAGTGTATGTCTGATCAGTGTAGAGCTCCTTGGGAAGGAAGGAATTTTATTTATATCCCTGGTTTGATACCTTTTACACCAAGACTGAACAATGAAACATTATACAGTAGAAGATATATCTGAGATCCTCTTATCCAAGACATTCTTAAGTGGTATATATGATAGTAACTGTTGATTCATTTCAGTTTTAGCTTGTAAGTCGTCATAGTTTGATTAGGGAAAAAATCCACAGGGAATCTACTGTTTTGGTGGCTATGGTTTCATAATGCTAATTAATAAAACCAAAAAAACCCTAAAGCTCCTACATGGTAGAAAGTTAGAATGCTTTCCCCACCCTGCACTAATTTGGAAACATTTCCATCTCTTTTTGCCTTGTATTCAGAGCTGATTAGCTCTTGTTGAGGTTTTTTATCAGCCTAAGGGTGGAGGAAATTACTGTAGTAGTTAGTATGATAATGATTCATAGGATGGGGATAATTTTTGTATATAATATAATTATTTAAGAACAGAAGGGGACTTTTTATGAGTACTAAAATACCAATACCCTTTCTTTTCTCTCCCATCTCGCTGTGAGCCAGAGATGCAATTACAAAGGTAGTGCTATTCCACGTAATATATTGGTTCCTTTTGGGCTCCAGTCATGGATTTTTTTGATTAAATGACAATCTGGGGTAATTTTGATTAAATTACAATCAAAGCACTTTGCATTTAGTGCTTTGATTGTAATTTAATCAAAGTGATTAGTTAAAGTGACTTCCAAACAAAGCGAGCAGCAACTGTATTCAACAATTCTTAACTGATAGCAAAGCTCTTACTGAATAACCCTGAGGCAGATAAAGGTGGGGTGAACTGCAGGCACAGCAAGTCTTGACGAATAGCTGGTACACGTTTAACAAACAGATCTTGAAGGCAAGTTCTTGTCTGTCACTCTGAAGTACTGTGAAAGAGCAGAGGCGTCAGTCCTACTATTTCCTGCTTTCACAGAGAAAGTTATTGGGTGATTTTAAATCAAAATTGATTGCATATGCAAGGATGTACTTGTGTCTTATACACATAGCAATCTGGCCCATTTAATTGGAAAATGTTTCCAAAGCAAAGGAAAAAAAAATCCTATTACTGTCTCTGGTGATAAATTTCTCTTCATTCACTATCGCTGTGCTGTAAATATATGCAAGATTCTGTGTCCAATACACATACCATTTCTTACCCCTCCTCCTTTCTCCTGTCCCCTGGGATAATGTGCTGGGAGCTATATCCACACTACTCTGTAGCAATTCTCAGGTTATTTTCAGCTGATGTAGGATGGCTGCACGGCACAGATTAATGCCACCACCACCTCACTGAGTGAACAGTGGTACTGAATTGGAGAGTCTTGGGGCTGAGCAGGGCACTGCAGTTCTCAGCTTCTCAGCAGGATGGAGGACAATTATGCTGCAAAAACAAACAGCATGTTAAAAGCCCTGTTTGCATTCAGTTATGTATTGTTCTAATTATTCTGCTAGACAATAGCAAATTATTTTGCATTGCTGTCATTTAAAACAGGTAGAAATCGTGAGTAGAGGTTTCTGGGTTGTTCAGAGTATTCTTTTGCTAAAAATGATGCAGCAAATTACTTCTCCTGGCAGAGAGTGTATTAAAGTTTAAGTGAGCTTCTGACAGTATAGAGTCATGGAAAATGGTATTTGGTGTGTCTCCTGGCCCCATGAAGCCTGAAGCAGAACATGAGGGTTTAATGAGGTTTGCTTTTTCCATGAGATTCATATTTAACTCATGTTTCCCTCATCTTTTTTTGTTGGGCAGTGTTGGGCAGCCGTTCCAAGGGGCTTACTTGGAAATCAGCAAGAACCCCAAGTACAAAAAACTTAAAGATGCTGTGGATGAAAAGATCATCATTGCAGAAGTTGTGAATAAGATCAATAGAGCTAATGGGAAGGTAATAAAATTGAATTGCTTTATGCAGAACAGTAGCTAATTTTTGTTGTAAATAAACGAAGAGGGAGACTTTGTTTCGGTCACGTAATAGCCGGAGGGTATTTTTTAAATGCCTCTTTCTAAGGGCAAGACTGGAAATGTTGGATTTATGTAAGTTGGTGATTTTAAACACCTGGTTTATGTTTATATAAATATTACTAAAATCTTGTTTGGGTTTGTAGTTTTCAGTGACTTTTCCAAACAAAAAGAGCATCTTCTCAACTGGTAACAGACTGCACCGATTCACAAACCTAGATCTTCTATTTACCAATTGAAGAAAATAAATATTTAGAGAATATTGTTCAAATATTTAGAAAATTTAACTTTTCAAAGTTCACGCTGTCATTCAAGCTCCTGGTTATCACATTTTATTAGGTTTTAAAGTTGAGAGTGGCATACTCTGCTAGCTTTGCCTGTCTTCTGATTGATAACTAAAGCTTTTTGGAATAAAGAGGCAAGTTTCTTGTATCATTTGAATAAAGCTGTTAAGTATGCTGGGTACTGTTTTATTCTGCCAACAAAGAACTTGGTTTGCATTTAAATTATACTTATTAAAACTGGAAGTATTATCCTCCCTTAGTAAATGTAATTGTTTTCCCCATATCTGTCTAAATATTAGAAGTAGTAGATCTCAATTTCTCAGATGTAGATGTCATATGCTTTTGTAGGAGTGAAATTAGGTTGTCTGTTGTTGATGCCAAGTTAATTTTCTGGTTTAGAAGAAACTAATTAAGTGAAGACAGTATCTTTCCTGTACTTGCATAGGCTACGGCATTCAAGATTAAAAAATAATAACAATAGTAATGAGCTATGGTTCTATGTGCTTAAGACAACTACTTCTTAGTAAAAGTAATTAAGATTTTATTATTTAAAATTTTACAGGAGAAAAAGCCGTGTTCTCTTTTCTCTTTCTTATACTTTCTAAGATAAATTTAAGAATACACATTCATGCTTTACAAATATTTATTGTTTGAAAATATGAATATTTATCCTCCTAAAGAATAATTCCAATAGACAAAGGGAGGAGAACATAGCATTGAAAATACCTACATCATTTGTGTTCTGCAACAGAGTTTTGGTGAATAACAGTAAATAGTGAGGCTTAGTCGTGAATTACCTATCACTGAAAAGGTACAATTGGCTTTCCTGGGGATTGACAGAGCATAAGAAATTAGGTTATCCTTTTTTCTACGTATTTACATGGTTTCTGAGTTTCAGTTTCTGGATTCTATAACTATAAGCTAGAAATTAAAGGAACTGTTTATACCTGAGCATAGGTGCCAAAATGAGCTAAGCTTCTCAATCTATTATTAGATGCATAAATAAATTTGACCTGATTTTAACTGATTTGCAGCTTTTACTGAACATCAGATGTTCATATTTACAAACGTGGGCCAAGCTTATTAACTCTGTGAACTGCTTGTAGTCTTAGTAGCTGCTCAATAAAGACTAGTTCTCTCTCTGTGTAGGTAATGGTTTGTATTTTTGTATTTTCACAGGCTACATCCAGAATTTTCTTATTAACCAAAAATAACGTTCTTCTTGCGGATCAAAAATCTGGGAATATCAAGTCAGAGGTTCCACTGGGAGATGTTACCAAAGTGTCCATGAGCTCCCAAAATGATGGCTTCTTTGCAGTGCACCTCAAGGAGGTTGATTACAACTTTATAATAAAATCATATGACTGTTTTGCATGCAGTGATGTAAAAAATGTTTATTGATTACCTTGTGTCATTAAATTTTAGTGATTAGCCTGTAGGCTGAGAAGTTTATTGAACTTCGGCATATCTGCAGAAACTTTGATTTAAAACTACCGAAGCCGAATGAGAACAGTTACTACATTAGGAACAATCATTTACTTGTGAAAATCAGACTTCATATTTCACTGTAGCCTCTTCAGGATTGGAGTTTTCCATTGGTAATACAGGCCTTTAATCTGGTTCAGAAACTTTGTGGCAGTGTTTTCCTTTTTAGCTGCTCATATAATTCTTCCTGACACACTGGCAGAATATCTCTCTCTTCTTTATGGGATGCCAAGAAATCCATGTTATGGCACAGCTAATTCAGTTACTAAGTTCTAAAGAACTTAATTCAGTGCTATATTTGCTTCACTGCACTGTCAGCATTGCTCTGCTAAAATCATTAAGCTGGCATTTGTATTGTAGCTTAAATGGATTTGAAGAACATCATATGTAATGTCTTTTCATACTGACTGCCTTCATCCTAATACTGGTGTTGGTAGTTGGTTTCTGTTCCTTTCTGAAAATATTGTGAGCTTGCTGGGGTGTAAGCAGAAGAGGGATACAGAAACGCTACGGTTTTGTAGGACAAATGAAGGTGACCATCCTTTATGGTCAGAAGGGTTTTTTAACTTTCTAAACCAGGTTTGTGGTTTATTTGAGAGTAAATTGCATTTTGATCCTATACACTGCACTGCATCTCTTTTTAATTTACAAGACGAGACTGTTGCTTCGTTGCACTGGGGAGAGAAAAGTCCTTGTAAAACCTCCTGCTTGGCTGGCCTTTAATATTTTCCATATTCTAGGTTTTGGTAGTTCTAACTACTTCCCTTTCTGTTTCAGGGTTCAGAAGCAGCTGGTAAAGGAGATTTCCTGCTAAGCAGTGATCACCTTATTGAAATGGCCACCAAACTTTACCGCACTACTCTCAGCCAAACCAAACAGAAGCTCAACATCGAGATATCTGATGAGTATGTTTCTTGTTTTCTTAAAAGTGCATTTGCAACACGTTAAAAAGTCAAGTATCTAATGTTAGAAAAACAAAACGCTGTCATATAACTTATAGTTCTTTTCTCTTGACAGAATACTTGTAAATAAGGATCCAATTTTCAGTGTGTACTCGTTTCCTTTAAAGTCCTTAGAGAAAACGTGCTTTTCTTAAGGTAGTTTTGAATAGGGCTATGAAGCAGAATTACATTTGAGAGAAGTGTTTTGTGTGACTGAAAAGTTCACATATTCCTATGAGGTGTTCATTGATTAGAATGGACATTAGGTGCCAAGTTCTAGTGAAAACAATATAAACAGAATGAAAAGCTTCTCCTCAAATACACATAATGATGGTGCTAGTAATGTAGCTCTATAAAGCTCTGCCTTACCTTCTGTGAAGTTGAAAAATGTATTCTTAAAATTCCTGCTGATGGTGTTAGAACCACCTATTGTTGTTTTGGGGTTTTGGGTTGTTAAAAAGCTTTGTTTGATAAAAAGTTTGCATCTCAATATTTCTTTCTGCTTGGTGCAGTTTCGTATTCTGGCCTTAATAAGGACTGCACTTGCAGTGTTTATAGCTATGGAATAAAAATGCTTGTGTGTGTGTAAACTCCTAAAGCCCGCTGAGTAAGAGTCCCTCACTTAGTCCACTATTGTTATGTTCTCAGTTTGTTGTGTGAAGTGTCCCCTGGTTTCAGCGGTGTTGATTTGGTGGCTTTATTCATTATGAATAAAAAAGAAAATTTGGAACCCTTTAACAATAGTGAAATAAAATTTCTGTGGGAAAAAACTGAGCCTTTTCTGTGGCTGCACTGCACTGCTTATATTCTAGAGTCACGATGGCAAGTACAGTTTGTATCTGTTCAGAGTTGAGGTTTTATATAAAGGCTAATTTTGCTCTTTCCTTGAAAATGACATCTGCCATTTTCCTTTGTTCTGTCACCAGATGTGATTTAATTTGCTCAAGGGTGTGTGTTTTTAGCCTCTACAAGAGCATGGCCATCTCCAGGAAGTTTCTAGTTTAATGAAGGCTACAAAGGCATAAACTACTAAAAGAAAGTTTAAGCATGCATTGTGCTAGTCTAGACTGACTGACTGCCTTAGGTCTGGAAAACAGTCTGCTTTCTGAGTGTCTTGCATTTTGGGATGTGGTTTTGTCTCTTGTCTTGCAGATTAAAAACATTCAAGTGTGTGTTGCTGTTGAGTTTATCCAGACTAAATAATTTTGTTAGCAGTTCCATCTCTGTTAATGGTGAGGCAGTACTCTCTTCTCCCTGCTGAAGTTTAGATACAAGCACAGCTAGAGACTGAGGAGAAAACGTGGCCTTATCTTGACTAATCTACACTAGTTTTGGGAAGAGAGCTGATAGAACCAAAAATGCTGTTCATTAGGGTATGTCTAGTATATAAACATACCATTTATATATATATATAATACTGGAACAATGTCAGCCCTGGTGACAAGAGATGCTGGCTATGAGACCTACTTATGTTTTCTGGATGCTTGCATGGCTGGGAGTGACGAACAAGTTAATCTTTGAGTGTCCGGGCTGTGTAGCAGGAAAGCAGGACCGAAGGGCAGCTCGGCACAGCAGAGGCCACTTCCTCCCCTGAGGTCTGCTGTCAGCTTGATTTGTGGTTTCCGGCTGCAGAACAAATTCTTTGAAGTTTTTGGCCTCTGCTGGAGGACTTTTAAAGGATGCTGAAAGGGAAAATCTGCTGTGTTACAAAGGACTTTTTAGGTCAGCAACCGCTGCATGTGAGCTGAGAGGCAGTGCTGCCCCGTTCACTGCTTTTAATCTTGCTATCCAGATCAGTGAGTGGTTTGAGGCTTCACAGGGGCCTCATGGGGGTTTTAAAACAATTTTTTAAGCCATTCTCCACATTCAATGAAATTTCTCTTCCAGTAAAAAAAGTGAAGAGTCAAATCCAAATTAATTTAACCTAGACTGTAGGAAATACCTAAATTTGGACATTGCTGGGAGGGAAGTGTATTTTCCCAGTTGCTGAGCAGGAGGCTGTAGATTAGAAATACGAGAGCTGCTAAAATACCAGATATGTACTAAATTAAGCACAAAGGAGAAGAAGAGTGCTCCCAATGCTGCTATAGAAGCATTTAGCTTCTTTTTGTGAAAACAGAAAAGTCCCTTTGGGTGACGGTGAAGCAGTTGGAAATAGCCTTTGCTGCATTTCTCGTACGTTAGAAATTCTGTTGTAAACTGCCTTCTTTCTGAAGGAATACCAACTGTTGTAAAAGGTCCACAGTTACAGGCAAAAGGCAGTAACTAAGGTATACTACTTGAAGGAGGCTCAAGCCATTCCATAACCTATGGCTTTTTTTTTTTTATTCTCCAACTTTCATTTATTAATACAGACCTGAAAATGACATCTTTGGAGCGATGCTCCGAACCAACAGGAAAAGACTTCTACTCCTTATGTGGTTTTATCCACCTTTAACTAAAACATATCTTATTCCCTCTCCTAGGTTCCTGGTCCAGTTCAGACAAGACAAAGTGTGTGTGAAGTTCATACAAGGCAGCCAGAAAAACGGCAACATCCCAACTTGCAAGCGAAAAAACAATCGGCTTCTTGAAGTGGCTGTCCCTTAACTGCTGCTGGTGGCTCTCCCTTTCACGGACTTGTTTCTTTGTAATAGTGCAATTTTAGTTGTTTGGATTTACTGGTTTTATCCCTTTCTGGAGCTGTTGATGGCTAATAGCTTAAGGAAGCCCTTGGCAAAACATTCGATCAGTCAACCTTTTAATCTTTTTGTTCATGCCAGAGTCTTAACCCTCAAAATGCAGATTTTTACCCAGTGAGGCATTTTTACCAGCTGGCACATACCTGTCATACACAAATCATTCTCTTTGTTTAGAGGTCATATTTTACTGCGGCATACCATAAACCTACATATTAATGCTAAATTACTCGTATTCCTTAGTCTAGACATCTGCTTAACAGGAACTATACATGGCCTTGATGCTTGGTGGCCATTTGTGCCCAGTGTCATAGAAGCATAGAATGGTTAGGGTTGGAAAGGACCTTAAGATCATCTAGTTCCTGTTGTGGTGGTGTGATGGGCTCCTTGCTTGTCACTGCTGGGGAGACCAGCAGAATGGAGACTGACACACTAACTCCTGTAGTTAACACTAGGACCTATGTAACTAGACCTTTTAGTCAGTACAGCACAGAAACATCTAATTCTGCAAAACTGAAGGAATATATGATTATACAAGAAGTTGTATGCATAATTTTATCATAAAAAATTCAAAATTTTGAAACAGGAATTTTAATCGGGTCAGATATTTTTAATGACTTTATACAGTAGAAATCAGTAAAATTAAAAAAGCTTGCTTCTTTCACAAAGGCTATACAGTTCGAGGCATATTTTCTGTTCTGCTTTTTTTCTTTTAAATTATCAGTTATGATTAGAGCCTGAAAAATGCAATAGTATTCATACCACAAGTAAATGCTAGGTATTTAAACAGTTAGTTATCAAGCGAAAGGTTTTTAGATATTGGCATGTACAATGTGCAATAAAACATACGTGACATTTTGTGAAAAATTATTTATAATACATTTTTGTGTGCAAGAGGATTGGTGCAGGCTGCATAAACAGTGTAAGGGTTAAACTAGATTTGTGTTGTTAATTTGCAGTTTTTTAGAGTGTACACTACAGTTGTCAATTTGGGAAGAATACTCAGAATTAAAAAATCCTTAATTTGGGGACTGTATATAAATTGGTGTTGTGGTAATAAAACGGTTCTAATTCTGTGCTGTTTGGTACTCCTATGTTATAACCATATTTTTGTACTCCAAACTATTTTATATAACTTGTGTGCCTGATGTAAATGTGTGCACAGAAAATACAATCAAGAGCTGCATTATAAACTTTCAGTGTAACTGATTGCACTTAATCTTTTATAAGCCAGAAGCATTAGCTGAAATCCTTAAGAGGAGAGATGCATTTTTAGATAGAAGTAACTACTCAAGTGAAGGGTTTGTTGGATGTGACTGTTTGATTTGTTGATGCAAGGACAGTTGAGAAAGCATTGTAGTTTTGCAGTCTGATATAGGACAGATTAAGACCCTGAGTATCTGATGTGCAGTGCTGGAAGTCCAAGCATAAATAAAGGAAAGATAAAGAAAAGTTCAGAGTCTCATTACTCTCCTGGTGGTAAAGTGATGTAGTGCTCCTGGCTGTGAAGGCTCCTCTGGGTAGTTCAGCATTAACATTGTGTGGCTGCGTTAAAATGGCATTTATTGCAGTAGATGTTGTAGTGCTAACAGTTATTGGGCTGAGAAAAACAGCTGGGTTGGCTTATACCATGATTTGCTTTGGGATTAAAGTACATATTTTTCTATTATTTGGATACAAAATACTTGTTTTTAACTGGTTGCTTTAATGTTGCTGTTAAAAGCCCATGTACATGACCTTCAAAGGTGGGAGTAAGCAAAAGATACATCTCCCAAACTATAACAACAAGTTGCCTCTTCCTTATGATCATGGTTTGAACCCTTCTTTTACTAACTGAGTTGGGTTAATAGTTTAATAAAATTTAAATAATTTTACATGTATTAGAGATGTTTATGAAGGAAATCTTACTATCGATTTGTAATGCAAAATTAGGATACTTCAAAGGAATTACTCCATTGCCTTAAGAAGCCAGCACATAATAACATGGCATTTGAAACTCCTGAATCTTGTGTTAGAATCTGTGCTTTGTAAACATCGGAGGGTTTGTAAAACTGTTTGCTATCTTGAAAACCTTGCAGTAAGGACCACAAGGAGCAAATTTTGAAAATTAATACAATAGTAAGGAAAAACATTTGAAGTCTGATGTAATCCTGTAGTTGCTTGCAGGTAGGAAATGGGAGAGCTTAGAGCAAGTACATCTGGATATGTGGCCCATTAAATTAGGGTATTTCAGGATGATGTTAGGATATTTAACCCATCCAAGCCAGACCCAGTACACATCCCTTCCATTTTTTGATCTTTGTAGCAAGTCATGATAGCCACATCCACGAAAGACTGGGAGAGGGATAAATTCCTCACTTTGGTTTCTCTTCTTTCATTTCTTTTTCTGGACCTTTACAATTTTTAGCTTGCATATTAGCCAGCACTTTGTGATAGTTACTATTTGACACTTAAATATTTCTCAATGTACAGAGCAAGTTTTGCTGGACATGAATTATTTAGATATGCTAGGAGAGTCATGGTATCTTGATGTTTAGATTGAAGTATCTAGGATGTTGAAAATGAAAATGCAAGGTCACGTAGGTTTCTTTTCCTCTGTTTTCTTTTATAACTGTCTATCAAATAATCTTGTAAAGAGCAGGCTATTCCTACTATGGTGCTAACCTTACACGTCCTTTTACTTGTGAATTTTGTCATCTGAAAGCTTGGCAAGGATCATTAAAGAAAATGAGATTTGTTGCATGAATCTTTCTAGAATCAAATAAAATTCTGTTCTAGACCTATACATTCTCTATATCTGTATCTTCCTTACTGACATCAAATCTGAAAAGAGCAGGTGACTGGGTTTTAGGTTAACGATGCACGACACTGGTGTGTGACTTGGAGAGAGAAGTTTCTCTTTTGTATGTGATTCCTTAAGAGGAATGTCTTCCTCAGTGAATCACTGTAGCCTTTTTCAGTGCAAATCTTCAGTGCAAGTCTTTTCCTCAACAGTTTTCTCTGAAAATTCTGCAAACTCAACTTTTCTAATATCAGGATTTGGACTGATTCTCTAAGAACCGTATTAAAAACCAGATTAACCTGATTTTTGAAAAATAGCTTTGAGCCCCAAACCTATCATATTCCACATTTTGTTTCATGATCTCTTTCTCCTTTTTTGTGTGTAGCAGTTTTGCCCTGAATTATGTATATTTTTGTTCATCGTACAAATTATGGACGAAAGAAACTAAAATGTAAAATCAGAAAAAGCATTTTCAGTTTTAATCCAGGTTTGTTTTCATTGCCAAAATGAGAGCCTTTTCCTAAACAGTTCTGGGGAAGAAAAACGAAGAATTAATGCAAAATTTTGACATGAAATATTTTCCCCAGTTGGTGTACGTTTCACTGTTAATTCTTAAGCTTTTAGAGCCTTAATCTTGAAGAACAACATATTTTTCATATTCTATAGAAAATGGTCATGGTTGTTTTAAGGTTGCACTGTAGTGTGGGTGTAGCGTAGAGGAGGGAGATACACGCACCTCTGCTTCTTTGGACATTAGAACTTACCAACAAACACACATTTCAAAGACAGAACTGTAAGTATTTTATGATGCTGCTGCCAATTTATAACACTACAGAGAAGCATGAATTTTATGTAATCTCTGGCATCACTAACAGATGAGGTCTGGTTTTCCTCCTATCGAGCTTCCATCCTTACTGGAGTGTTTTGTAGCTTACACAGACACACCCTACTGTGAGTGGAAGGGACAAATCTTTACCAATGTTTGTAAAACCCCTCAGAGTGATCAAAATTCTCTGGAAACTGCTTTTAATAATGTGGTTTAAAATAATTACATGTTATGTCAGTGTCCCATGACCTTCCAGTTAAACGTAACTAAAGGTTGTTGGCATGTAGCATGATCTTGTAGGCCTTCCAGCACGATATTTGCTGATTTGCATTACAGACCTGTCTCTCTGAAATTGTGTGATCTGTTAAGTAGTTTCAGGAGACTTTATTCAGGCAGGAGCATCTTCCCTCCAAAAGAACAGTATTTGCATGTCACTCCCAGGTACAGTGAGACTTTCCATTTTATGGCTAACAGGAGTGCTTCCTCCAAAAGGTGTAGGTAAAGGGAGGTTTAGTGTATTAAAAAAAAAATAATTACCAGAGTTTGTTGGCAGAACAGCACTTGCTGCTGCTGAAACATCACAGGTACGAGTGGTCACTGCTTTAAGCATGCAGTAAATACATACTACACAGAAAAGACATGTTTTTTCTTGCAGGAAACACATAGAATCAGAGAATGGTTTGGGTTGGAAGGGACCTTAAATCTCATCCAGTTCCAAACCCCTGCCACAGGCAGGGACACCTTCCACTAGAGCAGGTTGCTCCAAGCCTCTGTGTCCAACCTGGCCTTGAACACTGCCAGGGATGGGGCAGCCACAGCTTCTCTGGGCACCCTGTGCCAGCGCCTCACCACTCTCACAAGGAAGAACTTCTTCCTAATACCTAATCTACATCTACTCGCTTTCAGTATAAAGCCATTCCCCCTTGTCCTGTCCATTGAAAAAGCCCCTTTCCAGCTTTTTTGTAGGTCTCCTTCAGGCACTAGAAGCTGCTCTAAGGTCTCCTCGGAGCTTTCTCTTTTCCAGGCTGAACAACCCCAACTCTCTCAGCCTGTCTCCATGAAGGAGGTGCTCCAGCCCTCTGATCATTTCCATGGCCTCTTCTGGACTTGCTTCAACAGCTCCATGTTCTGTTGGAGGCCCCAGAGCTGAACGCAGTACTCCAGGTGGGATCTTAGGAGAGCAGAGCAGAGGGGGAGAATCACCTCCCTTGACCTGCTGGTGACACTGCAGGACACAGATGGCTTTCTGGGCTGCAAGCGCACACTGCCGGCTCATCCAACACCCTAAGTCCTTCTCCTCAGGGCTGCTCTCAATCCATTCTCGGCCCAGCCTGTATTCATGCTTGGGATTGCCCCAACCCAGGTGCAGGACCTTGCACTTGGCCTTGTTGAATATGGGGTTTGCGCTGGCCCACCTGTCCAGCCTGTCAAGGTCCCTCTGGATGGCATCTTTTATGTCCAGTGTGCCGATTGCATAGCTCAGATTGGTGTCATCAGCAAACTTGTTGAGGGTGCTCAATCCCACTGTCCATGTTGTTGACAAAGATGTTGAACAGGATCAGTCCCAACACCGGCCCTTGAGGAACAGCACTCATCACTGGTCTCCACTTGGACATCGAGCCGTTGACCACATCTCTTCAAGTGTGACCATCCAGCCAATTCCTTATCCACCGACTGCTCCCATCTGTCAGATAAAACTGACAGCACTGCTCATTCAGCAGCACTGATTCTTTCTGTTCTTCCACACTTTTGAAGAAAGAGGAGGACTATCGAGGGTGGAGGATTGTGGTGAATTCATAGTTGCTGTTAATAATTTTTATAAAAATGTATTTATATAGGTTGGGGCAGATTTGCATTGGCCAGTCTCAAAATATTAGCTGGAATGCAAAGAGAAAAAAAGTGCTCCTGTGAATGTGTTGGTTTTCAAGAAACACATCACTACTTCATGTCTGGCTGTATTTGTCTACAGTAAACTAGTGCTATTTAAAGGATTGCGGTTGCAAGAGGAGTATCACAGTCACCAGCTAGAACCAGTTCTGCTCCTGTTGCCTTGTGCACACGGATGAGTTGGATATTCAGGCTTTAACTTAAAATGAGAGTTAGGACAGTTTGAGGCCATTGCAGTTAACTTTGATTACGATCAATTGCTGAAATTGAGTACTAAAAGATTTTTAGAGACAGATTCCTTCTCTCCTTCATCCTAAACTTCTAAGACATGCACATCTGATGATGAACTGGCCAGGCAACATTTTGAAGTAGGAAGCACAAAAGGCTTTATACATGAATGAAAAGAAAATATAAAGAATCTGAATATCTCTTCTTTATAATTCAACTGATTTCCAAAGCTGCACTTACCCCAAGGTAAGGATCTCTTTGCTGTATAACATTCTACTGTTTATGGTCTTTAGTTATTAGAGAAAATATAGAAACTAAATATTCCTCTGGCCAGGGAATCTTCTTCCCTGGAAACATGGCAAACTGCTGGGGATCTGCATGGAGTCCTTCTGTTCAAGTCCCTGCCCAGGCCCATGGGACTTTACTGCCCAGGCTCTCCTTCACCCTCTGAAACATCAGATGCCTTGTAGGCTGTTCTCTGAAAGTGGGAGATGATGCTTTTTGCCACAAAGAATGGTAATTTTTACTGGTTTGGCAATGTCCCATCTGGACGTTATGCATCTTTTCCGCACCACTGTCCTGATGCTGGGTGGTCTCAGAGATGCTGGGTGCCATTTCCCACTCTGGCTCTCATTACATTCCGATTCCCTCCTTCCTCTGACATTCTCTGCAGTGATAAAGGGAGGTGTACATCTCCAGGGTAAAGCAGCAATGTATTCTAGGGTTTTTTTCTTCCATTATCTACCACTGCGTCTTGGCACTTTGGTTTCAGCTGAACATACAGGAAATGTTTTATTTCCCTTCTAACCAAGAGCTGTTTTTAATGAAAGATGCTTTGTTCCCTTTCAAGTTAACTTGCTAGCTGTATCAGTATCACCAGTGTTTCCCAAAACTCTGACAAAAAGCAAAACTGAAGCCTGGAACATGAAAAGCTGCTGTTGCTATGTGCTCTGTCTCTTCCTGTTAGAATAGAAATCCACCTGAAGTGATGTTGTGATGAAGTCCCTGCTGGCTTGATCCACAGCACACAGCCTTCAAGGTTGCTGTGCACGCTTCTTGTGGCTTGAAAAAAGGAATCCATCAGAATATGAAACAGGTAGTTTCAAACTGTGGTGCCAAAAGGAGGGAATTCATTTATATTCAGATGTAAAGGAGCATTAAATAGCTGTGAATACACTTACATGTGCTTTACTTGACTGTATGCTGCTATAGGTATGGAGAAGGGAACTTGACACAAGTTTAACCATGAAGGCTTCAATTGCAGGTGTTCAAAGCAATGCTGTCTGATCAAAATCACTCTAAGCTACTGATTATGATTAAAAAGTGAATGTTGAAGTCCAAAAGTTGTGGATGAGCTTGCAGTGGGAGATCCTAAATGTTGATTGCATCCCATGTTTAATATTATATGGGGATCGTGGCCTTGTGATGGCAGGTTCCTGAGTTTTCATGAGCCGTTCTGGGGATAACGCAAAAAAAAAAACCAACAAAATCAGCTATTTCTGATATAGGAAAAAGGTGTTTATTTTAAACCAACAGCAAACTCATTGCAACATAAATGTAAGTTTTTTTCTAGCTCACAGTCATCCCATTACTGGCACAGAGATGTTCCTCCTGACCACCCTCTATTTGAATGCTCTATGTAGAAAGTGCTGCTCTATTGACAGCACATGATGTCCCACACGTGCTTCGCTCCCAAGCACTGCATGGACCCGGGATGTGGGTTTCGATCCTACCTGGGTGGTTCTCTCCCTTCTGTTGAGGCTGAGGTAGGATTTCTTGGGGTAAAACCAGCAAACAAACAGAAGAACAAACTGGAAAAGGAAGGATGGCTGTGAGCCAGACCCATGCTTCAAGTTTCAGTCCCATTTTCAGGCTCTTCTCTACAAAGGGGGTGAGGAAACTCTTTCCAAAACGAGAAGAGTGTCTTCTCCAGCTGCCAGGCCCTGGGATGCTGTGGGTGGGGATGCTATGCTGTGTCTTCTTCCAGTCAGGGTGGAGCAAAGCCTGGTGCAGATTTGATCTATTTTTGTGTTACTGAGCTAATCCTGGTCCATGGTGTTATTCAGAGGATTCCCTTGGTGTGGCTTTCTCCTCATGCTCAGTTTTGCACTGCCAGATGTTCCCTTCTCTCACGTTACCCCAGCATGTCCTTGTGCTGAGACGTCTCTTTTCATCTGTGCCAGGGCTCGGTCACGTTTGTGAAGGAATTTCTAGAGACTGCTGGGATGTAAGGGGGAGCAGGAAATCTTTTCTGAAGGGCAAGCAGGGTATGGGGAAGAGGCATCCAGAAAAGGTGCTTGACATACAAGACATTAGGAGTTCGTTAGTGATACCTAAATAGTAGGTTAGTGGTACCTAAAGTTACCTAAAGGTACCACAAAGAAATCTGGAGAGGGACTTTTATCAGAGCATGTAGTGACAGGACAAGGGGGAATGGCTTTAAGCTGAAAAAGGGGAGATTTAGCTTAGATTTTAGGAAGAAATTCTTTACTGGGGGGCTGGTGAGGCACTGGCACAGGTTGCCCAGAGAAGCTGTGGCTGCCCCATCCCTAACTAATGGAGTTGAAAACAGTTCTCAGTATTGAAAAAAAACCAACAAACCAAAATGGATCTGAGCAACAACAAATGAACCTGTACTTACAGCCCTTTCTTTCCTAGAAATGCCTAGTTTCACGTTCCAGCATGAGCCAAACCAGTGCGTTTCCTGCCACCACAGCAGCGTATGGGGACCAGGGAGTCCTTCCTGCTCTGGCCATGCTACCCTGACCCTGCCATGAGCCAGGGCCATAGGCAACAAGGGCAAGAAGTCAATCACTGGGGGGATGCAGGTCCCTGTGC
Source organism: Strigops habroptila (assembly GCF_004027225.2). Classification (NCBI taxonomy): domain Eukaryota; kingdom Metazoa; phylum Chordata; class Aves; order Psittaciformes; family Psittacidae; genus Strigops; species Strigops habroptila. The sequence continues at coordinate 8,947,144 of NC_044281.2, forward strand.
AGTCCCATGTGGCTGGACGGGAAGAGAGGACATGGGGAGCTGTGACTCTAGCTCAAGTGTGGTGCAAAACCATGTGCTGGGATAGCAGTTGTGCTTTCGGTGGTCATAACGGGTTTTGAGAACCTCATGAGCTCTCTTAAAAGACACTGTGTGCCAAAATCCCAGGTTTTCTACCTTAACACAGACGAATGTCCCCGAATTTTTCTAACTGTTCTTTGAAAACATGTAAAGGAGAACAAGGTAGATACAAATCCTGCTGCAATGTCACCAGCTCTTTACAAAGTGCAGTTCCAGATTTTCTCTATTCGCCTGGCACTGACTTTGTTGTTACAAACGAGGACTTGGTTGGGGAGCACTTGGCAGCACCACAGCATACGTCCTAAAGAGCACAGCTTTTGGAAGCCAGACATGCAATGCAGAAGATGGTGTGAGTGCAGACTACTGCATGACTGCACCGCATCCGTGTGGATCATTCACAGAAATTAAAGATGAACACAAAATTAATGACTGTGTGAAACCTTCACCCCCCTCTAGCTGATGATAAAATTCTCATCGGCTCTGCAGGGGCCAGAGCCTCTCCTCGTTCTCATGCAGGTCTCTGCGCAGACATCAAGCAGATCATTACAGAGCTTCCAGCTGGGATCATAATGTCATTTCCTCTGCTACTTGCCTGGATTCCTTTTTCATATGCTCCCATTCCCTCCTTGGGCTTGCTGAAGAACTGCTTTGTGAATTTACAGTTTACCTGGCCAGATAGCTCCAGTGAAAAGGTGCTCATCCAATACAGAGCTCATGCCTACGGCTGGTAGGGAGCAAAGCATGTGCCTCCTTTTTGGGTGTGTGGATGCAACATGCAGCGTGCACGCTTTGGCACGAGTCCTCACACTGGCTTGCCTCCAGGCCCCGAATCACATCTCCCATCCTCAGGGGACATGACGTATCAATCACTGCAGCTCAGCGATGCGGGGAATGTGCCACCAGCAATCCCTGACCATGCTCCTCTTCAAAGCAGGCCGTGGCTGCTCTCCCCATGTGCTTACAGCAAATACAGAGTGACGACCTATTCACAGGTCCTCCAGTCTCAGCTCCTCAATCCCACTTTCTATGCACAGTCTGACAATGGACGTGAAGACAGAAGGAAGGAGAAGAAATGTGGGGAGGCAGCGCAGTGCTGGCATGCTTTGAAAGCCGACTCCTTCGCTCCAGATGTTCTAAATCACATGTGGAGAAGTGTTTGTGGTCAGATGCTGCTTGAAACCGATTGTTGATAGTCTCCTGAGACGGCTCGTGACAAATTGAATAATAAAAATGCTGAAAATAGCATAGTTATTCCCTGGAAAAGCAAAGTTCCCACAATCCAATGAGCTGGGAAAATTGTTGAACTTTCTTTGGACACAACGTGTTCTTTTTTTGTGTGTATGTTCTTCAGCCTTCCATGGGTCTCTCGGCATTTTTTTTTATGACCCTTCCTCCTCCTACCAGCTCCAAGCAGCCACGTTTCCATCCTCCCCAATCCCTGCATCAGCTGAACTGACCACTGAACTGACCAAAAACGGTCTCCTGTGCTCCTTAAACCCCATAGTTTGTTCCCCAGTGTTGCTGGGTTTTATGAGCTTGTCTTTGTAGAATGTTTTGTTTCAAACTGTGGGGAAAGCTAGCTCACAAGTCACACAGCAATAACACCATGATGCAATAGACCATCCTCAACTGCAGCAGTCCTCTCCTAACCATGCCCAGCCTATGCCACCACTGATTTCTTCCCAAGGTTGCCTGCTTGCGGCACTACAAGGCGCAGCACTGATCTTCCCTAGTATATGGGCAACCTCCACACGAGGGTTTGGTACTCTGTGTGTTGTCCTCTGGACAGTGCTCAGTGAGGTCAGGTTCCTCATGAGAACTTCATAGTTTAATGAGTGGAAGCGTGTTTTTTGATGGTGAGAGGAGATTTGCTAGTCTGCTTATGCTGCAGTAATGAATTGCAAACCTGGTGGCAGAAGTGGTGAAAGCCATGGGCAATGACAAGCTATGGAAACATTTGGTGTGCCCAGAGTGAGATTGCATGTGCTCTGCTAGCTGGCAACAGCCCGTCTCATTTGACAGGCACTGAAAGCATAGAAGTGACCTGAGCCTGTCTAGAAAAAAATGTCACAATTGCAAAAACTACCGTTCTCTGTGCTATTGTTTTTATTGCTCTGATACCAGAAATAGCTATAGATTTCTGGCACTGGAATTAGCTATAGATTCTGCCCTGTTCTGGCATGAACTGCAGCTCTGCAGGCATGTACACTTACTTCAAATTTTCCTGCCAATAAATCTAGGGGAAGATCTCGGAAACATGAGCTCAACCTTAGCAATGCACTGTGATGATCATTTTTGTGGGTGATGATTTCAACCATAACTCAGTATAACGATTTGTTTTATCCGACCATTCATTCTGGAGACCAGCAATATTTAAACTTTCAGCAGAGTTAATAATTGAGCCAGTCAGCACTTTAATGTACGCACTCGGTTAAAGTCTTGGTCCTACATGCCAAAGTCTCCTCTGATGCTTCTTGCTCCATGGGAAATTTCACAGACCCACCAACCCCCTTACCAAGACCTCTGTTGCTCTGCTGCTCTCAGGCAGGTCATCAGCTGATGCCCATTTTGGTGTCCCCTCTGAGCGCTGTGTGGCTGTGGAGTTTTGCTAGCAAAGCATTTGAGATGCAGCTGCTCCTTTCCCATGTAAATATCTGAGGCACGCAGCAAATGTAGGGGTAGAGTAAAACCAACGAAATGGAGCAGGGTACAATGGAAAACACAGATGTTTTACAAGTGTTATAGACAAAACGCAAAAAAGACTCCAGTTTCATAATGAAATTAAGTTTGTGCTGAGCTGTTGGTCTGAAGTTCAAATCCTGCATGATGTCTTGAGAATAGCATTTGTAATAGATTTAATCTGCTGACAGACTGATGCTCCATCCCAAAACCACCAGCACAGTTGTCTCCATGAATGTCTTCCTGCCAGACACTGCCCGAAATAGTCTAACAAAAGATAGAAAACTGAAGTTTCTTTTTCTGCCATGAAGATGGAATGAAATACGTGGTGGCAGCAGGAAAAGCTACAGTCACCACCGTGAATTTCCTCATGGAATGCCCTGGGTATTTTTCTGCCCTGGTAATGTCTCTCATTCACATCTTCATAGTTAACCATGCTGCTGAATCAGAAAGTCCTCCTTGTCCCTAGCTCCCACCAGTGCCACCACCGCTGTTCTGCCTGCTGCTGCACTGCATCCCTCTGCACATCATTTCCCATCCTCCCCTCTTGGGCTTCAGAGCTCGGTCCTCTGCTGTGTCTGGACAACCCCTCTGTGTGATGGGTGCTTCCTTCGCAAGTAGTAGTTTCCTTCTACTCTGACGTGGTGGTTTGAAGCCCTGTTTTTGGTGAGGACTTGCTTTTGATATTTCTCCTCCTATTTATAAGAATGTGTGTATTTATTTGAAGGCTATGTGTATTTATTTGAAGGTTGCTAGTAGGTCCAACTCTCCCATGGGTCCTTCCTCCAGCAATTCCCTGGATCCATCCCGAGTAAGTAAACACAGTTCTCAGTATTGGAAAAGATAATTAGCTGTATAATGCACAAAAAGCAAAATTGCTTTCCTCAGGATTTATTCATCAATTATAGTTTGCCCTGCATGGCTCGGCTTGAACCATTTTCTGGGCAGGGGAGAAACATGTTAAATAGAAAGAGAGGAAGCTATTGTTACAGTAAATGACTGGGTACATGATGGCATATTTTGGGTCTTCCATAATAGGCATCCTATTAACAAGCTAATGAACATGCAAATGAGGAGCTAAGGATTATCATTATATTTGAGACAATAATGCGTATTTTGGGGTGTTTTGCTTGTAATTAATGCAAATGTTGTCTGGTTGGTTGGTGTCCCCTGGGTGAGGTTGGTTGGTTGCTGTGCTCTGCCAGGAGCAGCACAAACCTTGCCTCTCCTCTTTGCAAACTCTCTTTTGCCTCCCCCCACCGAGCCCTACCTTGTGCTTGTGGTGGAACTCCAACAGCCTACCCACCTTCAGGCTAGGGATGCCAGTGTCTGAGTTAAAGCTAAAGCCAAGTCAGCTGCAGTAAATGCTCCTGCTGTATTTTTAATGAAGGTTTTAATGAAAATGGCACATTTGTCCCTCTCTGGAGAACACACTGATATGACTGTGCTGTGCAGAGCATTATGAAAAAAATGATGTTGCCAGTTACACTTCCAGTGGGTCAATACAGTACATGGAGAATAAGCAAAGTAACCATATGGAGAAGGAGCAGTCAGGGATTTCTGAAGGGCTTGTCTGGACGTGCTCAGTTCCCTCAGCTACTATTTACTTTAAAACCATTTAGTAGGACTTGAGAGCTCTCAGCATCTGGTGGGATCCAGCCCCTTTGTAAACACACTCCTATGAGAGTGCGAGGTGATCTGTGAACCTGTCAGCTACCATGTGGACTCCGATGATGCTGCTGTTGACCTTGTCTCATTATTGGTGTTAAATTGGTTTGCTGAGAGGCATTTAATTAGTTCTCTATTTTTTTTTTTTTTTTGCTGGAATCACTTGTATTGTAAAGCAGACTGTGAGCTGTGCTGTCCAGGAATGCTTCTCTGCTGCTAGTAAGCCATGAGGCAAACCAGATCTCCATGGTGTCCTACTGCCTGGTTTTTGTGAGGCCATCTACTGATGGCATGGTCCAGGAGAAGGTCCTCTCCTGTGGCCAAGGTGCCTCTCATTTAAGAGGTGAGATATCTGAGGCAGAGACAATCAATAACAACATCTCTACACAGGACCTTTCCCAATAGGGTTCCTGTGACATTTAGGTGTTACCTGAATATAATGAACATCTGTCAGCTGAGAGAAAAAAATAACACCATGTATGTCTTTCAAGGAATCTGTTGGTTGCCGCTGTGGCTGATAATAACGTGAGAAGGCAGGAAGGAGAACAGACACCTTAACTACCCTTGTGCAGCTCTTCAAAGAGAAACACCTAACAACAATGCATACCCCTGTGCTCTGTCTTTTTTGGTGCTTATGTTGTTGTCACCTATAAGAGAAGTCAGTAATAACCAAAATGTAGTGTTAAATGCAGTGAAGAAATTGTGATCCCTTATTCAGAGCATGGAAAAGGATCTTCAGCCATCTGCTTTTGTAGCGAATTTCCTTTCATTCATTTATGCATTAAAATCAGATTGATTTGGAAGCAGTTTTGGGAGAGGGAATTCATGTGTCTTTCCAGGCCATCAGATATTGTTGAATTTATTATCACTTCAAGATAGTCATGATCTGACCAGAAGACTGGAGGCTAGGGAAGTTTGGAACTGTAATGTAAAATGAAAACCTCTCGGCTGGACATAAGCCACTCAGTCTGTTCACTATAATAGGGGGAGAACAATGTTTACTGCTTGGTGCTAGTGTGAGGATTAATGTGTGCTGGGTGCTGTGAAAATGAAAATATTCTTCATAGAAGCCCTCTTGTCTACAAGGAAAATGATGTGCACAAAGAGCCTTTGGATGCTGTCCTTTGGTGAGAACCTCTCATTAGCTTAATTATGCTTAATATAAGCAAATGGCTCAAGACAGAAAAATGTTCCCCCCTTTCTCCCTCCCTATCTCTTCCAACAGACAAGTAAGTGTAGAGATCCGCAGAGCGATGGACTATGAAAAGAGACGAGGAGGACTCTCTGAAGACTGAAGAAGGACTGAGATGCACTCGAGAGCACGGAGACCCATAATGTGGGGTCTGAAAGGAGAGAGGAGAATGGTAGGTGGCTGGATAAAAGGCTGCGAGCACTGGAGACTGCAATTATGGAAAGGTTAATGCATTCAAGCAGAGCGAGGTATGTTTATTTGCTAAATTGCCTGTTGAAAGCTTTGCCTTCCCAGTGAGGCAGGTCACCTGGGTGTGTGTCTCACCCAACCTGCCCGCGCTGGCTTGGCCAAGGGTAATTGAAGCAGGTCATTAGCTGAAGACTGGGCAGCCCAGCTTAGCTGTAGGCAGGAATGTACAGCCCTGAGAGCGCTGGTTTGAGAGTTAGTGCAGGGATACATGAGGCGTTTGATTACCCAGGAGTGTTCTCCCACAATTCATGAATATCCTTATCTCCAGTTTTGTAACATGTAGACTTCCAAATAGCTGAGTCCTAAAGCTTATCAGGCACATCAGCTGTGACCTAAAATCTTGAAAGCAAATTTCGCTCAGATGAAGAGAGAGCTTTAATGTCACCGTGCAATGAAGTATGTCCCTTCCTTTAATTTGCCTGAGATAAACACTGTATTTCAGGCGAGATAATGCTGAATTTGGACAAAAGAGCAGTGGGAGGAAAGCTATACTTGGAGTCTGGGAGATGTCTTTGATATTTTTAACGCTCTTCTCAGATTAAATAAATCAAATTGCTTCAAGATGCTTAGAAAATATCCTGAGAAAATACTGAACACTATATTCTGATGAGTATCCTTTTGAGAGTCCCTCTAGCTGATTTAAAAAATCTGGAAGGCTTTTCAGTGAGCCTGTTGGGTGACATAAGGCATGACAACAGCCCACGACAGGGCTGTGGACAGGGTAACGCTCAGACCATGTAGTAAGCTAACAGGAGCTAGATGGTGGCATACCACAGAGCTGACTTGTACAGTCTCTGAATGTTCCCTTTCTTATCCTTGAGGAAGGATAAAATATAAATATAAATATAAATATAAATATAAATATAAATATAAATATAAATATAAACATAAATATAATTTATTGTGTATCATTCATGGTGATCAGCTCCCCCACTGAATGTTATTTTTCCAGTGTTGGTATTAGGACCCTTCATTTCCAGATCATATCACACCAGTACGTTACAAAGAGCCCAAGGAGGACAGAGTCACATTGCAGAATGATGCTGGTGGGACTGATCGGGGTATTGATAACCCAGTGTGCCTGTTTATGCCTCCCATGGGTGCTCATTCAAAGATCAAGGGCTCTCCCATAAATGCAATGCGCCATGATTCATGGCTGGGATAGCAGGGCTCACCTGCCAGCAGCAAGGAAGGGGCACATCCATTGACTGCGCATCTCCAGGAAGGTTAAGAAGCATTTCCACCCTTCTGAGCCCAGGGAAGCGGCTGGCTTAGCACATGCAGCGACCTCGGGAGTCCCTACAGTGCAGAGAGAGGAGGGGAAGGACGCAGAGTGTGCCCCAGCCCCACTGCTGAGACATGGCCGAGGAGCCTCCTCGCCAGCCTGCTCTCACCCGCTCTGGTTCTGCTCTCCTGCAACACTGATTTCCCATTGGTGCAAATTAGATAAGAATTGGTTCAGAGTCTTTAATTGTGATTTTAATTTTTAATCTGCATAATTAGATTTGTAATGGGCTATTTTCACAGTCTGGGGACTGCTCTGGGGTCATTAGTGCTGGGCCCTGTGAGATTACCATCTGCGTGGAGAAGGCAAGGGCTGCAGGGCAGCCTTACGAGCCTCCTGTGGCTCATTCAAATCACTTCCTACTTGAACCCCAGCTGCCTTCCCAAGCCACTTAAGGGGGTACATCCTCGCAAAACATTAGTCATCTATCCCTACTCATGTCCTCTCAACTGATCCAATTGTTTAGGAGAACATGGCGCTGAGGGGAGATTAATAGGATCTGGGGTTTAGAGCAACTCATTTTACATTAGCTTTGCCTCTAACAACAGAAAACCAAAGGAAAGCAAAAGGAGAGGTTATACAGTAGCACCAGGACTGGCATCAGGTTTCTGCTTCCCAGGCTGTGGGGAGGTACTTGGAGGTATGCAAGGGCTGGAGTGAGGCATGGCATGGAGGTGAGAAGCTACCTGGAAATCCTGGGGTATGGATCAGGGAGTTCTCCCAAAGGAAGGTGGTGGCTTTGGGATGAGGCTGACAGGGTGGTTGGAAGGCGAGTAGGAAAAGGAGAGTGGAGCCTTGCTGAAAATCTCACTGCCCTGAAATCCGCCTCCTCACTTCCTGCACCCTTATGGACTCTCTCCTACTTTTCCATCCCTAGAATCCTCCTGATCCTTCCCAAGCCTGTTTCTCCAGCCACAGATGGGCTCCAAGACACTCTTCCTATCCCTTACTCCATCTACTTTGGACTTCGCTGCCGCTATGAAGTTCTATTGTGCAGCTGCAAGGAGGAGAACAAAATAAATCCTCATTCTGGAGGTGGCAAAATTCACTGTAGCCTGCGTGCTGGAAAGCCTGGGGCTGGCTCTGCTGCCACATCTTGTTCTACTTAAACTGCTGCTTTTAATAGACCCAGAATGTTTGCTTTGCCAAAGGTGTTTCCATGTGCACTGGTGTGTTCCTGTAAGACCGAGCCCGGCCGCGAGAGCTGCTGCCAGGGCTGCCTTGTGTTTCCTCACGTGGCACCAGCAACACGGTGGAGGCTGATGGACCACCCAGCGGGAGCTCTCCTGACTTCAGCTGCAGTGGAAGCTAGATCAGAGATTGTTTAAATGGGGTTTGAAATGTCTCATGTCAGATGCCAGCTCCTACCTTTAATTAACCCTTTGAAAATGGGACTTGCCAGTAGGGATCTGTAGTAGATTTTGGGGGTTGCATTTGTGGTCATTGGTAATTTCTATGTTGAAGCTGGACAGCAGCTGTTAGCAAAGCAGTTCTCCTTTATATCTTTATCTGTTTCCCATTTCAGGTTCTCCGTGGCCAGCAGCATTTCTTTCTCATCAGATATCTTTTAGCAGAGATTTTAAATGTTGGTAAGAATCAGTATCTGAAAGACGCAGCAGATCTCAAACCCACACCAAAACTTTTGGCTCAGTAATGCTGTCCAGTTGCCTGCAAAGACCCCGCTGTGAATTTGGGCTACAAATATCACTGGCATACAAAACCCGTAAGATTTTCTCTGCAGTAGTGATTTGCAGGACCACTACTTCACCCCTTGCACCAGCCCAAATACAGTCTGGTGGCAAACAAGGTTGAGGACAAGCCAAGGCCCGTGTGAGAACAGCTTTCCTCCTGCAGTGCAGGGCAGGGCGCTGTGCATACCACAGTAGAGGGTGGGGAGCAGCAGAGAGGGGGAGCTGCATGGGAGTTTCAGCGCTCATTACATGTACTAGGGAGCAGGCAGCATAAAGGACTGTGATGCTGCACATCGCACCTCACCACCCTGCCCTGGCCATCTGGCTCCATGGGGCAGTCCCGACCTACCTGGCAGGGGGTGCAGGTCCCCCTCCGATCAGGCTGGTGTAAGCAGCCCCACACTTTGCTTGTACTGCTAGCTCAGCATGGTCATTGTATCTTGAAAGCCAACCCACAGCAGGCTCTCCTCTGTGGAAGGATCTGACCACCTTCTGGGAGTACATGGTCTTGGAGGTGCTGGAAGTTCAACCAGCTCCACATAGTGGCACCCCAGGGCTCGAAATGATCAATAAACCACAGAAAGCTTTTCTACCACAGAACTGATTGCACCAACATGTTACTGCTCTCCCCCAATCTCTGGGGAGAGCTTCCCCATTCAGATGTCCCCCTTCAACCAGCTATTCTTGGCCACCTGCCCCACACCGGGCCGGCATGCTGGGTTGTACTGGAGCAGTTGGGTGATGAGGGCTAGGCAGGGCTCTGGCAGTGGGGGCAGCCCCTCCGGGTACAGCACTCCTTTCTTCTGCTGCTGGGGTATTTTGCGGACATGGGTATTGTCAAAGGGCATGCAGCCAGTCACCATCACGTAGAGCATCACCCCCAGGCTCCACACGTCGTGCTTCTTGGCGTCGTAGGGGATGCCCATCAGCACCTCCGGAGAACTGTAGGCTGCTGACCCACAGAACGTGGTACTCAGGTCTGGATAGCTGCTGGTCTCCTTGCTGAAACCAAAGTCACTGAGTTTGGCCCGGTGGCCATCAGCAGTGAGCAGCACATTCTCACATTTCAGGTCCCGGTGCACCAAGTTGCGATCATGCAGGTAGCGCACAGCACCCACAACCTGTGCAAAGATGTCCCGGGCCCTGGGGACGCAGGGCAGCTTCCCCAGCTGCTGCACCAGCTTCAACAGGTCAGTGGCTGCAGCCTCCATCACTATGTAGAGCTTCCCATTGCAGACCTCGATGAGCTCCAAGACGTGCACGATGTTGGGGTGCCGGATCTTGCGCAGGATATTGAGCTCCCGGGGCAGAAACTTGTACACAAAGGTGTGGGGTGCTCGTTGCCGGTCCACCACCTTGATGGCTAAGGGGCCCTTGTGTTTGTTGGAGGTGGCCGCTTTCACCTTGGAGAAGCTGCCTTCCCCTATTGTGTGACCCAGGCTATAGCCCAGGTCATGAAGTACCTTCTCTCCTGCATCGGTTTTTGGCATGATGTGTGATCTTGATGGTCTTAATCGAAGCTGGTGTTTTGCTCCGGGATTTGAAAGCTTTAATGTATGGTGTGTGGCAGCTGATGACCTTCACTCTCCTCCATGGTCCGGTGGGTGCTCCTGTGGGCTCCGGGGCGCACCTGGGTATTGTGATGGGGTGGAGTGTTCTATGGCAGTGCCTTTGTGAGGCCAAAAAGGTGTCTGGTGTGTGCCCTCAGCTCAGGGGTGTCCCAGGCAGGCCCATGCACATGCCAGGGGAGAACTCCCACAGGTGATATTTTAGAGCTTTTACCTTTTCCACCTCTTCAAAATAGGGCTTTTTGGATGATGAGAGATGAAGAGTCCATTTGGGTACCTATACCAGATTTCTGCACGGTATTAGTTGTATTAAAATCAAACTGCACAAAGTGGTACAAAGGAGTGATTTCTACTGTCCCTGACTGCATACCACCTTGGTTGTAAATAGTTCCTTTTTCATTATGTTGGTGCAGGGAGATATTCTGCTAGGTAGGTTTTCTGATTTAGGATGATGTGTATGGGGAACTTTAAATGCATCTTTCAGAAGAAACAGCTTTTCAGTTTCTTAAACTTGTAATTACTCTCCCTCTACTTTTATCAAAATGATATTTTGGATATTTACAAAGAAATGAGACCAGAGGTCCTTTGGAGAGCTTCTGCAATTTAGATTTTAAATGCTTTTATTCAGTTTCCATAAAAGTGACAGTCAAATTAAGCATGGAGGCAGGAGCTGGGCTGGGTCCCACATCCACTCCAGAGCAAAGCGTCCTGCCTATTGAATGTTGCGTCCTAGGGTAGCATCAGCTCCTTCCTCCAAGTGCTACATCCTTGGCTCTCACAAACAGTTGTTCCTGGTTTGTGATGGGTTTTTTAAGCTGCTCGAGGATCCTGTCCTCTCTGTGGAGCCCACATTCCCTTTACAGCTGTACAAAAGAGCCCAGGACCGCAAAACAACCATCTTCCAAAATACCAACCCAAATGCTATTTTTGATTTTTGAATATATGTTTCTTTCTGCAAATTGCTTCTGAAGAGGAATAAGACTCAAATGAAGAGAGAAGAAAATCTTTCTTGTGAGTCCATCTTGTCAGTGTTCTGAAGTCACTTGAGGAAATTAAATTAATTCAAAACTATATGTGCTGTGGGGGGAGCTTTGCCCTGACTCCTAAGGGCAAGTAATGTAATCATCATGTCGAGTTTTATCTGCTGGAGAAGTTGTGGGTCAAAACTAAACCATTTTCCCACTTCAGATGCTATTTCTACAGGCCAGTTGGAAGTGCGGGAATTCAATGTGCTGCGGAAGCGCACTTGCCAGGCATGTATCATCCGGCATGTACCGTCAGGCATGTTGTCAAAAGGCCAGGCAAGTGGCATGTATGTTGCATGGTGGAAGGTTTGCTCCTGTGCAGGGGCTACCCTGACTGGACACATTCAAAGCCAGGTTGGACGGGGCTCTGAGCAACCTGGTCTAGTCAAAGATGTCCCTGTCCATGGCAGGGGGGTTGGAACTAGATGACTTTTAAAGGTCCCTTCCAACCCAAGCCATTCTGTGATTCTGTGCTGGCCACTGAGGAATGTCCTCTAAAGAAAGAGGAGGCCCTGTTTGATGGCAAGGGGCTGATGTCTGTATGGAGATTGAGTGCAAGGAATCCCACACACATGCAGAGGTGCAGCCAATGCTCCCTTTCTGTATGGGACATCAAATAAATGCCCCCGGATTTCTTACTTCTGAAGCAGATCAGAAGCCAGTTCCATAAGTTCCTGATCAGAAACTGCTGTTACTTAAACAGCTCCCACCTAGCAATCAGTAGGCCAGATGCAGAAAGCCATTTTGCTGCATACACATGATTTCCTGGCACTTCTGTTTAGTCTGTGAGTCATAACCACAGTGACTTCAGCAGAGGTCTGAGCTGGACTTTTCACGGTAGCTGGGAACTCTAAGATGGCTAAACATAACTGAGCCAATGTGGGCACTTTTACAAGGGAAAATGCTTAGACCAGGAGTTCCTTCCCCACTTACTACCAGAGCACCTCTGGAAAATGCCACTGTTGCAAGCTCTGATGGACCAAAAGATGTGCATGTAGCTATCTGTAAGGGGCTTGGCTGATGCTCAGCTCATCTTTTAAAACAGGAATAGGAGTTCACGTTATAGACATGTTCCCAAATCCTCATTTAAGGGAAACCTCTTCAAAGCCCCAGTAATAACATAACCAGAAGAGGTGTTGATCGATCTGCAGTGGAAAAACTGAACTGGTGGCTACGAACCATGCTGCGATGGTAAGGAGTAATGCTGTGGAGTCCCACGTGGCTGGTAAGCCCATCTGCTTGAGGGAGCTTGCAGCTTTTGGGAGGTATTCAGCAAGCCTGGCTGAAGAGGGCAGTTTCAGACTCAGTAAGCCCTCCTCCAAGCCCAGAAACATCACTCTGCAGTTCGATGCTGCAGGAGCATCCTGGGGGCTGAAGGGCTTGAGCAGTGCCTCGAATAAGATATTGTCCTGGGTTCAGCTATAGCTGAAGAAAGGAAGAAAACCCTGGTGAAAACAGTGGTTTTTGCTGGCTATGAAAACATCGCAGCAAACACTCCCCCTCCTGTACGCTCCAGGCTAAACCTCTGCGAGCTGGCTTTGCAGGGATCATTACTGCACATCTGCATGCTCCTGACCTGCTGCTCACAGCATGGCCTGGGATTGCTGCAAAAGGCTCCAGAGACAAAGAGCAAGAGCGTGAATGAAAGGTTTCAGCTTGGCAGGACATTGTCAGGCAGAGGAGGACGAGAAGTGTCTCAGCTCAGCTTTTTACGCTGTGCTTAAATCTCAGAGAAACAGACTTTTTGCCTCGTTAGCTGCTGGCTCAACATTTTTTGGTATAAATATGCACAGAAGAATCTCTTTTGCTTTCAATCCCTCCACCTCATGTACTTGTGATATAAATATTTAGGTCACACCAATATACCCAATATAGGGTACTCAGTACCAACATATAAATTGATGCTGAGCTTCTGAGCTTTCTGGTACCTTTTTTGCATCAAAGCTGTGTTTGTAGATCTGACTTGTTCCATTGCTCTTATAAACGACAGCAATTAGAAATCACGCAGCAATTACTAGTCTGTTACATCTGGTACATGAGCCCGAGGAGCTGGTCTGCAGAGGTATAAATTACTGGAGCTCACTACCAGGGTTTTCATTATGGGGATGTTTTCCGACTCTGGCAGCGTGGCTGTGCACAAGCCTGACAAGCAGATAGTTCCTCTGCCAAAGGGTTGATCAACTCCTGAAGGACCATTCATGCTGCTGTGCAATGCAGGGACACCAGAGAGCTACCAGGTGCCCCAGAAGCAACTCGCCTGTTCCAAATTTAGCATAAGCTAATGTACCTCTCTGGGTAAGTTCATCCAAGGTGAGTCCTGCATCGCCCAGGGCTGGACTGCTCACCAAAGACCAAGCTGTGCTGGGCATCACTTCACACCAAAACCAGGAGGAGCTCTGAGTTAACCTTGCCTGAGTCTTGGGTGCATTACAATTATACAGCATGGTGTTCCCTGGGGGTAACTCAACCTTGCTGAGAAGTTAACGCATATGAAGGTCTCCAACCTTGTGTACTGTACACAGCTGCCTTCGACCAGAGAAGACCAAACAAGCCAGGAGGTGTAACGAAGTAGGATTTATATTTTTTTCTGTGTCATCCCATAGATATATTTTTTTTTCACTTCTCTTGCAAAAAGATCCTGTCAGTTGATAGCTGGGAAATCACCAATCTGCTCTCTGAATACCAGGGTTCATCAAACATGCCCGTGTGGTGCCTTTTGAGTGGCTGCCCTCTTGCCAAACCTCAACAAGAAGCAGTACTACATCAGTGTAATTACTGGTCTGAGACACCAGCTGTTATGCAGCAAGGCAAACAACCGAGCTAACAAGAAGGCCACTAGAGCATGCACGCTTCAGAAACGTCTCCCTCCCCCTGTGATCCCTTCGAAGTGCCCCATGCTGTGACCTGATCCATGGTGGCAGGGTTGCAGGGAGTCCTGTTGGTGTTGGGGCAGAAGGGGCAGAGCAGCCACACAGGCTCAGAGTGCCTGTCATTGATCTGACGGCAGATTGACACCTCTGGGCAGGGATTTCACTCACTGTCGGGCGTAATGTGGGTCCTACTGGCACAAGCATGCCAAAATATAACTTCTTTTAACGCAGACGTCCTAAAAGCCAAAAGAAACTATGGGTTTATACCTTATGCCATGAAGCTGTAAGTTACAATGTGTGGAACGACCTCTGTACTGGCACAGAGCTCTTGAGATTTCTTTAAATACCCCTATTTCCAAACAAGCAGAAATATTTTGCCCAGGAGTTGTAACTTTCAAGAGCAGCCAAGTAACTCCTTGGTGGCCCACTTTGTGGCCAGCCTATGGCCAGACCTTGTTGCTTAGCACCCTGTGAATGTGGGAAGGGGCAAAGAGCTGCACAAGAAGTAGAAATAACTAATGTTACTATTTTTGCTTGACTACCTCATTGTAGATAGCACAAAGGGTAACCACATTTTTTCCTAGCAGATACTGAAGTCACCAAGATCTTGCCAGCAACGGGTAAAGAAACCTCTTTAAACAAAAGCTTCCCATGTTTTATCCTATGTGGCTTACTCTCGATCATACTGAAATGATTGAAATGAAACTGAGAGCACTGTCCTGAAAAGGAACCCACTGCTTGTAGCACTCTTTTCCATCCATCTGGATGCTGCAGGTACTGAAAGCTGGTAAAAATGTTGCAGAGCATCATTCTTCTGTAGTCCCATGGAGCCATGCTACACTGTCTTGGTACAAGTACCAAAGCCAACAAGCCAAGGTGAGGAGGCACAGCCACTCATTAGATAGGGCATAGCTAGTAAAGGAAATGACACTATTGGCAAGTACTCTAATTTTTCTGGTGATGTTATTTGCCCCTTACTTGCCAAGCTCACTTACTGTTCAGTGAGCTATTCAAAGGTAATTGGTCGCTGGCCTGTGTGATATCTGTGCAGTTGGAAAACTGGGGCAGATCCCATGAAAAGCATACTGAATCCAAGCTGCCTCAGAGGCTGAATTGCTGTCATTGCCCTAGATCCTTTCCTGCAAAATCAAGCTGTTTGTGAGGTTATTTTAGGCACTGGTGTTAAAAGGAACTGGAAAGCCAAAGGTACAAAACTAATTGCAAAGCCTTGTCTCTGAATGTTTGATGAAAGCTCTGCATGCGTGCGTACAACTGCAGCCTAAATTTGGCCATGGTCTTGTGGCTCCTTACTGGCAGCAACACCAGCTTTGGCAACGGAGAAAACCAAAATCACAGGTAGTCAGAAAGCTGTGCTTGGTAATGTGCTGCTTTTCCTTCTTCCTCCCTCCCATGTTTTAAGGATTGGTGTCTGTTTAAAATACTCTGGCTATGTTGGGTTTTTCATCCCTTTGGCAGATAAGGAGATCTGGGACCTCACATTCCTGGTATTCAGAAGCAGCTGTGATCCCCACAGCTGCTCGTCATCAGATCTTGCCTTCAGCCTCTTGTTCAAACAGAGTAAACTAGTGAAGCTGGTTGTGGGACCAGTAAGAAGTCTCCTAGAAATTCAGCAGGATGAGAGGAACACCAAAGAGAAAACTCCGTGGATGCCCATTTGATTAACCAAGGTTGTTCAGACTCCATTAAAAAAACCTGAGACTGGCATGCCGCGTGTGCCAGAAATGTCTCTTCATGTAAATGAGAACTTAAACCATGTGAGGGACATAAAATGGGCTTGTGAGCCATCAGAGGGAATGGATATATGGCAACGGGCCATACCACCACTTCTTGGAGCAGCTTGTGAGTGCTTTGGTAGGTGCCAAAGGAGATGAAGGATGGAAAGGGCTAATGGGCTGATGTGCAAACACGACTTTGCAGCTGGCATTGCTAGGCTACACCTGCCAAGAATCTCAAACCTGAAGGCAATAAACTAGAGTGGAGTAAGAGACAAAAGGGGCTAAACAGGCTTTGGCAGGCTGGCTGCTTCAGGAGCAGGAGGACTTCCCTGGTAGGTCTGCCACTGAGAGGCTTTGCACCAAAACTCCTTTGGAAAGAGGGAGGAAGAAGAGTGAAGTCTTGTGCTTCCATCCTTGTGGTAAGTGGAAAGTCATGCCTGGCTTGTTAGAGCTGTGTAGGGAAGTAAGCTTTCCTGTTTGGTGCTGGAATACCCACTGAGCAGGAGGAGGCATGGTGTGGGGAGAGCTGGGAGCAGAGGAGGGTCTCAGCCTCAGGAGCTCACCACACTTTTTCCTGGTTGGAGGTGTTGATCTCCCTGTTTGTGCCCAGATGGCTCCTTCTCACCACCTCCTTTCTGAAAGCTGGGAAGCTTTTTGTTCCTTGGGCTGTGCTGCAGACACTTGGCTTGGCCTTCTAGTGATTCCTGTGCTCTTACCAGGATGGTCCTCCAAATGCCCTCGAAAGCCAAAGGGAAGGGCTGTGCAGTGCTGATGGGCTGCCAGGTCGAGAGAAGTGTCTAGGCTGGCTCTTGCTGCCCCTTCTTGAGGCCAGGGAAGGAGCCCAGCAAGACTGCTGAGATACCCCCTTGGCACTGGGCAGCCAGTAAGAAAGGTGAGGACAGGAACTGGGGCTCCATGCAGCACATCTCCTGAGACCAGGGAACATTTCTCTGCTTTCATTGTTGCTTCAGCATCAACAAATCTTTTCACAGCTGAAAGATTAAATGCCTTCCACTGCTGTTGACTTGCTTACTGTATCTGAGTGCCTTCTACCTCTGTCCTTAGGTAGAGCCAGTTGGTGTTTTCCCACGGCTGGCTGTCAAACAGGAGGGAGAGGGCTTCAGGTGAGGCTTTAAGCAAAGCAGAGATTCCAAAAGCTGCAGCAAGTGCCTCTTGGGTTAATGGAAGTGGAATTGGGTGGTGATGAGGGCCAAGAGAAAGGTTGGGAAATTAAAAGCTTTTCTTAACGCATCAAGTTATGCCTATCAAATCCAAATATAATTAAGTTGGAAAATCAGGTAAGTTTTGTGGTTAACTATCCCAAATGAACAATACCTAAATTTTTTCCTTACACTGATTTAGTTACCTGTCTGTGGAGAACCTCATTGCAAAGCATTATGTATTCAAACAGAGATTTAGTTGTCTAGCACCTACTGTAATTAATTTGCGGTCAATTAAGGGCTGCAGAACTTGGCCTGTAATTAGGGTATGACAGCCTATGGTACACAGATTTGGAAAGTTGATGGCAAGGTGTTACAGCTATGGAGCAGATGTTTAAATGCCTTTAAATAGCATAGATTTTGTCAGAGGCTGATTTAATGAGTTGCTCTTAGAGTCATGTGCTAAAACACTTCCTGAAGGTGTCCAACTAATCACTGAGATGGCTTCTCCCCTCAAGTCTGGTTGGCCCTGGAAGAGGCAGTGCTGTATTAGAGCCTGGCAGGGTGGGAATTAAAGGAGAGAACAGGCTAGCCATGCAAACCAAAAAGCTTCAGAGCTCTCAAGACTGATGAGGAAGTTTAGGCTGAGATTTGAAAGACAGCAAAGACAAATTCTAAGTGGCAGAAGGAGATACTCTTGGACCAGATAGTTGGTGTGGGTATGCCCATATCAAAGAGGGAGGGAGGCAGGCGCTTTGGGAACAAGGCTGGACATGGCTAACAGGGTCTGAAGGTCTGTTTGCTGAACAGACTCCATCTGTGTGCTCCATCCACCATCTAACTGGACAGGCTTTTGTGGCATCTGAAGAAACTGCTGAGAAACCAAGCAAGAAACTAGCTGTGACCCTGAGAAGAAAACTGCCAAAGCAAGCTGAGGCATATCACATGCAGAGACAAAAGGACGGGTGGTTTGGGTAGCAGTGAATATGGCTCTGCTCACACAAGTAGAACACAATGACCCTGCGTTACATTTGTTGCTTTGCTTTCCAGAAAATTGAGCTTTTTGCTGCTTTCCTGCTTGTGTGTTTCACTGAAAGGGAAATACAACCATTGAAAGCAGAAACCAGGCGTTCCCCTTGATTTACCGTCAGTCACCACAGAGCATGGAGGCCAGGCCTGCCAGCCTGGGCTGCGGTGGAGGGGTGGGCATGCCTGTGCCCCACTGCTTGGATGGTGGGTGCTCACAAGCCATGAAGTATATATAATATCACAGTGCCCTCTTGGGGGCAGGTGTTTTTTGGAAATAAACCTTTATGATTTATGTGCTGCAGATATCCTTGCTTGCCACTGTTTATTCTAGGAGTCCATGCTGCATAGCTAAACCATGGATTTTCCCTCCAAATGCTGCCCTTTTTAAGGCAAAGCTCAGAGTTTTGGACTTGGATTTTTATTTCATTATTATTTCTCTGTTGCTGATCTGTACTTTAAATGTAAAATCACAGAAGTGAGGGTGAGCTGCTCCTGAGTGAAGATGGCAGTCTGTGCTCAGAAATGAATCCTGCCTCGTTTAAACACTTTCAGATGACTCGGCCCCAGCAAGAAACAAATTGTTTTAACAATAGATTTAATTAGCTGGTGTTTGTATTCCTTCACGGAGTGCCTGAGTCCCGGTGCGCCTGCTGGTAGACCTGTCTGAAAGCCCTGGCGTCTCCTGCAAAGGAGTGTGAAGAATGACTGAAGCATTAAATAAGGACATGGCAAT
The DNA here is from genome assembly GCF_004027225.2 of Strigops habroptila. Classification (NCBI taxonomy): domain Eukaryota; kingdom Metazoa; phylum Chordata; class Aves; order Psittaciformes; family Psittacidae; genus Strigops; species Strigops habroptila. The sequence goes on from NC_044281.2 coordinate 8,966,107, forward strand.
TCCCTGCTGGCTGCGGGAACAGCCTGGAGAGGAGGGGAGTGTGACTGCTTTCTTCTCTTCTGGCTTTTGCAGTGCTGTCTTTTGTTAAATGTTAAAAAGAAAGAAACGTAACTTCCAGCAAATATCTGGGGTGATCCTATGGCATGGTAATTCTGTCACAGCTAATACAGCTCCTGATGCTCTACTGTTGCTGTTAATGCTCTGAATATCGGTTAAGACCAAACGTTTTGCCTGTGTTTCAATAGCCACTCTGACTCACAAAAATAGGCAAACTAACTGACAGAAAGTTTTGCTGTAATATAGACTTATAATTGCCCTGATTCCTTATGTTTGTAGGATTATGAAAGAACCTCTGCTTTAAGGAAGATATGAAATGACAAGCCTTTGATATTTGTAGTGGTTTTTCCTGCATGCACACATACAAGACTGGATGTGGGGGTTTGGGGGTTGGTTTTAGTTGTTTTATATGGGGAGTGGGGTGGCATTTTGTTTAGTTTTGTTTGGTTTGGGTTTTACCTGAATTGTTTAAAAAAAAGCCCATCTGTGGTAAGGATTCAGTTGAAAAAGATGTGCCATCTGGCAGATGAGTCTATGACCCTAAAATCTGGTTTCTCTTAACAGCCAGCCTCTTAAGATTGATGATGAGGGCTTATATATCTTTTTCTAGATGTAGTTTACTTCACATCAGAAATAGAGTGTTCCTAAATGCCAGGCCTGAAAACTTGTTCTGGGCTCTGACAGTCAGTCTTTTGTGTTGCTGCTTCTCCCCTTCCCTCCTCTTGTGTCATTATCTCCCTAAACATAATGGTGCTGTTACAGGGCAGCAGCCCTTGGATGTCACCCAGCTATACCAGGCAGCACAATCAGTTGGGAAGACAGAGCGTGGGCAAAGAAATCATGATGTGAAGAGCACTTATCCAATGAGGTGCTGTTGGAAAATGCTAAGAAAGATCTCCTGTTTTCCTTGATCAGGTGCCTCTTTGTTACTCCGAAAGGGGGGGAGAAATCCCTGTATTTCTGAGCACACCTTGCTACTTGTGCTGAAGCTTTTTTCTTTTGAAAGACAACTCTTGGCCTTTCTAACTCCCTGCTTTGCTTTCTAAGTTTCCATGAGGTAGGAAGCAGCATCTCCTCTGTGTTGTCTTTGTTTCCTTGGTTCTTGCTTGTCCTCAGCCTGTATAAAGGCATTGGCTGCTTTCATTTTGCTTTTTAGTGGCTATGTTTTAGGGGGCAAGTTGTTTGATTGCTACTTACTGGATTTCACTCTCAGCTTATTGTAAGTTCAGCAAGATTTAATTGCGTGGCCTGAGCTGGTTTGTGCCAGGCAAGACTAAAGCTGAGTGTTTTAGGAAAGTATCTGTATTTTAGGAAAGTATCATTTCTGTGGACGAGGGAGGAGGAGGAAAAGCCTGTTATATGAGGAGCTGTGATATTCTTACAGGGCAAGGCCTTGGCATCTGGGGGAATGGTAACTTCTGCTAGGGATGCGGCTTAGATCTGTTCAGTTTTGGCCAGCCTGTGAGCTTTAAGACCATATAGTCAGCAAAGCCCAGCTGATGGTCTGCCCCACAGGCAGTGGTTCCAGGCAGTGGGGCTGGGGTGAGCGAGAGCAGAATCTCCTCCCACAGCGCTGGCCGTGGCCCTCCAGCCACTGCCGCAGCACTCAAAGTCTCTGGCACATAGATGCTCCACCTCAGGAGCAAGCTTTGAATTTTGGGTGACAAGAGGCCTCTCTTGCATGTCTTCACACACCCCCCCCCCCCATTGCTTTACTTATTCAGTTGAGCAGGTGTATTTAAAGCTTATTTGGGGGGGGGTGTGACAGAAAATATTTGCAGGTTCCCCCTTCCAATTCACAGCTTCCAGAGAATTTTTTTTTCTTTGCATTTGCAAAGACAGTGGGTTCAACCCATTTTGCTGTCCCATCAAGCCTCCATCAGCAGGTTGTAATGGTAGCATGGTAAGCAGGTGTCCTGGTTTCGGCTGGGACAGGGTTAATTTTTTTCCTAGTAGCTGGTGCAGTGCTGTGCTTTGGCTTCACTCTGAGAACAATGCTGGTAACACACTGATGTTTCAATTGTTGCTCAGTAGCACTTACCCTGATCAAGGACTTTTCAGTCTCTCATGCTCTGCCATGAGGAGGGGCACAGGAAACCAGGAGGGAGCAGAGACAGGACACCTCACCCAAACTAGCCAAAGGAGTATTCCACACCACAGCATGTCAAGCCCAGTATATAAACTGGGGGGAGTTGGCTGGGAGCTGCCGATCACTGCTCGGGTTGGGCTGGGCATCAGTCAATGGGTGATGAGCATCACTTGTCTTTCAGGGGTTTTATTCCTGTCTTCCCCCCAAGTCCCCTTACTATGATATTTTACTTCATTTCAATTATTAAACTATTCTTATCTCGACCCATAGGTGTTACCTTTTCTGATTCTCCTCTCCATCCCACTGTGGGGTGGGGGAAGTGAGCAAGTGGTGGCATGGTACTTAGTTGCTGTGACATGACAGCAGGAGTGCAATGATGGCATCTCTGGGCTCTTAGGGACTGCTTTAATTCTGGCAGCAGTGTGAATCAGTTTGTCAAGATAGTAAATGTTTTATTCCTCACAGGTATTTGGATGGCAGGTAGGTGTGACAGCGAGAGGCATCAGTGTAATCATTACGATGGCAATGTCTCCTGCAAGCTCTTCCTTCCCTCAGAGTCACTCCAGTGTCCTGAGTTGCACAGCGGGCATGGAGGAGCAATGAGGCAGGGTTTCTTCAGTAGCTGTCAAATGCAGAAATAAATAACATCCAAGTAATGTAACCTCACTCAATTTGTATCTGCTTGTGCTGGCCATACCTTCTATTTACGTGGTGCCACAGGAGACTCTTCTAAATGTTAAAATTTAAATGAGCACACGGTCCTGCAGGCTAAATCTGTTACCAGTGATAACGTTTCCACTGTAGTTTGATTTGTTGCATCTCAAGAAAAGCAGCTGATTTGAGTGATTTATTTTCATTCCCAAGGGAAAAAATAGCCTTAGAGCCTTTGTGAGCTCTAGAGCAAAAACAACCACAGTGCTGGGCAGGCCTTATGTGCAGTCACGGAAACAACTGATAAAAACTTTCTCATCACTTCCCAGATAGGTTTTTGCTATAGGATGCAGACATGAAAGAGTCTCTAGGGTCCTTCTGCCCTATGTGGGAACACTAGCAACAATCCTGGCACAGTTTAAGGGCCATATATAGGTCATGACTGTGATGATCCAACACGGTATGTGATCTTCATGGTATGGGGCTGAGCCCAGCATGGGTGTCCAGGCCCCAGAGTGATCTGGAGGCAGCAGTCTTAATGACCCTTGTGACTCTTTCTCCATCCACCTGGGATTTGAATCACTCTGTGGTTGCCTAGTCACGCTGGTCACTAGGGCATGAAGACCCAAGAGCGAAAAGAGCTTCAACTGCCTCACCAGCCACATAGCTCATAAGCCTCAGACTGCACCCTACAATAGGCTAAAGGGCATTTGGGAAAGTGGTGGAAAAGCTCCATGAAAAGGACCAGCATGGTGTGTTTGTGACATGTAGAGCAGGGGAATTTTCTGCAAATATTGACTTGTATTCTTGGAGGAGCAGGCTTGTGTGCAGGAATATTTCCAGGGCCTCACAGAATCATCTAGGTTGGAAAAGACCTTTAAGATCATTAAGTCCAACCATTCCCCCAGAACTGCTAAGTCCACCACTAAACCATGTCACTAAGGGCTTCATCTATGTGATTTTTTAACACTTCCAGGGACAGTGACTCCACCACTACCCTGGGCAGCCTGTTCTGTTGCCTGGCCACCCTCTCAGTGAAGGAATTGTTCCTGATCTCCAGTCTAACCCTCCCCTGGTGCAGCTTGAGGCTGTTTCCTCTTTTCCTATCACTCTCTCTAATGTCTCTATTCCACTGCAATCAAATGCATAACCTGCTTGCTCCTGTGTCTTCCCAGATCCATATCCTCCCTGGCTGTGGTATGTTTATTTTCTTCAACAGCCCATTTTTGGTGCATCGAACTAGAAATGGTGGCAGCAAAAGGAAGCAGTAAGGCCTAAAACAAGCCTCTGTCAAAATGACCCTTGTGTGTCTCCAGTGTCTTTCATCCAGTTTGCACCTAGCAGATGCGGGCGGGTGCCAAGATGGGTGGGTTGGTCACAAGGGGTATACAGCAGTAGCAGCCCAGAGACACTTCAGATCTTGGTCATTGACCAGATCCTCAAATGGCTTCCCACGTACGTTGCACAGCAGCAATGACACAATTAGACCACTGATACAGCCAGATTCCTTTCCCGTGTGCCATATCTATATGGGAAGTTGGTCTGACACCAGCTGCGAAAGCCCCTGAGGGACAGTGAGTAAGTAGACACCACTAGTGACTAAGAGCTTCCCAAAAGGTGTGGTCAGGCTGGTGGTGGAGCAGCACTGCACACCTCCAGGACTAGCTGCTGGGATGGGATCAACAGTGTGAGCCGCAGGTGATGGATCCAGCCCCAGCAGAGAGAAAACACCGCCCTTGGTGTGCATTCATTGCACACTGGCAAAGGGCACTGGCAAAGCATGTACTGAAGAGGGCTCGTATCCTCTGCTTTGTGTTTTAATATTCAAGTGACACTTGTTTTTTTGGTGTGCGTTAGTCAGTTTTTCATGAGGTGTAGACCTAATTCAAAATTAACCACTGCTTAACTGCATAGCTACTACCTGAACAGATCAACATTGCTGATGTTAATACTGGAATATAGCATTTTCTCTAATCTGTCTCAGAATACAAAATTTTTTGCACTTTTGAGCTCCTCAGCACTCAAAGCCAACACAGCGCAGAGGAGACCTGTCAGATGTGTCCTGTATTTCATGCCACTGGTGGTCAAAGGACCTCAGATCAGTCTGAAAGGGCGTTTTACTTACATGCTTCCTAACACAGGACTTGTGTGGGCACATTGGCATTTCCAGCCCTCTGCCATATATCTCAGGGGGAGGCTTTAGTTCCTCAAATCCTTAGATAAAATATTCTGGGGAAGTTTTGCTACGTGCTTTCCTAGTCTCTATGAGGTAGCTGCTGTCAGGGACAGGGAAGAGCACTGGAAAGACCTCTCTTCTCGCTCTTGCATTTATCTTGTTCTGGAAAAAAAAAAAGAAATAGCTGCTGTGTGTTGTCATGGTGTTGCCTCCTGCTTCCCATTACACTGTGCTCTGCGTGGGTAGATGTCACTTGTTTTCTTCTTTCTAAGGTGGCTGCAGCCAGTGCTGTGATGCTCGGTTAACGCACAAGACCCGAAATGTTTCCATTTTCTAAGCCTAATGACTTAGACCTGATGTAAATACAATCCCCAGCAGTGCTGCACCTGTCTGGGAAGCTACATCTTACAGACAGGCTTTGCTTTTCTGCCTCTACCCTCCACAAAACCAAGTCAGAGCCTGCCTGAAATGATGCCTGCTCGAGCCCATTTGTGCCGGTGCCTCCCCGGAGACCTGCATCCAGTGCTGGTGCAGCACAAGGGCTCTGCAGAAGTGGGATGTACTCACATGATTCCAGCCAGGCATTTCTACCTCCACGGAGCCTCCAGCCAGGCAAAAACGTTGCTGCTGCAGATTTCAGCTCAGTTGCCTATCTAGGGGCTTGGGGGGAGCTTTTCTCTAACTAGCTAGCCAAGAGCAGCTTTCCAGGGGAGGACATCCTGGCTGTGGCAGGATGGGCTAAGGGAGGGCTCATCCCCATGTAGCAGCAGAAATGAAAGCTAGCTGAGCTGAGGCAGCAGCAAAGGCAAGGGAAGGGGCTGTAGAAAGAGTAACAGAGCACCGCTGAGCGTGTATGCTCATGGCCATGTTTCACACTGGGATCCTGCATGGAGCGTTATCATTTATCATCAGTCTTTAAGAGCCTGCTCTAAGCCCCTCCTTTGGGGAATCAAAGCCACTTCATAATTCACAGATTTTGGCCTTTATAGGATTTATTTTCCTACCAAACTCTTGTAGGAGGGGGAAATCTAGGGCTGGTGGGTAGCTTTAAGAAGTATCAACCTCTTGAACTGAAAACAAGTTCTTTTTATCTCCCATTCTAAATCTCTGTAACTTCTCCAGCGACTTTTCTGACAGATCCTCAGGAAGCAAAACAAACACTGGGTTTGGTCTGGTTTGTTCTGCAGAGCAACTACTTGCAAAATCAATGGTGGGTTGTTTTTCTTCTCCTTTGCTCAAGCCAGAAATAGGTCAAGCAGAAAACCAACGATGTCTTTGAGGCAGCCATGAGTGGCTGGTGTACGTAGGTGTTTTTCAGAGGTGGCCTCTCTCTGGGGTTAATGTTCTCTTGCCTATAATCCCCCAGTTTCCTTGTGCTAGAAGAAGGAAGTTGTTTGTTGCAGAGAAATTAAACCACTTAGATTTCCTTGAACAAAGGGGGCAGGTTTTTCAATAGAAAATATATCCAGTACATCTTCTTATGAAGCACTATGTCCATGACACCCAGCTTTGCTTTTTCATGTCTGATGTCTGTGCTTGAAGCCTCAGCCCTTTGCTAAGACCCTCTCTCATTAGCATTGCGCCTTGCCTGCGGTTAGGCTGCGTAAGGCAGAAAACCTTCTTAATGGAAGCGAATGAAAGATCTTGCATTGTATGAGGCTATTTCAGATCACATATGGCATTGTCAGGTCTATTCTAAATCACAGAAAAGCTAATTTGGTCACAGCAAGACAGCAATATCCATGCTATTTAGGTCCAGTCTTCAGAAAGGTTGCCCCACTTATTTCCCTTGGAAAATCCCAGCCCTGGTGATTGGCTTTATTTTCTGCACATCTTTCGGATCTTTGCTTGTCTCTTTTGAATGTTTGGCAGCATTTTCAGTGTCACAGGCTGTAACAAACTGCTGCAAGGGCTTTTGCAAGCAGTCACTGCCTTGGGAAAAAAATAGGGGTCTTTGTTTTCTCATGTGCCCTGTGCCCCCCTGAGCGTGAAATCAACCCTTCAGAACACACACAGTAAGGGCATGAGGGTGACAGCCCACAGACCCTTTAGTATTGCTTTTAATTGCTAGGGCAGCAGAGGAACAATAATTAGACACATGATGTTCTATTTCCTATATATAATGTGGTTTTTCATATCAAACTGGCTTGCTTGAAAGGCTGAGCTCTTGGAGATGAAACCTGGGAGACACCAGGCAGCTGCCACTGATGTGCATGGGCTGAGAACTGCTGAAATGTTCCTGTTTCCTATGAGCAGTCAAGTCAAATAACAGAAGTAATTTTGAGGGCTTTCTCCAGCCAAGGTCATAGGAAAGAATTTTGAGAAAGCAAACAAACCATCAGCCTGTTTTGGAAAATGCAAATTAGAAATGTGCTTTATCGCAGCATCTGAATGGGAGCTGCTCACAGAGGAAAGCAAAGAAAGGCAGAGATGGGAAATGACCTTCCAAGAGCTCTCACCCTGGTGACACGTGGCTCTGTTTCACCAGGGGCTATTCACTAGCATAGCCACCGCAACAAGCCCAGAGAGTCCTTTCCTTGCCAGCTTTCTCATCAGTTCTTCAGAAGAGATCAGAAAAGCCCCAACAGATAATGCCTATTGTGGTTGTGTTTGTTTTCCCTCCTTCCACCTAAAGGTCTCTTTCAACATTTCCTGTGTTGGCTGCTACAGCCTCTTTTCCCTCTTGCATCCTAGTATGCACAAAATCTCCCTTCAATCCAGTGAATACACAGCTAAGCTGAGCTTTCTCCAGTGTGACCTTGTAACTTCTCCTCTCTTTGAATTCCTGCATGACCAAGGTCATGCTTCTTTTCAATCTCAAGGTCTTTCATGAGTCTACTTATCTTTGGGGTTTGCTCCTATGTGCTCTTCTGTGATCCAAGAGATCACAAGATCTTTCTATTCCACTACAGTATCTCTGACTTATTCCCCTCCTGAACCTGCTATACTACTCTGTTCTTAGATACTTTGGTAGTAGCCACTTGCAACCTCCACCATCTAGAAGCACCCTGGCCTTCCTCAGATAGGGCAGCTGGTTATGCTTTCAACACTTTGAGGGATTTGGAGCCAGTCCAGCATTGAAGTAGAAGCCTGTCTGGGTAAAATAAAAATGAATTTGCATTGTTGGACATTGAACTAACTTATGGGCTCACGGAACTATGTTTAATTCCAAACCCTGGAAAATACATGTTCTACCTATTTGCTGAAAATACTGGAAGCCTCATGATGGAGCATCTTCAAAACTAATTTGATTTATACATAGGTCTGACATCCAGGTTGAATTATCTGTGATGCTTTTGGAATTCACTGATCAAATACAGTGTCAGAGAGAAGCTCTTTTCTTAGGTCCATTCATGTTTAGTATGGCCAGTATAATACCGCTTTCTTATTAAGGAACCCATAGACTGACTTTGTATAATATATGCAAAGAAAAAAGCTTTTACCTGCTCTTGTTAGTGATGGTTATTATGGCAGGCACAAGGAACAGGCAACCAAGATCCCATTGTGATGCACAGAGTATGAACACAGAGTGTTACGCTGGCCCTGCTTTATATTACAGTCTAATTACAGCCTGTCACAGTCAACAAACCATTTTTTCCATAATGGAAACCACACATACTGTGTATTAGACAGTATGCTAAAAGATATTGTGCAAGCTGAGGGGAAAAAAATCACCCTGATTTTGCATTTATGATGAATTTTTGTTGCTATGTATAATTTATCTATTCAATAAAGAGTAGTTATTCCCATATTGACCTATGGGATTTTAATAAAAGGTAACTGTGGACTGACAACCTTCTTCAAACTCCTATTTAAAAAGTAACAGATGTTAGGCTGTCATGAATAATATTCTGTGAATGGGTGGGGGTTGTGTGTGGTTGGTTTTTTTTTCTCTTTTTAGAAATGAGAGGTAGGTTGGGTTTTTTTAGAGATGGGTTAATTTACACCATTTTTCTTAGCTCTATGTGTATTTTGGAGGCACAGCCCAGCACTTGTGCAGAACAATATATTAGGGCATGAAGGGACAACCGTAAAGCAGCAGGCTACCACAGCTTGATGGGTTACCCCACACCAGCAGAGCAAAACAGGCTGTGTATACCACCTTATCCCTCCCCAGCAGAGCAAAACAGGCTGTGTGTACCTCCTCAGCCCACCCCAGCAGCGAAGGTGAATCCCTTCACTTCAATAGTTGCTAGAATTTGGATGATAAAAGTGCTTGTCCTGCCTAGCCTCAGTGTCTTGATGGTGTGTGACCTGCTCTCAGCACAGTACTGATCACTAGCATGCTCAGGGCCCTGGTTCCTCAGCTGAGGGCTGCAAAATAACGCTGTTAACAAAGCCTGGGAAGGTGTGTGGGGGGTAAGAAACACACTGTGTTGTTTTATCCCTGGGCTTTCCTGTGGACACTCCTATATGAAGGGATTTGCTCCTGTTTGTTGATAATTCGATATTCATATTGGTGCTGTGTTTTGTCCTTCATATCCTGGTATTCAGGGGGGGAACAACAAAGGATGGTGTGTGTTTGTGAACCTAAAGTCTAAGGAAAGAATCTGACAAGAAGGCTTTGACAGCAATGGAGTGGCTGGAGATAGAGGAAAGTGAATGGCCATATATTAGCAAGGGGATGCTCTTAAATGCCAAGATTTTGTCTGAGTTTGTAATTTATTAACTAAAGTGACTCTGAAGCACAATCACTTGGGCAAAATCAGATCAGCAGTCTCCCCCTAACAGCAGCTTTCAACAAAAGCAAAACAAAAACCCTGGGAGACCCAGACCTTGTCTTTTCTGTAGCATCTGCAGCCTCAGGGGACTTGCTTGTAACTTGATGCATTAAAGAGATTTGTGCTACAGCTTCCTTTCTCAGCCTGTGCTGTGAGGCAAGCAGGTCAGCTATCAACTTCCTCTTCCCTTGGGACTTCATCCCTCTGAAGTCAAGGGGAGTCTTTGCATTACCACCAGCTTCACGGACTTTGGAGCAGGCTCTGAAGCTTGTCTTCAGCCAGCTGAACCCTATTCAAGTTCTAAAGCGTAATATTTTTTATCAGTTTCTTGTTTCCCAAGGCTGTGAACAATCTTATGTGAAAGACAGAGCTCAGGGACTTGAGTCCGATCTACTCCCTGAAGTGTGGGGGGCTAAGAACAGAGGCGGGCTGTAGAAATGGCAGCGGTGGCTTCAGATGTATCTGCCTGCCCCTAGCCCTGTGCCAGACCCCTGTGGGGAGATGGTAAATGAGGTCCTGTGGTGCCTCTCACCCAGGGCAGCACTAAGTGGCTTCAGCAGTAGCAGTAGAAGCTTACCATCGTCTCCTCAGTTGTCAGCCACCAGATAGGGAGAGGGTAACGATGCTGTTAGGCTGGTGTGGGCAAAACACGTCAGGCCAGGGTATACGAGCGGTGCTCTGCTGTGTCCCCACAAAACCCCATGCACTGTGCTGGGTCCATGTGAGGACTTCCTCCTCTCCCTGCAAGGAAGTGATGCTAGCCTTTTACCTATGCCTGCGTGGGCTTTTAATTCATGTCTCACTGAGGAGAAAAGAGGAAGCTGAGGTATCGCTTCTAAGTACTGGCTGCTCCTGCTTTTTGTAAAATTACTTTTAAGGCAGTAATCATCTTATACAAAGCTAGATCTAGCTGAGCAACATTAAAAGGAAGATGGTATTTAACATGAAAGCACAACCTCTGCAGAAAACAAAGACAGTGCAATGCAAAAGACAGACACAATGGTGGCTCTAGATCAGATCTTTCCACTCTGGCCCTTGTATCAGTCAAGAGGCACAGGCTGTTTCTGCTAACAACCAAGTGAAGTCAAATGAATTGAAAATAATATGTGAATGTGACCATGTAGTGAGACTGACTTCATCTTTTTGGATAGGAAGTGTGAAATGGGAGCTGATGAATGCGCAGCTCTCACCACCATAGCATTCAGCATATGGGTTGATGGTTTAGGTGCTAATTACTCTTCCACTGAGGCAAAAAAGAGGAGATGATTGTTCTGGGTGGCCTTTAAAAGGAATGGCAGGGCTGCTAGGAAGCTAGTAGTCATCGCTGTAAGTCACATCTGATTCAGCTTTACTATCACTAGGAAGGAATGCTGGAGAACAGCCTTGTTTTCAGCAGAGGGTTACGTTCCCATTGCAGTGTAAGCGAGCCAGCTTGGCCTCTCTGGGTGGCAGAGGAGGGCAGAGACCAGGAAGCCTGACCAGCTCCTGGCCCCTGAGGTCTGCCATGATCTCACACCAGGTTTTGGTGGCACCAAGACCTTAATCCAGCCTGCAGCTGCTGCTTTTTTCAGGTTCCTTTAGTGCCTGCTCTCTATGTCCTGATGCTGGACAGATTAAGACATGTTCAGTGTGTTTAGCTCTTGTTTGGTCACAGAATGGGTTGGGTTGGAAGGGATCTTAAAGCTCATCTAGTTCCAAATCCCCTGCCATGGGCAGGGACACCTTCCACTAGAGCAGGTTGCTCCAAGCCCTGTCCAACCTGGCCTTGAACACTGCCAGGGATGGGGCAGCCACAGCTTCTCTGGGCACCCTGTGCCAGCGCCTCAGCACCCTCGCAGTAAAGAATGTCTTTCTAATGTCTAATCTAAATCTCCCCTCTTTCAGCTTAAAGCCATGCTTTCCTAGTGGCTATCTGGTGAGTGTAGTTATTTCTGGTGAGGATATTTGGCTTGGTGTATTTATGTCTGTATCTGGGAATGGCTACTGTGTTTGCTGTTGGATGTAAAATACAAGAGCTACTGACCAAAAAAGCTTGATGGGAAGAAAAAGTATAGTTCTTCATTTACCTCAGAGGCCCCTCTACTCCCATTCCCCCTTCTTGTGCTTTACAGTTGCTGTAATATCTCTGTTATGTTAGATACATTTGAAAGTATAGTATTTTGGCACAGTTCACATAGGAAGATTAATCCATCATGGGAAAACTCTGGCACACACTGCAGCCGGTGGAAACCTTTGTATGAATGGGATTTGGGTCACCGTCTCTGTGTGACAGCGGCTCCCGACGGGCAGGATGCTTCCCTCTGCATCCCCAGGCTGCCAGGAGAGGGCAGGCGCGCCAAGCCCGGCCCTGCAGCCGCTGGAGCATGGAGAACCCGCACATGCGGGTGCGAAAAGCGAACCCACAGCACAGATACAAGCAGAAAAGCATAATGCCAAATGACCTCGGAGCGTGTCTAATGTCTGCTCGTTGAAATTACGGAAGCAGAAAAGTAACACACATTTGCTGTGTTTCCAGGCGTGGGCATGAACTAACAACTGACACCCAAACGCCCGAAGTGCTCAGGGGGGTTTTAAAAAGATGAACCCAGCATCACAGCTTGAACCTCTCTCTGTTTCCAAGCAGTATTTCTTTCCTTGCTCCTAGAGCCGACCTGCAGGCTTTCTGGTGTGCACGGGCATCCAAAGAACACTGGTTAAGAACACTGGGTGGAGATAACGTTTTTTCTCTGACTTTTGGGATGAACCCTGCCAGGTGAGCTGGTACTTCTCAGAGGTGGCCAAGCAGACTGTGGGGGTCGGGTTCTGCAGCCCTGGTATCGCTTCATAAAATTAGTTGTGGCTTCATTCATGCTTTCTCTTGCCAAGCTGCAGCCTGCCATGTAGTCTGCTGCAGCAGAGGCGAGATCTGGTAAAGGGCTTGTGAATCCTTCATGTCCCTGCTAGACTTCAGGCTGTGTGAAGCAGTGCAAGTTTTAAGCCCTTTTCCAGATTTTCTGTATTCAGACTCGAGGCATGTTCTTGTTAGGCTGATTTTTAATCCACCTGAATGCTGTTTCAAAGTCACAGGTGAACACATACCTGTTTGTGTGCCGGCACATGGGTACAGGCCCTTTGAACATTTAGCCCTCAAATGTCAGGCTAGAGCTGCTGCAGATTCCTTTAGCGTGCCTTCGCAGTGAACTTCGGCGGCTGACTACCTGCTCCCATAAGTCAGCGTTAGCAGGGGATCTGTTGATTGCACCCTGGTGTTTATATTCAAGGAAAGACAGTTTCTGTCAAAACATCTCAGTGAATCTCCCTCTGAGAAACTAATACAGCAAATCCTACAGAACCAGTGTTTTCTGTTATTTTTGACATTCCCTAGTTCAGTGGCTTATAAATATATACAGTGTGCGCTGCTACAGGGTCTTCTGCTTCACAGAGGGTAGCTGCTAACAGACTTCAGTTTTCCTCCTTGCATGCCTAGGAATTAAAATAAAGTTATAACCTTATATTAGGATAAGCGTGATTAATGAGGTAGGCTCCCCTACCTGCTATAAGGCAAGGCAGTCACCTGGGATCCTCTGGGAATGACACCTGCTGTGCCAGGTTTCAGGATAAGAGTACCTTTAGCTCCTGGCAGAGCTTTTGGTGGGGTTGAACTGGCCTCAGAAACTGAGCAACACATTGCTCCTTTGCAATCCAATCTTGTGTGCCCTGCCGCAGCCCCAGGTGAGCTCACTGTATGATGAAAGAGGTGCACTGCTATCAGTGCGCCCCAAACAAGTATGATCTGCCACTCATCTGGAGTTATTGTCTCAGGACTGGTGCCATGTTATATGACTACAGGGTGTCCAGGTGGCAGAGCAGAGCAAGTTCTCCTGTATCTGCCTGTCAAAGATGGTACAGGAATGGTGTTAAAAGCAGAGACATATCACGGGAGATTGGGTTCATCACTCTTATATCTCCCCTCTTGTGGGAATTGGAAGACTTGAGAGAAAAGGATATAGTCTGCTGCAAGATGAGATAACACCTTGATGTAAATCATTGACCTCAGGGCCAGGAAAAGGGTTTGAGAGGTCCCCAGAGCTGTGGGACCCAGGCCGCAGGGTGTACTGGATTGTTCCACTGCCCTGTAGGTATCTACCTGTACTAACTCTGTGGTGTCACTCTGCTGATGCAGTCCAAATCCAAACAAGCCATCAAACGTCCTGGTTACATGCAGAGGGGAGAGGCAGAAGAAATTAGATGTTTCATGGGGTTTTAGGAGCAGCTTTGGAAACTGAGGATCTAGTGGAGCAAGTGAGCAGGACTGAAGTGCAAATCTACTTAATAATAAAAATTATTAATACTAAGACATCATTCCAGTGCTTTATGAAAGAAAAAAAATCATTAGCTTATAGCACAAACAGATGAAAGATCATGGATGATTAAAATTGTAATTAAAGCACACGAATGACACTGGCACCACAGACGTCTCTGCAGACTATTTGAACAGTGCGTCAAGCAAAGTCAATCATTTCTTCATAATGTATTTACAGTAACACAATGGGAATGCAAGGCATTTCACTGCAGGCAGCTTGGTGTTTTAAAATATCCTCACAGCATCAACATCCAGAAAGAATAGGTATGGTCTGTGTTGAAAAAATGGTTAACACTGCAGTTCAATTTTCAGATGCAAGGCTTTAGTGTAATAAGCAGCAGCAAAGAAAATGAAAATGGAGGAGGACATCGAACAAGGGCTTTAAAAAGAGGATTTGCAATAGAGAGTTTAGAGCAGGATGACTTTGATTCTGTTGCTGTACTAGATAAAATGAAGCTGGGGATTCATAATTATAACCATCTATAATCCATGAAAAATAATTTAAAGATAAGGTGATAGAATATTATTAGCAACTTCAGTCAAAGCTTTCCTATTTGTGGTCATTATTAGTTGCCTTCTTTGGATCCAATTAAAAAAAAAAAAAAAGATATAGCTCTGTTTCAGCACACAGCAGGAAAAGAAGGAAAGGAAAAACTGAGATTTGCTTTTGCTTTCAAGGGCTAAACTCACTTCTAACTGGATGGGGTTTGGTTTTTGGTTTGTTTTTTTTATTTTTAAGACTTCAAAATTGGGCTACAAGCATGTTAGTAGCTCTGGGAAACATTAAAAGGTACTAGAAAAGAATAAGGAGTGACATCATGTGCCATGCCATGCTCTGTGATATTGTGAGGAGATAATCAGGTGCTCCGTTTCCATTTGCTTTTAAGGATAAACACGTGAAGCTCCAATATATGAAAACCAAGAAGCCAGGTTGGATGGGGCTTTGAGCAACCTGGTCTAGTGGAAGATGTCCCTGCCTGTGGCAGGGGGTTGGAACTAGATAATCTTTAAGATGCATTCCAACCCAAACCATTCTATGATTCATTCTATGATTCAAGAGTTAAAACAATCAGACGAATGCTCAGAATTAATTTGTGTAAATCCTTGCTACTAAATACCACTTTATCCAAGAGGTTGCTATGGCATAGGAGAGAGCGTAAGGCGAAGTTCTCAATCCTTGATGTTGAGTTGTACCAGCCCCATGACATATATTAACTAATATATTTAAGAATTGCCGTTTCTGTTTGGTATTTTTCTGGAAGAACCTGTTACTTTTTTGTTTTATTCCAAGCAGTTGTTACCACTCACAACTTTGGGTCATTAGTCTGCTCTGTGATGAGAATTCCCATACTCCAGTTACCAGATTTGAAACAAAAACATCAACAAAACAAACCACCAGCCAACAGATTAAATTTGTAGATCTTTTCATCCATTTTTCACACACAGGTACAGATCCACCTGATAGTAAGGCTGAGCTAGCAAAGTTTCATTGGGGTTTTTTGGAAAAAAACATGTCTCTGATGCTCCAGTCTGCTGGGGAAGACTCTTCCCGCTTTCCAAGCTGGTCTCTGCAGGAGCATCAGCACCCAGCCAAGAGCTTCCACATCAGCAGCCTCTTCTAAAAAAGTGCAGATGCCCTCCAAAGCTGATTTGGATAATGCTGGTAGATGTGGAGCAATGCCAGGATCAGCCCACCTTGCTGGCTACAGGCATAAATTCACTGCAACATCTATTATTCATCTCTCATTAGCAATGCATAGAGTGAAGGACCTGCTTTGCATTGAGGCCTATCCAATGGTGTCATCAGTCAGTATGTCCGTGATAGCCCATACAGAGGGAAGCTCGAGCACTTTCTTGACACGACAGGCAGTGTAAACTTCTTGAGTTCTGGGTGTATCAAACACTGCTTTGGGCAGGTTGTGCGGCCAGGTGCTGATTTCCATTATACCTGTGAAACGTGGATTTTGGTTGACTTGACAACCAAGTTTGCTTGGTTGACTCCAAGCTAGAACAGCAGGGACAGAAAACAGTAAGGTTTTGGCCATGTTGCCAGGCAACAAACCAATCCACAACCAATAGGTCCTTTGCCTTGCATGCCAAGTTATCAGAAAATTACTAGGCATACAGAAGACAAGGGCAGCGGCCCTTAAGGAGGTTCCTTAAGGATGCTGGTACCTCCTTTAAATGTTTTGCTTGTGCCTTCAGAAGGCAGAACTTCCTTGGGGAGAAGAAGAAATGCATCCCCTACTGAATCCTACTGCCTTTAATGCCCTTGAAATCTTCCAGTTGGATTTTTTTAAAGCGATGTTGGAAAATAGGTATGGTGCTGTACACAGAAAACGGGAAAGACAGCATGAAAGTGCTGTTAGGACAGTGTTGAATAGCAGTGAAAGAAAATATAGGCAGGAGGAATCTTCAATTAAGATAGTATAAGGAAGCAAATATTTGAGGAACCAGTAAATCAACAAGATAAGGGTAGAATAAATGTAATTCAAAGACCAATTTCTTCTTGTAGTATGTTACAAATATCAAAGCACAGGGCTGCATCTGATGATGGGCTATACAGTATATAGTTGGAAAAGAGGCAATAGCTCTCTTTAAAGCTGAAAGATAAATAAATCACAAAGGTTATTGTATCATACTGTCAGTGAGGTTTTTAATAAGTAGGTACAATAATTTTAGGCATGAAGAAAATGTAAGAAACATCTGCCCCCAAGGGCTGTTATTTTCTCTGGCAGAGAAAGTCTAGCAGACACATAAATACAATAAGATGGAAAACTATGTACTGGGGACAAGGAGTTTGTGATCCTGTTAAAAGTGTCCAGTACAGAGAAACAGATCCCTGTGGAAGACTTTCACAGAGGGAAAAAAAAAAACCCCAAGTTTTATAGATGGCAATGAAAATGGGATACAAGGCATACAGCAAAGTATCAATAAATTCATTCAAAACACCAGACTTACACGGCATTAGAAATATGCTTAGGGCAATCTCTGCAGTTGATCGGTGCTGGCATGGGAGGTGTTAAGTCCCACTGCATATGTGAGGGCTGGTTTAGAAAACCTTTGCTTTTACTGGTGAGTATTTCATGTTCATCTTGCTCCATCCGGGCTGAATGAAGGCTCCATCAGTTCAATTTCAGGCCAAGTCTGATGATTCAAAAGAAGTTTTCCCAAGTAATGACTCCCTGAATATAAGGACTGGAGGATTAGAAGCACTAGAGAATATTCCTATCAGCAGCATGAGGGCTTTTTAGTAGACTACCAAAGGAAGAATAACATTTATTTGTCTGTTAGGGAAAGTAAACATAAAGCAATGGAGAAACGTCTGAAGTAAAGACAAACAAATGTGGCAGATCAAGCTTTCACACTTGGATGCAAATGGTATGAGTGAGAGTATACATTAAACGTACAACTTGGAATTTTAAAATAGTCATAGTGACTTTAGAACACGTCAACTAAGCATAGTCTAACGATATACTGTAGAGGGCAGTCCATGCTGCTTATTTACAGGGTGCACAGCAATTTCCAGTCTCACAGCAAGCTTGTTCCTGGCCTACCAATGAGAACCCTAAATTCTTGTGGTAATTACTGTTCTCCGTTTCTGTACCTATTTCAGCTACTTAGGTTTTAATTTGCGATTTTTAAAACCTGAGCATCTGGAGGGAGGATACTTGTGGAGGGTTTTTGGGGGGGTTGTTTTTGGTTTTTAAAGCTCCTGGGAGAGCAGCGCTAAACTGTAGCACCCCTGCCCCATCAGGTGTAGGTACTGGGGGTACCACCACTGTCCATGCATGGACTGTTACTCTTTGTTTCAGGGCTAGGGGGTAGAGACTGGCAGCAGCGGGCATTTAAGCATGTGAGTTGAGTGTACTTACAGTTTGAGGAGAAAAATTCCTCTGTCTATCCCTTGGAAAAGAAATCGCTGTGGTTACTGTAGTAACCATGATGTCATCTGCCAGCAGACACCGACTTCTGAACAGTCAGTACTGCAGTTGTGAAGTGTTGCACATGTATGACTGTAGCAAATTGGGCTTGGATAACATTTTCGTCATCTAGGCTACCCCTATGCCCCAGGGCATGACTGGCTTTACTTCACCAGGCAGGTGTTTGTCTAACTTGGTTTTTAAAATCTCCAGTGATGGGAAAGGGAATGTTTTTCCTTGTCACAGCTGTCACATGTTTCATAGCCTGCAGGGTGAAATGGATGGCATTTCCATACAATTTTTATATTCACTGGTGTAATTGTAGCTCATGTCCCTGGTTGTTTAATAGATTGCTCTAATGGCCAACCATTTGGGTAGCGATCTTTGCCGTCTTCCTTTTAATGTTGTGGGAGTTGTAATACAATCATGTCATGCTTAGGAGGTAGTGAAGAGCAGAACTACCTCTGACTTTCCATGGGTGGACAGCAAATGGGAGAGCAAAAACTTTCAAAAGAAGCTGCTTTTCTATCTAGCCTGTTGGGCTGTATTCCTTATTTACAGAACTGACTCTCTCCCAAGCTTGAAGCAGTATCAAATCGTTCTTGTCTGTGACATAGTTCCTTCATTTTGGGTGAAGCTTTTAAATTTGCTGTCACCATTTAGAAATAAATCCAGGATAACACCAGGTCATGAGCACATCTAGGTCTTGAGGAAGAAAGGAATGGCCACGTATGTAATTGCTGACCAGAAGTTGTAACACGTCTGTCAGAGGTCATAATGTCTGAAGAAGAAAAGAGGATGCTTGTTTTAATGGAGCTGATACCCACAGCACGAGCAATTCACTCACTTGTTCAAACAGTTTAGCTTTCTGTTACTGGCATGCTTGATTTTCAGCTAAGGCACTCCCAACTTTCAGGCATAATAGTAAACAAACTAGTAACAGCAGAAGAAAGACAATTTCAGTGAAAGCACTCCAGTCCTGTGATCTTTTTTTTTACTGCTTTATTTATCGGTTTGAGCTTGTGCATCCTCCTTTCACACCCCACTTCCAACAGTACCTCGGTCCATTGCTCCAGGGAGCAGGTTGGACACAGATGCTGCCCTATCACATCCTGCAGCAGGACAGAGCCAAGGAGATTATTTAGCTGCTTCACAGCACTTTTCCATCTTACACTTTGCTCCATCCAGGTGGTTACAAATGCTTTTGCAGACTTTCAGCTTTTAATATACTAATAAAAAGTATGGAATTTTTTATTTCTTTAAAGTTGTTTTTTGGTTTTGCTGATTTCCGCTTCAGGTTTTTCCCAGGTAAGCTTTGTTGTTCTGCTTTTACCTGGGCTGTGCTTTCATTTCCTGATGGACAGGTATACAAGTTCAAGGCTATGTGTGAACTTTGCCATTTGGCCATAAGGCGTATCTCTCCCCTTCCTCCCATTCCTCTCCCTTCGCTCTCATTTCTGGATAGAAATGAGATTGGCTTCAAGGCTCGGTATAATTTCCTGTGTAGTCTTCTTCCTGAGTTTAAGGATTTTTAATGGTTACATGGATGCCATTAAAAGTTCCCTTCCTACCCCCAGAAACTCCGCTTCTTCTCCTAACCTGCCTATTTCTTTAGTCCTTATTGAAATTTTTGTGCCAGAAGCTAAGCTAATTCCTTCTTGAAGATATGGAAATTTAATGATCACTCAGGGAGGGTAACTGTGTTTCTTCATGGACCCATTTCCACCTGGCAAGATGGATGTCATTTGAGACCTGGAGTTTGTGAAGTGCTTGGAAAAGCCCAAAGAGGCTGGATGTTCCTTCAGAAAAGAGATTCACTCCTTAAAAGGCAGACAGGGAAAACAGCTGAAGCCATCGCCCCTAGATATCCGCAATGGAGAGGAAGGGACAGAGGAGGGAGGGAGGCAAGAGGTAAGGCCCAGGTCAGGCCCTGCAGTTCAAGATCAGCAGCCTGGCCAGGGAAGTCCAGAACCAGAAGAGGCGTTTGAGTGCAAAGCCCTTCAGCCACGCACCAAGCCGCTGCTCCCACCAGACAACCCAGTACAGTAGCCCTGTTATGCCTTTGCCCAGCTGGGAAGGACAGTCCTCTTCCCGAGGAGTGGCTGGGGCAACACAAGTCTCGACCAGCTGAAGCCTCCTGCCCATTTTGGGGTGAGCCCTTTGCAAGGGAAGATCCTCACCTGCAGATCAGGCTCCCTCAGTCATCTGGCTGAATGACACAATTGCCATGCTTAATTTTTGACCAGTCAAGATTTGAGTGATTTGACCAGTTCAATTCTCCAGACACAAAAAAAAAATAAATGCCATTGTTCCTGCTTCCTGCTGTATTTGACTTTGATAAAGCGGCAGATTAGCTATCACTGAGGTAAAGGCATCAGCTGACAGGAATTTTCAGCTGGACTATTGTGTATTTAAATGGTAATAGGGCTACGTGAACACACAGCACCTTTTTGTTAAAGCTATTCCTCCTACTTAATGAAGGGTTACATAAAAACTAAATTTTCCCCAGACAGTTTTAGTCGGCAGTACTTGGGCAATACACAAAGCAGTACCTTATTAAAATGGAAGAAGCAGGCAAAAATAATGACAAAAGGGATCCTTGATTCAAAATGATACTGCTTGTCTGCAGCATTGACATTTGTGTCAATACCATATTAGTGGTAATCAGATTTCTCATTGTCTGCTGCAATGTAACCAACTCCTAGGGTATAAAACTCCATTAATCATGGAGGTGTGCTCTCTGTGTTTGTGTTGGTGGGAAGAAAAATTAGGTGGCGTTTTGCAGATCTGCTCAAAGGGAGGAGGGCATGCATTGAGTATAGATGGAGAAGGATAAGCAAAATCTACTCCTCGATCTTTTTCCGTGACATTTTCTCTGTGCCAAGCCAAAGAATGGTTCAGAGACTGCAATTTTATTAACTATCCTGCATCACTTTGTATCGTAGCTTTCATTTTAGAGCAAACGGAAGTGTATTTCTATGCTTAAGGCAACAGGTTGCGGCAGGTGAGCTTCTGTAACTCTGCAGAGTATACAGGCATTTTCAGCAGCTTAAAATGGGAGTAACGCTGCTAGATTTCATAGTTGTGTTGGTCCTGATGAAACTGCAATGCTGTCAGCAAGACTGCAGAGACCTACATCTGCCACAGTTCCGCCACGGACCTCTTGCGTGGTGTTGGGTAGTTCACATCATTTTGGTCTACCTCGTTTTCCCTGTCTGAATGCAGGTAACAATACTCCCTGCATCCAGGAGGCACAGCGTTAATAACGCCACATTATGTTCATGGGATAGATCCAAAGAAAGAACCTGTGGGTGTGTTTTTTAAAATATTCAGGTTTCTGAAGCTGTGTGAGATGCGAATGCACTGCACAAGGCCGATGACAGCTGGCCAAACAAGGGGGCATTGAGGCTTGCACCCTGTCCCGGGCTTTCTCTTCAGCTCTATGTACACTCCTGGAAACACCACTCGCTGTGCGTGCAATCATGTTAACAGTAGCCCTATTATGCCTTTGCCTAGCTGGGAAGGATGATCCTCTTCCCAAGCGAAGGGGTGACCAGGGGAACACACATCTTGACCAGCTGAAGCTCCTACCCATGCTGTGGTGGTCCCTTTGCAAGGAAAGAGCCCCACCTGAAGATCAGGTTTGCACTGGTGCAATCAGCAGGCTGCTCTGTAAATAAGTGTGCAGGTTTGCTGCAGCAGGGATTATACACGTGGGGAAACTTCACTCCAGGGACCTTTCTTCCCAGTAATCCCCCTATCATTTTCTAGAGCCTGTTCTTATCCCAGTGACTTGCATATAATCTGCCTGCGCTTCAGCCCTAGGCGTTGTGTGGGTTATCTGAATGGGCTGTATGTTTGAGGAGACAATTTCAGGTACTAGAGCATTTAAATGGGTGTGGTTTACCTGAGGGATCAGTTTTACCTAAGAGTCATGATACTTTCAGTATCTTCAGTTGTAAAGCAATGACAATATTTCTTACCTTCTGACATAGACCTCTTGGTAATAAAAATGCCAAGTGGTGGTGTTGTGTACAGTGTGATGAGGCTCTGCTCTGTAAGACAGTTTAGAAATCTCTGGTTGTCCGTAGCAACCTGAAGGCATTGAAATATCAGCTCGCACGTATGTGGGGGTTTGAAATGCTGCTGTTACTGGAGGCTGCTAGCAAAAGGCTCTCTGCTTTGTCCCTGTGTTAATGTTCTCCTCATCGCTCCTACCCACTCCACACAGACTGCTGCTCTTGCCAGCACAGTGGTTTTTAACAGGCTGCTGGTCATCCTCTCTAGGAGGTGTGTGTTTGTTGTGGATGGTCAGAGAGAAACTAGTACCAAGTCAACATGTGAGGAAGTCCTAACCAGAGCTAGCCCCCATCCTCCAAAGACATCAGCGCAGTGATATTCACAACTATAGAGTGTGTGACAGATGTGGAGCCATCACAGAAGACCACTGAGTTCACTGGTGGTGGATGCATTGCAAAGGCAGACATTCTTTTAGTTGAAGTAGGAGAGAAAGAGAGACCACAACCACCTTGTCTCACACTCTCGGCTCTCTCAGGCCACAGTCTGGTCAAAGCCCCTCCTCCTTGTGCCACAGCTAACAAGCAGGAAGCAGGGCAGCATCCCTGGCTGTAGCCACGTCATCGGCCCAATGTAGTGGCTGTGTGACTCAACACTGCAGGGTTCCCCCTCTGCTGCAAATGTCTCAAATTAACACAGTGGGTCACCCTAAACCTGTTACTGACCTTGTCAAAGCTTGTACCCCTCGTGCTTTGGAAGACCCTCAGGCTAGAGCATGCTCTGTCCTGGCGCAGGGTGTTGTGAGAGCCCTGAAAGGGTCACTGCCTCACTCATTAACACACCGCTCTGCTGGGAGCCGGAGCCTGCGCCGACTGCTCAGCTTCACCAAGCCACTTTTGCAATATTAGGCTATGAAGACATTTTCCATGCTTCTGGCAGCACCCAGTCCCTGCTGTAATTAGGCTTGGGTGTCCTCCAGAATGGCAGAAACTTCAAAAGCCCCAAGCCTAACCTTGGGGGGAATGTAGGTAGGGCTGTGATCTCCAGGCAACGTCATCCTGGGAGTCTTTCAGCTCCAATGACCAGTTTACATAGTCAAGGCCTGACATAGCGAAAAAAAAAGAGAGACGGCCTGATAGCTTCAGTCTTTTAATCCTTATTTCTACCAGTAATCCTTTTACTGTGAGTAGGCCCTACTCATGCAAGTAGGGCTCTTGGCTTCAGTGGAGTGCCTGTGACCTGTCTCTATTTAATGTAAACTAAGATTACTTTTGGCATCTGTGGAATCCTAAAAAAATAAAACAGCAGAGCAGGAACCAGGGCAACGGGCTTTACAGACCCAGGAGGTCACGCTGGAGTTTACATTTGCTGCTGGCAATTCCAGGAGGTTGCTAGCACAGGCACAGCAGATGAATTTCCTTTCTGACTGCAGAATAAACACTGCATGGGGGGTAAATATTAAAGGAATTACTGTAACAGGAGTGGAAAGGGAGGAAGGCTCCTTTGTCAAAGGCAGAGTCAAAGGATGTCTGTTTACCTGGTATCCCCACGTGGCAGACACTGCTTACTGGAGTGCTTTGGAAGTGAAGAGATAAAGCCTTAAATAGGGACAGCCAATGCACAGAGAAGATGAGCGCTCTTCCAGCTCTTCAAGTTTTGCGTAATTGTGGCCACTGCTAATTTTCATACCATGAGGGTTTAACAGTTCTGTGCCTGTGAATGCACAGCCCGATTCACATGGGAAATACTTCTTGGAGCTTCATAAGTACTAAGGTGCATATCCTCCGTGCTGCCATGGCAACGGTGGGATGCAAGAGAGCTGGGAGGGCTGTCTACCAGGAGCTGCTGCACCTTGGCAAGAGAACTGCCATTGGGATGTCAAAATTGGTTTAATTACCTGCCCTGGTAACTACCTGGTGTCCAGTGACTGGTTGTTCAAATGAGTGGTACTTCTCTGAGCAGAATTAACCAGAATTAATTTAATGTGCTGGTTCAGGTGTGTGCTGGGTCACTTAGCACAGCTGTGTGCTGGGGGAGGCAGTCCCGGTGGGACTGCAGTGCTGTGCAGTCTGACAGCATTCATGCAAAACTGTCAGTCTTGGTAAGGAAGCCCAGGGAAGCTTCACTGATGGTGTTCTGGCATCCAACGTCAGATTGTGGTTTGGGTTTTAATTTTTACTTCACTTTCCCAGTCACTGCTGGTGCCTGTCCCCTTCACTACTGGCAGGGTGCATGCAGGGCAGCCTTCACACCCCGCTGACCTCCTCCGGGCAGGCCTGAGTGGCTCTGGGCTCGTGGCAGGAGAGCTTGATAACAACAGATTTTGTCCCACGGAGAACTCTGCTACTTTGACGCTCATTTTCCCCCAGGGGAGGGACAAGATAGTCATTTTCCTTGCTGAGAAAGATCATGACTCTAAAATGCTGAAGCTGTGTTTGCCAGGTCAGCCAGGCAGAGAAGTCCTCTGCCTAAGCAGCGGCAGAGTCCATGGGAACTGCAGCTTGGGTGCCCCATGTTCCCAATTCTCCATGGCCCAGATTTCCAGCAGGGCAGCATCTCCTGTGTCATGTCACATCCAGGGAAACCACATGAGACCGCGCTGCTGCTCAGGGGGTACAGTTGGATGGAAAATTAAAAGGGGGGACATGGTCCATGTATGAGAATGGGGGCCAGAAATAATTTAACTGTAGTTCCTATGAAGTAGTCTGGCAACTTGGGTATGTATCTGCTAATGCCAACTGGTTTTTTTGGTTCCATTTAACAAACTGAAGCAGTTTGACTAAATTCCCACTGATCTGAAACTGTTCTGTCATATCTTTACTCTTGCTTTGGTAAAAATGAGTACTTCTCACTCTTAGGTCTTGAAATTAAAGAAAGCAAGTGTTTAGCACTAGCCATGACTGCTGACTTCCGCTGTTTGATGCACCTTTAGCAATGGGGTTCCTGCTACTGCTATACCTCTTGCTAGTGGTGTGAGGGGGGTGACGGTTGATAGAAAGCCTGGGGCTATTTATAAAGCCCTTAACCCAGTCTGTGATTTGCATACTGGATACCTCTGTGCCAAATCAACCCCATGAAATCAGAAGGCGACTATATGAAAATGCTGCTCTCAGTGTCTTGAACTTCTCTGTTGAGCGATCTAGTAACCCGTCTGCAGAGAGCTCTCCCAGGAAGAGCCCGCATGGCTGTAATGCCAGCATGGAGTGGCTTGCATGACACAGGCTCCACGTGAGCTCTCTGCACCCTCCCTTGGCACATCATTTGGCTGAAAACAGACAACACATTGCTAATTACGTGTTGCTCTGCTACCTGCTAATTAAGGAGAGCTGCAAAGTTGAGATGTGTATTCTCTGGTGCAGTGACCATCAAATTCAGAGGATGCGGAGGAGGAAGGAAAAAAAATTAACAGAGGACTTGGAATCACTAATACAACAGTGGCTGCTTGTTTGGTTGGTTGTATTTTTATCTTCTTCAGGATTTACTGATATTCCTGTTCAGAAATACAGCAATATTGATTGGGGCAAACGTATGTAAATGTCATGGTTCCTAACTCTAGGGAAGTGAGCACACTGAGGTAGGAAAAGCCACTTCTTCTTATCTGGCTGGAAAAGAAACCCAGTCGTGTTGGCAGAGAGACATTTTGGAAAAATAAACAGCAGGGAGAGAAATGATGCCATGGCGCTACAGGCACACAGAAAGGCCGTCGGAGGAGGGAGCTCTCTTGCTCTGCTAGCTTCAGAGAAGGCCGAGGGGAACTGCAGAAGTGGCTCCTGGTGCTGGCAATTCAGCAGGGTTTCCTGTGGCTGTGCTGAGAGGGTTTCTGTCAGGCTGAACAAACCCCTCAGTCTCAGCAATGCGTTCTTGGTACTGCTCCATGGTCCCTGCGCATTGCAGAAGGGCAGGGACGATCAGATGCACATCTGTTATGCTGGACTAGCTGTGATCTGACCCTGGTAGCTAGGTGGACAAATGTCATGAGGAGTTTTCTTAATATAACACGTGTACATTGCAGTTTCATTATAGTTCCAATATAGGGCGGGCTTTCAAAGCTAGGAAGGTGCCATCAAGCTTCTGAAATTAACACCTGGTTAAAGCCCGGCTTTTTGTTTTTAAAACTCTTGTTGTACCTGCTATGAGATAAAAATTAGCTTGGATATGGAAAACCTGTACAAAAATATTCATGTGTGTCATTATGTATCTTCTTTTACGTGGCACCTGACAATGACCAGGATCTAACTTACTTAGGGGGTTACTAAACCCGCTGTGTTACTGAGGTGCTGATGTCTCTCAACTCGGTATCACAGCAGCTGAAGCTCAGTCATAACAGATGGATGACTGAGTGACAACGAGCAGATGATGTGCCTCCTAACGACCCTACAGGAAGTAAGCAAACTGGACAAAATGGAAGACTTTCCATGGACACATGTAGGTCCCAGCAAGTACTTTCTCAGTCAGACTCTTCGTGTGTGAGCCCACGTGGGAGGGAGAGGCAGGCTGCCTTCAGCCAGGCCTGTAAAATGAGCTGAGGGTAACACAGGAAGAAACTTTGCATCAGGGAAGGAAGTACTACTCCTACTTGTGTCAGTGGTGAGATCATTTTGATTGTTTGCTATAGCAAACACTGCAATACAAGTGGAGAATTACAGATTTTACTCCCAAATCTAGCAAGTCCCAAACTGAGAAGGTACCCACTTTCTTTAATAGCTCATCTGTTATCCAAATATAGTAATTTACAATCATTTCAACAGGTTAAATATACCATTGATAACATGCCTGGATTCTACCCGATGGAAGATGACAGAGAGGTGTAAAGTATTATCATTTCATCTGTACTGCAAGATTAGTGGGTTGTGCTTCTAGGATTTTGTTCTAGTTTACATGACACTATTTTAGCAGTGTATGAAACAGCAGCCTAACAAACCTGTAGTGTAACTTACTGGAAAAACTCCCTCTTGGTACAGGGAAAATCAAAGAACCGAGCAGAAGCTAAAAGACTGCTGCAGAAGGAGTAAAACAAAATTTTGGTAATACACGTGTATTGGCTATAATTTTTCACACTGAAGTCCAGGGTACAGACAAGCCCAACAGATTAAAGACTTTGATTACACTAAAGCCTTCCTCATAGGAAGTAAATCAACAGTCAGGAATTGTACTCTAAACTCATGGTCATCTGCCCAGCAAAAGCTCTGCTAGTTAGCCATTATCTAGAGTGTTTTACGAGTTATCTTCAGGTAGTTGCCACTTTAGGAACACCCCTTGTTTCACTGTTGTAGTTGACACTACTTGCTCCATGGTTCATCTTATTATTCTAGGGATGTGAGAAAAAAGAGGATCAAGTTTCAAATCTGAAGTAGGGTCATTCAGATTTTTCTTGCCATCCTATTCAGCCTTTGGAGCAGAGGCTAAGGGTATTTTTCTGCAATGGCTGGGTGGAATTTTTAAGAATCGGCTCCCTCCTGGATTTCAAGATGCCAGACGCAGCCCGCAGATTGTATCAGGTAGAGGTCAACATCCACATACAGTGAAGACGACTTACATTAAAAGAGTCAGACTGATGCTCTTACATTTCTTTATAAATTACAAAATAAGCTTGAAATATCCATAATACAAAATAATTTTCTTGTATGCTAAGATTTCAGTATTGTCTAGCTTGACTGGAGAACTTAATGAAACTAAGGCATCACCAGCAAACTGAACAACCTGGAGGAATTTTTGGTCCTCTGGCTATATAAGACTTTTTATTTACATTTGGTTGTTAAGCTTAATTCCAATAATTAATTACCCCCTTGCAGAAAATATATTTTATTATATAATAATACCACCTGGCAGCAAACATGAGACTCTTAGAAATGCTTTAAATATAACCTCAACAGGAAGACTTCTACCTGGCAGCACCAGTGTCTTCATGGTTAAAAACACAGAAGAAACTGATCCATACAAAACCCACATTTTTAGCTCTCTTTTATATATCTCTGAAAGTAACAGGAAGGGAACAGAATTACTTGCCTCAGAACAGAAAGACAGTATCTGATACTTGGCTATTAAACCTTTTTACTGGTCAAGGAGACCCAGCAGAACAGAAACTAATTATTTCATGGTAATACAAGTCTTACAATAGCAGAAATGCACCCGACTGGCAAACCTCTTTAAATAAAAGCAGTAAGGACATTTGATACCTTGGGATAACCATTTTCCCAGCAGTGCCAGTGAGGAATCACAATCCTCTTTCCTAAAGTGAAGCTGCATTCACTGAGACATCTGATATGGGTGGTTGGTTTTTTTACAGCCTGTGTAGAATCCCCTTTTACTACACCATTGGCACTGCCTTCTTGGAGGAGTTCCTGAGGACTGCAGGGAGAACTAAATCAGGCCTCTAAAGGTTAACCTTCTGGTAGGAGTAAGATGCCAGGAGGGAATGATCACCCAGCTGGTCTGCAGCTGGTGACGTGAGGCTGGTAACCCGAGAGCCTGTTGCACAGCTTTTGTGCCTGGAGTTGCTGTGGGATCACAGGGAGCTGGATGGCTCTGTCCCTGCTAGTGCTATTATGCCAGAGCAGCTCAGCCCTCTCCTGAGTGCATGCCTTTCAGCTGTGTCTGAATTGGAAGTGCAACACCTATTTCCAAGTAACTTGCAGGGTGGCTTGTCCTATTCTGAACTGCTCTGCCTGGATTATTCAGGAATATCCAGGAACATGTGCTCCTGAACTGTCAGCCTTCAGCAAGCCCGAGAGCTGGGAAGCCCTAGGAAGCTTTCAATGCACTCCTTTATTTTGTTCCCTCCCACACTCTAACACAACACGGGGCAACACCACAGGCTGCAGTAAAATGGTTCCTACGAATATCTTATCACCATGAGTTAGGTGCTTTTTCTTTTTTTTTTTTTTTTTTCTGATTGTTTTAAAATATCCCAAACTCCAACTTGGTTTCAAACAGTACCTTCCCAGAGGTGCTCATCACAAAGGACCACCTGGAGTACCTGTTTGATATCACATACACTGGTGGCTTTCAGAACGAACAATTTCCATTGTTATCCCATCCGGACAGGAACGTTGATGCTATACATGGTCAGAAAATTGAAGTGGAACTGCAAAAGCTATGGTACAAAACCTCTTTGTGTTGCCAGTGGCACTTGAAATGTGCAGCATTGCCAGGTTTGATGTTCTGAAAGAACATTTTTTAATCTGCTGACCCTTTCTGGCCCAGGTGATGATTCTTAGGTCCTTTCCTGATGTTGTAAATAGCAGTGATAATGTGCAGCCTATGGACATCTGCAGCAACTGCTAAGTACTCATTAGTCACTGACACAAAGCTTTGCACATCAGAATCTATCTGGGTGCCACAGGGAGAAGGCAAGAAAGAAAAATGTGTCATACTCTGAAGTAAACAGCTTGATTCCCTATTAGTCTGCCGGAGGCTGAATTACTAATTTATGAAGCACTTTGCCACTGTAAGATTTGTTTAGTCCACTTAGGGTTTGTTTTTTCACTGTTAACACAGAGCTAAACAACTGAGACTGTGTCTACACGCTCTTCTACAGATATGAGCTTGCTCCATGCCCTGCGCCTGCCAGCTATAAGCCACATCACGAGCAGCATGGTGTTGTTTGCACAGCACGGAGGGTAGGGCTAATATTCCCACAGTTACTCATCCCAGCACCGCACCCCCTTTTTCCACCAGGTGTTGCAGAACGGCAGGCATGCCGTCCACCTAACAGGAATGCTGTGTCACACGTGGAGCACTGCCGGGAGTTCAGGGAAGAGGGGTGGTGACTTCCTTGGGCAGGGTGGGGGTCATCACATCTTCATCCAGCTCTGTGGCAGCGCAAACAAAAAGTAGCTTCTCTTCCTACGGTACAGACCTGTGGAAAGATTAGGGCTTTCCCATCTTTAACACAACCTATTAAGATCTGAGAAAGGTAGAAGTCCATATTGTTGAGATTACCAACAAAACTTCAGGAAAAAGCAGACGCTGCTACAGAAGGGGAAAAAAAAAAAACAACTCAACAAACCCGTACAAAAGAAACCCAAATCCCCATTACAAAAAATAAATCCAAACCAAATTAATTTTTCAAAGCCTCCTTCCTGGACATAAATCCCCTGTTTTTCCTTTCAAGGTCAGCATTAGCTGATGCAAGACCAACACTGAACTTCCAGCCCATTAGCCTCTGTGGAGCCAGCCTGCAGACAGGTGATGCGGTATGTCTACATACCTCCTCCAGGCACTGGAGAAGAGGTGAGAAGCAAAACCCTTTCTGGGGTAAAAAGCGTTAAAAGAGATCCTCCTCATCTCTGAGGGCATGTATTGCTCCCATGGGGGTGTCATGGGACAAACTCGAGGGCTAGCTCACAGGGCTTGCAAAAGGAGATTGCAGCTGCAAAGCCATTTGAAATGTTACCTCCCCTGGCTAACACCGCTAGGAAAGGGCTCACCTTGCTGGTATTTTAAGGGTTTCTGAGCCACTCCAGACAACTCCCTAGCGCTGACTGCCCTGTGCTGAGCCACGTTTGTGGGAAACTAGTGACTCAGCTCACTTGGGGGAAAGGCAGAGGTCTGTGCTGACAGCTGTGCCCCACTGGAACTGCATTCTTCCTCTGACTTGAAGCATTTGCCTCTCCTATCAGCCAACCAACCATGGGAGTGGGTCTAGTTTAAGGGATCACTCCACGTTTTTGTTGGGGTAAATCTTGTATCTATTTTCCCTATGTAAACAGGAGTTACTGAAGTGGTTTAGGCAACTGTGACTGGTGTCTTCATGAACACGGTGGGCCTTATCCTGGCACAGCTACAGCGGGAAAGTGCTAATCCCCCCATTTGCACTTGTTAAGCCTTTTAAGTAGAGATCAGTCTGATGAAGGAGCAAAGATATGAGGTCTGTTTTTCGCCATAGTACTTGCTAAAGACCCAAGTAACAGCCGTTGTGAGTTTAGTGGTCTTTAAGCCCACAAATCTTTGACATTTGTGCATAGTCATAGAATCACAGAATCGATTAGGTCGAAAGAGACCTTTAAGATCATTAAGTCCAACCACTACCCAGGACTGCCAAGCGCACCACTAAACTGTGTCACTAAGGGCAAACTGATCTCTTATGGCTGCCCCTCATGATCTCCACTTGCAGTCACCCCTCATCTGGCCCCCATAGTGACCCACACTGTAGAGCTGCCGCCCCTACCCCTAGTGGCCACCCCTTACACCCCATGGCTGCCCCTGCTCTCTTCTCATGATCTTCCCTCATGATCTCCCCCCATGACTGCCCCTCACCCCTCATGGCCACCCCTCACATCCCATGGCTGCCCCTGCTCTCCCCTCATGGCCACCCCTCCTTTCCCCTCAGGATCTTCCCTTATGGCCACCCTTCCCCTCCCCTCACGATCTCCCCTCTTGGCCATCCCTCGTCTCCCCTCCTGATCTTCCCTTACAGACACCCCTTGTCTCCCCTCACAACTTCCACTCATGGCCGCCCCTCCCCTCCCCTCATGTTGTCCTCTCATTGGCTGCCCCTCCTTTCCCCTCATGATCTCCTCTTATGGCCGTCCCTCCTTTCCCCTCATGGCTGCGCCTCATCTCCCCTCGCAGTCTCCTTTCATGGACACCCCTCGTTTCCCCTCACAACTTCCACTCATGGCTGCCCCTCCTCTCCCCTCATGATCTCCTCTCTTGGCCTCCCCTCCTTTCCCCTCCTTTCCCCTCCTGATCTTCCCTTGTGGCCACCCCACCTCTCCCCTTATGATCTCCCCTCACCCCTCATGGCAACCCCTCGTCTCCCCTCATGATCTTCCCTCATGGTCGCCCTTCTCTCCTTCTCCCTCCAACTGACGTCCCTGACATGTCCCCTGCGCTGTCCTTTGGATCTCTAACAGAAAAGATGAGGACGCCCTAACTCCCACGTTCTCCATCAGTATGGGACAAATTTAGATCCAAATTCCTTTGGTCCAAGCCCCGATTCACAGCTGAGCAGGGAAGCTGCCCTAGAATTGCCCCACATCAGGGATTTCATGTAAGTCACCCTAAACATCTGCTATGATGTGTTGTGCCCAAGAAGAAAAGGCTGTGTTAGTGCAGGACACGCATGTGGCTCCTCTGGAAAGAATGCTGCAAATTCAGAATGTTTACTTTGCATTTGCTTTTTCTTTCATTTTTAGTTGTTTTGGTTTTTCCCTTGTGGTACATTATGATGACCTGGTACTCAGTCACCTTACTCAGCTAACAGCTAGGTAGGTGGTAGAAAAAGCTGCCTGAAATCCTGGAGTCAGACATCCGGCAGCCCTTCCTGCTCCAGGCATCTGACTTCTGGCTGAAGTTCCTCTCAAGCCTGTGCGGCTTCCCCTGGAGTCATTCATATTTCCTTGGGGGAAATCTTGACCCCAGAGGCTGAACAGTGTGCTCAAGAGATGCTGAAAGAACCAAACCATTGTTTTCTAGGGTCTCCATAATGCCAGACTGGCTGCCACTGTGAAGCGGCATCAGAGAGCTGAAGATTCATCAACGTTAGAAACCAGCTGACCGAACCTGTAGCTTCATTTAGGAGCTTTTCAGACGTATGGTAATAGCCTGGTAAGGCTTGGTTAAAGGTGGTATTTGTGGGCCTCTGTACATTTTTAATCTCTGTGTTCAATAAAATATTAAACATCAGTTCTTGCTCACAGATGTCTTGTGGGAAGATCTTACTCTGGGACTCCTGCAGCACTGAATACTGAGCAACTGGCAGAGAAACGGCAGTCTGGACCAATGTCTTTGCTGCATTACAGCCAGAGGGTGAAATCCCAGACCTGCTGAGGTGCACGGGCCTTCTGCCAGATTTGCGACTGCGGAGAACTCTTTTAAAACTCAACCCTGGTTTTGCTTTAGACGGAAACATCCCTGTGAGTCTTAGCCTACAGACACTTGCATCCTGCACACAGAAGCAAAATGTTCTGCAGCAAGCAAATGAGCTTGGAAACAGATTTGATTTCATCAGTGGAACCCTTGCTGTAGACATCCACTGCAAGCTAAATTTGGCTTGTGTGGTCAGCACCAGGCAGCCTGGGCATGATGTATGGCAGAGAAGACGTCACACTCCCTGACACAAAGGTAGCCTGCCTGCCTGTTCGCAAGCATACTGAGTATGACTGCAAGATAGCTTGGTAGTCCACATCTGGCGTCCTGTGCACCTCTCCCAGCTCCTGTGTTACACTGACACTTGTCTTCCTGGACTTGAAACTATCTTACTGATGACACATGACTAGAAATGTGTTTTGGTGAAGCACTAGTATTTTCTGCTTTTGAGCTAACTGCCCTCATGACTTCCTTTCCATCCAAGACTTGCCTAAGGTATTATTTTTTATTCTTGCAAAATGAAGGATTCTCCTCAAATCTCCAATGAGATCTGCTCTATGATCCTCCTCCCTTTTTTCTCTCCTCCTGTTAAGGCAGAACTGAGACCTGTTGGGAGCTTTTCCATTGGGTTGCACTCCATAAAGCAGAGCAGTGTATGGCCTTTGGCTGTCCTGTCCCAGACGTTTTGGTACTCAGAGTCACATTTTGTTTTGGTAGCACCTGGAGTGATCCAGACCAGGGTCCTACTGTGCTTGCAGCTGAAAACACAGGGTACAAAACGATTCTTTCTCAAGGGCTATAAATAGATAAGGCAGACAAAAGGAAGAGAGAAAGGCAGAAAAACCCCATCTGTATAGAAAATTTTTGTTAGTTCTACAGCAATTGTTGCGCAGCCTTTGCCAGGGACACTGTTATTGCTGGAGTTTGGTTTGAACTCTTTCCCAAGTGACTAAATTAAAGCCATTCATGTACTGACATACAGTTGATCACTCAGAAGGTTTTAGCGTTACCAGATTAAATTTACAGAGCCAGTCAAGACAGAGGCCACTGAGGAACTCTGTCATCCCCCCATCTGCACCGACTGATTCGGCACAGATGTGGATTAAGCTCTTTGGGACTTTGCGCAAATTCTCCCGTAGCTCATGTCGCCTTCCTTTCAGGTTCCTGCGAGCAGCACGTTTTATTCCAAGCACTGAGTTGTACCCAGCAGCGCTGCTCCACTGCCTACAGATAAGCATTGCACAACATTTGCTGGCCCAAAGCTCCAATGTGGCAGAACGTGGCCAAGAATTTCACAACTGCTGTCATCTACGGATTTCTGCTTACAGAAATGGAAGGTGAAAGCCCAACTGGCTAAGTCTGGCTCTGCAAAGGAGAAGCAAAGTGCACATACACTGCTCTGCTACCTTTCCTAAGGGGGAAAGCTGAATTTGTAATTCATTTGCCTGTCTTTGGGCTGTTCTGTGGCAGGGAGCCATTTCCTCAAGACCTTCCAGCCAAGGACACCACAAGGCTACAGGAGCATGTTGTTGGTCCACCATCTTATCGTCTTTCCCCTTGGAGAAGCTGCCCTCCCTTCATGGTTGACCCAGCCTGTAGCCAAGATCAGATAATGCCTCCCCAGGAAGCTCCTGTTAAGAGTTCAGGGTGCTTTGGTAGTGTTTTCAGTTCAACAGGACTTTAGCTCACTGTTTTACACAGAAAACTCCTGCATAACCCTGAGCTTTCCCTACATCCATACAACATTTGGTGCCGGTACCATCAGGGTGTGATGCAGCCCTGCAAAGCCCTGAGGTACCACACAGCACCACTTTCCTCCTGCTCCTCCCTTCAGCCCCTGCAACGGTCATTTCTGCTTGGTGGAGACCCAAATCGGACTTCCCCTGAATAAAAACAAAACCGCCCCTAGCTGACACCCCAACGGACGCAACCTCTTCCTAAATGCGTATTTTTCTTTCAGCGAATGAGGCCGCCGAGAAGTCTCTATAAGACCGCGTTACAACCAGGACTTAAAATGGCGCGGTGAGACGGCGAGCCGCTAACGGCCCTGTGCCTCACGGCCCGCGCTCGGGGCACTACTGGGCTGTTTCCCGGAGGAAATAAAATCAGCGAGTGAACGAGTGAGCCGAACCAGGGCTGCTAGCGAGGGCGGCTCACCCCAGCCGCGGCCCCGCCCGGCTCTGCTCGCCTCAGCGGCCACCGCACCGCTCGCCTCAGCGCCCCGACAAAAACAAGATGGCCGCGGCGCGGCCCAATCAGCGTGCGGCTCTAGCTCGCGCCCGCCTCTTGCCCAGTCCCGGCGCTCCGCGTACCCTGGACGGTTCCATTCTGCACCGTCATTCCTTCCTCCCCCCACCCGGCGCCCGGGGTGGTCCCGCCCGGTTGCTATAAATGGGAGCGCCGCGCACATGTGCTCCTCAGTGCCGGCGGGAGCGGGAGGTTGGGTGGGAGCTGCGTCGGTGGTGTCGGTCCGGACAGGGAGCGGTGGGGTTCGGGCGTGCCCGCACAGTCACCGCGCAGCCCCTCGGTGCTCGTGTCCCCGTCCCCTGTGAGGGTTGCCGGTACCCCCCCTGGCCGGCTTTGCGCTGCTGCCGCTGTTCCCCCGCGGGATGCGGGCTCGGCCCGCCCCGTCAGCCCTGCCCCCCGTGCCGGCCGCATTATGAGCGCGGCGAGCGATACATATTTCCTTATAAAAGACATAAAACCCGGACTGAAAAACTTAAATGTCATCTTTATTGTGCTGGAGATCGGTAAGTGGCGTCCGGCACGCCCCACCCCCGGGCCGCCCATGCGTGTCACCCGGGGGACGAGGGGGGGGGCTGGCGGGGCCGGGCCGTGCTTTGTGCCGTGCCCCCCCTCCCCGGCTCCCCTGATCCGCCGTTCTCCCCGCAGGGCGAGTCACCAAGACGAAGGACGGGCACGAGGTGAGGTCCTGCAAAGTGGCGGACAAGACGGGCAGCATCACCATCTCCGTGTGGGACGAGATCGGCGGCCTCATCCAGCCGGGGGACATCATCCGCCTGACCAAAGGGTGCGTACGGGGCCGGGCCCGCCGCCCCGCAGCCCGGCCGGGCGCTGCCTTGCGCTCCGCTCCGGGGCACGCCGGGTCGGGGAGTCCTTTGTCACCGAGGCGGAGGTGCGGGGTTCTGAGCAGCTCGGCCGCCTCTTGAGAGGTGCGGATGACAGAGCTGAACCCCCCTTCTGGACCGGCTCCCTGTTACCCAGGTGGCACCCTGAGATCCCACCACCTTTTCCACCCTAGAACATGCCTGGCTTGAGCATACAGTCAGTAGATGGCTAGGAGGGGCTTGTATTTATAATGAGGAGGTGGTGTTTAATTGGAAACTTGGTTTGGCTTTAAAAAAAGCTCTCAGGGAAAATATTTCTTTTGGGGTGTGTGAGGGGGTGAATGCAACAGTCAGTCCTAGTCTGTAAATCAAGCAGGGCGGTCAAAAGCATGTTTTTATTTTCACAGCCAATTCTTTACTTTAGCAGTCAGCTCCTTAATGGAAGAAGGGGATGATTAATGTCTCTCGTGCAAAAAAGTTGCTTTTCATTGCAGTGGGTTTAACAGAAATGACAGGCACAGGAGAACCTTTTCAGTTTTGCTGTAAAAATTCATGTTAGGGCTACATTGTAGAGCATATTAGTTTGGTTAGGTTAACTTATCCCAGAGCTGGTTTAATTGAAAAAAAAAATAATCTCAAAACCAAAACCTTATGTTGTGAGAAAGCATACTAGATTCAGCTTGAAAATCCTTTGCCATGTCACTTAAATTGTAAGTAGCAAAGTGTTAAGTCACTTTGAGTTAAGTTACACTTAGAAATGCATTACATTGATCCTTTGGCCTACAGCACTCCAGGAGATGGTGGAGCTACGCAATGTGTAAGGTCTTCTTAATTTGTTTTTGTGAAAAAGTAGGTAAAAGGTTACTCAGTGGAGCTGCGAACTGAGCTGCTCTTAAGTTGTTTATCTGAGTGTAATTCTTGGTTTTGACATGAAATCGGATAACCCTTGCCACCAAAACTACAGCTGCTTCCTCCTATGCTAATGCCCTTTTACATGAGAGGGCCTGACTCCTCAGCAGAGGTGGTTCTGGGGAAGCCTGCTTACGTGGAGAGCACGTGGCGTGCTGGGGTGCTGTGGGTGGAACTAAACTGGAGCTTGGGCCAGCACATAGCCCTGTGTGTAGATGACATTGAAACAAACTAATAATGACACTGTTCAGCAGTGTCACTGTGCTCTGTGGCTGGCTTGCTGTAGCTGCTCTAATGTTTCAGTGCAACAAATGAGAGGGTTGTTGCACCCCTTCCTGTTGAAAAGTGAGTTTGGCTTGTGTGAATTAAATTCGTGAGCTGACATCACTGTTCCTGGTGGGTGGCTAAGTCATACCTTCATTTACATGAATTGCATGCTCACTTAGGACTACATAGTGAGTGAAATTGCAGAAGCTCAGAAAAATGCCCTCATGCTGCCATGCAGGGTTCTCCAAACACGATTTTATACTTAAATAGGACTGAGTATGTGACGTTGCCATTGCATGGCAGGTAAGTTTCAGCTCTGTAGGCTAATCTGACTTTACAAGATGCACACTATTACAAGTAAAAAAGCTTAGTTAGGCCCCACATGTAAATATGTCTTTTTCTGCTGAATTTTAAGCTATAGATGCATTCTTCTGCAAAAGCAGACACTGTGGCTGATTTTTGTCATTGGCTGGTTGGCTACCCATTTACAGGTAGCTGTTACAGTTAAGATTCCTAAATTTGAAGTTATTTCTGGAGTTTAGTGCTTTATAGTCAGCTCTTTCTGAGACAAAAACAAATGCTTGCATATGTGGAATAACTTTGTGTTGGAGGTTATCAGTCCCATGATGTGCTGGATCTTGTCCCAGTAAATGTATGTTTGACTTAGTTGGTAGCTCTCTTCCCTTGTGTTCTGTCACAAGACTGTCCAACTAGCTGGTTATTAAAGGTTAAGCATAAAGGGAATCTTTAAAGTGAAAGGTAGCTTTATGAAGAGCATTAATCCTGCTTCTGGATGGAAAACTCCTGAGAATAGGCACTGTGTCTGTAAATACTATGCTTTACTGCTCATGCTGAAGTACAGAGAAGGTTATCATTGGATTGGCAGTGCAGTCCTGTTCAGCTGGCCTGACTCCTCCCTGGTGCCTCTGAGGCTCTGCGTGCAGCTGGACGGCTCCCATTCTCAGCAGATAAAGCAAAGGGCAAGAGGAAGGTTGGTTATCTATGTTCCAGAGATAGACCTGGAGCATAAGGAAGTGGTGCCTTGTCCAGATTATCCGTGACTTCTGAGAGTGCAGTTGCTAGGGCTCCGTATTCCTTTGCTAGGAGACATCCATGTTCCTGTTAACTCCCTTGCCTTGCTCCTGGGTTTCTGGTCTGTATTTTCATTATTTTCTTCCTATACATGATGCCCCTCACTGAAAGGAACAATTATGCGGGAAGTTTTGCATCACTTAAATCCCAGTGCTTGAAGTCAAGTGTCACTATAAAGACTGGAGTGCACTCACACTGTCTTGTAAGTGAATGTTTCTGCCATCAAAAAATGATTTCCTTGCATTTCTATACCTCAGTTGGAACATGATGGTCAAACTTGCACCTTAAAAAACCCCAACATATATATCTGGTAAGGACCTATACTGAAAAAGTAAGCACTTTCTATTATATTCATTCTGTAGCAGTATCTATATTCTCCAGTGAACAAAGGTAATTCTTTCTGGCTCCTACTGAAAGTAGAACTGAGTTATCACTGAATGGTAACACAGATACTGCTATACTGCTTTTGGCAAAATGCCTTTCCTCTGCAGGACCAGTCATAAGGATTGCTCCAGCCAAGGAAAGAGCATCCAAGCTCATAATTGGCTGCTTTCTTGGAATTGCCAAAGGAACCAGTCACCTGAGCTTCTAGTAGCTTTTGCTATAAATAAAATACGGGGATCCATCAACTTCTAGCTCAGTGGAGTCCCTGGGAAATTTTTTATCCATTCATGCTGATATGTAATACTTATTAACTCATGGAAGACAGCATGCCTCCACTTCCTTCATCAGTGGTATTTCTCATTCACTAAGACTGCTTTGCTTCTCTTTTCTTTGGCCAGGTATGCATCTCTGTGGAAAGGATGCCTGACGCTTTACACAGGACGAGGAGGGGAGCTGCATAAAATTGGGGAGTAAGTATTGTGTGTTCATACTTGTGGTGTTATGTCCACGTAGTAGAGCATCATGGTAAGTACAAGACACGGTGGTTCTTAATACATGGTCATGAATAGGTACAGCGCAGGCAACCGTGGTGTAAGTTTCCACGTGGCAATGAGCTCTGACCCTCTTTGAATTCTAGGTAGGTTGAGGAAAATCAGCCTCCATCACTGACACAGGTCTGATTTTTACCTAGAGGGAGGAGGTGTATAAATGACAAGAGACTTAATCTGCATTGCTTACCTAGGCCTCAGCTTGATTAACCACTTTATTTTTGTGGAAGGCTTGTGTGTGTGTATCATGCTTGAGAGACAGGCAGTGCAAAGTAGGAAGACAGAGGTAACTCCCGTGAATCATATCTAAACAGAAGCAAGGTTCATTAAAGCTGCTTTAAACTGCCCACAAACTGAGGTGGTGGCTCCTCCCGATAAAGAACAAGCATGATTAACACACTTGACAAACAACAGGAAAAAATAGCAACAGTTTTCTAACCCGAAGAGTGCTACTGTAGTTGCACAAAGAGTCGTGGAAGGGAAGTGGGGCTTGTCACCAGGGAAGTGGGGCTCTGGGGTGGCCACATCTCTTGGATGGTTCAGAAATGCCCCGTATTCGACTGGATTTTGTAAGTGATGACCTGTAGATTTCCTTTGGTGTAAAGGAATCCTCTCAGAAGTGTCACCCAGTTGGCTTGCTCTCCATCAGGCTGGAGAGAGGTGAGTCCTTATCTGGGTTGTGCCTCCCAGCAGGAGGTGGGTGCTCTGCTTCTGCTTAACCACTCCAAGCTGTGTAATGATCCAAATCTTTCTTCCCCTCTGCTGTAATTTCTATGTGATGAGTTGGTGGTGGGCCTGTTCCTTCATAGTCCCCTTGGGTGGAAAAGGATGCTTTCATTCCCTGTTTTGGATTCCTCTGTGCTATTATGTTAATGGGGCACTCCATCATGTGGGATTGTGTGGGAGCATTTAAGTTTTCCCTGGAGGTCTAATGGAGTCACAATCTGGGAGCAGGCTGGGTGACTCTGTCTCAGGTGACCTTGTGAGTGGGTGCTGGCCAAGACTGTGCAGCTGGAAGAGAGGTGGATGGAGCCCTTTCATCACCTTTTGTTTTCTTTAGGCCATTTTACCTCCTAGATAACTGTGTACTTGCCTCTGCTTGACTGAAACGCCCTCACCAGGAAGATGTGGCAGCTTCACCACAAGCCTATAAAGAGATCAAAGAGCCTTTTAGTACCTATGAATTCTTGCTGAATGGTGGGGTCTGGGTTAGTTACTTCTAGGTGGTGGGAGATGTTAAGAACATTTGAGTTGCAGAGTTGAGAACTCTGTTAAAGGACTGTTTTAGAACTTCCTCATAATCCTAATTTCTCCCCAGGTTCTGCATGGTATATTCAGAAGTGCCAAACTTCAGCGAGCCCAACTCGGAACACATTGGGCAGAACAAACTGGTATGTTAAACTTATTTGAGGCTTCTGGCATAAAGTGCTATTTGTTCTGAGTATTTCATACTAGGCTGTGATCAGATGTGACTTTTCTGGAAAAAATGGACTTGAATGATATATAGGTAAAAATGAGCGATAATTAGAATAGCAGATAAATTCCATATGGAGCCACTACAAGAACACAGGGAAAATGCATCTCTTTTCTGTAAAAATGTGAAATTTCTCTGATCCATGTCTTTTTTTTCTTTTCTCTGAAGGCACAGGGTGAACAGAATAATAGTTCTGCATCAAGTAATATGGGTTCATGTACTTTTGGGCCATTGGGTAAGTTTTTTCATTTTGTGGAAGTGAAAGGATGAGAAACACTTAATAAAAAGCAATTTATCTTGCTAAGGGT
This sequence comes from Strigops habroptila, assembly GCF_004027225.2. Taxonomy (NCBI): domain Eukaryota; kingdom Metazoa; phylum Chordata; class Aves; order Psittaciformes; family Psittacidae; genus Strigops; species Strigops habroptila. The sequence goes on from NC_044281.2 coordinate 9,006,945, forward strand.
TCTCCACTCTGGGGCAAAAGTGTACTGTGCTCTAAAAAGTCTCTTAGACTGGGTTCTGAACCTGCAAGCACATAAGCATGAACATTTAATGAATAATGGTTTCAGGATTTCTTCCCTAGAAGAGGAAGAGATCAGAATATTCAGGGTGCCTTTATCATGTAAAGGGACTTGACTGATCCTAAATTGTTTTGATGCTTTCAAAGAGTTTTTGCAGTACTTGAAATTTTGGGGTTTTTTTAAACCACCTGAGACCTTAGCTTTAAAAATTACTTTAATCTTGCCAGTCACTATGGCTTTCCTGCCATCTTAGCTCCCCAGAGCAGAAGTGGTGGTAATCTGAATTCCAGTATTTGACCTGGCTGGATTATTTTGTGATGTATTTAAACATTGAAGCTTAAATAAGAAAATGCTTCAAGGAACTTGAGTAGCTGTAAGCTGAGAGGGAACCTTATGTCCAGACTCAGTACGTGGAGCTGTATAGCTAGACATTGCTGGTGACAACAAGAAGGTCTTGCTGTTGGGTGACAACAAACTGATTCCTTAACTTGCCGTTAAAAACAAGCTTTTTCTGTTCCCTTGAACATAAATTATTCTGAGCAAAGGGAGGCAGTGCTTTCAGGCTAGTCTTGGTGCCAGGGGGAGGTGAGGAGTAGTCTTTCAGCCCAATTAATGTGTAGGTACTTTCTTGCTGCCCCTGCTTTGGGTGGTGGACAGCTGTTTTCACTGGTCCTGAGCATATCTTCTGAAACTTCTGGTGGTTTATTCCTGCTTCATGTGTGGTCTTTAAATGCAATGATTTCCTTTCGTCTCTTCCTTCTCTCCCCGTGCTTCCTGTCATCATTCTCCCTTTTCAGCTCTGTCCCTCTTCTTACCAGCAAAACATGAGCAGTGATGCTTATAAGGCTTAAGTTCATGAGAACTTGGTGCTAGCTGAGTTGCTTCTGTGGCTGGACTTCGCAAGGCAGCTTTCTATGTTTGTGTTCCTGGTAGTGGGGAATGGCACAAGGAGCTTTGCTTTTCTTTTGCTGATTTCTACTTGACTTCTGCTGCCCTGCTGTCTCTCTGGAGCATCTTGGTGTGTGAGCTACAAGCCAATGCATGTTTCTGAAAGCACCAGTCTAGTTTCACGAGACTCCAGTCTCTCTTGGGCAAAGAACTGGCATGCAACTCTGACCTTTCTTGCTTCAGTTGAGAGTGGAGGTAGGGGTGGAGGGGAGGTAGTTTGGGAGGGTGAAAAAGGTACGCTCTAGTTTGGGGTCTTGCAGTACCAGAGGGGCTTTTTCTTCTGGTGCTCGGGGTTTGCTGGTTGCCACAAACTCCATGCATTCACTGTTGCTAAACTTATGTAAGGGAGCAGTGATTTCAGTCTGTGGAACTCCTGATAACCTTTTTTCTGTCTTTTTAGGAAATGGTTTACAAACTGGACCTGAATCAAGTGGATTTCCATTTACATATAATCACGGCCACTCTTATGCAGGTAGTGGGAGAGGCAATGGACGAGGACCTGTAAATCCACCACCAGCTAATAGTGTTCAGCCTTTTCTCCCTGTCGGTAATGGGAGGGACCCACGCAGAGCCTTTAAAAGATGACTATGCCAAATGTGGTTGTACAGCTTGCTTAAACTCTACACTCTACTTGAACACTTATTGCACTTTTATTTATAGTTAACTGTGAACCAGTTTGTCCTTTATTGTTGTTTTTTTTACCTTTTGGTCTATGGAGCAAACTCGATGTGATCTATTTCTTATTTTGCTTAAGGAAGCACAGTGAAGTCTTCCCCATGCATTAAGGGGGAAGGGGGAGAAGGTGAATTTAAGAAAGTAAGGGTAACAGCTTGAAAAGTCGCAATTGAAATTGGTACTTTTTGCTAAATGGAAGAAAATTTCAGTTACATGTATGTATTTTTCTGTTTCTGTTGGTCAGCCATATAGCCTTAAAAGGTCTATGTCCTGTGCGTGCATATGTTGACTTCCATTAGGGTTGATGGGAGTTCTTTGTATTGAAAGAGAAATGAAGGGAAACGAGCAAAGATGCTCTAGTGAATTAGATGTCCTTGGAATGAATACAGCTTGTAAAGGCAGTAAGTGTAAGGAAATGGTGGTGCCAGCACCCAGTCTCCTGAATCGGAGAATGGGTAACTCGGCCGAAAGTTGAAGACATGGTGAGTGTTTTGAAGCTTGACTTCTGATTCCAAGGTGTATACTACTTAAAGATTCTCCATTAACACCATCATCACTGTCAAGGAAAGTGACAGTGATTTTTGCATAGAAGCTTGGTTATTCATTCTTGCTTTGCATGAAATAGCAGGAGAGTAGGATCTGAATTCAGACAGTATTGGGGGAATATGCTGTTTGTAGCCACTCCTTGTGTAAAACCCTAAGGCTATATTGTAGGAGTCTGAATTTCCAGGAAAGAACTGTTATCAAATGCTGCATTACCCATCTCTTCAATGAGGCTGCCTTCTCCTTCCTTCATTTGCTTTTCCAAATTAATTATGTATTGGATGAAGCTGTATGTCTGGATTGCAGAGGTACTGGCCAAGCACTCAGCTGCACTTCTGATGCTGTTAAGCTGCTAGGCTTTCCTTCATATGTTTTTGTATGAAATATGAATTATCCCTTAGAGAACCCCACTACCACCATCTCCTTGGGGGGAAATAGCTGTGGTTTTATTTCTGAGATCACAAATGCCTTGACTCTAGAAAAGAGTCCAGTGCCATATTTCAGATCAGGTTAAAAAAACGACTTGGAAGCTGAGGTGTCATACTGGATTCATCTGTTTAATTCTTCTTATAGCTGACCTCTCAAATAAAAAATTGCACTAACCATTTCAAAAACAAATCTAACTTTCCTTTCTGTCAAGCCATAAAGACTTCATGACAAAAGGCTATTTCTGAATTGTGAGTTGTCTCCCTGGTTGGTCATGTTGATTGAATCTGCTACTCTCTCACATACGTTTACAAGTTATTTCCATTTGATACTTGTGCTTTTGGTACTCTATTGTGATTACTTGTTGAAAATTGCTTCTAATTGGCAGAAGTTCCTTGTTTAGTCTGAATTACTGAACTTTCTTCTAAATGCAAGCAGCAGCAACAATGAACGTCTGAAGGGAAGTTTAGGAGAGACCTGTGTGCTCAGACACTCGAGGGCTGTTTGCCTCTGGTCTGGCAAAGTGTTATCCTGATACCTGCTTCCAGGTGGAACTAGTGAAACTTGTCTTGGATGCAAGAGGGTGGCATGCCTCATGAGATCGCCCATGGGTGCTGTTATGGAAGAACAGTGCTAACTGGTGAATGAGAAAGCACATAGTGACTTCTGGAGAAATGGTGTAAGGAGGTGATGTGTAACTCAGGGATTCTGGATTGCTTACTTATTTAAATAAGTCATGTATGGTCTGGATGCATGGACAGCCTCTTATGGAAGTGTTGCAGTAAGACATCTGATAGGCTTGTGACAAGGAAGCCAAGAGGACTTCAAACCTGTGAAGTATGCACAACATGTTCCAGAGGTAGATGAGATGTAAGTATGGTGTGGGAGCTGTGCTTTCCAGTAGTAGCTGTAAAGGTAGCAAGTGATGGTATGGTGGGCACTTCATACTCACACGGGTATCTCCACCATGGATCTCGATCCTGGTGGTCTTCTCTACAGCATAAAGAAGGTTGATATAGGAGGGAAGCCTGTGTTGGTGTGTGCTGAGGTGCCTGATGTTTGTAGGTCTGTGCATTTGAGCTTTTATTAAGCTAATAAATGGAATACTTGTTCATAAATTCCAAATAAAAAGTGGGATCATTACTGCTGATAAGTGGCATAAGATTAAAAGCTTTCTGCCAAGTGGATGATTGATTTGCAGTTGGGAGGAAAAAGGCAAGAGGCTGGTCTTCATGTTCTCAAGGTTAGTAGCATTCCTGCCTCCCTGTTTCCTATGTGAAAATATTTCAGTCTATTAATAAATTTTTACTTCTTTGCAGGGGAAATCTGTGCCCTGAAAAGTCGCATGGACTTAAAGTAAATACAATAATAGTAATTTTTCAAGGTCTTCTGATCTTCCAGTGAACCTAAGACAAAGTTGTTTCCCTCAGAGGTATCAGTCTCAAGATAGTTCTCGGCTTGCAGAGGAATCTGGGAGCCTGCCTTACATCTGTTTGGATCATACCACCTTGCTCTGCAGAGACACACATTCCAATATGTAAACAAGCAGTTGTCATGAACTGCTCTTGACACCATAAGACAGTTCATAAGTGCCCAGTGGTTAGGTCATTAGAGTCTTGCCAAGACATTAAAAGTAAGACTGCAGTTAGGGTAGTTTCACTGTAGATAATAGAGTGCCAAAGGCAAAAAGTAACGCTGGCAGGTGTGCACATGTCCAGACAAACAGTAGAATGCTGAAGTGCAGCTCAGTAGTCCCTATACACTTAAGTCACAAGGCACCCAGCTTTCATCACCTCACAACAGCTCCTCATCTTGCCACCCTAACAAAAGGACTGGTGGCAGACTATAGCAGTATGGCAGTGGAGAGATTTTGCTGTTTGCTGCAGTTTTCCATGTGTTCCTCCATCTTTCACCTTGATCCCAAAAGTGGAAAAGCAGTCCTGTACCATGAAATACTGCCCTAATCTTGGATGTGTGGTATAGTCATACCTTCTGTGTCCGCAATGAAAAGGGGAAGGTGCTGGACCAAGACATGATATATCTGCCTCCACAACTCATTTAATTAGCTTTGGCCTTGAGACTGGCAGGTTGCAGCCCTGTGCACTCCAATAATGCTGTTCTTCAGCATCACACGAATTCCAGTAAGGGTATCTGCAGCTAGCACTGCTTGTGGAAAGCTGCTCCAGGAGGTATGAAGCCTCTTTTCTACATGAGTGCAGTCTGTACGGATGATGCCCTTAGCAGCATTGCAGGGATGTCATCTGTGTTCTGTTAGCACATGCATGTCTCTGGACACGGGAGCATTTAGTAGACAAATTGCTGTTCCCTGTAGCCCATTGGGGTGTTTTGTTTTTCATAGCTGTTAATGCTTGTGTTCTGCTAAGGACCTGGCTGTGCTATGGCCATCCTCTGCAGCTCGTGTCTGTACCCTGAGAACAAAGGATACTTTCCTCTTCTACATGGCAGTTTACATCAGCAGCTCCCCAAGTGCTTTGTTAGGAATCAGTAAAACCATGGGGGTTTGGGTGGTTTCCTGAGCTGCTTTATGGCCCTTGCGGCCTCAGCTGCCAGGTTGTCCCCCTGCTTCTCTCAAATGTCCATAGACTTCCCATTTCACACATGCTTTTTATTTTTAACCCTTGAGCTAAGCAATTACTTGTGCTGCTGAGTGCAGTCTCTGGCAGTGCTTTCACAGAGGATCCCGGGAGGTGCCTTGCTTTTTCCCTGCAGCTCTTGCTAGCGCTAGCTCTTGAGCTAGAATTGGCTGATGGCGAGAGGTTTCCCTCAGTCCAGCACTGGTGCATGTTGCTGAGAAGGTGACAGGGCTGTGACTCCTGTCCCAGGTCTGATGAGGCTCCATCACTGGTTGCAGCAGAGCTGTGTAGTGCTGTGTCTGAGCCCAACATTCCCTGTGCAAAGAGATGCTGTGGGGCGAGCCTGTCCCTTGCTGCTGGGGGGCACAGGGGACCCTTGGGCTGGCTGCCATGCTTGGGGTGGCCTGGAGCACCCCATAGGGGTAGGATGGGTTCTCCAGCCCCTCTGTGCTACAGGTGGAGCGAGGGGCATAGTGGTGGGCTGAGGCTGCTGCAGGGCTGCTGAGGGAGCTGCAGCGTTTGGCTGTTTGCAGGGGCTTCTATCTGAGGGTGGTCTGGGTGCGGTGTTTGCCGGGTACAGAGAGGCTCCACCTGCCTCAGTGGCTTGCCTGGTGCTTCAGCCCTGCTGGTAATGCTCTGTGTCCCCAGTGCCTGCTCTGTTTTGTGGAGGAGGGAAGGTGGTTGCTTAGGTCCACGGAAACACCCAGACCTTACAGGGCTGTGTGCCTGGCTGATTTAACAGCCGCTGTGCTGGCGTGCTTTTGTTTGCATCTGCATGATTAGGGAGATTGGAGCTGGCTGAAGGGGGGGACATGGCTTCAATTAAAACAAACAAACACCAAAACGGGCAATTGCCTGAAAACCGAGATGGAAGTTTTTAGCAAAGCCCCTCAGGAATTCATTTGAGATGTGCTTTCTGACTTCAGCCTTAATCATGCTGCTAATTCCTTTATTCTTGATTCCGGAGAACTGGAAGTTGTTACAGCTCTTTATAAGGATTATGATTTTTAATTTATTCTGTGATGGACGTCTGTGTGTGTATATAAAGTGTATAAACATACACAGTTTCTTGTTGGAAGAACTTAATCCTAAACAAACTCTGGATTAAACTACAGAAGATGGAGTTCAAAGAGATTAGGAAAAAAAAAGTTTGGAAGTGACTAGAGGCAACTCTTAAAAACTTCATTTATCTGTTTAATTTCTCCAAATTGCTGATGTTTTTTCTTAGGAAGAAAGCAATGCAGTTATAAAAGCTTCATCTAAAATTGCCCTCCCACATCCCCAGCTGATAAAGACTATCCAGACTTATATGTTTCCTGCTCAGCAAGATTAGGGAAGGAGAAAAACATCAGGATTTAGCTTAGAAATGAAAATTCTTGTGCTGTAGATGTGCCTTCAGAGCTAAATGCTTCCTTACTATACGAGCTTAAATGGGATGGCGCCTGCTCTGCAGGCCTCACTGCTGCGTGTTAGATAAACTGGCATAAAAAGCCACGACCAATGTGTAGATTTCTCTTCCTAAATCAAGAAACGTTCAAGAATATGTATTAGAATCATGGAATAGTTAGGGTTGGAAAGGACCTTAAGATCACCTAGTTCCAGCTCTGCTGCCATGGGCAGGGGCACCTCACACTAGACCTTGTCACCCAAGACTCCGTCCAGCCTGGCCTTGAATACTGCCAGGGATGGAGCATTTACCACTTTGGGCAACCTGTTCCAGTGCCTTACCACCCTCACAGTAAAGAGCTTCTTCATTATATCTAACCTGAACTTCCCCTGTTTAAGTTTAAGCCCATTACCCCTTGTACTATTGCTACAGTCCCCAATGAAGAGTCCCTCCCCAGCATCCTTATAGGCCCCCTTCAGATACTGGAAGGCTGCTCTGAGGTCTCCATGCAGCTTCTCTTCTCCAGGCTGAACAGCCCCAGCTCTCCCAGCCTGTCTTCATACGGGAGGTGCTCCAGCCTTCTTATCATCCTCGTGGCCTTCCTCTCACATTCTTTATAGCTAGGTATTTGGGTTTGTTCTTTTCCCAGAGGTGGCAAGTACTGCAGTTCTGTGCCCAAAACTGCAAGTGACGTGTCAGCCAGGGAGAGCCTGCTGGTGCAACCAGGAGAGGCTGCTGCTTCCCTGGATCCTGCCTGCTGGTGCTGCTTCAAGGAGTGCTTTTTGCTATGGCTGCACAGCTTGGGCTCTTGTGCTGCTGGTTCCTGGTGCAGGGTCTGTGGGCACCTGTACGGCCCCATAGCAGGCAGGGCAAGGCTGCCCCTTACACTGTAGTGCCAGTTACTGGTGCCTCTGAACACATGGGTCGAAAGCTGTGGCTCTGGATATGTCAATGCTGCCAGGCACAGCATTCCAGTGGTGTAAAACCTGCTTGTGATGGTGAAACTTGCCTTTATTTTTTGCCAAAGAAGAGGGAAAAATACATCCTACCGGGTGGGTAGTGCAGCCATTGGCAACTGACCTGTTAGACCTCATGCTTCTGCTGTGTCCCGCTGTCCATTCCCACTAGGGCAGGGATGGGGAGATACCTCAAAACAGGATAACTGGAGGATGCTGGGACAAGGTCTCCAGCAGAAGGGCTGGGGGCGGGGTGGGCTTGGGCTGGTGGCTTCTGGTACCTGTGTTATGGGTGAATTTTATAATGGTTTGACAACTACCTGTCAGGAGTGGCTTGGGGAGGGCTGGGGAGAGTTGATTCTAGTGCGGGACAAGCATGAAGATGCATTAAATGATCTGCTGTAGCTGTTTCCACCTTATTTTCTATGATTTATGCATTAGCTTAATTTTGTAATTTCCTTCTTCCTAGGTTGATTAATACTAAATTTAATTTTCTGTAATCAACTTGAGCATGCAACTTGGAGAGACGAGGTTTAGGCTGATTGCGATAAAAATCTACCTATCCAGCCTAGCTTGAATAAAGCAAAGCTATTTTTATCTTTAAATTATGCAATATTTTCATGGAGCTCTGCAGCCCACTTATATTTAACCTTTGAGTGGAGTGCTCTATTTTTTCAGATCACCTAATGCAAACTTTGCGAATGGGTTTTTTAATTAAGAGAAACCCACCTGCATGCCATCAACCAAATTATTAGCGAGGCAGAGAAGGATAACCAATAGTGCTGTCAGACTTGGGCTGAATATGAAAAATGCTTAAATGCCAAGAGCAGAAGTTGTCAAGAAATAACTTTAAACACCAAGTGCTGGAGGAACAAATTAATGTGACTTATTTTACTTTTAGAAATGGTGAGTCGAGGCCTGATGCAGATAGACATTTCTATGGGCAGCAGCAGCACTTGGCCATGCAATAGGACTGACAATATCAACACAACCTTCTCTTAAAAGAAAAAAGTCTAATTCAGTTTTAAAAAGCCCTAGGTAGGGAGAGAAAGAGACCTTGATCTAGTCTCTACTATTTGTAAGACTCCAGTGAGCTGTCGTTGTGCTGTTGCTTATCAGAACTGTTTGTGATGTGATTTGAGATGGCCTTGAAGCAAGAAAACCCTGTATGGAAGGTACTCTTGAAAGCCTTTCCCTGGTACATGCAATCTAGCTTCATTTTGGCTGTGCTTTACTGATGGCAGGGCCCATTGCTGAGGACAGTGAGTCTAAATGTTCTTGCTGAGCTAATTTTCTCCACTGGAGCAGGGAATCAGAGGTAATTTCTAGAGGAAATGGGACCCAAAACGTTCAGTAAGTTAATATCATGAAGCCAATAAGAAGGATGTGTCAACTTGGGAGAATGGCTGCAATAAGCTTCCCATAGCTTTTTTAGCAAAGTGGATTTGCAGAAGCTTTCTCTGCAACTTCATCAGTGTTGTGGCTGAAGGCTTGAGTTACAAAAACCTGGCTCTTTCTAGTAGATGCAAATGGCTGGGAGCCACATTTGAAAAAAGAGGTGCGTTGATAATGGCTGTTCTATTGGATGTCTGGTGACGGTCAAACAAAAACTGGCAGTAGATCTGTAATTACCTTGTGTTTTTGTGCATGCGCATGGGGGGTATGAGCACATAGCTCTTTCTATGGCTGTGGCTGCTTTGATGTCCAAAGCTGGATGTCCAAACTTCTAACCACAGGTTGCTGCTTCAGTCCAGGCGTTGAGGTGGCCCCCTAGGAATTCACTTCAGGGATTCAGGTGACATGTGCAGCAATTTGGGTGATGCGTGTACCCTGTGATCAGAAGTAATAGCCTGACCCTGGCTGTCAGAAGGGTGCTCTGTCAGTGATGCGCGGGAGGAGGTCTCCCTAGGGCTGTATTTTTAGGTACTGCAGGTGTTTTCCTCCAAAAATGTTTGGTTCATTCTGGCCCAGGATGTGTGCAATTTGGGTTTCATTTGGTTTTATTTCTTGTTTCAGGTAAGCTTGAAAGATCCCTGCTGTGCAGCTTTGTGTTTTCTCTGACTGCCCTCTCTTTTACCTGTCCTGAGGAGATCCTCGCTAGCAGCCTGCTGTCCTGCCAAGCCTTCCCCTACCTCTTGCTCATCTTGCCATGTGATTACTTGCGCTGCTGCTTATGCCAACACTCAACTTCTTTAATATCATTCTGATTTGTCTCTAACATGTTATTACTCATTGGGTGTCTGACAGGTCTGCCTCATTATTTCTGGTTGTTCCAGCTCATTTCTGTACTACTGAAGTAATTTGCAGGCCTGCCCAATTAGAAGCCCCTGTTTCCCTCCCCAGGTAGGTGTGACATTGTGTGTCCTCCAGGATAACAGCAGTCCTCCTGAAATCCCATTGAGTGAATCCACTGAGGCTGGAAGGAGGCATTTCATGCATCATCCTAACAAGTTGTTTACTAAACTCCCTGTGCGCTGGGCTTCAAATTCAGCCTTTCAAAAGACTTTGATAAAAAAGAAAGGATCAGGTTTTTTTTTCCCCCTGACTGCTGCAAATGAAAAAGCTTTTCACTTGGGAGTCGTGGGTCGTATTTATGGAAATGGGGAGAGCACTTGCAATATTTATAGCAGTTACAGAAGCGCTCGAATCTATCTTTTATTGATATGTATTTACATGCCCACAAAACTCTTATTGCGCAGTAGCTGGGAGAACTTTATTTAGATTTAGTATTTTGAAGTAATTTTTTAGTGCTTCTTATTATCCTTGGAGTGCGAGATTCAATATTTCAAGTAGGACTGTCACCAAACAGCCGGAGGTTCTTAAAAGATTTTTATTTTACACAAAGATAAATGTTGAAGCCACATTTTTCAGAAGCACCATCTGTTTCGTGTTGACCTTAATTTTCTGGATGAGTGCTTTTCTTCAAACATTTTAAGTCTTGTCTACATTTCATTTGGCTGGGAGTGTTTAGGTTATTTGTTGAACAGGAAATCGGATATTCAAAACGCAAACACACCATTACGTTGCAAATTATTCCCTTTGTATAGTTTAGCAAATTGCTTTGTAAATACTCTGCAGACTTGCTGGGGTAGCTCTGCATCTCTGACATCTGGCAGGTTGGCCCTCTGTGGAGCTGGATTGCTTTTGGATGTCACCGTCATGCCTTGCACTGGGAGATGGGGCGCAGAGCACTGAGTGAGCATTGTGGAGTAGCCTTATAATGGGTAGTTTCTGGGGACAAGGGTAGGATAAGGGTTTGCTGGTTGGCTTCGTGGCCTTGGAAGGGTTTGCTGTTCAGGCTGCCTAAGCAACAATACCTGATTTTGTGAAAAGGGACTCACTAGAATAGTCTACATACGCAATGGTCCCACAGAGCAATAGCTCCCTTTCTTCCTTACAATTCTTGCTCCCATGTCCTGAGCTGAAATAGACTGATAGATGATTTTTTGCCTTCCTTTGCTCCCAGCCTTGCTTTGTGGCTTGTCGAAACTTGTGTGGCTCCAGCGGTTCAGCTGTTTGTTACCCTGCCACCTCCATGGTGGCACAGACCCTGCCTGTGTCTTTCCTGCCCCATATCAGCTTTACAGGCTTGGCTCCTTGCCCCATCCTAAGCTTGTGCCTTGTCAGCCCCATACAAGCTTCTCGGCAGTGCCTGTCACTGTCCCTATCAGAGGGCTGCAGCTAAGACCTGTATAGGTATATGTTAGTTGTTCTCTATTGGTATGTGGTGGATCTGGGCTAATGCTGGCCTGCAGCTATTTTAGTGACAAAATGTACTCTTGACAGGAACAGGAGCAATTTGGATTGCAAGTAGGACTGTAATCCTGCTGTTCCTTTTCTTTTTGTAAAGTAGTAGCTCCTTTTGTCCCTGCAAAGTTTGTAGCCTAATGCAGGAAGGATATTGAGACTTTTCTTTCCCCTCAGGATATAGATTTGGGAATAGAACTAATGATGTGGTAGAAAAAGTGATACAACTTAAATTTTTTTGTGTGCTTCAAGGAATTCCCAGAGGGGAATGCTGTGAGGACTGCACTCTTTTAAATTAACCAGCTGGTTTCTTTACAGCTTTGCCATGTAAGTGCCTAGTGAAGCCCATGTCTACGTGATGCCAAGATGCAGGGCAAAAGAACTGAGCAAACAACAAAATACCTGCTTAAACCAAGACTGTGGTGTTTCCAAACACCAAACCCAGAGTCTGTCACACCAGGCTGGCTGGGTTTGGAAATGCCTATTGCAGCATCAGTTTTCAAGGGAAGTGACGAAGGAGGTGAGTGGCTGCTGGACTTGTGACTCACGTTAGTGGCTGTTTGCCATCCAGAAAACCATGCAGTGCTCTGCTGCAGGATATTTAGAGGGTTCTTAGATGTTCACATGGTACGTATGGTGGCCAAAGCCACGTGGAGTAAAGGCAGTGTGTGGCTGGGGTGGAGGAAGACAGTGGGTTGAGTCGCCTGCTGTTCTTCATCCTCACTGTGCCTAGGGGACCAGGACTCTGCTGGAAAGTGGGGATGTCAATCTCTTGTTTTAATTCCAGGCTAGCTTGCGCTATTTAGAAAAGATCTTTTTCTAATCTGTGCTATAAAATAATGAAATTAAATCTCGAGTGGGTAAGTTTTGTCTCTCCTAGTTATCTCTATTTTGTATCTCTGTATGCAAGGACAGGAGTGATTAGTTCAGGGGAAAATGAAATCTGCTTTCCTTCTGCCACTGAAATAGGTGTTTTTGTGCTTTGTGAAAAGTACTGAGTCCTGCAAATGGAAAATGAGAGTGGTTTGGGTTGTTTTGGTCTTGTTTTGAGGCACTAATTTAGAAAATGAGGCAAATTGCACATCTGTAAGTGGGTGAAGCATCAAAGCTATCCCTTGCACCTGCAGGACAGGCTCTTTCAGAAGACAAGATGTCTGGCTTAACTGCTGGAAGGTCAGCTTTTAATTATTGCTGTAATGAATCTCAATTTGATCTTTTTTTTTATCTACTCAGCAGTGACAGGAGGAACTGTTGCAGAAACTCATTAAAAGCAGGACTCTTGAGCAGAGCAGGGAGCCGTTCCTGGACTCTCCAGGGGGTGAGCCGGTGGGTGAGGGCTCAGAAATAGCACATTGGGCTGACAGCAACATTTAGGACCTCAAATACCACTCCAGGACAGCTTGAAACCTCCAAATGACTGAAATGTTGGACTGTGCATTTGATGTGGAAGTCTTGGGTGAGACGGTGGCATCCCAGTGTACTAAACACCCTGGCAGCATGGAGCCCACTTCATGGGGGTTCCAATTTAAGAGTCCCAATCTAAATCTGAACATCCCAGGCCTGAGCCTGAACAGTAAGAGGCTGTTGGAGACTAAGGCAGTAGTGGGTTAAGTGAATGAACAGCAGCTGTGTCCTATTCTAAACAGATCTACATTAAAAATAGGATGTCTTTCTCTTCAGCAGAAAAGCGTTTAGTTTTACAAGATAAAAATAATTTGTTTCCAAGCATCTGCCTTTCTGCGATTGCTTAAGAAAACAGCATTAGTAGCATCATTGTAGAATAAGCATTTTAAAATCACTTGGTGTATGTTAGTCACGTTTATGTGGATAATTCCATAGCATGAAGTTTGTTAGGGTTTGAACAAATAATTCTTTTGAGACAAAACAAGTAACTAGTATGTGATTTAAAGAAGGCATTCTGCAGATGCTGCCTTTGCTTTGATATGCTCACATCTGCACCACGTAAATGTATTAAAGATGGTCAAAAGTATTCTGGCCTGCTGGGATGCAAGTTTAATATGAAGTCACTGTAAAACTATTTGGAAGACCACAACTTTGTTTCTTAAGTTGAAAAGAGAGAGTTGAAAGCCAAGTGCTTACCAATGGGAATACCTGAAGCACCACCGTGTGATTTCAGGTATAAAAACATAAGTCTTGTGAATCTGGGGGGCTAAAGAGGGATTCTGCTTTCTACTGGCACGTAGGGTAGGTCACCGTTTACAGTTACAAAAGCAACCCCATCCACTAAAACCTTCAAACGTGGCATCACCCCCCCCAGAATCTATTATCACTTTCATTCCTAAGTACCTTTATGTTGGTTTTGTGGTGAGACCCAGTGCCCTGCTGCCTGATTAATTTGTGAGGGAGACTGCTGTGCAGTCTGTCTCATGTGGTGAATCTCTGATGCTGAAAAATCTAGCAGAAAGCTGGCAGGTCAAATGGGAGAGCAGTAGAGATGTTGCTTTTCCTTGTCAGGGTGAAACGAGGTGTTAAATAATGGGAGGCTTTGTGTATTCCTTGAATTCTGTGTATATGACTAGGCTAACCCCAACATGCAGGCAGATCAGGAAGATGAATTGATAGGGAAGTGGGCATCTGAAGGTGATCAGTGGAGTGGTTCAGAGTGAAGGTTATTAAGGGCTGTAGGGAAGGTGAGCACAAGCTCATGTCTGCAGCAAGAAAGGAAACCTTCATCTGTGCTGATCCAGTCATGGCCCTGCCACCTTCTTTGCACTCCTGATGAGAAGATGAAGGCTCTGACCATGATTTGCCATGCAGTGCTGGCTGCCCAGGTCTCACCTGTGTGCTACTAAAGCCCTGCCTCAGCAGGCACTCTGGTCTCTCCCAAAGGGCCATGGCCCCTCTCCTTGCTTGGCTGGGCAGCATGGGGTTCACACTGCTCAATGGAGAAATCCAAGCTTCAAAGTAACTACCTGATGTTTGGAAGAGAGTGGCTGAAGGAACAGGAGGTTGGTTTCCTTCTGAGAACTGTTTTCATATTCGCTTCTCACAATAAAGAATTAAAATTGCTCTTTTGTTTGAATCCATGGTTTTTATAAACCATGCTCCCCTCTAAGGAAATTGCTACAAACCCACGTGTTCAAAAGCTGAACATCATTTTTCCTTATTAGAGCATGTTATTATCCCACGTAATCTCTGGATTATAACTAATTAATGTAGCTACAGCTAATTATTGAGTTAGCTACAGGTGAGAAGGAGCTTATTTTTAATGAAATTTTTTTTTAATGGAAACGGATTCTCCAAATGGCATGTCTTTTCATCCATGATTATTTACCAAGAACTGGATATTGTAGTGATGTAGGTTGCGTTTTCTTTTGATTTCTTTTTGGGTATTTATTCCAAATACAATGTGCAAAACCTAATGTGTGGTAACTTGGTTGACTGTTCAGGAGCAAAAAGTGCTATTTACTAGGATTCTCAAATGCAAGAAACTTGCAGTGGTACACTCTCACCATAACATCGGTGTCACAACTTGAAGCCAAATTTAGTCATAAACATCCTTTATTAGTTCATCCAAATGCAGGCAAATAGTTTTCCCACTGATTATGGGAACAGTATTGTTTACTTGCTATCTTCTTGTTATACATTCTTTCCTTTTTTTTCCCTCATGATAAAATGAAGATCTTTTGATTAGAAACTACAGTAAAATGTGAGTGATGTATTCGCGAGAGTTGCTGTTTGCCAAGTACATTGCTGTAGCAAAAGTACTGTTTGTTATGACATTGTACTGAGTCACTTGTTGATGCTATTTGCGGGAGAGAACTTAGTTAAAGAAGCTGGAACAGGATGTTCATTTTATTTCGGTATTTGTAATCCTGAGTCATCTCTTGATAGCTGATGAAATACAGCAACTTGCGTTTTAGACAGGGCTTCTCCTAACATAATTTGGGGATGCTGTAATTTGATAGAGGGTGGAAAAACACACAGAGCTGATTTTATGCGGAGAGGTTTATTTTAGTTGTCACTCTCTGCTGAAGCACTCTTAAACTTTGCACATCTGCGGCACTTTACCGTGTCTTTAAATATGTTGTAGTCGGGGTGAAATAAGAGCTGATGTGGAGGCAGCACATGGCTGGGCAGGTGTTGGGGCTTTGAGGACACTGTCTCTGGTATGTGCAGATCAGTTAGATTGCTTTTTGGTTGATCATTTTGGCTGCCTTGTGGTTTGCTTCCACTGCAAAAATAGGAAGTCCAGAGGCGTTTGGTTGTGTGCATGGCAAGTAAAGCAGCAAAGGAAAAGTTATTTCTCATGTAAGAGATTGAATTCAAATTTTAGGTGAAATTTTGGATGTAATTTTGTTAAAGCCTACTCAGCTGTGAGACCGTGATTATTAAGGTGACAGAGTAGTATGAACCATCGAATGTGTATAATTATTTCCTGTATGAAGTTATTAATGATGGTAGGATTCTGAATTTGAGCATATTTCTTCTTAGGAGCAGAGAGGCTTTTCAAAATAATTTGCATGTTTCACTTCAGCTTCACTTCAGGGTAGCAGCCAGCAAATCTCTGAAAGCACAGAGTACTTATGGGCAGAAAATAAAGAATGCTGACTCTAAAGCTTTAGGAAGAATTTATGGTGGAAGAATGTAGTTATTAGATTTGGAATTTGACCAGGATGTACAATACTGCTTTAAGTGAAGGAAAACATAGGGTGAATATTGATCAGAGGCTATAAGAATGTATTTTCACTTTTAATTTGGATATATGTATGTCCAGCGGTTAATATTCTTGTACCAAGGTGACAAGCTGGCTTGGAAAGCAAAAAGATACCCATCATCTCATGCAGTTGTTGGTTTCCTTTTGGGATACTGTGGATCCAGGATAGCCAGGTTTGGTCTGGCACTGGTACAGCAGTGTGTCTGTCCAAAAGGCTTCTCCTTCCACCCTTTCACCTCCTGACATTCCCAGGAAATGCATATAAGGCTCCTTCATCCCTTGATAGGAAAGTACAATGAATACAGAGAACATAGGTAAAACTGTGCAATTAAATTAGCTGCAGTCAAGTAGTGAAATATATTCATCCCTTCTGGCACTATGGCTAATTTATATTTAAAGCAGTATGAATTTCATGAGCATTTAAAAAAATCATATTTTAAATTCAATTTGCTGTCAACTCATTCGATGTTTTGTGTAAAGTCATTTCCTGTAAACAGGTTATTGAATATCAAAACACTTGTCTCATACATAATTTTTGGAAAGAAATAATATTATAATAAAGGTGAGAATCTGGCCCTCGTGTGAGTTGGCAAGCACTTTCTGGATCACTGCAGTTCTTTGGTCCTTGCTTTATCACAGTCAAGGGAGTGTCCTGGGCAAGGAACATTTAAAAGCAGTCAACAATAGTAATTGCTTTCTAGCTACAGTAGGTTATTCTGCAATTAACTACTGATATATAATATATGAGGAAAGATATCAGTGTATATTTTTTCCAAATATCAAAAAGAGAGTTGGAAGAAAATAGATTAAAATACCTCAAATCTGACAGAACTTTCAAGTTGTAGAGCTCACACAGGGTAATGGACTGGGTAATATTAATAGATGTGTTGAAAAGCTGAGACATGTTTGTTATGAACTGTTGAAGAAATAACTGCTGTATTTTAGCATGGGATTCTTACCTGTGTATGGAGATTGCTGTCATTTGGCAGATGCTGTGCGATGTAA
Source organism: Strigops habroptila (assembly GCF_004027225.2). Classification (NCBI taxonomy): domain Eukaryota; kingdom Metazoa; phylum Chordata; class Aves; order Psittaciformes; family Psittacidae; genus Strigops; species Strigops habroptila. Next base: position 9,023,961 of record NC_044281.2, read on the forward strand.
AACTGAGCATCAAAGCTGGTATGAAGCTGAATCCTTTGCAAGACAAAATAAATTGGCTTCTGGAAGCCACCAATTTCTCCTCCAAGTGTGAGTAATATACCCTGGGTGTAAGCATATAACATAAGCTGCTTGGGATCTCTGAAAGATTTGATGGATTCCTACCATAGTAGATCATGCCAGTAAGACTGAAATAGCATTTTATTTATCCATTTATTTGAACAAGCTCTGTTGTGAAGGTGGGCTTCTCCCTCTGTGTTTGAAAGCTGCCAGAAAAAGTAGTTTCCAAATTCTGAATTCCTTGTATCCTTGTTGCATGTGGTGCATCAATATAACATAAAGACTGAAATAGTCTTTGTTATATTAAAGGACATTAGAGGTAACTAGACATGGCACTGAGTAGAATTGAATTGTATTTTGGGCTTTCTCCAGCAAACTGCCTCCTAATTGATACAGGTGTGAAGCAGTTGCACACCTTAATGAAATTTAAAGCTAAACTTTGAAATCCCAAGCTCCCAAATTTTCCCAAATCAGTGGTTTTTTTTCCCAGCTGCTGATTGTTGATTTGTATGTTATTTCAATTAGGGAAGGAAGCTCCACTTAAAAGCTAAGCATTAAAATGCCCCAAAAAGTAGAATTTCTGATCTTGAGGCAACTCAGCTGAAGCCACTGAAGCATTTATGAAGCAGCACCATCATGTCCCACCTCCGAACCTGCCTGGAGCCCTTCTCTGGTTGTCTCCGAGGTTTGCTGTGTGTGTCGTATAGCATTCAGAGATGTGAAGACTCTTGTACAGGGCTGAGATGAGAGTTATCCAGCTTTTCACCTTCCCCATCACTTCTGGGCTGGCTCCAGATGTGGTGCCTGTGGCCAGAGCTTTCTCCTGAGCTGAAGGTTTCCATCTGGGTCCTGTTTGCTGCAAGCCCATGTGCTGAGCTAACAGCAGCAGTGCCCACATATGAATTTTAGCCTCCATCAGCTATGTGTGTTTCAGTATATTTTTAATGAGGTTAGGAAAGACTTGGGAGCCAAAGGGTTTGTAGATAAGGAGATCAAAGCAGACCCATGCTGCAGGGGAGGGAGAGGAGGATGAGTCCTGGCAGGGGCTGAAGGAAAACCCTGTTACTGCAGAAGGTGGTGAGTGGTGGCAGCTTGTTTTTGCACTCTGCTCCATGCATTTTATAGTTTCTGGGCAAATTCTCACCTGGTGGGTATTGCCTATTGCCTCTATTTTTTATTATCTTCAGTGGAACTAATCTGACTTGAAAGAGATGTGACTTAATGTGCATATCTGAGATACAGGTTCATTACAAGGAACAGGGAGGTGCTGTACAAATCCTGACTGTTCACGTGGTAGTGCCTTCCCCTGTGTTTCTTTTACAAGCAAACTAAAATGAGTCCCTGAGGGTCTCAGACATCTGTACCTAGTCTGAAAATGCTGACACCATTGCCTTGATTTGATTCTTGGGGAAAAAAAATCATAGCGGAAAGAAAGTGGAGCACGGGTGAGGCAGAACGGAGAAAATGGGAATAAAACCAGCTTTCCCCAGCAAGTACATGGCTTTGAAGGAGTAGAAGTGTAATGTGCGCTCGTAATGCTGAAGCCTGCAAGTTAGAATTGTTACAACATGAAGCAAATCCACAATACCCACAGCAGGAAGCTCACTGCGTTACAGTGGAATTAATACACTATTTCTGTGGTCAAAACATGGGGCATGCTGAACAGCAGCTAAATTGGCTGGGAAGAGCCTTGCCAGAAACCCCATATTCCTTCTGAGCGCTTGTTCTGAGAGCGTTTGACATCTTCTTTCCCACTCCAGGGAAAAGCAAAAGCTTCCCAGTGCCCGTGTGTGGGGCAGGGCTGATACCCATCTTGGTCACACCAGTTCTTTGAAAGGCCACCGTGTCCTCAAGTGTCACCAACGTGCCTCCTCCACAGAGACCGTGGCCTGAGGGCAGTGAGTGGTGGTCAAAGGTGAGGAAGACAGAGCATCCTTTGGTTGCTGGCTGGTGCTGTGCTGGCTCTCCATCGTGTTCAGCACTCATAGCTGCAACTGGTCACCGCCTGGGACAGCCTCCCAACATATCCGTAGCTCTCTGCTGCACACAAAAGACTGATGCTGCTGGGAGAAAGCTTTATATAATGTGGTATTTCTGATGATACTGCTGTGGAGTGTGCAGAAAAGGCTCAGTGGTGCGGAGATGCCAGGATATCTGCAACCTGTGCAAGGGATGGGCATTCCCTTGCTGCAAGACCAGTGGGGTAGGGGTAAGTTGAGAGTTTCCTATATGGCAAGAATAAATTGAACTGGAGAAGATGCCTTTGAGTTCTTGAAATACAGAGAAAAGTGAAAGAAAGCTCATTTGAAGCTGAGAAGTTCTCTGTCACCAAGGCTTTTGTGACAAGGAATCCAGAAATGCCTGATCCAGAGGTGGGGAGGCACAGAACCTCCTTTGCAAAGCACAGTCACTCACAAAGGGACAGCAGCATTCCCTCTGCTGGGATGGGTGGACACGTAGGAGGGCAGAAAATACTGTCAGGTCAGGTGCACCCTGGTGTCTGTAAGTGTCTGTAAGCTGGTAAGGTCACGCGCTGCTTTTTTGGGGCGTATTTTAATGTAAGATACTGGCAGTACAAGGATTAGTTTCCATGCTTAGTGAGGAGCACGGCTGAATTGCCGAGTCGGGTTTCTGGCCCTAAACCAATGGCTCTGTCATGTCGATAGGTGGTGCAAGTTTGCTGCAGTTTCTGGAAAGCTGGAGCATTTAGTCAAAGATTCCAGTACGTGTGTTAGGCTAATAGTGGGATTGGAGAAGGAAAAGGAAATGCTAAACACTGTGCCTGCTGTAAGTAAAAGCTGAATCTTAACTATAACGACTATCTGTAGTCTGGCCAGTACCAAACCAGCAGAAGCAGTGTCCTCTCTTGTGCCTTACTTCCATGTGTCAGGTGGATGGCATTTGGACAGGTCTTGCAGCAGAGGGTCAGGGCAGACAGTGGTGAACTCCCAAGGGTAATGACCAGGCTGGTGAGAGCCCTGCGTCTGCTGCTGGGGGCTCCCCCAGCCGTGCTGCGCAGCCCGGATGCTGCAGCTGAGAGGGGTTAGTGCTGCTCCCTGAAAACACACTGGAGAGAAGGGATGCATCCACAGGGACCTTCACAGCTGGAGAGGTGCGACAGTGCAAACCTCATAAGTTCAACACGGCCAAGTGCAAGGTCCTGCACCTCGGTCAGGGCAATTCAAAGCATGAACATAGGCTGGACAGAGGCTGGATTGAGAGCAGCCCTGAGGAAAAGGACTTGAGGGTGTTGGTCAATGAAAAGCTCAACATGACGCAGCTTCAGTATGTGCTTGAGCCCAGAACCCCTCCATGTGCTGGGCTGCATCCCTAGCAGCATGAGCAGCAGGTCAAGGGAGGGGATTCCTCCTCCTCTGCTGTGCAGTGAGGAGACCCCCCTTGCAGTCCTGATCCAGCTCTGGGAGCAACAACACAAGAGGGATGTGGAGCTGTTGGAGCAAGTCCAGAGAAGGCCATGGAGCTGCTGCGAGGTCTGGAGCAGCTCTGCTCTGGAGCCAGGCTGAGAGAGATGGGCTGGGTCAGCCTGGAGAAGGCTCCTTAAGAGGAGACTTTAGAGCAGCTCCAGTGCCTAAAGGGGCTACAGGAAACCTGGAGAGGGGCTTTGGACAAGGGCCTGTAGGGACAGGACAAGGGGGAATGGCTTTAACCTGATAGAGGGGAGATTGAGATTAGACATTAAGAAGAAGCTCTTCCCTGTGAGGGTGCTGAGGCGCTGGCACAGGGTGCCCAGAGAAGCTGTGGCTGCCCCATCCCTGGCAGTGTTCAAGGCCAGGATGGACACAGGGGCTTGGAGCAACCTGCTCTAGTGGAAGGTGTCCCTGCCTATGGCAGGGGGTTGGAACTGGGTGAGCTTTAAGATCCCTTCCAACCCAAACCATTCTGTGATTCTAAAATCAGGTCCTGGAGAAAAAAGGCTGCAGCAGGGATGACAACGAATAAGTTAGACTCTTAGTCTCCATGTTCTGTGCAGTATTAAGTGGTTATGACAGAAAGCGAAAACCTTGCTGGTGCTGAACAGAAATGACAAAGCTCCTGGTGTCAGCTAGAGCAGCTATGACTACTAAAAGTAAAGAAAAAAGGATCTAAACCAAAGCTGGGTGTCTAACAAGTCCTTGCACACTGAATGTGCAATTGCATAGGTTGCTGATCAGACTCTAATTGTGTCCTGTAAGGTTTGCAAGTGGTTGTGTTGCAGGTCTAGGAAATCTGGTATAAATCAGAGGCAGAGCCAGCGGTCTGCAGGAACATCAGGTCTTCCACTGCCAGAGCTCTATTCTAGTGTTTGTTTCCAGCGGTTAACTTGTGGGGTTGTGGAGTCTAAGTTTATCATATGGAAATATTTAGTTCAGCTTTTCCTTCCAAACAGATCCCAATGGATAGCTGTTTGCAGGTCCACCCCGCAGCAGAAGAAATTAATGCTCTGGCCCTCCAATGTTTAATGTAAGAAGTCTATGAAGTCGAGGACAATGATAAGCGGTGCAGCCTGGCTGCAGGATTACTTACTAGAAGGGTTTGTTTTCGTGCCCTGTAGCTGGCAGCCATCCTGCTCACAGCTGTCCAGGGAATGATGATTTCTCTTTGCTTCGGCTTTCAAGGTTTTTAACTGTGTCTGTTTCATATTGAAACAAACAAAAAATTCTTTGGGAATGTTTTCATCAAAATGGAAACATCTGGTTTGGGTTTAAAAATAGCAGGTGTGTTCTCAACACTGTACATTTTGCTTCTGCCTCTCCTCATGTGCGAGGGCATTAAATCCAACTATTGGGAGACTCTGTTCCCGCCTGGTCACTGTGACACCAAGCTGCAAACCCCATGGTGTGTGTGTCTGCACCCCATCCAGCATCCCTGCCTGCTTTCCCAAGCAGCTTTAATTGAAAGCAGTCTATCTCCAAGCTGAAAGGGTTTCTGGAAAGCAGTATGTTCCAGGAAAATGTTGCTTGGTTAAAAATGTCTCAAACAGCAAGAACACTGCGGGCGATAGGAACAGTGGCGATAACAGGGCTTAGACAGCTTTTCTACTGCGTTGTCACTTTGCTGCGTTTGTGGATTAATCAAGGCCTCTGCCAGACAGGATGGAAGAGCAAAGTTAAGGCAGATCATGCTCTGGTATCTCTCATTCGTTCTCTCCCTCCCCTTCCCGGCTGTCTCTCCTCACATAGCACAGTTTTGAATGGGGTGACAGCTTTCTCCTGCTGCTGTTGCAGTGAAGCTGCAGGGAGAAATGATCTCTGGTCACTGCAGCTGAGAGCAGACCTTGCTGTCGTCCCCAGTTCCCCTGCTCTGGCCCACCATAAGGCCCACTCCATAGTGCGTGATTTTCTTGTGGATGAATTCAGGGATGATGGCACTCTCCAGTGAATCATGGGGTGCACCTGAGATGGATGGGTGAAAATGCCGCATTAAGATCTCTTGCTAATAATCCTAGATTAATGTGGTTATGCTTTTGTTGTTAAAGGCTGTTGCTGGACAGGATTAAGGAAGAAATACCTCTGAGAAGCAGGATTGGTTGCGAGTTATCTCCCTGTATCTTTTAATGTCTCATGTGGTACAGCCTGATGTTTTCAAGTCTTCCTTTTGAAATGGCAGGTAGAAACATATTGCTGCTGTCTGGAACCTTTAATCTTCAAATGGAAATAAGGTTTTCTTGCAGAAGTAGGCTGCTTTTTCACATGCTTTCAGAAATGCTGATCTTGTGCCTTGGTTGATCTGGCTAATTAAAAACGTGCTCCTGTCAATCAAAACTATTACTTTAATGGTAATGGCAAAAATGCAAAGTGTAGCTCTGGTAAATCAGTGTTAGACAGAAATGTGCCTTGTTTCCTCTGTCTGAGGTACTCAGTTAGAACTGAGGTTTTTATTGTGAGTTTTGATATTCACAGACCTTTCTGTTATGAATTTTACCCTTTTAATTCCTGTTGGCTGCCCAGATGACCAATACTTGTTCATTCAATACTTGCCCAGAGTTTGGGAAGGGCATTGTGAGGTCCCTCCTCGAGGTCTTCACTGGGCTGAATCCCAGTGTCCAAGATACTTCCTCCTCCTTTGCCTTGTACCATCTGCATCCTGCCCCTTGGGAACACCTGGTTTTAGCAGATATTAATTTGCTCCCTGTAAACAACGAGCAGAACTGAACCCCTAGCCCCATGTTTTCTACCCTGTTGTCAGTCCCCTGAGCTCTGCCATTCCCCAGGGTCTGTTTGCTGTCCCAAATGTCCTGATAATGCTGAATCCTCCTCTGGAGATTCCCATCTCACCGGCTGTGACTGGCTGAGAAGGCATCTAACATAGGCTCCCTGATTAAGCACGCACAGGCAGGGAAGTATTTTTACTCCCTCCCTTACACTTTTTGTGTGTATTTGGCTTTTTAAAATCTATTTCTGCAACAAATAGATCATTTTTGCAGTGAAAGATATTTGCAGAGTATAGAGTTTGACTTAGAAGTGCATGCAAGAAATGCTTGTAGATGCGGCTGATGGCCAAGGTTTGAAGGTTATAGCAAGCAGCATTAGAGTGGTGTCAGCTCTGCCCCAGGCTAGCAAAGACACAAACCAAAGCAAACCTGCCTTTATATATGCAATTTCTCAAATGTTGGTAGGAAGACTCCAGGTGATTAATGACTAATTAGACTCAAAGTGGCAAATATGACCACCTAGCAGTAAGAACTAATTATATGCAAATAGTGAATTAACTCAACCTGAGTTAACTCAAAAGACCTCAAAGCAGCTCAAGGTTATAAAACAAAAATATTATCTCCACACCCTGCCAAATGCAAGGAATGGACCCTGACCTTCCTCAGAACAGCCTCGTATAGAGAGACTCTGACTTCTCCCTCTTTTCCTTTATTTGCTAACCCCCAGTACCTCTCCTTGTCACTTAAGCTTTTCAGTGCAGTGTCTCCCTTCTTCTGCCTTCCTGAGGTCCTTCCCCTGCTGACTCCTGCTATCTCTGGCTCTGTTCCTGTCCCTCCCTTCTTTTTGAAATAATGCTCTTTTGTTCTGCTTCAATGCATGTTCTTGCATCCAACAGTGCAGCAGCACTTCCCTGGTTCTTCAGTTGCTGCCTTATCCCTTCTTTACATTCCTGCTTTAAGTGCTCTGGTGCATCCCGTTTCTCCTGCCTGTCTGCAGCCCCACTGCAACCATGAGCTAAAACTCCTCACTCGGGCAGGGGTAACTGTGGTAATTTAATGGCACACCTGAATGCATCAGGATAGGCTACCACAGGCTCAGTGTTGTTTCCCAAGTCAGTCTTCCCTATTGCTTAACTGTCCTTTACATTTAATTCCATGGTGGCAACAGTTTCCTCCACAAGGTCCTACTTTAGCCTGTCTCCTTGCAGGAGCCCTGGAGGTTAGCAGGGATCTGACAAAGAAGAGTTGACATAGATCCTGCATGCATTTACAGCAGAGCCTCTTGCCCTACCATGGTGGAGGCCTCAAAGAAAGTATCAGCTAGGGTATTCCAGTGCTCTTACACCCTTAATTACATTCTCATGACTTAATCATAAGCTGCCTGTTGCTCAGGTCTGCTTGTAACATCTTCCTCTTTTCTGCTTCTGACGTGTGGGCTTTCCCTTTAGTGTAGCAGCTGTTCAGTTCTTGCCTCAGTGATGGGATTGAAATACCTGCAGACAAGCAGGGAATGTTTCAGATTCCTTTTGAAATACACCGGGAGATTGCAGATTCGGTTCTCAGATGGAAAGCTCAACTGCCTGACACCTGAGGGAAGAAATGAGGCACGAGCTTCTTGCACAAACAGGCAAGTGGCACAGATATGAAACACAGCCTCCGTGTTGAAAGAGCTCTGCACTTCACAATTCACTACTGTTCTTTTACTCGGGAGTCTCATGATAGTGAGTATTTTCCTTGGGGCTCAAGCTTCCAGTCTTGTGATAGACTGCTTTCATTAAACCAAATTGGCCTGAAAGCATGAGTGTGTTCAACAGGGTGATGCAACCGGCTTGAAAACCACAAGACAAAGATACAGAACTCTCCATTTTAAAGCTTTTTGGCTTTAGAGATCACGATTTCTTTGGAGGAAACCAGGGTGATAATTTTGGTGTGCTATTAGCAACTATTCATAGTATCTGAGTACTTTCACGGTATTTGAAAGAATGTTTTCTCCTGGTTTTGCTTCTTTGGGATATATCTCAGGGTGGAAAAGATCGTTTTGAAAAGCCTCTTTTGCTTTGTTTGATTTTTGCATTTAAAATATTGTTTTTTCTTAGACTGGAAGACATGTATTTTTGGCCAAGCTGTTTTGAACATGGCTGTTGACATGTGCTTTGAAGAAAGCACGTCTTGGTTAAAGATCCCTCACTACCAGTGAAGGTGGAGGCAGCCTTTTCCTGGTCATGTCTCCAACATGTCTGCATTGAAGTAGTTTTTCCTTTGGATGGTTTGAACATACAACGAATTAAAATGAGCATCCTTTGTGATCTGTTGGGTGTCATTCCCCCCCCCCCCCCCCTTCATTTTTTGATAGTGAGAAAAGAGAATGTGTTCAAGTGGGCAAGTAAACAAGCCTGTATATAACAGCTCTAAGCTACGATAAGAAATGCATAAAATAAGCACCCTTTATTTCCCACAGGTCCTGCAGCAAAGCTGGGAAAGATCTGCCTTATTTTTCTAAGGAAAAAACAACATTTACTTATAAAAAATTTTCTTGAGTGTTTAAGTTAAAAAAAACCCCAAATATTGGAATTGAGTTTCCAAAAAATCACATACAGATTACCTTTATCATCTGTTTAATGAAAACTAAAGCAAATATGTGGACCAAGTAAAAGGTTAAGGTCTAGCAGAAACTTGGCCATGAGTTTGGGAACTCGAAAACCTTGAGAACTGTGTATTTGGATCATGCAGTCGTTCAGAGATGAAAAATCTCCAGAGTCACCTCCTCAACCCTTTGCTGTATGTGATACATTTGTCATTCCGCTGCATATTGTGAATTCACCTGGCTCAGATTTATGCACATATAAACATTATAATGAGAAGGAATTACTGCTGCCACCAGTGGATGTGGCTGGCCGGCCGCCAGGGAGTTCACTGATTGGTGGGGAGATGCCAGCGCTTATGAAAAACAAGTATTCTTTAGAATCACAAAATTGTGTTTGATGGAGGGGGCATTATGAATAGCTGCAGTGTCTGCGGTGGCCAAATAAGTTTACTCCAAAATCAGTGCTTGATGCTCTGATTGGCAAATGCTTGGCAGCTATTGAGGGGTTTGGGCTGATTTTCTGGTGCGCAGAGTGCTGCCGATGGGGACTTGGCACAAGCAAAGGGGGTCTGGTCTATGGGAGACCCTTTGCTGGTGATCAGCAGCCCCACCAGGCTGTTCCCCTCTGCCGCTCCTTCCTGAGCTGGTCCTGCTGCTAAAAAGCAGTGGAAAAACACTTTGGTCTGGAGGATGTATTCTGTATATATATACAGATATATTCTGTATTCCCCTTGGTTGGCCCTGACAAGTTCTCCCGTTTACCACAAGCGATCCTGCCTCGGTTGGGCTGCTTTACTGTGGTTTCTTTAGTTCGGCTAGGCTCGCTTTGCCCTCCTGTGGCTGACAGCGGATGTTCAAGAGGTCTGTACTGATTGATCCCTGACATGAGTGTCCTCCGGGGCTGGAGGTGCGCACAAGCCTGACTCTTCTGCTCGAAACAACTCCTTGATGGCTGTGCTCAGTGTTTAGTACTTTCTATTAAAGGTAAATGCAAATGTCTTGTCTATCATTTAATCAAGAGTTGTAAGCTTGTGATTAGTATTGCCTATATTGTTCCCAACATTTCTAACTGGAGTAGGTAAAATTGGTTTAGGATTTATTTACTCACCTTGAAATACAACCGAATTCTTATGAAAAGAAACCCACTGCCAGTTTTTCTTTCTCTGAACCCAAATAATTATAGTTTCAGACAAAAGAATTCATATTAACAAGAGCTTCCCTGGTAAGAGATGAAACATTCAAAGTCACTTTAGAAATATGTATAATTCTACCCCAAAATAATGTTAATATTGTTAATCTCCTGCTGCTGCATCCTCAGCTCTTCAGATCTGTGGCTCCTTCAGGCACCTGTTGATGTTGGCTCAGTTGGTTTGTTTTCTGTTGCCTGTTTTCAGAAGGTAATAAAATGTATTGAGAGGGATACGAGCGGGGAACAGCTCATTGGCTCTGTGGGTTGTTCCCTTCTGGGGTGCTGCAGAGGCGAGTTGTGTCAGGTGCATGGAAACGCACCACCTCGCATGGCCCCTGCGATGGTGGCACGTGGCTTTCCCCATCTGCCTCATGCAGGCATGGGGATGCCATCTCCTAGTCACTCTAATTAAGCAGCTGGGACTGCAGTGTGGTGCTAGATTGACTTTCCCCTGAGAAACTGGAGGTGTCACATGTGAGAGTGGGAAATGGCTTCCAAATTTATAGCTGCTGCGTGTCAGGGTGACTTACTGGAAGTGGAAGGGTTGTTTTTATCATTGGCAGGTAGGATTTTTAATGTGAAGATACGAAAAATCTCATGTTTCAATTGTGAGAAGAGAAAATTACTGAAATAAGAGAAGCTGCTGATGTTATTTGGCTCAGGAGGTACTCGGCTATGTTTACAGTTTCAGCACTATTCAAGGATATCATTGGGCTATTTTGATTTCTAGGTGGGAAAATGAGAGAGCAGCATGAACACACATAAAGCTTGCTTAAGAAATATGTCTTTAAAGTACTATAAATGGATTGCTAATTAACTGGTACTTCATTTAAGATGGCTGAAATCTAAGCAGCTTAGGTCAGGTAAGGGTTCTTATTCTCTGGTATCTGTGTAGTTCCCTATAAATATCTTAACTGTAAGGTTTGTGAAGAGGAAAAAAAGAAAGTAAACTTTGAGATGTATGAATTGCAGCACTCTAAAATAAATACAAGCAACCACTGAAGATAAATGCAGTAGACTAAAGCAAGCCGACTGATAATGCAAAGAAAAGCAGTTATTGAAGCAAGCAGGAGCTCCTCCCTTCCCTGCTGTGCAAACGCTGCTGCCCTGGGTAAGCTGATTTCATTTGATGCCACATGCTCGTTTCTCTGGCACTGGTGCCAGCCGAGGGTGACTATGTCCCATGCAGAAGTCTGCCTTGTAGATATCTGAAGTTAGGGGAGAGTAATCCCATCACATATGTCATATGCTCCACAGTAATAGGGTAAGATTTTAGTGGATCCTTTTCTCCTATTTCTATTCATAATTACTGTTGCAAGCATCTGCTATTGGCCGTGCATCCTCCTGGCAAAATTCCTGAAACGTGTTCTTACAGTTTTTTGAGGATGAATTCTGGGAGAAGTTGGGAATTTCTGTTCAACACTTACCCAAAATCATACTTAATGCATTTTACATAAATATTCAGAGTTTGGGGGTAAAATTGATTTTTTCTGTTCTACTATAATTGTAGGTAAGCACAACTTCTTGTCCCTCCTACAGATAGAGCATACTTTTTCTATTGCTAAGCTCCAAAAAAACCCCAGCATTATAACTTCTTTCAGAGTGACAGTAACAAAATCTCTCCATTTAATGCTAGAACTGTGTTCCTTTTTAGCATCTCTTTAATAAAGAGGGTGTTGAGGATTCTGCACCATATGGCTTTTGCAGCCAGAAGTCCAGATGCAGTAACTGGTGCATTCAAATGGTGAAGAACCAGTTTCTTGGCTGTGACAATAATGATTGCATATGGCTTAACCAACGATGGGTGCTGTGCATTGGAAGATACGTCCCTGCCCGCAGCCATGAAATTTCCAAAGCAGGACTGGGACCCAAATGTGATTATAATGTGAGTCAGAATGTAATTATGAATGCAGGAGGGGATGTGGGAGTGCAAACTGTGTTTGATATGGTAAAATCTTCAGCGTGCTGTAGTTCTCAGCCTGAAGTTCTGCATCCATTGAAGATTTCCAGAGTTGAAGCTTTAGAGTTGCTTTAACGTGAAATATTTATTTTTACATTACAAAGAAAATAATGGCCTAGGGAAAAAAAAAAAAATGGGGAAAACGTTCACAAAACATGAGGATTAGGACTGTGAAAAATTGCATAGGAAATTGCTTTCAGGTCCACATTTCAGAGCCAAAGTGGCACAAGTTCTCAGATGTGACAAGCAATCACCGGCTCCTCTTAGACTCTACAGGAGCTGCTTGAGTGCTCAGTGTGTGTTTGAAAATGAGGCCACTGATTTAGGCTTCTGTGTAGGGATTTAATGGCCTGATCTGAGGCATCCACTTCAGAAAGTTTTGACTGGATTCACATAAACCCTTCAAGTCAGAGTATATCATTTCATATTTCCTGTGGCCAGTCAGAGACTTAACTCCAGTTTTGCATTTCATATGTAGAATTTGTTTATAGCCCTTGGAGGAAGGGAGGTATTTTAGGCAGTGTTGTTCTGAGGAATGGTCAACCTCTTAAAACTCACTGGGTGTTTCTGCTTCTGCAGGCTGAGGGCAGCAAAAAGCTGATGCTTGAGGAAGACTTGGGTTGGCTCAGCAGCATCCTGGCTCCCACCCTTGCCACTGAACAGAACTGGAGGTGCAGTGCTGCAGAGGGTCTCATCCCATCACCTTGCCCAGCTACAGGTATGTCATTCCTGGCAGGGATTTGTCCAACCTGCTCTGATCAGCATTTGATGATGGAGACTCCTCAGCCTCCCCAGGCAATCTCACCAGTGCTTTGTGGTGACTACTGTTAAGCATTCCCTCACCCATTCTGATATTCACTCTACCTCTCTGCTGACATCTTAGGTCATTACATTTCCCCATTACTTTAGGGAGATAATACCTAGATGATTCCTTCCTAGTTTTGGAAAGTCCTCCTTGCATCTGGCAGCTAGTTATGCTTTCCTTCAATCTTCTCTGTGCAGGAAGGTTGAGACAATTGTGACAAATGCATCCTGTCATATTTTCTGTTCCTTTGACACTCTTGGCTCTCTCCAGTTGGCCTGTAGCTTTCCAAATGCAGTATTTCAGCCAGAGTCTAAAGACTTGTTGGGTTTGCTGTTACTGTTACATCATGGGGATTTCTTATAGATACTGCATTTTATGACGTAAGTCTCCTTGCAGCAGCATAACTTTGACACATATGCATTTTATGATTACTTACAAACATCCCAGAAGCATTCCTGTGCCACTGTCTTGCCCTTCCCTGTTTCATACAGGTGCTTATCCTTACTAAGTGTAGGCCACTGCATTTTTCTTCACTAGGTTACAAACTGGGTTACATTTCCAAGACTTACATTTTTAAGACTGTTTGTTCTCTTGATTTGTCAAGACCATGTTCATTCTAGCTGTCTTCAAACCTCCTTAAAGCTTTTGTCATCTGCAGAATTAGTAAGCATGTTCTTTTCCATCATCCAAATTATTTATGAAAGTGTTCACGTCACCCAAGACAGATCATCATGGAAAATACCCTTCCAATCTGACAGTGAGCCACTGATACTGCTCTTTGAGGACAGAGTATCTTCTGCACTCTAAGTCATGTTTCCTTCTTTTTTTTTATGATTATGTCTGCAAGGAAAGCCTTGCTGAAGGCAAAATATGTATCATCGCTCTCTTTTCTAATAAGAAGTGGAGCACAGGACGATCACTTCTCTTTGCCCAGAGAAGCTGTGGCTGCCCCATCCCTGGAAATATTCAAGGCCTCGTTGGACGGGGCTTTGAGCAACCTGGTCTAGTGGAAGGCATCCCTGCCCTGGCAGGGGGTTGGAACTGGATGATCTCTTAAGTCCTTTCCAACCCAAGTCATTCTATGATTCTATGGATGGTCGTGTTTTGTCCTGTCCTACTATCTTATCCCACTAAGCCATGAACAAACTTGATGGACAGGCCAAGGTAGAAGGAATGCACACAAAGGATTTTCCTTTCTGCATTTCTTTTCCTCTGAGTCCTATGGGATTTGGATGACCAAGGCTAAGACAGAAGAACACATTCTCATGTTAGCCAGTGCAGAGGTTGAGCCCATTTCTCTTGGTTCCTCAGGTGTAATCCTGTACCACATCCTGACCAGGCTGCCTTTACACAAATCCAAGGCACGACGTGCCGACTGGACATGCTCTTGTGCTACCCTGCCAGCCTTGACCTACTAAACAAGGTCTGGGACCTTGGGAACTCAGCACCACACTAGCAGCTTTAATTGCTTTCAACCAGGACTTGAAACGCAGCCAGAAAATACACCAACTCTGAAAGCTGCTGTCTCAGCAGGGCTGTATTAAAAGGAGATTTAATGAGGGGAACACGGATGGAAAACCGCCGGAGAACTGCTGCCAGAGCGCTGGTCGGTTTTAACCCATTTTGTCACCAGTAAGGTGCCCCTGCCAGCCTGCGGTCTGTGGGGACCCAGAGAGGTCTGAGGAAGACGATCCGGAGTGGAAGGCAGCCAGGTTATCTACCCAGGGGTCATTCCTGCCTACAGGTTTCTTGTTGGCGAGGCTTGGGTGATGGGATCGAGCAGCCTGGTGCCGTGGCAGCGCTGTATTTGGGCTCCCATTGCTGCGGGGACACGCAGGGACCACCCGGCCCTGGCGCCGGACGAGGCTGGAGGAACCGCTGGCGGCTTCCAGGCGGGGTGTTAGGGGCACCCTCACGGACGGAGAGCGGCCGACGAGACCCGCAGCCCGTCTGTACCGGCCCCGAGGGCGGGCGGGCGCGGGCTGCCGGCGAGGCGCCAGGGGGCGCCGCAGTGCCGCGGCGCCGGGCGCTGCCCGCGGGAGGGCTGTGTCCGGGGGTTCCGGCGGGACCCCCGGCGCGGTCCGTGGGGGCCCGCCGGGGCTCTCAGTGGGCCCGGCCGCTGTGGGTGATGGCCCTTAGGGCTGTCGGATCCCGGTTTCCTGTGTGTCCGGGGTCAGCTCCTCAGGCTTTTCCAGCGGCGGGTGCTATGTGCGACAGGGCTGCACTGGGACTTTGTGCTGCAAGACGTGCAATAAATATTGTTCTTAATAAGATTCATGTACTGAACATGCTGTGTTTTTAAGCACAATATCTGTGGAAGGAAGGTGTATGAATATACACTGACCCATCCTAAATTTTGCAGGTCCAAAAACTTGCTGTCCTGAGGCACTGGCAGCTGAGCTGTCTCAAGGGCACAGCACCGACTGCCCTTAGCTGGGGTGAAACGTGGGGTTTCTCAAAGTGTTTCCGACCTGTGGTCCCTGTCAGATAAGCGACCTTGAAGATCTATGACGGTAGAGGAAGGGGAAATCCTGTGAACCGAGCCCCACCTATGAGCAGAAAGGAAAATGCAGAGGGTGAACTTCAGTGCGTCCTTGGGTTTTGCCTGCGCTGTGCAGCATCCCACATAAATTAGTGGTGAATCATAGCACAGTGACAAATTCCAGTCCCTGCGACTGCCCCTCTCCCCTTGCTTATCTGCTGGCTGCCACTTTGCTTTGTGCTAAGTGGGCCACCAGACCATAATAGTGGTTCTTGCATAGATGACTTGAAAGTACGGGCTGGGGAAGGAAGAAAAGAATAGTGCTATTAATTAGTGACAGTGTGGCGTAACTCTGGTGCTGTAATAAGAGATTACATACCACGAACGTTAGTTGCTGCTAATGGGAAGTGTCACGTCTAAATAACATTCCCATCTGGCTAAATATTTTCCACTGAAAGGTAATTCCTGACTGCACGCTTTTTCCTGAAGCATATGCTGTCTCCTGCTTTGCCGCGCTGGCATGCGGTCCGTTGATAGCATGTAGTGAGGCATGTTAAGCATTTTGCACTATATTCTTATCTTAATTGATATTCATAGCCCTCCAACTCTTTCATGGGGAGGGGAGGAGAAGGCAGAGCTGTGGATTAAAAGCACCTGTGTATGTGAGGAATACAAAGAATGTTGATTTCCAATAGTTTCATCTTGCAAGGTATAATATAAGCTAAGCTGGAGAGTAATGCTAGTTGTTTCATCTCCTGAGGCGCTTGACTCACCTTTGTGCTATTGGAGGGCAGATTTTCAGTTGAATTGAAGTGCAATAGTGGAACTAGCAATAATAATAATTCTTACTTTTGTATTGTTTCAGTAAGTGGTGCTAAGGACCTGTTCCTCAGTTCCCTCTCCTGTACTTTCAGGGCAAGTTAGATGGATTTGACATTCACAGCTTGTTAATCACCAGAACCCTGGGTAAAAATAACTGGATGCTTTAAGTGCTATAAGATTTTCTACTGATACTCAATAACACCCTGGATGTTTTTCTTAGGTCTTGTACTGCGTGTGCATTGTAGTAGTTTCATCATTGCAGCAGAAACCTGTCTTCAGCCGCATTGAGATGGAGCAGGAAATGGGGTTCATGTTTGAAGCTGCAACAATGGCTTTTGTTACTTTTGGCAATTTCATTCCAACCTTTTTTATTTGGCTTATTGTGAGTGGGGAAAAATATAGTCCTTGAAAGTACAGTGCTTTAAGCTGTACAGAAAGAACGTGTGCTGTAAGGAGCATTATGGACCTCAGTGCATCATACCACTTTTGTAGGGAAGGACAAATGACATGTAAATTTTACTTGTTTACTCTTAGATCATGTTCCTTTTTTTGACATCAGGGACACGGTTGCATTCACCTGATATTTTCACTTTGAGTTGCTGTCCTCATAGCAAGAAGAAATGTTTTGGAAATGGTGAATTTCAGATGGTAGAATTGTTATAGATTGAAGGACTACAATGGTGAAGAAGAGGAAGATGGTTTTTAAGGGGTTTTTTTTACATATCCATTTTGACACCACAGTCAGAAATTGCGTGGTCTGATTTCTGCCATGTGCATTCAGGGTACTTTTGTCTCGGGCTAGAACAAAGCTAAGATAAAATAGCTAAGCTCTGTGGCCTGCCTTCTGGGGAGCAGCTAGGAAATGTCAATGGCTGTTACATTATAAGATTCTTCAGTGTGAGTTGGTGTTACAGGGCATTGGTTGTCAGGTGATATTCTCATTGTTATAGATGTGATAAGCCTCTGCCAGAATTTGGCTGGCATGCAGCTGCATGGATCCAGCTCAAATTGAGAGGGTTTGTTAGTTAAATAGTGGTTGGAGTTCCCACCTGGAAATTCAGGAAAATTAAACCAAACTACCTGGTGCCTAGTAAACTAATTTTCCTCAATTGCAAACACAAATCAATTGGTTTAACAAACAATACTTTATTAAAGGGAATTAAATTCCCCTAGCTGGTACTGCTTTCATCTGCCCACATGATCCCAGACAGCAGATGCTTGGCTTTAGTCTTTCCATAGATGTAGTGGGTTTGCTTGCCTGAAGCCCACGGAATATCTGTAAATACCAATCTTCATCCAGTGGGAGATCCTGCCCACTGTGATCATCCAGTGGGAGATCTACTACCAATGTGGGCAAAGGCTGCTTGATCAGAGAGCCCTGTGTTGTCTGAGTTGGGGAAATGCATGATCATAGAATAGTAAGGATTCGAAAGGACCTTGAGATCATCTAGTTTCAACCCTCCTGCCATGGGCGGGGACACCTTGCACTAAACCATGTGCTCCAAGGCTCTGTCCAACCTGGCCTTGAACACCGCCAGGGATGGAGCATCCACAACCTCCCTGGGCAACCCATTCCAGCGCTTCACCACCCTCACTGTAAAGAACTTCTTCCTTATATCTAATCTAAACTTCCCCTGTTTAAGTTTGAAGCCATTACCCCTTGCCCTATCACTACACTCCCTAATGAAGAGTCCCTCCCCAGCATCCTTATAGACCCCCTTCAGATACTGGAAGGCTGCTATGAGGTCTCCACACAGCCTTCTCTTCTCCAGGCTGAACAGCCCCAACTCTCTCAGCCTGTCTTCATACGGGAGGTGCTCCAGCCCTCTTATCATCCTCGTGGCCCTCCTCTGGACTCGCTCCAACAGCTCCATGTCCTTTTTATGTTGAGGACAGCAGAACTGTACACAATACTCCAAGTGAGGTCTCACGAGAGCAGAGTAGAGGGGCAGGATCACCTCCTTCAACCTGCTGGTCATGCTTCTTTTGATGCATTCCAGAAGATCATGATCTCATGATCTTTTTGGATCTCCCTACTAGGAACCACTTCCATATTGCATAGCTTCATTTACACAAAGTGTTTGGCCAGTATTGCTGATGACAGCTGACTTGTAACTCCAAAGAATTGGAAAATACTGCAGGCCTTGTCAGCGCATTGTTTATTGCATTCCTTACATTGACGCTGCATGACATAAATTTGTTCCTGGATATGCAAACTCTGCTCTAGTTGTACTTGTTTTAGTTCTGGGGAATGCACATATTGGAGGGAAAGATTTACATGTCAGGCATGTCTTTGAATTGCAGAGCACTCCCTTATTAATAGTTCTAGGTTTTAATATTGCTGTGACAGTTTGCTGAGAAACAGATGTATACATCCTCACAAACAGCGATACATGAACATTTCCCTCTAAGCTGAGGGGAGAGGCTAATTTATTTTAGCTCTATGTTCATGCCTTTCAGCATCGTGAACGGCAGCGCTAGCCACAGCTGATGCCACAGAGTCCATGGCTAACAAGCAGGAAAGAAAATCAGTGTTTTCACAGCCTTGTAATGCCCTGTTTATTTATGTAATAGATTGAATGTCATGTAAAGTTTGAAACTGCACTTAGCTTTTCTCAGCTCCCTTGATCTGTCTCACAGCTGTGGTAGAGGTTCTCTCAGCTGCTGTTGCTGCCGCTCTAATCTGCACTTTGATTTTGCAGGCATTTCTTATCTGCTGGTTGTGGTCTGTTTGACACGTCCAGATATGAAAGGAAGAACAGACTGTTGAGAACTCCTGTAATAATACTTCTGCCCCAGTATAAAGGAACTTTCTGTTTCTTGCAAACTTGCCATATGCATGCCAAACTGCGTGTGTTAAAAAATTCCTATAAACACCAAGTTATTAAATGCCAGTGTTACCCTAATTTGTTTTGCACTTGATTTTCAGTGAATATGAGCTGATGTATCTCTGTGGGTATCGGTGAAGCTGTATCTGTTGTCAGAGGAAACTTCAGAGCTGTGTAGTTCCTGGAGCTTTGTAATGACCAGGTTTTACCAAACCTTCTCATGATGATAAGTGTTTTTGCCTATACGTCTGTATCATGAGCCCAGGTTCCCTAAAGCTCAGGCTGACCCTGGAGACCAAACTCCGGGGCCAGAAGCTGCATTGGACCATGTGAGATCCAGACGACTGAACACAGCCAGCAACTTATCGCACTGTCCAGGTTGCCATTGTCTGCCCACAGGTGATATACAGACTGTCCCCGTGGCTGAATTGGGGTGGCTTACAGGGTGTGCTGTGGGTCGTCTAATGTTTGCATCACCAGAGCTGTTGGCGCTGTTCATCCTGAGCAACAATGCTGTCTGCTTGATGTGGCCCTGGCACTGGAGCCTTGTGTAAGTGCATGGGAAACTCGTATGTCCCATGACACAGTCTCTCTGGAGCAACCCTCCGTCTTCAGCACAGCATCTGTTTTATCTAGGCTTGTGCAGGTTTTTAATATGTAAGTTTATTTTTTTGTGTGTGCACATTCTAATTACTTCGATGTTCTTAAGCAGGTTTAAACTTCGGCTTCTTTGGTTTGCTACTAGATCTGTTCGGGAAGCCAACTACAAAAGCCTGCTCTGACTACCATTTTGTCTTCTGACCTGAAAAAGCTGGTGCAAAAGAAAACAAGCTGCTTCTGCTCTGCCTCCTGCTTTCCTGGGGTCTCAGTGACAGAAACCTGTTCCTTCAGTGGCAAAAGGCTACGGATAAGTGTTTTGCCGGAGCAGTGATATCCAGCTGTTCATCTTCTCTAAGTGGGGAAGAAAATGACCCAGAGGAGCAATGGCTCTCCCTGAGGCAGCATCTGACATGGATTTATGAGGCTGTAGCAGACATAATCAACCTAGTTAGTTTTCCCAAAGCAGGAAATGAAGCTCTCCTCTGGGAACAGACATTCTGTACCCTTAAGCAAAATAAATCTCACTTCCTGGGTGATTCTACTAGATGGAACCCAAAAGCTGGGTGTTGTGCTGCTTCAGCTGTGGGAAGCTTATTTACCTGCTTGTGGAACAAGATCTGCTGAGGATGCTCAGGGCTTTATTTCACCTGGCAGGTATTACAGTCTATCCTAAATCTTTAGAAATAGCTTTCTAATGGATGCTCGCCTGCCTGAGGAAAAGACGGCACTCATGCCTTCTTGCTCTCTACTTTAGGCTCTAAGCTAGTGCTAGTTTTCCTGAAGCAGATTGCTGTTTTTCCATGAGAGGTGACCCTCATCAGCAATGACCTGTTTCAGCAATGCTCCCTGCGTAGACAGTAGTGCACAGGTACAACCAATGCTGTTGAACCTGCGGGGCTGGTTAGAGAGCACACTAAATCTACAGCAAACAGCGCGCAAGTGAGCTGTGCAGCTTCCGATTCCGGCATTTATTCATTTGAATTGTTTGGAGAGCACGGCAAGGCTGAGCAGCGAGGGCCAGGGGTGAGCCAGGGCTCAGGAAAGCGTGTTTGCGTGGCAGTGGCCCCTGAGAGGGAAATCTCCTTCACCTCTCAGGAGACTCGGGAACACAGGATCTATTCTGAGAGCAATGTCGTCTGCGTCTCTGATTGTTTGGATGGTCGCTTATCGCTGTGAGGCAAGTGCCTGGATGCAATCCTCTTGGGGGGAAACCTGTTGTTGTTTCCTCTATTTACTCTTTATTGTGGTAGTATCTGAGAGCCACAGTCATGGTTCAGAGCCCCCTTGTGCAGGGAATTGATTATGAACGGGACTAGGATGAAAGGGGACAGTTCCTCAGGGATGGACTGAAGTTTGGTATTTTCTGAAGTTTTATGGAAAAATATATTAGTTTCTAAATGAGTGACAGAGCTATTGGTATTTATGGCCAGTGTGAGCAATGTAACTCCTTTCAGCATTTTACTTCAGGGTGTGAGCAGCAGAAGGCTGAGTCCTGGGAAGAGGAGCTTGTAAGCGAAGCTCTGAAAATGTTACTGCATTCAGGCAGCACATTTCAGTGGCAAATTCTGACATTTTTAGCCTGTGCCTGTGGTTTCTGAAAATACAGAGGTAAAACACACGTTTAACAAGACGTGGAAATCATCTTCAAGGGGTGAAATATTTGCTATCTGTTGGAAGATCTAGTAAGAATGTTTTTAAACATACGCTTGGTGCAGGGTAAAGTGGTTGGTAAGTGCTTGTGGAAACTTTCCCTGCTTTCTGTTAAATGTGACCTTTTCTTACTGCTCTTTTCCAGTTTATTTTCTTGGCTGATTTTGTTTTGTTGGGTTTGGGTTTTTTTGTTGTTGTTGGTTGGTTTTTTCTTTAATCAGAAAAAAACTCTTTGGGAGTTAGTGTAGATCTACCTCAAAATTTCTTTGTAAAGCACTGCTATATTTTTGCTTGTCTAATTCATGCTGAGAAGCAGCGTAGTCCAAAGGAAGCACCATTAATTTTAAAGAACCATTCAGCTTTAGTAAGGTTGATTAGTTGAGAGTATCAGGTGAGAGTTTATGCAATATTGAAAGTGTCAAGCTCCTACCAAATTTTATATGGATTTTTACCGATTGTCACATTTTTTGACAAGTGTTTTAATTGTTGACTGAAAAAGGAAATGATTATTTATGTTCCTTCTTTTGTTGCCTCTCTATTTTAGAGACAGGAGTAATTAATTATCTCACGGACGGAAAACAATTAAAGTGGTGTGTCTTTCATAACTGCATGACAATGGAGTAACAAAATGGTGTCTCAGACCCAAAGTTCGTGGGAGGGAGAGGAGTAGTGTGTGCAGCTGAGCTGGCATAAGAAATGTCTCATTTGTCATGTGCTAAGGGGTGATTGAAATCTCCCTGTGAGCTACTCTATTAGATATGCTTATGCACTGCTGAAGAAACATGCAGTCTGTAGAAGAAAATACCATGGCAAGCAAAGCCTGAATATAGTAATACTTAACTTGTAGTCAGCTCTCCACTTATCTGGCTGAAAGCCAGCTTTTTTATGATACAGGCATCAGTGTTTGCTTAATGTGTCCCTTATCAAATCCAAAAGCTAATATTTGAGTTAGTCCTCCACGAAGATAAACAGGAACTGTTTGAGTGAGAATTAAGATATTGTGTATCATACTCCTCAGAACAGTACCTGGGTACTATACCTTGAATCCAGTGATATGTCTCACAGATGTGTATTCGATCTGTGTGCAGAGAAAGTTACCTTAAAAGCTAGTTTATGTAGTGAAAGTATCTGGGGAAGTTAGAGAAAAGAGAGGGACCTCGGTTTTAATCAAATGCAAAGCATGCTGGAGTTGATTTGAATCCACCAGTTGGCTCTCGGGTGAGTCTTTTAGGCCTGAAGGCGGTAGAAAGACTGACTTTTGAAGACGCAACAGGAATTCTACAATCTCAGCCTAGTTGTGCAAGGGAGTCTGGTCCACAACCAACTTTTCTGCTACACTGCACAGACAGAGCTTATGCAGCTCCATTGGCTTCAGTGCATTCATTCCAAACGTGCATCCACATATACAAGAGTAAAACTAAGCTCCCCGTACCTACTTCTCACTCAGTTTAACCACTGATTATTTTCCTTCTGAAAATGGCACTTTTGAGTACCCTATGTACAAACTCAGATTTGGAGGCAAGCAGCAACATAAGGACTCTTACTATATGGTTGGGATAAATGTAAATAAATGTATGGTGCAGCAAATGATTCCAGGATGCCACTGCTGATGGATGTGAGGACCACACGTCCCCATCACCACCATGTGATGGTGGTGTGTTAGTGTTTAACGTGTTAGTAGAAGCCTGGTGAAAAACAATCTCATAATGTAAATTGTGGTGGCAATGGTAGCGAAATGTGGATGCAAAACAACCCAGAAACATAAAAGGCAGCAGCCACAGTAGTGCAGCTTGGAAAAGGAAAAACAACAAATGATCACTGTACTAAATCCAGTTAAGAATGAAACTATAATATATATTAATTGTAGCAGGCTTTTCCTCACCAGGCAGCATTCAAAGCTGAACATGAAAATCTGAAAATATCACGATCCTGTATAAAGAGGATTATTGTGCAAAAGAAACTTCAGGGAAAAAAAGAACTACTTCTTACTAAGGGCAAACTTTAACTATGATATAAGAACAATAACAACTGTTAATGCTGATAATCATGAACATTTGGTGTCTTCGGGTTCTTGCCAGGCTTACCACATGTTTTGTCAAGTTAAATGCTGGGAGGAAGCACTGTAGCTGGGACTTGCTGAAGCACATCAGGTGGAGAAGAGGAAACCCTGTTTCCTCACAAATAATTTTTTCAGCAAATGCTTTTTTTGCAGTATTTGGCCAGCTGCATTGTTGAGTGAAAATAATATTTGGAGACAGATGACAGAATTCACTGAATAATATATAATCTTAAAGGATAAAATGTCTCCATCACAGTGGGGAGAGGGAAGTGGGCTAAAGCCTTGTCCTTACCTGCACGAAGTAATTATTCTGTGTAGCCTTCTTGAATTCTGTACAGGTCAGGAATGTCAGAAAAGCACCTTGCCTCTTCTTCCATCTCAAGTCCCTGAGGTCATCTGGACAGCAGAACTATGGCAGGAGAACTGCTGCTGGTGACAAATCTGACTGGGAGTTTTGCTCAGGGCGCCAGTGGATGGGCCCTCTGTATCATGGAGGGGCAGGCATATAGGTTGCTCCTGAGTCCACAGGCAATATTTCATGCCACTTTCCCCAGAGGATTTAGACCAGAAGAAAATCACTGCAAAGTTTAGCTGATCCCTTCTTTACTCTCATATTGGACCCTGTACAAAGAAAATGAGAGCAAACACCAAGTGCTGTATGGTAGTGTGATGACTAAGATTTATAAAGCCAAAATAATCTTTCAGATTGCTCCAGTAGGATGGCATCAAAAAGGAATTTTTGCCATGCTTCCTGCTATAACAAGCGAATCAGATGAGTTCTGAGTAGATAACTTTTTCTCCAACTTCAGTACTTAACTGCAGGTAAAACATTTAGCAGATGCATTTTTCTTTTGTTTAATTACAATCTGAAAATCTATTTTGTTCTATTACTTGGGGTAGGTTAGGCATTAATGGAGCAACAGTGGAGCAAAACCCCCTACAACTGCATTGTTCATGCAGGCAAAGCTCTTTGGCTGTGTTACCTAATAGTATTGTACAGGCAGAGATGATCTCACCCTGTCTGTGTTTTGAGCTGACCAGGCATCATATGGATGCAGTTAGTGCAGGGCCCCATTTGAGCTAATAAGAGACGTGGCATATTAGCGTGGGGCAACGTTTGACATTTAACATGTCTTCCAGTTGGCTTGAAGCATGGGCAGAGTGAGCTTGCGTCTGTCTCAGCGTGAACATTTGTCTCTGCCTGACAAATATTGCACAAAACTGTGCGTGAAAGACTTGCAAAGTGATTTTGTGAAATCCTCATACAGTGAAACACTCTGTAATATGAAATTACTCCTATTAGAGCTGCAGCTTGAGTAACTCTTATGCATGATCAAGAACCACCAATTCAAGTTCTCTTATCCCTGATTTTGTCTAAACACATTTGGATTTTGTTAAGTCTCCCACTGCTGGCATGTATTCTTGACTACTGTCACATCATGCAAGAGGGGACTGCCTGAATTTGTGTAGTTTTTCAGAATGGATGCTGAATGTTGTGATAGCATAAACACTGTAGGAAACATCAGGAGGAAAACCTTCGAGGAACTTTGTCTTTATTAGTTTATAGAATTAGTTATACATGTGCAGAGGTTTCAAAATTAATGAGGCTTGGGTGCCAAATATTTTTTTGGGGTTTAGAATATTAATCCTGTAATAAATAGCATGCATGGATATAAAGGTGTGCATATAGAGATAGATATGTGTCACGTGGGTATATAGGTGTATGCATATATGTATGCATGTATGAGATAGATATACGTCACTGTAGAATTGTATGGCAAAGAAGCCATAGAACTGAGTCTCCACTGTCATTTTTATCTCTCAATACATCTCCCCCTTCCTGTCTTCTGTAGAAGGAGACTTTCTTTTCAGGCACTGAAATTTGACAGCAGCAAAGTAGGCAAGTAGAGTCCTACTAGGTTTCCTTTCCATTGGCTCCAAAGCTTTTCCATCATTTTTTCCATATGTTTCCCTCTTCTGTGTAGGAAATGATACAAGTATGGCAGGTGTGAAAAACCCTGTATCCATTAACCCGCATTCTGTGAGCCAGTAACAAGAATTCATAGTAGAGCCTTTCATTTTATGAAAGAGTTATGTAGTGTATCGGAGAGCTTCTGGAAAAGTATAAGAAAACGTCAGGAAACAACCTAGGACGTGTTAGGAGTGGAGCAGGAGAAAGCTGCTCCCCATCTGAGGGGTGCAATGGTGAGAAGGGGACGCGGGCAGGTCTGTGCTGGCATCGGAGCAGAACCTGCTGTGCAGAGTGGCAGAAAGGCACCACTAAAATAAGAAACTGAGGAAAGCCAGAAAGAACAAGCTGTTTCTCAGCAGATATGTGAGAATGGAGCAACTCCCACGGGAGGCCAAGCATGAAGGAGAAACGGCCCAGCCAGCATTGCTGCCTCGTATCTTAATTTAGCAGACTTCTTGGCAAAGCAAGGGGGTGAGGCCCAGTGGAGGAGGAGAGCTGGGTTTGCTTGCCCAAAAACCTGTTTGCAATAGCAGAGAAATCCTTCTGGTTCTGCTCCAGCAAACTGCTGGGATTCAGTGATCTGACAGTGAAATCCAGCTGTGGAGATGCACCCATCAGTGCTATCTAGCAGATCTTGCCTGTCCCTTGTCTGCAGGAGGTCTGTACTCAGTGGGGGATTAGGTAAATGTGTGGATAAGAGGAGACTCCATCCTGCTGTTAGCTGCATCTATGCTCTTGCCCACTGACCCCCCTCCCACCAAGCCTTTTCGGAAGCAAGTAAGCATGGCAAATGTGTGATGGTGTGTGAACTTGCACTGCGGACCCGGGAAAGGGGCTGTTCCCAGCATGGGCTTCTGCAGGCTCAGGCTGAGCTGTTTTGATGTGAATAAGATGTTGCTTTTGCCTGTTCCTGACTAACTTTTCTCCCTCAAAACAAACTCCAAGCAAAACAAAAAGCATTGACAGCATTGCACAGTAAAAATCTTGGGCGCTGCCTTTGCGATACAGATTGGCAGGTGGGGAGATGATAAAATAAATACTGTGCTCTTTCTTCACTGTTGCTATCTCTCACATGGCAGCTATCCCACAGTCTTTTCCGATTCCCTACTCTCATTTCCATCCTTTTGAACTCTAGACCATATTGACTCTTGGTTTTCTTTGTTTTCCCTGATTTTTTGGTGCCTCTTAGTTCTATCCCATCCTTTGCTTTGAGGCCTTTGTCTCTGTTCTGGGTGCTCTGCTGGTGTTTCTTTCTCAGTAGCATTTCAGCTCCTTCCTCCAGTTCCCCACCCTTCCTACTGACTCCTTCCCTCACATGTTCCTTCTTTCATGCACATCCCACTGTTCCATTTCTTATCCATATTTTCCTATTCATTTCCTCCTACACACTTTTCCCTGTCTTGATGCCTCCCTCCACTCTCAGCTGGATGTCAGCTATTGTGTCATTAAGAAATAATGGGAACTGATTATAAAACCCAATCTGATGGATTGGGGTTTTTTTAGGATTGGATTTGTGGGATCCTGACAGTCTGTTTCCTTTTTAGTGAAAGAATTTATAACCACTCCAAAATCCAAGAAAAGTTTTCCAGGTTCTCACCTTATTTGAAACTGGATGTCATATATATTACATATATGTTTTACTATGTCATATATATTACATAGTGTTTTAGAGCTACTGCATAACACGACCATGGTTTAATGGAGATCTTCATGCTGCTGAACCTAACCCAGAAATGCATGCTTCCATGTACTGCAGGCTTGCCTTTCATTCAGAGAGGTGTGCAGCTTAAAGGGCTTATGCCTGGACGTGCAAACAGAAACCTCCTGCTTTTCAAATTTACATAGGAATATTTACACAGCTCTTACATGACATATCACCTCTTAATCTTTTCAGTCATAACCTGCTCCGTGACTTTCAGTCTCCAGCAATCATCAACAGTAAAATGGTAAACTTTGTAGGGAAATGAAGGCTATTTAAAGAAGTCACAAAGTGCACATAGCCTTCACTGTGATAGTGTGGAAGTGACAGTTGACTGCAAATGCAGACAACTTCTGTGTGTTCATACTTCATTTACTACTAGTCAGACATTCTCACTGTCCCTTTTTCCATGTCTTTCTCAGCGCTGTGTTGAGTTGTAATGATTCAAGGACCAGGCAGCTGGTTAATGCAGCTCATGCTGTCACCCTCATGGGGCTCATTTGCCTACAGGCATGTCAGAAAGAACAAGTAATATAAGGGCATACATAACTGTATTTGGCGGTGTACTGAAAAGATGCTAAGCTTGCTTTAAATGAATAGTGTAGGACATCAGGAGCTAAGTAGCTGAGAAATGAGATAAATTTGCTTGAATGGAGTGTTGTGTTTCTGTAGTTAGGCTGTGCCTGGTACTCGATCTAAATGAGGTATGTGTACATGGTGTGCAGTGTAGACATCCCCTGTGTGCTATTTGTTCCTAACACTGTCTTGCACATTTTCAATATCCAGCACAGTTCACATCACCCGAGCTTCTCTGCAGCTTAAGCCTGATGGGAGGGAATAAAGAAGACCGAGCCATACTCTCCTCACTGGAGTTAATAATGCAGGGTGTTACAATGACCTTCTCCCTGTGTTCCGGAATTTGAAGGTTTGGGGTTATTTTTTCCCCTCAAACCTTTAGGGAGGAGTACACAAGTCTGTAGAGTGAGTGATACTGTTAGCTGGTATTCTGGTCTTACATTGTGTGCCTGCACAAGCCTGTGTGCGCTGCTTCACACTGGCAAGGCACGAGCGAACCACATACCCTTGCTTTTGGTGCAATCTAGGTTTGGTTAAGCTGTTGCGGATCACACTGCAGAGCAGTGAGAGGCATAAGCATGTTCTGTCTCTCCATTCTGGATTCTGACTGTTGATTGAATGTGTGTGTCCTTGGGTTTGCTAATTGTCTTTCCCAATTCTTTTATTGCAAGAGGCACTATAGGTTTTCTGAGTGCTTCACACCAGCACGCAGCAGACTGTTGTAATGCAAGTGTAGGAGACAGCCACACGCAAAAAGTCTTACAATCTCTTGTGATGATCTGGTGTGATTATATGTTGAGATATTCCAAGGAACTGTATGGACAAGTTTTTCCATGGCCAGGTTTTCACTGAAGGGAGTAAAGAGAATCACGGTTGCTACTGGTTTTGGGCTGTGTATTGCAGCTTGTTCTGTGGGAGAGGAAATGTTGGAGAGTTTAAAGCTATTGACTGGCAGAGGAGCAATGCTAGTGTGCAACCTTGCTGCCACCTAGTATAATACGGTTTCCAGTTTGGATCAATTCCAGCTGTCAGACCCCAATTTACTACCCATGTTGGGAAGGACACAAGTTTTCTTTTTAGAAGGTCAGTATCATTTAAGGTTATTGAAAGTGAAGAAACCTGTTCTGCCTTTATAAGGAAAACATTGCTGTGGAGTTCTTAGGAGCCACACGGTTATAATGAATAATGAATGTATGGTACTTTGTGTAGTGTTTAGCTCAGCCTGAGAAAGAGAAAATAATGGAAGTCTCTTCTTTCTGCCTCTGTGTTCAAACGAAGGAAAATCAAAGCTGTTATACCAGAGCTATATATCAGCTAACATATTTTAGGAACTGTGGAATGATCATAATTACAAAAAAGTCCTCCAGAGAGAAATTATGACTCATAGTTTATGTTCTCTTTAGTGTTGCTATGGAAAAAGAGGTTAGCGCCAATGGTCATACAGCAATATTAATCTCTGATCTGAAAGAAAAATAAATAACAATCTCTAGCTTAACCCAAAGCAGATTTATTCTCAGTTACTGCAGCACACTCCATTAAAGGGGATAACCATGTAAGAAAAATTAAAGATGACATTGATTATCAGTTCTCAACATGCAGTTAAGAGTTCCTTATTTGAATTGGTGTGCACTTCATAGTCCTGCAAATGACTTGGTGGAGTGAGAGGAAGGGAAGAAAGGCATTTTGATCAAAAGGAGGGCAGGAAAGATCAGCCACCACCGACAGCTGCAAGTATGCTGATTAGAATTTCTTTATGCATGCAGTTAGACTCAGCCTGGGGTTGATGCTGATTCAAACGCAGCTCCTGAAGCAGAACCCTGGCGAGGGTCAGTGTAAAGTGGTGGAAAGTGGCTATCAGCCTTTTTCCGTTAATTTGGGACAGTAAGGGCTGTGAGTCAGACAACGGTGAATACTTGGGTGCTGAGTCAGCACCCTCCGGCCTGCTCTGGCATTTGTTTCCTGCCAGTTGTTTAGTTGCCTAGGCAAAACCCTAACCAGGACGGGGGCCAAACAACTGCATGCTTGCTTTGTTCCGAGTGGAGAATCTATTCCTTTGCATGCAGGAAGACTACCTGACACCTCTTGACACGCAGAGTGAGCGTGTGTGTCTTAGTGGGTCACAGGAAAACTGTTCTGCCTGCGTACCTGACTTTTTTCAGGAGTTAGAGCTATGCCTGCTCCTTTGTTACTGACAGCAAACACTTGCAGACAGAACTTAGCTTGAGATTCTGCTCACAGTGCACCCTGCAAAGCAGGCTGTAGTCTTCCTTTCTCCCACACCGTTGCATCTGCCGTGCTGATGGCAGTAAACCTTTTTATTCTGTTGATGAGCTAAGCAGTTTGGATTGGGGAGATACACGGATCTCATGTCCTGCATCTATGCACACAGCTCTTGCTGGTGGTCACCGGACTTGTACATGTGGCCCCAAGCCATTGTATGGCTCAGAGAGTCCTTTGAGCCAGCTGAAAGCTTTTCATTGACTTTCAGGGTTGGAGTGGTCCCTTGGTGAACAGTTTGCCCTCTATCGAATTGCCATTACTTCACTAATTCTTCTGAGTTTACCTCTTTCAAGTATGTGACTATCAGTCATCAGCCGCACAACTGTTTAGCATTACAGCCTGTAACAACAAGTGGGTTTCACTGCATCAGTGTAAAGGGCAAACAGGTGTATCTTACCTTCTGATCCTTTTCTTCTTCTTCCCTTTCTTCTTTCTCTTTAATCATGAACATGCTTCAACAAGGCCTGTATGAGGGCCTTTCACTGCACTCTTATTAGACAGTGATATGGTTCAGAAAGCCCGTATCTGTGCTTTTTCACAGAGGAGCTGGCTCAGGGATTAGCATATGGGGGTCAACGTGATGCTCTTTGCCCTTTTCCCCTAAAAGGGGACAGAAATGTCAGCTGGTTTTCTGGCATTGAAAATAGAAGAATCAGCAGCCACCGGGTGCTGCCTGTTTAAATATTTATACCATAAGGACTTTATCACACCTTCTTTCTTTGTGCAGAGCTCCTGCCGATTCCAGCGGAGGTCAAACTCTGAATCTGAGCAGCAGCCAACAGGTCGGGTCTTCTAAGGAACGATGGTATGAGTGGAGCGCGCAGGCAGGCGCTGTACCCGTGTTATCGTGTCAAGAAGGGTAAACAAGCAGTTTTTTTAACCAGTAATTATGTAGACAAACCTGTCAGCACAAGCATGGAATACCCCTGCATATGCTTGACATCTGCCAGCCTGACAAGATCCAGGCACATGCTTCAGATACTTGAAAGAATACAGTGCTGCTGGTGCTGCAGTCTGTCTCCTCCCTGAAACAGTAAGTTTTGCAAGACTAGTGTTTCTCGTCGGGACTCCAGCTTCTTCTCTGGTTTGTAAGATAGCACAAAAGCAGACATTCATGAGTTAACATCTTTTTTCTCTTGGAAAGCATGCTTTCTTATGGTTGTTAGAATTACAGGCCCGCTCGTCCTTGTAAATGTTATGATCATGATGGAGAAAACATTTAATTCTAGCCCTGCAGCTGATGGTGGTGTGCGTAGTGTATCCTGAAGTGGGTATTTGAATTAATTCTCACAGATGCTCAGTATCTGCATTTCCAATGTTTTTTCTGGATAGCACTGTAATGCTTTTACAACACCTCGCATGGGATTCATTTCAGCATCTCTAAAACTGGATAAAGCATGGCCAAGGGTATTGTTTGAATTAAAGCTTAGCAGGACAAACAAACCAGGCCTATCTGAAAGCAGAATGTAAACATGATGCTGGGGTTCCTGGTTAGCACTTGGTGGCTGTGGGAAGTTGACAGCTGTTACATAAAGGTTAAACATGCATTCTTTGGTCTGTCAGTAAAATTAAGCCTGCTATAGACTATGTGGCACTCTAGAAGACGTGAGTTTATCTGTGTGCATAAACAGAATATACACTTCAATATAAATACACTTTTCAGGACTATTTAAAGTATTAGAAGCATGCTGCAGTCTAATAAAAAATGCAGATGGAACTAGCAGATTTGGAAAGTGCCTGACTACATTCAGATGGGTTAGAGAGCTGACAAGTGTCTGGAAAGCAAAGCACTGATGTTTGCGTTGCTAAAGAACAGCAGAGGATGAGAAAGAAAATGGTATAGGTACAACAGGGACATGAACTGAAGTAATAAATGCTTGACCTTTAAATTTCATCTTTTCCAACTTCTCACACTGCTTATTCCAAAAAGACTGACGTGGCTGTGTTTTATGTTAGGCTTTTATTTGTCATAGTTGTAGTTAGTTACAAGTAAAAATGATTGAAATCCATTGTAGTTAATACAAAATAAAAATATAGCTGCACGAGTTATGTCATGATTTTTCTTACAAACAGTATCACCTATATGATACCACACACTTAAGAGCTTAACTCTTACTAGTACTCACCTACACTAAGCTCTTAGTGACTAAGTTCCAGTGTGATTTACTGGTTACAGATATTAACCCTGTGGCATAATACCTGCTAATCATTTCATAATGGTATTTTTGCTGGGGTTTTTATTTCCCCTGTAATTTGTGATTCTAAACACAAGTTGAAGGAAGCAACCTCTTAGTGCAATGTTACGTATCAGTAGAGTTTTATATGTATATAAAAAATAAAATATAATCCACTGCATAAACAACTAAGGATGTAAGGTAACTGTTGTGGGTATTGTGCTTCCCTTTCCTCCCTTCCCCCTTACCTTTTGTTAAGTGACAGGAATGAACATTCATAGCGAACAAACTACCCTGTAACCTCTCATTTTCAATTAATTCTGAAAAATTACAGACTTGTAATTCTGAGAGCAGGTAGGTGGCTTTGACGAACATTAGCAGAGAATCAAATCCTGTGGCTTTGCAGACTCATCCTTACGCAAACTCATCCCTGCCATGAAGTTCAGTCCGTAACACATTGTTCCCTTTAGACGTGCCTAAGTGAGTGTTTCACCTTTTGGAAAAAATTGTCCTTACATCCCTGTAATTACCTAACTCTTCTGTGTAGATATAAGCTCTATATAGGAAATAATCTGTAAAAAGATAAATTATGCTATTTTCAAAATACTCTGAGATATGAAGTTGTGCAGGTGCAAAGTTTGATAGTATATTGCTATAAAGACTAAGAATTAGTGTTATCTGAGTACATATTCTTTAAGCTAGGTGTATAGATTTAATATTGTGGGGGGTTTCTTTTTGCTTTTTTTACATTTCATAGCATCTCATACTTTCTTCAGACTATCTCCATGTTTCTATCAAATCCCTTCTATTGTTTTTCTTCCTTTTCAATTTCTGATTCCGTAAAGGTACAGTAACTGATCATACATTCATGCTTGTCACTAGTGTACTTCCATAACTCTGGTAGATTGCAAAACGTCTTTTCATTTCCATCTAAACGCAGTCATTTCTTCTAAGTGAAATAGCAGAGACTATTGGCAAAAATCTTTCCCCTACTGAAATGGATGGAACCAACTTCTCGGCTTCTAAGCACTCTGCTCTTTTAGTCTTACAGCATCGTGGAGCAAAGCCCCAAACGAACTATACGTGTACACACAGCTACTGAGGCTGTTAGTATTCCTGGAGCATAGCAAGGAAACCGAAATCAAATGTCCTCATTGGTATTTCCACATTTACATACAAAACTACTCACAGTGCTGTGAAATACTTATAAAGAAGAAAACAGAAATGTTTGGGTTTTGACTACTCTCCACGCATTCCTCTGACCTAACTATAAGAAAGCCAGCTGACCAGCTTGCTTCTACCAGACATACTCTTTTCCTGCCAGTCTCTTACACCAGCTGACAGCATCTCTAAATTAATAAACACTGGTCATTCGGCCTAAAACAGAGCATGTTGCAGCCTGTGACATTGACCTTGTTCACTCTGCATTCCAACACAATGCAATAAATTACCACTGCAGAGAAAAGGATGGAAGAAACTTGAATCGCTACTACTGCCTGTGTAGCAGAAACCAGTTACTCGCCTAAGTAAACCTGTGTGTATCTGTAAGGCGAAGGAAGGCTCAGGTTGATTACGCTGTTTGGTCTATCTGCAGGACAGCTGCTTGGGTTGTTTCTTCATCAGATGGTTCCATTTCTGCGCCGACTGGGTTGTTTCTTTCATCATAGAGTTTCTGGCTAGAAACTTGCAGAGGCACCCCGTACTCTTCATCATCTTCAACAATGGACAGCTCGATGTTGTTGTTCATCATGGCATTCCCTTCCATTCTTGCTTCCTTCTCTAGAGAATCGGCTACTGCTTTGCCCTCCTCGGTCACTGAGGTGGTAGGGGTCACATCTGAGTGCATGCTGGCGAATGACACTTCATCCTCGTTCTCAGCTTGGTCATTGCTTGCAGTTTCTGTTGGTCTGTCCTCGGTTTCAGCAGGGCTTTCTCCTTCACGGACTTTCTTCACGTTGAACATGAGGGGCGATACTTTGAAACCTGAACTCTTTGAAGAAGAGGACTTTTGATGATGTACAGTAAGCGATTTCTTGATCTTTTCTCTCCGTTCAGGTGAGACGATCTTTGTGCTGATCTTGTTCATCTTCTTCTCAATGTTTTGGCGAGAAAATGCTTTCTTGAGGCTGTCTACCTTCTTAAGGCTGGATCTTTTAAGTTTCTCAGCTCTTGATTCTTCTGTTTTCTCCTCTGCACTGTCATCCATATCATCTTCCTCATGAAACATTTCATCATCCGAGTGCAACTCCACTGTTTGCAAGGTTTCTTCCAGGGTCTTGTTCTCATCCACAGGTTCTTCTTTTCCTTCTGTAATGCTGGGAACAGGCTCTTTTGCAAAAACACTGGCAGGGATCTCATTTTCCTCCTGAAAGAATTGACAATATTTGAGTTTCATAGTTCACAGGACACTAATTTAATAAACAAAGCACAACCCTGCACAATTACCCCCCCACACCCTAATGAGATGAAGGCTGCTGAACATTTCTTCTTGTCTCAGTATATTTAACCAGTAACAAACCACTCAAAGCCCACTGAACCATTATCTGATAAAGTTAAAGACTAATGAGCTCTCAGCTGTAAGATTTCTCTTTCAGAGTGACTTGGAATATATACAGAATGGGAATCCTGTTCATTGTTATTTAAATTAGATACTCTTTAATGAGAGTTTAGCTGTAAAGTTTGTACACCTCTCCCTGGAGAGGAGGTATTGTGCCTAAGGAGGTCATACTACAGACCCCTGCACAGACCTACAGAAGTCATGTAAGCCCCCAGAGCTTTCACTCTCTCTAGCCAAAGACTGGGAGTATCTCTGCAGAGATGTTAGTTGCATCTGACAGGTACCTTAGATGGCAAATGCAGTTAGCACTTTCATTCTATTTCAGCAAAATGTGTGTTGCTGTTAAAAATGGACTGTTGATACTGAGAAGCCATGCAGTTCATGATGTTTAGACTATGTGCTATTTTACAGCTATTCACAGGAGAAAAAAAGTATATTTGGTTGGTAAATATTAAAAATATGGACAGAAATCCTTGAAAAAAATGTTTATGGCACACAAAAATAAACAGACATTATATCACATAGAAAACACAAGTAGTCACTTTGAACTAACAGGAAAATGATTGCTTTTTAGAAACAAACCCAAGAAAGGGCATGGAAAGAGAAAAGGTGTCTGAAAACAAACCAGGCTGAACGAGGGCAGAAGCTGCAACTCATAATGAAGGACCTCTGTGGCTGCAGAGTGCAGAAGCTCTGCAACCCTGAGCAGTTCAGAGGCAGCACAATGAACACTCTGTTCTGTGGTAGGATTTGCAGGCATCTTCCCTGCAAAGAAAACGAGACACCTCGCACGCTCCCTTTTCCTTTTGGAATTGTTACGCCTTAGGTCTGCATAGTCTCCATTCATTACCTTTTTTATCACTCTCAGACAGAGTGCATGCAGTATCGCTTAGCTGTATGGATTGGAAGGATTTTCTCGCCTCCCCCCTTCCCATTTATCTTTAGATAGGAAAAGCAGTAAGTTCTGAGTGAAACGGTTGTAATAGTCTCAGATCTGTCCCTAGTGGGCCTGAGTGTACAGTTAAGGGGAAGAAAGGCCACATACACTTCGAAGCTCATGCTCATTATTTCAGGACTGAGCATGCAGTTGTGATCACTGGAGAGAATAGTGTCTTGGGTTAAATTTGCTGTTGCC
The DNA here is from genome assembly GCF_004027225.2 of Strigops habroptila. Taxonomy (NCBI): domain Eukaryota; kingdom Metazoa; phylum Chordata; class Aves; order Psittaciformes; family Psittacidae; genus Strigops; species Strigops habroptila. Next base: position 9,059,541 of record NC_044281.2, read on the forward strand.
ACTCTATAAGAATGTTTTTAAAAACAAAATAGTCCCAGCTACCTTGTAGTGCTCCTGGAACTCAAGAATATGCATATGGCCCGGCAGAATCATTTTATACCATACATACACAGTATATAATCATATACGCTGTGATTTAAGTGTGGTGTTGTGTAGCTCTCATAAAATGAAAAGTATGCATGGCAATTTGGCAGTTTTACAGTTGGTATGTACTTTACTTCTATGGTTTCTGCACACCTTCCTGGACCAGCAGCCTCAGCCACAATCACTGGCACAGACAAAGCTTTCCAAACCCATTGCCTGCAGTGGAACATCTAATAGAGCCAGCCACCCTCTCCCAACATCTGTGACGTTATTGCAACTATCGGCAACAGCGACCAAGATAACACAACAAAGGAAACCCGCACCAGCTTTAAGTGAAAGCAGCTGTAACTGCAGTACAAATATTTATATTTTCTCTTCACTGCAGTTAATGAAATATGGATTACATGAGTGGGTGCAGTGTAAAATTATTCCCCAGAGCATGACAACTCAGTATGAAGCATAATTTGCATGTCTCGTTCATTCTTTCCAAACCTAGGCAATCACATGCAGTTTTAAATATCTGAACACTCAGGTCTAAGTGTCTGAATGGCGTAGAGAACTCCGATTTTAATGAGTAAAGATGGGTTGTAACTTTTAAAGTATTTAATCTAGGAAAGTGGTGGTGTGTGAGATGGATTACAGTACAGTCTAAGCCAGAGACGGACCTATATGGCTCTTCTCAAGGTCAGTTTAGCTCCTTGTCTGCTGTATTCACATTAAACTGAAGTACTGCATGCAGCCTCTAGAAGAATATGGACATAGATTTTTATTTCAATTTTTATCAAATTTGTGACTGAGTAGAAGAGAGACTGTCAAGCAATCCGTATTCATAAAGAAAAAAACCAAAGAAAGATATACTACATAATAATGAGCTAATGATTCAATTAAAAGCAGTTTCTAGGTGGTCTTTAGCTATCGGACAGTCAAGAAATCACTTCTCTGTCTCAGCCTCCTAAATGGCCCTGGAAAACATAAGCCTCTGGGCATCTATTACTCTTCTTATAAAATGGGAATGACATGCTCTCTTATCTCACATTTCTAAAAGACTTTAGGATCACAGAAGTTATTAAAATGCAAATGAAAATAAATTAAGATGTTTTGGAAATACAAAGGTGGTATAGTAGGAACGCCCTGGTGGAACAGACGTTTCTATTTCAAATGTGGTTACTGATAACATGTTCTAAGTGGGCTATTGGTAACTTTTTGGTCTAACAAGTTTATGTGACAGCTATATTTTGTTTTGATGCATTTTTCAAGCAGTCTGGTATTTCATTTAGGACGACTAGAACAATACACTGAAAAATGCCAGCTGTTACAAACTGCATAACTATTTTCTGTGCCAAAAAAAGTAGAACTTTGATCTTTTCTTCTTGATCTAATCTAAAATTCTGAGAAAGCAACACATCTTTTTATTTTCCACATCCGAGTTCAAAAACAGCACTTGCATTTTCTCAGATGAGCTTGACTGTAGGCAGCTAGCTCCTCTGAATTTTATTTTTCCATGTAGGAGACAAATAGAATAGTGCAAGCTCTTTGTGTAAAACAAGTCTTGCTAATACTAGTAATACCTGCAGAGTTAAAATCAGTGCCTTCCCTGCAGCTTTCATCAGCCATTCTCTGGAGCTTTCTATAGGTCATAATCTCATCCCTATCTTTCACCAGAAAGGAAGATAAGATCCATAATGGTGTACTACAAAACTGTATGGCCTGAGTGAGCAGGTAGGTAGTTTATTCAGGAGTGCTGCATTTCTGATGCTGCATAAGGAAAATCAGTGTGCTTTGGTTTGGATTTTTGTTAGATTTGTTGTAAGAGGCCATGGCCTTCAAGAAGGCAAGGTGGCATTTCCCCATGCTTGCAGCAGTCCAGGCTCCTCTGCACTTTCTAGATGCTGTTATGTGCCCACATGATTGCTAGTCTAAAACTTGTTTTGCTACACAAAATAGCTCAGAAGATGACAAATCCTTCTAAAAAGAGCAATATTTCCACCTACTTTCCTTCGGACAGGCTCTTCTCAGACCTGGATGTCACCACAGGGAGGGAGGAGGGGCAGGGAGCAGGCTAGGGCTACGGGCAAGGAGGAGAAACTTGCTACGTGCCCATTTGCCCATCAGTACAGCCTGGGGTGTGGGCTGTACCATCCCCCTGACCTCCTGCAGCACAGCTGGATCAAGCCCTAAGAGCCACACAAGGTATTTTTGTCATAATACAAGCATATTCTCCCTGCAAGGCTCCAGTGGGACAGTTAGCAGTTAGATGATAGCATTACCAGCCTGTAATTCTTCTGCTTCCCTCACTTGTTCATTTCTGAGTTTGAAGTTGCTTTTTCGAAAGAGTATTACGGTGACCCAAACAACAAGGTACAATCAAGTGGCTGCTTTTCTGTGCCCTTCTTCCTGCTTCATTTCAGTTTGAAGCATTTACCATGAGCAGTATCTGAAATGGACTCGAACATCAGTGTGCTTGACCCCATGCTATAACTTTGACTTATTTTATCTGTCTTATTTACCAGTAAATGTGACATTTTAATTTAAATATTAAACATGAGCCTTTTTAAATCTTGTATTTTGCTTTTGCAGCTAAAAAAAAAAAAAAAGCAAAGTCCCCACCAAACTAGAACCAAAAAGCTGGTCACATGGCAGGAACAAAATAGAGGGGAACAATGCCAAAGCTTAACAAGGATTTTTAAAACAGTCACTTCAGTGTTTTGCTGAATTGCTGTGTCACTTGTGGCATCTGTAACAACTTTTGCATCCCCAAATGCTGGGAACGGAGCGCCCTTAAAACATGTCACCAATTAAATAAATATATGCAAAGCAGGAACAATGCAGACAGCTTAGGGGAGAGAAAACTAAACGCATTTTAATGGAAAATATGTAAATAGGTGACCTTTTCTCAACGTGGTTCATTCTCAGCGTGTACGCTGAGGGAAAGCTGATGCTGGCGAGTGGCAACATGGCATCATAAAATGCAGAGCTGGAGCTCAGTCGTGTTTTGGCTACGCTCAGTGCCCCCACCAAGAATCAAGGAGTTTGAGGTACACTGAATCACAAATGTGTATTTTGGTTTTCGTACCAAGCTGTCTTCCTAAGCTGGAAAAGTGGGTTCTAATGAGAAACATGCGGAGTGAAATTTGGGATTGGTTTGGGCTTTTTTTCAGTGGAAAAGAAGAATCCCTCAGCTGAAGTCTCTTACATCCAGATTTCCCTTTTGTGTTTACAGAAATCTGGCATCATTATGGCTTCATTGTTGAGGCTTCTCCTTCCTGCAATTGTTTTTCCATGGATTCCTGCTCGGGGCAGGACAGAAACCCAGCCAGCCTTCTGCTTTCCCCTCTATACAGTTATCCTAGCAAGGCAGTGGCCCCACTGGCTACTGGGTCGTCCCACCTCCAGCCTGTAAGAGACCCTACAAAGCGATGCCATGGAGGTGGGCACACAGGTAAGGTGCCTGCCTGGGCTGGCAGCAGGCATGTGGGCACAGCCTGGCAAGCACCCACCATCCCTCCGGGTGCGGCTGCTTCCCCAGTGGAAAATCCCAGCTCCTCCCATGCCTTGGGAAGCATTTCTGGCCACCCGGGTTTTCCAGCCAGCAGCAGTGCAGTGCCAGGAGCAATTCCCAGTTGACAGCTGATTTTTTAACTGAATTTAACTGCAGTGTTTCTGTTCTAAGGCTTGTATTCCTGATCTGCATTGGTTTGGGATTGGTTACATTCATCTTCCCCCTGCCATGGCAATCTATTTTACAATGAGAGACAGGAACAGGGTCAACTAAATCTTTGTAAAAGCAATGAAGGATCTGCTGTCCGAAGGTACCAGCCTGGTGATGGGCAGTGGAGAAGCAGTGGATTTTCTTTAGCTGTTATTTTGAGACACAGACCTATGTTGGTTGGTTGCTTTGGGTTTGTGCGGTTTAGGACCCAGTATTAAGGAAAGGCTTGGAGGTTTAAATAGGCCTTAGCTTTGCAATACTGTTCAGCGTCAGGAAACAAGTAAAGCCAGCTCTCCCCTGTCAGGACACTGCTTGCTTTACCCTCCAAACTCTTCTTGCTGAGTTTTACCATTACTTTACCTAGTGCCTGCAAATCACTGCCGCTAGGCAGCAGCAAATGGGGATCCCCAGCCGAAGTAACAAGACCTGCCCTGCACACACACAGCCATGTTTTTGGCTTTCCACTCTACATTATGTCATTTTAAAAGGCTACAGTGTTAGTTCCATGGAGGAAGACGCTGTAGTTGCAACAGCGAGGCCTTAATTCTCATGCTTGGAGGTAGCATAAATGCCATAGAATTGCCTTCCCCCAGGCCACGCTGGTGCACCCTCCCCATCCGAAGCCTTCAAGGTCTAGGTCTGAACCTGGAGGTGGGAGCCAGCTAGCGGGGCCTGGGAGATGGCAGTGTCTGACTTACAGCAATGGATCATAAATTCCTTGCAGAAGCGCAGAACATGTGTCTTTTAGTTTACCCAGTCCCTGGAATAATTTCCACATTCCTTCTGGGGTGGAAACTGCCACGCTCTGTACATGCCACAGCTCCTCCTCTTCTGGCTTAGCAAGCCAGGACTGCAGTTTGGGAGAACAATAAGCAGGAGATGGGGGCTTCCTTTCTGGGGGAAGCACCTCTGCACTAACCAGGCCTGCCAGCTTTTAAAATCAAGCACTGCTCTGTTGTTTTGGGGTTGTTGCATTAGAAATAACCTGCAACAACTCAAGGAGGGGAGTCAGTGACTGACAGATACAACACCCAGCCAAAAAGTTTAGTGCGAGGAGGTGGTGACATGCCTGAGCTGGGGCTAATCCAGCCCTGCATTTGCTCTTCTTCCTCCTCAATGTGTTGTGGAGGTCTGGCTTTTCTTTTTCTTTATTTTAAAGATGTGAAAGTCACGTCCTGTGTTTAGTTAAAGCTCATGCCGTGTTCTGTCCAGGCCATTGCTTAAAAAGGGGAAAATATGCAAACTGCTGCTCTCGCTGGGTGGAATCTCAGGAAGCTGAGTTTTTAGCCGGATTTTTAGCTCATCCCTGAATGGGCCGCAACAGCTTGAGGAGTAAAGCAGGGTATGAGGTTCAGTATGACAGGGAGCTGCAGCACTGCCCCTCTCCTCATCCTGAGGGCAGATGCAGTGGCAGTTTTTAGGGGCACTGGTACAAGTTAGCAAAATGGGCTCTTGTCTCAAGTTTGCCAAGTTTACTAATTAAAAACAAAAAAGCCCTTTCTTCAAGTTTGCTTTAAAACCCCAAACCCCACAACAAAACAGCTCTTTCCCCACACATCCTAAGAGTTAGTAAAAGATGGCCCTGTCCCCAAATTTGCTGAGAATAAAGGGTGGCACTTTCCCCAAGTTTACCAGGAGTTAGCAAAACAAAGTCTCTTTCCTCAGGTTCAGTAAGAGTTAGTAAAAGACAGCTCTTTCTCCAAGTTTGCCAAGAGTTAGAGGGCTCTTTCCCAAAGTTTGCAAAAAGTTAACTGAAAAAGGTCTTCCCCTCCCCAAACTCCCTAAGAGTTAGCAAAAAGACATCTCCTTCCCCAGGTTTGTTAGGGGTTCGCAAAATAGGCTTCTGCCCCGAGTTTGCTGAGAGTAAAAGTGGGTGTTTCTCCTAAACTTGAGAATTAAAGCAGGCTCTTTCCCAAACTTTGCCAAGATTAAAAGATTTTTTCTCCCAAGTTTGCTAAGTTAGGAAGAAGACAGCTCTTTTGCCAAGTATAAAAGTTAGGAAGAAGTCAGCTCTTTCCCCACATTTGCCCAGAACGAAAAGCAGCTCTTTGCTCTTTCCCTAAGCGTGCTAGGAGTTAGCAGAAGCGGTCTTTTCCCTGGAGCGTGTGCAGGGGGATACGAGGTGACCGGGGGCCGTGTCTCACCTGGAAGATGAGCACCTTGAAGCGGTCCCGCCGGAGGAGCTGTGCGTGATGCTGCTCCAGGCGCCGCACCTGGTCGCACTGCTTCTCCAGCCGCTCCCGCACGGCGCGGGTATGGGCGCACACCTTCCGCGACTTCTCCAGCAGCTTCTCCACCGCTTCCCCTGTCGCCCCGTGGCTGCGGCACAGTTTCCCCAGGTCTCCCTGAATACCCCGCACCGCCCCTTCCAAACCCCGCTGCCTCTGCTCCATCTGCCGCTGCTGCCCTTCCACCGCTTCCAGCATCGACACCAGCTTCTCCAGCAAGGCCAGCACGGTCAGGGCGTTCACTTGCCCCCCGACCGCCTCCGACGGCGGTAGCGGAGGGACCGCGCTGCCTCCCGCCGCTTCCCCCATCTTCGCACCGGGATGGGACGGACGAGGCCGCCGCCGCTCTTAAGGGCTGCGCCTTCCCCTCCCCTGGGGAGGTTTCGGGCAGAGCCCGGCCCCGATCCCGGCCCGCCCCGGGCGGTCAGACCGCCCGGGGCGGGCCGGGACCGTGGCCGGGCTCCCGGTGCCTCCCCGCATCCCGTCCCCCGCCTTGTATTTTAACAGCAAAGTGGGGGGGATTGTCACCCCACTCTTAACAAAATGCAGTCCTCTCCTTCTCGCAAGCATCAGTAGATGGCAGGAGATACCGCGGAATGCGGCTGCTGGAGGAGGAGTTGGGATTGGTGGTGGTGATGGTCCGGGAGAGTTCGTGAGAGTTTAAAGCCTGTCGTTGAATCGGAAGGAGTTTAATAAAAATAAATTAAAAAAAAAAAAGTAATTAATATATAAAACATAGTTATTATGATAATAAATTAACATTAATGTGCCAAAGCATGTTAATATCATAATATTACCGTAGTTGGGGTTATAAAATATTAATATAATTATAGGCATGTATAATTTCAGTACTTAAAAGGGGTTTACAAGAAAGATGGGGAGAGACTTTTTAGCAGGGCCTGTTGTGATAGGGCAAGGGGTGATGGTTTTAAACTAAAAGAGGGGAGGATGTAAGGAAGAAATCCTTTACAATGAGGGTGGTATGATACTGGCACAGGTTACCCAGAGAGGTAACCTGTGGATGCCCCATCCCTGGAGATGTTCAAAGCCAGGCTGGATGTGGTTCTGGGCAACCTGATCTAGTTGAAGATGTCCCCGCACATTGCAAGGGGGGGGGGTTGGACTAGATGAGCTTTGAAGGTCCTTTTCCAACCCAAACCGTTCTCATCCAGTTCCAGCCCCCTGCCATGGGTAGGGACACCTTCCACTAGAGCAGGTTGCTCCAAGCCCCGTCCAACCTGGCCTTGAACACTGCCAGGGATGGGGCAGCCACAGCTTCTCTTTGGTGAAAAATCATAGGGTCAGAAGGGCTCTTTTGGGGGAATAGCAATGAGCTGGGTGTGGTGGCAGAGGGACGGTGTTCTTGAGCTATTGCAAAGCTTGGCATGAAGAAATGCCAAGCTGTTCATTTAGAATAATACATAACTGTTCCCAGGTCTGATCCAGAGCTGTTATCATCAGGAGAAATATTACAAAGTTTTGCAGACTTGGGTTGCTCATCTGTGTACTGACGTCCTCAAGCATAGCCAGTTTCTTTTTATCTTCTGTTCTTGACGTTTGCCTGGTAACAGGAATTCTTGCTGCAACACAGATGTTTCTAATACTTGGGTATGTAGATTTCTAATACTTAGGTAGCTGAAATATATTATTTTCTAATGCTTGGGTATATATAATTCCTCCATGGTTTTCCTGCATCCTGTAGATCAAAAACATCTATTTGGAGTCTTGATAGCTGTGATCCTCACCTTTTTTTTTGTTTCTTGTACAAAATCATTTAATCATTTTACCATGAAAAGGAATAAAAATTAATGACTGAAGAACAATGCAGGTGTGTTAGCCATGCCAAGCTCTGCATGTTTGAACCCCTGAATGTTCCACAACATTACTGGTTTTGGTCCTTGATATTTTTTTCAGGCTGCAATTTCTATTCCTCAAGTTGTGGGAGCTTGAAAAATGCATTTGGTGAGTGTGTTCACTTAGGAAAAGAACAAAAATCACCGAGTCTGCCAGAGTTGTCAACAAGGAAAGTATGCTGAGACTGTGAAATATGCAGGCTCGGAGAGGAGTGGACGTAGTATAAAGGAGCAAACTAAACAAACCCCTTCTGTTTCCACGGGCTCTCCCCGGCAGCACTACCTGATACGCCCTTCCTATGACATTCCTGTTTCCAAAGGGCTGCCGGTGTCCGCCCCTCTCAGTAGCTTGTTTCCTTGTTCTCTCACTTGGTTTTGGCTGGGATCTTGGAACCCGGGCGAGGAGTTTAAACCAGTCACAGTTTATAGCAGAAGCAGCACACGCTGTTGCATGTGTGTGCGAGATGCTGGCTTTGGCCATGGTGGTGCAGGGGAGAGATTGATTTATTCCACATTAATTTTTCTTCAGGTTTGAGGAGCTGTGGTGAAACCCTGGCCTGGCCGTGGTCCAGGTTGCTGGGCAAGCTGGCTATCCATCCCATCTCTGGTTTGCGCTCTGGAGCCTGTCTCCCTGAGCCTTTCTGCATCAACCTGTATACATGGCACATATATGTGATGGAAGAGATGGGGAAGCTGTCTATGCAATGTAAGTAAACACTCTCCTGGCTCCTGCTATGAGCCTTCAGCAAAGGTTCTGCAAGTTTTGGAGTGTTTGGAACTCCCAGCCCTGTGCATCCTAGGGAAAAGCTGGAACACTCCATGCCAGCCAGCACAAAATGCTAAGTGCGGTTTCCCTGTTAGTCCCCTGACCCAGCAAAGCCAAGCCAGGAACAGCAGTGTTGATGTGGCTGCAAGGCCCATCAGCACCCACTGCAGAGGATCCCTTGGAGTCCCAAAGGCTCAGGAGGTGCCTGTTGCCCCTGTGCTCCCTTGCCCAGCCTTGCCACTTCGGTCACGGCCTGGAGGCAATGCCGTGGGGAAAGGAGCACTGATGAAACCAGGAATAAGATAGCCCCAAATTGGTACCTTTCCCAGCCTGCTGTTAAATTCCAGCTGTGGATTTTGACACCAGCTGTCAGCTCTGATTACCTGTCCTGTTTGCAACAACACTGTCAGGCTGGTGGAGCCATCAGTGCTTGGAGGAATCTGAGACCTTTTATGCAGGTTTGGTGTTTTTCTTAGTTTTATTGATTAATGCGGCAGGGTAGCAGACGAGTGTTTTTGCCAAGTTCAGTGCTGGTTTTACTGGTGAGAAACTTTCTAGAAGAAAACATTTTATATGTATTTAGAAAGAAAAAGCATTAAAGAGATTAAATTTATCAGGGTCATCCGATGTAAGTCAAGAGTTCTTTTCATGTAAAATCAATGTGCGTGAATTATATGGACAGAAATTGGAGGTTAACTCACTCATTAGTCACATGGTGCTCAGGATAAGAAATGTTTGATGCTGGAGCATTGCTCATAATTTATTAGGCATGGAGTAATAGGTAAAACAATATGACAGGAAAGGAAGGAGAGGGGAATTAATAAGGGAAAGAAGAACGGCAGTGACCATACAGGTCATCCTCAGCTTATTGGATTTCATGTCCAAGCTCCCACTGACTTTAAAGATGTGGCATGAGGCCATCTAACTGTGCAAATGCAGCTAGGTAAAGAGCTGGTTAATGAGAAGAGCATAGTGGGAGAGCCCAGCAAGGGAGGGCAGGTGCCTCGAGGGGCCTCCAGGGGGGCAGGGGAGAAGGAAGAATAGGCACGGGTTGGGAAGAAGGGATGCTGCCACTACTGGCACCAGGACTGGGTGTCTGCACCCAGCAAGTGAAGGCTGAAGACATGAAACACGGTTGCCTCTTGCTGGAGGGTTACTCTGAGGGCTGCTCCTGGATCACAGTAACATTTCCCTCCTGTCTGTCTGCTCCTTCTGCCGCGGTGATGTTTGTCATACCAGCAGAACCTCTGCCTTGTAGCCAGGGTGGTTTGAAACTGGTCAAAAGCTTCTGTGGAAGCAGAGAATGGACTGTCTGGTTTGTTAAACATGCATGGTGAGTTTTGTGTTATTGGGCAGTGAGGCTAAAAATGCTGATGGGATTTGTCCCAGCAGAAGGCATTTGTCCCCCTTGGCCACAGGCTGCTCCTTCCACTGGCACAGCACGAAGAAATTAGTCCATCAATCCCTTGTGTTGCCTTTTGATGTTTTATTAAAACAAAACTTTATGTCTGTTACAAGCCAGTCTCACTGGCAGCACCCAGTGTGTGGTGTGCTGTAAAAGCATTGGAGAAGAAACATAATGGGTTAGAGAAACAGTGACTGATTTACTGCATTGTCTTTGGCACTGAGCAACCAGTTTGGACAAACAAACCCAACCCTGGCTGATAGATGCCAGTAAGTGCAGTGGATTATGGAGAGCCTCTCCTTTAGCAGTAGTTACTAGTGCGTTTTGAGAAGGTATCAGCATCTCAGATGTGATGTAGTGTTTTGTGTATAGGAGCAAGCACTGGGCTGGGGAGGAGAAATCTTTTACTGCTCGCACTAAAGAGGCTTCACGCAGTGTGGTGGGTGCACAGAATATTTCGTATGAGGCGAGCAAGTGGAAACCCACCACCTGTGTACAAGGTGGATTGGGATCTGTGCAGCGTGGGGCCCTGGGTCTGCTGCAGGGAGAGGGGAAGTTGGTGGATAGGGAGCTGTAGAGGGAGGATGCAGCAGCAGCATCCTTGATACACTGGCAGCATGAGCCTTTGGGAAGCGGTTGTGGGTGAGGCAGTGGCTGGAGGATGCTGCAGGCAGAGACCACCCTCTCCTGCTGCACTGTCCATGGGGGGAGCAGGGCATTGTACCCACCTGCAAAGGCTCTGCTTGTCCCAGTGGCCATCCAGCCCGCTCCCTGAAGGAGGGAACCCCGCAGGGCCTGGCTCCTAGCTGGCAAATCCCTGCAAACATGAGTAACTGGCTTTGGAGAGCTAATATGCGAGAGTGGGAAATTTGGAGAGTCACTGCTGGGAGTAATTTTAATATTTGGGGGAAGAGCAAGATGAGACCGTCTGACGGGAAATGTATCATCATCGAAGAACACGAAACTGCAGTTCTGCTCTCTTGTGCAAACGGTATCCAGCAGAACTTAATATGCAACGAAGAAATCCACTTCCACTTTATCGTCCAGACTAAATCATGTTATGCACAGGAGACTTCCTTTTCGCTGTGTGCCAAAGAGTAATAATTCTATGCACACTTGTAGACAAGGAAAAAAAATAAGCCACATAAAAATACCATATGTGCCAGGCATTCTCTGTGTATTTCCTCAGACATTTGAGGAGCATAATAATAATAAACTACTTCTTTTTCAATTTGAAAAGCAAATTAAGTTTTGTGAAAGGGTGAGGAATAGTTTCCTTAGCTTCAGATAAAGGAGGATATTTCAGCCACTCAGTTGGGCTTTTTAGCAGCTTGGACAAAAGAGAGGTCAGGACACCAGCAGATACGGCATTGACGTACGGACACCATTGAACGGCATATGGCCAGTCAGACCAGAGTTGCCAATGTATTTTATTCATCTAGTGAATATGTGGGGCACAGAGCAGGATAAGCAAGTCCATTAATGTCAGGATAAAAAAAGGTACGGAGGTGATATTAAAAGGACATGAAAAATGGCAGGATCTGCAGGATGGGCCGTGATTACCTACAGGGAACTAGTTCTGCTTTTGGAGAAGAGGAACAGCTTCATCCTCGAGACCTGCTCCTGTGGCCAAGCCTTTGTAGAGGGTGTGAGGATCAGCAAGGTCACAGGGACCAGGGAACCAGAGCCCTAGAGAGGGTGTTTTCTTGTTATTTTTGGTGAAACAAGACTGGAAGATGGGCTTTTAGGCAGTGTGATTAAGATGCTCACCAGCATTTTAAATTTCCTCCAAAGGTGCCAGCTTCTTTGGAAGAAAATGCTGGTTTTTCCCCCAATTTCAGATCAGAAACTATACATGGGAACAGAGCTACTTTTACGTTTAATTTTTTTCTATTTCTGGAAAAAAGGGGAAGTAGTTTTCAGTGAAAGGCAGAGATCACCTCTCTGCTTCCTCTTTCCTCGTCCACTAAAAGACAGCAAAAATTAGAAAGCTTTTAATAATTTGCAGCTGAATACACATGGATGCTTCTTCTTCTATGATACTTTTTATTACATTATGTGCTCAATGATTTATTGTCTTTTGAAATTTCTCAAGGAACATTTAAGAGAGCAACCTTCTTGGAAAGGACGAGGACAGTCTGCTCCTGTGAAGACTGGCAGAGTGATGTCACGTTGCTCTATGAAGACTGCTTGAGGTGGTGCCTCTTCCTAGCGGAGGGGAGATTTTCCAGCAGTAAATCAGGGATTATGATCACTAAAAAGAAGTCTGCCTCTATCTGGCACGTTCCTTGTGATTGTTATTATTAGTAAAAAGCTGAAAGAAGAGCTTTGTAATCAGGTTGTTTGGAAGAAGGAGATAATGAAATCACATTTAATGGAAGCAAGTAGAACATTAATTATGTGAAAAGCAGGTGAATTGAAGAGATCTGTTTTCTGCAGATAATTGGGGAGTCTTGAGTCACTTTCAGTCTGCAGACACATGGTCATTCATGTCCCTTGAATTTTTTATTTCATGAGGTATAATGGACCTGGAATCTAGAGAGTGTCTTTCCCTCATTGCTGAGGCATCCGTCATGTTGTGCCATGCGACTTCATGTTGTTCAAATGACATTGCAGGAGATAATAGTGCAATGCAAAGCCAAGCCTGATAAATACGACATGGCATGTCCAAAACAATACTTGCTTTTAGTAGATCAGTTATCCTTTAAAAGCTAGTATTTAGGTTTGTCCTTAGATAATTCAATAGCTCCTGTCTCTGGTAGGAATGATGTCAACCTGAGTTACTGTTTCTGATGAACAGTGATGATGGGACAAGATGGCATGAAAAGGATGAAAGAACAGCAGGCGCCGGGTGTGCATCCCAGAGCTCTTCTCTGAGTACCCGGTCAAGGCGAGGTTTGCGGGGCTGAGCACGATAACAGTGTGAGAAATAGTCCAACGGGACCCGTCACGGGCCAGCTGGCCTCAGTGGTAGCATTTGCCCACTGCAGCACTCTTGATTTTTTTCTGTCCTTTTTATCCTCAGGTCCCCTCTAGCGTGCCTGTAATAAGGCAGTGGAAGAGGAAGGGAAGAAAAACAAACCACCAAACATATGGTAAGTTGTGTGAATTGGGTAAATGAGGATCTGGTGAAATCAAATGATTCAAAACGAAACTGGGACTGAAACCTTGACCAGCCAGTTTGTTATGAAAGCTGCATCTGATGTGATCAGGCAGAGCACCAGGGAGAAGACAGGCCCTCACTCCCCTAGGGAGAGCTGGGGTAGGAGAATTTCCAAAAAATGGGGTGCATCCCAGGCCTCCAGAGTTACTTCCTCTTCACATGGGACTAGGTTGAAATCTAGTTATTCTTGTATGTGAAAACCAGAAATCTAGGCTTGAAGGATTTGGGTATTTGATTTGGTGTATGTTCTCTTTTTCTCTCTCTCTTTCCTGCACTCTCCCCTCGCTGCCTTATAGATGGCCTTTGCATGCTGCTAACTGTCTGTTCTTGATAGCAATTATTTTCAGTGGTTGAAAACACTTATTAGTTATAAAAAAAGTTGCATATTTTTCAGAGCCCCTATTGAGGTTAGGAGAAAAAAAGAAGATTAAATCAGGTACCGAGCATCTGTGGTGCATGGTATTAATACCTTATTTATTACTGCACGGCTATTAAGTGTTTTCATTCAGAAGTATTGAATAAGCAGAAAGTCATCTACACAGGACACGGCTAAAATGTCAGGCTGCAAATTAGTTTGTTTACGCAGCAAGCACTGAGGATTTCAGCCCCGCTTCCTGGCATGCTGTCATGCTCTAGGTTACAGGCAGTGAACCCACGTTCACATCAAAGCCATGAGCAGGGTGAACTTAGTCTTTAACCCGAGCACAGTTCACCAGGAGTTATTTACATGTATTGGCTGCAGAACTGAACCCGTGGTGCTGTTCAGTGTTTCAGATGACCGCTTGCTTGTGCCCTGCAGCAGTCTGTAACTCACCCCAATGCCGCGTCCCTCCTCCAGCTGTCATCTGAGAGTGTTTCCCATTGCCTGCTCCAGATGCACTGAGGGGCTGCTGCAGTGGTGAAGCGGGTGTATGTATTTCCCTGCAGAGATTTTAGTTTTATTTTAGGTTATGGATCTTAAATTACCAAGACCTGACGCTGTCTGTCAGGCCTCTGTCTGTCCACAGGCTTCAGGCTGTGTTGCCAGACTTTCTGGAGATCTCTCACACAGTAGCCACAATTCAGGGTTGCAGCCGTGTAAAGGTTACTCCTGCTATGAGAAAGGGTGGTGAAGCGGTTGCATTGGGTGCACTCTGTCATTAATGATCCTTTGCTGAAATCCATTGTGTTTTGCCATGTCAATGTGTTTGAACAAGGTTGTGGAAGAATTTTCTGTTTTCTCAGTGGCCACAGCAGTGATTTGGCAGGATAGCCTTCTTCCACGCTGGCCTCTTGCTGTGCATCAGATCTGGATGTATTCCCAAGCAGGTCAGCCCTGAGATCTCTGTTCATGCTGCCAACACAAAGATCGATTAGTCCGTGTTGTATGGGGCACTTTAAGGAGGAGACCAGTGCACTACAAACTGGTCTGGACCTGCAGAGCCATTTCATGTCTGTCACCAAGGAGCTATCAAAGAGTAATGACTTTGTCATTAGTATGCAACTGAGATGGATGTGAAGTGATAATCCAGATGTGTAAGACTCCATCCCATAATTAGTCCTCCAAACCAACCAGCTGCTGTGCCATAACTTTTCAACTGGCTCTCACCCTGATTGCATACCCACACAGTGCTGCTGCATAAATCCACAAAAATCTCTCATATAAGTTAGTGGCAACTGTACCTATCCCTGTCTGCACAACACTAGCTGTAGGTAGGTCTCCAGGTCCCATGGCTTCCCCTGTGAATGGAGATAATCTCTTCTCTTCATCCCTTAGAAGGGGAGGACGTTTGGGAGCTAGGGCATTTAGGGCACAGGAGGAGTATGTGGGCATCTCATCTAGCTTAGAGTTTTCCTCACCATAGGATTTTTTTGTAGTGCAGACCTGTTGTTGAAGGGACATCATCTCTCCCAAAAAACCCTTCAAACCCAAAGCATTTTCCACTCTGAATCTTCTGACAGCATTGCAGGTTGCTGAAAGAAGGGTTGAGAAAGTTCATTGTCATCCGGGGAGGGCTTTTTCTCCTAGCTTGCCTTCTCCACAGAGTCTTGCTTTTCAGCTTCTTCATTGCTTGCTAGGAGCAGTAGCCACAAATCCAATTCTGAATGGAAGCAAGGAAGACCATGGAAGGGAAAAGCTGGGATTGAAAAAATGGAACATCAAGATTTTGTGGGGGTTTTTTTTCTCCAGACAATCTCCCTTTTATAAAACCTATAGGGCCAAAAAAACCCAAACCCACATTAAAATTCAATTGGTGGTGTGCTTTAGTAAAGTGCATCAAAAAAGTAGTACATTTTAAAGAACAATAAAAAAAGCTTGGTTCCTTACTGCTAAACATATTTGCCTAACCTCAGAGTTCACTAGTAACTCTACTATGTTTCTTAGCACCAGGCATCATTGCAACTATTCTGCAGTGTATTGCTTTACAGTGCTATGGTGGGTTGGTTTGTTTGTTTTCTAGGCATCTGAGGATACCCCAATGGGTTAAGGCAAGCAAGATATTGTAGTTTTAGTCTCAAAGCTATTTAGCTTTTTACCCTCATACACAGAAAGCAAAATAGCTGGATGGTGTAAATTAGCTGCATGTAACTCCAAGAACTAATATGAACAGAAATACTGGCTTCTTTAGCTGACTTGTGATGAAAAATACCATTCAAGGGACTCAGAAATTCGGCTCTTGGACAGCACCCAGCTGAATGGGAAGTGTAAGAGAAAAAAGTCAAGCTAAATTCTGCCTTAAAACAGAGCACTCTTCCCATCCTCTCTCTTTGTCTTTAATTTTAAATGCTGATAAACATTTCCCCCCTGTTTATCATCACATCGGTCCATAGTTTTGTGTAGTGCAGCAGCCTGTAATTCAAGGTAGCGCAGTCTAAAGAAGCAGCATGCTTTAAAGCTGTTTATTTTCTCAGATTCAACAGTATTGGGCCAGACAGCAGTTCTGCACCTTCTGTGGCTGCAATGAAGCTCAAGAGGACCAGGCAGACAGAGCAGAGTGTCACTTTCCACCTGAAATCCTCTCTATGTCGTTTGTCGTATCTACATTTGTGAGGATCCTGCATTCAGGAGAGCTCTCCATCTTGAGCTGTAAGAGTGTGGGTGTTAATAGAAATGAAGTGGTTTTTACAGAAAAATGAAAAAACTAAGAAGCTTCTGGCCAAGTTGCACTCAAAGGATGTGCCACAGGGATGATTCAGGAGGTTTGTGGTGAGTTGTTGAGAAGTTAATATTCAAACTGAAAAGAAAATAATCAAATTTGCTCCACCGAATACCTTCGGCAAGTATTTCCACATCTTCTCCAGTTACTAAATATGGTAATGTTTAAAGAATTAAGAGGTGAATGTAGGAGCACATGAAATATCAGGTCGTAGGATATTAAAGACGTCTTTTGAAGTCCAGCTTCCCGAATAATTTTCCTCTTGCAAAAATTTGATTGCCTTTTGAATAACGCTGTTTAGAATGCATTTACTGATCATCATCTTGTGGGCTTACATCCTGTAATGAAATCTTCCCTGCTGCCTTTCGGAGTGTGGTCCTTCCGGAGCTGGAAGGCTCAATGTGGCTGTGGCAGTATTGCAGCTCCATCTCACCCCTGTCTCCTGACACCAGCCACTTCCCTTCCTCCCCTTCTGCTTTTAAAGGATAGCCAAAGTGTTTCAAGTGTTGAAATCCCTGTCTCACTGAAATTGCTCTCAACTGGCTTATTTCCTTTGCCTTACAACTTGTAATTACTTAGAAAAAGGTTAATTCTGTGCCTTCCAGTACGTTCTCTCCAATATTATCCAGACCATGGCTGTCTTTCCCTGTTTCCCTCTTTCCTCTGTCTCTTCTATAAAAATGGCTTTTCAGGATTAGTTGGATCTTGATATTTTTGTCTGATGCCTTACAGGTCTCTATTTAAAAGCATATTACCAGTGTCACTACCTGCGAAATCCATATAATTATTTTTTAGGTTTGAAAGGTTTTTGCTTTCAAAGGGCAAACAACACCTTGCAGCAGCCTTTCCAGGTGCATTGAAACACGTGGGAATTTCCAAACACAGTGGGAGGAGAGGTTTCACCATCAGCAGTGAAGAGCATCTGGAAGAGCTAGCTGGTGGCCCTTGACACTTTGTGAAGGATGATGGTCATCTGCAGAGGATTCTCAGAGCCTAATTTTAAGAGCATTTTAAAGAAATCTCTCTGTTGGTTACAAAGAGAGACTACCCAGGTAAGGATGGATGTCTAAAACCTATTGTGTGTGCCCTTCCAGGAAAATTCAAGGTAATAAAACCAAGTTTTAGAAAGTGTCAAAGCCTTTTTCAAAGTTTTTATTTCTGGGTCAGGCGTTTTGTTTCTCATCAAAGTATTAATCAAATTCAGCATGGTTTCACCAGTTAGTTTTAGTTGTGATCAAAGGTTATCCAGTGTCCCCTGGGTATATCCAGCAAAATGAGGGGTCATGATGCGTCCTTCTTTTGCGCATCCTTGCCCTACACTAGTTTAGTCTTCTTTGTACCAGGAGCGCCAGGGAGCAGTGTGGTCCTGTCAGTAAGTGATGCGCAGTTAGGGGCAAGCCACCAAATCCTGGCTGATGGCTGGTGCATTGTTGCAGCTTGCTTTCAGGGAAGATCTTCTGGCATGGGCTATTTGCTCTTTGTGACTGCTGCTCAGCGAGCTGGTGCCTTTCTGCTCTCCCCTTCAGGGAATGACTACAAAAAGTGGCACAGGGGCAGGGATAATACATGTTTGAGACTCTTCTGATGGGATCAGAGATTTAGTACAGTATGGTATGTCTTAGTTTGGTGAAGGATAGTGTTGTGTAACATTGTTGGTATTGCTGCTCCACCAAGATTAACATGATCTTGTCATCAGAGAATGTCAATATGCACCAGAAAAGAAAATATCTCATCTAGAAACGCTAAGTAAGCACATGGAGAAGCCAAAGGTAGGGGAATGTGGAAGGGCAGATCAAGCCAGTGAGAGGACCACATCTACCACCTGGGGGGGCTTTGTACATGATCGGTAGGCAATACTCTTTTCACTGGTGTAGCTGAATATAGATGAAGCTCTGGCAGTGTAACATAGGGCACATATGCAATAGACAATGTACATATACATCCTGCACCCATTGAACCAACCTTTAATATTCTTACAGTCTGGTGTGTACCACACACAAAGCTCCACCAACCTTCTAGTCCCTGGAGTTCTCACAAGGGTGAGGTAAGGGCATGGTCAAGAGGTTCCTTCACCATTTTGCTATTTTTGAGGAGAAGGTTAGAGGTACTTCAGCTGTGCTGCTGAACTCCTGGTTTTGAGACAGCTTAGTATTTCTTAGTATTCTGGTTTGTGCTTACTTTATTCAAGTACTAATTATGGCAACATTAATATAGACAGATTTTAATACTGAACAAGCATGCACCAACATTTGTGAAGACACACTGCCAAGTGATTTTACAGTCATCCTTGACAGAGGACAGGATGGAGGTGCACAAGGAGAAGAACTGGGAGGATTGGGAAGGGATTTAGGGAAAACCTTGAGTCTGAAATTTGAGCGAATTGGGAAGAAGCAAGAGAACTGTTGTCAGGAGCAGCAGGAACAGAAGGGATACGTTTCTGCTCTAGTGAATCCCTGGTTACAGGTGAGCAGAAGTCAGGAGGACATGGGAGAAAGAGAGGGAGAAGGCAGTGTCCCTGCTCTTGCTCTTACTGCTCAAAGCAGCAGTGGGTTGTTCACTGCAGGATTTATCCACCCCTAAGTCCCCAGGCTGCCTTTCCCCAGTTGACCCTGAAGTAGTGATGGAAGAGGGCCTGCAAGTGACTGCTGGAAGCCAGCAGCAGTAAGTGTTTGTCACGGGAGCACTGGTGAGGGTCCCAACATTCTTATCCTCTGCTATTTGCCAAAATCAGAGGTGAGGAACTGGAGAAGGCTGTCTGGACCTTTGCTATGCCCCGGTATAGGGGGGTCCTGCGTGCTTTGTGTAGCCTCTGGCATAGCAGCAGTGGCTGCCTCAGCAGGTTATGTGTGTCCAGATGAAGCAATTCGATTCCCTGGGGGACAAATGACAATGGTCATTTGTAGCTAGGCTTTTAAGTGCCATTTGGTAGAGCAAATGTGTTTAGAAAAGAATCTTGTTGAAGCATCAGAGCTGTATATGTTGTATTCTTGTCCTCTGAGGACTGCCTTTCTCCCAGCTTTGAGGAAAGCAGAGCCAACTCACCAGGCTGTCCTGCAGGCATGACCTCAGCCCCATGTACCTCTCTGAGCAGCACGTCCTAAACATCACCCATCCTCTTCTGAAATGACTTGGGCATGCAGTTGGTTTTTGACCTTCAGGCTTCTACCTCCAGCACAAGAAGACTTGTCAGCTTCTGTGAATCATAGAATAGTCAGGGTTGAAAAGGACCATAAGATCATCTAGTTCCGACCTTGCATGGGCAGGGACGCCCCTTGGACATGGGCTGTGGATGACTCCAAACTGAAAGGTTGCCACTTGTCTTTCGAGGTTGTGCCAGGCTGTCCTTTATGTTAGGACTGGGAGCCTCTAAGCGCAGCACAGGAAACCCAAGTGGCTGCTGGTGTTTGCAGAGACCGTGAGTCTCTCGTGGTGGTGTTGTTGGTAAGAGTTGTCCTGTGCAAGGCTGAAAGGCAAGGGGACAAAACTAACCTCTAAAGGTTATTTTCAACCAACTTCATTCTACCTTGGTTTTAATGCTGTCTGCGGCCTCAGGTGGAACTGCCCAGGAGCAGAGAAGGTGTGAAGTAAGGGAGAAAGAGGTGATTTGAGACCTACAGCCTTTGGTGATGGAGAGGACAGAGGTCAGCGTAGGTGAGTTATGAAGCAGCACAGCAGATAAGCATCGAGCACGCTTGCCCTCCTGACCATGCATGGGTTCCTTCCGCAGCAGCTTTTGCAACGACTGCTATTGTTGTTCTAATACAGGTGGGATCTCTGTCATTGTCACAGTCCCGCATGGGCTCAGCTCTCTTAAACCGCCGGGGCAGGCTGGCCCCCCGCCAGCCCAGTGAACTCCATCTGCCTAATTGGGGCTCCTGGCAGGGCTCTGCTGCATGGAGCAGCTGGTGCAACCGGGGCACCCTCAGCAGCAATCGCTGCTCTTAATGAGTTCGTTGCTGTTTCATTAATGAGTGAGTGGCTGGGATTTCATTTCCCCCCCTGCACGGGTTTTCCAGACCTCTTCTTGAGAAAGCAGGCCGAATTCAGACAAAAGTGACGCTACAGGACTCTAGATAAAATTACTTCTTTTCTTCAAATCCTTTTAACCAGAGCAGTCTCTGAAGGCATCAAAATCAATACTTTTTTTGCATATACAGTGCTACTGCATTTGAAACTTTGCCCTTATTAACTAACATAGGCATATCCCTAAAAGACGTTGCTATTCCTGGCTGAATAGCATCAGATATTTCCAGGGAGAATTAGGATTTTGAGGAGGCCTTTTGTAGCCAAAGACCTAACAAATACACACAAAACCCGCAACCTGAACCACGTGTGTTTCTTTGAATGCATTTTCCACAGGCTTCCGCGAGGTCTTTTGTGAAGGGAGCAGCAGCCAGGGACCAGCTTCATGCACCACAAATGTCAGTAAGTGAATGAACAGCAGCAAAATATTTCTCTCTTCGGAAAGTGGGTTCGCTTTCCTTCCCAGCTCCGGAGAAGCACACACTGGCACAGCCAAGATAAGGGCGAGCAAACTGCTGAGCTGGTCTGCAGAGCAAGGACTCGACCTGCAGCCTGAGGGAGCCTGGGGTCTGACAGGCTGGAGGATTAACCTGCTTATCTGCTTTTCTGGCTTTCAGTTAGGATTTAGTTAAGAACTTCCTGCATCTGCATCAGCAAAAAGAAATGTCTGTTCCTGAGATTCAGAAAGGTCAGCAATAGGCCAAAGATATTTAAGCACACAGTTTGAGACTTTTAAGGTGTTGGAAATTCGTAGGCTGGAGTCAAAGCCTGAAAGTAGGTCCTTGGCATCAGAAAAGTAAGTATGGGAAAAACTCATAGCTAGGACTGCCCCACTGTATATAGGTGCCTTTGTAAGCAGCAGGAGATGTGCGCACTCCATTTTGTGCCGGCTGTTCATTCCTCCAACACCAAACCCACCCCGTGTGCTGCTTCCTTTCAGACCATCAGCAAAGCCTCCATGGGCTTGGGTGCTGCTGAGTCTCACTGGGTCCATAGCGTTGGGCAGACCATCTTCCTGGGCTGGAGCTCCCTTGCTGCAATGCCTGGGACCATGACATTTTCCACCTCATCTGTGCTTTGCCCACCAGCAGTCATCTGGTAGATGCCTGCTTCGGGGCATTACTCTTCTGGAGGCAGAAAGAAACCCTCAGATTAATGGTCTGCCTAAAAGCTAAAAAGGAAAAGAGGAAGAAATCATTTAAAACATCACATTAAAATGCCATTCCACATCTGAAAGGATCCATTAAAAGTTTTATAAAGCTTTTTTTATTTGTTTCCCATTTTACATTTTGTTCCAGATTCGGGTGCTCATCTCTTATAATTTTCCTTTGTAATAAGCACTTTTGGCTTGGTTGGCTCTGCACTAACGGGGACTATAGTGTGCAGAAGGAGATGTGGAGCTTTTGCCTAGAATAGAGCTTTTCTTTCTGAAACCGCCAGGTTGCAGGGACCTTCAAGATCATCAAGTCCAACCATTCCCCCAGCGCTGGCAAGGCCACCACTAAACCGTGTCACTAAGGGCCTTTCTTTTCTACATGGTTTGTGAACACTTCCAGGGACAGTGACTCCACCATGGCCCTGGGCAGACTGTTCCAATGCCTGACCACTCTTTTGGGGAAGACCTTGTACCATCTTTCAGTCTTACTTGTAACAGATGAGTGCAGACCAAGGACTCCCTCCTGCAAAGTTGTTTCTCCCTGCAGCAACCACCCTTGGCCATGACTGCATTTACCTCTCCTCGTCCCACTGTGCTGGTCCTGGTCCTGCCACTCCATGTGTGTCCCTGCTGCAGCTGCCTGGCCACCATCCCTGCTGCTTTCTCTTTCACCACCTCTCAGTCCTCGTGTGCATTCTTGATTTTCATGGCCTTTCCATTTAAAAGAACAAAAAAAGCAATTAAAATCTGCTGTGAGTGAAGGAAAAGCTTCTAAGGTTCAGTAGGAATCGGGCATTTGTCTCCTCTGGACTGTGGGTGAAAAAACATTGCTTTCACCTTTTTAAGCTTTCTCTTTCTGAAAAGTCTTTAACACGTAGCTGTCAGAAGAGTGTCGACACAAGCCCCAATGTCTGCAGTGGAAGGTGGGAGCAGTGAGATGTGTCCTGCATCCTGCCCAGCCCATCACCTCCAACAGGGCCTGGGGGAGCGAGAGGTGATCTTCAGCCTCCCCTCGATCATGAGCCCATCTATATGTTGCATCTTTGCCTTGATGGCCTGAGGTATCATGGGCCCACCGGGCTAAAAATAATTCACCCTTCTGTTGCCAATCTAAGTCCATCTGAGCCGCTTCAATCTTAGCAGCTTTATCCACTTGCTGGTTGTTCTGGTGTTCCTCAGTGGCCCGACTCTTGGGTACATGGGCATCTACGTGGCGTACCTTCACCACCAGGTTCTGCACCCAGGCGGCGATATCTTGCCACAGTGCAGCAGCCTAGATGGGTTTACCTCTGCGTTGCCAGTTGCTCTGCTTCCGTTGCTGCAACGACCCCCACAGGGCATTTGCCACCATCCAATGACTTAAAATAGAGAAACCTTCTGTGTGAAGACTTGCATCATACTGTTGATCAGCTAATAAGACTGACAGAAGCCTCCAAGAAACATGATTCATTACTTCAGTGTGCAGAGGACGACATAACGAAGAAAGAAGATATCGTTATCTCAACCGTTCATGCCCTACATTGGGCACCACAAAGAACTGTCGTGGTTTAAGCCCAGCTGGTAACTCAGAACCATGCAGTTGCTTGCTCACTCCCACCTTCCTTCTTCCCTTCCTGCTCACGGAGGGTTGAGGAGGAGAATGTAAATCCCACATGTTGAGATAAGAACAGTCCAGTAACTAAGGTATAAAACAAAACTACCTCTGCTACCACCAATAATAATACTGATAAAGGAAATAACAAGAGGAGAGAATATGAAATGAAAAGGGGAAAAGGAAAAGATGACAATAAACACAAGTGATGCCCAATACAATTGCTCACCAGCCGCTGACCAATACCCAGCCTGACCCGAGCAGCGATCTGGCCTTCCAGATAACTTCCCCCAGTTTTTATACTGGGCATGGCATGCTGTGGTATGGAATACCTCTTTTGTTAGTTTGGGTCAGGTGTCCTGTCTCTGCTCCCTCCCTCCCTTCTTGTGCCCCTTGTCCCTGGCAGAGCATGAGACTGAAAAGTCCTTGATGGGAGTAAGCATTACTTAGCAACAACTAAAGACATCAGTGTTATCAACGTTGTTCTCAGACTAAACTCAAAAACACAGCACTGCACCAGCTACTAGGAAGGAGAAAAATGAATATTACAGCTGAACACAGGACACACTGACACTGCTGCTCCTTGCACAGCTCCTCTTCTTGCTGCATTGCCTTGCTGCTGTACCTGTCGCTGAGGCTTTTCTGCCCTTTCTCTGGCTGATTGGCATCAGCACACCTGAGCCTTGCAAACTGAGGCGTGACTTCAGGAATGCAAATGTCCCCTGTGCATCCACACCATGTCTCTAAAAACCTTTTTATCTTGCTTGTTGCCCTGGAGGATAATTACTTCAAAGAGCAGCCCCGTTGCCTGGTATTTCAGTTTATCCCATTACCATTGTGTTTGCCAAGCCAGCCAGCTTTGCCAAAAACAGAATCAAGGTTGCTGGCACTGCTGGCTGGCTCACATGTTCACCCTCTCTGCTGGATGAGATGCTAATTTTTCCTTGATTGCAAACCCTGCATTCACCTTTTGTGAATTAACTGTGCCTACAGATGTGGCATAATGGCTTTAAAACCCAGGCCTGAGCTTGTGGGCTCCTCTCCATGGACTGTCAGAAGCAGGGCTAATGGATGCTGTTAGACTATTTAGTTGCCACTTTTTTGGCCAAGGGGAGCAGCTGGCTGGTACCCACAGTTGGCAAGGGGCAGGCAGGAGTGTCACGTCAGAAAGCTGCTTGGCAGGCAGCGCACTGAGAGCAGGAGGAGCTGGAGGAGGCACAGCAATGCGGATGGACGGATGGATGGATGGGCAGGCACAGGGACGTATGCACCATTGCAAAGATTGTGTGTCGCAGTGGTGGCTAGTCACTTGAACAGTGATGGGAGCTGACAACTTCTGGCTGTAGGGGCTTCCCCAGGCTTCAGGAAGACTAAAACAGCCTCGGGATACCCTTAGGATGGTCTTAATATAATCTGATTTCCCTGTTCTAATCTTGAGTTGATTGTAACAAACTGTGTAAATATTTTAAAAGTCTAGTGCAAAATGCTGAGCTGGCAGTAGTGTAGCCACAGCCTGAACAAGCATTCATGCTTACGTTGACTTGCACTGGCACTGCCGTCATGGTCAGAATGGGGCACCAAGCTTTGGATTGCTGCTTAAAATTAGTTTAATGGCTGAGGATTATTGTTGTTAAGATCCCTAAAATCAGACATGCCTCCAAAAAACCCACAGAAAATTAGCAAAGACTGGATCTGTTAACCCAGATCTGAGCAGTGCTTGCAGGGATGGATGACATGGGGTGGATAGCCACATCCCTGGGTTTTACATTGCTGTTTAGGATAAACCTGCCGTAAGTGATGCTATGGCTGTTGCTAAGCAACAAGTGATGATTGCTATGGCAAATATTCCCCTCTTAAAGGTACATTTGCAAGGAGTAATCTTTTGTGTGCATGAAATTAATTTGCAGATGTATGGATTTATATTAGTTAATGGCAATAAACTTTGGAAATGCTTCAGTGCAGTGTTAAAATGGGATACAATGTGGCATGAAGATACTGCGTAGCAAAAACATTGAGCCCTCCCCTTTAATTAATCGGAACTTAAAGCTGGGATGTCTTAGTCACCAAAATAAATTAACAGTGAATCAGGTTGTAGAATAAATTAACAAATTAAATTGGGTTAGTTGGGAAGTTTGAAAGACGGAGCATCTGTGAGCTGCTTGTATGGCAAATAGAATTCAAAAGTCTTGAGCTGGAAGGAAGGCTCACACAGGCAAACACAACTGTCCAGGAAGTGATTGAAAGTGATGGATTTTCGGTCTTTATCATCCAAGACTGGACTTGCTCTAAACATGGATTAAAAGTCAGCCATGGTGTAATGCCCACCGAAGTCAAAGCGGCCACACCAAGAAAGGACTTTGGATGTTTATTTTCTTCTGCTTTTGTGACTAGTTGCCCTAGATTTGCGGAGGATAATGCTCCTTTCGCAGGCCATCACAAACCTCCCTTTTTCTTTTATTTTTTAAGCTTCTTTTCCTTCTCTCACTTTTCTCCACTGGCAAGGACTTCACGTTGTCTCCTGTGGCTGCAGAAGATGCTCCCACCCCTCACTTGCTCCCCAGGGACTCCCTCCCTCATCCAACCTAGGGAAGCAGTGGCTCTCATCACCCGTTAACCAATGTGGTGGCTTTTGGAGAGGCACAGAGCCAATTTCAAGGCCTGGGCAGAGGTGCTGCTGGCTCTCAGGGTCTCCATGCTGCAAAACTTCCCTGCTCACCTTCACTTGCTCTGCTGCCATGGCAGGCCTGGAAAAATGCTCATCTGGTGGCAGCAAGGAAAAGAGGAGCTACGGCAAGGTATTTTAACTGTATTACTTTCAGGTGGTTGCTACATCTTTTCTAATTAAAATAAAATCATCCTAGGACTCCTGAAATGAATATTTCGTGTAATAGATTCAGAAAGTGATGAAAATGTTTTCATTAAATAGTGAGAGAGGGAGAGAGACCCTGCAAGGCATAGCATTTTATCTCAACTCTCTAATAACATTAATAAACTCTTTAATCTTTGTCACGTTTATGACTTAATGGCAATCCTTAAAGACATGACAGACAAGTAAGAGCTGCCAGGTTCCTTTAACCTATAAGCATTCATATTCCTCGCAGGATTTTGATTAAGTGGAAAATCCCTCTGTGACAGGCTTTATCCTGTGTGTAAAACTGTCCTTTGTGGTCTGTGGGAATGGTGGAGGATGCTTGGCCCCGGCCAGGACCCAATGATGCCAGCGGATGGTGGTGGCATCTGCCTTTTCCATCGCCAGCAGCCAGGTTGGTGCTGGCTCCTTCCCTGCCATCAGCTGTGGATATTTAGTGTCGGCCCTGATGTGACCAGCCCATGCTGTTTCTGTGCTGCTCAGGTACCCTCCTTGACCCTGCAGATGGGCTTTGCTTCATCAGTCACCTGGGGACTTCATCCCTCCTTTCCATGAAAAGGGTGCTTAAAGGGATAGGTGGTGAACTTTATGTTGTGTTCTACAGTTTCTCTGGGCCACAGAGCACTGAATAATGCCCACCCCTTTATCTTTGCTCACATACACATGGGGTCTGTGGTGGTCTGTAATTTCAAACAAGTAATATTTGCTAAGAAGCAGCATTAAAAGAGTGTCATTTGTTTGCATGGTCAAGCACTCCAGTTGTGGCTGCCAGAATGAGAGTTGCTAAGCCCAAACTTCACTCTGCCCCTGTACGTCATTGTCCTGTGGTCCAAAAGAAGCAGGTGTCCAGGGGAAAAATAGCGTGTGATCATGTAATTAGGGGGCTGCACAGCAAGATAGGCACCGCTAGGAACTGACCCCAGCCTTTGTGTTTCCTTTCTTTTCTTATTATTTTTATCCAGACTCCCAGCAATCTGGCATTTTCTAATCTTCGAGTCCCTGACTATAAAACCTAATTAATGCTCTTTTAATGCAAGGTTTTTGCATTTAATCTCCTAGGGCTTTTTTTTATGTTTTAATGTTCCGTGGCAAGGGCAGCCTTTTTTCCTCTATTGCCAGGGTTTGGACCCAGAATATCCATTACTGCAGCTGCCAGTGTTCCTCATCTGGAAACAGAAGGATGCTCTACCGATGGGTGAGTCCAGAAAAGGGTTGTCAGTGGCAGCTTGGCTCTTTTGGTCCCTGCGGTACCCCTTGGGCACCCCGTGCCTCGGTGGGGTCAGGGCAGCTGCATCCCTTCACTGCCTGACTCAGGGGCACAGGAGCATCTCCTGTGCCCAAAAAGAAAGAACTCCGCATGATGCAGATGGCATTTCATACAGATTTGGTTGGGTGTTATCTGTTGTGAACATAAATACCAGCTCAGTAGCTTCACTCTTGTAAATGATAAGCTGAAACCTCTTTGGTTGTTTCTCAGTCAAATGCCAGTAACAAAATGAAAAATCACCATTAACCTCCACCCCCTTTATTTGCATAGTTTTGATGCTGTCAAAAAAACAGACAACACTCATGTAGCGTAAGGAGAATTTTTAAATAGAAGCATTACATTTTAAAACCCTAATAAAGATAAAAGCAAAATAAGCAGTGAAATTTGAATTTCGAGAATGAGAGAAGAAAGATTAGTCTGTGCTGGTGAAGTAATGAAGGTAGTGGCTGGTAACAATTTTTAATAGCACATTAATGCTGAATTACTTTGGAATTTCTGCAGGAGTCGAGATGACATCCACATAAACACCAAATGAATTCCAAATGATTGGTATTATCATAAAGAGCACCAAATGAATTAATAATGATGGAACACTTAAACTAAAATGTTATCTTCTCTAATCTGTTGTCTCTTTTATGCACTGCTCAATTCATTTTTAGCCAACTATGACCCTTTCTTTCATTTGTCTTTTAATTTAAAATATATATATATTTATTCTTGCACAAATGTTCTGCTCCTGTACCGCATGAAGCTGGACGTGGACTAGTCCATCTTCATAACAGTTTTGTGTTGGCATCACAAAATTTAAGAGATGGATGGGAAGACATCTGGACGCGAGACATATCGCTGGGAAAATGACTATGACTAATAAGAACCATAATAATAACAATTGCGCCTTGATGGTCCCACATGTGCAGAGACCTCAGGGCACCCTTAACAGCGTTTAATAAACTAAATGGCTCACTTTACAGCAATGCAATATGCCTCTCCTTCCCATGGAGAAGCCCAACAGGAGAGGAAGCCTGAACTTCTGTGTAACTCAGATCAGTAAATAGGAGGCTGGGGCTTGTTTCGGGTGCTGGGCAGTGCTGTTCCAAGGGTGCCGGGGAGGAGCTGAGCCCAAGCACTGTGGCTACATGCATGAGGGCTCTTTGGGGACCCACATACTGCCAGATGTGGGCTCCTCGGGGTGGACACCACCAGCAGCAGCAGCAGCATCACCTTCCTCTGGGCAGTGGTGCCCTGAGTCACTCCAGTCCCTTCCTTGGGTGCGCTCATGACATATTAGCAGTCAAATGACATTTAGGGAGCACAAGTCCCACTCTCTCCTGCAGGCCAAGTAAATATCATTAGTAATGATATTAAATCTCAAATTGTGCTCCTGCACTATGGCAACCACTCAGCAAGCATTTGCTATTGCTGCTTGTTTCTAACAATTACTTTCATAGACTTTATTTCTTAGAAAACTATTACTGACTGTAATCCTCTATGTGGCATGCCATAAAAATAAAAAATAATGAAAGAAAAGGAAAAGTCAGCCCAGCTTTCAGAGTGAGGCTGCAGAGCTGCTGAGAGGCTGGCGCAGCAGGCTGTATTTTTGTTAGGAAGATGCTGGGTACTGCACTGAGGACCTGGGCAGCGCAAAGCTTTCCTGGGCAGTTAGCCTGGATGCTTTAAAGCAAAGCAGGGCATGCTCCAAGGCAATCAGCTTGCTTCCCTCTGTAGTATTCATCACACCAATATCTATCTATATCTATATCTATATCTATATCTATATCTATATCTATATCTATATCTATATCATCTATATCTATATCTGTATCTGTATCTGTATCTATATCTGTATCTACATATCTATATATCTATATATCTGTATCTATATCTCTATATCTATCTATAAAATCTATGTAATCTATATCATCTATATCATCTATATAATCTATACCTATATCATCTATATCTGTATCTATAGCTATAGCTATAGCTATAGCTATAGCTATCTTTATAGATACCAAAATATACACTACATATATATACTTGTATTTTATACATGTGTGTATTATATGCACGTGTATAGATATGTATACGTGTGCATATATGAGTGTGTATATATAATACATGTGTGTATACATATATATGCGTGTGTATAGACCCCCACAACTTCTTAGCTGTTGGCTGTTCCGTCTGCAGCAGTGTTTGCTGGGCTGTTGCAGGCTGCCAGTGGCAGGCCGCTGGCCCATCGCACATGCTGCGCTTCTGTGACAGAAGCAACATATAATTATATTACAAATTAACTTGCAAATGCTGGTAGAGATGTACTCCACAGGAAAAAAAAAAAAGAAATTGGTTTCATCTTCTCTTGTGTCTTGTAGCTGGTCCCTCCAGCACAGTCTGCGTCTGTCAGAATCCCTGCCCTGGGAGCACTAATCATTTTTATTAACCATTAAACAAGAAGATCCTTTTTATTTGAAAATGTAAAACATGCAGGAAGCACTATCTATAGCTGCTAATTCAGGTCACATTAAATGGCTCTTCCTCACCTCTCGGCTCGTCCCTGCTCTGCTGAAAGCTCCTTGCTGTAAAACCCACCGCTGCCCTCTTCCCTGACGGCACTGATGGTCTGTTGCGCGCATTTGCATTTAGAGGCTGGATTTTATCCTGAATAATGACACTTCATTTCTGACTGACCCGACGTAAAGCAAGCTGCTTTTAAAGCTTCTCCCATGGCAAGTTTATGAGGTGGTACTACATTTTCTTAACACTTTTCACCTTCCAATTGTTTTTATTTCACGTTAAAGTGGTGACAGGGGAAGGCGCTGTGACCCCTGGAAAGAGAGCCTGAGGATGACAGTGGCTGGGGTCACATCTGCATCTGTGAGGCTTGGTCACTGGTGGGTTGAAACTCTGCTCTTGTTCCTCCTTGCCTTTGGTGTGGAAGAGCCACAGAGGCTAATGGCTCCCACAGCCCAAGGAAACTCAAATGGGAGAGGGACTGAAATCAAGGCTCCTACCTGGGGTCTGTTCTTCCTAAGCTGAGCAAAACAGGCCTCACGTTTTATTTACAAAGCCATGGCTGATGCCACCTAGTTAGCATTACAGAGCAGATTCCTCACATGCTTTTTTATTATGCAGCTTGGCGGCTGCTTTGTAAGACTGCGGAATATTTTACTGCTTTGTGGCTCGTGTTCAATACGGCAAAAAAAAAAAAAAAGGAAAAGTTGAGAAAAATCAAAAATATCATGCTTTTTTTTTTTTTAAAGTGCATCTTTGTTTTTAGCATCCCTCCTGCTGTGACAAAACTGTTGATTAAAATGAAATGAAAGTAAACTAAGCCCACCTAATATAAAAAGCATTTGAAGGCAAAGCATCAGCCTAAAGGCTGGCTGGGGTAGGAGCTGGCTGTGCCTGCCCCTCCTGTCTCTCCTGTACCTCCTGTTCCTCCTGTTCTTCCTGCCCATGGGTGCCAGCAGAAGCTGTTTTGATGGGTGCACCGTCATGTGTGTGTGGGGCAAATAATGAGACTTTTGGTTCCTGTGTCAAACAGAGCATATTAGCTCAGTCAGCCAGGTTGTGGTCTGTCCAGACCAGAACTATAGATCAAGTATTATTATTAATAAAATGGCTCTACAGACCTCATCATAATGGCCCAGCATATCTCCATCAAGTCATCCTGAAGTCCGGTTGAGGTTACTGATCATTCTGGAGGGAAAAACCCCACCAGCATTGCCAGACGTGGGCATTCCTGCCTCCAGCTTGCCATACAAACCCATGGGAGCTGACATCTGTAAATACCTTGCAGCCAGCCCAGCCTTGGAAGGGTAGGCCTGGCCAGGACATGGTGCCTACTTTGATGTGTGGTAATGAACTTTGCTTTTAATTCGGAGTTGTAACTTCCACCCTGACACAAAAGTGGGAGCTGCGGAAAAGCTGCATGCATAATAAGGGGTGAAAGCAAGGATGCGGCGCGAGATGTGTCTGATGTTGGAAGAGAGGGAAAATAGCCTTTAATCATTTTGTTTTCAAAGAAGCTTTAGAGAGCTCTTTGAAGATGAGGCTTTTTGAGAGCTGCTTCCAGAAAAATAGGAGGCAGCGATACACGGCACCCACCTTCTGCTCACATCCACCCGCCCCTTCAGTTAACCTGTGCATGGGACATACATATAGACACAGGCATCCCTGCCTTCAGCATGTGGCCCTCCAGGCTGGCACCCAATAAAGCTGAGCTGATCTAGTGTTGCCCAGGGAGGTGAGACCCTGATGGCTACAAGGAAAAGCTGCCCCAATGTCCTTTCATTTGGGGTAATCATGGCTGCTCAGCATGCAGAGGCAGGCAAGATAAGGGGGCAGCAGCTAGAATAGGATATCCAGCCTCCCTTTATTAGTTATAATATTTTTGTAATGATAATGTTCTGTAAATCATGCCTTACTCTCACTGGATGAAAGTGAATGATAATGACCACCTGATTAGACTTTATTTTGAGGAAAGGCCTCATGATGGAGAGGCGTGGAAGCTGTGCCTGTCCTGTAGTGCAGAATTTGAGGTGGGAGAAGGTGAGAGTTGTGTGTCACCGACCTCAGTCTGTATGAGCTACACAGGCAATTTACTTATAGGCTGTCATCCAGCACAGCGCTCTTGTTTGCCTACATCTAAATTCACCATGGGGTTGAACATCATCTGAACAGCCCAGGCTGGGGAAGGTGGGTGGGCTCTGCTCACCAGCACTTCGTGCATGCCAATAGCACTATGGCTTTATTTTGAGGATTGAGGTCAGGATGCTGTTGTGTTAAATGCATCACAAACAAAATAATCACATGGCTTCTTGCTCCAAAAATGTTACAGGCTGAGAGGAAAAGCCTTGGGGAATGGGTGTGCCAGCAATCCTGTATTTACCTGTTTCTACCAAGTGGTTTGGCCTCAGTAAAATAACAGCCAGGCTAATAAGTGACTGCAGGCTGGCATGGTCCTGAAGGTGAGGGTGGTATTACTGGTCTTGTCAGTGGTTTTGCATATCTAGATCTTCTCTTGTGTTATCTGTAAAGTAAGCGTGTGATGGTATTTGAAGTTATTTACAGATGCCACAGTGCCACAAGAGAAAAAGCCTACAGAACAGCCAAAAATAAATTAATTACTGCATCCTCTGGCTAAGGAACAAGCCCACTCCCACTGGCATTGCAAGGGGCCTGGTGTCAGAGAGTACTGGGAAGTGGACAAACGGCAACACATCAGCACCCCTCCATGTGATTCTGGGTGGAAGAGCTGGGCTCTGCCTCTCTGCATGGCACTGTCCCCATGGCCATGGCTTCACGCGGCTACGTCCTCATGTGCCCAGCCCAGCTCCCTGCATTCTGTGGAGTTCAACTGCGCAAAGACGTTCCACATCTCGAGTTCTGGCCCGCAGATAGCTCTAATAGATGCACGTTGCAGTCCCTTCTGGAAAGGGAAAAACACCCCCAAATCCATGTCTCCAAATTTGCTGCCGTGTTTGGTACAAAGTCTGCAAACATTTTCTGTAGAAATCTCCATTCCTGTACATACAACCCCAGGACGCTATTATTGTCAGACTGTGTGCCCATATCAGCATGTTGAAGGTTAAGTCTGAAAAGCCCAATGAGGTCTGCTGTTTGGTGGGACCTGCCCTCTGTGCATAAAAACCAAAATCACTTTCCCCTCTCTGCCCTCCAGTCTACAGCAGGTACTTAAAAACTGGCCTTGTTTTCAGAGGTGTGAAGGCTTTGTGACAGATACTGCAGCTGGGGATGCAGCTAATAACAACTCACAAACACAGGCTGTTTAGGGATTAAATGTGGCATTGCAAGGTAAAAACACACCAAATAACTTCTTTGGGAAGTTTAGAGATAGTGTGTTGTACTCCTATTTTCACTTCCAAGCGATGCCATATTATTTTAGGCCAGGCCTTTTTCTAATTAGGTTTATTGCTATCAGTACATGGCAGTGTGTATGTGTTAACATTTGATTTTTGTATCTAATGTAAGTAAGTGACTGAAATAAACAATCCAGATCTGATAGTCTCAGTGGGGGGACTGACATTTGGATTCAGCTCAAAATCTGTAGGTTTGATGCTTGTTAAGACTCCAACATCTCACTCAGAAAGCACAAAGCGTGGTGGTGGGGGCTGCAGGGTAGAGCTACATTTGCCACCTCCAACCTAATCCTCAACCTTATGCTGAAGTGCTCCTCAGAGGTGTTCACTGCCATTGCTGCCTTGGGTTTAGGTGATGGAGGGATGCCACTTAGGTATCAATGTAATTATCAGAGCTTGCAAAATCTCCCTAGAAAGGATCTTGTGTCACCAAACCTATACAGCCCAGCAGTGCCTGGGTTCTCCTCCACGTCACACTAAGCCTGTGCGTGGGAGACAAAACCAGCAAGGACTGGGACAAAGAGGAGCATCGTGCAGTGAGTTTGAGCATGGAAATGTCCCTGTGGTCCAGCGGGCCAGCATCACGCCTGCTCACTGCCTCTCTGCTGCGCTCTCCAACCCTGCACCATCACGCTTCTAATCTGAAAACAAGCCCTGAATATCGGAGACCTGGGTGAGGGCTGAGGAGCAGGGAGAACAGCCCCCTTCTCCCTCTGCCTTGCCCCAGCCCACGGCACTGGGAAGCAGATGGTCCCTGCAGGGCCAGCATCCCTGTGCTGCAGAGCCGTCACGCGCGGTCGCCTGCCCGCTGCCTGCGAAAGCACCACACTCCCACTCCCATCAATCAGCACAGACCAGGTGCCTGGAAGCATCTCTTGCCAATCGCCTTTTATTACCTTTAAAAAGCCAAGAAACCCAGAACAAGACAAAAACTGAGACCGTGTGAACATCATGCAATGGATTCACTTTAAAGCAGGCTGGGGGCAGGGGGGAGACCAAAAGCCATGTTAAGAGTAGAAGTACTGCTTCACCCGTGCCTGATGGCTGGATCGGGTGGACTGTCACCGGTGGGGTTGGTGGTGACTGTTGTGGGCGATCAGACCGGTGCTGAAGCAGGAAATGGAAACATACTCATGAGACATCATCCCAGGCAAGCCCAGGTCTGATTCCAACCCAAATGCAATTTCTTATGTGGTGATGACAGTGAGAAATACTCCTAACTCTTGTCATGGGTACTTTCTGCCTCAGCAAAGTCTCTTTGGAAAGGAGCAGCACAAAGAATACTGTTACAAGAGGGTTTTAGTTCACTTATATTACTTAGTGTGACTAGGACTCCGGAAATCAATTAGTGGAGTGGGTTATCCAGCAGGAGTGAAGTTACCACACTCTGCCCTTCAGTCTCACTCTGTCGTCTTCAAAATTCATAGCACAAACTAGAGTAATGCTACCTTCTCAAAAGAATGTGTTTTGGAGAGTTTCAGCTATCACGGAAATAACTTTGCATCTTGTCCGTCATGTGCATGTGACAAAACACATGCCCTTATTTTCCTGAGATATAGCC
Source organism: Strigops habroptila (assembly GCF_004027225.2). NCBI lineage: Eukaryota > Metazoa > Chordata > Aves > Psittaciformes > Psittacidae > Strigops > Strigops habroptila. The sequence continues at coordinate 9,094,235 of NC_044281.2, forward strand.
AACATTTCACTTCATTACATTTAATGGAGTAGGGTCACCCATAAAGTTATTCATCAGGTATTTTCTGAGTGGTTTTCACCTTCTCTTTGAAAAAAATAAATTGTATCAGCATGTTCATGAGGTACAAACGATGCTGGCATTTCAGCTGTTATTATGTTATTAACTTTTTTTAACCTAATAATTTTCAATCAACAGTAAGAAGCAATTTTCACTCACTTCAGTGACCAGAGTTTGAGATTCTGCAAGGTGTTCTTGTAGGGTTCACCTTGACAGACACCTAATTCCCTCCCAAATCGAAACATTACCCCCGACACTCTCATCGCGGTTACTGACAATTTCCATTTCCCCTTCGGTTAGGATTTAATTTAGAAGCCAAAGACTTCCTAAGCTATGGGAGAGTAAAGATAGATGGTATGGGAGAAGAAGGCTGATGAAATGTAGTTGACTCCGGATCTGAAATATTTTATCCCTCCTCAATGTAGGTTAAATTATTCTTCACCTTTCCCACATCCATAATTGTCGCTGATCTTGGACCAACTCAAAACCCTACTACTGAGTTCAGTAGACTCAAAATTGCCACTAGAACTGGAAAAAGAAAAAAAAAAAAGATTTGTTAGTGTCCATATACAATATCCCAAGACTATACACAGCTATGTATGAGATACAGCAAATTTAAGAAAGGCAATTTTTTTCTCATCACTGAGTATTTATTATATATAACAAATACATGAAAAAGAAAAAACTATATTGTGTGATATAAATAGTTTATTTACATTACAGAAAAACATCAAGACAATGTATACTATTTCAAATATATCCATACATAATCAAATATAGCTGTAGTACATGTTCTCATTGGTGTAGATTACCACAAATGCAAGGCAACATGTGTAGATCTTGTCTTAATCTTTTGTCTATAATACTGTATTTTGTAGTCCAAGCTCTCTGCAGTTAGTTTTGCCATTGTGGAAACATGCGCTCTTTAAATTAACCTTGTCGATGCTCTTGTTGTGTTGTCTGAACTGTAGTGCCCTGTGTTTTGCTTCTGTCTGTGGATTCTGTTGCTCCTGGGACATTTTCTGGAAAAGAGAGTTGTGAGAATACACAGCTCTTAACAATGCATCTGCTCGAGCGGTGGCACAAGCATCCTCTGGCCCTCAACACGTTTCCTCTTCAATTAAATGAAATGGGCTGGCTAATGGCAACGATACCACAAAAAAAAAAACCCCAAAACACAAACCCCACAGAACATACTGTAAACAAAAACATGGCAAGGGAAATGTTAAGATTCCTGCTCCTTCCTGGTGAGCAGTGGTGACTCTGCGGCGTTGTGACAGCCCTAACTGCACCGCACCACTCAACTTTAAGAAGGTTTACTTTCAGCGAGGTGCAGGTGGAAGATTTAGGACAGTCTCATGCTCACCTGCTCAGCATCCCAGGTCTGTGAAGCATTTACAAAGTGGAAGCGGGGGCTGCCTTTCCGAGGAGCTAAGTGTCTGCAATCCCTATTAGTCTCCATGGAAATGCTCCATGTTCAGCTCATTAGCGAGCAGCTACTTTACTTACGGGTGCCTGCACCGTGCTACGCTCCTCACACGGCTGCTTGGCTTAGTGTGGAAAGCAATTGCACTGGAAAGACCCAAATCTTATTTTTCTTTTGGATGGCTGCAAAAGCAAATCTCTTCTGCCCCAGGACTTCACAGTGCTCCTCAGCAAGGGCACGTTTCAACCTTTCACCTGCAGCAGCATCAGCTGTGGGGATGCTGTGAAGCATTTTTCCTTAATGAGAAGGTAATACTGTGTTTCTGGTTTCCTCCCATAGAAAGGCACCCTTAGACAGAAAGCTCTTTCTTTGGCTGAAGTTCAGTGTGAGTGTTTAGCCTGGGTTCGCCTCATTCTGCCCTCTGCTAGGGCACCTACACAAGAAAGACTGAAACACCCTCTTGGAGTGGCATGACAGAAAGCCCCATGATAACCCAGTCCATACTGACACAGAAAATAATTTCCTTTGTATCGGGCTAACTTGTTTTTCTGTTTACAGGAAGGCTTTCTGCAGCATTTTGTGAAACCCTATGGATTATGCACAGGGGAGAGCCCACCCGCAGTGCAGTGAGAGCTCAAAGCGCTGTCTTTCAGCTCTGTGTCAAATAACTAACAGCAAAACAGAGTGAAATAAGTTTTGACTGACCCCTTAAAACCAAAAAGGCTATTTTTTTCCCTGTTGAATGGGAGTGATGCTATAGTTTTGTGACGCCAGCAGAAAGGCTAAACAAGAACATAAGGGCTTATGAAGCATTTCAAAACGCTGAAACACAATTATATAAGTGTGTAACAAAATATGGGTCAGATTGTCCTGACCAACAGGACCACCCCCTCATGAGAAACTGCATGGCTGTGTATTATATTGTGCCTCATTCCTTTCTTGGAAGCACTAAAGTAGGCTGCTATCTTTACTCCAGGAAAAATAAGCGCTCTTGGAGGTTACAGCAGAGCTTTCATTATGAAACTAATGCCGAGTTTAGCTGGTTTGCGATTTCATGACAAACTCATTATTCAGTGTGTGTTCCTAAAAAGGCGATCAAGCTTTCCGAGTGAGTCAGGGAGCCGCTGTTAGCAAACACAGGGCTGATTCACTGAGCCGCATGTCATGTCATGCACGCACTGACAGCCTCCCAGCCCTGACTGTCCCCAGGCGGCCTCTCCTGCCCAGTCAGCTGGGTACTGCACAGCAGGACCCTGCGGCGCTCCATGGGAGACAGCACTGACACCTCGACACAGTGCTGAGAGGCAAAGCTAGTAAATCCTCCTGCAGATGCTGGCAGCCCCAAGCTACCCGGGTCCCAGAGGATGAGGATGTACAGCAGAAAGTGCAGCCCTGCTTTGCCCAGCACTCAGCCATGAGAAGGTGGGTTGGGGAACCAGGCGTGGGGAGCCACAGTGGGCACAGCCAGAGTGGTTTTGTAAGACACATGGAGGTACCAGGTGGCTGCGGATGACCAGGATGGTCAGCAATCTCAGGGGATGCAGCTGTGCATTCCCAGAGAACAGTGGATATCGACTGGTCCTGCTGGAAGCAAGGAGATGAGCACCTCACAGGTGCTTTCCCAAAACTGACACTGACAGCATGTATACAGTCACTTAGGCCAAGTTCGAGAGAAATCAATTCAAATGCAGAGATTATTCCAATTAAGATGATGAAAAAGCACCTTTTAACAAAAAATGCCCATGTTTTAGTTGCATAATATGCTATGCTACCAACTGATGGAAGGTTGGGAAGGCCTCAGGATCAAGTACCAACACCACGACTACTGAAATGCAATGATATTGCATTTACAGGTAGGTTGTGTCTGAAGTGCATTTGAGTTTCCTGAAAGGGGTGTTGGCACTTAACCAGCTTTTTAGACTTAATCACCCGCTAAAATTGAGTGACAGCTTTTCCTTGGTCCTTAACTCTTTAATCAAAAGTTCTTTGTAGTGCTCTCTGTGTGGGATGCATTCATTTATGAACATAGCAGTTACATCAATGTAAACTAGGTACTGGAGCACAGGCTGCCTGCCCTCCCTCCATTGAAGCCTGCTTGCAAGCTCGAGTTACTCACAATGTGATTCATAGCAGGTAAAACACATTACGCATTCATTTTTAATCAAGTTATTTCTTCACATAAATAAGCTGCTGTGACTAAACATTAGGCAAGCACTAAAAATGCAAAACTGTAAAGAAAACTGATGAGAATCATTATGACACCAGGCCATACCAATATTATTTACCATCCTCCTTCACTTTTATCATTGCTTCTCTTCTGCCTTACCTCTAAGATAAAAGTCCTTGGGTGTAGGAACTGTGCCTCACTGCTCTACTTACTTCCCTCTGTATCTCTTGGCTTCTGGTCCCCTACTTCTCCACCCCAGCTGCTTATTCCCATCACTAGCACTAGCGATGAGTAGCTGGGTGGCCAACCTCATCAAGGAATTGAGCCACTTGAAAACAATCAGTTTTGTTGGCTGAGTTCATCCCCTGACTGGGTTCATTGTGTGGCTACAGAAGTACCAATGGTGGCAAAAGAGCATTGGCAGGACCAGGTACCCAGGAGCAAGGGCAGACTGCCCCTGTCAGCAGCACAGCTCATTTATTCAGATTAAAGGATCTGTGCAACAATGGACCTAAAAGTGCCCAGGAATTGCTCAGAGCCTTCCAGCAACGGAGGACACCTCGTACATCAGCACCACTGTACAGCTGCGGTTTTTAGAGCAACAACAGTAATGATACCTAGAAGATTTATGATGGTAGTCTTTGTGGCTCAAATGCAGAGTTTGGACACAGTGCACCAAACTCGTTTGGTAAATTAATTAGGTGAAGCTGTACTGAAATTAGCGGCAAAGAATTTGGCTGCAGCATCCTCTGAGTGAGTGAAGTTTCCTTTCTTTCTCCCAGGAACCTGTTAGGGTTGTTTTAGCACTTTCAAGAGTTCAGAGCGTGGAGTTCAAACCAGTACAGTCAGGTTCTTCACTGCAGATTACTTTAAAAACCTCAATTACTTATGCATATGCTGCCACAATGCGCTCTTGTCATGTGGATTTCTCCTAGGCCACTTAAGGGTACACTTTTGCAAATGTATCTCGAATCATTATGCTGGGACAGAGGATGCAGTAATTACATCCATTACAGAAAAAAAGTCAAAAGATCATGAATTAACCTGGTCACAAAGTGTGTGGGAAAATGTACCATTCATGTATGAAAACAGTGTGATGGGTAATTCGCATTATGGTACCAGATCACTGAAAGCACATTGTCTTCATTCTTCAATGTAAAATACTCCATGTTACTGTGTCAAGGTGACAAAACTACAGTCACTCAACAAAATGATGCAGAGCATTTGTTCCATTATCAGTTACTACACCACCACCTTTTTCTTATTACAAGCTAGCGTTTTGTTTGTTTGCATTACTTCTGTGAATACCACCATAATCTATTGCTTGTTCGGCATTTACCATTGAGCTGATGGACTCAGCTTGGCCAAAAAAGTGGCTACCTTTCATCAGAAGATTTTGTTTTATGCCTTGAGGACAGAGAACAATTTATGATTCTTTTTCTTTTTGGCTTTTCCAGGAACAAATTCTACACCAGTCTTCCAGCCAGGTAGTGCAACATAGGGACTGAAATACATTTGAGATTTTATGTTCTGCAGAGGTATGATACCTGGCCTTTTTTTTTTTTTTTTTATTTAAAAAAGAAATTTATTTCTAAGAGAAAGATTTATCAGTCTTGCTAGCTGAATTTAACCTTGTGATTTCTGAGAGAAGCCTGAAGATGTCTAAAGTTCAGAACTTACCCCGAGCCCTCCCAGAGACAGTAACACAGTTCAGTGGGGAAGTAGCAGCACGTGTAGGAGGGGAAGGACTGCATCTACCCCTCATGTTCTGAACTACCCTGGGGCTGTTGTTTCCATTCCAGCTACCCTTTCCTCCTTATTAAAGAAACAAACAAATATCATATATGGCTTGGTGTGCCACCATCCAGAGAAGACCTTAAACATGTGCGGTACCTTTGAACATGTATACATGCCTAATGAAATCATTTAATCAACGGGATTGCAAACAGGCTTAAAAGTTTGTATGCTTTGCCTGATTATGACTAAGGGAATGGGCCCTTGAGGAAACCAGATGGAGATATGATTAGTTTTATTAAGTGTTGATCCAGCTGCTGTATTTATATTCCCCTATTTATATGAACAATATTTGTCCAAGCATCTGAATGCAAAATAGGAACCTTCATTTGCTGTAGGCACTGTTGCTACCTAAGTTTGATTAAGATGGAAGTAAAAATTTAGTCGTAATTATGAGGCAGCACTGGCTGGCTGGACCAGACGGTATCTTCTGTTTGTTGGTGAATTAAACAGCATTTGTTATCAGCAGTGTCACTGCAGAAATCCATATAATCAGTGCACAAAGTAGGCAAAACAAAAGTCTTTTCTTATTGCAAAATACCAGAGATACTGACCTTGTAATACAGAGGACTACAACACAGATGATAGCAATCTGGATGGTTCCAATCACAGCTGCTATTAAGACATACTGAAATCGTACTGGACCTGGAACCACATATAAAACGCTGTAGTCCTTTTTTTCACAGTGTTGTCCAGTATAGCCGGCATCACATCTGAAACAAAAAGTATTTTTTTCTGGTTATCTGCTGCTTTCAGGGAATGCAAAAACCAAAAATTACATGTGAAAAAAAAAAAAAATCAGTTGCCTAAGCATGAGCTTATGTGGTTTTTTGCAGGATGGGCTCCCCAGAGAGAGCATCAATGCCTCCTTGACCTCTCAGGGCAGATCTCAGGTCCTAACATCACTGCAATAGTGTCAGGAGGTGCCCAGGGGGCTGGGACTTATCTAGCATCAAGTGGAACTACTTGCATGTTGTGTTGAGAATCCATTTAGTTCCTTGCACAACATATTTTACATTTCTCCCTTTCTTTGGGGAGGTGGGGGAGGGTGAAAAGCCATCTAGTTGTGGCTCCTTATGCAGATTACCCCTAAGGAGGTGATAAGCAATCATCCAAGCTCCATATGAAATGTGATTAGATGTTCCTGCAAGTGGATACATCATTTACATTTTGTCTGGTTGCTATAAAAAACCCTCTGTTGATACTGCAACCATCCACCCAATGCTGCTTGCTGCGCTGCTCACCAGTTCCCATCCTGCAGGCTGACATCTCTGCTTTTGTGATTTTGGGGAAGAAACAGTGGGTTTCCCATTTTAACTCTTGCTAAAAAGCCCAAGAAAGAAGATGTGAAAATGCAGGTCAATGGCAGCAACAACCATAAGAGACCAAGCCAGATTGCTTGGGCCTCTCTCAGAAGTGTTAGTGGCACACTAACGCTGATGGGTTAAGCCTTGTGCTTCCACCCTTTTCCTCTCCCACATTCCCACAGCAGCCAGCAGCTTGAGAAAAAGACATTTTACAGCTGAATGGAGAACCTAAACCACAGCAGCTGCAAAGAGCAAAACGTGCCCTGGCTGTTTGTGGGAGCTGGGAGAAGTTGGCTTAAGGGATCTGCCCTGTGGGATAAGTCTGGTCTGTATCTTAGCTTTCTGAGTCCAATGTCCCAGGAATATGGTCCTTCATGCATAATAGTCCTTTTCTTTGCCACCAGGCTGCTGGTTGGACTTCAGAAGTTACATCCCCACCTCTGCAGGGAGGCATTAACTGCAGAAACATGTACTTTCACTATTACTCCTCTTCCCTGCCCTAACCTCCTCCAAAGACTCCCATGCAGAGCCACCTTCGCCTCAGCTCGCTGCCCCATAAGCATTCCTCCTGCCACGGCAGGGACATAGTCCTGGTGGCATGCCTTTCCCTCAGACTGAGAAGGCTATCTAGTTGCTGTCTCAGCACTTTGTGAAGTGCTTTTAAAAATATATCTAAATATAACTAAAGGTTACTGAATGTTTTTACAATCAATTAACATGGTGCATAACTCAATACACTTTCGCCACACAAAATGGGGACTTTGTTGAATAATTTAAGTCTAATGGGTTTTGTAGCACAAAGGGCCACGGTTACCACTGTTTTCCATAGTTTATCTATATTAAGTGTTTTTGTAAGTCGACATTTTCATGTGTGTAGCCTTCACTCCTCGGTAGAAGAGTTACCTGCAAGACGGTTCCAGCATGTTAGTGGAGTGCTCACACTTGCCATGCATGCAGAAGCCATTGTAATGCTCTGGACAAGGGATGTAGATCCCTCTTGCACTTTCTTCCAGTTTATTTGCATTCTCTGTGAACATAGGTGAAGGGAACATTAACCTGACAATGCAGAATAAGGTGGAATGATGGAAAGAACTCAACATATAAAAGAAAGGAAAATCAGAAGAACAAGATGTGAAAGATGTTGTTTATGGAAGCAAGAGCAAGGGTTTGCACCTTGAAACAGGTCGGCTGATGTAGATGAAAAGCTTTGAAGGTTTTCTGTCATTCTTTTGCATATCTAATTCCTGTCAAGTTACAGCAAATGAGACACCAGAAAAAATACTTTGACTATTCAAAACCTGATTACAGAATAGCACATAAAAAATGCCTGATCATTCCTGTTATCCTCTATGGACTGTCTCCTCACACCCAGGCAAGGCTAGGAAGAAGACTCTGGATATTTGCATGCAATATACCATTACAATATACTTGATTATTCAATACAACATATTCAGAAAGATAATTTTACAGCTGAAGTAGAGGTGGAGGAGGCCAGAACTGAAGTTTATCACCAGTACTGCACACCCGTGTCCCACAGCCCTCTGGCTTCCTCCCTGTCCCACAACATGGGTACCTTTAAACTGGTTTGACTTTCTGTGCCTACTTCTGTAGCTGCTAATAGTCACTGGGACTGCAAATCCTGGAAAATACTTCCCTCCATGTGGCCAGGAAAATGGAGGCTTCAGTTAGTTTGAAACAGGTATGTGCTCAGCATTTGCATCATGAGCTAAAATGCAGAGTGTTACTTGCAATAGACTCACATGAATTTTTCACACCACTGAGATGTTAATTGTACTGGGTAATTTTGGAAAATTCTTCCATTTAAACAATACTTATGATAACTGAAATGGTAAAAACACCTTTTCTGTGATAGTATCATCTAGCAACAATTAATTAAAAACAGAAGAAAAAAGTCTCATGATAGATGTCTAAGGAAATATAGTTTGTACACAAGTTGAAGCATTTGTATCTTCCAAAGGAAGTCCCTGAGTGTTATGAAACAATTACAGTTTGTGTTCTGCCTCCAAGCCAGTAGTGCTGGCAGTAGGTATGCTTAGGTATTATCCCACCTTTGGGAAAAGTGTGTGTGGCAGATCCAAGGTTCAGATTTTCATAATGAATTTATTTCCTGTCACTGCTGTCCAAGGAGAGTTTTAAGAGTCTCTAATAACTTGCGCTAATAAAGTTGGTTATATTGTCCTTATGTTAAAAGAGCAAATGAGAATGACAGGGCAACCTCTGCATCCCTGTAGACAGCATTAACTTCTATCATTAGGACTTTCAAGACCTCTGCATTATGGACTATTACTTCATCTTTTAAAATGCACATATGTTGAACACAAACCTGCCTGCTTCTCCTGGTTCCCTGCTTGCGTTGGGATACCTGTGTAAGGCTGCCATGAAAGCTCTGTGTTAATGACACGCAGCACAGTAGACATCTTGGTGCAGGATCATTCCTGGGCTTGGGCCTGACAGCTACCCCTGGGATGGCACAGACAGGATGTGCTGACAGGGGGGCATGTTATAAGTATGGTATAACCTCCTCTGGGAGCTTGCCTGGGAATTTCTGCCTCTGCAAAGAGGTGGAAGCAGAAGGTCCATTTGGTCTCACGCCAAACATTTTTGGCTACCTATCACTCTCTAGGTGAGGCACTGGCTACCAGCATGTGAAATATATGACAGAGAGTTATCATCCCACCAGGACTTCACGTATGTTCCTTCTTTCCACCTGGAAATCTTCCCAGAACAGAAAAAATGAGTGACATGTATCAGCTATCAATGGACTTGGCCAGTGCACACCTCTGCTATGGCCCACAATCAAACATATTTCTGTCCAGGAAACTGCAGCAAGAAATACGGGATCCGTATTACTATGTATTTTCTTTTCTATTGTGAAAATATTATGCCATTTCCTTGAAGTCTTCCATTATCAAGAGGAAGTTCACTTCCGTTCTGAAGAACAGGAGACTGCTGTGTGTGTATTTCTGATCCTTCCTTCTCAGGTACCAAGATATTTCTGTGATGTTTGTGTCCCACCACCAACCAGTGTGAGAATCCCTCCCCTCTCAGATGAGCCAACAGTGTTGCTAAAATGGTAGCATACCATTTGGTTTCTTTCTTTTAAAGGCATGCTTCAAGGTGGTGAGGGAAATTGTTCCTTTCAGGACAGACTAATCTGCTAGGACTTGAAAGGAGGATCAGGACCTCTCCCAAACTTGCAGATGCTCTCACTCTGTGTAGGCTGTTAGGGGTGGCAAAAAGAGGAATGATTTTTCCTCCTCCTGTAATCATGAGGGTAGAAACGGTGTTTCTTTAAAAAGGTCTCTAGCATAAAGTAAATCTAGGATCCTGTAGAACTTGTAAGCACAACTTTAAGTGTAATGTTAGGATGGAAAATGCTTTTCTGTATGAAAAATGAGATGGCCCAAGCTTTGTTAGCACTTCACAGGATAAACACTTCATTTGGGAACACTTATTATCTCGCTAGAAGAGACTACAAAACTTACATACGAACTCTCTGTAGTCCCCCATTTTGACTGATGACTCCTCTAAACGAATTAGGGATTCAACATAAAGGCAGAGAGGGGGATAAAAAGTTGTATTTAGTTTGATCTGCCATTTCAGCCATTTGAAAGACAGACCGCAATAAAAGCATCATTTAGTTCAGAGTAAGTTCCCCTCTTTGAGCACATTTGAATTAATCCAAAATATTTTCCTCCCTCAAAACAGGTTATTTTTCTCATTACATAAAACGTCTTTTCAGATTCAAAATAGAGACCCAAACACCAAGATATGCTTTAAAAGTCCCTTCATGTTTAAACTGACTGCTCTCATTTCTGAAGGATCTGAGCCCTTTTCAGTAATCCAGCAGTCAATGAGATACTAACTCTCATGAATGAATTGCAGGGTTTACACCACTATGAAATAAGAATTATAAATCATTTCTAAAAAGAGAGGATATGAATAAAAATGTGTATAAATTATGAATCAAACAGGAACTGCATAATTAAAAAAATAAACCTAAACGAAATAAATTTGGATTATTTATAAATCTAGTACTAGAGGCAATCTGCACTGATCAGATTATAGCATCACTAAACTAAGGAGCCCCTTTTACCACACCAACCTTACGCCTACAGAGAGCAAAGCTTAAATACAAAGTTACCCACTCTTTCCCAAACACAGTAGATCAGTATTCATAAAGCAACGACAGACCAAAGTGTCTGTAGAGTGGCTTTGAAGTTAGCCAGGTTTCAGTAAAGTTAAATTCAGTAGCTCCTCTTCAAACATTAGAGTTGCTGCATTGTTATCGATGACTATGCATGGAAGTTTTATTTGCACCAAAACCATAGATTTGTACCTTTTGGTAATGGCTAGAATTTGAGACAGAAGCTATAAAGCCAAGATGAAACCTGAACTGACTGGGTCAGTCTCTCCTATCTCTGGGCAAATGTAGTTCCTGCCACATTTCCCAAAGAGCTTCTCCTTTTTTCTGTAAAAAGAAGTACACCCTCACCCTTCAGATCAACTGTATTCAGGAATCTTTTTCTTGAAGCATTTTTCTGATAGAAAATGCCACTTTGAGGAAGCCAACATCTTTTGCATTTCTGCAACATTTTTTGCATCTTTAGCCTAACATGACATTTCATATTGCTCACATCTTTTGTTAGTGCCAGAATATGACATGATAGCCTATCATATAAGATACACTAGTCAAAACAGATTATTTTTAAATGCATTGAAGCCAGATGCTACTTTGTGTAGACTGAAGCAGCTTATCGTCTTGCTTCCTAGAAGAGTCTCCCAGCTGAACACTTGCTCTCCAACCTTTCTGTGGATGGCAGGGAGATGCTGAGACAATGAGCTATTTCACTGCGTAAATTTGATCCTGAAGAGCTATCCAGTGACTGACCACCCACTCAGTGATCTTGCTTTTCCTGATGGATTATATGCTGAAATGTTAAATTAAGTATTTAAAGCTATCTTGTCTAAATTCTTTAATATCTATGGCTGTTCCTGTCCTCCTTTAAGAAGGAGTGGAAGAATTATTTCAAACATATTTTGTATTATTTTACTTTAATTTTTGGTTTAGCTTTTCCTTCAGCCTTTCCTTCAGTTTTTGGAAGCAGACTGTGCACTGTTAGCATTCGCAGGTAAATATTTCAGTGAAGGCTGAAATTCAAAAGCCGAAACAGTCTGCCCAGTTGCAGGACCCGACTCTGCAAGTGATGAAAAAAACGCAGCCAGTTTCTTCTCTGGGCAGCCCTCACCGGTCCCCAGCTCCCATCTGAGCTCGTGTGGAGTTTCTGTTACACAACTTGAACATGTGGAGGAGCATCATTGACAAACGAGTAAATCCATTAGTGCCCTTGATGAGGATTACATGAAGTACTGCCTGGAGTGCCCAGAAAATTCTTTCGACACATAAGTTCCTGCAATCCACTTCGGAGAAATTAGATGAAAATCTAAGCAAAAGCATAGGATTTTTATGTCCAAAAATGGACTGCCAAGCACTGAACAATCAGTTCTGCAGGGCTGATAATTCTGTCGTTCTTTATATTTGAATCAGTGAGACTTTCTACATGATTTCAGGCAAGCAAAGTAGAGGGCCACACCTCTGAATTCTCATGTTAGCTGTTCACTGTTGTACAGTGCGTAATGTTGGAGCTTATGGAAACTGTAGCTGATAGCTTAGGCCCATGACAAAATGTTGGCTAATGTATGGTGTTAATACGTAGTGTACAGTCATCACTGGACCAAGGCAGGTCCTGGAAATACACGTATATATACACATATTTCATCAAATAAGGAATGAGATGGTGAATGATGTGCAGCAGAAGCTATTTTGACACCTGTCTCATTGGAAACAGTGGTTAAGGAGAATTGACTTACATAAGAATTTAATCTTTTAATATTGCTGAAGTCAGCCAAATTTGCAGCTGAAAGCTCTTGCTGATATTGAGGTAGTGACTCCTTGCACATCACTTTGTCAGAGGATTTATGAAGGGGGAAAGGGATTCTTGGGTCAAATGTGTGTCCTTAACCTTCTCAACCCCTTCTGGAAGCATGTCCCTCTACCTCCTTTTACCTCCTTGGCAGTTCTCCCAGTGACATGCTGCAGAGCGTAGCATTGGGAAGTTACTTAGAAAAGATCTTTTGCTCTGCATGATAGAGACTTGGTACACAATTCTTATTTGAAATCAAAATAAAGGTCCAGAGAGTCAGAGGTCAACCTCTGGAGCAAATGCAGAGGATGCCCTGAGCTTTATGGAAGAGCTTCAGTGACTGACGAAGGGTGGGAATCTGAATCCTATGAATGAGCCTAAGGATAGTTTATGTTACTAATCGTCTGTCTTCACAGAGTCAGCAACTGCTGCTTTTTTGGGGGTAAAAGGGAGCTTCCTCAGCCCAGGAATGCTTGCAGGAACAGCTGAAGGTCCCTCCGCAAAGTCAGGAGGAATGGGGTGGTAATGATGCTGCTCCCTCTGAACTTACAGAATTGCTTTAGCAGGTTTCCTGATACTTTCCCACCTCTCTAATAGCATCTAACAGGAATTGAGGTCCCATAGCAACTTATGAGGATAAAGTCCTTAAGCAGGCTTCCTACTTAGTTGTAATGAAGAACTGTGATGATAAATCCCAGCTCAGACCCAGCTCTGATGAGAGAAAAGAGAGTTCTCCAGAATCTTTGCACAACAGCTCCAGACACTCTGCCCTTGACAGAGCTGCCAGCAGCCACCCTGCCATCTACCAACACAGCCATACCTAACCACTAACAACTACTCAGATCTGACCTATTAATTATCTTGACACAGTATGTTCCCTTCTTTTAAAACCTTGATCTTATGAATATAGAATGTCTCTTTACAATGAAGAAAATGTGTGCAAGCAACTCGCATGAAAATCACTGTTTGGGTGGGTGTTGGAGTTGAACATTCAGAAGGAAGTGCTTGCTGCCACTCAAGAGGGAGCTCACCAGCCCACTCTCCCCGAGAGCTAGTGGAAAGTGAGACACCAAATGTCAGCTGAAAACGTCTGGCACCACTCTGCTGCAGCCTTAGCCTAAATTCATCCTGCAGCCATTCCAAGTACAAACTTCAAGCTTGTCTTTCCACATAAACTGCACAAAAAATACCCTCCCTATATTAGCTACTTTACCAAAGGCGAAAAAAAAAAAGAGAAATGGAACTTTGTGAATTAAATGACATTCATTTCTTTTCTCAGGCACAAAATAGGCTTGCTCAACACAGTAATTTATTAATTTTAAATGTCCCTATGCAAATGAGTTCCCTGGAATAAGATAACATCCACTTTCCTTTTCAAAAATAATCTAGTGCTTTTTCTGTTTGAGATGATGGCAAGATGTCCTAGCACACTTGGAAAAAAATATTGAGCTCTGTCTTTTGCAGCAATGTATCATAATTATTCAGCATGCTGCCATAATTAATAATAGAAACCGATGAATTAAGACACTAATAATCCCCAGATGTTCAAATAGAGAACTTTCAGCTTGTCAGCATATATATGTGATCTATGCTATATATGTTAAAGCTATCTCTGAACTTTTGAAATCAAGAAGCGCTTTTATTTACAACATCTGTGAACAGATCTTCCTTATTTGAGAAGACTGCCTGAAATTAGGCAACTTGTTAATGATTTTCTTGCACATAACACCACCATTTTTCTGCTCAAAACTAAATGTAACCTTTTTTTTTCTTTTTTACCCCTCATTTGTTTTTTCAGTGGCCACAGTCCACCTGCATTCACTGGCTAGACAGACTCCTGACTCCTTCCCTTAGAGACTGTGTGGACCCCGAGCAGCTGAGGCTCCTACACACGAGTAGGTGCTACCAAGTAGCTACTGTGATACAAGATCCAATACAACCCCAAAATAGCACAGAGATACAAGTACACTCTAGCAACCACTGCTCAAGTGCCTGAACAGGAACACCCAGTAATATTAGCCAAGACAAAAGAGAAAAACACCACGTAGGATAAAGTGTTGCTCCGAACCAGCACTTTCTCAGTGTACAGGTGCTCACAATAGATACATTCCCCCCTGCGGTGACCATTTCATTTATGGAGGTAAAGCAAGCTGCTGTGTCACCTTGCCTGACCTCCTCCACTTCCCCACCACCCCATTTCATTCACTCACTGCTATCGAGGCCATCGGTAAAAGCAGTGGTCACCGCTGCAGATGCTGCACAAGTGCCTCCACACTTGGTTTGAGGACATCAAGAGATGATGGACTGACCTCTTCCTTCAGCAGCTTCCCAGAGCGGATCATTGCTGTGTGTGAACGGCACCTGCCTGCTTCCCGGTCCAATAGACTGGAAAGGTCTTCAGCTCCCCATGTGGTCTCTCTGTTAGCTGTCACCAAGTCATCTCTCAATACTTTTGTGGATAAACTACACAGATGGAGCTCTTTAAGACCGCCGCTACAGGCGCCAGTCTCGAGGCCTGCAATCATTGCTACAGATGGGATTTCATGATGATGGGCTGTACTGTGGATTTATCAAAGCCCTGGGTAAAGGGGCCCTTACAGTTTGTGCTTCCTTCTTTTGTGCCAGGATTGAACAAATCTGTGTTAACCCCATTCCTAGAATAGATTATATCCTTCTTTGTGCTAACTCAGCTAGTCTTTGTTTTTAGCATGCTGATGATGTTCCCTTCACTCAGATTCCCGTGTCTAAGATAGATGCCACTGGCCCCGTGGGAGTGGCTTCCTCCCCCTTCAGAAATCAGCCATGTAAAGAAATAAAGTCGTAGTTTTTCTTCTTGCATATGATCTCCTTAGGCAGCTCATGACAGAGCCCTTAGAGGATGAGTTAACTTTATTATTATTGTAATTCTGTGTTGAAAAAAGTTAGTGTCAGTTTAGAGATTTGTGAGGTTCCCTCCAATTAGGCTGCGTGCCTGAAGGCAGAGGGAGTAATGCTGTATCCATCACATGCGGCATAGCACGAGCAGAGCGGGTGTCACCTCTCTGTGAGAAATTCCTCCCAGTGGCTCGGCTGACGGCTTGCTTTCCTTCCCATCCGCCTCTCCCCCAGCTACTCATTAGTGCCAGTGCTGGAGGGGGTCAAAAATGGACAGTAGGAGCAGGACCATGGCTCCTCTTAAAGTTCTCCCCTCTGCAAAAGTATGCCCGAGAGTTGCAATTTACTCTTTAATAACAGATTAAACAGAGATGGAAATAACCATTACACTATGTCTATGTTAGCAGCAGAAACTGCTTCTTTACATGACCAAATCGTGCCTCCTTCAGAGCAAGCAGGCATGGAGCTACAGAATGAGGCAGAGGGTGGCTAGGAGGGATGCTGACATAGGAAACATATCTATATTCAGCATTACCTTCTGGGGCACAGGAAGTGTGACAACTGCACAGCCCCATGCAGCACATACATACAAACACATCCCCCCCTGTTTTGCTTCTCCCTGGCAGCAAAACCAAACCATAGCTATTCACAACCACAACTGTTCCCCATCTAACACCCAGTGCCACAGCAATATTAGTTAACTTTGTTAAGTGGTGATAAGGAACAAAACTGCCTGAACTTGACCGAGTGGTGTCCTGCTATTTCTGCTTTGTGTGCTACTATGCAATTTCTATATCAAAGCAGCCTTGCTAGTGCAGCACTCCAAGAGGGGCTTATTTATATGTAGATGTGGCTATATGACATTTCCAAATGCCATTCATTTGCATATGAAGGTTCCACTTTTTTTCCCCATTTCGAGTAAACAGTCTGCTGCCACTCCAAAGCAGTGCTTTCACCCAGTTGGAGCTTTCTGAGAGCGATCCTCCTTAAGAAGCTTAAAAACCCTTGAACCACCTCATTTTCATAACTTGGCAACCTTGGCTATCAGTAGTGCCTATGCCTTTTGATTCATAGCTGCACATTCAATACCAAACTGAGTGCAGAGAGCAAAATTGAAAGACCTTAAGATTTCATATGAAATGACTACAGATAATTTGCAATACAAATCAATATTTGCAAATAGGCCAGAAATGTGATGGAAGCTTGTTGTCATCCTAAAAAGGGCTGTGGATCACATTCATTATAGCTATGAAGATGGTATTAGTTTTTGCCACTGCTCTTTCACTTGAAAACAAGAGCAGGAACTTGTTACAAGAGATGCTGAGGAGCTCCAAAACTGCAAACCTAATACGAAATCTCAACCTTACATAATGCTGGGAAAGCCAAGTGGACATTATATATTCAGCTGTCTTGTCAAAGAAAGACAAGGGAAGCAGATGGTATGTGGGCAAAGTTTCAACCTGAATACATTGCCTTCTAAAAACCAACGGTGCTAGGAAAACAGCCCAATTTTGTGGCACGAGGCGGATGAACACATTACCTGCACATTAAAGAGCCACCTGATGTGGAGCCTCGAGGTATGTACTGTGGAGGAGCTGGAAGAGCTTCCCACTGACAATATATGTATGGAAAACCAAGAATCTCAACACCTGTCACATACCACCAAGTTTGACTAGTATGAATTATGCATAATATAGCTTGAGCCCCGTCCTTGTACACATTTGCACTGGGATGCGGAGCCAAGGGTGTGTGCTGAAGGAAACGGTCTTTTGGCATCACCAGGTGGCGTGGGAGTGCTGATGGCATGCAGAGTGGATGGCAGAGTCACCAGACATCCGCTGTCCTCCTCCCTCACTGCTCAGCCATGCTCCATGGCTGCGAGCAGACCTCCTCCACATCCCCACTACCTCGTGGGTAGGCAAATGCCAACGTGAGGATGAGCCACTCCTTCAACCCCCTGCTCCGCCTACGGTCAGGGGACTGCAACAGGCATTTCCAGACTGTGACAACAAGCACAACAACCCCTGGGAGTCACCATCACTGTGCTCTTACCTTATGAAGTTTCACCCATCTGCCACTGTGTTTCTAAAGGACTTCATCCTCCTCCCCTGCCAACTGGTAGATAGCATCAAATATGACAAATGGGATGAGGTGCCAGAAAGCCGATAAATACTTTTGATACAGCCCTAAAAATAGTGAAGGGATATTTGTACCCTTCTGACAGTTTTCAGAGAGTAGATGGATATGCATGACCTAAGTTTTAAGATAGGTGTCAAGAATATTGATGTGTGGAGGGAGCAAGACCGTTTCTCTGGCATCGCCCTGAGGGACAGTCGCATGACTAACGATGTCTCCCGTCTCCCAGCTCTGGGTGTGCGGGGACAGGAGACACTCGGGGAGGGCTGCGCCTTCGGTGCCCATCCTGAAAGAAAGGATTTGGCCTGACAGTGCAGCTGTGCACACCTAGGACGTCCTCTAAATGGGAGAAATGGGGTGCAAGTGCTCTCAGTGCTGGGTGGTACTTTGCATGGCTGGCTCGTTCATGCTACAGCAAGCTGTGACCGGTTGCAAGGTCTGCACTGCTCTGCAGGGCTATACGGGAATGAAACTAAGCACATCTCTCATAAACACAATGGGATAAGATATATATATGTTCTGATGGAAGAAGATGCTAGATTGGGTAAAAGTTATAAACAATGATTTTGGTGCAGATTTGTTCTGGAGGACTAGTAAAACAGGGTATTTGAGTGGCCTAAGTTATGGCTGTGCAGCTGCTGCCAGGCTAATTTGTGCTCCATATATGATTGAACCTGGTGTGTTTCTGGGAGTACACCTGTAAAGTTAATTTAGTATTTTCAACCCATCTCTGGAAATGTGGAAGGCAAAGACAGCTTTTTCCTCTCCCCTCCAATCCCTTCAATAGCATACATGCAATCCCAGTGTCCTGAAGTTACTCCCTCTTTGGCACCTATGCAGGTGGCTGTCAGAAATTTAAGTACTGATGCAACTAGTGGCTCTTCCAAGTTTTAAGGACTACATTGATAAAAATTGCTTTTAAGCCATTTAACTGTGGATTAACAAAGCATGTTTCCATGTCTGTATGGAGATGCACTTACCATCCTTATCTACCTGACCACACTCAGAGAAACACACACATCTTATGCAACACAAAGCTGCATTTTCCATCAATCCTTGCCCTGTCTCTTCAGTTATGTGAGTGGCTTTTCCTGGCAGAAAGATCGGGCAGGCGATCATTGAACAAAATAGGAGTTTCGTTTTGAGAAACTGCTGCAAATAAAAGCACACCTTAATCCAATTATCAGGCTGTCCCCTAATTTCCAATAGGAACTCCAGGTCCGAATGGATTGTTTTCTGCGGAGATCAATGGGTGGCAATAAGCAGCATTTGAAAAGCTCTCTGACTTATATTTAGGCCTGCCAGCACAACATTATGAGAACTTGGTTACACACTTCAAACAAACTCAAAAAATTACAACTGAAAGCAAATATGAATGGCAAAACTGTCAGAGACGTTTAATGGAAGGCACAGAGATGGAAAGTTTACCCAGGTATGTGACAGCATGGACAAGTAGGTCAGGGACGTCATTTTGGCCACAAGGTGTTTCCTTCAGTCCTTTTGACAGCCTGATGGTTTTACAGCCCTAGTTTTGCACTAATTTTATATTCAGTTTTGATTACTAAAAGCAGCCTTTCATGTTTTCCTATTTTTTTTGGGGTGCATGTTGGTAAGGTGCTGCCAAGCTGGAGTATGACACCCATTTGGCTTCCTTCCCTCCTTTTTTTTTTGACAAGGTAGCATCTGTGCTTGTAAAAACATGCTGCCTGAGAGAATTAATCCAGGAAACTGAAGAGCGAGCTGTAGAATTTGGGGGAAGCATGTGTAAGAAAATAGGAGACTGAAGTAAAAATACGTAACTGCTATATGTGGTATTTTTGAACGCTTCCTGAATCACATGCCTGGCAAATCCCTTGTGCATATCTGGGTTATTTTAGTTGCCAGAACGTGACCCTGAATGGCCTGTGACTACTCAGAGATATGTCTGTTCTTGGTTAAATGCATGGATTCAGCCAGGGTTTTCCTGCTTTTGTTTGGGCTATTCAGAAAAGTTTTATTATGTTCAAGAATATTTTACTGCATGTTGCAAAATTGTGATCACTCCTCCGTAAAAAGCAAAGCACTACGCCTGCTGAGGGATGAAACCTGCTCAGTTTGCCTCTATCGTTACTCACCTGAGTCCTGCATTGTAAAACTGTGATGGTAATGGGTCCACACGGTCTACAACTTTGCTTTCTGTATCTGCCCAGTTCCATTGTTAAAATCTTTTGTGGCTGCTCAGAGGATCCCTTTTTAGCAGATTATACATTAGAAATTCCTACTTGGTAATCAGGAGTTTAAGGCTTCCTTTCCCATGCCTGAAGCTGGAAAGATATCCCTTGCTATTCCAAACTTTAAGTGGAGGGGGAGAAACCAGTAAAACAATATAAAATGCCACTGCAGCAAAACCTGCTGTATTTTTTTACCTAATGTACTTTGTTTCCCATCTGTCATGAAACTCTGCAATGGCAGGAGAAAGCCGAAACCTTTGTGTGTCCTTGGTTTTGTAACAAAAAGGTCCTATCTTGCCATACAAATTTAAGCTTTTTGTCTATTACTCAGATGCCAAAGGTCTATCAGGGGAAAACTTGTCTCTGAGATGTGGAGAGGAGACCACCCAATGCTGCTGAACATACTTTGTGCCTATGAATAGCCTCAAGGGCTGAAAAGAGACCCCACCGGGGCACACATTGTACTGGAGGCAGTTATGGAGCTGTTGCCTCTCCTTGTCTGATGACTGCAAACTCTTCCGCAAGCACAATGTCCTTGAAGTGACTTCTCCATGGCTCCAGCTCAGACTCTGCCTGCTGAAATATGCCAACTGCAGATGCGCTTTGGCTGTTTTGTGATGTCCATCTCCTGTCAAACTCTTCAGAGAGGAGAGAAGGCAGCCTCCCTGCCTCTACATGTTGATGTATTTTGGTGTGAAAGGACACATTGTGAGCGCAATCCTGCCTTGCTGTTTATTTCCATAAAGAGTAGAGTAGCTTTACACTATAGAGGTCCTGAGATTCATCACTGGTCTCAGCCCATTTTGCAGCACAGCCAGAAAAGTCTATTAAGGACATCTTTTTTATAAATGAATACTTGCATTTACTATTTTTATACGCCTGCACCAGTATTATTGTCTTAGAGAAGTGCCACAGAAGTGAGCTGTAAAGATGGCATTTGTATAAATAAAGGGTTTGGCATTTTATCTCAGTGCTCACTCCTAGAGCTAATATTCAAAGTGGGAGAAGCTGAATGGAAAGGAAAGGGCAATTTCACGAAATGGAAAATTTACTAAGAATAAAAATGGATGAAAAAGCCATACCGAGTAATCACAAAGCCATTAAACTCAATGGCCATTGTCCCAGTAGCTTCAGTGAGGCCAGAATTTTACCTACTGCCCCTTTAAATCTTATTCACTCTTATAACAGTATTTTAAACCAAACAGCTGACATCCTTCTGCCCAGCCAAGGCCCTTTAAATCACTGAAATGCAGGATGGAAAAAAATCCGCAGTGCCAGATGTGTCTAAAAACAGTCACAGTTCTTGTCAAGGCAGTCTGCAGAGCGGAATGTTTAGCATATATCATGCCTGACAAAACACTAATAGTTTATCAATTTTGATATTATAGACTAATAACAAGCCCTTCCATGACTACTTCATTTGCAGACCACAGGGACAGGCTACATTTGTGCTACTTGATTTCTGAACAGTGCTTTTTATTTAATCCTTCCCCATCCTGGCGAGATGGAAGTACACTTTCATTATTAAATGAAATTGTAAATGAAATACCCCGGGGAGGGGGTGTTTTTGATGTACACCTGACATAGCTTTAAACCA
This sequence comes from Strigops habroptila, assembly GCF_004027225.2. Lineage (NCBI taxonomy): Eukaryota > Metazoa > Chordata > Aves > Psittaciformes > Psittacidae > Strigops > Strigops habroptila. Next base: position 9,115,748 of record NC_044281.2, read on the forward strand.
CAGACAAAGTAAAAGAGAGAGATTAAAACCATAGGAAGGGTTTTACTGTGCTTTGCTTTTTTTTTCTCCTGAAAAATATTTTGCTATTATGTAATGCCGTCTAAAATGGGTAAGGCTGGTGATAACAGCAGTAGGCAAAGAAGTACATTTCAATTCAGTGCTGATAACCTTCTGAAACGCACGGCCACTGGTTCTGTAATAGCGCAGTTTGTTTACAGCTGTTGTATTTCCAGGAAGAGTTTCACACTAACTTAATGCTCATGGGTACATGGTAAAATGACAGCCCAAATGTGTAAGAAGTCATCTTGCCGAGTAGGAAAATGCTGCTTTTCCAACCTGAGTTATTAAGAGTGCTTCCGCTTGCTCGGTGGTACAGAAGTGTGCCTCGAACTGCCCAGGATGAGTTCTGAGTGCAGAAAAATGCTTTTACGGACAGAAGTATGGGAGAAGGCACAGCTGATTCAAAATACTGCATCTCCTGTAAGCCATTTTCCATTTTATTTAAGTAACAGATTTCTGTCATTAGTGGTTTCAGTGTCTCATACACTAAATATTAAGAAATACAAACAGAATAGTTATGCTGCATTGCTTCAACAATCAGTGCAAGATGCAGGTTTTAGCAGATGTGTTCAACGAAAAGAAGTGAAACCATCAGCAAAGTGAAACTGACATGGCAAGATATTTGTCCGTCTTTACTTCCTTTACTCTAATCTACTAAACTAGGCAAAAATTACTACTTGTCTCCATGTAGTTTAATTCTGAAGGTCTATCAAAAATAAATACACCAGCTCCTTTGTTTCTTCCCCAACCATACTTCTTTTCATTCTACCCAATGCATTTATACTTCCTGAGCCGAGGTGAAAGCCTTTGTTATCTTCAGGCTCAGGTTACCATTTCATGTGTCTAAATGATCAAATTATCTTGTGTTTGTATTGCAATTTGACATGATGATACTCCTTCTAGAAAAGATGATGTTTCAGTCAGCTCTAACTAGCAACTTTCTTTACTATACAACTTATTTATTACAACTGTCATAGGCTTTCATCTCATGGTATTTTGATATCTAACATTTCAGAAAGAATGTCAAAACATCCCATGAAACAAAATTCTGAAGAAATTCAGTTCTATGAATATTTCAAAATTTTTTTTTTTTTGCATTTCAGACTAGATCAAACACAAATATTTAAATGTTGATGTTTCCTGAAAACGGATATTCTAGCATCTCATTACAACTTTAACTCTCAAATTCTTGGGAAGGCTCTGCAATTCCTAACAGCAGATTTACAGAAACCAGACCTAAAATAGGGCTGCTAGGCATAAAAATACACTGTGGTACTCCTTAATATCCATTAACTAATTCAAGCTGGTGGTGTGGATGGCAAACAGCTGTGTGCTTCATCTCAAACAGCATCCTTCAAGGACGACTCTTGAGCTAATCAAAGTGCCTGTAGCCCAGGGGAAGGGTGGAACCAAGGGTGAGAGAAATTCCTCCCCAGATCCAGACAACAGGATTAATTTTCCCAGCCTATTCCTTGGGGAAGATTGACTCAAATACAAGTCTTGTCTCAAATACTTTTTTTAACTTTCCTTTCCTGTAGAGAAGGCATCGGGGTTGAAAAGCAAAAGAAGGGAAATGCCTTCATGAAGATGTCAAAAGAACAAAGAGAGTTGGTATCTACCATCTTCCTGGCACATGGATAAAATGCTAGGGGTTACAGACCGATACCTAAAACCAGCACCACAGCTGACACAGTGAAACCCAGCCGTCGAGGCTGCATTCACTTCTTCTGGGTACCCCTTGCCATTAGAGGTCCTATTTAGAAAGAAGGCATCTGGTTAAAGACAACTTGAGAAATCAGACACAATTCAAGTTGTGTTGAGTTTTAGGGATCACATTTTTATGTGGAAGCACAGAAGTGTCTTTTTTTCTGCAAGTTCTACCTCCATTTGAGCTTATTCATTCTTCTGATCAAAACACAGATACTGAGCAGAGGACAAAACCAACAGTGGGCACTGGAAAGCTCAGACTTGTTCAGGAAGATGGGTTTCTATCCTCCAAATAAGGTAAAATATATGTAAATGATACACGATGTTTTTATGGACTGGGAAACAAATGGAAAAATCTGTAGAAATGCCTATGTAAACTCAGGTCTGCTCATCTCTGTTGCACTTAGTTTCTGTTTTTATCCGTAACCTTTAACAGAACAAAATGTTACAGAAGACTGCTTACATGGTAGTATAAGGGAAAAAACAACCAGTAAGGTACATAGTCTTGGGGAAGCAGAAGAAGTGAAAGCCAGTGTTTGAAGCAAGCTTTATGAGTTTTGCACAGTAATGATGGAAAACCTAGATGGAAAAATACACTTGCATTACACCCTCATCTTGACAAAGCTTTACACTTGAATTAATTTCCAGGACTTAAATGCTTCAGGGATGCTGACAACGGTAAAATAGCCTGGTCTAATTTTGTATTTTTCAGGCTCTCTATGCCAATATCAGTATTACACATTGGTACTTGCTTTTCCTGTTTATTTCCTGCAGATCAAATTCTTAGCCTGGACATACTGAGTTTTCAGGCTACCGAGCTTCTACGCAAATCACATAGCTTTCTTTATGATGTTCACTTACAATATTACTGAATTTGTTTATTATGGGAAGAAAGCACAAATTAATTCTGCAACTTTTGATTCACATTCATTAGTGACTAAATTAAGGGCCAAGCTTTAAAAGCACAAATGGAAATGCTCTTTTGCCTTGTGCTGCATCAGTCTAGGTAAAGAGATGTCTAGCAGTTCACCTGAGACCTAATTTAAGTTTTAATGCTAACAATTACAGGTTCCATGAGCATGACACTGGGAAATTGTAAGTAATGAAAAGGCACAATTTCTCTCATTATAAAACCACAAACCCCCAGAAACTCAAAAAAACAAGGCACATTTTACCAAGCTTAGCATATGCGGTTCAAAGTTAGAGGAGAACTCTCATAAAAAGTGAGGCATTCTCTTGAGGCTGGCAGATTAAATGAGCAATATTTCTCTCTTCTTATAGCTTGTTTTTAAAATCTCCATAAGCCTGTTTTGATTTTGCATGCTCCTCAGGAAAAGACTGTTATGAGTAAGTGCTGTTAAATCACACCGCATGGCGCTCCAGAGTGCTGCAGCTTCCTTCCTGGCATGGACTTGTTTGTTGAGGCTATGATGTGACCTCTACAATAGAGTGTCCATCTCCTGTTCCAAAAAAATTACGTAGATTTCAGTAAGATGGAGCCAAGCAAAATCTAAAGATATATGTAAGAGTGTAAGAAGAAGAAGGCTTGGGGTAACCTATGCTGCAGCGCCCACTGCTAGACAATTGCATTAATGCCTCGGTTATTCATATTTTAGAAATAAAGCATCCACTCCTCATGATGACACAGAAAAATGCAGGAGTGGGACTTTCTGTACTCCACCTTTTGAAAACCAGGAGTTAAATTACAAAAAGCAGCAGCTGCAATTTTTCATTTAAAAAAGCACCCAGGATAAGTGAAGGTTTGGGGGCCAAGCGAGTAGTTGGGACTGACGCTGCTGGCTACTCAGACTTTGGTTCAGAAGTAGCTGACAGTAAGATTTATTAACCTACCAGCTGGCCTCTACCTCTACTTCATAAATTTTCTTCTAGATATCAAGAAAAATGGAGGAGCTGCAAGGCAGCAGAAGGGCTGGAGACCACTGTATTTTCAGAATACGGTCATCTCTCTCTCTCATCTTTGAAAATCACTCAGAAGAATTCCAGAATAGGAATGGTTTTCTTATCTGTGTTTTATAGTACTCCATAAATTAAACTAAGCTACACACAGTTACTATTTCCAAGTAAACACTATCCTACTTTCCGCAATGGTAAACTTGAGTTTTATTTTGGAAGCCTCCAGGTTCCATGCAATGTGCTGAGACATTTCCTTTGTTCTACTTTTGGAAAATTTTTCCATGAGGAGAGCCAAGATTAGGTAGGCAAAACAAGACCAAAATACTTTCACACCTGACTTTTACGAAATTATTTTGTAAGTGAAGACCAGGTCTACAATTGGATCACCTTGAGTTCATATGCCCCAGACTTCAGCTATTTGTAAACATAGAATTATAGAATAGCTAGGGTTGGAAAGGACCTTAAGATCATCTGGTTCCAACCCCTCTGCCATGGGCAGGGACACCTCTCACTGGACCATGCCACCCAAGACTCTGTCCAACCTGGCCTTGAACACTGTCAGGGACGGAGCATTTACCACTTCTTTGGGCAACCTGTTCCAGTGCCTCACCACCCTCACAGTAAAGAACATCAACGTTTCCAAACCACCAGACATCTTAAAGGACATCCAGGGATGTGGTGCATAATATGGTCACATCTCTTGAGGGAGATGCCTTCATTTGCTTTCCTCAAGTCACAGTCCAAAACCCCCCTTAACTGTACAGCCTGAAATACAATTTGCACTGGTTCTTCTTTGTTTTGCAAGCTCATCTGCTGCCTCCTGTGGAGTTTCACTGTACATAAAACTCACGTATGTTTTCATAAAGCCTTTCATTTGTAATTGCAAATAACAATTGCAGCAACATTTAAAGCTTCACATTTTTTAAAGCTATGTACCACCTGTACTATTCCAGGAGTGTGCGTGCCTATGTGTGTGAGCGCAGGTGGAGGCCGCAGCTAGACGGCATTCATGCTGCCACACAGCTGTCAAAATATTAAAATGTGGGGTTTTTTTTCAATTCTTAAGTGATTTGATGGAAAAGCAGGAACACTTCCTAAATAATCTATTTGTTTAGTGTGACAACCTCTGACTCTGAGTCTGCGGAAGCGAAAGCCAAGCAAATCTGCATATGCAAGGATGCAATTTCCCCAGCCTTTTTACAAAGCTGCAGATGAGAAATGGTTTCTCTCTAGCTGTGATGGATGCACGGTGCTCGGCTCTATGTCTCACTTGCTAATTCCATTAAGAAGAAAGGAAAGCCTGGTTCACAAAGGCAGAGCAAAACTGCATGATAGTTTATATCCCATAGCTAAGCTCTGGGGCTTTATTATTCCTCACCAGTTTAGGAAATGGCTTACATGATAGTAGACACAAAATTTAATTTAAAGGGACAATGTCAAGTGGTTTACACTCGAACCTTAACCTACTTTGAAAATTTTATAATCTGGAGGAGGAATCTACTCTAAAGTTCTCATATTTTATTCCTGGGTGGCGGGGGGGGGGGGGGGGGGGGAGGGAGAGGGAATGAGGGGAAATGAAATAATCACTCTCTACAGAAATGCAGCACTGCTGTTCTTATTCCTGGCCACTCTCCAGGCCTATTACAGACAATAAAGACGACTGTGACTGAATTCAGTGGGCTCTGTATCAAGCCTATGAAGAAAGGGATACATCACAGCCCAGTGCTTCTCACACGTGCTGGGTCAGTGCACCAGTGTCAGTTCTCCCCATTTTCCTTGATAGGCATGGCTTGTTGTCCTGTTCAAAGGGATTAGAAGTTAATGATGCAGAGTAGTGGGTTTTGGTAAAGTTTTAGGACGGTTTTCTTTTCTCAAACATAAATATTACATTGTATTTATCTTGGAGTCCAAAACTCTTAGACTTTTGAAGAGACCCTTTATCCCTGGAGGGGGGAACCTGTGATGGCTCCCGTGGCCTTCATCCCAGAGCCGTGCCCCAGCCAAGGGAAGATGATGTGTTGACACAGATGGATTTTGCCCTTTTCGGTGGAGCATTCCATTTGCTTGGGCAACACAGCCATCTGCTGGATTACTTGCCCAAGCAACGCTGGTAGTGCCAGGAAGGCCCCTGTGCCAGAAAGCAGCCTGAAAAAGATCCAAGACTGTCACAAAGATTTGAAATCCCATGGGAAACCAGGGGCAAGAGCAGGGAACAGAGCAGCCGTGAGCATACGTGCCACATTTTGTGCTTGTTAGCACTTCCTGGGCACAGCATCAGCATCAGCAAGAGGGTCCATGGCACTACCTGCAAGAGAGACCCTGAACGAGCCAAGACTGCAGAAGGTACCACCTGAGGCTCCAGCCAAGGGAGAATTTACCACTGCTCAGGAACCCAAAAATATGGCTCAAACTGACCATTTGTGGATGCGTATTTTTCATCAAAGGAGACTATTGGGGCTGAAAATACCTTCCTCCCCTTTCCATCAGCTTTGTTGTGCTGCTGGCGTTCGGCTGCTAAGACTTGATCTAATCAATGCTCATATAGGGAGGTTTGTCTGGCCTGGAAGATATTATTGAATAGGTCTATCAAATTTGTCAGTGTCTTTGCTGACAATTTTCATGAATATATAACATTGAAATATGGCTCATCCATGCTGACTTATTCTTTATAGTGCTCCAAGTGACTTGAAAAAAAACTCAGTAATTTGATAATGAGAAAGGATAAAATCAGTTAGGGGGATAATTGCTAATATTAAATCTTAAGAAGGGAATATAAATATTGAAGAATAAAAATAAATAGGCAAGTGAATAAACAAGATGAAAACTCCTTGATTTGCCTAGACTCTGAATGCAAAAATGCCACCGAAACAGTCAACTTTTGTATCCATATAATGGGGAAATTCAAGAAAACATCAATCACAGGACTTTCAGCTCTGACACTACATTCCAAAACATACATTAAACTTAAAATGTTTAAAGATGCTCTTTCATGGAAATTGCCAGATAAACTGTATTTCTATTGGATTTGAGGGAAAAATCCCACCCATTCATTTATCGACTAAAACCAAATCTTGTTTCACAAACTTGATCAACATCAACAATCTGTCATTTGTTGAAAAAAGTGAAAATCCCCCCAAGTCTGATAAATACTTTGGGGTTTCAGAAAAAAGAGAGAGACACAAACACATCTGTCTACAGACACTGCGCTGACATGCACTGCACAAGCAACCATGGCACAAGCCATGGTGAACCTGGAGAAATGCACACCGTCAGAGAAGGGCCACCAATGGCTCACTCTCCCCATCTTTGCTTTGTTTAAAAAGGGGACATGCTTTTTGGGTGTCCCTGACATCAGTCAGGTATTTCCACTATTAGACAAATCTCGCCTGTGTAAAGTAAGAGCCCTTAAAAAACCAAGGCGATGTAAACTTATTGCAAAGATTTACTCTCCAAAGGACCGAGTACTCTTGGTTTTGCAAACTGTAAGATTTGTGTGTTATTTGCAAGTATCAGCAGGCTTGAAGGAACAGGAGGGAGCAAAGACACTGATGGAACAGACGGTTTGAATATTTCAAGATGAAAAAAATCAGCTGGGTGTTGGGATTTGTGGCTGTTCCCAAAGCGGCTGCCTTCCTGGGACCCCACGTCGAGCGTGCGGGGGTGCTGATGGAAAAACCCGCACCGCTCTGCAAAGAGCATTTGGCACTGCTGCATTAGCATAATCGACAACATCAATTATGCCCACTGCTATTTTCTCCTCTGGGAAAGTCAGTCCATACAAGTCAATGCTTTTAAAAGCGTGGAGTGCTTATGGTCTCTGCAATTTTTAGCGCCATTAAATGGTAAGAGAACAAAGGTATTCTCTGGGAAGGCGCAGGCTCGGGGAAATTGCTTCAGAGGCACGACAGCTGAGGAACTGCTGCTGCTTCACACAAAGCTCCCCATGGTCAGGGCAGTATTTCCCTTCTGAGGGATATGAAGGTAGGAAAGAAGTAGCACATACCACATTCCTGTAATAGCCATCATCAAATGTTTCTACACTTGAAAGAGTGTGAGGATGGCATGGAGCTTCCTGCCTGGAAAATGCTGAAGCCTGAACGTTCCCTGAGCCCCAGTTTTATATTCATGTCTTCCTTTTCATTGACTATTTCCAAAAGGCTGGAGTTGCTACAGCATTTTTCTTACAGCGGTCCCTTTCCCCTAAGGTCTTCCGGCAGGGTTATGGCACAAACATGTGGGGACAGCGGAGTCATGTGGATTGCCCTGCATGAACTTGCACCTTTCACCCTACATGCTGTCACCGTATGTAAAAATGAAAAAGTAATAGTTAGGTGAATAAAACGAAAACATCAGATGGTGCAAGTGACTGCAGTTAAATCAATGGATGGTACCTGATGAGACCCACCCAGGAGACACAGTTGCTGGTTTTGAAGCCCCGCACTGGGGCCTGGAGCATACCAGAAGCCTCAAGCTGCTGCCTGCTAAGGTGCAGTCCTCGTGCCTTTCTGTGCCAGAGCTACCTGCTGAACCTCACTGCTCATTTTGGATGTCTCCATCACTCCTCTGGCTCTAGAGCAGTGAGGTGCTGTCTCCTCTCCACAGCACCCTGTCACCTCTCACTGGTTATCTGCTCCCACCCTCCTTCTGACCCCTCCACACTCATAAACCATTTCCACTACAGACTTGCTCCTCTGTGCTGTACCTCCGCCCTCCCCCCTGCCCAATAAACCAGTTTCCTCCTGTGTTCCCTGCTCGACTCCCAACCCCTGACAACATTTTGCTGCAATCAATTTTCTTCTACCCACCACCTCTCCTCTCAAGCGTAGGCTGAAATATCATCTCCTAAGCAAGAGCTGTTCTTTTCCTCCTGCCCACTTGAGCTGAAGGTGCCTTCTGTGCGCCTCTTCCTTCATGACCCATGACTTGGCTTTCTCTTGTCATCGCTATGATCTCCTCCTCCTCCCCCTCCTGCCTTTCCTCCCTTCTTGTTCCAACCCAGTTGCTTCATGCTTAAATGTGCTGTCTCCTCTCTAGGTGATGTGGGTCTGTATCTCCTGCCTATCACAGGATACAACCTCAGCCCTTCCAGCCTTTTAAGAAAACTGACAGCTGCCTCCCAGAGAAAAGCTGAGAGTAATCAAGGGTTTGGGGGGAAAGAGACTGAAGACTTTTCTCTCTTTGCATGACTATCTCTTCACCCATGGAAGGACTCCTTGGCAGCAGGTAATACCTGGGCTGTTGCTCATCTTTGATCTTTTGGAAATGAATCTCAGCATTTACTTTCCATAGAGATTTCTACCCTCTCTGCTTCGTGCTGCAGCCACCCCCAACACCTAGCACTCCTCTGCCTCACCGAGACATCATTTATTCATAGCTTTATATTTTAATCATCACGTACCATTTTTTAAGTAGGAACAGAACAACCACTTCTAATGGCTGGGTACCCTTATTAACACAGGATCGTTATGCACAAAGGGTCGTTATGCACAAAGGGCACAAGAGATGACCAGCTGAATTAACTACTGTTTGAGGACTCTCCAGGTAAGAAATGTTAAGACCTGTGAAACCTTCAGCTGGATTTCACCTAAGCCGTGCAGTGATCTGCCCAGATAAACCCAGCGAGCTGCACCTATTCTCTCTAAATACTTTCAAAGCACAAAAATATCACAAACTGAAGCAAGGAACGCATCACCTGACCCATTTTCACAGTACCTTCCCAAAGGCTTTAATTCTCAGTGTGAGCTGTGAATATTTACATGCACGTGCGTGCGCACACACACATTCAACTTCTAAATCAATCCTCCCAGGCAAAAGGTGTAAAAAATGCCTCCCAAACCCTTCTAGTATTTACATGATTTTAATTTCAAACGCCATATAAGTCTGCTCAGCCATTATATTTTATTGTAGCTTCTAAATAAATTAAAACCATTTATCACTTAAAAAAACCCCCCACATTTTAAGAACCTTATTAACTTCATAGTTAAGCACCGACAGGTAATATTATCTATAATGGCAATGTTTCATGGTATCACAGCTGGCTACGCTCTGGATATGCACTTTCTTAAACCTGTATATCATGACAAAAATATGCATACTCTAGTGCACTGATTCAACAATTTTCAATAATGTCTGCTAATTCTGGCAAATAATTTACAATACTCATTTCCACTGTCAGAACTGTTTTATGGCCAGGATATCTGTACATTGACAAAAATGGAAGAAGCCTATTTATTAAGAAGGAAGAGAGTTACCAGCAAAAGAAAGAGTAATGCAGAGACAGTGTTTTTTTTAAAGTAAGCCAAGAAAACCATACTAGAAGATGAGGACACCTAAGTTTAGCAAACAGAGAGAAAAAGAGACTCACACAGTTCCTGTGAATTGTGATTCTCACAGAATAGGAACCGTACCTGCATAATCTGTTCTTGCGTAATGCCCATCTTCCGATTTTGTAGTTGTTGTAGTATTATCTGTGTGAAAAGAAATACATTAAATTGCTTGGGGAGCTGTACTTGATGCAGACTATGTCTCAGCCACCAGTGTCCAGGCAAACGTGGCTTTGTTTGCGTGCACAGCATCACTGCTGGCTGCAAGGCTCCCTTGGGTCTGCCAGGTGAAAACAGCAGGATCCAGCTTTTTGGAATGAAACATGAAACATCTTCCATTAAGAAAACACATTTTTTTTTATAACAATATGTGATAACAGATTGCAGCTGGGATAAATATATCAGTATGAAGCAGGAGTTGTCATTTCTGCTCTATTTGAAGTAATTGGGCAGTTTTAATATGTACCATGAAATGAACTGCCACACAGAGTGGTTAAATTTAAAGAGATAAGAATAAACTAGAATGTGTTTAATATACCTGTATAGTATGGCTTTGTAAGTAGATGTACTGAGGATTTATTGGTCAGAAGCTAAAGGGAAAAAAGCTATTAAGAGTCTGAGCCTTAGTAGACACTTTATTTACAGGAGCTATTTAAAGGCAAATTTTCTTCACTTTTATTTTAGAACAAAATAGAGTTTTGAAGTCAACTCAAAGGTTACAGGTGATGTAGTAGCCCATGAGCTGGGCACAGAGATACATGGCATTCATGAAGAAGCACAGTGGGTCTTGAGCTGCTATTGGCATCTCATGGGCCCAGCAGAGGTCACATGAGAAACAAGCACCAGTCTATTTGGGAGCATGTCTTTGGCCTCCTGAGATCGCTTTGTGCTGCTCCAGTTAAGGGAGGCAAAATTATCTGAGGGGCCCTCCTGCTGTCCTGCTCTAACTCCTACCTGGAGGATAGACCTCTGGGCAAAACACAGGTGCCTGATTTTGAAACCAGTGCAGGGCTGGACAGTCCCCTGCTGCTGCAGGCACAGTGTGGGAAGGGTTACACATGCCACTCCTCATGCCTCGCTTGGCATCTATACTGAGGAGGGTTCTGCCCTCTCCTGCAGCCTGCGCTCTATAATATAAATTGCAAGAGTCTAATGGAAATGTAAGAAGTGCCAAATAAGAAGCCAGCCCCGGTTCTTCTTTTCCCCCGAACAAAAATTGAAAACATTCTTTGAAATGAGTTTTGTTATGAGAGTTACCTTGACATCGACCCAAAGACATGACTTCAATTTTCTCTTGTTTCTGGCATGATGCCTCTTTGATTTGACATGCATTATCATAAGATTTCCCATCGGAAGCACAAAGAGGATTGAAGTTGGTTTGAGAACAGTCAATGTTGCACACACACCTGAAAAGATAAAGTAAGAGAAAAAAAGAAGAGGCTAATATGAGAAAGTTTTTTCATGTCATCATAAATACATCTCAGAAATAAAAGTGTTTGTCTTTTCCTGACTGCGCAATGCAAATCAACAGAATGAAAGTGGAAAGTTCTGTCAAGAGGTCATTTGTGTTTCTGGATGGAAATGAGATGCAGGGAGAGGCAAGAGGCACAGAAAAGAAAAGCAAGTAAAAGGGAAGATAAAGAGTGTTATACATGGAAAACTATGCCACAGCACTATTGCTTGTAATTTCTTGTAAACCAAAGAACACTCAAGCAGATATGGAGGTAATTCAAGCTGCTATGCCCTCTTGCAATTAAAGAGGCCACAAAATTCACCTCTGTTGAGATGCTGCCCATCATACGTAACAATGTATAAATGTGGTTTTATATTGATTTATGGTTTAGTTCTCATAATAATTACAGCACCTGTAGGCACTCTGATCATAAAAGATGTGATAGTGAAGCCTCATCTCACCCTACTAGGATAAAACCACCTGCCAAGACTGACAGTAGTGATGTGATTGTACTCTCTCTGTGCCTAGGGTGGTGGGACCTCCCACTGAGTAGCTTCCTGGACACCATAATGCTACTCAGTATTAAAACCAGGGGAATGCTGTTTTAGGAGAGAGTTTGTGCACAAGCCCTTTCTGAAGCACTTGAATAACTCAGCAACCAAAAAGCCTTACCCAGGTGTCACCCAGGAAGGTCAGTGCCCACTCCCAACCTGGTGACGTGCTCTGTGTGGAGTGAAGGCTCCCATGGCCAAGAGCAGAGTATGGGTAAGCACAGGTAGGGCAGTGCTGGCTCTGTCCTCAGGGAACTTAGAAGCATCTCCAAGGCCCACTGACCCAGCTCATAAGCTCTTGGGCTGCCCTGAACCAAAGCATAGTGGGGGATTCAATTCAAAAGTCTGGTCCCGATCTGAACTAACACACTAACATGGACATATCCCGATGCCAGCAAGCCTCATCTCTGCTCATAAGATGGAGAAACCCAATTACTTCCATCAAGAGAAGGCTGCAGCCTTTTTTCTTTATGTTTCTCCTATTTCATTATCATTAGCAATGTCAAACACCCTTGGGCATCGGCAAGGGAAGGGCATGCTAATCTTCTGTCCCCCAACTGTGCCATGTAACAGACAGCTCAGCCCCAGTAACGCTTACATTAACACCGATGGGATCCTGCCTGGGGACAAAGCCAGAGGTCTAACCTGGCAGCTGCTTCAGCTCTTCTGAGCACATAATTGTGCACATGCTGCTATCTAAACTCTTCTCAGCTCCTTCTGACATTTAAGGCAAAGGAATGTGACCGATGCTCTATCTCCAGCCCACTGCTTGTGCTGAACCTCACAGCACTGACTCCACAGCTCTCCCTTTGGAAAGTTAAGTAATGGAAATGTCAGCCTCTAGCCTCACTGCTTGATTTAGGAAAGAGCTGAAAAGTCATTTCACCTCCCATGTTGCAGCAGGCCCTGGACACCTTTGACCACTGGAAGTGTAGAGGGATATAAGCAAGAGTAAAACCTTGGTGGGAAGAGGAAGTGTGGAAAGCATCTAGGAAATGTGATGATGTGGGTAAGATTTCTTCATCACCTTCTTTGGCCTATGGCCTCTGCAAAAATGCCCAAGGTGATAAAAATCAGTGGAACCAGTACTTGTCATTCTTTTAGACTTTCTTTACATTGGGTAGGCCTATTTTCCCCAAATGTTCACAAAATGCAGAGAACTTCAGCCCAAAAAGAGGCCAACGGTGAAAAGCTGTGGTTGTAAATTAAATTACATGATTTCATAACTAGCGGAAGAGCCTAGCTCCCTGTGCAACAATCTCCCCACACTGATGAACATATGAAAAAATTCCAGTCCATTTCCTAAGAACCTCCTTATCAGTGGAACAAGAATGCTCTGCTCCACCAAAATATTCACCGTTGTCATGTCTTCCTGAAGCCATTTCCAGCTTCCCACCTTAGTCAAACTCACTTCATTAGGAAACATTTACTGCTTAAGTAATAGCAATTCTTTCCACGTAGCTCCACCATTTGCATTTCAGATGGGACACAACTAGCCATATGCTCCTTTTTTGTAATAAACCAGCTCAGAAACAGCTTCACTTCTCTGCATTTTGCTACAAAAAATGAGTGTAGGTTAATATATATTATGTCTCAAGTCAGGAGAAAATTAAGTCAACGAGAAAATTAAAACAAAAGGGTGCTCTTTAGGGGAAATCTAAGCAACTTCGGATGGAATTTCAAAAGTGCCTACGGGACACAGGAATCTATGCTCAGAGTTAGGCGCTTAAGAGACGTATTTTTAAAGGTGTTTAGATGCTTAAAGATGCATGCAAATACTTTGTGTGGGATTTTCGAAATCTCAAAGACCTATCTCCCACTGATTTCAAAGACCATTTCAGAGCCCATTAGGCATTTATTTGCATCTTTTGATACCTTTCAAAGAACAAAGTTCCAAAATGACTTTTCTGACCTCTTACAGTAAAAGTGAGAAGAGAACCAAGATTTTTCTCAACTCCATTCTAAAATGTTATCTGTACGACCAACCTTTCTTTCCAAGCAAGATCTCTGTAGCCTCATGCTGCATTAAGAGGACATATCACATGAGCACCATGAACCATGCACTGCTTGTGCTGATGTCAGATTGCTCATGTGTGAGGGAGAACAGAAAGGGACAACCTCAGGATGACACTGTATGCTCAAGTCTTAACGGATCTCCTGTGTGAAGCCTGATTTTCAGTGATGTCTAGACAGGTGGTGAAAAAACACTACAATAAACTTGTCACCCCAATCTCCTTGCTGCAGGGATCTGTGTGTCATCCGCCCCTTGCACAGTTTTCATGGGACAGCTTCAAGCTTGCATCTGCACTTTCTTACTGCTTTCTCACTTTCGTACTCAAATCCTACTTTAAGGCTGCACAATTAAGTCAACATCAAATATATGTCAGGAAATGATAAAGGTAGGATTGCATCAGGAAGATTAATGTGCCTGGATTGCTGACTGTTTATTTTATAGTGCTCATCTTATCAGGTAAAATGACAGTATATACAAACACATTTTTTTTCAAACAAGAGGAACAAGCAGTCTGCCATTTCAACCATGCCCCCAAATTCCAGGAAAGTAAATTACAGAGAAAGAGGCGGGGCATTTACTCCAAAGGTGCATGCCAGGCACACACGGCCACAGAGCATAGAATCATAGAATCACAGAATGTTTTGGGTTCAAAGCAACCTTAATGATAATCTGGTTCCAACCCACTGCCACCGGCAGGGACACCTTCCACTAGATAGACCAGGTTGCTCCAAGCCCCATCCAACCTGGCCTTGAACACTGCCAGGGATGGGACAGCCACAGCTTCTCTGGGAAGCCTGTGCCGGCGCCTCAGCAGCCTCATAGTGAAGAATTTTTTCATAGTATACATCATCTTTAAGCAGGATCCACTGGTGGTAACAAATACAAAATGAACGGCACTTAACGTATTTGACTGAATGAAATCCTGAAGCCACAGGTAAAAGTGCCTTCACTTCTCGATGCATTATAAAATGCAGAAGTGCGACTGTCTCCTATTAAATGAGCAGAACAAAACTGTGACACCCCTGCTTGGCCCCCAGGGTGCACATTAGGTGAGAATCCTAATGGAGTTCAAGTCTTCAGATCCTGCGGGACACAGGAATGCCGTATCCCAAAGGGAGTCTTGCCCCAACACTTCTCATGCCCAGAAATCCCATCCTGCTCCCAGCTAGCACCCAGTGCTGGCACTTCCCTCTCACACTCACCATGCAACCTGGCTCTGTCTAGGCTCTGCCTTATCATCTTCTTTTACAAGTTGACAAAATTGGAGCAGCCTCACCTCTTTTGGCTGTTGGCTGCACCTACCATGGGGTTCTCCCCGGTTCCCCTGCCTGCACGGGGCTGGCAGCATGCATCCTGCTGCCATATAGCTGGCTGGCTGCCTGCCTGCAGCTTCGTGGTCCCTGAGGCACTTCAGTATGCCTCTAATTTTAAGTAATTTGATCATTTGACCATTTTATCATCCTGGCTATGACTTCTGATTATAGTTATATCAATAAATCTATGTGGTTTCTCTGTTCCTAAGTGTAGCACTGGAAAGCTTGGCAATATAAAGGCTGACTGAGCTTTCTTTGGGCTCGAGAAGCTGTGAGAAGGTCAATGAGGTCTCCTATGGGGTCACAGAATGAAACTGTACCCAAGAGCACACACAAAATACATGTGCAAGGCTTAACTATGCCTTCTGCAGTCAGAAAACCAGCGTTAAAAGCATCAGTGAGGAAGGAGTGCTTCCAAGATGTCAGCCGATACCCTTCAGCTCCCCTGAGGAAGGAAGAAATAACGAATGCTGTCCCACAGGCCCATCGCATCTTTCAAGTAATGGGCTCATATGCTAATGGATTAAAATTTGGGCTGTCACTGTAAACAATCATTAAACAGGGCTCGCTTTCTCATGTCTATTCTTGCAGGTCATTGTGATAGCCTCTGATGAATTCCACTTCTTTTATATGCCTTATTTTATTCCATTTCATGTCATATGATGAAAATCTTGGAGGAGCTGAACATCCAGGAATCCAGTTAGTTATTATGGTGATCATGAAAGCAAAAAAAAATCAAAACAAACTAAAATGACTGTCCAATGGGAATACCTGGGCACCTCCTCGGGGGATTTTGGGCTAACTCCCCATGGCACATCCTGCAGCACTGCTTGGTGACATAGCTGGACCCTCACATGAGAACATCGCGTCCAGGCAGAACTGGAAGGTGTCTGCAGACTGAGGTGCAGCTCTGCAGCTAACACATGGAGAAGCCCATGAGGCTGCATGTGGGAGGGCTGGCAGGGCTGAACTAAGCCTGAGGCAGGTAAGATGCTGACAGGCGCCTCCTTGTGCCTCACTGCTGACTTGTGGGGTGCAAGTCGTTGCACTTTGGTCTTTGAGCTTCTGTTAGGGCAATAACTGCAATAAACGTACTAAGCAGCACAAGGGAACCCATGAGCATACTGGGAGAGGTTGTCACTACTTCCCCTATGTAACGTGCTTCTCCTCTTCCCTATTAGGGAAATAAGAGAAGAGCGCAAAATAGACCAATAGTTATCTCCTGCACAGATCTTGACCATGAAAAGATGCCTCTTCAGACCTCAGACAAGGTCTATATCCCAGCAGTGATGGCAATGTGCTGCACCTGGCTGCTTGGCCAAGCTGGAGCAGCCAACTTGGCTTTCTGTTGAATCAGTCTCCGTAAAAATTAATGGGGTCAATAAACCAGGCACGGGTGAGTACACCGGTGAGTACACAGGCTCCTAACTCCCCACTCTTCTGCAAATAACATATGGTATTATTTTCTGGGCACAGAGTGTACCTTTGCCTGCAGAGAGCATGCTGCTGAAGAGAGGATTCACGGCTATGAAGGACTGTCCCTGGAGGGAAGAACTGCGTTTTAAGGAGGCATCTCAATAAAATCAGAGAATGGTTCTTTGCCTGTGAAGTGTAGGGGAGTGCTATAATTATATTTCCTTAGTTCATGAATAAAGTATAATCATTAGTGACACAGTGATAATAAAAAGAACCCCACTCCATGCTTTATCTTTACTCCTAAGACAACTATTCAGTCTTTATTTTCAGCAATGTATTACTGAAAAATATGATTTTTTTTTTAAATTACTATGCAATATCTGCACGTAGCATGAAGAAGGTTTCATGTGTAGCTCTGATGGGAAGGAAGGAGGATAAATGAGACAATGTTTCTAGAAGAGCAGTTTTACTGGGAACAGATGCAGGCGCATTTTTGTCAGAGCGAGATGATGATGGCAGTTCTTCCCTATTCAACATCTTTTAATTAGCCCTCTGCAGTTTGGAAACCTGAGAGCATTGTTGGTACTATGTCTGTTTATTAAAGATTCATATGCAGACTTTGCTGGCCATGGGTCATTTGCTTTTTGGAACCAGAGCAACAGAAAATTGTGTCTGAGATATCTGCAAAAAAGTACTTAATGAAATGACTAACGTCTTCAGCCAAGTGTCTAGTTGATTATAGGGTCCAAACAGCAGAACAGCAATAAATCTGCCACAAAGAGAATTGTCAGTCAAGAAAAAAAGGCATAAAACCAGACAGGGAAGTGAGAGCTAAAAATGTGAAAATGCAAATCTAGTGTTATTTTTACTAGTCAGAGCTCTGATATTTGAGCGCATATGCTAATTTGGTCAAGTGTGAGATCCCACCATGTCTCAGCGAGCACTATTTTACAGGGGAAGTGATGTTCCATTCTGCAATCACTTAAATGTTGTGTATTTTCTCCAGGCAAAAATAAAAATAAAAAAAACCAAGGAAAAAACCAACAACATTTTGCAGCATAAACAAGCCCAAAGCATTCCCTTTACCATAAAACAACGTATTAATAAAAACACAGTTGTTGTACGTTTATATTTCCACCAGAGACATTTCTTACCTTCGTCTGCTCTGACTAGAAAACAGTGATCAGGAACTCAAATTCCTGGTCGGATGTCAGTATGGTCCTCTTCAAGCCCCCTGCCCCTCCGAGTAGGGCACTAAATGCACATTTAAAGCAAACCTGGCAGTATATGCCTGCATAAAGTGTCTGGCAATCAGTCCCAAATGCCTTCTCTATCATTTGGATTCCTGCAAGGTTTTTCTTTCTGGTACACAGGGCATCTTTGTTGACATTACCAGCAGGCAAGTTGAAATGAAGCCAGGCTGAACATTATGCCTCAACATTCGAACATGCATTGTACTGTGGTTCAGCCACGTGTCAGGAGGCTGGTGGGAGCGCTCATTTACCCAGGCAGCTTTGGGTATGTTTAATATGTCTCAACACAACACCATGCAGAGATACTTGAACCAGCTCTAAGCAGGGACCTGCAAGGTTAACCAGGCTGGGCAGACCCAGCCTCCGGGAGCTCGGTTAGCCCGTTCATACCGTCTGTGTGCTGTGGCATTGCGTCTTGTTAAAACACACTGCCTGCAATATCCCTTTGCTGGGGAGTGACTGGTCATCTCTGCTGCTCACCTCGGCACCACATCAGTCATCCTCAAAGCTGCCCGCACACACAGACAGCTAAAATGGGCTGCTCCAGGGGGCTTGTGTGCACCTCTGTTTCAACATCAGCCTCAGAATAAATACCAGCTGCTTCCTCTGACCCTCAACCCATTTACAAGTATTCTCATACAGCCCTATAGCAGCAATGACTTGGTACTGTTATACCCATTTTACAGATAGGTTAAGTTTTAGTGTAAAGTCCTGGCACCCTCCATACAGAGTCAACAGGGACTTCTGGTAGCCTGCCCAAGCTCAGGTACCTCACAGTGGTTTCCGCAACATGTGGAGCTCAGCCCAAGAGGATGGCACCCAACAATGCCTCCTGCCAGGAGACAAGACTGCCTGGCATCATTGCCTGATTTAGCACACAGTTGAACACCAGGTATGCAGACATACATATATATAAAATAGTATATATAAAATATATTCATAATGAACACAGGCACACAATATTTTACACTTTCTATGAATCATACCCTACAACCTGCCTGTGCTTGCAAAGAGATTGAAATCATACCACTGCACTCTTAAGAATATCATTAAAGAACAGCAATGCCGCGTGTCTCCTTCAAAACAAACTTTGCTGTATTTTTGAGGTTGATGCAAAACTTTAGCTGCAGTGCAGAACAATAAACAATACATATTTTATAACAGCAGCACAAAAATAGCATGCAATATTTCTTTCCTGGGCCTGCTAGTGCTTCTCTTCTGCTTTAAGATCACAAGAGAAGAAAAAGCACAGCTTATTTTGAGTGCCTTCTATTCAATGTTATTTATTTATCTAATTTATTTTTCCTTTTTGTCCTTCGTAGCCCAGCTTCTGCACGAAGGGCTTTAGAATGTCTACTTTTCACAGTGGTTTCCCTAGGATATTTTACCTATTTCAGCTGTTCAAATGTTTATCTTCACCAGGAATAAAAGGAGAAAAGCTTGATTCTCTCAGGGTGATGCAACGCTTCTGCATGGCATTTCAATAGCATCCTGTTATTCAAACAATTAGAAATCACAGAGACCATGCACAGAATTATCAGCATACTGCATAGAGATTTTTATTATTATGTAGTGGATAATGAAAATGATTTGAAGGACCCCAAAGCATCATAACAGAAGGAAGCACTGAATAATCAGGTGATTTTGGGGGGTTTTTTGACAGCAAGAGAGCAAAATATTGTTTACTGGACATATGTCAAGCTAAAATGCACTAAAGTGGTGAATATATTTATTGATGCCCTTCCTTGCATACCAAATGCAACATGCTGTCGGAGTCTAGCTGGAGTGCAGAGCCAGGAGCTAGGGCAATCACCATACAGCTGCCATGCTGCTGCTGCTTAATAGCTGGGAGTGACTGGCAATGCTTAAAAATCTGTATGGATTTTCAGAGCACGTTTGTTATGACAGCTCCCGGAGGTTGTTTCAAAACAGTTTAATGGGCTGCTCCCAGAGCCACCTTGCCTTATAGCCATGAGGAGAGCCACCCAGGCACTGCATCCTTCTCTGAGCCCGACCAGCTCGGGTGAGGAGCTGTTTCCATGCTCCACTAGTTTTCAAGGCTTCATCCTGGAGACTGCAGCTCATGAAAACTGCTTTAATCTGCTGTGCAAGACACTGAAACTTGATTCCTAATTCTCCTTTCATTTTTTCCCCGTAAATTTCTTTACTAAGTTTTCGACAAAAAACATCACAAACTTCACCTTTGCTTCCTTCTTACAATTCAAAGCACCAATTATAATATGACCTTCATCTGGCTTTCCTATGCGTCTAGTGCCCTCAACAGTACAGTGAATTGTATGCTAACACCGTTAGGGCAAAATAAATGTTTCATTTTATTTTTTTTTTTAAATATCATTCCTATTTAAAAGGAACTAAGTTATGTAAAACAGTGTTTGCTAGACTGGATGCTTTAAGCCCAAGCAGAGAAAATAGAGAATTACAAGGCTGATGACTGGGTTTGAAAAGCAATGGAAAAATCCTCATGCTAGCTGTGTGACTAGAGAAGAAAATTATGTTCACAGGACAATTCAAGTATCTGCAGGTATCTAACGTGTGAAGTTTATTTAAAGCACATAGAATAAAATAAATGGCTTTTTATGGTTTGCCTACACTTGATGTCCTTCACGTTTCTATAGCCTGTGCTAAAACAAAGCTTTGCTAACTGTTTCTCTCCTTTTGTAAACATTTGAGTCTGTCCTTCACGAACATTTTATCCTGATATTGTTTGCTGCTATCTCGAAACCAGCAGAATAATGAGAATTGTCCCCACAAAGCCCAGCGTTTCACTCTGGCCTGTAACAGCCACAGTGGGAATATTGCAACATCTTGTGGGAAGCTGGGGACACCATCTAGCTGCAGGTCCTGCATGGACCTTGCCATGCAGGAAGGCTGGGTCTGCTCACGAAGACCTACAGCACCAGTTGGGACCAATGGCAAATTTCTGGTAACACCTTTGTTAATGACACTAGAAGCTACTTCTGAAAGTGGGAAGTGGACTCATTTATCAGTGATAGTAAAGAGATGATAGCCTTCTGGCTAGCAGAGACCAGTGTGCTGCAAGCCCCATCCCATGCAACATGTGAACTATTCACCGCTGGTGGAGAAGGCAAGGCTTAGGAGTGACCCTCCTAAAACTAGTGAGAAGAAAACAGTGGTAAAATCATTCTTCTTTGTAAAGACTCCCTCCACAGTCCTGCAAAATCAGACTACCTCTCACCATCAACTGCTCTGTGTCCTCAAATGTGTGCCTCCCACTTATGAGCAGACCTGCCTGAGGCAGCAGCATCTGAATTGGCTGCCTACTCCAGGCTCCCCAGCTTGGTAAGCTGACTTGAATTACAAAACAAAATCCAGTCTAGTGATTTAATGAAATTTTAGGAGGATACTTCCAGGCTTTCCTTCAGGCACTGTTTACACCTTCTGCACAGACAGAAATAAAGCAAGATAACCTCATGTCCTTCTGCAGAGCGGTGAAATGAGATCCTGGCCCATAGGTATGAGCCTGGGACCCAGGCAAATTGCTGCACGTGCAAGAAGGAGAGAGCAGTAGTAACCCTCTTTTTCCTCAGAGCGTTCAGGTCTGTAGGTGAAAGCTGCTGTACAAACCTCGATATTATTACTGGCTGGGGATGCTGCCTCTTCTCTTGCTGTTTCATGATGACCACAATGGCTGACTGCTTTTGGGAGCAAGTCGGAAGGAAAAGTACCACTTCCAGGGAAAGGAAGATGTACAAATGAATGAAACATGCCATCTCAATGACGTGTCCTTGCCAGAAAACTAATGAGATGACAGTAACCTTCTTCAGGTCTGGGACACAGAGCTGTGGAATCCACCTGCAAAAGGATGCACCAGAAGGACGGGCATCCCTGAGGCACCCGGGCTTCTTCACATGGGAAAGCTTCATTACAAAATGGACAGGCTGAGACACAGCAATTAAGTCTGTACGTCTGGGCACATCTCACATAGGCTTTTAGCTGCGACTTACTCATGGGAAAGGCCCAGGGCAGGAGATGGATGCTGTGGGGAAGAGACACCTGCCACCCCACAGAGGCTGTGGGAGCTGAGGTCAGCCCCGCGCATCAGCTCCTATTGAGTTTTCCTCAGGCTCATATTTAATGCATGGGATGTATTTTTAATGGCCTAGATGTGTGAACAAATCATGGCCTTGATGTTCCAACATGGGTGTGTGAAGGAGCCTCCGACCTTCTGCAATGGATGCAGTTTTAATTTAATAGTTAACATAAAGTAGGATGGAAGACATGAAGCATTCTATTAAGACATTTGATAATAAATTGGAAAGTGCTTTCCCTGTGCTTTACATAGTTATTCTCTCTGCTGATCTATTTAGCCAACACATGTAATTCTGAGCTACAAAGTTGTATTCCTGCTTTCGTAAACATACTTACATAAAACTCAATAACAACACAGTCTATTTATTGCTAAAATGTTAGTAGGAAATTGGAAAAGGTATAAATACAATTCATTGCTGGTGATCTCCTGCCCCCTGAAGGCACTGTAAGGCTCCAAATCTTGCTCAGTTCACAGCATCATAAAACTGAAGCAATAAATGTCACTCCTTTCTTGATTGTGCATTAGGCCAATCAACTTTTTATTGCGACTAAATAGGCCATCATGAAGGCACCGCTCCGTTTACTACTAGGGCATGACTTTGGCTAAATGGGGGGCCAGGGCAGAAGGAAAGCTTATTTTTAAATAACAAAAAGGGGGAAACAAAATCAGGGAAAAAAAGGTGCAAAAGCACGTTGTTCTCCAAGGTCTCTGCAGTTGTTCTTTCATGCTGTAATGCCCTGATGTACGCAGATGATTGTGTGTCAATGCACATTAATATCTGCTGTGCATTATCATATTATCCCTTATGTGCACTTTCACAGACTGGTGAGCTCGGGCTTTCCCAGCCATGGGGGTACACAATCAAGTGGTGGCTTCACCTTGGAGCACCTGCACCTCCCACAAAGCATCAGGAGCGGGGCATGATCTTTATAACACCCTGTATTATAGCAAGAGCACAAAACAGTTCTAAAGCATTCCTTCAAAGGCAAATAAAGGTGTGTGCTCAGAAAGCTGCTACATTTTCCTACCTAGGACTGAAATCCAGTCACAGCTGGTGGCAGAGGAATAAAAACCCAAAATCCCTGGGTTCATTTGCCTTCCTTTTAAACTGGGCACACAAGATGCTCTCTGCCATGTTGTCATGTGTATATGTGGTCTATGGCCATACCCAGAAAATACAGGGGGATGCTGTGGCTGTCTCACACAATGCCCAGCCACACATGTGCACCCTTGTAACACACACAGGTTGACGCTAATGGAGTCCACAGCCACACCACCTTGATGCCAGCCAAGCCACTACCCCACACATTCTCCAGCTGTCCATACCATATAGATGTTCAATTCACCTGCTCCATCCTGGATGTGCCATTTCAGCCTCCAAGCCATGGAGAAGGAAGGCAGGTGAGGACTATCTCCCTGCTGCTGTCAGATACTGCCCCCAAACCCCATCCCGAGCCCCAGCACGTGCAGCTGCTGCAGATCCTCCCCACTCCCCAGCAAACAGCAAACTGGACCAACTGCAAGTCAGCTGTAGGTTTTCTCCCTGCTTCCACAGTCCTCTATCTTTTCCCAGTCCATCTTTCCAGCCTTCTCTGCCATGACATCCTTCTATGTCTCCATGCCTCCCATCCACACACCACATGCTGAACCTAGGGATAGGCATCTTGGTAATGGAAACCTAACAGGAAAATCAGGCCATTTGAACCACACTTTTAAGATTATTGCCGCTTTAACCCCACCCCCCCAATCCGTTAATGTTGACAGACTGATGAAGTGGCTAATTTGTGAAGATAAATGACAGCTCTACACGTCTTACAATGCTTCCTCTCCTTAAATTTTAGGAGAATTTGTGTCTTCTCCTACAGGAGCTTGGCATCATGATAAGACAAGAAAACCCCCAAAATCTCAGGAGTTATTTTTGGCTTTTCACAAATCAGTGTTTTCTCTGAAGCAATTGAAGCAGTCAGTAAGCCAAACTCTGCTTTTATCATCACAATTTCCAAGTTATTCCTTTGCACTGTGTGAACGATTGTGCATTTACATTCCAACAGAGTCTATTCTCCCTTCCGTCAGCGAAAGGCTCCACTGGCTACTGAGACGTTACTGCACGGTTAAGATACAGGGAAAGAACTTTTGTTTCACTGAAGTAAGTGGAACAACTTTAACTGACTTCCATAAGCTGGAAGTTCACCTTCTGAAACCAAACCCCAAGTTTGGATCAACATCTGAAAAGAGGAGCACAAGGGAAAAAAAATCTATAAGCTTTATGACTGTGTAGGGTATTATCCCCTGGACACAGAGTGAGTTTTGCTGTAATTGCAAAAGATAACAAATGTCTGTTTTATTACAAAACCAAACATTAGGAATCCTAGGTTTTGGATAAGATGGATGTGCCGTATAGGGTCCCTAAAAGACCTACTTGGGTGAGTAGTACAGAAGGAACACAATGTGGGTTTGCATTTATCTGAGAACGTTTAGAGCTGTGATATATAGTGTATATGACAGACTTCCTCGATGTATAGAGAAAATATTGCCAATTTCTTTGTGTAGGCTGAATTATTTACCAGAGTGTTCCAAAGTGTATTGGCAATAAAACACTATGAAATATAAGTAACTCCAGACAATCTTGGGTTATGTTAAAACCATTTTTTTTTTTTTAAAGAATGTTATTAAGAAAATAAATCCTGAGAATCTGGAAAGGCAGAACTTTCTCAAATGAACATAAACCTCTGAAGGATTTCATTGACTCAGTGGATGGAAAGGTCAAATTCTCCAAACCATCACCCTAAGGGAGTTGGGAATCAGCCTCACTTCGAAATTAAATAGGCTGTTTTGGCACACGATGAAGGCTCAAGGATGGTAAAGCGATTTTGTGAAACTTACCTGACTGGGAAAAAAAGCTGTTTTTAACTAAACCCAAATATAATGTATGTAGAGTAAGAAGTTTCACCAGATGTCCAAAAAAGCCACGATTTTCCCAAGCATTAACTTTCTAGCCAAGCCACTAGTAGTGCATTCAATTTAGAAGAACAAGGTGCTCATTCCTGCCTCCTATGGTGGAGGACTGGACCCCAGGGTTTCTTAGAGAAACCCTTCCCTTCCCTTGTTCCTTCTGCAGACTCATTGCTGAAAAAGAGAAAACACACATATTTTTGGCTTGATTTAAGGTCTTTTACAAGTCAATGGGGATCTTCCTTTGACTATGGTTGGGGACAAAGCCACTTTTTCATCTGGGCTAGTTTTAAGTTGAAATTGTCCACTGAAAGAGTCCTACAATCTCTCAGCAGCTTTGAGTGAGAAACCTGATAGGAGCTGTGGCATTCATGAAATGCTCACCTGTGGACTGTATTTTTTGACTCTTACACGACATCTAGACACTGGTTGCTAATAAGCCTCAAGCTGTCACCTAAGCTGGAACCACTGCAACTTTGTTCTTATTTGTGCTGTGGACAGCAACTCAAGCTAGAAATTTGTATTTTGCTAGTTTTCCCACTTTTGTGCCAGTTCCCGTGGCCTTTCCTTCCACAGCCCAAATGAAGGAATATGGCCAGGTTCATGTTCCCATATTCAGCTTCCATTTCCCAGGCAGCAGATCTGGCTGACCAGCCTCCTACAAAAGCCACCCCTTCTCAGAGCAGGCTTAATAATTAAAATATAGCACATAAGTAGGTGTCATATTGTGTTTTCTAACATGTTTTGTCTTTCATTACAAATCTTTCTTAGACCAATTTCCAGTTGCTTAGGCTACTTTTTTACAGTAGTACTGACTGTTAACCCACTGCATGGTATCTCTACAGATATCTCAACACAGCATCTCAACAGTGACACTGGAAGTCAGCTGCTTTCTTTTTATTCCAAAATCTTTGAACCATAGAACATGTACCAAATGATACATTAACAGTTCACAGAGCAAGAACTGAGCTAATTTCTGGGCAAGCACTGGAGGTACCTGTTATGAGGATGGGGCTAATATAAGTGACACGGGTGTAAGAGGGAGGGTGTAAGCTGCAGAGATTGCATGCTGCAGTGCCTTTACTTTCCTCTGTAAATCCCTGCTTGGACTGTTATTAGACATGACTGCTAAGCACCAGACGAAAATTTACTCAACAGCAGCTTCACTTCATGCCTTAGGTATGATCTGAAGTTAAGCAGAAATCGCAAGACTGGGTTTTTTTTAATTATTTGATTCAATTTCTGAGCTTATTTACACCACAAGTCCAATGAGTATGTTTAAGCGTTACATGTAGTCATGAGTGAAGAAAACAGAAAGCAGCGGAAAATGGCAATATATCTACTGTATAATGCACGGGACATCGCAGATGTTAAAGGAGCTCTTTGTTTCTGCATCTGGAACAAGTAGGTCACACATAGTTATTATACACACTGCTGAACATGAAGCAGCCAAGACCCGTGTAATGTATGTAAGCTTTCAAACTACCCTTTAGTACTTTATAGTAGTACAGAATCTTATTTGCAGATGTTCTGGTTGAGAGCAAGTGATGGAAGGGGCAAGGGACACAAAGCTGACTGACCTAATTGCTGGGTGGATTGAGAAGCTGGCAAAATCATTAGTTTCTTTTATATGTTTTCTTTCTATACTATAATAAAGATAAATATTGATTGCTAGAGCAATATTGATTGTAGGGGTCACTGCAGATGGCAGCTGCATGATTTACACAAATATCTCCCATGTACGGCGCCGCTTACTTGCATAAGAATGCAGTTTCACCATCCTCGTGTGTTGCAGACTCTTCACTAGCCTTATAGGAGCATTTACCCAAACTACATATGTCAGTGATTAGCAGTAAAGTATGAAACAAAGGACTGAAACAGTTCATCTTCTTAATACGTTTTATGTGTGTGTGTCTGCTGTGGCTAAGTGGAGTTTATTGTCCCAGCCATGTGGAAAGAAGAGCAGGACGCAAGGGACCTGCTGTAATTATGCTGCCACCTCACTTGGGAATACCACCCAGCTGCACAGCACGCCTGAGACCAATGCTCCTTCCTTCACCCATTGATCTAGACACTGAATGTGCCAAGCCCCTTCTTCAGGCCTGGATGCCGTCCTCCAAGCTCCCAGCTTTGTGTCACCAAGGACACAGTGTGCCCGCAGAATGGTTTCAGCATCTTCTCCTGAGCTGAACCTGCCCGGTGGGATCCTTGCCCATTTGGAAGAAATGGAAAAGGCTCCTCCTGGGCCAGGCTTCTGAGGAGGGAGGAAAGTTGCCTACCACAAGCATGCTGCCTATGGCAGAGCACAAAACCCTCTGCTCAGCCAAGGAGGAATCCTTAGGACGTGTGGGAGCAAGCTGCAGGAAGCAGCAGGGGTATTTAAGCCCCTTTTAATCATGGGTTCAACCCCCCAAGTGGCCCATTTCAAGGTCAGGCCTCCTCTGCCAGGGATACCACTGCCTCTCTTCTCTATCTGCAACCTCCAGGAGGGAGGAAGGAGAAGGCAGAGGAGCAATCTGCAGAGATGGCCTCCTTACTTCCTTGGACGCTGTCAGGCTGCAGGGAAAGCACTCTCTCCCAAGCACATTATACATCTCTGTGTGTCTGTCTTACAGCTAGCAAACTGCATCTTATTCTGGGCAATGCTGCACTTTGGGACTGCTGCTGGCTGACCTGCTGATATTGAAATTCAGAGGAAAGGCATGCATATTTAACCCCAATTCATCATTTTGACTTTGATTAACTCTACAAGTCAGAGGTCTGCAGGCTTTAATCTTGTTTAAGAAAATACTCCTGTCCTCTCTATTGTTGTTTTCCAACAGGAAACTCAACAAAAGAGTTTTTCCAATTATTTATCTCCTTCTACTTACTTGGACACATTGTGGACCTCTGAAATAGCTGCCCAGTATCTATCCAAACCATGGTTTGTCCATCGTAGAGTGCTCTTATTTCCTCAGTGGCCCATAAGGAGGAGATTAATACTGGAATGCAGGTTTCTGACATGGTTATGCACTGACACTAAGCCACTTCAGCAGATGAGCAGGCACTCCATTTGGTTAGTACTATTTATATACAGTGAGTGAGTATTTCATAGATGCTTTCTGGAAGATCTTAGAAACACACCATGGTTCAGAATGTTACGCTTCATTTTTCATTTCCTTTTAAGTATATCTCTCGGGGTGTTGAGTAGCCCTGTCTTAAAAAATCAATTATTCTTTAGCCAGCTCAGAAATAAAACCCAAAGTAAGCAACACCAAATGTCTGATTTACCAATAGATTGCAATCCCGTGCTAAAGAGCATAGCCACTGCCCTGCTTTAAATATTCATGAAGCCCACTGGTGCAAAATGCATTAAAGGTGGGAATAATGCCAGTAATACAGGATCCTCTTAGTGACAAGAAGCTTTCACGTATTAAAGTAGCAAGATGTTAAAGACTTTCAACTGAACAGTCTTTGTTTTTAACCTAGAGAAAGAGATTCAGTAATGGAATGCCAAATTGCATTCACTCTTGCGATACTAGACTGCAGCATAGGATAATAATACATGTGTGCTTTACCATGGAGTGGAAAACCTGTTATTACAGTGGGTTCTTTTCTGCCTTTTCTTCATGCTTTCCAGAAAACGTTCACACACATATCTTTCTCCTTCGAGCAGTCTTCTATGTGCCAACTCCCCACCCCCTCCATCAGAATCCCAGGAGTCTAGCCATTAACAGAATGGTTTTACACAAATAAAAAGATTTTAAAATCCTGGTGACATAGTACAATACCACAATTCAGCTGAGTGACAACTGGCAATGAATAACAGAGAAAAAGAAAAGAAGAAAGATAAAAGAAAGGGTTAAACCAGATACAAGGGACTGCAAAGTAACAGACTGTGGCAATGCAGAATAATGTTAATTGTCGCTTTAAATCATCAGCAGCCCAACTACATCTGCTATCACACCTGTGCTCTCTTCTCTGATCTACTCTGGCACCCTAGAAATATTAGGCGGACAGCCAGCCTTGCATCTCCAGCTCTCTGCAGTCTGGCTCAGCTTCCAGCTTGCATCCCTTTTACCTGGAATGGATCAGGCACTGACCCTGCACTCTCGAACTGGTCCTGATTGATAGGGGATGCTGCCAGTGGCGGGGCTTGATATCCCGTACCAATAGGTGCTGCAGCCACCAGGAACCACTGACCCCATTTGAATTACACAAACCTCATCAGTCAGGTGAGATGCCTAGAGGAGCCCTGCTTACATCTGAAATTTGATCCACATAGCAATAGTGATCAAATAATAAACTGAAATGTCTTTTCCCACTTCATCTGTGGACATTTCCTGCACACCAAATCTTGGCAGGAGGAGTGGGGGAATGTGTCTATCTGGTGCCAAACATGGAAATTCAATTAATGTACATTTGGAAGAGGGATCTAGGACCTCTATACATAGTCTGCTTTTATTCTAGAAATAAGAATAACAAAGAGCTAACACCCAGAAGGCTCATTTTTTAGAAAGACGTTTATCCAAGACTAATCAGGGGGCAGGGACAGGAAATCAGGGCTCTGTTATGGCATATGAAGTTGTTTACTTCAAAGCAGACCTCTAACAGGCTTTACATGGTCTTTGTACTTCTGGTTGGAAATCTGCTTTCCTGCCTTTTAACAGTCTGTCTAGTAGCATCTTCCTAGTAAATGCCCTTCCCTGCTTCCTGCCCTGAGAAGCCTCTTCCCCTGCAGGAAGACCACCTGTCAATAAAGATTGAGAACTTTAGCTCCTGCAGCCATTATGCTGCTCCGTATAAGCCAAGTTGTTTCAGAGGGGAGGAATTAAATGGTGCAAAAGCTGCAGTGGGAACATTATTGGGGTAAGTTGGATCAGGCTTTTTACCAAGCTATTTCTGGAAAAAAATAAACACTGCTACTCAGTACTTATGATTAATAATGTTATCTTGTAGCTAATTTTATTCCTTGCCCCTCTCTTCTGCCTTCCAATCTGGAAGTGCACTTAATTATGAAAACATGAGCACTAGACTGTGAATTTTGATATATTAATTTTACCACGGTTTTGTTTCTACGCTGCACCACCAAAACTATCAAGGACAACCGGTCAAGGAGACAATGAAAAACCTGACACCTGCGGTAATTTTCTTAAGCAAAGTCAACATTAAGCAATTTCTTCCACACAAATCTCATTACGTTACTGCAAACCTATAACCATGATGCATCTTGCTCCTGTTCAACACCACAATTTCTTTTGATGACTGGAGCCAGAGAAAGGCTGCTGTGGTTTGTTTACTTGGTGTTTTTTAAATGCTAGAACCAGAGGTTATTAAAATCCTGGCAAGACTAAACCAAAATGAGCACAAATGGATGACCATGACCATATTTCTAAGCTTCTTCGCCTACTAGCAGAAATGTTCATAATTTCATGCCTGACTAACAGTACATGGAAGCCTTGCCTGGATGAGGTCAGCTGCCCAACACTGGCACAATTATCACGCTCACCATTCATTCGTTCATTGACTCCTCTCTGCTCCATTCATGCCATCCAAGTTAGAGTTTGGGCAACGTTGCTTTATTGACATCTCACTGTCCAGCTTCTGTATCCATCCTTTAGCTACCACCACCCCACAGCTTCAGAAGCCACATCATTCAGATAACAGCTCTAACATTTGCATGATTATTTTGTTGTCTCTCTAAATTTTTATAAATTCCTTAGACAGAAATATGAGGTTTGGCATTAAGGCAGTGTTAGAAGTACACCTCTGTGAACAGCGGCTTTTTTAATCTAGTGGCTATTTCAAAATCACAATGAAATTATTAGTTTAAAGTTGGCTTAATTTCCATGTTTGCATAGTTTCTAGCAAAATGAAAAAAATAAATAAATATTCTGAATAGACAGAATTAGTTCCCTTCAGCTTATGTGGTTAAGGTTTAAAATAATAATAAAAAAACCCCCCTGAATACTTTTGAAACCATTTTTATAAAATAAAAACTAAACCAGCTTCCATTGAGAAAATGTCTAAATGTACACTCTAATTATTTCAAACATTTGAGGGTTAGGTCATCAACTCCAGCAACTAGGAAAAAGCGAGACAGATTTCCCAGCGCTTCTAATGCCATACATGAATTAACATGATCATAATACTAATGATACTTTTTAACCGGAAAAGCTTTAGGTCAATTATTTTTCCCAATTCTATTTTTACCAAAGTATAAAGCTGTAAAAGCCCAGATGGAATAACAGAAGTTATAACAGCAACAAAATGGATAACTCTGTTTCTAGACTTCATGTTCCAAAATTATAAAACAGACTGGTTTATACATTTTTTCATGGTAATAACCACCTCAATCAGTCGGCGATGATCTCTGGGTGCAGAAAATTGAATATCTAATATTTGTAATGCTTTCTAAACCACAGTACCTTTAAATAATACAACGTTCATTAAAATAGAAGAATAGACCAAATTACTGTACCAAACATCCTCTGCATCTTCGTCACACTCTGCCCCAAACTGGCAAATGTCACAGGTCGATGTCTCTTTTTGATTGGTTTCACCTGAGCCTTCATTGACTGTTTGA
Source organism: Strigops habroptila (assembly GCF_004027225.2). Taxonomy (NCBI): domain Eukaryota; kingdom Metazoa; phylum Chordata; class Aves; order Psittaciformes; family Psittacidae; genus Strigops; species Strigops habroptila. Next base: position 9,147,341 of record NC_044281.2, read on the forward strand.
TGGAAAGCAGAAAAATATACATTAGTAAAGACAGCACTGTAGCAAAGCACTTCTCTCTAGAAAAATCTATTCACTGTGTCAGCTTAATGCGTTGCTCACAAAGCTGATGGCTGGCCAACAGACAGTGTTTCTGAGTGGGGCCAACACAGAGATTTCCATGTTGGTCTGTGATAAATTCCCTTAATATATTATAGAGTTAGAAAGGAAACTGGAGAAAGACCCTTCCTCTTCCTTTTCCACTTAAACAATGATCATTTCAAAAAGCAGCCTGGGAAGGTTCTGTCACCATTAAGCCCCACTGCTTTGTTCCCTGGGAAAATAATGGAGGTGTACTGATAGCATCACACTCTGCCTTATGTCCTTTACCAGTGAAGGCCTTGAGATGGACCCCAAGGGGATGCTTTCCTCGAAAGTGTTTTGAAATCACCTGCCGTGTGGTGCAATCTAGTCCATTCCAAAGCAAAACATTTTTCTCTTCAGAAGCACAGCTATGAGCCCCAAGGACTAGTTATCTCTGACAGGGAAGATTTAGTGCTGTCCAGAGGAGGGGATGATCTCCAGCATAGGTTAAATCTGAAACCCAGGAAAGTCAACGCCTATGTCTGCAGTTGTGTAAGGTTTGTACCTGGCCCTCAAGTCAAAACCATGAAGGGACTAAGAGGAAAATAGAAATACGGGTGTAGGGGACTGCAAAAAAATATCAACAGCCGAGAACTGAAAAATAGAACGGTGCCTACTAAGGCAGGCACCAGGAGGAGGGGTTGTTAAAAGATCCAAAAGAAATATAATCTGCATTTGTATTGAAGTATAGAAGCACCTTTTGATATGTTTTGAAAGATGCTGCTTTCTAGCAAGACACTGTACCTAGCGATATCCTTCTGCCAGTTACAGAATACTTAAACCACCCCAGACTTTAAGTATCAGTCGGCTCTGACTGATGTTGTTATCTGCATAAACAGCCTCTGCAGTGTCATCCTTTCATTCCTCCTTCATTTGGAGTCGGCACTGTGGTGCAGGCTTATAGCACATTTGGGTCCAACCTACCAAAGCTGACAGACACTCAGAAGTGTGTCAGTAGCCCCAGTGACATCGTTGGGACAAACTCCCTGCCTGATGTTGCATATCCACTGCATAGGACCATTCACCCCGGTGTTACTGGTTAACCAGGTTGTTAAAACTTTGAACAGGCTGCTTTTGTTACGTACTCAGGAAAGGGAAAGACTCCCAAGCTTTCACAAAGCTGTTGGAGGAGAAAGGGCTTTTATCCCTAGAATGTCCCAAAACAAACTTGTTTTCCTACCCTGGACAAGTTATTTAACCTCTGTCATTTTTCCTACTGTGTAAAATGGGAATAATACCATTTTCTACCAACAATGAATATGGAAACAAGTATATTAAAAGATTGCTATATGCTTAGATACTAAAGTGATAGAGACTACAGAAACACCTGAGGTAGACAGTTTGTCTTAAGAAGTTTTTTCCTGAGGCTTCTTCAAAGGAAGAGTTGGTATGGAATCACAGAATGGCTTGGAAGGATCTTTGACCTTAAAGATCATCTAGTTCCAACCCCCTGCCACAGGCAGGGATGCCTGTATGTTTAGGTATGTGCTATGCTGCAGCAATTTCTTGTCATGCTTGAATTTAAACTATATTAAATTGAAAACAATTCACCTCTGATGAGCATTCTAATTATCTTAAAAAAAAAAAAAAAAAAAGAGGGTTTTGACCTTTTTGTACACCTTTTTGCACACCTTTTTGCTCACCTTTATATCCACAAAATTCATGTCCGAAAAACCAAAGGGGAAATTCAGAAAACATTCTGGATTTTTGTTCTACTGCATTGTCAGGCTTTGCAAGGAGGCTCTGAGCTGTGTTTTTGGTGTTTCTTTAAACGACTGAGGAACACTTTAGGCTCACGTTTTATAAGAGGTGAAGGTGTATGAGGGTGGACAAGGCGTCCAAGTGTCATGCCCTCACACCATCACCATCTCTACGTACTGCCTGTGTGATCCCAACCCAACAGCACTGTGAGGCTCCTGCTGCTATACAGCTCCTCCCCACTCCTCTGCAGCTGCATCCGGGCCTGTGTTTTTCAGTAACTTTCATTTACATTTTAAATATAGAAATCTTTTTACTGAGGAGATAACTTTGACAGCCAGTCTTGGCAGGGGGTTTCCAGTGGTTAGGATATCAGCACAACATGTAACGAATGACTATATGCAAAGGACAATGGGACCTATGGGCAGAAGACTTCTTACAACAGCCAAGCATTCCTCACCTACCCGGAATATGACAATCTCTCCACTTCAGGAGGGTGAGAATATATGGAAAAGAGCTATAATTTCTTTATTTCGTTATTCTGCAAATCACTTCCCTTGCATTTCCTTTTAATTAAAAGCATATGCCCTATTTTTTCCTCCCTATAATGTTTCAGCAGGTGTGGTTTGATCAGGGTTTTACACGGTTCCACATCACAAGCCAAGTAAAATAGCTACTTCCATCATTAAAGGAAAGCATTTGAAAGGTTGAGCATGTTGAAGTAACTGATTTAGATAAGACCAACCATACTAAGGCACAATTCATTTCATAATTTCTACTAGAAAATAATAGGTCACTCCTTCATATTTTTCTGAAGAAGCTCTGCATCCAGTGACCCATAGTCAATGTGCACATTGTCATTAAATGTCCAAGCATGCAGCAGTCTTGATTAAAAAAGACAGCTGTTTATCTCTCTCCCTCTCTGTTTTCAGATAATAACCACAGATAATATTATCTTTACATTTCCTTGAGGTGTTTTTTCTCTCCCTACACAAACATACACGCTGGCATATGCACCCACACCCAGGACTGACACACAGGACTTATTTTCTCCATGCTGTGCACATAAGTGCTTTGACAAATCCAGACATCTTAGAGTTATTTTCCCAACATTACCTGCTGGTTTTTAGCTTGAGGTCTAGTGAATGCTCATTTTCTAAGGTGACTTTTTCCTTTTTTTATTCTCCTTGCTGCACTTGCTGATTTGCACTTATTTTCATATCCCAACTAAGAAGAAAAATGTTAGCAAAAATAATCTAGTTTCTGGATTCCTCTTCTAAAAATAAAAGGAGTATGATTATGGGTTTTTTTCTCATGCACATTATGTAGTTATCTTACTAGCAACTGTTCAGGTTTAACACCAAGACCCTGTAGGAACATAGTAGGGCTCCAAGGAAGCTAATCGCTGAAGCCCACCACTTATTACTCGCAACTGAGAGATGTTAAACTGCAAGTTTCTATTTGTATTAGCAAGATTAGCAACTTCCAGAGTTCAAGGAAATGTGCTAACATGGGTTAGAAGGTCACTAACATTATCTGAAAGTCACTTCAGAGACTACCTCGATCTCCTAAGCAATATAAATTCTTCAGCTGGGAAGACACCATACACAATTTACAGAGTCAGTGGACTGTGGTAACCACAACAGCTCCTGTTTTAATCATTTGGTCCTTTTCTGGCCTCCTCACTGCACTCAGATCAAATAGTCGTGATTTCAAGAATCTGTATTGCTTGCAAGTCCCACTGGAACAAAACCATTTTCGAGACATTTTCTTTGTTTCCACAGATGAAAAAACAGACTGAAAGTATAATCAGTAAATTGGTCTGACTCTGTGCTTATCTCCTGCAATATCAGAAGAAAACCAGAAGTCCTAAACTGTCCTCCTGATGTAGACACAATTTGACTTGACTCCTCATGGTGGGACATCTTTGCTATTGTTGAAAGAAGAACAAAGCTTGCTCTAGCTCATCCTAACACTTGTTTTAGCTGTAAAATCTAGGTAATAACAAAGATGAGGGTTGATGGCCATTTTTGTATTTTGGAATGAAAGACAATGTGCAATTTAAAATGAGGAGAAGGAAAAGAATGCTCTTCAGAGCAGCTGAAGTGATCTCACCACATGCTTCAGTCCCAACAGGAGTGCTCTGGGCAGGTGACAAGGCAAGTGGAGGAAGTGATAAAGCTCTGAGAAACCAGGGCAGAGAAACCAAGAGAATTTACTAAATGTGTTAGAACAAACACTACCTGCACCTCTACCAAATGGCTAAAGCAACTCACAAACTCGACCAATAAAAGCCCAGATGCTGCAAGTGACTTATCTCTAATCAATAAGTCTTTTTTTTCCTGGAAGCATTAGCTCAGTCAAAACCTACAAAGTGAGAAAAATGAAGGGTGTGAAGCAAGAGGTCAACTCATGAATGACTCTGCTCTCGAAGCCTGGCAGAGGCTTACAACAGCATTATGGTCAAAATGAAAAGAAAATGGCCTACCGTATTGGTGATAAATCCAAACTCTGACATGCTTTGTTCTGCTTTACTCCTGCTGCATGGCTCCATCTCAATAAATACAAATTTGTTCTCTCTCACACGCACAAACACGCTGGGGAAATTACTTATCACACAAGGAAACAGTGTCTCTACCCAGCTCAGGACCTGACTCGGAACTTCTTAAGGAGACCTGAAATATTCTCCTTCACGCCAATGGGCCTTTGATCTGTTTCTCCATACCACAAGGGCCAGCCCTTGAAACCACCTCTCTGCTATCGATGGGCAGGTTATTTAAGCATCGCCAGGGTTGTGCCATACCTGAGCTGGCTGCCCAGGAAAACAGACCACCTTTCCTAGAGTTTATATTGCTTCAGGTCCCATCTTGGGTACCTCTACGTTGTCATTCTCCGCCAAGTAATGGAAAAGGTTAACATGATGACTTCAGTGTGATGCAAATACCTAGCAGGGCTTTTGGGGAGGAACTAGCTTTATCCGGCCAGCTCAGATTGCTGATAAAATGTGCTCTTATCTTCTTGCTAAAGACCATATAGATACAGCCTGGCATTGCTTTGATGCCAGTCAGACTCAATTTGTAGTGTTTTCCGTATTTCTACTGTGACTCTCAGGTTATATTTTTCCTTAAAATCACAGCCGGTGATTTTATATATCATATAAGTATCTCAATGTATAAGGATCTCAGTTTTTATGTATACATGTCTCAATGTATAAGGATCTCAGCTTCTACGTATATTTCTTTTGGGAGGTATGTCTAAGCTTTAGGGCTGTAGAAAAAAAGCTCGTGAGTGTAATAAATACATAAATACCAGAAATGATAAATTGTATAATTTTAAAATACTAATTACACTTCTGTAACAGCTCACTCTCGTGCAAGACCCTGTGCTGAGCTTCCAGCACCTTGTGCTGAAGGCTCTGATTCTGCCCTGGATACAGTTTAATAAATGCAAGAAAACAGTGTCTGGGAAGTGCCCTGAGTTCAGTAAATAACTACTATAAAAACTGTTTCACATTACAATTAAGCGCTGCTGCTTTCTCTAGCTCCATCTCTTGTTTTTTTTACCTCCTGTCTTGCCTCCTGTCATGATTTCTTTCTCATTCTCTTTTGGCTTTCCCCATAGCCCCGATTTTTTCGGTTGCAATTACCTTAGCATAGGGCCCAGCACGGACCAGCTCTGGCAGCCCCACAGACAAGGTGCTACTGTTGTGAGGAGAAGCATGGGCCCATGCAAAGCTGAGTGCCTCTCACTTTACACAGCTCAATGTCTTGGAAACCTTAGAAGCCTCCTCCATCTGTCGTCCAGTGCAGGGGCTTGGCAGCCTCCCCTGGTGAGATGGGTAGCCTTCGCCCCCTCTGAACCTCATTTATCATGGCTAAAGTGGATGGAATGGGAACAGTTTCATAGTATCTGCATTGCTCCTTTGCATCTATCTGACTACAGTTCTCTTCTTTAAGCATGCACAACTGGAGGTCTCCAAGAGCATCCAGGTCTAAGTCAGGACATGACCCCCTACAGACCTCTGAGGAGACTTGCCTATATTTGTACAACTGGGGCCAGGAGGGAACAGATTCAATTCTTACTCAAAGTTTATTTATTCTAAATAAACACCATTTGCTTGTTTCTGTCTCATGCATATCCCCGCTGCTCCCCCGGTGCATTCGATAAAAAATTAAATACGGTTAGTTGAGGCCAGTTTCTCCTAGCAAATATCTCTAATGGCATTTCAAAAGGAATGGCTCATTGAATAAAACCCTATTGTAAGCTTTCTGAATGCTGACATGAAACAGCTGTGATTATTGCACCCTTGTGCGGTTCCCCTACAAAATTTGATGTTTGCCTGGTGTATATGGGATGCCAACACTGCAGATTTATGAAGGTGTACAATGACCAGCGTTGACAGTATTTGCCAGCTTGAGGAAGAGGAGGCTCATTTAATTTTGCCAAGAGCTTCCCCTCATAAACAGCTTTGAGTAAAAAGCCAAATAGCACATGGGGACTATTCATCTCTGCCTTGCATTAATTTAATTTTAAAGAGAAATCACTTCCTTGCAGGAGAATTTTCAAGGAATAGATACAGCTTGTTGTAAAAACATGCCTGCGGTGCTGCCAAAGCTTTTGTGGCATCAGTCCCTGCTCTCATGTATTTCAATATGCCCAACAGCACGAACAAAACAACCAAGTGGACATGCCCACAGCTGGATGGATGCAATGCGATGGGTCACCAATCAGGACCATTATTAAAGAGCCTGGAAGGAGATTATTGTAGTCCTAATTGCAAGGACCAGAAGATTTTCCAGGATCAAGGAGAAATAAAAAAAGATGATGTTTGATTGCTTCCGCAGGTTGACTTGCCTGTCTGCACAGATCATTAAACCTCAGCGCGGCGTCAAGGGAGATGGGAAGCTGCAGTGCAGGGAAGTACCCAGTATCATAACACTTTTCTTATTTGTCTGAAAAATGGCCATCAAATGTTTCTCAGGAGGAGTTAAGTGTGAGCTGTTTGTGGCTGGCTATCCCTAAGTGCCAGAAGGGAGGGGAGCAGGCCATGCTCAAAACTCTCTTCATCCCTCCTGTGGACTGCCAAACACACTGTCTCTGCAGACCTGCAAAGAGCACCAGCATCTTCAGGCTCTGCTGAAAAGCAGGGACTGGTTCTGGCCCCTCCTCTTCCTCTTGTATGCCTGGGCAGAAGCTGCATCCTCTACTGTCTGAAACAGTAGTTTACTGCTGGACACCTTATGTTTGATGCACTAAACACATGATGCAAAGATAGTCTGATGGGGAGAACATATGGACTATGTGTTGTAACGCTGCTCTTACAGCAAATTCGATTGAGCAAATAGCGCATTAGATATAGGTTCAGTTGGAGGAATATGAGTCAGCAGTGCCTCCCTCTGCAGCGAAAGATGATACAGTTGGGCATGAACCACAGAAATTACCTGTCTGTGCTTCCCCTGACCTTTGTCAAGAATCTGAATCCCACCTGGGGTTCTAAGCACTTTTATTCATTCTAGGCAGTTTGGAACCTGGATCACTGAGTTTAGAGACATTCAGTGAAAAGAATACGGAAGGATCCAACCCATGGTTTCACAAAGCTTACAATAAGGAAGCCCCAAATGGGTGATGTGACTTTCCAGGGCTTTCTGCACTGAAAGGGTGCTTTTGCCAGCTTCCTACCTGGAGGAAAGATTAACAGAAGACTTGAACGTGAACCCTTACAGCTACTCATCTTTCAAGAAACAGAATGAAAGGAACAAAGATAAAACCTAAAAGAGCTGTCTAGCATCCACTTGTTGACTACTTCAGTTTTAAGGCCTTTGTCACTTTGCTATTGATTTAAGTCTGTGTATCCTTTTGAATATTAGTATGGCTAGCAAGATAGCAACATCATACATAAAAATGTTCTTTATTCCAGAACAGATGAAACTCCCAGTGGTAAAAGAAGATTTAGGTATCTCTGAAGATTTCTTATCACTGTGCAACATAACTCTCTAATGGTTCAGTGCCTTGGAGGGTCATCTGCGATCACTTATCACATAAATCAAATAGGTGGCAGGCTATAAGAGCTTCCGCCTATAGCATTTTCATGTCTTTGCTTGCAGACATCAAATCTATCTTTTAGGCAGACTATAGAGGAGATAATATGCCACTCCATTTAAGCCACTGAAGAAACCCAAATCTGGGTATTAGGAAGCTGCTCCTAGTCTTGACTGCATCACAATTATCTTGGGAAATGGCTGGTTTTAAATTCTAAAACGTAGAGCGCAGACACTAGTCCTGGTTCTAATTTACACTAAGGCTTCTGTAAATCACTCTGGCAATGGAAGGGATTGTCAGAGCAAGTGAAAGTCTAATTTACTTTATGTCCCATTTACATAATCAGGGTAGTGTGAAGTGACTCTCCTGTAAAAATGACTTGAGTCTACCTTTCACTGAATTCAACAAGGAGTGCTGTTTTCTTCTCCCACTCCACTTTTCTTCTGTGTTATCATAGAATGGTTAGGGTTGGAAAGGAACCATCTAGTTCCAACCCCTCTGCCATGGGCAGGGACACCTTCCACTAGAACAGGTTGCTCAATGCCCTATCCAACACTGTCAGGGATGGAGCACACTCCTCTCCTTTCTGTTTATTTCTGCAGCGCTAATGCAGGTCATGCACACGTAACTGAGAGCTGGAGCTGCCCCAGAGCTCAGAAGCCAAGAAGACATGTGCCAAGGTCGTGTCCTGTAACGGGGTCTCAGAAGGTAGTGTAGTGCAGTGTAGTCAGGTGCCAAAACTGGCAGTCAAACCCCATGTCTAGCCAGGCTGTATCCCTGTGGTTGGGAGCCATGACAGATGGCTTCTTATCTGCTTCTTCCTCCACCAGCTCAGTGGTCAACCTGCATGCAAAGGGCAATCCCCAATACCCTTCCACAGCTCCTGCCCCAGAAGAACTTAATATTTCTGCAGTAGCATTCTCTGATCTGCAATTGTCACCGCTGTGCTGAACCTCCAAACCTGTACACAACCAGGCTCATCCCTGTGTTGGCTCCTTTCTCTATGAGAATTTCCATTTAAAAATAAAGAAAATCTGGCTCAGAGCTAGTTGTAAAAATATCCCTCCTGACATGTGTAAAGGTATTTCTGCCTTCCCAAGCCTGTAGCTATGCAGTCCTTAGGTACCCTGTGGTAGCTCAGGGTGCACACAAGTGCAGGCATCTAAGGAACTTGCTAGAAGATAAGATGAGGGAAACTGCGAAATTTCTAAGTCCTGCAGAAGGAGATACAATATTTATGCAACACAGATCGTAGCTTTTATATAATCCTATTCTTCAACAAAAGTGAAAACATACTGGATCAGTTAACTGCATGAAAATGTTCAGCAGTAAGATGACCTTTCAGGACAAATTGGGAAAAAATCAGTTGAATCATGTTTTTCCTTTTTACTTCCATTATTAAGTGGGCGGATTGAGGCACTATGTCAGTAGCACCCTTACTGGCTCAATGTAACTCATTGGTTTATGGTTTATGCAGTGGAATAGTCATGTCCACAGCACAAATCCCATGACAAATACTGGCAGCACTGCTGATAGCCTAAGGAGAAACGCAAGGGGTTTCATGAGCACAGCCACTCCTGGAGGAGCCACAAAGATTTAGGAGAAGGAGCCTCCACAGACCAGTTCTGTGGATAAACAAGGGATCTATTTTTGTGTTTTTATGTGATTAAGTAGGGAAAAACCTCCCAGATCTCCACTAACAGGACAAACATGTTGAATGCAACATGTCAAACTCAGCCTTGATACGAGCAGCAGAGAAGCGTAGATTTGAGTCAATTTATACCAGAACGATGTTGCCCTTCTAAGTATAATTTTACAGATGTGTTTATGATATAGGGGGAGCCATATGGCAAGAAAGGTTTAAACATTTAATCTCACTTAGCTTCAATACACTGCATATACAGAAAATTGGAAGCCCAGCAGGAAAATGCCAGATTTCATTCTCACTTAGTTATGATTAACCTTTATGAGCTCACTCAGAGTTTTGTCACCCGTGAAGTCACTCAGGGCTGGCAGGCTGTGACAGCCCTGACTTTCTGCTTGGCCAAGGTGCCAAAGCTGCTGAGCTCGAGCTCTCTGAGGGCTGTGTTGCCCAAAACATGGGCCTTCCTGCCCAAACGGCAGCATGCCCTGCTCCATATCTTCTCTGAGTATGGAAAGTGTAGATGGGACTATAGGGAGTGAATGATCTGGAGGGTCCCTGCGTTGCTCAGCTGGGTCTGGTTCAGAGCAGCCTTACACAGGCAGAACGATGCAAAGCAAAGAGCTGGTATGTATCACACTTTGCAAATATGTGCTTTCTCATTAATATTGATTCCCACACACAAACACTTTAGCTATATTCACTGATTGCATTACCATTGCAGAAGTGTAATTAACAAATTAAAAGGGAGGATTGTGATTCAGTTTAATTTGGGGAAAATCTTGAAGTAAAAAAAAAAAGAAGTCTGATGTTTGAGGATCACTCCCCTCTGCTATTCATTTTAATACCTTGGACATGCTCTTAGAGAAATGCTTTCATAAACATGTCCTGAGTATGCTGCAGTACTGGCATACACAGGTACCTAAAGAAGCATCAATGAGACAAAAACCTAACGAATGAAGAAATCCTGACAAATACTAAACCAGATGCTAGATTACAAATGAAGGTGTATCATCATGCAGAGAGAAGGAGGAAAACACCAGTTGGAAGCTGGTCAGACTGATCTGAGACTGCCAGCTTATTCCTAAAAACTTATGAAAAGCAACACAGAACACGCACACCACCAACCTGGGTGAAAGCCAATGCCACAAATACTTGTGCAAGGAAGGAAGGTAGAAAATCTTCCATATTTGCTGTCCTTACAGACACTTCCATGATAAAATAAACCAGCTTCACCAAGTAAATCGATGTTTGCAAGAGCAATCAGGACTCCTGAGCCAAAATATGAGTGCTTTTCGCTCCAAAAACCAACTGAGCACACCTGGAAGAATGGCTACAAAATGGTACCTACTATCCCTCCCATCTTCTATAAAAAACACCTTTCAGGTGATCTAATATTATGAGAAACCATAATCATTAAGGATTGATCATGCTAATACAATTTTCTGGATGGCTTATTAACCTACTAAGACATGTTTTTCTCTACTTCCCTTCATTAGCGACAGCAATAATTAGGTAAGGACAGAGTAGCAAAATTGATCATATACTACTGCCGAAGAGGACAGAGAATGTATCATGAACATTTAGCATAACGTTCTCCAAACTCGAGATGCATTAATTATATTTAGTAACACAGCTATTTTCTGCCTTTGATAGAAGGAATCTATTAATGTAGATATTGTGTAACAGAAGCTTATTTTTCTCCTATTCCAAGATGGAATTTTCTTTTTTCTTTAAAGTTCACAACACAAAATGAGACAAGACAAGAAAACATCACTGTCTCGAGTATCTACCGATACCACGTCCTTCCCTTATTTCAGTCTTCACTAGCAGCCTCCTCATGAAAGAGGCACTTTAAAAGCAGAACAGCCGCAGAGCTCTGGCTAGGAAGCAAAGAACAGAGTTATACTGTCACCTCCCGGACAATAATCCCCAGAGACACTTCCTTCATGTTTTTGGGTCAGCTTCAAACAGCCTTCCCGCCACTGGCCACCCCTCGTCACCAGAACAAAGCATCTTACGCTTAGGCGGCACTACTCAGAACGCGTGTGCTCTTACACATACAAATTTGATAAATTTACAGCAATGGCTGAATGGCAGCTGCACTCTGAGCCCAACTTAAGGTCCCACTTCCGTGCCTGTAACATCAACAGCAGAAGCATCACCATCACATGGGCTGGGGTTGAAGGAGCAGCCATATGAAGCGTCAGTGCCTGTATGCTGCCCATCACCCTCCTGACCTGTGGTCCCAGAGTCACAGCCCCAAACCCTGCAGCAGCCACCCTGACCCTTGAAAGAGAAACCGGCAGTTAAGTGACAACCCTAGTCACATCTGTCATGTGTGGAGATAGGGACCGGAGTCAACCCATGATGGGGGCTGCCGGCTTGAGCTTGCAGCTCCACGAGACCCGCAGCATTAACTTTCCTGCACCACCCTGTGAGCACGGGAAGTGTGTGTAACGTGTGAGAGCAACAAAGGGATCGCAGCAACGGTGAATTCTTACATACTTTTTTAAATGCAATTTACTGGCTTTCCCTGAGCTCTCCCCCCATGTGTGCAGTCGGCAGCTTTCTGTAGATAAAAGCATTAACAGGGAGCTGTAAAGAGTTGACATTACAAACTTGGCACTCTGATGGCATGCTGCACAAACAGGGAAAGGGAGGATCTGCCGAAGTGAGAGCCAGAGATAATATGAAAAGCACAAACCCAACTTATTGACCTTATTTAAGTCCAAACAGCATAACACCAAGATACTTAATGCAAAAATGTCTAAATCATTCTTTATTCCACACACACACGAATGTTTTCTTTAAATACGCAATTCACTTGATATCTGCAATCCCCCCTCTTCAGATGCAAAATCCAAAATAATGATTATATCAGTCATTGCTTAATACATTCAACTGTGGCCCTGATTTTCATGCATGAATGGTCATTTACATATCATTACCCATCATGCCATCCACTCAGATTTTTCTTTCTAAATAGAGTTATACATTTAAAGTTGTCATTTAAAAACAAAAATGCTTAAAAAGGAGACTTTCATTTCTCGTTATCTTATCTGTGCTTTTAGTGGGTAATAGACCAGAATATTAAAACGGAAAATTCTCAGTGTGTGTGACAACTGCCACAGTGAGATCATCTTAGAGAAGAGGCAATTATCAAGGGGTTTTTCTCAAATTTGGAAACACAGATAAATATGAACAGAAAAGCTGAAGCAAACGAACTAGAAGCAAAACAGTAATTATAGTACATTCTTCTATTTTCTTAACACAGGTCCTTGTTGGAGGCAAAGCTAGTTCCATTTTAGGAAAATCACTGCGGACATGAGGTGCAGTTAGAAGCTTTGCATGAATAAATTACATTTTTTCAATTAATATTGCCCATGCCCACAATAGAGAAAGGATTTTTTTTTTTTTTTTCCCTCTTCCTGCTACTTTTAAAGTAATTTTCTGCTATAGTTAATTAGGAATTTTCTCTACAGAAGGGAATGTGATAGAAGATTAATTCTCTATTTTATCACCCACTGTGTCAGTAGACTCAAGTGGACACTATAAACCCCAGTTAAATACGACGAGGATGATCAAGCACGGAGCTCCTTTCAAGAGGTCGCGTCTGCAGACCGGAGATCTCATTTCAAAACAATAGAAATGAGTTAGAAAATGGTATCTCTCCGTGGTGCACCGCCACAGAGGAACGATTACAAGTGCTTCATGGTGCGAGGGTTCACCATGCCGGCTGAGAGGGTTCACTAGCACGGCTAATGATACCGAACGCTGCCGAGTGAGAAATAGCATTTCCACAACCACTGATGTTTTGGGTCTTTCTCTCCTGTTCACCATTAATAACTATTCCTCCAGTAGTCTCATCCTATCTTGCATCTTTTATGCCAAGAACGAAACAGCAATTAAACAATAAATAATGAAATGTTCACTGGTGGGCAATAAAGGCTTTTTTTTTTTTTTTTTTTTTAAGGGAATAGACAAAAGGGTCAAATAGTATTTGTTTTTAATGAATGATGAAGGGAACGAGCTATTTACCCTCAGGACATAAAATCCTATGAATGGTCTATTGCTGCCAATGCTAAGTAAATACTGGGTTAACGCTTTTTAAAATTGAAATCCAAACCAGAGCAAGAACAATTATTTAGAAGAAACTCAGACCTACAAGATACTGGAACATGCCAGATGCTATCCTTTGACAGAGAGGGTAAGCAGTTTTCTCACAAGTTTTATTAATGGAGTGGCTGAACATCGAAACAGAAAAAGAATGAACAATTTAGAGGAGGAAATGCAGACACGCAGCCTAGTAAAGATCAAGAGCCTTGCTCATTGATTAACTAGGACCAGATTGTTTTAATACAATAGAAGTTGTCAGTACATACCTCCTGGGGACAGGAAAGGTCAAAACAGGACAACTGGCAGAAAAAATGTGTAATGCAGATGAACCTTCACTCCCAATTTTATTCTGGGCTTAAAAAAAAATAACTCAAGATTTTGGCTAGTAGGTACTTATTTCCACCCCCAACCTGTTTCAACATGTTTATAAGGTGTTCTTATCCCACTCTGCTTGATGCTGCTCTGGTTTCAAGTAGAGAAGTGCTCCAGCAGAGCATTCAAGCAGGGGCAGCCACCTTCACAGAGTCCAGGGGAGAGCTGCAAGGATGACATGATTCCGAAAACATGACTTCCGCAGTGAGCTCAGGGGAATGGAAATTTCTTACTTTGGAAAAGAGAAGACTGAAGAGAGACTAGTCGTCTGATATAAAAAGGAATGTTTAAGAGGTTGCTATAAAAAGAAGGATAATCAATTGTTCTCCACATCCATTATTTCTGAGACAAGAAATAATTGATATAATTTACAGCAAAGGTGATTTAAGTTAGATATTCCAACTTCTAAGAATTACTATGGGCTGGAACAGGCTGCACCGGAATGCAGCTGGTGTGCTCAGAAGTGGCTTCTGAGATCAGTCCATGCAAATCTCAGCAGGGACAATGATAGTTGTTCCCATCAGACTTGAGAAGGATGAGATGATCAGCTGAAGCTACTTCCAGAACTATATGTCTGTATCACCCCATTTCTGCAGGTTAGGAAATGGCTGGGCTCCCTACGAAGTGCAATTCAGTCTTGTACAAATTCCTATTGAAATCATTGTGCAATTTTGGTAATGTAATTAAAATGTCTTCATGTCAGCTGGGTGTGTGATGTCTGCCCATGTATGAGGCCACTACATATTTTTGCATAATCTCTAGAAGTTCCTGACTCTGCAAATTCAGAGGATTTGGTTTCACCTAGGACCTTGTGGACAAGATTTCAGCTCTTCTTCTGCTCCTGAAGAAGTCAGAGAATCAACCATACCCTCTTCCTCCCTCAGGAGAGAAGTTGCTTTTTTTAGACATGGTTTGAAAATGGTTTGAAAAAATTCCTGTTCCAGCTGACCAAGTTTTTGTTCCATTAAAGAAAATACCTTTTAGAGAGAAGGAATAGTCCTCTTTAAAAGGAAAGGAAAAATAAAAACTTCTGTTAAATGGGTTGCAAAATCTATGTTAATGGAGAAATATAGGTAATGCACTGCATTTCCCAGAGCAGTCAGCAGTGAGTTTCCAGTGCTATCACTCAGCTCATCACTATGCAGGTAAAACTCGGGGTGCCACTCCTGCTCAGGGTGAGGGTCCTGCCCAGCAGTCTGCCACCCTCACACCAAACCAGTGCTACCTGTCATGGACCTGAGGCGGCTGCACCCCTGATGCGAAGGGCAGAAGGTGGTGGAGGGAATGAATGAAGCTCCTCATGTCAGCTCTAAAACAGTGGACAGCAAAGCTGGGTGTCTCGGGGAGCCCTACTTTCAACCAGAGCAGACTGCGACTGCCTGAATGTGTGTCAGGAGCCTCAGTGGCCCATGCAACAGCCAAGAGTCACGCGACGCAGAGGGCTTGCAGCCACCTTTGTTCTGCATCCCCTGGAGCTGCGTTTTCTGAGCTGCATCTGCCGGAGGCACAGCACAAAATCTGTCCGCTCTGTTCCTGTTTCCAAGGAGTGAGCAGCCCTTCTACAGAAGAGCCAGTCTTCAGAGGTTCCTCAGCCTCCGGTGTTTGCAGCTAGCACCCATGCTATGTAGCTGCCTGGGTGCACACGGGGTGTGCTTCTTTCCCCCTCCATTTTCCTTTGTGAGCAGTCGGGCCTGGGGCAGAATTACAGTTTATTTGCACAGTGATAACATAGCCTTTCAGAAAGGAAAGATAAAATGATGAATCAGAGGTCCAGACACATCCATCTGTCATATCCAATAAGCTTGTGTGTGCCATGTGAATGCCTGGTCACTCTTGTAATTAGCTATTAAAGCTGAATGGGCAATTTTCAGCCAGAAGTACATGAAATGCATGAACATTTTAATGATGCACAGAACAATTAAGGATATTACATACACAGTTCCTGATCACCTTGAGATTTTTCTCTCTACTTAGTGTTGTGGGAACTCAACCTCTTTAACCCCGTTAGAGCAAGAGGGCACAGCTGGAGACAGGAAATGGTGAGCTGAATAAATTGTAGCAAGGCAGGCTCCTTTTAAAATGCAACTTTTCCTTCCAAAAAACTCTTAATGATGGAAAACCTATTTGCAGTGAATTCTGATGAAAAAAGGAAAGAAAGGCCATAATAATAAATGCTTCCCATGTGATAGCAAAAGTGAGGGGTTTGATTCAGGTCTTGCTCTAATCAATGGGACTCTCTCCATTACCTCTGCTAACAATCACATTAAACCTTTTCTGTTTGGTTGAGTAGATACAGCACAGAAGAAAGAAGCAAGAAAGCCTGAAATGGCAGCTAAGCATCAGGTAAGCCACCAAACTTGCTCTGATGTAGTATATCTGTATGCATGAATACATACAGGATGCATACAGATGGTATGGATACTAATTCAGCAGAGAGCAAACTCCTTATGTCTTCCCCCCAAACATGGGAAGAGGAGATCTGGACAAAAAACCCCCAAAAATCACACAGAAGGTAGCCAGACTCTATAAGCATAACCAAGCAATGTAAATGTAGCCCAGCAGTGCAACCCCGTATCTACATACACAGAGACGGATAAAAAGGATGTGGTGAGGAAAGTCTTAACATCACATATTGAGTATTTGCAATAGAAGATGCAATGTCATTCTTGCTCAAAATACTGTAAATTTGGCTTCAGGATAAATTTCATCCAGTGTGTGTCAGTCTAAAACACAAGAAATGCTGTGGCCTCAGACATACAGCATGGTAAGGGAGGAGGAAATGCCTCCTAGCTCACAGAGTGGAGGTCAGCGTTCAGCTCCTATTGGGTGCCCACTTCAGCAGAGCAGAGCTGCCTCCTAACGGATTGGGACCAAGCCCTGAGTGTTCACCATGAATATTTCTTTGGAAAAGTTAATTGGTGTATGGTAGATGTAGGTATGTTTCTTTCCAAAAGCCTGTTCAGAGTGGAAGAACCAGTGATTCAACGAACGTTATTTTTACACTGAGTTGCTACAAACTATCCCCGTAGTACTTTGTTGTAATTGCATGTAGTAAAAGGAACAACCGGCTAATTACCATGGACTTCGCAATAACATTTCCACATTAAAAGTGCAAGGTGCATAGCTCGTGTCCCTGTTTTAACCACAGCAAGAACAGAAGACTACACATTTGAGGGAAAAACCACACACTAAAAAGCTAACAGTGGTCTGGAGCTGTCCTGATTTGGGCTGGGCACCTGCCTTTGCGTATAACTCTGCTGACGGCAATGCATGGTTTTAAAAACAACCGTGTGTGTCACCAAGGGGTGTTTATCCTCCCTGGAGCCTGGCACCCCTGAAGTGTGCACAGGAGAGCTTAAAAGAGACCATTCACCAGGTACTGGAGAAACTGGCTTTCTGACCGCGGTCCCACCACAGGCTGGGATAAACAGGGGCTGCTGACCCCTCATGCTGCTCTCAGGCAGCAATTACAAACGTGGCGGGAGAAAGTGGTGTTGGATTAGCTGTATTTCGCCTCCAGAGGGTTGTCTTCCACGTTGAAGGATTTTCTGTCTTTCATAAGATTTTGCACTTCGTTTAAGCCCTAAATAAAGCACAAATAACCCACGGGAGTAAACTTTACTCTCTACCTGTCAGAATAATATCCTACCTGAATTAACTTGTGAATACACTTTAAAAAAAAACCTAGATGCATCTTCTCTGCAGCCTGATTATTTTCCTGCTCTATTTTCCACATTTTTTTAATGCTGCTTTTCCATTTTGCGTGCAAGTAGAATCATGTTAATGGACTGAGTGAAGAGCAAACACAGGCTCAGACTTTGTGTGGTGTATGTGATTTGGTTTATACAGGCCCCCAGGCATGAGTCTTCACTTGACAGTGCTCACATGGGCTCTGTGCCTGCCTCATTTCTTAGCATCTGCATACTTTGCAGACAGAGTTGCAATGAGTTCTTGCCATGGGAGTTGCGAATCATCTCATCATTGTGCATCAGAAAGAGCTACACAAGCCCCCTCAGCCTTGCCTGGCTGAGTGGGAGGAAGAACTTTCAGGATACCCCATTACAAATCTCAGGAAGACAAACTTCACATTGGCCAAACAAAACAGAAACAATTACTGATTTTGATTTATGCTTTCAAGTCTTAACACCCATAGGTGACCAGTTCGACAGCACAGGTTTTTTCATTGCTGCCTGAGATCTGGACAGGCCACAAAATCCCAGCCACTCAAACCAGAGCTCATGGCTCATTTCTAAGATAACCATGGATGTATGAAGTTTGCAGATGGCTTTGCTTTTCAATAAAGCGGAACTAGTTGCCTTCCAACGTTTTGGTGAGAACATCAATAGCATGCCATGGATGGATGCATAAGTTGGGAGAGGGCTGGTGGGAAGCAGGAGGCCATCTGAGAGGATCCCAGCTGTACCACACAACCAGCATCTAGCAGATGCTCTGCCTAGCTCTGTGCTACTGCTTTATTAACGAGAAAAGATAATCATCTCTTCCAGCCTTACTATCACAGGTAGTTTAATCAAAGAGCTAATGAAGCAAGTAAGGAAAACACAGCCACGCATTGCGCTAGTTCCAAGAAAGATGCTTTAGAGGAACAGAAACCTCGAGCACCCCGACAGTTGGTGATTGAGCTGGCTGCAAAACAGAAGAACCAACTCTGCCAACATGATGGGCCACTTCCAAGAGCTAAGCTCGCAAGGAGCTCCAAGTCCCCACCAGTGTATCCAAAACCCTGTAGCAGAGCACAAAGCATGGTTCTCTCTTCTCAAAGAAGCCAGTATTTATCACTGTTACATCAGTCACAGTCTGTTTTCATTGCATTCTACCATCTTACTGGACCTGGGTTCACTTTCTTCACCATTTCCCCATCTCAGGGTCCACGCTGACAGAGGCACAACGCCTGCCCCTGTAGGGTTTCGGTCTGCGTGTAGGGGATGGTTCTCCTCAAAGACCTCCTCTCAGCTTGCAGATTCCCATGGTGGTATTTCTGAAATGGGCTTATTTTATGAGGAGCACCTCCCTAACATCTGAGCAGCTTCAGGGTCTTGCACTGTGCCTGTCTGCTTTGTTTCTGCTGCTGTTTTCCTAACAATATTTCTGTGGTAAAATGAAATTCCCACACTTTGCACCCCCTGAACAGTAAAAGACTTTTAAAATATAAATTTATCATATTTAAAATACGAATTTATAAAATAATTTATAAAATATAATTGCTCGGTGCATCAAGCATGATTGAGCTCCCCGCATTTCCTAGTAATTACCCTCAAGAACAGTATACATTAGACACTAATGGGAAATAGTGTCTAGGGCCTTGTGGTCAGGTTTACTAAAATACCCTCGCAGTATGTGACCTATAAGACAAATATGCATATCCTACTTAAGTGGATTCCGTTTTGACTTTGGATTTGCACTTCACCAAAGAAAAAACATCCACAAAGCTATTCTACTACACTACCATTATTTAGAACAAGTAAAACAAACCCTCCTAAAACATCCAGCATTATGTTTTCTCTCAGCTTCTACAATTTTTTTTCTTACTCATTTCATTCTTGCCCTTTAAAAAATAAATTTACAAACAAAAGTCCATATTTAGACTTGATTCTGGATATTAACCTTTACAGAGCATCTATTTTCCCTCTGTAAGCATAAGGTTTTTTAATGGTTGTTTTTTATTTACAACGTAAATAGATTAACAGAATTTATGCAGTATCAGAAAGCTTCATCTCAGCTTTAGGTCACACATGCCTGTGGGGTAGATACCTATCTATTCCCCATTTTGTACAGCTCCATCTATACCTAATGATGGTCACTGCCTCTGTGACAGGTCTGGAATAGGTTATTCTTGCTCAGAACCAATCCCTATTCAAATACAGGATCTGATGCTGAAATACATTAATTCTTACCCAGTAGTACTACTACTTTAATTTTTGCTTTGAATCAAATTATTTCTGATCCTTCTAAACCAGTGGCAAACCTAAGCATCTGAGTAAATGCCATCCCGAATCATTTCTGCTCTTTCACTATTGCCAAGGTAAAACAGAGCACCTGCTTTATGCTTGCTTCTCTAATATTTGGTTCAGAAACCTTTCAAAGCCAATAAGGACATTAAGCAGTTGAAAAATGTTACAAAAATCCTTGCTAAACCAGAAACACCACATCTTTGTGAACCACTCTTCCCTTTTGCTACCAGTATCCAAATGGATAGATCTAGATAGTCCAATCAGCTGAGCATTAAATCAAAGGTATCATTGACAAATGGAAAAAACTATACAGGAGACACCCCATTTCCTGCAGCCTATCCACATTCTTTCTTTGTACTATGTTGGCTTTAAGATCCCAGGGACAGAGAATTCAGTGATTTATTCTCAGAGAGTCATCATTCCATTTGTTTTAATTTACCTTTTGCAACTGGCCTCACGCCAGCAGACGTTCCCCAGCACCTTATAATGTAATGCACCCTTCACTGGTGTACACCTTGTGAAAGGCCAAACCTTCTTGATGTCCCCCGCTTTCCATGCTGCTCTGGCTGAGCAGCCGCCAGCCTCCCTGTCTGCCCATGTTCCCCAGCAAGCCCATAAAACAGTCCTGCAGTCCTGAATAGGCCTCGTGACACCGTGGATTCTCCCTTAAATGCTTCCACAGATTTCAAACATCGCGATTGCCTCTTAGTTTGGAGTTAGATGGGAAGGAGTGAACTACAACTACTACTGACTACTCAGAACACAGTATTTATTGCAGATGTGTTTTTTCAGACCTCCTAAGTATATCTGTAGTTCACAGCAATTTTGTACCCTGTCTGAGCAGAACAGGCTAAAGGGTGCAGGTAATGCTTTCGGGCCATTGCTAATATTTTTTCTTCTCTCTACATATTCTAGCACCCATCCCTATGCCTTAATTGGGTAGGAAATACTACTTCCATGCACACAGGGAGCCAGCTGAGTACTGAGCTATGGGAAAGGGGTGGCTTTGCACAGGAGAATAGTGGTTGCTGGATGCTGAAGGCAATACAAAGGGACAGAGGATGGTTTTGATGGCCATTCGCAGTGTCTCACAGTCTCGTAGTTGCTTTTTTGGTTCCTAGCTTTCTATTGCAACATATCTTGTATGGTCCCACTGAGCATCTTAAATATTTGTATCTATTTACATGGAACATCTCCTAGAGAGAAGAGTATCATTGTCCAGATTTACATTAAGAGACCTAAGCAGGGAGGTTATGCCAAGGCTACCCACTGTGTGGGCACTGCAGTGCTGTGTGCTCCTACTGCCCAGTCATGGCCTAATAATCATTGGCTTCTATCTGGGATCACAACCCGGATTTTCTCACTTTGCACATTCTGAGGGTAGCAGCTCAGGCTTTGCACCACATGCCATCCTTGTATAGGGAACAGACATGGCCACTGACAGCAGAGTCTTCAGGAGTAAAACTCTGAATTCGACTTTGCAGAAGACCAGGCTAATGCTCTCACTGCTGGCCAGCATTCCTCTTGAAGATTAGCAGCCCAGTGTGGTGCAGAAGGCTTTGTAGAAGATAGGGCTTTTGGTGATGAAGCAGGGTAGGTATTTCACAGACAGGTAAGAAGAAATTACTATGGCAACACCACACAACTTCATTAGAGGTGGAAGAGCTCTTTCCAGGAGAGCAACATGTCTATAAGGCCTAATGCAAACTTATCTTCATAGCTGCAGTTGAAGAATACCTGAGAAATATGAGTGGGTGTGCAGATAACTAGAAAATTTGCCTATACTGCCAGAGCACACAGAAAGCACAGTGTAAAAGGACAAAGAATACCAGAGCCTGCATCATCAGATTTTAGAGGAACAACCCAGATTTGTGCCTTGCCACCTAAATAAGACCATATATCTTCACCTGTTAAAACTACCAACTTACCATCTATAAAGTTCACATTTCTATAAATTTTGCATTTCAAAGGCAATCTGGGATACTGCCAGCAATTTAATGAATTTATAGCAAATATATCCAGGCCTGCTGTAGCAACACTGTCTGGGTAGCAGTTTTGCATGCTCTGAATAGAAGTGGCTATTAAGAGGGCCAAGAGCAAGAGTTAATTATGGTATTCTAAAAGACTCCAACAACCTCTGCCTATGACTTGTTTCATAGACTTCAGCATTTCATGAAACTAGGCACATAGTTGAGTAAATAAGCCTTGTGGGCTCAGTTTAAACCATTTGCAGAAATGAGAAAGGTGGGTACTGTATTTCCTTGTGAGGGGAAGGACAGTCATCGCATTAGGGAAGGGGGGTTGGCTGTGTGTGAATAAAAACTGGCTGCCACTGCATGTATTGGAACATGATCTGAAATCAGATTTGCAGTCGTGCTGCCAGGAGACTGAAGAGGTCGGCTGTTTGTTTTATAAATCGCTGATGTTTTCCCCTCTCCCTGCCTCCTCCAGTCTCACCAGAAAGCAGCATGATGGATAGGAGAAGGTCTCCCTGCTCCCAAAACCCCCTGCAATGGAGGCTGCAGGCAGGCTGTCACCTCTGCCTGTCAAGCCTGTCAGGGCAAGGCACTCCAAAATTCCCTCTGTGTCAAGGGTCCCTGATTAGCCCCACATTCACCACAAAGCCATCGTTATCCTTGCTCCTTGGGCCATGATTGTTACACCCGATGGTCCTCTAGAGATATTTATAAGCTGTGTCTTAGATAATATAATACTGCCTGTTGAGTGCAATGCTCAGCAAGACAGGAGACAGCATTGCCTGGAAAATGCCTACACCCTTTCTGCAGGCAGTAGGTCTGCTGGGTTCCACATAAGCCCTATAGAAAGATACGCCACTTGGATACATCAAATACCAAGCAGGTTATGTGCCTATGAAGTGGGGCCACAGGCCCACAGTAGAAAAGGGTAAGAAAACTTCCCCAGTCTGCACTCATGAAAGTCTGAAAACTTTCAGACTTCTGGGATGAAAGGTGTTTTTAAGCATCTTTCCTCTGAAGAGACTGGCAGAATAAAGACACTGTCGGAGCACTTGAGCCTTCTACTCTCAAACCTCCCAAAGTCCACAGGGAGCACTGCGCTGACTTTGGTCAGCTTTGGATCAAGCCACAGAAGCCAGCAAAAGCCATCCCAAGACTAGCATTGTTTGTGCTGGTGCAGTCTGCCTGCGTCCCACAATTAAAAATCAAGGAGAAGTACAGAGCATTATCTGAAGGGAAAATAATCCTGAAGTTACACTTGGGCAAAGCACAAAGCTTTGTCTTTATCAGCCCTCTCCCTCAGCAGATCTTTTCTTTCCCCTCTCACGTTCACCCTTGAATTCTCTGCTTGTTTTCTGGGGACGCAGGAGGTTTTGACTCTTGTGGTAGATATTACTCAGAGAACAATGAACAGGTAATTTTCTCCTTCAGGTGCCTGATACTTTCCTTAATGTTTCATTACAAGCACATACAGCCAGCTTGCAGTGCACACAGTACAACTTGAAAAGAACTGCGGGTCGAAGTATCTCACAGCAGAATATTACTGTGGATTTAGCACTAATTCCAGCTTTATTCCTTTCCTAATTCCTGTATCACATAGCCTTATCTGCACAGATAAAGCCCCTTGAAGTGCACTTGCTTTGATGCATGGATGGAAGAGTTCTGTCAAAAAAATGTAAGATTTGCTTAGAAAACAATTGTTCTATATTTAGACCACAGTCCACTCCAAAGTCTCCTGACAGGTTTCAGTGCGAACAAGCAAAGGCTTCCCTTGGCTAACTACAAAAGTTATATTTCAGACAAGCCACTAGTCTACCAGAGTGGTGAATTTTAACCTCTTGCAGTATTTTGAGTATAGCCATGGTCTCTCAAAGCTAACACCACCGTTACCAGCACAGTATCTGCACACCGCGTAGCTAATTCCCTGACTGCCTCAGAGTATCAGTGTCCCTGAAGGGCATACTATTGATCCATAGGTAGATTATGTTAGTTGCTTGGCTTTGGGAGATATGTGCTCTCTCTCCAGCACCCTTGCAGAAAATAGCTGTGTTTAATGCACACTCTGCCGAGGTTTTCAGGAGCTCTTCAAGCCAAATCATAATGGTGCAAGGCATAGATCTTTTGATGTCAAATCCTGTATGATTTTACAGTTGGCAACAAAGAAAATTTACATTTATAGTAGACAGCAACTTTCAACCAGAAAGATTTCAAAGCACTTTATGAACTATCATTCAAAACAAATAATGCTGAATGAAGACATTTCTGTGTTGAAATATAGAAAATATTGAACAGAACTACTCAGCAGCTGAGGGTAATAGGTGAAGAATACCCCATCCAATTGAATGTGTGCAATGCAATTTTAGTTAGGCAGGATGCAATTACAAAAGCTGGAGTCTGGCCAAGCCACCAAGGTTAACTACTCTACTTTTTCAAAAAGTATCATGGGATTTTTCTAATGACCACAAGTTAATGATGTCGTGTCTGAAAGCCAGCACCTCTCCCCTTACAGCGGCCTTTACAATCATTTAATAGCAACGGCCCTATACCAGATCCAATGACAAAATCCCAAATCACCATTCCCACCATCTCAGAAACTTGCTCCTCTTAGAAAAGTGGGTTTGGAAAGGATCAAATCAGTCACTAGGTCTAGTTCTCTAGAATCACAAGAAGGATCACACATATAACGCATCACTGATACTGAGTCTAGAAAGTTCTATATACCTTCTTCGAAACTTATGAACACCATAAACTTGGCACCTTTCACGAAAGGAGCTACACAGACCGGTGATGAATTCAGCTTAGTAGCATCCTTCAATACTTTACAGTACAATACATATCCTGAACTTTGTGGTAACTTGCAATACATATATTCTTGGACTATGCAATAGAAAGATCTTAGACTAAACAGAATTACCACATCGGGCTGCTATGGATTATAGTAGGAATAGTTACACAGATTACTTAAGTACTGCCAACCTATTCCTTATTAATCTATTAAATCACAGATACTACTAGTAATTATAATTAGTAAGAACATATCCCTATGTGAGACAATGAAGAAATCTCTTAGAAGTCAAACAGGACTATTGGAAAATCATGCATGGCAAGCGAACTCTAATGCAGTCATTAACACAACAGTCACTGTATGTTCTTTGCACCAATTTTCCTATCTTCAGATTTTAATATTGGGGTACAAATCTTCAGCTGTAAAAATAATAAATTATGTACATTTTTTATTTTGCCACACATGCCTTTGGGTTTCTTTGGCTAATCCATTTCTTTTAATGGACTTCTACGATTCTATATGATTCTATGACTTCTAGATGATTCAGAGAAGTGGTGACCTGTGTTTTCAATTGTTTGCTAGACAAATAATTACAAATAAAATGCAGAATTTAATTTTGATAACAAAATTTAAACAAGAGGAATGGAAAAACTAGAAAACCCAAAGTCCTTTATAATCTTCCATTCAGGTCTTGACTATTGCTCATTCAGACCAAACCATCAAGGTATTACTTGCCAACGAACATATATCACTCTTTGCAAACAGATATAAAACCTGCACGAGTCAGTAAGCCTTAGAAACAAAGGGTATGATCTACCAAAATCAGAGGGTTTTATGTTTATCTCTGTGTGCTTTGACCCTCATGTACCAGATTATAACAGTTTACCATCCACACAACAGCATTTGCACAGTTCATTGTCTCATGTCCCTTTGTTGAATGTTGATATGATTAGGTAAATGAGATATTATGGCTGACCTTTGAGAAAGTTTTGTATTATGCTTTTCTTGTGCAGGATATTAGATAAGGAAATCATAATAGCCTGTGCTAGCCTGGCCTCAAAGAATCTAGTATTCTAAAACAAAAAACACAAAATAAATCACGCTTGGAGAAGCTGGGCCAATTCCTCAGGTGGAATAAATCAGAGAGCTCCTCTGCCAGCCATGAAGTTCTCAATGGCCCTCAAGGAACTGACCACCTAGCCTACAGGATGTACCTTGTGCTAATTCATTAAGTTCTAAGCAAACTGTATGTCACGGTTTAACCACAGCCAGCAGCTAAGTACCATGCAGACACTCACTCACACCTGCCGCTGCCTCGCAATGGGACGGGGAGGAGAATTGTAAAAGGTAAAACCCACTGGTTGAGATAAGAACAGTTTAAGAATTGAAATAAAGTACAATATACTGATACTAGTAATAACAATAATGAAAAGGAGAGGTAGAGAGAGTAATAAAACCCCAGAAAGACAAGTGATGCATAATAGAATTGCTCATCACCCACTGACTGATGCCCAGCCCGTCCCCAAGCAGCAATCGGCAGCTCCCAGCCAACTGCCTCAGTTTATATACCAAGCATGACGTGCTGTGGCATGGAATACTCCTTTGTCCAGTTTGGGTCAGGTGTCCTGTCTCTGCTCCCTCCCAGCTTCTTGTGCCCCTCCTCATGGCAGGGCATGGGAAACTGAAAAGTCCTTGATCAGGATAAGCTCAACAACTAAAACATCAGTGTGTTATCAACATTATTCTCAGGCTAAATCCAAAACACAGCTCTGTACCGGCTACTAGGAAGAAAATTAACTCTATCCCAGCTAAAACCAGGACATTGTACAATAGCTTCACTGTTACTTTTAATACTTAGCACACTATACCATCATTTGCCAACAGTTACTTTTTCTTGGTGCCAACGTTAAACTTGCAGCCCTAATGAGAACTTAATGGGACTGAGATTCACATCAAGTCTGCCAGAATTTTCTAGTTTTGACATACTGTAATCTATCTCTGATAGATGTTTGAGTCCTCACTTGTTTAATTGTTTACAGGTGAAACAGTAAATCTGATCTTTGCTCTTGTGTTAGCTGGAAGTGAGCATACATTTGTGAGTATCTGTCAAGAATTTTTCATCTGGGAATTCATTTCCTGTAGATGAAAAAGCTATCTTCTGGTCCTAATGCTCTGATCTTTATTTGATTAAAAAGATTCATTCAGATTTATTTCCCTGTGATATTGCATAATATCTCGGTGCCCTGTCTGTTTCATGAGACCTCTTCAGAGGTTACTTCTTGGCCCTCCTGTGAGTCCTCCACCTCAAAAGGGGCACACAGCTGATTGTACTCACAGTCTGGAAATATGTGAAGATGTTTAAGTATGCAGGCAATGCAGCCAAGCCATATTCAAAGGTCTCTTCTGTCATCCGAACTGAGAATCTAAAACCTGATGTTAATATTAATCAAAAATGGTTCATGAATGTAAGTTCCTATTGAAAGCAGAGGGATGTGCATATTCTCATAGTTTGGATCAAACTTTTGATGGCTGAAATATTTTTCAGCTAGAGGGACCAAACAGAAACAAAAGGAGATTGTAGAGAACATAGTTGTTAGGACTGCCTTTTCTCCCAGTAAGGAGGGTTTTACAGCTGTGCATTTGGAGAAGAAAAAAAAGCCCCACAACGTTTATGTACCTTGGTATGAGTGCAATAACTCAGCAATAACCCAGCACATAAAAAAGGAACATACAAAAGGCTTCAGGTGAAACTCTCTGCTGCGTAGATTGCTTGTCTGCTTTGCTGGTTCACCCTCCAGCTCTTCACAAAGGCAGTTTTAGGCCTACGAGATGGAATGGATCACACTCAGGCTTTGCCCATTAAAAGCAGCACTGACAGCTGTCTTTAGACATTTGGCTGTCTATACTGAAACCCAAACTTGAAGGCAGCAAACAAAGACAGCAACTTGAAGGCAGCAAACAAAAGCAGCATAAACACAGTTAACGGGCTCGATGAATACATAGCTAAATAGATGGCTAAATGAAAAATGAAAGCATAAAAAACTAAATTTGACTGAAAAATCTAACTCATTTCTTTGATTAAAAAAAAAAAAAATGCTCTTTTTAACCAAATTGTGCCTTTCAATGCAAAAGATTCTGCTTTAAATGAAAACGTTCAGATTTTGTTTGTGCAGGAACTCAAACTTATTTTCTTATTTATGTGACTCTTACCATACATTTTTACACTGGTGTCAGGATCATTGCAAATAACTCACATTTTCAATGTTTCTTCTTAATGACAACACCCTCTGCCATCCCCAGCAGTTACAACATATTTATTCTGCCGCTGTGCTAAAAGTAAATGAACAAGCATAAGCAGAAATTCCATTGGCATTTTATTTTCTTGTATTAGAAATATCTGGGAACCAATTCTGTAATCTTAGTTTTGTGATGCCAGTAGGACTTGCACATGCACATCTGTAAAGACAATGAAGATGAAGAAATATTTATTCTTTTAAAAGATAATAATTACTAGAGCAAGGTAGAAGAATAAAGGTCTTTATATTCAAAACCTTAAACTATTTGGGGGTGGCTGAGAACCCATGTTTGTTAAGAGCCTCAGACTTAAAACCATTTTTCTTTGTGATCAAGCCAATGGAAGAATTTTCAAAAGATGAAAACAATAGCAGAAGTCAAAGTGTAGCTTCATATTTGGAAGATGTTGTTTCTTTTTCCTCTTTCTTTCCTAAGCAATAGCTTCTCATGTCTGGGGAAACCTTGCTTAGCTGAGCTTTCTAGGAATCACAAATCGTTCTGCTTCTCATTGCGTTGGAAACATTTTTCTCCCTTTAAATTTTGGCATGAAAGCAGATGATCTAAATACTGAAGGGGTTTTGGCAGTACAAGTTTTAAACCTCACAGCAAACAAAACATTTTTGTCACTGCACCTCCTTGCAGACATGTGGCTGGAATTAATGTGGCCCTTTCCCCTCACACCTCTGAGCAGTCATTTGAAGAGGGGGAAGTGTGCACACCATATATTCTTGTATATAAAGTGAGAGCTACATGCCAAAATGTCAACAGATCTTCCATATACAAGAAGGCTGTGCAAAAAAGAGCTGCCAATCTGTTAAACAGTTCTTTAGATGCCAACTTTAGGAAAAGAGAAATATTCCAGAAAATGGAATAAATCTCAGAGACCTCTCACTTCCCCAGGAGGAAAGAAAGCACCTGCCCAAACCCACCACTGATCAGAGCTTCTGGAATCTCCTGCTGTCTTGCACCACACAGTGGGAATATTCCTCCATCCACTATTTCTTGCTTCAGGAGGAAGTCTATGTTATTTGGAATTTCATTACTTTCCATGCAATCTCACAGCCTAGCTCTTCAAACTTGCAAACACCAACAAGACTCTCTGCCAGTGAAAACATTCTCAAACCCGTGTTTTGACCAGCCCTCCCCTTTTCCAGGGTGCAGTATTGCTTTTACATTACACTCCCTTCAACAGCATGATGCTTTTCCCCCACTGCCTCCATGCGTTTGAATCCCTGGCACCGTCTTGGTCGTCTGGTGTCCATCCCATCTCATCTCTCTAGCTCTTACAGACATTACAAACCCATATATCCACTGCTTTGTTCCTTTCATAGGAGACCTATAAAGTCAATAAACCTTCATGACATCTCTCCTGAACATCATTTTCTGATGCAAATCATACTTGAAAAGAGAAACAAAATCAGCAATGCGGTAGGAGAGAAGTTACTACATTAAGGTGTGACCAGGAACAATTTTTACAGCTTTGCTTGCAACCAGCCTTTCCTGTAATGACAATCTCCACTTACTCACCCTTCTGCTTTAAGAATTTGAACTCTGTTCTTTTTCAGACACAAGGAACTTAACACAGGATGGATATTATCATAATAAATAATAAAACAGTCGTATAATACAGTCATCTGGATCAGTGGACAAGCACGGATCTTTTCTAGGTGCTCTACAGAGCACTTCTTTACCTCTGAACTGGGATTTATATAGTAACGCAAGCTCCAACCCACAGACGTATTAGACACTGCAGTTTTAATGGGAGTTTAACAGTCTGATGCATTATTTGATTTCCAAATGCAGTCAGTGCCAGCCCATCATTAGACATCAAGGCAATAATGTGGCCCAAGGGAAAGCTTCCCCCTAGGCCCTAGTAATCACTATTGGCCCTTAAATTTCATACCAAAGTGTTAGTTCATTCAACATTTTGCTCTTTTTTGTTACAGCTTAAAGAAAAGGACAGAGCGTAATTTCATACACAAATGTACAAGAGATTTGGTGTTCATCTGGTGTGAAGAAGGTAATTTAAAAGCTCTTTTATTTATAAAATCTAAATATAAAAAACTTAGGCCTTTGTTTATTGGGATTCAGAATCAGGTCTGGAGACCAATAATAGTTCAGCTCACAAACCATAAAGAGATGTAAGCTCCACTAATTTCATGCTCCTTTAACCTGCTTTCATCAACTGTGTGGATTTTGTAAAAGCACTCAAAAATTAAATGTTACCATTTAGTAAAAGCATTGACTGATTTCTAAAGGGTTAGCTTGCAGCACTGCTGAAAACAGTGACACGGCAAATAATCCAGTGCTATGAGCTTCCCAGCACTACATGATTTCTACTCTAGCAACATAAATATCACGGTATGAAAGTTAGTCCATTCACTTAAGGGAGTCTGTCACTTAAGGGAGAGAAAAAAAGCTTGGCCTGGATGTTGATCTGATTCTGATGAGGTGATAAATAAAGTGCTGCTCATAGTCTCCAATGCAAATAGTTTGGATGTGCTCAAATATCATATTCATTAACATAGACTGTGTTTATACAAATAGAAAAAAGGTGATAGTGAACAAGGCCATTGATCTCAATGTAACAAGCAATGCAAAGCAACTGAATACTGTTAAGCAACAATGTCAGCAATATTGCTTTTACCAGTTTGACAACAAATTTTTTCAACATGTATTTTAATCATTTCTATGATCATTATTATCAAGGACAATTGCATTAAGAGTGCTGGTTCATCAAATTACCTTAGAACATCAATAACTTTCATGAAGATTTTTTGGATAATAGTGTGAATATATAGAGAGGTGAGTTCTAAGGAAAAAAAAACCCAAACAGCTTAGCGCAAATGAAAACACATCGCGTACAGCAGATCCTGGCACTGCGCAGGACAGTTACAAAGAGTGTTAATGGAGGACAAGCCCGAAGCCATCCAGCTCATCAACTATTTGGCAGTTTCTTGACTAGAAAAAACAACATCATCTCCATCCTTCTACTTCAACTCAGCAAAATGCTGAAAAAGCTTCTATGAGCAATAGCCACTGTGCATGCCAAAGCACAGCCAGTGTTCATGTTACCCATCAGGAAGCATCTGTGACAAAATTAAGACACCCCCTTGTGCAATCCTATGCCTGACCCACATTCCTTGCCTCCTTGCAGATGAGTGACACAGGAGAGCAACTTGCCACCAGCCACAGTGGTAGATGGACATTAACAAATTTGCTACACACTGTCTGGGCACACAACTTCCCCATGAAGTCAACAAGAAAGTTACTTCCAGCATCAAGTAACTTTCACTGATATCTGAGCATCCAGACTTTACATTAAAATTTAGATGGCGGCAGCAATGACCACAACTCCCCTAGTCATGAGAAACACTGTGGATATAGCAACACTACAGGATAATGAGGCGGTGATGGACAAGCCATGAGACATCTGGCTGTGATGCCACTGTGAGAAAGGTGACAAAATCTTAGGATTTGTCATGACATATTTTCACCATCAGGAGAAACAGAGAAGTATTAATACTATTATTGGAGTGCCATGCTAAGCAGCCATGCACAAGAAATCCTGATATCTAAATCTGACTGACTATAGATAAGGAGAAATAGAGAAATTACATGAAACTGTGGCCCGTTTGACCTAAGACAGAAGTTGACAAGTGTGGTGGCTACCATGGGATACTGTGTGAATGAAGAGAGAAGATATGTCAGGAAGTGGAAAGAACTGGGGTCAATAAGCCATTTGGTCTCTGCCACCTCTGTACGTAGCCACTCAGCTGGCTCTCATTGGAGGAGACCTAGAGGGTTTAATGGGTTCCATGGGTTCCCTGGTCAACTTCTTTTCCATGGAAAATGCCCATGAGATTTTCAATTTTTCTGTTTGAATTTTTACACTAACCTTTTCACCCCTCTGGAAAAATGTACAGCATTTCTGAAAGGTTTTAAAACCTGCTATAGAATGTTCTGAAGTGGTAAAAAAAGAGAGCACAAAGGACAAGGAAATGCACATGGAAATATTTCTTGTTGAAATCAATGGATATTTTATATCATTATATTATAATATAATGATATAAACGTAAAATATTATATTTTTTATAGCATTACACTATATTTGTCATGTACCCTTCCCCCCCCCCGAATGGGGCTGGTGAAATTCTGACATTATGAACTCAGCGGCAACCCTGCTCTGGTTACTGTATGATCTCTGCAATAATGAGGTCCAGGCTGGGTTAATGTTTTCAAAGGAATTGAAGATGTTTAATAATCTTAACTCAAAAACTGCTGCTAAAATTAGTCAGTACGTTCATTTTGATTGCTTCAGTGTTCAGAACAGACAGGCTCCAGTGATTTTATCATAGTCCCAGTATGGCTGAAACTCACTGGAAAGAAAAATCACCCATTTCACAGCTACTTTGAGTATCAACTGGTAAAGCCCTTTATAAACAGAAAGCAGGGGAGGTGAGCAAAGCAGTACAGGTATTTGTTCAAAGTACAGAATGTGCAAGTCAGATCTAAGGAAATATTACATGATGACTGGGTTAGAACTACGCAAGGCCAACCTTTTCTTTACTATCTAGAGATCCCTTGTTCATAACCTCGGGCTACTATCAACACTGTGATGCCTGCAACAAAGTACTATGTGCATATCAGTACTTGATGAACTGAATGAATAAATGTTAAATCCCAAAGCACGATGTTCCTTGTGATCTCTGTTAAAAGTCTGCAACCCTTTAAAACAAAAGCCTTAACATCATAATCTCAGCGGCATCTAAATCATCATGAGAAATGAGTTCATTTTCCATACACTGTGTTCTGCCAAGCAAAGTTGTTTTCCTGCATACTTATTATGTAACTGTTTGACGGGAAAGGCGAGACTGGAGCTAACCCCATGCGTGCTCAGTGCTCGGCTCAGCCTGATGAGATTCCTTCTGCTAACTGGAGCAAGTTTCTGTTCAGATTCCACCCTCCTTTGGCTCTTCGGCTCCTTTGTACTCTCTCAGCCAAAGCACTGGCAGAGGCTGTAAGCGATAAACAGCTCCTCCACTACTCACGCAGTGCTGAAACAACTGCCTTGTACTGGAACCTGCTGTTTATTTCCCAAAATGTATTAATGTCAAAGTACTTTATCAAGGTTCAGACTGAAAGAAAGAAAACAGGACATCTGTGTTCAGGGTCTGATCTGCAATTAAAAGATTTCTGTTGAGCTGGACATTTGGACTGAATCCTGGAAGCTGCCTTTCCACAGCTACTTTCCTCTGTTTCAGACACAGGCTTCATTTAGGCCTTTCTGTGTTTCCACACTTTATTGTTACCTTGGATGACTGTAAACCACGTGAACACAGGATAAAATACGTTAATACCCATCAGTGATAAGAGGAGTGAGAAAGCAAACCTGTGTGGCTGTAGAGCAAAAGTTCATCGAACAAGGACAAGAATTCACGACTGGCAAGGGAAGACCCAGGAACCTTGAGCCCAGCTTAAAAAAAGGCTTTAATCAAAAATAATAAATCTGAGGCCCATCTTCCCCTGCTCTGGGTTTCCAGATTGCAGTGCCAACTTGCTTTCTACTGCAGAGGGGCAACTGACTCTCTTTAAAAACAATCAAAGAAAGCTCAGATCTTCAATAAATCACATGTAAAGGATCCTAAGCTTATGTGTAAGTTCAAAATACCACAGAGGCCATGATAAACACACAAAACTTGGCAGCAAATGCCACCCCTTGCTACACACAGTTGGGAGAGAAGCCATCTTCCCAAAGCATTTATTTAAAGCTCTCATGACAATATATACCTACGGCTGAACCCATTAAGTCACTATCAGCATTCCCAATGCTTTTAATGATTTCCGGAGTGAGCCTCTGGAGACAGCCAGTCTCTGAGCCACGGAAGAGAAAACCCACAGTGTCGAGATGGAGGTTTTCTCAGGCCCCAGAGGCAAGATGTGTGGCAGCTCCCAAAAGGTTCCATTTCCCTGAGGCAGATCCAATAGTGAGCCTGTACTCAGACTAGACCAGTCAGACCAAAACCAAGCTCTGATTCTGGCATAAATCACGAAGAGGCAATACGAGGCCTATGGGGAGCAAAGAAAAGACGGACTCAGGAAACCACAATTAATCATTTATCTTCTTGGTATCCTGCTAACAACGGAAACTTCCAAACTAATGATTATTTGAACGCAGCCTTACACACAATGTATCATCACTGAACAGACCATTAAAACATCAAATAAAGAGTTCTAAGATTAACAGGATATTTACAGATAGTTATTAGGAGGTGCTTGCCTAATTTTGGACTTTGATTTGGTGTATTTACCTTATTGTATACAAATATATCTGTACTTTGTGCTATTTACTTATATCTAGTTTGTGGCTTCACATACTCTTGCTATAAAAATGCTGATTTACTATTTATGCAGACACAGTACACATTTTACTGTGCTGCAGATGCAATTTGCCAAGCTGTTTCATTCCTCCTTTTGTAGTTTTCTGATTATTTTGATTTTCCTTTATTTATTTTGCTTAATAAACTTTCATGCATTTGATTCAACAAATACTACAAAGTATGGTTCTTGTTAAAAAATACAATTTCTAAAAGGGAAAAAAGGTCTTTGCTATCAGTCTTTAGGTTTATCACTTGGCCTAAATATTACCCCTCTTTATTATGAGAATTACTGTGTTGAACACTCATAAAATGCCATACTTAATATATGAACCATATTATTTTCTGTCCAGCTTTGGTTATGATCAGTTGCAAGAAAAAGGGAACTGCTACATACACAACCCAATATTGGCTAATCTAATTTATGGGCTGATATTTCACTACTAAATAAGGCTGGAAGGTGCCCTCCACAGGCATAAGAGGGCACTCCACTGGTGATGTGGGAGGCTCTTTGCTATGCTGGAGTCCATGGACAGTTATGCCAGGGCTCAGTTATGCCAGGCACTGTACAAATAGGTATTTTCTAGCTATTACAGTTATATTCCATTTCCCTAGGCACTACCAATATAGAGCAATTCCTACTGGATACAGTAAATTGACTTTAACCCTTGTCAATGTGCATTTCCCTGCCCATCATATCCCATGGCTAATCCCAGATGCTTCACAAAGTCCTTTAGCATCATTTCCACATGGACCTCCTGGTAACAGCACCAAGAAGGTAAAAACTTTCTCCACACCATCATATGGGAGACCAGTGTGGGACAAACTACCCCATCTGCCCACCCTGGATCATGGCTTTCTGCACAGGGGAGGAGAGGGCAATGCTTGCTCTGGGCAGGTATGTCCAGTGTGGTGGAGAGGGGCCAGCCCTTGATGCTATCTCCCCATGGGTTGCCAGCAGATACAACACAGTAGGTGCTTGTGTCTCCTTCAGGCACCCTAGCTTTGGTACCTGTTATCTCTAAGGTCCATATACATCAACAGGCACCAAGACAAAGAGACTTTGGAGAGCATGTAGCAATTCAGAGGAAGAGCCTAATTTGAGTGCTCTGATTGTCCCCTGGCCCAGCCTGTCCCACTTGCTGTTGCACATAGGGGTAACTGCAGAGACTGAGCTTCCCCTGCAGGTACCTACATTTAGAGACCTACATTTAGACAATGCAACTGCCTCACTTTGCTCTGTGGTGAGCGGAGGAGGAAGGGATCCTAACAGGTAATCTTCCTTGCATGAGTATTATATCAGAAGTAATGCATTATCAAGTGAGAAGCAGATAAGGAGCTGTGATTCTGTGTGCTTTTTGGTTAATAATACACCATCCCTTCAAAAGGCAAAATGTAACTCAGCCTCTATGACTACATGAAAATACACAAACATACTAGTCTTTACGGGGATCACAAACCAGTAATACTTCTTACTACATAATTTTGATCTAGCAAAAATATTAAACACAAACACTTTCTACCCCTCTGAGGAAATGCTTAGAAACCAAATTCCAGGTACAAAGAACTATGCTTCTGAAAGCACCAATCTGGCGCAGTTATGGATGTTTTCTTACACATATCCAGTGATTTTCATTTTCTCTATTGCATAAATCTTTTTCCTCCATTAGCTCATTTAGTCAGGGTCAGATTTATAAGGGGTGAACTGGCTCTCTCAAAGCTCCTTCTACAATCTCAGGAAAACTATTATACTTATCTGTATCTCAATTGCTTATTTGTAAAATGAAAATAACTGTACTCTTCTCACAGAAGAACTTAACTTCATCACAAGAAGACGTACACTCTGACTGCTAACACTGTGATATTCTTCTTTAAGCCATAATAAAGCTGACATTTTACTAGTGTTTTGCTCTTCTCTTCAGAATTGTTAGAGCTAAAAACCAGTGCTTCATACCATGTACTGAAATGCCAAGGAAAAGAGTATGATATAAATATACAGATATGAAACAGCATCTAAAAATGATGATTTTGATCTTTCAAAAGACAAATCACTAATCTCTGGCTCTAATGAGATATGGGATGATAAAGGTCATGCTGTGTAAAGAACTAAGCTGACGGATCAGGCCAAAAGTTTCAAAACTGATACTGCTGCTCTTGTCCTTTTTTGGGGAAAAAGCACGATCCTTTGTATGTATCACAGCAAACTGTTACAGACACATTAAAGAGACCCATTAACTGTGCTTAATGCAAGGACAACTCAAAACTCACCCAAAGGATGTGCAGACTGAAGTGTGGTACTGTGGTATTTTAAATGCCACAAAACCATTCCATTTATTCTTTCAAAACACACTTTCAATCTGAAACCAGTAAAAGCTCTATCACCTCTGCACATCTTTATGAGGATTATTAATGTCATACAGTAGAAATTGCCAGGTGACTGTGAAAGGACCTTTGGTCAACAGTAACTTGTATTAGCTCCTGATGGGAAAAAAGAAATGCAGAGTAACACAATGTAATTCAATTTGAGATCTGATAGTTTAGGACAGAATTGCCAACAAATAAGAGCACCTCAGCAGACCACTACCGCAATCCTTGATTTACAACTTTCATCCCCAACATTGTGTTGCCAACTGGTGCCAAACAACTCTGTTTCACTGGCTCTGTTTTTTCTGGTGTTTCCTTTGCTCAGGTGAGCTGGGTCCTGTTTTATAAAACTCAGCCCATGGTGCATTCCCCTAAAGTAAGAGCAATAAAGATCTGTGACCTCTTACACCGACAGAGGCTGCTAAAGAATTGCTGCATTTTACCTGCTGCTTTTTTCTATTCAGTCTCCACTGACCTGGCTTGAATACTGCTTTCAGATCTTTGATGAAAGCTAATGTCCTAATGCCATATAAGCTAAAAGTCTGAGAAAAGAGCCAAACTTTTTCCTATGTGTCTGACTGAACAAATGCTGTAAGGTGTAGCTGGAAAAGTATCTTGCTCTCTACTTTTCTTTCAGAAGCCACTTTACGCTTATTCTGGGTTAAATCTGCAACTGTGCTTTTAGGTAAAAATCAGTTTGCAATACACTTATCAGGTTCAGCAGACTGCACAAAGAGTGAGAGAAGCTGCTCTGCAAACCACAGAATGAAGCAAGGGAAAGAAGTGAAGAAGAGAAAATGAAGGTACATTTTTTACAAAGCTGTGAAACAAGGCAGTTTTGCTCTTCTGTTTTCTCTGCCATCCAAGTGAACTCATTATTGAATGCAGAATTTGAGGGAGATTGATTAATTGCAAAAGGGCCCAGAATGGACATGGTATTGTCATTTCATTCTAAATAAATAGAGTATCATACAAGCTGCATGTAAGGTGAACAAAAAAATCTTTTGTTTCTCTCAGCAGTAATACTCTCAGAAAATACTAAGTAAACAGTGTTAATAATAGAAACAAAGGGATGGAGCCTAGCAGAGCTTTTAGGTCACTGACTCCATTCATAGAAGGGAGACAGAAAGGAGAGTAAGGTACAATCCAACCTAATTATAGCTTTGTGTAAATTATTTTCAAGATATTAACTGAGATTTGGCCTACTTAGATTGTCAACTTCTGGGGGCAAAGACTTGTTCTTCCCTGTACTTGTGTGTCTTTCAAAACGTGGTCCATGTCCCTGACCAGAGTTCCTGGGCCTAATTATATTAACCCATCAAGCCATGAAGGTGAGCCAGCCTTGGCTGTGCCCACTGCTGGAGGACCTCTGAAGCTCTCATTTGGCACTAGCAACTGGCAAGGCAGAATGTGGTTTGAGATTTATGAGGTATAATAAGAAGAACTAAACTGTTGAGTGTAGTAACTGACCCTTCCATGAAATCCCAGTATCTCTGGCATTAGAATAGGTAACCATCCTCTCCGCGCAGTGCTCAGCATGAGTCAGGAGCCAGGCCAGGAAAAGCTTTTCCTGAAAACTCAGGGGTATACACACAGTCCTGCCCAAAATCAGTCATCCAGAATCTGGGTCAATGTAAAAAAAAAGAATAATCAGAAGAGTTACAAAGTTGAGAGGGGGAAGACCTCTTGGGGAATGATCCCAACTATTTTTCAGGCTGAAAGTGCTATTCACTGAGAATGAGCACATTCTTTTTGATTTTCTATTTCTTCCAGGTCAGCTGCCCACGTAACCTGCCATATGCAGAGAACCACTTATTGTCATAGTTCTGTTGTGATATGTATGATATATCTGTTGGCATTGTGCAGGCCTCGGGTGCTGAAACCAAGAAAGCGCACAAATGATTTCATGGAGCGGGTAGGGGAGTGACTGGGGAAGAGTTCTGCCCAACTCCATGACTGCAGAGAAAAAAACCTTGATATATATGCACTCTTAAAGATGGTGAAACTGAAAGGCAATAACAGAACTGAAACACATTATTTTAAAACAAGCTGATTTAGAGTCACTCCTGATTTCGCAGTGTGCTGTGAGGGACTGTGCAGTGTATAAATTCTGTGTTCTTAAATGGCCCGTACCTCCCAGCATCACAGTGATTACATTTCTATTGCAGCTGAAGAAGTTCCACGGTGTAATTTATAAGTCATCTCCAATCTGTGGAAAACTCTGGTATATTACAGGTAAAAGCACCTCACTTCTTACACAGCAATCATCAGATGTCAGGAGTACAAATGCTTGGTTCTACCGGTATTCACAGCCTCATGCATAGGTTTGAAAAACACATGCAGAAGATTTGGCCAGGAGCATTATTTTTTAATTAAGAGGGGAGGGGAAAATAAAACCTTTACAAAGCATCTTAAACTGACAAGGTGAGGTGTGTGGAATGACCTAAGATAGACAGGCACTGATTGAAAGCCATTGAGGTAATTCCAGAAGTAATTAGAACTTTGGACAACAAAGTGATGAAACAGGACAAACGACCTTTTCTCATTCGCACACTACCAGCTTATTTTTCTGATTTGTTTCACTCTTCAGGAACAGTATTTCTTTTAAATACTAGCAGGAAAAAAAGTATGGCTACAGCACTGCGCTAGGATGCAGGGTATCTGGATTCAGTGCCTGGCTCTGCTGCAGATTTCCAATATGACCTTGGGCACATCCATTAATCTCTTGCATCTCAGTTCTTTAGCAGTAAAACAGAAAGAGAGCTACTACTTTTTCCTTGCCTGCTTGCTTGTCTTCTCTGCGGAGCCCCTAAGCATTTCTGGAGCAGTTTCCTGGAATACCATGCCTATAAATTTAACAGAGGCCATGGAAGTCAAACACTGGGCTAAAAGTCAGGTCCCCAGGCTGTCCTCTGCCCAGTGCAGTGCTGGAGGGAGCAGCGCTGCCTGCACGGGTGGGATATGACACCCTGCTGCACACCTGCCTGCCCCCCTGCCCTGGCAGTGCATTTGTGAGATGGTTCCCATGACCTCAAAACCCCATGTGAAATATTTGAAATACAGAATTTACCAACTTTGTAGAGCACAGGAGGAAGGCAGGATTTAGTCCTAAGCCACATGGCAACTTTTAGGTAAGATAGAGTATCAGATAATTACAGATTGGTCTCACAAAGTTACTGTGAAAATTTAGCATCCTTGGCATCTAATCACTACTTTGCTGCATCTGTGAGAGAGCAAATACATAAATATGCACCCAGACACTGACATGTACGTTCTGTCTGTATACAATATGCAGAGATACCTATGTGTGTATGCATACACATCATTAGACACCCACACATGATCACATTTGAACATAATGTCAGAGTTGGCTTACCATCAGAATAAGCATCTAACTTGACACATTTTTCGCAAGACCTCTGTGAATTCAGTATAATTACATTTTTGAGGATGTATTTTGCAAACGTGCCAGATAATGCCAGAAGCACAGCTTTGAGTTGACTGCATTCCTACTCCCACCAGTGTCCTTGCTATGACAGTTTTGATACAAACAGTGTGTATTAGATCATTAGTACAGAGACAACCCTCTCTCCCTGCCATGCTTTTGAAGCTGAGTCTGATGAATGGAAACTTGCTCCTTTTGCATTGCACTTGGCCAATATATCAGAAAGCTGTGCCCAGGGAATGGCATCTAGATTGCCTCCAAGCACGTTACTAGGGTGTTCCCTATCAGTGGAAACAAACAGACAAAAATATACACCATGCCTACAATTGATCAAGGTGTAATTCTCTAGAAGCATACAGGTTATTTATTGACTAATAAGGCAGCCAATTACCCAGGGTTCGTTAGGTAGTATGAGCATTCAAACCTCCACTTGCATCTATAAGATTTCTCAGTGCCCCATGTGGACAGGAGCATGTTTGCATGCCTCCCTGTGTCTGCTGCAGACCCTCTTAAGAAGCAGAATGATATTTAACTTCTGGGAATGTGCAAAGAATAATGAGTCAAAGATTTTTGTGCATGAACCAGGAAGGAGGATGGGCTTTTGTTTTGGTTTTAATTTTAAACACTTGCACAATATTTCAAAAGGCAAAACTTGTAAAATCTCTCCCTTTGCATGAAATGACCTGGAAGAGGTGACAGTAATTACAATCAGGAGTTGTCCAAAGATGCAGACTTACACTTTGCATCACTCTTTTGCTAATCAAGTCTCTGTATTGATCACCTCTTCTTGGATGCTTTCCCTTTTACCCTGGGGCCCATGCAGTGCTTTGCATATGGACTGTAGCTTGAGCTTTCACAAATCCATTACAGGAAGACACTGAATTTGATTTGGAAAAGAGCAGGGCAGTCCTGCACCACAAATACCTACAAATACAAAAATCTGTTAGCTCTTCTACAGCTAAATTTGCCCTACAGAGATCCCATGCCAGTTTTATCACTGTTAGAGAAGCACAATAACTTTCTGATTTTCTTTCTCCGTCACATGACTTCCACAATTTTGGATCAGATTTTAAAAGAATACTAATTGCCTACAAGCCTCATGAGAATAAATGGATTCATTCAGATGAGATACCCCAACCAGAGCTCCCACTGATGGAAAGGCTGTGCTTAAAATTGTGCTGCATTCGCAACATTAAAGAGCTTTCAGAGGAGAGAGCTGCTGTGAATCCAAACCACAGAAACTGGCTTTATACATTCTTCTGACCATGAAAGCATTTGGAAATCTGTATTTTGGCAAAAAGCAAAAAAGGTCTCCTTACATCCGTATTTAGGGACTTTGTTATTTTTCATTTTTGTTCAAGATCAAATTCTGGCATAAACTATCTCTTCTCTGTTGACTTTGCAATTACACACAACGCTTACGCTGGCTCCGCACTGACCCTGCTGATCCTCCTTGTCATTTCTTCCTGACATGCTCTTGTGCAATCTCTGCTCTGAATATTGCAACAATGATCAGTTACCTCTTAGAATCAGTGAATGGTTTAAAAAGATTTATTCCAACTTTTTAATTAAAAAGACAGTTGCTACAGTCACATTTCTCCTTAAAAAAAAACCCCAACCAACCAACCAACCAACACCCAGTCTCTT
The DNA here is from genome assembly GCF_004027225.2 of Strigops habroptila. Taxonomy (NCBI): domain Eukaryota; kingdom Metazoa; phylum Chordata; class Aves; order Psittaciformes; family Psittacidae; genus Strigops; species Strigops habroptila. The sequence goes on from NC_044281.2 coordinate 9,189,188, forward strand.
TTCCGCTGTGCTAATAAAATTGGAAGATTTCTGCTGGAAAAATCTAAAGATAGCACTGTATATTTAAATTTCAAGACACACTAAGTTTAGGACAAGATAATGTGGCATTTTAATTATGGTTTTTCTATTTATATATTTCCTATGTGGCACAAGACCCCTTTAATGAAAGGATGTTTTAGAGTAGCTTCAACACCCAGAATTATTGCAAGTTTTTGAATGCACCAGAAGCTTATCAGCTAAAATATGTTAATTTCTCTAATGGGGTAATGAAGTCTAAATGCTTTCAGGAAGACATTGCTATGATAATGGGTCTACTTACAACACAACATTAGGAGAACCTTGATTACAGGTTGCTCAGTAGTTTCTGACTTCCTTAGGAACCAGAGTTTGTTCCATACCTAATTTGCTGCAAGAGCTGTTGGGAAGGAAGCTCATTTCCATTTACTTAGTCAATCACCTTTGATAACATAGCCAAAACAGCTGCTTGAAAAAATACTTGCTAATACAGTTGCATGAGCCAGACTTAGAGAACGACTTAAAGCTGCAAAGGGTTTGAGGATGAAGTGAGCCCCAGGCATGTGCAAGGGAACACATGATGGTGAGGTGGTGGCACTTATGTAAGAAGCAGGGGGACAGTCAAAATGAAGTGTAAGGTTTGATAAGAGGAGAAAAAGCCAGGGAAGAGTTACGTAGAGCAATGAAGATGCATGCCTGCTAAGGAACCACCTGGCCAGTATCTGTGCGCATCTCTGGAACAGGTCTCTCCATTTCTGCTTGTGCAATACTTGGTGACTGGGAGACTTGGCCCCATCGGAGCCTCAACACTTTCTAATGTGGGAGCTCCTCTTGGCTTTACAAACAAGTATTTCTCCTACCTTCAGCACACACACACAGAGCTCTCAGTGATAGCTTTTTAATTCTCTGTGAAGCAGGATAACCTCACACTACTTTTGATAAGGAAGGCACAGAAGCAGAGCTGTGGTAATGGCTTTGTGTCCCCCAGGTACGTGGTATAGAGATGCTTGTTGACAAGCAGCACCCTATGTACAAGCTAGCAAGTTTATACTGAAAATTAGATAAAAACCTACTAAAAAAAGAGGTAATTCTCTACTTCCCAGTGCATCACACAAAGTTCTGACCTCAGACATCACATCTGATTTCCATTATAAGAAAATCAAGAAAGTCTGACCCTGTCGTACAGATACACTCTTTGAAAGGAAAAGAGCTTGATATTTGTCTCAATGTATTCAGCTGGGACTATGCTCTCCCTCGTTTCGGAAACAAATGGCTCCATAAATCCAGCAGTATTGAGCTCAGCATGATCTAAGTGAACTAAATATTCTAGCTTGCTATTTGCATTTTCTCTTTTATCAAAACAAATAGTAATCCACTCATTAAATCCAGTATTTCTGTAATTAATTTGCAGTCATTACAAATCACCTTTAACTGGATTAGCTATAATTACAATAAAATAATTCCCTGAATTAATAAGTTATATTTGTGGTTGTTTTTTGGTTTTTTGATTTTTAGAGATATGAACTTTAGGCGAACATGAGAGATGAGAAACACTTCAGATGCAAGTATGAAACACCCCTCACTCTTCTTTTCACTGAGCTCATCTGTCTATTGCCTCCTTTTGTCTCGAGTGATCCTGTCTTGCACTTGGACTTGACAGACCCCAATTAGCTGAAACAGTGATTCATTGCTGCTCCTCTGCTGCCTGACCTGGCCAACGCTGCAGCGCATGGTATCAGCTGGTGGGGGCCCACAGGAGCTCAATGGCCATCATGACTCTTCTTTCCTCAGGTGTCAATCCGTCCCTGGAACTAATCACCTCATTCTGACAAAGGAGGCTCAAAGCCATGCCTAGGTTTTAAAAACGTAAAGGCATTTTCTTCGGCACAGCATGACATGACTTTAAGGAGCTGATTCCTCCAAAATCTCACGTTTTTCTGGCAAAACAGGTTCCTTCACAATGTCTCAAGTTAGGCATCCACAAATTATTTGCCACGAGTTGGGACTAATTGCCATATTAATAATGCAACCTTGGCCTAGGTCTGCAGTGTAGATAGTACCACAATTTTTGGCATGAATTCCAACCCAGCTCACAGCCTGCTTTTGGGGGGGGCGGGGGGGGGATTATTTCATAGCCAAGGGTGTCATCAAGCAACTACACCTTTTGGATTAGGCTCTTCCTGTGCTCACATACACCAACACAGCTCCAGTGACTTCAGTCAACATTGGCTGAAGGTGTGGAGCACGCTATACGCAAAAGGGACATCCCCTTGTACTGTACATGATTTTACAGCTGCAGAAACCATCTAGGTTTCTCTGCTCATATTCTGAGATGAAATCAAATGTCATGTAAGGAAGAAATCAAACAAAAAGAGGGCAGCAACCTATGGGCATAGCTGACCCTAGACAAATGGAATAAATTTGCTGGAAATACAGGGTTCTCATTCAAGACCTTTCATTCTTAAAATAAAATCACATGGTATGTTGGCAGGAGTTCTGGCACTGCTCTAACACCAGTCACAATTTCACATTTAATACATGCTGTAAAAATAGCACATTTGATTCACATAAGCATGTCATGTCACATAAACGTAATACCACGCTGCAAGTTACATTTTCTACCACGTATATGAATGTGCTGCCTTCCTTTCCACTTGCCCCAGCTCTCACAGCTCCTTGTGAACAAAAGTACAGTAAGATTTAATCATGCTGAGCAATCTGAAAACTCATTTTCTAAATAGGTGGAGTCAAATTAGCTTCTAAGAAGTATAAAGCACAAAACAGAGTTCTCTGGAGAAAAAGAGGGAGTTGAAAAAGGTGCTATATTTAAAAAAAAAAACCCAAGAACTCATAAATGATGCACATTTTATGCAACCTGACTTTACCTAAGGCTTTAGTGTTTCTATTTAACTAACCCTTTAAACAGAATGCATCTCCAGGGCTTTCCACAGCATCTCTTTTTCGACCACTATTGCTAATACAGACACCTCTCACCTGATCTGTCTCCTGCTCCCCATTTTCCACAACAGTTAAGGGCTGGTGGGTGCAAAACGCTCTGGTTAAAATGCGAATTCTTCCACAAGGAAGAGAGAAGTGGGACTGACAACCATGATGCTTGCAGACCGCTCTTTAACTGCACAGCACAGCATCAGACACAGGTTCACCTCCACTGCCATTCCTCTGGGGAACGTGGGCAGCTGTCCTTCCTCAGCCCCTTCCCGAGGTGCTTTTGGCCCACACCCGGCGCTGTGCTGAGCCACTTCGCTGCAACAGTCAGCAGAGGACAAAGCTAGGGACACAGAGCTGTTTTGTGCTGGGTGGTGTACTGAAAGCGCATGGCGAGGGGCTGGGAAAACAGCAAGGCCAGCAAAACGCAGGGCAGGACCTCGGCAGCCCGTGGCGAGATGAGCTGAGATTGCTGCGCTTGACAAAACAGCCCGATCAATATGTAAAGGAGAAAGAGGGTAGAGGAAGAGTAATTAGAAAGAAACATTACTTTCCTCAGTTTCTCTTCAAGTTCCATGGCCAATCATGGCATAACTGATGTGGAGCTCTTATATTTAGCATCTTTGTTTAAGAAATTGCATGTCCCAATTCATTGTGCTTACAATGTGTATATTGCTTGGAAACCCAGCCTCCAACTTGATGCTCAGACATTAGGCAGACATTAAGTATGTTAATACTGCAGTTGAAATTACATGTTTTTTTCTTCTAGTTTTGGAAGGATAATTCTTTGGAATAATTACATAGAGGGTAACTAAGTTCTGAGAAACGTTTGAGTCACCAAGAATCACATCTGCACTCCAGCAGAAAGGCTTGCTGAGATCTTGAGCATTTTTATCCCTGTTAATTATAAGAGCTGGGAAAAGCAAAAAGTTGGTTTATGCCTCCTAGGAGACACACACAGAGTCTAGTTGGAAGATGCTATAGGGATTCCTCTAAAGGAAATAGTATAGCTGCTATGACAAGTTTCTGACCTGAAATTTGCAGAAGTTTTTCCACTTCACAATTAGAACAGTATTTTATGTTTATCCAATACCTTCATGCTAAAGAGCACACAGACAAACTTCAAATAACACCATTGCTCAAATCTTATGAGCTTCCCACACAGACCTCCTGCCTACAGCCAGGGATGAAATGCAGAAAGACATGAAATCCAGGGTATGCAGACAACTTCAGTTTGTAGGACAGTCACTTTGTAATAGGACACTAAAAAACTCCCAAAAGAACTGAAGACGAAAATTACACACAACTGAAACTGCCATTTAAATGTCAGGCTTGCAGAATTTCAATTCTGAAGCTGCTTACTTGAGAGCAACCAAGCACCCATGGATAAGCAAACAAATGAAAAACAAATGGAACTTTTTAGTGTTCAAAAATGGGATTTTAAAACTTGAATGTTTAACATTTTAACAAATTCATCAGCAGCCAAAATAAGTTCAAGTGGAGTTTCTGTACCTTATTCTCCTTCCTTGCCCAGCTGTAATGCAGATTTATTTCAGCAGCCCAGGGTCTCTTAGTAGTGTTTGTGTGCTACCCACAGGTTTGAAGTCCTCTATTCATTTGCATTATTTAAATAATAATACATATGTATAATCCTCCTTCCTCCTGTAACTGTTCTACTTGAAGAACCAATTAATTCCATTTGTTACTTCCTGGTGTATTATTTCTTCTCTACAAGCTGGAATCCCTTTAGGATCCCTGTCTGCCCTTGACTACTGATGATTTCCTTGGCTTTTCAATTACCAGAACCTCTTCCTGTGGATTTTAGAGCATTATTGTGATTGTCAATTTTAATAATACAGGGTTTCATAGTCTGTGCCTACTGCAGACCTTTAAAAAAAGAAAGAAAAAAAGAACAATCCTACTTTAAATAGCTTTGAAAATAAATGACCCAATTATTTTTTGGAGGCTGGGGTGGGTGTTGTGTTTGTTTGGGTGGTTTTGTTTTGTTTTTAATATATAAGTAATATATAAGTTTTTAGTATATAAGTAATATATAAAATATATATATTTTAATATATAAGTAATAAGTAACACGGTCTTATACAGTGCATGCCCATATATTATGTGCTACATATACAAACACAGCTCTCAACTCCTTCTGTTACTGGTTCAAACACTAGCCATAAAATACTCCAGTTTTTACCCTTATATTTACAGAAAGAGAATTTCCAAAAGAACAAAGCAGGAAAAGGATCAGCCATTTAAATGCCTTTAAACCAAAGGCACTAAGTACTACTCTACTTTGCAACCAGAACCTGTTGAAGAATGGTACAAGCCAGTGTATCTGATGAGGCTACCTCACACTTTTTTCAGGACATTATGGATGAAAATCATTTAACATTGTGTAAGCACCTGACCAAATGATCCTTAAGCACTTCAATAAAATACTCAGAGGTACACAATTCAAAACAAAGGCATTTCCTGAGACATCAGACTTCAGGAATCCAAGTTCCAGATCAGATCTACTGCCTTTTGCACTATTACATGATTAGGGAAAGCATTAAATGCCCGCATATCCCTGTGGCTGTGTAGATAGACTAATTTAGCTATCAGGTTTCAGACAGAGCTACATAACTGGACTCACTCCTAGAAGCTTTGGAAGTTACAGACCTCCAGCCAATGTCCCTGTCCTGTCTATGAGCCTGCACCCAGACTGCTCTGGCATGGAGTACATGAAGGATATTAAAAATCTTCCCTATTCTGCTTAGGTGAACAGCAGAGTAACACCTTCAGTTCAGCAAGAGCTTCTACTGATGTGATGTTTTTGATAGTTGAATAAACATCATGAACACAAACAGAAACATGTTCTCTTAATAACCTGCGCTGTATTGCTACCACCACATGAAGTGGTGCTCTGTAGCTGAGGAGAGAGGTCAATGGGAAGTTTCTTCTTCTCTTTCCATTACTTTGGCCAGGCTCTGCAGGATGCGTCTCCTGTCCTGCTGCCTGAGCAACACTAAGGTGCCCACCCTTTTTAAATAAACACTGTTGGCTGTGGCAATGCAAAATTAGGTGTAGATCTGAGATTCCAGTTATGTCTGTCTGTAAACAGAGTGCATCTGCCAACAGAGCTACACAGACAGTAGAAAGCTGTCTGTGAAGTTATTTAGGACCAGCTGAGATTCAGCTCTACCCCAGTTTTGCCTGAATAAGGACTTCCAGACTAAACCCACCATAAGGTTGCTGCTCAGACCGAGAGAGTGTACTGCATCTATGAGCTTTCAAATGCTGCCTTAGTTTTTTCCTTTCAGTTACTGATCAACAACACAAACATATGAGTTCATCTGTTTTGAAGGAAGCATTATTAAAAAATACAGCAAAGTACAGCCAGTTATGTCAGGTTATGGAAACACACCACAGTCAATCACCTAACGACTGATAACAGTATTCCTTATAAATAAAACTAATAATGTCCTATTAGCATTGGAAATAGTGTACAAAAAGCACGGGGGGGAAATGGACAAGTTGAAATGCTGGGAAAAAAAATGTTCTGGAGCATACAAGTGCTTCCCTAAAATGAGATGAACCTTTTATATAGAATTCGAAGCTGAAAGGAGCAGACAGGCAAACAAAATAAGGGCCATCACAGGGAAGGGTCCCCCACATCCTGAAGGGTCTTGTGTTCAGCTTTCAGAATCCCAGGAAAAAAAGATAACCAGGGAAATATTTTTCATTCCAGCAAAGGGATCACTATCAAGCTCGTTATCATATCACCAGACCCCAGCATTTAGGCGTATTCACAGCTGATTCTCACATACAAACACATTTTTTTGTGTGAGACCATTCATGTTCACATTTACACTCCCATTTTGATGCACTAGCCAAGCACTCATTGGTAAGGTTTTAGCAAGCAATTTCCCACTAGGGTAGCTCAAGGATGAAGCTTCTTTCACCTTCTTTGGAAACAGCTGCTCCTGGCTATCATCAGTGACATGATTTGGAAATACATTGACCCCAGTCTGATTCATGATGAATATGCACATAGGAACATAAAAATTGTGGGTATGCATTTATGCACAATAATGTACAAAAAAATATGCATTAGGCTCCCTTGTAATGCTCGTACCTACAAAAGGTTAAATTGCCCTAGGTGAGAGAGCTATTTAAATGGACCTTTTTATAATGGCAAACAATAATGCATTCTGGTTACCTTCCGACATGGCTTACTTCTAGTCAGCATTAAGGAGAATTACTACCTGATTTTAATACATCTTGGTTCAATTTCATGCAGGCTTATTGTCTTCTAATTATCAACACAGCAATTTGATCCACATCCAGATTAAGGCATTGCCCTGACTTCTAACACCAGAGCAACGCCTGCGGTGGTGTGCTGATTTCTCAAGCAGTAAGCAGTTTGCTGTTGTCTCTCATCCCCAAGGCATAAATAAGCAGATGCTGTATTAAAGCTTGTTTTACAAAACTGCTTCAGTTGTGATATACATTTTTAATATAATATACTGAGTGCATTACAGTGAAAACTGCCAGGGCCAATAAACTCATACAAATTCATTAGGAAGACCAGCTTCCCAATTAAGTCTAGCTGAAGACTAGATCTAGTTGATCTAGAATTGTCCAAAAGAAGCTGAAATGAGTGAAAAGCTTGATTGCGTTTGCCACACGTGCGCATGGCTCTAGTTTACCATTTCAGGTTTCTGAACGTCAGTTGGGATTGTTTCTCATCAAGGGCAAGCTTCACTGACCTTTCCCTTCTTTTCATCACAAGGATACTGTGGTTGGCTTGAAAGCTTGAACTTTTTACAAATACAAATTCTGAGCATAGACGCAGGAGTGCAGCTTTTCATACCCAGAATGGGTTCTACATAGGAGACACTAGTAGCCCAATGTTTTGCAGCAGCCACTGACATGCTTTCATTCATGGGTAGGTTTAAAGGGTAAGAAATTATATCTTGTTTTCAAAAGAAAAGGAGAAGGAAAGACAAAGAGAAAGCAACATTTTCAGTCTCTTTGGCTTATTTGCATTTATTACCTATGCTCTTCTTCGTCAGCTGACATTGTCAGCTGTAGGATGACAACTGAAGAGCACCTCCGGAGTACTCTGTAGTTAATCCTCTACAATGCCTGTAAACTACATAGTGAACTGGTGGTTCCAACAGGAGCTCTTGAAAAGCACAAATTTCACCCTTCCTTCAAACAGAGGGCAATCTTTCTTGAGCACTTTGAAGAAGCTCAAGCTAGCAGAGGATTATTATTCTAAACATATTTGTTTAAAGACAATGCTGAAAATTAACCTGGCCAGCAGCAGACTAAGGTTTACACAAAGCATCTGCTGGCTGCCTCTGGTAAAACATTACATTTGTCTTGACGGTGTTTATGGCATAAGTGGCTGCTACTGCTAAGAGCTGCAGTACAGCAGCCTTGTGCAACAGCTTACCTTAAAGGAAGAGAAGTCCTGTAACACAACCTTCTCCACTACATTTTCAGGATTTCTGTCTTTTATGAAGCCCGCTGGCACTAAATCTTTCCAGACAATAACAATGCAACCATAACAGGGAGGATGAGCTAACGGAAGAGCTTTCCCTCCCTCACTGCTGTTGGCAGGGTGCTTTGCGATGTCTTCTCCTCCTCCTCTTTATGTACATACATAATCATGAGAGTATGCTTACTTTTACCTCCACAAAATGATGGCACCTTCATCCCCATTCTTTCTGCATCATGGGAAACAATGAAAATGAGCATTGCTGGAACTTTCAGCAGGTTTATAAATTCAGCTCAGACACCAAGCTGAACCAGTCCAATCCCTTAACTAATGACACTAAAAGTGACACTAACTCCTAAAAAACACAAAGAATTTTGATTGCCTGCCCCACTCTGAGACAATGCCATTTCACAAGATATGTGGCTGAATGTCTTCTCCATGCACTAATTTAAGACTAGAATTTGCAGGGATTTACACGGTGACACTTGTATCATACATACGAGCACCTACTACCACTGTACAAGTAGCTGGGCACTAATTTAACCTGACTTTAGCAAGCTGTGCAATCTGACAGCTCCCCGTGCTGTTCACCTGCTGTCAGATCAGAGTCTGCTGAGGATCTTACATTCCCTCTACATCCCTTCAAATTAACAGCATTTCATCAGTTAGTTCTACAATGCCATTAAACGCAGAAACAGCAGAGATGACTTTCTGAGGCCCTGAAGTCACTGCACTTTTATGGGAAGGCAGAAAGTGCAGATTATATGCCTCACCACTACGTACTGCCTAAGACGGAGGGAGGTGCATATTCCTAATTACCTAGATTGCACAAGTAATCTCTCCAAGAAAGAAGAGACTTCTGAAATGTCTCGTGAAATATGATGAAAGACTGTTTGTGCCACAGAACTTTTCCTGCCCCTAGCAGCTGTTCTATTCCTTAGTCAAGACAGAGCAAAATCTCTCCTTCCTACCAGTTAAGTTGAAAAGGAATGAAGCAGGGAGACCTAAAGATGAAGACAAGAAAGTAGCCCTGTGAATTTCCAGTCTACTAAATGTAGAGGTTTCTCCCCATTTGTCAACTTTGAACCTTCTTGTGTTTACAAATAACTATAAAACTCTAGAAAATGACCTCATGTATTCTTTCCAATACATAAATACAAATAGATTTTCTCAGCATTACTTCCAATACTTCCAAATTACGGATTTTTTTTTTTTGTCTGCCCTACTACTAGCTTGAGACTGTAACAAAACATAAATTATTCTCAATCTAGTTGACTTCTGTAAAACAGGTTTAGCTTAATGCAACTGCCTGATTGCTCAGTGAAATCAAAAGGAAACAAAAAGAAACAAACGTACCCAAAATCAAACAACCCACTACTATTGCTGCTGCCTATAGAGAATACTAAGGCATTTGCCACCCTCATCTTTAGCAGCATGCTGAAGTGTTGAGATCAAGGGCCTCAGATTACATCCACCCACAGGATACAGCCTGATAGAGTATACCATATGAATACCATATGAAAAAAAATCAAAGGAAAATACCCAAGCATATACCTGATGACACGAGGGAACCTGCCTGGCCCAGCCAACATTGCCACAGCAAGGGGGCAGTCACCACCACTGGGGCAGGAGGGGAGAGACTCCAGGAGGAAACCAGAAAGAGCTCCAACAGCAAGGTTGGAGCCATCCTTGGCACAGCCCTGGCACCTGAGATCTCAGTTTGACCTCATAACTCACTGAGTGCCCTCAGCTCCTTCTGCGAAATGTGAGGGGGTCAGAAAGCAGCTATGGGCAGTACCTGAGGGAGCTGGGTCAGAAGGGCTTGTGATGACAAAGATGCCGGGGCAGGTGTCATCTGGCCCTTTCACTGCTGCCGTCCAAGTAGAAGCCACCAGCCTGATTCCTGCACATGGACAGCTTGGCCAGGCCATCTCCACCACTAGCTGCCCTTTCACCAAGCTGCCTGCTGAGCCTCTCCTGTGCTGCCTGTAAAGGCTTCACATGGAAATCCTCCTGCTGGCTTTTAAAAGTCCCATTCTGCTGCTTCTGTGGCACCCAAGTGAATGGCAGGATGCTGCCCCTGAAGTCCTTGGCTACTGACCTGAGCTTTCATTTCCAGCACGGATACAAGGTGTATCCTGGCAATTCAGGTCATAGGAAGAAAGATGGGACATCAAGTAGGAGGAACATGGCCCTACTGAAGCTCCTTAAACACACACAGGACAGGGGAACCTGCCCAAACTCCATGACACCCCATGCTTTCGAGCTGAGAGGGGACAGCACTGCCGTGCCATGCAGTAGGGAGCTGGCGGAGGGAGCCAGGTGACAGCACCTTATACTCACCATGGGAAAGCTCACTTTGGCAAATACTCAAATCCCATAAGTGTTAGGGATTGTTACACAAGGGCAAGGGATTGCTCTGCATATTGCTAGCAAAAGGCTTCAGAGAGCCAAGGAAGAACGAAAAGACTAACAAAAACTTTTAAAAATATTTGAGAAAACCTGTGCCAAAATCTCCTTAGACGTGTATCCATGACTAAGCAAGAGAACTAAATTGCTGTTGCTGATGTGCTGCTTGCTGGTCACAGTCAAAAAGCACTGATGCAGCAATAAGCACAGCTTAATTGCTGAGAAGCTTACATATTAATAGCAGAATTTTTGGTCAGAAACATGTGAAAGCCTGTAGGCTTTGGAGCAGTAAAATAGAATTGGGGATGTATTCTGGCAGAACAAAGGCTGTTGCACTTTCTGCCTTTGATAGGGACTTTCCAGAGCTGTCAGCTGAGCTGCAGAATTAGAAACCTGACATTGCAGCAGTCAGTTTTTAGATTTCAAGCTGTTCAAATGACTTGTCTCCAGGGAGGAATATCTAGTGCGCAGGAATCAATAGTGAAACAGGTAAAGATGCCAGCATGCAGGGATAGCCACCCCAACACCATGCCCCAGACAGACAAGCAAATCTACTAAAAAGCAGTTGTGGGAGAGGATGACTGAAAAGCTTGCTCCCCCTTTGAATCAGTACAAGAGAGATGCTATAGACTATTCATTACATTTGTGAGATTGCAGCTTGATTATATTCGATTCCACGTTACAGATTGATCTTCCACACACCCTCAGTTCACACTACGCCAGTGCTCCAAGACACTTACTGAAGAGATTATAAAAGAGTCTGTTTTATCATATCTTCACCTCTGAATGCATTACAAGTGACATCGCTTAATTTTAGCCAATCTGAACAGCTAATTAGATGTAAACAGATTGAAAAATTGTACACACAGGACAACTCATTTTTCAAAAGGCCACTAATCGAAACAAACCTGAGTCCATCAATTCACTTCAACATTTGTCTAAATGAATTACAGCATAGACTTGTCCTGTACTGGCCTTGTGATTCATACAACCAGCTCCCTCCTCTTTTGATGAAAATCACAGGCACTGTACAATAGAATAAGTAAATTATTTGTTTATCAAGGCTCTATTATAACAAAGATGAAGATGCCTCTCTCTCTGAATCTAGTGGACGACATGTATGAGCCAAAGTAATTACAGCCTACTCTGGTACTTTCTTCCCTCTCACCTCCCAAACCCATTGCATACATTGAAGCTGGGGAGGGTCTTTGTAATAACAGATTAAAAAATCAAATTATATTTAATCATGATCAATAGGGGTTCCAACTTCAAAGCTCTTTGGGTGTCATCCTCCCCTCTGCTTTCACCTCCTTACAACAGGAGAAATGGGAAAGAAAAGGACCCTCGACAGATCCTCCAGAGGTAGCTGGTAATCCTCCTTGGGGCTCCCTCCAAGCACCAGCTGCAGGTAGACCAGTAATTACACTGAGCTGCACTGCACGACAGAGACAAGCCCAAAGGGGCCTGTCATGATTCAGATGAGATCAGGAGCAGCTGAAGTTATCCACACCCAGACTTCTACATGCTATTGTCTTCACTTACAAACATGCACCTAAACTGTACTCTGAGTTTTGTCTAGCTTTAATTGCCAGCCTGGCATCTCATTAGACCTCTGTTTGTCAGCATAAAGAGCCCTGCTCCTCGTTTGTGTTCCCCACACTTGTATTTACTGACCATGACCTACACACCCCTTTCTTTTCCCTTGACAAAGCTAACAGCATCAAAGATTTCACAGCAAAGCTTGCTTGCTGGCCACTGCCCTTGGCTGTGCACAGCCTTCTTTCCTGCTTCTCAGTACCTTTAGAGCTGCAGGCACCACATCTAGTGAAGGTGGAGGTATTTTGACATCCTTACGCCTGCTCAAGAGTCTGCTTCTTAAATATAGCAGGTGGCTTTTTGGCTCATTGTGTTTGCAGAGGACTCTCACAATGAGCCCACTAACTACCAAGACTCCAGCTTTCTTGTAGCATCATTGTTATCAGGGCATTTTCCCACCTCACTCCCCTGGTTTCCCATCTTTGTTCTGTGGTTGTGGCTTTATGTTTGGCAACATCAAAGGGCCTGTTTTTACACCAGTGTACCTAGTAAATCATATTGGGTTGTGTCAGTGAACTGTTTGTTTCTTATTTCCCCAGTTACGTCTGCCAAGAACTTGATCAATGAGGAAAGCATGTACCCACTAGGTCACTGGTAAAACAAACAAACAAATAGCATGAGTCTGGTCCCTGTGCTGTCCATCTAATAATGATAAATCCACTTATAATTACATTGTGAAAGGCAGTTTTTACTCCTCTAATTGTGTAACGCATAATATTGCATGATTCTTGTTCCTTAATCATAGTGCCATATAGTGCCATGCCAAACACTTCACTGACCTCCACGTACACTACATCAATATTGTTGTCTTTATCAAGCAAACATGTAGCTTCATAAACAACATTTCAATTAGTGGACAAAATCTATTACACCAGTCCATATTGCTCAGCATTAGTTCTCAGATATTTCTTTATTAAGCAGGTCCAGGTCTGCATGTACTGCTTCAATCAACGTCAGACTGACAGGCCTACAAATATCTGTATTTTTTTCCCCCTACCCTTTTTACTACTACACTCTCTCAGACCTTCAGAACTTTCCTGTGTTCTCAAACTTATTGAAAAGCAACACTAAAGTACCTTAACTGTCTCTCTTTAAACTCAAGCCTGCAAAATATTTGGGACTGCTGAGGTGAAACTGGTCCTGCTTCAGTAGCTGCCTTTTTAATGGGTTTAAATAGGCACCATCATTATCTGACTCCCATGCAGCTACAGCTAAGGAGATCAAGAAGTCCAAGGTATTAAAAAAGTCATGTTAAATGTCATGGAAGAGTTCTGACCTCTTCTTCCCTTAGTCAGGTTATTCTGAAATGCAAGCTGGAGTTCTCCCAGTTGTTGAGCATTTGGGACTTTTATTCAAATATTTTCTTGAGTAATGAGGACTAAAAACATTGTGTTTGTTTTAAATGAAAAACTAAGTGTCTTCTGTGACACTATTTAAAAACGTGAAATACTTGTGGCAATGTCTTAAAAACTGGTAGTGCTGTACCATAAAATTTTCAGATGTCTGGATTTGAGTATGAACTGTTCTGGATTCTCAGCCATGCACCGCGCCACACTCATTAAACTCATCCTATATGTCCATTTACATAAAGAAGTTGGCAATCTCCAGCTTCTTAAGTGTCTGGGAATCAGTCGTACCCTTCCTGAATATAAACTCTCACTGACTTCAAAGACAGCAGGTAAAATTTCTGGTTTTATTTCCCAATCTCTGAAAGAAAGCCTCTTGGACAAAAGGGAATTTAAACATCCAATGCAGAATATATTAAATTTGTCAGATGCAGCTGAGGTCTGAAATGTAAGAGTTAAAGAAAAGTGAGTACATGAACCTTGAGAGAGACTTGGTAGTTTTCACCCCATTTGTTCTTTTTAAGATCTCATGAGAGCATCTAACAAAATCCTATGTCACGCCAAGAACAGTTCAAAGCAAGTACATAGTGAATCAGTTTCTTCAATCACTAAACCACAGAATATATAATCAAGAGATGCACAAGGATCTGAAGAAGTTCTGGTCACTCCAAGGCTGCCTCAGGCCCCACTTGTGTAAGACATACACATTCAGAGAAAATGTTAAAGTCAATGGTATTTAAGCATGAGATAAAAATTAAGCATGTGATTGAACACATGCTCTTACCCTATGGAGTAAGGTGTTTGTAGTGAGCACGGCAGAGCCTTTTGAAAGCTTGAGAAGCATTTTTCTTCCCTATGGAAGAACTCCCTGCATAGGAAAGAGTAGGCTAGATTCACCTCTCATTGTCATCACCGCTAATCTCCAGTGACTCCACAGTTGTCACAGGGAAAATTAATCCAGGTTTACAGAGATGTAGCAGACAAATCTAGTTTGCTACATCTCTCTCTTGCTGTGTTTACAATAACAGACCGATAAATGAGTATTTGTGATCCAATGCCCCCGTTTTAATCTGTTTGCTGGAGTATCATAGGATTTGTTCACTGGTTTGATGACTTGGTTATCTGTGGGTTTACAAATTGCCCATGATTAGACAGCATATTTTGGATTCTTTTGCTCCATTTTGATGTGGACAGACAACTTTGACTTTTAAAGCAAAACCAGGGCATTCTCAGTAATTTTTGATGTAGGCAAGCATCTTCCACTCGTGGTCTCCCTGTGTAGCTCTGAACGACTTAAAAGAAGTGCTAAAAACCATGAAGGACTGCATAATTTAGGAAAGAGGGTATAACTAGACATCGTTCCTACTTCTTGCCTACAGAAGTCTGGGGATCTTTATGGCATCTTCTATTCATTTTCTTCAGTTTTGCATGAATGACTGAAAATGGGCCACAAATCATTCACTATGGGTCAACTCTTTCCGCTGGTATTTCTCAGTGTTGACAGTCTGCTTGATAGAACCTGTGCATTCACACCAGGAACACAGCAGAGACTCTGGCTATTAATAACAAAGCAAGCACAGGGATAAAATGCACCATTTTTCATTGGATTTTTGCATTCTAACTTCAGAAGCAGCAGAAGCAGCAAGCAAAACATAGGCAGAAACCAGGCAACCAAATCCAAAACCAGTATCTCCCAAACTAGTACTTTATATATAACCCTGGTGAGCTTCAAGTTCACAGGAGCTGTGGGGATTTGATGGAACTTCTCAGTCAGGTAGGGCTGATTAGCTCAGTACTTAGCTCAAATCAGAGCCTGAGAGGAATCCAAAAGCTGGTATTCCTGTCATTCCCATACCTTCCTAATATTTCCAAAACCAGCACAAAATGCCCATGGCAGAGGCCTAAAAATTCAGCACTTGCAAATGCCCAAATGCTTCTCATCTAGTCAACAACAACATAGGAACTTCATCTTTTCTTAATTTTTAAAGGCCACAAAGAGGCTTTTCCTGACCTAACTCTTATATAGGTCAGAAGCACACCAGCCCTGAACTAGAAGTCATGCAATCAGGTTAGGACAGCAAAGAGCTTGAGCTAATAAACCCAGCCTTTCAAAGAGCTTATTGGTTTGGGCTCAGTGTCATGCTGAGGTTAACAAGGTAAAAACCTGTTTAACAGAGGAGACATATTTGAGCATCCACAGTCAGGTCAATCATTCGAGATTTAAACATTCCCTTCAGAGGTATTTACCCAGTCGGTGCACGTTGCTTATAGTTGATTTTGTACCTTCTGATGCTGCTTTTAAATTATACCTCCCAAATTAAATTAGAGTAGAAGAAGCTTTCCTATTGCCTTATTGCAGTTGATGATAGTACATGGGGTCAGCAGATATTTTAAATTCACATGAGAGAAGCCTGTATTGCCAGTTATACCCAGACAGAATGGATTCCCTTTCTTTCAGAAGTTAAACTAGAACACTCCCAATACTTTCCTATATATTGGGAACATGTGTATATGTGTGTGTTTATCAGCATTGCATTTTATACACCGCTTCATTCAAACCAATATACACTCCAGGTTTTACTGTGTATTTTGGCTCAAGCGTTATTGCTAGGATAGCGTTTACAGCAATATTCTTTGTGTTCTGCATAGCCCTGCCCATCAATCAACCTTGTAATAAAGCAGAAAGGGAAATCAGTGGAAAAGCAGCAGAGCTGCTGAATTCAAGTTAGTCGTACAAAACCAGCATGGAGACAAGTACAAATACAATTGGGTCAAAGTAGCCACTTGCCTGTTGTTTAAAGGAAAAAAGATACACTTGCATCATGACAGTTTGCCTTAAAAAATAATTTAGACTCCAAAGTGCTAATTTTTTTCTCCCTAGTTCCTCTGAGTTAGTGTTTCAAGATGACTGCTGCTCCATACAGATTTATAGTATGTATGTGTTTACTCACACATCTTCTAAGCCAAGAGGAAAGGCAGACCAGAATTCCAAATCTATCATTAAGTCTACATGTTGGCACCTAAAAGAGCTGCAGGACTTCAATTTTTCTGGATAAGATTGAAGGGATACATTGAAAGAATGAACAAACAAACAAACAAGCCATTCTCCTCCTTAAAAGACACACACAAAACAAGAGAGGGGGGAAAGAAGATGGCTTGCAAGGTTGCTGATTACCAGGTTTGTCTAACATTTTAGTAATAACTTTAAGAGCAGTATAATCTCTGATTCTTTCTGGATTACATATGGATCTGCTAACAATCAGTGTGGTTCAAAAGACACAACACTGGTTTGGCTCTGAAAGCAGCATGTGTTATTCCCAGTTCAGCCACTGAAGTGTGATGCAACTTATAGCCTTTGCCCAATTTGTATATCCAGATGCTGCTTCGCGGATTTTATTCTCCCCCTTACTGTGAAGAAGTGCCTCACAGTATCAGGGTGCACCACACTGGAGTCCTAATCTTATAATTAGCGCCTCTAGATGCTACTGTAAAATAGATGCTGATGATGATATTGATGAATTATGACTTGTTTTTTCATCCTGCTTTTGTCTAGATCATAAAGAATTAATGTAAAAATCAAACTAGGATAAGATCTGTGTACCCAAGGGCCCCATACAATTCCCACTGAAGCCAGTAGGACTTGAATGGAAATTGAATAAGGCTCTGAAGCTGATTCAACACAGGTGCTTACACACTGCCTCGCTGGGGATCACAGAAACACCTAATGTGATAGTCACCCACAGTAAATCCATTGGACTATGAATGCAAGCCAATCAACAGAACTAAGAATACAGATAATGCAGGGAGGGGAAAGAAGTGTTCAATGTAAAAAAGGCACCAAGGAGAGATGTTCTTAGCACAGTAAGAGCTATAATGAAATACTGCATCTTGAGTTTGTCGCTGTTTGAAGGAAGCTAGGAAACGAGCAAGAATTCATTATAAAGCTGCTCAAGACCAAAACATGAATCACTGGGTGCTAAAAAAACCCAGTTGTCTAGAGAACAGCGTAGATGAAAATGAATGGAATGTCTTTAAATTACTCTCTGTATAAACGCTTTCACATTCATTCTTTCTGCCATTGATTAGTATCTTTCTGGGATATGGGTTTTTAAATAATTCCACACCATACTCCCAGCTTCTGCAATCAAAACACAGAAACGGCTCTTGATTCTGCATTTTTAGCCTTCATTTACAGGGCAAAATGTCTTCTGCAGTAAGAAACTTGAACACCTACTGTTCTTATCCATTTACTGGATATCCCCAAAAGTGCATGCTGAAGGCTCAGTAATCAAATGAGATTAAGATTCCCCCATGACTTTACAAATAAGGGGACTTTTGTACGCTACTGCTGCATAAAAAAGGATTAAATCACCTCTGGAAAGCCCTCAAGACCATTAAAGTGCTAAGAAGCTGAGACTTCTCTGATCCCAGCATCCCTGACGGGAAAGCAGAAAACCCTAAATCCTAAATAGCAAATTGAGAAGATTTCTCTGCAAACCCAGGTAGGAACATGCAGAAGGGAAGTACGGCAGGGAAAACATGGCCTCTGGCTTTATTGTTCCTTGTTCCTGCTCTGTCCAGTTTCCCGAGAAAACAAGGCTTGTGTGACCACATGGTGTGTACATCTGTCCATTGCACCAACTCCTGCCCAATAATTTCTGAACCCTTAACCAATTACAGTTCCATGAGACAAGACCTCCATTGATAAAGAAGCGGTACTGAGAGCTGAAGAGGTGTTAGTCATGGGGGAAAACACCTCGAAGCAAGAAATTTGCCATGTTCCAAGAACTGGAAAAACACAATGTTCTCTACTAGTTCACAGTTTATTTCCTATTCGATGCGTACCTTATCAGACCTAAGAAATCCAACCATAAGATGCAATTCTGCTGAAGAGGTGTTTCCCTTGTCTCACAGCTTGCAGAGTGATATACAACACTAAGGGAACCCATAAGAATAACATGGAGGGGCTTCAGCAAGAATCAATGGCCTTTTGGACCTACAGGTGCTGAAAGGCAGAGATTCCTGCTGCTGAGGACAGTCCTCAGCAATTGAGACTGAAGGATCAGCCCTTACAGATGCCTTCAAGAAGAAGTTCAGCCACTCTTTGTCTTTTTAACCAGAGCCTCCTAATCCATGTACAGGATGCATTGCTCAGCCTGCTCATTGCCCACCGTGGTCCCTAAGGGCTGCAAGGAACCTCTCACAGACAGACCATAACAGTCACACAAACCTTAACCTTGCCAGAAAGTCTTGCCAGCTCTGAAAAACACAACACAACAGAAATAGATGTACCATAGAGCACACAGGAATGCCAAAGTGTTGTGCTACCCTTGCACTCTGATGGCAACAAGAAATGGGGCAAATCAGCAAAAGAATGGCTGTTCCTAAGGACTCCCAGTGTCCGATATATCTCATGTCCCTCACTGCAGACATATCTAGCACCTCTGATACCTACAGCATCCATCACAACCCCATTCTGCTGATTCAGGCAGAAGTATGGCCAGCTGGGAGAGTCCTCATGGCTGTAGCTTCACAAAAAATGATGCTGCATTGGTTAGCAGTCTGTTAACTAAGACTGGAGAAGCCTAAGAAAAGAAAACTTACATAAAACCAGCAAACACACACAAGATCGCCCAAGACCTCAGGCTTCGCATAAAAAAAACATCCCACTCATGATTGTTGGAGTGGATTTTACAAGACTTACTCTGATGACATCCAAAATTTATTACAGCTTTTACAACAAGACTGTGTCTAGTAAAGAGTGATGTAGTGACAGCATTTACTTCACTGGATTTAGCTTCTTAGGGCACATAAATACACTTTTGTACTTTAGGAAGAGCCATAGCTGCCTACTAAATCTTGAATAATACAAGGCAGCTTTGTAGACCTTTAAACACATGCATCAACTTGGTTCTGTTTCCTTCACAAATCTGTTTCCTCACTATCTGCCCAGTCAGTCCCCAAGCTCCTGTCATGCTCACCTTTTGTCAACTGTAGCTTTTAAAATGAAACTGTTTGGAAATCACACTTTTAAATTCCTATACTTTTATCTAAAAGGAATGGAATTCATTAATTTTAGAAAGTGGCCAAGTTTGTTTTCTCACCTCCCCAGTTATAAATCAAACTGGAAATCTTATCCTTTTTCCTTGGTACACACATGATGAATTTTGCACAACTTCATTTGAAAACTGATTTATTGACCATATGTGTGAAAGGCATATCATAAATATAAATTAAATTGTAGATTTCTATTAAGCAGTGAATGAGAAACTTCTTTGGTGTAACAGTTAATAAAAACAATTTGAAAAGACATTAGAGTAAAATGCTGGACAAAACTTCTGAAAACTAATAGCAACATTTTAGGTTGTGATTTTGGGGGAGAGCCATATCTGAAGCACATTTTAGTGTCCTGATTTCCAGAAAGCAGCCTGAGTTCAATATAAGAAAGTTATGTCCTTTGCAACTGCCTCATGCTCATGTTGTTGACCACTTCACACGTAAAAATAATACTTTACCCACACATTGCACTCTCTAATATACCGGTTACCAAAACTACACAAGGATTAGGTGATATTTTGCCAAATAATGGGACTGTATTTGAAAAACCTGAATCCAGCCACGACCAGTCATAAAATTGGATAAGAGCCCAGACCTGCTGTCTGTGTCTTATGTCGAAAGCTGGCTCAGCTCCTGGTGGCTGCCCCAGCCAGAGGAGTCCAGCAGCATGTCAGCCTGATGCTGATCTTGCCCTTCGCCTGACATGGGGCTCCTAGACCTTACTAAGGAGGCTTGCACAGAAATAAGGCTAACTCTTAAGGACAACCTTCCATAGCCACACAAACTAGCCCTGGTCTTGCCAGCCCCCAGAGAAGCCTGAACCCACTGGCCCCACCATGCAAGCATCTCCCAAAAGTCACATTCCCTGCCCCAAGGCAGGGCACTACAATAGCTATACTTCCATGAAAGATCAGTCACAAACCCTAGGACCAGTGTTAAACAAGCAAATCCATAGATGACTGCACCTAAGAAATAAAGACAATCCCAACTCAAATGCAAGTTTGCCTAAATTCTACAGTACCCCCCGCATGCAGTAAAGGGTTTGGACTATTTCCACGTTCATTTTTGCTACTGCTGTTCTTATAAAAACACATTGTTCCTTCCCTGTGACATGTCCTCATATCTTTGAAAGAATGCTCTCCGTTACCACAAAATATTTGGCTTGAATCCTCCAGTGAGGAGGAGCCAAAGGTTTGGCTCATGTTATAAAAACAAAAGAAATATTACTCTAAACATAAACCAAATAAGTGCAGCCATAACAGTAGATGGAGATAGAGCTCCTAGCACAACCTATGAATAATTCCAAGTCCTATTATAAGCAACACAGCTTTCTGAATTTCCCTGGAAAACAGCGTGTCATTATTAGGTTCCAGCTTGACTAAAATGCAAACCATCACTTTATTTCAGTGAAAAAGCTAAGCAAGAGACAGTATGCAGTGTAACAACTAAAGTGCAATGCACAGCCATATAAAATCTGAAATTGTGAAAGACAATGTGTGTACACATAAGCACAGAGATATTAAAAGAGGGCTCTCACCTCCATCCCCAGATCCTGAGCCGGCATCTGAAAGAAGAACAGAAAGAAATTCATATTCACATGCTACACTATGTCCTGTAAGCATGCAAAGCAAGACTGTTTGGTATAACTGTATTACAGTGTTCCCTACGTTTGATGTCATGCCTGGGTAAATTAGAGAGATCTAATCTGAACATAGTTCACTCAAGCCGTCTTTCTCATGTCTCAACTCTTTTTCTTTAAAGTTTCTATATCAGACTAAAATAAGATAAGCCCTGGAGTGCTGCAACATCCTCATAAGCCTCTGCCTCATTTTGTTGTACCAAGACTGACAAATCTTTGTTTCCAAGAGTTGTGCAAAGTTACCTGACTTGGCCACTACTAAGCCCTCACCAAAGAGAATTTTTAAACCCATTTGTTTGAGGTCAGACCAATTGGAAATTAATGTCATTATCTTTACAAAACAGTGACATCTCATCAGATCTAGTTGGAATAAACCACTGAAATTATTATTAAAGTCTTTAGATAAATGATTAAAATGCCATTTTTTTCTCGAGGTTGTTGCTGAGTTTCAAAATTAAGTGCTTTATTTTTACCCCTGCTCGATGGTTTGTTGGCTGGAATGACGAAAGCCGCAGATTTAGAAAGTGCAACATCACAAAATTGCCAATCCTAGAGCTTCATTACGAAATTTTCTAAGCAAGGCAAAGCACAGAGTGCACACACATGTAGGGTTACCAAAAATAAATCATAAGAGGAGTTTCTCTTGCGGGGGAAGGAGGGAGGTTGTCATCCCATCCTCCCCCTTAGTGAAGGGGTTACCCATTTATCAGCATCAAGATTAACAGAAAGGGTTTGGAAAGGGTGCCTTGAGATCAATTACTCTATGAGCTGTTAGATCTAGTTTACTGACAGCAAGGTCTGGTGGATCTGAACTGGCTTGTACATGCCATCACTGCTCAAAGTCAAAAAAAAGGAAACTCCTTATTTAAATAAACTTGTCACAAGAATAGCTTAAAGTGGTAGATTTACACAGCAACATTGCATAGGACAGGTGAAAAAGGGGGCTGAGAAAGAGAATAGAAAGTGACGGTGTTTTCCCAGTGACCATCTCCCACATTTTCCTGATCTTCTGTCCTGATTCTCCTTCCCAAATGAGCTACTAAAGAAAGAGGAGAGGTGTCTTCATGGCTCTGGGAAGCACTGCTTTTCCAGGTGTGCCAGGTCTCCCCACCACAGAGAAAGGAATGAGCACCTGCTATCACCTACAATGAATTACCATATTCCCTGGCTCTTTGGAGGAAAAGGACCCCATGTCTCTCCTCATGCCCCTACCCTTCAACACCCAGACCCCTGGCAGTGATGGCCAGGAGGGCTGCTCGCTGCCAGACTTCCCAGCAGCCCAGGTCTCTGTTTCTGAAATCCACTATGTGTTTCAGAGAGAATGCTTCCGACATGGCCATTGCCAGCAGGCAAGCAAGGTTAAGAAAAGATGTTAAATTATCCCTTTAATCAAAAAGTTTGAACCAAAAAAGACCAATTGCTGTGCTGAGAGAATTCACTATGTTGAACAAATCCTACGCTACAATAAGTTCTGTCAGCCTGAGCTCTGTTTAATACCAATTTATAGACAAGAAAAATCAAAATGCAGCATGTGTTTTTTTCCTCTTGAAAATTGTCAGGTAACAGCTTCAGAGAAGAACAACATTTCCAGGGAAAGAAGTTGATTTTCTCTCAAGTGTATGAAACACAAAATTATGGCACTGCAAAAAGTTTGTCTAATGCACTTTTTATTGCCTCCTCCATTCTCAGCCAGGAAAAAATTCTGCTTTAACTTTAAAGAACTCTCTCAAGAACAAAGACTTACTCCTCCTGCTCTTTTCAAGTTAACTTCACTGCCCACCTCTAACAGATACCAAGTACAAAAGAAAAACATCAAGAACCCCTGCACATAAGCAACTCAGTTTTCCTGACTGAGTTTGCTCATTCACCTTTCTAGCTGTTTCATAAAAGCAGAGATACAAATACCTCACAATGCTCAGAGTTAAGAAAAGATGTCTCAAATGCCAGTTTTCATACACACTCTTTAATGAATTCTTCCAACAAGTCCAGGAAAAAACTCCAACTGTTGCACAGACTTGTTCATTTAATTTAATTCGTTAAATGTGTTTTGGGCAAATCTTCAGCTGGTATAGACTGGTAGGGCTCATGATAACCAGTGGTCTGTTGAATGATACCATCTGGGATTCTGGCCCTACATGCGTAAGAAAAGACCTAAGAAACTAGATTGCAGGCAATAATGCTCCAGTTCTACCTCCCCAGATTATGGAGAGGTTTGTGGTAATCCAGATGCCCATTTATCAGACATCTGCTCGTTTAATCTGCTTCCAGTTACTTGTCGTAACAGCTCAGGAGTGCACGCAGCACACAGAATGATCAGGAGCACAAGATACGTATTAAGAAAAAACAACTTCTGTGCTGCACTCTTCAAAACAGTGTCAGTATCATAGACAGTGAGCATATACTAACTTAAATGGGAAGGATGGCAGAAACTTCTCATGCCTACAACAGTAAAGAATTAACCTGTAATGAATTCAAAGCAGGGAACCAAATGGCTTTGGCCACCCACAGGTTATTTTACTCAGGGGCATGGCAAGGTCAGTAGGCAGCCTGGACCGCATTATACATACCAGTCGCACATGATCCTTCAGACACCAGGAGTATTTCGCTCTGCTGCTTGCAGGCAGCCTGTTTCAAGTAGCATTCGTTCTGGTAGGTGTCGCCGTTGGAGCCACACACGGGCACATAGTCATTGTTACACTGATGGGAACGGACAGAAAGCAGCAGTGTTAGTGACACAAGCCAGGTGGCATGCCATCCATTTAGCTACCCCTCTGCCCCCTTCCAGTATTAAAACCTTGGAAAAACAACAAAGAGGGAAACGCTGACCCTCCTCTTCACCTTTACAGCTACTTAGGAAGAGGGAGGGGGGATTTTTAAAAAGACAAAAGAAGAGCATAAACCAGACTCGAACACGTTAGGGGAAAGATAATCTGAATGGCAAAGTGTTCAGTAATTGCCACCCTGAGAGGTCTCTCCCTGCAGAACGAGGTGGGGGCATTCCCCTGGGAAGCAGCATGGGCAAGGCACACAGCTCCTCGCATCTGCAATAGCAGCTCACGTGTTTCCATTGGATGGCTACAGACAAACTGTAATGAACAGGCTCGCTTTTCCCCTCCTCCCGCACAGACACACTCTCGCTGCTACAGAGACAGCAGCTTGCATACACAGAACTGTGTCCGCCTGTGCGTGTATAACTATTTAAGTACTTGGCTATAATTAGAACTGATTGGACAGAGGGAAATTATCCGAGACACCCATGATCAAAACCCATCCTTCTTTCTGCAGGGACATTTCTGTTTCCTGTAACTGGGATGCTCCACGAAGGTCCAAGCTCTCCCCGCGGCGGCCAGCAAGCAGGAGTGGCAGCATTGCAGCGAGCCCAGACAGAAGTTACTCACACCACACACCCCTCCTTCAGCTCAAACTCCTGCCCAACTCTGCAAACCACCTGTGCTTTGTTCCCTCCACTACCAGCAGACAGCTTTGCCCTCTCTTGTTCATTTTAATAAAAATAATTCCGTTTTACATTGAAAATTTGGCAACCTACCGGGTGCAGTTATCATAAGATAATCACACTCTGAGGCTTAGAAATACTTGGATGTACCCTGTACATGGTAATTATGCCAGGGATATGATTATCTCATGATTACCACACTCCTGGTATGCCTCATTGTTTAATTATAACAAATGGGATGAACACAATTATTATTTACAAATGCTCACCTCTGCTTAAATCCAAATAAAAATTAAAAAGAAATCATACTTTGTCTTTAGCCGTATTATGCCTCAAAGTGTCTGAGGTGTGTTCATCAGACACAACGTAAAATGCAGAACGGAAGTTCCAGGGATAACATCAAATAGGCTTCAAAGTGAATGACTACCGAAGTGATTAACACAAACAATTGCATAGATTGCATTAATTGCAGGCCTCCACACACAGCAGCTGCCAAGAAATTATTCATAGTTGGTCAGAGTGACATTTTGATTGGGCCAAATCAAATGACATTTTCCTTATGCATTGTATTTTCTTCAATCTTCCCAAGCTGCTGCCCACCCCCAGCACTCTCTTGCCTTAGAACAAGAACCAGCAGCCACAACAGTAGAAATATGCTCCTAACGAAGGGCTCCTCCATGCAGAGATTTTAAACAGTTGACTAAAAAGTGTTTCTATGCTATTTTCACCATTATGTCCCAAATCTGAGCAGAAAAAAACAACTCCATCCAGAAACTCAACAGCTATTGCTGGAGGCTGATCTGGAATACTTAACCAGGACAATCAACACAATCATGCAGATTTTTTAAAGCATGAAGGATCAAATTGTGTTTGCTTTAGATATACTATCCGCTTGTCACCCATGGGACTTTTTGCCAGAGCAATCTGTGCAGAATTTGGCCCGAAGAATCTCAACAGGCTCTGTTACATGCAGAAACAATGTTGGATCCTGTTCTGAAGAAACACAGTGTCAAACTCTCTGCTGGTTTTGCCCAGAGCAAGAGACGATCTTTTACGCTGACTAAGCAGCAAATCTGAAAGGCCAGGCGGCCCTACATTAACAGCATACAGCATCACAAGTGAGATGCTGATCCACAGAAATGAGTAACAGAGCTGCTATGAGATAGGCAGGAACTTATTCCAAAGATTGGCAATTTTAAATGCATTTTGAGAGACACCAGGGCCCCAGGCAGGAATAACTCTCCTCATAGAAGTTTCCCCATCTCTCCTGTGGCTCCCACCACATTCAAGCTTGGCTTCGGCCAGTGGAGGCAGAGGGTACTTCCATGATGCGTACAAGTGATGCAGCCTTTTCCTCCTCAAACTATGCTGGTCAAAGCTGTATTTCTTCACCTGTTGCCCACTCTTCCCACCACTGCTGCCTCTGGACAACTAGTTCTGGGATGGAAAAGGCAGGAGTCACAAGAAATAAAAGTAGTGAGATCTTCCAGGTGGATCCTGCCTTGGCTTTGAGCTGGGATGGCTCTGAAAGCCACCAGAAAACTGTAGTGGAATTTACCCAGGAAAGAAAACAAGACCACGGATGAGAAGGTTGTGATGTTTGCCACCAGGATTATTCCTAACCCACTAGAACTAGACTCTTGTACTTGACCATGCTGAATCTGATACTCACAGCTCTTCCCCACCATAAAATATGTCTTGTTAGCACTGGAGAATATTAGACATTGACTGTCAGTTTCCTCAGTCTACTGACACATTTTTGGCATTGGTTTAGGGCTCAATAGCCCAAGCCCTAGAAGTGGGAATGCTTCTCCATGCCACAAGGGCTGATCAAGGAAATCCATGTCAAAACTCCCACTAAACCCAGCAGCATAGTGCCATACTGCCCACTTCTGTCTCTTTACATGCACATTTTAAAAATACAGATGTACAGCAGGGAAATGGATGTATCCAATTCAGGCAAGTATCAGTTAAAGGCTGCCTCCCTCAGCACTAGCAGCCTTGAATGCCCACTATCACACCAAGGGACAGAGCAGCTTTGTAAGCATTGGGGTCTGCACCGGGAACTGAAAGCATAAGGTTTGCTTTCTTAAGAAAACGGTAACTTGTTTAACTTCTCTTCCTGGTAACACTGTTAAAAGTGTCCTACTCTCTTGAATTAACTACTCCCAAATGCCACCTACATCTTGAATGAAGTAACATGAAAATATATTCTGGAAATATATAATATAAAGCTGTAAGTTGGCAAGCTGATGTTCCAGCTCCACAAACACTGAAGCATGTGAGGGATTCAACATAAGTGAAAACAGGACTCCTCCTTCACATAAAAGCCAGTGAATGTCCACAGTTCTGGTGACTAAAGGGAAAAGATACGTGAGTGATGGAAATATACTGATGTATTTTTGGGTATGTTCATGAAATCTAAGAGGGAAGAGAATCCGGGCTGCCAGACCTATGGCTTTGGGCAGACCAGGGTACAAACCCTAGAAGACATATCTCCAACCACGTGCCTGCTGGCACAGCTCTGCACCTTCTGGTGGACCCATTGAGTTTGCCCTGTGCAGGGAGGGAAGGAGTCCAGGTTTCTCCCTTGCTCAGCCCTACTGCTGGAGCCAGTACTAGCCCCATGTCTTCCCTCTCTGATGGCACCAAGGTCTGGGCTTGCCCTGAGCAGGGGATGGGTCTGAATTTACAAATCAGAGCGGGACATGGTATTTTCCAACTCAATACATGTCTCACTGTAAGAAGTCAGTGAATGAGCTATCATTTTGCAGTAGACTACAACAAGAGAGACAACCAATATGAATCCCTTTCTCACTACATTCCTGCTGGCTCTCCAGGGATGGAAGTCTAACTCAGATGTTCCAGAGCAGTCTGATCATATTCACCTTTTCAAATAAAAATAAATTCATTTTAACTCCACTTCAACAGACATGGTGCATCTGTGATTCTAGTTTGAAAAAACCCAAACTGAGATTGCAGCAGCCCTGCTCCTCACTCCTGCCTCCCCCAGCCCCTCAAGACACAGGCTAGCCAGCCCAGGACTTTTCAACAGTACGGAGGCAAAATTAGCTTTCCGTCCTTGTCTATTCTCTCAAGCTGCAGCTAAAGCCCCTGGCAAATTGTGGGGAAAACATAAAAAGTAATTATAGTGATGAGGAGTCTGCTATTGATTTGCTCACTATCACCCCAGAGAGCTGCAACCAAAATGGGGGACCTGAATTCTGATGGGGGAACCCCTTACTCATGACATAAATTACCTGGCTGGCTCTGCCTTACTTGGCCAGCCTCAGACACCCCACCAGAAATTAATTTTCTACTCTGGTGGCGTATCTTTTTGGCTTGTCACATTGTCCACTGATGTTATAAGAGAAGCTAACATCCCCCCAAGCTCTGCCTGTATCAAAGCGGATGCATTTGATTACAGAAGCCCCCGGCACTGCACCACCCTTCGCAGCACTGGCACAGGATCAGCCACAGGTAATTTGCCCTCCAAGGTCACAGTCAGCCCTGCGGCTCCACGGAGGGCTCAAATCAAGACAAAGAGCTCTGAGAGTTTACAGGGCCTGATCTAAACGCCACTGAAACCAAGGATTACTGCTGATTTCAACCCATTTATTAGTGATCAGGCCCACAACTGCCCAACTCATTCTTTTAATACCCTCAATCACCAAGGACCAGCATCCTGCCTTGGGAAAACAGTGGTCCCAATGCTTTCTTCCCTGCTGATAGCAACATATGAGTTTGCTCCTTCTAGGTTATGAGTTCATTGCTTTATGCCAAAGTTGGCAAAGCCAAACTGGGACCGAAGACAAGACCCAAACACTCTCTGTGGCTGCCCTAAGTTCCCAGTGCTCATGGCACATCTGCTCTTGCTCACCACCAGGCAGTGGGACAAGTCACAGATATTTCACTTCATTACAGATTTTTCTTAGAAAGAGAAAACAAGACTAACTCTTAAATCACTGCATGTGCTGAGCCAAAGCAAATGCTTAAAACAGCATTCTCACATTGAATTTTTGATTACATGTAAACTAGAAATGGAATTAAAAAACCCACAGTCAATATGAATTCTCTCCCAACGTGGGAAACACAAAGCACTTCAGCAAACAACTGTCTTGTTCTTATTATAGAAAATTCCTTCTTTGTTTTAAATGAAAGAATTTATCACTTGGGTTTTTTTGTCCAAAGACATGTTTGGCTCTCGAAATATAAACAATACTTGTCATGCTTCGAAGTGAATAGTCTATCAAAGCACAGTAATAACTTAATCATTATAGATGTGCACAATCTTGAACTGTGCACTATCTGGCCTGCTCTACTGTAAACACTCAAATCAGCATTACAAGTTCCACAACTTTACAAATCCACATGAAAATGCAAGAAACCACAGGGGCATAAACGTACATACAACACGTGCTGGTACATGCTTAAACTCCTTTAATTTGTTCAGGTTTTATTCAGGTCATTATGTAAAGCACAGCTGTTTTGTGAGTTGGCTAAAACATATTAAATGGAATCCTTCATAATGAAATCGTCTGACTTCGAGAATGCCTGAGATTTAGATGTAGCTGCAAGAGGAAGAGAGAAGGAATAGAAGGAAAAAAACCCTCCTACCCAGTAATAGCCCCCCTAAAACTATATAAAACCTAAAGGAAGTTCATGATTTTGGAACAGAGGGATTGCTCCTTAATCTGATCAGCTAGGCAGATAAACAGGCAGGAGCATTCTCACTATGCAGCCCTTCCTGAAAATATTGCATAAGCACATTACAGATCCATTTCTTTAACTAGATCAGAACTCCGAATACAATAAGCCATGATCTGTATCAGAAATGAATTTAGAAAGGACTCTAAATCCTTGTTAAAAGGGCAGAGATGAAAAATCAGAAATGCACAACCTGAAACCGCAGACCCGGAGGGACATTTAAAGCCACAGCATCTGCATTTTCCCAGAGAAACTTATGTCTTCTTGACACCAGTTGGTTCTCCTGCCAGCTTTTATACACGCTGCCAGGTTTTCCCTCTAACTTCTCTGCACGTAGAGAAATAAATTGCCAAGTGATAGGTTATAAAGGGAGATCCTTGATTTGTATTCTCATTAATGAATTAGAGAACGAAATATCAATCTTCTTACCTTGAACTGACAGACACAAGTCACACTGTCTCCAATCCTTAAACACTCCCCATCAAATTTACAGGTATTGGTGTCGCAGAGAAAGAGATCATTTTCTCTGTCATCGTAACCTCAAATGTAAAGAGGGAAAAAAAAATAGATGTCAGCTTTGGTCTAGCAAGGGGAACAATACCGGATGATTGCTTTTTAATGCACACAACACAATAACCTTGTTGATGAAATGATAGAGTCCAGATTTTCTTTTGTCCTTCCCCGTCTGTCCCCAGTTTTCCACTTTTTCTCTTGTTTCTCCCTCACTCTTTCTCCTAGTCCTTACTCCTCACTACCTCACACACTTTCTTTTCTCTTTCACAGACTCTATTTCCTCAAAAGCCATCCGGTAATTATGCTATTTCATGGCTCTGGGTTGGAAATATCGTCAACGTATCCCCATCCAGTCACAAATCTGTTGGACAAAAGTCCAAATTGGAATTTCTCCAGCCCATGATGCAACAAAGCCCCCAGTAATAAAGACAAACAGGCTGTGTGTTTTCCGTGATGGTCTGCCTGATCCCAATGAAGACTGATCACCTCTAAGTTAACAGGGAGAAGTGCCAGATTCCCCACGAGCCGCTGAGTGAATCGAGCTCTCTGCCTTCATTTTCTCCAGGAAAAACCAACAGATCTGACTGAAGATTCAGTTCACGAATACAAGCATGAATTTCAGATTTCGCTAGCTGACTTCCCACTTCAACAGCGTGCAGCAAGGTATTAAACAAAACAGCTATATCAGACTCCAAACCCATTAAGATCTAAATCCATTGATTTTTTTAGAAAACATCTGAGCATTCTTAACCATCTCGCTACATGTTTAAAGTGAAGAGCTTACAGTGGAAATCCCCCCCCGACCTCACACGTTATGTGCGATGCACGCATTACCCCAGATAACGCTCTTTCCCTCAGAAGGCTATTACAGCCTCATGTCAGAATTACTTTACGTATCGGAGAAGGGCCGGCTGCTGACCTACATAGGAAACTCATTATAAAAGGTCAGCCAGACTTTAAGGAACAGGCACAGGGTTCCCAGTGTCGCGGCGTCCCTACCCCGATTTGCTCTCAATTTGGTACGCACGGCAACAGCCGTCCGCAGGATGCGCGCACACGGCCCGTCTCCCCGCACCCCCGCTCCGCAGTCACACACGGAGTTGCCCGGTTTAAGCGCGGAGTTGCGCTCCGGCGGACCCGGGAAGCCGCGGCGCTGCGCACCGGCGGAGGGCGCGGCTGCCGCGCCCCGACCCGCGGAGCAGGTGGCAGCGGGATACCCGGGGGCTGCGGGGAGCCCCGGAGCCCGGCACTTTCTGCCTTCTCCATTCTCATGTATTCAGCGGGACGCGGCATCGCCCTCTGAAGTTGCCTCCCCTGGGCTCGCCCGCGCAACTTTGAGCGCCCGGCGGGGCCGGACGCGGGATGCTCCGGTGCTTACCGGAGCAGTTCCAGCCGGTGGGCGTCTGGCAGTCGCTTAAGGAGGTAGGGAAGGCCGCCAGCTTGTCGGGGCGGGCGAGGACGAGCAGCACGGCGGGCAGCAGCAGCCAGCAGCAGCAGTCGCAGAGCGTCCAGCCGCCGCACTGCCGGGGCGGGGAAGGCTCCCAGGGCACCATGACTTCCTAACTCAACTCTCCGGCTGCGGTGGCGTGCCCCCCGGGCGGCGCGGCGGGCGGCAGGGACGGGCGGCGGGGCCGCTGGGCATCCCGGGGCCCCGGCCGGCGGCGGCAGCGGGTCAGCGAGCGGCGGCTGAATGCGGACGCGACGCTGGTGCGAGCGGCGGAGCCCGGCGGGGCGGCGCGGGGGTGCGGGCGGCGGCGGGGCGGGGAGCGGCTGCCATAGGGGCCGGGCGGCGGGGAGCGGGGGGAGGGCGCGGAGGGGCCGCCGCCGCGCAGCAGCAGCCGCCGCCGCCTGCCCCGCTCTGCCGCCCGCATCCCTCTGCGCGGGGGAAGCAGCAGGTCCCGGCCCGCCGCGTCACGTGCCGCCGCCGCGCCGCCCCCATTGGCCGAGCGGGATGCGGGGCCCGGCGGGCGGGGCTGATGCGCCCCGCAGCAGAGCCCGGGGCCGGGCCGGGCCGCGCCGCCGCCGGGCGGGGCAGGAGAGACGGGACCGGGGAAGGAGAGATGGGGGCGCCTAAGCCCGCCACCCCCAGGCCCGGGGCGACCCCCGCGCCGCGCCGCTGGTTGCGGGGCTGCAGGCATCCCCGACGGGGCGGGGGCCGGGGAGCGCCGCGCCGCTGCCCTCTCCTTCCTCCCTGCGTACCCATACGTGGGCGCGCATCGCCCTCCGGCCGGCGCGGAGCCGCAGGTGGCTGCAGGCTCAACTGGGAGCGCAGGCAGGCGCATACATGACCTCCCATCCCCATCGCACCACACACCCGGGCGCCGCTGAAGTTGCCTGGCCTCACACCCCGCTGCCGGTGTTCAATCACGCGCGGATGCGACGTTAGGGAAATAAAACACTGTCACTACTGCGGGGTTTGGAGTGGGCACACGGCCGGCAAGGTGATGAGGGGAAGAAACGAGCACAGCAGTGAAAGCAGGGAGGAGAAAGACAGGGAGATCCTGCCCAGCTTCGGCAGGCAGCGGCCAAGGGCTTGTCGGGCTGCGGCACTATCCCCGCGACGGAGCCGGAGGAAAAATGCACCATCACGGCAGCACGGAGGGCTGCTCTGCCCCCAACGCCCAGCGCACGCTCGGAGAGCGCGGGAGCCCCGCAGCAGCCGCCCTCCGCCTCCAGCCGGCGCTTTGCCACGGGGCTGCGGGAGCCGCCTCTCCCCGCTGCGCCCTCCGCCGCGAATCCTCCCTCCTCCCCTCCTCCTCTACGCGGCTTTAGTTTTAGGGGGCGGCGGCCCGGCCGGCGGGGACTCCCCCACCCTCCCGGGGCGGCGGGACATGACAGCGGTGTCCCCACACCCCCTCCCGGCCGGTGCTCGCCCCAGCCCCTTCCTCAGCCCCGCCGCAATGGTTGGGGCTGCTCAGCCTCGTCCCCGCGGCCGCTCGCCGCCGGACAAACACCGGCCAGGTAAACGGGACCTGCTCATCACCCGTCCGGCACTTAACGCGCGGCAGTGCCGGCGGCGGGATAGAGCAGCTGTCGCGGCAAGGGCGCGTTAGACCATAAAATAAGAAAGAAAACCGGATCAATTGGTCCAGACAGCAGCAGGGAAGCGCTGTCCAGCCACGGCCGCTCCCTGCCCGCGAATGCGGCCGTCCCGCACTCGGGCCGGCGGCGGAGTAGCCGGGCCCGTCCCGTCTCCGCCGGGCAGGACCGCGGGGCTCGGGGGGGGCACCCGGCCTCTCATCTGCGCCGCCACCTCCCGCTGCGGGCGCAGCTCGGGACCCCCGCGGGCTCCGGGCGGGCAGGGGCGAGCCCTGAGGGTGGCCGGGATGGGCGCGGCTTCCCCGCGGGCCTGGAGCCCCCGGGGATGCCGGTGAGGAGGCCCTGCTGGGTATTTGCTTCTCCCGCAAGTATGACCTCCTTTTCGACCCCCAAGTTAGAGATTCAGGAGTCGCTCTTTAAAAATACTGCCTGACACAGTTGATGCAACCACGCTTTGAGGGGACTACACAAAACCATACAGCAGTACTACTGCTTAGCGTCCCTTCATATGAAGGTCCCTTCATACTCGGAAGGCAAAGAATATTTTATGCTCATATAATTCCTATCTAGCTTCTCCATAACCTGTAGGACAGATTTCTGCTGCCTCCTTTCTGTCCCAGGCATCTAGTCCTGCTCCCTGCTCTGCTCCCCTGCTGCTAACTGTATTGACCTGATCTACCCACCTGTAGTCCAGAAGCCTTCACTACAATTAAAGGTTATCAATTTGTACATTCCAATATGTGCTAAGGCTCTGATGAAGATCCGTGAAAATCCCTGTGCCTACTGTTTCCTATTGACTAATCAAGCCCTAAGCAGCACCTAGCAGAAAGGAAATACTAATTTTTACTGCCTGCTAGTGGTTGCACTAAATCTCATCCTTCATCTTCCACGGGCTAACAGAGCATCTGCCAGCTGAGCACCTGGTACCAGATCAACTTTTTTTCCCTTTGCTTTAGCTCTTTATTCACTTTTTCGTGCCATTACATTATTCCGTTTACCATCACATTCTTTCTATTTATTTCCTCTCTCTCCTCTTCCTTTCTGTTTAAAACTTGTTTCCTCTTTCTCATATTCATTATTTGTTGCTTGCTGAAACTCAGTTCTTTGCTTGGCTGATCACTAAGGTGCTTAAAAATAAAAAAACATTGTGACTGCCCAGGAACCACGGTCACACAGCCTCACCAGGGACATGACCTGCTCTCTCTTCCTTTCTTCTTGCTTCCCCCTTGTTTCTTCTTCACACTTCCCTGGTTCCTCTATGTGGTCTCACTACTCTGTTTTCCCCTGGTTGCAATTAACATTGCCCACAGTTTCTATTCTCATTCTGTTTTAGTTCTTTGCCTCCACCCTCCTTCCTTCTTCCACCCCAAACCCCTTTTATCTCCACATAGCTACAGATCATAAAGGCACCACTGGTCTCCTTATTTTTAGCCCACTTTAACCAGATCACACAGGGAATGAAACTGTTAGGCCAATCTTCCCTAGTCTCACAGCCAGACCCTCTCTGATCCATCTCTCCTGTCACTATAACTCACGCTCCAGATGATACCACAAGTGTATCCGGCATTCACAGAGTATCATTAAATACAGCAGGAGAAGCCTGGCTATGGCCCATGTTCTCCCCAGAGTGCCATATAACACCACAGCAACCGACTTGCAGGCACACGGTTCTGTCTTACATTTACCCTGCTTTATTTTCAGCCACTTAGACAACAGGCATTGCCTGGGGAGACAAAGGAGCCCCTCTATTTTTATACTTGTTTTCTGACTTTGGAATAGGGAAGCTCCACCAGAGGTCCTGTAATTGTCACAACATGGTGCTTGAACTGTGAACTTGAAACTGTCTGAAGGGCAATCCGCTTAAGGCACAGTATTATGGTTTTTGCTGTGACTAGCAGTGGTACTTACTTTAAAAAGATTTTCCTTGTTGATATGAAAACTTCACTTATAAAAACATTTTTATGATGAAAATACATCTGTCTGTTCCAAAAGGGACAGCCAGACCCACAAGCCCCATTTCTCCATTACTCTCCCTAGCAATTTCTTTTGAATTATAGAGACTGAGATATAATCATTTTTTCATGTAGTTCTTCGCTCCAAAGCATGCATTCTTCTGCCCTATTAATGCGACACTGCACACACAATCTCTTGGTAACACGTTATTCCCATATACTTCAACACTTAGGCTAATTGACACCTGCATTCTTTTACTCTCTAATGTTCCCATCCCGTCCTACCGCTACGCAAAATCTACTTCTTGTAAGCCATGGAACGGGTTCACTGCCATACAGGCAGCATTATGCTAGTGTGATGTACTAATTGTGATCAGCATCTCCTCAGCAAGATACTGAGGTCATGACATATGTGCCTCAGCTCCCCATTCTCCATGCCCAAACCAAGTACCACAGAGAGTTCCTTGTGGTTATACGTTTGGCTCCAGTGCCAGATAAACAGCAAAAGCAATCAGAATCCTTCTTGGAAGGCTTCTTCTATTACATGATGAGGGGAGACTACATCTCAAGTGTTAAACCTACTACTTGTGGAGCTTTTCTGAGGCCTGCGTAGTTTTGAGATGTTTATGCTTCAAGAAACAGACCGATGAGAGGCCTCAAGGGCAGCTGATCCATGTGATCATGCCACACGTACCAGTGCTTGGAGGAGATGAGATGCCAGATGAAAAGCAGCCGGTTGAGATGTTTCAGGTGTTCTGAAGATCTCAAAGCGAGGGCAGGATCTGCCCTGGCTGTGCATCGCACTTCTCTGCTTGGACTGGGCAGCAGTAGCTGGCAGCTGAGGCCTGGGGCCAGACTGCACCTGATCCCAGTCCCACGTAGCCACATCTATGAGTAATGCCTTCTGTTGCTGTGCTTGGCTGGGAGATGGTGTACTAGCGATGAATTATACAACCTCAGTTATTCACACTTGTGTTATATCTTGGCTGGGCTGCTCCTGGAAGCCTGCAGTTTCCAAAAAGTTTCCTTGGAACTTGGGAGAAGCCAAATGGTACAGATGGGTGTAGCAAAACCTTCTCAGCGATAGAATCTATGGGTACACAACACCCGTTCTCTTTCTGCTCTGCCTACCCAAAGACTAAGTTTGTGGATCCTTCTCCTTAAAGCACTTTATGGCCTGTGTTAATGTTTCTAAAGGCCTTAGGAAGGTGACCATGATCAAGAATACCGATGAAGAAAAAGCTTCTTTCAGTCAAACTAATATTTATCAACAACGTTTTCCTCAAGTCAGCACTAAAAGTACCAGATAAGTACTGGTTCCAGAACAAAGGTGAGAACAAATCCCACCATATGTAAAAGGGACATCTGAGTCAGCCTCTTCACCACTAACACCATGTTGAAATATGTTTATAAAACACACATGTACAGAATCAATAAAAAATCCACTTTGCACAATTTGTGAGAGAATGAGAGCCACACCATCTGCGTGAGCTACTGTGTAATATACCACCACCACTGTTAGTCCCTATTAAAGTCCTAGCCAGAGCTAAAAATTGTCGGGGGCACCTATTTTCAATGGCAATTCCTCTTGACAAAAGAGTGGGTCTGATTCCAAAGACTCCATCAGAAAAGGCTTGGGAGCCCAGTTGCCAGTTAGAAGACCCAACACAGGAGGAAACGATGTTGCCTATTCCCTGCAGTTTACAATGCACAATCTGTATGGACTTGCTGTGTACGAAGCCACAGTTTCTCCCCACCATGGAAGAACAATGCTTATTTCAGGTCCGTGTATTTTCAGGCCTGTTTTGACCAGAAGTTGGCAGACTTAGCCTACACACATGTTCCTGTCAGAAGTTTGTGAATCTCAAGCAGATTTTATGATCATTTATTTTTCATGTGCATAGGAAAAGTACACATGGCTTCACTCGAACACACAGGCAGCAGGGTACTCTTTGCCTACACGCAATTTTACAGATTTTATACAGCTTTCAGCTAAGTTACATCTCTCAATGCAAAGTATACCACTCTTGGATATCACATGGATTTTTAATGCTCCGAGGGATCCTTTGGGTCTATAAACAACAAGTAGATAACATTCATCTACATACTGTCAGACTTTTTTTTCCCTTACTTGTGAGAGAAATATGGCTCTTATTTGTCACTTGAACTAGTGTGTAATCCAAGTACAATTCATGGACAGTTATGAGAAAAATGTGCTAGATTTTTCATTGTAATTAACTGCTTCAGAGCAAGACTTCTCATGTATAAAAATGAAAAAGGTCTCAGCTTTTCCTGAAAGACAACTTGCCTTTCAGCAATGTGTCTCACACTTTGAGTTTTGACTGAAACATTCCACTACTTTGGTGACCTGTTATGCCAAAAAAGCTGTCTTGTGTTACGCTTTACTTTCAACTGAATGTGCCGGCACATGCCAAGAAACAGAACAAAGTATTGCAATATATACTGGAACGCTATTTTGTGCTGCTCCACACATGAAATTGATGTCAGAAAAAATTGCACAAAGGGCATGGAAAATGCGAATAAATACTGTGATCCTTTTACCTTCAGTTTTAAATAGAAGGATTGAAATACATGGATCCTAAAGATTTATGCATCTGTTTATAGTCCATTCTGGAGTTTTAACATTTCATGCAGCTTGTAGGAGGGAGTGTATTATTTATATAAAGTCATGGTTATTCAGCAGTGTTTATTCCTGAAGAGCAACAAAACATCTTTGAGGGAGAAGAGATTCGTAACTCTGGTTTATTGCCAGGGTTAGCCAACTTAACAGTCTTATTTCATGACTGAATTACAAAGAGCTTTGCTCTTACAAGCACCTTTGTAGCACTGGATATTCTGCTATCAGCAGTAGAAATCACCTCCATCTCCCAGGACAGACAGCACTACAATGGATTAAGTGGCTTGACAGCTCTTCAAAGAGTCAGATACAAAGAGGTGGTGGTTGGGGGGACCTTTACCATTGTGGAGATACTTGAGCTTTATTTTTACAGCTCTCTTCCCAGCACTGTACTGAATGGAGATACAGAACTGGGGCCTGCAAGGAGAAAACCCATGGCATCTATTCACTGATATAATTTCTGTGTGACATCAGTTTCTTTACCATACAAACTATTTCTTCTGCCTGATGCAGTGTAACATCCACCTCATTTTCCTTCTCTATTCTTGGGCTCTTTCACTTAGAGTTCTTTTTAAGACAAAGAGCATGAAAGTGTTTTAATATGAAAGAGTAAGTGCAGCCTTTGCATATCATTGGTCTTTCTAGCTACTTTGCCTCATTGGAATTGTAGTGGTTGCTTTTTTTCCCAGCAGGCAATAGAACCGTTCCAATGAAAACGAAAACCAGCCTGGAGATGAAAACCAGCATGTCCAAATGGCATTTCTCAGGCAACTTTTAGGTTCATGTTTTATGAACATTTTGCAGAAATTCCATTCAGCTCAGCCCAACTGACTACATTAGTACGCTTCTACCCAGATACGATTCCTGCAAACCACAAAGGGGAATTAATAGTCTAACTGAACAAATCCCAACTAGTCTGACGTACCCATTGCTGTCTCCACACAGCAATGCTGTCAACAAAAACACCTGAACTGTGTTCATCTATAGCAGAGAGAGGGCTCAACCACAGACAGAGATAGTACTGCTCAACATACAGATGTATGAGCCATTTCTGCTTTTCAGTTGACCCTTGAGGACAGGTAGATAGCACTGCTCAGCTGTTTAACAGATGCAGTGAAGGAGGAGTGCTGGTTCTTGTGAGAGAGGCAGGACTGCTGATGGCCCATGGGTGACAGTACAAACTGTGGTGAAGTACCTCATATGGATCCTCTGACATGTAGCTAAGAGTAGGAGACCAGAGTGAGGTTACAGTGGTGTTTTCCTTGGACTCTCACAGGCAATTGGAGATTGGGACTGCTCAGGGACAGCCTGTGTGGTTAACAGATCCTGACAGATTTTCTTTCCATGAATTTCCCATGAACCACACAAACATATGGTAGTCAGGAGGACCTGTGGTCATGAGCTTCATGTACTGTGTGAGAAGATAACTTTCTTGAACTTGGCACCTGCTAACATCATTTGATACTTCTAGTTCATGCATTATGAAACAATAAACAATCATTTCGTATTCAGCACCTTGTGCCAGCCCAAGTCTGTAAGCCCTGCTCCATGTCTCCTGATATATTGCTAAATCATTCTAATAGATAACAGCCTGTCCATGCTTTCCTTTTGCATATGGATGGAGATCTAGCATCAGTGTCCCTACTTATGAGAAGCATCAATGTCTGACCTTTGTGTGCACTGCCAGTGTGAGCGTCCTTGCTGCAGTAACCAAGCACGTGGTGTGGGTACCAGAGCGTGTGGAGTTACCTGTCACACACAAGGCTTTTGGGAACAAAGGACACTTGTACGCCCCAGACGAATATCAAGGTATCACAGATTCATAGAATGGTTTGGGTTGGATGGACCTTGAAGACCATCTAGCTCCAACCCCCCTGCCATGGACAGAGATACTTTCCACTAGATCATGTTGGTCAAAATCCCATCTAACCTGGAATCCAGACTTCAGTTCAGCTACTCTGTCATGGTATCACACGTAAGTGACTATGCCAGAGTAGTGGTCTGGTCCTGTACACTAAGCAGTGAAAGGCTGACAGGCAGCCTTCATCTGGCTTGTCTCAGGTCAAAGAACCAAGGGTCACAGGAATGTTTCTGATTGTTCTTGGGAATGGGACATGAATTAAAATTAAGTATAACAGAAGTGCTAAGACTGTTGAAAGATTTGCATAAGAAGGATTCTCACAAGGATCAGAAGTCAATATCCTTAGCAATTTCTTCCACACGCAGACACACACACACACAAACACACACGTGCATTATGAAATCAGATTCCATACCTGGAAGGGAGAGGCCCAGAAGAGCTATAGTTCTAAAAAACAGATCATTTAGCATTTTCTGTCTAAGGATCTGAAAGGGATGTTTTGTCAATACTGACATTGTACACAACAGACTACCAACAGCTAGCACAAAGGTGATGTTCTGAGGAAAACTAATATTGTTTCCATTTAATGTATAGCACCAATGCTTCTCCAGGTATAGTATTTTATCAAGCCACATTAATGTCCTATTGATGTGCAAGCTATCACGCATATATTTACCTTTACCTTGACTTTACTTTGCACACATATATTTAACTTTACCTAAACTAATATTGTTTCCCATTTAATGTATAGCACTAGTAGTTCTCCAGGTATAGTATTTTATCAAGCCACTCTAATCTCCTATTGATTTGCAAGCTATCATGCATATATTTAACACCTTAAATGAAACAAAACAGCATTACAGAGAAGCATTGTTGAAACCTGAAAACATTTCAGTCCCTATCATGTAATTAATTTTTTATTCAAAATGTCATTTCTTGTGCATGATAGAAACATTTTTTATGATCAGTCAGGCAAAAATAACTATTATTTAGAAATTATTTGAAGGCACATCAACTCAAAACGCTAAAAAATTACAGGAAGATGCTTCACTAAGTAAAACATTGATGTAAAATGATACATATAAATGGTAACTTAAAAAAAAACCCCAAAAGACTTGTCAAGTACATCAAGTAAAGCTCTGTAATACTAGAGAGACCCTTGCTGCCTTAAATGGAAAGTTTAATAGCTTCCATTTAAAGAAAGAGAAATTAAAGGCAAAGTGCAGTCCTAAATACCACTCCTATCTACTCTGAAAGCAGCAGCACAGATTGGTTTTTCATAGGTCTGTGAGACACATAAACAGAAAATATCCTGGGAACTCACATGAACATAAAACCAGCTTTTGCATCGACTAATACTGAGAGACCCAAACTAAAGGTGAGCAAGATGTCTTTGCACTTGTTAGATCCACAAAATTACTTGTCCCTCTCCGCAACTTCTCAACTGTGTTTTTCCTCTGCTGATGATCCATGTCTTTGCTGTCCCTACTCCGCTCCCAGCCGCTGTCCTATGAGGTTTAGAGGCACAGCACACGCCCTGCTGTTCAATGGTCCCATGCTTCTGGGAGAAGCATGACTTCTGGTACAAGAAGCTGGCTCAGCTGAGTGTCTACCCTCCTCCTGCCACAGTGGAGGTTCTCAATCCCAGCGGGATGGGCTGGGAAGAAGCAGGATACAACCGGCAAAGGCTTTTGCTTCCTATGGGAATGGCACACTCTGCCCAGAATACAGCCTCGCCACTTGTTTTCCCTTTGCTTCATAAAATATGCCACAACTTTGGAGCAAGGCAATTACTATTAATCACTGTGCAGGAGAAATATGCAGCAGTTAAGAAAAGTTCTCTGCAGTTCCATGTCCTGTATTAGCCTTGCTGTATGCCTGTGGGCAAGGCATGGAGGAGTCTGGTGGTATAAGGTCTCCAACAAATCCCCTGCAGATGATTTATGAACTTAGACTGCCTTAAATAGCTCTTATTCATATCATAGCAGGAAGATGTAAAATCTGCTATGTGTCAGCTCTGTAACTGAGAAGGGTGTGTGGATATATATAATACATGGATAATAGATAAGGTGCCAGTAGATGGCTCTCAAGATATGAGGCCTATGGCTTTCATAGGACTGAGACAACTTCTTGGTTATTGAGTAATATCTGCTTTTGCTGAATGCCAGAAAGAAAATAACTACTTAAGCTGTATTTTGAGAAGGTGACAGGACAGCGAGTGCATGAAACTGGGGCATCTTCTCTCCAGACCTGCCCCAAAAAATATCAACGTTCTTAGCTTAGTTATTTTTGATAATTCAAGGCAAAAATGCAATCCCCTTTCAGTGAAGCATGCTTGAAATTCCCCTTTAATTATTTAAGTGAGGTTTAAGGGCTGTTTAACCAGACTGGGAAAAGCTGAGAGAATACTTCTGCAATACCCCTGTTTCTGTGCAAGAAGAGGTACTGCCAGTCTCAGTAGGGTTATGTAGTTAATAAGTTAGATTTTCTTAACTAAATAGTTGAGCTATGTCTGTTTAGAGTTGATTTTCTCAAGCATATATGAACTAACACCCCTAAGGGGAGGGGGTCTAGGAGGGAAGCTCACAGTTAGCAATTCTACAGAGGATTAAAATGAATTTTTAGTATTGAATGAATGTAGAAGATACAACTTAATTACCATTTGGGGAGCGGGAGAGTCCTCATTCTCAATTTGGGCAGTGATTTATATACCAAGCCCAAATTTTGTGAATTGAGTAAAGATAGATAACAAAAGCAATCAAATTCTTCCAGCTATTTAATCATTCTTAAACCAAGGGAGAGGATTTGTATAACATAACTTCATTCAGACAGCTGGCCATGTAGTATATGAACTAGAAATTCTGCTTGAAAAATTATTCAGATTTTAATTAAATTTATTTCTGTCAATGCTTTAAATGCAGTTTTTCCATGTAGCATGTCCTGAGGCCTGCGCCACCCAACCGTGATATATTTTCCCAGTCAGCAACCCCAGTCTATATTTATTATACTCCTTCTGTTTCTTGGTTTCATGGCAGGGACAACCAGAGTGATTGCTGACTAAATAATTAGCCAAGGGAACGCTTTCTCTGTGTGTATCTGTACTCATTAGGCTACTGAGAAATTGTAACTTACTTTCATAATCTCTTTCCCTATAGGTACCCTGGCACTTTCCAGAAGCAAAGTAGGGAGGAAATGTAATTGCTAAAAGCTCACACACTTGTTATTAGACTAATTATACCTTTTTCTCTCAATCTTGCCTAATAAAGGCAGCTATAGAACTGAAGGTGTAGAGCTGCTGCTTCCCATTATAATAAGAAGGAGAAATGCAGGCTTGTAGTATTTTACCCCCATCAAGCATTAGTGGGAGTATGTAGAGTGTTACAGTATTATATAATATAGTAGAATAATATAACAAATAATGTAGTATTACTGTCATACACAGCATGCCAAAACCACATACACAGCCACAAACAAAGTAAGGGTGAAGGCAGAGCGCATGTACTGATGCCATCCAAGGTTAGGAGTCCCCTGAGTGGCCTGCCTGCCTTATGTGTCCTTCAGAGGGACAACACTTCCCCATTTCAGGTCCTTCTTCTAAATCTGTGTCTCTCTCTGTGTACGTCTTTCCTCTTGCTCCCTCCTACTCCACTCATACCACAGGTTACAAAGAGAATTTAAGGAAAGCAGTTGGTTAGTTTTGTCAGGTAAGTTAGGTGTCCTGCCCATTTTGCATGAGGGTACTTTTCATATTTCAGCCTATTTTTAAAGAAAGGATGAACTTTAGCTGAGAAGTTGAGCTGAGTTGAGCTAGGATCAAATCGCTTCATTTTGGTTTCTACAATTGTGCTTTTTACAGAAAATGAATATTACTCAACCCATGATATTCTTCAAAACCTTGCATGAAACTCTGCTCTCAGGTTTAACAAAGAACTTTTGAACTTAAACTACGTCAATGTAAGTTACCTTCCTGAACTGCAGCCTTTAACATGTTAATAGGGGTACCATAAGCTTTGGGAGTCATGTAAAAAAGCTTCCATTCTTCCACAAGGTCATAATTTCTTTTTTTTTTTTTTTTCCACAATTCCTCCCATATAAGAAGGTAAAAACTGGTATTAGCATTGGTAGAAAGTTGGATGACATTCTGATCCCACTAAAATCAATGCGAGTTAGTTATTTTAGTTAGCCAGGATTTTTTCCATCAGCTTTCATGACTAACATAGTAACTCCTTGATTTACATACTATTATCTCCCTATGAACTTTGGAGAATACTGTGCTCATTTCTTTTTATTACA
Organism: Strigops habroptila; assembly: GCF_004027225.2. Classification (NCBI taxonomy): domain Eukaryota; kingdom Metazoa; phylum Chordata; class Aves; order Psittaciformes; family Psittacidae; genus Strigops; species Strigops habroptila. The sequence goes on from NC_044281.2 coordinate 9,233,150, forward strand.
GCACTAGAAACTATTAAAGAAAAGCTCACCTTGAAGTGTAGAAGACAAGGTGGTGGTTCTGCAGATATGGACTATCTAATGAATTCATGGCTTCCCCTACAGAACTGTTCTGGTAGTGGTAAGGGATGACGGAGATTTTTTAACAGAAATTTGATAAAAAGGAAATGCAGAGTTTCACTTACTATGCTTCTCATTTTATGGATCCATGCCTTGATTCAATCCCCATTCTGAACATCTGGTGTGCCTTAAAAAGAAGATTCTTCCACGTGGAACCTGGTTCCTGATTTCCTCAGCTATTACTTATTGCATTGTTTGGGCTTTAGAAGGGACTGCTGAACCAGTGTGGATAATCTGAAAAATAAACTTAATCTAAAACTAATGCAAACTGAATAGCATAGAAGATTTAGAAAAGCCTACCTAGCAATCAAGTAAAACCCTTTCATTTATCTTGGTACTTCCCGAATCTGGCTCTGAAGAGATATGGGATCACGAGGAAAAAAACAAGTACTTTCTTGAGTGACAGAAGGCAGAAATTCACAAGACTACTTGAAAAAGATTGTCCAAGCAATGTTTCGGGATCAGAGTGGTTTAAACTCCCAGACATTGTTCAGAACCTGCCCTCTTCAGTCTGCTGACCCTCTGGAAGTCAGCACATCCCAGTTATACCTGACACCAAAGTTATGCGAGGGAAATGTAAAACAGTAGGAAGAGCTCATTCTGCAAGCACATGGACCCTGCCTCAGTTGCCAGGTGGCATCAGTAAGTTTCAGCCCTTGTTTTGAGAATTATGCCTATTACCCACACTTACACCAAAGCATCTTTTTTAATTTAAACGATGGCTGCCTTAATAGCTTACTGCCTGAAATGTTCTTTGATACTGAGGCATAACACTTTCCAACTGTGCACAATCAAATATAAGGGGCCGGTTGATGCTGCATGCTGCACAAACTGTATTTGGGAGATAGAAAGGTGATTAGCACCTTCTAAGCTCTATCCAAATAGAAAGCTAAAACAATTTGGATTGGATATGAACATTGCATATAAAATTCTTTAGCATCTCATCTTCATAGTCCAGGTTAGTGCCAACAGCTTCAGCAAATGAAGCAAATTAATCACAAATTCAAGGCTTTCAGGAGTGTGACATGTAGAACTATTGGTAACAGCAGTGCTGCTCTTACACCTGTCGTTGAATGTAATGTCATAACATGAATCCTCAAGAGCTTGTAAACCCAGATGCAGTATTTTTTCTGTAGACTTGCAGCAATGGACACTGAGTCTATGCAGGGACAGGCGACACAGGTACTAGGTGTTGTACAGCACACCTGGCAGTGTTGAGGATTCTGCACACCTCGAGCTGCCCACCACCACTCACCCGAGTCACACCAGCTTGACTACAGCTGACCCAAAGAGATGGGAAGCTGTGGCTGGACCTAAACTCAGGAATGCTTCCCAAATTTGGGTTCAAATGTAATTTCTGACTTCATGCCAGGGGAGGACTTGAGCACTTGTCCCTCCTCTCCTGTGCCATGGTGTGAAGGCCATGAGGGCTGGTGCTGTAGGCTGCCTGGGTTCCTGGCCCAGATCAGCAGTGATCAAGGGCATGCATGAGCCTATGGAGGGGCGACAGAGCCAAGACTACTTGTCTAAACAACCACATCCACAAGAGATGGTGCTCTAGAGGCAGACACTCTATTGCATTCTGTAAACAATATGTTTGTTAAAGACCATCAAACAGCTTAGAAATAAGATTTCTGGAAAACGTACAAAATGAAAGCAAAATTACAACATTGCTGTATAGAGTGACAAAGCACGAGGATACATCAACATTAAGCAAATAGCTAGCTTGGGGTTTTCAATTGCAATTACCATATACTCTCCCTGTAATACCTAGGAGACCCATAGTGCATTAGAGAATTTTGTTAATTACTAAGTAAGTGAAGAAAGAGAAGAAAAAAATACTGTGACCAAAATATATATTGTGTATTGATTTAGAGAATTGTAATTTAGATTTAATAATTTCTCATTCCCTTTAATATGCTACGCTGTATTTTATAAAAAGTAATGAAACCTTAGGAATACAGAGGAAATCACCCTCTGTCACTTGATCTATGTTGAGAAATGGGAAGGAGTGGTTTGTCTTCCCCTTGCCCTATTTATAAAATGTGCAGTTTGGCAAAGAGTAGATTAGCAAGATTACAGACTTTTCTATGTTGTTATTTATCATGCAACAGTGGACAAAATAGTAACTGGTGTTTGATGTTAAGAGAGTCTTCCCGGGTGATACCCTCAGGAAGCAATCACAGGAGCACTCAAAACGATGACAATCATTGCCCCATCAATTTCAGCAGTTTAAACCAGCAGAAGTTGCTTGGCTTGTTGAATGATAATGAGATCATCTCTCTATTCCTAGAAAAGCCAAGTCACTCAAATCGGGACTTCCACTACTACTATGCAAGCTATTAATGAAATCACTGTTGGATCACATCTAACTGGAGGAATAACCACAAGAAAACTAACTTAGCATGAGAAATTATTTAACCTTGTTGCAATACATTTATGCATCTGCAACCTTAGACTGTTTTGAGTGTATGTGCCTATTTGGGCTACATAATTTCATAGAAGTGCACTGTGAAAACTTTAGGGGAAAAAAAGCTTCATACAGAACTTGAAACAAAGAAAAAGTAACAAGTTCTGATGTGTGCTTTCTTTGTAGAGGCTTTAATCATTTTCAGTTATTACTCATTTTCAGCACAGATAACTACTGCCACATCTGCACTGTTGAAATCAGAGGTGTCAAGCAGCTTCATGGTACAGTGAGGAGGTCAGGTCTCAGCCTTGTTTCCAGTGGAAACAGGGCTTATGTGATCACATTGATTATGAGCACGCAACTCTTTCTTCCCACATCCATCATTTATTTAATTGGCTGCTTTCAACTAAACTAGAGAATCACAGATTTCTCAAAAGTAATAAAATTCCTACCGATTTCACTGAAGTAGACAAATAAGGAAAGGACAGAGACCTTAGACATGCACATTTTTAACAGACACCAAAGGACCTCAAATGAGATCCCTGAATGATCCCAACAATGGGTAAAATCTATTTGAAACTTTGTCGAAGGTCATTTGACAGAAATTAGACACCAGTAGATACAAATCTAGTACTGATGCTCTTAGAGGTTGTACACAGAAAGGCCTCAAAAGCTGAGCTGTATTTGGCATCTTCTGAGTTCAAGACATACTATCAGACTCCTCTGGACTTGATTCAATCAGCAGTGTAGGAATGGCAAAGGCATAACATCCTGCAGCCATGCAAATTCTGCTGTTCCTCAAGAATGCCCTGAGGCATCAGGAAGTCACAAAAGAGACTTGCTTTGGTGAATCTGTATCTGCTGCCATCAGCTGCTGCATATGCCTTGTATTTTGCATGAAAGCCTGATGTGTTGAAATGGTAGCCCAAAGTTAGGACATGGTCCTAAAATTTGGAGAGATTAGTTCTCTACCACACACATCCAGGTGATCTTAGTACCATTGTACAAATCCTCATCCATAAAATAAGAATGATGGCATTGACCTGTGTAAAGAAACACGCTACAGATAATACACTCACACAGTATGGAGACAAAAAAGAGAGCATCTCTAAGGCAAATATAAGATGCCTAAGCCTGGAGAAAGCTGTGAAGTTATCGTACAGGCCTTCTTTTCTCCCACTTTTGCATATCTTGTTTTCCAGATTTTAGCCATGTTATTTTTTACACATCTTATTTCTCATCCTTATATCCTCTGCAACCAATTATTTCCTTCCAGATGATTCAATATGAGATCAGCTTGGGAAGCACTAGAGGAACAGCTCATAGCTGCAGAATAAGACTTTAGGAAAAGAGTCCAAAGTATCTGAAAGAAGTGGCATCCAAGAATGGCTGATAGACTTCTGGAAGCAAACTGTATTTCAGAGAACCACTACTCTGCCTACAGTTTGATTTACATCCACTGTTGATTGCTATGCTATATGCACAGTAACTTTTCTCTTGAGACTTACTCACTATAAAATTAAACTTTCCAAATCTTAAAAATTTGAACAGGTCTCCAAACAAAAGCATCACAAGTGGAAGGAGGGAAGGAAGGGGAAGAAAGAAAATGTGGCAATCACCTATTAAGAGCCACAAACACAGAGCATGGTGTCTAATCCACTAATCCCCAACAGCAGGAGAAAAGTCATTACCTGTAGACAAGCACAGACCTTCCTAAGCCCCGGTGTCCTTTCATAGCTACACTCACTTTTCATGTACTGTGTTTTCAGGGATGGGATGCAAGAGCAGAGCAGAGGTAGCTTTTCTGATCAGACACACATATTACAAATATATATATCTTCAGAAGTATTGTGTATAGCTTTTTTTCTTTCCCCTACCAATTCATTAATTTTCCTTCAAAGCTCAACTTACATTAATGGGTGAAAATTCTGGTCTACTTAGGACCATCTTTTTAATTTTCTCTTTACTTTTTGCTATTCTTAAATCATCTCCCTTTCTGGGGGAAAAAAAATCTGAAATGTCAAATGCTTCAGTAAGGTGACTTCTATTTATTTCATCTAGATGGAATGAAAGAATTACCCATTTCATATACAGTAGGCAGTCCAGGACAAAGACAGAAACTAAGTGGCTGCCCACAGATCTCTTTACGTCTAGTCATAGATCATCTTACTGTTGTGCAGAGGATAATGAAAAGTAACAAAGGCACTTCCGTATTGCTGGTTCACTTGTCTTCCGCTTATAATGAATACTTAATGATATAACTATCTACAATTTTTCATATCTAAGCAGATCAACAGATTACACAGCTTGCAAATAGATAAGTAGACCTTAAAAGAGCAGAACATTCCTGGTGTTCTGCCTGGGTAACATTGTCTATTACACTGCCAAACTAATGAAGCCCAAACCAGCAAAAAATCCTGGGTAGGAAAACAAGGTGCATCTGCCAGGTCTAGATGGACCACTGAATTATCACTCATCTGCTCATAAAGTTTGGTTCCAATTACACCTCTGAATTGCTCATTCCTTGAGGACATCTGCTGCAAGTTGCTTTCTGAAAGGTAGCCACATCTTTCACAAAGTTATGCAGATACAAGAGCTGTTGTATATATGGTCACCCAAAAGCGAGAAGCAGCATTCTGTTTCTCCCCCATCTTGGAACATAAACTCACTTCTTTGAATCTACTGTGCAAGCAGAGTTTGACTTTTTGTTCTTGTTTCTTTTTCCCTTCCCTCCCCGTCTTTATTTTCCTGCTGGCTCCACTTCTTTACACATAAACCTACGCCTGCAAATTACAGATGCTGTGTTGCTAAGTTCTGGCTTCATACCTAGAAGGCACTTGAGAAAACCTGGCTGCAGTTGTGCTGAGTGCTACGCAACTGTTTTGGTACCAGCTGTTTTCTCTGAGTCAGCCGGAAAACAGCTGTCGGTTAGCTACCTTCTCCTTAGCCAGAGAGTGCTCACTGGAGGCAGGTTTTGGCTTTGTTATACAGGTTCATTTGCAGGAGATGGCTGGACAGATACCACTTCCCCCATAAGCTGGGAGGCCACCTCTGCAGGCAGCTGTCATGCGATTTGGAAGGTGTTTTACCATGTTCCTACTTTTGAGAATTTGATTGATCAATATAATGTGAATTTTGTTCGAAACTGTATGGGTCCAAACTAAAACTCATAGTTATCAACAGGAATGTCTCTACACACTTCATTGCACTTTGAGTTAGATAGTGCTAAATACGGTCTATTTTCCCAGCAGATGAGTGTTGGAAACAAAATTCATCTGTATGGGGAGAGATCAGAAAAAAAAAATCTATATCCAACTCAAGCAATGCATAAACTTCACCTGAGTTATCTATGTGGTTAGATTCATCTGTCATTTAGACTATCTTGGTATCAGCATAACTCCCCTGACCTCAGTCAAACAACTCTGGATTTACCCTGAAGAATAGGGACAAAACAAAGGCCAACATCTTGAAATAGCATAACATGGGCTATTGGAATGGATCCCTTAAAAATATACAAGACACATATAGTACCAATGATCCTGATAAAGGACATTTTAAGAGAAAAATAAGGATGCTATTTACCTTTCCTGACCTATTGTGAAGTAGAAGGGGTGGCTTGGGTTTTGGCCTTAAAATAGTGAATGCCAAAAAAAAGAATCTGTCAATATTTTTTAAACTGAAATTTCACCAGTATTTTTTCTGTGACAGATGAAGAGGTATCTTTTCTCACATTAGTTGAAGGCCTGTTTAATAAATCTGCATGAATTGACATAATATACATTGACAGTATATTTATCTGATTTAGTTATACGATGGGAAAAAGGGAAATAAGTGTATTTAACATGGAAAACCAAACACACATCAAAAATGATGAGATTAGTTCCAGCCTTTACTGTGATCATTCAGTTCTACATTCTCCTCGCCCCCACTTCTGTGTTTCTGTGTCTACATCCTTCCTAGATTTTATCTGACTCAGAGACTAAGCTTCTGTCTCTGGAATGTAGATAGCACACCTGTGTTACTGCAGTCTAAATAATGACAAATGACTGATTAGTAGGGTAATTGTTGCAGGAAGGGAAAACTGTGAAATATTCTAGATGTATAGAAAATGGCATAACATACTACATGCAACACAAATATGCTTAGAAATGTGCAAAATACCATGGACCTCTTCAGTTTTCCCCAATTTCTTGGAATTATGGATTTTTTCAAAATCCTCATCAGCCTGTACCACAAAAGGCATGCAAAAATACAATTATACAATAAACTATCTAAATATTTATAGTACCAGAGGATGTGAAGACATTTTAAACATTTAATTGCAGTAAGAAGCTGAATACAGAAGCCAACGCATGTTGTTCCTCAATCTCCCTCCCCCATTATACGTTAAAATAACATAGGGCAAGAACAACACGTACTAAAGCTAGATCGACCCTTTTCCCAGGGGACTGACAATCAGCTGCTCTTGATGAAAGGTGTTAAACAGGAAAGTATTTCCAAGAAGTTTTACATGGCCTTACAGACAGATCTGCCCCTTTTCCAGGCTCAAGCTCTACATATGAGAAATGGGCTAGTGACGCACTGTTCTTGCAGCCTGCCTGTCCATCTGTCCTCCCCTGGTGTGTCACTTTAAAGCACTGCCCCTGATAAGGAGATAGGGGCAGAAGGAAGTCTTTTTTCCTTAGGGGAAAAGATTTTTCTAGCAACATACACCCACATGTTACAGACCGGTACATGCTCAGCTCCTGCCTGCTTTCAGATCAGTTTCTACTCTCTGACATATACTGCCTTTTTTTCCCCCTCTACACCATCACCAAGGATCAGCTCTCCTAAACAGGGATTTATTTTAGGGGAAAACCATAAGCTGGAGTCTTTGCAAAGAGTAGCAAAACTCCTTTTGAATAAATTGCTTCTGGTGACCACCATCTGATATCACACAAACAGTGAACTACTACCACTCCTGTAAAGGTTACAGGATTTGTCTTGTCTTTGGTGAACCTTAGGCTGCTGTTTCATATTCTAATAGAAATTAAAGAACTAATTACATATAATTTAGACTACACATGAGGGACACAGGCTCAGCTTCCAGCTGAGCTGGGAAAATTTTAATTGTTTAGTTAGAAGAGCAATCTATTCTGAGACATGCAACAAGCAGCTTCTGATTCTAGGTTAAAAGTCATTAGAGCAAGTTATGATCTTGCAACTATTAGTTTCCTAATTTAGATGGAGGAATAACAACTGTAAGGAAAGGCAGTGACTGTGCAGATTAGGTCATTAGACCCACAGTCAGCAGAACTAATGTCCATTAACCTAAGTGGTGGCAATAACACCCCTCTTCCTGGCAAGGACCCACAACCTCCTCCTGATCGGAATTTCTAGAGCACCAGGCTACAGCAGAGTGAGCCAGTTCCAGGGACACATTAAGCAGGAAAACAGCAACCATAATTGTTTGACTACGGGATTTTCCACCATAACCTGGAGTCCTCCGGTGCCCAGTGCAAGGAGTGTGGGTCCCCCCCTTCCCACTCAGAGTGCTAAGGACACCAAGGATCCCAAAGCCTCTTCATTAGGAAATGACTTGGTGAAACTGTGGGCCAGAAGCAAGGAAAGCACCACTTCTCTGGCCAGCATCAATGTCACTTGAGTAACCACGTTTCCCCTCCTGCCTGGTCAGGCCACCCAAAAACCTGACAGACAGCTTCCAGCAGAGACAGGCTGCTGAGCTGCCATCTCCAGCGGGGGGCTCATCACACGGATCCCAGGAACCACAGGACATCAGTACATCAAAAGAAATGAACTAGAGAAAATTCAAAGGCATTTTATTTTTTATTATAATGAATAAAACAGGTCTTCACGTTTCAGTAGTGAATGCAAACACATGGATTTTAGGGAACTTTAATAACGGCTACTACTTAGCTATTCTTTTCTCTGCTTTTCGTGTCTGCCACCATGAGCTGCGTATAGGCCACAGTTAACAAGGGATGTTATTTAAAAACTGCTAATGCGTAGGGTTTAAATAGCATCTTTGTGTTGACAGATTCTGTGTTACTGTGCAGAAGGGGAAAGTAACAAAAAAACATCAATAAATTAGAAACTTGCAAGAACAGTGAGAGTCAACTAGAGAGCATTCACATAGAGCTGCTGAGGGCAAATGAAACGAACCAGGATGGATTACCATCTGTTTTGGGCAGTCTCACTTGGCAAGGGTCTAAGACCAGAAGGGACTGGTGTATCTTTGCTGTCTAGGTCACCACGCCATGCTGTCTAGAACAAGCTCGAGTCCTGAACTGAAATGAAATAGTCTCCTTCAACTTTCCTTCATGCCAAAGCACCACAAAGCAAATAACTTGTCAAGGGTTATGCAAAAAGTATCTGCCATATTAATCTCTTGATTTGCTCAGTTGAATCTCTGGATTTATCTGTTCTATTTTAATTGTGGGCATGATTCGGTCATCACATCCATTTTTGGTGGTATCAGTGAAACTGTAACACATTTATTCCATAATATGCTCGCTTTATTAAAAAGATAAGGAAGCAAATATAAAATGAAAGCTATTAATAAACATAGGACTGACTTCGTACATCAAACCACCATGTGAATACTCATAATTTAAAAGAAACTAATCGTGTCAGTCACTGAATTAGTACATCTACAGATCTGGGTTCCCTTTTCTAGAGACTACACAAATCCATCACAAAAAAGAAACACACAGCCCCTGCTTCCAGGCAAAAATATTGGGTAACTGCTTCAACACCAATCATTAGATAGATTGCCTGATATGTTGGTGGAAAGTGCTCAATATTATAGGTCCAAGAACAGCATAAACCATGTCAAACAAAAAAAAACCATGCTGCCCCCTCAACCTTTCCACAGTACTGGCTGAACTGTTGCTGAGTTTCACTTCTAGGGACCTGTGCAGGTCTAGAGCACTGTGGTTTTTCCATTCTGCAAGAAACTGCTAGAGCATGTGAAGGTAAAATAGTGTCCTCTCTCCACCTGAATGACCTGGGAACAAACTGCCTTTTAACTACAAGTGGACTGAGTCTATGGACTAGTGGTCACTGCTCAGGCAGAGCAGTTGGTGACTCCAGTCTTTCAGCTGGTGTGGTGGGATAGTAAAACCAGATCTTTTTTTCCTGAGATTGGGTGCACAGAACAGACTTTGCCTAAAGATTTCAAATTTTCACCCGTTACAAGCAGGACAGACACATGCAAGGCTTCAGGATGATGTTACACAACCCCTGAAGAACTTCTGGTTAGAATCTATAAACACAGCACCACCGGTGAGCTCTCTTTGGAGAGAAACTGCTGGAGTATATGAGAACATTATTTAATATATACTCATATAGACCACTGACAGAACTGTCAGGGCAAAACTTTATTGTTTTCAAAGTTTCCCCAACACAAGTGTCATGATATATTCCTGCTTCTCCGAAATAACAGAAAAGTTGTTGTTCTAGGTGTGCAGAGCTTTTGTTTATTACCAGAGAAAGAAAACTGTTATATATGGGCAGTTACCTTCTCTCAGTCCTTGTTACTACAGAGTTAACACATTGCTATAGGAAAGGAATATTGCTAATGGGAATATTTTACTTTTGGTCTCTTCTGGGTTTTGGCACCGGTAAGCGAACATGTGCTGTTCCTCAGTTCACCTGGGTCTGATGAGACTAACAGCAAGGAGTTCCTGCCCCCTTGCAGCCCAGCTGAGCATTTACTCCTTGTAGGGAGCAGTCTCCCTTCCCTAGTACTGACATGGCACCTCCTTCAGCTGTACAAGCACAGCAGAAGTAGCTGTTGTCTGGGAGCCTAGAAGAGCCTGGGCTCTGCAAAGCTCTGCTATTTGGCAGTCATCAGGAGCAGTGCAAACCAGGGAGTCTGTCCATGTCAGTGAGCTGTGTTACTTGTACTTCCCACGATCCTTCGAGACAGGAAAGCACAGCTCCTCCACCTGCAAGGGTCATCAGTCTGCTCCCATTGTCAGTCACCAGCAGCATTAAGGGAGAAAGCATGAGCCTTGCTGTGTGGATACATTCATCAGACCTGGATGTTCCATATAGGATCATTTTGCTAAAGCTGTAACGAGCATGTTTTCTGAGGGACATCTGAGCAGTACATCAGATCACATAGGTACTGAGGTGAGAGGTGACTGCACAGGAAAGCAAATCCACATCTAACTCCACGGTGTTTGGATGCAAGGTCTTCATTTTGTTCTTTGTGGATGTAGAGAACAGCCCCTCCACTCAGCTTTACTAACCTCCAGCTGTAAAACAGTATGGGTCACATTGCCTAAAACCACAAAGCTGCTCAAGATATTAATAAGCTGCCTCTTGAGCCTGTAGAGACCACTTAAGTTATTTTGAAAACTTTTCTTCATATTCAAGAAGCCCAGAAAAACACTGCCTTTAAATAAAACCAGCTTTTCATATAACCCTGGGATTCTTGAGCTCTGGCTAGGAAAAAACATCCAGGTATTGAAAGTGTCTGAAGAAAAGAAAATATGAGAAGTCAGAGACAGCAATAGCAGCATTTTAAATGAGAATGTGAATTCCTCCAACATGTGGGGATAGTCAAAGAAAAGAGAAGTTGAGGATCGTGCTCAGGGCAGACAAGGTCATTGCTGGAAAGTGAGATGAACAAAAAATTTGACAGAATTCAATTCACAGGCTGCCTCAGTTGAAGCAGGTAAAGCTTGGCCTTTTCTTAGAGACTGCTGTTGTTATGGTTTAAAAACTTTTCTCCCAGCTTCCTGCCTATCTTCCTGCTGCAGATTTAAAGAAATAGGAGGCGGGTGCATTGTGAGATGAACAATAAAGGTGGGGGGAAGCAGCCCTTATCGTTCTCTAATATCTTTCCCAAAGCTATGAAGCAGCACTTGATGCAACCTGTGTCATGCCTCACCCCTTGCAGCATGAAAGATCCTATTTCACAGGACTACTGTGGTGATTGAGTCCCTTTTCATGCTCCATGGCAGAGCGGGTATGCAGGAAGGCTGGCAAGGGAGCCAGGGAGCAGAATGCCAAGAGTGGGGAAAAGGAAGCAGGAAAACTACCAAGACAGACAGAGTGGAGGAGGCTGGATGAGAATTCAAACAGTTACAGCCAGCATGAAAGGCTAAAGCAGAGCACTATATTTAACAGAACTGCTCAATTGAATGTTGCTGTAGAGCTTAAGTTTTGAAGGATCATAGAGTTAGGGAGTAACTTTTAACTTCAGTGCTTCTTCCCTGCTCTGTTCATGACCTTCACTGCTCACATCATGTTTGAATGTAGGTAGTAGCTTCTCCAAGACTGCATCATTGCACCTGGCATGTCTTTGAGCAGTTGTACATACCTAATTAGCCTTTCTAAATATTATGTATCACTTACTTCAGGACAATGGTGTTAAATTAAGTGCACACTATGGAACACATTTAAAAAAGACTATAAATCTGGCCTCAGTAAGAGATGGGGAGAGCTGAGGGTTTAGTAGCAATCCAAACTCATTTTAAGACACCGCTTGCAGAACAAAGTAGGTTGGAGAAAGATCTTGAAGAAAAGTTAGGATAGGGTAGTTATGTGGAATTCCACTACTTTTGCTCACAATGTTCTATGATCCTTTCTAACAATTGTAAACCAAGCTAAATTAATATTGCAACACAGAACGTTACACCATGAATACATGCTGGTGGAGTTGCATGTAACTTCAGCCAAATACTCCATGTTGCCAGCTTAATTTAATTCTAGAGGACATCCTTAGATTTTATATTAATACACTGATATGGCCCTATTTGGTACCAACCTACTGATTGTCCTGGTGGAACTGGTATTGTTGAATACTTACCTGCTGGGTCACATTAGATCGCATATAAGACAATACCAAAAATTTCTGACAAAGTTACCCGGGATTACATCAAAAGCTATCAAAATAAACCAGCATGATAGCAAATAAAAGATCTTAAGCAAGTGTTTGGTATTTGATACTATATTCAAAGGCACCTTTTGTATTTTGAGAGGCAGACCAGGGTTAAGCTTGAAGAACTTGAAATTATTTATTTGGAATGTCTTTATTCAATTGACACAGTAAAAAAAACCACTATCCAGAGTGGGCTCAAAACCATGACACAGATTAATTGCTTCATTCTGTTTCTACACAAGGAGTGAATTGGATATTGTTTAATTAGGGAGAGATATTTTAAGATGTTACAAGATTGATTGGAATATTTCACAGACCTTTCTAGTTTGCTGTTAAAACTGAAACACAGCAGTGGATGTAATGAAAACAGAACAACTTGTTTATTCCCCATTATGCTATTGCTATTATGGAAATTACTGTATTATAGAACCATGTTCTTACAGATATACAGCCTAAGCCAAAGTCTACTCAAGCTGGCAGATTCAGGAGCAGACTCATAATGACCTGTCTAAAAGTCAGAACATTGGTGGATGTTTATCACCATATTTTACTTGCTTCGGTGAAGCTAAGCCAGCTACATCAGCTCAGAATATAGCCTTATTCATCTCAGGCAACAAAGCAGCGTGTTGGGAGCACAGACCAGCTTCATGGAAGAGGAATAACATCATCTGAGGCAGATGAGGAGTTTCTGATATGGCAGACCTGTATTTAATGAGTATCTTCTCCAAGACTTAATTACGCTTAATGCTTTCCTGTGACAGAGTGAGGTGGTAAGACAGACTCTCTCATGCCTGTTTGTCAACAGAAATACCAGAACTAACAACAGTAGTCTCTGATAAGTTCCATCTTGAACTTCAGAATATGATCAGCTGTCATGTCCCCCCACCCCTGCCAGGAGACAGGGACAAGCTGAGGAGTGTGAACTCCCACTCTTTATTGGACAGGAAAGTTGCCATGACACAATTCCTTCTGCCATTATGTCAGGTTTTACCAACAATTTCAGAATACCAGGATCTGCTTTCTGTCACAATAACAAAGGTCTAGACGTTTTCTAGACCCTGTGGTAGCTGCAACCCTACTGCTGAGTGGCAAGAGACAACATTTGCACTACATGCATTTCAGGGTGTGCACATAAGAGAGAGAGGAAAAGCACACAGCTCAATTCATGCTGATTGGTTTTCATTCTGAAACATAAGGAAAAGTGCCCAGAATGACTTCAGCTTTCACTTAACAGAATGCCATATCTCACCTATGGCATTTTGTTCTTTAAATAACAAAACAAAATAAAGCCCTCCACTTAATGTTGTCTTTCAGCCCTTTCTTGCTCTGTTCCCTTTTCCCAGAGTTGAAGGGGCTGCAACATTTTACCAGCTAATCTCTTAGCCTGTTCTTCCAAACACAGAGAAGAGGGCCACCTTTGACACTCACGCCAGGATAAAAGGAAAAAGAGCACCGAGAGCTACCGCAAACAACTCAGTTGAGCTGAGCTAAGCCTAATGTGGAGTACAGCCAGAAAAGTGTCTGGAGAGAAAGTTCAGATCAGCACATTCCTGCTAGTCCTCTTAAATGGCCAGATCCAGTAGATCCCTTCCCTTGTTCCCACATTGAAGTTTGAACCACACAACCCTAACAGGCACCTTCTGAAGCTGGAGGTGTTGATGGGAACACAGCGGTATCGCAGGTTATCCCGAGCAGGGCTTGCAGCCAGTGTGGTTTTGGCAAACTGCTCTTGGTGCATACGGTAACACAATGAATCATGACGCTCTTCCCCACTAATGGGAATCTACTGAGAAGTCTCAGAAGAATTACACAAAGCTTTGACTTTGTGTCTACAAAGCAACCTCCTGGCAGGAGCTCCTGTCTGCTTGCCAGGTCTCTGGCACAGCATGGGACTGGATGAGATCCCATCCTCTTGCAGGTCGGGCTCAGTCATGCTCGCTGGCAGCGCTCCTCCGCAACTCCCCTCTCTTCCCTATGATATAGGCTTCAACCCAGCACAGGTGCTGAGTAAGAGTGATCTCTTAGCTCTTTAATGTTCCAATGAAAAGGCTGCGGGCCACACTCCACACTTGATCAGGTGCACAGAGGAGACCTGGGGTGTCTTGCCTTAGCCAGGAGCTTGTCTGTCCCACCACCCCACATACAGGACCTGATGGTCACCTCAAGAGAAGATGCCTGCAAAAGCTGCTCCTGGACAGCCACAAAGACCTTGAGAAGTGACAGGAATACCCAGAGCTGTGGTTTTTCTTGACATTTCCCGCCACAGGACTGAGGACGGTACCTCAATCCCTAATGTAGAAAACTGCAACCCCTAAAATGCAACCCCCAGAAAGATACTGAAGCTGGAGGTGACCAGCACATCACACAAGTCAGAAGTCACAGACTTCCAGCCACATAGAGGCTGCAGGTTGTGTGCTCCAGAGGGAGGAAGACAGAAATGCAGTATCAATAATTTTTCTACTCCTTTTTTTTAGGAGATCTGCAAAGGTGCTAGAAAAACTGCTTTCCTCATTCCAGTTAAATAAGACTAGCATTTTCTTCCAGTAATTTCAAGTAGGGTGCACGTTTGGCTTCCTGTAAACTATAAATTCATGAAGACAAGCCCCCACAAACCAGCACGAGTAGGAATCTCATGATTTATGTGTGCGTGTCATTTTCAAAAAATTCCCGCAAATCATTTATACAGCAGGATGCGTACATGCTGGCTGTAAGCAATTAATCAGAAACAACATTTCACGTCTCTGGGCTGGCATTTGAGGTGAGGCTTGAAATACAGTAGGGTGGAGAAAAGAAAACTTAAACATCTTGTAAATATAGGAGAGTTCTCCATGTAAGGCTAGACAGGAGAACTGCAGAGGAAACAGGATTTGCACGTGCATTTGCTGGTGATGTGAGGAGGAGCTGCTAGCATGTGCTGAGATTTCTCTCCAGGCAGCTGCCCAGGTCTGTGTCTGTTTTGATTATGAGCTGTGCCAACAGTGAAGAAGCGTGCTGCAGCTACAGGAGCCTCAACATATCCTCACTGATCTCTTCCTAAATGTTTCTGAGCTCTGTTTCTGGATCCCCTTACTCATGGATCCAGGAGAATTCTCTAGTTATTCCTCATTCCTCTCCCATAATAACATCCCTTACAGTATGTGAGAAAGAGCAGCTCCTGCTGGAAGTAACTGACAGATAACTACTTAAGGATGCTCAAGTACCACCAGGAGGACTGAGATGAAGGGAATCCACACAATGTTGTTGCTTATGTTTCACAAGAGCGAGTGCAGCTCCTGGCTGTTCATTTGAATAACAAGTTGATTGTACATTCGTGATGCTTTTCATTTCAGGAAATTGTGATCACATACTCATAAGCTGAAAATCCTTAAATGCTTTTTTAGTGGGCATAGAGGGAATTACAGACTGTAGTTTGGTGATGAGAGTAACTAAAGGCCGGCTATCATCCCAGTTTAACTCCTAGCAGAAGGAGTCAGGGGGAGCGTGAAAGCAACCATCAGCCTGAAGTCAGGCTGCTGAGAAAGGAGGAGATATCCCCCTTTTGCCTTAGTAGACCAGCCTTCAAAAGCAACTTGAGTAAAGCAGATAGAGTTGAAAAGCCAGCCACTAGTGCAGAGACTGCAAAGGCTGATTGTGGTTTCTGTACCTGTGGTGGTAAATTCACCTTTTTAAACCGAAGAGGCTTTGCACCCACTCCACAATACCCCACACAGTGGTAGCAAGCTGGCCACAGAGGCCATGATTTAAACCCAGGATTTTCAAAACCCAAAATCAACTTCTCCAAGCACAGGGTCTGTCTGATCTCTTTCAAGCTAGGATGAATAATACAGGTATGTTTAAATCTGAAAGACTCTTCTTGTGAGCTTTCTCTTCCAGCAGCAGCAGATTCCTATCCTCCTTCCCCAGATGAGCCAAGATATTCCTGAATATTTTATAACTAAAAATCTTTTTCTTTTTGCCCTCCTATGTAGATTCCCACACGCTGCAGCCCAGCATGACAAGCTCTTTTCTTTGAAATATTCAGCCACTTTCAGTGGGTCTTGTCAATCCTTTACACCTATTTTAATTGAATATTTCAAAGCGGTGTGAGATGAGAGCACTCTGCCTGGGTGGGCACTCACTGATGACGTCAGGCTCTCCCTCCTCACCTCTAGCTGAAGCTATCAGATATCTTGCTTCTTTGAGTTGATGGTATGACCGATGTCAGAGCCTAATGGGTGAAAAGTGGTGATGAGGGAGCTTGAAAAAGAGTAGATAAAGCATGCTAAATTTAGAAGCTGTTTGTTTTCAGGAATGGATTTGAACTTGAACTCACGCAAAAATCGTGTCTCACAACTCTGCAGTTCCGTGATATCTCTGTTCCCTAGCTAGGGCCAGGAAATACAAAATCAGCCTGTTTTTAATAGCAAGTTTCACTGCCTTCCCCCTCGCCCCCACGTCTCCAGGGTTGGATGACTGGATCATATAGGTAGATGTAGCACCCAGGTCTGCTCTAGATGCAGTGTAGTAGCTCTCATTGTAGTAGCTGCCACCAATCTGAGTTCTTTCCAAGGAAAATAAATGGGAAACAGTAGATATTATATTATATGATATGATATATTATATTATATTATTCACTTATTCACACCAGAGTCAAACCAATGGACACATAAGTTTCTATTCTAGTATAACATTTAAATCTTTTAAAATAGAATCTGAACAACTACTGAGTTTCTCAAGCAGCTTGTAAAACTTCTGGATAAATAAGCAGGTAGCACAAAATGGGATCTCCTGTACCTCATCGCATTTCTTTGCTTATGTGAAAAGCAGCTTTTTAGAGAGAAGGATTGCAGAGGGAATGGCTGTCTGAACCCAAAAACTCTTGTCAGGACATTCTGAATACTAGTGACCATCAGGTCCACTAGCATCAGACCACAGGCAGACAACTATAAGAGGCTGCCATAAGAAGTCGTCCTCAAACTGAATGCACACAAAAGGAGGACAGTATTTTCTTGAAGTAAGACACCCAAGGAAATACATAAGACATAAGAGTTTTTGTTGGCATGGGTTTGGTTTATTTTTTCTCTTCCCCTTCCCCCCCCTTTCTTTAAATCATCAATTTGTTCTAGCTGGCAGTGATACTGTGAAATTAATTATTTCTATATGTTGTCCCAGGCAGAATCCCCTGCAATTCCCTGATAAACTCCTATCTCATGTTCATGTCTTCATCAGTTTAGAGGTTTTGCTTCCCATTAGAATTAGTTGTTTACAGTTGACAAATATTATCTGTAGTTTCCTTGCAAAAATGATCATGGGGATAAAACTTCCATTTTTATATTCACAAATAAAGCTGAGCAATTATATGGCTTTTGGCATAAACAGGAACATGAGAAGTTTTCAAATATTTTTCCTCTTAAATTCTCTATTGTGGTATTTTGGATCCAATGCCTGAACATTCAGTGTAATTAATTAATCTTTTTATTCTCATGAGTATTTTAGTGGGATTTGCCAAAAAATGTTTGGAAAATGGCAGTGCATTTAATACTACATGCATTGGCTACTGTTATAGCACTCTGTAGGAGTGGATAGCCCCATTAAGCGTAAAACATTAGCTATGTCTGGAAACTGGGGCCCTGTTACATGAACGTAGTTTAAAACCAAGAGATGAGTGCCTGGCTTTTCTATTATCCCAGATGATAAATAACATATCAGGCTGAAAAACCAATTACAGGTGAGATGGGTAAGGTGAAGGGTAAGGTGCTAGCCATTTTGGTCATCAAAAAGATTGGGGCAATAGATGGAAAAGCAAAGAGTAAACACGTAGTAGATATGACAGAGGCAGCCCGAGCACCAACAGAACCCACTACCAAGACCAGAAGTGGACTCCGGATGTCCAGAGCTTAAGTAGCCTCTACCAGGTCTCTACTCTTAATGATCTGGGTGCAACCTCTGCCTCATCAAGTCTTATACTCATTTTTATATTTGCTTTCCTCTTTATACATTTATTCTACTGTCAGAGTCACTGGAAACCAGGCTAATAAAATAGGCTTCAAACCCAAACAGAAAATGCTAGGTGACTTCACATTACGGTCACTAAACCTGGGTATCAAAAAAAAAAAAGGTTATATAGCTTAGCATTTACACATGAATCTCCATGCTATAGTGCTCTCTGCAACAGAAGAAGCCTTTAAACATCATTGCCAAGAGCTGGGTCTGCCTCCAAGCATCTGTTTGCACAGGATGTGACGTGTTGTAGCCTTAGTACTACTGTAATATCAATAGCAATGAAAAAACGATAAATCTAGTCACTCTGCTTACAGAGGTTTTCACAGTTAATGAAGACATTTGGGTTACTTGTTTCCCAGTCCTTGAGATGAATTAAGGTTTCTATTCATTGACCCCAGAAGAGAATAAATTGGTGCTAGACCAGTGCAATAGCACTGGCTTAACTTACTCCAAAAGGAAAACTAAGATGCATACAGCTCTACCCACAACATTTTTGTTATAAGTTATAATAAACTATTAATTGAAAGTCTGAAATCCTTCAAGTGCTATATATGTTTTTTCAAACAGCTTCACATTATGTAATTCTTCAATCAAATGTGTATGAAAGAAACCCAATGAAAGGCTGACATATTTCTGCACTAGTAAAGAACAGGTCGCCCAAAGAAGTGGTAAATGCTCCATCCCTGGTAGTGTTCAAGGCCAGGTTGGACAGAGCCTTGGGTGACATGGTCTAGGGTGAGGCATCCCTGTTCATGGCAGGGGTTTGGAACTAGATGATCTTAAGGTCCTTTCCAACCCTAAACATTCTATGATTAAGGGGTCATATTTAGCTTTGATGTAAGCATAGGCAGCCCTTACAGACTGCAACCTGCCACTGATAATTGTTTTGCCTCATGTGTTTAGAAGTGTTAGGATAGAATCTACTAGTAAAAAATACACTAGAAAATATGGGCCTAACCCAGCACTTACTGCAGTTAATCGGATTTTTTCCATGGCACTAGCAGAGATGATTTAAAGCCCCTAGAGCAGAAGTTGGCTCACAGTTGTCCACTTTCGCTTGTCATTCGCAGAAAAGAAATTCTACTATGCCTTTTCAAAGAGGATAGCTGAGTTTTAAATTCATGCTTTTATTTTGCTTAAAGAGAGCAGATTTCTTTCAAATAAAGTGGTCTTTTTAGCTGAGTTCTGGCATGTGTTTCCAGGGTCAACTTCTAATAATATCTGTACAAAAAAACCAGTTGTGACATTCATTCTTTGGTGCAGCAAAGAATGACACTGTAATGATGATAATAATTGTGTTTATTTTTGCTTCTAGACAAATGTCATCTATTCTGCATTCAGTTCTGTTGTGCAGTGGGCCTGAGCCATGGCCTCTATGAGGATCAACCGGCACAGTTCCACCTGGCCAAAATTCACAACAATCTGCTGAAATATGGGATTTTTTTTTTTTTCCTATGCTTTTCTCACTGCTGAATAGATCTCCTGTAAGAATTGTTGCTTTTATTTATGTTAAAATATTTCAGCTAAAGATAAGCTGAAATAATGGGTATTAATGATGCATTTAGGATCCTCCTGCTGCAGAGGATCACCTTGTGTCTGTTACAGAGGTCCTTCACCTACTCAATGGAGAATTACCTTCAAAAAGTAAACACATCTTTGTTTGACAGCACCTTTCTCCAGCTGCTCTACTACCCCATTTTAAGGGAGTGTCTCATGCAATTCTTGCTACTGAAGTTAGGGGGTTTAATTTTATTTTTAACTGTTGAGTGTTTATCAGATGTTCTTGTTCAAATAATAACTTCTCAGGGTTTGCATTTTGCAATTGAGCAGCATATATGAATGCCCCTTTGCAATGCTCTTTCAGAAACCTTTGTTCTTCTATAACTAACCTATGCAGGAAGTTTTACCTAGGCTTGTGAAGTCCTTGTGGCCCAAATGGTCACTAATAGTGATCCATTGTGTATTTTTGACAAACACAAAACAAAACTGGACCTCTGACTTATTAACTGGTTAAACAACCCTAGGGCTCAGGCGCTGATTTAAGCTCAAAATATTTATGATCGATTTCCATCATGTCAGTTAATCCCTCTGGTTCACTCAAGAAATCTTTGACATTCAGATCATGAGTTGTGTGGGGCAGCAACTGTCTTGTGTGTAAATGTAAGGTAGAAAACGGAGATCCCCAGAACTGGCTGGGGATTCTTGTATGCCAACACCTTATACCCAAGTGTCCTGTTAAAGAAATTCAGTGAACTACCCATTTCCAGGAGTTTTTTCCACTTAATTTCATTGTAACCAATGAAGTAGGTTAGAAATCCTTACAACTATGCAGACCATCTCTCAGTAACTAATTTATCTCAGAAAACAATGGGAAACATTTAGCGGTAAGAGGTGTTGTTTGGAGTTTTTCTTACCACTGCTTTGAATGATTTGACATCTATTCCCAAATTCTTCAGGGAATTTTACATCATTTTAATACCAAAAGAAAAAAGGCTATTTCTGGAAGAGCTATGTATCTATGTATTATATATGGACTACTGCAGCTAGAAATAGGTTTCAAAGAATTTATAGGCACGGAAGAAATGCAAGCAATAAATATATATTTAGAAATGGGCAATTCAGAATACTCATTATTCCACTCATTCCCCTCCCCTCCCAATAGCCTACCTGTAGTCACTTTACCTTCACTAACACTAACAGAAGATGCCACAAGACTTGCTCTCACAATATATTCTCAAATAGTCAGTATGCAGCGATGACCATTACATACACTCTTTCGTTTCTTTTGAGATTAATACATGCTATTACCTCCAATTGACATGGTTCTGTAGATGTCACATCTACATTTCAAATAACCACATTAGTATGATTAAGTATTAGGCATGGGTAACACATCAAGACCTCACCAGTTGACTTAAAAACCGTTTTGGTCACTACTGTCATGAAATTTCTTCTTACAAGTAGTGCACTGGGCTGATATAGCAGGAACTTAACAATTAATTTCAGCTCCCCATTTGCTATTATAACCAAATTCAATTTCTATTCCCAGTAAGAACAAAGAAAAATCTTACCCTCGAAGCACACACACCCCCCTAGATTATTACTTTTTAAATAAACATGGATTCTTCCACCAAGTTTTTTTAATGAAACTGAAGAATCCAACCACCAATTTCCACCCACCATCTCCACTGCTTGCCAGACAAATGACCTGGACAAAATGCAATGCAAATTTCAGAGACTTTATTTTTCCAGCAGCCCTAAAAATTGCATTGCTTTCAGGTCAGCTTGCATAGGACAGGTAATCTTTACAATCCTTAAAAAAAATATTTCTAACATGCTGTAAAACAGAACTACATAATTTCTATTATAAAAATGTTTCTTTTTAAAAAGTATGCAAGGACAATCATACAATTAGTCCCAAGCACCTAGGGACTAATGAGATGGTGTTAGCTTCTTCTGGAACATATTACCCTGCTGCCACCAAGCTGGGGCCACACTGCACACTGAGGATGGAAACACGAGGAAGGATAAGAGTAGGAGAGAGGAAGGAAAGTGGGGGTGAGAAAGGAGGGACTGGTGGAAATCTTATCTTTGTGATAGCTTTCTTCCAGTTAATTCTGAATTTGTAAAACAAAAACAATACACCAAAACAAAAAAACAATAACAGACTATTTGAATACCCTGTTTAATTATAGTTCAATATATTTTGAGCATATAGTTGTGCATATATTTTCAACATCGAGGTATTAAGAAAATCTAAAGGATTAGCAGCTGCCTACTACCAACAGAATGGCTTAGAAGTGTATTACCTGCAGATAAATTATTTGAAGTAAATATTTGTATATTCAATCTTTTGCAAAAGAGTTTAAAAATTGTTCTGCAGCAGCCTAGCAGAGCGATTCTTTATAGCAGTCCCTATTCTCTGTATGTCTACATTTAAGAGAACTAAGTGATTCTATTCCTTACTTAATTTCTTGTTTTCCCCTCCTACTTTCGTTAACAGGCTTTGATTTAATAGTTTTTGTTGGAAACATAGTTCATTACTGTACCAAAGATGGTAGCAATGCAGCAATTTACCTGTCAACCTCTTCTCAATACATAAGCAATTTTTTATATAAAAGAGGAACTTACTGGAGCAGTGGTCTATTGTTATGGCATATGGACCTATTAGTGTAGTAAATTTATCATTAAACATGACATAAAAGATGCATTATCATCCATTAAGTTCAGGTAGAAGCAAACCATTGGACGCTGCCTACCCTTGGATCTCTCACACCACAATATCCTTTCCAGTAATGCATGTGTGGTCTTTGAAGAAAGTTTCCCTTTTAGATGGTAAATGGTACCCTACAATTAAATGTTCATGGCTTTAAAACGTAAGCCAACTGCAAGATCCTAGCATCAACATTTACTACTATTTAATGAGGGCCAGCCCAGTTAAAAGTCCATAAATTATTACTTATTTTACACGGACAGGAAACCTGCTTCCATGTCCTGCCCCCAAATCATCTTTCATTACATTTTTTCCTGTTAGAGAGGGGAAATCTGCACAGCCCTGGACTTCCAAAGCAGAGGAACAGGACCTCCAGGCAAAAAGCAACTGTGGCCCAAAAGCACAAAGAGATCCCCCCTATTTTCAGTAAAATTATTTAAATAGCAAAAATATATTGCACTGTAGCATACTATAGTGCTGCCCTGAGAAAAGCGTGATTTGATCTAAATTTACACCTGTAGCTGACTAGTTACAGGAAGATAATTTGTCTGTTCAGTTTTGCCTATTTTAACCCTAACAATGCTCTTTGGCAAACCTAAATGTCTTCTTTTTTTTTTTTTCATGTGTGTGTGTGTTCTATTTCTAAGAAATAAAGGCCAAGATACAATTGGAAAGGTCATTCTCCATAGTAAGAAATGTTCCAAGATAAACACACCCCTCTACCTATTGTAGCTGGCCTGACCTTTGGCCATTGAAGCCCGTTGCAATTTCACACCAAAACTTTCATAAGAGCAGGAATTGCACAGAAGTGCAGAACATTTTCTTTTAAAGGGTGATTAAGTTATCTTAAGTTATCAAGACTAATCTGTAAAGATTAACAGCTTTCTTCACGTAGTTTCTGCTGTTCAGTTATTTTACAAGCTTTGCTATTGCATTAAAAGAAAAAGCAGAGAGAAAAAACAGGGAGGAGATAGAAGAGGATGAATTCTACAATGCCAAGCCTTGATTTTGAAGTAAGCAGGACTCAAAGTCTAACTGCCACAAGCAAGAGTCTCATACACCACACATGCTGCTTTCCAAGTAAGCTCAATATGTACTTTCTCACCAAAAAAGCTGATCAACTGAGAGTGTTGGTGTCCTGTTGGTCAGAGTCATTTCTCCTATTACTGCTGAGCAGAGATGAAATTGAGGAGACCAAGAACAAATAAATTTTACACTGGCCTCCTTCACCACTCATGAAAAAAGATAAAGAAACAGTTAGATTCCACCCTGATAGGGATGGTAAAGTCCTAGGGAGTATCATATGCAGCAGTGGGAAGTTTTCTTTACATAGTTGCTAGATTCAAAGTAAAAAATTATATCTAGGTATGTCCCTTCAATGTTGACTACTGGAGAAAAGACATACTTACTGAGAAAACAAGGAGGCAGAAGGTAACCAACATTATGCAAAACATTCACATTGAGAAAAGATGATGTTTGGTGGACTTTTCCATTTGTAGAAGATTCTTCTTCATTGAAGAAAACTAACTTGAATGGAGCACATGAAGAGGCAGGGGCATGAAGGAGTACAAAGCTGCTCTAGGTGTGTTCAGAATCAGAACAAGAGGTCATCACTTAGCTGAGACCCACACAACAGCCCCCTCACAGCATTTGCACTGTTGGTAATCACTGCAAACCAGTTATCCCTTTTAACAGACCAAAGGTAATAAGAAGATAAGGACTCCCATCACCATAGAATGGTACCACATCGTTGCCTCAAGAGGGAACCTTTTCATGCTCAGAAACATGAAGAGACAGTCTGAATTATCCTCCTGTCACTGATCAAGCCCAGAAGGTATGGCTAGAGGATTGAAAAGTGCTCCTCAGATGCTTTCTGCTATAAACTGGTGACAGGAGGAGAAAATGTTTCAAAATCTCAAAGACCTCAATTCAAACGTACTTGCAGAAGCATCTTTTTATCTATCAAATGCTTTTGGAGTCCAATTAAGCACAGTACAGAAAGGGATGGAATGGCCCTGAATAACCTTTGCACAAGATAATGCTTGTACACCAAGAGCACAAAAAGCCATAGAAGTTATTTAAACCTATATTTTTTTGTCCATTTGCAGTAACAGCTATCACTGCATGCTGTGTATCAATGGGTTGACTTGTCAGCGGATGAAGCCTGCTATTAGCCAATGAGTAACATGGTTTCACGCCCCTCAGACCTTCAGCAAGGCTTAGCTTTCACTGTGAAATATGGACATATTGGCAACACATGCATTTTGGAACATTACTGGAACATCTGATACACTTCAGAAGTATAGATTCTTTATGTTTTACCACAGTGCCAGGTCCTATAATCAATATTTAGCATTAAGTGTAGTTATTTTGATGTATTGAGTCTGTCCCAAGCTCTGCATGTCTGTACATGATTTATGCTTTAAGAACAATACATACAGATTCCAATAGATATTGACGTACACTCAAGTTATAAAGCATTGTCACTCCAGACAACTTTTCCAAAGCACCCACATCCCAGACAGTGTCTGTGCAGGGAAGGACCAAGTTTTAAGCCTGACATACCCAAGTTCACCTGAATGACAGAAAGAATAACTGGTGAGCATTTCTGAATAAGGAAAACTTGAACACTAGGATGCCTTGAAATTAGCCTGAAACAAATGGAACATAAAAATAACAACGTTAAAAAAATAGCAAAATATAATGCTTGAATATAATTCATTGCACTAAGCACAAGATTGCATTTACTGACTCTAAGAGTACAAATATTTGCATGGCAGCTACCCTGTTTTACCACTAGGAAGCTCATAGGAAAATGTTCCTAAAGTCATGCCCTAGCATATTAAGCTGGTATTGTTCATCCTCAAACAAATCCATCAAGCCAGTATGGCTGCACGGTTCTGCTGGAGAGCAGGACTCTGGGAGTGGAGAGCTCCCTTCTCCCGCTATACATCCTGCCAAGTTCTGCACACCAGGAAACACAGCCTGGGCCCAGGCACATCTGCTCATACCTATAAGCCATGAAAGCAGTGGTAGCATCACAGGGAAGGACTGGGACCCTTTCATCCAGCAAAAGAGAAAACCCTCCAAAACTCTCCTGAGTCTCTGGATACCCATGCCATACTCTTTCCTCCATCTTCCACTGACCCTTGCTGGGAGCAATTTGAATTCCTTGCCTATCTCACTGCTATGGGATAAGTTTCTGGAGCTATTGCAGGCAAGTCACTTCAGGTCCTAACATCCTCCTCCCAACTTAGTATATTTACATACTTATAGGTTTGATGAGACACACTTGGATTTTTAGCCCCACACCTTTGAGTAACCTCTGCAACCCAGCCAGTTATTTACCTGTAACTTCTAGCACAATCTACTCTAAATACATGAAAATACATTTATATAAAAATCATAGAATCATAGAATAGTAAGGGTTGGAAGGGACCTTAAGATCATCTAGTTCCAATCCCCCTGCCATGGAGCAGTGACACCTCACACTAAACTATGTGGCCCAAGGCTCTGTCCAATGTGGCCTTGAACACCACCAGGGATGGAGCATCCACAACCTCCCTGGGCAACCCATTCCAGTGCTTCACCACCCTCACTGTAAAGAACTTCTTCCTTATATCTTATCTAAACTTCCCCTGTTTAAGTTTGAAGCCATTACCCCTTGTCCTACCACTACAGTCCCTAAGGAAGAGTGCCTCCCCAGCATCCTTATAGGCCCCCTTCAGATACTGAAAGCCTGCTATGAGGTCTCCACGCAGTCTTCTCTTCTCCAGGCTGAACAGCCCCAACTTTCTCAGCCTGTCTTCATACGGGAGGTGCTCCAGCCCCTGATCATCCTCATGGCCCTCCTCTGGACTTGCTCCAACAGCTCCATGTCCTTTTTATGTTGAGGACACCAGAACTGTACACAATACTCCAAGTGAAGTTTCACGAGAGCAGAGTAGAGGGGCAGGATCACCTCCTTTGACCTGCTGGTCATGCTTCTTTTGATGCAGCCCAGGATACGCTTTGCTTTCTGGGCTGCAAGTGCACACTGAGGCCGGCTCATGTTAAGCTTCTCATCAACCAACACCCCCAAGTCCTTCTCCCCAGGGCTGCTCTGAATCTCTTCTCCGCCCAACCTGTAGCAGTGTCTGGGGTTGCCCCGACCCAGGTGTACGACCTTACACTTGGCTTGGTTAAACTTCATAAGGTTGGCATCGGCCCACCTCACAAGCGTGTCAAGGTCCCTCTGGATGGCATCCCTTCCCTCCAGCGTATCAACCGAACCACACAACTTGGTGTCGTCGGCAAACTTGCTGAAGGCGCACTCAATCCCACTGTCCATGTCGCTGACAAAGATGTTGAACAGGACCAGTCCCAACACCGATCCCTGAGGGACACCACTCATTACAGGTTTCCAACTGGCAATACCCCTATTCATGATTCTGTCTTTCATTTTTCAACTGTATATTGAGAACAGCATTGTCCTTCAACAAGGCATGTGTGAGGCATTTGGGTACAGCAGCAGGAAGGTCAGCAAGAAGGTTGCCGGAAATCCTAGCAGAGGACACAATGCAATGATCTTTTAGACCTGAGGGCTCTGTACATTTTTGTAATGACTGTATTTTACTTCTGCTGCCATGAAGTGTCTTAGATGAAAGTCTCCGGTATTTCTCACCAACTGTGTTTCACTGGGATATTTCCATCTTGGAAAGCGAAGCATTTTTGAGTGAAGCCTTATTTAAAAATAAAATCCAAGAACAAAATACATTAAATTCATCATCATACATTTCTCCAAATAAGAAACCAACATGAGTGCTCTACACCTCGCATGGGAGGGGGGCAGAAGGGTACTTTACCCATCTAATTGTTTACAGCATTGAAAAAACCCCAGTCAATGTTAAGGATTTATGATTGTGTCCATCACAGTCAGTTTTAGCAGGCAGTGTTTTTCCTTGTTTGACCAAGAACCACTGACTATTGTAACAAGGATTGACCCTGTCAGGACTGCTCAAGGCAGTTAAACATAAGATGTTATCATTGGAAACAAATAGCTGCCCTTTATTTTTACGGACGGTAGAAACAGCTTGTTACCATGGCAATGTTGCATTTTTGTATTTTGAGGGTACAGTTGAAAGGGGCATGCAACCTCTAAACTTTACCAGTGATGCTTGTGGGACAGAATAGAAGGCAAATGTATTTTCAACAAAAAGACTAATATTTTTGCAGTTCTGGGGGAGAAAATGCTTCGGGTATTGTGTGTGCGGTTGTTGTACCACCTCACTCTTTAAAGCACATATCTCATCTTGGTGCTGATCAGACAGAAATTTTAGTGATGGTCACATCACCTGTCTTCATTATCCACAATGTTAAGTGGGCATGGGTGAGAAAATTAACATTTAAAATTTATTATTGCAAATTAATTAGCAGAGGTTTTAACATTTATTTAAATACAGATATTTAAAAGCTTCCCTCTGGGAGAAGGAAAACATTCCCTAGAGGGAAATTGCATTTTAAGATCTAAAGCGCAGTATGCATACAGATATTGCACATGCAAACAAGAAGTCCTCATCAGCTTCACAGTCATTTAAGCATCAGGTGAAGCATCTTCCTTTCGTAAGGCTCATTTGCCCAATTACAAGAAAGGCCAGAATAAAATGAGGGAAGCATCCTCAAGTGCGCTAAGGCAGAATGTTTCCAGCCAGACAGTTGCCGTAAGTCAGTGCAATGGATTTTACGAAGAGAATCCTCATCAACATGCCACTTTCATTGTCTGTTAAACACAAACAGAAGTCAATTAAATAGAGAGATGAGCACCTAGGAACATTAACTCATAGCTTGTTGTATGGCAAATGTGGAGTAATGCTTTAACACTGTCGTGAGCAATGCATTTGAGACTGTTTTTCACGATGAACAGGCTCAAGTTTGTCTGAAATGGGAAAGAACAGAGGACTTGGATTTAGAGTTATGTATTTCAGTATACAAGCTGGACAATGGCCACTGATGGAAGGAAGAGAAGAAGGAAAAAGAAGCAAGAACAAGAAGTTCTTTTACTATGGTCTAGGAATGAGCTTATACCACAAAGCCTTAAGTGTCTTTTAAAGCTTTTTTTTTTTTTAAATTAGTATTTCAAAACGTATTAATACTTCAGCCACCTTTCCTGGGTCTTACTAAATTTCTAGCTAGGATGACATCTTGTGACATTGATTTCCATAGCTTAGTGCACATTGTACAACAGAAGACTTCCCATCCAACCTACAGTTGCCACTTTCCAGTTTAACCAATGATTCTTGTAGTATCTCGCTCACTTAAGTAGGGAGAAAAAATAATCCTCAGACAGCTTGTTTTCTTTGGTTCCGCTCTTTACATTCTATCTAAAAGAAATAAAAACTTCCGGATGCAAAAAGTTAAGATTTTTCTCTTTTTAAACAAAGCTGGTCCACAGCAAATAGGACTGCTGGAAATGTTGGCCATGAAAACCTCTTGCATAGTGAATTACCCATCTGTGGGCTTGGAATAGAAACAATGCAGACCTCTTATTTGGACTGATGTTACCATTTAATGCTCTTTCCAACAAGCCATTCATAAAATCCATGGCTACAGCTGATCCCAGTTACTCTGTTTCTTTTTGCACATTTGTCTTGGAAAGTCTGTTCCACATCTTTACAAAGCTGCACGCAGAAGAGTAATGTTTGACCTACAGCAAGCTAAAGGCCCAATGCTCTCGTCTGCAGCTATCATGCAGCAGTGGTCAAATAGTAAATTATACAATTGCTGACAGTGTGTTTGATGATTTTCCATTTCTCTTTATCTCCAAAACACGGAACCACAGAAAACAGACAGCTCTCTGGGTTCAGCACTCATTCTCATCCCTTTGCAGGAAGTGGGAGCCATGCCACTGATTTCAGTGAGAACAGAGATGGATCCAAATGCAGAACTGAATGAACCTAAGCTGCTCCATTTCTGTGGACTCTAACTTCTAGCTATTCCCTCATCATTACTTGCTCCCTTCTGCATCCCCAGTTTCCCTCATTTTTCTTCCTACAAACATGATAACTGAGGTTTCGACAAAAGAATCTAATAATAGCAATAGGTCTCATTGAGATTTTAAACAAGAGATTGTTTCTTTTTTGAGGGAAAATGTCCAACTAACAGCTGTTTCCCTTCATCATCAAGTAAACAGAAGCTGATGATTCTCTGTAATATGCTTCCACTCAAAATAGGGTAGGACAGGGAAAACGTAGGAGAGTGTCTGAATGGCTTTAGAAAAAGACAACCCAGGTCTTAACTCAGTTCCTAAATGCATCCATGACATACTCCTATGGGCGCACAGGGCACCTAAGTAGTACTTGGCAAACTGCAATCTTTCTGATGACTCTGGGCAGAGTGTTTCAGTACAAAGAGACATTATGTTTCTGTGCCTACACTTATTGAATTTAGTTGCTCTTGGGACTGTCACCAATCAATCTTTACTGAAGAGAACTTGAAGACCAGAAGTCACATTTGATAATCCATAGCATTCACATAAGGTAGCATCTGTAGTCACTAAAATGTATCCCCTTGCCTCTCTTTTGCTTTAGATAACAGTTTATTTAAAACCATGACACTCTGAGCACCAATTAATCTGAAGCAAAAGAAGATACCATTGAAATCAAGTTGGCAGAAAATTTAATTTTTCAGCTTTCCTTGGAGCCTAAAATAAATGGGTTGTATGATGGACATGGAAGGATAAATGGGAGATGAGAAGAATGTGTTGGTAGCATTGTTTGATCCACTTCTGAAAAGACAGTTTTGCTGTAGAGAGATGGAAATAAAGGGTTTTCTCATAAATAAAGTGCTGGAGGCTATTCCATTGTCCTCCTACATGGTACACCTGCTTTTCATCACATATCCCATCAGATAGCTCTCATGGCTTAGCCTGTTTTGCATTTCCATATGTCTTCAGAATACTTTTCTACTACTTAAAAAACAAACAACAGCCGTAACAAAGACATCAAGAGTTTTGCTATTTACCATGCTTTATACATCACACACACACAAAGAAGGCTTAGACAGTTTGTCCCCCACAACAGATTAATTTAGTTTGCCTCTATATCTGCAGAAGAACATTTCCATGATGAAAATTCAGATGTTGGGGGGAATTCAGTCCTGTATTAGGAAATGAGACATCTGCTATGGTAGGCTCTGGCAAGGAATGATGCTCTGTAACTGAAATGCCCAACCTCTAGTGGGTATCTACTCAATAAACATCCTCATTGTTGATGAAACTGTTACAGACAGAAGCTTCTTAGCTTGTAAAGCCAGCAACAAGCCTTGTTCTCTGCACAGAAAAAAAAATCTGGCCCTCATAAATACAGTTCATAGGATGAGAGCATTGAGGGAGACAAGCAAAGACAACTGTATTTATTCAGAGCCAATGGATGAGCCTCATTCCCCTTCCTAAAAACTATATTCAGGAGGTCTTAATTCCCATCATGATTATTGGCTGAGTGGCTAGATCAAAACCATGCTGTAACATCTGGTTTGCAGTCATGCACGGCTACTTGAGCTTTATAAAACTGTCAATGCTTTGTTTTCCATCAAGACTATAGCATCTTTTGGTTGGAAATCTAATCCTCAGCAATAATATTCTTTAATGTCTTAAAATCTGAAAGTTTTCTACTCTAACATATCAGTCCACAACTTCTATGTTTAATATGTTATTGATGGGAAAGTTTCATCTAATTCAAGCAGCTAGTTAGCCAGTCTGCTGCTGGCTCCTGCTGGCTCCATTGAAATACCTAAACAATCTTGTATGTTTTTCTTTTCCAATTATACTTTGTTCTTTCAATTTTTTTTTAATTTTTTTTTTAATAATGGATATCTGTCCAATTCTTCCTTTTACAGTAAATGCAGTGTCATGCCAAATGAAGTCTTATTCAAGAATGACCTAGAGTCATTAGCTTGTCATGGAAAACTAAAATCAGAGAAATACTGAATCTCTCATACAGCCGCCAACACACACAAACTCCAGTACATTAGATGTAAAGCAAGCTGTATTACACACAAAAGCAAAAAAGATAGGCAACATGGCAATGGCAAAAAGAATCCAGTGATGTAAGAGACAAAAACTACAAAACTGCTTTATGTACACAAGGGTTTGCACTTGCACAATTCACAGTTGAAACAAAAACCATGTTGGGATGCATCAGTTCAGAGATCTGCTTTGTGAGTGTCCAGGGCTAATTCTAAAAGTAAGGTTGCACAGCTAAGATAAGCAGAGGCTTCGTCTTTAGCAGAGATCAGGTAACTATTTCCACCTCTGGAAAGCTTTCTGTGGTCATTTTCTAGAGGCTGAATGAAATAGAAAAAAACATTATCTGACAACAATGGCTTAGTTCTTATCAAAACTCATCTGTGAAAGGAGGCAACAACAGTGGAACAAGATATTCTCTGTATATACTTTAAAAGGGGAGATGGACCAAAAAGGGTAAGTCACTTTACATACAAATTCAGTTTTACCACTCTACTTAGAGCCTAACAGCAGAACTGGATCCTACTTTGATATCACTGACACTTCAATATCCCTTTATTTATCTGTGATCTCTTTCCCAATCATGTTCACCTCACACAGACAGTCAAGAAGGGAAACTTTGTACTGCATTCTAAGTATTTAAATATGTGCTTCCCTTACAAGTGAAGAACTGCTTTATGAGTACATACTACGAGATAGAGTTCTCGGATTAGAGAATCTATTTGTTAGTCTGATATAAAACTTAAGTTTCTCAGTGGTTTAATGCTCCTAATATCACCTTCTTCTCAGTGTAATGATCTTTTTATTCACTCAATTTTTTAGTTTTACTACTTAATTTGCACTTACATATTACTTTATGATTAGCAATATTACTACAATAAGAATGTTTTGAGGTTCTATGGCTCTGTTAACTCCAGAATGTTTTGAAAAGCAAATGAACACTCCATGTAACCCATTTTTATTTTTTTTCCTGATGAGGCAAATAAACCACAAAAGGATAGAAAAGAAAAGAAGCAAATCTGAGTTCCTTGGTGTGAGCACTGCAATCACTACAGGACTATTCCCACTTCAGTTACATTGTCTTGTCCTGCAGCACTATGAATGCATTTAATTTACTATCACATTCATGTTGATGGTAGGGGGGTTCTGGCTTACAATAGAAGAAAAAAGCATAAAAATATCTTTAGATGAAGTTGTTTCACATGCAACTTGACTAGCAGTTCACACCATTTTTTTAGATGTTAGATTTTAATAGCCAGATATGTCCTTCTAATTTGATTTAAAGGAAGATACACGAGGCGACAGTAACGCTTCCAACATACTGGCTGCACAAAAGACTCTTTTAAGCAATTGCCTGTCACTTTGGAATCTGTGACAGGGCGACTGCCCCTCCACAACCTAAAACAGAACTAAGTTCTAAGTCTGAAACTCTTTCTACTTTGCAAAAGAGATTCCGATTCAGGCAGAAAGAGAAGTAGCACATTAACGCATGTTACCAGGCACTTTAAAACAGTGTATTTTAGAGTATGAGCAAGGGCGTTGAACTGAGGGGGCACAAAGAACTTTAGCATTTTCAAACAAATTAGACCTTGACTTTGTCTAATTGTTTGCACTGCCAGTAAAATAAGCCCTGCAAGGAACTTATAAATTGCTCCCATCCAGCCTAAGCTTAAGGGTTCTCTATCTTTCTTATGCTTGCTTCCTATTGCAACCTATACTTATCTAAACATTACCTAAACAGTAATTACCTAAACAGTAATTCTCCTTTCATGTTGGTCTCCACAGCTACAACTGTTCACATTTGACAGGTTGCTGTGCCTGGAGTGTAGGACTCCCCCACCAGCTTCCCTCTTCCAAGGTTCTCCAAGTTATCTACTAGACCTTTACCAAATTCGATTCCCAAGAAAACCAGGGGTTTAGCTAATATTCTGTAAACATACTCTTGTTTTTGTGGTGCTCCAATTGACTACCCCTAAATAACTTCGTATTATGTATAGCTGAATATACAGCAATTATTTTAATGTACAGACACATGGAGGGGAGAACAGGTATAAAGAGATGGTTAAAATAAGAGGTGTTCTTGGAGGTGAGAACTGTAGGATCTAGACAACATGAATATAAAATGTAAGCACAGGGATAATAGAAAAAAATATCAAGACCTACAGAGACGTCTTTGTAAATGTCAGTGCAGAATTTGACCTTTTGGTATCTATCATACATTCACCTGTCTTTGTTTGGGACTGGTATCTCCAATGTCATTTTGCATTGCTTTGCAAATCCTGTGGTGTCTGTTCAGAAATACTGTACCAGAAGGATCCAAGAAATAAGGCAGAAAACTTTAGAGACCATAGAAACAAAAGTTTCTTCTTAAAGTATCCCAGAACCTAAAGATTGCTTTCCTTCTTCATTTAAGATATCGTGGAAGCATTACCCACCACTGTATTTCATGCTTATGAGCATGGGGCTCCACATTCTTTGAATACAGGTGAAAAGGAGCACACTTACTCACCCATGCACCCACAAACTTTGATTTTCTTCATACATCATCTGAACTGACATTTTTTGGGGTACACAAAGGCTGCTATCAGCTACTTACAAAAGATGCCTGTCCCCTTCCCATTTAGATTTAATTTTTATGAACTAGCAGTATACAGATAGTGATTCTGGGACAAACTTGGGCACTGAATCCCACCGCTGGCCTCTATCACTGTATCCATTAAAACTGCAACCTATGGAAACCAGTGAAGGTCCAGCATGAAAAGGGAAGCTACATGAGCCTTACAGCTTTGTCGTTGCTTTTCACCTGGTAACTGGAGGAGCGGGATGTGGGGAGAAGATTAAAGGTGGAGAGAAGTTATTCTGTTAACTAAAATGGGACCCAGAGGATCATCCAGATGTGACATAATGTTCTTATGACAGAGTACTGAAACACTGGTGTCACCAAAACCAAGCCAGATTTTACATGATACTCTTGTCAAAGCAGATGCTATTCAAATACGCACTCAGATGACACCATGTTCTTATCCAAAATTACTAGGCTTGTACCATCAAATGGAGGTTGAGGTCCCCATCCAAAACATACTGTTGGGACTATGTGTCAATCACGGCAATAGCAACGCACATTACAGAGAGCTGAGGTTCTCTGCATAGCAATAGAGCTGCAGTTCAGCTGTGTTTCTGGACTGAAAGGATTTAGTCATCTCATTTTTTGTTTTGGCACAGGATTTTTATAGGGACATGCTAGATTGTATAATAAAGCACTGACTGGTTGATTATTCATAAAGTAGATTTTTTAGTTATTAACAGTTCTTAAAAAGGACATACAACTCCTTCTCCCCTCCACTCCTTTTAATAAAGGGGAAGGAAGAATATGACCTTGTGACACTGATGCACATGTGAATAGCACATGTGAAGGCCCTGCCAATTATCCCAGCTGGCAGCAGATCCTGTCTAAGCAGGAGGGTAGCATTTCCAGAGAAACCCAAACCTATTTCTCTCTGGGGTGTAAAACCAGATCATTTTGGTTACTGTTCCAAAGAGTGGGGATAAGTATAAAAAAGACAGAAGCTGTTAAAGATACGGTCAGCTGAAGCTAATCTTGCCTCTGATGTGTGAGTTGCTTGATCAGTGCTCTAAGTGCTTTGTTATTGATGCTACTCATGGAAACAAAGTGTGCACTAAAGCAGTTCACTCAGCTGGGGCCTCTCAGCACATGCTTTCCTGAATCCCTCTACAGAGGGGTAGAAGAACACAGATTTTTAGCCCCTGTTTGCATGTTCTAATAAATCAGAATCTTGAGGCACCTACTGTATCTTGATTCCTAAGCTAGTTATTTGCTAGCTTTGGGGGCTTACTTGCTTTGTGGAATAAAGACAAAGCACAGAAGCATGCTGCAATGCACATTTGAAACTGTAGAAATAAGGCTGCCATGCTAACCTGATCTAACAGGGTAGTTTCGCCTACTCTTGGCAAATCACAACTTGGTTTAGAATAGAAACCTTCCTCTACATACATTAGTAGTACCAATACACTGATAATTTACCAATATCTTAAATGGAACTGGATACCTACTGCAAGAAATAAACATTTGTGGTATTTTTACCCATTTTAGCACATTTTTCCAGATGTTTGTTCATGTCACAGCACAAATGGTAATCCAATATAGATATTTGGAGGTGTGGTTTTGGTTTGTGGTGGTTTGTTTTTTTATATTTTTATTAATTTTAATTCTCCCCCCCCCCCCCCCAACAAGATATTCCTGCTAGAAGTTGTTTATGTGGAAAGTGGAAGTCTCTTCTCTTTTTGTAATTCAGATTAATATTTGCAATTTGAATTTTTATTTAGTTAACATCAAACGGTGAAAAGATGCCAAGAAAAAAGTTACTGATTATAAATTATAGCATCCCAATAGCAAAAACACTGCAGTATCAAAAAAAATCCAAGTACTATTTATATTTCTTTTCATTTTAACAAATCCCAGGCTCTCAATTTGAAAATAGCCTTAAAAGAAAATGAATGTAAAACTCCCCAGAAACATGTATGTCCAAAGACCAGCAGACACAAGAAACACGGAGGGAGAGCAGCACCGAGCAGATAGCATCCTTTGGCTTATTCAGTCTGCCTGACATCCGCAGCCCTTACTCCCTTCTGATTTCCACTAGCTTCTTTCCTAAGCTTAGCTTCACTGCTCACATTTCCCTTTCACCGCAGCCTGAGCATGCCTTATCTGTACATCCCTTTCTCAGCAGATGATTCCCACAAGCTGTGGCTCAGGACCCACGGCTGGCTGGCAGTGTTACCTCCTTGCCTCTCAGGACCACAATTATTAATTTATCTACTACTGAAAGGCTGAAAAAAGATGAACCCACTTTGTTCAAACACTCCGGGAAAAAAAAAAACCCAGATCTGAACACCACTTATTTTCAGGAATCTGGGGCTGAGGGGGAGGGAGGGAAAGGGGGGAAAGAGGATTATTAATCATGTCAGCTAATTTTTTAGCAGTAAATAGTTTTGATCAGCTCCAGTTGCTGTATATCTCGCTATAAGAGAACCATATTTTGACCTATAACTTCTATTTCCTGCAACAATCCATCTGCAATCAATAGATTACCTGACAGCAGATACTCCAGGGATGTGCTGGTCAATACACACGTGCAAAGACAGTTTTCTTTCTGAGCTAAGTGTGGATAAATTCCTGCTGTCTGCATCCACCTGTGTACCCTTAACAACTGCTCTTTATTCAGAGCTCCTAGGCCTGGATATCTGGGGAGAGGTATTTATGACACACCAACACCAATCGTCCACCCCACAGAAAGACCTCACGTGCTTGGCTTACTTGTATCACTTGGATATAAGCAAACAATTCAGAGAAAGTAAATTAAAATACATTTAGGTTATTTTCCTACTTGTAGAAACATGTGGGATGTGTTCAGTCTTTGAAATTATTCATGTTTAGTAAAGAAATTCCCCCTCTCTCCAGAGAGATGAAACTGTTCACTATCTGCTCACTCTGCATCCTCAGTACCAACATTTGAATTAAAAACTGTTAGTGGTCATTTATCACTTTATATCATTTCCATTACTTTATGGAAAACAAATGATATGTTATGATAAACAAATTTGAAGTTACAAGTACTGTGGGCCAGATCCTTCTCTGCTTGTACAATTACCTTTCTCTAGGATTTTGGTAAGGGATCTCCTATCCTCCTGTGTGCCATTTTTCCATCATAGCTTTGCACAGACTTGTCTGAAGAAGTAAGGATATTAGATTAAATTTCTCTGTTAAGTAATTTCTGCTTTAAAAATACCTATGTGAGCTTTCCTCTTGGTTCAGACCGGGTACCCTCTATTCCTGCATGCATGTACCATCTTTGGTTACTGATTTCCAGAACATGTGGCTCTACATCCTCCCAAATGACATAACTTAGAAGTGGTTTTATTACGAGAGTTTTCTGAGGTTATAAATGGAAACACAGAAGAAGCCACAATAAGTCATTTTGGGAATTTAAGTCTGTGCTCTAGCCAAAACATGAATGGCTCAGGCAAACAGATGTGGAAGAGATGATTGTTCTCATGTTCAACGACCTTCCTACTTTTTATATCAATTAGTCACTGTCACTCTCCTAGTCCATCCAAGCCAACGCACATACCTATTTAGTTTGCACTGATGGCCTCCACTGTCACATGCTTTATTTTACACCACTTCTGGAGCTTTAAAAGGGAAGACAACACTCAGGCTCTAGCTCCTGCCAGAGAATTCCTGCTGGTAATTCGTCAAGTAAAATGAACAAGTTCTTGCTTCCTGGAATCCAGGCTCAGGACACCCTCCCTCCCCCAGACTCAGAGATACTCTCTGTCAGAGTGGGCACTTCAGAGTGTTTTGCACAGATCACTGCACCTGCTTCCCTGCTTCCCTCTGATTTCTCCACTCTGTCCCCTCCCTTCCTACACTGAAGGCAGAGAAAAGCATCTGCCTCTAGGATAGCACAGGACCTAACAGAAGCTCCATTCTTGTGTTTCTGGCAAGGAAACAGAGTTAGGTGCTTCAATAACACATCATGCATGAGGAGTGGGAGGGGGGAAGGGATGAAAGAAGCCAGCAACTTCTGTCAATATATGCCATTTGAGTGCCTGTCTCATACTAATTTCAACATAAAATAAAAACAATTTATCACTAACACAATTTATTATCTATTTGCATTTCAGGATCTTAAAAATAGAGCACACAAATCATAATGCATGATGCCCCTAGTGATTTCTATTCCCTAATTACACTGATAACTTGCTTGATTAGTGCTATGCTTTATACAACAGGACTAGCTGGAACAGAGAAAGTCTATTTACTTCAGAAGTGCTCTGGATATGATTAGCAGGAGTGCATAAATGTACATTAGTGCACATTAATGCAGCAACTAATCTAGACAGTGGACAGAAACAATGCATATTGTATTTTTCCACCCAGTATGTTTCTATTTGAAAATTCCTTTCACAAGTGCCTCTGAGGTACTTACTTTAATTTTCCTGTTGCAATTTGTAATTACCTTAGATTGATATGTCTGTTTTTCTAAATAAATTGCTTTGCTGGCAAAAATATGCCCTGTTTGTAAGCAGATTATATTTACTGCCACACAGCACACTTAACTTCTTTCTCACTGGGAAAGGAGGGTTTGAACTCCATGCTGTGAGGGATTTTTTTGAGTTGTTTATAAATACATCAAGAACATTTTTTGGCCAGAAACATGGCTTCTCTGTAAATGATGTGGATGGTTCTGACATCCACCTTCTTACTAAGGATATTTGTATTTTAGTGACTTCCACTGGGATGTCTGCATCAGTGAGGAGCAGTTTTTGCACACAAACTGCCACTCCAGGAAAGAGATGGTTATATCTGTTTTCTAAAGATACATTTGTTGTGGCCTTGGCTATGACATATGTGCTAATTACCCACCATGACAAATACTTCCTATATAATATAGAAAATATAATAACTTGTATTTCCAATATGACAGTGAAGTCATTAGGTACCAGAAAATGGATAGGAAATTCATACCTTTTGCCTGTGGTGCCTCCAGGCCCCTCCACATGACCACAACAATCCAAAGGGCACCCGCCACCGCTCTACAGGAGAGGGACACTCCTCATGGGACAAACAACACCCTGGTAACAAACCCATGTTCCTAAGTTGCAGGATCCCTTCAAGAGGGACAGGAACTATACATCACCTTAGGACCTTATTTTCAGAATTTGCAGAGATAGGTCAATTTTAGTAGCAAACTTAACAGCTCAAAGAGCTAACCATCCCTTGAGTCTTTGGAAGAAATGCCTTCTTCCCCAAGTTCCTTTCAACACTATCTATTTTTGAGAGAAGACTCAATGGTTGTTTCAAAGTTGTTTGATTTTTTAATGCAAGACCCTGTGTTTTCACATTTTTTCTACTGTCCAGAAAGCTCTAAGCTCTTGTTACGCTATCACGACATTCAGTGATTGGTAGTTAGCATTGTGATCACCTTCAATAGAGTTTTCTATACAAAGATACAGGGACTGAAAAATCTTCTACTAAAAAAAGAAAAAAAAAAAAGATTACTTTAAAACCCAAAATATATAGCCCAAGAAAATTATAAAATGTACCTCATAGCTGCTACCTATACAAACCAGATTGGCAAGTTTTCTCCTCCTTCCTTACCTCAGGAGGAATATCTTTACCTTCCTTACACTTACTCGCAAGCACACCATTTGCATTCCTCCTAATTTGGCTTTAGCGAGACACATTGTGCTCTAACTTCTCAGATACATTCTGCTTGTCTCTTGCTAATCAGGTTTCATTGCTGGCAGCCAAATGGATGATGCCCAAATTTCATGAGATCTGGAGCGTTGCAAATTACTGTTCTGCTGGGTATCTGACCATGCCAATCTGCAGTCTTGCTGACACTTAGCTGAGTAATTTCATGAAGGTAAATGCCAATACCAAATCACTAGAAGGTTTATAAAGACTGTGCTTCATGTGCATTGTGTATCCCTGTGCTAAAGCAATACAAAGAAAGGATGATCATGACAGCTGAAAGGAAGGAGGACACTGCGGAATGGAATGGTCTTTAAAACAGCACAGCTGGTCATACTGATCCTTTGGAGGCTGCAACATGCTTCAGATGAGCCTACAGCTCAGCACGCAAAGAGCAAGACGGAAAAAGAAATCCTTGGCACTTTGTTTAACTGTAACCAGACAAAAATGTCTCACCTTCTGCTTTCAAAACTGGGTAGCTAGAGACTATGTAACTGCATTGCCTTTCTGATGGGATGCTACTCCGCAGAATCTATCATTTAGCTTTCAATTTCTTTCCAAGAGTTATGGGTCAACAGCTAGAGTCAAATATAACCACTTCCTCTTGCTTATGGTAATTACTAACTCCCACTTTATCACAGTGCCTTTTATCTGAAGTATCCCAAAGCATTTTAGAAATTCAGCAACACATCTATGTTGGACCTGATCCAATGCGCATTAGGGTTAATGAAGTTAATACACAATGTATTATATGCATGTAAACATTGGATAAATTGCTTGCAATAGCATAATTACAGTTGAGGGCATCCAAACAGCCTTAACTCTGCCCTATAGTGGTGGAAACAATAAAAAAGAACAATTGGATGAGTCTTCAAAATAAAAGCCGCATTTTTTGCAGCTAATCCAGACTAAGACCGTATAAAAATACTTAAATCATAATTAATGTGTACTTCTTGCAAAGGACTGGGTTTAAGTTGTGTGCATGTCTTAGCTGAACATTCCTATTCTTGAGGTTTTTACAGCTTAACTATCAGTCTGAATTTCCCAGATTGAATGCAGTTTATCTGAAACTGAAAGAAATTATCAGAGCTGAAGAGATGACAAACTCTAGTTCTATTTTAAGACCATATTTATCCAACTAGTGATCAAAACAAGCCTGTACACATCAGTATACCATCTTAACGCTTTCCAGAGTACTGAAAAATACATATTGCCCCATGGAAGTCCTTAAATTGGAGACATACCGGAGAAAGGATCATAGTCTCCTTCACACCTTTTTTAATGCTCTTTTCTGAAGTATCCTCAAGTGGCTACTGTCAGAAATAAGATGAGTAGGCTGGACATTTCACCTGACTTCATGCAACAGCAATGCTTTTAATGACACTTTAGAACATAGGCTTCGGGCTTTATACCAAGACTTTCAAAAAGTTCAAGCTAGCAAATCTACACACTGATTTCAGCCACCTTCTTTGACTTCATATATCCTAACAAAGGCCTACACTGAAGAACTAACAACAAAATAACTCATTTCTACCCTAGAGCAGGGCTGATATTTTATATGCGGACACCAGTATTTTAAAGTTGTAATAAAAACCAATTGTAATTTCTTCATCAAAACAGCTCGAAGTCCATCATTATGAACACTTATATGTTGTCTGGAATTTGGCTCCCCTTGTCTCAGTGACATTGTTGGACTTTTACTGAGTAAATGACCTACCAAGTATTTTCATGTGTGGGCTTCTGTTTTCCTCAGCACTAGAAGGAAGAGGAGATTGAAAAGAACTAAAGAAAGAGCTGGGGGAAAAACGAAGTTTAATAAACCAAACAAAGCACTCTCTTAAGTCTGCTATGGGAGACAAAAGAACAGCACTTTAGAACGTAGCAGGTGTTACAACCAGTGCAGGTATCAACCCCCACACTCAGTATCTGCTCCTAAAGTGCTTCCACTATAACAACACAATTCCCATCTTTCTTCCCAGTTATTCATACAGAGAATGTGCCTCAATTCACGTGGGAAGGATTACAGCAAAATTGTAGCGCTTGTGAGGTGTGCTGGGTTGGCAGCCTTGGACACCAAAGCAGGAGACTATTCAGTGGAGACTCTCAGAACAGGTATAAAACAATAGAAACAGATGTCATTTCCTCTACTGGAAAGAGCTCATCTCTGGAAAAGCTTTCTTTCTGCCTTGGATCAGGCTCCCCAGGGACAGCACAGCTTTTCTGCCAACTGAAGCACTGATGGTGTCTAACCCAGCGCGCTTCTTGTGATAACTAGACTTGGAGCATCTACTCATTGCACAGTGACAACTACGGTCAGCAGTAACAACCTTCAGCCATTCAGATGTCTGTTCTGAAGATACAGAGCATTATATTGATACAGAACAATATACTGTAACATTTTATTTGTCTGAAAAATGTTGCAGTTCTTCAGTTTTGAATGGAAACTGTTTTCACAATAAAACCCCCTTTCTCTGTCAAAGCAGAAAGCCTATTGTGAAACCTTTCCAGTTCAGGTTTGCAACAGAACCCTGTACTGCTTTTATGACTATATGTTGTCCCATCGTTTTCTAACATTTATAAACTAATAAGCTAGGCCAGCTTAATAAGCACTATGAAAAAGCTCCCTTAACTTCAAACACTACAGATATTCATAAAAACTCTGTGAAGGTGAAAGGTGCAGGAGAAATCTATTCACCATGAAGACAGTTAAGCAGAAGAATGGGGTCCCAGACATGCTGTGCAGTCTCCATACTTGAAAGTCTTCAAGGTCTGACTGGTTAATGCCCTGAACAGCCTTGCCTCACAACTGACACTGC
The DNA here is from genome assembly GCF_004027225.2 of Strigops habroptila. NCBI lineage: Eukaryota > Metazoa > Chordata > Aves > Psittaciformes > Psittacidae > Strigops > Strigops habroptila. The sequence goes on from NC_044281.2 coordinate 9,275,856, forward strand.
TTGGAGGAGGTTAGAGTAGAGGTCTCTTTGAACCTGAATTATCCCACAATCCTGTGAAAGTAATTCTCTAACAAACACAAGAGAAAATAGCTTCAAAGTTAGTATTGGATTATCAAAGTATTTGATAACAAATACATTTGAGTTGGAAGAAAATATCTCTCTGCTTTTCAAACACAGAAGACCAAAGACTGACCAATAAGGGCAAGAACCATGATACAAGCTAGCATTTTACCATGGCATTACCGTGACATAGATGCTAACAACATAAAGATCTCTATAATGCACATATTACTGAACTACATAATAGCCTAAATACTTCCTTTCTAAATTTCCAGACTTACAGTTGTACAGCTACTACCAGACATGGCCAACATCAGCAAACCAGACGTGAGTTACTTGAGCCCTGAAGGGATCAGGTCTGATGTAATTCAATAATAAAGCACATATAGGTAGAAAAACCTGTGAGAATGCAGAGGGCACAAAGATTATTTTGGTAGTAAGACGAAATTTCAAGTGGGTAGCTAAACTGGTGACAATTCCAGTGGTGACAATTCAGTGACCTGGAAAACTGACAACAATCCAAGACTCTGTGTTTAACACAGCCATAAGGAAAAAAACCCAACACTGGCTGTAATTATAAAATGAGTTAGGGTTTAAGGATTGGAGTTAAGTTGTTCAAAAGGAACTCTTAACTAGTTAACTAAGTTAGCAGACCTGATGTCATCCTGAGTTGCATAGCAAGAAAAATGTATTTCTAAATATTCTAAATATTACATTCACAAATCCATGTTTTAGGAATATGGAAATGACAAGAAGTCATAAAAGTCAGTGGCAAAAAGAAAAAAAAAGATATGACTGCGATATTTTAATCACATTGCCCAATCTATTCAATTAATTCAAAGTAAATTTTAGAAATAAAATCTTAGGGGGTTTATTGCTGTTCCCAAAAGCCAGAAATAAAGACCTCTCAAAGCACAGAGCAAGGGCCTTCCAATCATGTACACACAGAAATAACAGGAGCTAGTGACTGGCTAAACAGCAGCTTCAACTTCTGGGAACCACATTACAACAAAAACCTCCAAGTCCCTAGAACATTCCAAAACCAAACAACAAAAAAACCCCACAACAGTCTGCTGGCTATCATTTTACACTGGTGTTCATTCAAAAGTAAATTTTTTAAGAGGCAACTGGTGCAATTCTGAATGCAGATACCAAAGGTGTGTATGTTTAAGACTTACTACACTGATGCTCCCAATACTCGAAGAACCAGCAACTCTTATGTTTAAAGTGATACATGTATTACTCGTCTTCAACTGTCTCTCAAGCTCTACTCTACCATCCTCCCTTTAGTATTCACTGTAATCTATTTGTGATTCTAAAGATCTAAAAAAATTCAGAAGCTATAACCTCTTTTTAACATTGTCACTTCTACTTCAAAGGGGCTGTGAACATATAGCACATAGGGTACAAGTGTTAAGGGCAAGCATTTAATTCCCTTTGCCAAAGTCAGAAAAATTTGGATCGCCTTGAATACTTGCCATTGTGAGTGTGCACAAACCTGAAAGAGAATAATTAAGATGAACATTGGCCTGTTAGGTCTTTTTTTAAATGGTGCTAGTCATGAAGGGAAAAAAAGAACCTTAGAAGAAAAAAAGCGATTAGAAGCATTAAATCTGGTCATTTGGCTTAAATTCCATCCTGAGTCACAGTCCAGTAGGAAATACAGACACTTGATCTCTTTTCCCTCCTGTGTCCTTTCTTTCTCAGTGAACTAAGTGTTATGGTACCTTATGTGACCCTTCCTGTTGTGCCACTTCTATGCAGACCTGCTTTCTCTACTCTGGTTATGTCATTATCCTCATTTTAGATCATACTATCATACCTACCAAAAAAATGCTATTTATCAAGGTACTTGTACTTTGTGTAAGCATTTTGAGTAGATGACTTTACATCTACCTTCTTTGATCCACTGCAACTTAACATAGCTAAGGAACATGCTTCCACTTTTCAATTAATAAGAGCAACCAGATGAAAAAGAGTTTCAGAAAGTAACTAATTTGCAGACTATTTTCTCCACAACAGAAGCAACTTGGTGGGGTTTTTTTGGGTTGAGGATTTTATTTTTGTTTGTTTGGGGGTTCTTGTTGCTTTAACATGGAGCTGTTCTTTTTCAGTATTCTCATTATAAACTTTTCAAAACAAAACCTTTCTTTTCTGTTTAAAGAAACAAAAATATGAGTGATATATACTGCATAAGTTATATACCAACGAATGCACTTATAAAAACACAATTTCTCTTCCAGTTTAGCCAGAATTACTGTTGAAAATATCTATTTGTCCAATAAATTGACCTTACTTAGAATTTTCCAAAAGCGGGGGCAGAGGGAAAAAAGGAACATTCAGGGCATTGCAAACTCTCAAAACTCTACAATCCATCCTTCCCTTTTCAGTGGCACTATAGACAACAAAATCAAACATGGGAGAGGGAGAGCACCTCCTTTCTAACCAGCTGGGTCGAAACAACCCATCCACAAGGACACTGCTTCACTCCAAGAGGCTGACTGAGTTGTCCTATATTGTGAACTTCTCTCTTTTATATAGCAAGTGAAAGCTCAATATTTATATCATGACCCGAATAAAAAAACATTGCAGGAAAAAGCCCATCATCCTAGCCACCATCTAACAGCTACTTATAAAGAGCATATAACTATAGTTATTAATATAACTTTACTGGGCTTTGAGACAGGTGGTACTCGTACGTCTTTGTGGGCAATGGCGTGACCTGACCTTGCCCATCCTGGCATGCCAGGAGAAGAAGATTCATTCTGCCATCTCTCAGGTATAAGGCAGGCTGAGCAGTTCAGCAGGTGTTTTTGTTCACATTAAAGGCTTGTAAATGGTGCTGCTAATTGAATTACAAATTATCTCATTATCAGATACAGTAAGTAATTTCTTTAAATTAAGTGGAGATTAATTAGAATAGCTGGGCAGAATAACTGAAGCAAAATGGTCCCACCCTCCCCATCAACATCTAAACCTGTCAAATTATTCTAGTCTGACAGGAATTGATTTAGGATTATCAGGTGCATCTGTTGAACTAGCATCAAAATTCTTCAAAACCTCAGTAATTCTCCTAATATTAAAACTTTGACATCTACAACTGTCCTTAAAAATAGGGTATTATGCAGCTATTTCTCTTGAAATAATGGATTTAATCTGCATTTAAGTGCTTATGAAGGGCACATTCGTTTGTTGTTTTAGCAGATTAAAAAACCCAATAGAAAACAGACCCTATTATCCTTTGAAACTTTACAATTTATGAAATTGTTATTAGCATGAGAGTAATATTCTCTGATAGCTAATAATTACACTGAGGTTTCCTGAGGTTATACAGACCTGGTTATACATAGTCACTAGTAACACTGAAGCAATCAAGGTTATCCTTCATATCATGACACTGTGCCTATCTATAGAACAGAAAAAGACAATAAAAATGCTAAAAAAAAAAAAAAAGACACTAAACCCACCAGGTTTTGGGAAAGACCATTCAAATAAAAATCTGTCCCTAAAGCAGGAGAAAATGGTCAAACACTATAAATCATTATTAGCAACTGTAACGTTAAGGACAAAGACAATTTAGAGATACTCCATCAACTGATCAAGAATTTTCTTTCTCCTCCCATATGCATAAGCAATGCCACATGAAATCACCCAAAGCCTTACAAGTAGCATTTTCACTGCGGAAAAATAATGCATTAAACTCTTCTCATGTGAGTCCAAATACAGTAAATCATGATAAACTATATTGTAATTGGAGACTATGAGAAGGAAATTAATTTCACCAACAACCTTCTGTGGTAAGGAATGTTACAGGGATTTGATACCAGTTTGGTCTTGTAAGTAACTCTAACATTTCCCAAAGAAAATTTATATTCAAAATACCATATTTTTAATCCCAAAAAGGGGCTAGGTAGCCCCTTTCTCAGGCCCAGGTGATAATCAGGTGATAAGCATGCAAAATATTAACTAACACCTCAAAAAAACCGCTTTTTCCAGCAATGATCAATAGCCCAGAGGACTGGAAGGGACAAAAAGGTTGTAACAGGCAACCACCCTTCCCATCAGGAAGTACTCCATTTTCTGTTCAGTGACTAACAACAGAATCTGATGGACAGAGTCAAATAATTATTGGAAAAATTCCATTTAGAGACATCATGGGTAGATACATTTGTATGTGGGGGCCCCAGAGGGAAAGGTGACAAATCCAGATTTTGTCTACCAAAGTAGATCATGACAAAGGAAAAAGTAGGAAAAAAAAAAATTCTATTTTAAACTGCCTACTTGAAAAAATTCAGCTCCTTTTCCAAACATTTTTCTTTCGGTGATTGTATGTAGGTAAAACATTCATATCTTAGTGGCATTTAAAAACAAACTAGAAAGCACACCTAAACCAAGATCTGAAAGCCAGTGAAAAGCTAAATACATCACTCCCTCATCTTTAAAAGTCAAACCAGAGAACAGTTAAAACAAACCAATGCTTGAAGTTTGTTGTTTTACATTAAGAAACAGAAGGAACACAGGTCAAACTCTAGCGGACACTGCTTGCCGCCAGACCCACAAAAAACAACCAGGCCACTGTAACTACCTTTGAAGAAACACCAAGAGGACTTACCCAGAAATGAGGCAATGAGGTCAGACACACTGTCAGAAGTACCAACCACAGAAGTAGAAAACATCACCAAAAAAACCCCATCCCCCAAAAAAACCCAACCCAACCACAAAAGCCGTAGTTCTTAGAAGCAGGCAGTTTGGATCATTTTCTGCAAGCTGCACCAACCTAGCCTAACTCTGCTGGGCAAAGAAAGAAGGGTCTAGATATGGATGTATGTTTGTTTTAGTAGTGACCATCACAGTTCTATTGAACTACAAGGTTCAGTCTACTAAGTTCAGGTTCATTAACAAACATGACATTCTAGGCACTGTGCTCCCTGAGAGGACCTTTGCATACACCCCTGTTATAAACCCAGAACTCCCCATGGGAAGAACCTGGTGCCCAAGAAGGCTATTTGAGAAACTATAGAGGAAGAGAAGACAGTTTAGGATTTTGATATCCTCCAATGTCTCATGCCAGGTTACACAACCTTCATGAAATAACTTTAATTCAAAAGACATACCCAGAAACTGAAAACCATTTAAACCATATATTAGACAATCATCACAGAAGAGCAAATTTGAAGAACTTGTTGTGATAAATGAAGAAAAGCTTGTTTCTTTCATTTTTCTCTTAATGCAAATTAAAATGGTATGAAAACCTGACAACTGCCAGACATGGCAGTCTGTGTGGACACGGCCACATCTTGGCAAGTCCTCTTTGGACTCCTTATCAATATAGTACTGAAGATATTTGAGGAAGGAAGACATTTGCCATTGCTCTGACAGACCTGCTTGTTGCCATCCACATTAAAATGTACGTCTGTTACAGGGAACAGAAGTAAGGAAAAAGTGGATATACCAGAGTCAAACAGCTGTAAAGGAAAGAATGAAGAAGGGGGTTAGAAGAGAGTTAAAAAATGCTAACTGTAAAGCATTTAAAATTCTCTACAGAACTATCAGTGGTACCATATTAGAAAGCAGACCATTTTCACAGCTACTAAAAGAGGTACCATAAATTAACCAAATGACACACTAAAAAGCTTAAACTTAAAATCTGCTAATCCCTTTAGACTCAGCCTCTAACAATTCTGCAATAGGAACTGCAGCTCCTTTTGACAGAAACAGTAAATCATCCCCTCAAGCAGCATATCTTACTGCAAATAGGTATGTAAGAAACTAAATCTGTCCCAGTCTGTTCAGAACAGTGTTTTAGAGCAGCTTATATTTTAGAAGAACTTTTTCCTCATTTAAAAATTCCATCAGTTTTACAGTTAAATCCAGAGATAAATTGGGCACTTAGAGATATTAGAGGCTTTTTCAATAGATGTTCTAGACATTGTACTACCTTTCATGTTATTCTAGAAGCTAGTCAAGCTCATTGTTTGAAGTCCAAAAGCTTTTGGAAATTGATGTCTAGGGCTAAGCTTAAATCTTTAAACACTTTTCAAAAGGCAGATTCATTCTGAGAGCCAAACAGTCTTAGCAGTCAGCCTTTTCAACAAGACCTATTTGCAAAGATGGATCTAAAATAAATTACTTTATCTGGCTGTACCAATGAAAGACATTTTCAGAAAAAAAAAATTAATACATCAGCCTGTTGTATTCACAGAAGGCAGCAGTTTCTAATTTGTCCTTCACATAGCTGCAAGTGAAGCGAAGATCTTAAATTCTTTATCTTGGGAGTGGGGAGGGGTAAAGAAAGGAAATGCAGATGTAAAATACTGAACTCATTTATTTGGACAGTAGATGAGGGAACAGTGATACGTTTATTGATTTGCTGCTCTACTAATTAACGTACTGCTTTCAGCCATAGAGCTTTCATCAAAAGATTGAGCTGTTTAAGACAGCCTTTGGAAAGCCACTTCTCAGAGATGCCACCTTAAAACAGAGCCAAAAGCACTATCATTTCTGGTTTTAATTGGTAATGAGCAAGCTAATTCTGTGAGGACTCTGATCCACATGCTCTGACATGCAGAGTTGTGCACAACAGTGTAAACAGCAAACCAAAGCAACATGTTGTGTACTTGCTTGTAAGTAGCAAATATGTTGGAACAGAGTACTAGCATGTAAAATCATCCCCATTATAACATGTAGATGTCAGATCTGTGTCCTTCATTAGACATCTCACTCCCCCTTCTGTGAGGCACCCCTACACAACAAAGAAGTTAACAATTCCTTAGCAATATTAGAGAGGAAATAAAAAATGGAGTCCCAGAAATTAAGACACATTTCTATTATATTCTACCACGTTTAACAAGCCAGTAGCTCATTCATTTTCTGAGAGATCCGTTCACTCATATCCACAACAAACAACTGCAGCTCTGACAGTCAGAAGGGGAAGATGATGTTCTTTATTTCCTACGATCTTTCCATGTCTCCTGACATCAAGGAGACTTTGCTTATTAATGCTGGCTTATTTTTTTTCGAATGACCTTTACACAAGCAGAATCTCGGAAGGCAGGAGAGGAGCGATTATGGTCTGCGTGAGCCCAAAGTCCAGTTTGTTTTCTTAACACCTGACTTTTCTCAGCAATTACTTAGAAAATTCACTTTTATTCAGAATATCAGCACAAATCCCTGACCTTTGTTCCTTGCTACATGCAGATAATTAACCCATGAAAACAGTACTTTCACACCATGAAAGGAAGAAAACAAGACTGCTATCTGGGAATTCATCTACTCCCTAGCGAGCAGAACACAGTGTCTCAGTTAAGTCACAAAAAGGGCTTCTGATAATACTATCTCATTGTCGCAATAGAGACCTTGCCCTTACAAATTCATCTACAGAGGCAGGGCTCAGGGCCCATGCAAAACTTGGAGGATGCTAACAAAGACAGAGTTTTTCTTCCCCTTCCACCAAGTTTTAAAGGAATAGAGAGGTAACCAGGATAGTAAACCAAATGGGGCCTGGGGAACCTGCTGCCCATAAACCAGTATGAAACCCAAATACATTCAGGGATTTCCAAATTAGACACCTGCTTAAGACAAATACATTACAGCTCTTAAACATACTGCCCTTGGACCAGACCCTTAGCTCACAGGGAGGTCCACACATGGAGAACTGTTCCTCTATCTCATGTGTGTCTTTTTGCCAGTGTTTCTGGCAAATGAGAGAGCTAAAGTACTGGGACATAGGTATTTTTATGCTTCAATGGATAACCTCTTGTTACTGCTGCTGGAATACAAAACTGAGGAGCAAAACAATCCACGCCAGGTTACATGATAGTTTACTTCAGAAGATACTACAGAAGATACACAGAAAAATACTTCAGAGCCATGCGTTAAGGTGCACACGCTTTATATTCCAGGTAAGCATCTTCCACAGAAGTGCGAAACTGCTGTTCATACCCAATACAGTTCAAATGAACTGTATAAGCTTTTTTCCCTGATGCATTTTAATCATATCCTCAGTATATTAACATCAAAATGAAAACCCTTCCTTATGTACCGAGAAGCTCATCTGTAATTAATTACTTCTCAGTGCTAAAAACACTGCTGGTCTTTCTCCTTATGATTTTACAGTTCCAATGAACAAAATACATCCTCTTTAATTAAAAAAAACCAAACAACAACAACCACCAAACAAAAAATCCCACCAAAACCCCCCCACCAAAACCAGCTACAAAGCCTTTTCACTGGAAGTAGCAATACATCGATGTTGTGACGAGATGGACTATAATGGTGTTTAAAAAAGTTGCAAGCTCAGGTAGAGCAAATATGTGATGATGTGAGAAGGAAATGAAGCAAGAAGCGTGTGCCAGGAAGAAAAACACAGGGATGAAACAAACTAGTTGTTTCATTGGGATTCTACAATAACTTTAAATACAGCAACCACATGGGAACCCGTGATCAAAATGATCAGTACTTTTCCATTTAAGTGTAGCTACACTGTAATTGAAAAAATCTTGCAAGTCTTATCTAGAAAGAACTCAAGTAATCCTCTTGTTCCCCCTCCTGCTGCATTCAGTAGTATTTTCAAGGGAATGAAAATGGGGGGGGGAACATGCAACTACTTCTATAACCACCAGAATTTCTTAAAAGATGAACAGTGAAACTGGTGGGATTTTTTTCTGTCCATTTTTCACAAGATTTTACTTTGCAGATAGCAGATGTCAAAGTGGCACCAAAAATCTTCAGGTACTTGAACATTATAGAGGCTGGCCAAGCTTCTGAATACAATGGTTTAGGAAGAGATTGCTGCTGCAAGCAGCAGCTCTGCAGTGATGACACCTGAAGATCTCAGCAGCTAGAGAGAAGCAGTGTCCTGGCACTAGCTCAGAAACAGCAGCTTTGCTCAATCTACCAAAACCTGCGTAAACACAGGTTTAAGTTTTTACTTTGGCCTGTCTCCACTTTGGATCAACTTTAATCCACAGTATAGGCACCTGTGTCCAAAAGGCCGCTCACCAAAACCTTTGCAAATGCTTAGATGACCAATTGTCCTCCAGGGAGCAAATCTTCTGCCTCAGGTGCCTCAGACTTGTTTTCCTCAATGACATGCATCTCACACTGGAACCCACCAGAATTTTTAGGTAAGGGATTTCTTTCACTGCACCACTACAGGAACTTGGATGTTAACCATACAACACTCACCGAACAGAACAGTCCTGGTCTGTGAGGCAGCTCCACGCTCCGCAATGCAGAGAACTTCCATTTGTTTGGGAATTAGGGACTGACTCCATGCTGCAGCCTCCCAGAAGCAGGGAAAGATTTTATCCTAAACTTTACCTATAAAAGCTGCTAAGAACACAACCAGCTGTCTCATTCAAAAGGATTTATCTTCCTGGCTAGAAGCACAGTTGTTTTTTAAGGACATGACTATGTGAAGATGTCAGCTACTTATTTGCATGTCTAGCAAACCTGTTCCTCAAGTGTAAATGCACTCATGACCATAACAAAAAGTGATTTTCCCCCTTTATATGTCCTGTTAGTTTTACAGAGCCAACACAACAGTAGGCAAGCCAGATTTTGAGTTCCTCTTATAACAAGGGGAAGTGGTTGCTAAGCTGTATTTTGTCACACCTGCACAACCACACTGAAAAGGCAGGTGTAAACAGAAGCTGTAATTTGCCCTGCTGTTGCTGATGCATGGGAAGGCAAAAAACCCAGCTTGAGCCAGAGCCCTGGTTTGAACGCACAAGGCTGCCAGGTAGAAAAACAAAAACATCGTTTTACTACCAAACTGCATGCATTTGATCTGAAAATCACTAAGGCACAATAAATACAGAACCCCACAAAGAAATTTCTTTACAGTCAATTTTCAGAGAAGAGCTGCAATTTCTATAATGAACACGCATTAAACCCTCAATAAGAAAGTTAATTAAGAAAATGAGTTCGTTGTTTGTTTTTTTTCCCCTCAAAATAAGTATTCTATTGAAAAATACAGTATGTACAGTAAATATGGTTTGGCAGTAAACATTTGTTGTGGGGCTCTATTGGTATTGATAACAGAGTCCTGCTCTAGTACAACTTAAATTGAGACATTCAGTGCAATGAAACACAGTATATATAAAAAAAGGCAGCACCTGAAACACCACAAGATCATAAAAAAGCAAAACACAGATGTGCAGAAATGGCTCAAAACCCACAGGAAAAAGAAAGGTCAGATATTTGCTATTCAAATGGATAACTAAAGTGCATTATTTCCCCCATCACACATTGGAGCAAATTTCAGTAGAAGCAAAATACCACACTGTTTCCTTCATCGGTAATTTGGAAGAAAAAATAAATAAATAATAAAAAGTCTGTAAAGAGCAGAAGTTTTCCTTTTTTGGTCACTCAGATTATGAGGGAGATTTTGAAATCACATTCAAACATTCCTGTATCGACAGTTTCCAAATTTTCTCTTTAACTCCTCCATATCATCTTTCAAAATAATAATAATGCCTTGAAGCAGGAGGCAGTAAGTAAGGATATCAGAGAGCTGACAAAGAAGAATACTGAAGAAGGTTCAGAGAAAAACATATGTGTATGGTGTGACATAGACGAAACCTATATGGAAGGAAAGCTAGAGATTAAAAGAGACTGTTAGTCACAAGTAGAGAAACATAAAAGGAGGAAGAAATCAAAGAAAAAGGTCTACTTGTATCATTAAGCTAGGAGAAATACAGAATAAGCCTCTAAAAATGAAAAAATCCTAACCTTTACAGTGACTCATAGTTATAAAAAAGAAAGTGTAAGTTTTGCTAAAGCAAACAGAAAAAAACCCTAGTGGGGTACTGCAGACTTGATGCCTAAAGAAATGTCAGGTTCATATTTTAAGGCCTACGCTTCCTCACTAGCCCCAGTGGAGGATGAAAAAGAAATGTCTTGTGGGTATTCAGCTTTGGTTTTCCCATGCCAAGCCAAGAAAAGGAAAGCAGGCCAAGGCCAATCATTGAGGTTCCTAGTCACCAGGATAACTTCCTGGGGGCTGACTGACAAACCTCTCACCTCTGGGCAATCAGTGCTTGTGCTCTGCACCACAAATAACAGGATTCTTGAAAATATGGTAGCTTCAACGTTTATGACAGCCTCTTTATAAATTCCTCATTCCCAAGGTATGAATAAAACTGACCAAGGCTTGTAGCCAACTCAATAGCTAAAAATTAAATTTCCCTTGGGTAAGGTAATGGTGGGGTGGATTCACGAGGTTGGAGTGCCAGACACAGGCCTGTTGAGAAACAAATTCTGTTCCCCAAAACTGACTTTTTTTTTTTTTTTCCCTGACTACAGACCACCAGAGGAAAAAAGATGAGCCAACAGCCTGCAAACATCATAAACTAAAAGCATGGGAAGACATATATATTTATAGCACACAGAAAATGTGACTTCCTCACCTGTAGTTCACGAAGCCCTCTTGACTAACACACCCAAAACAGACACCACACAAATGAGTGAACACCAGCCTGCTGTCTAAGACTACATGCTAGGCTCAGAAGCTCCCATCACAGAGGACCTTCAAGAGCAGTCCCAAGCATACTACTCTGAAGGACTCAGAGTAATTCCCCTAGATTCACAGCTTGTTCTTTGTACCAGAAGCACCCTCTTCACCAAAAACCTATCATATTAGCAGCACATGGATACTCACTTGCTCCTCTTCCCTTTGCCCAAATACTGCAAACAAACAAGGATGAGCAAGAGAAGCAGGACCTCAGCCAAACCCATAAGGAGAGACATGCACGCCCCACTAAACCGGAAATATCAATGTGACTTGTTTTAGCCATAATTCATTTCGTAAAGCACAAAGTTTCATACCTGTTAGCAGGTGGAGAAGGAGCTCTTGTTTGCTCTTGTCCAGTCTTTTTCTTGCACAGAGGAGAAGCCAAGACTTCCAGCTACGCCATGAGAGCTGCCTGCTGTTAAGGCTCAGCTAACCTACCTGTGGGTAATTTATAGCCTTGACCACAGCACAAAGCCCCTGGGGAGGGTGGAGGCTACATAGGTAACTCAGCTCCGAAAGTTAACTTTGCAGGCAAAACCTTCAGTGCTCATTTCAGGGTGGAACAGGGAAATAATTCTCCCTGTTTAGATGTTTTCTTTTCCTTCCCTTCATTCTTGCTCCTTTCTTTATGGTTCCGTCCATCCAACTTTCTTCATCTCTTACAGACTGCCTTTCTTCTTACATCAAGCATTTATATAGCTTCATTACCTGACAAGGAATAAGCTTAAATGAGAAACTAAAAGTATATATCAGACCTAAGTGAAAAATGCAGAGTTTATTCTGATAAATTAAAACCTATAGCCAAGAGCTGTTGGTGTTTTACCAGGGAGTATTTCTGCAATTGCCTTTCACAAAACATTCACTGAAATGAGTACTTGCTTATGAGCTGAGAAAAAAAATCTTGTCAGTGTGTTCCCATGTCACAAATCATGGCAGCTTTGGCTCCACCAGAGCAGCAATCCCACCTGGCCCACATCACTGGCTTTGTTCAGCAACAGGCATCATTAGGCGCTTTGGGGAGCAAGCCTGGGAATAAGTGCTTACCAAATTGCCTTTCTCTTTTTGGTGGTTGCAACCCTCACGTGTTAGAAGAAGATGTTCCAAGGCGTTGGTTTCTCACAAAGGTATTTTAGGATGTTTTTGGAAGCCTTTGAACGTCAGGACTTCTTCAGCTATGTGTTTATTTGAGTTTTTACATATATTCGGGTCCTAAAAGAAATGTCCCTTCCAATAATATATTTATTATGCAACTGTTCATAGGAAGTCAGAAGTAATGTAAATTCGAATGAAAATAGTTCTTGTGTTTTGGTATTTCTGCATGCTGTTGCTTTGTAAATGCAGGCTGTCTGACTCCTCTGCAGAGAGGCAGCCCACAGCTGATGCATCACTGAACTCTTCTTTTGAATACTGAAGTAACAGAAAATCTTAGACTGACTTTCAAAGAAGTGAGCTCGGTCCACAGACTGGGTGTACATGGAGCTTTCCCACTAGAATTCTCCTCTCACACATGCCTGATCTCAATGGTGGGTGTAATTAATTCTCATACCCTCTCACACATCTTCCTTCTCATTACCAAGATTGTGATTATATTGGATAGTGTCTTGTCTAGTCTATTAAAATGCATATTACATGACAAAAAGACCTTCAACATCCAGAACTGTCAGTCCAGCATATTTCAGCTCCCGCTGACATAAGTGGGAGTCTCTTACACGTAGGCAGCTGACTATCTAAGCAGCGATCTGTGGCGTGGCTATGAGGACAATATTGCCTTTAGTCACTGCTAGGACACAAGCAGGTAGAGAAACATTTTTCTTCAGTCTGTTCTTTGGTATCTTGAAGATGAAGCATCTTTACTCTGTCTTCACTCACCATGAGAAAAACTTGGAGAAAAAAAGTCAGGAATAATTAAAGACAACATCTGCTGTCCAAACTTCTGACAGAGGCATCTTTGATACATAATTCATCTTAAAATTCTTGAGAGGTATGAAAGAGATGGCAAAAGAGGTGCTCCTCTTCAGCACTCAGGCCTTCCCGAGGAAACCTCCTGGAGCACAAGCAGCTTACAATATCCTGGAAGGGGCACAAAGAGAAAATAGTTTTAACAGATTTGTCAATGAAGCTGTCAAGTACACATGTATGCTGTAATCAGGTACTTGCATACTTTACAGATGCCATTATGCAATTCATGAATTACCAGATAGCTTTCTACAATGAATTCAGGGAAGAAAAGGGAAAATATCAGACTCAACTCACTAACCACAACTGCAAAACAATGTAACACATTAACAAGAGTTCTCACAGTGTGTGTCCTTCATGCAGGACTGTGGTGACAAATATCTGTGCAGTTACAAACTACATGACATTACACTATTGTCGTGGTTTGAGCCCAGCCGGTAACTCAGAACCACACAGCCGCTCGCTCATCCCCCCCCCCCCCTTCTTCCTCCCCCCGCTCCCGGAGGGATGGGGAGGAGAATGGGAAGAATGTAACTCCCACGGGTTGAGATAAGAACAGTCCCGCAACTAAGGTATAACACAAAACCACTACTGCTACCACCAATGATAATAACGATTAGTGAAATAACAAGGGGAGAGGATACAATTGCTCACCACCCGCCGACCGATACCCAGCCCGACCCGAGCAGTGATCTGGGCCTTCCGGGTAACTCCCCCCGGTTTATATACCGGGCATGACGTGCTGTGGTATGGAATACCCCTTTGGCTAGTTTGGGTCAGGTGTCCTGTCTCTGCTTCCTCCCGGCTTCCCCTCCTCCCTGGCAAAGCATGAGACTGAGAAAGTCCTTGGTTGGAATAAACATTACTTAGCAACAACTAAAAACATCGGTGTTATCAGCGTTGTTCCCAGGCTGAAAGTTAAAAAACACAGCACTGCACCAGCTACTAAGCAGGAGAAAAATGACTGCTATAGCTGAACCCAGGACAACTATTTAGACCTCAGGGAGCATTCTGACAATTTTCTGTCCATCATTTATTTTTAGATCTGTTGGTGTACACATTTTGAGTGCTCTTAGCAGAAGGTCACATCCAGCGAAGTTTCAGCACCAAACCATTTTCTGTCTTTGGTTTTAAACAGTTCGATTTTAAATATTTTGTTATACTTCCTTTCAGGGGACGTGTCCATAAGAGCCAGAGGGAGGTCCAGGGAGCTGAGTCTTCCAGCAATGCAATTATTCCGCTTTCTCCAGGATTTACTCTTATACAGACCAATTGAATCACTTGCAGTAAAAATTTTGCTCTTTTTAACCTTATATCCTTCTTCCTAGAGCTCTCCTGATCCTTAGGCTACGGATGCGTAGGAAAACAAATGTATAGAGAAACACTTTATCCCTTCTCGTAGTTAACAAGTAACAATGAACCTGGAAGATCATACAACTAAATTTTTAACAGAACCAATCTTTGTAAATCAGGGCTTTTAACTGAAGGGCAGTCCTGGATAAGTAAATACAGATCAAATATTTGCATATAAAATATATCTAAATTATATATACATATTTATTTCTTTGGGCTAGATTAGCCCATATGAAAATGGGCTAATGAAGAGAGGATTGAAAAGGTAGATTTCTTTGCTGAGGGTACCTGAGCTGATCTCGAGTGAAAAAAAGTATTTCAAAGAGGTATTGTTATGTGATAGGCAATGCATTACAGTGGAAAGCATTGAGGAGGGGCTTCCACATGGTTTGAATTTGAGAAATTCAAAACAGTAGTAGGATGGTTCATCAGGAAAGGTGAGACACATATGCAGAAAGGTATTTGAGTATAGCCCACAGCAAGCTACTCCTTGCTCATACTTTGATACCCTGTAAAACAGTTTTCACAGTTTTGGTTATTTTTTCCATTTGTGTGTTATATGGGTCAATTACATTAAACTTTGGACATTTTCCCATCTACTTGTCAACCACCATTTACTTAACATATTGATTTTTTTGTCTCAGTTAATCAGAGATCGTCTGACAGACTCTTACAATGTCTAGCCAACTCTGCCAAAGGAAAGCTCCACACAGATCCTGTTAGATTGCAATTACCGTACTGAGGGGGAAATATTTTTATATTCCATTTTACTTTCCTTCCACTTCTGATAGAAGAAAAGTCATGAGTTAAATCATGCTTACTGAATGCATCTTACAGAAGCAAGAGCAAGGGTACCTAAGACTATTTGCAACCAGATTTAATTAGGACCCATTCTGGATGACCAAACTGACTTAAAAGAAGGGTGAACAGAAAAAAAAAAACCCAAAACCAAAACCCTAATCAGTTTGACACTGACGATGTTATGTACATGTGTATGTGTCAAAGTAAAATCTCCAAGGACTTTTTTGACTTGGAAACAGGTGGTCCTTATTAAAGATTTTATAAGTTTATTAAAAAAAAAAATCTATAAAGACATTCAAAGACATTCTCTTGTCTCATGTTTTTATTCTTACGGCATTTAAGCTGAGAAAACAAGCACAACATTTGTGATGCAAAATAATTAATACTTTACACATTGCTAAGAGGGAAAAAAGTTTTATAAGTTGCTTTGTAAGAGCCTCCAGCACAGCCGCTCAATTCCCTCCAGTAACGCCCCATGAATCCTGTTTAAATGAGTGTTAAACCTGGAACCTCCTGAGGTGCACCTGGACAGTAACCATTCTTTGCTGCTTTAGTCTCCTTTTGATTGCAGGAAGTGCACCTTAACCTTAAAAGTTTAAACACATTTTGATAGAAGACCACAATCCGGTTTCAATTTGCTTTTATTTATTGGCTGACCTGGCCCATCGCTAAGGTTGCATTACACAAAGATGAGAGTCTACTATGCCCCCTACTAAATAGCTAGGTGATCACACACAGTCAATGATCAAAATTAATGTTAAGGAAAATTTCACGGTTATTAACAAAGAGGCCAGAAATAAGAAACCTTTTATTGAACACCTAATATTTTGAAGGGTTTTTTTGAATGAGATCAGCTAAACAAACTTACCAGGGCAAACCGAAAATTTCACTGAGTACTACTACAATGTTGTCATTTTATTGACACTTGTCCTTTGAAGAAAAATGATGGCTAAATTTGCTTACATAAAATACAAGCAGACTCAGATTCTTGCAATATGTGGGCTTCCAATACAATGTTGGATCTCTTATTCAGACAAGAAGTAGTTTAATTTATATGAACATCCACATCTAGAAATAACAATTTTAAAAAGAAGCAAGAAAGAAGTATAAAACTTATTTTCTCAAGTTAAACGAGAAAATCAACTTCTCCTATGACCACAATGAGACTGCTTTTATGCAATTTTATATAGTTTTCCTGTTCAGTGAAAGAGGGTATTCTAAATTAAAATACAATTATTTTACCAAGAAACTTACCCTTCTGCCCTTACAAGAATGTCCCATAAGCTGAAAAGCTGAGTGTGGTGGACATTATTGAGCAAATAATTGCTTCCTCCAGATAATGTCATATTATGTCTCCTATACAATGCAATACAATTTGTTTCATAATGCATTTTCACAGAAATACCTTGCTATTCGCAGAAGTTATGTAATGCCGAAGCATTCTATTGTGGAGTGCTTCAACAAAAGGGAAGCTGTATAAATGCAGACAGATGAAAAAGTGAGCTAAAAAAGTCTGTGTGTTCATACTGAGGGTACTGGTCTCGAGCTACGAGTTGGCAATGAACAGAAACTTGCTCACTGCAGACAGCACAAGAAATCCAAACTCTCCCAATGCCTAGTTAAAGTGGATGTGAGGCAGAGAAATGTGGAGCCTGGAGGGGTGAGGAAGGCGAACTACTGTAAACAGCAGAGAGAAGAGAGCCACTGGATGAATTTTAAACCTAAGAGGAGCAATGCTGGACTGACAGAAGGCTGTAATTAGGAGACTAAAAATCACACAGGGAGAAAGCAGAGCACTGTGCAGGATGTGAAAGGTCTTGAAGACAAGGAGACTGTTTTGTAACAATAAAAATTCAGAATGCAAATAAATGGGTGCATCTTGCCCTGGGAGGAAATAAAAATTTGTAGCAGCATCCTTTACTGTTTGGTGAATCTTCACTGAATCCACAGACATTAGAAGCACAGAAAGTTTCAAAAATATTAATTCCACTAAGCACCTGCAATGGTAATTGCCAAGATGCTTCTGGTTCCTGGGCGAAACTGGTTTGGGACTTAGGGTGAATGTCTTCCCCTCCCCCCCCACTTTGATATTCTTTTTCTTTAATTGAAATTAAGCAAAATTTCCTGAAAAACCAAAGCTCTGACTTTTGTCCAACTCCAGAGGCAGTGAATCAGTTGCAGGAACTGAAGCATGGAATAACACATCAACAACTCCAAGGATCAGGATGAGAGGCAGAGAAGTGCAGAGCGTGATGCGGGGAGGGAGGGAACTACTGCAAACAGAGAGGTGAGAGCCACAGGATGAATTTTAAATGGAAGAGAAAGCAATGTTTTACAGGTTTTACAGCTGATCTTGAACCATGGGACACCCACTGATTCTCCAAAATTGTTCTAAAGACAAATGAACTGTAATAGTACATCATGCCATGATTGCATGTTGATGTCATTTCCTGAAGTGATGTGATGACACTGGTAGGACCATTAACCCTTCTGTCACTTTCTGCATTTGTCTCAATCAAACTGTCAGAAAGATTGTGTAAATGTGACTTTGGGCAACGCAAATCCAGTGATGTGGACCTGACATATAAAAAGGCAGTTGGTGTTGAAAAGAGGAACTTACATGGCATAGACATATGTTTGAAAGTAAGACTACTGCTAGAGGACATTTAAATAAAAGATTTGTCATTCCTTGCAAGCAATTTGAGATTATTGCTAAGACACCCTGAAGACTGCTGCCATTTTTTGACAATCTATCTGCACATAATATACAGAGCATCACACCAAGCTTCAGAAAAAACAAATACTTCTAAGGTCTCACCTTTCTAAAACAGAGGCATCAAGTTACCTGTGGGCACGTCTGAAAATACTGCCACGGCACTGGTAGTTTTAGAAACACCATGCAGGACAGTTTAGAATAATGTTTTGATAATATTGTAGCCCATGTCACAGCCAAAATTTCCATTTCTATTAACCGAAATTCTAGTGGATTGAGGACTGTGTTTTTTTAAAGAGATAAAAGTATAATTTATATGTGTTGTCTTTTTTCCTTATGATATAATAAATCCTTACCATATAACTGAATCTCCTAAGATGCAACAAATGCTATTGTAACATTGTCTTCTTCTTTCCATACCTAAATACATAAATACCCAATTCCTGTGTACAGATTATTGTGGCCCAAGGAAATAACTGAATATCTTTCTGCAAAATTTTCTTTCCTTCCATTCTATTCCTAATTCGTTAAAGTACACATGGAACACAATTTTCTGCTGCCTTTTAACAGATTTTGGTCTGTTAAAGTGTCCTCCATCTTGCAAGGTAAATAACAGATAGCTATAGAACAGCTTCTAGAAGTGAAGAAAAACAGAAAACATTTTCTGGAGCACAGAAAAAAGTTTTCAAAACACCTACTAGGACACTGATATTTAGAATTATGAAGTAGAAGTAAATCATATTACAATGTATTCAATAAGCATTACTCTGCTTTACAAATGTAGTTTCACTGATAGGAGGACTGGAGCTGTTAAACTAGACTAAGCTAGCCTACAACATAACCAGGGTAGAGAAGATGAAAAAGCCAGCAGTTGCTTAAGAATTACTAACTAGAGACTAGAAATAGAAACTAAAAGTTACAGGGCCCGCAACGATACTAGTTTGGCTGCATATTTTTTTCCTGCAGACTCTATCTAATGTTCCACAGCGTCCCACAGCTATTGCCCTCCCTGAGGAAGAAACCCAAACTAACAACTATATCTATCTCTTTTACTCCAAACACTGAGACTATTTGTTGTTTTTGTTGCCTGAGTAACATTTCGACAGGATCAGTTCCACAATCTGGATGACAACAAGCACACCGCAAACACCAGCACTAGCATGCACAAGTGAGCAGCAGCTCAACCTGTCACCACCACCACATTCAGCTCTGCCAACCTATTTAGTTCCAGACCCAGAGAAAACTTCTTGAAGCTGAAGGAGCAGGATGAGGGGCAACAGGCTGGTGAATGAAGTAGGAGCAAGTGCAAGGACATGGGTAGAAGAAACCTCCAGTTAGCACTGCCTCCAAAAAATGTACCTCATTTGGGGCCTTTGGTGTTACTGCTCTCTAAAGTGTAATCAGAGCAGAAAGAACAAATTGAGGAGGGCTTGTGAAAGCTTGCCTGGTTTTCCTACCATATCAGTTGTCTAAAAAAAAAAGTTATTACCTCCCCCTAAAGCCTTGTCTAACAAATAATACGTTCCATCTGCCAAATTTTCTTTCTTCCTCTTTTTTTTATTTTTTTCAAACGCCTCAATCATCCAGGGATAAAGGAGCGGCAACTGTATTTATTTTATTTCCCTAAGTGTAATCTCTCTCCACAGCAGATGTGACAATTTACTGCCAAAGTAAGTTCATCACACAATTAGCGGTGTGAAAGGAAAGCCTATTGTGTACCATAATGGTTTTTCTCGCCATTAGCAGTTAATAATTACCGACACCGGCTTCAGGGCGGGCTGAGCCCCCCTGCCCAGGACCCCATTTCTCTGCAGCACTGACAGCGCTGTTCTGCAGCCACCAGGGACAGAGGCTGGAGAAGATGATGAATCCTGAGAAAGCCATCGCTTTATTCCTTCCAGACCCACAGAGCCCCATTTTCTGAGGTGGCATGCACAGCTGTGGCTGGGCTGGCATCGGTCCCCCGAAGTCCCTTGACTCATCTGATGCAGATTGATTACTTTTCCATTGGTGGTATTTTGGACAAGCCGTTGCTTTATGGTTACAGTAATGACTTTGCTATAAACTTTTACTGCATTTTCTAATACCATTTCATAAATATTACTAGCAGAATACTAAGTTCAACATTTTATTTAAAACCCCATAAAGTAATAATAAAGATTGTCGAAACTGGACCTTTAAACCATGCAGCATATTTTCATACAAATCACATTCTAGAAGCTGACACTGCCTTGCTTTTTTGGTGCTATCAGCATTTCCTGTGACAGGTACACTGGGTCCCGGGTGAACAGCTGTCTCTGCTACCATTGCTAACTTCTGCCTTTAAAAAAGAATAAATCTATTTTGGAGCTATTTTTTTGAAAGGGGGGGGGTGAGGGTTGGTTTTTTTTTTTCCCCACAGAGATTGTTGTTCTCCAGCAAAACTACAACAAAGAACTAAAATAAACCCAACAGAACTCCCAACAGAGTCAATACACCAGAAATTTATGAAAAGCCAACTAAGAGTGTAAAGTTAATGAGAGCATATACCGAAGCCTGTTAAACCACCATGTTCATGCTTCTCATCCAGGAAAAAGGCAAACTTCAAACTACATTAACCTAAGAGTACTTCACCCCAAACAAGAGCATGCACACTGCAGCTTAAAAGGCTTTTATTTGTGCCCATTAACTTTACTTGAGCTCTTTGCATTCACCTGCTCCTCTCAAGGCAAGCCCTGAAGTTGTTGCCTGTGTCTCCACTGCTCTATCCCAACTTCCACCCAAAGAAGCAGTTTTCCAACCAGAGGGTCACAGTTATCCCTAAGTCCTAATCACCAGTTCACCCTGCTGGTCAATCACTGCCTGCAACACGGGACAGGGCAGTCACTCTGGGGAGCCTGCCACAATGAAGTCCTTATTCTGCATTCTGCTGTGGAATGGGCTCTCTCCTTCCATTTGCTGTAGCTAAAAATAAGACACATGGTTTGGGTATTTAATTCAGACGTGTAAAGTAGGCATACAAATAGCATGTCCTATCTCTCAGGACATATTGGTGAACCAAGAGAAAAAGAAACCAATAACATACTGTTCGGTCAGATGGATTGAGTGCCCTGGTTGATGTTCCAGGATAGTTGATAACGCTATATTACCCAGTTTAGAAATGAGTAATTCAGGACGCATTACTGACATAATGGGAAATTATTTCTGTAAATGGAAAGTAGTTTTTTAATGCTTGCAAATATATGAGCAGTGTAAACCAGATGCTGGATACAAAAGCAATCTGAATTCACGACAAGTAGCTTGTCACAGCCATGTAACTGGCAAATTTCTGGGCAGCTTTTACTCCTACCATAGTTAGACACATCATTTCTCATACCAAGTTTAGCTACATCATGCTCATATACTTCTTTGCTGGTTCTCCTGCCTCCTTCCCATGCCACTTTGCTCCCCTGGTGCCCCTGCTCTTCGCCAGACTCAGCCTATGTGACTACATGTCACCTTCCCTTGGAAGTGGTGTTCAAAGCTCAATCCTGTCCTTTTACACCTTCCATGAACCAGCATGCCAACCAAGCACATCTGGAGTGTTTATCTAGCCCTTATGCCTCCACATGGACCCTGCTGAGACCTTGGACTGCCTTTTTAGCTGGGGAAAGGCAGTGCATAAGCAATATGGTTTAAATGTGCACATGCATTTATACATGCCCCAGGCCTAAATCCTCACTGCCAGCAAGCCTTCCCTTTGAGAACACTTTGTGGACTGCCAAGGAGACTGCAGAAGAAGTTCATAAGGACTGCTACATTTGCTGTCATAATAATGGGATTGTGTGATATCACAGGTGACAGATCAAGGTAACTGTTGTGCTGAGTAGATGTGAGAAAACAGCCTCCCAAATTTCTTCCAACTCCCAATCCTCTTCCGTGTGCTCAGAAAGGGGATTGCAGATGGTGAGAAGGGAACAGTCACTTCCCCTACATTGTAGTGGTTCAGTCCAAATCCAGTCTTTTGCCCCGTATCACTTCCCATAAGAAACTGCACTCACAACATAGCTGTTTTCACCAGCTGTCCCTCTGGTCCCTGTGCCTTCCCTGCCAAGTGGGTAATGCACTCCGTTCACAGAAAAGGCTGGAAGACATGGAGCAGGAGTGAGGAATAACATTTCATCAAGAAGACTCATTCATCGTAGGCTATTTAGGATTTGAAATTGGCACCAGCTATTCCTCAAAAGACAGATCACAGAGCTGCAGAAAACAGGGTGAAAAGAAATTTGAGAGGTCATCTAATCTACCCCATCTCAAAAGGGCCATCTGTGGCACATTTGTCTGACCTGCTCTCAAAAGTCTTCAAAGACGAAGTGCCCATGATCTGTCTCTCTGGGAGTTTTCAGAGCAGCAATCCCCAGGACATGGAAACAGCCACTTCTAGCTCCTTTCAGCAGGCAGCCGGCTAGCAGCGCAGTTGCAGTCCACAGCTCCTGCTTGTGTTTCCACATGCTGGGAAGCACTATCTGACAGTATGGGAAAGTTGGCTGCTACATTTCTCAATGCCTGGTTGTACGAAGCGGTTATAGCAAAGAATCCCCCTTCAGAGCAAATGCTCTCACACATAAACCCCCAGAAGATTTTTTTCTGGCTCACAAGCAAGTCATTCCTGAGCCTGGAGCATATTGCATCATGTGGGAGGATTTCGCCCCATTCTAAGCTTCCTCATAATTTCTATGTCAATTTCAATACATCAAATTAGGGATTTCTAGCAAAGCTAGTTGAAAGAAAAAGCACTGATTTCTACTTTTCAGAACAAGGAGTTATTGGCCAAGAGCTATGCATTAAATATCATCCTTTAAAAATTTTATTTTGTAGGTTCTTCCTGCCTCACACCAAACCACCAACGCCTGTGCAAGGAGTCTTCCGCATGTTTTCTGGCCACTCCATTATTATCTGCCCATCTCACCCATTTGGGTATTTAAAAACAAGGCTTCAGCCACTTTCACCTCATTTTTCCTTAAAAGCAAATTACTGCTTAATGTTTTTGGTCTCACATTGCAGTGCATCAGCTGATGATGAGGATGCATCTTGCTATCCAGAGCACTTGTCACTCAGAAGTAAATTTTTTTGTAACACTTCTGTCCCCTTCTGTCATTCTGGGTTTCTCACCAAACTGAGTTAGCTTGTACACGCTGATTTGTTTCCTTTTAATTGATACTGATTAAAAAGAAATCACAATGTGATACCATGCCATTTGGTAATGGCAGACAAAGAGTGGCTACGTTCTTCTAAACATGGGCTTTAACAGAAGCAGGAAACAGAAGCATTTTTCCCCTTCGTTGCTCTGCCTCAGTTGGTTGGTTTTTTTATATATATAAACCAGGCTGCTCAGTATCCTTCCTGCATAGCCTTTTTATTTTTAAAGAAACAGAACAAATCTCCTTGCAGACTCGTGCTATTAATTGTTTATAATGCATCTTTCTGAAGGTAACACTTACAATGATATCTCGGCAAACATTTCATATTACTTATAGCAGTAAGTGCTCTAGGAAGTCTGAGCTGTTCCCTCATGGCTGAAATAAGCCTGCTTCATACTTTTCAACGCTCTACTGCCTTGGGACTTAGTGCAGTAGACATATATTTTAAAGTTACATAAGATTAATTTTTTATGCCATTGAAGTGAATTAGCTTTGTAATTAAATTTATTTTCAGTCGTCTTTTGGGGTTTTTTTTGTATTATTTTTTGTTAATCCAGAATGCTACTTAGCTTGTATTTGCATTTGGAAGCTGAAGTATTAAAGAGAGTTATAAATATGGTAAGTGAAAACGATGTTAAATTTATTTTCTAAGAAAACAAAATTCTTATCATTTATTGGTGATTATGTAAAATGTTTTATAATCAAGAGAACTTGAGAGAGGAGGAATTCCCCATCTCCTGAGTTTTTATCTGTTGAGGAAAAGAGAATTCATTAATGTAGAAATAATGTCTGTAAGAAAGGAATAGATATGTCTCTATCTTTTCTGAGTGTGAGCATTGAATATCATATGAATTCAGCAATATTAAAAGAAGATGTGATGGCTACATTATGCATGAACCTGGTGTAGTTTGCTCCTTCACACTTTGTCAGCTTACTTGTGCTTTTTCATTTCTTTTACAGCAGAGATCAGAGAGCAAAAGATTCCCTTGGCAGGGGAGCTAAATTGGATAATAATATATAAAGAGTAATGGGAAGAGGGAAGGGAAGAGGGAGGGTTTCACTCAACAGTCTTCAAAGATCATTAGTGGAAAGTTAACACTGAAATAGCACCAAGTTCACACTTCTGCAAATCCCTAATTTTCCACTTTCATTTTTCCCAATTTCATTTCATTGGGAAAGTTTACACTTTCCAATTTCATTTTTTAAGTGTTCCAATGGAACAAACCACATAAGAAAATCTCTCGGATCAATGAATTGATTTCCTTGCCAGGCTGGAATTATCCCAAAGAAAATATTTACTACTATCATATTTTGTTACCTTAGAAAGTCCCAAGAAAACCTGCACTTGAAATAACAAAAACCATATTCTAACCAGAGGAAAAGCAGGTTTTTAATATTCACATCTTCCCAGGTTATTCCTTCCCAGCATCAGGGATAGGATGCTACATACTTACACTGCTGCCATTTTTTTTTTGCTTTTCAACTCAAGAAAACATTCACATTCAGAGCAGCACTTCAGTAAATGTTTAAGTGCTTTCTTGAATCAGAACCAAAATTGTCACTCTCTAGATGATCTATATTTGGCTATTTAAAACTTTACCTTTTTTCCCTTCAATTAATCCCATTTCAGTGGTCGAGGTTTGGTTTTTGGGATTTTGTTTGATTGTGCGGGTTCTTTTTTTCACCCTGTTGCTCCTCTCTCTGACATCTCCATTTTTTCATTATCAGCATTCTGGTGAATGTGTTCCCAGAACCAAATGAATTCTGATCACCCCTCTCATATCCACCCACTTCATTGAAAAAGTTGGAGCCATTTAATTTTGCACTTTTATCTGCTTCATTATGAGAACACTACTGTGTGAAGTTGGATCAGATCTCCCACCAGTCACTATTCACATGCTGACTCTGCTTCCTGCTCCATCAGACAAACCATGATGAAAATGAGAGGAACACAGGACTGTCAGAAACCGGGTGCTCTCATAAGCGGTGAAGGAGACTTCAGAGCCCTTCGTGTGAGAATAACTGGAATGATAAAGAGGATTGCCACTGGAATGATAAAGAGGATTGCCTCTTGCTTACAAAAAGCACAAAGCAGAGTAGCAAAAAAATGCACCAACTCTCCCTCCCATCATATACATTAACTGAGGCTGGATTTTATTCACAGAACAGACTCAAACCCATTCATTTCTACCGCACAGCTTACATGAATGGTAAACTTGGTCTTTGTCACCTCTTACTCTGTCTCTAACCCATCATTGCATTCTGTTCTTCTCCACAATTTCAATTATCCATTCTGGATTTGAGCTAGGATCATGTGGATAAAAACACCTCTCTTGCACACTCTTTTATTTTTATAAGAGCTGAATAAACTTTTTACCTGAGCAGGTGCTACCACAACCATGGTCTCATAATTCTGTTTTCGAATGATATTCTACTATTTGGTTTGCAAGGCACAAAGTGATTGCAGTTAGCTTAAAATAATGAGTCTGCAAGGTAGATCTGGCCTTCAGTCCTATGACTCACGACCTTATGCTTATTTGAAAGTACTTGACTTATTCTATGTATTGATATGCAATGCTAAACTCTTGAAAAATTAAAATTTTAGAAGGAAGATGATTTCACATTGTATTATTGCTTAATGAAATGACAGAAACTTCAAATTCAATTATATAGCTTCTTGCCTTTAGCCAAAAATCAGTCCAGTAAGAGAAAGAGCATGACTTTGAAACATCGCTTATTGATGCACTTCATCCTCTAAAACTATACAAATTAAATGAACAAGAATCTCTTTTTCTCCTTAGGGTTGTGTCGAGACACGGTGAACTGAAACAAGGGCAACACTTACAAGCCTTTTTCTTGGGCTTTTAGAATTCTGGAATTCTGAGTTCCAGCATCCACACAACCTTTCCCAAGTGCATTCCTCAGCAGAAGTGACAATCTCAAAAATGTCCATCATTCAGAAAATACAGATTACAGGAGGAAGTCACTAGCACATTTAAGAGTTTGGAAAACCTGTCTCAAGCAGCATACGTAACAGGCTGATGGTACACTGTTGATTTTCAACCTGGACCCAGGCTCCATGTATGTCATTACCTGCTATGTATTTATGACTGCAGCATTAGAAAAAACAGTGTAATTACAGTGCACATATATCTTCAATAACATGGATTACTCACCAGGCTCCAATACATAACTTCTACAAACAGTATATGTAAATTATTAAGGATTGCACATAAAGATACTAATTACCAACGATGCCTGCTGAGGTCCTATGACAAAATCCCAGCTGCAACCACTCAGAAACGAGGTTTCAGAAAAGGTTTCACCATCTCATTACATACAGGCTTCTGTTAGCAGAAGCTGGGTATTACACAAAAGTATTAATCCTTACTGAGAAAAGGAGATCAGGATTCTGTGTTGACTTCCCAACCACTGCTCCGGGTGCTGAGCAGAAGGTTTGCAGCAATAAACCTGAAGTTATCTATTCAACAGTGAATCCAAGTCAAATTAACACAGCACTCAAAAATAACCCCAACTATCACTTCAGAAATAATGCATTTGAAATGAGAAGTGGATACTTCAAATCAATTTGACCTGCATGAATAAGTGTCTTTTTAGATAATAATGGGGTGTCTAGACTCTTATGTCAGCTATGGAAGTACTGGAGTACAGCGAGTTCATAAATCTATAATATGCATTGTGGGAAAATCAACTGTTGGGGCGGAAATTAGAGAAAACTGGGGTCTAACAGAAGTTGTAGTATTATAGAAACTTTTTAAAGGTAAAATACAGTTGCCACTTTCAAGATGGTTGGTATGTACAGAATCTACTCCACCATGGTTCCCTAGGCAACACAACCTGCTATCCTAGAGGAGCAATGGAGGGTGGAGCAGAGTAGAGACACCGCAGCCAGGCAGCTGATAAGCTGCATAGCAGCTGTAAAATGGAAATTTAAGAGAAGATGCCCGTTGCTGAGCCAACAACTGTGGCAAAATAATTTTCCTTAGGTGAATCTTGCTCATTATAATCTCATTATAATACTAACGCACACTTCCATCCCAAAGTTACCTGCCTCCAAGGTACGACCACCCCTCATCGAGCATGTGCTTTAGATTTTTTATCGGCTATATCTTTAAATGAGAATTTTACACCAATCGATAATAAAAGAATGTACGACTGGAGTCACTCAAGCTCCACCT
Source organism: Strigops habroptila (assembly GCF_004027225.2). Taxonomy (NCBI): domain Eukaryota; kingdom Metazoa; phylum Chordata; class Aves; order Psittaciformes; family Psittacidae; genus Strigops; species Strigops habroptila. Next base: position 9,303,612 of record NC_044281.2, read on the forward strand.
GAGAGTAAAGTATAAAAGTGAGAGAGGTGAGGGAGATAGAGAAGACTACATCATAACTTTTGAGATCAATCGATCCCTGTCTTCTTGCCCATAGGGATGCCTATTGGGTAAGAACTTTATCTTATGCGTGCTAAATAATTAACTCACGCTAGCTGTTATTAGTGATTATAGTTTGGTTGTGTATCACTTCAAGTTTGTTTTTGCAGACAGTCCCTATCACCAGCAATCACGAAACTCAATTTGTCACGATTTTATATTAATAAAGAGTGTTATTCTGTAACCTGTTAGTGTTACTTCTTCGTGGGCGCTAGCAGTTGCTGGCAGCAGGTAGCACAAACAAAGTGGGCAGAACCCCTGATGCTGTTTCCCTGAGCAAGTCAGTTGAGTTGCTCTCTGATCAAACAGGACTGATCAATGAAGGGTCCCTATAACAGGATGCTGACAGACTGGTCAGGCACAAGGGTCTTGGCTCTCCTGGGGCGATGGTAGACAGATCAAACACTAGGGGTCGAGAAAATCTCCCCCCCTTTGACGTGATATGCATGCAGACTGTGTTCAAAGTTTCATGGGGAAAAAAAGAAAATGACCTAATTCTGTATTTTCTTGTTTCAAAAAAAGCCCAAGCATATATCATGCTATGCATTTCTGCATAGCTAGGGATACCGTATACACCAAATAATAAGCTGGTATACTGACTATAATTCATTCAACCCTCTCGCAATAAAAACCTTTATATGTGGTATTTTTAGGGCAGAACTCAACAATTTCAGTCCTGTTCTGCTTACCTGAAGAATCAGGAGGCATTTCCTCATCAGCTGTGCTTGGATCCCAAGTAAATCACCTGCAGCACGCACCGCGTGTGTTATCAGTGTAACAGCTCCTGCTGAAAGCTTGAGGTGATTACGAGTTACACGAACAGGGCAAAAGACTAAAGAGTTTGGGTTTGTGTAGTGTGAAGTACATGGTCAGAGCCTTCATTGTCGGGTTTCAAACACAGCCTCATGCTGTATCTGTACACCAGCCTGAGACCCTGTCATGGTTCAAACCCAGCTGGTAATGAAGTACCATGCAGTTGATTACTCACCACCCCACCCCACACAGTGGGATGGAGGGGAGAATCGGAGAAAGGTGAAACCTGTGGGTTCAGATAAGAACAGTTTAATAACTAAAACAAGATACAAAATGGTACTCCTACTACTAATGATAATGATAAGGGAAATAACAATGGGAGGGAATATAAAGCTTAAAAAAGGGGAAAGAAAACAACTAAGCAGTGATGCACAATACAACTGCCCACTACCTGCAATGACCAATACCCAGGCCACTCACCATCCAGACAATTTCTCTAGAGAAGTTTGCTACCCACTAGAAGCAAACATTTCACAATGTCACAAAGAGGCTGCCGAGCCTGGTGAACCCTATGGAGTATCATCTGCTCCTGCTACTCCACACAGGGACTAGTGATACTGCAACAAGGAAACTCTGAACCACCTCGCAGAAGAGACTACGTCTTCTCAGAGCAATGTTAAAAGGATTGGGAGCACAGGGAGCACAGATAGAGGTTGTCTCCTCTATCCTCCCAGTCAAACCAAGCAGCGCAGTAGATTCTCTAGAGGGAAAGGATGTCATCCAGAGGGACCTGGACAGGCTAGAGACGTGGGCCAGTGCAAACCTCATGAAGTTCAACATGGCCAAGCACAAGGTCCTGCACCTGGGTCCTGTATTGGGGGCAATAGCCAATATCAGTACAGACAGGAGATGAAGGGGTTGGTTAAATCTTAATAAAAGGTGATAAGATCTTCTTTTATTAGGGGTTGCCCAATGAATTACGTGCATTAACCAGGGGCAGGGTAGGGGGGTGTGGGAAAGGCAGCATGAAAGATTTGCTATGTCCAAGTAAAGATCGTGGCTCAAAGTAAGATCTGTTCATAGTCAGTAAGAACCACAAGATTTTCAGTGTTTCTGACTGGAAGCTTTGTTAAAACAGAGGTACACAATTCCTAATTACAATGATGATATAAAATAGTATAATAAATCCTATTATACAAAAAAGCCAGGGTGTTCTGTTTTTAAAATCCAATTTAGTCTAGAGAATGAGAAAAGTGATCTTTTGTCTTTAAGAACTTGGGGAAAATAAATTGGATTTTAATTAGGAGAGAAGTATGATAAAGTTAAAGCTAAAGGAAGAACAATGATTTTAAAAAAACTAGCTGAAGTATTCTTAAAAAAAAAACGTGTTTCTACCTTTTTTTTTAATTGTAAATTGAATTTAGGAGCCCATAGTTGTTATAGAAGAAAGATAATTACAGAAAAATATTCAGCTGGAGAAGCGCTTTAGGAGTCAACTGGGATATATTCTTCAAGTTTTAGTTTATTCCATAGAAAGCATCCACACTTGCCTGTGTGCATACACAAGAACAATCCATGCCTGAGCTGTAGCATGGGATGCTCCTGCCAAACATCTCCTTCATGGTCTCTGCCACAGCTCACAGTGCTCAGCCTCCTTCCCCTTGTCCGGCTGTCCATCCTGTGCCCGTGCTTGGGGACAGCGGGAAGAAGGGAGCGAGTGTTTTCAACAGAAGATATGACAATGACACGGGGTGGCACAGGAGGAGGTTCAGTGGGTTGGAACAGAGTCAGACATGGCGTGACATCCTGGCAAAAAGCTTCAGCAAGAGAAGATGAAAGGAAGGAAAGCCTCTACGAGTGGTCACAGCGCCTGACCAGCAGCACAGGCTGATAAGGAGGGTGGCAGCCAGGCATGCCTATTTGTGCATGCAAATTTGTGCCTGCAAAGCACAAATTCATGTAGAGCCAATCTCAGCCTCCTCCCCCACTAGCATTTTTGCTAAGACTAGTGCCTTGATCTGACCAGAACAGGACAAGGCAAGGTTGGAGCCATGCATATAAATTTTCCTCTGCCTTTGCAGATGAGAGGGAGAGGGTGAGAGAGGAAAAAAAGGGGGGAAAAAAAAAAAGGAGACAGACAGATGAAGTTAAAACAGCCCAGGGAGCAGAAGCATTTCTGGCTAGAAAGAAGGAAGACTCCTTGCTGAGTTGCAATTCCTCTATTTCCGTGTCTTCTCTTCCCCTACCATAAACATTGTGGACCACAGGTATTCTCCAGCTGGCTGTCAGACCTCCTCTTTCTCAGTTTGAATAATTTCATTAGCCACAAAAGCAGGTTCTCTAATGTCTTAATTCACAAATGCTTTAACAAGCCAGGCATAAGGAGAAAAGGAAGGCAGGGAGGACATCATCTTGGGCTTACCAGGCTGAGGGCACGCAATCCACTCACTCATGCTTTCCCTGTCAGTTCTATACTCCTCTCTATCTGATAAACTTTGTATGCTTTTTGAAGATGATAAGGAAATCAGAGAAATAAATCTCTCTGAAGAGAAGCTGAGCACACTGTCTTCAGCAGGAACCAACTGGTAGGTATTCAGACTCTAAGCCTAAATATTTGCCTCTCCATTATGACATCTCATGCAGATTTACAAAGCCTGAGGACCAACTCCCGTTTCATTAAACAGCGTGTCCTTCCCTTTCTCACAATACTCTTTCCAGACTGTATCGATTTAAACACCACATAATTAGTGCTGGCTCAGATTAAATACAGTCTCAAAACACACTTGTGTTTTTTGTCTTGTGACACAAAAGAAAACTGAAGATCCTCATAGTTTGTACTGTAGCAATGTAAACATAGAAAAGAAATCTGCAAGTATTTATGGAAGTCCTATGTGAACCAAAGACAAACCTGAAGTCCTTACTCATTTATGCATCTGATAGTGTTTAGAGTCATTTTCAGAAATATACATTAGCTCAGAAATAATTGATTTGTGTTGTTTTAGAGAAGGGTCATTGGAGCAAGGACCATTTACCCTTAGGGCTTCAGATCTGCTTAGTCAGACAATCAAATGGAAGCAAAAGTCACATTTAAACTCTATACCCAGCAACTGAAAATATTTTCTTACACATTTTGATCTCTCTAGGTAAAAAAAAAACCCTCACACAACAGAAAAATAAAGCTAGAAGTGCCTTTTGTCCTGCTTGCATGGGTGGAGGCTCTGCATCTATGGATTTGCCGACTTTAGTATTTTACCATGAATGCCTACTGTCGAGTAATAGGCATTTTTCTGAGGGTCCAGTCCTGTGATCTACTTTTCTATTGCCATACTGACAGGATGTCCTGTAGCTTTGTTTCTGCTAAAATGAGCAGACTTCATGAGAACAGGGCTCCCCTGAAAACAGCAGTCACTGTCAGTTGTAACGTCCTTGCATGGGTGATTTCTGCCATTGAACACAAACACTGGCCAGGATAAAACCTCCATAAAAATGAAGACCAGCCACAAAAATGACACCTTCTAGCAGAAATGACATGTACTTAGCACAGTATCCTGGCCTGCCAAGCTTCTGGTGTTAGGAGCTCAGCTAACTAAGTTTGCCTGCAGTACATATTTCTGCCATCAGTATTTTACTGTTTTCCCTGCTGAGGTGCATAAATGGTTTTATGCTTTTCCTCTTCTCTATTACAAATCAGCCTGATTTAATTTGCACAATTCTGACTTTTTGTCAGTGGTTTGTCATCACATTGTCTTCAGAATACTCGAGAAGCATTAATGAAACACAAAAATGTGCTAATTTGTGAAAATAATAAGCATGTTACTTAGAAGGAAAGGAATACATTTATGCTGGTAGTGATGCAGACATCAGCCATCATCTTATCAACCAGCTCATCCAAACTGTGGTCTGCTGGTGTTAAAAAAGAATGGGAGATCCGTGATCCCATCTGTTTTCATTTCTTCTGATAGGCCTTTCTGCATTTAGCACCTTGGTCAGCCACTCAGGAAGAAGGATTAGTGCAAACTTGCACGCTGCATAGAGTTACAGCTCAGGGACATCAGTGTGCTGCATCACATGCAGCCAAAGAAACTGCTGGTTCTGTCAGAAACTCTATGCTTTGCTCAGCCATCAGTCTGCCATCTTCAAGGTGCCGCATGACTAGTGCTCACCTTCCATTAAAAAAGCTGCACTTACTATGTTCCAGCTGATAAATTCAATTGGGATTGACATTAGCCTATGCATGGCCCATTACTGATAGGCAAGCCTTTGCCATCCATGCCCATGACATCAGGAATGACTCATGCTCCAGCATCCTAACACCAGAGCTTATGCTGTGAAAGACAGAACATTAAAGTAGCTGTGTGTGGTGAAGCGCTGTTCTTACTTAATTACAAACTCAGTGTTAAAAGTTTGCTGTGGAGAAAGGAAAGGGTTGTAATAACTACCCAGACATGGTAGCAGATGGGAAAGAACAGAGCCTCTACAAGGTCATACAGAGCAGGTGACTGCTTGTTTATAGACTCCTGTTTTCAGGAGAAAACATATTTTGCAATATGAATTATGGAATATCCCCTATTTACTGTAAAGGAGGACTGGAACCACTTATCTCCTCTATTAGGTTTCATAGATGAACCTGTGGTTGGGGTTTTAGATAGGAAATGATTCTTTAAAGTTTCTGTATTTGTCAACAGAAGTCTTAAAAGAAAGGTCTGTGACTCCCAGGACTACAGGTCTCATAAGTCTGGTATCACTGCTGTGCTCTTGGCCCTTCTCTGTGTCCCAAATTCACACACACTCCTTGCCAGAAGCCAAGCTATTATAAACAGTAGGTCTACATACCTAAGTCTTTTACTTGGACCTCAAAATCATCTACAACCTCAAGTACACAGACTAATTCCTTACTAGTGTTAAAATCAGTACAGCAATAATGACTTGAGCAGAATATCCTGTATTGCCACTAGTTTTAATTATTATCATTTTGAGGCCAGAAGCAACCAATCTGTAGGTCTAGTCTTACCTCTGCCATAACAGAGCCAGCCGAATCTACCGCAGGAATCCCTCCACCGGGAATGAAAGGAATCCAACAGAATTTGTTTCAACGCAGCTTGAAAAATAACTTCACAAAAATTAAAGCATCCTGATCCTACTGATCACTCCCAATCCTGCTCAAATGTCAACTGCTTTCACACAGACCAATCTCTGTTCTGAAAGCCAGTACAGGACCTTGAAATATGGCAGAATTTGCTATTATAATGAACATGTGTGATGACCAAGGACAAAATAAAGCTGCAGGATCACTGAATTTCTCTAAAACATATTGATGCAACGTATCAATAGGCTATTTTGCACTTTTTCTAATAAAATACTTAGTGCACAAGCAATACAGAAAAATTTTAATCTAGGCAATAAACTGAGCTACCAAAAGTAAAGAAAAATACAGGACATATGCTATATAATTGGCTGTATATATGTTGCTGCTGTTGCTCACAGCAATGGAGTTCCACTACCTGAACACAGAAATCCACCATAATCCTTCAGTAATTTAGAGCTAAGGGCTTGCTTTCTCACAGTATTTTCTATTGAAAGGCCTCTGTAACAAAACACTATGGAGAAAATGAAGACGGCAAGGCCACAAGATAGAACCTAATCCATTGAGATCCAAGCATTGTGTACAGGAGCAGAAGGTTGCCTTACAGCCGCTCTCAAAGAAATAGCCCTCCTTCTCTTTCATCAGACCTTCTTTTCCCTCCCACCACCCCCAAATTGGCATATCCTATCCACAGGAATTTCAGAGCTTGCTTTACCTTCTCATTCATATTGTCTTGATCCACCCTCTTTAAGATTATCACTCATCTCTGACCCCCTCATTTTAAGGACAAATCTTCCCAGCTGACATAAATCCATAAAACTACTGAAATCAGAGAATCTTAATCAGTTTAATCAGATGAGGAACATGCCTTCTGTCTGCTTTTTCTGTCTTGTCATGTTGATTCCTGCTTTTTGAATGCATGGATCCACCCTGTCTTCTCTGATCCTATTTCTGAAGAAGCTTCCCAGTATTTCTGATTAACCAGTAGTTTCTCATCTACCTCGAAACCTTTTCTCCTAAGTCTCTTCATTTCATTCAATCGTCTATTCTACTAATACCCCATCAAAAATATTCTGAATTATGTGATCAATTTCTCTATTTTTTTTGTTTCACTAAATTTATATCGCTACATAAATGCCTTGTAGAAATATACATGAAAGTTACCTTTGAAACAAAATACACTAATGGAATATAGTCCTATACAGACTTTTTCCTTTAGATTGTAAGAAAGGAAAAAGTATTGGGGAAAGAAACAGCCTTTCTCCATTCATGATGTGGGTGGTAGAACTGAAAGAAAATGAGAACTTCACCAATCTGGAAGAAAAAATTGTTTGCCACCCTGACTGAACACACATGCTACCAGCAGTTATTTTTACCTAGCCCATCATTTTACGGCCAGGAGAGGCTAACAAAATCTCCTGAGAATTTTGGTTTTGGGAGGCAGTGGCTGCACGCTATGTTTCAATACGCTGTATCCTGCATAACTGACCATAAAATACAAATTACAGCCTATTCCATGCTTCTGTCAGAGACAGAAAGCCAACATCTCAAATCAGCGTGCTGCAGAACAATTTTACAACCATGAGTAAATTTAGTTGCATATGCTGGTGCACCCTGGGCGGGAAACCAACAGAGCATCCCCCACCACACACAAACACGCGCACACAGAGTCAAGTCAGGAAGCATGGCATTCACACACGGATTAGTTTTACCTCTATAAACACACCCCAAAAACTCGTGCTGGGCGCTAGCTCTGAAATACTTTTAGAAGCAGTTTCTGGAAATACTGTTGTTTCAGTAAATAGCATGAATTGGGCACTGTTATTACTGAAACCACAGGAAACGGTACCTTTTCAAAACTTGGAGCTTAAGCTGGCACAACAACTTTACAGAGATAGTATTTTTAAGGATGGGGGTTGTTTGCCTAAATGTTTTGAGGCACTGTGAGTTTTCCATTGTAATGAAGGGTCTCTGTATCAGGTCCACACACCCATAAACAATAAAATAACCTCTGCAGGTTATTTCAGCACATTGAGCTCTTCAGCTAAGCATTCACAGGCTGTGCCTACCAGAAAAGCTAGCCAAGGTCAACATTTTTATTCATACAGGCGATAGTGACCAGTGGCTAGCACACCAAGGCAAGATAGGCAGGGATAAGGATAAAGAGTAGTTCGCTTTCTCTTTTCTTCTCTATCTGCCTGAAGGGAATGAAGACACCTACTTTTGCAGCTCCAGTGTTGAAATCCTTTTTGCTTTCATGTGGTTACTGTGAATGTTCTCTGGAGTATTAAATGAGAGGAAGGCACTATAGTTTTTAACTTTGATGCCCCATTAAGATGAATATGCACCTAATGAGCTGAGAAATTACCATTGCTGCTATTTTTTGTACTACTGTACAAGACTAGCTAATCAGGATGGGGGCATGCTCTTTGTGTTCTCAACCCAACAGCGCTGAAAGTTAGATCATATTCAAACATATGTTTAATGCAGCAACAATAAAGGCAATAATAGCTCCTACTATGAAAGAAGGACTAAAAGGGCATTTCTTTTTATTTTTTTAATTTTAATAGCTGAAGAAACTATCCCTTGTGACTCAGATGTTGTTTGGTATAAAACTTTACAAATATTGTTTGTAAACCAGCTGTCCCCATCAAAATTGTCAGCATCTAAATGTCTTAAGACAAACAGCAACAAAAAAAACCATTACCACCGAAACCACTGATTAATTGGGGTGGTGGGGTTGGAAAGCAGTTTTACTTCAACAGCAACAATTGAACTCTATCAAAGCCCCTTAATGCAGTGACTTAATCCTGTTGAAATTTGAAATACGTCCTTGTTTCTTAGGTCACGCTCCCTAAGGATGAAGCTGTATCTAGTGACACAACATGCAAAGATAAAGCCACTTATATTCCAGCATTATTGACTAATATTCCCTACCTGCCAACTGGAGTGTGGCAAGTCTTATTCATCCTGCGATACGTAAGCATGGATATGAAGCTCCGTTTTCCCCATAGGGAAATCTTGCAACAAACAGTTGACAGAGCAACACACAATTTTGAAAGTAACAAATTAAAAATCTAATAAATATGATGCAAATAAAGAACATGGGAATTTAGGCTTTTTTTTTTTTTTTTTTTTTTTTTTTTTTTTTAATGCCTGAAACAAAATGCAAGTTTGCTTTCCTTTCCTAGATACCTTAGTGGAAGGGTATTATTTAAGCAATGAAGAGAGCACCCCCACGCTGGTACCTTGGCAAGGTTCATGTCCTGGAAAGTTTTGGTCCCCTGTTAGTTCCACAACTGTTCTATTACGTAAATCTATTCAGGTGGTAAAATGCTTGTGGTCCTGTGCCCAGTAACAGCTCTGATGTCCTCTCACAGTTGCAAAGCAGCAGTTTGCAAGATGCTGAGTAATTGTAGCTTCTTTGGTAGCTATAATAGGCCAGGAGCTCTCCTAACTATACCTATGAAATGGTTACACTATGTTCTTGTAAACAAAACCATAGGGAAGTGTGTACATCTCAACAGACAGATGTTCCCTCTGTTCCTGCAAACACTCGTTTCCAATGCTTACAAAAGGCAAAGATCTTTTATTGTGTTTGTGTGTGTGTTTTAAGCAAGAAGCTCTTCTTGTGTACCACATTTAGCCTATGGCAGAGGTGACATAAAAAAAAGTTTCCTAAAATTTCCCTTTAAAAAAATAATCAACACCCCAGAAGATCTGGTAACCTTATCAGGAAAACAACAGTAGGGATGATTCATCCCTGGGTTTTTTGATGCCTTTTTTTCCTTCTAAAAGATGCACTCCAGCATTTTGCAAGATTATTTTCCCTTTGATAAAAGTATTACTGCAAAATGAGGTTCAGAGAATGATATTTTTAGCTAGCTCTAGGCCAGTGGTTCTTTCCTTACATTTATGCTAGCTCTACAGTTGTTCTTTGAATTTTGGCCAACCTCAGTAAGGGACCCTGGACCCAGGACTACTCCACTGTATGCACAGTCAGTCTCAGCACATCCTTTTGGTGGGGTTGCTTGTGGAGGGACTTTGATGAACATTATTTTAACCCAAGCGTGCAATAGCACATGAGAAGAGAAAAACTGTTTCTCTTAATGATTGACTATTGATTTGTGCAGTCATGTTGCCCAGGACAGGCTATGCTCACAGCCTTGCTCTCTCAAGGTACTCTGCTCATGCACACGGAAGAGAAAACCTTGGGAGAGCTGCAAATGGTGGCAGAAGTGGACAAAGCTCCTCACCTGGAAACACAGCACCCTGAGCTGTCTTTCTACACACTGGAGGAGTGAAAGCAAGCTCTGCTCGTTCAGGGTTTCTGAATTCCTCATCACACTAACTCCTGCTGCTACAGCAGCAATCAAAAGGATTCCCACAGGGGAATCTGAACAGAGGAAAGTATTTTCTAGTGAGAAAATGTCACACAGAAGGAAGTGGGGAAGAGGAAGCGGCATCTTCAGGGTTGTACTTAAGAAGCGATTCCACTTTGAAGATGAGACCTGGCAAAAATCTCACTTTCACACACATAATTTGCATCCTGTATGCACTCAGTCACGTCAACTAGCTGCACAGGAAAAATTAAGCATGATTATTGCTTAATTATCATGAGATCTGTGCAGTCAGAGACCAGCAATAATCCCACCTGATGCATGAAAAAATGCCAATTAAGGATTAAAGGGTCACAAATTACTTTAAGAGGAAATATAAAAAACACCCCAACACAGGTGCATTTTAGATAGTTCAATTTTTTTTTTTTTTCCTTTTTGCAGTTTTCTCACCTCTCTTCCTTTTCCCAATTAATGATAAAGTAGAAAGGTGGAGAAAACAGTGGAAAAAGAAAGATAATTCAAAGTTTGAGATTCTTCAGTATGTATTTCAAAGCAGTTAAGCTTCAAGTGAAAAGGGGAGAATTTCCATGAAAGTTCATCTTTCATCTAAGTTCACATTATTTTAACTATAATATTTCAGTGAGCATAAATTTAAGTTCCAGTGTGTGTAGCTGCTGAGGAACGTACCACAATCATGGCTATAATCACAGAGCTACTACTGCTTTGCTACAGGTAACATAGGAAAAAAGAGCAAAACTCTATTTTATCCCAATTTACTGGACTACTGTGGAGAAGGAGAGCAGAAAAGGGGCACTTAATTCAGCAAAAGAGCAGAATACCTGTGAAAGTTGTGAGATAAGTAGAGAAGTTCTACAGCCCATGTCAACCATTTTCCAAGACCATTCTACTGAGTTACAGTATGCTTTATAAATCAGCTTAAGATTTAAGTCATTCAAGAATGTGAAAGAAAAAACAAAAGGCTTTGAAGAAAATGGAATTATTTTACGTGATCAGTATTATGAAGGCTAGTTTGCTGCTAGGGATTTAAGAAAACCTGCTTTATAGTAGTCAGCATGGGGAAATTCAGCAAACACAACTTAATAAACAAATCCACAGGAACATGATTATTTTACTACCCTGCCACAACATGATGAGTCAGAAGGCATAATTTCCTTACACCACTTTATAACGGACATTAGATCAAAAATGCTGCTGCATGCATCTGTGTTAATGCGCAATGATTCTGCTAAGTACCTTTGTGAGAGAAGCCTTCAGTGGCCACTAGCACTCTTCTCTCCCCAATGGCTCACTACAAATCATCTCCTGCACCACAGCACAAGGCTAGAAGCTAAAAGAAAAATGAATACACCAGTAATATCTTTTCGACAGTGATTTGACACCCAGCTGATGGAAGGAGCTAACCATGTAACCTCTACACCATAAGTTCTGCTAAAAGAGATTCTCTCAAAACACCCGTGGGGTTATGGATTCCTGCTAATAGCAGCAAAAGGGTGGATGATAAAATTATGGCAGTGTAGAAATGCTCTCTCAATTAATTTCCCATCATGTTAAGGCCATTATCATTGGATGTCATCTAGTGAAATGGAAAAGAAAAACACAAACGTAGAAGCCTTCAATACCTTTGAAAGTTTCACTCACTTAGCATATGATATAATTGCAGGGTAGAGCAGGCCAGCCTCTTGAAACAGTTTACCTTCAAACAGAGCTTTAATGGTATTGATTTAAAGCACTGACAGGCAGATTTGCTTCAAAAACCTAAGCATAGATGGAAGAAAAAAGTACACAGCCCAGAAGGAAAGCAGGCAGAGATTCATCTCTCTGTCCCAAAAATTGGTTGATTCCAGATTTCTAAATGTTAAAAAGAGCTTTTTTCAACCACGTTTCACCCCAAAGCTCACAGATTGTTGGTTTATAGGTCTTTATATTATACCACCTTGTATAATTCAGCTGTTTCTCCAAAGAAGCTGCTAGCCACAGCCCTTCTTAGCTGTTATCTGCAGTTTTTCTGTGGGAAGATGAGAAAGTTTAGAGAACTATGTACAGGAAGCAACACAGTGTAAAGTATATGGGAGGGCTCTCAAATATACCAACTCAAATATACATACACACATATACATATATATAAAATAAGAACCTGTTCTTATTGTGGCAAAATGAAGACTATCACAGAAAAAACCAGCCAGGTTTCACTCTCTTCTTCACAAGCTTGCTGTCTCCCCCTTGCTTACTACCTGCCAATTTTGTCACTGCCTTCCCAATGCAGACACTACTATGCATCAGCAGGAAGCACAGCTCTTGGCAGTGGCGAGTGCAAGCGGCGGAGAAGCAGCGCTGTGGGAACAGTTGAATCGTGCACAGAAGAAGAGACCACTGATGTCTGGAAGGTTCTTTGTATGTATCTATCTGAAGACATGATTTTCCCTACTATAAGTAAGGTACAAGATATATGATTAAGAATTAAAACTCAGCCTAAGAGAAAGTGTATGCCAAGAAGAAGTGAGCAGAAGAACATTTACAGTAAGACAGGCAGCAAGAAAGCAATGAGCTGAAGCCAGCTGGAAAGGTTAAAGACTTGCTTTAACATAGTCAAAGAAAAATCTACATCCATAAATGAGGAAGGGGGCAGAATCTTCTGGGCTGTATTTTCATCTTCTCCAGTTTTGAACATGTACAGGCTATACCTGGGAGGCATTTAGATTTACAATGCAATTGCAACAGTCTTCTGGATACACACATGCAACTACTCATTGATGCACAAAGCATCTGAGGCAATTCTTATTATATAGGCCAAAATTCCTCTTAACTGTAAGAAAAACTGGTACAAGCCCTAACTTTCAGGGGAAAACTTAAAGGCTGATACACATGAAAATGTATCATAGGGTGCCCGAGACTGTGGCCCTAAGGTTTGGTTTCAGCTGAATAACATGAAGAGATGACTGCCTGTAGCTACTCATCATCACCCCAGCAGAGTTTACAGCCTACCAGGCTTGTGCTTCTCCCTTTCTCATTCCATGTGTGGCTGCCATCTTAAGAAACTTCAGGTGGAGAAAAGCATTGCTCTATAGAGATTGTCAAAAAACTTTCTAAACAGGAAAAAATACCCCATGTTTTGCGAACGTCTACTTCTCAGCTTGCTTGGGCAGCAGTCGTTGCTGTTATTGACAGCTTAGAAACATAGAAGAGTATTTGCTCTGTTTGTTTCCACTTCCCAAAATCAAGAGACTGACAAAGAGCCTTGACTGATGGCGACAGACTCAGTCTCCTGTCACCAGTGTGGTCGTGGCCCGGCACCACCACTGTAGTTGCCTCATCCCAGTCTTCACCCACCTGAAGGGATTATACAGTGGCATCAAAATAGATCTCAACCTTATTCCTTAGGCAGCTTCTTTGTTTTAGCTGCCAGCATCTATAGTACCACCACATTAAGGAATATCTGTCCTCATTTAAATGGGCTGTTTTATGCAAAATGGAAAAATGTAGACCTTACGTCTACATCAGGAGCATCTTCAGCTTTGAAGACTATGAAAGTCTTTTAAGCATGTCTGGATGTCAGCCATGGTGAACTGTAAGTTACCATCTAGGGCATATTAATAGTTTTATTAAAAAAAAAAAAAGTAACCTGTAACAGAAAAAGCACCTCTCTTCCTCAAATTAAAGCTGCAAGAGCAAAGTCATACAGATATAAATACAGCTAGGAGTCACTGATAGTAAGGGTGGGGAACCCCACGCTTCCACTCTCAAAACCCCTTCCAGCCTTCATGTCATGCAGAAAGAAGATGCAGTGTAATTTTCCCAGCAATAATGGATCATCACTATGTTTCTTGTTTAATTCCAGCTTTTTGAAAGTTAGATCACTGAAAATGTCTACAGCTGCTCTGTATCTGTTTCACTTCAGTACCTATCTGGTTTGGAAATATGCTTTTGTAGCTAGTCATCTAACTTCTTTTTAATCCTAATTAACAAATACATACCACTGACATGCCCCCAACTCTAAATAACTTGCATGTCCCTTTGTTTTGTGAGGCAATTTCAAACACCTCCAGTAGCCTCAATTTTGTCTCTTACTCTTCCTCTGAATACTCTGACCATCTAAATTTTATGAAGAAAGTGATGGCACTGACTTTTCAACTTGACAGGACTTTGGCTTGAGACACAGCTGCAATTCAAGTGCAGGCGGCAGTGGCAAGGATCTCAGTCATGTGAGTTAGCAGCTTCCCCCAGGTCTGCTGCAGCCCAAGGATCTGGAAAGGATTGCTCCATACCTTTAACTATAACAAAACACTGGGAGATTTCTGTTCAATTAAAACTGGAAGGATTTGGCATCTCATCTCAATTCTGAATGGACACAGTTTCTGAAAACTCAGAATGTAATGGAGTCAGAATTTGGTGTCCAAGCCAATGTACAGAATATAATTTAAAGTTAGCCTTCACTGCATGGTCAAACCCAGACAAAATAGAAGAAACAGACAAAAGTACAGTAAGAATATAACATTTATTACAGGGCAGACTCCAGCCCACTGACTCCCTGCTGTGGAACTGGCAGGTTTGTTACAACCTCATGGGTACAGAATGATACAAATTCCTTATAGGGTTTGACGAGCCCATTACACCTTTGATGTCTTTAACCTTGTGCTAGTTTATTGTACTGAACTTATGTCAAAGCAAATAGTCCAGAATAATTGCCTGATAATGTTTGACTGCTGTGGCAATGCTACAGAAGACACAGTATTATACTATTCCTCTGCTTGCAGACAACAGTTCTTTGCTCAGCTAAGTAGGAGATTGAGGAGACAAATAAGTGAAAGCTGATGCTCACATTTTCCCAAAACTAAACTGAACAACTTTTTTTTTTTTTTTAATGGCTAATAACAGAAATCTCTTTTGATCCATGAATTTGTAATTATTGCTTGCTTCTATACTCCAGTCCTAATGGGGAATGCAAGCAAAGAGCACAAAATAGCAGGAGACATTGCCTGTATATTTGGTTTCATTAGGAATGGAAATATCTGGAATTTTCCAGAGGCTACTTTTGCACACTTTTGCAGCTTTCTGGACAAAAGAGGCCTGCACTACTCCCAGACAGGACTGATAAGCAATAGCATGTTTATAGGCTCTCTTGTTTGCCAAAAGAAACTCAGCAAGAACCTCAAGCTCACACAAGCACGTAGAAGAAAGTAGTAAATGAGAATCATGTGGCCAATTTTTTGTTGCTCCCCACAGAGCTCCCCATACCAAAAAAGTGTTTCATTTGTGGAGCAGCTGTATCTAGTTGCTGCAGAATGCCTTTTACCCTGAGTCCAGATTTGAGTTGATCAGACTGGCTTGGACGACACTGCTGTCGTAAACACAGTACGGGTATGCTAATAATAACAAAGTCCTGAATAAGAGAAGAGTAGCGGTAGATGGTGTGATGTTTGTTAAGAGCTGCAAGAAAGTCAAATCTATAGGACAGCTGCTTAAAAAGCAAGAGGCATAGGCAAGTAGTTACAAACTGAGCTGTCTGCTACCACAGATGAATTCCTGATCATCTGAAGTCACTGCCATGCTTGTGGATTGCTTGTTAAGTTAAAGAAGAGGAATTACTCACTCTTTATGACAGTCTAATTCCTTTAATTAGTAGCAGGTTAACCTGAAGATGCCAAAATTGAGTGCCCAACACACCAAACTTGACTCCTTGTGCAATCTCAAACTTTTTTTCCCCCCTAACATCCTGGATAATCAAAGTAGGATGAACCTAACTATAAGCCCACAAACATGCCTTGAATACCACTGTAATATATACAATGTATAAATAATATTGTATATTCTATGTCACGTAAACATTCATGGTTTAAATACTTAAAATACTAAAAGGCAATGACAATTTCCCTGAAAGATTCAATAGAAATTGGTACCAAATGGAGTATCTTATTTGAAAAAGTGTAGTGAAATTAAAGAGAGGTAACTGAATATTGACCCCCCTGGTACTTGTTAAGATCTTGGTCAACTGTTTTATACCAATATTGTCATTCTTGTCCAAAGACCTCAAAGCCCTCTGTGCACTAATTAAGACTGGAAAGACATGCATTATGTTCTAAGGCAGAGAATTATTAACATCCATGGTATACAAAATGTAACATTGCACAATAAAGGAAGAGTGAAGATAGATTAAAATCCAAGCTGGAGTTTAACTTTCCTAGGTGCTTTTGAGAAGTCTCATTTACAGCCCCACACGATTTATTCAAGTCAGAGGAAGAGGAACATACAGCAAGCAGAGAGTCCTTCTGAATCCCAGTCCTCTGCTCTAGTTACTAACACACGTACCTCTGCTCTTCTCCAGCAAAAATTTGTTCTCACATAATTTAATCCATTTTTAAGCCTTGATTAAAAATAAAATTAAAAGAAGTTTCTAAACCATTCCTCCCCAACCTGTGCACATTACATCTAACATACACCAAGACATTCTTTGTGTTACCTGAACGTGCAGTGGTGCTTTCATATCTGATAGCACCACTTCTGAATTCAACTTTCTACATAAAAATCAGAGCCAAAGGCAAGCTTCTGGAACTGCACTTACCAGTCCTGGGTCTCAAAAAACTTAAATAATTTGTCTGATGATGATGAAGTGTTTAGTAAAAGGATTAAATGCAACAACAAAATATGAAATAACTATCTATATTCAATCTTGAAATGCTTCAAGTTACCATACATCTCCCAGTTTCTAAAAAACATGCCCTGCCAAAGGCCTTTCTGATTAACAGCCTGGAATCCCCTTCCATGGCTCCAGGGGAAGAGGAGTGGATGTACTCATCTATTATTCACCTGTCTTTGTATTATGTAATACAATACTTATCCAGGAAGATTCATCACCATTGACACCATAATAATCACAGCTTAAATTGCACACCAATGAACCTCTAATACTAGCCCTAACTCAATCGGGTAACTAGAGTTGAATCAGATTTCTTTATCAAAAGCTAATCAGGAAATTTCTAATTATTTCCTAAACAAAACAGCATTGTTATAAATTCATAATGAACCTAAACAGATTACAAATAACCAATTCAAAGAAAAAAATCTTTCTGCTATGCAACAATAAATATAAATAGAATTCATTCATTCTCTGCAAACAAATACTTTTACGTAATCTAACTGCATGGCTGTAAGATGTGACTGTAAGCTTAGTCCTGCTTGCATAGGTACAGAATCAGACCTTCCAGCTGCCACGAGTCCAATGCAAGTTGATGTAAAAGAAAAATTGTAACCAGGGTTACACCTTAAGGACCAGCTAGAGCTGGAATGAGAATGAACCTAACTCAAACTTTGGGAGTTGTTAGACTATTTAAAAGACATCACAAATCTCTTGGGAACAAGGAAAAGAATGTTTTAGAGAGCCTCAGGGCATTTTTTCCATTCCCTGAGGGAGAAGAAATTTTTGCAATTGTGAGGTCCTTCTATGTTATAAAGACAAACCTTTGAAGAAGTGAATTCCACTGGCACACATTTCACGACTGGAAAGTCCTAGACTCATGTGCCTTTCATTTATTTGTGGGTAAGCATTGGCTGCCTTCGGTTTCTAAAAGGAACCATGGGCTAATCACATGGAACTAAACTCCAATCTTTCCTCTTACTTTAAGGATTGTATTTTAAAGAAAAGGCATATGCACATTTAGAAGAGTATTTGTGCCAGGACCAATTTTCCCTGCTGCAGAAACATATCTCTTCAAGTTCAAATCATGCATAATTGGCAGCTTTTGACCATCTTTTCCAAGAAAAATTCCCCTAATGTACACGTGGGCTAGGGAGAAAGTATCCCATCTGCTGACTGGCTCTGCAGGCATCTGGTGAATATTGTCTTTCCTGTGCTTAATTAGCTGTAGAAGCTGGCATAGCCAGCAGGAGGAAAAATAATGTTAGTGCTCAAAGAAATCCTCCTATTGTTCTTCCTCAATCACTTCCAATGTAGGCAATGTTAGCATGCCTGTCCCACAGCAGTTTTACCGCAGGTGACTTCTACCTAGCTGGAGTATCCTATCTGGAAGTTCAGTATGGCAAAAGAAGGACATGATATATGACTCGATTTAAACATACATTAGGAATACTGTAAACAGCAACCTATCAAGCAAGCCTACCAAGAATATCAAGTTCTTACTGACTGCTTGAGGTTTCAGTAATTTTATCTTCTCTTTCTTCTTTAAGTATCACTGTCACTGGTGAAGGTATTAACACTGCATTCTTCAGATGGGGCTCCACATTAGACTCATCTTCCAGATTAAACACAAGCAGGTCCATTGCTGTACTGTACATTTGAGAAAGAACACGTAGAACTTGCATTTTGAGACAAACTTATTTCCTGGATTTTAAAGGTTGGCTTTAATGATCTTAAAGGTCTTTTCCAACCTAGTTGATTCTATGATCCCAATAATTGGTGTGCACTAAGAGACTGTCAGAAGTCCTGTGCACAATTTTCTATTTGGGAGCAGCAGGTGCAATTTCCCACTGAAGTAAGAGGTCTAACTTCAAAAGAAAACAATGTTTTAGTGACTCTGAAATAAGCTGCCTTTCTTGGTCCATTAGAACTAGTTTTCAGCTGTTGCAAAAAAGTGAGCACTAAAAGCAGTTGCTGCAAATTTTTATCATGTTTTTATTATGTGAAACTGAATGATGTTATTAGGTGGGATCTCAGGCTTGTGAAAAAGTTCTTTAAAGCTTTACTAGTTAAAAAACACGTAATCATATCACTGAGGAGTTGAAAAATTTTAGATATTGTAAAGATACTCTTCAGGTTCTGGGAAACACTCCATGCTCTGGAGACAGGCCAGTGAAATAAAGGGATATAATCAATAAGTAGTCAGAAAACATCTCAGTGTGATATTAGCAGAGAAGTTTCCAGTATCCGCTATGTCTCCCTGATTACCAGTGGGCCAGAAATACCTAGATTTCAGGCTGCTTCAGTAGGACTACACACATCCACTGCCATCTGACATTCAAATTCTTGGTGAAGACCAAATACATAGCACATGTCTATAATTCCTATTTGCAAATATCCTACTCCTGAAAGTGGTATTTATATCCATGCCTATGTTTGCTCTGACATTAAGGAGAGATTTAAAAACAAAAAAAACCAAAAAAAAAAAAAAAAAGGAAAAAACAAAGCCAAAATACTATTTCTCCCTCTCCCCCAGCCTAGCCAGTACATAAAGATGCTACAAGTCAAACACCACAATGTATTAGTGCTGGGGCTCTTCAGAAGACAAGACAAGACAAGTGTTCGCCACTTAAGTATGCCTGAGTGTCTGTCCTGGGTCAGTTTGCTTCTAATAGTCCCACAGAAAGGTCAACAAGACCATTGTCCCCAACACATACAGTTTTCTCCCTCAGATGCTATGTGGACAGAAATCACTGCATAAACTGTGGGGGAATGAGGGAAGAAGTCACAAGAAGTATTTTTGCTTTAGAAGTAGATTTCTGGTTTGTAGTAAACATTCCACTCTAAATGCACGAGAATTTGGATCATGAATTACTGTTTACTGTTCTGATATTTTACTTCTTGCTAGACCACTAAAATTGACATTAATAATGCATATATGTGCAGGTGACTTTATGCCCAAAATGGCACTATTGGCACTATTCTGATGCGGTTGTCTATTGATATATGTATTTGCAGTACAGCAATTAAATCATTATGTCAAATTATGTCATACTGGGAACAAATCATAGAATCTGAATCAGCAGAATCTTCATTTGTTTCACTGCGTTTGTAGATAGAGGAACTTTCTCCCAAAGTAACAATAGTTCAGCAAATGGTCCACCCAAGTGCCAAGTCAGATCTTGAGATGGACCAATGAATGATTTGAACCCTCCCCTCCATTAACCTACTAAGTGCCCCGGGTACAAGGCTGCCCTAAGTGGGTCTGTTTCAGAGTGATATTAACTTTAACTAAAGCTAAAAAAGGAATACTGAGTTGTCAAAAACCTCTTATGGTTGGTTTAGAGGAACCATTTCCCATCCCATTCCTTGGTTTTGAGGCAATGACAGGGTGCCACTACCAAGTTAATTTCACAGGCACATTTCAGTTTTGCTAGTGATAACTGAATTAAATATTCTTACAGGCAAGACTTATAAAGGTAAGAGCTAATATCTTGCCTATAGGTTATATCCTGGGTATACTAATAAATTGACTAGTTAAATTAATAAAAGGTATTTCTTCTACCTGCAGACCGCACTTTGCTGTCAAAGCTCAGACAGTTACTTCTGATTACATCTTCAGCTGTAACCTGAAAAAAAACTACTGTTACATTTTCCATACAGGGCATGGTGTAGTTACTTGCCTTCAGTGTATTTTTCATATGATCACAGAAGTAAGTATCAGGGAAGTAACTAGAGCAATTAGAGAGGTTATTTGGTGTCTTTCTGTTACGGGGGCTGTCTAGTCTAGCCCTTTCTAGCTGAAAGAAAACGTTCCCTGTATCCGTACAATATACAAAGATCCATATTCTCGTTGAGTTTTTTTTAAATCTTTGCACAGAACATATGTGGGTTTTAATCTCTCAACTTAGTCACCTGAACAAGCACTCTGCAGTGCTTTAACATCAAGTCCAAGACAAAAATGTCAACAGGGCAGACAGAACATATTGCTCTTTCCATAAACAGTCACATCACACTTGAGTTTTTGTATTACAGCAGTAGAATATCATGTTTGCTTAATACAGCGATCATACAAATTCAGATTTAACATTGCAGTTATACCTGTCTAGAACAACATCACCTGATGTGAGAATGTCATTGCTAGTTGTGTTAGAGGAACAGAGCAAATGCCCTGAGAGTGAAAGAAAAGTGGATGTTAATACCACTCGTAAAACATTTATCAGCAAATGTAGATACTGATATATACAGGGAGGCTGCTCGGATACCATTTGCCTTTTTGGACACACTTCTCCAAAAATGGCGCAGTTCAACAAAGCATTTATGAATCATCAGCATTAACCTAATGAGATTTCTTGAGTTTCCCTTCTAACCAAATATTTCTAGACATGTGCCAGGATGTAGACGAGGACTTATAAATTATTTTTTTCCCCTCTCCTTAATGTGTCTGTTTATCATAGAATCATAGAATGGTTCGGGCTAGAAGGGACTTTCAAGATCATCTGAGAGTGCACTCAAATCCCACTGTCCATGTCGTTGACAAAGATGTTAAACAGCATCACTCCCAATACTGACCCCTGAGGAACATCTCTTGTCACTAGTCTCCACTGGTTTAGCTGGTAAATACTGTAGCACTAATTACACAGCATTGTTTTTATGTCTGCAGAAATAGCAAGGCTTTTCACATTTCAAGCATATTTAATCTGTAGTCTTAAAGGCTAGAAGCTCGATATTAAATAAAATTAAACCAAAGCAATCTCTGAGGGATTTGCAATGGGAGTTCCTCAGCTCACCCATTCTGTCTTCCAGGTCAGCCCTTGCCTGGGGCTTTTTTCACATCTGCCATTGTAGAGCACATTTTGACCAGTGCTGTAGAGCTCTCCTGCTCTCATCTCAGCACACGGTAGCCCAAAGAAAGAGCCACCTTTGTCAAACTTCCCTCCCGCCAACCCTCCAAACCTCACAAACACTCAAAACACAGCACATAGTTATATCTGTTAGCTCATCCACTCTTAATATCGTTTCAACACTGTGCAACAGTGATGCACCAACTCTTCTGTTTCATCAGAAACCCTTACATTCATCTTTGCCGTCTGGAACAGCTCAAGTACCTGGAAACATTTCTCCCTACACAATCAGCCTTTATTGAGGGGAAAGAAATAATATGCTACAGACCGTAATCTGTTTCCGGCCATTACAGGTGAGTACCTTTTCTTCCCCAGAACCTGCCTCTTCAGATCTGCCCTTTTCCAGAGTTAGAATCCACCAAAGAAGAGCTAGGTGTGTTTAACCTAAACAAAATTAAGGGCTCCTCTTCTGTCTCGAGCAATATTTTTACTTTAAAAGACACAGTAAAATACACGCTATCAGGGAAAGATTTAATCAAAGTGGAAAAAAATATAAATTACTTTCTATTTCAGAAGATGATTCTTCAAAATTGTCAAGTTTAAATTGGTTTTACTTGGCTTTGACCTTTCCTGCAAAAAAGCACCTGAATTCAAAGGCTAGTTTTGTATCTTGTGTACAAGCAGAAAAGTTACCATGTGTACTCTCTGAGCACTTTACAATCAACTCTTTGGATCTTCAGAAAAAGGAATGGCCACAAGATACAGATTACAACACCAGGAAGAAAACCCAAACTAGAATTAAGGTCATAGATCTGACAGATTTTTTCAAAGCTATGAAGCGGACTAAGCTGCACTAAGGATTTCAGTACAGTTTTTTTTCCGCCAGACAACTACGAGAAGCTGTGCAAGCACAATGGAGTACTGGCAAGACCTTATGTCAAGCTCTAGACAATGACAATGCTCTAGACAATTCAATGCATGTTATGCAAAAAGTTCCCACGCTTCACCTAAATTATATTATGTTTGATGCCAAGCAGTTCAAAGCACTCACCACAACTCAAACTGAGGAATGGTAAGGTGGGAAAAAGCACACATACAGAGCTGTTATTTTGATTCTACAAGATAACCCATACTCAGAATATTACATATTCTGTAGTTTCAATAATCCAGAACACCACAGTTTTTATGCAGGGTCACTTAGGTCTACATTTGATTAATCATAGAAGATGGTTATAAATATACTTATTTTAATTAAAACCTTTGGCTAGACCTTTAGAATCAGGCATCTGACCTCTTTACAGCTGTGAAAATGGTAAATTTCAACACATATATATACACATAGATATATACACACATAAACTTACATATCTGTGGCCTAGGTACTGAAGTTCCTAATCTCCTTATACTTGCCTGGAAATAAAATATCACAGAATACTACAAGTTCCACAAATTTGTCTAAATTCTGACACATTTCTTGAAAAAAAAAAAATTGAAATACTATTAAAAAAAAAATAATTTTACTGCATTAACTACAGATGCAGAGTCAGATCCTCTAAGCGTAAGTCAGTATATATCTATTGAAGATGGTGCTAATGGAAATAACGATTTGTACCAGCTGAGCTTCTACTCCATACTATTTAGAATTGTTTATAAAGACTTTTACTGTCAAACACTATGTTTATTTGCTCAAGCAGTTCTGCTAATTTTAATTGAATCAATTCCTTAAATAGAGCAGGGTTTAGCCTATCTTCTTCTTGTATGACTTATGTACAATGATATTGTTCTGCAAATACATTAAATAAAAAAATAAACACTGATCAGTAGGAACAGAAACATGTATTTGTTTAATTTTGGAGACAGGTAGTTTATATTATCTGTAGTCTGTAATTTATATGATGACACTTCTGTTTATACAAACTTCTGTTAATGTCTGAGGGAGTAATTTGGGTGATTTAGGAAAGAGGCTGTTTAAAAAAACGAATATCCACAGTTTCTCTTCATTCTTACATGCTTTCTTCCAAAATTACTCATATCACCTTTTCTAAACTTATTTAGCTTATGCACATTTCTTTAGCAGCACTGAGTCCAAACAGTTCTGCTGCTTCTGAAGCTTTACATTCTTATTTCAGAAAAAGGCTCATTATCCACACTGGAATAAAAACTTCCCACTCCAAGACAGACTGTTTATCAACAGCATCCACAGTTACAGGACAATAGGTTCAATAATCTTTAAAATGCACTCCGCTCTTGACTCTCAGAGCTCCTTTCAAATTTGAATTGTTACCCATTTTTATTCTTGGGATGTGAACCTTGAATTGTTTTGCGTGAACCAAAATTGGAGCACACAGCAAATGTGTTTCTTACTTTTCTTTAAACTTTGACATATTTCACAAGAAATTAGAATTTAGTTGCCAGCTTCAAGCAGCAGGGAACAGAACCTGCACACTTGCCCTAAACGTGGGAACATGGCGTTAGACAGACCTTTCACAGCACAGTTCCATCAGGCAAAACTCAAATACCCAAATACCTCCCCAGCCCCACTTTTCCCACCCAAATATCTGGAATTTTTCTTGCGACTGGCAGACTTCTCTTCTAAACCAGAAAACCCCAGAACAGAAACTGACTTGGATCAGGTTTATCACATGCAGAAATTCACTCAAGATCACAAAATCTGTTGCTCCTCTGAAATTCAGAAACCAACTTTCAACAGGAAGGCTTGGCACTGATTCCAAGATCTGAGTTTTCAGTGCCTTTCTTCTGCGACCTGATGCAAACCTCAGTCAAAGAAAAGAGCAAGATTTAACTTCCATAGGAACTTGGTTTTTTTAAAAAATACATTGTTGCAATGAAAACATGCAAAACTGCAGGTAATTAAAAGGCAGCAGAAGCTCTGCAGCACTTAAATAAAAAACCCCCAAACTTTCGCACAATAACTTCCAGGTGACATATAACCAATCTCAGGATAGTTTCTTCACAATAATAACTAGACTTTTTTAATATTGTTTTTCCACATTTACTCCATGTAAAAAGCGTAACTTTCATTTCATGTAAATGAATGATGGAAAATGATTATTATAAAGCAGGAGGGTCTGAAGTGACTGCTGAAGCTAACGGAAAGTGTTGTAAGCAAATTATATTTTATCACGTTAATGTCTTGATTACCTCCTGGAATTGCAATTTTAAGTGAGTATATTAGGAGTAGGTGGAGATTTTTGTAAGAAAATATGCTTAAAGCTAGAGAGTCACAACAGACGGCTTCAGCTATACAGAAAATTAAGACATGTCTCAAAAGTTACAGCAAATTTGTAAACCCAAATTGTCACCTTAATATTATTATTATTTGTTCAACATAACAATAAAACAGACCAACTGAAACACACACAAGCAAAACTAATAGCAGACAGATGAGCCAGAAACAGACTTGTTTATACACATGTGGGGATTTACTTTCAAAATCAATTTTTAAAAGAGTCCCCAAAAGACTTTTTTTCAGTGCATCACTGTTAGCTTCAATCTCTTTTCTTACCTATTAGGACTGGAGTGGAGACAAAATTAAATACCCTGTTCAATCACTCTGTTATCTCTATTGAAGAGCGTTCAGATCTACACACCATGCCAGTTGCAAACATGACCCTCAATAGCAATATATTCTCTTTGTTAAATTCTTATTTCTGGCTTTCATTGGCAGTCCTTTGGAGACTAAGTCTTTCAAGCAGCTGTTATTGTTGGCACAGGCAGTGGAGTGATAGCACCTTATTCCCTTAAAGAGAAAATACCTGATAAAAATTCTAAGACAAACTTTCTTTCCACTGTTTCAGTGTAACATCACTTCAACTCCACTGATATTCTCAAATTATTCTCTCAATGTATATTAGCAAAAAACCAAGACCTTCCACTTATATCACTGGATGATTAAATAATATGATAGATGGATTAGGAAGGTGTTCTGCCCTCAAAGCTGCAGCTGACCTTTCTGGTGACATGAGCAAGGCCATTTCCTTGCTGCTAGCTCTTTCCTCCTCCTGCTTTTGCCTGTCTGTCAGCACCTACTGTAAGGTCTGGGCAATGGGAGAAGTCTCTTACCATGCATTTATACTGTGTCTGTCACACTGGTGTTTCTGGTTTTACTGGACATAAAAAAAGTTACAAAACTGTTTAAAAACAGAAAGAAGAGGTACAAAGCTGACCTTTCTGTTGCTTCATCTAGCTTGTGTACAGTATGCTAGACTACACTGTTGTGACTTGGTCATGTGCATTAGCCTTACAATAAAATATCCCAATTTCACACATACAAGAACCATGGGTTCAGAAATAGCATATTGATCAGGTTGTATTGTAAATATAATATGACACAGAGTGCAGATCAATATACTGCTGCGCCTGCTACTACAATACAGAGTACAATCAAATAATTATTTTTAGCTGTTAATAACTATGGGAGCTTAATTTCATCATTTTAATGGTGAAGAGAAGTGTTTGAGAAACAATGCCATTAGTGGCTGCTGTGTGAGCCCCTGTCAGCGTGCAGATGTAGTAGCCAACCAGCCATGCACCGGCAACCCAAGAGCCCATTTGCTGTTCAGGGGCCTGAGGCATGGGAACTGCCCTGCTCCCCATACACAGCAGCTCTCTGCCTTTTCTGCCAAGCTTTCTAGAGCCACAGAATGTTTGGGGAAGGAGATTTATACTTGTCATCATAGTGCATTTCATCCTGCGAGGCAGGCTGGGTGCAGTTCCTGCCCTCATGCCTTGCATTCAAGACACAGAGCCTAGATGAATTTCTTCTTGGTGTAGCTGCAGTCAAGATGACACAGGGATGGATTACAGTGCAAAGAGACCAAAACTCACTCCAAACAATTCCTTGCTCTTTGTTTGAACATCTCCTGTTTCATTCTCTCCTTCCAAATTTGAGAAAACTTACTTAAATTGAATGGGACTCAGTGAACTACATTTCCTCTAACATAGGCAACGAAACAAAGAACTGAACAAACCAGCACTTCATGAAACAGAGAAAACAAAAAGCAAACCAGAAAGATAGCCAAGATCAAAAAAAGAAAAAGAAAAAAAAAAAAATCAACAACTTTAGAAAAGATTTCATAGAAGTTACTGAAGAGCAAGTGCTAGGACAAGTTTATTCCCTCCCATGCTATTACCTCCCTTGAAGTCTGAGATTGTCAATGCCCAGAGCTTATGGTCAACCTTATGACCATCAAGGTCTTATCCAGACTACATCTGAACCCAAAGGCACCAGCTGCCAATGATTCATTCAAAGATTCACGAACGCAAACTATCATCTGTAAATACCCACACTGGTGTAGAAGACACTGCTTTTATTTAGCTAAAACTGGCCTCAAGTAATTGTCTTTTCTGTTTTCCTAAACATTCATTTCTGGTGTTTGAACTTCATTTCCAATGTTCTAACTTCAGTAATTGCCGCTTTAATCTTTTGCAGCTTCACATGTTCTTGGTAATGGAGAATAATAAATGTAAATGTAACATTTAGGCCATCAGTAATTTATCCTGGGAGAGCAGTTCAAAGGGAGCATCAGCTTGAAACTATTGGTTCATTTGTGAAGTTTGAGGCAGGAGACCCAACTGTCATCTGACTTCAAGGAGCCTTTGTACAGGACTAATTACAAAACAAAGCCACCGGACTGGTACTGATTAGTTATTTATATTTTTTGATGAAGTTATCTGCAGTTATTTTTTGATCTCTAATTAGAGGTGACCTCTAAAGCAGGGTTTCGCTTCATTTTCCAGAAGAGCAGCTCAGGAATCACTCAATCACTCACTTAAAATAAATACTGCAGTGAACTTAACGCTCCCTAGAGTTGATTCTTAGTTAACAAGAGAAGAAAAACATCTGATTAAGTTCACAAAGCTGGCTCTCTGAGTGACTGAGGGCTTTGGAAAAATATGTCACACAGATGGAAAATGTTTTCTAGTAGTATCTACAGTGAGGCATGACACTCTCTTTTAAATCCTTCATAATTTGCAACACAGAATTAACAGCTGGTTTTGAAGTAAAATATAACCCATGGGGAATGGGAGGGGAGGATGAATCCTGACTCTTCGCTTTCTGACATTCTCAGACCAGAAAAGGAAAGGTTCCACTTTAGTCATTTAAATGCTAATATAATTTCATGACCACCTGCCATAAAATGTTTTCCATTGCCTTAATCACATTCTGCTCTCCTCAGCAGAAAATTAGCTGATGTTAAAATACCAAAGGGTTATTAGGAAAGTTTTATTTTCTATGTGCAGATCATTTGGTATATAGAAGTGATCTACTTAGGTCAATACCTTAATCAAATGCTGATGTATGCAGCAGTCACTTTCAAATACCAGGGAAGAGAAAATAACCTGATGTGTTTAAACATCTGCAACAGACCTGTATATATAGCTCTCTATCCCTAACTTTCAATACTTTCATAGTAAATTCCAAGTCCATGGGATAGTGCAATATTCTTTCAATCACAGTGTGTAAGACAACTCTGAATCCACTTTGGAGAAGCTGCTCCAGAAATGGAGAAGCTTGCCTGGATTTCAGGAAAACAACATAAGCAAACTGTCTTCTTCACCTGTTTCTTCTCATTACGAGTAAAGTGCATTTTCAGCTGTTTTGACTGGATACTCTTTTCAACTAGTTAAGTAGAAAAAATATTAAGATGCTGAACAAAATCTTTTAGAAAAATAGCAAATAGCAAATACACCAAAATATATCTGGAAGGAAGGAAGCGATACAAACTTGGAAGCAGCAGTCCAGCAGATATTGAAGAGATCTTTTTACGTAACACAGTAGAAAGTTTCATCTGATAAACACTGATGGGTAGTTTCATCCATGGAGTTTATCCAATTAGAGGAAAAATACAGCACTATGTCTTATCATTTGCCTGATCACTTCCCAGCTAGCTGCCTTATTCAAAGAAATGTTTGCCATCAAGTCTTAGTTTACAGTAACTGTTAGAGAAATCCGCCAGCAACATACTTGTTAAAAATTGTAGATGGTTCTATATATTACTTCCCACTCTTTGGAATTGTAGACTGTTCTATATATTACATCCCACTCTTCTTATGTGAGCATATAAAGTAGGAAAGTACCTTTACCTGAATCATCTTAGAAGATGAAATATAGTTTTCAGTATAGTAGAAAAAAAAGTAAAAATATTAATCTTATTTGTGGCAAAAATAACGATAAATTCATCCTTAGAATTATAACCAAAAATATAGTCAAATTCTCCCAGTGAGCTCACTTGCTGGGCAGCCAAAATATAATGAAATGGATTAAATAAATGCTGTTAAATTTATTTTAGCATTGAGACTAACCATATAATAATAACACAATTAACTTTAATCCATTAATGCGTATAAAATGTTACTTTCCTAACATATACTAAAAACAAAATAATATTTAAACTCATGTATTAGTATCATCTAAGATGATGCTCTTTCCTGGTACAAAGAAACCCAAAGACTGAAAATCTAGTTTTCAGATAGTCTTCCTACAAATATTAGCTCAGAATGAGTCTTCAATCTTCCAGTTATGTTTTTCTGCAGACACAAGCAGCAGTAGCCAATCTCTACCATCCACTGACAGCAGACCTCCCCAAATTCCTTCTAACTCTATTACTATCCTTAAACAAACAGCAATGCTCAAGCAGTCATGACTGCAGCTAGAACAGGCAATGATCTAGTTTGGGCTTTGATCTCTAACAATTCGATGACATGGCCTTATTACTGGTGTAACAAATTCTAGTTCTTTTTAATCTCAACCTAGTTCATTACATTTGCATCAGTTATTAATTTCCCATATAATTTTTTCTAAAGAAATAAAGGCCTTCAGAGTGACTGAATTTTTTCTAAATTCATACTCCAGTGCTTAAAGATGCAAATTTTTCCCAGATATTCCTGAGCAACCCTGCAGTTTTAACTGTAGCTGGGTTTTATGATTACATTTAAAAATGGCTTGAAAGTTTTCGTTAGAGATTTTTCTTTATGTTTTACAGGAACCATGCACCCAATGTGCACAAACCCCTGTAATTTTCCAGGCTCCTTTGGACTTTCATTAGTATTGATTTGTCTCCATAATTATTACAATGAAAATGAGTTTTCCAGTGGAAACTGCCCTATCAAAGCATTGCTAACCATCTCTAACAAAATATCCTGACTATGCAGGCCCAGTAGGGTTTTTGTTTCTTTGTTGGTTTGGGGTTTTTTTGACATGCTACAAGTCTTAGATAACAATAAGATTATTAGAAAAATCTCGTGGCTCAAACTTTTCAAACAAAAGTGGACTGTGTTCTTGAACAATGTTATGTGGTGCTTGCAATAGAAGCCACACTGGTTTTGGAGTTAATATTTGTTCTGAAGACAACCTGACAGCATTTTGACAGTCCCTTTGACACACTGTAGTTTCTCATTCTAAGATCTTGAAACAAAACGTAAGAAACTACTGAGTGCTGCAGAATCTTGCACTTACAGTTTTAGCAAACATTGCAGACAGTTTTCATCAGTGCCGTTCACACATTGAGAAACAAGCAAAGGCTCATAGTATCTTTTTCATCCATTGATAAAGAAAGCATAAGTTAGATTTCATGAGTACATGAGAACTTTGGGATCCTTTGGCAAAGATTCTGCAAATGGAAGATGTTACAATATTGTAGGTGTATGACAACAAATTTTCTCAAGTGATAACACAGCATTTTTCACAATGTGTAACATCTCAGTATTGAGATGTCCTTCTATGCTATTTACCTTTGCTGTAGTGCTTCCGATCCTTAGGAATAAAGTGGTACCAACAGAACATGCACATAAATCACTTGGGTGTCACAGAGGTTCAAGGTTTGCCACAGCACTGGAATAGTTATCTCCTAGTTATAAAATGCTGGTGCCAGTCTTTTCTCCTATGTGACTGCTCAAGTGCAACCTCTGGCAATGCTGGACTATAACTGCAATTGTAAATTTTCAACAATTTCTACAGTATACTTGAACCGGTATTTATTATGCAGACCACACACACTCATGCTTATATAGGTGATGGTGTTGTACATAAAGCATTCATATCTGTGAGTGTCTGATTGCTGCAAGATGAAGAGGTGCTCTGTTATATTCTCTTTGTACATTATATGGCAGAAAACATCATCACCTATTTTAAAATTCTCTAAAATAACTTTTCCTTCTCTAAAGAAGAAGCTGCTGGACATGCTCCAGCTTTTAAAGCTTGGAGCTAGTGCTTGATTGCACCAAGGCAGCTGCCATCTCCCTTTTCAGAGGTATCAAGCAGAAAACCCGTCAAAACAAGCTTGAACTGAGTATGTGATTGGAAGTAAACTGTAGCCTAATTTTTCCCATATCAAAATGGTAATCTGAGGACAGCACGGTTTTAGTATTGCATACTAAACAGATGTTGGTATTATTTGGTGAATCCTGAGAGAGATCAGCAACATACAAAGAAATCAAGATACACTACCAGAAACAACTCTGAAAGAAAAGATAGTAAACAAAGATAAAATTGTCCTGAGAGGTCCATCCGGTGCAGTCAAATACAACACAAAATTTGAATGGGAATGCCTAACTGACCAGTATTGAACACTTCATTTTTTTTTATGATTTTTTTTTTAAGGACTATCATATATACCCAAGTCTGCAGACTTACAAAAACTAAAGCAGTACTAGTCCAGGAAACTGGGACACAACAACCTGAGATGATCAAGGAAGGGAATAAAGGTTCAAAGTCACATAGCTTCTATCACACAACGGGCTTTGCTTTAGTGAGCTACATTTCCTGAGCTACAGAGATGTCCAGCAGACTTCTAATTGAGGTTGGGAGAAATTTTTCCTGGGTTGGCAATTAAAATAAGATTAATTAAAACAGAGCGCAAAGTTTGAATGATAATGAGGCTATAGAGAAAGAAGAAAGAAGTGGGTATTTGTTTCACATAATCTCCATTAAGGGTTCACATTTTGCTTTCCAAGTGAAGACAGATGTATCTTTTAATTGATTTGACGGACCATCAGAGAAGTAGCCAGAATTAGAAATTGTGAGTAAAGCCTACTCTAGAATATGGAAACCCCCAAGAACCACTAAAAGGGTTCAAGATCAAAGGTCCAACTCACACAGTCTACTCTGTCTTTGGCAGTATCCAAAAGTGGATACCAAGGGGAAAAAAAGCACCTGTCCTCCAGCATCCAAGCATTTTCTGTTCAGAAGTTTCCTTGGCCAGATACGGTTTCTAGGTATTGAGTAATCCTCAATGGGTTTATCTTCCCCGAACTGGCTCAAAACTATGCAGACTTCCAGCACTCCTAGGTATCCTTTAGCCTCCTAAACTCAGCTGTTTTTTACGGGAAGGAGACTCGTCATTTGTTTTGAGCATGGCTCCTCCCAGGTTCACTGGATGACTCCATTTCTGTATCGTAAGTGGGAACACCTTATAGCTCTTCTCCAAACAGCTCATCATTCTATAAACTTCTCTTGCTTCCCTAACTGACTGAAAAAACCTCGTCTAATCAGTCATTCTTTACAAGAAGGCCACAGTTCCCCAGTATGACTCATACTTTTTACATGCAAAGGAAGATCGGAGGACAGTTTGCCTATTTGAAATTCCTCAGAAAATATAGTTTAAATTGTTATACCCTAAGCTGCTTCTCTCTTGTGAGGCACTGACTTAACAATCTGTTTTTCTACATAATAGTCCTAATACCTGGGTCATTTTACCGTAGTGAAACCACAAAAAGTAACTCCCATGTAAGTCTCAAACCCACTAATAAATCATTTGCACTGGTAGAAATTATTAGGAAATTGTCCTTGTTTTTTGTATTACCAGGCTGTGACAAGTATATTTGCTATTACATTGCAGAGTATCTTTCCATATTCCATGGAGCTGAATGTTGCTGCACAAAGAACTTCAGTCAATGGAGTGGCAACATCAGCATATTAACAGATCTTTGACTCATGCTCTCACAAGGGTGTGCGCTTTGACAGGGTTATATTGGCAACATAACACTCAGCTCTCTCTTTTGCCTCTATCCACAGGCACATCGGAGACTCAGGCAGTGGAATTGCACTCTGATACATTGCTGGGGCTAGCATGGAGGGGAAGCAATTACATTAGGCCCATAGGTTTTCATTCAAAAGCACTGCTAGAAGAAACACATGCTGTGTCTTTGCCTACTGCCCTTCCCAGTGACATGAACCAATAAATGTGGCCTCTGGAACAAATCTATATATGGACTATAAATATTCCTGGTGATGATACAATTTTCTTAAAGTTCCCAACTTCTTTTTCTGAGCTCATAAAGACTATACTGCATTTGCAACAAGCAGCTCTATATTTTAAAAACAGTTTCTAATGGAGAATACCTTGGATACATTAGAGTATCTGTACGGGGCGCTATTAATGCATCACTTTCCTCACACATGGAATACTACAATTCCAGCTGTTAATTAAATCACTATATTCTCAATTTAAGCTATTTTAGCATAACTGACTCATACTTTTAGTATGCAAAGAAAGATCAGAGGACAGATTGCCTACTCTAAATTCCTTTGAAAAACTAATTCAAATCATAATATCCTAGACTGCTTCTCTCCTGTGAGGCACTCGCTTAACAATCTATTCTTTTACATAAGTCAAAGAGCAATTCAATTTTAAAATCACAGACCTTGAAATTTTACAACTAGCCCAATTATAATTTTAAAAACTCATGATTTAACCATTAAAGTATACATAATTAGAAATGTCACGTGCCTAATTTATATAAATGCTACATAAATTACAATGAAATGGGTTACTTTTCAAGATAATTATATGTAAAATATAACTTAATAATTTCAAATACTGAACTTTATCTCTGTAACTCTCCCTATTTACTCTCCTTTCCTGGGTTGAAGTACAACTTGGCCACATTCTTTTCTCCATCCATGAAAGGGTTGAAGTGGAGTATTTTGTGATTAATGGAGATTAAAACAAAAATTTCTGTAACATAGAAATAGGAAAAAGCTCTGGTTCATATGTTCTGAAGCATATCTGTCCTGAAGGACAGACACTGCCCACCACCATATTCAATGACATCGTCAATATTGTTTTTCATGCAAAAGCAGAGGGTAAAGAGATACCATTTCAGAGAGACATTATGAGGATAGATCCACAGAAGTCTGAACATTATCTTTTTGTTTGACAGTAAAAAAAATTGCCTGCACAGTTAGATGGCTCAACCGACTACACTGATAGCTTCAGCTTTGTAGATATTGTTGAACGCTAAAGCATATTACATCATTTTGCTGCCTTCAGAATAACATTTATTACAAATAACATTGGAAAACATTTAATATTTTCATGAACAAAAATGTTAAGGTCCCATCACAATCATTGTATAATAAAATAGCATTTCTTCTGCTTTGGGTGATGATTTTCCTTTTTCATGTAATGAGCTGTCATGATTTTCTTTATTATTTATTTTTTACTGAGCAGAAAGGTGCAATCTAGTAGGTGCCTAGGTTAGCTTGTCCCCAGAGCAGTATTTGACATGCAAAATATATCTTATTAGTTTTCAATTTGCCACTAGCTTAGTTAGAAGATGCAGTTGAAATTCCTCAGCAGCAGGTAATACTTCTGCATTATAAAATAGTGTTGTAAGTGATGTGTGAAGAAAAAACATGATGCAAACAGCTTCACCAGGTTTTACCCAATTTGCAGTATGCATCACTCATGAAGGGCAGTAGAAAGCGGAATGCAGCTGAAAAAGCAAGGATATTTTACTGCCAGTATATTTAACCTGTCCCAAGGGGTGAAGTAGGAGCCAGTAAGGAAATTAATTTATGGTACATTGGTCTTTTTTCTTTGACAGTAATCAAGAGGGAGACAGTGAAGATGGCTACTAAGACAGTGGTTGAGGCACAACATGGCAATTCAGAAGTTGAGGCATGTTCACTACCTTCTGAATATATTATAGAAGGTATTTACTTATGGAGCATGAAACAAAATTCCTGGGAATTAAAATGAGAGAGAGGTTCAAAGATGGAATTTAAGAAACTGGGGCAAAAAAAGGGTAAAGACAGAGGCAGACATCTTCCTTTAGTAAACAAATTTGCAGTACTGCAGAATAAGAAGGGGAAAGGAAGCTCAGTATTAAAAAAGTCAGAAAACAGGTTTCTTCTGTAAGGTGCGGGCTCATCAATTAGAAGTCACAGGGCAGAGATACAGATTTCTATTTAGTAAATTACACATAAATGCAATAGACCTTAAAATTTGGACAAATGCACTCCTGAAATTACTGTGTCAAGATTTTTGTGATGAACATAAAGGAGCATTCATGCTATTATATTGGATACAGGTTTCCTCTAGAATATCGTGTGCAGTTCTTGTCACACTAGAATAGATCAGTTCAAACTGGGAAAAAGAAAGATTTCCAGGGCAAAAAGCCAATGAAGAGGCTATTTTATGAGAACAGACTAAAAGAGATTGCCTTGTTTAGTCAAGAAGAAAGTTAAGAATGCTATGCTTTCTGTGTCTGAATAAATCAAACGGGTAAAACCAACAGAGCCGGAGGAGTTATTGAATCTAGAAAGATAATGATAGCTAAATAACAAATTGCTAAAAAAGACCAGAAAGAATCTTAAGTTAGAAGTTAGTGATAAAGACCACTCTCATAGTATGGTTTTGAACAAGAATATATCAGCAAAGTTACAGTGGCTGGGGTTCACAGGTACAGGGGATCCTTTCTGGATCTAGCTCTTACAACTCATCTTTGAAAGGGGAGATACAGCTCAGCTGAATTCCTGAGAAACTTCTTGAAAGCATGATTTGATTTTCTCAGGTGCTAACAGTCCAGTAACATTCACAAGATAACACATTTCAGTCATTATATGTTTTTCTATCCTTAAAACTAGCAAAACTTCACCCAAAGATGGTTTTGGTCTTATTTTTAGTGGTATGAACAAAAAACAGGACCAAAACCATCTTTGGGTGAAATCAAGCTCTTGGTCCTACCAACACTGTCAACAGGGAGACAGATTTACATGCAGATCCAGCTATGCTCTTTGATCCTTGCAGAGTAAAAAACTGGTTTCCCCCATGCGTGGGTGCTACCACAAGCAACTTGATGACATCAATGTCCTACATCAGAATGTCATCAGTTGTCCTGAGGTCAATAGCTATTCCTAGCACACAAAATTACTTCCCCAGTCTTTGAAATTACACACAATATACTGCTGGTCACAGAATTATCCTGTACTGTGTGGCCTACTCTACATGCAGGTATAGAGAATGCTTTTTGTTTAAATGATGACACAATAAGCAATGATGAGTCAATAAAATAATGTCAAATGTTCCATAAAGTCAATAGGCTTGAAAATGGAGAAAATATTACTGGAGTGAATGACTCTAAGGCACAGTAAATACATTCCTTTTATTAGTTGTTTACAGTTGTGGCAATAACATGGGTGTGCTATAATGTTGTATATGTTTATTTGCTGCATGGAAGATGTATTGCCACAAGCTATTTGCAGCTGACAGTCCCAGCAAAACAACATTTGTAATGCAAAATCAGCATATAAAGGGGCTCATCCTCATCAAGTATGCAACAAGGCATGACAACTCAATAAAATATAGCGATGCTCTCAGCAAATGTCAGATCTGTCTGCCTCCTGACTGATTATGATCTGTACTCTTACATGCTTGTGCACCTGTACTGGGCCATTTTTTTGATGCTATCACTCTCAGATTCATGTTTTGCAGAAGATTTGGTTCAGCAGGGTAAAGCCAAGAAGATAACAAGGGACATACTAAGGAGAACTATTGGCTGACCCTGTTTTAGTTCTTCTTTGCCACACAATAAGAACAAGACATTTACTCCGAAGTACTGCATGCATCAGCTACACACAGAAACTCAAACAACTGTAACTGAACAACATGCATCTTTCCACTAATACAGCAGTATACTACTCAATAGTTGCTTTTTGACTTGATAATCTCCAGACTGAGGTGAAGAGTGAAGGATTTGCATGAAGTAATTCAGTAAGTCAGTGCCAGCACCAGAAGGAAAATGAAGCAATCCTAATTAATAAGTCACAATTACAATCATTACACTCCAGAAATGTAATAGGAATATTTTACAGTGTGTGTAGTGAAGACAGTGGAACTAAATTCTAAGCCTGCTACAGTGGGAATACTTTGGTATTTCCATCCTAAAAGAAGGATTCACATATTTGGAATACCAAGGACAAAAGTTTTCAAGAACATGATGATTCAGAATTGACAGGTTTTATGTCAATTCTTGATTTAAGGTTATTCCTCTCTTCAGCCACATGATCAGCTACTGTAATTTAGAGGTATTTGCAATACCACTTCCACTGCAGGTCTTACTCCCTCTGTTTTGACATTTGGTACCATTATTTCAATGTACCTTGGGAGACAGAGTCTGGAAAGAGAGAAGGTAGCACAGATATGGTCTTGATCCTGAGGAATTTTCATCGTATCTACTCTTAGGTTTTCAGATTAAAGCAGAGTTGAACTCTGGACTAACCAGAGTCACTTCTAATACACATATTTCTACTTTTCTGAGAGAAATTTCAATTAAAACTAATTTATGACAGAGTAAATTAGGTTTTTCATTTTAAAACTATTCTATTTTCATTGAACTCTTCTGCCATGCATAAGCTGCACATGTAGCTCATCACTGCTCAGAATGTAAGCTATTCAACCTTTCACTAGCTTCCTAAACACCTAGATATCAAACATCTAGAAGGTGTGGCTTTGCTGACACCTGATATTTGGGTAACTATTGTCTAATATCACTATGCATTGAAGATCTGGTAGAGGACAACAGGTACTTCGTAATCCTTCCTTTAATCACCTTGCTTACTAGCAAAGCCACATGCTTAGCCTTGTAGCCATAAAATTGGTGATAGGCATTCCTTCATGTTTAGATTTCCTATATAAGTTCAGGTAACAAAAAAGTTTCAATAAAATGGATGTCCTCTCAGGGATAAATGGTCCCAAGTAATTTTCAGACACAAATATAAGCTTGCAGTGTTCAACTCTGGACAAGAAAAGGAAAAAACTCTAAATAATGAATTCAATCATGTGGTATAGCTCTCTTGATTCCACAGCCTCTGTTCACTGGGTGAGAATAGTAAGAACCAATTCAGTGGCAAAAATCCTACTTCATAGCAGTAGCAGAAAGGACTTAGAGGAATAGGGGAAATATCTTGTTAGAAGCTATTAGACAAGGTATATTCTCCAGCTGACCCTGGAGAGTATCCAAAAGGAGAGATTTGACAACAAATATCTGATTCCAAGTTCAGATGCACAACTTTCATCACATTAAACAGCCAGTATGCATTTGGAGTGACAAAACATTAAAGAATACTTAGCAATTTTTAGTCACTGAATAGCTGACTGAATCATCTTTAAACTGCTCATTTTATACAATGTAGCATGTAAGCTTTTGCTGAAAAAAACTTAATGAATTATTATTTCCAAAAGTTACCAAGACTTTTTTTTTTTATGTACTTATGACACTCTTGTGAGATGGAAGGTAGAACTCTCATAGGTGACTGTTAATTATTTTTATTATATATGATACACTTTAAAACATTTTCTGAATCACTTTTCTTTCTAAAGAGACACATTGTTAGAAGACATATTTTTATCTTACTGCAATTTTCTTTTCACTAATAACAGTGGGAATGCTGTGTAATAACCTTGCATTTATTGCATTTATTATTTTCTTTTTTGCTGTGGCAAACTAAATTGTATAAGAGCTCATGTAAAAGCGAATGCGGATTTTAGAAATAAGAGTCCTACAATTACTATACAGAAAGTTGCATTTAGTTAATTAGGTAACTGGGAGTATCTTACTGATTAGATGTACATTGAAAAGTGCTTCCATATACGTGCTTCTTCCTTGGAACAGTGCAATTATCAGTGGCAATGCAAAACAGGGTTTTCTAGTGCACAGAGAACGTGAGAGAAAGAACTTGTTAGTCCCAACTATTAATATTCACTAGAAGTCCAACTGTGAAGATTTCTTCTTTGTACTTTAAAGGGGTTAAACTTGCAGCTACACTAACACCCTAATCCAAAGGAATCAGGAGATTGGGCAGTGATTTTTGTGTGAGGGAACACAAAGATTGGAGTGGTACAGACTGACCTTCCAAAACATGACAAGAATCACAGGCCTCAGAAGAGCAGAACTGTCTTTCCTCTGAGATATAATGCACATCCGCTCCTCAGATGGACATCCCAGCTTGTCGCCCTGTATCTCCATCAGAGCTACCTCTAGAGAGGCAGCAAACTAGAGCACTGCCTAATGTAGCAGACTACAAGAGAAAAGTAGATCACATGCCGCGGGCTAAGCAGCCCTGCTTGCAGCCTCTGCTGCCACCCTTCCTATTCCTCCTTCCCAGAATGAGTCCACCAGGTGTTAAAGAATATGCTGCAGAGGGAATTGGGTGCTTTTTGCTGGGCTGAGAATAAGACTGTTTTGGAGTCTGTAACAGAAAGAAGGGATGGAAAAGGCGGTTTCTCTTTATTTCAACATCTTCGATAACTTTGCAGGCTTTTTCCCTGTAAGACAAGACAATGCTCCCTTCTTACCTTAGCAAGAATACTATCTAAGTGGTTACAATGGATGTTAAATAACAAAACTCTCTAGGAAGTTAGGTCAGTAATCAATCCATGTTACTCTGTTCAAATAAAGAACAGAGTATGAAGGATGGAACAAGATTTACACATTTTTTTGATGAAATTATTTAATATTTTTAATTTTTATTGTCATATCTTTCAATTAAAGTGGTATCTTTCCATGATGAATTACAATGATTAGATACTTGGCTTGTGGTCTTATTTCTAACTCTTCTTTCTGCTTTTCATATTAGCTGATGTACTGATGAGTATTACACTTATAAAATTATACGACACGGATTCTACCACTGCATTACTTCAGCGGAACATAACTTGAGCCAGCTCTGTTATAGCCAAAAGTAAGAAGAAATGGCTTTCACATTTAATTCATTAAATTGATGTGACAAGCACCTATTTAACCAACTATGGTTCTGACTGTAGTGTAAGAGGGTTTAAAATAGATAAGCTAAATGAGTTATATTTTATATAGACTAGTGTATGGCCAAAATTATCTATAATACAGAATTTGGAAAATGCTATACTCCACTGCATCAGCACGAATTTGAAACACCCTCACAGCTAATGCTCCAGATTTGCATCTCTGAATATGTGTGAAAATGAGACCAAGTTAGGTTCACTTTCTTGCAGAAGGGCTTATTGAAAGGCTTCATAGCACAGAGAGAACAACCATGAGCAGCCCCATATCAGGACTGCTCTCAAACAGCCATTAACTACCACTTCCACATAAAAACGACTGACAAGGATCATAAATTAGGACCAAAAGTATTTCAGTCACACTACCTGGCTCTTAAAATTACAGTTAAAGAAAATGCCAGTGGGATGACATTTACATGGTTGAAAACCATATCCAGACTCTCCTAACCCTGGGAGGTCAAACTGCGCTGCTGTTCTCTACTCTTCCTGCAGTTAGGACACAGCTTCACTTTGCCACTCGTATAAGAGAAAGGGGTTTAAACGGCTTTTGTCTTCTGCCACGCCAAGCTGCTCATTTTTGTCTGTATAGAAAAGCTGAGATAATCTGTGATAATTTGACTATTTGTGGATTTCACTGCAAACACAAGGTGTAAAATGACCCATGTTAAAAAACCAAGTCTTCAGACAACCCTTTGAGTTGTTTTTTTAACTTATACCTGCATACATCTGCCACTTGGCTAGCTGTCAAATAATTACATACACACACTACTGCCCAGCAGCCTCTGAAGAGTTTTCACGTAAGTCAAGATCCTTAACCTTTACACAGAAGGCAATAAGAAAGAACATTTTACTAAGGAAAACTGCCTCAAAACCTGTTAGCTGCCTTCTCTCCTACTTTGACCATGCAAGTGATTAGCTGCCATAAACAGTGCTTCCAACTATATTAGCTCCCTGTTTACATAGTAATTAACTGAGGAGAAGACAGCAGCCATTAGCTTACACCCATTTTGTAACAATACATTTATTGGATGCTAGTAAATGATTAGCAATATTCACTGTATACTCCTAACATCTCAGGGCGGACAGCTGGGGCTACAAAGGGAAGACATGAAGTTTGTGTCACTGAACTTTAGCTTTGACCTTGATCACATATGAATAAATTTGAAGTTCTGCTTTCAGCACTTTGACTCTTTGGGAGAAACTGCTACTAAAGCATTTGAAATACGTAGAGAAACTCAAGCCAGAATGACACAGATGCATTAGATATTAAATATGTACGTGCTAATTTCTGCCTCTGCTAAAATTATGGATTTAATGATTCGATAGTGGATCAGTTGTTTTGGAGAAACAATCTTCGTATTTCCTGAAGATCTGGTAACAGTCTGCATTGAAAAATATCTCTACGGTGCGCTAACTTCCACTAATAGTTTAAGAAAGATGCTGAGATCAACAGAACTTCAAGACACTCTTTTATGACTATGCAGTGAGTATTGATGTTCCCAGATATGCCAGGAACAAGCGCCAAATCAAGACAAAGTTTATTGGTTTATTTTGAGCTATACAAAATGACTTCTGGTATAGAAAAACTATGCAACTGAGAAGTAAAGTGTTAACCTCCTTGATCTTTTTTCCACGTGTGTGTATGGCCTGTGGAATACTAGTCATTGGAGAAGTTCAAGCGCTCATTTTAAGCCATTACAGTTGGACATCATTTATTTTGAACTTCAACAACTGTTACGGCTGCTGACCTGGCTTAATTGCTTGTTCAAGTGTGCGCTATCCAAGCAGGAACCACAAATAGGGCACAACATCCCATTATTCTTTGCATCTCCTGTAGACCATCTCAGTAAGAGAGAAGGACAAAGGGACACCAAGTTACTGAGGAGAAACAGCTTCTTCTGTAACTATCAACAATATTACTAGGGGTGTCTAGGGATGTTTAAAAGGGAGAAAAAAAGGAAAAGAAACCTGCAGCATAGAGGCCATCATCTAACATGGGTCAAAGGAAATAATACTGAGCCTACTGAAGTCTTCCAACACAGGGACACAGTCTCACAGGACACATAGAAACGTAACAGAGTCTGATGAAAAAATAAAACCCCAGTAGAATAGAAAGGTGTGGAGATGAGGAAAACCTAAACTCCACAGGGAACAGATCAGTGGAATGAAAGAGAAAAACAAAATCCCAGGCTGTTGCAGATTGCTGAGAGATCAGAGATAAAGAAAAAAAAAAAAGTGAAGTGCAGACGGTTCCAAGAAAGTAGAGAAATACAAGTGTGAAAGATGTAGTGTAAGTCTATGTGAGAAATAAGGAGAAAAGACAAAAAGAAGACTAGAAGGACTCTCCAAATGAGTAAGGATTGAGAAGGCATTATTAGGACAATGAGATGGGGAATGGCAGGCAAGGGGAAATAATGAAGAGCTCTACTGATCATCCAGAAAGACACCAGACAAGAGGCAGGCAGCAGACAAAAACTGTTCTGGGAAGAAGATGGGTGGCTATACAGTTTCCTTTGTGAAACCTCATACATTTTGCTCAAAATGTTACTGCCCTATTTAATGTCTCTTCTTTTTCTTCTGACTCCAGAAACTAGTTGAAAACAAACTTAAAACAAACTTGAAACAAACTACTTTGAAATACTTTGAAAACAAAAAGTACATATATGCCTACAATCCAACTTTAGACACTCATTTTCCTAAGTACCATAGATTATTTCCACAGTATGTTGTTGAATGAAATGCTCTTTCTACAGCAATCAATAGGCAGAATTTGAAAGAGTCATTCCAGACGCTTGGCTGCACCATATGGAGCATACCCTGTACTGCCAGTGCTGCAGGAGAAAGGACATCTCTGTGACTGCCAATCCTGGATCTACAATAAATTATGCTAGCTCACATGTAACTCCAGGGCCAAGTTTTACTGAACGAAATTAATGATAAACTGCAGTTTTCAATTCTCACCTTAGTCCGCAAGAAAGAACATATATATGGCCAGCAAGCCATCAAAGCTAGGAAAGAAGAAACTAAGCAAGAACACACAGGTGATGCTACTGGGTTGATACCTATTACAAGAAGTTAGAAATGAATAAAAGAAATCATAAAGAATTCTAGGAAACGAACACTGATATTACAAGTTACTAAAACCTTAAGAGAATGAGCAGAAAGGGAGAAGAGAAAAGCAGCAGGAGAAGGATTAACACCTTCCTAGAGGCCACAAATTCCACTGGCCCTTCCCCATTGGGCTGAAGACTGTGCAGCCAGCAGGGATTCACTAAATGATGGCACTAAAAGCATGACCATATTAATGCCCAACCGGACAACCAGTCTGGTTTAGGCCACAACTCTGTACTGTAGAT
The DNA here is from genome assembly GCF_004027225.2 of Strigops habroptila. NCBI lineage: Eukaryota > Metazoa > Chordata > Aves > Psittaciformes > Psittacidae > Strigops > Strigops habroptila. The sequence goes on from NC_044281.2 coordinate 9,346,795, forward strand.
AAATAATTGTGCATTCCAAAGTTTTGTGTGTTTATGATCTTGCTCTGAAATCTCCAAGCCTGGTAAAAGATTCCCAAATAGAGTGAGACAAAAATTTGAGGGCAACTCATGGGAGCCATGTGCCAATCTGGGATTGATCAAATTTGCTTATTATTTTAAGAAATAATACTTTTTATTATTATTATTTGGATAGCTGAAAAATAAAGCATTGTTTTGTTAAGTTCAGTTAATATAGTTTAAATGAACCCTTTGTATCTGACTACAAAAATAGACTTGGCCAAGGATTATTTCCTCTGAAATTTTAGGAAATAAATGTTTACTATTCTTTCATTTGAATTTATCCACTATATTTAGCTGGATGTCTTCAGCACAGAGAATAAATTTTTCCCTGAATAGTCCTTGAAGATCATTGTTGTATTCCAACATGTACATGCCCTTCATCACATAACAGTTCAATTTAATTCTCCTTCTTCCAGACCTATTCTATATCTAACCTATGCCTGTCATAGCCTAGAAATCTAAAGACATTTTATTTCCCAGATGGACCCAGTAGGGCAACAGATTTTGTTGCCTCCTGTTCATCTGTGTGCTCACATAAATGGTAGTTGAAGAACAAGAAACCTAACTGCCAACTGCATGCTCGACTCAGTGCTGTAGAACTCTAAGAGGCACTAACATGTTTGGTAAGTGGCTCAAATCTGATCAGAAAAACTGGAATACAATTCCCTCCCCCAAGAGTTCAGCATTATGCTTGTGTAAGATCAGGCAGAAAATGTTTCAGCACTATTTTCTATTTATAGAACAAAATGATTTTGCTTTCCACCCAAACATTTTTGTATCTGAATAGTACCCGATTTCTAATGACATTTTTGCACTTGCATGAGGAAGGCTAAATGTCCAGCTGTAACAGTGCAACACATAACATCGAGCTGGACATGCTGTCATAATTCATGGGCAGACTGAAACTTATGAGGCCACAAGTAAGGAACTTTGTAAATTGCATGCCAGTCATTTGCGTACCAACTAGATAGTTGTGACCTCACAGAAGAAGAGCAGTCATATACAGCATACCGCAATGTGCATTCTCTGTTGGGATTTTCAAAGAAAAGTTTGAGATCTATAGTTTATATTAACCATACACAAATATCAAAACTAAAGGAGATTTTTAAAAGTTAAACTAAATTATGACAGTTCTCTTTCGGTCTCACAATTCATATGAAATCTTGTTTAGAAATACTAAGTGAAAAGAAAATAGTCTGAATAGTCTGCCAGTACTATATCCACTTTTTTTTGCAATATAGTTTTTTAAGCTATTGTCCTTCCCCTCCTCCCCCTTATTTTTTATATGATCTGCCATTAGTTCAGGTCATGAAAGATTTTAGTTCTACATTTTTACAGCCTCCTTGTAAAAAAAATACGCTTGGACTTAATCCCAAAAGCTAAGTATCCCAAACAATAACATTCAAGAACAGTTGGAGTGAGATAACCTAGCCTGACACAAAGGGCTGTAACATTGCTGGGATTATGCCATACAATAACTTTTTAAAAACTGGAGGTACATCATGGCAAAGATTGAAATTCCACCTCAGTGAATAGTTTGGGGAGGGGAAGTTGGTTTGATGTTTAAATGAAAACATGGCCACAAGTGCGTAACTTCACTGTGCTTACTGGTACATTGTTAGAGAAGAAACAGAATTGCCGATCAGAAGTGGATTACCTCATCTCATACAACAGTGATATCAATAGGAGCTCTGCCATTGACTTTTATGGCAGCAGGACAAACGTGTTTTTGGAAAGGCAATGTGAGCCCTGGTTCAAATCTCCCGTTTACTAGAGATCAGACTTAGCAAACTAAAGGAGGTGTGAACCATTTCCTTTTGTAAGAACTTTTCTCTATTGATTATTCTATCAGTTATAGTAAAGATTCATCAAATTTACAGTGACTCAAAATCATGCTTTTCATTAATTGAGATCTTGATGTACAGCTTGTGTGAGAACTGGGAGAGAAACCTCAAGTTAGAAGTAAAGGTGGAGAATGCCAAGAAATATAAACTCTTCGGAAACACAGCAAGTCACTGAAAGAAGTTCAAGGAAGAATTTTATATAAAGGAAAACTGAGCTCCTGAAACGAAACAAGAGATAAAAATCCCAGTTTATTTTAATCTTGCAAGTTAGGGGCACTGACTTTACTTTGAGCAATCTATATTTAAAAAGATAAGTGAGAAACACCAATTCAGTTATCAGATGAAGATTGAGTTATCAGCTAAAGATTAAATTATCAGTTACAGAAATTTGCAGAATGCTACACTCCTAAAAATAATACATGTTCTGGAAGTTATCTGCTTCATACGAAAAACTAAGGAGATTTAATAGATTTGATTATGCTGAGGCAAACATGTTGTTTTAAACCATTTGTGGAATTGCTCATCCAAGGCCAGATGGTAAAGGGGATCAAAGACTCAAAAACTGAAAAAGATCACTACACAGCTTAAACTTATAGAAAGCTATTAAAATGTGAAGAAAACAGAATGAAACCGGACCAGATTGTAAATTTTGAAAACAACAGAATGTAACATTACTCTGGGTTAGCAACACAAGAGAAAAAAAAAAAAGTAGTAAAAGTACTATGGAGAAATCTGCATGATAAAACCAGAGTGAATTTGAGGCAAGACTGATAGAAGCAAACAAGACCTAAGCAGAGTCCTGGCTTTGAACACTTGCTGTAGCTGCAAGCAGCAAATCAGTTCTGCAAAAGCCTTCAAGAGAAGCAGAACTTTTTAAAAAGAAAGGGATATATGCCTGTTCTGCACAGTGAAAAGGACTTTTTTCCATCCGCTCTGAAGCCTGCTGTGATATTTCTGCACCCTGTTCTTATAACAGTTTTCCAAACCTTTAGTTATGCTGCAGATGCGCTCCTTTCTCTCTTCCTCCAACCTAGTCTGGAAAAGCCTCTCCCTTGGCTGAGCTTTTCCTTTGCTGAAAGCAACTGAGTACTCCCTACAGAAGGTCTGCATGACCCAGTACAACAGCCAGAAGTAGGCAAACAGTTGGCTTCCTTCTTTGCTGTGCAGTCACATATTTTAAGAAATATAACAGACTGTAACACACAGTAGATAGTGAACAAATAGGACGTGCACTATCCATGAAAATAAGTGAAAGAGGAAGAACAAAATTCCAAATGAGTTAACATATTATGTTGTAAAAATAATATTATTGATTTCTGATGTGTGCAAAACCAGAACAAGAATTATGACTGGTGTCTGACACTGTGCTTTAAAATACAGTTGAAGAAACTTCAGCTTGAAGACCCCCAAAATAATGCAGATTTGTTCTTATATACTAGGAAACAAGTTGAATTGTGGTTCCAAATTACCAGTTCTAATGCTGATTATTACAACTTTATTAGAGAATAACGTTGCTAATTTCAGGTATAAAAATCTCTATTTGCAAGATATGACATACCAGTAAAGGCAGAAAGCATATAATAATCTGACTGTTAAGACTGTAAAATATTAGCAAGAGAGCATGATTTTAAAGGTTATCTGAAGTCCAGGGTATCCACGGCGCTTCAGCCTATGGAAAATAATGGTTGACAATTGCTGAAAAAGGCTATTAAAAACTTCAGTAATCAATAGTGGATCTCTATGTGATGTGATTATAAATCCGACAATCACCCTCAGAACCAGAGTTATCACACGTGAAACTTTGTTTAATAGCAAGTTCGGAATATTGTACTCAAGAATTGGGTGTTTTTCTCAACTACAGATCTACCAAGGCAAACACAGATCTTAAACTTTCTATAAATGCCTTACAAAAATCAAAACACACATACATACACCAACCTTGCAGCCATGTGACAATTCATACAAGAGCAACTACAGAAAAAGGGATGAAACAGCTGTATTACCACAGCAGTTTCATTGGGACAATTATTAATCAAAGACATGCCTGTAAAAAGCTAGGAGATACTTTTTTTCCCGCTTTTGTGAAATAAAAACCTCAGATTCTGAACTTCCAAGACCCAAAACAAAACAGACGGCTGAAGAGCAAGTGCTTAGGAAAATACCAAAGGATTGGAGCAATGCAGGACTAACTTGAAAAGTCTGACAGCTGTTGATATGTATGTGTATTGTCCAGGTTTTGATTGCCTCCCCCCCACGAGAAGGAGAGAATTACAGGCCTTTTAAGAAGCCTGCAACAACCCTTGCACAGTCTAGTTCAATCCAGTTGCTACAGATTGGTGTTATTGTAAAGGGAGACAGAACTCCCCTTTCTCACATGTTTTTCTTTAAGGGTTTGTTATCCTACTTGTTATATGAAAGACTGAGCTGTACAGTCTGATCTCTCACTAATAGCTTCACATTTGCATTACATTTTGAAGAATGGAGAAAGCACTGCACAACACAATCAGAGAAATAAAAATACCTTTATGCAGGACAGCACTAATAAAACCAGATTTTCCTGAAGGTAGAGTGGAAGGAGACAATTTCTTCCTTGGAATACAAACAAGAAATAACAAAACTAAATGTTCAAGGAGCCTTGATAACTGTCCTGTTTTGGTAGCTAACCTTTTGAGTCCCTACGTCTGATTGACCTCTGGTCCTGACCACAAATGAGTAATCTACTTCAAGTTGACAGCCTTGGTCAATTTTTGGGTATAATGTATGTATTTTGATTTATATTTTAAGTAGTTTTTTGAGTGTTGCCACAGCTAATGATAAGTAACACTCTGGAAGAGAGATGAAGCTCCTGTACCAGGATTTTCACTGAACTGTAGCAAAAGAGATCAAGATGACCTCATCTTGGTATGGGATGTGCATCCTTCTATGATTTGTCTGGAGCTATCCACTGTGTAACAGTTCTTGTGATTGTGAGTGTCTACAAAAATAACTATGTCTGAACAAGAGCTCATTCTAAAGTAAAGGGCAATAAGCATGTTGAAAATGTTTTTTCCTTATTCCTTAGACTTTGGGATTATCTATGCAGGATATATACCAGTAAAGCTTGTTTCTTGTGCTCTTTCTTAATGGAGCTATAATTTAGGGACTTTTAACAATGGGTTTTCAAAAATTCTAAAATGTATTTTCATGTTTCTATTAAATCTTCCTCAGTAGAGGAGCATGGTTTGGCTATGTATAGGTAGTATAGGAACAGGAATACTTTTATGCTTTAACAGCTTCCAAAGTTTTAGATTTACAGTTCCTTTTTCTTTGTTTGGACCTGTTCTGTCTTTCTACTAGCTCTTCCTTGTTTTGAACTTTGGTCTTTCTGCTCCTTTTCTCCCCCTTCCTTCTACTATTTATTTATTTAAATATTGACAATAAGGATAACATTCATTTAGGACTTAGAAAAAGCATTCCAATGACTTGACTTGAACTCATCCAAAGCCTATGCATTTGCTCAAAAACATTACAGGACAGAGAAGAGCCTTTAGAAGTAAATCCAGGTCTTCTGAATGGTTTCCTATAATACTTAGCTCTACTCATTCATTGATACTTTTCTGTAAGACTTATATGTAACCTTTTGAAATGTTTAAGACAATTTCCATTTCTCTAAGCAAGTAATTCAACTGTTTTAAGGAATGTTAGTTAAATCATACACCTGAAATTATCACCAGAACTTCTTGATTAAAATAAATGACTCCTAAATCACATATGAGTACTTTGTTAAAGTAATTTAAGAGTAATTTCTGCCATATATTTATGTTACTTCTGCAACCTAGAAATTCTGAAAAAGGTAGTCATCAGCAATATTATTCTTTATCAGAGAACCTTGAAATATAAATATATAAATATTTTCTGTCTCTCACCTTTAAAACATTCTAAAATGTGACATTGAAGTGTACACAAGCAAATGGAACCTTAGCACCTCAAATCACCCAATGCTGCAGGCCTGCAGTAAGACCTAGTCACATGCGGAGTCAGCAAATGCTTCACAATATGCTTCTTCCAATAGTTTATTACAAGCATAACCACTTGTTCTATATCCCAATAAAACCTGGAAAATATTCCCAGCGTCGTTGGTAACTGACCCCTGGGAAAAGCTTTATTTCAGAGCTTTCCAAATGTCATTTCCCAGCTTCCATTATTTCATTGCCATTATTGTTGTCATCAGTGAGAGATACATACCTTTTCAAAATAATCTGAACCACCTCTGTCCCCAGTACTTCTTCAGAACACGATGTATTCATTTCACTTTAACATCTTTTCAGTTTTTAGCAAAGTGTTCATTTAAAATGTGTGCACTCTCTGGAGTAAATTACAAAGGTAAAAGGGCATTTCAAGATGACCGAACATGTACCTATAAAGCTCTTTCTTTTTCTCTTTCCCAGCTAGTTTTGCTGAAAAGGTGGTCAGGACATCTTATTTTAAAAGCAAACGTTGTGCTTGTTTGGTTGGTTTGTTTGGGGGTTTTGCTCGGTTGGTTGGTTTGGTTTTATATATTTCAGTGTTTTTGTGTGTCCATCATTCTGCACGCAGAGATCTTTGAATCATGAATATCTCTTGATGAAATTCAGAGCTGCACTTATAAATATGAGATCTGGTCATGTAACATACAAAATTGGCTATATGTTTACTTGTATTTTTACCAACCGTTATATAGTAGGTGCACACTGCACTATAGCACACCACTAGAGTGGCCGCAATTAAAAAAGCAAGTTTCATTTTAGAGCACACAATCAGGATTCCCATGGGAGGAAGCCAAACCAGAAGATGTGCTCCAGCCATTGCTGGGTATTCAGTGTAAGAGACTAGGCTAGACTTCTAATAACTTGTTAGCAAGTAGTGTAGGACAACAGAGGACCTGTAGAATAAAACTGATTATGAGGACTCAACATCTGTGTAATGTGTTTCACTGACTTTTATTCTGGAACAGGTAACCTAATCTAGACTAGTGGCATCTGTGATGCCTGGGACACGCACCACATTTGGTTGGAAATCTAAAGCAGGCTGTAGTAATTTCCTACTAATTCCCTAAGCCTTCATTAGCATACCATCATTTTCCTTCTTGAAAACAGAAGTTACCCTTCTGAGAACATATCAGCATGCAGCTGCTCCCCAAGGGACTTTACCTTTCCATCCAGCATTACTTTGGAGTTTTACTTGCATCTTTGCACTTTTGCAGTGTTGTCAAACATAACATTAGCATCAGGGTAGATTAGCTGCAGAAAAACGTTAGAACAATTTCAGTGTAGAAGGCAGGATTAAAAGGAGAGATTTCATTTGCCTATAGATGTAAAGCAGTATTTCGACTGAAGTGCTGAGGCTACACAGCAAGCAGTACTCCCAGGATACCATTCCATGGCACATTTGGAAAGCTTGTGCTGAAATATCCTATTCCATCAAAGCCAAAATATTTTCACTTTCATAAATCTCTTCACAAAGAGTAATACAAATAAGACTTGCTTGACTTGCAGCAATCCAGGATGACACATTATGCCCCGAATCAGGCAAGAATTTCAACATCTCCCAGAGCTCAAGTCAGTATCTAAGACTCCAGGTTATAATCACACACACATACATCTATTTCTCTTGAGCACTGTTCTTCACATGGAAACACTGTCATCTTCAGCAGGCTCTAGAGATAAGTCACTTCCATTGAGCAGGGACTGACATCTCAGGAATACCCTAATTATAACAAGGTTTTGCATGTTATATTTAAGAGACAGTTTTGTATAATCATGTACTAGTTGAGACAATAAGGAATATAATTAATAGTTAAATAGGAAGATTTCTGCAATTTGTAATTCCCTAATTGCTATTTTGGATTTCTAACTGAACATCAAAATGTCATAATCTAGTGGCACCAAACACAGAACACTTAAAATGTCAGCGAGGGAAGAAAATGACTTTAGAAAAGGGGTTCAAGAAGTACAGATCTGTGATTTAAAATGTACAATACCTTATGGTATGAATTGCATTATGCAGGAACAGCTCTTTTCAGTGCTGTATACTCAAGATTAGAGACTGCAAACCACCTATTTCAGAATCACAGCTCTCCACTTCCCCTGCTGAGATGTCAGATAGACTTGGGCTAAATTTGATGGCAAGCGTTCCAGGTCCCGTCTGTCAGGTTCCCCCACGTTTAATGAGCAGCATACTCTTTGATGAAAATACTGTGTAAACAATGAAACGGCACATTGAAGATGTGTAAATGAACTTGCTTCTGCAACATTTTCAGTCAGAGCAGGGTTTAAGACATTTAGGCAGGCCTGCAATACCCTGCTGTGTCCCTAGAACATAATTGGTTCCCGAGAGCAGCAGCATGTATTAGGCACAGTAAAGCCGTTTAGAAAGGTCTTTCAGTAAGCTTTCTATAAATGCAATGTATTCATTTTTATATGAAGCCTGTGGTTCCAGTGGGTGGGCTGTAAGGAGGAGTTGCCTAAACCCTTTCTTGTTTTCACTTCCTGTAAGTAACACCATCTCACTGTAGGTACAGTGAAACAGTACAACTACTTTGGGCAAAAGAATACATGAAGATCATCAAATATTCTTTTGTGCATGGATAGTCACCCTTTAAATCACCATTCCTAAAAATCACCACTCTGAAGGATATCTGTACCATAAATGTTTCCAGGCATCAAAGAAGGGAATCCCACAGCTACTGGAAAGATTATATTTTCAAGAACAACGACAGGCTGATCAGCTAGTAGTGTGCAGGGGAGTCTCTCTCCTGGCGCTGGTAACTTAACGTATCTAATGAGTTATGGATTTTAGGTTATTTTGCAGCTTCACAGTGGCTGGGTTAGTTCCTGGCTTCCCAGCTGAGGTTACAAACAATACAGAAAATAATAGCAATTTGTGATACAGGCAGTCAGTATTCATCTCTGTTTCCCCTCATCTTCCCAAAACATCCATGCATACTACTCATATCAAGAAATCTCAGATAGATCTATTTACACAAAGTAGCCTAATTAATATAGTTTACTGTTTTGAATTGACACTACTATAGCACAAGCATTTCTTTGTTACTATACCTACATATTAGTCTAAGGTAGAGAGCACTGAATCTACTGTATGATATATATAGTATAGCACATGATTTTAATGCTGAAGAGGTTCATCATACATTTTGAAGAATTGTCCTTTAGATTATTGAGTAATAGGCCAATGCACTGGCCAGATTAATTCTTTTAAAAACTGTGTTCAAAAAGAAGCTATAGAATAAAGAATTTGCTTGGGGGGGGGGGGGGGCGGGGAATAGAAAAAGGAGTAAATACCACAGATCTACTTCCAGCTAATGTCTTTAGCTAAGGGAGCAAAACATTTACATCAGAACCCTGGATAAGTAGCAAAAAGATTAAATTCTAAAATGACAGACCAGTTGATCAAAATTAGCTGAAAAGAAAACAAAATTTTTGCAGGAAGTAAACCCATCATATCATGAGAGTGTGTTACCACTTCAAAGAATACAGATGTTTCTGGCAAGAAAATTAGCACAGCTGTTTTTCTGTTCAAATCACTGTCCTTTTCTATGAACATACACATTGCAAGTGGTCAGAAAGGAATCCCAGGGCATCTGCTTTGCAGCTCTTTCTGCATTGTTTCAGTCTTATCCAAGAGCAGGGAAATTTGGTCTCATCATAGTCTTTTTCTGTTTGAAAGAATTGGCTTTCACTGTGGGGGAAAAGAAATCTTTCTTGATAAATAAGAACATCCATCATAGTTTTAACAGAATTTCAGGAATGACAGGCACCTTATTTAGATAAGGTGACACATTACTGCTTCCTTTTTCCTCCTTTTTCTTATACAGTAAGATCTATATGGAGAGTAAATTACTCTATCACACCAAGTAAGTGTTAAAGTCAAGCTCCATTTTTTGAGTTGCTTATTCCACATCCCCTTGAATTCCTCATCTAGCTGTTTGAAGGACATCTGAAGTAGATTTCTGGTTCCACTGCTCTTAGTATCAAATATTTCTGTTGGCTACACTGAGTGATAAGGCTTACTGAAATCCTTTTTCCTAGGAGAAGGTTACTGGCAGGAACTGTATTGCTACTGAATTGCTGTTACTGGTTGTTAGAATAGGGGCTTCAAAAAAAAATGAAGCAGCTATAAATATCACCAATTTAAAATACTTTTTACATGCCTTCCAGATTGTTTCAAATTGTTTCCTTTAAGACTGAGATTATTGCACTGAATAGAAATTAAGAAATTAAGATTTCTTTGAAGCTTTTATTGCCATGACTGTGTCAGAGTGTGCCAGTCCATTTGAGCACTGACCCGTGCACTGTGGAGCAAGGGGTACACGCGCCTTGACCACGGGATTTAGTCACAAAGTAGGGCAATGCAGCACTAGCTACAGGACTCCATTGTTCCCCAACCTGACACGTTTATAATTTTTCTATTTTAATAGAAATTTGCAGGTGAGCTCCTAAACATAACATAGATGGGCAATGCTGGAAACTACACAAACAGATACTGTCACTGATTCCAGGAATACAAACTGTTAAATTGGGACAGTTACATGGCATACATCCTTATGTATAGGAGAGCTGGAAATTAAATGGATCCTGGTGGCAAAGACTACCTTACCTGACAGGCTTCACAGACACTTTGTTTGCAATCCTCTATGCAACTTGACCCCTGTTTGCTATAATGGGTACTAGTGTGTGACTCAGCATGCTTGGAAATGTAAACAGGAAAAGCATAGTAAAATTAACTTTAAAAGGAAAATTACTAAAAATGGACTCAGCATTATACGCATCCATAAAAATATGGAGAGTTACACTTGTTGCACCACTACTAAAAGCAAAGTTATTACTCTATGCAAAGGGTGGATTGAAACAGAAATACATCTGTTCCATAAAGCTTTAATAAAAGAATTACTCAAGGTCCCTAAAGGTAATTTATGGAAGGCAGCCAGGGATGGGGAGAAGACTGAGAATTAAATACTACCTCAAACAAGGATTTAGCTGCAGACTAAGCACACCTCTGTAAGTGCCATGCCAACTTAGAGAAGTACCACCACACTGATGTAAAGTCCCTGAGTCGCTATTAATGGAGTCCACAGCACCTTCTCATCTGGCTTATCTTCAGCAAACCTATATGAAAGTCTTCAGAGCTATGAAAAATACCTCTCAACGGTCCTCTGGTGCTTTTCACTGAAATCCTTCATACATCCTGCAGGAGCAATTCCTTTCATCTGAGTACAATTTACTCACAGGACAAAAATCAATTTTTATCAATACTCTGCAAACGGGCACATGGACTGGAAAGGAGATAATACAGATACATGAAAGATCCAGGTAACCAGAAGCAGGAGAAATATTAGGATGAAAAATAAAGGCTTTGCATCTCAATGACAGTGCCTACAATACAGAAGCAGGAAGCGCAGTCGCACTGAATGCACATGCCATTATGCAGAAGGAACAAATACTTATGACATACAGGGTAAAAAGTATATGGATCCAAAAAGCTGGATTGACAGAAAGCACAAGTCAGCAAGTTTCAGAGAAGGAAAGATGAGGTACTTGAGTCACAATTTCAGCTGTGGAATGAATCCTGACTTGTAATAACGAATCTGATGAACTGAGTGAGTTTGCAGGAGCTTAGGGAATGAGCAGAGGTAGGCATTCGTTTTGTGTTTTCTGGCTGTCAAAATGATTTTCTCATACGTCTGTTGTGACCATCCTGCATCCACGTAACCTGTGAGGATGAGCAATATAAGGACTAATATCTAAGGATTAGGGATAAGGATACATTTGAAGTTGTATTTAAACAGAAGGAAGTTGAAAGTATCTGCACACATTTTTTACTGCTCATATGAACACCTCAGACTTTACTGGAATGGGTCCTAACACAGCCAGCATCCCTCTTAGCATGATTTAGTTTCTGCTTGCCAGACCTACAAAACGAATCATGTATGGTATGTCAGAAGCTCGCTGAGCCTTTGGCCAAAGCAGGACACACTGGGCAGGTGAAGAGGACAGTTACAGACAATAGGAAGCACTGAGAGAACAGAGAAAGATGATAGTCAGCAGCAGGGGGTACCAAAAGGGTTAAACTTGATAGAAAAGATGAGAAGGATGTCAAGGGATACAGAAGCACAAACTTTTCTGGGAAGCCTTTAGCACATCAATTATAGCTGACAATTAACACCCCTATTCAGGCAGCCAACCTACAGAAATTTCACAAGCTGCCCCCCTTCCCCCCTCTCCCCCCCGTGGCAGAATAAAAGGGAGAGAGAAATAAAGAAATAGGCAGTGAATTATTTTTGCACCTTGTTACTGCTGGCCTTCCCTTCCACAGTTTATCATCAGTCCTAACAGAGAAAGAGAGATTGTTGGAAGAATCCTAATTCCAAAAAATAATCTAAAGTTATTAAAAAAAAAAAATACTTCTAATCCATGTTATTCTCTATCCTTCCTAAATGGAAAGCTTTTAGGACTGTCTTCAGGACAACTCTAAAATAAACTCTTGAAGTTTTTCTGTAAATGACCTTTCTATAAATCCAACTCAAGAGCTGAGAGAGGCAATAAACAGTTAAGGAGCATGTTTTACAGGGCAGCTTGTATGTTTCATTCCCTGAAAATACCCACCATTAAAATGTTTTAGCTGAGATTTTCAAAGCAGTGTGGGCAAATCGTCTGCACATCTCACATTAATTAACAGCAAGTGTGTGGGTAATTCCCTGTAGTACTTTGATAATGTCAGGTTTCGGGTTTGTTTTTTTTTTTTACATCCATTTAGCACATCCATGCAGAATAAGAGGGGGGAAATGTGTATAGTGGTTCTGAACTGCACCTAAAAAAACCCCACAGTTTTGGTCTGACCAAAACTGTGTCTCTGATCTGTTCCAACGGAAGGATTCTGATCAGCTATTTTGGGCAGATCCAGAAACATGGAAAAAAAAATGCTCCATCATCATGGAGACCCAAGTCTAGTCAATATCTCATCTAAATAATATTTTTCTGTTTGGAGGGCTTGGGGGAAGGGTGGGAGAATAAACCTTTCTGTTTACTCTTAGCTTTGGAAAAATCCACTGGGAGGGCCCGCACGATTAACATATTAATGAAGGCTGGCCTCAGATGTGATGCCTGGAAGCAATTATGGGCAAATTAAGAATATAAATGCAAGATAAAAAAAACCCTCATGACTGTTTGGGACAGGAGGAACAGAAATATAGTTTTTTGTCCTAGGGGAAGGAATCCCATCTTACTCTGCTTAAAAAAGGCAGCATTTCTAATGCCGTATCAACTACAAAACACCAACGACGCCACGATACCTATGCTAGTTTGCACAACCGGTCACTGAGCTTGACAGTGGAGTTAAAAAATGCAAGTGTGAAAAGCCTGTAAGTCTGTACTCATCTAAAGTAGAGAGAATACAAAATTTTCACCACATTGATCTCTCTACATTAACATGATTGAGCTGAATCTTCTGATCATCATTTTTCCATGGGATTTTTTGGGGGGGATACCACTCATAAACATTAATAACTATTTGCATTAAGTCTTAAATGTATTAACAGTGATGAAACTTGAACTGGCCTTATAGAAAATCAAATAGAAGTAGGTGTAAATGCCTTCAGTACAAGAGACTCCAATTTTCTTTTCCTCATTAGCACCAGGTGAGGGCCAGAAAAGATCTGCCTGGAAAGCAGGGTTTCCATTCATGGCTGATTTTTGTTTTACTCTTCTAAGTTACAGTCCAAATCAGACCAAAAACTAACATGTGCTAAATTCCCCAGGCCCCACAACCACTTAGTGATATTGATGTTCCTGTCAGCTTTCATGACCAGAGCAAAGATGACAATTTCACTGAGGAGTAACAGAAAACACTGTCTCTCAGGCTCCCGCAGCAGAAGACTGACCAAAGTCTGAAGCCCTGGCAGCTCCCTGCATCCGTGTCCCATAGGACAACCCATCAATGCCTAAGAATCCAGGCACTCTTCACCTGGCACCCTGCTCTGGGCTTGGCAAGCACTCAGACCAGGGACGTTATGAATGAAACATTTGAGGCTCAACAAAATGGCATTTTTACATGAAGCTTTTTTTTTTTGTCTACAAATATTCAGCCAGCCCTATTAGCAAAAAGCTTTACAACTAAAGAAAAAGCCAAATAACCAGAAAAAACCTGGAGGCAGGCAAAGCACATTTTGAACACTTAGACATCTCTCCAAAAAATCTCAACACACATGAATGAAACCCATCACACAATACTACATGAGCTACATTTTTAGAAAACAAAAGCAGTTGAAAGTTGTTTCACCACACCAGAAAACCAAGAGGTTAGAATGAACTGGCTTAATAACCAGATCACAAATATTTCCCTGACTAAACCTAGAACACATTTCTAATTGGTTTCTGCTGAATATACTAAGAAGCAAGCTTACAAAAGCCTTCTTCCTTTATATCAACTCTTAGAAAACTCACCTCAAACATAAGCCTCTAGATTAATGTTTTATTTATTTTAAACTCCTATAAACTAATCTACATTAAAGGCCAGGTAAATGTGGTGTCTATTGTCTCTTAATTTATTTTTCTGAACCTAAAGATACAAGCCCAGAAATTCCTTTGCTAGACTTTGATCACCCTATTCCTCAAACAAGCCTTTGGAAAATCATCAGATGCTTAGCCATCTATGGAATGCTCCTGGTCAGCCCCAAACCTGCTTGTTGACAAACACTCCCTCAGTTCCAACACTCTTGTATCTTAATACAGGTAACAAAAGACAACACTGTTAGCATCCATTTTTGCCAGTGAAGGCTTTAGTTCTCTTTGCCACAATGTCCCTGCCAATGATATTCCACTGAGAAGGAAAACCTGTTTCCAAATACACCTGTTCTTGACACTGGTAGGTGAAATGCATTCTTCTCCACGCAGCATCACTGAGATATCTTTTTTAACTTATTACTTTCAGCATTCCTCTTCCTAAAACCATACAGCCTGTGAATCAGAATTGCCAACAGGGTCTCTGCTCCCAACTGATTTGCTCAAAGATCTCAACAGCCATGATAAAAAACCCTGCCAATGAAGTAATTTCCTATGTAACTGTAACACAGCCTCCTACTGGATGGCTGCCAGGGTGCCTGGTAGCACAAGGTGAAGGAGCCACAGCTTATATCTAACTTGAAGATCCATTTGCAGACAGCTCAGTCAAAAAATCTTACTACCTCTGACAGCTTGCAAGAACTGTTTGATTCATTTGTTCAGAGTTAATAGCAGATACTGCATGTACCACTTCAATATACAAAAAGGTACAGCTAGGCAGTAGAGAGGAAGGCTGCCTGTTTACCTCGGACACACTGGGTTAGGCAGTGACTTCTAGAGGGAGGAGAGACTGTCTCTCCTGAAAGCAGCATGTAAACACCATGGGAAAGCCAGGCTGGGATGAGCCAAGTGACTTAGAGTGACGGTGCAGAATGGTATTGCACTGAGGGAAGCCAGAAACATGCCAAAACATTCTTGAGAAGCAATGGGAAAACACTCGCTTAACATCCAGGAAATTGTAACCTTCCCTGCAGGGGTTCAGCTGCATGTTGTACAACACAACTTGTATAAATTTGACTCAAACTTCCCAAGAAACCCAGTGCTAGAAAGTACGTAGACAAGAGACATGAAAGATGAGGTAAAAGGTAAAACTTCAGAGATTAGACTGTTGAGATGGAGAGAGATCACAGTTCAAGACAGAAAAACACTGATGAGAAGTATGAAGCCCCATAGAAAAAAAAACAGTTGAAGGATGGCAATTTACTGATACTAAAGATCAGCCGCTTGCAGAGAGCCATGGAGGTTGACTATTTCTTGCCTGACAACTGCAACATGGCAACAAAGACACCAAAGGCGGCACGCAAATTAATGCCCACCTACTAGCTAGTCATTATGTATAGTAGCCAATAAATGTTTCTCAAGTATTTTTAACTACTACATTGCTTACCTTTGTCCATGGTAAAAAGCTGCCCAAAGTGACTCAAAGCTTTAAAAAATTGCTTGGCTAGAAAACAGGGCTAAAGAAAAGGTCCCGACACAATGAGGAAAGAACATGTTTATTTTTAAGACTTATTTAACCTGCAGAGCAAAATATCTGGATTTTCTCTATTTAATTACCTCTTTCAGTTATCTTGTTCAATTTTTTATTTTTTTTTTTTACTGCAACTTAGTTTCATTAATTAGAGGCATCTGATGTCTCTTGGTTTGCTCCCTACAAGAAAAGGGGCGTGGAATAATTTCACCTCAGAGCTCTGTTAACCTGAAGTTTCTGTCACACAGCCACAAAGCATTTGCAATTTTTTTAACTTCTTGTACATAAGTATAAGGACTTAATACCTCTCATAGATCTGTTGATTAGTTTTGTGACCACCCCACAATTAAAGGAACATACTGTGCCAGGATCTGCAGTGGTAGAATCGGACTGGCTTGGATCACCCTGTTGACTTCCATGTGCGCTGGCAAAGATTTCTTGTACAAGTCTGTGCATTAGGAGAGTAGGATTAGAGCTATAAGTTTTTCACATTGAAAATGCTCCCAATATGTCAAACAGATCACTGGAACTGTGAAAGAAAACCATGAATACACTTGCAATACTAGATGAATTTTCATATAAATTGAGCAGAAAAACATTGAAACAATCTTAGCAAGCAGGAATAGTCAATGTTCATATAAAAAGTACTGTGTAGTGAGATTGGAGCAGTGAAAAAACCTGTTTTGCTACAAAAATTTCTGCAATCACAAATCATAATTGGGAATTACGACAAGTTACTAGGATCAGCCAACAAGGTTTCTATTACCTTTTTTGCATCTGGTGGAAATGAACAATTGCATGATCTGTTAACAATTTAGGAACAGTAGGTAAGTAATTATGTCTCAGCAGCCTACTGATTCACCCTTTGGGGATATACAGACAAGACTTTAGGCCTGGCATCTGGCAGAACCAGCTTTCAACAGAATCAGTAGAAGGCAGCACTTGCACCTCTTTTTCAGAGAAACCCAAGGACAAGCGACACAACATATTCCTCACCATTCCTATTCTGTCATCTACTTTGTTCACAAAGTAGCATGGCTCAGGGAAGATGTACTACACAGCTGTACTACACAGTTATTGTGGAACTATCCTCCCAGTTGTGATCCTCTCTTTACATGGACAGTATAGGAATTTAGGTATTAAGTCTTCTACTTTAGGCACCTTGGTTTGGTATGTAAAACTGATATGGTTGAAACAATGTCCTCAAACCCATCTCATCCGTTCTGTTTCTTCTGCTGCAGCACAATCTGACAGGGGGGAACATCCTGACAATGAGACTTTGTACAGGGATGTATGCCTTATCTCCTGCAAAGACAGAGCTCATATACAAAAAAGGTGGAAGAAAAATTAAGAAAACAACATTTGAGAAGAAAGTGCCCAAATTTTTCCTAGCACATACGTGAATGACATGGGAGTGCAGTGTCATTGGTGTAGTTCCCAGCAGTAGTAACTTTGGAGTAGGACATCAGGGCTTAGAGATAAGCTTTCTGCCTGTTTTAAGAAATATATCTTAAAAAAAACAACAAACAAACAAACAAACAAAACCAACCAAAAAAAACCCACAACAACCAAACACCATAATATGCTGTCAGCCTCTCTTCTAAAATGAGTTATAAAGCATTTTAAATGCCACCATGCAGAAATCCTGGCTGGCAAAAGACAATGCTGGGAGTAGTCCTATTGTTTTCTTAACCCCGCACATTTTTCCCCCAGCACAAATCTTAGAGAAGGTAAATGATGTCAGAGGTGTTTGCAGTAAAATTCAAAAAAAAAAAAAAAATATTTGAGTGATACAGAGACCAGTACAGACAGTGCTGGATCAAGCAAAACCCAGTTTATTTTAATGTGACTTGTAGCCAAAATGACTGTAAGTTTAGATTATTTTAAACCTGTATTTCAGAAGTCACAGGACACCAAAAATACTCCAGTAAACTTGTGCATTGTGTCATCTTCAGGACAGTTATTCATTGAAATGTTGATTATTTACTTTAAAAGAAAAGGTGAAGAAAATACTTAGCTCCCTAAGGTCAGTTCTGGATTCATTCTGAAGTCTCAGCTCAAGGTAGGGAATTCATGCTCATTTAAAATGACTTTTTCATCCTGAAGTCTTATATTCAAATTACTGCATTCATTTATATGTGGTCTGGATGAAAGTAATTTCATATTTATATACGTAATTTTCAGCTGATAGCAGTAAATTCAATAGAAAAAAATATAAAGAAAACATGAAGGGTTGTTGATGAAAAAGGTGACCGTGTGAATCCCAGCTTTTGTGAGAAGGCTGAAGAGATCTATTGCTCTCTGTGGCTTCTTGGTACAAGCAAGAGACAGCAGAAGATTGTAAGAATGTATGTTCCCAACTGTCTATCATCTGGATTTACTTGCACCAGCAAAGAAAGCAAATCAGTGCCTTGGGGAATCATTTGTCATGAACTGTTATCTAAAGAAGCATTTCTTGCTTCAGGAGCATGTTAATACAGAGTAAAGGTCTTTAAAACAAAACAACATAAAAGAAAAAAAAAAAAGAAAGAAATTGAGAGAAATGCCTTTGAGAAGCAAATTGAAACAAAAAGCAAAAACCAGCTCTTGTTCACGTTATTAAAAAGCTCTTTGAAACAACGTATAACAAGCTTGATAATGTTGAAATTGCCAAAGCTCACAAATTTGAAGAACTGCACAAAAGCAATGTTGCCAGCTCCTGAGACACAGGAGCTGTTGCTATTCTTTAAATTATTTGTTACATTATTCCTTAAACTATTCATGAAGGAGATATCAAAATGTAGGTTCTCAAATGAAGCCACATGGGACGTATGAAACAGTAACTATTTATCATACTGATAGACAAATACTGATATCACTAATTTTCTGCCTCTTTCATATGTAGTGTTTCAATTGGAGACTTTCTGATTTTTGAAGGTATATCAAGACGTATTGTGATGGGGGGGAAGCAAAATTCATTAGCTTACTGGAGTAGCTGATGAATGGCATAGACGGATAGCTGCCTCCTGTGATAGAGCATGAACAATGCTTGGGAAACACAGTGAATTTCTAACAAAAACTCAACTGGCAGTGTCAAAGTTAAGTTCACTCCTTCTCTACAGCATCCTTCAGAAACTGCAGGTTGCCCCAGACTGTCCATCAATCTGAAAGTCATTCTAGATCAGGGTGAAAAGCTGGAAAATGTAATTAAACCACAAGTGACATGCTCACTTTTGTTTTCAGTTTTGCTCAGTGAAACGGGAAGCGATCACAATCTTCTCCAAGCATGAGTAAGATAGTTCTCATGTGTGGAGAGGTGTTGACTTGTCTCTGGCAGTTCTGCTTTATCTTTTTCCAAGGTAAAGCTTTTCATAGTGATTTCAGTTTTCAGTGTTCAGACTGCTTTGAGAATGACTTGTGGCCATGAAGACTTGCCTGTTAACTTGCTTGCACATCTCAATGAACTGAGTATGCAAGAAAACTGAACTGAAAGCTACATCTTTTAATATTCGTGACAAAACAAGGACAGCATTAAAGACAGAGTAATTTATAAACCACAAAGGAAATAGGGAATATATGGCAAATACTAAAACCCTCTCTAAAAATACGCTAAAAGTTCAACCCAACATAACTATTGATACTGACGTATCAGATATACATGTGTGTGCCAACAAATAAAAGTACTGCCTGAATTTGGGCACAGAATTTAATGAATACTATACTGACAGTGAAAAACCAAAGTTGGATCAGGGGTTCAGTTTTCACAGAAGACATTTTGCCACCCGGCTTCACAACAAAGGGAGAAAAATTCTTTTGACTGAACTGTCAGGTGATGATGAACTTAAGTTCAAATCCAACAAAGTGTAGCTTAGCAACTTTTTGTGGTGAAGGAATGAGTTTAGCTTGGTGTCTGACTGAACCCTTAAGCTCCCCATTTCTCTTCAAGACTGGCTTTCTTTGCCCTATTCACCACTGAAAATAAGTAAACCAGACTTTTAACTGAAGCTTACCAATATCTCAACTGACAAAAAGCAACTGTGGAGCAAGCACACACTTCCTGCTAGTACCAGGCTTTGATTTCCCCAGGTGCTACTTTAAACCACAGTTTTTCTCTTCATTTGAATTTTGTCAAGAGTGAGTAAGGTGAACTTTGATGTCTGCTCACTGATATTGTACTGAAGAATGGGCAGGAAGCTCAAACAAATTAAATAACTTTAAAAGGCAAACCATTGTCGTAGTTTGGCAGCTCAGTGCAAGACAGCAAGTCATTTATAGCACTTTGATTGCTTCTTCTAATTTAAGCAACATTGAAAACATTAATAATGCCTGTTTCATTGTGTTTCCCATTGATATATTGTCTTTGTACCTGCGATGTTTAAAAACAATATTATAAATTGAACAGTTTAGGCTTTCTCTGGCATTTATTTTAGTAGAGAGCATGGAAAGACAAGTCTGCTAAAGGAATAGGTGAAACAAAATGAGAGATCAGTTTTAAGAATACAGAACAACACAAAATAGTTTGGAAACTGCTCATTTATAGCATATTCCTTATCCTTTGAGACTCACTTCAGCTCTTTCATCATACTTTTAATGCTATAACGGAAAAAGGCAGAATACCTAATTTTATCTTGTATTTCCAACTGTGTCTGGCTAAAACTGTTGAATTCTAATAACATACATACACAATGGGTGTCAAAATAGCAGGGTATTTACTCAATCAGGAACATGTGATTATACCTGTAAAGAGGAAACCACATGCCAAACTTCCCTGGAAAATCACCCTAATGAAGGACATGAAACAGGTATTTATGCTAAAGAACAGTTGTATAACTACGTTTGCAAGCGCAGCTCTCAACCCACCAGTTTGCATGCCATTTCAGAAGCACCCGCCCAGCCTGAACACAGAGAAAAGAACTGCAACCACAAGCCACAGAACTCAGGGTGATCCTTGTTCAAAGGACAACTAAGGGATCTTCCTTAAGGAAGCATTTTAAAACATTATGAAATAACCCTGTCTACAATTATTACATGCTGGCAGCTGCAGCAAGGGATGTTGCAGAGGTAAGCAAAATGATCCCTTCTTACTGTTTTTGCTGTGCTGAGGTGTGATAAGTCTTCTTCCTCAGGCTTTTAAAGCCATTTCAGATCTGAAGACAGACACCGGGGATGAACAAATTGGAATCTGAGTTTTCTTTCAGGTTTGTTGTCCATTTTTGGCCAGACACTGTTTTAGAACTTGAAAACAGAGAATGGGCAAAAATGGGTCAAAGAAAACAGAAAGGTATTAATTGTTTGTACTCAAAAAATGTCTGTCAGCTGCTGAAGAGGTAAGGAAGCCCTTTAAAAGTAGGTCTGCTAAAACAGAAGCAGAGTTCAGCACAGCATAGTGTAAGGAAAATTTCTCTTGGGGGAAAAAGAAAGAAAAGAGACAGGAAAGACCTAATTAAAAGTGAAGGTCTTGCAGTAAATAAATGATCAAACTGACTTCGAAAGTGTGTAGAAACATTATTCCCTGGGAAGAATACTAAGTTACAGTATAGGAAAAATGCCCAGTAAAATTGGTGGGAGAGGTGGTGGTTTGCTTTTTATTTATACCTTTTTTTTTTTTTTTTTTTTTAATAGAGAGTAGCACTGAATTCCTACTGGTTTATAAACAGAGCATCAGAGCACAGATATGCTTGCCTAATCAATTACATTAGATTCCTGTGGCTTTTAGGCGACACAGATTAGTTTGGATACAAAATAGCCAATAAAAGTTAGTTTATTATTACCATTTTGGGGATCTCTTCTCTCTCTACAGTAAGAAAACTCCATCTCTTTCATTTCAGAAGTAATTTTACATATAACCACAGTCTTGAATCAGTATCATATTAAAGCACACGAATAAACATACCAGTGGGAAACAAAATTAAGCCAGCACTTAAATGCTTTCTTGAATTATAGTTCCTATTGCAATTTCCCCAGTCCACTAAGTTCACTTAAAAGCTTTGGACAAGCATGCGTTCTGTAGGGTTCCTAACTAAACAGGATAGAAACCCTGAGTATTTTTATGTTCACTTTCGAGGAAATTTAAAAGTGACAGGAGAAAAGATGGAGTGGGAGGCTACAAAAATACAACTGCAAGAACATGCCAGAGAAAAAAAAAAACACAGATGAAAATGTATGTTAACATGTAGGCATCTTAAGAAAAGTTGCAATTAGCTAAGTAAGAAAGAGCAGAATCACCCAGGTTTCGTCTTATTTTGTGTTTTTTTTTTTTTTTTTTTTTTTTGGTTTGTTTTGTTTTGTTTTGTTTTTCTTTTTTAAGTTTATAATTATATGAAAAATATAGCTGAGATTTAATGAGTTGCAGCCAGTTGCATTATTTTAATTAGTTTATGGTGATAAGGATGAATCCAAAGCAGACAGCTGTGAAGATTTGTTATTTTAATTAGCTAAGTAAGCAGACAGGAAAATCAAGAACAGTCCTGAAACCACAGCAGACTTTGCTCAGCAGGGCCATGAGGGAAAAGAACCTCAACATCAACACACCATAACTTTTGTACTAAAAAGGGGTTTGCTGGCTGCTTTAGACAGGTAAAACACTCCAAATAAATAGCATCCACTTCACAAGAGCAAAGCATTTCTGAGAGACCAATACACATGACAAAGAACTGCAAAGACTGGAGCTATCAAGCTTATTACAGAACAGTAACTACCAGAACATGCTTGCAATGTGCCTTGTGTACAGATTTATAACCCTAAAGATAGAGTATAATTATTGATTACAGCTTTACCTGATTTGTTTTTGGACTTGGGGATAAAATAGGTATTCTTCAGTCAAAAAAGTTTATTGTTTCTGAGAAAGTAAATTGGATTAGAAGTAAAAATAACTAGCTCCTACTTAAAAGGTGGTGTGGAGTATTTCCGCATCAGGCATATAGACAGACCAGCTAATGAAACAACTTTGTGTCAGAATTCAAGATTTTCTGAAGTAAGAATACAGTTGTTGGTATCACTGGAAACTGACACAAAACAAACAAAAAAAGCTTATTTTACAGTGTCCATCACCTTGTCCTTACTTTTGACTGTGTCTGCTGAAAGGCATCTGATTTATCTTAACCTCAAAATTTGCTTTCTAGCAGCTGCTGCACTGGTAGTAATAGCCTCAGTGTGGTCATGACTAGGAAAGTGCCCTTCCAATAGGCAAAAGTCTGACCTCTCCTGTTAAACTCAACTTTACAATTTGTCCCTGTGTTTGAAAATAACCAATTATTTCTGACTCAATTCACATTCTCTTCATACACATTTTCAATCCTACTTAAAGATAAGTTATTACTGTACACAAATTACAACACAGACTTATGAGTTAATAATTTACTTGTCTAGCTGGGGAATTTTCCTTTTAGTGCATTATAGATGAAGCACAGAAATTCAGTACTTTCTTGAATTAAGATCCTCTAGCCAATCTAATCTGAATATCTCAAGCAGTGCTGTTCTCTGTGGGGACAATTTAGAATAAAGTGTGCTTCGGTATAAGGAAGAATGTCAAGTATTAGCCGAGACTGAATAGAAATCTATAAAAGATGTCAACACCATCAGTAGCACAGTTTGGATTACTAATCTCTGCTCTTCCACAGCAAACATTATTATTACTTTTTTTTGGCCTCTATCAAAAAGGTCGCTGGTCCTTCACAGATGTTAAGAAGGATCTGTAATGTAAAAATGTTTATATAAGAATCAACACAGGCAGATTTAAACTAAGCTGTTCTTTCCTTACATTCAGATATTAGTCAAGAAACGATTAGTTGACTTAAGACTGACAATGGCACATGAGCACTTTCCTTTCCGATGAGTGACTGCAATGCAAAATTTTAGGCACACAGCAGCCTCATTATGATATTATGTATCTTGGATGTTCGCCATCTTCAAAAGTAATTTCCAGTGTGGACATCTAGTCTTAAATAGTGCAAATAACATCTGGTTCAAAGAGGTTAGAAGTATAACTGAAGCCCACAGATGTCAACTAGGCATTCTGATTGCATTTTTAATCAGCCATCAGGTTGGTAACAGAGAAACAGAATGGGGCACTATACTCTTGCTACTACACTAACAGTAAATACCAGTAGAAAAATAGAAGTTTATAAGTTGGCTATTAAAGCCCCCTGAATATAAACAGTTGGGCCTACAGTGTATCTTCCCCTCTGAATAGGGCACCTTCTGTAGCCGCTAAAACTTGATGTCACTTCTGTGCTTTCCTTTCATTTTTGAATCTGAGCAGTGCTGGATCCACTTATTGTTGCTAATTGTCCTTCATTAGTTACCTTGCAGTTTTGATTGGTTTGACTCTTTAGCCTAATTGATTTGCTACTGTAATTGACTTTCTCCTCCACTGATTTGCCCTGTGTGTTTTATCATTTTAAAGTGCAGAAGAAACACAGAATGGAATTAAATTCCCAGTAATTGCTTATTACCATCCTGTGGTGCTTTCATTTCCCTCCCTAAAACAACTACACATGGCTTCAACGCTGTGCTGTGCCATATTTTTACCAGTATCAATTGTGTTTCTGAAATAACCGTTCTACTACTTGATCTTTTCCTTTTGCTTTTCAGTTCTGACATTTGAGGATCTTACTGTACCTCCCCAATGCTTTCACGGAGCCCACCCCAAATTCATCAACATCCACAAGCTTTTGCTTTATCTCTTCTACTTTGCCTTCCTCACTATGGAAGCAACAAGGTTTTCAAAGGGTACATAATCCACGCAAGCAAAACACCTGTCAGTTTGCATCCTCTGCAGCACTAATAGAATGTGGACTCTCTCACAAGCCATAAACCAACAGATTTTGCCCAAGTGCTTCTTGCAATGTTTTGACAGGGTGAATAGAGGAGCCTCTTTTTTCTGATATGGAGTTACCTTTAACTATGCATTTCCCGAAACACCCAGCCAGAAATACACTAAAGGACAAATTACATCTGATGCTCAAAAAAAGAATAAACAGTGTTATTACGCAAGGCATCGCTTTCATCTGGTCTCACCCATTCATGAACCAGTGTCAGTACTAGAGATGGATGAGCACCATGTTTCCCTAGAGTCCTGTGAAAGGGAGAGCAGGGGGAATAATTCAATATATTGTTCTCTTAGTCACATATCATCTTCTTCTCTTGCTTCTCCATTAAAATCCATTTTGTCTCACTCCCGCAATATAGCAGCCTCTCTCAAATTCCCTTGCACAACTGCTTTTCATCCTCGTTCATAGTTTTGTTGCCTTACTTAACTGCAGCTTTAACACTTCGCCTTTTCTTTCCTTCTTTGCTTCCACCTCCAGTCCAGAAGTGTTTCATTTTCCTGCCTGCATTTTCAACCTGCTCCCTTGTTCCCCACTCTCCTAAACTCTTACCAACCACACTCCTCTTCCACACCCTTAGCTGATCTGGGTCTTTGTATCTATGCTTGTTATAAAATAATTATATTTCTTGCCTTTTTTCCTCTCTCTTTTTTTAAGTCTCGTTGCATCTTTCTCATTTAATTTCCTTTTTCTGTGACTACAGAACTGCTTTATTTTCATGTAGGTGTAGGCTTTAAAATGCCTTCTGAAGACACAGAGGCAATATCCCTGCTCCCAAATCAACTTTAGAGCTCACCTTCTTTTTATGCCCCTCCTACCAAGATGAATAACTGCTTAGTAAATGGTGAAAAATGTAGAGAGAGAGATATACATAGGTATATATAAAAAAGAACTAAACTCAAGCTGGGGACAGCCACAGACATAGATATCAATGAACTGAAAAAAAGGCAAGTTGCTAATCATGCAGGGAGAGACCGAGGGAGCTCAATGAAGTTAGATTGTACACGGAAAGAGGGCAGCACAGCGAGTGAACAGCTGGAGAAAATACTGATTCAGACTGGACCGGTCAGAAAATGAATCTCTTGAATTATAAAAATTTCAGTTTATAAAGAAAAGAATCTATTCTTATCTGTACTTGGACATCCCCCAGACTTCTTCAAAGGCTTTTTTCATTGGCATGGAAAAGTTGGTTTTACTCTTTAATGAAAAGACAATTAGAAAGCTCTTCACCAGTGTAATTACTCATTTTGTATACTCAGGGGAAATCACCCCTTTGCAGTAGAAGGTAATTTTTGCTGTCCTGTTAATATCTGAATGACAACAAGCCTGAGCTACAGGCAGTTATTACATAGGGCACCTTATTAACTGGGGGAGTTCAACCAATAAAGCCTTCCTAACGTAACGCCATTTATTGAAAATGGGGCATCTACAAGGAAAGGACCTGAGGGAAATTGATCCCAAAATAAACAAGAAGTTATGATTAGCACATTAAAGAGGTGCACTTTCTGAGTTCCAGGCTTCTTATCTAATTCAAAAAGCATATAAACAGAGTCTCCTGTGTGGAGATGGTCTTCCTCTAGTGTATGTCTTACTAGAAATCTTGGGACTGATGAACAGCTCATAGGAACATTTTTTGTCTCCTGTACCTTCCTTTCAATTAAAACAAATAATGATAAAAAAAACCCTGGAATACTTCCTTCTCAGGTTCTTGACCGGTCAAATCTTAGCACCACTAAGTGATCTAGGTCAGTTTGCACTGCTCAAAGATCCCATAAAATCTTAGAAATAGTCTCTGTCAAAGTGTTCTTTCTTAAAAAATGTACCAGATTATCTTCTTGGTTTGGCCAAGCTATCTCCAGTCTCTTTTCCAAATATGATACCATGTTATTGTGGACACCATCAAGCTTGGTCAGCTGACCAAATTAGTAAAAAATGAAATTCCATGAAGCAGGGTGCTATTCTTACTACAGATCATCTTTTTTTTTTTTTTTTTAATTAAAATCTGTATAGGTATTTTATGACTAAGTCCACAAATAGTTATTTTTCTCAGTTTCTTACTTATTTACATGTTTATAATTTTCTAGATAGGTTTTAGAATCTGTTTATGGCATGCTGTATTTTTAAAACTTCATTTACATTGTTCTGCTCTGTTACAGAACTGTACGTGTTATCTGAAAAGCAAAAAAAGACACTTCATTTATGAAGAGCCTCAATTTTAATTGCATTTTTTCACTTCCCCTTTTCTTAATTAGAATGCTTGTTAATTGTCAGTTTTCAAAAGCAGAACCAAGAGGATCTTATAATATTCAATATCTCCTAACAAACATTTCACTGTATTTATACTCTGGAGCTATGAAAACAGCAAAATAGTAATAAGAAATATACTTCAGTTTATAGTAAATTGATGTTTTCAGTAAGACACAATTAAAGTTACTATGCAAAATGACAGAAATAAGAAATTACTCTAAAGCAGTAGCACCCAGCATAACACATTCACATCTTAAGCACTCTGGAAACAGTATTTGCTCTGGCAGCAAATTAGCAGGTACCTTTGCCCCAGTTGCTCCAAAAAGTACCTATATTTCCCATGGTAAATTGGATTTTGGATACTCACACCTACTTTGCTTCTTAGCTACTCTTAATTTGTTTCGCAGTCATCATAGTATTAGGTAACAGTAGGGGGTAATTTTTCTTTAATTCTCAAACCAGATAGTTTTCTCATGAGAAACATGGATTTGAGCTATTTTTTCTACAGAGCCCAAGACTGTTTGCAGGTTAATTTTTCATGAGATCTATATGGTACACTACAGTACACAGTAGATTTTGCTGTAACATGATTAATATGAAGTTCTGCGCTAAGCAATTGTGAAGTATAAAATGCTTTCCATAGTCAACATCACTATTTCTCTGCTGGCTTATTTGGAACCTGACTCACCGGGTAATTTCTACAGGGATTCCTTCCTGTGGAAACTAAATTACATACCACAACATCCTTGTGTATATGGAGAGATATATACATTTATCTAGGCACAGATACACACAGACATGAGGTCTTAACACTTGTGTTCCCTGTGAAGACAGAATATCAAACTAGGACTCTTGATTCTATATTATAACTTGCCTTTTAGATGGCAAGGAAAGGGCAGTGCCATAGTTTTCAACAGGTAAAAAAGATTCATAATAGTTTCTTCTGGTAGTTTGACCTTTTCTATGGTTTGAATTCAGCCTTGGTGATTTGGGCTGGTCTCTGCTTAGTGAAAATTTCATATATAGATGTAAGACCTGATACCCTCCAACACTGGGCAAAGTGGGGCCATCTCTACAGTGATGATCAGGCACATGGTGCTTGATAGGAGGCAGATGGACTGCAGAGCCACCGGCTACTCATGTCTCCCAGCTGGCTTTTAAAACAAGGCACTATTTTGACAGGTAAGCCTGACCTCATTCCCTGCTTGCAAAACCCAGTGTTAATTGCATGCTATTGAGAACAGCACGCTGCAATGACAGCTTACGACAGGGTCTTGTCAAAAGGAAATAGCCAAGTGACTGAAAGCCATTAGAGAAACAGCCCAATAAAAAATCAGTGGAAGACTATGCTAAAGGAGCACTATTCTTTTGTTTAGAACCCCACCCAAGAAAGGCAGGAACAAAGAACAACAGGGGACATTTTTATATAAACCTCTCATGTAAGGGTATAGAGAGTTTCCAAATTCATCTCTCCAGTAAACTAACACTGCTTAATTTTGGCCCATGTACATACTGTAAATAGCTACTGACATTGCTCATGTACTATGCAGTCGGCAAGAGTTTGGATCCAAACGGATCATACTTACGACCTTTCATTTAAATCAAAGGTGTCATTAATGCCATCCTTTCATGGTCCATCAAGATTTTGACCTGACCTTGAATATAAAGAAGATTAAACGTTTGAAGAGTAAGTCAAACTTGGAAATGTATAGATCAGTTTGTTCTTTACCTAAAAGCAGACATGTGCTTGGGAAATTCCTGACTAATTCTGATAATATTCACCCTAGGTTATTAAAATCATCCTAATCCTGGGAAGTCGCAAGCCTTCTGCCCCATCATTATATCACGATGATCATTATTCACTTGAACTGTAGCCTGGCTCAAACAATTGATGTCATGCAAACTGTTAGATATAGAGGAAAAATCTGCTCCAGTGGGAAGCTGCGTTTCATAGCAATACAAAACACTAATGTATTGCATTGTTTGATCCAGGTGGGATTACTTACAAGCAAATAGCAAATCCTTAATTTTGGATTTTTTTTTTTTCTTTTTTTCCAATCTCTGATTAAGGAATCCTTCCTTCCCCTCCTCCACTATGTTTCTAACAGGAATCTTCAGATTTTCAGACATTTTCATTCTTTACTGGTTGGTGTTGCCGCTGCAGTACTACATGACTGCTAGAAATGAAAGCTGAATATCTTCTATGCATAATTTTTTCTACCTGAAGATAATGGCACCAGGCCTGCAGAGATAGCAATCAAACATATCGGGCATGCGATCAAGGCCACTTTACAACACTCATCCTCTCTCAGAAATTTCACATTTCCACTCACCCTCTCAATCAATCTGTTGTTATTCTATTTGCCTTATGTTCTAACTCAACATGTCATCACTGTTCAAAATACATCACTTCTACCCTGGCATACTACTTTTGCCTGTCAGCTGTCATAGAGAACTTGTGACCAATCACTATTTTGCTTTTTCTGCTAGGGACCACTTAAAACATCCTTCAATCACTTCTCGAGAGAGAAAAACTTTGTCTCTTGCCAGACTAAGTCACCAGGGTTTTCACATGCCATCTATGCGCCTGAATCAGAATTACAGAATATGGTTTGCCAATGGTGAAAATCAGAAAACTTGTGTAAGCTGATTACATAAATTTCATGTCAACTAAACATCAACAATATTGATACACCTGAGTAAAAGGCAATTTGATAAAAAGAGCAAATATCCACTGCACTAGCTAGTAGCCACCTTTTCTGAAACATGAGAACAACAGTTTGTACAAGTAATCAGTAGAATATGCTGGATATGAAATACATAGAATACGTGCCATATACAAACAGAAACATTGCTAACAGTCTTCGTGTTTTGGCTACAAAATCATGTAGGATTAAGGGACCCTCCAGAAGCCATCTAGTTTAACATCCTGGTCAAAGCATGCCCAGTTACAGGAGATTGCTCAGGGCCTTGTTTATAATACTATTACCAATCAGCAGTCTTCCAGTACTGCTGATGTACTCTTTTCTGCCTCCAAAAAGAAAAATTAAGTACCAGTTCTGTTAAAACCTAAAAGTCCTCTATGAAGGCTTCAAAGCCCACATAGATGACACACTGCAAAACTTCACTATCATCACAAACCTCCTTAAATCTAGGATTTTTTAGCACTGTGTCCCTTATGCCAGGATTTATCTCCTCTATGTTATTAACATTTCATATCCTTACAGAAGGATTGCCAGTATTACTGTCCTGTAGATCTTTCGTTTACTTTAAAGTATAGCCAGTGGTATTATCCAAGGTAATAAGGAAGTGGGACACTGAATAATGGCAAGTAATTCATGTACTACTGAGTTGGGCTTCAGCCAACTCAGAAGCCTCCATCCTACACTCACTGCCCTGGGAGGGTTTATTTGCAGAGGCATGGAAGCATGACTTGGTGCACATCCAGGAAGGCTGGCACCGAATTGAGGCCAACGAGCCCTGTTGAACCTGGTCAAGCTCTGTGGAGAGGCTGACTCTCCATTCCACAGACCACCATGCTCCCCTTACTCCTCATTCTGGGAACACAGCCCAGACCCACCTGAGCAGACTCTATGCAACGCCAGGCTTGGTTGGGAAAACACACAGCCTGCCTCCGGGCCTCAGTCGGATCTGAAAACCACTTAACCATATTTGTATTGTGATGCACCTGCCAGACCCAGACAGATCAGTGAGCCAATACAAAAATAACCTGGCTGGCTGCATCCATGGCATTGCTCACATAAGAGGAATCATGTGCCTATGGAAAACAGCACACTATCTATAATGGTTCATTATACAGCGTGTTTATCCTTAACACAACTGTGAGTTTGCAACTCTAAAAGAAACCAGCCTAAATATACTCAGATTACATTACCTGATTACGAAGATAATAGTGAGCCTTATTGTCTGAAGTGGGGGTGCCCCAGAACAGAACATAACATAACTCTTTTCTAGTTTCATTGATATTTGCGAAAATCACAGAAAGATGCTCTCATCTGTCCAAATTAACATTAACAGTGTTTCCCCTCCTGCGTTGATTGAGCACTTCTAAATGATGGCTAATAGTTGACCAATAAAAGGTAATTGATTTTTCTGACTTTTATTTGCCCACATCCAATAACCTCATTCCTTGAAGTAAGTTCATCAGTATGCTGAAAAACAAGCTCTGATTCCTGGTATTTGAAAGCTTGAACGGCTACTGTTCAACCTTATAAAGCCGGAAAAAAGCTAGAAATGTAAGTATTCTGCATGAAGGAGAAAGAGATAGTAATGTCTGCCCAGCACAGAAGCAGAGATACAGAGAATTCAATTACAACATTATAATTGATGCTACAGCAAGAAATATGTAGTTGTTAGCTCAGTTAACCTCCCACATCTTCATTAATGTAGCAGTTTCTAATTTGCTGTAGCTATAGTTTATGAAGTGTTTTTACATATCAAAAAGGAGTTAACTAACAAATTGAGATATCTGGACAATTTATTACACAGTACAACTGTTATACAGTAACAGTGCCCTGCAACACTTGACTATCACTCCTTGGATAGTCCACACTTCTCTACCATCTACTGCACCTATATTCTAACAGAGTTATTAAACAACCCAGTTCCTTCTTTGGGAATTTCTTCTTTAGGGCATTTAAGCGTATCCAAAATAGAAATAAACTCAGATAGTTTAAACAGTTAAAATAATGGCAAACAGGCTGGCTTTGCCAGAGAGGTATACAAAGCATCAGGAAACCACAGCATTGCAACCCTTTTACGTTATGGGCTGTTTCTGTGTAACTTCCAAGTATTGTAGAAATGCCTGCAGATATCATAAGAGAATCACTTTTACGAATAATTCTTGTTTTATGCAGGAAATTAGGATAAGAGCACTGAAAGCCGTGAACTAAACTCCCTTTCAAAAACTTGCTCAGAATGACAGATAACAATATAGACTGCGTCTATTTGTTAGAAGGTCCAATCTGAGAACGTCCCTTTAACTCAAGTGTAGCAGGAATTGATGCACAATTCAGTTACCAAATTCCAGTGCCACTTATTTGCTTTTTGTGCATGCTGCTTAGTTTCACGTCCATCATTCTTTGGATGTGGCTATAAAATTTATATAACCAACCAGAGCAGCCACAAAGCTCGATTTTCTGAGGTTAATTCTATGTCTCTCAACGTATTCTAGATAAAATGCTTGCATTTATGCAGACTATGTGAACTTTTTTCTCAGTATACATAGGCTTTTCAGCTACTTTTCACTAATGAATTACAAGGTTTTTCTACTTGGAGCTAGGGTGTCTTCACCCATCAGCCATAAACAACATGGAACTATTTTGCTATTGATAATTTGAACTTTTGGGGATGCTCTTGCAGTAGCCTGAGAATTGCTCAGTAAGGTACAGGTACAAGAGTTACTTGTTAATGCTTTTTTTGTTATAGATTTTTTGGAAAGAGTCCAGAAAGCAACTAATTAACTAACAAGCTATAAGGGCATATTATTCAAACCTGAAAATGTTCACAGCAAGTTTATAGATTAGAAAATACTGGATAAAACTCAGTAACTTCCTCAGTGTTCAGTCTAAATGACTTCATTCCCACGAGTAATTCCACTGAAATTGTGCATGCTCTTACAGACAGGAATGCTAGGATGCCTTGAATAAGAGAGCTGTAACTGAAATTCTTACTACATAGGTTATGCAAAGTTAAAGTGTCAACCATTTTAGCTGAATCCTTTAGTTGCCTGAAATAAAATATTCTTGATCCTTCGTCAGAGAAGGATAAGAATGGTCAGTAACTTGCAGGGTCATCCTCCTCTTGCTCCCTTTGGTCTTTTTTGTTCATGTGCACATGACTATGTAATTGCAGGGGGTTTGTTACCCTCAAATGAAACTTTTGAATCAACAATTCTAAACACACTAGCATTTGCAAAGTTGTAGAGATTAATTCACATGACTGTGAATTGATTTATTCCTTACTGATTTGGCTATATTGATTATTCTGATGCCTTCTTAACTGGCTTAACTTTGGGTGTCATTTTTAGGTTATGTGCTTACCATATTCCTCTCATCTGATTAAATTACAGCTATAAATCAATTCTCTCTGCCATGCAACTGAATTTTCAGATATGGTTTCATTTAACTTTAGATGAGGTTATTTAGCTTTTCCCCCATCAGACTGTTTCAATGAATGTGTATTCATTCTGCGGGGTTGCAAATAGGAACGGTATTTTAATTTTACTAATTTTAATAGTGAGGCTCATGGGTAAATCTCACCGAGTGTTACAGAAGGGACACGTTTGCTAACTTACAATATCGTTCCCATTTCGACAAGCTTTTCAGCTTGTTGGTTTTTTTTTTTTAATTAAATCCCTGCAAATTGAGTCGAGTTTCTCATCCTTATGCCGTTTGTGTAATTTCCTTCCTCCAGCAGTAGAGGGCAGAAGGACTTACCTGCACAGTTCTGCTTCCCAGGCCAGCTACCGCACCCTCATGACTGCGGTGGGGCAAGAAGGGGTTGCCACAGAAGCTTTGCTAGGCTGGGAGAGGGTATCAATCACTAGGAAAAATATGGATCCCTTGATAGCAAACAGTTTCTCTTGTCTCTTCATGCCTGTCCTACTCTGACAAGCAAGTGTGCTAAACACACGAGAAACAAAGTCAGCACAAGCCATCCTTCCGTGAGCATGACAGAGGTAGAGGATGCTAGTAAAGGATCTAGGTATGAATCATGAGTGTCCATAGCAGCCAGTCTCCTGCAGCAACCTTCTGCAAGAGGCAAAACATTCTTATACCAGGACCTCTTCACTAGCAGTTGGATCACTGTGCAAATAAGACTACAAAACTGTATGATTGTATTTAGTCAAATAAACATGCAGGCAATCTTGCTATCAGCGAGTTTGTAAACTGGTAGATACTTGACTAAACATAAATGGAAGAATAACTTAGTGGCTTCAGGTCATGTTTATATTTACCCTCAACACTTCCTTTCCTATTCCAACTTTCTTTTGTTTCATATCCCACAGGAAGAAGAGGAAACAGATTTAAAACAAACAAACAAAACCCCAACAACAAAACCACACAAAAAAAACCCCACAAACAAACAAACAAACAAACTCCAAGATTTTAGCAACAGACAGGAACAGTTTTCGTAAAACTGTCCCGAGACTGTTTTTGCAACACGGTCCATGTTCTCAACAGAGGCTATGGGCTCTCATGAATGGGCACACAATGTTGTAAGCTATACTGCAGCTGTAGATGAGCTGTATGCAGGAAAATTGTAAGTTTCTAGAAGCTCCAAATATCTTAAAGACCAACTATCCTGTTTTCCATAGTCCAAATCACAGGTTTAAAATATTTTATAACATATTTGAAATGTAAAATTTTTCTGTAAAATGTTTTATTAAGTATTCAGTAAATATGAAGGCTGTGCAAAGAAGTGCTGCATGGAGTGTTTTTATTTTAAGTGGAGGTTCCATAAACAGGAAACACTCATGTCCTAGTGACTAGTTATAAGTGATACTTTCTGTTTACTTGAGAAATAGATGTTTAACAGAAACTAAAGGTTAGAAGTTGTTCACCTGCATACATGGCTGTTCTCAACCGAATAATCTAATGAATTCTTCTCACCACTCACTACCTTCTCCATTTCTAGAGCTCGAGGGAACACTGCTTCTGACTATCTCACAACATAATACCAAAGGTATGAGCATTTTTTGTACGATGCTTAGTACATAGCATTGATCCTGTACAATTAAGCTCTACATTTGCTTCAAAGACACTCTGAAACTTTACAGAAGAGGAAACAGAACAGAGTCCACCATCTTCTAAAGTCTCCTGTTTTTCTTTTTTATATTATAACTCTTTCTACTTTACTGTAACTTTAGGATTTTATGCAGTTCCCTGCATAATCATTTTAGAAATAAGTGCTTTACAATTTGTCTTAAGAGAGGTGGAGTACAATGGCAGTTACAGAAAGGTGGAGATGTAATATTACAAGATTTTTTACCTAGCACAATACCATGTAATATTCAAAAATCATACGTTGTAAGATCTCTACTGAACTTCACAAAAATCCCTCAACTTCGGTTGTAGCGATTCCAGATTTTATCTTCTTCCCAAATACTGTTGCTTACAGCTTCTGTTCTTAGAAACTCCTCTGAGCTGACAACCTTTGTACTGATCTAGACTGGACTGACAGCAGTAGATGGTGTACATGTTGACAGAGAGGCCTGAGTGTCTGTAGCTTCTAAGCCTAGAATACACTATCTTCACATCAGCAAAACTATCTCAAATGCATTGATAGCCATCTTAGACATAACTACAACACAATGTCATAATTTACCTGGGGTTTCTTTATAGGTACACAGCACTATATTATTCTGATCAATGCAAGCAAATATTTCAATAAACTTCAATGCATATATTTGTATTGCTAATATTAAATCTAATTTACTATGTTCACAAGCTATCTGGTGCTAATTACAGACACTGCAAATTATGCTAAGCAGGAGTTACTACTTTTTAAGAATACAGATTGATAGTCAGAAACCAGAAAAAAGCAGAAAGTCAGAAACCAGATAGTCAAAACCCAGAAAATAGTGCTGTGATAATACAATGCTACTGTATTTTTTGCTTTGGGAAAACTGTGTAACTCCTAACCCCTCTGACTTTGGTACACTTCTTATCACAAATTCATACCTGTATAATTCTTAACAACGTATGCAACTTATGCCTTGGGGTTATCTGGGACTGGCTATGGGTATGAGGGTGTATCCATAGCTAAGGACTGCACAGGGGCTAATTCCTGTAGCTGGTCATCCCTAGTTTCAGCAAGCTTCCTGAGCCCTATTCCCATCAGGTGTCTTGGATTTCTCATTCTCAGAGCTCTAACCTTCATCTTAACCTTACGTTAAGGTTTAACCCAGTGCATGTCCTAATGCCAAAGTCCTAGGGCAGGAGCATAGATAGCCACATGCACTGATTATTAGGGTGAATTCCATCAGCAGACCCCAAATTACTTTGCCCTCACCCTTAAACCACACTCTTAGTACATGACTAAGCTACAGCTTTCCCTTTCTTGGAACAGTAACAGACACAGAGATTTTTGTGTGTAGGAGTGTGTAGGTGCCAAACCAAAGAGAAATCCTGGTTGCATAGTTTCACTTTTCCCTACTTCAGTTAACCAAATCACTGTTAATGATGTTAAGCAGTCCTACCCTAAGAGTCTAGTCACAAAGTTTGTTCACAAATATTCAGATTAATGTTAACTGCATCGGTTAACCACAAACCTGAGCACTTGAACCATCCTGTCAACCCATGCTGTCAGAGCAGGTGACAGCAACAGAAGCAGAGATAGTCACAGTCCTCAAGGTCTGGGAATTAGGATTTCAGAATATACTGTGATGTGAACTTGCTATATATTTTAGATGAACTAACAGGGCACAACAGTTGGCTTGGCTGAAGTTATGGTGGTTGTGAGCTGTCATAGGAAAACTTAGAGGAAGACTGGCTGTGAAGCCAACTGAATGTGGCTTAAAGAAATGTAATAGTTCCTATAGTACAGCAATGAGAAAGACAATGTCCTGTGCAATACAGTTTGTTAACTCAGAGTAAATGGTGTCCTCAAGAAGATGCCATTCAGCCAACATATGCTACTGCTTGAGGTCCTGAGCAATAAAACCTAGAGGAAAAATTAAACCTATTGTAAGCTTCCTATTTCAACTACATTACATCTATATTCCCCATGAAAAAAAAACCAGATGGAACAAAGATGTCGTATTACTATGTATTTGTGATTTGCAACAACCTCTTAATGAGTTGACTGTTTTCTCTTGTACCTGCCATCCTTACACTGTGCTGCAGAGCATGTGAATGTGTTTTTCCATCAGATAGATAATCTTCCAGAGCTGCTTTTGCTTGGATTGTCAAAACTAATGCTTTGTACGCCTCTGCTGGGAATGCTGAGCTGGCTGCTGAATACAGAGCTCAGAGGTCTAGATATTGGCTTCCTTCCTTTTAATTATCATCTCACATGTAAAGGAGACTGTTTTATCTTTCAGAGCACCAGGGCCATATAAATAGTCTTTAGTACAGAAGAGAGCTAGACAGTTTCATGGTTATAATTTAGAATCTAGTTCCATTTCAGTTATTTAGTCTTGAAGCCAAATGAAACAGTGAAATGTGAATTTTTATGATATTATCTCTTCCAAAAAACACTGTTTTGATCTTATTCAAATCCTCCATCTTGATAAGCCAGAAACATTTTGTTGAGACTAGCTTTTATATAAAAGGGAAAATGATACATTCCAGCAATTTCCCAAACATAATTTCAAAGAAATAAGGCCACTTCTTTTTTTCCCCTGACAGCTACACTAACAAAAACTGATCCATCAAAAGAATTGAATTTAAAGTTCACCTACAGTGTAAGTATCTTCACTTAAACACAAACTATTAGAGTCTTTGAACATAACCATGATTTATTCTTTTTTGAGATTGTTTAGTTGAGGAATTTCACTATGTAGATGTAATAAACACTTTTTAAAGTCATTTGACTGAGCATACCATGGCATTCTGATTAAAAGATTAGCACCGCACTCTATCAGTAGAGCACATTTTAAATTGATTAAGAACTGACTACTGGACAGATCTCAAAATGGAACAAGTTACTATCACAGAAATAAGGGGATTTCTTAACCCATGGAACTGCAAAATTGAGTTAAGTCTCACGGTCAGACATGCGTGCACTTTTTGTTGCTCTGCACTTTGAAATACACAAACTTGGGATGATATGTAAATATATTTGTTTCTAGTTCTCATTTAAAAAGAGCCAGGTGGATATTAATACAAGGCACTCTCTGC
This sequence comes from Strigops habroptila, assembly GCF_004027225.2. NCBI lineage: Eukaryota > Metazoa > Chordata > Aves > Psittaciformes > Psittacidae > Strigops > Strigops habroptila. The sequence continues at coordinate 9,384,682 of NC_044281.2, forward strand.
ACGAAATGTCAGGAAGATGATTCTGGGTTAATGTGTGCTTTTGTACTTGTTTAAAGTGAGGGAGAACACCACCATCTTATGAACACTAGTCATTACAAGAGTTGAAATTATCTGAACCATCCTAACATTGCAGCAGCTACATTTATTATGTCTACTTGAAATAGGCCTATTTTAATAGAATGCCCAGTCTGACCCTGTTGTGATCTCCAGAGCTCTCCAAGCACCTATGCAAAATTGAGCTGAGAGGTTCAGGAACAATTCCCAGTTTGGTTCCACTATCATTTTAAACCATGAGGGACCATGAGTCAATTACAGCTGTGCAAGCTGTTGTTATTTTCACTGCTGGCAAATGGGGGATGACAACATGCCTAAACATTCACAGGTCAGTGAATTCCTCTGCTCCCATTTTGGAGGGGTGGGGTTACAAGAAAGATGTTTTTAAACAATTGATGCATGGCTCCCAAAAAACCTTTGAAATACCATCATGTTGGTAGTGTCTCACAACATAGTGGTACTGTCCTAGCCAACAAAGACAAACCTAGGTCTCAAAACCTCCCCCCACTAGTTTTGAGAGGAAAGAAACCCTAGAGTAGTCATGCTCACAAATCTTGATTTATTAAGAGCTTGGACTAAACTAGTCTCAAAGAAGAGGATTAAGAGAGACAAGTGGAGTAGCAGTCTTGGCAATCTTCTTGTCTCAGGTGAGCTTGAGTAAGAGAGGAGGAAACCTACAGCATGTGCCTAGCAGGACCCTAAAACACTAGGATCTTTTTGCTGTGTGTTTAACAAGGCTTTGACTAAGTCCTCTTCATTTGATTCCATGAACCCCTTTTAAGCAAGTAGCTCGTAATTTGGGAGGGCAACTTAAGTTTCTGTTGCTTAACTGAGGCACTTGAGGAAAGAAAAGATTTGAGAAAATTGCTCCACGGACTTGGAACAACTTTGTTTCTTTTGACTCCAAACAAGGGACTTCCTTTCCTTTCTTTTAAACAGGGTGGGGAAACGGGATAACTACTGCCACAAAAACAGGCATGTTGGTAAGTGACATGAAAACTTACTGCTGAAAGAAGACACAGGGGAGGAGCAGGGGAACAGCCAGAGCACTTGTCCTTTCCAGCAGCTGGAAATGAGGAAATCGACACAAACTGGAGTCTCTTTCCACTACATTCCCTCTCTTTCCAAAGGGAAGAAGGTAGACCTATGGTCACTGACACATTTCCTAATTCCCTTTCTAGAAGAAGATGACCAAATAGAGTACATTACACTTCATGCCATAGAGTATCTCTGCTTGTGAAAGTTTGAAATTTGGAGAAAGGAACTGGCTACTTAATGAAAAACAACTGAGCACCAAATACTGCCACCGCCAAAAATAATTTGGTTTTTGGCAAACAGATTTTCTCATCCTGATCAAACTCATCAATCTTCTTGCTCATCATGGATCTTCTTGCTTCTTGTCTGCATGCATACACAGTCCAGTAAATAAACATGTACTAAAGCAACATGACAATCCACTTTAAGAAGTTCCTTGTGGGTACTATTATTATTCTGCCTCCGTCATTACTCTTGCTGTTTCTGCAGCACAGTGTCACTTTCTAAGCACCCCTCTGCAAAACCAGCAGAATTCTTTGGCTTCTTCATCCTCCCAACCAAGTCTGTTTTCCCTCAGCACCAGTTATCAAGCCTCAAATATAAATACTTTCTCTGACACAGGAATTGTAAGATTTACTGCTGTTAGTGAAGAAGAAAATAAAAATAAAAAAATCACAGGATTCACTTCTTAGGTTATGGGATCTCACAGAGGCAAAATCATGTGACCAAATATACTCCAAAGTAACAAACTGTTTATTCTCTTGACACATACTGCAGTGACCCATGTTTGATCATGCAGTAGTCTAACGAATCAATCAAAATCAGCTTTTCAGTTCAGGCAGTGAAGAACATAATAAACAAAATTAAAAACCAGAACTATTCTATTGCTTTTTGTTAATCTAATCTCCCCCTTAGCACCAACCTATCATTAGATCCTTACCCCCCACCTCCTGTCCAACAGCAATGACATCTTGGGCTGTAGCTGTATCAACAAAGTTCTCATTAAACAATGACATCCATTGTTAAAATACACTTAAAATGTGACAACTGCTGCTTGTGACGTCAGGATTGTATAACCATAATGCAACTGTCCTAATACTGCTGGAAAATTAGTAAACAAGAGCTCTGCATTAAACAAGCAGATACATATTAACTTCAGGTTTTTGGTACCACTTAAAAGACCACTGTTTTAATTATGTTCATTTGTTATATCTTAGCTCTACAGAAAACTGCTAGAGAGTGGTTTGTAAATCACGTATCAAAGACAGACAACTGATTCACCCTGCAACGCAGGAGTATGCAACAGAAAATCACTTAATCCTCATGTGGTTTAGTTCTACCCCACTGATTGTGATAAAGGTGTAAAGACAGGAAAGCAGATTTAGTACAAATATCAAAAGCAAGGCTCAAATCCTAGGCCCCAACTGGCCTCTTAGCATACCTCTGGAATTCAAGGGCTGGGATAAGAAGGCTGCTTCAAACAGCCAACAAGTTTTTCCTTCCATATAAACTGGCTCTCTATTACACTGGAAAACTAGTTGCCATTACTCATAACATAACAGGCTTCCAACCCTAAGGGACATCGTATGGTCAAAAGGTGTGTGGAGAGCTACTCTACCCTTCAGCTAACACCCTCATCCACAAGTTAATACAGGTAATTCTACATATTTCTTCTCCCCCAAAAGGAAAACTTGTTGGCTCTGGTTTACCTTCTGGAGTATCCTCTCTCTCATCATTACCAGTCAGGAGTGTAAAGACTTCCTTGCTTAGTTGCCTCATTGTTGATGTGAAAGCTCCTATATGTCATCCACTAAAAGGGACATGAGGAAAACCTGAGCATCTTTCAGAAACACAGCTGAAGGAAATTTCTTAGGTAGAAAGAGAATTTGAAACCAAAAAAACCCACAACCAAACAATGGGGGGGAAAAAAAAAAAAAACAAACCAAACCCCCCCCCCAAAAAGACCCACCAAACCAACAACACACCAAACCCAACCCAAACTACCAAAAAACCCAAAAAAGGGTCAGTTCCACAACCCATTCAACTCTGGTTTCTTTGTATGAAAAATCTGCTATAACCATTTGGTCTTGCATGTTACGTGCTGCATGCATAATGAAAGCCTTACATTTTTTATTACAGAGAACAAGTGGCTAGATTTTTACCAGCAATATAAAAATAACATGCAATTTGCTTTGGAATGCTAGTAAAAATTTTGTGATCAAATGCAAGGTGTTTTATGGAAGCTTCCTTTCTCTATCATTACCTGTCATTTTCAGTCAAAACAGAGCTAATACTGGACATCTGGGAAAAAGGCTGCTTTTGCAGGCTTTCCTTTATGAGCAGAATATGGCAAATAACAGAATATTTTAAGTTTTTCCTCTCTGTGGTCAGAAATAAAAAGCATAATAAATATGTCAAAAAGGGCTAATGAGTCCCAAGCAGCAAGATCTTCATCTTTTACAGACTTTTATGGACTGTAATTATCTAATTACTGTTAATTGGTTGAGTGGGATGAGGGAATACTGCATATGCAGGAGGGCATGCATTGTGCTGCAGATTTGGTACTCATCCTGACACCACTGGGTATAATACACTACTTGCTCAGGAATATCATCAGTTTACTTGAAAGTTTTTAGTTGAATTTGTAGTTTTCACCCGTGGTTTAAAAACTATTGCTGATTCTTCATGCTCTGTGTGTGCTAAGTCAGAAAAGTTGACTGGCTTTCCCCTCACACTCTCAAGATCTAGAGAAATCCATAGAATAATCTACACTAGATTTTCTACACAGCCATCTTCTCTCTAAAATCTGCACACTACAACCCCAAAGTGACTTCACAATAACTAGCTGCATCCTGAATCCCAGTCACATAGCAAGAAGCTACTTCTAATGAAATTAGCCAAAAATGGACTATCTGAACTCATCCTGAAGGCTTAATAATTTCTCAAAGTAGGAGGCCTGGCTCACAGTCATGCTCCTCTGCGTTTTTATAAACATGGACTTATGTATCTCTAGGATACTGCTGTACAGCAGTCATCATCACCTCCACAGTGAGGATTATAGCAGTGTTGTGCATCAAGGATTAATCCCTTTAAAAGCAGTTTAACAACTCTGAGATGATCATAAAAATATCAGTTATGCATAATAATAGTACAGTTTCTGATACTCAGTTTTGGGCCAGAACACTTCATACAGGTATGACTATTAAAACCTCAATCTAAGCCCCATTCAACATGAAGAGCAAAATGAGGTACTTCGCTGATTTTTACACTGAGCTAACAGAACTCTGTATGATGCAGAGGACTATGGTTTTTTTCCCCCAGAAATGAAGGACAGTAACTGACAATGTTAGACAACTGGAATCCCTGAATAATATCTTGATCTTTGATCAAATGCTTTCTTCTTCTGAGGAAACTCAATGTGAATATTTTCAAATTTCTGGTGCATTAGGAAAACAAATGGAAGGGAAAACAAATGGAAATGCCACTGTCTGGTACGCATCATTACCTGCTCACCCGGGTAGGCAAGGCACAAACTGAGCCTAATAGCCCTCCTCTGTCTTCTAAAACACAGTCCAGGGTCCTAAACACATTACTTACTGCCCAGAAATCAATGTTTCATTAAACAGCTACTTTGCTTGTTAACACCTGTGATACTGACACCAACCCTTACATCACAACAGTGTAAGCTACCTGGAAAATCACTGACATCAGAAGATTAACAGATATGCAAGAGTTTGAAGAAGAGCCCGTATCTGTTGAATCAGGGAAGGATAGACATATCCTTGCTGCCTACTCCTCACATCTCAAATAATTGAGCTGGTAAAGTGCTGGCTATGAGAGGCTAGCTATGCTGGCATGTGCACTGGCTCCTTCAAAAACAGAGACCTCCACTCAGTTAGCAAAATGCTGTCAAGGATGAACAGAAGCCTTTTTTGTAAGGTGACAGCAAGGTGTGCTTCAGCAAAGGAGGACTCGGTAAGGAGAGGGTGACCTGGAAGAAATGAGAAGGGTAATCTGAATACAGAAAAAAACCATAGCTATCTGCAGAGATCTCACACTTATATAACTACCATAGTGGTGAGAATAGCCACTGCTTTTATTCTGTTTAATTGCACAGCAAAGCTGGGATTAAGTGACATTTGGAGGCTCATTTCTACATAACTACAAAACCATTACAAATTTGTATTTGATACCATAATTTGTGATTTTTTTTCCCCCCATTTGCAAAGAAAGCTGTAACAATAGCCAAGTTTTTAGCAAATAGATTGATTTTTAAGGGATATGAAAAAGTTTAATGAAGATAGTTGTCCTGATTTTGGCTGGGATAGAGTTAATTTTCTCCCTGGTGCTGTGCTTTGGCTTCACTCTGAGAACAATGCTGGTAACACACTAATGTTTTAGTTGTTGCTCAGTAGCACTTACCCTGGTCAAGGACTTTTCAGTCTCTCCTTCTCTGCCAGTGAGGAGGGACACAAAGAGTTGGGAGGGAGCAGGGACAGGACACCTGACCCAAACTAGCCAAAGGGGTATTCCATACCACAGCACATTATGCCCAGCATATAAACTGGGGGAAGGTGGCTGGGAGCTGCTGATCTCTGCTCAGGTCAGGCTGGGCATCAGTCAGTAGGTGGTGAGCAACTATATTGTGCATTACACTTTTTTCCTAGGTTTTATTCCTCTTTTTTTCTTTTTATTCTGCCTTTTCATTACATATATGTATATATTTTTTATTTTTTAACTTTATTTCAATTATTAAACTGTTCTTATCTCAACCCATGGGTATTACCTTTTCCCAGTTCTCCTCCCCATCCCACCAGGGGCAGGGAGAGTAAGCAAGCGGCTGCATGGTACTTAGTTGCTGGCTGGGGTTAAAACACAACAGTAGTTAAAGTACAAGCTTAAAGAGCAAGGAGAGTAATACAAGTCAGCAGTATGAGGAGCTGCATTTTTTTGTCTTGCATTTTACTCTAAAGCAAGATACTTGTAATGAGACAGAAGAGGCCTCTTGAACTTTTCAAATGTTGGAAAAGTATGAAAATTATGAGGGTTTGCCATAAGTTGTCTCCCTAGCATGCACTAAGAGAGCTAAAAATAGCTGCATAATATTAGACCACACAACTATTTTCTTCACTTTCGGTATACGAGATTTATATTTCTGTTCATTTCTGCCTCTAAAAGCTTCCAGTTATGCCTGGAGACTGTTAAATACTGGAATTGCAAGATTAATTCAAGCTCAGACTCTTTTGTACTAAAAAAAAGTAGCAAGGAAAAAAAGCCACATGACAGCACAAAGATCTGTCAGCCATTAGTAGTGTATTTTGGGACATTTTGCTTTATATCATTCTTGCTTTCACAATATTACTATTATTGCACTCTTTCATGCCATATGTCTCAAACAAAATGCTACACCCAAAATATTACTCTTGTATTTTGTTTTGTAACATTTTCCCCTAAAATTTCTGTTACAGGCTGGCTTCACTTCCTGAGAAGGAGAAATTCCCACAAGTAACTGAAACAGAGAAAGCTAAACAAGGTGCTATGGGTCCAAAGTCTCAGCAGTGCTTATCAGAGCCTCAAAACGTCCAGCAGATTCAAATTGTCCATACCCTTTGGTCTCTGGGGTTGACCAAACAACTTGGAGTCTTCCTTAACTAGGAAAGGCTATTTTAGCATCTGTAACACCACAAAGTCAGCAGTAACATTTATTTACTCAAACATAGCCTCTTTCATTGGAGAGCAGGAATGCTGAGTGACTACTTGGAGATTTTTCACTGCAACAACATTAAAAAGAACCCCCAATCTCCAATGTTATTTAGAAACAAGAACAACTGTAAACGTAGTTTAGGTAACTACTAGGAAATTTGTGTTCCTTTCACTATCAGTCTTGCACAGTAATAGCCTAGCATTCCATAGTGAAAAGTACAGACACAGAATTGAAAGCTGTACAGAGCCAAACTATTACACTTCCTCCATGTCTTTTAAAAGGCTCAGCCCGAATTTTTTAACAAACCAGACACTTGTTCTCATTCTATGCGCTGACCTGAACAAATCTGAGGACTTAATGTTATTTCTACTCTTTTTTTTCTGTCTAGACATTGACATCAGATTTACCACGATAGTTTCTAAGCATCTATGATTAATTTTGTAACAAACACTATAGGATGATCAACAACACATTCTTTTAATTTTAGATCTGATTATTCAGCAACCATCATTTTCTCCTGAAGTGTTATCCACAAAGAAATTTAAAAGTAGGAATTAATATGGTCTTGAATTAATTTCCCTCGCCAACCAGATGGCCTAATTACTGGCACTGAAAGAGGCAAGAAGGAAGAGTCCTTGTACCAAATTCAAAAGACTATAGCATATAGCATCCCTTATTTATTAAGTGTTAGTAGAATACAAAGTATTAGAACCTGTGTGGAGACAGTTCATTTAAAATTACAATATTTTTTATGCTCTTCCAAAGTGCAACATATTAAAAAAAATTTTTTTTCAAAATAATGTTTTCTACAGAGTGAATAGAACAAAAGTACAGATTTTTTCCAATGCAAGTTTTAAGTAGACAACTAATGAAAAAAGGTAATGTAAACATCACTCCAGTGTCACTTTCCACCTGTGACTCACACTGTGAAGCAGGTGCTTATGAACTTCACATCTTGATATCCTATAAAACCTGCAGGTATTCTTCACATTTTATATATCTTAAGAGTCAAGTTATAGTTTTCATTTATTCTTCCTTCTGCTCCCCTCAGTAAAATTAAGTAAAATTTAAATAAGTGTTGATGCTTAAGTGAGAAACAAGGATTTGAGAACTTTTGAAATATTTGTTGACACCTTTCCATCCCTTTGTAGTCTAGTCAAATCCATAACTGAAACTTCCAGTTAACACCAACACAGACGCACAGCCTTTCATGAGCAGCAGTGTAAGACTACAAGTTATGTAGAAGTACAATATTAAAAACATTAAAAATACTACCCAAAAATTTTTTTCATGTAATGGCTTTAAAATCACCAATCTTTGTTTTAATCTCTCTGATTTTCCAGCATGTTAAAGCACAGCAATACAAAAGGATTCTAATTAATTTTACTCAGTTAAAATAGCACTGTCTGAATTTCAGTGAATAGACTAATCCAAGTTGAAATAAGGTAGCCTCCTCTATCTTTTCTTCTTGCTTCTTAACCATTTTGCTCTTCCTGACTGACCAGATCTTACCAAGAGTAAGTGGGAATGGTCGCCTGCTGCTCAATGGCTGGTATAATGTAACTGTTCTGATAATTACAGTTGTAATTTCTCAGTATAAGGCAAAACCACTTTCTGTCACAGTTTGTGTGTCCTGACTTCTGAATAGGCTGGGAGGTTTAATTAACATGTAAAGCTTTGAGACTCTTTACCAAAGGCAGCAGTGCAGAGCAGCGTTTTGCTAATTGCATTGCAGGTAGAAGCTCACAGATTTGTTATAAAGCTACCTGGATCATTGAAAGTAACAACTCCCACTGGCTTTAATGGATTTAGTTTTAGCCCTGAATGAGCACAATCTCATTTATTAGCATCCTTTGTTCATGGCATCATTGTTTTTCTCTCTGGCTAGTGATTTTTTTCCAGTTCTTTTCTGATACGCCCTATAGTAGGAATATTTTCACACAGATAAAAGGTATTACTTTCCCAAATGAAAACATTCAAAGGAGGGAATCATTCATGACCACAACTTGTGAGCAAATGCTTCATGATTTTGGGATAATTTGCATTTGGATCAATTTCCAAAATCTCAGCTGAACCTTCCTGTGCTTACAAAGCTGCATATAATTTTCACATCATGAAATAGTCTACAATACTATAACTTTCACACTGGGGTTTATCCTATTCAGAAATGGTTAATATTACTTAAATCTTGCAAATTGAAGTTCGTCTGAGTGTTTCAAGGATCTATATAATTATATTCAATGCAGTTAAACATTTCACCTCAAGTATCTCTAGGCAGAGGGGGGCTAAAAGCAACCCTAATATTCAGAAGCTTTCTGCTTCTCAGTATCAATATTGCTTTACTCAGATTCAGTATTGATTCAACTACTGAGGGAGAGGACAGCAACATGGACTGAAAACAGCCTGAACAACTGGGTTCAAAGCATAGTGATCAGCAGCGCAAATTCCAGCTGGAGGTCAGTCACTGCTGTTGTGCCGTAGGGGATGATGCCGAGGCCAAATTAACATTTCCACTAGTGGGGTGGACGATGGGACAAGGTGGGCGATGGGACAACATGTATCCTCAGCAAATTTGCATAACAACTTGGAGGAGCAATTGATACAGTGGATTATTGAAGTGCCATTTAGAGGGACCTCAAAAGCTGAAGAAATGAGCAACTGGGAACATAATGAAATTCAAAGGGAAATGCAAAGCCCTGCACCAGGGAAGGACTAAGCCCATGCGGCAGTACAGGCTGACGGCTGTATTGAAAGCAGCATTGCTGAAAAAGACCTGGAGGTCCTGGCTGCAGCAAGCTGACCATGAGCAGTGATGCATCCTTGCGGCAAAGAAGGTCAGGACCAACCTAGGCTGCATTAGGAAGACAGTTGCCAGCAGATTAAGGGAGGTGATTCTTCCCCCTCTACTCTGCCTTGGTGAAACACATTTGGAGTGCTGTGTCCAGTTCTGAGCTTCCCAGTATGAAGCAGACATGGATTCATGCTGTAGTGAGCCCAGCAAAAGGCCACAAAGGTGAAGGGAACTGACATATGCAGGGTGGCCAACATTGCTGGGACTGATCAGCTTGGAAAAGAGAAGGTTTAGTGGAGATTTCAGTAATGTGTAGAAATACCTAAGACAGTAAAGACAACAGAGCTAGACTCTTCTCAGTAGTATCCAAAGATAGAAAAAGAAGAAATGGGCACACATAGAAATGCAAGACATTCCATTCAAACAATAAGAGAAAACTTCTTTACTGTGAGGGTGGTCAAACAATGGTGCAGATTTCCCACAGAGGCTGTGGAGTCTCCATCCTTGGGGATGTTCAAAACCCCACTGGACCCAGTCCCAAGCAATCTGCTTTAGCTGACCTTGCTTGAGCAGGGGGCTGTTCTAGACCATCTCCCTGCCCACCTCAAACATTCTGTGAACCTACAACACAGTTTGGTTTGGTTTCCATCATATGATATTAATAAACGCAGCAATTCCTTTTGTTGGAACAAATGTGTTTTGTTTAAAAGCTTGACATTAAAACTACCTATATTTTAATCTCTAAATCCTAGTTTTCTTTGCAAAATAGAGGAAATTAAATATTAGAAGGCCTCTATAATAAAGTATACATACATCCACAGAGACCTGAGAGGTTTTGTTACTAAATTTTACTATGACATGGCACTGCCTGGTTAAAGGCAGAATGGATTCACTCTCTCTGAATGCTAAAGAATGAAGCAGAAAAAAAACCAAACAGTAAAAAAACTCAAAAATGTTTTCCTCTCCCTTCTCTTTGTGTTACTTTCCTAGGAAAATGATAATCCATATACTCATTTTGTGTTTGTAATTCTATCTCTCTCTCTCCTCTAATCTTTTATGCGTCTTTCCTGAAAAATCTTCATTAGGACCTACCTAGACTGACTGGTTGAGAAGCAAATCAAGAAACTTTATCTGAGCTCTGGCATTCACTTTAGTTAACTGAAATCTTTCCAGTCTAACAAATCCACTTTCATGTCTTGAAGTAGCTAGGTGAAAGCCACAAAAGCATCTTTCCACAATAAAATGAAAAGAGCTAAATGTTAAGTCCGACAGGACTTGGAAGGAACAAAAAAAAAAAAAAAAACCAGCCCCACCAAAAAAAACCCCAACAACACAAAAACCCACCAAAAAAAAAACCCAAAACCCAAACAAACAACAAAACCACCAAAAAAACTAAAAAAAAGCTGCAAAGAAGTTTAAAAATAGCATCCAAGTATCAGCATGTGATATTACTTAGTATGGTGTAAGTACTTACTTACTTACTAGTATGTTGCATGAATATGTGACCCCGGAGAGATAGAAACATTCATTTATTATGCTCGGGAGTTGTAGCTAAACCTCCCTCTTTCCATGGCAATAGATGGTATCACTACAATAATATTCTTTTGTCACAAATGAGGCAGCTTTCTACTTTATTACAAGATTCTCTGCATTTGCCATAATTTCTCTCTTTGAACAACTAAGTACTTAATCTACAAAAGCACTCACAGAACTTCATCCTCAGTACATCATCTTTTTTAGCAGAAGAACTTCTAAGATTTGGTTGCTCTGATCTATCTCCAGTTGGAGCACTGGAAATTGAGGATATCGACAATAGTAAGAGGTAGAAAATTGCCATGCTAAAATTCAAACTTAGGCCTACTTACTTCAAATTCTTGCCTGACCAAATACTTTGCTTAAATAAAAGCAATTTTTAAAAGGTTAACACTACAAAGGTTAATACTTTAAAGATTCAGGCTGAAACAAATAGCAGCCAGTCAATTAAAAAACTGTAACAATCCCCTCTCATTTGAAAGTCGGGTTTGGTTTTTTGAGATAAGATTTGGCATGAGATATTTCAAAGAGGCAAACATTGCCTAACTCTAAGCTCAGGTCTTCAATAGTCTTACCAGACCACTTTTCCCTCTCTTCTGTCCAACAGAACAACTCTTTCAGTGTCTTGTCTTCCAGGCACTATTCCACAGCAGCAGGGGAAGGAAAAGGAGCTCTCCTTTACAAGAACTCAAGCAATGAAGTTCTGCTCTTCTGCTCAGGCAGCTTTCTGCCAGACCAATGACACTGAACTTCACATTGGCCAAGAGAACAGAGTTAGATAGTAAAACAGTTTTATTGTAGTTAAATAAATACAAACAAGTGAGATTCACCATGTTCTCATCTATGGCAACGAGCAGTATTCCCTTTTCCCCCATTAAGTAGTATTATTGTAAATAATCAGGTACTTGGACTTCTGCACATAAGACCTTTTCAACCAGTGACTTTCTTCTAATCACTTTGCTACCAATTACTAAAGTTCAGAGTGCCATAATACCTCAAGGTTTCTGCCCTAGGGCTCCTATGACTGTATAAGTCTTAGCTTTCATTTTTAAATTAGAAACTTAATTTCTAAATTTAGTGATTTTTCTTTTTTTTTTTTTTTAATTAGTTTAAAAAAATCTCAAAGGACAATTATGAACATGTGTCACAAGGTAGTTTCTTTAAAATCAACATTTTTAAGCAAGTCTCAGCATTTTGAATGCCTGGCTTCAACAATATTGCTTAGCTGTACAGCATAAGAAAATTGTATTTCTCTAGAACCAACTCAATAGTTCATGTTTCAACACACATTTTAATTATTAACTAACATGGTTTGGGAACATAGGTCACCTAAGTTTCTCAATTTATTTTTACCAAAAGTAACATACACAAGCTTCTGATATGACTAATAGGAAAATAAAGGCTTAGCAATTATTTCATCAAGTTTTTGGCTGAAGCAGCAAAAATCTGTTTCTCTCCTTGTGTTGCTGCTGAACATTCATACCCACCCGTTCAAGAATGCAAGATTCCTTTCTTATCCACACTTAAAGTTTATGGAATGTGAAGAAAGTGGACATCTTTGAACTTGGCTGTCATGGATGTGGTCACAGCCAAGCAAAGATAACCCACCACAGGAGGAATGGAGGTGCTGGAGCGGCACCCCGCCTTTCGCGGCGCTGCTCGTGGTGCTGAAACGAGATTCCCACACAACCGACATGCACTCACAGAATGGTTTGAGTTGGAAGGGACCTTAAAGATCATCTAGTTCCACTCTCCTGCCATGGGCAGGGGCACCTTCCACTAGCCCAGGTTGTACAAAGTCCCACACAACCTGGCCTTAAACACTGCCAGGGACAGGACTCTATACTTAATTTATTCTTCCATTAATTAGAAGGAAATATTAATTTGACCATTTCTTCATCATAAACCAAAACAAATGCACTTCCCACTGAATTTTGGAGAGCTGTAAATTACTAATACTTTGAACTTATGGCTCACAGTGCAGTGAGAGCAATGGTGGGGCGGGGGGAGGAGTGTGGGGGGGATGATTAAAGCAAGTTTTTAAAACATCATATGTCATTGGTTCCATGTAGAGAAAGAAAACCACCAGCAGAAATTCTGGGCTCCCCAGTAACAAGAGAGACATGGAGCTCCCACAGCAAGTCCATCAAAGGGCTATTAGAATGATTAAGGGACTGAAGCATCTCTCATAACGAAAGACCAAGGGCCTGTTCAGCCAAGAGAAGAGAAAGCTCGGGGGATATCTGATCAATATATGTAAGTATCTGAAGGGTAGGTATCAAGAGGATGGGGCCAGACTCTTCCCAGTGGTGCCAGGGGATAAAACAAGAGGCAATGGTTGTAAATTAAGACAGAGGAAGTTCCACTAGAACATGAAGAAGAACTGCTTTAATTTAACGGTGACTGAGCATTGGAATAGGTTGCAGAGTCTCCTTCCCTGGAGATGTTCAAGAGTCATCTAGACGCAATCATGAGTAATGTGCTTTAGGTGATGCTGATTAAGCAGGGAGGTTGGACTAGATGACCTTCAGTGGTCTCTTCCAGCCTCAACCATTCTGTGAACTTGCCCATGCAGTAGGATCTGGGCCAAGAGCCAAGGTACATCTTCCTGCAGTCCAAATTTACATCTACATCACTAAGAGCTTAAGGCACTTTCAAGCTCTTGGGACAGGAGAGCCTATCTGCATCAGAGCTTACGTCATCACAATCAAACTTCCTTTGCACCCCAGCGTGATCTTGGGGAAAGACATCCAGGCATTATAAACGGAGGTCAGAATAATGTGACCCTTAAATGTTTGGAGGACAGAGGGGGAGTTAAGGCACTTCACGCTACAACTTTTCTGGAGGCACTGTTATCCTTGACTTATTGGTAAGAATTCTTGTTTCATGCTATTAACATTTTCAAACTGCCACAGTAAGCTTCAAGAAATGTAGTACCAGTATTGCAGAGCAATAGCAATTTCAGTTCATGTTTTTGTAAACTTAATTATTTAGTTAGGGATGTTTTGGTACCCTTCTCCTCCTGCCTCCATTTTTCCCAATCCTATTTTTGGTTCAAAGTATCTGCAGACCATACCACAACTTCTGAGAATAAAAACCAACAACAACAAACAACCACTACAACAACCACCATCCACCACCACCACCAACCACCCACCACCATCAAGAACCACCCACCACCACCACCAACAAACCCCACCAAAAAACCCCACAAAAAACCAACACAAACTGGTGGCAGAAATGTGTGGAGAAAGAATAGCATCTACAATAAGCTGATACAAGCAATCCTTTCCTAAAAATTAATTTCTTCCTTCTTCCCCAACTGCAGCCCTATATTATGGGTAGAAATTTTTCCTCATCAGATAGTTGTAAACACAAAATATGAATTTTTTTTTTAAAAAGCAAAAATCTTACAAAGCAACCGTACTAAGAGGAAAAACTGAACTTGTAACTCACAGTTGAATAACTCAAAGTGGTCTTTCAATACACATCTGCTCAAGGAAGACTGTTTAAAAATAACTGTTTCACGACACCTAAGTATGCAATTCAAAAACTAATGTCATGTATTCATAGAAAAACCTTGGATGACCACACGCCGTAGCAACTCTTACTTCTAATAATGATACAAAGCGTTTTTTCCCGTTAGATGACTGGCTTCATCAAGTGACTACCAGAACACATACAAGGATTTATCAAAACTGTGGGCTTTTTCCACCTTGAAGATGCAAGTGACAGTTTTCTGACACCACTAATGGTATTTTAATTCACTTCCTGCAACCTTTAAAGATGCAGAATGCCACCCAGCTTGCTGAATGAGGGGTTCTGGTTTTTGAAGCTTTCCAGCACTATGTAAGACAAAAATTGCCAAAGCTTGAAGCTTTTTTTGGTTCTTTTAAAAATCCTGATGTTGTGTGTATCTATTCTTTGGGAAGAGAAGTGTAACGTAAAGCTGGAGCAATGCAATAGTTCAGACTCTGACTAGCACTAACACTATCTAATTAAGTTTTCTGTAGAAGTGCACACCTAAAAATAAAGCCAGTACAAATTAAAAATACATTCTGAAAAGAGATACTCTTTTTGTTAGCCAATAGCTCTAAGAACTTGAAAATATAAATATCAGCATTTTATACAGTCCCTGGGGAGAGAAAGCTCAAAAAAGCTTTGCCTGAGCATCCCATCTGTTGCTCTACCTGCCCCAACACTCACTGAGCTTCAAAATAGGATTTCTGTTTACAGAGGGGGCCTCTTATTAAGTTTCCACTTGTCACAGCATCTTTGTGAGAAGTCTGCAGTCAGAAGCACAGCAGGAAGTCACTGGTTTCCACTTATCTGTACTCTGCCTTTTTTATTTTTTTCTTCCCTGTCCTATACCATGCCCTAGGCGGATGAGGTCCATCTGTCAGACTCAGACATCCACAATCAGCAAGCATATTTGAGCTGACAAGAGGGTCAAGGCTCAGGCTCAGAGTACTGCTCATGAAGAGAATGTGGCTCTGAATTTGCAGGCACAGTTAAGGAAAAGTTTTGGTGTCAAAGATTTGTTGTGCTGTGCCTATGGGAAAAAAGCCAAACTAATGAGGAAAAATATTGAAAGATATTCCATTCTCCAGGCTCTCCTGCGCATCCAGTTTTCTCTATTTCAGCCTATTAGTCTTCATTCTGTGTTTCATGCAGTGGCCTTTGTCTGCACATGAATAAGTAATGCTAATAGTCTCATCATCTTCAGGGCATAGTGCAAGACTCCTTGAGAAAATGGTGGTTGGGATTGTCCTGCCTCATGACGAAGTCTTTTCTTTTACATAAGAGATCCCATGGAAGAAAAGCTCTGCTCTAATTGTTGGGTGTTCCTTGAATGGGCAACTGTAGCAATAAGCACCACAAACGTAGTATCTTATGGTATATCAATGCAAACATTCAACAAATACCTAACATTTGTCTCTCATGCTGACTGCATCCAATACTTAGTTTTACTTTAATATCTTTAAATTCATCCATAAGATTATTTCTGTTGTTGTAACAACATATGGTATCGTGATACCATAGTTACATTATGTTAGCCTGTGATTACTTCACAAATTTTAAACTGAAAAAACAGCGGAACTGTATTGATCATGACGTACTTCTTACAAACTCCCTAAACAGGCTTGTCCACTGAATAAATCTGCACAAAACAGATGAGTGAGGAGGATGTTAAGGAACATCAGATCCATTAAGGCTGACTACTACTGCTAACAGTAATGTAAGCTCTCACTGTTGGCCTGTATTTTTTCTACCTTCTAACTCGTTCCTGAATCCACAACGGAAAATAAGAGCTACAGTGAATTTTCCCTTTTTGGCTGTGACTGTAAATGAGGTACAGATAAAGTAAGCACCAAATCCTGCTTTTGATAAACAAACCACCAACTTAGTTGGCAGGAGGCAAATACTAGTAATAAAAGAGATCAGTGAGATGAGTCTGTTTGTTAAGTCACAGCAAGCTTTCCTCCAAAGTGAAGTACAATTATGGTTAACAGTAACACCTGAAGTTCCATTTAAGATACCCATTTTATGAAAATGTGACAAACTTTTGAATAACAATATATTTGAATAAAATATCATTTTATTCCCCATACTACTGTAAAATATGCCCATTCATCTTATCAGAAAAATCTAGAAAATGTCAAAATGAACAATTAGGAATTTCATGGATTCTGACTCACATAAAATAACCCCCTGAAAGAAATCTCTACTTAGACCTGCCAAGTAACAGTAAACTCACTCTTAACCACAATGAGACACAAATAAAAAATTGCCCAAATCTCCAGAATTTCAAAAGGGAAGTAATTTGAAGAAGTTTCAGAATGCTTGAAAAAAGTATAATATTGATCTATTTATGAAATATACTTAATGTAATACTATTGTACTTTCATTCTTTTCATTTAGCATAAGCATAATGACCTCCAGCTATGAAAACTCCATTAAAAATGCTTGAAAAAATTGTTTTAATTAAAAGGAATCTGTACTATTGGTGATGCTTTTCAAATATGAATATATTCTTCACTGCTGAGTAGAATGAGAAAAACTCTAGCATAGGTTTGAAATGGGTCTAAACATGGAGCAAAATATCAAAACAATTTGACTAGATGGCTATCAGCTGTAGCAAAAAGTAAATTCAGCAGAACTGGAGAAAATAGCATATTAGCACACTTTTTTGCATTAAACTGGAACCTGCCTTGCAGTAGGACACACAAACATACATCAGACAGAACATGCAGTTAAGATCTTAGTCAGAGTCTTATAGTTCTGTGAGTCTTTGCACAGTAGCAGGAAGAACAAGACAAAGAGCCAGCCAACTGCTAGGCAGGAGCTCTGCCTGAAGCAGCCTCTACTCCCTGCTTACAGCTCAGATCGACATTTAGATTGACAGTGTCCTCTAAACAGGGGAACAATCCAAGCTCCCACTTCTACAGAGCGTTATGATTCAGTTATGAACACTTTGCTGTTAAACTTCATAAGTATTTTGCTGGTTTGAATTGATTCTTTCTTCCATCACAGTACATAAATAAAACACTCCATACATTTTGATGACTTACTTTTCTGGTATGCTTTAACTGGGTAAACTTGAGTTGGTTTAAAAGAAAGAAAGAAAAAAAATTTGAGGCGCAGACCAGGAAATACATTGAAATTCACTTTCCCTGCTTAGTATATAATGAATGATGACAGCATTAACTTTAAGGGGATAATTAGTTTCATAGTCCACAACAGTGAATATTTACTAGGGATACTTAGAAGAATTTCTTTGAGTGAACAAACTAATAAAGTCTAATGAAGACAAGTGTTATATTTAGGGTTACACAATTAAATGCAAACATACAGAATATTTAGCAAATTGAAAACCTACTAGCTTGATGTATAAAATACACACTTGTTTTAGCAGTATTTTGTCATTTTTAAAACTATGCACCCACATGTACTTTAATTAAAGTTCTAAACCTGTTTTTTCCAAGTTTAACCAGTACACATAGCACCAAAAATATAGATGTTAAAAGATATGAAACAATTTATTAAATAGTCTAAACAAACAGCAATTTAGAAATAAACTCGAGCCTTATCAAGATACCCAGAAAAAACACCACCACAAAAATCCCCACAATCTAACATCCCATCAAGCAGAAGGCAACACAGTACACCAAAGTAGATGGTCAGCAGAATGCTGGTTTGTTGTGAACTGGGACATGAAAACTAAGTGGTTAGTATTTTTAAAATATAATAACTACAAATTATGATCATACTCTCAGCTATTTGTGTCTGCTTGTAACAGACATGATATTTCTTACTACTTTCTTGTCACTACTTATCATATACACTGCAATCTACTGAAATGCTGCACCAGTCTCACACAATGACTTTGAAAACTGCTAAGCAAATAGGAAATTTCCCACCCCAACCCATAGAACGATACATTAGCTTTAATACTCCTGCAAACACACAGGTCCTAACTAACACAGGCCTAACTAACAAAATGAGTAAGGTGCTTAAAACAGAATACTGGCACAGCACTGGTCCTGTAGCTTCCTTTCTGTTTTTCCATGTCAGCCAAACACAACGACTTGCTTGTCTTTATCATACCTAATGGTTTCTACAGCCTAGTAGACCCTTAACCAGCCCAAAGCAGCCTAGCAATCTAAAGTTATTCCCATTCCATTTCCCTGCAATACAAACTAAGTGCCAGGCTGTCAGTGTTTCCCTGTAAGGGCAGGATTTTCCTCTGAAATCCCACTTATTTAGATAAGCAGAAAAAGTGACACAAAGAGAAGAAAAATGATGCTAATTGGGTATATGGAAAAATCTCCTTGCTGAGAAACATAAGTCTTCATTATCTCAGAGAACTTTTCAAGTTCCAAAATATACTGCAGAGTATTTCAACACAACATGCTGACATTCCAGGCAGGTCTAGTACAAAGGCAGGAGAACAACAGAGCAGGCAGCAGCCCAGTTAGACAAATTCAGAGGAGACTGATAACACAAACAGCAAAATTATTATAGAAAGAAAATATTGCACCACCCTAACTCTATAGAAATATAAATCTTTTGTCTGTGCCCTGTTAGAATACTTACAGAATTCTAGCAGAAACTTCCCAAAACGCTGGCATAAATGTTGCCATTTCCACCCTACATTGATCTGCTGGTTAGGACATGCAGCCTCATTTCTGTAAAGTCCACCTATACCTGCTCCAGAGTGGGAGATCTATGGTTATTTCAAGTAAAGTCTATAGATTCACATAATTTAGCAAGCTTATCACAATCCTAAATTCCTGTGTGATAATTTTGCACAAAATCAAAAGTGGTTCCAAGTCAGGCATGCAATGGTGTAAGCCATTTGCCTGAAATCATAGGATTTTCCCATAAGTAAATAAGCAAGCCATGCAATATTGATTTAGGAATTACTCCTCTATGCAACATAAGTAAAATGCCTCGAACCCCATGTAAAAGCACTGCTGTTGTGGATTATACGTCGTGACATTTTTTATAAACTACCCATTGTGTCTGCCTGGATGATGCTAAGCCCTTTATGTTTTCTTTTGAAAAGCAAATTGCATTCAACGTATCAGATTAATGACACTTATAAATAAATAAAAATTACCATTTACTGTTAATAGAAGACCAGCTGGCATCCTACGGTGGATGCTGAAGGTGCAGCATGCACTGGCAGAGATTGGTGATAGGTTGCTGACTCATTTTTCATTTATTTTATGGGTGTTTTTCAGCATGAGGAGCTTGAAAGCTATGATGCAGCTCTCTCTCTGTGAGTATTATCTCGCCCGCATAACAGAAATCAGTAATTAATGTTTAATATGCAGCATCGAGACTATCTGCATCTCTCAAGGGGCCACTAGGAGGAAATTAGCAAAGAATGATGCAAGTTTGCTAGAAGGATTTGATAGCCAATTCTAATTTCATCAGCTTTGATTGGGAAACCGAAAAGGCACCTCTGGGGGCACTAGCCATGTGTTTCCTGCAAGTTTCTCATTTAATTAAACAAGGCACATGGCAGACTTTGAACTTACCCAGTGTAAACCCCTGCAATTGTCCTGCAGAAGCTCCTTGCTCTATTCTGATAACCCAAACTTCTTAGCAGAAAACAATGTCACAGAAGGCTGAGCGGAAGAAGAGCAGACAGACAATTGAAATTATATGCTGATTAGATGCCAAGAGAAGATTGCTTCTAATGCTGTGCCATGCCAGCAACTGAACAAGATAAAACCCTTTTAGCTGAAACAAGAATCAGCTTGTAGCACCTTTGGTTTTTTTGTGCAAGAGCAAGTTGGTTTTTTTAAAAGGTTATTCAAAAGGTTCAAGTGTTTTGAAAGGTTATGAGCTTATAGAAAGCTCATAAATTTCAAGAACACATTACCAGCCCTTTGAGTTTTCATTGAGCTCAAGTGATGCCAGTTTCCTACCCGTACTGTTTATACCTTATACCGCTACCAAGCTATTTCTCTTGATGCAAACTATGTAACGCCAGCAAATTAGCTTTGTACCTTGCTAAGATGACCTCTTTCTGCATTTTCCAGGGCTCTCAGTTTAGAGTGTAATAACCAAAGGGAATACTTCTGAATCCTAGGTAGAGAAGATGTAATTCAGAAGTGCATTTAGAGGAGCTTTTCTGATCAGGCTAGCAAGAGAACAAAAGGACTAGTTTAGACTGTTTCACACTTCAGTTTCTTCTAGTTCAGCCTCTGTTACTAACAACTCTGCTGCACATGACTACAAGTGGATATTTTAGTAGCAAAAGTCCTCTAACATTTCATTTAAAAATCAGTCTTCTAGCATCATAAGAAAGGGATGTAGCATAGGGTCTTTATGTTGGAACCTCTTTAACAGAGGTTCTTTAACTTCTTTTCTGCAAGCAGAAGGTTTACGTTTCCTAGATTTCTGTTCCCTGCTTCTCTGTATTTCAGAAAAGAATGAAATCCAGTTATATTGCAGCTGTATTCTTTTCAAGCATGTAATACTACTTGGTATATAGAGGAAGAAGCTGAAATGAAAAACTGCAAGACAGACCGAAGACACAGGGCACATGATCTAATGGTCCAGCAGACATTAGTCCATCCTGTGTCAGGTTCTGGAAAATAAACATTGCAGCTGCTGGCCATACTAGTAGTTGAAAGATTGCCTCATTTGGAAAGGAGCTTACAGCTATTGTGATGCAGATCATTGGCTATGAAAAGCCAACTGCTACTTTTACATAAGGAAAATCCACTCTCCCAAAGAGGTCCAAGTAAGGAAGTTTCAGGTGTCAGCTACTTATCTAAGCAAATCAATGTCATTTTGATTAGTGCTATGTGAATTTGAAGAAAAATTGCCAGGTTAGCAATTTCACTTTTCAAAGTCCCCATTTGCACAAGCTTATGTAAGCTTAATTGAAGCCACCAAAGTGCTACTTTTCTAAAGCAATTTAGGTACCTTTTATTGGAGTCTAATTAATGATTATAGTCACCAGGGTAAGTTTTAATAAATAAATAAATAAACGAAAGACAGAGGGCCTTGTGCCATTCTTTGTTTATGGTTATGGAAAGCAAACAACTGTCCAGAGAGAAAGCCCCATTTTTATTTGACACATTCACCTTCTAATGAATACAGCAGTTTTGATTCTAATAGAGGTCACTAATTTTCATTTCAAATATAAAAGGCTTATGTCAATTTTAAGATTAAGTGTCCCAGAGAAGTACTAGTGAAATAATGTGGGTTTTTTTTAAATAAAGAAACTCATGCTCTTTTGCTGTTCTCTGTTCTGGTAAATGCTTCACTTGTCCAATGTGTTCTGACTGTAATACAGTTTGATTTGAAAGAAGGAAGGGAGAGGAATGATTCATTTCAGGCTTTTTTTTTCTGGCTTAGGAAATAGGAAAAATTTGAAGGCTATTTTTTTGAAGAAACACACTTTTCTCCAGCAAAGGACTTGTCCAAAAAGTTTCTGAACTTCAACAGAGTTTGAAACAAATTATTTTCTTCAGAAAGCACTATTTTGATGAAGGTACTGTCTACCAGAAGCAAAAAGCAAGGAAGACAACACACTGATCTGATTCAATTTGCCTATGTATGTTAACTCATATATCTAATTAGAGATTTTCATTTGCTCCTAATGCTTGCTGATGGTGTGAACCTTTCCTAGTGTACCAGGCTGCAGGATAGCCCAAGTAATCCAGAGGACCCAAGGAATCTCCTCAACATCCTTAAGACATCAGGAGTCATGACTGGCAGCAATAAATAATAAATGTGTGAAGTGGTCCAAAAGACAAGCTTATCCTTTCTTCAGGCCTTTCTATCTCTTCCTTCTGAGCTGGTGGTGCTTTATTCATTTCTACTCTGCATCCTCTGCAGTCCCACAATTTAACTCTGCAGTACAGCACAGAGCATTAACCAAAGCAGTCATTTGTATAAGTAGGGGAAAAACTCAGGAGATTGTGATTCTTCTCCTCCTGCCCTAACTCCCTCTCTGCTACACTTGGCCCTTCACTTGAACAGGAATGCATTTAGGACACTTACTTTTAATGTCAAAATTTCCACCTTCCCTTTTATACCTGCATAAGTGTTTCTAACCTGACTCCATGTGAAGTAAATACAAAAAAGTTTGCATAGCATTGCTTATTTCTTCTCATTTCATCGTCTTACCTCTTTTAATTGCTTCAGCAATAATAGCATTATATATTGCTAGGTCCCTTGTGCGTCGTCAGAGTTCAGTGGCAAGCTGAGGGCAATGGCAAACTCCACCTAACTAGCCTGGGTACTCAGTGATCCAATTACCTTCAGGTATGTGTGCTGCCTGCAGCTATTAGAGACATTTCATAGCTTTCTATCCAAAAGTTTGATCCCTCAAAGCTCACTCATTTTTCTCCCCCTCTGCACCATCATAACATAATATTTTGAAACAGTTAATGTGCTAGAATTGATATCTCCTGTGTGCTCGCTTTACATAAATAAGTTACTTTAAAAATATTAGCCTATAAAATAGCCCTTGTCATTGTTCTTTCTAGCTCTAAGAACCCAGCTAATCATTATACAGATTTATTTACAAGGTGAGCCTTCAAGCTGGTGTAATTATCTCATTCTCTGTATTTGTATCAGGGCACCACCGAAGGCAATAAAAGAACTTGCAATAGGTGATCTTTTTCATGACTTTTTTTTATCCCCTCTCTTTCTAGTGAGACTAATATTGTCAATATCACAGTGTGTGTGAGGGGGTAATTTTGTTATTATCTGCTTCAAGGGCAGCTTTACGAAGGTGAAAAACTCCATAACCAGAGGGGTTCACCAAGGGTGCAGACATACTATTTAAACAGCAACATTATAATTATCCAAAGCTTGCTATTTCATACTTTTACTTACTGTTTGTCAATATAAGCTAGAAAAGATTAGTGAAAAGCTATTTCATAAAGAGCAAGACAACCCTTTGTGTTCCGAGCTGATCAATAAAAAACTTATACTGTGAGAACTATCAAGCATGAACTGTCTTACTTCATGCTAATTTAATAGGGAATAGGGAGGGGTTGTACCACTGTCACCCACTGAAAAAATAAGCTTAATGCTGAGTTATTAGTGTTTGAAATAGAGCCCTCAAAATTTGTTACAACATAGTATTAAGTCACCTGAGACTACTGACACACAAAACATTTAAAAAAAAAATTGGTTTTCTTCCATTTAAGACTGAGCAAAAATTGAATGTCATATTGCTTGGGAAGGTTTGCCTTATTTTTAGGCTCTCATCTCATTTCTGCAATAAGCTTTTCGTGTGTGCAACGGCAGCCTAACACGTGTATAGAACCAAATTCTCTCACTTACAGCATTTCCTTGCACTCCAACACTGAGACTCTGACACTCATTAGGCCAAAATGATCTGGTCCCTCTGTGACAAAGCAGAACCATCAGCAAAACAGATCACACAAGAGAACCTGACCCGCTGTCATTAATACTGTGTTGTCTGTGGACAACCGTAATGCAGCATCATTATGCTACAGTGCCTAATCACTTCCCTCTGTGGTGACATGCAGGCCCTCCTAGAAAAGCAACTACCACTGTTGCTGCAGGAGACTGGTTAACTTCTGCATAGAATTCAGTCAAGATCATTGCTTAATAAAATAAAAAGCTTATTCTCAGAGCAAAGAAAAGCCTTTTCTGCATAAACAGTGAGATAAAGCCTTTGCAAGCCTCCTGCTGTCAGGCACCATTTTGTGGAGATTGCAACATCTGAGGCATTGGAATAGCAAGGACCTGGCAGAAAGTCTGACAATGAGCTACCATACTGTGGGTGTCGGGAGCCACACGTCAGCAAAACAGCATTCACCAGCTGGAGGCCCACAAATGCCAATTTTAATTATAAACTTTATTTTCAAATAGAGTTCACAGTTTATACAGGATACACTTCATGCCATCAGAGCATTTGAGCACTGCACCAAACGGGTGGCATGTTATTTTCTTAAAAATAGAGCTGCAAGCATCACAATATATTTGATTCATTCAGGAGAACAATCATCTTTTCTGGGTAGTTTATCAAGGATTGTAGCATGCTTTATCCACATGTGCAAGCAAAATACCTAATGATTCCTTCTGCACACATAGCTGTTATGTCTGCTCTACTTCTGTCTTTGGATTCACAGTTCTTACTTTTACGCTTTTAGTTCCTACAGATATAACGTTCTTAGTTCTACAAATTTAGTTACATGTACATTTACCTAAACATTGATTTAAGTTTTTATTTTGCTCAGTTTCACATACCTTGATTCTATTGTACTTGTGCCACAACTCAGGAGGCAGAGAATACACATGAAAAGAACTGGCCAGCCAGTTATTTCATCTGCGCTTTCAAATTTTCACTTGGCAGGAGTGCATCATTCTACTGTCGCTCTAAACTTCACACCTCTATTTTATGACACATTTAATTAATTAAGGAATCCATTCTAAACTTTCTACATTAACCTTAAGGTCTTAAAAATGTCAATTCCTTCATATACTTATATAGGGTCTAACAGTCTTACATGCATATATAGCTACAAATGCTTATAAATACATATATAAAACGATAGACATTTTGTTGAAGAATTTTGGTAACGTACAAGAAGCAATAAATAAGAGCTTAGAAGGTATTATTTGCCTGGTGTACTCCAATTAATTCTGATCCACAAAATGTCTGTCCAATGTGTTATCACAAATTCTACCGATTTGCTTCCTACTTGCTACTGTAAGCTAGTATGAAATTGCATGCAAAGCAGCCCACAGGTAAGGAACTCTCCTGACACAAGCTGTTTAATAACACTTCTAGAAACTAGAACCTGATGTAAAAAAATAATTAACATGTTGTACCTATTTTTCCATAAATTGGAAAATGATGCAGTGTTTTCCACCTACAGTGAACAGAACTTATGCATTAATTAACCACTTCTTAAACTGTCCATTTAGATTAATGGAGAAAATTCCACTAGAGATAAACTAGCTCACTACAAAAGAAGCGTGAGTGACAGACTTGTAATCTGCATTAAAAAAATTGAGAAGATATGAATGAAAGGACAGAGATACATCAGATACGTGCTGTCAAAAATCTCTTCTAGAACTTGCTTCGCTTAATTCCTTTGTAGCACACTGACAGGAATGATGTATCATTTAGTACTTTAAAAGATTCTTCAGTAAGCCAGAAAAGTGATGAGCAGTTCTTTTGACCCTGGCATCCAGAATAATTATGATTATCTGCACTATTTAGCCTGAAAGGGATCGGACACTGTTCATGGTCTGTTAGTCCAGCTATGATGTTTGATAATCTATACACACGAGTCATTGAAGGTCACTCAACCTTAGAGCACTTCAAACACACTTAGTTAGCCTTTACTGAATAGTAAAGTGCAAGTGCCCCATTTCTATTGCTATGACACTACTGAATGACCAGAATTGCTGAAGGATGAAAATAATTTCATTTTATGTCTGCAATGTAGAAAGATTTGACTAAGCCCAGTTGTTTTGTTGGTCTGTAAATATGAAATATCTGATAGGATGTGAAGACCAAGCAGAAAGAAAATGAAGCTGAAGAAAATTAAGCTGATTCTGTGCAACTGCTTAGAAGTATTACCAGAATCTTCCCCTTCACCTAAACATAGAAAAAAACCCAACTGTATAAGTATTCTTTAGCTTTGATTTAGTTCACTAACAAGGGAAACCGCACTGGTTGTGTATAAGACTTTTCTAAATATCAAATAAGAAGCTAGCTTCTGGGTTGCTTGTTGAAAGTGTTTCTATAAAACTGAAGTCACATCGGAATTCTACAGGCATCTTATAAGAGTTGTTAAAGTGTAATGCAAGAAATGGACAACCAAATCACTAGCTTATATTTAAAAGTAAACAACATTTACATTTAAAAAATACAATGGACCATCTATCTTTGTAGACCTACTCAGACTTACGGAAAGTTGGCTGGACTTCTGCCTAAAAGCAACAGCCATGGCATCATCACACAGGTGATTGAAGGGGCACACCAAAAGAACTGCTTTTGAATGAGAAAGGGCTACTTAATTTATCTATGCTCACTGAAAAGGACAATGTTTTCTGGTTATTTTGGGGAACAGATCTACTGATCTTTCAGAGATGGTGTCTTTTTCATTGTTACATATGTCCAGAAAGCACCAGACTGAGTGGGCATAAGAATATCCATTCAAGACCAAGTTCACACTCCAGATTTGAAAAAATAAAAGTCAGAACCAAAGTTAAGATTACACCTAATTCTTCATTGCTACAGTGACACAGCCTTCCAACTTCTCCAGAAATCAATATTCTTCACACTGATACAAAATTAACATTAGAGAGCAGAAGCTCAGCCCTTAGTATTGATTCGAGTCATCTCAATGACTCAAGCCTGTTTGTAACAGCAAAAAACTTCTAAGTGTATAATCTCTTTACAAGTACATTATAATCTTTTGACTGTCACAGAAATACATTTTTGTTGCTATTGTACAGTTTGCTTCTACATGCAAAAAAACCAAACCCTATGTTACGAAAGATGCTGAAAGATCAATCTCTGTCTGATTTTGCGAGACATACCTAACTCCAGAGGTAATTTTCTTTTTAAAGTTGCAATTTCTTATTTGGAAATCATCTTTATTATACGTGCAACTGCCAACTTCCAATATTTTTCATCCTTTTAGCCTGGCTGAACTGGTGCCAAGATGAGAGCAAGCCTTTTCGTATTCCGCATGTATCACCTCGAACAGCTTTGCTTACCAAGTTTTAACTACTGAAACCATTGTGGAAGACATATGAAAAGCCAGGTAGCTCTCAAATAGCCCTTATCTAGCTGTGCAGCAAGAATTTCAACACAACCTCATTTCAAGTAAGTTGGAAATACCACTAAGAACAGTCTGAATGTGTTTTTGCTTCTCTCCAGAACTTTAAAATAGTGGTAGATTAATAGTCCTTTAGTAGGTGTTCCTCCCCCACCATCCTTCATATGTTAAATTTATAAAACTCTTAGTCTTAAGATAAAACCCTCAGCTGATTTTTTAATTTTTCTTCCTATTCCTATATACACCCTGTATTTTTTGTAAGATTATTTATTTTGCATAAATAACCAAAATGAGCACACATACTTCTGCTGAAGCTTATGGTCGCAAGACAGTGTATTTAAATCAGAAGTTAAAAAAAAAAAAAAAAAATCAATACACAATTATTTTTTTATACATCTATATTATTCAGTTTTTCTTTGGATTTCTCTATTAATCTTGAGTTAATTTTCTTTATGCAACAGTTATAATGCCATTACTGGGTTTTGTATCGGAAATACTTTTAAAAAAAGAAAGAGTATCAAATATTTTAATATATGATAATGAAATCTATACCCAGGTAAAAGATCAAAGCTGTGTATTTCATTTTTACAGCCAAATAAAATTGCATATTCCTTCGTTTAGCACAAATAAATCATGCTGTGGTAAAGAACAACATAAAGAACTTTCAGCAAGGATGTGGTTATTTCCTCTTTTTTGGTCTAAAGTGGTACATTTCCTCTTCTATCAAGTACCTGTGATAACTAAGGAAAATAATACTTCAGTATTTATCCCATGGTGGCCATGCTCACCATGTCTGCATTCTTATTAAATAAAACCCTTTCACTGAGCTCAATCAGTAGCATAGACTGCTCTTGAAAATTCAAGCCTAGACATGTACTCATGACAACTCTCTAGTCAGTCACCTTAGAATAGCATTGGAAAAATGTTATGTAGATGCAAACAATTCATCATACAAGGTGGTAATTTTTTCATTGTAGTGGAATGAAAAAGGAAAAGTTTGCCACCAAGTACTCTTCAGGAACTGGTCTCTGCTTTTTGTCTACATATCCAAAATGCAGCTCCTGAGAATTTAGTGACTGGCTCACAGCTATATTGAATTTTCCTAATGTATTACTATTGTTGATTTTCTTGATTTTGAAGGCTTTCTCACCTGGCACAGAAATTTGACTCTTCCATCCCAAGCTTCAGCCACTGCAAATTAAGAATGCAACCTGCAATGCCTAATCTCCAAAGACTAAAAGGCTTTCCTCCTAAACTTAGGAGGGAGGAGAAACACATCACAAAAGAGGGGTTTTGATTTGTTTATACACATTCTGTCTTTATCTGAAGCTTGATGCATCTTTCCCCTCTTCATTCTTGTTCACTGGTAGTCTTCCCGAGTTGCCCTGTCCCACAATTCTCCTTAATGCATAATTTTTATTATTCATTGGCAAGTCAAATGCAAGATATTAAACCAAAAAAAGGTACCTCAGCACACAGAAGACAATTCTGCTATCCTTGCACTGGTCAAAATTCAAATCAGTTTGAAATCTTAAGCAGGGTTACTTTCTCATACTTACTTTCCCTTCACATTATAAGAGGGGAAAGAAATATGGCTTTTCAACTCTCCTTGTTTATCAAGCACCATTGCTTGTTTTCAGACGTGTAGACAAAAATTTTAAGTTCTCATAGGCCCAAGAAACTCCATTGATGGTACCAGAAAACAGAGAGCTCAATGACAGCAAGTTTACTCTGATCATCTTTCTGATTCTATGATTCTCAGCTACCCTGAACTGGTGAGTAAAGGGTCCAGAAAGTATGACAGCCACAGAAAATAGTGTGATCTTTATCATATGATGGAGCAGGAGACAGTTTTGTTTAAATACAACTTTAGGTAGCATCAAAATCTTCATGCAAAGTTATAGCCCTATAATTGCTCTAATGCCTTATTTTCCAAGAAAACTTCAACGTGAGTATCACCAGACAATTTCAGTTGTTGATAGGGAGCCAAGTGAGAATGATTAGGAACATAAACAAAATGAACTAAAAATAAATCAGAAATTGAGTCAATAGCAATGAAAACTAAGGCTGTTGGCAGTACAGACTAAAAACCCAACACATACTCTAAAACAATGAAGAGAAAACTCAGTTCAGAGTAGTAAAGCATTTGTGCTACAAATACTATGAAAGAGTTCATATTTATGTGGGGAACCTGATTTATGATCAGAACTGGATAAGGTTTATGGGCACTATGGAAAATAAACTGACTGGACAAAAGACCAACACCGTCTTTAGTTCCTGGCCATTCAGTCAGTCCTCCTATAAAGAGTATGACTTTTAAGGATGTAGGGTATGCTTCTTTTCTTGTGATGCTTTAAGTAAGGAACATTTGTTAAGATACAAATCTTATAACAGATTATAATCTAAGGGGGCGGAGGGACAAAATTCCCAAATCTTTCAGACACAAGCCTTCCTAACTTCCTACATAATCAATCATACTTCTGAAACACATGACCCTCTTAAAGCAAAATGAGCCAATGCTGTATTTTAAGACAGACAAAACTCCTGGGAAAAAAAGAAATAAACAGCCTTTGATATACTTGCGATTTCACCCACTTATGAGCAAATCTCAATTTATTTCTAACACACTGCCAATTTCCTTGTCAGGTGCTACTGGTCATTACCATCTCAGCTTATTTGAAGAACTTTGCCATTCAATTGCTTCCTCACTCTTCACAATGATACTTCATGTGGCTTATTACTGGAATTAACGATCACTTTTTAAAAAAGGATTTGACAATTACTTGTGACTTTTGAGCACATAGGATTTTTGACTAAGCAGCCAGCATACAACAAAGCTGAATTTAGCCTATCAGGTAGTTCCATGTTTATCATTAAATTTCGTGGAATACTAGGCTGAAAGGGACTTCAAGGATCACCAACCTTTCTTGGCAAAAGCACAGTCTATACAAGATGTCTCAGCACTCTGTCCAGATGATTCTTAAATGTGTTCAAGGTTGGGGAATCTCCCACCTCCCTGGGGAGGTTATTCCAATGGCTGATTGTTCTCATTGTGAAAAATTTTCTTCTTGTGTCCACTCAGTATGTCCCCAGGAGTATCTTGCACAATAGGAAGCAGACTAGAAAGAAGCCTCATTATGAGGACTTATTCTGATATTCTGAAATCTGCTACCTGTCTTGTATTAAGATAACTTGGACAATTTTTTAACCAATATTGTATCAAATAGACTGAGTTATAACAGACAAATAGCATAACAAAGTCCTATACATGTTTGAGGTCCATAACAGGTAATCTTTTCCTTCTCCTTGACTACAAAACATTTATGAAAATTCAAAATCTTGATCTAGCCTTATACGGCAACAATTGCTCACCCCTAAGTGACAGACAGCTAGGTGGGCATACTGTGCCATTTTACTATCAGAGCTGGCGTATCTCCCATTATTCTCTTAAACTCAATACAAGATGACCTGTGGTTTTAAGAGAAAGACACTTTCTGTTGGCATTTGTGGCTAACAAAAGGCTGTCTCTGCGTACAGTATCACAGAAAGGGTTTTTTTGTTTTTTGCCTTACAGAAGCATTAGCTACAAACCCTGTCAACAAAAATTGCCTGGTTACTGCTAGCAGCACAGACACACTCGGTTTCACTTTGCTGAGGGGCTTGCCACATTCCAGCAGACGTGTAAACTTGCTTGTTTTTGCCGGCGGGGGGAAGGAGGGCTGCCATGCCACATGGCACTTGGAACTGCTACCACACACAAGCCATTTGCATTCAGTTTACTAGCTTACAAGTTAAACTGTATTTTCATGCAAACATAAACGTAGGTTTGTTGCGTTTTCCCCCCCATCTAGCATAAATTACACAGGCACCTTGTCACCATAAAGCAGCCGCTAGTTTAAAGATATAGAGTCCTTGAGAGCGTGTTGCAATGCCACAGGAGCAAGAAGTTGCATTTGTTTTAACACCAGTAAACAGATAACAGAAACCACGCAAACAGAAGCAGGCTTTTGGCATGGTATTGGTATTCCTTAAGGCAGTAAGCACATGCTGCAGTGAGGACGCATGCTCCAAATATCTTCAGTACAACAGACAGATTCACTATGCATGGAAATAAGGAAGCATCTTTCAAAGCTTTTGTTATGATTTAGATTCAACCTTTAGTGTTTCTAAATTCTTGCAGATGCCTTATGAAAACCCCTACCTGCATTCACTGATAGTAACTCAACACTTACAAGACAGAAAAGTCCAGTGAACTAGGAAATTAAGAACCTGTAATATTAGATACGACAAGAATTCTCTAAATGGTGCTCATTCCTGCAAGCTTATTAACTTCTCTTGCTGAGAACTAGGGAAGAAAAAAGCATCCTACCAAACATCCTTCCTCTTAACAGAAGGTGGCGGGTTGATACCTGGTCTCACCATGGTCTGCACCACAGGCTGCAGGGGAACCCCTGCTCCGGCACCTGGAGCACCTCCTCCCTCCTTCACTGACCTTGGTGTCTGCAGGGCTGTTTCTCTCATATTCTCACTCTTCTCTCCAGCTGCCATTGCTCCTGGGCCGTTAACTTTTTCTCCTTTCTAACTATGTTATCCCAAAGGTGTTACCACCATCATTGATGGGCTTGGCCTTAAACAGCAGCAGGTGCATTTTGGAGCTCATCTGGCATTGGCTCTATCAGACACAGCGGAAGCTTCTAAGAGCTTCTCACAGAAGACACTCCTACTGTGTCGAAGCCTGCCCCACTGCTATCAAAACCATGCCATGCAAACACAGTACACAAATTACTCACTGCCTAGCTTTTTTTATAATAAGCCACATCTGGTACCTCCAGTTCCTACTTTCCAACCATGACGTGACAACTGTTTCCAAGCAAATGAACCCACAGTTTTTCCACACTGCATGGAAGTATAAAGAAAGATGCATTTTTCAGACTAAAAGAATTCCTTTTTAACATTGTTAAGATTCACCCACCTGCTGCAAATGTAGTTTCGTAACTGGTGATACATGAGTAGCCTCACCAACCAATACATTTAAATTATTCACTGTCTATAGGGCAATTGAAGTATTCAGGTAGGAGAAACAAAGTAGCTCAATATTATTGAAATCCTCCCCAGATCAGGAGAATCAAGGAGCTCATTGACATGATACGTCAATAATAATTTAATGATCATCATCTTCTCCAGAGTCTTTCTTATATCCTGTAGGTTTTATTTTTCACATGCATATGCCTCACATTTGAGACATTAGAAGAAAAAAAATAAACATCAGAAAGCTTTCAGGCAAGCCAACTTGTTTCCTGAACAATTCTGCCCCAAACCTGTGAAGACATTTTCAATCCAGTTGTGCCAAGAGACACGAGTTAGGTACACCACTACAAGTTTCTGCCCTTAGAGTCAAGCCAGCCAACCCTTAAAACATTCAGAGTTTCAGCCCCTTACTAATTGCTCTGTCACTTACGAAACTTAAGCACTTCACCAACAGCTGACACTGCGGACAACAAGTGTGGCAAGGCAGAGCGGCAATATGCTTGTTCAGTGGTAGTCTGTCAGCCGTGCCATTTTCTCTGGGGATGGCAGCACATAGCTGTAACTTTTTAAGCCTCTGACAGTTACAGAAGGTCTGTGCTTATCCGTGCTTCCTCTGGTAGAAATAATAAGACCTTCAAGAATGGACAAAAGCTTGAAAAAATGTTCTATATACTTCTAGGTTGATTAATCAATACTTAATTATTTAGAAGCTCTAAATGGCTATCTTCGGCTGGCACACACACAAAACATGTTATCGTCTGTCAATAAAGGCCAGCAAATCAGATTGCAAGCATGTAGCAAGGCATTGCTCTATAGAAAAAAAAAGTTTACTCCATTTGCTGCACTTCACCATTTCATTTCATCAAAGGTGTTTATGTCACACTTAATGAGATAAGGGACAGCAGAGGCCTCAACAGCAGGTCTTAGACACCACTGTCTGAATAACTGTAGCAAACTGGGAATAAATACTGCTTTGCAGAAACCATTTTTTAAAGCCCTAATAAAGTAATTGTAGGTCTTCGTAGAAATTGGTTAATTGGATCATCTACATTTTGTTCCAGGAGTAAAATGTGTATTCCTGTGATTAATTCATTAGAGTATGTTTTTACTGAAGTTAATTTGATACTTCTGAATCAAGGCATCACTTTGCTGGGTGGCTATTGTGCTTCTGCAGAAATTACATACTAAAGCCTCCCAATATTTCTGCTGTGCTAAAAAGTTGTCTCAAATGATCTGTTTCTCCAGATGTAATGGGTATCTCGTTCATTCAGCTTGTGGCCAGCACAGCCATTGCTCCCCAGAGCTCTAAGGGCAGTGCCTGCTGATTTACAGCAGTTCTTCTGAAGCAATAGGAATACCTGAAATATCTAAAATGGTGTGCCAAGTTTTTTTCCAGTTCCTTTTTAAATCTTCCCAAGCAGTAATGAGCTTTCCTCAGTATTTGCTTCTACCTGAAAAGCCTAGAAAAATGGTGGCAGTGGCCTCCATCTAGTCAGTAGCTATCGAAAGGAACATGTTCCACAACTGCCTGACAAGCATGGACAAAACTCCAGCTGAGACAGTCCACCAATGTTGGGGTTTTTTCCCCCCACACAAGAGTTCTTGTGCTTGTCTGGTTCCAGTTTGATACCAACCAATCTTCTGCTCTCTAAGAGTCTCTCTTACCTGCTAGTGAACCTGTTCACAGGCTCTTAGGAACATGGTGTCATACATACCTTACAACAGATATATCATTAGTAAATACTGCTAAAGTATCCATAAACGAGAAATTAGCTGCTTACCAGCTGTGTGAATGCCTACAAACACTAAGTAATTGCAACTCACACGAACTAGAGCGAGCATGAAATTACTTTGCACTGAGGGAAAGAAAACAGACATCTTTTACTGTCCACTTCAAACAAGATTGTGATATCCCTTTCCAGAAAGCAGTCTTATAATAATAATGGCTTCTTATACCTATTGAGATCTCTAGATAAAAATTACTAAATATTAATATTAGTTATAATGCAATAATACTCAAAGGCCCATACTGAACTTTATTATTTACTGTAGCAGGTATTGCATTAGCACACAGCTAGAAAACGATCTTTACCTTGAGTAAACCTGTCTCTAGACTGGGCTGGGAAATCAAAAAATACAGATATAAGGATAAAGCAAACAGTGACTTCTTTCATCATTGCCATTGTAGTACTCTCTCATGTGTTCATATAAGGCATAAATCCTTAACCCTATGAAGCAGACAGAAGCTAGGGTCAACTAATTATTTATTAATCCTTAAATTATAAGGACAGGTATCTATTTACCTTTCTACATATCTTCCATTCTTGAGATTTGATATGTTCTGAACAAAGAAAAGTTCCCTTTTACAGAGTTGCACTGGACCAAAAAACTTTCCATTGTTTTCACTGTTTATCTGCTTGTTAAAATAAGCTGTATTAATTAAATGCATACACATGCATGAATGATAAATATTAGTAGTAAGTGCACTGGGACTTACTATGACCTTATCAAGTGGGGCTAGCCAGTCATTAATTCAGATAACGCACTTTATTATCATAATCTTTTGCTTATCCTATTGTTGGGCATACAATTTATCTTAATTTGCATATGCAGACTAAGATGCAATCATTTCATTAATTTTAATGCTTTTTCTTAATCCCACCAAGATTCACACTTTGTCTTAAAGTTCTATACAACATATTTGCAACCGCCCATTAACGTGTTATCCTAATATTAGTATGGGTGAATTATAATGAAGTGCATTAATTAAAATGTACTCATTATAGAAGAGAAACTATACTAATAAGGCATAAACATTATCTTGTTCCACACATAGATACTTGTATTTGTGGGCAACATTGCATACATTTTTCAGGCAGGCATTTTGGGGCACATCTAGGACCACCACGTATCACCACTGCCATAGAGATACCATGGAGCGAGATTTCACCGCATGGTCTTTCTGGCTGGGTAGGACTGGAAGGCAGCTTAGTCACTGTCTCCTCACGCATTAGCGGAGAGGTTCTTTGTCTCAACACTAGCAGCATCAAAAGAAATCCTTTGAATAATCTTGAAAGGAAGTAGAATAAATTAGGACTAGTGAGAAGAAGTATTTTAAAGCCAGTTCTAACAGCAGTTTAGCACCTTACACATCACCAACAAATATTCGACATTCCTATTTTTGAGGAAGATACACTGTGGCAGAATGAAGCATTTATTAATACTTCAAAAATGACGACTTACAGAAAGCAGACACTTGAAACTATTTACTAACTACAGATTAGGAACAGATCCATCACATTAATTCATGTGCAATGTTCAACCAAATCATAATCTTTATTCTAATATTTATATTAATTCAATCTAATGACATCTATTTTATACATACTCTGTTCACACAGGTAAGCGAGTGCATAAATTTATTTATTTGAATGCAGGGCAAGTAATTACACTTCATTCACAAAATTAAGAATGAATGTGTAGAAAGCAGATTTTATAACTGCTGCAAGTCAAACTCAGATTATGTTAATCTGCTAAAACTGCTGACCAGATATTAGCTAGAAATTTCAATAATCAAAAATCTAAATAGATAGGTGTATAATCAATATAAATGCCAAATGCACTTTACTGTTATATTGGAAAGGAAGTTTGATTTCTAAGATTGACAGAAGAAAACTAGTAATTAAGAACTTTCAGAAAGCTCTCTAGACATGTTTCCTTATATTATTTTGCTTAAGAAAAATAAAGTTGCTGGATGTATTGTTTTGTTTCCCACATTGTCATAGATTAGAATAAGAAGTTGAAAACATCCATTTCAATGTGCATTCATATTGGTACAACAGAGTTCAAGATTTGACCCATCTAAGCACATGCAAAAGGAAATATATCAAGCATTGAAATATATCAGACATCCTAAATAGGCTGTGAAGATTTATCAGTGATGAGTAGATTTTCATCAAGCACGTAAATATACATTATGTCCCTAGTTCTTAGAAAACTACTGGAGATGCTCAAGGTAACAGATTTAGGCCCGCATGTTTTATTCATGAGTAAGAGCTAGTGTTATTTTCCAATGGGAAAAAGCAAATCTAAGTTTGAGTAATTACTATATTGCTCTGACTTTTTGCTGTTATTAGCCAGCTGTGATAATATTGAGAGTTTCACTCAGGCCTCACTTGAGTTCAGATAACTCCTCCTGATCAACCTGTTTCTTCCCAGACCATTACTGAAACTTGTCGACTTTTTCTATCAAAGCTTCATCAGAATTTCAGTCAGCTAGGGGAACAGAGGATGTGTACTTGGACATGGAGACAAGTACCCCTGCCTATGATTCTCACCTGAATGCATTTAATGTAGACATTGTTTTCAGCTTTACTACTTCTATCGGCAGTGTTGGTTCTTCATTCCAAGACAGCATTACCCCAGAAATGCTTTTTATGTTTTAATTAAACCATCTGCTGATACTGTATCAGCACTTTGAGCAGACTGCTCAGTTGTGAGGTTGTGGGGAATGTGTGTGGGGACATTCTCAACATATTTTTGATATATGTTTACATTATTGTATAGAAGCAAAAAGAACTGAGAACAGCAGTGTGGTATTGCAGAAACCTACACTTTGGAGGCACAGGACTGCGTACAAATTTCTCTCAATCTTCATTAAAAAATTTCTTGTTGTGTGTAGAAGCAGCTTTCAACATTGGTATTCATTTAACATTGTCTCTTATTCAGTACATTGTCCAACAAAACCCATTCTAATGACAGCACATCTATAGATGGCTTGGGTAGGGGAGAACTTAATTCCACAGACATAATCGTGCACCAAATTATAGTTTATTTTGAATTAAGCTATGGCTTTGTTCCTTCTCTTTCACATTTATTTTTATAAGCACCAAATACTCAAAAGGTTTCTCAGTACTCATGAAGTTTAGCACGGCCCCTGTTATAGGAGAGATGAGCAAAGAATAATTCCATCAACTAGATTTCAACTAGGACAGCCCTGGCACATGCAAATTAGCCACTTACTAACACCACCACCGCCAGTAAGGGTGGTGCAGAGGCATCTGACACACCACAGCAATGTCTGCAACGCAGTCACATGAGTAATTAGCCCCTGTCCTACAGAAGCCAATTTAAGTCTCCGCTTATAGCACCAATTTCACCTCAGCCACGTCAAAACAAGTCAGCTCAATGCTTCCTCCTGCTGGACTCCAAACGGCACAGAGCCCCCTAGCAGCTGCCAAAGTGATCCTCAGCACCGCTGTTACCAGCACTGATTCTGTGCTCAACTACCAATTTACATTGGATAATGAGGTTTTGTTTGCATATAAATGGCACTGAAACCTTTTACATTGAACCTAGAAATACAGCTTATAGCATATAAACTGGATTTCAAAAAGGTTGATGAACATTTTTTGATCCAAGCACATGCAAAATCCTACCAATTAGCATCTTTTAGCATAAGATACAAAAAAGAAAATTGAAAAAACCTAGATATAGATCAAACTCCTCCATAGGACATGATGCCATACGGAAAGAGTATGAAAATGATACATTTTCTACAGTACAGTATTGATCTTTTTGATGTTAACTGCAAGTTTAATTAAAATTTTAGATGCTATTCTCATGCCACATAATTAAAAAGAAAAACACTAATCAAGTTTAGGGAAGACACAAATTTTATGGCTTCTTTGTTTTTGTTGTAAGTAGAAGCAGGGAAATCCCTTAAAAGTGGAAGAACATTTCTAACCACTGGAATGTTAGGATAGTTCTTATATTATCCTGAATTTAAATAATTAAAAAAAAATCATTCCATAACATCCAATGTGTTAAGTTTCTCAGCTTTATGACAGGCTGACTGCAAAGACTCCAGTCCTTCTTTCATTGCCCCAATCTGAGATAACTTTAAATGCTTTTTTTCCTTCAGCCAGCACTGAGCCTGGGAAAGGGGGAGCACAGGTCTTTGCAGAAGTATTTGTTCTTCAACACCTGGCTCAGCCATCAGAAATGTGCTATCTGATAGTAAATTAAGCAAGACTTCTTAGGAGTGCTTTGCTCACAAATATAGTTTTATGTTGGCGATCTAAGAAAAGTGAGCTTATTTACCCAATGATTGCTTCTAGACAACAGATAAATCCATTATCAGTGCATTCTCCAGCAAGACAGCATCTTAAAGAAAAAGCAGATTATCCTCCATAATACTTTTATTCAAGACTCATGCTAATTTTATTTTCACCCTTTAATGGAGTTTTTTTCCTATACTTCCTCAGTTGTATACATTTTCTTCCCCCAAGGCTTAAGAATCTTTTTTTTAAGCTGATAATGTTAATCTGATCAATCCTTTGCATAGAGATGCTGGAATAGTGTTTCCTTGTAGATACTGCTATTATTAATAAACTCAAAAATAGTAATTTTTACCAAGCAACTAAGCAGAGGAAACAGCTGCCCAGTGAAAGCATCAAGTAAAGCTTATTCAACCAACAGGTTCAGTTGGCTGCTGCTAAGAGGAATTTCCTTGAAAATCCATGTCTAGCATCTTCACATGAGAACTACGTAAAGTGCCCATCATTTTCAGCATGCATACTCTCATCAACATGAGATGGCCCTACTTCGGCATGATTCATATCGCTACATAATGTGGTTAGTGGAGGTATGGCTGATAAGTGAATCATAAATGTAGCCATACAATGCAATTTACAGTAATTTGAGAAATATGGTCACCAGCACTTAGATTTAAATGGTTGCGTGATCCACAAGCAAATCTGAAAAGGCAATGCATGTGAGAACACATTGTAGATGAGTTATTTGTAACAATTGTTTCATTACAATTGCAGCATCAACAAACAGATAAGTAGTAACCGAATTTTATATCCAATTCTTAGAGCCGGACTTCACAGATAAGCTGGCAGAGATTTTGAAAATACTTTAAAGACCTTAAAGGACTTGATATTCGTTTAAAAATTCACCCTTAAAATCAGAGAGTTTAATTCCTTCTTCTGAAATGCATAGAAGAACAACTTCCTAATACCTAATCTAACTCTCCCCTCTAAGTCTAAAAAAACTTGTCCTGTCACTACAGACCCTTGTAAAGACAGCTTCTTTACAGACAGATTTCTTGTAGGCTCCCTTAGGTACTGGAAGGCTGCTATAAGGTCTCCTTGAAGCCTCCTCTTTTCCAGGCTGAACAAGCCCAACTCAGCCTGTCTTCATAGGAAAGGTGCTGCAGCCCTCTCATCATCTTTATGGCCCTCCTCTGAACTTGCTCCAACAAGTCCATTTCTCTGCTCTCCTGAAGTCCAGGGTAGCAAGCTTGCTGCATGCCCTCCTTCCCACCCTAAGAATCTCAAACTCCACCATGTCATGACTGCAGCCAAGGCTTCTGTTAAGCCTCTCATTCCCCACTAGCCCCTCCTTGTTGGTGATCAAGTCCAGCACAGCACCTGTCTTCATTGGCTCCTCTATCACTTGGAGAACTTGTGACTGAGGAGCCAACTTGGAGAAGGAAGTTAACACATTCCAGGAACCTCCTGGACCGCTTATGCCTTGCTGTGCTGTCCCTCCAGCAGATACTGGGATGGTTGAACTTCCTCAATGAGGACTAGGGTTTGTGAACCCGAGTGCGCTCCTATATGTCTATAGAGGACGCACCTCTTCTGTCTTCCTGAATAGGCATCCTATAGCAGACCCCCACTGTCATGTCACCTGTCCCTGCCATCTCTTTAATCATGACCCATAAGCTCTCAGTCAGCTCCTCATCCATCCCCAGGTGGAGCTCCAGGCACTCCAGCTAGCCATTGACAGAGTGACTTCCCCTTCTGGTATATACTAGCTTATCTGCAGGCTTTGAGAAGAGCATTAATTATCTGCTATTTCTAAAGACCAAGATGGTTACATTTAGTAGGTTGAAAACAATGACAAATGTGACAGCTTGCAGGGCTATGAAAAGATGATATAGAGAGGGAGATGTGGACATGGAATCAAGTTGCTGAGACCAGTAATCTTTCCCTCCTCTCACCTCCCAGCCAGTTCAGCAGAACGCAGCCCCCAGCCTGCTACAGATAGAAGGCAAATCAAACCTGACCTCTCCTTGACAGGGACAGGAGGTTTTTCTGATACTGCCACATCAGCTCACCTCTCAGACTGCCCAGATCTAACACCCTTGTGACCACATTTTGGTTCATATTACTACCTGAAGTGGGCTTGCAGGCAGAAAACACAGGCAGAGCAAGATGCTCAACTGCCACCCCACCCTGTGGGACACTGATGGCTCACTCTAGCTCCTTCCTCAGGCAGACCCTGAGCACAGCTACCACAGCCAATACAGGCACCAAATCGCATTCTCAAGACTTGAAAAGACAGCAAACTGAAGAGAAGATCAAGCACAGGGAACTAGAGTCAGCAGCCTGAGTTCTTCTTTCTCCACTAAATGAACTCAGGTATACAGAGGATGATTGTAATAGCCTTGCTCCTGGCTTTTTTACTTTCCAACTCAAAACCTACAACTTTATTAAGAAATCATTTCAGTCTTGTAAGCCGCGTATTGACATGAATTAAAGTCAAGTCATGAAACATTACCAGCATTTTACATTATTGGGAGTTGCAGAACTACAGAAAGATAAAATACAGTTCTCGAAGTTTTGTGTTGTGAAGGTCATATGTTCAACATTAGTAATTATGACTCACTTTGGGATGAAATTGCATTATTTTAATGTTGCTAACTTTATTTTCCTCTCTGCAACATGAAGATTTACTCAACTTATTTCACTGGCTGTTAATGATAGCTGTTCTTTCAATAAGAAATAATGTACTTACATAATCTATCTAATGTGTACTGGAGACACTAAGTAAATCATTATCTGATGTACAGGACCATTATCACTGTGTACCATAACAATCAGACTTAATGAGGCTTTCCTTTTGCCTCCTCTCTTGACTGCCACCAGCAATATTCTTTTGTTTACCAAGTTTCTTTATGCTGATTGTGTGTTGAAATTACAATCCATTCTTTTCCCACAGTACACCATTTATATAAGTTGCTGAAAAGTAGAGAAAGAGCATTTTGTTTTTAAGGCATAAGGGACATCTTGGATACTCTGGGTTTAAATGCATTTTCTGCACTGGCCTGGGCAAAATCATTAAAGGTTTCAGTATCTCCTTGCCTATTTTGCATGGCACACTTCAAGGGCTCAGTACTGTCAAACACAAACGTGCAAAATGAGAAGGCCGCAGAGATGAACCAGGACTTTCCCTGTCAACCTAAAATCCCAGCTACCTTAGATCTTGCTCTGAGCATATTTTCTTTATAGATTCATCTTTCATTAAAACATTTTGAAAGAAGGGTAACTTCACTATTTTCTCCAGTGCAATAGAAGACTAATGTTATTCTTTCTCCTAACTTTTACAGGACCTGCATAATTTCAGAAACTTAGTTATAAGAATGGTTAGGTGAACCATTTCTGGACTTCTGTCACACGGGCTTGCACCTTAGGAGCATCATGATCGAACAAGCCCAGCAACCTTAGCATTACCTCAAAGCAACGCTTAATTGAGACATTATCATCTTCATCACATCACAGCTTTAAATCAGTGCCAGCTGGACCAAGATGAGGCCTCAAAGGGCCCCTTTTGAGCTCTGTGAACTAAGTGAATTGCAGTTTGCAGTGAAAAGCACATAAGCTCAAGAGGCTTTATATTTCACAATAAGTTAGTTTTACTCATAAGGTGAACTTTAAAAAATACCCATGATAGGATGCAATCTAAAATGCAAACACAAAGCCTGTCATCTCCTAAATTTCAAATATCAAGAATCACCTAAAAATTCACAATGGTTCCCTGAAAGTCGTTATGTTCATTATATCAAAATTAGTTGATTGAGGTCTGAGTACCAGGGAATGGGATTTTCAAGAATTATGGATAACCTCAGATCGGCTATAAGATATAAATAGTTTATTTAGAAAAATCATATCCTGAATACCACCTCTACACAAAATGCTTCTGGTCAGGATCATACCCTGTGCAGAGTAGTAGTTTTTGTCATATAATGTTCTCGATTTCTAGAAATGTTATCAGCGAGCCTTTGTTCCCAATTAAGTAAATAAAATTCTTCATGTTTTTCATTTTTAAATGAAAATATATCAAAAGATCTAATACTCTAGATTAAAAAAAAAAAAAAAAGGATATGGAAAACACTTATGCATACAGTTATCAGAATGTTTGCTTTCTTAACTACATACAATACCAAGCAGGGGGATTCCCAGGTGAATTGGAAAACAAGAAATCTTCAAAGGAATGAAAAAAGCTGCAACTCAATAAAGGTAAGTGACATGTGCTGCTCTGAGGAGACACGAATAATCACCTGTAAAAACATGTACTTGAAAACAACTGACCAGGTACTGTAGAAAAGAATCCAGCTGGCATCTCAAAGTGAACATCAGCTAACAAAGTCAGCATTGTGAAAAAGGTAAGCAGTCCATGTCTGACCAACAACATACATCAAGAAGTTGATGAGGCCTCATCTAAATTATTATGTCTAGTTTTGGATACTGTATTTTTAAATAGCTGAAGACAACCCAGAGTTGAGTTCTCCAATTGCTGTCACTACTCTCCTTGTCTGAGAAAAATCTCAAAGTACTTGATTGTTAAATTTAGTGAAGAAAAGAAAATGGAAGAGAACTGTCTCTGCAGCAACTTCAGTGTAGTTCAGAGACAGCAATCTATTTTCTCTTTCCACAACAAATAAAACCAGTAACAATTCAGTTATAGTAGAGGATTCCTAACAAAGTTAAGCATTAAGTGCAAGAGGCGAGAACTAGTATTCGAGGAGATTGACTGAAAAACTTTCTGGAAAGGCTGGGCTTCAGTAGAGACTTTAAAAAAAACAG
This sequence comes from Strigops habroptila, assembly GCF_004027225.2. NCBI lineage: Eukaryota > Metazoa > Chordata > Aves > Psittaciformes > Psittacidae > Strigops > Strigops habroptila. The sequence goes on from NC_044281.2 coordinate 9,428,008, forward strand.
CTTACGGAATTATCTGATGGACTTATTCATAATTAAATCTCACAAGGGCAACTCAATAGCTAAGCATCTCTAAAGTGTTAGACATTTCATGTGAACAGAAGAAAACAAGTCAAAAAGAAGAATGGATTTCAGCTCACCACTGTAGCACTGGAACAAGTTTGGAGCAACCTGGGTCTGTGATCAGGGGCTCTGGCAACTTTGGTTGAATTAAACATGACAGAAATGACTAAAAGTCTCAATTTCTAAAGCTGGCTTGTGTTAGAACAGAAGATGTTAGACTAGAACAACGAGGCAAATGGATGTGCAGCATGTGAAAAAGATGTCAACACAAAATCTCTCCCTTGCCCACTATGACTTTTTAGAGTACCTCCCAACTTAACTCCAGCCCTGCTTTTAACACAACAGCTGCTAGTGACTTTGTGTTGCAAGAAAACCTAAAACATGTTGTCTTCCCACACAGTAACCCACAAATCTCCATCTCAAAGTACAGCTGCTATCTCAAGCATCTGGATTAAGAGTTAACAGGGGTGGGATTTCTTGGTTTTGGTTGGGTTTATTTTGTTTAAACCCCAGATCTCTCCTTTCTGGTCAGGTTTGGACCTGCATGCTTTGACTATGTGCTTTAGCAAGAGTTAGTTTTAATACACTCAGGACTCAATTTTGGCATCTGTTAAGCAGTACAGCACTAGTTCGTTTAGATACTGTGACTGTTGCATCAACAAGCAGTAACTAAAGAACATGCGAATTTCTTTGGTGGCCCTTAGTATAAAGCCGAGTTCTGTTATAAGTAAAATATATGCAATTTGTATAAATTACATAGGTGATTCCATCAGCATTACACTGATGTACATTGATTTGTTATGTTAGTGAGCACCAGCTAAGTCCTAGGGCTCTAACGCAGCTCTGTCCTCCTTCACACTTGTTGATCTCCCCCAGCAGATACCTGTGTTTGCTGGGGGAGAGAGCAACAGGTTGTTATGGCACACACCTGCCTATGCCCATGGTAGGCACTATCTTTGCTCAAGAGCTGTGAAACAAATAATTTCTAATACAGAAATTCTAATACAGAAGCTCTATATTGTTTAGAGTTGCATGGAAACCCCAACCCTCCCCCCCCCCCCCCCCAACAGAGAAACATGAGATTGTCAGGGAGGGTGAGAGTTAAGGTCAGTAGGCTAAACAAATGCACAAAGCAACTGTGCTAGAGGGTTTCATAGTTTTTCTGCTCCTCACTAGGAATAAATCAGGTGTGGAATTGCTTCTGAAATGACTTTGGTTCAACAGCCTGTCCATTGTCTCTCTTCTGGGTAATCTTGAAGCTTTGTCAGGATGTTATATTCCTTGATACAGATCATTTGTCATGATGACTAGTATTATGTAAAAGTTGTATTTTTCCCTTCTGTCTTTTAATTCCTAATATGAGAGATCATAACATGGATTTAATGTTATGAAGCCTGAGTAATTTAAACGTTTAGAATACCTGAACAATCAAGAATTTCTTATTTAAAAGTGTCAGAAGCATCCTTTTGGATTCACTATATTCATACAACACTTTCTCAATCTGCTTCACAAATAGAGTTTAAAAAGAAAAAAATATCCCTCACAACAAGGAAAAACCAAGGGACTCTTTCCCATCTATAAGTAAAAACATCTAAACACAAAACTTAGTGCTTTATTCTTAAGAATCCTTTCTCAGTGCTCATATCTGACACTGGCTGCAACATGCTGAACCTTCAGCATGCCCCTCTTATGCTCCTTCGCTATCTTTCAGGCTCATGGTTATGTACATATATAATACTGAGTACTAGAGTACACCTTCCTTGTCTCTTTTTTTTTTAGCAGATATGCAGGTAGGCTGATTAACAGCATGAGATACAACTGAATTGTCATTTACCACTTACGCTAATGAAACTACAATCACTACCACTAGCTCTCAAGTGATAACTACATACAGTACTACCCTGTGTAAGCAATGATCAGAGGCTGAGGCCAAGAACAATCACACTGCTCCAGCAGGCAGGCAGAGGGCTCTTGATCTCCAAGTTCCCTTTGTTCTCTCAGACTCCATACAGAAGTCAATTACACATTTACTGATAGCGTGGCTCACCCTGCCAGAAGGGCGCTTCTGTTAATATTACATTGAGTATCAGAATAAATGCAGAATAAAGGTATTCCTGTGGTTAAAAACATGCTACCTTGATCCCCATGTCTCTGAAAACAACAGTGAAAGGTACCTATAGCAATAACAAGGTACAGAATCACATGACAAATCTTCAGAGAAAGCCAAAGTGCTTTGAAAAAGATCAATTACTACAAAATAGTAGTGCACTGCTGTCAATCTTCTACCTTTCTTTATAGTGAAAAATGATATATAAAACGCCTTTTGCAGTGAACAGGAGTACTCTCCGATTAAGGGGAAAGTTTGCAGAGAAGTCCAAGGCCAATTCTCCTGACTTCTATCAGAAGTGCAATGTCATATATTCCATTTTGCAAGTCAGGGACAAATAACCATCACAACCCCATCACTTCCAGATGCCACTGCTGCTTGTTTGGTCAGCTTTTACCAGAAACCAACTCTTGAATACACAAAATGTTTAGCAACCCACAATAAGAGCCTATGGAGAAGCCCTTTTTTGACAGCCATTTAAAAAAGGGAAAGACTATTTTAAGACAAATAGGAGAAAAGAGCAGAAAAATCAAGTATTATGCTGTTTCCTTACAATGGCCACAAACAGCATGCAAAAATAACTGAAGACAGAAAGAAGAAAAATGTCATTGAACCACTACTGCCTAAGAAATAGAGATGTCTCATTTCTAATAACGTCAATGTAAAGAGGCCTAAATCTCTCAGGCTTCGCAAATGTCACCAGTGTTATTATCTAGTTGTTGAATATTATCAGTATGCTAAAGGTACATAGTCTTCTAGATGGCTTTATGCTGATCTTGCAGAATAAGTCCAATGAAGCATGAATAATACGTGAATTTATACCATCATGAAAAGTACTCATAACTACTTCTTTCCCTTGATATCTTCATAAAAAGATATTTCATTAAAGGACATTGAAGATACTTTTCCAACTTAAATTCATCTGCAATATAGAACAGGAATTTTGTCGCAGGCAGATGCAAGAGGCAGAACTGAAGCTAAACTGCATGCAGCTTCAGGATAACCTGCTGTCAGCTGGAGTCAGGAATATGAGGGACAAGAGCCCATCTTCTGTGCTGGAACATTTCTGTGAGGGCCATCCACCAGCAAGCAGAGGTGCTGGGTACTGCCATTCAGCTGCAGGGCCACAGGAGCTTGAGGAGAACAGGGCAAGGCACCATAACCTGCCTCTTCTATGTTCCCATATGCTCAAATGCAGAGAGCACATGCGTATCTAATATTACTCATCCATTGTTTTCTGTACAATTTCTACTACTTGTTCATCTCCACCTGACTGCCTTTTTCTCAGTTATTTTTATTTAACAGTAATGAACTTGTACACTGGGCAGGACACAAAGAAAGCACAGGTGGTTTGTTTAGAGCGCTAAAAACTGCTTGAGATTAATAGCAAGAACTAGTTTTGATTTAACCTGCTTGTTCTATTCAGAACTAGTTCAGAATCTCTGCAAATCTAGAAAGACTATTACAGACTGAGGAAAAGTGAATGCTAAATTTCATACAAATAAGTAACACTAAGAAATAAGCGTAATTTTTCTCTTAAACTATCAAAGTAATTTAAAACCCTTGGTGAGTAGCTTAATAGACAAGAGCACTCTCGCTTCAAATGGATTTTAATGGGAGGGTAACCACAAGAATAAAATCAATTAATGAATACTATAAATAGATTAGTGAAAACTCTCAGCTCTTTTTCTTTCCAAACATCCTCCTACCACACCACCCATGGAACTACTTCCAGAATAATATGATAAAACAGCCCACATAAGAAATCAAATAATGCTACCATTTGGTATTCTCAGGACTGAATTTTCTGGAAAGTTTATGCAAGCTTACAGTTTCAGAAAAGTGGAGTGTTGTAACTAACAATATAATCACCTGAAAATATAGAGAATACCAACATTTTGAAGTATTTTGGCTGCATTTGGAATGTCACAAATGAGACGCCTTTGAAGTCAAGCTTTTTAAGAACCTTGATCTAACTTGCTGAGATGAGTCACTTACTAGCTTTGTCAAGCTACATCTTCTAAAAACACAGTATTTTGAAAACCTTGGCCATGTCAGTTGCAATATGCCCCAAATGAAGTGGGGAAGAAATTTTTACCCTCTACTGTTTACCACCACACCTACCCCACTTCAAGTATTGACCATACATGTGCCTCTTGCATCTTTTTATTGAGTAGTAAAAATAGAGAACATGCTTCATGTGTGTATTTAGAAATAAGAGAATACAGTTTTCCTTCTCTTCAACTTCCTAACAATGAAAGAAACATTATCAGAGATACAAATGCCACTGTTGACAGAGATCACGATGAAAAGGATCAGGCTGTGATTTGATATTGAACAATGCCAGATCAATAACCAGTAACTGGGTGTTACATCCACATGAATGATCTTCCAAGGTATTTTCTTCATAATAAAGCATGGCTGAAAGATAGATCTGACCTCCTTTTTCTGATGTGGTTGTAACTACACAGTGTCATCTGAAAACCAGCCAAAGGTATTTCTTGAAGTACTTAACCAATGAGCCACAGCTGTATTTCCCTTTGACAACCTTTCAAGTGTATTGGAGAAATGTGTAAGCACCCTCAACATCCTGAGGCTTGCAATGTGAAAACATAAATGTGACATAAGGAACGAGAAGAGTGTTAAAAGCTCGTACATGGCCAAGTATATCAGGTGTGAGACTGCTAGGATTTTATCTTCTGTTGAGGCCAATAGATTTAGACAAACAGAAAACTCCCATTCATAAAAAGTATCAGGGAATTCAGTAAAATAGCAATCAAAGCTGTACAATGAAAGAACTAAACAAAAGAAGAAAATTACATCTCCCTACCTGCTGTGTTTAGGTAGGGATTTACTTTTCTAGTATCTATGTGGTAACACTGTAACCATGGAAATAGCCTACGAATGTTTATCCTTAGATATTCTCTGATTGTGCATCACAGTTGCTTCATTTGTAGCCTTTTCAGAACATAAATTAAGTTCTCCAATTATTCCATGTTCTTTTAATTGCTTCTATAGTGCTGCATCCTCAATGACGCAATCTGTGCACTCCAGTATTGAAGGGAGTCATGCCATATAGAACCGTTCATGGTGGAAAGTTCAATAAAGGCTACCATGGAAGAGATTTATTCAGTTGTGAAGGGTGGGAGAGCTAATACAGGCCTCGCCGATATTACTGAGGTCAAGCTAAGGTTAGGAAAAGTCAGGTACAAAATTGGCTGACTTTTCTCAATATCTTTACCAGAAAAACATACTTGTACATTGAGGATTTATAGTACTTGTAAGGAAGTTTGAATAATTAATAGTGTCAATTTTACCAATACAATTTTTCCCTAAGACATATGATGGTGAATTAAGAGTGGTGAATTAAGGTGGTCTACTGGAGTGATGGGGAGAGAGAGTGAGATTAAAAGAAAAAGATACCTCAAAAGAGGAGGCAGGTCCTACAAAAGCACCTGAGGACTGCCTTCGCAATAGCAACCAGGGCCTTAACAGTTCCAGGGCTCACCTCCACAAGCTGGTGGCAGCACTCATCTTACCAAGCAGCATGCCCTGGGCACTTTAGATGTCAACTCTAGATGTTGACTGATGTGAGGCTCTGAAGAGGGAAGGTTAAATTTAAAACAGCAGATGTGCCTACAGAGTTTTTGGTAATCTCATCAAGTTTTTGGTAATGTTTAACTATTAAACTACTGATTTAAGAGCAAGGCACCTAAATTCTGGTTAGAGTTAACGAAGACAAGAGCAGGCAAGAGTGCACACACTCACTGCTCTACAGGAAAGGACAGGTAGCTTAGTGCAGAATTATACTTTCACTAGGGCACAACAATCCATTCTCAATGTTAAGACACTCCAGATGCACCTGTTTTCATCTGCCAAATGTACACAATTGTACCTGTCCCATATTTGTGTTTAAAGTTGGTGTGTATCTATCAGCCATTCTAGTTTAAAAAGTCTAGATGTATCAGTATATACTAGAAATCAACAGAATAGTCAAAATCCCTATCTATATGAATTTGTAACTGTTCATTAAAACACAAATTGACCATGAATCAACTCATAATCACTATTTATTTTTATGGAGTATAATATACATAAATATGTGCACCCAGATATATTGAAATATATGCAGAGGGAGCAAGATAAAATATTGGCATAATCAGTTTAGTGTAGTACAGGAAAAAACCCTAACCTTTGTTGTATTAGCACCTGCAAAGCTCGAAGGTAGGGTGGGTTTCGTGTGTATGGAGCAGGCGAGATTGTTTCTGTTGGTTTGGGTTTTTTGTTGTTTAGGGGGTTTTTATTTATTTGGGTTTTTTTTTTTTTTTAAACACAGCCTGAAATCAATCTCCCATATGGGTCTGACCGGACCCCCACCTATATTAATGACAAGCTGCCATGCCACTTAAGTAGAAGCATTTGTCTGAAGGCTAGCTGAGCCATGTGCATACCCCTCATATATCGTTATTTCCATTTCATCAACACCTGTGCCACTAACTTCATTTAGATCCAGCATGAAATCTGTGTTCAGAGAACTGGAGTATCTTCTGTGTCTCACCTGGGGCATGCTAGTCAAGGGGTTATTATTACAGTCTGTTAAAGCTACTTATTTAGAGCAAGATCAGTATTACACTGTAGAAAGGCTGACAAACACAGCACACCTGGCCTCTTTATTTAGCTGCATTTTGCTGAGTACAGGAAACAGTTTTTATTATGTGCCCGTGAAATAATTGTAAGAACAGATCTGGATTTGAAACTGAGTCATCTGTACTGCAGCCAAGCACAGTGCCAGCCTGGGACAGTCATACAGTAAATGAGCAGGTGAAAAATAAATACAATTGTCAAAAGCTCAAGGATGCTTATCTCATCACAAAGAACATGTGTCTCTTCTACTGATTTGTCTTTTACAGGGATTAAGTTTTTGCTTGAAGACACAACAGAAAAATGGATGATCACAAAGGCCAGCTTGGAGCCCTCCCCAGATTTTAAATTAATGACCATTTTTGAGGCTGAGCTGTCTCTTCCTTCTGAATCTTAAGTAGCTCATTACACTCCTGATCAAAAGTAATTCCAAAAGTAGAAATAAAAAGGTAAAAATTGTGCCCTTAAGCCATCGGAAAAACATATTTAGTGAAATAGTGTTAAAATAAAGATGCTACTTGTTCAGATCTTGCTTTGAAATAAGACCTGAACCAGTAAGTGAGAATCGAAGTCTGGAAAAGCTCAGGGCAGCCTTTGGGGTTTAACTTGCTCTATAGTACCACATTCCTACAATGAAGAAAGGACAGGAATTTATCATAGGAAACATCTGTGATATTATTTCTCAAAATCTGCAGTATTACACAGACAGTAGACGACTTGCTTGGTGCAAAGGACATAGTTATCTCAGTTTTATAGCTCCTGTGCATATGTTGGGATTCTGTCTTTCAGTCAGCATTTTTAGCCTAAGTCACACTTTGGAGAGGAAAATACAAACGCAAAGAAGCGGCAAGTAAAATCAGGGAAATATATAGCATCATAGATGAAAGGAACAGCTACACTCCAAGTTCTTCAAACATCCAACATGCATGGAAAGGTTAGAGTTGCATAGCAAATGTTTGATAAAACAGTCAAGATACATTCCCCCCCCACTCAGGGTAGTCAAACAGGGAACTTCACAATGCAGCTGGTCACTGTAACCAGTTTCAAACCAAGCATAAAGACTGTATCCATACAAGCTGAGGAAGAGCTGTAGAGATGAGACAGAAATGCAGCCTGTGCCAAGAACTGTACACTGAGGTCAGGCTGCTTGTTTTCCAAGGACCAACTTCCCACTTCACTGAAGTCAGGTGCAAAACTCTTACAAGATGAGGCTTCACCAACAACATTTTCCTTAAAATTCCTGTACTTTCCATTAAGCATCAAAACCACAAACCTTAACACAGCAGTTGCCATCTGTTTTGTTTTTTTTCTTTTATTCACCAAGTCCTAGATGAGAGAATCATGCTTCATTTTTAAATCTATCCCTTATAGATTACAGAAACTTTTTTTCAACTGTAGATTTGTCTCAAGCAGAGGTGAACCATGAATTACAGTGTAACCATCTTAACAGCAATTATATATACATAGAGTTTCATCTTCAGCTCACTTTAGAAAGTTTCCCTAATTAATAACATGCCTTTCTGCTATACTAAATGTAGCAGCTCTGAAGTTGATTCCAGCTGCAATGAGAGATTAACATCCTGCAAGATTTTTTCCTGTCTCTCACATTCACTATAACGCCCAGCCCAAAGTCTCTCATTTAAAGTCCAGAAGCACACCTATCTTGTAAAGTGAACTGCTACAACATGGAGAAAATCATCTCTCCCCATGTTCATTCATCTCTTGGCCTTTCAGCAGATGTCGAGTTACAGTTCAAAACAAGTAAGTGCGGATGTCTGAAACCCTGGGAATGGGGCTTTATATTTAACAGGGCCCACATACGATTGAGAAGCAATGGGTCCTGCATATACACAATGCATTTCTCTCTGCACTGCCAAGAAGCCACCAGCTCAATACAACTCATTCCAAATTAGCTATTACTTGTTAAAAGGGCTCTCCAAATAAAAACAGTGGTAATGCTATATTATTTACCAACTTTGAGTTTGAGTGCCATTTAATGTCCTCTAAAGAAAATGTTTCCAGTTATTTTCCTTGAGTAAACTTACTCTTACAAATAATGAAGGAAATGCTGCTAGTTTTTAAACATTTTACAGAAAAAGCATCTTCTCAGATAAAAACCTTTTACAAAGTTTTGACATCATGAAGTAGCAATTGACTCAAGCTCAGAGGTTGATGTTCCCAGAGATTGCTACTAAATATTTTGGGTCAGGCTTTTAAAAACTCTTGGTTCCCATGTAGCACTTAAGAACCCACATGAACTAGTCTCCCTTATTTATAAACTCTGGAGGCAGCAACTACAGGCTTGTGATTGAAAATAAAAACCTAATAATTGCTAAGTGATTTTCTCTTTTTTTTTTTTTTTAAGAGAAAAGTTTTTTTCTTCTAGAAGTTTACAGTAGAAGATTTGTTTTGAAAACCTGAACAAGCAAGTGGAAGAATTGGCTTTTTTCTTAAATCTGGAGGTGAAAAGGAGGATATTTGGAAATTACAGCAATAAGTATATGATCTTAGACAAGTTAGTTATCACTGCCAACATATCATTATTATGTAAACTAAAATGTGATGGGTGTTTCATAAATAGATTCCTATTGGAATTATTCCTATAGGCACATGCTCCATTTGAGATGTTAAATAAACTGATGGTAGACTGTGGAAAGAACACATGGTCATGCAATAAAACACAAACACAGTTTTATTTCATTTTTTTTCTCGCCTTTTTTACAGATTTTGAAATAAGTAAAGGGTTGAGAGGAGAGAAAATGGACGAAAGAAATGGGGACTACGTTGTCCAAATATAAATACTTCAGATTTGTGTAAGTAGTTGTATAGTGCCATTTAAACAGGCTCCAAATGGTTTCCCATACCAAGCAGGTAGTATTTAAGCCTTAATATATAAACTTAAAAGCCAGTTGCAACGTATTGTTCACAGAAAAATATGACCAATTAAGCTGAAATCTAATGTTCTTCTCTCTACTTTTTTTCACCTTTATAATAAGCATTTGCCAAATCCGAAATCCATATATTTAGACCACAAAATGAGAGCTGACTGCTTGCAGCTGCTTTTTTTGTATGCATGTGGAAGTGATCAGCAAGTCTAGGATCTCACTTAGAGACCTGCTTGCTTTAAGTTTCCATGAAATGAAAACATGTCACAGGGGTTCCTCATAAGCAATTTTTAAAAATGCCATTTTCTTATCCATACAAATGTAAGTCAAATAAAATTACTCCACAGCTGCTGGGTTTCTAGCTTTTCTAATTGTATTTGTTCACGGATTTCCCTGACATTTTAAAGTGGAACTAGAAACAAAAGCAAACAAAAAATCCAACCCAACAAACACAATGCATACATTGATGAAACCTCCTGAGTGCTTTAACATAATCCAAGGCAATTTTCTCTAAGAAACAAAATGAACGGAATTTGCTTACGGACCCCTAAGCTTCACAAACCCTTCAACTATAACAAGAAAAATATGTGGCTGGAAGCCAATCAGGAGCCAAATGTGTTAGATGTGTTCCATTTATTATTAATGTGACAACATTCTATATAGCAGCAACAGTGCAGGCAAGTAAAGGGTTGCCATGGAGATAAGTTACTTGAGATGCAGCTAAAAATACTCCCTTCTTCCCTTACTGTAATAAATATTGCATTATATGAAGGCTAACAATATCAAATGCCATCTCAAAAAAATTCCAGCTGTGACCATTATGGCTATCTAATGGATTGCCCAATGGTCAACACTGCATTTCTTGTCTGTATGTGTGCAGCTCCTTCCCCTCTTTATTACATGGTTAAATGTTAAAAGGCAGCTGTTGACATTATTAGTTCAAAATATTGCTCCCTATTCAGGGTAGATTTCTTACACCATTGTGACTTCGGGGGATTACAGTCATCTTCTGTGAGGAGATGCAACTTAAACTGGAAAACAAACATATGGAAATGTCTTTTGAACAAGATCACAGGGGGTTATTAGGCCTTATCCCAAAGGCCTGTGGTTACACATTTCATCTTTTTGCTGCTCTCTTAAGATTACCAAAGATCCTAACACTACTTATTAATCAGTAACAAGAAAACCTGTTCAGTCTTTTTGGAAGGGCTCCTCACCAGCTTTGGCTTTCATGTAGTTTTAGATATATGCAAGCAGCAGTAGACTTTTTATATATGGAGTTAGAAAAAGCTACATTGCAGCATTCTTGTCCTCAATAGAAAGTCTTTAAAAGCACCAAACTTTCATTTTTTTTTTTAGTTTCACTTCTCCCACACATACAAAAAAGAAAGCTTTTTAATGATTCTGAAATTAAGTGAATCTGAATCAAGCAGAGATAGATTAAAATATTTAATACTAGAGCAAATTATTCAGATATTTGTTATTGTTCTAACTATTCTTCCTTTTCTCTGCTTATGGTCTTTAAAAAAAGACTGTATTGGTATCTGTTTCTTAATTTATCATCTGATTGAGAAAGGAATTATTTTTATACAATTACAGATCGTACAAATAGGAAAGGACCTCATCAGTCATCTAGGCTGTGTCCTTGTTAAAGCCTGCTACTGAACAGTAGTTTGTGTCTGGGCTGTTTTCACCCACAAATTCACCTTCAGTGATATAACAATACAGCTTCTTGCCAATACACACAATCATACATAAACTTTTCATATTTCCAACTGAATTTAAATTCTGCTTGTATGATCCCCTGATCATGCATTTATTTTCCAGTAGAATAAGCTCTGTCTTAAAACATAGGATAACATTTATATTTGGAAAACCAAAGAATTGCTCCTAGAGAAGCAGCAGGAAGGATGTAAGTTTTAATTTTGTCATTCCTAGAAGTGCAATATTATTTCTGCTGCTAATAGGCAGCATAAAGCACACATGGAAATTAAACCAGTGGATTTAAGAAATTTGGGTAACACTATACAACACTTCTCTCAGTGTGTCCCAGGTGCACAGAGGTCAGCATGTCAGCACCCATTTCCCCTGCAGTGGGATGCTTGGCTGAGAGCAGTAACCTCTTCTTTACAACATGCACAATCACTTCCTTCAGTAACACTGCCTTTAGCTATCATTTTTCCTCTTTTCTGTGTTCTCTTTTCTTACCCATGATGGCACAAAAATGAGATATCTAACACTACACCGGCCAAGCTCACTCAGCTGCTGGCTGAGTAAATACAGGAGTGAGTGTCTCCTAAGCAGCAGGTGAGCATACAGTTAAAAAAAAATGCCTGGGTATTTTTTCAAAAGAAAAAGAACTTTTCTTCAATACAGGACTCCCTACCATGTTAAATGCTGCTTCTCCCCTTTACCTAAAAAGGTTATTTCATTTTAAAGGTTCACCTGAGCTGAACTCCGCAGGATCTTTGTGGTTTATTCATTGTCTATAAAGGACTTAACACACTTTTTGACGCCGTATTATCACTACCACCATCAAATGGATAATTATTTGACACATATGCACATCTGGCTCTAGAATTTGACCGTCCATCATCTGTATATCATTGGTTAACACCATGTCTGGACACATACAGACACAAAAATACAGACAGTATATTACATACCCCTAAAAAACCCTGTTCTAGTTTCATGATTCACCCTGGATAGCATAGAGCTATTTCTGTTTATTTGCAGAAGCAGGTTGTTAGTTCTCTGGAAAGGGACTTTATGTTTGTTTGGCTTTTAATTTCTCCACTGCTGTTATGTACATTTACCCTGTCCTAGTTTTTTGTTTTTTTTTTCCCCTTTAAGTGAGCTGTTATCCTGCTTTTTACAAGCACCATAACTCTCCTGTGACCCTACAGCTTTCCTCTGAAGGAAAAGAGGAAAGCAACTCCCAGTCTAGATGCACTGCTATGCAGGTAGAATCACACTGACCTTGGATGATAATTTTGCTGGACAAGCCTCCAGAGGATTGCATTATTTGTGAAGCAAGGCTGCCTGTCAGATGTTGTACTACATGGCACAGATGCCTGTTCCTAACAAACACTTCCCTTGGAAAAAGGATTATCTTGTTTTTCACATCCATTACATAGAGAGTTAAGAAAAATAAAACAGCTTTTAACCATAACCTGATTGCATTTGCTTCCACCAAACATTCCTTATCTTCAATTGATTTTGGCCAAACCTTATAATTTATGCAAGCCAACTATAATAGCATATGGAGTAATATTTATTTTTTTTAGACCCCAGATATATAGAAACCCTTGAGAAGGATGTTTTTAGGAGACAACTGACTTGCACAGTACCACAACCACACTGCACATATGCGCTTCAAATAAGAACACCTGAGTGGTTAAAGATGTAGAGCTATAACAGAAGGGGCTCTCAAAATAACAATGTTCGTCTTTTGCATACTGGGGACATTCCTGTTAGCTGAGGGATACCAGGACACTGACTACATGTTTTAAAAGAACACTGAGAATGTATCACCTCTTCAGAAGGGAAAAATAATCATTTATGAAAAGCAAAGTTGGGGGTTTTGGGTTTTTTTTTTTTAATAGTTGTGGGTGGGTTTTGCATTAAAAAAAAGATTAACAAGATTTAGAAGCCAAAAACTGAAGTCGTCTGAAGTCCAGGTGGATAATTAGAGAGCTTTGTAACAATAAGAGCAATTAATCTTTGCAACACACTTTTAAGAAAAATGGTAGATTGTTATCTCTTGAAGACTGGATGCCTTTCAGAAAGGAATGCTTTGGCTAACCACAAGTTATGCCTTAAAGACAAGTTAGAGATGTAAGAAAATTTAATAAGTCGTCATACACGTACTGGATTAAATCTAACGATCCCTTCCAAATTTAAATGCAAACTGTAAAACATCTTTCATATAGCTCATATGGGTTATGGTTTAATAGCCATTTCCACCTGAAACCTTTTTCCCCCCTACCTTTTTTCTCTCAATTCTAAAGCAAAAAAGCCCTGCTATACAGCATTAATATTACTCACATATAGCAAAGTTTTAAGCATAGTTTACTTCATGTCACATGTGAAGTCAGTGGCAGTACAGAGTCCACACTAAAAGTTGTTCGTGTATTTCTTAAATATATTCTTAAAGAGCTTGAAGGCCATTTCCATAGCCACTTGAAAGTAGTCTCCTTCATGAGCAGGAGGGCTGAGCTTAGATGCTTTTGTTAGTTCCAGGTCATTGCCTTCCTGTTCTTTCTCTGAATATGAAGTTCTGGATTAGACCTTCATCATCATAACTGTATTATGCCAAGGACACCTTTTCACATATTTTCACTCACAGAAGAGAATGGGCTCACATACCATATAGCTCAAATGTCCTAATTAGTTGCTACCTCACTTGGTTCTGCCTCAAAGGTCATACATAGTCAGGCCAAATATTCAGCAACAATTCATAGAAAGTTTAGTTCATTGTAGGGGTGATCAGACAGCAGCATAATGTGTATGGAAATGGTGTATAAACAGTGACAGAAACTCAACCTTCCACACCTACGGGCTGGTAATTTTTGGTCTTACCTGTTTCTCTCTTCCATATTGGAATATTTTATACTAACATCCAATATGACTTAAGTAATTAATCAACAAATGTCATTTTCTAATAAAGCCTATTTAATAATCACAAAAATTAGGAACAGCTCATAACCCAAACCAGTATAATTACTTCTTATGCAAACGCACCAATTTAAATTGTGGAATACTTCTTTAAGACAAGTGTGTGTTAATTGGGGTCTGCTCATGAAAGTAAGCTACTAATTGAGCTGGCATGTGTCAGATAGACTAGTCCAATTGAAAGACAGACAATATTTGCAGTGTAACACTAATGTTAAAATTTAACATTTTAATGGAAAAAAAACCCCTATCAGGCTCATGCCAGTTCAATTAGTCACTCTTTCCCATAAGCAGACCCCAATTAACATACTTTTTAAAAGAAATATCCTAATGTTCAATTAAAACACAGAAGCACGATGATTGCACAAGTCTATTTTGATAATTAGTCTTACTTGATCTGTCTCAAATGTGTTGTTCCTAAATCACTGTATCACCAAAACTTATGGATTATTTTCAATGCAAATGTGGGGTTTTTTTCAATCTGTATTAAGCAGGCACTGTCTAACACTACCAAAATAGTCCAAATACCCAGCAGTGGCAGGTTAGCATCTTGGTTCCCATTTTAATAATAGCAGAAACTCACAGTAGATGCATTAGGATAAAATGTAGAGACCAAGTAAACAGGCATTCTGTTGTGTGCAGGTTTTTGCACAATCCTATGACAAATATGAGTAAATATAAGCAAGCAAGGGTTGATCCAAAGCCCGAGGTCAATGAGAGTCTCTCTTGACTTCTCGAAGTGTTGGACTGGGTCCCCATGTTCTATGTGAGAAGAGGAATAATTACAGTGTATCAGGCACTTGGAGCTACCTACTTGGTAAATATTGATTTGGTATTGTAACTGCTATAATATTGATTTTAAACACAACTTGAATATAGATTTATCAACCATTCTGTAGCTCTGTGTCAATATATAATAAGATAGCTTTTGATGGTTCAGTATTGTAACAACAACAACGAAGAGCTAAGGAAGAGTCATGATCACGGCAAATGTTCACTTAGAAGTATCATGATACACCTACCTGGGGGAGCTCACCACCTAACAGAGCTACTGAAAGGATCAGTAAGTTGTTTCTAATTAGCTCAGTGATGCCAATCAATAAAGTCACACAGAATTTGGGCATTTTCCCTGTATTTAGAACTGCAATATAAAATACAGTGGTTTCTGTGGAAGGAATTGATCTCACCTACTCTAAGTTAAAACAATGCTTCTTATGCCATTGATCCCTTCAAATCAATATTATGCTTTTTGCTTGATAGTACAAAACAGGCAATTCCAAATTCACAAGTATAGATGGAGGCAGACATGCCATCAAGAAAGCAAGCAATGTGCAATTACAGTGCCCCTGCAGTCCACCACCAGTAATCCTAGCTTCAGCGGGAGTCTTTCATTTCATGGTTGGACTAAACTTCTGTTATTACTACTTGTCAAAAGTAGTTATCACTATGATCCCCTGAGGAGACATTCTTACTGATCTAAAATGTCTTTAGAGAGTGCAACAATCATCCAGTCTGAAAGAGAACATACAAATCTATTTGCCTTAGGATATTACATGCTTGCTAACTTGTCACTGCTACATCTACCGGCATTACCTAAAATAGTATGCAGGTATACTTGTTACCAAGAATTTCTATTAAAGTAAAAACTAAATAAAAACATAATCATGCATTGAAAAAGTATTTTGGGTATGGTCAAACCAGAATTATTGCCAGAACAATTGGGTAGCTATCCATGCCCAAAATTTGAGCTGGGGTGAGATGCAGAAAAACCTAATGCCATATGGTATTTGACATACATATTTACTTACCCTGAGACTGTTGCTGTGAAAGTACCACCCACATTCCTAGTATTCAGAAATAATGCCAAATGCAAAATGAAAAACAAATTTGTTCCCTGAAACATTTTCAGTTTGAAGGAGGAGCTGCCCTTCTTTTTGGAAATCCATAATTCCTACCACCCCACTGCACCAGGACAACCTCAAAGGCTTAGTTTTAAGTGAGTAACTGCAATGGGACTAAAGGATTTACTAAAGCACCCCAGCACCTTTGTTGTATAAGGGCATCCTTACGCAAACAGCTTAAGTAAAGACTCTATAAATGTGGCACAAGACCTGCCATCACCAAGGGGTGCAGCTGGGAGCCTGAGGTTAAGACTTGGCCTGGTAGGTCAGAAACAGCATTGGATAGGTCAGAGAAAAGGAGATCATATCTGTCTTTAATTCATCATTATATTTGCAATGGATAGTGTCTGTCTTCTTCCTCTGGCATCAACAGTAACAATTCTTTAACCAGTGGACATCTTTCTACAGTTTGTGCCCCTCTCCCCTGTTTTGGTTTATTTTTTAAGAATTGGAGCAGGAGAAACACAAGGCATATTATTCCTTTGATGTCAGTGGAGGTGCATGTCAGTGCAGAATTTGCCTCACTTTTTCTAATCTTTTCAAGTATGCACAGCTACTCTGAAACATCCCTGCAGAAACTCAGCAAGAAGGAAAAAACCACAGGCAGTGAGAAGGAATGAGAGCAAACTTGCCTTACAGGAGGTGCTTTGTACTCCTGATGCATCTCAGAATCCAACTTTACTCATACACGTGACAGCCCTGTTCTTCTCCCCACTATTGCTAGAGTTATATCTTCTCTCCCCCCCCCTCCTTTTTTTAAAGCTGTTCAGTTTTTCTTATTGATGATGGCACAGTCGCTATACATTGTTGCTTTAGTTGTTGTGCTGCCTCAAAGTTTAGTATTTGGCCTCTGACAGGAAAAAAAAAAAAAAAAAAAAAAAAAAAATCTATTTTATTCAGAATGCCCCATGTTCTCAGTTTGGCTGCAAATCACCAGAAACTTCACACTTAAATTCAGGAATTCAAACCGTTGCAATAAGCTTCATGTTGAAAGATTTAAAACAGACACACAAATTGTGGGATTATGGGTTTTTTTAGGCTGGAAATAAAGAACATACGAAATTGAAATAAAGTATTTCTGTTTAAAGCAGGGATTCAAAAGCCAAAACATATTACCCTCAATTTTAAGTTTTCGGGAATCTTTTCAGTGGATTGAATATTTCAACTTTTACTCCAAATAAGAAAGGAAAAAAAAAACCCTTTCAAACACTTTTTACATTTCAAAATGTGCTCAAACCTGCTTACATTTCAAATTCTGTTCAAACCTGCCCAAATTCTGCTCAAATCTCCTGAGACAGTAAAAAAAGAATTTAATGTACTTCCACAAACATTTGGGGCCTATTTCAATCAGTGGCTTTTGATACACATTTTGATTCAAGTCCTCGTTTCGCTTATCAAACAGAAAAATAGTGTTTTGTGCTTAAAAAGCCCTTCAACATAAGCTTCAGTTTCAGGCTGAGGAGCACACAAATTAAACACACTCCATCAGATGCATGCACTGAGGATGCAAAATAACAGCAGCCTGGGACTGCCCTAGTCAAACAAGAAGATTTGAAGAAGGTAATTTGAAAATACTATTAGACTTTTTTTTTTATAAAGAAAACAAACACATGTATATTCCTGTGACCCAGCTGAAGTAGTAAAAGCAAAGAGGAGAACACAGCAATAGCAGAACTAAGAAGTCACTGTTTCTGAGACAACTGAAGAAAGGGAGTCAGTAGGGAAAGGAAAACACGTTCTCCATTTTGATGTGTTGGTGCCTCTCAGGCTCCTTGCCCGAGGCTAGAGGCATCCCAAGGGCCCACCCACACAAACACACTCATGAGGCTGTATTACAGGGAGCCTCAGTTAAGCAAGACAAGTATATCCTTTTCCCATATTTTAGATGAAGTCTCGCAGTAATCAGTACACAGCTGCCATTTTTTACAGTGTTGTCCCCAAGAATACTAAGTTTTGTTCATATTCAACTATATTTGTTAAGCGTTAACCTGAAGCTCAAGCAAGTTCCTCAGCTACAGGAGAAAACTCAGGTCAATTGGTGGTGCCAGATAAACAGATAATATGGAGGACTATTTGCCCACTTCACAACTTCACTTACTAGCACTCCAGATGTATATTTAAAATACACAATACATGTGTTTATCTGGTCATATGTTACAGTCAGTTACGGTCAGAAAATTCACTTATTCAAATACGGAGGCAGTGAAATTGGTACATCTATAAGGCCATCCTAAAACGCTGTAGAATACATACCCATTGTATATAACCAGCAACTCTATCTTCTTCTTTTCATGTTCCAGAAACCACAAAATAGCCAGAACAACTCACTTCATCTTTGCACTCTCTAGTCTTTCATCTCCTTAAGTCCCTAACTCAGAAATTACATACTCTCTTGATCTAACATACATCACAGAAAAAGCAGAATAATTCCATAATCAGTAACTCATCCTCACAGCCTCTCCCTGGGGGAAAGTAGCACCATGAATGACTGTTCCCAGCTTTATGTGTAACTCCTTCTTTCCTTTCTGAGGAAAGGGAGTACTATGTAACAGTGTGCAAATAAAAGGTGCCCTCAGCCTGTCTCATCACAAGAGATTGCCAACACCTGAGATGGCTCCGCCACCCTTATCTGCACAGGGGTAGTTCTATCCTTCTGGCAGCAATTAGTGAAACTTTCTGTTTCAGATTCCCTCTAATGTGCTTTGCTGTGGTGGTGTTTGCAGGAAAGGATTAATGTATTACCTGCAGACTACTTCCCTCCAACATTTACTCAGGTCATACAGCAAATTCCTCTGCTTTGGCTGGGGAAGGTGAGGTTGCCTGCTACTGTCCTGCGAGCACCCAACTGCTCAGACCCATATATAGAAATGGGCAGTTACACAACCTATACTTTCTCCTTATCACCAGAGGTCATAAATAGCTATGCCATGGCTTCAGAAATAGTAAACTAGGAATTGCTGGATCGCTGTGCTCTATAGTTAGTACTGTCCTTTTGACACAAAGGACAAACAAGAACATCCGGAGCTTTACTGGGAAATTATGAGAACTTCCAGACCAGAAAGAAGGACAGTGTCCAAACTGGAACCTCCCAGGAGACAGAAAACTCTCCATGTCCCTTCGCCATCTTGATGGCTTGCAAAAAAGCCACCTTGTAAGCACAGGCAGGCAGCCATTCTGCACCTAGACTTTCACCTCTGTCAAAAAGAGAGGAGCCTAAGCCGTGATCCCTTCCCCAACGTGCTTTCAGGCTGTGCCTCCTGTGCTGCCACAACAGATTGGGCTGTGACAGGTTGGTCAGGAAATACAGAGATGTTTTGTATTTTCTGCTTGACTTGCAGTCCTTTTACCAGACTGCGGTTTGGGACAGTTTTTCCACTGGTATTTTTATTAAGCTTCAAGAGAAAAACAGGTCTGAGGTTGACATTCAGCATTACTGTTTCAGTACTATGCACATAAATTTAACTACTTAATTCCACTGAGCATTGGGTAAGTGGGGCAGCTAAACCCAGTATATTGCATGGAACATTTATCACTAACTACAGTATACAATTCCCTTTGCCGTTTAGGCTTACACATTTCAGAGCATTTACAATCATGCTGAATTATACTGGAATTCCCATTTCAAAAGACTTTATGAATGTATTGCTTGAATGATGCCAAACTCATTTTTTTCGTTCATCAAGACTTTAAGGGGGAACTGAGTTCCTGTGAGGCTGCTTATGCACTGCTGGATCCCAAATACCATCGGGATGTCTGGATTTCACTGAAAAGTTAGTAGAATAAAAAGTATGATCTGATTAAAAGCTGCAAAGAGAAAATTGATGTAATTTTTAAAAAGACAAACCATAACTATCAGTTAATGTTGATTTCTTACTGGCATCTAATCGATAACAGTTTAAATTGGGGGGGGGGTATTATTAGGAAAGGTCAGTGGGGTTTTTTACACCATCAAAGAGCCATATTCCAATAAATTATGAGTATCTGTTGCCAGATTCCTATAAATGTTCAGACCTGGATCAATGCTGGCAACAAAAACTGCCTAGAACCTCTATCTCTGCTTTCTGTTTTAGGTTGATAGTAATATTTCATAAAGCAAGCCAAGGCCACACCTTTTTTGATAAGCACTGTGCATGTGCTCCGGCAGCAGAGACGTGGAGAGCTGAGGGTTGGTGCCGGGGGGAGCCTTACTGGGAAGGGAACAGCCCAGCCAAGTAATATAGTAATATCTCTGGAAGTCAGATACTATTAGATATATTTAAAACTCTTCCTTCTTCTCTTTCAGGGGAAAAAAAAAAACCAAAAAACAAAAACCAACAAACTATAAAAATGCTATTAAAATCACCATAGATGTGACCAGAAACAAAGGAGGTGGGTCAGGAGATATTTCTGATGCAGAGAAAATGCCCAGAGAGCATGTCTAACGATGTGATCAGGATTTTTAGGCCCTTAATACAGGTATTATTAATGCAAGTCTGCTTCCATGCTTATGCAAATAGGCCTTGAACATTACAAGAAATTTCCAGTCATGTTGCTTGTGAAAGCCTGGTGGGGGATGCATGGCTGTCTGAAGCCTGAAGAGACTTCCTTAATGGAGTCCAACAAGATTAGCTGCCTTTACCCACTACATGACTCTGTAAAAGAAGCAAATAAATCACTAACAGTCTCCTAACAGACTTAGCTCTTTCCTGTTCTGAATGAATATTGTTTGGATTAAGCTCTACAATGGCTAGCTCTGATGTTGCCACAGTGTCTTGTTTCTTTTCAGGGCAGTTTGAAGAACTTCAAAGTTTTTGAAGATGCTGCCTCTTGTCCCATAGTAAGAAGCGTAAAGGGCATTCTGCTGGTAAGCTTGCAGTATATTTACTGCAACTGTTTTCACTTGATGATGTTCTTCAGCTGAGTCTCTGGAGTGGAAAGAGGACCTGGAGTTCTCTCGCCTCCTATGAGCAACCCAATACATACTTCCTCCCAGCCCTCTGTGTTAATGGATTTATGATATACTGTGTGATATATTGCTCTTTTACCCATGAGTTGGCCACATCTAGCGCAGCAGTCCAATTCTGACCAGACTGTTTGCATCAATGGTCTGAGCAGGGACAACACTCAGTGGTCAGGATTATGTGCCCTTTTTCTGAGATGAGTATTTACATTTTATATCGTGATTTTGGATATATTTTTCAGTAAACAGTATTTTCTGCTCAATTTTAAGTATGTTACAAGATGCTGGGACTGAAAGCTGAATGTGACTTGCTTGTATACCTGAAGCAGTCTAAGAATTACAGGTGTCAATTGCCTACTCTTTTGTTATGACTCCTTTTTACCCAGAGTAAATAATATTCAACTTCCCTTTTCCTTCTCTTATCTCAGCAATCTTTTTCCCAGTCCTTTTCTCAAGATATTCTACAAGGAGAGAAGCATCTCAGTAGCTCTGAAATTTGGAAGAGCAAGAAGCACAATTCTTAAACATGCGAAACTGTAAAAAAACCCCTGCTAGGCAAGGCCAGGGAGCAGAGCAGAAGCAGAAATCACACCAGCCATTGCTACAGGATGCATCCTTACGTTGGTGTAGCTGAGCTAGCCAGTGGAGCACTGCTGTCCGGAGGAGCTCTGGAAGCTCTGGCCCTTCCATGTTACTGTTCCAGGCACCCTCTCAGTTTGCTCATTTTAAAAATGGCATTGAATTATATTGGCTTTTTAGCTCAGTGCTAAGTAACTGTGTGTAGTCCATGCCTTTGCTAGATATCAATAAGCCCAACCATTCAGTATGCCTTCTGGAATGGAAAGCATCTAAATAATCCATCAGTGTTTAGATGGTTGAAGTGGTCATGCTTCAGGGGTTAGGCATGATGGACCCAGATGTTGCAAAGGACTTGGGATGAAGCTATGGTACAGGCATTTATGACACCCAGGCAAAGGGACCGGGACTCTTGCTTAAATGGAAAAGAGAAGAAAAAAGACATCAACCAAAGGAACCCATAGCACAAGTGCTTCCAGATAGAAGTCAGTTCAGGATGGTAAGCGCAGCTCACTAAGGCTTGATCTGATAAGCTCTTGTTTTCCAGTAATTGTGGCTGACCTGATTTACTTCCACATTTTTTGCAAATCTGGATGCCACATGGTATTTCTCCCATGCAGGTGATGTAACTAAAAAGCCAGTTCCTCTTCTCATGTTGAATTTGCACAAGACACTAGAGCCTGTCTGCTGTAGCAGGTCTGAGCCCACCTCTTATTTAAAGGTGTGTAGCCCTACAGCTAAGGATCTCCTCCTTTCCTGCAATGCAGTCTGTCTACTGTGATCCAAATTACTTTGTGTACATCAGGAGTTATCTAAAAACAAGGATGGCTGTTTCAAGAGAGCAATTTACTTTCAAAGATCTTGTTCTACAGTGAGGTTTGGCCCATTAGACACACCCTGTTTGATTCCATTTAGTAACCTAACATCTCAGCTCAAACATCTGCATTTGTAGCACACACCTGGAATTTCAGAGGTTTTATTAACTAGTGTTTTGACAGACCCTTCTTTGATATTTTGTAGGCAAGCAGAACATTTTTTTTTTACTGGTGGGTATCCTGCATACATCTTTTTATTACAAGAGAGTGGCAAATGCTGAAGTAATAGAAATCAAAGATTTTAATCATGATATACATCAGTCTTTTCCTTATAGGAACTATGGACCTTCATTAATGCAAGTCTGAAATCAATGAGATTCAAAAGCAGAGACCAAAATTTGCCCTAGTTTTCTTCAAAGAGTTTTTGGGGGAGTGTGGTGTAGGGCCTGGCAAGTTGCTGTTTTGGGTGCTTATCCAAAAAAACTACTAAATAAAAATGATTGCTATTTTGGATAGGAATAATACTGCAATTGACAATCAATGACTGACTTCAGAAGTTTTATGCCACACTCAGCTGAATCAGTGCAGATGTTTGCAATTTTATTATTTCATTTTTTTACAGAAAGAAGTCCTTGGAAGGCAAAAAACTTAACACAAAAGTCACAAAAGTTAAAGCTGGAAAAGCACCAGGCCCAGATGGATTTGCCACTGACTTTTAACAAATAATATTTGATGTTCAAAATTCATATTGCTTACTTCTGAAGCGGCTCAAGACATACTTTGTGCCTCACGGGAATCTGTTATTTCAATCACTCCCCAAGCAGGAAAGGACCCACTCTAACTTCCCCTGTCAAAACAATGTCAAAATATTATTAGTTAAAGCCTTTTCAAAATTGAATTGATAACACCCTGTCCTAAATCCATGTCTATCAGCTTGAGTTATTTACAGATAGGGATCTAACACGTCTCTTTTCCCCATATTTGGCTATAGGAAAGACCATGTTCTTTATCTACCCATTTTTTTCTTATACATTCATCTTTGGTACTCAGTTTGTAGTTGGGATTTAACTTCCAAATTATTCTCTTCAAAGCTGGTTACTAAATGCATTGTTTCTGAACAACTTATGCTTCACTAATCCCAGGAGGGTTGTCTTCCTACACCACTGCCACTGGAACTGTGTCTCAACTTACAGCTCTGATAGACATGCAAATTAGCACTATAGGATAATGCAATGGAATACCAAACCAGCGCTTTACCTCCCAAAAAATGCTGTTCACGTTTTCATATATAAATGGAAGATTTTGTTTGTAATGTATTAGCCCTAATTAATGTTATTGGACACATCTCAGAATACAAAATAAATCTGGATACTACAGAAATTCTTTGGAAATGCAAACATACTCCATGGGGAATATATGACAACTGGAGCTTCATCTGGCAACAAAATATTACGGACTATTACAAATACTCATTCTCACTGAAACAGAGCACTTCCAAAAGTCCACTTCAGTCTAGTCAGTAGAAAATTTAGATCGATAGTATAAATGGATAAGTAGATAGACAGACAGACTGACCAATCAATCTGTACTCTTAACCTATCAAACAAATTTAACATGACCAAATGTGGTTCCCAGAATTCCGAGGGACAGATTAAAATACCTCCAGAGACCTGCCCTAGTCATTTGTTTAATTTTAGGAAAATTAATGAAGTTTTGAAAGCTTTTCTGAAACACAGCTAGGGACTGTTTTCATGGAACACCTGGATGCCTCTACCTCCTCATTGCTCAGCAATGCTATATACTCAATACAGTGGCCAGGTTTATGATATAAACCCTGACAGTGCAGATTATAAGAAAGAAGACACCAACCTGGCTGCTGGTGGACCCATCTCTTCCTAATGAAATGTTGAATATTTTTGTTTTGATTATTCCCTGAAATGTTCAATACCTAACAAGCAGGACTGTTTTTCTATCACTGAATCTCTACAAGAACTGACCAATAGAGAAAGATGGATTTGAGGAAGCAGCTACATTTACTATTACTTGCTATTGCTTCTTCCCACACCTTCCCTTATCTTTTAAACGTGCAATTTATTAATTTGTTAACTTCCTTAAGAGTACCATCTAGAGTAGACATACAGCAATACAAAATTAAAACTCCTGCCAAACTTGCAAAGCAACATCTCAATCATAGTTACTAGTATTTTCATTCTCTCCTAAACACGATGTGAATGACAGTACACGGAATAGAAAAACAATATAGCACCTACACAATTACAGACGATGTGTTTGGATATGCAAATGCTAAGTATAGACTTTGGGGACAAGAAACAGTTCTTTGCCCTAAGTACTTATTAAAGGGAAGCAGAAATTCTTACGTTTCTTTAATTAAAACTTGCAGCCCAGAAAACTTGCTTGCAGCCCAGAAAGCCAACCGTATCCTGGGCTGCATCAAAAGAAGCGTGACCAGCAGGTCAAAGGAGGCGATCCTGCCCCTCTACTCTGCTCTTGTGAGACCTCACTTGGACTACTGCGTACAGTTCTGGTGTCCTCAACATAAAAAGGACATGGAGCTGTTGGAGCAAGTCCAGAGGAGGGCCACGAGGATGATAAGAGGGCTGGAGCACCTCCTGTATGAAGACAGGCTGAGAGAGTTGGGGCTGTTCAGCCTGGAGAAGAGAAGGCTGAGTGGAGAACTCATAGCAGCCTTCCAGTATCTGAAGGGGGTCTATAAGGATGCTGGGGAGGGACTCTTCCTTAGGGACTGTAATGGTAGGACAAGGGGTAATGGGTTCAAACTTAAACAGGGGAAGTTTAGATTAGATATAAGGAAGAAGTTCTTTACAGTGAGGGTGGTGAAGCACTGGAATGGGTTGCCCAGGGAGGTTGTGGATGCTCCATCCCCGGCAGTGTTCAAGGCCAGGTTGGACAGAGCCTTGGACCACATGATTTAGGGCAAGGTGTCCCTGCCCATGGCAGGGGGGTTGGAACTAGATGATCTTAAGGTCCCTTCCAACCCTCACTATTCTATGATTCTATGATTCTATGAAAACCTGGATTTTTAATTTAATAAAACAATAATCAAATAATAGAAGCTTTATTCTTAAAACACCCATGTATATAAAAGTGCCTGTAATTATTCATTCAAATTTATGAAAGATGCAAATTAATTTGTGAAAATTGAACACTGTAATGATTACAGTAATACTACTATTGACAATTTTTATCATCAGCATTGAACTTCAGACCCTATATGGCAGATTGAACATGAGTAACCAGAAAAGTCTGTGCTCTCAGTCATTTCTTGCCCAGAGCCTAGAGGAAAAAATGTAATTTCTCTGCTAAAGGGAGTGTCAGCCTTAGGCCACAGAGTTCTACCTAATCTCCCGTATGGAGAGGGTACGTGTATATCTAACGGAAAAGAAAATAGCCAAAGAGTGTTCAAAAGCTGCTGACAATATTCTCCTTCCTTCCCCTCACTTCACTAACACCATTTAGACCACAAACTGGATGATAAGTAGAGTAAGCTAAGTACTGACACAGAAAATGGAAGGGATATTGGTAGACGTGGGAGAACAACTGGTACATCTTGAAGACTGTGTGACTCAGTTTGGCAAATGAGACAGTAATTCAGAGGGAGTAACAGGGAAAGAAAGTTCCAGAAAGTTTCAAATTGTGCTTGATCTTCCAATGAAGAACAACTATTTTTCTCAGGTGGTCTGCTTTTCACAGCAACTATGATAGATAATATCTTTGTTACTATTACACATGAGAGAGCTGAATTTCATATCAACTTAGAGACAAGGTAATATAGAAAGCTGTGACCGACACATTAAGACTACAGTGCTCTTCAGTTGTATTGGCAGGCTGTTTAGCAGTGGTGGGGTGCAGTGTGCTGTTTCTGAAAAATGTAAAAATGTGAATAGCTTGGAAGCTGCATGCCAGAGAGACCACATCTATCTCCTCGTGAAAATGCAGCCGCAGAGGATATCTAACTAGTTTTCTTGGCATATGGACTGCATGCTGGCAAGTCTTTCCACAGGAAGAATTTCAACTTTGGAATCCTTTCCATTATTAAATGTGTTCACTTTTAAAACCTGCTGTAAACCCCATTTATTTGGAGGCAGAAATAGCAGGGGAGGGTGAAGTTTTAGATCGTGATGAGACATTTCTTTTTCAGGACTGGATTAGCATCTTGGACAGGTCTGGAAGTGACACCTTAAGAAGGTGATTTTTGAGCACAGGCTGACTTACGTGGCATGCTGCTAAGAATTTTCAATTTCTGCTTTTTCATTAGTTTTGTTGTTTTTTTAAATCATACAGTAGAGTGCTTGGGATCTTGAATGAATCTTTTATTTCATATTTGACCACAGAAATTGATCTATATAAAATGCCACAGCATGACAATAGCCATTTCTTTTTTTGCACAAAACAATGAAATTTCTTCCTATCTTCTCAGTAATATCTATACAGTGTAATGGAAAAGATATTTTACTTGGGTGATAATATTTTGATTCTGTTTCATGTAACAATTTTAGATGAAAATTTAAGCACATCCTCCCAATTTCGTAAAGTTAACATTTTCAGTGCAGAAGGATTATACGACAACCTTTATCTTACAGACTTGTTTTCAGCATTATAGTATACTTGGGAAAAGAATGGGGAAGATCATTTGTACATGCATGGAATATTAAAGATGTTTAGCTGTCTGAATATTGCCCATAATGGCAAATCAAATTCAGGTGTTTTAAAATTCTGCCTATAGAACAACAAAATTTGTATGAACTTTCCATAATGATGGTGTTAGAGTTGTACTAAAGAGAAAAGAAATCTACTGTGCTTTGTTTGCAGTATTCTCAGGAAGCAATTAATGCTAATAGTCATGCAGGCTCAAAGCTGGGACATTATAAATTCCATCCTGGGCTCCAAATTGCATAGGCAAATTTTTAATTAATTTACACTTTTTAAAGTGATGCTTCTTGGAATCGATATATCCAAAGTAGTTGGTTTAAATGCAATCAATATGATCAATATAATCAGGACAAATTTATGCCTTCCACTTGCAAATACCTGTTGATAAACAAGTGGGAGGCTTTCTGGGAAAAAACAGAAAGAATTTTGTGTGGTTTTGTACTGGATTTTTTACCTCTGCTTGGAACATGAGTTCTAATGACCACATTAGTCCATCACATATTTGTAAATAGTGTGTGTATAGCTCCATTACAACATATTTTCCTTCAAAACTCAGACATATTATTCAGAGTTTACCATGGTCTTACATCTTCTATCCAGTGACAGTACAGTGAGCTAGGCAGTCTTCATCAGTGCAATGATATGTCTTTTATATCTAAAACCAAGTTGCCCAAAGGTACTTACTTTAGGAGCAGGAATGAATTGACAAGTACCAGCCACAGTGCTAAAACACTGTGATCCTAAAATACAATGTCAGTAGCAGTTGCTAAGTGACATAGATTCCTTTGTTATACAGATATTGCCCTAAATAATTTACAATGACTCTTTACCTTTTTTTTTTCTTTTTTTTAACCTTAAAAGAGATGATCTTACTAACAGTGACATGCCAAGGGCTAAGGACTTGTATCTGAATTGGAAGCTGCAGTGTCATGTAACAATGCTACTGCGTTAGGTTTAAACTAGCTAGGGATATGGTAATGGATCCAGCATTTGGTGTGGCTCCTGGGTTTTTCTCAACTATGCAGGGAAGCACTAGTCAAAGGAGAGGTCTGGAAGGGATTTCTATACCCCTTTAACAAATATTTGGAAGCAAGCCGGCTGTATGAAAATCTCTGATGACAACAATATCTTTTCATGAGGATAACATTGTTAGCAAAGGCAAAAAAAGCGTGCACTTTGGAAAATTAGGCAATAGGGAGGGAAAACAAAAACCCTTTCGAAACTCTCAGTTTTGCTTATATGCTTTACGCAAAGACATTCACTGCCCTACAGCCTCAGAAGTCAAGTACTTGTATTTTTTTCTGCAAAATTATCAGTCATTCTACATTCCCTTATGCCAAGTTGTTATTTTCTGCAATTGCCTTCAACTCGTCAAAAAATCTTATTGTTAGAGCTGCATGAGAAGATCAAATTCCATTTAAAAGGTGAGGAATAGCAACACTCTTTGGCAAGATGAAATGATTTTTAAGCCAAAAGGTGAGATCATGCCTGCCTGAGTTTGCAATTAGTTTTAAAGCTCTAAAAAGGGATTTCAGAAATTTCTAAGTGCCACAAAAGCTGCATTTATGACTTATTTTACATCTTCATTACATCACTTGGACATTTAAAGGAAGCCTAGATAAAATTCTGAGAATCTGATTGTACTTCCAGTGAATAGCAGCAGGAATCAGTCCAAGAACAAACATCTAAATCATGGTATCGCAGCAAGCCTTTTACACAGGTTGATATTTTGGTGTCCAAAGTGTGTGCATGCAAATACACACGCTGAGAGGTCTGGCAGATTCCCCTCTTCCCTATCCTTATTTCTCTCATAACACAGAATCATGCACACAGACAATTACTGCCGATGTCCCTACCAGTCCCACTCCACATGTCCTTGCAGTTGCTGTGGCTCCTTCTCGCTCACTTTTCTTGAGCTCCAGACCTATGAAAGGAGAGTCAACCCTGTGGGAGATTCTTTGTGGTAGGTGTATGTCTGGGATCATGAGCCCCTATGGACTGACCATTAAATAGGGAGGAGTAGTCACAACACTGACTATTCACATACGTGCAGGTTGAGAGTGCTTGTGATCTATACATGCTGCCTTTCTCCCCAGGCCCTTATTCACATCACACAGCTGTGCTAAGAACCTCCCATATGGCTCCCCAACCTACACATAGTAGCATATTTTGTAGAACCTTAATTTCAAGAATTTTTCCACTATTCTAGAAAGCATAATCCACACGAGCAAGTTGGACCTAAGATAATGTAAACCCATCTCAGAGGTTATGGCTGCCCCATCCCTGGCAGTGTTCAAGGCCAGCCTGGACAGGGCCTTGAGCAACCTGGTCTAGTAGGAGGTGTCCTTGCCCATGGCAGGGAAGTTGGAACTAGATGACTTTCCTATTTAATGGCAGTTTTGCGAATGCAAATCCATAGTTATCTCTGTATGTGTCTCAGACGTGCCCATCACATATCAGAGCCTTGTGTCTCATATACTTTAGACATGGAAAACATGGATTTAAACTCATAAACTCATCATGATAATGTCATGTTGATGACCTTCAACAAATCCCTTTCCTATATCGTTCATTTCTGGAATGACACTGATCTCTTTTGTGAGGTGATTTCAGTTCTATGAATTAATATTATGCATGTGCGCTGACTCATCAATCTTAGCAGCAGTATGGGAACTATTGTAGGCAAGACAAGAGGGGCTTTGTCCAAGAATAAGACAAACAGGAAAATAAAAACTTTTACAGATGCAGTTTCTGAAGCTTTCTAGAAAACTGAGTGCCATGAGTCTTCTGAAGAATTTTTCCATCATTCTGCTTAGTAAATTGTGCTCTTAATTGTGCAAACAAAGCTTTAGCCTTATTTTATGTATTTTTACACCAGAAATATTCGATGATCAGAAATGATCAAAAGATCAAACCAAAAAAAGATGTCACCATGGATATTGGTGGGGCTACCATGGGCTAGCCAGGCCACAGAGAGGGCACTGGCCCAGGCTTTCTAGCTGCAGCTGGTGACAGGACAATCTGCAAGGGTCCCCCAGGATCTGGGGAAAGACTAAGTTTGCGGGCATGTACTAGTCATGGCTTGGAGAAGAAACCAAAACACCACAAAACAAACAAACAAAAAAATCATTTAAATGTAATAAGCTTCATACTTATGGGTTGGGGTTTTTTTTCTATTTTCCAGAGGAAAAAATAATCAAAGTTGTTAATTTTCTCAAACCATTTCATTTGGATATATTATTGCTAGTCTTATTTAGAATTAACACCACATATATACTCTTAAGTAGACAATAGCGTTTAAGCTATGGAAATGAAAGCATGCCTGCAGAGAATAGCTGAAAATTTATTT
Organism: Strigops habroptila; assembly: GCF_004027225.2. Taxonomy (NCBI): domain Eukaryota; kingdom Metazoa; phylum Chordata; class Aves; order Psittaciformes; family Psittacidae; genus Strigops; species Strigops habroptila. The sequence goes on from NC_044281.2 coordinate 9,458,647, forward strand.
TACTAAATTTTATTTTTCAAAAATTGTTCTGTCCTGAAATCTCAAAATATGCTTTTGAAAACTACATTTTTCCTGGTTTTAAATTGTCAAAAAAAAAAACTCAAAAGCTGAAAAAGGTCCATATCCACTTCAACGAAAATATTATGAAAATCAAATTGCTTCTCTCTTGGCATTCTTTCTAATAACAATGTAAATTGATTCATCTTTAAGGTGAAAGTATTATTCCTGAGGAGTTTCATCCAGTATGTTCAAGAAGAAAAAAGTTAAAATTGAGAATTAAGATTTAATATTTTTTGCATAAAAAGCAAGAAGTAATAGTGATAAAATTGTATTGGCTGGACAATATGAAAAGAAATGAGAATATTTTTCACTAGAAAATGTTTATTTCAGCAATGACAAAGCTTTTTGAGAAACTAATATCTATAATCAGTGAGAAAAAATAAACACTGAAGCTTCACCTGGCCTGAATCGGGAAACTCAACACACAGCACAGAAAACTATCCCTAGTGCTGATCATTTTTCCCTTTTGTGCAGATATGTAAGGTTAGTTCAGCTGAGTACTATGCAAAGACATATGTCTTCCTCTAAAAAGGAAGCTTACAGATATGTGTTTTTATTTAACAAGGTGGGTATGTAGAGCACTACACAGACCAGAAAGTTGCTCGGTACTTTGAAAAGCTCTTGGTATATTGATCACTACTATTTTGAGAGGACAACACGTTGATGTACAGTAATACCCAATAATCATCTCCAATGCTTTTGAAAATCTATGGTGGATGGCAATTATTGTCATGTCCTGGATTGCCTTAGTAAAGGCAAGGCTTGTAGGTATAGATAATATAATAACTGGCTGACAAATACTACTTTTACAGACATAGTCCTAAACAGGAGAAATTAAAGTTTTTCAAGTAATTTTTCAGAAATTCAAGGAATTTCTCATCATTCTTTGTAACTGATGTGCCTCCTTCATAGTTTCAGGATTAATTTACACTTACTAATTTATAGAGGATTGTATATGCCATCTTCTCTTACCAGCTATATAAAATGCGAGCACTTAGGTGATACAAGTCTCTTTTCCCCTCAGCCACAACCGTTGCAATGAATTATTTAAATTTAACTATAATGTAATAGTAATAAAAATATTACTATTATGAAGTAATATTTTTGTAAGACTAGATTTTAATGGTGATTGTCAGCATTATTCCATCAGAAATGAGATTAAAAGGATAAATGCCTTCAGAGATATACCTGATCCAGCATGGCTTCATGCACAGCCACAGTCCCTTCAGAAGTAAACCTGCTCCAACATGACCTCACTCATGGCTGCAGTCCCTCCAGGGGTGTACCTGCTCTGTTGTGGGCTTATCCATGCCACACACTTTGAGGAGCTCCAACATGACCTCATGCACTGGCACTGATGCTTTAAGGTGTACCTGCTGCAGCATGGACTTACCAACAGCCACAGATGCTTCCAGGTGTACCTTCTCCAGTGTGGACTTATCCTTGGGCCACAGTCCCTTCAGAGGTACACCTCCTGTGGCACATATATACCCATGGCCACACCCACTTCAAGATATACCTGCTCTGCTGTGGACATATTCTCAGACAGACACTTTGGGGTGTCCTGCTCTCAAGTTGATTGATCCACAGGACATAGTCCCTTCGACTTGAGTTCACATTGGAGTTCCAGCCTCTCCAGTACAGCAGCACAAAAACAGCAGCGATGCCCTGGCCATCTGCCAGCACAGTCACATCACCATTGCTGTTATCAGAATGTTCCCAGGCACAGCAGTGCAAGATGATGAACAGCACAGCACTATAGCAAGCAGTGAAAGCAAAAAGCTGCCACTAACGAGCACTAGACTCTAATAGACAGTAACACAAGCAAGCCTCATGGCAAGCACAGGAGCCTGCCAATTAGTAGCTAAACAGCAACAACAGCTATAAATTCAACCTAGCACATTTCAGTCAAACCTGTCATTATCTTGAACCCTTCAAACCCGACATTGGGCACTGAAAAGGACTGTCAAGGGTTTAACCCCAGTGGGCAATTAAGTGCCACACAGACATTTGCTCACTCCCCCCAGGTGGTATGGGGAAAAGAATCGGAAGGGTAAAAGGGAGAAAACTTTTGGGTTGAAATAAAGGTAGTTTAACAGGTAAAGCAAAACCAGCGCACACAAGCAAAACAAAACATTCCCCACTTCCCATGAGCAGGCAGGTGTTCAGCCATCCCCAGGCAAGCAGGGCTCCATCATGTGTAATGGTTACTTGGGAAGACAAACACCGTCATTCCAAATGTCCCCCCCCTTCCTCCTTCTTCCCCCAGCTCTATATGCTGAGCATGACCCCATACAGTATGGAACATCCTTTTGGTCAGTTGGGGTCAGCTGTCCCAGCTGTGTCGCCTCCCAGCTCCTTGTGCTTCCCATCCTGCTCACTGGTGGGGTGGGGTGAAGGACAGAAAAGGCCTTGACTCTGTGTAAGCTCTGCTCAGCAATAACTAAAACATCCCTGTGTGATCAACACTGTCTCCAGCACAAATCCAAAACACAGCCCCATACTAGCCACTATGAAGAAAATTAACTTTACCCCAGTCAAAACCAGCACAGTGTGCTATTACGTAGAAAATTTTGGTGGAAAATACCATTTCTGCTGAAATCAGTAAGAGATTTTCCAGTGCTACTAACGTGGCAAACATTTTGCCTACTGAACTACAGGGACAGGATGACAGATTTCTCAGAGTCACTTTTCTTTCTGGACCAGAAGCCAAGCGAAACTATTTTCTTATTCAGTACCTGCTTGCTTATACTTAGTTTATGCTTATTTCTCATTCGATTTCATTCCTAACGGTTTATTATGGTTTTAAGGTACGTGGTCAAAAGGTATAGATATGTGTTGTGAAATTATAGCACTTGAAACTGGCTGTGGGCCTCGTCTTCTGAATACATCATGTATGTATAAAGAGTTTTCAGTGCGATTCAGAGTAAATAACAGTGTCAGAAAGAATGAGGATGAATCAACCACAGTGGACATAAACTCGAGAAATAGCTTCAGCTTATTCATTACGCTTTCACATCACATCTCAAACCAGCTATACTTCCATTTAGCTTTGGTCAGAGCAGCATTTTTTCACATTCTTGATGGAATCTGGTTTATTACAGCACTTGACCTCTCTTCCTTCTCAGGAGATGCTTAATTCTTGATATAAGGATGGAAATGCTAAGCCACTTGGGACACACAAAACTGACTTTTATTAGAAAATGTGATTGATAAAATGAGAACCCTGGTTAAATGGGAAATTCGAGGGGGCAGGGCGGCAAGCAGGTGGAGTTTGGATATGGTAAAGCTATTAAAGCAATGTTAGCAACAACATGCCCTAGAAAAAACCCCAACAGACTGAAAGATCATATGCTGATTAATTGTGATCTTTCATGAACATATTCAGATGTGTGCTTCTGCTGCACAATCATTACAAAATACATTTAAGCAGCACGTTTTATATGCCATTCTGAATGTTTTTCTAAATTAGGCTTTTTTTTTTTCTGCATTTCCTAAGATGGTATTTAATTACGTGAAATGTTTCCCATTTATTTACTAAAAGCTCGTAACTGCAGTGGGATAGTGGGATTTTCTACTGCTCCCAATCCAGCAGTTCATTCAAATCACTAAGTGCCAGATTCTGCCTGCCACTTACACAGGAGTGTGATGGATGCTGGAGATATGAGCAGAGAAAAGAGGGCCTTCCCAGTCAGACCCACTCTGTAGGAGATGGGAAGCCCAAACGTGGGAAGAAAGCACTTGATTCTGCTTCCCAAACACTCAGGTCAATTAAATGGGTTGTAACTGAGGAAAGGCTAGATCACCAAGTGTGAGCAGCAGCAGGCAAATCGGAAGCTTTGAGTAGGATGTGTGGCAAGGTGACCACTTGAGGTCTTTTCCAACCTGAATAAGTGTAATGTCCCACACTCTTCTGTTTCTGGGAGGGTGCAGTTACGAACCACATTTTCATGAAAACAGTGCCAACAGCCAGAAGACTACAATGCATGACAACGTGGGAATAGCTCCTGCTCCTCTGCAGCAGATGTGACTCTAGATATAGTTTACACCACGTGTATATCTCACTTTTCCAGTTGTAGGTTGTCGAAAAGATGCCAGTTAGGTAAGCAATCTTCCAATATCCCTCTTGGCAGCCCTACAGCTGCTTGTGCCCTGCCATTGGTTTAGATTTGGACCCACTGTAGATATCCTATTAAAATATTAATTTCCCTTCTAAGAAAATAATACCTGCAATTTGGAAACGACTTGAAGTGTCCGTTCACTTCATTTGTGCTTGCTTGTATTTGGTGCTGTACAGTTACAGTGAATGATCAGTTTCACCTTTATTTTTAGTGATTTTCTGTCTGGTTCCTGCATAACCTACATGTATGGGGCAAATCAAGTGAATGTTTACACCACTGTGGAAGCTGTAGCAAGCTGACAGTACACACACAAATTACTCACGTTTCAATAAAATACCAGTTTGCAAAACAGACAGGTAAAAGAAAGAGCTTCCCTTAAAAAGAATTTGCCCTAACATAAATATCCATGATTCAAACTAATTGAAAAATGAATAATCATATTATTATGATCCATATGATCCATTATGACCTCACCCATCTTTCATGCTGTCACCTAGCCAAAGCTTGAGGGCTCCAGTCTGCTGTTAGTCTCCCTCTACATGCTGCAAATATTATCATTTATACACTAAGTCGTTCAAAGCATGGTGTGTCAAAAGGCTAGGTATGTAAAATACTTAGGCAAAGCAATGTCTGACAGTGCCTCCTACAATCAAGAGAGAGGGAAGTGATGTCATTTACCATTTATATACAGTTAAGAGGAACTTAATCTTCATTAAGATTCCAATGATTTTTATTAAGCTTTCCTCTTTGTAAAAAATATTTTTACTTGTGGGATTATAAGAGTGTTATCTCCTCTGCATTACATTCTTACAGCTTAATGTTGCCCTTCTTGTGTCTTTAAATATATTCAGACTCTCATAAATGAGATGCACATACATTGGTCCATATTCTGATCAATCCAACATCAATGTGCAACCCAATCCAGCATGGGTTTAGCACTTCTGTCAGAGCTGCAGTGGGCTCAACTGTGGGTTCTGCTACGTGAAATCTCTACCCCTGAGAGATTTGCTCCCACCAAGGGATTCAAAGGTGCTCTGGAGTCTTTGGACATAATTACTGCATTGGCATTCATATTTACGCATTTTCCCCACAGGAAAACATTGCTTTTAATAGTTCCCACTGTGTCTGGCCAAAGAATGATTATTTCTATTACTTCCTGTTGGACATTTGCTTTAGCTGAAGATGGTGAAGGTGATTATTATAGCAGCTAATTGCTCAACAGAGAAAGATAGACACTACAGCATTAAAATTTACTTTTGTTCATAAACACTGTATAAATAGTAAGTGTATCCATGCTTGGTCCACACAATAGGAGCAAGCAGGGTGATCCTTGTTCTGTGTCCCTTTGGCTCTTTCTTGATTAACCCTGTGACTGATCCTAGTCCCTAAGCAAGACTCTACCCACTGGGAGCTGGCCAGGAACACCACCGTCATGTTGCTCTGGTCCTCAGCCCAACTCTGGTCCAGGGCCACCGCATGGGCACTGGGCTGAGAGGCAAACTATATTTAGCATGCCCTCCATCTCATGAGGAACTTAGTAGACAAACACTGTAGAAAATATTTCCTCAGTAGTGAAAAATAGAGATTACAAAGTCGGTTAAGCCTGAAGACACGTGAGGCTTGAAAGAAAAGACGTAAGACAACATGAAGTCTTTGTATCCAACTGCCTATCTTGTAACCAAGCTCAAAATTGCATGAGGAAATAAAGGTAGTAATCTTGAGAATTATTATTTTCAATTCAATACAAAAGAAAGCCACAGGTGATATTTAGAACACATAAAATTATGCCCAGCTTTGGAAGCCAGAGACTGAATTCATAGGCTGAACTGTCTGGACTTTAAAAAACCCAAACATATGAGACAAAAACATAATTTCTTGTCTCATAAATGAAAAAAGGTGTCATTAGAAATCTCCTAATTATGCTCAAAGAAAACCATTCCCACAGTCTCATCCTAAATAAATGGAGTATTATTACTATTATTACTGAGGAATTCCTAAAAATAAAATAAAAATAAAAACATATGCTTAAATCTGTATATAATGTATATTGCACACTCCTGGTATCTTTATTTTTCATGAAAGTTATATATGCTGTTTGTTATTTCTTTCTTTGAGTTAATTAGGTGACTAAATCTCTCCCTGCTTTGGTCAGACAATATAAAATAGTAAAGAACTGGAGCTACACAAAGGGAACTGGATGAATCGCTAATGCAACCTTGCTGACTGCAATACAGATGAATTTTGGCCTTACACATAAAAAGCAGATATTTCAGAGAGAAGGAAAAATTTCAGTGATAAAAGTCTGCTATGAATATTTTTTTTTCTTTCTTTTGACTGCTTCTTGAGTATTCTGTATAAAGTACTGAATACAGTAAAGAAACAATGGCTATTTATCATTTAGTTTATCCATCAAGATTTAGTTTCTCCATAACAGCAATTAAACAGTAATTAACTGGAAGAAAATTTTCTAAACACGTTGCATCTAACTCCAAGCCTGGTGTATAGTTCCTCCTGGATCATACGGAAGAACCCAAAACACAACTCCTATTGGACAATTTGCAGGAATTCAGTGAAGATACTGAATTTCCCAAAGTTTTAAAAGAGCATTTCAGAAGAAGCACAAAACTTGTGCAGTTGTTGGCTATGCTGCTTCCTTTGTTTGAATAATCTTAGAGATTTCAATACCCAGTGTTGTGATTTGTTTTAATTGTTTCCTAGTTACAGTGTAGACATCAAGAAGAGAAAATCACAATGTACTGTACCAGTTAATACTTCAATTTGGGTCAACGTCAGAAACTCCAGAACGTGTTTGCATGGCTTTCCACCATAAAACCCCATTGTAAGGGCTCCCAGGTCACACATACACTTTTAAAAAACCTTTGAGTGAAATCCTGGGAAATCTGCTATTGACTGCAGTGTGAACAGGATTCTACACCTTGGTTTATGGTGTCAATTTTATCTTTTCTTTTTCATCCATAGCTTGACAGAAAAATGTCAATATCCCCCAATTCTGACAGCTTCTTACCGACACTTCTACTGAATATAAATCTTTGTGCATCCAAGTGCCTAAACTGCCCAATGGAGACAAAACAGGAAAAAAAGCTTTTATCCAATTGGAGAAAATAGTTGGTTTTGATCAATAGCTTAAGACCACCACAGGTCAGAGGATTCTTCTTTGTTCTGCTTTATCTCATTTTACAATAATATGGTTTCAGATAAAATATATAGATTGCTTTGCCAGATGTGAAGAGAAAGTAAAGACATTTTTAGAGACAATAAGCACATTGTATTATTTCAATGGAAATAAGAAAAGTACATCTTACCTAAGACAAAGAACTGGAACTGATACATTCCAAAGCTTATATGAAAGACTTTGGGACATATAAGTTCTCAGACTTAAAAGACCAATGGTATAGTATGAGAGATAAAATTGAATCAGGACTAATCTTAACATTTCATCCAAGTTCACTCATACCAGTTTGCACCTGTGGGCCTCTTTTGGTCTCTCATAAATCTCTCAGAAACAGGCATTGAGTGTGAAGCTTTTAGAATACATCCATCTGGTACATTAAGCTGACAAAGTATGGTCATATAGAAAAATAAATAAATGGCTGGTGAAAAAGAATGATTTAATTTGAACAACTGACAATCTGCCTTCTCAGAAAACACTCCTGGGGTTAAAGATCAGAGTCCTAGGGGAAGACCTCTGCTTCTCTTCAGCCTGAGGACAGGAGTGGGTTATCTTTGTTAAAATACGTCTTCTAATTACATTTGAGGAAAAGAGGAGAACAAGAAAAGAGGTACTTCAGAAATAAGGTTGTTGACCGTGGACTTTCTTGTTATTTATTAAGAGCTCAAGAAATATCTGAGACTTGAGGCTGACATGTTCATTTATTCTTCCTTCAGCAGAGACAGATAAAAGCATGCACATTTTTGAGTATTTGGAGAAGAGAATTTTATTTGTAACTTAGCTGCAGCTCTGCAAGAAGGCAAATATGTTGATTCCCTCCGTGTTCAAAACAGCTTAGACTGGTATGCAATTTTAATAGTATAATTGGTTTTATAAAGTGGTCTTCCTGTGAAATAGAAAATCAGGGTGAGACATTTTGGTTCATAAACAATTTGGCAATGACAGGCCTTCTTCCAGAGGATGTGGTACGGAAAAGCCCTTTACTGGAAGGAGCAGAATTTATCAGCATTTGCAAGACAGTATGCAAGCTTCCATACTTCAGACTACGTGAAAGTTAACAGTAACATTCATGATTATGACAATTTATTTTACAGGAATAGTAAAATGTGATCTGGTACCCAAACATATGAAATGTCAGCCATTTGTTTTAATTTCCAACAGCCAAGAAAGAAAATTCATCTTTCTCAAAGTGAAGTTATGAAAGATGATTAGATGTAAAACTGACTCAGAACTTTTGTCTCTGAACCTGGGTCAACTTAAAGTCACTCGTATTTTTAGCCAGAAAAATGAGAGGTTTTGGTTTGTTTTTTAAAAACCTGCCTAGGAATCTGTAGGCTAATAATAGTCCTGCTTGAAATTTTATATTAACAATTTACAGAGAGCCAGAGATTAAACAATGTTTCTTCCAGAAACTATAAAAAAAGATAGATCTGAGGACTTCATGACATATTTTCTCACGCACAGTATCCCCCATCTCTGATAATCCCAACTTTCTATTAAATCCTACTTCATGAAATACCTTCTCAGAGAATTCCTATCCTTAGATAGCTCATGTGCTCAGATGACCTGCTCAAAATCAGAAGCAGAGTGCAAGCGAGTCAGAGACAGAAGTGATTTTGGAAGAGAGGAAAAGTTCATTGTTGCAGTCAGAAGAGACAGAGTTTGGGGAGAGAATGAAGCATTAGGAAAAAGATTACTGAGGGCGGGACACCCCTGAAGGACAGCCTGTGAAGGCTCTTACGTAAAATCTTTTATTTTTTTGCTTGCACATGTGTATAATCCACATGGCTGCTCTCTCTGAATCTCTGAAATTCACAAAAACAAAAATCCCTGCTTTTGTTCATGTTCACATTCTTGTTTGTAGGAGGTAAGTATTCAGCTGGTTCATACCCTGAAGCAGAAATGCTTTAAAATTTGCTGCCTTCTAGCACAGAGCCTTTTAATTTAAATGTGTTGGTTTGGGGTATTTTTATTATTATTTTGCTTTTGTTCTTTCATTTGAGAAAATATATAACAGAGTCTGTTAGCCTGGCAACTTTTCTATTATTTACTCTGAGTTCAGAAGCCACAAGCATATTTGAGCTCATAAAAAGGTAGGAACTAGCAGGAATTAGAATAGGAACTGTAATTCTTATTATTGTCACCTTGCTAGGACCGAGGATCTGAAAATGTGGTACAATGTCGTAACACATGCGAAAAATTTTAAACCCTGAATCTAAAGCCAAATCCCATTTCCTGCAGCAGTTTGAACTGAAATCCCAATAAACAGCAACTGATACAGGTGCTGACAATAACCATAGCTGCAGCAAGCTGGTTGTTAAAGATCCAGACTCAAATAAACAGACCTCATTGGGCTTCATGAAAATCACTGTCTCATCCCTCTATTTGCTCATTAGGCTCTCACTGAACACTTTTTGTCACTTTGCAAGATATCACCTCTTTCCATGATAGGGTGAATGTGGTTGATCCCCCTTCTGTACCAAACACTGCTGCTTTTCTTCAAAGCACATCTGGGAACTTGGAAGAACACACTGAGAAGGGTGTGTTTGTTTAAATTCTTCATGTTGCCTCAGCTGGACCCAGTGCTATTGCGGAACAGGCACTTCTGAGTGCAAGGACAGTGATTTCCATTTACCTCTCCTTTGCTGATTCTTTTTGGCAAGGTTCACTGCAACAGCAAAATGATGAAAATTGTGCCACAAAGATAAGGTAACAGTACACGAAGCAAAACGTGAAAGGAGGCACTTTACCCATTTATTACTGAGGATATGAAATAACTGAAAGCAACAACAAGTTCCCTTGATTTGTATAGCAGGAATGCTGCAAAATTTGGACCCAAATTTCCTCTATCTCTGTGAGGAAATATGTTTGTGAGTATGTCGAAATTTGGACTGAGACCAACTCACTGAGCTTGATCCAGAGCACACTGAAATCAGTAGAAATGGAAACAATAATTCTGTTGGACTCACTAAACCCAGATTTCATGATCCATATTCTCTCTTCTTTACTGTTCCTCCCCCTACAAGACCAAAATGACTCTTGTTCCAGGACATACTTCAAACCCAATTAAAGTCTGCAGATTTAACTTGATTGAACAATTCTGAGAGCATAAAAGCATCTACCTTTGCCTGAACCATGCTCCTAATGTAGCTACCACATTTACTACCTCGCAAAGCTCTTTGCAGAGCCACAACAGCTCTGATAATCCAGAGACCCTGTACATCGTTGAGATAAAACTGGTGAATAACGCATAAGTATTCATGTATTCATTTATATGCTTGATAGATATCCCAATTTAGCTGTCAGATATGATAATTTAAGCTACAGTTCTAGCCAAAAGACTATGTCCATTCTTGTTTTCATTGTTAAACCAGAGGTATAAACACATATAGAAATGAATACTGTAGTAGATAAAACCTACAGATAGAGAAGTAATACTCTAGAAAGTAAACTTCTATAGCTTGTATGATGAGATCTGTAACCAACAAATGACTTCATATACTCTGTACTTACTATACTTCAAATAACAATTCATATTGCAGTAATGTGTTTAATTTGATGCACATGTTCATCGATCTGTTACTGAATGGTAAGTGAATAAAAAACAAATTAAGGCTTTTCTTTCCTCAGTGTTCTCAGATACATGTCAACATGCTTTGCTATGACCTTCATATGCTTAACTGGTTTCATTTTATGATTGGACTTGATGATCTTAAAAGTCTTTTCCAATCTAGTTGATTCTATGATTCTGTGATTCATATATGGGTGTTTACTTATATATAAAATCTAATTTATGATTTTTAAATCAACTTTACCTTACATATCGACATGTCTAAAAATCAGTAAGTAAATAAATAGAGTCCCAGGTTATTTGCTCTACTTGTTGTATTTTTTAATCCTGCACTGTCACATGGCTTCATAAGGAATTTCATGGCTGTATTTATGCCTATGCACATGTAGTCATACTTGCAGACATATGTAGGCAAGCAGACATGGGAATTCACATCTCCCAGATTAGAAATAAATACAGTTTCTCAACACCAAGCCCTATACCTACCACCTATCACCATGCAGATTTCTCTGCAGTCTTTAGGTGTAGCTACAGCAATCCAAAGATCCTGTTCTTCCTAATATGTGCTGACATTTTAGTGTTGGATCTTAGCCAAGACTAATTATATTTTCATCTTTGTCTAGTCAGATTTTTTCTATTCCTTCCAGCCCAATCCATTCTATGATTCCTGTTTTTCTGTCTAAACTTTTCTGTTTACTCCCCCACATACTTTTTATGCTCACGAAATTTGTTCCTACTTGAGCCTTTTGCAGGTAAATGAGTTACAAATGCACAGAATGTTTTGCATTTCAGAAAACTGAGAGAAAAGAAACACCCCACTGTTTTGTTCTTGCAAGCCACCTTAATAGATTTACTGAGAAGGACGAGGCAGTCCATCTTGAAGGCTATAATGCTATTTCACTTTGACATCTGTTCTAAGGTAATGGTATCTATCATTAACAATGTCATTAGTGACCACTTTCAGTCCATTGTTCTCAGTGTCTAAGCTGGCTATAAAGATCTCATTTTAGACACTTAGCTCTGTGCATATGCCCTTTCATGACATGGTACTCTGGGAAAAAATGCTTTATGACTGGTCATACTATAATCACTCATTTTCATTTAAAAATACAGCATGTGGGATTTCAAATGAGAGGGCAAGCTAAAAAATTATAAGGTTTTCGACCATTCATTATTATAATACTCAGCATCTTCAGTAGCTATAGTAGCCAAATGTTAGATGTACAAAACATGAAATCAAAGGTAACAGCTGAAAAAGTGTAAGCTATTTTAAGTGAAACTGTGTTTCTCCTTCTGTGTTAACTGTTTTTAAAAATGTGCAAGGCATATTCACAAAAAAAAAGACAAACCTGGGTTAAGCACAAAAATAGACCAAATATGCAACACCATATCTAAAGTTAGATATGATTTTGCAGATGTTACCTTGTATGAGATCATGAGCTTTATATTACTTAATAGTCTACCTCTGTCACATTATCTATGAGAATATATCTAAATCATCTCTCCCCAATATTAGCAAAGCTCCCTGCTCTCACAGAGATTTAAACCAGAATTATGAAAGACAACACTGCTCAGCATTTCACTTCCACCTGGAAACTTTTAGACTAGTATAATTGAAGATTCTGGAATTAGATCAATACCTCTTGATTCTTAGCGCTATGGTTTAGTCCCAGTCCTATCCTTTCTCTCCTTAGCACTGCAGAGCCAAATCCTGCCATGTGTTTTCCCTTTGCATCCCCCTGAAGGCAAGGAAGTCCCACTGTGTGGGAAGCCTTATGCTCGGGTGGCATTACTGAAGGAGTGGCTTTAGTTCACTGATTTCACCCAAATCATTCAAGCAGCAGCCCAAACTTCACAGTTGCTAGAGGAAATTCTGCCTATCTTCTGGGTGCTGATGCTCTTGTGAGCATAACCCCCACCCTTCCCAGTCATTTCATTAGCATAATGTTGTGAAATAGTTTCAGAATGGTTTATATGAAGTTCTTTTTTGTTTTATCTCTCTCCTGCTGAAAGACTCGAAGGTGATCAGCTAAATTTGAAAGAGTAGGTGGAGATAGATGATATGAGATCACTACAAACAAATGAGGTATCCACTGGAACACCTTACGCTAAGAGAACTGCAGATAACATAGAGCCAAAATAAACATTTTGTATATTTATATTTTGACAGTGAATGTTTGGAAGGACAGCAAAGACTAATTGAAAAAAAAGAATGGCATGCAAGTCAGCTTATTTTCCACAGACAGCTAGAAATTTTAGAGCATACTTACTCAAAACAGGAATGGAACTATATATCTTTAAAATAATTAAAAAATGACAGTAAGTGTGATGATATTTGTATGCCTGCATAGAATAACATCCTTGATATTCTAGACTCAAGGTATTTCCATAAAAGCTATGAGGATGAACTCCAGGCTACATCAGTATGAGTTTTGCTTGTAGGTTCAATGGGAGTTGATTTTAGTCTGGCAATATGAATATAAAATTATAAAACTACACAATTACTGAAACAAATCCATGCATTTATGCAGGTAATTACTCGGCCTATTAGACATTGGTAGGCTAGTAAGGTTGTGATTTTGCTGTGTCTCTAGGCTCATAAGTATGCCCATTTTGCTATGGGCCTAAACTGGGGGTTATTAAAGCTTAATGGGATCTCTGCATTGGCTTCATTGTGCTATAGACAAGGCACATTAAATATGAAATCTGAATCAGCAACAGAATTTGAACAAAGATCAAAACACTCCTCACTGTTTGGAGATAAAAATTCTGCTAAATACTGCCTGTGTGCAGTCACAACAGTTGGGCTGGTCTTCAAGCAGTTGACCTCTCATATCTTCATTTTCTGATGCCTGATGATTGAAACTAGTTTGCATGTGTATACATGAAAAAGGGGATCTTTTGTTCCCTTACATTAATGTTACTGCCAAAATTTAAGCAAATAATTGATGGAAAAGGAAGCATTTCAGAAATTATCACTGAAAAATAATAAAAACCATCCAACATTCTTTTTGCTATTTTTGTTATTCTTCCTTCCAAATTTTAATATTAGTTGTTCATATAGCAGTAGAGCAAAATCCTGCAGATAGGAGGTAAAGGAAGCGAAGAGCGAAAATTCATTATCGGCTGCAGTTTGCAGGTGCTCAGCTTAGAACCACTGCTGAGTTAATTTTGATGAATAAATGGGCAAGACAGCATTGACCAGATGGCTGCCCAGAGGTTTTGGGTGCATCTAGCTGTACCTTTTCTTTACAGTAAACACAGCAAAAATGTAACAGGGGCTTTAAGTTATAAGTCAGTGTTTTACCAAAGCACAAATTACTATGCAGAATTTTTGAACAGAGAAAACCAGAGTAAGATAAATGGAGATAAAAGCCTGTGTTGAAGAAATCTCTTTCCTCTGATGTGGTTTACAAGGCATGTCCTTGATATTTCATTTTTAGTTGAGTATCTTATATTGACTTCCTGGCTTGCAACAAGCTCTACAAAATCCCCTCTGGGTCCCTAAGACAGATTTTCTTTTTTCTGCCACCTCTGAGGCCTGTGCCTTTTTTTCCCAATGGTCTCACCACCACTTTTCACTATCCTTTACGCTCTCTCTGCTTTCCTGTTTTTCCTGCAAGCTTCACAAGCACCTGGAGATGTACCTGGCACCATGAGCAAATGAGAGACATACCCAACATCAAAGAGTTCCGAGTGTTATTATGACTCTTTCAGTGTGCAACTCTACACAAAGACTAAACTCCTAAAATTTTGAAAAGGGAGACTATCACATATTTAATTCAACAGCAGTGGAACTGGATAGGGAAAGCTGAAAAAATTCCATTGAATTGGACTGCAGTAGTTATTCTTTGTTAGCTTGAACTCACAGTAAAAATAAAAGATTGGTGAAATTGGAAAGACAGAAAGTATAGCTTGTCATTCCAGATCTTCCTTGGTCCTCAGCCTCATTTGGGCAGGACATCTTCAAGAAGCAGGTACAACAACAGACTCTGTGGCAGGCTTTTCATAAGTGGTGGGTCATGGCAATTAAAATAATAAAGTTTATTCCATTCTATTTACCAACTCTGTAAATAGCTTATTTTTAAGAATTTCAGCAGAGAATATCCTGATCTTTTGCCCACCCACCAATTAATTAATTTCTGACAGCTGATGGTTCATTAATTAGAAATTCAGGGCCTACATACCTGAAGAAGCACAAAATAAGATAGTCACATTAATGAGCAAAGTCATGTACATGCGCAAGCTCTGTGCCCTCATACAGACACATCAACCTAAACCTGATAGTATTTTTCTTGCTCTAGTTTTGATCCATTTGGAAGTAAGAAAGAACCAAAAAAGAGCAGGAAATTCCTGTCTCATGCTGAATAGTTTCAAAGTCTGGACAGACTAGATAATATTGTTGATATGTTCCGTTGCTTATTCAAACTTTTTTGTTGGTTATCCAAGTTTTCCCTCTGAACCAGGGCTGATTGCATACTTCAAAATCGTGTTTGCAAACATTCTTCTGCATTCTGAGCAGCTGCTCCATTCATTCATGGGTTTGCTGCATTTTACTTACTATTCATGAACATCTGGACTATTAAGATTCTGTTTGCATAAATGGTTGAAGAATTATTGTTCCATATATTAATACCTGCATAGCCCTCATGAAGAGTTAAGCATCCAAAATAAAAATAAATTGTTATGCATTTGGTAGTGATTTTTTTTCACCTGAATATTTTACTTGTCCAATTGTGAAGTAAAAATAACAACAAACATCACATTATTTGAATGGTAAAGCACACATTATAAAAGGAAATAGTTAATGGTTCATGAATGTCATACAGGCTAAAATTCATTAGCATAAGCTTTTCATCAAAGACTCACTATCAACAAATTAGCCATTCTAAGAAGCAGGAGGAAAAGACTTAAATCTTTGGATTGTTTATTCACATAAAATACATTTCATATTTCCATAATGATAAACTTTTGAGGTCTGCCTACTGCTAGCTAACTGCAAACCTACTTTGGTGTCTTTGAAGTATTGCTAACTTCAGTTTGGGATTTGTGTTTGTTGCCAGGGTTTATATCCTGATGGGTGCCGGATGACATACTCCTCCGCATTTCAGTAGGTACTTTGAGAATAAGATGTCTTTTACTACCTCCTTTTCTTTTCTACCCAACTCACCATTTTCCATCCTGACTCTAAGCAGCTGTCACATGTTCTTCCCAGCTTTGCAAGCAGTAAGGATGAATGTGGGTGTTACAAGATTTGCACACTCGCAACTTCCAAGTTCTTCTACCTAAGAAGAACTAAAAAGAAGTCTTCTATTTTCTTGGGGTTTTTAAATTGTCTTTCTGTACTTTTTCTTCCATTTTTCCCTGGTTCAGAGTGAAAGTACACAAAAACTTGATCTTCTACATTGCTTTTTGAAATTTGAGACATTTAAAGTGAGACTATGCTTAATCTATGGAGTAAACTCTTGTTATAATTAGCCATGTCTTGCCTATGTTTCATGAAAAAAGGTGAATAATAAAACTGCGTAAGCATAACTGGGCCATAAATCCCAGGATTTAACCTCAGCTTGCTCCAGCTGAAGCAGCTGTCAGTATCACTGAGCTACAGTCAATGCTGTTTTTCTGACAAAATAGTATTGAAATCTTTAATATTACTATTTTTAAAAATAACATTAAAAGATCTTCTCCAGAATATACAACTGAAAGAGAAAGAGACGGAGAAAGAAAGTCAGCCACCTGCTAGAAAAGCAGATAAATGCCTAAAATTGTAGTTAAGACACTCCCAGAAAGGTGATAGCCACACTGAGGCTTGAGTCCGTAAGCCAAATTCGTCAGAACCAGCACACTCATTTCTAACGTAATGAGACACCCTGGTAAGCATGATTCAGTAACTGAAAAGGACATGAGATGTATCATTTGGGGTCCATGGCAAAATGTCTGCTCATACTAGCCATCAATGTTTACATACAGTTCATGCGAATCCATGGAAAATGAGGGTCATGATGTCTCTGTTAAGTTTTTCTTAAGTTAAATATTTAATAGTTATTGCAAGAGTAGTTTTCAGCATAATGCTGAGCTGAGTTTTGTTGTGCTGCCCAGAGGCATGGTACCCAGGTACTTTCATGTGCAGCAGAACTTGCATATGAAATTAGATGTATAAGCTTCTCTTGCATTATTGTGCGCAGTTTTTTGGCATCAAACATTTCCATTACTCTTGGGAAGGTCATATTGTTTGTTGTAAGAGGCCCTCTAGCTCAGTTCTGTTTGGGAATTGCACTTAAAATAATATGAAATTTGGAATTACTGAATTTCCATTGTATGCAAAAATACATAGCTCTATCTAAATATGCTGTTTATTCAGCTCCAGTTCGTTCAGCAATATGCAGCATAATAATTATTTTCTAACACTTTGAAACACATAACTGACATAGAAGCATGAAGCATCCAAGTCTTGCAGATACTAATAACAGTAATAACTAAAATAATAAAGAAATGCTTTGTATGTGAATATTTTTATACATTAATCTCAGTTTGGTAAACTGTAGGTTTTTTATTTAGCAAACATTCAGATTCTCAAGATCTTTTAAAGCATTTATTTGACATTTCCCCTGATGGCGTACTTCAACACATTTTATGCTAGATTATTCTTCTAGTATATCTGGTTATTGTATTTTAGAACCTACAATGCCTTAATATATATACTTACAGCTACTGTAGACAAATTGTATTGACAAATTCAGATAAGCTTAAGTCCAAACTTCTTACACTTGTTAGTTGGTTTTGGAAAAGAATGTGACTTAAAAGGAGGTAAATGTTATATCACAAAAAAAAGTGGCTGATGGTAGGTAAAAGCTTCTAATTGTTGCTTCACATTGACAGTGCTAATCAAAGACATCCTAATGTCAAACAGTGAGCAATTTGATATTGAATAATATAACTCTCATATCGTTCTATATGATTTGTCACATCACATGCTGTATTTAATGGATGCATTGCACTTGATGCCCAGATGTGATGAAGACTACAAAGATACAGGTTTTTTAATGCTACTGGTAAAGCACTCACTTAAGATGACAGGGCTTTCTCATATTTTACTTATAGCTTCCTCGCACTTAAATATAGTAATTTCAAAATCATACCAAATTTTTCAAATGCTTCCAGCAAGATATTTTTTCTTGTTATTCAATTAATATTAATTTGTTACTATAAAATGTGAAATAAGCGAAAGAAATGGAAACAACCAATACTTTTTTTTCAATTAATAAGCATTAGTTTTTTTGTAATTATGATTTCTAAATGTTATTTTTAACTATCATACCTTGGGAGATAAAGTTAAATGTTGACATTTAGCTATCCTGCTGTCTACTCAAAGCTAATGAAAACACTAATCAAACGTGCTTCTAAACATGCATCATTAATATTTATGATGTCAATGAATTTAGGAAGGAACTACTGTTTGGAAAAATCAGAATGCCTTTAATGCACTATCATAACACAAGCAAGAGTAACAGACTTTGTAGTTCAGGATACTATTTAGAAAGAAAAAAAAGAATCTGTTGTGTGCATTGAATGGGCTTAGTGTATTGCTATCTCCAATGCAAGGCAATGATTTCAGTAATCAGTGTTGTGGGGAAATACAGCAATTTTGGAACAGGAAGAGGTGCACAGAGAAGCCTCTGAGGACCAGGGCTTGGGGAGGATGTGCAGGGCTTGAGGGAAGCAGCTCTGAACTGCCTGTGCAGAGTAAAAGTTCCACTCTACATGGAGATGGAGGCTTACAGCTGTAGTTGAAGCCAATGGCCAAACTCCTCTTGAACTCAACAGGGGCAGGAAAAAGTCCCTCAATCTTTCTCTCTCATCAAAGGGCTATACTCCTGGGTTTGTACTCTGGTACTATTCAATCTGTACTCAGGCAAATGCCTATTGGGGCCAGTAAGGTCAGATGTCTGTAGGTACATCCAGCTCCTATTTAGTTTAATTTCTGAAGCAGTTGTAGAGGGATGCTGCAGATATATCTAAGGGACTTACATGGTCACTTGCACCTTTGCAGCTGCACTGCATTCAGCGTGAGTTTTTGTAGTAAGGACTGCTGGGAGAAATTCTCTGAGATTTTCTTTGTGTTTCATTTTACTCCTGAATTTTTTGTATTGTCTCGTCTAAGCTAAACAATTACAATAAAACAATAACCAGTCTTATTTTAAGCCTGTTTTCATTATAACTGTAATTTTTTCTCTTAAGGTCACTTAATTCCTTGATAATTAGCTTCTGGCAACTCGTTGCTTGTGTTCATGCAAAGTAAACATAGAATTATAGATAGTAATAATAGGAATATAAATGCCAAGTTATCTAATCCAGACCTTCTCATCCTTTAATGCATAATTATTTCTTGAATTTAATTTTCTAAGTACTATTTTTATTAGAAATATACCAATAAAAGCTTAAAATGTCTATTTTCCATTAAGTCTTTTGGAGTATTTTTCCACGACCTAATCATTTACTGTCACATGTTTTTTTCCTGAAATAAGTCTAAGAAGTTATTCATTTCTCTATTTCATTCTATCATTCTTCACTTTTCAAACAGGTGAATCCCTAAATAATTATTTTTTTCTTTCTGAGATTTAAATGGCACTTTTCAAATATTGTCAAAAATTAGCATCAGTAAAAATGAAAAACGAAGAACATGTTAATTCTGTATGTCTTTAAGAGAAAAATGTCATAATCTGCATCAGTCTCTTTTCAGGCAATATTGCTTTGCAAAATCAAAAGTAGCTTTGCTGCCTGCTATTACCTGCAGGGTTATTAGAGCTGCGAATTCACATGTGGGTGACCTGGGGATTCACTTCACTTTTATTAGGTGTAGGCAAGAAAACCATGCTTAATAGAGTACATGTGAATAATGATGCTGGAAAAATGTGGAATTTTACTTGAATATTGACTATTGTATCCTCAAGCTTATTCCTATTTTTAACATACTCCAAGTGCATCTTTTAGAGGAAAGATGAATGTTCTGTATTAATTGGACACAGGAAGAAGAATACAAAGTTTGCAAATAATTATTCTAATGTGAAATTACGAAGTATTTTCTCACTGGGATTTTTTTATATAAAGTTCAGCATACACCCAGCATTCCTGTCTACCCTACAACAAATGCTTTTCCTTAATAAAACATGACTTTGGCAAGGATCAGTTGACTAATTTGTTCTTCAGCATCCCTGGCTTGAAATCAGAAGAAGAATAATGATGCAGTCAGTAGATACTTCTCAGTTTGTACAGGTTTACCCAAGGCATTGGACATCTGTTTATGAGAGATCATGCTGAGAAAATGCCTACGTAAGTGTCATCTTTCATCTTAACAAGTAGTGGAAATAACAATTAACATCTTTGATTTATGGCATTTTTTCTCACATTTTTGTGTAGTTTGTCAGCTATTATTTTCTTCATTATCCAGAATGGATATTGTTCACTATTAATCATCTTTATTCTTGTGCTTTGCATTTGTACCTTACTCTGACTGGTATGACAGTGGTATAGTACAACTAACATGACACATGGAGAGGCTTTGCAAGAGCTGAATGAAAATGTAATGAATGAATAATACACAGTTCTGCTAAAAAAGAATTTAGGGAAAAAATCTGTAAAATTTAATACTCAAAATTGTTTTCTGAAACTGGCTTAAAAAATCCTTAGGTCAAACCTTTTGTGGTTTTTTGGTTTGTACATTTGACATTACTTTGACAAATGGAGTTGGCAGAGAATTGAGAAAGCAAAACACTGTGGAAAAACACATGGCTGTTGTGAACTTTTTCTCTTTTTTTGCAAAAGCAGCTCAATAGGAAATGAGAGCTTGTATTACCCTTTCCTTTCAGTTCCTGAGAGTTTCTAAACCAACTTATTGATTGTCCGTAAAATATATCTATATCCACGACAGTAGTCATCATTATTCTGATAATGATGAGTAGTACTATATGTACATATGAGGTATTCATTTTTTGGGGAAGGGATGCTTCAGCCCATTGATGGCTATTGTGTGCTTTCTGCAAAAATCCCTGTGAGTAATCACTGCCAGTGATTTGTAAGAATGGACATCAAGAGAGTTATTGCTGTTGTTTGAAATACTAATTTCTTTGGAAACTACAAATTTCTTATGTAAATGTTGTTTTAATCACAAACCAAACTTTTTGTAATAATTAATCCATAGCTACAATCTGAATTCAGTTACGATCACTGATACAAAGAAACATTTGAGACTGAAGCACCAAAGTAGTAGATGTAAGAGTAAAGGATTATTTTTTAAAAACCTTCAAAATACATCTTTATTTCTTCACTGCTATAAGTCTTATCCTAACCCTAAACCTAGATTTCTTGTGCCGTCTGCCACTTCTTCATTTTTATTAGGTCTAAGTAAACCTTAACACAGTTTAAATGGGTAGTGGGAAAGAAAAGTACATACACTGTTATCCCCCAAATCTACCTGACCCAGAATAGCAATCCCAGATAGACAAAAACCTAGCCATAAAAACTTTTCTGGGCATTGGAAGGAGAATTGACTTCTCAGCAAAATCTGAAAAGGCATAATTTGTTTTGATGAGCTTTAATAACATGAGCAGAAGTTTGTAGTGGAAGTTGCTTTGTATGCAACAGTATATGCTAAGGATCAGGCTCTGCAGAAGTGATTCAGCTTAATGATTTCAACAGAAAACCCTCTAAGATACTGTCAGTGCTATATCCTAAATTTCAAGAGCTAAGATTTATTATTATTGATCTTTGGTGTTAGGAAAAAAAAAGAACAACTTTCTATTTTCTCCCAGGTATCTTTGTTTATTACCCTGTGGAGTTCCACAAAAAAAAAGGAAATGGATATTGTGAACTGAAAAGCCTTGCATGCTTACATATGGGTATTGTGGAAGAGACTTCTACGATTAGGTCTGTAAGTTCAGGGTGAAAGTATGTTGACAGAAAGAGTGGCCACACTGGAACAAAAGGCAAGACTCACACTGCTTGCACTAGGCCAGAATTTCATGTTGAATTTTACTGTCACAAGTTACCTTTTTCATTTACCAGTTTTTACATCAGGAGAATGGGGTAACTTAAAAACATTTTCAAGAAGAAGAAGAAAAAATCTGAAGTGTAGTCTCTCTTTGCATCCTACTTTCATTGATAGAGATATTTTATATTTCCCTCAAGGAAACACACTTTGGGTATTTTTGGCTGATGTGCATCATGATTTGCACATGGCTCTGCTGTTTCATTCTTTTGAGATCCATGATTTAAAACCATCTAACTCAAAGTCCATCTGAGCATCTTTTTGGTTTTCTGTTGCTAGTATTAAAACATGTATTAATTACATGTTTTAAAACATTAGTCTGGTAGATTACAAAAATTATTACACTTTATTATGATTTCACTGAAAGTAACAGGATATAACATGTTTAAAAATATTTTACTGAAAATTATGAGGAAAAAGAGTAAAATGATTGACTTTATATTCATGTAGGTAAATGTTTATGATGCATTTAGAAGTAAAAAGAAATATAGATAGGCTATATTTAGTATTTAAATGATCAAGAAATGTTCTGGTTTGGTACTACATATAAACATGTATATGTACTCTATACATGTATATGCCTCTGTCTGTGTCTGTACGTATCTATGACTGTATTTATGTGCGTGTGTCTCACAGGGTGGGAGAAGCACTTGCAGGAGTGGTGGGCATGCTACTTATGAAGTTACCTCCAGGATGGGGCAGAGCCCCATCTAGGCTGTGCCCTTCCAGAGAGCATCCTCACATTCCTTCCTCCCTGGCCAAGGGATTTTTGTGGGCGGCTGACAACATCTCAGTACCTGTTAATTTACACAAAAGCCCTCCAAGATTCTCTTGCTGCTACAGGCACGTGTGTACTTCAGTGCTTGAGAATTATATAAACTCCTATGTCAATATTCCTTTTGCCTTTGCTCCTTGTGAAATAAATGCTGTTTGTCCTCTGGCTTGGCAGGTTAGGTTATGCCGTGTTGCTGCCTGCTTTGGAGAAAAGCTGTGCATGTTAGTGGTGTGGCAGGCTTGCCCGTGCTTTTTTTCCCTTACATGTAGTCTGACATGTAGTGGCTTCCTTCAGCTTCTAGGGCACCAGTGGGAGCACCGTAACAGAACAAAAATTCCAAATCCTGCTTCTCTAGGAAGCAGAAGCTACACAGGAAAAAAAACAGACGAGGTTTTGAGTTTTGTTTACGAAATTACAAGTGTCAAGTGGTGTAATGTTGAATGGTGTGTTCTTTTACTGCAGGTGATGCTATTTCCCTCAACTCTCTCTTGCCTGTTCAAAATTGTATATATTTCTTGTTTTCCTCAGTGGAGAAAAAGAATAAAGGAAACAAAAAGCTCTTTAAATACTTCAAGCACAAGCACCTTGTACCTATCGTGGAAGTCCTATGCTTACTACTTTCTCACATACAAAACAACACATACAGAGTGAAACCGAAGACCTGAATTTCGTGAGTGAACATGCAAACATAATAGCAGCCTGCAGCCTGTAACTGTGTTAGTCCTTACTTTTGTATCTATACATAAATAATCCAGCAGCAGCGTCAACATCTTAGCTTTCCTTCCCTCCTGAAGAATGTTAACCAAACTGTTCTAAATATATTAAAACCAAAGATGATGGATTGCAAGTCATATAAAACATGGCACAGCACAACTGTCTCATTTTTCATGAATTTTTGTCCTCATTGCATAGTTCACCTGTTTTACCTGCAGAACGCACTGCATCAAACTAGTTCTTAGGTCTTAGAGACAGACCCCATTAAATGTTTTTTTTTTTACTTTTCCATAAGTTTAAAATGTAAAACCAATAGATTTCACCATGAATAACACTGGCTGTACTTGTTTGTTGCTTTTTCGGGAAATCTTTCTAAGAGATTAGATTTGTAAATGCAAGCTTCAATACAAAAATTGCTACTTATGACTCAATGCATATAGATATTACCAGTGATCTTATATTCATGCATGTATATTTGCAGAAGCAATAGGTGTTGTATAACAGAATAAATAAAACAGAGGAAACATTAAAGGTAAGGATGAAAAATAATGCATTAATATTTCAGCACCATAGCATAAAAGAAAAAAAAATACACAAATTCACCAACTGTTTTCTTCTTGTAACTTCATTCCCTGCATTCCAAGACACAGATATATCATGCAATGATAAGTATGGCAAGTGGATTGTTTGCCAGCATCAGGAAAAAGAAGACCTTATCTCTGAGAAACCAGACGGTACAAAAATCCCACCAGTATCACAAGAATCTTACAGATTTAAACGGTACCTAATCTAAAATTGTAAACTATCTCCAAAATATTAGATTAGCAAGCCTTTCAAGTATAAATGTTGCATACAAGTCAGCGAAAGGGAGCACAAGATCTTGTTCCAGCAACCATGACTTTGAAAGTCACCCAAAGCTACTCAGACAAAGTAGCTGTAGCTCAGAATGGCAAAATGCTTTGAGTGAATACGTTATTACATATGTGTTTGGGGCTTTTAACTTCTTGTTAAATTATGGGGTTTTACTAAGTCTTTTTATTTCTTAGAAAATAATCTGTGATTGCAAATCATGTTATCAGCTAACATAATTTCTTAACCACGACTGCACAGACTGTATTAATTTATAAACTTGTTACATATATGTGAAAGTGCTACTTTGGACTATTATGGCTGTCACTGGGTTTTGGAAAGATTTAACTTTTCTGAGAGTGGTTGTAAAATCAATGGGTCATTGATCATGTATGCGAAGTTTTTTCCATTCTCATTCAACCCCAAATTTTTCTTTTTCTTTTATTGTCTTTTTAGATAAACTAACATTTTCCTTACAGTCTATCTCATATTCAGACATAGGAGTTTTATAGCCAAGTCCCAGTTTTAGTATTAAAATATTGCTATTTGCAGAAGCTGTTAAAATGACTTTTTAGGATTGTATTTTCAGACATGACCATAATGTGGGTACTATGTTCCCACTTCCTTTCCTACAACCCCAGCAATTTTTTTAATTGTCTGTTTCATGTTTCTTCACTTTGGCCAGTGTCCAGCAAGCTCTAAAATGATCTCCTGATGCTAATATTTCAATCTTCAATCTTGCTTTGCTTTCCCTCTCATTTTTGTGCTCTCTTTCAGTCAGTATGATGTTCCTACAAGTTAATCTCGTGTTACAGCCCTCTTCAGATTGGCATTATGCTGTAAGGGACCAAATGCTCCCTGGGACTTAAGTTAGAACATGATTGTAATTGACTTAAACTTGCTGAATATAATAGCATAGGTACAGCATATACTGCACCAGAGATGCTGACTCTGTTTCTGTTAGACCGCATACAAGATCTAACAGCGAGAAGTCAAAAAAATAACTATATTTACTTTGCCATGAGGAACTCACAGGAAAGGGCATTTAGGGGTGGATCAATGACATGATAGCGGTTTAGATCTTGCTTGCTACAGCGATGGCTTTGACTTCCCTGTCCCCCTGTTGACCCGCACAGGAGAGGTAATTGATGACAGCCTGTTACCAAAGAGCGGGTTATAGTACTCCTGTTGTCCATCCACACAGGCAACCTAATTTTCTCTTGTGGCTAGAAACCAGCTCATATTAAGCACCTGCATCCACATATTAGTTTTGCAAGTGAACCATTCGGACATAGTGTTGTTCAATATTCCTAGCATGTCAATGTCAAGGATAAAGGGTATTATTATTATTATTATTACTATTATAGTATTGACTGTACAGATCTGGCAGTGCAGGAAGATTATCTTAATAGTCCCCATTCTATAGTTTATTTCTAAGCAATTTCCCAATGATGCTGTAACTCTAAGCCAGATACAAGCTTGGGATATGAACAATACATTAGCTTTTTTCCTATTATTATGCATGACTGAGATCCAGTTATACATTAGCCAGCTGTTTTATGATTTAGTTGGACACTTTTTTCCCCTCCATTTCTTTTAGGGATGCCAATATAATTATTGTCACTTTTTAAAAATCTGTTCTATAGTTTTGTTTCTTTCTTTTTCATTTTTCTTCTATTTAATTCATGCGATCTTGCCATCTTCTTGAAGCTTCTCTTCCCAATTATTTTACTCTCCTGATGACTCATCATAATACTGTCACATCTCTAGGACTTGCTGAAGCATAAGTTGTAAAGAACTTGGTTTGAAAAAAGAGTTTATGGTTGAATGTTTGCTTGTTTGTGGCTAATCCATCCAAAACACTCAGAAGACATTCATTACTGTGAAATATTTACAAAAGAGATTAGCTCAATATATTTCTGTCTACAGCCTGCTTGAATTTCTTAAGACTTTACCAAAGGAAGTGATCTTTGTTGAGGGAGGATTTTATAGAACATATGAAGAAAGTTAGGAACTGATTTGGCTGAATTTGGAGATTGGAGAGACACCAGTTTCACCATCTCTATGGTGTCAGTAAAACCCTGAAAAACAAATGCATTCCATATTGTCTCAGCATGGCAAGGAGATGAACTAGTTAATAGAGGCTGACCTGCATTACCTCCTTCATTTACCAAAACAGTTCACTAAATTGTGAAGTATACTTTAGATAGGCCTACATAAATGTGCATGTGGGCAATGAAAGCAGCGTAAAGACCAACAGATACTCAATAGCTAATAGTTAAAGAATTGAATGCATACCATCAGATGAAAGAATCCATTTGATAGATCTATTATAAACTAATAATTATGCATTTTACTCAAGATAAACATATACATGTTTATATTACGATATATATTTTATATTACAGCTTTACTGGAAACTTTCCATCTCTTCTATTTGTCTCAGTTTCTCATCGGAATTAGAAACCACTCTTGATGCTCCTTTGACAATATAGTCTTTATATCCCCTAAATGGTAACTGTATTTTTTTACTCATATAGAGACAGGCAAGAGACGTTTCACATAAAATGCACTAAATAATACACTAACTAAACTAACTAATAAACTAACACAATAGGAGTAGCAATCACAAGACCCTGTGTCTCTGTGCATGCATATTTAAATGTTGGAAAGTTCAAGCAGCAAATCTAAATTAAATCCTGGCTTGGAACAGAATATGGACTCGTTCTCTATTTCTTTGCAAGATAGATTCCACCCCCCTCCCCCCCCCCCCACAAGATCTTGATCTGTTGGGGAGCTGGGGGAGGAGGCGGGGAGGAGGAGTCCATAGAGAAAAAGAGGTTTTACAATGAATTACGGTGTTTGAGAGCGCTAAACTATATAAACCCCAATTGCGTGTATAACACTTTCTAAACATTGCCAGGTGCTGCCTGGAAACAGTTAGCTCAGGCTGAACATATTTAGATAAGTACAACAAGCTTTATTTATTTGGACACATGGCAACTCCTAGCCATACCACCTTTGACAAACCAGGACATCCCTGTGCATTTCAAGCACATATACAAGCAAAAGGGACTTAGGAAAATATCCTTCACTGATGCCTCCATCCAGTTGTCCTGTAAGCTGACAGAAATACTGGGCTTAATTCTGGTATCATTTGAACCTTTAGACAAAGCCCAGCAGATGTTTCTCCCAGGTTGCTGCCTTGTGCGTAACACACAGCACTTTCTATTCACATGCCCATGCAGCTGAGAAAGACTACGCAGAACCAGTCCATTGAAACACAAGCAGGAGCATTTACTTTCCCTCTCCTTTTTTGGGTGCATTCACTCACCCAAAAGCCTTCGGAGAAGGATGAATGATGATAAGAAAAACTAACTGAACATGCTGACTAAAAATTTCGAAGACTTATAGGAAACCTTGGCTTTGTTATTAATGGTAGCGTCAACAAATCAATGAGGATTGCATGTTTCTCCTGATAATATCCCGGACTACACTCCTCACTGGCAGCTTTCCATGTTACTTAACACAACTGGTGTGTACTTGGGTATCATGCCAGCAAAAAATAGTGAAACCCTTCAAAACTACAAAAAAGCATATTAACATATGCATTATGCCTTGCATAGACTATAGGGGTTCAAAAAGCAGTATTCATCTTTATGTGGCTGCTCGCCAGCTCCCACATACACACATAGGCACACACCCAGGAAGCAATCCAAGCCTTCTTATATTTTTTAATGGTCAGATGAGCTGCCAATAAATTGGCAGGAAGGTCTGAATTGGAGGAAGACAGTCTGCCTTTCTCATTTTCACCCCACATGCACTTGTTACTTTAGATCTAAAAAGGAAACAAGAAATAACAAGATGTTTATCCACTGTCTTTATGTAATTAATACAGGGAATTTCCCAGACAATGTAATTGCTATAGTGACAAATATCAGGAGCGGATTACATGTTGACACTGGTTCTTGAGTTCAGCAGTCTGTGATACTATTGCCCACCAACAAAACATCTGACATAAATGGCTAGCCTATTAAGTCACCCTTGGAGGAAAGTGTCTTACAGTTCCCATCCTGCTTGTCAAGAGGCATTTGCAAGTCTTACAATGCATTTAATGAATTCTCTAGTGCTTGCACATTCAATTTCCATCCCTTCTTTTTAATCTTTAGTGATTTTAACATCAATGTCCTGGGAACCATTTTGGTACAAAAACTCTAATAAGGAAAAAAGCAGGGTGACATTTAATTAACAAAATTAATTAGTACGAAATAGTGAAAGAGCATTCTCTAGGCATTTATGAGACAACAGCTGAAAATGGAGGAATGCTGAAGATGACAGCTGGAAATTGTGTTCAATTAAAAATTAAAACACACTGTGAGAATATGAGGAAAAAAATAGTTTCTATACTAAATTTTTTCATGACCTTAAACTTCTGTGATCAATGCAGATTTTCAACTTTTCTTGAGGTGTCACTCTGACAATTCTCCACTAGAGATATGATAGCCTATATAGAGAATTTAAGACTGCTAATAATAACCTTGATTTTCTTCTGTGGCCCTTTAGAAAGTATCTGCAGGGCCTCCCCTCCCCCAAGGACTTTATGGAACAGAGCTTGATATTCTAATCATGTAATTGAATATCAAGTTTAATGAAAGTAAGAGCCGAAAAGAATCAGTTACATCCACCATTCCCACTAATTAGATATTGTATAGTTCTTGGATGACTTTAGTTTTATGAAACAACTGAAATGATGTTCTTACATGGTAAAAAAGCAGCAAGTGTGTTTCATGGTAGAGATTTCTTTATTATTATTTTTAACTCACTTCTGTTTATTGCTCTTAAATCTCTACAACATAAAATGAGGGAATAAATCCCGCAGTTCAATCTTAGCCTAGGATTTTTTTTTTATAATTTCTTTTAGCTCTATGTTTTGTACTAAACAATCTAAAGTCAACATATTGTAAATTAAAACTGCAGTCAAACAATGACTTGTCTGTATGAAGTAGTGATAAATGATCCTAACACATACACTGAGCTAAGGGCTAAGACAAAGGGCTACAAAGGAGTAGATGTAGTCTCTACTTATGCCAAAGCGCTTGTTCATATACTCTAGAAACTAGGCAAGGCAGGTTACCCAACTGTCCTTGAGCATTTATACAGTCTTACCTCTTTCAAGATGGACTCTCATTTTCTCTATAAGTTTTAATCCTTTATAGGAAGAAATGTCCTCCCTGGCTGGGTCTGTATCACTCTGACAGAGAGGTCTCCTGAGCCATTGTCCTCTGTGAGATACAGCTGCACGCAAGCCTGTATATACTCCTAATATGACCTATTAATGGCTCTGAAACTTAAACCCCAATATTTGTCAATTTGTTTTGCCCACTTCTGTTCAATACAGTCCATGGCAACACTGAGCTTCTTTTACTTAAAACACGCCTGGATCCAAAATTGGTGTGCAAATACTCTTTCTTGAGCTTTGCCTTTTTTTCTATAATCAAGATGGATTTTTTTTTTTTTTTTTAAGATAATCTGATTATTTCCGATTTTCTGAAGCTCTGTTGTATAGAAGGTCTTTTTAAAACTATTGATTTTAGTTGAAGGAAAAGTTGAAGCCGAGAAGAATATTGAAAATATTCTCTGTAGAAAGGACACAGAGCAGATTGTCTAAACAAAAATCCAGTGTCTTAGTTGTATGCAACAATATTTACAGAAGGATTACTGAATTTAGAAAAAAAATTACTGAATTTAAAAAACACAGTGAGCTTGGGAGTTGGGGATTTTAGATAGCCACATGAAATATATATGCAATATTCCCTAGCGTGAGCTCTCACATGTTGATGACATGCCTTCCACAAGAGAAATATAAAATCAGTTAAGAAGTCCTCAAGTACATGGACAGTAACATTCAAAAAGGAAAATAGATGTAGTTTATGATCTGGCTGCCATGGAAAAATTATTGTGCAGAGTAAAAGAAAGGTAATCTGAAGAATCTGACCTAGACAGTTCAAATCACATCATGCTTGTTGCCTTAAAATTTAATATTTTTGTTCTTTTTTTTTATCTTTAATGAGAAGATAGAAGTGTCTTCAAGACTTCTATTTATTTGTTGACTAAAATGTTGCATTTGACCTTGCACACACTTATGAACCTGTGAAACTGCATATTTTTAGTGCGGTTAAATAAATAGAAGTAAGAATAATTTTACTGTTTGCAGGATAGGCTCTAAATCTACATTTAGATGCTTACGTAGCTAAAGGTTCCTATAACTTTCATTGTCTTCAGTGAGATATATTCTAAAATGTGAAAATATTGACATATCTTAAAAAAATTTAAAAGTCAATAAAATTATATCGTACATGTAGATATGCTTTATATTTATACTGTTTTTACAATTCCGAGTTGTTCAAATCTTCAAAGTGGACATAAAGTCAAAATCTAATGATTACTGAAATCAGCAGGGTTCTTTCCGCTGCCCTCAGGAACAGTACTTTTCATTTGTCTACAAATCAATAACCTATTTTAATGTTAATAGTATGCTACTTGGATTCCTTCAGAGAAACTCTCACTTTTCAAATACCTTCTGTTCTGATACTGAGGAATGATACAAAAGCATTTTTCCAGCATAAAGAAGATAATATTGGTAGATACATTATTACTTTCTGAATCACAGTGTTGTCCTTACATTTTCTCTTATGAAGACTTTTTCAAAAAACAGAAGTGAAATTTTCTTAGTAAATGCCCATTTATTATTAAATGCACTCTGGAAGATTCATTAATGAATACTGGAGAAATGTTAATAATGTATTTTCCATACCTCTTTTATCCTGAAAGAAATGTTTCCTAACTAGTTCAGTAAGCCACCATATATATCCTCCCAAGTGCTACCATAATAATTTTCATAATAATTTAAGATTTACTATGTTTTCAAAGGAGTAACATTACTGCTTCTAGAAAAACAAAAAAACAGAAAACATAACCCATGTAGCTTTTCCTAAAGTCAAACGTTGGGATGTCCAGACATGGGGAGATGAAGAGTTCATTTGCACACTGACACCTCTGTTAAGGCTAATCTCATGACTGCCATGAGCATTGTGCTACAGGAATGCATCTGTCCACCATCCAATAGTGATTTACAGTACAACTCATGAGACCCTCCCTTATGGGAACATGAAAGCCCACAGGAAATGTAACATTCCTGAGAATGCAGCAGCAGTAGGGTGAAAAAAAAACCAAACCCCATTCATTGAATTATAGACCTCATTACTACATGTTTAAGGCTGATGATGAAGTTTGCTATTAAACAGTATATGAAAATGTTCTTAATTAGTTTATGAAAATTCCTAGGACTGAAATCACACATGAATGATAGGTACAAAGCTTAAACATTTGTGTTTAAACTTATAAACAGCAGCAAATTTTCCATTTAATAAACTACTTTCATATAAAGGATAGAAATAAATAAATCCTGTCCCAAATTAAGACCAAAAATGTAAACTCATCAAAATCTTAATGATTTTTGACTGAGAAATAATAAATTTTAAAGTTACTGAAATCATATGCAACCTGCATTCTTTGTCTGCCAGATGGCAAACCACCGTCCTGGCAACTGCTGATTTAAAGTGCCTTATAATTCAGTTTGGTTTCCCTGCTGCCCACCAGTGACCTGAGATGGAAAAATGTGACCATGTTTCTGCTAATCTGAGCAGAAGAGTTAAACTGACCAGAAGGTCAGTTTTTATTTCTCCTGCTCATTGATGGCCAGCAAGGAAACTAATAAAAATCATTTATTGGCTCGCACCTCCTAAAGTTTTTAGGTGGTGGTCTAACAGGTGTTAATGAAGCCAAGGAGCTGAAAGAAGCCCTAGATTTTCAGTGGCTTGGCCAGTGAGCCCAACAGGAACCTGGAAATCCTCAAACATCTGCCTCAGCAGCCTATATCCTGGCTTAGCAGGCTGTTGACAGCTTTGGAAGGCAATCTGATTGATTTTTGTGAAGATGCTCCTCATAGCCCACCAGAATATTCTGAAATCAAACTGAGTCTCCGCAATAGTGAGAGTTTCACAAACAGACAAATGGTTGGCCAGACCTAGAATATACAGAATATACTCCATAGCAAAATCAGTTGATTCTAATAATGACTTTAAAAAAAATTTTCTATTTATATCACATTGCTTAAATTAATTACTTTATTGCTTAAACTATTTTAAATTTGTGGACATTTCAGAACTGTTTCAACAAAATGCCAACTGAAGCCCATTTTCTTTTGTCCCAACTTACGGTCTAAAAATGGAGCAATGACTTTGATCATTATAAAGCCAATCAAATCCATTTCTCTCAGTAAATTATTCAAAATTAATGAAGAAACTCAAGGTCTTGTTTTCATTTGCTTTGTGTTTTTTTAAAACATAAGAAACAGATGATTTTGTGGGATACTTTTTGTGAGTCTAAGATCCTGACATAATTTTAGACTGGCACTTAATGGTAATAATGAATTGGTGACCATTGCTGGGAAGAAAACTGCAATGAGACTTACACCTGAACGTGCCTTTTCTTCCTCTCCACAGGAACCAAAGTGCTCCAAAGTCTGACTCTAGCTGATTGCTTTTTTTAATGAATCCTAAGTCAGCCATCTCTAATTCGGAGTTTTTAGAGCTGGAAGTATTAACCAGATTCTTCTGAATTACCGATCAGTAAGTAACTCAATACCCATTTAAAAACTGGGTCTCTCGGCACCCATCAAAGGGTTCAAAATCACTTTGATGGTGTCATCTCTGTAGCCCACACCTCATCAGACAGGTTTTCAGTGGGCATAGAGTCTGCCACCAAAAAGTATTAGCCCACTGCTACTTTCTTAACCAGTTAATTACATTGGCTTAAGGCTAACTCTGGGTTCCTCTGTCAAAGCTAAATTTAGCAAAATTTGGGATGTGAATATATTTTACTTTAGTTCTGTTTATCTGACTGACTGCTCCCTTAGAGACTTATCTGAGAAGCTTTCCATCCTTCTCTTTGCCTTTGATCAAAGGCTGTCAGAATTTGCTTCATTTACATTTCAGACCCACTGATTAAAACCATGTCCTTTGGGTTATGAAGTATTGTTGGATGACAGAACTAAGACAGACTGCTCGAACTTCCTCATTGCATTGTATTACTTCAAGATTTTTATCACCCTGCTATTATGCCTTTCCTGCATCTGCATGCCTGTTTGGGAAAGGAGTTTTCTTGCTGCAGAAGTACTGTCAGTCTCTGGGTTTTAGGACAATAAATGACTCTTGGTCCTAGGGATATCATTACTGTTAAAAGCATTCTTAGAGTAAAGATAACCTGTTAACTGCTGGGAGCATAATACTTTTTCAAATGTTCTTCTACGCATACAGTAACACCTCTTTTTGTGGAAGCCTATGAACAGCACACACCACCTATGGCAGTTTAATTTAGAAGGGATCAGCTCCTTGCAATGGATAGTTACAAAGCCGTTCAGTCAGAATAAAATCTGTAATGAGAATACTTCGTTGGTCCTACAGCATGTTCTTTGTTTTATGTTGTTAGCAACGAACAAGGTTCACGACATGACATTTCATCAACTACATCTGTGTCCCTTGATAACCTCTTAAAATCCTGGGCTTTCACCAGAATTCCCTTTTCCTGAGAAAGGTTCACTTAAGCTCTTATTAAACTCGTATGATGTCGCAGACCACTGACAGAATAAATCTCTGAAGCCTGATTTGGCTTTGTTCTTTGCCTTCCTCCATCTTCTGGAGCAAGTGTTTTCCATTAAGAACCTTACACTTTCACTGGCTTTGACAACTGATACGTTGGGTATAATAAGCAGAAAGATGGGAAAAAGACATAAGTACAGTCGCTTCTACAGCACTGGCAGATGAATTGGACAGGCAAGTGTTTGACCAGCATTTAATGGAATTGCTGAAAAAAAAAATAAAAAATAAGCTTTTGCTGCCATTACCTCCAGTGCTATGCATTGTAACTTGGATTTTTAAGACTTACTTTTTCAGAGGTCACTTAGGCACTCAATTCCTTCTACCTCTGCATCAAGTTTAAGGTTACTGTAGCCAGAAAAATGACATGATTCTTTTGTACGTATTGTGAAAATCTGTTAAAGGATAAAAATTTACTAGCAGGAATGAGACTAAAATCTCTCCAACTGTATTATATTCTAAATTTTCCTGTTTTTTTTTTTTTTTTTAAATCATTATCATTATTATTATTTTATCCCTTCAAAATTTTTTTATCCTCCTTAAAGTAGTCCTTCTTAATAGTTACGATGAAATTTTAAATTGGTTTATTTCAGGTATGGAGAGTAAATACTGAAACTGTCTTTTGCATTATTAAAATAATAATCTTCTCACTCGCATGTCAGGAGACAGGGTGACTGGTTGCCAAATATCTGTTGTTTAAGACTTTTAAATACTTTCACATGTTAACCGACATTTCTAAAAGCCATTATAGTCCTCCGTAGTGTACACTGCAGCTGCAAGGAGTTGAATATGAGTTTTGACTTTGCTTTTCTTGTTTCTTACATAAAAGAGAAAATGGTTTTACTGGTATTTTTTATTACTTTTTTTTTTTAAGAGTTGTCTACTTAAGAGCCATTCAAGGACTACCTCCTTTCATTCCTTCTTTACTCTGCATTTGTGTTTCTGTATTACAGACAAAATAACCATGTAAATAAAGAAATAATAATCATAACAACTATGGATAAACCATTACAGGGAATTATTTTCATAATGTTGTAAGAATTTATAAGAACAATGATATATTCATATTGTACTATGTTGCTAAAGTGTGCCTGTAACCCAGCATGCACAATAATATACCTAACTAGTTACATCCTTAGCATAATTTTGTATTCAAAAGGACAGGGGTTTTGCTAACAGTAAATGCAAATGATAAACATAAAAATTATATAATTTTTACACTGCAGGTTCTACACAGATTAGTCTGCTCTAAATATACCGAGTAGTAAAGAAAAACGCACTATTCTTGAATGTGATCTAGCCATGCGATACTAACAATATGCATGTATATATTTCAGCACTTTATAGCAAAAATCATTGTTCAGCTTTCAAAGATGAGGAAAGGTTCTTTCCTAAATTCAGAGGCAAAGACTGTGATTCTATTTGGAGATTACCATATATACCCTTTGGACTCTAAAAAGCTATGGGCCCTTTTATTTCGGGGGATATTTCATATCTCATGCTTCTTTTGTTTCACTCTAATACCTGGAGTATTTCACTCTATTGCACAGAGATATTTATTTTATTCTGGTAACTATGAGAAATGGAAAAAAGAGGACTGTCCAAGAAACCATAAGTACATGTATATGAACACTATTGATACCAGTTCGTTCTTCCTTCAAAGAGAAGGGAACAACATGAAAAAATATGCAATAATAAGCTATAACTGCTGTTCACAAAATGGATAAAACCTCATTTAACTGATACTAAGAACAGTTTAATCAGCAATATGTGCTGTCATACAACTCTACCAGACTACAATGCTTAAAAGTGGCACCCAAATGCATGCAGGGTGCAGATGGTCCTGTCAGGAGTGGTTCTGATTTGGTAAGAAAGTCTTGCTACATCCTTTTTCTTTTGAATGGGTCAGGTGTATGTGTCAAGTAACAGTATACGCAGATACATGATTTCACATTTTGATCATACGCAGTCAGCTATTATTAATTTTTTCCACTATTTTAATCTAGATTCATTAGAAAAATTACCAATGGAGTATGTCCACAGTACAGAACAGTATGTAAAAGTTGACAATAATAGAGGGTTGAAAAGATACATTCACTCTAATTTAAAGATTAGACCACTAAATGAGTGAAATAAATATTTACCCAATATAAACTTGCATTCTGTCTCAGTGTATACAAGTATAAAGTAAAAGGATGCCACTACTGGAATACAGCCAGCTAATTTCATTCATCATAGTCTTGCAGTTTCATTGACCAATCAAAATTAAAATGATGCTTAATAGCCGACAATGCATGGTGCCATTAACATGTAGAATTATGCTTCTCACTTTCACTTCAAACCCTTTTTCATTTTTCTCGTTATCATACTGAAAAGGAATTTAGTTAAAATGAAATCCTTGTAAATGAAAAATGGTCTCAGGCTTATCAGGTGAAAAGGGCGGGGGTCCTGTATGAGCGGCTAAAGAAATTGCCTACTTCCCCCACCCTGATAATAAATTCCTATTGTTTTTAAATGTTACAGGTTTTGTTTGTCTTAAAGTAGCTGCTTTAAGCAGGTGATGTGTGCCAATTCAAGAAGCAGCAAGTGAACCAAAAATCCCTGGGCAGCGCAGACATTCAAGAACCTGAGTAATAAACACCAGTCATATAAGCTTTGCCAAACAGGAGGAGAAGTTTCCCAAGCTTAAAGACATTTTCCAAAACATTTTTTGTTTCTGTTTTTCATAAAATTGTCCTTTCTTTTTTAATATCGTAATTAAAATGTAATTTCTTTTACATTGTTAAACTCTGCTAGAGTACCATTACAACTCAAGCAAATACTATAGCATTTGAAAGAGTTTCCAAGACTTCCAAGTACCCATCTTACAATTTTCTCCTAGTAAGTCATAATCGACAACATACAGCAGAGATAATTCAAGGAAAGAACAACATTCCTGCTATACTGCAAAATCTCTGTTGACCTGCATCTCTCATCTATTTATTGAGCTTAGCTCTTGATTAGACAGAGGGCTTTTGGAATCTCTGACAATAAATTACATGGCAAGATACTGGTACCCATGCAACACAATGTATGCCTCAGAAAATACATGCAAGTTGTGGCTTGCAAACCTGTCCTTGTTTCATGCATTATTGGAACGAAATAAATTACTTCTCTTGGGGTTTCCTTAATATGCTATAAACTCCTTCCTGCAAAAAAGTTCACAAAATATTTTTAATGGCAACTTCAGAAAATTACTTTTAATAGCAACATTTAGAAAAGTAGGCCATCTTTTATTCTGCAAAATATAGTCATGTACCTCAAGTGCAAGTATGCTTGGTTACATGATTCAATTCCTAGTAATATTTTTTCAGTCTGATTTGTTAAAGAAGAAACATTCTACTTATAATTGAGCTGTAATGATGAAGGGATGCGTCAACATAACTATACTTTCTGATGTACAAACATAAATTATAAACATAAGATTCCAACTGCAAGGAGGTAACAATAAGAATGAAAGCAATCAGCTTTAAATATTAAAAGCAAATAAAAATAATCTATAGAGTGTAGCTAGAAGAACCAGAAAGAATCATATTTGCCTGTGGTTATGTTACAGACTATATTTTTCATAATGTTTAAAAAATGGTCTCCATTAAATCACTCAGTTATGGAATTTTCTCAGATTTACATCTTGTTTCTAATGCACTCTATTGGATGGGATGCTTGGTTTTTCCTTTCCACCAGAAGGAATCTGGAACACTGCTTCATCTCTCAGCAAAATTTGCTCTAAGAATGAAGTGGAGGACTGTTTCGTTTGCTAGCAAGTTTTTGTTTGTCATGATTTTGGTCTGTGAGGATAGTTTGAACTGAAATTAAAGGAAATTTGAAAGAATTGGTTTGTTCAGTCTCGAAAGGAAAAATGAAGACAAAAGAATACTAGTCATACACATAAAAGGTTACTCCGACAAAGCTGGAAATAAATTGCCTTCTATATCCATTGGGGAATAAGGTGAAAGTGATGTGTATAAAATGCAGCAATGGAGGTTTAAGCTAGATGTTATGAAAAAAAACCACCATTGAGAGGATAAAGGAATTAAGTTGGCTAAGAAAGTGGAGGAATCCAGGTTTTCAAGGGCTGCTTAGACTAGCATCAGCCAAGAATTGTTCAGCTATAACTGCTTCTGCCCTGAGGCAAACAAATACACTAGGAGACAAGGTAAGGTCCTGTTCAGCCTTATTCTTGCTTTTACAGTCTTCCTGAAATGAAAAATATTTTTATTTGAACATCTGTAAGGTTCAATATGTTAGAAAAATATGAAATATTCTAATTATTTGAAATAGATTTCGAAATTATCAGTTAGATAATCACATAAAAGAACCCTAATCGAGGTTTCACTAAAGGTTTTTGGCGTGGATGAACCTTCATTTTTCACACAAATAGTTTTGCTTAGCTAGTTCTGAAACCAAGTTAACTGCTCATTAGTTCTTTCCCAGACAGTTTCTAAAATCTGTACCACAAGTTCCCTTGGTAACAGCAGCCAGTACAATATTCTATGACACCTAGCCATTAAACTGCACAAAAGCACAAATCCTTAACCTCTGTGTCCATCTGGGAGAATAAGGAGAGGCTAGAGGCAAATGCATTCCCTCACATGTAGATGATCCTGCACCAAGCACACGTCAAACGCAGCTGATGTGGATGGTGACTGCATCCTATGACACACTGGATACATGGATAGGTTCACTTAGTATTTACCACTGCCATTTCAGCTGTGAGAGTTGGAAGGCCAGGCAAACACAACTGCAACTTTTGAAGTAAATTGTTTGCCCCAACTGGCAAGGCTTTTGCTGCCCCACAAACACTTAATCCAGCCAATATTTATCAGAGAAAAAGAAAAATGTTTTCATTTTTTATTGTTACACTTTATAATCTCACCATTATTATCTCTTATTAAGGAACAGGCCAAAGATTTCAGTCATTATGAGCTGCATTGTGGTGAATAAATACCTGAAAAAAAAAGACAATCTAACTCGACTAACTTCAATTCCAGATCTGATTCCTTATTTACTTCAGTCAGTCACAATGATAACTGACTTATTTGTAAGTCAACTAAACCATTGTAAGAGGTGGTTCATGACCTGATAGTAGAGCCAGCACCTGCAAGAAGATGGAAATCTCTTTCCTGAAAGTGAAGAAGGTCAGTATCTACCACGCCAGGAATTTGAGAAAGACTATGCTGAATCAGAAAACCCATACAATGGAAGATTGCTCTTAGCTGTAGGGCAAGGGCAATGTCCTCATCAGTTTTAGGTAAGAACATATAAAGTGACCAACCACAACTGGTACGAAGGAAGCTGAACTTCTCTTAACAAGAAAGGGAGAGGGCAGTCTTTATTATTGATAAACAGCTACATCAGCTGAGAGAATCAACTGGCTGTGTAACTGTTTGTTCCTGAGTTAATCAAAGGAATGCAAATATATGTCTTCCTGAGACAGCCAGAACAGCCTGGGGAAGTATATGTGGCTCAGCCGGGCATTAAGAGTATGAAAACTGAACAAGGAACAAATAAATCTATTTTGTATTATACATTAAAACCTTAATGTAGGGTATGTCTAAAAGAACATGATGAGAGGGCACTGGATTCAGGACAAGAAAGGTTATTTTACCATGAAAGTGTGGTGACCTGAATAAACACATTCAGTTTGTTTTTTCTATCCTACTTTTGGAGCTGTGGAAGTATTCAGTATCAGGTATCAACACCTCTACCATACAGTTCTAAAAGTCCATGTTAAATATTGTGTAAAACTAAAGTTTTGCTAGTTTTTCTACAGCACTGTCAATTCTCAGACAAATCTGCTTCTCCAAGACTCATTTTTTTAATACAGCAGAACATCCTGGGATGTGAAGAGTGGTGTCTCCTTAGTTTGCTTCTTTCTACGCTGCTGATTTCAACAGAAATATGCATGCCATTCCATTGCTGAAGCACTACACTTAGCAACGAAGTTAAGAAAGATTAAAAGGAATCTTCCTGATCTCCAATTACATACATTTAAACATACGCTTGACACAGTGTATTGACAGGCAAAAGCCTGGAATTGTCAACAGCTGAAAAACCTGATCATCAGAAAAAAGCACTCCCAGTTTCTTTTATTCATTTTCCATGGACGCAGTCAGACTTCAAAGAGCAAATATGAACTGACGCTGGATTTTATCTTTTTTTTTTTTTTCCCCTCAGATATTGCTTCTTTCATATTCAAGTTTGCACAATGAATAGCAATTTTGACTCGTTACTGCCTCAGTTGTTGTGGCCTGTATTATTCTTTAACTTCAAAATTATGTTACCTTCTTTTCAATGCCATTCCTAACCATGGATACAGAATATGTCAAACTGATTAATGCCTGGACACTTGCCTCATGAATGAGTTATTTTCCCAAGTATGTATGGCATCATAACATGTAATCTTTTAAAATGTAGAAGAGAAAATGAAATTAATTTGATTTAAATTTTTCTAGGGTGTAAGTAACACTAAGCTTCTTGTCTATATATACACCCTAAACAGGTGATCCTTCACCAATTTCCTCAAAGATGAAAGGGTACCAAAGAATTGCAAAAACCAGTTATTTTTTTTAAGCATTTGTTGATCACATCTCAGTAAATTGCATCAGTTATTAAAACTTATAATTAATTCAAACTCTGCTAACATAGAGACAAACATTGCTCAAATTGCAGCAGTAATCCTGTATAAAAATGGGTTTGCTCACTGTGCTTAATTGACATGAGATATATGGAGAGGAATTATTGATCAGAATGAACCCAACAATCTTAGGAGAAATAAGAAAAACTAGAGACAAAACATGTTCACTGAAAAGGGAAATTAGGAGTAGACATGGGGAAAGAAAGTGACCTTTTCCTGAAAATACCTTTTGCATCACATCGCGGGGGGGGGGGGGGGGGGAGAGAGATGCTATGGTTGAAGGCAAGGAAGGATCATTGTGCTTTGATAAAATAGAGAAGAAAACCACACTTCAACTTCCTTGGTCAGCAGGAGCAGGTGGTGGGCTCCAAGACACCAGACTTTGCTCTCTTTACTTCTCCTGGAATAAAACAGCTCTTCAGTCACACAGATCAGCCCTCTTACCCTTGGCTCTACGTTTTCAAGCTTCACCAGTTGCTAACCAGAAAATGACAGGAAACTGAGCTGATACAGGGTATTTCACAATGTTTATTGGACTAGTCTTGCCAAGCTTACAGAGTTAAGACCTGAAAGGAAGTGTAGCACAAATGCCAACCCTGGAGCAAGTGACATTTTTGAGTACTGCCTATCAGCTTCATTACCAACCTAGCATTTTCTTTTGATGCAAAATGTCTTTAAGCTATGACTCTCATAAATAATTCCTATTAAAAGGGGTTTTGAAATGATGGTGAATAACAGGTGAGAGACTCAGGGAAGCTGGTGGTAGCTGTCAGATCTGACAGGACAAACAAGGTCTGCACTTATATTTGCAGGTGTGGAAAACAGGTACCTCTATTTAAACAATCAGTTATGGTGGCCTTTTTGATGCCTTCCAAATTAATGAACTTGTACTGCAGCTGGCAGGAGACAACTCCACACATAATCTGAAAATGGCAGATGTGCAGCTTTCAGAAGCAGCAATGTCCTTGACATTGAAATACTCTGAAATTGTTCAAACTGTGAGAAGGCCTAGAAGGAATGAAGAGAAAGCTCAGGTAGCTGACAAAATGGTCTCATTGTCAAGAATCTGGAGATAGCAACTGTTTAAGCACATTGGGTTTATTTTTACTTCAACAGCAAAATGGTACTAACTTGGTTAGACCTTAAGCAAAGATTAATGTCCCATTGTATCAAGGAGATCTTACACAAGTGGAATGTATTGTCTGCTTATGTTCATCTCATCATAAGGGTCCTAGGGAAGTCTATGAATGCCAGAAATTTTCTGCCTTTCTGGTTACAGATATATTGACTAACGTCTAGATTTGGTTTTGACAAACATTTAAAGAGATAGGTAACTAGTTCAATAGGCAAATAAAGCACAGACTAAATTCTGTGGTTATCATTTTATGGAAGCAGCTTATTATATGATCTTCCATACTTAATGACTGGAAGTATGCAATGACTGGATGAAACTGATGGGCAAAAAAACCCCGGAAAGTATACTTGTATAACTATGAGAATTGCAACTCACAAAGATATGACGGATCAGTAAGCTCTGATCAGAACCAGCATTACTTTGATTTGAAATAGTTATGAGAGCACATGAAAGGGAACCCTTGAACCAGCTGGAAAGAATGGTACTGAGGAGATTGGGAAGTACATGGCAGCACTGTTCACCATGGAAGCAAGTTACTATTTTCCCAGTGTAGCTTGACACAGCTTTTCAGGAGAGATGAAAAATGTTTTTTCCAACACAGAATAATATTAGTTAAGGAACGACAAAGAATAAATTGGAAAGAAATTATGCAAGAGACTGATGGAGTTTGTGGCACTGTAAGCAAGCCAGGTTCAGCACTATGCCCAACACAGATAAAATGTTCTTGGATAAACTAATGGAATTATGGTGTTTCTACAAGTTAATAATTATTTTAGGAGAGATTTATAATTTAATCTAGATAACATTTTATCTATTTAATATTTATGGGAAACAGGTATGCAGTTCTATTATTCTGCATTTATAAAACTGCTACTTACAGCTTAAGCTGCATTTTAGTGTCTCTTAGGCTTATCTTTGTGGCTTGAAAATATGAGTGGACAGAGAACAGGGAGATTGGTAACATAGGTGAGTTTTTATGAATCTGCGTATGTTAAGTTTGATGATCTCTACTTCCATTATTAGTAGCTGTGTTTTCTAAAGCTGAACTATGGTCCCAGCTATGCTGTCACAATAACCATGTGA
The DNA here is from genome assembly GCF_004027225.2 of Strigops habroptila. Lineage (NCBI taxonomy): Eukaryota > Metazoa > Chordata > Aves > Psittaciformes > Psittacidae > Strigops > Strigops habroptila. The sequence continues at coordinate 9,501,581 of NC_044281.2, forward strand.
CAACATACCTTTTCATACCATTTGTTCCCATCTGCTAATCCATTTTCCCTGGAACTTCCTAGAATCCCAAAGCTCAAATATCACTCAGGTGGATTCTTCCTGCCCTCCGGCTGGTAGTGTCACTATTACAATTTATATTAAAATACACTGAGTAGACAGAGGTTCTGACATGCTATTTTCTTCTTTTTTTATTCACATTTGCTGTCCCACTTACTTACTGTAGCCAATAAAATTGCAATGCACTTGACCATTGAATTTGCAGCACGTTTAAACCATCTCCTCTTTCTCTCAATTAAGAACCTTCTAAATAAAAATCTCTCCTTTAAAGTTTTGTGTTTCTCATCTTTCTTTGGGCACAAATAAGTAATATCTGAGCTAAATACTTTTATTAAAACCAGTAAAAATGTCCCCAAAATCTCTTTTATGGTGTACTCTTCCAGTTTGCATATAGTAAGAGGGTACCTATAGACAATTTTGTACCATGTGACTACAGATGTAATAGTTAATGACTGATATTCCTACTTATTACAGACATACCGGATTACTATTACCCTTCCTTTCACTCTGTTATTAATGGCCTGATTAGGAATGCAAATCAATGTCCACTATGTAAAATAGAAAACACAAAAATCAATGCATGTCCTGTTGTGTGTGGTTTAGATTCAGATTTTTTTTTCAAAAAGTGTTACAGGTTCAAACCAACCTTGAATACTAAATTAACTTTAGTTCTTTGGTTTACTTATAATTTCTGGTTCTTCTGTAGATTTTTTTAGATTAAATTTTAATGTATTGTTTTAAAAATACAGACAAAATAGTAGTTTTGTAAACCAGGCTCATAAATACAATTTATAAATACAAAGTAAACCATTCAATAGTAAAACCAAAGTAAATCAAGGGTTAGGCTGAAAAAAAAAAAAAAAAATCCCATTAGGATGCTGGTCTTAAATATATTGTTTCAATCAGGAAAAAAAAAAAGTTAAAGCCCACATCCAAAATTCTAAAGCTACTTTGTTTTCTCCATTTATACATAAGCATCAAAGCCAGCGTTCTGTCTAGTGACATGCTTTTAGTCACTATGCTTCTATTTCTCACATACGGCCCCTGAGACCTTTGTAGCTGCAAGTGGTACAACATATGTCCTTTTAATTTTCTGTGATACATTTTCTAGCACTAGAAGACACCTGTGATTGCACCCCTTTTTAAATGATCCATAATCAAAGGTGTAGTGATGTTGAAATATAATATTTCAGGTCCTCAACTGAACTGATGGTCAAGTTACAGAGCTCACATCCTTCTCTAGAATGTTCCAGATTATTTAGTCACTGAAATGCAGCCTACCTCAAATCTTGTTGTAGTAGTTCCACCTCATTTGACCAGCAAAATCGTGAGGAATCATTGAAAACAATAGCTGATTTGAATATTTACTAAGTAAAATACCTTAATTTCAAGCAAGTTTTGCATATTTTCCATTTCATGTTCTGTGATTCTTGGTCACGGCTGGGACTAGAGAAAGAGATGCCAAAATATTGCACGTTTTCTTATAAGGTCCACTGAAAATACTAAGAAGACAAAGCATGTCAGTATTGTGTTTATCAAGTACTAGAAGGATTGAGGTTCTCACATGAGAGCACTGAATGCCCAAAAAAACGCACAAATCAGAAGTATCTCATTAGTTACTGTAAATCTTTTAAAAGTTATCCTGGAACAGACGGTTCTCTACTGGGTGAGACCTCTCTCTAAGAATAACTTCTGGACTGCAACAGAAACATGTATTTCATTTTCTTAGCACTCTAAGAGAATTATACTTCTCATATTTGATCAGCCTTACCTTTCTTCCATTTTTTCAAGTAAAAGTCCTTGGATTTTTATATGACCACGAATGCTTTGCTGAAAATGGAATGCTATATAAATTGCATCTAAATCTATAAATACACGTAAATACATGTGTGTTTTGCATGTATGTGTGTATTTTGCATTTTAGTACTACAGAGAACTCTTAAAACTAAATAATGCCTAATCTGTAAATAAAACTCATTGGCAACTGTAATAGAAAGTGGTGTGGAAGTGTAAGTATCATGTCATTGACCTTTTTATCTCATTTTCCTACTGCTAGTGTAGGTGGAGTGAAAGAGAGAAGAGAAACAAGGAACAGACCAAAAGAGAGAAAGGGAAGAAATTATGAAATGTCTGTGATTTATCCTAGGACATTATGCAATCATTTATGGTAGTAAAATCACAGAAGTCTAAGCCAGAGCTATGGAATATATCCTATGTATCCAACACATCCATTGCTTTATCCATAGCAGTATCATTTAATAACATACAAAATATGGGGCTTAAACGATGGCATTCTGAATATAAATATTCCATTCTCTTTTGCACATATGTTAATAAAACCATCAGTATTACCAGTCAAAAGAGCTAACTCACTGGCAGATCTTGGTGGATATTTTATGACAATCTGAATAAAGGATCAATCACCAAATCCAGTAGGAAAGAAATTTCATAACTTCTCTTTACTGAATAGTTAAACAAAAGTAGGCCTAATATTTAAACATGACAAGGATGGAATGATAGCAGTCTTCACATGAGCCTGGGAGCCGTTTTCTCACACTTGAGAACTGACAGCAGCTCTTCCTTTGGATCATCTTTTAGAGATGACAGCTGGATTGCATTTTCCTCCTTATTTCATTCTTCCCTTCATGTACCGTTTTTCATTTCCCTTTTGCTTACATTTCTGATAGCTGAGTATGTATTGACACAATCACTACTTCACATATTAGTTTTTGAATTGTGGAAAAAGTGTTGCACATTACTGTTTATTTTGCTTGAATAGTCTGTGTCTAGCTGTTTCATAGTCAACAAAATTGTATGAAGATACATGTAGTTCCTTCCTAATTCCATGGAGATTAGAGGAAATTCTATTGGGAACCATACTGTATTTAGGAACCAACAGAATTTTCAAAGGCTTTTTATTAGTCTAGCTCCATCCACTTCAGTAGAGTCATTCCTGACTCCCAACTCAAGAAGAAAATGATGCCGCTTTATCTAAAATCTCAGTTCCTAAAAATTAGCATTCAGGTTATATGTATAAGCTGCTGAACGTACTGCAACACAACTCCTTTATTTCATGGACTATAAAGCTTGAGAAATACAGACATCCACAAGCTATGAAGCAAAGGCTCATAAAAATGCCATGAAAAGTGTAATTATCCACTAGAATGAGTCTTCAAACTATGCCTGGAATGAACTGAACTGGGGGATTTAGTTGAAAAGCCAAAGCCTTCACAGATCACATTGACAGTAGACAAAAATGAAAAGATACATGAAATTCAGAATCAGCAGGGCTCTCTGAACTTAATAAAGTAACTAAACACACTCAAATAATTCCATGCAACTGCCTAACTATGAGAAAAGTAGTTATCTTGAAACTTTCCGCTAGCTGAGTGCCAGCGAGTCCATAAACAATGGATTTAATTAAGGAAAATTACCCCTACCAAACATCTGATAATGGATACTTGTCACTTCTAGCACTCCTCCCTAAAGCTAACCAGAAATACTGCTTGGAGGACATGAATGCATTACACAATGAACTGTAAGATGATTTTCTTTTGTGTCAGAAAGTAGATTTATTATCATAGTATTTTCAAAGAGTAGAAGTTACTAAAGTTTAATATTTTCATACCACTAAGGCATCTATTTTTAGTATTTTTTATTACTATTCAATTATACATTGGACAAAACTAGTGAAATGTTATTTTAATGATTTCAATCCCCTAAAACAATTTCTATCTCTCACACCTCCACTCACTTAAATATTCTCCCTCTGTCCTGTTAACTGAATAGATCTCAAAGACATGATTGTCTAGAAATTCATCTTCTTTTATCTACTCTGTATAGACTTGCCTGTCAGAATCTATCTTCACACTATTACCCATTTCTAAATTTCTCTTGAAAATAAGGACTAGACAAACTTCTCTAACATTGCATTATTCTGCTAACATTTCCCTTTGTACCTCACACCTAGAAAGTCTTCGGTTCAACTGGAAGAAGAGTATTAATGCCTCGTATAATTTTTTACATACAGTTTTCATGTCCTCTTCATAGTTTCAAAGCTGTTCCTGAAGGCTCATCTAATTAGAGGCATATAAAGTACAATTGATAAAAGCTCTATAATACAATTCTGATTGCATCCAGCTGATAAAAATGAACAGACTTTTCAGCCTTTAACAAATGATGAGATTTCTACAGCTGAGTAGCAGGTATTGGGTTTCTTTTATTATATCTGAGTAATTCAGAATACCTGTATAAAGCATAAAGTTCAGAGTTACTTTTGAGTGTAATGTAATGAATGTACTGTAGGAAACACTAGTTGGCTAGACTGGGTAAACTTTACTCCTTCACTAATGACTTACAGGACGTATCACATCAAAAAATTTAATTCTACTGAAAGCAATGGTCCAAAGAGTGTACGGTCCAGTATTAAATGACAGTTTTTCTGTGCACATATATATTTGAGCAATGTAGATGCCTTATAAATAGATACAGAATTCTGTACTCGTCCAAGTCCTTGTACAGCTTGATTTCTAACGCATAAGATTCTCCATGTGCATAAATTAATTTTAATTGGACTGTTTTTCTTATAAATATTCCCACCTGCATATTGTACTAGAGAGTCTCACAACTACAGAAATTATGTACTAATGTAATTGTTTAATGCAGCCTAGTGCCAGGCTTGTTGCCTTACCTCCATATTTTTATCTTATTACCAGCAAGCACTGCCAGCTGTTAAAGAAATATGATTATGATTGCACAGAAAATAATAGTGAGAGAGAAAGGGACTGATCTAAAATCCACTCAAATCAGAAAACACGAATTTACAGTTCTAATTAATCTAAACCAGGTAAAACAGGAACTCAAAAGCAGAGCCAACAGTGCATATAACTCATGCTACCAATGCCTGACACTGAACTTTATTCAATGGGACAGATAAAACCTGAACAGTACTCTTTTGGGGGGAACACACGCACATGACCACATACATGCTTAGGGACAGACAATCTCAGTCTAAGCGTCCTTCCTTCAAAAGAAAGTGCATGTATCTCCCGGATTAAAGGCAATCACAGATGCAAAATAAGATAACCCAGCACATCATGTCACTCCAATTCCTGTCCAGTGGAGCATAATCTGATTTGCAGTATTTTAAACTACATCCTGATTGGATTACTAATGAAGGCTGGCAATTCTGAGGAGTTCACCAATTGCTGACAGTTTCTGTGAAGCAGCTGGGCAACTACTTTTAAATTGAGAAAGACTGTAAAATATATTTACAGCTTTCTACAAAGATGGGCCAGATGGTCCCATAGAAATTGGAAAATGAAGTAAGCATTAATGAATCATCCAAGAAACCAGAAATCTTTTAGTGGGTGGTTCAGTCCATTAAAAAGAAAAATCACCCCAAACCCAACACTACCCAACTCTTCATAAAGTGCTGTTTTGCTTACTGTAATTTAAGAGCACTTACAGGCATACTGTATTTCTAAATAATCACAGTGAAGCATAATTTTGTAATACATGAAGTTTACTTTTGTCATGTTAATAGCATATTCCATTACCAGATGAGATTTAAACCTGAATTTTTTTAAAGTATACTACAAAAAGTCTGAGCTAGAACCTCTTCAGATTCAGCATATGCATAGGAATCCTTAGCGACAGGGAAGTCTGAAAGGGACAGAGATTCTCCAGTAGAGAAATGTTTCTAGAAAGAGTTCTGGACTTGGTGGAAGCACTTTCTAATGATAACTAACACTTCTAAGTTGCCGCTGGGATAAGAGAAAAACAAGTGTCAAAAGTTCTTTTAAACTGAATCTCAGAGAGAGAAGACTCTCCCAATTTCTTAGCCCATACAGCTCAATAGTTTCTTAAAGGGTCTTATTCTTCAGGAAAGTTTTCAGGAACTAATCCTTCCAACGGCAAAGTGAAATCCCTGTGATACTTCACTACTGCACAACTAATTGCAGTTTATTATTAATTTCTCCATTTTCAATGTTTTCCAACTTTTTGGGTGTTCTTCCTCTTCAGGAAAAAATGTAATTCCTCTGTCAATCTGTTAAACTATCAATAAATCAGACTGAAAAAAGCAGTATCACTATTCTATTGAATAAGAATTGCACAACTTTGAGAACAAGCTAAAGAAATGAGCAGTTACCCTTGATAACACACTTACTATTACTGAAGCTCTTGATGTCTTCTGAAGTTAAGTGTTAATTATCAAGCTCTATGCTGTTATTATATTTGGTAAAAATTATACACAAACAATTTCTATACTTGCAGATTACAGTACTAAAGATTATCAGTTATAGAGTCATAATTGGAGTTTATGTGTTATTTAAATTGCTCTCATTTTTCTGCCTGAGACAGACTTAACTTGAACTATTTAAGGCACGTTGATCTATTGTAAGGGAAAAGATATTGCAGTGTTTTTATTTGTTCAGTTTTTCCATTTCTGGGTTTTGATTATATGTCAAATGAGCTTTTGGGCTGAATTTAACCTTCAGGTAGTTGACTGACTACTCTTTCCTGACACATCTGTGTGGCACCTTCTGATGAAAATTGCCGTAACTGAGACAAGGACTACTCAGCCCTGTTTGGCTCTGGTTACAGGAATTGTACCATTTTGTGCTGTAGCTGCCATCTCCAGCAGTCTGGAAAACACATGCTTTGTTCTAACTCTTATGACCCATATAAACTCAAAAGAATTCAATGTTCATTTTATACAACCACAAACTCACTGTTTGGCAATGATGTTCCTTCCACCGGCAGCTCTGTGCTGCCAAATGGAAATACTATTTTTCAAACGTGCATTACCTCAACCGGTTAATTGTAGGAACAGAGTAAGATCTGAATCCTACATTAGCTTCATTATTTTAATTCCAATTATAGATAAACGGTTTGGAATGTGTACTTCAAATTCCTAATAGAAGATACTTTTTTCACTCTTTAGGGTATTTATATTTTGATTTCTATTTTCTTGCAGAGTCCACTGTGTCCTTTAAATTTTATCCTCAGTATAATGTTATTATTTATTAAATGATTTTTTTCTTCAATAGTGTTTAAGAAACTGATATTAATCTCTTAAAAAAATATACAAATAAAAAAATGGAAAAAACCACAGCAGCTAAGATTCTTTAGGAACTGAGCTGATGAGAAACTGTTTCCAGACTGTGTTAAAGTGAAAAATGGAACCTTGCTAATGATGGAAAGATTTTTTTCAGAATTGATAGGAACCGTATGATGGATCCCTCAGAAGATGATTGCAAAAGTTTGGCTTCATCGATAAGGTGAGCTTAATCTGTAGTCAATATTCTGTTTGCATTGATTCCATCTGTATTATGGAAAACCAACATTCACACTCCGTATTTTGAACTCATTTCTGAGTTGACTTAGCCTTGGAATATTTTCAAGATTATTTTTGTTATATTCAATTTATTTTTTTTCTCAAAGTTGTTTGTGTTTTTCTTTCTTTTGAGTTGCCAGCCATCATCTCGAGAGTCTAGATTTGCTACTTGAAATATGCAGCATATGAAATGTGAAAACAGGACATGTCATACTGCATCCTAATTAGAAATGGTGAATACTGGAGAAAAACAACATCATGCCTGATCATTTATTTGAATTTTGAAATTAACTTGGACTAATTGTACCCTTTGTACTCCCTTTCCATTAATATTTCAGCAAATGAATTTACTAGCAGGTATAAGTGCTTAAACAGTTAAGTTTAAGTGAACATTGCTGAGGCTTATATAAGCAAAATTAAAACTTAAGATGACAGCCTCTGAATTTTTTTTCCCTGTCATAGATCTGGAGCATCATGGCACAGCCTTTCTGTCTGCGGGTGACATCCAAATTGCCAGTAAGTGAGATCCCACCCCAAGGTCAGACTAGGCAGCTGCCAGGTCTGTGGCGGCACAATTTATTTTGATGTCTTTTGGGTTGTAATTCCTATTGCCTCAGGGAACATTAGAAGGCACAGAACAACTTTGCCTCTATGTTCTAACTCAGGAAGCAAACTATATCAGAGTATAAATGGTCTCCTTGAAGCTGAACTAGGGACTCTTTCCTGTAGCTACTAAATGAGCTTATGTTTGTGCCAGCCAGGCGAAGGCAGCTTTCAGCATTTCTGACATTCTTGTTCACGATAGCGGGGAAGGGGGACTGCTCGGTGCCTCTGTCATCAGGATGCTAAAGGTAAAGAGGTTATGTGACTTTTATTGAATCAGGAGAACAAAGCACCCCAGAACTCTGTGAAGCCTGCAGTTTTTCTCTACTGATGAGGAAAAGGATGGCTCCAAAGAGGGTCTGAATTTTAACTTCAGGGCCAGTGGCAGCCTAAAGCCTGCCAGGTCATCTGGGAAAAAGCCTGAAAGCCAGTGTACCACAGAAGCCAAACTCTGCCTGAGTTAGTGCTGCCCTGGGTTAGCATTTGTTTTTCTTTTCCCTGCTTTCTCCCTGCCTTTTTTAACTAGTACTTAGTTTCTAGTGCTGTATATTCTGTTTTGCAAAAGTCTTAAGGTAAGCAGACTACTTCTGCATTAAAATGCAGAATGAACATAGCTTCCATTTATATCTGGAGGAGCTTTACCTCTGTGACTTCAGGAAAATTGGGTTTGATTAAATCCTAACTTGGCTTTGGCGGGGTTTTTTTGTTAATTAGGAATGGAACAAATATATAATTAGTTTATCTATATTAAGGTATATAATTCAAATAAGTATACCATACTTCTGAGAACTAATGGCAAGTGTAGTCATTCAGACTTCAATAAAAATATATTACCTGTAATTAGTCTACTTCATCATTGTTGGATGCATTAAAAATGTCCTTTATTTTAAAGCAAGTTATTATTCATTGAAATTCAAAGGGAAGGGAGCAGCAAACAGTATATAGTGTGCTTTGTCTCATAATTAATACACTTACTCATTGTGAAATACAGCTATGTTGCCCATTATTTTTAACTAAAGTGTAATATGCTGAATTTTAAAGGCATTGGGCTATTAGCCAGAACAAAATATTTCTAGCAGATAGGAGTGACATTTAGCTTTGGCAGTAGAAGCACATGCCCTGGGTAAATAAAACAATTTTTGAATAAAATTGAACATTTCTTTGAGAGCAGAAAATCATAAATACATTTCATACCCAACAAGCCCCAAAGTATTCTTACTGCACTTAGATAGAGGGTATGGATGCATAAAGAAAACTCATCTCCAAAAGATGCTTTCGGGCAGTAAAATCTTGCCTCTTGTCTTAACCCAGTGATTGCCCTCCTTTCCTGGTGGAATTTTTGTTTTGTACTACCAGTGCAAAACACTTGTGAGCTTATGCCTTATGTTGTTATTGCTTTGCTTTTAGTTTGCTTGCCCCCTTCTTTTTTTCTCCCCCACCCTTTTTCCCTTGCTTTTCTTTCCTGTTTCTGCTTCATATGGTTTTTTTAGATCACAACTCCCTTCTTTTTCACTTTCTCTTCCAGTCAACTCTTACTCCACTTTGGAGTTAATTCTTCTGCAGGATTTACTATCAGCTCTGCTTCCTACTCACAGTCCCTGTGCCAACACCTCACCTAGCACAGTGGCACAGGGATGGGGCTGAGTAGCCAGGCAGTGACCGGTTCCCAGGCACTGCCAATGCCACCAGTCACTTTGCTCCTCCACCACTGCCTTTTCCTACCTGCAGTTTCTTTGCCATTAATACCTTTGCTTTTCCCCAGTTCTATCCTGTCCCTAAATGCTGTGCTTATACACCTCACAGCACTAGAGCAGGCTGAAATCCTGCAGGCGGGTACAGTCTGGCAGTCCTAGAGCTGGAGCTGCTCCTGCCATGAGCTTGACCTTAGGAGAATATAGGCTCTCCAGGTTGGGAACTGGCCCCTAGAGCTCCTTCTGTCTAGCATAATTATACCTGTGAGAAACAATTTTGCCTGGGGAACATTCTGCAAGGAATCTGTGGTGATTACTGGCACAGCAGTACACAGAAGAACCTTTTTTTTTTTTTCTTCTTTTTTTTAACTGTAGTATCTTTCCCAGAGTTTTACATACCTGAAAGCCTAGCAGCTTACACTCTTTAGCACAACAAATTCCTGTTATCCTTTGTTTTTCCTCTATGCACACAGAGTAACGTCATTTTATGCAAAGAACTCCCCCAGTAACTTTAGCTTGAAAACATGCATTTAAAAAGCATTTAGAATAAAGTAGGAGGATACCATTCCGTATCACATTTTAAAGGTTGAGGAAGGGAAAATGTGGAACTAGGATTAAATTCTGCATTAACAGCTGAATGCTGCGAGCTGCACTTAGCAGTGTTTGACAGACAGACATTTGTGCTTTCCTTGTCTTTGAATCACAGAGCACTCGTGCCTTCCCTCGCTTTCACACACTTTATCATAAAAATGACAAAAAAATAATAAATTAGGCTACAAAACTTATACATAGCCTAGGCAGCACAGCATATATTGGTATTGACAGTTATAGCATTTACAAAAACGACAGTCTTGCATCCGGCACTGTAATGACGTTTTCAAACTGATTAAAAATGACTGTGTTTCTCATGTATTCTCTGGTCACTACAACTTTGTTTGAATAATTGACCTTACCTGACTTTGAGCACAGATAAAAAGATGTAGGTCTCCAAGCAACTGAGTTCCCCAGTGTCTATAAATAAAAAACAATAAAAATAATATTAAAATCATCAGGGCCAGACGGTTTCCTGAATAAACAATGTTACATTAAGGCATTTGTGTTTACAGAAGGTTGTAATTCATATTTATTCCAGGTCCATTGGACTGGGACTTCTTACAATTTGTTGGTGACTTATCAAACAAGGTGATTTCAGGGCAGTTCTCAACAGAGACATGACCCTAAAAAAGACCTCTGACAGCACAACTCATCCCAGCAGAAGAGGGTGAGGCTCTGTTGCACTGCCTTGTCACCTACTGACACAGACGAGCTACAGGGGAAACTTATCGTCGCCGATTATCCTGCAGCAGTGCTACAAGGAGAGGGGTGGAGACTTCAGAGTATTGATTCAGCTCCGCCAAGGAGAAAAAAACTGCAAACTACCTCTGTAGGTACAGGTGAATTTTTGACTAAAATGAATAACACAGTATCAGCCACCTTTATCTGTGTGCTACTACCTGGGTAAGGCAGCTCAGCAGGGCAAAACGCTTCACCCCTCCAGACTGGCAGCAAACAGCCATACTACTTTGCTCTGCCTGCTGCCGACACAGGTATTTTTAATCTGCATTTTATTTCTGTCTGTCAAAGGTGAAAAGCATTAAGCAATTAATTATTTGAAGTGATTTAAGAGACAGATGGAAGCCAGGGAGACTTCAAAAAGTAGCTGATTATTATTAATTCATGTGGTATTCATTAGTGTGTCACTAATGATGCTGCTTTCATTTGATATTTGATACAGAATGCAATACTATTGGAATTTCTCTGTAATTTAACAACTGCTTAAGAATATTTACTGAAGTCTGAGACTAGTGCAGATGATTTTAAGCTAACATTTAACACTTTGTGTGATAGCAGGAGTATTCTGCACCAGAGTACTCTTCCTCAGCACAGAGGGACAAATCCAGTCTCCACCTATGACCTGACAAATTGTCTCCCTCCCCAGTCCAACAGGCCTATCAAATGCTACATCACTAACCGAAGACTTAGCCCATAAAACTTAGATCAGGAAACACCCTTCTGTTACAGTCCATAAAACTTGTAGATGCTGACATCTAACATGTCAACAAATTCCCTGCGCAAATGGCAATCCCAAGAGGATCCTTCAGCTCCAGATGTCTACAGTAAAGGTACTATTAGCTTACTGCACTATACACTGTCAGCATTAACTTTGCTTTTGTGAGATTTTTATGCATCCTTAACATGTTGGAACCATTTTCACAATTTACTTCTTCACAGTCCCACAGGCATATGTTTACTGTATAAACTACATTCCCCTTCCCACCAATATATTCTGTTTAATAATGTTAAAGTTCATATACTCACTAATAGAAACCAGATTTTTGAATCTAAAGAATATATACAGTACAGTTCCTGGTAGAGTCTTAAAGATTAAAGGAAATACAGCTCTATTTTAAAATGAAAGAGCTCCTGCTGTCAGGTCTGATCCTGTAAAATGCACCATACCCAAACACAAGTATCACTCAGTTGCTCTCAGTATCCCCGGTATCAGGCTTTTATTAATTTGTCTAAACAAATAATTCTGCAAGTAGAGCCCAAGCGATGTATACGGAGGGTAGCTGTTGTCCATAAAGCTTGCCTGTCCACGGGGCTTCTCAGACCACTTGACTCTAGCTGACCTTTTACACATTTCTGTCTTTACACAAAGGCTCTGTGGTTGGGCTATGCCAGGTGTGCCTTTTTAAATTCTCAGTTCCTCAGGTTAGCTACATAAGAGAGTATTAGACACTGATAAACATGCTATTGTGGTTCCCCTATCATCTACTAGGCTCAGCAGTGCCCCTAAAGGTAGATTATCAGGCCAAAAGACGAATAAAGAGCTCCCATGGGATGAAAGAACACAGTTACACATCACATGTGTAGTTCACAATCTGAAATACACACGAAGGTGACAAAAATTGAATAAACCCCATTCAAGAAGCAAATGCTGCATTATGGCAGAGGAGGATCTTTTGAGAATAACGAGCTCTTAATTCAAATAAGCTCAAAAATGCTCCCATAATGTTACTTGGACCTATCCTTGCCAAAGAAATCACAAAGATATATGCATACGTCTCCCACATGTCCACACTGAAGTGAAAAAGAGTCTTTCCACATTTCCCAATAAATCGTGAAGAGAAGTATCCAAGTTCAGAAAGAGACCCCATTCCTGTTATATTTCTAGCTCATAAAATACTGAAGTTCCTGGTAATCACACAAGTCCATTACCTGCCAATTTAAAATATTTAGGCAAATCTTAAAACTTCCATTAAATACCTGCCTTTATATCATCCCCATACTGAAGATGAGCGAGGTTACATACTTGCTAAGACACACCATTCTCCGTGCTTTTTCTGGAATACAGTAATACTGTCACCAGTTGAGCTGTGTGAATAGTTTCAGAAATCTTTTTCTTTTACTGATTAGTGAAATGACAAGATCAACAAAAGCTTTGACAAAAAACATTTCAGGTCTGAAGCAGAGTTTCTGAGTTGAGAGTGTTATTAGAAGGAGACCTACCAAGCACATACATAAGTCTATGCAGTTGGGGAAAGCTCACATTCAAATCAGGATGAGCAAAAACGATTTATGGAACTAAAATAAGCCATCTCTTTTTTGAATCTATTGTACCTTTTAGGAACAACTGTCTCCCAGATGAAAACCTGCTGAACTTGAAAATCTGAAAATCAAACATTTTTCTTCTACATGTTCCAAGTGGATTTAGAAAGAAAATATTTTTCCCAATCATTAAGTGAAATATTTAACAGGAATATGATACATGTAAAAAATCATCAGTACTTTTCTTATTCAAACTTATTTTCACTGCCATTCTCACAGATCACAGAATTGTATCAATGGAGGACCTGATACTTCTCCCACAGGTCTTGCTATTGAATTTTAATAAGGACACAACTAAGCAGTGGGGAAAAAAAGCAGCGAAATGGGAGCAGAAATAGAAGATAGGCAGCAACTGTAATAGAGATAAGAATAGATGGTCATAGGCTAACATTGTGCATAATTTAATGGCTTTCTTGAAATGCTGAATTCCTTTTGGGGTAGATCAAGTATCTGCATAATAACTTTCTGTGATGTTGGAAGCGACAAGCACCTTAAAATATGTATGGAATATTAGAAGAATGAAGAAAAAGTGCAAAAAAAATCAAGCCTGCTTACTATGCCCCAGTAGGTTTTCTTTTTTTTTTTTCAAGCAGACTGTATCTGACTGAATTCTTACTGTCTGAAGGCAAAAGGAATGGTCCCATCTTGACCACATTTCACTTTTAGTGCCACTAGATCTAGGTATCCTAAATCTTAAGGCTTCACAAACATTTGAGATTGCACATATTACCTGTGGTACAGTTCATAAAGCACAAAAATCACTGGCAGTGTGCTAAAGTATTTCAGATCTTTTCCATGACACAAATATGTTGCACTACTTAACCAAGATTAAGGAACATGTAGTTAAGCGTTCACTCATCAGGCTTGCTGTTCCAAATGTTTGCCTTACATAGTTTTTTTCCTTGAAATAGGTTAACATTTGATATCTTCCTCCTATGAATAAATCACTAGACTCTAGCTATAAAATAGTATGATACAAAACCTAACTCTCAAGGCAGATGAGCACCTACAATATTCTGTCCAGCAAATTATAAGGCTTTACAAGACAAGGCATCAATCAAATCTGGATCAGTCTTTCAAACATAGTTCAAGTCATGTTTGTTCCCCTTATATTCCCTCTTAAATTGCACTGCATGGACTGCACAACACAACGGCACTTGCAGTTTGGCAAGTGTTAAAAAAAATGGCATGGTGAGTGCTCTGGGAACAGGCAAACGAAATTTTTAGGCCTTAGCGTTTAGCCACAGTTGTAAAGTGGGACTTAAGCCTAATGAAAGACCCAAGAGCATGTCTAGATGAGGTTTTGTATTCGGATTTTTGGATAAGAGGGAGTTACATGCTACAAAATAAACACATGCTTCATCACTGCAGAATAGAGGCCTTCAATAGTTCCCCTTTTATTCTCTTTCCATACGAACTGGCACTGCTTTTGAACTTTCCTCTCACTCTACATGGCACATTACCATTCAAGCTCATGGTTTGGTCTTTCATCCTCGTTACTTTTCTTATTTTCTTTGAGATACCTTTTCAAGATCCTGATATAGCCCCAAAGTATATTAATGTGATATAAAGCTGCCTGTAATATCTACAGCCACTCTGTTTCATTCCCAGAATGGTAAGATGAAGGAAACCCAACTTGTACCACAGGTTAATAGATTGGAAATTAAAAGAAAATAAAATACTTGTATAGTTTTATCTGCTTGAAGTATCTTTACAGGGGTATTTTTTTTTCACTTTACTCTCATTATTATTTAGTGTTGTATCACAGATTAGCATAGAGAGGGGAGTGCTGAACAGGTAGCTGCACAGAGAGATGCTTAGGATTTCCTATCACTAAATGAAGTCTACTTAATAGGAATTGAAATATGATCTCATGTACCATACTGAGTACTAAAATAGTCTTCACTACAATTGCATCTATGGTGAGTTGACCCTGGCTGGATGCCTGGTGCCCACCCAAGCTGCTTTATCACTCCCTCTCCTCAACTGGACAGGGGAGAGAAAATAGAATGAAAGGGTCATGGATTGGGATAAGGACAGGGAGAGATTACTCACCAGTTACCGTCACAGGAAAAACAGACTCCACCTGGGGAAGTTAGTTTAATTTATTACCAATCAAATCTAAGTTGGATAATGGGAAATGAAACCAAATCTTAAAATACCTTCCTCCCATCCCTCCCTTCTTCCTGGGCTTGACTTCACTCCCTAATTGTCTACCTCCTCCCCCCAAGTGGCGCAGGGAGACAGAGAACAGGGTTGTAGTCAGTTCATCACATGTTGTTTCTGCTGCTCCTTTCTCCTCAGGGGAGGACTCCTCACACTCTTCTCCAGCTACAGTGTGAGGTCCTTCTCACTGGAAAGAGCCCTCCATGAACTTCTCCAAAACAAGTCCCTCCCATGGCCTGAAGTTCATCACAAACTGCTCCAGCGTGGCTGCCTTCCATGGGGCGCAGTCCTTCAGGAACAGGCTGCTCCAGCGTGGGTCCCCCACGGGGTCGCAAGTCCTGCAGCAAACCTGCTCCATGTGGGCTCCTCTATTTATGGGGCCACAGGCCCTGCTAGGAGCGTGTTCTAATGTGGGCTTCCCACAGGGTCACAGCCTCCTTTAGGCATCCCCCTGCTCCGGTGTGGGGTCCTCCATGGGCTGCAGATGGAGATCTGCTCCACATGGACCTCCATGGGCTGCAGGGCTACAGCCTGCCTCACCATGGGCTGCACCATGGGCTGCAGGGGAATCTCCGCTCCAGCATCTGGAGCACCTCCTCCCTCCTTCTTCACTGATTTTGCTGTCTGCAAGGCTGTTTCTCTCACATATTCTTCCTCCTCTTTCCTGCTGCAGTTGAGCAGGTTTTCTCCTCCCCTGGCCCCTTCTTAAACCCAGAGGCGCTACCTTCATCGCTGATGGGCTCAGACTTTGCTAGCAGTGGGGCGGTCTTAGCACTGTCTCTATCAGACACAGCGCCAGCTTTGTAGCAGCTTCTCACAGAAGCCACCCCTGTAGCCCCCCTTTTACCAAAACCTTGCCACGCAAACCCAATACAACATCTGGTCACCTTCAGTTTTAACGTTGCATTAACAAGACAAGCGGTGATCTAAAGTCCAATTAGATACCAAGCTATTCAATTCATTAAGTCTGAATGAAGTAGCACGCTGTTCTCCTACAAAGTGACAGCAGCAGAGTTCTTATAAAGTTGGTGAATAGCTCTTTAGTGTTGGCAGAAATGCCTGAAAATTCAAAATCATAACTTAAAGCTTTTGAAAACATCTGAAGGAAGAAAATAACCAAAAGTGTGTTGCACAAGTACATATGCAAATTCCACCTAAAGCATTTCTGCTTTCCAAGTAAGTGAAATGCTTAACAGCAGAAATAGTTAATTAAAAGACAAATCTTTCCTGTACTCTCAGAAGTGGATTCCCTCTTCTGCAACCTGGGAAGTCATACTTTAATGTGAAAACACATGGGGGATTATTCTGTGAACTGCATGCACTAAGTGTTCTTTTCTCTTCACCTTCTACCATGCCCCTGCTTTCCCCTTACAGTGGAATATATTTCTTTGTTCAAATTCAGGATTAAGAATGTGATTTCATGCCAGTAAAATAACAAATAAGTCCATGGGATCAGTAGACTTACGCTGGAGTGCAGAGGTAAAATCAAAACCTGTCCTCTTTTTTTGAGCCCATATAATATTAACCTTTATCTTGTCTTTGCATAGAGCAATCAGGTTGTCAGCGGGTATGTTACTGTAAAGCAGATGGGTAATAAAACTGTTCACAATATCTCTCTGACAACTTTGTATTTGCTTTTAGGAAAGGAAATTCTTTTAACCTGCCACTTCAAGCTTGGAAGGAAAGCTCTTTCTCAGTTTCAAGTTTACAGGATCATATTTACCACCTGGGGTTTTTCAGTTCCCAGTGTTCCCACAGAATTATGGATAAGGGGAATGCTAGCAGTGGAGTTTCATCTAGCAAAAAGTGGACCTTACTGTGATAATGGATGAATTTTTAACTTCTAACTTTCAGTTCTGGTTTTACATTGCCTAAGAGGGAATACTGTTTTGGAGATAATACAAATCTTCCTGCCCTTAGTCTTTCAGGATCACATTATTCATACATGCTGTAGCATTTCAGCTGTATGGAAGAAAACTAAAGGAAAATGCTCTCCCCTCTTCTTTTATTATTTTAGCAAAGACCTTAAAATGTTAAAAAACCCCAAACCATCATTTACCAAGTGATAGACAAGAAGAAATGACTTCAAGTTGTACCGGGAGAGGTTTAGACTGGGTATTAGGAAAAACATCTTCACTAGAAGGGTTGTCAAGCATTGGAACAGGTTGCCCAGGGAAGTGGTTGAGTCGCTATTCCTGGAGGTATTTAAAAGATGTGTAGATGAAGGTAAGGCTCTGGGGAGACCTTGTTGCAGCCTTTAAGTACTTAAAAGGGGCCTATAAGAAAGATGAGGAAAGACTTTTTAGCAGGACCTGGTGCGGTAGGATGAGGGGTGATGGCTTTAAACTAACAGAGGGGAGATTCAGGCTGGATGTGAGGAAGAAATTCTTTACAACGAGGGCGGTAAAACACTGGCACAGGTTGCCCAGAGAGGTGATGGATGCCCCATCCCTGGAGACATTCCAGGCCAGGCTGGATGTGGTTCTGGGCAACCTGATCTAGTTGAAGATGTCCCTGGTCATTGCAGGGGACTTGGACTAGATGAGCTTTGAAGGTTTCTTCCAACCCAAACTATTCTATGATCCTATGATTCTAAGTGGCACTTAGGGACATGGTTTAGAAGTGGACTTGGCAATGCTGGTGAATGGTCTTAGGGGTCTTTTCCAACCTAAATGATTCTATGATCAAATTTTACCAAGATCTGCCTTTTTTTCTGAGGTTTGTTTTTTTCCCCCCCTGCATGTTCTTGAGACTCCGTTCCTTTTTGCAAGGCAGCCCTCAGGCTTTTTCCCTTAGCTTTTGGGCAATGGTGAGCCCAGGAGCTGAGTAAGCAAGTGCTGAGGAGAGGGTGGCATTAGCCTTCAAGTATAGGAAAAGGAACAGCTCCCTGGTCCTAGCAAACTAAACACCCACAATGAGAAAGAGCTCTTGACAAAATCATCTATGCTCTTAAGGAGACAAATATCTGTTCACTTTTGAGCTTGGAAGAGAAGAAAGGAAACGCATCTGGAGAGACACTAGAGGGCAAATGGCCCTGGGGAGCTGCTCAGCCCATAAGGAAGATGATAGTAGCATCAAAATGAGGTTGTTTGCTATAGCACTTTAAAAAGTCTCATGAAAAATGTTAGTGGACCGCTGACTTTAGCTCTAATGCCCTTGGCTGCTCGGTCTCATAGTCTGAATGTTTTGAGGTTTATTACAAGACACATATTTATTAAGCAAGTAGGAAAACTGATGTGTGTGTTTTCCATCATTAAAATTTCTAGGACTTTCATGAAAATATTTCCGCTTTAGTGTATGCCTAATGTTTAACAGTTTGTACAACACTAAAAATATATACTCAAAATAGGTCTGCAGAACATACTAGAAATTTGACAAGCTCTGGAGCATCCTTTCAGCACTTTCTGCAATTATATATTTTCAGAATATTTTCTATATGTTCTAAACAAAAAATATCTACTGCTTATCTGAATAGCATCCAGTGTTTAATGTATTCTGTTCAAATCTTTAGCTGTTACAACTGGCACATTCCCATCCACAAAAATGGAGTAATGATCATTTACAACAGCTTAAGATGTGACAATGAATTTTAGATCTGTGCCTAAATTTTATACGTAGATAATATTAGTAGTTTTACACTAATTTTTTAATATCTTCTCTATCCAGGACTCTCAAAATATACAGGAAGCTTTGGAATGGGATGGACAATTAAAGAACAGTTTTCTTTGAGACTGACTGACTGAGAAACTGGAGGTTATTTGCCTGGCTATTTACATAGAAGTTGAAAGGGAAGTGAATTTGCTTTTGGAGAGCTGAAATACCTGTGGAAATACCTCCCCTAAAAAGAACTGGTTTAATTTTGAAAGAAAAGTAATTTCACTTTTTTCATTACCCACACCTCTATATATGGGTTAGGGATACTCATTCAGTATAAAGCCACCATTTCAATCTTCCCTAGACAAGGAATATTAGAACAGATTGGTGTCACCCACTTGAACAGATGTTTACAGCAACTCGCTGTTGTGCGAGCCTTAAGATGCAGACAGACCTGTTCTACTTGGAGATTTTGTAAGGAAGTCAAAGTCACTGCTGTTGCTTTGAGATCTCTGCAGCTATTTTAAAATCTAAGCTGTTTCAGCAGCCATTCCTCATAAAATCAAGTAATTCCTTGTTTTCAAAGCACTCCTGGCTACCTTGGAGTAAAATTTTCCAATTTTAACCCTATTCTGTGCTATCTGATGCAGTTTATTTCCTGAAAGCATGCTTCAGATAGCTGGCAGGTTTGCCAGCTAGGATTCTGGGGAATATGATAATTTTCATTGACTTGTACCAAGAATTCACAAGTTCAAAGAGGCAATATAATTTCCTCTGCTAACACTGTATCTGCATATACTAACAGGATATTTTATAGGACACAAACAGATGAACAGGTCAGGCAGGTTTAGGCTGATGAAAAACAAATTGTTCTTGTAAGTGACCTATCTTTGCCTGAAGGGTTTATTCTTTGATAATGAATTCAGATTTTCAATGTTTCTCACAATTCTGTGCAAGCAAGATAATTTTTTCTCATTTATGATAAATTTAGACAATTTTTTTTTTTAAGTTTGATTACATTGCTCAAAAATTAATCCTTTACTAACTACTGTCTAGAATAATTGAATATTTCTTAGATGAATCTCTGTTTATTTCAAGTCCATCAGTATAAAAACTATTTGTTTCCATTTAACACTTCTAAAGGCAGAAAACCTTGTAAGCCCAGACAACCAGTCATTAACTAACAGCAAATGTTAAATAAATACTTACACAGTTGCCTTATCACAGTAATTCCTTAATAGTGATGATATTTCTTATTGCTTTAGTGGATCATCTAATTGTTTAATTACATGTGATTTATCCCTTATTCATTATCCCTTATTTATGCGTTATGAACTTTGTAGTACTCTAGAAAATGCTTTCACGGAAAACTGATGGGACTGTCCAGGACAGAAATGAACTGAAGATATTCCTGAGTCCCAGGCCAGTCAGACACAGCTGATGAAGTGGCTGTGGGGGAATAAAGCTAAAAGCGAGTGGCAATATCCCATGCAACAGGAGAATTTGGAGCTGGCTAAAGATGGAAAACTAAATGGAGCAAACGAGGATGAGCTCAGAAGCACAAAACTAAGGTGTCTAAAAGGCAGAAGTATTGCCTGAAGAGGGGTCAGGAGTAGAGGTAGATGGCTTATGGAAATGAGAGAAAGGCCTGAGGCAGAAATTAGAGGGGATAAGAGGTTTTACACCCATAACGGTGGGAGATGGAAAAGACAGACCTGCCTGTGGGGCTTATCACAGAGTGAGACCGTCAGTGGGCAAACAACATAGAGAAGGGCTTCTTTGGTAAAAGAGAGTCACTCTCGGGACAAATGATTAGGCTAAATATAGCTATGAAAACTTAGCATTACCTTTCTGTTCTCCTGTCTGTTCCTTTCTCTCTAATTTAAAAACAGACCAAGAGGCACTGGAGTTGCTAAGAACTGGATGAAAATAGAAATTACTTTTTTTCCAACTAATTCATTGCTTGTTTCGTATGGATTTCTTAATATAGTATTAATATTAAACTTTGAGATAAAGTTATTTAAAACCTAAGAAAAGTCCAGCAACCTGTAAGGGTCCAAAATTACACAAGAAAGGGAATCCTTTTATTTTCAGATTGGGGAAAAGCCTGAAAAAAGTACTTCATATAATTTGAAAGATGATGTGAAACAGGTACACGGATACAGAAGTCCCACAATTCTTCAGGGGAATTTCGCTGCTTTCCGTTGGCAGTGGCAAGAGGAAGGTTTCCACTCCTGACAGCTGTATTTCAAAATGGATTTCTATGAAGGGGGAGAGTAGGAAGTGTTCCCTGGAGCATATTGAGCAGACAAACTTCAAATGGTGTGCGTACATCTGAGCCTCAGAGTCATATACTTTGACTTTTCACAGTCTTAAATCCTTACTTTCAGCCTGCTGCCTGAGGGCTCTCCAGGTACCCAGGTACACAACCCCCAGACTAGAAAATCTTGGAGGGAATTGTAATCTGGTTGCACTATCCCTTTTTGTCTTTTGTGGTCAGATGTGACTATAATTCAGACACATGAGGATCATGTGTATCGTGAGGATTTCTCTCTATTCAAACACAGTAAATCCTATTCCTGGTACCAGGTAAAGGATGTATAACAATAGAACAGAAACATCCAATATAGTTTCTATTTCCTGACTTCAGGTAGAAAAAAGCATTTTTCCCAAATATCTTTTATTCTCAGTTTATAGTAATCTGAAGCTTAGTTATTCATGCTAGGGTAGACTGAATTATTTACCTTTTTCCAAGAGTTTCTCTTTCATTTTTTTAATATCTCATCTGAAATAATTAGAAAATAGCAAAGACATGTAAAAACAGTATTTAAAATTAAGTGAATTGAATTTATGCCTTGTTCTAGAATAGTATGTATTACTGTAACATGCAATTATATTGGGGGAAAAAAATCTAAACTCTCCTCAGGTTACAGACTGATTTCATAGTTGTTTTGTAAGCTATTGCTCTGCTTCCTGGGGTATCTCTCAGGCTCCGTTCAGCACGGAGTCCATTATATACTACACACTCAGATGGATGAAAGATATTATGGCAAGCTTTATAATGATTTATAATTATTCCTTTTATGATGTTGTAGTTAGCTGGGCATATGCCTACCAACTCACTTCCTTTTGTTACTGGAGGTGTTGCTTTTTAACAGCAGTTGTTCTAGATATATCTCAGATGGTGGATTTAAATGAGAGCTGTGAACACACTGTTGTCATTTACAGCTCTCATCTAAAGCTTTTCTTATGTGATTTACAGTCTGTAGTATCGTATTTATTGCCTGAGTTAGAGCAAAATCATCAATGCAAAGAGTTGGTCATGAGTTAGTTTTGCTTATAGCATGTGATCTCTATTCCTCACTGGCGAAGCCAAATGGGAACACAGAACAAACAAAGGAAAGAAATGTAAAAGTGAGGGACGTTTAGAAGGAAACTACAAAGCTATAGCCATAAAAATTACACACTATCTGCATTTATTTTTAACGTTCCTGAATCACTTCACTGTTTAAGAGGCAGATCCTCAGCAGATGTGAAGCTGCATAGCTTTTTATTACCTGAACATCACCTGGTTGATTACAAGTGATGTAAAATAAAAGGTAAATGAGCACAAACAGATAAAGAGATACAGGCAGAACTTTGCTGAGCACTAGCAAAGGCAAAGACTCTAGGCAAAGAATCCTCCCCGATCTTTGTTTTTCCTTATTTCATTTCTTCCCCACCTTCTGTGAACTACAGCCATATTTCTCTCTAAAGTATTTTAATCTCTCTATTGTCAGCAGAAATTTCTGCAATTGTCAAGAGCCTAGTTACTCCTCTCTCCCTTCTGTTCCTGTTGGTGCTCTTCAAAGTGTATCTCCACATGTCTGCTTTTTGCTGGATGTAAGCACTTTTGGTCCCTGCAGTAGAAATGTTTTGCCGTACTATACATGTCTTGGCCTTATTAAGAAATAAACTATTTTCTCTCTTTTCTCTCTTTCAGTAACAGGAATGACTACAGAAAACTTAACAGAAGAGCTATAGACGGGCAAGACTCTATTTCCAGAAAAATGCTGATATAATTACACAGAGATTTGGTGCACATGAAGAACTACTGAAAGCACCAACTTTGTGCAGTTTTCTAGTACTGCTACTAATACCAGCCAAAGCCAAAATTATTTATCTGGGGAATAAAGGTCACAAATTGACCAAGGAAAACCAGAGTTTAACTGTAAAATCAGGATTATTAGTTCTTGCTCTGGAATCCTGGCTTCAGACTCTGTTGTTTCTTCCTGTTAAACCCTTTTAAAGATGAGAAGTTATCTAAGAATCCCACAGATCCCCTCATGAGAGGCGAAACTCCAAAATTACGCTGAGATTTCAAGATATTTGAGAACATACTCCACATTGTGGCATGAATGGAAAAACATAGCGACAAAAAGATAGGAAGACTATTCCTAAAAAAGCCTTTCATTCAAGGATTTAATAATATCCTACACAGGAGGAAAGCACCATCACTTTATATATTAAAAAAACAAGGCAAAAGAGGTGAGCAACACCCTCTCTTCATATGACCCAATCTTGCAAAAGAGCTTTACAGTGCTGCTGGAGCAATGACTGCATTTACATGCTGAAAGTAGCAAAGCCTCTGTAAGGCGATATAGGTGATAGAGTGTGAGAAGTAAAAACTCTGGTGACTTTGATTGTATGTGACTGCTCTTCTGTGCACTCTGTTAAAATGCTAGTTGTTTGTTTTGACTATGCTTCTTATTTCAAACAAATGATATCTACAGCTTTAGATTCCAATGCTTTTGCCTTGGTCTGTGAACAAATAAATTGTACTACACTTAGCACATTGAAAATTCATAGAATTTGTGGAGGCACAGGCTTAAGGCATACTTCCCACTACTCCCTGCATATTTATACAAGCTCTGTCAGCCTGGTTACAGCCGTTGGCTGCACTCAGGTCAACAACATCACATAATAATGTTGAACTGTATTAACTGCATAAATAAGAGATTTTAAGAGTGGACTCCATTTGAAGAATGGGTCAGCAGCGCCAAGCTAAGGGCAAAATTATCTTCAGATCTTCACACTACATCTACATTTCTATACTCCAGCTTCCTAATGTACTCAGAAAAAACAGAAGTGCTATGGTGGTATGAGACAACTAACAAACAACTCTACCTTGAAAGTAGATTAATTTTTTCCTTCCCAAAGAAAACATCAATAGCATTATTCTTTTTTGCAGGAAAAATTAACTTCAACTCAAGTTTTTTTCTCTAAATCCATTCTTCTGTGCTGATAGTATTGTATTCACGATAGTGATATAACTATAGTTATTAAGATAGTATTATTGTGAGTAAGATACTCCAAGCAGCCTAGAATGACACAAAATCACAGCTCTGAAGCCATAAGTGAATTTTAGCTGTTCTAAGATAAACGTCCATCTATTTCTATTCATCAATTCACGCTGATTTAGAAGTGAGGCCCTTTTAAAACCCTTGAGGCGCCTTTATGTGAGACTCTTTAAACCCATCTTTTTTGCTACTGAGAAAACTCCGAAGCAGAATGTGTCACATTTGTTTTATTCATTGCCTACTGGTTTCAAGGAAGAAATAATAATTGATAACATTATCTCAAATTTTGTGTGCACAGTCAGCCTGAGAATTTCTGTCCAAATATTTTGTAATATAAAACCCTATGGAGAGGGTTGAAAAGAAGTAATGCTTCTAAAACCAAATACTGCGATTAACGCCATGGTCCTAACTCAACTGAAATAAATTGATCCCCTTCACTTCACCTCACAGCCTTCTTCAAAATACAAGTTTTTTCTGCTTGTTAAAAAAAACTGAGGCACAACTAGAAATCTGAAGAGACTTTTCAATTCAATGCTGACTTTAATTACAACTAGTACCTTGATTACAAAACCAAGCTTCTTACTCTAAGGTAATCCATACCAATTGTAAGCAATACATTCATGGTTCATATCCTGTTCATGCACCACTGTTTTAACATTAAAAGTTGCTTAGATATAAAATACAGGAAAAACAGTCCCAGTTCTCTCTCCCTCATTCTTCTTTGTCAATGTTTAGCCTCCCTGAAACCAAATCTAGTGTGTCAGTGAACTACATAGCAGAGATCCTTTGCTTGATTTTGCTCTCTGGAGACTGAACAACATGTTCTTACTTTTTTCCAAAAATACTTCTTTAGCAGGGCAAACATGGGCTTAGAAATCACTCAGCTGACAGAGGCTGACTCACACATCCCAGGAGATACCTCAGAAGGAATGAAAGAGACAGGTATGTTCCATCTTCAGCGACTTACTAAGCGGTAGCTTAATACTCTTATATTCACAGGCTGCAAACTGCAGCCCTTCTTTACCTCTTTGTGTTCTGGGTAGGAATTTCAGCAGGCAGATCTAGCAGCCTGTTAGTTTGCCTTACTGTACTTCAGCTGTTTGACCTCCCTCCACCCTGCAGCCACAAGCTTTGAGCTGTGCCAGGTTCTTCATGAGGGATGAACTGGGTGAGTAAGAAATATGCCGGGCTTTGCCAAAGCCACACACTTCAGTTGTGGCTGCGAGACATGAAGTGGATATGAAGTTTCATTTAGTAATGCTTCTGAAACTGAGAAATGACAAGATCTTTTACTCTTCTATTAAGGGATTGTATGGAAAAAAAGTACCAAGTATGCAAGTAATTCCCTTTCCTTAGGGGGTGAACGTCATTAACAGCTATTTCTGAATTTGTAATAAAACTGTTTCATGTTCACCCCTGGCTAGCACCATTCTGGAGCTGTCCTCAGTCCTTCATCACTAGACATAATCCAGTGCTTTAATGAACAAGGAGATGCTGTCACACCTACTAAGGTAAGGTATCATGGGCAAGGAGGAGGTTGATACAGTTCATACCAAACTGTGTTAAAGGAGACTCCTGAAAACATATTTACATCTTTATAGTTGGGCACAATCTGCTGAAGCAAGGGATAGCCTTTTAACACATATGAATGTGTTTATCTGCTATTAAAATAGCATCCAACATTCAGAAATTATGACCTCTTCCTTATATTAGAATACATATCTGCTGAAGATATGAAACATATGTTTAATGATGGGATATAAAGGGCTTTCGATTTTCAAAGTGTATAAACAGGACTCAAAATGGCTTACACTTTCACAGGCATAATTTTGTACTTGAATTGATAGCAGGTTAAAATGGCATTATTTAGCCACCTACTTCTCTAATTTGCTCTCATAGAAAAATATATGGCTAAATCTTCTAAATGTTACAGTGGTTAATATTAAACCACAGTCCTTTAAAAAATCCTGTCCAAAATCACATTTTACTAACAGTAATTTAGTAATTCACAAAGCTATACACATTCAAACCACTAATTCATTTAATAGATCAAGCCTAAATAACGTTGCTACGTCTTGAGCAGGACTTTACATATCAGACTGAAGACACATTTTAAAAGGTCAGAATATAACTCTCATATAACAATGCTGGTCCTGTTTAGGAGGGCAGAATACTTCTCCTCTTCCCAAGTGTAAAGTTCCTTATAAGAAAAGGAAAACATTTTTTTTTCTCTGTCCTGAAAACAATGTTCTAGCGCTATTTCCCACTGAATAATGCATCTTCTTAGGAAGTTATTCAGTTAGCAAGAAGTTTTCATAGACATTCATTTATATAGATTTTCAGGAGGGTAGAGAATAAAAGAAACCCAAAGGAAAAAACAATACATGTTTGTGCTCTGCTGGTCATCATTTCCGTAAAGATGGGATACGCGGTAAAAGAAGAGAGCTGAAAGCGTGGCAGCTGTTGAAAGGAAAAACAGAAGGAAGAACCTTGCAATCCCTTGCTGCACCTTGCTATGGCATTAATTGTTTGACCTAGCAGGAATGCCATTTCTGTGAGTGCTATGGGTAAGAAGATTAGGAAAAATTTGCTCATTAACAAAATACTTTTGGACTGAACTCAGTAAATACTTCCACATCCATGAATGATACTTTTTTTACACTTGAAACAATACCCTCAAATTCAGATTTTTGTAGGTACTTTTGCAGAATTCAGAGGATTAGATGCCAAAATAAATACTGAATACAGAATAGCTTATTTCTTTTATAGTTTCTTGAGAAGTCTGGATACATTGAGCTTTTTGAGGTCACAGCAGTTTGTTTATAAAGCTGAACGATATTATGAAGCTTAACTAGGTTTTGTTATTGTGTTATGGGCTTAGCCAATAACTGCTGTAAAGTTCCTCAATTCTGGACAAGAAGAGAAAAACCCAGGCTGAGACTTCTATGTACACAACTCAGAATTACAGCTCACATTAACCAAAATCAGAAAAGAGAAGTGTGTGTGAAACAGTACAAAAAAAATTAGGCAGACTACTCAGAGGAAAATTAGAGAACAGTGAAATGTACGCTTGTATTTACCTGGAAAGGATGATAGAGACTTACAATGAAAGGGAAATGGAAAATTAAACAAAGTATAAAAACCTATATAAACCTTAGACAAGGTTTAACTATAAATAAAGTGTGATTATCTACAAACAATCTTAAGTTATCTTTTAATGGTTTTGTGTAGTGTATCTATGAGATTAAGCAAATGCATGAGGATTTTCAGATTTGGACCTTGATTTAGACTTAAAGGCAGCCAAGAGATATGAAAAAGTCTGGGTGAAGGAAATAAATATGCATCTTCTCTGGCAGATGAAAAATGTCTGACTGCACTGAGCTTTGAAAACTGCTTTAGTTTCATGCAGTCTCTATTCCCTGCCAGCACCCCCTTGCAACCCCCCCGTCAAACATCCCACAACAAATGAAACATGCAACAAAAGAATAACTCTAACTGCTGAAGCAGCTGTTTCCAGGATTCGACTTGCGCTGCTTGGGGATGCTGTTACTATTTAGTAGTGACAGTTCTGGCCTGGAACATGGGTGTTTGGCCTCCAATTTGCCTGACAGACATTGCTTTCCTGAGCCCAGCAAACTCTGAATCAAGCCGAGTTCCAACACAGAATTTCAAAAATTGCCTCTTAATTACTGTAGTTGTGCTAAGAATAGAGAAGAGCAGTGAAACATCATTGCTAATGAAAAGTCACTGAACTAGCAAGATAGATAGATGCTTTTTATTCAACGACTTGAGATGCCAGAAGATTCTCTGATCTAGGCATCTGGGAATTAAAATCTTCCCGCGCATAATTAAAGTATTTGTCTGCCCTAACCTATAAAACGTTTATCCACAATGCCAGTTATAATCTAATGAGAAAGGATAGTTGCCAAAGAGAATGCTAGTCTATTTTTCTCCTGTATCTTTGCAAAGATGATCATCACAAGCACTTGGAACAAATACAAATAATCAACCTCCTATTATTATAATTGTTTGGATAATAGGGTTGCAGTTTGAGACTTGTGATATAAATCAACAGTCTATTTATGCTGGTTAGTTATTAGGTGTACAATTACGCACATTTATTCCCTTGAGTAATTGACCTTAGCCTTAAGTGGATGCCCTCTCCATCACATTTACTTTGCTATTCTTTCTCATCCTCTAAACAAAATAACAGATCTATAAATCAGCAACATTAAAATAGCTTCCAAAAGATGCCAAGCTCTTTTTCAGCCTTTCTGCTCTTGAGGCTGCCCAGTTAGTGAGCTGCTGGGTGACGCCTCAAGGGCCATTTATTTTGTCATTGCTCTGTCACCCTTTTTAATTGTCAAGGATGAGTGATTTTTAGGATTACCTGGCCAAGCCCCAGACACAGTTTCTACAACAGGAGGTATAACAGGTATACTTTGCTTATCTAAACCAATAGAACGTCATGGTACACAGACAGGTCAGCTTTAGTACAGCTGAGGTGGTGGGATATGCCTAAATAAGACCCTAGGCAGATACATCAATGATCATGTAGGTACACAGAGAAAGCAGGCAATGCTGACAAGGCTTATAGGTACCCAATGACAGACAGATCAATCACAATAATATTCAGCAACAAGAAGAATATTTTAAAACATTGTTTTATATAGCAGTTGAGAGGTAGCATATCATGTAAAATTTAAGATAGCAGAACTTCTCCTACAATTAAAAAAAGAAAAAATCCATTGCAAAGTTTCATTATTCTAGTACTTGGGCCAGTGACATATTCAGGACAACTTTTCACTCATTTAGGACAATCTTTCACTCATGCAGCCTGACGGCTGATTTTGAACACAGCTGTAGCTATTGGTTTGCCAGAATCAAGCTCTCAAAGTGCTAGATAACCACGATGAAAAACTAAACCTTCTGACATTTTTGGAAATAAGATACACTGTACTGAGTATGATTGCAGCCTCAAGAAGGAGGTTATTAGTTCTCTGCATTCTCAAAAGCTCCCTTTCTCCCCAAGTTTCAAGGAAGGTTTCATTATGGGCAACAAATTGCAAGTCATTTTACTACCTATTTAAATGTGAAAGGAGCTTAAGCAACTAGGAAAGAATTTAAACTGTTTCTTTAACATAACTTTCACGTAAGAAATTGAAACTAGACTTCTATTTGAATAACTGTTTTTCTCTTTTATATAATATTTATATAAACCCTTATTTTTTATGTCAATTTAGGAATCTTTTTTTATCCTAGTATGCTATACCTACCTGCTAGCTTATTTTGCAAACTCCCTCTTCCTACCAGTGGTAAAACACAAACGTTTTTAAATCTGTTGAATTACTCTCTTCAGAAAAGCCCCATAAGTAAGAATAAAGCAGAAGAATGCAGCATATTCAGAGATGAGCCTATCCAGGTTACAAGGATTCACTTCAAAGCCTTAAAAAAACCCAAACCAAAACAAAAAAACCCCCTGCCCTATAAGCTGGTGAAACTTGACCTCAGAAAGCTGATCTGAGCTTAGGAAACATTTAAAAAGGGAAGGAGAGAAAAAAGAAAAGAGAAAAATAAACGTGCAGAATTTTTTCAAGACCTTATTTCCCCTTTCTTCGGCCTAAGCCCCCAGATGGAACACACCTATATATGTTTCAGTCTGTCAAAAGATACCCTTCCTAAATCAAATACTTCTTTCCCACTCAGAGTGGTTCTTCCTAAGTACCTACACTACAAAAGCCAACTTAAATTCTGCAATTCACTTTCTTGGACACAGCTCTTTCAGCCTTTATAGCAATTAGGTACATCTCAGGCAGTCACTTGGTTCATTTTCAGCTGGGGCTCATAATCCCATTAATCAAGACTAACCACCTGCACTTGAAAGAAAACCAACCTTCACTTCCGTAGTGGCCGGGCTGGTCCTTGTCTCTCTATACTGTAACCAAGCAAAATGGCAATATCAGAAGAGCTGTTGAAGGCTTGTTTATAATAAATCCCATGTTATGTCCTTACCACAGACAGTCCATATGCTTTTGATCTGCATAAGCCCAAGCAGCTCTGTGCTTTTCTTGCAGCTACTTTGCTGCTTTGAGAATACTATGATTCTAAGAGCATCTATCAAATGAAGCCATGACATAGGATTTTGTTTTATGGGTAATGTCTTCGCAAACATGGAGACAGAGACTGTTGAAAGTGAGTAACATATCTCAGTTTATGTTACAACTGTTATGTATTGAGATTCAGTTTAAAAAAAACAACCAAACAAACAAAAACCCAAACAAACCAACCAAAACCCAAACCCAATGCAAAATCAAATACAACATTTGGGAGTCAAGTCCAAAACTGTAAGCCCCGCACAGCTGGCTATGAAGGGAACCACACCTTATCTCCAGTTTTCAGTATTAAAGATGCCTATCTGCATATCATTCTGCACCTGGGTATGTATAGAAGCACCTCAGTCCTTAAAGGCCATGGAGAAGCTCAGCTCCATCTTGGATGTCACCCTGGCTGATTTGAAGATGCTTGTCTTCAAGGTTAAACCCTCCTATGGGCCAGAGCTCAGGGAATATTCTTGTATAAAGTTCCTGAATGAAAATTTACCAAGCTTATTTTACAGAAAACAAACTTGCTTGGTTTTGATGTCTTTACAGAGACAACTAGAAATTGCTGCTCCCATTTTATTCTAGTAGCGAATCTTGTAAGGTGCCTGTGGGATGTACGTGTAATGATTTTATGGCCTCAAACTACACAGGTTGTCTCTTAGTTGCCTTGCAAATCCTTCTGAATGTCTATTTTTATATGTTATCTTGTATATATTACATCTGTTATGTTCTAATTTTCTTATTCATTAACCCATGTAAAGATATGATAAGCAAGTAATTCATCAATGACTATAGTTACTTTACTTTTATATATACATATATATAGTTACTTTATCTAATTTGCTGGCTGCTGACTCCAGTGCTGCCATGTCTATCTTCTCATCACATACCTAGGCTTAACTTTAGTTTCTAGGTAATTTTCCTAGGCTGAAGAAATTTTGTTAACTCCTTAATACAATTCTTCTAATTGTTTGATCTCAAGTCACTTTCTTTGGTTTACATCACTTCCTAATTTAGTACATTCAAATGCTTTGATTATTATAAAAGTTTTGTCCTTCGGAAAGTCAGACGTGTTTGGTAATGTTTGTTTTACAAAGTGTTGCCAAATCCCAAGGGTTAAAGCTTGTCTTGTTCAAGGGACAAGGTAATGATGTTGAAAATGATTCCATTGTGCCAGCTAAGTATTACCCTTATTAATCAATCCCCAAAGCACGTTAGGAATGTTAAAATCTGCTAATACTTATTCTTTAATTAACATTACTGAATTCATACATTGCCTTCAAACTAAAATAAATTTACATCCTCTCTAATGCTGTAGGATTTTTGCTGCTTGCAAAGTCAGCTAAAAGTCATATTTGAAAAAGCACATCTTGCATCATCAATATAATATTATTAACATCTTTAAAAACATCAGAGTGATACATGCTGCTGTACATGCCCTGCTTGATCTAAGCATCTCCACTGACATCTGTGGGCATGAGGTTAAGTCTCTAGTACAATTAGTATGCTCCAAGGAGGCGAGAATAATATTACCTAAACAATGAAAAAGTCTGGCTCATGGCACAGGCTGAGTGTCCTTCCTCTCCTGGCAGTGCTCGCCCCAGTATCTCAGCAGAAACCCTTCTGTGTGGAAATGCTGTACCTAGTACCACCCCCCTCCAGGGTCCTTCACCCATGGAGCACTTTGGGCTAACTTCCCATTTTCCTGAACTCACCGGTTCTCTAAGCCGAGAGCCCTGGCCTGATAAAATCTCAGGTTTTTTAAGAAAAATTGAGTATGTGACTGCGAGCAGCATCTCTGACAAAAGAAACACCTGGAAAATGTAAACTGCTCCAATGCATTAAAGATTTTAAATTTCCCAAACAATCACTGTATTTTCATACCATCAAAAGTGAAGACCTTTTTGACCTTATTGTCAGAAATGAATAACCATTTCAACTGAACTAAAAAATACAACAAAAAGTGTTCCCAAATAGACATCTGGAATATAAAATTCCAGTACAAGTGATTAATATTTGGCAAAATAATTAGCAAGTGAGTCATTGTCTTATCATTAGGTGTGTCAGGCAGCCTTAATAGTGACTTGTCAAAACAACACTAGAAAATAAGTGAAAAATGAGATCATATTTAAGTTGTTCAGAGAAGGATACATTACAGTCATTACAGTCATCCTAGGAGCAGGTGCCAGCAACTCAAGGATTTCAATAATCAGTTAAAAGAAAGGATTACATACAGAAGAAATCATTTGCTGTGGCTTATGACATCCACAAGAGGACAAATATTTCAATCACACAAATTAGTATTAGAGTTTAAGCTGATTGATTAGTTTAAAATAACATTTTAAGATATCTTAAAATTTGTCTCCACACTTTCAGTATCATACCCAGATAAACCTAACACTGAATTTTATTATTGTGCTCCTCATCATTTCTCCTCTCTCCTGAGGCTGAAAAGTGACTGTTAATGCCTTGCAACGCCAAGAAAACAACGTAACAACATCCTGGTTACCAGGCTAGAAAGTACACTAAAATTCCTGCTTTTGCAGATAATTTAGGGACCTGTGGACTCACAGGCTTAAATGTTTCCTGAAAAATCCTTTAGTCCCACAAATGCAATAATGCCCTTAAATCAAAGTTTATCACAAGTAATGTTTTTTTGTGGAATTTGGTTCTATTAGGGGCGAGTTCAATATTGGAATAAAAGTGGAAGGCTTTTTTTTTTAAAAAAGGTCAGTCTGGAATTAACACTTTTCCTTCTGTACATGGGCACAGCTGTAATTAAGATCACTTTACTATGTAGTTATATAATTGCACCCACATATGAGAGATCTCATCATCTGAGAGATAATAACTGCACCCATAGGTATGTGCAGCTGTAATTTTACAGCCAAATTGTGGCCGGCTTAAACTTCAGCCCTAGTGAAAATGCAGCAGGAAGCTGCCTTCCCTGCTGTGCTAATATTCTTCACCAAAAATACTGTGTAAAACAAAGAAATTATTGTGATGTATGAATTACTAAAATCTGAGGAGGCTGTACAGCAAGGTTCTGCATTTGAAGTAACTCCTGCATAAATATGTCATCTATTATAAAAAATTAGAAACCTGTCATTAATCATACCAGCAGTGTACTCACTCCCATGGCTTTAAAGTACAGCAGCTTCTACAGCTCCAGAGAGATTATTCCATACTATACTGATACACCTCAAAAAGGACTAGTTCCTCTGAAAGATGGGCATATTGAACAGAGCTCTGTGGCTTTATGTGTTTAGAGGCCTGGAAAACACAAAAGCCTGCTATGTGCTAATTCAAGCCCTTTGTAAACAAACTCTATTACCAAGTTTCTTAAAAGGTAACAATTCTGCCAACCAAAATAAATGATTAAAAAAAAAAAAATACAATGCATATTTGGATATATGAATAGATATTAATACCCAAAATACACAAGTGAAGTAGATTCAACGAGTTTCTGAGGGTTTTTTTACCACTTTCACACTGTTTTAGGCTGATTATCAATATATATATATCTCTCCATGCACAAGGATGTTTATTGTCATTTCCAGGTCTTCCGCCTCTTTGACAGGTGGATTTTCCAGGGAGAGAGTAAAGTTTGTAATGTCTGTACTGCCATTCAGGGCTTAATGATATGAATGCAAGAAGCCTTCTGATTCAAGACTGAGAGTGATGTTACTTTTCTGTCTCTGGGCTCTAAAACATACCTTTTACGAGAAGAAAGTCAGGCCACAGTGAAATGTGGTATGTAATCACTGATTTCAAGAACAGCCACTTGAAATGACTCTGCTGCTACCCACTGGTTGAGTCATTTGAGGTGGGCGATTCGGTGTAATTTTGAAAACATCTATTATGCCGCAGGCTTGCCATCAACATTTTTTATTTTCCCGATTTTATGGAATTAGGGCACAGTTCAGGGACAAGATGTGTCATCTAGGATAGGAATGAGAACAGCAAATGAGAGAAATACATAAATCTTGTAAGAAAGATTTGTAACACGAAGCAATTGGTATTTTCAAAAGAAAGTATCCCTTTAGAAAATCACATAATGATGGTTATTATAAGCTGCTACAGATGAAGCAGTATTTCCTGAAACAAAAGGATGAGACATAATTCCATACCCCTGCCCACACTGAGTAAGAAGAAACTATAAAAGCTGATTGCAAAAGGTATGGGATAACTA
Organism: Strigops habroptila; assembly: GCF_004027225.2. Classification (NCBI taxonomy): domain Eukaryota; kingdom Metazoa; phylum Chordata; class Aves; order Psittaciformes; family Psittacidae; genus Strigops; species Strigops habroptila. The sequence goes on from NC_044281.2 coordinate 9,536,314, forward strand.
GTAGCAGTACCTGTTCATTTACCTAATTCTGATGCAATTTTTTAAAGGAATTTGAAGGGAAGATACATCTCTCTCTGTCTGAGTGCTCATATGCTTACGCACTTTTTAAAGAGATAATCAGTATGATTCAGTTTTTAAAGCAAAAAGACAAATCTGACTGAAAGTATTTAACTGATACTGTTTTCAGTATGAAACTACTGAATTGCAAAAATATCCAATTTCTGTGGGTAAGGAAAAAATTAAGAATAATTTTTGGCTGGATTTCTGATTTAAGTGATTATACTAAAAGAATTTTTATCTTTATTCAGAAATTCTGCAGAGTTTTCCACTGACATGGTTTGGGTTGCACTATTTTTAGCCCCAGACCACATCAATAGGTAAAGATCAACCATACAAGAATGCAAACAACAGTCATGTAAAACATTTTTGGACATATTCTGATTTCCTTTCCCTACAGCTGATATCTTTGGCTAGAACATTGCCTCTGTGTTACCATTTTCTGTATGCACTAAGTTTTAGAGGACAAACCCCTGCCTTGCCATTTTGGGGCAGGAATTATGGGTGAAATCCAGATGTAAGTCAGCAAATTTGCATTACACTTTCAGAAAAGGGTGGTCAAATGGTGGAACAAGCTTCCCTAATCCATGCCTATCAGTGTGTAACAGGCATTAGAACAATGCCCTCAATAATATGATTTAACTTGGTCAGCCCTAAATTGGTCAAGCAGTTCATAGGATCATAGAATAGTTAGGGTTGGAAAGAACCTTAAGATCATCTAGTTCCAACTCCCCTGCCATGGACAGGGACACCTCATGCTAAACCATGTCACCCAAGGCTCTGTCCAACCTGGCCTTGAACACCACCAGGGATGGAGCATCCACAACTTCCTTGGGCAACCCATTCCAGTTCCTTACCACCCTCACAGTAAAGAACTTCTTCTTTATACCTAACCTGAACTTCCCCTGTTTAAGTTTGAACCCATTACCCCTTGTCCTATTACTACAGTCCCTGATGAAGAGTCCCTCTCCAGCATCCTTTCAGATACTGGAAGGCTGCTATGAGGTCTCCACACAGCCTTCTCTTCTCCAGGCTGAACAGCCCCAACTTTCTCAGCCTGTCTTCATACAGGAGGTGCACCACCCCCCTTATCATCCTCGTGGCTTTCTCTGGACTTGCTCCAACAGCTCCATGTCCTTTTTATGTTGAGGACACTAGAACTGTACATCTAGTTGGACTAGATGATTATTGTAGGTCCCTTCCAACGGAAACATTCCATTCTAAGTCTATTCCGTTCCATTCCAGCTGTCTGATGCAAAACCAGCAGCAGCAGCAATGACAGAAACTACGGAAAAACAAAAGAACAGGAACAATAATCATCCTTACATAAGACAAAATTTCTATTAGGAAGAAAATGATGATGGAGATTTCTAGAGCCAAAGTAGAACGAAGACACTCATTTAGGAATACTCAGCTACACTGAGTACTCAGCAAAACCAAAAAGCTAAGTCTTCATAGATGGATTACATTCCTTCCTTTTAGAAATGGTTGCAAAATAAATATAAAAAGTGCTATTTCTCTATCAGATTGAGCCTAACTTGTACTTCAATCATACATGAAATCTGAATTGAACTATATCAGATAAAAAATTTCTTCAAATTTGCTTTATTGTAGTTCTATTCATTTTGCCTTCCTCCAGCCTGCATTTGTAAACCATATGTATCTAGTAGGTGATGATTTACCCAAGCTTCTAAAGAAATGAAGAAACAAATTTTGTATCAGCAAAAATCTTTGATTAACATGTAATGATGGAATTGATTCTTTACAGATTTAATTTTTATCCTTGGCATTACGATCAGGTTAATTTAGTCCAGCCATATTTAGGGAAAACCAAATTTATTACCCTTTAGTGAGATGCTAAGGTAATTAGTGATATGGTAGTATTTCATCCTTGTGAGACTTAAGATGCACCTCTATCTTTCTGAATAGTAGATACTAGAAATTCAGACCTCCCCCCACTCCATTATTCTTAATAAATTATAGGATATATCACTTGCTTCTGAAAAAAATTAATAAAAATATCTGAAAATAAAAACACTGCCTGAGATAGATGCTGGATAGTATCCAAGGAAACTATATCAAGCTATTTCTATGAGTAAGGGAAAAAGAGTCATGCAATAAAGATCTTGTTTCTTTCATCATTCAGAACTATTACCCGTATAACAGCGGATACACATACAAGCACCTAGCTCACCGTAAAAAGACAATACAAATATGTTTCCCAAGCTTTTAAAATTTTAAAATTAATGACCATTAATGACATAACGGTCATTAGTAGAGGTAACAGCTATGAAAAGAATACTGAGATGTTGCTTATTTCTTAGATTGTGTATTTCAGAGAAGATTCATCAAGCATTTCAGAAAATAAAAAAATACAGAATTGTTGTAGTACTCTCTTTACAACATAAGAATTTAAGGCAAGAAATCACACAAATATGTGTAAGCTGGGGGCTCTGACCATACAGACATAGAATGATTGGATGATAGAAAAGATGTTAATGTAATTTGAAGGGTGTTGTGGGGGGTTTTTTAATGTGTTATGTTTGAGGCAGCCACATAACACCTGAGAAAATAATCTAAAGTTCTGAAGTCCGGCAGTTTTATACTAGTGCTGTATTTTCTCACAGTGACAGTCTGCAAGTATATTGTAATTGTCAAAATGACATTGTTGAACCTGCCACGGGATACTAGAACCTTCCCTTTTGCATATGCTGCTGTCAGTTTAGGAGTGAGGCAATTAAGTTCATCTAGCTTTTATAAACTTCCTTAGTCCCCACAATTTACTGTTACTCAGCAGTCAGTCCTGTAGGAAGTAATAACCCGGTGACTGAACCCATTTATTTATGAACCTTCCCTTGACAGACCTCATAATTTATATCCATAAGGTGTCCTTCAAACTGGATAAAGATTGATGGTTGAATAAGAACAGTACTTTAATAGCCATTGCATTACAGGCTTTTTCTTTAGGCAAATCCAGGCCTCGACCTCAACTAGGCAATGTGTATCTACAATTCCCTTAGCACAAACTCTGTATGGATGCATGAGCTGGTACAGTGAATCACGACTGCCATGGCAAGGGTGGGGTTAGACTGACACTGGAGGGTGAAAGCAGGGCATATACTGCATATCCTTATGTACAACCAAATAATGCACAGGCTGTTTTGTGGAGTGATTCTTTGTTTTCTTGAATTTGTATTCCACAGGATTTTAAAATATGGGTTTAAAAACACCAACTTAACTTTAGTGAATGGCAAAATCTATGCACTTCTTTCAGATGAGTGTAATTTGGGGTAAACATTCTCTTATGCCAAGGGATGTTCAAAGTAGGCAGTTTTAGAGGAGTTTATTTTCTATCACTAATTTTTAACTAAGGCCATTTCCTGGTAGTTCAGAAACAGTAAGTGTGAACTGAATTTTCCTTTGGCTTCCCAACAATTCTTTGCTATGTTTACAAACAACATGTAAACCAATACATGCCCTCTAGCTAGATCTCCAAAATTATCAACAAGTAATCATTCTTAAATGCTGAAAGATGTATCATAATTTACACTACAAGGTGTTTCTGCATAGTATCTAGTTGTTTCCAGGGCCTGAATCATTGAAATACTTCAACCATCATTAATTTAGTCTGAAAATTCCACATACAGAGTGTGTTTCAGAGTGAATTGTTTGTAAAACAATTGATAGTCAGAGCAGCTGCTTTGTGCCTTGCTGTGAGTAATGGGGCAAATGAGTATTTTACTAGCTGGGTGCTGTTCCCCAGCAAGAGAGCAACTGTTCTAGTGAGCACTGGGTCTGGCAGACTCCTGCTTCAGAGCTGTGCGTGCTGGGGGCGGTCACCTAGAAAGGTGGTCAGGCATTGGAACAGGCTTCCTAGGGAAGTGGTGGAATCACTGTCCTCAGAAGTGTTCACAAACCATGTAGCTGAGGCCCTCAGTGACATGGTTTAGTGGTGGCCTTGGCAGTGCTGGGGAATGACTGGACTTGATGATCTTAAAGGTCTTTTCCAATCTGGTTGATTCTGTGATAAAAATACCTTCTCTCTGTTGAATACACGGCAAGACTGTGGAGCTTCCTTTCTTATTTTAGATTCTTGTAAGTTAAGGATTGCAAGTAATTATTATTTCCAATTTGCCAATAGAACAATGAGCCATAAAGACGAAACAATTTGCTTAGTCACACAAGGACTGTGTAGCAGAGTAACTAATTGATATGTGCGTGAGGATGCTCCTTCTCCAAACCCCTTATCTTTAGTGAGAATATACGTCATGCTCAGAAACATCATTAAAATGGGTTGTCAAAGATTGGCCTCGTAAACAGCCTGAAGTGGCTGACAGCCTTGGTATGACTGTCAGGCCTTATGGTAGAGAAAATGATTGTCAGTTCTTGGTTCCTCAGTACAAAAGCTTTGCTGCTCACCCAGATCTTGAGTTTGTAAAGTTCCAGAGTGACTCAAGCCTCTCTTTCTCTATGGGGTTTCTTCAAATTAATAAAAAGATAAAGTACCATTAAGCAGAATTCACTGAAGCTGCTCTCTGTATGTACACTGGTACTGTAGCGCTCCATCAGATAAGCAATTAAAAAGAACGTAAAAATGTAATTTTATGTATGCACCCAAGAGGGTATTGAAAAAAAATCTACAATGCACAATATCTTTTCTTCCTATTTGCTTCATAAGCTGACATTTAGACAGGTCTGGGAAAGTGAAGAATTGGTGGCTTTACTGGTTCCAGGAAGAAGTGTCCTACGTGAAGCACACCTTAACTGAGATGCACTCACTTTCATGGTCATCTGCAGGGAAGCAAATTGAATGTTAATGTAACTGATTATAGTGTATGCTTCACTTAAAAAATGAGGACAGGTCTCAGTTGGGAGAATTTAATTAAAACAGTCTTCCAGCAAGATAATTATATACCTTTTTTTCCACTGGACCTTTCTAGTCCTTACATTTCCATTAATAATAGCACAATAATCAAATATTTCTACATTTTTGGCCAACTAGTAACATGGTGAACCTGAACAATATCTGAAAGTATGGGTTTTCTGACTAATGATGGTCTCAAAACCTGAAATGAAGTTGACTATTAAATTCATGCCTCATCTTATTGAAAATGAACTCTATTCTTTACTTTTTTTCAGACAAAGCACCTAAGTATCATTGCTGTGGTTTACCGATGGAAAAAGCAATCACATGGAAGTAAAGGAACACGGGAGATTGGCCTTTCATAGGGATAGAAGGGGCAGATATATTTGGGTTCTTCTATTCTTATTCAACATTCTAGGCTGTATATTACTTATCCATACATTTTGGATCTGTAAACTGTAAACTGAAATGGTTTGACATAACTGTGGGACTTAAGGCTTGTGTGATTTATTTACATGTGAAATATTAGGGTTGCTTACTTTCTTACTTAGTAGAGAATGACATTACCCACCTACTAAAATAGGTGTGCCAACACTCCACTTCTATATTAAAAATTCACTAGACTTTTTTCAACTAGGAAAAAAAAAAAGGAAAATTATGCCTATATGTACATTAATACAGTAATAATTAGCACTTTTTTATATGCATCAGATACCTTATGGAATCAATTCCTAATTCATGAAGATGGTTTTTGGAAGGCATGACTATTCCAGTTTCCGCAGAGAAATATCTAATCTAATTTCACAGATGTGAAATCAGAAATATGTCTTAAGAGAATAAATTTCATAATGCCCTTGAGCACAAGACAGTTATTGTCAGAATTATCTCCTATACCAGGGGAAGAGCAGTAACAACAGAGTGGTTTAAGACTTCCCTTTATCACACATAAACAAGTAGGATGGGCTGTATCTCTAATAAATCAACCTTTGCTAAAGGCGACCAACTTTCAATCATCCATACCATCATAAGCATTTCATTTAAACTAAAAAACAACATCTAAGCTCCTCAGGGAAGAGATTCCTTTTCTCTATGACTGGGCTGTGGACTGTAATGATACTACAGATAAAAACTACATTTTTTTGGTGTAGTCATTAATTACAATTTAAGGGGGAAAACCCCCACAATGTGTCAGTCCTGTCATCTCTCCGCATTTCTTGGATTCCCATTTTTCTGATGCTTTCTTTTAGTGGCATTCTCATCAACAACAACCATGGCCAATCTCACCCTGTGGAAACTACAGCCTCCTTCAACTTTTTATGGATGTTAGTGATCATAAATGACATTTGGGGACAAACAAGGGCCACCACATCTTTGAGAAGAGAAAGAAAAAATAAGACAGGTTTGATTACTGCATTAACATGAAATTGTTTGCAAAAGCACGTAAGTTAACAGTAGGATGCGGATTCAACTTTGTGCAGCCTGCATTCAACAGACTGTCGTCTTTTTTTCAGTCAGATGCCATGTCTGCATCAGGAAATGTTGTTGAAATAATGTTCAGCTATTTTATGTGTCACGATGCAATGTTTCTTTTGAAACACACAATTTCTTCATCAAAAAGAAATAAAAATCCTCACTACTTTTTTTAAAACATATTATAAAAACGTATTTGACATGCATTGTTCTATAACCTAGCAATGACTGCTGTGTAAATTACCTAAAATAATACCAAAAAGAAGCGTGCAATACCTGTTAGCCTTACATAAATAGTATTTCTGTTCTTAGTGACACATGAAGGCACTGAAGGAAAAAAAAATATATTTATTTTCTAGATATTCTCAGTTTTCTTTTCTTCCTGCCATAATGAACCACAGCACATAGTTTTAATAATATAGAGCACAAGGTGTTTCTTAACAAAGTTGTTAAGTTTAGAACCCATTATACCGCTTTTTCTACGCTGTCACTGTTCAGGGAACATGTAGCAGAAGTGTCAACACAGTTTAGCATGTTTCAAGTCACCCCAGGGGACTCTACAGGTTCTTTTACCACAAATCATGGAAGGTGGAAATATTGGAAATTGCCTTTCTTTTAATCTACATTTTAAAATATATTTTCTTTTATAGTTAAACCTTTTTTTCTTTTTTATTATATATGTAAACTCCAAGTTGACATAATGGGATTCAGGACTTCTCAAGCACCAGGATGAAACACCAGCAGATTCACTGCTACTTTGAACCACATCTTTTAATAATCTTTACCCTGGCATCTGCAATTTAATGGGCATAACCACTTAGGAAGACAAAGGATAAATTTACATGTGTAACTCTCTGAGATTTGCAGGTAGATTTCTAAATTCTGTGCTTTGCATCTTTCACTGATTAAGTAAAATTTTCTTCCCCATTAATTGCACCTCCAAATTGTAGGCAAAAATCAGAGATGAGTGTGACCTTGCAACAGGAGAATTCAATTGGGCTGTACGTATTCTAAGTGGAACCTATTAACAATTTTGTAAGGGCAAACAATCATCATCAGCACTTTGCCAGGGCACTGATTTAGGAGATATGCTATTAACATTAAAATAGAAAAATGGTAAGAATATTGTAAAAACTATGTGGAGAAAACCTAAGCAGTGCTCACAGATATACGCACCTTGTATAAAACGAAATCAATAATGAAAAGGGCAAAAGAAGATAACTTTATAAAATATGCAGTAACAGTTAAAATATCACTTTCAAAATTCATTTTTACTGATGGTCAGTAAAGTGTAGCTGTCCATCAGGCAAATAACTTCTTCCATTCTATATTCTGTAAAGAATATATTATTCCTGAGGAGATTTTTCTCTGAGTTCAAAAATAGAGGAATTAGAGTTTGGGATTCACTATTTTGGAAGCGATACTCCAGAGCAGAGAGAGTTCCATGAAATGCAAAAGAAATATTAAAATAATAGAAAAGCATATTTGATTAGGACAGAAAAAAAACTCAGAGTTGGTTAGGACCATGAAGTTGCTGGAGGCTTGTAAAAACACTTTTGTTCTTGTAGATGAAACAGGAGCATGTATATTCTTATTCTTTCAATATAATTACCAGCAGTGGTTTTTTACTGTGGTTATTTTTCCTATTCATCTCATTATTTGACAAATGTAAGACCTCAGTACCCCATAAACACAAATGTATTTATCTTTACAGCATCAGTTGTACTGTAAATAATTTATTTAAACAATAAGCTACACTTTGACTAACTGCGATGTGTTTGTATGTTGCCCATGAGTCAGCTATTTTGATTTAGATAATTTTCCCAATGCTTTCATAGCTATCTCCATCTTCTCCACCTGGACATGCACTGCCTACAGCAATCTTACTTTTTGAGCTTGACAACAACCCAGCCTATTTTTGCAACTTGTTCATACCTTCCTCACTTCAAATAAAGTTGTTCCATGTTGTACCATCCTATCACAACTCAGCTAAGGAATTTAATAAAGCAAGTCTCCTTCTGCAGGTTTTGAAACCTAAGTGACAACCAAATACTGTGAAGAATCACAGAATAATTTAGGTGGGAAAAGGCCTCTACAGGACATCCAGCTCAGCCCCAATAGATCAAGATAGATAGATAGCCAGATAGATCAGCCACCATACCAAGGGCAGAAAACGAACAAGCGGAAAAAAAAACCCTGCAGGACATAATAGGCAAGTTTGAACCTATATAGAAAAGTCATATACTTCCTGCACTATCATGTATCAAATAAAATGTAAGTGTCCATGTATTGCTCTTTACCCCAAGAAATGTGAAAGAAGATGCAATGAGACTACTTAGGAGCCATAAATTTGTCTGTTCTTGCAATATGTTTTCTCTCTTGACAGAAGTTATTAGCTCAGTTTCTTACTATGCTATCTGCAGCCTCATGGCTTCTGCTCACAGAGGACCAGAGATACCCAAAATCCTATTCCTTATTCTTTGTCCTAAATACTTTGTGAAAGACAAACAGATGCAAAATGCAGTTAAAGATGTTTAACAGATGGTAACAAAATATATATATTGACTATCTCAAAGGCAAAGGGCTATTCTCATATCTTGAACGATCTCTTACCATCCCACATTGGGAAAAGTCTCACAGAAGTCAGGAATGCATCCATGCAACACTTCGCCATTCCCATCTGAAATGCAGACTTGTTGCTCATGGCAGATTGTCTCGACATGGACTAACCTCCCTTTCCCTTGAAATGCACTCACTGTAGCCATCCCCTCCTCCCTTGGAGCTCCATGGCCATGGAAAACAATCACTCTGATTGTTTTTAAGTGTGTTATAATAATAACAACAACAACAATAATAATAATACAGAAACAAAATCCCCAATCCACAATATTTTGAAGGCTTTTCTTTAAAAAAAAAAAAAACCTCCAACCTTTAGAGATGACTAATACACTGTCTTCACTACCCACAGAGAAACTCTATGCTGAATTAAACATACCCATTTAAGATGCAATTAAAAAAACCCCATAAAATCAGAAATCACATCAGAAGTACCTCATGGGCTGTACATTGCAAGCTCTTTCTCCTCACAGAGCAGATCAGACTGAGTCAACACCTGCATAACTAGTTGGGTTTTTCCACCTTCCAGTTACCTGCTTTTCCCTCTGAAGTGCCCCTTGGGCACCATCAAGGCACTACCACTCCACACTAGATGACTGCCCCTGATGTTTCTAGAAGCATCTTTAGCCCAGGTCTCCTCAGGCACCTTCTGACTGTTCCCTGTAACCTTCGCCTTCACATGCCCACAGACATGCTTGCTCCATCATTTTCCCAGGGAACAAAGTGAGATGGTCTGCCCTGTAATTTCCCAGATCATCTTTCTGACCGTTTCTGAAGATGAGTGCTGTAATTGCCTTCCTCCAGTCAACCCTGACCTAACCCTTGCCCGCTGCTGCTCATCTGCTCCTTGAAGGCAGGCTGTAAGCCCAGCAGCCTCCCCGCTCTCTCCACAGGGTCACTGAGCATCATAACCATGCCTACTGAGTTCAGCCCTCTCCACATTGCCTTCTAAATGCTACCAGTAAGTAGGTAATTTTATTTTTTTCTAAAGGCCTATCCTGTATTGTTGTTTAAGAAAAGACAGAACAGATAATGGGATCCTTCAAATGGAAAATCATATAATACTTATGATTGCCTAGATTTACCAGAGGTTTTGTCCTTACCCTACATTTTTTTTACTACATCCTCCAACATTAAAACTCCTTTAAATTTTTTTCTTATTATTTCAATTATATTAAGGTATTTCTTAAAGAACCATAGGCTTTATTGCATTACTGCCATGAAAGTAATAAGAACATTCATGTATTACCTCTTCTGGACAATCACAATTGCTATAAAATTGGCATTATTAGGTACATTATGAGGTAAATTATTTCCTTTTCCTTATTTTCTTATTTTGCCTTTTATGAATTACCTATCCATCTACAGGTTCAAGAGGTTTAAGAATGATAAATTCCTTGTAATCTACTGATCCAATAATCTCCAATGCAATCTATTTTAATTAAAAACTCTGTGTAAAATATAGACAGGGTGACAATCTGCTTGAATCCAGATAAGCTAACATTACTTAAATCCTTTATTCAGATTTCTTATATTTCAAGAATAAGAAGAAAATCTCTGTAACAGCAGAATGAGTTAACCAGGCAGTCAGGAGAGAGTATTATTCTGCTTTCATTGTCGACTTTAGTGGTTTATATTAAAGTTACAATTCTATTTCAAGATAGTATTTGCTGTATGAAAGAAAAAAAATAAAACACAACACATCTTTTCTTTCTTTATTTCTGAAATACTATTTATCAAGAAACAGAGCTAGTCTTTTGGGAAAACATAACTGTGTCCATTAGACCTGAGCATTTCTTCTGAATCTTTGTCAATTCACTATTAACTGGATCTATCCATATGTAAAGACTTCTATCTTATATATTTATGACCATATTTACTTGCTAAATTATAAACATTGCAAATGTAATAAGAATATGAATGCACAATATTACTTATAGTACAAAGAAATAATTTTATTATTACACTATGTATACTTCTAAGCATATCCTTCCCAATCTTAATAAAAATTGTTATCTTCCAATGGAACACAATTGAAAGTAAAATGGGGAAAGCAGCTCAGAAATTTGAAAATGCCATATAATACCTTCTAATTAAATCAATACAAATATGTTATGAATGCCATGGAATATTTCTGACTTGGTTTTAGGATTGCTTAACTAAAAGCAATAGCCAAAGCCAGTTCAGCAACTAATTATAGGGTTATATATTATATTTGACCTTTTTATAATTCTAAGTATTTTTTTTTCTTTTTGCAGACCTCCTCTTGCAATAATCCTGCACCTCAAATTCCTACTGAAGCCACAGGGTTTTCCTTGGAGCTGGAACCAGGGGAGGATGCTTAAGGTTTCTTTGCCATCTCCTTCCCTCCTGCTAATGGCAGCAATTCTGTTAAAGCCTGGCCAAATGAGCTCTGCAAATGTCTCCATATCGCACAGGAGCCTTGGTATCCTAAAACCAGCATCTCCTGATCCTTGCACTGGGCATGTCACCATCCTGATACAGCTCAGAATCAATGACAAGGCAAACCCTTACCTACTACACATCAGAGAAACATGGCGTGGGAGGAAACAGGTCCTTCCTTGAAGCCATGTCTGTATACTGTAAAGTTAAAGTAGATAAACTAAACCCATGTATGTGTTTCAATGAGTAACATTCCTGAAGTGCTGAGGATTAAGTGATTTCATTATAGGAGCACCTCAGTTTCTCTCTGAATTATCTGAGAATTAACCTCTCTGATACTGCAATATTTTTAACCCTTTCCCATGCACTGGAAGGGATAGCAGAGGCGATCTGCAGTGCTATTAAGGCCATATTATCAAGGTTATCTAAATTTAGCTCCTATAAAAAAAAAAAAAAGAAAAAAAAGCTCATGAAAGGGTTTTTAGTTAAGTTGGAAATGTATCAGAAATTCCAAGTAAATGCTTGATTGGACATTGTGTTCCTTTGTTTTTATTACTCACAAAGAAGACCAATGTTCTGTCCAGAGCACTTTACTCCCAAGAGAAATGTTGCCACAACTCTTGCTTGTATCAGCACATGACACATATTGGAAAGGCATTGTTGAGGATAAAATTAAATACTAGGGTTGTAAAAAGGTTTTAGCTCTTGCTAATGAGTACATTTATTTTTTTGCAATGACAGCAGATTAAGACTGGTGTGTTTAAATAACATTAAAACATCCATAATTTTTATAGACTTTGAATAGCGAAGACATCAGCAGGCACAACAAAGTGAACATTTCAGAGAATGACTTGCAGGCTGTTCTTTTACAATTCATCTGTCACAGGCTGTTTTCAAGGTTGTGCCATCGATCAAAACTTACAAGACTTGTTTGAATTACTTATGGGGCTACAGGTAGGTACAGGAATGCTGTGCTATCTTGTTACTGGTAAACCACCTGTTGTTGACTTTGTAGAGCTGAGATTAAAATTCTAATGTCCCTGTTAACAGTTATCTCAAACTTCCTTAATTCTTCATGAGCATTTGCACCTATTTTGAATGTGTGTTTAGTTGTGTCATCAGCACACAAACATTTTCCTAACAAACTGCTTCCTTTCTTTTCCACTCAGTCTCACCAAATTCCAGAAAATTGCTTTCTGAAGGAATGCAAGTACAGGAAATACAAATAAACATTTTTTGTTTAAATCTCTGTAAGCAGATGTATTTATGCTGAATACTTTATGTTGTTGAAAGCATTCTCCCTTAACTATTACATGTACTTGTAGAAACCAAAGTGAATTACATGGAAAAAAGCTTGCTGTTTTAGAATCATAAAGAACTGAGACATTTTCAAAGCCAAAGTGAAATTCTGAGTGGAACAAAACTTTCCATTCACTAATAACCCCATTAATAGGCCCAGTATATCTGAAAATAATTATTAGACAAGGGAGGGGGTAGATATTGGGATTGGATGTACCTGAGATGCTGCTGCTAATGAAGTGAAATGATTTTTACTGAATTCTTAAATTGAGACTGCATGATACAAACTAGTAAAAGCCTGGAAGCTGGTACTATGATTTTTCCTGAGTCCACCCTGAGGAACAAATTAAATTATTATCTCTTGCAAGAATAATGAGAAAAGATTAGTATCTCTGTTCTGAGAGTCCTCAAAGAAGATTTTTCCTTCACATAGGACATCTTCATAAATGAACAAAGCACACAGAGATCTGGATAAAGACAGCATGATACTCTCTTCCCCTCTACTTCCATCAGTCAGCAAAACTAATGAAGTTGGAAACTACATTTCCAAGTGCTTTTCTTCCTCCTTTGTCCTTTTCCAGGTGGGTATCTCCATTGATGGATCTACAAGGGCTGCTCTTAGCTAAGAAACTCCTGATGGTTTGGGCTAAAGGCGAAGTGCATGAGATAATACTAGTTCCAGCATATCAGAGACGGAACATGAGAAAATATTTGTGGTTTTCTGATGAAACCATTGACAGGGGAATTTGGCTTCAGCCTTTGAGCATCAATGTGCCAGCGTAAATCTCTCACCTTTGTCTGAAAAGGTGTAAACTAAATTCTCCCTGATGGTATTTCTTTCCCATGCAACCTTGATACATAAGCTTCCCCACAGAAGACAAATTATTAGGTCTAGGCACTTACAAAGCACTAGTTTCTTCTTACAGGACTTAAACAGAAATAAAAGTTGAGCAGCTTCATATTTTTTAAATGGTGTTGCCCTTGCTGGAAGCCACCAAAATTAAATTTGTTTGACACCTACTGGAATACCTGAACATTTGAAGGCTATCTGGTCGCTAGGAAATTCTGGAAATTACATGTCTGAATTGGACAGCCACTGGCAAAGGCACAACAGCATCATTTCAACGTGCATTACTTTGGGCTGTGACAGCTCTTGTAGTACCAGAAGACATCTGGTGAGTGAAAGAAATGCTGTACTGAAAGCTTCTATTTCTTAATGCTATGTAAATACCTGGCATGCCAGAAGAGACCAAAGCTGCAATTTCTATTTGGCCAGCTGTCATAAATAAGGTGTACATATACATACATTTCTCCCAGAGAGTCCAAGAAGGAGCTCAAATGGCATCCAATATTCTGTGCTTACAAAATAAAATCCCTATATAACCATAGCACAAAGTTACTTATTCCCTCAGACACCATTTCAAAGAAACATATATGTTTCTTTTTAAAAAGAATTTTAAATGGAACCTCTCCAAAGACTCAAAACTTAAGAGCAGTGTTGCAGCAAAAGGGACAGCATTCAAATTTACAGCAGATGTTTCACTGTTAATTAATGCCACTATGAAAAATATCCTAGAACAGCATAATGTGATACTTATTTACCCTTTCCTTTCATTAAAAAAAAGCATATACACAAATAACTTCCAAGGTTTTGTGACATATGCAAAATTTAGACTGCTAGGATTAGATTCTTTAATCAAAAAAACCCCAAAACTCCCATGAGCAGTGGCACACAGATCATATTCAGTTTATATAATCACCTTCCCTCCAGAAGACTGCTTGTGTTTTGTTATGTAAATAATGCCTTGATAAAAGATTTTTCAAACCTTGCTCCCCACAAAGGAAATTAACAGCCACTTGGCAAAATCACAAAGGAAGAGTGATTCTCTAACCCTACACTGCATGGCTGAGTGAGTAAATGGTCACACATTGGAGCATGACTACGTGCCCATAAATACTTCCCCACTTCCCATAGACACTGTGCAGTGTTCCCAGACAGCAAGTGGCTAAACGGTAACTAATCCTTGGTCTTTTGGATACATACAACACTCAAAGGTATATAACTTCTATTTGTATAGACTTCTCCCTTAAAGCCCTCGAAATGACAAATCAGTCTTGCAAACTAAATAAATTGCTGTAATCCTGTTATGAGCTAGAACTGTAAACCAGAGAAATTAAATTGAAATTTTGCAAGCAAATTTCTAAAGGTATTTACACTAATTTTCCATGAACTTTGGAGTGATGGTTCTTCCCATGGGGATTCAAACAAGCAAAGCAAATCCGAAGAAATAACTTCCAAGTAATTGCCTCACAGGTGGTATGTGTCAGATGCTATCCTACTTGACAGGAATTGATTGCCCAAATTCTTGGTCGCAAATAAGAAGAAATTAAATGAGACAAGGCAGAATCTGATCACTTTTGGTAACAAAATCAGATATGCCACATAGACAAATTTTCTCTTAATAAATGGGAAATATACGGCCTTCCTCATCCTCAGTATGAAATATAATTAAATTTTAGAGAACTGACTGCTAACATATAGTTTTTTTCTTAGCTACCCAGTAGCAGAGGGCTCAGGGTGGTCCAGCTGTAGGTAAGAGCCCATGTACATGTCTTCTCTGACATTATGACACTGCTCTGCAGCTTTGGGACAGGTGGCTAATTTATTTAATAAAAATTTACTCTGAGCATGTGCAGGCAAAGCCCTGTCTTTTCCAACACAGACTTCATGATCATCTCAGTCCAGGTATTGGGATACCAAACCACTGGGGGCTTTCTTTTTGAAGGAACATCTGCAAATACGGAAAGCTATTCAGCAAAAAATGGCAAAATGTATTTAATTTTCTCACCTTTGGTGTAACAATAAACTAACAATTTCTAGTATCCTGCCAGTGATTATTCACACTAGTTTGCAGTAGTGAAAGCCAGCTTTATGACTACTTTTGTTATTCCAAGTACTGATGTGAAAATTCAGGTTTGAGGAAAAAAGTCACCGCAAATATCAATTAAAAAATAAAATCTATACAAGATAATTGCTATTGCTTTTTTGAATTTTGGTACAGTAAATACACAATTTGTTTCCATTTTTTTCCACTCAACTAAACAAACTAACAAAATACATATATATAACATATAAAATAGGTGGAAATGAAGAGAAAAAACACGCAAATGCTTTGTGGCTATTCATAAACTTCATTTTGTTTTAGCAATGTAAATATTGTTTTTAAATTTCATTTAAATACTGACTGCTTAGGAAAACTTGGGAAGCAGAAAATGCTTTGGTTTTGGATGACTATGGGAGACTAAGAATGTCAGCTTACTGCACTCAGCGGTATTGCATCTGCTCTGTTTCATTAAAATATGTATTTTCAAATATTTTCCCATTATTTTCAAGACAAAAAGAGAAAGGGAGTATTTTCAATGCATTGAAGTTGTTGTGCTAAGTAAAATAAATAAAACTATTCTCCCATCCTTCTGAAGATGAATGCATATACATATGCTGATAAGACAAATAAACACAGCTGGAGACAAATTCATAATAAAGCTCTTTTCCTAATGGGTTGCACTGAGATTTCAGGTTGTACATATCCACCATACCCATTAATATGTAGCAAATCTGTCATGCTATTTCACACATTATTAGTGACAAATTCTTGCTTACAACACTGTCTGTATGGAAGATAGAAGAGAACATGATCTCAGGCCTTGAGCATGGATGGAAAACTTCAGATTTCTAATTTCTAATGCATTTCAGGCATTCAGAAAGAATGAACTTACTATGAAAGCATCTTTATAAGCATAGTGACCAGATCTTTGCTGACCATTTCTGAAAAGTATACAGAAAAAGAACAGCAGATATGTAGATATATATATTAAAAGAAGAGCAACCAAGCAAACAAAAAAAGTCCAAACAAATGTTTATTGCACATCTCTACGAGAAATATGCCATATTTGGCATATTTGGCAATCATATTATTGTAATCAATAGTAAGGACTATTTTTATTTCACCTTCTCCCTACTGGAGAAGCTGTCTGCACAATTGGTCTAGAACAGTTAGAGAGGATGATAACATGGAACAACCTTCTGAAACAAGCTTTCAATCCAAGCCACCAGAGGTGACATGCTGCATCTGGTTTTAGGTTGTCTTTATTACTCTACATGAAGATTCTCTGGTCTTTGCAGTGTTTGAAAAACTGCCAGTTATTTAAAATGTGATATGTTAAGATTCTTACTCTAACTGTAGATACAGTACCTCACAGAGAATAACATTAGATGTGTGTTAATAATTAATGAAATGAGTCTGAGGAAATTATTTGAATATAGAAAGAGACTCTTGAGTAGCTCATAAATCATCAACAGCCACTGTGGAAAGCCTGCAAGGCCCAGCACATTGCATGAAGTGCAAATCAACATTTAACAATTGCTCTAACCTGACACTTCCCAACTGGAAAAGATAGTCTTTGACCTGGTGGATATGAAGAATGAAATTCAAACCTATTTCTAAGCCACTATTTGAAGGCAGTAATGGTGACTTGGATCTTGGGGTGTGGTTTTGTGGGTTTTTCTTGATTGGCACTGCCTTCAGTCTAATGTTCGCTGACAGACACTCTACTACAGTATGTTAACATAGACTCTGGCACCAGTATCTCAACTTGCTAATTTTGAGGAGTGTATTTTTTTAAAAATTGCTGGAATTACAATGAAATGTGCAATGAAATTACAGAGTCTATAAGGAACTGAGTAGCTGGCTATTATAATTAATTATTGTATTTTACCAGGGTACCCCTGAAAACATATGTGTTGTCATATACCTAAAAGATATATTCTTGGCAGATGCCAGTCAAAAATTTACATCATTGATCTTGGGTTTTATTGAATCAATACTGTTTGTTGTGTGCTGCAAGCAATTCTCTGCGTCAAGCTATGTTTTTTGAGCTCTTAAAATTGGCAAAGAATATGCCTTGGGAAAAAGAAAGGGACAAATGGTAAAAATACACATACATATACATTTACACACATAAGAGTAATTCACACTGCCTACATTTGTCAAGATCAAACATCTTGAAAACACGTCTGATTGAAAACAGCATCAATCCACATTCTCAAAACAATACTATATGTTATAGTGAAGTTGATACCAGTTTAAAACCAAAAAGAAAATGACATTACCTACTGTGTTTAACATTTGCAATTCATGGCTTTGGATACAGAAACACTTCTCCATGTAAGTAAATGTGTTCTGTAACCCACAGAAAACTTCGAAATGGTTAGCATGAACCAAGAGATCCCTGTGCCCATTGAATAAATCCCAAGTCAATCCTGAACCACTAATTTTCAAAGCCTGAAAAAGAATGACTAACTTTTCTACAAAACAGTATTCTTCATGTATTCGCTTTTAACCTCACAGCCTTCCCAACAAACATCTGGGGAAATCCTCATGTAACAAGGTTTAGTACTTGTTCTCACAGCATTGCTAACCTTGCAGAAAATATCGTGCATCCTGCGACCACAGACAACTTCCAATTCTAACAAAGCAAATTTTATACAAATGACCTGCAACTAGATTTGCATCCTTGGCCAGGAGGAATTTCATTTGCATAAATGACAGAAGGTGACTCAATATTACGACACCAGGATTTATTGCACTGCACCCACTACTGAACATTTTAATTCTATTTATTTGGCTCCACCTCCAGGGTAGGAGATCTGTGATCTCTCTTTGCAAACAGGGGCAGCATGAACCTGACTTGAATGTGCAGGAGGAGCAGGAAGGCAAAGCCTATGTCTCTATACCTTGTTGCTGGAGAAAGATAACTTGTATGAGAACTGTGGCTCTATTCGTGCTCACTTCTCACAGGCTCTTTAATTCTATGCTTTCCAATAGATAACGGTTCTCTCTTGCACCCACCTGTGCTTTAAACCTAGTTTTCTGAGAAACTGCTAAATTGCAAGAACATTGAAGCTTAATACAGCTCTTTTTTCTCTCAGACTTTCCTTCACTTTCGCAGATTCAAATCTTGCAAATTCAAGTAGATTGTGAATCTCACATATTAACAACACATCTTAGAAGGTAATTAAAAATATCTATGTTTTAAAAATACCTTTTTAATATGTTAAATGTGCTGTCAGTTCATGGAAAGATGTTTTCCTAATGCTAAATCTGACTCACTCTCTCTTGATAAGTAAGCACCACAACTGGGTATTTGTGATAGGCATATGCTATATACATGCTCCCCACAGACTTCAGCCCCCTTTCAATATGTTGAAAAGGACAGCTCATCCTGTCTTTTCCCCACCTCCCTCTATGTTAAATTTGCAGTTCCCTCACAAAATAAGAGAAAAATTTATAAGCTTTCAATTTTGCGCAAAGACCAAGCTGTCGTGTAATGTTAGAATTGAGCTCCAATTTAGAAATCAAAAAGTCCATGAGGTGGCATTTTCTGAATAGTTTACTGTTGCAGAAGAAACTCACCACCTTTTATTTATGTATATAATCCATTCAAAAACCAAAGAAAAGCAGCAATAAATTCTTGGTCACCAGGTCAGTGATGCTTACAACCAGAGCACAAAATTGTCTTGTTTTCTGCTTGCTTTCCACTTAATTTCATTTTTAAAATATTATATACCTACATATCGCTTAGCAGATTTATCTTTACATTAATATGCTAAACTTGTTTTGTCTGTCTCTTAAGCAATTTAATCCCAACTTATCTTTGATTCTTTTACTTAGTCGTTTGTGATTTATAAAGACCTATGCGGTGGCAGAATCACAACTGAATAACATGAGCAAGATGTGAATTTTGCTGCATATCCCAGTGATCAGCAAGAAGTCAGGTGCATGTATGTGACAAAACAAACAATTTACTACCAGAATATAGTCAAAAGTCTGTATTTTATTTCCTATTTCCTGTCAACTACACCTTGGAAAAAAGTGATGACAGTAACTTTCTTTGAGATAACAGACTGGCATTTTGACATATCTTTCTTTAGTTTTTATTTTATCCAAGACTGTTACTTGGGTTGCATCTCATTTCTTGTTCTAGAAAAAAATTTCTGATTTCAGGAAGGCCATTCTGTTTACAAAACGTCCCTTAATAAAGAAAAATCTTTAATGAAGCTGTTGAAGCTGCTTAACAGTAATGTCTGCACACAACTATGGAGAGTTATTATACTTTTTCATTTCAACCACTCCCATTACTTGAATGGTTGGTGATATTAAGGTAGTGGTAACTCAGAACACTGAGAATACGAAACAAAATTAGAATACAAGCCTAGCCTCTAGGATACTGCTAAGAAGTCAAATGAAAATGACAGTCACCAAAAACTGCTACTCTCTCTTATTTAAGTAAATCAGACATCTCAATCCTCTTACCTGTCCTTAAAGTTAAAATCATAGTTTTCTCCCCCATTGACAGCTTTGTACTGAAAAGCCTAGAGTTTTCTGAGTTGGGAGACAAAAACCTTTCACGGTATGGGAACTGCAGCAGAGGGTCTGGCCTTGCCATTCGCTACATGGTGCGTGTTGGGTCAGCAGAGAATGTCTCTACTCCTCAAGGCAACCAGCATCAAGTTAACTGTAAGTAACATCTCCAGGAGACTTTGATTCAATTAACTTTATTGATGAGAAGTGCCAAGTGCATCTTGTGGAAATAACTTAGAAGAATTTACCATTACTGCATGTGGTCCACCTATCGGGACAGGTTTAGGATTACTGGGGTTTGGAGATGTGCACTGTTTGAGCTGCTTAGCATAGCTATGAGGAAAACTAAAAAGAAGGAGAAGCAACAATTTCACAGAATGCTCTTCTATTAAACTAGGCACATGGATAAAACGCTGTCTGAGAAAGAGGTTCATGCTTGACAGAGCTGCTTGCAAGGATCAGACCATGCAAACATAGTCCAAACTCCCCAAACACTAGAAGATGAACCTAGTGTAACCTTGTCTACTGGTTTATTGATCTATCAGTTTAGTATCTTACTTTCTTTTTTGTATTAATTTCCCTGCCCTCTGCCCCTCTTCTTTTCCCTGCCACTAGTGGTACCATGACCAATAATTAGCTTTATTAGCTGGTAGCCTTATTAACCACCAGTTACAAGTTCTGAAATGGAAGACTCTTAACTACCAAGCTAGAGATATAAGCAAGGCCAATAAAAAAAATTGTTTCCCTGGGCCTGGCCACACAATGGCAAATCTGGGGATAGGAATTTGCCTGAGGAAAGATAGGGGTGAAAAGGCAAAGGTACAATAAGGTAACAACTAGTCACCAAACAGTGATATCTGCTCTGAAATATAATGATTCAAATCATATTCTCCAGAACAGATACTAGGATTGAGATAACTCTGAATGATACAATCAATGAATAAATTATAAAACATTTCTCAGTTGTGGCAGTGATCTGAAATAATAACAAAAAGATAGCTACTTTAGTCCCAGTTTTGCTTATGTCATTAAAATTTAAACCTGATTAAACTGAGCCAGTCTGGTTTTATAACCTGTCAGAATGACAAAGGGACTTTGACACATTTGTCTTCCAACACATTATGGGGATTTATATTTTGCACCTTACAATTATATCTGTATTAAAATGACTGAGAACACTGAATGTGAAAAGACTGATTCATAATAATGGCATTAAAAGCAATAAAGAGTTAAGGACACTAGAAAGGAAATGAAGCAGAAAGTAAAAGAGGTTTTGTATAAAGCAGAATAGAAGGGAAAGAAATATCTCTTCGCTCTTACCTCTTTATCAATAGTCTAAATGAAAAAGATGTAAATGGAAGGGCTTTCTGCTTAAAGAATCAATACCGAAATAAAAAAGCCACCTAGAAATAGTTTTCAAGCCCTTCATCTCATTTTGCACTAACCACAGTTCATCCTGGGGTAGACACACATTAAACTTTGAATTCCACATATGTCTGTAATTTCTTCTGTGAGTTTGGCTTTTTTTACAGGACTTTGATCTAGAAGTCAATAGAGAAAATAGAGGTGAACAGGTAAATTGTTTTTCTTTCCTGTAAATGTTTTTGTCTTATTAAGCCACTTTTCCACTCCGAACAAGATGGAGGGGGTAAAAAAAAAAAAAAACAAACCTCTAGAATTAACCTTTATTTTAAAATATCAGTGGTTAAATTTTTTCAAACTTTGGAAAATTTAGTGTTAGGTTTAAAAATATCTCCAAACTGCATCTTTATTGGTTTGCATAATAATAATTTTCCCATTAAAATGTCCTGGGTGTGTGAAGTTTTGTATTTGTTTTATTTTGTTAATACTAACAAAACCTATTCTTTTTCAATGAAAAATGGTTTGGTTTGCAAAAGAACAAGAATAGAGAAAAAAACTGTAACTGGAGCTGAGCCTGGCCCAATAATTTTGTGCAGTTAAATGATATGAAAATCATACCTTTGATTTCTACTTGGGGACATCAATCAAAATCAGTGGAGCTGCAGGAACTTATACGCATTGTGAATCTGCCCACTTAACCTTCAACCTCAGCAAACAACTAATTCTATCACATTTTGCTTGTTAAAATGCGCAGTAGTATTAAATCTTTAAACTTCAGTTTTATCACTTCCCTGTAAAATACAACCTAAAGGTTTGTATTTCTTTGTGTTCACGTCAAGCTTTCTCCTAAAACAATCGTATGTTTATTAAAAAATAAAACCAAAGTCAACATAGCTAGAAGTTAAATAAGATTAGAATTATTTCTTAAGAATATTTGCATGGCATTTAAAATCTAAAGTCAAGCTTTTATGATTTTCCTTTTTATAAATTCAGTATTTGAAGATAACTAACGGGACATAGTCTGAAGATAAGTCTGTTGGTCAGGAAAGCACAGAGCCAGGGCACTCTTACAGAAGATACATGTTTCATAAAACATAACAAAAGGAAGAGAGCTATAAATAAGAAAATAAAGCTATAGTCTGCAGTTAAAATTCTTGCTGCTTGCAGTACATAATTCTATTCCTAAGTGTCTGTTGCTGGGCTAGAGTTTCTAAAATTAACATTGCAATAGCCTACATAGGCACCAAAACGCACACAAGAAAACATTGCTGAACTGGTTATTCTCAGTGCTAACATATGTTTGTTATTTTCCCACTGTGCTTCTGTCCCTTGAAAATATTTATCAGATAAAATTTTGAATTGGCTCTTTGAACAGTCAATGTGCAAATGCTAAGATAGAAGTGTGCATTTTTTAGTGAAAACTGAAATACTGATGAGTTTTACCAGTTTTCTGGTATTTATAGGCATCAAATTTACACTTGCTAGGGTCATCATCACTTAAAAAATGAAAACAGTTTAATGCATATGCATCCAGTAATAATATTAGGAAAGTAAGCATAATTCCTTTATAGCCTATGAATTTATAGATGAAAAAAAAGAATCAATTTTTTACTTAATAGAGAAATTAAAAATGTATTGCCAATACGTGCTACATATATATATGTATATATATATATATATATAAAGCCTCAGTGTTTGATGTGTTCATTCAGTGCATTCAGGAGCACAAGAACAGCTGTCCCCTAAACACTACCTTTCTGTGTTGCAATTCTATTCCTGCATAGGTGTGTAAGAAGGGCAAGGTTTGATGCCTAGCTGATTAGGAAAGGATAAGTAGGCTCTATTTAAAATAAACTGTGGAATAGAAGATAATATGACCAAGAAATAGGGCAACTGCCACTCACAGCACAGCAAGTGGCAGCAAGATTCGTGGTCCTCCATGGTACCTGTTGTTAGAAGCCTTTCATGGAGCTTTCTCCATTAACACCTCGTCACTCCATGCCCAACATCTGAGGAACACTGGGAATTTTAATGAGCATAGCTGAAAGTTCTTGGGAATGACAAAACCAGAACCCAACCTGATGTCTGCCAGTTCTGATGTGTATAGCAGGTTTTGGAAAACATACCATTCTCATCCATTACAATGGAAAAGATCAAACTGGCTGGCTACAAAGCGGTGCTGAACTTTCATTTTGACGGTAGTCTACACAGGTATCTGGACTATCCTCTTTTCCTGTGAAGGCCACATGCACTCCTCTCAAATGACAACTAAACCAACAGATACAGAAATACTTGGCTGAGGAATTCCTGTGGCTTTGGACTACTTTCTTTGGTAACTTATTGTACTGGCTTTTAAACAAGAGATTAGATGTGCAGTACAGTATTTGAGAATGTACACTTCTGTTTTTCACAAACATAGCAAAAAGGCTAATTAAGCCAGATTTCACTCTGCATTTCTATTCTGCATATATACACGGAAATAAAAGAATACTTTTTGCCTGATTACTTGAGCATATTCAGACTCCTGTACATAATGAAGAATATCAAAAGAGATTAAACAGCGAACACACTTGGTTTGGAGGAAAAAAAAAAAAAACCAACACAAAACCACACTTATGAATAGGAATGGATGAATTTGCAGTGAAAACAGATTTGCAATGAAAGGAGTTTATGTCCCTGGAAAGACGCAATATGTGAAAGAATCATTAATTATTAGTGTATCTTAAACACATTTGTCAGCTTACTATGGAACTGAAAACCCATAGGACAATGTAATTACCCACATCTCTTGTTTCTAGTAGAAATGGTAAAAATAGATTTATATCAAAAGTACCCAGTTATGACTAGCTCGCTTTTTCACCTTCATGCTCTCATTTTCATATTAAAGTGCTATACCTTAACTGGGATTTTATTTTTTTTTTTTTCCCATAGAGATGTCTGGGCTGACTATTGCTCTAACATTACAAGACAGATGTAACCCAGACTGCATAATACAACTCCTTTCAGTTACACCTGCTAGAATCCAGCCATAAAATGGATACGGATGCTAATGCAAAGAGCAGACCAGATGTACAGTTTGGTTCACTTAAAGTCTTCTGCCTGCAGAGGATTTAAAAGAGTAAGAACGGAAGTAAGAGCACCTTAGGAAAACAGGTAAATGTGATAGCTGAGTCTAAACTAGATTCTATGTATTCCATCTTACATGCAAAATAAGAGCAGGTAAGCAACAGTCTGGCAACAAAGATATTTGCTTGGTTTGCTTGGAATTTATTAGGCAGTTCTCAGTTTCTGAATACAGGGCTGCATTAGAATATCTTCATTCAATACCTGAGACTCTGCTCTTTCAAAGATAATATTTGAAATACTGTGACCTTCTCAGAGCATACTACCGCTTTTGCTGTTGTTAAAGCATTAGTTTCAACATTAGTTTGCAACTGTCCACCTCATGGCATCTCGGGAGCTATAAAAACCACCGTATTAGCTCTGCACAATATCTTCTAACACAACCACCTAGCTCTTCCTGTGTTATGACTGATCTTCTTCTGTCTTTTAAGAAGCTAGTTTCTTTATGTGATTTTCAGTTCAATATTCAGAAGCATCTACAACCAGGAGATGTTATAGCCTCCAGGAAGAGAAGGTAGCTTCTTTTGACTTGTCTCTGGGTGCTCTCCAGAGCTCAGAGGCAGATACACTCCTACCCCTGACACCGCAGGGCTCTGTTCTGCTCATTCAGTTAGCAGATGTAACATGTCTTCATCCTATTTAAAACAACTCTCCACACTTCCAAGCCACACACCTCAAATTCCATTCAGCACTGAAAGAAATCAAGTACTGATACCTCATAATTTGCTAGTTACTCCATGGTCCTACTTACAAGGAAGATTCAACTAAAAAGCCATAGAGAACGTTAGCATGTTAGCACTACTGAATTAATGTGGGTCTTCCCACTGCTCCAGAAACCCTACATATTTAGCTGAAAAAACATAAGCTTTTACCCAGCTAACAGGAAACGGTGTAGTTGCTGGGAGACGAATTTTCTGAAAGCCAGAAAGTGCGTTGTTATTATTATTAGGAAAATGGGCACTTATTTTCCCCACAGGAGTTCTAACTGTGGCTATGGTCCAGTTTATAAACATCATGCTGTGCGTGATAAAAATGTGTAAATTAAAGGATGGAAAACAGCTCTCTGGTTTTATTATTGCAAAATCAAGGATCATAAAGAGACTTCTCAAACTGGAAACTTCAAACTGGAAGGTTCTTTTTCCTCTATGGAGCTCTCTCATAAGGGAATTATTTAAAAGATCCCTTCTTAACATGATATTTCTGTGTAACCTACTTGGAGAAGTGAAAGACTGCAGATCACTTCTGACCTTGTTGAATGCACTATAAGTGAATAGTACTATGGTAACTTTGCAATTTCTTAGTATACAGATATTCACAAGTCTGAGAAGACTAAGCTTTTAGCTGTCTCATATTTACTCTCACGCATAATACAGAAACACCAGAGGCCCTCACTGGAACATAGAAATTGTATATGTACATAATAAAGCTCCGACCCTGAAAAACTCATAGTCTAATATAAACAGTTCAAATAAACACTGTAAGAAGATGGATAATACCATGTTGCAGGTGGGAGAAATGAAGGGTTGAAGCCCAGAGGTAGCTGTGCTGCCTAGCAATCAAGTAATTTGCTTTTTGGCCCATCTGTGTCTCCTCAGCTCTGATTAAGCCACCCCTCCAGAGAGCACCCTGGGACACTCGGGTATGTCAGAGCGTGGAACTTGCGGTAATTCAGTTCAGCACTGCTAGTGGTGAGCTCCCTGCAGAGGGACAAATTGAAACCCAGTTACTGGCTAATGCTACAGCTAGTCCTGGGAGCCTGATGGACTTTCTTGGGAGAAACCAAAACTTACAAACACCTGGAGGAAGTGGTTACTCACAGCTGCTGCCCCACTCCCATTTTTAATCAAGAGATGATAGATTACGGTCCTCTCTCAGAGTACAGTGCCTAGGAGCCAAAACCTCCTGTCTTCTGCCAAAAGGGATACAAGTACAGGTTTTCTGCACAAACAACTAATCTAACTCACAGATAACTGACTGCAGCTGGGAAAAGGAGGGGACTGATTTTCATCAACCCACTGAAGTGACTTCATTGTGCAGAAAACTTTTTGACCAGAAAGGGAGCATAACAGCAAATATAAATCTGTAATCCAAGGTTTAGTATCATGTCTGGGAGGATCTTGGATTTTTATTCAATGCCATTTGGTGACTGTTTCATGTGAAAAGCAAAGGCAGAAACTGGGTGTCTGTGCTTCGCTTCCAGTTTTGGCCCAGCTGTTCAACACAGTGCTTGAATAACGCCAACCTAACACTGGATTGAAAGTCATCAGATCAATCCCCTCAGGGCCTGACTTATACATGAAATATTTGGCAAGGTATTCAGGCAGGGGAAGAACTGAGCTCAAGCAGATATATACAGTACGAAATATATTAAATCCCCAAATCTGAGCAGTTGTATCAATACCCAGTACCTATAAAAGCCCTAACACTTCCCTTGTCACGCAGTGGCTGAGTGGGAGATTTCAGAACTGCAATTCAGTGCTTTCTCCCAAGTGACATGTCCAAGGTCTCCCCAGACGTAACCTTCTGCCTAAGTCCTGCCTTTCCACTATGTCTGGAGCTACAATATAAACGAGAATGAAAATAATTTTAGTGATAAAAAGTCATGCAATGTTTTATGTACATTGAATTATGAGTACTCTGTGCCCCAGAGTTTGCTAACAGTATGTCAAGAGCCCAATGCCCATAGGAAAACAGTAATAGGACCAGCCTGCCTTCCTTGTGAAGACCAAGGCAGGTAGTCTCAGCCAAACACAGCACACATTACTACCTGTCCTGAGCAAATGAATACTTATAGAATCATAGAATGGTTTGGGTTGGAAAGGAACTACTTCAGCTTAAGTCTTTCCCAATCTCATTCCTTAAAAAGCTGAAAAACAGCTTAATGATTTAAAACAAACACTAGAAAACCTTCATCAGGCATGTAAAATGATGGGTTAATTTGCAAATAGCCACAGTAACTGCACGGGTTTCTTGAGACCTGCTCAAACCCCTTTCTGGTTGATTTTGCTTATGAAGCTGACTAGAGCAGGCTTCAACCAAGGGTCACATCCTGGCTGGTTGTTAACCTCTGTGCATGCACATAATCACTTTCTCTAGAGAAAAAAAAACCCTCAGTGACAAATGAGGGGCAGTGGAAAGTGGTGGAAAGATGGGATGACCCTCACGCTGGCAGACAGTCACCTCCCCAAGAAGCCATTGGTGTCAGGGCTTTCGGGTGCCCTGCCACAACAGTGTCTTTGACCACCAGCACTGTGGGGACATTACAGGGGACTCACTGCGGAAGACACATGGTTGTGACAGCTGGAGTGAGAAGCACAGCGTGGCAGGTGAAGGATGGGCTGCATGGCTGTAAATGGAACATCACCCATCATGCGCAGGTGACTGCACTTGTGGCACAGAGCTCCATGGGCTTGGGAACCAAGATGAACCAAGATGAACTGAGTCTGAGCCTGCTGTCTTGAGAATGTAGTGGAAAAACTGATTTCCTGTTTCTGTCACCCAAAGGATATACTTAAAAAAAATCACCTTCTACCAGATTACAGTTCTTCGAAACAGTGAATTAAACTTGTCCAAATAGGGATCCTGAATTTCACAGCCTATGATGTTTCTAAATGGCATATGCTGTTAAAAGAAAAACCAAATGAGCAAGCACAAAATGCCTGACTGTAGAGACTTGGGATGAATTATAGATATTTTCTAGCATATGCTACTGTTGTGACACTATGCCATGTTGTGCCAGACAGCAACCAGGTCACAGCAGGGAAGAACAGAGTGTCAGAGAGCCTGTTCTCAGAGACCTTAAAGGCATAGTGAAGCCCAAACTTTCCAAGCAGCAGGGAACACTTCTCTCTTAAACAAGGCTGGAAAATGTTGTTTGGGGGGTTTCCCCAATTTTTTCACTATAGGTTGTGCTACACCATGTGTATCATGTATAGCTGAGAGAAGAGGGCTTGTGGAACTTCATACCACTACAGAGGATGACTAGCAATTTCCCACAGTAAAGAAACCTACTCCTACATATGAAACACCTCTTACTTGTCCTTTAAAATTTCTTTCTCTGCAAATAACTGCAAACTTATATACAAACGATCTTCATCAGAGGAAAAAAAGCATTTTTTTTTAAACTCCAAGTATATTATACTTATACAAATGGAAAATTAAGCTTTGTATAATTTTTCCCCTTTTTTGACAATTGGAAGCTTATTTCCCTACCTTTAAAGACTGTTGTGTGCTCTGATAAATATTTCACTAGCAGACAGCAAATGAAGCCTAATTTTCTCCTCTATTAAATGTACTTACTATAAATGCAGATTCAATATTTTTTTTGTGTGTGTGGAAAATTTTCATTGTTATAGTACTTATGCAAGGTCAAATTCAAATAGCACACGTTGTAAAATTTTGTGGATTCATATGATAACCTTTAACAAGAGAGATGGAACTGGTTTAACTTTTTTTTTTATGCCATTGTCTCAGCTAGAGCAGCTAATTGTTCTGCAAGTATGTCAATTTATCCTAATTCACCACTACCACAGATCAGCACCAATGAAGACTTGCTAAGGAACTGCTGCTGTGTACTTGCCAATTTTCAGCGACGACAGTCTGTCTGTTATCGGTTCAGTATCACTGTTTCACACAGAGAGTAACAGCACCTACAGCAGTCAAAGAATTATTTAGTAGATAAGGAGATATTTCTCTGCCATTGGCATTCCTAGAATAGTTTAAATTATAGTAGCCAATACTTATAATAAGCATGCCAAACAGTTAAGAGAGTTAAGGCAAAAAATTACAAGAGGCAACTGCAATAACCAGATCTTCAGCACTGCAGAAGAGGCATGTGGTAATATTTAGTAATTGCCTTCCAGGTTGCTTATGTGAGTGGCCATGTGCAAATTAGCTCATCCTTTTACATTACGTACAAGGGAGTGTTGGCGTGGGTTCTTTTAAACAAATCAATAACCACTTTATTAGCTTTTCAACGCATGAGAATTGATACGCAGAATCCTTCCTTGAAGTTTTTAGAAAATGATGGTTGTTAGACACCTTCTGATAGAAACCCTTGTCATATACTTGAATAATTCTAACCATAAGCATGAGATAAACAGCTTTTTTGAAAGAGTTACTTATTTCCGAGCCAGTCTCCAAAGCAATTCAGTCAAATAGATTTCTATTTGAGGAAAATGCAAACTAAAAGAAAGAAATTAATATAAAAGCCTGAATATTTGTTTCTCTTTTTATTTCCCTTTCTAAAGGACAAATAATCTTAGAAGCAACTAAAAAAAAAAAGAAAGGAAAAAAAAATAACAGCCCACAGGCCAGGCTTATTTATAAGCAGAAAGAGATGCATTTTTTTAATGTTTGTGCAGTTCATGTGATACATCTGTCTGTCAGGTTGCCTACTCTCCAGAAAGATATCAAGGTGTGCTCACACTGTCTTGTTTCTTCGCCATAAATTATTATCTTCCATTGCCTCTCGATTTCTATAGCTTTCCACATACTAACATGGAGAATGCAGAACAAAGAAGTGAGGTTTATCTTGCTTGCTTTCACGCTTCTCTATAAGGCAAGAATAAAAGCAGGATATTTAAGATAAGAGGATTTTAAATGGTGAAGAAGTCATTGCTTACATCCTAAGGTGCTAGCTGAGAAGATGAAGTTGACAGCAAACACCATATGAAATGTACATGTGCCCACTCCAATAGTAAAAAAAAAAAAAAAAAATTACAACAGTTTATTTCTGTCATAACATACAAGCTGTTAGCAAATTCAGACAATTCTTCCTATGCAGCATCTCCAAGTCCAACCATCTTCCTCACCACCCCTACTGCTAAACCCTGTCATCTCACACACCAAATGTGGTACCCTGCTGGTCCCTTGGCTTCTCACAGTTACACCTTCCTCTCCTTCTGGTTTGCCGACAGATGAAATGTCTCGCTGTCAGAATAACTTTCCTCACTTGTTGTTGATTTTACTCCCTTTTCCAAAGCCTTTCACTTCATACCCCAGTGCCTTTCCTGAAAAAGGTTTTAATTTTTGCAATCATATTATTAGACAGAATAGGCTACGTACATCTGAAATAGTACCTCCATCACTAACACTCAAAAAACACTGCCTTTGTGAATACCAATAGCAACTACTAATGATAAACAAGATCTGTACAGACTGTAGAGGCAGAAACACAGATTGCAGGAACAGGGATTTCAAAGGAGGCACCATGAAGACAATTGTATACAAAAGGCTGCAAAAAGATACACACCTGCAGAATGGTTCTCTGAAATAAAAAGCTGGTGTATTTACCAAAACAGGGACTCCTCTTGTTACTTTGTACGTTATACATGAAGGAAATGTTTAAAGACAGATAGCTTGAAACTGGAGGAAGAGAAGAAATATTTTCTTCTAGAGCAGATTGTGCTTAGTTACAATAGATTTATGAAGAACACAATAGATACCATCTCCCTTTTACAAATTCAGCTTGCTTACAAACATGTATATCTTTATTGAACAAAGATAAAAATAACTACTTCAAATACATGACAGAATCTTTCATCTTCTCTAATGGATGTCCCACATATTGTAGCAAATATTGGTGACATTGGTAAGAGAAGACTGAGTAGCTTAAATCCTATTTCCCAAAGGCTAAAAGGTGGATTTATCAGAAATTTTTGTTCATAGAATGCATCTATAGTGGAAAGTGACACTAGAATTTTCAGTGAACTTACGCTGGAAAAAGTAACTCCTCCAACAAATGGCATAAGCCTATTGTTATTTACCAGTATGATTGATGATCCTTTAAACATACTTTTGAATTATTCCAAAACAATGAAGGAATTGTGCATATATTTTTTTAGTCATTACAATGAGGCATATGGGAATCAGGGAGCTGTAGGGAGGAGAAAAAGCAAAATGAGTTTTGCTGGCATCACAAGAAATGGAGGACA
Organism: Strigops habroptila; assembly: GCF_004027225.2. Classification (NCBI taxonomy): domain Eukaryota; kingdom Metazoa; phylum Chordata; class Aves; order Psittaciformes; family Psittacidae; genus Strigops; species Strigops habroptila. Next base: position 9,567,864 of record NC_044281.2, read on the forward strand.
CTTTGCATGCACAGTGGCTGTTGGTCTCATTTAACATGGATTTCCAAGTACTTCTCCCCACATACATCATGGTTACCTTCACTTGTAAGAAGAATGAATTTAGGTAGGGAACGTTATTACTCTGAGAATTTTCAATCTGTTTTTGAAATACCACTGCTGATTTATACAGTTGAATGAAAAATACATCTGATAGGTATAAAGAACACTGGGGCTGAAAATATATAGGCTAGTCTGTAGAAACGCCTCGTGAGCTTCCTTCCCTCTTTAGACTTCCAGGCTTGGACTTGGTCACCTGGACTTTTTGGAAGGGGCACTGGAAAAGTGCTTTCTGTTTTGTACACCTGAGCACAGCTCTCATGACTGTACCTCTCTCTTCCAGCTCAGTGGCGAGCAGAGCATTGGAAGGGCACGTGTGGTTCCCAACCAGCCAGACAGGCCCAGCTCTTGCACACTGCATTCTTATGGCATAGGGTGATGCCTTCCTTTCCGAGGGAGTGTAGGAGTTGAATTTTTCATTTCTTGAATATGAAGAAAAAAAGGAAGAAGAAGTCAGAACAACTGATAATGTGTTGTGTGAGGCTGCAGTTTCAGACTTGGAACTCGCTCTGCTCTCCCTCGCTGCCACCATCTGCTCTTCCACCCTCCCCATCTGCCTCTTCTGCCACTGCTAAATACTCTCTTGACTTTCCGCATACACTTAGCGTCCCTCCTGTATGCTTCTCCCTCCTCTCGTCTAAGTAACATTTGCCAAGACTCTTTCCAATGGATCTTGGCTTTTGAAGCTGCTGAACTGGACCAAAGCACCACTGTCCTTCCAAACTCCTTCCATTGTCCCTGGGACCATTAGAGCTCCAGCTGTCCTACCACAGGCACTGAGCTCTTCCTTAGCACTTCCCTCACTCTGTAAACTCTCTGTATATCTCTATATCATTATTCTTCATAGGTAATTTTCTAGCCTCCTTTTGGGTTATTTCTTATCTACAGGCCTTCTGGTTATTTTGGCTGATTCTAACTCTCCTTTTAATTCTCACCCTTGATAGTCTCATTTCTCGTCCACAGGTCCCTACCCTTTGCCGCCTGCTAGCTAGAAGAGGGTTGCCTGTGCAGCAGGGCATAGGCAACACTGTAAGATTTTGCTTTTACTTTCTTCAAAAGCCACACCTTTTCTTTCCACAGACATCTTCTTCTTCCATTTTGTAAACAAGTTTGACCTAATTTTTAAACAAACAGAGGTACCTTATATACGCTATCACTTGGGAAACAGAATCATTTAGGTTGGAAAAGACCTTTAACATCATCGGGTCCAACCATAATATGCTTGGTAACATTATAATACTACTAGTATTTTCTGTTAGTTGCAAACCATGAATGCTGCAGTATCACAAGTACAAACATGGCTTTATGATATCACAAGAATAGAGATTAAATTACAATTTATGCAATATTTTTACTCTCCTGGTATCAGTGTATTGTTCACAAGCCTTTCACTGGACACAATGCACACTTATACTGAAAGCTGTCTCTGTCAACCATTTATCTTTAAGCCTTTTATTTTTCTCCCCCAAATGCCTTATTTTCCTAAGAATAAGCTGCTGATTTACATTTCTGTGAATAGCTTATTCCAAGGCCACCTTAAGCTCTGTTTGTGTTACTGGGATGCAACTGGCTTCAATTTTACTACAAAATTATAGACAGAATATTTCATTTATGGTGGTCTAAGAAGAAAGGGCACTTAGAGAATACAACAAGGGAGAAATAACAAAAGTTGGCTTCTCCTAGCATAATTCATGTTGGCCACTATTCATTTAGGGGCAGAATTACCTCCAAGACAACAGGGCAGCTTCTGTGAAATGCTCTAAGTACAGTTGGGCAAGGCAGCCCATGGTGCCTTCTGTTTTTACACTAATGACAGAACCGAAATCTCTACAGCTTGGAGAAAATGAGAATCCATGATATTTGTTTTAACTTTTAATTTGGTATTTCAACTGTCCTGGAAACCCAGAGCAGAGAAATTTGAAACTCTAAACAATAATTGCAACTAAAGGAGTCAAAGAGGTGAGGAGATACTTGCTACCAGGGACATGATTTCGTTACGAGCCCAAACATATTTCTAACTGATTCGAGGATTAATATTAATTTTAAAAATTACAAATTGCAAACTATTTAAAGGCTACATTCTTTCGCTCCTAAATTTCTTCTTACCACCATTAACTTTTGATCTCTAGGCTTAAAACTTATCTCCTGGAGCTACTTCTTTCCAAGTTCCTAAGAGCTGAAATCTATCTCCATGAGCTGTGGCATCAAGAGGCTTGGGCAGCTCTTGCATTCCATTAAGGGCATGTCTCCATCACAGTAAACGGGGTTCTGCAGTTGATGCAGGCTTAATCCTGCCTTAAGCTAGTTGGCTTGGAAACACAGCAAAAATCAGCCATGTCAGTAAAGAAGTTTGGCACCATCAGGTTTATGCACTCCCCAGGCCCCTTGCATTTTGCAACTCACACTACTGCAGCAGCAGCAGTGTTCTAAGTGACCTGCATCAATGAGCTGCTGTGTAACAGTTCCTTGAAGCATTATTCTGATACATGGACTCGCCTTCTATCCTCACTCCATATTGAGATGAATTCCACCCAACTAATGTATTTCAGAACAATACTGATAGTATGAATGTTTTTGGCATATTTGGCTTGAACATATTCAGGACATTACTTTTCTCCAGTCCTGTGATAGCTGAAGTAAAGTTATGGAGCTATACAGCAGCAGTATTAACTACTGCTTTAGTTGCATACGTTTAGTGAAAAAGTATATGAGAAACAATAAAATGAAGAAGAGAGCTTATTTCTTATTGATGAAATTTAGATTATTTTTGTATGGCTAGAATGCTTAAAGCTTCCTGGAAACCAGAGGAAGTGGTTTAAGCACTCTAAGTATCAACAAATTGTTTATTCCCTTGCAAGTCAGACTGCTGGAGAACATATTTAACTTACGTCATTCCCACAGTTATCCTTTGTATCAAAGAGATGATTATTTATGCAACAAGACGTAACTGGGGAAACAGTTTTTCAGAGATAATCACACCCCTGGGACATTGCAAGGCTCAGGGTTCATTACTGTTGAGAGGAAAACTGTATTTTGTTCTGGAGTTTTAAATTCCAAACTGCAGTTTCAGCCAAGCAGCATATTTCATGTGGATTAATATATCCCTTCAGGTAGCTCACCTCACCTGTCAATCAGAATATTTCACCTAACCCAAATAAAATTCTTAACCCCTTATTCACCACACTGCAAAAAGGTCATACTTTTTGGAAAGATGAGTCTGCTATTTTAATTTTAATTTTAATGACAACAGATAAGGAGAAGATACCTTAAGGGTATGCTGCTATTAGTACAGGAAGTGCCAAAGCAATAGTGAAGTAACAATATGGCAGGTTTGCATATGTAACTCAATTGTTGAATAAAATGAGCATGGATGAAGTACAAGTACTTATTTCCAATTACCAGAATTATCAAAAGAAATACACATATTTTCTTTTGAACAAAGCACTCTTGTAATTTGAAGGTACCCCAGGAACATCCAGGATGTAACAGCCATTTCCAGCACACGGTCTCATACAAGTTGCAAGGACAACATGCCACTCAACTCTCAAAGAAAGTGAAACGCAATGAGGAGCTCACAAGGAAAACTTTTTATGCACTACTGCGTGGTTTTACAAGTAAGGTCACAGAGGCCTGTTTAACTACTTCTCCCAGGAAAATTGTTCTCCGACTGATCATTTTGGTAAGCAGGGTCTCAAACAGAATCATTTGCAGCCTCTTGCAATTTGAAACATGCATCGACCTCGAGAAACGTTAAGAAAGTAATGCGATACTTTGGACAGAAAAAAACAATGCTGCCGTCTCTCCTATTTGTTGAAATGGAAAGTGAAATAAATATTATCAGTTGTCTACACGGATACTCATTCTACCCAGAGGTAATGGATGAGAGATCTCTATGGAAGTGATATACAATGACTATGCACACACTTATCTTTCTCCCAGTGGGATAATTGTTTCTGCTCCAGACCCTCCATACTTTCTCCTTTTTATATTTTACAGACACAGCTTCCATCTGCTCCATAAGCTAAATCTCATTCTGAGCATACAGAGTGATTTGAAATATGACTTTTACCCTCTCCAAAAGAAACAGTTTAAAACTGTCATCTCTCTGGTCTGTCTGCTTATGCATCGTGTTTTTCCTTTAGTTTAAGGCAGCAGTTTGCTTTCATAGATTTTCTCATACTTTAGCTTAACATAGCTTTTTTTAGTTCTAATCTTTTAAGTTAAGTTTAGCTGCTCATTCATTAACTTTGTGCTTTCATTTCCTCCCTCTGATCTGTTTCCAGCTCTAATTTAGGTGTAGTAGAGGGTTTCTCTCTTTTTCATTTTTTTTTTCTACCTGTGCTACAAGCAATTATCATTTCTCAAATACAAGACTTGAAGGCTTCCTGTAACACCCCCCTGTGATGAATTTCATTAAAAATTAAGTTATTAAAGAGGAGATATAATTTCTGAATGTTACATCTCCCGATAAGTCAATTTTAGGACTCTATATTTTTTTGCTATCATCATTAGCATACCACTTCAAAGACACACAAAGGACAAAAAATCCATGGAGGGCAGCACGGTGGTGAGAATGCCAGTAAGAGATTTCATCTTTTGGAGTCCAAGTATATTAAGTCTGGTACTAAAGAAACTATCAGTCCCTAAAATAATTGTCAAAGATGGAAAAACAGAATGAAAACCAACGTGCTGTGCTCTCAATGTCTCGGAAGCATATTCATTTATTGCATCAAATGATATATTTACTGCCTTTGTTTAGATCTATGGGAGGAGCTATACAACTTTACATTTAGTACACTATCAAACCACCTTCCCAGATTATTAAAATACTTAATGGACTTTAACAAACAGTTCTTTAAAAAAAGATTTTCCTGCAGCTTATTAACACCATATGAACAGGATTCTCAGCTGAAAGAAATAAGGACAGATGTTGGCCTTCTGGCCTCCGCCAAAATGTCACTTTGCCCACTTCCTTGTAATAAATAGTAAAAGAAATAGTTGATCTACAATCTCACCTGGAGTTAAAACAAGAATATTCAGCTTCTAAATACCAACCCCTGAAATGACAGGTAGTTGAACTTTACAGTTAAATCAAATGAAACTGATGTTTTGAATTGTCTTATACAGCTATGATTTTCCACAATACAAAGAAATATAAAAACAGAGGAAGTGTTCCAAATAAATTATTTATCAACCTAGTTGCAAAGGAGTTACAGTTCAAAATAGCTGCCCCTTCTTACTAAAAAAAAAGCCAGTACATACATAATATGTCCAATAGGAAGACAATCTTACTGCTATTAGCATTAGACTTTAAGCTCTTCTTGAATAGGAAGAGCTTATTTTCTTTAATTGGTCTGTAACACAAAGCACAGAGGGGTCCAGTTCAGTGATTTTGCCCCCTTCTCTCTTTCCAATAATAGTAGTACTAGACTAGTGTGTCGATTACGCCTCTTTTTATTGAGTATAAAAAACAAGGTGTTTATAATTAAGATACTACTGTGTCCTGGGTTCAGCTATAGCAGTCATTTTTCTCCTGCTTAGTAGCTGGTGCAGTGCTGTGTTTTTTAACTTTCAGCCTGGGAACAACGCTGATAACACTGATGTTTTTAGTTGTTGCTAAGTAATGTTTATTCCAACCAAGGACTTTCTCAGTCTCATGCTTTGCCAGGGAGGAGGGGAAGCCGGGAGGAAGCAGAGACAGGACACCTGACCCAAACTAGCCAAAGGGGTATTCCATACCACAGCACGTCATGCCCAGTATATAAACCGGGGGAAGTTACCCGGAAGGCCCAGATCACTGCTCGGGTCGGGCTGGGTATCGGTCGGCGGGTGGTGAGCAATTGTATCCTCTCCCCTTGTTATTTCACTAATCGTTATTATCATTGGTGGTAGCAGTAGTGGTTCTGTGTTATACCTTAGTTGCGGGACTGCTCTTATCTCAACCCGTGGGAGTTACATTCTTCCCATTCTCCTCCCCATCCCTCCGGGAGCGGGGGGAGGAAGAAGGGGGGGAGGGGGGGGAGTGAGCGAGCGGCTGTGTGGTTCTGAGTTACCGGCTGGGCTCAAACCACGACATACTGCCAGTTTCTGAGAAGACACAAAAACATGGAAAAAACTCACTGATAAATAATTAGGTGAATTCTTCAAGATAGAAATAAAATCAGGAGAGTAAACATTGAGTGCATCTTTCTAGGCCTTTAAATAAGCAATATAAAAATACATCTGGTTTAGCAGTCTGTACGGCTTGTTGTCATCTGATTTAAAAAATATCCTCCCTGTTGCACTACTGAATAATCAATACATTCATTTTACTCATCAGTGGTTTGTTTCCTCTTTTCCCCAGCTGTCATAACACAAGAACTCTTCTAAGCAGGACTACTTTTTCATTAGATTTTACCTGAGTCACATAATGCTTCTTCATAGAAAGGCAACCATAGGGATTTTATTTATATGTAGATAATTTCAGACAGATCAAGTTGACATAGGTCAGGTACTCAGTGCACTTCTAATTTTTGACTCTCATCTTAAAAAGAATACCTATCAAGGGTTCTGAAATTTATTTTGCTCTGATGGTATCATTAGTAGCAGCAGCAAGTACTATAATTACTTCAGGCCCTTTCTCCAAATCTGGGTATTTCAAACAGTTTTCCTGATTGATATAACTTCTAAAGGAATGAGTTTAAAACTATGGAAGCCATAGAAACAGAGGGTGGACTTCACAGCTCCTGTCAGCTCTAAATGGGAGTTGATTTGAGTGGTCACTACTTACAGGATGGGTAGATTTTATTATGAAGGAAGGGAGAAAGATCCAAGAACTTTCTCCTCTTAAATAGCAGGGAAAATGTATCATCAAAGACTTTTGAGGCTAGCCAAACAACTGCACAGAGCTCCTGGCAAGTAGAAATACCCTTAACAAAACCAATCCTGTTACAAAGTAGGAGAAAGTGCTTCACTACTTTCCTATTCCTTTTCTATGGTTTTGTGGACAAATGACATAATAACGTAAGACAGATTGAACTGTAACAATAATTCTACCAAAAAAAGAGCTTGGTCAGCCTTAGTGTCTCAGCCTCCTCCTGTGGACCATCTGTTCTGGCCATTTAAGATCAGCAAAGCCAGCCTTACGTATTTGTTCCTCACACTGACATGTTCCCATTGTTATTGCTATCACTTTCATAGTATCTAACAGTGAAGAGCACACCAGATCCACTGGCTGATTGCTGCTCTGGCTTTGCCTTTTCACACACCTATATATCCCCTAATACAGCTCCTTTCAGATGTATGAGTCCCATGTCTGATGACTTCATCTTCCATGTTCATGTCTCACTGACTTACATATATTAACATTGTGATCACCACAGTAGTTGGGTCCCTGACAGGCTTAAAACTGTATAAATTATCTCCAAATGAAAACATAAATACGAAAAAATATATTCCTAGTTATACTTCCCAGAAGAAAAATTTTTTATTCTAACTCCTAACACTGGGATATTAAGAACAAGAGTTCCTGGGGTAAAATTAGTCATACCAAAACAAAACCTCTTTCTCTGGGTGTACAAACCCGTTGCTTAAATTCTTAAGAAGATTCTTAACTTACCTTTGGGTTCTTGTTTTTTAGGGGGATTTGGTTGGGGTTTTGAATGATGCTTTTTATACACTGGTAATAAAAAGAAACATTACAATTCATTTTCAAGGAAAAGTAAAAGACTAGAGCAACCACATACTCTTCTGGATTTGTGGTTTTAATTAGGCTTATAAATTCTGCAATTAAATCCACATTATCTTTTTTTTGAGGAATGCTTATCACGTAGAAACATAGATATTACATATAGATATGCTAGACATAGATGATTTGTGTCCTATAAAAACGCTGCTGCTTCTTTAAGCTATAGGTTGCTATAGCCACAACTATGGCAAACCCCTTAAATTCTCTTCCTGTCTTTGTGCTGGCAACTTTTGACTGAAATACATGTGAAATGGTGTCTACATATTTACTAGAAAAATACTACTTGTTCATATTTTACATTGCTTCATTCTTTCACATAAAGAGGAAGAAACAAAGATTTTAAAATAAATCTATCCTGCCCAATTCTTTGCTAATAACTTGAAGTTACTCACTGGTTGTGTTGATGGTGCACAGGAATAAACAGAGTTTATAGCAGGTCAGCAGCATATTTAATTGATCATCTTCAATGAGTCAAGTCAATAATACTCTAAAAATAAAAGATCTAAGTAGTAAAAATTTGTCATATTAACCTGGACTATTTTCAATGAATACGTATTCAGGAGCAAATCACATTTTGATCAGATATGCTTCTCAAGTTATTATGAACAGATAGCATGAACATTGTTTAATTGTTAAATGAAGAGTAAAGCCTGCAATGTGCAGGCTAATTGCCTGATCATCTGGGAGCTGTTGCTGTGTCTCATCTGGCTGCAACCTGACAGAAATGACACTTGTGGGCTGTACCTGCTTGTTTTACAGCATTATAAGTAAAGCCCACATCCAAGGAAAGAGATATAGAAGGAAGTACTTCTTTGTCATTGAAAACATCTCCAGTTTTCTTAAGGCTGGTATAAAAGCAAATAAAAGAAATTAGAAATACTCCAATAAGGTGATATATCTGAAAACAGGCTGTGCATTCAAAAAAGAGTAATACATATAAAAGGTATGATGCAGGAATTTTTTCTCTTAGTAGAAAGCAGCAAGGTAAGGATCTGTAGCTGATCTAACATAGCATGTCAATAAGAAGTCAAATGAATTTAGGATGTCTTGAGCATTCTAAAGAACAGGACTGACTATGGAACTATTAGCCGCATACAGGGCATAATGCCATCCATGAATATGCCATTGATGGCTGCAGGAAGTAAATATCACTTTAAAGATTTAAATGAAAGGACTCATGGAAATGGAGCTAAATATGTTCTGGTACTCACTGGAAGAAAAGTGCAGCAGATTGGGGTGGAATTAGTTATGAAGTGTATAAAAGAAAACAAGAACAGTTAAAGGTGTGCAGAAACTACTATATCACTAATAGAGAGAAACTGGAAAAGTCTCAGACTTCAGGGTCAATCCAAGCATCCCTTTAGCAGGCTTCAGATTCAACATTTCTATACCTATATTCTTCTGATACAAAGAACTGTATGTGGTTCAGCTTTTTCTAGACTGCTGTGCCTCTGAGCGATGCTTTTCACTTTATTTCACAGTCTGTGATATATTCCATAATTTTAATAACTATTCTAGTTTAAACAGAGACTATAGCTGTCAAATTACTATTCAAAAACGTGGAGGAAAGGAAGAAAAAAGCCATTTATATCCTTAGGTGTGGCTCCTCCGGGGAAAAAGATTTCTGAGCATTCTGTGGGTAGGTTTGCAACTTTCTGTTTGGTTTTATTCTTATGAATCAAAGTACAGTAGAACTTGTTTCTGGCAAGGCACAAAGAGCAGAATCCAGACATTTTCTTTTTGCTAAATACTTAGATTTGCTCAAGCAACAAAAAGGAAGCAGAGCACAAAAAAAAGAATAATCTGTAGATTGTGGAAACGATTGATGACAAGTGTGCTGAGCGCAGAAACACCTTTAATCAGCAGGGTGCCACACTTAGAAATTCCCCTTTTTGTTGAATAATAGCACATGGCTGCCACAAGAAAGCCCCTCCCTGCTGGGAAATTTTGAAGCCAGGAGTAAAAGTTCTGTGTCTTTCTACAGAGAAAATTTATATCTGAAATGACAGCTATGACTACACCTTTGAGATAGCTTTCAGCGAAGGAAATAGAGTGCACCTGAGTGTCAGTGCGTGAAATAGAATGAGAAATGGATAGTTATTAATACAAGGTCCTAAATACTTTAATGGGAAGAAAAATTTACTGTCCATGGATGCATGTTTCACTTTATTAGAAGCTTTATTGCTTCAAGGACAGAGGGAAACTCCTGTTACAATATGTTTCAAAGGTGCTTCTCATTGTTCAGCAAAACCATACCCAAACAGAAAAGAAACTGCCTGCTGCTTAATTAGATGGTTGCCATTTTTGTCATCTTCTAAATCCACAAATACATCCAAGGTAAAAATTACAGGAGCAGCCCCCCCCATGCAGTATGGCTTTTTGCTTGTTTCACTCTAAAAAGACATTTGCTATATGAGTTTTTAACTGACATGACAATTATTTTGCCTAATCTAGATGTGAGCATGTTAATTTAATAAGGAATTATCACTTTAGCCTGTCTCAGGACTTCCATAGAGGGTGAAAAAAACCCACCAGCGCTGGAGTGAGAGGCCGTTATAAAAGTATGCAGATAATAAAACCCACAGCCAGCTTAAAGAAAAAGATATAATTGAAGGAAGGAGGAGATGCTAAGCTGGATCATATGGAAGACTTCAGAAGGTTCACTCTATGAAGTGTGTTCTGTCACATAAGTCCGAGAATGCACAAAATTCATCAAACAGCTATAAAAATCTTCAGTGAATTATAAAAAGCTACCAGATGGAAAAAGGCTAGATGAGAAAGGTCTCAGTTACTTAAGAGCAAAATTACTTCAAAGGAAGAAATAGCAGGAACTAAGGTGGAACTTTAAAATAAAAAAGAAATTCTGTAGACAAAATTATAAACTTTTGCTTAAAATCCAAAAAAAAAAAAAAAAAAGTTATAAAGGAAAGACATTACCAAGCTCAAAACATCAGAGGCAAAACTAAAACAGACCTCAGTGTATGCAGACAAGAAGGAAGGAAATTATTCTCCATGCCAGATGGTCAATAAAAGGTCTGAATCTCTATATCCTAGATATGGGATATAAAAAGTGAGGAGGCCTTGTAACATCTATCATGAGTGAAGTCAGCACAGGACCAGTTGCCTTGCAATGACTGAGAGTGCTGTGCCCCAGTTCTGTACTGAAGTGGGTTTTTAGCAAACCTCCCTGAACTGCTCCAAATGTTCCTGACAAAAAAGCAAAGGGTCAGGAACTGCCATTGCTGCCCAAAGCTCTGAACATGCCGGCATCAGTCTTAGGCTTGTTGTTCATTGATGTTGTTTTCCATGGGGTGATCCTCTGTAGATATATCACTAACATTATTTTCACTACTGTTTTTGGCATGGTGGAAGTTTCTTTGGAGTTGGAGTGCTGTCAGGCCTGCTGGAGCTGTGCTGGTGATCTGCGAGGAAGTTGATTCAGCCTGTCAGTTTACTGAACAGATTCAGCAAAAATGAACGCATCAGAAGCTGTGCTCCAGCACTACTGCCTTCTCGCCGCTTTATTTTTGACCCAGGTGATTCATTTTGCCTTGCAATGACATCCACTGGAAAGCAGTGGGGTATGGATAGGGTTCAAGAGGAAGCTTGCACATTTCCCTTTGTGTATCTCTCGGGATCATGAGCTTCCCTACTTCACAGCAGCATGAGAGATGGCTTTTTCCCAAATGTGTATCAGATAAAAGTAAAAAGGTCACTTTTTGATGTGACTTCACAACAGCAAGAGAAAAGAAGATAACACTGAGGACATCCACCTTCCTAGTTATTTCCAGCTACAGTCCTGTACCTCGTAATAAAAGCCTATTTTCCTTAACCATATTAACATTGTATATCGGTCTTTTATTTTTCCACTTTCCCTAGAAAACAAACAAAAAAAAGCCCACCCTCCAAGAACCATGTGGGTTTCAAGCTGTACAACATACAGAAACTACAAAATAACATAAAGGTACACAGCCAGTGCTTGAAAATTTTAGTCTGAAAAGTAAATCTTACATAGTGCTCTATCTGAGTAATGTAGATTAATTAGCCTCTTATATCAAAATGACAGCCCATTTTGAACTCAGCCTGTTGGGATTTTCAAATATTACAGATACCACCAAAAAGGTTATTTACGTAGATCTGTCATGGATTTTATTTTATATTTAAACATTGTGACATCTGGAGCTTATAGATGGAAAATATCTCTTAAATCACAGTTCAAAAGTAACATGGCAATAATTTCTTGTGTGTTAAACCTATGCTTTATGTAGGTCATTTGGTATTTTCACACGTAGTGGCAGTGATATTAAATGCCTGCACACTTTTGCAATCTCTTTCACCACTTCATTATCAATCCTCCTATCTCCTATGGCTGTTGAATGTGGTTGCTGTTACAGCCTGACACTCTCAATTGTGGAATCTGTCCAAGACGGACAATCAAATCTCTGCCCTGCTCTGTGGTTTTGTTGTCTGTCTGCAGCCCTGAGTGCCCTGCAGGGTTACGCTTCTGCTCCAGTTACTCGGGAAAGCGTAGCAGAAAAGGTGAGTCTTGCACACCAAGTTGAGCAGGACAGGGTTTTTACTTTGGTTTTGGGGGGGGGGGGGTTAATCTTCCATGGGAGGGGGGATCCTGAACTTAAATGTTAATGGTATCATAGGATGGCTCTAGCAAAGTAGATTTACTGTAACACGATTTCTGCCATTTCTGGTAACTCCATTAAGAACTGAAAAGCAATACTGTATTTATATTTTGGTTTTTACCAGTTCTTTAAGTTACATCATCTGACATCAGACAGAGCTCCCAAATGTGAGTGAGGACATTCTAATGCAATATTTGTAGCTATAAGAAATCTAAGTTTTCGTACAAGAAGCTTCAACATCACAATGTGAATTAAATTTATGCGAAGGCTAGTATGTTCCAGTCAGAGAAATCACTGCATTGCACCGTGCTAGTGAAAAGAGAATGCCTGGGCAGAAATATATTTCAACTTGTGTATTTAGGCAAAAATGAAACTCAAAAAACCCCAATTGTTTTCTTACAGATTTACTACAGACTCCTTTCCTTGAAGCATCCAGAGCAGAATCTTGCAGAAATGACAGGTCAAGGTAAATAAATTGTTCAAATGAAAGTGGAAAGAACTGAGACAAGCTCCAAGGCAAACAAGTTTACTTTAGAAACAATTTCTATCAGCTTATAGATGGGTTGGAGTGATTAAAACCAACGAGGAATTTTAAAGTGACAAAAATGAGAACAGTGAGTTTCCTCTGATTATTTTATCTTTCAGCCAAAATCACAGATCACGCAGAACAGTCCTGCGCCACAGAAACCAGCAGCAGAATTAGCAGAGCAGGGCTTCAGTCTGCGTAATTCACCGAAAGTCAATTAACAGAGTAGGTATTATGAAATTCATAGGAAAAGTAATTTAAGCAGCTCTGCTAAATATTTGAACCTCTATTCTAACATACAATGGGAGTCTATTGATGGCCTTTTATAGTGTCAAATCCCAGTACTTACAGATTTACTTTTTTCTTCTATTTTAAGTTTAAGCCTGTCTAGATCTTGAGCCTTTCATCCAGCTTTCAGCAAGATTTTGGTGTCTTTCAAATGTAAATCTGATCAAATTAATCACTAGCGAGCATCATCTGTTTTGTCAGTTGATGCCCACTACTTAATGTATTGCTGAAGGAAGAGAAAGAAACAGCTGCAGAGATGAGAATCAAAGACACTTTATCAATCTCTACATTGTTACCAAGTTAGAATCGTTCATGTAGTTTTTGTTAGAGATCTTTTTTATCTATGGGACATTTTTTTTTCATTTAGGTATTTAAGGAGTTACACTGTACATTAACAATAGCTAATTACCATCAGCCATCTTGTGCTGCATGCTAGAAAAATATAAGACATCACGTCTCTGTTTTTCATTTTTTCTAATGTGTAAGATTAAATCGAAATATATGTTAGTGCACATACCTGCAAACACTACGTTAGTACCAATACAAATATTGTGGTCACATGCCTAATGTTAGGAAGTTCTGCTTGACTTGCATCTTAGGTGACACCATTAACACCAGCAACATAGGTAGTTCAGGGCACAAATTCACAATAATGCTGCAGTATTTCCAACTTACATTCATTTCATCAAGAAGAATGGTTTAGTACAACTGCAATACTGCAAATAATTGCAAATAACTGTGAAGATGGTGAGCACTGGCACAGGTTGCCCAGAGAAGCTGTGGCTGCCCCATCCCTGGCAGTGTTCAAGCCCAGGCTGGATGGGGCTTGGAGCAATCTGGTCTAGTGGAAGGTGTCCCTGCCCATGGCAAGGGGGTTGAAACTGGATAAGCTTTAAGGTCCCTTCCAACCCAAATCAGTCTATTACTCTATGATTCTGTAAATACTAACATAGCTGTGTGAGATTAGAGGAAAATTTGTTTGACACAGAAAACCTCAAACCCAACTACAGCTCTACAGCCTTATTCACAGCATTTAAAGAGACAACGATCCCTGTAGGCACACCGAAAAAAAAATATCAAGCTGTGTCTGATTGCTCTAGCTCTTACCTAGCCACCTCCCAGGGAAATCCCTCCTCTTGTTTCTATCTCAGATTCCTTTCTGAGGTGGAGAGAGGGTTGGTCTCAGGAAGGCCTTTCTGATTTCACAGGCATCAGCTAAGGCTCCCAAATGTACAACAGACTTTACTTAAACTTATTTAATTACCCCTCCCCCCTTCAAAAACCCTGTTTTCACACCTCTATACGAATAGCAGTAAAAGACATCTTTTTCTACAGTCTGAGCAGACTTGTTAGCAAACAGATACTCAGAAACTAAAGCAATCTCCCACTCTAATGAAAATTCAAGATACTGAACACTGATGGAAATGTTCCAGCTCACTTGGGAGAGTGGAGCCCCTGAGTCCCCAAGAGCTGCACAGTGCACTGAATATAGGCAAGAGCTGGTGGGGAAGCAACTGAGCACAGTCATATGAAGCAGCCAATATGCCAGATCAGGCATTTTCCTTATTACAAAATATAACTGGGAGAGTGCTGGAAGGAGGATTCCTGCAAATCAGATTGTTGCAGCTGCAACAGCTGCTAACACCATTCCCAAATAGAAGCTTTAGATTAAGTGGCCCAGCAGGTAGCAAAGCACGCACCCCAATTGCAGCAAACTGCAGAGGAACGTCAAAGAGTGTCCTTCCAATTACCTACTTGCAACAGAGTGGCTGATGAGCTGTGTATGTGAAAATAGAACCAACACTACTATACTAATTGGAGTTGGCCTGTGGAAATAAAACTGCTTTTTATTCAACTACATTATCATTCACGGAGTAATAAGTAAAATCAAATTCCACTCTGATTCATTTGGCATTCATTCCTGTCTGGGTTTGAATACTCTAAGTGGTCTCTGTGTTGTTCTGTTATCTCCATCTTTAAAATTTCAGACTGTTCAATCAAGCGCTGAACTTTTAGTGCTGTGAAGTTGTCTATCTTCAACCAAATTGCTATAAGCCCTAAATGACTGGCAACCACTAGAAAGGCTTTAGAAAACCCAAGATATAAAATCACCACGGCCTCTCTTTGGAAACACATGCTTGCTTGTAACTCTCTCCATTTTATGTGCCTCACCTGAATGTTGAGTGCAGGGGTAGGAATGACTATAATTTTAATTGATAGAAAGAACACATACAGATCTGAAGTGTTGGTCACCAAGCTGCACTCTTTAGAAATATGCAGTCAAAAAGTTTTACTAGTTATAAATTGCTTCGATTTTTCTTTAATATACTATCACAGATTTATATTACGTTGCATACTCTGATGTATAGATCAGTGAGTAGACAATGAAAAGTTCAGATACAGATAGGAGGGTCCATAAGGTATGGTGAATTCCATATTGCTGTATAACTAAATAGACAGACTAGTAGAAGTTCAATGAAGTCAATTTAAATCTTTCCCGTAAATTCAATAGTTCTATGTTATAGCTATTTGGTATGTAGTGCAATTTTCAGTTGTTAATAAAATGGATGAAAAGTGAACTAATTTAAGAAACTGCATAGGTAAAAAGCAATTAATCATGTGGGGAAAATCATAATTGTAGACCCCATGAAACTGACTGCAATAAATTGCTGGTAAGGCGGGAGCTGTCTGTGAGGCAAGGGCTGTGGCCTGAGAAAATGGGTGCTGTTCACAGTCATGCCATTTATCTGATTGTTTGTGAGAGAGCTCCACACTCAAGCCTAGCAGCATAGGACTGAACAGTACAAAATCAAGTGCCTCAGCAACGTCAAAGCCTCAAAGATTGACCCTCTCCTGAAAATCCATATACATCAGTAAGCTGCAGTTCTTCAGCGAAATGAAGAGCCAGACAACAGTTCCATTACTTGCTGGTCTTTGTACATGTCCAGACATTCAACCAGCAGTAGGCTTCAAACAGTCTACCTTTATGAACAGCAGTCAATACGGACTTAAACACAAACATTTGAATTCAACTAAATAGAGCCGAGACATTTACAGTAAATACCCTCTTCCTTTCTAAAGAACAGATTCAGAGATGACCTCTCACGGGTCTTCTGTTCATGTCCTCTCTAACTGTTACATCCCAAATCCTGGTATTAAGAGCCTTAAATTACTTCAGGATGAACAACTCCTAATCCCAAACCTTATGTACCACAAATGTGACTTTTTCCACCTGTGAACCTGTTGGGAAATACAGGTTTCTGTAAAAAACCCATCACCCACTGAAACAGGGTAGAGAAGAAAACTAAACTTTGACAAATGCTTTTCAAAATCAAAGCTTCATAAAATTTTGCACTTCATATAAAATCTAATGGCTGTAAAGCCATTCTTCTAAAACATGTCTCCTGTTTACACTGGTCATAGGATCAAAGGAATATCTATGACACTGCAGTATGCTCTCTGGCTTATGCATCTGAAAATAGAGATTCCTCTATTGAAACAGTTTTGCATTCATCCATCCATAAAAAGCCACACACACTTACTTTTGGTCAATATAAAGTATAATAATCCCAACAGAAGAAAGTCTATAAAATAACATTCAGTAGTTGTTGAGATACTAGACTACGCAAAGTCCTTCCGATGTGAAAACTTTTAACAAAACCCTTTTACAAAAGATGGAGAGCTTCACTGGTTTATACTGTACTGTTCAATAGGAGCAATCAATGTTAGGAGTCCTCTATAATGGGCAGTGCTGTCATTCTCACTGTGAAACAACTGACAGGTTCCCCCTCTGTGTCGGTACAGAGCTGCCCTGTTGGAAGGACACAACATGGTAAGGGAACTGAAACCACCTCATCTCCTGTTAACAACACAGCCGCTTCACCTGCTTGCTACAATCCAACGATAAACAATTCTCTATAATGAGACCTCCTCAGATTGAGAACTGAGCATTTTCATTCTTGGTCCTCATGACTTTGCACTGGAAAGCCACAACAGCACAAAAAACACAGGTTATCACAAGCAGAGCCCTATGAGTGCGACCCACCAGGTTCTGAGAGAAGACCCGAACAGCTTTAGAGAAACCAATAGTTTGTGACGTGGATGTTTGCAGAACACAGATTTCTTTCTTGCTGTGTATCTTTGATTTGTACTATAAGATCCAGAGGAGAAAGCCTGATCTTTGTTCATTACTGCTCAGCATCAGTCATTTACACCAGTATCAATTAATCTAAAACAGTAAAAAAAAAGTTGTGTGTTTTTTTTTCTTTTTTCACAAGTACATTATGCAGTATTATATTTTTAACTACCATTACCTTATCTAATCTCTTAAATATTAAAGCAGGAGGAAAACAACACCTTTATCAGCATATTTATATGTTGATAAAGGTGTTGATATATAACATACAACATTTGTGAAGCATATGCAAATGCCTGCTAAAAAAAAAGGCACTAAGCAAAAATTGAAAAATATAGTAACTGAAAGACAGCTTGTTGCATCTAATTTTTTTGAAGGTGGGGAAGCACAGTGAGGAAGCAAGATGATATTTTAGATTAGAACTATTTTTTCCACAAAAGCCTTGTTTTTAAACTTGTAATGTATATGACATTGCAGGGAGCTTGAAGTTCAATAAAGGAAATGCATGCACATGGGAGCACTTTCTTAATTGGACTCTTGAGCTGAAAACTCAGATGTATTTCTGGTAGATGAAATGCTTCATATTAAATGTCAAGATGTAGTAAAGAAGTGACACTTAAAATGAACTGAAGAAAGCAGCAAAAAGGAAGAAATTTAGGGCCATGTTTATTAGCTGAGGATATTCTATGCATAAAGCAATTCACATTATTAAACTAATTTCTCCTTATCTAGGATAATGACTGGGTGTCAGCAGTCAGGAATACAGCACAAAACCAGTATCAGAGGGGATAAGGAAATTCCTATGGGAATAACTAGAAAACACATAACACAGATTAGAGGAAGACTACAGTCTTCAGCAGGTCTAATTAACACCAACTGTACTCCGTTTCTGTTCTATAAATATACCCTAAGGAATATTTTTCCAAAAACATATCCCTAGAGACTTATTCATGTTTGTAGTCCAAGCAGACAACCTCCAAAGCCACAGGCATATTTCCCCTCCTGCTGCTTGCATCCAGCTGCCTGCCTCCACCCACTGCAGGACCTACAAGGGCTTTAGTACCCTTCCTTTCCTCTTGGCTCCTCTTCATAGGTTGCCTTTTCCCGTTACCACTTGATGGCTTCTGGCTCTTCTCGCCCTTTGCAGATGTCTGCGCTTCCTGTCTTACTAGGAACTTCATTTTCTAAGTGACCCTGGAAGGTCAGTGATTCTGACCTCACTTTTACATCTTTTTTAAAACTTCTTCAAAATTTTCATCCATTCAGCGTACCATTACTCTCTTGCTACGGACACCTCCAAACCCCTTTCAGTCTTTGAATTATTTCCCTTTACTCATCACCTATTTTAATTCAGCTACACCAGGTTTCTGTTTTCACCCTGTCAGACACTTTTCACATCCATCTTTCACAATCCTCCCTCCTTTCTTAAAATGATGCAGTTTCTCCTATCACTTCTGACAACCCATCCTTTCTCCTATTGATATCACGGCACCATCACATCCTGAGATCTGATTCTCCTCCTGCTCCTCCTCTCACGCTGCTGAAGCATGTCGTGAGAAAGTGCTCTGATTTTGCTGACTTCCTGCATTTCACATTGATTCTTCTCTTTCTCATCTTTGTACTTTTTCTTTTGGAACACCCCAGGATTGATCCTTCTCCTGTCAACCCTCGTTACTACCACAGCTCCCTCTTACCAGCCACCACCGCCATGCTCCTCTGTTCAAACTCTTCCAACATTTAATCTGAAAAACTAACAATCTTCTCTACATTTCTTTCTTGATCAAAGAACTCACTTGTGAGTCTAGGACAGAATTCTAAAGTCTCACCTTCCCTGACTTGAAAAAAAAAATCCTCGAAGTTATTATTTACTCACATAGCCCAGATTTCTTTAACTTTCATGTTTTTCTCATTATCTGCTCATCAGAACTGATGCAGCTGAATAGGTATAGCTCATTTTTGCCAGTCCCCAGTTTATTTTTTTCTTCCCATTTTCAATATCTTCAGCACCTGAGGAGTGCAATGACTTTTTTTCTTCTTCTCAGTTGAGCAGTCCTCAGGAAAGTCAAGGAAAATCAAAACTAGAGCTACTACTGCTATTAAAATAAGACTTAGGTATTACTACAGATTGACACTCCTATTGCTAGAAATGACAAAGAACAGAAAAAGGAATAAGGAAGAAATAAGCAGAGGAAAAAGAAGGAAATGCAAGCTAAATTGTAGGCTACACCAAGATTTAGGGTGGCTTTGGAGCTAGTGAAATCGATCTTCCTGTCTTTACCTATCACTGGGTTCTGGAGGCAGCTTCTCCCTAATGTCTGTCTTCCATTTTCCTTCTCCATTATCAGTGTATTATGCTTGAAAGATGAGGATACAAACAGAGAGGCTCAATGTTAGAATGACTACACTTAAAATTATCAGAGCAGATTATTTTTAAATGGAAAATAAAGTGACAAAGTTTATTTATTTTAATAGATGTCCATCCCAACCAGCTGGAAGTAGAACAACTGACATGTGGGTGGTAGCAACATGCAGATCAACACCATGTGAGGATATTTGTCATTATTTATACCTAACAGAGGTGTATATTAATTATATATTTGCTGGAAGGCAGCCAACAGTCAGGCTTCCAGGGAAGCACTTATATAATGGTCTTATACACAAAGATTCAAAAAACTGAAAAAAGCCCACAATTCTCCTTCTCTCCTGTTCATACTAATTCCCCAGCTCGATGCTAGAAGAGCAATTGGAAATCTGGATGCTCACAGGAACTCTTTGCAGGATTCATCAAATACTGAATACTTTGACCTAGCACAATAAGACACCTACTACAACAAAATTTTCTGGCTCAGTATTTTATCTTTAAGACCAATTTAGATTCTTTTGCTAGATCTGAAACTGGCTTGTACATAGAAAGAAACTTCTAGCAAATGTCAGCAGTGACATAACATACATAATTGTAACAGGAACAATGAATCTGCTTGGCATTAACTTCACTAAGTCACTTATGGGCCAGTTTTGCTGCAGAATAGCAGAATCTGCAATAGTTCTCAGTGTGAACATTTATGCACTCAGAAAACTCTCCCTCAAGCACAAGCTTTAAATAGTTTAAGGAATTTGGAAAAGACTAGGGTAAAATGCTGCTTTTGTAAAACTAAGTGACTGACACTACCACGAAAACAGAAGTGTTCCTGTATTTCAGGACACAGGTATGAAAAAGACAATCTGAAAATGAGATAATTACATCTCAAATACTAATCAGTCAGGAGCATGTAGCATCTTAGTTAAATAATTTAATCTTGAGCTAAACAACTTTTACCAATGCTGTAGCATATTGTGATTACAAAACATCATTGCTCTTGGGAGAGGTTACTGCAGCTGGCTACTCTGAGGCTGCATGCACAGCCACAATGGAACCTGGCCCAGAGGTACAGCTCTGAACTCAGCTGGCGTGGTAATTCATCTCTGCTGTAAAATGCACTTTTAAATTTCTCTCACTTCATATAAATACCCTGGGTTTAAAACTTTCTTTTTTTTAAAGTAAACATAGTTTATATTTCTTTCCAAGAACAATTTTTTTTTTTCTAAACTGCAAGAAATATTGGCCATTGCTATTTATTCTAAACTTAACAATGGCTGTGTTTAAATCAGAAAGAATTAAAACCTAAATATCATAACTCAATTTTTATTGTAATAACATTTAACTTCTAAGCAGATTACTTCCACAAAGCCACCCATGTAGGTATAAAATGTGTTCATATTTCATAACCTAAACCACAGATTTTAAAAAACTTTAAAAAGTTGAAAATAATCAGTCTAAATCCATGGCAAGCCACCGTGCTTTGCCTATAAGGTTACACATCCTATAAGAGGAAGCACTTTTTTCCAGCCCTGTCATCTGCTGTGCACCAGCAACCATGTTTATGCCATTTGTATGTGTAGGTAGTATGAGAGCTGTCATTATAATTGCAATTCAGAGAGACAGACATAATGATATTTGCATTTTTGCTTGCAAGATCATACAGTTAGGGAAGACTGCTTTTGAAAAGTGCATGTAGGGAGAAGTCTGATCCTCCCTGTCAGTGTGACAGGAGAGGTGAGGGCAGATTTGCCTTCTACAAATGTCCCTGAAGAATGGTGGCGTTCTGTGGATGCAACCTGAAACACTTCATCCTGCCACAGTCCTGAGGAAGACCAGCAAGCCTATCTAATCCTTGCTGCTGAGTGGCTGAGACTCAGAGCTGTGACATAAATTGTGCCTTCAGCCAACAAAACTCTGGCAATAAGAGGGGCTGAAGATTCCTCCTATGACATTGGCTTCAAACAGATTTCTGAACTTTCATGCAGAGACCTTGTTTGGCTGCTTCTTCAAAAGTAAAATGCTCACAGCCCTTTCCTCCTTTCTGGTATGACAGGCTTGTAACATGGCTCAGCCTTTTGCAATAGAAAAATCTAATTAGCTCCTTCTGTGGCACTTTATAATTGAGATCTTTTCTGAGCTGATCTTTGAGACTGCCCAATAATATTTCATTCCTATTTATCAGTAACATGTTCGCTAATGCATTACATGGCACCATTAGCATCTATATACTCTGAGATTAATCAGTGTTTCCATTACAGAATTATAACTCATCCTTACAGTTTGACTCCAGACAGAATTGTAGCTTTCAACACCAGAGCCCAGAGTGATTTAAATAATGGAATTGGGCTATAAAATCTGTTCCATTTCCAGTTTATATTTTATATTTCAAACAAAATGCAAAAATATTGGAAGAGTCAAAACTGGGTTATTGTAAAGCACATTTAGGGTGCAGTTTCGCTCATATCAAAGATTGCTGCTTTTGTGCATTTATCTTTTTTTAAATAATGTTATTTCTATGTTGAGTATTCTACAA
Organism: Strigops habroptila; assembly: GCF_004027225.2. Classification (NCBI taxonomy): domain Eukaryota; kingdom Metazoa; phylum Chordata; class Aves; order Psittaciformes; family Psittacidae; genus Strigops; species Strigops habroptila. The sequence goes on from NC_044281.2 coordinate 9,590,164, forward strand.
ATGTGTTTCTCAAAATGAAATTTCACAAGGATACTTACAATACAGATTTGCACATCCATCTATCACTGTACAGATAACTAATACATTACATGGGTAGTTGATAAAAGAACATTTTGAACATATAATGGCTATGAAATTCTGAAGAATATGTAAAGAGCTCTGCTATTTTCTAGTCAACAGTCCTACACCATCGCATTGTATCAAAGACAGCATTTTACATTCAGGAAACAGCTTTCTGCAGAAGAAAGATGAAAGTGCCAGGAAACTCATTTAGAAAATGAACAGCAATCTTTGACCGAGGTTTTCAATACTGTATGCTTAAATACAGGTTTTAAGTGCCCAGATATACATCATTCTTTATTAACCAGTCATTCTGGACATGATGAGTAAGACAAGATGCTTGGAGTCCTAAGGAGAATTCCAGATGTTTCTGCTACTCTTGTCAGTAAATGCTGGTATCCACGGATAAACTCTACTTTGATTTCTAACTAACTCTGATCCAATGACCTACTTAAAACAATGTGCCCAACTAACACCATCCCTGTTGTTTTTATTCGTTTTATTCTGGTTTCGGTCAAGTTTTATAAAATAATTGGTGATGTATCCATCACAGAACTCCAATAATTTCATTTTATATTTGCTATTTTATATATGTATCACAGAATGATAGCCTGGAAAGGCCTCCAGAGGTCATTTATTCCAACCTCTTTCTCAAAGCAGGGCCACTTATATCAGGTTGCTCAGGGATCCATCCAGGCAAGTACTGAAACCCTTGAAGGATGGAAATACCACCACCTCTGTGAAACATCTTCCAGAAGATGGTCACCCTTGTACTGAAAACGTTTTTTCTTAAATCTAATCAGAATTTCCCATGTCCATTGACTTTTTTGCTGCCATTGAGTATTTCTGGGAAGAATCTGGTTCTGTCTTGTCTAGACTGTATTGTTAGGTAGTTGAAGACAGCAATATATCCTCCTTTAACTCATAAAACTGAACAAAGTTGTCCCTGAGTATCACATCTCTCAGATCTCTGACTACCTTAATTACTCTCAACTGGACTCAGTTATATCAAAGTCCTCTTCGTACTGGGCAGCTGAAAACAGGACACAACACTCCCAATGGGAGTCATGTCCTATGCACTAAAAAAATGCTGCAGTGAGTTTACTTCTATTTTTACATATATACTTGATATACTTTATTAATATTTATAATGTACTATACTTACTTTTACAATATTTATAGTATAGTCATGGTATGGTACATTTAAAAAAATAGAGCTTCTATTATGGATTCAATAAATACAGCACTTGATTAAAACAGATCTCTGTGACACACCACCAGGAACACTGGCAAGAAAAATTATAATTGAACTGTTTTCCAAGGGGAAGCACGTGTGTCACTCTTACTAAACAATTTTAATGTAACATTAGAAACCATTAAATTTTAACTTTGGAAAACAGCACTAAAGAACAAATGTCCACTGAACTAGTCAACATAAGAAAAATAAAATTATAAGGGGGGGGGGGGGGGAAGTTGCTAATGTTACAATTCAGAAAGTCCCAACATTTACTTTGTTTAGCCTTCCAAAAATCCATTACGCATTTGCCTTACAAAGTTAATCCTGTTATAACATTTATTTATGAAGTTCTACAAGGAAGGTAAAGTTATAGGAGTCATACACAAATACCAAAATTGCAGAGACAAATTATTACCAAAGTACCACAACAATTATTATGAACACAAAGATGACAATCATGTTATACTGTAGAGATTATCCTTTAACACAGGATGAGAAAGTTCCCAAGACTATTATGACAAAGCAAAGGATGAGATGCACACATGAAGAGATATGTTATTTCCATTTGACAAAAGTAGCAGACAGGATGCTAAGGACCAAAATAAATTGCTTAAGGCAACATGTGAAGATACAAGTGCTGAAACCAAATCTTCTGAAGCCCAGAGTTACGGTAATTCAAGAGCTCTGGTTTCAGTTCCTGTGCATTAACCCATCTTCTGAACAGCTATGATTCTTCTTCCACTTAATTGAATGACAAAACTTGGACTGACTTAATAGTATACATAAGAATGGGCAGAACTCTCCTGGACCCACAAAGTATAATAAACCCCAGCGGTGAGGTGGCCCTAGGAGAAGCTGGGGCAGGGTAGCACCAGATGAAGAAATGATATGGGAGGGAGCTCCTGAGCCTGGGCAAATGGACAGGCTCCTTCTTGGGGTCATACCAACAAAGAGCCACCTGAGCTCTGAAGAACAAAGTGCTCGTCACTCTCAGCTCAATTGTATTGCCTAAATGCTCCATTCACTACCTCTCCCTTATTCCAAGCACCCCATACAATAACTTTATTACCACGATACCAAATTATTAGTTTATTCTCTCTCCTAACCTTCTACCCAGTGACAGCCCACTTAACCCACTTTTATCTTCTTGAATATCTAAATCTCTCTAGATCTGCTGTTAACTATGCAATATATACACATATAAACATACACACAAAACACCCACAGCATATGTAACAAGCGATATACTTGGTACAGGGAAAACGAAAGGCTACAAAAATATTAATTTTAGCCTGTGCTATTAAAAAATTACACTATGCTATAACATTTTCAAACAGGAAACTCATAGATTTTTCTTTCAGTTTATTCAAGGGCTTTAAATGTTCTCTAGTATACTTTTCTAGATGGTGAAAGCTGAAAATAGATAAATCTGTTACTATAAAACTACTTACTTTAAGTTTATAACTATGAAGATGCAAGAATTAAAAAAAAGGCACACTAATTTTAAACTGAGTATGAAAATAAGCAGTTTCTATTTAAACTTCCATGTCATATTACAGAAGTCAGGTAGTTATATTTGTTCACCAAAACTTAGAGTCTGGTTCAAGGTAAACTTCTCCCCAGAGTGTTAGAAAATGAACAGCTGCACAGCTCAGAGAAAGTCTCCTGTCAATCTACAAAAAACTGAAAATACTGCAGTCAACACATGTGCAATGATCACACATTTGATTACTCAATATTCAGCAACACAGACAAGGAAGCCCTGCAGACTACTTTTGCAACAAATAAGTGTGAAAGGAGAGGGGAAAAAAAGTTGCAATGAACCAAAGCAACATGGTAATACTTATTAGTGCATGTACTATTCCACTGCTGCACGTGCTGTAGAGCCAAGCTCAGACAGAAAGACCTGTAAAAGTATTTAATGGGATTCCGCTGGCTACAAATTTTACCCCTAATCGGAAACATCTTTAAAACTAAAACTATTATTACATCTAAATGGTCAGAGTATTATCATTTGGGTATTACAGTCAAGTCACAAAATCAGACTTCATCTGCTGTTCTTGTTACGGCCTTGGTACTACGGACATGAACGCGAGTCTCATTCATTTCAAAAGCAGCAGTGGTTGTTAAATACTGGAAGACATCATGTAATTGATTTAAGTTAATTAAGGGGAGCATACAGCACGACTTCATTCCCAGTTCTATCTTTTGTTTCTGTTTCCATTTTGCCAAGGATTTGAAAACAAATGGAGAAAATATTATATTTTCTCTAGCCACACTACTAAAATATTTCTATTTTGCTTATGGAAAAATGGGTAAAATGTTTGCGTTAGATAAAATGTTATTTTCTCTCATAAATGGATTTAATTTTACCAAGACTTAGCTAAATTTTAAGCCCAAAGGAAACTGTTTCCAGTCAAAAACTGTATTATACGAGGCAACATGTTTTGCTTCAGCTCATTCAGTGACCTGAAACACTATCACATTTAAAAAAACTGATGCTGTGACAGGAACTGAAGCATCCGGTAGAACTGTAAATGTACTGTGATGGGTAACACTGATCAGGAAGCTGGGGAGAGAGAAAGAGGGCTGTCAAATGAAGACTCCATGGTTTCTCCTCCTCCACTCCCCATCCCCTGCCCTCCCTGTGCCTGGAGTTTGCAGATGCAGCCCACAGAAGGCAGCCTGCATGGAGCTACCTGATGCCTGGGGCCATGCCTTGGGCATTTGATGGGCCTCCTGAGGTTAGTCACAGAGTGGTTATTGTGCAAGTCCAAGGGCTGTGCTGTAACCAAACACTATGTCAAACAGTTGAGGGACAGCCTAAACATCTTCCATCCACTGGACTTCTGACAGTCTGGGGCTACTACAGTGTACTCTTTTGTGTAATCATTTACCATAACCATCCCTGAGAGCAGAATTCAGTGATAGTAGAAGTGACAGCAGAACACAGAAAATAAAATACAAGTTGGATGTAGACATATGAATGACCATTTTTCTCATTAATAACGTTATATGTAAATTAGTAACATCAGTCTTACTTCTTATTGAAGGAAATTACGTTGCCTTGTCTTCCGCAGTGTTAAACAGCCATCTAAGACTTTTTTTATTAAGATTATGATAGCACTTACCTAAAACATCTTCGGATGCAAACAAAATACGGAGTTGGACAAGAACTACTGGCAATTAACAGACTAAGTAAAATACCTTATAAAAATATTTTAAAACTGTCTTAGCAAAGATAGTTGCTTATCTGTGTCTATGACAGATGTTTAAAGTAAAGATATCACAGTAAACCAGTATTGAATATTCTACTCATCAGGTAAAAATTATATTCACAGAAGTTTGACGTATGTGTACATGATATATAGCAAGATATTGCTAATGCTGGAGGGAAAACAGATTCTACAAAGGAGGTTCTGAGAAAGGGAAGAATAGGCATACCAAAATTTGCTTTATATCCCTTCACTAGTGAAAATGAGACCTTTCAACTTTCCAACTAAATAATAGACAATTAACAAACCAGAATGATTCTACTAGACAGCAGAGTCCTCCATGTTTCAAAGGCAGGCTGAACAAACTCCTAAACCCAAACTTGTTTACTACAGTACCATATTACTCACACTGAGGTTCTTCCATGGGACCAAATACAAATACGTCAGCAAAACTGCAAGATTCACCAATTTTAAAATGTTCAGGATTCAAGTGCCTTATATATTCCAAGATGCAAAAATACCCTGAATTCAGCCAATCAGAAATTGTATTTAAAAAAAAACCCTCAAACAAACAAAACCACACCACCACACAAACTAAAAAGCCTTCCTTCCCCTTTTGCTGACCTAGCTCCACATGCAGCACATGACACCAACACCCCAGGGATCCACTGCTGAATCTTAAGGTCCTTTTGGTGACACCTTCTTGTGTGCATCTTCCCTACTTTTTACCTCAGCTGCCCCCAAATAGTTCCTACAGAAGTAGTGTGAATTAGCTTCACACCAAGAATTAATTATGTACTAGCTGGATATTGCCCAGAACATGCAGATAAGTGTGACGTAAGATTAATTACATTAAAAATATTAGTTATAAATCATGTAGCCGCATTAGGCTGCAGATCACTAAATAGTATTGAAGCACAAGGCTATTTAGCACATTGCCATGGAGTAGCAAAATGTTTTGCTCAAACAAGTATGTGTTACCTTCACTTGAGCAAAACTCTTTAGTGAACTGAACACACAGTATGTATTGGGAATTTTGGTCAAGAGGGACTGGAACAACAGGCCTGTACAGGATGGGACAGTTAATTTATAACTTAGTATATCTAACATAGAATACAACAGATTAAGAACATCTGCGGTACTTCTAAATGGCTTTCTATGTATGGCTTGACAGGTTTACGACGAAGACAGAAGTGACAGAAGTGATTAGTTTTGTTTGCATTCAAGTTGATAAACAAAAGTTACATGTGTATTTGAATAAATCATACATCATGAATTATGAAATTGTACAACACTGGAATGATGAAAACCATTGATTTCTGTGTCTGCCTAAGGGCAGACAGAAAGAACAAAAGAATGAGATCTATAGCATATTCACTAGGAATACTTCAAAAGTGATGTACATTATTCCTGGGAGAGCAGATCAATACGATAATATTATTTTTAAGCTAAGACATGGGTATGGCTAGGACAGCCTTATCTCTTATTCTGTCTAGTCTCACACATATGCAGTGATACTCACATAATACATCTATACCAGCAAAATACAATTTTTGAAAACACAACACTTCGCTGTGAGCTCCTGGCAGCAGAGATCACGTTTTTGCTCTACATCTTGCACTTAGCACAAGCATCCTGGGGCTAAGTGACATTTGCCTTCTTCACTCAACAAAAGAAAATGCTACTTTACTTCAAGCAATTAACGACATGTTGTGAAGGACTGACACAAAAATATACATTTCCAATTTTGTACACAATATGGAGTAAGATAGAAAAGTACTCATATGACAGTCTAAGTTTTTCCCTAGGAGGAAAATATGCATCAAAGTCAGTTATTTGGTGGGGATTTTCTTTGGTTTGGCTCATTGGATTTTTTTGGTATTGGTTTTTAATGGCTAATAGCTCATAAACAGGCCTGCATGAGAGCCTGTCCATAGGTCTGTCTGTCTGTCTACGCGCAGCCCCTTAGTATCACACAGATACAGGACACCGCAGTCAGATGGGGCTCACACATCCTCCTTGGGATGTGCAGTCCTTCAACTGCTCATCAGTCCACTGGGCGCCAAGGGGAAAATATACAGCACTAAAGCTAACACAGCACGTGTTTGTGCTGCACGGTCGGTGTCTCTGCAGAGACATTGCCAAGTTCCCAGCTAGGCAGAATGATATGTCTATTCTTATTGATAATGCTCTTGCAGCCATCACTGCCTCAGGACAGGGTTGAGTCAAATTTTGCAAGAGGAAGGAATATCTTTTCTTAGATCAACTAATACAACTGAAGAATAGACAAGCTGTCAGATTCACAAGAATTTTTCAGCTTCTGTTGGATACCAAAATCACAGACTCGGGAGAGATACTACTCTTATGGAAATTTATAATCTCCCCTATCTTGGTCCTTTCCCCACAATCCATCCCTTCAGTGTTCCCTAGAAGATAATTTATGTGTTTCTCTCTCCTGTACAAACAATGGCTTGCCCCATAACCTCAACCTCTTTTCCCTTTACTGAATTATTTAGTTAGAAGCACCTTTTTTCTCTCTAATACACCTAAACTCATATGCAGTTTGTTTTCACCTTCTGTTTAGCTTTGAAGTTTACTGCTCCTGTTTCAGGAGTATGGTGCGCCTGAAAGCTCATACACTTTGTCCCAGGCATCCCAGACTCCAGCACTAAAAACAGCTGCAAAGTCTGGAGATGCTTTTGCCATCCACTCCTCACTGAACAAACTGTTATTGTGAGGCATAAATTCGGTAATGTTGCAGATGATAAATCAAACTGTTGTCGGGAAGGTACAAGGTAAGAGCCACTTGCCATTTGTTAATCATTAATTGGCCATTAAAGTATGTTTAGTAGTTGCTAGAAATTCTTCTTTATAAATGTTTTGAGGCTCCTTAAATGGAATATATAAATAGAAGATGCAATTAAACATATATGCAGAGAGTATGCCTACAGTGTCTCAGAAGCGAAGGTTGTTTGGTGGAGACAGAGACTTTAATTGCCTGTATTTAGGGAAAAAAAAGGCAACATTTCTAAATAAGTACTGTGATTCAGCACTGTATTTAGTACCTACAGACCCATATCCAATACCAAAATATTAACTAGAATTTACTATTGACGGACATAGAGACACAATCCCATTTTTTTTCAGATATCTAGTGCCAGTTTATTATCATCTGAACAAAACTGACAACATCTATGTTTTATCTTCATAAAAGGCACTAGAAAAAATACTAATATCAACAGGATAAATATTAGATTTTTTTTTTTCTTTTAGTAGAACTGATTGTAAAAACAGACTGTTCTGGAAATTTTGATGAGGGCAGTTACAATCTTAAATATGACATTGTTCTTGGTTCTACAAAATTAAAATTTTGCTCAACAGAAGAACAGTCTTTACATAAGTTTTGATGCTTCAGATGTGGAACAAAAGAAAAGATTTTGCGCACTTTCATGTTAATAAACCTATCAGATATTTGAGAAGTTCTGAATTTCAGATTAACAAGATTCGGGTAATCACAGGGTGTGCTCAGAATGATTAGCACAATACGAAATTCTTCCGTTAAGGAACAAATAATCTTCTGCATGCAGCTACAAAAGCTCAAGTACCCTTGATATAAGTTTGATATACCACTGTATTTTGTATACGGTTATATTATTATATTACATACAACTAATTATACACAATACTGTAGTACAGGAACAGCTGGAGAGCTGAGGAACAAGCTAATTGAAAGGAAAAGAAATCAGACTCACAGGCTAAAATACTAGAAACGTGCATCTTTGTCAAATCCTGCCCTCGCACTCCCCAGGAAGCAGGACAGGATGAGCCTTAATGACAGGTTGCCTGTAGCTCAATGCATTTGAGAGAAGAGCTTTTACAGGCACGCAAGGGGGAGATGCTTACATGGAAGAGGAGTTGAGGCCTGAACTTCATAATGATTTCTAATAAACCTCTTCAAGTAGCTGCATGCTCCAGCATAAAGGCACTAGATATTGGGAGGACTCCGCTGGTGATACCAACCAATGTACACTTTTTAGAATACAGCAGAAACAGCCTTAGGGAAAAGGAAATTACTGGATCTATTTCCCACTGTATGTTTCACCCTCTGTGATCAGAGGTACCAGATAATCTAAAAAAGTGCAGAAATGTGAAGTGAAAAGCAAGTTGAATTTTTGATATAACTATAGACATGACTGAAGTCAGCAGGACTATTCCAAAAATGAACTAAGGTCTGCCTATTCCAGTAGAAGCATTTTATAAACGTGGATGATAGATCATCATGTATCATGGTGTCTTGAAGGTAATAATAGCAATAAGAAATAATTTACAACTAGTGCCCTGTTTATGGCCTCATAATAGTATGGCTTAAATGCTGCACAGACCTTGGACTGGCCCTTAACGAAAAGTGAAAAGTTCTATTCTTTATGAACCTTGCATGATGGCTATTTTAGCTGAAGAAGAAAGCTGTTTAAAGCAGGAGAGCAGCACATTTTCCACTGGTGTCTCTCTTGCTGTATGACTAACGTGCCCTTTTGATTTCTATTGTATGAAAATCTACTGGGAGGTTTAGGGTAGTTTTATTGCAGACACCTATCAGATCCTATCGGCCTTCTAGGCTAATCAGTGGTAGGTTGTTTCTCACAGCTCTCCTCTGTTCTCTATTATTGTACCTCTCCTTGAGCTGCCCCAATGAGGTCTGCAATGCTAAATCTTGTTTTGCAGGGATGCGTAGGATGGTTTCTATAGCCTGATTTCTGTGTCATGAAGAATTGCGTAAGGTGTCCTTAAAAGTGACAGAACTAGTTGCAGTGGATCTCTCTTTTTAGTTCATAAACTTTATTGAATTGCACACCCCCAAATACAAATATGCCATTAAATTCAGAGTCAGAAGCAGCTGGATATTACAAGCCTTCCATGGAAAAAAATGATTAGATTTCTGGATGTCTTCCAGCCGCTTTCTCATGCTAGACTGGTGGAAAGCAGGCTTGAAACTGGTGATACCTGGCCAGGCTAGAATAAAATCCCTAAAAAGGCTGAAAGAAACGCGCGTAAAATATACAGGTTTAACTGATGTGTGCCTGTCCCATCCTTAGCTTCAGAGCAGCACATTGGTAGCAAATAAAATCCAGAGAAACCCTCACCCTTCCACTTGCTAACCAGACAAGAGAATAATATTTTACATTGCAATGATACAGTGTGGGAATCTGAAATTTTTCTAAACTTGTTTGTCCTGAGGGAAATGGGGAAAACCAAAGGTCGCCAATACTCTAGAGGTACACAGTGAGAAAGGAACTTGTGTGAGATAATCCACAACAATCTGAATTCCAGTAAACTTTGGAAAAGTCTGGAACCACAACAAAATTTTGTTGCTAATCCATGTAATCTGTCGCAAAAAGAATTATTTCCTCATTCCTCTGAATTCAAGGGATAGGAAATGTGGGAGTAGAATTTCAGAAAATCCAAGTTTCCGAAGTTCCTTACTCTATAGTTAAATGCATAATCAGAAATGTATCTCCTATAGTGAGAAGCTCGAATGCAAATGGTCTGTTCCTGTCATTCGTATTATTAGCTGATGAAAATCTTTAAGATGAATAATTCATTTGCTGATAAAACAAAGGATGTCTAGCACTCTATGAAAGCAGCTTAAATTTGGCAGAGTTTTTAAGGTCGGGTGGGGAAGGGATAAGGAAACTCAAAATATTCACCTCTTTTTTTTTTTTTTTATCCAGAATTTCTGTTTTCTTGTTTTGAGACTACATTTAGCTACATTAATTTTAGAAAAAAGATCTAAGCAAAGAATATTTCTTTCCAGATCAGGCCAATTTTTGACATTAACCATTTTAAGTGTTCAAACATCGATACAAATTACAGACTTTTTCCACATATTTCTAATTATTAACACCTAGTTTTCTGCAAATGTATTGTTGTGTTGTATGTTCATTCACTACTCGTTTCTCACAGCATTTCTTTCAAACAAGCCCTTGTTAATTCATAAAGAGAAAGTGAACAATTAGCCCAACCAGTAATGTTCAGTAACATCTGAAATGTCTTCTAGTTCCCCATATTAATTTAAAAGTAATAACAACTAGAATGTCAATGCATCTTAAAAGAAGTTATTGCTACTTTCTTCGTGTAGCAGTTTATGATTCATTAGTTGGCACAAAGAAAACCTTCTGCTGAAATACTAAGCAGGTTATAAAGCATTATTTGTGTGTTACTTTCACAGTGGTTTTAATCTGTCATTATAAAACCATCCAATTAGGACAACAAAAAGCACGGCTGTATTTTTTAAAGTGCTGTTTCTGCCCAAATTAACCGCTTCATTCTGACATAGCACATTTTTGCCTTATAATTTTTCTAAAGTGTTACGTTTTATTTTTATGTCACAGAATTGCTCAACATATTTTATTTTTGTTTTAAATGGGAGCTATGGGAAAACTGCCCCGATTTACTTGGAACTTAGAAACTCATTCTAGGATAGCACTGAGTTTTTAAGCAAAGGCAGCATTTTAACCTATTTACAGAAGACTGAGACCAGCATGTGGTAGGTTCGTTCCCACTACAATTCCAGCACTTTGAATTCATGCTTTTTATGAACTTGTGTTAGGCCATTAATTATCTTATTAGATTTTACAAAGTACCACAAAAAGGGAAATCTTAGTTTATAACTTTGAGGCAAGCATCTGCTTTTATAGTAAAGTGTTATTTACTCGTGCACTTACAGCAGGCAGAACTTTGCTTTATAATTGCAGAAATAGCAACAGCTCTCCAAATCTGCATGCAGCTTCTGGTTTGAATTATAAACACATTCACCCACTAAGTGAGTCCAGCCTTTTTTTCATGCCATTGTAAAGGTGAAGAGGGCACCACAGAACGATGCTTTTTCACTCAGGAGTTGCCTCATGCATTTCTGAGATGGCAGTATGTGTCGGTGCAGTATTTGTTCCTTTGCTCTAAACTGTACAAAAGCATTATTTTAGACATGTACCCATATGTTTTCCTATCTGTCAGGAAAAGGGATTTGGGTTTTTTTTATAGTGCTTCAGGACTAGTTACAAATAAACCAAGATCTCTTTCCAAGATTCCTTGGGGACAGTCTCCTATAAAGTATTTCTTGGGGCACTGACAAAACATGTACATATTTAAAATACATAGCATATCTGATGAGGTAACATGCATTTTTGTTGTAGCCCCATACTTGTGGCAGGCTCCTACTCTTCATTTTGCAAAAACAGAGATTTTTTCCAATTCTCTCATCACTTCATCTCCTTCCTACCTCAAGTCTCTACATTAATGATCAGAAAACAGAGGACAAAACTAAGTAAGATTAGGAAATAAAGTCCAGAATGAGAAGCACACATTCTTTTCACAGGAGAAATGTAGTTAAGAGTCTATTTAATCTAAGTTAGCAGCCAAGGTGCACCATAGCAACAAAACACACAAGGATCAGATCTTTCTAAAAAGGCACAGGACATCCTTATACAGATCACTGGACTTAGTGCATGAAGATGCAACATGTTTTCCACTGTCTTTTCTTCTCAACATTACGTTTTGTTTCGTTGCTCTTTCAAGTTTATAACTGTCTTAACCACCTGGTATATGACATAAAATTGTTTTTCCAGGGAGAACACAGCTTAATTAGCCTCTACATGGTATTTATTCTTCTTATTTCCTTGCCAGTTAGAGAAGTAAATCATCTGTCAAAAAACGTCCCAAATGTGTTTCAGTTTAAATTCAGATTTGCCTCTCCTGCACACACTTCAGGTTGAGTCTCTCACTCATACAAAGCTCTTCTGCTGTCAATCTTATTCACAGCAGAAGCAATGGTAAACTGGATATTCATTAAAAGCTGTCTGAGATGGAGAATCACATCCACACACTTCTTGGTTCTTCTTTTCTTTTGTTCCTTATTTGGATTCATTGATAGTCCTACAACAGTATGTATGCTTCATGGTTACACTTTTTTTGGCCACCTGCTTCACAATAACAGGTAACAGAGCAATGCTATAGATCTCAAGAAGTTATGGACAAATATTTAAAGGATTTATGTCTGTCTGATAATTAATGAATTAAAATCAAACCAGCAAACATTAGATATGAGGAAGAAGTTTTTTACTGTGAGGGCAGTGAGGTGCTGGCACAGGGTCCCCAGCAAAGCTGTGGCTGCCCCATCCCTGGCAGTGTTCAAGGCCAGGTTGGACACAGGGGCTTGGAGCAACCTGCTCTAGTGGAAAGTGTCCCTGGCCCATGGCAGGGGGTTGGAACTGCATGAGCTTTCAGGTCCCTTCCAACCCAAACCAGTCTGTGATTCTTTGTGCCTTCACATAATTTCTGGCACTTTATTAATACAAAAATTTGCTAAGAGAAGAAAAGCTGAGGGTCAGTGCAGAGTCCTCTGGGGTTCAGGATCAGAAGGGTGTGTTCTTTCACTAACATCACTAGATTTCTTTCAGGGAATGATTTTGCAGTGCTTCTAGACCAAGATGCTGATCTCCTGTCAGGATATTACATTCATAACATAATAGAAGCTATCCTTTTCCTTGCTCTGAAACTCTTTGAGCTATGTTTTGTATATTAACTTTCTGTATGATTTTCATTACTATTTGGAAACTAAAACAACCTAAAGAATTTATAGGGTCACAGAAAGAGCCTTATGGAAATCTGTATGTTACAGTCCCATGCTCCCTCTATAAGGTTCAGAATAAAGTACACATGAAAGGTTTGAGGCAGTGAAATAATTTCAGAACACTTTTCATAGTCAAAAGCAATTTAGAATGTTTATAGCACCTTTATATTTTTGCTGTGATTGCTCCAATTTGGGTATCAGTCAAGCTGAATGCTCACAGCACAGTTCAGGACAAACTGAACTTATTTAGAAATACAACCATCAAAATGGAAAATAAATAGGTAAGTCAGGAAGGACAGCTGGGGAAAAGTAACACCCCAAAAATAAAAAAATCAGTTGTGGTTGAATAAAAAGCAGCAACCACAATTCCTTGTGGTCAGCTACGGATACTGAGCTGAGATGAGAGAAAGAAAAGTGAGTCTCTCACCATGGAAGTAAACAGAAAGAAATGAAGCTATAAAATCTCAGCAATAACCAGGTATTTCTTTCCAGCTGGTAACATTCTCTTTCCAGAATGGTTTCTCATGTGCAGGTGTCTGCATACACATATTTATTTTTCTTATATGACAACACAGCATTGGTCAAGCTTTTTGAAGGGGGCTATTTTTCCAGATTGCTAAGGAGAAAGGTGGTGTGTGTTGTATGTCCTCCAAGTTCCCTTTCTTCTGCAGTCAGCAGGGGCCAAGTCAGTACAGCAGCTAGAGTATATGCCAAGCCAGGCAGGAAAAAAGAGAGTAAACCAAGCTGCTATATCCAAGTCTTTAACCCCGTTACCTTCTCTGCGCACTTCCCACCGCCTACATCCAATTGAAGTGCCCTGTTCTTCAATATTCATAGACACCTAATAACATCTCGGGGCCCCTGACACTCGGAGATGCTGTCAATTTTACCCCTTGCTTGTGTATAGGAGCTTCTCAAACTCCTATAGCTCTATCCAGTCAATTTTATTCAATCTCCAGATGTGGCCACCCAGTCCACCTTTCTGGTAGATCTCTACTGCCAAAAATGCCCCTGTCCATTAGAACAGTTAGTACTGTGCTTCACTGGTCATTAATCTATGTATTCCCTTAGGTAAATAACTGATTATTTTAAAAGATAGATTTATTTGCTTGTCTGTAATTTAGCAAAATGGCAGTTGCCTTTATGGCCAGTAGCAAAAGCTAGCTTGCGCTGGTTGACCATCAGGACAGCATCTTGACAAACACCACCTCTATTTTGTTTGTAAGCCGTATATTAACCCTGAAGCAACATTATTAGACTAAAACCTCAAATCACAAAAGAAATCATCAACTCTATAAAGAAAGTTACAAAGGAATTAGATACACTAACTAGCAAAAGCAATGAAACATGGCACTGATGACATTCTCACTCATGCTGACTTAGCATGAGGATAACAATTTATCTTCCACTCCTGATTCCAGTGGTGACCACAAAAGTGCAGAATTCTAGCAAATCAAGCTCTTCCCCCGAGGAAAGTCTGTTGTATCAGCAACAACCTCTTACAACAGGGGTTGGTGGGTGGAGAGGTGAGGAAATATAGAAGTTACAAATGCCACTTGGGCTAGATCGTTTTTTGAATAGATCCTTTAAGGAGAGTCTATTCACTGTGTTCAGCAACATCTCACTCACTTTTCCTCGTCCCCTAGAAATTTACTTCATCTAGATTTATCACTTAGGAAAATGTTTTAGAATGTGAGTGGGAAGGAGTAATAAAACCAACAAAGCTTTAGAAGGGATGCATTCCTTCTGGCCTTACCTCTGCAACAATCAAATTGGTTCTACTACAAAGCTTCAACACAGGGCTCATGCATCACCTACACCTCAAATGACAGAGTCCTATTTTAGGGACTTGCATCAGACCTTCTGTTGGTACTATGTTGAATTGTACTCCCACCAGAAGCAGAACATTCACAATCTGTGCACCAGACATGCTTCACCTTTGCACTGCGCCATCATAACATTTTCAGACTTTACTGAAAAATAGTAGAAGTGCCACATGTCAGTTTGGGTTTTATTTCTGTACTGTGGAATTCATTTCTGTGACTGTGTTTGGTTACCTAAGAAACAGCCACTGGGTAAAATTTGACTGATTATGCTGTCAGGTTGATTGTCAGTACTGTGGGTAGAGTTTCATGGGGTATATACACGTGTGGGATGAAAAAAAAATACTTGACAATGTTAGTTCTTCTTAGCAGTCTTCTGGAAAAAAGTGTATGAAAATTGGGAGAAATTACACTTTTAAGAAGTTTATTAGAAGCTAAATTACATTTTGAGGTTAATTTAGCCAAAGAAAGAAAAAGAGAATAGACCTTCTAGCAGAAAAGAAGGATGTTTTTAGAAAAGTAATCTGTATTGGAAAGTTAGTAAGACAATAACTTGATAAACTGCAAGATTTTTATAACTACTGAACTGATTTTCAAGTAACAGCAGTGTTCAATGCTTGCACTTGCCTTACTTGCCTTACACAAAATACGGAAGCATAACAGCCTTATTTAGCAACGTTCCATGTCAGAATCTCTACATGCTTGACTACTTAGACACTGGGAATATGTGCAATTTTACTTGCAGCCCACATTATTTAGATTGAAAGAACTTGCTAAAAAAAAAAAAAAAAAAAAAAAATGTATAGCTGGTTGAGAGATGAACACGTTCTTATAGTTAACCACATGCAGTATGGATTTTCTATGACCACTGTGCTCTCTCTCATGTGAAGTAAGAAGCAGCCACATCAAATAGAGCTAATTATGCAACGGTACTAGTGAGGAATATAAAAAGAGGAAGGAAAGAGAGAACATCACTTTAATTATCACAGACCTAATGAAAGAGAACTTTGTCAGGATTTTGATAATACTGCAGAGAGTCATTTGTACTGAGAAACTTGTTTTCTTAAAGGTTTTTAAGCAAGCTGGGATAAATGTGTGCATCAGAGAACAGGTTTTTGTGAGCAATATAAACGTGTTTTCCCTTATTATAACCTCCCCAGTATTTTTTATAGATGATGTTGTTTTTTCACTTCCCTTGTCATGGTTCTAACTATAATGGGGGATTTGCTGAGCAAACTTGCCTTCACATTGTGTAAGACCGCTAGCACTGCATGTGCAATGTCAGAAAATATGCTAACAGAAATACACACTTCTGTGATAAGTAACATTTATAAAATACAGTTTGGGGAGGAGAAGAGGGATTGTTTTCATGTATTTCAGCATCAGTTCTCCTACCATGGGTGCAGGATGTTTCAAGCAAGCACAGAACTGTACATAATGGAAACAGAAATGTCTAGGGACCAAGCATTCACTGATGACTAAGAGTGAAGAAGAAAAATCAGTTTTGTTCACTTGTCCTAAGCACGGCACACTTGCTCCTAAAGTGCTCTTCTGACTTGGCAAGTAGCCAGAGGTTTCTGGGTGCAAGTCCCTACAAGGTCAGTTATATTTTTCCCCTCATTAAAAAATAATGTCAGAATCACTGTACCATAGTGGCTCAACAGCCTAATGTATCCTGGTTAGTGCTCTGGCCTTCTGCTCTCAAATACCAGTTGGGGATCAAAATGCACAGCAAACACTCAATGAATTTCCAGGTCTGCTGCACTGGAACAGAGAAGGGTCTTTGGGTTTTGATATGAAGACATTTTGCTTTTGGGAAGGTAAACAGACCATATGTTTGGAGACATGACTGACTTCTGCAGGGATTTGAAAGAACGCAGATCTATTTTGTTGATTATTTCTATAATGAGGGTAGAGTGAATAAACACATTACCAAAAATCCAATGTACTGGAAGAGTGCTCCAAATGACAGTATAACTCTATGTCGTACAGCATTTACTGCTAGAAATTATATTTTAATGGACAGACTACCTGAAAAGAATCCTATTTTTCAAAATATGTTAACATTTTAGCATTTTTCCCTCCTCCTCTGCAATGACAAAGATATTAACACTTTCTTCCATTTTATTTTCCTCAGGGAAGATGGATCTTGGGGAAGAAGAGTTAAAAAGGCAGCCAAACCTTCCTTGTCGTATAGTGAGCCCAGTGACTTGTGTGATCACCTGCAAGGTAGGAGACACAATCATAAGCTTGTCCTGTAGAAAGCAAGAGACTGAGCCCAGTTTCATACACCTATCTTGCAGAAGGCTTCAGAGTTTGGGGCTACAGAATCAAACCTTCCTTCACTCAATCAATATTTAATCAATTTTATTAAGCAGGACGGAAATTTTGCAGACTGAGGTTAGGTCTGGTAAATAATGGGATTTGAATCTGGTTTGTAAACAAAGTAGTTCATACAAACCAAGTGAACACATAATTCTTGAAAAGCACTTGGACAAAGAAACATCAGAAGCTGAATCCCAGCATTTTTGGGTGATGAAGCCTAGGAGATGAAAGAGGGATCACAGATTATATTTTGACATTCTTTTTTATCATACAGTGTCCAGAAGACTTGCACTTATGAAAGGGTAATTTTCTGCCTGTAAGAAGAGACTAGCTGCTCCAGGGCTGCCTCGACAGGGCACTGCCTGAGCAGGAGTGGACATCTGTTACAGTGCTCTGAAGGGGACTGACAGTTATAAGAAAATTGCCATAAATGAAAGAGGCATTATGCTGTATTAAGCCATTTGCTTATATGATTGCCACAATGAAATCCTGCATTTATCCAAGCCTTCATGCATAAACACTTCTAAGTCACAACTTTTGGCCACTTATTTTGTCTCCTAAAAATAATTCCTTTTAAGAGGCCTAGAAAATGTTCTACTATTAGGGAACACCATTCAGGAATACATGCACTAAAGGCATAAACACAGACTTAATGAGAGGAAGGTTGAAGCCATAGACTAGTAAGTCTCCGCTGTACAATAGCGAGTAGGTCTGACTGGTTCACTTCTGAATGCCCTCTCCTTTACAGTATAGACCATGTGAGAAGCAGTGAAAAAGAGAGAAAAGCAAGTTGAGGAGAGTAAGAGTCCCATCCTGAACAGAAGAAACATTTAACACTGTTTGCATGGTAGAAAGTGCACAGTATATTTATATATTTCACTACAGCTACAAGATAGGTTTATATTGACTGCAAATTATAACAATTAAATAGAACAAAAAAAATTTCACAGTGCTCTTATAACCCAGTAAGTTGCATGACTATGTTATGCAAAATTAACTTAAGAGCTACAGTCAATGACTTCAAAAGAAAGCAAGGCTGCATCTACAGATGTTTCACTTTCTGTTGCATGAAGGTACGCTCTTGTGTTAACTGTACAGATGAATGTTTGCCAACTGTTTTGTGCTGAAGAAGAGGACCTTACAATCTCTCTATTAAAGACTGAAGGGGCAGCTCAGTTAAACATGTCTCTAGAATGCTGGGGACAAGTCCATTTTCTACTGATGCTTTATTTCTACAGCTGATGATTAAATAACCCACCTTATGCCCTTATGGCAGTCAGTACAAGAATTAAATATTTCCCCGTGCAGAGTTCATTAGACATCAGAGTTTCCTAGTTAATTCGTTACGCCTCTATGAATCCCTAGGGAATATTATAAAATTATAATTTTGGTCTATTCTCCTCCAACCTATTACAGAATACATTTCATTTTCTCATATCTAAAGCACAGTGAATGAAACTATTAGAGGAGAAAACACATCTGGATCTCATTTATATTTCTTTTCACGCAGATCAACATAACAGGATGAATTCAGTTCTTCAATATTCTTTACGCAGGGAAGGAAAAAATCAAAATGAAAGAACTACTAGATTGCCCCTCCTACTACATAGCACTAATGATATTTTATTTTTTCACTTCACTCTGTGCTGCTTTTAAGTCAAAAGCCCTATTTCAAATTACACAGCACCTCCTGGAGAAGAGAAAGAGCATCTGGAGGAATGAAAAAGCTGCCAACTCAAATTCACGCCTTAAAAGCCCCAGACATGCCTCTTCAATACTGCCTATGTTCAGATGAATGAATTTAGCCTTGCAACTGCTTTCCACATGGAAGTGATACGTTCACCTACACACTGTAAAAAGGTCCCAGTTTAGACATGGCAAGTTGACTCGTGAGGCTAGTATCAAGACCACATAAGACACAAGCTACCCTTCTGAACTCTAACACACACTGTCAAGTCCTGAGAAAAATAAACAGTTTCAAGAACAGCAGAACATTCAATTTTTAGGTTATCTCAAACTTAGTAACAAACCCCAACCCATTTAGCATACGTAGAGGAAGGAGAGTGAGCTGAAGGAAAGCCCACTGAGCTCTAAAAAGATCCCTGTCATGTTCCAGGTGTCTATGGGGAAGGGTGAGGTGCAGAGAAATGGGCAGGACTCACTATGAATTCACATCAATCCTCAGGTTGCAAGGGGAGAATAAGGAGGATACATAGTCTTTCTTTTCTGAGCAGTTAACTATCCTATCTTCAGTTAGTTTGGCACATCTAAACACAAGCTGTTTTATTGGTTCCTATCCCCCTTCCAAGGGGAAAAGAAGGGGAAAAAAAAACAACCAACCCCCCCCCCCAAAAAAAACCAAAACAACCCCACACCAACAAAACAAAAAACCTAAACAAACAAACAAAAACCACACACACAAAAAAAGAAATAATAATAATAATAAAAAAAAGAAATAAATTTGGACAAAGCTGGTGCTAGGAAAAAAAAAATATTGTGCAAATGTGACCTAGGAACTGTCATGGCAATAAAATGCTCACTGCTGAATTTGACAGAGTGAGGAAAGTCTCCGCTCTGCTTTAATGGATATAAAATCTCAAAGAAGATTTAGCAGAGAGCATTGCACATCCTGCCTTCACAGAGACATTTTAGACCATCTGAACAGCTTCATAGTGTGTTTTGTGCACAATACTGAGCCTCCATAAATATGACTGAAAATATTTTTGACACAAAAAATGAAGTAGTTAATTTTCCTGTCAGTCCTATCATTACTTGTTCATTCGGAGATAAGGTCCAAAAGTATTGGATATGCTGCTAATCTTGTTTGCACAACAAGTTAGCTAGCAGTTGTGCAGTCACTTGTCTCTCTAATCACATAACTGCTCTACCATCAATGATGCACTAAAATTTCTGATCAGTACCCATTTCCCAAAACCACCTAACATAAATACAGATACATTTACAGAAGTAAAAAAATTTACTTTGGCAAATACTTAAAAGCAAGAGAGATGGTCTTAAAAGATAACGAATGTGGGTTTTCTTACAAACTAGCAGTTTTACTAAATCTTGAGCATTGATCTGGATATTAACACACTTTATCCTGAATATTCATGTATTCAAGTGATGCTACATATACAGAGAAGCATACATGTATGTACAAATATCTACATATCTATAGTTCTGTGTGTGTATATCTAGCATGCTTACTCACCCAGATGTGTGTGTGTCTAGTCTGGTAACAAATACAAACCAGCAAAACAAAATTCCCTTAAAATTTGGAATAAAACACCTATAGTATCCCAGAGCAGTGGATAACAGAATTAATGATTAAGGCATACTGAGCTCTCAGGAATCTGATTTAGATTCATTCAGACAATACAGTTGCCTAGTGTTTCATTTAACTTCAGCAGTCCTCCATTATAAATGAAAGCAACTTACACATGCTATATAAAACAAGCCTCAATCTCAGACAGAAAATGTTAGGTAGACATGCATTATCTTTTCACTAAGTTCTCTGTAACACTGATCATCACAGTTTGCTGCAACATAAAACATGCAACAGTATAATTTTCAGATTGCAAAAAGCAAGGCTATTCAACTGAGCAACACTTCTGGCTATTAGTGGTAGGCTTTGGTTTTCCAATTGGTATTGCCCCATTTACACAAAGTACCATTGGACAAGAAAATATTAGCACAGTTGACTTTGCACCATGACAATATGTAACCTGGGAGGGAGGGTGAAAAAATAAATCACAAAGTCATTTGTTTCAAAAATAAAGTGCCAAATACTTTCAGACCGTCAAGTGGATGTGCCAGACACATGAAAAATGGAGTATAAATCCCATTTTCCCCCACTTGCTTTTCCACAGGTCATAAAAGGACTCATGCTAGAGTTCTGTGTCTAAAACAAGTGTCAAGCGCTAAGAGGCATGCACGAGAGACACTTTATAATGCATAGCAGCAAATCTGCGGGGGTCCCACAGAACCCCAGACCCACTCCTCGTAACCTTGAAAACTGACCCACTGTTAACTGACACAAAAGATATTTTACACAGTATTCTTGTAGGAAAGAGTAACAGGACCATGACATACAAACGCCAGGGTTTCTGCATCCAAAGATGCAACAGCCAGGTTTCTCAGGGCACAGGGAGTCCCGCCTCCCCAAAGCAAATTTCAGAACCCACCCTATCATCTCTGAAGGTAACTGAAGTGCTCAGTGGCGATATATCTCTGCCCTTCCTCCTGAAATTGTATATTTTGCACACACCCGCGATACTGACAAGAAAATATGCACTATTTTGTCTTCAGCATCTGATTTTGATATATTTATAACAATCTCAATTAGAAGATTTTGATGGCTCTCTTCTAGAATGATCTCTTTACAACATCCCTCAAATTTATGCACTTCATCATTCATGACTCTTCTATGTCTTTTGTTCTTCTTTTGTTATGAAGAGAACAGCAACAGTGGAATATACTGACACAAATTAGAACAGCTTATTCTCATTAACTTCTCTAACAAAGAGAACAGAGACTGAGCAATATCCACAATGGCTCTGTCAAACATTGATTTATGTCGTGGTATTGCAGTTCATGAAAAACGTGAAGTGAGATTGCTTTCACAAAACTGAACATAAAACAATTGGCTAGATGAAACGCACATGTTTTCCATCTTGTATTAGGAGCCTGAAAACATTTAACGTCTTACTACCACACATTGTGCCCCTCTAAGCTCTGCCTCTTCCTCTTCTGCACTGATTTGTTGCAAGGACACCTCTGCTCGGGGATTGTGTGCTTTGTGTATAGCACCAAAAAATACTGCCAGCACAGGATTGGTGGCTTGTTTTAGGAAGGACACATGGGCACTAGAAACCAGCTTGATTTTACAGGTGTTTATTATCCATAAAGCAGATCATGGGCACAATTAAATTTCAGTCTTGGCCTGCATTTACAGCTGTTACGCAGTGGGAACCTGAAACGTTCCCGGGTCACGAACATTTCAAATGTTCTCAGCCAAACAAAGCCATTAATTCTCAAAGATTTGTTTGCAGGTTTCCTTGCATTTCTCCATAAACAACTGTTGGCAGGTCTCTAAAATCCGTTCACACTGAATTGCTTTGCTAATCTGCATATGCAAATAGAAGCAATTCAAAGTTAAGTGTCAATTTCCATAAACATTACAATATCCAGTTTGATAATGTACATGTGCATGTGAAACACTAAGCCTAATTAGACCTCGAGAGTATATATAAATAACTTTTGTTTTTTCTGTTTTGAACCTAGGCTTTCAAGCACTTGAACTCCAAAAAAAAAAATAAAAAATAAAAAAGGCATTATTGGTTGCATTGTGAGATATATTCTGCATCTGATCCTATCGTAGGAGTTTCTGCCTCTAATCAGAACCATCCTAACTTAAACTAATTTACAGAAGAACATTTTCCAAGAGTTCCCTATTCCACAGGTCATTTTTGTCATTTGGGACTAAGAATAATATATCAATACCAAATATAGTTTTCTGCTGCAATTTCAGGTCTGCTTGGTGACATTTAATGAATAGGGCTCATAAGTTATGTCGGGGAAGTATATGCTAGTTTTTAAAGCAGCAATATACTTCTGGCTTTAATAATGACAACTTTCTGTGAACCACACACCAGCCTTTGTTACAGGTAGATAAAAATGTGAAAAAGAAAGAGACATAAATCTGGTTCTACAGTATAATATGTCCATCCTTATTAACTATCATTTCAGACATTATGATTCTTACCTCAAAGTTTATATCACATTCAACTCCAGTGAAAAGTTAGTCCTGTAAAGTTTGATCCATCTCAAACAAAGCTTATTCCAATTTTCAGATATACAACTTCCCTTTTCTTCCCCTGAGGTATTAAGTGAAAACACAAAAATCTGATGAAACAAATTCACTGTTCTTCCCATTTTATGGAACACATCTTTTCTTTAAATCAGTAACAAAAAGCACATGCAGACATATGTAAAAATAAAACCTAGGGACTGACAGATGTGTGCAGGGTTGATAATTTACCAACACTTAACATTCCAGTCATACATGAAGAAATAGTCTTGAAATGCAATCTAAAAAACATTATACATAGAATCAGATCTGATATAAAAAAATTATACTTGATTTTGTAAATTCTTCATGGCAGGACTACCTCAGTTACACAAAAACTTGTGCAATGGGATTTTGACAGCTGACAGACACCCTTAGGTTTTATTTCTTTTGACAGACCAATTTCTAATCACAGCCAAACAAAAAGCCTTAACTAGTGAGTATATAGATACAAGTGTTAAATTAATCAACACTTAAATTTATAAAATATTTACAATATCTATGGACAATGCTGCCTTTTTTTTTTTTTTAAAGCAGCTAATTGCTTTTAAAGCAGCAAAGAAAATTCAGCTTTTACAATGACAAGTGGAAGGTTTTAAGGCAAATTCTGGAAGCATTTTGGAAAGAAAGAGAGCAGGTAGAGAAGTAAAATACAGACTGAGGGTTTGAAATGCTATGGGATGGGTCTACTGCTTGAAGAACAAGCTGAAGGCATGCATGGAGTGGAAACTCACTGAGGGAAGGAAAGAATGTACAGGAAGGCAGGGAAGAAAAATATTGAGTGCAAGGGTGTTGGGAAGTCAAAATTACCTTAGCGCTATTTGTGACAGAACTGCAAGTATGTGCAGTTAAAAAAATATCGTTATTTTAAAGAGAACACCACTTTCTGTCTGTGGCATATCTCCCATGGAATGCATCATGGATACATTTGCAAAAACCTTATGTTTCTTGCTTTAGTCAGGACGCAGTAGGAAATGAGGCTAAAACATTTCTTTAACAACCTTTTTGCAAGTTCCTTTCATGGCATTATGCTGCCTGATCTATGCACAAAGCTTTAGTGCATCCACGTTTCACAACAAATCAGGGTTCAGCTCACCTGACAGAAGGGAAATGTGACAAGTTTTAAAAATAGCAGCAAAGCTAAACTGCAATTTTCCCCTCTAACCAGCATGTCCTAATCTCTCCGCTTTGATCTCCTCTTCATCTGGGAAACTTGACACTAAACACTGCAGGCAAATTTGTTTCACCTAGCTGTAAGCGTTTCCTTTGAGATATCATGTGAATGAGTTTGGGGGTTTATCTTTCTCCCATGCCAAAGTTTAAAGTTACACAGCAGAGGGGCACCCACTCCACTACCTGGGAACTTTTAGAAGGTATGTCCCAGTGGGACTGACACAAAGAGCAACTAAAACATTTACAGTTCCAGCTAGTTTATAGACATGAATGGCTATACCTCTCATGTGAAGCTTCATCTGGCTTGCAGCTTAACCACGGGAGTTTGGCCATCCACCCTCTGGACAGGGTACAGCTAAGGCACCCCTCTGATAATTGAGTGCAGCTCCTGCTAGCTGTTTTAGGATATTTCACTTTTAACATAGTGGCTTTCTAAATAAACCAGGATTCAGTGTACTATGTTTGATTATTAATTTGACTAGAAGTACATTATTGCAGGAGAAAGAATAAGAAGGTATTTTGTTTGAGCATCCAACAAAATAATAACAACCACCACCAGCAGCCATACCCTTAAAATCACCAATATTCTAGGTAATCATCCCAGCTATGTTACGGATTTACTGGGCATGCTTCTCCTTCAAGTGAACACCATCATAACTAAAAAGCAGCTTCTCAAAAGAGACATAAAGACTCCATCATATAATTCTCATCATTATCAGATATAGTAAATACAACCAAAACTAAATGCTAGACACTTCAGATAGGTTTTACACATGCAGAAACTCACTCTATATTCAAGCACCATGATAGTCGTGGCCTGTATGTTCCAAGGCCTTGAAAATCACTTTCTTTTGTCTCCACAGAGGACTCTCATAGTTTTCTTCCTTTTCTATGAATTGGGAATGGTAAGTCCTCAGAAGCCTGCTGCACCTGGACATTATTGGAACACTCTCCAAAATCTGTGACAGTTTTACAATCACTTCAGAGGACAAGACAGAAGTCTATTCATAACGTATGAAATTTGACTAGTCTCCAGTGGAATCTCTACACTTTGAGACAAATATTTGACTATCTAAAGGCTAATTAATGACTAACGTGCTAATTAGTGTTATAATGGATTTTTTAAACACTTATGGAAATAATTAGACCAGGTATTAAGATACAAGAAGCATGGACAAGACTTATACACTGAGGATAAAATCTGAATCAACACTTTATTTCAGTTACCTGGCACTTAATAACAACTGAAATTGTTGAAGCATCCTTGGAATGACTGCTGTCAATGGCTTTGCTTTTTTGGAAGTTAGCTTTCAAGTAATCTGTGACAGCAAAGCACTTACTCTTTAGTTTCTAAGTAATACCATACTGGTACATTTTAAATCCACAAGATAATGGCTTTCAACCAAGTATAGGAGAACTTCCCTGCTAAAGTACTCTGATATATCAAAAGCAAAAAGTATCAAACAGTAGAAAGATATTACAAAACCTGCTTTTGGACAGCGCTTTTTAAATTATGGAAACACATTACCTTGAAAATTAGAAGCCTAATATTTGAAATTAAGAAGAATATAAGATTTATGACAGGAATTTCAGAGTGGCAGCATCTTTTAAATGGAAAACTTGGGGATCCCCTCTTTCCGGTATCACTCTCCCACCACTTTGTGCTACAGCATGAAATCTCTGTACCTTCCTGGCCATACTGAACTATGTGTTGTTTGCTTATGCCCAGATTATCAAGACCTGTAAACGAAAACTCTTCCCTTCATTATTTTTCACTCAAATCATCTGCACAATTACAGTAATAATTCTTTGATATTTCCAGGTTATTGAGTAAAATTGTAAAAATTCATTCCTGAAATCACATTATAGGGACCTTACTAGAAACATCCTCTCTTATCAGCACTAATGAATTAATCAGTTTTTATTTCTTTTAGTGATTGGGTGGTCATTTTGAATATTCTGATTTTTCAAGTTTAATAATACTCAAAGCAAAGCTAAGTGGCATTTTAAAAATACACCAGTTCAACTCAATGCACTATACGATAATTATTAATTTGACTCGAAGTATATTATTGCAGGAGAAAGAATAAGAAGGTATTTTGTCTGAATAGCCAACAAAAACATGTTTTACTCGTATGTTTCTAGTTCATTAGTTAATATTTTCACCCTTTTCCTCAATGAGCTTTGCAGGGCTGACAATGTTAAAATCACCTGGGTCATTCTGACTGCACAATACCAAGAAATCATCATTGCTGATGCCTCCATATTTACTAAAGATCACCACTAATGGCCTAGAGAGATCCTAGTGCAGCTCTTCCAAAACTCTTCAATATATCCCAATCAAAATTACTGTTCTTAACACTCCTTATGTGCAGGTTTGATCAGCATCTTTTTGAAGTACTACAGGAATGAAAAGTATGTTCCAAGATCCAGAATAGAAATAGTTACAGAGAAATGGTAGTTGTTATTCTCATAATGAATAAAATGCACTGTCAGAATTTTCTTCAAAATAAATCTCAGGCTCTTATTACACTATGACAGCCATAGATTTCTTCCTGTACCATTTGGTTTCCCCTGTCAATTTATTATAATCACCCATTTCTGATTTACATTCCCTCTGCCTTATGTGCTAAAATCCAAATAGAAATTTTGCTTCTTAAAATCATTAACACTTTTCTCTATATCTATTTTACGTATATGCGTGTGCATGCAAATATTTATTATACCCATTTAATCAAACTCTGGGTATTATGAAATAAATTTTTCTATTTTTCCTTAAGCTTATCAGGTTCCCTACTGCTAAACTTGGTTTGTTAGATGTGCATAAGCCTTGTTGACTTGTCTTCAACTGGTTTTTGAAGTAGCATGGAATTTAGAACCAGAACCATGAGAAACAGCTTGAAAAGATTATAAGAAAAAAAAAACCACGTGTTTTTTTAGGTACTACTAAATTTCATGCTTTAAAATTAAATTAGAATATAAATTCACAGCTTTCAGCTTCCAATGTATTTAGATGTAGTTTCAAATATTACGTTCAATTACGAGTAATTTGGGGCTAGATTGTCTCTTTGCTGTCACTTTGAAAGCTTTGTCTTTCATAACCTGTGGTGACAAGGCAGAAAAAAGCAATTTTTTATGAGCTAGTAGCAGACACATTTTCTGCTCTAATTAAAAGTCATAATTACATTTTTTATTAACCCAGAATGAACAATGAAACAGATTAGTTATCAGCTTGCTGCATTCTGTTGAACAATATCGAAGCTTAGAAAATTTTAAATTCTCTTACATTCTTAGCATAACTAGATAACGCAAAAACATAAATGCAATTTACGTTTAACAATCTACATAGATTTATTTCTATTTTGACGGCTCATTTGGAAGATGAGCAGAAATACTAATTCAGACAAACTTCTATCATTGTAGATTTTTGTTGGTTCATGAGGTTTTGCTTGCATTATTTTAAATAAATTAATTTCACAATATTTTTAAAAGTCAGTCATCAAGTTTTTGAATGACAAAAATGAAATCTCAGAAGGGTCATTTGATGGGTTTTAAACAGGGACAATACTCAACACTTTTTGATTGACGATGTTGCACAAAGAATAAATCAATGAACTGACATGATCTAGGATATACAGAACATAAGTTAGAAAGGCAGACTCCCCCTCAATGTGTTGTTGAATTATAACATAGTAATCCACAGTGTGCTGCTTCCTCCCCAAAACACAGGTGCACTGGTACCTCTCATCTCTACAAATCCTTTCATAAAGAGGAACAGGAGTATTTGGAGTACCTGAATGCATAACTGACACTAGTCAAACCAAAAGTGATGGTTACCAATCACTTCCTGACACCCACAGATCCTATCAAAGCAAAGACTAAGATTATTTTCAAAGCATTCTAAAGTTTCTCCTGTGGTAAACTTGTAATTCAATAGCAAATGGTAAAGCTGGTATCCAGGAGCTATTCATTATGGTTGAAACTTTGCAGACATGAGTGAAAACTTTCCTCAATCGGCATAACTTCTTTTATTAGCCAAAAAAGCTATTTTTGTGTTAAAGGAAATCTAATAAATCATAGGAAAGAATCAAATGCAAAATGGTTCAAAATGCGAAAATGAGAAGGAGGCTAGAGCAGTATTGGGCAAAACTCCTGCTGTATTTCCTGGGTCAGCCACTGCCAAAAAACTCTTACCACATATTCATCTGCACCATAAAACTCATCCGAAGAATTTCAACTGTGGGAAGGTGTTTAGAGCATTTCAAGAACTGAAATCATGCCACACACATGTAAGTATACAAATACTTATACAAATACTGCTGGAAAAATCTTTACTGTATTGAGGAGTTTAAAATAATTGTTTTAAATGTTATCAAGTAAAGGCCAGATGTACCTCTAATTACTTTATAGATCTTTTAAAACTATGGTAATGTCAGAAAATAGAAAGTATCTATATTTGGAATATCCAAAAGACAATTAACAGAAAATCTACATAAGGTTTAACAGCTTATAGAGAAATTATAAACTAGTGAGATTGCAAGTGATACCTATATGCTAATCTTATTTTTAAAAACAAGCTTCTACAGTTTAATATTATAGAATTATGGTAAGATATCTTAGGATTTTCCAGATTTTTTTCATTTAAATACATCTAAATACAGCTAATAGTATTTCTGTTAACATGTGTTGTAGCGCTTTTGCATAACAGGAGGAAAAAAGTATTTATGTAAACAAACTCAGCTTGTATTAACCACAAGCAGCTACTTCCAGAGATAAAGAAATAGGGAAAACCTCTTCCTTCCCTCTCCCTCTCCATAAATTTCCTACCTTTAAAAATTAAGGAAATACTCCAGATTTTAAATATTCCCTTAGCAATTAACTCGGATAACTGGCTGGGCTCCCCAAAAGGCTAGAAATATACATAACCAGAAGAAAAGAAGTGAGATTTTTCATGTTCAGCAGCGTGAAAGTATGTGACACAATTAAGAGAGGTTGAGATCAGAAAGGGCCATCAAGGAAAGGGCGGAAGAAAGGTGCTTCTGCCTCTAAGAGACTCCCCCAAAGACAGGGTTAGTCCCACATTGGTGTAATGAGCCAGCATAAGTCAGGATATTCTCTTTGCCTGTAATTAAGAAAGCTAATGTGTTGCTATTAATGAAGGAGGATTCAAATTGTACTTCCAGGATGTCAGCTATCGATTTCTTTTTCCTTTCCTGGAAGACAACAAAGTTTCTTTAGCAGTTTGTATCTGACAAAATTTGTTAGTATATGTAAAAATAACTGAATCTGATCTTCCTAAAAGTGCACACCAATTTAATTGGTGTTTGGAGAGTTATTCAGGCATATCATCCTCTAACATAAAACTATGTGTGATAAAACTGTGTGTGATAAATCTATGTCTTATTTTAGAATTTTTAGAAAATCCTCATTAAAATTCATTGCTCTTATTTGGTAACTAATATTTCCTAGTAAAGCACACTAGTTGTCAAATCCTTTAAAGTTACTTGTATTTCTTACATTAAATAACACAAATGAGCAACATGGTTGTAAACTAGTTACCACTATTAACGAATTCCCACCATGAAATCTAAAGACACACACATCCACAATTCCTGCTTTGAAGTAACAAGAACGGAGTGTGAACATCAGCTAATTTCTAAAGTATTTATCTTGCCCTGTGACTCATACTGACAACAGTAGACTCTCCTTCAGTACAGTTCTTCCTACAATATTAATTTTGAGAGTTTATACCTCTGTTAACATGAAACCTTTTTCTCTGAGCTTCTAACATTCAAGAGCTGCTATATTTTCCTCTATATGTAACAAGCTATTGCAAACGGTCTCAAAACCTATAATGATATGTAATGATACATCCTATTCCCAGCCCAGCCCTCACAATAATTGTGGCCATTGCGGAGTATTAATCCTCATTTCTACTTCATTGGCATACACAGCACTCGTGGGAACACACAAACACAAAATATTCTTTTCAGTATTCTACTACAAATCTTCAATTGCATTTGCTAATTATTTACTTGACAAAAAACACAAATAACAGGATTTCACACAGAAAAGAGTGAAGGAAATTTTGGACTGTAAAAGCATGCAACAGTCACTGAGCAAGAAGAAATCATTTTATCTCAAAACTGAATCTTTTAGAGAGTACAGGAAAAAGGGTATAGGAGAAAGGTAGATCTCTGAAATCACTTGCACTGCACTCTCTTGATGAGCATGCTAGTGTAGGAATCTGCAGTCTAATCTCAGTTACCCACTAATTCCAAGAAACCCAGTCTCTTTATCCATCATCTCATTGACACTCCTGGTTCATGTAATCTCATAGCGATTATTCTTTCCACATTTCCACAGGACCAGAGACAACATAGCTGCATTTGGGTGCAGCCGCACTATGAGCTTTCCAGGCTAGGCGAGCAATAGCCTTGGGATTTTTTTTGTTCCATCCTAAATAATATAAGTCTTTCCCTCTCCATCTGTTCATTGTTTTGCCTTTATAGTTTTCTCTATCATGCTTTTGTATTATCTAGCTTTTTCTGTTCTTTTTAATACTATATGGTCAGCAACCTAAAAAGTCATCAGGCTTCCAAACTCTTTTAAACAGTTCCTTTAGATGTTTTTGTTATGGAAGCGATGTTTTTACTGCATCAACACTCAGTCCTTTCAGGTAGGAGTTGTTCATACTGCCCCAGGTTCATTAAGACCTGGTCTACAAAAAATACCCAAACAAACAAAAAATTCAACTTACCTAATTTTCAAAGACAAAAAAAGCAGCAGAAAGATATAAATTCAACACAGTGCAGCACCCCTACCTTTCTAGCTCTGGAGATGTTAGTAAACAAAAATGTCTGAATTTCTTAAAACAAACTATTAAATTAGAATGCCCTTGATGGGTTTGTATAAATATTTTTTATTTCATGGGCTCTCGAATGGTCCTTATAAGAAAGTTTCAGCTGCTTCTAAATACCTCTTTTTCTTACCAGTCTGACTGAAGACACCAAAAAAGACTAGAGAGTCACAAAATTTCTGTAAGTTGCACTGTCATATAATGACTGCAGAAAAATATTGTTTGTTATCATATTAGGGCCCTCCGATTCTGTGTTTCTGTATGGGGAACTGGTAAAAGAGGCTGAAAAAGCCTTCTTACTTTTCTTATAGTAATGGTAATCATACACTCTTTGCACAAAGCATACTTACACTGATCACACTCTGATGAAAATACTGCCTTTGCCAATAGTGTGAGTGATGGATTATGACAAAGGGATTTAGCCTATGCTGGCAAAGGCCTCTCCCTGGTCATGTCATTTAAGTCTAAAGTTTTTAGGAAAATTAACAATAGTTTGTACAGTTGACAAATAAATGAGAACATTGTAACTCGTAATTATGCAGAAATATATTTAGTTAGGAAATTATACTATTAACCCATTGAACAGAAATACCAGGAGAAACTGTTCAATAACAAGGAATAATTTCTGAACATTTCCTAATACAGAAAGAAATTCATGACATGCCGAAAAACTTCAGGTGATTTAAGCCGAGAGGCTTAAGGTGATTTAATATTGTTTAATGGCAATGTAGTAGAAGCAGTATGCTCTGTTCTTGGGTTACTACCTCAACAACAGTGTCTCTGTGAGCTACACAGAGCAGAACAGATCCCTGGTTCAATTATGCAGGGATTTTTTTTACTTTTAATAATTCTACACTCAAGGGAATCACTTGGGCTTTGGTCTCCTGCACTATCAATATAATCTCAGAGAAGAAAAGACTAATATCTGGGAATAGAAACTCTATCTGAAATTCTGTTTTCGGGAAAGGAACTACAGAGAAAGTGTGGCTTTTATTTTCCTTTTCTATTTTTAATGTAAAAAGTCTTCCAGACAGCTAAAACTTAGAGAAGCATAATTATGCTTAACAAAGTTTAAAGCAAAAAGAAAGCTATGTAAAATGGATCATAGTTAGTTATTGCTCTAAATACCTCACAGCACGTATTGAACTGTGGAATGAGTTTCCCCAAAACAAAGGGAACAGTCTGTCACTTAGGATTTGGAAAAATAATGGGGTTTAGAAATCTATGGGTTTTAGAAAGCAATTCTGTAGTGCCAAGAGCAGAAGCTGGGAGGAAGAGTCCTAACCTCTCCACTTAACTTCCAGTATTAAGATTGCTGTTAAATGATCAGTGTGGCATGAAGCACATTTCTTCATTTCTTTCTGAAGTTGTCATCGTCTATGTCCTTTTGGCCTAAAACTAGTTTTAGGTGTCATTTACCTCTACAACAAATATAACCTAATACGCATTTTAAAAAAATTATCCACTTTTTAAATCTTATTTTTATTTTTTAAGTTATGGGGTCCTTTAGAATTGTGCTACTGAGAACAGAAAAAATAAATAAGATGTAGAAAAATGCATTTGACAAAGCTGAAATAGAATGAACACTCAGAAACATGTAATTTAAATTAAAGAGTTTTTGCTTTACAGACATGGAGAATAAAGCTGAGGAACTGCATTATTTCACACCAATATACACAAGCCTTTAAGTTTTACAATATGTGGAAAGCTAAATTATTGTTCCAATAAAACAGAAACAAAGAAATTCATCATCCAGAAAGCATGATTTTGAAGTCTTTGTATTCTCCCAATATAATTAATGACAAAATTCTTAGAAGAAAATGTCATCAATTAAGGGCTCCTCACCTACCATTCCCTCAGCTCCCATTTACTTCCTTGTTCAATGCATTCGCTTTGGAAAATAACAGGAGGCGGACCAAAATGAAATCATAAAGTGAATTAATTTTCCCTGCAGTTTTGCCTCAATTTAGGTTGAAATCTTTGTTAACTCTTTTGTTAGGTAATTTTTTTACTTAAAGGTTGACATTCTGCTTCCTTTTGAAATGCTGTTTTATAACAGTATTCTGTTGATTGTTGCACTCTCCTTATCACTCTCAGCCAAATGCGGTTTCTACCTTATTTTATTTAAAAGTGACTTGGAAGGTACTATAGCTTTATACACTTACTTCAGATGTTCAGAATTAGCTACTTCTCTCAGAAAACTAGAAGTTTCTGGTTGAAACATGCTCTGCAATGGCCCCTGATGGTTAAATTAGTTGCTAATTCCTATTTTGCAGCATTTCTCAGGCTTAGTTATTTTCCCCTCGATTCCCCTCTTCTTTCTAGTTCTTCTCTCTCCTCAATTACCTCAAGTGAGCCAGAAACTGTTTAGGCCATAGCTGGGGATGAAATTAAAATAAAAACAAAAAACAAAAAGTGAAAAAATAAAAACATAAAACAAAAATAATTTAAAAAATCAAAAAAATCAAAAAGGGAACATATTCAGTATTTTTCCACTACATTTAAAAATATTTAATATATCCATTTTAATTTCCATTACATTTAAAAATATTTAATATATCCATAAGCAAATTTGCCTTTTATCCCATTTTTTATAAGACTAGAGACTTCTGTTTTCAAATGTCAGTGTCACTTATATATAAAGTTGTTGTCAACAATGCTGTCATTCATAGACACAGAAATAATAACTGATTAAAAGCTTAATTAAGTGTGAAATATTTTCCACTTCTCACTCTGGCTTTTTACACACATCTGCCTTTCCCAACTTGATTTACAACTGGAGACAAGACAAAATAAACCTGTCATCTCTTCGTCCTTCATATCAATTAAACATTCTTGAAACTGGTTTTAACAGCTGCCTTTTATTTGTCATCTATCATTTCTTGCTCTAGCACGACACCACCACCAAAACAAAATAGTAAATAAGCCAGTAAATCCAGCAGATTAGTATCAACTGCTAAACTCAAGGCAGCACTGAACCAGTGTACGAGAAAAGAAAGTACTGAGAAGACAGAAGACCAGAGTATAAAATCGAAAGTAGCAACCAAACGTGGCTGGAAAGACTGTTCTAACAAAAATGTCTTAAGCAGGACATTTTCAGGCTGACCATTGCCCAAAACTACCACAGGAAGGACAAAAGTTAGTTCAATCCCTTCTTTTTTCAAAGAAAAAGAATTTACTACAACAAACAGCACAGTCTTGAAGATCACAGAATCATCGAATGGTTTGGACTGGAAGGGACCTTTAAGGATCATCTAGTTCCAAGTTGCTCACAGCTCCATCCAACCTGGTCGTGAATACTTTCAAGGATGGGGCAGCCACAACTTCTCTGGGCAAACTGTTCCTGTGCCTCATCATAAACCAAAAATTCTTCCTTATATGTAAGTCTACAGTCTTTTAGTTTAAAACCATTAATGATTGAATTTGTCATCAAAATATTAAAAATAACCTTCAAAAACCATACATTTTCTGGCCGAATCTGAAAATGTAACAATAATATGTGTCACACCAGGACAAATAAAAAAGTTTCATAGACTTCATGCTTTCCAAGCAAGAATTCTAAATGAGAATCACACACTCTTTTATCACTGCTGAACACTTTCCAGCATGCTAGAAGGTTTCTCATGGGAGATATTTGCTGATATCATAGAAGGCTTTTCTGAAGATTTCCAGCATCCTTATGAGGATTCTAAAGTTCAGCAGTGCTTTAGCAAAGTCAGTCTGTAAATTCCAAGGTTTCTGGGATAAATAAGGGCTTCTGAGGTCTGGAGAGCAGTGAAACTCATGGGAGAAACCAATAAAACTGACAGAATGCCTTATGATCTTTTTATTCCTTGCACAAATGTCTTGCCTTATTTTAGATAAGTCAAAATGGTAGCTGGAAGAATACAGGCTTAGCATAACTGAGTAAGTACTTGCATGTGAATAAAGTGAGGACTAGGAAGGATGTAGAGCATGACAGAAGTGACAGCATATTTTCTGATACATAGAATCTCTTTAGTTTTGCTAAAGTCGCCGACACAAAATGTTAATACTAAAAAATATCGATACAAGAAGCTTCTATCAAACAGATATAGTGAAAGGCATCACAACTGGTCAGAAGAAAAAGGGGAAAAAATCTCCCCCAGCAGTCTCTCCACTTCTGGACATCCAACATAATGACCAGACACAGGAACTTCCCCCATTTCATTGGACAAATTATAAACTTTCCTCAAAATGTTCTCTAAAAAACTTCTCACAACTACCAAAATTATGTTCCTTAAGATATATCATTTTTAAAAACACACAAACACAAATAACTAATCTAATCATTGTTTCAATACTACATAAGACTTCATATTAAAGATCAGTGGGGTCTGTACACTGCTGAGCATGACTGGTGTATAAGTATTTCATATAAAGAAACAATCTAAATAAGGAGTTGGATGTAGAATCTCCAAGAAGAGAGGATTTCTCGATCCAGTAATTTTAGTGAATATAAAATTCTTCCATTCTGCAAGGAACCACTGACAATAAAACAGAGACCATAATATTTCTCTGCTGGATTCCATAAAACAAAAGGAATATGAAACCAATCCACTGACTGAAGCTTACAGAGTTCCCAATACCATAAGCAAGTCTAAAATACACTCTCTGTGAACTCAAAACATTGCATTTATGTATCCTCAAAATATATAACATTGCTACTATGGAGACAGCCAACAACAAAGTGAAACACATCCTTAGTTGGTACATATCTACAGTGCATAAATATTAGGAAAGCACACATAATTATTTTGCTTATGTAGAATTTCTTATTTGCATAATCCCAACACCACTTTTTTTTCCAAAATAGTTATGCTAGAAGTGAGGAAACAATTCTGAAAAATATTTTGGATTCTCAGATAACATTTGCATACTCCAATGTGAATTCACAAGAGTCAACCTTTTAAGGAACAGTATGCTTGAGATGAAGGCTATGACAAACACAAAACAACTTTATATAGTAGTTTTCTCAAATGCAATATTTCACTCTAAAATTAGTTTGATCTTTGTACAACAGCCGGCGTACAGCAACCTAAAGATCAAATTGAAATCAGGTCTCTATCACAAAATTCTGCTGGTGTAGCAATACTCAGAGTTTAAAAAAAAAAAAAAAAATCCCTAAAAGTTACAATCCTAATGGACATACATACATACAAAGCAATCTGTTCTCTGCTTTCCAAAGCACTTCAAGAGACAGTTTTCACAGACTGCACTGAACTCCTGAGAGCAAACAAGAAAGGCAATATTGGGCTATAGCTGTTGCACGTTACTTCCCTAAAACTGCTCTGAGGGGTAGAATGATGTTAGATATCTAGTAAACATTTTATTCATAATTCAAGCTAACTAAAGTGAAATTCATCTACTACTGTCAAATACAGTCACTTCTGCAATAATTTCTTCGCAGTAAGAAGAGCAGATACCCTTTTGTCATACGCAAATTAGTGTTTGCTGTGGATATATGAAACTTGCAGCTTACCTGCCTATCAAAACAGTGATAGTATTATTCCGGACATGGGGAAAATTTGAATTTGATCTGTCCATGTGCCAAACCATAAGAAGTTCATGCTGAAACATACTTAATGACTAGCCAGAGCAAGTGGCCTGTAATTGGCAGCTCTGCTTCTGTTGTAGCGAATGCTCATTAGGAAGAAAGACTGACTAGTCAGTGTCTTCATTTATTCAGGTTTTGACCCACAATTTAAATATGCCAAATGGTTCCATTTCTAAATACAGGACAAAAGAGTGTATGATCTCACACATGTAGGTGGCAGTTCCCAAAATATTTACAGGTGAAACAGGCGGTTAATATACTTTGCCATGCTTTTTAATCATCTGAATTATACTTGACACTAAATAAACACCAGTGATAAATGGTGACAAGAAACTACCTGTTTCAGAGAATGGATGAGCTAGAACAAGTTTTGCTGTTTCCCTAAAATTGTCTGCAATTTTATTTTCTTCAAAACAGGGTGCTGGAAGCAGTGTGCTCACTCAATGC
Source organism: Strigops habroptila (assembly GCF_004027225.2). Taxonomy (NCBI): domain Eukaryota; kingdom Metazoa; phylum Chordata; class Aves; order Psittaciformes; family Psittacidae; genus Strigops; species Strigops habroptila. Next base: position 9,627,352 of record NC_044281.2, read on the forward strand.
TCCACAACTGTTTTGTGGTGTTTGTGCCCAGGGAGCAACGAAACACAATGCAGGGCAGATGTGCACTGCCATGTTCACCACAAGCCAGAGGCAGTCAAAACCTTTACCATTCAAGAAAATTGCTGAATCTAGTGGGCAATTTGAAAGAAAGCTGTATCAAGTGGCATTTGGAAAATAAAATTCAATCAAAAAGCAACCAGATAACAGAGCAAGATGGCATACCCGAAGGGTGATAAAATCAGGCCATTTGTCAACTGTGAGACAGGCCTCCTCTTGCTTTTACACAAAACAGAAAATCTACCCCTACAGTTGATGCAGAGAAGAATGATAGCAATTTCTGTAACACACTTCTGTGCCAGGACCAATTACATCCTGAAAATGGATTTGGAATCAGCTGGTAGTAAAGCAAAGTATGCAAGCTTCAATGATCCAAAATTAAATAACTGAAGCACCGTAACAATTTAATTCCCAACAACTTTCAGTGATAAAATGCATATGCATACATTATTTGCCCATGTGGGTCCATCAGTGAATGTTCTGTTGAAGAGCCCTTCCCACAGCTTAGATCCCAAAACTTCCTGTAAAGCATTCCTGTGACTGCTTTGGACAAGCTGCTCTCCTTAGAAACATTTATGCATGTGCTAAAATCCATAACTAAACTCTGTCAATAAACACACAGGAAGTTTAGAGTCTAAACCTATGCCAAAGAGTGCTCCATGTGCACTCCATGTATATGCTGCATTTCAGTGCTCACAGACTAAACTTCACAATGATATGAAACGTAGCTCAAAGAACTGCAGATGGACTGTACTCAAATGTATGAATTCCTGATGTTTTCCAAGAGCCGATCAGATCTGTGGGCTGCTATCCAACAGGTTTAGCTGAGCACAAAGCATGAAAAATTGAATCAAGAGACTGTTTCTGTAGCCACTTCAGCTCAGCTACCAAATGCCATCCTCATCACCACAGGAAAAAAAAACCCAAACATCAGAAGGGCCAGAGATTTGTTATGTCAAGCTACTCAGTTGCTGTGGACCGCACCGCAGCCCAGCAGGGACCTTCAGGAGATAAACAGGCCTGAGAACATCCCAAAAGACATGCCACTTTGACATCCTCCCCCACATCTTCAAATTGTTCAAAATCTTGGTCAAACTGCTTGTGTCAACATGCACTCTTGCTTAAATCTGAGCTCCCTGAAAGCTTGTTATTCCAATTCAATCAAAGGCAGGAGAACAACAGTTGCTCCCAAATACACATTGGCTGTACAGGATGACTTAAGCAAGCAAAAGCAGCTTATGTCAGTCATTTACTTTTGAGGCATGACATGAGTGATTATATAAACAAAATCTGTGTGGAAATACTTTTTTTGTTATTCCTGTTTCTAAAGAGGCTCATACCAACCCAGTCCTTCCTCAGTGAAGCCCTCTAATCTTATTCTGTGTATAAACCTAATATCTGCTCTTCGAAAAGCACTTTGCTTCTATACTTTGTTGTTTGGAGGGGCAGCATAATACTTCTAGGAAAGCATCTTTCTTTGTGAGCTACATCGGCACTGCAAAACTTTAAGGGTAACCAGAGCACTAATTAAGTTTGTATGTTTCATGGGTTCTTTAAACTTGAACAAATTAAGAATTTGTTTCAAAGAAAAATAAACATGTTAATGAGTATATTATAGCTAGATAAACATACAACAATATATACACATATACAATAATATAACAATACTGTATATGATATATAATATTCTAAATATAGCAATGAATGACACTACAAAATGCACAAAATAATATATATATATTTAAAATGAAGCAATGACAACAAAGCACAAACACCTGCCACTGATTCTGCACCAATTTATCCAGTAACTGGATATTTCTTCATCTGCAGTCATATTAGCTGTAATTACAAGTCCAACACAAATACAGAACAACCTCACAGTGAAATAAATTTTATGCACAGATCTACCTTGGTAGACCAGCTGTCTTTGCAGACTAACGGTAGTCACAAACATACCATTTGTTTTTTTGCAACTAAACTTCTTATCCCTTACTTGGGGACACAGAACTCAGATGATTGGATTGCAGTGACTTATTTTTAGTAGTTTTAAAAAAACTAAATTACATTTGCATCACCAGAAACAGAACAAACAAGCCATTTTGTTAACACTCATAATATGTCTTCTTTTAAGAAAGAAAAAAAAAAAAGCATTAAAACAATTTCTATTGACCTTTTCTATTAAAAGAGACACTGACCAACACAAAGTACTTTCATGTTGAATTATTATCACTTGCTGTTCTAACTCTGACAGAAGTGCAATCAGCTAAGAAGCGAAGTTTTTCAGATATTTACACATTAAAGTATAAATGTGTATCCTTATAAAACTCCTCAATTTTGGTCCACGTCACGTATTAAACATAGTATTTTCAGATGTAGAACTGACAGGCCAAAGGAATGGAAGTCCTTTTTTTTCAGCTATGTGAATGCTTTACTACGAACACAAGCACAGGCTTCTCCACAGCTTCCCACCAATATTCTGTTATCCACACCTGCAGAGGCCCACAGAGAAGATAGCTGAATTAGCATAGACAATGAATCCAAAGGCAGATATCAGGGTCCTTATGTTCTTATTTTAATTACAGCAACTTAGTTTATAATGATAGTTATCAACTGCATTTTTCAGATTTTGAAGCATGATCCCAGAAAGGGAAAATGTTTCCAAAAATTACTATAGAGGTTTTAAGAGTTTGCATTTCTTGTAGCTCCATTATCAAAATAAATACATAAAAAGTAGTCAGCAAACCCAACTGATGAGAGTTATGAAAGCAAAGACATTTAGTTCAGATCTGTATCAGAAACCTTTGCCTAAATAGTATCCTGCACAAATGCAGAGTAAATAAAGGACACTGCATATTTTGCTGTACATCCAAGGGCAAGTTTACTACCTATACGTTTTCCATGTCTTTCTGTTTCAGGGAAAATTTACCAGTTAAGACTCTACTCAGATTTCAATCAAGACTCTACTGACTGACTGCCAAAAAAATTTCCCCAAGGGTTGCCATCATAGCTTTCTGAAAAGCTGCTTGATCGGACTTTGCATTTCCCTTTGAAGTTCATGACTTGCCCATTTCTGCACTTTGCATGATCCCACTGAACCCATCCAGCAGATCAACTACTCTTTCCAGTTCTGTATTTGCAAACTTGCTGAGAATGCACTCTGTCCCATTGTCCAGGTCACTACCGAAGATGTCAATCAGTATCGACCCCTGGAGCATACCATCAGTGACTGGCCTCCAGCTGAACATTGTGCCGTTGATCACAACACTGACTCTGGAAGTTCAAGTTGATCACAACTACTGACTGTGGTAGTTTTCAATCTACCCTGCTGGCCACCTATCCAGCCTCTACGATTTCATTAGTAAGATTACCTCAGACACAGCACCTCAGAGTATCTGCATATTAAACACAGGATGATCGTAATGGGATTTTGGAGCCAATAGACACAATGAAAATGATGTCTTCCAATAGCAGCTACATAAAAAAAATACATTTGCGATTAAGGGTTTGCCATTCATGTATGCTATTAACTTTCTGATACTGCTCATTCATTTTCAGTATTTTGTTTGTGCGTGGAAGACTGCTGTGCCCTGAGGAGTTATTGTAAATGAAGAGAGGATTTTTAGTTCAGTAACTACTCCGATTTCAGACTTTTACTAAGAAACGCATATGATTTAGGAAAAAAAGCTTGCTTTTTTTTTCCCCCCACCTGAAATCTTATGCTGTACTTAAGAATAGGATCTGATTTTCTAATAAAATGATAAATAAGTGAAATCAAATGTTAGCTCTGACTCTCAAAATTTATTAACAAAATATTCTCCCAAAATACAAAACGGTTTTGTACTAAATCCTTCCCTAACTCTGAAATACACTAATCATTTAAATGCACGTGCATTTAATTTTTTCTTGAATTTATAGCTGATTATCTAGGCTTTATATACAGAAGTTATGTGACATTATGGGTTGCTCTGAAAGACCATTTTGCATGTGTATCTAGAGCAATTCCTAGTATAAATTCACGTATTTAAATCTCACATGTAACACCTCTAGCTTATTCAGCATTTCTATCGCCTCAACTGAAATTCCCTGTGCAGTTTGAGGCACTGTAGTTCAAGAAATATGTGAATAAACCACAGAGAGTGCAGTGAAAAGAAATAAGAACAGGTAGAGGTCTAGAATGCATCTTCTATAGTGCTTTAAAAAAAGCCAGGGAGGTCAGCTCAAAAAATCCCAAAGAAACAAACCAAGCGAAACCTACTAGCAATAACAATAAGAAAAGGTAGGTATTGTAGTAGTATTCAAGCACAAAAAAGCTCTCTATAGAAAAGTTATCTGTGGCAGGTAAAAGTACAAGTCACGAGTTTCAGTTTCAGCATGAAACATTCAGAGTAGTCATTAGAAAACACACCCTAATGGCTATTCCAGTAAGCAGTGAAATAGCCTGCCTGCAGCTATCTCATATATCCTCTTCTGCTTTAATGTTCTAGCACTTCAACTCTGTCGAGCAGCAGTTGCGAAGAATTGTAATTGAGGCTGTGAACATACTACTTGGTGTAACCTTACTACAGTTACAAAGCAAAGCCATCCAAAGAGCTCAAGAACAAATTCAGGCCTGTGACAAAAGGGCTTGGATTTACATAGTAGTTCTCTAACTTCTGGGTTCAGGTTTTTTTTTTTTTTTTAATTATTTTTATTTTCCTAAAAAACAGATATGCAAATATTAGAGTACTACAAACATTTTTTTTTTTCTTCATAAAAATGGTTCATTCAGTTTTAAAGGAATTACATTCTTGTGTATTTAGCTGTGATTTCCTTGGGAAATGTTTAACTTCAAATATATTGCAGCCTAACAAATTCAAATCCCTTCAAGAAAACACTCCTTACAGCTTGTCCATATCTTCCTACAAATTCTGTACACATTTAAAAGTTTTCGCCTTTGTTGTGCCATTGTAACTCTTTCTTCAAAACATCTCTATATCATACAAAGACACTGTTAATTCAGTGTGCCAAACCCTTCTATTTCAGCCTGGATTTCTGTTACATGCCCAATCACATTCAAAAAAATCAGAGTCTACATCAGCCATAGTTCAGCTTATAAATATAATGAAGGAAAGCTATTTTGACTATGGGTAGGAATGATTGTGAATAATCTCAAATTTATCTAGTACATCATAAGTCACTGCCACCTTTTATACATGTGAGCATGTAGACATTTGTTTATGGAAAACAGTTCTTTAAAAATGATTCTCGTAATGCTGCACTATATGCTACACAGGAAAATGGCCCCTTTGATCTGTATAAATCTACATGTTCATGATACCTTCCTTTAATCTAAAAATCTTTCTCCTCTATCACCTGCTGAGGGTTTTTAATTAAAAAGTTGAGTTACTGGGAAAAAAAAAAGAGTTTAAGGGGGAGGGGAAATATATTTAAGAAGAAACTTAAGGGGGGGAGGGAAGTTTTAAAAATTTTCTTTAAAATAGGTATAACTTGATAGTCTAATTATGAACACATAAGAATAGTTAACCTAATGAATATTTTCCCTATTATAAATAATAACAATAAATTGACTGGTAAGTGTTCACTGGAATGATGTATTAAAAAATTAAAGAACATTTTAAAATTATCTTTAAAGGATTATAGTGTGGAGTTTGTTTTGGTTTTTTAAGAATATAGATACGTCCTTTTGTAGCAATAGAGAAAATGGCCTTAAAATTACATTAATTTAACAAACATTACTTTTTTTTTCCTGAACAAGAACATAAAAGAGCACATTTAATATTTGCCATACCTCAAGCTTTTGTTTTACTATCCTATCACTAAATCTTGTATTTTTCCCATTGAAAACTGTACATGCAGCAGTCACGCAGCAGTTTTACCGAGAAGCATCTGAAGTTACTAAAGGTCACTTTCAGGAGGACGTATCACTTAGTGCTTGCAAACAAGATTTCCACATAATGTTCCTCTGCCTGAATTTGATCCTAAGAACTTTGGTCACGATTCAGCCAAACCTCTAAAGAACATGCATTATCCCACTGCCCTTGGTGGAGGCTGAAAGGTTACTGGACCCCACTGAGTAAATGTGGTTCTGTCTTTCAGACTGAGTGATGAGGTAAATCCTGGAGGAACTGCCTCATAAATACAAGGACATTAAAAATAGGCAGGATGATGACACGTGTTGTCAAAAATAACATTAAGCACAAGAATTTTGTTGAGCTAGATGCAGCAAGATGGAGGAACAACCAGCATAAAATTTATTGTTTTAATGTTCTTTAAAAGAAATAATCACCATTTCATTGCTTTTTAGCTTCTGGACTAGTATATATACTTGCAACATTCTTGGGTTTTTTTCTGCAACCACAAAAGGCAGAAGTTTTCATTTATGTGTCAATGGACCATACAAGGTAATCATTTAGAAGTCCAGAACTTAAGAGAAATTGTTGATGACACAAGATCCATCATAAAAAAATTACAAGAGTTAGAAATAGCTATTTACTGAGGGTCATATCAGCATTCAGCCCTAATCAAATGGTATCAGTTATTCAAATTCAGTACAAATCCATCTAAAGAATGTTTCTTTAATCAATGGATTGACAAAGCCCCAAGGAAGCTGCAAAAGACAATCAGCATAAGCTGGCATGGAACTGGAAATGTAATTACAAACTGAGAAAAGAAAATTTCAGTGTATCCTTCAAAATGAAGCAAACTCTTGCCATTTGCATGCTGTCCCTTCCTACCAACAAAAGACACAGAATCACCATACTTGCATGTATTCATGTTAGTTGTCTAGTAAATCCACGAGCTTGTGAATTGGGTAAAAAAAATTGAAAATAAGTTTTGAATAAAGGTGTGCTTGAATTAGAGTGACATTTCTGAGTCCCCAGTCCATCTCTTCCAGTACGTGGGCAATTCCACCACACAACTTGAACGCTCACAAGACCCTTTTTAATTACACTACTGCTTTCAGTGATACAATATTAAAAGATAAAAGCTTGTTCATGCTGATGATATAAACTTTGCAGTAACTCGGGTTGTTTGCATTCAAATATATTTTTCCCTTTTTATTCCTGATTATTGTATATCTCATTAATAGAAAAAAAACCCAGCACGACTTGACATGAAAAATCACTTTAGTCTGATAAAAATGAAGATGTGTTCAGCAGCACAAGTAGCTTAGTTTGCTTCTAAGTGAGAAACTGAAGAGTAATTAATTTTAGTAATAACAAAACTTACTTTTTTAATTTGTTTTCAAAAACTTCATCTCTGAACAAGAGGAAACTTTTTTTTTTTATGTAGCATTTTCCTTCATATGTACATTGGAGAAATTTTTGGGCAACAATAATTTCAATTTGCTTCATGTTCAAAACTTCAGTATAATTAGAATAACCTGCAAACTGGAAATTATTAAACTGGAAATTATTAAATTATAAAACAGAGATGGAGAAGGAGTGAAAAGAAAAGACTTTTCACCTGGTTGCTTAAATGTTTTCCGCTATATTTCTGGAGTTAATTTTTAACTACACAGATTTGGCATTAGATATTTTACTGAAAAGTCACTGAAAAACTCAGCATAAAGAATACTGAAACTATGTATTAAGTTTCAGGAAATAAATGAACAAAAACTGCAGACGTTTGGCGTTTGGAGAGCACTGGGGGTGCTTTAATAGCAAAATACTTTATGCCAATACTGTCTGGTTCAATAAAGCCACAGAATGCTGCCTGAATTCTGAAAGTTAGCTGCTTCGGTGTTTTTTTTCCTATGCCCCATGGCTCCAGGATGCAAAGTTTGAGCATAACCAGTCCCTCCCAATAGTTTGGACAGCTTTTGTTCAGTCCTGTTACTGTTACGATAATTTCGTCTTTCAGTCACTCTTCCAGCAGCAAATGGTTGGCACTTTTTCCCTCCTCCAACACCTTTACATTGTCCTGCTGCTACATTAAAAGTCACCTAGTTAAAACTTTGACTCAGACCTGTTGCTAAGCATCACTTAAAAAGCAAGATGTGACAGACAAACTGTTCCAGGTCCAAGCCAGTCAATTGCTCTGGAGCAATGGAGGACCATGAGAACCTCTCCTGGGCTAAACTGAAACATGGTGAGGATCCCACCTCGTGGAGCCATAGAGGAGAGCCAGGAAGCTCTCATGGGTCTCAGTTATACTCAAGCCTTCATAGGCAGCTTCTGAAGAAGCTTGAAAGGCAGCTACTGATGGAAATGCCAGTTCTTGGAAGCTTCCCTGAAAATAATAAGCAATAGCAAATTTCATTTGCAATAGCCAGAAAGGAAAACTGATTGCAAAATACCCTAGTGTTGCTTGACTAAAAATGAGATTTTTGTATGAGTTAAGTGCTGGTGAGTCAAGAAACAATTTCATTCTCTCCACTTCCCCTTTTATGTAAATCAGGAATCTTGCTAAGTTTTGCAGTTCTACTTTTCTTTAATAAAAATTTATTCAAAAGGACTCCGCCTTTCCCCCATACACACACACACACACACACACATTTTAATGGCAACAAGCAGATTTTGGAACTTGGTTCCCCATTTGTTACCAGGGAAACTGCACTGACTTAGAGATTCACATGCAAATTATTTCCTAATCTGCTCCCTCATAAAAACACAATCCAGCACTCAACTAGTAATATGCATTAAAATGCAAAGCCCAGTATTATCAGTGAGCTCAGTCTTAATTTTGACTCTGGTTCTTATATTCACAGCAGAACCCTGCTGTGAAACTGCTGCTAAACAACTCTAATTTAGTGAACAAAGGTCTTGTACCGACGCTGTGCAATGAGCCAGCAAGGACCAAATCTCCCCTCCTGAGCACAGAAAACACTTTCCTGCCTCCAGTCAACCTGGGAGGGTGTACCCGGCCCTTGTTTCCCTGCACCACATAACCAGCTCTCCTGGGCCTGAAGCTCACAGAAGCTACTCAGCTGGGGTCTGAACCTGCTGCTATAAAGGTCACTGCTCTATTAGCCTTAACATGTGGGTTTGCTGAAAAAAAACACTCACTGGTGAGGTGCAGAGTAGCAAGAACAGAAATTAAAGAAGTCCTGCAAGTCCAACATTAGCAGCACTATTCAGCCTACTTTACTGAAGGAGGGTGATCCTTCAGACTCAGACTTCTGAGTGCGTGTTCAGTTGTTCCCAAGCTGCCTTAATTTAGCTAATCCATGGACCAGCACAGATGGAGTCATGAGGCAGAGCTGGCAGCTGGCAGAAGCCAGAACCACCCAAAAGCTTCTTACAGCATTGCTGGGTCCCAGGTGCAGTAGTCCTGACTGTGTCTCATGCCTGAGCTAGCATGATTAATAATTTTGTACCCTGCCAAAGGCAGCAGAAGTATATATACCTTCAGGAAATGTGATATTTACATTAGAGAATGACAAGGCAAGATTCTTCATGTCACAACAACATTATAGGACCCTGTCTACTCCTAACTCCTTCCGCTGACTCAAGAGAGGATACGTTATCAGTCTAAACTCCTGGTTAAGTGATACTCCATCTTTGCTTTGATAGAAACTTGTCAGAACCTGAGAATGTGCATTTAGCATTTGATTACATCACCCATTGGTCATTAAGGAAACCACAGTTGCATCTTCCTGTTACAGCCTATCTGATTAAGTTATATGATACATCCTCTAGCATTATTCACATCCATATACACTAGAAGCTAATTTCCTTTCCTGCTTGTCATCCGGTTTTTATTAATGTCTCCTCCAAAAAGAACTTCTGGAGTTCTATTTTTTCTTTCTCATACCTTCTCACAGTTCAGCCTAGTTACCAGAGACATATTTTTATTAATTTATCTGAAGAATATACCAGCATTTAGGTATATTAATAAATTTAATTTCCTACTTTAAGCAGGTTTAGTCTGGGTTTGACTGCTGATTCTCCTTTTTTGGGGGTGTTTAATTCACAAGTACTTACTCTGAGGAAATTCAGCTTTGAACCATAAATGATTGACACAACTTTTACAACACAGTAATTTGCATAAATATAACTGCCGATATTAGAACTGGGAAGATTAGCCAACAGTTTAGAGTACTGACTGAGAACATGAATCCTGTCATTGTAATGCACACAGGCTGTAGAAAAATATAACGAGTGCTGTGTTTTCACTATACCTCTAATAGTTTAAAAACAGAAAACATACTCAAAATGGGAAATTGATATTTCCAATTAATCTACTTATTATGCATTTAAATGCTCAAAAACTTGAAACTGCATCTTCAGTTGCCAGGCTTGAAGCATAGCACTATAAAATAGATGACTCAGAGCAAAATATTTACTTTTCTTTCAGTTTAATCTGATTTCTAACATAGATGTGCCAGAACCAGGATTCCTCCCCAGAAGACTTTGCATTCAGTAGCATGCACATGGTAAATGCTACACTCTACAGGTAGAATCATCCCTGATTAGTACTTGAGAAGAGAATTTGACCAAGAGATAGTTTTGTTTTGGTTCTAGGACCACTGTCTCTGCTTTCATGTCTACTAACAGATGGAACCAATGAAGTTAACACAATGAGACCAATACATATAACTTTTCCACATTTTCCCTTGCCAAACCGTACATGCTCTTGTAAGTAGCTGCAAACTTCCAAATGCAACTGTACACATGCATATGCACAAAACTTAGTCTCCTAAATTTTTTCTCTTTTGGGCTTTAAGCTTAGATTGGGAGCAGACTTCCTCCATTAACTGATCTGATCCAGCATCTTTCTTTCCATAAAAAATAGTAGAAATGAGCAGTCAGGAGAGGTAGATAATATGGTAAAATATTCAAGAACTTGACAGAGAAGCCAGGATGTCATGTGCATTATGGGTAGAAGTGAAGGGGAGACCAAGGGAAACTCAGAAGGTTCTTGAAAAGAAGAAGTTCATAAAACAAAAATGCTTTGAAGTGATTTAAGTATTTCAGGATTATTGTCTGGATGTGAGCATAGCTTAATTTACTCTCCCTTCCATAAATATGCACTTGTCTTTCTAACAGAGATCTTCATAATCCTTTCCTATCCTGTTATTTTGGCCAGTTTCAGATATATCAAATACACCTTCAAAATCTGTTCTTAATTGCCACTAAAATTATATTTATATATTTAAAAAATAAGGTTTCTATTATAAACTGCATACAATCTTTTGACTATTTCACTAAATCTTGCTAACACAATGCTCTATATTGACCTCTAAAGGGTTAAAAAATAATTTGTATTACATGACAACAACGAACAATTACCCTAACAGAATTGTGAGGGAATACGGTCTGCAGTGATGAAAACAGTCTGAACCTACTTCATCTCATTAGTGCTGAATTAATCAGGCTTTATTTATTCATATGACATTAATGATTATATAGAGCCTATAATTGTCAAAGTTCCAGGAATTTTTGGTGCACTTCAGCATGGGGGAGGTGTTCAGTAGCTTTGTAAAAGAGAATAATAGAAAGTTTGCATTCTCACTGTAAAACACCATGCTTATTTTTATTCTCATTCTGAACTTCTAGCTTCATAAAAGCTTCAGCCTTATTTTTCCCCCTACAGTCGTAGAACAGTTCGGTCTGAAGTACAAAAAGCACACCCATAATGAGAGGCTTCCACAAGAATTACGAGTTCTTCAACTGCATGATTGCTGTATGATTCATAATGTTCAAAACCAACAGCAGATATTATGAGGATACCATTTATTATATGATTATTGTTATTGAATTCTTGGTATTTAATCTTCATGCATTTAGTATTCCTACTTTTTATTTAGCTCCTTTCTAAAGAAATATTGCTTGCATGTTACAACAAAAAAGGAAAAAGAAGGGGAGGAACAAGATTAATATTTCTTGGGAATGTGTGCCATTACTTTGATTTGTGAATGCATATGAATAAAAAAAAAAAAATCTTCAGGTACATTAGTCTGTTGGGTATACATGCATTAGAATTTAGCCTAAAGAAGGAAATTAAAAATAAAGTATGAGAATTAAATATGCTTTCAGAAAGACTTATTTTGGAAAGTAAGTTATATTTTATAAAATATTATGCAAAATATTATATAAAACACCTTTGTGAGATGTTTAAATGTCAGCTAATTCTGAGAGAAATAATATTACGATGCTTAAACAGAACAGAAGAAAACATAAGAGAGTTTGATGTACTTGTATTGTCAGCACAGAACACCAGGAGCATTTTCTGACTTGGACTGAAAGAGGGTAGATGCTTATAACTAGCAAAGCTCTGTTTTGTAGATGAGCAAAAACAACGGTACTGGAGATGTATTTTAGAAAGGGATTAATGGAAAAGTCTATCACTAAAAATGAGAACAGGAAATCCAGCAGCGCTCGTCTATTAGTCCAAGCACCTATGAGTACAGCTATAGAATTGCAAAGAGAAGTACCAGGAACGCTCTAGTTGTCACATTATCATATTATTACATTTCTGCTTTGACCCTTCAAGAAGTCTGTGAAAAACCAATACTACAAACATTTAAATAAAAATACTATAAACATTTAAAAAAAAATCCAAACCTAATGTGTCTGCCACATCAGACAACTATCAGCAGCAGACATGTACAGGCACATTACAGCACCTGACAAAAGACCAACAAAGGTTCTAAGGGCAAGCATGAGCTAACATTCCTGGCCATGCAAAAGCCCTTGTTATTCTGTTGGGGTTTTGTGGGTTTTTAATAGGTGGAGGAAATACAGAATAGATGTTATTACTTGTACAGTATTCATCACAAAGCAAGACTACTATTATAAATTTATCCTGAAATGCTAAAAAACCAAACAACCACCCAACCTAAAAACCTCTTTCTCACAAGTCCTGCATGCAAACTTGGGACAAAACAAGCTAGTGAACAGAACACCACACTTCATTATTCCCATAAACCTTGTAGGCAATGTTACATGTTTTCAGAGATACCTTTTTACCACATTACCATTAATCAGCAAGAAGATATATATACACACACAGAACTCTGGCAACATTCTGGAATGGGTTTCTTTTGTAATGAAACAAACAGCAATGTATCAAAATAAGATTACAAACTTTTCCACTGCTTTGTCCTGATTTGGAGCAGAAAGAGATGATCTCAGAAGTGTTTTTCAAGTAAAGAGAATATATAGAATAACTGCAATCTAATAATTTAATTTTTTCATTTCATTTTAGTTTTTTTCCTGATTAGCTTGCATTCCAGAATGAGATTTTAAAACTTTTTTATATCATAGAATGGTTTGCATTGAAAGGTACCTTAAAGATCATCTAAGTCCAACCCCCCTTGCATGGACAGGGACACCTTCCACTAGACCACGTTGCTCCAAGCCCTGCCCAACCTGGCCTTGAACACTGCCAGGGATGGGGCAGCCACAGCTTCTCTGGAGAACCTGCGCCAGCGCCTCACCACCCTCACAGTAAAAGAAAAAAAGGAAAAATATTTTCACCCAAAAGCCTGAAATGCAATGTGGACTCCTGAAGAATTTGTAAACTGAGGAAAATGTTGAAATGGACCTGTAATTAAGTGTGGTTTCAGAGAACTGGTACTTTGTGAAAATGATTCCCAAAGTCCTAGCCAGATTAAAGCAAAAAAACCCACAGCAAATAAGGACTGAACTGTATGCCTTCTCAGCTTCAGAACAGAGGGAGAGAAAGAGAAAAGAAGCAGCAGTACACAGAAGGTGCTGCTTGATAAGATTTCTAGAGAAAGCTATGGATTTTTTTCTCATGGCAACGACAAAATTGAAAAGTCTCTACTGGAGGTTGTCTGGCTGAGTTCCTGTTAAAATAATTAACTCAGCATTGCTGGATGGCACTGCTGTTGATGTGTTGAGGCACCAGGAGATTTGGACAGGAATTCTTTAATTATTTATAATGTAAGCAAATAAATACAATTAGGTAATATTTACCTGTATGAAATTCAAATTGAATCTCAGAGGTATGTAAGATCACCTTTGCTTAAAGTTGATCTTTGCTTACAAAATGATGACTTAGATAAACTTTTAAAGATCTACTAACATTTTGTTGACACTGAAAAGGCTTTAGTTGTAGGAACTGGGAGAATGCTATGACAATGTTTTGATCAGTATAAAATCCTAATTTTCAAGAGAAAGGCAACTTCCTTAGCAAAGAGATGACAGAGAAAATAAAGGAGAGATGTCCAAATCTGAAGTTTGCATGAGGCATTTAAAATGCACCCAATTTCTTATTTCCCATTTTTGCAGTTTTGGGGCATTATTTTAGCACTAAGTGAAAAAATTGCTTCACCCAGACTAAAGTACTTTACACAAATGAATTTATCACTGCAGAGAAACAGAAACAGTTCCAACTGAAAAAGGATGGCTCTAATTACATCATGAAAAGTAACAGCATAGAGAACGTATGCAGAAGTATATGCACAGTCAGGCAATTTCCATCTTTTTCCACAATGAAGTATCCTGAGTTCACTATCTTGAGTCTGCTCCTCCAAAGGGTGCAAGATTGACTTAGGGATCATTATTTATTTTTCTTGTTTGATGTTTGCCTTTTAATTTTTTATTCTTTATATTGTTCATCTTAAGACCAAGCAATATTTTTTTAAAATGACAACTAAAGTTCTTACATTATAACCTGACCCCAGGACATGAAACTTTCTGAAGAACATTAAGCACTGCAAGATCTAAAATGAGTTGCCTAAATATTGCAAATTTCTAAGGTTTATTCAAACACATTCAGCTAAGAAAGCTGTTGAACCGAGAGAGAGTGTAGTAGAAGGCAGAGGAAGCTCCTTAGAGTAGGGCAATGTCCTGGGTTCAGCTACAGCAGTCATTTTTCTCCTTCTTAGTAGCTGGTGCAGTGCTGTGTTTTTTAACTTTCAGCCTGGGAACAACGCTGATAACATCGATGTTTTTAGTTGTTGCTAAGTAATGTTTACTCTGACCAAGGACTTTCTCAGTCTCATGCTTTGCCAGGGAGGAGGGGAAGCCGGGAGGAAGCAGAGACAGGACACCTGACCCAAACTAGCCAAAGGGGTATTCCATACCACAGCACGTCATGCCCGGTATATAAACCGGGAGGAGTTACCCGGAAGGCCCAGATCACTGCTTGGGTCGGGCTGGGTATCGGTCGGCGGGTGGTGAGCAATTGTATCCTCTCCCCTTGTTATCTCCCTTATCATTATCATCATTGGTGGTAGCAGTAGTGGTTTTGTATTATACCTTAGTTACGGGACTGCTCTTATCTCAACCTGTGGGAGTTACATTCTTTCGATTCTCCTCCCCATCCCTCCAGGAGCGGGGGGAGGAAGAAGGGGTGGAGTGAGCGAGCGGCTGCGTGGTTCTGAGTTTCTGGCTGGGCTCAAACCACGACAGGCAGTTGATTTGTCTGTCTCTAGATTCCAACCCATAGTCCACTGAGCTCAAAACAAAGCTTTTCTTCAGCTTCCGTAGAAGTTGAATCCAGGTTCTAACAAGCCAATTGAAAGAGATGTAAAACAATACATATAAATATTTTCTCATTTCTCCAACCATTTCTATTCTATTGTAAGCTATCAACACCTTTTGTGTATCATAGTTGACGGAGGAATTAAAGCACAAAAGGGCCTGCTTAGAAAGTTACATTGGCAGCTTTTGTATCCTCTCAAGACAATGGAAGTATGATAACTAAATGCTGCCATGTGCATTTCCAATGTAGTTAGGCACCAGCTGAAGAAAAATAAACATTAGAAAGACCAAACTGGAAACAGTATTAAGGAAAAATACATTCTTAAGAAATATACACATCAATCACTTTAACAGCACAGAAGATATTCCAGTCAAGGGGGAGAGGGGAAAGAATTCAGCAATTTCATGCAGATAATTTAAAGTGAAATTACTATACAATTTACTCATTCAAACAAGAGACCAGCACATGTAACTCCAGCTGTCTTCCTGGTCCTTTCTCAGCATGTAGGGGATGACCTCTTTATAGCTTCCCTCTCCAATTCCTTTGTTGCTTAAGGTAACTGGGAGCAGCCAACATCCACAGAGTGCCTTGTGCAAGCCATGGAGGGAGGCAACAATGACAAACAATTTGTAACAATGACAACTATGGTAGGCGAATGCCATAAATGCTAAAAAGAATAATGATAGTTTATGGAGAAATAAATTGCGATCTATAATGGTGTGAAGTGAGGCATCTCAGAGAAAATAAAGGAAAAGGAAGTAATTTGAAAACATTGCCCAATTTGTGGGAGCACGGACATGAGCTGAGAGCCCTGATGGAGAGGTGCAGGTCTCATGATTCTAGAGGCACCTTTTGCTTGCCTTCTAAAAGCATCATGTGCAGACAGAATAGCCAATTTATGATACTTTTTCTTGAGCAGTCCATCAACAAGGTGGAGATAGTTTCGTATCTCAGGAGTAAGACAGGACAGGAAGAAGAGATTCTTTCTACTGCAAACTCTATTCAATATATTCATCCAAGTTGAGATGGAATGCACAACTGCATTTCAGGGGGCTTTTTGCTGATCTACATTGTGTTTTGAAGTTTCTACAGGCTAGTGAATGACACATTTGATTTTCAATTATTTTAACCTCACCAGAATCTAGCTAAGCTTTACATGTGTATTTCCTAGCTACAGTACTTAGTTACCAAATACTGTATTGTAATATCAATATACAGGGCTATATCTACAAACCCAGCTCAGAACTAAACACTGAAGGACCCATCTGCTGCCCTGATCCTGTGGCTTCTGTACTACTTAATTGATGGAGCACTGGGACACACTCCTGTCTCCAATCCAGCGGAAGTCACATGCAAACATGAATGTAGCACACAGTCACAGTATGATTCTTTGTGGTACATGCATCTTCGCTGTAACTTTTGACTGTTTTGTGGTTATATGATATAAAGCATGACCAGCAGGTCAAAGGAGGTGATCCTGCCCCTCTACTCTGCTCTTGTGAGACCTCACTTGGAGTACTGTGTACAGTTCTGGTGTCCTCAACATAAAAAGGACATGGAGCTGTTGGAGCGAGTCCAGAGGAGGTCACGAGGATGATAAGAGGGCTGGAGCACCTCCCATATGAAGACAGGCTGAGAGAGTTGGGGCTGTTCAGCCTGGAGAAGAAAAGGCTGCGTGGAGACCTTAGAGCAGCCTTCCAGTATCTGAAGGGGGCCCTATAAGGATGCTAGGGACGGACTCTTCCTTAGGGACTGCAGTGGTAGGACAAGGGGTAATGGCTTCAAACTTAAAACAGGGGATGTTTAGATTAGATATAAGGAAGAAGTTCTTTACAGTGAGGGTGGTGAAGCACTGGAATGGGTTGCCCAGGGAGGTTGTGGATGCTCCATCCCTGGCGGTGTTCAAGGCCAGGTTGGACAGAGCCTTGGGCCACATGGTTTAGTGTGAAGTGTCCCTGCCCATGGCAGGGGTGTTGGAACTAGATGATCTTAAGGTCCTTTCCAACCCTTATTATTCTATGATTCTATGTTCACTAATGAATCTGAGCCATTACTCCACCCCCATATAAGAAACAGTGTAAAAAGCACCATCAGTCTGTCCCCTTCAAGCTTCTTTTCCGTGTTATTTAAATTTTCAGTGCTTTTCTATATTATATACTTTATCTTGAGATATTTGTTTATCAAATTTTTAAACTTTAGAAGATCTAACAGCCACACCACAGCCAGGCCAGTTCAGGATTCTTAGCAGCACTGTCAGACTCAGCAGTCAAACAGGATGAGTTGTCAGCTCCGTTAGCTCACTCAAATGTCATGTCAGTTCTCCTCTGGGGCAGATATTCCAGCAGTAGTGCTTTCATGCCACTGCACCAGACAAAAATCTTTTAGAAAGATTCTCTCTGATGTGTAACCAAGGGAGAGCACAGTTTCCAAGTTCAGTTAAGCACATTATAAACATTAGCAGGTTTAGCTCCAGAAAGCAAACATAAGTGACAGCCTGTAAGTCGAGATATCAGTTTGGAAGGGTTGCTGCAAGAAAAATACTTGTGAGACTGGGAAACTAGAGATGTTGTGGGTTTTTCAAGTGAACACTTCAGCCTGAAAAGCACTGCTGCCCGAAACTTTGCTCTTAACAGGGGAGGTATTAAACAACGTGTGTTTTACAGTGCTACCTTACCTGTCCCAGAAATAAAGGAAAAAGGGATGGGTGTGGGTGTGTGGGGTATTTCCTTTAATAACATTAAACCCAACATTGAATTACATCTTTCATTTACAGCAAGCAGTCTAGACTTTGGTGTGGAACACATCCTCTGCTCATAGCGCTCTGCCTTCTTCAGCCTTGGTATGAAAATTCATGTCTGGTGATGCTGGATACACACAACTGGCTGCTGTTTACTCCATGCACCCAATGGCCTCCAGACCTAACACCCTGCTAAACCCTAGTCAACCTGGGTGAGCAAATTGATATAAGTTTTGATCACCAGTTAAGTCTATAAAAATCTTCTACATAGAACAACATCTTGCAAATTAACTAATGGGCACACTATCTAGAAGACAGTACACAGTTTTTTTCTACCTCATTAAAAGAATTCCTCTCTTGAGCAAGAGTTTAGTCATTCTGAAATTTGTGGGTCCTTCACTTTCAAGCTTTCAGAGGGAGTTTTGAACTTGGTCTATAAAGGATTAATACATGTTTTGAAGTGTAACGAGGACTTCCTAGGACTGTGGTGAGAACGGAAGCACAGAGCCATCACTACTGCTGTTGATTTAAATGCCTCATTTACTCCTTCTACATGAAGAGCTGTTAAATAAAGCTATGCTTAACTAATGACTTAGCACTAAAGATGTCAGGAATTCTCCTTTTGCACAGAGATAGACTTACTGTACAACTGACCCCTAAGCAACCATTTTATACAACTGGATCTCTGTCAAAACAGTCAATGTATCAGTAAATATATAAAATAAAACCATACCATGGCAAATTTAGAAAAGAATACAAATTTTTCCCACTACTCTAGAATGAAATACAAGATCAGTATAAAGTCACTGCATATAAATTGCGGGTGAAGTAAATTTTAAAACATACTCCTTTGTTTTTACATACTGGTAGAAATGTATTTATAAATATGGGAAGAATAAGTATCAGCCATATTATTCAATGAAAACAGTAATAGGTGTATTGCAAGGAAAACTTTAGCTGCATGTTCAAATCTGTATTTGTCACATGTGTATCAATGTACTACTATACATAGCTCAAGTTTTACAGAATGAATATATTGTTTACTCAGATTATGCATATAAAGCACTGATCACAACTATTCTAAAAGTGCACTAGACATTGAGATCAAAAGTGAGGGGGGCCATTGGCTACTCCCTTGTCATTCCTAGCTGGTATTTGTCCAGCCTATTCTTAACCTCCACAACCGTCCTAGGCTGTGTCCTGCAACGCTACACTATGGTTATCACCAGAAGATTGGGTTTGCTGTTGTGTTTTTTACCTAATGATACAGTTTTTTCTCCCCTGTTCACAGTTTAACTTGTCTTACAAGTGGTAAGCATAGGAACAAATTATTTTCTTCCTCTTTGCAATAGCCTTTCACATACTTCAAAACTTACAGTGTCGCCTCCTGATTTTCTCTTGTACAGGTTATACAACTGCAGTTCTTTCAATCTCCATTATGGGTTGCTCTTCTCTAGGAACCAACCAATAAATCTATATCCTCCTTGAAAGAAAATCATTGTATTTTTACATAGGACCACTTCAAGCACTTTTGCTGTCTACACTGTTTATACAGCCTAACAAGGTATTTACCCTGCTCTCAGCAGTGTGACACTGTTGACTCACATTCTGCTTGTGGAGCAGGAATTGCACTTCTGCCCCTTCACTGATGCATGTGGTACTGGCTTAGCTGGCTAAACCCTTTTATCAGAGGAAAGCAGAACATTGCAAGCTCTATAGCAATGTTTTCTTAGGAGTTTAAATTCAGCCTCCGACAGAAAAAAGGACAATTTCTCACAGTGAAGGAAGAGAAGAGAGAATTGGGAAAATCAGACTGATAGATGAGCAGAGCCTTGATAAATCTTGGTTTTCCACTCAGTTCATTTCTCTCCATCTGGATTCAGTGCAGCCAAACTGAAACAATTCTTTTAAGGCACTGCCTACACAAGTGATGGCATCTTTGGATGGGCAGCATTCATGAGTGATCACATCCTACCTCAGAATCTGGCCATGCATGCAACTGTAAGAGGGAAAGCAAAATTATGAATAACCTAAACTTTATTCATTTTGGGGGTTGGAAAAAGAAATCCTGTGAAAAAATTATTAGCATACAAATTTGTATTTATGCAAATACACATTTTCAGAAAGAGCACAAAAAGTAAAAGGTGCCCTTAAGGCTGTATCAGTTGTCACAGGGAATTATATGATTTATAGGAGCTCTCATAGCTGGGGCAGGTGGCACAAAGATATTTATAGCCATCTTCTCAGCAGAACAGGTGTGCTTTGTGAATAAAGTTAATTTCACACAGTTTCATTAGGTAAATTTTCACAGATAGGGTCATGACTCATCAGATCATTTTTTCTATGATCATATGTATTTAAATGCCTTACTGGATCGGTTTACTGCATTCAGAGTCAAGCTCAAGTCTGCTGTCAACAGCAACTCTATCATTGCCTTCAATGGGAAAGAATTTTACATTATTTCTTTTGAGACCTATTTAAATGTTGTCTCAATACATAGATGCATCTGTTCAAACTTTAGTCTTGAAAGAATAAGCTTTTTGTATTTTGATTCTGATGGTTTTGTCATGTGCAATGACTAAATTAAATGTTAGGTACAGGATTAGACGGAATTCACTTCTACAAGCAATTGGGTTAATTTATTCTCTTCCAGGCAATATTTATACTTCATTCCAGCAGTAAACAGGGTATTTTTAGCAGTTTAGTATGCCCAAGGGAACTTAGAATTTGCTTTATAGCATGTCTGTGGTCAGTGACCTGCATATTTGCTCTGTTACTACCTGTGTTGACAACTCTTAGCACAGACTGCCTGTATCACAGGATGAGCTGCTCCAAAAATGGATGAGTCTAAAGCTACATTTGGTAACCACTTCAGGTGACACAGGGGGCTGGGAGGTGTGGGTGCTGGTGGGGAAAAAAAGCACTTTGGCTGCTACACTGCTTTAGCCAGGCATTTTTAGGAACAATGCAGACTGAAAGAATAAGCACTACATAGTGCTGCTTCTTATCCAAATCTTTTTGTCCTTGTACACTAATCTGAATTGGGGGGAAAAAAAAAAGTTGCCTTGAACAGGAAAACTGATCAACCTGACACTTTAAAAATTGTTCTGAAGATTTTAATAATAATTTCTGATTTTTTAATAACTTTAATCTTAAAATGTGTCTATAGAATTTTTTCAAACTTATGTGAAAGGCAATGGAGAAGCCATCTTTTCCCCCAAATGTTGCCATCTCCTCTCTCTTCAGAATGATCTTCCAGCAGTCCTGACAGTTTGTTAATCTACTTTCTCTTCCATGTGCAGGGAGCTGATACTATAACGATTGTTTCAACCTATGTCCCCTGTGAAATTATTCTGACTTCTGACAGGTTGCACAAGACACTGAAACTGGAACTCTTACACAGATAAGCCATGGTACTAACATACTTCACATAAAGAAAAAATTAGATATTCACATGGAGGTAAAACTAGACCTGAGATAATACCACTGTAAGGCTTTACCACCATTATTGCAACAGAAATCATGAAATCAAAACCCTTAGCTGGCTGATATGACCCCGGCCTGCTCTGGATTTATGCGAACAGCAGATCTACCTGTTCTTAACACATCAGCTCTCCAAGATGCCTCTAAACTGGCACTAATTTCTAAGACAACTTATCACGGAGAGACTGCAAGCACAGACTCTGTACTTTTGGATATGGAGCTTCACAGCCCAGTTGCTCTCTGGATCCTCCCTGTTGTTCACATACTTTTTTTTCAGACTGTGCTTTGCATGTAACCCCTTCAGATGCAGTTTATAAAGTCTGTTACAGAATTTTATTCTTCAGAGTGCAGATAAGAACAATCTATGAGCATGATTACACCTATCTTGGTTTAGTCAAGCCCAAAGCAAGGCACCTTCAGGTATTCTCAGAGATATTTCTCACTTGGAACATTTTTTATTTTTAAAGGCAGATTATTTTTGCCATGACCTAAAATTCCATCCTTTTTCTCAACCAGGAACAAAATAAATGGTCCATCAAGCAAGAAATTCATGGAGAGATAATCAGCACAGAAGGATTCTCAGATATAGTGAAAATGGGGGCTACACTATGAGATTTAGGTCACAACAAATGGCACAGTTTTACAGCTGAAAGTAGATGTGGACACATGGTAACATTTACAGGTTCAATACAAACTTCTTCAACTAACAGTCTTACATTTCACAAGAAGCCAAGTGCATGGCATCACAACCCAATCAAGCTTATGCTTTTAAAGTAGCAAGTACTAAAGCTTAGAGTCTCTTCAGTTGTGCAATTTATACTGCATGAAAACAGATTCTTGCTACAGAGTATCTCAGAAAGGTTACATCTATAACAAAGAAAAGTGATATAGTCATACAGCTAATGGAAGATCCACAAAACAATCTCAGTCTCTCAAATGTAGATAGGGGTTCCTGCATCACCAAGTTAACAGTTTCAGTAGTTTATAAATTTCACTGGAAGGAATAAGTAAAACGCCATTATAGATCAGAACTGATCTCCTTGTGTTATGTCTGCATCTTCTGTTCTACTTTTCATATATATATGTATATATATAGTACATAGATAAACTCCAGTTTATAAAGCTTTCAGAAGTCTTTGGGATGATTTCAATAGTATCTTGCATTAATAAAATTATTCAAGAGGATAATAGATTGAATTTTCTGTTACTTAAAAACAAGGTAATGCCTACTGGATGATCTCAAATGAATGACATTATGAATTTCTTCCTGAATTTAGAAGAAAGGAGAAATAAGAATTTGAACTTTTTTTAAGCTATTCAAGGGAGACATCAAGGATGAATGAGGGTAAGATGTGTCTATCTTGAGGCACTTAATTTTTGCCATGATTGGTGGGATAACAGTGAGGATTGCAGCAATAAATGTAGTGCTGTTAAGGCAAAAAAGCAATTGCAAACAGCCATTGTACACTTACAGTCTCCTACATTTATTCTAGTCCTTTTTTGTTACATGCTTTAGTGCCAGATTTTCTCTTACTTTCATTATATATTCTTAAAATCTTTTCCTTTCCCAGTCCCCAAAATATCTCTTCTGTTTCCGAGAATAATCACCACTGAATCTAGCAGCTTGGACTCAAGCCCTTTTCACCTTCTTTGATGTTTTCCCTTTTTGTCTACTTATTCTCATTTTTAATGACATCAGTACTGACGATTATCAGGTATGTCTTAAAAATCCATGTCTCTTCTGGACCATCTAGTTTCATATATTCTAAGATTTTGATAGCTAAGAAACCTCCCAAGATACAATACAAATTTTTAATGTCACAAGTTCCCCTCATATACAGATACTTTTGAGACTACTTCTGCAGATACTGTCAGTTTTCCTGATAAATCAAACTTCTAAAAATGGGAGGTGAGAGACAGTTCACAACATATATCTGTACAACACGTAAAACTTAGACAGGGATACAGCTAAGATGGAAAAAGGTTCAGTCACCCTTTTTAAAGTGAATTACTAGGAAATGCATAAAATAAAACCCTAACCAATGGCTCAAGTAGTAATGCTTCCAGAGCTTTTGTCAAGTAGCATGTCTCCTTTATCCAAATGAAGTCATGAAACCAAATTGCTGATTTTTTTTAGTTTTGGTTAGTTTTGACATATTTATATAGCCAGTGCAACATAACTCATAAAATTACAAGCTTATGAAACTATTATTTAATTTCAAATCATATTTAACATACATGTATTTTTACTAATATTTAAGTGCTTAATCACATCTGTATGAGCATATTGTTGTTTTAAACTGATGGCAGGTTTCTACATGCAACATACATTCCAGATGCATACAGAATGTGACAATTTCAGAGGAGTACTTTGTGTTTACAGAAAGGGATAGACAAAGTGGTTTTCCACTACGCAGTGTGAGTGGACAGAAAAATTTCATTCAAAGCCTTTTAGCTATTATCATCAAAAGGCAGCTTTTGCAAGTGAAAAATTGCTTTTGTCTATTGAAACCCTGTTTTTTACTCACTCTGCACATGAAGGTCAAAGTTGAAATATGTCTTGCTGTGTAATGAAGACATAATAAAAATGTGAAGTCATGAAAGAGAAAACTATTACAACCACTGTAACAGATGCCCTGTTTACTCTGCAGGTTGTATTACATCTTGTAAAGCTAAGCTACGATACATGCCATACAGCAGATAATTTTGCCATTTCTTCAGAAATGACATCTTCAAATCATCATCAAATTATATTTATGAACAATACGGTGCCAAGGCTGGTTGCTGGCCTGAAAAAGCCCCTCATAGTGTTAAATATAATAATACTCCCTCTGTTACCATAAAAGAGGCTGATATAAACAACTTACAGTGCAAGTAAGACTAAGTCTTATTAACAATCTCTCCTTGTAGTTTGTTACAGGAGAAAAAAGGACAAGAGGATTGTAGTGGAAAAACTAAGCAAGTGAGTGGCACTCATGTGAAACCAATGGGTTATAATACAGAGGAAGAGCACCCTTAAACAAGTAAGATCAAAAAACAATTATTTGATTTCAGAGAAGTTATAACAGGCTTGAGCTACCAAAGTTGTATCATGGTGGAACACCTTTTCAAGCCAAAATATGTATATCTTTGGGTACAGATGACATGACATACTTGCATGTTTACATTCAGTCACAAGAGAAAATGCAGTGACTTCTTTAAGCAGTTTTGTAGAATGAAGTCCTCAGTTACACAGAGCTACCATGCCCACCAAGTCTTAGACACATACCTAACACAAAAGTTTAACACCTTCAAAGTGGGCTGAATGCCATTTCAACATGAAAAAGGTAAGTAGCGGACTAAGATATTGCATATCAGCTGTTTATGTTTTTGGTGAACAGAGAAGATATCTGAAGAAAGATAATTCTACAGTACAACTTGAGTAATTTCTTCTCTCCTCTCTGGTTTTAACTTCACACCATTTATGCTTTGACATCTCCCCTAATCTGCCTGCTCTATGGAGTGTTTATTTTGTACAAACATGCAGGTAGTCAGTCAATTCTCACAACTAATCCTATTGCCTGGAGCTGCCTGGGGAGTGGGAAAGTTCAGAAGTGAGCCACTCCTAGGGCAATTTTATTTTTGTAGTATTTCCAGTAGAGGCAAGCAGACACTTAATTTTTGGATTCTAGTCCATCAAAAAGACACCACCACATCATTTAGCATTTCATATACAACTTTGACTTTTAAACAGGAAATAAAGTAATGCTAATATTTAATGTTTTGTTCTTGCTTACTCTCCATGGTTTCTCCCTGCCTCCCTCCTCCCCCCCTCAAAAAATAACACACACCCCCTAACCAGCCAACAAAAACACACCACCAAACAACCAAAGGAGAGGAAAGAAGGCACACATTTACAAAGACACAGAATCACTTGTAGCAGGACTGAAGCAAAGACACTTGTTTTACTGCAAGCCTACCAGATTGGTCCAGTCAATTCAGTAGTACTGTCTCAGAACTGACCCATACCTCTTATTAGTAATCACTACCTCCTTGACTGATATTGCGCTACTTTAGGTAAAACGAGTACAAATAAATAAAAAACTTCATTTTACTTAATTTCTCTCAGAGTACATCACAGAGCATTATACTTTTTAACTTAATGTATAAAGCAAAGAAACAACTGACTATCATAAATGGGAGCGTCACTGCGACCTCCCCTAAATACCCTGCCAGAAGGCAGAGCAGAGTGATGGGTGGTATGAACAGCACTACGCCACGTGCAAATCAGTACAACCTTGATGCTGTGGCAGAGTGTAAGAACAGCTTTGAAGAAGCAACTGTTCTCTCCAGCAAACAAGACACTCTTTGGGCCACTCTTTTGATGTCTCAGTCCCTGCCCACTAGCTCCTAAGGCAAGTAGAAGGTTCCACTTAACCTGCAGAAGAAGGGCTTGTTCTTCACAAAGTGACTTGACCGTGTGCACATCCAACCCACCACTGCACAAAAAGATGATGCCCACCAGCCGCCCTAGCCTATTCTCACAGGTTTGGGATATTTGTTTAGGGTTTGGGCTACATCATAACATAACCTCCATCACTACAAATTATCTTATTACAGAATAGAAATCCAAAATAATTTCTTTTAATCAGAATAATTGTTGGGGGTAAGGGTACTACACAGTCCTTTGCCACAACGTATAGAGCATCTCAGAGCTTCTTATTTACTGAGGTCTGCATTTTTGCTGTTCCCTGTCAGAAACAGACTCTTCCTCCTCTCCCTTGCAGTACCCATCTGCTGGGCAACACTTTATTAAGAGGTGGTCTACAGGATTATTCCTTTTCTTACTTGCAGTCCACATAAGGAATTCCAGATTTTTCTTATTTTTAATAAATAAGCTTAAGTTTCTGAATGCAGCAAAGCCCTTTACTGAAAATGAATCAGAAATGAATACACTTAAGAACAGAAGTTGCCAGCGGTCCCTCTACTCCAAGGAGGAATGCTACTTTGGATGTCTGGTGGAAACTCATTTTTTAATAACTGCCTTGAAGATCCGTTGGAAAACCAACTACACTATGTCCATAGGAATCCCTTTCATTCACATGTTGCTTGACTTGAATAGCAATTCAGTGGTGAACAATTTCCTCCTGCAGATACCATGCTGACTCTCCCCTAACAGACTGTGTTTATTCACATTCTCAAAGATGTCATTATTTTATATTCTACTTTTCTACCAGCCTCAGAACTCAGACTCAGCCTGTATTTTCTCATAGTCTCTTTTGTGAGACGGAAGTGACAGGGAATTATGCTAGCAACCTTCAGCCTTCCAACATTGTGGCTGTTTGCAATGGTCAGGTCGAAGCCTTGGCCAGCCGCTCTGCAATTTCATATTCGAGTGTATCTTGGGTGAATGCCACCTGACCTGGTGAATTACTGACAGCTAATACATCTATTCCATCCAAGACATTCTATAAATTCACACAAAACCCACCCAGTTCATCTCACCCCTACCTTATTTACTAGAAAGAATGGCTCAGGTGGAGAAACCTCCCTGAGGTCTTCAACAGCAAAGAGAAACAAAAGGATTAAACTGAACCTCTCTGCTACAGCTTTATAATTCCCAAGTCCTTCCTTACAGTTTGGTCATTAAGTGGTCCCATTTAAGCCCTACGCAACTTCCTTCCTACTTTTGATTTAAGAACCTCCGAGTAGAAGCTTGAGCACCCCTTGTAAGGTACTCTTCAAATTTTTAGTACTCTATTTCATGTCTACATTTGACCTGCTGCAATTTATGGACTTTCTAGTTCTCATTCGGTCGAGCTTTGTACTTTTTGAAAGGAATTTTTAAACCTTGCCCTATGATACAATCTTTGCAGTCATGATCCCAGGAGCTGGATCACTTTGATGGCTGTTTTGTTTCGGTTTGCCTTTTTTTCTTTATTCTTTTCCAGGCTGTTTACCTGGACTTCTGCTACAATACTTGAATGCTACAGGTTATTTGCAGGCATCTTACTTGCCAGACTACTAGTATATTTTATTGTAATTTTTTTTTATATATATATAGTCCCACTTTTTTACGTTTAGTATTTGCAGACTGGATTTATTCAGCTTGCTCTCTCCTGTTACAACGTAAAACTTCATTCTGTTGTGAACACTGCTATGAAGGGGTCTTCCTTTAATTCACCCTGAAGTGGGCTGTGTGCATCACTTAACACAAAAACCATTCAGTCCTTTACAGCATACAAAGAATTTTATCTTTTCATCTCATAATGATGAAACATTGACCTAGTCTGTACATGTGTAGACAAAAATCTGTTGCTATTACCAAGTCTCCTAAATTCACAATTTCTGAATTCACTTCATACTCTGATCAATGTGGTCCTGAACAAGAGTTTGCAGTACAATCTCATTATTTTTATTAGTTATTTTTTGTTATTTGAGCAGGCAGAAGTCTTGTGCAAGGCCTTTGCAGTGCTTTGCTGTTTCTGCAGTATTGTCAGTTTTACATTTCCCCTGCTGTGACAGTGCCCTGCCTGTACATGGTATTCTTTCATCCCTGCAAAGCTGGTAACCTGGCAACTCTGTACCCCACTGATACCTATCCCATTGATCATCTTCCTTCTACCTCATGAGAGATGTGTATAATATCTGACTGCCATCCTACAGCCAGCATTCCTGCTCTCCTATCTCACTGTTTAGGCTTCCAATACTGGCACAGAAGCACTTGCTAGTTTCACCCTGCACTGTTTCATAATGCACATGACAACTAAAGGCCCTTCTCTGCTACTGGTAACTTTGTTTTATGCCTCATTTCCCTCTACCCCCCCACTTTTTGGCCTTTTCAGAGTCAAACTGTTAGCCAAGTCCACCCTACAGGTAGTACCAGCAAATAAGGGTTCTCCACCCCCTACACCCTCCATTGGTTTGATTTCTTGTTGAAACATCCATCCATGGATTTACCCTCTAGAACATACCTCCCAGAAAAACATGTCTTTACCAATACAGCAAACAGTCACCAGCTCTCCCTACAACTCTGAGTAACTTTTGTCAGGCCTGCTACCTCTACACTTGCCAGGCAAGTTAGCCTGTAGCCCTCTCAGATGTCGACTGTGCACATAAGCATCAAGGCTACCACCACCACCAGCTCCTGTCATTGACAGTCTCTCACGCTGCAGGAACATCCTTGGTGCAAGATGACACTTGAAACTCCAGAGACACCTTTGATTCTCCTCACTCCTTCAGGCCAGCCGCTCTCACCACAGGAAAACCATGTATGTTTTCCCAACTCTAGGAACTTCTTGCATTGCACGCACACACTAACAAAACCCACCCAGGTAGGCATTCACATCGCACTGTGTTCTGGGCAGCCCTCAGCTCTCACTCTTGCTGGGCCCTGTAACATCAGAAGCAGGAAGCTGCTTGTGCTTTATAAATGTTTAGTTTCACTTCAGTTAGATGCTCTCCTCCTTACCCTTAGCTGCCCTCCTAGCTAGGCAAAGCTAGTAGCAACAGGCACACATGCGCAGGGTGAACAACATCAGTATAGAGAAAAACAAAACACAGAGCAGCAAGCTGACCCAGGGATCTCTGCATTGCCAGTAGAGATCCCTAGCAGCCCTTCTGCTGTCCCCATGCACTACAGCCCCTGCTCACACAGGCTTTTTGTCCTCTCCTGGACCTGGGCAAGCCCCACAGTCCAGATGGACACCTCTGCATGTATCCCATTCAGCCATGCATAAGGAGCAGCCTCCAGGAGGACCATCACTCTTGTATGCCCAGGTTACACACCGATTTCCCACACTCATAGTAAGCTTTGCATGCTTTCCAGCTGTAGTTGACTGCTAGCATATTTGATGAGTTTGAAGAGTCTGCTGCTGTAGATGCACAACTGGAAGAAGTGGCAATACTATGGCTCGGCTGGTGTTGCAGCTCTTTACTAAACCAGCACAGCTAATGTTTTTCAGCCTTAGTCAAGTAAACCACTCTCCCTCAGAAGTAGCTTAAGATGTAAGGAAAGAAGGCAGCAGAGATGTCTTATTTCCACTGCAATAAAGTCAGAGTGCAGCAATGGATAGGGCACTTGGTTTGCTTTTATGCAAACTTTTAGGACTAGATTCTTCCACCCAATGCCTTCCATTTAGGACTTCTTTAACATTAATCATCTTTGCCTTTGTGCAACAGCATGGCATTTTTACTCACGTTTTTCATCATATGCCATAATCCACAAACTGAGTATCTTTTTATGATTATTTTATCATCTTAAAAACACCAAAAGAAATGACATGCACTACATATAAACGAACATCATTAGCATTTACTTTCAAGTATGCCACTGACAGCAAAAGTAGTATTATCATCTTCTCTCTTTTTCTTCCAGACTCTTACTTCCTACTTTGTCACTATTTAGAACATAAAAATAAACTTAATGCATCTGCAGGCTTACCAGCATTGCTAGTACTTTAGCTACTTTCACCATCGCTCTTCCTGGATCTTGTATTTCAATCATCATTATACAGGCTTTGTGGATTCAATATTTTCTGTTATGCACTACTATGTTCATAAAGCTTTATTAAAGTTTAATGAAAACACAGAATCAGATAATATTTGCATTTAAAATAAATTTGTAGTCTAAGCAATGCAAAGTATCTACATCAAAACAAATCATTCAGCACAAAAGACTATAAAAACAGAATGAAAACCAGGGAAGGAGAATTTATACAGAATCTCTTCCTAGAAATCAACTACCAAAGGTTCACTAGCCATAAAAATTTATCACACAAAGCTTTATTTATCAAATAGATTTGCCATTTAGATAGATTTTTTTTTCTACCTAAAACCCCCCAATATCTGTAACACTCAAATGGAGTTAAGCATTTGTCCTAATTTTTATTTCTAAGAGTAAAACCACAGAATATATCAATGATGGATAAACTATCATGTATGTGGGCTAGGTGGCAGGAGGAAGATCCCTTTACTGAAATGCTACCCATATTGTGGGATAACAGGAAGGAAAGAATCAGTTTCAATACACCTCTAAAAATTAAAAAAGGTTACGAAAATAGAGATGAAGGTGCATATTCTTTGCTCCTGTACTATCTGCAGGAGATATAAGCAATCTGAGACAGAATTTATTCTAAGATCAAAGTTGTCCTACTTCAAGTCTCTCTGCTAGCAGAAATTATTTTACATTAGCAAATTATTTGGCTGTTTTTGAGTGATTCTCAGATGGCTTTTTATGTTTTCATAATGCAGTAGGTGATTACCGAAAACCAGGGAAATATTTTGGCTGAGCTGAAGCTAGATCAGAAGTCTGCTTCTCCTTGAACATAGGTAAAACAGCACTTGTTGTTCTTAACCATTATAAACATTATAAAGTGATACTTCCAGTAACTAAGGAAGGAAAAGACAGCATGTCCCCAGCGAACTGCCACTAGAATTAAGCCAATGCTGCAAAATATTATCTATGAATACTCATTTGAATTTTAAAACACATTTGCTTTGATTTCAGTTTTACATCCCTTTTGTGTTTGCTTTTGGCATGTTCTAGTAAATTAATTACTAGCAGAAACATTTGTTGAAGCTGTGGATTTTAAGCAAATACTACAAAATATTTACTGAAAGTGCCCTTTGAATTTACAGCTGTGGTTATAGCCAGCAGCAATCTGATTCTTGAGGTTAATTTAGACCTGTCGATGGAGAAGAAAATAGCAGGTAACTCACATCTTTAAATTCTTACTATTAAAATCAGCAAGAAATCAATTCATGAGTCATAGTGACTTAATTGCACAGATACAGTAAATAATTTTGAGTAATAAGTACTTCAGAACATGCAAACAGTCCAAAAATGTTCTGCAAGGTAGAGACAGCACAACCTTTTTCACTTCAGCAGTTATACACAAGGCTTTACAACATTCCTGCTGCTGGAATTGCTGTGGGAATGGCAGTTTCTGCTCTAACTAAACACACACTTTGCTACTGGCAGTTTTTGTGACTCATTCCCCACCAAAATCAGAAGCTTTCATCTTAAACTTTCATGTTAACACAACTGAAAAAACCCGTACTAGCATGTAACCTGCACATCTCAGCATTACTCAGGAGAGCTCAAAATACCATCTTGAAACACAAAGGTAAATCCACCCTGCTCATGGGGTGTAGTCTGCTTCCTAAAAACATGCACAAGTTGTACTTAAAATTTCTGACATAGTTGAAAAGCCTGGGATTTCACCTCAGCATATTACAACTTCTAACATCATTTGAGTTTTTCACTTGCAGTATGTGCAACAGACTTTCTTTTCTAAGCTGGGACACTTTTGAAAACTTACTGGTGGCAGGAGGAAACACATCCAGTGATGTGCCCATTGGTCTTCACCAGGCCCATGTTCTCTCTCGTTCTCTGACAAGCACATCACAATGCTCTCCAGCCAACCCATATACCCTCACAATTGGACTTAAGTTAAAAAAAGTGTACCATCCTCTCTCCAAAAATACATGCTAAAAGGTAAATAAGGTAATCAGACATGTATGTGCCTATGTTGATACACAGTAGATAGCCATTCTAGCAGAGAGCATAGTCTCTTCCCTGCTTAGGAAGGCACCTTGCTAACATACCTCTTATCAGCAGTATTAGATGCTTCTAACTACTGTTTCTGCTGCAGCCATGAAATGTCCTGACCTGGCAACACAACTATTGTCAGAGCAAGAGAGCAAAGTACTACAGATCTTCAGGATGGGGTCAAGTCTGCAGAAAGCCAACCCTGTCAAGCTTTAAATAAGCCTTTTAAAAAAACCAACCCCAAACAAAACCCCAAAACACAACTATCCCCTGCCCCCATTCCCATTTAAAGAAACCCAGTACAAGTTTGCATTGGCATATCCATAAAATGAAAGCAAAGAAATGACCTTCAAATACTTAAGTCTTTGATCAACACAAAACAGCATGAGAAACAGGTGCTTGCAACAGATCAAGAATGGTGAATTACAGTCATCTCCTTGAAACTGTATGACTGGGAATGAGTGGCTATTAAGAAACAGTGGAAAGACTCCCTCCAGAAAAAACAGACAGTTGCAAGGAAACTGCTGGAAAATAATAAAAACCTGTTTGCCTTAATTATTTCTCATGTAAAGAAGGTCAGAAATTTGAAATATTGAAGGACATTTAGCTGAAAAGTTCAGCAGAGGGAGAAAGTGTTCTGCTATGACTGTATGCAGGGGCATGTAACACTGAGGAAAATTCATGAAGCAAATAATGAACCTTTTTGGAGCTACATATGAGATTAATTCTACTTTTCAAGTTATGGCACTTCAGTTTTTGGCTACCCTTATCTAAAGCTATTTTATGACTCTAAATGGAAATTTCTATTTTTATTGGGATGGTTACACAAGCAAAAAATTAAACTCTTCATCTTTGGCAAAAGAAGCCTCAGAGGAACTTTTCAAGATCTTATGGATTTCTGTCCACCAAAAGGTTATGACAAACACCACTGTGAACAGAGTAAAGAATTAAGACAATTCAAAGAAACCACCATACTTCACAAAGATGTCTGCAACATTTTCAGGTTTTGAATGTTGAGAACAGCTACAACGTTTCCATGAAAAAAAGAACAAAACCCATCTATATTTCCATTGGTACTTAAACACATGAGAAAACATTTAAGCCTTACCATTCTGATTTATTTTTATGTAAGGAACAAAGAGCATTCTCTTGAAAACACAGTATGAATGGCTGCAAGGAGTGGAGGCTGTTTTTATTGAGCTCTGAGTTTTCAGTAAAGATGCATCTCCCTGTGTGCAAAGCCTAACAGTGGAAGGGCAGATTTTAGCAGGATAAGGACCAGGCAGCTTTGTCCTCCAAGCACATTGCTGCTGGCCCTGCCAACACATGCTTCCTGCAGACACGTTCCACATCCGAGGCTGGACCCCGGGCCACATGCCCCCTCCACCAGCCAGCCCAGGCACTTGCGTCAGGACTCCAGAGCTAACAGTGGCCTGTTCAATAGTGTTCCCTTGTAAGCAGGGTTTGATTGCATCATCTGACTGCAGAGAATTTTACTGGGCTGCTAAGATAGAGTATTCATTTTCAGATATAAGAACGCCCAACTTATAGCATTATTTTACTATATTCCAAAAAGTGGGAAAACTGTCATTCCATTTTAAGATTTCCTATAATTTCAATTAGTCATACTACATATATTTTATAGCTTCTTCCAAGAAAGTATTTTTAAATAATTACTTTATTAACAGGAAATTACTTTATTAACAGGAAATTACTTTATTAACAGGAAATTATTAACAGGAAATTACACCTCCATTTCCTGTGATGTAAGTTACTTAAAAAAAAAGAGTAATAATTGATCTAAACTAATTTATCAAACTTCTATTTTATATGACCTGACATTAATAGGCTTTATGTCTTTGAAGTGATTTGCTTTACTTGCCTTTAACATAGTGCAGAGTACTGATGCATTTAATTTAAACCTGCATATTTTTTCAGCTTAGGATTCCTCAGACACAACAGTGTTCAAAACACGTCAGTACAGGTTGATCCTGATAGAGCAGAAACAAGGTCTTGTGCTGTGTTTGAGTGACACAGCAAGAAAGAGATCTGCAAAGATGGAAGACTGTTATGGGAACCTGTGATACACACCCAAATGAGTGGGGACTTTGTCTTTGCTGAGAAACTTCTCCCTCCTTAGGAAAACAAGGATATTTAAATATAGCTGGTTTGGGTCATACAGGTTTTCATTCAAACAGATAACTCTCAAAATGAAAAGAAAAAATTAGTTCCCTTCAGGGAAGGAAAAGATTAGGCCACGGTTTATCCTAGATGATTTGACAGGATTTTTAAACTCACACTGATATCCTATTTCTGACAAGGCATCATGAAGAACAGAGCATACACAGTATGCAGAGAATAGCTCTGCAGTTCATAATGCAAGAAATCTTCCACCCAGCTTTACTGCCTCCCTGACTCCCCATCCCTCCCCACCCACCCCACCCCCCATCAAAACATTTTCAATCAGGTGCCTCAAAACAGGCATGTGAACCCATTAATAGAAAAGAGAAGAAAAAGCCTCAGTGGGGTTTGAGTTTTATTCCTTTCAAGATTACTTGGCATCCTGTTTGGGTTCCCCCCCCCCCCCCCCCAGAAAAGCTGAGGATCTGAGATATGCACGATCTGGAACTTGTGTTTCTTAAAAAGGATAGGTGGACAGACATTTCAGAGCTCAGTGAATCCAAGTACATAAAATAACAAATATCGGTCATGAATCTGCTACAAAAAACATTTAAAAGGATTTAAAACCTATATTTTCAAGTTCCTTGTGTCATAATTGAAGTTCATTCATTTCTGTCCTTTCAACTGGCCTAGACAATTTCAAGGGCCTTACTTCTTTAAGCATAACTCAGTCATATACTTTTCCTTAACGGCTTCTCAAACATTTGTTTCTGATTCCTGAAAAGTCTCCTGATCCAAGTTACTCTGTAAAGAAATAGATGATGATGCTCATTAATGCTGATGAGCTTTTGATAAACTAGGAAATCATTTTTTCGACCACCATCTTTCTGATGCAATCTTGGTACTGAAACAGAAAGAGTGGATGCAAAGTTCATTTTAAAGGTGTGAGTGCTTTTAGAGAAATATCTTCTCAGAACTGCAACTTCAAGGCAGGGACATAATTTCCTCAGGAATAACAGAAATGGGCATGAAGAGGGTGGAAAAAGGCACAGGTCCTGACATCTAGAACAGTGAAGAGTCAGTCTTTTCCAGCCACCCTCGGCTCACAAGTCAGTGGACAAATCTTGCAAGGACCTGCTCGCAGTGTGAAACACTGGAAGAGATTATGAGCCACATGACTTACATGAAATATAGCATAGCTGCCTAAGTTCCCAGGTATAGATATGATATCTTACCTATATCACAGTCACAAAGTCTCTTCTTTTTCCAATCTGAATGAGTTAACATGCTTCATATCTTTAGTTAGTGATTTTGTCCTTTGAATTGGGGAAATTTTAAAAGACTTACTGGGCAATCTGCAATTAGAGATAGTAAATAAGGTTATGTCCTACACCATTTGTTTCTAATGTCTTCTTGTTTAGGAGTATCTCATTACCGAAGAAATGAAAACCCAGCTGAGGTGAGATCAGACATCAAGAGAGAATCTAGAGCTGTTAGTAGTGACTACATGCTTTCTTTAATTAACAACTGCCCACATAATACAATAGAAGCAATTGCTAATAGGGGTTAAGCTGTTGTTATTTATTCTGTTTGAACTGAAACTCTTTTCCAGGGAAGCTTCTGTTACAAATGAATGGCGTAATTACCTAAGTTTTAAGCAGCACAGCTATTTCCACTAGTTTACTTAAGTGGCAAGACTAGACCTACTGGCCATTTTTAAGGAGTGCTAAAGTACAACTCTATGTATCCACATATATCTTAATATTTCATTTTCTGATTCATGGAGTTCATTAGTTTGCCAATAAACTGTTAAGCTTGTTAAGTAGTTGACAGCAACTACACGCTTGACTTCGATATTCTTTTATTTTGTACCAATTTATCTGAAATAGGTCTCTTAACCATCACTCAAGCACATTTTGAGGTGTCTTCATCTTGGACTCTGACAAACATTTTGAACAGTTTGACAAGCATCTCAAGTTTTTGTTGTAATTCCATACTCCACATAAAAACTTTTTTGAATACATTATTGAATATGTAGAAGACTTAACTGTCTAGTTTATGGGCATGATATACCATCAGGCATTAAAAACAGCAGCATCATAGAATGGTATGGGTTGGAAAGGACCTTAAGATCATATGACAATTCAAAAGAATAGATATATTACAACGAGAAACTAAAAGTTTACGAAGATTTAACTGGAAATAGAAGTCACAAGTGGCCTACAAACAAAATGAGAATATGGAGTTCTGTAGCATCTCCTGTTTACCTGCCATTTCTAATTTCACAAAAATAACTACTAGCTGAGTAAACAGACACAATGCTTTAGTAAACAGTTTTGTTCAAGTAGTTACATTTTGCTTTCAGAAGTCTTTTAGAGCTGTAAGATTAAAACAATCAAGAAAACCATTTAAAGGAGAAGTTACAATTATTGAATAAGAAACTAAAGGAACAGACTGTTGTTTTCTAAGCATGCACAACAGTACTGTAAACTGCCATGGAAATTCACTCCAAGGCAAATGTACACTCAACCATTTCCAGCTGCAAGAGAGGTAAGGTGTTGTGGGGTGGAGAGGAGATCGTTTGCTTGCTTCCTCAAGTTCTCCATTTACATGGGGAGTCAGTTAAGACTTGCACAAGGCTCTTAAGACACTAAAGATTTCAAGAACTAAAGATAACAATTGGATTTGTTGTCTTGATTTATGAAAAAAAAGTTATTGTTTACATGCTGTATAACAACAAATACAGAGTTGCCTGACTACTGAGACCTCTGTTTACAGGCCAGGTTGGATAGGGCTTCGAGCAACCTGGTCTAGTGGAAGGTGTTCCTGCCCACAGTAGGGGATTGGAACTGGATGAGCTTTGAGGTCCCTTCCAAACTAAACTACTCCATGATTTTATAATCTAGAATGAGGCAGTGAGATAGCACAGTTGATCATGGGACAACTATAAAGCTTAAAGTTTGGAATAAACAGAATGATGTAGGTTACAAAGGCAGTGGTCTTCCAATCCATTTTTGCAAAACAGTAAAACTGAACTCAAATCAAAGTAAATGTTGTGACAACAAACTAAATCAAAATGCTATATCATAGTAAATCAATGTAGAAATTATAATACATAGACAAACAACTCCCCCAGCGTCATGTATATTTTAAATGAACATCCTAAAGTATTGACATATTTCTTATATATAGCTACATTTGTCACAGACTTTTCTTGGAAACATATGGAAAACTGTCCTCCTTTCTTTCCTGCTGAAATTAACATGCCCACTACAGGAGGAGAGAAGAAAGAATCACTGTGCAGCCCACACTGAAAGAGCAACTGTCTGGGCAAGATATTTCACAATAAGGTATGAAGCAAATTACCCCCTGCAACAAGCCTTGGTGGGAGATGCAGTCATGTGCACACGAGGAAGATAGAGAAAAAATACAAATTAGCTCAAATATATTTCAAGTATTTCTTACTGACATGAAAATATTGAGAAGTCTTGAGATTTGTCTGGACATCAGAGCCTGGGCAATACCAGTTCCTCCTGAATGCATGCGTAAGTTAAAAGAGATACCAGTTATTAGTATTGAATACCAATAGCTCACCCATCTGACAATGGCTGGTCTTGGGTACAGTTTGCCTTGAATGCAGACCTTTCCTTTTGTAGTTTTCTCTGGTTCCATGTAATCCTTAATATGTAACCAAAAACGCATTGAGGACATGGGAGTAAAGCTGTAACATACAGTAGCATTTGACCAAGCAATTATTCCCTTGAAGATACATACACATATTTCTCCTTAACAAGAAATGAAGATAATTCTTAGAAATAATTTTAAGAACAAAAGTTCCTGCAGGACAAGTGAAAGTTTGCTAAATTAAAGTTTTTGGTTAGAATTGTGCTCAAATGCTAAAGCCAATTACTACACTAATTTGTGTCCATTATGCTCAATGGTGTGTAACAACTTCAATGAAATTCAGCCATATGAAATTTATGTTTTCTTCAGTAAAAACAAAAACAACCACCAAAAAACCCCCCCAAAAAACCCCAAAAAACCACCACAAAAAAAAAAAAAAAAAAAAAAAAAAAACAAAAAAAAACAACCACACACACAAAAGAAAACCACCACACACAAAACACAAAAAAAAAAACCCACCAAAAAACCCCAAAAACCCACACAATGAAAAAATGCTCGGACAAGCAGGGATGGAAACCAAACAAAAAACATGAAGATTTTTATTCACTTTTTCATAAATATAATTCTAAAACCAAAATATATATAGAAAAATACTATGAAAAGGTTGCATACTGTTCACTGCAATAATCACAAAATTCTTAAGTGTATATTCTGGTATATGCGTGAGTAAATATTTGGAAATCTAGAAGAACACTGTAAAGGTGGGAAAAAGGGTGACAAGGGAATTGGGTGAAATGCATCTTTCCTTCCAGTTGTATTTCGTTGCAGACAGACATTCTAATTGAGTTTTCAGTTCAGCTAGGTTTTGGAAAATTGCTGCAAATAAACTGGAGTTTTCCCACAATTTACCATCCAGCATAGATGGGTGAGTGTATATGTAGATATATATATATGCAGCTATCCAACTGAAGCCAGCTTTCCTGCATGCTGTAGACTTTCATTTTTAAGGTTGTAGCTGGAGAACATAATATAGTGACAACAATATGTAGAAAAGCACAGCCACATCTTCAAGTCCTCCAAAACAGAATGCTGCCACTGGTTATTATACATAGTTTCTAATTACAATAAAATGCTCTATGGTTTGCTTGGAGATGTTTTAAGCACATGAACCACCATAGCTCCCAGGACCCTCAACTTGTCCACGAGTTCTGTGGTGCTCTACAATGTACAACTGCAAACATACCATCCCCTGTAATTCTGGTAATAAATCACTACTCTTCACAAGGACTTAAACATGTTTTTCTTCTATTTCTAACACTTAAAAATCAAAGCTGGATCATAGATACCTTCCCAATCCTACCTTAGATTACCTAAACCTAGCCAGATATAATCTCAGAAGATGCATAGAACTGTGAAAAGAAAAACTGAATATGTATTATGCAATAGAAAACTTCATACACCAGGAGTACACCAGGTTAAAATAACAATATCCTATCCAATTAGTAGAGAGAAATTCAACACTGAGAACTACCTACCTTAACAAATAAAGTCTTCTACTCACCACTTGCAATTTTTGAAACTTTTTTCTCTTCAAATACCCATAAAGATCAAACCACATAGACGTGGATAATCCATTATTACTGAGAGCAGCCACAGCTTTAGGACACAGAAACCCTTCACTTCTCCTTGTGGCTTTGGGGTTTGAGGCAGGGGGATGGCAGTGGTGTTGGGGTTTTTCAGTTGGTTAGTTTTGTGTTTTTTAAGTCTTTCTAACTGGATTCACATCTGCATAGAAGGTACTTTCTACACTGCTTGTATCTGGTTTGTCTTATTCACAAATAATTTATCATGGTAAGACCTTACCCTCTGCATCTATATAAAGTTAGATGTAAATCTTCCAAGCTCAGTTACTTTTCCTTAGACTTTCTAGAAGCTAAAGACCTACAGTACAGTATTATAAAATATAATACAATAATTCTGAAATTCCTGAATTTACTTCTACCTCTAAGCTTATATCATCTCCTGATTCCAACAGTATCGTAAACCAAATAACCACACCAGGAAAGCAATGCATTGCACCTGCTGAAGTTTTTAATGTTACTAATAATGTTCATTTATATGATATTATTCACCCGAAACAGAGCACATTTTTCCCCCCTCTGTAGTCAGAAATAGAGATCTGCAAATACTCATAATGGAGAAAAAAAATACATCAGAAACAAGTTTATCAGTTTAGAGTTTTTACCTGTGAGATTTCATCTGTATGTTGTGAATACAAAAGAAAACAACCAATAAGTAGTAAGGAAATTAAAACACTCCTCTAGAAGATGAAATTATGGAAATATTTTATTTTTTCAGCAAGGGAGGGTACTCACACTGCCTATGCAGCCAACACAGTTGTCTAAGCAACTGCAGAGAGCCATCAATATTAAAGTGAGACACTTCTCCAAAGCAGATGCAAAATATGCAACTTCGCAGCATACTTTTCTCCTCACAATTTAAGCTGACTGCTAAAGTTCAGTTATGCATAGAATAAGTTATTTCTGCTTTGATTTACACTGTGGATTCTCCCTCTCCTTACTGACTGACTGCATAGAGAACCTAGGAAGACTAAGTCTCCCTGCTATTCCCTTTTTTCTTGGCCACAGCAGAGGTAAAACGTGCATCTACAAAAGTCTTTCAAATGATTCATTTTTTATTTGCTCTAATAGCAATATATACATATAAATAATAATAAAAAGGCATAAAAATACAATACTACAAAGATGATAGAATTATCACCTTGGGGGTAGGAGAAAGAATGAGCCAGACATGACAGATGTGAGCCACATCACTGAGCGTCTAGCTGCCAGGCTCCTAGATATTAAAATGGTGAAAGAAGTCTAACACAATATGAGTGGAAAGGTAATGAAAAGCAGACATGAACCTCTGATTGATGGTTAGCTAAGCCACTAAATTCAAACTTCAGAAAGGATGAAGGATATTTAACTCTTGATTAAAACGGTGCTGAAAGAAGTGTGTCAAACTCAATTCATAGTTAACATTTTAGCTAATTGCAGCCACATTTAAAATTACAACTGTGGGGGAAAATTTGAAATTAAATTTGTGTAGAGAAGCACAGCATTTAAACAGTGATTATGAAGGAAAATTGTGTGGCTTTTAGGAAGTACTGAACGCATTGTTCCCAAATAACTTGCCATTCATGGGTAAAAGACTATGTACATTTTATAGTTCCATAGAGCATTACTTGGTCTTCAGTGAAAGAAGAGGTATGGCCCTTAACGTACCACAATAAGACCCACATATCCTGCTGTAATAAGCAGATTACAAAGAGTGAAAAAGAATCTTGAGCCTATCCTGCATCAGACTATGCACTCATGCAAAATTATGTAGGGTGACTCTTCTTACCTCTGTTGAGACAAGTGAAATGTTACTTCCCTGCTCAGATGACAGTGGCTATGTCTACATAGGTAGACAGTGCAGTACAGTAGGAGAATAACTGCAGAGAAAAACACTAGGTGCTGAGGACTCAATACTCGCACAACCTACATTTTGAGGTATTTTACTTCAAAATCTCTATTCAAAACAACTAACTGAATGGTCATTGGTAGTTGAATGCACAAGACGGACTCCTGGAACAGTTCTCTTCCTTTGAGCATACTTGCATTTCAGTCTACCCAGGTCAGAAACAAGTCTTCCAGTTGCCTTCACTTACTGTGCTTTAGTTCATCCTACAAATGATCATGGGACATATGGAGTGGATTCCTATCAAGTTAAACTAGTCAAACATTCAGGCCAGGAAGGTATCTGATGAGCCCAGAACAGGAATAGATATTCAGTCTAGAGGAGCAAATAAGAGCTAATGACTGAAACATTTAGTTAAGCCAGATCATCATTACCAACTGTCCTGCTATAAAGGTCTACTGCTCCCATTGGGCCACACTACTTGGTTAATACGGTCACAGCCAATGCGCTTGCCTTAGGCTAGCACTTCTTTCTCTAAATGGCATCAAGTTATAGAAGAAAAGATGAAATCTAGATGAATAAAAACTGAACTGCAGCAGGCATCAAGCAACCCTTACTGTTTCTGGATGAAAAGCTGTTTCTGCACATTATATCCATTCTGATATTTAAAACAACGCTATGCAACAAGCGAGAAAAAGACAGACTGCGGAGAAGAATGTAGACATGATTAGCATATTTAAGAACTCTTTTAGCAAATGACTTCTGGGGTAGAAAGTAGACATTTTTCAGCTGCACTGTTTAATTGCAGAACCAAGTTGATGGCAAAGGTTTTCAAGGGAAAATATAATTAGCACTGACTCAAAAGGCGAATAACTTCTGTTTCCCTCCCACCAAGTAGGCAATAGCTTCAAAGCTATATTTAGGCTTTAATAAAGCCACTTTGCAATCTGAATTTTAAATGAAAAACCACCAATGAAGTTAAAGTTAGGGAATAATATGTTCTTGAACACAAGCTAAAAATCTGGTTGGCTCTAACAGCCTCCCTCTAAGAGATTTTCAATTGTCTTTTCCCAGTAGCCAGTCCCATTCT
Organism: Strigops habroptila; assembly: GCF_004027225.2. NCBI lineage: Eukaryota > Metazoa > Chordata > Aves > Psittaciformes > Psittacidae > Strigops > Strigops habroptila. Next base: position 9,669,859 of record NC_044281.2, read on the forward strand.
TCAGATTCCTCCCAGACTTGCTTTCATCTCTTCCAATACTGTGCTAAAATGTGCAAGAAGAGACCACCCTCTAACCACACAAATGGCAATGGCACCTCTGTTCTTCCATAAAGAAATTCTACTATTAATCTTCTACTTGCACTTCTAGCCCTCTTCTCACTTATCAGGTAATAGGAATAAACCCAATCAAAACAAACATAACTCCCATTCTGGGGCTGGATTGATATGCTGAGGCCAACCGTATGAGGTTTAACAAGACTAAGTGCTTGGGCCTGCATTTGGGTCATGACAACCCCATGTAACACTACAGGCTTACGGAAAGGTGGCTGGAAAGCTGCCTGGTGGAAAAGGATCTGGGGGTATTGGTTGACAGCTGGCTGAAGAGAAGCCATCATTGTGCCCCGGTGGCCAAGGCCAACAGCATCCTGGTTTGTATCAGAAACAGTGTGGCCAGCAGGACTAGGGAAGTGATTGTCCGCCTGTACTTGGCATTAGCGAGACCACACCTCAAACGCTGTGTTCAGTTCTGGGCCCCTCGCTACAAGACAGACACAGAGGTGCTGAAGGGTGTCTAAAGAAGGGCAATGAAGCTGGTGAAGGACCTAGAGCACCAGTCTTCTGAGAACTGGCTGAGCTCTTTAGCCTGGAGAACAGGAGGCTCAGGGGAGACCTTAGTGCTCTCTACAACTCCCCAAGTAACAAGCAATAGGACAAGGGGAAATAGCCCCAAGTTGCACCAGGTGAGGTTTAAACTGGGTATAAGGAAAAATTTCTTCACCAAAAGGGCTGTCAAGCATTGGAGCACCAGGGAAGTGGTGGAGTCCCCATCCCTGGAGGTATTTAAAAGATGTGTAGATGTGGCACTTAGGGACACATCTACACATCTTGGACTTGGTGGACTTGGCAATGCCAGGTTAATGGCTGGACTCAATGATCTTAAAGTCCAACTAAAAGATTCTACAATTCTGTGAATGTGCCACCAAGTAAACTGTGGAGCAAGAGGTCTTCCTTAGAGGACACAATGTTGTCATTACCATCAATTACAATCTGTAAATTGTATACAGTTTTCCAAGCCAAAATGATGACATGTAAAGACTAAAATCGTTGACCTCCTGGAATCAAGCCTTTCTGAAAACATAAGATCTTAAATAATCAGTGGAGTTAGTTACTTCAGTACATTCATCCTAATTCTTCCTCTGCTCAGGTCTTCAAGAAAACGTATGGGTATCCAAATATCTACAAGGAGTTTATTGATTAAAGGAGTATATTGATACAAATAAGCTTTTGATAGCCAAACCAAATCGTTATAAAGCACAAAAACATCTTTCAGTTCTTTTACTATGTCTGTTCACATCCTGATACTTTCAAAATGGTAACAAAGAATTACCTTTGTCAGTTGATAAAGTAGATAACACAAATCATGGATCTTAAGAAATACTTGCTGGGAAAAGTGAATCCTTCAGGAGAATGTTTGCTTTTCTTTGTTTTTCAGCAGAATGCAGGAACAGAACCATTAACTCTTCTCTGTTTTGGGATTATTTTGGTTGTTTTTCCTGGGGTTTTAGTTGGATTGTAGGGTTGGGGGATTTTTTTGCTTCTATGACTTCAAATGTCATTGGTTAATTCTTGGCAGATTGTGCAAGTACATTTTTAGTGACATTCTGGAATACTTAACTGAAAATTTCAAACATCCATAATTCAGAAGCCTCAGTTCCCTAGACATGCATTTCAACAGCAAAATATTTACCCTGTGTTATTTTAAAATAACTTTAAAACTTTTTATTAATCTAGTTAAAAAATATTACAAAAAAACAGCCTTTTTTTTTGTTGTTGTTGTTGTTTGTTTGTAACTAGAAGAATACAGAATGATGCAAGCTCATGGAAAGAGTTCCCTGAGATTGTGCAGTGTCTTGCACTATTACTCATTGGGAACGTGGAAGTTTTTACTGCCAAGATAAGTGTACCAGTTTAAGAAAAATAGTTTCTACCATTCCCAGTCCCCTGGCACCCTGCAACAATAACTTGATCACCAGTGAGCAAACGTGAAGCTTTCGATTAGATGGCATACGAGTGATGGCTACAGGCCTTCTGGATAGATCATATTTATTGTGCCACTCAACGTTTAGAATATTGAAGTTTTGTGAAACACATTAGTGTCTAAAAATCACCTTACAAATATGAAAAGCATTTTATCCTTAGGGTTCCTGTAGTGCTTTAAGGACTTAATCTGAAAGAGAACCAGTGGATTCATCAAAATCCAAATAACAACTGAGAGGAAGGTACAGAGTAAGGCAGTTCTGTTTCCGCATTTCCTGAAACTGTACCAGATGGCCCAATGCTTGCCTTTCATTAACTAGTGTGCTGGAATAAAGCTGTGTTAATTAAATCACTAAACTACCACTAATTCTCCGTTATTTACTAATTCAACAAATTTAATTTTTTTGTTGTGTTCAATACAGCAAATTCTAATTAAGTCTTGTAAAGTTGAAAGGATCAATAATTAAATAAAATAGATGAATAATGATATGCAGTCTTCTGTTACAACATTAACAACAAAATACATGTTCAAGGCACAAACTAGCTTACATGGAAAGAGCATTTTACACTAAAAAGATCCCACAGAATAAAATATTCAAGCAAGAACTTTATAATATACTTGCTAGAGCATTTCAAGTGCTGCCAACACACTAATTGAGATGTAGGCTGTTTACCACTGAGCTGTGAAGCTTTTCCCTCAGAACCTCACAAATGGTACAGTCTCTTCAGAACCCAACTTTGTAAACTGCCCCCCAAATTACAAAGCTTCAGCTTCCCTGCATCAGCCAGAGGTAAATACATAATAATCCAAGCTATAAAGAGTAGAATCTCATCTCTGTTCAAGCTGCCTTCACCACAACGTCAAAAGTCTTGTCAGGAAAGCAGCTAGAGTAAGAGTTGGTCTTGTTACCCTTTCCTCCCATGTGGCCTTTTGGGGTAAACAGACAGCTGAGTAAGTCAGAACAACTGCCCTAATTGTTCCTAGCAGGACTAGCAATTCAGAGTCTTATCTGAATGCTTCCCTTCATTTCGGTCTCCACTTGCAACAAGCAATCCTGGGAGTGCAGGTTGGTATTTATTAGGAGCTGTTCCTTCACTCAGCCATAGTCAGTCAAGAAACCCTTTCTTCACCTAATGTGCTAAAATTTGAAAACCGAAAGAAAAATCAGTCCATTAAAAAAAAAAAAAGATCAAATCTGTTATTCTTCCCACACAATGCCTTAGGCAACTTGTTGGGTCCCTGCCAAGGAGTTACACCTGCACTAGGACAACCAAGTCCCAGCCCAGGAGGCACACAAAACCCTGAAGGGTAAAGAGTGAGGTCCAGGAACCCCAGTAGGACTGTTCCTATTCCAGAAGGACTAATTCACATTGCTTAAAAAGAGTAAACATGGCATAAATTAAGACACATATTAGAATTGCTCAAACAAAAACCTTCCTGTTGGAGTGCCAGCCTACATAGTAGCATATGGAAACACCTCTAGAAAATATTTGCAAATTCACAAGAAATACTGGGAATTTTTTCATCATTCTATACTTATTTTTGAAGGAATAGAATTGTATGGGAAATTGATACATCAATAAAAAGAAAAACAAACTCCATAATAAAAAGAATTCTAGTTATTTCAGCAGATACTTAGTACTTGCATTCCAGCTCATTCCATAGCCAGTACTCTTTTCGTACTCCCGCTATGCATGGGAAAACATCCCATCACTAAAATGTCTTTAAGACTGACAAATACATGAAACCAATATAGACCAAATCGAATTTACCACCAGTACAAGATAATCTTCTCTCAAGAGACAAAAATTATTGTTAAGCAAAGAAGCCTACTTAATCTATTTTTTAAAAAAAAGACTGGACTGGATAGTGGGGGAATAGTACCCAGGGTTAATTATGAATGTTTCTCTAGAGAAAAGAGATTATTACCAGCATAGAGAATGGATAACTGCTTCCTTAGGTAACAGCTGTGGTGCTAATACTCTTAGAAGTTTGGCAAACAAGCCTCCATCAAATATTTATGCCAAATGCTCAGCTGCGTATATGACAGGTGTAACTAACCTGTCCAGCTTTTAATTATTTCCATATTTGTATTTATGATTCTTAATTACATAGTTTGATACACTCACCTGTGAATTAAGCCAGTGCCAAAGAACTAAAAGCTCGAATTGTTCATTTGCATCCTAATAACAAATTATCATTTGACTCCTAAGAAATGATGAGATTCTAGGATATGTATTTGCTGTTTTGTTATTGTGGCATCTCTTTAAAAAGATACACACATATGGGACATATTAGCACCATTTTCCTTCTGAAGCATTTGAGAAAAGAAATACAAGAGCAAGCATCTGAATGACATGGAAGGATTACTCCTCTGGATGATTTTCCCGATGACTGGTTCAAGAATTTGAGTTGTCAGAGAAATCTCCAGGGCACAGAGCCGGCCCATGCAGATGGGCAGACTGCTGGACCCACAACATGTCCACACCTAAAATGAAGCGTGTGGCATTTCTTCCTCCATCATTCTCAAACTCTGCCTAGAAAGCACAGCTCTAAACTCCAGGTGCAGACTCAAAATGACTCCAGGCTAAAATGCTGATTAAATCTCACCCCTGCTTCCTCTGAGGGCAACACATCAGCCTATCTTCACCTCCCAGATCTGAGAGAGTTCAGTTTCAGGAAAGCACATTCCTGCCCCCAGCAGCACCTAGGCTGAGAGGATCAGTCAGGCTCACTGGCTACAGAACTCTCAGAACTACATAAAAGTTGCTTTTTGGTTACATGCTGTGCACATATAAAGTGAAGAATATCCATGCTCAGAGTTGATGCACAAATCTCCTTTAACATGTGATTCTTTGAGAATGATTAAGAAGCAAATACATCACAAAACAGAAACCCTGGCAACTTCTATATTGGATATAACTGAGAAAAATAAGTTGTAACCAATTTTAGTCACATAAATGAGCATTTCTCAGGGCTGGGTGGGTTTTTTTCCCTCCCTTATATTTACCTAATTAGGTATCAAGTCTCCATCAGAAATCCCCTTTTTTTATTATTCATTCCTTTTTAGAAAAGATGGCTTAACAAATGCAGGCAGGCAGAGCAAAAAGTTCAGCAGTCAAACTCCACTGACTGCTTGGGTCAGATAGCTCTTTAAGAGAAGACAGCAGATATAGTTGACAGTATGTACACATGGTGCATGTGTATAGACACATGAGCAAAAATAGAGAATCTCAACTGCAGTCTGCATTCAAAACACAGCACCTAAAGTAAGAGCAACTTAAATGTGCTACTATTCCATCAGCCAACTAACGATAATGCAACAAGGCTGCTTTACACTGTGTTCTGACTGGTGACATTTTTTGTTCAACTCTTCCTCTGGAAAAATTTCTAGCCTAGATATGTTCCTCTCTTGGGAAGAAATTGTGGAAGGAGATGAAGTGTGTATAATTATGCTTTCTTCTAATTGTTTGTGATGCTCAAGCTGAACTGCACCTCTATTAACTAAGGAGTTTAGGAAGGTCACAGTCTTCGAGGGATTATGTTCTACTGAATATCAAATAGTATGTCTAAAATATTCCTCACCTGTATCAGTGCCTTAGAATTCAAATTTAAAACACTTCAAGACTTATTTTAAAGTCTCTTTGTAGGTTTAGGGGGTGGAGGGATGTGTCCCATGTGTCTAAGTTTTTTTCAGTGCAGCAATCATTATCAACTAGGTTGGAAAAACCATCATCAAATCCAACCGTCCCCACAGGACTGCTAAGTCCACCACTAAACCATGTCACTAAGGGCCTCATCTCCACAAAAGAGGGCTGTGTTTGATATATTTATTTCTTATTACTGTGCTGGGGTTGAGATTATCAAGAAAAGAGCTAAAGTGATTAGAGAATATTTTCAACAAGTTTAGTCTTTAAGGAGGAGAAAGCATTTTTTCTACAAAAGAAAAAACAGGTAAAGGGTAAAACACTTGAGAAGGATAACAAAATGCATTTGGAAAAGCATTTTACATTTCTTTTAGAAGATAGGAGAAAAGGAGAATTAAAAAGTGAACAGAGGAAACCTCACTCTTGTCCACACACCCTCTAAGTGAAGGAAAACACAAGCCAGAGATACAATGAAACCAATCAAGAACTAATCTGATTATCTTGAGAAAATAATAGTGTTGAATTGTGTGAATATTATGCACTCCATGTGTCATAATTCAAAAAAATCACTAATGTATTCCTGAATTAAATGGTCATCATATATCACAAATTTTATTTTTTCACTCTTTTAACATACTTGCATTTCTTTAAATCTGAACTCCTCAGATTTGCAGTAACTGATTTGGAGACCATTACATTATCTGTTCATTGCATTTCATCCTAAGCTGCTATCAGTGCAAACTTCCTATCAGTTAAACTCTACTTGGGAACATATATGAACTACTTCTAAAACTATCCAAAGATCAGCTAAGTACTCAGAAGGCACTTGTTTGTTTAATGTGTAATATCAGGTATTAAATCTGATCTGTGCAGAATCAGAGATTTTTGCTCTTCCTTTGAAACACATGTAGAAATACTTTGCAACAACTGCATGTAGAAATAGTTTGTAACAACTATCAGTAGTGCTTTTCTAGAGCAGAAATTACATTTTAACCTGCCTGGTTTCTCCTTCCTTCTTGATCTTAGATAAAGCATTTCAACTTGCCCAGCTCTAGTGAACAGATAAAGAAGTTAAAGGCATAACTAAAATATTTAAATAATCTAATTTAAATGTCCAAACCCTCCAGTTTATCAAGGTCTGAAGGTCTGTATGTATTATATATAATGAAATCTGCCTTAATCAGAAAGTAGTCCACTCTCAGCTCGGCATTTTCTGCTCTCTTATCCATGTAATTTTTTTAATGAATAATTGTGCTTTTGTACTAGTATCAGAAAACTGATATTTAAAGCTTCATTGTATGCACTGTAGTCTGCAGCCATAATTCCATAGACATGAAGTACTTTGTGTACTCAAACTCTCCATGCATCCCACCTGTCTTTTAGAAAGCTGAGGTTTTAATTAGAACCAACTTTTTCCTACCCTGTAATAACTCACTTATTAATCTTCGACCCTACACATCCAAACTGTCATTTGCTAAATTAGCTATCTGCAGTATCATTCTAGTCAGACTATTCTAATGCATATGGTTGCTATTGGTTCCTTTGCAGTCTCAAAATAGCTGCTCAGATTTTTTAAAACAGCAAAGTGTAATTCTGAACTGCACAGTGATTTGCTGTTTGCGCCAAAGTACGAACGGCAAAAGGATTTGCTATGTCACACAAAATGTTCTGGTTTATATACCTTGCTAACAGGTCCTTTGACAGGTAAAACCCATTGGTAGTCCAGAAATAGCATGTTACAGTTATTAAAAATTTCAAATTTATTCATAATAAAACTTGCAATAATATATACTATTTCAACATCCTAAGCAGCACATAAAAATCCAAACTTAAGGGCTGAATCCATCATCATACCTTTTGCATATCCAGTTACAATTCTCATCCATAAACTATCCCTACATTCAAATATTAAACGAATGTACACGTCCTTCTCTTAAATATCTTTCTTATTCACTTCATCAATACATACTGGTTCTATTTACAGACCAAGGAGAAAACAATTTATTTTGTATCCTCCACTACCAGACTACAGTAATTCTGCCATGAGGGAACAGACAGGAAACAGACACTAAGAGCATTGTACACAGTAAATTCAGATGTTTATTTTGGGGAGACTTGTTTTAAAGACAGATCTCACTTAAACACAAAAAAATGGGTACCTCAAGATACACAACTCACCAGCGGACATATCCTAGGACAAAGAACAATTTGACATTTTCTAGATCTGAGCTGTATTATCCTTCAGCTGAAGAATTATGACTTCCTTTCGTCAGGAAAACAGGGAGCTCAAAGTGGAGAGCTGGAATTTCATTTGCAGATGAAACAACCATCAGTGGAACTTGGTTTTAAACCACTGGGGAAAAGAGTTTCTATACTGAGCTTAAAAGTTCCCACATAAAGTTGACATAGCAAATTAAGAATTAATGAAAAGTCTGTCAGAGTTGTTACTAAAAATTTACTTTCCCTGAGAAATTATATGTTCCCACAAATGAAACAACTTCCCAGTCTAGTAAAACCATTGTGGAAAGACTATAATCTGGTAATTAGAGTTGATAAGAAATTTTACTCTCCCTCCCCATCCTTATTTTCTATCAGAATTACAGATTACCTTTGGTTTTGTCAAAGTTTCATACAATAATATGTAATAAAAAATTAAGTATATTTTCAGAGGAAAATGAAACACTACCTTGAGCTAAAAAACAGCTCTGCAAATAACTTATAGCAAAAAATAATAGTAGGTGTTAGGGGATAGTTCACTTAATTCTTCATCTTCCAAAGAAAAATATGATAGGACAGCCATTTGAAAGTCTAATTCAAGTCTTAATCCAAAACTCTAACCCAATTTCCTTATTGTTTCTAATTAAACTACCCCTTCATGAACTCCACTGGTACAAAGAAATCGTTATTTTAACTCCAAAGCACTGATTTTAAGAAAATAATGTATTGTTTATCTTCCTGATTCACAGGTGGAAACAACCATTGAATTGTACTGCTAGCTGTTTGTAAACTGATTTTGTTCAAAACAAGGTAGTGCTGCAAATATTTTAATCACAGGTTCTAAAAGGCAAGAGAAAAAGTAAGCTTCATGGTGAACAAAGCAAGCTGTCATGCTATTGTGCCCTGAGGGTGAACATAATGCTAGATACTTTATCAAATAAAATAAAAACAGTTTGTACCTTTCTTACATTAATTGGTTCATGATTGAACTTTAATAAACTCACAAACTGTCTTTAAAAGTTTCCTTCCATTTTTTAAGCTTTATCTTTTTATTTAAAGTTTCCCTAGTTAATAGAATTTCTGAACAAATTCAGTGCAGTGACAGGGTTTTATTGCGATTCAGCGCTTTATTCTATTTCAAAGCATTTCAAGCCAGCATACACATCCTCAAAATATTTCGTTAAAAATTTTCATCATAATTCTCATTTATCTTTCCAACTAGCTCTTATGTGTGTTTCTACTTCTAGAGCTAACTCATCCAAAGGTATATCATTCAAGTGTCCTCTAAGACAAGAGTAACTACTTTGAACACATTAAAAAAGGAAAATAAACAAGGAACCAATGGAAATTAAGCATTTAAAGTAACTCTTGCTCTAAAAATTGCCTGTTTCTTGTCACTAGTTTGTACAGTTAGACAACCAAAGCTATCTAGTACATAAACTGCTACAGCTAGGTCAGGTGAAACTCCTCATTTCTGTGTATTTAACTCCAGATTCAACCATTCTGAGGGGAAAAAAATTTTATTCTTTTTCCATCTGCCTCCATCTAAGTAAATTTCTAGAACTGAACAGCTGGGATATTACAATACGGGTAGTCAAAACAGAGCAAGTAATAGAAATTAACTTCCACCCTAACTCTAGAAAAGCAATCACAGAATCACAGAATAGTTAGGGTTGGAAAGGAAGGACCTTAAGATCATGTAGTTTCAAAACCCCTGCCATGTTCAGCCTGGTCACAATTAGTGAAATGGCTGATGAAAGGAAGGGGCTTTGCAAGCAGCTCACCTGCTTCTGAAAGATGATGTTGTAGCATCAATGGACAATAGAAGTATAATGAAAATTATATCTAAATCTCTGTCAGTATATTGCATTAATGCTACTGAATCTTGTCAACTTAAAAAATAAATATCAAAACTGAATGTTTTGGAGCTTCCAAATTCAATCATATCACTGTTGACAAGACCAGCCATCACAGTGAAACAAAGAATTTAATCTATTCAAAATAGTTTATTCAGTGGAGGACCAGGTAAAACTGCATCTCCTATGTAGAGAAACGTATTCTAAACCACCTAAGCTACATGCCTAGTATAACATTTTTCTCTTTAGTAGAATTTCAGAACAGTCACAGGGAGTGAAAAGAAGTGAAAAAAGAATACAGAAGAGCCTGGAAACTGCTCCCATCGAGTCTCACTCAAAAGATTCAGTATCCTACCCTTCTTGTATGTCAGATGAAATTTATCTGGTCTTCCATGCAGCTTCACTACTATCCATTTTATGAGACACTTGACAGTTGTGTGAATTATCCCTTTATTTCTACAAGTCTGATACATACTTAGCAAAATTAGATGTCATTAGGTTTATAATGCCACAATATACTTATTCTGAAGATTGCAACTCTTACTATTGATTTAAATGGACAAGGAAAACAAGTTTGCTTGGAGGCCAAGGGTTTTGATTTTCCTTACCTCGAAGTTTCTAAGAGTCTACTAGAAGCCCAAGCTTTTTTAAAAAGTAGGTGTGATGGTCAGAATTTAAAATCCAGCCTCATGAGTTCTCCATTCTCTGTGAAGTGAAAGCTAGTTTGGGATGTGCAGCTACTGCAGGATCAAATCAAGCAAGCTCATAAAGCCCGGCATTACTTTAAGATAGAGATAATGAGACAAAGTTGCCATCTCCTTAAAAAAGAAAAAAAACTCTAAGAAAATATCAGTTGTATTGTTTGTTGAATAACCCTTTAAAATTAGATAAGATTGGCACCATCTGATTATGAATTAACGGAGAAGTTTCCTACCCATTTGAGTGCTGATTTTTGAGTTCTGAATGTGAAGCCATTATTTTGCTATGGCTTTACATTGGAAGAAAATTATGTACTTTTCCTTTTTATCTATATAATTATTATTTTTATGCATCTTCCTTGTACTTTGGAGAAAAAAAACAACATCTTTTCTGAAGGTAGCATTTAATGTCAGTAATCAGCAACAACTGCTGTTTCAAGGACTAGCAATTCAAACTATGCTGAAATAAACAAAACCATTCTAATACAGAAAAACATAAACCAGCTTTTCCTCCAATTGTAAACCAATGCAAGCCTTACCTTGGTATGAGTTTATAGTCACTACATCGTGAACATATTCACTTCATCTGCATTCACAATTATGCACAAGACAACCAAGGCAAATATGTAACAAGACAAATAAAATGACAAAAAAAGAAATCACAAAGCCAAAACAACTGTTTTTCAAACACCATGGCATCTAAAAAAAATATTCCACCTTCACAGAATGGTTTGGGTTGGAAAGCACATTAAGATCATCTAGTTCCAACCCCATACCATGGACAGGGACACCTCACGCTAAACCATGTCATCCAAAACTCCATCCAACCTGGCCTTGAATACTGCCAGGGATACATTCTTCTCGCTCTAAAAACAGCAATGACAAGACGCCATTCTAAGTCTATTATAGCCAACAAAGGAACCATTAATATATCACAGTCACCACTAAGGAATCTCGTGTTGACTAATCCCAATGTTATGGTAGTGAGTTTATCAAAAAAAAAAAAAAAAAAAAAAAGAGAGAGAGAGAGAGACACACACAAAAATAGAGTGATTTTTAACTAATGGTCAGAAGACAGCTGGCCATATGTTCAGTTGTGATTGTTCTCCTCTATTCCAATATTTGCTCCCTCAGTTTGTCTGAATTTCCCTACATAAGAATTAGGTCACACTAAATTTTGCCATTTTAATCCTCAACTCAATAATGGCTGGAGGACCTGACATGCCCAGAGTTTGAAGAACCATTTTATGAGGTAATGTAACTTATAAATTTCAGCAGTTACAGCTAAAAGCCAAAAATGCAATGTGGGGAATTTCATGTGCATAAACACATTTCTATGTTAGTTCTTTCTAATGAAGTTCATGTCATCTTGTTCATCAAATGACTGTTATATCAAAAAGCTTGCGGGCATTAGCTCATTTTCCCTTCATCAGAATCACTTCCAAACTTCATTAGAGTGATAGTTGTGCACATAAACAGTGGATTATTTTAAAAACCCAGTTAAAATTTTGCATTGCCTATTTAATTTCTTCAACCCTTCCTCAATATTAAAGAGGAAAGATGTGATGCTGCCGTTACTCTATCCGTCCCAAAAACAGTTAGCACTCAAACACTTTGTCAGCCTAGAGACAGGTTTACTGAGTTCAGCTAAACTGGAGACCACTAAATCCTCAAACATCATGATTCAACAAGAGCTTTAGAATGAAGCATAAATATTCTGGTTCAAAAAATTGTGCATGGATTCAAAGTACAGAGTAAAAAGAGCAATCATTTAAAATAAAAGAAGCAAAGAAAATTTTCAATGGGAGAGCTTTATTTGCCTGTGCCACTGCAAGTCATTGAAGCATTTACTGAAGTACGTTAGGAGCGATGGCCAATGGTCTTCTATAATAAGGTCCAACTAGAGCAGACTGCCAAAAACCAAGTCCACTGGAATATCTTCCAGGATGGAGACTCCACCATCACCCTGGGCAGCCTGTTCCAGTGTTGACCATCTGTGAGATGAAAAGGATTTTTCACATATTCTGTTGGAATTCCCGGTTTTTGTTTGCTCCTTTCATTGCATGCATTTGTGTGCAGGCATTTGAGGTGTACTCCCAGTGTCACTGCTTACTCAAGGCAAGCCCCACAGTCTTCCTTTTCATGCTGCCTCCCAGCTATCTCTCTTCCCCTATTATGCTAGTAGCATGGCCATCTTTACCTAAATCAGGAAACTAGCTTCCCTGGAGTAATACTGAAAGCCTTTTTAGAGGAGCTTTTTCCAAGATGTACAAGGGTTCTAAATTAATGAGTTGTATGTATTGGAGGCAGGTAGCTAAAGAAGCTTACACAGAAATGTCAAGTGTTAGAAAACAGTAAATGTCTACTGAATGTTAATACTGTACAGTTATTTCCACCACCCCACAATACTCCTAATAAACTGCCCTAGTCTTTTCAGGCTGAAGCATCAGAGGATTCTTGGTCACATATCAATGCAAAACTATTGCAGAACTAATTCATTGTTCAAGGAAGAATATGACAAAGTTTTAGTTACTCAAGAGATAGTTAAAGAAATAATATAAAGAATCATTAACATGCAAAACCATGAATATATGAAAGTATATCCCTGACACACAAACCTAAAGAGTCAATGGCAAATCAAGTCACGCTTGACCTGGAGTGATTCATAACAAACAGAGATGAGAAAAAACTGATCTGGGAAAGGAAGAAAGTGATTTAGCAAACTCAACTATTTTAGCAACTGCTGATAAATTTGTATCTGTAGCTACTGAAATACCAGTTCAACATCACTGAGGTTAGTAGAGCTATACTGATACATTCCTCCAAAAGGCACTGTCACACCCCCTCTAGCTCCTCAAGATAGTTCTTATGTTTGCCACCACGCCTGGAAATTATTCAGATGTCTTAGTTACTTTCAGCCTAACTCCTTTCTTACCCTTTATTCTAGCTGAACTTAAGCTCTTGAAAAGGTTCTTGTTAACAACTGAACCCAGTCTCCAATATTTATTAACAAAACCACAACAAAGTCTTATTTTGCCTGATCAATAACAGTTTGAAACAATTAGCACCATATATGTTGCTTACTTCTATATTATTGCTTGACAAACCCTTAAAATCAAGCTTAATGCATTTTAAACATATACTTAACATAGATATATTGTTAGCTTTTGCATATAGTACAAAACAAACGTAATACCTTGTAGTAAAGTATTCAAGCATATATGGAAATCTAATACCTCACTCAAATCATGAGTTATGCTTTACCCCAGCCACTTTGCTCAACAGTGGCATTCACCCAAAAAGAAAGCTTGTTGGTTGAAAACCCACGTGACAAGACTTACTGTTACCACTCTCCCACATCAGGGGAATTCAAATAAATCATTTTTCTAAACATCACTATTCAACTTACAAATACTATAAAGATAAAGCAGCAGAAACAGTATTTTGTTACAAAAAAAAAAAAATTTGAAACTGAAGCATCTTGTTGGCTGTGAAGCTACATAACAAATTCAGCTTTTTTCAAAATGCAAAGTACGTTGCTGCTTGTAAGGGTAGGTGATAGTCACCTGAAGTTTAGAAAGTAGAAACTAAGCATTTTGTTCCCTGAAACAATTTATCAGTGACTATCTTTGTTGTATTTTAGTAAAAATGCAACATGTTATTAGATTATGGTGGTGAGTTTCTCTTCCAACTCCTCTCTAGGGGAAAAGCCAGGCCCTTCTGAAAAAATGGAGATGAGATTGATAGTGAAGAGCTGTTATAAGAATATTTTGCTAAGTGACATTGGTGCTACTTACTAGAGTATCATGCAACTTTGCTGCACAACAGCTTTAATGAGATGTGACCAAACCTTGGGAGCATTTAGTTATGAATACATATGAGTCAAGTTTCAAGGCAGAACAATTCTTACATCCTATTTTATGCTCCCAGCAGTTCTTGATAGGAGAAATAAAAAAAAGCTGAACAGTCTTAGCATTGGCAACTAACTTGAAAGATTTAAGAAATGAAACACCGAAAACTGAAATACAATACAAAAAAGGCAAGACTACTAGATCTGAAGACAATACGATCATGGCAAGCTCAGTCTCAAATCATAAACTCTCAATCTTAGCAGCTCACAAGTATGTGGAATCAAATGTACTAATGAGCTACATGAGCATCAATGTATCAATAAACATTACTGGCCTAGAAGACTGATTTTTTTTTTTTTCCCTTCCTTGCTGTAAAACTATGATCTTGCAGTCAATGAGGAAGATGTTTGTATGTATGGAAGATATATCCCTTAAATATTTGTGGCTCACACTCACAAGAGTATCTAGGGATTTAATTATAAGGAGTAATGGGAGAAACAAACATAGACACTGTTGTGGGTCTGCCATTCATTTTATGATTTCCTGATGAAAACTAGTTCAAATCCAGGCATATGTACCACCACACTCAAGCTGTCAAAGGAAGAAGAATGAGAGGGAAAGAGCTGGCTGCTCTGAAAATCCAAGACAACAAGCTACACATAGGAGTTTAAATTTAAACTAAAATTAATGGAAGCTTATAAAAATACAACATAATGTGTAAGACCAAAACCAGATTTTTAGCTATTGTCCACTTGATTAACATTTAAATTACGTTACAGTCCAAATTCACAAGCCAAAGCACCACAGTTTACCATTTTGGTAGAACTAATAAAAATTATTAGAAACATGATTTTTGAGTGTTCTTACTTCTTCATCGACCTCCTAAACACCACCATAACTTGTTGTTTGGACATAAGCTTCCATTCTCTCATTTCTAGGTCAGATTCTTTTTTTCTATTTTCCCCCATTGAATTCAAAGTTCTGAGCTTATTTCACGGATGGTACTAGCATTGTTTGAAAATGAATACACTGGCCAGGAAAGCGACTGCTAACAGCACTGGAAACCAAATCTTCAAGACGGAACAGGCAATGGATGCCTGTGCAAATCCCCCCTCCAGGCCTGTTCAGGGTATATAATTTGTTTTCTATCTATTCTCTGATCTTTTCCCCAGATATTGTTCTGCATGCCTTTATTGCACAGGAGCAACCTATTAACTTCAAAGATATGTCAAGCAAGCAATCCTACAGAAACTAGTCAAAATGCTTGTGTGCATAAAAATTCACGAATTTAGATCCTTTATTTTATCTTCTGAGATTTTTAGCAAGACATCAACTCACAGCCAGTGTATCTTTTTTCCCCTTAGATCAGCATTTCTGATACTGATCCATTCCAGCTCCATTTCCACAGAGTATTAAACACCAATTGGCATCTGTTTTTCTCCAATGTATTTTAGTCTAAAAAAGCTACTTCTGAGAGATTCTAGGTCAAAGTTTCCTCTGTTGCTCAGCTATTGTCTCCCATCGTACCACTGCTACTTCTAGGATATATTAACCCTAGCAATAACTACTGTGCAGCCAAACTGTCATACCTTCCTTCCATTTAATCACTGGTTCCCCATCTTTACCCCATTAGGATTTGGGAAACCAAATCAAATTTCCCAAAACAAATGAGATGAATATTCAACCTCTCAACAATTTCAATCCAGGGCCTTTTACCTCAAAAGAAAGCTAGCAAGCCTGAAGAGTTAACAATAATTACCTAGCAGCAATCACTGGGTGGTTTTCGCAGAGACCCTTTTGCCCAACTGTGTGTTCTCCAGCAAGAGCTGTATAGAAAGCTATTGCACATCCTGCCTTTAAGAGAAAAAGGAATTACACCTGTCCATAAATAATTTGACACTCTTAAGTCATTATATGAAAGGATGGAGAAAAAAAGCAGATTATGCCAGAGGGGTGCAGATTTATTAGAAGTGGAGCTCTACAAACCATTGCTAGTTATAGTGCAAGAATAGAGAGCATATTGACTCACCCCTGTAAACAGCTGTTTCAGAGCAGCAGTGTCTTACTGAAGCACAAACATTTGTTCCTAGCATGTTGTTTTTGGTGAGAAACAAGCTCAGTACCAAACACCTGCTTCATTGTATCTTTCAGGCTTTTGACTCAGCATACCCTCCCTATATCCTTCGTTTTCCACAGGATTTCTCTTATGGGCTCATATCCATTTCTCATGTATCTTCTATGACAATTTACAGGTATCACTTTTGCAGTCACACCATTACACAACCCTTCTACTTAGAAGGTTTAATCCAGGCTGCCCTTAAGACAGGCTTTAAGAATCTTTTTACCTTTATTATTTGTGACTATCATGTAATAGCTAAGCACAGAGAGATGCACTGTCTCTAAAACAGGTATAAAAATAAATGATTGCTCCTCCTCAGCAAAGCTATTTATGGAGGTTTGGGACTTGAAACACAAGTTCTGAGATTTCTCCTCTTCTGTGTCTATTTGTTACTGTTAACAGTCTAGTTTATGGTAATACGTGGTATTAAAGAATAAAAGCAATTGTTCAAACAGACAAAATCCATTGATGGCTTTAGTAACAACTCAAAAAATCTGTTATACATCAAGTTTGAAATAAGGAAGCTGGTCACTGGCAGTGCAGATGCAAGTAAGCAGCCTGCAGCCAGACAGATGCTTATTTTCCAGTATGCACTGGACAAAAAAACCAGACAGATGAAGAGCTGCTTGCAACCTAATGTTTCCCAAAACAAAGTACCTCTACATAAAGAAAAACAGTCAATAAAGGAAATCAAGGACCTGATGAGGCAATTAATGCATAAGTAACCTGGGCATGTTTGATAGGAGACTCCTTTCACAGAGGGAGATGACACACTGAAGGATGCAATGGGGCTGAACCCAAAGCAAAAAAAATCACTAAGAAGAATTGAACAGGCATCAGACAAAACCCAAAGTATTCACTAGCCCTTGATGAGCAGATGTTAGACAAGTGACCAGCAAGCACCCAGAGAAATGTAGCACACCACAAAGTAGCAGAACTGGAGTAGGAGGTAGCAAAGCCACCCATGTAGCAGTTGCTCAGAAACTGTAGACTACAAAAACAGGGTTGCACACTATGAAATTAAAACAAGCAAGCTTTTACCACAACACCTAATAGCTGATTAAAAAAAAAAAATGACAATAAGTGGCACAACTCTGAAACCTTTTACATTAAGAGGAGCATCGTAATCCAGAGGCAGGATGATCAGGTATATAGTAGAAAAAACTGGCCAGGCTCAAGCTATATACCTTTTTTTTTTTTTTAATGGCACTGCCTAAATCAGAGAATTGCTCCTATCAGTGCAGTCATGCCTGACAAAAATACAGCCTGCAATGCATAAAACCGATGTCATCTGTAATCTGAAGGAATCCTTCAAGCCATTCCTTGTGTGCAAGAAATCTGCAAGTCTGTCAAACCCAGAACAAGTGCAGCTACTAAGTGAAATGGCTGTAGCTGCAATCACAGCAGCCATATTCACTAAAGCCAGGAAAGAAACAAAGTCTAAAGAGTGTATGGGGGGAAAAAAAAAAGAATTAAATCACTGAATGACATACTAGCATTATTAAGCAGGAGTCTTACTAATGACAAATCCAAACATTAATTTTTTTATTAGCAGTTAATAGAACAGTACTTTGGTCAGGCACAATAAAGGATGAATATATTCTCCAGGACACTGCTCTGATCACTTTTTAGGGGTGTGCTGATCTGTGGCACTGATTGCAAGATCTGACTTCGAAAAGCCTTTTTAATGATGATAATGGCAATGAAAAGCAGCTTCATTTACTTTATCCCACATGAATCTCCATTACTGTGAACAACCTAAGCCATGACAGTACTAGTGGTGAGCAGCCAAGCAAAAGCGTAAGCCATATTCTAACAAATCTATTAAGAAAGGAAAATTAGTAAGATCACATCTCAGTACTATGGTACTCACTCTTTTCATGCAGCTATACAATATACACATATCAGCTTCTGCACTCCTGTGTTAATAAAGAAGCTGCAGGTTTAACCTGGATACCCTTATCTCTGTTCACATCTGCAGTGCTGCTCTTCTTCCCCCGCTGTTTTCTCTTAAAGGATGCCAAGAAAGCAACATTTAAGTCTTTTGTCTTCTCTTTTGCAAATCCTGTACTGTTATCAGTTCCTGTGCAGAGAGAGTTTCCTGCCCGGCACCATGCCCAAAGCCTTGGCAGTCAGAAAGGTTTTAACTCATTCCAGGACAGATTTGAGCATTTTGTACTGAACAGAAACTAGATTGGTCACAGAACCCAACAACTCGAGAAACTTAAGAGAAATAAATAAATTTACTGAAATAAATCTCAAACTGTTGTTCCAAATACCCTCTTGTGCTGATGTTCCCTCTCATATAAATCCACTTTTTCCTCATAGTACTCTCTGAGCAACTTGGCTAGCATTTGAGTGTCAAACTGACTGGGGAACTAGGAAAAGCATATCCATGTCTAACTGAAAGGCCAATCATTTCTTCACGCACAACTTCAAGCATCACAAGGAAGGATTGAACAGACACCTCATCACACTATCATTTCTGTAGGCTCACTTTAGCACCAACAGACCTGTGTTCACTTTTGTGCTGCTTCATGGCATGGCATCGTAATTGCTAACCCAAAGGCATAACTTAACGTAGCACTTACCACCACACCCCTTCAAATTAAAACCAAGGTTTTTGGTAGTGTGCCACCTTTGATCACCACAATTTATGCCAAATGGGAATTAGCATATACTGTGGAATATGCATTTGGCTAAGGCTTTAATGGCTTTCTGAAAAAATAGAAGAAACATACAATGTGGATTCAGATTAAAATGGTGTAAATAGAAGTTAATGAATATTATTACTTGAGTTATTAGAACTTTCTGCTTGAAAAAATTTAATCTAATATTCCCATTTTTAGCATTGCCAGCAGCACTGGGGCATGCAGTTCAATAGTTCAAAGTTACCAGCTTTATAATTGCTTTCTACAGACTTTAAAAAAGGCATTTATGTTTCAGGATATAACTGAATGGAATGAATTACCATAGTCACTTCAAATGCAGGAAAAAAGTTATTACTGTGCATAGTACTTTACACACCTTTTCCTTTGAGGAACATGAGGAAGAACTAAAAAGCATGGTAAACAAAAGAGAGAAATCTGTAAGCAAAGTAGGAAGCCTTGGGCATTTGCAGCATAACCACTAAAAAAGTTGAAGTTTTCAACTGATATCACACATTTTCATTGAGACACAGCACTATAAACACTGAACTGCAATTATTCTTATCTATGCTTCATGCACTCAGTAGGATATGACAAGTAAGATTTCTGTCACCTAATGCAGCTCTTGGAGCAAAAGGTGCTTTTGCTATCTTCAGGTTAAGTGATATTACAGTATATTGACTGACAAAGTTAAAACATATTTGTCAATACTGCATATGTAGTGCATGTGATTGGAAGGAGGAATTATTTTGTTCTTGCACTGAGAGCTGTCTTGTTGACAGTACCATCAGATTTAACATTTCGGTGGTGGTCACCAGAATACCTGTGCGGCCATCTATAGAAAGGATGCAGAGTTTTCTGAGCTACTACAATAACTGCATAGTTTCAATTATTAAAAGATGCAATTAAAATAACAGACACAAATATTAGTACTGGCAGGAAAAAGCCCTGGGCAACTAGTCCAAGAAGTACTATTTCAAAAAAATCACTTTGACAGTATTTTATAGAAAACGAACTTTAAGCCTACAAGCAAGCAACCTGGTCCCCACAAAAAAAGACCTTTCTTTCAGTTGTCAGTATGGTTTTTGTCCATTACTGAAAATTCCTTTACAACATTCAGAAAAAAGATACAGTTCTTAACGCAGATTTTATTGAGTTCATTGAAGGGATTGATCATCAGTGAACTCAGGAGTTCACCAGCCTGAGCTCCTTCACATAAAGTGCTAGCCTCAATTCTGCATGCATAGAAACAAGTGCCTATTCTCTGCAGAGTCACAGTATCATCCTTGACCTAAGATTGCTTTGAATGTTCTTACTTCACTCATTTATGTCAATATTGAGAGTACCATTTATAAAAGGAAAACACCATGATTTTCACTGAAGCTATTACTGAGATAATTGCCTCATAATTCTGTGTTCAAATGTCATGATCAATGACACCGTGAGCTTTTAGGAAGAGAAGAAATAGTTCCAAAGAAATGGTAGGGCCTTCTTTCCTGCAACTGCCATGAAATAAAACAAACTGAAGGACTTACAAAATTTGTAAAGAAAGTTGTGAAGTTGAATGGGGACCACAGAATGATTTTCCATGGAATCCCGGAGGTCGTAAGTTATATGCCAGAAAATATGATTCAGTGCATAGCCCCAATATTGTGTCTTTATCAATTCTAGTGTGTTTCTGTGCAATATAGCAAAAATGTCAAGACTAAATGTTTAACCTGCAAGTCATCCTCAGTATATACACTAGTAAAACTTGCATTGACTTCAATGGTGTTTTGAACCAAGGAACCCTTTTGAAATGATCTTTGAGGAAATGCTCAGATTTTTCAAAGTTAACCAAAAGAAGAAAAATAATATTTAGGAGGTATGTAACCACTTTTTGTGGTTTTTGAAGGCTCACCAGTAGAGCCTGACTCAACACTTCAACATTGTAAACCACTCCTGAGAAACTGCTTTAAAGTTTTTGTTTATAGTGAAATATACTTCTTTCCTTTTAGACCACTGTGCATCATGAAAGGAGAACATGTATGTCTGTGTTTCCATCAAGAGACTTGGGATGAGGCTATTGTCTCAATAGTCCAAGAAAGTCTTTTTCCATTTGGGTACACTTCTGACATCAGCAGGTGATGGTTTGCCTGAGAGCACTGAAACCCAGAGCACTGAAACCCAGAGCACTGATACAGCACAGAATTTAATTATGCCCTCAATATTCACTGAGTGCTCATTTTGAATATCAAAGCCTTCAAGGGACAGATTTTTCATTTCACTTATACCAGTGGAGAACTCAAGTATGTACAGTCATTTTTATGCTTTTTCCAGTTGTTTCTAAATCGCACTGATGTAACTGACAGTGAATTTTGTTGAATATTTCTGAGACAGTGCTCTTGAACAGTACGGCCATTGCACAAAGTCTGGTCATATAAATAGGTATAGTTCTGTTTCAGGAGCAGTATATTAGTATCTATCATACTTGGAAATACTGATTTTAATCAAAGGTCTTCTGCCAAATATATCTGTAAAAAGAACTAACTGTTGTTTGGAAAAAAAAAAAGTTATATTTTATATCTTTTAATACAGCAAATTCTCCATTTCCCCCTTTCAATACTAGGATACTGTAGAGCAAGTTTGGTCAATTCCCAGGTATTTTAACTGATTTCATTAATTAGGTGGGTATGTAATGGAAGGATGAGAACAAATTACTAATTATTATGTTGAAACATTCCTCCAACAGAGAATGACAAAGAAAGATGATGAAAGATGTATTTTATTCTAACAGACTGAACTGTACCACCTAGAGGAAGGCTGTGGTCTGCCCAAACTGTACAGTAGGTCCAATTTTAGAGGTTTTGCACAAATGCTCCTAAGCATAGAAGATGCAAATCCAACTGCACACACAGGACAGGAGCCAGTGAATTCCAGAACCTCTAAGGGACAAGGCACTGCTGCAAACACCAACACAGGCACCTCTACCATTACAGCTGGATTAATGTTAGGGCAAAAATTCCCCTTATGTCAGGTAGTACTGTATCAGTGCCACAAAAGCCTGCAGCTAAGCTTCCCAAGAGAGAGCAAATGGACTGGAAGAGATGTAATCCCACCTAAGCTTCCTGTGCTTCATGTATAGACACAACAATAGGAGTTCTTTAAGGAGAGCTGTTGAGGGGGGTGTTGTAGTTAGTAAAGGAGAAACATGAAAAAACTTGTACTTTCCTGAAATTATGAGGGGAAAAAAAAGTGAATAACGACAACAAAACCTTGAAAAAAGCTCAAAAGCAATAAAATATACAAGTCTGTAGTTAAATATAGATTATATTGATTTCCTTATTCTAATGAGAAATTTCTCCTAAATTTTCCCTGAGGAATCTCAAAAAGGATTGCCATTCACATTGGACTTCCACATTTTCCAGTCCTCCTCCTACTGGTCTGGAGAATGAAACAAGTTTAGATGAGAACAAGTCCAGTGAAGAGGCACATGAAGCTTCTCGGAATTCACTATCACTGAAAACAGGACAACCACCTCCAAACAGAAAGAAATCGCAAACCAACAGAAAATACACACTGCCCTTTACCGAAATAATTAGGACCTACTGCTTTTTCAACACAACATCGTACAGTAAATCATCTTGTGTCTTTTCCCTTCTTGTATATACAAATTCTCATCACAGTCACCAGACTAGAGGAACAGTCTTTTCTCAAGACACTCCCTTTCAAAAAACATCTAGGAGAGATTCAGGCTGTCGAGTTTGAATTTCATCTCTCATAAGATAACATCTATAATAACAAATAAGATAACTGAGCAGGTGGATAAATAGTTTGTTGTCAAAGTGCCAGGATGGCTCCTGTAAGGGAAAAATCCTGATAGTCCTAAATCTAACACTATACAACAGCGTCTAATGACATGTGAACAAAGGGGATTCCATGAACATAGCACAGCTGTAATTCCAAGAGACCTTTAAAGTTATTAAAAAAAAGCTCCAGTAGACTGGAGGAAACATCCATTTCTGGACTGAACACTAATCAAATAATCAAAAGCCAGTACTAGGGCTTAACCATTGCTGTACAGGGCAAAGGCAAGTCAGTGGCATCCCCTAGATGACTAGTCTCAGCCACCACCACCTATAACATAGGAAAGGTGTAGAGGAGTCCAAGCCTTTCCAAAACAAATACTGCAGCTAACAAACAGGAAGTCCTGAAGGACCTCCCAAAGTTGAGAAAGCAGGCAAAAAAAGCAACGAACAAGCTTCAGTGGGAACAAATGTGTGGTAGTGCCCCAGGCACCATAACCTAATGCTGGAGCTGACCATTCCAGCTGATAACAGAGAACTTGGAATTGACAATGACAGTGTTACAAAAGTAAGAGTTAGGCATTGCTGGGCAGGAGTTTTAAGAGCCCCAGAAAGCAACATCACTTTGCTAGGATATTGAGCCCTAGTGCACTGAGGTTGGTTAGAGCAAGTAAAGAAAGCCAATGTTTACATGGCAGGTATTGCCCTTCTGGAATGAGATGCAGATTAGGAGGTAAACAGTGTTGGCACATTAAAAATTAATTACTCCGGGATGACAGATCCATACATATAGAACACCTCAATTTTGGATGTGTAAACCAAAAGGATACAGAGATCAAGAATTGGTCATATGATGCATGCTCTCCCTAAACAGCATCTTATTGCCACATGATGTGTGCCACAGATGACCAGCATTGACCTAATAGGACATCTTTTGTAGTTTTATGGCTTCAACAACACCGTTTCTTACCTTCAAACACGAGATCGTGTCTGAAAGTGTTTCTTTCTTGTTGGCTTGATGCTTATTATGTTTAAAATGCAATGGCTATCCACTCCCTTTTTCTTGCATAATGGGAAAAGAAAAACACTAAATCTTTTTCATGACATTCACTGTTTTATAAATTCCTATATAGTGCATTGAACATCTTACAACAGAGGTAATCTTTCCTGCTCTCATCCTTAGAATTACTTCAAATTCTTCAATATATATTTATGTAAGGCAATTAGTATTAGCTACTCTTCCAGATGGTTTTACCTAAGAGACATCAGGAGACTGATTGTCACTACACTGTATACCTTTCTAAACTTGCAAATCATGATTGTGCCCTGAGCAGAGGTTTCCACTGAGCTGTCTACTAAGACCTCCACGCAGGCTTCCGAAGGATATATCATTTAAGCCATACATTGTAAACGTTCCCCTCCATTGCTTGACCTTGCATTTATGAATACTGAACATCCTCTCTCACACAGGTATTTCTTAAATGTTTCAGAATCTTGCCTAGCAAAGAATAAATCAACAATAATCTTCTGGACTTGATCCTAACTTCTGCTTTCTCCTTTTCAAAGGCATAAGTAAATATTGGATTTCCTACAGACAGAATCATAGAATGGTTTGGGTTGGAAAAGACCTTAAAATCATCTAGTTCCAACCCCCTGCTATGGGTAGGGACACCTCACACTAAACCATGTCACCCAAGGCTCTGTCCAGCCTGGCCTTGAACACTGCCAGGGACGGAGCATTCACAACTTCCTTGGGCAACCCATCCAAGTGCCTCACCACCCTCACAGTAAAGGACTTCTTCCTTAGATCTAACCTAAACTTCCCCTGTTTCAGTTTGAACCCATTACCCCTTGTCCTGCCACTACAGTGCCTAACAAAGAGTCTCTCCCCAGCATCCTTATAGACCCCCTTCAGATACTGGAAGGCTGCTATGAGGGCTCCACTCAGCCTTCTCTTCTCCAGGCTGAACAGCCCCAACTTTCTCAGCCTGTCTTCATACAGGAGGTGCTCCAGCTCCTGATCATCCTCATGACCTCCTCTGGACTCGCTCCAACAGCTCCATGTCATTTTTATGTTGAGGACACCAGAACTGTACACAGTACTCCAAGTGAGGTCTCACGAGAGCAGAGCAGAGGGGCAGGATCACCTCCTTCAACCTTCTTTTGATGCAGCCCAGGATACGCTTCGCTTTCTGGGCTGTGAGCGCACACTGAGGCCGGCTCATATTAAGCTTCTCATCAACCAACACCCCCAAGTCCTTCTCCCCAGGGCTGCTCTGAATCTCTCCTCTGTCCAATCTGTAGCTGTGCCTGGGATTACCCTGACCCAGGTGTAGTACATTACACTTGGCCCTGGGAACACACCAAGACTGCAGCCAAAGGCACACACACACAGAGCCCCTGAGAGCCACCAGTGGGGGCCAGGGGAGCCCCAGCCCCCCTTAACCCTTTCCCTCCCCAGGAGCAGTTGGGGGCACTGTGGGGCGGGGCAGAACATGAGGAGCCCCAACATTCCACCGGGGAGATGTCAAAGAGTCCTTAGTAGCGGGCAGCAGCCAGCACTGACCATGGCGCTGCCACCAGAGCAGCTCCCACCACACGGCCCCCACGCCCCCCTGGCGCTGGGGGATTTTGTGCTCCCTGAGAGCTTCTACCCACGAGGTGGGGACCGACCCCGCAGCCGGGGACACTGCTAGGGGCAGGAGCAGAGGTGACTGCGGCCATGGCTCCTGTCTCTCTTTCAGCCTTCACCAAACTGTCCCAGCTGCTCAGCCAGGTGCTGCACTTCCCTCTATCCTGGATCCCCTGGACAGCATGGGCACCTCTGGAGCCGCAAGCACCACCAGCAGGTCTGGCACCCCTGTCTGCTCTGGCACCCCGGCACCTTCAGCACCCTCAAGCATGGGTGCTGCAGTATCCCAGCCCCTGTCCCCTGGCAGATCCGGCACAGGGGCTCAGCAAACCCCTTGCATGCACTGGGGTGTGCCCAGTAAATCCCATTTCTAGAGGTGTTCCCACCTCCTAGAAGCGAGTCTCCTCCTGATTTCCCAGCCCGTCCCACCGGCACAGCAGCTCACCCATGGGGAGCGCCCCAGCCACCAGGTCCCCCCGTGCCTGGCACAGAACCAGGGGCCATCGGCGATGGTGCCGGCTCAGCGGGTGGCCCTGGAGGTCCCTGCGGCTCAGCACGGCTCCCACTCCCCCCTCACAGGGCTGCAGAGGGCTCCATGCAGCAGCTTCGAGGAGCCCCAGGTCTCCTCCATGCCATGGACCAGCCCCAACATGCCTACAGCAAACACCTCCATGCTGGGCTACGGCACTGCTGCTCTGCCGGGTGCTGCCCTGTTGGGCTCCAGGGGCTGTGGGACCCTCCCGGCCTGGGCAGCCCCTGGGACCCCCCAGGGCCCAGTGGAACACCTTGAACCCCAGAACCATCAGGGGAGAGGAGCAGAGGCCCCAGGAGACCTGGTGCTGCCAGCACGGAGCCCCGTGAACCAGGACATCGAGGGGGTTCCTGCAGGAACCAACATCTGCAGCATGGTCGTCCCTGTGGTGACACCCCCCGGCAGCAACCGCCCTGCAGGCAGCAACATCCCTGCAAGCCCCTCTGGTGACCAAGGCCTTGGAGACCCAGACAGGAACACTGAGATCACCAAGGAGATGCTCCTCCAAGAGGCCCTGCGGCTCTTCAGAGTGTCCCAGGACATGCTGGAGGTGACCCAGGATGTTACCGGCAACATCACCATGCCTGGGGACCCTGGTGTCACCATGGAAAAGCAGGGATCAGTGGCCCCAGCTGCCCCAGTTGTGCCGAATTCCATCACTGGCCATGAGAACATCGAGGGGGCGTCTGCGGAGTCCAACATCCCCGGCCCGGCCACCTGCGCAGGGGCATCCGCCAGCAGCAACAGCCCCTCTGGCAGCCACGTCCCCTCCAGCCCATTCGCTGATCCCCTCCACCAAGGCCATGGGGAGCAAGATTACATCATCAAATACGCCAGGGAGGTGGAAGAGGCCGTGCGCTCCCTCAGCGCCTACCAGGACATGAAAGGGGTCAGCCAGAAGGGTCCCGGCAGCAGCCCCATGCCTGGGGAGCCTGGTGGCACAGGCACATCCCAGCCTGCCAGGGCAGAGAAACAGGGGGTAAAGCGCGGAGGGAGCCACTTGCCCACACCCCCCACCAAGCGCAGGCCTCCTCCAAGGGGGGATTAAAAGAGAGAAGGGTTGGGATGGGGATGGGGGGAGTGGGAGGAGGCTGGGGGGAGAAGGTATGGGGATGGGAGCAGTCATGGAGGGGAGTGGGGATGGGGGGTATGAGGGTGGTGGGGGGAGAGGTCACGGGGAGGTGGGGAGTTGGGATTGAAGCAGTGGGCACAGGGGGGAGTGGGGATGGGGGGCATATGAAGGGTGGGGAGGAGGGTGGGCAATTATTCAGTTAATTATTTGGTCTTATGCATTATTACATTAAAACCTCTTCGTTCACCACCACTCTGTGTCTGTGGGGAGGGGAGGGAGCAATGGAGGCACTGGGAAACGGCCCCCAAGAGGTGCCAAAGCCCCGCTGGGCCCCACATCAGAGCTGCTGAGCTCCGAAGGGCACCGAGCCGGCCCCAGGGCCGAGTCACCAGCAGCGGGGCAGCAGTGGCGGGGGGAACCTCCTGTCCCCTTCCCCGGGGAGCCAGGATAGCAAAAGAAGAGAAAAAGCCCCAGAGCCAAACTTCAGGGCTGGCCACAAGCTAAAGCCTGCTCAGAAAAGCCTTGTCCACATGGACTCCGCTTGAGCCTGCTGACAACCAGACCCCAGATCCCACCCTGCAGGGCTGCTCTCCACACACTCCTCTCCCCATTGACACTTGTGCTCCTGGGTAGAAACATCACCATTACGGGCAGGGACACCTTCCACTAGACCAGGATGCCCAAGCCCCTTGAAGAAGGATTGCATCCAGAAAGAGGGTTTTTTCCTCATTTAAAGGCACTAAAATCTGTGCTATCCTGTGACTAAAAGGTAATGGAGGTAAAATAGAGATGATATTTAAGGCAATCAGATTGACTAGATCAGACAGTGTTTGCTCAGATTCCTAACAGCCTTTCCAACTCCTCTGGATTTTTTCTGTTTGTAGCTGAAAACACACAACACAAATCATTCTTCCAAACAGTCATAGAACCAATCAATGAGGCTAAACTAAATTCGTTGCTCAATCTCAAACAAAGCTCCACCATCATTAACTACAGAGTTGGGATGTCACATGGATTCGTCTCTACACTGCTGAATCTTAGAGTTTATGGCCAATGATCCAAAAAGTGCAGCCACTCACCCTGAAAAGGGAAGGCTCTTGATCTCAATGAGTTCCCTTGGATGGCATCCTGACCCAAGGGGAGAGTCCCCAACTGCAGATCACTGCTCTGAGGAGGATCAACTCCAAATGGCTGCCCACAGGGCTCCTTTTATACTCTGGTTGAATCTGAGCTGTGGTCAAATATGGTCAGAGTAGTTTGGGTTGGAAGGGACCTTCAAAGCTCATCTAGTCCAACCCCCCTGCAATGAGCAGGGACATCTTCAACTAGGTCAGGTTGCCCAGAACCACATCCAGCCTGGCCTGGAATGTCTCCAGGGATAGGGCATCCACCACCTCTCTGGGCAACCTGTGCCAGTGTTTCACCACCCTCATTGTACAAAGTGTCTTCATTATGTCCAGCCTGAATCTCCCTCTTTTAGTTTAAAACCCAGCACTGCTGTTCAGTTTCTTTAAGTGAGGTAGAAGAAAACAGTATAGGCCTGGCTGGTCCTCGTGGTCTCTTTTGGAAAACACCACAATAGGACATGTGGTGGCAAATCCGCACTCCACTCTTAACAGATCCTGTGAGTGCAGCTGGCCCAGTCTCTGACAGGCTTCAAAGTTCCTCTTTCAGAATATTAAAGGCTTCCAGAAGTTGTGAAGTCCAGCCCTAGTCCTCACTTTCCTAAAGAAAACCATACAATGGGCAAGCAACTACCAAAATCCCTGGTCTGTGTTTTCTCCAGTAACCTCATGTGCCTCACAGCTGTTGTAATTCTGGTTTACTGCCCAGTGTTTGCCCCTTCTCAATGCTTGATAGGCTATCATCAGGTACTGCAACAGTAGCTCTTTAGAAGAAAAAACCCTGAAACAATACACAAAGAAAGGCATTCTCTACAACATACTTGCAGTCCAACTAAATAAAAACTAAAGTAGAAAATAAATGTTAGAAGGGACTGTGACAAATCAACCTTTTAAATTAACAAAATAAATACTCTCACATTAAGTTTATTTTAAACTCTGGAAATGTGTTAACTTTAATGATTACTGAGAAAAAAAATGGTCTGAATTATCCTATAAACTCTACTTTATAGTAGTTTGTCTACATTCTAAACAGAGAAATAACACACTCCTTGAATTTCTAAGCAAGATATACTAGCAACCTGTGCTAAAATGACATAGTTCCTATTCTTTCTCAAGAAATTGCATTTCTGGTGGAGAATCTGTATTTTGATCCAGGCACATTGTCCCCTTCCATATTATTATCCCTTTCATAAACACTGAACTATACTTACTGTGATTATAGAGTCACACAGATCCACTTTCAGGAATGAGCTCTAAAGTCAGCCAAAAATACTTATGAAAGGAAAATCAACAAAATTCTGCACATTAATTGCAGGTACAGAATGTAACTGTAGGTAGGTGTCGCAGCACTTTTTGCGGGCCTTAAAGAGCAAAAGCAGCACTGAACTTTAAGTGGCATTCACCAAAGGTGAGAGGGCTCTTACAGAACAGACCTTGTTTAGCACATCACATAGTATTAAATATATATATATGAACTACTGAATCTTAACTGCATGCTTTCTAAACACTATTCCAACCTAGGACAGAACTACAACTCTAACATTAGAAAGGATAGACAAAGCGAGAAATATTTAAATATTTATGTTTAGTAATAATTCAAGACTGCTTATTGATGTTTAACTCTGATCTATATGAGATTCTTGATACTATCTATGCTGTACTGCAGGCATGTTTCAGTGGAAACCTTATAATCCTACTCCCCAGACTGGTTAGCTCAAGAAAGACTCGCCTCTGCTGGCAACTAAATGCCTACAGGAGGCTAGACCACACTGATCTCATCCTCATACTAAGAAGCTGCCAGGAACATACGTAGCCTGGGAAGCCAGACAACACGCCTGGGATATGCCTTAGAGGCAGTCAGTGTGTGGCATCATACCATTGCACAGCAAATTTCAGTTACGGAAGTAACTTCAATTAAGTGGACTTAAAACCCTGGAAAGAGACTGACTGTGAACATCACAGCAGTTTAACTCATATGTATTTGTTCTGAAATGAATTAAGAATTTTTATTCAAAGAAAACAGAAATAAAAGCTGAAAGAACTGAAAGCCTACTATAAAAAAAAACCCGAAATGGAGCTACAGGATTAGTTGTATGTCTATAGATGAAGTTTTTATTAATGTATTGACTATATATACACTTTTTATTTATCTATTTGATTAAATACGTGGAAACCCAAAACTAAAAAAAGTACTTGCCATCATTCAGGTTAAGAGAAGATGGCACAGAGTACATTTAGTCTAGTCATTCTAAGAATAGAAGCTCATAATCTGTCTTCACTGCTAGATATTTTAATGGTCTGCAGAAAATATCTAACTACATAGAACAGGAGCCTTAAAGGAAATGAAATACTCAGGGAAAAATATGATCTAATTAAAGCATCTACAAACACATTTCAGGAATGGGAAAGTATATTTAATTCTATCGGCAAAATGTTTTGATATGAGATGTATAACCTTCAGACTTGCAGATTTTTAGAGTGTTTTACAAAATACATTAATTGGTACAGCCACAGGTTGAAGCAGTGCACGTCATTTCACTGGGGGGGGCTGAAAAAATTCAAGAAATTTGGGCTGGTTTTGATTTGCATCGATGAACTCTGCCTTATCCCAATGGTACTTTATATTTGTAATTATAAAAGATACTGTAAATTGTAAAGATGTTACAAAGGTACACAGATTTTGGCAGCTTTAGTTTCAGTCTCTTGCTTTTGTGGTTTGTTGTTCGGGATTTTTTCCTTCTGTGAAGGTACTTCTTTTGCTTGAGACTTTCCCTGTTATTTCATGTTCTTTTTCCTGAGGGCAGTATATCAGCTTAAAGAAAACACTAGGCTACAAGTGTACATGTAGTTGAAATATCTCCCTTCTTGGCAAATAATTGCTATAAGGTTGGACAACACCAGAGGTAACAAGACAGATGAGAACACAAGCATACAGGTCCATACTGGCAACAGGAAGAGGGTGTATGTTTTATTAATTGCTCTAGCAAAAATCTACACTGAGCACGTTCCAAAAGAAAGACAAGATGGTTTTACCTACAGCAAAATTTTGGCAAGACCATTTTCCCAAATACTTTGTTCCAAAACATGCAGGAATTTAAGTTTTGTCACCTTTAATTTTTCCACTGTCAAATGGTAATTCAGGGCACTGTTTTGACCTAACAGCTCTCCCTGGGGAAGATGGGACCTGGGTGGGAATTACCACACTTCACGCAGATGCAGTCAAGCATAAATACAGTGCAAATGTAAAATGTTCCAAGAGATTAAGTAGGGAAAACACAGGCTAAGGCAACTTGCGTGAAGCAATCCATAGTCTCCTTAAGAGAGTCAAAGATATAGGTCACTAATCTGACACACAGCTCTTAGAGCAACTATTTTGCAACCCCTTTGCCTGTATCTGGTAGGATTTTAGAGCAAAGCATTGTGTTCTGGCTGTAGTAGGATTTAGCACTGCAGGATTGCTATGATGCCTTTAGAAAAAATTAATTTACTCCCAGCCCCACTTCAATTAAAAGTTCATCCCACTGATTGCCTTATTATCTTCATATGCTGGTAATTCAGGATACTTTATATTGGTTTATTGTCATACTAAGTATTCCTACGGTTACTTGTTTCCAAACACTTTATAGTAAGCAAAATATTTAGATCTTTAACACTTCTCACTCATTGTGGGTATATCTGACCTCTTTTTTTGTCCTGGCTTCTTGAGAAAAGGCATGATTTCTTAACCTACCAGCAAACCTACATCACTACTCCTAAATCACTCTGAACTCCGTCACACATCTAGAACAACTCAAAGAACAGCATACTAAACTTGAGCTTCCACTTGTCAGAAATCAACGGTTCAAACTTAAGCCACCTGAAATATCCTATACATGCATGGGAGTCTCCATGATATTAACTTTTAAATTCACTCTTTTTTATCCCAATAAGGAGGGAAAAAAACAATGGAGAAAGCCTGCTTCCTAATGATGGGATCTTCTCCAGATTGCCAATAAGGAACATAAAGACTTTTGATAAATCAAAGAGTTCTGTTTTCAGAGCTGTCAGCCTGGTATCCTCTATGATCATTAGACCAACTTTTTCTTTTTTCTTTTGAATATGAAATGAAATCATCTGGAATTAATAGAAGTAAAATGTAAATTTGTCCTGCTTCCTGCAAGGTGACCACTTGTCAAGCATCCCATTGAGATTCCCTACAAGCCTGAAAATAAACTCCCCAAGCCTGAAAGTAAATTTCAGCTGTATCTAAGTCTGAGACCTTAATGCATGAGCATCTGTTCCCGCACTTATTCCATTTAAAGTGCACTGTCATTTCCAAACTGCAGCACAGGTGTCCTATGCCACCAGTCCTACCTGGAAACTTCCTGCATACAGGAATATTTTCTTTCTATCGTTACTTTTAATTGCATCATGTGGAATTACACCAAATAACATATTGATTTCCAAGATTTGTGTAGATTAAGAAATAATGCAGTTGGTAACACATCCTACTACATTTTAATCGGATCCTCTATGGCAATTTTATAAGCTTAATATATTATCTCCTGGCACATGACATGTTGATGTACATGTTGTGCAAGTAATGTTCAATTTATCTACTGATAGTTGGCAGTGTTCACTCAATGCTTTACAGGCATGACAGAAATTCAGGAGGACAGCCGAAAGTGTCACACTGTCTGAGCTAGAGTTACTTGCTCAACTTCAATATTTTATCCAGGCACGTCAGGTCATTCCGTTATTATTAACTTATTGAAAAACCTACAAGGATTCAAAATTTCCATTCTGCTTCCCTCTCTTTTTAATAGTTCAGGCTTAAGACATTCTCTTGTGCTCAGCTCAAGCACACCTGGTAGTATCCTTTTTTGTACCTTAGTTTCACTTCCTTCTTCACCATACTTCCTAACTTAAATTATCATTAATACCATCCCTACTAAATATTAAAAACAAGAAAGCAGTAATAACTGCACTACTTATTATGCCTGTAGAGCACCTCCCACTTTAATATTGGCATAATTGAAGACTATCATCCTAGCTTGTGTAATTTTAAATGAATACCTTGTACGTCATTCTGAATCCATTAACTCAATATGTGGATGTTATCAAGTCCAAAGACAAGTTGGTACTAGCCAATTTTGCAAAACCTTGATTGAAAAAGCAGATGGTTTTATGAAGCAGTTGTGAGTTTCAGTTCACATCTTCCTTCCTGAAGTGTTTTGCAGAAATACACACATCTACATATTTTTGCATCTATATATATCAATATATATTTCTGTATTTTTTGCATTTCATTCTTTTGGCTAAGTATATAATTCCATATTTTCCTCCACTTGCTAATTTTACTTTGACAAGTCTTGACAGATAACAAGAAATCTTCTCTTGTGGCTTTCCCACATTCCTTTGGACCTGATTGCATATCCACAAAGCTGTCACTGAAGTTACCTGCTTACTGACAAAGCAATGTATAATGAAAAAAAAAAAAGCTACATGGCTGTTCAAATTGCAAAGAACTACACACAATCTAATGCCATGAACCAGTACTTGCTTCAAATCAGAGAGGTGCTTTGTTATTAAAAGTGCAGACTATCACAAGCATCTTTGTCTATGTGTGAAGCATTGATCAAATGGAGACATCTTTTTCCTTTTCTCTGCCTCAAGTTCATTCTGCAAAATTCTTTCCCCATTAAAAAGCCAAATGCTCCAGGGTTAGCATAAAGTTAATTGCATGATGTGGTGCTGACCCCACCACAAGCATAATTCCATAATGTGGCATAGGAAACACCACAAAAATATGGCTGTTATTATTACAAAGTAGTAAAGCGCAAACAGCAGCACAGGCTGGGGACTAACCAGCTGGGAGCCTGAAGGGCTACCAATACCTGTATCAAAATGGACAAAGAAAAGGCTAGAGAAAAGAAGAACTGTTTACATTTACGGAGTCATAAAACACCTATTCTATACTACTTCCCCCATAACATTTATCTCTTAACATTAGGACAGAAATAGTTGAGAGAATGTAAATTCCTTTCATTTCCTTACAGCATTTACACAGGCAATAACCAAATGGAATTCACTTTCAGGACACATACTGAAGTTGAACAGGCTATCCTCACGCTGCTCTTTCCTTTCCCATTGTCCACTACAGACACAAGGAATTTAATTCAGGCTACAGATTTGCCAACATTTGTGAGGCACTGGGAAGAAATACTTTGATTTTAGATCAAACTACAATAACCTCAGGACTGCTCAACTTTGGACAAGGGCAGCAGTTCAAAGCTGAAGCAAAATGTCCTTTTGCATGTCCCTGAAGGTATGAAATGCAGACAAGTGCCCTTGTGTCCCCAAACGTTTCCTAATAAGCAAAACAGCTTGTTTTCCTTTCTTGCTTTGATCAAGATGGGACCCCATCAAGACCAGATACGAAAAGTATTCTTACAGTCTAACCTGTATCTTCACAAGCCAGATATCCTTGCAGTTCCTGTTTTCTAAGCACTGGGAGTTGAGAACCTGTTGCTCCTAACCCTTAGCTACACTGGCTGACTTCACTTGCACCAAAAAGTAAAAGAATGAGGGAGAAACAGCACATCCACGTTTCGTTCTAAGGTGCACAGGAAGAGATTTACCTCATACTTCTGCAGTACAAACAACTGTTGCCTGTATTGTTCTTCACTGACTCATGTTTTGATAATTATCAATACATTTGTGGAATTTAGAAGGCTTACAAAATAGAAATGCATTTGTTCCTCATACACTAGGTTAAAACACTTTATCCTGAAAACATACTACTACCAACACAGATCTTTAAAATAGGAAACCAAAGCTATTTAGCATTCTCACTTGATCAGAGATTGTCTCTTTATGTTATATCACCACAAGTTGACAATTACTAAATACTTGACTTCAGAACTGTAACTATTGGCAATTCACTTCAGAGCTTATGATGTATAACCAAAAATAGTCAAAGTAGTCCGTACTTATAATCAAAAGCATAAGTTATTTTAAATGTCTGTACAGATCCATCACAAGTTATCATAGGAAAATGAGGCATATTGTACCTATAAAACTGAAGGGGTCTGGTATCATAAATTGCTAGCAGTGACAAACCTGTAACTGCACTGAAATGTGACTGTAGCTATAACAAGGTGTAGCATTTGAAAAGCAAGGTAACGTGCAGTAGACACACACGACTGGTAAGCTGTTTGTACTTCATTTTGTAGACATTTTTTCAACACTATTTCATTAGAAACAAATATGAAAATTGGTTTAAAAATACAACATAAATTTACTCTGATAGACTCTTAGCAAAATCATAGATTACTTCTGGTTGGAAGGGACCTTCAAAGGTCATTTAGTCCAACCCCCCTGCACTGAACAGATATTTAACAGAGAATTTACATACAGCTTCATTGTTTTGGTTTCTACTGTCAATTATGCAGATCCACAAACACATAAAGATCAAAAATCAACACCTAATTCCCAAAGTGATGTTACCTATAAAAAAAGAGTCATGTAATCGGTAACAAATGTGAATTAGTGACTTGACACATGCAAGTAAGTGGTGGCCCATGACACTGTCCTGATGAATGAGGAAGTACTTCCAGGAACCCTGTCTGTAGCCATATTCAGGAAAGATAGCCAGCCAAAATTTAGGAGTGTTGGGTCGGTTAGAAGAGACAGAAACACAAAACAGTTGATTCAAATATGGAGCAGTCATGAAAATATTTCTGCTCAGGAGCTTACAATTGATATTGATTTTGATATTCCATCAACTTGGATTTGACACAGAAAGAACCTTGCAGTTAAAAGCAGCAGCTTTCTTTCTCAAGAGAGGTGGTGAAGACAGGTTCAATAAACAGTAAACAAGCTCAGAAAGACCTACATTTTCTTATGATTCTCTCTCAGAAGACATCTGGTAGCAAATGAATCCTTCAAGTTTGACTCATAATTACTAGTTTTACAAGACAACTACTGAATTGAACTAATTGTGCATAGCCACCTGGCTTTACCTTAAAACATAAGCTCTCATTGTTTCCTTTACATTTTAATAGATTTGCTGTCTCTAAGCAAGAGCTGCACAAATAAACATTTACACTGAAGATGCATAAGAAAAATTGAAATAATTTACAACAGGACTCCAGCCTAAAACAACACAGCAACTTCCTGCTTCAGCATAACACCCATTTCATTTCTCTACAGATATCACCTTTCCTCTCTGAAAGGGGTCTGCTCACTTTGACTTCTGTATTGCTTGCTCTCCTTCAAAGTTATCTAGTATTTACCAACCCCTCATTACAACAACACACAAATACAACTAGACAAAACATCTGAGCAGCAAAAGGAAAAAAACCCACATATCCCTACCTTCAGTGGCACACATACAACAGGTATTAACACTTTTCCTCACCTCATCTACATTACCCAGCAGATTCTAATCTAATTTTCCACCTAATCCATCAGATTCTGGACATCACCCTTCATTCATTCACTCCAGATGAGTTAGGTCTTATCTCTCTGCAAAAATCTATTTAAAATACCTGCCCGTGCAAAGTTTCATCTCAAATATTAACCTGATATGATGTTCTTCCTTACACTCTGAACTGTAAGGAACTGGAGCTGGGACTCTCATCACCTACCAGAACCTACACCGCCCTCACAAGAAGCAGATGCCTCAGCTCCTCCTAAAACATATGGGAGTTATCTAGGTTTGCAGTGCATGAAATTCAGTCAGGTGAGTAGAAGACACTTAAACAGTTCATAGAAGACTCCAAGGATAAAGTGTGTTGTAAGATAAATGCCAGATTTAGACTGAAGCCTGGGAATACATTTGAAAGTGCAGGTTTGGGACAGTTTTGCCAACACCACCCTACCCCTTTTTCTTCACCACCACATCTTAAACAGCACCTCCCTATGTGGATCTAGACTATCAGTTGAAGGCAAAAGCTTAATCTTAACAAGGGATTTAAGCATACTGAGAATGTTCAACTCCAATTCTATTCAATTACCTCCAGCTTTTAGAGATGGAAAATACTGAACCTCTGTCTGAAGACTTTGCAAACTTTGTTTTCATATAATGACCACAGCAAATAGTGGATCTCAGCTGTTAACTGAAGGTAAGATACTCTCCAAGCTGTGGATATTGGCATTCTTCATCCCCATCCTCAGTTAGCTCAAGAATATTAACTGTACTAAACACATCCAAGCTCAAAGATTTAAGTCTTTTACATATCACTTCAAAGTGACTTCTTTCCACAGAGAAGACAGAAACATGTCATTACTCTCAACACTACAAAAAACGATGCTGCTTTGACAGCCCAGTAAAAGCCTGTTCTTCAGTTTTAAAGGAAATACGACTATCAGAAAAATACATTTTAGTGACAATGTAGGAGAGTCAAAAGAAATCAGAGTCTGAATGAATATTCAGATCTTACACAAAAAGCATTAATCCGTGATATGAATTTTGAATTGGCTAACCATTTTTCTGCGCAGAGTCAAAATACTTTCATCCAGGAAACAGATAAAACCATCCTTCACCCTTTAAAAACCTCACAAATAGTTCCTCAAAGAATTATAAAAATTATTCTTCAACATGCATTACAGTGCAGTTCATTGTTTCAGTAAATGAGCTCTGTTCTACATGTTGCATGTCTTATCCCATATAATAATTGTGGAGATTTCAGAAATGCAGCAGAACTGACTGAACTCTGCAGTACCCCGACAGCAATCATCTCAAAGTTGCTGTTAAAGCTCTGAAAAGATCTCATAGAAGTAGCTTCCAGTTCAGAAATCATGAAAGAGAAAGAGGAGAATAAACAAAACCTGCACAGTGAGCTGACTCACTGTTAAAATGGCATTATAGAAGCAGTGCTTAGTGGTACATTCCAAAGGACACCTACAGTATCAAAGGTTAAAAGCAAGTACATGGATTGACTTTTTTCACTAACATGATATATCAAGTAGTTTAGACCATCTGGTACAGAAGAACTCTTGCTTATCTCATAGTTTAAATGCATAGGAGAGACATAACTATTGAATTATTGTTAGAACTATAAATAACCAGCATGTTATCTTCCCTTATGCATGACTACTGATTTACAGTTTCAAGATACCCATTACTGTCTCCTGTCCTCAAAATGTGGTATAGGCATTCCCTAAAGAAAAATTTCACCTCGCTATTCAGCATGTTTGCTGTATCTGGGAGATTTGTACATTTCAACCAATATGAATTTCATTACTAACAGACTTTTTTATTACTTCTTCAGGAAAAGTTGTGGCGAACATGGATACCTCATACAAGTATTCAGAGCCTAACCATGGAGGTAGCCCACTTCTGGGGAAGGAATGCATTTCAGGTGAATGCAAAGAACACCTGTTCTTCACAAGCCACCATCTTCTGCAGATAGGAAGTCATCAGGGAGGGAGTACTGTTATCATCTACTCTACCATGAAACCTCACCACCAGCAGTAAGCTAGGAAATATTTGTCACAGAGAAGTGCTACAAACCTGCTATTAACATCTATTGACCAATGGTGGTTCTTAGAGCCTCACCCACTCTTGGTGGTTTCCAGATGACCAGAGGCAGGAAGATGGAATTACTTCTCTTTCACTTACACACATACAAGTAAGTTGAGGCAGAGAATTTTTCCAAATGCTGATCTTGACCATGAAGAAATAGAGTAAATGCAGGGGGACCTAGACAAGCTGGAAGAATGGATGAAACTCATGAAACTACAGGACTTCCAAAATCCTTCCCCTGGGAGGGAGTAACCCCAACAACAGTACAGGCTGGGGACAGACTGACTGGAGAACAGTTCTACTGACAAGGATTTGGGAGGCCTAGTAGACAGCATGATACACACAACTACAATGTCCTTGCAGCAGTGAAGGCTGAGAGCTTCCTGGGCTGTACCAGCTGAAGCATAGTCATGTGTTCAAGGGAAGCACTTACTGCAACCAGTTCTGGATCCTCCAGTACCAGAATAATAGCAATAATTTCAAGTAAGTTCAGAGGGCCACAAAAATAGTGCACAGAAGCACATGTCCTTTGAAGAGATAGAGGCAACTGGGCTTGTTTGGCTTGGAAAAAAATTAGGCGGCTTTGGGAGGGACCTAATAGTAACCTTCCAGTACTATCCAGTACTAGGAGGCTATCAAGTAGGTAAAGCCAAGTTCTTCATTGTGGTGTGTAACAGGAAAATAAGGGACAGCAGGCATAAGGCATTGATGATTTCAAAACTCAACTGGACAAAGCCCTGATGATCCTCATAGCTGACCTATTTTGAGCAGGAGTTGGACTAGAAACCTCCAAGGTCCCTCCAACATGAATGACTCATTCTCATCACTTTTGGCTCTTCAGCTAGGAGCTTACAAAGCCACTTGACTGGTTTAGGTTACCAGTTTCCCTGCTATTCAGTAGTGTTCCGTTCTATGTAATATCTTAGAGATGATTTTTATTTTACAAGCTTACAGTAAAGAATAGCTTTGTGATCAAATTTTTATAGAAAATTTCAACAAACAAGTTATATAAACTGAATTTTTTACTCTCATTTTTGCTACTGAAAAATAGAAAATACAAATAGTCAAATATTACACGCTCCAAAGTCTGAGCTTTCAATTTCAAATGCATACATTTTCTTGTGGAAAAAAGGCATTGACTAATTCTCAGCAAGTTCTTTTATCTACTTACCTAATGCAACTTACCACAACACCTGACTCTCCCTGAAATATGAAAACACTGTCACCTTTCTCCCAGGCTTAGCAGTAGCCTGGCCACTACCTAAAAAACCCATCTGCAGTATTCGTCCTTTGTCATAGACTCAAGCATCATTGCCCAAGAAAGTAGATTCCTGTTCTTCCTTTGCTAAATTTGACCCTTGGAAATACAGTATTCTATTTCTTTATGTGAAAAACTGGATGTCATACAGAGCAACACCAGGAATATTTAATCTTTTGCCAACAGGAATGTTTATAAAGAGATAATCCTCTCATGTTTATCAAAGCTGAAGTAATCCATAGTACTAATGCAAAATCCCTCACTCATCTTCCAGTTATGCCCTGTTAATCATACAACATTATTACAAACAATACAGTAAACTAATTACTGTTCAGTCAGTTTTCTTCCACACTGTAAACTGAATTA
Organism: Strigops habroptila; assembly: GCF_004027225.2. Taxonomy (NCBI): domain Eukaryota; kingdom Metazoa; phylum Chordata; class Aves; order Psittaciformes; family Psittacidae; genus Strigops; species Strigops habroptila. Next base: position 9,710,212 of record NC_044281.2, read on the forward strand.
CTTACTCATGGAAATATTTTATCAGTGCAGTTGAACCGTTTGTTTATTCTCTTGCCTTCCAGGCTGTTTAACATTATTTAAATTTGGAGACACCAAAGCCTTAAAGATTCCTCCTTGCAAAGCAAGGGTGAGGGTTCTTGGGGTGTGGTGGGCTTGGAGTTTGTTGGGTTTGGGATTTGTTTGGGTTTGGGGGGGGGTGTTGTTCATTAGTGGGGTTTTGCGGGGGGCATCAGGCAGAGCAGCAGTGGGAGGAAAGAGTAGGAGCAAAATAGCGTTAATGAGTTCTCTCTTGTCAGAGTCGCATTGAATTCTGTTTATAAAACATTCTACAAAATCTGGGAAAGCTTGTCTGATTCATTACTGTACAGCCTTCTGAGATTAAATTGGTACAGTACTTCCATAACAGCAAGCGCAAAGTGAAGTGCGCATATAACTTCATTTGCATACTTGACTACCATTATTAGAGGCACACACAATCTGGGATCAGACAATATTCAGCAAAATGATCAACCGACAGAATGAACATATAGTACAAAACAAAAGCGCAGGGTAAGAGATATAGCATTGAAGAAAATATGTTTAATAAAATGCTCCACTCCATGAATCTGTAAGAGTCAACAGAATCAAAGGCTGATGAAGAGACTTGCTAGAAGCTCACTCATCTTTCTTTTAAGGCAGATTAACTCCATACATGAAGCGTTATTCTGAATGAAGTGTTTTGCCTAGTCTGATTTTCCCATATTGAAACGTTGAGCCTGTCTCACCAGGGTTCGGGATTTGAGCTTCAGAAGACTGCACATTACCTGCCTCTGGGTTTCCACTAGAAAGTTGCTCATCACCCGATATATATAAAACTTGCACTTACAGAAATCATCCAGGGGGGATAGTAATAGCAATGGCAAGCCCACACCCTCCACACACCTCCTCAGAAGCATGTTCCTCCAAAGTAAGGAACAATCTGTGGCAGATGACCACTAGCTTCCAAAAACAAAAAACCCAAACATGTTTGCATGCTCAAGTACCCATAACTGCAGTATCACGAGCCCTGTATATTTGAAGCACAGTATAAAGCAAAAAGTTTTAGGTTATGAAAACAGAAAGTAGACTTTCCAGGAAAGATTTTGTTTTTTTAAGAAATCCTCTGTAGGATAATGAGAAAATAGAATCAACATAAGCTTCCACATAGACAGCCTGGTAAAACCAGGCTAGCATTTTATGTATTGGATTATTGACTACTGAATATTGAGTTCAGAATATTAGAATAAGTCTTGACTATATTTCAAAATATTGGTGTGTTGAAGCTGTATCTACTCACTATATTCAACACTATTTATGAAAGCAAATCAGAATGTGTTCAGGTTCAGAATATAACCCTTTTCAGAAGACATGTATTAATGCATTATTCTTCTCATATTTGACAAGTACAAAAGGCACTAATATATGAAACACTGTACCACTCATTTTTCATAGTATGATACTGAATCTTGCCATCCATTTTTGAGGACAACAGAAAACTTATACTTGGAAGGTAAGAAATACAGTATGAAATCAGTTCCAGGCTTCTAAGGTGATTTAAAAATCCATATGTTTTTAAATGGAATATTTAACATAAATGAAAAATTCCCTTAGTACTATAAATAACATTTTAAGTCCACTCTGTTGATTTATGAATAAAAAATATCATAAATAAAACTATATATCATTCACATGCACAATCTGTGTTTCAACAAAAGGCACTGCAGATACTTTCAGCAGAGAAACAAAGAGACACTTTCAAGACAGTAACAAAATCAATTCACCTCAGCTAAGTTTCATTTTCTTCAACAAAAAACAACACTGAAAACAAGCTTAAGATACAGGAGAGAAAATCCTCAAAATTGAGTTGCAGATCACAAGGAAGCCAAGTGGGGTGACACAGGAGGCACAAGAATCTATGACATGAGGTTTTTTGGTGTTTCTAGCATATTTTTCTCATTTGGGATGGCCAAAACTTCTACAAAAATATATGGCCAACCCTTGAAATAATTTGTACATCATGACTTTTTTTTCTGCTTAATGTGCATATTTACATGAAAAAAAAACCTGATGCTTTAAAACAAGTTATCTTCCACTTTAAGCTTAAACACATTTTCAAAGTGAGGTTTATGTTTAATATTATTAGAAAGTACATTACTATAAATGGAAAAAGAAAGCATCAAGCCCATGAACATACAGTACTGCTTTCAGCAATGTTTTTTCGTTAATTTTCTAGATTGGTCCTGCTAATTGTGTTTTAAGAGAAAGGCTGGTAGCTTTCCAATGGTATATTATTTTTAATAAACTGATGAAAATAGAGCTAATAAAAAGTACTCAAATACTAGTTAAGGTCTAGTTACATAGCACACAAGTATTTCCAAATTTCAGGGCTCCAAAAAAAAATAATTTATTTCCTTACTGCTTCTATCTCCAGGGTTTTGCCCCAATTTTAGAATGGGATTCAACACCTATTACAAATCTCGTAGCATAATTTTCAGAAATAAGCTAAGTTTCAAAGAAAGCAACTGAAGCCTGTTATTTTTCAGAATGACAGCTAGGTATTGACCTATGCAGAAGTCACTTCAAAAATCAAACTATCTACGTGCTTAGGTAATGGGATAAATTGCTTTCCAGCTCTCAATGTGCTCAAAAATAAAGACAGTACCTTGCTATTTCTACAGGCCAAGTAAGCACTACATGTCACTTCACATTAGATTTTACACTGATGGAGAAGTGTACTGCTCACTTTTGAAGCACTAAAGGCTTATCTGTCTACTACTGATTTACTCATTCCCTTATTTTTAAGATGAGGCTGATCTTCAAGATGTTTTCTACATCTTGATATTCATATCTCTTGTTTTCATGTTTTCCTCTTACAGCTTTGAAAAAAAATGGCCTTTTGCAAACACCTTGTAGGTGTAGGAGCTCTGCTCTTTCTAAGCCCACTAGTACTTGTTCTACTGTGATTAGGTTTGGGTAATCAAAAAGCATTATGCTATCTGCTATGTGCCAAAGGAAAACTTAGCTTACTAAGTAGTTTGGGGTGTTCTGCTTTTTGTTGTTGGGTTTTGTTTTGTTTTCCCTATAGCCATAAGACAGAAAAAACTACTATTTGGTTTCAAACACCTAATCCAAAGACTATACACTCCAACATGATGAGTACGTCCAAGAAATCTTTGAAGGTCTCTATTTTCTGTACTCATGTAATCAGTATTTGGCCCTGAATAAAGTCCCAGTTAAGATGCTATGCATAAAAGCAGCTAAAAAGACACAAAAAGCCTCAACACAGAACTTATTCCTAAACAAGTGAAACCAGCAAGATTCCTATCATTTTGGCTAGGCAAATGCAAACCACTTTCAATTAAAATCTTTATGAAGATCTCACTATTATTCAATTTATTCTTATTTTTTCCACAACCAAATTACATTGCAATAAATATTTGTATACATATTTGAAGGATACTAAATTGTATTAACCCTTAGAGTAACTGGAATAAATTAATGGAATTATATTCAGCTGATAAACTTTTCCTGGCAACCAACAGATGACTTAGCATTAGCCTCAAAAGCACAAGAGACTGTTTATCACATTACATATATATCCAGCAGGTCAGGTCCCAATAATCAAGGATTGGTTTTCACTGAGTTTTCTTGCTTTCTTTCCCCTTTAGTTCTGTCCCCTCAGCTTATTAAAAGCCCATTTATTCTAATGAGTGATTAGTAAATTTTCATTTTCTTACTCAGCATATGTTCCATAGTATTGCTATACTATTTCTTATTCAAATAAAAGTTTTGGTTGAATTTTTAATCAGTGGAGCAAGGGTCTTCAATATTACATTCCTTCCTTCCCTTCTGCTACATGTGTGAACAATCACAAAAACCTAATTAAAACTGAAAATCTAGACTATAGATATCTTACAGGAAGCATGGAAAAAGTTAATTTTCTGCTATTATGATTATTTGCAAGAGTTGAGCTCTATCTTTTCCTCAGAAAGATAAAGCCAAACTAGAAGCAAACTGGCATGTTAATAATTGAAAAAGCAACAGGAATAAAGAGCTTTTTTTCCTTTTATTACTGTAGCACTATGCTCTATCCTGCCTGGGGAAGCAGCCATAAGAGTTTTGCTTTGTTTCCTTTTTATCCCGATACTGAAACACAAGTGCTACATACAGGCATGAACTTTAAAAACCTGAATTTTGCAAAGTAAGTAGTCATCACCTCCCTATATTTGAGCCTAATGACTTACTCCCAAAATACTAAATTGCTATTCAAGATGGAAGATGTTTGAGAAATACTCTGACAGCCATGCCTTTAGGGGAGGGGAAAAAAAAAAGAAAAAAAAAGGCTAATAAGAATCCTACAGCAGCATCACATTATAACTGTGTAAATCAACTTTCAAGGTGCTTGGAGTTACAAATCCCTGAAACATTAAAATCAGTCTCTGTCCTATTCCTGAAGTTGAGGTCAGCTGATCTGCTTTCACCAACACTAAATGCATATGTTTTATTGCCCAATGGCAAGGTTCTCTCAAATTCCCTAACCTGAACAGTCTGGTAGAGTCCACGATTACAAGCCTTCAGGGCATGCTGCAGGGCTTATCTATTTATTCAGGCTTCCACCTGAGGAGCTGGCTACAGAAGTAAAAAGAAGGTTGGTAGGTTCTTTTTATTTGACAATGAGGTCATTTTTATGTATTAATTTATGTACATGTGCCTAGAGATTATTATAAGCACATTTCAGACAACAACAAACAACTTCAGTCATATCCTAATTAATTTTGACTAAATAAGAATTATCCAGGTTTCCATTATAGATACATTCCTGTAAAAAAACATGGTGCTACAAAAAAGAAGAGTTGGTCAGAACCAAAAATAAAAGGGCAAAAACATGGCTTTTCATGGACTGAGAGATACTTGTAAAAATCCAAAGCCAATTTATAAAATTTATGTCAGTAAGCAGGTGATTTTTCTGTTTGGTACTATCAAAGTCTTTCCTTCAAAGTCCTTCAAATTGTAATGGAATAACACAAAAGAGATTCTTCTGTCCTCTTAGAAAAACTCAGTACATAATTTTGCAAGTGTTCAGAAGTTTTAGAGATATTTTAGTTCACTAGTCTTGGAAGAAAATAAAAGGAGCTTCTAAGAATGAAAAAGTACCCTGAAAATGAGCATAAAATGGTACATTCATGGGTGTTACACTGAAATAATACAATCAATACAAGAAATCAACTGGAAAGTGAAGCTGATTGCTGAATACTTTCTGACAAATCTAAAGAGACTTTCCTGGAGGTGCTGGTTTGACCTATTCCCTGAAGAAACAAGAGAAGCATATTAGATGGCCATGCCCAGGGCACAACTTAGATATAACGTTGTTTTAAGGAAGAGAAAAAAAAAAATGAAACGAGAAAATGTATCAGGTGACACACATCAGTTCTACAAATGTATTGGAAAGAAATGCAGTGGGTCTTAAAGCACCCAATTTCTATAGTGGTTAAATGATACAGAGTCTAACTTGTATGTTACTTACCAATGCCAAGTACCAGTAAAAAAAGATGTTGCTTCAGTGACAACTCTCCCTAACCTGGGAATGTTCATGTCCCAGGTCAATGTATTAAGCTACAGCAGAACATATGTAATACAGCAGTATTTAACAGAGCCAATAAAAGGCTCTATGAAGACTTTAAAGTGGCCAAGAGAAGTTTCAATCCCATAAAATCTCTGTTCTACATTTGCAGTTTGTCAGAAGGAGTCATTCTGGTTTAGGCGGCTGGATTTAAGAATTTAACAGTTTAAGAATTGGGTTGCACTGATGGAGATGCAAAGTGACAGAAATGCAACCAAGGATCATATCAAAAGCTCTAAAGTGACTAAAGACCAAGGGCTCAAAAAAAAAAAAAAAAAAGTAAGAGAACCTGGAGTTGCAAAACAAGGGCTCATACAGTGTTTCAAAACCCATTCGAACCAACAGAATAGCTCATCTACAACTAATTGTTATTACCAAAGGGAATGCATGGCAGGGTTGCACTTCTATTGAAGAAATGAGAGAGAAGACTGATTTTCACACATACTCCAAGTATGAAATCCCACATATGCCTCAATGATGAGCATCTTCCAAATATCTTTGAGAAATATCCATGGCAATCATACAGAAAACAGCATATAGAAATAGCAATACAAGTAGAGCAGACCTCAGGAATAGAACTCATTTTGTGAGGAGGGGAATATATGCTGCATTGTCACAAACAGAAATGTAAAATGAAAGCAGATACTATGCTCAGCAGCTCACACTTCGAAGTTCTCTCTTCCAATACCTAAATTACAGTAGCATTCCAAAGTAAGACCTATTCTTTTACAGAGGATACAGTAAATATAATGAGATCTTTATCTTTAATTAACCAATGAAAGCTTTTAAGCTTCACTAATCTGTGGCTGACTGACAAATTTGCAGTTTATGCTATAGTATCCAAACATGTTTTATATAATACAGAACCCATTCAGAAATTTTCTCAAGTTCCAGATATCCACTTCCCTTTGCTTGATACATGAAAGGTGTTTTAGAATAGGTAGAGTGATCAAAACTGGGAGCTGGAAGATTTGGAGTGAAAACCTGTGGGAATTTTCCCATTCATCACCCCTTAGGTTGTGGTAATGACTTATGGAGAATGTCATGTTATTCTACAGACTGTAAAGTGAAGTTCTTTCTTAAGCACAAATGGAAATTCAGGATGAAGAATACAAAGATGATTTTAAATTTCAAACCTATCTTCTAACTCCCTGGTAAGATAAAGCAGCCCATAGCTCAGGTGCAATCTGCTGTGCGCCTGCTTCCCAGTGTAAGTAGGGGAACATGTGGACTACCAGCTTAGCTAAGAGCTGTGTGAAAATGGCACATAAGATTTCATTACCGTGAACAATCATCAAGCTTAGGGCCAACTGCCCTCTATGTACTGTAAGGATTCTGAGAAGAAAAATATGAGGTTATTGATGTAAACTGAACTTTCTAAAGTGAAATCAGAAGCTTATCATGGTAATTTCAAAGTACACAAACTTTTATTTTTCACAAACATTTTTTTGTCTTACCGCTACTACGTAAAGATTTAACGGTGTTAATCTACATTGTTGGGCTACAACCTTATTTAACAATTATGAAAGACTGAAATATGAAATCCCCTGGAGTATCATTTGTATTGATAACAATATTTTTCTGATAGTAATTGGAAAGTGCACCAACTCTTGCATAAGTAATCAAGTTACTAAAAACCAAGCTGGTTGCAGAAGAGCATTGTTTACTGTGAAAACTTTTCTGCTTTACTTCAAACAGCATTCACCTTACCCAGAAAAATCACTAAACCACTAAGACTTGAAACATGAGCATCTAAGATCATGAGGTCGACACTTTTTGATCACCACCTATTTTATTGACTCTGAGCTTCTGACATAGTTGTCACCAATACTAAAATGCTGAACTGATTACGTTATCCAGCCAACACTGGTTGGAATGGAAAGAAAGGAAAAAGTTGTTTTTTCCAAGGTTTAGGAACATTAAGTTCTTAATCTGCCTACTTGTTTATCATGAAACCACTCTGTCGTTGTTGAGGATGCGATACAAAACATAACAGATGGTCCACCACAACCCTATCACGTTTGCTTCAATTATTTGTGAAAGACTACAGAAGGGGAGGGAAGAACTATGATTATACAATAAAATCTGAAAGGAATACAGAGCCAGGTACTAAGCCATAGCAAGAATGATATGCTGAAGGAAATATATGTTCATGCACAGGTTGCCCTGAAATCACTCCAGGATATGCCACTGCAACAGCAATTATGAAAGTACAGAGCCAAACAAGCATAATGCTAAAAAAATGTTTGATTGTTCATTCAGCCCACTTATTTTTTTTCCAACACTCCAAAGGCACGTACACCTGACTTTGCCTAGTTTGTCCATAGAATTACTAATTTAATACCATTAGAACGTATGTAAAAGATAAAGATACACCACTAAGCATAATAATTAAGTCTAATTGCAAAACCATCTAAAGGGCAAACTTGTAATGTGAAAAGAGAACAAATGACCTTTTAAATGTAAGGCAATGCTCAGCACAAGAGACATGTGCTTTTTTATTCTCCTAGGCCCTTAAGAATGCTTTTTCATAGGCCAAATGGTCAAGAAGCTCCCATGCAGGAGAATGGCTAGAACAGACTTACCAAATCCTCCTCCATTTCCATGTGTCTCAAATTTGCTGCTACCACCACTCCATCAAAACACAGATGCCAACAATGTGGTGCTACTTCAAACATTTAAATATTAATGATAAAGAAAATACATCAGAAAAGATGTGACAGATTTCTAAAGATATGTTTGTACATTATTTTCTATTTTTTTTCTAAGCTAAAGGGTTTGACCTCAGAGCTGCACAAATTTAGGGCATTTGAGGTGAAAATTCAATTTTATTATGTAATCCGATTTCCTGTGTATTATAAATCACTGCACTTCTACCCAGCTACCTTGTCCTCACTAGATCCAGTAAGTTACATTTCTCAAAATTATATTCCTGAAGGTACCAATACCTCTTGAAAACATCAAAAACCAGAAAAGCAACCAATTACTTTTGACAATATGTTCCAAAGATTACTCTCTCACATATGGAAGAAGTCCAAACACTGATCTGCTTCACTTTTTTTCCTGCTATTGTCCATTGGCAAATGGTCCTCTTTCAAAGTTCAACACTGAGTGCTTTCCTTGTCAGGATACACTGGAAAAATCACTTATGATATTTCATGTGTTGGATAAATTATATGCACAGCAATATAATTATATTATATAGATATGCAACAGCTTAAATCTAACCCTCTATTAGGAATATTTTCTCCATCCAGAAGTTCCAGAAGGAAGCTTTCTCCACCTTGCTCAAGTCTACCATTCAGTTTTGAAGCACAGACACTAAAACTCTCATTAGCTTCATTATCAATTTCATCAGTGCCACAAAGCTAAGTTACCTCTGTATTTGTACTCATACTTGATTGGACATTCAAGGATCATAGCAAAATTTGAGTGATATTCAAACCAAGATGGTCAGCTACAAAGCCCAGAGCCTTCTCCAACTCATCAGAAGATTGTTTGTTTTGTGCTGCGGGGTTCTATATCTATAACCCCCTACCAGGTTTAGTAAAACATGATGTCTTTCAACTGGGTGCATTTTTTTAGAGCAACCTAAACTACACACCTGTCTGGCTCTTCAGAATTATTTATACCTCGCTATTAATTCACTCCCCTTTGTTAACCCCATATCTCCTTCACTTTATTTTCAGATCATTGCTAGATATATTGAATGGCACTGAACATAGTACTTCAAAATTCCCTGTAATTATTCCTTCTTTAATCAAGATTCCTTTCAATAGTTGTTCTGAACTATAACAACTATTCACTTCTTCCTGGGTGTACTGAAGTGTTATTGTATAGGATTAAGTATTTTTCCTCCCCAGAATGTTATGCAGCATGAAATGAAAATACATCACATATCTTCACAATTAGAAATAGTCACCCCAATTCAAGGGTCAAGTTATAAAACCAGCTTATTTCAGAGGGCATTTTCTATAAATTCACAGACATTAATCCATATTGCCTTCCCTATTATTTCACTTACTCTTAATGCCAGCTGACCAGACTACAGGTGCTCTGGGCACCCAGCTTGCTTACTTTAAACATCAGAATGACAGCAGGGCTTCAAGCCTTTTGGATTCTTATTCTTAATCTGTTAGATCTCAAAGGAAATATTCTGGTCAGAAGAGGACATTGCTCATTCCAAACTGGTATTAAAAAAAAAGGACAGAAGAAAAAAAATCAATAATTTTCTGCTATACATACCAAATCAGCATTCACAGAATCTTAAGTACAACTTACTCTGCAGGTGGTACTACATAAACAACAAGCTATTCAGAGAAAACAGTTTCTGCTGAGGTAGCATGTCATTGACATGAAATCCACACCATCACCATAGATTTGCAGTCTTACAGGATTCCAAGAGGAAAGCTAAATCCTTTTCATGACATTTCTCTACTCCTTGAAGCAATTAACTACTATGATTCCCCAAATTTACTGGTGTAAACAAAAGATGAGTTTTCTGTGCTTCTCCCCACCTTTATATAGGTCTACTATACTGAGCTGTTCCTTTCATACATGAAAGAGATAAAATGCATGACAAAAAAAATAAGGTTATTGGAAAGAACTGCAGTGTTTACTACCAGATTTCTGTGATAACTAAGTTATGTTCATTGAGGTTTTAGAACTTGTTTCACAGGTATTTGATTCCCTCACAAGTGAATTGGGAGTTCTGACTGAAGCCCTGTTTGCTTAGAGATGACCAGATCTTGCATTTTGGGGTGAAACATGCCAGAAATCCAAAGTTCATTTTACCAATTCATCCTCCAAGCTATATAGAGTAACAGATCTCAGAAGTTACTCCAAAGCAGTGCATTCCTGCATTGTATTGAGTGGTTCATGCAAATGCAGCTTTTGCCTCTACTAGTGAAAAGGCTGCTTTAAAGTCAGACTACAGTGCGGAAAACTCCCTTACAGCATGTGTTCCATCAGCCTACAAAACCCTTACCCAAAACAAATCACAGCTTTCAGGTTCTGAAATAAAGTTTCACATTCACAGAAGACTTAAGCTTGAGAGTCACCTTTTCTCTTCACTATGCACACCTTGTTTTGCTCTTTGACATGTAACATGCATCAATGTAATACTTCTCACTATTTAAGACAAATCGATAGTGGTATAAGAGTGCTCCAAGAGCATTTACTAATTGTCACCATCTTAAGACACTTCAAAAAGGCAATGATCACTTCGTTGTCCATTAACTCTACTATGACCTCTTCAGATTAGACTTTTCTAATAGAAAGGGCACCAAGACAACTTCAGTTCCACTGGTATTTTATAATAATGACATTCACAGAAGGTGATGAAGTTGCAGTAGGTGTAGAGTTCTCTACAAATGATTATGGAAAGCACAAGTACAAGGCAACGTGGGAATCACAAACTGATGAAAATTATTTAAACCATCACATGATACCTAAATAAGCCAAATACCTTCCCCTTCACACCACACCAGTGGTGTGGTGATAACTTCACCTTTTACCAATATGCATGTTGGGTATGAAATTAGAGCTGTCATGGGATGTTGCTTCCTGCTCATATGGCTAGCAGTGAAATCCCTCTTTGGCCATTAACAAGTAATTGCTTTGGAAGAGCCAGGAACAGTTCAGCTGAGCAACCATCTAATTTCTTAATAAACAAAAACAAGTCTAGGCTACCTGTAAAAAGGATTGAGGCAATGTCCGTGAAATTTACAACTGTCTCTTTTGAATTGAATCTTTTCAGTGTCTTGTTTAAAACAAATGTGTTCCATCACATGTGTCATTGCAGATGATAATTATACTCAATACTATTTTTAAGTCTTCATTGTAGGAGGAAAACAAAATAGCATCTGCACTTCAGTTATTTTTTTACTCATATATACAAAGAGTTAACTGCAAAGAGTGTTAATGCTCGACCATATGAAAGTCATGTCTATGTGTAATACTCTAGAAAAAGAGAGCATTCAGCATTTTCCACTCCATTTCAGAGTAAAAAGAATACAGGTAAATATCAAAGCTACGTAACATCAGAACTCTTTACAGCTGCCCTATTTCAGTTGTAGATGTGCACTTTTCTTGTCTGTCTAGCCTTATGGAAGCTGTCCCTACTTTAAGCAGTATGAAATTCAATAATTTCAAAGAAAATTTAACTATAACAGCAGCAAGCCATTATGTTGCACCAATCCATCATTTTTATAGAAAAAAACAATGTATTTTCTTCACAATGAGCAATTTATAGATTCAGAGAGTACATCTGGGATTTCTATTTGTAGTCTATTATTTCACAAAAAATATTTCTAGTAAGAGTAAGGCTAGATAAATATTGGAAAACATTGACATTCTGTATAGATTATTTCTTAAGATGTGAAAATCATTTGGTAAGTATTGCACCAAACAGTGACTAGAAGAAAATGTGCACCTGTTAAATTGACATGTTATTTTAAGAGAATGTATATATTCCCATTAAAACAAACAAAACAACTTTAAAGTAGGTGTTATTTGAACCATTAGCTTTGAGAGTATAACCTCTTATGACCACCAAATGGGTAGGATGACTTTCTGATGTTTCATATTGTGTTACCTGCTCCAGATAGAAAGTCCTTGCAAAAAACCCACTCCATCGAGAGTTAATAGTAAAAGCATAGGGATATGTACCATTTTCACCTGTGACAGAATAACAGATCCTCTCCCTTAACTTTCCTGCCACACACACTCTTGACAGCCCTTGGGAATGCCACAGGAAGTCATTTACATACAGAGAAGTTCTCATCCAAAGGTCTCTCACCCCGCCCCAAGAAAGACAGGTAGCCAACGAAAGATTTTCATTTCTCCTTTAAAGACAGTTTTGGTGTCCCCATACTGTACACACTACTAGGAATAAACCTTACATGAGGTTTCCTCCCAAAGACAGAGGGCTATTACTTAAACCATCTACAGGATTTAATAAACTGTAGTTTCACCTTGATGCTTGTAAACTAGTACTCAAGCTACATGAGGTATCACTGACAAAAAAAAAAATGCACAAGAAAATTCTTCTTGACAAAAACATTGACACACAAACACAAAACCTTTGACTAATGGACTTCAACTGTCATATATTAAATTATAAAACTTCTAATTGCAAAAAACATCTGAAATGCCTTTGATTCATTCTAAGAGGATTGTGATTCAACAGATGTGCTGATTGCTCACAATTATTAAAGATCCTGTAGCACGTTTGGAAAAGTGAGAATGTCAACTTTTATTGTCTGGTTAAGTTCCAACTTGAGCAAGTAAAGTTCACCTGCTTTAATTCTATTTCCCACAAATTTGCCATTAGGCCAATCCATCTTCACTCCTCTCCAGACTCTGGTACAGTGTCATATTGCAGAGATGACTGCACATCAGCCGCTAGATGTGCACATCTAACATTGCACTGTTAGATGTGCAGTAATATTTGTTTGTTCCAAGAATCCACCTATGGAGCAGAAACCTACTATACTTACATATTAAAGTACCACATTAAATTGTTTAGATTTACAGGGATCTGCATAAACTCTGTTTATAGCATGCAAAAAGATGCAGTGGAAGATTAAGATTTTGCAGACATGTGCTTTTGCTTTATTCTCATTATATTAGCAACACATAGTACAGAAATATATTTGTCAGTCACTACTGAACAACACTGGATGCATGAAGGAGGTGAAATTAGAGGCCATGCCCTCAATGGCAAAATCTAAACCACCTTTGAAGGCTTCAGATTAAAAACTTCCAATTACCCATGAAGTGCCATTAAACTCTCCTTCCCCAACTGGGATTCATGTAACATGGTGGATTTAGCTTCAATTCTTTCAGTTGTTTCAGGATGCAGCAAGTTTTAGTCACACTGATTTGACACTACTCACATGCTTATATTACAGAACAGACACACAGATCCACATAAGTTGTTCAGGAGCATAATTCATATTTCTCTCTGTAGAGCACAACCACAGGAAAAAGATTACAAAAATAGGGGGTTTAGACCCAGAAGCTGTGTCACTGTGTCCTCCATGACATTAAAACATCTTGCTGCCCGTGAGCATTTAGGTTTTGTTTAATCCTGTTATGTTTTCCACAATTCTTGTATGATCTCTCACCACGTGGTCTTTCACTTTATGTACAAATCTTTTTGGCTACGGATTATAGACAGTACAGCTTCCAGGAACCACTCTTCCTTAAATAACAGGGAAGGGGAGGAGTGCTGAATGTAATTTGTGATGGGATTAATTTTCTATTTCCTTGATTTATAAAGGAAAAAAAGGAAGATTTTACTGATATTCAATTTTTTCATCCTTCTATTAAACAGAAACTTGAAGGTTTCACATCTGAAAATGTTCAGGCAAGTGCTACTACTCATATCAATATTCAAATAAAATTTTAAGTTACACTTCTATATGACTGTTCTTGGACCACTGTAACACATGGTAAGCACTAAAGCAACCCTGAGTAAGCCTCCCTCAAGGCTGGAGAAGGATATAATAACTATTTCATATATTGAATTTGCCATCCACACACAGTAAAAATACTAGAGATCTAATAGGTTGTTTTAGAAATTCTGGAAGAAGAGAGGAGAAGAGAGGACAGCTCCCAAAGGACAAGACAGACTGAGAAAGCAACTATTAATCCTTGACCAGAAATGCTGAGAGTTAAAAAAGAATAATCTCCCAGAGCTTGTTGATTAGACAGTTATGCTCAAAAACCTTTCTTTTATTTAACAATGCAGCATTATAAGATTTGTTGTTAAAAAACCCAGTAATTTCATAAATATTTGTTTAGGTCTCTAAACTCACTGTTAACTACAGCTTCCAAATAACTAATAGCTGAGCATGGTTGCACCAGCCAAGGAGCGATGAAAGGAATAAAAATTCCATAAAACCAAGCCTAGAATAAGAGAGCCAGAGCTACCTAATTCCTAGACAGATGGCAATAGAAAGTTGGTGAATGGGTGTGAATTTTTAGAACTCCAATATTGGCAATATAGGGAAAGCCTCTGAAGCTTGAGCACATGCAGCATGCATCCCTCTAAGCCTGGCCTGTCAGGCAAACCAGGACACATGGGCTAAAAATAAAATAGAAACTGCAGCTCACTTACACTCTACAAGTAGCAGAGTAAACAGAATGATTGCCAAGGTTTTTCCTCTCTCAATTTCAGGCATATGCAGCTGGCACCAATGTGTTGTTCTCATGCACCAAAGGCAGCAGATGGAATGAATTACATATTTCAACAGCCTTTGACATCACATCAAACACCTTGGCTTTTAGTTTTAGAAGAGTAGCTCTTGGGACTTCCCCCCCCCCATCAGCTTTTACCATCCAAATAGAAGTCATACACAGTTATTTCCTTCTTTCTAGGACAATATAGCCATGCCATATGTTGTAGACTTGCAAGTCTTGCATAGTAAAACAGTGCACCAGTAGCAAATGTTCTGGTTGAGGCTCTGTAGCTAAGACACTATTCATTAAGCAATGTGTTACAGGTAACCTCTGAAAAGGTCTTTACAACGCCCATCGCATTATAGAAATTAGTGTTCAGTATTTATCTGAAAAATAAAGATATTTCAAGTCTCTAATATTCACAACTTAGCCAAACCGATCAGCTGTATTAAGTGTTATTAATTGCTTTTAATTTCTTCCTTAAATTTCATCATTATAGCTACCTTGGGCAAGTGCACCACCAGAGCTGGTGGGAACCCTTGCTGCTGATAACAGTGACAAGCTGGGAGCAGTGTCCAGCACAGCTGAACATGACCCACAGTGCATCATCTTCATCCAGGAAGTGGAAAAGCCTCTTTAGGCACTAAATTCAGATGAATGTCTGCCCCTAAACTGAACCACAGGAAGTCTGTGTGCTCACATTTGCAACTGTTACGCTAAACACCGGCCAGACAACAAGCCTGCTCCAGCACCTGAGTACTGTCACTTGCTTTCCATTCCCAGAGTGGCTGTCAGACAAGGGGAGTCGCTGTTACTATCCACTCTATACGTAGTGCCTGAGCCACCTCCCCATGTGCACTTGCTCTTCCCTATCCCCCTCCAAAATTATGTACTTCAAGACTCAGACTTCAGTTAGAGGCTGCTTCAACACAGAGTGGAAACCTCAGCACAGAGCAGACTGAAAGAGCGCGTTATGAGGACAGGCAAGCTGGGAGGTACCATGTCTGCATAAGGGCCAGGAGAGCACACCACCTAATTCCTCTAAAAATCTCAAAGTGATTAAGGTGATTAAAGGTTTCCTATCCTTAGAAGCTTGCAGACCTTCAGTCTTTCTGGAGCATGTTATCAAGAGACTCTTTGCTTTTATGTTGCCAATCATTTCTCCCAGTCTCAGGTTTTCAGCAGATCAAGTAAACATACCTTGTTATGACCTTGGTTCCCTCCACTTCTTCTGAAGTGTGATCAATGCTGGCTATTCTGCTGTTTTCAGATAACGAATAGCTTCTGAGACTTTCAGACTGTATCAGACCTATATCCTCCCATAGCTTTTTAGCTGGAAACTCTGCATGTACAAGTGACTTTGATCCCAGCAAGCTCAATACTTCTTTGAATTACATCATCTAGTAGCTACTAACCCTGATGACAATCTCTACCATACTTTGTATTCTCTTTCCTCATTTCAAATATTAATAGCACCATTTTGCCCCCTAAAGCAGTTTATTTGTATTTAATTATATCTTGACAGGAAGCTCAACATGACCCAGCTTTCTTGCAGCCCAGAAACCCAACCATTTCCCAGACTGCATCAAATAAAACATGACCAGCAGGTTGGGGGAGGCAATTCTTCCCCTCTGCTCCACTCTTGTGAGACCTCACCTGGAGTACTGCGTCCAGCTCTGGGGCCCCCAACACAAAAGGGACATGGACCTGTTGGGAAAGACTATCCCTCTCATCAGTGGGGAAAAAAAGTTTGAATATCTACTCTTTTGTTCAAGACCTGCTATCTATATTAATGGATTCAGAGTAAATTGGTAGTATGCTACAGGTGCATATGGAATTAAATGCTTCCATGCACCTTCAGTCCAAAGGGTATCCATTTTTTCCAGGTTTGTTCAAGACATTTTCTCATTTTGCTTCTTCCTAATTATTTTAGGCCTCTGAAGTTTAGCTCTCTGCCCAGTTCCTCTTTCTAGCAAGAGGGACAGCTGTGAGACAGGATTTTCTCTGACAAAGATGAAACACATCAATTCATCTCAGTTGTCCACTATCCTAATCTCTCAATTTCCTTAAATCAGCCAAAGTGAATAGACTAAAACAGCTCCCAGAAAGAGAATAAGAAAAAACCCAAAGCCTAGCATAAGTACATAAGAAAGGTGCAAAGAAAATGGATTACTAAGAAAAAAAAAAAAAAAAGTAAAACATCAAGTCAGGCTACAAAACCAGGAAGAAATTAGCAAGACTTTAGCAAAATGTCAGAACTGAAACAAGAAGACAGAGTGAGATGGAGTTCTCAATCTGTATATTCAAAGTGATTTAAGTACTCCAACAAAAGTACTTATCATTGCATCGAAATAAACCTATGTTAGCCTTTGTGTTCAGTGCCACATTAATGTATTTTCTAATTCCCTTGTAGTTCATAATACATGATGTAGTTGAAGTTGCTATTGAAATAGAAAACTCAGCTGTCACACAGTCTTTAAATTAAATACTGTATGTGTCAGTGTATCCTCTTCTAGGAACCAAGCAGAGAGAGGCATTTTTTTTCTTTAGCATTAATCAACTAAATCACCATCTGTTTACAAATAATTGCTGGCAGCCTTGGAAGTATCATTTGTGTTCCTAAGCTGCATAAACTCAATTCACTCATTTGTTTAAGAACACAACAAGCTAACAATGTGAATGTTTTCATTATTAGTACATAAAAAGGCTCGAGAAACAGCCCCTGCTCATGCAAAACTTTCACTGGGTAAAATTGCACCTGTTGAAGAATGACAACATCAAGCTCTAAGTTGATTAAAGCATAAACCTACATGAAGGTTTTTAACTGCTAGAATAATCTAAGTCTTTCAGACTGTTAACCAGCTCAGATCAACATTGTCTTAAACCTGGGGATTATAGGCAAATTTTCAAGTTTTATCAAGTCTGTACAGATACGCACACAACCAGTAAAATTGCACCGCTTCCTCCCCACACTCGAAAAAAAAAAAAAAAAAATCCTTTTTTTAGCACCTTTTTGTTATCCACATTCAATCCTGAAAAACAAGGACAACCATTCTAAGTTAACTGCAACTTTCCAGGGATGCTGAGGCGCACGCATGTCATTTTCACATGTATAAAGCACCCTCATTCATAGGTTAAATAAAAAAAAAAAAATAGAAAAAAAATCGAGCCAGTTTTTCAACTTACATTGACAGAACAGGGACAAGCATAATGTGATGGTGGTCAAACATCAACACATGTAGACTGTACCCATGCACAACCTGTATATTCTGATTTTTTATACTTATGACAAACATAAATTAGCTTATGACAAACACATTTGGAAATGTCTCATCCTTTCTCTTTCATAGTTGAAGTTCTAATCCTAAATGAATAGTTCATATTTACTCAATCCTTTTCCTTCTTTTCCTAACCTTTCATTAAACATAAAAACATTGTTTTAAGGGGGTCTTCTAGAATATCAGTCTCTCTTCCATTTTAGTATGCTTGAGATTGTTCAGAAAGTTTAAGGCAACCAAAAATAAAAACCTTAAGAGATACTTACTTAAAAGCTGCTGCAGTTTTCAGTTGTGGTCTGGCACAGCCCAGCATGCCTGATTCTTTTCAGACCATACACGTGCTGATTTGCAACAACCTATGACACTGGCATCATATTTACTACTTCCTCACAAGATCATTTTGCTTTTGCAAATACATAGTTCTCCAAGTCACCTTGGAAATACCATCAGCTATTTCCCATTAACTTCTGGTAACAGTCTGTTCTCAAGTCATTCACTTCAAAACTTTTCAACTCAATGTACACTGGCTATATATTTACTATTTGCCGTCAGATCCTATCTGGAAGCCAGTTTTCCTCCATCCAAAACAGAAAAGCAAGCTTAGCTTAACACCTCACATTCCTGCACAAGACCTTCTCTAGCAACAGTTTTACATGCACAACCAGGTCACATCTGATAACCTGGCTGGATTAAGTTGAACAGCTGTGACCTACAGACTTTAAGTTCAAAATCCCCATATTTTATGGAAATGTCACAAAAATTCTAACTGTAACAGATCTCTAGGTAGGTATTTTACAGTAGATTGGACCAGTCTCAGCAGTAACATGTATGCAGGAGGGAGAATACATATGCACAAAGAGTCGAGCACATGGTACCTGTCTTTTTCAAAGCTGATTATTCTGATGAAGTCTGACAGAACCTACATCTAAGAGGTATCCTTTTCAAAGGCTCTCTTACCGCCTGAAAGTCAACAGATGTGGCAATGGAACAGCATTTGGAAAGACCAAAAAACCAGGCATAGATCACTTTTTCTCTCCCTGCTCTGACACGCAAACACGCAGTAGTCACCAAGTGGAGCCTCCTGTAAGCCCAGTTCTTTGGATAAGGGGTGGGAGCAGCAGGAAGAGGTATAAAGGTAATGGCAGGAATAGATCATTCTGTCTATAAAACAAAATAAAAAGGAAGCATATGCCAGTGCCAGCAACGTATCATGAACTAGGTGATGGAAAACAGACAACAGCAGGAAAAGATGACAGTTTAAAGACACTTTCAAAAGATAATTTACAGTTACAATAGTGATCCAAAGCACTGAGAAATTATACCTGTCAAATGACTAATTGGTGATGAACACCACATGATGGAGTGAAGCTGTTTGACAATAACTGTCAGCATGATCACAAACAAAAAACAGCAGCTACATCCACAACAGTCCCACCCAGCATATTAATATGGGAGCTGGGACAATCCTTCTACATATTCTGAAAGACCGAGGTCAAGTGACAAGTGATTTCATTTGAAGTTAAAAAAGAGAAAAAAAAAAAATCCTTCGTAATAATTTATTTGCTGGTACCTTTTTGTTGCAGCACTCAGACATACAACAAATCAGTTTCTTATCAAGAATAGCAAGCTATTCTAACCATATACAGCACTCCAGTTTGAACCTGGAAAATAGTCTCCTCAGATCATAAAGGAAAATAATTTATACTTAAGAGATTTTGGGGGGATTAACTGCAAAGTCTGCTTTAGAAAACTACTGTTATGATTTTAATCAAATTCATTCACCCTCACATACTGCAACATGAATCTAATCACTTACTTTGCAAGTTCAGTATCCAGAGACTCTACAGAAGTTTCAACAGCTGTTGGAAAAATGCTGCAGCCTCTGACTTTTTTTTTTTACTAAAGTTGCTGCAGCCAAGGTTTACTGTAAATTGCTGATTTTGCTGGATTAGATGTTAATATGCAGCTTGATATATTATTCATGAGAATGAGTCACAGACCTAATTAGAAACATGACATGAAAAGCTCGAGTCCACAATCTGGATTCTCCCTGACATGAAAGATTTGACATGCGAATACATTTTCACTGAGAGGGGGAAAAAAAGATAAATAACCTTTTACATCTAAATGTAATAATGTCATGTTCGGGATGCATCACTTGCCTTTCTGAGAGTTTGGGAAAGGCCGGTAGAAGTACCCAGTTTAGTAGAAGCCCTTCAGAAGCATGAAGTATTCACCCATCTATCCCTTTCTATCAGCTTGTAAAACATGCATTCTATATATAGTCCAGCCATACACATTAAATAGGTTTATAATCCTCTGCCAGGTGAGCATTTCTGGAGCTTCAGTAAAGTGGCCCAGGAACAGGCCACATTCATACAGCTAACCAAAGCCACATCATAGCTACACAGCCCTAAATACCTTTGTACTCCAGTTGGTATGGTGTTTCAGCTTTCCAGGCTTAATTGATGATTAAACTAACCTTAGAGCATCATTATTTAACTGTTTTGGCTGGAAGTACTGTGTTAGCCAAATTAGTAACAATAGATTCAGACAACAGCAGAAGGGAGCCGCCATCCAATTAATGATAATGACTAGCAGTGGTCAATAAGTGTACCTTAGAAAGCATTAGTTGCACATCATATTACGGGACTATTTGGTGCAGTGGATTAATTCATTAATTTATTTCTCGGGGCATAAACCAAAAACCAGCTTATAGGTAGCAAGTGAGGTCAGTTTTGTAGTGTAAGCCTGACCTATTTGCCTTCCTGAAGGCATTGTTGTTTATTCAGGGTTGATTTTGAGAGCCCAGTTTCCCCATACTTGCCTGTTTCCTTGCACATTTAACTGTCCATCAAGGCACTTGGTCCCAAATATATTCAAGAACTATTGCTGTTTAATTACCTTTTTTCCCCCCCAAGTTTGGGTTAATTATGCCTTCTGTCACTGCATAGAATTTAGATGATTTAATTTCAACAGCAATTATTTAAATATTGTAGTTACATTCTAGGTTTTAATCTTACACAAAATGAGAACAAGTTTTGGATATGAAAAGATACAGGTATCACTGAAAACATACATGGTCTGCCAGGAAAAGAGAGTATGATGAGAAACATTTTCTTCAGTTCACAAAACAAACTACCATGATACACTAATTAGCTGACATGATGAAAACAAGCATTTTAAAAACCAATTTCAAGTTAGACAGAAATTAGTGTGAACCTTACAGTACACATTAAAAAGGAATATATTAAGAAAGTATCACTATCCTTAGCCAGTATTGATCTGCTTCTGGTAGAACCAAAGGCTAACCCCATGGAAGCAAGGCTTCCAAGTCCAGGAAAAAAGTCTGAAGTGGCATATAAACAAACCTAAAGCTTTTTTCAGGCTTGACAACCTTGAGGAGTAGAACAGCACTGAACAGGAAAAGTCATTACTAATAAACAGCCAACAGATTGCAGGCAAATGCCCTTATATGAGGGCAGTACTGAAGGAGATAGAGGTCAGGACGTACCAGTTCCCAAAATTAATAATTCATTAAAAATTTCACTTCAGAGCTACTACAAAAAAAAAAAACAAACTTAAGAACAGAGTAATGCTTCAGCATTGATGATCTATGTCCTTACTAGCACAGGATCAGCTCCAGAGCTATCTGTAGGATACACATTCACACACATTTTGCTTACCTCAAGTTGCTTTTGCTTCCTGCAAATGGAAAACCCTGAGTACAGTGAGAAGGATGGGGGCTACTTCATTCAGAGAGATTTTTAATTGTTATTATTTGTCCTTGAGGTGAAAACATAGCATCTATTGGTGATGCCATTCATTCCCCTCTGAATGCACCACAGAGCAAACAAGTGCTAACTGGACAGAAGATATGAGCAAGTAGGCATTGCCTTAAACTACAATTGTGATACCTGCCCAGCTTTGTAATATTTTTAGCCATTTCAAAATAAAACATTACGCCCTTTTCTAATCTGCCATTTTTCAGTGAATACTTATTTTCATCCTTAGAGAAACCAGTTTTTTTAATCGATGAAATTCATATTTCAAAAGATAATATGCAAAGATTAGAGGCTGATGATTTTTATTTATAAATCAATGTATTCTAAAGCTTCAGCCACTGTTGTAGAGATTACCAGTATGTTCATGGTCCAGAGTTAGAATTAAACAAACCGAAACCCCTATCTGTAATGATAAAATGCTCAACTAAACAAAGATCATGAAAACGGAAAGAAAAAACAAACACACACAAAACCAAAACAAATCAGAAAAGTACAGACTTGACAACTTAAGCCCTATGAGCTCAATTTCAAAGTCTGTCATCCAGCTGTAACATTCACCAAATATAACTCCCCCAAAGGGTACAACTCTTGATTCTTGGGGAATCTTATCTTATTGAAGATAAAAATGAACAACTCATACCCCTGACATTGACAGCAATAGGAAACAGACCTCAGTCTGCCAGTACTCTATGTGTGTTTAGTCTAGAGAGGGAGCTCTTCTCTTACCATACATGAAAGAGCTGCTTCTTTCTATTCTCAGCCGAGTTGAGAATCCAGTGGTTCAGAGCTGTGGGGGGAAAAATATAATAATAAAAAGCCCATCGTTGTAGGAAATTTTTTATAAGTTTGCTTAGATTTTCTCCTATGTTTGTACAGAATTTACCTTAAAGAGTAAGATAAAGGTTTCAAAGAATCAGTAGTCTGCTGGAGGTGGTCTGTAATGGTCATTTTCAAACTAAACCTAGGGGGGAAAAAAAAAAAAAAAAAAAACAAACCCACACACACAAAAAACCCAACCTCCTATCAGGTGCCAACATACCATAAATCATTACACTAGAAGTGTATGGCAAACTTGATGCCAAGTCTGGTACTCCATTTCTGTCTCCAAGTAGTCTATCATTCTCCTTCCTTTACTGAACACCTTTTTAGGAGAGTTAAGAAGAGCAGACAGACAGTATAATGAGTCTGCCATATCTTTAAAACAAGTTCCACCTCTCCTCCTACCCATTTCTTGGGTTTTTTTTTTTCCTCCACCCCTCCTACTCTTCTGTAGCTGAGTAGTAAAAAGGAATCAAACCTCATGAGGGAATATAGGCACCAAAGCTTCCATCAGAGGCACATTTTGTGCTTACAGTACTCAAATAAGCATGCCTACTGATTCCAAGAGGAGAGTGAACATGATTCTGTAACACAAAACTTGGAGATCCGGTTGGTGTCTGTGCCAGCCCCCCCCCAAAAAAAAAACAATTTAAAGAAAAGAAAGATTTGTATAATATTTCTAGAGTCATCAAGCTATTGGCATACTAAGCACCAGTACAATAGCTCTGTCTTGCTCAAGCATGGAAGAGTATGGAATGTATACAAGTGAATATTAACCTTGATTTATTCTTAACTACATTGTCTCTCCCTCTCCCAGGAAACATTCCAGTCTATCTCTACTCTTTGGAAGGCAAGAAAAGTTGACCATAGCTCAGAGTAGAAATACTACCTCAGTAGTTCTGGAGCATGAAGGAATGTGTACAGCAGAAACCATCGGTTTTTACTTCTAACAAATAGAAGAACTATTTTTTACTAGAGTTCATAAAAAGTATTGTTAAGGAAACCACAATAAACAAATAGGCAGTAGGAATATAACTGCCTTATGCTTTCGCAGTGTCTCTTGATTTAATAAAGTAACAGGCAGACCTAAAACCAAAAGATACTATTGCTCTCTTTGAAAATGCCAGGACTCATAACTCAAACTTTTATGGTCAAATACTGCATGGTAACACAGGTTAAAAAAAAGTTTTCCCTGTAGCATGTATGACAGCAAAAGCAGGCAGAAATGTTTCATATCTGTTTAGCCTGTAGTCTCAGTAATCCATTAACACAGTTTCTACAGCTTCAAGGCCCCATCCACTGAACTATTTTAGAGACACCTATCCTGAACTCCACAAGTAGTCTGCTTCCGCCCCGGCTATGTTCTAATTTCATTCCCCATACAGTGACCTCTCTTTCAAAGAGCTGGCAACATACTCAAGTCAATAGGACTACTCATGCCCTAAAAGATAAGAATTAGACTGATGCTGTAAAGCACCCATTCAATAAACCAAGGAGAGATTCTTGAGTACAGAAGTCAGTTCTAATGGAGATGAATTAACTTAAATTAACAGTGAAAGGACTAACTGCTATCAAATAACATTGAACATTTACTGCAATCGAAGTGCCATTTATTTACAAAACAAATGGAAGAGCAGCCCAGGTCAGCAATTGACTAAAAAGCAAACAGTATCAACATTTTGACTGAAGTCATCTCTCTTCCCTTGAAACAGTAACAATAATATTGGTAGAGGTAGATTCATAGTTCTCATTTTCTGCTAGTACTCATGGCCATCTGTAACACTCAGCTAATTATTACGAAAACAATCTCAACACAAAGCAACCTGTGTGCAAGGACATACAGAAGTCATTGAAAACATTCACTTCCCATATCCCCCAACCTTCCTCCAGTGAGCAGGCAGAAACAGTTAAAGATAAGAATTTAGTGATGCAGCTGATTTAACAGTTCACTTTAGTGTTCTGTGAAAAAGTTTTAGATTGGAAATTATAAATTGACCATGCTACGTAGAAAATTCAGACTTTTAGAAGTGATTTCATCATTAAGCCCTTTTGATGATGCTTTCTGTGTCAAAGTCATTTAAGTAAATGGATTTCAATTTCAGCTCTTCCAAACTTCTACTGCGCTTAAATTATGAGATTAAACAAACATAATCTTCTTTAAGAGTTTAATGAAAAAAAGTTTCTACATCAAATCATTCTTATCATCTTGATAATACACTTTGTTTATATTTAAGTACACCATTTCCCTGATTATCAGATATAACCAAGATTGCCAGAAGTGCTTAATCAAGGAACTTTTCCTAGAATTACTAGTCAACACCACCGTATCTGCTGCAGAACCCATCCTAGGCATTTCAATATAACATCACCCCAGACTGTATTTGCCCTTAATTTATTCATATCACTTTAATCCCAAAGCTTTTATAAAGCAAAAGTAGAACATGCCTCCTTGCATGTCATTAAATAATGTTATATTTGGATTTAGAGTGCCATTTAAACACTTGTATGTCACAATGTATCTGGCTTGCATTTGTGATCATTTTCTTTTCATGTTAACATTTCTTTCCATATACAGCAGCATTCACATGCAGCCAAGCTCCCATAAAGCAGAGCTTGGCAGGAGCTGGGGGGTACCACAGTGCAGTCACAGACATCTGCCAGCACAACTGGCCATAAATCCAAGAAAAAACCCAAACAAAGGTCATCAGTCTGGTTACTAAAAATATTAGAACAAAACAACTACTAAAGATGATGGCCAAGAAATAAGCTTGCCAGGGCCAGTTACTCCTTCTCCTTTAACTTGCTTTTCAGAGTAAACCCTGGGTTTTGAGTTCTCAACATCTCACAGGCTAGAGGTCACCAGAGATCAGGTTGAACATTCACCAATGTCTACTTGAGTTATCTAAAGCTTTCAATCCGCAAACCCAAGTTCGTAAAATGTGATACTTCATGATATTTCCTAAAATCAAAATTGATTAATTCAAATAGACTCATGAGAATGGTCTTCAGATTTGCTAAAGACATAGAATGGTTTGGAAAACAAACTAAAGAACTAGGCAGAACAAAAAATTTGAGTGCAACAATGGGGAAAAAAAATTAAGGGAGAAAAGAGCAATTGGACTTGTGTTTTTATTGCACCCTCATTAGCTATCCCATGGTTATTACTAGATATAGCTAATAATGTATTCACATTGACAACCCAAGTCGAAAG
Organism: Strigops habroptila; assembly: GCF_004027225.2. Lineage (NCBI taxonomy): Eukaryota > Metazoa > Chordata > Aves > Psittaciformes > Psittacidae > Strigops > Strigops habroptila. The sequence continues at coordinate 9,736,129 of NC_044281.2, forward strand.
TTTCTTTTTCCAATCCTGCCATTGAATGCTTGAAATTCTCCAAGTCTTTATATCCCAGGTGGATCTTGCATGGATAACATTTGAAAACACATTCTTTATCAGAAATAAAAATATATGCAAGTATAGTTGCAAGCATTTTATAAATGCATACAATTCTCAAGCTACTAGGTTAACTCCGAGTCTATTTTTATTCTCTTGCTCTTTGTGCTTATTGTTGTCTTATTTCATATTCTGTTACTACTTGTAACTTACATTAATCCTATCTCACTACAGTGCAATAATAAAGCAAATAATTACCTAAGGGATGAAAAGTGTATCCCTCAGTATCTTGCATAAGGATGAAACCTAAACATTTCAGGGACTTCGGCAACTCATTTCTCATTATAGAAAAATAGAGCTTTGAGGATTTTGCAGATTCTAGCTCAAGAGGCTCGCTATGGGCACTAAACCCAGAAAAGGCACACACACACACCATCACCTTATCAGCCTAGGAGCAGTATTCCTCCTGAATGCAGACTTAGACTGGTTTAATTTAACAGGGAAGGTGCACATTGACCTCTCCCCTTATGAGCTGCTGTTCTAAGATAGGCCAAGAGATTCAGCTTGCACCCCAGTAGGTCCATGTTTACTGTCGTGCAAAGACCCAGCATACTAAAGCACATTCCCAAGCCAGATGCCTCAGGACACCACAGCTGGAAATAGGTTCTCACTGCAAGAAGTTCCTGCTTCATAAGAAGACAAAGGAGCAAGCTGCAGGATAGACAGCTGCCACAGAACAAAATTCACCTGCTTTTCACCACCACACAGTACATAAGCACTGATTCCTTCCACAAACCCATGTGCAAGAAGCATCAAGGCACAGGAACTGAGAAGGGATCCCAAGGAGGTGAACTGCAGAATGCCACTTCAGTGCAGGACTTAGTGAAGCAAAGGATCTCAAGGTCTCTTTTCTAGCTTAAACCCTCATTTCTTTTTCTCTAAGACTAAAGTTAAGAGACAGACAACACATCTCCTCCTCCGCAGGAGGCAGCATTTAATGGCAACTGTTTCACAAAGTGAGCTTGTAAAATAAGCTAAATGGAAACATTACGTATTTAAAGGATTTAAAAACTAAAAGACTAAATTGTGGGTTTTTTCAGTTAAAAATGGCTGTCAAAGTTAGAACTTGGCCAGTTTTAACTATACTCATTGCAATAATAATACCCTCTTTGTCCCAGAGTACCATCCAAACATACCCTCGTTTGTATACAACTATCATACCATCTGGGTATCTTGACTACAGAACTAAAACATTTAAGATTTATTTAGCATTGCTCAACACTGACAATCTTCAGAAAGGAGATACAAATAGTTATGCAAACAACTGAAAGAGACTAGGAGGTTTAATTTTTTGTTTTGTTTTACAAGGAGGATTACCTGGGCTGTAATAGAAATCAGCTTTCTACAGAAGCACAACTCTCACAACCAGCATTTTTGAAGGCAGCACAAGTAAATACTAAATATGAAATCTGGTTATGTTATGTGCCACCAATAGCATATGAAAGTGCTATAGTAAAATATCACAGAGAACTTCTCCTCTTTCTTTCAACTCCAAAGCAAGTCTTACATAAAGGCCTGCTGCCTTCCTAGGTAGCTACATACATACACACACACACACTGACCAGCAGAAATGATTGCAATCATGCTACTACAATCTTCTGCGGAGGAGGACAATCATGCAGATCAGTTTTCCGTCAAATTGCTATCTACTTTTAGTAACATCCATTTAGTCTGGATACCCTTATTTTGTGTTTTTGTTTCTAAATCATCACAGAACAAATAGCTGCAAGAAGAAAAAGAAACAAATGGTCCTTGGGCAAGAGCCATCCTGGGCTGTCAGGAACTAGAAATAGCAGATAGTATCTGTATTGGCTGTATTTCCCCCCCACACCCTCTCATCCAGTGTCCATATCAGGCATCCTGCTAGCATGATTTTGGCTTGAGTCTCAAACATAGAGGGCTGCAATTTAAGAAGCATACAAGAAAATGAACCTTATCAGACCTCTTTTGTCAAGTGGCAAGTGTAAACTACAAAATGAAAGTGACAGGGTTTTTTTAAGCCTAATTTTAGAAAAAAATACAGTATTAGCATCAGATTCACACACAGAATGGTTTGGGTAGGCAGGGACCTTATTATCCAGTTCCAACCCCCTGCTATGGGCAGGGACACCTTCCACTAGACCAGGTTGCTCAAAGCCCCATCCAACCTGGCCTTGAACACTGCCAGGGATGGGGCAGCCACAGCTTCTCTGGGAAATCTGCTCCAGTGCCTCACAGGGATGAACTTCTTCCCAATATCTAATCTAAATCTACCCTTTTTCAGTTTAAAGCCATGCTCCTTTGTCCTATCTCTATATGTCCTTGCAAAAAGCCCTTCTCCAGAATCAAGAGGACTGAAGCAAAACCACAAGAGATTATTTATTGCCAGACAGATGCTTACTGTGTGCCCCTTTCAAGGGATTAGATATAGTAGCAGCAGCAGCCTGAAGCAGAGAAGCAACCCACATGGAAAGAACCACTTCTTTATAGCATGTCTACATTACTGAGTGCAAGACCTGTGGGCCACTCCAGCATTCTCAGGCTTCCGATTTTAGCAGAAAGCAGTGACATGTTAACTTGTGTTCATGAAGATTGTAATCAGCTTTCCATTTTTTTGAGACTGCTTCTAAGCAGGGAGGCTGCATTACATGCACTTGATCACATGATTTATAAAAAACTGAACGTTTAATTACAAAATAGTAGTTGCTGTACTAAATACAACATTTACCAACAGAAGAGGTATGCAATCACTCCATCAGAGACTTGCTCTCAAAGGTACATAGATTTCAACCTGAAAGGGACACTATTTTTTTTTGCTACCTAACTTTAAAATTAAAATCAGATTATCCAGATTGTGTGGTTTTTTTTTTTTTTTTTTTTTTTAAGATGCAGGGGCATGCTGTAAAACACACAGAAAAATTCAACAGGAATTAATTTTAATTTGAAAAAGTCATGCTTTCTGTAGCATAATATCCTCAAACGCAACTCAGAAAGGCAAAAGCAAGTTTGAGAGGTCACGCAGCTGCACATCAGCAGCTAAGGACTATATTTTTCATTTAGACACCTTCAGATGGTGATAGTTACTTGGTGTTAGTCCACAGAAGCACAAGCCAGGTCAAAGCCAGGAGCTTTTCATGGTTCCACTAGTACCTATACCAGTTAAACACCCACCTGCACCCCAACACCTACATGTACTTACTGGTGTAACTGTAAGACTCCCCATTCTGATCCTCTTCCTTCTCCCTCCACAGAACCCCTGAGCTTCATGTTCTCAAGCCCTCAGCCAGGTATCATCTGACTTCCCACCTCCACAGGCACTAACAACGTGCATCAAATCAAGCAAGATGCTGCTGTTAGTACATGATCACCTGTTTTATCCACTGCAGCTGTGCAGGCTCCTGGCAGCCTGCAGAACAGCCCAGAAGTGCAGATGAAAACCAGGAAGAGAAATATTACAACTTCTCTAAATAATTTGAGACTAGTAAAAGAGGTAATAAGATATTGAGACACTTGTTTATCCCCTTTAGGCTACTCAGAATAAAAGTTAATACATCTTTCTCAGTGAAGGGTACAGTTTTTGCAATGCTCTTGCCCAGCAAATTAAGCAGAAACTACCTTATGTGCTGTTAGAGCAGGCTCCTTCAGCATTTCCTCCTTCTTCCACAGGACATTGCTCACTTTGTGTATAAATATCTATATTTGAAAACTGATCTACATGAGTGCATAACTTGAACTGGAACAGTTTGAACCATAGTTTTTATTGCATGATGATGCAGAAGTCTGTCTTAGAACAGCCACATTTTATATAGCTGTAAGTACCCTGCCACACATCTGCTGTTGAAGCAACAATTCCAACTCTGCAGCACCTTAAGTCTACTGAGATGGAAGTGTTGCTTTATCAATGCATAAACAAACTATTGATGACAAGCCTTTTTTCAAAGTTTGATTGAAGGTTTGGTAAGCAGGTTTGCCCACAGAGGGCAGGCATAAGCAGGCAGCATTTGCCTACTGTGAATCTACGATTTCGACATGATTATTATTACTATTCAGACAACTGAGCAAGCTCACAGAGTGTATATGAAGAGTCATCGTGTATAGAAAGACACAGAAAGAGGAAGACGGGAAGAAAATATGGAGGATTACAATGGGAAACATGCTTAAGGAGCATCACAAGGACAGAGGATTCAGAGACAGAAATAAGGAAGGACTGTGACCTTTGACTGTAAGTTGCTGAGGGAAAACCGCAAGTACTTGCACATTAGAGCTCACCACCCTGACTTGCCTTGTCCTCATTCCTATGATTCAAATAAGATCACGAAGAGCTTCCAGGACTCCAGTGCCAGCCCTACCTCTCCTCCAACAGCCCCCACCTGGGCAGAGAGCTGCCGATATATCAGGGATTGCCTCTTATACCAGAAGCAGTCAAAACAGCCAGAGTTTCAAGAAAGGCAGCACACAACGTCCAGGAAAAAAAGTGTCCTTCAGTGATGGAATGAAGGAAATACTGATTAAAGATCACAACTACACTGGGGTTTAACCTTTCAGCTGTACATGGCTTCCCTATTAAAAGCAGTAGATGAGAAAGCCTAGGCAGAAAAGGGTGGAGGGAGGTCGCATAAACAAAACCAAGTTCTGTAAGAGGAGAGAAGCAGAGTCCATCACCACCAGGCTAGGAAGAGTGGTTTAATTTTCAAAAACATGACATATACATTCTCCCACTACATTTAGACACTATAATAATAAAAAAAGCACTATAAAACCACTGCAGTAAATCAGGAAGTTAGAAGAAATAAACAGGGCACAGGTTAATGGTATTTTTATATATGTATTTTGGAAGATAAGCAACTGCAATTTGCATCTCATCACATGCCCAGTATTTGCTATAAGCTTAAATAACAATAAAATCAAACACAACAGATCACCGATGCTCCTACCTTCTACTCTGCACGCACAGCAAAGGGCAACAGCAACAACTCTCCCGTGCTGCTCACACGGCACCGCAGTTACTTCAAGCACACTAGTCTGAGACCGGCCTCGGGCTGTACAGCAAACGCCCGGGACAAGCAAAGAAGCGCACCCCTTCTAGGGAAGGGCGGATCTGCGCTCTTCCTCAGCTTCTTTAACTTCTTCCTCAACTTCTCGAGAAGGGAAGCAAGAATAACCGCATCCACAACTACTGAAGTCTATGCCTAACAAAACTTTAATTTACTAGGTTAAAAAAAGTCAACTTACCCAGAGCCCTTAAAAAACTTGCTCCCGAGCCACGGCGCACCACCAAAACTAGCTGCCTCTGCTCTCCTTCAGCAGCTCCAGCTAGCACTACCTCCACCCCCCCAATCAGGTCCTATATGGGGCTCTGCACTCATTTAAGAGAGCAATTCGCACCTTGAGATTGGCCCAGGTTCAAATAATGGAAAGTACTAATCATTAAAATCACCTGGGTTACAACTGAGGTGAACGAGGCCTACGGTTTAGCGAGCATACCGCATGCCTCGGGCTAGTGCAGTGAGCTTCCCTCAAGGCTGCGGCTCTGAAACTGGAGGTGGGGGATGTGTCCTCTGGAAACCGGGCGTCACACTGGGGAGCCTCTGATTTTTTGCAGCTCTGCGGCCTTAGGTCCGAGATCACAAAATAGACTTTTAATCCCCATTCCGGCGTGGCAGGAGCCTCCTGAAGCGAAGGGGATTGTATCAGGAAGGTGCTCTGAAATCTCAGAGTACATGGTGAGACAGCTGGAGTTTGGATGGGGGGTTGCCTGCACCTCTTCTGTAAAAAAAGAGGACATCAGAAACACAGGAAGAGTTTTGTACTGCAAAACCAAGGTGTTATAAACTAAGTATATCTTTTAGCACCGAAAGCGTAAGTGTGCTGGGCAGTGCACAATATAAATAGAAAATCTTAAAACTATCCTCTGTGCTTGCTATGAACTCACTCTGCCTAGAGCCTTTTTGAAGAGCCCCACAGGCTTGTTAGCTGGAGCGGCACCCCAGTCACCTTTGGATTCTGGAGAAGAGCCTTTTCACCACTCAGTCTGCAGCAACTGGTGGTTTAGGTATTTCCCACTTACTGCATAGGCCACACATTTCTTGAAATTCTGTCCTGCCGTGCCCAGGTACCTGCAAGATCTGTAATTATTATTCAAAGCAGACTCATCAGTGTGTACGTTAACAGCCTTTCCATACAAATAGGACCGGGTTGGGTAGTTTTCTAACAAGATCCCGTGCATAACAGAGATTTCTTTCTATATTATTTCACTGAGATTTTTTACTGTGAAGTAATTCAGGAGAAATTTACCCATCTTGTTCATCTTCACCAAGACAACCCACCTGCCTACTTCTGTGATAACCCTGAACGTGACAAAAAGCTTCATAAAACCTAGTCCCACTCACCCAGGATGACTAGCCAGGCTCCTGCTTAACCACTTGAAGCCTGTGACCTTGAGTCTGTGCATTTGCCACACAGGAACACTTAAGCTGTAAAAGTTTCTCTTCCACTGGCTCTGCGTGGGTACAACAGTACCCATACATTTAAACTAATACTTCTTGCCACCAGACACAAACCTGCCCATAAGCAACTTACAAACTTACAAACACGAATGTTTGCTAGAAGGTATAACTGAAATTCTGCCTCTAGGCAGCTTGCTATCAAGATTCTTGTCTATAAAAATGGTATGTGGTTCCTATACACTTGGGGAAGGTTAAAAAAAAAATGAAAAAGGAAGCCAAATTGCCCATGAAGAGCCTTGATGAGCTAAATAAACATTGTTGACTATCATCATAAAACTTACCTATTGCATTGTATCGGAGACGGTGTGCTTACAAGACAACAGAGACATCACCAGATGCATGCATGGTATATATATATGCAGATTTCTTCACTGCATGTATTAGATCTTGCAATTTCCATTGTGAAAGACAGTCATAAACTGATATTTTTGTGCAGATAAGTGAATACATTTTTTGTTAGTTCAACAAAGCACAATATTGCTGCCCCGAGAGCAAGAATGTACTGGCCAGAAATATGCCCATCTATTTACAATATTGTCAAGCAAAGCTGCACTTTTTAAAATACCTAGTGGGGTTGGTAACAGCTAAATAGAAAGTAGCTGGTCTGTACTGTTGTTTACACTGTATTTCTGTTGCATGGAAATCTTGGATTCTTTAGAATGTGTATTTGTAATTCTGTCATTTTCTGATGAGAAAATGAGAGAAGAAATGGGATAAGTTCAGCTGCCTGAAGTTGCATATTAAGGTTTGCAGAGGTAAATCAACGACACAAGAAAAGCTTTTCTATGCAAAGAATGCCATAGCAAATTAAAAGAGATATTGACAAGTATAATCAACACAGTAGAAATGAAGAGTATCTGCACCATAATAGAGGTTATATGAAATGAGGCTCTGCGTCAAGAGAATATAATTCATATTTCTGCAGGTAGATATCATGTATTCAGATCTTATTAAAATACCTAATACAGCGTTTTAGACTACATTCTCAGTCAGACTCAAAAGGAGGTGGGGACACTAAAGGAAGGTAGATGGATTTTCAAAAAATTATTAATATATTACTGAAGATAGTAACCCTATATTTAGGAAACATTCTGCTGTGGTATTCTTTCAGAGGCACCTTATGGCTGTGGAAGAAATCACTGGTTAGTGGGCCGGGTAATACAACCCAAATCGGGGCCCATTGGTGTTCACAGGGGAGGTGGCTGATGCCCCATCGTGGGGCTGCCCCTTGCTGGGGCAGTGGGATGGCTGTGGCTGCTGGCATTGAAGCCGGCTGATTCGGGATTATATGAGTGGTGAGAAGGCTTATTCTTCTGTTCCCAAAATACAAAAGCAAAAGAAACACGGTTAGTGACAGTGATGACTTCAAAGCATGCTACAGTTTCTTCTGCCACGCTGAAGGGAAAAATGGGAACAAAGCAACAGAAAGAGTAGGGAAACACAGCAGTGTGTTACAGGGCAGTCTAGAGAATAAAACAGGCTTGAATAGCCTGAGAACATACACTCTCACAGCTTCTCAAGCAGAAATCTTCAAAAGATGTACTTGGAATTGTTTTGTTGTTTGTTTATTTGTAATTTTCTGGTCTCTTGATGACTAAAAGATCCAATCCATCTTCTTTTATTTTTTCTTATCTGTGAAAATCTAGAATCTCACTTCATTTTTTTTTTTTTTTTTTTGTGGTCTATATTGTGTCTGCAATACCAAGTTACTTATCATTTAACAAAAATCCCTGTACACTCTATGTTTGCACTGATGGAGCCTGTACTAGTTTGTTACATGCCCATAAAAGCCTTCAGACAGTTTGACAAGGAATGGCTGTAGCTGACTTAGAAGGACTGGTAGTAATGGGGGGTGGAGGAATCAATTCTTCATTGCTCCTTAAGAAGAAAAATAGAAGTACTGAGCTGGGTTTAGACTACTTCTGCCTCTATGGATTTACTGCATATTGCAATACAATTATCTACAAGCAGGAATTCAGCATGCTGATCAAAAATGGCAGTGGAGGGCTGAATAAGCTACCTTTAGGTCTGAAGGACAATGGATTAAATGTTGTAAGGATTTCATTTTGTGATAGGGTAAATAAACAAATTACAGGTAAAATCCACACACATCCGTGTTGAGAGAATCTGACTGACTGGGTGTCAGGATGTTGTGTGCATAAGAATCTCTAACCAAATACTAAATTCTAATTGACTTTCACAAGTCGATTCATACTGGATTTCACAAAGGCAGTTGTCAATGCTCTATAGTCGAACGGCTTATTGAATTAGAAGAAAGTCACTCACAATTCTGAGCAGACTGCACTCTGTAAGTACTGGTGAAACAGCTAAAACTCCCATCAAATGCGATTTAGCAGTAAAGGATTTATAAAAAAATTCCATTGTAAACAGGAGCATATTGTTCTGATTTTACTGCCATTGTTCTGTGAAGTTAAGATGTCTTCTACAAATAATGAACAAATCAATTTTTGCTTATTGAACATAAGAATTTTTCTTTTACTTTACAAATGACCTCACAGATTAAACACTGTTTATATATTGCAGAAAGCTGTGGAGAGTTCACCCTAAGTGATGTGTAAATTACCTCTAAATTGTTTAAATCACCTCCAGCCCCTAAGAGAGTAAACTTTTTGTGAAAAGCAGCTAACTATGAATTTTTGTACTTGGAATATTCTCATGCTTTGAATAATACATGAACATTTGAACGCTTATCCTCTGCTTGAGACCCAACTCACCTACTAGTGTTTGGGGATACTGGGGCTTGGCTTCCAGCTCAGCAGCTTGCTTTACACAGTAGCCAGTTCCAAACAACTTAAAGAACATCAGCTGTGATGGTCACTTCTTAACCTGTCTCCAAAGTTAAATTATTTAAACTAATAGTATAGGATTGAGATAAGACAGAGAATATAAGTTTAAAGAAGCTGTCAAAATGGGTTAGTGAAACATAAATGGCCTGTGATAGAGTGGAAGTCAAAGTAGGTGCCACAATGGTACCTCCTCACTATGGAAGCATGAGACTATTGTTACTCAGAAAGAACAGGGAAGAAAGAGAGTCCAAGAAGGAAAAAAGAGTTCATAACGGTGCAAACCAGCACCATTCAGTTGCACCGACTGCAAGTCAACACAGCCTTCAATCATTACTCTCAGTTTCATATTGGATGCTCTCATTGGTGTTTTCTTTCCACTAACTCATCTACAAAATGTGGAAGTCCTGCATAGTTTACATTAACCAATCCCTCAGGTTTGGGAATACTGCAGAAAACAATACACATCACAGACCCCTTTATCATTTTATGATATACATCTTTAATATGCATTATTATGGCACACAAGAAACCTAACTTTAGTGTAGTCATGTGTACAGAGCACATGTCATCAGTCACTGAAAAGTGGGCCTGTGGGTATTTAAGGCTGAGTGGGTGGGTGTATTACTTATGGCATGAATATGACTACTTTTTTAATGTGGTAGGAGAATGCACTGATGATTGCATTCATTTGTTTAATGTAGTCAAGGAAAGAAAAAATATTTTTTTGATATTATTTGTTTTTAAAAATAATCCGATGTATTCTGCTGAGTAACATGATGGATACTGAAAGCCGTGATGACTTTTTCAACTGTTTTCTTTGAGGAGGTCTAATAGCATGGTTAAGGTAGTTGAATTTTTTTACCATTTAACAAATTTCACTCTAGTTTTTGCTTTCTGCTTTCATTCAATTTGTTTTCATCAGGTACCAGCTTGCTGTCCAGCAAGTCAGTCTCATTCCATATTGATTTGTGGTGAGACAAAAGGACAAGAGAAATCAAAAAGAAAAGGCAAAAGGTAGCCAAAAAAAAAGGGAAGCCCTTGGCCTCTATTTGTTTCCTAGTGTGGCAGCCTGGCTTGGCTGAAAGTTAAGTGTTGTGATATATATAGATATGCAAGGAATTCCTTTGATATAACTGGTAAAGTTATTTCTAGCCCCCCCCCCCCCGTATGATATTTGTTTACAAGATTTGTCTAGTTAACCTTATGTGACAGCAGTTATGATTCAGCAGAAATATTTTCTAGCAGACACTTAAAAACCCCACATGATCAATAGCTGAGGAAGGACAAACATACGTAGCATGTGTGTTTGCCCCTCCTCTCTGAAGTGTCTTACTACTGATATTCGCCAAGCTCAAACATTCAGACCATGATTTTATTCAGAATGGTTTGAGCCTGTTGTGTGCCTGTTTATACGGTGTTAGCACAATGCTCTCACTCTGCTAAGGATAAGTGATTTTTCAACACTGCTGATATCAAAGCACTGTTCAAAATAAAGGTTCTGATCATGTGAGCTACTGAAATGCTCAGATTGTCACAGCTCTTGAGGGCAGCTGTGTTAAGACGTCAGAAACACATTTAACACCCTCAAGGGCTTGCAACAACCACCATTTGGAATCAATGTAAGTATGTAATGTGGTAACAGTTCACTATAGTATGAGAACTAAAATTACCAGGTACCCTTGTTACAATTGTAAGTAACTTACATGCAGAAAGTCTAACTGGAGAGAAACTGAAGCAATACTATTGTGGACTGTTCAGTTTACCGAAAGATCATTTAGCAGAATGACACATTATGAGCAGTCAGCTCTTTTCTTCTTCTGATGTATATGCTTATGTCCATCTTCTCTTGAAATGCCATCTATCAAAACAGGTTTCCAGACAGAATTTCCTAAGGTGATCAGATAGAGATTTGCACAGGGTCACCCAGACTCGGCTTTGGATCTGACCTAAAAGTATTTGTTGTCACATGGAAGCAAATTACAGTTGCAGCTGTAAAAAACCAGAAACATTACTGAGAAATGCTGGTGCCATTGTTGCCAGTGGGGTGCTGCTGAACATCACAAAAAACTGACAGGCCAGAAACTGGGGATTTCAGGAAGATAGGAAACTAACAGCTTATATTGTCTGTAGCAGTTTTGGTCATCTTTTTTTCACACAGAATGTTGTACATACTATATAAAGCTGCTTTAGCATGTAGTAATCTAAAACGTTAGTTTACCGTGCTTTTTAATTTTATTTCACAATTAACCAAGGCCTAAAATAGGAAGTAAACATGTACAAAAAACTTTTGTTATTGAATAACAGGCTGTCAAGAGAAAACAGAAAGTTTGATGACTTCTGAGCCATTTCTTTTCCCATTGCGCACAAGGTGGAAAAAGTTTTATGCCATTGAAGTGGAATTCTTCACTTTAAGGAAAATTAAAAATACTTTAGAAGAAAGATTTAGAAGTTTATATTCCCTTGCATTCTGAATCATCACCTAGAAATTTGAGGGGGGGGATTTTCATATATGTACATTCTATTTATTTTTACTCTGCAGAAGAAGACAAGAAAGGTGAAGAATGGGAGTGGGGACATGAGCCTAGAATTGGGAATGCTTCACATTATCTATGTAATCTCATATTCATTATATGCAAACACTTTAGCAATCCATCAACTCTGAAAGATCTGCAAACATTTAAAAGATGACAGCTTTAATTCCAGCACCATAAATTCCGAAATATGTTCCCAAGTGCAGTTAATGTGCATAAGATATCAAGAAAATAGGTGTTGTGGTTTGGTGGTGGTTGTTGTTGGGTTTTTTTTACTTTTTAAATTACATTACGTTATTCACATACCAGCACAATGTTTATCCAGGGAGGATAGGTTTGGTATTTTTTTCCCCCAGAGACTGAATAAAACCTCTGAGGACGGCCAAGAACAACAATAACAACAAATAATTTGAAGTGATTTGAAGTAAGGAGATTAATCTTCCCTTTCTATATCCCCTCCCCTTTGGTACAGGTTTGATGCAGTTGCTGGCAAAGGATATTACTGGTTTATTGCTCTATTGATAGCGAAACATTAGTTTCACAGTCCTGGAACATAAAAATACTAAATCTACTGATTGAGAATCTACCTTCAAATTTATGAACCTACTGGGAAAAAAAAAAGGAACCATCCTTCTACAGTTTTCTACACTCATTGTCTTTATTTTGAGGGAGAGAATGTCCAGCACCTCTGTCACTGAACAGTACATCCTCACAAACCTATAGCAAATACATGTTCTCATGCATGAAACTGGAATGCAGAGTGCCTTTCAGATAAACTAGCCCAGTTTACCTGTACAAAGAAAACAAATTTTTTAGATTCACAATACACCTTCTGGAAATCTCAGAGCACCATCTGGTTTTAAGCAAACAATTGCAATTCATAAGCTTATATACCTGCAGTGATTTACAGAGAACAGCTCAAACCTTTATCCCAAAGTACGATGACAGAAAATTACATACTTTTCTAAATCAATGCTTCCTGGAGATTCAGAATCAATGCACATGTCCTTTTCTTTCTTTAATATTGTATCTATTCCTAAATTGGATTAGATTAAATAATATTAGATTGATAGATAATATAACGCATGTCTTTTATCTCAATTTGACTACACGACATTTATGATGCTCCTAAAGCAATGCTTTTTCATTTGAATCTTCATGTACAAAGCTTGGGATTCAACTGAATTTCTATTTCCTCTTTGTCCTGCTACTATTTTTGATGAAACTTCTTTGGACATGTGAAAATGGAAGACGGTGATGTAGAATTAATTCCGATCAGAAGACAGAATGGGGAATAACAAGTAGAGAATCTCCATTAGCCTTTTCTCCCCTTGATACATAAAAAGGAAAAAACTCTGATATACAGAAAGCAAGCAAAGGTTCTTTACTGACAACTGTACTCATCTCTAATGAATCAAGATGGTATCAACATTTCACCAGCTGCTTGGGCCTTCCTAGTATAAATTTGATACTGGTGTGATAACAAGCTCCATTGTAAAAATAGTCCTCACCATGTCGTGCCTGGTAATGTAAATTTAAAGAAGTTGTGTTTTGTCTGAGTGTCATGCTATTTAAGTACTTCAAAAACTCATCTACGACAGTTCTTCCATTAGTAAAAGGTGCCTCAGATCATACAGATTTTTGTATTATATACAATGGAAGAAATAATCCAACGAGCTACAGATGGCTTGGTTTTATTCTGCAGTGATGCTAGCAGTTGGCATTTATGTTATCCTTTTTACTATTATTCTTAAAGGTGCTGGTTCTGAAAGACAGAATATCTGCAGATGAGGTTCAGAATTAAAAATGTTGATCTAAAAGTATTGTGAGAACTTGCATCTCAGTTCTGGTAAGTAAGGAATAATATTGCAATCTACAACCCCTGGTTACACAGAAATACTCGCAATATTTCAGATGTTACACAGATATTTTGCCAGTTCTAAATCTGAAAATAATTGGACTCCAGGGAAAGGAAATTATGTGATAAGGTGAGTTGAGAAGGAGTTTATGGTGTAGTTAAGCTGAAATGTCAGGACTTATGCATGATGTTGGAGAGGTCTGAAAAGTTTTCATAGAAACGTAAGAATATTGGTGTTTTAACTTTTAAAGTTCAGGCCACTGTCGGTTCTTCAGTTCTTTCTTTTAATATAATACTCTAGCCTTTCATTCTTATGACAACTGCCACTAAAACAAAAATTGTTTATTTAAGATTTAGCTCCTATCTCTGCATTTCTCTGTGGACCTCTTCAAATGGTAAAGCTAGCCCTTCAAAGAATTGGACAACTGCCACAGGTAGTTTGAAGCTAGATCCAGACTTGTGGCTAAGAGGTCAGGGCTGCAAAAGCGATGCCTAATTAGGTGTGGCTTCGTCATCACTTACTGAGGCCTGTGTCATCTAACAAATGTTTGGTACATCCCTTGATGTTGGCTGGGATACCCCAGCCATTGCTCTCTTTCCTGCAGGTAGGATTTCTTCCACAAATAGTTGGTGAATTTGTGAAGTGCTGTTATTTCTCTGTATTATCTCAGTACTAACCTACAAAAGAGAATGTACCTGTAACTGGCTAAATGGATTTTAGACCCATTCAGGTTACTACGGTAAGTAAATTATTTTTAACTCTAGACACTAAAGTATGCCTGTAAATTTAGCAGTATCTTTTAAAAGATCTTTATGATATTGGCAACATATGCAGGATAATTTAATAGCAGGTTTAAATTATAATTGTGATCTTATAGTCAAGGTAAAAATACTACAAGAACAGATGTTCTAAGGATATAATAGACTTTTGATTCTGGTGTGATCTGGAAAAGGGTAAAGGTATGAAACTAAAAGACAATTATAGAAGTTTGGGAAGGAGAACAGGGAAACAATCACTACAGAACCTTTTAAGCAATAATTAGCAAGAATTCAAATAACACCCCCTCCCAAATGGAATGTTCATTCGTAGCCACAGAGATTCAAACCGATACCAACAACTGTTGTAACAGTTCTCATAGTTTTCAATAGCATTTTAGTACTGATATATTTCTAATATCAGCTGACAAGCAGATTCATGTGAGACAGAGATGAAAAGAGACTCTTTCCCCTGGCGAAGAGTTCAACACTTTTATATATAAGTGTTTAAAGCTGAAAGGTAAAGGGTAGCTAAGATTATCTGAGAAACCTGCTGTCTTTTTCCCAACAGGGTAGCAGCATTCAAACATGGCAACATGGAGCAACAGCTTCTTGTTCAAATCTTTTGGGGGGTGGCATTTGCTCAAAACTTAAAGGACTAGAGAATCCTAACAAAATAAACCTAACTTTATATGCAATATGGCAACTAAAAGATTAAAGATTCGTAACTTTAAAAATAAAATGTTGTGATGAACACACCTACTACAGTTAAAATACTTTAAGCAATTTAACAGATAGATTTGGATGTTTAGATTTTATTTGACCTATTTCTTATCATTAATGTTAATATACTAAAAAAAAACCAGAACAGAGACACATTCATTTCTGTGTTGGGCTCCCTACAGTTGGGAGCCTCTCTGAGTGGCATTTCATACTTGCATATAAGGTATTATGCTGAAAAGTATGATCTTAAATGTGCTTCTTACAAGCATTAGTTTTAGAAATAAAACAAGTATTCAGATTTCAAAGCAAGCAAGGACTTGAAAAAAAAAGGACTTTATTAAGAAAATAAAATACATTATTTCATCCAGCTTTCACCATTATGTTTATAGCTTACCACAACAGGATTGGTCTGTTGTGGCATCACGTATATCATTCTGGAAGGATGTCTTAACAGGTATAAATCAGCAAAGCTTCTCCAGTTTCAGTGTATAAGCTTTGAGGAAGAATCTGTGAAAAATCAAAAATCAGTTAGAAACTAGTTCTCCCAAGATACTCTGGGGATAAAGCTGTAAATAAGGAATGTCCAGGATTGAACTATGATAGTCACCCAATGATCTGAAGATGGAAGCCTCACAAATTGTTGGGTTTTTTGTTTAAGTCAGACATATTTACCAGAGTTCACTAAATGCATAAAAGCAATTCTGTTATGATATAAGCCCATGAAAAAAAAAAAGTGTGTGTGTGTGTAACATATGCTTTATGGTTAGAGCTAATGGAGCTTTTCTAGGGGAAAATTCAGGGCAGTACGTTGCAGGATGATTAAAGACACCTGTATGCTCTTTGCTTACCTCCTGTGGAAACCCTAGGGATTCATAAGAAATTAAATGTTAGGCAATGCCAATAGAGCTGGGTGAAGCCTCCATCAGCGTCTTCAATGGAGACTGATCATATCACTAACCCATTTTTGTAGAAAAATTTTAGTCACTACTTGGGGCTGGGAGGTCTTGTGGAAAACAATTTTTGCATTCTATTTTTCTATAGTTGTTTTAATTGTTACTTTTAACTTCTCAAAACAGAAGACTTCCTGGCTTTCAATAAAAATGGTTAGAATTTAGAATTATAATTTTTCTTCCTGCTTTTTTCTAGTTTTCTGTAAGTCATAGCTGAATACCTCATTTGTTGCTAGAGTAATTAAAATGCTGTGGAGTAAGACACTTCAATTCTAACTCCTTCTGCTTGCTCCTGTCACACGGTTCTGTTGATGTAGAAGTCTTGCTATTTCTGTATGCTCTGTAGTCCTTAGGCTCTTCTTTCTCCCTCTTGGTACAATACAAAGCTGTAGAAGACCCAGGTTATGGTTCATGCATGTACTAATACACTGAGTTTCCTCCCTCACCAAAGAATACATGCTTTACACCGAGCTTACATTTTTGTATTTATTTACCTAGTGCCTTTAATTAAAGAGAAACCTGTTAAATTACATGATTACTTTGGTCATCACTTCTTTTATGTGATAATATTTGTTCTCTCCAATACTTGCAAGCCATGCCAATGTTTTCAGAGCAAGCATAGCATTTTCATAATGGGAAGAGGCAGTAGCAGTAAACAGCATCACAAAACTAATTACCTTTAAAGGAAACATTTTTAAAGTCTTCTAAAAGCAAACTTTATTGAGAGCATTTGTGAAAGTGCTAAACAAATTAGAAGACCTTAATAGAAAATTTTAAGCACTTTAAAAGGGACAAACCACAGTTTTTCCCTTGTACAGTAATCTCGAAAAGCCTTTTAAATAAATAATGCTATGACATTTGATATAATTAGGTTCAAAACCTATCATGAAATGCCATCCATTTAAGGGTTTCTATTTAACAAACTATCAGGGCTTTGGATAAAGGGAAAAAGAGAATCCTGATGAACAATTAAACAAATGTCATCTCTTTACTCAATTCACTTTTATTTATTTAGAGAAGAAAACATTAATAGCAATTCAGATACATTAGGACATTATGATAACTCCAGTACATTAATAATGCAAATAGCATAAGAAGGTTAATTACTTCTCAGATGAGCAGTTATTGTATAATGTTCTTCCTTTACAAAATATACCAACTCATTTGAAGACAAAAGGGTTGTGTTTTTTTTTTTTCCTGCAGCTACTATCAAAATATACATAAGCATTTTGACCTGTTGGGTTTGAAAATAATTACCAGTTGACTGTCACAGGCTGAAGTCCAGCATTCAAAGATCAGAAATACATTTTCAGTGAGAAAACATTAGTCCTTATGCAGGATCAAAACCACACAATTACTTCTGTGCAAAAGGATTGTGTGACTGCTAAAATGTACCTTTCCCTAAAAGGCTGAAATATAAGCACCATATTTGACTTTCAGATGATCGTGCTGCTCTTGCAGACAATTAAACTACAACTGCTCTATTGGTTTGGCATTAATGCATTCTCCTAATTGTTTTAACACTGTATGAGATCCAACATATGCAAGTCAACTGTCTATGTCACATTCAGATAATTATTTGAGTTGACTTTCCTAGTTTAAACTGAAGCGGAATATTTTGAGAACTGGGTTTTCAACATCTCAGGATTTTGTTAATTATTCCTAACAGGAAATGCTTCAAAGTGTCCTGCCACAAAGCAAAAGTTGTATTCTGTTGCAGTGAGATCAACATTTCAACAACTGTCACACACAGAAGAGTCACAGACATACTGATGGGGTAAAATCTCAAATGCAACTTTTTATTTATAATCTTGTGTATGACTGAACATTAATTAGTATCTGCTGTGGAAGGAATTTAGAGGCCTTAATTACACTCAGTGCATAGATATATAATTTCCATCTCCACCATGATAACAAAACCGTATCCAGACTTCTAGGTAAGTACAGTCTTGGACAAAATGCTAGAAGACATGGTCCTTGAAAGTGAAAAGTCTATATTTCCAGAAGCTCAGAATTTACTGGTTGCCTCTGAGCTATAAAGGCCAGCCTCATATTCCTCAGATATTTTCTTTCCTTATTGTTGTCCTTAGTCCTCTGACTGCACTAACCCTATGATTAGGGAATTTGGCATACCTCTCCATCTGACCTGTATTGTATGAGTTTCTCACTGCTTTTTTATTTTACATCATCCTTTATTTATCATCAGCCCCTATGTCCAACCCCCCACATTACAATTTAAAATACTTGGACTCTCAATTGATCTTATTAGGAAACATATTTCATGTTTAATTAAAAAATTGTAGAATTTACCAATGAATGGGCTAGAATAGAATTATGTTCTTTCTCGCTACAGACATGATGAAGAAATTACTCTGAACGGACACTTACCTTAGAACAACATAGAAGTATTCACTGAGTAATTGAATTCAAAAATCTCACAGTGACTTTGGACATTTCAGAGTTATCACAGACATTCCAGAAGCAATAAACAATGTGTTACATCATTAAGGACTAAATTTTAATGCATTTTGCATTAGGAGGTAAGGTGCTAAATAAATGTGGGGCATTTAATATTATTACTGGAATATTTATAGGCTAGTATGTCCAAACCTCAAGAGTTATGAGATAGCCAACTAATAAATATTGTTAAACATTTATTGTGTCATAAAAAAATTGATCTGTTTGCAGAGTTAGCTGCTATCCATGTGAGTGTGAATGGCAGAAACAGCCCTCTGAACATTTGTCTGTGTAGAGCAATGACAGTTTCACTCATGTTCTTTAAGTCTTTCTTCAAGTAAATGTCTTGGAAATGGACAGGGTAGAATTTGTCCTTAGATCTGGAAACTAAGAGAAAGATATAATTATTGAACAAACAATTAAGAGCAATGATGCATTCCTCAAAATTTGTTTTGAAGTCCCCCAAATGGTACGATTCATAGTATCAAAACAGAATAAGACAATTTTATGGCAGTAATCTATATCTTTCCTATGTGTAATTATGATATTTGTGCTAACCTACAAACCTGCTTAAAATATGTAGAAGAGAATACAGTACCTTGCATGTTATCTGTATTAAAAATACTAAAATAATAATCAGGTTACTGTGGACAGGTTACTTTTTTTTACGTATGTATATACATACACATATACATAGACACACACTAACTTTTAAGATTTTAATCTAACTTTAAAGTCTTTCTCTTGGTTTCCAGCAAAGAAGCTGAATGAAACTAATCACAGAGCAGTAATCAGAGTCTACAAACCAGCACGCCTCAAGTGCTCGTCTCTCAACAGCGGAGCATGGGGAATTATTAGAAGTAAAAAAAGTCTGGTAAAAATATTTTGAGGAACAACATGCTAAATTCAGAATAGCAATACCAAGAGCCAAGCATCACAGCTGTGTTGACTGAACAAGGCCCTCCTGAGCAAGAATGTAGTGCTGGAGGATGCGACCAGGACAGGAATGGGGAGGGCAGCTGTGTGTCGAGGTATCACCTGCAAGTCTGTAGTAAGGGAGCCGATCTAGGGTAAAGCAGGGAAGCCAAATTAGCAGGTCAGGATCAGGGGACAGAAAGTACAGGCATAAATGCAATGCAGTGGAAAGCAAGGGTGAGAGCCTAAGCTTAAAAGCAGGTGAGGAGCAGAGGAGCCATTGGCCTTCACTGAGGCATCTCGCCACCTGCACCTTGTCTGAGCTGGCCGTGAGCCCTGGCAGCTAAACTCACAGGTGTGGCAAAACATGCTCGCAGTCCTGAGAGAGACTAGAAGTGTAAAAGAACCAGAAAACAAAACAACCAAAGGCCATTGTAGGAGAATTAAATTAGTTATGTACATTGTTTTCTCTAAAGAGGCAATTACAAAGGTCCCCACATTGGAAATGGTCTTCAGAGGAGATGAAACTGTTGAAAAGTCAACAGAAGGTACCTCAAAGCAAATCAATAATTTGAGTACTAACAAATAGCAAGGATGAGGTGGTGTCCACACAGAAGCTCTATTATGGATCTCAACCTTTTGCTTAAAATCCACTTTAGTATGAAAACAATTGGAAATTGTGAAACTAGTGTAAGCAAGTACAAGATCTAACAGCATCTCCAAAATCTAACTCAGAAGAAATGGTTGAGTTGCCAGCTTAAAAGAATAGACAGGTTTTTTATTTAACAAATACCTGAATTCTATAATTCCCAGTGAAGGACCAAAGCACAAAAAGAGATGTGACAAGAGTATAGGCCCCTCTAACCACAGTAAGTATAATCGCTACATGGTTTCACCAGTTCACCAGCAGCCGTTACAGGTCTCTCAGTGAATATGCCACCCAGTAACATTCAACAAAACTAAGCTTCTGTTCCACAGTCAGCTGTTTATAACAAAAATCTGCTACGGGTCTGTGTTGTGATGACCATTGATAAAATAGGAATCATCACAGAGTTAAAAGACAAAGAAATAAAGGGAAGCTATGTTGACTTTGCATCTCCAAAGAATTCCACTCAAGCATATGCAGGGTTTCATTGATCAATTCTCTTTTTTGTGATGGAATTTTTTGTCTATTATTGCCATGAAGAAAAAAAAAGAAACTGGTATTCATATTTTATAATGTATTATCTCCCTCTCTTGTGATATTAATTCTGAATATAAATATTTATAATATTAGCTCAGTTGCTCAAAAGTGTTTAATGTTTTGCGGCTACTTATTTAAAAGAAGTTACAAAGGACTCATTGTTTTCAGGGCAAGCAGTAGAAATAGTTTCCACTCTATTGTAAGCATGCCTTTTTGCATTTATTTCCTTAGGTTTGTCTCATTTCAACATGCTTTTCTTCCAGTCTTGCAAAAGGATCAATGCTGTTATTTGTATATTTGTTTGTACTCTGACATCACTCTCTCTCTGCCCATTCAGATCCCCTTATAAGTTCAGAGGCTTAGTTTGTTTTGCTGCTTTGCAATCTCCAGGATGATGTACTGTGACAAATATCACCTTGTATTAACATCTTCCATGTTATTTGATGGAAAAAGTCATACAATGAAATGATACACTATTTTCCAACAGAAGCTCACTGTCAGAATTATGATTTACTCTTAGGTTTGTAATCACTGTTTTTTGTTTCAACCTGTAACAAATTTTGTAAGATTTCCTAAGCCACAAGCAGAAACAAGCTATCGAATACTTCAAACAAGAGGGAAGCTAATTTCTGTAAAAGGTCATAGTAGGAACCATGGTCATGTTGCTACTTGCAGTTACTGATCCAGTTTAGGATTAAGAAATCTCTCATCCAAGCTGACTGCTGTCCTTTTACAGAAGGTGGCATTCTTGCAAACTGATGTTCTTACTGGAATCCTTTCTGCATATTCCTGGATATTTTCTCCATTGAAAGCTTGATTTTCCTTATTTCAGTCCATCTATCAGGTGTGCAAGCAAAGCCAGTGAAGTGACATATTTAGGTACTTTCCTAACACTCTAAGAAATAGTCAGAGGTGAGCTCCTAATAAGCAGTAAGCTCATCAACTTCAAAAGACGTCTCACCACACAGGTCTGAAGACAGAAGTAAATGAACAAACTCTCCACTTAGAGGTGCAATCCAACATTACAAAAGGTGAAAGCTAGCTTCTAAACACTTCCAAGTGATTACAAATACTGCACTAGCTCAAGTTTGGGTTTAAGATATTTTTTTTAATATGTATATAATTAATAACATCTACTTAGGGTTGGAAATTCTCTACATGCTTTCTCAGTACCTTGGAAAACAGGGTTCTGATTCCCTTTGGCCATTCAGGAAAACATGCACAATGAATATCAATATTCACCATTAAGAACAACAACAAAATAGCCCTGAGGATTGCTGTACTTAATAGCAGTTGTTGTTATAACCATCTTTGAGGATCACTTCCAAATTAAATATTCCTATATATAAATTAAATATAATTTTTTCTATTACGATTTTTTTTTCACAAACATTTTTTAATTTATTTTGTGGATTCTTAGATATCATTTTTTCTCCTTGCCAGCACACACTTTATGTATGTTCATAATATTGGCATATCTAAATTTGACTTTCTATGGCACAAATGATTTTAAAAGACCAATATTTAGTGCCAAACAGTAAGCAGCTGTAGTGTCAAATATCTATAAAAATCCATTTCATTTTTCATACCAGGACTTGCTGGTCATGTTCTCCCTTTTTTCAGAGAGTTTCAGCCTCTGTATTAGAATATTGCATCGAAGAATGCCAATGTCATAATGAATTCTTATGGCAGAATTAAACATAACAAAGTCCATTAGCTCTAAGTCTCTCTAACTCTGAGCTATTGGCTGCTCTCTTTTTTTCTGTCAAATATCTTAAAGTTCTTATATGTGGGATAAAATACTGAGTTTCAAAGATCAATATTTTTTTGCAAAGTGAAATTTCCTGCTTTGTTCCCCTAGGTACTAGGTATTAAAATGAACCATACTGCAAAGATGGGATAACAATGATTCACTTCAGAGGAAGATTTTTCATCCATTTCATAGACAAAAACATTGTGGAAGCACACTTTCTGAAGTGAAATATATGATTGTGATTTCTATAACACAACATTTTCACAACATTGGGTTATTTTGTTTTCATCCTAGGATTTGGTATTATACTCACCCAATTTGGTGTGACAGCAGTCGAACACCCAGGGTATCTCAGCTCTTTCCTCCTCCTGCCTTGTCCATGCATCAAAAACCTACCATTTTTTCAAAAGGAAATATTTTTCCAACAGTTCGGCAAGCTGAACTCAACTGCTCTTGTGGTTGCATTTCTCTAATCCTTTTGAAAGTAAATGGCAGGAGTGGGAGCAAGCAGAGCAGGACTACATTTATCAGTGGTGTCCCATGCTGGCACAGATGAAGTGTAACATTATGCTGTATCTTTATCCCTAACGAGAATATCACGTAAATTCTAAACACCAGATGTACATAAACAGTACAATTTAGTGATACTGACATGAAACACGAATATGGCCCCCTCTTTCTGTGACCATGTCTCTTTTTAGAACTTTCAAGTCATGATTAAACAGTTAAGAAATGATCTTGCTAGATTTCAGATTTGTGTCTTTTCCCCAGAAAAAATAATGTAGTAGCTGCAGACTATTTTGGGGTATAGCTAAAAGTAATTTTTAATAAGTATAAATTCTACTCATACTTTTTTGGGGGTTTAAAATATTAAATAAAAGAAAGATGGTCATTATTAATATGGCATGTTGGAAAGAAAATGAGTTCATAAATATGTTTGCATTTCTTAGTTATAGCATTTTATTTCTATTCCCCATGGAAGACGTATTAATATTAAGCATAATTTTTAAGCCCCAGAATGTATGCAGCAGAGATAAAGCCTGCAATACTATAATCTGCTGCAGAGCTATACTGTACATCATCCTGATGTATCCTAACCATTTATATCCTACTCTTAACTGTTACTGTAAGCAAGAGCAGTTAGTCTGGCCTTACTGGAACTGGATAAGAGACCCATCTTTCTTATTATAGATTAATCTGCCTCACAATCCTGTGATAAATATGCTGCAATTTTTTAATACATTATTTATTTAATCTGTTTCTACTCACTGGATCTAAAAAGTTGATATTGAATTTCTAAAGTTCTATCTTAAACTTTATATACACATATCTACCTGGAGAGGAGAAATAAAACTGGAAGAGTGTATCTTAGGTAAAAAAAGTAAAAGCTTTTTGATTCTCATTTTCTCCTACCTGAGAAAATGCACTCAAGCAAACAACAAACCTTGCAAAGTTACACCTTTTTATCAACTACTAATTTTTCATAAAGAAATCTCAATTTTAAAAACTTTGTGAAATATGAAAATTGAACTCCTGAATGAGTGGTTTATTCAAATCTGGCTTAGGTCATAGGAAGCTCAGAACTACCAACTGGATCAGCTATTGCATTCTTTGTTTACTGTTCAGAAGGAGCTCTTCATTGACTGAGGTTGGTCACCAAGGTCATATGATGCCATTTATATCTTGCTCAGGAGAACACTCACAGTTTCAGAGGTTTTGTGCATTTCTGGAATGCTAAGTCATTTGAGAATTACACAAAGTATTTTTTCCCCAAAATACTAAGCCTTTGGATCTTGTTCTAAGTACTATTACTATTACATTTAATTAAAATTCTCTGCGGATTTCAGTGAGATTGTACCAAGTCAAAACTGATTACTATTTAAAAGTATGAAGGCTCAGAGGAGGCAAAATGAGGAAATTACAAGTATTTTCAAAGTGATTTTTAAAACCAATCTCAATTAGGCAGTTGTATTCATCCATTCCCAATCCCCGGCTCACCAAGTCATTTTAGTTTATCAGCTGCAGTAAACGGAAAAATATGCCTGTGTTTTAATCAGCACAATCCACTCTTCGTTTCATTCACATTTTCTAATAAGAGGTACACTCATCCTCTTTAACATATACATTTGGCAAGAGCAGAATGCAGCTTTGGGGGAGTAGAAATTACAGAGGAGCTTTAGGGTTTGTATTCTAAAAAGAGTATGTGCTTATGGTCTTACACCCATCGAGCCTGCTTTTTAACTGAGCCTGCAAGCATCGCTACTGGAAGCAAGGGCCAGTTAGTAAGTCTATTGTAAAATTTGCTTTTGAGAGACTACATGTGAGAATTCACTGTGGGATGAAATTTGGCATCAAAGGCCCTGGCATAAAGCATTCTTAAAATGACGCTAGTGCAAAAGAAAATCATGTCAGATATAATTCAATATTTCAATGGGGAACTGCAGAAAGTGTCTAAATCTGCTAAAAATCTGGCTTTTATAGTATTGTCTCCAGGAAGGTGTCTGATAGAAAAGTTTCAGTGCCAAGCAAAAACAGAATTATCTTCCATTTAGAGGGAAGTAAACAGATCATTTCTCTCTGACCTCCAAAGAGGAAGAACTATTCTATCCACACGTAGGTGAAATGCAATAAAAAGAATGACACTCTTGGGATCAGTTCTACCAACAGAAAGCCACTGAGCACACTAACAGCATAGATAATCAAGGTAGTTGCATGAAAAATGAGGAATTTAAAGGATTGCTAGGAATGGGACTCTGGCCAGTAAGAAAAAAGGCTTACAGACTAGCTAGGGGCAGTGGAGATAATTTAATATATTTCTGGCAGAAGACAAATAAGAAAATACTCATCTGCAATTACAGAAGATGTCATCTTTTTTGAACTACAGTTTGCAGAATCTATTTGTAAATACTGCTGCGTTTTCTCCTCATCTCCACCCTTATCCCAGCACAAAGCCTTTGCTGTACAATGGCATTAATAACACATATACTGAAAAGTTCAGGAAAGATTAATACACTTTGAAGCAGGGTAATATTTTACATTTCCACTATACTGCACATTATTTGCAAGTTCATTCAGAAAGATATGGACAAAATAAGTATTCAGAATTTTGAAATCAATCAGGCTTTTTCATAGCCACATGCAAGAGCATATTGATTTTGCTCCAGGAAAATCTTGGTGGTTGTAGTTGGCTTCCAGGCTCTTGCTGCCCTATTGATCTATATTGGGCTGTTACCCAGTATAGTTCGTCTGGCCTTGCTCCATGGGTGTAACGCAGGCTCTATGTCACCCACGCACGTGGATGGTTGGAACTAGATGATCTTGTGGTCCTTTCCAACCCTAAGTATGCTATGATTCTGTGATTCTATGGTTGAAATGAGTTTCCTAGGGACAGCGGCCGTCTTTGTACCAGTTTGTGAGATCTGGCTTTTGTCCAGGGATTGTCAGAAAGACAACTGTTATGTATGAAACATGAGGAACACTCACCTGAGTCCTACCTCTCTGTCCCACCATGAAGGTTAGAACACTGCCTGGACACCTGCTTACCAGACCCAACAGGAGGTCCTCCTGCGAACACCACAGTATACTCTACAGTATTGCCCTCCACATTTAGTATTGGTAGCAGGGTTTGGTCCTGCTTCGAACCCTTCTCTGAATATTTTACTAGGAAAAAACACCTCTGGGTGAGGCGATCCCAGCTGATGATTTCTGTGGGGTCTGCCTGAGCAGGGTGAATTGTCCTTGCAACATTTATATAGCTGGAAAAGATTCTACTGATGTCTCTTTAAAGAGCTTACCTAGACCCACATAAACATTGTACTACATGAGCTAAGTAAGTTAATGCTTTCATATTCTGCCTGCTTAATGTGAGACTCTGTGTTCCTTAGCCTGTGCTAATTCGTGCTGTGGTAGTTGCTTCACTGTGTGAGCTATGGCTTAGCAAGCCATTATTCAGCATCAAAGTTTTCTCATTATTATAGCAAAAAGATAAAACACGTAAACTCCAGTGTAAAGCACTGATATATTAAATTAATATCTCAAATTAAGAATACAATCAAACATTGCTGTTGTATCAAAATGCTTAATATATGTAGTCTAGTTGCCATGGAGATGGCAAAGCTTCCAGAATGATTTTGTAGTAAAGGCAACAACTTTCAAACCTAAATGCTTCCAATTAGGCTATAAAGCTGCATAAACAGGGAGAAAAATGGCAATTGCTATTCTTGATACAAGTCAGCTATCTGATATATTTCTGAGCAGGTGTTCCAAGAACACAAATATTAGCAGTTGCTGTACATATATATATATTGCTGTACATATACCTATGGTGTATTGTGTTTACAGAAGCCTCAGCTTTTGCAGTGAGTAGTATGGTCCATAATACTTGGAATTGAATTTAAAGTGTTCAATAACCATAACATCTACTTTTTGCAATATTTTCTGCTCTACATAAGCACTTTTCCACAATAAGGATGAAAAGATCCATCAACAAACTGCTTACCTGCAGCCTGAGTAAAAAACTTGGTAGCTCGTGAGGCTTAAAACATCACATTTGACCCTGGCAGGTGTAATATCCTGCCAAAACTCTGTTCCAGTTTGACCAGATACTAACTTGGTCCTTTTAGAGAAAGAAAATAACGTGTTCTGTATGGCTGTTGTCTTCTGTGGATCAGACTGAACATATCAACTGCAATCAGTGATGATTTGAGGGAATTATTGAAAGGCTAAGATGCCATTTTTCTGTTCTCTGACTGGCTGAAGCTGGTCTTACATCTGTTCAGCCATATTCTGTATCTTTGTAAACCAATTGACATATAAGCAACATTTAAGGAAAATAAAGGCTAAGTCCACTGAATTTCCTAGACTTATATACCAGTAACTCTGACATGAGGGGGGAATCAATCCCCCTATATCCTTCTAATATGAACACTGGTGATACTCTTTTCTGTCACCAGAGAAAGGTATAATATAAACTACAAAGGGAGCAAGGAGGAACAGAAAATGAAATTATCTCAATCTAGCACCCACGGTTTGATTTTATATCATGATATTCAGTGGCACTTTCTGACAGAGAATCTCACTGGAGGCAGTTCAGACCATCGCAGCATCTAAGATATGCAGTAATCAAAAGGCTGAATGATTGATGCATATTTTAATGGACAAAGTCTTGCAGCAATTAGTCTTTCTGTGTAAGTGCGTTATTATTACCTGTAAATATTAGTGAAAAAGATAATAGGGGAGACAGTTCCTGCTTTCCAGTAAAGTACTGACAAAATAACTATTCCCATTAATATAAGTTTTCCAGTGATACTTGAGGAAGTGTAAAATTAAGAAGCTTCGTTTTCTTCATCTAACTTTGTCTGAAAGGAGGCTTAAACCTTAAGGGGTTTTGAAAAGCATTGGCCTAACAGTACAGGAGCTTTAAATTCAATTCCATTTTTTTGGGAGAAAACCTATTATCCTGCATCTATTCTGGGATGACAAATAAATGATATCTTTTGTAGAGCCTATCTATGTTTCTATAACTTCTGTGAGAGCAAAGGCAACCCACGGTTTCGTGAAGGAGTTATTGCACACATCTTTTGTGAAAGCAGTTGATTTTGAGATCTGAGATACTTTTGTTTTGGGAGAGCACAGTTACAGGAAGCAGACTCAGAAATAAAACACTAAACCATCTAACTTCACCAGAGAAAGTCAAATCAGAAGGGAACATTTCCAACATAAGTTAATGTCAGTGTTAACTGAAATAACCTGTGCATTTTAGCAGTTGCATATGTGTAGTCCCTGGGGATTTTTCCAGCTACATGTGGTATTTTTTTCCCCTGCATCTGTCAGATAAATTAGAGAGCCAAGTGAAAATCTAGTACTCAGGAACATTATGTATTATAATATTATGTTACACCCCCTGGAGGGTTGCAGGTTCATAATGAAATGAATAAATTACAAGGAAGCAGTTTGAGATCCTGAAAGTTCCACCTGTCCTTTAGGACAAGCATGTCAGGATAAATTCCATTTAATTACACCAAGCAGAGTTTAAAAAAAGAAGGCAAAACCCCCCCAAGATGAAAGCATTATCTTTCTGTTTGAGGTTCCATATGTGTAAAAGTGAATTGACCTCGTTCGTTGCTTCATTACTTCATTACATTATAACTCCACAAAAATGACATTGAAATGGATTTCAACTAGCAGAAAAATAGAGCAACAGTGTTTAACAGTGGGTTTTTTTGATATTTAAAAACAGCATACATGGACAAATCTAGCTAAGTGTTGATTATTACATTAATATAAACCCAAACAATTGCTAAGAGTTTTTTCTCTTGCCCGTACAGCCTTCACCTGCAG
This sequence comes from Strigops habroptila, assembly GCF_004027225.2. NCBI lineage: Eukaryota > Metazoa > Chordata > Aves > Psittaciformes > Psittacidae > Strigops > Strigops habroptila. The sequence goes on from NC_044281.2 coordinate 9,764,985, forward strand.
AAAGGAAAACACTCAGCTGTTCCCCATAATCAGTATTTTGAAATTTTAAAACAATTAGCACAGCAGGAAAACGTACACAACAACCAATTTGTTTCCACATGTTAAAATTCTCATAAGGTAGACAGCATCTATAATTTCCTTCTTTCTGTTTTACAGTAGTAATTCAAAGCAAATGCCAAGAAAAGATATAGTAGACCTTGTTTTGATTTAACCTGAGGCTGACAATAGAGTTACCTCATTGATTTCACTGAATTTCTTGCCGATTAACGTCTCTCTTTAGGATAATAATGTTAGCTTTTCAAAATGTGGGCTTTACTCATAAGTTTATGTTCAGGATGGGAGGAGTTACTCCATGCATAGCTCTGATATAGTGCTGCAGAATACTTATCAGAAAGGCAAAGGCAGATGTAAGACACATGCTGTAATATAATATAAACTCTACACACTGTTTCAAAATATTAAAACACCAACAGCCAGGTATCTTATTCTAAACAAGAAAACAATGCCATGCCATCTTCAGCACCATTTCTGAACAACATCCCTGTGCAACATCAAAGACCAGTCATTGATAGCTTTTTGGCAAGCGCTAAAAAGAAAATCAGCTCACAAAAGACTAACATGGGTAGGAACCCGCCATCCGCACCAGCCACAGGGATTTAAGGAAAGGATCTTCCAGGCATTTGGTTTTAATGAGTTCTGACTGAAATCAGCAGTGAGATACCAACTGACTTCAGCGGAAGGTGGTTAAAGTCATGAGGCTGTTCTTCTGTCTTGTGTCCTATCTTAATAAAATAGAGGACTTCTGGGGAAAGTGAGTCTTTGCCATGGGGAAAGAAAGAGGTTTTGTAAAACTACAGCTTACAGGAACTAGAGTGCTTCCTGAGGACTCTAGTTCCTGTAAGGAGGACTGAGGAAGAAGGGAATTAAAAGGATAAAAGAAAAAATGTTGAATGCTGCATCTCTATGGTTTCAGCTTGCCTGGCTTGATTGCAGAGCCATCTTCTGGTTGAAAATAACAATTTCATACTTACTGAAAGTAAGCACGCATGTGTGTTTGTATATTTTACTTTAGCTATGCATTTTGAAGTGTTTCAATTCCCTGCTTTTAGCTGCTTTAGTAAAATGACACAGAAAAGAATCAGCGTGGATTCTGTTTTGTTCTGAAGCCAAATAGTTCAATGACACATTTGGATTTTAAACAAAGTCTACCTAATGCTCTTGAGACCATTTATGATTGTATAAGAAACTAAGACTGCAAACATAGACCCTGAGAAGTGGTGAAACCAGAATGATAAGAGTCAATGGAAACAGGATAGGGAAAGTTCTGGATAGATCCTATGAACAATTTCTTTCCACAGTGCCTGCTGTTTTGACTTCTAATAATGTTATTTTCTGAAACAGAGAACCACCTCATTAATTTTCTTTTCCTTGATTTCTGAGCATTTTCTGTTTGGGGTTGATTGCTGTAAGTTTTAGCTAATACAGCATTAAGTTTTGAACTGATTACAGTGTTAGAGGTGTCTGCCAAATGATTATAGCCCGGATAGAAAACTAATCATACAGCATCTCAAGCAGAGCATGAGTGTTATAATGTCACTCTAGTTCACAATAAGTTTTTGTTACAGTTGTGTGATTAGAGATGGCTGATCTGATTCCAATATAGGTCTTGCCTCATATATTTCAGAAAAGCCTAGGATTGTAAAGGCACAGAGTTAGCAATTTCTCAATGGGATCATTACCAGAGATAGGAGGGAAATACTAGGGAAGAAATGTTATATCAAAAAAACCTCTCTCTGTTTTCTATTTTGGAATGAAAAGAAGCTTCTATATTTTTGGAGCTGAGGCAGTAAGAGATTGATCCCAGTCCAGAACATCAGAAATTCAGTGGCTGTGGCTCACAGGAAGAAATGAGCCCCTCACACTACGACAGTTTAAGCTGCACCTTCCACATTCCAGGTAACTGCTCAAATCACAGACCACCTCATTTATCTTGGAGTTGTTCCAGGCTCTATAAGCAATTTCATTCCCATTAGAGCAATGATGTGAACCTCAATCTGCCACCTACATGCCAGGTAAGTTTCCTACCCACATTGCCTCCAGATTCTTTCTCTTTTCTTCAGACTGTAGAATTATTTATAGAAACTTAGACAGCTCCAGCAGAAGTAAGTGCAAGAACAAGACTGACTCTTTAGCCTCTAGACAGAAGATTAGAGCTTTTCTATACATGCATGCCAAGTAATATACAAACCACTGGGCACGTTAGCCTCTTTCTCCCAAATACGAATTGAAAATTTGAATAGTGGTTAAAGGCCTTCATTATTAAAATCAGCATGTTCCCACAAAGTTCTTTTAGTTGGTATGGTGGCAAGAAAACATTCATTCGTGAAATTCATGACTTGCTGTAGATGAGATCAGCTGATACGACACAAGATGTGGAGAATCTATCAGATAGGCAGCCCCGGTGCTCTCTATCAGCTCTGTGCCTGATCCTGAGGCAGTTCTTAGCATAAAGTCTTAGCAACTCTGCAGCCATCAGGGAATTAAAGTTATTAAAGTCTGAATTTTATGAAAGACTTAAATCTTAAATTCAATAGTACCTAAGCCAGGTACGAATGAAATCAATGGTGGAACTCACTCCAATTTAGTGAGGCTAGATTCTAACAGCCATAAAACATACATTTCTTGCATTTGAAGGGTTCTTGTTGTTTGCCTTATATGTACACATGCACATATGCTTGCAAGGAAGAAAATGTATTTAAGCAAAACTTTGAACATTTTTGGTACCTGATAAAGGACATATCACTACTTTTCATAATTATTTTTATGTTTCTATATTGTTTTGATGTTTAGCAGCTGCTGTGAGACAGGCTTTAAACCAGTATGCTTTTATGTTCGCAGGAGCACAACTGAACTATTTAGTTCACATTCTAATGATTGCTGCTGAATAGAGGACTTTTGAAGTACCACTTTAAATCTGTTTGATATCTTAAAAACAAAACTCCTGTATGTGTTATCTTCATAGCAGAGGCTTTCAAAATATTTCCTGATAACAATTAAAATGGTAAATTATAACATTAAAAAAACCACCCCAAACAAACAAACACACACCAAGTTCTATTAGGTCTTTTAGATCAGTTCCTAACAGAAATTATTCTCTGTGTCCTTCACACTGTTTGCTCTTAGAGAGTGTTTTAAAAGCATACTATTTATGAGTAAAAATACAATTTTACTAGGAGCTTTTGTTTAGTGCCCCCTAATTCTCTACCTGTATTTCTGCTGAAGAGGGAGGTTCAAAAGAACAATTTCTGAAACTAGGCACTAGTTCCTCAACTCAATAAAGTTCAGGTTCAGGAACTTCAGCTCATCTACAGCAACTAGAACTAGATAAGACTAAGACTCAGGGCTGGGAGAAATAAGGATCCTTTTATATCACATCAAATAGAATTGGTTGGCCCATGAGACTTACCTGGCCACACTCAATACATATTAAATTCATCAGAAATGGGCATCAGGGAGCCAGCAGTGTGCTACTGGTGACAGGCAACGTAACTTAGAGACTCTTCCAGAGGTGACGGTTTTGTGTCTGCTTTGGTACCTCTGAGGTTTAGTGCAGATGTTCTGGGAGCAGCTGTTTATGGCCTGCATGGTCTTGACAGCCCTCCTGCATGCCCTCTCACTGCCACAGCATTTTGACAGCAGGCGGGAGCAGAGTCAGAACAGTTCCCAAACTACAGCTTCATTTCTACATAAGAAATCCTTGAATACAGAGAGACAAACATTAAATGTATATAATCTTTTATATATGTATACACACACACGTGTATGTGTATATGTATAATCATATCACATACACATTTGTATATGTATTTATTATATATGAAAATCCCTACATATGTACGCAGGTTTTATACATTTACTATAAAGGCCTTGCTTTTGGTTAAAGAAAGTTTCTTTCCGAGTTCTATTAGCAGAAAAGTCAGAGAAAAGTTCAATTAAAATGAGTGGGGCAACTTTGAAGTGCTGTATGTAAGCTTTTAATTCTTCTCCTGTCATTTTGAATGCTCGACTCATGCTCTTTTATAACTATTTTTAAAGATATTGTTGTCAGTAGGGTTTTAATTTCTTGTATTTTTCAGTCAGTTTTTGCAACACTTCAATTGGAAAATAATACAAAAAGGAGAAAAAGAAAAAAAAAGATGCTCAAATGCTAATAAGGTGCATGTGCAAAAACATTCTACACTTGCATGTGGAAATGTTAAAGAAAGAAAAAAATCAAAAGGACCTTTATAATTACAAAATCGTTGGCTTTATTTAGCTCTTCTCCTATACACAAGCAATATTTTCACGTATTTCTATTCAGTAAGTAGTGTCTATTTACAAGCAGAGTATTTGTTGCAAATTAAAATAATCAGTATTCGTAATATTAATTTTATTTTATTCTAGCTTGATTATTAATTTCAGTTTATTTTTCTTTCTGTCATCAGGGGTTGTTCTTCTCTCATTTCTAATTGGAGGATTGGAGAAGTAGAATCAGAAAGGAACCAAGTATAAGACAGATGAGTGAATTAAACAGAATAATTTGTCAAGTCACAGATTTGTAAAATACCACATCTTCCAGGAATTATATACAAATTGTAGTAAGTTCTAGTGGCATAGATGAATATATTTAATGACTTTTCCTCTAATGTGATTTGTAATGTGACATGATTTGAAAAGAAAACAAATTATCAGTCTCTTGAAAGAAAACCAGCTCTGACTGGGACGTGTTTTTGATTACTAGGTGCCTTATTCATTTAAACAGTTGTCTTCTACAATGCTTTTAGAGGAAGGGAAACTTGGGGAAATGCAGTTGCAGAAGGAAGGTCTGATAGAAGGAGAGGCAAGGAGAGCACTGCAACATCCCTTGTTCATGGGAACAAGACTCATGGAACAGGACCTGTGGGACCAGGACCATTCGTTTGGAGATATTTGGTATGGACTTGCAAGCACAAGTTTCCACTGGGGATGTGCCATGCAAGTGCTTACTTTACGCAGTGTTAAGAAACGAGAAACTGGACATTTCTTCAATGGATATGTCAGAGGTTTTGACACTGATTTCTAAGTAACATACACGTCTTATGCCGCCTTCTGTTGTTTCAGGGGAAGACATTTGACAAGCCATAGCAAAATCTTTTGTCCCTTAACCTCAAAACACATATTTGGAATTATAAATTTTCAGCAGCACGTATCTTCAAAGCGTATGTCCAATTACAGTGAAGATGTGTAGAAATCAACAGCAAAGAAATTTACCAATTTGCACAAAGGTGTAAATTACTTGTTTTGAAACACACTAATATGAATCTTCTGAAAAGTTTATTTCCTTTTACTATCACACTACTAATAGAGTGGCTTGTGCACTGAGATCAGCAAGGAACAAAGAAGCTCTTCTTTTTATAAGGGACTATGAAATGCTGTAACACTGAAAGCAAAGGGAAAAAAGCACTACACTGGTCCATCCAAACAGTTTTCCAGAAAGATGAAAATGAAAGATAACTTGTCTATGTTGATTCTTGCTCAGGAAATAAATGTTAATTTAAGACAAAATAAAAATCTCCTGAAGTTATCCTCACTTGGAAAAAACTTCCTAAAAATTTACTCTAAGTTTACATATATGCTTCAAAATTATTTTTAACTCGACTTTAAGCCTACATTTCAACCAAAGCATGTGTTTAGACGCCTTGTGTCAGTATAGATGGACTTAAATATATGCTTAAGTGCTTTCTGGAAACAGGATTTATGCCACAAATTATGCCTTGGATTATTACATTGAAACAAGTTTCTAATTATAATGAATTATCATTTATGTTGTCTATTTTCCTGCTCCATTTAATCAGTCTGGAAGGAAAGCCATTCTCGTAATTTCATCTTTTGTTGTAGATGGATGGGAATTAGAACAGAGGCTGTAAGCAGCCATACATTGGGGAAATCAGGATTCAGATCCAGAAGTATTTAATCTATGTCTTTAAGATTTTTGTCACCTCTTGTAATGTCTGTGTGGGTTCCAGCAATTACATGATACTGGCCACTTGTGGATGCCATCATCCTCATTCCCTTATTTTCAGATTTACAATACTGTAACCCTTAAATGATGCTTTTTTCTTTTTTCCTGCTTCCTTAATTACATTTCTACCATAATTCCATTGGAGACCTCTTTCTACTTTGGTTTTAACCAGACAAGTTATTTATACTGAGCTATTAATGCAAAGCAAGAAAAGGAATTTACACTGCACAGATGACAACCTTAAAATTAAGGACTGGGAATAAACAAAACATTCAAATGAAAACCTTAGCCATTTTTCCTTAATACACAATGGATTAAGGGCACAGGGTAAATTTCATCGATCTAATTAGGAAACATTAAGTGATCTTCCCCATTAATCAGCTCTTTAGTGATTTTCTATGAAATTAGCATTGAATTTTTGTATAAAAGCAGTCTTTTTCTTAAAATTTTTCACACCTGCCTTCACAGTGAACAAGATGAATCATCTGCTCACATGCCTGCGCAGCCAAACATATGCACATGCACATATCTACATTCTCACAGCTGAGTAAGGCAAACCAAAGTAAAAGGAGATGGATCCTGAGCCTGGCCATGTCACAGAAGCCCCGGCATGACACCAGGCACATGCCTTTTGACGGACGTAGCAATAGGATTCAAAATCTGAATGGTTTCTCAAAGGAAAACAAGCCAGGTTGGAACAACTTCTCGTTGGCTCAAATGAGGTGTGATTAGCTGAAAGATTCATCTGTGTCTAGATTTGACTAAAGATGATTCCCCAAGCTGCACCTCTGAAAGCCTCAGGCAGAGGTTAGACACAATCAAATATACTTTTATAATTTCAGAAAAAAAACCCCCAAACAAATTCTCTACTGGTTTCTGAATAAACTTTATCACTAGTTCTTCTCTGCAGTTGTATTTTTAAAGCTTACTTCAATTCTCTATCTTCGTCCATTTTTTCCCAAACTGTATATTCCCATTTAAGCCAGCTCCTTTAGTCAAATGAATACTGCCATAAATCACTGCAGTTCATGTGCTTATGCACATGGTTAAATGTCCCAATAAATCAGATTTCAGGATCTGTAAATGCCTTTTCACTTTTTTCCTCTCTCTCTCATAGTTTCCATGTACTGTGTCTGGAAAAAACTACCTTATTTGAACCAGCAATAATTATGTAGAAATCACTGGATTGAACTAGTCAGATATTCTGACTAAACAGCTTTCTGTAGCAAAATACAGTTTCATCAACTTCTTGTACAAGATGAATTTAAAAAGTTATTGTCAGAAAAATATCCAAGTTCTTTGTTTTGTGTTCTTATTTTGACTCATTAACATTATGCAGTTTCTTTCAGGTATCTGTCAATGACATTTTACTGGGAAAACAATAAAACATTAACACTACAGTTTAATAAGTATGATATGTCACATTACTTGATTTGGTCATATGTTATTTGTTCTCAGTACTGCACAGGAATCAGGAATTTTCATCTATTCTTTGTCTACATAGACCTGTCTATCTTTACACCAATCTTACGTCTAATTTCACTTTAGGCAAATCCCTGTATTTGGACCAGCAGAGAAATGCTGTCATTTCGACATTGGTTCCCATCTAGATTGCAGTGAGAATTTTAATGGTTAATGTTTGAGAGAAATGAAAATTCAGAAACAGTATTTTGTATAGATGTTCATACAATTTTTTAACACTGAGAAGTTTTAGTATGGAACAGCCATTTTCTAGAGGGTATTAGTAAACTGACCTTTCTACTTTGGGAAGGAAGGAACTAACACAACCTCCCAGCCACTTGATAATATGGTTGTTACAGTTTTGATTTTGTAGCATCTACAAAATGGTTTTACTGCCTGAATCCAATTAACTTTCTCAATAAAATGAACTGAGACTATAGCATCCAGGAAGACGCATCCAGCCCAACAGTCACCACTCAATCTATTTTACACAGGAAAAGGTTCACGTTAGTGCTAGGAGGAGCAGTTAACATTAAAAATGCAAATATGTGCAATCCACAAATGAAGAACTAAATGAATCAATCAGCCCATCAGATGGTCAAACCCAATTTGCTTCTGAGGTGAAAACAAAGCCCCTCTGAATACAAACAAATAGTGGTTGGTGTTTGGAAAGATCTGCACACTCAACAGTACCTGCAAAGATCATGTAGCACATCCCAGCTAGCAGACTGCATTTCTCACAGTTGCTCGGTCCTGGATGCTTTAAAAGCTCCCTGCCCATAGACCATATAATGTGCGCTAACTGGAACAGTGACACAGCAGAAAGCATAGACCTAGGCCAGAAGAGTGGAGTTGGCCCTGAATGCAGGAGTGGAAACGAAAGAGACCAAAACACAATACGCCTGTGTGGGGAGAGGCTGCTAAAGTAACCAGAGAATGCTTGAAAGTCAGGCACTTGAGTTACGACCTCAGACAGAGATCACTATCTCAGGTAAGACTATCACTGTAGGAAGTGTTTTGAAATATCTGTAACTTCTTGTGAGATTTATTAGCACAGCAATTCAATTACCCTGAATCAACTCCTAAAGCATTAAGAGTCCCAATGGCAATGGCATTGAACATTTTCTCCTCCCTTTCTTCCCATTGCTCACATAGGTTACCACAGTCACATATTTTGATTTTCAAGTCAGAATACTTGAAGAATAGATTTGTATATAGCCATAAAATGCAGCATAAACATACCACTGAGGTAGAAAAATACAAGCATTAAACTGAAGAGAAGTGGCTTCTCTGTGCTGTGCTGTTCAGTCCCTGGGATTTTAGGCTAATGAGAAAAGCTTCAGTGTGCTTTACTGTAAGCTGATACCTGGCCCAGTAGATTTGAATTAATACAGAACTGATGCAAAAGGGGTCAGAATTAGGCCATTGAACTCTGTGTAATCTGTTGGCTAGCAAAATGAACATAAATATGTGGAAACACCATCAATAACTTACAGAAATACAGATTTTGCCTTTAATAAAAGAAAAGCGTACAATAGCTTCAATTTGCATTTCACTTGAGCCAAATTCATTTATGCTAACAGCATGGAGAATTGCTTTCATTTAAGTCTTGCTGCAGAAAAAGCACTTTTTTTTTACCCAAAGTTTTTTCACCCCTAGCAAGCCAGTAAATTTAGAAAAAACCCTGCAGCTTGTCAGTTTGACATTGTTTAATTTGCAACAAACTGTAAACAGAGTATAGGAAATGGAAACTCTAATAGAGACACACAGAGACAAACCATATTTTTTTGTCTCTAGAAAAATCTGCGTGGCAAGAAATGAGTCACATATATTTGCATTTGTCCCTGTGACATAATGTTAAGTTTAATTACTTAAGTGTGAAGCATCCTATTAGAAGGTATACACCTAAAAAAAATAAATGTTAGTTTGGTTAATTGCAGTCTAAATTCTAGTCAATGAATGAGTATTCTGTACCCATTCATAGATGCTTCCACTTTACATGCTTCAGGAAGCATATAACGCTCTCATTTGCTTAAATGTCAAATGGCAGAATTATCCTGATAAATACCATTTAAAATCAAGAAATATTCAGAACCCCCCCAGTGTAGCTCAGCATTTTTTAGAATCAGAATGTCTAAGTCAATATGTAGGAGGAAAGCATCATCTAGTTTAAATTTCCACCAAGGAGCTGGTCCTAAATTTTATGCTAATGCACTTAAACATGTTAGTGTTTCTTATTTGCTGTAACATTTATTATAGCACCCAGTCCTTCCAATTACTTTCTATCAAATGATTTGTTAATGAAAGCTAGCCATGAGGGAAGTTGTATACCCATATTCCCTTAGGCAAGCAGTTTGCTGCATGAGAAGCACTCTTATTTATCCTAAAGTCTTTTAATATTTCCATGTGTTTTAAACATTAGCTTTCCTTGCTTGAGGTTGCCTTGACAAGCATATAATATGTGTGAGAATGATGTGAATACAATACTTGGGGCCGTTGAAAGTCTATGGAAAAAATTTTGTACTACCAAAATTATTTCAGTAACACAGCTACTTATCATGAATACAAATAAACTTAACAGATCCCTCAAGCAATTGTATGCAGAAGTGTACATTTAAATATTTAATTATTCGTATCCAAAGCATTAAGAATAAATATTCTGAGCTACAGAAAGTCATAAGAAAAAATCAGAATATGGATCTCTGGTCATTTCCAATCCTCAACCTTAGAAGGATCTTTGAGTGGCATCTAATTATGGTACTGAGGCCTCAAAAGCATTTAAAGATGTGAGGCAGACAAATGTAACAGTAAGACATTCAAATAGGTAATGATGACACCTCAGCTGGGACCTCATTCAGAACCTTATAACACTACTGGTATATACCACAAATATGCATCCAAAGTCCATATTGTGCATACTCCTTGGCAATCTGGCATATGGAAGACAGTTCGATGACTGAGCAACTAATGTGCTAGTTCACATATTTGCAACAGCTGGGGTTTTGTTCTTTTGCCTTTGCTTTCCCTCCATTTACCTTCTCTAAGTGGGCGTTGTGACACTGAGCTGCTAACATGCAATTTCAGTTGCACAGGCTAGCTCTAAACTGTCCTGTCATTCATATTTTTCTTTCCCACTCAGCCACAGTGCCTTATGCTGTGTCTAAATTTCACCTCGCAACTTTTCCCCTATTGAAAATAGACCATTTATGGCAAACAAACATGTAGTTAGTTTGGAAAGTGTAACAGAGTCTTTATGTGAACCATTGTTGCACCAATTCTTCAAGTAAATAAGTTTAAGCATGTTGAATCAGGGGAAGTTTAGATTAGGTATAAGGAAGAAGTTCTTTACAGTGATCTTAAGGTCCTTTCCAACCCCAACTATTCTATAATTCTGTGATTCTATGAATGACCCAACGCATGGTGAAGCCAGCCTTAAATAAGTGTTGATGATTCCTGTTCTCTAATTTGAGCCAGTAAGAATAAATAAAACCAAAAGTAATGGGCAAGAGAAGAATGTACTGAGGGAAAGCGAGGTGGGGAGAGAGAAAACTTACTAAAAACATACTGAAAACTGAAGAAAAAGGTTTCCTGAATAGAAACATCACAGGTTAAGAAGAAAACAAAGCATCAAAGAGAAATGAAAAGCACCTCAGTGAAGTGGGCCACAAAGAATCAAGCTCAAGAATTTTAAACCTAGATAAATTGCAGAGCAGAATCAAAACCAAACCATACATTTGTAATTACAGTTGGTTTTTATTTAATCCAACCAATTATCTAAAATGTGATTCAAGAATACTTGACTTCAGTGAATTAAATTCTATAACACTTTCATTTGTATCATTCTCAAAAGTCAAGTCTGCACTTAGAGCATTTCAGACAACCAGTTACATTTCCAAAACAGTGGAGAAGGGAAAAAAAACCCCTCCATTTTTAAACCATCCATTTAGCATGATGTTCCCTGGAGTTTGGGGCAGTTTCCACATACTCTGACCTTGCCAGGTGTCCCCCTGCTCAAGACTGCATACACCAGTACGCTGGCTGCAACTCAGGGCAGCCCTGTATGGCACAAGTCAGCCTGGGCTACTGAGCGAGACAAGACCAAGGTCAGCCTCTCCACTGATAGAAGTTGTTGTGAAGAGAGGTGAAGAGAGTTGAAGAGAGGTCTGGCCCCAGTTTTCCCTTGTGAGCAGCTTTTAAGCTGCACTGCACCACCAGTCTGTTTCTGACCCTGACCTCTGACTCCAACCCTGATCCTGACCCAGGCTTGCCACATTGCATGGTTCCACAGCTCCTGCCTGCCACACACTCACACTTGGCTCCTGGCTCTCTGGCTTTTGCAGAGCAGCCAGCCTTGATGCAACCTGGTAGCAAGGGTGTGCAGTCAAAGTTTCAGCAGCAGGCCTATACAAATGGGTCTTCTGGAGCCCAAGATCTGCATAAAAGCATGAAGTGTAATTCTAATGTCCCACAGAGCTTGTAGGGTAATATTAGTTTGTAGGTCTTGATTGCTATTAACCTTATTCTGACCCTTTTCTGACCTCGCAGGCACAGGCAATCACCCTGGTTAACTCAACAAGGGCAACAGCCAGAACCACACTCATGAATTACTCTCCGTTTTTATCCAGGTCACCCGCTGAAGAGTTTTTGTGAGGTAAATATTCATTCTGACAAACTGTTGTTTTGATGGCAGTTTTAAAATGTCACCAGATCAAGGCATGAACTCAACATCAGAGAGCTCCATTCAGCCTGGTTCTCTGAGTTCTTGGGGTAGGGCAGAAATCACTTTTCGTGTGCTGAGAGAGGAGCTGGGCACGTAACCATTAGACTTCTGAGGTGTGGCAACATTTTCCACTTACAGTCAGCATCTTATAAGCTGTAAACAGACTGTAGAGAAAGTGCACATTGTATGATGTGAATAAGATATTGATGTAATGGGAAAGTCCTTGAAAATAGAAAACTGAGGATTAAAACAGGAGACGGTAGCAGTGGAAAATCTCCATTCTTTCAGCAGCAAAAGAGAGGAGGTTTCCTCCAAATTCGACACTTTAGTAAGGCAAGCCTGAAAGAATTACCCCTCTTCCCCTAAAGACCATCTTTCTATGGTTGTTGGGAAGCTTTTCATGCAAATTTGGTTGTGCTTTCATTCCAGCTGGTTTTGCCTCTGAAGACACTGCAGGTGGCAATTCTTTGTGTCCTTTGATGAGAGAACACACAGTGGTAGGTGTCCTGTGGCTGCTGCTGGTAGGAAGTAGCAGAAAAACAACAATCAACCTGCATCTGTTGTGCAAAGCGTTTGAAGATCGGCTGCCAGCAGATGCATTTTGATCAGAGACAATGAGGGAGCAATTCCTAAGGCATTTTTCTTTGGAGATCTGTGAAGGAAATTGTTGGACATGGATGGATTTCCTCCAAAGCTGCTTTTCACTTTCACTGGTAGCCCTACAGGGAACCCTAGGGGCGGGAACTGAGCATGCATGTAATCAGTTCTGTATGTAATCAATAGACATACGGTATCAGGAAATTAAACTAATATTTCTAGCAAGGCAAATGACAACATGAATTTAGCATTTGGGTTTGAAAGATTGATGTGAACTTCAATAAGATAACAACCAAGATTTTTCATAGTGACTTCGGGCTCAGGTTTTGAGGGCCAGATTGCCAGAACTCTGAAGGCATTTGTTTTGTCAAAAGAGAAATCAAACTACTACAGATCACCCTGAGAAATGCAGTATGGTACATGAGTCTGAGAATTATAGGAATCCCAGGGCTGCTGGGATTTTTCCCACCAGTTTCACATGGATGGCCCTTGGATGTTCAGCCTTATAAAGGTGTGTCCCATTTCTCCTTCAGGTCATTTTACTTTCTTGTGTATTACTGGGGTAAAATATTCAATCATTTTTGCTGTTTTGGTTTAATTTAGGTCAGAGACATCTTTCTCGCACCTAATTCTGATCGCAAAATGTCAATGATCAGTTCTTTTCAGAGTAGGATCATCCTTTCTTGGATGGGTGAAATTGTTAACAATACCATCCCTAAAAATTAGGGGATGTATTTTTACATCTCACTGACAAGGAAATCGAACTTTAGATACTAAGATGGATTTTAGTTCTAGTGATTGTGTTGACCATTTAGTTCACACAAGTCTAATCATTTTCTCTAGGTTGCTTTTTGAATGCTCTGTGCACTCTTGGTTTCTGTGTTACCTTAATTTTCTGAATTGGTGTAGTTCTGTGCCTGTGCTTGAGATTAATATGAGATCATATCCTGGGACAATCATTTTTCAGACAAAAACTCCAATAGTTTAAATATTTCACTGGAAAGGAGGAATTAATTTTTCTCCAGAAGATCATTTGTTCATTAATAATTCCATGTTGGGGCAAGTTGAAATTCTTTTTTAATTCTAGTATTCACTGAATCATTTCTGCTGAAGTAAAAATGACAATTTTGGAAAAGTTGTAATAAAAGTCTACTACTTCTCCTGCTTCTAGTCTACTACTTTTATCTTTCTCTCCCTGAAATGAAAACAATCTAATGTAGGTCAAACTTGGTGTCACAAGGAGACTACCTTTAATTTTTCTTGTTTGTTTGTTTCCTTCTCTGATAGAAACATAAATGTTTATTTTTGTTTGATGTGAACGTTTTTCAGGCTAGATATACGCTTAAATTCCACCAATTCACCTAATGTTACCTGTCACAGACTGCAGTCGTAGATTACAGTCTTCGGACTTTAAACAGCAATATTTTGCCAGTCCAACCCAGAGCAGTCTTAGCTCCCTGGAGAAAAGATAAAACAACTCACACTTGATCTTGCAAGCCTGCAGCAATGGAAAAAAAATATTCCTGAATCAGAGAATGTTCAAGAGTGCCTGAAGCACACTGGGAGGCACAAACCCAATAAAACAATAGTGTATAAAACCAGAGTGCTTGAAGCTGTGGGAGGAGGACAGGGAGAAGATTTGCCTTCATACCAGATACTGAAATGTGTTGTGCGCTCCAGCAGCCCCATTTATAACCCTCTTGGGGAGGAGGAGAGAGCCACAGAGTGGTTAGCAGGGCTCAGGCCTGCTGGAGAGGCTGTGAGAACCTCCCTAGCTGAAAGCCACCCCTAAGACCTTTCTGATTTTTGTTAAAGTTTGCACTGGAATAAGACTTAGTGTTAACAGGTAAGAGTTTATTTCCAGCGTGGTTCACATCAGCATATCCTTTCCTATTCAGGATCACCTATCCTTTCCTCCACTTTAACAGAGGTCAGTTATTTTCCCTCCTGCAAACAGAGGTAAGGAGTCTTTTAGTCCTCCACCCCCCTTCAAGGGGGATGATAGCATCCGCTTCCCCCTCACACCAGCGGTTGAATGATGATAACAGAAGCAGTATAAAAGCAATCAGGTCATACGATACACCAAAAACGGGGGTCAAAGAAACACAGATAGTATTTTTTCAAAGGCAAGTATAGTACCAGTTCAGGATACATTTCATTTTCAGATGAATTCCTTCCGTTCAGAGTTGGAACTGACAAAACAAGCTGCCATTAAAGAGGTCTCAGCTGTGTCAACGCTGAATAACAACTAGAAGTCATCCCTGGCCATGCCTGTGTAATCCACAGATGTCTCTCTGGGGGTTGCAGGACGGTGATGAGATCAGAAGATTATAAAAAGGGCCCACCAGAAAATGCTGTAGTCAGCAAATGCCTCAGGCTTTTGCTGTGGACAAAGCAGCTCCTGCCACCCATGGTCAGCATGAGTTTGCTGTAGGACCCTTTGGTTGCAAATGCTTTCAGTCACCTGCATGGTGCAGCAGTGGGAGCCTTTCATTTATATATTCATTTGTATTAAAACAGGAATAGCAATGCAAAAAGTTTTGCACATAAAACTCCCCAGAAGAAAACATTAAACAAGGGCGGTGTTACCAGGTAACATTCAAGCTAATGCACAGACCTTCTCTAATGGTGGAAAAGTGAAAGGTTTGTTGTGAAAAGCCTTTCTACCCTGTTGAAAATATCAATACCACATGCTGGGGCTGGCACTCTCCAAGAAATAAATATTGATTTCCATCTTTCCCTCTGTACAAATAGCAGACAATGGCTTTCCTAACTCTGAATCTTGTAATTGTTTTGAGGTTGACAGATTCTGTTAGTATTGAATTTTTATCGCTCCATTGTTGTCTTGCTTTCTGCTGCCCCCTCCCCCTTCTCGCTGTCTTTCCTTAGAACCTTCTAGGAGGGTGGGATGGTTTTTATTTTGCCTTTTTTGTATGTGTGTTGTAGCAAGTCAGCAAAGGGGCAGCTGAAATTAATTTAGCACTCCATGTACTGCCTTCTCTGTCAGGTCCAACTCATTTGATTTTAGTATTATGATAAGGAACATTGTAAATTTCTTGGCAACACAAGGCGCTAGTGATGACACAACATTCTTACTTTAAAAAACCCCACACTTTCCTACAAATCACACTGAAAGACATATATTTGTTCTATAATAGTGATTTGTGGATATTATATTACACTCAATTCCAGTTCAACTACTACAAACACCAATCTTATTTTCTGTCCAGTAGAATCTGTAATTGCACCAATTATCCAACGAATGTGACTTGCAGAATTAAAACAAAGTCAGGGGAATAGGTAGGCACGTGTGTTTCAAATGATGAAAATGCTAAGCAGAATTTGAAGCAGAATGCAACTGCCAACAGCAGCGTATTCTTTTTTCTATTATTATTTTATGGAATATCCACTATTCTTCAATGTTAGGTATATGTCATGAAAAGCTTACAAAATAGTTATTCATTTTCCTGAAGGTCATCCAGACACAGTAAGTTCATTTCATTTTCTTGACAAGAGATCTAGGCTTGTTATGTACTCTATGAAACATGACAGCGAGTGACTGTCCCTCCAATCCATTTTCAAGCAAATATGATTTTACCTCTGACAAACAGGGAGAGAGAGAAGGTAGCTAAATCTGATCCAACTGTACCTGTGCTCTCCCAGGGACAACAGCTGGAGAGAATGCATTGCAGAAATATCCACATGAGCTAGAAATAGGCCAGAGCATGCTGATGTCTGGATCTGGCCTCGCCATGCTCACGAGGCAGCTGGCAGGTCTGCCCCTTGCTTGTGCCCAAGGGCCATGCTGACACCCACAGGCTTAAATCCTTTCCTCCCTCAAACATGGAGGACAAGCTGACACTGCCTCGGGGGATGTGGTTTCTGCCCTGTGCCACCTTCTGATGCTGGGGAGGTGGCTAGGCACAGCAGCCAACATCGTGCCAGGGAATGGGCTAGAGAACATGGTACCAGCTCCATGCCCCGACCCCTGTATGTGCTAGTATAAGGGCAACCAGCATGGGAACATGTGAAGGTACAAAAATGTGTTGTGCATTCAGCTCAGGTTCAGCTATCTCAAAGCACTGCGCACGGATGCACACACAAAAAGAAAGAATGGGCCTGTGCTTTAGTGTGATGTCAACAGCTCACAATAGATATTTAGAATAAAATATTTTGATATTGTATTTGAATGCTGCCATTACTTATTTTTCTTTCATGCAACATTTTTGCTAACTTTATTTCTCTTCCTATACCACTTTCATCCCAGTCAAATTATCCATGGTCCTTTTCATTTCTCATTTATCTGAACACAATGTGTTGTATTCTGCCTGGATTTGAAAATGTATGTCATCGGTGGCTTGCTTTTTTTCTTGTCACAAGTTTTTAATTACTGTCTACCTATCTTACAGCACAAAATAGAATGAGATCTTTGGAAATATGGATGCAACTCCCATTTGGGAATTACCCACATGCAGTCTGACAGTGTAGCACAGGGACAGTGCAGCACAGGGACAGTGCATAGGCTTTTTAGCATCTTTTCTAGCATTTGTGTTAACAATGTGATGAGGTTGAAGCAGGTAGGTCCTTTTAGAATAGAAAATCTACAGAAGTACCATGTTGAGATATGGGCAAATGCAGCAATTAAATGGGGTGTCAAGCTTGTATGCTAAAGATAAACAAAGAGACAAAACTAATTAGTTAAAATTTGTCTGGGAATTGGTGAATCATAAGAGCTGTGAATTATGAGACAGCTGTTAAGTGTTGCCAAATTTTCTCTATCTTTTTGGTGATGAAAGTTTAAGACAATACTGAGCTATACTTGATATTTATCTGTTATAATCATTGAGAATGGAAATACTAAAGAAACGCAAGATGCTTTCTTACCAGTGTTAAAAGACAGACACTGCCAAATATGTAAATATAGTTATACAAACTGTTAATAATTACACAGTTATAAATATAATTGTATAAATACAGTGATCGAGATGTTGAGTGACAGAAATTTTTTTCTATATTGTTCTTGAAGAGATTGTGCTTGTGACCTCTTCAGTGTCAATGAGCACCTCGTCGTTTTTCACTTAGTGTGCTAGACTTGCCTGTTTCCATGCTGACTATATTGTAACGCATGGGATATCTTGTCTAAAACAGAGACAACTGCATTTCCTAGCTGCTGAATAATGAAAATTTAGTATTGATGTTTTGCCTAAGTGTATTTTGTAATTAATTGAAAATAAGAAAACTTTTAATCATTAAATCAAGTAGATATTTCATGTTAATGTAATTGTGTTCAACTTAAGGAGACGGGAGATATGAAAGCAAGTTCACTGATAAGCTAATGGGAAAATCGTATGGGACCAAGACAAAGTTAACATGCTAAACCATGATCTTTGTACTGAAATGTGAAATTTTTAAGTGTGAAAAAATGTTTTCTGGGAACAAGGTACACCCTTTGATTAAAAAAAAAAAGGAAACTGGGTGTCCATGGCTTTCCCTTCTTATATTTTGGTAAAATTCCTCAAATTTGGCTGCCAAAATCTAGATTGTCTTTTTATTTTAAGCCAACATATTTTTACTTCTTTTTCTTTCTTATTTTGAAAACCTTAGAACTTTAATGTCATTTTTGTATAAATTACTTTAAAAATAATTGGAATTCTGTGTTCAGTTTGAATGAAAAGTTCTAATACAATGTATTAAATAGAAAGAAGTTATGTTAAGAAATTGTGAAAACTTGCATGAATAATTGCAATCATTTTGTCTTGGCAAGGTCTGGGAGAACTGCGAAGAAAACTTTCTGACAAAAGTTCCTGTTACAAAAAGAGTAAATATGTAAATATTAGTGCCAGTAATAAATCTTACAAAGAACGTATTTATAGTGAAGGAAAAGGTGGTTGTTGAAACTTTGATTTTGCTCCACCACAGCTATGATCACCAATGAATGCTAAGTGTACTGTAACATTTTATGAAGACATTCATGTGTCTACTAAGAATTGGACAAAGCTTTTATAAGCATAATGCAGGATGATGAACGACCAACTAAAAACATTTCTGACTATCACTAACCTGTCCAAAACCCAATGTACGGCATTTTAACAAAAAGGAAGGTACAAACAAAAGCCTGCTAAACTTAGGAACTATAAACAACTCAGAACTGAGAATAGTAACAACAATTTCAAGCCAAGCAAGATTCTAATGAGATTGTCTCCTGAACACTTGTCATCTGAATGATCCTGGAATAAAAATTGTGTTAAATGCAAATAAGGGTTGAAATCAGGTAGAGGGAAGTCTAAAGGAGGCAGGTTGCATCCACATTTAAGCTTACATCAAATTTTGAATGTTTAAATTCAGATTTTCAGTTACTAGCTGGGCTCCTTACTACTCAGTCATCATTTGCCTTTATAGGATGTTTTGGCTCATATCATATAGAATAGGTTTGTGGAAATCAGTAGATGTATAGCAATTTACGCCAACTAAGGATCTGCTCTTTTAACTTTCAAAAGCACAGATTGCAGAAACCTAATTTACTACCCTTGGTCATAACCAGAAACATCTGACTGATGAAGCTGGAGATTCCAGTGAGTATTCATGCCTCAGAAGGGAACTAAGATTACAGCTGAAATGTGGATAATATCTCCGGTATCACTTGGCAATTTCAGACAACTTACAGTGCATTACCATACTTTCCTGTAATTTGGTGCTTGGATGTCATAAATTACATTAACATACCATTAACACTGGTAAGTAGAGTAAATAACTGCTCTCTCCAGATAAATATTAGAACCCAGTGATAATAACTGAGATCTGCAGCATATGTGCTCAAATATCTGTAGGAAACATACATACCTCAACTGGTTTTCTTTTTTCATACCTACAGCCAAGCCAAGATTACTTTCCTTTTAGTGGGCTGCTATTGCTCTAATGATAATATGTGAAATGAGAAAACTAGCTTACCAAAGGAAGTTCACAAGACATCCATGGAATTGCATGTATGGGGTTTTTTTAAGGAAAATAAAGAATTATATTATTAGTCTATGCTAATAGCAAGTGAACCGTTTCTCAGTGAAAGAACAGGAACGAACCCATAAGATGGACTGCTTTATGCAGTAGAGAAACAAAACAACTATAGAAATGGAAGTCTACTCCTCAACACAAATCCAAGAGTAGTGTCACTGTGACTACGGTGGAGTGGCCCTGGTTGTGACAGAGACCCTGCAGAGCTGCATGCAGAGCTCATGCAATGTGTTTGGATCAAACACTGAGTTTTTCTGATGTTTTTATGCCATTATACCTCTGCCAAGAGCCACATTAATTACTGTGTGATTCTTTGCTCTCCATTTAAAACATTGCATGGATTAAGGTGTTTGTTTAAAAAACAAAACAACAAAAAACCAAACAAGAGCTAAATAAGATCAGAGAGTAATAAAGTAGCAGCAACCCTGACTTCTGTGAATGAAGACAGATGTTGAAGGTTCAGAGGAATCAGCCTTGGAAGAGGGAAGGTGTAGAAAATGTAGTAACTGCAAGAAGAACTTCAGTTGAGAGACTGTTTCAAGCATGCCTAACCCTGAAAGCATTGAGGCACATGCAAGTGAATACTGATGTTTGTGACTGGCGAATACACAAGGTGTTAAAATAACACAATCAGTGCTGCCTCAATGTATTTACCTTTAACTCTAATACTGATTTGAGGGACTGAAACAAATAACTATCTCAGCAAGTTGCTTCTAAGTTGTGTTTATTCTTCCTTGCACTGTGGATAATGCGTTCTCCCTCCAAAGAAAAAGGCACCATAAAATCTCTTTTGCAGCATCTTACGTGATCATCGTTAGAGGGAGGAAGGCAAAAAACCCCAGGAATTTGTGTGGAATTCAAAACCAAAATTACATCCAGACTAACCAAGCATTTCTGGAGCTCCCATCCCCACATTTTTGAGTTCTTGGAATCTGTTTTGGCATAAGCAGCAAGCTATGACAGCATAAATAGGGGGCTGGACCTTTGGCCAGTGTAAATTTGGCCCTATTAGACTGGTGTAAGTTTACACCAGTTGAAGGTTAATCCCCATATGCTTTGCTCTGCTTCCATTTTTAGTTGCCCAGCTCTGTTAGATATTGCTAATTAGCAAGGAATCCATGTGTATCTAGCACTAGTTAATGGAGAGAAAATTCTTCAGTATTTTCATATAATTATTTTCTGCCCAATCCCAAGTACTGTGAGAACACACATAGTTTTCCCCAGTTGTTATCATATTACATTACCATTGTGAAACAAAAATGCTGCACAAAGACCCAGTTAGAACTGATATTTAATGACAAAACTTCCAGTAAGTCAGTTGTGCAGAGCTTCCCAAAAACTTCAGGACATGAAAGTGTGAGCTAGTTCTTGGCTTTGTTACCAGCTACCTTGCTCAAGTGTCCTTCCATGAACTGTTTCACTTTTTGGTTGTTTTTTTCCTGTTCATACTTTGGTATAGGTTTGTGTTCAGTATAGGATATGTCAATATGTAAATTCTTGAACCATTGTGAATTATGCAAGAAAAATTGAGTCCTGATTCCTGCTGTTTGCAAGCACAGTTTTTTTCTGTAATGTTTTCTATTCAGTATACTGTACTCTTACAATGGGATGCAGCTGAGTTTTTAAACTATACAGTGACCTAGTACTCACTATTGTTTCGTATGTGATTAGGGATCACTGGTATGCACTTAAATCCCATGGAAATTGTTGTAACAATATAAGAAATACTTTTTTTCCTAAATTACTGATCATATCTATTGTTCCAGTGCATGGAAGAAAAAATAGCATTGATGATTTAGAATACATTCTCCTTTTAGAAAACCTAATTTGGCTGTGACTTTCTTTGTATGAAACACATCATTGCTTCATTTGTGACTAGAACTGTTTGAAATAATGGATCGATATGCCACAGATTTTAAAACTTGCAGAACTCTCACGCTCTCTGATAAAGGGGTTATTATGAAGCAACCCACAGAAGCTAAAATTCGCTGAAGAGAACAAATAGGTGTTGAAATCATTACTGTGTGAGGTATGACAAACCAGGAAGATGATAAAGCAGCAGATTGTTTGACTATTCAAGAATAGGAGAGGAGGAGAGAATGAAAGAGAGAGAGAGGAGCAGGGAAGCAAGATAAAGCAAAAGAACGTGAGAAAATGAGTGAGAAAGCAAGAAAAAGAAAGCAATAAAGCAGGAAGTAATCCACTCCAACCATGCAAACAAGAAGATGGGTATGGGAATGCTAGGCACAAATGGATTCATGTTTTGGAAATTCTGCCAGGTTTTATAAACTTATGAGAGGATGTTATTCCACATCAGATGAATGATATTGATCTGACAAGCAATGTAGCTAAAGTTATACAAAGGTTTGAGGTAACAAATTTAAAGGGAAGAAACACTGGCCACTGGAAGCTCAAAGTACAGTTTACATTTGTGAGTTTCATCCCTTATTAAAAATATTCTGGTGGCATATGCTGTTTAAAGAACAGAAAATATTTTAAAAACTGGGTTATTAAACCAGCTCTTAGCACAAGTGATGAAAGGTAGCCATGTGTTCGGATAGCTGAGGTATGAATCATTTCAGGGCTAGGAAGTTGTCCCAGATATTCATAAGCCATCTGTTAAGTGAAAGAGCATTAGGTATACACAGTGCTAATAATTCTTACATTTGATAATTATACTCAGCATGACACACCATTGGGAACAGCAAAAAAGTATTTTGGATATTCACAAAACCATCAGACAGGATTTTAACTGTAGTAGGCGATGGTAAGTTTGATACATGATAAGTAAGAGAAGCTTTTGCACATTCCAATTTCATTTTCTCACAAATTCCAAATATTAATTTTATCAGCAAGGTCGTGTGTTTTCTTTGGAGCTGGAGAAAGATTCAGAGAAATATAAGTCTAAGAGAAAAGCAGAATGCATAGAATGATAATATTTTGACAGGATCAGTATGTTTTGACTACAGATTAAAGTATTACAGGGTTTTCTCATATATCATATTCCATCCTAAAGTCTAGTGGACAAATTCCGCATCAGCAATCCACAGCCTTGACTAAGCAAACACTGGCAACAATAATAAGCAAAGGATATCCTGATGGCAACATTCTTTCCCCCTGCTCTGACCACAGAAGAACTAGTGTCATCTTTATCCTTAATTTCCTGAAATACATCAAAAAAGTTTGACAACCTTCTGAACAGTCTGTTGTGTCTGAGCTATGGCAGCAGTCTGCTTCCTTCTACATGGGCTATAATTAAGAACTACTCCAGTTAACCTATTTGTGCCATTAGTGCAATCAGGGCACAAATTGTAGTATTAAATTTAATCCTTTAAGGCTTCAAATGTATCAATTTGATAATATTGGATCATAATATTATGTAGGGTCATAATGTTAGCAGAAGTTTTTGTTACTGTAAACTGTAATTTCTTAAGGACAGAAAAGAAAGGACACCATCTCAGGAAGGAATACATCTTTTGAGTCCAGGCTGCAATCACATGTCAAGT
Organism: Strigops habroptila; assembly: GCF_004027225.2. NCBI lineage: Eukaryota > Metazoa > Chordata > Aves > Psittaciformes > Psittacidae > Strigops > Strigops habroptila. The sequence goes on from NC_044281.2 coordinate 9,788,317, forward strand.
CAATATTTGCTAGACATGTGATGACATGGCTTCCAACTGTGGTACTGTATTGCATTCCCAGAGAAAGTGACTCTATTAGCAAGAAACTGGCAGCTCCCAGAGAGATTAAGGTAAACCACTGCAGCAGGACAAGAAAGTTGTCTCCCTCTTTGAATGATGCAACCAGATGAAGGTATGCCAAAAAAACAAGTGAGCACTTGCTATAATGTTGGCTTCAAGAAACATTCCTATATCTTTCATAGTACAGCTACCTGGTGTTCATAAATTCAGAAAGAATTAGATAAATTATTCATAAACATGTAAATAAATACACACATATCAGAAGGATGATACTTTTCATCTTTTCAAATTGTAACAGGAATCAATGTATGTAAACGGCTTAGTTTATGGAGCAAAATGGTGACCTAACCCTACCGGAAATCAGAAGAACAAAGACTAATAAGTTTAAGCATTGCAATCACTGTTTTAATGTATGAAGTGCTTTTGCTATGTGTTCTAATCTGCTAGACATAATCTAAGCATATGACTTCTCAAATTGATTTCATTCATATTTACCCACCGCTAGATATCGTATGTCTCTTTATATTTGCTTGCTTTCTTCTGCTATGTTGCAATATATTTGTCTTTTTTGTCTTAATTTTCTGGGAAACCTTAAAGGCCTTCAGGGGAGCCAAAGGCTTCTTTCCAATAAAAAAAAGCTCATGAGTTGTATGAGTCCAGTACTTGCAATATTGTACTTGTATGGTCATGTGTAGAGTTTAAAACCCTAGCAACATAACATTTTTTTCCTTTCCATGACAAAATAAATTGGTTCTTTCTCAAAATGATGTCTCTTGAAGTCAGGGGAACTTCAGAATTTCCAAAGATGCACTGAACTTTTCACCACAGACTTAACTAAACAAGCAAGTTGAAATTCCTCCCTCCCTCTCCTGCCTCTTCTCAAGAATGTAAATAGAAGGCTCAAGAATAAATATTAGAAAATGGAAAATTTCATCCATAAGACATTATTCACATCTTGGTGAGGTCAGGGATAAGGCACTCATTTCTGAAAACTATTTGCAGTCCCTTGTGACCTCTGGCAGCCAGTGGATCTCAAGCAGTTCATGCCAGCAAAGATCTGTAACAGTACAAATCCTGTTCGCAGATCCCTTTTTGCCCAATGCACCCCAAAAGCCACTTCCCTAAGAAGTCCCACTTCTGAGAGTCTTAAGACTGAGGACTAAGACTAAATACAGAGAGGGAGTTGTCCTCAGAGAAATTACGTCATTATTAGGGCTGGTGGTAGCTGCGGAAGCCATAAAGACCACACTTCTGTCTTTGCCATACCCACACAGTGAATGAAGACTATGCAATTTCCATTTCACTTCAGTAGAGTCATTCTTAAGCATTATGTTCTGATATGAAGATGACTGTGAAGAACACAAGACATTGGTGAAGGAAGGCTACATATAGTTATAACTGCCATTTTGTGCTTGGGGAGCTGAAGCATGGAAATAACACATTACGCCGTGCCTATGCTGACTTTTTCAGTGGAAGAGGAATCATCAGTGTTTCAGTTTGACATCTTTATCCCTACCCCTTTGATCTTACAAGGAACTGTAATTTCACAAGATCAAAATGTATCTAGGCAAGAACAAAGAGGACTGACCATACTATTTTGGGTATTTTATTAACTGAGACTGGAAACTAAATCAGGAGAAGAGCAATAAAAGCAAAATATAGTTTGACTTTCATTCTAACACAGGAAAGGTTTAGGTTTAATTTGGTTTGTGTGGAAGTTCAGATTTTTGCATACTTTTCTCCCTTTTACAGCTGCTGTACATAGTAGTAAGACGTTATGTTTGTGAAATCCTGTAATTCACTAGGATGGTGTTACAAGCACCTCTAAAATGTTATAATTTAATACCAGTTTTGGTTTAATGCAACATTAATTACATTGAATTCAGTTTGCTATTTTTGGAATTTATGCTTTTTAATTAAATCAATTGGGGTTTTTAGGGAGAAAAATGTTTAGAAATATGTTTCAATCATTAAAAATGCTGTAAAGCCAAGAAAAATAACTTTGATAAGTGCTGCACTGAGAGAAAGATGAAAAGGAAAATCATATACAAGAGGAAAAATTGCAGTTATGTGAAATGTACTCAACTAATTTAACCCAGAATGTTTTCACTGTTTTTTGACAGTAATATTTGGCTGTTTGATACTAACTCCTATACTAATGAACAAACAGTGTTGATAATATAACTTTTGTTTGGACTACAACTTAGAAGTTGTTTATCAGTTTCTGACTCAAACATTGGTTTAAACACATACAGGGTATTTAGAGCAGATTGGTGCCTCACAGCTTAATGTTCTCTCTATTCAGAGGTGGTGTAACTGTCTGCTGCAGGGAATAATTTTTTTCTTTACTCCGTGATATTTGAACTGTCCTTCCTAATGGCAAAGTTTCATAGTAGGACTAGAAAATACTTCTTTAGAGCCTTGCACTATGACTAAGCAATTGGCTTATTGCTCAAAAATGAAGATTTGAATCTCTTAGGTTTGAAAAGGGAACCAAATTACTCTTTCTGCCTAGAAGCATGAAGATACTGTTTAAAGAAAGCCACCTCACACCTCTCCTCTCTTTGTGCTTTGGATTCCAGGCATGAGAAGTCTGGCAGCTGGAAGGCTTTCATACTCCCCTACATTTTGCATCTCATTAGATACTAGATGCTAGCTGGAGAAATATGCTATGCAAAGGCATTAAATATCCCGTCATGCACTATAGAAATTGGTGGAAATATTTCCTAAGCCTAGACGTCCAGCTGGAATGAACTTTTACAGTATCACAGCACATATTGTTAAATACCTTCTCATTTTGCTTATAGAACATAGGTTTAATGAGGATCTGAACTGTGATCTTTTAATGTGATCACTTAGTTCATTAAAACACTCTATCACCTACACAAATCTCTTGTTCGTGAAGTTCATTGCAGTGAATCACAGCACACATGAGTAACTGCAAAGTAACACAGAGTTTTCTTACATCTCTGTGGTGCAGTCCCCATTGGGATCTCACATTGAGGGCTTTTCATAGACTGCTGTTCTGAAATAATAATGAGAAAATCCATCAAAAAGATCCATTTTTATTTTCAAAGAACGGAACTCGTTTTATGGTGAGTCATCACACTACAGCATGTGAAGTTCATCATTCTGCACTAAAGTTCCTGTTAATCCAGTATTGCAAACAAATAAAAATTATTGCACTTTGTCAAAGTTTGGCATGGTGAGATTTTTTCTATTGTCCAAAAGAAGAGGACAGAGAGAACAGAAGGGTGGGAAAACAAACATAACAAGCTAAAGACGGAAAACTTATATGAAATGGAACTTGAAACTGCTCTACTGGTCCCTTCCAGGGCTCTCCAGGAATAAACTATGTTTTTTACAGTAGTTGAACATTTGAAAGCAGCAAGTTCTGCATTTTTCAAGGATTTCTCAAGAGAGATCTTCCTTTTTGTTTTCACTATTTTCAGTTTGTTCATTAGAATTCCTGATTGTCCCATTGATTTGTATAGCTGCTAAATGCAGAACAAGCATCCTAAGCACATAACAGGGACAGGACACTTTGAAGTTTGTTATTCATATGCACAAATAAACCTGACGTTGAAAATACTAGGGGTTGAGAATATTTTTGTCCAATCTCTGGAATCTTTGTTGTCAGGGTTAGATGCCTGCTTTAGCCACATCCCACTGCAGTGCTGCTGGGAAGTAGCCTGAAGTCTAATTAAGAATTACTAAATTCTTCATTCCTGCTTCGCTCTTTCTGCAGGAAGGAAAGCAGGGCTGATGGGCTGAAGATGACCCGTGGAGTCCCTGGCAAATTGCTGAGAGATGAGCATTCAGCTGAATATTTGGATGACAAGGAAGGTGGGCTGCAAAGCACCTTTGCAGTCTAGAAGAAATGTCTGTTGCTTGACTGAGTAACTTTTAATACATTACCTCCATTTCCATCAAGATTCACTGAAAGTTATCCATATTTTTCCTATTTTAATTCTTGTGGAAGAATGTTTTCTTCTATTAATAGGAAATCCATAGAAATTTTTCTTTATATTTTTCTTTTCGATTAAAAGTCAGGATTTGTTCTCATTTAAAATAATTTAATTTTTGAATGAAAATAGAAGTTTAGTGACAATGCTCCTGGTATTCTAGTAAAAGCAAAAAAATCTTGACATCTGAATGAAAAAATACATAGAGATATGTACAAAATACATACACGTACAGAAGGAGTGATTCTTTCTGTAATAACCTTTCTTCACCCTTTGCATTTTCAAGCTAAATCTAACTTCATTTAGTACTTATAACGCATTCTTTCCTCCTTGACTATAGAACACTTGGCAAAAACCTGAAGTGCCCAGGGGTAGATTAGCGTGTAGAGTGAAGAGACACTGCACAGGATAAATGCAGTTCATCATATGGCAGTCCAATTTATCACCCTGACATCACCAAGTATAGAGGGTGTATAAATTATATTAACCTAATCGAAATCCCTCTATCGAAAGTAATTGAACAAGAGAGCTGCTGTTTACAAATATGTGATCTAGCCATGAAAGCCATACTGATACTTCATAGCAGCTGGGTAGTGGCTCATGGTTGTCCCCCTAACATGTGAGATAAGGCACCACTCTGGGTGATTAAACATGACAGAATCCTTCCCGGAGAAATATCAGCTTGTATATGCTCTTCAAGTAAGTGTTGAATATATTTACCTGGACAGTGTCAAGTTATGCTGCACTGTTATTATGAAATTGACAAGTAAAGTGCTAAAGGTAAACAGAAATGGATAATGTAAAAGGGCGGGGAAAACCAACAGTGAAAAAGACATGAGGAAGTAAGGAAAGGATTTTGGTGGAGAGTCCTCCTTATGCTAAATACTTTTATACCTTTAATGTACACAGCAGGAGAAAAAAATACCCTTTTTTAATCATAGGATTGTTATAGATATTCCCATGAGTGAGAGTGCATTGAAGAAGCGTTTTTGATCTGATAACCAGAGGTAGAAAGCATGCAATATCAGAAGAAGGTATGTCCCAGAAAGATTACTATTACAAAGAGAATCAAGGGTCCTGATCTTGGGGACCCTGCAAGTAGCAGTTTCTGATTAAGTTGAGCTGGGAGCCTCCGAGAGAAATAAAGGAAAAACCAAATTTTTCAAAATAGCTCAAATCATAATAAATTTTAAAAACCATTTATCCTGAAATAAATGACTAATTTATTCCCAGAATTCTTCATCATTTCTGAATAATATACGTGATGAAGTGTGAGAATGATGCTTGATTAAATGAGGTCCCTGGAGTGCATCAGAGGAGATTTAGTCTGGAAAACAGCATCTGCTGTCTCTTTCTCTCCTTCTCTCAATGCTGTGTTGTTTCCATGTTTTACAGCATATTACCCTCTTTCATTTTTAAGAGAATGGGACAATATTCAGATTTTTTTGTGGTGGCCATGCAGTGGGTCTTTCAGTGTGAGGGTCTGAAAAATGTTGCTGAATACCTATTTATTTTTCCTGGCTGGAATAGTAATTGCTTTCTCTTAGTCACAGGTTATACAAATTTATATCATTATCCGATATAATCATGCCAGTAAATTTAATTCAAATGACTTCCTCCCAGACTGTGTTTTCCATATTTCTGTTCTTACCAACACATCCAACATCGAGGATCATAACTTCAGTATAACAGTAATGAGAGCTAAACAGATATGTCAGTAATTAACAGTTGGAGATGTCACCACTTTTATCCTTTGCCACTGCAACCAGTTTTATGCATATGCATTGTCTGACACAGCTGTGTTGCATGTATCTAGTCTTACCCAGTTCTAGAAGCTGAGGACATTAATAGCTTGGCTGGAAAACCAGCTGAAAGTCCAAGTTATTAGAGTTCAGATGCAAACACCCACGGTGAATCCTCACCCACAGAAGTAAAACAAGTTAGGAGATAGTACTAGCCCCACTACTGCTGGTATTTGGGAAGAGATAAAATTGCAGAAGAAATACTAAGTAATCACAAGAATGAGGGAAAAGTCAATTGTGCAATCACATCTCATATTTAATGGGCATTTTTCAACCTTTAAATTGCTATGTTCTCCCCTTTTTGTTCTTTTAAACTATTAGAGGGACTGTTGTGCTTGCTATGCTCACTTCGCTCTTGTTCTTCCACTGTCTTCTAATGCCATCCCCTCATAGCACTGCTGAAAATGCGTCATTTGCAATATACCTCAAAATAATTTAACTGGGGAAGAAATCACTAAAGAACTGGTGAGGTTATCCTCAATATTACATGCTTTATGTTTGATGTAATCAGTGAAGATTTGGAACAACCCCTCCTGCTTTTTTCCCTTCTGACAGAACTCCAAAGCAACCCAACTGAACTGAAGCCAGAAAAAGCAGCAGAGGCATATAACACTGTCTATTCAGAATTGCCTAAACCTTTCTATCAGACTTGCTGATTGAAAGTAGTTATTTTAAATGACCCAAATGAAAATTAGGACCAGGCTCCTCCATATCCTTTTGTGGAGCAAAGATACCTGTGCATAATCAGCCCAGAAGATAGGAGTGATATTGCCATATCTGGCACCCAGAGCAATGGGTTGCCTTTCTGGGAACCAAACCCAACTGCTTGATCGTAAAATTCAATGATTTTAAAACGAAAAGCAGTGAACAAGGACATTGTAGCAAAGTGCACAGTAGTAAATACTGTGCCAGAATCTGGGTGCCACACAAGAAAGAGGCAGACTGAAAAAAACTTGATGAATATCTTTGGATAGTCCTCAGATCTCTAAAATGTACAAGCCTGGCACTAGCCTTCAGCAGTGTCCCAGCCCACTCTCTGAACGGGATTTTCATCCCACTTTCTCTTGCTGTACTCACACCATCTGCTTGCAAGTCACAGCGCTATGGGAACATTCAGTACCTGTGATACCAGTATCTTCGATTAAAAAAAAAAATGCCATTATAACAGTGTACTTATTCAGCATCAGAAATAAATGCCAAAAGAGGGCTGTTATGTAGGTGGCCAGATGCTTGTCCATAAATAGTTTTGGATTAATAATGGGCTCACTGGATGGTTTTGGTTTGTTGGAGTTTTTTTTAAACTGAAAGTTAAACTGTTCAAGCACTTCCAGTATGCATTGCTGCTTCATTATCACACATTTTCTCCCTACCATGTACTACATTTGATTAGAAAAACAACCATTTTTACAAGAAGATGTTACGCCAATATTAACCAGCAACAAAGATAATATCAAAGATAAAACTGCCATCAAGTTATTACAAGGCTGTAATTTGCTTGAACATTTTTATGAAATTATAAAATTGGATATCATATCTATATCTGATTATGAACAGCAACATATCCCTGTGAGTTAATAATTATAGTCTTGTTTTTACTTGTTGACAGTCTATGACTAATTGCTGTCTGAAGAGAATTTAAACAGATCAACTCAAAAACAACCTCTAAAGAAAGGTAACATGCTTAACGTGTTTACTTGGGACTGCAAAGTTTCTGTACTTTATTTAGAGATATCTACTATATGGTAGGTCCCTAACAGAATAAAACCAAAGTGCATTATCTTAACAGACATAACTGACTAATTGTTAAATCTTTTAATTCTTTTAGTTTCATAATGCTGCTGTTAATTGCCCTGTATTTATAGCAAAGCAGAGAGTAGAAGGATTATTTCCACTATCTAGCCACAAGCAACAAATGGGTGACAAATAGACTCAGCCCCAGTGACTGTTTCTTAAAACTTCAGACAACCTCTGATCTGGTCCCATGGGCTGAGTATCTTTTATGGGTGGAGTGCATTAGGCATTCTCTCAGGGTGTATTTTCCAGTTTTGTTTCAGCTGAAAGGAATCCAGGTCATACTCAGAATGTTCTGCGATGTGGACCTGGGAACAGTAAGTGTGGATGATGCAGAGATTTGCTTCAAAAGCATGACCATCATCTACGTTAAGTCAGAAATGCCTATATAGTGTTGCACTGTGTTTAGGAGCAGTAATATTAAAACCTGACTGGGTAGTTTGGTAAACAGGAATGACAGAATCTTATCTCAAAATTTTTATCATCCAGCTTTCAGAAAGGATATCTCTATTTAAAGAATAGGCACCTTTATCACATCAGAAGGTTTTTACTATTTTTATCTGGAATGTCATTTGAAATCCAGGTTTGTGTGTGTTCTTCAGCAATCAGGCATCACCAGTGCTTCTAAAAGTCTCAAATATTTTGTGAAAGATAAAGCAAAACTACACAAATATTTTTTTCCTCTTATCAACCACTTTCTCTTTATTAAAATGCCAAGTCTGATTTCTTTTAAATATAATATTTAAACTGTAGCAAACGGCTGAGCAATAGTAAGCAAGCATCCCACCCACTTTGGAGAAATTTGATTCTGCCTGCAAAGCATTAAGATATTCCCTGCTTGACAGTGTGCATTATCTGGTGAGAAAACTGTTTCTCTTTTATATTTATCCAATGTTGCAGGCTCTGTAGCAACATAGAGGAAAATACTAATCGTCACTTATTGTTGCATTGCTGTTTATGGTTGCTAAACAAGTCTCATACATAAGTGATCTAATACAGAACCAATAAATACTTATATACATTGTGTGGTAAAAGCAGCACAGTAAAATATAGTTATTTTTGAGTTATTCTTCATGTTGATTAAGAATTCTAGAATCAAAGAAGTTGAGAAGTGAGACCCCCAACAGGATCCTGGGCTGCATTCAGTAGGTGAGCCTTCCCCTTGATTCAGCACTGCTGACACACCTGGAGAGCTGCACACAGTTCTCAGCTCTCCAGTACAAGACAGACAAAGACATTCTGGAGCAAGTCCAGCTAAAGGGCTGCAAAGATGCTGAAGTGATAGAAGCATCTGACGGATAGGAAAGGCTGAGAGAGCTGAGACTGATCAGCTTTGAGAAGAAAAGGCCAGGGGGAATCTCTATGTGCATAAATACTAGCAAGACTAAAGAAAACTGGCACAAACTGAAGTACTTAAAATTCCATTTTAAAAAGGGAACCTTCTTTATTGTGAGGGTGGTCAAATACCAGCACAGCTTGCCCAGAGGAGTTGCAGAGTCTCCATCCTTGGAGATATACAAAACACAGCCTGGTCCTGGGAAACTCCTGGGAAACTCTAGCTCTGAGCAAAGGGTTGGACTAGATCATCTCCAAAAACACCTGCCAACCTCAACCATTCTGTAAATCTGTGAAAGTCAGCAGTAACTAGAGACTGACCCTGAATTTCTTGCTTGTATTATTACAGCAATGAAGATCATTGGGCACAGCCCTTAGATTCTAAGAATACTTTCAACAGTAATATCAGCATAATTTCTCTGTTATCAATGAGTTTCTGAAGCAGATTTATTATAAATATTTTACCAGGAAGCATTAAATATATTTAAATAAATATCTAATCTCTTCAAATTAACAATAAAGGCTTAATATAAGAGGAGATTGGAAAGGATTTAGTAAATTAGTGTGCAGAGTGACAGGTTAATTGCTCTGCGGATCATTAAGCAACACATTTATTTAGCAACAAATAATTTAACCAGTGAACTCAGCCAGTTAACAGGCAAAAAAATCTTTTTTAGGCATTTGCTCATATTTTGATGAATAAATTTAGTTAGTGAACTTTTCCACATGCTTTCAGCTTTCATTCAATATTTATTACTTGCAACTCAAGCAAGTGATGGGTCTCTGTAACTGCATTTTAACTATCTGCTTCTTAACAAGACTGCAACCTCAGCTGTTTTCTGTTGTGGGGCGGTGTGGGATGGTTTTCATTTTTGCTTCTTCCCTCCCTTTGCGGGTAGGCTGAAGAGCTATGAAGACAAAGAACACAACAATGTGCAGCTGAAGTGCTTTAAAAATAAATTTGGATAACAGGGCACACAATTCTTCTCTAATGAAAAAGGTTTCTTAAGAATACTGAATTGAAAAAAGCTAGAAACCTGGAACTTCCCCAGGGCTTCAGCCTGGGGGGCTTCCTAATGTAATATTCAGTCCCCAATATTATTCATATTTTTCCACATTTTTAAAGGTATTCATCTGATTCTATGCATATTTAATGTTCGTGAAAGTAATGGAGATAAATGTGTGCCATTATTAGCAGACACTATTTCAGTTCATTTGCTCTTTCCCACCACTTCTACTGAATGCATAAGAAAATAGAAATGAACATTCATCTTTGGAAGAGAAAGGGAAAATAACTGAGACATATACAGGGAAAATTCAGTCTAAGGCTGACTGATCTTTCAGAAGGCCTCTGATTAACCTGTGTAAGAAACACCAACCACATCAAGTACAGCGTGCCCTATGCAGGGTCGCATGAAGCAGGGGGAAGGTGCCTTCCAGGTCTTGCATGGAACAGCAGATACTCTTTCCTGCACTTGGTTATTGGGGACCAAGGAGTAGAAGAGGAATTCATGACTACTCTGGGAACACATGAGTTTCAAGTTTCAAAGCAGGCAACCATAATATCTGCCAATGACCCCTTATTCTCTCTTCCTAAGAAATCTTCACAGATCTTACCACATTTCATAGAACACACAAAAGCCAAGCATACAGTAAGTTTTAAAGAGAAGAATATGGAAAATTTCAGGTGCTTTAATATAACTGGTAACGCTGAAGATGCTACACATTCCACTGAGATGTGGTTTTTAGAAATTTGACTAAGCCATTAATAGAAATTTCTTGGAAACCCATTATTTGCTCCCCACATATATGTAATTCCCACTGATTTCAATAAACAAATATTGATCTTTGTTTGGGTATCTATTAAGATTAATAGAGTCAAGGACTAAGTATTGACCAGCAAAAAGAGAGAAGGTCAATACTTACACTGAAGGAAAATCTATCTTCATCTTCACTGAAAACATGAAGCCAATAGGCCAAATATTTTCCCTAATTTATTTATCCTTTGTAACTCCTGAGATTCCATTGGTGTAACCAAACATAAATATATATGTGTGTATATAGATATTATCTAGTATATACAATTCACAGTAATTAGCTGAAATGAATTCTCTCTATTTTGGATGTTTCAAAGGAAGATCAGACTAATAAATTAATCCTACCACCACCACAAGACTCAGCAGTGGGGATTAACTGTTCTCCAAAAATACTGCAAGTTTTGGTTTTTTGCTGGTGTCAATGCATTATGGAATATGAGAGCCATCCTAAGGCAACATATAATCTCAGTGTCATTAAAGAACTATCCTGAAAATTCTACAAATGATAGAAAATATAATGAATAAAATAAAGACATGTTCTCTCCCTTCTATCTAGAGTCTTTTGCAGTGGAGCATATTGCTGAAGAGATTATATATGATCTCCAACAGATAAGTCATGTAAGATGGACTGGATGACCCCTAGATATCCCTTCCAACCTATCATTCTACAATTCTATAGAGAAAGAATAGCATTACAAAAATCCCATATTGTTACACATCTGTAAGCAGTGTCCAATAGCAAGGTAAAGATTCATTCAGTGGCTCTGTGATGAGAATGGTTGTTTTAAATCAGAACCAAAGTTGTATAGTTTTATTCTTAATTTTTTCTTTTTCATAATTGACTTCAATTTCTTCCTGTATTTAAAACCTTTTCTATTTAGGAACAGAAGTCTTCCATTTGGTGTAGAACAAATACAGTGCTTACTGATACTTGAGTCATTATTTTCCTTGCAATTTAATCTGACATAAATATGTAGCCTACAATGACAAACATATTATAAATGAGCAATAGGTGACATTTTTATCACATCTTATATAGAACATTTTATCATAATCTGTTCCGGGTATTATATGAATTAAATATGCACTCATCTAGCATATTGCACTGGAAAAACCTCATATGGTGTGTTTTAAAAGCAACATTTAACATATTAATATCTCTGAAGTCCACTTCCCACAGAGAAGGTTTTTGCTGAAAAAAAGCAGACATTATATGGTAGGGGAAAACAGACTACATGTTTTTCTGAAACATAATTAATTTCATTAGGAATGAAAATTTTCATACACTGTTAGACTGCTGCTTCACTGGAAAAAAGCCTGTGCCTTTTAACGAAAACACTAGTAACATAGTAGAAACTGCTAATTTATACAGAACAGAGAAGATTTAACACCTGGCTTTTGAACACATTATTTAATTACGGTCTTAGTAGGAAAGCAAGGATCTCTCATACAAAGCATTCAATTTCGGGTAACAGCTTTTATCTTTATTTTTCAACCTTATGTAATGACGAAGGAACATGTCGGCTTTTTTGTTTTATTATTCCCATTTTACTTGAGTGCGGTAGTCATACCGTCTTAGGCAAACCCTGCTACAACACTATTTCTGAGGGGAAAAAGCCCAGTAAAGAAAAAGGGATCTAAACAAGCCTACGCCTTACCTCTTCAAAAATCTCATCTCCTGAGTAATTTCTTTTCTCTTTGTTTCGCTAAAAAAATCCCTTACATATTTTATCTGGATTGTGGTTAGCCTTCCATCTTCGTCACTTTTCTGGGGAAGAGGAAAATAACTGTAAAGATTGACATTTTAATTTCTATCTGTCAAGAATGAAATATCTGAATGAGCACACACTCTAACAGGGCAGGGGAAACTTGGCTGAGATCTACATTCAGGTGAGAAAAGACAAATTAGAAATAGTCTCTAATGATCCACACTGAGGAAAAAACTGTATTTAACAGAGCTTGGATGGGCATTTTATTTTTGTGTAAAATTAGTAAATTCAGAAGTGTAAATGAGAACAAAATAAATTATTCCCATGCTACTTCATGTGGGAATAAATTATTCCCACATGACATCCTTGTCTCTAAATTGGAGAGACATCAATTTGATAGATGGACCACTCGGTGGATAAAAAACTGGCTCGATGGCCGCACGCAAAGAGTTGTGGTAAATGGCTCGATGTCCAGTTGGAAACCTGTAACGAGTGGTGTCCCTCAGGGATCGGTGTTGGGACCGGTCCTGTTCAACATCTTTGTCGGTGACATGGACAGTGGGATTGAGTGCACCCTCAGCAAGTTTGCCGATGACACCAAGCTGTGTGGTTCGGTTGATACGCTGGAGGGAAGGGATGCCATCCAGAGGGACCTTGACATGCTTGTGAGGTGGGCCGATGCCAACCTTATGAAGTTTAACCAAGGCAAGTGCAAGGTCCTACACCTGGGTCGGGGCAACCCCAGGCACTGCTACAGGCTGGGCAGAGAAGAGATTCAGAGCAGCCCTGCAGAAAAGGACTTGGGGGTGTTGGTTGACGAAAAGCTTAACATGAGCCGGCAGTGTGCACTTGCAGCCCAGAAAGCCAACCGTATCCTGGGCTGCATCAAAAGAAGCGTGACCAGCAGGTCGAAGGAGGTGATCCTGCCCCTCTACTCTGCTCTTGTGAGACCCCACTTGGAATACTGCGTACAGTTCTGGTGTCCTCAACATAAAAAGGACATGGAGCTGTTGGAGCGAGTCCAGAGGAGGGCCACGAGGATGATAAGAGGGCTGGAGCACCTCCCATATGAAGACAGGCTGAGGAAGTTGGGGCTGTTCAGCCTGGAGAAGAGAAGGCTGCGTGGTGACCTCATAGCAGCCTTCCAGTATCTGAAGGGGGTCTATAAGGATGCTGGGGAGGGACTCTTCCTTAGGGACTGTAGTGGTAGGACAAGGGGTAATGGGTTCAAACTTAAACAGAGGAAGTTTAGATTAGATATAAGGAAGAAGTTCTTTACAGTGAGGGTGGTGAAGCACTGGAATGGGTTGCCCAGGGAGGTTGTGGATGCTTCATCCCTGGCAGTGTTCAAGGCCAGGTTGGACAGAGCCTTGAGCCACATGGTTTAGGGCAAGGTGTCCCTGCCCATGGCAGGGGGGTTGGAACTAGATGATCTTAAGGTCCTTTCCAACCCTTACGATTCTATGATTCTATGATTCTATGATTCTACTTACTGCTGACTATGCCAGAATTAAGGCAGGTTTTCCCAGTATCAACTAAACTTTTATTTCTCCACATCTGTTTAATATCTCTCATCCAAAATACTACAAAAATGCCTGTTTATTCATAAAGTCAAGCTGTAAGTTAAGGAGACAGATCTTGTTGTTTTTACATAGAGTGAGAAGGTGTATTTAGACTGTCATTCAAGTATCCAGAACTTCTGTCTCTTATGACTGTAGAGAAAGAATAAGGATATTAACTTCCATATGCTAGTATCATCTCTTATGAATACCTGTCTCTCTTTGGGGATTTGTTGACCTCTTAATAAAATGTATTTCTTTCTTGAATATTTATCATATATACTTCTGTAATAAAAGCAGGATGGATAAAAATAAAAATATTATTTTTCTTTTTTTTCTCTCTTCATAAAAACTGAGGAAAATAAAAAATTACCACAACCCTTTCTAGAAATAGATTGTGTAAATTGTGGAGGAAAAAAAATGGTGACAAATGATTGCTAGGAATCTAGCCATTCAACAATAATATATGAAAGAAAGTCACAACACAGCAGTAAGACTTCTTAAAAGCCTAACTGCAATCAGAATATTTAGTCCATCTTAAAAAAAGCTAAAAACACTAGATTTTCAGATTTACTTGGTATTAATCCAAATTATGCTTATCATTGTGATAAACATTGTGATTAAAAAACCCAAAACTATTGCTGTGTGTCATGAACGAACTATTTGTGAGCCAATAACTAGCTCCAAATGTTATAGCTTGACAGAGTTCCAAAGGTATTTCATGATGAGGTGTGACCAGTGAAAACCCTGTGCATAGAGAGACTGGACTATTATAAATGTGTTTTATGTATTTAATTTATAAGTGAACACCATATGAAACACTTTTAAAAGACCTAGGGTTATCAGTGTCAGCAACAAGTTGATGAGAAATGACTGGTGGCAGGGATATTCAGGAAAGTCCTGTTTTGATACGTCTGTTGCTTGTATTCCACTTTGACAAATGTTTTCTATAAAACTTGGCAAAGGAAAGTAATTCTTAAACATGATAATAGTTGATCTATCATGTTTTGATTCCTCACAATCTGTGTAACAAGCTAAAGCATTGAGATAATGTACTAGGAACAATAAAAGCTAATCGTAAATGCTATGAAAACAACCCTTCCTCACCTTAAGTCTGCAGATTTCTAGGGAGTACAATAATCAGTGCTTCTTAAAGAAGAGTCATTGAAATTTTGATTCTTTGCGGATAAGTGCTCATGTCAATTATTTCTGGAGGAGATAGTAATGACAACAGGCAAGCAATATAATCATGAATCCATTGCTGTATATTCTTGCATAAAATCGTGTTACTTATTGTACATTTATAAATGTCAAGTGCAGTCTGCCCCAGATGTATTTCAACACTGGGAAATATGAGAGATTTTGTATTAGCTTATTGGAAAAGTTTAGTGATTTGGTTAAGAAACTCCGTTAAGTTGCAAATTCAATGATTTGATGAACAAGTGTGTTATTGATGTAGACATGAATAGACAGGCAGGAAAATAGTTACTCCTCCAAAATGAAAGATTTCCAAATCATAGAATCAACTAAGTTGGGAAAGACCTTTAAGATCATCAAGTCCAACCACTACCCCAGGACTGCCAAGACCACCATTAAATCATGTTGCTGAGGGCCTCATCTACACTGTTTTTGAACACTTCCAGGGACAATGATTCCACCACTTCCCTGGGCAGTCTGTTCCAATGCCTGATCATCCTTTCTGTGAAGAAATTGTCCCTAATATCCAATCTAAACTTCCCCTGGCATAGCTTGAGGCAGTTTCCTCTTATCCTATCACTGGTTACTTGGGAGAAGAGACCAACCCCCACTTCACTGTAACCTGCTTTCAGGTGGTTGTAGAGAGAGATAAGGTTCCCCCTGACCCTTCTCCAGACTAAACAGCCTGAAATCCTTGCTAAAGCATATTTCTGATCATCAGAGGAGAGGAAGGACTTATCACGGCCATGGCTCCAGCTCTGTAACCATGAAGTCGATTCTAACTGAATGGGTGTGGAATTAATAGTCCAGGACTCTTACTGTGACTGGCAGAAATGCAAAAAGGAAATCCCCTCCACCAAGGACCACCAGACTTCACTGCTTTATTCCTCTACACTGTCAGAGAAATTGGCAGAGCTCCAGTGACCTCTGTTTGTAGAGAAATGTAATTTCAACACACTGGGTGGAGAAGTTTCTGTATAAAATTCTCTTCAGTGAAACAGGCTTAAAGAGTTGTATTTCTTTTGAAGAACATGAATAAATTGTACTATTTTAAGTTAAGCAAAGCTTTTCAAATGTTGTGACTCTTAGATAAAAATTACACCACACCTCACAAAAAAAGGATAAATTGCAATTCCAGAAACTACATTAAGGTATTGAATATCTTCAACAGAAACTAGTCTACTCATCACTCACATTTCATTTACTCCTTGATAATTACTCCAATAACACTGATCAGGATGGTAGCTTCCCTAAAATATTACAAGGTATTTCGCCAGGTAATTAATTGTATCACTTGTTGGGTAACTGCTCCAAGTTATCCAGGAGGACAGAATTTCGTTATTATTGCTGCAAACAGCTGTACAGTTTGGCAGAAGACCTACATGGTGGCCTCCAAACAAATTTACAAATAAAGCTTCGTAAAGGAACTAGCATCCTCAAGGGATTAAAATACTATCCTGGTTTGTGAAACCTTGCATAGGTGTCTGCTAGCTCCTGTGCCTCAAATTGCAACTGTGACTCAAGGTATGAAGTCATTAAGTCTGAAGTGACAGAAGTATGTTGACTAAAGGTTACTTGATAGTAGTCTACCCTCTCTACAGCAGTTCCTGAAACAGAAATTAAGAGAAGGAATATAATTTAGCTGTTCTGATTAGTCTTGCACGGGAGCACACCTTCCTGTTAGGGAGTTAGATTCCCTACATCAGATTAGATTTTCCATATATCTCACTTAAGTGCATCTCATCATTTCCAACAACAGGGAAATCATAAACAAACATATTTAGTCATGTTCTCTAGGTTGACAGTAGATCTTTAGACTTAACTACAGTTTTATCCTGTATATAATTCCAGAAGAATATGATATATCAAAAGTTACCAGGGTAAGTCACATTGACAAAATAATCACTGGTGTAACTCCATCGAGCTCAGAAAAGATGAACCACGTTTTCCTATATTAGTAAGTGATTCAATCCCAGCATTATATAGCAAAATTGCATGTCTATACAACTATTCACTAATATACAACTCAGTCAAGAGGATAATTCTACAAAAAGGACTGTAAGGGTGGAGTTTCAGAGTTCCTTGAAAGGAAGGACTTGTTTTCCTTAGGTCAAAAGTATCCATGGAGCCACTGTATGAAAGTTTATGGAATTACACCAGAAATTAATTTGGTTTTCAGTGTTGGGAGTATAAACAATGACATTATTAGTGTGTTCAGACCTCTGGTCTTAATGAACTGATCAGATTATTCTATTCACAGGCTTCACAATGATGAGGATCATTATGTATTGTCAAAAGATTCAGCACATAGCATTCATAACAATGAAGCTTTGCTGAAGTATCCTAATGTTAAAGGCTGATAAATTAAGCAGCCTCAGAATTCTCATTAAGTATGTCAAGCTGAATTGCTGTGTGTTTTGCCTTAGCTAACGGGTTGGGTGACCAACAGCAATTCACAACTGAGAGCATAATAAGATTATCTTATTAAGGTAGCTGAATGAGTGTTTAGAAAGGTGTCAGGCAGAAAAAGCTGTTCAGGTTTGAAGTGGGCTACTCATATTATAGAATGTAAATACTTCTAAAAAGACATTTTCTTTCACCTATTTATAAAGAGACAGACACAAACAAGTGAGCAAAAAAAAAAAAAGTATTACCAATGACTAATACAAAACTGAAGTTAATTTTTTCTTGGTTACAGCTAAGTGTGATTTATGCTGCTTATCTTCTACTTGTTTCAGGCACTGATCCTGTTCCTCGAGAACTCCCATTACTGCTTCTTCCTTCCAGGTCAATGTTAACTATCATCACACATCACCTGTATTTCCATTATTTTTCAAGCAAAGCCTCTGTTAATGCCTTCCCTTAATTTTTATTTTGATTTTTTTTTTCCTCTTCTGAAAAGAGAAAATCTCATCTCCATGCTCAACAGAAGCACCAAAGATATAGAAACAGCCATAAACGCTTTATTGCTCTGTGGACTACTTACAAAAGGCCTAGACCACTTTCCAGCCTTGCTAAGCCTCCTCCAAGATACCCAGTCTGGTTTTACTGACAACAGTTAAAAGACTGATGACTGATCTTTCACCTTCGCTATTATTGAAGCTTTAAATACATTTAGACAAGATGAAGAGAGAGGATCCTTTTATTCTTATTATATTGAAAAAACACCAGGAGGTCTGCATGGATTAACAAGGAGCTCCTGAACAAAATCCAACAAAGAGGAAGAGTACTCAGAGTGGAAGCAAGGACAGGTACCTGTGGGGGGAATACAGAGAAATTGTCCAAGCAGCCAGGGATCAGGTTAGGAAACCTGAAGCCCTGATAGAACTACATCTGGCCAGGGATGCCAAAGGCAACAAGAAAAGCTTTTATAGGTACACTGGCAGTAAAAGGAAAACTAGGAAAAATTGTGGGCCCTCTCTCGAAGGAAACAGGAGAGCTGATTACCCAGGATATGGAGGAGGATGAGATATTCAATGACTTTTTTATCTTGGTCTTCACTGGCAAGAGGTCCCGCCTCACTGCCCAAGTTGCAAAAGGCAAAAGCAGGGACTAGGAGAATGAAGAACCATCTACTGTAGAAAAGGCCATCTAAGAAACCTGAACATCCATGGGACCTGATGAAATGCATTCATGGGTCCTGAGGGAGCTGGCAGATGAAGTGGTTAAGCCACTATCCATCATGTTTGAGAAGTCATTGCAATCCAGTGAAGTTCCTCCTGACTGGAAAAGGGGAAACATAACCACCATTTTTAAAAAGGGCAAAAAGGAAGACCTGGGGAACTACAGGCCAGTCAGCCTCACCTTGGTGCCCAGCAACATCATGGTGCAGAGCTCCTAGAAACTATGCTAAGGCACATGGAAAGCAAGGCGATTGGTGACAACCAACATGGCTTCACTAAGGGCAAATCATGCCTCGCAATTTTGGTGTCCTTCTACAATGGGGTTACAGCTTTGGTGGATATGGGAAGAGTGACTGCTGTCATCTACCAGGACTTCTGCAAGACATCCCCATCTCTAAACTGGAGAGGCATGGATTTCACCAATAGACCAATTAGAACTGGCTGGATGGACATAACTGCAGGCTTAGAGGTGCAAGCACTTCCTCCTGCTAAAACAATTTCCCATCAACTTCTTTTACTCTGTAAATTTTTCTGTTTGTTTTTGGTGGACTGACAGTGTGCATATCAAGTATGGGATGCCTTTTTTATGCAAATTTTGGGATAATTTTTGTGTCTTACCTCAATAGCTGGCGAAGATACACCCCCTCCTTCCTTATTCCTCTATTACGACCAGATGGATGGGTATTGACACCCCACAACATTCTAAAATACTTCAAATGCTCATCTTCATCACATATGATTAAAAGTGGAAGTGAATTTTATTGCAAAGTTCTTCTAATGTAGATTTCAATTCTCACTGGATAGGTCCGACTGTCCTAGTATTGTCTGTACTCTGGTTTAAGTCAACACATGAACATGCACTTCGGAATTGGGATATGCTGAGTGGCTGTGATTTATTTTCTATGTACTCCAGGAATGTTCAGTCAGTGTAGTGGATTTAGTCCAGGAACCATGATAATTTGTAAGTGATGTAGTGCGTAAGCATATTAACATTCACATGAATAAACAGAGTTCTTTACAGCATTCTTAGAGTATGTATGATTGTGCAGAGGCATACTCTGGCTAAAGTTACAATCCACTCTTTCAAAAGCTTTCAGAACTGGAGAAGGCACTGGAAGTCAAGGATCTGGAATGGGACAGAATGTATGATTTGGAGTATAATTTCCTTCCCCTCAGCAAGCAGATGTTTTTTTCAAAGTAGAAATACCACAAAGCGATTTACTAAATGATAAAAAACTCCTGCAATACAAAGTTAATGGCCTTATTCACAGTGTCTCAGAATAATTAAAAAACATTACTGCCAGTGACAATTGCTTTGAACTTTATTAAATCTTGCGATGAACCCATCCCTATCAGTTCATCATAGGAGTGCTGGGAGGATTGCTCTGTGCAATATCTTCTGTCACCTCAGGAGCACTGCAGACTGTCCCCCTTGGTGACCTTACAGTTGTAAAAAGTGTCACTGTATGTTAAATGTAGATTTTTCTGGCTAATGGCACGGTTGATCTTTAACTCTTCTAGTGCTGAGGATAGCCTGCATTTTTTGCATATGTACCTTTTCCTCATTTGTTGTGTATGTACCTCTGTTGAGTGTGTTAAAATTCAACCTATAGAAAACTAAAGCCTTGCAGGAATAGGGTGTAGGTGTCTCAAGTTGCAGGGGCAGGACTCCTTTCAGTTTTATACTGGCCCAGGCTCCTGCAAATTCACAAACATCATGGAAGTATTGAACTACAAGATATAGAGACAAAACTGAACTCTGAAAGCATTCCTAAGATTCAGCTCAAACTCTGACTGAGGCTATTCTTTTACGCATACAAGCAGAAAGCCTCCATAAGGTGGCAGGGTCTTTAAAGAAAAAAAGAATTAGCTTCAAATATGTCCTTTTGTTTTAAGTCAGCTGAAAATAGTTGTCAACCTGCTACTGGACTTTGTATGATTCAAAAAAAGGTCTCAAAAAGCTATCTCATCTAACTCAGCACTAAGACAGCAGAGATACTCTAGTAACATTCCTTGGCCATGGAGAGATGATTTCCAATATGGAATGGTAACAAATCTTCAATGGCAATAGCCTTTTAAAAGGTATCCTCAAGAACTTGTCTTTGCACTGTACAGAGATAGCAAGAAACTTTCGAATCACAGAAAAATCCTAAAATTGCATTGAAATTCAAATAATCCCATGCCTATGATTTTGAAAATTAAGAGTTATTTTTCATCTGTCTGCCTAAAATGTGAAGTCTTATTTTGATAAAATCCATTATCATTTTGCTTTTTGAAGAAACTGGTGCCAAGTTACCAATTACTTAACATAGATCTCCTTTAATATAATTTATGGAACACAATGGGAATTCTTCTTTCATCTTCTTAAACTAAGATAGTCCCCAAATGCTCACATCACTTGGGAATAGGCAACTCAAAAGTCTGCCATGAGAGAGTCCATTGTTTAAGGATTCAGCGCAGTTCCTGATTATGCTGTGTCTGAAGGTTTGGAAGAGTACTAAGTATTAAGACCTTTGTCTTCAGTATAGGACTGTGAAATCTCAATGAGTTTTTAAATCTGCAGATAACAAAGCTTGTAGGGACTATAAATAAGCTGGAGGGCAACCTAGGAATTCAAATGAACTTGACAAGCGGGAAAGCAGATGAACAGCATAGGATGTTTATTCAGTAGGGACAAAGGCAAGATTCAGCACTTAAGCATGAAAATTAGCTATGCAAATATAGGATGTGGATCAAGTAGGTAGCAGTTTTACAGGAAAAGATGAGGTTTGTTATGCATCAATGATGAACATGAGTCAGTAATGTTACACTGCTGCGTGAAAGCCAAAGACACCACTCAGCTGAAAACAGAAGAGAGTCAAGATTAATCAGGCAATCTTTCCCTATAGACAGAACAGATGAAGGTTTGGCTGGAGCATGCTGTCCAGGTCTTTGCTTTGATTTCCAAGAACCATGGACAAACTGGATAGAATAAAACAAGGGCAATGAAATAGCCAGGGTTTATTACTTGTGAAGACAGAAGTAGTTTGAATTGTTCAGTTCAGAAAAGAGAATGAAGAAAATTATTATGATAGTCTATAAATATGCCTAAGTATTTTGTAAAACGGAAATGATTAGCATGTCTCTATCTGTGGTCAACAGGATAACAAAAGCTTAAACCGCAATAACAAGGATTCTGTTTCCTTTCCAGAAAATAAGCCTGCATTTCAGCCTTTCACTGTCTTACCAAGAGGAGTGATACAGACATCTCTAACATGAATCCTTAAGAACAGGTAAAAGAAATGGCTGTTAAAGAAAGTATAACAGATCCTGCCACAGTACTTCTTAAGGTCCCTTCCTGTATTGTTTCTATTAAAAACCTAGAAAGTACACATTTATACATGACTGAAGTAGAAAGTAAAGGCTATAAAAACATGTCAAGAAATCTTCCATGACTTTTTTCTAGTTTGTTTTTTTGTTTTTTTTTTTTTTTTTTATATACAGGAGCTATATACCTGATTCAAGCTTCTAATGATTGCCTGGTACTAGAGGAAGAACAAACAGCTGACATTGCCAGTTTGGGTTGCCATACTACAGTTGGGTTTTCTGCCTTCAAAAGAACACTGAAAATTTGTATTTAACAGTTTAGTCAAAGCAATAACTGACACTACTGATTCTCACCAGTTAGCTACTGTTTTATTCCCATGAACACTGTTTAGCATCCATCCTCTTATCCATCCTTAATAAGGCAGGCACATACCTTTGAACTATAGAACAGAAGGGGGTACTCACCTACTAAGGAGTAACTCCTCATTTTCACTAATTAGTTGAGAAAGAAGCCTCGGGTAGAGCACTGCAATGACTCTAAACTCAAAAAAAGGAATGAAACCGGAGCAGAGCAGAGTTTCTCCAGACTTGCGCTACAAAGAGCACATTCTCTAGTTTTTTAGTTGGGGAGCTTGATATTTTTGGGGTGGATATGTGTGTTTGTTTTGAGTTTTGCTTGTTTTTAAACAAAGAGGGTGAATATAGTATCCAATGTTTCTAGGCCCGTCACAGTACATAGCTCAGTGGATTGAATTACAAGTCAGATATTTTTCTGCAAAGCAGAAACTCTGTAGAGATGGTATAGACAGCAGAGGACAGTAAATTATGGGACTAAATGGTAGAGTTGTGCCATTCCATATTTCAGGAAAAGTGTTTGCTTTCTAGGACTACAGCAACTGTTAAACGCAGAAGTCAGGAAGACATACAGGTTTAAGAAACATGTAAAATCCAAAGGCTCAGGTGCTTTTCACAGTAAAAGCCATCTGAAAAAGGGGATTTGCTGCCTCACAAAAGGATCATTCTAGAGCAGATGATGTCAGAGGTAAACATCACAACTGACAAGAAAAGCCAAACAGAAACAAGCCTTTAGAGTTAACATCAAATTAAGCTCGGAGTTCTATTTGTTTTTAAAAGGGAAATATACAGAGCTGTATTTCAACAGTAACGGTTTGTTGTAGGCAGATGGTCTGTGGTGCTGCAGCAATATCTATATTTGCTATCAGTTTAAAAAAACCCCTCACACCTATGCTACAGTTTTGAATTGAATCTTCCCCATCATCTAAATTCTCTTCATAGATCTAAACATACTGAGGATCTTTCACAAAATATCACCACCCAAAGTAGTCCAATGCCTTGTACAGCAAATGGGACAGGAAGAAAATGTATCTACAACTCAACAAAAGATAATGCATAGCAGTCAGCTACCAATCTTCATATAATATTTTCTTGGCTATAATGTTTTGTAGATTAGATTTTTGAAAGGAGTTTGTATGTGTAAAAACAGCAAGCAGTACTTAGTTAATCCGTAAATGTATTGGCTTAAGGAACAGTTCTACCACATGGTGTTATTTAGAAATCTGTCAGGCTTTTAGAAATTCAAAATTTCATTCTGCAAAAGAGCTTTAATTTCTGTTGCCCTGAACTTTCATAGTCTCAAATTTCAGGATACCTATTGGCAAATATAACAACATTGATTCAGATAAAGTGCGATTTATTGTTAAGAACACAGCTAGACAGAGATTAGACTTCAGGACATTCTCCTCTTGAGAATGTGCTCATGTGCTTAATTCCTCTCAGAAGTAAAGGGTATTATTTGCATGCTTCACAGCAGACTATGTCTTTCAACTTTATTGTAATACAGAGGTTCCATTTCAAAATGAGTGGGTGTTAAATATAAAAGCATTGTACATAGTACTTCAGATTACCCAATGATACAAATAACGTAACTGCACCATGCCACAAGGGTTCAAAGCATAGCTTCAAGGAGATTTAAGTCAGGAGTAGCCTCCATCAGCTGTATACCATTTGTAAGGCCATTAAAGTGTTTGTTCTTACTCACTTGCATTTGCTGTGTTCAACTAAGAGGCTATACCTTATTGCATGTATCAGAACCAAGCCACATTCCCCTGCACTAGGATTTGCCAAAAGTACAAAGGCAGTACAAAGAAATGACACCAGCAACACCTCCATGCTTTAAAATACTGAAGTCACCATGTTTACATCTTGCTTTGAAGGAAGAAATTATGATAGAAAGATAGTATTGCTACATTACTTCTTCATATCAGTCACTAATTTTATACAGTTTTGGACAGTTGACTCAACATTTACATCTCAGTTCACCTCTGATGGACATGAGGTTTAACTAATGACTGTTCACTATTTGGGAGCATAACTAAAGAGTAATATGAAAAAGCAAATAAAAAAGAAATTGGAATTTGGCTGTGGGTCCATTCAGATGCCTGGCACCATGCAAATAAACTTCTGAAGAGGCCCACCTAAAGCAAGAAAAACTTCATGTCTTCTTATCTCTTACAATATTAGCAAATAACCAACATGTTACACTTACCTGAGATTATAATCTGGTCCAGAAATGATAAAAATTTAGAGAAACAGGAGATATTTGATAAAGCTGCACTTTCCTCAGAAATTTTACTGAGTTGAATGACACTTCCAGGAGGAAGAATGAAAGGTAGAGCTAAGTAAAAAGCTTTCCTGAGTAATTTTAAAGCTTTCTTACTATCACCACAGTAAAGAAATTATTATTGATCTAGATGTGCATCCCACCTATATGTAGTAACAAATAAAAACATATAAAAGAAAACTCAAATCCTTAAATTGCTTTTTAATAGGAATGTTGCTTATGAAATAAAGAGACAGCTTCAAGACAGTATCTGCAAGATAAAATACAGACTTTTTTCCCCCTTCAAGAAAATTAAACAAGACTTGCTTCAAAGCTTACACAAAGCGCTATACAGGGGGGAAAAAATGTACTTAAAACAATATTCATTGCAATCAATTGACAACATGAGCTCCTCTCCTGAGGGATGCTCAGGTTGCAAGACTCAAACCAAAGGGCTGGCAGAGCTGAGGGAGTGACATCCCTTTATTGCTCCTACAAACCTATGGTAGGCTGACCCTGTCTGGCTGCCAAACACCCACTTCCCCATTCACTCCCTACTTCAACAGGACAGGGAGAGAAAACAAGATGAAAAAGCTTTTGGGTGAAGATAAAGACACAGAAATCACTTGCATATTAGTGTCATAAACAAAACATCACTGAACTTGGGGAACATTAACTAAATTTATTACCCATTAAAATAGAATTGACTAGCAGAAAACACAGCGAAAATTTAAACCACCTTTCTCTCTCTCTTTATCCCAGACTCCATTTCACTCTCTCATTGCCAACTCCTCCCCCTCCCTGAGAGGCCCAGGACATTGAGGTGAGGGTCAGCACACAACAGTACCTCTCTGTAGCTCCTTTCTCCTCACAGTTTTTTTTCTGCTCCAATACAAGTCCTCTCCACAGGCCACTGCTCCTTCAGGATGAACTAGCTCCTGCATAGACCTCTCTACACAGGTTACGAATCCTGCCAGGAACCTGATCTTGCATAGGCTCCTCATCACACAAAAACTTACTGCACCCACCCCCTCTTTCTCTTAGCTAAATGCCAACAGGGCTACTCCTCAACACTTTTATCTACTTTCCTCATCACCTGAAGGCTAGTTTTGCCCTTAAATAGGTCTCTCCTGAAGTGCTACACCTGTGGCTGAATAGTACAGCAGTGCTCTGGAGGGAGACCCCTGGGGATGGCTGGAACTGGTTGTGTGCGTGTGGCCACTTTGCAGCTCACCAGCACCTTGCTGCGTAGATCAAGTGCAGATCAGGAGGGCTATGGTGTAGGTCTGAACTGCTAACTAGAATCCTACCAGTAGTCTTAATAATCCTAAAACTAGGGATCTCATTTGAACTAGTGGCCCCGGTTAATAACATAGCAGCCACTGTGCATAGTCTTTCCCAGGGCACCTGCAGAAGGTGGGATGTTCTCTCTCCTACCCTCATGCTGCACCAGAAAGCAGCTTCTTGGCCTAAACTGCACTCTGATAGAAGCTGCTCTTAAATCATGGCATTAATGCTTTCCATCTAATTAGGGTGTTTCTCCCTCCTGACTTCAAACTGGTTATTTCCAACTGCAGTGCTCAGAAGATGAAGGAACTGTGGATATTGATGTGCCATTTAGCAAGTGGTAAGTGCGCATGAGAGGGATCTGTGTCTCTTCGGGATGTGGTCTCACTACATTTTCTTTCCAAAAATCCAATGCCCTTTTGATGCCTAACCTAACTAGCAATTAGTTGTCAAGGCGCAGCTAAAATGGCAAAATAAAACTTGGAGATTTAATCAGCATTTCTATGGCAGCTGAAATTATGCTGCTTAATGGGTGGAATGAGTTGCAGTAAAAATGAGTTGACTGTGTATCCCCAAAAATTGATTCCTGGAAGAACAATGAAACACAATAGTATCAGGAAATAACACTAAAAAATCATTAAACCACAGGTCTCTCAGTTGCCTTAAAACATGAGCATAAAATCTAAATCTCTTTAGGAATATACCAAATTTAGACTTAGATGTAGTTGGAGAAAATAAATTTTGGAAGGGAGAGTTTTGTTTGGAAAAAATCTTCAGAACAACCAAACTGACTGACTTTCATAAATGCTACTTTTTCTGGGGGAAAAAAATGTTGATTCTCCCTGGTGCTTTGGGTGTTTGGGGTTTTTTTGGTGAAATAGCTCATTGTGTTCATTTTACAGGCACAGACAACAGTGCCCTCTCATCAGGACAATATATACAAAAAAGGTAAAAAAAGTTATTTGAAAATAATCCATTTCATTGAGAATTTAAACAAAAATATCCATGAGGTGGTGCTCTGATGAATGCTAGAAGCTTAGATGTGATGTTAAAGCTGTGCTGTTGCCATCTTTTGAGATAATGGACTTAAAATGGACATAAAGTATCCAACAAACCTTTGGAAGTTAAAATGATTCAGTAAAGAAGGCTGTTGTGTCTAGGTTACCACAGAGACCAATTTCCCTGATTTCTCAATAAGCAGATGCAGATCATGTTTACAGCTTTTTGGGGTGAAATACTATGCTACCCATGTTCATTCATAGAGACTTTTGTAGTTTGACAGTTAAGCTTTCTATGTTTCAATATCTCATAATTTTATACAAGGTATTTGGAAAAAATAATGATGGAAATTAATATTCCTTTTGCAATTCTTCTTCTGGATAATGACATAGAAAATACTTCCATTGTGCAAATTAATCTTTTGGAGGGATGTGACAGACTGATGTGAACTGTCTTGCTGTTAAATTTTAAAGCAATATCTCATTTTTCTTTAAATTCTTATAAGTGCTTAAATCCATTCTTATGTTTAAATAGCAAAGTAAATTGGAAAAATAAAGTTTATTAGCTTTACCTACATGTCCATTTCATGTTGGTAATACTTGAACACAAATTACAAGCCCGGTGGGCCTGTGCTGCCAGACTTCTTTGCCTCCAGGGTCTACCGCTGTCTCACATCCAGCTTCTTCTCCCAAGGTGCCTTCCTGCAGAAATGCCCAGCAGCCACTCTGCCCCAGATCTGTGTTGATGCATGGGGTTATTCTGGCCCTGAGGCATTTGGCTTTGAACTTCAGGAGGTTCCTGCTAGTGCACAGTTTGCTGATGTCCCTGTGAAGGTCAGACCTTGTTATCCATTGTGCAGACCATCCGTCTTCATTTTCAGATAATCCACACGCTTCACACAAGGGTATTTTATCCCATCATACAGACCACTAATGGATACAAATTAGGTATCTGATTTTAGGGACAGAAGTCTGAATGCAGGATTGAGAGAGTTCACTAACTCGAGGAATAAGTTTATTATACTTTCTGCAGCAAGGAACTGTGCCATATCTCATGATACAGATAGGTGGCAACTGGACAGGATTACAGTAGATGGTGAAACAATGTTTTCAATAAATACACAAAAAAATCAATGAAGCTTCAATACACTGGTCTATGAAATGAGATTTTTACAAAGCATGACTCATTCACAATTCTGAGAAGCATTTTTAAATGTTAGTCTTAGAAAAATGTCTGGCATTCAAAAGCTGAAGCTCTAGGAGTAACAGGTTTGCATTCTGGCATTGTCTGCATGATAAAAAAGGACAAGTACAGTAACAATACAGCAGATATTAGAATTTTCACAGTTAGCAGCCTGCCTGTCATACCCCTCATTATCTCACTTGCATACAGATAGCTTTCACAAGGTTTTCCCCAAGTATCATGCAATACTGAAATGCATTCTATAAAATGTTTTACCATATGTTTATAAATACTATGTACATAATAATTACGTCTTGGCTGAAAGAGAGGGACATTTGCATATAGAAGCTGCCAGTTATCTCTCTAATGGACAATATTGTGTGTATATATATATATATATACATGCACCTCATAATTAATTATAAGTGAAGATTACTACTGGGAGAGGAGCTGGTTCAGCACAGTCTGGCAGGCTTCATACAGATGCATTTAACTACCTAAACACAATTTGGAAAGTCAGTAAGTAAGTGTGGATACATACTTTGCTGCTACAAATACGTAGCCAGTCACTTATCTTTTTGAGCCCGAATTCGTGTTTTAGGAATAGTAGAAGTACTGTGGCAGGTAATTTGAATCAAATACTGATATCAAAACAGTAACAATGCAATAAATATTTTGGCAAATGCCAACTCTAAGGGCTGCAATGACAAGAACTTTAGGAAAAAGTGGGAACAGCTGCCCATCAAGAGAACTGTTCTTACAGGTATGCTTAGTGAAAGATGCGGGGTAAAGTGCTGAGCTACCAGTGACTAGAGATACACATTTTCTTATTAACAAATTAATTGTAAAATTACTATAGTACTTTGTAGCTCACAATTAGAGCAAGATCAACAAGCTGATGGGCCAGCAAGAACCAAGTATACAGAAAAGGTTGCAAGACATGGAGCAGGTAAATGTAAGAAAGGCAAGTTTACCACACCTCCTGGCACAGCTGCCCCAATTGCCAGTTGATTTCTCCTGTAACTCACACAACATGCAGCAGTTGAATTACCTGGTTTCTGCCTGGCAAAGGGAATGGCTGGAGATCTGGCAATGGCTTCCTAGGCCTGTTTTTAATTCACATTTTAATGCCAGTATATACCATTACTGTTGCATTTATTACTGGCTCCCTCAAGAAATATCCATAGTTAGATCTGTACTAGTATTTTTCTATGTAAAAACTTCCCTGCTCCTCTTCTGCGTAAATTTACAAATCAAAGTTAGAAATATCCTCATTAGCAACCCATTTACATTTACATTTTGCATATTCTTCATGATGGAAAGGATTGTTCAGAAAAGCACTGAATCTCGATCTTAGACTAAAAAAGAAGAGGTCATGCCCATGTATTTTGTTGCTGCTTCTTCCAGTGGTTAACTACCTTCAACTAAATATCCCCAGAACTGCTGAATATGAATTTGTTTTTATCTTTGGCTCTAGTTCTTCACCCTTCCTACTAGCTCATAGAATATTCTATTGTAAACAAGTCACATCTTTGTTTTGATCTCTGTTTAATTTTTTTCTCTAAAGGACTTTTGTTCTCTCAGTTCACACAATGTGATGATGACTCTCCTCTGTGTGACCTGTTATTTTCTTTCACTGTATGTGTTCTGTAGTAGCCGTTAACTCTGCATTGAGAAATGTCCCAGAATAGAGGTGCTGAATTAATAATGCACAAGTAGGCATTCAGAAAATGCACTATATGAATCTCAAATAGCATGTAATTGGACATTACAGCCTATTCAGCATTCAGTTAACCTCAGGTAACAATCACAGTCCACAGTTGTGTTGTGCTAAGAATCAGACAATCGCTTTGTTAGATTCACTTTCTGAAAAGCTGTTGTTCCAGTGTAACACATAAGCCTGAAAGTAAAATCATCACATTGGAAATTTCTCGATAATTATAAATCCTTTAGAAATAAACTAATAGATATGTCATTTAACAAAGAACACCCTTTTTGATTGCTGTATGTCTCTAGTCATCAACATGGAATAGCTGGAATAGCTCTGTTTATCTTATATGGAAATGCCAGTACAATGTAACCACCTTTCATCAATACATCTTGAGAACCGTTTCAGGGGAATTCATGCCAGAGATGTGTGTGCTGAAACTGGTTACAGCAATCATTGTTAATCAGTCATTAAAAAAGAGAAAATGACATTCTCAGACATTTTGTGAACAGCACAAGGAACCAGCCATTCTAGGATAAATTATTCAAAGCTGTCATTTACTTCCTTACACATGTTCTGCAAAAACTTCCATAGTGTTTCAGACGAGATGCTGCAAAAAAGGGCACTGACTTTGCTCCTGAATTCTGTTTGAAGCCTGCAAGGTACATGGGTGCCTGCGTCACACAGGCACCTCCAGGAAATGGTTTGGACGCAGACTTTACAGGCTGTATGTACTAAAATGCGCAGGTACCTGTTCTACACTTGTAAGGGTAAAAAAATAACAGCAAGAAACCCCACCTACTTAATTAAAAATAAAATGTCTCACTAATGCAGCATCACTTTTATTTTGTTCTCTCTAATTTAGTAATTACAGGAATCATCACACCCTAAACTGACTCTTCTGAACATCAGACTTCTCATTGTGTAGAGCGGTTTGACATTAAAATACATTCATTGACTAGCTGCAAAGCTGAGACACCATGCACTATTCCCCATGTATCTTTGTTTAGTGGCTCTGCACAACAGATGGAATTTTATGTCATGCAGCATTAGGCTACTGTTAAATTTTAATTTCAATTAATGGTCTTTATACTCTTTCTTTATGCACACCAGGGATATTTTAGGCATCCATTTCCCTTCTAATTAGCTTTTATTGCTGAATTCATTCTGAATCTCTGGAAGTCATTAGATTCTCAAACATTCACAGCTGAATTTACTTACCCTCTAATAAAATTAATTAGTCCCTCTCAAAAAATGGCTAAATTTGGTCTACCTCTATACATGTAGGTAAGTACTGAATGTCTGCAGTTTCTAAGTATCCCTTTCTAGTACAGTCTCTTTTTTAACACTGACTTAAATCCTTGTTATTAACAGCACTGTTTCTCAGGTTGATGCTTGGTCTATATGACTTAAAATGAAACCTATTTCAAGGACTTTGTCTCCTAGATTATGGCACAATATCACTTGTATACTAATCTTTGTCAAAAAGCTGTTATGTGTTGTGAGTTTCCTTAGAATATTGTGTTCACTGTAAAGCTGCATGGAGCCTTAGAGCCTAAGGCAGAGGCAATTTCCACAAGCACTGTTTGAGAAACTCAGATGATGTAGGCTAATAAATTGTATTACATATAAAAACTTCTAATTGGTCTGATTGATAGAAAAGAAACAGCTAAGGCAATGCAAGGAAGAAAGAAGTAAAAATACCCTTCTCTCCATTGATTTACTAGAAGGAAGGGTCAAATGTTTTCGTATTTCTGGGAAAGGAGAAAAAATGATGTTTTGCTGCATGACTGATCTTTGTGTTTCTTTGTGTTTTTTAACATTTGGATAGTTGCTTATAAAAAGTCTTGTGTAGCTTAGTAGCACAACAGCATTAAGCTCTAATATATCATTGTGCTATAACTATGAAAATTGAAGAATATACCTTCAGGGGACAGGTAATGAAAGATTTAATTTGTATGGATTACAGTGCAATATTTATGACACCAGTTAAGTGTCTGCAACAACTTTTGTGGTAACCTCCTATTTTAAGAAGTGTAAATTATATGTGGTTATTATATGGCTGCAACACACTTATTTGTATAATATTGCAATATTTGTAAGATTCAGAATTTAACTTAGCGCATAATCAGTTTCTTTTATTTATACGTTTCATACTATCAACACAAACTACTTTTAAAATTGATTATGAGCATGCTATAGATATTTGTATCTATTCATGTAAAATAAAAAGATATATTCGCAGTAGAGAATGTCATATATATATGGTTGTATATGCATTATTATTGTATTTATGGACATAGTGCAGTGATAACAGTATGTTTCTAGTCACTTTCTACAGTCAAGTGCACATCATGTAATTATTCATTTCATTCAAATTCATCATTTCAAAGAACCTGGCTTCCCAGAGGTGACACACTTGCCTCACAGACAAGAGACATTCTAATAGCAGGCAAGCAGCTAAAGTCAGGAAACTTTAATATACAGGTGATGGTCTAAATACTGGTCAGAAGCACAGAGGTAGTACAGAGTAAATGGTGCCACTGGAAGCCTATTTATTTGTGTAAAAGAACTGTGGCACCAAAGATGGTGGTTTATTTCCTTGTCTGTCTAATTTGGCATTCCCATACCTATGCTATTTTCACTGAATTTACTCCAAATTCCCTGTTTAGTCCACATGTTGCCAGAAAGCAACAGTGTGTGGCTTTGTTCAGCGTATTCCCCCTTGGCTCTTCCCTGCCTGGCTAGTTCATGCTCTTGCAAAGCCCAAGCCTCTTCCATCTCTGCAACAGGCTCAAGTGGATGTGAACAAAAGAGCAAAGCTGGCTTGTGTGCTCATGAAAAAGTACACAAAATCAATGTTACAGCTCCAAAAATGTACAAAGTAAATGGACACACCCAAAAGAAATGCTTTACATTATATCATATCATAGTTTTGGTGCTCAAGCTTAAATTTACAATCCACTACCTATGATACTGTTACTTAACTTACAGAGATGCAGGGAGACAAAGGAGACAAGCTTCATCTCAGAAGAGAAAAGCTCTGGAAAGGGGTTAATTGTTCAAAGTGGCTCATGGTCTTCCACAAGGGAAGCACATTGAATGTTTCAGAGCAGAAGTATTTTTTCTGCATTGGATTACCTGGGTATTCCCTCAGAAAGGTAGAAAGCCCATGGCTCTTCACAACCTCATAAACACAAGACGGATAGAAGGAAGGGTCTATAGCATCTGAGCATCTCCAAAATTATCAGTTAGTTCATAAGGGGCAAGAACAGATGTAAGTGAGCACCACACAGCAAGAGTAAGGTGGCTGAGCAGCTATGCACATTATTAACTAATTCAAAGCAGCTGCCAAATTAACTGGTTAACTGTGTATGGACTAATGTGTCCTGTTATAAAGATTTTAACTTGTCTTTTAAAGTCCCTTCAAGATTGTTTCTGAAGTGTAATTTTTATATTCTGAAGGATTTCTCAATTTTCATCCTTTTCAAATGGAAAAATATACTATTTTGTTCTATGGGTAAAAACTCTTTAATCATCCCATGAAAAATGGGAAAATGGAAATATTTCTTTCATCAAAGTCTTTCCCTCCGCTTAGGGGGAACTTCAGCTTAGATATGTAGTGGACAAGACCAAAAAAAGATCTTGAAACTCACTTGGTCATATTCTGATGAATAGTACTGTAACTCAATATAAAAAGTCAGAACAGAAGTAGCTTAAAGAATTAGATCACTCAAGGAAATTAAAAGGACAAATCTGCTTTGCCTTTATGGAACAACTGTTAGAAACAAAAGCAAGAATGAATCCAAATGATATTTTCTTAGACTTCTTCATTATCATTTCCAGGCAGTGCTTTGTCACAAGATTAAAACAAAAGTAAGTAAATGTATTTATAGAAATTGTTTAAATATGCATGGTCATGAAGCAAGGCACAACCTCATTTTATGTTATTCAGACTTATAAAATGTGAAATAAAATAATATTTTCCCCCAATTCAACCTTTTTTAAAAAGAAAAGCTGATTAAAACAAAAGAGTCATGCAATACAGATGATTAGAATAAAAGATCATCTGAAGTATGGATGCTAATTGAAAAGCTTTAATTTTTCTTCAAAAGCTATCATGTGTTTTCATCTAGAGTTTTTGTTTTTGTGATTTTTTTGCATAAATAACTTTAAACAATGGGTAATACAGACTTATTTATGAATTAGTTAGACTGGAATTTTAAATAGTCTCAAGAATTCAAGCTGGTCAAAAATGAAACAATCAAAAATAAGCCACCTGCTCCAGTTAACATACCTAATTTTTTTCTCTGCTTTATATAGTCATTTTTCCCACGACCACATTCCACATGCAAAATTTGGAATGCCAGCTTATTTCTTTTGTTTTATTTTTCCATTACTATTTAGTTTTCCAAGTCTTCAATTCTCACTCAATCCTTGTTCAAGCAATATTTTTTAAAGATTATTAAGACCTACTGGTTAGCAAAGTTGGGTTTGGTTTTTGAAGCTGATGCACATCCCTGATGTACACTCAATTTCTGCTTTAAAGCACTGAGTTAACAGTTCCTGGAAATTCTTGAGCACTTGTCTTTGAAGTAGCACATGACAGCATTTCTCTTTGAAACGCTCGAACCTGTTTCTGCTACTAGTGGGCTATACAGTCACTTCACCACAGAAACCCATAAGCTGTGGCTGTGTCATTGGTACTGTTTCAAGCTTTTTTCCTTCAGCAGCTTTTGTTTGGGATTATTTTATTGTGTCAGTGACTAACAGGCCTCCTTGGGTTGTCATCCTTTATTGCCTATTCCTGCCAGCTGCAAAAATACCGGCTTCCTTTTTTAATCATGAAATGAATTGTTGCAGGAATGGGGAATGCTACGGTTTCCTCCACATAACATTCTCCAATCAGAAAATTATAATTTCTCAGATGCATTAGCACAATATACTAGGAAACAGCTGCGTAATTTAACTTAATTGTTAAGCAATAGCTCATTATTAGCTAGACAGTAAATTCAGCAGTTCACATTTTTTGTGTGCCTCTCATCTCTTCAGTGCTCGCATTGTGTTCTCTTTTTCATCTGCTTTCCTGCTCCCAAAGGTGCTGAAAAAGCCATATTTGCAATAAAAATGAAATTAATCTTCTTTAATAACCATCTTAAATTCATGGTAGGTGCCTAAGATTCAGATTTATAGGAAAGAAAGTCCTTCTAGATAACCCTGAAAAGTCTCAGAGCAGATATTCATCCTTACTTTTTTTCCCAAAAAATTAGAAGAAACATCCAAAATCCAAGATCAACAAAACATTCAGTTTTGAAATACATCTTTATTTCTAAAGTCCCATGATAGCAGTAAATATTGTTCAGCAGGGTAGAAGTGGAGAGCTGCAAAAAGAGCACAATTCGATGCAAATGTGTGTTGAGCACCTAGTGTATGACTTGTTTTAAGACACTATGAGGCAAGAACCCGTTCACATTCCCCACTAGTTCATCTTCATCTAAGGAAATGTGGTTGTTTGTACGAACTAGAGCAGGCAGTGTTGGCAGGCTAACACCATCTCTTGTCCACACATTCAGTGAATCTAGTCCTTTATTTCCTTTTGCCTTTCTCTAATATGCCTTAATAAAGGTTTCATCCTAAACCAGTTTATTATTTTAACTTTCTTCACTCCCAAGATTTATTTATTTTTAATTCAGTACTTTCTGAATGAAATTGAATTTATTTATGCACTTGCATTTGAGTTCAGTGGCCAGACTTAGCTCTTTGTGTAGTGTATTGATATTATGTGCCTATGTGCTGATTCCTAACTCCCATGTAAGTTACTAATTTACTAGATTCTCTAGGTTGAGGGTGGAAAAAATTACACTGAGTTTCTATTTTAGATATATTTTGTGTTTTAAGTAACTATTCCAAACATGCATCACTTTTATTGCTGCCGTTGTCTAAACATCTTTAGGTATCTCTAAAATATTTATAATATATCATAAAATAAAATCACAGAAATTTAGTAGTGTTGCTAGTAACTTACAGGTGCATTATCAGGTCTTTCTGCTGCTGATAGTTTCTGCCTCTTTGGACCATGAGTTTTCTTGTGCTCTGTATGTGGATCGAGACTGCATGTGCTATTTCAACTATGAATGACATGCCAAACTTTGTTTTTAATAATTGTATATTTCTCTTCTATATTTTTAACTAAGGTTTATATAGTATCTGGGAGAAGGAAAAGGTTTTTACTGAAAATGTGATACTTACCCTCCACCCTCCCAGAAGAGATCATCTGAAGCATGGTATATCCAATGCCGAAAATAAAGGAGAGAGCATCTTCATTTGTAAGTCTAATTTCAGTCACGCGAAGAGCGTACTGAACTCATTTTGAGTGAGGTCAGAACAGTAAATATTAAGAAAAACCACCTACATTCTCCTTTGCAAACTAGGACTATTATAGAGAAGTACTCGAGAGAGTAGGAAAACTTCAGTGACCTTTCTTCTTGCCAGTTCTATGTAGTATGAGCAATCAGTAATTAAAGCTTTTCAGTAACTATAGCCAAACACTGGGCCTTTGTAAGAAGGTTTGGGGGTTTTCTTCCTTTATTATAGTTCCATTTTGTTCCATTCTTTGTTCAAGGAGATTAAAATAAAATCACTTGAATACAAGAAACAGTAACACTAGGAATCTGAAAGTGTTTAGTCAGAACATGTAATTACCGATAATAATCAATCATCCCTGTAGCCTGTACTCCTTGTGATTCTCCACCCACTGAAATTCAGCTAATTTCTAATAAATGTTTTATTACCAAGAAAAAAAAAAAAAAAGAGAGAAATGTTTTAGCTTATTTATAACCATTTCACAATCAAATGCTGGGTAGGGGTTTTTTGGTTGGTTGGTTTGTTGTTTTTTTTTCCTGATTGGTACACATCTTAATACAGCCCCTGACTTCATTAGATAGATTTAGGAAGTTCACAATACTATAGACTGCCTTTCCTACTAAGCAATATCTTCATCATCTGATTTCACTGATAGCTGTATATTAAAGCCAGAATTATTGACATAAAACTGGCATTGGTAAGGAATCAGGACACTTCTATGAAGTTTAAACTTAGTCGCTTGTTTTCCATATTATGGACTAATACATAATCCTTGCTCTTTCTCCCTCATGAGGAAACAAAAGAGAAAGAGACCTGGACTTTTATAACCAGGATCAGACAGTTCATGATCTGACAAAACCTGGTGAAAATACCTAGCTGTGTATTAATATGCAATTATACAGTAACGTTTGCCCATAGTTATCAGTAAGGTGCATGACTAATTGTCTTCCTAACCTGGTCATCTAATTAGAGTAAGCAGAACTATAGTCATCAAATTCAGTTCTTAGGAGAGTTGGTTACTTTCTGTTGATAATTACAGAAGGATAGCAGAGACACAGGCTTGCCAATGCTTGCATAAGTGAAAGAGTATTTCACTTCTGCATTAAGCAAGGGAAAAGGAAAAGATCATCACAAATATATGATGAGACTTAATTTCAAAGTGTATGATTTACACCAGGACTATTTCTTCACTACTTCAAAAAGGCACTGTTTGATTTAACAAAGGCAACAAAAATAAGGGGAAACCCGAGAGAAGTGAACACCTGCTATGAAGTATTGCTGAGATACAACAAAATAACTACACTGGAGCTAGTTCATGGATCACACTGGCCTGGGACACTGAAGGCCCCAGCAGGGTTCAAAAAGATCAGTCATTTGTAGGGACTTCATAAATGTCCATGGCTATAGAATTAATGTTTTCAATATGAGATTAACCTCTATATTACAAGCAGCACTTGACCTCAGTGATGAGAAGTAAGAAGAAAATCCCTCCCTGGGACAAACTATGCTATAAGAAACAGTTTCTTGCCTTGTTGAAACAGGCTCTGTGGCTGTAGGGACTTCCTTTGGGTGCAGAGTTACATACTGCATATTCTTGGATGTATTTTATATATACCTTAATCCCATATTTTTGTTGTATTTGATGTGTAGTGAATGCTCTGGTCATGTTATGGACATTTTTTGTTTGCCCGTTCCAAGAAGAAAGTTGGTTTTGACCAGATCAGACCCCCATTAAGAGTACTTAGTATGATTCAGCATGTCTGGACATGATTTAAAGAATCTGATTATGAGTTCACTGTTCCTAGTTAAAATTCAGGATATTCTTAGGTGAAGCAATTGCACCTGTTTAACTGGGAGATGAATCAGGTCTGCTGATGAAAAGATGTCAGAGAAGGATAATAACTTAGCAAATTGAAAAACGCTAAGATGGTAGCTATTGTTTTTTAAAGTAAGTTCCCCCAGAAAACCCTATGTCAATCAGCTGTTGTACCAATATTCACAAACAGTTCTAATAAAATCTGTGGGTCTGCTTACAACAGAAAAAAATACAGTCCTTCTGTAGCAGAGTAGCAGTTATGAAAACAACATGAAACCAAAACCACATCTGAAATGCGAAAGCTAAAAACAATTATTCAAACAAGTGTAACCGACGCCTAATATGCTAAGGTAAACAATAACTCCATTAGCATATTTTGCAGTTCCCTGATACCCAACCATACTTATCAACAAGGAACTGGGTCTTGTTCTGCATGAATTAACCTTCATCTTTATCTCTCAGAGTTTCTGAATGGCAAACACTACAACAATGACTGAGATTAAAATGTTAGCCTGAAATCAGATACCTGATACAATGGATGAATCTTTAATTCACTTTTAAATTGCTTAAATAATGTTACATTCAAAATTTTCTGCATGGATGAACATTAATTCATCCAGGAAAGAAATGCTGCCATGTTTAATTCAATAGTTTTAAAAATTTAGTTATTAAAAGATCCTAATTTAGCATTTCCTTTGGTATTTTATGCCTTGCTTAGTAAGAAGCAGCATCAACAGGCCATGATAAAGAGATTAAACAAAGCTGTAAAAATTCTGCCTAAACCAAGTATTTGCTTTTATTACAATAGCTTTGTACACAGGCAACTGTGACATAAATGAATGACATAGTTTCATAGCAGCTTAACACAATCATGGCCTCTGTTTCTGTAGCAGCTCACTGATGGGTATGTAATGACAAATAAGGAGGGCTGTTGAAGCCTAGTGGGTTTCTTGTTTGGCACTTAGACAGATGTTGTTCCTTGGAAAAAAAAGAAGATTGACCCTTGATAAAAAAAGTGCTAAGAGAAAGTTTTCTAATTCACAAGCTGGAAGTCTCAATTCTGGTCAATGATTCTTAAAAATGCATAAAACAAATCAGCATTAATCTGATTTAACATGATATTTATTAAGGGAAAAATAGAGAAAAGCCCACACACTGTGTGTAGAAATCTACCACTATTATCATGGAACTTTTAGCTGTATTTCTCAGATAAACTCTTTAAAGGTAAATATCCATGTTCCATAAGAGGTTGTATAACTAGCAGAAATAGATTCTTCCCACAAATCAGGGAAACCAACATTTTTATTTCTTCTTCTGTAATTTAATTTCATAAATCTTCATATTCATTATAACAGATAACACTTTAGTTCTCCATCTCCCTGCTGTAGCCTTAGAAGTCTTGAAGGGGGTCTAGTAGCAATCTGAATTGAGGGGTTTTTTTTAAGGTAATAGGCTATCCCAAGTGTTTTGGGTAATAAGGAGGAAAAATTTTTCTATAAAGTTCAAGAACAAAGTTTCTCTGCTTCAAATTCAGATATGTGATTTTAATCACTGATATATCCCTGCTGCTCTGCCAGTCCAGGTTAAGCATCAGAGTGCTTTTATGATGGTTCTTACCTGAGCTTTAGGGATCTTCTACCTGAACTAGTTTTTCAAGCTGGGAAATTATAAAGAGCTCTTGTCAAGAAAGCTGTAGTGGTTCCACTTCCCAGATCCAGTTTTCTCCAAGATATTTTTTTGGCCAAAGGAGTATGATATTAATCCACCAATACGAGAAAATTGTCTTTTGAACAGGGTATTCCAGGCTATTGAAAGCACTGGCTCATGTCCTCTCTGGACAGAGCTTTTTGAGTGCCATCTCCTTTGTTGTTAGCTGGCATTGAGCATCTATTTTTCTTCATTTTCATACTTCATTTTAGCATGACCTAAGAAGCAATCTAGGAGTGGACAAAGATTCATTGGGACCTTCCAATGAATCTTTTGAGGAATTGAGGAAACACCTCAAGTTTGCAGGTGTTTCCCTTCACTACTTCCAATTGCTGCTAGTCTGCTGGGTCATACTGATGCCACAGACCATCTACTGATGAGCATCCAGCTCTAGGGCAGTTTTTGTAATAGATTTACACAGATAAGCAACAATATCAGAAAAAGACCCAAGCTGTATGGTTTTTCTATAGCTAATCATCCCCATCCCAGCTGTACGGAGATGTCCAGGGTATGCCTGAGGAACCACAGCAGTTAATGCACCAGTGAATAAGTGCTTGTCTCACAGCCTGCAGGTAGGAAATTAAGATAAAGATAAACCAAATATGACTCTGCACATTAGAAAATGGCTTTAAGGTGGTGTTTGTGTATCAGAAACACATAGTGCAACCCCAGATCAGCTTTCTGAGTCAAAAGCACCTCCTAAATAAGCTGTCATGTGTGGAAAGTGTTATTAGCTCTATCCACTGCTGTGGTCCTGCAGAAGGTAAAAAAGAAACAAAACCTTATGCTTAGGATATCTTGAGTAAAAACCTGGTTTGAAATGCTATTGGTTTATAGGGCAAAGGTTTAGGACAGAAATTGAAACTGCTGGGAGGATCTTTTGTTTGTTCTGCTTTTCTAAGCCTGAAACAGTTCATATTGTTCTGCTCCTAGCAAAAGAGCTAAAGACTAAAAACTGTCCAGAGATTTTTTGCTTAAACTTATGTTTTTAGCCTACTGTCAGTAATATAGAAAGTTTCAGCTATTGTTAACTTGTATTCCCCTAGAAAAAAATCTACGATAAGCTTCAAGTATACATTTAGGTGATGTTACAAGCTTACAAAACAAACTGATTTTTCATAGGAGTAGATATTAACTTGGCTTCTCAGTATGGTAGAGCTAAGAGTTTCTCAGTATGGTAGAGCTAAGAGTCAAAATTAAATATAATAAATGTGTCCAGAATCCTAAATATTCAATACAGTATTTTTCCACTTTCAAGTTGTCCTACATATCATCACAAAGCTCACTATAAACCACCACTGGGAATGTTTGTTTTAATGCATGTGTGCCCACAATTGAATTCTGTAACCTCAAGAACATCATCATCATTTATCTTCTTCCTAAAGTGGTCAACAAGCTCAAAATGCATCTATGTGACATTTAACTCAGGCATAGATTCATGTTTATATAGAAATATCTGTGTATATATAGGCCTCTGGAAATGAAGCTTCTGTCCTCACCTCATTTGCAAAAAGGCTTTTTGGTGGAGGCAGAGTGTAAAGCAGGAACACCTTAGAAGACTCAAGCAGTGTTTCATTGTGTCACGTAAATAAATGTGCCCGTTCCATATTAACTCAGACCTTTTTATCCTACTACCTACTGTGGAGTATGAAGGTATATTCCATTACAAACACATGGGTATTCAGAGGGCTGCACTGCTTAGTGTTCACAGATCATTGAACAGTGTGCTCCCATTTAGCAATGGCACTGCTGAACAGCAGTGGAGATTCTCTAAGGAGAAACGTTTTTCTGAATAGGCAACCTGAACTCTGGAAGATGCATTAAATGAGTTCACATGAAAAAATCCAGCTGACAAAGACAGCAACACTCAACTGTCACTTTCTTAATTGCAAAGCCAAATTAGGGAAATTTAGTGTCATTCAAAACAAAGGGGAAGAAAATTGGGGTGTTCCTTAGTATCTATTGTACTTCCTCTCACCTTTCAGTAAATGCAACTGGTTAGTACACAGTTATACACCACTCTGCTTCCTATTGCTAATGCAGTAAATGCTATCTAAGCAGACAGAACATGAGGTAGGAGAAGGAAGGCCCTCCCTGAAGTAGTTGCTGTTACTGATATATCTTGCTGTATTATTTCACGTTACACACCTCACTAAAATGGTATGACATAGAGACAGAAGCAGCATCTGTACCACCCCAGGCAGGAGGCAGTGAGAAAACCTGCCTCACCTGCACCAGCATGTCCTTAGATGATTGAGTCAGGCTGCAGTAAATGAGCCAGCACTGCTCCAGTTTGAGTTAAACCTGCCCTGTCACAACTACTGACAGTCTGCACAAGGGCAGCTGGCCAAGATGCTCTGGAGAGAGGTAGGGCACGTACTCCAAACATCAACATTTTCTCCATGAGGTTTTGGGGTTGGAGTTTTTTTTAAGTTTTGAAAGGCTTTTGGGAAAGATCTATTCATAGGTCTGCACTCATTGCAGAAGAAGATCCACTTCAAGAAATAAAGAGAAGCAAACAACAATACAAGCTTTTTTGGTCTTTTTAGCCCTCTTTAAAATTTTGGTAATACATGACATTTATAAAAAAATGTGGCTATTTTCAACCCAAGACAGTCATGTCAAAAATGTTCTAGGAACAAACCACAAAAAGATACGTACTAAACTTCATTGCTTTGTTAAAAAAAAAAAAAGTTTGGTTTAGCAAACTATTGCTAAATAATGCAGTAAAAACATCTATAAATACTGATTTTTTTAATTAACAGCTGAGGACCACTGATTTTGTGACTGGACAAAATGAATTCAGAAATTATTCTGTTAGCAACTTGCTGTAATACAGCTATTTAGCTGAGGAAAAGAATAGCATAGATGCAGTAAGTTAAGACCCTCTAGAGTATCTGTCAGACCTCAGCAAACAATAACCAAATTAAATGTATTAATGCATTAAAATGAAAAAAAGCAGACCCTAAACTGTTTACTGACCTGAAATATTGAGGAACATTAACCAGCAGAAGCAAAATCATCTTGTTGTACCATTTACATAATTAACCTAGCCTGGCTGAAGGCTTCTGAGTTATAAATAAAAGAAAAGAATACGTTGGATACTTAGCCTGGTTTTCTAAATGACTTGTCCACATAATTTGCAAGTCCATTTTGTATGTAGGGGCACATTCACCCCAGGACCCTGCGTATTCTCAAGACATACAAAAGTATTCTTGTCTGTATATTATTTGCCTGAAAAGTTGTAGTTCTCTGCAATAAACACTGAGAGTTCTAAGAAAAGAAGGCAACAAGAAGAAATAATTGACTGATATTATTTTATATCAGAATAATAATTCAAGTCAGACAAGGTAGTCTTAAAAATACCCTCTGCTGTACCTAAGCCTATGTCTGAGAGGTAAATAAGGGTGGGAGACACAAAGCCAGAGAAGGCAAAGAAAATCTCAATTTTCTCTGACTGCCATCAACTCTGTGTATGAGGAGATATCTTTAAGCAAGGTGTTGGAAATGCTGCATTTTGCTGCAACAAATGTTACTAACATCACAAAGTAGTTCTTTATTATTTAAGTCTTTGCTATTTCAAACATTCCAGTTTACTCAATGTTCCGTTTATGGTTTCTTTTTCAGACCTCTGTATCAGTCCAAGCAATAACAACTAAGTGTTAATTTAACATTAAAATCCAAATCATCTGTTTAAATAGTGTACATTGACACTATAGGTATAAAAATGTATGTTTTCAGGTCATCACTTCTCAAAGGTGTGGACAGGAGAGTACATGTGAAGCACAGCCCCACATTCCCTTTCCAGCACAAGGCCTTTCCGCTCCAGTGCGATTCGATGCACATCAAAGGTTCATGCCATGTCATGCATTGCAGTGCTGAACATACTTGATATGAAGGCATCTGAGGGAGACGCCTCTGACAGCAGCTATGATTTGTTTTTCGCAGGTAGGCATCTCTTCATTCTTTGAATGGTAGAAATATGTCACCATTTAAGAAGGAAACATTGTTGAAGTAGGAAGAAAAACCTCT
Source organism: Strigops habroptila (assembly GCF_004027225.2). Classification (NCBI taxonomy): domain Eukaryota; kingdom Metazoa; phylum Chordata; class Aves; order Psittaciformes; family Psittacidae; genus Strigops; species Strigops habroptila. The sequence goes on from NC_044281.2 coordinate 9,832,195, forward strand.
TTCTGCATCTTTGCATGTGCTAAAACTGTCACTTTTGAAATGAATTCTCTTCCAGATAAGGGTAATGGCTTGTCGCCTCCTCAGTTTGATCCTCTGCCCTTTCATTGTGGCCTGCAATGGGAATGCAGTACTCTAAGCAGTACAAGAATTCAGGGAAAGCCCTAAAGAATGGAGAAGGCATACTAAAACTCCTAGAAAATTATTCTGAAAAAGCTGTGTTTCAGAACCATTCATTCTGAGTGCCCTGCCTCCTTGCTGAAAAAGTTTCCTTCTGCTCCATCACCTCTTTGCTTGCATCTCTTACATGGCTGGTCAGCCTCTCACTACACACAGTATCATTTAGGGTAGCATCAAGTTAAACTTCTTTCTTGGAGGTGTTTAATATGTTTCAGATTCATTTGCACTCCTTATCTAGGGACTCAGCACTTCTATAGCTTGCTGTAAACCAAAGCTGGTTTACTTTTTTTTTCTACTTTTACTCGTCATTCTATAAAATAAATTATTTTGCTATTTTGGTGATCTTCTAATGTAATGAAATGGTTCCTTCTAAATTTTCTTTTCCCAATGTCAACAAGGCGTGTGTCAGTAAGTTTCCAGGCAGGTAACATGCTTTATAGCAGCACAACAGTTGTGGGCCTGACACAATCATTGTGTCCCTGTTATTTCTAGAATTACTAGTCTGCCCCATTCATCAGTAATCTTACTTCATCCATTCTGAGGTACGAGTTTCTTGCAGGAATGCACCAAAAGTAACCATTTCAGTTACTTTTTTTATTGACCACATTCACATTCACAGCCTCGAAAATTCATCACTGGTCCAACTTTTGAGTTATCCTTCTCATAAAACTGTAACAGGAGGATAACTGGTGTAGGAGAAGCACAGAGAATTTTCTTCTGCTGAACTGTGACTTTGGCATCAGGGACAAGATACTAATCTCATCACTCAACAAAAAGTGAAAGATCCCTCCCTTTCACTTTTAACACCGTAACACAGTATAATCTAAAGTGTCAATATACACTCCTACTTTCTTTCAAGGCTACAGAAGATCAGGACCAATTGGATCACAGAGAGTACCGACTTGGTTTAGGATAATGCTTTAAGTACACAGTGATAAGCAGGATAAATAGGAAACCATTTCTACTGGGACACCAACACAAGATGCTTGCATGACTGTAAGATATAGGCTTGAATAATGCACCCCTTGTTACTACCAGAATTAACTCCTGAATTATACTCTTGGAACTCCAGGAACAATCACTTTGAGTAAACGGCATTTTAGTTTCTTTTTTGGAGTTCTCCCATACATCAGGTCTTCAAGAGCCAAAGAAGTTTCATTTGAATTTGCCACGGTTACTGTTACAATGGAGACCATACACATAATTGTTGGGAGACAGATGCAAGGTCTCACTTTGATCAAAACCAGAATGTGTTTGTTTTGATCTCTTACAAATATTCTGATCTATCAATCTGTAAGACATCTTTGACTCTGAGACTTGCTACTCCAATAGGATTGATTCACATGCTGTTTCCACAAAACTGAAGGACTGGTGTTAAGAACAGCAATTTTATCAATTGGCCAGTGAACGAGCCCATGTGTGCAATTTCTGTACAATGAAATTAGTGCATCATTTGGAGTGAAGACTGTCTAATTAGATAATTTACAACCAACATTTACAAATTGGACTGACTAACCTAAGCTATGTGAAAGGTTTCTTTTTTAGTCTGATTTGTACTTCTGTAAAGTGCAAATTTTTAGCTTTCTTTTTTTTTTTCCTGCAAGAGACATATTGGTCTTCAAAATAGCTGTAATTAAAGATGCAAGCAATATGCAGACTCGGAATGATCTACAGCACATCAGCTTTGTTCTAAAGCAAAGGCAGGAAACAATGACATGTCGGTGAGAAATGAATTTCTTTAGGACAGCTAATTATTAGGCCCTGCATGCCAATAACAGTGAAATAATTCATGTAAGAAAATACTTCTATAAATTGTTAGATGACACAGTAAAAAGATGATCATAATACAGTACATCATAACAAGTGGTTGGCCTCAAGAAGGTTCCCTTCAGCCCTCCGCTATACACTTGACATAACACAGTGACTTTGGGTGTTTGGTATGAGACTTCGGGGGAGTTGGACTGGATTGTCTTTAAAGGTGCCTTCCCACCCAAACCACCATGTTCTGGTGTCGATGTGATAAAACTACTGAGAATCTTGAGTAGGTGAGAGAAGTATCCAAATATGTCAACTTTTAATAAACTTCTGCATTTCTCAGCCTAAGCTTCTCCATACACATGAAAACAGTGAGAACCTCCAAGATGTCTTTCCAAGATGGAAAGCGTAAGAATAAAAATTATGGGAAATGTGGGCCATAACCATTTGCAAGATTGGGGCCCTACTTGCAGAGAAATAAAGAAATGTCATATATCCAGGACATATTTTGTATCAGCTTTGCTCTTTGTATTACAGTCAATAGGAGGAAATGGATCTTAATTATTGCTCTGTACCTTTGAAAAACAACACTATTCTGTATGACAGATTGAGAAGCCAAACCTTGAATATTCATTTCTTTTCTTAGAGTGCCTTAAAAATCAGCTCGTGTTGCTTTTGCCACAGAGACTTTTATCACCATCCAACAGCCAGGGCAATTACAAACTGTAACACATAATTCATCAAATTTTTAATTTCTGGGCAAAGTTAAAGTTATGAAGAATCACTTGTTTCCACTACATCAACATCATTTTGACCAAATCTAACTGCTTCTGCAGTCAAACAAAATGGAAACTTCTAAACAAGTTTGGGTTTTGGTTTTTTTCCCCTCTGTATTTCCCCCACCTCTCTCTCAAAATCAGCTTCTGGAAAAAAAATAGAGACAGAACTCAGTAAAGAAGGAGGAGAAAGTACAACATAACCAGAGAGTTGTTTTGAAATCACCATGAGGAGAAGGGAAATTAGAAGATAAATATTTTATCTATAGTTCAGAATAAAACCAGTTTTCTAGGTGCTACAAGCTTGCTGCAATAAATGTGATCTAAGTATACAGAAAGACAGGTAGACTTAATTCAGACCATGTTCAAGCATATTAAGTGCTTGAACACCGCATGGTTTTAAGAGCTTCCTAGCTTCAAAAGTATTAAACTTTCCCTAGAAAGGAACCAGGCTATCTGCTACTCAATATCCTCCTTTTGAATTCCTCCTATGCCAGCAAGGACTTGGCCAGAGTGAACCTGAGTGAGACAGTTGAGACAGTTTTAATGTATTAATACATACAAAGTAATTTCAAGTGTGAAACAAAAATAGTTGCTCCAGAGTAAGAAGTTTTTAGAAATGCAAATGGAAGCTTGGCACATGTTTCCTGAAGCCAGGGTAAATACCAGCAAGTTGTCCTGGATTCTTGAAGAACAAAGACAAAAGCAAAAAAATCCAAAGTCAAACTAAGCAGGAGCAAAAGAATCTTTTGCTGAAGGTATAGGGAAAATTTCAGAAGTAAAAACCCTGCAGCAGTCTGAATGCTTAACAGTGAAAATGGAAAAATAGAAAAAAATTAACATAGTTCCTGAAAAGACAAAAAAAATCTGAAATTCCTTTACTGAGTCTCATTTCAAAGCTATCAAAAAAAGATATGAGACATATTTTCCATATTTTGAGATTAGATAGGTTGATCTGGGGACATTTTTTTCTTTTTATTTCAAATGCCTTTAACATGCAATTGAAACAAAAAAAGCTAGAGAAGATTCAGTAACCCAGAAATTTCATCTTTTTCTGCTCACAATCTTTAATTTTCTTTAGTTCTTTCAAGTTTTGCACCCAAAATTAGAGGTTGGTTGAAAAAACATTATACACGTCAACATATCAACACAAGTCATATGTATTCTTCATGGCTTCCAAATGAATTATTTGTTAGAAAGACCAAAACAACAGCAAAGCTCTTCAGAACATGTCTCCCAAAACTGAATCCATTTGGTAGGCTGCCAAGGTAAATATTGTTATTCTAAATCAGATTTTACAATCCTGGGACAAAGTCAAGGAGGGGAAAGGTTTTAGAGTAAGCAAAGTGACCAATGGTTTATGTTTAGTAGGATTTTAATCTCATATCAAATTAAAAAATGTCAATTAATTTGCCTGCTTTCCCAATATACATTTTCATGTATAAGATTGTATTTAATAGAAGTCTTTTCAAGGACTTTCCAGTTCCATCTAGTATCCATATTTCCACATATTCACCCTCAGAGGCTTTTGGTGCATTCTATAATTGCACAAATCTACTGATATTTTTCTTAATCCTATTTGGGTGAATGAATAATGCTGTACTGAAAGAGCTTCTGTGCAGGCCAAAATCTATCAAGATTTTTACCAACATGTATTTCATGCAAGCATATATTTTCTTTTCCCTCTATCACTGCTCACTAACTTAAACTTTCAATTTCTCAAGCATCACCAATAGGAAGAGTACCTTTCTTCTAACCCTGTTTTTATTTTTATAGTTTTGATACTTTATTCTCAGATCTTGAAATCACAAGTATTGAAATAGTTTGAATAGACCTAAGATGTAATATAGGTAGAATAGGTGTGAAAAAGGTCAGGTGCCTAAATTTAGATGTGTTACGTGAGATTTTTAGAAAGGATGATCCAATTAATTCTTGAAAATAGCCTCCTCTTCCAGGCAAAACCCCAAATTTCTTATTACTTTTGAAATTTTGGCTAAGCAGCAGAGAGTGTTTGACATTTATTCAGTTACTATATCACACCACCCTAAAAATAGTAATCTTAATATTTAACTATTATTTCCCAAATGTTGAGGAACCAATATTGAATCATCTACTACATTACTGCCCCCGCTGGCTATTCATCTTCATTACAACTTATTATATATCAGGCCACAGTAAAATAAGTGTCAATGAAAAAAGGGAAATGATGTCCCATATCACCTTTTATAGAACAAAATCCTCCTTGCACTACACCTGGCAAAGCTGTTTTATTACCAACATTGTAGACGAAAACATGTGGCTTAATTTGGGATGGGAAGGAAGAGGAAGAGAAAAGGAAAGAGGAATAGTTTTGTGTTAATATCTCATATTTGTTAATGAGAATACATTCACTTTGTGTAGTAAGATGGTCACTGAAATCTAACACAGTAGATGAACGTAACTTTTCTATGTGGTTGCTATTCTTGTTTTTTGGACGGGAATTTGCTGTATTTCAAAGTTCTTTTGAGAGTTCTTTCGAGTGTGGCAAGTTACTTTTGAGTTTCTATCCTTTTCAGCCTAGTATTCTGTCTCCTGTTTAAGATTTTCAAATACATATGCTAAAGGGAACACATGACTTGATAAAGACTTTAACTATGATCTGCCAACTCTTGACATCCTAATTCCATTTTAGGCCTATTGTAAGCTTAGTATCTCAAGTGAAGGCAAAGGTTTTCCAATAGCACATTCCATCAATTGCAAGTAAACAGGGAATAGGGCTGACCAACATATCAAATAACTGAACATTGAAAAGGTCAAAATGGTCTGATTTACAGTATTGTCATGTTATGCGGGATGTGTGAGGCATTTTAATGCTCATTTCACATTCTACAATGACAATGTCTGTAATGAATAGGAAATAATATATTATGAATTCATTCTTATGATGATAATTGTAATGAGAATAGTGTATAGTACAACAAATCTAATCCATCTTCATGACATTTTAAAAACTGTAATCTGATTGCAATCCTGGGATATTTTTCAGACACTTTCTAGAAGAAAACTAAATACAATTAAACAGCAAAAAAAAAATATTGTATTTCCCAGATATGTTAAACCCATGTTTAAAACTAAACTGAAATTGTGCAATCTGTGTAAATCTTGTACAAAAAGCTTTCCTTTAATTATACGGACACTTTGGTTTCCCTTTTCTTTCAGCATAATATGTTATGACTTTATTAAGAGAACTTTAAGGTCGGCAATTCTAAATCATGTATCAACAGAGGATAAAGAAAAGAATTGGAAAAACCTTGAGTTATTCCAATAATAATCAGATGTTCTGTATGTAAGATAACAGGACATAGTGATGTATTGCATTTAATAAACCTAAGTGTTTAGAAAATCAAACTCTCCACTACAAAACACAAGGCTTAGTTACTTTGCAGATTTCAGAACCTTTTTCTTAGCAGCCGGGGGGTAAACAGGCTTTGTTCCATCGAAAGACACAACAGTGCACTCCCTGCAAATTCAAAGGCAATAGTTTCTGTCCCCACAGTTTTACCAGAAACAGAAAAAACAGTGTTTGCTTGTGCCAAGTTATTACAGTTTGTACCAAAAATTTAAGCCCCACCCCTGCCCCCTTCCCCACGCACCCTACATCTGATTTCAATGCTCAGATTTAAATATTGGTTCCACAGCAGTCTCTTGTAAAAATCAGACTGAATGACTTTTCTGGGACCAGGACACTAGCACTGCTTGCTAGTAGCTTTTGTCATTCCCTCTGTCTATCACTGATGTCACTCACACAACACACCAAGTCTAAACTTCCTCAAACCACTCTCAAAAACCTGAATTTAAGTCCAAGGGCCACTTCTGTTTGAGATATCCTGCCTTTGCTCCACCATAGCTTCAGTGTTATTTTCTGGTTTTAATTCCGTTGCTTTCTTACTGTCTGGGTAATGAAATCAAGTCTGGATTATAGTGTTGTTCCTAACCCAGGCCTAAAATCACATATCGGAGGCCTCGTTTAATGGATCATTGCTTGCTATGTTTATACAGTATTGCTTGGCTTGCAAACCAGATCTGTGTGTATCTTGTTACACAGCTGATGTTCATGTAACCATGCTGCTGCATCAACTGAAATTTATGGTTCTGCTTAAGATTTACTTTGGGAATGATTTATTTTGTTTTCAAGAGTAATTTGTATTCTAACGGGGCTTGTTCTAGTAAATGCAGAAAGCATTCTCTAAAAGGTTTACACAAGCAAAAATAAAAATTATAATGACACTGTAATTTTCATGGATGAACTTTTAATAGAAGTGCTCTAGTAAACAGCGACAATTTGTGTTCACTTGTAGAATTAAAATCACTTGTTATGTTGATTGTTTTGAATTAGTCACCTGTATAAGTCATGGGTGTTGACTATTGAATTTTTTTAAAAGGTCTTTATTGATTCGTACGGAGAAAATGTATTTAAAAGGTGGCCCACTTGTGTAATTCTGCTCATTAAAAAGTGCTAAATAGCTGAAGGGTACTGAAAGAGTATATGGGAAAAGAGAATCTATTTTTAACTAATTAGCTTTGAATCATTTGTCTAGCTAATCCATGTTTTCAATCTATAGCAGTATTTGGAAAGTAATTGAAAACCAGCCTTCTAATAAATGTGCAGACTGCCCTAAATAGGAAAGATTACAGTGCTCATGAAAGGGGACAGAAACAGCTGCAAACAGGTACCACAGGACTGGGGGCACGACTGATGTCCAAGTGGTCACTGAGATGCCCTAAACATGCACATCTGAGTTACTACTCACATTGCAAATGAAACACCAACCTTTTAAAGTCATAAGCCATTGACAACAAGATTACAGCAATTGAAGACCTTAAAATGAAAAATGATTTTGGGTTAGGTAAACTGTGTCACTGTGACTGGGATAGCTTTTTACACATCGTCAGTAAAGATAAATAACTTTAGTTTGGGAACAAAAAAAACCCCCAAAACCAAAACCAAACCAACACACTACACCAAAAATATTTGGGGAACAATGGATAAATTTCTGTAATTTTAATATTTCTCTAATGATATAAACGTTATTGGTGTTTCAACTGTTAAATGCCACCTTTAGTTTGCCTACACAATTGAGCAGTATAAGTGAAAGTGAACAAGCTTCCTGGTTTTGGCTTTGAGGGTTTTTTATACTTAAAACCAATCAATATTGCAATCCAGGAAGAGGATGAATAAGGTATGACTTGTTGAAATATGGTGGTACAAAGGACATTTTGAGATGCACAAACTAGCACCAGACAAATATTGTAAACAGACAACATAAAGCCTTGTATTAAGATAAAGAAACTAGATAGAGAAAGAAAAAGGAAAGGGTTATTTAGCAGAAAGCTAAGAACTGGGTAGAAATGTAGAAAGCTATCATGCTCTGCTGAACTTCACTGGGGTCAAAACAGAAAGAGAGCCAAAGCTAATGAGATGAGGTATATCTACCTGCAAACAAGTGTCTGCAAGTACCCAGAATGTTTAACAGTTTCTTTCGGATTTCATGGTATCAAGCTACTTTTTGTAGACGATGCCTGAACTCTTAATCTCTCATTTCTTTGTTTATTGGAAATTCTTAAAAATTTCCTGTTATAGTAGTTATCTCTATGTTCTAACAACCAATTAAGTTAATTGCTTTCCAACATGTCTTTTTATTCTATATTAAATGTATTTGGAAATTGGGACTGTTTTAAACTTCAAGGTGTAATTTCTGGAGGATTATGCAATTGCTATAGTTATATCTCGCTTCCTTTTAGACTTCTATTGTCTGAAACATTGTCTGGATGAAACCAGCCATTATGATGGGTTCATGAAAACCCACAGGGAACTATTGTTTGTCATCAGCACCAGCAGATACAGTCTCCAAACAAAGATAGTATCCAAAACCTACTGTATCCATCTCATTTAGAAAAGTGGCCTTTAACCTCTGTGTTGCCCTGTGTTCCTTTTTTCCAACATGATGCAGTGTATGCATTTAGTTTCCTTACCCTTTGGAAAGCTGCAGGAACATAACAGCAAATAGTTTTGGAGCTTTGGATCTAGTAATTGTCATTGTATGCACCATAAAACTAATGTGCTACTTCCTGACTTGAAAGCACTTTATAAAAGACACTTATTGTTGTTTTCTCCCACAAAGAAAAAGGAAACCAAGTAGCAATACTTTTAGTTATCTGCTATGATGAAGCAAATGTTTTTGAGAAAGCTTAAGTATCAAAACAACTCTGCACTAATGTGAGAAGAGAAAAAACAAACAAGTAGCATTTACTTAATTTTATTTGTATTTCTAAACATCCTGCAGGAAATTTAGTCATATTTTAAGTAACCTCACTTAAAAACACAGTGCCTGTAAATAATACCTTAAGTGCAACAAGCCCATTAAGATACAAGCAAACATCAGTAAACTAGACAATGTAAACACTCTGATATTTTGGTTCTATCTCTACTTCTCCATTACAAGTTCCACTTCACTTTTCAAATAGGTGAACTTTGATTTCTACAGGTCCATTACTTTTATCTACTGTTCTTTTAGTTCCCCGTGAAAGAACTACACATTTTTATGATACCACCTTCTACTAAATGTAAGTCTGAACCATAAACAAAATAGTAGCAAAATTGAAATGTGTGTCTCTTTCCTGTAAATTTTCCCCAATACATACTTGTCTTTCTCATTGTGGTGAATGTAAGGTTTATGGTCACTCAAAGAATCAACTACAAAGTTATTAGCAAAAGTAGTTTTAATATGAATTAATAACAGATTTCAGTGGCAAGGTTCATATTGTTACTATATGGATGAAACATACAAAAGGAAAATTGAGGTAGAGTTGAGCTAAAATGATTTATACAGAGACTGAATATGCAAAAGGATAAGGGAGACCCTCCCACTGAGTCATGCGGTTCAGAGTAGACCCCCTTGCTTTCTAAACACCTGATGGAGTTTAGGTGCGACTAGGTCCAATCTCAGTCCCAGACTTGGTCAACTGTTTATGTCTAAAGGATTACAGGTGTAATCAATTAGAATCACCAAGATATTAGCAAAAGGTAATCACGTAATCTTAATACAGTCTTGTAAAAGTACCAGTTCACCACAGATGTGATTTTTACACAGCTTTTGACCTAGCAGCACTCTGCAGTTTTAAGGGCGATCACACGATCCAGCAGCCATCTAAGGTTTATTCACAGCCCCTAAATATTGTGGTCCATCCCAAAAGTACAAAGTGAGTCAATAGAATTTACTACAGTCACAACAGCAGTTTAATTACAGGTCCAAGATGACAATATTCATACTATACTTTTGCTATAGGGTATCTAAATCAATTTACACACACTCACGCAGACAACAGGATTGCAAGATGATTGGCTTTAGTCATCAGTAAATTTCTATCCTGGCCACAATCCAAGCTGGTAATTGCTAGAATTTTCAAAATTCCAGTGACAATGATACCATTCCATTCGGGCTACAACCAAGGTGAGGAATGTTCCAAGGCTGTCAGGAGATGACTGATTATTCCAGTTTCACTTCCCACCTTGACCAGGCAACAGGAGATCCTGGTACAGACAGTTCTGCTCCCACCTTAGCCATGCAAGAGTTCCTGGTATGGTCAATGGACACTTCGCTGCCCAATTTCTTATGCAGAGGCCAAGGCCTAATGGGAATTCCAGAGACTGTAGAGCACCCAGAGTGGGGTAGGGGGGAAATGCATCACCACAGTCATCCTCTGAAAGATGTTGATCCTTGGAAAATTAGATCATAAAATCTAAACTGCTATAAACAAGCCTAAAAAATATACACTGTACATGATCTATTTTGATCCAACTCCACTGAAGTTAATGGAACTATGCTTGTTAGGGCATTTCAGTGAGAAATGTTCCACTGGAATACCCTGAAAGCAAAACTACCTTTTGCAAGGTATTAGTGTTGATATATTTAACCAATATATTTTTCTTGGAGGGAAGTGATGAGTATTACAGTATTTTGTGTATTCCTCTGGGATGCAAAAGTTTTTCTTTTTAAGTCCTATGGGATCAATTCATGTACAAAAAGTAAGCAGCACTGGGGATTTAAACTCTGAAGTAAATTGATTGTGAACACAACCTGACAAGCAGAGGCTGTAGGGAACCTTTCTTCTTTGGCATTCTCTTGCATGCTGCCACACTTCTGGTTTTCCCCTGAGAGCTATGTTTTCTCCAAGACCTAAAAGGACACAGCAGGGCAGGGCAATGCTGTAGTACTTCTGAAGACCAAATGTTATGTGAAGCTGCTCCACTTAGAAGTTCACTCAATCTTTGGGAGCGGAAAATGGGACATTTTCGTGTCTTAGGAACCTCCAAGGCAGGGCTACATAGTTCCTGTTCTACTGTTGAAGTTAGTATGAATAAGCTGCCTTTTCTTTCTGCCTCCCTGCTGAAAATGCTCCTAGTGGGTCTTTGGGGTTATTTCTGGTTGTCTTTTTTTTGTTTTTGCCCCCAGAAATGACTGTCAATCATATCATTAGCCCTGTATTTTCAAGAGCCACTCGAATAATAACAGCTTGTATTGTTTTGTCACTTTTATTGAACAAGATCTCTCAGCACACAGCAGGCAGTTTAGTGTCACTGGCCATCATTTAACTACTCATGCCCTCTCTGATTCATCCCTCGAAGTTGTAGAATTGATATTAACTTTTAAGAATTGGACAGTAAGATAAATGATTTAGGTTTTCTTTTACCTTGAAATAAGAAAAAGGTCAGAAATAATTTATCTTAGCATGAAACAGCCTAACCAGGCAGGCAGAACTTTCTGACAATTTGCTTAGGGAAAGCGCTCGTTGTTACCACCAGCTGACACATCTGGATGTTGAACCTTAAAGCCCTCTCCTCAGCTCTGTTTCTTTTTTAATTCTCTTTGGTGTACACTGATTTAAAGTGAGCAAAAGGTGATTGAGTGTAAAACTATTTCTGAAGATGCCAGAGACATCAGATATTTCCTTCTGGCTCAGTCTTCCCATCCTTTGCAGTGCGAAGAGAACGTGAATCTGCTCTAATGTTATGATTTAATTGGCAAACACAAAGCAACACTAAACAGCTGTCACAGTCAGAAACACTAGGCCTGTTTTACTGTGCTCAACCGCAACACCCTGTGCATTGCAATAACATACTCCTCAGATCTCCCATCTTCTGTTCAAATATGACTGTCTACTTCCTTTAGGATTTTTCTTTGCTTTTCCATAAAAATTTGCTTGAAAGATAGTATGAATGAGTCTGGTTTTACAAGATGAGTCACAGTGCACTACCAACATTTTTATGATTTCAATTATTTACTAGACAATAGTAGAACTGGGGAAAAAAACTGACAGCCTGTCACAGACAATGCCAGCTAAGTTGTTTAAATCATCTCTACGCATGTTCTAATTTAGCTCATTATTAATTTCCTGCCAGGAAATCACTGCCCTAAACCTCTCTTTAATTCAGACATAAGTCATTCTAAACTTTTATACAGACAGCTGATTGAACCCAAGACTTTTGTCTCATTACAAAGCCCAGATGCTTTCAGGCAGAAGACTGTTCTAGACATTTCATATTTTGAAACAAAATGCACTGTATAATTAATTGAGTATGAAATGTGCAGCTCATCACAGAATTAGTTTATCTTTTCAAGAGTTTTTCTGGCTGTATGCAATCAATCATTCACAATTCACAAACTGCTGTGGGTTTATGAATTTTCACTTTTGATACAATTGAGTTCTAACTGTGTTGCAAAATGAATACAAAACACTATCTGGAGGCAAACTGAGTGAAACCCCTCTTGTTTTATCTGGTAAAATAAAATGTTAGGTCATTAATCACCCTCCTCTTCATCACTTCTCATTTTTTCCAGCAAATGATTTGTATTCCAGCCATGTGGGAGATACTAACCGAGAACGAATAAATCTGAACCGACAAAGCAGGAAATATTTCCTAATTACCAAGACTGCTGAAGAGGGCTAGGAAGCAGAGACAAAGGAAACCCATGAAAAGATTGCTTTGTGAACCATTTTGTTTGCTGGGCATGAAATGTGCTTATCATGTTAACTTCAGTTGTTAACTTTCTTCAAAAGACAAGGAACTGTAAACGGGGGTGCCACCAAGGAGGAGGTACCCAAATACCCACTCATTACCTTTTAGAAGAGCTAGCCTCATCTTGTGACAGGGTGCTTGCATTGGCCTGATTTGAAATAAAAGGGGTTGAATTCTTACCCATTTACCACTTTCTTGAATGGGCTGAGTAACAGACTGAGAAAATACTGCTTCACTATATCACTCAGTTCCACCTTTCTTTGCAAACGGAGAGTAAAATAACTGACCACAGCGAGAACCACATTTTCCTTTTAGCCTTCAACCTGTCTGACCAGAACATGTAGAAGCCTGGGGCATTTAGACACCTTTTTTCCCCTTCCCTGACACCCCTATTTACGTAAGATGGAAACCTCTGTACCCTCATCAATACTAAATAGGGAGACTACATCCAATACTGCAGTAATAGTCCCATCATGAAGATTGTATTCCCATATCAGTGCTTGATACCATCCATGTACCAAAAACTACCACGTGCAAGCTACTGAGATGACAGTATAAATTTGTCTCCACTGTTACTCTGAACAAGAAATACTGAAGAACTTTCTTTGACCAGGACTCTCATGCCCTAGAGAAACTATGTACATTTCCTTTAGACACAGCCTTTGTTACAAAGGGACTGACAGCTGTAAGAAAAATGCCTGCAGAATAGATAACATGTTATACTCCACTAGGTGCTATAATAACACCCCATAGTCTTTTAGGAGATCTTGCTGGTGGATTTGTGCTATTTTGATGATAGCTGTCGATTCACAGTTCCTCAGACCATTTGACAATAGGGCCCTTACTGTGTTATATAAAACATGCACTTTAGCTTTAAAAGCTCAGACCTTTAATCAAAATCGAAATGCCAGAGTGGAAACTTCAAATCACTGTCAGTATGACTTCTCTCACATCTCCAAGTCTGACAGTCTCAAAAATACTTTCTTAGCTATACAGTATCAAATGGAATTAGCTTAAATGCAGTGGTAAGAATTTGTAATAAGGAACCTTTTTAATTGCTTTATTTCTCTGTTCACATGGATAGCAGTATACTGAGCCATGTTATCACTATTCTTGCTTTTTTTCAGTAGAAGCCTTAAACTGTTTTAATCTTCACCATTTTGGTTTTCAATGACAGGACAGATATTTTTAGGGTTTTAAAATAAAATAGACTGACTGATAAGCTGATATTAAAAACAAATCCTCAAAACTGCTATATGACATTCAGCTTTTGACATTTAAGCTGATTCAGTTACTCATGACTAACACTACATTGTACCACAACATCTTTAATGGCCAATCTTTACACCCTTCCACCATAAATACATATAAAACAGAATTCATCAACCGAAAAAGCAGATTTCAAAATTCCACATTTCTACGTTCCACTCAGGACCCAAACTCCATGAGATAATGAAGGTTCCTGTCATCATTATCATTTGAAAAGGAATCCAACTAGGGCTGAGATACACAGAAAGCTTGTTGTTTTTTTGATTGCACAAGTATTTCCTGAGCTCTCTTCCACCAGAGATCTCTCTCAATGGACATTGCTGTCGGGAGGTAATTTTCCTTGCACTGATCCTGCAGTATCCCTCTGCAAGAGGGGAGGACAGCTTAACCCTGAGCATTCAGTAAATTCTCCTGCAAGTGTTACCAGTTGCTGAGTAACTGCCACAAAAATCCATGGAAGCAATGGAAAATACCGTGGTTGTCAATGTGATGGGAGAGCTTCAAACCAAGTGCAGTACAGTTCTGTCGCCTTGGTCTGGAGGTTCAGGTGAAGGGTTTGAAGACCTGCATCCTTCTCACCATCACACAGCAACCACAGCATATGGGTCTTGTTAGCCTGAAAATATGTCACCACCATGGAATAACACCACAGACATGGAATAACTCTGACTGTGTACCTGCCTGATTCCAGGAGTTGCCCTATCTTTAACAAGCCTCTTTTTTTTTTTCTTTATTAATCCAGCTCCCATTATGAAACCAGCTGCCTATGAGAGTCTTAATGAGATCAGCTAAAGGCACCGACAACCAGTTCAGGTACAATTGCCAGACTTAGAGGTTTCCTGTTGAAATCCCTGTGGTGTGGTCATTCACCTGTATTCTTTAATCTGTCAAGAGTGACTTATCCCATGCTTTACATCCATGCAAAAGGTAAATTCCCAAGCTGAAACACTGTACCTAGCTAGGTTCAGTAACAGACATTTATGGCCAGGATAGGGTGTTATATTACAGCTGCCAGAGTCCAGCTACAGTGACTCCACTGAAATATAGTTTCAAGCAGAAACTTAAATCCTCTAGTCACTGAAAGTACAAACCTCTCATAACAGCATTATATAACAAACATAAACCTCTCAGTGCACTAATGCAATTCACAAATGATACTAAATTTAAAATTCTGAACACCACAAGAGTGGAAGAGGACCAAAGAATCAAACAGACCATGAGAAGAAGACAACTGAAAGATGAAAATACAAGATCTGATACTGAAACACAGAACGGAATAATATATGCAGACATGAATTAATGATACAGAAAAAAACAAAAGGTGCTTTAGAACCTTTGCAGGTGCAGAAGTGAGCAGGTGCAGAAAAAGCAAGGACATAGAAATGCCATGGTGAAATCCTGTTTTCATTTCAGAACAACATAGAAAGTTACAAAATGGAGTTTAACAAAAAAATAAACCCACAAAAAACCCAGTGAAACAACCACAGCATGCAATTCACCAAAAAGATTAAATAAAGCAATTACCAGGCAAAAGCATGACAGCAATCCACAAAATAGTCAAAGAATGTTAATGCAGGGAATAATAATTATTTACCGTAGTACATAAAAAATAATGAAATAAAAACAGAATAGGGAAGGCTGCATTTCAAGAAACAACTCTGAAAGTGAGTTTACTAGAATGTGTAGCAATGTTGCAAAAGACACATTGGAATCAGCCCATCACCTGGGACATCATAAACATAAATTACACATGTGTAAGCAGCATCTCTAGCACATTCCTTAACCAATTTCCAGGGTTATATGTAAATACCCAGTGAATAAGTGAATCCATAGCCTATTTGATGTATTTTACCTTTAAGTGAATAATCAAGCAATCAGTTATTTCTGAACTATTTGTAGTAAAGATAACTTAATGAATACATATGCAAATATATAGTGGCAAATACTCTGATGAAAATTCAACGCACATGAAGTGCTCACAAGTATTTCCTGAAAACTTCTAATTAGGGACTCATCCAATCAAGGAATAGAAATATCACTTAGCTATGTTCACAAAGCAAATGCCAAATTGCAAATCAGGAACACAATATGTAATAATCCCTACACTCTTTCTGTAGACTAATATAAAAGAATTCAAATAAAAGTAACACCAAATTAAGATCCATTTACAGATAACTTGCTTTACTGGCAAAACCCTTCCTTTTCAACAAAGCTACTTAGTATTTACAGAGCCTAACCACATAATTACACAGAAAGCTGTGCAAGCTTGTCCAATGTAGACAGGTATTGCCTTACACTTCTTCCTGAGACCAGAAAACATCGGTCCGAGCTCTTCTCCACCAGCACCCAGGAGACAGCACATATACAAGGTCTTAGGAAGGTCCTTCTCTGACTGCCACTGGAGTAAATTTGAGACAGATTACGAGATCACGCCACTTGTTCTGTTATTGAATAGTACATTCAACTTAAAACTTTTATTTCAGGGGACAAACTAATAAATCAGCTTGAGATGACCATTAAGCTTGTCAAGATTTCACTTTCCTACTTACATTTCTTGTGACTTGACTCAGCTTGATGTTGGCCATATAACGTAATACCAGGCTGACCTTCCCAGTCAGGAAGGTCTCCTCAGTAAGCACTGAGATCATAGAATCATAGAACGGTTTGGGTTGGAAAGGACCTTAAGATCATCTAGTTCCAACCCCCTGCCATGGGCAGGGACACCTCACACTGAACCATGTCACCCAAGGCTCTGTCCAACCTGGCCTTGAACACTGCCAGGGATGGAGCATTTACCACTTCTTTGGTCAACCTGTTCCAGTGCCTCACCACCCTCACAGTAAAGAACTTCTTCCTTATATCTAACCTAAACTTCTCCTGTTTAAGTTTGAACCCATTAACCCTTGTCCAATCGCTATAGTCCCTGATGAAGAGTCCCTCTCCATCCCTGGCGAGACTCAGTTCTAACTGGGCCTTAGCTTTCCTGACCTGGTCCCTAGCTTCCCGGCCAATGCCCCTGTATCCTTCCCAGGCTGCCTGTCCTCTCTTCCACATTTTATAAGCTTCTTTTTTCCTTCTAAGTTTCCTCAGCAGCTCCTTAACCATCCATGGATGTCTCCTGGCCTTCTTGCCCTATTTCCTTCCTGTTGGGACACAACACTCCTGAGCTTGGAGCAGGTGATCCTTGAATATCAACCAACAGCCTTGCCCCTCCCTGCCCTCTAGGGTTTTATCCCATGGAACCTTACTAAGCAGGTTCCTGAAGAGGCCAAAGTCTGCTCGCTTGAAGTCCAGGGCAGTGAGCTTGCTGCGCACCCTTCTAACTGTCCTGAGGATCTCAAACTTGACCATCTCATGACCACTCCAGCCAAGGCTGCCCTGGAGCATCACATTCCCACCCAGCCCGTCCCTTCTGGTGAGCACGAGGTCAAGCATGGCACCTCTCTTGTCGGCTCCTCTATTACTTGCAAGAGGAACCTCTGGAGAGGAAACCAGAAATAAAGGCAGTATTGAACTTAGTCTGTGTGATGGTGCTGTGGAACAGGATCCAGGAAATACTGCGTGCACTGTGCATACTGGGAACCTGACTGAAAACTAGCACTGCAGCTCATTGCCATTTTACATAAAATTACATAGCTTATATACATGCCTGACAGCAGTTCAGAGGGCTGAGCAGAGGAGGACAAAGATAACCTTTTGATGAGCAACCCAAGCATTATGAAAAAGAGAGTGATGGAGATAAACTGAGTTTTCATAATTGATAGTTTAATGGGGTGTAAGATATTAAACGTGAAATTAGAAGCATAACAGCAAGCTTCATGTAAACAACAGTACTGGTAAGAATAACAAACTCACAAAACCTTAAAAAACCTGGACACCCTCCCCAATATTTTGGTTGAAGATTTTCACAGAAGCTGGACTCCTGTATGAACTACCAAACCAATTATGCTATTGTTGCAACAGTGAAAAACAGATTAAAACGTTCCCAATAGGAGGAACAGAGCAACCATCTCCTCAGCAGCTCCTGGGGTGACCTGCTCCCTTTTTCCTAGAAGACCACCCTGCCCCACGCGGACAGGCAGGTTTTTTAGGGATCCTCCATAGAGCAACAGCACAACAAAGAAGAACTAAAACTTCGTACTTTAATGCAGTCTGTGCAGATCGTGCCATTTTAACATAGTGGCCCCAATTTGAGTGCCAGCCGCTCACACAGAGTATGGCCATTTGTCCCACAACATGGTGCATGGTCGGATAGCTCAGGGGGGTCATGCTGTGTGATAACAAACTAATTGAAGCTTGTGGGGATAAGTCTGGTTTTGGCTGTCTTATTCTGAAGTGGTTATTTCCCTATCTTCACTTTTAATCGCTAAGTGATTTGTAGATTAAGAAGGAGTGAAGTTTGGTACTTTGGAAATGGGTGCAGTGTCCAAGAAGAGCACTGCAAGGCAGCCTTTATTCAGAGTAGCTAATGTGCTGTGTCTCAAGCTGGGGGCATATGCAGGCAAAAGAGAGAAGCTAGATGTGTTCTGGGTAATGTTAGATTGCACATTTCTCAGAATAAGTAAATTGGAGTTAAAGTCATCGTCTGACTATGATTTGTGAGGAAAGATACCATGTTCTTTCCAAGGGGGGATTTAAGGTCAGTTGTGTTATGCTGCATTGAGTAATATATTTGTAAGAACAAAAATGAAGTTCTATGACACCTGAAGCATTCCTGGACCATTCAAGTTCTTGTTTGCTCCTTCTGTCCCTCTTTCCACCCTGACCTAGGAAAAGTAGCACAAAGCTACCAAAATCACAGAATCATAGAATGGTTTGGGTTGGAAGGAATGTTCAAGCTCATCCAGCTCCAACCTCCTGCCATGGGCAGGGACACCTTCCACTAGACCAGGTTGCTCCAAGCCCCGTCCAACCTGGCCTTGAACACTGCCAGGGCTGGGACAGCCACAGCTTCTCTGAGCACCCTGTGCCAGCACCTCACCACCCTCACAGGGAAGAATTTCTTCCTCATATCTAATTTAAATCTATCCATGGAAACCTAATTTTCCACATGAACCCCAGGCTTTCCTGTTGCTTATGTACAACAGCAATAAATCACTGGTGTTATTTTTACTCTTACATAGAGAAATAATTCTCTTGATGATTATTGTAGTTGTGCTGTGCATTTATATTATAACTATCTTTTATAATCACTTAATGATCTTTCTGTTGTCTAAAAAAACTGGAGTGATTGAGTTTGGTTTTGGTTGTTGTTGTTTCTATTTACATAGTATTGAAGCAGTTGCCAAGCAGGGCATAATAAATCAAAATTCTGACATAATAAATAGATAATGTGTTGTAATTGGATTATTTGTAGACTGTCTCACTCAGCAGAAATTTGCATAACACTCAGAAAGACTGCTGCAAATATAAAAAATAAGCGATAGAGCTAATTAAATGTTTTGTTTGCATATATCTTCCTGAAAACACAGTAAGGAAGGAATTAAAAGTACCTTCTCCTTAATTTTCTTAGGAAAGCTTACTCTAGACCTTGTTTTAAAATGGCTACCTCTTCACTGATTATAATGTACATGATAGATGATGGAAAGTAGGACATACCTAATATGTGATCTGTGAGAGTGGAGATTACTACTCAAGGATATAGAATTAATGACTCTCATAACTGCTCTTTCCAAACCTGAAATTTAAAATTCCATCACTAGCACGAAAAGGACAGAGTAGCCCATTCTAGCAGCATGTACTAAAACTTTTCTAATAGCTAGATGTATATCAACAGATCAATAGATATCAGTGTTCATGCAGATAATGACTGAATTAAGCAGAGAGAAGTCTATTCAGTTGTCATCCTGACACATATAAGACAGGGACTGGCCTTTGTGGCTTCACATGCTTACGGTCTGTAACCTAAAGTGTAATTTCTGATACCATTTCTTCTGGTTTAGAAGTCTGGCTTTAAGGATCAACACTGCAATGAACATGCAGGAATAATCAGACCTGAGAAAGGCCTCTAGATACCACTGTATGGGATGATTTGGAGATTGCCTTTGAGCTCAGTTGTTGGGAAATCCTACTTAAGTCCTAATCAAAGTATCACAAATGCTGCTATCTGAGAAGCACTAGATTTTGGTGGTTGTTCAGACTTTCAGGGAGAAAGAAAGTGTAGAAACATAGTTCTTAAAAAAAATCGCTGTCTTAATGGTGGCTGCTGCTTTTTGATGCCTTGTTGAGTTTATACTGTCTGCAACTGTGGCATTTACCTCAAGAGCTGTTGCAGAAGGGAGCACCAACTGAACACTTGACTCTTAGTTTGAGACAACTGAAGAACTTAGTCTGCCTCATATCGACCTCTCTACCTGAGAGGGATCACACAAATAGCTCTGACTGGGCTTGTACTTTACAGTACTTGTTATGGTGTTATTTATAACTTGGGTTATAATGTTCTTCCATGATTGTAGTGGTTTTCTTCACAAAGAGGTACTCCATGCCAGTACATTAAGATGACTTGCACCAGTTGCAGAAGTGGACTGCAACTCTGGTAACAAAAGAATCTAAACCTGCCACTATTTCTGTAATTTATATAAATCTTTAAAAAGGCAACATCTGAGCTGGGAAAAACTATTTCAGTGACATGTCACCATGTGCATCATAATCAGAAAGGTGACATGTGCACCATGTCAGTAAGGGCAATGTGTCTTTTCTGTTCTCTCATAGGCCATACTGAGTTGGAGGTAATTAGATTAGATTATCTCTACAGCCCTGAATTATTTTAATTATTCTATAACACTGTATTTGATACAGACTTTTTTTAGGTGTAAGGAAAATACTGACTGGGACTAAATGAAGGTTATAGTAACTCTCATTTTACCATTTTCTACAATTAACTGAAAGGAGGTTGAAGTGAGGTGGGTGTCAGTCTCTTCTCCCAAGTAATAGTTGATAACACAAAAGGAAATGGCCTCAAATTGTGCCAAGGGAGGTTTAGATTGGGTATCAGGAAAAAATTCTTCACGGAAAGGATCGTCAAGCATTGGAAGAGGCCGCCCAGGGCAGTGGTGGAGTCCCCCTCCCTGGAGGTATTTAAAAGATGTAGATGTGGCATTTAGGGACATGATTTAGTGGTGGACATGGCAGTGCTAGGTTAAGGGTTGGACTCGATGATCTTAAGGGTCTTTTCTAACCTAAATGATTCTGTGATTCTACTTTCATCAAAATTGTGTCCCATGACTATCCAGAGTTTCAGTATAGTCTCAAGAGGGAAGAATGGTGTTAAATAGGATTAAAAGTTAATGAAATATTTTATGACAGTATTTTACCATAGTAACTGACAGTTAGATCTGAGCATTGTATAAATATTAATATTGCTCTCCTCATCTCAATCACTAAAGGACTTGAGGAAGGTGTATAGAGGGGCAAGAATCTCATTTTTATGGTTCTAAAATTCAAATGTGAAAGAGAGATTGGGTTATAAAAATAAGGTACTGCATAACTTGCCTAATGGCCTGTAATCTTCAGGAAGTACAGCTGCAGTGGGCTTTTAAACAGGTGCTGTGATTACAGAGCATAACAAACGTGTTAGGCTTTGTAGTGCATTTAATATCTTATAAACAGCTAGGCTAATTTGGGCAAGGCTAATGGATTAGCTCAAATGGTACTCATGTAAAAGGTCTGCGATTATAGCTGTGTACATTAGAGCTAAAATTTTGGTACTTGTGAGTTCCACAACCTGTACATCTCAGAGAAGAGCCTGCTTCAGGCACAGGTGATGCCAGGATGCTGCAGCACATTCACAGCGCCTGCCTGGTCAATGCAGCAGATGATGGAGTTGCTCCTGCTTCTGATCATTTGGTTTATTTTTTGATCCTGTAGCTGTGTAGTCTTTTGTAACAGGAAAGAAGTGGAAAATTAGCTTGGTGTCTTGAGATACTCTGCTGTCATTTATATTGGCTTCCTCTTCAGAAGTCTGTTGGCTGTTGGTTTTTTTTCCCAAGCACAAACTTAGAAAGTATTCTATCCCAGTTTTTTGAGGTTCACTTTATCAGGATACAGCAAACCTCTGTTACCCTGAGACTAAGTGGGCTACACTTCCAAACAAGAAATAAAAATCTAAAGAAGTAAACTCTACAGTGCTGCAAGATGCATTTCAATGGTGTGGGGTTTGGTGTGTGAAAAAACAGAGTCGAGAACCCAGTGCAATGCCCTGTGTACCCAACAGCATCAGTCTTGTTTGGGACGGCAGCTCCTCAGGTTGTTAACACCTAGAGCACTGTCTGCAGACGCTCAGTCTCAGATATCAGTACCAACGTACCACAGGACAAATCCCAGCTGCCCGCTGCCTGTGCATGGCTGCCTGCCCTGCCTGCCAGTGCAGGCACTGTCCTCCTGCCAGCCCCTGCAGCACATCTGGGAAAGACAGTCTGCACGTGAGCCCACTCATCTCTGTTTTGTTCTGTCCAACTAACTCTTTATGCCTGTGGTTAAAACCATGCTCTTTGTAAGCATAAAAATGAGGTGTTTAAATATTTTATTAACTGGATCGTAAAGCCAACATCCAAAGGGTGAGCCTATATGAGGCAGTAAGATATACTGCCCTCAGCTCTGCTTTACTGCTGCACCTTAGCTAATTAATCCTGTTGAGAGGTCAGTGTAGCAAAAAGAGAAAGGATATGTTGGTTTAGGGCAGACCATAAGGTAAAAGCAGATTTTGTGGATGCAGAGGGGACAGGGCAGAAGAACTAAATGTTTCAGAGGAAATTACAGTGGTACCTTAGAGGCCCAAACCGGAACCAGAGCCCCACATGTCAGCTGCAATGCCTGCATGTACCTGTACACAGTTGTAGCTCTAAGATTTGTAAAGAGCTACATTTATATTATAAAAAGTCATTTTTTTAACAAGATTTTTTTATCACTGTTTTTTTGTCAGAATGAATCTGTATACCCTAGATGAAATTCAGTTCAAGTATAATAATAATTTTCAGTACACTACAGTAAGCAACAATATACTGTAGTTCATTGCATAGTCAGAAATGCTGAAAGAACTCAGATAGTTTTGTAAGTTCTGGAAGTTATTCTAAGAGCTCAGTTGAATTTTGACACCTAAAATATCAGGAAGTGATGTGACCTTTTAAGATTCCTATTTTGTTTTTATTTGAATCGCTGCTGTTCTTTCAAGCATCTGTTTGGTGGCATACTGCAGAGGAACACTTATTATTAGATTGTTTATTTTAAGAACAATGATATAATAGATATGTCGCTGGTTGAAATACAAAATATAAAAAATAGGATATAAAGCTGGCAACTCAAATACATGTTTCTGGGAGGCATCTTAGTGAATCCAATTCTTACTCCACTCGTTCCACAAAGGAAGAGAAGCATGTTCTTTCATAGCTACACTAATGCCACATGTGCCATTCTGATTAAAAAATGTAGAGTTTCAGAGCTAATGCTGAAATCCAAAAGAACAATGAGATTAAAAGTATGCCATATCTTCAATGTGACATTTCTCATTTAAGGAAGAATACTATAATAGCAAAAGATTAACCTTCTTGCGCTGTAAAAATTCGAAAGCTAAGCCCAAAGGATTTAGGGCAAACACACATGGTGGCTTGTTGCCTTCTGAAGGCGTGGCGACCTGGTTCAGGAACGGCACGGCGACCAACCCCAGGCCGCTCGGGCCATCTGCTCACAGGCACCAATGTGGTGGATGGCAAATGGCATTTATTGTTAAGTAGCATAGCATTATATAGCTTTAGGTCTTATGATGTCACTTCCGTCCGCTTACATCATAAGCTAAGCTAAACGCTATTGGCTATCAGAAATGTCAGGAGAGGGGCTCTCTCTTTCCGTACAGTGCGATATCTTCCGGCCGCCAGACCTTAACTACCTACATTTCCCCCCTCCCTACGGAAAATTAAATTGGCTAAAATATAACAATCTTAAAAAATATATCATAAACTTGGATACAAACGTACTAAATGTATGCTGTTCTTATTCTATGTTCTATAACAATCTCGAAATATGTATCACAAACTTGAACAGAAAACATAAGGCACGCTAAACAGAAGATAACTGGGGGATAACTGGGAGTAGTGGGGTATAACTGGGGGTAGCTAAAGGGAATTCTAAACAAAAACATTTTTAAAGCAATTGTTGTTGTTCTATTAACATAATGTTAACTTTTTCTAGCCGGTTCTTAACAAATGATACGAGCTTATTCAATATACAGGGTCCAAAAATCAATGCTATCACGATCATTGCGATTGGTCCTATCAAGGTGGATACCAGAGTGGTCAGCCATGGTGAATGGTTAAACCATGACGTAAACCAACTTTCCTGTGCCTCTCGTTCCCTTTTTCGTTCTTCCAAACCTTCTCGCAATTTGGCCATAGTGTCTCTTACTATTCCGGTGTGGTCCGCATACACACAACACTCTTCCCCTAGTGCAGCGCACACTCCCCCTTGCTGTCATTGGGGCATACGGGTTACGAGGGCGTCTGACAATCCAGTCCTGTGGATAAAAACTCACAGTTTTCATTAGTTTTATTCTGAAGGTCCGGTTTAATGGACTTAAGTGGGCACCACTTAACTTTTCCATCTTTTTTAACAGCGGCATACCCTCGCCCTGTAAGGACTAGCTTCCACCCTTGTTCCCATTCTCCCAGCTCATTTTTAATTATGACCAACGGGCCTTCTTCTAACGCTCAAGTGGCACTCCTTGGCGAAGTGCCCTTTCTTTCCACAGGCCCAACACGGTCCTCTGGGTCGATTTTGGTGCAAGGGGGGCGCTGTTGGCAGGTCTCCCAGTTTGCCACCCCATGGCCCGCCTGACCACATTTAAAACGTGCCATTACATTGGCTATTGCGGTATGAACAGCCGCTTGAATCGGGGCTAGATGCTCTTCCTTAGCGACATGCTTAATCATGTCCGCAATACTTGACCCCACTGGCAGTGATCGTAGGATTTCCTTGGTTGCCGAATTACACTGCTGGCGTAGGCAATCTGCAACAACCGGGCCTTTCGCTTCCGCGGGCAGGGTCGAGGAGTCGACCGCTGCCTGGAGACGATCCACAAATTGCGTGAAGCTCTCACTTTCATTTTGTTTAATTGTAGACCACAGCGATGGCTTGACAATGACTCTAGAGGCTGTGCGAATGGCTTCTCTGGCCGCACGAGTAGTTGTCATAACTTCACGGGCCCGTAGGCCCTGGGCTTGCGCCTGGGGGGTAATCATTATTGGGTCTGTACCCATCAGCCGCTGCAGGCTAGAGCCATGTAGCAGGTGATCCGCCTCGGTTACTTGGGCTAGTTGCCTTGCACAGTTGTCCTCCCATTCTTGTTTAAAAACGATCATTCCTGCCCCGTCAAAGATCAATCTGCAGGTTTGTTTTATATCGAATGGGAGCATATCGTCTCCCCCGAAGACACCGTCTATGAGGGTGGAGACCATGGCAGAATTAAGCCCTTTGTCCGCAATTGCCTTAACAATCTCTTGTATATCTTTAGGGTTTATTGGTGAGCGAACCCTTTGTCCCCCGTCCATCACCTGGACCGGGAACGCTAGCGTGGCTGATGGAACCCAATCGGCACACGCAATCTTTATTTTCCTCCAATCTGTGAGAGGGATTTCTTCCCCTCGCAGTCCTTTTTTATTTCAGATGGGAATATTTCGGCTTTTGACTGTATTTATTCTCATTTCCTCTTCCTCTGAGTTTGAATCAGTTACGGGCCACTCGTCCCCCCTAGTGTCTGATCCGGGGTCGGAACTCGATTGACTGGTTACTTCCGGTTTCCGGTACCTTTTTGTCGGGCTCCGGCCCCGCCCGCTTCCCTTGGGGGCGGGCCGTCCCCTCCCTCTTGGTTCACCCCGCCCTCTGCTCGGCGGGGTGTTTGCCCTATAAGGGCATTTTTTCAGACGGCCGCTCTGATTGGGTCTCCGCCCTTCGCTCGCGCTCCCCTCCTCTCCCCGTTCGCTCCCACCACCTTTCTCCTTTTCGTTCTCCTCCCCTTCCCATGTGCTTGCGCTTGTTAATGTCAGTGTTCTCTCCCAGTTCCCGCCGTAGGCGTCTTCGTCCCGCCCTTCCCTTTTCTGCTCGGCGCCATCTTGGGGCGCGTAGGGCGGCAGTCTAACCCAGACTTCCTCAGAATCTGGTCTCCCCCCGGCGCCCCTGGCCTCCTCAGTTAACCCACCCCATTGCTTATATAATTGTGATACGACCTTCGCAAGGGCTTCCATCCTCCTTGCTGGTCCGGGAGTGTCCTCCCCGCCGGGCTGGTCCTGCCGCTCCGACCGCCGTTCACCTGAATCCAGGCGACTATTCCCAGGTTTCGGCACCACTTGTTGCCTTCTGAAGGCGTGGCGACCTGGTTCAGGAACGGCACGGCGACCAACCCCAGGCCGCTCGGGCCATCAGCTCACAGACACCAATGTGGTGGATGGCAAATGGCATTTATTGTTAAGTAGCATAGCATTATATAGCTTTAGGTCTTATGACGTCACTTCCATCTGCTTACATCATAAGCTAAGCTAAACGCTACTGGCTATCAGAAATGTCAGGAGAGGGGCTCTCTCTTTCCGTACAGCGCGGTATCTTCCGGCTGCCAGACCTTAACTACCTACAGTGGCTTAAACCAGAAAACAGTTTTTAGCAGTGAATCCCAGAGCTGCAAAGACACTTATCTCAGCCCAATTAAGTTCCTTGAACTCTAGATGTCTATGGATGTATATAAATCTCCCTGAAATCCTATAGTAAACCAACAGCAAAGTATCTGCTATTCTAATGACTGAATGATTGAAGTCATGCTTCTTTCTAACAACAAGATATAGCAGCAACGTAACACTCCATCCTGGTGCTCTATCACTTTTTACATATTGCATCATGGATATGCTACTCAAGATCATTTTAGATTTTATGTGTGCTTCATTATGCGATCTTAAAAGCCTAAAATGTGATATAATGGAACATTTAGCTCAAAGATAAGGAAACCAGCTTGCTGCACTTTGTAGCCATTTGATATCCTGACAGGAAAGGGAACTGACACATGATAAAGAAATAAATAGCACTAGCAGTGAATTATTGCTAGTATGGATCCTTTCATGCATTATTTAACTGTTAGCACGACACAGTTCACTTTAGAATTGGCCAGGCCACCATTTTGCCTTCCTTCAAATAGACTTGTTTCCTGTGTAAAGAACTGACAGGAGCAAATAAAATGAAAATATACATGCAAATGTCAGGCAGAAGTATGAAATAAAAAACCCAAGGGCAAATGTGCACATCCTGTCAATTCCAAAACCATGAGGGAAATAAAGTATTCAAACGTTACGGTGATTCATAATGTATAAAGGGCAGATAATGTAAAGCAGTTGTGATGATCCTGTATTGCATAGGATGTAGAACTTCCCCAGTTTGTGTTTTCCTTCTTTCAGATAAAGATTTTTATGAAAATCATTATTTTAAATGAACATTGAGGGACAGTCTGATACAATCTATCATAAATCACATTATGGCTAGTTATCCTCACTGTCAAGATCCTAATTTTGTAACAGTCTCTTTGATTAACAAAGCAGTCAAGCACCTTGATTCTTTCTGTTAAACGTATTTTGTATTTATTCCATTGTTCCCACACCTGCAGAACTGTTTTGAACTTATTAGCACCCAAAAGTTAAGAGAAAGCGGTAAGCTGACTAATGATATGTAAAGGGGAAACGTCATGAACATAAATCCAGGAGGTTCTTCCTGGTACAAAGAAGGGCGCTACCATAGGCTCAGGGTTTCAGAGCTAAAATCAGAGAGGAAAAAAAAGGAAAAAAACCCCAAACAAATGAAAAACCAAACAAAAAACCCCAAATCCCACCACACAAGTATTTTCTTCTGTTTACTATTTTCTACTGGCTGGCTTAGGTGTCCCTGCAGACACCAGGCGGCTGACAGCCCGACTTGTCCTAAGAGTGCCAACACATTATGCCACAGCAGCGCAGTCTGCCTCTGCCCTCCCTGCCCATCCTGCCTGGTTCTTGCTGGGCAGAGCATATACCTTCTGACATTACACCTCTGATCCTGTCTTGTGGATCCACCTTTGTGAAGATGTTCATTCTGTTTCTTCTTTCTCGTTTTTTTGCTACCATTAATCTCGAGACCTCCTGGCTATCTGTTATTTTTTAAATTACTATTTCAAGGAATTTGACACACATTCTTTTTCAATTATTCCCTGCTTTCTTGATAGCTTTAGCAACTGAAATAAATTTCATGACTTTATCCTTTGGAGCTTCATTTCAGATATGTAAATACAAAGTACATTTAGCTAATGCCTGTTCAAAATACAGAGCACTAATAATAGGAAACTTTTTTCTTGGTTAACTTGTTAAGCATGGATCTTTGCACATAGTATCTGAGTTTTTGTAGTATTCATTCGAGTCGCTGTTGATAAGAATATGTGAGGTTTCACAACAAGAACATAAATTCCAATTAACAGCCAAACAGAAGAAAGAATTAATTCAGTAGACTATGTACGCCAAAAGAATGTTGCAGTTGTAGCTGTTGAAGTAATAAATATTATAAATATCTCTTACATTTTCATAGTCTCCACATGCCAGTAGCTAAACAACGTTGAGGAAAAAATCAATAATAAATTACACTCTTTGCAAACATTAATAAATATTCCTGTTACTTCTACAGCCCCTATACAAGAATCCACAACAATAAATCATAAAGCTTGTTTCATTTTTCCAATTGGCCACCACCCAGACAAAAGAAGGTGGAAAGATTAAAAAGGGTTGTTGAGTTTTTTTCAGTTGAGTTTTTTTCATTCAGTTATCTGTCTGCCCCTTCATTGTTTCCTTGATAATGCTACTATTTTCATTTTGATATACAACACAGTTGTTTGTGTCCCATTAGAGTTTTGTAATTTATAGAAGACCAGCTCTGGCAGCAGAGTATGATTATATACATGACAGTGACTCCTTGGGATAAACAAATGCAGTGAAAAAAATGTAGTACTGCTAACTAGAGGATTTTATCCAGTGAAGAAATTGTGTCTGTGGTAGAATATATGCAATTAATTCCAGACAAATCCATAGAAGTTCATGAAACTCTTTAGGGCACATGAAGGAATAGGAATAAGTATTGGAAAGGAGGTGAAAAGAATTCTGAAATTTGATTGTATTTTATGAGGAAGTTTTCTTAGAGGAAAAAAGGAAAGGAAATTATACAGTTGAAAATAAGCATAAATACTATAGCTTTGTTCAAAAATGCTCTCAACCTAGCTCCTTAGTAGCATGAAGAAAAAACAATCAGTACGACAGCTCATGTAAATGAGTCTGGAAATTGGGTTTGTTTAAAATATCTCGTAACTTCATAAGATTAAAAAAAAAAAGTTGCTTTAAATTGAAATACATTTATTTAAGTGAATTCAGTTCATTTACTTACTTTTTTAAGGTGTGGAAAGAGCAGAATCAGGACTAGGAGTTTCAGTATCCATTGAAATAAAGTCTTAGCAGGAAAACGATACTGTCATTTATCACTTCCCATACAGACAGGGGGCTATATCACATGAGGAAAACTCAAATTGGGCTCTTCTTCCACATATCCCTCTTCCTCCTGCCATTATTTTGTGAGACTATAGATACTGATATCACACTGGGCAGGTTGGTGGTGCCTGTGAGAGGGAGCTTTCAGGTGCTGGGGGCAGCTTTTGATAGATATTGAGGGGCAGGAGGAGGCACTGCAGCTCAGGGGTGCCCCTCAGTGAGTGGTGGTGGGACTCCCGTAGGTGACCAGGGCAGTGGGACTCCCGTGCGTGACCAGCAGTGACTGAGCCCTGTGTGTCCCCAAGGGGTCTCGGCACTGGTACTGCGGGCAAGGGGAGGACAGGCTGGGCAGAGCAGACACTACACTGAATTCAAGGAATTCCTTTTAACTCAGACGGCACGACTGCCTTGACAGCGCTTTCCCCTGTTCCATCTCTGCAAGGGATGTCCCGTCAGCAGTCAGCGTGTTAAACTTGTATCTGAATTTTAAATCAGAAAATTAAGGGTGCTTGGGCCTCAGTTTAGCCTGCAATAATGTCTGTGGGAGCCAGGAAAGAATCTTCAGCTTTAAGGGTTAAACAAGAGCCCTTTTCACCGGTACTTAAACGACTGAATGATGCTAATGGAAAAAAAAATCTTTAAAACCATACCTGCTACATAACTGTCCACAATGTTTTGCATAGCCTTTTTTCTCCAGATAATGGCAGAAACATTAGTGCTTGTGTTCCACCATAACAGCAAACCTTTTCTCATGCTACATCCTGTTTATTTTCTTACAATCCTTTGAGGGGGTGCCTCGGGGGAGTATAGGGGGGAGTGGAGGAGGGAGGAAGGGGGAAGATCTGAAGAAATAAAACCTGGAATCTCAAAGAGTGTTCTGCAGAACCTAAGCATTATGTGGGATATCTGAATCTGTGAAAAGACAGTTAATATTGTGGTTTCTTGCAACAAATACTGTGCTTAAAGGTCATTCCATGACAGGGGCTTTGAGAGCATCTGTTGCTAGGAACACACAGGCTGAATCTCATTATTGAAAATTATTTGAGTGACAATCATCACTGTGTTTCACTATTCATTATCTTTTCTACTTGGCAAGAGATCTGTACCCTCTTTCCAACATTCCTGCTACCCAACAAGTATGCTGGGCATTTTTCAGTTTGACAAATGTGACCTCAAAATCACCTATTTCAGGTTTTATTTTATTTCCATCTTACACTGCGAAGTGAAATATTTATTACGTTGAAGCAAAATGATTAAAGAGTCATTACACCATTGATAGTCTAGCCACTGAGCATAATAAAGAGCTGAATGCAGTTCAGACAGTGCAACCATATAGTTCATTTAAGCAAACTACAGTTTGAATGTTTCCTCAATGAGTTGAGAATAACAATGTAATTCACATTTGAATCTTCACCTAAAGTTCATTTCCCATTCTGTTTAGATACCCCCACTGCAGCACAGAATGGAAATACTGGCTGTGGGGAGGAAAGCAGTACCAAAGGTTCAGCTCAAAGGTGTACATTGTGTTTATTTGTATGGAGAAGGAATTTAGTACCTTTACAATCTGATTGAAGAGAAGATTTTCTGAAGACAAAAAAAGCCCCAAACAACCAGGGATTGTTGGCAGGCTGATTCACATGGTTTCCTTTATTAGGTTAATTAATTATGCTTATCTTTAATTATAAACATATATTAGGTTTTAATTATTTAACATGTTTAGCAATATATACATTAATTTTAAAACCTCTGCACTATCCATACTAAAATACAGCTTCTAAAAAAGTATGATGCAGTATCATCCACACACGGCTCCACTGGTTTAGAAAATTTTGCTAGTTCTGCTATTATTCCTCCATTAAAAGCACTGGAAATGTCATCTGTTCATCTAACAATGAAAACGTCCTTTCCGGTTAAAAATGTTCACTTCTCTTAGTCCAGAGTGAAAGCATGAGGGTCAGTCGATTCTGCCATTAACTTGGAAATTTCAAGTGTAGGAACTGTTGTGTTAAACACTTAGCTGGGCATGAGAGAAAGCACCACCTGTGAATCCCTGCCTGCAATGCCACTAACCTGTATAGCTGACCTTGCGGAGGAACTCTTTACAGTGTCTGAACACCATGCAAAAATCATCTGAACTGTTGCAGCTCTTTCTTTCCTTCTGAAATAACTCTCCTGCCCCTCAGGGCACAGAACTCTGCTTGTCCAGCCCCACCATGCTCTCTCATACAGCTGAGAGCTTGGCAAAGATGCTTAGGATGAAAGAGCTTCAGCAAAGCTCACTGAGAATTAAGAAAGGCAGAATTGTAGGGAGACATGGGTTTTTGAGATTGGGTCATTGGTTGCTCAAAAATTCAAGAGGAAGAAGGCATGGAAAGATACAAAATCCTAAAGGCAAAAAGGGAAGTGAGCCATGAGCTGTAGGATCACCGGTCAAGATGTCTGCTGGTTAGGTCCTGCTGTAACATCCATGTTGGTGTTGACCAAAACCAGCAGCCTTTTCTCCATCCATCACGGGATGGTGGCAGACACTTGTGTTCAGCCCAGCTGTCTGGTTAGAGCCTGGATGTCTTTTGAGTGTGTTGGCATACTTTATACAGTAGCTTTCTACTTTTACGTTCCTGCTTGCAGAGGCATTTTGTGCACACTTGAAGATGCCCAAACAAACTTGCCCAGGAGTGGGGGGCAGCACTGCATGGTCAATAGGTGTTTATGAATCTGTCAGCAGGATTTTGAAAATTGGTCTCATCTCATTGCAGCCAGCAGTCCTCTTGGAGTACAAAGGCACTGAGTGTGTTGAATCATAAATATTATGAACCACAACAACCCCCTGAAATGTAGAATGCATTTAAATGCTGATGTCTTACAATCTGGCTTACAGTGTTATTCACAGCTACAAGTGAAACACACTGCTATACCTCAAAACAGATTACCAATAGACTACACAAATCCTGTTTGACACTTACCCTTCTGTCATATTTTGTTTTATGTACCAATGCAAGGACGACATTTAATAACTTAAATTTGCAGCAGCTGAAATGGTAATACCAGTTCTAGCAGCTAACATATAAGCAATATTGGGAGTTTGAACACTCTGTCATTTGTCATAGAAACCCAGAATGGTATAGCTAATATAGATTTTTTTTTTCCCATAAATACTTAAGGTATACACATATAGCACTTTTGAAAAATTCAGGATAAGGATCCAGCGGTGTCAGCAGTATTACTCATCTATTAGCTTACTGACTACCATACAATATACATTGCAAAACTTTGTTACTTCAGTGTTTATAACTGTTTAGTTTTCTGCCACATTGCCTCTACACTAAATCACTGAAAATCTCATTTACTGCTTTTTACTGACAATGGCAGAAAATGCAGATTTTCTATTTCATGTATTATGTGTGTATATGAGAACAGGATAGCCACCCTAAATTATTTAGTTTCCCAGTATATGTCATATTTTTGCAAACAAGAATCAGCACATGCCAACATGGAATTGTTAAATAATGTATTGGTTTCCCTTACACTGTGCACTAAGCATCATTTTGTCCAAAGAGAAAATCATGAGTGCTCAAAAAACCAAACCCTTAACAGCACAAACATAAATCCCTGTGGGCATATTCCCCATTGTCTTTCTACCTGTGCCATCTTTCATCTTTTTGTAAAGTGGGCCTATAGTACAATCAGAGATGAAAGCAGCAGATTTATTCTTCTTTTCACAATGGTAAATGCAGATGCAAGATGCAAAACAGCAAGAAATTTGATCCTTGGTCCTCCATAAGCCTCTTTTGTTTGCTCTGAAGTACCAGCTCTATTTCAGGTCAGTAGAGATTAAAGTATATTGGAGCAGCTATAGCAGTTGCAATAAAATGGTTTTCATTTTCCAGCAGTCACTAAAGTGATCATCATCTACTACCAAGCTTTTTATGCTATCCTTAGGAGATAGCTAACATCTGAAACAAAATACTTGGCAAATACTGATTCTCTGCTTTGGGAAACTGGCACATGTTCACTACTCTCCCACTTTTAGATACAATCTGTATTACTCTCTTCACTACTGTTGATAGGTATATTTGCTGAGGTGGTCACTACTGCATTTCTAAATACATATAGATAAATCCAGACCCAGATTTTCAAAAGTACATGCTGTATGCAGAGATCTCTTGGAAATGCAGAAGTTGAGCTACTTTACATCTGCCAGAAACAAGCTTAACAGGAGAAACAATATCCAGTGAAGAGAGAAAACTAACTTGAACTAGCATAGTCTTCTATTTTTTTAATCTCCAGAGAGTGATTATTTTACCTGTTTGTATTCCATGCAGTAATATGATAATCCTAAATTACTATGGAGTGGTTATTAAAAGTACTGCTTTGCAGAAAATGTCATCTGAATACATCTTGATTTATGTCCTATTTGTAAAGGCGGTGGTGGTGTCAGAGCTGCTTATAACCTGTAGCCCTCACAATGCTAGGTCCTCGACTGTTATCAAAACTACATAGGATTTATTTTATTTATGGTTTCTGCAAACAGATAGTTGCATCAGTGTACAATAAAGATCATGTGCCACTCAAACACATATCCTCCACCCATTGTCATTCTTCACAAATGGCTTTTGTGAAATGTCTTCTCCTTTGCAATGTAAATGCTTTTAATGGGCTTCAATTTCTTCTGGTTTCAAAAGTAGTGTAGGAAAGGGAAAATAATTTTGGGAAAAGAAAAAAAACCCCAAACCCACCAAAGTTCTTACCCTTTATTAAATCATTCAAAATCCTAATAAAAAATAGTTTGCCTTTGCTTCTACTTTGAACTGCACAATTCAAACAGTTTTGAGTTGGGATATTGTACATCACAGATCTACAAAATCACACATGCATGGATAATGTGCTTTCAGAACTGAAAATGAAAGGGCAATCAGACAAATTAGCAGAAAGCATTTTAAAACACATAAGGGGAGGTAAAGTAGATGGCAAACTTCTGGACTTCTTTGCCACACAGATTTGCTGTGGAGGCAGAGCAGTTAGAGAAATTAATGACTTCAGCTTCATAAACAGACACTAGCAACATATCACACCTCATTGCATCCTTGGACATAGGGAGGAAAGGTGCATTTCCTAGTGGCCAGTTACAAGCCAGAGCACATCAGAGTAAAAGCATCTCCACCTGGGAAAGCACAGATGGAGGATTGCATCTGCTTGGTAGCCCTGGTGCAGCCCTAGAGGTGCAGGTAACACCTCTTGCTACTTTGAAACCTTTTGTCTGGTTACCACTTCTAGAGCAGGAGCCTTCTTTTGAAGATGGGAACACCTATGCTATGACCTGTGAGAGAAACATACGCAGTCAAGTATTTTAGCGTATTTTCTAAAACCAGATTTCGTTGTGCAGCTTTTCATATTATCTTCTGCTTCCCTGCAGCACATTTGCAACACACATTCCCTGGGTAGGAGTTTGACATGTGCCTAAATATTGCAAAATAAGATAGTTTTGCATGTGATTGTAATGGTACAACGTTACTTCAGCATTGTTAAAGAGAAAGAATTTCAGTTTGGTCATTACGCACATCTTTGCCCCTAAGTGTATCCTTCCTATATGTGCCTTTGCTTGTTTTTATTATTACACAAAATTTTATACCTTTCAGTTCAAATGTGAAGCTACACATTGAGGTATGCAGTTGGTGTGGAAAAGTCACTTCTCACCGATACGGACATAATAAAACACAGACTTTTGCCAGGCTATATCTAGGAATAAGTTTGAGTGATCATTCTCCATGAAATTAAGGTGAGGGGGTTTGATTCTAAAATACAGCAGAGAGTTCTTCAGGAAATGCCTCATTTTTAACAAACTGCCTGGCACAGAGAGAAATATCACATTGCTGATTAAACCCAGCAAATGTAGTGAGAATCAAGTTTTCATAAAAATAATACAAGCTGTGAGAGCCGAATGAGATAATTGTAATTTGGGGGTTTTATTTGTGACTGTAGCTACACATTAAGATATGAAATATTACTAAGAATTATAATAGTTATCATATTTCACATTTTGTCTAAATTTTTGTGATATAAGTCTAATTCAAATAAATACCAATGAACTGCATTAAAAATAAATCTCCCACAAATGGAACAGCATGTACCTTTTTCTTCAAAATTATTTTACTTGAAAAGATTACTTTTATTTGCACATGTTCCATCTTGATTTCTGCAAATAGTGTCATTGTTAAATAGTCACAGATATAATCAATCAATATATCTGAATTGACCTAGAAAACATGAAATAGCTGATTTTGTACAGAGAAGAGCAGAGCATTTTGTTACTTAGCACATAAAGATGACAGAGTACCAGAAAGGAGAGCATGGAAGTGGGAATCATAAACAGCATTCCTGCTTTTGATGATTTCTTGTTCTTATTTTGCTACTGAACTCTTGGCTAGAAGTCTCACCCATGAAGAGGCAAAGGCCTTGAGAAATGGCTTAGCTTGATTCAAGGTGAGATTTGCCAGTAGCAGCAGGAACATAGTATCCTGTCTGCGTCTCTTTACCTCTGCACAGAAATCCCACAGGGGTTGAGCAGTTGCAAAGGAGCCAGAGTTTGTTGTATGCAAGGAAACCTTTCGCATCAGATATAAAGATCAAATTGTAGATAGAAGAAAAGGTTGCTGTTGCCTACAAAGAAAAAAAAAAGAAAAAAAAAAGAAAAAGAAACAGCTAAGTATTTTAGTCTGTAGTCCGCAACACATAGTTTCAAAGCAGTATAGGTGAAGAGGGGTGGCCTTCCTGGCTGTAGAAGTCCTGTGGGCTGATTTTTGCTTTAGCTATGACACCCATGGCTCTCTTCCATTATTTTGTACTGAGTGGACAATCTTAGCTGATGTGCAAAGAAGCAGAAGCTGTCAAAATACCAGTGAACAGTTGTGCTCTCAGATGAACTGTACCTCTACTGTCTTAAATCCAGGCATGGACAAGTGAATTTCATTGACAGAGTTGCAATACTTGGCAGCGCCTTGGAACATAGAATCATAGAATCATTTAGGTTGGAAAAGACCTTTAAGGCCACCTTAAAAGTAACACTGCCAAGTGCACCACTAAACCATGTCCTTGAGTGCCACATCTACACATATTTTAAATACCTCCAGGGATGGGGGCTGCACCGCTTCCCCGGGCAGCCTGTTCAAGTGCACAGAAAGAAAAATACACATTTCATCCTCTGTTTATTCTGCATTTCAATTCATCTCCATCTCCTGCTATTTTATTTCTGTAACTGTATTACCTTATTTTGCAAAATACCTTAGGGATGAAGTGTCAGGAAAGACAAAAAGAGAAAAATATATCTCTTGATTTAGATCAATTTTGTAGAGATAGAAGATGCTTCAGATATTTATAAACATCACCTATTGCATTGTTCCAAAATGACTTCCAGATCATAAAGAATGAATTAGTTACAGGAAATTGAAGTTCATTAAAAAGTTTTGTTCACAAAGAAATCAGTAATCAACAGTATTCCTTCAGTTTAAAAACCTATCTTTGCAATGGCCAATGTAATGCTTGCTTCAGGTTAAAAGAGCATGTGTTTCTAGTTTGTCTGTCACAGCAGAAGATGATGGTATATTTGCAGCAGGCTGACACTCCTCCTTATCTGTCTGCACTCCTGTACTTGGAGAAAATCACTAGCAGTTGTGATAAGTAGGTACCTGAACCTAGAGCTGGCAGATGGTTGCCTTTTACAAGGTGAATCACATTTCTTAAAATGTGCAGCAGAGGAATTTTACCCTGTGAAAAGGAAAGTGATGGTTATGGAGGTCTATCTTAGTAGTGGAAAGCCAGAAAGTTGCACTGACCAAAACTATCACTTTTGTATGAATCACAGGGAATATTTCCAGGTTATTACAGTAACTTACAGAACAATGATCCACATGTACCTCTAAAACATAATAAATTCCTACACACTTTCATTTTCTTTCTTTTCTCTCCTTCTTCACACTCAGCAGTTGCATCTTAAGGGACTTGCCATCTTTGGTTGTTCCTTGATTTGTGATGTGTGTGTTTGTACATATGCATATAGATTAATAAACCAGTTATAAACCAGCTATGTAATGACTGGACTGCAACTCATTAAGAAGTATAGGTGTTCTACAGCAGACAAGACACAGAGGTAGACAGAAGTGCTTGGCTTTCTTTTGGAACAACTCTTCTGCTTAAACTTAGGCGGAATCACAGCAAGAATTGGATGTATGTAGTACTTAGTGTATTGGTGTACCCTCAGTAGATACCAGGGAAATGGCAAGGCACATATACTTATTAAATCTAGCTAGGGGATGGGTACAAAGGTCACCACATTATCTCCAGGAGCTACTTTGAAATCTTCAGAAATGAAGAAGAGGGTATAGACTGTTGGTATCTGTTTTGATACACTTTAACAAGTCTGAATATACTGCAGAATGAAGGGCAGTTGGAAACTTACCACTTCAGACATGCAAAAGATGGGACCCCAGATCATTAAAATAAAAACTGTGAAAAGTTGAGCAAGTAATTGCGATAAAATAGAAAGCAATAAGCATATCAAAAGTAATGAACAGTAAACATATTAAAAAATGTTGGTACTGTGGCAGACTGTACTGCATCTGCTTTTGAATAAGGACTAATTACTGCTCCCATTGCATTAGTGAACAAGATAAAAATAAAGAAAAACCACCTTCCTTATGGGTGGAGGAATAGGCAATAGAGAACAAATAAAAGGAGAATAAAAGCATGCCTTAGTATAATGAATCTAAGCTCTACTGTGGCTATTTGCACAGGAGTGTTAGTGTGCGAAGAAACCTGCACTGCTGAGCAGTAGATTTTATTTCTGTCTCTATCGCATACTTCCTGTGGCCTGGATTCACACCAGCTGTGACAAGGTGCAGCAGAAATCTCCATTTAGGTCTATTTCCTGACCAAACAGTCCATTTGCTCCAGCTGTGCATTCTTTATCAGAATTTGGCCCTTTGTATAAAGGTGAATGCTGCTTTGGCTGTGGTCCCAGTGGGGTGTTTGATAACTTTGTCAGAAAGAATCAAGAGGATGTAATGACTGAACAAATAGTAGGCTGTCAAGGAGACTTGAGTTACAAGAGCTGAAAGATAGTCTGAAACACTTTGCTCTTCAAAGAAACCTAGAAAAACTTTGTCTTAATTTGGCCCTCAGAACTCTGACATCAGCCTTTGCTTGTCTGCAAGCATCAACTTAAACATGGGAATTTATATGGATAGTTAGTCCTCATGAGAGATTTCTGGCAGGCTGCTTTCCCTCAGGTCAGTTCCATACAGCATAAGTAGCTAAAGCAACTGCTATTTTACCTCTGTTCCTTTACGAAAAGTCTTGCAGATTGTACTAGAATATAATTCCTCTAGCTTTTGTTAAACCACTCAAACAGGGAATTATCCCTATTATAGAAGACTAAAAACCCACAGAAAAACTATCTATATCTATGGTTTTTAATATATTTTTAGTAGCTCTCCAGAAGCACATTTCAATAAGCAAATTCATCAACACTGAAGCCAAAGGATATTCTTACAGAAATAATCTATAGCTTTTATTTTATAGGAAGATGTACAGTAAGAAGCATATAGAACAAGGTTCAATGCTTAATATGTTTAACACTAGCTTTTGACTTTGTAAAGGGTTTTGTAGAGCAAATGCCCTTTGAAGACCACAATAAAATTACTTCCCCAAGCCCCGTGGCCCTGGCTGTCAACTTCCCCCAGGCCAGCCGGGTTGATGATGTTGTGGGGAGGGCAGGGGGGAGGCCCACTTGTTCTTAGAGAGCTGGGAATGCTCTTTTGGAGCTGCACCACCACACTGCTGAGGCAGAGGTTTGACACTGCTATGATGGACAAACAGGGACTAATACAGTTGTTCAGATAAGTGATCGTTTGCACTCACAAAAGTAATTTAATTATGCCTGGCTTTGAGCTGCGGGTTAATTCGGATGACCTCCAGAGGTCCCTTCTGTGATTCTGAATACTGACTGTACTCTGAAAGAATTTCTGTGTTCCCCAAAAGCCCCAACAACTCCATGATTGCACTCATACTTTTGCAAAGGAAGGGGAAACACTGATTCTGTTTGCTTGTCTTCATACTGATAGCCATCATCTCAGTCAGCCCTAGCCATTGAGCTAGAGGCTGCTTTACCCAGATTATCCCACTCTGTCTACTGAAGCTGCAATAAAAATTCAGTTTCATTTTGCTGGATAAGTGAGAAGACACTTGGAATTAGGGCAGATCTGTAGCCAGTTCACTTCTCTGCAATCATGGATACGAGGTCCCTTTTTCCAGGATGTCCATGGTCAGGGTTGGTTGTAAAATACAGGAGGAACCCTCAGGTGATGGCAACAGCATTCCCTACATCTTCAAAAACAATCAGCTCCAAAATAAAGTTTTGTCAGCTAAATAAAGAAAGTTTATTTACAGAATATCTTTTAAACTGTACATATTTTAAGCTTATACCTACTCCAAGTTTGGGAACTTAGGCTGTGCTTATTTTTAAAGAGTGTGCCAGTTCACCTTCAGATGGTTCACTTTTTCACATCATTGTTTCTGTGCTACAAAAAATATTTCCTCTCTCTTCATATCATGATTCAGCTCATCTCTAGAAGTTAGATGTGCAAGATATGACACAGACATATCTCCCATTTCTGCATTCAAGACAATAAATGAATGAGGAAGAAGTACTACATGCAGTGCAAAGATTAAGAAGTTGCATTTCTGTGCAGGCCTTTTTCCTTACCACTTAAGGCAATAAATCATTTCAATTAGACATAATTAAAACAGTTTGCACTTGAATTGTAAATTAAAATTGGAATCACTATTATCCAGTTTCCCCCTTCCACATTCATCTCAACTATCAGGAGGATACTGTGTATCTATCTAGTCTTGGCATAGATAAGTCATCTCTTGCATTTTTTTAATATAATCTCTGGTTGTAATCAAGCACTGGTATATGGACTTTTATCATCAATTCCACAGTTACACAATCTTTTCTAAGTTCCTGTCCAGATACCCCTGGGCTTTAAATCCTTTATTGCCTTTTCTTATGTTCCCTTTTCATCTAAAATTAATTAGAGTACAGGCTCTGTTGTCTTTTTGTTATTCCATTCAGCTTTCGGGGCTTTTTTGTTCTCCACCTAAACAGTGGTCCTGTGAAGATTTAATATGCTGTCCTCATGTCTATGAGTGTGAACTCAACAAGAAGAGTTGGCAGCCATGGCAGACACAGGCCAAAAATTATATAAAGAGAAAAAAGAGAAATCTTTTGTACTCCATTATGCAAAAATACGACATTATGATATTAAAGTGCACAGCAGTGAACTGATTAATTAAGATAATAAAATGGGTGTAATCAAACATGACTTGGATTCCTTTTATTAGCCCTTCTGTTGTCAAATAAACCTTTCAAACCCTGTAAATAAGCAAACCAAATGACATTTTCAATTGGTATGCAGGGGATTTGAGTTACTCGATGTAATTTCTTTCCTGATTTTCACTCTTCTAGAGCATCAGGGCTAACACTTGGAATAAACACATTGATTTGGTTGTGTTGTCAGTGGGTCACTAATCAGAGAAATCATCGATTAGACAGTAATCTGACAATTAAGTCTGACATTGTCTCTGGTGCCTTGGCAATGGGGGTTGCATTTTTCTTTAAACTCAGACCTTAACTTTGTTTTCATTATCTGGAGACTGAAATGAGGATTCACATTAAGGACAATTCTCTTATCCTTTGTTTTCTTCCCTTGTTTTTTTCCAGCTCTGGACTGATTGTCATGTGTTTTTCTGCATTTACCTCTTTTTAAAATGAACACACACCATTCCTGCACATAAGTGACATTTTGACAGGATGTTAAAGCACTTCAACAATTTCCTCCCTTTCATTTCCTGAAAACTGATTTTTAGGATTCATTCATCCAAATGATGAAGTAACAGTTTATAAAACCTTCATTTGGGGAGGTCATTCTGATTGCCTCTTGAGGAACTTGGAACATCACTCTGTGGCAAGTCTGATTGAGCTCCTCCAGCCTCCAGGCTCAGCCCATCCAATGTGTACCAGCAGCATTCATGGAGAAAGGGAAGTGAAATGTGATGTTCAATCTCCCTGGAGACTACTGGAATGAGTAATTCTTCCAATCTAGCAATAAGACACAATGTTAGTCTTGAAATTAGACACTTGGGCTCCAGCTCATCATTAATCAGAAAAGCACTTGAGCATGTCTATACCTTTAGGCATGTGCTTAAGTGGTTTGCTGCAGTGGAGCAGGCTAAAGTAAATGCTTAACTGATTTGTCGAGCTTGTGTTTCAACATGTTGTCGTCAACATTTGTATACAGCAGCAGGATTGCATGTTGTTTTTCTGCACAGAGACTGAAGACAGAGTTATCAGACTCTCATTTCAATGAATTAAATCAACATCACTTTAAATTAACTCAGTTACGTGAAGCTGTCAGTGCTGTTGTAAGAAAAGATCCACTGTCACTCTCTGATCCAGGGGAAGTCAGTGATACCCTATCAACCCACTCGAAACAAGATTTCACTTAGTACCACAGGGTGCTCATCAATGATGTACCACTCATTTTCAGATTGTATTTCAGACCCAGCTATATTTTACATATCTTAGAAACATGAATGGAAAACAGAACTTAGTAGCCAGATTTTAGGTGGTATTTACCTTCACCTTAGAACAAAGCTGTTGACAAGAGAAAATTAAAATCAACTCTTTACTTGAATATTACTTTTATTTTTCCTGTCTTATTAAGCCTCCTGATATATATCATAATGGAGCCTCATTGTATACTGATGAATCTGAAACCCAGAGGTAGAAATAAAGTGGTATTTAAAGCTATATTTTGAAGGGTTTAGCCTTTCCCCCCACCCCACCCCCCTTCTCTATCTTAAAAAGTTTTCCCATTAAAACAAGCCTAAGAAGCTAAACATATTTTAGGGGAAAAAAAGAAAAATTTTTGAGGCATGCAGTAAAATACTGAACCTGCCTGGACCAGTGCTTGACTTAGAAAATGTTCTGGTATTAGTGGAGTGAGAGTTTCATAAAATAGTACTTATCTCCTAAGAAACCTATACAAGCATTAATCAGGCTGTGTGAAGGATGGTTCTCACTTGGTTTGCATGTTTTATTCCTTCAAAAAGGGAATGACTGGAAGAAGAGGAGATGGCTGTGTCTGCGAGGAGCAACTAGGCACAGTGAGGTACTGCCAAAGGCTTTAGGGTGAGGCAAGAGATGAGGAACTCACAGCAGGACACTGTGTCCTCAGGCAACCAAGTGTCCTCTAGTTAAAGAGGAGGTCTAGTTCATTTGCCAGTAAAACCAGCCAGTCAGTGTTTTAAGACTGCTTTGGGGAGTTCACTTTTAGACGGAGGTCTAGGCAGATCCACCTTGACTGTCTGATTGATGTGACTTCTGCAGCAACATGTACAACATGCTGAAGTAGTGCTGATTTTCCTCACCAGAAAATAAACTACAACAGTGCAGGATTATTGCTTAAATTTAGGGAATCTGCTCCAAGTTTATTAAAATATAGGGCAGAATTTCAACACATTAAATTGCTTCACTGCTCTTAGTTATTAATGGAAAGCTATCCATGCAGAACTAAATATTTGTATTTAAAACGAATATGTAAGCTTGTTGATTATTATTAAAAAAAAAATTTATTCTGCTACAATATCCTGGGTCCTCACTTTTGTTTTCCTCCTTTTCTTCTTTTCTATTCTTTCTCCACTTCTCCCAGCCAGCATCCTGTTGAAGTTGTTTACAACACTGATATCAGAACACTGGGGTCTGACGGAGAGTTCTGAAGTACATTGGTACACAGTTTTCCAGTGTGGAAAAAATACTATCCAACATATTCTGCTTACTTAACCTTCCTTTTGATCAGCTGTCCCTCAATGGAAAACCATCAGATTTCTGTTCTTTTTCTTCAATGAGAAGCTAGTGGCCTTTACCATGTTTCTATCTCCCACAATGAGTATCAGATAGTAGACATGTAACACATTCAGCACTATCAATTTCAAACACAATACACAAGAGTAATAGATGTTAAAAATTGCCTCCACCACATAATATGTTGTGAAAAAATAGATTTCTTAGAGCAAACTCTGGGTTTAAATAAAAGGTGACATTGTTAACGAATGTCGTCAGAGTGATAAAGTGATAGACGCTTCGCCATTCCTCACTATGGACCTTCTTGAACAGAGAGGCTGTATAAAAGAAAAGGATATTTGTCAAGGAAAATTGGATGGAAAACTAAGGTTTTATGACATTTATTGGTCTTTTCTTCAGCTCCTGTCTACTATAATAGTATATCTAAATGTTTGTATAACTTCTTATTTGGTTTAATTTTGAAGTAGATAGTGATGAAAGATATAAGCACACTTTAGAAAACTCTCCCCTCTGAAGTTCATTTCAGCTATATTGCCTTATCTGTCAATGGAGTGAGAAAAATTAAACCACAGTATTTGGAAAGCCTGTATTACCCTACGCATCGACATACAGAAG
Organism: Strigops habroptila; assembly: GCF_004027225.2. NCBI lineage: Eukaryota > Metazoa > Chordata > Aves > Psittaciformes > Psittacidae > Strigops > Strigops habroptila. The sequence goes on from NC_044281.2 coordinate 9,876,286, forward strand.
AATATAGTAGGGGAGAGAAAATAAACCAAACACCAACAGTCCCCCCAAACTAATTTCTGGAATTAAATAAAGCTTTCATGTAAAAAGACATCTTACACAAAACAGTATTTACAATATAATAGTTTAAATACATGATTAGTTTAATGCATTCCTTAGATCTTGGTTACTAGATAACATAACAATGCAATGACCAAAAAAACTGTGTTATTCATTCAATGCAATTTTATGCAAATATTCACCTTTCTGACTCAGTTTTGAGGACAGAACATGACAATCATCACCACCAATCACTCAAAGAAAACCAGATACCCCTTTTCTTGTATCATCCTTCCTGTAGCAGTGCTGTAACTCACAAACTTTTTTCTGGATATCAGAGTCTTGTCTGGCTATTTCTGACTAAGGTCCTTTTTAAAAAAGAAAAGCCAAAAAGCCCCAGTCACCCAATGATTTCCTTGGGCTGCCCAAGAGCTGAATCAATATAGCAGTTCCTCTCTGAGAGTGCTGCAGAAAATGCTAATGAAGGCAATAGTTCCATACTGGGTTTTCCCTGTACTGTAAGTACATTAAAACTGCAGAATAAATGTTATTTACAGAAATATGCAATCTAGAAACAGCTCATCTGTAGGCAGTATTGGCAAATGCACTTATTTGCCACATGTAATAATTTTGATATTGTTTGCTCTTCTAATTCAGAAGCCAACATACTAAAAATTCCAGTTGACAGTCTGTCATTATTATTCATTATGCTTTGTTAAAGCCACTTAATCATGTGCAGGCCCTACAAAGGATTTCTTCTCCTTTCTCTTTTTAACAAACACGCTTTTGAAGGTAAGCTTGCATAGCAAATAACTTATCTGATAGAAATAATTACAGACAGCAACAAGAGAAAAAAATCTAATCTGCTGGGAATTGTTCTTTGCTTTCATTGTCCTGCAGCACTGTTTTACCAGGAAGTGCTCTGAATAATTTAGGGGCTGCTAATATAATTGCAATGTCTTCCAATGTTCACCGTAACTGCTTGAGGTCAGTATGCAATATGGTTATAGCTGATATCTGAGGAAAAAGGAAGCTCTAAAATTGAAGGCAGCCTATCAAATAGAAAGGCCGATCCAGCTGTATTTTATAGGCCGCCCAAGATGGACAGTAACAAGAGGCAAATATTTGGAAATTCAATGATTTTAGAAGTTTATTTTAATAAGAACCCAAAAAGAGAAAATTTATTATTAGATTCTCCCTACCCATGTTTCATCTTAGTGAACCAAGAGTTGTTGCTGAAGTACTAGCCTGGATTATTTCAGAAGGTCCTGGTTGCAGACGTTGGGCACCAATGGGGTGAGAAAAGTGATTTCAAATATTTCCTAATTTGTGCTTGTTCCTACAGTTACCTCCTCTACCAGAATTTTATTTCCTTGCTTTTGCATAAGTGTTATATGTTGCAGCAACTGATTTCATGAGCCTGCACTTTGCTTGGTGCCTGTAATATTGAAATGATTGGCATCAGGAGTCTGTGGCAGAGTTCCCATTGGGTTAGAGGAGCTGTGAGGCTGCCCCACCAGACACAGCAGTTCCAGCCATCCCCAAAGGGCCTCACTGCAGAATATCACTATACCCCTCAGTCACAGGTGTAGCACCTCAGGAGAGACCTATTAAGAGGAAAAACAAGATTCAGGTGGTTGGGAAGGTAGATAAAAGTGTTGATAATAGTTCTTGTTGCTAAGGGCTGAGAGAAGAAGAGGGTGTTGAAATGAATTTCCTTCTAGTATGGAGTCTGTGCAGGAGTAGGCTCCTGATAGATATGTGGCTTCTGAAGAGGAGCCTGTGAGGGAACAGGTTTATCATAAAGGAGCTGTGGCTTGTGGAGAGGACCCATGGTAGAGCAGAAGAAAGCTGTGAGGAGGAAGAAGAAGGACAGAGGTACTGATGTGTGCTAAGCCTCACCCCATTGTCCCAGCACCACCCAGAGAGGCAGAGGTGTTGGTTATGGAGGAACGGAACTGAGCTGGTAAAGAAAGGGATGGGGAGAAAGCATTATGTATTTTGTCTGATTTTCACTATCCAACTCTATTTTGATTGGCAGTCAGTTAATTTTCCTTAAGCTGAGTATGTTTTGCCCTGATGGTACATAATCCCCCTGTCTTTACCTTCACCTTTTGAAATCCTGTTTTCTCTCCCTGGGGTGGGGGGAGTTGAGAGAGTGGCCAGGTGTGGGTATGGTAGCCCACCATGGATCTAAATCAGCCAACTCAAATCATGTACTTTGGATGTATTTTTTCATTATTAGGCTCTTATTTATTGCATTCATTGGATGAACTGGAAAGTCAAAGAGGATTATTTTTGTTATCTCTTTCTGTAACTAAAGACCAATGGATTAAATGTCATTTATTTACAGCAAAGTGAAAGTGTTGGAGGAAATTGCACAAAGTGAGCACCCTCTGACCTTTAGGATGTTTGTAGAATCATTTCAGTTGCCTGGGGCCTGGAATAAGGGTTGTCCCTGCTGCAAGGTCTTCTGCATTTACCTACGTGCTGTGAAGATCCTGAGAGTCTCATGCAGAGTCAGACCAATATAAATATAGCTATGGATGTGATAACTTCTCTTAGATGTTGCAGGCTGTATGTGAATCGCTTCCTGAGCTGATTAATCTAGTAATTCTGTGCAATTAATAAATCTGAACAAAACTCACACCTCACCTGTTGTATGAATGTGCAAGCCCAAACAAACAAAAAGGTAAAACATGTAACTAAATTGTTTGCTCTGAATCATTCCCTTAACTGAATGATATGTTGACAGGTGATTTGAGCTATAAGTACAGTTATAGAGACTGTCTGGAAGTGGAAGATTGCTATTATGTGGCATGATGTGTTCAGAGCTGATAACTAGTCCTAAACCCTAGATGTTGAGTGTCTTGGAGCTGTACAAGAGTAAAATTCAGATCTTTCTACTAGACTTCTTGCTGCAGGTTGGTATGTGTGGTGTTGGAGATGGAGTGAAAAAGGGTTCTTTTAAGATAGCTGTTGTTTTTTTATAAGGACTTCTCTGACTACAGATGACTCAAGGTTGTTGTTTGTTTGAGGTTTTTATTTGATGGAATGATACAGAATGACACAGTAGGGACCTCAAATCATACAAGCCACTAAGGTGTCTACAAACATTATGTATTAATATTTCCAACATCATCTTCCAGATAGATTAATCCATATTGTGCTAATTCTTGACAGCTTTTTGGGTCTGGGTTTCTTACGACATGAAAAAAGGGTTTTAGGATGTGAAGCAAAAGCCCTTGAAGGAGAGGTCCTGAGACCAAAACCTGAACCTAACAAAGATGATGTGATGCACAATTTAACACTGCCATCAAATGGCCAAATGTATTTATTATTGTGCAATGACATCTCAGCTGACTGTCAGTTAGAAACTTCTAATTCTAGATGGCCCAGTTGAGTGTCACACAGGCTAAAAGGAAAACAACAGTGGCTTTCTGGTTTCAGGGTTTGATGGAAATAGAGGCCTGATCCTGCAGCTAGTTTTGGGGAGAGGGTTCAAGTCTACATGCCTACAGGGCTCATGCCTACAGGGCTCTGTGCAGGTATTGATTTTTATTCAGGTGGAGTCATCTATGGGATCTAGGTGTTGTCTTTATTATGAAAATAGGAGTCTTGGTAATAAGAATCACATTTGTTCTGTGACATATCAGTTTTTTGCAACTTCCATACTGTGCTCCCTGAAAGGAAATACTACTGAACAGTTTTGTATTCTGTCCCCAGAGTTCTGTAATAAACATGCAAAGTGGATATAGAATCAAGTAGTGCAAGTTAATCGTGGTCTGTCACAGCAGAGGCAAATGAGCAAGTGTACAAGGAGCTGCATACCAGGGTGAAACACAATAGGGAAAGACAGTCCAACTTTGATGGCTATTAGTTACAAGCAGCTCTTGGCAAAAAGCTTTGTCATAGCACAAGGTAGGCTTCCAGATGAGCTAGGCAGCTCAGAAGTGTCCAGCAATGAGCACAGATAAAAACTGTGCTTATCTTTCCTTCCCATACTCTGGGTTACTGCTGAATAGCATCTTGCCAGCATTTTTTTATTGCTTTGCTGTCTTCTGCTTCTGCTCCAGTTACCAATGGCATTACCATGCAGGCACATCTTGTGCTCTTAATATAGACCTATGTGAGTAGTATATCTAAACAAGTATGTCTGCATACATCTAACATAACAGCTGTCCAACATATGTGGAACATGTAGTTCAGTAGTCACTCAGAACCAAGAAGTATCAAAGCTTTTTTTCACTATGCATTAACTGTGCTGATTCGTGTTGTGCCATAAAACCCCGAGGATGGCAACATGGGTTTTAATTCAAGCTACTTACTCAAGAGTCCACTGGAAAACCTTACAGAGCTACAACAACTCCTGCTTTTCTTCCCTGTCCAGTTATAACGTTGTTCCATGATGCAGAATTTAAGGAGGGAGGGGGAGAAAAAACAAAAAAGAAACCAATCCTCCATGGTGTCCAGGGTATCCTTGGGGTGCCATTGAGACATCCATGCTATGGCTGATGTCCAAGTCAGTTATCTCTATTTGCATCAACAAATGTGGTCTCTTGTGGCTGTTTTCTGTCCAAGCCCTCCAGGCTTTGCAGAGGATTGCTTCAGGGATTTGGAGAAGGTGTAGCCTATGTCTGTTGTATCTATTCACCGGCATGGGTGCAAAACCTCTCATGGTATAGGTGCTCATTGCCATTCTCTGACAGTTTGTCACAGGGGAAACGCATGACATCTTTAAAAATGTTTGGCCCATCATCTTAGGGTTTGTTTCACTTTGCTGGTTTCTCTGTACATCTTCAAACATTAGAGATGCTGAGAGGACTGTGAGGGTTTTTTTTATTGCAGAAAACACCAGCAAGTACTGGCACCTGACTTAAAGTACAATATATATCATTGGTATTGTCTTTGAACTTGATTGTATCTTGATGAGATTTGGGGTCTAGGTCCCCTTTCAAAATACTCTGTCTTTTTTAAAACAGTTTTGTACATCCAGGGACAAAGGAGATGAATAAGGTGAAGCATAATGTATCTCATCTGAACTGCAAGAAGAGCTTTATGGTAGATCGTAAACATTGGTTGATTGTCAGTCATTACTGATGGGTGTAACATACCAGTTAAAATCTATTGGAGTATGAAGAAATTGCTTGTTCATAGTATCCATTGGTAAAGCAACTTCAATAAATTAATGCAATAGAAGTATATATTTTTTCCTGTTTATACTTATTGCTCAAAGCCAGAGGTCTTTTGTGGAACCAACATGAACTCCTTCAATTTACGCAGGTCTATTTTATTTTTTTTTTTTCATATTATTGCATACAATGAGCCTTAACCTCTCAATATTGCTGTTCATTTGAGTTCAATATAAAAAAATCTCTGAACTTCTTGTGGATAATTTGATTTCATGCATTTTCCATCTTCTGTAACACTTCAGAAATAATCATCCTGCAGTCTTAAAATAAAACTGCATTTAATATTGAAATCCTCACTTAAACTTATAACAGAGTGCTCCTTGCTGCTTTAATTCAGTTCTGAAGGGTCTCATCCTGGGCAGATGCTCTGACAATCACCATCCACATTTTTTCTAGTCTTAGAGAATTTTCACACCAAATTCACATGAATATAGTGTAGATGTAGACTTTTTTCTACTGCATTTCTCTCAGCTGCTCTAGAGAATTTCTGCAAACGTTATCTTCCTTAATCTTTGCTTTCAATATATTAGTTAAGGCTGAGGGGGGAAGGATGTCCGACACATGGATTTTTATCTTAATGGCTTAATGGTTTATATTCAGCTTTACTGACTACTCCTGCCTTTTTAAATCAACTGTTTACTCCTGGGAAACAGGCTTGGTAGTTGTTTTGGGTTTTTTTGTTATCCATCTTCCATATAACATTTTAACCCCTGGCCAGTCTGAAAGGAGTAGATATTTTCCCAGTTCTTTGCTTCATGGTATGTATTGGTAGACTGCAATACGCAAGTCTAAATGGGACAATGCAGCTGGTCCATTAGATGGACCAAATTTTTGCTACAGCATCAGCAAGTAGAAGAAATCATGGCTTAGAGCAAGATCCCTAAAGGAGATTTAAACCACAGGTATTTAAACCTTCAACCGGATTGTCCCTATTGCACTCAAAAATGTTTGCCGTAGTGGGTCATCATCATTTTTTAAATGAAATTGGGAAAGAAGTGGCAAGAAGAAATCACAAGTTTAGTTGTTTCTGCCAGTTGCCTTTATTATTAGTTTCTTTGACCAGCTGCATAAGTTCACAAAAAGCAAGCATAAAATGTGGTTTCTGAAGTCCTCTGGGTTCATCTAGTTGAGCTGAGTTTCCACAGGATAGCAAACACCCACGTTTCTGATCCTAGCAAGGCTCAAAGATCAAGCCCTCAATCTCAAGCAGGACATGCTCCTCATCTAAATGGCTGTAAATCTTTTTGAGGTGAACAATGTTCATTTCCCTGTGTTTTTCTTTTTTTGCTCCTTGTACACATTTTTAGAAACACCTTATCTGTTTTCTCTTGGAAGAACATACTAAAACCATGAGAGCCTGAGAACAACAGTACCCAATGTTAGAGTAGGTCCATCTGGCCCAATACTTGGTCTGCAAAGTGGCTAACTATCAATGTCTAAAGGAGAGCCTACGATCAATGCAGGTCTACTTCTGCCAGGGCTCTAGGCATGCTCAAAGGCTTCAGTGGCTGGCACTGGCCTCCCCTGGGACCAATTCCCTTGCCAGAAGTGCGCCTCTATCCAGAGTGCTTTGAGGAAGAAAGCCTTTAAGTACCAGGGACTTCCAGCATGAGATTGTGAGCTAAAATTGATGCTTTGAGTTACGCTTGAAACAAACTGGTTGGCAGTGTGTTTTAAGACCAACCAAATCCAATTCTCCACTCCTCTCTTCTCTCTTTTGTCTTTTGTAAATAACTCTCAAAGGTAGTGATGAATGAGCTCTGAAAGTTTTACCCCATTGCTTAAGCGTACTTTGTATCCGCTATAAACACAGCCAGTGGTTGTGTTTAACAGCAGAGTTGCACAGCTTGGTTTCAGTGGGACAAGGGGATGCTTGGTAGAGTTGTAGCAGGCAGGACTGCGCATGGGGAGCCCTGTCACCCCCATGTCACAGTGCCACCACCCAGCAACGCAGCAGTCACAATGCCCCGGGAGTAGCCTCCTGCATCCCCTGGTAGAGGTGGTCTGGGTCTGCCCAAGGTATCTGAGAGGAAGTCCTCGAGGAGGTGGTGAAATTACTTGGAGGGGGCTGAGTTAGGAAGACCAGGGACTGGACAAGGCTGCTAGAGGTTCTCCACTGCAAGGCCAGCTTCTGGCAGGGCCACATTCAAAGCCCATCTGATATATGGAAAACATATATTTTTTTTTGGGGAACAGAGAGAAGCTCCTCAGAAGAATCACTGAACCCTGAAGGTGCCTGAAGTTATCGGGCATTTCCAGCCAGATAGCAGTGGCAAGACTAAGGGAATGTCTTTTTGAGGAGCACTACAGAGTTCAACATCCTTATGCCCCATGAAACCAGGGGCAGCAGCTGTAAGAAACGCGATGCAGAGATGTTGCTTTGGAGCACCACTGGTGTCCTGCCAGGCATGGGAAGGATTCTTGCCCCCAAGGTCGATGAGGCCAGGGGATTTGACAACTCTCAGAAGCTCCTGAGGTGGCTCCAGGTTGAGGGAGAATAGGGCTTGGGCATCTCCAGGGAGACGTGGCCAGCCTGTGGACCAGGAGTGGGTCTTGCTCACATGCTCAGGGATAGCTGATCACAAGTCCTGGGGTCAGGAAGAAATTTCCCCCTGGGACAAATTGGCACTGGTCCCAGGGGTTTTTTGCCTTCCTCTGAGCATTGAGCAGGACCACTTGTCAGGGGTCTTCTGGTCCATTCTGGTAGGTTGCTGCCTGCTGCTCATGCACCATGAAGGTGGCCCTTCATGTCCTGCAGCTGGGGGAGGAAGGCTGTTTTTTTCCCCCATGGTGGACTAGCAAGTGTCCCCAGGGTTTTTTGCCTTCCTCTGCAGCAGTGAGCCAGCCCCTTGACAGGGCTCCTTTGGGCTATTTTGGCCCAAAGGCTGCTGCTCCTGCTCCATGCAGGTGGCCCTCATGGAGGAAGCTTTCTGGACTCCCAGGGTGGCCCCAGCATGGCCCTGGGACTTGCTGCTTTTCCTCTGTAACATTGAATACATCCCCTTGTCAGGGCTCCCTGGGTCGTTTGGGCTTGGTTCTTGCAGTGCACCACTCGTGCCCTGGCTCTCTCTGGCTCCATTGCCCAGTGCAAGCTTGAGGCAGGAGCGAGCTCTGCTCTTCCCTTGGCTCCATTTCCCCGCTGGTTCTTGCTTGTGCACAGCAGCCTGTGCTTGGAAGGGCTCCAGCCTTGCTGCCCCTTCAGCAGGTGCCACTTTCCAGCTCTCCCTGCGTGCAACACCAGCGCCAGGCACTCGAGAGCACTTTTCATGCATCGCTGGCAAAGAAACAGCGGTGGAGCAAGTGTTGGAAGTCAGTAGTGTGCTTGTCATTGACAGGTGTCACAGTTTGGGGAATAGCCCACGGTACCACACACCTTCTTTTGTGTGTGGTTGGTCCCAATACTTCACGTTCTCACTTTTCAAGAGGTAGGGACTGCTTGGCCTGTATTCCTGCTACTTTCTGTAGCTGTGACTTGCCTTTGCTGGACTGAAAGGGATGTTTTTTCAAGCTAAACTGAAAAATGCATCAGGGAAGGAAAATGGCAGAAGCAGGAGAAAACTGGCTTTTCCAGTATTGTTCACAATTGAAAGTGCATTTTTATGCTCTCCTAGTGATCTGCAGAAGGTGTACTGACAAGTACAAGGATGGGAGCAGCATCTGCTCAGCTGTGCCCTGCTTTGTTACCTTTTCTCTCAAGTGCATTACGGTATACAGAAATTGTCTTTTAAGCTATAAAATAAAACAAAACCAACTCAAATATCTTGTTCTGCCTTTTTCTTTACTCTCTAATTGAAACAGACTCCAAATTACATGTAGAAATTTGTAGCAATTCCTTAGATTATTTTTTGTAGACTTTTAAAATGGTCCTGTTGAGTTATTTAAAAGGTGACACTGTTGCACTTTTCATACTAGGCACATTGACAGAAAAGCAATAGTGAATATACCCAAACTGGTAATAAGCAGAATTATAGATATTAATGACCTCCTTTATTGATTGCCATAGATATCTTAAACTATTTTTTCTCAAAGAAATATTTTTAAAACTGAAGCTAATAAGAAACAAGCCATGAACACAACCTCCACACCTACCCACTAAAAAGGAACCATTTCCTTTCTCCATTCCAGTGGAAAATGGGTAACTGCTTCTGGCCAGTGTGGTGCTGCCTAGTGCTTTGCTGTAGAGAAGAAATCACCTCAACTCCCTTTAACTGCTATATATCTCGAGCTTCTGGGGTTTAGTTTCCAGACATCACCTTGTACACTGAACAGAGCTCATGAGAAACTAAGTTAATTGTCTTTGTCCTTGTCATCTATTTATGAAAATGATGGCAGGTCCTCTGCAGAGCTGGAAAAGAAGTGTAGATTAATCTGTGGGCTGAGACTGCCCAAGACATTATACTTATGTCTTTAAGGTCTCTCTATTCCTGACTTAGAGTAGTAAAACAAAGCAAAAGTCACAAGAAAGTCTTCCTAATATTCTTTAAAGGAGTGGTTAACTGGTTTGATCTTTAAAATTTATATGCTTCTGAGGGAGTAATCTTTCCCTGCACATCCCGACTGCCTCTTCTCCTTTGACCAGGGGTATCTTCTGTGCCCAAATAGTGACCGTTTAGGTAATTGGTTTTTACCATGCTCTGTTCTGACTATTGACAGATAATGTGATCTTCAGGAATAATTACAATGTATAGTCCTAAGTCACATTAGACAAAAAATGCAATGTCTTAAAGGTGCAGTAGGCAAATCCCATAAATATAAAAATTCCTCAGAAAGGGTGCTGTATAGATGTCAGAGGCTGTGGAAAGCTCAGTGCGATGCGAACTGAATTTTTGGTTCATTCAGTCAGAAGGAAGGGGACCAGATCCTCAACTAGTGCAAGGTAGCCTGAATTCTGTAAAAATCAATAGTGCTGCTCCCCTCCTGTGTCTGCAGAGGACCTCTTATTTTCCCTTGTGTGTTTGGCACACTTCAGCCTGACTCCTTCCAAAGCTACATAGGTGAGAAAAGAGGCTTTTCTCTGATGAAGAGATGGAGTGGAGCCCTTCCGCAAGGACTTGGTCTGCCTTTCAGAAGCTGGACCTTCAAATCCAAACACTGCAGCACTTGAGCCCCAGCTCAACACACAGGGGGCTCATTTGTTGATAATGCTGCCCCATTGATTTAGTGGCATTACAATAGCTGAATTAGGCCCAATATGACCTACTGAAGTGGCAGAAGAAACTGCAGCTTTAACTCAAATTTCTTCTTTATCCCTGAGCCCTTCTAACAACTTAACCAGCTGACACCACCCTCACTGCCCTCCCAGGTGGTTATAGGTAGAGCAGCACATAAAGGTGCAATGTTTTTTTCCTCATAAATCAGAACTACAGTGTGGATCTATAAGAGGAGCACATATTACATATCCAAGCATAGAGAAACATAACAGAGCACCTGTGAGAGCTGAGAATGGCTTCAGAAAACAATCTATAAATCTCTGGTGTTATCTTTCTGACAGCCTCCTAATCTCTGCAGGTTGTTGTTAAGAGCTGCATTAAACTAGCCTGTCATTGATCCTAGCTCTCACTGCTTCTCAAAGAGATGCACTTCCTGTGATCAATTAGAAAAAGAGGCAACAGCTTCTTAAAAGGATCTTTACAACAGGATCCTGCAGTAACATATCTTCCCAAAATGCGTGTATTTGACATTTACATCATACACTGTCAAAGTACAGCCAGCATCTGCACCAACTACATAATTCAGTCTTCTGAAAGAAGTAAGAAAAGCTTAGGTTCCTCATGTTGAATCATCATTCTCACCTCCAACTCCACCCCCAAAAGAAGCACTTGTGTTAAAATAGTGGTTGCAATTTCTTGCCATTTATTTAATTTTGAGTTACTTTTAGATAAGCTCTGGATAGGAAGTAGCCTCCTCTCAGTGACTTAAGGAGGAAACAGAATGTGAACCTTATGCCTGCCTGTTAAATCTCTGAGAAGCAGTCTGGCTTACTGCCTGGATGGGGCACAGAAACTTGTTACTCCTACGAAAAACATTCTAAAAGGGATAGGATATGGCAGTCTTTAGCAATAAGGGATTAGCTTCGATGGAACAATTACATTCTGTGGTGGAAATCATGTTTCTGTACTTTCTCCAGCTACTGCAGAAGTCAGATGTTCATATTTTTTTATTCCCATTGCAGCAAAGGTAAATTTCCATTGTGTGGATGAACTTAAATTCATTTAATATGTGCCCAGCCCAAGGAGGTTATTCTCCAAGTATTGGAAGATGATCAGCTCCCTGGTTTCTCTGCAGGAACATGAATGTGGGGTGGAGAAAAGGATGTGGAGAGGGAAGATGAGTAATGGTATATCCTGTCGTTTGGTGTAGTGAATGTTATTTTATACTGGATTTTTTAATTCCAGAATAGCTTGTAGCACAAATACCAAGACTGAACTTTCATGTGTCACTCTTTTCTTTTTCAAACCTCCTTTTATCTTTAAAAATTAAAAAAAGCTTGGCCTTTAGACTACTATACTTTTTTTCATACTTGGAGTAGTCTGTCACCTTAACAAGAAAATACAGTGGAAGAGGAAGATAATGATCTTTTGAAATGAAAATACATATTCTCCACACTTATTGAACTATGGCAAGATAAAGTAGCACAAATTCTCCTGGTCCGGTTTTCCATTTCACATCTTTGTAGCCACTGACACTCTGACAAAGAAAGCCAATTTTGGTGTGCCTTAGCTTTTAGAAGTTTTAAGATGAGACATTCTAAGATTGCAGCAAAAGGGTGGATCTGTTTCAGTGTGCACTTGCAACACTCCATGTAATTAGCAGGCTAAGCGGTAGAGCTGTATTTAGCTCACTAGCTCTTAAATGGAGTTACTTTCATTTGTTTACTGAATGTCTCTACCCACTAAAGGCTAATGAACTAGTAATGGATCTGTCAGAAAACGGAAAAGATAAATACCTCTAAATGTTGCTATTATAGCCTAAGAATGTGGCTATTATTGTTCCCCTAACTCACGATCTTCATAAGAAGGAAGGTGGCAGGAGATTTGGTATTCAATGGGTGTAAGGAACCATGAGCATAATTTATGTACTGATGGAGTGGAAGGGAGGAGAGTAGCAACCCTCAGGAAACAATAAAACAAACCAGCATATTCTTCCTGCATAATTCTGTTACAGCTTTTCCATCTTCAGTTCCTTGCTCTTGCGTAAAGTATATTAATCTTACAATTTTTATTTATACTATATAAAGCCTTAAAGTCTGAATCAATAGCAGTGTCCTGCTGCAGTTAGATAGTGCAGTTACACAGAGTCTCAGGTCTGTAAAAGCTTATAACAGTTATTGTCACTGGTCTCCACAGATGTGGAAGAGATGCAGGAGAAGGGAAGGATGAATCTCCTTTTCTACCATGAAGCTGTATATTTAAAAAAACTCCCACCTGGGTTATGGGACTTGCGAGGAGCAAAGCCTAGGCCATCCTCAGTGGCTTTATATTTCACAGAATAGAGTATATTAGATTGGAAGTGACCCTTAAGGATCATTGAGCCAGACTCCCTGCTCCTGCATGTCTACCTAAAACTAAATTGTAGCGTGGTGTCCAGCTGCTCAACAGTTGCCAAACAGCTGCGTCTGGGTGCCCAGGGGCCACACTAAGTTGCCCAGCAAGGGCAGTTGGCTGTCCAGGGCAGGAACGTGCATGTGAGGATGGCCCTGAGCTGGCTATTGAGAGCACTGCGCTGCCCAACAGCCTCATTAGGTTGCCGTGGCAGCTACAGGGAGTTGCCTGAGTAGAACACGGTTGCTGAGCACCCTGCGCCTGTGGCAACTCTCTCCTGGTTCTGTGTTACAGACATGGGGGATGCTGTAGCGCCTGGCAGTGCTGCCACCAAGCCTGACACCACAGCAGTTTGGGCACCCCCAAGCCCCCAGAGTGCACCCAGCCAGCTTTAACTTGGAGTGGAGGATGAAAAAAACAGGTATTTCTTCTAATCCCCCAGTATCTCTCATATCATCCAAATGTACCCAACTAAGTAGTCGGTGACTCCACCATTTGCAACAGTCTAGATAGAGGGCAAAAACTCCTGAACGTACTTGCATCTAACTGGCCAACAAATGTAGCAGAATATCAATAATAATGGGGTTTTTCTCGAGGGGGGAGGCAGGGGAAGACATTAGACTCACTGTACCAAGTGATGAAGAGGTACTTCACTACCATGCTGCCCAAGTTAAAGTCAATATCGTGGAAGGAAGAAGGAAAGTGAGTGTTTGGTGGGACTTACTTTCCTGACTGTACAGTGTAGACATAACTAAACTGACTTGTCTCAGGTTGCTTAGGATGCCAGCAATAGGTTCCTGAAAAAGCACCTATTTTTCCAGCCTAAATCCTTGGTCCTATTTAACCAATTAGGATACCACCCCCTCCATCTCTTTCCCTTCTAGGACTATCCTTTCTAGAAAGTCTATAATATACCAGTTATAAAGGAAAATGGGATCTGTTGTGAACCTAACCTCACTAAAATGTTGTGAGGCTGCCTAGAAAAATTACGAACAGAAAAGGATGTTCACTTGAACACAAATGGTCCTATGACTGTTGCAGCATGAACAATATAGCTTGAAAGTGTTTTGGATACAGCTGTCATTCTCCCATTCACTTTCAAGGGAACCTTGAATAAGCACAGCACTTGTAGCTAATTTTCTAATCAATCCTTACCTTTGCTTAGATCAACATACAGTCTGTCCTACAAATTTCTGAGGGGTGGTGCTTGCTAACAGAAAGCCTGAATTCAGCTCAGTGGGCAACGCTTTTACTTTTCTGTAACTCAGAAAAAACATAAAATGTCAAAGTAAATTATACTTCACCTGCTTGAAATTCATCAGTTGAAACAAAAGGCCAGTCAGGTGTTAAACTCGGGGTATAAAGGGGAAATGCAGCATTCAGAGTAATGCCCAAATAATAGAAGTACTTTCAGGCTGATTTAAACGAAGATAAATCTCCATATGAAGAACGTGAAGAAACACAGGGTCAAGAGCTGCCTGACAATCACTTAGATCAAAGCTCCTCTGCATGTCAGTGCTATGCTAGTACAAGCAGACCAACATTTACCCATTGAGTAAACAGCACTATTAATACTTTAATGATAGAAATAAATCATTCCTGCCTTCAAAATAATGATGAAATTCCATAATATTTACACATTGGAAGGGTTCTTGTGTTCTGACTCTTAACACCTCTGTCCTTTAGGGACAACTGTTCCTGTAAATATGTAGAAACTTATGTAGTACAATGTTAGCATTTTTTTCAATAGTCTGTTATTATTCCTTCTCTACATAGTTTAATTTTTCTTCTTCAGTCTCCTTTGGTAGTGTTATTCTACATTTCTTAAAATTTTATGAGGGGATTATATTTATGACGATTGTTAGAGTTGATCTAGTGTTATTTCATTCCCTTTGCATCTGGAGGTTGAGACAGGTTTAAACTGTACTTTGTGTCTCTGGACAAGCATGGAGGAAGAGGAGGCTCCTGGCTCTCAACTCAGACCTTCCCACAGAATCAGAGTTTGCTCTCTAGCCAGCACAAACAGTTTGAATTTTTAAATGATACATGGCTACAGGAACAGATAGGTTCCATCACTGATATTGCTGTTTGCCAAGGCAAGGACCCAGATTTGGAGTATCTGCGTTAATACTTTATGCTACTCCAATAGGATATGTTTCTGCTGACCATCTGAAGACAGTTTCCAGTTTCCTCACCTACATTCAAGGTGTAGATAAGATGATCATAACACTACAGTTTTTAGGGACAGAGATAGTTGTGACCTAATTTTTATGAAGTAACAGGTAAAGAATCTAATCAGACCCATAGGTTTTAGGTGTGGTAGAACCACTAGAAAAAGTTCAGTGATTTAATGGCTCAAAATGAAGTAGACTTAGTTTCCTACTTGGGGGGCAGATCCCAACAATCCAAACAAAGTTCCTGTTCTGTTGAAATTGGGCTATTGAAGGGAGAGTCACTCTTGCAGAAGAACATGGGATTGGAGAAAAAAATTATGATATTTCTATTTCCTCAGAAAACAGTAACACATGCTTTGCAGCTGTAATTGCTCTTCACCCAAATACATGCACAGACTCTGTTTAAGAATCAGTATGGTACCTAGGGACCATTATGAAAATGTGCTTTACTCAGCAGACCATCATGACTCACTCCAAACCATTAGACCAGTGTTTCCTACAAAAACTTCCCAATATTTCTTTAAAATTGTTAGCAATAGTCCTTTCTGAAGCACTGTTTATTTTTAACTTGATTAAGTGTAGGTTTGACAGGAGCTAAGTCATGTTACACATCACTGTGAGCTGTGTCTTCCGAGCACTGAGAGCTCTGGTCCTGACACTGTAAAGTGTGTAACCCCCATCTTGTGCAAAATGTTTTAACACAGCTGTTTGCAAATATTGATGTAGTGATGCACACATCTTTGTCAAGAAATTTTATGTGACTCCATTCCCCCATGGAACTTTGACACTTCTAGGCTCTTTGGTGCTGCAATAACCTGCCTCCCTTTGTGTGTCTCACCTTCTCTTGGATTCATGATTGCATACCATCCCTATAGCAACCAAATACAGTTGCTAATTGGGAGAAGGAATTGTCAGGAAATACTAATGTATTTGACAGTCACACTTTACTCCTTTTAGAAAATCAACTTACTTCCATTGTGCCCTGCTTTTCACTTTTCCCGTCTCATCTGTTCCTGTTGAAAACTAGGTGGTGTGATGAGTCAAATGCAATCTCTGCACCAGTGAGACAGACTGTTTAGCAAACCCTCATCCCAACTCTGAGTCAGAAACGTTGTGATCAGCCCCAGCCTTAGGCTGACCCCAACCAGATTTCACTTTCATCTAATATTTGAAAGCAATATGAACAAATGCTGTTTTCACAGTATGTGCCTCTTTTGTTCAAATTTTAGTAGCATATTGTCCCCTGTTTATAAAGGATACAAGCTCTTCACAAGTAGACCTATATGTCTGTTTAGATCATCAGTCATTAGATGACCAAAGACAGACACTGCGTCTGAAGTAATGTGGAACTTGTCAAGAGATCTCATTCTTTTTTGTAGGCTTGCTTGAACAAAGTACAAATTACATTATTACAGTAACACATTTAATTTAACTTTATATGCCCGAAAATTCCTTGTTATCTTATTGTGTATATTTAGCATATTTATCTTATTTAGCATATAAGATGATATTTTAAAAAGTGAAATTATACATATGTTGTAAACATTTTTATTTCTAATGTTTTCTAAAATAATCTCTTATTTAAGTAGAGAAATATCCAACTTGTAATAGTTTTACAAAATCATTGCTTTCTCTTCATAAAGATTCATTAAACAACATCTAAATTAATTTTAAACTATCTTAAAAATGGAAAGACCATGGAAGCTATGGTTTCTGGAGGATCCCCTACAATTTTTTATTTTATGGTTTTTATAGTAAACAGGCTGTTGTTTGCATAGTGTCTTTAGAAGTTTTATAAATAATAGGTTCCTACCACAAGGCTTGCATGAAGAGTTTCCAGAGAAAAATTACAGTAGGGCGAGAAAATCCTATCTTCACAGTCTATGGCAATATTTACATTGTACCTCACAAAACAGCCCTGGAATGGATGTGTTGGTGTATGTTTCTGTCAGGGATTATTTTGGAAGGGACTGGTAGCACAGGGGTTCCTATGCTTGTGTGTTTCGTATACAACTCATAACATCAGTAAGACAGGCTACAGCCACAACTCAAAATGATTCTGCTTCTGCTATCCAGACCTGTGTTCTGAAATCCCTGAATCTTTGTCCATGAAACTGCAGTGATTTTCAATAACCCTAACGAAGTCAGGTACCCAGTGGCCACCTGAACTGCGTTACAAGCAGGCTGCAGGATTCCTTTGATTACACGATTTTGGTTTTTAATTCACAATTCATGCTGTGGCTGGTATTCATGCAGAATTCTTTCTTAACCAGTCTTCAGTCAGTGATCAACTAGCCTGTATGGCCTTTAGATTTTATATAACAATAATTTGATTTTTTTTCTTATGAAAAATGGAAACTAACTGAAATTGTGTAATGATTTAAATATTTTGTTTGGAACTGAGAGTGTGTATAAAGTTTTAACAGTTGATTTCTTGTTCTTGGAATTCATTGTATTATATGCACTTATTCAGCAAAAGTGGAAGGCATTTCATGACAGCTTGCAAAAGTATAATGCAATCTGCATACATTATCAATAAAAAACTATGTGTTGTGGACTACAAACACTTTTCTAAGGTGCTTTCAGAAAAATAAATCTTGTGGAAGAAAGTATGTTTTGTGCACTTTGGCAAAGCCTAAGATCCTTCAGAAAGTGAATGTGTTATATAGGTGTCTTCTTATTTCAAAATGGAGGGTTTAATTTTGAAGGATTTTTCAGTATTTTTAGTTACAAATCTCTCGTTGGTTTTAATGATTTTTTGTTTATTGACTTTTATCCTCAAAGATACTAAGAAATGTTCAGTTTCATGTACTAGGAAGAAGGAAAGTTCTATGGCTTCTGGTGACTTGGAGTTTTCTGGGGTTTTTTGTTTGGTTTTTCTTGGGGTTTTTTGGTAAGAATTAAAAAGTTGTAATATATTCCAACAGGCATGTTAAAGGCCAGTTCGAACAAGGAAATTTAGATAATGTTCATAAAACAAAGCAAAGACAAAAGTGTCTCCATAATATCATAGTTTAAAATGCTGCCCTCTTGAAGATTTAATGCAAGAACATGAGAAGGTTTCATGTGTCAGATCGAGCACTCTGAGACCTTCTTAGATGGCAGTGCAGAAGTTCCCCTTTGGCTACACAGGGGTGATGCCAGCATAAATCAGACATGAAGTATTGTGATGAGTTATAACAAGCAGAATAGTCATTCTGGACAGGACATAGCCTAGCTTGTCACAGGCTCTGTTTCTACTGATCTTATCGATGCTGATTGCACCACAAGGTGGGGTGAAGAGGGGAGATGGAAGATTGATATAACTCTGCAAACACATGGACTGTGAAGCCATGTTTTAACCTAGGTTTCAAGCTGCACCTGTCTTGCCTCGAAGCATGGTTTCACAGTAGCGCTGCAAGAAGCTAGCACAGCTGACACATGCAAGAGGGAAATACCAGTTTCTAGTTTTAACTGAACCAAGATAACTAAAACTGGAAAAGCAAATGTCCTTGTACTTCCAAGGCTTCATTATGTTATTAACCATTCTGCTGTGTAAGAGGTGGAAAGGAAATTTGACGTCAACATGGTCAATGCGCAGGGCAGTCAGTCAGAAGCTGGTGTTGGGAATATATCTCACCATGGCCATACGCATTCATTAAAGAAGGATAATGCCAGAAACTTCAGCCACAGGTTGCACACAGCATGAAATGGCTGAAACCAAGATTAGGAGAGATGTAGAAGCAGAAAAACATTACAGAATCACAGATTTCAATTAAGCATTTTGTATATATCTCCAGGGCAGCATAGGCTGTGACAGAGAATAGCAACATTAACAGAAGAAATCAACAGCTCCCCAAAAGCTCCATTGCCAATGCAGAGATTACAGTTTCTCAACATGGTGCTTAGATTAAATAGCTCTGGTAAAGCAGAAATGTCTGTTTGCTGTGTCTGTTTCCTCTTCTCATTGTGATATTACGTAAGACCCTCTTGACAAGTTTTAATGAATTATGTTCAGCAGAAACCTATTTTCCATCCATATATGATTTATGTGATGAAGACGATCAGAACTAGTAGATCTACTGTTAGGTGGTGATGCAACTTGAAACAGAAACTGAAAAAGGTAGCTGATGAAGACCTCTAACATACCATCTTTGAGAGAAATGACTTGTAGATGCAAACAAGTATTCAGAGTATACACACAGAAATAGGGAGGTCTCAAAATAAAAGTAAATTTGAAACTGAAGTGCGGAATAATATCATGTAGGCTTCCTCTCCCAGAAAAGATTGGTCAGATGATCTTTCAAGATCCCTTCCCAATTGGGCCTTTTCGTGATGCTTTGAGTTGTTCTCTCGGCAGCAGTATAGACAAAATTCAGAATCTTAGAAGGGCAAGAATTTCCCAATGCATGCGAGATACAAATCCTTAGCATGATTACATTCTTAAAAAGCGTCTATTGTTGTTCACCTGGACCTAATAATAACGATGAAGTGTAAAATTTAATCCTTGCTGCAGTAAAGAAAAAGTGTACTTTAGAATGAACAGAATATCAAGCCTAAAACTAATTAAATAGTGAAAGTTGAATAGTAGCTCTCTTGTGTGGTTAAGTAGCATATATTTCCACACAAGATTTGGAAACCATGAATTAGTCCTTTTTAAGTTAGTCTAACATAGCTCATTTTGTCTTGAATATCTGATGGAATTGTGGGAGGTTTATGCTTATTTTTAGTCACTATCAGCTCCTGCTGATAAAAGGAGTTCTGAATAAAATAAATAAAAGGGTTTCTGAAGAAATCCACGTCATAACACCCTCTTAAATTTCCTAAAATGTGGAGTGCAGGGACAGCAAAGAGGGAAAATCTCCTCGTTATTTTCCTAAAAAGTTATCTGAATTTAGATATTCTCAGTCTGCCATAACCAGCTGTTGTCAAGGATTGGAATAGAGTACAGGCGAGAGCTGCCCAGAGATTATCCCAGAGATTTGTGCCAAGGGCTGAACAATCCCCAAACAATCCAGAACTAGCTCCTGGATTAACTGGAGATGCATAGAAGCATTGTACAATTATCTTTCCTCCTTGCTTGAGCTCTGCGCAAGTGCTTTGCAGCCAGAGCCAAGGACCTAGCACGGAGAGAGAACACTGTGATTAAAACCTGTATCTTTCAAATAATAGGCAGACAGCAATTTCTATCAAACTGCTCTGTACATGAAAATCTGTCTTGCCAAAGCCAGAGTTGGCTAATAACAGATGCTAGTTAATAATGAAAACACGTCCCAAACTTGTCTCAGACAACTACTGATTTGTTTTTCATAAAAGAAGAATGTCAGTTTCTTTTAGAAATTCCTCTTTTCTATAAGCTTCTATGATACTGGTGCTCAAGTGCCCATATCTTATCAGCATATGTAGCAATAATAAACAGCTATGTTGTCTCCTCTTTTAGAGCTTGATTGCAAAGAACATTTTCTGTCAGGCACTAGGAGTTAGTTTAAATATTGTGTTCTGCATCACAGTATCTTCCCAAAAGCAGTTTAATTTTGTCTAAACATTTTAATTGCGATCCTAAGGGAAGAGAAGTCATTGCCCATATTAAACATGAATCCCATTATACTAAAATGTTTATGTTCCTCAAAGACTATTTATAGATGCTTTGCTAGTGTATGAAAATGCAAAACCCCAGAGCCGAACAATCATCTCCTGGCTCTGCTCACCAGTCTGAACCTCAGCTTGCTTATTCAAATGGTCAGGCGAGGCACAGGAACTGTATTACTTTCAGCATTACCGTGATTTCCTATAAACATTTATGACTGGCTTGTTGAGTCAGGGCAGATGCCAGAGGAAAGGGGTATGCTCAGCAAGGAGAATAGAGATTAGCATTGCAAATGTACAAGGGAACAGTGTGTGGCTGTAAGTCACAGCGGGACAAAGCCAAGCTGGAATCAAATAAATGGTAGGTCTGCCACAAAACTATACTTACAGAGGAATGAAGACATTTACTCTCATATTCTTGTCTTGGAAGTGTGGTGCACAAAGTTCTTGAACTTAGAACAAATTTCTCTGCCTGCTTAATTCAAAATACATTGAACCAGTGTTTAAAAGGCCTGAACCAATGGACATTACAAAGCCTCCCCATGTCCCTAGGGCTCTCTGTACATTTAGGTGTCTTTTCAATTATGGCAGCAATGATCTCTTCCTCTCCAAAAACTGGCCTTGAAAAAATGGAGTAACAGAGTGTCTAGTTTACTATGAGTAATTTCTATAGCAAACTGATGTCTTTTACAAATGTAAATATCTTTGTATTATGCAGCAAGTAGTACCCTAATGTAGCTTTGGATCTCTTTCATAGCTTCTCAGTTTTCAAAAGTTCACAGTGAAAGCCTAGCTTCCTCTACTTAAATGGAACAGAAGAAGGAAATTGGCAACACAGTGTGTAACACTATAATCAAGGAAATGTGGGGATTTAACACTAAGTATAATTACAATTACTTTACAGATATGCTATCAGGAGAAATAGATTTTCTTCCAGATTATTAGTGAATCACATGCTCAGTGAGAATGAACATAATTGTTGAGATTTAATAAAAGTATCAGTGATAACAAAATAGCACTCCTGGTAATAGCAATACAACAGAAACCAGTTGCTTACCTGGAAACACCTGAAAGGGCAGCTTAACTTCTGTCAAAGGCAAAACATCTAAGAAAAAGAAAGCAATTACATATTTCTTAGTACTCAGCATAGTCTCATGGTTTTGTGTTATTGATAAAAATGAGTTTTCCTTCAAAAAACACCTTCAATAAGGAAAAACTTGTTTCCAGAAAAATAGGATCAGATTTTTATAGGAAAAAAAGTTAGGATTCCTGAAAAACAATTTGATTTGCATTCCAAGACATTTGTTGCAATCAATTTGTTGCAATTGAAAAATAGAAATAGGAAGTGCTTAATGTTCTCCTTTTTCCTTTTTTACTCTGAAGAAAATTATTCCTAAAGTACTAACTAACTAAGAATTCCTAAAAGTACTAACATGTTTTGGAATTTCGTATTTAATAGTAATCACAGGGAATTTTATCCTCCCTGAAAGAACATTTTCCCCTCCCCCCAGGTATCTTGAGATTGTCTGTAAACTTCTCACTGAGCTAGCTTGCCACAGACAGAGTAGAATTTCTTCCTCTCCATATTTCATTACCTAGGAATAAACGATAATAAAACTGAAAGAGCAGTGGAAAGTGCCAATGAGAACCAAGCTGTTTCACCAAAAACTTTCTCCTCTTTTTCCCTTCCTTTCTCCTACTTGACACTACTTAATAGACCACATGACCCCGCTGACAACAAAACTGTGAAACTGCATTTTCTAATATCCACGGCATCACAGGGAGCATCCATTTCTAGGAACCCCTGAGCGCTGAGTTAATATTGCAGGCTTATTTGGTCCTACATAATTAGTTATAATGACAAAAAGGACTACCAGAACATAAAGTCTTTTCAGCAGGCACTGTCATTGCTGCATGGTGTTTTATATTGTCTAGACGGTGGCTCCCCAGCTCCGATGGAACCTCAATTAATGTGCGACATAAAAAAGGGTGAAACATTTTGATTACTTTGAGCATGGAGACAAGAAATGGTGCCAACAATATATTTTAATATAATACTCTAGCCTTTTTTAAAATAGTGCTGCAATTAGTTTGGTTTTTTTTGTCCTTGATGTTAAGAGAAAACTAGTGCATTAGAAAACTTGGAGAGCAAATTAAACAGGAAAAAGACAGGCATGTATCATTTTTAAGATGTTTGTAGCTCAGGCAACTGTATATATGTCTGTGTGTATGTATTTGTGCATGTTCATGCATGAATAATTTAGTGAGCTAAATAGTAAAAGGATGTAAAGTTGATATTAGACATTGTTACAAAGACATACAGCTTTCCAAGTGCTATTAGTGCTTAGTGCCGTATCTACACAGCATAATAATTGACAAGTGGCAGAATTTAAGACTTTTAATTTAAATGGTGTTAATCTTGCCCATTTCTTATATAATTTATTAGTTAAAAATTATATAAAATTTTTGTCACCATCAACACATGTTTCTATGTTATCAACTTGGGCCCATCTGGAGTCATTCATTTGCAAAGTTTAAGAAGAGCCAGTTGTTTAATGACATCAGACAATGATTGATCATTACAGCAGCTTAAATATCTGCAGTGAGCGGTCAGGAGGATCTTTACATTGGCAGGCAGCTGTATTTCTTTTTGTT
This sequence comes from Strigops habroptila, assembly GCF_004027225.2. Lineage (NCBI taxonomy): Eukaryota > Metazoa > Chordata > Aves > Psittaciformes > Psittacidae > Strigops > Strigops habroptila. Next base: position 9,899,449 of record NC_044281.2, read on the forward strand.
AACATCATGGATATTTCATTTCTCATGCTTACAGTTAGCTCGACTGCTAGAAAGGAGCTTTTGGAGGAAAAAAAACAGGCGATGAAAGAGTGACTAAAAGCAATGCTCTGTTACTGAATTACATGAGGGAAGAGTGTGAAGGCATTCACAAGAGGCTGCTTGTTTCTCTGCAGCTCTACATACCACTGGTGATGTTGCACAGCCACAGCTTCGCATGGCACATCTCCCACTCAGCTTTGGGATAAGAGGTGGGCAATAAGCAAAGCTGCCTAGAGGGGAGCTGCCTCCTTCTCTGATCACAAAGGAGAAACAGGAGCTGTAACAGCAACTTATTTCTGCTGATTTTTTTATCTTCTTTTTTATAAAAAGGATAACTTTAATTTGCTGCTATTCAACAATTGTAGATCAATTAACAAGTAAACATTGTCTCTTGTGTTAATACATTTGGAGAACGTGAGATGAGAGGCAGATAAAGGACATTTGAACCAATATGTCCTACCTGGGAGAGGCCACTTAATCCTGGGATTTAAACTGAGTGGGGATGCTGGCTGTCTGCTAATAGAACGGCATTTTGCACCTTTTGTATTAACAATAATCATAAAGTTTGTAATTTATATGTTTCTTAACCTTTGTAATCTCCTTGATGCCAATTTTATTGAGGAGTATGACCAGTGAGGGACCCATTTCATCTATGATAGCATAAAGAAATCATTACATGATGTCTTCTCTGTAATTTCACTTCTCATAGTTAGAATTGGATGAGCTTCTAACTTTAAATTCTAGACATTAATTTTGTAATAAACTGTGACTATATTTCAGTTTTTAACATACTTGAATAGGTGAATTTCTTTCCTGAAGAAAGTCTGGATAGACTGTCTTATGTGAAGAAGAATTGAATGGTGCTACCCATATACTTGTGTGTATGATGGATCGGAGAAAAAGGGGTATACCTAAACTGCTGAATTATTATTCTGTACATCTTCTAGGGTTGTTTCTTGATTTGGATCTTTAGAAGTTCATTGTGATACTGTATCATAAAGTGATCAAAATACAAACACTGATCAAACAAAGAAGACATTAATTAGGTGTTAATTCTGAGAACTATATTAGCAGCCCGAGACCTTGCTGTGGGTTAAGGCTAAATCACACAGATTCCTGCAGGCTGGGTCAAAAAAGTCAAAATGTATTTTCCTCCTAACATAAAGAAAAAAGGATATCCTATAGCATAAATGACATCTATTGGCAAGAAGTCAATCCAGTGTACAGGAACATAACATTCCTTTATTATACTGTTTATGAAACCAGCATATTTAATTCCTTATGGATTCGACAGGCCAGCTGTACCCAGTCCACAGACATGGCTCAATCAAGTTTTCTTTCAAATACTGTTTGCCAACAGTTAGCACTGAATTACCAGTTTCTAACATAGACTATTGACCAGGAAGTACATTTGCTTACAGGAAAGACTTTGAGGTTGTGAAGTTGCAATTCAATGTTCTGATTAAAGAGAATCTGAGGCTTTTAATTTCTCATGCCAAATTTCAGCTGAGAGATTGAGACGTAACAGCAGAACCCACCATTAAATGTTCACTGACTTTGTCTCTTCGTCTTTTTTTTCCTCCCAAATTAGTGCTGAAAAATAATAAGAGAAAAGCCTTATATTCTCTGTACATATTTAATGGGCTCATATTATAATCCTGTATCTGTGTTGAGTGATTACATTCATGCAGCTTCACTGCAAGTTGTAAATTAATACTTTCTTCTTTAGAAAATTCTTGCAAACATTAGGGAGAAGGAGAGAATCTTTTCTCTTTCTAAAGCTCTACAAATACATAGCCATTTATGGTTGTGGTAAGAATGACCTAAAATGGTGCTCTTCCCTGCAAATTCCTCATTTTTATTACAGAAGCAAGTGTCAGACTTGAGCAGTGACACAATGCTTTGACTGCTTTGAATGTGATTTATCAGTCTAAGTTTTCAGTGGTTCACATTTGGCTAGCACTTCTGTTTGTACCCAGTGAAACCTGCTCTGCACTAAGATCACAGGCTTAGTGACTCATTATTCTGATTCACTGAGCGTAAGGAATTGTAAAGATATTCTTATGACAGTCTGGCAAGGACAAAAAACCATGGCTCAACCCTGAACCACATATGGGATTGTGATTATAACCTAATGACAGATGATGAAAATTCAATCCACATCTAGAACATGGCTTAAGATTTATATAACTGTGGTCTGTAACAGGTAATTTGCTTGTTCTCATTTGGCAGTGGGGCCCATGAAGGACATAGCCAGGCAGAGGGGTGGGTTATGTGTCAGGCACTTGCAGAAGTTTAGCTACTGTTTCATTCCTTTAAGCCTTTGCACCACAGACCTTCCCCTCTTCAACAGTTAAGACCAGACCCTGAGATTTGTAGACTCGAAGAACAGAAAAAGGCACTGGTATACCCTAAGAAACTTTTTCTAGGCACTTAAGTCTTTCTTTGCACTTTCACAGAGAAAGTTTCCTTTGTGCTTTTCCTGAGAAAGCACTAAATTAGAGAAATGCAAGCTACTGTAAATACAATTTTGGGACAATGACAATGCTTCTACCAAATATTCAAAATTTATATTATAGAATCATAGAATAGTTAGGGTTGGAAAGGACCTTAAGATCATGCTGAATTTCTTATGTCAAATCCTTTCCTATTTCTTACACAAAATATAAGCTAAACACTACTAAAAGCCCATGGCAAAGTTTGCAGAGTGGTTGCTTCTCCACAAATGTTTGCCATATTTGGTATGATACTATATGTTGTTACATGTATGTCTGTAAGGACAGTGTAAAAAGACATACTGTTAAAATAAATGAGGGATGGGACTATATAAATAGATATGACCCCAATTACAATGAGAAAGCTAGGTTTCTCAAATACTTTCTAGTACCTACTTGGCCAGCAGAATTCCCTCAGAACTAAGAACATTTTTTAAAAGCCCAAATAACAGAAGTATAAATTCTCAGTCATATGAAAAATGAATTAGGAACAAATGTTTCCAGAAATACTTGTAGTTCTAATTGAAAAGATATGGTTTGCAAAGGTGGAAACTCAAGCTGGTCAAACCTACAAATTTATCATTTTAATTACTATTTACATTTTTAGATGCTCAAATTTCTGTTTTCAAAATTCGGTGATTAATAATACAGTGCATTTGGATTTTTATTTTACACAGAAATCCTGCATGTAATGCAAAGAATGTTCATTTAGTGTTGCTTTATTAACCTTTATAGTTTTTTTAATGAACTGGTAATTATTTTCTCCTTGTACATGAAAAGCGCAAGTAGTTTTAAATATGGACAATTCAAAACAGAAAATCTGGAATATTTAATATTACAATTCTGTCCTTTTTTGTAAGGTCTCATTAAAAAAATGCAGGAAAGAAGTTACTCCTTTCTCTCTCTTGAATACCCATGCAAACTGGTCCTCTAAAAGGTAAGTGTGCCTCAGATGACACTGTCGGTGAGGGCAGTGCCTGCTGTTTCTCCCTTTCCCTTGGAGGTTTTCAGATGAGGGAGCCCAGGGAGAGATTTTTAGCATCTTCATGAGCTGAGCCAAGACAGTGGTGGAAAAGGAAGCTCTGACAGAAAGGAACTGCTCATTTGGTGGCAGATTATTTTCTTATTGAAACATACTAACTCTTAGCTGTGCTCCACCTGAAGTCATATTTTCCTGAGTTGTGTCAGATCTGATCCAGGGAAGCATAGTTTCAGCAAAAATCACAGTTTCAGGAGAAAAGGAATTTTGCATTAGGAATATGGAAGCCAGTACATTGTCTAGAAAACAGGCCTCTGGGATCTCAACTCATCGTCGCTGAAGTGTGAAGTTCTAATTGTATTGCTTTTCATAATGTATCTGCTACATAAATATTATTCAATACCTGCAAATTTGCACTAGTGGGAAATGGAGAGGTTATAATGCAAGGAAGATTTATGCCTACTAGATGCTGGGCTGTCATGATTAAAAATTTTCCACCCATTATGTGAATCCTATTGATCATTTCAGGAAGCAGAAAATTGTGCTGTTCATTGATTTTGCGTGGCTACAGAAAGCATTAGGCCTGATGCATTTGATGGGTAGGCAAATTTTCAAAGGAAGCTCAGTTAAGCTAATCTTAGTTCAGAGGAATATGCACAATGGAATAAGAAACCTTGTAATTGCACAAGCAAATAGAAGAGTCAGAGGACTATATTATGAGCTATATCAGCATAAGAATTAGACATGAGCCTCCCCAAGAGACAACAGTAAAACACATCAAGGCTTTGATGCTGTTTTTCATGAACGTAGCAATTACTGGATGAATTGGGTTTTAGCTTCTCACCCATCAGCCAAGATAGTGAACAAAAAGCAATTAGTTCTTCTGCCTCCTTAGCAAGGGGGGGTTATCAGGTTTTCATCGACTCCATAAAATAACACAGTGAAGAAATGAGCTTGAATCCAAAAGTAGGGTACAAGGGAAAAGCGGAGAGAAAAGCAAAGAAAATTTGCAGGCAGAGGGGAATTTTACCTTTGAAATCTGGTTTCTACTGATTTGGTCCTTATTACCTTTTTTTTGTTAGCTTATGATAATACTTGGAGTCATCTCTGTATCACAAGCTGCATTTCCTATGAACAAAGGCTTTGAGCAAATATAATCCCCAAAATAAATTCTGTCAGTATCTAATGCAGGGATTAATTCAAATCTTGGAAATAAAGGGAAGAAAAGATTATTTTGCATCCCAGCCGGATGCTGTCTTACCAGCATGTTACTACATGTAAAGAGTTACATCAATGTGACAAAGGAAATATTAGAATATCATATAACTTTTGGCAGTGTATTAACTCCTCCTGAAAGTCCGTGGCATGCAGACCCCTAAGTAACTTCTAATAGTGAAACTGAAGCCACTTGGGTCCTGCAAAACTTTTGAAGGATACATAGCTCTAAAAATCTGGACTAAACATTTTTATTTTTATGTTCTTACTTGCTAGTTCTGGCAATTTTGTCAAGAAAAAGGCACAGTAAAATTACTGTTTATAGAGATTTTGAGTGTATTAATGTTCCCATTATGTTAAAATATGCCAAAAAAAAAAAAAAAAAGGTATGAGAAGCAATGTTAATAAGTATTTTTAAATTGTAATGGATAGCTGTGCATGTTTTCTCAAATAATATGTTGGTTTAGGTGAAAAAATCCATGTGGGTGTTCTCACATTCTCACTGGTTTATGTCTTACAACATCAGATTTTCAAAACATTTGCATGCTGCAATGACAAACTTAAAGGCACAGCTCCTTTAGCTTTCGAGTATCATTAGGTGAACAATTTGTCATGTATGACCTTCCTCATGTATAAACAATAGTAAATGGCATTCAAGAGTTATGTTACTGTATTTACTTGTGGTTAGTAACCCTGAAGGAAAAAGAAGGTTTGGTCTTAATATTGCAAAAGATCCTATAATTCTAAGTATAATTCTGTGAGCGCTTTGAATAAAATGACACTGAACATATTTCTATGATCGTCGTGAAAACATAGGTTTGAGGATATATCTTTTACATAGATAATATATGATCAAGTCTGCTTAAGAATTCCTGTTAGATGTTTTTTGTCCTACTGAGTTTGAAGTAGCAGGACTTCTCTTTGTATATACAGCTAAGGCCATGCAAATAGTACGATAATGCCTGTAACAAAATTTGGAATTGAAAGGGTTGTTATGGAATGCTTTCACCCTTTTTTGGTGTCCATTAAATGCACAGATCATCACAACTATTTCATTTTACCAGCAGACTAACAAAATTTCAGCTGAACAGAAACTTTATCTGTGATTAAGTCCTGCAAATATTTGAAGGGCAACTCCTGAGTAAGTCCTTCAGAGATTTATCCCATGTATATGAAACTTTGGAAAACTGGAATGTTAATCTTCAATGATGATGCAAACCATTGTATGGTAGTTTAGTTATTTTACCACTTTCTAAATCTAGCAGTATCTAGGGGATTAAAGCAACAGCAACAAAAACAATGTTGTAACATAAAATGTCAGGATTTGAAAGAGTGGTAAGTCACAGAAGGAACAACGATCATAGCTCTGCACTGAGGTCTTCAGCCATACAACCCAGAGGATAGATTTGCCCTTATCTGGAAACCAGCCCAGCTCAATTTAAAAGACCAGGTTCAGGAATTACTCAGACACAGTGTGTCTGGCTAGACTGGAGCAATTGAAACCTTTGCCCACACAGTTGCTAACCAGACAATGTATTAATCTTTTGACAGACCTTTCATCAATATTATTTAACAGTTGTTTACTCCTTAAAGCATCCAATTACCAATTAAATGCTATTAAAAGGCTTGCGTCACTTTTCATTTATTTAATTCCGCCATTTCCCCAGGAAGATGTCACAGACCACACGCCTTAACTTTTTCCAGCAGGCAAATCTGAACTGTAATTCTGCACTGTGCATAAAACGTTATGGATACAAGTAATGTGGGATGACAGACAAGCACATCCAGAAGCCCAGGGGTAAAACCCAGACAAACCACCTGCTAGCTTGAGGTTCTCTGCCACAGACCTGAGGGTTCCTACTCTCATAGTGTTCAATGTTTCACAGTGGCAGCCTCTGAGATTTTAGCCCTGTAGCAGCCACTCTCCTGCCCATATTCCCTGCCTTCGCAGTAGTTGTCAAAACTCATTGCAAGGCAATTATGGTGATAAGTACCAAGGCAGATGAGAGAAAATTAGATAAAATGTAAATGAAGGGAGATGATGCTGAAGCTGTAGGGCATGATCTCAGTGATCTCCTGCCAGGCTGTTAAGAGGCACAGAGAAGACCTACACAGCTTTGCTGTTTCCTAATTTTTGTCATAAGGTTTATTTTGCTGAATCCTAAAAGCTTAATTCCCAGGAATAAGAAGTTCACAGGTCACTTGGCGCCTACTTTGAAGGGCATGTAGGAAATTGAAAGGGTGGGGAGAAGGGAGCAGCTCTGAAACTAGAAATGAACATTTCCGTTTTGTGCAGCTAAATACAAAGAACTTTCGTTCTTGTGAATGCTGTGAATGGGAGCTGGCAAACATCATAGACAGTCCAGTGATGGGCTAGACCACGGTGGATGTTAACAAAAAGAAATGAAAAAATGTAACAGTTGTCTTTTAAGTCATCCTGCTGGAATATGTTACTGTTTATCTAAACCTGAAAGCTTTTTCCTCTACGCAATCAGGCCCATCTGCAAAATATGTGCTGCATACCCTTCAGGAAAACTAATAACTCTTCTTCTGACATGACTTCATAAAGGAACAATGTTTTGGGTGAAAAGCTAAAGAAAGGTCAATATTGTTTTCAAGGGAACAGAAAACGTTTTTACAGAAAAATGATGTACAGTAAACAGCCACATCCAAAATTCCATGGATTCAAGGAGACTGTTTCTCCCAGTTTCAGTAATTTTGGATCAGGCTTGAAACAGCTGCAGAGAGCAGGTAGTGCTACATCACGTAAAACAGAAATGGTTGTACAAGACCATGAAAAATTCCCATGAAAGAAGAGAAATACTTATAATGAACTATGTAGAATCCATTTTAAGTGTCCAAGGTTGTGCTCATTGCTATACTTCACAAAATTTGGATAGTGTTATACTGTCTAGTCACCAGTGATGGAATGTCTCACTGGTGAGTCTTTCAGCAGGGAGGGATTCTTATCATACATAACGATACAATACCATTATAATGGGAAAAGGAAGTTAATACAGTTTAAACCGAAATGGACCTTTTCAGTTCTCCTTTCAGAACTTGTTCTCTGTGGATTGAGGTTCTCCACCTCCTCTGGATGGGATTCTATCACTGTGCCATGAGAAAATCCATGCGTTTCTGCAGCCACATGTTCACTCCTGCTGGGTGACAATCTTGGCAACTGTTTTTCAATATAGCTTTTTCCTTTTCTTTCCTAAAACCTCATCTGTTTTGTTTTGATTTTGTGGGTTGTTTTTTTTTTTCCCTCTGTTACCTGGAGATTTGCTGTATCTAATACATCTATTCAGAGCATGCACCGAAATACAGCCACCTGTACTCTTTAGATAGAGGAATGAAAAGCTTTTTGACAGAGTCCCTGAAACATAGGTAGAATGAATTGTTGAGAAGTCCCAAATGACCCAACTGTTAAAATAGCTCATATCCATTTTTCTATGATTTTGCTGTCATTTCACATACATAATCTGCTGCGCATTCTGTAGTTCTAGAAATTACTTTTGTTCACCAAACACTCCTATAACATTTCAAAATCTTTCAGTTGTATGCCTTGACTTTTTCCCTAATTTCAGGATCCATCACACAATATTTTAAACAAAGCATGGCTCTTTCAAAGGCAGCTACATCCTGATAAGCACTGAAAAGAATGCCATCATGTTCTTCATGGCAGGTCATGCGTGGATTTTATGTATTTTTTGTACCCCAAATTACTTTGGTCATTCCACAAAACATCCCATTAAATGTTTGCTATTTAATGATAATAACAAAAGGTAAATTTTCATATTTGAAACTGGTTTACCTCCCATTTGATGGAAATTTAGGTTGTTTTTCAATTTCTATTAGATTTCCTTTATTATTATAAACCATGGTTTCTTTTATGTCAGATTGCTAAATGCAGTGGAACAAAACTGATTTCAGAGAATTAAGTTCTATTTAAATTAATTTTAATTTTATTACCACAGTGCCCATAGGATTTGCCTTTGTATGTATCTGTTTGGTAAGAGGAAACTATTTTTTAAAAATACAATATTATAAGAAATAAATAATATAAAACAGTAAAAGGTGCATGAATGGGGAAGTGTGAAAGACAAATATCAGTTGGTAGAGATACTAAAATCGGGTGCTAGCTATTTACCCCCAAATGAGGTAAGTTAGCAACTGATGATAGTCAAGCATGACTTCCATGCCGTATCACCTATAATATGTCCATCTGGCTTACTGTAAATCTGCCTTGGTGAATGTGCCTCCAGTGCTCTAGGGAGTGTGTTATGCTCCATGCTCTGTTTCTTCCTCATCTAAATGCTTGCTTCACCGAGCAGCCTCCCTGAGCAAGTGGGTTTGGGCTGTCCTGGTAAGTGCATCCCCAGCTGTACCTGCAACAGCCTTGGCAGGGGCTGCCTCTTCAAGCTCTGGGCTACAGGTTTCTGGGCTGACACTCAAAAGGAAATGTGAGCATATCCGCATACTTAATTGTCTGACCTTGCTCCGTACTGAAGATTTTAAGCATTGTATTTAACCTTAATTTCTTTAAAGCATTTGAAAAAGAGCTAAGGTTTAATACCTGCTCTTGTCCTTTTCCGAACTGCACCCACCATGAATTGCTTAACTAACTCATTAGAGCCCTAAACCAAGCAGACGTTTAAGACAACCATGATTTTAAGACATTGAAAGGACTGGGACTATTCATGCCTAAAACTACAGCATGAATACCTCCGGCAACATGATTTAAATTTGGGGTTAAAGTTAAGTGTGTTTGAACAATTTGGCAGGCTAAATCTTTTATTTTAAAAATACACATAGTTCTCAATTTCTCTGAAAAAAAGAATCAGTTCTACAGTTCCTATTTGATTTCTGTTAGAAATTATTTGGAGGTTCCTAGCCTTATCTTCCCTAATTTACTTTAGGACTTTAGGTTGCCTCTGTTCACCTTGTTATCTGGATTCCTTCCATTTAGCCAAAAGCAATGTTAAAGTCCCTAGCAAATGTCATGGAGTTCTATTGCTTCTTTTATCTTTCATTGTCAAAACTTTCTTCAGAATATGTGGTTTTACTGTTCTTTTTGTTTTGCATTTTACTGGTTTACTTTTTTATTAGTAAATTAGAAGTGTGTCAGTGACAGCGAGAAGCATCATTGTCACAGTGGAAAGTTATTCTTTGAAATAAGGTTTTGCAATATTTTCTAAGAAAGGAACATAGTAAGCAAAATGGCAGGGAAGTAGACCTACTAGATGAATGCAACATACAACTAATAAATAAAATACAGAAACACAAATAACAAATGGTACATGGTAAAACTAAGCTTACTTTACCATGACGGGACAATAATGAAGTAGGAGTATGCCTTGCTTGCATTATGAATTTTCTTGGCAATTTTTTTTGTGAATGGTTTTGTCAGTTGCTTCTGTGCCCTATACAATTTGCCAGTCAATCACATTTACATTCCAAATGTTGTAGAATAAATCAGCTCTTCCATGCAAATAAGCTCCAATGGATTAGAATAATGCAGAAAGACTAAAAGATGTTGACTGGAGAACAAGAAGCCCATTACGTTTCCCAGCATGGAAAAAGATTCCATCATGTTCCCCTGTTCCATTTTTCCTCTTGTAGAGGAAAAAAAATCTGTCTCTTTTTTTGTGGTTAACATTTTCCTGACTATCCCCATCAAAAGGCATGAATAAGATATTCAATTTCAGTAATTTTGATACTAATTTGACTCCCTTTTTTCAAGATTTTCTTAGCATATAAACCAATATATTCCTGTGAAAAGGTATGGTTTATCCAACCACAGAAACAGCTCTTCGTCATAAAAGTTTAACTTCTTCCAGCTCTATACAGCCTCAAGTCTTCCCTGGGATGTGTGCCAGCCTAACCTGTTCCTCCTGTGGAATGCAAGAACTGGGAAAAAAGATGGAATAATGCCCTGTAATTCTGTTATACATAATTCTGTTATGGAGGATAAATGCAGACCTTTTACATGAGCAAGAAGTAGCCGGAAAGCTTGGGCCAGTAGCATTCCCTGGCTCTCTTTGCAATACCCATGCCAAACTTGCTTACTCAAGCTTGAGGCATTTGACATTTGTAAGGGGAAGAAAGAATTTAGCCTTTTCTTCATGAACATCTTCACAAAAAGTTCATGAAAAAAAATGAACAAAAAATCTTCACTGAGAAATCAGTCCAGATGGGGGAGTAATTGTTATGCATGCCATTAACCATCATTTTTAAAGTAATGAAACAACTTTGCAAGCCCTTTTTGCAGAAGCATGTTGATTATTTTGCAGTAAATCTCATTGTCAGCAAAATAAGCTTTGCATTCTGAGAAAACTTTTCCTACTATAAACTGAGTATATCAAAGATGTAATTTAATAGACACAGAGAGAAATCAACTGGTAGTGTTTCCTTAGGAATTCTGTGGGTCATTTCTTTAACATCCTTCCACCATGTTCCAATTTCTTTAAAGTTTTACCAGATTTGGATAATATTAGGGTTTTGCACATTCCCTCCAGCAGCCATGGAGCTGTACACTGCTATTAAATATGTATAAATTTTGTACTGCTTAATAAGACCTATGCAGATGTGACTGACTGGTTATATTTTGTATTCCTACCTCAGTATGTTGCAAAGAAATCCATTTCAATGTTTCACAAAGAAACTTCTTGGGTTTTTTGTTCTTTGGAAGCAAAATTCAGCAAGATACACATAAATATGTTTGAGTTGGATATCTGACTGAGCACATCTGAAGAGTTATCCCCCTTTTTCTCAGAGAATTTCAAAATAATATTCTCTATATCCAGTAACATTCTAAAAAGATAGTATTTGAAATTACTCGCATTAACAGATAGAATGACATATTGGAAGGGCCATAGGAAGGATCTTACAGCACTATAATAATTTCACCTTTTTAATATAAGAAGATAATTCCCTGCTGCTCCTGCATGTTTCAGCTTGCTTCATATATTTAAGGGAGTAAGGTATAGGGCATTCTGGATTTGTTGTGACTGTAGTTTATGGTGAAGAATAAGATTTAAACTTTAGTCTTTCTTTATGAAGCCCTAATTACTCCCTTTGGTGATAAATCCATGGCACAGTACCTTGCATGCCTGCATCTAGATAAATCATGTAATTTTACAGACTGATTCAAAATTTCAGATTACAATTAAAACCACATTAAAACTATATGCTTTAAGAAGCCAGTCTAGTCTTATCAGCTTTCAAGCACTTGCAAGAAGGACTCTTTTCTCTCGTTTTTTTTCCTCACTCTTTTTTTCATTTTCTGTGAAGAAATAAACTGTTAGATTCAGCTTGAAGACACTTTAATGGGTTACCAGAGTTACATTTACCTCTTCCGTGTACAGAGGGTTTCAAGAGGATTTAAAAAGGAGCGCAGCACTATTCAACTTTTCCATTCCCTGGAAAATTTAGAGCCAAGTTCTGTGACAAATGGAAAAATGCTAAGATCTTGAACTCTTTTAGCTTTGAATGAAGAATGCAGGAAGAAGGTAGTGAATATATAAAGCACTGCAACTGTTTCTTAGAGAAAGGTAATTGTGAGGCGAAAATCCATACATCATCACAACCAAGTTTTTATAAATTTTCTATTCAGATTATCAAGGTTCGGCATTGACCTGTTCTTCCTTTGCATTTGTGCAGCTGCTTGTGCTCCTATGAGTGATTACAAATTATTTACAGCCTACCTACCTGATTTAACAATGTATTTTATAAAATTCCCTGCAAATAATCTTGCAAATTAAATCAGAAGTTTCAGGGTGCCTTTTAGGAAAGGTATAAACTCTGTTGTACAGTGATTATCACATTGACTATATAATACAATTTTTGTAATAATTAAACTGTTCAGATTAGTTTTACCCTCTGCTTGATTGTAATGAAGCTTTATGGGTAGCTGTAATTAACCTCCATTGATGTTAATTATGCACGAAGTGGGATCCTGGAACTGCTGACCATGCAATTCGTTAAACGACTCAGGAGGTGATATGGATTGCACAGTGTTTATATGCACTCTTTCAACCTATTGTACAATGTGAAGCAGAAGTGGGAGGAGTTGTGCTTTGAAAAAAAAAATGCAGAATTTTTTTGCATAATAAAATCATTGAAGCTCATTTATCTTGGAGCTAAAACAACTACAGTTTTCACCAATATACCTCTGTAAGGGTCCTGCTGTGAGAAGCTTCTTTGTAAAAGGTTATCAAGCCTAATTAAACTCAATTAAATTCCTCAAAAGGCTCCTTTTATGAAGGCCCAGTTCTATTAAGAGCTGATACACAGAGAAAGGAAGCAACTCAAAACACTGCCTTTACAGGTCGTGGCTGTAACCTCGTGAAATATGGAAGGTTGTGGACACAATTACCTTCTATTTCATGATGTAAAGGTGTTGGCATTTCAACAGGCAACTGCTCAGATAGTTATCACAGAATGATTTGGTTTGAATGGAACTTCAAGATCATCTAGTTTCAACGCCCCTGCCATGGGTATCCTACATAAAGCCTAGATATTATAGGTCAGTTGTCAAGATTTTTTAAGGAATATTTCTCACTCTTTTAACCTACAGAGAATTAACAACTTCTGTTTTATGCAGGGATAAAAACTGTTTCTCAGTGCAGCTTCTCTAAGCTGCAAGCAATGCTAGAATTACAGACTTGCAAATAATTCTACACACAGACTAAAGCAATTAAATTGAAATAGCCCATTTTCTGTTAGAATGAAGAAAGTTTAACTGGGCATAAGCATGTTTAAAATGTGTGCAGAAAAAAAACAACACCCTGCCCCCTCAAAAAAAAACACCTTCAAGTTTGTGATTTTGTGTGTAAACAAATGCTGATCATAACCGTTGGAGAAGCTTTCTAGTAATAACTGAGAGCTCAGGAATCCATCTCCATCAAGAGCAGGGCTGGAGCCCATGGGGTCTCTGAAAATGACATCTTGATCTTTATATTTTTAGGTCTACTTCAGTTCTGCTGCTTGGGAGAAATAGCAGGGGGTAAAAATGTTTGGTTTGTGATAATGGTCTTGTACTGAGTAAACTGCTTTGGTCCTTATGACCATTTAGAATTACAGAGTTCCTTGGTGCAATGAAACCTTTCCAGAACTAGTCTGTCACATGTACACTTTCTTGCCATGGAAATATCCAGTGAGATCTTCCTTAGTATAGTGTAGAGTTCTTGTCTGCATACTGGCTAAATTGCTTCACTATCATCAGAGAAAGACAAAATCAATGCTTTATTAATATCACCTTTTCTTATTACCAAAGTTTCTTTCTCTGATAGTTTCTTGTAGGTTGGAATTAAAATGCCCAATGTCGTGGTGGCATTAAGCCACAAAATCTATTCAGCTAAACATACTTTTAGTATGTATTTTGAATATTTAATATTTTCAAGTCCTTGTGAAGCAACAGGTTTAAAATGCAATTTGTGCCAGCGACAGCCATTTAGTTGAACTAGAAATCAGCATATTATAAAGGCTGATTAAGCTCCAAAAATTTCTTTTTCTCTTTGCTAATCACTCTTTCTATGTAATTGCAACGTGTGAGTGTAGTAGTGGTCCAAAGCAGTGTCATTATTCCTGTCACAACTGAAGAGTTTGGCATTGCAAAGTACCACACACTAAAACTAGCTAAAGTTTATTCTCCTTAGTTTCTCATCCATAAGCCTTATCAGCAAGCACAAACTTTTCCCACAATTGGTTTACTCATAGATCTACAACCACAATCTAGACTGATTTCTTCCCCCAACCCCAGAATCTTGACCCATGTCTCCTGTCTTCCTTTGGTGTATAGGCAATCTCCTCTAATAACACATGGCTGATAGATGGAGATTTTAATTTTAGTTTCCACAAGTCATCTTACTGACGGTTTTCCTAATCATTGTAGAAAATATCGCTACCCTCATACCAGTCTTCCACAAGTAATAACTTCAGTTCAGACCTCTTTGTATTTCCAAAATACAATTTATATCTACCTTTTGCAGATTTTTTTTTCCCGAATAACAACTATTTTCCTGAATAACAACTTATATCCAAGCATACAGATGAAGTTTTCATCTAGCCTTTTTTTGTACTTCTATTACTTAAAGTATTCTTTTGCCCAACCTTCACAAATACGATCTTCTCTTTTTTCACCCTCATCTTCCAGAAAAATATTGAGAAGATTTATTTCTGGTACTACTTCTTCATTTGTAAGTCTTCTATAAGTAGCTGTCTGTGGTTCTCTTTCTGTTAATCTAATCAAACACAAGCTGCTCACCATCAATTTCTAAGATGCCTGCAGTCTATTCCCTTTTTTTTACTATTGACCTATCATTTGTTATATAATCTCCCATTCATTACAGAGAAGCCACTTGTCTGGCTCTTGACTAGTCCATGCCATCAACCTCCTGTATTGCTGGATTCACATTAAAACAATCTTTCTCCTTTTCCTGTGATGCTTCTCGTACCTGCAGAGAATCATCTACAAGTGCAAAGTTATCTTTCTCTTCCTTCAGTTCCATGATTCTACTGAAAGCTTACAGAAACTTCATGAAAGTTTGAAATACTGAATGCTGCCTACCTGCTCTCCACTGTGTCTTGTACTTTTTGATTGGTCTGCCCATGAGCCACCTCTTCTTTTGAATAGTAAGGACAGCTTCCCAGGGACAAAGACATTTTTTCTGTGTTTGTAGACTCGATACAATAGACAGCCCAAGACTATGATGGATTGTTAAGTAAGTAATCTGTAGTACCAGTTAACGGTACTTAACATGTTACTGCTTTATATAATTACTTATACAATACTTACGGATTTCATGAATAAGATAAATAGTATTCTCCAAGTGTTAAAGCAGATTGTGAATTCCCCAAAGCACCTGTTTGAGGTTTCTAAGCAGATTTTTAATTTACCTTCTGTACCTTTGACGCTTGTTTTCAGATGGTTTGCAATAAGTAATAGATTGCCTGGGGATGCTGTGAAGTCTCCCTTCTTGCAGGTTTTTAAGACGACTCTTGGCAAACACTTGTCAGTAAAGACTTGGGAATAAATGATCTGACTTTGGGGCAAGGGGCTGGTCTAGGTACTAGATTATTTCTCTCTCTCTGTTTCCATGTCTCCTTTTCAAAGATAACAAAAGTCCCTCTTAAAAGTCCTGACTGTGGAAAGCACACAAACAGGGAAATAAACCTTCCTGAGGACAACACGTGTGTCACCATGCAGATGAGGTGCTTGGGTGCTAGAAGCTGTGTACACCGGGGCCAAGTACTCTGTCCTTTTTGGATTAGATAGGTGGGCTTCTTCCAGAACTACTTCAGGTGTTTTCACCCAGTAATGCCAAGCACAGCATGACCTAGCTCTGGGCTTCAAAAACAGGAAGTTGTTTTCAATCCACAGGTAGGAACAGTATTTACTGGGGGAAAATTGAGTCACATTTATTTCCAGCTGTTTAAGCTACATTTCAGGCTTCTATAGTCAAACTCCCTGGCCAAGGAAATTAATATTAGTTTTCTTCCATCATGTTCAAGAATGTAAATGTAATTTCTTTATGCAGGTTTCTATCTGAAATATGTAATTAGATCACTGCCTAGTGCATCTAACTGTCTTTCCAACAGAGCTTTTGAGATGAGTCTTAGGAAGTGTGTCTGTTTGCTAGAGTCATGTAAAGTAAATCAGAAGTCCTTCCTAGACCTCACTGAGTTTGGTCACTGGGGAAAAAAGAAGCCAAGATTTCACCTTGATCTTTTGTTTAGTGTTTTATAGAGCTTCATCTGTTACCCAAAGTTGTTTTAATTAATAATTAATTGAATAGTTCCCTTTTATGTTGACTAGGAATGCAGATTTGAGTTTCAAGCTTCTGAAACACTTCAACAAAGACAAATTCATTGTTTTTACTAGACATGTGACATGGCCATAAATCCGATCCATACTTGGCTAGAAACCTTTATTTTGTCGTTACAATTTTTAGTGAGCATTACGAACAAAAGTTGAAAATCTTTACCAGCAATACTCATTCCATGATTGGTCACAGGTTTATTCCAGTCTACCATAATTTGAAATTAAAATTTAAAAAATTGTATTACAAGAGAAAGCTTCAAAATAGTCCACATACAAATAAAGAAAAGAGCAGGTGGTGGAAGGGGGTGTTCAAAACACACCATGATGGTGCTTAATTTTCAATTATTTTTAAAATTAAAATGTATTTTCTGCCTCTTCCTTCTACAGAACTGACAAAAAGCTAATTATCAAACACAAAAATGCTGCAACTTTTCTTGTCAGGGCTGTTTAGTGTCTCTTTTATTGACTAATTTGAGTAGCATCCAAATTTAAGCCCAACTGTTTACAGTAGCATTTGATTGTCAACAAAAGTATTAAAAGATTCAAGAAGTTTTTTGAATATTGTATTTCAACCTACCGTGATTTTAATCTAGCATAATTTAAGAAAAATTACTAAATATTTTACAAGAAATGCCTTAACTTGTCTCACTTGGAAATTACCCAGGCAACTTTCTGCCTTTGTTACTCTGACATGTATATGCTAACAGTAGTACCCCTAGTTCCTGTGCAGAAACATGCTGCTTGTGTATGAATATTGTATGTAAAGGAAATAAAAATCAAATATCAGACTAGGTTCTCGGGCTTGTCTAAAAAAGAAATAAAAGGTAAGCTAAACTACTCTTGAAGCCCACAATTTCATGTTCAAACAATAAAAGTCAAGCTACTCTATTATTAAAACAAGCTTCTGAAAAACATTGTTTGCATATTTTAATACTTATGTATGTATTTTATACGTATATAATGTATATGTATTTTATAAAGAGGTGGTGTAAGATACACAAATTTTGCAAAGCAACTAAGTCTACTTCTCAAAGCAACAGGTTTTTTTCTACCATTTAAACAAATATTTTATTGCTTTGGTACAAAACACACTGTGGTTTTTTTTTAATTACAAAATTACTCTTCCATCACTTCATAATATTTAATTTACCTTAATAAACTTTTAGAAATCACTGATGGATATTAATTTGTTGCCAAAAGCCTATGCCTTAATTTTATCAGACAGAAACACACATGTTTTTTTGGGAAAGTCCGATGACTTTCCCAAAATTTGAGCCAGCCATTATAATAATAAAAAAGGAAAAGCAGAGCAGAATTATGTGTCTTCTAGGATGGCATTTTCATATCAGGCATATCCAGTCCAAATTACTTTGTGTTAGGGGAGTTATAGATTCTCAATATGACACAATTCACATTACCTTTTCTGTCTCATAGAAGTATTTTTGACAAAGTTCCACTTTTATCTATAGTACCAAATGAACCCACCTGTGTAACCTTTATTCTTATGGTTCCTGGCCACCAGACACGTTTGATTTCAGTAATGAGAACTCCTCGCCATGGTTTTGTCTGTCCATTTGATAGCATTTTTACATTTTGCACCAACAGTTCTTGTCTCTCCAAACTTCCCACCTTAGCTTTAATTTTTTCAGTTGCTTTCTTATTGACCTCATCCTTGCTTAAGCAACCTTTTCTCTAACTGCACTGCCTTCCTGAATACTGCTTCCTAGTATGCTGCTTCAAGGCATTATAAGAGCAGGTTCTTTCTCTCCTTTACTTGATTTTGTAGTCCCATTCACGTTGGTTTGCTTTGTCTGTATTTTCACAATAGGCAGGCGCTTAACACTTCTGAGCTTCATCTACAAGGACCCAATGCCACCTTGTAGCAATCTCATAGAGACTTTGGATGAGGAGGGCACGCATCCACGAAAATTGTTCGTTAATCATAGCTGGTTCATAGCTTAACCACCGCTTGG
Organism: Strigops habroptila; assembly: GCF_004027225.2. Taxonomy (NCBI): domain Eukaryota; kingdom Metazoa; phylum Chordata; class Aves; order Psittaciformes; family Psittacidae; genus Strigops; species Strigops habroptila. The sequence goes on from NC_044281.2 coordinate 9,917,974, forward strand.
GCCAGCTGAACATCTCTTGATTGCTGTACTTTACTGGCTAACCTGGAAGGTGAAAGGATTCTATGACACATGACTGTTATGAAAGCATTGCTCTATAATAGCTACAGACTAGGAGTGGAACTGGGACTGTATGTGGTATCTACATTTGCATGTGAAATTATGGAGCTGGGGTTCTAGAAAAACTGCACCAAAGCTGTACTCTCGGTTTCCCCTGAATAATTTATGTTTCTTTGTGTATCTTGCTTGTGAAATTATTATTTTTTTAGAAGTTGATCTTTTCTATATTTTCTCAGAAAACTGTTGCTTAAATGTTACTTTTAAGTTATAGACTGCAAAGTGTTTAAAACACTAACAGTATTATTTTTGACTCACTGCATATCCTGATTGTTCTGTGGTTATTTAAATAAAGAAATAGAAATCCATTAAACAATATTTTATCTAGGGGGGAAAAAACAAAAAACAAAACCAACAAATACAGCTATATGTCTGCATCTGCATGAAATGGCAGAGTTCAGGTTGAAATAGTTTTGCACCTAAATATTTTTGTCAGAAACCTTAAGAAAAGGGAGTATAATTTTTGATACATACAGTGCACTGGCTGAAGATATTGTTTTTGGTTTATTCATTGATCTGGAGGGAAAAAAAAAAAGGAAAAATCCCTCTTAAAAATTAATTAACAGCAAATAAATTTATAAACAAGAAAGACCAGAACCTTCTGGAGATATAGCAATACCATGAAAAAAATGCGTGGTCAGCTTCTTCAGTGCTAAAATTAACGGGGACAAAATAAACAGCTTTAGAGTATTTAAACTGTACCTGCACTGCCAAGGCTTAGCTGCTGAATTAAATCTATTGCTAAGACAGTCTTGTCCTGTATGTACATACACTATGCTAATTATAAATAACAACCTGGATTTTCAAGGGAACCTCAATGTGACTTTTTAACTGTGGTCACAGCTTTAAGTAGGTAAATATCATTGACATGAATAAAGTGGATATCTACACTGCTAATTAGAGACATTGCTGGCCACTGTTTGGCCCCAGACTAGGAGTCGGGAGACCTGTGCTCTCCTGGGGCCTCTTCTACTGACCTGAAGTTTGACCTCAGCTATTTCACCCCAGTGTTTCTACTTTGTTAACGCTGTTTTCTTCCATGCTTTTTTTGACCATCAGTACTTTAGAGCTTATGCAGAGATAAAAGTTCTTGATGATAACCATAAATTTTGAAAAACACTGATTTCATTGTTTCTGTTAAAGCTGGTTAGAAATGTTTTGATTGAACAGTTTTTATTGGAAAAGAATCTGGTCAAAATAATTTAATTTGAAATTAGCTGAATATAATAAAAATAAGCAATTGGTTGAATTTTGACCAAAGCTATATGAAAAATACGAATTCCCAGGAAAGCGGAAACTGTTTCCCAAATCCACTTATTCCTGATTGGCCATCTACAGATAAGGGACTTACTTGGCAGAAAGACTCATAGATCCATTTAAGCTCTACACAAGCTGGATCTGCTTTAAAAATTAAGGACAAATCAGGCCCACTACAAACCAAGTACATTCAGTTGGCTTGAAGAGAAGAGGGAAGAAAAAAGAAAAAGAAAATGGAAAAAAAAAGAAAAAAGAAGGAGCCATCCAAAATCAGCTCATAGCTTAAATAAAATTCTGGACTTACTTCAGTAGTCAGGTTTAGGAGGTGCATCATTTTGTTAGTAGACATATGATAATGAAATAATGGCATTATAAAAAAGAGTGACCAAACCCTTCGCGTACTTCTGTCAATAGATCTATCTTAATGTATGGCTTCTGATGGTTGGTCTTGGTGTTTTAATCTAGCCATTGTCAATTCCAGTTCTGTTTTTATTAATCATACCAGTGATGTCTGAATAAGTAACTACAGAGAAATTGGATTTAGAAGGTTCGTATTGAAGAATAAAGGGTACAAGTACAAACTGATGAACAGAAAGATATATATTGGGTTTCTTTAGGTAATACATATTGCTGCATACGCCTTCAAGGTATCTGTTAAGCAATTTAACTGTGTTTTCTGGCAGCTGTCACTAGTATCATCCATCAGAACAAGAGCTCTGGCCAACAACACTTTGCTGAGATGCTAAAGGGATGTGGATTTTAATTCTGGGAGATTTTATATGACAGACAGTGTGACAGATGAATGCCAGAAAAACCCAGAATCATGCTAGAATTTGTGCAATTTCAAGTAAATAATTGGACAATTTTTCATGTAAAAGCAGCAGCAGGACTGTTACTGTAGCTTGTGCACAGAACTGTTCCCAAGTTTAGCATCCTGTTTTACCACCTCTATTCAAGAAAATCATCATGGTTGGCACTGAGAGAGAATTCATGGATTGCAAACACTGGATTTCTGTGAGCAGCCCTCAGATCTGAGATTTGTTGGAGCATCTTCTCTCTTTGTTTCCTCTTGGCCTCTTTTTTCATTACAGACAATGAAGCACCCAGATAATAGGTGCGAGAAAGCATACTTATATCACCAAAACGTGTGAGGATGCAAGGCAGGGGAAAACAATTACTTACCTGCAAATACATCTGTAAGTTCCTGGAAGGAGAAGGGAAAGAATCATTGTGGGAGAACAAACAGCATTCACCCCTGACACAAGTGTCTTCCCCTGTGCTTGATGGGGAGGTTATGGTCCTTCGTCTTCCTGTAGCTACCTGACATTTTTTTCTGCTCTGCTAGATATTGTACTTTCTGCCCTCTCACTCAGCTCTTTGGCTGCCAGGTTCAAATTCAAAAAGATTTGCTTAGGAATTTAATAAATAGGTCTTTGTTAACCCAATTTACTTTGACTTGATTACAATAAACTCTAACCTCCAAAGCAGATTAGGAAGAATTCATATGAGCAACTTGATAGGCTGGAGGAAGAGGTGGGCATAATGACATATAACTGCAAGGGCATTTTCATTTGCATCAATATGGGGAAAAAAAGAGAAAAGATATTGTGCTTCAACAAGTTCTCACAGGCTCCACTTGAAAGAAGGGATGTTGATGCCATTGCTGACTATGTCCTTTTGTGTGCCAATTCAAAGGTGGCTGTTTGTGTAGCCACTCAATGTCTTAGCTGAATGGGGCAGACATAGATTGCACTTTCATCTAGAAAGAAGAGATTTTAATGCACCTGGAATTTTTCTGCAAGTGAATTTTACATCTCCAAAGAGAAATTACTGAAGCCATCACTGCTGTAGTATCAGCCGGAGAACAGCATGGGCAGCCTCAGGCTGGATTTTCTATACTGAGCATTTAAAACTAGAAAATTGCTGAGCTTCAGATTGTACCATCTCCTAAAGGCTTCCATTGTTCAAGTGTGAGACAGTTTGGGGGTTACTGGTGGCCTTTGCCAGTGAATGCAGCAGGGGGGAACCCTCCTCCAACACTCAGAAATCCAAGAAGTTTACATGGTTCTGTCACACGCTGATTTTATTTGAAGTCTTTACAAGAAGAACTTACATTTCCCTGCTGAAAATTCGGAAGAATGTTTTCCCCAATCCTGTACATCTTTGATAAGGTATCAAGATAGGAAATTTATACTCTATGGCACTATATTAAACATGCAGTTTTTTTTTAGTTTAACCTCCTGCCTTAGAAGTGTTTGGTATATTAAGATGCCTTGAATAAAAAGAAGAATTTCACCTTGAAAATGAAAAACATGCTAAAAAAATAGGGGGAAAAAAGGAAAAAGACAAGAAGGACCAGACCTAGTGATTTCAGCTGTTCGATTTAAGAAGGACAAGGTTTTGGAAATGCTGATTACTCATAGTGAAACAAAAACAGATAACCAGACACAGCTAACATACCTACTGTATAAATTTAACTATCTCCTCATGAGTATTAGATGCAGAGTTTATAACAATGTTTTCACTTTTAACATAACACACAACTGGAACCTATCTTGTTGAAAGCATTTTGTCTTGTATCTCTCTTGAAATGAATTTAAATTAATGAAGCTCTTAAAAAGATAACTATAACAGAAATTGATTAAAACAAAATGAAGGACATTTTTAAAATAGTCAGTATGTTTGGGTTTTCCTTTGAAATCATCTGTATTTTAATAAAAAATCAATATGTTTTTTAAATACCCAATGTGCTGATTTATTCCATGCAGAAAATATTCTGCAACTTATTCTGAATTATTATAAATAGGTAAAAACTGGAATTTCTCTCAGGTTAAAAATTGTATTTTCTGATTTTCATCCTGAATTAAAATGGTAAAAATAACAGGAAAGAAACTATTTCCATAGAACAGAAAATTCTATTTCCAATATCTACAATTTGTAGGTCTGCAAAAATGAAGCTGCCTCCCTTTATAACAGAGTGATAAAAAGGATGTTTATTTTGGTTGGTTTCTTCCAGTTTGTGTACAAGGATTCTGTATGACCTCTAAGAAGACTTCAGAGATGGGGTAACAGATAGAAAGGAAACGGCCTGGTCCAATATGATTGGGATGGTTGTTCTGGAGGGAAAGAAACAGTTTCTATCTATCTGGTGCATGTGCCCAGCATGAAGAAGGTGTTGGGGGATAAAAAGATGCGAGAGCATAGGAGGAAAGGGCAAGCCCAGGAGCTCAAGCCTCAGGGTGGCAGGAGGAGGGAGCCTTTGCTACAGGTGTCTATCACTATACAACCCAGGAAGCCTCAGGAAGCTGCTGAACTAGAAAATTATACTGGAGGGACTAACTTACCCTTCAAGGACAAAACCAGGAAAGGAGTGTTTTCAAACCTTTTTAATATATCTTTCCACCACATCTCCTATTTAAACTGACACCTTGTTCTAGTTTATTACTTTAGTGTTCTGATAAATATGTTCTGATATCCTTTGGCACATTTGTTTAAAAAAAGGGAAAAAAAGTGTGAACAGTTGTGGTTGAGCAGGTGGCCAGGGCTATTCTGCCGTACTGTTTTTCCCAAGATGCACTGAGTCCTCATCCTCATCACCCCTCTAAAACATCATGGCAACTCACACCAACATGAACTAATACTGAAGAGACCCAAGCTTTAAAGTAATAATGGCAATCAAACTCTGAATTTAAACTTCGTACTCCCCAAACTCAGTAAATGAAAGGTTTTCCATATGAAGCTGTTCCGCACATTCAATTTTTCCCCTCTCCCGCCCTCCCTCAGTCTTCTCTTTTCTCTGTCTTCTTAATCTCTTTCTCAAACACTATCTACACTATATGTGGTGTGTTCCCACTCTTGCCTGCAGAGTAGGCTGTAGCAATGGCACCCTTTGAAACATCTCCAAGTTCTCCCTCTGGGATACCAGGAATCTTTTATGAACAACCCCATAAAACGTGAGCACAGAACCTCAGAAAGAAAGGTGGTTTGCTCAGGAGGCTGCCTCACCTTTGACAAAATCCTAAATGTATGACTGTTCTTGGTAACAATGGTAACAACATTCATTCTTTGGAAATGGAGAAAGGAAAAATGAAAATATTCATTTGTTGAAAGGGCTCTCATATGGAGAACAGCTTATCTTCTTGATGTATCATAGCCTAAAAAGTCTGTACAAAGAAAGTAAGAAACTGATTAAAAAAGCCCTTTTAAGGTTATGCATTTATTATTCACTGGTGTAGATGTACATACTTATAAGTGAATATATACTAGAATCTGTTCTAGATAATTTAGTTTGGCAAAGAAAACCACCTCCCTAAACTATGCTCTAGGCTGGATCTCAATATCTGTGATCTATCCTAGCTCCAGAGTACTTTTTAAATAAAAGTTCAAGATCACTAGAATTTTATGAGAATTTCTAAGACTAATTTTTTTTATGAGCTCAACCATGCAGTACCCTATATTGAAGCAACTCTGCTTGCGTCTTCATTGTGCAAAGGAGGATCACAGAGCTGTAAAAACCCTCTTTTAATTTCTGCCAGAGATATGACAGAAGTGGGAGGTTTCCATTTGTTAGCACAGAGGTCAGCAATGTGTTAAGTTTGTTATATTTTTTCCCGAACTACTTAAAATCTCTTTCAGTACGAATAACACTCGGTACAGTTGTCAGAAATACAGCATATGCCCAAAGGTTTGAGATAACTGAGCAAATGGGCAAGCATCAAAGGGCTCACACTCAAGAGCAGGCTACAACCATCCCATTTAGTGTGAACTTTGGTAGCTGATGCTTAGTCGCTTCCTGCCAGAGCAGTAAATGGCCACTGGGAGAATAGTAGCTGTTCCCAACAAAATGACAGGCTTAGCAGTACCAGCAGCCATGAAGTCTGTGCATTCCAACAAAACACTATTTTATTCACAAATTGAGAAACTAAATGATATCTCCTGGAAAATCTTTTCAGTGGAATTTGGATTTTTGCAGCATTATCAGCTGCAGGAACAGAAAGAAATAATTGTTTGAGAAGTCTCATGGATAATTTTGATAATTTTTAATATTTTTAGAACTGGATGGCTCAGAACACAAACTGAGTCGCCTGCAAAGTTGAATGTTATATCTGCTATGCTGTTACTCACGTACCTTTTAATACTGATGTACCTAGAAGGGCAGTTCTCAAGGATCCATGACTTTTTCAAATCACATATCATTTTATCGCTCACTATAACTAAAACCAGACAAAACACAGTCACTAACAAAATTCAATTGCTATTATAAAGAAATTAAAGTTGGTTAATGAACTGTAACATTAAATAAACACACTTCTGGTCATAAAAAAGGTGCAAATAAGAAGCTCATATTATTCAGAGTTTTAGTGGGAGAGACTTATTTTTAAAGATTATTTGGTCATTGTCTACATACATTCTAAAATACAGCCACAAACTTATTAAAGTTCAGGTTACCGACAGCTTCAGAGCCTCTCAAGAAGAAGAGTAATTCAGTGGCATTCAGGTTAGGTAACTTTATTCAGCTAATGTCAAGGTCATATTCACAACATGGGATATGGTATTCTCTTAGCTTTTCATTCTTCTGAAAGAAGGCTTACGTTTCATAGGAAAAGGAAAACACCGTATCAGTTCTTTTCATAACATTAAAAACAAGCTTGTTGTTTTCTTTTTGTTCTCAGATGTTGACCATTTTCACATTATTGTGCGTAAGCAATGACACAAAATGCAACCTTCAGAAGTGAAAGGCAGGAGGGGGAAACTCAGCCGCCACGGCAGGACAGCACTGGCACCCAGTGGCTCAGGATCCTCTTGGCTCAGTATCCCTCTTTACTGGCTTTAAAGGCCATCCACCTTTGTAATTTAGCTACCACAGATGTTTTTCAAGCAGGTCCATAGGTATATTTCTGTGAGAATGAGGAGTATATTTCAGTGGGAATGTTACCTCAGGAAAGTGATTTCCAGTAGAAAATACAAATTTTTAAACCAAAAAAACCTATTCAGAAAATATTGCATGTCCCAGTGACTGACTTTGGAAACCTCCTCCTTCCAGTCTTGCCCTGCACAGTACCTGTGAACAGTACTTGATATGTCTTCTTGATAGGTCCACAGGAGACAGACAGATGCAGTTAAACTTGTATAAACCAATTGGCAAAGGTTAAGAAGATTGAACCAGGCTTGCTGTTGCATCACAGCCAAGAGCCTTATTTTTTCCTATAGACCAGCTGCTATGAAAAGAAATACCTTGGCTTTCCAGCAACTGAGAATATTTTTTATTTAAGTTCCTAATTTTTTCCTTTCTGTGCTTTTCACCAGCAGTATTTCAACCCCCCGATATGCAGCATTTACCTTGTCAGAGAACCATCATTGCCTGCTGGGATACTCTTATTACAGCTTTCCAAACCCCACCTGGCATTTTACAGCTTGAATTCTGCTCATCCAGCCTAACCACAGATTTAAATAGAAAGAGAAGTGTAATGAAATCAAAAGGCACCTTTACACTTGTGGCAGCTAGTCCATCCCTTAAAGTGACAAGCTTTACCAAATCAATTTTTCAGAGGGTGTGAGGGCAGGGCTTTTAACCTCTGATCAGAGATCTTGAAGACTAAATTGACTATGTACCATAAGGTCCACTAAAACTGAAGGACAGTGGGCTCGCATTTTCTGTATGTACCTCCCCAGGAAAATAATGAAGGACTCTCAAACAAAAATAAAAACTGAAAACTGCCGGTGCAAGGTAATATTTCAACATTGGCTTTAGATCTGCTGGCCTGACTGGAAACATGCTGACCTGGAGCCTTTTGTAACACAAAGAAAGGCAAAAATGTTGCTATTTGCTCAATCTTTCTATAGCTCACCCTCTCTTTGCCTCAGCATTTTCTGATTCAGAGTGTACTGCCCCATACCACTTTTTCACTATTTTATTCCTAAGTAATTGTCTGACATCATTCTGCGCCCATTTAACTAGCTATTCAATCATTAGTGATGTTTTCAGAACGGTGACAATTATCTGAAAGTATACAGCAGCTTCCCAGCCAGTTACCTGGGAATTCCCCTCTTTGGGAGCACCTCTGGACAGCGTATGGCTTCTGAAGATCAGCTTCATGCCTTCAAGCCCAGGGGACAGCACCATGGGGAGGTGGATGGACATGGGGAATAAGGCAATGCAGCGGTGCTCTCTCCTGAGCTCCTTCCAGCAAGGGGAGCATTGGGTATTGGGAAGCCTTTACCTCACACACCCTGCTCCTCCACTTGGGAAGCCAACCACAGAGACTGGAAAACTAGTGAAATACAGCTGCCAGCCTCCAAAAGACTATTAGAAAATAAAAGTCGATATTGTAGTTTTCAGATAATAGTGAAACAGACGTTCCACTTCTTGCAGAGACAGCCACAGAGCTGTTATCTTAGTGTGATGCACAGAAGACTCATATCTTTAATTTGCACCTCATTTGCCTTCCAGAAAATGAGTGAGATACCGTAATCATTGGCCAGCATGCATCTAAAGCTTCTGTGCTTCAGCAGCCACTGAGCATTGGCTGTTACGACAGCTTGTTATACTTTCACTGCTTTGTAAAGTTTTCACAGATCAATAAATAAGCGTCATAAGAGCAGGAGTCCCTGGACACCTGTAAGGATCTCTTCACAATCTGTGGAGCCGGCCATGTCACAGGGTTCAATTCTGGAGAATGACAACATTTTCACTTAAGCTGTGCAGAGAATTTTCAGTCCTTGTACTTGAGCAATGTTAATTGTTTGCACAGTTAATTAAACTATGGGTGAGGTATTCTGTTAAACATCCATGTGTAATGCACATATTGACTGTTTCAAGGTGAATACTTTTCTAAATCATGAGCTATTGAATGTTGACTCACTGTGGTCTATTTTCTCTAATTGGCTTGAAGCTTCTCTCTAGTGCTTGTTATGATAGAAAGTGGTTTTATTCCCCCTGAAAAAGCTTACTGACTCTAAATATGAATATCAGTGGGTGTTTTGAGAATCTCTGTGCAGGAAAGAGACTCCCCTGAGCACACATTTAGGTCGGTAATTGGGTGGTGTTCACCTTTCCCTTGTGTTAAACAGCCCTTGGGCCTATGGATTAAAGCCTGTCAGTCTCTAGTGTACCCGTCAGTCATGTTGTGAAAATACAGCAGAGGACTATGTTTCTCATGGGGTCAAGGCATTGCTTTCTTCCAGGACTCTGACTATGAAAGCAAAAGTTTTATAAGGTTTTTTTTTTCTGTATAAAATGACAACCAAATTATATTTTGTTTGGTAAACATCTGCAAGCTCTGCAAGAATTCTCACTGTGTAGCACTAGTCATAAGGTTTAATAAGTTATCCTGGCTTCATGTGATGTGATAAATGCTCAGTAACTCCTCAGTCACTTGCAAAATTTGTCATTCCATCCAAAGCCACTATTCAAAAATATCCTTCATATCATAGCATGCATTCAGAGGCAGACTGATGACAAAAACTAGCTCCCAGATGATATTTCATAACTTATTATAAGTTCAGAGTTACTTATTTGAAGAAATTAATTCAATTCTGTGGCTCAGTAAAATGTCTTGATAATGCAGGCTATAGTTTGAGCTACATGGTTAAAGCAAAGTCAGGGAATTTTTTAGTCCATACTGGATGTCTGTGTGTTTCTATATGACTCTGTTCATTGGTCAACAGCAGATGTACGATGATATATGGGACAACCATTTTTAGCTGAAACAATTAAAGAGACCTCTTTAGCTCTAAGGGATTTTGTCTTGAGTTGTAATAATGGAAGTAAGTGAGATTCAAACCATAATAGCAATTCAAGAGACATAATTCTATAAAACTGATTCCACTTTATTTCAATGGCTCTTTTCCCACCAGCATGAAAAAAAGTTTTCCTCTGTGAATTTAAGTATCATTTAGAGCATTTAAACCTATCTATTGAATGATAATTGCTGCATTCAAAATTCATGCTCTTTTCATCACATATTAGCAATAAGATGAGAAAGAAAAGAGTGTTTGGAAGAGAACAGATACTGCTGGGTACCACTCAACTGAGACAGAAAGGGTGGCAGAATCTATTGCTGAGCAGTACAGTACAGGGGAAAGTAAAACACTGTCCATGGTTTTCCAGTGTCTGGTTTTAATAAGAAGCTGAACTCCTGCTCTCAGGAAAGAGATGCTTGAGTTAGAGAAAAAAAAAAGCAACAGTCTCTGTCTCTGTCCTTCCTTGCTTGTCCTAGAGGTCAAACTGCAGATAAAGGATGTTGGGTGCAGCCTGTTGGTCAGAACATCTTTGGAGCAGGTATCAAATTCCGAAGTTCATTCTTAAAGGCAGAATTGGTAGAATCGCACAGGCAAAAAAAATCAATCTGCAAAGTCCTCTACTTGTTAGGCAAAGAATTAAATTCCCTCCAGGCCGTGCTGGGAGATGGAAAGAAGTAGTCTCTACAGAGCACGAACAGCAAATTCTCTTTCTTTGGCTGCTGCAGGAGCGTAAGGTTACATCTTCACAGGCCTCACCTCCATTTTTTGCTTTAATAGAAATTTATCACTAATGATACAAGCTCCTGTTGTTTTCTAGCCGCTTTCAGAAGTATGTTTAGACTTGGTAATTAAGTAGGGAGGTGTGGAAAGGGCCATTGAGAGATAACAGCTAATAAGCAAAGACAAAGATCAAAACAAAACCTGAAATGAACAATTTCTGATGGCAGTGATAAAAAGTTAGGTTGTATTTTTGATCATAGTCTTTGCTTATTAGCTGGTAGTTAGTCCTGCTCATTATTTTCCAAGTAAATAAGTGTAAAGTTTTATCTGTCAATGAACTAAACTTTTAATTAACTTTCATATTTGTCTTCAGTGAAGACTAATGACTCTCAAAGGAATTGCCTACAAATCTTTAAACTTTTGAATAACGGGACCAGAGAAAAACCACCAAGCTTCCTTTGAAAACCAACCTTTCTATTAGAGAACAAAATCAAAAATAAGCAACCTGAAACTGGGAAACAGAGTACTAATATTCATGGTAAAAACAAACTGAAAGAAAATTTGAATCTGTGTTGACCGCAGAGGATTTTTGTTAGCAATTTCACACAGATTAGCAAATTATACTAATGATTTCAGTACTTGGTCTCTAAACTGGAGGGAAATTATCGGTGTTTAAATCAAACTTCTCTGAAATTTAACATACTTTCTTTAACCTATTGATTCTTGATAATGGCTTTACCAGAACATCATCCATTTATGCAGATTTCTTCTTTTCCTTCTTCCCCGTCATTGTATCTGGTGAGGTTAATGGGTATCAGGATGGTTTGCCAGGATCAGGGCACTCTGGGTAGAAGAATACCAGGTGTGAAAGACATGTGGAAGTGCCAAAACCAATAATAGGATGTATTGTGGCATTGCCCAAAGTAGGTTTTGCCCAAATACAATTTTATTCCAGCTGTAGTATGCAAACTAATAGTGTAGGAATAATTTTGGCAGATGTCAGTACATAAATATTCAGTGGAAAAAAGAGGGCCGCAATGATGAATGAGAGCACAAAATCTGTCAAAAGCATAATACTCAGTTACAAGTCCTACTGGTTTGGGGATAGTCTGCATTACTGTGAAATTAGAACGTTATCCATGAAGGGTGAGCTGACACCCTTTATGTTTCAGCTACTGACAACGAGGTCCTTGCTTTAGTGTATACCCTGGTGATGGTGGTATGTTAACTAGCAGAGCATTAAAAAGATGATGCAGAAGAAAACAAGGAATGTGGCCCTGTACCATATATTTGACAAAACTTGGCTGCAGGTCAATTTTTTTTTTTGAGTACAGGGATTTTTCCTTCTTTCTTTCTGGCTCTTCTGATAGCATGCGTGCTTTCCTGCTCCGTTATTGACTTTGTTGCAAGCAGTCCTGCGAGCAGAATTGATTTATGATACACTTTGCAGCCATCCAGACAGCTTCCAGTGAAGTGACAAAAGAAGTTCTGCTTCTGCACCCACCTAATCAATGAAACGCAAAGAAAAGACCAGACAAAACAGAACCCCCACATGGAGCTACGGGGTGCCAAACATCAAGCACAGCTCACAAAAGCAACATGCAGTGGTTTTAGTTATCATATGAGTATAATATGTCTGGTTTGTATTTCCAAGTTAAGAATCTTTCTTTCAAGGAACAAAAAGAGCAAAAGAAAAGCATATCTATAACCACAGATCAATGTGTGGAAATGGACCCAAAGTTTAGCCAATAAATCATTAAAGGCAGTGTATGTTAATATACCAGAATAAGCAACAATTAGTTGTTTTCTCCATCTTTTACAACAAAATATATTTTAAAGCTGAAAATACTAAAAATGTTTTAATTGTTAACCAGGAATGGTTTGATCTTGGAAGCGACTGAACACTGTCATTCTGATCCAACAATTTTCTGAATGTGTATTTAATTAGAGTGTGAATCAACACTCCGATCCTTGAGACAAACAACATAATTAGCATTGAACATCAATAAATGTTTTATTAGACTGAGACTGAATGTTCTCCTTTGGCAGAATCAAGTCACATGAGAAACTGAAAGGATTTTGCCAGGTCCTTGTCACCCAGGTATTTGCATGAGGATGATGCAAAGGCATCAGTTTACTTTAGAAGTGTCATCTTTATTTACTAAAGAGAGATGCACATCAGGATCTAAAATGAAGAGCAGTCAAGGCAGCAAAGGCACTGGCAAGGATACCTCTATGGTCTACCAGTTCATGGATGAATTTTTCGAAAAGGTAGTGCCCATGAACAATTTAAAGCTCAACAAGACTTCCCAAAATTTAACCTCTGATTGATGCACTGAGACAGACACACTGCTTTCTGTACCCTGGCAAAAATGTGGAAACTTGTTGCGGCGAGTTGACCATGGCTGGATGCCTGATGCCCACTAAAGCTGCTCTATCACTCCCCTCCTCAGCTGGACAGGGGAGAGACAATATAACAAAAGGGTCATGGGCCAGGATAAGGACAGGGAGAGATCACAGACTTCTCCAACATGAGCTCTTCCCGCAGGCTGCAGTTCTTCATGTACTGCTCCAGCGTGGGTCCTTTCCACGGGGTGCAGCCCTTCAGGAACAGACTGCTTCAGCATGGGTCCCCCACAGGGTCACAGCCTCCTCTGGGCATCCCCCTGCTCCAGCGTGGGGTCATCCATGGGCTGCAGATGGAGATCTGCTCCAGATGGGTCTCCATGGGCTGCAGGGGCACAGCCTGCCTCACCATAGACTGCTCCATGGGTTGCCGGGGAATTTGCTCTGGTGCCTGGAGCATCTCCTCCTCCTTCTTCACTGACCTTGGTGTCTGCAGGGCTGTTTCTGTCACATATTCTCACTTCTCTCTCCAGCTGTAATTACTCCTGAGCAGTAACTTTTCCCCCTTCTTATGTACATTATCCCAGAGGTGCTGTCACCAGTGCTGCCACCATTGCTGCCACCAGTGGGTCCATCTTGGAGCCATCTGGCATTGGCTTTGTCAGACATAGGGAAAGCTTCTAGCAACTTCTCACAGAAGCCATCCCTGTATCACTCCCCCCTACCAAAACCTTGCCACACAAACTCAGTACACTTGTCCCGTGTCCTGTGATGGAGTTTTTTTACTGTAATTCTTCTGAGCTGCTAACCTTGACTTCCTTTGCCTTTGCAATGTGGGACCATCTTGATGTAAGGCCATTGCATGTGTAGTTTACAGAGCAAATGACTCTGTGAGGTGAAGGCATGAGAGAATTAGGTTCTAAGACAGCATGCCATAAATCTTGCTTTATAGGACAGGATACTCTGGGTCACTAGAATTATCTTGTTATAAAGCCAATGAGATAGAAAAGCAAATAGTGACTCAGTTTTGAAGCACTCCAGTCCCTTGAACAGGTGAAAGAAATGTCTGAAATATATCAGCCAAAAAGCATTCCTTTATGCACAAAGTGCATCCTCACATGCATGTTTCCCACACACACCAATACTTAGCAAGTGCAAAGGCATTTGTTGTTCTGCTGTATCACTGGGGGAATGTGCCCCGTTCCTCCTTCCTCTCTAATGAGATTCTGCTTTGTGACAGATCTTGTCAGAGGCTAATTATAACAAATGTTTGGGAATATTTGCTCCAGAATAACCTTTGGCTCTAAGATGGATCACTTGCATGAGGCGGGTCCCCTTGCAGAGCCCAGGAGATCAAGTTCTGCTTCAGAACAATGTCTAAAATTCAATAATGGCACTGTGTACTCGGCTGATCAAGTTTGGCAGTTTCTGATTGATTTCTTTTCCTCTTCAAACCTTGCCTGTCACGAGTGGCTAATTAAAAGTGCAGTAATCTGATATAATCTGTTTCCCAGTTGGTGCGGCAGTTGGCTATCTAACAGAAATAATTGATTTGTAAACTGCCAAACCTCAGACATTTAGACTTGCATTGTCTCCTCTAAACCATGTCTAACTGGCAAAATTTGTCTCCTGATACATCAAATGACCCACACAACAAAATTAATTCAGCCTTTACCGCTATGGAAAATCAACAGAATAGAAATAGATACATTCTAAAATGTAATAAAAGTCTGGAGGAAAAGCAAATTAACATGAATATAGTTTGTTTGTGCAAAGTCAGCAGTGCGTCACCATTTGGCTGCCCTCAGTTTTTCCACTGCTGTTATTAAAGAAGTGATAGTTACCTTGTCACTTAAGATGGGATTGCCCTTACAGTTCAAATTGTACCTTCTTTTTGGTTTTTTCAAACAGAAATCAAACCTCTGGCTATGTGTGGCTTCCAGTGGCTGGCGACCCATGCAATAAATTCAGTCAAGGAACAAGCTAATTCTTTAGTGTTGAGGATAGGATATTCATCCTTGAGTATCCTTAATGTAAGCCAATACCTCCTTACTGTAGGACACAACAGAAATCTGAGTTAGAAGGGGTGAAAGTATCACACAAAAAGTACAGCATTGGCACACATACTGAAATTGTTGTAGCACTAAATCTGCAATGTGGTGCCTGCTGCCTCACGAAGTTCATCTTCCAACCTGACAATGAGCATAAGTATTTGCTTTCCTCCAAATTTATAAATGAAGCAAAAGTAAACCAAGTAGGGAAGTGTTTTATGGATCAGGCTATCACAGTTCTTGGAAAGCCATCTGCTCATATGATGATCTTATAACACATCTGAAAGCAGTCAGGTTTTGAGTAATAAAGCTGGGGTTTGCACCTCAGAAAGGATATGTGCTAGAAAACCTGTCACTATATCTAAAATAGGAGCATGTGTGTAATAAATCTGTTTCTTTGGGGGTTTGCCCTTTTTTGTTCACTGCAAAATATTTTCTTTTAAACCTTTAGGCTTAAAAATTAACTTACATTGAAAAGAAAAAGGATGTATTCCTCTGCAAAGAGACCACAGACCCTACCTCCACAGGGCACAGCACAGTAGCCCCAGCCAGCAGAGCATGCAGTGCTTTAGGGCAGAGCTTCCATGCTGCAGCTTCAAACTCTGCTTAGCAATTTCCTAAACTAGCTTAGGTGACACAGTTTAGTGCAAGGTGTCCCTGCCCATGGCACGGGGGTTGGAACTAGATGATCCTAAGGTCCTTTCCAACCCTAACTATTCTATGATTCTATACCAGGAGGATTAGAACACACCAGGTTGCACCACTGGCTTCTGTGTTTGAGTAAATAGCAATTCTCATACAGTGTGTTTGCTCTCGTTTGATTTTTGTCAGAAGTAAACACAGTTTACTAATCTGTGTGACTCAAGGTCCCCAACATCTTTCTTCCCCTTTACCAACACACACAACGCTCACAGACAAATGCATAAATATATATATTTTGTTTGAATATTTACACACACTGCACATACACATATATCTAGATATAATGTATGTAAATATTCAAACTAAATATGTATAACGCATGTATTTGCATGCGAGTATATATATAATGCATGTATCTATTTCTGTGTATTACATAGATATGTGTGTAATGTGTGCTCATACATACACACTGAATTTCAACTGTATTGCTGTTTAAAATTCTGGGTCCTATGCACAGCGCTTGTTTTTTGCCTCTTTATATCCCATACTCTTACTTTCTGTGAGTATTCTCTAGTTTTGTGCATGGTAGCACTTAAAGCTCTATTTTAAGCTTGAATGAATTTTACAAGTTAAATGATTCACCTCCTAAAGGATCTGAATGTAAGAGATCCACATTGTTAAAAAGATTTAACTCTGACCTAGTAGACTCGAATGTCTAACTTGCCTTTTAAGTTAATAAAATGTGGGTAACTGAAGCATATGGATGTTTTTGAGATGTTTAGACTTACAACATATGTGTAATTAGGTACACATTTTAAACTGTATGCAAGTTGTACACAAACAAATATTTCAAGCTTGTGGTAAAATATTTAAGAAATCTTGTCTAGATTTCCCCAAAAGATGTCCTCTCTCCCCAGGTATCTGCATAAAATCCCAAGTTCCTTTTTAGATCCGTGGCAAAACCCTAGAGACGTTCATGTTGCATTTGATGTTTTCCTTTTTTTGCAGCAAGCATCTACTCCATCTACATATTTCATTTGGCTACTTTTAAACTTTTATTTTGTATGACACTCCATCAAATCAGTATTTTCCAGTTTCAGGGATCTGAGAACCCTGAAACCCCTGTTTCTCCCAGCCTCCTAGTCCCTAACCCCAGTCTGGGAAGTTAAGATGAGCCTCAGGGAGGTGTCAGAGCAGATGTGGTGCTTGGCTTTGCTATGGGGCTCCCAGGTTGCCACAGCCTCTGCAGTTCCCCAGTCCTCTGCAGGGCCCCACCACCAACCCTGGATCTGAGGTCTGGGAAGATCAAGGAGAAGCCTAAAAGAAGGCCTCAAAAAGCTGCCATAGCCTGGGATGGAAGGCATGTGGAAGGTCTGGGGCCACCTTAGCAGGAGCTTGTCAGCAAAATAAAAGGGGTGAGGAATCAGGGCTGGTGTCTACCCAAACCAGGTGAGGTGAGGTGAATCTTTGTAAAATCCAACATGCTGTTTGGGTTTTGGTTGGGTGGGTTTTTTTCAGATCCTTAGTCCATGAAATTTGAAAGAAGAACACAGATATTACAGTGAGAAATAAAAGTCATCACTCACTCATCTTCAGCCTGTTATCAGTTTGACTAATTCCAACCAGAACAGGCTCCAAACAGCCTCCTTTAATTACCTTGTCACCAGTCTTGTCTCACTGACTGTCTTTGACAGAGCTTGCCCATTGTTTCACCAGCACAGTCCCAGCACTTCCCACTTCAGCCCAAGGAGGGTTCAGCAGTGCACAGAAAGAGTGATTTGAACTTGGAGAGCTTTAATGCACAGAGATCTGGAGGTACAATACAGAGGCATACAGATAGATGTGTGCACATAGAAATGTATGAGAGTAGGACATCAAAGCTCAGTCAAAATAACTGACAATCATCACCAATACAGTAATTTTTCCATTTTTATATGTAGGCTATAATGGTTTCATATGATATAGGGAAGGGGATTTTTTTTTTGTTAAGGGATCATGAAGTGGAAACATTAACTGCTAAAAAAAGCTGTTCTCAGATTTCTCTATATCTTATATTTCTGATTAGAGGTGGAGCCTTTGCTCCACCCTGACAGATGTATAATGGACAAATTTTTCCATGTTATCCCACAGCCAAAAAGGAAAACTTTAAAATTAGTATGTCTGTGTATGCAACTGTGCAATAAGTTGTCAACATCTGAATAATGATTTAATAAAAATATAGAATTACCTCTAAAACAAAAAAGCATAAATGATCCCTAACTGTCCTGTCCTCCTCATCTACAGTGAGGAGGACAGCATTATTTCCAGCACAGACTAAAATATGTTCCTGAGTGAAGCCAAATGACATTGAGGAATTAATTACTGAGGCATTCAAAGTGACTACACAGAGATTTCCTGAAGGACTAGTATGGATTAATCATGACATCTCAAGGTGCTACCCTTAATAGGATTTCCAAAGATTTGATCTATGAGTAAATTTTGAGCTCATGAATATCACGTGAATCTGGATGTATTTTCCCTCTATAGCTGTAACTGCAGAGACTTGCCTAGTTTCTACATTGTATGTATGTTGTCAGTATGAATGTCTGTTGGTAATTTTAAGTATCTACCATTTATTCAATAAACAGTGGAGTTTTTCATCTTGAAAACTGAAACTACACTAGCTGGAGATTTCTATAGAGGTATAACCTATAGATAATAGGATATGCTTTTCTGAGTGGAAATGGAGTTGTATGAAAATCTACTGCTCTGGAAAGTAAGTCTCTCTAACATTGGTTATCAGGTTATTTGTTATGCATCTACATAACTATTTTATCAATATAGTTTGCATAAGTGATCAGTGGTATATGTAATCTATGGGAATTAATTGAGCCCTGTGATAGAAATGAAAAAGAGAGATTTTAAAAACTTGGTTGTGGCTTCCTTCTAAGAAAGAATAGTACTCTGCTACATAAGAAAAACATTTTTCACATACAGGCATTACTGTGAAATAGGCTACTTTAAAGACGGACCTAGGAATATTAAGAAAGATTTTCCCTAATCAAAAAATATTGTGATTGACTTGAAATCCATTACTAAAGCAAAAAAAATATGAAGTGAAAAATATTCACAAATCTAAGTGAACACATTTATGAGAAGAAATAAAGAGGGAAAGAATACACCTGATGTTTTGTTCACTTTCTGGATTGCTTTTTAAAGTAATTTAATTTTCACAAATGATTTTTACATCTTTTGATCATTTGCACATATATGCAATAAGATTTGAACATGACTTATAGATTTAGCTGTGATAATTGTATTTTTACTGAGACAAAGACCTCAGTCTTGCAAACACACGATTTATTTTCAGAGCAAATAAAATAATCTTATCTTCATAAATCAAAGCCTATCAAAATGATCATTCATTTTAATTCTGTTGCAACATAGCTTGAGTTTTGTGTGGAGTTTTTTTTCCCCAAGTTATCATAACTTTACAGCTCATCGTAAAGGGACATGGCTGCTGTTGCTGTGTTATAGACAACTGCAGATCAGCTCTTTTGCTACTCTAAACTGCTGATGCCCCACATTGCTCCAGGCATGTTTCAATACCTAATACCATGCTAACTTTATTTGAATTACTGATTCCTTGGTCTGGAAGCCAAAGTGAGGCATAATATCCATCAACTTTGGGCAGAATGAATTTCCACTTTTAAGGTTCAGTTCTTGCCATAAGTGCAGATGCCAGAGTATTTTAAAAAAGCTTTTATGCGCATTGCAGGCAGGATCCTCAAGATGTATGTCTGGGCCATAAAGGTATGTAAACTTAAAATGCCTACTGGTTTAAATACGAGATATGGCCCATGCATCTTTCTTAATATGATCCTCAGATTAACAGTTAATCCTCAATTAATCCTCAGATTTGCTTAAGTCTATCACCTTTACTGACTGTGACCAGAACTTTAAATTGAAGGTGTTCATCCCTGGTTTTACTCGCAAAGATGAGCATTAGACATCAGGGAGAACGACTGCATTGAACTGAAGCATTAGTCTTTGGAGTTTGAAATGAGCCTGTTTTTGTGAGGGATAGGTGTCAGCAGTTTTGGAGGCATGATCATTAAATATGTTAGACACTCATTTGCTATAAATTACTAGAATTTCACTGAAGATAAGACAGCGAAGATACTTTGTGATATTTCAGGGCCTGGTAATAAATGTTTGCATTTTGGATAAGAAGAATTAAAAAGATAAATAGTTAAATATTTGCATGTTTATATATGTGTGTACATGAAGATATAGGTAGATCAAAACAGATTATAAAAATGTACTTTCATACTAACAGGAAATAGCTAAAAGCCAGCTAAATTCCCTCTTTTTTTGATTCATACTCCCAACACCAAGTGTATATCCTCTGTAAAAGTAACAAAAATTAAATATAAATGGAAATCATTCACTTATAAAGCCACTACTTCAAAATCTCTCAGTAAGTCCAAAAAAGAGCATCTTTGAAACATGCTGCTTTGATTTTCACCAGGCATTGGGAAAAACTGTCAAAACAAATGAGCATTACACTTTACAAAATAGAAAGTGTATATATACCTTATAATAATGAATATTAAAATATACTTTATAATAATGAATGCTTACATGCTTCATAAGCTAACAAAGTAAGCACATATCCCTTCTTCAGAAAACATATAAAAAAGCTGACAATTATAGTGGAAAAAATCCCACCGAAGTGTCATTTTACATCATAAACAAAAACAGTTCTTGTCTCCACAAACTATTTTAAAGTGGCTGAGAATAAAAGGCAAGTACACCCTGCACAGGGTGGTGCCTTCCTGCAATGAACAGACCCACTGACCAGAATTCCCCACAGGATTTCTTACAGCAGTCTCAAAGACATCTCTAGCATTTCTCTGATTTGTAAGCAGAGTCAGTGTGTAAGCATGGGCACAGAGATGCTTCTCCAGATCCTCTCAGGGTGGCCAAGGATGATATTGTGTCCCACAATCAATCACTGCCAACCAGCTGGAAGTTAGCATCCCTTTTTCACTATCAGTGCCCTCTGCCGCTCGGCGTATCATCAGCCTACTGCCTTTGAATGTCTTTTATTGATATTTTAAGCTATCTGATTATCAAACCTGTACTGAAAAAGGTAAGTCTGCCCCACCTGCTCTGATCTGGAGTTGGTCAGACCTAGCAGATGGGGAGCCTCAGAGTGATCTGGCCATTCGCAAGGAAAAAGCACACTGAGACCCTCGCATTAGTTTAGGCACCAAGATGCTTAAATGAATAATCAACAGAGCTAACTCCCTTTCCTGAATCCTGGGATCTGTAGTCTGTTAAAGCATACCTGACAGAAAGCTGTGAGAGAAACATGGTCCCGTAGTTTGCCTTCATTTTTTTAATTACACACTTTTGGAAAGGTGTTGAAGTGGTGCTAATCTGAGCAATTGTTTTTTATGGCGGGCTATTGTCAAACCAAGCATGCAGGGAAGGAAAACACTGGCCAGTTACTTCCTATTCTTTTTGTTCCTTATTAAAAGTCTTTAAGGACTATAAGCAGAGACTATCTTTTATTTAATTGCTTTTGATTTTTTTTCCATGTATTACATTTTAGGACGTTATTTCTACACCATATATATCTGGGCCATTTCCAATAATCTCAGTTTTCGGTGAATGAGAGATACCAACTCCATGAGGGTGTAGGACTCTGTCCTTAAACAGCTACCCAGATGAAATCTTATGCAGAAAGATTCTGTTGCGGTTACGGTATATGAGAGAGATAAGACATGATACATATATTTAAAACCAAAACCAAAACAAAGCAAACAACAACAACCCAGAAGGTCCTTACTTAAAGAAACTAGAAACAACACAGGACTCAAGGCATGAGATTTTGCACTCCCTCGCAGCAGTGCCTGAGGCTGGATCAGTCTCACATAACTCTAGTTTTGCCTGTTTCTGGTGGATGTTAAGTCAATCTGGTGTACGTTGCCGTTTCGGTAGCGGAGGCACATGCCGGTCCGCTGGTGACAGCATGCCACTATCTGCACTTTGAACCTCCTGATGTGGTAGAAGAACTTTAGCGTAACCTAGGCACAAAACACATCCCGCTGGTTCCTGAAACACGCTCGACTTCATATTCTTAACCTCCTTTCTACAGCACACCTGAAGGTTTGCGGGTTAAATCTCTGAGCCTAGCAGTGCGCTGGGACATGGTGCCCCTGGGCTGGCAGGGCAGGAGTTAACCCGTAGCTGGCCCAGGTGGTGGCAATGAAGATATCTGGGTGGGCAGAGCCGGGAGGAGCCCCCTCCCCGCAGGCGCTGAACTCCTCTCCGCGTGGTTCTGTTGGAGGTGGAGGTAGGTCTGAGCTTCTGAAAAAATGGAATTATCGGAAGTGAGTTTAGGAAATGCGATGCGGGGGCTTCAGCAGTGCTGGTGCGAGAGCAAGAGGGTGAGGCGGGTTGTTTCTCCTCAGGTAAGAGAGTGGTGTTAGTTACGGGTGTATAGTCTTAATATAAACAACGGATTAATGTGCACGATGTTGCTTAACGATATTTTAAGAGTTGTAGAAGAAGGTCTGGAGATACAGATTCTTACGTAGGTTCTGTGGTCTGTCCTTTTGCGGCAATGGGGAGCGCCTTGGGCTTGGATTGTTTGTTTTCCCAGCTGCGTGAACTGAATTTGAAGAAGTAATGAGAACTGGGGGTTTAGTCTTTCCTTCTGCGTTGAAAGAGAAAGCTAGTGTTCTTGCGATAAGATGAGGGGTAATGGTTTTAAGCTACAAGAGGGGAGATTCAGGCTGGATGTGAGGAAGAAATTTGTGTTTCTCAGCAACCTGATCTAGTTGAAGATGTGCCTGCTCGTTGCACGGGGGTTGGGTTATATGACTTTTCTAACCCAAACTATCCTATGGTTTTATGCTTCTTGTTACTATTTATTAATCTTTTTTGTTAATTGTCTAAGTCCTTTTTTACTTCATTTAACACAACCAGCTTGCAAAACTGTGGTCATTTGTGGTCTTTATGACTTTGTGTGGGCAAACACAGCAAAGTTATGTAGATTAATTATATCGAATGAACTGGAATAATCACGGGTTTTGATGATGTCTTAGGAATTTGTGTGGTTAGTGCTTTATTGACTCGTTTGCTTCTGAGAATTGGCCATTGAGGAAAGGTTAGCATTGGGGTAGCTCAGTAACTGTCACTAGGCAATTAATTTCACCTGTAAGAAAAGCAAACAATGAACAGTTTTAATTAAGATACTGTATTTGAAAGCAGATTTATTGACGGTGTGTCTCAACTATGTATTTCATCACCTAAATCCTGGTGATAAGCCATGCTTAGTTGGTTCTGAAAGATCCACTATCTGGTTGTGATTATCGTAGCTGACACAGCTGATGTGCATTCCTTCAGGCACAGCTGCAACAAACATCTAAAGCTGTCTATCACTTCAGTATGTAGCTGCTGAAAGGAAAAATACTGATTATGGTCAGCTTTTTAAAGTTTTGTAGCATATGCTTATTACTTAAGCATGCAAAGTATCAAAACATTGCTATTCACTGTGTCCTCTGTAGATTGGTGAGGTCTACAGCTTGAATTTCATTTGTGCACCCCTCGCAGTTGTTTGATGATCCCAAATTCTATAGCAGTATTGAAGAGTGTTAATGTTGCTTCAGCTTTTGCCATGGATTTGTAGAAAAAACTGGCTTCATTTTGTGTCTTTATTTCTGGGCAGGATGTCCTTAGAGCAGCTCTTCCCAAGGCAGTTTAAAGAGAGCCCTACTTCTCAGAAAACTTCCTTGTTCTCAGGAGCATTAACGTTTTCATTTAGCTGCTTGTCTGTCTTCCAACACTGTAAAGGAGATGGCAACTTCCACAGTTTTGGGGCATAGTACAAGCACTTAGACTAGAAACATAGATTTCTAGCTATGCTCTGTGTGTCCAGTGAAAGTGTACACACAGTGTGCTGAAAGTAATGAACAGGTTCTCACTGAATAACATTAGAGTTTTTTTCCCTTTGACATAGTACAAAGTCCTGTTTGTTCTGTGAGCCAAGAGTCAATATGACTTCAGTGCTTAACCCTGTCTTTTGCTATAGGAATGCATTCCCAGAAAAGTGTTTCTGTTTGATATATTGCTGCTTTTGTCAGATACCCACCATGTGGATGTCTTATTGTATGCATGAAGGTCTCAGCTTGGGGTTTTCAATAAAATCTGTACTAGTTATTCCTGGACTCAAGCTGAGGTGTCACTTGCTGAGTTAATCAACAAGATGCTACTTTTTTTTCAGTTTAAAATCCTTAAATTCTTACTGCAGCTTCTTCAGTAAAAATTGTATGGAAACAGGCCTTATTCTGTAAAAAGCATACCTGGAAAAATAAATTCAGTTTGTTAGAATCTCTGCTAAAATGAAATGGTGCTAACAAAGCAGAACTTTGTGACAGCTCTAGGATAATGTAACCTTGTGGAGGTGGAGGGCAGAACAGGCAAGAAAGAACTGTAAAATTCCTGTTTTAATACATTTATGGTGTTTCAAGGTCAAAGCATTTGATTTGGGTCATTTGTAATAGCAACACCACAAATGACGATAATACTCTTCCTTCGCTTTTTACACTTCTGAAATGTATAGTACTAAAGCACATTCCTTTACATAAATCTGTGAAAGTTAAACTGAGCCTAGCATATGTATTGAATCTCAGTGCCTTGTGGTTGTTATGAGCTTGGTGTGTAAAAGGAGAAGGATTCAGCCAAAGAATAAGTTGCTCCAAACAAAAACTATTACTATTATGTTGTTGCTTTTTAAATCTATGCCAAGTAATACTGGCTATATGAAATTTTGAAATTGCCCATGTGAGAGGAACATTCTATCCTCTTTTCTACTTTTATTTTTTTCTAAGGGAGATAAAAACTTTTGTTTTCCCTTCACAGTTATGTTTCTGTATTATGAGTGTTCTTTTCTTTACATATTTCTCGCTCAAATTTATTCTTGTACAAAGGCACTGAACTGCTGCTGGAATGATCGAGGGTAGTGTTGCATTAAAATAAATACAGTTATTGCATTAGTGTCAAAATGCAAAGCTAGCCAGAGATTAATTGAGCTCCTGTGGAAAAACCAACTGGAAGTTCTTTAAGCTCGGTTCCACCCGAGTATCATCCGACGTAGTCGGTCGAACAAATCTTGCTGAAGAGGCATGCCTGCTTTGCTGAGGAAGGAGGAGCAAGCCCCTTGATTTGTCCTAGAAGTAGGGTCATAATAGCCCCCATCAGCAGCCCGTCACATCTATCAGGGCGTAGCAAATACCACACCTCGTTAATCCCTTCACCACGTATCTCGCAGCCTCAGGCCTCATTCCTGCAAATAGCCTTTTTCCAACTTCTGCGTTCATCAGCTTTTCTGCACGACGGAATATTTAGCAACATCAAATACTAGTTCCAGACAAGCTTTCATAGTAAAGATCTCCTATTCTCAACTACTTATTAGCAATTTTAATGTCTTGTTTGGTTTTTACCATATATATTTGTGGTACTATGACATATTTAATGTAGTTATGCAGTTTGTGCATAAAATTGTACTATAAAAATAAAACATTTGATTAAAAGGTCAGTAAACACAGATCCTGAACCTGACTTCCAGGATTCAGGCTGCTTCCTTCTATCTCGTCTCCTCTAGTTTAATTTAATTGTAGTCACAATTTCTTAGTGCAGAGCGCAAGTGGACTCAGATGTGGACACAAGTGTTTGTTTTTCCCATATTACTAGAATGCCCTGGGTTGTTTCATTATGATGTTGATGGCATATATTTTAGCAAATCTGAGTTTCTTTAAGATCACATAGATAGTTCTGATTAATATCTTCCTATAAATTATTTCTCTTGGATTTCTTACTACTTCAGTTGACTGACTTACTTATATCTAGGGTTTTAAATGAACATGAATATGCTGGTTTGTAATTCTTAGCGGAGGGATTAATTTTGTTGATTTGTAGTTCAGTTTTGTCATCTGTGTAAGAGCATAGGGGTTATCTTCGCCTATTTTGCCTCTGCAATAGATAACATCCAAGTTGTTTTCTAATGAGTTGGCTTAAAAGAAATGGAACTTCTGGAGAAGTGAGTTTGTTACTGCTCCAGCTCCATATCAGGCTGCTCTTTGTTGCTGCTGCCAGCAAGCAAGGGGCAGGCTGATGCCCTGGTCCCACAAGACCTTATGTCTGGGTGGTGGCTGTGGACAACAAGGGCGTGTGGGCAGCCCTAAACCCAGATTTGGGAGAGGGATGTCACTGTCACACCCTGCTACTTGTCTCTGTTTGACTGTGTATGTAAATTCTGGGTATTGAGATGCTCATCTATCTGGATTTTTGTTGAAGTTTAAAAAAGTAGGAGAGTTCTAGGTTAAGATGTATATGGAGGAGGGTAGAGAAGGGGAGGGAGAAAGCGACTAAAGGTATCTGTAGCTACTAATTTTTCCTTTAGAAAGACTTAATTCAGAAACCATCTCTGAACATGACCTGATTTTGTTATTGATAGCATTTCTGGTTATTCCAAACCTGATGAGAAAGATATTATTTAGTGCTGTGGAGAGGAAGGAGAGGAAGAAGTTTTAGTTTAATTAATTTAATCACATTTTAATATTGTAAAACAAAATGCTATAACTAAAGCAAACTTTGAGGTTTTGTATAATTATGGAATATAACAATGCAGAGCACAGTAATTTCTTTAGCTGCTGACTTCATTGCCTTGAGCCTTTGTCATATACCAAAGTCCGTTTTTATACCTAGCAAAGAACTATTGATGGAAGACAGGGAATAACTTACTGCTTTCACAAGCTTGAAACTTTTAGTCATTATGGGAAGAAAATTCTTACTAGAAGAATATGCAAAATTGCTAAATGTACTTGTGTGAGATGCATACTACTTTTAGATAAATTAGGGTTTTATTGGAGGTTAATTTTCTCTGAACCTTTGATGTATAATAATTCAAACTGTTGAAAGCAGCTCTTCAGTCCTGGAGTGCTTATCTCGTGGTGTCATTATTTCAAACCTGAATGAATGTCTGTTATAATGACTTCCTGAGTCACCACTGTTAGAGAAATGTACATTTAGAGAGGTAAGCATACCAGTGATGGTTTAAATATAATAAGTAACAATATCTTAAGTATGCTGTAGAAAAAACATGCAATTATGAGCTACATGGAAAAAACTATGTTGAATTTTCTTCTGTCCTTTCTTTTTTGTTGGAGTAGAGAAAAAGAACAGCTAGAAGGGCTTCATAGGCTTCAAAGTTTTAATCCTCTCAGAACATTAATGAGCAGAACCATTCTGGAATAAATTTGGTAACTTCATAAGGAAACTTTAGCTGTAGTTCAGGTTTGCCACTTCAGGGTGGAGTTTTCCAGTGGCTCCTAGGTTTTTAGCCTGTGAGTGATTGTGCACTTCATTTTTATCTACAGTGGAAAGGGCACCAGAATCAACTTCTTTCAAAGCTGTTTCATTTTTCTTTTGGTCAACTCCCACCAAGGTGCATGCAAGCTTTTTCTGAACTAAGCTGCTTGTTTGCAATGTATTTTAGTCTAAGAAAATTTGTATTAGCTAAGAATCCTTAAAACTTATCTCTGTTCAGAGATGTTAAAATTGGCTGCAGTTAGTGTTGGTAATTTTCTCCAGTTTTTGAGTCTGTATCATCTTTATACCACAGGAGTAGAAATGAAAAGTAACTTTTTTCTGAAAAGTGAACATGTTGTCCTAAAAGCAGATTCCTGCCTGATGTGCAGCAAACTAATTCCTCATGCTTAGGAGAGATACTGTGTTTATTCAGGCCTGGGTGCTCCATGGACTTTTCCACAAATCAAGCACACCCAACGCCAGCTTTCTCGTTACATTTATACACAAAAGTGTATAGTCGTGCAGGCCTTATTAGAAAGTAGGAATTTAGTTTCTAACGCAAGAACTGGAAGCATGGTGAGTTTACCAAATTAGGAAAAGAGCATAAGAGAATAACACTCCCAGTAACAATGATTGGTTGTAATCCATATAAAACAACTGCTGTGTCATTCCTTCTAATCACTACACATGCTCAGAGGAGGGGTCTTCACTTGGGCTGGGGTCTTTTTGACCTGTGAATGGGATTTTTAGCATTACAATGAAGACAGTTCACTTTAGGACACTTTAGATGTTAGTTTTGTTGCCAAATTGGTTAACAGAATGGTCACTTTGCCAAGCTGTCAAATAGCTCATCCTTGGTATTACCGGTCCTGGATGTTCTCCTTTTGATCTTTCAAACAGGACCAGGACCTGATTTTACTCATTAAGTCCTTATTGTTAACGAAGGTCATCTTGACCCACATTCAAGATCCTAATACGTACAGTAACTATGACTACCAACAGCAGATGTAAATATATTATATCAAACATGAGGTAGCTTTCATATTTTGGAAATACTTGGTCTTATTTTGGACACTTGATCTTAATGTGAGGGGTGGAGTGCTTTGAGCACAAAAGATTTTTGTAGGGGTGATTAGCTGCATTTTGTCTTCCTGGTCAAAAAACAACTGGGTGTCATAGTGATTGAATGCAAACACCTACCATGTGGAAAATAGACATTGTTTAAAAAAACCTCAACAAATGTTGAGTCCTGTTCTCATCTTCTAGCCTATACTGTAGTTTCACTTAATAGTCCAGTCATTTACTTTTTTGCTTACAGGCCTGTCTCAAGATGTCTCAAAATAATTTGTGCATATGCAGTGAACTCCCTGAAAAACTTTTATCAACAACAGAAAGGAAGTTTCTTTTGTTTAAATAGCAAGCTTCAATCCAGGCTTTGAGCTAAAGTTAACTGTAAAGTTACCATTGACTACTTGAATTTGTAATTGTCCCTTAGAAGTTGCTTTGTAATAGAGCTGATCCAGGACCAAAAGCACCCTGGGCCCTATTTATTACTGTATGCTGATTTACTAGTTTTCTTTATGTAAGTCTGTGCTACTAGTTTATGAATTTTTGCAGCTTTCTTGAGAGCCCATGTAGCCACTCTGTTGCTTAGTTTTGGCTTAGTCTGATTTGACCTTGTGCATTAATCTGTGTTTTGCAATTGCATTCTTTCTTTCTTTCTTCCTTCCTTCTTAAGGTTGGGGAATAGCTTACATCACTTCAGACCTCTTCTTGCCTTATTTACCTCATAATGATTGATACATTTCAGGCCTGAGTAGCAATGTCAATCTGCTAAGGGTTTCTGTACCAGACTTTTTGCATGGAAGAGTGGGTGTCAGGAATATTCTCCCTTCTACTTGTTCCTTATGAATTCCAGACATTTCCTCTGCCTTTTTTTTTTTTCCCCAAAAAAATTTTACTGACCAAGTAACCAGGGATTATTCATTTTATTTTGTTACTGCTTTGAACACTTTTTCATTGTAGTCAAATTGTCCATGGTAAGATTACATTATTATATGATCTCATTGCCTTGGTCCTTTAACATTACTCTTTTGGTTGTTATTGCTGATTGGTTTTTTGGTTGATTGTTTTTGTTTTCCCCAAGGTCCTGTATGCACCTAAAAGGAAAGGGACAACATTGGCTTAATATGGTTTAATAATAAGACTATGGAGCAGATAGACAACTCTGTCTGCTTTAGACAGTGGATAAATATGAAAGACAGATGAGCTTTTTTACCTGCTCACATGTAACCAAATTTAGGATGGCTGTGTGGAAAATAGGAGTAAGAGGTCAGTCCTAGTACCACAGCTTACAAGGATGATGTGTTGTGCAGCCGTGTTAGAAAGCAGGAATTTGGTTTCTTAAGAAAGAACTGAAAGTTGGAAGCATGGTGGGTTTACTAAATTAGGAAAAGAGAATAAGATGTCAGCTTTACTATCGCATTCGTAGCAACAGTATTACATGTTCATGAATTTAAGTTTTTGCCTCTTCAAAGGACCACTGAAATGTACTAGCACATTATATTCAAAGTTCAGTCTTGATTTTGATCCTGATCAAAGGGATACACTTCAAGTATTTTGACACCTTTTCCTCACTTTGATCGTTTCAGACTGAGGTACAAGTAACCACTTCCACTACCTATGTCAGCCAAGAATGAAAGGCATCTTATCTGAAGATAATGGATGCTGCTGCTTGGAGCATCATCCCCTTGATATTTTATTGTAAAAGGTGTCTCTCTCCTCTTGCCTGCAGTTTCTCATGATACAGTGCAGCAGTGCTGAAAAAAAGAAACTTAAGAAAAAAAAAAATCTATTCAGTAGTAGTATGGGGGCAACAAATATGAAACCATCACAGGCTACATGCGAATTCTATGCGATGCAATGTGAATGAGTCCCTAGAGAGTAATAGAAGGTTAAAACAAACAGCCGCTTTAATGTTGTAATATAAAATTTCTCATGAGATGCTATCATTAGGCAGATCATTACAGACTTTTTTCTTCTTCTATCGTAAAATAGAATTGGCGTTTATGGGGGCTGATATCTTACACAACAAACTATAAAAGAGGGATTTATGGAGGCAGTAGGTGCCACATAAAAGTTGTTTTGTGGTGGTGAGTGCTATAGGTGGGCTCTAGAAACCAGTGAGCAGGGGTCTTAACAGAGATGAGCATTGAGGGTCCTAACCAGTCTGTTGTCACAATCCGCTGTTGTCACCAGGTTACTTGGAGAAAGATCTTGCAGTTGTGTCGCTCATTGGTCTCAAAGCTGTAACGGTTAAATTGTGACCCAAAATACTGATACATCACTTGCTAAATTTGACAAGAATAAATGCTGGGGAAAAACATTTCCTTGCTTTGCTTCCTCATTTTTATTGTGCTTTTAAAAAATCAAAAG
This sequence comes from Strigops habroptila, assembly GCF_004027225.2. Lineage (NCBI taxonomy): Eukaryota > Metazoa > Chordata > Aves > Psittaciformes > Psittacidae > Strigops > Strigops habroptila. Next base: position 9,948,642 of record NC_044281.2, read on the forward strand.
AAATTATTTTTACTCAGTTCTGTCAAGAAATTATAGTGTGCAGGGTTAAGCGCAAGAAAATAGTATAATTTTTTCATGTGTAAAATATCCCCAGTTTCATAATTCAACTGAATTTCATAATTTAGGTTTAGTTCTGTCTTCCCTCATATCTCTTCACCTTCCTCAGTGTTAAGCCTTTTTTAAGAGGATCAGTGAGGAGATTGTATTTTTTTTAAGGATATGTAGGAAAGTGTGGACAAAGAGTAGTATAAAACCAAAGGAATTCCCCACTATTCAGATTTCAACTAGTGCTGTGAGCAACTGGTTTCAGCTGCTCATCTTTCTCAGTCTTTTTGGTTGATTGCCTTCCTCCTGTGCACTATTTTTCTCTACCACCAGCTTTTTCCTGCCCCTTGCCCTCATTCTGTCTTGCTTTTCCCTTCTGAAGCCCTGCTCTTCCTCCCAAGGTGGACATCTGTTTGAGGGGAGGGATATGTTGAGGAGAAATGTTATTTGCTTACAGTCTTGCTAAAGAGTGGTATTTCAGCTGATATGGGTGACAACAGAGGGAAATGTATCACTGTCACTACAGATGAATGGTACTTGGCGGAGCTGGAATAGCTGCTTCGTGGCTGGCTCCTTCTTATGGTTTACATCTCAGTTCTGCTTTTGGTCTAGTCCATGATAGGAGCTGAAAAAGCTCTCTATGGCTTTGTGGAGCAAACAAGTCCCTACTTAATGCACGTAGTGCTGTCAAGAGTTTCATGGGACTTGCACTGGCTTTCTTGTTGTGTGGACAGTGGGGCTGAAAGGAACAAGGGCCAGCAAGTAATTTTGTTTTCCAAATAGTCCAAGTGTGAAATGTGTAGGCTCCATTTATCATTCCAGCTGTCTCTGTGGAGACTGACCTGCTCATGTTTGCCCATTACTTTATTTTTGTTTTCCTTGACTAAATGTTGCCTGCTAGGACAAACATCTTTGAATCTGAGTTTCAAAACATGCACAAATGATAAATTGCTTTATTTGTTCAAGAAATACTTTTGTAGGATTGTTTTAATTGTAATTAATAAGGGGGGGGGGAAGGCTATTATTTGTTGCAGGTGTTCCTTGTAAGCAAAAATTTTATTGACACCATCCCTGAAAGCAGTAGTTGTGAAAAATGACTTTGTAAATTTGGAAGGTTGCAATGATGTGATTTATTTTTACATACAACTGTATTAGAAATCCATCCTGTATGTATTAGAGGATGTTAGTTTCAGAGAGCTATAAGCTATAAACACGCAGATGGGCTTACAGACAGGAAAGCCATGAATGTTTTGCGTGGTTTGAGGACTGCTCAGTGCTCTGGCAGGTCAAACCTGTTAGAGACAGTGCGAGTACTGCTCTGTGCCATTAGAAAGGAGCTTTCCATGTTCTGCAGTGTTGAGGACACAGCTGAGGACAGCTGTTCCTGTTCATAGTTGTAAATGGGTGCTTTAAAACATCATTATTTAGACATTTCTTTTGTAGCCATTTAAGTGATATACAGACCACCTCCATTACTGAGGAGTTACTTACTGGCTCATAACCACAATGGGATTTTCAATCCTGCTATGTCCTTGGTGTCCCTTCAGTTATCACCATAAAGCTGCATTTGCAGCTTCCTAAATGGTGGCAGAGGCCAGCACTGTAATATTTTCCTTCCATGTGTTTCTCCTTTCTTTTGGTGGCCACTTGGGGAGAAAAACAGAACAAAAAACTTTTCCTTCAACTCTGATGCTTCTGGTATTGTTAGCAGCTTTCAGTGGCAATGCAAAGCTGAGTGAGCCTGCCTTCAAAAAGGTACTTCTTTCTGTGGGGAAAAATACTTGTACCAAGGATTTTTCCAGAACCTGCCAAGAGGTAACTAATTCCTGTTTGTCTCAAATCAAAATTTAAGTGCTCTGTTTCTCTGTTTAAATCTACATGACCTTCTGGAAGAACACATAGGTTAAACAGTCTGACAGGCAATAGGTGAAGCTGTTACCTTATTGCTATGATAGTATTTCAATATCCTTAAAATAGCCAAAGGGAAGAGATCTCTAATTCCTTCGACCTGCAACATTTTAGTGGTGGTGTCTGTTTTGCAGCAGCCCTGATGTGCTATTTCATAGTTGTTTGTGGCAGCTTATGCATGCAAGGGTGAAAACATGAGCTTTGAGTGCCATAAAACTGAAGGGAGTGGAGGGGGATGCCTAAACAATTCAAAATGCCTTTATTAAGCCCTCTTTCCCTAATTTCTTAGAGGGAGGGGAAAAAGCATCTCTTTCAAGCTTGGCTGGGCTTAGAATTAGCTGCTGCCTTCCTTCCATTGCCTCAACACTTTCGTGGTACTGCTGCTGGCTTGATGGTAGTTTCAGCTCATGAATAGCCAGTCTGTTACTGCAAGCAGAGGGCTGTAACTTCACCTCGTATTTACAGGTATATTGCTTTGACTTTGAGAGCTGTGAGGAAAGTATCAGTGTTAGTTTTAATTAGTAACTTTTTAGTTATTTTTCCTAGTAAATTTGTTTAATGTGAACTCTAATATGCTTTAAATCCCTCCATGTCATTGTTGGAGAGATGAAAGTCCTTTTTTATGAAAACAATCTCTTTACATCTCATTCTCAAAGTGAGAACCTTAAAAGTGTTTGGAAGAGCTGGCTTCTAGTTTTCTTTCTAGTAGCAAGGAAGTAGCTTGGTAGGCTGAAGATTTAACTAAATATCTTTATAAGTCTTTCTCAGTTTTACCTATGTGGTAAAAGTAAAATAAACTTCTCTATGTTGGTATACAAAGCATTTGACCACTTTTGCTTATTGGCAACACTAGGGAAGAAATTGACAAGTGTCTCTGGAGGAGGTGGGGTATGTTCCAAAATATCCTGCAGATGCCAATTTGTTACTTTGAGCAGTGTGTTGTAAACATCCTTTCCCATCTGTTTCATAGCTATCAGTATTTTTAGTTTAAGGACAATGACTTGAATATTTAGAGCTTTTCTGAAAAGGAGAGTCCTTTGTGTATCTTTTGTTTTCTTTCTCACAAAGCTAAACCACTTCATAAAATGCAGAATTTTGGTAACAGAGATTTTCAGATATCTGCTCTCTTAGACTGTCCTACATGCAGGTGATGGTTATTCCCTGAGCTCTGTGTGAGGCCTTCTTTTTGCCAGAAGGCACTACGAGTACAGGCTCTTACGTGCTCATACACAGTAAGCACATGAGCATCAGTGTTTTGCTGGAGGTAGCTTTATACAGAGGGTAAGCCTGTTTTGCTGGCTGAAGTCAAAGAGTTATATGATCATATGGGAGTCTTTGGTATTAAAAGACTTTTTTCAAGAGAATTTTGGCATGCCTTCATATAAGTTTCATGGTTAACATCTCATGCAAAAATATATATTTTTGTCTAAAGATTTCTGAATTTGAGTTTCATTTTGACAAAAGAAGTTTTATTTTTGGTTTGTCATTTGCTTTATATTTACAGTTTGAATCCTTTATAAAACATGAGTCAGTGCTTTTCTGCATCTTTTGGAACAACATAAAGACGGGTTGTAGAGAGAATTGTCTGGCTCTGAAACCAGGCTTAAAAATACCTGAAGGCCTGTATATCTGATATTTAGCTTGTCCTGAACTGTAGGAAGCAGAAATCTTCTGGAATTTATTTTATTAGTCTGAATATTTCCATTAATAAAACAAGCATCTAAATCAATAAGCAGTATTGTAGTCTACAACAAGTCTGTATACAAAAGCACTTGCAAGTTTCTTAAAACGCCGTGAAATCATATGTAAGTTCACATTTATGTAATTCAGCTTATGTAAGAGAATGTCATGAACTACTGCTTTGGCTATAATACTTCTCTGTGATATGGCATGCTCTCTTCTGGAGAGGATGCGTCAGTATTACACTGCAGCAAAGAATAAAATAGTTATCTCTGTCTGAAAGTTAGCATATATCATGTGTGTAATATGCTCATTTTGTGGCTGTAAAGCCTCATACAGTAAAAGCAGTTGGGGAGGAAGTAGGAAAACCTGGACCATGGCTGTAAAGCCTCATATAGTAAAAGTAGCTGGGGAGGATGTAGGAAAACCTGGACCAAGTCAGAAAGATCTTTTTTAAAGGTATATATTGCTATATATATATAGAATGGAAATGGTTCAGATTCCCTTCTCCCCACTTTATTGAAGTGCTGGTTATTGTTTGAGGAGGTAACTTTTATGGAGTTACAAAATTAAAGGTAGAAGGGGAAAATAAAAATGAGGCACATAATAAATCCCCAGCTTTGCTGCAGCATGTCAGTATTTTTCAGGGCCTCCTGGATATGGGTGTTAAAGTCCAGTCTGTTGAATTCAGACACAGTGACACATTACTGTGTTGAAATGATTCCATGAAGTAAAATTTCATGAGGAATAAGGGACCCTGTTGCTGTGCTATGCACAGCTGTGCTCTGCCAGGTTATGCACCTGGCTGTTCAGGCTGATGCCTTTGCCTCTGGAGTATGTAGGCGTTACTGTCCTGTAGGAAAGGGGTCCATCTCCCTCAAAAAAAGCTCTGCAATAAAATGATAATGTTGCCATGATTAGTCTCAGAGGTGCTTAGAGAAGAGGCAGTAGTTTTCAGAGTGGCATGATGCACTCGAATCTGTATCAAGTAGTTTAGACTTGTTAATTATAGATGCTGTGACATATTACAGCTGTTGCAGTCAGTTTTTGCACTTGTCTACTTTGAATTGTTAAGAAAAGATTTTTTACCTTTTCATTCAGAGCTGGCTATTGCTTTTGGATACAAAACACTTACCTACTTCAACAGCAAAACTATTTTTCTTAATATACAGCTACTCTTCCTGTCATTATGACAGATCTCAAGCTGTATCAGGCTCAATCCTAAACATAACTTCATGTTTGCTTTAAAGTCAAGAAAGATCTAAAAGAATAATGTTAGATTTAAATTGATTAAGGACATTCATCTCTACTGAAAACATCACACTGATTCCTTTTACTTGCTTTTACATTTTTAATGGCTTATATTTTAATATTGCCATGCTGTAACTTTGAAAAACTGAAGTACTTTAAAATATTATATATTCAAACAAGATTCTTAAAAGTAGTTTTAAGAAGTGTACTTGAATGCTTCTGACACTCTACAAGGAGAGAAGGTGGAAAAACTTTATGACCAAACAAGGCGGAAAAATCATTCCAATGTATTTAGGTGGTTTTCTCTCCTGTTTAAGGCAGATGCATGTGGATTTTTCATATCTAATGGTGTTACTCTGTCCAGCCACATATGATATGTGTTCTTGGTTCTGCCTGTGGTTTTTAGTTGACTAATACCTGGAGCATCACAGAGTAATTTACAGAAATGGGGCTATTTTGAAGAATAGATCTTTGTTTTAATTGGATATGATTTTTTTTGCTTCTGTAAGTGATTAAAGAGAGAACACAGTATGTCAGATTCATATTTCACCCAGTATAGGAGAGCCTGAACCCCACATGCACCGAAAAAAGTTGGCAAATAATTCATTCATCAGTTAGATGCATTGCAGGAGTGGACTTGAGAAAAGCTTCACTCCATTCACACTAGTAGAACCTAAAGTTACATCTATGTGGCACTGCCAGTGGAAAGATAAATGGAAAAAAGTAAGTATCTAATGATAATGATAGATTATAATGCCATCTTTGTGTGGCAGGATTAAAACATACTTGCCAGAACATCATTTTTTTCCATTTGTCTCAGATGTCTTTCAGCATTGCCACCAGTAGGAGCTGTGCTGCTGGTTCCACAAAGCACAGACTCGTGCCTTCCGTCCTGTCATGCATCATGAGACAAAGATGTCCCTGAAAAATAGTTGTATTTGTGATGCTTGCTTCAGAAGGTCTGAGATCCATCAGGTCTGATGCACTGAGGTTTCACAGGTGCAGAACATAAAGTACACAGCCAAAGTGCCTCATGAGCTGTACTACAGTAGTATAGGAGTAACAGGCTCCTACATACTACAGGATAAAAGATACTAGAGGACCAACAAGGCCTTGTGCAGGTTCTTGTGCAAGAATTGTTGCCCTACAGCTGACTAAACAGACTTTTCTTAAGGCTTGGCTAAATCAAAATAGTTCACTACTGTTTTGAATGCAAGAATTGGACTCCACTTCCCAAAGCTGGCAAATAACTTTTGTACTTTCCTGCAAAGCTGTCAAGATGGAAGGAAGGCAGTTTAGTGTTTGGTTTCATAGTCTGCCCTCTGTTCTTGGTGTGGAAAGGAAGGGCTCCTAGAAGTTAGAGGCAACTGAATTAACAAAAGATGTTAAGACGGTGTTAATGCAGAATGGGAACATGCTTTGTTTTGGCATTGTGTCAGTCCAGATTTTACAGGATTCAAGGAAATGCTGTTAGAGATCAGCAATTTTTTTTTTTTTCCCCTTCCTTTCTTAAACAAAAGAAATTCTAGAAATATTACCTGAGACCTTGTAGTGCTGACTTGATTTTTATTTAGTTTTTTAATATCTGGACACTGAGGTAACACACAGGCATGTTCTAGTGAGCCCCCTGCAAGGTTTTGCACAATCATAACAAAGTGAAATCCTCTGGTCAAGAATAGCTTTGCAAAGCATTAAGCTAAACACATATGTATTTGCCTGGTTTTGACTGAAGGATTAGTGGTTTGTTTCTTTATGAAACTCTATGCTGTGCTTCTAATTAAGCTTACCAGGCACAAGTGCACTTCAGGTGATCTAGGTGACCTTTAAAGGGCCTGCAGCAGATGGTGGAAAGTCTATGTTCCGCACAGTATTCTGCTGTTTTGTCTGTTAAATAAGTATCTAATTACTCCCAGTCTTATCTTATTTCAACACAGTGTCACTAAATTACTTACATAGCTGTAAGGTAATCCGTTGCCAATCTGATAAGCTTTCAGTTTGACTTTTTGGGAAGTAAACTTGCACCTGATGAGAATTTTCTTTCGAGCAGACGAGCATTTTCTAGTACTTTCCCAGAGGCTCTTAACAAGATAATTCACTCTTTCTGACATAGCTTTTCTTTCAGCTGTTCTAAATAAATTGCTTGTGACAAATTTGAGGGGTTTTTTGGAAAGTTTGTTTCATGAGGGCAAAATGGCTTTTATTTGTGATGTCTTATCCTGTGATGGGCAGGAGGATGCAAGCACTTAAGAAATAATAACATCAACTCTTTGTATTTATGGACACCAAAGCATTACTCTGTTATTTTTGAGCTGCTGCCCATGTCAGGCAAAATGGTTACTATGTAGAGGAGCAGCACTTGTTCAGGTGGTTGAGTTATCCTAAGTTAATTTCTTCTTCAGTATTGTCTTGAAGAGACCTAAGGTGTTCAAATAGTCAGGTTGTTATTGGAGTCAGTATTTTTTCTGAGTCAGTATTCTTTCTCTAGAAAGAGTCTTTCTAGGAAGAAGTGGTTGCACGTGACCCTTTTCAGACAGCAGTTCTGGGGTCTCAGTGACCAAACTGAGAGAAGCAGACCTTGAGACACAGGTCTCAGTTTCCTGGGAATGGGGAGGGAAAGTCAACTTCCCAGCTTACCATGCAGGCCTGTGAACCTTTTGTTAAAAGGTCTGGTTGCATTAACTCTCCCTCCTCAGCCCCGGACATTAAAATCTTTCGTTTTCATATAGGCTGTTAGATGGTGAAATGCGTTTCAGGATTCCTACACTTAAGACCTGCATCTTTATAAGTTGTAACAACATTTATGAATGGGAAACCTCCTTTTTCAGGCCATATAGTTCATTGTGTCCACCTCAGCACCCGGCTGTCGTTTTTTCTGATACTGCAAAACACTCAAAGTTTGCCGAGGCATGCCAATTTTGTCTGGTCATACCTCAATCCGCCAGCTGCAACAAAGCACAACCAGACCTGACACATCCTGGATTACAAGAACTCGAAATCTGTGAGAAAGTTGTTTTTCTTGAGACACATTTCCAATTCGCACAACTTTGTGAGCAATCTTTTTCAGTTTATCTTAATCTTGATTAGCTCAGGACAAGACATTTCTAAACTCAGGCCCAAGGTCAAGCTGGCCCTGAAGGCAACACCAAACTCTGCATGCTTGCGAACACCATGGCAGATGATCAGTAAGGCAATGAAGTCCACTTCTGCTGCATTCTGGGGGCAAACATTTCTATGGCTGTCAGCATGACGTAGGTGATGATAACAATGTCCATTCGTAGTGAAGTGTGTGGGAATACTCTTTCAGGTCTAACTTCAGAGACAACAAAAACTGGAGATGCAATAATTTTCAATGAGCAAGGCCAATCATGAAGTGACAACTAAAAGATTCTTCAAGTAAAATGGCAACGTTTTAATGTCCCTTCACACAAAATACTAATTTCCTTCTCCCTGAAGTCCTCCATTTCTTTGATTTTTTTTTTTTTTTTTTTTTTAAGAAATCTCCGCTTCAGAAAAATGTAGTCCTTTTAAGTACATCGCCACAGAACTATGACATGATAATTTATATGGAATATTAAGCAATACAGAAGTTAAAATAGGAATTTCTCTCTACTTCTCGTCTTCTGTTCTTCACTGGAAGACAGTAATTTTAAAAGCCCATGAAGGTAAATACTTTATCCACTCAAAGTAATAAGCCTAGGATGTCTTATGGAATGAGTATCATTGCAGCCAAAAATCGGTGCAATTTTTTAAAAGGAAACAGATATTTATTTCAATAAAAAGAATGTTCTAGAGGTGCTATAAAAAGATTCTTCAAGTAAAATTTTGGAAAGGATTTAATGCATTGTATCACAAAATATGGTAGCCGCAAATATAAGCAGCAGCAGAAAAATACTTCCTGTGAAAGCAATTATCACAGTGTTTCTCATAGCTTCTCCTAAAGTACCCAGCACTAGCCACTGGCAGAAAAAGATATTAAATTAGATTGATTTCTGTTCTGCTTTAGTACAGCAATTTCTTCATTTCATCTCCCTTCACTCCTCTCAGTGCTGTGGATTTAACTTACTCACAATAGCTAAATATTAACCTCCTGTTACTCTTAGTCAAAGGATGTCACAATTTTGATAAGGTAGAACACTAACGAACTTTGAGTTTCAAAGAAAGAGACATTAAAATAATAAATCAGATATTAAGAATGACATATTAGAGCAGTTTAGCATATTCTTTTTCTGATTTGTCATATGACTAATGGCTTGTGTGGATTCTGAATTTGTCTGTGTGTTATTTTCTGGAAACTCTAATTTTATCCTTCATAACCCAGCATTCTAGCAAAAGTGTTTGCACAGCAGTGTGATAAATTGGACTGGGGCACAGAGTTTATTTTGTTGCATTATTTTCCATCCTGATCATCTTGCTCACCTGGGCCAGTGACTGAACTGGCAGCAGAGGGACATCACACAAGGGTGGCAGTGCTCTGCTAGGGACAGGGAATGACAGGGCTGAGCCTTTTCATAACAGCTTTTTATGGTGGTGGAATGTCAGGTAAGATGTTACCTGCCTATCTTGGTCATGTTTAATAAAGCGTTGGCTTGAATGGACATGTGTACCATGGCAAACGCGCTTGCCATCAAAATGTATTTGCCAGCAGAAGTGTATTTATCAGTGCTGCATGCTGTCTGGTCAGCACAGTATCATAGGAAGAGCTCTAAAATGTCCTGAAAGTAAAACTCTAAAGAGGTCAGAATAGGGAGAGAACTGACAAAAATCCATCCAGATAACAGCAGTTTCTTTCCTTCCTTTCTCCACTCCAAATACAAGGTAATAGCTGTGTACTTTTGAAGACCTTGCATCTAAACTCCAGCTGTGCAACAGCAGCTGGGAGCCACATAGAGTATGCTGCCCTGTGGATGTGCATGGTACTTCATGCCACACAGATGTTGCACAGCAGGGAAAATTTGTTTCCGTTCACATCATACTTGTTCTGTACTGACCCAGCAGAAGAGAGCAGGACATTACAAGACAACATTACTCTTGCACAGTTTTGATCCCCAGGTTGTATTTCCCAGAAGAGGGCTTTAAAAACAATATTTTTAGACAAAAATTCAATAAGAATATGCCACTTGAGCTTGGACACAATAAACAACCCTCTTGTGCACCCTCGCATACTATTACAACTCGGGGTTATAACAATCAGACCTCACACTATTAGAAATTTTTTCAACCCTATATTCCCTTGGGGCTTCTTTTAGATGAAGCCTTTGTGCGGTTGAGTACAGTAGCTGAAGAAGCTGAAATCACTCAGACCACAGAGAATAATATTTTTATTTTAATCTTTTAAAAGGTCAGTAAAGCCGAACAGGAGTAAATTACACTGCTAAAAATGCATTGTCTGTCAACACAGCACACCTTCACAGCTGCTTTCCTCAGTCTTTGTTAAATCTGTGCTATTCAGTCCAGGAATTTTGCTAGGTGGGACACATTAAGATTTGTTTTTATTTAGACCATATTTCAGGATTTGTGGGAATTAATGGTAACACTTTTGAAAGGGAGACTTCTTCCTTCCTTCAATAATCCATAAATATTATTTACAGTAATTCTAGTAAAATATTTAACTTCCATCCTGCCTCACCACCAAATGACAAATAACAGCATTGAGCAGAGGACCACTGAGTATGGCAAAAGATCTGCAATCAAAGCAGAATACAAATCAGCTCCTAGTCCAGTCTCCTCTTGAATACCCAATCAGCAGCAGAGAGATTGAACTTCCAAGTATTTACTTTGCAGGGAGGTGTTTTCACCCCAAGCAGATGGCTAGCACAGCTCACAGCAGAGACTCCACATTACAGCAGAAGGCTCAGCCTAACTGTCCAGTAAAGGCTGCAGCATGGGTAACCAAGCAAAAGGGCACCTCTGCCTCTTCCCTCTCCCCTTCACTGTCTCATTTCCCATTGAACTCCAGGATCAGGCAGTCTCAGTTCAGTTGGCTGACCTGGTAGGACACTAGTCCTGCCGAAATCCAAGATAGCTTCCCAGTGGAACAAGAAGCTGAAGTGAGTCAGCCCCTAGATACAGATCAAGGGGCAGCAGCTGCCAGACCACTCCTGTCAGGTCAGCTCCTGTTAGACACAGAAACCTACCCAAAAGAAGCCAAAGCCACATGCTTTCTGTCGAGTCTCAGATACCTGCCATGGTGCAGCCCAGATTCAAATGATTTTAAGTAATCCTGCAATATTGTTAACTAGAGATAAAATAATGTAGCTACACTGCCTGGTAAAGAGCCTCTTTCCCCTGCTGATGGATCATTTCAAAGGAGAAAACCTTAAAATTGAACTAATATTTTTCATACTTGGTATAAGAATCTCTAATGCAAACATAACTTTATCAGCTTATAGTAAGTCTGATGGCAACAAGGGCTTCTGCCATCCTGGATATTCAGCATAAAGCTATCAAATGTCATCAGTAATGAAAATTCGTGAATTTTTGATTACAAGTGGAGATTGACACTTTTTAAAGAGGACATTTACATATGCAAGTGCCTACAAAACTGTTTTTTAAAAGGGTTTTATTTTGACAGATCTGTCAATAATATATTGTTATATACAAGAATTGAGGTGTTGTTTTATAGTTATACATTGCCAAGGTATGCAATAACTTAATTGAACTTTTAAAGAAAAGAAATTATCTATATTGAAACCTGAAGTTATAAAGTTTATAAGCTTTGTCTACATTTATGCAGGCAACTTGTACAAAACACTGCATAAGCAGAGGTTTTAAAAAGGCCCTCAAAAGAGCAAAGTCAGCTTATGAATTTTATCCTCAGATTTATATGGCAATTGCCATATAAATTAGCCAACAGAATGTGCATACAAATGCATTTGCTAATTAGCTCCTACATCTCCCTAAGCTGCTCCACTTAAAGGCTGGTACATCCTTTAGACACAGGCAAATTAGGTGATTCACATTCTCACAAGAATGTGTTTTTGTATTTGTAATGCCAAAGTAGAAGATCTGGTCTCCTGCTGCATCTGCAATATAAAAGAGTCTAAACCCTCAGTTCAAAATATCATTCTATTTTCTGTTGATACAAATATTACTTGATTAAGTAGAAAACTATGGAAAAGCAGATAATTCATCTGTGAGCCTTTTATTCATCAAATACTGTACTACTTCAGAAATTATTCAGCGGTTATTGATTCAATATTTTAGATTTTTCTAGACAATGCAGGTGCTCATAATTGCTGGAAACAGCATATACAAGCAACAATAGATGTCTAATCTGTGGTGAGCTCACATTCCCCAGAACAGAACATGCAATACTCGGCATGAGATTTGGGTTGAGGACATGAACATGAGGGGAGAGGCATGATGAGGCCCAGAAGACAGCTGCATAGTGAGAATCACCTCACCTTCAGTCCTAGGAAGAAATTTGCCTCCTATCCTAAAAGGAATGGCTGTGAACCGGCTTCCCAACTCCAAAGTGCCTACTTGCTTTTGTCAGATTAATGTCATCTTACATCATTTTACCGAAACAAAGAAAAATTTCCAATACCTTAGTCTTGGCATGAGAAAGCAAAACCTCATGGAATCTATGAGCCTGTTGTCTTTTTTAAAAGTGCATTTGTGAACATATGTTGTTTCTACAGTACATTTCAAAAGACATACATATTTCAAATTAAATAGGTCACTAAAGATTTAGTGATAAGCAAAGGCCAAAGGGAATACCCGACTAGCACTTGAGGAAGTGAAACTTCATTTAAGAGCTTAAATAGAAAGGAACAATTAAGAAATGGATCCTTTCTTAGGCAGCAATATTTTTTATGACATTCTGTATTTTGTATAACACACTAAGAATTTATACTGTCATCAAGGATATGTGTAGGCTGTCTCAATAAAAGTCCTTTTCTACACAGGTATTTATTTTGCACAGTAAATTAAGTTAATATACTTTTCAGTTGCTATGTATTACAGAAGAAACACTTAAGACATGGAAAGCTTTGGGGGTTTTTGTATGTTTGCTTTTTAACGTTTTTAGTACTGAAGAAATGTGCTTTGAAGAATAACATTACAAGATAGCTAATCTAATGCTTACATAAATAATGTTTCATAAAGTGACATTATCATAAATACTTTAGTATCTCTTTGGCTTTACAAGGGAAATAAAAAAAAAAAAAATGCATTGACATTTTCTGGTGCTGTTTCCTAACAAACAGCTCAGCAATGAGATTGCAGAGCACCGTAGCAAGCAGTAGCTGAAGTACATCTTCTTCTCCATGATAAAAACAATAATTGTGAAAAAGCAGATAATGCATTTTATAATTCTTACAGCAACAGGATTCTTATAACCAAAATTAGTGGGATATCAGAGGAAAAGTGAAGTTCAGTGCAAGTCTTTGCTTGGAAGGCAGGCCAATTGAGGGAGAAGCCCCGTTCTCCAGCAGTGTTCAGTGAGGGCTGCATGAATGCAGTTAAATTTGTGTATATAGTTGGTTTGCTGAAGGTTGCAGATTGCAGAAATTGTCCAGCTATCCTTTGAAAGCTTGTTTTCAGTTTAAGCTGAGCAAGCAAATAGACTTCATAAAGTTTTATTCATCTTTGCTTAAGACTATAAAGTCAAAAGAAAAAAAATAGAGGTTTAAGTTTGCTGATTTTCTTTTTATGCATATTATTTAGTTCTTATCTATTGAGTAAACTAATAAGATTCTTTTAAAGAATTTTTTATTTTTTTACTAGTGCTAACTAACACATTTCAACATTTAATAATTTTAAGAGGGCATTTCACAAGAGTTCACAGAATTGCTTAATATTAATATCAATACCCTCTGGTGAATTGGTGCTGTTAAATTAAAAATTGTTCTGACAATTCCATGCTGGCCCTAGAAATCTGCCTCCTGCTTACATGGGAGTAGATAAGGATTAATTTCACTTAATCAAGTTACAGTGGTGTAAAAGAAAAGAGAAATGAGTCCTAAATATTGCTAAAAATGCACCAAGCTTTTTTTCTCCAATAGACTGAAACAGGCAAGAAACTGTCTTTTTATTACTGCAGATGTAACTGCCTTATTCTCCTTTCCCATGACCTTCAGCCAGAGCTGAGCTTTCTGGACACTTGCCAGCCTTCACAAACACATGGCCAATACTATGGACACCATCACACCCACTCAAACACAGAAGTGCCTTTAAAGCTAAACTCACTATATCAAACACCACCATATCAAAAAGGCCAGGCTGGATGGGGCTTTGAGCAACCTGGTCTAGTGGAAGGTGTCCCTGCCCATAGCAGAGGGTTGGAACTGAATGATCTTTAAGGTCCCTTCCAGCTCAAACCATTCTATGAAACACTAAATATACATATTACACACAGACCAACAAGGCTTATCAATTCACAAATAAAGGACATATGTTCTAATGCCATTCATCTAAATGTACTGCTGAACTGGAATGATAAGCAGATGGCCCGAAAACTAAGTTGGTACTAAAAATCCCAAAGATGTTAAAGTGGCAAAAGTTTTCTATATGTAAGCATTCGCTACTGACATGTATATATCGGAAAACTGCATCTACACTGTTTTAGAATTACTTTTTGTTTCAGGTTTTTGTTTGGTTGGTTAGTTTTTGTTTGTTTTTAAATATTTAAGTCATTTTAGCTAACAAATCTATCCCAGTGCATCAATGTATCTTGCAATACAGACACAGCTCCCAGGAAAGACACTGTCATAACAAGATATGTATCTTAAGCTCTAGTGCAATTCTGGTTCTAGCTAGTTTTCCACAATCTACATGCTAGTCTTTAATAAAGAAAAACACTGAAATTTTCTACCGGTTGTTTGCCTCGCAGGTGAGCTGCATAACCCATTTCTCACAAAAGTTTCTCATAACTCTAATATCCTTTCAGGATTTTTTTTTTTTTTTTTTTTTAATAAAAGGTTTCAATTTTATTCAATCTTCTTTCCCATTGTGGCCTTCAGAGCTCTTTTTTCCCAATTCTTTTTATCTGTTCCTAAATGTAGCATTTTAAAATGCAAGTCTAATCTGTGGCTGTGCGACTCTAATTCAGGGTGCCAAAAGCTTAATAAAAGCCAATTTTAAAAGTTCGGGTTTTATAGCTCCAGTATCTTCATGTAGTACTTTTTCATTTATGTGACATCATGACAAACTATGGAATTCATCATTGGTATGCAGCTTTAGTAGTGACCAGTATTATAGATGGGCTATACTGACTTTTCCAAGCGTTGAAATAGAAACTTTTTTCTTTCAAAAGAATTGGAACAGCAGAATCTTTCACTTAATATCAGTGGACTTACACTGTCTCACAAGAACCTGGCTCAAACACATCTGGTTTCTTAGGGATGGAAAGACAGTTTTGGAAGTGCCTAAACAATTTCTAGCTCAAAGGTTTGGGGTTTTGTGGGGTTTTTTGTGTTCCCCCCCTCTATAGTTTGTTAACTGAAGAGCAAACTAAAAACATCACATATCATACATATTACGCGCATCTACTCCTGCTGTCACATGAGTTTTATTATTTCACAGAACGACACAGACCTGAACAATATTGGTCATTCCAGCAGTTTTTAAGCTTGTCAAAAAGCGGCATCTCCACCAGTGAAAGCAATGCATCTTACTTCCCCATCCCTCTAAAAGGGCAGCCTCTTCCTCTACCAAAGTCCAAAGATTTCCCCTTCTCTAAACAGCAGGAGAAAACAGTGCACCAGAGAAGTCAGGTGGCTCTTTCTCCCAGATGTCTGCCTTTCAAGCAAGCCCCATCCAAGCTCCTTTCACATCTGTTGGAAAAAAAAAGTTTCCTACCAGTGACATTGGCACCTTTTCAGTCTTCAAAGACACAGTTGCCAATGGATAGTTCAAATGGATTACCCACACACCTCTTCCTTTTCAAGAAAGAGCATGGGGTTTTTTACACCAAGAGAAGGTTTTCAGTGCTTCACCTGGTGTCAAGCAGGTTCTTACCTACTGCATGGTTGAACAGCTGCTCAGCATTGGCAATGTTTGGTAATATTGTCCTACATATACATTTATGTGAAGGATAAGGAGGTTAGAGCTGAGTCAGTGTACCTACACCCCTTTATATAACCAAAAATTTGTCTCTTGTTGTCTAAGCCAATCTACACATATATTAAAGTGATCTTTGCACTATCTCAAAGAAGACACAGGCTTATACTGGCAGTGTCATACAGCCATCACTGTACATAGAATCCCAAGATACCATTGAAATAGCTGTGTGTGCAGCATACTTGCCCGTTCCCAAGCTTTCTTCCTTGGGAAGAGATGCCCCATCCCTGGCAGGGTTCAGGGGCAGGTTGGACAGGGCTTGGAGCAACCTGGTCTAGTGGAAGGTGTCCCTGCCCATGGCAGGGGGTTAGAACTGGATGAGCTTTAAGGTCCTTTCCAACCCAAACCAGTCTAGGATTCTATGCAAGGGACCCTTCATTGTCCAAACTCCCAGAGGAAGCATGCGTGGAGTCCAGGCATTGAAACTACATCTCCCAGATCAAAAGCTAATACAAAGATGAGTACTTTTCTAGTTTAAAGCTATACAAAAGCAAGAATAGAGAAGACACCTCACTAGCTTATTGTCATGTAATACAGCCTACTTCTACTCAGAAGTAAAAAATATCATTTTTCAGCAAATGCTTATACTTTAGTTAGGAGCAACCATTCAAAGGACTCCCGGTTGTGCTGACATCCAGTTGCTATGCTATTTGCTTAGCTACATCTTTTCTAGACCAAAATAATGCCTTTTCTAAGGTATAGCATACAGGTAACACTTCATATAATCATTTGTATCGTCCCTGATCCATTATTTCTTCTACCCATCTGCTTCTGTAGTTTTGATCTCCTTTGAGCTGATAAACAGGCTCAGGACTTTTCCAAAGCATTGCTACAATTTTGAGTCGCTCCATCAGCCATGTTTGCATACTTACGCAGATGTGAGTGCTTTTCTGCTTTCTTGCTCCTCTTTATGGCTCTCTCACTTCCAGATTACAGGCAATTGCCCAGTTGTGCACCAAGCATTCAATCTTGATAGATACCAATTTTGTGTAATATACACAGAGGACATCCGTCATGGCTTCTCCATTTAAATTACATCTAAATTGTGCGTAGATAGAACATAAATCATTCATTCAAGAAGTCATAGGTAGATAACTGCGTCGTGCTTGACAAAAATATTCTCTTTTTGCTGAAAATTAAAAATATATATACTGTCACCCACACACAAATGTTTGCATCCAAGCCTAGAGTGAAACGTTTATTTGGAAACACAGTAGTGTTTGATGTAAATTTAGTGCAGTAGAACATTAATTTAGTTCTAAGTGCTGTGGATTTCACTGACTGTCATTGCGTTAGAGGTACTTCTGGGAGCAGTGCATCACTAGGAGAAAGGCAGAAGGCACCGTTCAGGAACAAATGTATTTCCAGATATAGGTAACTAGGAAACTTACCAAGGGCAGCTGAACACAAGTGTGGTAAATATTGATTGCAGGCTGTGGGAGCATGTGGCAAGACTGAAATATGCATCTACAATGACATACCATGCACAGCAATTTATTAAGGGCAGCAGCATACTGCTGCTGGAGCACATCTTCCACCATCCCACCAGTCTCCTACTTGCTCTCATTTCCCTGTCCTCCTTTGTCCTGATATCTGCCATGCTGTTCAGCACCGACTCGAGTGCATACGCTAAAGCAGCTGGATTTTGTCTATGCAGAAACTCTATGCAAAAGTTCTGTACTGAATCTATCCAACTATTTACTTTAGAAGGAATAAAATTAAACCCATAATTCTATGACTTTTTGTTTGGTCGGGGTTTTGTTTGGAGTTTTTTGGTTTAATTTTAATGGGGGGTGGTGTTGGTTGGGTTTTTTTATTGTTAGGCATCTACTTTTGAAGGTTTGATCGACAATTAACAGAAGCCTCTTTCATCACCAGTCGTATTACCTTTTAAAAGCTTCATCAGTCAAACTGATGTAATCAGAAATCATGTTTAAACATGAACCACCACTTTCAAATACAGACATTACAAGCAAACACCTAAACAGAAGTGATGTGGCCAACATGAGTACCAAACACCTGACACCACATATGGCCAAAATCTCTAAAAGGGATGCTGGTTACTTACAACAGTCAAGTCACCTGGTTTTCATTGACTAAATAAATACGAAGATGCCAGATGATGGCTAGCCAAAGTTGGCTTGTAGGTCCAGAAATGTTATCATTAAAAGATAAAAATTAGTTCTAAAATTCTTAAGCTATAAATTTAATTTAACAAGTTTTCTGCTCCAATTCTTTTTCCATATTTATGATACCACAAAAAGACCATTTCAGATAGCACATTCTAAACAAGAGGCTTCTTCCTTTCATGCTTCACCTTTAACAAAACCCCAAGCCTTCACTCATACACAGCCTTCACTAAATAGTCCCATTACTGACCCACACCAATATCCATAACAATTATTAGATTAGGCTTTAACACTGAAAACTAGATGTAGTTACCTAGTGCTTAGATTTCTGTAACATAAGGTAATATTGTTACAGCTTGCATTCTTCCTTTCCTGCCCCTCAAACACTTGTAAAAATGCCATTTCACATGTAGTGGCTTAAAATAAAAATGCATGTTTGATCTAATTTCCAAAAATCCAAAAGTTATGTACATTTAATTGTTCTCATTGTTAAATATGATTTCCCAATAATAATGGAAATATATTTTAATTCTAAGATACTTAGTTATAAAAAGCACTGGATTTTTTTCCCCTCTTATTAACAGTTTCCATTAAAACATACATATTCTTCAGTTTTAGAATTGCTCTGGGCCACTTCACTGAGCACAGCATGCACTGTTCATGACTTAAGTACTATTTTTTTTATTTCTAAAGCCATCAACAATTAAATTCCATGAGAATGGATGTCCTTATTAGCATGAAGATTAGAAATCTTAGGTGCAGAAAAATGTTATCTGCTTGTCAGAAGTCATTTCTAGTGTGCTCTCTTGACCCATTCCCAATTTAAAAGTCTGTTCCTGTGAAACAAGACAGATAATGAGTGCAGCATGAAAACAGCCAGTAAATAAGCAATACAATAAATTTGTCTTACGAATTGAAAGAGCATAAGCTAAAATTATAGAACATTAGCTAAAGTATCCAAAGTGTTAGAAAATGTCATGAGAAATAACTTCATCTTGGACTGTCTTTCTCAGAGATACGGAGAACACAGCATTGCAAAATAAGCAAGGGAAAAAAAAGAAGAGTGAAACTCGTGAGCTAGGGTCACTTTAAGCGAGAAGCCTACACAAAATGCTAATTTGGTTTTGATTTGTTTTAAGCTTTCCTGAAGACTCATGTAGACAAAAATCTTAATGATTCTTCTATCCAGACAGATTTAAAAACATCAATTTTAAATCAGACATTCCTGCATGACAGAACTCTGCCACACTGCCATTTGCACAGCCCTGAGGACCCAGCCACTTGGAATGGTGTAAAGGAGTTTATGGGCTTTGGTTTTCTCTTTAAACTCTTAAGAAGTTGTAAAAGTTAGAAAGGCAAACCATTTTTTTATAGCAGAACTTCAGTAATAACAAGTTTACTAATGAGAGCAGAGTGTACACACATTCATTAAATTTGATAGGGTTGCATTAAGTTAGTGTAGCCAAGGGCAACTGTAAAATTTGATGAATATATTACTGTACTATAGGACTTTCTTGGAATAATTATGCAGCCATTCACTAAAAATTAATATATATCCTCCAATAATAGCACTTAAGTATACATTTGAGATTAAAGTAAAATAAAAACATTTAGTTAAACTATTTATTATTGGGGCTTTTACTCTTTAAAATAGCTGTATAGAAATAAGTGGGGCTCATACCATAAGGGAATAAGCTATGTCACATGCCCCTTTTCAAATATTGCAAATGAATAGGGGAAACACTATTAGAATGGCTTCATCATTTGATTTACTAAGGGGAGAAGATTTTTTCTAGTTCTGCATTGTGGTCACAATAGTTGCAAGAAGATACCATTGTCAGGAAGACATCCTGATACCATCATCTTACAAGTCCTCAGCTATTTTAAAAATTTTAAAACTGGGAGGCTCACTGTTCTCTAACAAAGATTACAAGGGAAGCCTCATCACTCCAGCCTTAGGGATAACCCTCCAGTCTTGTCTTTCCATATTTCAAATAGTCTTGGATTTTAAATTTTTGACATCCACTTTTCGAAAGTGATCTGAAAGGTGGATGTATTTTTCATATGTATTCACACTAACACCTTATATAACCAAAGAAATGTTTTGTTCAATCCCAGAATAATGCTTATGTTTATTTTTAAGCTGCCAGAAAACCTGGAAAATCATTCATTCATACAGCTGTACTGCTGTAGTGCTGCACCTCTTTCCTGCATCCCATTCATCTTATGCGAGACTGATAAATATATCTCCTTTCACAGATACTATCAGATTCTGCCTAAAACCACCCCAGGATTCGGCACACTCACGCACATATACACACACACATACACAAAAACAGACAAATAAAGTTGGGAGGGGAGGGAATTAAAACCACTACTTTAGCTGATATTCTGAGCAGATACAGCTGAAAAGACACTGCAAAGAATTATGTCAAACTCATCTGACAACTCCAACAAGACTGCCCATGATGCAGAAGCTTTTCTAAACTCATTGTGCCATACCTTAGACTACAGGATCTGAGAGTGCCCAGAGCGATTCACAGGGTTAGACAAGTTCAGAAGTTTCACCACCCTTTCAGCAACACAGCTCCTGCTCATCCCTTTTTGGAGACCTGAATTCAACCACCAACATCAGGAAGGCAGCATGGAGAGCAAAGAACCATGTTTTAAGATACTTTTCTATAACTGCCACAAAGGCCACGTAATGTTGTTAAGAATGTCTGTCTCCACTGCAACCATGTTTACTGACAAGCCTGTGCAATAATACTGTAGGAGTAACATAAAAAGGTAACAAAAATAAATGTAATTGAGGAGGTTGTGTTGATGTGCAGAAATCTACACATATTCTCTTCAAAAAATGAAGGCATACAGGTGTTCTACAATTTTTGGTATCTTAGCTAAAGAAATAAATAATACTCTTTTCCCCTAATCCTTGGGAATTGGGAAAATATAAACAAAGACTTAGAATCAAAGATAGCATTGCTAAAAGTTCCCTACTCCTACCAAAGTCATGGCTTTCTGAGAGATTAGAGAAGGTTACTGTTAGGTTTTGTTTCTTTAACAGGTTCCTCTTTCAGCTGTAATGCCATCTCGCTGACTACTCACTTGCCTATATCGCCCCGAGTTGCTTTTGTTATTTCAGTCTGTAAAACTAGGATCAACCCTGCCAAAATACTACCTTTGTTGTTGTTGTTGTTATTTGGGACCCCTAATTTTATGTTAGCAGTTTTATACCATTGTCTCTCCAGACATTTCAGAAGCAATACTTAAGCCCTCCTCCCAGTACTTGTGTAGGGTACGTGCCAGGTTTTTTTACATGGAGAAATCACTACATACTGGCTCATTCTGCTGAAAATACTAAATAAATACCTCTGTTCTAATTATAATTATTTAATGACAGTGGTACTATTACACATTATGAATTTTTTCTGTACTAGATCCTTTACATTCTTTGAAACTACATAGCGTACTAGTGCCTCTCCTGTACTGAAGTAATATCTTGTAAAACTGAATTTAACAACTACAGAGAGCACTGTCTGGCCCAAGACCACCTTCCCAGCTATTACAAGAGTATGTGATATCAGTGGGAATGAAAAAGACAACCGTCATGGGTGGACGATGCTGCACTTTATGGGAGGACTGTGAAATCATACCAGATACTCTGGGAATTCACCTCCAACAACGAATATTAATGCACCTTGCTAACCTCTCCCTCCAGGGTAAACCCATGCTTACTTATTAGTTCTTTTACCATGCACAACGGCATAATCACTTCTCTTGACCTACTTATATATCACACCTATATTAGGAACTTTTTCATTGTTGATCTAATTATCAGTAATATCCTTCCTCTTCTTTAGTAGTAAAGTGCAATCACTTTCTAGTCCTGAGTGAATAGCTTTGAACAATTGTCCTTTCACTGTGTTTCTCTCCAGGTTTTCCCTTCTCTTCCCAGTGTAGGTGTTCATGAAGTGATTGATTTGGACGTAAGATGCAGACCTGCATCCTATCATAAGAGCAGCTTTTTTTTTTTTTTTAATGCATTCGTTACTTTCCCATAGGTTATTTCTCCCTCTTCACAACTATTATGTTCTCTGCTATGTTCTCGTTGGCAAAGAGTATCCCCAGTACACTTCCTGCACATTTCTTTGTATTAGTTCATCTTACATTGACATGCATTTGTTTCAGGGAAACACCATTCTAAACACCTCAAAAGGAACAACTAAATTTTATTATATTTTCCATTAATCATATACCCTTATTGGTAGCACACTGTATGTATTCAGTAAGGGAAATGTTAAATTGTCAAACTTTACTTGAACAAGTATCGCATTATATTACAGAACATTAGTAAATGCCAAAAAATCCCAAGGAAATAAGAAATGAACAGCTAATGATAATTGCAGTACTTACACCACCATTAAGCAGAAATCTATAAACCCCCCCCCGCAACATAATTATTCATTTATGAAACAGTATTTTAATGCCATAGTGAGCATATAGTAATTATCTTGAGTCAAGGTGAATTTCACTTATTGTGTATCTGTTCATTGAAAATCGTCATCGAATCAGTTTTAAAGCAAACAATGATGCCTAAACTTCCTGTTAAAGAGTTGTTAGGAGAGGGACATACATGTCCTTTTAGATAATACAGGTAGTTTTGAAGTAATAACTAGGCCATTTTACAAAGGCTAGCACTTTACATTTACAGAATGCATTACATTCAATCATGCTGGAACTATATAATTACAGGTGATTTTGCAGTTATTTGTTTCAGTTCTCAGACTTTGATGGCACTTAGAATAATGTGATTACTGACCTAATTATATAACATGGTTGTAATAAAGTATTTGGACTGCTCAGCAATGACAGTTGAGAACATAGTTTGAACATGTGTATATATACAGCTATAATGTTATTCTGAAGTAAAGGAACTTTTTCTTTCTTTAAGAATTTTAATCATCATGTTTGTCAAAGGCTTAATAGTGTAAGTAAGACTTAAGTAAAAGCCCAAAGCAGATTTTTCCATCTTGACAAAGTAATTTTCTTACCTTTTTTTGGTCCTATTTTCATTTTCCCCACAATGACCCCGATTTAGGGGTTGAATCCTTACAGCTCCTTACAGAGACCTGCATCCCCAGCCAGGGCTTGCTGATGGCAGAACTCCATCAAGAAATAGAAAGTACTTCAACAGGGTACTACAGAGGTCTACAAAGATTAAGCTTGGAAAGTTTTGAATTGTGCCATATAGTTATATTCATCTAGCATCCCACAAATGCTAATTCTCAGCTCTGCTGAGAAAGGAGATGTTAGACCGGGCAGAATGCCATTGTAATGTGACTATATTGCTTCCACTGTGCTAACTGGATAATGGCAAATTATTCATCCTTTAGTCCTGTAAGTCTATAGGAAGAGGATCTGTGTCAAACAGCACATTTTTCTTTCCACTTAGCAGGACAAATGGTTGCTGGTCATACCAAGCTTTTTTTTGTTCAAAGCTGTTTAATGGCTAAGGGCAGTCTGATCCACCCAACTACACAAACAGGCCAAATTATTTTGATTTAACTAACCAAAGCAGCCTCCAGGAGAATGCTGTGATCGTTACCAACTCTAAGGTTTTCCTTTGGTCCTTCCCTTGGCTGCAGAATCTCCAACTATAACCCACCTTTTCCTTAACACACCCTTATGAAAAATACAGGACAAGTACTAGAGGAGTCTTTCAATCATATTCATGTTTTTGTTTTCTGACCACATTCTGTTGGTTAAGCAGAACTTAGTACTTGGAGATCTTTCTGCACCACAGTATTTGTCCTTGATATGCTAAGCTCATTTTTGAGAGAGGAAAAAAACTTGCCAGGTCCTTTGTGCTTGCTTACGCATCTTCATCCTTTAAAAGTTAACACAAATTATGCTAACGAGGGCTCAGAAGCTGTAGCTTTGTGCTCTACAGAGTCCTTTGGGTGGGTTAATCAAAAGAGTGTAAACAGAGCATGTGGTTACTCCATAGATTACAAAAGTTACTAAGCATTTTTAATATGGCTAAATTGCGTTATGAGATTCCAGCTTATGGTCCCAATAGACTGAAAGCAGTTTAGTCTTGTGTTCAGATTGAAGTTGACCTTGCTGGTTTGCCTCTAGCATAGCATTTTCCTGTACTACCTACTGCAAGTCTTTTATTTCCTGCATTTCTTCACTTAATGTGAGCATCCAAGAAAAGGATCTACACATCTTTTCTGCCAGTTCTCATCAGAACTATTTTGAAATTTTCATTGATTCAAGGAAAACCAGTTCCCCTTAGCCTACCAAACTGTTCCTCTTCACAAAGTCTACTCTTGTACTCCTGTTACTGAAACTCAAGTGTTTAACTGGAGTCTACTTAAAAAGTTAAGGCCAAAAAGAGCCTGAGTGCAACATCCCAAACCAGAGCAACTCACATGACTCTTCACTACAAACGTGTATATGAACAGCCAGGTAATTCTCTATGATCTCAATATAGCAGTATGCAAGCATGATTAAGGTACAAGCAATTTCACCTAACAAACAGCAAGAATATATACCAGAGTAAACCAACATAAGCAGTGCACTGAAAGTTCAAAATTATCATCTATGAAGCCTAAGCATCAAGAACATCTTCTGACATTAGGAAAGCAAATATTTCTCTGTAAGTGAACACCAAAATACAAATAGTTTAAACAACTTGTTTGTGGTTTACACAAATTTCCTTCTTCATGGAACCATTCAGTTTGCAAGGGTAAGCAACTGTAAGATATTGTCAACCAACAGGTGAGTTACCCTGCATGAAATAAATGGTTGCAAATAGTGAAAACTCATGGAAATTCAAATAAGACTAATTCCTAGCAAAGCGCTGAGCTCTTGGATCTGCTCAGAAGAAATTATTTTGGCCAAAAATTATTTGTAAGCAAAGAGAGAATACACATTTAGAATGCAACACAAATGACTTCTCCTGTGAATGTCTCACTTTTTTCAAGAATTATTTAATTCCAAATCAAAATCTTATACTTTGGATGTCTGACAGGAGCACATAAAAATTCCTGTAAGGGCTAGGCACATAGTGGCTTTTCATTCTGAAAGCAAAGAGAACCGAGACACTTAACAACCTTATCCGTGAAAAAGAATTGCCAGCTGGGGAGAACTTGAAACTTAGTGCAACAGCATTCAAACAGAATGAAAAACAGAGTTCCCACCTCTATAGATGATTTCATACATTTTTCTGAGTCTAAGCAAGAAAGGATCCCTCTAATTAAAAATATGTTCTGCAAAATCATGATAAATGGGAAATAAAGTGAGATTAAGTGTATTTAATCAAGTTAATCATTCACAAGAGAAATATAAAGCTTCATACCAAGATGATGTTTTTCGACTCAATGCTATAAAGGAAACCATATCAACTGCTTCTGATGAAGATAAAATATTCTATGGAATAAACTATTCAAATACTAATGAAGAAATAAAAAAAGGAGGCATCCATTCACCCAAAACTGTATCCAATAGAGAAAGTCTAGTTTCTTGTGCTACGGGATGGGAGCTTTTCTGGCCAGACACATTTTGCAGCATTCTTTGGCCCCAACTTGGTAAAAACAATTTGCTTCATCAGTTGACAATTGTTTTGGTTTCTACTAAGCTCCAGCTCAGGTCTGTATTAGAAAGCAGAAAATGAGCACATGCTTTACATTCCCCAAAACATTGGTTGGAAAAGCTGTCTTGCAAGCAGGAAAAGAAAATGTGTGTATACATATATATAGAGAGAGATATATATATATGTATCCACACACATATGAAGGTCTTTCACAACACTCTGATGTGGGGGAAAAATCCAAACATAAAGCAATAACTTTTAACCTCAACAATCCTTTGCAAAATGTAGTAGGAATACAATAATTACAAGAATAAGGAGTATTTCCTGCAGTTTTAGAGAAAATTGCTTTTATCTAGAACTGTAAACCACACGCATTCAACCAAAAAGTAAGCAAGCAAACCAAGTCATATTCTTCCTTTTATAACTAGGAAGGAACCTGAAAAGAAAATGTGGACAAAAAAAATTAAAGAAGGGACAGATGTACTTTACTAAATAGTCAAGCGATGCTTACAGATCTCTCAGGAGGGTAGTGGGAAATCTGCACAGCAGACTTGAACCTGTGTCTCCTGCATTTCAGATGAATGGTTAACCCTAATGTAAATCTTCTCCCTCTCTCACATACATGTTTTTGCTAGAAGTTCAATTTTTTTTTTAAACCTAATATTTGAAAACTCATTTCCCAAAGAAATCCGTTGGGAGATTTCCAAGAAAACTGCACTAGAAGTTAAACTGATGTAGAGCTATATGTATTCACACACGAGCACAAGGATGTAGAGCTATATACACACACACACACAAACACAAGGGATTATTGTCCATAAGACCAAGAGACTGAGCAGAATCTTCTGCCATGACTATAAGCTGCACTGACAGTTCTCCAAAGCATTTGACACATATGATAAACCACTCTTGACTCCAAAAGTGATATTGACAGTCTGTGAAACAGGAACAAGTCACCAGGATTTTCAAACTTGTCATTGATGAAAGGCACCCAAATGTCTGGCCTACCAAGTTACTTTCCTGGGGTTCATGAACACCAGAGAAAGTCATGGTTTAGGATTACTTGAAATCTGTAACATAAGAAGAAGCCTTAAAGAAAAGTTTAGTTTAGGGAAAATAAAAGGTTTGCCATATTGGAAGGACAAATAGTTGCCTCAGAGGGTAGAAGTCAGTCAGCTAACTAAAAAGGTTTTCTCCAGTGTTTAGGGAAAAGCTCTTTGAAACCTGCACACATTAGGGGAAACTAGGAGATGCCTCCAGCACTGGTGCTCCAATTTGGCTTTCAGCACCTGATGAAGGAGACAGCCCT
The DNA here is from genome assembly GCF_004027225.2 of Strigops habroptila. Lineage (NCBI taxonomy): Eukaryota > Metazoa > Chordata > Aves > Psittaciformes > Psittacidae > Strigops > Strigops habroptila. The sequence continues at coordinate 9,975,622 of NC_044281.2, forward strand.
GCAGTTCACTTCCCTGTCATTGGTCAGGAACTGTCCCCCCTCAGATCAGGATTCACCATCCTTTCCAAGGAGAGAGTTTCCAAGGGTAGAAAGCCAATCTTACACGAAGTGCCTGTAGCATTCTGGTGTCTCCCTTCCCCTGCTTCCGTCAGTTGTACAAATCCATGTTACTGCAGCAAGTTTTCCAAAAAGCAACAAGTTTTTTCCAGAAAGAGATTATATCTTTCTCCTGTAGATTTTATTTAAGTTTTCATTAAGAAATGCGTTTGTAATGGAAACTGCAGTAAATCTATAAGCATGAAATAGTTTGATACTATCATTTTTGCTAGTTTTAAATTCTCCATTTGTTACTTCTAAAAAAAAGAAACCCACAAACCACATTCCTGCAATATTTTCCAGAGCTTATTTTGGTGTAAGGTTGTGTAGTTCAAATAGGAGGTCCATCTGGCTCCAAGTTTATTACTGCAGGACATTTTTAGTGCAAATTTCATAGAGGGAAAGTCAGAAGCACAGTGAATTACTGTTGTTCAGAAGGAACCAGCCCATCTGCTGTTCTCATGATGATAATACAATATTATTTGCATGTAGTGGCATATGGACAAAGGGTACCAAGAATTACACATAGCAATTTCTTCATCAGCTTCCACTATATACACACACGCACAGAGAAAGCTGCCATTTTAAAACTTAGATTCTGCCACAGGCAGGATGTGACTGATGACAACACCAGGTAAAGAACATTTCATGTGGTCCATAATTGTTCTATTTTTTTCGGTAGACTAAGTCAAGCACACTTCAGAAAAGACACTAGCATTCCTATTCATAGAGTAAGATTTTCACTTTGTTTTCATGTATCCTTTTTTTTTTTTTTTTAAAATAATATTTTGATAATTAGAAAATAAGATGTTTCCGCTACTGTCTAGAGTGTTTTCTGCAAACTTTGGAACTTGGCTCATTAATAGTTTCAGATGTGGAAAAAAGCTCAACTCCAGTTGTATGTGAGCTCAAAAAAAACCCCACAAAACCCAAGAAAAACTAGCACAAGTTCATAAAAATAACAAAGAAAATCTTTGCCAAGAGAAATTGAACATAAATAATATCTGTTGTTCCACTGACATATAGCAGGTAGGTTAAATGCCAGAACAGAATTTCCTTTGCATAACAGGAAATCTCTTACACAAAGTCCAATACACATCTCACCAATTTACATTTCTAACATACTCTGGCCATAGTAGAACAGAAATTTTGGTTGTTTGCAACTCAGTATATTCCAAATAAGATGATTTTTTTTCACATACAGAAATACCATTTTAAAATCTTTTTCATTGCTAATTACTTATAAAAATGATTCTTTAATAAGGGATGTTTTGGATGCTGTTGGTTCCTTACTTTGGGAAGCAAGCAAGTCTTATCCTCGAGCTGAGTAACAAAAAATTTCTGTTAGGGATTTCCCTGTTAGCAGAAGCACAACATTCAAAAACCTAAGACCAAGGAAAACCGTCCATACTGATAACACTACGAAAGTAAAAAAAGGTGGATTCCAGAAATGCAAAGCTATTGATATGACAAAGATAAGCCTCAAATACAAAATTTCACTAAACCAAAAAATTGTTGTGGAATAAAAGATACATATAACAGGAAAGAGTGATCTTAACAGAAGAGTGCTCACTGCAACAGGACATTATTATCATGCTGTGTTAACAGAGCAGGACAGAAGAGCACAAAGCAACATATATAATTCAAATGAACTGAGAGCCGGTCAGACCTCCCATCCACACACTGCAGTCAGTCATGAAACAGCCCTTCTATGAGCTTCTCCCAACCCAACACATTGACTTACTGTTCATTAACTTCACCATAGTCATACCAAGTGACACCACAGACACAGAAATCCCCCAAAACCATAGTTTGCTAAACAGTTTATAAGCATCTGGCAAATAACAAGGTAATAAGGAGCCAACAGATTAGCTGAGAACAAGCCACATCAAGCTATTTTAGTTTCCTTGGCAAGGTGACTGACCTGGCAGACATGGGACAGCAGCAGTTACGATGTGTCCTGAATTCAATTAGCTCCATTTGAACAAGAGAGATTCACATAAAACAGGAACTCAGCCAAAATATGGGGGGACTTAAAACATCACTTCAGTTATTTGCAGAAGCTTCTGGAATTCATTTTAGACTTCTCCAAAGTCTGCTTTTAGCAGAAACGCCTAGGCACATTTAATCACTACCGCCCTGCGACGGGAAATGGATTAGGTGAGCCTCCTGGCTGTCTGTCCCCTTGCAGTGATTTCTGAGAAGTCCAGTATAGATTTTGGTACTGTGATTGATTTTATGTAGAAGATGCAAAGATGATACTGTAACAATATGACATGCTGATAGAAATAGATGCATTAATTCATATTCCATACCTGCAAGGCTGTTCAGCTTGCTCAAGTGATCTGCAAAATGATGTTTCTAGTATAAATTAATCCAGCTGACATATGAAAAAACAATTAGCAAATACTAAAATGGGCTCATGGGTTTCTTTTAAGCCTGCTCCAACTACTCATGTATGCTACTCGTGTAAGCAACTACTCAAAAAGCCAGATTATTTTCTTCTGAGATGTTAGAGCTCAATCTGGAAACCTCCTTTTCTGGTGCTGGTTATCCTGCCTTGAAAACTGATGAATTAAAACCAACCTGGGAAAACCCCACATAGCCACTCTAGGGAATGCATGGATTAAATTGTAAGCTTTGAGGGGAAAAGCTACAAAAAAAGGCAGCGGGTTTACACTTCTATGATTGATACAAAACTTATAAAACAAGTTGTGAAAGCTGCAGCATAGGAGCAGATAAGAAAAAAATCTATGCTAACAAAATAATGCCAAGAAACAGCCCGTTTAGAATATTCTGTCTGATAATGTGGATAAGTATAGGGGAAGCAGCTTAGTGAAACCACCTGTCTGAAGTCACTATTCCTCCTGCATGGAAGAGTACAGTACATTTTTGTCACTGCAACTTTCACGGAATGTGACAGCAACCAATAAGTTGAGGGGTGTACTGCTGCCTTATAAACTCCCCAGCAAAAGCGTGGCTTGCTCAGATCCTGCTCAGTCCCAAACCTCTGGTCTAAAGGTAAACCCAGATTGGTTATATCTACATTAGCAAGTAGGGTGATGCACCAGGAGCATGACCACCACATGAAATGGTTGCTTTTGAGAACCCAGCATCTATACTTCACACATTTTAGGTGCACATGGAAAGGAACAATTACATCCCAGACCAAGCAGTTGAAGAGTACCATGTGGGCTCCCAGAGCATGTTGCCCAGCTTCGTGTCAGAATCTAGTTTGGGTGCTCCAAAGGTACTTTGCTGTGATAAATTAAAGAAACGCATCTTCTTGATGCAAACACTATCTTGAGTGGCCTCCAGATACACCACAATGATCCAGCTCTACCTTAATCAGCTTTGGAAATCAAAGATAAAGATAAAGAATGGCTCTACTCTATTACCTTTACTACAGTATGTGTTCTTTCCTATTAAAAATCCTATTAAAACACAAATTGTGCAATAAAAGTTCTACAAGCGATTTTTAATGCCAACTGCTAATCACACACACTGTTATTACAACTTAGAAAACAGTACTGCTCTGCTCTGAAATTGATGAAGACAGGTTTCCTTCCTGATCAGGAAATATGGAAGCTAGGGGGTGCCCTGGTAATACATACCACAATGTACACTGATTCAAATTCAGAATACTTCAAATTCAGAATGTGTTTGAGAGGACAGTAGATTAATCTTATTTATACTGTTTAAATACCTCCTCAAGTCATTGTCTTCTATATTTTCAATGTGAACTGAACTACTCTATCTATAAACTGGAAATATATGTAGGGGATTTTGGGGTTTGGTAACTCACTTGATAGGATGGGGAATCCAGTAACAAGAGGAAAACAATCTAAACCACTTTTCTTGCACTTAGATCTTGGTGAAAACAAAATGGGCTTACAAAGATCTGCTGTTCCTCATTTTACAAATTCTTCAGTTTCTTCCCTTTTCTTTTTACTGGCATGTCAGTACTAGATTAAATTTACATTTACAAGCCCAGGGAACACGTTCAGAAAAAAAAGAAAGCAAGATGAGTGCTTGGTAACCCTGCCTGCTTATTGAATGCCAGGCAAACTGAGAAAGGCATTAGCCAGATGTCACATTGAAAGCTCCCCCCTAGAAACAGGCAGCGTTATGCAGAGGGGTCCTTTTTGTGATCTGAGCTAATCCAACAGGAAAAAAAAAACCTGTCAATAAAAACACTTAAATTTTTTAAAGCAAAAATCAAGAAAAAATCACCCACCCCAAAAAAGCCAACAAACACAAAACCTGAGGGGATGGTCTTTACAAGTGACATACCTTCAAGCAGGGATTTTGTACTATCACTTCAGGAGCTTTCAGTATTGTGGCTGCTTGTAAAAAGCTGGTTAGTAGCTCAAACTCTGTGCAAAATTGTGTTTGGAGGTGTTGATCAATAAACATATTACTGCTACCATTTTAGTTTAACTAATTTCAGTCATTTGTTGCGGATTTAAACAATAAAGAATTGGTTTTGTTAGTGGGTGAGTTTTTTTGGTTTTGTTTTTTTGTTTTTTGGTTTTTTTTTTTTTTTGGTGGGGTTTTTTTTTGTTTGTTTGTTTTTTAAAAAGGAAATGCACTGTAACTTCCCTACTATCACAAAGTTCTTAATATTCCCAGTTGGGGGGGGTGGGGGGTAATGTTACTTCTTCTAAAAAATGTGAAGTGAATGCAGGAGTTTTCTATTTGTAGAAATTGATTTATCTAAAAATTGCTCATAAATTTCCTGATACACACTCAGTGGAAAAAAAAAATCCCTGAACATTTTAAAATAAATTCAACATAAAAACCCCTTAAGATTATTTCATTCATGAAGCAGGGGAAAGGATTCTTTGACTATCTGTATCAAAGGAGAAAATACAAAATAAACTGAAAGTTACACAGGCAGAAAACTGTAAAACATCAGTAGAGAAAAAATACCTCCTTTTAAGAAGCAGGTGCAAAATCATTAATAGTTTTCTTTTAACTATGGCAGACAGTAACGGAGCAAGTAGATCTCTTTATAATTACAAAATTTAATTGGAAAAAAGCCTAAATTGATAACTTTTGCTATTAAGCTTCCCACTTCTCTCTGAGTTACTCAAGTTGCACACATATCCTTTTTTTTTTCTTTTCCCCTCACACTGAAACCATTTTCTCTCTAGAGCAAATGTAAAGAATATACTAGAAAAACACTTCTGAAGGATGTGAAAAACAAATATTTTAATTTCTATTTTTTGTAGTCTTCTTTGTACTAGTTAACTGAAAGATTAATCTACATTAGTAGCAAAAAGTATTCTGAGATCATACAGGGGTGGAATCAAGTCACACAGCAGTGACATGTCCCTTGCTGGAAACACTTTACCTTTGGCTTGACAGGATCCCAAATAACCTTATCTAAGGGTCTTTTTTTAAGAGAAAGCTGGACCAGATAGTCTCCAGCAGTCTCTTCCCACCTAAGCTTTTCTATGGTTCTACATAGCAAGAGTTGCACTGCTTCAGTCTCAATTTCTCTGAACAGTCGATAATGGCTGCTGTTGCTCCAATGTTAAACCTAAATCAAGGTATTTTAGAAGGGACAAGGGAAAAGAATGGGGAGGAGAGGGAGAAGAAATGGGGAGAAAAAAACGGGACAGAGTTCTCACACATCTATCTAAATGTACAATGAAAAAAAATCCCTCCTTAAAAATACTATTTGTTAAAACCTCTAATCACCACCGTAGAGCACCCTTTTTATTTTAAATTGAGCATTAGGATATATGGATTAAAGTGTTCATAGCTTATTTTACTGGGCAAATTACTTATATTACCTGTTTATTAATCACTATTACTTAAATAGAACACGGCTTGATTGTGCCTATAAATCTCTTACTGGATTTGCGCCAGCAGGTATGTTGTAAACACCTTACACCTCACAAGAAATACTGCAGTTCCAAAACAGCTGAAAACAAATAATGTCTCAGCTAACAAACTGTTTGTGGTACACTGGTTGCTACCTAGTGAAGGATTTTGATTATATTACTTTTGCAGTACTGTTTATATTTTCAGAAGTTTCTGGAGAAGCTGATCTGGTTCCAGCATGTCTTATTATCCACAGTCAGGTTTTAGATATTTTATATTGGAATTACTTTCAGCATCAAATTTACAACTCGCATGAATATCTAAAAAAACCAAACAAACACCACACACAAAAAAAACCCAAACAAAACACCACACAAAAAAACACCACAAAAGAAAACATACCACAGAAAACATCCTATGTGAACATGATTACTGGAAGAGAGCAACCACACTGAAGAGAGAAAATATACCCCTTGTTCTCGTTTCTCTGCTTTAGTGCAAACCTGTATCCCTCATGTAAACTGCGAAAAGCAAGGTCTGACATTCCAGAAAACAATTATTTTGTCGAAGTATTACTGCCATTGATCACTCAGGCCACTGATCACGATTTCAAATGTGTTTCAGTGACAAAGTACATAAACTCAGTTTTTGATAGAAACTGTACATGCTTAAATCTGAATTCATGGATTTTTATTTCTTTCTTAGACTGGTGGGCCATGCATTTTCTTAGACACTGTTCTGCACCCATACAGGTTGCACAACCTGAAGTCTGACTCAGTCCAAAAATACACAGGCTGCAGCAGAGATTAATACGAGTATTGCTCCAAAGCTCCTTCTTTCCTTGCCTGACTGCAAGTACTCAGTCACCTTTCCACAATACAGCTGGTTACTCTTGGTGTCTTTATCTTTAGCTCAGCACTTCTCATAAGTTTTCTTCCCGCATTTATTTTTTAGAAGTCCAGGATTCACTTCCAAGCCTTTTTCTCCAGGAATAGAGAGAAGAAATACCTGGAGAATTACTAGTACGTAAATCTGCTGAAAGTGGCCAATAAAACACAAGAACTTTTTACCACCTCATGATTCCCTAGTTCTATTTTCTCTTGCTCTGTAGCAATCAGTAAAAGTTAACGAAATTCAAGGGTAAATCACAGAACAAAGTTCAGTCATGATGCTGTTGGCTTAAATCAGTATTGCTCTGTTAGTTTCGGTAAGACTGTGCAGATTGGTAGGAACTTGGTAGTTGTTCTATAATAATCAGTCAATTCATCCAGCAACGCAGGACCTAATTGAAGCAACAAAGGCAAAGCACATCCTGGCTGCATTAATTAACAGTGAACAAATCTAACATAGTATATACTTAGTTCCAAATAGTATGCTTGAAGGTATCCAATCTTCATTTACAACTCTTATGCAGTCAGAAAGTTAAGTCAATATTGAACTCCCTCTGCACTTGAGCGACATTAAAAGTCATCAGCCATGCAAATCTTGAGAATGTTTTGATTCTCTAACTTTGCAAGGCCAGCTAATTTCAGTGAGGATGTGGTGAGTTGGTTTTGGTTTGTTTGGTTTTGGTTTTTTGTTTGGTTTGACATCTTTCTGGTGTCCTGTAAATAACTGTTGGAAATAGTCACAACAATAGGTGAGACATTAATAGTGAATCCATCTGCTGCTGAAACCCAGTGAACTAGAATTTGTAGAACTTCTCAGAGTGATATGTTTTCATTTACTATTTAGTTGTCTGAAAACAACAGATTTCTTTGGAGATCCCAGCTAGTCCATCATGAGTTTAGATATAAGAATGATCTTCCCCGTGAAGTTGCTAGTGGGAATGTGCTGACTTGTACTAACACAAGTATTACACAGAGGCTAAACCCCAAGAAATTTTTCTCTTTACTAGATGAAGTGCTAGATCAATCTTTTTTCTATAGAAGAGCTCAAATCAAATTTCTTACTTGGACCTTCAACATGTCAGTAGCAGTTTGTATATAAAGGTTAAGTTTAATATTAACCTTGAGCAATCATGTGAACATCTGTATCAGAGTGCTAACAAAACACTGCAAAAGTTGAAGACATTTTTCCATATGTATTCTTGCTGAAACAGAAAGCAACATGCTTACAAGGCTACAAATACCTGTGGTTTGGAGAGTTCACCATAAAGTTTAAATAATTACAGGATATGAATGTAATGGGAAAAGTGTCTTTCCCAAAACAGATGGCAAAGTAATGTATTCTATACAGTTAGCACATTCTAAGGCTCTCTGGGAATTAGTTCAAACAAACTTGGAAAACAAGAATTTAAGAGCAGCCAGAGAGAAGAGTTATAATGTTGCCCTAATTTGAGAAAAAGGAATGATTGGATAACAGATCTGGGTCAATACTGCCTGCCACAAAGACCAGTGAAAGAAATTAAAAACCCATGGAGAACTTTGCCAACTCCTATCCATAGTATACACACTGCTGCAAGAGGCAGAAAGGATTCATATTGAGCAATGCAATTGGAGCCAGTATTTTCTTTTAAATGTTATCTTCTCTCCTTTGGTGAAGGGATGTTATAAAAAGTTCAAGTAGAAGTATAAATATTCTGATTGGCATTTGAAATCCATTTTGAGGCCTCCTGCAAGACTAATATGCAAAAAGGGATTAATCTTGTCATAAACATTTTTTCATACATATTTATACAGCATATGAAAAGCTGCTTCAAAGCTGCTGTGCTATATGTAGGCAAAAATGAATTTTCCTGCATGAAGATGAGTGGAAAATAATTTCACGTCCATCTCCCACTATGCTAACCATTTGCAGCATCACAGCAATTCTTCATTCACAAACTCAATTTCTCCCTTTGCACCCCCTCCTTAGGCAATTATGGTCTGCTAGAATCTTTCCGAGTGGTGTTTCCTGTACCTTGCTCATGTACTGACAAGAAACCAGATTAACCAACTTGCAGTTTATTTAACAGCTGAAGGACTAGAAGCAGAGCTCTTCTCAGGCACAGTAATTAACCTTGAATGGATTATTACTCAGGAGAACAAAAAGTTCTGAATGAAGACCAAGATGTCCTCACCAAGTGAAGAGTTGATTGAGAGAAGGAAGGAAGGGTTTGCATCTTCACATTCTTTTTCCTATACAATTTGAGACATTTGGTAAGCTCTGATGCAACTTGATCTTTCAGCCTTCTAGCAGTTTGTATTTCTAGCTCAACTTCTACTTGTTCTCTTTTTGCAGTTCCCTGCCAGTTACCACAGCAAATGCTCTTTTAACTCAAAAAAGCAGCTTATGTCTCCCCACTGGCAGCAGAACTTGCTTTTCCATCTTGTTTTGAAAGCACAGTATGTCTGTACGCTTCAGCCTGAGAACAAGCAACTCTGCAAGCTCAGTTTCATCTTTCTCATCTCCAAATCCAGAGCTGCAAGAGGCATTTATTTTTTGCTTTAATGGAAGCTGGGCCTTGTTACCAAAAAAGTCCCAGAAGATACATTTTACTAATTTTGCCTCATGATCAAAACCCCCCTTTTCTTGATAGGTTAACATGTCATTTGAATTGTGTACACAGCACATGAGATATATTCCCTTACTTCCAGAACTGTGCTTAGTTGCAGCCAACCAAACATCTGCAGAATAACTGCCTAGTTCAACAAGTAGTTGGGATTTTCAGTTATGAAAAACCCCAACTCAACTATGAGCAATTCTGCTCCAGGGCCACAGTTTCAGGTTTGATGCTTCCTGAAGCAGGATGCCATGACTTACAAACCAGTCTTTTTTTTTTTTTTTAAACCCCATGACAGCTGTTGCACAATTACTGGTGTTCCTTTGTGATTTGTCCCCAAGCCTGAAGCCAAAATTAAGTTGTCAAAGAATAGTGGATTTGACTTACCAGTTCAGCTCTGGGCAGAAAAGCAGCTCTATCAAGCTTGACCTATTATTAAACATTCGTGGTCAAGAGCCAAAAAAATGTGATCCTGAAAGTTAATTGTGAGATTTTGTCTTTCCCCCCAACAAATTTCTCAGCAGCTCTTCCCCCACAGGATCACTTAATGAGCAGGCTCAGTTCATCCAGAGAGATGAAGTCTCATTTCCCTGGGCAAGAGCTGCTACTTTGGAAGCTGAGATTCATCTATTCCTGCCTAAGAGAAGCACTAAAGGTTTGTACAGCCAGCAACCTGGGGATTACATAAGTGTGTGGTAGGTCGCTAATCTTGCAGAATAGACCACAGCCTAGAAAGTCTCAGAAAACAGATTTTCTCAACCTCTGTTTCTCCCAGCCCCATCCAGTGCCAGGTTTAGTTACTTTTTTCCAGAGTTTAGGAAGAAAAAAGAAAAAAGAAAAATCAAAGACAGAATCAAAACACAGTTTATAAGGATTCAGTTTCAGCTAATGACTTGTTAGCACTGGAAGGAAGGTGGCTCTCCTCTCTTCTTTCCTTTCTGACAGTACAGTGTGATACAGTGCCTATATCACACTGTACTGACCTTGGCACTATTCACTATTGTGAAGTCTGGGAGTAAAGAAAGTTGGGATGGGTAGGAAATGAGGGTAAAAAGACATGTTAACATGTTAACTCAGCTCCAAAACCTTCCAATATGTATTTCTAAGGTGGCCATGGTGAAGTTTGCTCAAAAACCATAGAAGGGTTCTCAGTTATCTACCTGGGGACCTTGAGATGCCACTACAAAGATAGAAAATAAAGGCCACTACACAGTGAACACAGGCTGGTGTGGGACATGAACACACTTTTTTTTTTTTACTGAGCACTGAAATTCTGGGGTTTTACCACCACCACCAGAAAAGCCAGCTTTTGTTAAAGGACCTGAAATATAACTCCAAGTAGCCAGGTAATGCAGAGCAAAATAAAAAGGGTTTATAAAAAACCCTCCCCTCACCAGTTGTGCCCTCACAGAGCAGACCCTTTCTTTCAGCCTGGCTTTGTCTCAGTCGAGGCTGTATGGAACTTCTCACAGCCCAGAGGCCAGGCTCTGTGCTGGCTTCTGGTCACCAGACACTTCTGGTCCCCATGATGCTGCAGACCTTCTGCCTGTGAACTCTCACACCACACTGCCTTCCCATGCCACAGGCCAGGAGCTTGTCCCCCCTGAGCACATCTACCTATATTCAGGGAACTGTCCACCTCCTTCCATCCACCAGGTCTCAACGAGAGAACCTCCAACGAAAAACTAATCAATGAACCAGGTATTTGCCTCACGACAAAAACTAACAATTCTAACTCAGTTTAAGATTTTCCATAAAAGCTCCAAAGCTAGGGAAATATTTCCTCATATTTGGTGTGTAATACTGACTAGTGTTTCCTCTGGAGGTTTTCATAAAATTAAACAGATCCAGGCAGCAGTACAAACCACAGCAAGCTGCTTCAGTGCAGTCCCAAACTGGGTTGCAGATCACTGAGGAATCAGAGAGGAGATGATGTTATCCCAGGCTTGATAACACCTCAAGTTATCTTATCTTGCCCCTTCTACCAGTCCCCAACTCATTCAATCTTCTTGGACCCCCTCTTGCTCTGCAAGTTCCAGGAACATGTGGCAGCACGTTATCTTTGTTCGAGGAGAGATCTGCTCGGCAGGTCTTTCAGGTCTGCCTTTTCTTTTTTCCCTGAGATAGTGAAAGGTAGATTGATTTACACTGGTACTTTGGCCAGTCCCTGGCTTCCCATTTGCTTCTTCACAGATTTTATGAAGGACATGAACTGCATGGTTGCCAGACTTTTATGACTTCATCTGCAACATTTACCATGTGCCTTTCCCAGTTTGAGCTTGTTTACTGCAGTGTCAGTCTCTGCCAGAAAAGGCGAAGGTTATTTGATGGCGACGCGGATGATTGCCTTGCACTCTGCACTGTCAGTAATGTCCCCTGATTTGCCATGCAGCTTCCTGAAATACACTTTCCAGGGATTCCTGATGACTTCCCATGCTGTTCTCACTTTGCCATCTGCTGCCCTGATACCACTGTCACAAGGCATGGGTCTTTTGGTGAGATGAAGCGAGAAAGTCCTTTTTTGCATTCAATGTCTCTCCTTTCTTCCAGCCTCTAAAGCCATAATATTTCACATTCTGGAGCCTTTCAGAGGGTGTGATACAGAAAATAGCTCCTGCATCTACAGCGGATGCTGCCCAAGTTGCGAAAACACCAGCACACACGCACAAAGCAGCAGGACAGGAGTCCAGGCAAGAACAGGAGATAAATGGAGGAAAACATGCCGCTATAAAGTCTATCATAACAAAACTAACTCTTTAATAGAGACTGCTGTATGTACAGGAAGGTAGCAGTACTCATGGCAGAAGAGAGCTTGTGTTAATAAGAGCTACTAGGACCAACGAGATAGAAAAAGTCAAGAGTTTGATTTGGCAGCTTTCCATGGCTGCAAAGGAAAATTTGTGAAGCATCAAAAACAGCCTGCAGGGTCACTGCGAGCAGCCCCATCTCTGTCAGGAGAGTGAAGGGAGAAGCTCATGGCTATGGGGATGTGCTTACTGTTGTTGCTGACTCTGCTCCTGATGAGGTAACATTGGTACCCTCTCCTCTGCTCCCTTTTTATAGCTTAACATCTTATTCTTAGCTGTGTTTCACAGCTGAATGGTTGTATGGAGGCCACAGTTCCTCAAAAACTCTTTGGTATACTAACTAAGCTGAGATACATCCCTCCCAACATCTTCACTGAGCTGCTTTTACAGAGAAAACAATTCTTCAGTGTTTCAGAGAAATGAACTGCAAGTCCTAAAGAAATTCCCTAGAGGGCTTAAAATTCTTTAGCAAATAAATATTGCCTCCAGATGCTAAGTGGCATATTAAGCAAAAATGTACTTAAATTTGTTAATTGTGTAATACAATCTTTAAACACTTGGGAGAATAGTGGAGTTTTCCAGTAGTTACTTAAGTCTGCATCCCTACTGTTCTTTGAGAGTGATTATCAACTTATTTCTCCCTAAACTATTATTATAGTCACAGTTTCCTTGTCGCACACTGCTCAGACAAATCTGACACATGAATGGAACGATATTAATCATTTACAAAGTGGAATACCTTAACCTCAGAATAACGTGCATGCATGTTGTGCATGAATGTATGTATTTAGAGGTGTATCAGAGAAACTGGGGCATCATATGCTATATTATTTCCTATGCCCATTCTATTTCATTCAGTAGAAAAAGTATGTCTGAATCTCATATTTCAGGCATTAAAGGGAACGGTGAAAAACACTGAGCACTTAAAACCATTCTCAGGAATCATTCAAATAAAATAATTGTTGAATTGTCTGAACAAAGTATTTTCTGAGGTACCATCCTTCCTGCTTTCAAATATATTCTGCTTCTTCCCCCACTTGCTGCTTGGGTTGCACATTTATCATGCCACATTTTCATCTCAACTGTTTTATTTCATGACTGTTATAAAAATATACAGCAACTTAGATGTGTTGAGTGGTGTCTGAAAGCAGATTACAGCTGCTTGGCAATATACTGTCTTTATGATTAAGATTTGTACAATTGCTGTGTAAAAATAAAAGCTAACATAAGCAGGCGGTGAGGTGGATTGAGAACTGGGTGAATGGCAGAGCTCAGAGGGTTGTGATCACTGACACTGAATCTAGCTGGAGACCTGTAGCTAGTAATGTCCCCCAAGGGTCAAGAATGGGTCCACTATTAACTTATTCATTAATGACTTAGATAAAGGGAGAGCGCCTCCTCAGCAAGCTTGCTGATGATGCAGAACGTGGAGGATTGGCTGATAATCCAGAATACCGTGCTGTTATTGAGAAGGATCTAGGCAGGCTGGAGTGATGGGAAAAGAGGAACCTAATGAAGCTCAACAAAGGCAAATGCAGGATCCCACACCTGGGGAGGAATAACCCCATGCACCAGTTCAGGCTTGGGGCTGACCTGCTGAAAGCAGCTCTGTGGAGAAGGACCTGGGCGTTCCGATGGACAACAATTTGACCGTGAGCCAGCAATGTGCCCTAGCTAAACCAAGTGAACATCACATTTTTCATATAATGATTTAATTTTGTGTCTAAAAGGATTGTTTCCCAAATGAAGTGGGATGTTACTGTTTAGCCTATGTTTATTTCTATCTTTTTAATTGAGGACTGCAAGGCACAGGATACATCTCTGTGTATTTTGAAAATAGGTGGAAATTATCTTGAACTTCAAAATCAAAAATCATTACAACTTCATCACAAATTCAGTATTACTGTATGACTATCAATGAATATTTAGATAATTTTATAACATATCTTTCTCCCCACCTTCTGGAAGCAAACATTTCAAGATCAAGAGAGGAAAAAACCTGAGCCAAGTTCTAAATAAACAGCAAGCAACTATGCCCCCTATCATGACTGAACACAAAAAGCACATTAATCTTCTGCTTTGCAATCATTCAGAGTAATGGACAGACAGTGACTTATTTTCCTCTTCTCCAAAATGCAGCCTGTTAAGTGAGACCCTTGACAGGAAACTAAGTTTTAACTAACATTGCTTTATCCACAGAACTAAGATAAGGACAGAAATCAGTTTAAAAGAGTGAACATACATCTTAAAATCAGAGAAGAAACATCTTTGAAATTAACCCTCACATTCTAACACTGACCATCCACCTCCTATTCTCTTTTTAAGAAGAAACCTGAAGAGGGAAGAATTTTACTCTTGGACGTTTCTGACAGTGCTGCAGAAGCAGCCCCTGTAAGCCAGTCTCAGGTTTTTCAGGCAAAGGATCAAGCCAACTTTTTCTGGTATAAGCCAGAGCAATTAATCTTACATCTCAGAAGGGAACTTAGATCCTCCTTCCATTATCGTATACGGAACACATTCTTTTTCAAAGGTACCTAAAACTGGTATGTTTTTTTGTGGCCAAAATGTGCTTGCATTTAACATATAGGAAAATTCTACAATAATGACTTTGATGGTATGCAGGCAAGTGCCTGCATTGTTAGTTAGAACAGTGTGTCATTGTCAGCAAGAATCATTTAACATTAGCTGTCCCTACCAGAACAGTACTATTTGTGAAAGCTATCAAACCTTTTTTATTGTTCAGTTCCTTCACTCTATGGAATGAGATTTTAGCTTTTGTTATGAAGTCATTACTAGGAAAAGGATATATAACACCTTCTCTTCTTAAAATAATTGGTAACGTAACTGTCATTGTTGTGAATGACAGAAAGAGGAGTGACAGACAAATGGGATTTGCACCTGGAAATTCTCTCTTGAATGTGTTATAGCTACTCATTTCCTCATAACAGGGGTGAAAAGCACAATGTAAAAACTGCAGGTGTACGTGCATGCACCGCATAAATCACAATGCTGAGGATCTCTACAAACTTTGAAGGACAAGGATTCTTATATAAGCAATTCTGGTATTGGTCACTTAGCTTTTGTTGAGATGATTAGACAGCTGAAAAGGTTTGCTTTGTAGTGGAAAACATGAATTCTGAGACTTGTTCCCAAATTTTAAGTTCCCTGTGTCAGTCTGGAAATGTACCATTTAATGTACATTTTGTTTCCCAGCCTGTGAAATGGATACTGATATTTTTGACTAAGGCTATAGTTTGGATGTTCATTTATTAAATTATGTAGTTACTATGTGATCACTGAATAAGAGCTCAGATACATACATATTTAAAAAAAAAATAAATCAAGCTTCTCTAATACAGGAATTCTGAATACATAACATGACCTTTAAACATAACCATATGGAAGTCTAAAAAGTGATCATTCTAGTATAGAACCACAGAATGATTGGGGTTGGAAAGGTCCTTAAAATCATTTAGTTCCAACCCTCCTGCCATGGGCAGGGACACCTCACACTGGACCATGTTGTCCAAGGCTCTGTCCAACCTGGCCTTGAACACTGTCAGGAATGGAGTTACTGATTGATTACTTCAGAGATTAGATTGATTACCTTAGATAGGAGATTTAAGAGAGCTGTGTTGAAAACATACAAGATGGCAAGTGGTACACAGAAAATGGGGTGTCAACTTTCATCCTCCTCAGCTCACCAAGCAAAGACCAGCGGAATGAGCAAAGGCACAGGGCTGGGGCACACACAGGCACCCTACTGTGCCCAGGGGCCCTGAGCTCCACAGCCACTGGGCATGGAGTTGGTAATCCCCAAAAATAATGCCTGAAGACACAGCATCTTCATGCTGCAATGATTGCTTACACCTTCCTCAAAAATTTGTATGTGCTGGAAGCAACTTTGTGGAGACAAAATACTGCACTTGGTGACAAGAAGTTTGATTCAGTATGATTATTCCCATCTAATAACTGGTAAAGCAGCAAGAATATGATTGTTATTTATGACACAAGAAGTAGATTAGTCTTGAAACATGGCCCAGCATGGAGCAATACAGAAAGCACAGCGAGACAGTCCTTAGGCTTTCCCCAACCCTTGCTGCGGAGAGGCCACTCACCACTCCCAAGTGGCATGGCTGCTTTTCATTTCACTGCATCCTTAGCTATACTATACTCCCATTTGCAGAGCAGTGGCAGGGATTTCAGGACCCATCTCTGTTAAACCATTTCCACAGTCACCAGTATTTGCATTATCATCACAAGCACACAGATGTTTTAAAAATAGGAGATCACATTAAAAGTCAAGAAAGGATATTATTTTAGGGAAAAAGTCCTGATGGCTTGTAACTCTCAGAACGAGATAAAGTTTTAATTCCACAGCTGGAGCTTTTATCCAGCTTAATAGAAATTACCAGCAGCATATCACAGGGAGGCAAAGTGTTGTTGTTTAACTTGGTACGGTTTCTAATGCAAAAACATAGCAATCTCTCTAACAATTGATCATGCAATAAAAGTGGTGAGTACGCTCATGTTAATACTTCCCTGGCATCATGCAATGATATTTACAGTGATCTCCTCCAAGCTTTTCCAAATCACTCTCAAAACGAGACTAACAGATACCCGGGCAGGTTAATAGGCCAGCTCTGCTTTCAGAGGTTCATGCCAAACAGGTCATCCATGGATATTAACAGCTAAGAACAGCACTATTAGATTAAATTGCATATTTACCAGAAACACATTAAGCATCTTGCTCCTAGTAACAGGTTTTTCCCCTTTTAAAGACAATTAGTTTGTAAACTATTTATGGGAACTCAAGAGACTAAAGTCAAAGAGGTTGTTTGGCTGCTTGTGAGCTTGTCTTTTCCTGTGTTTTGTTCTGAGAATATGATTAAGGACAACGACTAAAAAAATCACAGGAATAAGACGTTTCCCTTCACTGGCTACATCGATAGATTTTTTTAAGGCAGAAAGCAGCATTACGCTTTCTCATTTCACCTCCTCTTAAACACAGCTTTAAGAACACTGGTCTGAACCTGAACCTTACTTTCAAACAAGACAGATCATCTCCTGTCATTTAGGGTGGAAATCACAGGAGAAATTACTCTGCTGTGCAAAAGCAGGGTGATTACTTGGAAGAGATGTAGCAGCTGCAGCAGTTCTCAGCTCAGCACATGGAGCTCTCCACTTCTCTAGCTGATGTGGGGAGACCAAAAGGAGACCACTTACCTTAAGGCTACAGGGTGTCACTGAGTTGTGACAGAGCATCACAGGATACCAAGACACAAGCATTCAGAAACTCAAATAAGACAGCACAATTTCCTTTCTCTACCAGTTCAAAACAGACACCAGCCATGTCTGTGAGAACATGTCATCTTGAGTTTTGACTGAATCGAGTGCTTTTCACCATTTTAATTGAATGGCTGTTTCTGACAAAACAAGTTCATTCAGAAACAAGAGGATGACAGAACTAAAAATAAAAATCAGTACTTACTGGCCTGAAGACCTGCCAACCAGTTAATATCAGACATCCAGCCCAGCTTGTATCTGGCAAGCATTAAGCATATGAACTATATAAAACACAAAACACCAATTGAGTAGCAGCATTGGTATGTTTCTCCCAAACATTATTTTCCCCTCTATTGTTACTGTAGAATAGCTATTGAGGCAGAAAGATAAGGGCAATTCTATGCCTACAGAGCCTCATCCCACTCTGAGCTTTATGGCATATACCATAATGCATGCCTTCAGGACTTCATCTATTTCTTCAGGACATGCAGCTTGCACAGGGATGCAGGACAGCAACAGCCAGAACACAGTCTGAAGGCAGAACTAGATAGCAAAGGGTCACTATTTGGAGACCAGAAGTTATGGGATTTTTTGATTACAGGATATCTCCCCTCTTTCCAATGCTTGAGACTGCATATGAGCAATTCATTATTTTTTTCCTTTAATGGCATACATCCCTCCTCTGCGGCCTTGGAGGTGAGCTGACATGCAGAGAGGACAATTACAGGAAGGCTGAGAGGAGGGAACACATCCCCAGTGTCACCAACCTTCTCACATGCCGTCTCAGAATTAGTGAGACTGATAGCAAATAAAAACCAAACCAAATCATAGGCAAGGAAAAATGACTCTGAAGAGTCATTTTTCACTTCTACAAAAAGAGTGAACTTTCAAACCAGCAGTGGGTATTTCTTACTGATAATTTCAGGTCTGGGCCAAATTGCTGCCCTACCTACACCAAATGGACATGGATTCTCTGAGCATATGAGTTACCATGTAGGTGCTACACAATTGAACTTGGTGGAATTTTTATCACAAGGGATCTATGCGAGTTTACATCAGTTGAGAATCCAGGTTTTCTATGTCTTCTTATAACTTTTCAATAGAACAGTAAATATAGAAAATGTGCACAACACTCAATTTTTCTTAATTCAGGGACAGTGGTATTAATTGGGTACTTGAAGTACTCAATACTGCATTTTGTCAGAGTATTCTAAACCACTTTTTTTTCAAACTGAAACACCAGATTCATTCTCACAGCCAGGACATGAAAACAAACTATCAAGTTGTCCTGCTGTATATGGTTGTGAAAACATAAATTAACCTCAAGCACAGTTATTTGACTGCATTTCATGACCCTTTTATAAAACATTAATGAATGTTTAAAGTCTTTTCCCCCTGTGGCTAACACTGCTAGTTCAATGCTAGATAAGACAGCACAGTTTTGCTTTATCACTTGAAAAAACATTGAGACAAAACGCCACCTGATTCTCAGGAGATGACAGCCTTCTACGTTTATGCCAAGAAAATTAAGACTAGTGTGTTTGTGATGGCTAAATATAGCTTTTTGGACAGCCTTTTCCCAAGGAAAGGTATGTGATGAAATAGTTACTCAAGAGCACTATAATTGCACAAGCAACCGTGTTTTTGACTAGGTGAAAAAAAATGGCATCTGAGGCTTAAATGTATTGAGCAGTTGTTATTGTATGATTAAGTCACTTTTAGGCTGCAGTTGCATGCATTTACCTGTCTAGTTTGAAGGCAAAAGGGTTTGACTTAATATGGTGTGGAAGAAATGAAAGTGCAGACGAGGAAGCTTTTGTACTTCTCTGTATATTTCCCTGAAAATAATGTCTATCATTTTTGTCAATTTAAATACTACCTTGCAAACAGTGGGGAAAATCCCTGTTCTGTTTAACCCAGGGACACTGACATATGTTGGGGTTTTTTTGGTTTTTTTTTTTTTTTTTTTGGTTTCTTTTTTTTTTTTGGTTGGTTGGGTTTTTGTTTGGTTTTTTTTCACACACAGAGCAACAAGTAAAAAAAAGGCATTAGGAAGTCATCATAGGCCAATTATTCCCACAGAGCAATGACAAACACAGTTTCTTCCTCAATGACAGATAGTAGTCTGGAAGTCTGATTACCATGCTAATCTAATTTCATGTATTTTCTTATTGTATATGAAGCAACATGCAACATCATGTATTTGGAAGCCACAATAAATATCATATGGGTTAGAGAAATGTTCATGGAGAGCATATAACAGATAAACGTTATCCATATACTGTAGATATGAATCCTAATGGGAAATAGACATAGAGAAATCATCTGATTCCATAGGCCTACCTTCTCTTGTGAGGAAGGAAGGATAAAGTCCAGCTGCAAGTAAAATTGTCTTTCAGATGCTGTTGTTTTCTGGGCCCTGGGATAGATGCCTTTGTTGTTCAAGTTGCCATTTCTGGTCACAGAGTGACTTTCCTGGCTGTTCTGCAACAAAGGCTAGTAGAAAAGATCCACTAAGCCAGTTTTGTATTCTTTAATGGTTGTCAATGGAAACAAGTTTTGCTGTATAGTAGGTTTTGGGTTTGGGTTTTTTTTTCCTCCCTAAAAATGTTTTTTTTTTTTCACCCAGACTGCACACAAACATTTTACTGTGCTTTTTTCTATTTTGTTCAATTTGTCAACCATGATATGTATTTATTCATTGCCACAAGATTGCACTGGGCAAATTTCTCTTTTGCTCTTTCTTTCCTAACCTTAAACTTGAGGCACTCCCATTTTCAAGGCAATGCATCCTGATGTCAGTGCACAGTGTCTTGACTATTTGGACCTGTGGGATCCTTCAGTACATTAAATGGATTTTCCTTGGCTAATTTCTCAAGGCTGTTGTACAAGGAGGGCTAGATACAAACTGAGCGGAGTAATTTAGGCAAATTTCAAGTGATGTGAGCCAAAGAATTGTGTTGCTGCTGTGGAGAATAAAAGAAGAGGATAGCTATTTGGCACAGACTTCTTTAAGATGTTTTAATTCTTCCGTCACAGTGGTGGAACCAAATGTGTGGAACATCCTGGTAGCAGTGTGTCTACCAGCTAGGCTGTGCCTGCACCACAGGTATCCCTCCGCAGTCTGATACCAGTCAACCTGCAGATGTGGTGCAAAGCACATCTCTCAAGTGGGCCACAGGAAGACGGTATTCTTTAAAACAAGTTTGAGAGAAGCCATGCTAAAAGACATTTTAGAAAGCAATATTGGGCAGGTCCATTTTGACAGGGTCTTTGTACCCTAGTGCTGTTCATGTGGTTTCTTTTTCCAGAAAGCTGTTTGAAAATGAGGGTCCAGATGAAAACTAATCATTCCAAGAATTTCAGGATTGCTTTTGCCATTTAGCAATAGAAGTGCAGAAATACCCTGTGAAAGTTACTGCAGAGCTTGCTAGGTTACTTGTAGACTTAGCTAAATCATGTTCTCAAAACTGAGAATGATGGAGGCAGTAAACTCACTTTCTTGTGAAATAAATTTGCGAGCAGGATTTCAAATGAGTTATTTTACCTTCCCCTCCCTTTTGTTCTCTAGGGACGCTGGATACCAGATAAGCTTTATCCATATCCTGTAGATACAAATCCCGATGGGAAATAAAAATTACCAAATAAGCTATCTGGAACTGGATTCTATTCCTGCTATCAGAGTGGTTTTGTTTTCCTTTTCATATTTTGCCTTGTTCCTCCTTATCTCTCATCCTAATAGTTGCCTGTGTTTAATTCCATCTTCATCTCTATGCTCTATTGGAATTAGCGGCTCTGTAGTGGAGCTAAAAAAGGTTTGGGTGAACATGCTCTACAGTCACAGGCCAGGTACTTATGACACATTGACTCTTTCTAGATTTTCATTACTGGAGTGGTCCTTTACATTAGTTGTATATCTCTTTCCTATATTCTATGCCCACCGTCTCTCATCCTGATTACTGGGGCATGTGTTAGATTTATTTGTGCTGTATCTATAAGAGTACAGGCCTTGTTCTTTAGAGTATTGTATTAGCAAGCTTTGCAATCTCCATGGGAGTGACAGTTGCTGATTATACTTACATATACTTTGTGCAAATTTGATTCTTGCCATACTTGGTTTTTAGGGGGTCCATTTTCTCTTGTTTGGGGTTTTATTTATGGATATTTCAAATAAATCTGTAAAGTTTATTATCTGGGGATAGAACTTCTGTGAAAGCCTTAGCATAAATCTACTGTCAGAAGAGCAGCTTGTGTTCACATAGACTTATTTAGCTTGTATCAGGAGTTGCTTTGATGTGGAGACCAAGGGTTTCATTCTGCAAGGATGCACCTTAACATAGGATTCCAAACCTTCACAGAGAAAACAGATAAATCTTCAAACATTCTGCATCCCACTCTGTGGGATTAAGTGCACCCTCAGCAAGTTTGCCGACACCATGAAGCTGTGTGGTGGGGTCAACATCCTGGAGGGAAGGGATGCCATCGAGAGGGACCTTGATGCGCTTGAGAGGTGGGCCAGTGTCAACCTAATGAAGTTCAACAAGGCCAAGTGCAAGATCCTGCATCTGAGTCAGGGCAATACCAAGCACAAATATGGGCTGGACAGAGACTGGATTGAGAGCAGCCCTGAGGAGAGGGACTTGGGGGTGCTGGTCAACAAAAAGCTCAACATGAGCTGACAGTGTGCACTCGCAGCCCAGAAACCAACCGTGTCCTGGGCTGTATCAAAAGGAGTGTGATCAGCAGGTCAAGGGAGGTGATCCTGCCCCTCTACTCTGCTCTTCTGAGACTCCACCTGGAGTACTGCATCTAGCTCTGGGGCGCTGCCATGGTTTAAGCCCAGCTGGTAATTCAGAACCATGCAGCTGCTCATTCGCTACCTCCCCTTCTTGTCTCCCTGCTTCCAGAGGGTTGGGGAGGAGAATTGAAAGAATGTAACCAACTCCCACAGGTTGAGATAAGAGCAGTCCAGTAACTAAGGTATAATACAAAACCACTACTGCTACCACTAAAAATAATAATGATAAAGGAAATAACAAGGGGAGAGAATACAATTGCTCACCACCCGCTGACCGATACCCAGCCCGACCTGAGCAGTGATCTGGGTCTTCTGAGTGACTGCCCCAGTTTATGTACTGGGCATGACGTGCTGTGGTATGGAATACCCCTTTGCCTAGTTTGGGTCAGGTGTCCTGTCTCTCTGCTCCTTCCCAGCTTCCCATACTGCTCCTCACTGGCAGGGCAATGAGACTGAAGAAGTCCTTGATGGGAGTGAGCATTGCTTAACAAAAACTAAAAACATCGGTGTGTTATCAGCACTGTACTCAGACTGAAGTCGAAAACACAGCACTGCACCAGCTACTAAGGAGGAGAAAAATGACTACTACAGCTGAACCCAGGACATGCCTCCAGCAAGATGATGAGAGGGCTGGAGCACCCTGCCCATGAAGACAGGCTGAGAGAGTTGGGGTTGTTCAGCCTGGAGAAAGCTCTGGGGAGACCTTAGAGCAGCCTTCTAGTATCTAAAAGGGGATTTGGAGAGGGAATTTTTACAAGGGCATGTAGTGACAGGACAAGGGGGAATGGCTTTAAACTGAAAGAGGGAAGATTTAGATTAGATATTCTCTGTGAGGGTGGTGAGACACTGGAAGAGTTGCCCAGAGAAGCTGTGGCTGCCCCATCCCCAGCAGTGTTCAAGGCCAGGTTGGAGGGGGCTTGGAGCAACCTGGTCTAGTGGAAGGTGTCGCTGCCTGTGGCAGGGGGTTGGAACTACATGGTCTTTAAGATCGTTTCCAACTCAAATCATTCTATGACTTTCTTTTGCTATGGGTACCTATGAGTACTGGAGTCAGCTTATTTGAGAGCTGCAATTTTTAAATGGCAGCCTATAGTTACTACTACTTGTGAAAAATCATTGTGTATTAGAAGCTAGGTCACTGCTAAAGGAGAACTTTTGAAAAACCCTGAAAGATGCACACCTGTCTCTATGCATCCAAATATAACTTGAGATCTGGATTTTAACCTCTGTATCACTTTGTCTTGTTTATATATTTTGATATTCATCCAAGAGATGAGCTAGAACATCACCAGGAAATGTTCTGTTACAGCCAAGTGAACAAGCCTTTCACTAACCTGGAGGAATTAGCTACATGATAAAAGTTAATTGTTTCTGAACTTGCTTGTCAGCTGTGAAGGGCCAAGTAAAAATACAAAATATATATGCTGTGGATGTGGCAATAGGCAAATAAAATCTGATTTATTTGGGCGTTAGACCAAAGTAATATGATATGACAGGACCTATGGTTCATTGTTATAATTCATAGTTACTGTAATAGTAGGCACAAAATGTAAAGCACAGGGCTGTCAGCCAATTAGTTGTGAATTAATAGGAATTCACTGAAGTGTCAGAGGCAAAGACAAAACACTAAAATGTTTTATATATGAGTATGATATATTTATACGTGCTTCCCATCATGCAATCCTTACCCCTGTAATGTGTATTCTAGCCTCTGCTCTCTGAGCACATCACTTGATTTCTCCTTCCTGTTTTCTGTTACCTGATAGAATTCGTAAATCCAAAACCCCCAAACTGTGCCGTATTGCGCTCATTGCTCCCACGGTTTTTACTCCTCACTAAATGATAGCATAAATATCCTGCCATGAACTTCCATGTGTTAAATTCTTGAATAAGGATTTTAACACAATGGGATAAATTATTTCCTTTTCATAACTATGAATAATGACTTTTAATTTTAAATAAACAGGTAAGGTCATCTGAAGCATCATTTCACAGATTTTCATAGGCACTCTTAAGAAATAAATCTCTGTGCTCTGTGAAGATGCTACATAGAAGTGTTTCATGGCCTAGTTTACCTCTTTAAAAACAGATGCAAACGGCTACATTTGACACTGGGATTTTGTAAGGTAGCTAAAGTAATTAGCACCTGAATTCTTCTGGCTCAAAAAGGGAATTGTCATTAAGACCTTTTTGACTATTTCGTTGTTACCAAAATGTGCTGATAAAATTGCTTTAAATTATGCATGTTAGCAAAATGTTAAGTGTTGTATGAAAGTAGACAATAAAAAGTAGAGCACAGGAGCCATCTGCCTTGTGAGAAGCTTGAACTAAACCGAACTCTCCAGTGTCCGCACTGATGGTCAAGCCTTGTGCTACTTGAAGGCACTACCCCATGATCTGGTGACGGGATCAAGCAAATCTTCAACAACAGCAGGTGTGGGGAAATGAAATCGCCTCCCTCTCTTAAGCACAGCTATGAGAAAACAGGACTGAATGTAAAACCCAAATTTCTGTCGCTATCTGTAAAATTTGACGCTGTTGCTAAAACTTCACTTTTTTGTTTCTAAAATGCCACATTTTCTACAACTAGAGAAAAAAATAATCATCAAACATCTCTAAATCTAATTTTCTGCAAATGTCATTAGCTGTAGGTTTCCCCTGTTGTCTTTCTGTTGTAACCAAGGGGAAAAAGAGATCTTTTTGGTCCTTTGGGTCCATCACCAGGAACGTTCATCAATGAACGGAATCTCTTCAAAAAGTGTCATGGTCAGGAATTATGTTCACGTGCAACAGACAATAAAGAAAACAAACCCAGTGTCAGGTCATTACCACAGATACTCTTTTTCTTTCCCAGCAATATGCCCCACAAAGTGATAGAGATAATGAAACATGTTTAAAAATAATAACTTGCCATGATGACAAGAAAACCCTCAAGCCTCATTTAACATCTGACTTTACCGGCCTTCACCATTTACTATACAGTGAAAAGCTTGGAAGACAGCCCAAAAAGAAAAGTCACAATTGTATTCCTAAAGTAAAAGAAACAGATGAGTGGTTTGATATTCACCAGCCAATGAAATAAAACTGAAGAAAATTGGTTATTGGATGACCGGTGCTGCTACACACCAAAATCTCCTGGGGAGGATATTTGGAGATAGGAGCAAAAAGGCAGGGCTTTTGAGAAAGCACTTCTGCCTGCAGACTGGTCTTTCCCTGAGTGAAGAATAATTCCCTGGCTTCAGGGACAGCACTCTGCAGCTACATCACTGCTCAACGTAAAATCACCCAGGAGGGCATCAGCTCGAGATATCCAAATTTGCTGTGAGGTGGCTCCTGTGTCTATGCAGCAGTGGAAAAACCCATGCAGAGATACCCAATCTGGCTCTGGGAAAAATAGTAGCACTTATAAGAATGGTGTGTTCCAAGACAGAGCAGTAGTACAACCATTTCATGTCATCTTTGGTTAATCCATTGCTGCAGGGCTCCTTACTGTGTTTTTGCTTGTGCTGTGTCTTGGTGGCTGGTGACCATGCTGGACACCTGTGGCCTGAAACCATCTCTTCACCTTCTCAGTGCTTTAGAGGAGCCTTGTGCTGCAGGGATTTCAGTGAAGAGGTGGGATACCTCATGCTGGTGGGGTGGGACAACAGCCTTGTTGTCACCCTATTCCTTCTCTGGAAGCCAAATCAGTGTGTGCTAAGTTATGTGTTTATGTTTTTCACCACACAAAGTATGCACAAGATGAAGAAACCTGTAAAATGCTGGCTACAAGGGAAGGATAATGCAGTTTATGGAGTAGTACAGACAATTTTATATTTTACTGATCAGCTGAGGGGTTATTTTCAGTGTTTTCCTTGGAGGAAGGTGACAACTCCTGATAACTTTCCTGATGACTTTACTCATGTCAGTGCTTTGCACTGGATCTTGAATGGAAATTTTCCCCTACTTACATCTCGGTAGCAGTTTAGTGATGTCAATGGTGTTCTCTCTCACTGGTCTCCCTCAGGCAGCTGGAGTGACTGCAACCTGCTCTGAATGAGGGGCAGGGGAGGATGGTCTGATGTTTTGTGCTATGCAGTGGTGCCTTAGAGTGTGATGGAGGAGGAAGAACAGATCAGCAGCCTGAGCAATGCTGTAGTAAGCCTTCTTTGAGAGGTTTCTTAAAGAAAACTGGTATAGTGGTTGTACGGTATCTGACCCATGGATTGTGTGGCAGCAGCAGGATATTCGTGCACATTATCACAAAGAACTGGGTAAAGCCATACTCAAGGAGAGCATGTTGTATATGGGGGGAAAAGTTTTTCTCAAGTGTTTATCTAAGGATGTACTGATAGTTCGTTTAAATACTGCAGAAACAAGTATTTTATGAACTTGTTTTATGAGGCGGTCTTTTTATGAGTGAGTTTTCATATTTTGCTTTCTATTGCCAGAAAACCCCAGTAAATGGGGATTATGTGCAGAAGGGAGATGGGATTCCATCCTGCAAAAGCTACTGTAAATAGGAATTATGTGAGTGAATTATGCAGGATGTAAACTAGAGGAAATACAACAAAGTAGTAATAGTCATTTTGGAAGGCTTTAATTATCTTTATACAGCAAAACCAGTGGTTGTTACAGTTTACGGCTCAAGCTGAGCCAAATCCCTTTTGCACCATTTGTCCAAAGTGGTAGAAGTGAGAAAATGAGAGCACAGAATAGCCTCTAAAGACATTTTCTTTGCATGCAGTTGTCAGAATGTATGAGTCTAAGACTACAGAAAGTAGAATATTTGAATTCCTTCCCCTAAAAATAAATTGGATGTGTTCAGATATTCATTCCCAAATCATGTATTTAAATATTACTGCTTTGTCAACAATATTACATCCTCTGTACTATAAGAAAAACATGTATGTACAGATGAAATGAAAGTAAAATTCCATCCTAATCCACTATAATGACCAATGCATATGTGTATCCACAAAGTAATAGATTAAGCTCTACTAAATATTTGCAATTTCTTCCACTGAAGTTTAAACTGGTTCCAGATCTTATAAAACTTTTGTGTTCTTCTCTAGGCCGTAAATTACTTTCTCACATGAAGACGTGACTGCAAAATTCATACAGACATTTTAACACTCCCAAGATGAATGCAACAGCAGCAATGTCATAAAATATATTCATTACTTATATTTGTTGTTGGTTATTGCTAGGAAGTAGTAATCTAATGTTTGCTAGTTTTTCTGCAACTGCAAATATAACTCTAGCTGAAAGTCTGGGGTTTGGGTTTTTTTCAAATGGGGGGGGGGGTATAGCAATAAAATATTCCTAGCCTTGCACAGATATATTTTAAATATTCCTGTATTGACTGAGTTACGTGTGTTGGAAATCACGGTTACTTTGTGGTTAGATGCAGGAAAAATGTATTGTTTCAAGCTCAGAAAGTCTGAATGCAAAAATTCTTTCTTCATGACTAGGTGCTCTCTGGTTACAGGTGAAGACAGACTTGGGGGTGGGAGGGGAAGATGTAGTTCAGGTGTCTTCAGTTTGCAAGGAAGCAGCACTCTGTGGCTCTCAGGTGTGGGAAGAGAAAGAATGTGGCTCTGGTTCATGTGGATAATCCTGTCTTGACTCTAAAGATCAGTGCTGAAATCAAGGGGTGAGTGGGTGAAGAAAAAGAAATAATTGAGGGTTGTCAAATTCTTTCCTGTTGTTTTACCCCTGGAAAGAAAAATGAACACACACCACCAGCCCACATCCTTGGAAAAACAAACAAACCCCCCAAAACCACAATATACCTTTTGTCATATTCCTTAGAAATGACTAAAAGTAAATGCAATGAATTAAAATTTGGACCAACAAAACCGAAATACTTCTTTCTGTATCAATACCGAATGCATCAAAACCTGATCTCTGGCTGCTCAAGCAATTTCCCTGTATCCCCCAAGGGCTACCTGTCCTTTCTTCCACCCTCTTTAGGCTTCCTTTTTGTGCTGGAGTTTGTTCAGGAGCTCCTTGTTCTTCATACACACAGGCCGCCCAGCATTTTTGCCTAACCTCCTCTTTGCCAGGGTGATCCCAGAGCTTGGAGGTGATCCCAGAATATTAAGCAGCTTTCTTGGGCACCTTTCCCCTCCAGGGCTTTATCCCATGGTACTCTACCAAGCAGATCCATCAGGAGGCAGAAGTCAGCTCTCCTCATGCTCAAAGTAGCAAGCTTGCTGCATGCCCTCTTTCCCACCCAAAGGATCTCAAACTCTACCCTGTTGTGGTCATTGCAGTCAAGGCTGCCCTCGAGTTTCATGTTCTGCCAGTCTCTAATTGTTGGTGAGAACAGGGTCCAGCATAACACCTCTCTTCATTGGCTCCTCTATCACTTGGAGAAGGAAGTTATCATCAACACATTCCAGGAATCTCCTGGATTGCTTATGCCCTGCTGTGCTGTCCCTCCAATAGATATTGGGGTGGTTGAGGTCCCCTAGGAGGACCAGGGCTTGTGAATGTGAGACTGCTACTATGTGTCTACAGAAGGCCTCACCTGCTGCTTGGTCATTCTGGTTGGGTGATATGTAGCAGACCCCCACTACAATGTCACCTATGTCTGCTGTCCCTTTAATCCTGACCCATAGGCTTTCAGTCATCTCCTCATCCATCCCCAGGCAGAGCTCTGCACGCTCCAGCTGGTCACTGACATAGATGGTGACACCCCCTCCTCATAGCCCCTGCCTGTCCTTCATAAGGACACTGGATCTTTCCATTCTAATGCTCCAGTCACAGAGGCCATCCCACCACATCTCTGTGATACCAATAAAATCATAGTCCTGCAGGTGTGCACATCTAATTAATTTCATTTATTCCCCATGCTGTGTGTACTTGCATAGAGCCATTTAAGTTGGGCCCCTGGTGAAGCTGTCTTGCTGACTGGAGTGGCTGGAATTCTTTGTGCTGCTCTTTTTGTTCACTAGCTTATTCTTCTTTCATGACTTAATGTTTGTTCCATATATCCACCTTTTATTTATATTAGATATAGCTAGCCAGAGCCTTGAGAATAATTTATTTGAATGAACTTGTGTTAAGAAACTGTCTTTTACAGGAATAAGAAGATTCTTTACAGGTAGGACTGTTCTAATTTCCCAGGTAGATAGTACTTGAATCAGATCCCTTTTATTAAAATGAGATGGGGAATAGGTAGAGAAAGGATTTTATATATTTGAGAGCTGAAGTGACATAGCTGAGGATCTGAGTGAGAAGCCTGTGAAAAAGGTGTATCGTGGCTCTGGCAACGCTCCTTGTAATCCTTTTCAAAATTCCTTGAAGTACTGACTTCATCTTACTCTGCTTTGTTCTAGTGTCATTTAGCACTTAGGTTTTTCATAGGCAATTGCTTCTCTAACACACTGCTATATACATGAAACTGCCAGATTTATGACAGGAGTCCAACAGTTTTAACATTCAGAAATTGTGTTGTAATACAAATGGTTCTCCCTGAATACAGTGGCAAAGCAAGACATTGTTTGTTTTTCATGGCTCGAAGCAAACTGAGAAACTAATATTGGCAGAAAAGGGAGCTGTGTTAGGGCTTACACAAGAATCATAGAATCATAGAATCATAGAATCGTAAGGGTTGGAAAGGACCTTAAGATCATTTAGTTCCAACCCCCCTGCCATGGGCAGGGAAACCTTGCCCTAAACCACGTGGTCCAAGGCTCTGTCCAACCTGGCCTTGAACACCACCAGGGATGGAGCATCCACAACCTCCCTGGGCAACCCATTCCAGTGCTTCACCACCCTCACTGTAAAGAACTTCTTCCTTATATCTAATCTAAACTTCCCCTGTTTAAGTTTGAACCCATTACCCCTTGTCCTACCACTACAGTCCCTAAGGAAGAGTCCCTCCCCAGCATCCTTGTAGACCCCCTTCAGATACTGGAAGGCTGCTATGAGGTCTCCACGCAGCCTTCTCTTCTCCAGGCTGAACAGCCCCAACTCTCTCAGCCTGTCTTCATACGGCAGGTGCTCCAGCCCCTGATCATCCTCGTGGCCCTCCTCTGGACTCGCTCCAACAGCTCCATGTCCTTTTTATGTTGAGGACACCAGAACTGTACGCAGTACGCCAAGTGAGGTCTCACAAGAGGAGAGTAGAGGGGCAGGATCGCCTCCTTTGACCTGCTGGTCACGCTTCTTTTGATGCAGCCCAGGATACGGTTGGCTTTCTGGGCTGCAAGCGTACACTGCCGGCTCATGTTAAGTTTCTCATGAACCAACACCGCCAAGTCCTTCTCTGCAGGGCTGCTCTGAATCTCTTCTCTGCCCAACCTGTAGCTGTGCCTGGGATTGCCCCTACCCAGGTGTACGACCTTACACTTGGCTTGGTTAAACTTCATAAGGTTGGCATCAGCCCACCTCACAAGCGTGTCCAGGTCCCTCTGGATGGCATCCCTTCCGTCCAGCATATCAACTGAACCACACAGCTTGGTGTCGTCAGCAAACTCGCTGAGGGCGCACTCAATCCCACTGTCCATGTCACCAACAAAGATGTTGAACAGGACCGGTCCCAACACCGATCCCTGAGGGACACCACTCGTTACAGGTTTCCAACTGGACTTCGAGCCATTTACCACAACTCTTTGCGTGCGGCCATCGAGCCAGTTTTTTATCCACTGAGTGGTCCATCTATCAAGTTGATGTCTCTCCAATTTAGAGACAACGATGTTGTGCGGGACAGTGTCGAACGCTTTGCATAAGTCCAGGTAGATGACGTCAACTGCTCTGCCCCTGTCCATCAGTTCTGTGGCTCCATCATAGAAGGCCACCAAATTGATCAGGCAGGATTTCCCCTTAGTGCAGCCATGTTGGCTGTCACCAACCACCTCACTGTTTTTCATGTGCCTTAGCATGTTTTCCAGGAGAAACTGTTCCAAGATTTTGCCAGGCACAGAGGTGAGACTGACTGGTCTGTAGTTCCCCGGGTCTTCCACCTTCCCCTTCTTGAAAATGGGGGTTATATTACCCTTCTTCCAGTCATCGGGAACTTCACCTGACTGCCAGGATTTTTCGAATATGATGGACAGTGGTTTAGCAACTTCATTCGCCAGCTCCTTCAGGACCCGTGGATGGATTTCATCAGGTCCCACGGACTTGTGCACATTCAGGTTCTTAAGGTGGTCTCGAACCTGATCCTCTCCTACAGCGGGCCTAAGGTCTTCATTCTCACAGTCCCTGCATTTGCTTTCCAAGACTTGGGTGGTGTGGTCAGAGCATTTGCTAGTGAAGACTGAGGCAAAGAAGTCATTAAGAACCTCAGCCTTCTCCAAATCCATGGTAGCCAGTTCTGATAGCTTCTGGAGAGGGCCCACATTGTCGCTAGTCTGTCTTTTATTTGCTACGTATCTATAGAATCCTTTCCTGTTATCTTTTACATCCCTTGCCAAACTTAATTCTAGCTGGGCCTTAGCTTTCCTAACCTGGTCCCTAGCTTCTTGGGCAATGCTCCTATATTCTTCCCAGGCCGCCTGTCCTCACTTCCACCTTCTATAAGCTTCTTTTTTCCCTCTAAGTTTCCTCAGCAGCTCGTTGTCCATCCATGGAGGTCTCCTGGCCCTCCTGCTGCACTTTCTTCTAGTCGAGATGCAACACTCTTGAGCACGTAGCAGGTGATCCTTGAATATCAGCCAGCAGTCTTGGGCCCCCCTGCCCTCTAGGACTGTATCCCATGAAACCTTACTAAGGAGGTTCCTGAAGAGGCCAAAGTCTGCTTTCTTGAAGTCCAGGGCAGTGAGCTTGCTGCATGCTCTTCTCACTGTCCTGAGGATCTCAAACTCAACCATCTCGTGATCACTAGAGCCAAGGCTGCCCTGGAGCGTTACATTTCCAACCAGTCCCTCCCTGTTGGTGAGCACAAGGTCCAGCATGGCACCTCTCCTCGTCGGCTCCTCTACTGCTTGAAAGAGGAAGTTGTCTTCCACACAATTAAGGAACCTCCTGGATTGCTTGTGCCGGGCCGTACCATCCCTCCAACAGATGTCAGAATGGTTGAAGTCCCCCATGAGGACAAGGGCCTGCGAGCGTGAGGCTGCTCCTATCTGTCTGTAGAGTGCTTCATCCACAGAGTCCTCTTGATCAGGCGGCCTGTAACAGATCCCACCGTAATGTCCCCCATTCCTGTTTTCCCTTTGATCCTGACCCACAAACACTCTGTTACCTCATCACCCATCCCCAGACAGAGTTCCATACTCTCTAGCCTATCACTGACATAGATAGCAACGCCCCCTCCCCGTCTGCCTGGCCTGTCTTTTCTAAACAGCCTGTAACCTTCCAATCCGACACTCCAGTCATAGGAGCCATCCCACCATGTTTCTGTGATACCAATGACATAATATTCCTGTAGCCTTGCACACATCCCTAATTCCTCTTGCTTGTTCCCCATACTACGGGCATTTGTATAGAGGCACCTTAGCCAAGCTCCAAATGCAGCCGACTCAATGGCTGGGGCAGCTGGAACATCTCTACATCGCTCCAAGCACTTATTACAGGTGTTGGCAACCGACCAGGAGTGTTGGGATGGATCAGTGCTCCCCTCCCCCAACACATCTAGTTTAAAGCTTTCTTGACCAGCCTGGCAAGCCTCCTACCAAAACAGCTCTTCCCCTTCTTTGTCAGACCAGCTCCACCAGCCTCCAGTAGATCTGGCCTCCCAAATGGAGCCCCCTGTTCTAAATAGCCAAACCCCTGACTATGGCACCAGCATTCTAACCATTTGTTAACCTGCCAAACGCGCCTAGCTTTTTTAAGGTCCTCCCCTGGATTTAAGGACCCAGGATTCTCCTTGTCCTGGAGAATCGATGAAAAAACTATCTGAGCTCCAGAGCCCCTAACCACCTCTCCCAGGGCTCTGCAGTCCTTCTTAATGTTCTCCAGGCTACTCCTATTTATATCTCTAGCACCCACATGGACAACTAGAAGGGGGTAATAGTCAGCAGGACTTACTAGAGCAGGCAGCCCCTCTGCAACATCCCTGATCCGAGCCCCTGGCAGGCAACACACCTCCCTCGAGACTGGATCAGGCTGGCAGATGAGTGCCTCTGTGCCTTTCAAAGTAGAGTCCCCTACTACTGTGACCCTCCGCTTTTTCCGGGAGGCACCAGTAGTGATCCTCTTTACTGGTGCATCAGCAGGATACTCATTAGGTGTGCTAGGTGCTTTCTCATTAGTCCCCTGCAGAATTGCAAAGCGGTTCTGGGTGGAGACATCAGATTTAGGAGGAAGCCCCTTGTCGTTAATTGTCCTCTTCCTCCTTTTATTGTTCGTTTTTCTCGTGACTAATTCCCAGCTTCCTGGGTTGCTGCCCTCCTTCTTTCCTATGTGAGCAATGCTGGACGTTTGCAGCCCCTGCACAGTTTGGGCCTGGAGCAAGCAGCCCAGCTTCCTCTCAGCTTCCCTGGCATCTTTTAGCTCTCCAACAGCCTCCCGCAGCTCAGCCACCTGCTGCAGGAGGACCTCCACCAGGGCGCACCGAGTGCAGCCCTGTCCATTGCGCACCCTCGCCTCAAGAGACCAGTCGAGGCACTCTCTACACTCCGAGGTCTGCGGCGCAGCCTCCCCTCTCATCGGCTCTGTCTGGGTGCCTACGCTGGCCACCGCCGGGGCAGAGCTCCCACAGCGGGCCCTGCTCCTGAGGCGAGTGCTCACCATCCCGCTCGCCCTGTGTCGTGGTTTGAGCCCAGCTGAACCCAGGACACCCTGCCTGCGCCAACTGCCGCGCCACACCCTGACTGACGTGCCACGCCCTATTTGCCCGCCCTGGTCGCTCGCGCTCCCTAGGATGGGTTTTTCCCCACTGAGGGCTGGTGCCGTCACTCCTGGCGCCGCCCCCTGTGAGTCAGCTGCTCGCGCCAGCTGAGCTGCCGGCTCCTAGGCAAGCCCTGTCGAGGACTTGAGGCTCCCTCGGTGGCTCTGGCCGCTCCGAACTGAGGCTCCTGGACGCTGTGCTTCCCCCCGCTCCGGTGTTAAAGGCGTCCTCTCTGGAGATACTCACCTCGGCAATTCAAAAGAACAAAAATGAGGTATGAGAAGATTTCAGCAGAACAGAAATGGCATCACTTACTGCTTACCATACATCAGTCTGCAGAAAATAGTCTGATTTTTGTCAAGGTGACCAATCTTACTGAAAACAATCTACACTATAGTGTAAATTAAGGTTGTCATTATAAGAATATCTTATAATAAGAAAGGTCCAAGAGAAAACTTCTGATTCGTACTCGAAGGAAACAGCAGCTTTTAATTTGGCATACAAAATTACTTCTCCTGAATTTCAGACCACTATTACTTGAGAATCTCACAAAGTGGCAGAATCCCTGAGGGGGGCAGGGACCTCCACACCCATCCAACCCCTCTTTCGGAGCAGGGTCAGCTATAGCAGTAGGTTCAGGGCTGTCCCCATTTGGGGTCTTAATATCCCCAAAGATGGGGACTGGCTCAACTCCAGAGTTTCTTTGTGCTTGACCATCCCCAGAGTAGAAAAGCTTTTTTTCTTACGTTTAAACAAAACTTACTGTATTCCAATTTATTCACACTGCGTCTTCTGTCAATGGATGCCACTGAGAAGCGCCTGGCTCTGTCATCTTGCTGAGATCCCCTGGAGCCTTCCTTTATTCAGGCTAAATGGTCTCTAGTTTCCTCCTACATGACAGGCGCTTTAATGCCTTAACTATTTTTATGGTGCTTTGCTGGATTCTTATGTTCGTGGTTAACCCTGTTTTACTGCTTACACTGGGCTTCTAATCTTAATTAGGCTCCAAGTATAACTTACTTTGCTGCTTACACTAATAGGGGCTTTGTTTCAGAACTTGAGTAGTAGTTTTTACTGCTGTGCTGCATGTAGCAATGCTCTGTGGAGCAAGTATCTGGCCATAGATTGTATTGGCAAGCCTTGAGCTGCTGGGTTCCAAGGTTCCCAAAAACCTGCATGTGTAGCCAACTGTCAGCATTGCCTCTGAGCTGCTTCAGGAAAGTGGCCACCTTTGTAAAGCCACATGTGGCTCCTCACTGTACAGAGTGCCTTCATCAAGAAAAGTTGAACTAAGCAAAATCCAAGTTTGCTTTGTACTCACTCTGTGCTGCTCCGGCCACTGTGGACAATTACTGGCATTGACACCAACCACCATGCTGCTGTCCTGTCTTCTTCATTAGCAAGGACACCCTAATGATTTTGGTAGCCTCTGTTGTTTCAGAATTAATTGAAGTCATAGACATTCCCCTGGTTATACTCTACAGACATTTTGAATAAACTAGGAGTAAATTTATTTTCACCTATTTCATTTATTTTATTTTTACTTCTATTAAATACCTAGGAGTGTACTTACCTCACTGAACCTCTGATCCCTTAAAATTAACTTACCCTCTCTTGGTGAACCAGATACAAAAATAAAAAAAGAGATCATGTAAAGCAGAGTAATCCTAGCTTGTCCTGGTTCTTCTGATGAAGGTGAATATCCTCTTCAATGTGGATGATTTCTTGTGGTCCTCCCTGTTCTATTGCCTTTCAGTTACATGTAAAAGCCGCAGAGTGATTTATTAACATTTTTGTGTGTTTCAGAGCTTGGAAAGAATTGTTTTGAAAATAAAGCCTTACCACTAAACTCACCAGATGTCCCATAAGCTTATCTTAAAATGCAAATGGGAGAGTAGTGGCCCAAAAGCTGCAACAAAACAAAATCAAAACCAACACATTTGTTTTGTAAAAAGATACTCAATTAGGGAATTTTCAAAAGTAGAATAAAAGTTCGTTTTATTGAGCTGTAGCACAAAAACAGAAGTTTTGCTGGCCAGCAACTTAATGTCCAGGCAGAGAGTAATACCTGAGTATGTAGTTGTGTATCACGTTTAATCATGCAGTAATGAGGCACTTGATCCTCATGAGACATTAGCCATACACACAGGTATTAACAAGTCCCTCTGATCCTTGGGTTTCCAGCATGTCACTAATTTGTCTATGCATTTCATGCAGTAAATCCCATAGTGAAATTCCAGTTCATCCCTTCCCTGTGTGTATAATTAATACAACTGCTTAAGTATACTTTCATGCAACCTTTTGTGTATTAAGTTGTAGTGCAGGCATCTAGCACAGTCTCCGTTATAGTTAAATACTAGAGCATTTTCCCTTTCAGAATGATATCGAAAGTGGTCACTAATTGCTATTAAGATATTAAATCTACTAATAGTAAGGTTAACCATCATCTGAGGCTCTCCAGTTTTATCAATGAGGACACTGTGTTAGACTAAGGATAAAAGCTAGGTAGCACTCAGAACTGGCCTCCTAAGCAGCACTAATTGTGTGTGCCAGCATAAATTTAGGAGTCCCGTTTTTATTGTCTAATCAAACACTGGCTTAAACTTCCCTGAAATAGGTGCTTATCTTGGGATCTCTGAACTGCATGTTAGCCTGCTTCTGTCTTTGTAGAAAGTTTTAGACAGAAAGCTCTCTCCTATATCTCTGTTTATATAGAAATATATAAATATAGTCTTCTACTCACTCCTAAGAGCCATTTTATGTATAAGATGGAAATCTTATACATAAGAACACTTCTGTCACTGTTTATGCTTTTTTTCTATCATTGATACAACTCATTTTCAGAGGGGAACATGGATCACAAACCGCAGCAACAGCTGTGACATTTCTTAGATTCTCAGAGAAAACATTGCTCTTTTGTACTTATCACAGCTTGCTTATTCCATTCAAACTTTCAAGATCCAACCTACCCCAAGTAAATTATTAAGAAGGAATTTGATCAGCTGTGGCCTGGTGACCTTTTTAGAGAACTTGTCATTATCACCCTAATGTTATGTCTCCATAAATTGAAAAGTAAGTTTGGCAGTTAAGGACTTCAGTAATTTTTTGCTTTGGATGTAATCATTTAGCTTGCATTAGTTGTCATCTTTTTTTTTTTTTTTAATTTTTTATTTTTTATTTTTTATTTTTTTATTTTATTTTATTTTTATTTAAAGCCATTAATATAGGATAGAAGTTTTGACTAGAGACAGCTCTGATAATTATAACAGATAAGTTGTGGGAAGCCCTATTGCCTACTTTCAAGAAATAGAGATGACTCAGATGTTTTACAAAAACCTTTCCTAAAAGTAATACCATTGGTCTACAGCCCACAAGTAAGACGTGCAGGTTTAGTTTTGTGGTTTTACAAACACAACACTTCTAAATAGGAGAGTTTATCATAGAAGAGTAGTTTGATCTTTTTTCCTATAAGTAGAATGCATGGCATAAGTATTAGGGTTCTTTTGTTATTGTGGTTTTAGAGTTATATTTATTTAAATAAGGATGCAATTAAAATGTGATGATATAATCCAAGCAAATAGAGGAAAGCAAGCCTCTTGATTATCTTTTTGTATAAAGGGTAATGTAATGTAGCAGGCTACATTGTTAGAAATCAAAGTAATTTGTGAGAACCTATGAAATCTAGAATAACACAAAATTGTTTAAAAAAGGTGAGGGCTGTCTTTGTTCTGCAGGATGTTTTGTTGGATTCTGCAAGTTTAACAAAAGCCTGATAGATTGAATTTTCTTCAGTTTAGTTCTACTTGGTACAGTAGTACTTAGGGTACCTCCTAGAAGCACCTCTGTGGGCTCAGTTACACAAAGGAAAAGTTGAAGACAGAAGAGGAATAAACACACAACTGTTGGTCCCGAGTCTCCATTCTGTTTCACTATATATAATTTTTCTTCCTAAGATTATGAATAAAATAAAATCTTAAATTACTAATGCATATCAGTCTTTAGAATAATAGATTTTCCAACACCAAGAGCAAGACAAATAGGTGAAACTTTAATTACATCTATATAATCAAGCTGATAATACTAATCTTCTGAGGTTGATCAAGTATTTTCAGTAAAATCACTGGAAAAACAGAGCTTGACCTGTGTGTATTAAAATGCTATCAAAAATAGAAGTCTCAATTTCCTAAAAAGGTTTAAAAAACAATAATCCTGAGTTGCAGAGATAGTTAAAAAAGAATCACTGGTTCTATTTTTTCTGATCTTTTGATCTTTACACCATAAATCACAGCATCATCCAAAATTTCACCTTTCAGTTGTAAAGCTTAATACACTGGAATGTTGCTTAATATTACCCAAAATACAATGCTTGCTAGTAAGGGTTGAATAAAAAAAAGTAGGTTGTTTTCTGATTTAACTCAGAAAATCTCTACACTAAATGAAGATTTGTCGTGGCCTTTTCTCTGGCAACTTTTCATCTAGGAACACTCTTAACAGATTGGAAGTACAAAATATGAAGCTCATCTTTGCATATTCATCCTGAAGTTACTGCCAATAACAGGAAATTATTATTCCAAGTCCAACAGGAATGTAATCAAGAGTTGTGAGTACATCAAACTATTAGGACATCTTTTTTTTTTTTTTTGATACCATACCTGCTTTCCTACATACCAGCAAAGATGAATGAAGAGCAAGGTCAGTCATAACACTCTTATGTGTCAATTTTCTGTCTTGTGTTCATTAATGCAGTACTATCTACAAAACAGCAAGCAATATCCAAAGACTCTTGGTCTCAGATTTTATGGTGGATGCTTGCTGTCAAGCAAATACATCCTAAATGGAGTCAGTGGCTACAACAGGTGTGATCTGTGGCAGGATTTTACATATTAAGCCTATACACATAGTTTGCATAGAAAGTCATAAGGTGAAAGAGAAAAAGAGTGGCTAGAGAAGAGTTTAGATAGGTCCAAGCCTGGCAGCTTACAAACTGATGTTAAGAAACCCCAGAGTTATAATGGTAAATATTAAAACACTAAGCAGGACTTGTGAAAGAAAATTAGATTTTCCTTGCTGTAGGGTATGAGTTATAACTATCGGATGTTCTGAGAAAACAGTAGAAAAGAGTAATTTCTGGAAAAGAATTTTCTTCCTTTTTGCCAGGAGCCGATTCAATGAGACCATTGCTGCCTCTTCCAAACAGTGGGGCTTCTGTGGTGCCCATTTCCAAACACTGCATAGATTTTGTTTGGTGATATGCTGCTGAGCAGGGAGAGTAGCTAAAGGAATTTCAAGGAATAAGTAATCTTCTTATTTATTCCCATCAGGTTGAGAGCCTTTCTAAACAGCCATAGTGTTTTGCAATATGTCCAAATAATACCTAACACACTCTAGGTTTTATGCTAATAAATACAGTACAAAGTAATGTAGCATGGTATGAATATTTAAGGATTTTTTTTTTTTTTTCCTACAGTGGTATTTCAGTAAAAGCCTAACCCAGTATTTTTTGACCTAAATCCAGCTATAATAATTTGGGAATTTTATAGGGAATAGTTTTCCAAATGCACTGTGATTCTAGATCCAAGTCATGTCAAGGTGCTCTATTTTAAGACAAGTTTAATTCTGCAAGTTAATGTTGTGATTTCCTGAGAGCTTCAGCCAGTGTTTATAACCTGCTTTTGCCAAAGAGCATCTAATTGTGGAAACAAACAGAAATAAATGAAAAGAGCGACCTCTACCTTCCAGAACTGGATGAATGTGCAGTGATGAAAAGCTTCCTCTCCCTGGAATTTGACTTGCTCCAGGTTCCACTTTCTGTGAGTGCCTTCTGTCCTATCGCCTGTGCTGTGCAAAAAGCAATAACCAGCTTTGACATTATCTCTACTACTGAAGTTTTTCTAAGATTACATTCTGCTTCTGGGTTGTTTTTTCCCTCAGACTTTATCAATGAGGTTGTTATTTTCACCTTTCATTCCTCCTTCTCTTCTGTCCTCTCTGATTCCAGTTGCTCTATCGCAAAGTCTTTGCTGATCGTTTCCAAATAAAATACTTTGGTGAACTTTAAATTTATAGCGAGAGCTCTGCAGACCTCACCCAGACTATAATACCTGCTGAATGATAATGTGTCTGGGGATTATATGTATATATTCAACTCAGAATGTTAGGTTGTATTTTTTTCTTTTAATGTGAAAAGGACTGACCAAGAAGTCTCATTTTTACATCTATCAGTTTTATCTTCCTCAGAAATCACCAAACAATTAAACCAAGAATTTAGTATAAGGGAAATATTATACACTCTACCTGAGGGTAAAAACATCTTTTCTTGTCTTCATTTGGTGCAATATAGATAAAATAAGAGAATTTCTGATTCTGAAAAGCAATGATCTCCATAATGATGAGAAAGGTACCTCAGAAGGAATATTTCTTTCCCAATAATTCAGTTTTGTAGAAATGAGAGAAAAATTGTATCTATTTATATAGAGAAAAGACCCTGAGAAGATCTTAACTGCAAAATTGCCAGCGTAGTGTTATTGTAATTAGTGTTTCCCACATTACATTCATGCCATCCTGTCATGGACATTTGACAAATGTTGCTGATTTAGAAACCTGAATAAGAAATGTTGCTTTAGCTTTAGTTTTCTAAAGTTGGAGTTTAGCTGTTTTCTCATCCCATATTTATTGGGAATCCATATATAATTTAAATACAATGTACACAAAACATGTAAGGCACCGTTTTTGCCATCTCTAAGGATGGTCTTTCCAAGGAATTTTAATCCTCTATGGTGCAATAGGATCGACTATTTAATAACTGAAAGGTCAGTGAGGTCTAGGAACAATATTTAATGATTCATTAATGTTGAAAAAGTAGCACAGTTGCAAATGATCATTTGTCTCTTAGGACAAAATCGATGAGTCTGTTGTACATATATAGGTTCTTGTTTGTTTATTTCCACTAAGTGGTGTTCATGAAGGCACAAGAGTTAGAGACTGAAGTCAAATGCTCTTTCCCACTTGCTCATGCTCACACTTGCTCCCCTTTGCAACAACAGCCTCAGTATCTCATTATGTATTTTCAGTTCACGCTGATGTTGTGAATCGGAGAGGGACAACCGAGTTCCAGGCATTTGAAAAAGTCATTGAATTTCAGATGCAAGGACTGACTCAAACTTTTTGTTTGTTGCTATGTATATTGCCCCATTCCTGGCAGTGTTCAAGGCCGGGCTGGATGGGGCATTGATCAACCTGGTCCACTGGAAGGTGTCCCTGCCCAAGCAGGGTGGTTGGAACTAGATGATCTTTAAGGTCCCTGCCACCCAAACCATTCTGTGATTCTCTTTTCTTTGTGTATGTTGTTGAAAATTAGAACAACAAAATAATATTCATGTTAGGAACAAAATCCACCCTAACCTGTCCTGCCCCACTAAACAAAGACCCCACCAGAGTGTGGTGACATGAAAAGAGCAAAAGATAAGACTTGGATCCCAACTGTGCTTTTGCATATAGAAGGTCTGTGTGTGGGAGAGGTCATAGATAGAAGAAATGAGGGAATATTTCACTTACAGTCACGTAAACATATTTAGTATACCTGAATGTTTTTTTCCTTTTTTTGTCAGAAAGAGAGAAGTTAAATGCTTGGGATTTGACTCCATTTGGAGTGTCAGGGTTTCTTTTCCCCAAATTTCCATGAATTTAAAAGATCTATTTTTTTACCTTCAACCGCTCCTTTCTCCTTCCTACAAATTTACACAAATTATCCTTTTAGTTAATTCATGTCAAATTAACTCAAAAAAGTCGTTTGAAGTTTGTTTGTGAGTGAATGTTTATGAACACTGACTGGATAAATGAAAACTGAAAATTGTTCCTTTGAAGGCAGTATTAAGCATTGTTTATGAAACAACAGTATGAGAAATTAATACAAAGGAATTCCTAATATAAGTAAAGCAATTTTGATTATTTTGTTAAAGTGGCTATTAGGAGAAATTGATTTGAGCTACTTAGCTTTTATTATCTTTCTTGCTGTAAAGTATATTATTCTGGCCTTAATTGTGTTTTGTAATGTTTGTTATTGACATAGTCATGGCTAGATTTGGTCAATAATCATAGTTGATTATCATCACTAAAAAATAATTTTACATTGTTAATTCATCTAGCATATAAACCATTGAACACTCTGAGTGAAATCTGAGTAGACAATGATGTCAAATGAAGTTAAAGAAGCAAGGTTCTGTAAGTGAACATAACAATAAACAGTATTTTATCACCAAAAGGTGTTTTAAGGAAAGTGGTGGATGTTAGATTAGTGGGCTTGTAATAATAAATTATTATTATTATCTAATGTGAAATGATGGGATGTGCAAATAAATATGTAAAATCTAAAAACATCTGCTTTTTTACCTTAGTGAAGAAATCTGCTTCATAACTTTTTCTAAAATGGTACCTATAATAACAGCCATTGTAGTCTTCTTGGGCAAGGACGGTATTAGTATGTAGAGGGTAACATCCTTATAATAAGAAACATTTTATTAATAAAAAAAGTTATGTGTCTCAATTTCTGTTGGATAAACACCTATAAACATATATAGTCTCCCTAATAGATTCATAGTGAATGTTGGAGTTATTTAGCAAGGCCACAAGTGTACTGCTATACGATTTTAGTCTCCTTTAACTGCTGCAGTGAATTCATCTGACCTAATTTTAGGTATTTGAAATGTTAATGTGTGCATCTGGGCAAGTTGCTTAGACCCTGCTTCATGAATGTAAAGAAATAAGTTTTTAGAATACTGTCCGCTTTGTACTGGTGCTATCACCTAAAACAAGGCACTGAATCATGTTTTGCAAGACACTATTTCTCACTGCAAGAGAGGGCATTTAGAAAACTGCTATAGACGTTTGCATATTTAATGTTACAACAGTTTAACTCCACTTCCTATGTCAGGGGAGCAGAGGAACCTTAGTAACCATGTTTTTATTCTCTGCCTTTGAAAGAGCACTTGTTTTAATTAGGCAATGTAGATAACAAAAGATCTAGCGAAAAAAAACCCCAAAATAACAAAACCTACCCCACAGACCCCACATTTTGATCAAGCACTGAAACAAGTTTGAGGAGGCTGTGGAGTCTCCATCCTTGGAGATACTCAAAAGTCATCTAGACATAGCCCTGAGAAATCAGCTTTAGGTGTCCCTACTTTAGCAGGGTCCCTTCTAACCTCAACCATTCTATGATTTTGTGAAATTTAAATTAAAATACTCTTAATGTTACATGTTTAAACAATTTACTGATAGTTTGGAAACCATCTCTTACCATTAAGGCTTATTCTACCTGCCTATTAATCATTCTGAATTCAATATGAATAATTTTTTCTGAGACTTACCAATACATACTTGCCTTCACACAAAAGTCCACAGCAGCTCTTTTCAATGAACAGATGACTTTTTTAAGAAATTAGGATTAACTAAGTAGAGATACTTAACACATTTCATCAACATTAAGCCTGTAGTTATTAAAGATACTTAAGCTAACATGTTGCTTTGAAAATTAGGTTTGTGAGGTTTCTGGTGCTTTTTGGTTTTGTACTAGATTGTATTTATTTGTTTCCTCCTTCCATCTCCTTGCCTGTTTTTGCTAAATACAGAAGGGACAAAACAAACAATGAGTTTTAAAAGAGTTTTCTAGGGAAATCAAGGCTATGTCATATGTTACACTATGAGGCATAACTTCCAATGCTATTTGTCAAAGCAATGTTCAGGCTGAGATAAAGATATTTATGCTTTTATGAAGAGGCACTGAACCTTGAAGTATGAGAATCTGAGTGCAAAGAAAATTTGCTTTGGTGCTTTCATTTCCTATTTAGGTTAATTCTTAAAGAATAAACTATTCTTTATGTTTTGAGCAGTCAGTTTGATCTGAGTTTCTTGAAAGAATTGATAATTCACATGCTGGTTTCCCTCTTCTCTAAATTAATGTCTTAATCGTTGTAAGAGTCATGTTCAGCTAAGTCCATTTCTTCTCTGCTCAAAAGCAGACCTGTGAAACTCTAAATAGTTGCCCCCGTTAGCAGAACACCGCCACTGGTATGAGAAGGATCTAAAAGAAATTACAACATTAAATTAAATTACAATTTTTTAATTTTTTTTAATCTATTTTGCTTTCCACAGCCATCCCTAGATATTCAAACTACAGATGTTTAGTGCACTTCTTCAAGAACTCACTGTATGCTCAGTTCACTGCTGTGTGAATCCTGATGCGTAGTTTGTTGATCTCATTGTTCTTCCTCTCATGCTGTGTTGAGGGTTTGGG
Source organism: Strigops habroptila (assembly GCF_004027225.2). Lineage (NCBI taxonomy): Eukaryota > Metazoa > Chordata > Aves > Psittaciformes > Psittacidae > Strigops > Strigops habroptila. The sequence goes on from NC_044281.2 coordinate 10,019,980, forward strand.
TGGGGTTCTTTGATTTGTTATTGTTCCATTACTTCATATGACACTATTAATCACAGAATTGTAAATATAAAACAAACATCAAGTTGAACTCAAAAGCCAAACTATGCCAAGGGTTGACTTTAGCATTTGTAGTGACAAACCATTATCTTCACGTTATCACAAAGTACATATATAGTATTGATTGCAATGCATACCCTACACAGTCGTGTCTTGGAACAGATCCTAACACTCCCCAGATTATTTTAGGCATGTTAATAAATGGTGCAATTTATCATGCCCAAATAGATTGATATTAATTTTTCTTTTTTTTTTTTTTTCTCCTTTATCCCAGCATTTCAGCAAACATTTAGGTCAAACTTCACATTAAACTTGTTTGTATTAGGTAGATACATTATTACGTTATTACTTCCCTTTCCTGAATATAATTATTTTTCATAAATGAATCTTGTCTTCAAAGACAAAATGAATTGGGTAATAGAGCTTGGGGAGAGAGCCTACTTAGGTTTTCCATGTGTCCATTACTAAAGATACGATATTCATTTGAAAAAGAAAAAAACCCTTCATACCCTGAGGAAGCTCAAGAATCAGATTAAGGGATAATGGATCATTATCAGGACTATATAAACAGCTTTTGTATTGATTAATCCATGTTACAAGTTTTTAAAAGAGCTAATAATTTTAGTGCCAAATAAAGAAGAGATTGCCATTTCCAGTGAGGAAATGGCTGTAATTGCCGTTCAGATAGTGGATAAGAGATGATTATTAGACACCATCCATTATTATCATCAGGCAGTGAAGCTGCTGACCACAGAGACCATTATTATACAGTTGAACACTAAACTGCAGAGCACATGCTGGTCCCTGATACCCACTCTGTGTGCTAAAATAACAATAAAAAAAAGGATGAGCATTCAGTGTGTATTTCAGTATGAACCTGCCTATTTTTGAGCATCATTCTTGTCTCTTGAACACATTTACAGACACAAACACTAAAAATATAATCTTATTGGCAGATTTGACTTCTAAAGACACTTGTGAGAAGGCTTGGCACTTTGGTTCTAAAAGGATTTTTTTCTTCTTTTTTTGTGAGGCAGAGTCCTTCTCTTTTGCATCTTAGTAGTTTCCAGTCCTTGAGAGACACAAAGTGTTATCCATCCCTCTTACCCTGAAGACAGGAACTTGATTAGAATTACTACTCCTATTTGTTTGAGACCTATATAAGACCTTCCACTATAACCAGGAGTTATTAAGAGATAGTATCTATTTTATCTGTAATTAAGGAAAGAGAGTCAGAATCTGAAAAAGTTCATTTTTGAATTAAGTTCCAAGTTGATAGCTCAAATCCTTTTAATTTCATTAATCTTCATAGCACTGTTTGAGAAGAGTAAAATCAAAAAAGCTGCCAACTTTTAATATTTAAATTTTAATAATATTAGAAGTATCATCCCATTTCTTCATTCTAACAGAAATACCTGAAAATGAACACTCTATAAAGGATGGGGTGTGTTAGATATTGAGTCAGCCATTTGTAACTAAATTCCTCATGGTAAATGGCGGAATTAGTGCAATTATTGGCAATCTACAGTTACCAGGCTAAAAGCATTCTTAAATGGATCTAGCCAGTTCAGAGGTGATGGTTTCTTAAGGAAACAAAAAGCTTCTTGTTTAATCTTTATCCTCCCTTGTAGTTTTGTTTACTGGTTTACTAGAGAACACTTTAAGTGCCCCATAACTTTGAATTCAATTATGTTAAAATTGTTTTTACAAGTTTCCATAAGGTTTCCATTACACTTTAGCATTAATGAGGACTCTTAATAAGCAGTTACCTGTAAAACACTCCTATCTGAGGCCTGCTTATGTATAGTGCATCCTGATTGTAAAGTTTTTGCTTACAGTAGCTATCATATGTCAGCCTACTGTGTGCGTTATACCGCTTGTATAAATGCAGAAATAGAATGCATAAGATTTTAAGAGATTATTCTATAGTTCAGTGAGCTGTGCTGGAAGCTAAAAGCAATTACCTAGATGATGTTGGTCAGAATAACTATAAATAAGATGTGCTTACACAATTGCTGATAACAAAATGGCCAACATAGAGGTAGTTAAAATTTCTGTTTTACTAAAAGATACAGCAAATTACTGTCCTTTTAACCCAACTTTTTCTCACATTCCTTTGCAAGTGAAGAATTAGCTATTTTGAGAGGGTAAGAAAACTAGTCTGGGGTTTAAACTGAAAGATAACCTTATTAAGATACACCATATTTTTGAATAAGGGACTTTCTATTTAATTGTGTCTGTCTATGTTAGATTGCAAATTGCAAACATTTTGGTGGTTATTGTTCCCAGAGGTACCTGTAACAGGTATGTTTTCAAAAATAACACTACAACATAAAGCATTATGATATACCATTGACTAATGCTATACTGTTTAATGCGAAAATAACAATAGAGCTAAGTATTCAGCTATCGAACTCAGTGTGGATGTGACTTAATAGGTAACTTCAATTAGAGGGAATTTTTCATTATGCTTTATTTTCAGACCTACTTTTAAAATCTCCATTGCTGTGGGGTTCCCATCATTCGCCTTTTCCTTCCCCTAGAAGATTATTGCATGAGCGACACCACTCTGATTTTTCTTTTTCTGCAGCATTCTCTCTGAATTTCTTTGTTTGATTTTTCTCATTACTACTAGATTCTGCTGCTTTAAATACTTAATCGACCTCTTTGCTATCTTATACTCTCCACGGGCTGCTATTATGCTACCGTTACAACCCCTAAGTTATTGCTCAGTACAGCTCTGTATTCGCTCGATCTTTTAATCTTTCATTATAAGTAAAAACATTGGTCACCTTTGCTACTTTGCTCTGAACTCAGCATTTTATTTATTTATTTCTGAAATGTTAGTTCCAGAACTGAATATTATTTTTAATGCACATTTCCACCCAACTAGATTAAGTATTCATTAGTAAAACCACTTGAAATCACTTCACTTGCAGAAGCATTGGTCTGAGCGTTCTCAGCATTCACTGAGCCAAAGCAAAAATCCTTACTGTCTTGACGTCCGCTTCATCAAGCCAATGCCCATGATATAAAGGAAGGCTGAGGCACACAAAAGAGGGTTGACTTGAATATTTATGATTTAACATATATTTATTTTCTTTTAGCATTTCACTAACTTCAGATGTATAAAATTCAGACTGACAACTAAGCAGAAGGAGGTGTTAAGATGTAGACTTCTGCAAAGTAATGGTCTGTTGCATTATTTCTTCCAGATAAACCAGCAAATAAAATGACTAGCATTCCTATTCCACCAGTAAAAATTTGGTGGAGACTTTCCTGTTATCACAAAAGCAAGTTGGGCTCTGACTTTGTTGTTACTCTGACTTATATATGACAAATGCTTCATCTGAAAACTGTCAGACATGTACAGCATCTTCCAGGTAAAAATGAAAGGGAGAAAGCAAGCAAGCCAGCATGCTACTCTTTTTTGTTATGCTATTATTGCTAAAATAAAATGGCAGATAGTCATAAAACTGGAAGAAAACAAGCTGGTGATGTTTGTACTCAGTCAAGCGCAGCTCTCCTTTCATCTGGATAATGAATCATTCACACACTCACAGTCAAGCTTGTACTTTCTCTGACACATAGGTTTTAATCAACAGATTGACATTGTCTAGAGAAAATTGGCATAATCAGGGCTGTCCTAAGCTGCAGAAAGCTATGTCAGCGTGCCACATCTCCAGAAATTTGTAATTTGTAGGATTTTGTTAGTAGTTTTGGTGATGAGTGACTTATCAGCCTCCTTTTCCTAATAGGTCTCATGCAAGTGTCATCCATAGTAGCATCATTATCTTGCTGTACTGGTTAGATTAGATTTAGCCACTGGTTAGATGGCTAAATTTAGTCTACAGATGTGGTTGTTTATCACTTGCTTAACAGGTCTTGCTAGTTTGCCACCAGTATATAACCTGTATTAAGGGTACTGTTACATTAGGTTTGTTTTCTTGTTAGCACAGAAATTCCTGTTATGTTAATCTAAAGTCTGCATAGAAGAATATAATTTTATAAAGATAATCGAAAACTTGAAGCCCAGAGGAAATAAATCCTGAGATAAATAAGCATTCAGAAATGCGCATCTTGTTTTATCTGGTGTATTCCCTGGTGGGACAGAAGAGTTGTCCTGTAAGGTGACATTCATCGTTTGTTTTTTGTACTGCATCTGCCAAAGATTTCTGTGTTCATGAATGTGACCCAGTGGTTTTCCATTTGCAAACATCCTACAGTCCCCACTTGAACTCGACCTTGAGCTGACTTTGACGTGGTAATTGCTAGAAGAGAGCCAGAGCTTGACACCATGATTTACTTAACTGTATACATATTTTACTGCATGTTGTTTAAACTAGCACATTGCACTGTTTACAATGCTTCACTAATATATTTGAAAAAGTAATTGGATAGTTCTAACTATGTAAAATTGCTCATACAAGTGTGACAATGCAGTACACTGCTGCTAAGCAGGTTTTAATCAACTCAACATTGGGTTCATTTGGTTACTAATCTCAGATGTCTGTGCTTCATTTTTATATTATAGGAAGGAAGTTTCCATAAATATTCAAGAGATACTAAGTAAAAGTAATTATTTAGGGCTTAGCTGGGAAAGTAAGTAATAGAATGAAAAGCCATATGAGCTGAAAAAGAGATTATTATTTTTTTAAAAGTAATTATTTGAGTGTAAGTGAGGTTTACAGGAAAACTGTGGATCATCAACATTCGTATGAATGCAATACAGTAGGCTTGTTTACTTGGAGTATATGCATGCTCCAGGAGTCACCTTGTACGAAAAAGATGGGCTTTAATTACAATAAAACATCTGTTCCTCTTATAAAATGGAAGTCAGCTTCTAACAAACTGTACTTTTTCTCTTGCATTCTTTTGATATGCTACAGTTTTGAGAATAATTGTTTTCAAAAAAGGTTTCCAGAAAAGATTTTCAGAAACTCCTTTTTATTGGCACAATCCATCCCCTCCGTGGGGTTTAGCAGAGGCATCGATTTGTGATGGAGTTTTACCGCAGTGACCCTGGGCTGCAGGAAGCGTGGCAGACCACCAGGGCAAGGGTGGGCACCCTTGCTGGGCTAGTTTAGGTTGGCCTGGCCATGATTTTTCTCCTCAGTTTCTCGAACCGTGTGTGTGGTTTTTTGTCCCTGATATGGGTGTTCTCCATTTTCCATGTGAATAGGTGGTGGTGTACCGCATGCTTTTAGAACAACCCCTGGATTGAGGGGTCAGCTCTGTGTTTGTCAAAGAGCTGCCTCTGGACTTGCCTTCCCCTCACATCATGGTGGCACCCCTGGACTAGGCTGTCCCTGCTTGGCCTTCCCCACCTGCCCATGGTCCAGGACCATGTTTCAGCCCCAACTGGGGTCCTCTGTTCCTACCCTTACAGTGATGCTGTAGGGGGGTGGTGTCCAGCACCATGGATCCTGAACCCTGTCTGTAGGGCAACAGTCCAACCAGGGTTAATGGCTTCTAACTGGAAGAGGGTAGAATTAGAGTAGACATTAGGAAGAAATTCTTTACTATGAGGGTGGTGAGACACTGGCACAGGGTGCCCAGAGGAGCTGTGGCTGCCCCATCTCCTGGCAGTGTTCAAGGCCAGGTAGGACACAGGGGCTTGAAGCAACCTCGTCTAGTGGAAGGTGTCCCTGCCCATGGCAAGGGTTGGAACTGGATGAGCTTTAAGGTCCCTTCCAACCCAAAACCATTCTATGATTCTAAGAACCTGTCACCATGGCCCTTCTTGGCCATCCTGGGCTGTGGCTGACCACGGTGCTCCACACTAGGCTTGATCCAGACCCCACCTGCCAGGGGACCAACCTCAGCCCATCCCCATGGAGGTGCCTGCAAATTGTAGCTCGGGGCTGCTCCTGGCTGCCATCATCCCCTGCTTCCTTGCGCAGGTGCTGTGGGACAGGTCCTACCTAGTGGCCATGCTTCCATCCCTTAGAGAGCAGCCTGCTTGTGCTGAGCCCTGATAGGAGTTTGCAGGCTGCTGCATCTTCCTATTTTTGCCTCTTAAAGTACTATATTAAGGTCTTTTCAAAGTTAAAAACTAAACAAAAACTGCTGGAAAGAAAGTGAGAAACAAGTTATTTCCTCTGTGTGTAGAAAGATTTTACAGTGCTCTGATTAGTAATAATGAAGCTAATTACAATACCACTTTGCTTTAAACCAAGAATAGAGTTTATTTTAGCATGCCCTTATTCTTTTTGTTTTATTTATTCCGCAAGGTACTTTCCTGCAGCCAGCAGCGACACAGCTTTATGTGCCTGTCCCAAGCAGCTGGAGGTGGAGGCTGATCTCCCACAGGGTGAGTCACGGCTCACACAGCCTTTTCTAGGGAGTTCTTCTATGTTCTGGGGGCTTTGCCACCACTTTGACAGTTTTGCTGCCTTTGCCTTTTGCGCTATTCTTTTTTTCATCTGGCATTATGGTAATTAAAGGCAACTGAGTCAAGTCTTACCTTGGATGAGAGAAGATGAGAGCAGAGGAAAAAGAGGCTCAGACGTAACTCTTTCCTTTGTTCTCATCTATCAAAGAAGAAATTGCCATATGTTTTCTAGTCTTCTGCTGCTTGTTATATTGTAAATGTGACATTTATTAATTACAAGTTGCGTTATAAGATTTTTTCCCTTTTTAAAAGCTATTCATATTTTCTTGTGTGTTGCTTTGGCAGTGTGACTTTTTGATTTTCTAATTGCAGACGTGGATATTTTCATGTTTTTACATGAAGTCTTGGCTAAATATTTTTACCTGAAAGATGGTATATGGGAGACATATCATGCATGACAATATATTAACTATATTTGATCCCAGTAATGGAAGTTGAAGTTTCTTCATTAAAGTTAATGAAAACATAATGATTTATGTCAGCTGTGAAGATCTGTTTGGTTGTATTTGCTATAGGAAATCAATTTGTTTGGTGGAATGACAAGGTTCTTTTTTTCTGAATAATTAAAAAATATTTATTGGACTGGTTATTAATTTTTTATATTTAGAGGATTATTCATAGTGATGCTACTTTGTGACTATAGAGAGACTGCTATTTCTACAGGCTTACGGTTTAGATATATCTGGTTTAGGTCTGCAATTGCTCCAATATTGGTCCAGTCCATCAAGAGGTGATGGACACTGTAAGGTTAAGAGTCAATCATTAGCTGTGTACACAGGGAGTGGTGGTGATGGAAAGGAGCTACAGAATGCTGGATTTGATTTGGTCACTTTGAGAAGAGAGCTCAACAAACATGAGCCTGCTTTTCAGTAAGTCTTGTTTCAGAACAGTTGTTGTTTATTATGGACAGAGATTTGACTTTTTACTGGTAATTCTGAATGTGTTTGCATACCCACCTGGCAAAGATCAGCAACCCTAACTGAACAAAAGCAATCCTTTGCTGTGTTCAGTGTTGCCATACTTTGGAATGACCTACTCCTCACAACTTAAAGTCATCCGTACTTAAGGCTTCCAGGGGAAAGCGTTTGCCTTCTTTATTGCTTTTCTTCCATAGTTAAACCTGTTACCGCTGAAATTTCCCAAAATGGCAATTCTGTCCGAGGTTCTGCTCTATAACAAAGGAACAGTGTGTGTTTTGCTGTCCCTGCTGTTTTAACACTTGATCTTTCACTTCTTCCTTTATAGTACGGTGTGACCTCTCTTCTGTGCTATATTGTGTCTGTCCTTGTGGACTCCTTTCCTTTCACTTTGGCAATATTTCACTTTAATTTCTTCTCGGTCCATATCTAGTCTACTGCCTATTTCCAGTGGAATTCAGGTTTCTTATCTGCAGGCCAAGCACTATTCAAAATATAAATTTAATTTCTGTTAGTATTTTCAGCAAGGGTAATGCATTTTGAGAATTAGTTTTTGCGCTGAGTTCCCACAGTTGTAATTTTTAGCCTTTTGAAGAAGGGATCACAATGTTCAGAGAAGCAAATTGCTAAGCATTTTCAGGCTTCATTCACCTCTATTGTAACAAACCTTTTGATTTGATAAAACTGAGTTAGAAAAGTAGATTCCCTCAATTGTGGAGTTCCAAGGTACAGAAAAGCCATCTTTGTTTATGTATGGCGCAAACTTACTGGCTGTTCAGACAATCAAAGCATTTTAAAAGTGATTCTATAGTTCTTTAACAATGCTTCTGGTAGTATTTCCCATTTCTTCTGAAGTTGGTGTTTTTTTTGAGCACAAATGATTGGTTTAATGGTCAGATATGCCTTTTGTATGAAAGAAAGAAAATAAATAATGGCTTCCTTAATATTGTTTTTATTAAGTAATTTCATACATTAATATAAGAAAGCACAAATCAATTAACCTTTATCACTTGATTGTAATTCAAAACTTAAGAAAACCTGTGCAAGAAGGTTGTCTTCTGAAGCTGACTACTCTTAACAGTTAATAAAATTACACTGTAGGAGTTATGAAATAATTATTGGACAAATTGTGACACTAAACCCAAGAGATCTAGTAAGGTTGATATTCATGCATAACTACAATGGAGGGATTGGCACTAGGGTGAATGTGCTTTTTAAATATACATGAAGTAACTTGGTAGTGAGAAAGGGTCACTGGTGTATATGTATACAGGTATAAATGTTCTTTTCCCAACACACTGAAGAGGTTCAAGAGAATGTGTCATTATATCTGAAACAAGTATTCAGCCAAATACTTTAAAAAAATAAAAGGTTTGCTGGTGTCTGGAATTAGAAATAGAAAGCGATACGCAGTCAGAAGGATAGCTCTTTAAGAATATAGGTATATATTAGTACATGCACACACATATACCTGGAAAGTTACTCTATATGGAAATTGGAAGGGAAATATTACGGCAGTCAGAAAATACTATTTTGCTGGTCCTTACTTTCAGTCAAGGAAAAAGATTTACATGTGGAGTGAAAAACCTATATTGATAAGATATGAACACTTATTTGTTTTTAATTTTTTATGTTTACCTGCTCCCTTAAGCTTCCTCTGATGGTCTTGTTTTCTACCTGAGTGAATCAATTATCAGAGGTCTTTCCAGCTGCTTCTTTTGTATGCAGAGGGAACTCTAGTTAGGGAAAAATGTATTGCTTTGGGATGAATTGTGCATGAGCTCTTTAGCTCTAAGAACTGTAGTAGCCTCAAAAGAACAAAAGGTTAAAAACTTTGATGTAGGAGAGTGCTCATCAGTCTGCAGGATTTAGACTGACTTAACATTGCATATTAAGTCTCTGAATATGGGGGTGATCCTTGGATCCAGCTGAAGTTGGTGAGCTTCTACACAGAAGATGGCTCACCAGTCTGAGTTGGTTTCCAGGAAAGGGCTTAATTCACTCCCTGTTCCAAACAAAAGTTTAGGAAGGCTTAGAGCTATAAGCACAAGTCAGTATAAAACGGAATAGTCACTTAGAAATTATTTCCCCTCCCCTGCATGTTTAGAACTTCATATGCCTAAGAATGAATCTGAGACCTTCTAAAAGGTAGTTCCTTTCATCTAGTTATGTGTCTTAATGAAAATAATCTGTTACTTTTAAAGAATGGAGTCATGACCTTAGACACCTGTTTAAAGGATTGCTAAGATTTATTTTAGCTGGGCGTTCATCCATAATACATTATCTTTTTCCCACTAATAACTGAGATTAGCAGTAAATGAAGTATAGTTCTTGGTTCACAGTGCCAGTTTGTTCTCTTTTCATTGCATTTGAGAGATACTGTACATGCAGCCATTTAAAAAAACAGATTTGTTCAGAATGATTGTAGATTCTACTGTTGACCATTATGCTATTCTTTACTTTTTTCTTTTTAAAGTACTGCATTATGAGGCAGCATACTTTACAAGAAGCAATGTTAGGTAATGATGAACTATTTAAAACTATTCGAGAGTCAAACAAATTAAGGCATTGGGTAACTCCACACATATTTCTACCAGAGGATGCTGGTCCTGCAACCAGTAGACTCAAGTAGCATCAAAATGTAGATGCTGGGAAGCAGAGGTGGTGAGGTTATTTGGCCATCTCATGTATACATCATTATTAAATGACAAGAGAATATTAATTTTACAGATGAAAGAAACTTTGGGATAAGGACTATGAAGTTATATCCTTGGAATCCTCATACCTGAAATATATTCTAGAGGCTAGGTGTGAAAAGAGCTAATTGCAGTGGTCAGAGTGAGTCTAAATATTTGTAGATAGGCACTTACTAATGAGTTCCCAGGCATGAGCTAAGCTGCAGTACATATTTGTGCATATGCTCTTATTACACAGCAAATGTGATATTAAATATATTCACCTAAGAGTTTTAAACTAATTCATCTTACCTCACATTTTGTAATGCACAAGTACTTACAAAGCTTGTTACTCTGGCTTAGTTTGCTAAGATGCAGTAACATGGGCATATTTCTAATCCCTAGAGAGTCAATATCAAGATTTAATAATGTTTAATGAATGCAGTTTAAATTGATACCCCTTGTTAATTTAGATTAACTTTCAAGGTGTCCCTATGACAAACGTGGAGAATATGGTAATATTTGTTTTACTGTCCTCTAAACTAGCAGAAACCATTACACCTTCAACCTAACTTCCCTAAAAGCACCATTTGCAAACATTATTTTCATGGTGATGTAGTCTCTTATGAATCATAGAAAGTAATGTTAACTGCTGTGTTTCATACAGGCAAGTATATTTTTGGGAAATCAATGAGCATCATCTCTCCTGATCACCCACCTACGATTTACGCAGGCTTTATTTTCCATTTGGCACAGCCTTTTATATTGGGTTAGTAATAGCTATATTTACAAAATTGTTAGTGTTTTCTAAGATAAAAACGCGTAGGACAAAGAGATTATGGCAAAATAATTAAACATTTAAGTCAATTTTACTTTACTGTTCTGAACTTTCTATCTTAAATTGTTTATACGAGACAATATTTTGAAACTTGCAGTAGTTGATAATAATAGATGGAAACTATTTTTTCTACTTTAATATGTATAGACAACTAATAGAAAAAATAGTCAATACATTTGAAAACGAATGCTGCAAGCTTTATGTAATGCCTACATTAGTACAGAGATTTTGGAATACCTTTTTAACATTGTCATATTGTACAGTAGTTTAGCTAGAATCCCATTGTTATTTGTGAAAAATATTACGGTCTGGTCTGGCGAAATTCACAGGAGGTTCTTATGCTTATGGCAAGGATGTTGCAGTGCACAAGCCTGTATTATTGAATACAGTGATACAACCTGTACAAAGTTGTTACAGAGTCACTATGAACATTTTCAAATACAGTGGTTTCATTTAAGAAGCTATGGAAATGCTCAGGGGTCTCATTTATTTACCTAATGTATTGAACCTATTAAGGCTTTAATCAGTTAATAGTGAAATCTTGTACTGGAGGCAGTAGTCCTCATTAATACAGCTGCTTTCTCCTAAAGAAAGAGATTTAAGAACAATCACCCAAAACTGTAGCAAAAATACTTCCCCTTCTCCCAGTATTTGCAGTTATTCTATTATAGTTTCTGTGTTTTTCTGCCTAGATCTGTCTTTGTGAAACTCCCCTTGAAAGACAAATGCTTTGAACAATCTAGGTAGCTTCATGCTCAAAAATATTAACAATGCAATGCAATCCCCTTTTTTCTTTCTTTTTTTCTTTTCTTTCAAAAGAACTACACTATTATGAGGAAAGTTTATTGTTGGAGCTGATCAAAGGGACAAGACTTTTCCAGCTCTTAAGCTGGCTGACACTTGCCAGTGTTATGAGACAGGGGTTTTTAGTTTTGTGAGTCTTAATGAACTCACTGGGCTTGTTCTGAAAAGCAAATAGTCACAGAAAATGTGTGCTGAAGTCCCAAGACTTGGACTTGAGAGCATTATCTGTAGTTAAACTTCTAAATTCTGTAGCTGGTCAAGGTGCAGTTCAGAATGAAGTCAATTTAGCATGACTTAATGAGGAATGTATTGAAGACAGAAATATATGTAAGCACTGTGCCAGAACAGGGACTGTCACAGAAATAAAAAATAGGGGGTTGAGAGGAACTTGAAGCAGGGGGACCTGATTGCAAAATATAACAGTGATTTATAAATCTACTTTTGTCATATAAAGAAAAAGCAAGGGCAAAGAAGAGATATGGTGACTTTTTGATCTATCTTTTTGAAAGTTCACAGTCTTAAAATGGTGTGGACATGGTTAGTAAAACGTCAGCATTTCAGTTAGGTGAGGCCATTGAGGAAGAGAGAAGGCAGAGTCTACAAATATTCATTCTATTTATGTTCATGCGTCAAAGGCAGACAGTTCCAGTCCTTCAAAATGCTGACTGACTTATCTAAGTAGTTTGGAGAAGCTAAAGGCTGTTCCAAAAGGCTACCTTGAAAATTAACTGGCCAGATACCCTATTCACTCTGAAAACTTTGGAAAGATTGTGGCTTGCTGAGCTTTGCTATACACAAACCGTGGGGACTTATAACACAGTGAGTGGTAAATTTACATTTTAAGGTTCCTTAAGGGGTAAACTGAAAAACTTTCTGGAAAAATAACAGATGAGCATTAACTGAGATCACCTGGATACTCAAGCAAGTTGTTCAGGCAAAGTCTGCAGATGGAAAGGCTGAGAATCAGCTTTCAGCATCCATAAAAATGGTGAGAACTGAAGCTTCAGAAGTACCATCTTGTGTCTTTACCCTGACTGAAATCACAAAAGATGAGTAATCATCGAAGCTTAACATCTAAACATTTGAAAAGGGTCACTTGGGTATCATGAAGAGTGGAGAAGAGGAACCTGAGAAAGACAGATGTCCACAGCCAGCCATTTTCAATTTTAATGAGGAAATAGCACCACCTATGTCTCTGCCTGTTTTTAAGAAGACAATGCCACAGAAAATCAAGAAAACATTTTAAAAGTTTTTGTAATCTCCTTAGTCCTCTCCTGCTAAGCAAAAGAAGAACCATTCCTAATGAAGTTGGAGGTGTGAGTCTTCTTCAGTTATGCTGGAAAGAAAACTAAATAATCCATAAAGTATTTTCTTATAGGCACCTTTTCTATAAAATCTGTGAAACATTAGGTTTAAAATAGGCTTATTTTACATAATTACAATAACGTTCTTCTCTATAAAGAAAAAAAAAAGCAGTGCCACTGTTGTTAGATTTTTATTTATTAATAGCTAGAACTTCAAACGTTATGAATTTGTCAAGAAGAATAAAGAGTATCTCTATAGCAGCATTTTTACGCCACTGGGGAAGAGATTGTCTCAGTATTTCACTGATAAATCTATCTTTCAGGTCAGTGATCCATGAACTAGGAAGAATTTCCAAATAAGCCAATAAGTGCTTCAAAGGAGAATTTGTCTATTGTGTCAATAAGCACATGTGAAATAATGTTGCAACTTTTAATATGACACATCATGTTGAGCTGCATGATTTTTGTCGCAAACCTTGAGTCAGTCTGATCTTTTATGAGGTTAACTTCAGCAATACTTTCTTTTCTACTGTGGCCGACCAACAGCTTCAGCTGCCCAGCTTCAAATACAAAGGGGAAGCTCAAAGTTAAATTAGACATACTTTCGCAGGATTAATTTAAGATTGTAAAGAAAATGAGGATGTTAAAATGCAAGACAAAATCTCTACACAAAATCTTTTTGTACTTTTAGCTTAAGTTAAAACAATTGTGCACCCCTAAGCTTGATTTGAACAAAAGGTGTAGTGTAAAATCTGAATTAAAGCGTGTGATACTTGTGCAGTACAGTGGTTCGTTATGCATCCTGTAAAAGTAACAACTCTGTAGGTTGTTTTATAACCTCATATCTGCGACACAGCCATGGCTGATCTTGTAGCTGGGGCCATTCTTATTTATGGTGCGACACCAGAACATAATCTTGCAGTGATACTTTGTATTAGTAAGGCACTGGACAATTAGGTTTTATTGATAAATTTCCACTTTTCTATGTATTCTAATAGTTCCAAAACTGTTGAAATAAACTAATAAGGCACCATCTTCAAGATTTGTTGGACAAGAGCCACATTTTGATGGATAGATTTACTGGTCTTGGGTTTGATCTACCAAACTCTTTAAAAAATAAATTAATAAATCCCAACCAAAACCCCACCAGAATGAAAGATGCAGCCAGTTATACTATACTGATTCTCCAGTGTGTTTTTCATATCAGTAGCAGCTCTTTTGGGAAATGTAACCATGGAAATTCGAAATGACTATCCAAACAGCAATTTGTGAATCATTTATTGAAAAGGGTACATTCTTTGAGGAAAAGATAGGGAGGGGCAGAGGGAATAGGCTGTATGAATTCAGATTGATGGCCAGAGCTTGAAATACTGAAGCACTAAACTGATACCTAATGACTGAAAGTGGATGTAAATTGTATTAGTGTAATGAACCAAGAGAAAGTGAAACGTAGTAGGGTAAAAAGTGTGCCTGTATGTTGTCTTAAAAAAAAAAAGATAAAACCAGCTCCCCCACCCTCCCAAACCCCAAAATAATTAAAACCTTTTCTGCCTTGAGAATCCTTGCTATTCATAAAAGCACTTGATGGTTCTAATTGTTTCAAATCTCATCAAAGTTTCCTTTGTCAGTGAGAATTTTCACTCTTCCTGGGTCTGATTTAATGATTTAATCACTATGGTTTCTTACCATGAACTCTGCTATAATAGGGATCCTACACAGATTACGTAAATTGTATTCACTCAAGTACTGTAAATGGTGAAGCACTTAATTCTATTTTTTTTTTTTTTTTTACTCAATCTAATTGGAATGGAACCATTTAAATAGAGCAGTTAGAGAGCTCTCTGACAGCCCAAGAATAGTTAAGATTATGTTATTGTGATTGGTTTTAGAGACAGTATTGTAGACAGCTAATTTGGAGTTATTTTTTCTATTACATTGATTATCAGTACTGTGTAAAATACATGTGTATATGCATGGACTACCTTTCTTATAAATTCTATCCTGTGCCCTGTCTTGTGGCTGATGTTTTCTATAAAACGTTGTTCTTCAGGCAGGCTTTCTATGTGCCTTCAGTACTGTGGCTGTTTGGAATTAGCAGATTTCACCCTACCACCTTTCCTCCTGAAGCTATTTATGATAATGCCAGATGAGTCTTCAGAACATGTGCACGGTATTGTTGCCTGTCACACAGGCTGTTTGGCATGAAGGCTTTCTCTGATCTACTTCTCCTGTTAATAGGCTATTTAAGATGCCATGGAGTCACATTTATTAAAGCTTTTGAGGCTAAGAAAGCTTGCTGTATTTTCTAACAATTTACTGTAAAGGAAGCACACAAAGCATTGTGACTCTGTTTGCACAGTCTGCTAATTTCTGTCAGGCTTGCTAGCAATCTAGCTAATGCATGGAGCTTAGAAACATCTATTACAAGCTATGGTTTACAAATACAGAAGGTTTTCCTCAGTATAACATGCATGTTTAAATATACACTATTGTAATAATAGGCACCTAGATACAGTTGTAGTATATTTTATTGAGATATACATCAGCTGGCTCCTTCTTTTTCTTTCGAATCTCCTTTAGGGGCATATCTATTTAGATTCTAAGGTTGTGCATCCAGGATAGCTTGTAAAAGGCGTTAGGATTTTGACTGTATTCTGAAGTTCACAAAGTTCATTCAGCCTAATTTTCAAAATAAATTAAATTCTTTATCAGATGTCTATTTCTCCAAGGCAGTTTGATCCTCAGTTGTTGATCATGTCAATGGGGCTGGCAGAACTGGCATGGCAAACAGAGATTATCTTCCAATTTCACTTCCATTAACATTTTAAACTAATTTTTAAGACATGTCTCCATAGTATATCTTTACAAACAAGAGAAGAGATGGTGACAGTTTGTTCTACAGAAAAGATTTCTAATGATTCAGCTGTGGTTCACCTAGTGCTCCCTGCAAACATGCCCACCCCTCTTTTTTCTTCTTCATTCACTGCAATGTGTGTGTATTTGTTGAAGTGAGTTATAGCCAAACATTCTAGTTTGAAATACAGCTGTGACTGAACATATCAGGGTATGCTAATTGGGAAAATTATGTATCCTCTGGTGTAAAGCTATTTATGAGAAAATGTATGACTGTAAACCTTTCAGGAATCTAGTCACCCTTCATATAAGATGGGAGTTGCGCTCCACAAAATGCACAGTGTGAGCGTCCTACTTGTCAGAATGGGGTGCAAGGCAGTTGAGACCCTAGTGGTATAACAGACTAGGGTAGATGATTTGGATAGCTGGAGAACAGCTTCAGGTAATCACACTAACCTTGGATCATTAAATAAAAACATAAAGGACTTAAGATATTCTGGATATAAACATTTCCTTACAGAATTTTTATAGTATTCCTACATTTAGAATTGTCTAAATTTTACACACTTTTTGAACAGGTAATTATAGTTTTGCAAATTATTCCTCATAAAAACTTTAGAGTATGAACAAGACATCTGAGTGTTCTAATTTTAATCTAATTTTGGTTGATTCCTAAATTGCAGAACTATAAGACGTTTTAGAAACTTGTATGAAAACTAGTGCATATTTTGCTATGCTAGGTTATTCTCATAGGACATATTGAGAAGATTTATTCTGATTTGTATACTTAAGTTTGAAATTTTACAAATATATATTTCACATATGTAATTGATATTCTCTATTATTTCTGCATAAATATTTCTGCATTCTCATTTGGCAATGTTAAAAGGATTAAGTTGCATATAAGGCAGATAAATTCTAGATGTAACTAGTTGCTCAATTGTTGTGATCTAAAATTGAAAGTCCACTGGCACACTACATTTTGAACTTTTTCATCTAGCTTCATGTTACATGGTCAAGCCTGGAGGTGAAAATGGTAAATTAAAACACATACTGATTATTGCATCATCTGTACTGCATATCATTAAAATTGTCTTGATTGGGTTAGAAACACTTTTTTTAGAGTAAAACAATTTGCACAACAAGCACCTGACCTTTGCTGATGAATAGAAGGACTAATGACCATTAAAATTCAAGTTGTTTGGGTTGTGGGTTTTTTCTTTTTGTTTTGTTTTGGGTTTTTTTTTTTTAATATTTTGAACTTAAAATACAATCAAAGAAATTCTAGAAATCTAATGCTTTCATATTAAGAAGAGCTGAATCTCCATAGTTTTCTGGATGCTCACCCACTAAGGTGGAAGGATTAAAATATCATCAAATTCCAAGGCTGTTTTCCATGAGTTGTTTCCTATTTGGCATTAATTTTTTAATTTCTTAAATGCTGATAATATTTTTGCTGTTCTTCATGTCTGAAAGAAAGATCCCATTTAACTCCATCAGAAACTGATGTAAAATCTTAGAAACAGAAATAACAAAGGTGAAGTTAAACACAACACCCCCTCCACACACACCCCCCCATGTCATAATATTGAACTATGTCTGTTTTAATTACTGTTTCTGGTCTCACCATCTAAGATGTAGATAGTAAGAGGAAAGTAGAGAGACCTTTTATAAATTTTGTCTTGTAAATTCAAATTTTATCATATCAGAGAAACCTGAATCTTAAGATACATGGGCACAGTCGCATGTCTTCCACCATGAAAAATAAATCCACAGTTGTAATGTTTTCATCATCACTTAGTCACTTTCCCCCAAAATAAAATTTACTATTTTGAGTAATGCTATTCCTCAGCTATTTTCATCCTGTTTTATATTAATAGATGAACGTTTTTTTCTCAGCTTCTTCTAATCCTTCCAAATACATTCTAAAGTTCTTCTAGATGTAGTAAGTCCAAGAAGGATTGTGCCATAGCTCTCCTCATCTACTTTTTTTTTCAGTCTCAGGGGTCAGATGTGTACCAAGATGATCTGTGAAGACTGCATAAAGGGAAAGATTTTGGTTTAGGATCCAAATCACTTCCATAGTCCAGGACAAAGGATAACCTGTATTACACCAAGTAGTTGATACCTTGGTCTATTGGCTTAATATCTGTCCTCTTGGAATAATGTTGGAGAGCAGACCATTAAAATCAGGAACCTGGCAGACACACAGTAAAGTCTGCGTGTCAAAATAAAGGTGGTAAAAAGACACAGAACCTGTATCTGTCGTAGCTTAAATGTGAATTAAAGACTTCTTTAACTGAAAATTATATTGCCATATAAAACCTATAATTGAAATAAATATATCTTAAGTCATTAAGAAAAAAAAAAGGGACTTGAACTGTTCATCCAATCTCACCCAAAAAAACGGTTGTATGAATTATATGGGTACTTTGAGCCACCATTCGCACAAGGACTACAAAGATTCATTACTGATCTGACAGTAACTTTTGTCCATGTGCTGTAGCAGGCTGTGTTCTCTGCCTTCTCTTTATTTTGTTTCACTTTATCTATCAGATTTCCTGACTGCACTTTTTTCTCACATTCTTAATGTGCTGAATGGGGAAAGCTCTTGGTTTAACTTTTGCTTCATGAAGACCCTGGTAAGGATCCGGTTCTCAACTGCTAGATTGTAAAGGGGTTTTTTTTGGTTCTCACCTGTTACATCTGCCTGTAGTGCTCTGGTCTGGGTTGGTTATATCAATGGAAATATTTCTGAAAGAATTCCTTTATATTTTAAAATAGATATCTTTTCACTTCCCAGTTCTTGCAGTTTACCAGAAAGGTTTATAACCATCTGGCTTAATGCTCCCATGCTCCCCTTTCCCCACCCTAAATATACTGCGTCCTTTGTTCTCAGCAGTTTGTTTGGGATTTAACCATACTGATGCACCTAGCACTGACAAGGTGAAAACAAATATAAGGCCAGACGCTTCCAGCCTTGAACACCTTGTAGTTGTTCACTCACAATATAGTCCCCATTCCCCCAGAGGGTTTTCCAATTTCTTCTCTGTGTAGAAAATATGCAAATTCATTGTTAGCAAAATTCTTATATACAAACCATTCACAGAAGAATGCATTTTTGTATTCTTTTCACTGTGCTATATCCAGCTATACCCATGTTTGAAGCACCTTATATCAGAATTCAAATAAGCAATGGCAGGACAATCCGTATTAGGTCCTTTCATGTCCATCACTATAAGAGATACCTACCTGCTGGTGACTGAAATATGACTGAGAGATGAGAGATTTTTCTTTTGAATTGTTTTTCATTGCGAGAGCTGAAAGAAAGAAGGTTCTTTCTACATGAGAAAGTGAAAAATGTGATATTTGGAAGGAGGTTAGGTTTAAAAATAGACATGAGACCTTAAGGAAAGGAGAATGCTTGCTCTGTAACCTAGAAACTGAAATCCCTAAAGAAGCACCTGCTACAGCGAGACTTTAAAAGAAAGAGAATTTTAAAAATCCAGTGAAATAAGCAGAATAAATTGCTAATAAAAAAAAATTACAAATGAAGTAGTAATCACAGGTAGTGACTTTGGTCTGAAGCACTTATTCATGTGGTCCTTTGTAGTGAGGTATTCTGTTTGGAGATAACGTTTTCATGAGTGAAAATAACTGTCTCTGAAAAATGTAGGGAATAGGATTTATAAATGCTTAATGCAACCTCATTGCTTGTGTACCTGAGTTTTGTGGTAAGAATTTTAACTGTACGGTTCTGGGTCTTTCTGCATGTTAGAAAATAGGTCATCTTGCGACCACTCTTTATTTAAAATTTTGCAGAGGGCACGGGATTTTAGTTAGCTATGTAAAAAATCAGATTATCCTTTCCTGTGCTTCCAGTAATGCCAAAGGGAGCTCGGTACATAGAATTTGTCAGTAAAATTTGGCTTGAGTATCTGGCACTTTCAAGGATGTACAGCAGTGTAACGAAGTGAAGAAACCCTCCTTTCCCTTGCACAGCATGTATAGTGGCCAACTCAAACTTGCAAACTGTGCACACGCCTCTGAGTGAATGAAAGCTGTTGACAGATGATGCTAAGAAAGTAAAAGTGTTTAGTACCTCTCTTTTTTTGCATCAACCTTTACTAAAAAGTAAACTGAACAGAAAACAGTAGAAGAGGTAGAAAACAGAAACCAGAAAACCGTTCAACCTTGATCAAGGACGGAACAGAAAACAGAGTACTTCATTGCTCTCAAGTCAGGTGAGCCTGATGAACTTCATCTGTGGATACTCCAGATTTGCAGTTGTGGTTTTTGAGAACATGTGGAGGATTGGCAAGGGATCAGAAAAGTGAAAAATACATCTGCAAAGCTTGCCTCAAAATAGGGAAAAAGGACAAAGTTTAATTTCAGACTATACAGTTCAGGAAAGGACTGGGCTGTTGGTTTAAAAGCAAACCTGTAGGGAGAGAACTACCTTGTAAAGACACAAAGGATTTATAAAGGATTTGTTTCAAGACTCTTCTTTTAAGTTTTGTCTTGTCTAAAGGGTTACTTTGTTCCAGGCAATAATAGTAACAACAAAAAACCCTTGGAGTAGAAATTGGAAATAATTTTCCAGATGGCAAGCTCTCTTTAATGAAAAGCAAGACAGCCTGACCTGAAAACTCTAATTTTGGCTTGGAGCCACTTCACATAAACACTAGAGGTCTTTACAGGCAGGTAGAATAAGCATCTATCTGGAACAATATAAGTGTAATACTGTGCTGGGGCAGGGAAAGAGCCAGTAAGACTCCCTAATATTCTTTCCAACTCTCTTTTTGAGAGGTGGTGTGTTCTGAGTTCCCTCAAAAGTATATTGATTTACTGTGAATTTCAGATACTGAACCTACACAATTGAACAATAACAACTCACAGACAAAGGATTAATTGCTCATATTCACTAGCAAATAATGTCATTTTAAAAACGTTTGAAATGATGGAGAAATGCATGGATTGTCATTAGATCAGTCTTACAAAATGTGCATACATGTGCTGAATGTCAATTTTATGATGAATAAATGTCCTCAGTAACTCTGCTGTGCTGCTAAAACAAGATGTTATTGCATGACTTTATTTACAGTTAAACACTATTCCAGCTGACTTGCATTCAGTAACCAAATTACAGGAAGGAAGTAACAGTTGAACCTGTATGGATGGTCTTTAATAGGAAGTGAAGAAATGACTTGGGCAAATCAGAGATTAATCTTACAATAGCTGGCATCATTGTTACCGATAAGGTTTTCTGGTTTAGTTGTTTTTCTGAATTAGTCCAATACATGGAGTCACTTTAAAATTAAAGACAATGTCTTTCATTCTTACTTTATATATTATGTGAGTTTCTTTATATTTTCTGTAAGCTTCTAGTAGTCATGCTGACAATCTGTTAGCACCAAACAAAATAGTTCCAGAGCTAGTCAATAGTTAGTATGGTTCACTTCATATATAGGATGATCTATAAACTTGTAACTATTTTCCTAAAATTCTCTTGATGTTTGGATTGTAAGCACTCAATGACTGAAATTTTCTTCATAACAGATAATAATTGGGGTAATGTTTGTTTCCATTGGGAGAATATATCTCTGTTCTGCTCATTGACATCAGTGCTCTGATTTGAAGAATATTGTGCTTGGTTTTATATGATCATGGCTATTGGCATGGCTTGACTTCAGCAAGAAAATATTTCTGAAGATTTAATTGTAACCCAAAATCTTTTTTGTTTGTTCTTTTCCAAATGTAGTCATTAGTATCTTTGTTCCTTTAATAGATATGTGTAAGTTCTGTAATGGGTAAGGGTTGGGAAACTACTTGGACTTACAATTTAATGCACTAAACAGAAGTAGGAATATGATGCAGTTGAGTTTTAGGCATTCAACTTTTATTCCCTTAAGTTTTCACTCCTCCTTGCATGCAAATATGGTGCCTCACAACTCTGTAGTTGCTGTAGTTAACCTACAACTACAATAAAAATAATGTTCTCTACTACCATACCTTTTCCTAAAAAACTCGTTATACGCTTCATGTTGTTCAGCTTCCTTTTTCTACGTCAAAGTGTTAACTGACAGTTCAAACTTACAAAAACAGGTTGTATCATTACTCAGCTTTACTTTTCCTAGCAAGATGGGCTCCAGGTATTTATTTTAGCAATCTACAAATGCTTCTGTTCTCACTGGTTTTTGCTGGGCTTTTCTATTTATCTTTGTTTCCACCAAGAAATATTGAGTGAAGATAAAAATCAAGAAATCAAAATTGTGCTGTTCAGATGATCTTACTACACAAGTCTATGCCACAGTAAAGGTGCAATTCCTCAGGTCAGGAGTTTCCTGGTATGGGATAAGAGAACTTTTGGACTATGTCAAACTTCATATGTCGAAAAATGCATTGGAAAAAAAAACCAAACCAAAAACCCCCAAGCAATCCAACCAAAAACCAACCAATCAACCAAGAAAACCCATAATATGATCCACAACTGCCAAATTAGCACAATTTCTCTTGAATAGGTTGCCAGGTGGATGCTTATTTTATTCAGTGGACAGAACTGCAGGGTAAGGGCACACTGCAGCTGATTCTGGTTAGCACAACTGCAAAAAAGATATCAATATTACAAGAGGTACTGCTTGCTAGCACTTTTTCCTGAACTTCAGCACCCTTACATTTGCTTTCCTTGTTGAATTAAGTGTGGGGTGACTCTAGAACCTTTGTCAAACACAATGCAGCTCCATAGGTCAATAGAAATAGATAAATAAGTGCAGGCAAATAGAAGATCTTGGGTTTTATGTCAAGGTAGCAGAAGTCTGGATTCAGGTTCTGTTTAAATGACGTTTATCCAATAATGAAGACCAGGCAGAATGATGAATGTGCTTCAGTGTGTCTGTGCTGAAATAGGTTTATAAACAAGCACCTGCCATAAATCACAAAAACAGCTTTGTCAAAAGTAACTAGGGACCAGATGCATCTTTATAATTACCTGTGACACCCATTGTCCTGCTTTCATATCCTCTGTTCCTCAGTTAGATAATCTGTTTTATTTTACTTGTGATTTCAATGATTTGCATTCTGTTTTGAAACATCGGCTTATGTCTGGGAAGCTTCTCAAGAAAGTCTCTGGCAATTGCATCAGGGACAGTAAAATGTGTGAGATTCATTGGCTAAATGCTACAAATCATTTATACAGGAGAGAAGATGAAACTCCTTGCTAATGCTTTCACAAGAACTTGGACAAACATTTTCTCAGTTTAAGTATTTTTATTTGCTTCGTTTCTGGAGTTTGTTCAACAGGTAGAAGAATCTTCCTACTTGTTTTCCCTGGCTACACCTTATATTCATATTCAGTGTCACGATGATCATCTCAACTCACAAAGCTTGTTTTCATCTGTAATCAGTAACAAACTGTAGCACTCATGAAGATTTTTGTTCCGTTTCCTTTGAGTTAATCTTGCCATTTGAGACTAATTGGCTGTTTGTGGTTCCAGCTAAATGGTTATTTCTGGTTTAGCTTGGAGAGTGCTAGAATGAGTTCTGTCTCCCTCTTAGTCTTTGCTAATTTTTCTACCTTATTGTGTTATAAGGCATCTAGAAATAGCATTAATGCAAACAATGTTAGGCTTAAAGCAGGCATCATGAAGGAAAAGAGATTAAAAGAAAATGGAATATAAAAGCTTGGAGGTAAAAGCTGATTGAATTTGACTTTTAAAAATGTTTTTGTGTTTCCTACTGTGGCTACTGTGCTTAGCTGATGCACAGTCACAGTAATGTGTTCCTTCATATTGGTTTACAAAAGAGCTTTGCAGTAATCATGGAATAGAAAGCACAGAGCTAGACAATAAATGCATCTGCTCTCAAGTCAGCCCATTTAATTTCCCTTTCAAATCCAATTGTTCACCTGCCGTGCTTATTAAATATAAGCATACTGTCTGTATTTGAATACACTGTGCCACTTCAGCACTCTGTACCTGTTGCTTTGCCATTACTGATGCAAGTTGCCTCTAAGGATGATTGCAAGAATATGAATATATGGTCTTTTACTCACACTACTGTCCACAGTTATTTTCTGTTTCTCTTTTTATTTCATACTGTCATGGTCTACACTAGGCCATTTAATCTGCTGGGTTTACATTTTAACTACAGGTTCAACCTCACAGAGCCTACCACCCATCTTATATTAAACTGCATTTTTAATAAATCTGTAGCTTCTGACTACCTTCACACAGGGGAATTCATTAATCCTCTGTGACCCTTGTTGAGTGATTACATATTATATAATGATGGGATTGTGGCTGTTTGGCTCTTCTTCTTCACAACAGGAATGAAAGAATCTCTAATACTGATACTTATAAACATGATCACATGTAAACAGTGTCGCTGCAATGGAAGAGGCTGACAAAATCCTGTACCTCATCTGTAATGCAAGTAGCACTCTCACAGAGAGCCACTTCACGTGACACATTATTCTTGCCCAGTGTTTATTTCTGTTAAAAAAATTCAGTTTCCTAAAAAGATAATTCATCTCCAGGGAAATCTATACGATATTCTCCTTGAACAAGGAACATGAGGAAGAAATAGAGCAGTTTCTTCTGCAAATTCAATCAAATTACCTGTGACGGAACCCCTGCAGGCACATTTTGTAGCAAAGTGCCATGGCTGTAGCCTGGCCAGGGTAGAAGGATTCGTCCCAGCTGTGAGTGTGAGCCCACCTTTACAAATCCAGTACAGAGAAAGAACTGCTTAGTTCCCAGTCTTTTATGCAAGTTCCTCTCAGATGCTTCCCTACCAATAGCAAAATGCAGTCTTTTTAATTTCCCTCTGAAGAAATCATCTTTAAGTACAGAAGATAAGACAAGTTAGCAGTTAATCCAATCAACAATCAGTATTAATTCACTTTCAGGATGGGCCTTTGAATGATGTAGTAAAACTGCAAGGACTAGTAGCCCTTTTGTTTCTATCCTTCCTGAATTAATGTTCATTTGGAAATGACCTAAACTGAGTGTTTGTCATAGAGACACATCCAAAGCTTAAAGTTACATTGCATTACCTTCTACTTGCTTCAAAAATTTGCTACAAAATTTCAGTGGTGGAATGTAGGATATGAATAGATTAGTAAAGTGAATGTTGCCTGACCATTAGCTACAACTCATCCCTGAGTGCACCTGAGAAATAATATTAACATGTGATTTTAAAGGTTGAACACTCAATAGCATTCCATTTTGATTTTGGCTTTTTCAAATGCAGGTTTGCTTTCAAATTTGCATATGCTTCTATTTATGGTTCTGGTAACTGGTTATCCAATTTAACATGCAGTATGCATACCCTGAACTGTCATTTCCACCATAATGAAATAACATGATGATCTCACTTTAACTGCTATTTAGAGCAAGAGATGACCTGCTTGGTGAAAGATCCTCCATTGTCTTTCCCCAGGATCAATCGTACTTTATCCAGTGCTGTCACCAGTTTTGTCACACCCGTTCCAGTGTTACACCAAGACTGTTCTAAATTGGTTTGCAGAATGTTAATGTGACTACACATAAGCTGCTATCTCCCACATCTTCATATAGAATGGTGTGGTATACGTTATTCTGTGTAACCTTTTTTGGGAAGAGAATAAGGTTCCTTGAAAACATTGTTTTCTTACTATGTAGATGAGACCATTCTAGTTTTAATCTGATTAAAACATAAATATGTCTTTTTTTCCTAGGGTTTTAGATTGGATTTTTTGAAGTTTAGTGCAGCCGGACTCATCGTAGCTAAGGCCTAGTATTATAGGTTTAGGGATATGAGAAGTGTAGGTAAACTCCTGCTTATGACAAACACATTCTTAAAACGAATGTGTAAAATTCCGTTAAATAAGGTGGGGTATTTTTTAGTTTAAGCAGAATATATTAGAATACCCAGTGCACTTTGCTACTCATGAGTGATGAATTCAACTAAAAAAATCTGTAGAAATTTCCTTTCCTTAGTTTGCTTTACTATGAAGTTAATTTATCCAAAGCAAACCTCATTCTATTCCTTAGTTGTCCCCTCACTCTTTTTTCTACTGGGAGTACATCTCCTTTAATTCATGACAATATTTAACAAAAAGCATTTGAACTTCTTCTATAGGACTTCACTCCCTAAAAGTTTTATATATTCATTTATGTGTACGTATATACATACATACATATGTGTGTGTACACAGTATCTATGAAGTTATTTTTTATGATAGAGATTCAGCTTCTATGACATGAATAGAAGCAATTCTGGTCACTAAAAGTTTATCCTATGTTTGTGACACTGTAACTGAACACGGAACATGGCCATGTTTCTTCACATGGCTTCTTTAGACTATGTATTTCCGCTGTTTTGAAAGGACTTGTTTCTTCTTTCTTGGAAATGAAGAACTAATATCTTTAAAATATATACCCATTAGGGACATCTCATAGCAATATTGATGAAGTCATTCAAATGCAACTGTTTGTGCATACAAAATTGTTTTCTCTTGTCTAATTCTACGTCAATAAAATAATGCTAAAGAAGATAATTTATACATACACTCTTAACTTTGTCTTTGCTTTTCTGTGATTATCTGCATTATGTATTTGTGCTAGCGTTTATTGCAGTTTATTTCTGATAGCAAATCCAATCTATTTTTAATAGATACTTAACAGAAAACCAAATAACTTTGCAGTAGCTGGTTTATATGAGTCTGTAGAAGTAACATACTTATGTAGATCTGGTGCTCTTGCAAGAAATTTCTATAATGTTGCTAGGAGAACTCTCTATTGGAGTGTCTGGAAAAGGTAGGACAGTTATCTGGGAGACTTTTTTTGGTGGTTAGTCTTTAAACACAGCTGTTATTGCAAAAGAGATGGCAAACTATTTTTGGCCAAAGATATTATTTGTTGCTGAAATTGAACCTTTAATGGACAATAGAAATGCGAATTTCCTTTCAATCAGCTTTTGTCTAAGGGGGGGAGGGGTGGGAGAGTGCTTAATCTTTTACTTAGTTACTATACTTAATTTTGTACTATGTTTAGCAAATTCCTATCAAAGTTTAACACTCTGCCTATACTAAACCGTTTAGTTTCTCCTATCCATATGAGTGTTCTCATGGCATTGTTTGTATGTAACCCCCATGGTAAGGGCTGCATCTTGGCAGAGGTTTGGTAAACTGAACTCTGTGAGCTAAGGTATAAACTTACTACGCTGTGTGCAAACACACAGGAGCCATGGGAGCCTTGCAGAAACTGTACAAAAGGATAATGATAATTGCAGTGGTTTTATGACAGATGGAGAATAAAATAAAAAAGAAAGGGTTTTTTAGGATTATTGTGTTATTTTGTATAGTCTCTTGCATATACTGCATGTTGCTGGGAGAGTTCACTAGGATAATTCATAATTTTGAATCCTTCTTTCTGTACTGGTTGTCAACAGCATCAAAATTTTGTGGAATAGACGGCAGTAGGTAACAGTTTTCTAGTGCAAGTGAAAAATCAGGGCAGGTTTGTAAGCGACATTAGTTTTACTGGTGAACTTTGAGTTTACAAAGGAATTTTAATGATTAGGTATTAAAAAATAACAGTTTTAAATGCTCATATGTGAGAAAAAAAATAATCCCCACACAGTTTTTAAGAAATCCTTCAGCCTCATTAAATATGTAAAGTAATGGGAAAAGGAATTGACATAAAGCTAATAGTGACCTGTAATCAACATAATCCTATGAAATTCCTGACTTTTTTGGAAATGGAATACAGAGGATATACTGTTCTCATTGTTGATGAGATAAGCATCATATTGGTCTTATGAAAAATCTTATTTGGGGTACAGGCTTTTAAAAGAAGAGCACGTTTATGCTAAGAGGGTATGATTCGTGAAATCAGGAATCAGTATTCTCTACTTGGAGTAACAAGTTTATTCTTTAAACTCTTTCTTTTTCTGACAACAAAATGTAGAGGGTTTGATTCAGTTTATATATTACAAAGTCAAAATGTCATGATAGGACAGAAACTTGCCTTTGAGTGGCAGCTTTGTCAGTGCAGACATTTGCATAGCACCACCTACATGCCAAGGCCTCTCACTTACAATGTTTTGTAATGAAGATGTATGATAAGTTTGTGTGTATATATATATACACACACATATATTTATATAGGAACACTAGTTGTGTTTGTAAAAAGTCTGTCATCGTCAAAGCCATAAAAGCTTTAAGTGCTCTATGTGCCCACACACCCTTGCACATCCACATGCTCTGCTAACAAATGATACTGTCATTTTCTTTAACCTTGTTCTATCTTAACTAAGGCAAGTAACTGGTACAAATTTTTCTGGGGTTTTGCGTGAGCTGGGATTACCTCATTCACCTGACCCTAACTGAGCTCAGAACAAGAGAGACCAATACAGAAGGGATCTGCAGAAGCCTGACACATATGTTTGCAAATTGTCAGGCTGGGCTTTGTTCTTTGTAACATTTTGTTCATGTGACAAGCTTAGCAAAGGCCAGACTTGTATAAAAAAATGTTTGAAATATCGAAGTTGGAAAATTTCAGTTTGTCTCTCAATGTACATGCAGAATTGGGGACAATATTTTCTCCTACAGGAAAGTTCCTCTGAAGCCTGAACTAGATAAGCTTTACTCTAATAGATATAGTGCTCTTAGTCCCAAAGAAATACAGTTTAGCACAGGCCACTAATATTTTCTTCAGTATTACTGTATTATGAGCAGAAGGTTTGACTATAGCCCCAGGTTTCCCCCTCAGTCTTTCACATTTTAAACATAAATTGGTTAAGCTCTGGATTTTGTTACCAGTTGCATATATTTAACTTCTCCTTTAACTATGTTTCAAAGCTTATTTTGAAGTGGGAAAGACTGTCAATTAAGAATTTTCTTATTGATCATAAAGGGTGTTTCTTTGCTAACTCAGTTGCAAATCTTCCACCAGAATTTTCAAGTAGGCTTTAAGCAACTGTCAGCTGTTTGCTTGTGAAGAAAGATTTCAAGTTTTGTCATGTAATTAGTGAGTGTTCAAAAGGGCATGGCATTCACAGGCTGAGCTCTGGCATGGAAGTCTCTGTACTGGCAATTCTCTTTCTTCTAAGCATACCTGCAAACAATCTACTAAAGATAGAAGGACTCAGAATTAAATTAGAGAGGAGATACAATAATCAAAATGCTACTTCAAGGGGAATAGTCAATGCTTTGAATTAGGAACTCTCATATATGCCTGAATAAGGCACTTAGTTTTAAAATACAGTTTTACTTTCATGGAAATGTTCCTGAGTGTATATACACACATGCACACAAAAACATTCATTTTGGTACTATTCTTTCGGCTCTGTCTAAATATACGTCTGGTTTAACTCAGTTAATGAGGAAAGAAAATGTTCTCTGAGTCTAGCTTGCTGTGGAAATTTTTTGTTCTATTTTCATCTCATTAAAACTTTGTTTTCTAAGTATTTGCCCAACAGAACTCCATTCTGGAAGTGCTGTAAGTGATTGTCATTTAACAGGTACCTGGCAATTAGTTAATCTAGCCCTTACGTATTGTCTTAAAATTGTTCTTTAAAATTGGAGGTGCTTTTTTACTAATGATATGTCCATCAACTTCTGCTAACTTACTGTTCCGTGAAAAACGGATTCAGAGACAAATAAGAAAAAATCTGCTGAACATTTTTATGGCTGCTAAATTCCGGCCCTTTGGTATTCTGGTAAAATACTGTACCTAGTCATAAGCTAATACTATCATAGGTTGCACCAGAATCATTCTAGATGGCAAAAGTTCCTCGCATAATAGCAGGTCAAATATGTTGTTTAAACAAGCATGAAAGTTGTGTTTTCAGGCGTGAAAATCATAGATGGCTAAGGTTTCAAGCCTGTGTCCTATATCAAGAGCTTTTAAAAATTCTCCTATTTTGTTGTTATTGTTTCAAATTTTAAGACTTTTTTTCATTGATATATGTTTATCTAAAATAGGTCTATGTATTTGGTACTCTATATTTAGTTCATAAAATGAGGCAATTTGTCCTTATTTTGGGGATCTTCAAAAGAAGCATATTACCTTCCTGATAGTCATCAGAACTCTGGGGTTTACAATAAATTAGTCTCCTCTAAGAATCTCTTAATTAAGCCATTCAGTCATCTTACGTAACAGTGATGTGTATTAGAGAATTTGGTAGTTTTCCAGGCTGATAAAGCTTTCAGGCACACTCTAGATACAACTTCCTTATCCTCTGTCCGTTCTTTAAGAGCCGGGTACATTCATACACACACAGATGTGCACATGCACACACACACGTATCCATATCCCCAAGCAATCCTGCTTGCCATTTTGGAAACTATTTTCTTTCTAATTTTTTGTAAAGGTGAAAAGGCATGATACATAAGTAACACTTTTCCTTGAATTTTTAAGAACTTACAACATTATATTTTCATAATTTGTAGATTTATGGAGTTTGACTATAATAAGGGAAAGAAAACAACATAAATAGACTTTGGGATCTATTATGTCAAATAAATGAATGGGAGGATTTGTATGAATAATTCCTGTTATCACTAATGGCCATTTTAATTATCATATGTCTCAAAGAGATAAAATACCCTTATGAAGCTGAAGTATCTGTGATCTTCTAGTGCATTACCTATATGCAAACCTGCTAAATGACATTTAATTGGTGCATCTCATCATTCAGTTATTTTAACAAGTCTGGTATATCTAATTTTCCTGAAGTCCTGCTGCTGATATTTATCTCTCCCTTCAGTAAAGAACAGTTCATTGACACCAGCATCCTGAATCCTGTTCATCATAAATAGCTGCAAATCAAGATTAATTCGCCTGGTACCCTGCAATTTAATTTTACTGTTGAATATGAATGCATTAATTTTGCATCTGTGAAGAACCTAACTCTGATTAGGAACTCTTCATTGCACTTCTTCTGTGTCTTGCTGAGGACTGAGATTATCTAACTATACTGTGGAGTCCATATTATATTGAATAACAATAATGACAACTGACGCTATAAATTCAATACAATCTTTTTAAACCATGGAAGATCAGATTAAAAATCTTCAGATCTCAACACAACTACGTATATT
Source organism: Strigops habroptila (assembly GCF_004027225.2). NCBI lineage: Eukaryota > Metazoa > Chordata > Aves > Psittaciformes > Psittacidae > Strigops > Strigops habroptila. The sequence goes on from NC_044281.2 coordinate 10,050,907, forward strand.
GTCACTAAGCACTGTCTAGACTGATATTTCTTTATTTTGTACTATAAACAGTAGAAATCTGAGAAGTAATCACAGTAGACATTAGAAAGAGAATTCACATTGTTCTTAATTAAAGTTGTCAGAAATTATTAACACTTTTGTTCCAGTTCTCTACTTACAAGTTCTCTACTTACAAGTTCTCTACTTACAAGAATATACTTACAAGTATATTCTGTCTACAAAAACTGCTTTGCATAGTTTGAGTGGCAAGTTTACATGGGCTTGCCCTGCCTATTTTGCCTGGGTTTGGGTTATGAAAAGTGTCAGTACCCAGTGAGCTGCTCTGATCCAGGGAGGTGCAAAGAAAGCATGTTCAACCATCACAGTTTACACTTGGGAATGGAATGGCTCTGAATTTTCTCTTCAACTCTTCAAGTCCTGTCATAAAGATTTGCTTGATGACTAAGGGAAAAACTTCCTGTATTTGAACTGTAATGCCAGCTGGACAGGGTTTTATGGAGATTTAGTTTGGTTTTGGTTTGGTTTTTCCTCTGTTATTTCAGTCCAGAAATAAAGCAGCAATTCCTGTAAGGGCAAAGGACCTTAGTTTTGTTCATCATTATCAAACAAAGCAGGGTATCAACTACTATTGGTTAGATTGATGGTAAAACGTTTCCAAGCTGTAAGTTTATTTTGAAAGTGAAATTCTTTGCCTTTATAACTATTGCTCTTTTTCATTCTTTTTAAAACCTGGAAGCACTTTACTTGCTTTTTATTCATGCCTCAGTTTCTTCTAAAGGCCTTGAAGATTCCATAGTTTAAAAGACTCGAATCAGTATCTCAAGGTGATAATGAGCCATCAGGTCAAACTAGACCTAATTGGACATTCAAGCTCTCTTGAATGGCTTGTTCATCTTGAGAAATGAAGTGCAGTTTCTCTTTTCAAAAAGTGCCTTTTCTGAAAAATACAGTATTTAGAGTAGTAGAAAGATGAGAAAGATAATTAGATGAGAAGACAAAGCTATTTTCTCTTTCTCCTTCTTTAAGTAATCAACCACGAAGACTTGATGTTTCTAACATAGACATTGTATGTTACAGGTGTCAAAATAAAAAAGAAACCCAAAACAAACCAAACCCCAAAAGAACAAACAAGAAACAACAAAAAAACCTTCAAACAACATCAAAAACCCAAACAACCAAGAAAAACAACAAACCATCAAATGAAATAAAAGAGATAGTTCATAACTCAGGTTTCTATCTGCAAAGTAAACATATAGCATTACAAGGTGTCTGTGCAGATCAACTTTTTCATGGTTAGCTTCAGAAACAGAGGACAATGGGTATAATTTGCTTGTTCAGCCTGGAGGAGAGAAGGCTGCGGGGAGACCCTATAACAGTCTTCCAATACCTAAAGGGGGGCCTACAAGAAATCTGAAGAGGGACTTTTTACAAGGCCATGTAGGGATAGGCCAAGGGGGAATAGTTTTAAACTGAAAGAGGGTAGATTTAGATTAGGCATTAAGAAGAAATTCTTTATTGTGAGGGTGGTGAGACACTGGCACACGGCACCCAGAGAAGCTGTGGCTGTCCCATCCCTGGCAATGCTGAAGATAAGGCTGGGCAGGGCTTGGAACAACCTGGTCTAGTGGAAGGTGTCCCTGCCAGTGGCAGGGAGGTTGGAACTGGATGAGCTTTAAGGTTCCTTCCAACCATAATCATTCTAGAATTCTGTGAATTAAGAAATATTTAAACTTGACAAAAATATGATGTTAGTAAATTTTTGTATTTTCATACTAATCGTTGCATAGTTCAGAGTCTAAACAACTAAGTGTTTAGATTATGTTGGTTCTGCTCTTTAAAATCGCCTTGTTTCTTTCAGACCACTGTTAAGCAATTAGACTTTTTGTTCCTTTCCAATTCGAAATGAAAATGCAAGTCTGGTCTCCAGAAAGCCCAACATAGCTTAAGTATGGATCTAGTTAATCTTTCATTTCTTAAAGGTGTCATAATGACATAGAAAATTACCTGTTTTCTGTCATCTCCTCAGAGGTAAAAATGCAGATACCTTTATTAGTGTAGCTGCTCACCAGGGAGCTTAAGCATCACAAGAAAGATTCAGATAAGGTACCAGCAGTCTATTTCTTGAATGTAAGCATGTGTCAGGCCTGCCTGGTGGCACAGTGCAACATTTGGTTTGGTGAGTCAGAGTCTAGCAACTATGGATAAATGAGCAAGATAGCTCCAGACTGAAGATTGGGTTACTGTGGAATAATCAGGAAAGGGGTTGTTAACAGTTGCATCTTTTGGGCAGCAGTGGGTTGTAGGAAAAGAACAGATTTGCTTACTAAGAAAGCAGAATTACATTCAATAGGGATGACACCCTCCCTCCCCTCCCATGTTTTTGCAAGAATTCTGCCATGGAGGTCACAAATCAAAAAGAATATATGTACAATTGAGCCTAACGAGATTTTGAAAGCAATGGATTATACAGCTGCTTAGCATCCTGCCTTTGGCTAAGGACTTTCATATCTTCCTCTGCCTTTTTTTTTTTTGACAGCAGCACAACATGAAGTCTTAGAAGTAAAGCGTTCTGTGTAAAACTGCTTTACATTAAATCAAAGCCCCTTAATCCTGATTCATGCTCTTACGATGAGTTAAGGAGCCAATCTACCAAGTAAGTCACTGTTGCATTCAGTTGCATGCAAACATGTAGACATATATGCACCCATCTACACAACTTGTAAGATTCAGATTTGTGTTCTGCTGCTGACAGTGAGAAGTTGTGTTTGCCATTCTGTGTGTCATCTGGGACCAAATTAGATAAGGAGGTATTGAAGAAATGTCAGCTGAACCCAAATGTAGAAGACAATTATCTCAATTCTATCGGTTCCCCTGCACATTTTACATATATGAGATTTTTGTTTTCTGTTTATATATACACCCATCCGTGAATGTATAGAGGAGTGGCAAAGGTGTATGAATTTGAGAAGCTCTAATTTTTAAACTGTTTTGTCAGATCTTTCTTCTTGCTTAATTTTTAAACTTTACACATGCTTAATGTTTTTAAAGTCTTTTACTAATATATCAGCATAGGAATATTAGCTTACTTAACATAAGTAACACCTTTTTTATTATTACTAGTATTGGCAGTATTTGTATTATGATAATGGCTTGACGTTCTGCTTGGTGATTAAGGTATCATTAGGCTAGGTGTACTACAAACTCAAAATAGAAGATAGTACAAATCTAATCAAGAGAAAAAAAAAAACAACTTTCATTTCTGGAAAATACCAATTATTCCTGTCGTATATCCTAACATATCTTAAACCTCTACTAATCCTTGTTGTAGCTTGAGCTATGTTGATAAAATGTATTTCATAATAAAATACAGGATTGTTTCTCTGTCCTAGCAAGATAAATGCAACAGCTCTCAATCAGTGAGCTTGAAGAAACTTAAGGTATCTCAGAAAAGCAAGACATTTAAGTACAAAGGAATAGACCTGGAAGAAATACTGAGTTTAGATGCTTTAAATTTCTCCTTTTCTAGTACGTCTATTTTTTGATTTAATGAATTAATCCTAAACAAAACCATTGCCGTTTAAGTATTTCCTAGTACAGACTTCAGTACAGACTTGCTGTATCCATATCATTCTGCTGACGCATGGTGCAATTATCTGTTAACAATCTTATATGTAAAGATTATTTTGACTTCCTAAATGGTACCTCTCTAACATTGTGAGAAATTGTCTCATTCTATATCAGTACAAATGTTATTGCTGTGGGAGTGCACAAATGAAGCTGTAAGGATCTCTGTTCCAAATAGCTGTTGTGTATGGCCAACATAGAACTAAAAATAGCATCTTTTTTGTGGAGAAGCAATGCAAAGGGGAGGTGAGGGGAAAAAAAAAAGAATACATACAAAAAAATTTGTGATGTTAATTCAGCTCTGTGCTCAGAAGCCTTAAATCAAATTAAAGAATTACCTTGATTTGTCTTAACCTAAGACCTAGGTTAGTATCTAGCCGATACTGTAGCTGAACTAGGCAAAACACTCCTGACAGAGTATTTTCGCAAAACCATGCTTTATGGTGTATAATTAACTCCAGCTGTTCCCTCCAACCTTCCAAGAGGACTGTAAAGAAGCAGGAAATGTAGCTGAAGGGTTTATCTGCCTACACAATAATATTCAGAGCATACCCTTTTGTGGCTCTAACTTGGATATATAGACCAACAGAAGTTTGTCTTGTAGACACTGTGTAAGAAAGAGCTTCCCAACAATTCTATCACTCAAATGCGTAAGAATTTTTAACCCTTTCTCAAGAAAATATTGGTTTCTTTTTAAAGTAGCTTAAAAAGAATAAGTAATTTGTAACATTCAAATGGAAAAGCTGATCCTTTCAAGAGTTATAAGAGCTTCCTATTAATTTTTCTTCCTTTTGATTCCACAAGAAGGGTCGGTTGTCTTTGTTTTTGACAGAGACCCTCACAGATTGCAGGAGAACTATACTGCTTACAATTTGCCCAATGGTATCACAGTAAATAAAAGACTGTTACACCAAGTCCAGTTTAGCATTCTTGTAACAAGCTTTTTCACAGTATTAAAGCCCCTGGATCCATTTTCCTGCTCAAAGCAGAGCTCCAATAAGCTGCTGCTTGTTCTGTCTGCTAGGGGCTATGTGCATAATATGAGAGAAAAATAATTCATGAGATGGTATCCTACAAAGGCATATAGGGAACTCTCTCTCTGTTATTTTGGTTTGCCTCTTCCCCAGTACATGGAAAAGTAATATTCATAGATTGTATTGGGGATGGAAGTGACAATGTATTTGAAAGAAGAAACTCAAAACACTCCAAAGCATGTTCTACTCCACAACAAAGCTCATGTTTTTGCATGTTGTCCAGAAACTATTTGACATGAGAAATAGGTAGCAAAAAATAAAAAATAACTCTTTTCCCAATAGGAGGGACTATACAATCATACTCTTTATCTTACTTTCTCTCTTTTTTTCCCAAAGTATCTTTCATTCCAACTTGCATAGCTACTAAAGCTCAGCAACAGGAATGAAAAGAAACTGTTATATATGTAGATATATTTCTTTTGTGCTACCTTAGTGGACTTCAGAACTGTATAAACCTTCAATGTATACTTTTTTGGGCTTGGAATACATGTACAAACTGAGTCCTTCCAAGGTACATGAATTGAAGCCAAGATTATCCTCAGGATAATATATAAGCTACTCTATAGAATGCGTATAGAAATGTGCGTGTTTTTGTGTACTTGAGTAAGCATATCCACGGGATAAAATGAACAGTGGCATACTTCTAATCATAACAGATATATATTAAAATGTATATGCTTAGTCTATTGTAATTGCTTGAAGACGTGCAGAAAACAGTTTCAATTACTAATGCCATCTCTTATTCCTTTTTTTTTTTTTTTGTTCACTAGTAATTAATAAAAAGGATTGAACCAGAAAAATAAACATGGGGTTTTTTTATTAGCTTAACTAGCCCTGCACAGTATGTAACTAAACACAAGCTGTCACAGGAAAACCACTCTAAGTATTGCATTTTGGAAACATCTACAAATGACCTAAAATTAGTTTTGAAACCAAAAGTATTTTAGCTTCAACATACCTATAAAAAAACTAGGAATGAGTGCCTGCTTTTACAGGTTTTCTAATGACATACCTTTCCTTTTCCAGTAAGGGAATGAGATTGAATTAATACTTAGAATCTCAGGACTTTGAATAATATGTTTTCAAGTAGAAGGAGGGAACATTCATTTGGATTTTTTCTTCAGCTAGAAAATGGTGGGTACTTAAAGGTTTGTAAAATTGAGGTGTTGGACTGATGACTAAAATTTACTTGGTGTATAGTAATGCTCATTACTTTTCAAGGCTGAATGAGATCTTCTAGACTGAGCTATTGTACCAGATCATTGGTACAAACATATTCTGTGGTTTTGGCATAAGCAATTATGACTGTGCCTTGCTACACTTGATTTGCATTAAGGAAATTCAGAAATTGCTCTAAATGCTTAAAAATAAACCACAGCAAGAACAAAATAAAATCTTCATTTCGTTAAACCTTCTCTAAGGAATGAAGACATTATCATAAAACAAAGACTTGAAGACCCTACTCGTTTAGCCTATCTGTTTTAAATTGCATTTGATGCTGTAGTTTCCAGTAGTTATCTTGATAGTTCAAATAATCACTCAGATCAAAAACAAAATGATAGCAACAGTAACTAATGCATAACTCGTAATGTACATAGTGGAATAATTAGGGATTAACATACGATCCCATAATATTTGCAGTCTAATCCTGTAAGAGAATGCCAAATTCACATTATATCTTCATTTTCCTGATATCACTCATTTTTACCCTTAGGCCTCCATCTTCATTTATTTCCTATAGTTCTACTCCATTAAGTAGATCATCCTGAAATAGGCAGTCCCATTTGTCAGTCTTTTGTTCTGGTCCCAGCGTAATGTTTCTCATGCCCTTTTTCCTTTTGTGTCTTCAGTGAAGTTTATCATTCAGTATCTTACATTAGCTCCAGAATCAGATGTATAATTAAATACTAAAGTGTAACTAGTTCTGGGCCCTGAATTAGACTACTTGTTTCATATTCCTTTCATGACCAGCTTGGGAGTTACGCTCATCCCAGTCAGACTTTTGCTTACAGGACTTTTTAATTTCCCCACAGTCCGATATATAAAGGATTAGATATAATAAGGGACCTAAGCACTGCAGTGTTTAGTAGAAAACTTTCAGTCTCCAAATAAAATTTAATCCAGGAATTTAGGACTCTGGGAACACAGGGATTAGGTTTTATTTTGAGGACAAAGCTGGGAAGAACACTGGAGAAGTGGGAAGTTCCTGCTTTTTCCCCTCTGAAATGCAGCCAGAGGAAGCATTGCTGCTGCAGTGGTTTTGTACAATAAGTCATTGGCTGAGCACTTCCCCAGGATGTGTGGAATTTAATTACCACTTGTCTTTGAGGAGAATCACAGCCAGTTCTTCACCTACAGCAGGACTTTTAACCTCCAGCTGATTCCAAGCTCTGGGGAAAGGAGCTGTGCTGATCAGACCTTCTGGTATCTGGAAAAGTTCGTGGAGAGCTTGTGAGACCCCTTCAGTTTATTGTGTAGTGATCTCAAAGCAAGAGAAAGTCCCAGGTTATGCTCCCTACTCGGTGGACTGTTTCAGGTGTTTTGGACGCATGTAGTCACTAGGTAAATTGTATAAATATCTCGGAGGATAGGTACCCATGGAGGAAGTTTCCAAATCCCTAATCATTAGCTACACTTTGATAAGATGCATTGATTTATTTAAGCTATAGGTATTGGTCTATTAGAAGACAAATAGGTTTTGACTTTTTTGTTGCCATTTAATTTGCCCTTTAGCCAACATGCAGAGGAAGTATGTACTGCTAATGAAACGCTTATGTGGAACTACCTTTTCAAAAACAGCTCCCTAGGCATCTTTGAGCTGGTAGACTGAATAGTCATCTGGTATGACAGCAATAAATTTGTGCTATACTGCTTCACTGATCTACCCTTTGTAGAACACTTCTCTGGGGCTCTCTTAAAAGCCATCACACATGTTCCTGCATCCCCATTACATTCTGAATGATATGCTGCAAATCGGATATGCTGTAGCACATCCGATTAAAGCAGCAATTCAAAATGTGGAGACATAAATGCAGACTCATTGAGTTTCTGGGAAGACTCTGACACACCTGAAATGTATCATTCAATTACAATTACTTTATTAGTCACATTAGCCTTCATTTGAATTAGTTCTGGAAAAGGAAAGGGGGAATAATTGTTCATTAATGTAGTCTCTTTTTTCCTGAAGAATGGGGAGATTTCTATGGGTAGATTTTTTTATTGATTCTGCATATACTTATAGTCACACTAGAAGTTACAGGAGTTATTCAATACAGGTATTTAGGGATAGTAAAATTATAAGCCCTCTGACTCTGTCAGTATTAACAATTAGCACTTCCAGGAGTGTAAACGTAATATTAATTACTGTAAATCCCTAGATCACTTATTATAAATCAGAACTAACTTGATAGATGTTCATGGCATGCTATTGGTCTTCATGTGATCTTTCAAAATGTTGCTAGCTGCTGAGAGTTAAACTCGCAAAGAAACCTCTCAGAGCAAGCAGTATTCTCCAAGCGTATTTCTGTACAGTTTCTCCTTACAAGAGATGTGAGTGCACAAGCAGAATAGTTGTCAGGCGATGAGCTTCCGACTCTGTGAGTGCTACTGATGTCATCCCCCGAGACCTGCTTCCGCTGCTCAGGGTCACAGAGATGCAAGTGAGTCCAACTGCTCCTGTGGTACCCACTGTGGGAAGGAGCCTCCCTGCCCCAGAGAAGAGCTTGGGCCAAACCGCTGGCTCACAGGAGAACACACCCGGTCAGTTTGGCAGGCAGTGTGCATTCTCTTAAAACAAAACATGTTCATCCAATCCAGCAGGTATTTCCACAATTAAACAACAGTTGCTTGGTTAGGTAATAATCTAAAGAAACCACAGTGCTGTTTGGAAACTATTTTCAAATTAAAAAGGCATGTTGTCCTTCAGCACAAAGTCCCTTAGCACCTTTATAAAATACATTCTTTGATCTTAAAGTGAGTTAAGGATCACGGGCATTTTCAGGCTTCTGATTTGAAATTGGTGATAAAAGTGGTATATCATCAGGCATTTATCAGAACATTTTAAATCCTTCCTTGAGGCCAGGATACAGATGCACAATTAATGTATCACAAGGGCAGAACACAAAGAAGAAAACAGTCTCGCAGATGGTTATGTGCTTTAATATAGGTCTCACTCTCCTAAGCTTTCCGGCTTCAGTTACATTTGCGAAAACTGCATTAGATGAGCAAGCTGTTGCTTCTTTTACCCCAACTGCTATCACTGCTGTTTTGTAGCCAGATTTTGCCAGTATTAGTTTAGTATTTCCTGGGAAAACAACATGTTAAAGTATGAGTGGTGTGTCGATTAAGCAATATTGCATAAAATGAATCATTTACACCAGTTGTGCTTTCTGTCTCTTTTGTATTCCATTACGCAGAATTATAAAATGCTAAAGGACTATTGTCATTGCAATGGAGAAAGACATTAATCCTGCAATGATGATAAACGGTGCAGTCAATTTTGTTCATTTTAATTTAGACCAATTTAACTAAAATGAGAATTTGGAATATATAATATACTTGTTGGTATAATATTTGCAAGAAGTAAATGGTTTACAGGTGTATTTATTCAGACGAGTATGGCATACTGATGGCTGTAATATAGATCATAGTCTAATTCTGGCCAAGATAATATTTTAGTCTCAGATTAAATCATGAAAAATGATTGATGAAGTTTATTATTTCTGAAGGACAAAATGGCACTTGGTAGCAAACTGCTTGTAAGAGAAAGTTCTTAAAAAATACTGAAGGGCTAAGAACAGAACAGTAATGTGCATGTGTAGGGAAGTAGTGTTATCCGTTGTATAAGGAATGAGTTCTCTCTTAATTATTTACCAAAACAGTCTGCAGTAGTTAAAATGCAGATCGGAAATGGAAGTCAGGTGTGGAATGACATATATATGTGAATGCCATATGTGCACTTGAGACTGTCAAACTGTGAAATCACAAGGGCTGGCAGGCAACATTTTAAAACATCTCAAATATTGAAAGTTTTAAAAAAGATATTAAAAATAATCAGTTTCTTATTAAAATACTGGCCAAAATGCACAAAATAATAACCAAAGCAGTAACTTCACAGAAAACGTGATGATACTGCTCCGTGTGTGTCGTGTATTTAGGATGTCACTGGCTTTTATGTTAGCTGAGCTAGAGAGCTTAAATGGGTCACAATTTTTATATATGGTACATTTTTTGTTGTTGTTGGAAAGTTCAGTTGATCTTCAACTTATTGGCAGCTAATGGGTTATTGAGGTTATGACTCAAATTTGAACTTTCTGATTTCAGGGTTAAAAAAAATCCAAAGGCTAGGCTAACTCTGGAGGTAGTGAGCTATGTATGACCAAGGAAGGATATTTCTGGCATGATGTCTTAGACTTGTCAAAATGTCCTTGTAAAAAATACGGCTGCTGTTCATGTTATCATTTTTCTTTGTGCAATCTGGCCACGTAAATCTCCTGAAACAGAATGCTTTTCTGGGTTGGATCCCAGAGCATAAAAGACACTAAGGGAACAGTAATAATCACAGTGACGTCTCACAGCAGTAGCAGAAACACTTCTATCAGCAGCAACAAGGTGAGTTGGAAAAAAGTGAGATGTTATTAGTGCAATTGAAAGTATATATCATCAGAGCCATCTTTTATTCCTCAGCCACATCACTGCAGAAGAGGGTATATTTTTCATGCTCTAGTAAAACTGGATTCACATACTGGACAGGGGGTAAAAGGAGGATACCGCTATAATGGAAAACCCAAATGCATCAGTGAAATATTGCTGATGTATTAGAAATAGTTAATGGGCCAGATTACAGTTCTCCTGAATTTCTTCATTCAGCTAAGCTAGCTGCTTTCTCGCGCCCTTGAGAAACCTTGCAGTTTCCCAGAGCACAGCATTCTTTTAAAGATGAAAAGATTATGGTTGAAATGCACGAGCAAAGCTTTGGTTATATGTAATACCAACACATTATTGCAGCCCCTCCTTGGGCCTCCCCCTCCGCATGCCCATAGGCCCAGGAGAACCATTTCTCTTCAGCCTGGGGTGATCAGTCCCTGCCTAAGCAACACTGTAGGAATGCCAGTCTCCTGACCTGTCTTCTGGATGGACCAGCGCTGTAGCCTGGTTTTCGGTTTGTCTCTTGCTATATCTGCTGCTGCCCCTGACACTGGGCTGGAGGGACCCTGGGCCCATTTCATCACTTGCTGTGTCCGTGGCCATTACCTGACTCTGTTTCTGCTTGTTGTGTTCAGACACTGCAGGACTGTACCGTGCACTGGCAGCAGGCTTGGCTTTTGGCTTGTCCCTACTCTTGCTATGCCATGATAATGAAGAACCCCAAAGGGCATTGTAAGAAAACGAGGGTCTTTTAAAAGATAATAATTAGAGTTAGCTATTGTCAATAGTTCGGCTTTTTTTTTCTTACCCCCATCCCCCTCCCCTCCATCCCCCCCGTATCCCTCCCTCCCCAGCAGGACATCCTGTAGTCTTTGAGGTATTTATTGTTGTGGCGTTCCATACAGCACACATACAATGTGGAAACACATGCCCGCATAGGGGAAGTAATTTAATAAAGTCATTGAAAGGGAAGATTAAAAACTGTCCATAAAAATGCCATAGTTCTGTGTTCTGAAAAGAAAATTTAATGGAAGAAGTTACAGTAGTTCTTGAAAATGTTTTCTTCAAAAGTTTTACAAAAACCACAACTTTTCTTAGTAGGAAATACACTGTTGCTGTTACTAACGCTTCTAGTAGCTTAAAGGAAGCAAAAAGACCTAATCAAAAGGTTAGATAATTTCCTTATTAATTCTGTCCTTCTGTTTCTCTCTTGTGTTCAACTCTTATTTTCACTCTGTCAAGTCAAGGCCTATATGTTTATTATTCAATGCAGTATGAGAGTATTCTTTTGCTCTGATAAAGAATTTCAAATTGCTGTATTCTCCATCTTTAAAGTGTTCTCAGAACAAATTAAGAAATGGGGTCACTCTCTTCCTTGAAGCCATGAACCTGAGTGTGGAATGGTTAGCAGTACCATACTGCAAATATTATCAAAAGTAAGGTTGAGAGTCTCAGGAAATCAACTACATAATCCTCCCCAAATTAATCTAAGCAATGTGAATCCTGGCAGGTTTAATTTGTAATTTGAAATTTCCTGTGATTAAAGCTTCTAGCTCTTTCTATCTATCTGCTGCTCAGATATCCTTACAAAAGAAAGCAGTTTCCTAAAGTTCAGTCTATACTTTTATTTCCTGCCTGACATGCTGGAAGAGTAGATTATTCACTTTTTAGAATATATTGATCAATCTCATCTCTTTTACCCTCCGTAAGTAAAAATTTTTAGGCTGCTGATCACTTCTCATGACTCTCTTCTGAACTTTCTGGGGTTTTTTACGGTGAAGATCTAAGAGATTGTTATGAAACAAATGTTTCTGGTAAAAAAATCCGTAAGTTTTATGAGCATAACCCCCCCATAATGCTCAAAGAGCATGAGAACAAATGTCACACAGCTTCTTGGTAAGCTTCTGTTATGATAAAATAAAGGAGTTGATCTTATTTCACTTTTAATAAAAACTTGTCATCTAACGTGACAGCACAAATAGCTAGCAGTGAACGGTCAAAGAGAACAGCTCCCAGATGACTCACAGTATTTAGACAAAGAGTTTGGCTGGTTCTATAAGTAAAAAAAGAAAACTAGAGCTAAGTAAGAGACAGGTTTTTAGACAGAAGGGATAGCAGAGTTCAAAAAGGAGCTAAATGGATTGTTCAACCTTTTCTACTCAGTGGGATCCACTGTATCAAAGAAAGGGATAGCTACGTTCGTCTTTCAGAAATCTGGTAGTAGGGATCACAAAAACCAAGCATATTAAAGGAAGTGTTCAAGCATAAGGCTTACCAAATTGATAAGGAAATTTTTGGAAGGAGGAATTTAGAAAATGAATAATTACTTAATAAGCTTGAGACAACATCTGGAGCTTAAGACAGTATCTAGACCTATATGATAATACCAGCCCTACTGCAAAGGCTCCATGAAGCCTGCTGGTAGAGTTCTCCTGGACAATGAATAGGGATGGAAAGAAACTTAGTAAACTGAGGAACAAGCTCTTTCCAACAAAGCGGCAGAGGTCTTTTTTTCTTTTAAACTACTCATTAGTACTTTTTATTTGACCCTAAGTAGGGCAAGGGTATGGCAAGAGAAACTAACAAGTTGTTCTAGTGGAAAAAGTGTGATAGTTTTATATTCCCTAAAAAGAAGGCTGAAGTTATTGGTGTTACTCAAGCTACCACAAAGATGTTAATTTATCAGTTTAGTTTTATTTTTTTCCTTATGATTAACTTGACTCAGAGGTCTGCTGTGTACAACTCCATCCTTCCCCATGTAAGCCCTTGCTGCACTTCACTAGCTAGCATACCCAGCTCTGAAAGCAGAGTTTTTACATATGGTGGTTGAGCAATTAACAAAACCGGGTTTCCTCGAAAGTTCTGTTTGACTAGCTTTAGATGACTGGAACAAAAAAAGTGTTGAAGGCAAGATAGCGACTTCAATCAAGGCTTCAGCAGGAGCTTATGATAAAGTTACGCTTATCTCAAGGAAGTATAATGTTCAGATTACACAAAGGGTTAAATCGCAACTTTAGCATTGCTTTTAGTGGAATTTGCCAGTCTATACTTAAATTCCTTCTCCATCTCTCCCTGTCCCTCAATATCTTTAACTTAACCTGTATCAGTGTAACAGTGTGATGGTCTTTTGAACCTCTAAAGTTATTATGTGATTATCTTGCCTGGGAGTTTGCTTCAGCATTAGCTAGAAGAGTGAATCCCATCCCTTCCACCCCTCATGTAGTCCTTGGGACTGTGGTAGGTTTGGTATGTAAAGGGACTGTGGTAGGTTTGATATGTAAAGAAACTGTGAGGGATAATGTAGATCAGTTATATCTATCAAGTGTTATTCCTGTTCTTAGATGCTCTATTTCTTTTTGAAGAATTATACAGATTATTGAGAATCAAATAGAAAATTGGAATGGCCATGTTATCTGTATCTGCATGAAGTCCAGAGATCACCCAGTAGTTTGACTGATGAATGTATGTGCTATATAGCTTGCAGTCAAATTAATCTGCTTCGCTGTAACTTTGTTTTGCTGAAAATAAAGTCACATACAATTACAAAGTCACCAAAATTAATATTCTTGCCTAAAGCTACTAAAATATAACACAGAGAACTCTTGGAGTTGTCAGAAATCTACACTTAAGCTACTGAAATAAGCTTGACTTTAATTCCTTCTTCTTTTTAATTTTTCAATGCCAGCATCAAAATGTATTTCTTCTCTCTCTGACATTCCTCTATTCCTCTACAGCACATAAAACTCAGAATAAAACACTTCATAGTTTTTCTGCATTTGTGCTTCCCAAATACTCACATACTGATGTGCAAGATACTGACATGCTAGTTCCAGGTCTGCTTTTCTTTCTCAGATACACAAAGAGCTTAAGTACTCAAAGAGTCTTAGTGAGTTTAAATCAACATAACTCCACCAGTTTTAATGAAGTTGTGCTAATTTACACTGGCAACGATGTACTAAATCTCTTGAGAGCAAATGTTCCCTTTGATTACGTTTTGCTGTTAAGTATAAGCATTGTTCCTTTCCAACACAATCACTGCCTATTGTTCTTTCTACATACATATTTTCCTTTTAAAGTAAGCAATCATTACATGGTTTTGAATGTTCCTTGCCTGTGTAAGTCCTTATAAAGACACTTCTGAAATCACTTACATTTAATAGGGCTTGAAAAGATACAAAGGATCTAAAGAAATTTCAAGGTTGCATTAAACTATTTCAGATTTTTTCAAACCTTACAGTTGGGCTAAGTCTCTCTGAGCACATGTTAAGCTAGATAAGACCATGGAAACATGCTCCGGTCATACTGGGAGCAAGGAACACCAGAGCACAATTACTACTTTTCAATGCTGGTTAAAAATGTTTCAGCTAATAACAATGACAAAATAAAGTTACAGTAAATTCCTCAGAAGAATTACAACCATGTCTCTAGAAGTTCACATTTCTGCTCATTAGCTATGTTTGACATCAATTAGGGTATCAAAAAGCATTTAGCTGCATAGTATGAAATGAAGTGAACAGCATGACTAATGTTAAAGACAAGAGTAAGAGAATAGTCAAGATAAAGAACTGCCAAAACTTAAGACAATACCAAGCCATAATGACCAACACTTTCCTATTAAAGTAGTGCTATGTGCGGAAAGATCAGATTGAGGAAGATTGGCAGAGATTGAGCTTATTAGACAAAAGCTTTGCATTCCAAACAAACAATACAGAAAAAACAAGTATTGAAGGAAAGGCAGTAGAGATACACTGCTTCCCCCAGCTTGTAAACAGGAAAAAGGTGATGCAGGAGTGTGATGTGCTGAAAGTGGTTCAAGAGGTTTGTGAAAGAAAGAGAAAACTAACCAAAATTTCAGTGCCAGACCCTCAGCAAAAAGCTGTACCTTGTTTTCATATGTAATATTCAAATCAGGCTCTGTTGTCCTTGAGGGCAACCTGAATTAATCTTTATTCTTAATCAATCCTAAAGCATCTAAAATCTGGCCATTGATATAATTTGCAATAGCCTGAGGTTTGCTTTATGCTGTGTCTCGCTATAACCTAGATGACAAGAAATCATTGAGTGCAATATTTGGGGCATGGCTCCTTCCTTTATTTTTTGCCCTTGGTATGCTCTCTAAAACAGGGTTTAAATGCTAGTTGTTAGCAAGAGAATTCTGTGTGCTTGCTTTGAAGTCTCTTGGACACAAGAGAAGAAAAGTTCACAATGAGAACAGTCAGTCATTGGAATAATCTCCCCAGGCAAGTGGTGGATTCCCCAGTATTGGATACTTTTAAGATTCAGCTGGACAGTCTGCTGGGACATCTTGTCTAGACTGTGCTTTTGCCAAGAAAGGTTGGACCAGATGATCTTTGATGTCGCGTCCAACCTGATGTTCTATGAAGTTTTAATGCAAGGAAACTTCCATCCTGTCTGCCTGTTTTTTCTCAGAGGTATAGAAGAAAGGGAAATGACTATTTAACATAACCAAACTTTCAAAATCAGGTTCAAAAAAATGTCTGCAAGAAAGGAGGGGAGAAAAGAGAAAAACGCTGGGGTGAAGCTATTGAATGGTACTTGTATGGCATGTGTTTTTAAAGGATGAGGGAATAAGAACCTGAAAAGCAGAGCAGACATCTTCCTGAAATATGAGAAGGTGTAATCCTAACATTTTCCAATTCAATAGCTGGATGTAGAAGCTTATTTAGGACTTCTATCTTCCTCCCAGAGTTATACTGCAGGCCAAGTTTGCTTCAGCAGCTTTTCAACTGTATTGTGCTGTGCAAAAAAAATCTATCTAGAAATTAAAATTAAATAACCTAATAATAGAATATACTTCCACTTTCACAGATGTCTCTAACCTCTGTATGCAGGGATGGTTTCAGCCACCACTGAAATGGACCAAAAGGAAGTGAGTGAGACCATACTAAATTAAAATCCCAAGGATTTTTAGGTAGTGAAGAGGTAATCACCTTCATTGGAACATGGCCAGGACACAGAGGCTATTAGTCCGTCGCTTCATAACTGCTATGGGATTGTCAGTGACAAAAGAAACCTTTTTTTTCCTGCGTCATCCAAAGGATGACACTGTTAGTAGAATAGTGACTCAAATCTGTCTTGTTCTCTGATTTAAGTAATGACCTGGCTTGACCTCTTTTAACACAGGAGATCTAACAGGTTTACAGCCTTAGGTGAACTGGTATGTCTGTAGGCTTACTGCCAGACAAGAGATACCGAACCTTGTAAAGAAATCTAGCTGGAATAATTCAAAGCTACACTTTTTATGGAGAATTATTAGAGCATATTTTCATCTGCTTTTAAGTAGCTTGGTCAGATCAGCTTTCCTGAAAGAGAAAAATATAAAGAAACATGGCTATATAGGTAATGGTTGTCATTGAAAAAACCCTTCAGAAACTCAGGCTCTGTTTGAAAGAGTCAATACTTTACGTGCAGCATATATAATGCCTATTGTGTAGTTATCTAGGCGACAAGTGAAATATTCTAATATACGCAGAACTGTGAAGTCTGCGCTAAAGAGTACTAACTTCCCATGGTATCTCTCCCTTTGTTTCAGAGTGTTTGAGTACATAAGAAAACGCAAACTAGCTCACTCCAAATCACA
This sequence comes from Strigops habroptila, assembly GCF_004027225.2. Lineage (NCBI taxonomy): Eukaryota > Metazoa > Chordata > Aves > Psittaciformes > Psittacidae > Strigops > Strigops habroptila. Next base: position 10,067,812 of record NC_044281.2, read on the forward strand.
GAAACTGAAGGTTATTGATCTTACTGGCTGTCCTTCTGCCAGTGTGCTGCTGCATCCTACATTAGAACCTAAATCCTTTTTTCTATTCCTGCTTTACATATCTGAAAAGTTTCCTATAGCAGCATATTTACAAAACAATGGATTGGGCTGTCAGTGAACTATCCTAATAGCCTTCTTTAATTTTGCGTTTTCTCTTTCAAGACCATGTTTAATCCTAAATAACGCTGGTCTTCTTTTTATTTGCCATTTCTTTTCCCAGTATATTTGTAAATTATAATCAAATTCTCTTATTCACTTTCCTGTATCGTAGTTGGTAATATCAGATTCAAAACTTAACCTGTTAATGGATGTTGTGGGTCTTCGGATATATGTAAAGTTATTATCACTTCCTGAAATTGCAGAGATCAGATGGGATTCTTTCACATAGACTCATCAGAGGTGGTCATCTTCCTTATTTTTGAAAGCTGGGCCATGACCTTGGCACTGCTTACCTCCAGACAGTTGTAATTAGTAGAATTTGTAGTTGATCATTAATTGGATTCTTTATCAATGAGGAGCCATTAGAAAGTGGCAGAACCATGGCATGTCTCTTCTACCTTTTCATTACTAATGTGCCCTGAAATTTCTGGTGACAGTTTGCACAGAAAAACCTGAAGGTTTTGACAAGTGGCATTTGTTTCATTAAAATACTTGTAGTCCTCCCTATATCTGTTGCACCCAGCCTTCCTAACTCTAGCTTAGATAGCTAAAATAAACAGCATACTTTTCTCAGCATAATACAGTACTGTGAATGTGCAGGGAAAACAAGTGAAAAGGGAGGAAGGGCGTGAGCGTGAGGAGAGCATTCTAGGAAGCTGCAGGCATGCACAGATTATCTGTTTTGCGCAGCTAAAACTCAGTAGACCCTGACCAAGAAAATTAGAAATGTATGTTATGTGTAAGAGGCCCTTTACATCAAATACAAGGAAAAAAAACCAGCAACTGTAAAGTATACAAATCCAGAACAAAATGAAGAATGCTGCACAATAGGAACAGCTTTGCCCTGTTAGCCATGGTAATAGGGGAAGAGCCTTTAAAATTATAATAATGTGAAGATAGAGATCTGTGAAGTGAGAAAAACACAATAAAGCTTCCTCTTCGAAACAATTTCCAAGCATTCACTCTCTTTATTTTAGTTGATTGATTTCACTCATAAAATTGTCCAACTTTGAGTATTTTCATAGAATCATAGAATAGTTAGGGTTGGAAAGGACCTTAAGATCATCTAGTTCCAACCCCCCTGCCATGGGCAGAGACACCTCGCACTAAACCATGTCACACAAGGCTCTGTCCAAGCTAGCCTTGAACACCACCAGGGATGGAGCATTCACAACTTCCTTGGGCAATCCATTCCAGTGCCTCACCACCCTCACTGTAAAGAACTTCTTCCTTATATCTAATCTAAACTTCCCCTGTTTAAGTTTGAAGCCATTACCCCTTGTCCTATCACTACAGTCCTTGATGAAGAGTCCCTCCCCAGCATCCTTGTAGGCCCCCTTCAGATACTGGAAGGCTGCTATGAGGTCTTCACGCAGCCTTCTCTTCTCCAGGCTGAACAGCCCCAACCTATTCAGGCTGTCTTCATATGGGAGGTGCTTCAGCCCCCTGATCATCCTCGTGGCCCTCGTCTGGACTTGCTCCAACAGCTCCATGTCCTTTTTATGTTAAGGACACCAGAACTGTACGCAATACTCCAAGTGAGGTCTCACGAGAGCAGAGTAGAGGGACAGGATCACCTCTTTCAACCTGCTGGTCACGCTTCTTTTGATGCAGCCCAGGATACGGTTGGCTTTCCGGGCTTCAAGCCCACACTGAAGCCAGCTCATGTTCAGTTTCTCATTGACCAACACCCCCAAGTCCTTTTCTGCAGGGCTGCTCTGAATCTCTTCTCCGCCCAACCTGTAGCTGTGCCTGGGATTGCCCCGACCCAGGTGTAAGACCTTGCACTTGCCTTGGTTGAACTTCATGAGGCTGGCATTGGCCCACTTCACAAGCGTGTCAAGGTCCCTCTGGGCAGCATCTCTTCCCTCCAGCATACCAACCAAACCACACAGCTTGGTGTCGTTGACAAACTTGCTGAGGGCACACTCAATCCCACTGTCTTTGGCCATTTAAAAACTGTACTATGCATAGTGCGTAGCAAGCACACTAACAGGCTAGTTCTGTAGCAATTGACTTCCAAACAGCTAAAGTCTTAGGTATGTACTTAATGTTCAGCATGTTAGAAATCCTACTGAAGCTGAAGGGATTATTCACCTACTTAAATTTTGTACAACTTAATGTATTTTGCTGAATTACAGCCGACAAGATATTAAATTCATCCAAAAAAATTAAATACAGCCTAAAGCGCTTTCAGAAAACATCAAGTATATGCATTCATCCCAATGTAACAAAAGAGAATTTGTGGTGGAATGCAGTAGTCCATTACTATATTGCTAATCTAGCTAGCATGACTGATGGATTTGTCGGTTTTGGTGTGACCCAGCACAATTCAAATCAGAATTTTTCTTACTAGGAAATTTAAACCAGGCTTTGGCTGAAACAGATATTAATACAGCATCCAATAACTTTGAGTAGTTACTTAATGATCTTTGAAACAAGGACTTCTTTTTATTACATATATGCCAGTATAGTGAGTAATACTGAAACTTGATTTTTTCGTAGTGGTTTCAAGTTCTATTAATATTGTTAATGAAAAATAAATTATTGACATTAAGTTATAATTTGCATGAGTAATAGAATAGCAGCACTGTCAGGTTTACAGACCTTCCTAGGAAAACATTTTGTTTAGCATCAGCTCTATAAAGAAATATGCTTTCTTTTTTTCTAAGCAATGGTAACCACGTCTTAGACTGCAAAGCTTAAGCCCAGTAGACTGCAAATGATTTGGCACCGGTAGGTCTGTACAATAAACATGAAGCAATAGTGGCCATCTAAATGTGTAATGCAGCATGGCTAGCTAGGCTGTCTTTCGAAGAGAAAAATGTGAGGTAACATAAGTATCATATTCAATCATTTATGAAGAATAAGCAGGGCAACATTTCCTTTTTGCTCTCCAGTGTGTACTCAGCATGCTCTTGTGAGATGTAGCATAGCATTTAATTTACAAAAAAATGAAGTGAAATATCAAAATATTTGTTGATCTTCTTTGGATGGCCTCAAAGTATGCTGGATATGTTTTCAAAACCCTTTACTTCCCAGGAGAAGGGAGCAATTGAGTAAGAGAACGTAAAGCAGAAAAATGATTTGTATATGTGCAATGTGATACCTCATTGCACGGCATGTAATAATAATGCATCAGTGTGTTGGCAGCAATCCCATGTATTTATCATGACTCCATTGTTTGAATATCTGATGAAGTCGACAGTCTGGTTTGATTCTGGTGAACTCATGCCGCTGTGAGGTGCTTGAGTAATTTTCTTATGTGGAAAATCAGGTAAATAAAATAAAGTCAGCTGCACAGCTTTACAGGAAGTAAAATTAGGATCTTAGCTTGTCCTCACAATGAATCCCAAATAATCTTTGCTAAGGCCTGAGGCAATCTGATAAAATTCAATCTCTGTTCTCACTCATAACTCACTTCATTCTTCAGCCTCCCTACTTCAAGCTTGAAACAGTGCAGTAGTGCAGAGGTGTGATGAGTAGTTCTTACGGTTTTCAAATTTCAGCAAGAACAGTAAATACTGGAAATTCACCTCTCCTCAAAAAAAAAAAAAGGTAACACTGTTGAATCCTGTATCAAAATGTAACATGCTAAAAGCTAAATAATTTACTTAATAACAAGAAATTATGTTAATTATACACATCAAATGATTAGTGTACAACATGATAACATTGACGCATATTGAAATTCAGGAAGTATCACTTTTTGCAGGATTACAGTCCTTACCCTAGTAGATTTATAGGCTGCAGTCGTCAGTATATGTCTTAATCTTGACAAAAGCAGCATGTATATTCCAGATTCTTCCTGTGTGAAAAGGTTGTGACTTAGTGAAACCATCAGTCATCTTTGGGAAGAGAGGAACTTGTGTGAATTCTTAGCCTTTCATAAACCATGGTGCCCAGCCATTCATTAAGGAGGGAGTACATCACTTGACAAGACAGCTAGATCTGAATTCTAAAGCTGTACAATGGCTTTGCAATTGCAAGACATCAGGAAGCATATTTTTCCTACAGATTTTGCTTAACCAGGAGATCAGGCAAGTCAGAGGAGGCATGACTTTGTAGAGCTGTGGTTATGACTTACTGACACATCGCTGGTAGGTATGTTATTTATGTCACGTACCTGACCATGCTTTCAAAAATTCAGCTAACAGCTTAGTTCTGTGTACTTTCATAAATACAGAAATACATTTATACTTCAGGTGAAAGGTAATACTCCATAATAATGAAATTATATTCTATTATATAATTTTCCTTCATTCAACAATATAATCCCAACTATACCATCAATCTTTCTAGCTTGCGAAGATCTCCATACCAAAGAGCTTGTATATGGAAGTGGGTAAACCTCAGTTCATATCAATGTTACTGTTAGTTTAGGGCAACCCTTCTTTTTAAAAATACTTCCATATACTTACTATCTGGTATTTCTAAACTATTACATAAAAGCAATAATGGAGTTAATGGTTATTATCATGCAGATACGTCTTTGTTAGATAACTGAGTCTTCCAATCTCAGCATGACAGAGATACTTCTGGAAGGATTGTTATATATACCGTTTAAAGTTATAATGGGGATCTTCCAGTGACTTTCAGATTAATTTGTGACAAAATAATTCTATCTTTTTGCCTTCTGCCGATTAGGATAAAAGGAGGTTTTATTCTTGACTGAACCAGCTATGACAGAAGAAAGGCATAATAATGTCAGTTACACTATGTTTTCAGCAGTTCAGTTTCCTTTGCTCCTGGGAAGTGATTCTATTATATTCACTATTCATATGGCTATTTTGGAACAAATACTCTTAATATGGAGAAAATAAGGAATAGGGAAAAGTGGAAAGACCAACAGAGTGAAAAAACAGAGCTGCAAAAATAAAACTACTTTATGTACCACACCAGATTTTAATTGAATTTTTATTTCAACTGGCACTAGAAATGTATGTAATGGATGAAATTGGTTCAGATCCAATGTAAGAAAAAATAACAGCTTTAAATCTTTCTTTAAATTCATATTCAACTCCTTTATTAAAAAAAAAAAAAAAATAAAAAAAATCCAACAAATTCTGAGGGATTTAAGCTGATTTTAAGAAGTAGAGTTTTGGGGTTTTGTTTTCTAAACATCAAATCCTTCTCTTAAATTGAAGCAAACCTAAGGCCTGCTATTCAGACCATGAGGTCCTGGTCTAAAGAATCACACAAGCCTTTAGAAAACTTTCAATTTATTCCATAGGCTTCAGTTCAAAGTTTTATATGAGTCTACAAACAGAAAAGGAAATTCTGTGCATGCGGTTGATTCTGTTTTCGAATATACTGATTTTGCATGAAAGTAGTTTCACTGAAATTATACATTACAAGGAAAGAATGTGTTGGTTTTTGCAGTGAAAAAATGGTTTATCCACAGTAACATGGCAAGTCAGTAGCAAAACTAGGAGTAGGTGAAAGAGTTGTGAGCTTTTTATGATGAAAGATTCAATTACAAATGAAATCAAGATACAACATCTTAGACCCTTTGATTTCAGTTACACTGTTAACTTGTATTTCAGTGAACCCAGATTCAATTTCACACTCCTTAGGCAGTATCTGTTTATTTCAGTATGATGATATGCTCGGCTATTGGATCACTAGCCTATGGATTGGATCTCTATCTATGGTATTCAGTCTTAATGTTTTTAAGCACCAAACAGGCACTTACTGTTGACTAAGAGCCCCACAGCTGGAGACTAGTAGCCACTATTTCTCTGCAGTAGAGGAACTTCATGGCAGCTTCAGTTTAAATTTCGTGATTTCCTTGAGCCTTTAGTATTAATCCTGCTAAATTACTGGTTCCCTGAATCAGAGGGGTGAAAGTGGTTGTTATCTCAACCCTTCGTGCCCCACGTTGGGCACCACAAAGAACTGTTGTGGTTTAAGCCCATCCGGTAACTTGGAACCATGCAGCCGCTCACTCACTCCCCCACTTCCTCCTCCCCCCGCTCCTGGAGGGGTAGGGAAGAGAATCGGAAGAATGTAACTCCCACAGGTTGAGATAAGAGCAGTCCAGTAACTAAGGTATAATACAAAACCACTACTGCTACCACTAATAATAATAGTGATAAGGGAGATAACAAGGGGAGAGGATACAATTGCTCACCACCCGCTGACCCACACCCAGCCCGAACCGAGCAGCGATCTGGGCCTTCCGGGTAACTCCCCCCGGTTTATATGCTGGACATGACGTGCCATGATATGCAATACCCCTTTGGCCAGTTTGAGTCAGATGTCCTGTCTCTGCTTCCTCCCGGCTTCCCCTCCTCCCTGGCAAAGCATGAGGCTGAGAAAGTCCTTGGTCAGAGTAAACATTACTTAGCAACAACTAAAAACATCGGTGTTATCAGTGTTATTCCCAGGCCGAAAGTCAAAAACACAGCACTGCACCAGCTACTAAGAAGGAGAAAAATGACTGCTACAGCTGAACCTAGGACAGTGGTTCCTAAGTGCCTTCAGTCAGCAGTACCCTTGACGAAACTGTCAATAAAGATGGCCACTAATATGAGCTGGTATTTTTCTTAGTGTTTGGTGAGGTACCCAGTAGCTACTGGTCCGGGGTTAGGCAACATGTTTCAGGAATGGGATTCCTAAAAAAAAAAAGAGTATTTATTGGTGATGAACTGATATAGATTTCAATCTATGCAAAAGTTGTTAACAGCCCATCACTGAATCTGATCAGGGCCAGAGGTGGTGTTTACATTTGTGAAATTAAACTGCACTGAGATTTCAATGAATGATAGTTGTGAAAATTTGTGGCCAGTAAACAGAACCTCTGAAAAAATCATGGGACGAAGTGCTAGGCAGCTTCAGCTGTTACGAATGCAAATTTACTTTGCCCATTCTGAAACATCATGTTTCTGTTTCCTCTTTTCATCAGACTTGCACAAAGCAGTTGGCTCGCTGTGGAAGATAATTTGAGATAGATCTATAAGGGATTCAAGCTTAGTAATGCCAAAGCTCAGCAGTTAAGAGAGAGGGTAAATCTGATGAAAATTAATGAAAGAGACTTCCAGGAGATTTTAGTCTTCTCCACATAGTGTAAAACTCCATCTGATATAAGTCAAACAGAAAGAGACCAAAGTATTTAGAGAAAATCAGAAAAGGTATAAGAAATTTAAATTTTATAAAGTTGCACACAGTGTGGGGTAGGTCCTCAGTATATAATCTATAGGTATGCTGATTTACATTAGGAAAGAAGCTGTCCTTGTAATCACAGTACCAATTATGATAAATCAATTGAACCCACTATAACTACTAAATCTTTTATTTATTTATAGTTCTGTCTCAAATGTCTGGACTTTTAGTTAGCTCCTTTTTGAGGTCTGATACTGAGATTGTGACCTGTTACAACAATTGTGCCTCTCCATTTCATGGGTGTCCAGAAGCTATTGCATCTTTGCCTTGGTTCTTCATTGTGCTCCTTAGCCAGACCAAGGTATGATAAAAATTAGTCATGTCAGCTGCTCTCAAGTTATTTAGGTACTATATGCCTTTTCTTTCCTTTGACATAGGTTTTCCTTATCTAAAACGATATATCCACGTCAACTTGTATTGACTTGAATACACGTGTATTCAATACACGTCAACTTGTATTCACTTGCAAAAGTAATGTGTACAGTTAAAAAAACAGAATTTGTAGATCTAATCTACTTTTCTGTTCAGTTTTGAGAGTGGGTGCTCAGATAAGTTTATTGCTGAAAATTTCTGATAAACATTTTACTGGAAATTTTACATCCATGGATAGATCTGTAACTGTAAATACTCAACTGACGTATAAGTCAGATCATACACCATCACATACTTTGTATACGGAAGCCCTCTTAGCATGAGGTTTTTGTATATGCGAAGATTCAAAAATATGTCTTTTTCTTGAATTCTTGTGCAACTGCAAAGGAAAGTTCAAAACCTTCATATCTTACATTTATTTTGGAACAAAGTAATTTGTGACTTGAATTCGTGTGATTAAAGCAGCTCACCCTTCTTGTTTTCTTGGAGAAGTAGATTAATTCATTCCAATCTCTCTTATGAGCTGAGTCTAAATAAAAATCTGCAAACCTTTGAGTTGGTTTCACTGTAACAGTTTGCAGACCAAATTCAAGTATAATTGTTAGGTTTTCTTGTGTAAAGGAGTCCTAACTTTCTCAGAAAAATTTCCTAAGAATACTTTTTTTTCCCTAATCAGAAAAGCCTGAATTCTCCATAGTTTCTATAAAACAAACTCAAAAAACTCAAGAAAGCCACGCAGTTAAGAATCAAAAATGTGAATGTCTGTGCAGATAAATCTTTAGAACTGAGTCCCTAGCTCTCATCTTTTCATGAGCTTTACCACTACACCTTACAATAACGGTCTTTCATAGGTGTTTATTATAGAAACTTCTGAGATGCCTTCCCTTTTGCACTGCTGAGGAGACAGGGTTGCATAGAATAAGTTTGTAAGAAGCTCTCTCAGAGCTTCTGTAAGAAACTTTGGTCAGAAATACAATACAGAAACAGCTTAGTGTAGGAGTATAGGATGGTTGGTTTGGAGGATGAAAAGAATGCTATATGACAAAAGCTCTCTACAGAGATAATCAGTATCACACAAAATTGCTTACGTGTGAAGAATAAGGAAGGGCGTAAGTACGAAGTTCTCTGCTTTTATTATTAAGAGTGTCTTCCCAAAAGAAGAAAAATAGAGTTGGTTGATAGGATGTTAGTCTAGGATATTCAGACTGTACTCACAGAAAGCATGTCTGAACAAATGGCACTGCCACTTCAGACTCACTGCTCTGCATGTCAAGTACTTCATACATAAGGATTGGAAATATCCACTCTAGGACAGATCTTTCAACTTTGCCCACCACAGGAAAACACTAATGAGCAATAAATTCTGCTGCTGTCCAAGGGACCCTTTCAAGAACATTACAATCCATTTTAAAATGAAGGCAGACATATCCAGCAGCTATATCATTGCTTTACATTACCCATGTTCTTAGATTGCAAATTAATGTGCAGAAGGTGGCTGAGCACTAGTAAGGTACAGAGACCAGTGTCAGAAAATCCCTTTTCCACAAATCTTACTGCCAGTGTTCTAGTGGCCCTGTTGAGGCTCTCGCTGGAGACCCTCGAGGAAAAGAGGGCATGGATGAACCAGGGGAGGAGTTTATATGACAGATTAGTGGCTTTTTTTTCCTTTATTTTGGATGCCACCGTGATACACACATCAGGGACATGGGAAGTCAGCAGCTGTCAGGATTCAGGGGTTCCTAGTGCAGCCATGGGACTGTGGTGTTGTGCATAAACACCAGCAGGGGCCTAGTTTATCACAATTCTTGATTTTGGAAATTTAAAATAAGCTTTTTATGAAAAAGTGCTGGCAGCATCATAACAGAAGTTGAAATTAGCTCACCACTATGAGCTTCTGTTTGTGTACATATATTTCTAAGCAACTGAGAACAAAATTTATTGGATATCCTTATAGCTGCCACTGTGGAGATGCACATTCCCATTCAGACATATGCAACCACTTCAGGGCCCATATGTCCTTAAAACTGACAAAAAGGGTGACAGGATGCTTTGGAAAAAGCCACATTGGCACTGTCACCTCTGTAGCTACGTGCAATCTGTCCATAAGCTGAGATATATTAGAAGACTGAGAGTTCATGAAATGTATGTAGAAATGATTGTTCTGGACCGCTGCATTTGCCGAAGATTTTAAGGTCTTAGTTGAATTTAGAAGTACCAAAATGCCCTTAGAACAAAAAGGTAATGAGCCTGTTCAAGGTAGCCAATGAGTTTCTCTTAGGAAGTGTCACCTTCCTTACTGCATTGTCAGTTACAGAGTGGCATGGGCCAAGTTTGAAAAAAGCAAATTATCAAAGAATGTGCGATTTGTTTCGAACAAACATGGAAAGAAACTGAATAGTCACAGCCACAATGACCCTCAGGCTCTGAAACGTAATGCACTGCATCTTCGTGTGTCCAGACATTAAGCTGTGAATGTGTGGGGGTTTACTGATGCGTGCAAAATATGCATGCATTCATCTGCTGCTGTTGAATTTACCACTGATTTTCATGGAAGTATCTGAACACTTTACACTTTGCTGTTTTATAGCAGCAGATGTCATCCAGACATACCCAGGAGAGAAGGCTATGAGAAACAGCACATGCAAGTTTTAGCTCACAAAGTTCTCTTAAATAACAGCAAAGCCACCTCAGAGAGTGAGGAAATACCAAGTTTCCTGCAATTTTAAGTTATTCCTTCCTAGGCCACAAGTTTGAGAGTCTCCAGTGCAGAAATCAGGGCACAGGGGAAGGGAGCTGTTACACAAAGGAGTGTAGGGAGAAACGTGCCTGAACTTGAGATCTTAGAAGTCATTTTGGGACACCAGAGCTCTCATGTGACTTGAGATCCTCTGAGCAAAAACTTAACAAGAGGGTCAGTTTAGCTACTAAACCTTTTGTGGAAACCAGTCTCTTCACATAAAATTCCCATCTTTTCCTTTTAGAATGTATAAATGAAAAAGGGCAATCTCCTTTAATCTCCTTTTTTAGCAACTCTGCTGAGCAATTCTGCAAGAATTAAGACTTGACTAGACATCCGTGTCTATGGACATGCCATAAACATTCTGCCTAGCTTTCAAAAATGTCTTTTTAGAGGCCAGAGTCAGAGAAAGTGCTTAAAACTGCTGTCTCCCCAGCTGCCTCCAGATCAGATCCACGACATCTGATTTTTCTCTGCTTACAGAAGCAGAAAGGATAACTTATAGGGCTTTTTAAACAAATTAATTGTTACATGTCTTTTTAAAGGTTGACTCAAGCAAGGAAGGAATAATTTATTAAATATAGAGGGGAACATGATTTTTAAAGGGAATTTAAAATCATAGCTGCACAGCAGTAAGATGGGGTTTTGTTGCTGCTGCTGCTCTTGTTTTCATATAGAAACAACTTCTTTCAGTTTCTAAGTGCAAGTGCCTTAGTAGACTTTGACTGTAATGGACCACAGTTACTGGTGAATAAGCCTGGTGGGTTTGGTTACCATAGAGACCAGTTTGATCTAGTGCATTAAAATTCCTGAAGACAAGAGAGCATCACAGATTGCATTAAATTAAGACTAGTCCTTGTATGCTTCCTAACCTGTACTATAGTATTATTATATATAATTTTTTAGCATGATGAATCAGTAGACTGTCAAAGTTCAAGGTTCACGGGAGAGCTGTACAGTTATATCAAGTTAGTATGTTAATTACCGGTCTTCTATTCAGTAACACTTCCCCATGAGCATGGTCAAATTTTAGCCTTTCATAAAGCTTTAATTGGTACCGCAGGTGATCTTAGTACTGTTTTTTGTTACCACAAGGTAAGCAAGCAAAACAATAAAAACCTGCTAAAAGAAACTAGTAACCTGAATTTATGGAATAACAATATAGACTGCTTCAATGGAATCCGTAAATCAAGCTGAAGGAAATCACTACAAGCAATGCACTCAGAACTAAGGACAGATTCCCACAAAAATATTTGAGTCAGATTCATTACATTGGTCTTTGTATGGATTTGGTCTATAAACTCACCCCGTAAACTCCCCCACATAATAAATTTTGAAAAGAAAATACTTTGAGACAAAAGGAGATGCAGGCTAACCATGATATTAAAAGGTGCTGAGCAGATTTAGCTATGTCACTGCACTGTCCTCTACTTTGATCACAAAGAACCATCCTTCCAAGGATTAAGAGTATTTTGTTTGAGCCAACCTTGTTTCCTGAGCTGTAGTGACACACTGTGTTGGCTACTGTGTTATACTTTCTCTTCAGCAGACGCTGGATGTGTGTAGCTGCCAGGAGTGCAATGGTGGTTTCTAACAAAAAATACAACAAAGATTTAGAGAATTAGAAACAAGAAACCACCCTGGAAAGTCCACCCAGTCTGTGTCAGCGCACTTGGACACTGTGCAAGCAGGAAGGCTGGCTGGGCAATGGGACCCTCATGACTATGTGCAACTAGGGCCATACTTTACAATGCATGTGTTTTGAACTGGGGTCCCCTTAAGCAGTGCCTATTTTGGCTATTTCTTTCTTCTCACAGGTACTGAAATTCATTGATTTCTACATTGTTTTAATATAATCATTTGGGATATTGCATTGTATGTCAGACAAATAAATTGATTCCAGTTCAGAAATAATCTTTCCTTTTCTTTGCTCCTTCTAAAAAGAACAGGAGAGAAATATTTGGTTTTAACCTGAATCTGTTCTGTGAGCAGTTCTACACAGCGGCCATGTAAACCACTCTGTGCATAAAGAATGTAATTGGTTCATTTGTATACTGCTTTTGCAACCAAAAAAAGCATTTTTTGAAATATCTGGCTAAGACAGCACTGAATTTGGAGTCTGTTGTGACAGTATCCAGATACAGATATATGCTGAAAAAAGGGTGGTCTTCAAAGTTTGTCTTATAATGTAGAAAAGAAAGAAAGTGAAATAAATGCAATTCTTTTGCTTTTTGAAGAAATCCTGTGCCATTGGACTACTGCAAATGTTGTGGTAGCTCCAGAGCTTTTAGTTACAATTACCTGCTGATACTCTCTCTTTGATTTTACTCTAAGAGTAGCTATTAGTGGTACAGACCTACTCAGCTGATCTTCCTGTATGGGAATAATGCCATGGCTTAGAAATTCAGGTTCAGCAGCAGGTGTTGCATTTAGAAACAGCTCTTTCAGCATCTGCTGCTCACTGGCTCATAAAGAGCTCTGACAACAGCTGGGTTTGTTTGCTTGCTTTTTTACTTCAAAGAAAGCTGCTGTGCTAAATGCAACATGAGGAGGAGAAGGAAGATTTCAGTCAATCCCTAAGCTTTGCAACTTTATTTAATGAGGGCATGCCACGTTCTTCAGTTTCTTCCATTTGAGAGTGTTTGGTGGGAACGGGGAGATGCAAGCAAACTAACGTAGATACTCATTGTATTTACTTGTAGACTTTCGCATCGACAGTATAGGGTTGGTAGCTCGCAGCGGACTCTGATCTGAGGTAACAGGCAATATTCTATCTTTACTTAGCAGCAGGAAAGCAGATTTCAGCTATCAGTAACAAGGGCGTTTTACTTTAGTTGGTGTCAGGGAGAAAGGGAAATTAAGAAGTCCTTTTGTTTCCTTAGATGATGATACATCTTTTAGTAGTTTCCTTAGGCTGTAGGAGAGTAGGTGTAGAACTGTGTTCTTTTATGAAGCCTTACCTCCTGGTAACATTTTAGAAAACACTTCAGTTACTTAAATACAAGGTGATGTTGGGCTTCTCTTAAACTTTTCAGCTGTCCCAGCACTACACTGCCTGTGTATTTCTGTAAGATCAGTTCATGAAGATGAGGGACATCCCAAAAGGTTTCTTTGGGCTCCTCTTTCTTTATATTGGGGATACAATAAGTGCAGTTGTGTAAAAACAAATGCAGTGGTTATATTGTTTGTTCTTCACCAGAATCCTGGCAGGTAGCTGGTTATTAGCTGTTTTTCAGAGACACATGGAGACAAATATCCACTACAAAGATAGACTGTCAAGGTTTATTGTATTAGTTGAGGTACCATACCATTAAGAGCGAACATAACCAGTGATCTGGGAGGAGGAGTGGCCTGCGAGCACATATAGAAGCTGGATCTCTGTAGCTGAAGTCAGCCTGTATTTTGTGCCTGTTTGTAAAAAAGTAATAACTGCTGTTTAGAGAAGATTCAGCTATGCTGTACACACCTGAAGAGGTACAGCTCTGTCAGCTACTAACCACTCCACAGAAACCAAGCTTTCCTGCCTGCCTTGCAACAATTTGCAAGGGCTATTTCCAGTTGATTAAATCATATAAAGCAATGGGGGAAATAGCAACCGTGGTTGCTACTCACAAGCAGTTCAGTATCTTAAAGGCCAGGATAATATATTTATACCATAGCACATGTTCAGTCCAAAGTTATATTTTGAAGCCTAGGATATATCATGAGGGCATTCTCTGACTCTGGGCACATAGTTTTTCACTATGATAGTGCTACTGTTTAACCAGGTAAGTTAGTGGAAGGAGCCCTTCTGTTCTGGCCTACTTGGCAGTGAAACACTAAATGTGGCAATAAACTGCATTACATTTAAAGCAAAGGAGCTCCAGAAGGGCATACATCTGTTCCCCAAGAGTTCTCCTGTAAAAAGTGACCTCCCTGTTTTTCATGAACTATCTGTATGGTGAGAACACTTCCTTCCTCACGCTATTCAAAGCAATTCCAAAATGAATGTCAGAAATATCATTTGCACTTTCCCCATGTGCATGTCCAATACACATGGACCTTTGTACAAAACAGAATATTAATTGATTTTTTTATCCATAGTATTATAAAAATTAGCTAAAATGGAAGATGTGAAAAACTAAATGCTGACATTGTTTTGACAATGTGCTATGGGTACCTACTTCATTTTATAGTTTTTCAGCTGATAATTTGAAATCTGATCCTTTTCCAGCTCCTGCTGGAGTGGAAAAACTTCTGGACATGCACTAACTGCTTCTGAAAACCAAGAATTCTATGAAATGTTCATAGGCAGTGAAATGTTTTTCTTAATAATCTTTTCAAAACATGAATATAGGCCTGCAAACACTGGCAAAATTAGAAATTACTTGGCTCAGCCAACACAGCATAGATAACCAAATGTGTTTAAACTTGTGGAGAATTTTTTGTTTGTTTTCATTTTCACAAGTTTCACTCATTTTCAGACAGGATGAAGCTGCCAAGTAGTAACAGCTCACATAAGAAACCAAATAAATAGGAACAAAAGAGGAACAAATCCTTCCTCAACATAGATATAGCTTCCCTGCTCTCTGTCTGTTGACTGTAGCACACCTTCATATTCTACTTCATCCAGGTATTTATGGGGAAGGAACAGTAAATAAATAGTGCCTTCTGAGTACTCTTATTGTATCTGTTTAGAGTGTCTGCATGTATATTTATACAAACACACGTGTAGATGTACATGTAAGCACACATGTATGTAGATAAATAGAACACTATAGCATCTGTAAATATAACACTAGAGCGTTACACACAACATAATCGGGCATCAGCTTAAATAGTAGGCATCTTAGTATTTAAAAGGTTTTGAAAGGTAACATTCTTTCACTTTTTTTTCTTTTTATTTTGCCCTAATGATTGGCTACACAAGCTGAAAGAATGGTGAAGTGGGTCATGAGGATTTATTGTGTGAAAATAGAAATTCAACAAGTCCAAGTTTAGATTTAGACGTGGATCAAAACCAAAATGTCCTAAAAGGCAGTGGTGCAAAAATCTGTCCTGGTATTGATTCCCACTATCTGAAATAGAGGAAAAAAGTCTGCCTGACCTCTGTCAGCTTCGGCCACTGGAGCTTACACATATTTCTCATAGATGTACTTGTAATGGAACCAAAACTGCTGCGTGGCTTCAGCAGTAGTTAATGGAAGAGAAAGCTTTCTAGACCCCAGCACAGAGACATTTCCTATTGCAGTGTATCCCATAGGATTCTCCACAGAGCATTCTTGGGGATAAGCAACCACCTGATGATGGTTTTGGGGAAAAAAAACCCAACAAAACAAATCAAGCCAAACAAAACAAAATCAAACCACCAACCCCCCAGACTTGAAAGTCTCATCTCTTAAGAGAGAGGTCTGAATATCACTGAGGAAGGGGGGTGGGAGGAGACTGGAACAACTACTACACTGGCCTTCTCTTTTTCTCTTTTCCCACTTCCAGCGTTTGCTGGAGAAGGAATTCCAGAATGCATCTGAGAAATTTAGATAATAATGAGGACATTATGAAAAAGCACCCAGACTTCTAAAAGCTGAAACCATTAAAAATGCAGAGGGTTTAGAATCAGGTGAACAGCAACTTTGGGGAATAGCTCCGTGGCAGTGAAAAATAAATGTAGCTTTAAAAAATTGCATCTGGCACTTTTGGGGACTTGAAAATTGGGAGAAAGGGGGAGTTTTTCCAGGCAAAAATTGGTTGTTTTTCTCTTAGAGAGGGAAGCTTAAAAGAGAAAAAAAGCAATACAAAAAAGCATAGAGAAAACATTTCCAAGGCCTGTCTGGAGAGTAAGTGGGAGTCTGAGCAGTGAGGTGGGTAAGATGGAGATTAGTGTGGTGGATTTAGCATGTTTCTGAAGCAAAACAGATTCTTAAATGTCAAGAGTCAGGATTATTAAGTGTTCAGGAAGCTGTTGAAGAAGAGAGCAGTGAGAGCAAGATGAAGAGCGTGTGGTGAATTGCATGACAATATGAGTGCACTTTAAACAGCAAATCTTTTGGGAGAGGCTGAGTTACAATTAATATGGAGGAAAAAGTATTGGTTGAAATGCATACTCTCTTCTTTTTCCCTTGTGTAACACATTATCTGTTATTAATGTGTTATCTGTAACACATTAGCTGATTCATGTGAAACAAGGTGCAAGAAAATCTTCCTTTTTGTTTCTGTCCATATATGGTTGAAATCCCACAATCTTAAGTACCTCTCTCTGGGGTGATAACTCTCTCCATTGCTTAGCATCTTACACTGTAGAAGGGTCATGAAGAAGGTCTAGAGTTTCAGAATTTTAGTGTCTCTATCTTTCACCCATAACATCTTCTATGCCACTGGACTGCAGCTGCATATAATCTTCACCACAGACATGCATTTTAAAGCCACAAAGAAACTTTATTAAAGGCCAGTTTCACATATGTGCAACTAGGTATTGCTTTGTGTGAATGTCCTTCACCAATATTCTTTCCAGATACCTTAAGTGCTTCATTTCCTCACGTTGGAAGCAGCTTGTAAAATATGCACAGCTGATTGTTGTAAGTAGAACAGAGTTATCCTGTTTTCTCTCTTCCAGGCATTTCTTTTCACATGTGTTACAGGTCCCTAAATCCTTTTGGTCGCTATTAAAAGCTGTCAAGTTACATGTGATCCACATGATCAGCAGCATTCCTTGGTATAAGAGCCCTTTCTATGTCACTTAGGTAGTCTGGCTATGAAATAGTGCATCATCTCCCTATGTTATTATATCAGTCTCCAGAGTTGCTACTGGCTGTGAACCAGATCTCCATAAACACTTCTTTCCCTTAGGTTGCTGCTAATACTTCACATTTCAGTCATTACTGTCTATTTAGCTGGTGGTTTACGGTTTTGAACATTAGCCCTTTCTCTCTCCTGTAGAAACAGCTGACTCATGACATTTTCATTTATATTGATTTATAATGAATTTTGCCTACCTGCAGTAGCCAACACCATAATGCCAATGAGTAGATCAGTGAGAGTCTTTCCATGGTTTGTGACCACAGTCATTCTCAGGTAGCAATGTACTTAATAACGCAGGTTGATCTAGCATCAGTGTGAAGAGAGGGTGATGGTTTGCTTACTATCTACAGCTGACATGGCACAACAAGGTATGGCCCTCACCCCTGTACATGCTTCTAGCACAGTATGTTTAGTCTTTGCAGATTTCCCCTCAGAAGCAAAGTGCAACTCAGTTTTTAAATCCAGCTGTCTTTTTTCCCAATTTTGGTGCTGTCATTTTTAATATTAAAAATGACATTTGATTTTAATATCAAAATGAACACATCAGAGTAAAATCCTGATGCCCAGTAGATTAAGGAACCCTTTTCGATTCATGTAATTAGATAAGACTGGCTATTGATTGCTTCATCCAAGTTGTCCCCCAACTTGCTATGCTAAGTTTAAAAACTTCTGGCTTCAAAATACTTGCACCACCTTTTCAAGTGAGTATATAGCTTTAAAATGTCGCCATCTGTCCCTCCCCTGATTTCTCCAGTCACATTGCTGCTCGCTGAATACTGTATCACGATTTTCTAACCTTCAGTCTTATACAACATCACTGCTACTTTTCTGTCTTATTCCATCTGTCCTTTTGCTCCAGCTGAGATATTTAACATCAGTGTACAGAAGATTTGGCTTCTCACCACCTGCTAGGTTTTCCCCAGGTACTGTAGGTGCTTTACTCTTCTGTGCTGCTCTTCATGCTTCACAGAAAAATGCAAATTTTAAGCCAGCTTTTAGGTTAATGGCTGTGTTAAAAAAGTCCCTCTGTGGACCATGAAAGACAGTACAAAGCACCAATGCAGCCCTTAGAGAAAGATGGAAAAGAAGCTGACTTTGTGAAAATCAGAAGCCTGATTAACAGACAGGCCATGAGTTGACTCACCGTATATAAATAAACCCAACTTGTCCAGCAAATTACAGCTCAGAAAAGCTTTAAAGCTTAAAAAAATCGTGCTCAGCTTGGAGGGGAAGGCCCACAGGCTGAAGCTCACTGTGAAGTCAAGCCAGAGTCTGACCATGTTAGGAGCAGGTTCAGCTCCCACCTATGCCATACAAGTAGCTTCATGAGTAGGGTTGATTCATGCATATTATCTGTCTATGTGCCAGCCTTTTTGACACCAATTTTTCTGATTCAGATTAAAAAAGTCTGAAAGAGTGGTAAAATCTCTCATGTATTTACTATTATTAGTATTAGAGAGTAGTTAAAAGGTTTTCCAACAGTCTTTATGGACCATATAATTATTCTGAATGGATTTGGACCTTTTTGTGGTCATATGTCAGTTGGATAAAAAACCCCAACCAGAATAACAAGCAAACAAGGTCATCTTACTGATACTGAATTATCCTTTTTTCATTGGCTTTGGTTAATGGTCAGATGAGTACTTTGTCTTGCTAATGGAATGGCCATTTTGAAGCAGAAATCACTGCTGAGAATCTATTCAAATCAATAAATTATTGCAAGAGTATTTTCTTCTGATATTCAAGATTTTTTTATAACCCTAAATTTAATGGATTTCCAGTGTCAAGATTAATGTGCTTTTACTGCTCATGTAATTAAAAGTGTGTACCAGCTCAGTCCAGAAAATTCTATGGACTCCTCACTAGAAACATTTTACTTCTATTCTGATTAAACTGAATCCGCTGGCCAAATGAAAACACATAAACAAAAAGGAATAACAGTGGGGATGGTAGATACAGAATGACTTTATAACCTTTTTATTAGTGAAAAGTATCATTACTACTACTAGCATAACTTTGTACCACACTCATTTGTTATCTTCATGGTCTCTCATTCCATTCATTTTGTATCTCCCAGAACACCTAAAGACTAATTATTTGAAAGAAATACTAAAATATGTGAGTTTATTCTGTGATAGATTTCTTTAATGTTAAGTTGCATGCTGGATGGAGCACGATAGAATGCTATTGAGAAATGAGGTCAACTGTCAATATCTTATTAAAATAGTGAATTGTGTGCATAGGTCTTAATACATTAATTAAGATAAGACAGGGATATGATTTTAAACTATTTAGATACATGCTGCCTTCTATCAGCTTGTCATCTGAGCGATTGATTGGTAGATTATCCAAAATCTAACGGTAAGGGTTTGAATAAGAATATTTTCCCCATTTATAAGCAAATCTTATAATGGCATTAGCAGAAATATTTGCATTCCTATGTGTAGATAGAAGGATATCTTCCAGGTTGGAAAAAAGGTAATAGCAGGCTTAGCAGCTGGAGCTACAGAACTGGCAAGGAACAATGGATTAAATTATAACATAGAAGAAAAGCTATTGTCTTTAATCAGTAGTGGATGACCTTCTGTAATACCTACTGTATCTAGTATAATTTCAAACTCAGAAATCAACTTTTGTCTTGAGACTTTCATTATGGAGACAAAAACCATATTCTCAGCTACAGTAACAAAAGACTTGCTTTAACATACTCTGCAATCCAATAAGTGCGGCTGTGCAAAATGCCGGGGAGTCAGATGGTGCTTTGCCTATGAAACTGGAGAGAGAGACTATAGAAACATAAGGCAGAGTACTAAATGGGTATGCCAAGGCCAGACTTAAAGTTCCACTTATATGGAAGTTTAAGTATGCTTATACAAAATAAAAGGAATTACTGGAATTGCATATGTGCTTGAAGCACTGTATGTTAACTCTTTGCTGGTGCAGGGTTCTAGTTTCTTAAAAGGGATGGAAAGGACTGCAGAATATTACACCTTTGCTCTGTCCGAGGCTGACTGGTTCAAACCAGCTCCCTACAGACAGCAAAATGCTAAAAGCCTGGGTTCTGTGCTCAGAAGCAGATGTAGGCTATAAATGACTTCTATATCAACAGGAAGTAGTGTTCCTCTGCTTTGTCTGAGTGCAATTGATAAAACAGCTCCTGTGGGTTCTCTGTCACCAGACATAAATGCAAAGTTTCTTTTCAGTGTGTATGCACAGCATGATTTTTATTTTTTTCATCAGTAGCAGCATTCAGGACTGGCTTTATGACTCCTAACTTAGGATCCCAATTAAGTTTCCAAAATTTGAAGTAGTCAAATTACGTCTCCTCTAACCCATGCATAGAAGGAAGGGAATCTAGAGTGTATCATTTGACCTGCTCATAATGCAATTTTAAACAGAGATCCTTTTCTCCATGGGTTGTATGTACTCCCAGAGTACATATTGAAGGTTTTCATGATTGCTGGGTTTAACTTGAATATTTACACAGGAAAGAATAAAGCTAATACCAAGTGATTTAGGGAAAATGCCCAGATAGGGAAGGCAAAAGATAAAACACATTATAATTTATCATTTTAAAAGCTTTTGAAGCATTTGCAAACTGAGGATGTGGGTTCCTACCTGGAAATCACGGTGTATGGATTTTGTCAGTTTTGCAGTAGATGTCATGATTCTGTCTGTATTTCCTGGACCGCTTAAATGACTGGAAGTAGTCAGTACCACTGAGGATGTTATAGTCCATACAGAGATAACTTAAAATTCAGTTAAATCCCAGTTTTTCTCAGAAAGTTTCATATGAGAAAGTATGCTGCTTCTTAGTTATAATATTTTCATGCTTTTTACATATATAACTGTTGTAGTCTTAAACTGAACTATGCCCAAATATCAAGAATTTTGTATTTGCAATTGTCTTCTCTTGTGATATTTGAGACTGTAGTTCTTGTTTTTCACTTCAGTTAGTGACAACAGTGCCTCTACAACAATCTGACATGCCACACATCTGCCTTTCTATAATATTCATAATTTAAAAAAAAAAACCCTTCAAGAAAGCTTTGGAGGGATTTATTTCTGAATAATAATGGCTTCTTAAGAGAGAGTGGAGGTATAATCAGAAGTAGAAATACTTGAAGCAAGAGCTCTAGAATATACTGTTTCCCACTGTAATCTCACTTATGAAAGCATCTCAAGTGTGTGCTTGAATCTTAGTAAGTACAAAAGCAATAAACATATATTATTGAAGTAAGAAGGATTGGCTTATGTACGTAAAATGTGGCTTATGGTTAATGTTTTGAAGAATCAATATCTATCTATATTAGACCAATGTTAGAAATTATGATAGTAAGGAGCACTGACAACTGTGTTTTAGAGCTTCTTTCCCTGTCAATCTATGACTGTTCCATATCTATCCCCTACACCCCCATCTTTTTGTGTTTCACTTGTTACTTCTAATTGTGTGAATTACCCCTAGGACATAAGAGAATCTTATCAGTCAGGTAGAAAAGCCTTGTCATAAAGAAATAGGCACTGCTCTTATCTTAGTCTGGAAAAGGATGATATAGAATGGTGGAATGATTTTATTAACTCTTTAAGGGATTATGTTATTTATATATACTTCTTTTTTTGATATGTAGGCTACAATAATTGCTTTTAGACATTCCTGAAAATAGATGTAGTAAAAAATATACATTAAAAAGCTTTTAAAAGTGAATAGCAAATTATTCAAATAGTCTTTTAAAATAAGCAGCAAAAATATCTAGAGCCACATCGTAAATGGTGTATTGTGGATGTAAATATTGAATATCTATATCTATATTTGGACTTTCTTCAAACCTTTTGACATAACACTATTGCAACATCCTGCCAGAAACAAATGGAACAATTGATCCTGACTTGAAACATCATAAGAAACAGACTGGGTAGAAGTTCTATCTCCAACCTATTTCCTAAATGTGTCATAATTCCACGACACATTCATGTATGACAGAAAAGAGAAGTATTCCCTGGACAAGGTACATTTAGTAGTGTATGATGAGG
Source organism: Strigops habroptila (assembly GCF_004027225.2). Taxonomy (NCBI): domain Eukaryota; kingdom Metazoa; phylum Chordata; class Aves; order Psittaciformes; family Psittacidae; genus Strigops; species Strigops habroptila. The sequence continues at coordinate 10,090,091 of NC_044281.2, forward strand.
TATAAAGGTCAGCAGCTGTAAAATTGCTACTTTTGGCCAGTTTCTATTTCACTAAATGTTATTAAAGAGTACTGGCCTCTAAGGAAAAATAACCATAATGTCTATGTGAATTTGTTTAATCTGTTGTAGTAGCTTTACCACAATTTCCTTTAATATCCTTTGTGTAGATGACTTTGGAATAAAATGCATTAGTTTGTATTCAGATTACTAATGTGTTTATCTTAGAAACAATTTTACTTATTAAAGGAAAAGCATGTATTGATTCTTCAACATATTCTCAAATAAACATCATCCATATGATAGTATTTGTTAGAACTGCGAGAAAAATAATTAAGATAAAATAATTCAGAAACTAAACATAAGACTATCATGGAGGTGTGCTCAGTCAGGCTCTCGACTTGCTCTGTACTTGTACTCAGAACTCTCACTGGCATGTCATCAATGACATTGGCATTAAAGTCCAAGATAATTAAAATCAAGCAAAGATTATCTATTATCCCATCTAATACATATGCTTAATTGAATATTCTAAATTAGAGGAATGGATGTGCATCCAGGGGGAGGATACTATCACTAGCTAAAGTTTTCACTTCAAACTAAAATTAACTAAAATTAAAGATTGCTTTGAGTTCTAGTGCATGTGCAAAGTTAAAATTGATAACATCTGAGGCCAATTCAGGACACCACCAATGTTTCACCAAAATTAGAATTTTATCAAAATCTTCATTAAAGCATTGCTTTCTTGCAAAAACAACTGCCTTTCACATAAGTTCAACATTATTGATAACAAATACTGTCACAGTAGTTTCTTCTTGCAAAGAACATCTGAAATGAAACAGGTGTAAGGAGAATTTAAATGATGCCTTTGTGCTTTGGCAGGTTGCTTTCCTTTTTAACAGAAGCTCTAGAAACCATTCAAAAGAGTGTACTGAGAATTTGAACCTGTTAGTCCACCCCTTACAATGTGGGAAAGTACTTCCATGAGGAAGAGTAGATGTATGACACTAAGCTATTATTTGTCCAAAAAATATATGCAGAACAAATGAAAAAGAATTAAATTCACCGTTTAGTCCCAGAAATACAACAGTGAAGGTTCAACAAAGAAATGGTTTTCTCCCAACATGGTGAGACAGATGATGAGAAAACAAAATGAGAACGAAACAAAATAAATAGAATAAGTCTGTAAGGTCTGAGCAAGGTAAAGCCAGTCTATGGGCTATGGAAGAGAATGTATAAAATGGGAATTAAGACACTGTTAGCTGAACAGACAACTTTCATTACTTGGTTTACATTTGTCACTGTTGGCAGATTCTTTATGAGAAGTTGGCTTATTGTGATTTAAAATGAAAATAGTTTTCTATGTCACCCTGAAGGATTTTTGTCCTAAATTACAAATACTTTATGCTGGACATTTGCCCTGTTACAATATGAATTAAAAAGCCAAGGGTTTTGTAAACAAGAGCTACAGTTTCATTACAGTGTCAATATATCATATCCATCATACAAATAATGTTTCTCTGGTGTTAGCCTTACTGAAATTATTTTCCTGATGACATCCCACAGTTATGCTGGAATATTCCTATAGTCCAGCTGATCTCTGCTGGCATCCTTTCTTAGCCTCTTGCTGATGTGAAGCTGTGAAAGTCCATTTTCAACTTCTGTCTAGATCCTAGAAGTCGAGAGGTCAAATACACTTAAGCTGTATTTAGGATTTTCTTTAATTCTTATTATTTTATTTAATAAAATGCTTGTGAAGCCTAAGATAGAAAAAAAAAAAATGTTCAACTTGTATAAACAATTTGCTTTAGAATTGTCAATTGCTGGTAGCTTCTTTTGAGCCCATCATCTTCCCATGAGACCAGGACATCAGAATAGCAAGAGCTAATGTTCACTGTTGGGGTGACACATCCAGTCTTTAATTATCCCTGCAGGCTTGAGAGCTGAATGTTAAGAGACTTTATCTTCAGTTCTTAGTGGAAATCATCTGAATGTCCCTGCTAATTGTTTATTTGGACTTTGTATTCCTGTATTGTAAGATTACTCCATGCTAACTATTTTTTCTCCTGATTAAGAGTTGGTTTTGTAGAGCTGAAGTTTCTCTTTTAGTGAGCAAAATGAGGGCCTTTGGGAAGAAGCTATTTTGATTTTTTACTGAGAAATGAAAAATTGTGATTTACTGACACCTGTACAGTTGCAAAGACCAACGGCAAGACATCCAAAAGAAAGTGTCATCCCCAGCAAGTCTGCAAAGAATAGCTTCCAGCTGCTTTAAAAGGCAGGCAGAAAGGTTTCCTATGAGTAAAGTTCACTGCAGTGTTTTTTCTTCTTAATGATGGCTTTAAGTTTACCGAGTATTCTTACCTGTTTATTTCAAAGTTCAGGAATTCTAACTAATAGCAAAAAATAAGACCAGTTACACATCTTCAGCAAGATCACAGGAAAAAAAAAAAAAAGTTTTTCACCATAAAATTAATCAGAATTAATTGCAGAATTTGTGGCTTCTCTGCAGGGGAGAGAAATTTGTGTGACTGGTGTATCAGGCTAGAGCTCAACACATCCCAAACATATGATTTGTTTTTGGTGTCCTAACATGGAACTGGGTGATCTCTTTTCAGCTGAGATTTGGAGCAGCTCTCCTGACACATGAGTTCGCTACCACACTTTTAATAAGATTCGGACAGCAATCTCCACAATTTTATAGAAAATTTCAACCTGGGAAATGACTTTGGCCTACCTATCTTTCCCCTACTCCTTTGAAGAGAAACAATATCTTTTACTTTGTTTTCTGAACTGTCCTGATATAAGCTGTTCCTATGTGTTGTTATAATGCTTTTATTCCTTAATGCATCAACAGACTTTAAGGTTCTGGCAATGAAAAGATGACTACTGGAAAGATAAAATGCTCAAAAGCAGAGGTTGACAGCTGGACCTGGAATATCTAGAAGATTGAAGGTGCCTCCTGGTCTCTCCAATGACTTGTGACCTTGTCTAGTAAGCTAGCATTGCTAAAAGATGTTTGCTTAGTTTGAACAAGGAAATTCTTCAGGAGTATAAGCTATATGCTGTACAAGCTACCACACCTGGTTGTTTTCCTTTGTTTTATTCTTTCTTCAGTAGATGAGAAACATACAATTTTGAATGAGTGTTTCTATATGTCTTACAATAAGATAATGTGGGGGGTGGGCATTTTAGAACCAAACACTCTAGAGTTTTTGTAAACAAGAATATATGTCACACCTGTATCTTTTTATTTTCATGTGGTATGTTTTCCCTTCCTGTGTGAACTGCAAGCTTTGCCATATATGCTTCATTCTGAATGTAACTGTGGACCAGTAAGATTCCTTGGGCATGGCTCTACAGGGGTCATGCAATTAGACTGTAATTGAGCAGCTGCAAATCGATGGGAGGTTGTAGAAATACTATCTGAAAATGGATCAGAACAAAGCAATGTACAATTGTTTTTCTTGATTGGAAATTGCTTTGTATTGATTGGAGCAATAATCCTTGCCATGACACATACCAAGGACATTGGAGCCGATGCCAATCACTATTCAGCTCCAGATTCCTGGTATGATTATTTTGCATATGATGCCAGACTATTAGAAAAATTATATTAGTTCTCTTTGAGATTCATAAAGTTTAATTATGAACTAAGTGCTTTTGTGAGACCATTGCACATAATTCTTTCTGCTCCTGAGGTGATAAACCTGAAATATGTCATCCTATGTACTTATTTATGTATATACACCCCACACACACTGCAGAGACTGACAAGGAGGTGCAAGTGCTTGATTTGGTCAAAATTATTTTTTCCCTACTTAGAAAAATAGTTCAGATGGAAAGTTTTTAATTATCCGTACACTTTCATGGTATTACACTGGATTTGCATGGATTTAAATGAAATCAGAAACTTCCCAAAATATCAACTCATAGACTTTACTTTCAGAGCTTATTTTGAGGGTATTGACAGTGGCATGTAGGAAGGAAAACAATGACTGTTAAATTAATGAAGCCATAACAGATAACCATTTCCATTTCACCTGCAGTATTTTTAATGGTCTGAAAGCACCTTATGGATATTTCTTGAGCCACAAAATACTGATGTGAAATAGAATAGTCATAATCCCAACCTATAGAAGGAATCACAGTTATTTCAACAAATCAATGGCATGTAAGTTTATATTGTTAGTGGCAAACCCAGCCTTGTGTAGTGAAATACTGCTCCAGAAGAATTTTAGGTGGCTGTAATCAATGGTGAACTTGCTGTGGTGTTTGCAAAAACAACATCCCAATTATTAAGGTATTTGCCAAGTACAGGTCAACATAAAAACTCAACATGGAAAGAAAAATATAGTCCTTGCATTGAAGTTTTCAGTATCAGAATAGTTTACCATTGCTGAATATATTTTTATTTCTTAATTTAGCCACTTAGCTAGAAATGCAATAATATTACAGTACAAATTGAGCATTTAAATGAGGACAGACTGCATTTGAATGCAATAAAAGACAACACCTCACCAAAAATTCCAGCAGGTTTAGGATGGATTGGCTAAAACCAGCTTGTAATGGAAATATCTTATGAATTACCTGGGGAAAAAGGTAGTTTTGCTCTGAAAAAATGAGGCCAATCTGAATTTCAGGCTCCACTTCTTCCAGCTGCCTCAGGCTTTCATTGCAAGGCCTCTCAGTTGAAGGGAATAGTATTTTCGTAGGACTAGAATATTTTCTCCAAAAGTGTGTCCGCAGTGATACAGAAGCAATCTAAGGCTCTACTTCCATGGCTTTGTCAATTAACTATGAGAACAAACCATTACAAAAAACAATTGCTAAGGCTTGCTATTTCATCACTGAGGCACCTACAGTAATAGTAATGTAGGACAGGACACCTGGAATACACTGATCACTACAATACAGAGACACTGTAACAAGAAAATAGCTTGAGTGAACAGGAACAAGTGAAAGGAAAGGCTTGATAATCCTGACCTATCAATCTTAGAACTAATAAAGCTAATTTATGAAAACAGTATTGTTTCCATTTTACTACAGCACGCAAAATTGCCACGGATAACAGCTTCTATCTTTGAAAGGTCTTCACATGTTATGCAATTCTTAGTTAGAGCTCACTGAGGGAAATGATAAAGTTAAAATAAATAAATATAAATAAAATTGATTTTTTTATTGCTATTTTATTTACAGAACTTGTGCTTAACAGAGTATGTTTTCTGTTAAGTCTCCAGCATTGTTTAGGAGGCAGTCTTCCAGAGTATCCATATAGGTATATTGAGGACCACTTTACCAAAGGAATAATCAAAAGCCTCATTGTCTAAAACCAGATGTATTAATTTGTTACACTATGGAGCAGCTTCAGTTGGGTGAGCTTTTGCCAGGTCAAGACCCTGGTAAAAAAACAAAGGAAGGAAGAAATAAAATAATCCCTTTTACACAGGAAGATAAATGACAACAGCAATTACGTGACATTTTGACCTTTTACCGCAGACAGAGGAAAGCGACACTTGTCTCTGGAGTCATGGATCATACTAGGCCGTAATTTCCCTTCTTGTCTAAAAATCTGAAGCCAAGATCAAGAGAAGCCAGTATTATTCAAACCTTACCAGTAACAATGTTGAGAACAGTTTGCCAGGGCTATGTTTCAAAACAAAATTTTCCAGCATATTTCTAGCCTAGCCTAGCTTCCTCTGTCCCATTTATCTGTTTAATGTACTGTGCTAATTTCTTTCCCATCAGATCCTGAGAAACCCTTACCCTTCTTGTGGCAGCAGGATCTGGACATCAGTTTCTATGCAACTTAAAGAATTTAATACTGACAGTCTGTCCTTTTCTGTTCCTGGTGCCTAGTTAACAACATATTATCTGTTATCAGGCCATCTTCTTGTTTTAATTAACCTTGCAGGGAGGTTTTATTCCTCTGCCTGTGATGGGCTTTGGTGTCCTAAATTTAATTTCTTTGTATAATCCCTACAGTAGCAAGTAGCAAAGAGAAGTTTTAACTAATGAAAACTGTTTGAAAAGTGGAAGCAACAAGAACTTTGCAGAAATACACATGGAAGAAAGTAAATTAACATATTTAAAAACAAACAAACTGACACTATAAACCTTACTAAGTTTGTGAAGTGGTGGCTTTCTAATGCCAAACTATGCTGGCTTTTAGGAGGGGAATAAGGCATGGAAAGGCAGAAGTAAAATCAGTGTAGTTGTTTCGTGTCTGTTCTCTCCTCTTTTTAAACAATCTAAGCCATCAGGTGGTGTTACAGAGACACCACTGGAGTCAGCCCTTCATGCAGGGGCAGGCACAGGCCAGCAGCACTATTCTTTCTCTCTTATTGGGCTCTAAAATCTTGGGGTTGGAGCCCTGAACTAGCCTGTAGAACCAAGAGGTTATAGAAAAGGGAAGGCAGACTCATCTCAGTTTCTGATTTCAAGCTTGATTCTTCCATTTGCATAACAGGATAGAATATAATTTTAAAATATTCAAAGCTGTTGCTGTCAAACTGTGCCTTCACAATCCTATTTGGACTGGGAAAACTTAGTAAACAAATCTGAAGATAGAAATGAAAAATGGGGGTCCCTAATTCAACCACTCTTAGCTTTGCTGCTATGCTTTAGCAATGCAAAACACTTAGGAAATATGACTGTTTATTCAGCATGAAATTTATTTTGGTGTTCAGGGTTGTAATAGTTTTTCACAACACTGAATTTTACTTAATTCAGTTAGTGCTTCATTCCTCCTCTTTTACCCAAAGGGATCCACTGAACTAAGGTGGTGTCACCTTTTTAGCATTGCCTTTTAGCTCAGTTTACTTTGAAACCAGCTTTTTATTTTCTCAAAGAAACATAGTAGTGACTGCATCCTAAAATTTTAAACCACTTCAAATTATTTCATAAATAAACCCCTTATTTATTAACTTATGTCTTAGTTATATATATCATATATTACAAGTGGGTGAGCATGAATCTAGCAAAAAACTATTCCTGTCATAAATATATTTTTTTAAGCTCAGGGAAAGATTCACAGCAGAAGAAAGCTGTTGTATTTATCAGGTAACACTTCCAAATTTAAAAGCAAACATCACTTTCTCTAGAAGCAAGGTGCATGACTGCCTTAGAGAGAAAGATCATCCTACAGTCACAGCAAGATATTCTTTTCTGGCAATTCACAGTAAAAACAAATGCTGAAGTACCTGGCGGCATGAAATAAGGGGAGTGACATTGGTAGGAGGGAATGGTGGTTGTTTACCTGGGATAGAAATGCTTATATGAGGTGCAGACCTCATCTAACAGTAGGAATACTTGTTACATTAACAAGATTTACTGACAGACTCCATCTGTGCCTTCCCACCAAACAAGGTCACTCAGTTAGATCCTAAGGAGCCTAATGAGCAAAGTGCCAAGTCTCTGGAGTGATAATGGAGGTTTGCTCTGACTTACGCCTCAGGCACTTGCAATATTTTTAGTACTGGAAAATAAAATATGGTAGAGGAAAAAAGGTCATAATTTTTATCAGACCAATCCACCTTGAGAAATATCAGTGTGTGTGTTTGTGTATGAACATTCCTGGATATTTTTTTCTCTCTTTTCTTGGTTATTCACAGTTTACTTTTCTCTTTTACTTCAGAGTGGCCCTTGAGGCATTTCAATGCCTTCATCTTGGCCATTCATTTCACATCTGCATCTTGGTTACAGAAACTTCAGTGTGGTGGCAACATGCCTGATCCTTTCAAAAGGCTGTAACGTCAACTGCACGTGTGGTTGTTTCATAGTTGAGGGAGAAGCCTTATCCTTGAATTTTTACTGTTTATCTGTTTTCTGTTTGCAGTTTCTGAGATAGTCTGGTCAATTTGTAACAAATATTATGGCAAGTGCAAAGGAGAAAGGGACATAGATGAGTTTGGAACGTTGCAGGCAGCATGAAAAACTTCTACTAAGTACCCTCAGTATTTACAATTCTGAGTACTGAGTTTTTGCTATAGATTGGCTGATAACTCAACAAAAATAATATATTAAAATTATTTCTCAACAACAGAAACCATAGGTTATCTAAAATTATTAAGCTGAAAATTAAAAGAAGAGTAAGAGAGTACTTTCCCTACACCCTGGAGAATGATTAAATTGTGGAACTCATTGCTGCCAGGTATTATTGAAGCCCAGTTATAAACTGTTCATCTTTTAGCCTAGTAGCAGAATGGTCTGAATGTGACCTCTAGTTTGTGTTCCTATAATTCTGTATGTGTCTTGTTTCTTATCTGCTTTCCAAAAGTATTCTCTGGAGTCATCTGAAATGGAACCCCAGGTCCTGTAAACCCCTGGTTGGAACTAGTATCTAGTAATATTTATCCACTCTTGTTATGAATATCTGATCTAGTGAATTTATCATTTGAATACCAATACATTATGAACAGCCTGCAGAAAATTAACGCCCTATTTAACTGCTCAGTGAATAAAAGATTACTTGTCTAAATCTGTGAGATAAGATTAGGGAGACTGAAACTACTTTATTTTACATGCTGTAAACGAAAATATCATAACAATCATTAGAAAAACAACATGGGAAAAGCAATAGGATGAAAACAAATTTAGAAGCATCTTCACTGAAGTTTCTCTCAGTCCCATTCATTATTGTGCTGGAGTGTTCCTGGAATGAAATAATGTTTCTTACTATGAAGAATTTATTGGGTGATGTGCTTATATAAGAGATGTAGTATGAAAAAGATGTGGCAGCAGATTTGATGGAAATGACTCCACCCTTCAGAATCTATTCTGCTCCACCTTCTGATAGGTTTCTGTTCTGTCTCAGCATAGACTAGCTCAAATCCTAGCATATCGCACACAGGATACTTGTTCATAGGATGAGGATTTACTTTTTCATTTGTGTGCCTTCATACTTACTGTATACAACAGGACATTACAAAATTGGACATTTGGAGGACAGAATAGAGCAGTTCTTGGGGAGAAGCTTCCAGGAAAATGCACGTGTGCAAATGAATATTTCAATATTCTGAAGGAAAATGTCTCTATAATTGTCAAGGGGCTCTGCACATTAACACCAACGCTCAGTTGCCTTGTAAAGTACAATCGTAAAAGATGTCTTTATGTAGCGATATAACATCACTGACTGTAGTAGAAGTAGAATCTATAAAATTGGAAATGACATGAGAATTGTAATTCTGAGTTGAAGAATCCACAAAGATAAAAATTGCATTTTTATTTGTTGTTTTATTGTTTAATTTATAAAGATGCTATTGTTCAGGCTCTGCAAATATCTATCCATCAGCAGTCAGTGCATACTGGGAATCCAGAACTTGATGTTACGTTTGGGATCTTCATCCAGCCACCTCCTGTTGCCACAACATAGTATGGGTGTTCTGGGTTGCCCACGGCTTCTCAAATGGCAGCTAATATCTGCTATTAAACAGTCCCATGAATATGCATAATTTAATTCCACTCTTGTTTAAAGAGATCCCTCTGTTTCAGTCATCATAAGCAATCAGCCATAGATCTCATGAAAAGCGATAGTGTATTTTGCAGTGGCTGAACCTCTCTGGTCGTAGATTAATTACTATTTCTTTCACTTACAAACCTTCACCTTATTTTTGGTGTATAAATAAAAGTTTTCTACTGCACACAATACTCTTATGATCACAACCTCCTCATTCTGCAAGGCTTTTTTAGTGGTGCTTGTAGTTTGTCTGAGTTCTCCAGTTAAAAGTGTTGGCTAATTAGTTCAGCAATATGAGATATATTGAAGTACAAACTGGTATTTTTCCCCTTATGCGCTGTTTCCTGTCATTTGACTAATCAAGCTTACAAAACTATGATCATATTATCAAAAACATAACTAATAATATAATAACACATCCAGTAACCCTAAATAGTACTCTTTATTAACTGATAGGCGTAATTGAATGTTCTGAAAGATAAAGGTGAAACATTGCAAAATCTCAGAATTAAGCAGCAAGAATGTGATTAACTCACATGCTTTACGCAGAGCAGCACATCACGCTGCTCACAATACGTAAGGAGAAATCAAGGTGTACATTTCAGTGTCTCCCAACACTTTAGAATAAGGAGCAGCTACTGAAATCCCTATTCCTCCACTCAGCAAGTAACTCAGGCATACCACGCAGTATCTCATAGCTGATATTCAAAGCAGAGTCTGTCCCAGCTGGCACACAGGTTATGAGGTTTTTACCCTAAGGTCACTGCAGTCAGAATTTCCGAGAACATGGGACAATTTGTTTTCTCTCCAGTCACATTATGTTTCTGGTAGTAATGATTTTTATTTTTTCCCTTCTAACCTTCCTGACGGTCATACTTACCTCAAGACTGTGTGTAGCTGTGCTTCTTCCCAGTAAGCCCTTCTGTCATTGTCCCCATGGCCTCATATGTGGCCTAGGTCAGCTGTAATCTCTATCTTAACATCTTGCTCCATTGCACCCTGAGTGCAGCCTTCAAGGCAATTCTCTTAGCTGTCTTACCAAAACTTTCTGTCTGAGCTTTAAAAGCACCCATTTTTTTGTCCTTACTTGAAACTGAATTATTAAAAAAAAAAAAAAACCAAACCCAAGATGAGTTTTGGCTTGTTCTAAATCATTTGTATTGGATTTCCCTATATTTCTTAGGTTTCTTCAGCTTTTGTAGTTTTTGCATGGGAAAAAGGAATGGCCTCAGTTGGCTGCTCTCATTCTGGATAAAGAGAAAAGCATTTTTCTGTAAAATGTGTTTCTGCCCCTCACCTGACCTATATTGTTCAGTTACTCATTAACATTAAAAGAGTGTGTATGCATGTGACTCTTTAGAAAAAAGCAAGATTTTTCTTTTAGAGGATAACCAATTAAAAAAAAAAAAAACAAACCACAGAAAAGTAAATAGTTGATACAATAAAATTTAAATACCTTGTCATATACCAAAATGAAAATTACTGCCTGAAAAAAAAGTTCAAAACATGTTTTGCTCTAGAATCTCTTTACAACAGAAGGGTTGACTTAAAGGGATTATATGTGTAATCACCAACAAACCTTTTGTGTTTGTCTTAACAATGCTAGCATGCAAAACCCACAAAGATCAGTAGATGAAGCTATTAGGAAGCAGGTATACAGATGTTATGTTGAGCAATATTACAAAAATGAAAGAAAGTAATGGTTACAATAAGCTTTATTGTAAGCTGTGAATAAATTGCATTTAGAAAGACTTACAATTGGGTAACACAAACTCATGACAAAAACTATACAGAGAAATAAACAATTTCTTAGGATCTTTCTATGCCACTTATTTAGCCTTTCAGTAAAAGTTATTGCAAGCTTGAGTAATTTTAAATGAAACGCTAATGTGAAAGAAACAAAAATTACACATTTTAAACTTCTTGCAGAGGCAGCAATTTAGTGGCTGTGTCCCCTCAGACTTTCTCAGTACAGTGCCCAGGTTGGTGTCATACCCTGAGATCTCTTTGCCATGCTCACTGATGGGTGCATTTTCACCAGGATTTATCACAGCCTGAATCACTTGCAATTCTGGGTAAGTTGCAGCTGGAGGTGGCCAAAGAACTATAGAAAGGTGTGCGTAAGAGTGGCCAGGGAAAGGTAAAGACAGGGAACACTTTTGTACAGGAACACTAGTCATTCGTAGAGCAAATACTTCATTTTGTGGGATTTATGCTCACCCTTGCTAAGGTCTGAAAAGATTGTGTTTGGTGTTTAATTACTTCCATATAGACCTTGACTAGCAATTAGGGGAACATCTCACCCAATAACTGAGACCATCACAGGATGTGAGATTGCATCTTCTTGAAAGATACTAGAGTATTAACCCCCCCACACCTGTCTGCTTTTTTCACCTTAGTTTGAAAGTTCACCTTCATGAAGCAATACTCCTGTTTGCCAACTGGAGATCTGACATTACAGATGATTTAACCAAATAATAGCCCCCCCATCTGCTGATTTTTTGCCTTATTTATGCTTTGTGTCTCCCACTAGAAGCAAAGCACAAACTGAAGCCTCTATCTAGATTACCATGCTTGTATCTGTCTAAAAGCCACTGATTGACACTTCTCATGCCTCAAAGGGTGTGCGATACTATGTCAGCATGCTGTCTGCATGCAGGGAAAAGCTAACAATTATAAGAGTCTTTCTGTGAACGGATAATATGTACGATGTTTATGATCCATTTTTCTAATAACGACTTTTATGTGGAGGCATCTAGAGTGGAACTTATTTTAACTAGTTCTCTGAGGGTTCCACATGGCACTTGACAACTTCATCAACAGTGCTGTCTTTTCCATCAGTCTTTGTACCAAGTAAACACTTAAAACTTGCAAAACTGCTCAAGGTGCACGAGTGGCTTAAAGATATTTCTGCAGCCAGCGTCTGTCCTAGGCATTGTGGAAATAGTCCCCCAAGTGTGTGAGAACTTTTATGGAGCTTATCTATGTAAAGAAATTACATAGACAGGACGAGCCCTTCAAGAAGTAGTATTGATTAGGGATAGAGCTACAGCGAAAAACAATCTAAAATATTTATCTAAAAGCTTGTCTGTTTTTTTCCAACTGCAGTTATTTGTACTATATAAGCTTTACTTACAAGTAAACCACTGCTCTGTGCAGCCATAATGCAGTATCAGGCCCAGTTTCTCATTAACAAAGGATAAATCAAAGAAATTGGGTAGGAATGTGTCAAAGAGAATTGAAAATATTTCTCACCTACTCAGTTTCACTCAGTGGCATAAGCTCTTTAGGAGAGATTCCTGTATATTTCTGCTTATGTTTTATATTTCTGAGTGCAGAGTTTTCAAAATAAAATATTTTCTTGGAGGAAAGACTAGTAAAGAAAGACTACTAAACCACTAAGCTGTGTGACCTAACTGACAGCCTAAAACCATGCACCATAAAATCTGAAACTGGTGCTTCCCCTGGCTTTCTGACAATGTCAAACAAGAAATTCCCAGAGCTTCTCCTGTCACATTATAACAGTGTGGAAAAGACCAAGAAACCTGTTTGCATCCTCCGATGGTGACAACAGATAGAGGTACAAAGCCTCGTACTAGCAGAGGATCTCGCCCACTGTGGGCATTGTGAGAGCAGGAGGTAACAGAAAATATTTGCACTCCGGAGGAAGTGTCCAAGGTCTTGAGAATGTTTGGATGTCTTTTGTATTGTGTATTTTCTAAGCTGCCAAGAAGCAAAAACAGTACACACTCATTTAGGGTATAAGAATATAAACAAAACTGACACAAATGTCCTTACAAGGCTGTAGCTGCCTCACAGTTTTGGAGATACCTGCATGCAAATCATTCAATCAGTGTGGCAGAGCCGTGTCAAAACCACTTGAGCATTACAGCGTGAAGGGCTAGCAACGTGCCAGCAGCCAGCAAATTGCTGCTTCCTTCTGTGTGGAAATACTCTCCTTGTTCAGCTTTTACATGTTAATGCTCAAGGCAGAAGCAGTCACACCTGAGAGATGTCTTATGGGCTATGAGACTAAGACTTTGCTCCTATTAAAAGCAGGAAAGTAGCCCACATTTTTGATATGGCATTAAGACATCTAGGCTAAAATCTGTGAACTGGCAGCTCAATATATTTTGAATTATTACCCTACAGAGGCTTCAATATGTCCCAATCTACAGTAGATGTAAATTTCATATAGAAACCCCACTGTGAGATAATGGTTGTTTGCAACCTGAAGCCCAAAGACTCTATTTTCTGTTTTGTTTCTGGCAATTTCAGACAGCTTGGAGGGGTGGAGGGAAGAATGTCAGCAATCAAAAGTATTTTCATTTTAGTGTGAATGTCAAATGAACATAGATCCACTCCTGACAAGAATTGTTTAAGGGTACAGAAAGAAGGATGAAAAGATTGCATGGTTGCTTGATCAAGCTGCTTGGCATTTTCTTGGTACAACAGAAACACTAAAAGCGCTTCTAACCGAAGTCTTTCAGAAGTTAAGTGTTTACATAGGTTAAAACATTTCTTCTTTATTGGATGTGTCCTTTCAGAAAAAGTTATTGCAGCTCTAAAAGGAGAAACCTCAAAGTTCAAAATCTGAAGTCTTAGTTCTAAAACAGACCCAAGTTTGAAAATCAAATTTCTCTTATAATTTAGCTCTTTATCTTTCCATGGCAATTAAAATAATTGAACTCTTTCAAGTTATGTCTTTCACCCTGATTAAACATTATAGAATCATAGAATGGTTTGGGTTGGAAGGGACCTTAAAGCCCATCCAGTTCCAACCCCCTGCCATGGGCAGGGACACTTTACACTAGACCAGGTTGCTCAAAGCCCCATCCAACCTTGAACACTTCCAGGGATGGGCAGCTACAGCTTCTCTGGGCACCCTGTGTCAGTGTCTCATCATCCTCACAGTAAAGAATTTCTTTCTATCTAATATCTAATCTAAATCTACCCTCTTTCAGTTTAAAATCTGAGCCCTCATCCTATCATCATGCTCCCTGGTAAAGAGTCCCTTCCAGTCTGTAGGCCCCCTTTAGGTACTGGAAAGCTGCTATAAGGTCTACCCTGAGCCGCCTTCAGGCTGAACAAGCCCAGCTTTCTCAGCCTGCCTCCATAGGAGAGGTACTCCAACCCTCTGAACAACTTTGTGGCCTCCCTTTCCAACAGGTCCATGTCTGTTTTGTGTTGGGGGCCCCAGAACTGAACTCACTACTCCAAGAGGGGTCTCAGAGGAGCAGAATAGAGAAGAATCACTTCCCTTGAGCTGCTGGCCACACTTCTTTTGATGCAGCCCAACACATAGTTTGCTTTCTGGGCTGCAAGTGCCCATTGCCAGGTCATGTTGAGCTTCTTTTCAGTTAGCACCCCTAAGTCTTTCTCCTCAGGGCTGCTCTCAGTGCATTCTCTGCCCAGCCTGTATTTGTGCTTGGTTATACAGCTGTATTGAGCAAACACACCAACTAGTCTGTTGACAGATGAAAGAAGATTGTGCAGCATGCCTGAAATTGTTCTGATACCTTCACATTAGGTAGTAAATAAGCAAAAATTCATCCATTATACCTTCTTGTAGAAAAGAAATATTCTATTAAACAGTGATTCATTCTGTATATCACATTGTTAAACCCAGATAGTTCTAGTTACAAATCAAAGCTAATGATTTGGATTCTGCCTCAAAGTTAATTACTGGTGCATTCTCTTGTACCTGGTTGTATTTGAAAGTAAATGTCTAAAATCACAGGGAATAAAATTAGATTAAAAAAATCTTTGATCATTAAAAGTATATACAGTTATGTTTAAGGTATAACTGCAGATAATTCAGTTGTTTACAACATAATCACCAATTTGACTATGAAAAAAAAATTGCAAATTGTTTCACTTCAATTAAGAGTACATAAATAGTTCTGGCATGCATAAATATTTTACTGTTGAAAACTGTAGGACATAAGTTTTTATAGTGCTCTTAAAACAGGTCTAATGCAAAGTTAATAACATACACACAGAAACTGTCTATGAGGGGAGAAGCCATCTGTCACAAAGAGAACTAGAAATGGTGTTGCACCAGAACCTGCTAAAAGACTATTACAGATTATGTGATTAGTGAAACACCACAGCAACATAGCTACAACAAAATACGTGGATTTATCCTGACTTTTGTCAGATCTTGACTTAGTGGCAGTGCATAGCACCTGCAGTAATTTAGGGACGTTCTCCAAACCTATGCTTTCACTTCTGTGGCACATTGTGTCTCAAACTATAAAGGGTGGGCAATATTCACAATTGCAAAATTAACAACTAAGATTTTAAAATTAATCTTTCCTTTTAGGTTTTAAAGACAAAGACGGGTGATAAAGGGGCCTCATATTAGAAAATGCTTGGACAGCATACAGTATTCTGACTAAGATGTAGTTAAATATCAGGCTTTTCAGCTAAGTGGTATAAAAATTATAGTATCAATGATTTGTAGTGGGTAAATGGAAGGTTAACATTATAAAGTAATTCAAACATAGATGAATAAACAAATACATTAAAATCTATGATTTTTTCCAGTGGCCTGGTATTGGCATTTTAAATTGCCTTCAGTAACCTCCAGGACTATAAGGGCTAAACTTTCATGCCTTTGCTCAGATCACATTTGTGTTTTGTGAAGTGTGGTAGTTGAAGAAAACACCTGTACATCTTACAGCTTGTACAGTAGAGCTAATGTCATTTACGCTAGGTGAGCATCTGCTCCTCCGTCAAAAATTCATAACTTTATCAGCAGCAACTTTTGGGGAAAATAAATCTCGATAGCTTAACAAATCTTTTAATCTTGTCTATGTTCTAAGGTGCTGACATATAAAATACTTGCGCTTTTCCGAGTCAGGCTGGTAGAGCAGACTGTGTGATCTACTTGATACAAGACCCAGGACCTTGTTTACTCAGTATTTACATGCTTATTTGTTTCTTGTCACAAAACAAATCATTCTTCTTTTCTGGAAGGGGCAAGCTGAGGAGGAGTTGGCCGGGCAAGGGACACAAAATCATTTACTTTACCTCAGAAAGCATAGTAGTTCCAGATACCTAAACAAAGCAAAGTTTTCTATAGCATCTGTATATGTAGCATTATTCACCATCCTCTCTTTTGCTATTTAAAATGTTTACCTTCAGCTTATGTGTACTGCCCTTTATGTGATTTTTGGGCTTTGACCACTTAGTTTTAGGTCACTTACTGCTAATATAATCCTTAATATCAGTAGTTCAGGTTGTGCTGTAAGATACTAATCCTTATAATTGCCAGGAATTACAGCCACTGGAAACTGTGATCTTGGAAGGAAACACTCAATAGCAATAATTTTAATTATTAACTATGTAAAAAAATATTATTTTAGGAATAGCAGGAAACATTTCTTTCAGGTGTGAAATCACTGCCCACCAAATACTTTAGTTGAATTTCACCAAAAGCTTCCTTTCAGTTGCAGCTGATGATTGGAAAATACATGGGGCTTATTTCCTGCTCTCTCTTCAGAGGCAACCTGAGACTCACAGCTGCCATCTCAAACAGGCAGCTTCCTCTGATGTAATACCTCCAGGTATTCCTTCCCTCTGCCTGTCTCTTTGGCTGAGATTCATCACTGTGTCATTAGCTTTGGCTGCAGAAATAGAGGAGGATGGGAAGCAAATGCAAAGCCCATAAGACGCTGGAGCTGTGTTTAAAGATATCGTTCTTGTGACTTGGAACAAACATTCAAACTTCCATGAATTGATTGACTGCTTTTATGAAATGACATAATTTTCTGAAAGATACAATCTTTTGCAAAATAATAATGTATCAAAAAATACATTCAACAATACCAGAATTTTAAGTTTATCTAGCTCTTACAAGTTTATAGGTATCTGTACTTTGTATAAAGATCTCATTAAGTAACTGGGGAGATATTTTTCTTCTCTGCTGTAAACACATATGCATCTCATTGTAATTCTGTAGCTTTCCATAGAACTACATCAAAAGCACAACAAAGCACTTAGGAGGAAACCTTGTTCCCAACCAGGCCAACTGGATCACAGAAAGAAAGAAGAAATAATACAGCTTTTCAGTTATCTATGTGCAAACTGAAATGCCAGAAGTAGCAACCAGATCTTCCAGACCTGTAGCACAAAGATCAGATGCTTACAACATACTTCATTAACCCTGGTAAAATCACTTTTCCATACTTTTTATAAAGCGACACCTGGGATTCTAAATTCAAAATAACTACCTAGGAAAAAATCAAAAATCCTGACTATTATTGAAAGTAATTTAGTCAATGTAAGAGAAGACAAAGAAAGAAATAAAGATGTTAGAATACAGCAAATGAGGAACAAGCTAGAAAATGTCTCTGATGAAAATGATTATAATAAAGAGCTCTTCTTGGGATGATGTGCTCATTTCTGATCTACCTGTTTCAAAGACAGGACAGTGGCAGTGCAATTAAGAACCTAGTTTTAAAAATATTAAAGTCATGATGAGTTTGGGGCTTTTTCAAGCATATCAAAGAGGAAAAAGCTGAGATAAATGTATGAACTGCTTACTGTAGAGCTATGCTTCTATATAAATTTTCCTACAACAGTAGAAAAGGGTATTCAAAAGTTTTTAAAAGCAACAGATTTAAAATGTATCAAGACATTTTTACAAAGTATATAATTAACCTGTGGGACTTGTTGCCATAGAGTAGCACTGAGGCCAAGAACGTATCAGGATTTAGAAAGAGTGGACATTTTTATGTATAATCAGAAGTTTCCATATTACATTAGAGAGAATAAAGTGCTTTTATAGAGGATATAAAGTGCAATACTTTAGGCCATAAGGCAACCAGTAACTCACGGGGGTTAAGAGGAAGTGTTTTCAGCTGGCAGGTTAATCTGAAGTGGCCCTGAAGCAGCCCACTTCAGGGCTCCTTGGAGATACTGCCATGCTTTGGCTACAGTCAAGGGAAGAAGAGGTAGGTTGGCAGTCCATCATGACACCACAGGTCTGTATGTTTCATCTGTGCTCTTACTCTTGCTTTGATTTTTATTCATTTATTTTTTTGTAACAATATTTTGCTAAGAACATGGATTTATTGCAGGTAAAGCTTAACTGGCAATCTCGTGTATCTTTATGCTCAGTAAAGGGAAAAAACTATGATTTCCTATGTAACATAGCTGCTGCTTTTTGAATCGAGTTGTTAATGCAAGGCAGATGTTAAAATGCTTGTTCCACTCTTGGCTGAAGGATCTGGTGTATTTCCTTTTAGGGAAATGCTTTAAAATCACCTCATTCTTCTATTAATTCAGTGTAACTGATCATAAGAACTATGTTAGTAAAATTAATATTTCAGAGCAGCACTGTGCGGGGTATTTTTAACATGCAGCACCATAGCCCCTTTCTCTTGTCACTTGTGTCATCCTGTCAACATGTACGCCTTCAGACATAGGCAGGCTGATACTAATGAGCTCACCACTCCATGTTCCTCTATCATGAAGTTCAGTACTAATGAGAAAAATTCCCAGACTGTAGTCACACTCTAAATCAATTTGGCAAGATTGATCAAAATATTCATTAAAACATTTTGTTCTTCAACTCAGCCTGAACCCTGCAGGCATATCTGTCTTGCTTCTATATGCTTCTGTGTGTGAGTCTGTGTGCATGTATGTGAGTGTGTGAAATGAAACAAAAAGTCAGTTGTTTTTCCTCCTCATGTTTTTCAAGCACTACTTTCAGAATTAAAAAGCAAAGGGCTGAATTCTCATTACTCTTTTCTCTTTGGGAGGTGTTTAGGAGTTTAGAAATGCTAAGAAAAATATTCTGCACCCCTCTTCTTATGTTGCCTGTCAGCAGAAGGCCTAAGAATGACCGACGTGAAGCAGCAAATTACTGTCAAAAGGCCAACAAGAAAACAACAAATGGGAATCTGTCAGAAAATGAGAGACATCACTGGCCACACAACCCTGGAAATGTAACATATCTTTTGTCTGTCGTCTGCATGCCAAATTTCCATGCCTTCCTTTAACAGAATTTCCTCTTGTTATGTCAGCCTTGATAAGTATGGGTTAGCTCACGCTGTCTACTTTTTCACATGCATTTCAAGATAAAACACAGTCCACAGAGCCAAGGATGACATTAGCTGACTAATGCTCAACAAGCTGGACTCTGTGCTCAGAAGGGTCTAGACACAAAATCAGAGAAGCACAAATTGCAGTGAGGGAGGAGCAGGGGATAGATTTACAAATCTCAGCTATGATGTTATCTGTCCCTCCAAAGAGACAAGAATAATTCATGCTGTTACCAGTTTAAAAGCCAGACACCCTGACTAGTCATATATTATGTACCTCTGGTTCATTGCAGCAATAGAGAAGGTTGCTGTTGATCATCTGACTTCACCATTCATTGCCTAGAAACTAGGAGCTTTTTTCAAATGTCTAAGAGGAAAACTCAGGCAAGCTTAAGCCTGACATGGTTTTAAATACTTCACGTTATTGTTCACAATGCTGCAAACCCACTTTAGTTTACAATGTTAAATACATAAACTGCATTCCTAACAGCCTATTTCTTAGATATACTATGCACTATAAAATGAGATAATGTTATTCCAAGAAGTTTTCAGTGGTGTTATGAACCCAATCATTCAGAAACTTGAGAATAAACTCCACAGATAGTGTCCTGCTATGTTGAAGCAGCAGGCTGTTGATGCAGCTCCCACACTGCGGGGTCAGGAGGGACTCTGCCCTGGCTGTGGGTACAGACTCTCAGTAGTTCAAACTAAAACAGATGCTAAGTATTCTACTAAAAATTGGCAGTGACACAGAAAGGCAGTGGTCCACATTTCATTTCCATGGCTTTGTATTCAAAAGATGCCAGATTAAAAATAGCTGCATAACTGGCAGGGAAATAGGTAGGTCTTTGGCCATGTGAAGAGTGGTATGAGATTTTTGTCTCATTTAAACACTCTTGGCTATTCAGATATGACTGAATATCAGCCTCCATTGCTGAACATTGGTTTGTAGCTCAGCATCACTAGGTTTCCAGAGCAGTGTACCAGCAGCCAGCTAAGCTTCAGCCAGCAAGTGCATAACCAAGTTGGGTGAGTTTGCCCAAAGGAACAGCAAGTCCCATATATGCAAGTCCTTAGAAATGAAAACACTATTTAAATGCAGTAAGGCAAACCTCCATCTGAAGAGCAGCCCAAGCCCTGCCCCTGCCAATGTAGAAAACTGTTGGGTTTGTTTTGTTTGTTTGGGTTTTTTTTTCCCTTCTATAACACAAAATAGCACTGCTATGAAGCAAGGAAAAAAACCCCAATCATATTGTCCAAACAGGTTCCCTGGAGATGAGATAAGGGGTTATTAACCAAATACTCCTTTCAGGCATGTATCATCTGCCATAGAAAGCCAGGATCAGCTCTTATCGCTTTTCTTTCACAGCGCACGATTCTGGTTTTAATGTGCTTCCTGCTTGCCCACTTTTATCTGACTGGTGAGGTTTATTTTTCTTGACAGAAACTGTCCCCAGGCATCTATTTCCACAAATAAAGGTAAAAGCAGATACTGGAACTGTTTGACTCTTTTCAGTGGATAGAATCTACTGAGGGCCATTGAACTTTTCATGAAAAGAGAAATTTTAGGAAATCTAGATGTTAATGTGCTTTTTAATCTTTTTCCATACCTGTGCAGGACAGTGGCTTTCAGGAATGAGTTAAAATTTCTTAAAATTTATTCAGTTATTCAGAATGTTTCTGCTAAAGTCTTTAATCAAAAGTAAAAAACCAGTGTTGCCTAATAACCAGTGTGTGTCTCAGGTAGGTTATGTGAAGATGTTATTTTCTACACTGGATTAATAATTGCATATAGAGCAGAGAAACTAAAACATACAGAACCTCCTTTCCCTTGTTTGATCGTAATAGGCTGACTCATTAATTTTAAAAACCTGTAGGAAAAAATTCATGAAAGTTGTCTATTCAGAAGAGCAAGACCTTTGATTTACGAGAGACTTCTGACACCCTCCATACTCTTTTTATAGCTTGTTTTTATTTTTCTGTAGCTTTGCAGCATCTCAGACATTTTCAGCATAAGTTGAAGATTCCTTCGCTTAGTGGAGGCTTTTATTTATAGCTTTTTTTCCTCCGAATCTTAGGCAGTAGGTACAGGAGGAGGTACAGAAGTTTGGTACAGTGACAGAAAATGCCGTGGGATTCTTTGCCATAGGAATGGAGATGTTTTGCAATGTTGTCTCTCATTTTTTCCTTCTCTCTCCCACCAGTGTCAGACTGTTCTAGGAGAGCTGTTGCTGCAGCCCATGTCTGAAGGAAAATGCCTCTTTCCCCCTCCCCTCCAAAAAAATTATAAAAAGGCATTGTACCATGTGGTGCATTTTCAGCTGCCTTCATCTCAAGTTATGAGTACAATGTGAAATAAAGCAGTTACTGTTTTTGGAGCCCTAACAGACGTTTCTAGTGCAGAAAACCTCACATCCAGATATTTCTGTTCATGTGTAACAGAGAAGATGGGTCAGCTTTAAGTCTGCTGTTATTATTGGGGTTTCTCAATTTTTCTGTCATCATATAAAGTTTGGGTTCAACTGCGGCTTTGGTATGACAGGAGTTATTTTATAATTTCTTGATCGTCACACAAAATGGATGAGTTGCCACTGGACTAGGATTTGGTTTGACATTGTAGCTCTAGCCAGGGCTAATTTTTAAGTTGAATGATTGTCTAACTGCCAGAATAGGTTGTTCAGCTCCCATCTCTTCAGCCACTTCTTGTGCTAGCATCAGGGTTTTTCTGAGGCTGTTCTGCAAGTGTTCTTTCACTCCTAACATCTCATGGATAGTGTCAGGAGAACTGCAGTACAAAGAAAATGGATAAGAACTCATGTGTAGAGACAAGAAGAGTTAAGCTACCTTAAGGCTGCAGCAAGTTGCACTTGAGTGGGTTTTTTTCTGTAAAACTTTTCTGTGGTTCCCCATCTGTTTGAAACTGAAAACTCTCCTATCACTCAGCTATCTCTGAGCTTTAATTCATTGACATTTGTGAAATGCTTTGAATTTACGATATAGGACATCGCTGTCATCAGTACAGATGATGTATTTACCAAAATAAATCCAGATTAAAACCAAGCCAGTATACTAAGCTTGTGCATCCCTTTCTTATTTGCTTTTTGAGTAATAACTATTGGTCCAAAGTTTTTTGATGAATATCTAACATGCCAAAGGAAAGCTATTCATATAGTTGTTATTGAAGTATATTGTAAGACTGTGATTGCATTTGATTTGTTTTCGGCAAAGTATGTGCTCCTGGTCCAGAGAAAGCCAAGCCACAAGATGAAAACAACAAAACCAGTCATGTTAGTTTGGAAAAGCCTAAAAATTCATCAGACAAAGCCCTTTAAGTGATATCCTTGTTGTTTCTTACTTTTCCTTCTTTCTTTTGATCAGCAATGTGCGCTGCTCTGTCCTGATGTTAGGGAATGTTTATGGGACTGGGAAGTGTTAGGGAATGTTTTGTCTTTTCTCTGAGAGAGATAAATCCAAGGAACTCAGTATTCTCCAAAACACCATTGTATTGGTTGAATAATTACAGTTGTACCTCTGAAAAAGTCATTCTAGGACCTTAAATTGTGTGTATGCCTGGAAAGAGGTGGCACATTTTCCAAATTCCCTGCTTTCTGAGGCACTGCTCCGTGCTCAGCTTGCTGTGGAACTGTGCAGAGGTTTCAGGAGCTCTTGCAGGAAGCAGTTTCTAGATTAGCTGTGCACCTCTGAGCTAACCAGTGATTCTTTCCTCTAAAAACTCATTTTGTGCAAGCAAACAGAGAGGACATGTTAGTGATTGGTTTGTTCATTAACAATGTTTTCTACTGCTCTTTGTTTCCAAGAGTTCATTCCATAGTTTGTTACATTTACTTCGTATTTGGAATCTTTCAAGATAAAGATGCTTTAAAGCCTGAGACATTGCTACTCTTAACAGCCGTCATGGGGTTATGATTGTGTGGTGTATTGATGTACAATCGTAACTATTATTATTAATGATAACTGTAGCCCATTGCACATTTTTGTTAGTGGTCTTATTTCAAGCACCATCTCCTTTTCCAGCAGCTTTTCAATACAGTAGACTTGATAAATTCCCCTCTCAATATTTAGCTTGAACTACCATAGGCAAACTTATTTGTTAATTAAATATAACACTTTCAATTGGATGCTTTTTTGATATGAACACACAACAGAGGTAGGAGAGACTATTGGGTTTGAATGACAATGATGAATAATATTAATATTTACCTGCTATTGGAATCTGGAGCTGTACCAATGAGCTACAGAGTCTTAAAACCTTAATTAAAGGTTAATGAAAGAAAATATTGAAAAATCTACTCAAGGAGCAAGAAGTGAGGAAACAGGGTGTTCTAACTTATCCACAGTACTGCCATTCTCAGGCACAGAAGTTGCATGCATTAGGCTTCCATGAGACTGATTTATACTCAGTTTGTATAGCTTTGAATTCACCTTTTGGCTTTCAGACCTCCTAGGCTGCAGGTGTTCAATTTTCCTTCTAGCAAAAATATCCTTCTGTTAAAGGCAAAGATGGCTTTGTGATATGTTCATGTATCTCTAGTAGTTCAGATAGAAAATACTACTTAAACTCACAGGAAAGACTGGCAACATTATGATCAAAATATACAAAACAAAATATTCAAGAAGTATTGATTCTATTCCTTTTGAACTCTTAAGAAAATTCGTGCAAATTTTGCAGTGTAAACCACTGAAATGATGTAATTGGTTTAAAGTCAGAGACAGCATCTTCATTGCATTCCTAATATATGATACTTATTATGTCTTAATAAAACCTTATTATCTCTTGTCATGTATAATAAATACAGCGTCTAAATATTAACTTAGTGTTATATGCCAGCTCATAAGGTTTGAAAACGCAAGCTCTAATTTCTTGCACAGCTCAGATGTTCTTTTAGGATTAGATACTGCTCTGATGGAATAGTAAATTTATAGACCTCAGTCAGTGTATGTAAGCTTGGACACATGTAGAAGACCAGTTTATAACTAAACACTTTGTAATTGATACTGAATTTAAGATAAAGTTTATGTTGGTGTAAATACTAGAGGAATGCATATTTACTGCTTTGGTTTGTGTAGACCCTCAGCTTTAGTGCTGCTGCTGCATTCGAAATAACTCAAGAATAATCCCATTTGAATCTGCAAAAATACCACTAATGCTGCAGAAAGAAAACACTTTGGAAGTTCATCCTTATGACCATCCACTTTTCCCTCTGACTTTTTCTAACATGACTAATCAGATGCAAGAAGTGTGCCGTTATCCATTCGGTATTGTACATGGATATGTACACAGCAAAATTACACAGAACAAATTACAAAGTGTCACTACTTACCTTGCAGACTTTGAAGAGGCTCAAGAATTTCATAATTATAGTGCGTTGTCAGCTGTGATGAAATTTACCCTGAAGTTATATGCAGGGCAAGGCTTTTTTAAAAAGAGTAGTAATTGTGAATGCTGCTTTGGATGCTTAATTTAGTAGTCATAGAATCATAGAATGGTTTGGGTTGGAAAGGACTTTAAGATCATCTAGTTCCAACCCCGTGCCATGGGCAGGGATACCTTGCACTAAACCATGTGGCCCAAGGCTCTGTCCAACCTGGCCTTAAACACCGCCAGGGATGGAGCATTCACAACTTCCTTGGGCAACCCATTCCAGTACCTCACCACCCTCACAATAAAGAACTTCTTCCTTATATCTAATCTAAACTTCCCCTGTTTAAGTTTGAAGCCATTACCCCTTGTCCTACCATGACAGTCCCTAAGGAAGAGTCCCTCCCCAGCATCCTTATAGGCCCCCTTCAGATACTGAAAGGCTGCTATGAGGTCTCCACTCAGCCTTCTCTTCTCCAGGCTGAACAGCCCCAACTTTCTTAGCCTGTCTTCGTTATCCTGGAGCATCCTTTTCAGCTTGTTTTAGAACTAAGCTAATCACAGTAGTATTTGAATATCCTTGCTATTGGAGATTTATCATATTTACCAAGATTTTTACAGTAGACTCATACTTCATGCAAAGTTCAGGTGAACCCTTACCCTCTTTGAGGATCAAGCTAATGATCAAGATGTTGAGTCATGGCTGTAGCCTTTTGTCTTACTTATTTTTATTCATGCTATGAAACACGTAAATATTTGTCCTGCATATCTTTCAAAGTAACAAAAAAATCCTCCAAATATGTGGCTTCTTTTGGTAAAAAAATGGTCAACAGCCCATTAAAATGAAGTGGTCAGGATCCTAGTAAAGCATTCATACACATTTCTCAGGTATTACTGCATTCTTCCATATATTTCTTCCAAGTTCTGTTTCTTTTTTGTTGGTTTGTATTGTTTTTTGGTTTGGAGGGGTGTTTTGTTTTGGGTTTTGTTATTGTTCTTATGGGCTTAAGTAGCGTGGAAATTAAAACCTACTCAGCAATACAATTACATTTCCTTGACAAATAATCTAAGCAGATTTAACTGTGATTTTATTATTGACTTATGTTCGTAAATTCCCCTAAGTATATAACGCTATATACAATTTCTTACATTGCCACCACATATCTTTATAGATAGAAGAGACCTTTTTGTTTTTCCAATTCCCTCATACTTCCCCTCAGATTAATATATTTCTGTATGCATTTAGCAGACTTAAATAGATCATTTTATGCAAATTCATTTTTCATTTTCTTAGCATTATCGTACATTTATTTAAAAGCAACTTGGTATGAAAACAAGATCTATGTAGGCTGACGTATTCTAAATTAGTCTTTAAGAACCCCGTTATAGTATAACTATTCATTGAAAAGAACTCTGATAAATGTCCATTTGATCTGCAAGGCTGGTGTGATACTCTAAATGGAAATGTGAATCCATTGGAAGGAGCCTGATTGAACCAGATATACCAGAAGGAAATTAAGATGCAAGAGATGTGGTTTAATCAGGCTGCAATTGTACTAATTTAACTCATCTGGGAAGTATAGGGCCATAGCTTGGACAGTGCAGATCACGATTATTTCTTTAATCATTTCCATGTGGTAGGAGGTAACGAGTATCTAACTTCTGCAGCTGGTCCTGTGCCTGTCTGCAGAACAGAAATGTTGGCTGTAGCAGAGGTAGCTGCTCTTCATCTTAAATGTGAGGGCTGCCAAAGGGTATGACCGCCCCTGGACAAGGTACCTGTCATATCAGTGCCAGAAAGCGTACTGCAGAGTGCAAAATGTGGAAGTATATAGTAGTATAAAATGTGAAGTTCCTAAGCCACCATGCTAAATCCACAACATGGAAAAGGGATTATCTGCTTGCTATTGCAACTCAGCTATCCAGCCTCTTGAAGGTGTGTCTTTCCCCAGGGCTAATTTCAAGCATGATTGGTTAGGGACCCAAAACCCAGTGGGTGAAGAATTCCATTAGATATCTAATATCTGCCAACTGCAGTAGCATGAAGTCAGCTGTATTCCAGTAACTCTAAAATGTCATGGATAAAAAAAAAAAAAACTCCAAACAAAACACTCTACCCATCTTAGTATTACTTTAAATGATTTCTGATCTTTTGTAACATAACTCTTGCATAAAAACTGATGCCATATCAATTCTAGAACTGGGATGTTGAGAACTGGGATGTTGCTATTCTGAGTGTGAGGGGATTCACACTTCAGGACCCATGATTCATCATACTTAATAATACTTACATATGCAAATATACAAGTGAATGATTTACACAGAAATGATTCTTCTCTCTACTTTAAAGCATGTGTCCATGACTAAATCTGCCTTAGATATTTTTTATCTCCTGTGGTATTTTAGAAGTTCCCTATTTGTTCCTGCCTCTGAGTGACACTGTACTGTAACAACCATCCAAAAATCCATAACGGCAAGGAAAAAACGGTGACATGGGCCAAAACAGGGTTAGGACTTGGGTACCAGGTTTCTTGTGGAAAAAACATATGTGTTTGCAACCTGAGGCTCCAATTTTTCCACACTTTAGGTTACCTACTAATGTATTTTCCACACCAGTCCCCTTGAACATCCCACCACCAGTTTTGCACTGATGGGAAGTGCACCGTATGCGTCAGTCTTATATCTCTTCCTTTTTCATGTCTGACATGGAAGAATTAATTGTGCTACTGATATTCTTCCTTATTCACATCACAGCAGGGTCATTGTTTACAAACTTTTTCCTTCCATGGAAAAGGAAATACGTGTATAAAGAAAGCAAGATGTTATAAATAAAATATTATTGTTCTGCGAAATAGGGGGAGGAAATAATGTACTGAAGCCTACTTTCCATAAATGTGTCAGTTTTCTGGAATTAATTCAGGGACATGCAAAATTCCCATGATATTTTGGAATGCACAGTAATAGAAAACGAACATACCTCTCAAAAATGGTTTCATTTCATTTGACAATTATGTCATTTCAAATTACAAAACTATGCATTATGAAAGTAGGTATCTCTACTGGGTTTGCATGGCAAGGTTTTGGTAGCAGAGGGATGGTTTCTGCAAGAAGCTGCTAGAAGCCTCCCCTGTCTGCAACAGAGCCAATGCCAGATGGCTCCAAGACAGACCCACTGCTGGCCAAGGCCGAGCCCATCAGCGATGGTGGTAGCACCTCAATGATAATGTATTTAAGAAGAGGGAAAAGTTACTGCCCAGGAGCAATTGCAGCTGGAGAGAGGAGGGAGAGTATGTGACAGAAACAGCCCTGCAGGCACCGAAGTCAGTGAAGAAGGAGGGAGGAGGTACTCCAGGCACCAGAGCAGATTCCCTTGCAGCCTGTGGTGCAGACAATGCAAGGCAGGCTGTCCCCTTGCAGTCCATGGTGGAGGACCCACAGCGGAGGAGATATCCTCCTGCAGCCCATGAAGGTCCTTGGTGGAGCGGAAGGATTACCTGAAAGAGGCTGTGACCCTGTGGGAAACCTGCACTGAAGCAGGCTCCTGGAAGAACCTGTGGCCCCATGGAGAGAGGAGCCCACATGGAGCAGGTTTGTGGCAGGACTTGCAACCCCACAGGGGACCCAGGCTGGAGCATCTGTTCCTGAAAGACTGCATCTGTGGAAATGACCCACACTGGAGCAGTACATGAAGAACTGCAGCCTGTGGGAAGGACTTAAACTGGAGAAGTCCGTGGAGGACTGTCTCCCATGGGAGAGATCCCACTGTAGAGCAGGAGAAAAGTGTGAGGAGTCCTCCCCCTGAGAAGGAAGGAGAGATATGTGATGAACTGACAACAACCCCCATTCCCCATCCTGCTGTGCTGCTGCAGGGGAGGAGGTAGAGAAAGTCAGAGGTGAAGTTGAGACTGGAAAGAAGGAAGGCGGGGAGAAGATGTTTTTAAGATTCGGTTTTATTTCTCATTATCTTATTCTGATTTGATTGGTAATGAATTAATTTTCCCCAAGTGGAGTCTGTTTTGCCCGTGATGGTAATTGGTGAGTGATCTCTCTCTGTCCTCATCGCAACTCATGAGCTGTTCATCATGTTTCCTTTCCCCTGTCCAGTTGAGGAGGGGAGTGATAGAGCAGCTTTGCTGGGCACCTGATGTCCAGCCAGGGTCAACCCACCACAGTGTCTTTCCGGTATACAATATGAAAAAAGTTTGAAATTGAAGTCTCTGTAGCAAAATGCAAGTTATCTTTGACTCCAGCCATCTCCCCACGAACACTCATCATCTTTCAACAGTGTCTAGGTATTAGCAATTTATTTGATATGAGTACAAGAAAAGCTGCTTCTTTAAAGCTTTGTCCTGTGCTGTTTGAAGTCAATAGGAGTTTTGTCATTGGCTTTAAAGGAAGCAGGGTCAAAATCCTAATTAACAGTGTCAGCTCTACCTATCAATCAAAGGTAGATGATTCATAATGAAACATAATTACCAGAACAGGTGAAAATGCAAAGTATTGAAAGAGAATATGTGTAGATGAAGTGTAAGACCTGCACCTTTGAGATGCTGAATACTTTCTGGTGCTAGATGCCTTTAGGTCATTTCATTATTTTACATCATCTTGGTAAGGTTTCCTAAGCTTCTGTGCAAAAGGTGTTTGTAAGCTCATACCCCTGGGAAGTCCTGAAACCAGCTCCCAGACTCCCAGGCACTGCACGGAGCTTCTTTGAGGCTCTGCCCACTTCTGGCCCTGGAGTAATGCCATTATATGGGTCCTTCTTTGGGTTCTCTGTGTGATTCTGTACTGAAAGTTCTCAGCTAACAAGTAAAAGGGATTTCTCCTTCCGAGCTCATTCAAGCCTGCATACTTACACCTGAGGAGGCTATCTGTGTAGATTTCTCCTTGCAGTTATGAGGAATTTCCTGTTTTAAAAAGAGTGAGTAAAAAGTAACTAGAAACAGTGAAAGAATTTGCGGTAGGGTAGTACATACTGTGTGAGAATGTTTGTAAGTATAAGCATAAGCAATTTAGAATGGAAATACACTCTTTCGGATTGCATTTTAGTTATCTCCCTGGATTTAAAGTGCATCCATACCCAGTGCCTAGCTGCAGTAACAGCAGTTTCTCTATTTCATACAACCTGACTTCCTTTTATTTTACACATCATCGCTATTGTTTTGATTTGTAGTATGTTCACACCTTACCCTCAAGACATTCAGTATCTCAAAAGAGGAAACTAAATGCATGGTATGTAATGATCTCCATATAAAAATCTAAAACTCCTTAAAACTTTATGTATAATTAAAGAAGCAAAGAAATCCCAACATGGGTTTTTGGATTACTTAGGAACAAGAAATTAGTAAAAGCATTAAACAATAGCCATAGGAGATAATCCTAAGAAATGTGCAAAAAAACCTGTTTGGACTTTGCAGTACAAAACCTTTCATAGGAATTAGCTTGAAGCATTAGCAGCTCTGAATAAATGAGGTGTACAACAATAGAGCAGTGTATGCAATGTAACAAGAAGCATGTGTAACATTTCTTTAGAATAGGTGTTTTCAGCATACGTATGCTCAAGCCATTAAGTGTAAACCTGATATTTAAGACTGAAAATAGGCAAACCTATGGGAATAACATTTTATAGTTAGCAAGAAAGGTCTGGCCTTAAGTTTCATTTTAAAGAGATTAACCTCTGCAGGCCAGTAGTTGTCAGCATCGTTTGCTTTTCTTGTCTTTACATATGGTGAAAGGAATCCTTAAAAAATTCTCAGGGAAAAAAACTGGGGAAAAAAAATGTATAAACAATTATGCTTCTGAATAGCAGCCAAGAGAAAATGGATGTCTGGTTCAGTGTACATCACTTTTTATTACTAAAATCTCTGCAAAACAAACTACATTGGCAGGGTGTTCAAAATAACCTTAACTGAATTAGGATACTGTGTCTTACTGAAAAACTAAAGACAACAACACCCTAGGGGCCATACAGGTTTCTTTGAAAATACCACATGTCTGCAGCCTTCTTGTCTTTGGGAAATGAAGAGAGAAAATGGCCCAGCCAGGCTCTCAGAGCAGACACAATCTCCAACCAGTCATCCCTATGTGGAGGTTGCAAAGGCTTTGCACCTCCCTAGTGCCCAGAGCTTTCAGGCAATTTCATAGCAGAGCAGGCTGAGCAGCAGGGAGAGAATTCACTGAAATTTTATACTTTTTGATACCAGGGAAGTGACTCTAACTGAATTGTTGTGTCTCCCTCCCTGTGGGTCTTGTATTCATCACTGGGAAGCCTCTCTTCCCAGAAAGATGTCTAATCCTGTGACAAAGATAAGTTCTGTGGCTTTTTACCATAGTCCACTGTAAATCCTAATGATTAGACTCCCAGCTTCCAAAAACTTAAAATAAGCACATGTAAAAATGCTAAAACTTCCTGCTAATTTTGGATTTCCTTTATCTTCTTTAACAATATGTTTTCCCCAAATTTATTACTTTAAAAAATTAATCTTGTTTAATATAAGCTTCAGAAGCCTGTTTGGGGTGGAAAAAGTCTTTGGCTTCACAGAACCAGAACCTTAAAATTACCTAGGAAATGTAAAAGGAAAATAAATTTTAAATTCCTAACTGGTTTATGAGGAGCCTATTAAATTGAGATACTGCCCATTGAAGACCTAAGACAACAGCAGTGGCATTTGCCAGAGCAGTTAAGCGGCACTACTTTAATAATATATTAGAGTAAAATTCTAATTATGATTTATTATGTCTCCTAATAATGTACTTGGAAAAGCAAATCCAGCCTCCTAAGTATTTAGCATTTGAAGGAGATGCTGAATATTTAGAGGTAATTTTAAGAAATAATAACATTGCTGTTGCTAAACTGAAATGCATTGACGATCTCTTAATAATGCCAACACATGAACAAGGAAAACCAAATGAAACTCTTAAATCAGATGTAGTAAATAACAAATTCAAAACTAATTAATCACTAAACTATAATCTAAAGTAAGATTTAATGTACAATAATAATTTAGGAAAAATAATAATTATACTGCTAGAGGGTAAAAAAAAAATACTAGAAATTTAATCAAATTCCAAAGAATAGCTGGTAATCTTCTTATTTGATTGTTTTAAAATGCTACTAGACTTACTGGTGAAAGTCCTTCAAAAAGTGTGTTGGTTTCTAGGATATCCTTTAAGATTATTACTAACTTCTGTATATTTATCATTTGATACAAGCCCTAGAGATGAGTGAAAAGTATCTGAAAGTAGCCTTTGTCCAGTATTTCTCCTGAGACAATGACATTTAGCCAAGGTTTTGAGAATCGTGGTTCTGGATTTCAAGACCTAAATCATACCTGTGTCACAAGTTTGGCACCAGTCCCTTTTGTAGATCATGATATAATTAATGCAGAAGTCAGCAAACTGAACCTAGGGCTCTTAAAGGCTTTAATTAGTACAGTCATCATGGGTATACTCTTCCCCTCATACAAATGTGCTAAAAATATATTTGAACATAGAGCACTCTAAAAATTATTCTCTATGTATAGAATTATTGTGGGTAAAATAAAATATGCCAGTTCCTTGTCTCAGAAAATAAAGCCTTTTTTAACAATGGAGATAGACCCAATATAGCCTAGGGCAATGGCAAAATGAGTTAACAACAATCCTACCAAGCAACTATCTTCATTAAAGCATATAATTTAGTACAAAGCTTGTGTAAATTAATCCAGATCATATATAGGAAAAGAAGGACAGCTACTTTTAATGGAAAAAAATTAACATTTTTATTCAGAACTCTTATGTTTCTAAGAGTTCTTGACTTCTAATGATAGGTTGCATTTTTAATAAATCAATTGCAATGTTCACCACGAGGAATATACTCTATCTCAAATCTCAGATTTCTTTGCATACCAATAGCATATTCACGTCTTCTCTACAATTGCAATTATTTAAAGAAAATGGAAGAATCAAAACCAACTCTATTTTCAGGATTATGTCTGGAGTTCTAAAATAGCAACTATTCAAAGCAGTATATCTACTTCATTTCACACAGTTGGGGACTAAGGACAGTATTATTTCATGCGAAAATGTCTTGGAATTTTGCCCAGCTTTTTCCTGCCAATACTTCATTTTTGTTCTGTTCCACAGTTGTCTTCTGTGCATTCAGCCTCAAATTCTACTCCTTGAATGGGCAAGGCCAATAAACATCTCCCAGTCTCATAATGAGTTAAGAGATGAGAATGACCTGAGGATTAAGAGATGAGGAATGACTAAAATGGCAGGAGTTATCTTTTGCTGGTTTGCAACTTTGTGTTATTTGAAATAGCTAACATTTTTTGATCACGTATTTGTTTTCTCAGTTAATTCTCCACTGCTTTCCAGGAGCTTGAGAAAGCCAAATTCAAGGTATTACAGGTGGTTTTAAAGAGGAAGGTACTTGTGTTTGTAAGTCACCTTCCTTTTGGCATCGTATGCCTTAGAGCAAAACAAGCCAGAAGCATCTCTCACTCTCCCCCCAGTGAAAGTCTTATATCTGCTTTTCTCACTGAGAAGTAAGATTTTTGTAAGAGGAGGTTTAAAGTTGATTTAACAAAAACCTTTTTGTTGGGGGTTTAGGCCAATG
Source organism: Strigops habroptila (assembly GCF_004027225.2). Taxonomy (NCBI): domain Eukaryota; kingdom Metazoa; phylum Chordata; class Aves; order Psittaciformes; family Psittacidae; genus Strigops; species Strigops habroptila. Next base: position 10,123,576 of record NC_044281.2, read on the forward strand.
ATGTGTTATCTTTTGGGGTCTATTTTGTTCTGATGACTTTCACCTTTCTGCTGGCTGACCTCACATAAAAACTCTGCTTTCAATATATTTTGGTAATGGCTGTTCCTTCTCTTTCCACTTTGAGAAGATGTAGATTTACATGAGCTGAAAAGAAGAAAATACAGTTGAATGATCTTGTTATTTTCCAGTGCTTTTTTCATGTTCTGAATTCTCTTATCTCTTGCTTTTTTGTTCAGTCTCTCTTTGTTTCTTATTTGCTCAATTTTTTTCTAGTGATCTGTATTTCATAGCAGCAGTAGCAATGGCCTAAATACAGATCTTTATGTAGGCTCTAGTGTGACAGCTGAACTTCTTGAGTAATCTTTTTGCCCAGCACTACCTCTGTATCAGACAACCTATCAAGTTTTACAAACCAAGTCTTATTTACTAAATCACACAGATGAAACAAAACCTTTTCACCTTTCCCCTACATGCTTGCAACAGGCATTCAGTTGAAATTTTACCAACAGCAAGCTTTTTACAGTAATGTTCTGTTTCTCTCTTGTGCTTTCAGTACTAGGCTCTCAAATTACCTTGTAAAAAGCAAGGACTGGATTTCGACATGCTCATATGTTGATGCCCAGAACATAGCTGAAGGCAGTGCAGAAAGGGCAGGAGAGCAACCTGTGCACAGCCTCCATAGCAGACAGTCCTGTAGCTGATGATATGGAGCAGTTTCTCACTCCCAAAACAGGTAAAGTGGAAGCCGAACCTTGTCCAGCAGATGCCTGTGCTCCCAGGAGCCCTCCCAGCAGACACACTTCCTACCTGCAGCATCGCATCAGGGTAAGACAAAAGTCACCTGGCTAATGTTATATTCAGTAGGGAATGAAGTGCAAAGCAAAGCAAAACAGGAGTGAATTAATTTCGGTGTGAAGCCTTGATTGCAAAGACAGGAATGTTGACCCTATCATAAGTTAGTAAAAGCATTTGAAAATATTTCTAAAATACCTACACAGATCTCTGTAAATCATGCTCTAAGGTGATAATGATATGCTTTACGGAGGTCCTTCTTGTGGTTTTCTTTTGTGATATAGGAAAAATGATAACCACTCTTCCACAGAGAAAAATTCAGTTCATCTGACCAAGCACAACATTGTCAATGCTTATATTGAAAGAACAACCTAAACTTTATCCAAAGTGGAGAGAAATAGACCTTCTCTGTTAGGTCTACTTACATATCAGAGAAATAGGCCCTCATATGTATGACCTTAATGGAGCTGTATAAATCAGGTCATGTGAATCAGTCTGCAGAAATGCCACGAGGTGTAAAAAGAGCCCAGGATGAATAACTGCACATGGACACTGAGTTAGAAGAGCTGTTTCCTTGAAGGATCTCTGACTGCCATCCCTGCTACCTTGATTTGCAGTTTAGGACATGAGAAATAATTCTAATATTGTTAAGATTAGGTCCATCTCCCCTTTCAGATCCTTCAATTTTAATATTTTAAATCAAATAGCAGTGTCGTTTTTTTAAAGGGGGAATTGTGTATATGAAATCAGTCCTCCAAAGTCATGTCAATATACGAGTTTTGTCCCATCTGCAGCTTCACCAAACAAATATACTTGATACAGCTCTTTGTCTGTGAATTCCAACAGCACTGGAATGTGGCAAGGCATGTCTTGCCTCAGAGTCTGGCTTTGGATTTAAAGTGCACTAATTGCTTTCACCTCTTCCTAAACATAGACCGAGTACTGTGTTCACTGAAAAATGCCATTTCCAGCATGTGGTTGGAATAATGTTTCATAAAATCTACTTAGAAAATGTGTTTCTGACCAGAAACAGAGCACCAAAATACTTCAAGCATCTCTCCCTGCCCTCTCAATGACTCATTCTTGCACTTAAAGATTGGAAGCTATTTTATATAAATAAGATAAAGAGAAAAGAACTACTAGATCAGGATAATTTCACATATGGATTTTTGTACATAAATACATTCCCAGTCCGACTAATTGATGGAGCAGATCCATTAGCTTCAAAGTGAACTGCACCTGTATCTGTATTTACAAGAATATGTTAATTAAAAATACACACATGCTATGGGGCATTTTGTGTGAAAGGATCTTTTCCACTTCTTTAATTTTGTTCTAACAGTTATTAATTCTGTGTAAAATAATTAAAAGATTTGGACTAAAATGCATTAAAGAGATCTCTTTCATGGCAACCTAAAGTATGCAGAGTGAATGTTCTGCAGTTTTCAGTAATCGCAGATCACAGTTTTTAGAGAGATCTATTTCACTTGATCAGGTAATCACATAAATTAGGCCATGTTTGCAGATCATCATGAGACTAATTACAAAAATATATGAACCTTGATGTATTTTTCCTTTCTTTTTGAACCTTAATATAAGACCTTGCCACTGACAAGGTTATTTGTAGAAGAAAAAAAGCCATTAGATTATATTATGAGCTATTGCTGTTTATTACTTGTATTACAGTGGCACCAGGCTGCCTCACATTAGATGACATTTCCATTAAATAACACATTATAAACTTTAGGTAAATTACAGTCCAAAGTGGAAAGACAGATCAGGGAATTACTCAGAGTTCCTCATTTCCAGTGGAAAGAAAAACAAGAAACCTTATTGATATTATGCACTCCTGAACTGAAACAATATAACTAACAGTAGGCATAGGAAGAGTCCTCTTCCTGGTCAGAAAGTATAAAGGTTATAGTTCAGTATTAGAGCACATGTAACTCCTTTTGAATAAACAAGGACATATTTTTCAGATTGAGCATGCTCTCCAGGGCTTTCTTAACTGGCAACCAGAACGACTTGTACATAGTCACACATGGAGTTTATGACATACAGGATACAGAATTTCTTAAATCGCAGTGAAGTATATCTGCTCTAAGATTTCTCTATTTCCATTAAAACACTTGAAAAATAATATTTTTAGATATTAGTTACTCATGTTAATCTCCATAATAACTAAGTACATAGTTACATGTAAAATTGTATCTAACAAAATGCCTTCCATTTTATTTGCTACCACCAAATAGAAATTACATTTTCCAGAATCCAATAATCCAAAAATATATAGTTGAGCATTTCTGAGAGGGTGCCTAGAGCTGAGAATCTTACAGCTTGCCTGGGACATGAAAGATGTCAGCTAAGGCAGACGGCAACAGATGAAAAGATAGTGTTTGCTGTTAGTTTGATAATAAGAGGGTGAGAGCTCCAAAGTTCACTCACAATTCTCCCTTAACTTGCAATAACTAAAAAGTCTTTTCACAGCAACACAATAACACATTTTATAGAAAAGTTACAATTTGGTAACCTTTCACAATTTCACTGCCTCCATTTCATTGCATAGGACCATGATGGGGTCCCTTTGAAATGCTGAGAGATAAGAGACCAAAAAAAGAAAGACAGAAGGTGTGGGAGGGAGAAGAAGGTAAAAGGTCTCTGCTCAGGGATCTAAATTAATACATTATTGATCAAAACTTGAATCAGCAAAGTTCAATGATTTGGTCACAACTGGCCTTTATTCTTTCCATCAATTCATATACAGTCAATACTCTATTATATTGCTACTTTGAAAAGATGTCTAGAGGAATAATGTGCTTTAACAATGCATTCCAGTTAACATATCTGACTGTAACTAAGGGATTCATTTTTTTCCAGTTATCAAAGAAATAAATAGGACCTATAAAACACACTAATGGTACACGTACTACTGCAACCGTTTAATATGTAGCTGACGTTTGTGAAATCTGTAGCAGTCTCTAGCTCAAAGCATGAAAGAATGATTTTTATTTTGGGTTTTTTTTTTTTTTATAATATATATTGCTGGAGTCAATGCTTCTACTTCTTATTGATTTCTGAGGAAATAATATCTTCTGAGTACTTTAAGCCAGCATTGATATGCTATGTAACTTCATTCACCATATCATGTTGACATTAGCATTAGGCAACTATAGCTGAATGTAATTAGCTGCATATGTTAGACGCACAGAAATGCACCCTGTAGTTGATTATACTAATTTTCAGCCAGCAGTGGCTGACATGTTTACATTTACACAGTGCTCAGTGTACTGATCTTGGCTGAGTTCTCTGTGTCTGTGGTGTTCCCCCTCCGGGGAGGCACAAGCACACTGCAGGTGAGATGCACCCCGTGGCCCTGCTCGGTTTAATGGCAGCCTTCCACATTCATCACTGGGGCTTCAATGCCATATAGGATCTATAGGGTCACTGCCAGTGGAAGTGATAGCATACTGAATGCTTCCAGGATTCAGTGTAGTTTTCCCAATAAGGTACAAAACAATAGCCAGAAAAGAAGGTATTAGCAATAACACAATGGAAAAAATGTGTCAGAAAAAAAGGGGTTTTTCAGTTAGAAACCAATTATTGATAATAGTTACGAATATGCAGTATATAAAACATAGAAATAATCTGTACATTATATAGCTGGCAGTTAATAGCATAACAGTGAGTGTAAGATATGTTGTTTGTCTCTTCAGAAAATGCTTATTGGAAGACAGCTGGAGTGGGAACAAAGTAGTAAAGTACTAGGCAAACTATTTCATTTTGCATTTTCCCTTCTATGTGCAATTGAATAAAAAAGATAGCTGTGCTATTGATCAGCTGTGGAGTTGTGCAACACCTTCTGCTAACTTGCAGCAGATCTGGCTCTATAGAGAAATGAAGTGTTCACAGCAACATGTTTTTCTCCCCCCCTCTTCCCCCTCCCTCTTTTTTTTTTTTATTTTCCTGGTTTAGTTTTCCATTCTTTTTCTTTCTCTTTTTCCTTTCTTTTTCTCATCCCCAGCAAAGCTTTGCTAGCTAGCCCGATTTGATGTCAAAAATCCTTTGATTTTTGGTATGAGTGAGCTAAGCAGTCCAGCGTTGGACTGCTCCCTACCTCCTTCCCTTCCCTCTGCATTTCTCATAAAGGGAAGGGAAAGGAGTGCCTGCCTGGAAAAGCTGCTGCGGTGGGGATGCGACAGGGATGGGATTATCATGGAAGGACAGCAGCATCCTGTCCTTGATTTCAGCAGGGGCGGAAATCCGTGTTCTGATGGCCCAAAAGCTTGACATACAAATGCTGAGATGGCTGGCTTATTAGATTAATTGCCATTTAAATTACTTCTGGCCATCCACTACGTGGATAACAACTTTCTGCTGCTAGTGCCAGGCTCTTAGAAGCTGACATCTTGGCTTCCTTCCCCCACCCTTATGCTGTTAGCGGAGAATATGATCACTGATGAACATGAAACTGGAACTTCTGCATGTTGTAGCAATAAGCCCATTAGAAATTCAGCTTGCAGCTTGACTTCCGTTCTCTGGGGAGGTTCTAAAGAACTTATTATAGTTTGGTTTTGCTGCTTGCTAGTGCTTGTGAGCATGTATGTACAAGAAATTACATTAAAATGATATATTAATCTAGTAATATATTAATCTTCCATCCTTGGAAAGTTCTGCTAGAGAACCTCTGGGGTATAAGGAAAAATGAATTATAAAAACCAGCACTAAGCAGAAAGAAGGGACTACTAAAAATGGAGTATTTAAAATTGACCATTCCAGCCTTCTTCAGCACTCTAGTTTAGTTCAAGTGAAAGAAATTAAAAATACTTCTTTCCTAAAATGAAAGATATGTTATTTGTACCTTTCCTGCATGCGTTTTCTTACCTGCTTCCAGTGGTAAATTTGTAAGTGTGAATCATTTGTTTAATTTCTGGGGTTTTTTTATTAAAAACAATCATTCAGATTACAGCATATTCATTTATCCAAACATTAGAGAAGTAGCTGTGGAATACAAGACCAACCAGAGATTAAGCCGTTTACTATCACACAGTGTATTTTACAGCAGCTGTGAGAGATACCATGCATAGCTGTTATGAAAGCTTCCTTTTAGACCTCACTCTAATTTGACCCATCTTTCCTCAAACAGTTGAGCTGTCTTTTATGCAATTTCATTGTATATTTGTTTGCAGTGGACCACCCCAACACTTTAGCAATGGGCATGATCACAGAGGAAAAGAGTGTGTTTTTATTTACTGCTGTTGTTATTTGTTTCTTGTGACTCAAGTGATGCTAGGAAAGTGGATTGCAAAAGCATCATTTTTAGTGGTTGTATCATTCTATACATGCACAAGGATATGACTGGTTTGACCAATACCCCAAAGGACCAAGATAGAAATTTAGTTTTGATTTCAGCCTGAAGTTTGAAAGAGTTCATTCAGATTGTATGTTCATTGCAAATTTCTTGCTCCAAGGCAGAATTTTATCAGGTGGCTTGCTCCACAGGCCAAAGAAAATAATCAACAAAACTTGCAGTATGTTTTGTAGAGCATAAGATAAGGAAGTAGGGCATGGATTCTCATCTTGAGTAACCAAACCATGTGGAAATGTGCAAATTCCTGAAACAGTATATAAGAGGAATTACTCTTAACTCTTCAGTCAACAAAAGATTTATGAACTGAAATTGCTTTAAAACAATGAAGATCCTTTAAAAAAGACTGTGAGGCTCCAGAAGTTCAGTGTGGAAGAGCACAACAGGTTTTCAGTGTTTCCCATTGTTGATAAACTCAAATACCAGGTCAAAATAGATTTCGGCATACTGTGATTTGGAAGAGGCTGGAAGCAGGATGACAGTGATACCAAATTTCAGTGACAACAGGCGAGATGCAGCAGAACTGTGTTTCTAAGGTTACTGTGACAAGAATGGTGGTAGCTGTTATCATGTTCTATTTAGATAGATTCCAAAGCCTTGTTAAGTCCCACAGTCCAAATAAACCATGTGGGATGTGATTTGGACAGGCTATCACTCTCATTGCTTCACAAGATGCCTCATCTCAGCTCTTACAACCAGCAACAGCCGAATTGCAGGTGGTGCAGCAGCAGTTTGGCTGCCACCAGGAGTGGTATCCCTGCATATTGAGCTCTGTCAGGCCATGTGCATATATAAAAGCAGTGACCATTCCTCCCCTGTGTGATAACTGGCATCTCTACCCTTCTCAGACACACACCTCCAAAAATCTTCGCTGTCTACAGACCTTGCTGCTCCCCTGCATGTGCCCAGCTGTGCTCCTTGCTCCATTTAGTCAGTCCTCTTCTCCTACGTTATCCTGCTTTGCCTCTTCTCCAGTCCTGAGCAGGAAATCAATATTCTGGCACTTGTGGGTTCTGAACAGATCGCTTGGGAACATTGATTTGGAAACCTTTTCTGGGGAGATAAGGTTTGTATCTCTGTAATAAAAGCTTTCCTAAGAACGTCTGCCAAGCATCTGGGCAGAAAATACTTCAGCCTCTTACAGAAACTAAAAATATCAGAGGGAAAAGGAAAAGAAATATGCACCATTAAAAGTAGCCTGTGAAATTGATATCCAGTTTCTATGGGGTTGGAGTCTTTGTTTTCTTTTTTGGGATGGACTGATTTATATATGAACTTTTTCTTTTAACATAGTTGCATATTTGAAGTAGTGTATTTCCAGTGACTTATTTCCAAAGCAATGTTTCTATTGCTGTCCAATGTTATTGATAATATACATATTTACTTGTGTCTTTAAAGGTGGTAAATTACTACTCAGAACTAATAAGAGACTGCAAACTCAGTATGTTTGCAACTTATAAAGGTAAAATATAAAAATACTGATATGCAGAGATGTCCTTTCAACACATTTTGATGTCTTTATTAAAATACAACTATAAGGTATTTCATAAAACAATAACCACAGATTTAAATGTACCCCATTAAAATCTCACCGTAACTATTTACATTCTTGTTATGAACATCTTCCCTTCCTAGTACAAAATGTGGAGCTCTCCAGAATTACTTATATCTTGATCTCTGAAAACCCTTCAGAAATCCAAGGACAAATATGATGGAGGTATTCTGGTTTTTACCGATGGCTGAAAAAACCCTTCTCTGTCCTTATTAAAGACAATCATTGATATTTCATCTGTTAATGTCAGTGGCAGAACCACAATATTATATTCTGTTGCCTTTGAAAGTGTTTGGAATAGTGAATCAGTTACTTTTCCCCAGAGACTTGAAAATAAATGTCCTCTGGAAATCTGGCAAGATAAAAGAGCTCCAGACAACACCAAATTAAAGCCCAGCATACACAGTTTTTACTTTGCTGATGTGAAACAAATCCTATACTTCAAAGCATTTCATTTTTCAAGGTCAAATTGAGGATCTAGTTGCATTTTCCTGTACACTTCAATGACTAAACAAGCAGCTCATACCACTTTTTGCCTTTGAAAATCTCAGCGAAGGACTTTTCCAAGCAGACCTCCAAAACGGTCTAACAACAGAATAAAGAAAGTTTCAGTGGCTTCAGGAGCAATCACACAGTGTGTCTTTATTGCAGGGTCATGTTCACTAGTTAAGAGAAAAAGTTGTGCACGTGTCTTTTTGGCATGGCCATCTATTAACCTAATTTCTTTTTTCTTGCCTTTTCTCTAGTTAAAAGAAAGGAAGTGTTCAAAGGCTAACTTGCTAAAGGGAAGTGTTTCTGGTTACCTAGCTGCTGAAAACATACTCTTCTGTAAAAATAGGAAATAGGTGTGGACAGAGCTATTCTCTTTCAGATGTTTCTAACCTTTGCAAGCTACAAGCTTGTTTTAAAGAATAGATGAAAAATGTATCTCTAATGCATTTGTAGACTTTGCTTTAATTTAAGTTGCCATTCAAAAATAAAAGATGCGTTGCATTTGATTTTATGTTAAGACCATGTATGAATGTATTTCAGCTTTCACTCTGCTTACTGTGAGAAAGTTCTCTAATGCACTGGTATTACCAGTCCCTGTAGGATGTATGTGTTCCCTCCACAGCATGACTCACCTCTGTTTTATTAGAATGCGTTTCTTTAATCCATTACTTATTTTGAGATTGGTAAACATGAGGAGTGGACTTTGGCACTTGAAATCTTAAAAGCATTTGTGAGACTGTGCTGGATACATACAAGCTGCTGACTGATTTTTTTGCAAGTGTCTGTAATCACTATCAGCATTGAATTTCTATCCTTTGTTCAGTTTAAGATGTTGCTTGATGAGGAAACAACAGTATTAGGACGATCCTCATGTTACAAAGCAAAGTCAGTGTCCCAGCAGCTGAGAATCCACACAAAGAAAAAGCATGAAGGCAAAGTATTTTCCTGCTCTTCTGGGAGACTTGTCCAGACTCCATCCTTCACTTGATCTATACACTTATTTTTATTACCATAATTTTCTTTCTTTTACAGTACTATTAATTTTCTATGGACAGCAGTGTTCATTTTATACCTATGTGTATATTATGCCTGCTTTAAAAAATGGCAAAAATAAAAATTTTAAATGTTTTATGAATGCCTGAAGGCCCCTATTAATATCCACAGTGTGGTTTAGAGCAGGGCTGCCAAATAAACTTAAACCATTAGCATCTGTTGAGTTTTCTTGGCAACAGAAGAAGGAATCTCACCTCACAGCAAGACTGTGCTGAATGCCCTGTTTGTGACTGACTACAGTTAGTTATCTGCTACAATGCATGAAATGATTCAGGATGAGATTGCCATTCTGGCTATGTAGGATTTGCAGTCTTCAATCTTTTTTAAATGCTATGCATAAACTAATTTGCTTTGCTGGACTCTAGCCATGCTCAGCTCTTTTTTGTTTCAAGATTCACCGCTGGTGGCCCCTCAGAGTTTTACTAGAGAAAAACCTCTCAGAAGCCTCTCAGAGCCATTCTCATGTTTTCCACTTTCTATATTTCTAGTCTTTTTCTCTTTTATAGCATGCAAATGCACACTGCAAACAAAGCATTCACTGCAGCTAAATGTGAAGGGATCAAATACATAGGTTTTCTCTTTGCTTGTCCTTCCCTGTTATGATTAGTAAAGCAGCTCTAAGTCAAAGCCTTTAGCAGAGTAATGCTGGGTGAGGTAGCATATGAAAACTTATAGGAGAGAGAGATACCTATCTGTAAGTAGTTTCTTGCAGCAGAACCTCTTTTAAACTGTAATACTTCACTAAGACTACTTCTCACCATGTTGTGTTGACCCTTTTTGCAGTTCGTACCCCGTAATTAATTTTTCTCCTTTTTTCTATGGTCTCAGGTGCCCAGTGCTTTATTGAATAAGGAAGCTGATAAGTAAACATAAGCAAGTTATAGAGCTTCTTGGAAAAACACTTCTCCCTTTCTTCTTTCCCGTAAAAAAAAATATAAATCAACCAATCTTATTTTTTCTTGCTTTTTATCCACTTTTGGCACAGGTAAGACTTATGGAGAGAAGCACTTTGGATAGCAATAGCAAGGAAAAAGTACAACTTCCAGAAACGTGGGCAGTTATCATAACATCAGTCTCTCTCCTGGCATTGTCTAAAATATTTTAGTCCAAAAGACAATATTTAACTCACTCTGAAGGTTAACATGAAAGAACAACATACTAGGAACTCCCCAGTATTGAGGGGTCACTATTCTTAGGTAGAGATCACAGAAATTGTCAAATGTGACTTACGACTCTGTTTAAAGAGAGGATGCACAGTGAGAATTTTCACAGGTTCTCCAGATTTGTCCATAAAGAGTTACCAGGGTAAAGTCAGTGCTCAGTACTGATATTCCCTGACTGTGATGAATTTCAAGATTCTTGGAAATATATTTCCAAACAACTGACCCAACACAAACCCTACTGGAGGTCTGTACTTTTGACTGATTCTGTAATCCTAAGAAACCTTATTCATTTCAAGTCCTAAAGAAGAGTAGTTTTTCTTTTTGAACAAAACCCTGAAGACATCATGTCTCAGTGACCATGCTAAATAAATGAGCCATCTGAAAAAAAAAAATATATATCTCTTGTGCATATTCCTACTTTCTACATAAATGACATCCTGTGGAAGGAAAAAGTGTTTGAAGAACTGATTTATCAACATCTTTGATGTCCGTGAGAACTTCAAATAAAAAAGCTCCAAAGGAGAACTTGATATTCAGTGCTTTACAACTTCTTTTTTCATTCGCTTAAAGAGTTCTCAGTACAAACACTTTCCAACATTCGATCAAAGCTCAGGATAGTCTCTTATAATGTGTTAGCGTTAGAAGAAAGGGCACTGCCACTCAGGTACAGTCTTGCAATCAAAGAGATGAAAATATACAGTAGTTTACCCATTGTAGTACATGTGAAATAAAGAAACTGTTGATTTAGCTTACCCTCTGCAACTTGCTACCTTTAGGAAACATAGCATGTATAGAATAATAGATCTTTTCTTATTTCTGATAAGAACTAAGGGGTTTTTTTTTTTGTCATAGTTAAAATTAAAAGTACCAGTCAGTATAGCCTCTCCAATCCAGATCTTTATTCCAGTTTCTTTCTGTTCCTTTCCCTGAGTCTGAGGTCACAAGTCACTTTTTAATTTGTGGTGGGTTTTTTTATTCCCTATTTTTCTAGAACTCCCTTTTTCTTTATTCACTCCAAGACAATAAATCAGTTTTTCTCTTAAACTCTCTCCATAAAAGTCTTGCTTTTCTCCTTAACTTATAATTGGTTCTCTTGTCGAATGGTGTTCAGTGATACTTATCTAAAAGCAAGTTATATAATGAAGAGCATGGGAAAGACATCCTTACTTCTTAAAAACTTTTCTAAGCCTGTAGTTGGCTTGGCAGTGTGTCAGAAAAATGACTCTTGCATTTATGTTTCCAAAACAGTGCCAGGAAATAAATCTGTTATCTCATGTCTGAATTGTTTAAAAAGGGTGCTGTGTTCCTGACTGCTATACTATCCACCCATGTCATGAAGGATTGTCATTAGAACCATTCCTGTGGAAAGAGACCTAGTGTCTTGCACTCATTGTTTGAGTTTCACACAACAAACCAATAATACATCACTCTTCTGTCAACTGCGTTCACAGGAAGCAAGCGAGCACAGCCAGTCCTATTCGTAGCAGAAATGTTCTTTCCTAAAACCTGTGTCACCTCTTTCTTGGACACTTTGGAGTGCTGATTTGTAGTGTTTCAGGTACGGCTCCCTTCCTCTGGGCAGGCCTCCTCTATCGTCCTCAGGGGTCTTTTGCTAGAAAACAGGATCATCTGACTTCTGGGCTGGGATCAAAGCCAGTGAAATCTGTTACGAGATTCTCTTTGATGTCAGGGGGCTTTGGACCTCACCCTGCATCTGTGCCAGGCCCTCGTTTCCTCACCAGAATGAGTAATCTGCATCACACTTTACTCTTTTCCTAGTATCCTGAGCCATAGCATGATCTGAGAAGACTGTGCAAGGGTGTGTGGCAGTGGCAGATATTTGACTTGTATCTCACTTTGGTGGCAAAAGCCCTTGGTCACTCATTTCCACCCACATGTTCTGCCTTTAAGAGTAGTGCTGTAAAGCAGATCAAGGGGTGCTCATGGTTGAAAAATCATCTTGGGGGAAAAAAGAGTTTTTTATGTAGCTGGATCAGTTCTCATGACTATACAAATACTTTTGCTAGCACGGTGCCAGAAAGCTGAAATGAGTATGAAGGGGGGTAAGGCAGGTACAAGTTCCTTAAACCAGTTCAGGCAGTTGGAATATAGTATGTCCTGCAACCTAGCAGGGTAAGGATCTATAAATTCTTACAGAGAAGAGAACTAGAAATCATTACAGTCCTTTCTTAATTCAAGCATAAGTCATATTTACCATAATTTTTTTTCCACTGAGTTGTATGATTAATGCATCTACAGGCAGATACTGAAATTGTCAATGCATTAATTCATTGGTTGTCATCAATCTCTAGCCTATATATCCATCAGTATCCTTCAGATGTACCCATGTTCTAAGTATTTATTTATAGCTACTTTTCAGACTTGTAAAATGGCAATGGTAGAGGACGTGATCCACAGAAAGTATCCAGAAGGTTGTTTCAGTCACACTGCTGTTCGGCACTCTGTGGGCAAGAGAAGTGCAATGCCAGATCTGTGAAAGGCTACTAATGTTAATGGTCAGGATCCAGGAGTTTACCAAGGCTGAAGTCAGCTGATAATTATTCCTCACAGCCACAGTAAGCTGTAAAAGCTGATTGCTCTTACATGAGGGTGAATTAATTTCTCCAGGCAGCAGAGAGCATGTCCTCAGCTGCACTGCAGCACACCTTAATGACACTTGTTCTGTGTTGTCTGTTGCCTACTAACAATAAATAGCAATGGCAAATTTGCTGTATTTTCACACAGTCTAGGTCTAGGGAGGTCAAAACACCTAAAGCCATTATCAAACCACAAAGCAGCCCTGTAGACACTATACATTATCCTAGAAATACTGAAGAAATCCTGAAGTTTCTTTCCTTCTTGTTTAACCACCACCAATAACAAAAAAAAGCCTCTAAATAAAATCTTTGCAAAATTTCCATGGAAAATATTTTAATATTTTAATTTTGACCCAAGCTTATGAGCTTGGATTTTGACTAGAAAGATAATACATTTCTAGGCTTCCTGCAGTCCTGTTTCTTACACTTACATCCAGCTCAAAACATAACTAATTTACAGTGGAAAAGAGTTCTTCATTCATGTGTGGTATGTACTAAGGAGAATCCTTTTCAGGATTCTTATAATGTATGCATATATTTGATCTAATTCAGTTTTCTATCATCTTCTGCCTTACAATTAATCTATTTTATAACACCAAAGGGCAAAAAGGGCTGTGGTTATTGCCTGTTCATAGCCTAGTCAATAATACCTACAACATCAATGAGCTACACTTCACTGGCTTTCACTGTAAAAGTCAAATGTTTTGTGTAATGGACATATTCGGTCTGCAAGGACAGAACATTCTCAGCGTGTAAATGGTTTATTTTTCATCTCATTTGCACCGATTTTGAAGTGGTCACTGTCACTCAGGAACTAGACAGCTAAACCAAAGAGTGTCAAAACAAATGAAGATCATATGGTCATCGGTATCCAGGCAGTGCCCTAAGACAGGGTTTAACACAGTACAATCATTAGTAGCAAGTTGTCTGAGGAAAAAAGTTAACTTCAAATACACTAGAAAACCAGCAAAGCTTGTTAAAAATTAATTTTCAGTTTATACTCTTGCATGTCTTTTAATGCTCATACTCTATGCGAGCCAAAGTGCTGTAAGATAAAAATGTCGCAGAAAGGTAGCGAGAGGTAGCGGAATCGTTGCCTGCATTCTCCAGTGTACTTTAGCTGGCGAATGAAGTTGCTAAGCCACTGTCCATCCTATTTGAAAAATCATGGCAGTCAGGTGAAGTTCCCGATGACTGGAAGAAGGGTAATATAACCCCCATTTTCAAGAAGAGGAAGGTGGAAGGCACAGGGAACTACAGACCAGTCAGCCTCACCTCTGTGCCTGGCAAAATCTTGGAGCAGATTCTCCTGGAAAGCACGCTAAGGCACATGAAAAACAGTGAGGTGGTTGGTGACAGCCAACATGGTTTCATTAAGGGGAAATCCTGCCTGACCAATTTGGTGGCCTTCTATGATGGGGCTATGGAACCGATAGACAGGGGCAGAGCAGTTGACGTCAACTACCTGGATTTGTGCAAAGCGTTTGACACTGTCCTGCACGTCATCCTTGTCTCTGAATTGGAGAGACATCAATTTGATAGATGGACCACTCAGTGGATAAAGAACTGGCTGGATGGCCGCACTCAAAGAGTTGCGGTAAACAGCTCAATGTCCAGTTGGAAAACAGTAACGAGTGGTGTCCCTCAGGGATCAGTGTTGGGACCTGTCTTGTTCAACATCTTTGTCGGCAACATGGACAGTGGGATTGTGTGCGCCCGCAGCAAGTTTGCTGACGACACCAAGCTGTGTGGTTCGGTTGATACGCTGGAGGGAAGGGATGCCATCCAGAGGGACCTGAACACACTTGTGAGGTGGGCCGATGTCAACCTTATGAAGTTTAACCAAGCCAAGTGTAAGGTCCTACACCTGGGTCGGGGCAATCCCAGGCACTGCTACAGGTTGGGCAGAGAAGAGATTCAGAGCAGCCCTGCAGAGAAGGACTTGGGGGTGTTGGTTGATGAGAAGCTTAACACGAGCTGGCTTCAGTGTGTGCTTGCAGCCCAGAAAGCCAACCGTATCCTGGGCTGCATCAAAAGAAGCGTGACCAGCAGGTCAAAGGAGGTGATCCTGCCCCTCTACTCTGCTCTTGTGAGACCTCACTTGGAGTATTGCGTACAGTTCTGGTGTCCTCAACATAAAAAGGACATGGAGCTGCTGGAGCAAGTCCAGAGGAGGGCCACAAGGATGATAAGAGGGCTAGAGCACCTCCCGTATGAAGACAGGCTAAGAAAGTTGGGGCTGTTCAGCCTGGAGAAGAGAAGGCTGAGTGGAGACCTCATAGCAGCCTTCCAGTATTGAAGGGGGCCTATAAGGATGCTGGGGAGGGACTCTTCCTTAGGGACTGTGGTGGTAGGACAAGGGGTAATGGCTTCAAACTTAAACAGGGGAAGTTTAGATTAGATATAAGGAAGAAGTTCTTTACTGTGAGGGTGGTGAAGCACTGGAATGGGTTGCCCAAGGAAGTTGTGAATGCTCCATCCCTGGTGGTGTTCAAGGCCAGGTTGGACAGAGCCTTGGATGACATGGTTTAGTGTGAGGTGTCCCTGCCCATGGCAGGGGGGTTGGAACTAGATGATCTTAAGGTCCTTTCCAACCCCAACCATTCTATGATTCTATGATTCTATGATAAATAGTTTTAGACAGCTAAGTTGCTACTATTCTATGTCTGCTTAGTAAATTTCTCATCCTACAATAGTAATAGCTTGTATATCAAGTTCCAGATTCTACATGCATTTGAGAGTGAATGAGACTGCCCCACATTTTAAAGTATAATATACAACACAAACACATGAGGTTTTCTGCACCTGTTAATATATTCTGTGAACTAAACCATCTGTACAGACCACAAGTTTTTCCCTGTCTCTGGGAGCCAAAGGCATGTTAGCAATCAATCAAGGTAACAACCTCCACTTTTCCTCTAAAATCATTCCTTCCCCCCCCTCCCCCCCCGGCTCCCCACAGTCATTCAGTGAAGCTGGGGAAAAAAACACGTAAGTGAGCTCATCTACCTGTTTTAACCAGAAATCTATTCCAAAGTCTCTCTGGGTCAAACAGATTTTGGGGCAATGGGGTGTCTGAACAAGTCAACATGTAAAACATCTTTGGAAAAGCAAGCCTGCTGTTTTGTTACAGGTCTCTGAAGGTTTGGGGCATGTTTGACGTGCCCTTGCTCATTATTGTCCCCATAGCTTAAAGTAGCACTATATGTTTCTGGTTTGCATTACTCACTTTATGGAAATGTAAATAACTGTACAAGGAGCAGTGAAAAGGAGAGAAAGGGAAGAGTTGGTAGCGTAGAGTACATGTATGCATACATATGTGTATATATCGTATGGCTGAAACACAAGGAATCCAGTGCATGTGTTGTTAAGTGAGGGCAGGTGCCAAGGAGAAGGACCTCAGCCAACAGGAGAGAGGTGAGAAGTCATCTTCCCCAAGATGCAGGAGAGCTAGCCCAGCAATGGGCTCTGTAGCCCTTCATCTAGAGTGATTCTACGTAGGGCAAAGGAACTAGAAAAGGGCAGAAAACCCAGAAAACCCACCCCAAAGCAGTGGCTGGGCCACTGCACCCCTATGCACCTGAACAAGCTGTTTTCTCTCCTTCCTCTCTGAAACAGTCTCAAGAGTTTTCAAGAAGTCTCCTCATATGTTCAGATCCTACACTAAGGAGTAATGAAATCAATGACCAACCTCATTTTAGTCATTTGCACTTTCTAAAAGGTCTTTTGTCACATTTTCGATCCATTTGTCCTTCTGAAGAATTTCCACAGAGGTCTTAAGATTATTATTGATAATCAGTTTCAAGTCTGCCTGCTCTAGACTTCAAGATTATCTTGAATATTACATAATATATTCCTGTTACAAGTGGGATCAGCAATATTTATCTTCTTCACCTTGTTTACCTTCAGTGTTTGAGGAAAAAAATGTAAAAAAGCTAGAGCCAAGGAGGCAAGCAAGTACCTCAAGTATTGTGTATGAAACAAGTATATGGTTTCATGCATTTACAAAACCAAGAAACAGTGCTGCAAAGAAAAATATATTTATTTGTGTTGTGTGCATCTTGTTTAATGCTTGTACATAAATACTGCATACATCCCCTCAAGTTCTCTTTTTTGTTTATCATGACTTTAATCATGTTGCATTTGTACAACTCTTCTCCAGCAAAAAGCTTAATATAGTCAGTTTGAGAAATGTAATTTCAACATCAGTAGAACATGTTTCTATTATAAGCTTTTTCAACAAAGCGCAACATAACATTTGTGAATTGAGAAAAAAAAAGCTAATGTTTATTCACTACATGGTATTTGCTGGATGTTCTGGAAATTCAGTAATCGAGTGTCTCCCTAGGAGTACGATAAGCATAACACCAAAAACATCACATTGCAGCATTCAGTTTGCTCCTCACAGTAACTCTTTCATTGCTAATTGAATTTCTTCTTATCTCAATGCTTAGTAAAATGCACAGAAAAATGCCACAAATGTACAAAAGACACTTCAGTGTGCATAGAAAACTGTGTACCAGGGCAACTATATGACTCTGTTTGTGTATACATGTATACACATGCACACATGCATCTACATACATATGTATGAGTAAATACAATAGAATTGATGTTTAGTTATAATTTATTCAAAGAAGCACTTTTATTTATGAAGGTTTGTTATTGTTCTTTATGGACTCCTCATTTTATTGCTGTTCTGTATAGTACTTGATGCATTTTTAATATTAACTTTGAAGAGATTAGCTGCAGTAATATGCTGTTAAATAACACTGTTTTCTGTGAAAACTGTATGTGTGCATGTATGCATATGTATGTGTCAAATGTATGTATGTATGCATGTATGTATGCTTTGTGACTGCATGTACTGTTTCCTTCTACTTTGGGTTTGGATTATTTAGTACAATATTTTAATCATTTGCTTGCAAAACAATGGAGGAGACTAGGAGGGTTACTTTACTATTTGCTATGGAACTGATAGTTCAAGGAAGACAGAAGCACGACATTCAGTATCAAAACATTTTTGTCTACTATGTTTACTTGTTTCTTAGAGAAAATAAGCCAACATTACACTCAAAATCAAGATGAATTTGAAATTAAATGAGACTGGAAATACCAACAATACCTTAAATGTCAGATCTTTGGTTATTGTTTGCTCTGTTAATTCTATTTGAATTAATTTCCTGTGAAGGATCCAATAGCTAGTATCCATTACCTAATAATTCTATGCAATGACTTGAATGTTTGTGACTTCCAGAGCTATTTACCATATATTCAGCAAGCCAAGAATGTGCCCTAATGCACGCCAGGAGAGATCTGTAAGGGGTAGTGTGAGGCTAGGATTGAACCTCCAGTGGCAACCTCATGTTGCTGGTGTTTAGCTGCATAATCCAGAGCCCTTTGCTGTAGTCATCACTTGTAGGGCCATTCACTACTAATTTCTGCTTTCACTTGCAGACATTAATGGATGTCCTAGAGGTTCAAGGGGATTTGCAGAGCTAAGACATTATTCACATTTAAAAGTATGCTTTGTGGTTCCTCATTTAGGATTCATGTTTTTGAAAAATAATTGAATATAGATGAGTATAGAAATTAATATCTAGCTAAAGGTTGGGTCTGGTATATCACGTGATTGTTACTGATCTATTTCATAACCGGATATAAAACCAGATTTGTCTAACTGTCTAACAGTTTTGTAACGATTCCTTGCACTTTCGTATACAAACAGAAATAGCGAAACTACCTTGGAACTTTTGTACCCTTTCAAATATAAACCAAAAATGCATTAAAAACCAAAAAGTGATAAGTTTGATATAATCACAATCTACACTGATGACTCCAATCAAGAAAATTACAAAACTTATCAGTCAGCACTCTGCAATGCAAGACCAATGTAAATCAGGCATTAACAGCAACAAACCATGTGATTAACGTGCAGAATTATTATCTTTCAATCAAATAGCCAGCAGCTAAATAATTATTTGCTTTTGTGCAATATACTTCAACCCTTCCCAGAATCAGGATATATTATTTTTCATTTTTAGTACTTTTTTTTTCTTCTAATAAAAAAAATTAAGTCCTGTTAGCCAAATCCAGTTTTCTCTTATTTGTAGAAATAATCTTGATCTTAAATGAGTAGTTGGCAAAAATATTGGCACTGCCAAAGACAATAGGTGAAATGCCTATGGTGTCAGCAAGTCAGACTCTCACACACCATTTTGAAAAGCACTAAATAGTGTATAATGTGCCATGGGTTTAGAAAGAGGATTTTATAGATTCACCTTTCTTATGAGACTCTCTGTTTCGCACTTTCTGGGTGTTCTGCTTTCAGATGGGATAAAGTTACTTTTCTTCCTAGTAACTGGCGCAGTGCTGTGTTTTGGCTTCAGTCTGAGAACAGTGCTGATAACACGCTGATGTTTTAGTTGTTGCTCAGTAGCGCTTACCCTGATCAAGGACTTTTCAGTCTCATGCTCTGCCATGAGGAGGGGCACAAGAAGCTGGGAGGGAGTAGGGACAGGACACCTGACCCAAACTGGACAAAGGGGTATACCACAGCATGTCATGCCCAGTATATAAACGGGGGGGAGTTGGCTGGGAGCTGCCGATCACTGCTCTGGGACGGGCTGGGCATCAGTCAATGGGTGGTAAGCAATTGTATTATGCATCACATGTCATTCTGGGGGTTTTATTCCTCTCCTTCTATCTCCATCACCATTATTATTATTGTTGTTGTTGTTGTTATTATCATTATTATTATCTTTATTTCAATTATTAAACTGTTCTTATTTCAACCCAAGGGGTTTACCTTTTTCCAGTTATACTCCCCATCCCACTGTGGGGGGTAAGGGAATGAACAGTGATTGGGTGGCTGCAAGGTACTTAGTTGCCAACTGGGGTTAAACCACGACACTGTGTTATTCTAAATATTTATTCTTTGACTTCCAGAGTTATTATTATTAAATTTCTAGTACAACCAATAAATACTGGTTAATAGCCGTTCTTCTTCCTAACATGTACAGCTCAGATTATCAAAGATATATGACTTGGATTAAAATTACAACATCTAATATTCAGAATTCATCTGGAGAAGATAAATTTAAAAGTAATATATAACATGCTTATCTATTCACTTTTCAGAAGTAAAAGGAAAAAAAGGGGTTAGGTATTCTGCTGCTCTTCAGATGTTCTGAGAATTCTTAATATTGAAACCAGAATAAATGATTCACAGTAAATAAAGAAGACATCCACTAATTTTCATGATATCAAAGTAAAGACAATAAAAGGAAATAGGTTTGGAACAAATGAAAGAACAAACCTTTTAATGCAACATGCAGATAAACCCTGGAACTTGTTATCATAAGTGATAGAATCTAAAAATGTCTTTAAGGAGGCAAATTGGACAGATTCACAGAGAATAGTTCCATTGATATCTGCTTCAGCTGATGATCCAGACAGAAGTTGTATAAACTGCTGGTTTACGGGCTGTTGAGAGGGTGTATAAGAGAAAAACACTGATTAAATGCCATGGGCTCCGTTAGACTGACAGAATCTACTTTATGTTCTTAAGACAAATCTAACATCAAAAAGTCATTTTTCCATGCCAGTACTCTGTCAAGCAGCTAAGCATCAGTAAAAAAAATGCTATGCAAACATTACCTCTAGTGCATTACATTTCCACTGCACACCACCACTATGACAGAAGAACAAAGAAAGATTTTAACAAAATGTGCAATGTTCTGGTGGGGGTGGACCAATGTCCCCAGGAGGAGCAGCGCCCTGAAGGAGCCCTCATCCCTGAGCATCTCCTCGGCTTACAAAAGTGTTGTGTCAGGATTAAGTTTCTAATGATGCTGCCAGGCAAACAGGCACAAAATGGACTGGATAAAGCCTCTTGCTTTGAGAGAGAGTGAAATTATGATTCCCAAATCTCATCAGACAAAGCACATGTTCAGCTAATAGAGAAAATAAAACATATGAGTTGAATTTCTCAACATCAAACCAGCTCTGAGCCTGAAATATTGTAAAGCTGCCTTTTTTTTATCAGGGCCTCTGCATCAGGGGGAATTATTTTGTGGAATGGATATTACAATAAAAAGTCTTTGCTGAAGATTTTTCCTCCTTTTCCCATTCACTAACAATATGCCAATAAAAAAAAGTACAGTACAACAAAATGTAGATGTGAGGCCATTCAAGATTAAAGTATACAGCAAGATAAAACAAGAATTGATCTGAGCCACAAAATACAGAGGACAGAGTGAATCATTCCAAGTTTAAAAATGCATCTGTCATCAATGTCTGTCTCTTCACATCATCAGAGACCAGAAGTGAAAATCAAAGATACTTGTAGGGCATAAAAACACCTTGGTATATTTCAGAACTTCCCTTAAAAATTCTTACAAATGCTTGACCTTATACCATTTGACACTCTTTCAGTCAATGGCCTAAGTCCATCCAAATGACGCAGGTGTTCAAAAGAGAGGAAACCCTCTTAAGAAAAACATTACTCTGAATGAGCCCAGTTCAGAAAAGACAGTTACATGAGTTGGTGTCTTTGCAAGTCATGGACCGTAACTGAATGGAAAAACACTGAAACCACTGAACCTTTGTAAACTTCTTTCAGGATGTCTTACTCAAAACACTGGAGTCTGGGGCCAGGTGAACTCTGCATGGGGGAGTGCTGCAGGTATTTATAGGTTAGCTGCTTCCTTAGTTTTTCGGTTTTCTGTTTTGTTTTTTTTTTGGGGGGGGTGTTTGTTTGGTTTTTTTTCCTAATGCAAGTGGAACAAGTTTGTTTTCTAAAAAAAGATCAAAACCCAATTCTGTCAATTTAGTTTCACAGATGTTTCCATTTACAAGCAAAAGCCTTTGATGGTGCTGAAAGTTACTCAGCATTGTTGTAATTTGCATAACATTAGCCATGATGTTTTTATGTTGAAAAGTTGAAATGTTTGCAGCTTATCATAACCTGGTCCTAATGATGTTCAGTACATCTGCTTAAGAAGTTGTGTCTAGGCAATGTTCTACACCATAAAAAATTTTTAAGACTTTTACTGACTTTCAAGTTTTTCAGTTCAGATATACTTAAAGACTCTGCTTTATGTGCACACAAATTGGGAAATAACAACTGGGTAGCAAAGTTGGGTTGTCTGCTGTATACTGCGTTTGTATTCTTGCATCTGTTACAAGAGCTTCATGCAGCATTACGCAGACACCTCATGGGTTTTGTTTGGGTAGGCTCATAAAATTAATGTCTCTTTTTGTAGGTGGCATAGTGAGTTAAACAGGTGTAACAGGATATTAAAATAGGAAGGAGCAGAAACAATGATGGCAAGTAAAAGACATCAGTAAAGAAATAATTTCTTCAACTCTTTATTCTTTCTGTTTCCACACCTTAACATCCTTGCAAATAGATGACTACTCTTGATCTGGTGTTAAACCAAATCCTAGTTAAGAGCAACAATAATAAAAGTATAGCCTGTATTTCAGAGATGTGATTTTGTTAGCAGAGATCCTATAATGTTCATCTGCAGCTTTATCCCCTGGCTTGGTTGCTTTCTAATTTGAGTCTTTTCAAATGAAACTTAAATCTTCTTTATCTATCAAGGTGCATCAACTGCCCTTTTATCTAAGCAGAAACTCAAGCAACCTGTTTCCCTGAACAGGCAGGAAGTTCAACACTTGATATCATACAGTGGTTTTCCTGACAAATATCTTTGTACAATTGCCTTCAAAACCCTGATTGAATTCACCCCCATCTTCATTTCTGCTCTTTTTTCTTCCAATTTTTCATTTTTTTCCCCAGTATACTTTTTTTAATTGCTTTCTTCATCTCCTTGCCCTGCACTTGACATGGCAACTTCTTCAATGCTTCTTCCTACATTTAAAAACAGCCTTTCATTTCTCACCTGCCAAACTCCCCGACTCGCCTCCAGGTTCTTACTTGAACACACAGCACCAGCTTCTGTAGCATGTTACTATTTGCAGTTGCATTTGGTTATGAGCTCCTAAGGCAAAAAATTACTATGTGCTTGCAATGCATACACTCAAAGTGCAGCACAAGTTATACTCAAAATACAAAATAAATCTACTTCCTTAAAAAACCCCACACATCTATGTGTGTTTAAAAGAAAGTAATCAGAAGTACGTCAGTGTAGTATTTGTGCACACATATTTATGCTCATGGTGAAAATATTAGATAAATAACAGATGATTGAACCAAACCAAATCAGAATTATCATTTTCAATATTTAAAATGATTCTGATTAACCTTGAGGAATTTCATTCACAGCTCCCCTGAATGAGAAGCGAATACAAAAATGTACTAATTCAACCTTTTGTAGTATCAGCTACATATTTTAATATTCTCTAGCTTTTCAGGCATTCCACAGCAGTAAAAATATAAGCAGAATTATAAAAAAACCAGCTGTATTTTTTTTAATGATGGCACTTGCTCACAGCTAGATACCAGTTAGACAGTCCCTGGACATTCAAACCCCAACAACTGTCAGGGAAGTGTTGGTTTACTGTCAAGCTGTCTAAAACAAAGATGTGTGTATAAGATCCAAGGCAATATTGAACACATAACCCAACAGTTTTCAACTATTCCTCAGTATATGGTTACTAATAGTATGCTAACAACAAAATGTGAGCTTGTAGGCAGCTGAATAAGGAACTTCCTATACAGGAAACTAAAAACTGTTGGAAAAATCAATTAGAAAGAAATAGATAACGTGGTATTGTTGCTGGTTTAATACATCTATTACAGTAAATTTGCTAGGGAAGGTGGTTGAAGAGTAAATATTGAAGCAACCATGTGACAGAAAAAGTGCTTGCTCAGAACATCCAGTGTTAAGCAGCTGCTTTACTTGCTACCCCTACTGCTAACCCTGTGAGAGGCAGACTGCCAAGGAAGGACATACAGCACTTTTTGGTATGCAGCTGTTATCCACTGCTCAGTAGGACCATGTCACTCATGCTAATACTCAGTTTGAATCCAGTTGCAACACTGCCTGGCTGTACCTAATTAATGGCTTTAGCAGCTTTTAAGAGTAAATGTTGTCCCAAGGCCAGTACGTGAAAGATTAAATTGGCCCTTTTTAGTGATGTAACCTCTTTATTACAAATACTGTATTGTCCAGTGGTTGGATGTTGTAGAGTCTGGAGGATAAAAAATTCTCTTTTTTGCTACCTATGCATTTTTATATCCTACTTGGTAGATAAGAGTTATTGTGTGAAACATGAGATGCACAAAACCCAGCAATGCCTAACAAGATTGGCTATGATGAGAAAAATGGGTAGCTCTGCGAATAGCTTCGTTTCCTATGGATCTGTATTACATTTTTTTAAGACACAAGGCTTTTATAATCTCTCTCTAACTTGAATTAATTCACTTTTCCTCAATAACTGTACTAGTAGGCTCTGGCTACTCTATTTTCATTAAACTAATAGAAATTTGATATGCTTGAAAATGCTCTCTCTTTGCTAAATTTTACTGAAATTATCCAAGTAGTTGAAAAGTTATTAGGGTAGAACACACAATATGCAAATGTTAAAAAAAAAAAAAAGGGCTCCACAGTCACAGCAAGCAAGTATTCTGGAGAAACTTTTCATGATCAGTATCAGTAAAATGGGAAATCCTAACTTTTCTGCATATATCATACTCAGGAAACTGAAAACTGGCAGCACAGAAATATCAAATCACGTAATCCAGTAATGGTGCCATAATATTGGCAAACAACAAAAAAGAAAGTAGATGTCCAAGCCAAAGGAGAATGGGAGGAACACAATGGTTAGAGGGTCACGTACCATGGACCAGCCATTTCAAGTAAGAAACCAACTAAAATTTAAACAACTCTAAATATTAAACCTCCCATTTTTAAGAGGAATGTTATTTATAAATAAATGCAAAGCATATGATTCAGATAAGGCACTCAGTTAACCAAGCTGACCATGACTCTGTGCCTAGGAAAGGTTGTCAGTGGACCATTTTTTAGAGAGGTTTGTTTTTCACACAGACCCATTCATTACTGCCCAGCTGCTGACAAGGGTGCTTTTTGTTAGAAAGATGGGGAGAAAGGAATGGTGAATTAGTAAACATTTGAAAAACATATCAGACAACTGTGAAAACCTCCTGCGTGTGTGGGTTTGGGTTTTTTTTTCAGTCAAGTTGGTTTTCAAGTCACAGATTTCATCTGAGAAAACATATTTTAGAGTGTGAAGATTAATTTCTCTCCATCCCGCTGTGTCTGCCAGCGTCAGTAGTACAGAAAAGCAAAGGAAAGATAAAGAAGCAACAGATGGGAGTGAGAGAATAGGAGGGTCATTTTTTGTTTGAGGGTTTCGTTCTTGTGTTTGTCTTTATTTTGAGCAGGGCAGAGGCTTATTCTGCTGAGCATCATGACCCATAATGCCCTGCCATCCCTTTGTCCCCACTGGCACAGGGTCTCACAAATCTGCGATTCCACAGACACGTCTTTTGATAAGTTAGTAAAGAAGCATGGATATGTATCTCCTCCCATGCTGAAGCACTAGCAGCCCAAGGGATAATATACTCACTTTAATTGCGCAGATGTGTGCAAATTGAAATTAAAAAAAGGAAGTAAAAAAAGGAATCACCAGGAAGGGGGCTACAAAATTACTATTTTTTAGAAGTTCTGTCACAATTACCAACCACTTTGCAGGGCTTTTGCCATAAATCTAAAACAAAGTGGGGGAAGACAACCCTGGAAAGGGCACATTCTCCACTGATGTAGATATTTTTCCCCTTTCTATATTTCTTCCTCTATTCAGTCTCCATTATCTCTTCCTCTGGCTTGACATCTCTATCTTCGTAATTAGTCCTTTTTGTTTATTGAAAGCTTTGTCTGTCCCAGTTTTTCACAGTGCATTGAACTGCACTACAGCAATACTTAAGATTAAAGACTATTAAGATTAGTAATCTTAGTTTTGTGAAGTTTAAAGAATGATTAAATAAGAAGGCAATGCTGACTGACTGTGCTTGCCTGGGCAACATGACCCAGACTTGGAACAAGACCAGACACACTGAGCCTAACCAAGGAAGTAAAGTAACACCCTACCATCCACCTTTTGTGTTTGCTCCAAGTTCATTGTATATGGAAGTTCTAGATTTATCAAAATAACTTATCAGTCCACTAGGAGCCAAGTTTTTTTCCCAAACTGGGGCTTGTCAAAAATGGTGAAAAGCTACCTGCTGGTCTTTAAAGTATGTTGGTAGTGATACAGATTGCTGGAGCTGAATAGAACTGGAATCCGTTCAGCAGGATGCCTGAGATTTTATGAATTCATAAAATTCATAAAATTTTATGAATTCTTCTCTCCTGTCAGGCTGGCATTGGCTTTTATTTTAAACAGAAATCTCCCTAACAGGGGAAAATACAGGAGAAGATACCAAGGGAGATGTCAGGTAATTAAAGATAAAAAATACAGATTTGTTGATCTGCTCACTATATCACTTATATTAGAAGATAACTTCTCTCTGCCTGCCCAGCAGGTTGAAGCTGAGGAGGAAACCTCCAATAAGTTGTCATAAAATGAGAAACTTTATTGCATAGGTGAATGTAGTGCCAGCACACACAATGTGTAGCTAAACAGTTCCTGCCCTTCTCTCCCCATACACTCCTGAGGGAATATTTGGCTCCAGCATTCCCTGTCAAAACAATGGCAACCCCATAATAGCATTTGCCTCTTGTTGAAACCTACCTAGCATATCCCACAGAAAGCCATGTTGGAGTTGGGCTGTTTGCAGACACTGGGAATTCGAGTTCCCCATTCTCATCCATTTTTAACCCCTAAACATAGAATTTAAAACTCTCTGAATTTGAACTGTTCCTCTTGCTTGCTAAGCTTCAGGGGAAGCAGGTTTATGTTCTCTACTTCACAGTAAGGCACCAAGCTTCTCAATGCAGCTGAACCTCCATAGTCTCATAACGTAATTCCTCAGGACAAAGCCTGCCTGCAAAGCCGGTCTGCCCAGTCATACTGCAGTCAGGTATGATAAACCACATGTGTGTACTTAGAAAATCCCACCTCTCCAGATTTATGTACAAAGTCTTTCACTGCTCTGCTGGTGGCCATCAGAGCCAAGAAGCTGCTGTTTGGATAGGAGTCCACACGAGAGAAAAGATGACTAAGGAAAGATTTATGCAGCTCAGTAAAGAGCTTAGCAAGGTGATTTATAAAAGAAGACAGCAGCTTAGAGAAAATTAAAAATGGAAAGCAGAATAGAAAAGGTATACAAAGGTAGAACCTAAACCCATGTAAAAGCCTGATAAGGAACTTAAGGTAGAAAAAGTGCATAAATACAGCAAAGGAAATACAAAAGGCAGGCAATGAGCAGCATGTTAGCAGCCTGAGCAGCATGTTAGCAGCATAAGTAGCAAAGATCCAGGCCCACATCAGTGCAGATAGGGGGCCAAGAGGTCGTGAAAAACACGTTAATGACAGAGATAAGGTTGATATCACTGGAAACCTGGGTTTGTTTCTTTGTTTCATACCGCGTGGAAGAATCTGAGGAGGTCGTGACACAGGGACAGATTACTAGAGGGGCTGGTGGCAGGGACAGGATGTCAAATGAAGAGGTGCTGTTAAAAGGCTTTGAAATGACTCCTGAGTAGATAAGCTGTCAAAGAAAGAATTAAAATTCACCTGATGCCAACGGATTTATCACAGAATAGTAAAGTGGAACCAGCAAAGTGAACTAGTAAGGAGCCTTTGGAAAATATAATTAAATGTTCAGTATGGGGCTGGAAAGGAGGACAGGGTATATATAATGCAAGAGGATTCAGGAAGCTACATAATCAAATCTTCCTTTGTTTATTGCTAATACTAGCTGGATATGGAGTCAATAGATTTAGCCCATTCATAACATAAACTGAGGTCACTACACTAGTCTGATGGCATTATTATTATAAAGAAAATACATTCACTTCTGGAAGTGCAAACTATTAGATTAAAAGGTTTTTCTCAAATATTTCAACATTGCAGCCAGAAGCAATACCTATGTGTGCATTTAAAAACCCCTCTAATATCAGAAATCTATAGTAACACTGTCAGGCCAGCGTGAAATGTTTTCGAGATTCTTACTGTTCATACATATGTGTGAAGAATGATTTAGATCAGAAAACAAAACTCAGAAAAACATGTGGCAGAACTCCCTTTTATTTAGGGTGAAATGGGAAAAAAAAAAAAAAAACTTAAAAAATTGAGGCTATATGCAGAAATAAATTCAACTTTAACTTTCCTAAAACAATCAAACAACACCCCCCCAAGAAACATAAATGCTTTTTTATTTGTTTAATCACAAGTTAAAAACATAGCAGTAAATCCAAAAATGTTATTTTCATATAGACTGTCCATCATGTGCTAAAGCATATCAAGATGGATGTGGAGATGAGTGAAGAAAGTCAACATTTACTCTGGTCCGAATGTATCTTGGGTTTGTTTGAGGCCTTTAGGGCTAATATTCACATGCAGAGAATCCATATTCAGACTCTGCCAAGTGAAGGTTTTGGTGATAAAATTTTTGTATTGTTAGAAAAGAAACACTATAATGCAAATGCACTTATCATTAGACCTGCAGGTATACTTAAATATTCCTAGCATATATTAATAATTCTATTATCCCTTGCAGGTTCTCATATAGCTTAACAAATGGCACAAATTTATAAAGCTACACTTGAAAATAATAATAATTTTCTCTTCAGAAAAATAACAGAAACTGAATGGGCAGGAATATTTTGTGTGACAAATATAAAGAAGGAAAATTTCCTCCAAGTGTCAAATGTGAGATTAGTTCAGGAACGAAGAGAAGTCTGTTATTAGGTAGAGACTGAAGTTCAAAGACTTTATTCTCAGCAGAGTATGACCTCTGACAAGTAATTTCAAAGGAGCTTGTAAAGCAGAAGGAAAGGGACTGTTCATACTGTGATGAAGAACAGATCGGCACTCCACTTGATATAGGAATGGCCATCCTGGCCCATCTGGCCCAGCATCTCTTCTTTTAAGTGGCCCTAAAGAAGAATCAGTGGGTGCCTCAAGAAGGCCAAAAAAGCACATTAAATATATAGTGCACTTTGAATCTTCTATAGCTTCCTGGAATCTGCACTTTAGGGATTTCCTACACCAAGTATATTAGATTGCATCCCATAGGAAAACAATAGCTATATGCAAGTAATAGTGGTACCAAAATCAACCTGCTAAGTGTACTTGGAAATCTATAGGAATTAATTTCCCCTGCCGAGAAGCTGGCTCTAAGCTAACTTGCTTAAGATTAGTTCTTGTTAGTTCCAATAAATTACACTGCAGCCTGTATATGTTGCAGAAAACATGGCAAAAGATGAACTGAGTCATTGGGAAGTGTTTTGTTGTGGGTTTTTTTTTTTTTTCTGGAGCTAGATGTTAAAGGATTCTATAGGTGCACCCTTTATTGGATTCAGAACAACATACATTGGAGCAGGTTAGATCTGCAAAGCTTAATGAGACTTTACTGTCTGACTAGAGGCTAATGTGTCACTAACAGGTCCCAATCCAGCAAAATCTTATTGCTGCACACTTCATAATGTCATATGCAGTGACCCTGCCCCTATCATTCCTCTCCTCTGCACCTTCTCACTCCATCACACTATCTGTGCCAGGTGGCATGGACAGGATCAGACAATGACCTCTCGCTGCTCTGCTCCACTGCTGCTTCAAGGGCATCCTCTTCATTGGGCGCTGGCATTTTTAGAGTGGTTGTACATTATGCTAGCCTTCTACCTGAAAAAATGTGGTTAGACAAACACAGATGTCTTGTTCAGTCCAATTAGAAGAGCAATGGATCTTGGGATCTGTTATGTGATAAGACAAAAGTCGCTAGCATAGTAGTATCCAGGCAGGCACACCCGTCTGCTACCCTGGGGGTACTGGAGTTGGTAACAGAAATAAATCGTCAGATACAGCCTGATGTTATGAACTGCAGAATTTTGTGAGCCATTGGTTGAAGCAAAGGGATGTAAAGTGCACAGAGCTGGGATAATATAGAAAGCGTAAATTGCGTATTGTGATCCTTCTGGATCTTGAGAGGGAAACTTAACATGCTCCTCACTGCTGTATTGGTGTCAGTGAGAAAAATGTTATTTCCAAACAAACTCCATCCACTCCTGAATCACAGAAAAAGAACACTACAGAAACCCACAGCATCTTTTTCATTTGAACAACTTGCTGGACCTCACAGAAGTGCACTTAATGTCACTTTCTGAGAAGAATGACACTATACCACAAAGGAACTTACACCTACTCCTGTTAGGTAATTAGCAGTGATAATCATTGGCTTGGAGAACTATTCAGAGAAGAATAAGATGAAGTTCATTTCTCACTCGCCCCTGGTTATTAATGGCAATTTTAGCAAAATGTACGAAGAGTATATCTGATCTCTGCTGTCGCACACCAGACAGATTTTAACTCAATTACTCCCCTCTCACCTTATCTGAATGCATTTATTTTCCTGTAAGAAATTAGATCAGCCGTTATCTCTGAACACACACCCTCTGAATTGTGGATGGAAATATCCACAAGGAAAAGCAGATGCTCTTGTGATTGACAGAAACCCCTGAAACGCTGTCTACTCCAAAGAAACAAAAGCCAGAGTTGTCATAGGGATGATTTACTCGGCTATATTACACTGGCAGAGAGATATTTTTGTATGACTAAAGGTCTGGTCTTACTGCAGAATAAGTAAATATACTTGCCTCAAATTCAATCTAATCTAATTTGCTGCAGAAAATTAGAAATATTAGTACAGCAACTATTAAGTGATTTAAACACTCTGTAAGATAGAATGAAAAAAACATTACTGCCATTCCATAGTAGGAAATCCCATACTGCATGATTTTGGATAAAATCAGTGAGAGAAATAAAACTAAATAACACCTAGATGACTTCAACCACTGGAAAGATTATATGTTGCTGTGTGTAGAGAATATTCTAAGTCCTGTATTTGTATATATTTCCTCTCTACCATCGACTCATAACTCTTGATGTCAGTGGTGTGAAGTACATGTAGAACCAGAAAGGGCTGCCATTTTCCAACAGTAGTCTCAGTTTTCTTAAAAAGACAAGTAAAAGGTCCAAAGGGGTGTTTTTTTACATTAATCAATAGATTTTGTTCTTAGCTGTAGTGAGTACTAATGAAACTCTTAATAATGGCCTGTGGCACATCACTTTGTCTGTGATAGTAATGCCTGAACCAGAGGGGCTGATCATGTGTGGTGAATTCCCAGTTGCTTGCAGCCTGGAGGACATAAAAGGTCAAATTTCTTACCAGTTCATTAGCAGTTCTGTGTAAAAAGAGACCTGACCTGTATGTTACAGAGAGTCAAAATTAATGGGAAAGTCTTGGAGTACTTAGACATATTATTTTACTTTGGAGACTTGTGGCTTCCCAAGGGAAGCTTGCACGGGCAAGCATGGTAAAAGGAAGGCAAGAGGCTGAGAGCCTAGAAGGATTTGTGTAGCAGAGGTTGAAAAGTCAACAGCAGCACAAGAAGAAGATGGAGAAAGGGAAGGGATGTCTAAGATTTGGGGTTGGATTCATTCTGTCTCTTTCACCTTCCCAAGACACTTAGATGAAAGCAACAGGTCTCCACAAAATCCTTTTGCTTCAGCAAAAGAGCCTATTTACAGAACAGGCAACTTAATCACTGGGTTTGCACCTTCTCCGTGTTAAATGTAGGTACTCCAAATGATAACAAGTGCTATCACTTCCTCCAATGGAACTTTATGGAACTCTGTAGTCTATTTCTCTGCTCTGAAAAGGGAAGTTTTTTGGTCCCTCCAGCCTCAATATACAGCACACAATTGAGTACATGATATTTTCTCTTTTTGGTTGCATAGCAGAAAGACACCACAATGGTGTCTGTGCCAGTGAGCATGCAAGGTATATCACTGGGTTGTTCCTTCCCCAGATATAAGCTGCTATGAAAGGGATGAAGAACTGTATGGAATTACAAATTTGAAATAGCTGTATGCGCCCACATGAAAACCAAAGAATGAACTGAGGAAAGGTGATGGGTGAATTTTAGTGAGCTGGAAAACGGAAAAAATGAGAACAAAAATCTACGTATAATGGTTGGTTATGAAAGCACCAAGGACTGGGAAGGTCCATCAGGAAACTGCTTTGTCATTTCTATGTGAATCCAAAGTTCTCAAAAGTGGTCTCTCACAGCAGTCACAAGGCCTCTTCCAGGCAGAAGGTTTGCACACAGTGCACTAAGTTTGTGTGACTATCTTTCCATTTAGTTAGAAATTTTTCTCTGTGTGTGCCAAATAAAATATCAACATGCTTCTTTTCAGTTGTTTGCTTACCCACCTTTGATCCATCTGCGTGAAAGCAGGTGGGACATCTCCAACTCTGATTTCTATAAAGGTAAAAAAAACCCATCAGCAAATCTTTAAATAAAACCTTGTCAAAGAATGGCAGCAGGAGTTTCTTGGAAATCACCTGCAAAGTCTGAAGCAAAATAATTGCTTGATCATATAGCAAACTCTGTATTATGTAAAGAGTAGCATTTTCATTATGCTGGATTATTCTCAAAAGCATTTTCATTAAATGACTTCACAGATTTGATCATTTGTATAAATGTATCTGAAGCTGCCTGGTGTGAGCTAGCCCAGCTTGCAGTCCCACAATGAGAGCTGAACATCATACAATGGAAAAGGAACAGAAGAGTGATTTTAGGACATGATCTTCCTTCAGAGCGTCACAGTAGGAAAAAAACCCAGTAGTTCTCCCAAAGATTCTGCTGTCCCTTGGGAGTGATGTACTATGCACCAAGTGCCAGAAGGAAGAAGTCAGTTTTATTCAGAAGGCTGACTTCAACTGCTGGGGAAGAAAAAACAAAACCAAAAAACAACCAGAAATTTGAAAATACAGGAAAATACACGATGCTGGTAGACATTACTCAGTAATATCACTGCCAGTTAGACCAAGAAAACTTGCCTTGACATATACTTGTGATAATTCTCTCTGGTATTATGATAAATAATACAATCTGTACACAGGCTGTACATTTACGTACTAGTGTAATCCACTTGGCAGGTAATTTGAGACCAATACACTCAAAGTATTTAAATGACCTAATGTTCTGAAGTTTTACTTAAGAATTAATGACAAGAACCATGAGGCTGAGAAAAACATATACCATGCGTATAGATATTTTCTCATTTGACATATGAATGCCCTTTTTTGAGATTGACTGATGAAGTCAATTTTATTTTAAAGGCCTAGTGAAAGTGAAAAGTATACCTGGAAAATGACTTTTCAATGTTCTTGTCCATGTTGGAATTCTTAAAACTAAGAGTGTTAAAAAAACAGACTGATGCCATCACCTTGCAGCACTGGATAGAAGATACAACAGCATGCTAAGTGTCTCTTTCATTGTAACTCCAACATCTTGTCAGAGACCATTTAGTCAAGTCAAATTGTGGAGTCGTATTTAGTTAGATTCATCAGATAAATGGAGCTGTGGATATAGTGTTTTCTTTTAGCAAGCTGAATTCATTAATTGAATTCTGTAAAAACTCTGCAAAGAAACTTCAGGAAATTACACCATGGGGACAAAATGGTTTTTAACTGATGAGGTATTAAGACTGATAGTAAAATGGCTGATAACACAATTGTTTACCAGTTATAACAAAGCCCAGTCTAGCAGTAATCAAATACATTTATGTTGATAAGTGTGAGAAGTGAAAACAAGAAATGGTGCTATTCCTGATTTTCCTAATAAGATTTAGCAAAGGGAAAGGAACCTACTTCTAAGACAGTAGGTCCTGATCTATCATAGCCCATGAATTTGGGACTTTTTATTCTCTTATTTTCTGGCAGCACAAGTTTATTTGGAAATAATTTTGCATGTCATGAAAGCTTAGTAGACAAGTGACAGCACTGCTTGTAGAGCTTGTAAATTTGAGAAACTGAAGACTTACAATTGAAGGATAATTTATTTTTCAAAGAGAAATTCCACATTACAAATGAAAAAAGCAGTCACGTGAGATATTGAAGACAAAGAATCAGCACATAAAAATGCATACTTGGTGTGACTACACCCATAATTCATCAGTGCTTTGATTTAATAATATAAACTCTGTTACCAGTCTATTAGAAATCAAAAACAAAACAAAAACCCAAACCCAAACCCAAAGCATGAACAGTAAAAAAAGATCCTTCTCTGAAGATAAGAATGCCTTCAAAAAAGCTTTTTAACAATGTGCTTTCCTGAATGGCTTCCATTTGCATTAGAAATACATAGATTGGGTTGTACTGAATCATAAAGCACCTTTTGTGATTCTTTTTTTGTTCAGTCATGGTTAAATGTAGCTGTTCCAGGTCACACACTGAGACTTTCAGAAGAAAAGAATAAAGAGTCTTTCAGTACACATGGCTATTTATGAAAATTACAATCCTTAGAGGAGGAAACATTTTCTAGTTTGGGATCTGATGCCACTAATTTGTTCCCCCATTCTTCTCTGTCATGATCAATTAACAGAAGCAGCATTTTTAAAGCTTTAAACAATGTTAAATATTTTTGTCAGGCTGTAGTGACTTTAATACATCTGTTACTTCATCTGAGCAATGAGGGCTCAGAAACAAGAGCAAGAAGAACAGAAAGAGTAAGTTCAGATCAACAAAAAAGCAGATTTATAACTCATTCATTAATTTCTTAAATTTCATGCTTTTTAATTTGTGTTCCTAATGAGGTACAGCGGTAATAAGTAGTTAAGCAAATACTCTATGTTCCATGATAAATTCATACATGCTTATTTCCTCTGATAATTGGAGGTTAAATATTTCCTACAGTGTATAGGAAAAAGTTAGTGTCTCTTTGAACCACTTCCATGCATGTAGGTGTTGACCATATTCTGTGTTTTAGAAGGACCCAGAAAATAATGATCACAGTGCTAAGAATATAACTTAGCCTTTCGTGATATTTAATGTATACAGAAAATTAGGATCGAAAAGTGCCTGCATAGTTTTTATGTCCTGGTGTTGTGCCAGAAGAAGTAAAAGCTGGAATGTTTAGCAATAAATGGGCATAAATCCCAAATGTAGCAACAAACCCGCTGAAAATTGTGCTGAAAGAAAAGAGGAAAACAGTGAGGGGATTAAAAATGCCTGTTGTAGAGGGAAAATGGACCTGTCCAGTAGTTCAATAGTATACTCCATGAAAAGCCTGAACCACCTTTGATAGTACTGCTGATGAGATAAAGGTGGCATTTTCCTGAGTGCGATGGGGCAAAAAATCTACAAATTGCTGCACACACTAAAAGCCTTTGTTAATCCAGCAGACAAAACTTTAACTGATAATGTGGAAAGAAACCTCCAGAATCACCTGTCCCCAAAGTCACTGGTGATTTGAGGAACATTTCTGTTTAATAAGCAGAATAAAAAGATGAACATTCCTGACTATGTGGCTGAATTAAGAAAATTTACAGAGCATTGCCAGCTTGGAGACAGTTTAAATGATGCATGAAAAGCCTAGATTGTGTGTTGTATGCAGAAGGAGGCAATCCAAAAATGCTTGTTTACTGGGGCCTTTTATACCCTAAAGTAGTCCCTAGGATTTGATATTTAAGTGAAGGCAGCTTCTTATCATGCTATAAAGCTCCAACAACATCATATGATCTGCTTAGCCAATTAAACAGAGGTCAAGCCAAAAGCACAGTATGGGTGCTATTTAAAGACTCCATGCTTTACTTTGGAGATGCAGAAACTTGAAGTAAAGCTTTCTTAAGAAATTTTCCATGTGGGATCACTTTTTCTTGCAGTATTTTAGTACTTGCATTTCTCTCCCAGATAGAATAAAATGCACCTACTCACATAAAATTAACAAGCAGTTTCATTAACTGCCTGTTTTATTTTAACCTAAAAATCTCTTCATGGTCATACTTGCTAAAAGCCAGATTGTTCTGTTCTGGTATAAGGAATTGGTTGAATTGATAGCTTTTCCTTTGTAAGGCCTCAGACTGCAAACTATCTGAACAAGTTTCACTGTACCTCTTAGATGCAGCAAAGCCAGATACAGGTCCAAACACAGTCGTAACTTGGTGTTAGGACAGCAATAAACTAAATTGATCTAGAGGATTCCCAGCTTGTTTTGCTTATCAGAGCATCTTCTACCCATTAATTGCATCCAACGGAAGGTTGAAGATGATGGTGAGGAGGAATGACGGCACAAAGCATTATTATTATTATACAAAAAGAGCTAGAATTAATCTTATTAAAAATAATATGCTTTTCCATAGCAAGAGTTAGCAAAGGTGCAAATTATCAGTTCAGCTGATAATTATCAGTTCAGCTCTCTATTAATATCTCAGTGAGGGATCTGGAAAATCTCCACCTTTGTATTTGCATGTCTGGTCCTCCCCATAGTGCCAGCTGTGCAGGTGACAGCCAGCTGCCAAGCCAGGCATTGCATGCTGCCACTTCAGCAAGCACCACTTCTCACCCTTGTTGCTGGCAGCCGCTCAATTCCTTTTGTCCTGCACTTTTGAGACCCAGAGGTCGCACCAAATCAGTTGTTATTCATTTTCATATGTAACCTAAGAGCTTTCCAGATGTGTTTACCAATTGTACCCACCCTTACCATCCTTACTGCTTTGTGAACTTTCTTCTGCTCCACTCTAGCATCAAACAGGGAAGTGCAATATATGACTTCTTAGGGTCTATGTGCTCTGTTTCTGGTACCGTTTGTGTTTTAGATATCTGCCAGAGCCATGGCTGTATATAAACAGGGTTGCATATAGAGGGATATCTAAATAGGCCTAAAATGTAACTGCAGAGGAAGGAATAATTCACCTCCCCAGTCCTTCAAGTGAATGCACTTATAGTAACACACTAGCAGGAAAATCCTGCTGTTGCTCCTCAGGAGAAGATTGTTTCTTATACTGTGATCTCAAGCATTTGTGTTCCTTTTCTCTAATGTTTCTTATCACAAGAACAAAGATGCAAGGAGGGGCTTCAGTATGGAGCTTAACTGAACTCCATACTGTAAAGACTGTACACATTATCTGTGATAATATATATATGAATATATCTGCATTTGTGTGTATAAATATATACAAATACATGTGTAATTATATGTAGAGAGAGTACATGTATGTATATATTTTAGAGAGAGAGAGAGAGAGTACATATCACAGAATCACACCATGGTTGAGGTTGGAAGGGACCTCTAGAGGTCATCTAGTCCATCCTCCCTGAGAAGTTCACTTACAGCAGGTTGCACAGGGTTGTGTCCAGGTGGGTTTTGAATATGTCCAGAGAAGGAGACTCCACAACCTCTCTAGGCAGCCTGTCCCGGTGCTCTATCACCATCAAAGTAAAGAAGTTCTTCCTTATATTCAGATGGAACTTCTGT
Source organism: Strigops habroptila (assembly GCF_004027225.2). Lineage (NCBI taxonomy): Eukaryota > Metazoa > Chordata > Aves > Psittaciformes > Psittacidae > Strigops > Strigops habroptila. The sequence continues at coordinate 10,161,003 of NC_044281.2, forward strand.
ATTTCAGTTTGTGACTGTGTCACTGGGCACTACTGAAAAAAATCTGACCCCATCCTCTTGATACTCACCCTGAAGATATTTGTATGCATGGGTAAGATCCTCTGCCAGTCGTCTCTTCTCCGGGCTAAACAGGTTCATCTCTCTCAACCTTTCCTCATAGATGATGGAGAGATGGAGAAATGTTTCAGTCCCCTAATCATCTTTGTAGCCCTCCACTGGACCCTCTCCAGTAGTTCCTTGTCTTTCTTGAACAGGGGAGCCTGGAACTGGACACAGTACTCCAGGTAAGGCCTGACTTCCTCTTCCTGATCAGGTGGCCTGTAGTAAACACCCACAACAGTGTCACCCATGTTAGCCTGCCCCTTACCCGTAAGTTCTCAAATCATTCTTCATTCACCCCTAGGCAGAGCTTGGTACATACTAGTTGATCTCTTACATAAAGAGCAACTCCATCACCTTGCTATACATAGACATCAACTACAGCATTTCACTCATGCGACCTATCCCACCACGTCTCTGTAATTGCGGTGGGATCACTGTCCTAGTTCCTTGCTGTAGGACAATGTGAATCAGAATTGCCTAGTGACACCTAACTTTTCTTCTGTGATTGATTCAAAGTAGTCTTTTTTTTGCATTAATTTGTTACTTAATCTTCTCCCAATCGTTTACTTTTACATTGAGTATTCTATTTAGCTCTGCCTCTGATTAATTTTTCTATAGGCTCAGAGATGTCAAGCTTTTAAAAAAGAAAAATCCAGAATTTATTTGCCAGATTGGCTTTCTTCCACAAAGCCTAACAACTCCAATGCTCAGAGCTTGTTAGGTCTGATTCTTTTCTAACTATATCTATGAATTCAGGGATGTGATTAATTCTCCTAGAAAAGAAAAACTTACGCAGTTGAGAGCTTTAAAAAATGTATAACATGGATAAGTGTCACACAGCTGGCTATGAAAAGAGAAGGGTATTAATCACAACATTTAGATAGATTATAGATGCAGTTAAACTTTTTTCTCCCTTGCTGCAACCATTCTTTTTGGGATAGTCACTGCTCTGCTATTTTAACAGGGAGAAAAACATGTTTAATTTATAAAGCTGAAAAGACTGGGCCTTACTTTAAAGATCATCTCACAGCTCATTGAAAAATATAGGCTCAAAGACAAGAATTACCCTCAGTCTAAGATTCAACACACCTCTAGAAGAAGAAAAATGTGAGAGGCAAAAGACAGTAAACATGTTTGATGGAGGCAACTGTACTATATTAATGAAAATTCAGACTGCCTTTATGAAGCATGGAATTTGTGACCCTTAAAAGCATCACCATGAAGTTAGTGCTTAGTGTTTTGGCTCAATCCTACCACTACTCCCTTGGCTGCCAAAGGTAACACTTCTGATGTCTTCAAAAGAAGTCAGAGCAATCCCGCATTTCTGCTTTTGGTTCTCTGTTTCTAACAGTCCATCAGTCCCTATAATAAAGAAAGGCAACAGGGCTTTCCTTTTGTTGTAGTTTAACCCAGCTAAACATCACACAACTGTTTGCTCACTCCCCACAGTGGAATGGGGGAGAGAATTAGAGTTGTAAAACTCATGGGTTGAGATAAAGACAGTGTAATAGTACAGAAGAGGAAGGGAAAATAATAAAGAATGATAGAATAATATATATAACAAGCGATGCACAATGCAATTGCTCGCCACTCACTGACTGATGCCCAACACATCCCCAAGCAGTTGATCCTCCACCCCCTGGCCAACTCTCCCCAGTTTTATTGTTCAGCATGATGTCATATGGTACAGAATATCCCTTTGGCCAGTTTGGGTCAGCTATCCTGGCTGTGTCCCCTCCCAACTTCTTGTGCACCTACAGTCTCCTTGCTGGCAGGACAGTATGCGAAGCTGAAAACTCCTTGACTTAGTGTAAGCACTGCTCAGCAATAACTAAAACATGGGTGTGTTATCAACATCATTCTCAGACTAAATCCAAACACAGCACTGTACCAGGTACTAGGAAGAAAATTAACTCTATCCCAGGTGAAACCAGGACACTTTTCCAACTGGCTGGATTGTCATGAGTTCTTCCCAAAACAAGCACATGCTTATGAATCTGAGAATAGACTTTCATACTGAGTAGCAGTGAATTACATCTTCAGCAGAGGTTGTTGGGGTATCTTTTTAGATGGTCTTTTATCTGAAAATACCAATTTGCTAAAATGACCATTGGATTAGATGTTTCAGATCAAACAGAAGGATAAAGAAAACAGTGTAAGAATCTCATGACTAGAACACTTACTTGACCTAATAAAGACACAGCAATACAGAAGCTACTGTAGTGCTTTACACACCAAGGTATACATCACGAGGCTGTACAGCAGCCATTGCCCTCACCCAGTACATACTTTATAATTCACACAAAGTGGAAAAGGTCTTTCAGTCTGAACGTGGGAAATAATACAATAGATCTAGGGCAGGGCACGTGCCTAAATCACAGACCTGCTGCTGTCTTTTTTGGTTTCTGTCATGAAATTCGAGAGAGATTCATTTCCTTAGGAAGCATAAATCCAACCATTCTTGATACTCAGGAAAAATACCTAAGACAAAGAAACAATTTAATTCTCAAGTCTCTTGTATGCCATCACAGATGCAGGTAAAAAACCTTTTGCCAAACAAACTTTTTGCTGTGGAAATACGCGCCTGAGGTAGAGCAAGCCTGTCAATAAAAAGGTTCTTGAGGGGATTTCAGTATCCTTCAGCAAAGGCAGGACATTCATATCACTGCTATCAGCTTGTTTAGCTGTTCAATTTATTTTGTGTTGTTCCAAGAAAGAATAATAAGAAATGCTCAGGGAACAATCACATGTCTTTGGGCTAACTGCAGGTCTTAAAGCTGCAGGCTTTTCCTGAAAGCCATCTTCAAAATTATACCAGATGAGTTCTGGTTGTAAACTTCTTGTTTATTAGCATGGGCTGAGTGATGCCAGAAACCTGCAATTCCTTTTAACCAACTGTTCCTCTTTGGATTTCATCACATTTTTATGTTAAAGAGTCTCAGAAAGACAACAGGTCTGCACAGGGAGTAAGTCAGCCTAAAGTCCCGAACTCTCATTCCAGTCACAGCATTGTAGTTTTCCAGTCTGAAAGATGCTTTTAGTATGATAAAAGTTAGTTTCACAGGTCTGCATTTCATGCATTTCTTTGGAAATATACATATTAGAGCAGGTCATGACCAGCAAAAGCAAATGAAGATTCACAGACAGCTTTTTATTCGATAGGTAGCTTGGTACTGGACCATTATTTCAACTCAAATGTAGTAAATTACTTTTCCCCTACTTTAAGCACCATTTTTTTATTAAGATTTTTGTCACATGATCCCTACCTTACCAGTAAGCACATGTTATTTGCTCTCCACTAGCTTTCTTAATGGCCACCCAACGAGGTAATATATCACCCTAGTTGTTTTATCTGCATCTGGTCAAACTGTTCCTAAAAAAATTGTTTATGGAAATAATTTAACCTTTTTTTCCAGTTCTACAAGATATCCATAAGAAGAATGTGACTTTTATTACTTCATTCCTTATTCATAAGTGTTTGTCAGATCGCTTATGTGAACAAATTATTGCCTGTGGATTCTTCTCAAAACTTCCAATCATTCCTTGCCATCTGGACAACAAGGCTGGCTTCATTAGTCACACAGGCTTATTTGTATCCTTTGATATGCAATAGCCGTCCTCTTGGAGACTGAACTGGGGATGTCCAAGTTAAAAAGACAATTCATTTTAGCCTTAGTTAACTCTCACTAGAGATGCAATGGGCTCAAATGCTCTCAGGAGCACGAGAGTAACAAATATCTACCAAGGGAAAACTTGAATAATCTGAGTTTAAAGAGACTGACTAGCACTTACTTACAAATGTTCTTAAATATTTTTCCCTTTTTTAAAATTTTTCCACACAAAAAAATATATCAATGTTCCTTCATATATACACTCTCTGTGCTCAGTCAGTTCCCAAATGAACCAGCAAAATAGATAACCGTCTGCTGGTTGTCTGGAATGCTTCTGGTATGTTTTACATGTCATATATACATATGTAGATGTGTTTGTGTGCTGATGTCATTGACATTAGTGTATACTTGACCATGAATTCTTTGTATTTCTTGTTTGATTTATGTAGCAGCCGAGGCGGTAAGTCTCTAGCCAGAAACACTCATAGAAATAAACACATATACATTACATATTTATAAATATACCTCTTGACACATTTCACACATTTATATGGAGATATTACTTCACCCTCCTCACACTGGTCTCCACTTAAACTCACTGGTCTCTCTTTTGTAACACATTATTTACAGATCACTTGTGATAAGCACTGATGTGAGGGGAAGCAGCAAGTAGCACCTTCAGGTCTCCTGCCCATGCAGAGATGTCCCACTGGGGACACAGGGCTGCTAGCAGGCTGTGTCCTTGCTCCTTGCCTTTCCTTAGCCAACTTCATACCTATTAATCTGCTCTGCTTTGTTGACTTTCCTGTCCATCATTCAGATGGATTATTAAGTGCACATACATCTGGCTCAACTTGCCAGAGGTAATGTAACTTCACCTTGTTCTCTGGCTTAGATTTTAAAGAATTTCCACCACCTAATTCTCTCAATATTATGAATAGATAATTTCTCGGTATATATCTTTTTCTATTAAACGCTTTCATTTAGAATTCACACCTGGAAGTTTTAATTTACTTTTCTAACTGCTCGTTAAAAAGTGAATATCATGGTTTAGGAAACAGTTTGGGAACATAATTTGGCATGTGAGCTAGGTCTAGTTACTAATTATCACTTGTTAATGCTTCAAGGGCCTGGCTGCTTTCAGAGCAACCCTCATCAGTGGAGATAGATACGCCACAGAAGATTTCCCTCCCTGTGCGTATCTTAAGTTATGGAGGTGTGAGCTGGGAGCCTGAAGGTCTCCCACGGTTGGCAAAAGCAAATGAACTCCAGGCATGGGACTGGGGCTGCAAAGCCAGGAACTACCTTTTGGTGAATCCTTCTGGAAAAAGACAAATAGCAGCAGCACTTACTAAATAGTAGTAACTAGTGTTTGGTAAAGAGTATGTAGTGTTTGGTAAATACTAAATAGTATTTAGTAAATAGTGTTACTCAAAAATGAAAACACTGAAAGTCTAAATGTACATATGAATGGCAAAGAACAGAGCCTGGGTTAGAAAGTCTGTGCTTTTGTACTCCTTTCTTAAGCTGCTATGCTCAGACTCTTGGATTTCAAAAGAAGGGAGTAGGCACTCCGAGCTTTGGAAGTGAAGGACTGTGATGCTGTTAAATTCAAGGAAAACCTTGGAGCACATTTCTCAGTGCTGTACTACAGGCAAGTGAGCTTGGCAAGCGCAGTCTGTAAGCCTCCTCACAAGGATCAGCCAGAGCTCCCACTTTGAAACACCTGTGGCACCCTCCCACCATTTGGGAAGCTCTTTTTATTCTATTCTGCATGTAGTGCTTTTTTTCCTATTTGTTACCCTATAAAACAGAATGTCCTACCATTATTTTGGGTGCATACATGAAAAGTTAAGGCATATTAATTTCAAACCTACATGATTCCCTGTAAAAATAAGCCTCCATCCTTCTGGACATGCACCCATGCAAAAGCATAGATCCAGCTAATCTATTTATTCATGGTTTTGTATGGAAGAAAACCCCAGCATTGTGCACATATGCCAGCACAAAGGTTAGTTTGAGATAATATTGTTTGAAATATTGTTTCAGATTAATACATTCTGTAACATAGGAACAAATAAAAAGATACTGGGGGCAGAGTTTAGTTGGGAAATAAGAGATGTCAATGGGAAGGAGTGAGCCCTAAGACAGGACAAGAAAGAGGAGCGCAAGGCTGTATAACACGCATGCTTGTAGCAATGCGATAGATGGGTTCTTGACCAGGGGCTTAACAACCAGTGGTCCAAATCCAATAAATCTTATCCACAGGGTTAGCAGAACAATCCTCCTACTGAGAAATAATTGATTCTGCCTCGGGGCAAAAGCAAAAAAAATATTCATTTCACAAAGAGCCGCAACATGGGACTCTGGTGATTCTTCTGTCACAATTGAGCTGAAGACTTTGATGTATCTTCCAATGCTCTAACACGTGTCCTAATGAATTAATAATTGAAAAACTTATAATGGGAATACTGAGTTAGTTATCAGGTTACCACAAGGATTAGAAGGAACCTGATTAATATCGTCTTGGAAACAGTCGTAGAAATTCAATATGTGTTCATCCCCAATGTGGTCCTTCCCATCCTCTTTCAGAGGTTGCTGTCGTCATATAATCAGGTCACATCAGCACTCATAAGTTCATCCTGGGCAAAGTCAGCTGGGTTGGCCTGAGCCCTTCTGGGGCTGCATCCAAGTTATTGCAGTCACTCAACTGCAGGCATGTCTCAGCCTGTCGTCACTGACCAGGTAGCATGGCATTTTAAGGCACAGAATAAGCTTTCCTTCCCTCCAGAAATGCTAATCTTTTTCCCTAAGTAGGGGCTCTTGCACTTTGGAACAGCATCAATCTTGTAGTAACAAGAATAACTTAAGTATCATGGAATGGAGACAGTTTCTTGTTTATCATCTGGCAGCATGAGAACACAATCTTACTTTCTCATTTATTCATTACATACAGAAGTGGTTAATTCATTTAACTGCTCTCTGAAAATAGTAAGGGTCCTGTTGTTTTAATTTTCATAGCTAACCTCTTTTGTACTGGAATCATTTTGTTTCCTACTTATGAAGTTATTTTAACATACACTCTTTAATGAAAATCATCAAGTTAATATACATGTATTCAGTTTTCATGATTTTCACAGATCTCTGCTCTACATGAAGCTCAAGGGGTGCCCGAGTACCAGTGTGGGACAAGGCTGATGGTCAGCCTGGAGGGGCCATCTAGTGTCGCAGATTTGTCTCTTTTACTTCTATTAAGTCCTTTCTGCCAGGTTAGCCCTACATCCACATCTCTCTCTAATTCCTCAAATACCATAAACTGAGGCAATTAAGTGTTACTAAAGTGTATCAACTGAAGAATTCTGGAGATCATAGGATAATTTGCATGTTTATGCCATTTTGCATATTGATTACCTTTTCATGAGAAAACTCACAAACACACTGGGCAGTAAGATTTCCCCTCTGTCTCCCTCCTTTGAAAGACAATGCTATGTGTATTACAGAAGAAACAAATACTGCCAAAAATACGTGTGCCTGTGGAAACAGAAAAATTAATGCAAATGCTTCTTTGTAAAACAATTTGGCATTGTTTTGTGGATATATTTTTTTTTTTTTTGGTTGGTTGGTTAGTTTTTTGGCTTTTGATTTATTTTTTTTTTTTAATCAGGTCGTGGCTTTTTTTTATTCATGGCTTGGAACTGGGCAGTTATTTTCAGTGGGAGATTTTTGCCTTTTGTTGCTTTGAGTGTTACTTGTTAGCTCTACAGGTGACACACAGTTTACTTATTGCTGGATGCAAGAGTTAGAATGAATAAGAACTGCCAGAGAAGTACTAGAACAGTGGTTTAGACATAAGGTTAACCTTCTAAGGAAATTCATGTTTTAACCTTTACAGTGTTATTTCTCCTTTTATTTTTTTTTTAAATATAATTCTCTGCTTTGATTCATTTTCTAGTGGGCATCAGAAAACCTAGAATTACATAAAATATTAATTATGTATTTTTAAGACAACCAGATATTACAGAAACAAAACTAACAAGGTGTAGTACGTGGAACAAGCCAGTCAGGAGTGTTTCCTTATCTAGTTTTTATAGAACATTTTTTTTGAGTGTTAAAAATCCTTTCTCGTTATGGAGAGGTCAGCTGGATTAAGCAAAGTTGGATGACACAAATTCTCTTCAAGCTTGAAGGCTGAATTGATTATAGTGTATCAGTCTGGAAGAGATAATAGTCCTGATAAGTGAATTCATTTCATTTCTTTTTTAAAAAAATAGATAGATAGATACAGGGGGGAGGATATGCAATTCTGCAATGATTCAGTCCTTCAGTTAAAAAAAGTTCCTTGGGTTTCACTGAAATGACACCATTTTACAGCCAAACATCAGTTCTAATGTGCAGTTTCTCATACCACATATGAGGTAAAAAAGTGCATACTCAGTTTGCAGAGTAGATTTGGTTTCTGGTTTGTTTGGTTTGGTGGTTTTTACATTTCTTCTATTTTACATTTCTTATTTTTTACATTTCTTTTTTACATTTGATTTTGGTTTTTATAAATAAATATTTATTAATATGTATTGTTAAATATATTCCTGCCATTTTGAACAAGATGTTAGAATCACAGAATGGTTACGATCATCTAGTTCCAACCCCCCTGCCATGGGCAGGGATGCCTCACACTGGACCATGTCGCCCAAGGCTCTGTCCAGCCTGGCCTTGAACACTGCCAGGGATGGAGCATTTGCCACTTCTTTGGGCAACCTGTTCCAGTGCCTCACAGTGTGAGAAGCCCTCACAGTAAAGAGCTTCTTCCTTATATCTAACCTGAACTTCCCCTGTTTAAGTTTAAAGCATTATCTCTTGTCCTGTCTCTACAGACCCTGAAATATTTGGCAAATGTGCATATACAAAATCAGTTATTTTCCAACAAATGCATTATCAATTCTTATTCTTTAAAGATATTAAGAAGAAAATAATCAATTGAGGCCCACCTCTGCAATTTTATCAAAATCCCTTTTTCATGGACTGATTTTGTTAAAAGTTGTCTAGAATGAATGAATTTGGCCATACAAAACATGTCTGACAAAAGTACCACTAGAAATTTTTTATTAGGTTTTAGGAAGGAAATTCAAATGACTGAGCTGCAAACGTCTACATAAGAAGGTTTGGAGAAAGTGCTGACAGGCCCCTGTCTCCAGTGATGCTGCCAGGTGCTGTTATAATTAGTTCTTTGGAAGCAAAGAACTGTTCATTTCTGCAAGCAGAGTAAGACCTTGTCTGCAGACCAGATCTGTTAATTCAAGACCGAGCATTATTTCGGCCTTTGGTCTACCTAAGGCGGATAAAGAGCTTTTGGTAGAGGTCTTTGGTGCTGAATAAACATCCTCAGGTCTAGACTTGGAGTTTCCTTAGCCAGCAGAAACTGGCAGGGGTTTTAAAGATCTGAGCATTTTCAGCTCATTTACCATGTAATTTATGAAATAAACCTATGGACAGACATTTAAACTAGCAAACTGATGAGAAAAAATGGTTTCTCATTCAGCAATTCAGCTGCCTGTGTGTTAGAGTCAGTAAGAAAATCACTCCTTTTTCATTTTAAGACTTAGAGGGAAATGTATGTAGTAGAAAAAAGCCCCACACTGGAAAAGGTAGCATTAAGAAAAAAGGAAGAGCACAAGGCATATCTTGATAGGGAGACCCAGTAGTATTTTGTAAGAAGATGCAATTCAGTTTAATATAAAAAGTCAGTGTACAGCTTTTCCATCACATCAAGATGTTAGTATTCTTATCCCAGTCTCTGGTAGTTTTACTCTCTTTGCAAGCTGGACCTTAATTCATCTCTTAATGAAACATATATGCAAATACTTTTGACACCTCAGGGTGTATTGAGAGGCTGAATTAGTGCTATTCATCACTAACCACAAATTGCAGTATATATACTTACTGAAAAATCAAAAGGTCCAAATGTAACTGCAGTGGGAATGAAGGACAGTAGATCTGGGAATGTTAAATTATTCTAAAAAGAAGAATAATTAAATGACAAGGTAGTTTTGTAGTCAGGGCAAAAAATTCCATGTATCCTACAGCAGAGACAGTGTGCTTAAGTTAGCAATTGGCTGCTACTCTGTCCCGTAGAAAATCATGGGAAAACTCACCTTATAAATAATCTACAGTGAAGACATTAGATGTATAATTATAGAGATAGATATTGGAACAAAAAAGAGTTAAATTTGGTGGTTAGACAATAGCTGGAGCTCAGAAACTCTGCATCTCATTTTAATGGTTGTACATTATCCTCTGTGAATGATATTATTAACTGCATGTCATTGCTGTAAAAGTGTTCTCTTTGTCTCACTAAAAATGGATTCCTCTAAACTATAAGTAACAGTCTCAAGGAACTTTCATGTCCAATACTGCTAAATTCTAAACAAAGTTGTAATGTCACATGGGGCAGACTACTTCTGTTGGCTTTTACATGGTCCAAATCAGGTTACTTTGAGGCTGCTGTGCTAGTTAAGAGCTTAAATTTCTGAAGCTGAAAATGCTTAAGACATGTCAGCCATGAAATCATGGTCATTGTTACCTTCAGATATCTCACCAGTCCCTTTAGAGCAGTTGGTACCTTCTGAGAACCAGTTGGAAGAGCAGCTATGCACACCTACATCAAAAATTTATTGCTGACACCACCGAATAAGGGCTGTTGCTCACAGTGAGTGGTCTGATAGCAACAAATAGAAATTTACATTTGGCATCTATTGCACTCAATGCTAATCTGGAACAGAAGGTACAATACAAACTGGGAAGCTGGCAGTGATAAATATACAACCTTAACAGAGAGAGAAATGTGAAGATGAAGCTAACAGTTCCCAGCTCTTGCAGTCCAGAGACAGTCATCCTGATGTTGAATTAACATCTTTCTACCTTTATGCATATGAAATTGCTAGAATTCAACAAAGCAACAAATTCATCAGTGGATGGAGGCGAAGGTATGACCCACAGGCTGTCTCTGATCATGAGACTATCATGCTGTGAATCCTATCTCCCCTTCCCAAATGTACATACAAGTATTTGCACTCCACTCCTTTCTCTGTTGATTCTCTTGACTGTGGGCTACAAGTCAGTCCTGCCTTCTCATTTAATCTGAAGTTAACTGTTTGCAGCTTCTGTCAAAGACCAAAACCTTTCCTATGTCCCTCAGCTGCAGGACTTCACAAATCACACCCAAGCAACAAGAGCACTAGCTCTCCCAGTATTTCCTAGAAGAGCTAAGAACAACTGAGGATCTAGGTATGTTGTGTTGACTTCTGGATTTTTGCAGTGAGAAGAACATCTGTTGTCTTCTAATGGTGTTTTTGCATAATTTTTTCATGGATTGCTGGTTTTGAGTTGAATATTGCTATTTCATGAATTACTCCTTTTGTAGTTTCTAGCTTTTGCAGGATAATGTTGAAAAAATATGAAAGAGATGTATAAAGTTCAGAGTGGTGGTTTTCTTGTCCTTTTATTTTTAATTATTTGTTGTTTTTATTTTTGATTATGAATGAGAAAGCTTTTCTGGTGACTCTACATCCTGGAGTCTAGTCTAGATCCAACCTGACTGATAGATAAGTGAACTGCAGGGTGGGTAATGTAAGATACCTTTATGCTTATTTCAGGATTTCCTGTCTGTCTCAAATTCATCCCTTTAATAATAATTCCTAGTCTGCCTCCCTAGTGCTGCTTCCTTCCTTGCTTCCGTGACTCTGTTTCACCCCTCTGAGGGTCAATTATTCGAAGTAAGCTTGCATTGCAGCACAGTGAATTTGTAGAGTAGAGTGTGTGTAGGAAGAAATTCCCATATGACCTCCATGCTTACTAGGGCCAGTGGGCTTCTGAGGAAGGAGGAGATTGTGGGAGGGCTTCTGTGGTTGTCTTTTATTCAGCTTTGAAGGTGAAATTGAGGTATGAACTTGGGAGGTAGGGCAGTAACATAATCGCCAAAGAAGAGTGTTATCAGACAGTAAAACTTGTACAACTCCTGCGTCTACTCCTTTCTGTGAATGCTTCATAAAATACTTCATAGTTGTTCATGCGAAAGAAATCCATACCTGCTTAAGTTGAATCCGTTAACATTTGCTGTGACTTACTTCCTTACTCCTGTCTGCATATAAATCACTCAGGTGATGCTGCTGACAGATCCTGTGGTTAAATTTAATAATGAAAGCATGTGCGTTCTTAAGCTAATTATCTCTACCACCCTTGAAACTCAGATTAAATCTCTGCTTCCAAAGAAAAATATGTTTTAAATACATATTTTTCAGGATTTGTGTGGCTTCCAGTTCTCTTTTTTGTGTATGGCTACATAATGGCAGCTTCTAATGAAGCATCTTTTTGTGAGGCAAAAGCGAGGGCCACAGTGATTATAGCTACTCAAATAAAAGGATTGTGACTTAAGATGTATGTTCTTTGCAAGTGTGCTGAGAGGCATAGCAAGAATCTTGTAAACAAAGCTGCCCATATGTTTCATCTTGAACATTTTAGCAAGGAAGTTGATTATTTTTTTCTCTCTTTTTTTTTTTTTTTTTTTTTTTTTGGTCTGACAACACTCAAAGGGGTTCATGTTTTTTCACTGATAAAGCTTCTGCAATGTTTTTCTGTGGTGTGGGGGTTTTGTTGTTGGGTTTTTTGTGAACATATAGAATAAAGGTGCATCCAAGACAGCATTTCACAGAATAGATGAGCTCCCGGGGGGCTTAGTTTTTTAGGGTTGGCAGATGATAAAACAAGAATCTTCTTTTGATGAAAGGATGTGGGTAATCTGAATGAATAATGACAACTACTATGTAAAGAAATAGGAGTATTTTTCTCTGAGTTTTGACCACGGATGAATATCTTAAAGCTTGTCATCGAGATAAGTAGTTTGAAACTATATTAGTGATTAAAGCAAAAAGAAGCTGTGGGAGGTAGAAGAGGAAGAAAAGGGGAATTCATACAGTGCTGTGGGTGGCTTTTTTCTTTTTGAGAGCTTCATAAAACAGAAGGGTGATAAATACGGGGTAAGGAGAGAGCAGTTGAAAGATTCTGGCAGAAGGAAGAAAACATGGTTCGGCATTTACAAACATCCGCAAAGCTAGGCTGAAGAGTGGGAGTATGCAGCGCATCTGAATGGCAAGAGGGACAATCTATCTTAATTTGAGCCTACAGCCAAGTACAATGGTACCAAGAACTAAGCTCAAAATATTGGAATAAATGGAGCCATAACTGAAAGAATACTGGTACAAAGAAACAGGTAGCGAAGGCAACTCAGGGTGGGTGCTATAAAGTAATAAAGGATCGTGGAGGCAGATAATAGGCAAGTTGGAAAGAGAAATAGAAAAGAGAAGTTCTATCAAATACAACCTTCTGTCATTGATTTCTTTCACAGGATGAATCACAAAGGGATGACTTTTTTTGTTTTGTTTTTCCTTCTTTACTTCACTTAGCATTATCCTTTATACCACTTAGCATTAGTAGAATTCCAGTAAGCAACTCCACTTCTTCACTAGTGCCACAAGGGAGAGAATTGAGCCTGACACAACTAATCTATTTGGTTTTCATACCTCTACTTTCCCAGCGGCTTTTGTTTGTGGGCTTGAGAGAGTTGATGGTTATTGATGTTAAGATTGTGTTGAAAGAAATAAGAAATAGTAGTTTCACACAATTTCTGCATTTAGTTGCATAGGAGTCAGCACTGTATTTGGCTTATTGTGGCGCTATCCTTTTTAATGTTAATTGAGTGTGATCTGACCAATTTACTGTGAATTTTTTTTTCTTTTTCCATGTTCAGGCTTTCCTGTGCATTGCTCCCCAGGTTCTCTTCTTTCTTGCTTAATGAAACTCTACCAGATTGTATTGGTGGTTAAACAGTATCAGAAGCTAGATATCATCTTTAACCTTATTTTCTATTCCTAAGTGTAATTTTAACAATTAACCTTTTTGTGCAATGAAAAGAAAGTAATGCAGCAGAAGTGACATTAAGAAAAAAAACTGTGCTGTTATTAAAACTGCTATCAGGATAAATTAGTATCTTCTCAGATAACTGCTTTTGTCTTTTGAGCCTCTTCATGTTAAAGAGCGAACCCTTACCTCCTCCATATGCCAGCAATCTTTTCATTAACTCTTTTGGGGAGTATCAGTAAGAATGTTATGGCTTTTATTTGCTTTAGAAACATGGTACAGGAGATTATCTACCAAGTACTAGCATATGCCAGTGTGAAAATCAAACAGTAGTTTTGTAGTGATCTTTTATGTATGTGTTCAAAACAAAACTATCAAGCCCTGCTACGAGAAGGTCAGATTCTAGTTGTGCAGTAAGCTAATATTAAAAAAAATCCAGGGGATTTTTGTAGCTTGAAAGTGTTGGAGCTGCTATTAATAAAGATAAAGGAAGCAAGTTACACAACCAATACATTACACTTGTACTAAACTTCAAATAATATTAAGAAGTTAATGATTCTCCATGGAGGCTCCCTCTAAACATTGGAGGACTGTGTATTTGAACATACAGCCTAGGCAAATAAGCACCCTTTGCATTGCTTTACTGCACTTTTGCTGGGAGTGCAAGTAATTAAAATAACACCAACAAAGGTTGTTTGTTTTTTTTTTAGCTTAAGGAAAGTACTCATGTACCAAAAGCCGACACTATAATCAAAATACAGAAGAAGGTACTTGGATTTCTAAACTGCTGATCAAGAGAAGAGGTTGGGGGAGAGAAGGAAAGGAGTGGTTCCTCAGGGGAGTCTTTGGAGGAAGTGGGATGGGAGGAATCCTAATTCTGTTTGGTTTGGCCTCTAAACAAATTCCAAGAGTGGTTTGTGAACAAAAGCACTGTGTGAGCCACTACTTGGCTTAAATCACCTTCTGCAGGTAAGGGGCTGCTTCAGCCTTTCCTGTTCTACCCCATCTCCTGCTTTAGCAAACATTGCTTTGGTCCCCTGCTTGGAGGGGGATTGCTGGCTGATACAATCCCCTGATGGGCTTGCCTCAGTGCTAAGACACGTTTGTAGCAACTCCCAATGGTACAATCTGCTCAGAGGGATTGAGAGGAACAGCAAGCAAATGGTGTATAAAGCTATTCTGAGAATAACTCATAAAGATGAGGAATGATGGCAGCTTTTACACTTGGAATCGTGTTATCTCAGCTGTTCTTCAGGGGTGAGACCCAGTCTTTATTGCAAAATACCACCTCAGTGGTTAACCCTTTCATCATCCTGACAATGCTGGACTTGTATGTAGAAGACCTGTGAGGAAGACTTGCTGAATGCATCTAGGACTGAAATATTAAATCTAGTAATGAGTGCTTGTGTAACATGTAGTTTATTACATGCATTTAGAGATGCTACCGGATTTAAGGCCAGGAGGGATTATTGATAGAGCTTTCGGCTCTATATATGCCATAGAAATTTCACCTAGCAATTCCTATGTGAGGCCCATAATTTCTAATTAATACAGAATAGAATCTTTAGATGGTTAAATGGATTCAAAACTTAATGTGATGAAGAATCCAGATCATCACTTGTTACAATTAATAGGGAAGATAATTTGCCTGTGCAACAAATGCAGGTTACACTTTAAACAAGTTTAAACAAATTTCAACTAATTTGATATATGGTGCTTCTGACTTCAACTATCTGAAGTAGGGATAGAGTAGCTCATCTACGTGAACAGTTCTAACTCAATATTGCATCTACTGCTGCAGATGTATTTACTGTGCTGTGCATTGGCTAGTTTTATTTAGTTCAGTTCCCAAGTGGAATCTACCAGCTCTGCTGAAGAGCTGCATTCTTCAAATGTGATTACTTTGTTCACAGAGACTACATCATCCCCAGCTTTAACAAAACCTGTCCAGGCTTGTTTTAAGGTAATGCTGCCTGTAGCTCGAGGCAGTAAAACGGAGCTTTCAGCAAAGCCTCTCATACTCCTTGCTTAGAAAATCTGCTCTGTTGGTTCTTCCAGGTGGGTCAGGCAGGCATCTGACTTTCCTGTCCTATTTGGCTGTCTTTCAGCATGATGAAGTTTTGCTCTGTGTTTACTGAGATTGTACCGGATCCATTATCGTCACAGTATGAGTATTGAAAATCCTATTTGACATGCTTATAAACAACTGTTGCTTGATTTCTTGTTTTGGTTTTCAAAACTTATCTTGGGTTACCCTGATGGCAAAATTACAAGAACGTGACCCCTTCAGTTGGCAAAATCTTAAGTGAGTGGATGTATGAAAATGAGAGAGCATCATATCTGATACTACTTCCTGAGAAAGTGATTCTGTATCACACAATTGCGTGAAACAGACCTTTTCGATAAAGGAGTGACGTATTTGAATTTCATGTGCACATTAGGTGTTCAAACTTCTGCTGAAGCCTACTGGTGTCTGGGTGTATAACCGCTAAGTTGTTATATTTGACTATTAAAAAGAATTTGTTTAAAGTCTTTTTATCAGGACTGCCTCTTGTTGCTGTGATGGAAGGAGAATTCAAAACTCCCATCGACATTATACAACAGCTTTTAAACTCTTGATCATTGTAACTTCCCTGAAAGTTCAGTGATGTTTAGTTTGTTATGTAAACCTGCACATCTGACTTCATTCACAGAAGCCTTTTAGCTTGCAGTCATGTAGATACTTTGCACCTGTGTATTTGTGAAAAATATTATTAAATTCAGAACACATTTTTGGAACAAAGGGGTTACAAACTGAACAATGAAAGGGTACATTATAACAAGAAGTCATTTAAAATCTGGATCAACATCTTTTCTCTAAATGAACTCTAACGTGTCAAACTGGAACATATTAGTTCTAGGTATGAAAATGGAGTATAAAGCCTTCAGAAGGAAACAGGTTCTATTGATTAAAGAATGTTACTGGATTATGCTCACCTTCACAGAATCCTTCAATTGTAGGAGACTGATTAATGTTCCTGAGTTTTTGTTCTTTATTGTGAAGTTTTCTCTCTTTTGAAATGGATAAAGATTTTCTTGCAACAATGAAATTGAGTTCCTATTACAGAAATTTAGTGGCTGCAAATCATGTTCTCAGCAATAGAGAACATGATTTGCAAGCCAGCTGTATGCTACAGATCTTGTGCCAAAGTTCTTCTTATAGAACATGTTTGTAGTCCAAATTTACACATGCCAGTAAGAATACTGCAGCTGATAGCTATTTACAGTAGTGAAGCAGTATCTGCTAGGTCTTCAGAATATTGCAGAAAGATATAACTTATTTGATAGCTTTATCACTCCTATTTTATGTTTTACTTAATGGTAGAAGAGGCACTGATTCAATGTGCACAGATAAACAATTGTGTCGTATTATGAAACCTCATGTTAAACATCTGACAGAATATGCAAAGTTTGGCAAACAAATTATACTCCCTATACATTTTTCTCTAAACAGCTGCATTATATTTCTAACATCTAAATGAATTATACTTACTTAACAAGATGAGCTTTTTGAGTGAGAGGATCCCATGCTATGTTTTTTCTTACTCTGATTTCTCTTTAGCTAGCAGGGTAGGGGTTACTAATGTTACTGCTGTGTTTGTTAATTTAATAGAAGTTAGAAGCACAGTCACTCAGGCAAGAATACGTAATAACCAGTAAGACTGTAATAAACACATTGCCCTGTTAGACATACATGGAAGAAAATGTACAAATAATGCAATGGGTGTATCTCACAGTATGGTTTTTGTCATAGTAGTTTAAAAAAAATCAGTGGCAGACAGAATAAAAACAAGTGAACAAGGAAACATCATCAGTGATGATCAACATGTTTGGCAGCATGCTGGAGCCAGGCTGGGAGGTGGTGCTATGGGGAACATGCAGTTGGTTATAGAGGACGAACTTTAGCTCCTTTAAAACAGAGATGTGTGGAGATCTGAAAGGGGCTAGCCTTTGCTTGCTGCATGGATCCTGCTTGTTTACACCCAGCTAGCTTTGGAAGACATATGGAAGTTTTTTTGGGAAAGCACAGTATGTCCGATGACACTTAGCCATGAGCTTTGCCTGGTCCCAAGCACCCTGCCCTTGACTGTGTCAGCTGTTGCTGTGACAGCCTGTGGACTGTGCTGTCGGTGCTTCTGGATGCAGCAGCAACGTGTGCCCTTCTTGCAACACAGGGGATGCTATCTGCCTTGTGCAGAAGGCAGGGGAGGAAAGAGGCTAAGCACTGTCATCATTATCCTGGCAGCTTGTAGCCAGGGTACCTGCTAACTGCTGCTTACAAGGGAGGAAGGTGAAAGAGATACCAGAGTAGGAAAGTGATAAAGACCTAAACAGAGATGTGTGTTCCCCATTTCTAGGGTTGTAACCTTTATTCTTAAGATCTGTATCAACAAGAATATTTGGGAACAGATCGCTTGATGCTGACAAACAGTCTTGCGGATGCATGTGTCCTGATGAGGCACAGCAAAACTCAGCAATGCTGTCTCTTCCAAAGCTCTTTTATTCATGAAGGGAATTTTGTACTCTTCGTGAGCTCAAGACTTGCATTTTCCTAAGACAGAAAGGACACTGTTGGTGTACAGTGAGAATAGGAGACAGGTGTCTGATTGCTAAGTGTCTAATTTAATTTCTAATGGATGGCAAAAAACTTTGTGCATTTTCATAATTTTAATGATTGAATAGGAAGATATTTTTAGTCTGTGAATAGAATATTTTTCAGTACCACTTCAGTATATTGTACTCTTTCCACTAGCTGCGTTTCTTCAGCACTTAAAAGTACTTCATGAAGAATCAGTCTTTTTTTTGGTCTGTAAAAGCAGAGTCTGTCTTGTCTCAGGATCTGTGACTGACTTGATTGAGCTATTTACTATTTTGATATATAATCTTTTATTGATCTAATGTTGGCCCTGAGGATATTGTTCATACTGACATGGATGACCTAGGTATAGAAATCCAGTGTCATTGCTGAAGCCCTTTATTGGCTGAGGAGCAAATCTGAGCTTTGCTATTGAAGTGATCATTAAGTATTTGCCCTGCAGCCAGGGCACAGGTAACACTTGCACTGCAACAGGTAACGTCATACCATTGCACCAAACTGTCTCTAATGGCAATGGAAACAGCTTTCTCCAAACCTGCTGCCACTGGGTTACAACTACAACTGCACCTTGCTGTCTTTTCTTATGACCTTGGTAGGTTTAGTAGAGGTGAGTGGGTTTTTACAGGCTTTACTGCAGAGCACTGACCCAGTAGCTGATCCCATTGTACAGTGTTGCAGGCTGCCACTGCCTGAGTCGCACAAGGCTTTCCAACTGTACAGGTCCACAGGTTTGTTAGCTCTTGCTGGATAAGTGTGGGAGTGTGCTGTGTCGCTGCTGATCAGAGCTCTCTTTGGAGCTTCTCATGTTTAAAGTACGTAATGATAAAGGAAACACAGAAGAAAGCTTATAAGGGAAATGATACAAAAATAGTCACCAGTATAATCAGTATAATTCTTGATGAACTCTGTCTTGTGTTTGCATTAGTTTATGCTGTGCTTGAGGAGGGTGGGGGGGGGGGGTGGCAGGGGGAATGGGACAAACAAATGTTATTTTAAACTACCAGATGTCTAATTTTGGTGAAGAAGGAGAAACTGAGGTGAATTATCAATGCTACCTCAGAGCAGGTGCATGTGTGAGTGACAGCGTTGTGCCATGCACCAAGCTGCTGCTGGCTTGAAACAAATGAGCACTGTATTAAATCCACAGCAAAAACCAGCCCATCCTATATCAGTGTTATCACTTCAGTCAAATACCCAGGAGGTCTGTTCCTTTTTACACAGCACTCGCTTAGTATGTCACATCACTAAACCCTCATTGTGTTGTATTCAGTTAGGATGTTTCTCAGTTTGTATTTCAATTAGACATATATATACTACAGTTACTGGTTATAAGCAGCTCTGGAAAGATGTCCAGATCCTCAAAGTGTTTAGAGATTTGGCTTCTGTTTAATCTTAAGACCTCTTAAAAGTTTGAGGGCAGAAAACAAAAGCTGGAGGTAAAAGCAGCTTGCTTCTTCCCTGGTCTAAAACCAATGTTTTGAAGAACAATAGAAGGGGGGAAAAAGAAAGTATTGGCTAAAGAACAAGCAGAAGGGAACAAGATGCTTTTCCAAACAACCTCACTATGTTATTCTAGCCATTATAAAAGAAGAGAAAATAAAACAAAACTAGTGTTTTGAGTAAAGTTGGGGTTTTATTATGCGTGCTAGTACTTGCTCTGTATCCAAAAATGAGTTCAAGGGGGACCAGTTTCTTATGAACGAGGCAGCAGTGCATCAGTATCCTCACATGTTAAAGACTAGCTTTTTCTGGGTAAACATAAATGTGATTGTTCAGTCAAAGTAGGTAATGTGTGTGTCACCCATACAAATAGCACAAACATATTTTTGCAAAGCAACACTTAACAAGTTTGCCATGTCACCCTCCTTTTATTTAGTACCTCTTGCATTTGTTTTTCTTTCATCTCTGAAAGCACAGATCATTGTCTGCCACTTCTTAAATGTTGATATGGGAGCATCACTGTTCCTTAAACTTCATATCTTGGAATTGGTGAAATACTTTGCTAGCTAGGCACATCTGTGCTTTTCTTATTGGTGCTGCTCTTCTGAATTTTTGTGTGACTCCATGTGGAAAGAGATATTTAATCTTCCTGACAGTGTTAGACTGACAAATTCAGTTAAAAGAATTACCTGTAATTTTATTTATCTACTGTGGAAGTGCAAAGTTTCTAGAAGAGCAGTGAAACCTGCTAAGCAGGCCATGAAAATGTCTCTTATAAGCAGTTATATCTTTTAACTTTAATATCTGAGAGGAATTATTTCTTGGCCTTCTCTACACTTTCTGTCTTCTACTTTATCCAGCCTATCCCTCCTTTACTTTAGTTTTAGTAAAACAAGGAAACCAGTCAAATGGCAAAGGGATTGTAAAAGAATGATTTTTAAGTTACAGAAAATCAAAATATTTCAATGTGTTTGAAGGGCCTTGTTATGAAACAAAGCATGACCTATTTAAACAATCTACTAGTCAAATGTTGTATTTACCAACCATTCAGTTAAAAACAATCATAGGTCACTTTGAAATCTTCGTGGTTATGCTTGTTCCATAAAGGTGGTGAGAGTGGTCTGTCTCCTCAGCACAATGAACTGGCATATTAGCTCAGATCTTAGCTTGTGTTGGTTCCAGAAAGCTTGACTTGAAATGCAAGACATCTTGACGTTCAATGTCACTGTAACCAATAGCTTCAAAAAAGCATAGTAAAATGTTAAAAGGATGCATGTCATTAGTAAGATGCATTTTGGAAATAATATATAAGGAAATACTTTGCTACTCAATCACTTAGGACTTCAGTTTATCTTGTAAAATGGCTTTTCAAGAAAGAAAATTGTTTCCACAAAGTAATATTTGACAGGCATCTCTGCTTCTGTCAAAGATGCTGGAATAAAAGATTGTTTAGTTCTATCATTAGTTCTAATTTGGGTCTATCATTGACATGCAGATATGCTATCTAATGATGTGACAGATTTCCAGGGAAGTTTGAAAGATTATATCTGCTAGAAAATAGTTTCATATTTTTGTGACATGTTAACGTTTTTCTTGTTTTAACACCTTTTAGCTTAAATGACATTAAAACGTGGAGTAAATACATTGCTTTCCAGCCCAGGTCACTTACAAGCATTCTTAATGTCCTTATGGCTAGAAGATACAAGTAATAGTATTTACTTTTCAATATGAAGTAAATCAGGTTTATACTGAAGTATTCTGATACTTGTGAGAGACTGGAGTGTGCCTATAGCTGGATGGCAGCTATGCACAGTACCTCCCCTGTAAACAGGAAAGATGACACTGGGTCTCATTTCAGAGACAAATGGCACAGCTTTCACTGGTGGTACTTCTGGCCATGCCTGCTCCTGCTTCGCCCTCTTGTCATCTTTACGAAGCAAACCATACTACAGGACCTTCCTTACTCTGATAGTGCACTGCTTTCTTATCCTGATGCTTCTGTATTTTGAAGGAGCTGTGAATTTTCAATTAGAAGAAATATTAACATGAGCCTAATACTGAGATGTGTCACTAATCCTGATCTTTAATCTCAATTTTGTACTACAATCACCTTTGTCTTCTTGCAGGAAGCTGCTTGACTTGCCCTCCTGCACACCTCTTTCCTCTGATTTAACTATAAAAGCTGGGGGCATTTATTCAGCTGCCAAGGAATGCCTTCTTAGCTCTGTGCACCCTGTGACAGTACTGGTTCAACAGAATAGCTCAATTTACTGCTCCCTTTAACTCTTGTGCTCTGGTGACATCTCCTACTTTACAATCCAAATTACAAGGCCCTCTTACAGGACAGCATCTGAGGAATCCACTTTTCAACACAGTAATATAAGATTCCCACTGTCTTATTTTGAGAGTCTCCTTTTTCTTTTTTGAAAACCCTGCTTATGTTTCAGATTCCTGGTACTTATGACAGAACATGGAAACTAAATTCTAGCACCAAGTTATATACTATTAAATATCAATTTATTGTGATAATGTGGCATTCTGTCTGCATTACTTGCTATTAGATATTAATTCAGAATGAAGGAAGGTGACCTGGCAAAATGAAAATAAACAGATTTGGACCAAAAATGTGGGAAATTTAACAAAGCACAATTTACTAAAGCAGAGCCCATGTGTCCATGTAATATATGTAACACTAATAAGAATTAATGTCCTCAAGAACTTCACATTAGAGGGTTTTTTTGAACAGAAAATAACTAATGGGATGCTAATAATTTGTAATATTACCTAAAATATGCTATTACCTTATCACTACAAAGACTAATATTTTATTTTCTCCACACACATTAAACCACTTTTCAGTAACAAGAATTACACTTCCAATAAATGCTTATCTAAAACCTTTGAGAGGATGAAGGTAATGTTCAGGAAGCAAGAAGGCAGCGCAAAACAAAAGCAAGCTCTAATCTTTTTTGTTTATGTCACCTGATAAGCCGGCTGAGCAGCATGACACAAATGAATCTCTTGGTGTATTGCACCACCAGGTCCCTTTGTGCCCAAAATCATTTACTCACAACTGCTTAGCAGTTACAGAAGCTCAGACAGTCCCTTATCACCCCTTCATTGTGTAGGCTGAAAAAAAGCCCAACAACCTCTTGTTGAAGAGGGAGCTTGAATGGGGGATTATATTTTTAAGAACTTTTATCTCTGTATAAATATATTCCCCCCTAAATATATTAATAAATATTATTCCCCACATCAATCATATGTCCTAGGCTTGCCATTCAACTTGCTGTGTCTTTCATCTCGCATGGATATTCTCCACAGTAGCCAAGTTGATCCTATGGGCCGATCTTCCAATGAAGCTGTAATTGAGAGTTTATGGTATCACGGGAAGTTGGAAAAATTATTTCAATCACCAGCTCTGCTTTGAAGAAAGACATAATGTGATGCTGAGCTATTCAAGTCCAATAAAATATTTAAAAGTATAATCTATTTAAAGTGGAGCATGCTATGTTCTTCCCTGGGTGTGAACGTCTGGGACAGCTCTCCAGCTGGTGGGAGCTGGCATTGTTTCACTCACTTAATGAGGGATGTGCAGATTTACTGCAGCTGAGGATGAAAACAGCTTTGCAGTTTGAGTGTACTTTTTCATGTACAGAAGGAATTTATTCTAATCCCAAGTTATAAGTGAAAGTGTGGGAAGATATTTCTTTTCTCATTTCAACAAGGTTTTCTGCCCCTTTAAAGTTGAGTAGGTTAAAATGCCATCTGATTTCTTATTTCTGTAAATTACCAGTGTTTCCTGACCAAGAAGTTCAAGAGTACCTAAAGCTTCTTAAGCGGAGTTCATGCTGTATTAGTTAGCAGATATCTTAGTCTTAATAAACTCTGTTTTGACCTGTTCATGTTCCGCTTTATCTTTCTTATTGTTTGACACTCCCTTTGCCCTTTTCATTCTAGCAATATTTTCATATGTATTTCAGCGTTCAAACCAGATACGTTTAAAGCACAGTATCTTTTTGCTATCCTATACTGTGCTTACTTCCTCTGTCTGCTTTCACTCTTCAGCACAACAAAAGGCTTGGTGGTGGTCTATAGCTTGAACACTCTGGTACATACACACAGCACAGCAACCTAATGGCGAGGTGGTGGTTGGAGGGGCTCAGTGCTAGGATGGGTACCGGGTGTGAGCAATAGTCTTGCCTGACTGATAGTGCTAGGGTTGGGGTAACAGCTTCCTACTGTAATGGCAGTCTGGGAGCCATGAAGCTCAGAACTGGCTCTGTTTGGGAGGTCAGGGAGTTCTGCTGGGACCGGGCCCCCTGCTCCTTAGCATGAAGCCTTGCCTAGCTATCTCCGGGCAGAAAGTTTGAGTGCAATGACCAGGGTAAGATTAATTAATTGTCCTGGTTCTGCTTAAATATGAACTGCTTTCTTTTGTTATCCTTTCAATCTTACATGTTATATGCAGCTCAAAATTAATCACTTAAAGATATGACAAGGGAGTGGGTGGGGAGAAGGTTATCATCTCTCTGCAGGTAGGTGGAAGCTGACTTTATTAGATGATTGGATGTGTGATGCCGCCACAGTCACTAGACCCCCTGCAGTAAATTGATTATCTGTTGACTGCTGCTGTTTTGCCACCTTGTCACCTTTCATAGGTTTTCATCTGCTATATTGTCAATGGCAACCTCCTTCCATGACTTACTGGGAGTGGGAAAACTAATAACTTTCTCGACCAATATATCTTAGCTATCTTACTGATTGTCCCTTTCATCTCACTTATCGGTAATGGAAGCCGCCAGTTGTCTTTTGAAATGCTCAAACCTACTTTATTTATGCACAGCTACCATTTATTGATAAATAACTAAGTTATAAATGACAAGAACATTTTGAGCACTATTTTCCATTCACTTCTGGTGACTTGCATACCCTTCAGCAGATGTACTAGTACTGTATAATATTAGTGAGTAGTTAAATTTTGACTAAAGGAAAGCCAAAATAAGTAAGAAAATAGATAGCACTAGGAAAATCAATCGGGGTTTTATCACATTACAAGGATTCAAGTAACATAGCCATCTAGGACAAAACTTAATGTCTAGCTGAAAGTTTTAACTGGGTTTTGAATGGAGCTTAACTACACTCCATGCTCTTTGATACTGCTTGAGAGACAGGAAATAAAAAGTATCATTGATGATAAAGGTCTTCAGGAAGGCATAAGCTTAGCATGAAATCTATAATTCTTCTTTTTGGACCTCTGATCCTTAACTAGAAAGCAATTTTCCAACTTGGAGCAGGAGAGGTGGGTATTTAAAATAATACATGTTAAACTTTTGTTCAGCCGTATAGATACAAATCCAGTGAAATCGGGAATTTAAGACTAGCTATTGAAACTTAACTGGTGTACTATTTCAGCATCATTGAGCACATTGTTGAGCTCTTTCTTAATGTTACATCTTAAGTTATTTGGGGAAGGCTGTTAAAGAGGTTCAAATGCCAGGTATTAGAGAGCACTGCAAGCAGAAACAGTTGCAAAATATTACTCCTAGTATCTTATTCTGCTCTCAAAACAATGTGTTGAAGTTATTCCTACCAACCATAGAGCCACTGGCTAGTTTGCCTAGTTTCTTATTAGTCCTTTCACTCCTCAGTCTCCAAAGTGAAAGCAAGCTAGCTCTCCTCTCACCCCACCTTCACAACAGAAACATTTAGAAAATGTTTGTGCTTGAAATTCATTGTTGTTGGAGCTACAGAGCATCTATCATTGCTCCCTTTCCCCCCCTATGCAAGCCACTTGCACTGCTTTCAGATCTCATATAAATTCCTATGACTTATTGTCTATACTTGGAAATCATTCACAAACATTGCCTAAGGTACACTATGTAGGAAGAAGTTATTCTTGTGCATTAAGTCTGTTTTAGAGGTCACTTACTGCAGCCTGAACTTCAAGTCTGAGTTTAAAAGAAGGTTGGGAGAGGTGGTGATGCTCATGTACAATTGATGTGGTGAGTTAAGTACCATAGAGGTAAAAACTAAGCATGTTCTAGGGTGTTCCTGGCATGTGCAGGACTAGCTGGATTTCAGTAAATTCCTAGAAGCTCTAGAAGAGCTGCCAAGGGAAAAAACAGCTAACTCTTTAGGATGGAGCTTAAGAAATAACTATGCTATGTATTGGCGCTGTGACTTTTACACTGGGGGCTAACAGAGATTAATATTTCCTGATAATCTAACATAACTAAAACAAGGCGTAAACCCGCTTTCTGTGCTCGACTGGTTGAATTGAAGCTGAACCTGATGTACCTGTCATTGTATATGTGACACAACTGTCTTAAATAGAAGATGAAAGTTGATCTGTCTGAGGAACCCCTGAGCAGATGGTGCTGCAGTGGCATAACCCAGCTGAGCCCTCTGTGACTGTGCTGTTCCTCCCTGGCACAGAGGGGAGAATAAAGCTTGACAGCTTGCTACCATCGGAAAGACACAAACCAGTTACCAGGGAGATGCAGACCCTGAGCCTCTGCTGAAAGCAGTTCTCACTTGGTGCTATTTTCAGTGTTGGAAATGCAGAGGTCTGTTTTGTGTGTTTTTATGCAAAGCAGATTGAAATCAACACCACACTTCATTTGGCTCCCAGCAGTCAAAAAGAGAAAACATATAGAACTACAAACGTATTTATTTTGGAGTATTTTTCAATGTGGGGGGAAGAGAGGGGGAGGAATCAAGGACCTGAGCTAAGCTGTTGGTTTGGGCACTGGACAGATTTAGGATGAAAAAGTCCCTGCATAATCCAGGCTGAATTTGTTGGAGAGCTGCACCAAGCAGTTACCCCCTCTAAAACCTTCAACACCTCCAAGGGTTAAAAAAGAGGCGTTGAAGTTACCTTACCATCAAAGGGAAATTACAGTTGTGTGGTCACCCAAACTTCTACAGAGTAAAATCCCAGATGATCAGTGTTCAGAGAAAGAAAAGAGAATTTCCTGCAGTGTACTTTACAGTAAAGAAAATAACTGATAGCGGGAATTTCACAGGTCTGTGCTAGTGGAAACCTCACTGAGAGTGTAACTGCTTTACTGCCTGTATTTGTGGAGCACTGAATTTTAGGGTAGGGCTTCTTGGTCCTTGGCACCTTGCAGTATGGTAGATGTTTCTGTAGTTTGTATGCGGTAGATGTGGCATGTTATGAATGAAAGCTATTTTTATGGGAGACAAAAGCAAATGAGTCTATGCAGTAAAACCGAGTAGAAAGAGAGAGGAAAGGTTTGCTGTGCTTTCACTTTAAAGGTTAGTTCTAAAAGTGTTTAATAATGACTACTAGCAAACATTAATTCTTATGTGAGCTTCAAGTTCTAAACTTTGCTTCCATATTTTACACCTTGTGAAACTCCATTTCATAAGAAAATGGCTTTTCCCTTGTAAAGAGATCAAAGTTCCTGCTCTGGGGATTTCTGCTGGATACAAATTTTACAGTCTGTAGGATTCTTACCATTGTTGAATAAGGATGTGATACCCCAGAAAGATCCATGCTGCTGCCTGCAGCCCTTCAGTACCTGTGAAGTGCTCTGTGACAACAATCAAATATTCCAGGCTTTCATTTGACAGAGGCTGGTAGGGCTAGAGCCATTTTTCTCCAGTGGCATCCCTGGTGTCACTCCTGTCTGTACATTTTTACAGCTGACTTCACACTTCAAATCATAGAATGGTTTGAGTTGGAAGGGACTTTTACAGGTGATCTAGTCCAACACCCCTGCAATAAGCAGGGACATCTTTAACTAGATCGGGTTGCTCAAAGCGCTGTCCAACCTGAAATGCTGGCTCAAGCTGGATGCAGTACTCCAGGTCGGGTTATTACCAGAGTAGAGGGGGAAAATCACCTCCCTCAATCTGCTGGTCATGCCTCTTTTGAGGCAGTCCAGAATATGGTTGGCTTTCTGGGCTGCAAGAGCACATTGTCAGCTCATGTCCAGCTTTTCATCCACCAATACCTGAAATTGAAGGGCTGCTTTCAATCCCTTCATCCCTCACCCTCCATACTGTGGGTTGTCCCAACCCAGGTGCAGGACCCTGCACTTGGCCTACTTGAACCTCATGAGGTTCACATGGACCCACTTCTTAAGCTTTTGTCCAGGTCCCTCGCGATGGTATTCTACCCCTGAGGTTTGTCCCTCAGGTGTGTCAACTGCACCACTCAGCTTGGTGTCATTTGCAATCTTGCTGAGGGTGCACTTGATCCCACTATGCCATTGATGAAGATATTGAATGGTACTGATCCCAGTACAGGCCCCTGAGGGATACCACTTTCACCAGTCTCCATCCACACATTGAGCCATTGACCTTTACCCTCTGGAAGCGACCATGCAATCAATTCCTCATCTACTGAACAGTCCACCCATCAAATACATACTGCTTCAGTTTAGAGGGAGGGATGTTGTGGGGGACTGTGTCAAAGGCCTTACAGAAGCCCAGATAGATGACATATATAACTTTGCCTTTGACTGCTGATGTAGTTTCTCCATCACAGAAGGCCACTAGGTTGTTCAGGCAACACTTGCCCTTGTTGAAGCCATACTGGCTGCCTCAAATCATCTCCCTGTCCTCCATGTGCCTTAGTGTGGCTCCTAGAGGATTTCTTCCATGATCGTACCAGGCACAGAGGTGAGGCTGACAGCTCAGTACATCCCAGGGTCCTCTTTTCTAGCCTTTTTAAAAATGGGTGTGATGTTTTCCTCTTTCCAGTCAACATGAACTTCACCTGACTGCCATGACTTTTCAAATATTAGGGAGAGTGACTTGGCAAGTATATCAGCCTTTTCCCCTCAGGACTCTGGGATGCACCTCATCAGATCCCATAGGCTTATGTACAGGTTCCTCAGGTGGCCATGAACCTGATTTTCTCTTACAGTGGAAGGTACTTTGCTTCTCCAGTCCCCATCCTGTGGTCCATCTACTCAAGAGAAGTGGGAAGAGGGACTGACAGCGAAGACTGAGGCAAAAATGTTGAGTACCTCAGCCTTCTCATCCATTGTTACCAGTTTGCCTGTCTTGCTCATCATGAGGTGTGCTTTATTTGACCTTCCTTTTCCGTCTGACATACCTGTAGAAGCCCTTCTTGTTATTCTTTGCATAGCTTGCCAAGTTCAGCTCCAGCTGTGCCTGGGCTTTCCTGACCTTTCTGACTTTACTCAGTAAAGTCACAAGAGACACACCTTCTTTCTGAAAAGCATCTGTCACTAAGATTTGTCCTTTTTTATTTCCCCCCCCCCCTCAGCAGGTTCTTTCATTCTTTTCTTGGTGAAATGTATATGATTTCTGATGGCCCATGTCATAGTGGTGACTCCACATTTCGTTTAACATCTTCCAGAGACAAATGACATCAGCAGTTCTTTCACCTCTTTCTTCACTGCATTAGTTTGATTATTTGAGGGTACAGCACATGTGGAGTGCACTGTATATTAATGCATGTGGTATGTTCATATATCCAAGCTCAGAACAAATACTTAGTGCAGAAGGCAGGTGGCAGGCTGCTGTTGTTTAAATTCACAGTCTGGTATTTTCATTGCATGAGAAATTTCATCCTTGGATTTGTATAGTTATTAAGAGCTTTAAGTAGTCAAAAGTGATTGTTAAACAAAATGTGATTCTGACAGATGATTTTCTCTTTCTCAAGGATCTTCTATCCACCGGTATTTATGTAAAGAGAAAGGCATGGTTGTCCCCGCCAGCTCTATTCTCCTCATTCGTTTCCTCCAGCCGGGGAAAAGGTGGCCACATCTCAGCCTTCTGAGATACAGTCAAACTCTGCCAAATCTTATCCTTGGCTAAACCTCCCTCTGCCGGGCAAAACCCACTCAGCACAGAGATAAGACCTCTGCTTTAAACTGCAGAGTATGTGCTATCCTTTCTGTAACATGCAGGTATAGCTGTTTAGCTTTAAATGTACATTTTGGTGGTTGTTAGAAGAGCAGCAATAACCACTGGCAGTGCTTGCTTAAAACTGCAGAGCCTAGTTAGTCTTCCTTTTCTTATTTCTGTCTCCTCCTGCTGAGCTCCCCTCAGCATGCCATGATAACATCTCACTCCTACCCTCTCACACATCTGGCAGATAGTAGTCACGACCTTAATGCCAAACTGAAATTATAACACTTTCCTCTCTCTTGACTGCATCAACTAAGCTG
This sequence comes from Strigops habroptila, assembly GCF_004027225.2. Classification (NCBI taxonomy): domain Eukaryota; kingdom Metazoa; phylum Chordata; class Aves; order Psittaciformes; family Psittacidae; genus Strigops; species Strigops habroptila. The sequence goes on from NC_044281.2 coordinate 10,190,873, forward strand.
CCATCTTACAGGATAAGTAACTTCCCACCCACAGCTTGCCAGCTCACAATGGTGCCTTACCAGCACATAATTTTAACGCAAAGCCATCTTTGCAAATGGGACCTGTAGATTATTTTCACAGTGAAAATCATTAGCAAGGATAATTAACTAAGACTGTGGTGATGAATAGCGCTGCACTACTGATCAGTGTAATAAAGAACAGAAGCCACTAATTACAGATAGCAAGCCTTGGAGCCAGTGAGAAATTCAGTTTAACATAGCTACACAGACTCCACACAGTCTAATGTAACTTTGCTATTGGCATAATAAAGTCTTGCCACAGACAACGCTTTTGGGAATGATCCAAGTACAAGGATGTGTCCATCAGAATGAAGGAGTTTGTGATCTATCAATTACAGCATTTTGAGAGAACAGGTTAGAACTCATGTATCTGAGCAGGTGCTTTGCTTCTGCAACTCCTGAATGGATCCTGACTCAGATCCATTTCCATGAGCTCCAGAGGTCCTAGAATCTCTGAAGAGTTTTTGAAGCAGCACCCCAATGTTGTTAGAGGTGTTAAATGCATGTTTTTTACTTGAAGGCATCTCAAGATGTCTAGTTCACTGTATCAAGCATTCTTTTCACTAGACATGTGTCACAGTCAATCATATTAAAATGATAGATCCTGGGCAGCATGAAACGATGGAGGAACCATCCTTACTATTGCCACACACATATATAGCAAACTGTGTTTGACTGTGAAATGGCCTTCAGCTTCAGCGTGTTGTATTTTAAACTCTGAAAGTGGCTGTGCAAATTAAAATGCTTGTGCTAGTAACCAAAGCTATGAAAAAGCTACTGCCACAAATTAAGGCGAACCATATCTCCTGTCAGCTCTCCAGCCTCCTTTTCATATGCACTTGAGGAACATACTGAGTGGAGAAGAAAGCAGTGGGGGTTGCTGTTTTGCATTTATTTGATCATGGCGGGTTTTTTTGAAGTTGTTTTTTAACCCACTGCATATTATCTTTGATTGCAAAATGTGGTGTTTAGGAATGGTGTCCTGATATGTACTGTCTTCTGTACAGATTAGCTTTGCTTTAGTGACTGCAGGATTTGGAGCTATATTAGCTGAATGAAGGTGGAATAAGCAGGATTTTTCAGTAGCATAGCTGGTTTTTGACAGTCGTATTGATTGCTCTGCTGTAAGGTCCTGCTGTGAGGTAAGAATATCTAAAAGAAGACAGGAAGAAAACGATACAATAGTCCTTAGAAAACTTAAAGGCTGGCTAAAACCAGGTAGATAACACAGTGTTTTCTATGTCCAGTCTTTAATGGATAAATGTTAATATGTTTAAATTACACAGATTTAAAGAAAGCTATCCACCTGAAAGGTGATAGAATAGTAATTTGAATAACTATTAATTCAGAAGGCTTTTTGAAGAGGCTCTTAGAATAAGGTAGATAAATGCCTGTCAGCAGTCGTCTAGGTTAAAATGTTCCTGCCCTAAGATAGAAGAATGGACCACGTGGCTTTGAGGCCCCTTCTAGGCCTATTTTGTGTATTATCCTGTAGTTATTGTTCAGATGAGGAATAACCCTTGTTGTACCTGTCATGTAAAACTCCAGCATGTTTCAGGATTTCCATTCTAATTTCTTCAGTCTCCAAGTTAGCTAGAAATAACTGTAATCCTGAAGGAAGAGAAAATATTTTGAGATACAGGCTAAAGCAAGACTGGGGTAAATTAGATTAAAAGAAAAACCTATGAAAGCTTACTAAGCTGAACGAGCATGGGGAGTCAAGCTGGATTCTGGCCATGTGCTGTGTGACCCTTATGCTACTTCTGAATGCCTCTGTCCTGAACATCTTGGTTTTGTGAACTTTGGTGCAGAAATTTGGAGTCAGGAGATGCCTATCTCTGTATGCTTGGGGGTATTTTGAGCTGTGAGCAGGGGAAGTAAAACTGTGATGGCCCCTGTCTGATCCTGAGGATCAGATACAAATCCAGGGTCAAGTCAGTGCCTCGCTGCTTGTGTTTGCTTCCTTATTTAATCCATATAGCAAGTCAACAATCCTGATTGAGTGTGTACAATAAGGGAAACAGTGCAGTGCTTGTGTAATGCGCCTCAGTTTCATGTTTTCAGCATGTTCTCATTGGTCTGGAAGTGAGCACAGCTGACTTTCTGAAACTTTATCTTTTTATTAATCAGAAAACACTGGCTTCCACTTGCAGGCACTTTTGGAAAGAGTTTCAGGAGGGAGTCTACAAGAGAAATAAAAATAGAAGGCTAATAATAAGCTCCATTAAAAACTGATAATTAATTAAACTCCCAGAATTCATTTGAATGGAAAAGAATTAGTGTGACCAGTCAAGAAAAGGTACAGCTTGATTAAACTATTACCATTGACATTGTATGATATTAATGCAATAATACAAATGAGTTTAGCATTTATTAGAGCATGAAAAGAGCAAAAGGTTGTGGTCTACTGCTATGGAGACTGTATCATTATCAAAGGGAAAGTTACAATGCAAAAGTAGGTTGGGCCCCTACTGAATCTAAGGTGTCAATTCTGTGCTCATGCTTAAAACTACCACACTCACCACTCTGTGGTATTTGCTACTTGTACAGCAGGAAGGTTACAGGTGAAGCTCTGGGAAGTAAAACTGCCATTATGAAAATAGAGAAGGGATAAAGACTCATGTTTTATTACCAGTAATGGTAAAAAATTATAATCACAGCAGAAAATGTTTCTTCTATGGATCAAAATTTTTATTAATTTTACTTTTTGTATCTGTGGCTATGTGAAAGAGAACTGATATATCTTTAAATACTCAATTTATCCAGAGCAGGTAATTAGGCTCACTCAGCTAAAATAAGCTTTCTTTCAGAAACTTGTTTTGAGAGATTTAATGTTGCTGGAATGAGCTGGATTAATTGCAGCAAATTGTCAATCATGTTGTTTCACTGAAGTAAAAATAACTTGTAGACTTCAGTCACTTATGTTCTTTTTCAATTGAGATTTTTAGACCTGTCTTCAAATGAATGATAGTGAAATACATGTTTTCAGATCAGATTGAGATATTTCTGCCTGCAGCAGAGGAAAAAGGAGATAAAGTGTGTTTGATGCTGAAGGAGCTGGCCTGAGAACTGTCTCACTCCAGGTCTGTTTAATTCAAGGTAAAAGGGAATGAAAAGGTTTGCATGGAGTCATAGATCCCAAGCTTATCGGGATCTCTCTCATCCTTAGATAATGTCCTGATCATAAAACTATTTGCAAATCCTCTCCTACATTTAAAAAGCTCGAAAGTCATGGTTATGTGTAAATACTATCAACATCCTGTTCCTGCTCTAAAGCAGAAAGAAAATGACTCTTGAAATCTCCAAGATGCTCCAAAATAAAATTTTCCTTTTCATGTCTATACCTGAAGAGCCACCTCTCTCTCCTTTTTTTCATCTCAATTTGTCCTTATACCTAGGAGATTCAGAAAAGCATCAGAAATCATTAGATTTTGACTATAATGGCAAACTTACACTATGTAGGAAGGAATACAAACTGAGCTTTTTAAACTGATATCTTCAGTTACACTTCATAGTATCAATTACCAAATAAAATGTATGTATCCCAATACAATCTTGCAGAGAAGCGCAGGTTATAAGTGAACAGAACAGAGATGAAGTAGCTCAACAAAGATGCATGTTACAATCCCAGAATTTCTTCCAATGAAGTGTTCTGTTTTTGTAAAACAACAAAATGCTGAAAATGATCTTAAAGGAATTACAAAATGTATTCTGGCTAAATCTTATCTTTTGTCATCACCTTTTCTAGTAATATCTTTAATAAGGAGTGTCTGAGGTATAACTGAGAAACTAAAACATCTGGATAAACTCTGAGGAATCTCCTATGTGTGCTGCTGTTTCTTTACACATTTCAATACTTACGAACTTCTAAAACCAGTGTCTAGGCTTTAAAATAAAACAATTTCTGACAGCCAAGAGCTGAAATTCCCAAAAGACGCTTTTAAGGAGACAGTGAAGAATGTCTTATCTGAAAAGAGATTTTATTGTAGTTTCAGACCGGTCACTCAAATAGAGAACACCCAAGTGCTTTGGTCACACAGGGCTACGTATACTCACTGTGCGCTAACGAGAGAATGATGTGGAAAATGTTAAGTGTACTGAGTATTTTACATTCAGGCAAACTGTCACCACCAGCAAGGACCCTCTTTCTCTTATGTAGTCAGTAACTGAATTTAGAATAGATTTTACTCAGTGGTGCTCAAAGCAATGCAAGAAAGAGCATGTGATTCTTCTCACCCACCCTTGTTGACCCTTCCCCTTCCACAAGTAGTGTTCCAGTGGTGGACAGAATAAGGATGTCTGTATCTTAATAGCATGTCATGTCTGTAATTCTGTGTGAAGGAAGAGCCAATGTTTATACAAGGCTTCATTTCTCTTCTAATTGTACCTCATTTTGATGGGCAGATTCTTAACAGTCTCATTGCTGAAAGTTAGACCGTCATGGCTAAAATTGAGCCAAGACCCAAACACCCTGCTGTCATGATGTAGTGTGCTGTCAGAGCACATGCACTTAGAAGAGCCTCAGCACAGTCTGAAGTGTGCTCTTCCAGTTGTCCTGGGACAAACCCTGAGCAAGATTAATGTGTGAATCTCTGCTAACCAGTGCCATCAGTGGTGACATTTGCTTTCTGCAAACCCAGGTTTCAGGCTCTCCTTGTTGCAGCAAGCTGAGTTGGCATTTTCTGTCCTGCAGCTACAACTACCGTGATGCACTGATTCAAATGGCTTTCTGCTATGGCTAAATAGGTTAGCTAGGTCTCCTGCTCAGTGCACACCAGGAAGAAAGACCTCAGTTGAGAGAGAACAGGAAATGCATCAGTGTTCCGTATACTCTGTGGATAAGGATTCAGGAGAGAGTATACTTGAAAACCTAACCATGTTTGAAATCTTCATTAGGAAGAGATGTTTTATGTTCCAGGGTCATATACCTTGATGGTTTGGGAAGGTTGGAAGGGTAACATAGATTTAGTGATAGCTGATTGGTTATGGGTTTATGATTATTTTACGGTGCTCTTTCTGGATAGTGATAAAAATGCATATCTAAAGAAATCATAAGAAATACTAACATAGATGGTGTGAAAAAAATAAACTGTAGAAGATTGCATAGGTACTACTTTGCAGGGGAAAGCCACATCATTTGAATTTCTGTTTGGGAGAAGATTTTAGAAATGGGTATGGGAAGTGCGATCTGGTCCACAAAACTCCTCAACGCAAAGACCTCTGCTGCCATCAGTAGCTCTTATGTTGTACTTTGGTATGGTGAATTGGGACAGGAAAAAACAAACTGCTTTGCTTTTGTCTTGGATGAACAGATAATCTACAGTACATAATCGAGAAGAGGAAACATGCAGTCCTCCCTCAACAAATATCACACAGAGCTGCAAGGAAACATGTAGCTATTACCTTCTTAATACAGAGGGATGCGAATAAAATAACCTGGCTTAAAAATAAATGGGTAAATAAACTCGTGCAAGACAAATGGATGTTGTGTTTGCATAGATCAGTCTGTGCACGCAATACATATAACAGCAACCTTCAACCCTCAATAGTGAATGCAGCCAGGCAGCAAGTATAAATACAATTGTTAGCTGTCTTTATTATCAGAACATTGAGATAATTGACTGAGATGTGATGTGAAAGAATTCCATAATTTCAAAGAAGAAATGGTCTTGAATAATGCATATCTGTGGAAAAATGTGTGTTAGCTTTTTGTCTGTACCTAGCATTTACTGTTGTCTTGGGGTTTGGGTTTTTGGGGAGGGGGGGTGGAAAATACAGCATCATGGGAAATACATGAAATAAAGTATTTTTCTTGGCACCTTGTTATTATAACAAGAAATGGTTCTCTAAATTTAACTGAATAGATAAAGGAATTACCACATCTTTGGAGAATCCATGTTGGTTCTTAGAAAATCTAGATTATGATTAATTTTCTTTGATTCCTTAAAAGAAGTTTAAAAGTGGAAAACGCTGTAGTTTTTGTGCTCTGGGTTTAAATTGCAATTAGATCCCAGCTGGAGACTGCAAAACATAGCAGAACCCTTACAGGGAGTGTATTTGCCTTGGCTTCTATTTTGAGACTCCCTAGCAATATCACCTTGTCACAACAGCTGTTCTGAGAGCTGGGATTGGTGTGAATTTCTCCTCCGCTGCCTGGCAAGCTGAAAAGTTGTAATACGTTTTTAGTTCGTTTTAGGTTCAGGTATCGCTAGGAACGATCTTCTCTATGTTCATCAAAAGGAATGAGATGCAAAGATTGCAAAGTAGAGATTCAGAAACTCGTGCAAACTGCTCTGTTGGAAGACTGAACTCAGGCTTTATTGCAAAAGCACCAGGCAATAGAAGATCAGTTGCTAAATTTGCCAGAATAAATGTCCAGAGGTACAAAACTACTGCCAAGCCACTCCTTTGACAAGATGGGTAGGCTGGCACCGGCTTGAGAAGAAGTCTGAGTAAACAAGAACAAACTGAGTACCTGTGCCATTTCAGTGATTTGCTGATCCATGATGCAAAGCCTACTGTAGCTACTGGGTCTTTAGCTGTGCTCGTGGAAACTAATGTTCTTTGTTACAAAATGGCAAGGGCTGTTCGAAGTAGATAGAAAAGGTTTCTTTTGAAACTGAAGTGTCTCTTATGGTGAATAACAGGGACATTTGAGATCATTCTTCTAATAAACTTGCGTACCAGCTTCTGCCACTGCTGTTGACTGGTCCTTGCTCTCACTTATCCATTTAAATACTTGATGGTCTTAACCAGGGAACTTTTTGATATGGGTATGGTGCCCAGGTTGTTCTCTCATGTGGTACTTCTAACTATAACCTCTAGAAGCTTACTTAGTTACACAGCTGAAATCTTAAGATCCTGGAAAAATACTTGGTGATGTTATTTGACATAGTCTGTCCAATCGCGAAGATCCTGGAGAAAAATAGTTAAGTGTCTGTGGCATTTCAGGATACTCTTCTGACCCCTCTGAACCTCAGTGCTGGCTGAGACTATAATAGGTGGTAATTAAATGCCAAGGACAGCTCTGAGCTGCGCAGCTCCTGGGGCAAAGGCTGTGTACAAGTGCCTGAGGTAGAGGCTTTCCAGGAACATCAAGATAAACAGAAGGTGGTTTAAAAAGAAAGTGAAGTTTGCTTAAAAATAAAAAGGTAGAAAACATAAGTTTCAATTAAATATAGACTCCTTCTTTGCCTATGACGAGGCCTGATTTCCAGTCACCTTTTTCTGAAAACTATACAAACATATCCCTGCTTGCAGAACATAGTTGTCTATCATGCATTCAAGTTTCCTGCTCTGAGAATCCTTCTGAAGGCATAACAACAGTGTTGCAACAGGCAGCACGGCATCTTGAGGCTTATGTGCTACAACTAATTCACTGGGGCCTCAGCACTGAAGTCTGCTTGTTGCAGGGTTCAGGTTAAATATCAGCACAAGTGTAAAGGGAAAGAGAATATGCTTTCCTCATGGTTGCAAGCCTTGACATCAATGGTTTTATTCCTGCAAACATTTACTGTTGTGAATAGAACAAATCCCTATGTCCTTGTATCCACATACCTTTTATCACTTTCTGAAAACCATGTCTCAGTAGCACACCAAAGCCCCTGTTTGAGAAGGAAAGACTGTTGTTACACTTACTCCAGGACAGTAAGTCGTAGAGTCATCATCTTTATAAGGAAGTAAGGATTTCATTTATTGCTGACTGGCATAGGGGCAAACAAAATCAGAAACACATCTGGAGTATAGTCTGCATTTGTTTTCACCTTAGACTTTTCTTTGGCAGATCTATAACACGGCCAAAGTCAATGTAAACTCTGATTTAAAACATAAGTTATGACTGTCAGTGTTTAAATTAAGCTTTTTTTTTCTTTTTTGAGAACATCTATGTAGCACCATTTAGAGCGGGAAATTATCCATTATCTATAACGAATAGAAACTCTTTGGATTATCATTAATATTTCTGTTGGTATTGCTATAAAAGTAAAGCAAATAGTTCAAACAGACAGGCAGTCTGTTTCTGAAAAGTGGAAATGAGTAGCTGTGGTCAGAGTAAACCAGATTGTTTGCGTCTTTGCCATTTTGCAGATTATTTTCAAAGATTTTCTTTTTTCTCAAGCTATTAGTAGTAGGGAGCTAAACAGCTCTTCCAAACATCACAAAATAGTGTTGAAGATGGTTCTATTGGGAAGCCTTTTGTAAGCTGAAAGACATTCAGTCAAATGATATATTATTTTCATACATGAGCGAAGAAAAAAACCAAGCAGGTTCATCTCTTTCCGTAGAGCTGCGAGGGACTCCAATGTCCCTGGAGACGTTTAAGGCGAGGCTGGATGTGGTTCTGGTCAACCTGATCTAGATGAAGATGTCCCTGCTCATTGCAGAGGGGTTGGACTAGATGAGCTTTGAAGGTCCCTCCAACCCAAACTATTCTGTGATTTTATGACTCTGAGGTCCCTCTGCATCCCTGCACAGGAAGTGTGTTGCAATGCAATCTTGCAGGTTTAAACATGGTTTCCATATCTGGACCAGGCCCTGGAGTTAGGTGCCAGAGAGCCCCTTGGCCACTTCTGGTCATTGGGGCTCTCTGTGCCCATGGGACCTGCAACTGCTGTTGGCTTCATTGCCAGCAAGGGTGAAGGCATCCATATGCTGGTCTGGAAATATAACGTGCAGCCACAGGTCCCACTTGGCCCTTCCCTCAATTTTCTGCTTAAACCTGGTAGTACAGAACACAGAAAAGCAAATGTTTTAAAAAAGCACATCGATGGACCATGGTCCCTACTAGAGCAGCAGTACCCATGTTGAGAGCACAGGAAAAGAAGAAAAACAGCAGCAAAGAAAATTAAAACCAATGCTGGGATCATCTTTCAGTACAGTTCATACCTACACTAAAGAGCTTTGATACCAAGGGAAGCTGCTTGTTTCGAAGTACTAACATCAAGCAGAACAGAACTCACATATGCTATATTAATATTTTAGCTAGTACTGGATTTCTGTAGCTCAGTTTGGCAAGTCATTTGTCTTCTCTCATTAGTGATTAAGTGTATCTGTGTGAATATTTTGTTCTAACCTTTGTGGTTTTTTTCACTCCGCACTGAAATACCTCTTCTTTTTCCCCCAGAGAACAAAGAAAATAGATTTTTCTGACCATATGGCTGCTGCAAAGTGGTTTCCCTGGCAACTGTAACCTACAGAACTTCTTAAAACTTTTTCTCTCTGTGGATTTTTTTAGTGGTTTGATTTCAGGATCTTGTCATCTTCTCCAAAATCACTACAGCAGGTGGAACAGAGGTTAACCACAAAGGCCCTGGAGTGTGCTAGGGCACTGGTGTGTCTTAAAGAGTCTGGATTCATTTGCAGTGTCCAAATGTTTTGAGCTCTGCAGATGTTTGGCTCAATTTGCAGGACACTTAACAAATTCCTCCTGGAATTAGTGTGGTATTCTTCACATAAACAGTACTGAAAGGTGTCCAGTATAGTTTAGGAAAACAAAGACAACTTGAAAGATGAAATGTGAGGCCGATGGGGATTCATATAGGCACAAGCATCCTCTTGCTAGCAAGTGGTTGGCTGGATTCCACTCTGGCAGTACAAGACCGGGGACCATTCTGCTCTTTTATCCCCACCTACCTCTAGTATCCTACAGTCACTGCACCTGCATTGAGAAAAAGGGAGGGAAAAGAAAAGCAACTATTGCTTCCCTCTTCATTAGGAAGGCACGCCTTCCTAATAAACACAAAGTACCCTGCTCCCCTTTTTATTTTGAGGGGTGAAATTATGCACCGTATAATTTTCTGAAAGCCTCACCTTTCTTTTGGTTTTGGTGAGAAATCAAAAATCTGCTCTAACCAATCTGTAAGAGACCTTTTATAATAGTAAATAAAATCTTGTCATAAATACCCATATGAATACATATAGCCTCCCTCCTTTCAAGTAGGCTTGCTGAAAAAATATGATCTTAATAGATAAAATACTATCTTGTGCTGTCTTTCTAGTAATATTACTGTATCTCTGTTTAGCAGAGCTGGTGAACTGAAAGAGGAGGCCTAATTATTTTCCTTAATCATGGAGTGACATTCATTGGGTTTTGAACTCTAAATGCTTCAGCAAGTAGCATGAGAAAGGTGTTCTTGGTCCCCTCTTTCTAGTATCCTTTCCCATAGTGTACTGTAACCTTATTGACTTGCAGCACATGCAGTTGAGCTTCCTACTCAACTAGGAGTACTTGTGGCAAGTTTTGAAGATAAGCTCCAAAGTGGTTTTATGCTCTGTGGCCCAGATGGAGCTATTGGCTTTACATGTTGTGTGTCTGATAGACATCACACTGATTTGTGTGTGTGTTTGTTTTTACAGTCTTCTGCATATTGTTTGGAAGATAATTGGTAGCCTGAGTTGCAACTGAGCAAGTGATCATCAGAAACATTTCATAAATAAGAGTAAGGAGTTCACTTCAAGAATAAATAAGAATTTGTTACAATTTTATGACAATGCAATCAGAAAAGCCAAAGTCTTCTAAAAATGTGAGAGCCAAAATGGAAAATTATGGGGTACTTGAAAGCACAACATGGGAAGAATAAAGAGGTATTTCAATAGCCCTTGTGGCTACTTTGAAAATCCACAATGCATTGTTCAGTTTTTATTTTGGCTCCTGTAGAGAAAGGCAGGTTTGGAAAGATTTCCATGGATAAAAAGGCTCAGTATATCCCCATGTCCAGTATTTTTCTGAGCATGAATACTGGCTACCAGTTGGGCACAGGTCATGTGCTGGTGTTTTCCAGCCCTGCTCTCCTCTAAAGCCAAGACCAGCCTTGGGGCAGCCTTGGCTTCCTCCCTTCGTGAGTAATTACCACCACCCTTTTTAATTGACGGAACTCTGAAAGGTGAAATGTAGGCAGACAAGCTCATTTCTGATGCAACTAAATACTGCAGCTTGATCCTGGTGGGAGCAGGTTGTTTCTGTCGTGCCAAGCCATCCACTCTGAAAAGAAACTGATACCTCCTGGTTTTAGCAGAAGAGGCACAAGGAAAATTTTTCTTTCCTTTGCATATGCCATATTCATTCTTGAAATTAAGATTTCATTCCTGTGACATTTCACATAAGAAATCACCAATTTCTTCTGTGCGTTTGGTCTTTAATATGCTTTATTAGACAAGAACTAGAAAGATAAGATGATTGAGGAGGTGTGTCAGGACTCTGGTTCCAAAGCAGCCAAACTATACAATAAGATTATAGGCAGCTTGGTGAAACATAGAAAATATTTTTTCCCCTCATTTCCTTAACTTTGTTTTGTAATACTGCAGTTCTCTTAAGGAAGGCAATTCGGAAACCACCTGAATTAGGAAGTTATCAAAAGCTCATAAGTTGTTCCATTCAAATATTAATAATGTTTTTCAATTTCCTATCTTCTTTGAGTGCAATAAACAAAACATGAAAATCCAGAAAGCCCTGCTGTAAACAAATCCCACAGGCGCTCTCATCAGTAGACAGTAAAACACACAGGACAACAGATGCTGGATCTGAATTTTTCCGGGATAATAAATGCATTCAGTGTCCCCAAGAAGAAGATTTTAAAGCACCATTTTCTGCAGAGAGCTAAATAATTCATCCTCAAAACCTCTGTTTTACATACAGTGTTAAAAGGAAAAACACAAAAGACTGAAATAAAAAGTCATAATGTGCTGCTAAACGAGGGACAACATTTTAGAAGTAACCAAACTCAGTGTTTTAAAGTAATTAATTATACAGGCATATGAATCATTACTTCAGCATCTAATCCATTATACCTTCTGCTCAGAGTGCTGTTGGGAACAACAGGAGGTGACTTATTCTGGAAAACCTCAAAAGTGGTTATACGCACGGTTTTAGTAACATCATTTTATGGCTAGTGTTTGGATATTTGCTCAAGCATTTTGGGGGCCTTTCTGTTTAAGTAAAAGACTAGGTTATCTCTGGAACTTGGACCAGCTTTTACATTTATTTCTTGTATCCTTTTGGGATACCATCCATTTATTTCTTCCTCACATCTAAGCCATTTGGTATTTTCTGATGAGTCAGTGGATCACGTTTTCTGCCTTTATCCCCATAGATACTGATACAAAAGTCAACTGAATTTACGTTCTTTACCTTGCTACTCACCTGTATAATGTGATGCCAGATGTAGTTGTCATCCTGCTTTTGACTTCTGAGCTAACATTGCTGTTACCCTCTAAGAACAGAGTAACTGGTATATCGAAGAGCTATAAAGGAGCAGTCATTGGATTTAACCTCAACTATTTAGTATGGACAAATCTAATCTTGGGGTATAGTTTAATACTGGATTGACTTTCAGCCAACATAAGAAACCTCCTACAGAGACACAGAGAATCATGTCAACCCATATGTTTTTTTTATAAGGTGCAACTTGTGAGCTCAAGGAGTTAATTATTCGGGCGTCTTCAAACACCAGGCAACTTCACAGAATTCACAGAGCATGAAACTTCTGAACAAGACTCTTTGGCAATAGTCTATTAACATCAGTTGGTCAAAGCAGAGGCTTACAGAAGTCACGGGTAGCCTGAAAATACCTGATACTATGGGATAGTTGTGGAATAAGTGACCAGCTGGCCACAGGAGAAGAGCTGATAGGGGAATGGGGTCAGCTCTATATGTTCAGCTCTTTTGCAATTGCTCTTCTCGGCAAGAGGAGAGCAACTGGGACCATCAAGGAGAACGTAACATGCTTTCAGTGCATTTTCGTATCTATGCTATATCTGAGCGTCATCTAATGCATTTTTGTGAGATTAAGTTTTTTAATCAGGATTACTTGAGACCAATTACTTGTTTATTCACTGACAGCTCTTAGATGAGATTTAGAAATATTAAAATTATTTGAACTTGCATCATTTAGAAAGGAAAGAGAAAAATCTAAGCTGCTTTCAGAAGCTGTCAGGCTTGTTGAATTATATAGTTAACACAAGAATTTTATGGAAAAATGGGCTGAGGTATTAGTCCTGAATCTTTAATTGTTTCAGGTAAGCTGTAAAGGGATTTTTCGAGGTGACAGTATTTCTCACCTGTAGAGAAGGTCTTCCTATGAAGAAAACTGAAAAATAAATGTATTGCAACTTGAATCTTCCAAGGATATATTTATACCTTCTTCAGAAAGTCGCAGATGTTCTGTGCCAAATTCTTCTTGGCTGCATAGTACAGGCTGTATAGCATGTGTTTTATTATTAATTCAATTTATTTTTCAGAGAAAACATGTTTTCAAGTTCCACTAGTACACATGCACATCTTAAGTAGCTGCTTGCTATCCTGATCTATTTTATTTTACATTTCTCCTGTTTGATAAACAATGTCTTATCCTCTCTCTTGCCATTATTTGTGGGCTCTGATCTGAATCACTGTCTGTGCAAGATTACTGGTGCTCGTTCTTGTTTAGTCAAAGTTTTTTCTTCAATGTGAAGTTAACTGTGGAGCTCTTTGCTATATGGTGTAGTCATTGTTAAAAGCATTCCTCCATTCATGGAGTGATTGGGCAAAGAGACTTCAGCTTACCCTGTGTCTGCTGGAAATGCAATGCAGCAGAGAAGAAACAGCCTGTGAGGTTTCTGGAGTGCGTTGAAGATAACATCCTGACACAGCCAGTGAGTGAGCCAACTAGGAAGGTGTCCCGCTGGACCTGTTGTTTGTGAACAGAGAAGGGCTTGTGGGTGATGTTTGGAGGCAGTCTTGGGCATAGCAATCCCAAAATTAGTTTTCAGTTCTCAGAGAAGTAAGGAAGGGAGCCAGTAGAACTGTCACCTCGGACTTCCAGAGGGCCTATTTAGGAGAGTGGTTGACAGAGCCCCTGGCTTTCATCAGAAATAGTGTGGCCAGCTCCATCACTTTGTAGAATCACTGTTCAACAACATCAATTCCTTAAGCTTTGTGCTTGGGGATTAAGTCAATATTAAGGCTGTGGTAACTGTCAGAGATAAACTCTTGCATCTAACTGTGGTGGTGAAATCAAGCTTTTACAAAAATTGTTAAATGGCCCTTGACCAAACGAGGCTGATTCAACTGGGCGAAATCTAATTTTTGTGTCAGTTGGCAGCATATCAACAAGCTAGAAGCCTTCTCTAATTCAGCAACTTTTGGCAAAGGAGTGCTGCTGAAAAGGAAAGATTAAGTGCTCTGGTTGCTGCGTATGTTTCTGAAGAGGGAGGGGTTTACTTTAGAGCAGCTCAGTAGCATTTGTAGAACTATTCTTGTAGGAGAGACCTCTAACCCTATGGAGAGGTCCTGTAACTCTGTCAGTGACATAAAGCACCTACACAAGAAAAAGTTGGAGGCCTACAGTACATATGAAGTGCATTGTTTTTCCCAAATTGCAGTAGAAGCCTCTTATGTCTATAGTAGATGTCTTTTTTTCTACAGGTATTAGTTAGAATATGTAATGCCAGGCTGTGGTAAATTGTAGCACAATGCAACTTTGATCTTCACCTTTCTTCTTTGTTACAGAAAATATCCCGATTCTAGTATTATTAATATAGGAATTCTGTTTTTCTTCTATCCTTTACTTCTACAGAGGCTCTACACCATAATAGTCTAAACCATTATATTCCTTATATGGAGAAATTTCTCTGTGATGAGTTTAAAATATGATTTGAAAACAGGATGAAAAGCCAGAGAGGTAATACAAAGTGAATTTAAGAAAAAAATAAATAATGAAAAGAATGATTTCCTATTTTATTTGCTGCCAGCCTCTTCATCAGTTTGTTACCACAGATGATGTTTTCTCCTTTTCCATTTACTCACATATTGAAATTAATCAATATTTGTATTGTGGTTGCTGGCATCATCTTATCATTTGTACCCTTAGTCAAGCATAGGTTCCATTTCTGTATATTGATCCTTACCCTGCTCTGAAAAGCAGATATAAGTTGTTCTGCCTGCCAAAGATGACCTTTAGTACAATTTAAATATCATCTCTGAAAACTGATGGCAACATAGGGGAAAAAGAAAGCAGGAGGTGTTTTTACTGTTTGTGTTTCAAAGAAATGCCAATGTCCCACTGTGGAAGAGCAGCACAGTGGAGAAGAGATGGCATAAGCTGTTATACAAGAAATCAGAGCCTCCACTCTGTATCAGCCTTTGTCTTCAGCATGTAGATGGTATTTATTCTGATCGGAAGTTTCCCATGAGAAAAAAACCTAACATGCCTGACTAGACCTGTCAATCCTACTCACCGTTTTCTTTCCCACCTTCAGTTTTCTTATTTAGACTATTCGTTGCTACATATTTCTTCTTCTACTGTGCAATGCAGTCCATTGAAAGTTGTGCACAGACTGTGATATTCAGTTGGTGTTGAAAATTTTTCTTCTCTCCATCTTACATGGCAACCTTTTATTAATTGTCAAGTTTGTTACTCAAAAGCTAGTCCTGCTATGTTAAGTTGATTAATATTTTTGCAGTTGCTTTTACAATGTAAGGGTCTTGCTTGAGATCCTGTTTGGAATATGATTTATCTAGAAATGTAGATTTAATTTATGATCATTGAGGAAATAATACAAAAAAATGTTCCATGCAATGCAGTTTTCCTAAAAGATTTCTTTGACTCCAGTGTCCCCTGCAGTTTCTTTACTAACAGCGTCCAAAAATACCTCAGAAAATGAAGATAAGCGAGATACTTCATATCCACTTTTTGCTTCTCCCAGCAAACACGCACTTAGCTGAGTTAACAAGAGCTCGGCAGCTACACAAGGCTTGTTTATGTTGTTATAGGCTGTCTGAGTAATTGCTTCCAGAGCCAACCAAAACCTAAGGAAAAAACTTGCCAAGCTGCAGCTGGAGCACTGCAAACAATCCATGACATTTGGTGAAAGTTTAAATTAACATATGTTATAGCAGGCAACAAGGAAACAGCTGGGAAATATGGCAGCTGTTATCCATAAATAATGTTACATTATCTGCACCTATATTTGCATGGAATTTCGTTGCGTAAAGTTGCAGATGAGTATTTCATTACTTAACGTGACTGCATTGTAGGAAGAATCCTGGCTATCTTCAATGTACTCCACATGCTCTGCAAACAGCCTTGAGTCCTCCCAAGCTGACAGCTGAAACCCCAAATTTTATGAGCAGTGATTGAAGCTTGGCTTTTAAGCAATGAAGTGCTCCCAGAGTTTCAGACAGGTTTCCCCTCTACTGACACAAGAGGGCTGAAATGATATTTTTGTTCTCCAGAGTTTACGTTGTTGGACTCTAGATTAGTGTATAGTTGGGGATTTTTTTGGAAGAGGCATCTAAAATTGGGAAGGAAATACCTGTTAGATAGAATATTTTCCTGTTATTGGTACTAAGTCTTAATTTTTGTGGTTTCTTCTTCCCTGATACAGTAAGATACAAACTTGACAATTTTCCTCACGATATCTGTTAAGTATATAATGGAAAATAAAATTGACTCCTCAGATAATTCTATTAAACAAGTGGGAAAAGACATCCCTATGGTTCAGAATTAAAACTCTCTGGCTTGTTATTTCGGCTCATCACTGGGCATATCAGTGGCAAGCTTAAGCATAGTGAGAAAAGTGAATGGGTTTTCCAACACTGAACCGTGACACGCTGTCCTGATATGGATTTTCAGTTGCTACGATATCCTTTGGTTTAGACTCCACACAAATACATATAGCAGTAAGGCTATGAAATAATACATATTGCATAATACTTTTCATATAGCCAAGTAGGATTCTTTGGGTCTTTATTCTTTAAATCCTGAGCATTTTTGTTCTTGTAAATTTTAGTGTTGAAATAAAAGTAGTGGTGGCTACTTGGTTCAAACAGGAGAAACTGAACACAGAAGATTCAGAGTTCAAGTTAAAATATCCACAAGATGCTAGATTTAGGACTTTATTCAATAGTGCCTCCTGATTACAGGTAAATGAATTTATTGATTATTGTTGGTCTCTCTAAAATAATAAGAATGGTTATTGACTACTGTTGTTTGTGTTTTACAGTGAACAGTAACTTAATACAAAGTTTTGATTTGAATTTCTTCCAAGTTTTCTAACTAACATCTGTTCAGTTAAAAAAAAAAATAATTCTCCTTAGCAACCATATAAATAATAATTGATCTTTTCCAAAAGTGATCAGAACTGTAGAAACAGTGCAGAGGAAAACATATATTGCACCAGCTGTCCACTGGGTATTTTTCACTGAAGTGTGGAGATAAGCACTGCCTTAATAAATATTTATCCTGGAATTTTGGCATCTGAAGAAAGATAGTTGACAATCTTGCTTTGGAAAATAGTAGTTCCTTTGTAAAGCTAGATAGTAATTTACGTGTTGTAAATACAAAGGCTTGTATTGGTAACTGCATATGCTAAGGAAAATATTCACTGGGAATATATGGAACTTAAAAACAAATTGAAAAGGGTCTCTTTGTCATCATCACACTCGGCATATTGCTTTTAAATAGCTTTAATACAGATAGATACATTAAGAGACCTATTTAATTCAGGTACTTCACCAAGAATAGGCAATGTATTGTTTACAGTTTATTAACACTGAATAAAGTGAAATTACATTTAGTTTTAGCATTTGGAGAAACATGGCTTACTGAAAGGTCAGACAATTGAAAGGCTGCCCAGGTTCTACAAAATGCAGAAGCTGAGGGTCTGATACAGAGCACCACAGTAAAGGGTTCAGCAGAGAACCAAACTGAAAGGAATCTGATCCAAAATGCTTATCCTTTCTCAAAGTGTTGTATCGCATTCCTTGTAATGAAAATATGCTGACTCTCTTTAAACTGAGCAAAGGCTATGTGAGAGTAAGGAAGCCAGAAAAAAATAATTGCAATTTTAAACCAAAATTTGGCATACCTGACCCAAAATTACTAACAGGCAATTTGCCATAGTTTGTGCTAAGAAAAGCGAGGAACCATTTAAAGTAACCAATTTGTAGCAGCAATGTCATAGATTTGCAAAGCTGTACCAAGTTGCTACAATTACTGGGGAGGAACAAATTGGATCATTTGTCATTGAAGAGAGGTTTTTCTACTTGCGATATTTCTTTTCCCTGTTCCCTGCATAGTGAATACCCATTACCACCCTTCCTCACAGTCTTCAAATGTGCTCTAGAAAATCTGGCAGTTTGAGTGGGTATATCTGGGACAGAAAACTCAGCATAATTCATCACCTCTCCCTTGTTGTTGACTTTTTTTCCTTAAGAAGTCCCTTGGTGTCCTTGGTAGCAAGAAGTGATAAACTGATTAAATAACACCCTCAGTTGTTGACAGAGAAGACTGCCTTGTCCCAGAGAATCTAGAAAAAGGTAAAAAAATCCTTCACCTTGGAGGTTTTTCTATGGGAACTGGGAAGCACAAGATGATGACACACAACTCTTTCCAGGTAGTCTCCACCTGGGTTAAAATGGGAATGGTGTGCTAGGAGTTTGAAAATGAAGTCAATACTGTAACATTTGTGAATATACAGTATTAGTAATGATAGTTTAAGCCCCACTCATATAGTCCATTAAAAGATTTTGGACAAAGACTCAAGCTGTCCTTCCTTTCTCTGTGAAGGTATCTTTGTAGCCAAGAGAGATTCTAATTTTCTTTAGAATCTACCTTCCTACTTTATTTCACTGGAAAATTTTTTGTAATTTCAACTTACCTACTCCTGAAGTTATTCCAAAATTTAAATTCAGGAGAGAGAAAAATAATTAAGAATTTAATGATATCATTTATTGAATCAAAGATCATGAATTGACATTCTTGAGGTAGGTCTTTAGCTTCAACTGACATTAATGTCAAACATTTCTTACCTCAGTCTCATACACAATTTCTAGTAGGAACCTGATGGGGAAAATGTCTTTGTTTTCCTGTCCTGTGGGACTCATTAATGGCTGCAATAATTCTGATGAATTTTGGCAAACAGCTCACCTCACCTCTAAACAAAATGAAAACCTGAACAAAATATTTGCATGAAACAGTTAAGAACAGTTGAAAAGGAGAGCATGTAACTGAAACTGGAACTTGATCACACAGCTATAGAGGTGTCCTCAAAGTTGTCTTGCAACTAAAATAAACAAGCATGTACAGTGGACTGTTCTGGGAAAACTGGCATTGCTCTGGGGTCATAGAAGCACCCATGAGTAAAGCTGTGGGGTAGTGGCTTTTTTGACTGTGCAGACCAAAGAAATATTCCATTTAGAGATTCTAATAGTCTCAAAGTCTCAGTATCACACTAACATTCATAAGTGCATCTGTCCAATGAATACATGTATATTCTGCAAACATAGTGAGAACTTTCCATACACACATGAGTCTGCATTTCAGTCTTTCTTAGTTTTTCGCACTTTATCTTTCCACATTCTGGAAAATAACACTGAATTAGGGGCCATGTAAAATAATGTACTCCAAAATGGTCTGGTTTTATTTTTCAATGGGAAGAAGTGTTGTACTTGTTCCTGTTCTCAACAAGGCTGTAAGAATTGTGGTGGTAATTAACCTGACTGAATGCAAAGCGCCAATCAGATTTGTTTCTTCAGCATTTATGTAAAAGTCAAAAGTGGTCTTCTAGGCAAAGAGAAATCAAGGACCTAATTTGTATATCTTGCAGCACATTATGGAAACTTACTACTCTGAGATCCGCAAGCATGTCAGAAAAACCAAAGTACTCGCTGCAGGGCAAAGAAATATGAAAAGCAGAGAAAATATTTAGAATAGGACAAAAGGCTATCACTATCTAAACCTGACCTAATGTGAGTAAAATGTGGTCTTTAGCATGTTATGCTTGAAGATATGTGACTAGGGGTGTGTAATCAACTTGTGGTAGTAAATTCTGAGAAGGTATTGGGTTTCATCATGTGAAACTCTAGGGTGGAAAGCATGTCTTTTGGGTGAAAAAGAGGATGTTACTTGTTAGTGACGCTGGTCAGTAGGGAATAGATATGAAAGTAAGGGCTCCTGCCTTTATGAGAGGAGATCAAGTGAAGGGGCAATAACTGCACATCTGCCAGGAAAAACCTTAATGATAGGACTAGCAATATAGTTCAGGAAGGTACATGTTACTACGTACTGTTTAATATTACATGTTACTGATGCTCATGGCTTCTGTTTCGTAAAGACAACAGAATGAGAAGCATGACATGATACATTGATGCTTGCAAAGGAAAGCCGAACATGGGCTGGGTAATCGAAGACCTTCTACAACCATTTTAACTTCATTAATCAGAGACACCAAGCACTGAGAAAAAAAAAAAAATCTATAGTATAGTAATATGGTTGATGGCGAGCAGGGAAACCATTGTGGTGATTATAAAACTGTTGGCATAATGATATGAAAAAAAGTTGTAACTGGATTTACTTCCCTCAAAGTAAGTAACTGTATGATTAGTGGACATGTGTTTTGAAGTTAAAAGAAGAAAAATAACATAAGAAAATCTAGTCAATGGAAAATAAAAATTTTTCTTAGAAGAAAAATTATTGCAGCTGGCTGCTAAAAATTATGCAACCATGTGAGCCATGATGTGAAAAGCAAGGTTTTTGTTGCTGTGCTGTAGCCTGTAGGTAGGGAAATATCTGGTCTGAAGGTTATGTTACTTGTCACACACTAATTCACAGTGCTCATCTCTGCTGCTTTTTTGTTCTTGAGGCTGGCGAGACCATTATATGATCTACAAAGTGTGGGATTTTTTTTCCACAGACTTTAAATAAAAACTAACAGACCCAGGAATTCAAGCAGATTAAAAGTATTTTGTTCTCCTTTACAACTCTCACAAAACAGAACCTCATGTGGTACTACCCTGGATAGAAACTTAACAAGTCTACCCCAAGGATATTAGCTCTGTAGCTTAAATATTTGTAAAGAAGTGCTACTAGTCACACATATGTACGCATTCCAGGGGCAACATACATCTTGAACTGAATGTATTATTAAATACTTAGGTGTTCAGACAATTGTTTTGCCGCAGGTCTGTATGTTGCAAGTAGATTTTTAAAAAGTGAGATAACATGATGGCAGTTCTTTATCCACAATTCATTTGTATAAGCATCTCTTACCATACATAGTTCACTTACTTGAACTGTATAAGTAATTAGCTAAATTAGAACATTATAGGATTCAAAAGAAAGAAACCCCAAACCTGCCAGCTTAGCCTATTCCTTCCCTCCCTCCTGTAAAAACATCCCAAACCAACCTATTTCCAAATGCACTGTAAGCAAGTAGAAGGAGGTGAGAGTGTGGATGCTGTGACAGAACATCACTGGGAGTTCCTGATGTACAGCTCTAGTAAAGAAGTGTACATTTCTGGTACAGATCCGGTACATTTATGTCATCTGAGGATCCTGCCCTCCAGATTTATGCTTTTCACTTCAGCAAGCTAAAAATTTTTCCCATCTTCTATGTTTCAAATTTTAAGTCAGAAAAGAATGAACGTGGAGAAAAGGGGGGACAAAAGCAAGAAAAGATTTTAAGGAGAATATCCAGCAAAGAAAGGCAAATTACCTTGTGTGTTATTTTTTTCGCTAGTTGTTTCAGTTGCCTTATATGTGTGCAAGAAATAGCCATGACAGGGTGGATATCTCAATGAAAAGATGAAAAGATGAAAAGTTTTTCCCATCCTGGAACTTTTTCACTTCTCCAAGAGAATACTGGCATGTTTTCTTGAAGGAGCCAAGTTTCTACATGCATTCTCACAGGCAAGCACAAGTAGTTACTAGTATTTTGCCAAGGAGATGGTAATCCCTCTCCACCCCTTTTTCTTTTTTCCCCTCATAATTATGCTCTTTCAGAGATATTAACACATCTTGATCTTTCCTAACTTGACTAGTGTTGCTGCATGACTTTAGATTTGAGACATCTCTTTGGGTTTTGATATTTCTTTTCTTAGAGAACAAGCACCATTTGAAAGGAGAAATAGGTAGTGCCAGCTGCCACTTTGTGCAGTGAAACAGATTACAGATCAAGGTCTTAATATGTAAAGCAAGTTTGCTGCTGGCCTTTGCAATGAATGATTATAGGTGGTGTAGTGATATTCCATAAGTATTAATACTTCTATGCTATTCTTTTGTACTCATCTACTGTTAAGTCTGCATAGACAAGCTTCACACTATTGTTGGTTACTTTAGTATAGCAATCTACCCTGTGCAAGTGAAACTTTGCAGTTCAAAAACCTCTGTGAGCATGTCACCTTGCTGGACAATATTCTCATATCCTGAGCTGTTTGCGATGAGGATCTTACTTGATGTATTGATGCATATAGTATGGCTGAAAAATAAAGTGCTGCTTGTATGCCTTGAAGACCAACAGAGTTGCAGGACATCTCATTCGCTGTCAAGTCAAATAAAAACTTTATCCCACCATAGTGGATTTTGTCTTTTGGTTACAAGAGAAAGGAAGATAAGGACATCTGGTTTATTTTATTATGGAGCAATCTTAGAATTGTTTTTGCAGAGTGGTGGTCTCTTTGGAGGGCACATGCATCATGCAGAATCAAACCTTCAGCTTTGAAACTTGGAGAAGGAGGGCAGCCCAGGATTACGCAGGGGGTTGTATGAAAAGCTGATTTTACTGATGTAGTTTTCCAAGTAGTTCGTATTTTTGAAAATCAACAATTATACATATGGATTTTGGATTTATATATATACATTTCTTACACTGTTCTAAATCTACTCAATGGTTTTGTAACAATTTGTATTGCTTTCCAGTGAGTTGCTTAACTGTGGCAAAAATCAGACCAAAGGAAAAAATAGTATTTCTTCCAACAATAATTATCTGCTGCCAAGGTCTCTCCCATTCATTTCTCCTTTCCTTTAAGGATGCAATTTCTAGAAGTCAGGATTTGATACTGAATCCTGTCTTTAAGATTTTGTTACATAAAGTGACTACATTACAGGATGAATTCCAATGTGTGAGTATTATGTTATGGAAGGATAAGCCCAAACAAATAGAAAAAGTAGTGAACCTACATGGAGTAAATATAAAAATATGTAACATTTTATTTTTTTATTTGAGGGATGTGTGGCTGTAATTCATTTATTTGCAGCATAACAAGGCAGTATTCTGTTGCATTTAATCAACTGTATTCTGGTTGAGTAACAGTTATGATTTTCTCCTCTGCATTTAAAATACTTTCTCATTAAGCAAACCTGATACCAATACGGAGGAACAAGAATGATTCAAATGAGGTTGAGCTATCAAGGTTGACAAATGTCTCACAGAATGAAAGGAGGTGTAGGCGGAGCATGTTTCTCTGAAGTCTGTTTAATGCCAGCATACACAAGTCTTAAATGTGAGGATGAACTTAACACAGGCAATTCTGATGAGCTCCTTTTTCATTATTATTTTGTGCTTAAACATTGTAGCATCTATGCTTTCTGTGTGAGCATGTTTCTTTCTTAATATACCTGCAGAAAAGTGTGGTTTGTCCCCTGGGACAGAAAGAGGCCCTTTGTGTGAGGAAGAGTGAGAGGCATGTTGAAGGATCAGAGCCTATAAAGTACTGAACATATTCTCTTGTTAAACTGAACTTATCCCACTGTAGGCTTTAGTGCTAATGCACCGCTAACACAGTGGCAGTGAGATCACTTTTCTACTCAGCAATCCAATCCAATTTGGACTGTGACTGTCCAAATCATGACCTCAATTAGGCAGAGTCAGTTTGATTGCAGAATGGGATTTTTCTAGTAGAGAGTTAAAGGAACCTCCTATCTGTCTTTTTATGTTTGTCATCCTGAATAAAGGTTCTTCTTTCCTAGAAGTAAATGTTAGAAATAATCTCATACTCAAATCTATTGTGAAGTAAGAGATGAAGCCCAGTTTCTCATCATGCCATTAAATAAATTACAACTGCTACCTATACCTGCCAGGTGAGTAAATGAAAAGTGAAAGGATTAAAATTGTGGGTGAACATAATTTGAAATTTATTTCCTTTTCCATCTATTTAAACATGTCATTTTTCCTTTAGCTTCATTGTCTCTGATTCACTTAATTACTGCACCATTAGTATCCATTCTTCTTGGTTTCAGAACCCTCCTTGCTGAATTTTTAATGGTATTTCTTTAGGAACACAATTTCCCATGTCTTTTGGAATTACCAAATGAAACTGTTGTCAGTAATGATCAGATCAAAAGAGCACAGTGACCTGCATGCTACTTACAACATTGTACTTGCTATGTCAGCTGCTGATGATCTTTAAGATGTTTATTAATTTCCAGGACTACTTGTCCTTTCTTAACTGCCACTTTTCCTTACTGAAGGCTGTGTGACCAAAAAGGATGTAATGTGAGATATGTAATGGGCCCTAATCTGCTCTGGATTCTCCTTGAAGATTTTTCTTTCCAATGCCATTTATTTCCTGTGCTGCTCTAGAGCACTTCTCACCTTCTCCCCAAGCTGGATCTGTCCCAGGAGAAGCTTTCTGCAATTTGTTTATGAAGAGAAGATGGTAGAAAAGTGCTTCTATTTGTTCTCTGGCCTGATTGAGTTATGCTGGAAAACTGTTGGCAGTTGTAGGAAGCAAGGAAGTTTGTTCTGTTCCTATGAATATTTTGGAGATGAAGCAAACCTAAATTAGAGACAAATGAAATTGCAATGAACAGTATTTCTTTGTACCCTACAGGATCTACTCGCTGCACTCATTTTCAACTAGCCAGGCCACCCCAGACTCCTGCACAGTATATGAGCAGCTGTCCATGTTGAAATTAGGAATTAGGCTTGGTTACACTTTCTTCCATGTCACAGTTTTACCCCAAAGACGAGAAGAGAGTTTCTGCATAACTTTGCACTGGCTGACTTATTTTTCGTAGAAAAGAACCACTGGAAAGGATTTTGTGCCTGTGTTCTAGGTTTAAGCTTAGAAACTTTGGAAATAAACTTCAGAATAAATCAGTTTTGCACTGACGCAAATAGTGTCATTTTTAGAATGGTGACATTCCTGGAAAGGCCAAACCTCACTTCCTGCTAACTAATACAGCTCCAACTGCAGAAGAGCATCAGGAATGGGGGAGCTGAAATGTAACATGCCTTCAGGTACTTCAGGTGCATGGGCCTTGTGTATGGCACACTTAACTACTCTGAAATCATCTTGGCACTGTTAACTTGGCCAGGTGGCATAAAAAATGTGTAGAATAATACTGTCTCCAGTGGTGTTTACTGTGAGGAGGGAGTGAGATTCCCAACTAAATAAATAATAAAAAGTTGAAAGGCTTCAAGAACTGACAGCACATTACATAGAGGCTAAAATAAATTGAAGACAGTTACCTCAGCCTTGTGACAATGACTGTAAGAGGAAAAATAGCACTACACCAGTTCATCTTTGGTTCACTGACTGTGATGAGCATAGCAAATGATATTAATTTAACCCGTGTTTCTTCTTCTTCTTCCAAAGTATTCCTAGTGGTTCTCTTCAGATGCTCTTCTCTATGGCTGCCAGCACAAATCCTCTCCTCTGCTGGGAGAACTCCTGGAATTGTTCACACATAGTTAAGGAGCAGTTTATATTTAGTGCTTTGCCAGCATAGTGAAGCTGACAGATTTGCTAGCAAAAAAATTTGTTGCTGTTAGGCTGAACAATAAGCTACCCTAATCCATTGAATATGTCAAGTATTATAATTCAGTGAGAGCTCTTTCTTCTGATACAAATTCTGACTACGTGGTTCCCATAAGTGGATTCTGATTCTGTCCTTCCTGCACATTACAGCATGGTGCAAAGGCAGGTCTTCTCTTGTTTCCTTGAAACGCTATGACTCATACATTTTATTTCAAAGTATTTTCAAGGAGAGCTCATAAAGAGATGAACAAATGTACTGTAGTCTAATTATTTTTTTAAAGAAACATTGTTTTGTGAGCAGAACCTTGTCTTAAAAATCATTCTTCCCATGGATTTGTGCCTTATGTTCCCTAATTGCTTCCTGCTGCCAGTTAAAACCAGTTTCCTTTAGCTCTCTCATTATTTCTTGACAATCTCCCTCTTGCAGCAAGCCTATCTTCCTCTAGCATCCCCAGTTTATTTGGCTGGACAAATTGCTGTGGCTTGTTCAGAGCACATGTGTGCTGATTTGCCATTTCTTATCTCTGAGAATGAGGAAAGATCTTCCCCTCTGCTGAGGCAATAATTTGGATCTCTTTTCAGTAGCTGACTGTTTTCGTTATATTTGCAGCAGTTCGACACCTTTGAAAGCTGTGTCTTTTTAAAAGTGGCCAAGAAGTTCCAGGGTTAAGGGAGATAGCCATATGGACAGACTGCATAGATTTCATCGTATCAGGAAACTGGAGAAAATAATATAATTCCAAATGAATTCTGAGCAGGGGAGAATTGGTAATGTTAATCTAAGAACTTTTTTGTTGTTGTTTTGAACATCAAATCAGTTTTAGAATTGCATGTGAACACTATATTTTTTTATCTATTCATTGAGGAGGATAAATGTAAAATCTTTTGTTGATAAAAGAGCTGTCAAACCTATTTTGAGTAACAGTTATGATATTTCACCTTGCTTGTACTTATGAATATTAACTAGTGGCTCTTCAATACCTCTATGAAAAGCACAGATAGTGTCGTCATCTCTTGTACAGAGTAAAACACCCACCCCCTCAAAGAAGTGAAAGAATCACTTTTCGAGAAAGGATTAAAATTCCATCATGTGATGGAGTCCATCTCAACTAGTGCTTTGGCCACTACAACATGAGGGATAGCAGGTATCTCTTCTTTGTCATGTGAGAGGAAGCAATCCTTCCCCAAATTTGCTAAAGATGTTGGAGGAAGATAATATGGAATATTTCTCCCACCCGTGAAATCATAAGAGAACTGATCTGCTTTTGCCTAACAAGGTGCTGTCTTCTGAGGCATTTCACACAAAGAACATCAGTCTGAAGCCCTTGCCCTGATTTGGCTTTTGCTCGTTAGTTATTTCTAAGATGTTCCTTGGTTTTCTGTTGTTCGCTTTCTATCAGCTGCTGTCTTCGAGCTGTATTTTCTTCAACTTCATGTGTAAGCTCTGATTTATTTTCTTTGCATATATAATTTTTATTTTCCTTTGTATATATTTTCTTATTGGTTTTCTTTCCTACCTATGTCAGCCAGGTTAAGGGAGCATCTTTACAATATTTACTTATTAGCTTGTGTCACTT
The DNA here is from genome assembly GCF_004027225.2 of Strigops habroptila. Classification (NCBI taxonomy): domain Eukaryota; kingdom Metazoa; phylum Chordata; class Aves; order Psittaciformes; family Psittacidae; genus Strigops; species Strigops habroptila. The sequence continues at coordinate 10,218,023 of NC_044281.2, forward strand.
CAAACATGTGGCACATACTCTATAGGCGTTTAGCCATACAAAAGTACATAGTACAGTGGTGTAGTACAATATATTGATACATTTTTTATTCCTAATTGCCTGGCTGGAAAATATTAATTTCAGGGGACCTTGCAATAGTTCAGTGCTGAGAAATAGGAAATCTTAACCTTTATGATTTTCTGAAAACCATAGCAGAGCCATTTACAGTACTAGCAATTAACATAGGAAACAGGCACTGGTGCTATTTAACCTTCTTCCTAAGCAGTTGCTGGATGTAATTTCCAACAGGACTGATAGGTGAATGCATACAAGATGCGATGACTCAAAATAGATGTTTCCAAGCAGATAAGGCAACTGGCAATGCCCCACAATGCCATTAGCTCTAGTGATAGCACTCGGAGTCCTTTCAAGAAAAAATGTCTATTGCCACAAAACATTATCAAATGGAATGGATCTCTTTTATGACATGGAAAAGATGAAGTAACCTTCTGAATATACTGTATTAAAAAAGAGGTTGAAATTCATAGAGTGAATAATTATGAGCTTTGGTTTTTATAAGATTTGAAAGGTCAGGAGGGTAAGCAGATGGCTAGCTGTAGAATTTATTGCACTTTTAGCAATTGTTTTGATGTTCCAGGTGAAACCTCGCAAGCTTATGAGCTTGTAAAATTCTACGACCCTGCATTAGAGTGAGGATTATGCTCGTAATATGCATGTGATTTTAGAGATCAATCTATCACCCGTTTATTACCTGCCAAAAACTCACAGGACTTAGTGTGATTAATACTTTGAACTACGATTTTTACTATTTTGCAGTAGTGCATCACTTTTTTGTCCATTTTGTGTTTGTTTCCTTTAGGAAAATAATACAAATAAGCTTATGATGATGAAGTCATACCCTAATAATGCTGAATGATCTTCTAGTAACCTTTCACTATTCAAAAATGACATGATTTTACAAGGCATGTAAAAAAATTGCATATTCAGTGATGATAATTACCGACACTTTCTTACATATATCCTTAGCAAATTTGGTATTATCAGGGTCTCAGTGCAGAACCTTGAAATAAGGTTTGCAACTTCAGCACAGGTCTTGGTTCACCAGCGCCTATATAGCAGACAACAACAGTGATGCCAAACTGTTACTTCTGTTCTTACTGCAAAGAGCAGTCCTCTCTCCTTAGATGTGTGGTGTTCCAGTGGGTAACTTTTCATGTCTCTTTAGGCATATTTGTTAAGTAAAGAGATGTCTAACCATGTAAACAGCACCTCAGACTATGCACAGGAATTAAGTCACTCTTGTGACTTGCAGCAAATAACTTCAGTGCAGGTCAATACAAGAGTATGGCAAGTTTGACTGTGACGCATGTATGACAAGCCCTTGTTATTCTAACTCTTATGATTGAATCACAAGGCCAAGCAAGTGGCTTCTGACCCATAACTGAAGTTCCTACTGCAGCATTAACAATGAAATAATGGTAAAAATCTATTGGTGTCTCATAGGAGTTGAAAAGCATAAATGCCTTGTTTCTGTCCTGAAGAACTTCCTAATATTTTTTGCAAAGATGGCACAGCTGCTGTGGTTTAATATCCCATGATAGTAAATATGGGGTATGGAAAAAATCCGGTGGCTTCCAGCTGATACAACTCACAATTGGGTTCAGGCTCCTGTCTTGAGAATACTGACCAAGAACAGCAGGTGGGACAAAAAAGGATGGCCATCTATATTTTCTTAAACTTTGGAAAGAAAAGGTTATATTTCAGTATTTCCCAACTTGGGGAAGAAAAGATGAGCCGTATTTTTTCCTCAGTTGAAGAGGTGCACAAGTTTCACATGGTGGTAGCTCATTTTGCAAGTTTGCTGTATGTGGTGATACACATCTGCAAGTCTGTAGAGAAGACATATTACCCTGTTTATAAATTCAACCAATATCTTGATTAGTTTCCTTTTTTGCCAAGACGAACTTTAATTTTTCGAGAAGCAGCTCAATCAAGTTGTTGTAACAAAATAGGTAATTTTCTTCCTTCCCATGTTCTAGCAAGTTTTCTGCTGTTGAGTAGTGGTAGAAGGAGAAGAGCTCACAGGAGACCAGTGTTCTGAAACTACACGGCCTGATTTTCAGAAGCTGGGTCTTCTGTTCTTACTGAAATAAGCTGCAGCAGTTGTATTTAGTTACATATTTATCACTCTACAGCTATGTAAATGTAGTGCTTTTACCATGGAAGATGCTATTTTTTTTGGTCATGATTTTGAGCATTACTAGGTGAGCTTAGGTTGTGCCACTGTTACAGTGGTAAGATCCCATTACATTTTAATGCATAGTGCCTTGGAGTTTGTTACCTAAGGTGAATTATCAATAACAATTAGCCCAAGTACTGAATCTAAATGATTACTTTTCAAGTAATTCTACCCAATCTTCCCACCACCACCACCACTGCCACTGCCATCAGTTCAGCACCTCTGTGTTCACTGGAGTTGGTGCATAGTTTCTGCGCAAAAATGAACAGTTAAGTAAATGCTAATTAAAAGCAGCATGTCAGTTTATTGTGCTCAGTAGGAGCAGTCACAAAAGAACATGAACCTGAATTAATTTTTTATCTATTTTTTTTTTCTTAGCAGATCCCAGGAGGGTTGAGGGAAAAGCCTGTTAGGATAACACAAATGAAAATGTGAGATGGGCCTAACAAGCTTCCAATCCTGTGAAATATTTTACTAGAGCCTCCCAATAACAATGCACTAGCTCCTCTGCCTAACAGAGGATCAATATGCCACAACTTCTGAAACCCAAAAGCTGCAATATATCTCAGATTCCAATTAGCCCTGGTACCACTAGTTAGCTGTGAGCTCAGTCCTGTGAGGTTTGTTGATGTTATTGAGACCTGAAGGCACTCAGCAGCTCACAGAGGTAATCACTGTCCATATTGATTAGTCCCTACAGGCCTGATCCAAAATCTATTGCATTCAGTGAGGCTCTACATGTCACTTCGATAAGCTTTAGATTAAGCCTTAAGGTACAGGACAGAAGCAGATAATGAGGGCAGGATGAAAGGTAAGTCAGGTAGGCCAGTCTGAAGAGGACTCGAGTGTGAGGAGGAGAAGGTCATCTCACACACAGAGCAAACTTTGGTTTATCATCTTGGACTGCCTCGTGATACTTGTGGGTGCCAAACCCTACAATTAAAACAAATCAAAATCAGCTTATTGTTGGCAGCATTCAAAGCTAAATCTGATGAACCAAGGACAGACCTTCACCGGCTCAGTGGAGTTTTACTTATTTGTATCATCAGGAAATGTGAATTCATATAGTCAGAGATGCATTTTTGAATACTTCCAGCAGCAGAGGAGAGGAAGAATTTTTCTGTGCTTTTAAGTAAGAAAGAGCTGGTTCTTGTAACTGTTTAGAAAATGTCAAATGTTTGCTGCCTTTCTCTTTTCAGTGAAGCATTATAAATCCAAATGCATTCTTGAGGCTGAGTTTGCTAGCCCATAGTAACTAAGGTGTACATGTTTGGTTTGATCCACCATGCTGTAGTATATGGCTTTCACGAAGCATCCCACAAGTCTTTCCCATCACTGTCTATTACTTTGTGCCCTTGCTTGGCTGTTCACATGAGTCAGGTTGTTTGGACTTCTCAAGGCTTGATGAACACCTCCCAGATTAGCAGACATTTCACCTCCTGACACACCAGTTGGGACCCAGAATACTCTCAGAGGGAAACTTCTTCATCAATCTTCTTTTAACTCCTTTAACCCTATACTGACACTGTTTAATGTACAAGAAATCAACATGATAAAGTAGAAGATCCCTGATTTTAAAGGAAACACTGGGTCACATAGTGAACATCAGTTACACATAGGATAGAGTAATACTTCATATGAACAGTAATAGTTTTACTATAAGATCTTAAAGCAACCAAATATCATTAAGCTACACCAAGAGACACATTTACTATATAGCCTAATCTCATTCCATTTTGTTGTAAATGTGCTGTTTGTTTCTTTGTTCCTCTAGTTCTGCAAAGAGTATAGGACAGAAAACAATAGTTTAAAGTCAGTTTTAGCTTGAGCTAGATTCATAACATGCCATGTTCACAACAGCTTCAAGAGTGCTTTAACTTGAGGTAGCCTGTAACAGCTCAGCTCTGGAAGGCTGGAAAACGCAGCTTCACCACGACACAAGGGGATCCAGGCACTTTCTCTCCATGTCTTTGTAGTTACAGTAAAATTACAAATGTGGTGCCAGGACATGTGTCAGTGTACAAGTGAAGGGCTGACAAGAGTGGGAGTCAGTAGAAAATGTCCAAGCATACTGCATTACCACATATCCTTCTCTTACCTAACATTACATTGTGCTATACTAGTCATTTGTCAGATCATTTGGCTTTCTCTTTCCAGTCTGTTGCTTTCCTCCAGCTCTTAATTTCCTCTGGCTGACAAGGAAAAATCAGACTGTAATGAGAGGCCAAGTTATCTTCAGATTTACCAGTGTCAAGAAGTATCTGTAATCTTTTGAAAATCTAACCACATAAATCTGAGATTTGAATCATTTCAGGTACATGTGAGTTATTTTTATGTAAAGCCTGAGAAAAGTTACCAGGTTTTCATGCTTTGCTCAAGCTCATAAGAAGGATAAAGATCTCCAATATGACCAACTAATGGAGTTATTGTCTTAGCTCGGAATTCATTCTTTTACCTTCAGAGGCGCCATTAGTGGGATTATCTTCTAAAAGCTTCTGATCTAGCTTCTGTAGTCCTGAAGACCTCTAGAGTTCAGAACACTCTCATTTTGCTGGTGCGAGTGAAATTAAGCATGCCATGATACTCCCGTGTCATTAATGGCCAACTTCTTTTATCTGTTATTTTCTCCAGCAAAGTACTTACACATACTAAGAATGCAATGTTTACACTCAATTAAACCACTGACTTGGTTCATTCCTCAGTATCTTAGGCTGTGTGTAAGGTGTTACTGAATGCATAAAGTATTATTCATTGAATTATTACTGGTCATCTGTGGCATTTTAACACGTTAAAGAATCTCTCTTCAAGAGCAGCACTTGTAGCAGGTTGGAAAAAAAAATCAATGGGCTCTTTGCTATCAGGTCACACAAATCTCTTCATAACTGTAGCTTCTCATTGAATGTCAACAGTCTGTAATGATTCAGGACCATGTGAACAGATCTGAGCTTAGCCACAAGTCTCTGACAGGGGTTTGAGAAGGTATCATGAACATCTGCTCTAAAATCATCAATCCCTTTGAACTACAGGAGATTCCCAGCACATATCACTTCTTATTTCCTTTTTGTTAGATGGTCATGACAAGTAGAGAAGCACAGGTCTCACTATTGCATGGTCATGCTAAGCTTTCTGAGAGATCCCACTATTGAGGGAGCTAATTTCCTACCTACTTTTAAAAAAACATTCTAATCTATTTCTTTAAAATACATGTTATACAGTCACAAATATGGATCTTCAACAGGTTAACACATTGTACAACAGTAAGCTCAAAGAAAGGAAGATATCAGTATGGTCTGTATAACATCTATGTATTCACTGTGCACACCAGATCATGGTCCGTATCACTGTCAGAAAGCTGCTGCTGCCGGCAGGTGCTAGTCCCCTTTTTTCTACCAAGTTGTTTTTCCCTCCAAGGGTCTTCAGGCACCTCAGTGCATGTTCCAGATCCCTGGTGGGACAGAAAGTGGCAGCTAGAAATGTCTGAAATGATTTCAGCTCAGTGGAAATGAAGGGTGAAAACATGAAGCAAGCTCATGTTGTTGTTCACATGAAATGATTTTCTGTATTTGACATAGAGAATATTATCAACTCGTCAGTTATTTTTGTAGTATGTTTTCTATTACAGAGCATAAAATGGCTGAAAATTACAAATGCTCTTAACTGGAGAAACCATCTCATGAGGTCTATAATATAGTTAATTCTTAATGGGAGCATACACAGTCAAGTTAACAGATATCTAACATTTTAGCACTTGGCAACACTTCATTTTCATTGCATTCAGAGTGTGTGAGGCTTATTTATTAGACTAAAACCAGGATGATTCCTGATATTCTGGAATTACCATCTTTGGTAACCTATCTTGGCTCTAACTCCTTGATATCTTCAGAAGTATTACCCAATTCTGAGTACCAGGAGAGTGTTAGGATCATTGAGAAAATACATAAATTGAACTAATAGTTGAAGGTTATTTACGATTTCTCATTATGCACAATTTTAGCAGTATATACTAATTTTGAAGTGTTCTATTTTAGAATTGAAGATAAATTTATCTCTGCACTAATACAGTTCCATCATGAAGCCTGATCTGTATCCCTTACACTTTATTATTTGATCCTTACGTTGTAAATGAATTCTTTGAGAAAGCAAGAGCTCTGATGCTCATACTTGCTTCTCAAGCAGGTCTGTGCAGCTGTCAGGTCTTCACTAACAGCTGCCAAATTTTCAGTCATGTTGTTAAGGTTGATATAAAACAAGCCAGGATCCTACTTGGATAATCTCTAGATCTGGCACAGTAGGTCCCATGCAGTTGGGACTATATAACAAACAGTAAGGCAGCTCTTCTATTTAATAATAATGTGTTTAAGAAGTGCTATATAACTTCCCAAATAACTGCACAGAAAGCTCTCTGAAGGGTTAAAAAAAAGTGTGTTTTTCTGATTCTGATGGAATCAACAATAAGACTGTTGCCTTAAAAACTGAGTGTCTTTGGGATAGCTTGCTTTTAAAAAGTTGAACACCTACCTAAATGCTTCATCAATCATAATAAATATCTCAAATACAATGAATATAAAATTCTTTCTTCTGAAATTTTCCTGGAAGATATTTGGCACAAGGTACAGTAACTGCACCAGACTTAAACCCCACAGATTTTACCAAGTGGTAGGTCTTATTCTTTGAGTATTTTGTGTATTCTTTCATTAAGTAATCTGGTTTAGATAGACTGTTAAGATTTATATGAATGTGTTAATGGAAATAAAGGGACAGCTAACAATAATAATGGTTTGGGTTTTTTTAATATTGTACATTAAAAATGCTTGAGGCTACCCTTGCATCTTTTTTCTTTTTGTCTCCTCTCGAAAGAATGCACCTTAGAGCCTTTGTGATTTTCTCCTGACGAAAAGGGCCATGACTACAAAAAACAGGAAAAAAATCAAAAGATCATCCAAGATTAAAAGATCTATGCTAAAATTGGTAACACTTCCCCAAAAGTAAAGCGTGTAACAGCACATCTGGAGAGCACAAAGGGTTTTCAGAGACTGTCTAATCGTATCTTGAATGCTCTGATTGATGCTACTCGCAGACACGATGTCAAGGGCTATGAAAGAAGTAATTGCAGAGTTTCTATTTGTCACAATATTCCTTGATGGGATTTCTGATGTTAGCAATTTGTCACAGTGGTTCATTGTCTTCCCGGATTTCAAACAAAATGGAGATGCCAGAGAACTGATGATTTGCTTTAAGAATGTCAGTGTCAGGACTGTGGGAACAGATTTATAATGAATATTGGGGTGACTGTGAAGGGGCAGGCATTTGACAGGGCTCTGGCTATAGGTAGCAGTACCAGGTGGTTCAGGAAAGAATTAGTGGGTGCTGCCATTTTTGCAGTAAGCTGCAATACCCTTACTTGGACTTCTGTTATCCCCTGGGATCTCACCTCAAAAGTAATTGAGGATGATGCTCTCTCCAGCTAAACTATACATATTATGAATCTACTCAAGGTTTGTTAAGTGGCAAGTCTCTTTGGGAGTGTGATTGTCATGGTGTTTTCCCCTCAGCTTACAAATTGTAGGGAAAGGCATCTCTGTCTCTTCCTGAGATATTTCACTACACACTATAATACAAAAAAACTTCCTTAGGCTGGTGATTTCCTATCATGGAGTAAACTAAATGTAATTACTGGTAGGTTTTCCTACAGCTGCACAGGGGGATGATCTTAGTGGGAGGAACACTGAGCTAGCCCTTGGGTTGCCTGGGCATGTCTTACCTCAGTCATCAAACCCTTTTACAATTTCTCTCATGCTACCTGGTCTTTCCCTCTGCCTCACCCAGGAAGAGATATAGTGGGGACAGTAATATTTTGCTCCTCTTATTGTCTTTGTGTAACCTATTTGTATTAAAAACTCCTTAAGACATAGACAACTCCTTACATAAATACGTATTGCCTAGTATAGGGGGATCTTAACTGTGATGGAGGCAAGGATTTATACAAATGATAATAAATCATATTCCTTTGTTTGGGAGATGTTCTGTATGGATTTAACATGAAAAAAATATACAGGAGAATCTATGAATGGAACTGCATTTGAAATCCTGGCATTCCTCAGTGACTGTTCTGTTACATCCATTTTATTGTTATTCTTTAACAGTTCATGCATAAATAAATGATAGAAAGGATCACTGCTCTGCTCTGGAGAAAGACAGCTATACCTCTGTCATATCAGAGCATGGAAAAACAACCTAATGCTTAGACATGTCATTGATGACAAGTTCCAGGCATAAGCTGCTATAATCACTCTAGGAATAAAAAAAAGCAAATGGACATAAGGGAGAAAGCTGACTGTCGAAGCACATCTCGGTAAAGTGCCTATGCAAGCTCAGGCAGTGCAAATAAAGGCAGAAAGAAAAAAACAGAGCAGTAAAAAATAAACACAGTGAAAAAAGATCATGTTGTAAAAGTTGAAAAGTATTCTGTGCTCTTTCTGGGATAGTCAGAGGCTGACACAATATGGCCATTAACAGGACCACAAAACCAAATGTGGGATTAAATCTCTGTCCTGTGCTGATTTATATTTCTGATCAGAAAAATTAAAATATAGGAAGAATGAAAATCTGGCCTGAAATACAGGTCCTTGTTACCCCGAAAATTTCTGTACACTATATATAACATGGATGCTTTCATTCTTAGTGATACATATGTTTATTCTCAGGTTGCACATTAGTCTCTAAGGAGATAAATAGCCCACCTGCTGTGACTTTCTGCGCGCTGACTGAGCAGTTCCAACTGGTCTGTCGGCCTTTGCAACCACTGCTGCTGCAAAGAGGCTGAGACAGGAGTTCATAGGGAGCACCCAGTTTAATCTGTAGGATGCACCTGCAGGTGGTTCATCTCAGGAGCATGTTAGTATGTCAGGTAAAATATAGTATGTGGCTGCAGTTTGCAGGTGAGAAGAGGACACTGTAGGAAGGCATGCTATCAGACAAATAGCTTAACTGATTTCCCAGGAGGGCTGAGACCCTGCTGCCTCTTGGCTATATAGACCAGGACCACCACTCCTCCCGGCAGAGAAACCCTCCTCTCACTACGTGCTCCCTTAGGGATGGTCTAGCAATAGCATTTCTGAAGCTCATGTATGAATGCTTCATAACAATACCAGGGGACATATGAAGGTAGACAGATGTGGATAAGAGAAAGCAAAAGGAAGATTGATAAGTGGTGAAAAATACAATAAGGATTTTGGGAGAAGCTTCTGAAAGAAGAAATGGGGTGAAAAAGGAGAGCAAAGCAAGCTAAACAACACTGCAGAGACAAAACAAAAAGATAAAAAACTGGTAAAGCAGGAGAAAAACAAGGGAAGGGTATAGCAGGAAATTTTTGACTCAAAAGTGTGTCTTGGTCTGTTACAGGTAGGAAAAGATGGCTGTGAATGCAGGAAGGGAAAATACCAAAGAGACAAGAGTGAATAAGATATCCTGAGAAAAGTCGTTCTAACAGTGTTCAGTGACTACGTTATTTCATCACTTAATGTGTCTTATCAAGGTATTGTAAATAATTTCTGAAGAATGCATTTTTGGTAATATTTGGTTAGCTCTTAGAATGTACAGAAGTATAACTGGACAAATACAGAAAAGTCAGCATAATAGTTTAAAAACATATTGGGGCACTATTTCTTTCTGCTGTTTGCCATTTGCTTAAAGTCATAGTTTCTGAAAAAAACTTGTCAATCATTAATTAGAAAGCTGAATAATGACATTACATGCTTATTTTACTGCTTTCTATATTAGGAAGTATAGCCAGAATTTTACATAGAAGCATATGTAAGTCCAGCATCCTTTTTGCGAGATCTGTTGTGTAGAAACTTCTCCAGTATGATTATCTTCCTACGAAAGGCACAGACCCTGCAGTACCTAGTCTGTACTTCATGGACCTATGGCACTTACTAGTGTTATGTTCATTCTCAGTTAATTCAAAATAAACTTAAATGTCTCAAAAGAAATTTCACAAAGGTAGTGCTGATAATGATTTTTGTTAAATTACTTATTTTTTTTTCAAAGCTGACTTTTTAAGGAGATATTAAATGCTTGCATACAACAGCAAATACAATCTCTGAGCTTGCCTCCTCTGTCAGAGATAATTAACTCGGGAGGAAAGGTGAAATCTCTTTTGTGTGTGTTCATATTGCAGCTCCTCATTATTCCAGACTGTCTGCATGCCCTGAATGATATCAGCTGTCTTTGTCCAAATGCATTTTGGAGTTTCATAACTGGCAGATAGAAGTAGTTAATGATGTCACTATAATGGATCGTTATTTTTCAGTGCCAAGCTCCCAGTAATTTTACATTTTCTGTCTTTCACACCTGCAATCTACAAGAAAAAAAAGAAAGTTTGGGCTTATCTAGAAGATGAGGGAAAATTTCAAACCAGGCTGTCACGTATTACAGCACCATCTAACCAGACAGTGATAAAACTGAATAGTCTTACCTATAAATCACAATAAAGCTTGACACAGTTCACCTCTGCCTTCAAAGCCTGAAGAACAATTAGATTTCCCTATTAGAAACAAAACCAAAATGTATTTATCAGAAACATCTGGAGTCTGGGAAAAGTAAGCATGTATCACCAGAGGACTTTCTGCCTGAATCCTAAGAAAAAATCTATCTTTTGTTATAATAACACACAAAATGAAAAGTGAGGATGTGTGTGGAGATACAGATTCCTAACGGAGCAGGCTCCCACCCTTGTGGCCTTATAGGACACTGTTCCCACCGGCTCCAGCCGAGAACATCCAAGGGGGAGGCTCACCTTGGTGTCAGAGTTGCTCCTGCTTCTGGAAGCCCTGGCACCCTTTCTTGTGTGCTGGGGTGTCTTTCCAGGAGAGGAGGGCATACTGTGAAGTAATATCCATTAACACAGGCAGACATTGGCAAAACCAACCTTGAGGTAAAATAAGGAAATGTTTGCTGAAGAGCTGGGCTGAGAATGGTCACATAGCCAGAGCACCCACAAACTTGTGTTTCCAGCAATGAAGGCAAGTATTCACATTGATTTGCCTCAAAAATCAGTGCAACTGTATCTTGGAGAACAACATAATTTATCAGCAGAGTGCCCACTGTGTATCCTAAGATACCTGTGCTCCATGTTCTTCTCCTTTAAGCTCAGTTGTTGCTTTCCTCCTGCATCTAGACCTGTTATGTACATGATAAGGAGCCCATGTCCCTCCCTAGCCATCTCTTGATGTGATCTGTTTCTTACTTCTTGTCCCAGGCCTGGAAGAGGATTGATAGCAGCACTGACTGTAGGAAGGGAGATGAGATTATTGTAGAGGAAGGAGTGGATATCTGAAGATCATGCTATTGAGGTGAGAGTAAAAGACACAGTGCAAGCTAACATATAGTAAGAGGTTTTTTACTGTGAGCGGGGGGCCTTTCAGTGACAGCAACAGAAGACAGGACAAGCTGACTATAGCAGGATCACACCTTATGGGGTAAAACTCTGATTTTTATCAAGAGGCGCTGTGCAATACCCTGAAAGAGGGTTCATGTGGAGCACTTCTTCTAGAAATGGAAGGATTTCTTACAGTAAAGACCTTCAGCCTGGCAATGAAAGGTCTGATAGGGGGTATAATTTTTCTTTTAGAGATAAAAATATCAGGCACTTGCAGAAGCTTCTCATGGTGACAGGCAACACTGGCAAGAGACCAGTCACAAGCTTATGCTAGGAATTAAAAAGCATTGCCACAATTAAAAATAGGTCTGAGCAACCCCTTAATAGGACTAATGTGGCAAACAATGCAATTAATGTGGACCATAGTGCATTTATAAGTGTACTTATAGGAGGTGGTTTTCTGAAGAAGCAGAGAAAGAGTCCTGGTGAATAAAGGAGATTCTTTTTTGTCTAGGGCCCTAGAAACAGGCTGTCAGGTCAAATATATCTGCAATATACTGAATAGCACAGAGTTTGTACCAAACCCAAGCTCTTCCTCAGCTTTTATTGTCTATAAATGCCACTGTTTCCTTCTTGCCTGATGATGTGCTCCTTTTTGCCAAGTGAAATATATGCTGGGTTGGTTTGGCATGTTAACTAATTAATTTTTCAAAGGTCGAACATGCTCTAATCTTAGAATATGATAATTTTGGAAGATTATTTGTTGTTTTTATTTTCCTTAAACACAGCCCCCCACGTTCAAAAGAAGTGCCTCTGTTTGTTTGGTAATTTACTGTATTTCATGTTGAACAGTGATATATTGATTTTCATTTGAAGTGATCTTTTGGGTTGCCATTTGGAAAGAGGGGTTTTGGCAAGGCTCCATTAGACTTCTTTGTATTATTGCTTATCCTTCAGCTGGTAGAGCAAGCAGCCTTATTCCCAAGTACAGGCTGCCTGAACCATCTCATTCAACCCCACTTTCTTTATTCCACTTTCTGTTGGTATGGTCCAAAGCGTCATTATTTTGCTGGCCAGTTTAGTTGCTGACTAGTGTTTAGTTTAGTCAGTACTCCCTGTCTCTCTTTTTTTCTCTAGAAACTTTATCTCTAGGCTTTACTAGCTTATAGGTTGCAGAAATATCGCACAGGTCGTACTGCTATCTCTGAGTGCCACTGCGTCTATAGAGTTTCTGCTTTCCTATGAAGCATGCGTGCATTTGCAAACTGCTCCTTTGATTACCTTTAGCTTGTCCAAAGGCTTAGGAGTGAGGGAGGGCAGGGACCTTTTATTTTTCTTCTATAATGTTAATTACTCTTGGTCTTTTTGTATCAGCACATCTGGAATAGGAGAAGTCAGCTTTCTATCTGATAACACTTCAGTCGGTTGCCCTGGAAAATAACTTGAGAGAATAACTCATACGGCAATTTAATGCAGCAATTATATGGAAGTCAGTTATTTTTTGTTTATTGCACCTTTGTGCAACTGCACTTTCATGAATTCTGAGTTTTTCATGAGTTTGTGAGTGAAAATCAGAGAACTTCTCACATTCAAAAATTACGGAAGATTTTTTCCAGAAAGTTCCTTCTCAAGTCAGTGAAGTCCAGTCTTGAGTTTTCTGGATATGTAGGAATGTAGCCAGAATTAAAAAAAAAATAAAATAAGATATTAAGACATCAGGACTATATGATACTTTATGATGTTCCTATTATTACTACTTTTTTAATGAGAAGTTATGTATTGTAACTATAGAGATGCTTTTCTGGAGCTTGTACTATAAGGTCTAGTAACCAGCAAAATATCAGGTAAATGTCCATGTTAAATGATGCTTCTAATCATAGAGATTTCCTGATTTCTTTTTAGCATCCATGAAATATGCGCTGATTTTAGACAGACTGATAACTGACTGATAACAGGCTGATGCCAGTCTTTGTCTTACATTACATTTTGTTTCTGCACTTTGTTCAAAAATATTTTGTACAATTGAAACGTACTGCCCTGGGTGAACAGTGGGAGACTGAGGTGAGGAAGTAGTCTTCCTAGTGTTTGTTAATATTGCCTTGGAAAAAGTATTATGATTGTTGTCCAGTACGCACATTAATTTAAATGGTTTATCCCAGCTTCCTGGATAAGCAAGTAATGTGAATATTGTAAGAGACAAGCGATACCAGTAAGACACAGTCCCTTGGAGAAAATGGTCAGAAAGAGGAATCTAAGATTATGGACAGTGAGAAAATCAGGGACTAGTGTAGCTGACAGTTCATAGTAGAGATGAAGAATTTCAGTTAAGTATTTCAGAGACTGAAAGAGAAAAAATGAAGGTTAAGATACCTGGAGTCAAATCTCTCTATCTCAATGCAAAAATTCCAGCTTTTCATTGCTGGTGGCATTCAAGCGCCAGATAAAGCTCAGATAACATACCCTTTTTTTCAGATGGAAGTGTGATAAGGGGCATTTCCAAGAAGGAAGAAAACCAGCTAAATACATTCAGAAAACAATGCACTGAAGTAAATTTTGAGTTTGTATTAGAAAATGCTCAACAGAGGGAAAATATCTGATTCAGAATGGAGGGGTCTATGCAGAGTCAAAAATAGTAATTGCAGTGATTTAAGCAGGCAGAGAATGTGGCAGGGTTGACAGAAGCATCTCTTCCAAAAGCTTTCTTATGAGGCTTGGCCTCTTGGCCAATAAAGGAGATGAAAAAAGAGAGTATTAACCAAGAATTTAAGCTCTTGCAGTAAACTAAAAGTAACAAGAAAAGACATCCTTACAGAAAGGGTGGGTCAAGAAATTTTCATAGACAGAAACTGAATAGTTCACCCTTGGCAGAGAGCAAGCGTGTCTCTCAGCATGCAGCATTAGCTGGACATTGCCAGCAGAGCAACTCTTTAGTATTAGCAGTGGGAGTCCATAGAAAAATGTTCCAGTGAATTCCCAGACATCCTCAGGTCTACAGCTAGCTGAACATGTGATTAAGGTGACCCTTCAATGACTTTGCAAGAGGCTCGTTCAGCTTATACAAACGATCTCTGACACAGATATTGAGCAAAATGCTCAATGTCCCTCACCATGCCCAAAAGAACATTCCTAGATTTTGGTATCTTTCTCCCTGTTGAGTGTTAGAAACCACTGCTTGTTATCGAACAAGTATTGAATGTGCCATGTATTAAATTGTGCAAATGGTTGTCACATCTTTTCTGCCAAGCATAGACCAGACTATGCACCCAATAAATTCACAGGCTGTCAGACTTGCCGGTGAACGACTGACACGTTACTAAGATTATATGAATCTGGTTGAAAAATGTGGATGAAGATGGCCTGCAGAAAATTTGATGGGAAAGAATGTCCTTTCTTAGCAAGGTAATAAAAGTTATGAAAGGTGATTCCAGAAAAGAAGTAGTCAGGAATATGAAGTTCTAGTGTCAATGAGAAAGTTTAAAAGTGAGAATACGGGTGGTTGTTCTCTAATAAATAAAAGGGTGCATGGCTTAAAACTGGTAAAATAGTAATTAGTCTCATCAGAAGCACACAACAATTTAGTATTAACTTTAGGAAAATCTTGAACAGATCAAGTTCCAAAATTTATTCTTTTACACTTCCCAGGGCTGCATGTGGTGAATGGGAAGGATTTGGGGAACATTTGTATTGCTCTATCTTATGGCTCAAAGGGTGTTTTGAGAGGTATTTTAAGAGGGGTGCTACAAGCCAGTATACTCACCCCACCACTCCACGCAGACCTGACTTGTGTCATCTACCAGATGCATTTTGCATTAATAGCTATGTAATTGTTCAATGCTTGGGGCAAGGACTGTCGTGGTACTCACAGGTATTGCTACAGAGCAAATAAATCATGGAAATTATGTCTTTGCTCCTTATTTTACACATTCTAAATATATTTTGCCTCCAGTTCCTAATTTTGGCAGATAATTCTGTCATTATTTTAAGCTGATGGCATTGGGGATTTGGTAGTAATTTGAAATAGTCAAAAACTGCAAATACCTTTTTCTATGAAAAATTACATTTTGGAACTTAGTTAGCATTATGGTGTGTTATATGTTTAAATTAACACCTACATTCTCAAAGAGGTGTATTTTGGGGAGATTTTTGGAAACTGGACCTGAAAATGGAATGAATGACTAAAATAAGGGGCAACTTGTTGCTAGGTTTTTATGCACAGATTCCTCTGACATATTTCTGGGCTGTATCCCAAATAGCTGCTTTCAGTCTCATTTGAAAGGATGTGAAAATTGAAAAAGGTCTCAGTTGTTTGGTTTTTTTCAGTCAGGAGATAAATGTTTTGGACTTGGCTCTAACAATGCCATCCTGAATGATGCTGGGTAAGAGCAAATACCTGTGGCAGAGCTGTCTGTGATCTGCTAGCAACTAGAAAATTTCTATCAGTGTTGAAAGTATTTTACCAATTCAACTCAACAAAGCAGCGGAGGCATTATAGGCTAGTTTGTAAATACTCTTCAGTACGTGTAGTAAAATGATTAGATCAGAAACTGTCTCTGTGCACAAATTGCAACCCTATTAAGTAATACTGGAATTCAGAGCATAATAGTGATTTAAATATTTGTCAGTTTAATTTATATTAACACTGATTTAGACCATGGTAGTAACTTAAATATTGTACAAATTCATTTATTAAGTCAATATTTATTTAGAGTAACATGGCAATCTCCAAAACCCGCGAATGTCCAATTATTTAATATTTATATTCGTAGCCTAAAATGAGGTCAGTTTTGCATCTTCCAAACCTGTGAAATGAACATTATTTTCACACAGAGGCTCTACAAACCAAATACAGCCTTAAATAAAATTTCTGATGTTGTGGTAATAAAACCCTTTAAAGCACTGGTTTTAAAAGGTGAGTGCTGATACAAGCCTTACTGCAGAGATTTGAATGGCAACACTTTAATAATCATTCTTGTTCAATTTCCCACCCAATGCATGCAGCAGGGAGCTGAAGTGCTGCATTGCATGCTGCCTCCCCAAAAATATGAGCTGCCTTTTGAAACCTGTGAATTTCCTATTAAGGTAATTCTGTATGCTGATATCTCGTAAAGGATTTATATTGTTAGGATCATACTTATATTTTGAAAGCCCTGAAGTATGCAATACTTACGTGGACTAAACCAGTTTCCAGTCTTTATCTCCGCCATCAAATTGTTGTCACATGAGAGGCAGAGCTCTGCTCTCTGCCCTCTTCAATATGTTTACCAGCTTGAGTCTTTCATTCAAAATCATTTTATTCCAGACAATTTAATACTCTTTTTAGGGTTGATTGTGATTTCCTCCTCCCACTTTCCTTCTTAGGCAAGATTATATATTCATTAATCAGTCTATTTTTATTTCAAATCCATTTCTTCAAAGATTGGGCTGTCTGAGGGCAACCCTTTCTTAGAAATTACAGGCTATCTATTGCATGAAACAATCATTTAAATGATACCTCTGTAATCTCTTTTCCTAGCCAGTTTTAGAGATAATGGCAAGCAGAGCTATTTTGATTATAAGTGACTTGTAGGAATGTAGGGAAATGCAGATGTTGTCTTGTTGACAATTTTATGAGCAAGCTGAGTGCAGGCGCTAAAAGCCAAGATTTGGAGTAGGAAGAGAATGGAAGCGTGACATGAAACATTTTTAATGCTTTAATGCTGATGAAAATACCCCTGTGTCTTCCTTCCAGCCTCTTGAAGGGTCTCTTCCTAGTTCTGGAGGGTGTCTGGAGCCAGAGGACCTGTTTCCTTTGGCTCCTTCTGTAGTCATTGACAGTGAGGATGGGACTGACCAAGAGCAATCTTTATAGACTTAATAAGTACACTTTCAAGTGAAGGTAGAGCATTCACAGTAACATATGGAGAATAAGATGGGACAGGCTGGCTGCTAAAACTTGTCTTACAAGTGTTTATCAGTTGCAGCCCGTTCTCTTGTTATAAAAGACACAAAACCATGCCAGCAAGTAATATCTTAGCTGATATACTAATATTCTTTATGTCAGTCATTAAAGACCCATATTTAATACATGAAGCTCCAGCTCTACAGTAATAGGAGATGGCAAGATGGAAGGGAGGAATCAGTTTTGTCGGTTTTGAGTGAGCAGATTGAGTGACTGAGGTCATTTTAAGCTACTCATACTTACAGTTGGTGACATTGCCATCTGTCCTGGGTTCAGCTATAGCAGTCATTTTTCTCCTGCTTAGTAGCTGGTGCAGTGCTGTGTTTTTTAACTTTCAGCCTGGGAACAACGCTGATAACACCGATGTTTTTAGTTGTTGCTAAGTAATGTTTATTCCAACCAAGGACTTTCTCAGTCTCATGCTTTGCCAGGGAGGAGGGGAAGCCGGGAGGAAGCAGAGACAGGACACCTGACCCAAACTAGCCAAAGGGGTATTCCATACCACAGCACGTCATGCCCAGTATATAAACCGGGGGGAGTTACCCGGAAGGCCCAGATCACTGCTCGGGTCGGGCTGGGTATCGGTCGGCGGGTGGTGAGCAATTGTATCCTCTCCCCTTGTTATTTCACTAATCGTTATTATCATTGGTGGTAGCAGTAGTGGTTTTGTGTTATACCTTAGTTGCGGGACTGCTCTTATCTCAACCCGTGGGAGTTACGTTCTTCCCATTCTCCTCCCCATCCCTCCGGGAGCGGGGGGAGGAAGAAGGGGGGGGGGGGGGAGTGAGCGAGCGGCTGTGTGGTTCTGAGTTACCGGCTGGGCTCAAACCACGACACCATCTGATAGCATACTGGTTGTGAAAGAGAGGTCTAGAAAAACAAGTCTGTTCCTATGCAGCATGTTTTAATTTTTTGTGGCCACTGCTATTTTCACAGTTTTTCAATATTATTAAAGAACTGCATTAATTCCCTTGGGGAAGGAAGAGGGAAAGAAAGAAAGAAATAGCTTGAGAAAAAGCTGTCTATTCTTTGTGGTTAGTTCCTCCCCATAACTATTGGGTTAGACAATCCACCAACTACAAATAGTTTGTCATCTGCATATCTATGTCACCAGATTCTGAGCCCCATTTTGAATAGGCTCATTTTGGGTTTTAGAAAATAAACAACTTGTCTCAGCAATTCTTAGGGGAAATAATTATTTCATTCTCTTTTTAGTGAATTTGCATTAGGTAGATGAATGATACAAGTCAATAAAGTGTCTGCTTCTTCATGTCTGTATGAAGGATTTAATTCTTTTTGAGAACTTCGGCAGAGCAAACTGAATGCAAAGTGAAAACGTGGATTGTACCATGCTCTAAGCACAATAGAAGCAGTATTTCCTTGCCTTCAGTGAAAGACAAGTACATCTAACTATATGCTGGTCAAATATGTTTTAAAAAGCTTTCCTACAGTCTGGATTGGCATGACTAGTTACTGGTTAGAACCACCACACTATTCGATAAATAGTAAAGAGGGTAACTCAGCATCTGCAAGGGAATTATGTTCTCTGGCACATAAAGGGGTGGTTTTATCTATTTTTACTTTGCTCTTGGAACATAAATAGTTTAGTAGAGATGCACTATTGCTCTCAGTTATACCCATCTGGGTATAGAAGGGTTGGAAAACCAGCACATCTGGTGATGCTGGTCCCCTTCTGCTGCACAATCTTTCTTTCTGCTCTACCCCCTGGTGAAAATAAGAAAAATAGACCATTTATTAATATTACATCACTACGTGATTCATGCAATGATGAAGCTTTGCTTGACATGTTAAAACAGACTTAAGGTGTGATGAGAGAATTATGAAATCATTTTAATAGAAGTGTTCTTTAACGAGTCTGTTTCTCTAAAATCACATGGCAGTGTTCATTTATTCTGGAACTCCCTAATAAACAACATTTCAAGCAACTATTTAATGTCCTCTGTGGAGAAGTACCTAGACATAAAATCCATCTCCTATTCTTTTTGATACGTGTTTCTTGATACGTGACTTTTTCAGATTAAGTGAAAAAGAACAATAGGAGGGGGAAGCTTGATTTGGGTTTTTGGGGGGTTGGGTTTTGTCTTTTTTGTCTGGCTAATTGTAGAATTTATTGGACTCCAGTTCCTTATTTTTTTAGATGAAATCCTTATTGTAGTTATGCTAAGAGTTAACGTGTAATTCTTCAATCTGTGGGTGCCATATGAATATAAATGCATTGTTATTAACACTGCTTATCATAACTGAGTATCTTTCTCTAACTGTTTGACAACTGGGAACCATAAAAAAGCATCTTTAATGCTAAAGTCTGTTGGGTATGCACCAAATATATTGCCAGAAAGTAAGCTGAACCTCAGGGGGAAGGAGCAGGCTTGTTTATGTTATTTGAGGTATGAATGTCTTTACAGGCCAAATAGAGATGAGTAATTGTTATCATTGTAGCTTGTATCTCACTGACCCAGTGTAGTGCAACATGGAACATGTGAATCCTCTGCATTAAGAGCATTTGTGCTGGTTCTTGACACTCTTTCCTGCCCCACAGTTGGAGTACATATTTGCATATTGAGATTTGTGTTTGGAGCATTGGATATCCAGCGCATAATGCTTTGTGCAAGCTTCAGTAACTGCATTGACCTCTACTTGACTGATGCCTTAGAGAATTTGGTCCAATATCTATCGTTAATGCCATCATGGCACAAAATCCTTGATTTAGCAAGGTACTGAATTTTTCTGTGGGTGAGAGCAGTATCATTGATATCAAAAAGATTAATTATGAATTTTAAATAAGGTGTGTGTTGATGTGCAGGATGGAATTGAAACATTCCTAGGACAATAAAGCAAGAGCACCAGTATCATGGTGAGAGGAGAGCACTGGGCCTTGTCTAGCAATGCCCTTATATTTAGTTCCCAGGGTGTCTGAGGTAAAGTATCCATAAAGCTGAAGTGTTGGCTAATGCAATCTGGGACGGATGTGGTACCTAAAGCTATTCCTAAGACTGGAAGTGATGAGCAATTCTGAATCCTGGTGTGCTCTATTATATTTATGTTTAACCACTGCTTCTATTTAGAGAGGTGCAAGAATAAGATTAAGCAACCCGAATTCCATTCAGTGCCCTTTTGGTCTGCTATTATTGCTTATTTATCAAAAAAAAAAAAAAAAAAAAAAAAAGAATCCCCAAGCACTGCCATTTATTTCATAAAAATAAAAAATATCCATAAATTGCATGTATTTCTGTATTTCAGAAAATTTAAGAAGCTATATTTACAATATATATCTCTAGGCAGTGGGATGCTACACACTCATGTGGGTACGATTGGATTTATTGTCCTAGATCAGTAACAGCCCATTTCCGATGTCCACACATTGATTCAGTTTGTCATGATTTGAACAACTACAGACAAGTGAAAACCTTTGCCCTTCCAAGTTGTCAGGGGTCTTCCCTGGCTGTTGCGACTTCATGACACAACAACACACACCTTATTTAAAATTCATAAT
Source organism: Strigops habroptila (assembly GCF_004027225.2). NCBI lineage: Eukaryota > Metazoa > Chordata > Aves > Psittaciformes > Psittacidae > Strigops > Strigops habroptila. The sequence continues at coordinate 10,239,093 of NC_044281.2, forward strand.
TAATCTTTTTGATATCAATGATACTGCTCTCACTCACAGAAAAATTCAGTACCTTGCTAAATTAAGGATTTTGTGCCATGATGGCATGGATGATAGATATTGGACCAAATTCTCTAAGGCACCAGCCAAGTGAAGCTCAATGCAATACAACAGAGAAGAAACAGTCTACAAGGTTCCTGGAGTGCACAGTTGAGTGGTGGACTTGGCGGTGCTAGGTTGGACTCAATGATCTTAAAGGTCTTTTCCAACCTAAAAGCTTCCAATTCTACAATTCTAATCAAATGTTGAATACAGCGACAAGGTCACAATTCTTCAAGCAGAAAATACGGCTTCAGCATATCTGAGATTTTAATTCAGGGTAAGAGACTGGCTGTTTAACTCCCTTATTTTATGAAATACTGCCAAAAAAAAAAAAGAAAAAAGAAAGCATTATCTAATAGCATGTTACTACCTTACACCTACTCAAAACAGAAGTTATTTTAGGATGGTTGTTAAGCAGCTAATTGATAAAATCATTCTTTTTGGTTTTACAAATGTTCAAAAGAATATTTTATTCACAGAGGCTAACAAATAAAAAGTGAATGTCAGAATAAAACCTTGATAAGTTTTGCAAAAGAAGCAAGAATTACAAAATATTTGCTATTGGCACAACAAGTGTCTGCAATAATAGGATGCCAAATACAAGTAGGATTTCTGGTGAACCTTTTGTCACTAGAACTATACAAGGTAAATTTCAGCATAGCTTAACCATTTTCTTTTAGATTTTATTAAATCACACTTACTGTTAATACTTCTCACCAAAATAATACTTCTTACTAAGAAAAGGCATTATATCTGTCCTAGTTTTGGCCAGGAGTTAATTTTCTTCCTAGTAGCTGGTGCAGTGCTGTGTTTTGGCTTCAGTCTGAGAACAGGGCTGATAACACACTGATGTTTTTAGCTGTTGCTAAGTAATGTTTACCCCAATCACGAACTTTTCAGTCTCATGCTCTGCCAGTGAGGAAGGGCACAAGAAGCCGGGAGGAAACAGAGACAGGACACCTGGCCCAAACTAGCCAAAGGGGTGTTCTATACCACAGCACGTCATGCCCAGTATGTAAACTGGGGGGAGTTACCCGGAAGGCCCAGGCTGCTGCTTGGGTTGGGCTGGGTATCGGTCAGCGGGTGATGAGCAACTGTATTGTGCATCACTTGGGTTTTCATTTTTCTTTTTTTGTTTTATTTCCCTCTCCTTCCTTTTATTATTATGTTTTGCTTTATTTAAATTATTAAACTGTTCTTATCTCAACCTGTGGGTTTTACCTTTTTTCCCATTCTTTTCCCCATCCCACTGGGGGAGAGGAAGTGAGTGAGCAGCTGTATGCTAGTTCAGTTGCTAGCTGGGGTTAAACCACAGCAGTGTCAAACAAAACATTCAAACTGACCTTAAATTGAATTATCTTTGTCAAGATTTTTCTCCAGACCTATTTAAGGGTTCAAAATTTAGAGTTAAAAAAGTGAATGCATTTTAAAAAATATATTTACACTGACTTTTCAGCTAAAACAATTTTAATGTAAACTGATTTTACTTCAATTTAAACTATTCAAATTAAGCTTCAATTACTAATTTAAACTTCAAAAGTGCATGCATTGTAACTTCAGACACATGACTGCTGCTGTAGCTGCTGCCCGTGTGTTGTGGATAGGTGACGAAGAAACTCAAGAACTCTCTTCTGTGTGAATTCAAATTCCTGGAGGAAAAGTGACTTTGGTTCACGCTTTCTGCCAGCTGACACACAAAAAGACTTTCCTCTTGCTCCATGAAAATCTAATTGTGATACATTAATGGCCTTCATTAGATGTGTCACCTAACATTCCCTAAGCCCTCCGTGATGCAGTTATTGTCCTCCCTTCCCACTGAGATGTTTTATCACTCTTCTAATGATGTGAAAGGAGGCACAATCCTTTAGCAGCAGCACCTGAAATGACTGCAGTGTGATGATGTAATGTACTGTCATCTCTCAGGTCCTGTGCAACCACCTTAACCACCAGTCTTCCTATTTTCCTCAAATCACTCTACATTTTATAAGTCTCTAGAAATGTGTGTGAATAACCTCCTTTCATGCTTGAACTATGCTATGTGATTAGAATCATAGAATTGGAAGCTTTTAGGTTGGAAAAGACCTTTGAGATCATTGAGTCCAACCTAGCACCAAGTCCACCACTCAACTGTGCACTCCCGGAACCTTGTAGACTGTTTCTTCTCTGTTGTATTGCATTTCCAGCAGACATATGGTAAGTGGAAGTCTCCCATGAGAACAAGGGCTAGTGATTGTGAGACTTCTCCCAGCTGCTTATAGAATATTTTGTCTGCCTCTTCATCCTGTTTGGGTGGTCTATAACACACTCGCACCATGATATCTGACTTGGCCTTCTCCCTGATTCTTACCCATAAACACTCACCCCTATCATCACCATCATTAAGATCTAGAAAACAAAACAGTCCCTAACATTATAAGACTACCCCACTGCTTCTCCTTCCTTGCATATCCCTTCTGAAGAGTTAATAGCCATCCACTGCAGCACTCCAGTTGTGTGAGTCATCCCACAATGTTTCCATGATGGTAAATATGTCATAGATTTCCTGCTGCACAATGGTTTCCAGCTCCTCCTGTTTCTTGCCAATGCTTCGTTCATTGGTATATATGCACTTCAGCTGGGATATTGATTCCACCATCTTTTTGGGGGAGAAGCCCTAATTCCTACATGACCATTTTCAGGCGCTTACATGGTTTCTAACACATCAATAACCCTTGTGTCTTTGCTTCCACATGGTTCCCCATCCCCTACCTCTAGTAGGATGGCAGACTGAAGGATTTCTCTAGCACACCATCCCTCAACCATTGTTTGCTGCCTCTAGGCTTATCCCTAGCAAGCCTGTTTTTTCTACCTTTTAAATCTAGTTTAAAGCTCTTTCAGCTGTCTGGGCAGCTGCATCAGTGGTGGGTGCAGAGCTTAGAGAGGCCATGGCTTTCTACAGGGGGGATAATATTGCTCCCTGGTTGATCCAGCAGGGCTTCAGCACCCACCCTGTGGCACAGACTGAATGTTCCATTCCCTGTTTGTCTGCCTTGTCGGTGGTGCTCCTGGCCCTTAGTGCTCCACAAGGGCTTCTTTTATATGTGTGGGGAGCTTGGCCACTATTGCTTCTGGCCCAAAGCAGGTCTCCTCAGATGCTGTGGCATGAGCTGTGTGCTCTTGGTGGGTCTCGTCTACCCCTGACAGCCATGCCAAAACACTCCACTACAGAGCTTGCCGGCACTAGAGCTGCTTGCCTCGGAGATTAATGCTTAATGAGTTCATTATCTTATTTAACATTTCATGGATAATTTGCAATTATTTAAAAATAAACATGTATATTCAAGGTCTGAATTAATGGAGAGAAAAAAGCAAGTGCAAAAATACATGCATATTGATAGTGTAGGCAACTGCTTAGAACAGGAAAAATCTCCTCCACATAACACATCACACAAATATCTAAATAGGTAGATATGCGCACATACATTCACACATATATGTATGTGTATTTGCTTGCTTTATGTCTTTAGAAGGTAGTATTAAGGTAGCTCTTGCTGCTACAAGGAAATTGTGGATTCCAAAGACATTTTTATCACCTATTTCCTGAAATGCTGAGAGTTAACTAGCTGGTTAAGCCTTAGGTGTTTTCAGCTTGAGCATTTCCACTGGTTTCTCACATAGGTATATAGGGAAACACAGCATATAAAAAGTAAAACTGGGATTTATTTGCACATGTCAGTCAAAAGGGACAGATCCTGCTCAGAAGGAGGGCAGTGTTAGAAAAGAATTCAAGTATTTCTGAGATATCTCTACATCACTTAGAAGGCATTCCCTACCATGCCTTTTCTTCTCTTTCACTGCTACTTTCATTCCTGCTACATTGCTGCTGCTTTTGCTGTCATTCTCTACCTTGAAAGTGGTGATCTCTACAGCACATGGGACATAACTGATAAGTTATCTCCCTGCTAGACGTCACATGCCAGGTAAAGAGATTTGTATTTAGCATACAGCACCTGAAATGACTGTATGTTCAGCCTCCACTTGACAATATCCTTTACATTACGGTTTCTTGGCTTGCTTAAGGTGGTATTATGCTAGACAAGACTTGCAAATCAGAAACTGTTATAAGTTATTTGTGTCTAAATCAAAAACAATATTCACTTTAGATGAAATTCCAGTCCCCCACAGAAGCCAGGGAAATTTTGCCTTCGACTTTGCCGTGACCAGAATTTCAATCAGAGTTGTTACACACAAAAACAATCAAATAGCTTTAGTGGTTATCATTTCAGTCAGAATCTCCTGCATTTTTATTAAATTAGTACCCAATAACAATAACTTCTGAGAGTGTTAGAGGACAATAGAAGAACAAAGGAGGAAAGCAAACGTTGAGAGGTAAATACTTTTCTTAGAAAGGCACATGCTATCCTTTAAGAACAGATACCATTACACCCCATCTGTGGGAACCTCAAGAGGAACGAATAATTAGTCTGCTATAATCTGTATCAAAGCAAAATTAATGGTGTCCTTTGGGGTTACATATGTCTGGGCAATTTGTGATAGTGAGAATTTATTGGAAATATGCTCTGGAACCTGCCCAGGAATAGATTAGGCCATTATAGAGATAAACAAAGGCATCCTTATCCTTCTGCTCTAGCAGTGGACACAGCTCGTGGTCTCTGGAATTATATTTTTGTGCAGCTGGAATGAAAAAAGAATAAACTACATGCGTGTGGTGAATCGTAGAATGGTTGGGTTGCAAAGGACCTTAAGAGCATGTAGTTCCAACCCCCCTGCCATGGGCAGGGATGCCTCACCCTAGACCATGTCGCCCAAGGTCCTGTCCAACCTGGCCTTGAACACTGTCAGGGATGGATCATTCACCGCTTCTTTGGGCAACCTGTTCCAGTGCCTCACCACCCTCACGGTAAAGAACTTCTTTATATCTAACCTGAACTTCCCCTGTTTAAGTTTAAACCCATCACCCCTCATCCTATCACTACAGTCCCTGATGAATAGTCATGTAAACACAGAGCACTAAACCCAGAGAAAGGAACCAACAATTTTGAATGTTGTTTTGTATTTAGTGGAACAGAGTATCATAACTATCATATCACTTGAGATAGTTCTGCTAGGCTAATGCAGGTATTGGATCACAGTTTGTGAATCATGACAAGCATTATTAAGTTTTGAAAACCCATGGGAACCAGAAAAAAACATAAATTAAGCTTGCATGTTGAGTTTGCAATTACAGGCTCAAAAACATAACAACCACGTAAATATCTATTTTTACTAAATGAACTCAATAAGGCAGCAAAAGAAGGTCATGAGTTCAGTCTGGTTTCAGATATAGTATTTCTGATCTTATCATTACTACTTTAAATAGTAAAGGCTAGACCAACTGTGTTTAATTGTATTTTCTTTTTATATTCATTTTTCCAAGAAGACGACAGAATTCCTAGCTAAGGCTCTATCATCAACACAACATTAGGGAAAGATGTTTTGCAGAAGGAAGTAGGACTCAACATTGATTGAGAACACCTTGCAAAGTAAGACTCACAAAGCAGGTAAGAATTGGGCTATCCTTATTTTTATTCTTCAGGTTTTCCAATAGCTCACGTGGACACAGGTTATCTGTTTTCAGCAGCATGAACACACACGATGACATGACATTATTTGTCACAGCAGACACTATTTTGCACAGTAGTGTTGAAGAGGGGAGGAACCACTAATGAGCCCTGCTGACCACAGTCAAGAAACTGAACTGGATCTGCCACAGTGGGGGTCAGCTGGAAAGTAAGGTATAGTAGGAATAGCCAAGAAGGTAGGGAAAGGAATATGGACCCCAGAGTACCTCACTACTATCCTAAACTCCGTTTGACTATCCTTGAGCTTTATGGGTTTTTGTGCTTCTATCTGTTGAACAAATATCCCTCCCAAGCTGACCATAGCCAAGTTGTTCCCAGGCTGTAGTAGCACCAGCAGCTTATGGCACAACGGTGCAGGTCTCCTGCCGCAGACCTTCTGCAGAGCAGGAAGTAAATTCACCCCCTACTTCAGCTCAAAGCTCTTTGAAATCTGTTGCCCAGAAAAGCTCTTAGCAAATATTTGCCACAAATAAATCAGAAGAAACAAAATTTCTATTCTGCTAGTAAATAAGAGAACTTGGGGAGACAACTAACATTTAAAGTGTTTAAAAATGCACCAATACTTGTGCTTCTGTAAGTTACTCAGATATCACACCAGTGGCTAGGGTAAAAGAACTGAACAAAACCAGAAATCATCTTTTTCTTCATAATTCTGGATACATTTACAATTGAAATATAGAATGATTTGATAAATCTGAGCTAAAACCTTTCACATGGTTGTAAGGCATTTCAGCTAGAAATGCAGGAATATTATATCATCTTACAGCCAGGGTATAAAATCATAGGAAGAAGAGAATATTTAAACTAGATTTATCCCCTGTGGAGGGCTTTGTACGGAAATTAGAAGATGATCAGATCTCTGAATGGTAATTTAATAGCTAATTTAAAAGCCTCTCTTGCTTAAATTATCAAGAAACCACAAGATACAGAGTTACATATTATACAATGCATATTATAGGCATATGCTAGTGAAGAAAGGACTCCAAACACAGTTTGAGTTTCATTTTAATTTAAATATATAAGATTACCTAAAATGTCAGGTGCATTTACTAATTTTTAAATCACAAATTAGCACAAAAGCAACCTATTGTTCTGGCTTTAGGTAGATTCGACCTAATCCCAGTATACCACTCTGGGAAGTAATTCCTCATTCAACATCCTGTCTATTAAATTCACCTGCAAATAAATGAGTGTTGCACTGCAGCCAGAGACTTGGCAAATTTATCCAATTTGGGACTGAAATTTCTCTGCCTTCACCTCCCTCTCTTTGATTTCAAGAGCCATGGCTTTAATACCTGCACTAATCTCAAATGCAGTATGAACTGAACCCTGATCACTCAAGCAAGCAAGCATCAAGCCACCTATAGGTCTGCATTAACACTGGTGCCTCACATTCAAGCTCAAACTGCTTCTTACCTTTTTGTCCCTGCTATTAGAAGTTTTTTAATATACTTCGTTTTATAATAATGTCCCTCACGCAAAGAAGTCAAGGAAAATCAGAACCATTAAACTGATTGCACCAAGCACAATAGAATTAAGTGGCACCCCATCAAAATCTTGCAGGAAGAATACATTTTCAGGTGTTCTCTGCTACATTAAAAAAGTAATTTTCTATTATTTATTAAATAACTACTGGCCATTTTTACACCATCTCCTCTTGGCTTAAAGATGCAGTTGTGAAACTGGGAGATAGTTTTGCTTGTACAGCTGCACAGGGAGGATTAATTTTTTAAATGGGCAATGATGCACAGCTCCACTTTGTCTTCTGGTTGGATGGATGAGCTCTGAAGGAGGGGGGAAAAGGAAACAAAATCAACAAAAAAACCAAACACACAAAACCCAAGCAAACAAAAAATCCAATAAGGAGTCAGCTTCATTTCTCTTCCAACTAAATAAACCTAAAACACACATAGATTTCCTCACAGGGAAAGCTTCTGACTGATATGTTGAGTCAAGACAGCATCAACTCTTTCAGCTGTCACAGCATTGCAAAAATACAGGTTCATCTGCCAAAAGCCGGGAGGTTATTCTGTGGCTGCTTCCAAATAAGCGTGCCGTGGATGGTTTGCTGATTAATTGAATCCAGGGGCTTATAACACGATTTCACTGAAAATGACTGATCTACGTTTGTGCACTGACCCTCTGCTTCCAGGGTCTAGAGACAAAGATTTCAGAAACACCTCAGAGCTGCCTCTCTGTCAGGGACACATAGACATTGGTGAGAATGTCTGGGACATCTCCTCGTAGGCAGAAGTCCGAGGCTTGTGGCCAGGGCACATGGATGAATCTTATCCATGAAGATGGAAAAGCACGTGCAGCAGGAGGCACTGCAGGTACCGGCACAGGCGGAACCATGCGTGCTTGTCTTTCAGAATGGTGTAACATAGTCATCTGTTTAGAAGAGAAAAGAGCTGTGTCTTTACATCAGGGGCTTGATCCAAAGTCTACTGAAGTGAAAGAAGGGCTCCTGACTCAACTTCTAAACTGGTCAAAAATTGCCAGTCCTGTGGGGTTTTGGTGGAAATTTAGCATTTTACTTAAACAGAAAAAAGTATGGAAGATCTATTTTCTTCCAGAAAGTAAAAAAAAAAAAAAAAAAAAGCTTTTAATCAAAAAAGGTAAACCAGAACTTTAGTGTATGTAAAAATAGTAATTGGGTAAAAGAAAAAAGAACCAAAATAATTTCCTTGAGGAAAATATCTTTCATGAAGATTTATAAGTTAAAAATGACATTCAAACAGCATGCAGTAGCTACCTAATTGTGGTGCTCTGTCAATAAGAAACAAAGACAAATAATAAATGTCTTTATTTTCTTATATAAAACATCTCTTTCACCATTTTAAGCGGTAATTTCTCAATTGCAGCTGAAATCTAAAATTATCAGTTTTGATCAATGGTCTAGGTAGATGAAAAATCTGGTCGACCCATTAAATAAGAAAGTTAATAAGAATAGAGAACCATCTCACAGTTCATGAAATAGTACAGCAAAGTATAATTTTTCAAGTCCTAGTAATTATGTTCGCTATCACACCATTACTGATATAATGTGAAGCTAATAAGCCAAGTAATTAGAATGCACTAGGTCAGAGTTTTCACCTTAATATGTGAAGGGTAAATGAGAATGAGGCCTTATAATATTTAGCATATGGCTAAAACAGTACAAAAGCAATAGAAAAAGGTTACTTTTTAGAGGGAACACTCTCATCGAGTTGAAAGTTGTTTGTATTGACTTACATGCTGGGCCTAATGAAGGTCATTATGGGGATTTAATTGTGTTACAGATGCAGCAGAAAGGTCTGACTAACTGAGTTTCTCCTCTGTGAATCTTGCTGCATTCTGCTGCTGTCGCCCAAGTTCTCAGAGGCTGAATTGCTTTTCTCACTTACAAGCCACTTACAAATCGAATGAAGCACTACAGAAGATTGTCTAACACAAAAGACCCAAATTAGTTCATATCTCAGGAAAAGAAGTGTGATATTCCTGAAACACAGGGGTGGAAATACTTCCTTTCATGATGTTTCAGTACATAACATTGCCAGACCTAATTCTGTGGTTTATGTTCACACTGTCAGACTGTTCAGTTATTTTTGAAAGAAAGCTGAGTACAGACCTTGAAGCCCATAAGTTTACCAGAAAATACTTAGATGCAATCCCCAGCATTAAGGTTATTCACTGTCAGTTGTTTACAGGCCCAAACTACCAGATTACCTTTCTCCTCAGCCACAAATATAGCAAACAGTGGACATACAGGTTGAAAACATGCTTCACTTTCAGTCCTTGAGGAGACAGAATGACAAATTCCAAAAGAATATGTAAAATGCAGAGATTAAAAAAAATTACTACACCACCACGTTTTACAATGAGAGGTCATAAGGAGAAATTTAAGCCATTTACTGCCTTTGTTATGGGGCACGATGATGCCTTACATTTGGCTGTAATGCCTTGGGCTGCCAAGTTTAATGAAATAGAAAGTGCATGTGAAAGAGAGTTGAAACAGTCAACTTCGCTTGACTCTGATTTGCAGTGAAGCCTCTCTTTGATCGCCATTTGTCAGTATCAAAGAAAAATGGAGATGATGAAATAGGTCTGCAGCAAATGTGTGGAGAAGTGCACAGATTGAATGAAAGAAGTCAATGGGAGAAGTCATTTCAATTCTTCTGGCAAAGCCGCACGAGAAAAAAAGACTGCCTCCCAGGTTTCGAATTGAAAAGGTGCCTTTGAGGTTTCAGGCTTTCTTCAGCCTGCATGTTGTAAGTGATACAAAACGTTAAGACGAAAACATTAAGAGCTCCAAGGAATGTACATTCCTACACCTCACCGTGCAGCCTGGCTTTGAAGGGTGGGTATGAAAAGTCCTGAAAATTCACTTCAGAAACTGAAAGGGAGAACCACTCTGATGGGACAGAGCTTACGGCACACTTAATCAGCACTGAAAACGTAGGTATTGTTGCATGTGCACAGTAAGGGTCTCTATCTGAGGACTTGATCTAGATCAGGGTAGGTGGGCAGGTCTGCCTTTATCCCATATCCATGTTACAGAGGAGAGTGCGTGAAAGGTCCATGTAGCAAATGGGCTTATCCTTTGCAAGGAAATAATTTTAACAAATGTCCTTCAAGTTCAGTCACAAAAGAAACAATATTTGAGATGGAAATTGGAGCATGCCCAGTGAAAAAATAATAATAATAAAACAGTCAAATTAACCACTCCAGCTTCTCTAAGAACTGATACAAAATATAACTGTAAGATAGACATTTATGTTGTGTATGAAACGTAATGTAAATATGAACTATTCTAACTTTTACAAGTTTCATAGGCTGAAATTGTACATATTTTAGCTAAATCAGACATCTTTGGCAGAAAATCATAAATGGAATAGAAACTAGGTCCTTGATGTCAACCTCATTCATACTGCTTTTGCATAGATGATCTTAAGGTCCTTTCCAACCCTAACTATTCTATGATTCTATGTAGAGATCATTTAGCGAATAGGGCCTGACCTGACTTTCACAGCTTCTATGACATGGAATTTCTGGAAGCAGGAGTGGATGTCAAAGGATGTGAGAACTCACAGCTTTCCAAACCTCAAAGGAAGAAATTTTAAGGAAAAGGAATAGTCTTCTCATGGCAGCAGCGCTACCATCTTTGACACCTTTTTTGCTCACAGTCTGCCTGAGGGAAGAGGCTTGCTGAGAAGCACAAGCAGCAGCCAAGAAATGAGAACAGCGAAGGGTAGCCCCCACCCGGAGATCTGGAAACTGGGCAACAGTAGTGGAGCAGTAGATCTTGTAGGCAAGGTCTGTGTCTCACTAGTCCTCTGCAAGGGGGATGTGCAATGGTCCCCAACAAACTCCTTAGTGATTTTCTTCAGGAGCCACTCACCAAAGCAGATCTTCTTGGTATCAGCAGCGTTTGCTTCTACTTGTTTAGATCCTGCTAAATGAAAATGTCAATGAAGTGAATATAAATGAGTGTAAGAGTAACTTATCATTGCCAGACTATACTCTCAAATTATACTTCTTCAGTAATTGCTTGACTGATGCATCTAAGCATATACCTTTCATATCCATACTAATTAATGAGTTTGCACCCCAAGAGATTCAGAAATGTGCTTTTTCCTTCCCTGGAAATATTGTATAAGTCTCCAGAGTATTTCCATGTAAAATTCCACCTAATATTTATATTTCACTAAAATATACTTTTTTACTGTGGTAGCTATCCTTTAACTCCCACAGGTCTTAACTATGTTCACAAAAGGGCATGAATAATTCATGACATCATTTATGCAGTTAATGTCACTATTGTTTTTTCTGTTGCATGCAGTATCCATGAATTTGGACTTCTAAGGTACACTTCTTCCCAAGTAGAAGCTTTACATCTCTTCAAGGAGCAGTGCTCAGCCTGCAAGAAAGACTAACAGACATTCAGGGAGGAGTTGTGCTATTTTTGCTAATGGTTTCAGGAGATAACAGAAAGACTTGGACTTCTGAATGATGGGGATCAATGAGCTTCTGTCTTCCTGTTGCTTTTCTAAAGAACTTCGTGATAAGATGCTCAGACATCCCTTTTCCTTTTTTTTCTTTATTTTATTTTTTCACTCAGAAAGATGCTTCAAGCTGATAAAGGACTGAAAAGCACTCAGATAGAATCTATTCATCCACTTGTTCCCCCCACCCCCTGCTATCCCACGCCCCATGTATATCAGAAGGAAGAAAAGTGACACAAAATATGATACTGAAGCTGCTTTAAGCCTTGCCCTTCTAGTCCAGAATGAAGTTAATTTTCATCAAATTACAAGTCTCTGTCACAGATGCAGGTGCGAATGTCACCAGAAGACATGCATTGTCAGTTTTTACTTCATCATGCACTGAAATCAGGAGGCAATTATTCATGTTTAATATCTGAAATTTAAATAGCTTTAAAGATGTCGAAGTAGGTGTCCACTTAAATAAAAAAGTGGAAACAAAGTTTAAAATTCCGGTAGGTTTCAGAGGATGAAGGGAAAGATCATTTTAATAAAGACCTGCCATAAAATGGAAAAGTATTTTTTTGTTTTAAATCTCTTCAGGTTTTCAGCAGAGCTCACCTTTGCTTGGTTCCTTCATAGAATTATGATCAGTGCCTAAACCAAAGAGAAGATTGCTGACTAAGTCATGGATATATATGTTGTCTTAAAACAATAAATGCTCATCAGTACCCAACTTTCTTTTAGTTTTCAAGAAGGAGATGGGCAATGGATGACCACGAAAAGCAAAAGGAATAGGTAAATCTCCTGATTTCACAGTGCACAAAGAAACATAGAAATAGTTTTAAAAAATTCAAATATCACAAGTCTCCAGTGGGGGGAAAAAAAAAACAGATCTAATATTGCTTTGGGTTTGGTTTGGGTTTTTTGGGGGTGTTTTTGTTGTTTTGATGGTTTTGGTTTCAGTTTTTTCTTTCAACTGAGTCTAACAGGTTTCTTTTCTGATTGAAAGTAGCAGGGGTGGAGCTCTAGAGGACCAGGAGCTCACGGCCCTGCAGCTGAAGGCACACTTTGCTGATGCTTCTCTGAAGCCCTCGACACTGCTGAAGCAGAACAGGAATCTCCTAGGACAAGCCTTCCTGCAGGCGTTTAAAAGTTTCTTTTTCAATTCCTAAAAAAGCCTGAGAACAGAAGCTGCAGCAAAATGAAGAGCTGTCTAAAGCATTACCAGTGTTGTTTCTGTGATGCTGTGGTTCCAATCAGTATGCATTTGTTGTCGGGAGCAGGGACTCCACCCCTTACGGTGCTGCCACTTTTGCTCCGGTACCTGGATCAATGGTGAGGACACGAAACAGGTCATGATGGAGCTGGCTTCCTCCCTCATCTGGAAATCACTGAATTCAATGTTCCTGCACTAAGAATAAGTGTCAAAAGCTTCTGGAGTCAATGGAGAAAAGTCTTATTGCTGACACTAACTTTTATGTACAATTTTATTACCACAGCTCTGGTGAAAGCTAGAAGCTTGACATATGCAGGCTGTAAACCCCTGACAGCTGATCATCAGCCAAGCCTAAACCGTGACTTTCAAAATGACAGGTGGGAGAGGCTTACAAAACTTGACCTGTCTTAAGCACATCAGCATGTGACACCAGCTCCAGATTAATACTCTTTACTGCAAACATATGCAAAGGGGCTGTTCAAGTATAAGAAGTTGCCATATGGTGTAGCCAGTACACCTGCGGTGTTGCAAGGAATGATGGATCATGTGCTCTAGCAGTTAAATGATGTCATCTGTTATTTGAATGAGAGTGGGAGAGACCAATGTATAAGCTAGGTAGCACGTCTCCTCAGAAAGTTTTAAGTAATGCATCAACATTTGGAAAAAACATCTGAAGAGCTGATCCCTGTCTGTGGTGCTGCATTGCTGTGTGGTCCGTTCACGGCACGGAGTGGTACCGAGCAGCAGCCTCCAAAACTGAGGAGGATAAATGCTGCACAGTATGGAGCAGCCTCCTCTGTGGGAGGAGGGAAGTTCTGCAGCCGTATCCCTCCCAGGTCAGGGGCAGGCTGGTAGGAATAGATGTATGCTATCAATGTGTATGGTGTGCACGAAGAAGCACCCACTTAAATCCTAGAGAAATGGTATTTGAAGATAGCCTGGAATATTTGAGGGCTGAGGTCAGTTTTGGCAGTGCCTTATTACCATAAGGGCTTCCAAATTTGTCATCTCGGAGAGCTAAAGGACAGAGAGCACTATAACATCGATTTAGATTGACAAAGGAAATAGGTCATCAAATGGCAATGGTCCTTGTTTCACAGAGCACTTTACAGACAGACCTTAGTAACTGCTGACGAGCACCCTTTCAGCAGGAGAGGGGGGACCTGTCACTCTGCACATATGCAGAGCGGGGGATTTATTTCTGCCACATTTTCAAAGTAACCAAGAAACGAGATCTTTGATAACAGATGCAGCATTAGGCATTCAGCGTGGGATAGTGGACGTGTCAGGATGGTTTACTGGCTGCGATCACAAGCTGGCTGCTGATCACAAGCCAGTGAATGAACAGCTTAAAGAGTGGGCAAGAGGCAGCTTTATTGTTGTCTCATCTTTAGTACTCTTGCATTCATGCACATGGCAGCTAAAGGCGAAGAGGGAGTATGATGAGCCATGTCATGCCCCTTCCTGAAGTTTTACCAGCCAGGCAATCTACACTGGGCTGATCTTCAGCCCTGAGTATTAGGTTAGTACCTCTTCTGGAAGACACATCTTGTAGTGAGCATGCCAAATAATCATAGAATCATAGAATTGGCTAGGTTGGAAAAGACCTTAAAGATCATCAAGTCCACCATTAAACCATGTCACTAAGGTCCTCGTCTATATGTTTTTTGAATATTTCCAGTGACAGTGATTCCACCACTTCCCTGATGCTGAGATTACTGAGGCACTATGAACTGTTTCTGCTGGAGAGCAGTTCTTTGGTGGAGGAGTTCCTCGGAGCAGTCTTCGCTCTGCCTGCCTGGGAAACTGCTCTGCAGAACAAAATTGCTAGGTTTAGCTGTAAGATGTCAAAATGAGTTAGTCAATTGCTGTGCATTGACAAATAAATGGACATTACTTTAAGGAAAACAAGCAGGAACCTGCACTACCGACTGTATTTTAATAGTTAACTACTGTCTTTTTGGTTTAGAGCACACAAGCTGTGTGAAATGCCCCACTACCATGTGTTCAAATATTGTTTCCTCATCAAAGTACAGTTTTTTGGCATTTTTATCCTTGCAGAATGCTTTTCCCCAAATAAGCCGTTTTGCAGCATGAGTAAGAGCAACTAGTAGAATCTGTCTGTCTTTGATTTCCCTTGACCAGAATACACAAGAGAAACAAATGGAAAACAACACAGAGCAAAAGACTTGTAAAAATAGATCCTACTTAGTATGGGAAACATTCATGTGAAATTACAGAGAGGGAGAAGCTGAACTAGCAGCATTGTCAGGTAGAATAGTTCCATAATTGAAGAAAAATGTGAGTGAAGTAAGTACAAAATAAAGGTTCAGCAAATAGGAAAAACAGGCAACAATATCATAGGTGGCTGACACCAAGCTGAGCCTCACCGCTTCAGGTAATCTGAAAAGAAGAGAGGGTGTTTCCTGCATGTCAGGAGATACTTCCTGCTGTGGGATCTGTTAGGCTGAGGATATTTATCAATAGCTGCCAAAGTACAGACCAAAATAAACTGGTTTGAAGAAAGGGTTTCCAGGTGGCATCGTATCTCTGCAAACAGGCAGGTGAGGTCCTAAGAGATCAAACACAGCCATATTCAGGCAGGGCAGCAGGCATAGGTTTCTAGTGCAGCAAGGATCTCCTGACACAGAAATGCACGAAGCAGCAGCAGCAAACCTTCATGAATCAGAAAAATGGTACAGCAGACCCACTTACTGGAAGCAGCAATTTCTTTGAAAATGTTATGGGTATGCAAACAAAAACCCCTAGAAACATGGTTGAACTCAGGGGAATCCATTAATCAGTGGTGTGGGAAGCTGGGAAGGTTTTGATGGGGGAACTGGATTTCCCAGCTCCTGTTTCATACATTGCCAGAGGAGTAAGTCAAATTAGATGGGGCTTTTTGACAGATTATCTCCATCATCTATGCACCGCTGCCTGACCTCTGCCTCTGTGCAGACACCCCACCTGGCAGAGGATGGACAGTTGGGAGATTTGTAGAGTTGGATGAGATGACATCTAATTGCAGCAATGCCAGAGGCAATACAGATGTACACGGCTTATTTGTATATGTAATCACAGTAACATTCCCAGGCATTGGAGCTACCTCCAGAGATTATGCCTTTAGCAGGAATAAATGGGTGCTAACAAAAACAAGAGCAATTAAAGACTTCACCCCCATTCTCCAGCTTCACAGCTCTAACTTACTAACATTTTCTCCTTTTTATATGTTCTGAAGGCTCCTGCTCTGTGAAGATTGCAGACTTTGGGCTATTAGTCACAGCCATTAGAGGTTAGATCTGTCCTCCAGTCATTAATAAGAGCAAACACTTCCTTTTAGTTCAAAAAGACACTGTCAACTGAGCAGTTTGCAGGCAAACAGTGAGGAAAGGGCTGGCACAAGTCAGTCTGTGGGCTGTAATTGCCTGAGATGTTTTGTTTGTGTTCCCCCTCCTTTTTCCAGATTTTCTTCTGTCCTTTGTGTCACGGAAGGCCCAAAAACACAGCAGGGGAAACTGAGCAACTGCTAGTTTTCATGGCAAAGCTGCTCAGCAGAAGTGCTGTCAAATCACAAAAGGAAAAGTAGGGCATACTCCCCTTCATCTTTTATAGTTAGAAGCTGAATTATGAATAAGAATGATAAGTGAAACAACTGTGATTTCTAAATTAATCCTAACAGTAATAGGAATTATTTTCCTCCTTTCACATGGATGAATTTTTATTCTGATAACATGACAAACATGAGACTCATAAGCTTGCTCCTGTTTCTTGCTTGCTTTGCAGAGGGAGGAGGGGTAAAGAGAGGAGAGGGCTGGAGCAGGGGCCCATGTCACAGCAGCTATTTCAGGCATCCAAAAGATGTCCTGCACAAAGTCAGGATGCAATTAAAATCCTGTGAATCTTTTTTGTGAAATCTCACCCATCTCAGATTACACAATAGCTAAAATATTCACCTGGGAGATTCGCATTTAAGTTTCCTTTTAGAAGGAAAATGGTGACTTGAATAGAGTAGGGAGGATTCCCACATGCTTTGCAAACATCTGAACCACCAATTATCCTCTCTTTTTTCTGATCAGAAATTTTGTCTCGGATCCAAGAAAAACCATCCTTCAAAACCGATGTGTGTGTTCCCACGAGGATTTCTGGTGGTGATGAATTAACATTTTCTGAAAACACCCAGCCACTTCTGCATATTTTGAATTATGTGGTTGTTTTGTGATCAGGACAAGCATTTTACAGTGTTTGTGTTTGTGATCTACAGATCAACATTTTCTTCCTCGTACCCGTTTTCTGACTGTTTTCACCCTTTCATTTCTTTTTTTTTTTTCTCAGAATGAAAAGAAAAAAAAAAGTGGAGATGTGTTGAATTTCTGCATTTTCAGACTGATCCAAGTAATGCCTGATCTAAACAGCACTACTGTGGTGGGGGCCAGGTTGAGACCCCCTCGGTGGGTACATTTGGGCAGGCTGTGGGCCCAGGCCACAGTGAGGGTCTGTTGGCTTCTTTCATGCAGAGTTTGGGGGGCAGAGTGAGCATCTAGGCTCATTTACATTGTCCCCAGTGGGGTTTCAACCAAGCAATGATGGTGCAAAAGGTGTGGTAAGAGTTATTTCTAGATAACAGTGGCATGGTTAATAAACAGGTGGCATAATGATGGAATTCAATTATATTTTTTAAACCTCTCAATGGTCATCAAAGTAGATAAATGAAAATAGCATATTATGCTATTTTTTGTCTCTGGACAAAATTTTAAAGTAAATATAATCAATAAAATTTATTTCTCATGCTGAGATTCATTTGGCATTTTATCAGGAGAAGATCAGAAGAGCTCTGAACAACTGTGAATGTTGACTACATTGGTTTTTGCCAAATCTTCTATCAGCTACTTGAAGATACTGGGACAAATGAATCATTCTTTACTACCAAAGATCTCAAAAATATTTGTAATTTTATTGGGATAAGAACCTGCTCTCTGTAATACTCTTTTTATAAGCACAAGTATAAATATACTGTATTTTGAATACTAATTTTGTTCCTGTAACACTCAGAGATATTGAGCAAGGCTCAATATGGCCACTAAGGTTCAAGGCCAGGCTGGATGGGGCTTAGAGCAACCTGATCTAGTGGAAGGTGTCCCTGCCCATGGCAGGGGGTTGGAACTGGATAAGCTTTAAGGTCCTTCCAACCCAAACCATTCTATGATTCTATGATAAGATGAACAACAGCTGAAAGTTAAGGAAGATAACTTTACTAATCTTCCTGCAAATACAATCATTCATTATTATTACTATTTTGAGCAGTTAATATGCATGCCAGGAAAGGCTGCAACGTTTCCAGAATTTTTTTAAGTGCAAGGGGATTTTTTTTTTATTGGAATATTCTGTTCAGTTTTCAGAAAAATTGAGATGCCTTGAATAGTTATTTGTTTAGCAAATATTATTTTCTTTACTATCGAGATTTAGCCAGTATCCATGCAGATCGTTCTTATCCCTGAGAACAAGAAACTCGTTATTTTCTTGGTGCATAAAATGTACTGCTATCTGCCTTCATGAATTAAATACAAATTATTTATTGTTAAATAATAGAAGATACAGGTTATATTTAAAATGGAGCTTTAGAGATGCATGCCAAATGTCAATGGATTTGTCTAAATAATAGAAAAGTTGAAATTATGCAACTTAAAATTGTTGGCTTTCTAACAAAAGAAGGCTTTAGCTACAGGAATTGTAATTGCTTAATACTGACAACTTTGAAATAAAATAACTCGATGTGGAAAGCTTGTAGGGGCAATTCTAACAGTTCTAACAGTTCCTTCTCTGTTTCCAGAGAGATCACATCTCACTATTATTTCCTTTTACTTTCTCCTTAATTTTCTAAAATTTACATTAGCAGCCTGTAAAAACTAGGGAGAAACAAAAAGCTTTTTAAAGTTGTAATTCATAGATCTGCAGTGGGCTGCTGCAACTCCAAAGCCATCACACACAGGTTAGTGTCTTCACCAGTGGCACTGTGACCTTGCAAACCAAAGGAGGAGCAAATGCAGCCCACAGGGGGAATTGTTTCTTCTAATGGGCAGTGCAGAAGAGGTGGGGAACACTTGGGTTTGGGACAAAATGAGTTAAGCATCACATGGCACCAGGCTTGGTGGCCCATCACCACCCTGGGTCCCCTTCCATTCTGAGTTGTCCAAGCATGGGATAATGCAGATGCTCACCCATTTTTGTTGAGAGTAATCAAATGGAATATTTTCTCTATAAACACTTCAGAAAGTAACCATCACCTGCCTTTCAGAGTTGAAGGATTTAAACTTTCAGCTACCTGTTTGCTGTAGATGCTAAAACAAAGGGCTAGAAATTACACCAGGACTGTGGTAAGCAGAAGAAGCTACAAGTCCAACAGCTTTGGGCAGGCTCTGTTGACAAATCTCCAGTAAGTTTTACACCTAAGAACTGCCATTCCCCACATCTAAGACTGTTGAACTCAAGCTACTCAAGCTGGTGGCAGTATGTCTATTGAATGTCCTCACAGTCCTACATTTGACAGAGGTAAGTCCTGTAATCCTGCCTTTGATAAGTCTAATTATGGATCAAGGTTAATTTATGAGGAATTGCAGTAATCAGGTATATAACATAAGAGGTATTGAATGATGAGTGGGGAGAAATGTGCACGCAAATGGACATACTCAGAAAGTAGAGGTTTTCCAGTGTGACACAGAATAGGCTGTCACTGTGGTCAAGAAATGAATGGGAAATAAGAAAAACATATGCCATGTACTGGCTTCAGCGTTCAAGGTTGGGTTTTTCAAGTCACTATTCTCAGAATCATTAAAGATCAAAAGTAAATTTATTCATGTCTTTCTATCTTGTATAGTCTATCACTTTCATATTTAACAGTGACTCCCATATATCTGTTTGTGTTTACTAGAAATGGAGGTGACTATCAGAAATCTGAAAGTCTTTTTTTATTATTAGGGCTTTTTGAAGTTTAAACTTCTAAATCATATGCAAAAAATATTAAAATAATACTATCAAAGGCTCTGTCTTTCGGAGATTCAGTTCATAAATATGCACTTTGATGGAGGAAATGCAGACCCTTTTATGCAGTATGAATGTCATCAAGGAGATATTCTCATGCTAATTATTACAGACAATTCATGGCTGAACAGCTCTCAGATAATGTAAGAAATGGCGGGGGCTTATTTCCGCATTCTTCTATTCTTCTGCTAAAGCTCCTGTTAACCACTTTTTCACTAGCTCTGCTATTTCGTTTGCAACTTGACATCTCCAGGGACAGGGAGCTTCTCATTTGGAAATAGTTGTTGGTGACAGTGGAAAGCCCTGATGGCCCTGAGCAGCCCCAGCTGGGACCTGCATGGACACAATGCTGGGCTAGGAGCCCCTTTCCAGCCCAGGGCACCCAACCCTTCCCCATTTGCCCTGAGGGTGCAGGGCTTCCTGCAACAGTCACACATGTGCTGCTCCTTTGCAAGTGGTAGGTGTACTTACTATATTTGCCTTTGTATTTAGACCAGATAATGATGTTATAGAAGTAGTCTATCTCAGCCTATGGTGATATCCACCATAAGTAACAGCTACTGTTGGTAAGAACATGGAATATCAGGTTCTGGAATGAGATGGACACAAGAAATGCATATGCATGATGAAAGTGGAAGATTAAATCATGAAGATCCAACTTATTTTCATTATCTTTCCTATTGGCATCTCTGCACCATTAATGAGATAAAATCCCAGCAGTCTGCAAAGAAATGGAGAAACCCATCCGCCCCTCTCTGAGCTCTGAATTTTATGCTTGTCGCAGTAGTTGTGAGCATCTCAAGCTAGAAGAGATGTAGAAAATAAACAAGTGAGGAAAAACAGCTTAAGGCAGAACAAGTTTAATATATTTTTTCCTTTTACATTAGGGAAGGGGGGAGAAGTGGGTGCCAAATTGAAAGTTGACAGCCGATGGCCATTACTTATGTAAGTAAGTTTGGCTTGCCAGCCCAGTGCACAAGGCTGCCTGACCTTGGCAGCCATATGTCAGTATTATTTTCCCACAAATCCAGTGTTCTTTGGCAGTTTCTGCCGTGCTCTGAACAGACGCAGGCTTGTCAGTTTATAGAATATGTTCTTCCTATCTTTTACCCTTTTCTTTCAAGAAGCAAGGGAAAACTAATGCTGGATTCTGTTTTAAGGGATGTTAAAGTGTGTGTGTGTGTATCTTTCAATTTGCTGTACTGAGAGAGCAGTTGTGGAGCTGGGTAGCATATAGAAAATGTTGTAGAAAAGCAAGCTCTTGAAATGTATGCTGGAATAGATGAATTCAGGTAGTAAAGGAAGAATAACTGAGGCTGAGCATCCTGACAAGGTTGTGCTGTTTGCATTTCCTCTGGGTGGGTGCAGACTCTACTGTGTGCCATTTTGCTGTCAGTACGGATCCTAAACAGGACTCAAGGAGGGGAGCTGAAATGCGCGTTAAGTGTGAACCAGAAATGTCAGGTTTCCAGGTCGGGAAACTAGCACAAAAATAAATGGGTGGGAAAAAAAGGGCATCTGCAATAACTGGCAGCTGAACTAGGGATTAATTATAGCAGCACAACACTGAATGATAGTGAGGTCTGTCAGATTTTACCACCCTGGGTCTGAAATGTTACAAAGCTGGTAGAATCCCTGGTTTTGGACCAGCTCACAGGCCGGTTTCAGGTCATGTCCAGTTCTGGGAGACCAACACCCCAGGACATGGGTGGTGCCCCATAGCTCTTACTGAGGACCTTACAAAGGACAGTCTGAAACTGTCCAGAGACAGTCACCCAGCTGTGACCCAAATTTGTTTTTCATTTGGTTGAATCCCAAATCAGAATAAAAGCAGGATAACCTGAAAAGATCAGGCGAAGTTTTGCCAGATTGATTTCATGAGCTCCTTAGAAGCTATCTTGGAAAATACATGAGACAGCATGGGGGTGTCTGGATCCCAGCACAGTGGCAACATATTACAATGATTTTCTTCCTGACATCCAGAGGCAGCCGGCTGCCATCTCCTCACCCTGCGCCAGCAGGCTCATCAGTAAGGGTTTTCAGCTATTGCTGCAAAAAGACATTTACCCACTTGTTCCCTTTAGCCTGAATACAAATCACTTTCAGCTAAACGAGTAGTTAAGACTGAGTCTAAGCCAGTAGTACTGGCTTAGACTGACTATTAGTTCACTGCTGTTTGTGTCTAGTTCATGCTTTATACATCAAAATGGAAAATGAAGTGCGAGTTTGCCCACTCTTGCTCTTTCCATCTGCTGCCAGGGTCGTTGAGCATGGCACATGCTCACATAAAGTCACATAAAAGGCGTAGAGGATAAAAGGGAAGTAGGGGTGAATGTCTGTAAGTGTGTATATATGTGTATCTATATATATATAAAGAAACAGCCTTCCTGGGACAGGGATAGAATCATAGAATCATAGAATGGTTAGGGTTGGAAAGGACCTGAAGATCATCTAGTTCCAATCCCCCTGCCATGGGCAGAGACACCTCGCACTAAACCATGTCGCCCAAGGCTCTGTCCAACCTGGCCTTGAACACCACCAGGGATGGAGCATTCACAACCTCCCTGGGCAACCCATTCCAGTGCTTCACCACCCTCACTGTAAAGAACTTCTTCCTTATATCTAATCTAAACTTCCCCTGTTTAAGTTTGTAAGCCATTACCCCTTGTCCTACCACCACAGTCCCTAATGAAGAGTCCCTCCCCAGCATCCTTATAGGCTCCCTTCAGACACTGAAAGGCTGCTATGAGGTCTCCACGCAACCTTCTCTTCTCCAGACTTTCTCAGCCTGTCTTCATACAGGAGGTGCTCCAGCCCTCTTGTCATCCTCATGGCCCTCCTCTGGACTTGCTCCAACAGCTCCATGTCCTTTTTATGTTGAGGATGGAAGACTGCTTCATGTCTTGATGTTCTAATGCGTGTAATTGCAGGTATACTTCAGCCATGAACAAGATTTTTTTTATTTAAAGCAGGTCAATTTCATTTAAATGTTGATAAAAATCTCGCTATGCTACACCTTTCATCTTTGTTCAAAAAATATGTATTTTTAAGCATCTTTCTTTCTATGTCCAACAGTGACTCAAGTGTCTAATTCTGTATGGATGAATTTTTTATCTGTAGTGTGATCCTGCTATTGTTGTAGATTCGTCCATCCCTTAGGCATTTTGGATGTATGCATGTGAATGATCAGACCTGTCTTTTGTAAGCTAATCTGGTAAACTATTAGTCTGTCATACTATAATAGGGAGTATAGCCAGGACTTTCCGATTACAAACACTCTATAACCGAGCTGGTCCCCTCAGTTTTCTCATCACTTTTGAACATTTCAGATGTCAGGCCTTCTTTGTCATAAGAAAGCCTTTAACATAGACCACTTCTGAGGCACGAATCAGGCTTATTTGATTTTGCTACTTATATGAATACTCAGGGTTTGGTTTTATTTCTTGCTGCTTTTCTGCTGGTGAAATAGGCTCTGACTCAAAGACTCATAGAATGGATTTATAGAATGGTTTGAGTTGGAAGGGAACTTAAAGATCATCTGGTTCCAACCCCCTTCCACGGGCAGGGACACCTTCCACTAGCCCAGGTTTCTCCAAGCCCCATCCAGCCTGGCCTTGAACACTGCCAGGGATGGGACAGTCACAGCTTCTCTTGGCAATCTATTCCAATGCCTCACCACCCCCACAGACTGCCATGACTTCTCCAATATAATTTTACTTTTTCACCCAGCTATAGTGTAAGTGCAAAAGAAGAAGGCAACATGGAATAGTAAACGAGAATTTTATATCCATATCCTTCCATAATATGATCCTGCCATCAGGTCCCCAGGGAGAGATCTTCCAGCAGCGCTCTTGAAAGCAAGTTTGCTGAGACCCACCAGCAGAACTAAGGGCTGCAGGGCTTGACCTCACTATCTAGTGATGGTGGCTAAGGGAGGACACACAAATGTACTTGCTCAAAATTAGAAGTAATTCTCTCTTTGTACAACAATGTACTTTCCTTTTACTAAAACTTATAATTTTTTTTTTTTTAAATTATACATTGTGCTTTTCTTTCAACACTCTATAAGCTCCTACTTCTTTTGTATCTTAATAAGGAAGCGAAGCTGAACTGAAGTTTTTAATATATTATATCAGAAACCTAGACTGGAATGAAAGATAAGAATCCGATAACACCAAAAAACCACATAGAATAGAATCGGTTATAAATGATCTATGCACCAGGATTAGGAGGTTAAAAAGGCAAAAACTTTAATGTTCACTCATGCAAGAATGTCAAATCACTGGCCTAAATATGGAATTTGACAGTAATAAGATTTTAAGAGTGGACATTTTCAGGTAGTGCTATCTGCTGTAATAAACAGAGGTCATAAAACTTTGATCTCAGTGTATTCCTGGGATGTTAATGGCTAAGATGGTCACTCAGCTGAACTTTGAAAGTGTATTTTATAACCTGTTTTAATAAACAGCTATTAATACAAGGCATATTTATATGCCTCAGTAAGACTGCTTCCTAGACTAGCTTTCATTATCTGTACCTCTACAGTCCTTGCCTAATGGCAGACAGTGCCAGTCTTCTGAAGGATTTGCTGCAGAGATAAACCTCATTTAGTTTCCATCTTGTCTAGGGTGAAAAGCATGCAATTGTCTTGAAAGCTTGATGAGAGAGGAATTTCTACATGCTAATGAAGGACATCTGTCCCTGAGTTACTTGGGGTGGAACTTTTCTTCCAGGATAGCACATGAGATATGACAGGAAAGCAGAGTTACTAAACTCACTGCAAAATTAAGTCCTCTTCCTGCTAGCATGTGTTTACATTTATTTTGAACGTGGAAAAGCTGAAAAACATGAAGTCTAGCTGTAGATAGATCAAAAAATAGTCCTGCCCTTCCTACAAAATCTACTTGTTGAATCAGAAGATTAGACACAAGAATAAAAACCAAGTTATAGCAAGCAGGGCATGGCAGGTACTTTAGATTGCTGCTTAAAATCCCTTGTTACTGTTTATAAATACCAGGTCAGACTGTAAATCTAAAGGGAATAACTATATAATTTTTACTTCAGCCTTTCAGAAAAATGGCTGATGCTTGGTGGTCTCTTTTCAGAAAAAGGTGATGTGCAGCAGCCACAGCCGAGGAGCTCTAGCAATGGTTCAAGCCTTATACTGTGGTATCATCTCTTTGCAGAACAAAAGGCATCACTTTGCCCACGGTGCCCATTGCTGTGCAGACCTGCACCGCAGGACCCGAGGTGTCGACAAGGGAGATGCCTCTGGGCTCGAGCAGCGGTGACATTGCTGGGGCTGAGCGGGAGGGACGGGGAAGGGGCCGGGGCTAAAGCAAGGTAGTTTTGGGGGCTAAAAAGCGTGGCACGAAGTGTCCACAGCTCAGTCTTTCTGGTCTGTCTGACAAATTAGCTCGTACCTGCTTTTGTGTGCGGCAGCAGTGACATCTCATGGCTGTCGGCCAGCATTGCAGCGGGGACCAGCCCGGTGCCACCCCGGAGCTCGCTCTCATGCCGCTCCCCGTCCCCGCCACTCTCGTTATTTCCAGCAATCGCACACATGACGGTATTTTTGGGGAAGTGCTTCCCGCAATGCCAAGAGTTCATCCTGCTCTCTTCCGCAGGGAGTGACACGGTTCCTGGCCCCTGGGAGCACTGCGCAGCACCTTGCCTGCATCCCACCTTCAGCATCCACTGCCACCAGGGTACCACGCGTGACCTGGCAGCTGTGTCTTCAACATTCCTCCTCTGTTATAAGCTGCTTGCTGCTTTAGCTACATATGACCAGCCACTGCATCATTTTTCCCTGCTATCAGCAGGAAAGAGACGGGTGGGCTGTGGTGTCATGCAGACAGTGCTCTAACTAAAATGCTCCTCAGTGGCATACACAGAAAGTTAAGAGAAGGAGAGAAAAAAACACTGATTTCTGTTTGAAAAATGTTCAAAGCTCAACGTTGGTACAAAAGCTCAGGAAACTCTTCCGAGAGCACAAGCTAGTTAGTCATTAAATTGGTAGTTTATTTATTTTTCGAGAGAGAGAAAGAGAGGAGGAAGGGGGGAGAGCATGGGGGACATGTAGGAGTTGAAAGAGCACTTGTGTTATTCACCATGCAGCCAGGAGCAGAAAATAAAGAGGCAATTAGAAGGTCAGAGCCAATAATAATGCACTGGCAACCCACAGAAGCTGCAGAGCAGGTGTTTGTTCTCTTGGTATTTTTACTGCAAACCATCATTAAAGCTGTGTGACACCACCAGTTCTCATGCCACAATTATTTGCATGCAAATTTGACATCTTCAATGTGAAGACAGATTATATCTTCACTAATTTGGTCCAAGGCAAATTGTCACTATTTCCTTAAGAAAACACTGCTTTTCATGAGGAAATGATTGAGTGCCAACTGAGGGGTTTTTTTTCATGAATTTAGCCCAGGCAACCAGACAGAATCATGCTTTTATTATTTACTTCCACTGTATAATCAGCTTTTCATTGAAGATGACAGCTTTCAGCCAAGAAAGTCCAATTTTTTTTTTTCTCAGGGAAACAAGACAAACAGGAGGCAAAAAATGTTGAGCTTTTCTGGGGCTGAAGAAAGCTGTTGGTTTTGCTATTCCTCCTATACATACACATAAATGTACACGCATAGATGCACTCCAAGCATGCACACATGGAGCTGTGGCTTCACTGAGAGCTAAGGAGCGGCATGCAACCCTATGCACTGTTACAAAGCAGATCTAAAGCAATGATCAGAAAAGGCACTTCAGGACTTGGAGAAATCAGGGCTGAAATTTCCCACAAGGAGCGCAATGAATGGGTGGAAGCTTAACAGCTGTTGGGTTTAAGTTTTTATTACACAGGTGTGCTCTGATTTTCCGTCTTCAGTCTCAGGCTTGAAATGAAAGTGACATGTGGGGAGGGAGTCATGGTATAATATTCAAGCTTTTCCCCTGTTTGGGGCTGTCTTCAGACAGCCCATAGCAGACCTGTTGTGCCTCTGGCTCCACAGAGATGTGGCTGTTCAGGCACAGCCCGTGCTGGGCAGGAGGCAGGGGTTATGTGCGGCAGCAAGGGCATGTAAGCCCTTGTCCTGCGACACTCCAAAAGCAGCAGGACATCTCTGTTCCTTCAGGGTGGCCTTTACAAGGCAGGTTTTATTACAAAAGAGTCAAGTCTGTAATTTCTATGTATTATGCCCAGGAAGTCTATGCTTTGCTTAGCTTTGGAGCTGAGGCTCATGGCTGAGGGTCATGGTTAAATACACAGTCATGATGAATTGTTCAAGGACAAGTTCCTAAACCAAGTCTCCCTTAAAAGTATTGCCCTGCAACAAAATGTGCCACTTTCTAAGAGCTGAAGACGAAAAAAAAAAAAAGACAGGAAAAACTGTATCTGCCAGCACTGCTTTTGCTTTCCCTTCTTTCCTGTGCCCTCGGGGCTTTTCTTATGTGCTCATTATAAAGTGACTTTTCTTGCCATACCTGGAAAGTGAGTGTCACTTTCTCAAACCTGATGCCTTACAGCTCTCGTTTACACACACACACCCTTAAAAGAGAAGGAGCCTCAGTTTGTCATGCTTGGTCCTTCCACAGGGCACCTGAAGGTCAAGCCCTACTGGACTGGCCACAAGTTGAAAGCCCCTGGCCTTTGGCTAAGGCCATGGGAAGCGTTGATGAGTGTCAGCTTTCTAGGAGCCCCTGCTGCCTCTCTCCAGAGCCTTTGCGTCCATTTTTATCAAACCAGACAGCAAGGCATTGATCTCGCATGTACACTTGAAGCGGAAAATGGAAAAATATTAATGTTTCATTGTCTTCATGTTTAAAAGTGAAACCTTTTAAAGAAATGGGTCTTCACCAAAGATAAGTGAAATGTTTTTCTTAACTGCATAGCAACAAGCTATAGCTGCAATTATTTATATCAAGTATGAAATTCCCTGAGTGCTTCATTTATTCAAAGCTATATTTTTACTCGGTTCTTGTTTTCACAGATGGCTAAGCTAAGATGCTGTCTTGGGCTTAAATATCTACACAAACTTTGGCAGTCCCTACCAACAAACAAAAATAGATTAAAAAAAACCAACACAGAAAAATTGCAGTTAAACTTGCAAAGCCCTCCAAAGAGCACAGCAATGTTTTTAACTTGTTTAAAACTACGATTATCTACCGAGGTATTTAATGTAATTTTGCAATTGCAACATAGTATTAAAACAGCCTTTATGGGAACCAGTGGTTGTCAAATGACAATTATATGTAGGATTTAATTTTTTTTTATATAATTCTTTTACAAAAGGCACAGGTTTATAATTTGGTTCCAGCACTTGTTGTGAGTGCTTTGCTCATGGAAAATTTATTATTAAGGAAAAGAAAGTTGACTGTTTGCAACTGAAATGTACGCGCTCAGCCGGCACTGAGATTCAATTTCAGTGTTTTCTCTCATGCTCTTTCAGGGTGAGAAAGTGTGGTTTGCTATGTTGTTTTTGTTTCACCTTTTCCCTGGTTCAGACAACCAGGGATGTGGTGCCCTCACCCAGGCACTCACACTGAGTGTGGGCACATGTTACCCTGTCCGTCTACACTGGGAAGTAACCGCTTTCATATCCAGCCTGACCTAGAACACATTCATTTTTCACTGCATCTGCTCTTTAAGATGCTAATTTTATAAGTGACTGAAATCTCCAGGTATTTCCAAAGAATTATTTTGGTTTTGATATCATTTTGCATTTAGGGACCATAACTTAATAGACCTTCCCTCCAAGATAAGCATTGCCCTCCTACATGTCTTCATTTGCTTCAACAGTAATGTGTTTTCCTACTGTTTTTTACCCTGTATGTGGTATTTTGGTGCTGGGCATGGCTTCAGCTGGCTATAGACATCCTTTCTCTCAGGCAAACTCGGCTTCATACCAGTCTGGAGTGTTATTTAAGAGTAATGCAGAAACACGATGGGCTTGCCCAGGCCCAGGAGACCACAAAGACTATAGACCAGTAAGTAGGACAAGGATATGGTCATTACTACCTCTGTAGAACACATAGATATTGAGGTAGTGTTTTTCATCAGATGGGAGGTTCCTTGCTCATCTGGTCCTATCACCAACCTCCAGTTTTGATGCAGTGCTCTAAAAAAATTAATCTAACTCTAGCATTGAGATCAACAAGCAGGCTTCACCTTGAATATGAGTCTCCTGAAGTATGTGCCAAGTGTGACAGACAGGGACTTCTGCAGCGTGTGGGTTATTTTGGCTCTGCTGCCTAAAGGTGCTGAGAAACCTGCTCTGCTTCTCTATGGCTCAGTTTCCTGAGCTATAATATTGGATTAGGGCTCCTTTGAAGTCTGACAAAGGTGTGAAAATGACTTCTATGGACCAGGTAGTACAAAAATACTGATTTAAAGCTATGTTCACCATTTAAAATAAAACATAGTGGGGATGCTTCAACTTTCATAAAGGTCTCATGAATGAGTTACCATCCTGTCTATCACAGCCTCTGTGCCAGTGCTTTAGCACTCATCAGTCAGCATGAGTGTGGTTGCCACAATCAGAAACAATTGCTCACTTCCATTGCAACTCCAAACAGAAAGAATAACAAATACTTTTTACCAGCTCCTGCCACTCTATGTTTTCATATCAACCAGTCAATCAGATTCTGTATAAAACAGCATGTGTCTGTTCATTAAGAGGAGAAAAAGCTGATTGGTACCAGAAGATGAGTGCAGATTGATTTAATTGTAGCCCTTTGGAACATCTGTTAGATACATTAAGCACTTAGACACTCCACAGTGACAGCAACAGTGGGAATTATATCGGAATAGTATGATATTTAAAGCTGTACTTACACACAAAAAAACCCCAAAAACCAAAAACAACGAAGAAAGAAATGCTGCAGATTTTGATATCTATGATTAAGTATTCCAGGTAATTTCACATCATCAGTTAGTCTTTCTCCTTAAACCAGACTGAAGGCTGTTAACTCCCCTCTTCTGCACAAGCTGATCTATAAAGAAGGAATATTTTCTTACAAACAGAGTGTTGTTATTGATTGGCGAGATGTATTGTTACCATTTTATTATACTTGATCTTTATACACTCCTCTACTACCAGAATTTTCTTATTCATCACCAAGTTAGAGACCTGCAAACTCCATGGGCATCCTCCCTCAGTACATAGCTGGGAGGGGTGTCACCTCCTGGGCAGAAGCAGGGTTCTCCTGAGTACAATTATTGGCAATAAGCCATCATTTTACTGTTAAAATCTGTTGTCTGAAACCCACCCTGGATCTTAACTGGGTTTCTCAGAGTACTTTTACTATTCCAGTCTTCTGGAACCTGTGAAAGGATAGCTGTAAGAGGAACGATATATTGTGGACTGCAGTTTCTTAAGGAATTGTAGGTACGAGTCACTTACTACCTTCAGACAGAGAAAAGAAAGACAAATCAGACGTGTTTTCTGTTGCTCAACAAGCGTGATTCATGATCTTTTTAATAACGTTTTAGTTATTTAAATTCCAGGGAAGCAGCTGCAGAGTGGCTGATTTGCAAAGGACAGAAGCTCAAGGGTCTGCTCCAGAGGTGTCTTGGCATTCTGTGGTGCAGCTCTGGTGCCCTGTAGTTCAGCCCCTCTGCCAGCATCACTTCTTGACAGACTGGTTCAGTATGGCCATTAAGTTTGGCCGCTTCTGTACTGCTCATTTTGCCAACTTCTCCACCTTACTGCAGGTCTCTGGATCCATAGAGTGTTTGCTGAAACCCAGCGCTCCTGAAAAATGGGGTCACCTCAGAGTTCATCTTAGGAAGAAAAAACACGTTCCTCCAATGCCAAAAGTCAAAGAAAGATAATATAGCAGTTACTATATTTTAAAAACATAACTCTTTTTCAGGATTGTTTAGATTTCCTGTGGAGTGTCCACATTTTCTTCTATTAGCAATATTTAAAGCAGGACCAGATTAAGATGCTGGAAACCAATACACTCAGCAAAGCACAGGAGCTTTCTCCAGCCACTGTCTTCCTAAGCACCAAGGACAGTCCTGGTCCCAAAGAAGAGGGCAGCTCCTTTCGCACACCTGCCTGGCCCCTGAATCAAGGACCCTGCCCATCCTTGTTCTAGGTAAGGGTGCTCACATACTACAGTGTTGCTGATGCTTTCCTCTGTGGGCATCCTCTCTTGAGGATGTCTGTATCATCTTCCTTTATCATTCATCCTCTGTGGGTTCCCCTCTTGAGGAACATAAATCCTATGGGAACATGAAGTGCTACAGCCCTAAGAAGAACTAGAGCACAGGTAGGAATAGAGGTACAATGTGGCTGAGACTGCTCTGGGAAGCCAAGTGGCTTCATGCTACCCCCAGCGTGTGCCACGATGTCTAGCTGGCTATGAGCATCAAGCCGTTTTCGCTAAGGAGCCAGCAAGCTTTCAAATCCTGTCCTAACAATCCCGAATGTATCATTATGGGAAGAGCATGGCTGAGTCTCTTTTATTGTTTCCGTTTGAAATGTATTCTGCACTAAAACATTTTTGTGGGGCTGGAAATTCTTTTTAGAACCTGCTAATTATTTTCACAATCTACAGTCTGCTCTTACATTTCTAATTGTAACTATTAATCCTCACTCATCTACATGTCCTAGATCTGTGCAAGGCAATAACGCATATTATGCTCAGCAGCACCCTGCCTCTTGACTCATTTGTCAAAAAGGTTATTGTACAGTCAGTGCTGAATGTGAGGAATTATCTGCATAAACTTGGCCATTAAAGAGAATACCTGTGTATTACCTGTGCTGGGCATTGGTTTGCACACAGTAATTCCCTCCTCAAATATGCAAATACAATCTAACTAGTTTCAGTTAGATTCATACATACAAATTTGGAAGTGAGTTGAATGTAATTTCACCTTTGTGTCAAGTCAAATGTTGTTATAATTCTAATTAATAAGGGCTGAACTTGACTTCAGTCTCTTGACTCATATTTGGTTTCCTAAAGAAATTTTTTAATCTGTTTTGAAACATGGCAAATACAGAACATGCGCTGTTGTTTTTAAATTGTGATCAGGTAGCTGCCTGCAATTATTGACACCAAAAGTCTGACATATATCTACAATTGCCATTCATCAATTCTGGCAAGATAAGGCAGCATCCCTGCCGCTGCATTCAGAGGCAGAGGAGAGGAGTCAGACCAGACTAGTATCCATTTCACTTCAGCTGTGTAGGAATTATGTGCTTTCCAACCCCTTCCAATTCCTCTTTTCTGTCTAATGAATGTTGTCTACACAGGCATCTCTGGATAGATTTCAGTGAGGGTTGTTTGATGGTGAAATCCATCAGTAGCTGCCTTATCAGAACAGCAGTGGGCACTGCCCCTACTCTTACTGCCAGAGACAGCAGCCAAATATTTTCTGTTGGCAAAGTATGAAGAAGTCTACTGAAGCATTCATCTATACTAAAATTTGGCCTATTATTTTTGTGGACAGCCCTCAAGCTGCACAAAGGTCTGTTCACTTCTTGGCTTACGGTTATTCACGTTCATCAAACACACTCTACAAGAAGACCACTGGGAGAAAAATGGCAGAGAAGACACTTTAGTAGTTATGTCCTATTAGTCTCAGCTGTAGCATGGCCAAACTCAGCCAGAGCCTGTGTGCCTCATCCTTGGTGTGTGGTTGGGGTTCAGAGATTCATCTTCTCAAGTTGCACCACAACCTCTGCTCCAGGCTCTTGCACAAATCCAGCATCATGTCTCAATGCTGATGCTTAGTTTATGAAGCTCACTGAAATGTGCAGGTCACACTCCTCGCGCTCTCACCACCACCGCCAGTGGCCTGGTTTCTCCTGGGGTTTCCCTTGGGCCATGTGAGCCTTCATTCCTCCTGGCAACCTACAGCCTCCTCTGGCAAAGATGGAGAGAATCCACCTGCCCTGAAGCCCTGTGCAACTAACCTGCTGCTAGCCTCATGTTTGGAGCTAGTTCAGCCCTTGCTTTGGATTCGGAAGCTTCAGGGGTCAGTCTGTTAAAGTGATTCCTTTGCCAGTGATCCGTTTGGCCTGTGTTGGAGACAGCAGATAGTCCCACTAGCTAAGGACCCCTGTGAGAGGAGGTACAGAGCCGTGTGTACCAGTTCTCTGAAAATGCCATAATATTTGTATCACTTGATGTGATATGAGTTGGTGTGGTACTCTTATGTTTCAACTTGCTTGCACCAGTGCAAAATCTCTTCCAAGGCTTTATAGTTATTTTAAATGTTGAAGTACAAAATCCTTTCCCTCTCCTTTATCTGGCACAAGCTTTCATAGATAATTACACTTATCCTGCTAAAGCTTGAAGATACATCAGGCTGAAGATTACTATATGCGTACAGGTAATTGGGGTGGCATGCTCTAATGGGAAATGCTTAATTAAAAGAAGCTTTACTCAGGAGACCAGAAAATGACCATGTTCTGAAATAAATCAGATCTTGCAGGAGAAGCATGTATTTTTTTCCCGTCACTCCTGCCGATATGCAAGAGGCCACCCAGACAGAGGCTGTCATTGTACTGGCTGACAAAGATGACTCAACTGTAATCTGCAATCCAGACTAGCTTTGCAGAACTGCTTCTCTGCTCTACATCTGCTTTACTGCCTCACCCAAGCCATTTAGCCGCCTGCTTCCTATTTCAAAAGGTGGCATTTATTCTAATTCTTTGTTCGCATTCACTCCATTAAGCTTCTGCTTTCAATCATCAGCTGCTGAAGCACTTGGCTGCACTGCTAAGCAAGCCTCAGTGTTTGGCTCATGCTGGAACAGTGCTGCGCCCTTCTTTATCACTTTGCTGACACTGGATGATAAAACTTATCTTTTCTGGGGGCTGGTGCTGGGGAGGGGCCTTTAAAACAAAATGAATTTTTCCATGTGTAGAGATAGCGCTGTTCCAAGGAATAAGGATTGAGGCGGCTTTTGCCTAGCATGGTGTGTGGCCTCAGCCTGGGGACGGCACACAAAGGCTTCTGGGAGAACTGCTGAAGTGACTCGGAAGCCTTGTGTTACTCTCTGTCGTATTAATTTACTCTTCATTCTGAAGTTTTCAGCAAGCATGCCAAGAAAGCTGGAACAGAAGAGCACTTGTCTGTATGTGAAATAGCAAATGCAGTTGTGGAGGGAGGAGAAAGGAAGGTGTAAGAAAGGTGTCTTCTGAAAGAAATTATAACAAGATAAATATAAAACTGATAAAAATCAAGTGAAAATTAGGAACAACATAGTTTATTGCCTGTCCTGCACATCAAAAATGAAAAAAACGGGGGTGAGGGGGGAATGCTTAACACAGGCAAGCTAGATATGAATTCACTTTTGAATTGACTCCTGGACATCACCAACATGCATGGTGTTACAGAGGAAGTTGTAACAGCTGTATGTGTATCTCCCTTGGGTTTCCTAACCCCCAGCTACCTGAAACCCCTTGAATAAATGTAGTGCCCTCAGAGATGTGCTGATTTTTTGTACCCACACCAGTCTCTCGAGCCCTGTTGCATCAGCCAGATAGGGCAGAGGACTATGAGCATAGCACCATGCCCAGGCCTCTCCAGGACTATCCTGGACAAATTGCCTACGGCTGGGGAGTAAATTCAGACAAGGGCTACTGTGTGTTGGGATATGCCCAGCTGAAGAAACTGTTTCTGATGGAAAAATGGGTAAATTTTGGCTAAAGTAGTAGGATTAGGTCCTCCATAGTGTGAACAAGCTCAGCTGCAAGTAATCCGAGCACCAAACAAGTGGGTTTGAGCTATGTTAGCTTTTTCTTCACAGCCTGGACGCCTGTTCTGACCGCCACTGAAGTGTCACCAGGTCTCTTATCTGCTATAATGTCCTCACAGGGTGAGACCCTGCTGGGAGCCTCTTCTGCAGAGCAATATAGTAGCAGGGTACTCAAGATGAGCTACGGGCAGTCATTAGGAGCATCTGATCTTGGAAACTTCCAAGGTGTGGCCTGACATGACATGTTTATTCATCCTCTGCTTTCACAACAAGCTAATAAAGGTAAGACAATTGTCAAAATATAAAACTATTCCATTTGAAAATGAGGTTTTTTTAATGCAGTTTAAGAAAAAAAAGACTTTGTATGAGCAGTCTTTTCTATGACAGCTTTTTAATTTCCCCAGTCTTCACTGAACCCTTTCATTTCTCTTTTTTTCATTATTCAAAAGACCTTCCAGGAGACTACACGTAATTTTTTAGTGTGATGACAGGGTAGTGTGTTCCCGTAAGGTGCTCTTTGAATATGGGAATTTAGATTCTCTTTTCAGATGAGGATCACATCATCATTTTGTCTTTCCAGTTTCTCTGTGCCGTGAGCATGTAGAGGTTGCAATTTCACTATGGCAGCTTCAGCTTCGCTTGCCATTTGTCTTTATTCTGTCAATGCTTCCTTAGAAAACAGGCAAAACCCAAACAAGAAACTGCTGCAGGTGTGGGCAAGCCACTGTTGCTGGTTTGCAAGGAGGGAAACCAGGTGTAAATGTTAAGTGAATGATGATGGCTTAGAGGCTGTAGAGTCCTACAGCTTAAGGGAAGGCTGACTGGTAAGGGGTGTATTCAGGAGAAGATGGAGATTTTGAGCTGGAGATGTAGGCTGGAATGGCTTTCCTTTTCTTCAACTTTGAAGGTCTCTTCTGTTGTCTGTGAGTTTTATGTTTATAATTTATAGCTAAGTAGTAGCCTAAAGCTTAAGGGTTTAGAAGAGTAACTTTTTTCTACTTGTGCTTTCTTGGTTTTGGATGTTGTTATTTTGTGCACCAACTAAGTCACATCTTTCTTCCTTTCAAAAGAACTCGTGTGCAGAGAGAGGCTTTTCTGTCCTCCCGAAACGCTGATAACTTAATGTGGTGAAATCTGAATGCTGAAGCTGCTACAGCCGTATCTTTAGGATACACAAAGTAAAACATCTTAGTTTGGCTTAGTCAAGGTATTCGTGGCTTTTTGTTTAACATACAGCTGCATGGGCTATTAGAAACGAAATATGAACATATTGAAACATATGAAACCATAATTGAAAAAAAAAAAATCCTTTTTCCAGTGATAGGAGCAAAGACTTTCGGTCTCTGCTTAATATATAATAGCCTAAGTGGTGCATCTGTTCAAAAAGTGAAACAAAAAGCTGCAGAGGTGGTGTTATAATTTATTTTCTTATTATTTGTATAAATGTTACCTTTAAATCAAACAACAGCAGCATCCCAGCATTATTATTTTTTTCTTTTTCTCCTTTTTTTTTTCCTTTCCTTTTCTTTCCTTTTTCCTTTTTACATGTTAACTGTTTGTACTATTAATACAAAGGTAGGTGGTTGCTCAGGAAGCAATCATATTGAATTTCTATATGGCCTTTAGAAAAGCTAGGAATTTTTTCTCTCACTTGTCAAGAAGGAAGAAATGTCATCTTGTTACAACTGATTAAGTCGATCATATGACGTATTAGGCATGAGTAAACTCAGTTTTTCAAGCTCTTTTTGACCAGCCAGTGATTGTCTCAGGTTCTTTACTGTAGGCAAAATATTAAAGATGGATGAAAGAATATGCATTGATCAGGGCTTAAAACCAATGGACCACTGCTTTTCTGGCATCGTGCTCCCACACCTCACAGCAGAGTTAGGGCAAACACAGCATTTGTGAAACTTCATTCACAGCATTATGTTTCCTTGGGGTTTTTTCACCAGTTTCTAACTCTGAAGTCAAGCTCTGTGATAGCCACGAAAGTATGTTGCAGAGAGCTATCACAGCTCCACCTCAGTAGTGGAATAAAGCTGAGAAGGAGGTGTGTGTGCACAAACCCATGTATGGAGAGCAAAGAGGCAGAGAGAAAGCTTGTAAGTTAACTTGCAGGAATATACCATAACAAAGCCAAATGCTACCTTGATCCAAATCATTACCTGTGCTGAGTATGCAAACCTGTACCCCTGCAGCATTTATTTCCTCCCACTAATGCATACAAGCTGAAGAAGCGGGCAGCAGATTGCACGTTCTCTTTCATATTTACTTTCAGGTTGCAAGATTGAAGGAAGCTCTCTTGTTCTAAGTTGACAGAAATAAGTTTCAGGAGAAAGTTTTAGAGTTATTGTGCAAATCAGGAGAAAAATCATAGTACTTCCCAAAATGACTTAACTTTGATCCCAGGGAAAATTAAAAAAAGCTTTAAATAATACCACTGTGTACAAGAAACTACATACTTTTTTTAAAATATTACAAAATAATATCTGTCTTTTAGGAGAGCTAGAATTTTGTTTCTCAAAGCCAGCACTTCCCCTTATTAACACAACCTCTGTTCGTTATTTTTAATTTTTATTTAGCTTATGTCTCACTTGCATTTTAAAATATTCCATATCAAAATCTTTTTTCCCAACTTTTTCCCTTTTTCTGGCTTCTATTGCGGAAAGTATAAAAATAAATCAAAAGCCAGGATTTGTGGCACTTACTTAGACTGTAATAAGCCTCACTCTTTTCCTCTTTCTCTGCCTTACACTTGCTGTGAAAGTGTTGCTGAAATGATCTAAATTGTAGGACACTCTCTGTAAGATAAGAGGAAGGGAAGAATTGAAATTGAGACATAAGAGCCAGATGTATTGCCAAGTACATTTTCCCTGTAGAACAGGACAAGTTAGTAAATGAAGACCTTTGGGATGGCTGTCCAGAGTTCAGAAAAGCAACATCACATCCCAGTGTGCTGGGCTTACAGTGTAAATGGTGTTCTTGGTAATTCTGCCACCAGAAAAAGCCCTTAACTTCACATGAGCCTTGGTCCCAAGATGCATAGCCTGAGGAAGATCCCTAATAGACTGTGCTGCATGTCATGGTACCTGTGATAGTGGATCACGTATCCCAGCCAAGTGATGGTTTTAGGTTAGATGAACCTACTGAGTGCTTTTAAAGTATTGTACCACTTGTCTTGAAGAAGCAATTGTTAGTGCCAATAGATCCTTATACTCACATATGGCTTGCCAGAGGCATGATTTTATTTCTTTTGTGACTTGCTTTTCTAAGTTATTCATGAAGTAACTCGGGATCTTCATATCACTCGGATGCTCAAGCTGGTTCAGTGAGCAAAACAGAAACGTGACTGTATGCAACAGGGCGTGTTCTTCTGCACAGAAGGACAGACCCTTGTGAGGAGGTATCCTTCCAATCTACCATGTTGAGGGGTTTTTGATCCTGATTAACATCTGGATAGCTAACAAAGAGCTAACAGTTTTACTAACACTTTAATCAGAGCAGTTGTTTGGAAAAAAAAAATATTGTGGAGTGTAGAGATGCTGGGGTATGCAGTGAGAGACAGAGATTTGCCAAAGATGTACCAGACAGGGCTTAGATGCAGCACGTCTGTCGAGTGGTAGTAATGGTTTTGTCTGTTGATGATAGTTTTTCTGAATTGAGTCTTGGTAAATTATTCTGCTGAATGTATTTCATTCGTCTCTAAAGAGCAACGTGACATTTGCAAATATCTTTTGGTATCTCTTAAAAGCTATTGTGGATAGCTTGAGAAATTCGTGTTTAAATATGATAAACTTCTGAGTCTGTATGGAAAGTTTAAGATGAAGCAAACAGGAACCTATTTAATTTAGGATTTGAATTCATGCTGTGGACAAACTAGATGTTTATTCCATCCGACCTGAAAGTGAAGAGCAGCAATGACTCTAGCAGTACAAAAAGTGTTTTCCCCTCTTTGACGCCCGTTGCCGCACACCAAGTTTGAATATCCATCTCGTAATGATATTTCGTGCTTTGAAATATGACAAAGTCTGTGATCACTGGTTGTGATTTCTGACAGTGAAAAGCAAAAAGATTGACGTTTGGTACACTGTGGGTCTTCGTAAGCCAAAAAATTCGAGCCAAAATCACTGCTCAGCTGAAGTATCCTTGGAAAAGTTAGAAATGTTTTCAGCAACAGCACTGAGAAACGGGATTTGACAACTCTTTCACAATTACTAAAAAAACTGCAAGAGAAAAGTCCCCTGTGTTTTTTGGAACAATTATGGTAGGCTTGTGTGTAGTTTTGCCATATGGTTACTTCTGCTTTCCCAAAAAGAGGAGAGAAAAAAAAAAAAAAGACAGACTCGTTCCCAGCACACATTATCATCACAAAGATTTTAAGGGACTGATCTGTAAAAGTGAAGAACTTGTAATTTACAGCTTGATAAATCAACAGTCTCATAGGCACATCTAAACTCTATTATACTGAAGTGGAGTTGGGAACAAAAGTGAATCATAGTAGCACCTGTGAGTCAGAAAAACATAAATGACTTGCAGGATTAACTT
This sequence comes from Strigops habroptila, assembly GCF_004027225.2. NCBI lineage: Eukaryota > Metazoa > Chordata > Aves > Psittaciformes > Psittacidae > Strigops > Strigops habroptila. The sequence continues at coordinate 10,278,267 of NC_044281.2, forward strand.
TTTTTTAAGTAAATTAAGTTAACAATAGTTTATTCTCTTAGCGCTGTTAAGCCTCTTAGGAGCTTTCTTTTCTGCAAAATCCAAATGTTTGGTTTTATTAAAGGGAGTTCAAATTCTGTATTTTATCAGTAGGGATATTATTTTTTTGTAATGTTTTGCCAATTGTTTCATTATGTATTTACACAAGTCACATATTTTAATTTCTGAACATCCTTTATCTGTTGCCACACTGGAGAGTTTAACAGAAGCTGGGAGGATACAAAGATTTAGTCTTTTGTAATGAAGAAAAATATGTGTAATTCTTTTCAAAGAACATAAAGAAGTACTAGGAGGTAATTTTCTCGGGGAATCAGTATGTGGAAGCAAAGATTTTTGCATTCTTTCTTTGTCCCACAAATAAAGCACTTCTATGACTTGGTGCAAAGTGAGTCCTGTAGTGCCGTGATTGTGTGGAGCTAAAGGATTTTTGCCTGGCAGCAGGTTGCTGGCTTTAACCCAGCTGGATCTCAGAGAGACCAAAATTCCTGCTCGCTTTAGTCTGGATCAAACGAATTGATGAAATGATCTTAATTAGGTGATCTGATGGGTGTCACCGCAAGTGACAGGGACTGTTGTGATTGCAGGTCTGAAGTGTCTGGAGAAGGCAGGTGCTGCTGTAGGTGAGCAGGGGCATGACCACGTGTAATCATCTATCACCCCATGTGCAAGCAGGATAGCCATAGGACACAAATATTCTGAATCACTTTTCTCTGGCGCTTTATTCTTTTTCTACGCTGAGCCTCCTCTACTGCTTCGCTTCTTTCCAAGTGAAAAGGGATGCAACTGGTATTCCAGTGCTACTGTACAACAGGTACCAGACAAGGAATCATTGTCACCTTTTTCTGCTATTTGTTGCTTCTCTATGACTCTATTCAGACTTGAATATCTCTAAACATTCAGCAGTACCCAGGGAAGGGCTGCTCTGAATGCTGGAAAGCTTATGTCTAGTGGATTAGAAAGTAATGCACTGGCTGACCATGATATATTGACCTGCATTAAAGAAATCAGCAATCTCACAGAAGGAGCTTTCATCTCAAGTGTATAATCAGCGTGGCATCAGATCAGGTGCCCAGTAGAAGATGTTATGCCATTAAGTCAAAAATGCTTGATGGTGCAGAGATAAGTAGCTGTGCTCTCAGTTGCTTGCGGTGCAAAATTGAATCAGTGCATTGCTTTTGTAATGTCAAAGAACAGCTTGATAGACATGGATTCGCAGCAACCTACAGATATGCTTTGGACAGCCTTGCACCAGGGCTTTCCCATTTTTTGTTGCCTTCACAGTGCAGCTTTGACCCTGCAGGTATTTACATCCCATTTGGAACCTGCCTTAGCACAGATTTGTGATTGACCTTTCTGGGCAGTGGCAGAGTGGGGTGGAAATGTAAGGAGCTTCTCAACTTCCATCTGCTTTTTCCATGCAATGGCTTTTCCCCAGAAATACAGTCAGTATTGGAAGATCCTCAGCACAGTCAGGTTTCCAATGATATGCCATGATAGGCTTTGCTTGACTTTACTGAAATTTTGTCTTCTGTGCTGAGGGACCTAAAGGAAATAATGTTATACAGAAAAAACAAAGATCATATATCATAGAGCAGAGACAGAAAACTCCTAAGAAAAAAACTGGCATTTAAAATCACATTAGAAAGACACCATCAATCTTCACTTAGTATCACTTCTGTCAATGTGTCTATCTCTAAACCATACACAAAACAGGCATCCTTGGTCTTTATAGCTTTCAGTGGTAGCATTAGCATTTTAATGATTTGCCATGTTCTCTGTTCAGTCTTAATTTGGTAATTAATGTGCTGTTGTAAGCTAAGCTTTGGAATAATCCCTTTTCCGTGTTTTAAATTTGATTTTATTTGTATTCAGCAGAGAGTCAAGAATAGAAGGCAGCCCTGTGTTTCTCTTGCTTTTAGTACTTGCTGCTCAGGTATACACTGCTGCTCTTAGCATGAGAAACTCACTCATGTTCTGACTTAAAGATGGGACGTTGGTGTATTTGGAGGGACACATGAGGATGATGGTGTGTGGCTTGACCCTGGATGGACACCAGGTGCCCAGCAAAGCTGCTTAATCACTCCCACTCCTCAGCTGGACAGGGGAAAGAAAATGTAATAAATGGCTCGTGAGTTGTGATAAGGACAGGAACAGATCACTTGCCAATTTTTCCACTGACCTAGGTGTCTGCAAGGCTGTTGGTTTCACATATTCTCTGTCCTCTCTCTGGCTGTGACTGCCCCTGTGCAGCAACTTTTCCCTCTTCTTAAATATATTATCCCACATGTGCTACCACTGTCACTGATGGGATCAGTTTTGGCCAGCAGTGGGTCCAGCTCGGAGCCATCTGGCATTGGGTTTGTCAGACATAGGGGAAGCTTCTAGCAGCTTCTCACAGAAGCCACCCCTGTAGCCCCCTACTACAGAACCCTTGTCATGCAAACCCAAAGGGTGTTTGTTCACCTGGCATGGGGGATGAGCACTCTCCTTGCTGCAGAATTTTAGCAGCCGGAGGCAAATGTGGACAGGAGTACATCTGACGAGGCAGGGCAGAGAGTAAAGACCCTGCTGGGCAGCAGCTCCTGGGATGCTTTGGGATGTGGCACAGAACCCAGCACTGCTTTCTGCTCTGCCTTTAAACCCAAGCTTCCAAAGGTACAGGGATAATTTAACTTGGAAAAAGAATGAACTGTTCTTGTGAAAGCAACGATTATGGCTACCCCTGGTAACTCCTCAGGGTGGCTGTAGGATCAAGACTTCTGCTTAGCCAACTAGGATCAGGTCTGCTAGTTTAGGCTGTTGTACAGAAAGCATATCTATTGCCTGGAAGGGGTAGGAAACCACCAGTCTTATTACCAGTGGTTGCAGAGGGAACATCACAAAGGCTTGGTCTCCACAAACATAAAGAGGAAGTTTTTTGCAGTTACTGCAACAAACATAATCAACTGCTTCCTTGTTTGCACAGCTGATGAGTTATAATTCAATGAAATTTCCAGCTGACTGTGAAACTTTTCAGCAACTATGAAGCAGTTGGGCTTAGGTATCCCAAAGTAAAGTAGAGATTTGAGGACTGAGAGGATGAGCCCTCCTGTTTCCAGGCTGAACAGAGATACCCAAAAAATCCTACTACCCTGCAACAATCTATGAAAGCAGGATGGCAGGCAAATGTCCTACAACTAATTTGCTAGCAGGTAAAGCTGGGTGACTGTGGCTGGCACTCAGGAGTGCTGGAAGAAGGATGTCATAGAAATGATTTTGACTTGTGTAAAAGTACTTCTCCATCATGGGAGAGGTACAGGTGATTGTTGAGAGCAGGTGCAAAGCTAACATACAGAAATTAAAGTGATTGCTTTTTCTTTTAAGTAGCAGCCAACCCATGCAATTTTGGTTGGGTTTTTTTTTTAATTAGGGCAGATGAAAAGATAATCTATAGAAAATTATCTGCACTGAGAAATTGAACAAGGGAAACAATATCTTCATGAACCTGAAAGAAATGGACAGTCTAATGGGAAGCCCATTAAACTGTCTCTGTCGCATTGTTAAGCCTTTTCCCATTACATTTTTTTGTGTAATAGCTGTTCTTTTTAAACACAGTGGCATTTTTCATCTAATCTGATGATGATTCAAAGCATTTATGCATTCTACTTATAATATGAACCACTGCTCTTCCACCACAGGGTTCATATTTAAGATTAGACTGCTGTGATTTTCACTGCTGCTCCAGTTGAAGGTCATTTAGTTTAGGAAATGGAGAGGGCAGCTGCCAAAAGGTAATCTCCTCTCATTTTACCTGGCAGTCGGCTGTCAGGTTCAAATCACAGCATTAAAACCCACTGCTACAGCCTGCCTGTAGTCTAGCTTAAAAAAGAATGTGGCTGAGACACGCTGCAACTGTTTCTCAGTAAATTTAAATCCCAGCTTTCCCGGAATGTTTGCTTTGCTAATATGGTACTTGCAGAGCACATCTGATTGATTGCTCATGTCAAACACCATGTCCAACTCTTAATTCCATTTCATGATTATGTAATTTATGATGTGTTGGGTCACATTACGTCTTAACAGTACTCATAACAATTATGCTTTCTTTTTTCCCTCAAACCCACAAATTTTCAGTATCATTTTGGAATGAAATTATTTTCTCCAAAGTTCATTTCACTCTGAGTAGTGGAATTGTGATTAAAAAATCTGAAGCCATCAGCCCATCAAGGCCGACATTGTATATGTTCACCAGCACTTGGTTCCTTTAGTTAGGAGAGGAAAACCTTCTTAGGAGAAGAAGAAATACTTTCAGGTCATCTTAGTAGTTTTCGTACAATATATCCAAATACACGTGAACATTCTGTTTCTCTTTAAGTGAAATGGAGAAGTCAGGTTCATCATCAGTGTCTACAAGCTATAGCTAAAAATCAGAGAATCATGGAATAGTTTGGGTTGGAAAGGACCTTAAAGATTATCTTTATCCAACCCCCTGCCATGGGCAGGACCTTCCACTAGATCAGGTTGCTCAAAGCCCCATCCAGCCTGGCCTTGAACACTGCCAGCGATGGGGCAGCCACAGCTTCTCTGGGCAACCTGTGCCAGTGTCTCACCACCCTCACAGTAAAGAATTTCTTCCTTATATCTAATCTAAATCTACCCATTTTCAGTTTAAAGCCATTACCCCTTGTCCTAACTGTATGTGCCCTTGTAAAAAGTCCTTCTCCAGCGGTGATACAAGGGAAACTTAATTCAAGGGTCAGAATACTTTTTGAAAGGCAAAATATCTAAATATTTCCATGTTTGTTGCCTCTGTTTTCTTCTGTTTAACAGCAGCCAGGTCATAGGCAATGATGCTAAATTTCAGAATCTGTGTGTGTCATGTATACTTATTTTATAAGACCACCACTAAAAAAGGAAAGGAAACCATGACCTCCCCCTCCAAAAAACTGCCCTTAAAGAATTCTGCAATTTGGAGTGATATCAATATCGCACATACCCCCAGTGCGAAGCAGAACAGGATTGAACACTCCCACTTTGCCATCAGGCATTTCCAAATGTCCTCTACACTATCTTTGTTCAGCGTATTTTAAGGAAAGGCTGAGAGCATTAAACTGAGTTTAGTGAAAAAGGGCCAACATATGGCCCTCTCAGCATGATGTCTGCTCAGAGAGTGGCATTAAAGCAGCTGAGAGGAAAGGTGGTTTTACTGATTTCCCTGCATATATATGGGGATCACAGCAGGTAATTTAATTGGAAGGGGCAAGAGGCATCAAGGGGCCTCTCTGTCTGGAGGGCAATAAATACTGTAGATGTTGAAGCTCCCTTTGGGCAGCTGAATAGCAAGTTCAAAAGTGGGTAGAAATTTCCATCCACTGACTAGCATTTGAGCTTAAACAAAAGGTAACTGGAAGCTTGGTTCTGTGTAGCTTAGTAATATTATTTTTAGCTGCAAAAGGACACAATGCTCTATCCCAAGGCTTTATATTGTGTGAAGTCTACAGTTCCCTAGATTTCAGGATTAAGCAGGACAGTTGGCTTTTGGCTTGCAAACAGAAACTACCCTCCTGCTGCTTAGCAGTTAAAAGTCTGCATTAGTCCAGCAGTAAAATTCCATAGCCTATGGTTTTTTTCAGGTTTTCTTAGTGCTTTCTAAAGAATCTGTCCAGTTCTTCTCAGCTTTTTATTCTATGAAGGTTAAAAAATCATCACTGTGATGTGCCCATGTGAGTAATAAATCTACATATCCATGAAAAAGTATTTAAAGATGGTCTTTATTGAGAGCGAAGAGCTAGTAAATTGCTTTTGCATGAACCTTGGAAAACATAGTACTTTGTGTTCAGGGTGTCTGCTTATGAAGTGAAAAATTTTGCCTAATTAGGGACATTAGTACAAAAACTGATTGATCACCAAGAAGTGGGACTTGAAAGACCCTTTTGTTTTACCAAATGTGTGCTTACTTTTCCGGGTAATTGTAGAACCACTATTTGTGTTGGAATGATAGAAACTAGAAAACCCAACTCTATCACCCTTTAATTTTGCGTGGTATATAAATGACCTCTTCTCTCGCTTTTTCCTGGAGAAGCTTAGAATAGGGTATTTTCTGAATCTATAAGAAAAGTTATAGGTATGCCCTGGCCTTCTGTCACCCTTCTTCTCTTGCATGTTTCAACTTTCAGAGTACAGGGTTGACCACAGATGAACTGTTTTCCCCAAGTACATTTCCTAAAGCCTTTGTGTTCATCCGATTTAAGGAAAACATGTATAGTCAAGAAATGTGGCTTCTAACCCATTTTCACTTAGGGAATAAACAGACAAAGGAGAAACCCTTGAGTGCTTAAGATGCTTTATGGGGTTTTGGTTTTTTACCTCTGCTGGAAAGCCTCTAGCATTACCTTACCGATACTCCTCCCAGGTGACTAGTAACGAATATTTTATGAACAAATACAGAATAAAATGACCTTGTTGTACCAGGATAGAAAGAAAAGAAACTATTTGAATGTAAAATATTTATATTCATAAAGAACATATCTGGTACTGTTTATACAACTTATTTACCAAACTTGAATAGTTAGAAACTGCCTCTGGAGGTTTGAGGAAGAGACAATTCCTGACAACCACTTGAAGTAAAATTTTGATAAGCATTATTTTAATTTAATTTAAAAAGTAAACACAAAGACTCCTCTGAAATAGGACTTCAACTTAGATTTTTAGCCCTGATAAAATCAAAGGAACTTCTTAACAAAGAAATTCAAGCTCCAGCCGATTTTATTAATTGTTTCCCTCCATCTTTTAAAGCAAAGATCTTATATTTGATACAAAGAGACTTCAATGAAGTCACCAAAAAATGATTATCAGATTGTGTTTAGTTTAATTTGAGTTGCTCTTTACTGGCGTTTTGCTGCAAGTGTTTGCACACTTATATTAGCAATCGGCTCAGCATTCTCCTTCACAGACATTTGTCATCATGCAGATTAAATAATGTAAAGCTCTAAAGAAACTAGGGGGGATTTTCTCATTTTGTTCTATTTTACTTGAAACGTTAACTGGAGTGAACTGGAAGCTGAATACTGGAAAGGTTGAGAATCCCTGTTATCCGTGGTTAAGCTGAGCTGAATGACAGCATAAAATTCAAAAGCTGGCAAAATGACAGCTGTAATGGCGAAATAATGTGAGGCTTTGAACAGGTACACTTTAGAAGAGCATTTTCCAGTAAGCATTGAATGTCATCCGGGAATAGTACTTGCCATGTGGTACTGCTCTCAGAGGAAGCAGCCATTTCCTGGAGATTTCCATGGCCTTGCATTCTCCCCTTCCTTACTGTGTGCACCATGCTATATTTAAAATAATCTTTCCTGTGGAGTAAAATCTGAAAGCAGTCTCTGCCAGCCAATGAAATATTTTCTGTTTATCAATATCTGGTTTTGAACCAAAATCTATATCCCAAGAAAAAGTAATATTTTGGGGGGTTTGCATTCTGTATTTCTTCTGGGTCTGAAATGGAAGTAAATACATTATTTTTATTGCAGCTGTGTCAAGATACAATAACAGAAATCAAGGCCAGAAAAAAAAACCTCTCAAAGCTGCATGTATACCCTTAGTAGATGCTCTCCAGCATTCAGAGTCTTTAGAGTCTTCCTTTTAATTAAAAGTTTGCGTTTTAGCCTGAGGAGAGATGTTTCTAGTCTGGTGGTCACAGTGGGGGAAATGGGAGCTTAGTGCCAGTCTGGTTAACCTGTCACCCTTAGCCCTCGAAAAGGTCCCAGGAAATGTTCAGTGTACTGTGGGTGGTATGTGGGGCTGCATGAGAGACCAACCATGGGGGAATGTGCTGGAGGTGCATGTGAGACCCTCCATCCCTGCACATGTCTAGAAGGAACAATCAAGGGAGCAAAGGGCCTGCCACCTTGGGGCTGCTCGGGTCCTGTGGGGCTTTGCTTCCTCCAGAAGGGGCCAGGAATGAACATGGAGCAGGGTACTGCCAGCATCCACGGAGGTAGCTCACCCTTCACACCTGCAGTGCTGGGCAAGGTTAGCTTTGCAGGTTTGGCAACCTTTCCTTCACGTTTGGCTTTGGATCAAGGCAGTGCTTTTAAAGCAAATTGTGGGATCACTCCCTCCTGTCCTGGTCTGGCTTACCTCACCACCCAGGTCCCTTTTTGGAGTGAGCTGACCTGGGAGGTGACCTTCAGGAGGGCATCTAGTGTCCTACCATTCCTGAAGCTCATTCATCCATATCTGAGATTCAGATAAACCCAGGTAGAAATGCACAACCTAGACATAAATCTGGTGGACACTGAGTCCTCAGCATGAGCTATTTACCTCCAGAGACCCTTTGCTCTTGCACTACAACGTTTGCAAAGGTAGATAGCCTGTATCTTTTAAGAACAGAAAAAATGGTCACAGCCAGCATATTGTTTGTTACCTGGTGATTATCTGTATAGTTCTGTGATGAAAGACTAAATTTCCAGCATTGATTCCTTTTATGACCTTGCCAGAAAGTATTTATCCCACTTTAAATTCTGGCTATCAGCTATACATTGTAACAATCTTGTAGATTGTTGTATTATGTTTTGTAAACCACTAGTAAACAGTCCTGAGTTCATTACTCTATATATCTAAGAAGGTATTTTACCCTGTTTAAATGGCTATTGAAATTGCTTCTTTACATCTGAATATTTACATATGTGTTGCTGGCAATTGTTGCAAATTCAAAAACATATTTTTTCCTAAAAGGGCAATCAGCAGACAAAATTAGAAAAACCTGACACCATAATAAATCAGAGCAACAACGAAATTGTAAAAATAATTTGCAATGACATATTTTGTTGCTGTTCTTGTTTGGTAGATTAGATTTCTGCTAAAGGTAATTGGAGAAAAAAATGTTCTGCTTAGAAGGATAAAATACATTAAAATCAAATTAGCTTCTTGAACTCTGCTTAAGCTTTAGGATATCATAGTTAGGGTGGTGAGGCACTGGAACAAGTTGGCCAAAGAGGTGATAAATGCTCCATCCCTGCAGTGTTCAAGGTCAGGTTGGACAGAGACTTGGGCTACATGGTCTAGTGTGAGGTGTCGCTGCGTATGGCAGGGGGGCTGGAACTGGATGATCTTAAAGTTCTTTTAAACCCTAACCATTCCATGATATAAAAGAACAAAAACACATTAAACAAGCATAGTGGTTACTTTATGTGTTAACCTTAAAATACTTATAGTCCAGCCTTTCTGCCACAGCACAGGTAATGGCTGCGACATTTGGGCAAATCGAAAGCATGGGGCTAGCTTGCTGCTCTCCACCTGCATTTGACCTCTCCTTGTACCTTGCACAAACATGGCATTTTCTACCTGAGAAGCAGTTAGACGCCATGGGGTGCAGACCAGAGCATCCTGCAGTCCAAAGGCTTCAGATGACTGGTGGTACTGCTGCTTTAAGGAGGAGAGATCTCAGTACCTCACTGTCCTTGGCTGCTGGGACCTTGTGTGTGATTGTGCTGGGACTTGAAGTTCAGACTGTGATTTTATTGATTTTCTGTACAGGAACATGAAACTGAACTGCCTCACTTCTGGGCAGCTTTTCATGCCTCTTTCAAATGTCTAATATATACAAACAGGCAGAAAAATAATTCCTCAGACAACAAATATTGAATAACTAAAAATGCCAGTAATTCTCAAAGTACTGTATCCTTAAGAAACTCTGAGCCTACAAAGCTCACTTTCTCCCCTTGTTTCAAAACATAATACCCTATTATAAAATGTGCTTAACAGTTCCTTACGGCTGAATTTGGAAGTAGTATATACTTTAATAATTTATTAATTTGTTTTGATGCATAGTCTCCTATTAAGTATACTCCACTGTCCTTGGTCTCTTTTAACCTGCCCTTCAGTTCTGTCCTTCTTTGCTCCCTCCCTCCCATTTCTCCCTGGAAAGATTCAGTCAGTCATACTAAGAGTCTGGAGTTTGGGCTGGTTTGAGGGTACTTTAAGAAAAGAAAAAATAGCAAACAAAATTGTGAGCAGTCATGAATGGCAGTTTCCTCTGCAAGTGGTATGGGGGAAGGAGCATCTTTACACATCTGTAAAAAACACTTAGGATTTTTCCTTTCTTTTTTATTGTTTACTAAATCAAAGTGAATGCATCTGAGGCTTATAGTGATGATAGCAAAATTTACAAAGACCTTTCATATGCAAAAAGACATTTTTGTTTGAGTGAAGATTTGAAATGTATTGTGCTAATCTTGTATTCAAAGACCAGCTTTGCGGGGTTTGAGTTCTATTATGCAATTTCTGGAGGCTTTTTGTTTCTTGGGTATATTCTCCTTTTCCTTCATTTCCATGAGGTTTGTATTATTAGTACTTTGTAACGTTTTCACAAGGTCTTTCCTTTGAACCCTGTACATGAGATGAATGAAGGAGCTGGTTTTGCTTTATAAATCAGCCTCTCTGTCTTCTGGCTTTGGAAATATCCCCAGAATTCAGAAAACCATCCGGCAATCTTCATCAGCACTTTAGCATGCTGCAGCACACTGCTTTGAAATTTGAAAGATCTTTCTGTTCCACTATTATGCGTCTTGAAGGGATGTGTTATCTCAGTGTCAGGGGATTTGGAAGGGAAGGGTGAACCACTCACAAGAACTAGAACTAAAAAATATTTTTATGACTGAATAACATGTTTTTAATGAAAATTGTCGGCTCCTCATAGTTCAAGGTTGCTCTGTTTTGCTACTGCTGTTATTGGGATATTATCTGTCTGTAGTGATCCATCAGCTGTTCAAGACTTTCAGAGAAATAATTGCTGTCAGGTTTCCTGTTTCCTGGACTTATACCCATTAACTGACTTATTCCCAAAAGTTTAGCTTTTCTTTGACCTATCTCCCAACTGTGCTAGGGGTATGTATCTGCCTTTTACATCAGGCAGTTCCTACAGCCCAGAGTGCAGTTTTGGGCCCCATGACTTCCACAGCATCAGGATTTCCCATCTTATTACCTGGTTTTCTGCCTGGGTGTCCATTTTCTTTGTTATTGAACTAAACGGCACTTAGTACTTTCTTGCAACCGCGAACTCTCCTCTTTTACCAGCATGTCTAGTAACAACTGGTGTTAGGAGGGAAGCGAGAAGCATAAATTTGAACTCTTATTTTAATTAACAGATATACTCCATGAGGAGTCAATGCACAGGGAAACTCTTGCAGCACAATAAGCAAAATATTTAGATACAGTCATGCCATAAATGTCCAAAAAGGTGTCTATTCAGACCCGTGATGTCTCTCTTCCCACTGCAAAAAGTCAGGCTGGTAAGGACCTTGAGACACCAAAGTAGATCCCAGAGTGAGTTGCTGCTGCCAGGTCTGCTCTTGGAGGGGGGTACGACTCCTGTAGCAGGACTGTCAGAATAGATTTTCTCTGTACAAAGCCTGGCAGCTGCAGCTTGCCCCTTCTGCAGTTAGGTTTGCCCCATGTCAGCCCATGCACCGATTTAGCGATGTCTTGGGTGCATGCTCCATTCTGTTGACAGCTACTAGGGTCATCACAGGAAGTAAACCACAAGAAGTTAATGACTTAGTCTCATAGTCATTTGCAGTCTCTATTTGGCCTAAGGCAACCAAGTGCTAGTTAGCTCTTGCCTACTGCAAATTACCTCAAGCAGAACAAGTTCGCTTGCTCAGAAATGAAAGTCCATTAGTTTATAAGCAGCTAGGTGAAGAAATGTTGACTGCAGCTACTAACCCATGTACGTGTTAGCAAGCGTGTGAGCATCAAATAGCCAGCATGGGGTAAAAGTCATTGATTTTGAAATAAAACTGATTCAGAAGGTTAAGGCCAGATATCCTCTTGCCACTGTCAAAACCCGCAGCTACTAAAATGGAAATCAGGAAAGATCTGTCCCAGGAGCTATTGCATTTACAAGTTACAGCTATATTTTAAATTGAGGGCAACAGAGATCAGTTGCCTATTTAGAAGCGTTTGTGCCTTTTAACTATCAGCAGTTTCTGTGCTAAATGAGAAAGATACAATTACAAGAGCTCGTGAAGCATTTTTTCCTCTTGATGACATATTTGGATACATACAAATGAGAGGTAGCTTACAGCGTTGTAGCATCTCAGAATCCTTTTCATAAACAATCCCAAAATTGTCCTGCAGAGCAATATCTATCTACCTTACTGACAGATTCAGAACAAAGTGTGCTATATGTGGTTCATTTTTTTTTTTAATAGACTAAAAGAATTTGCACAGCTATGCAGATGTTTCAGCTATTTGGCTTACTGTAATCAAATATGGTGAAGAAGCTCTAAGTGCATTTCAAGTTTATAGTGTGTCAGTTCAGCTGGCTTGACTGTTTTTTTCTGTAGCAAGTCTGTTGGAAAATGCATTCAGTAGAGCAAAATTGTGCTGCTGCTAATATTAATAATAATACTTAGCACTTCAATTGCATTTCATATTTTCAAAGTGCTGTACAAATGCTAATTAATTAGGCTGTGAAGCTGAATACCAAATAGAGAAAAAGCCTTGTGTCACTGCTTGTAGAACAAGTTATCTTGATTATTGCACTTTTAATATTTTCCTTGGGAAAGCACTAGTAATATAAGGTACAATTCAACTGCACAGAGCACAGCAGGGGCTCGGGGCACAACTGCCACAAAAACCCCAAGGATGTGCTGATCCCAAAGCTGTGACAAGCTCTTGTGATTTGAACATTTGGAATGAAAGAAGTTGACTTTATTCCAGGATTAGGCTTTTAGTTAAATAACAGAAATGGAACAATTCTTATTCAGTACTAAATCCAAGTTCATTGTTTTTATTAATTTCACCTTTACAAGTTTTAATCCTTCCTCAGATGTAAAAAACTCACACATCATCCCAAACACATCCTCAACAACCTTTTATTAAAAAAACTTTACAACTGCTGTCAGAGATGCTATGGAGCCACCTTGTAACTTGATTGGCCAACAAAAAAAGCCTTTTTTGTAACAAAAGCGAGTGGCCAAGACCACCGTCAGGCCACAGGGGCTCAAAGAAAGGGTGCCTCAGCTCATAGCAGGAGGCTGGCCAGGGCAGAGCAGGAGGAGAGGGAACTGAATCTGCCAAATCCCCTTCATTGCTCCTCTGGACACCTCGTGTTAGCTGGAGAGGAAAGGCTTTAACCAGGGAGCACAACTGGGGGCCATAAGATGAATGATAAAGAAATTCCATCTCTAGCCCTTTTGCAGGAGTTAGTAGTGCCATTTGCTAGTTCATATAAAACTATTTTCTGAGGCTCCAAACAGCCAATATTTGCTAAACGTAGTGCAGGTCCTTTGTTTTGTCACCACTGTAACACTTCAGAAAAGTCAAAACCAACCCGCCTGTCATTCTTCAGAAGGTGTCCCTCACACTGGTAGTTTGAAGTCTGAAAGATAGTGAAGCTATTACCCTGAGAGCCAAGCTGAGCTGCTGAAGGCGCTTGGAGGGGGAGTTTGCTTCTTCCTGGAAATGATCATTCTGTTTCAGAGAAAATCAGATGTGAATTACAGTGAAGTAAGGCCCTGGGCTGTGCACTGGTAGCATTAGTTTTCTATCAAGTGTCATAGACATGAGTTATTCCTGAGAGGATGTTGTGCTGCCCCAGCTCAGGGTCCTCTCTGATTAGAAGATTATTATTACTATAAGATAATTTATTATTTTATTTATTTATGTAGTCTTCCATACTGACCAACTTTGGCTCAACTCTGTCAGTAGCTGTTTTGGTCATATTTTTCAATTTTCTCAGAAATTGTTTTCTTATGAACATGACAGAATTTGTACAAGTGCACTATGAGTTAGCAAATCAGGTCCAGCATCCCTTGGCCATCAGCAAGTGCAAACACATTCCCTGGAGCCCAAACTGTAGTTCTGCACCTTTCACTCAAGAGAGTTACCTTCCAATGAAAACAACCTTCTACATACTCAATAAACAACATCAGAAGTAGGAATAGCTTGACTTAAGATAAATTAGGAAATTGCTTTCAAAGGTGCTCTTCTGATTGTATAAAAGAACATCCTGAGAGGGTTTCATAGGCAATGTTTTTGCAATCTCACATGGTTGATTATCCTTACAAACATCCAAACTGTAGGAAGACCATGGGAAAGAAAACCATACCATGCCATGGGAAGGAATCATGACATTTAGACAAATTTATTCATATTTGAAAGGGACTTTACTGTAACCAATAAAGAGATAGAAATAAAGGTAAAATAGTAGTCTTCCTTTTTCCTTCTCTCCCAGAGTTGATGAAAGACTTGTAATTGCTTTTGAAAGAAACAGGCTTTTATCCTGAAAATGCTGCTACCCCATGTTGCTGTTTCAAAAAGACAGAAATAGGCTACTGTTTAGGAATCAACAGTTCAGGAATTTTCTTTGCCTGTACGGATGATTATGAGGAAACGGCAACTAATTTTTGGTCTGACCACCACGCCTTTGTTAATCAATTAAACTTTGCCTTGATGAAAGCAGTGTGCATAGCATCCTACTTTCAGATTGCCTCTTGAAATTGTCTTGGTTTTCTCTATAATACGAAGAAATCACTGTTATATTTTTGTGTAATTTGCATATGAGTAGCTCCTTTCCTCTATTGAAATACAAATGCAAGGTGCTTCCATGACTTTGTTGATGGTATGTTATGATGGTGAATTCTCATATAATACTTCTCAAAAAATGTATACATTGATACATGTACCAAATGTTTAGAAACCAGGGGGCACGTGCAACAGCACGTATTTAGCAGCACTCTTTAATTTCCATATTATATTGAAAATACCATGTTAGTATATTTTTGATTTGTGGTGGTGGGCCCTGTGGCCTGTCATTGACCTCCCCAGACAGCAGTGAGTTTGGAAGGCTCCCAGTACATTTATACTGTTCACTGCACTCTGCCAGCCAATTCCCTCCATGGCAGGAGGCAAAATGCTCCCAAATCAAAAGCTAATTGTAAAGTTATGAAAGATATTACAGAGCTCCCAAACTCTATGGAGGGATGGGTAGCTGAGTGCTAATCAATTCAGAATATATTTCTTCTGAGACCAGCACTTACTGGCAAGTAGTTATTCTTTAAAAGATATATGCCATAATGGATTCTGCTTCCCAAGAACAAAGGCTCAAGTGATATTTCCAAGAACAATACAGGCCAAAATGGGCATCACGTTTCCCCAGTGATGATGGGTATACTTTGATTATATTAATACTGATGCACCAATTAGGATTGCTAGGCACTAACTCTATTAATGCTCCCAGGCAGTAGCTCTACATCAGTGCTCATATGCCAGAATCATTTATTTACACGCTTGCAATGGACAGCCATAAGCTACCTCTGCTCTCCCAGGAACCTCGTTCATGTTGGTGCTAGGATTTTGTAACACATTTATCAAGCATTAAAATTACTCAAAACTTTTACTGCTCAGTGCAGAGTGCAGGAGTCTGCATGTAAATGAGAGTCAGAGTCAGCTGTGATTGTTTACTTATTAGAAGAGAGCTGGTCTGGCTTTAATGAATGATATGGCAGCTATAACTTCATGCTGAATGTGCTGCAGGATTTACTTTTCTGCAGTATTTAGGAGGTAGCAAATTAGTGCCTGTTGTAGCATTATATATCCTGTTGCTAAAAAAACATCCTTTGGGTTATATATGTCTTCTGTGTATATACACATAAATACAGATCATATCTATCCTGCGGATACATTCATGCACATGCAGACTTTGCATTTTATATTCTCTATGGTAGCTCAATAAAGCATTACCCTGAGGTCCTCTCTGGTCATTCACTCTCCTCCCATGTCTCTCTGCTTCTCGCTGCCCAGTTACAATTTGTGCTAAAACTCTTATTTTAGCTAAATTAAACATGTGCTCCATATTCAGCATTCTAAACTTTAAGTTACCTAAAAATATTTTCAAATCTTTACAGGTACTGAAGCTACATGCAAAAATCTCTAGAGTCAATTCTACTCTTACTGATTTCAGAATATAGCCAATACATCTGCACTGAAGATGTACAATAGGATAAGCAAAACCAAAATCTCAGTCATACAATATAAATTATGTCTGAAGAAGTAATTATCTAGTGTCATAAGAAAAGCAATAATAATTTCCTAATGCTTCTTCCAAGTGATATGGGAAGCATCAGACAGTCTGAATCTGTTTGGTAAAGTACAGGAGATGTTAACGAAGATTAAAACTGAATTAGTGGACATACCAGTGCAATCATGTCAAACAAAAGCAACAGATATGCCAGATTATAATTGCAAACGCTGTTTTGTGGCACGTTCTCTCGTGTGGAAGCAAAAATAACCATATTCTCCAGTCCTTTTTCAGTCATTTTAATGAATGTTGTATTTTATTCTTTTTTCCCCACTGTATGAGCCAGGTGTTCCTTTTTGCTGCAAAACAACAATACATCATTTAAGTGAAGTTCATTTTTTGAAGCTCAGCGAGTTGAGACTTTATCCATTTCCCTGGCCGTATCCAATCAGCTAGCGGAGGCACTGGCATGTGTCATAAATTTTGCTGCAAATATGGGCCAGTTGAAATGTATACCAATTCAGAGATCGCATCTCCTCAGCATCCCACTAGGCAGGAAAGTAAATGAAATGTGTTTGCTGTGTTCTGCTGAAGCAAGAGGACAGAGCAAGAGCCAAAAGAAATCTGAATTCTTAGCAGGAAAGAAAACCTCTCTCAAAAGAAAACTTGGAGAAAAATTAACTCCCAGAACACTGTCTATGCTTTTCTCCAAGAGTCTTCTCTTGAGCCTTCACCAAGGCTTTCCCTTTATTGCCCAGCAGTGAATGCCTTTGCTACCTTACACACACGGATGCTATGAACTTGTTTTGCGAGTAGTGTCTGGAAAGCAGGTTGAGAGCAAAAGCCATTTATAATTAAGGAGTGCTGTGATAAGTAAGAGAGTTCACTCTTCTGTCCACATTGAAGTGGTTTTTGTGGCTATTCTACTTGCAGTCCAGGCTTCCAAACACTGGAGAGCAGCATAGTGCATCTCCAGCACTGACATTTCCATCCCACTGCCACGTCCAAGAAGAATGGCGTGGCCAGAGAGACAGTTACTTCTGCAAGTAACTTGCTTTATTGCATAAATGCAGCCACAATGATCTAGTGGCACAGGAAAAAATGTTCTACTCCTGATGTCTAGTCCTCAAAACAACCACACCTGGTTGATGAGTAAGATGCTGTCACGAAAAGTTGTACTTACCAACCTGCTGACCCCACTGCCTTATGTGAGTTCCAGACACACTCCTTCTCTTCTCTACAGACATTTTATGGGGTTTCTAGTGTTACTTGTCATGTTCATGGAATGATCATCTCCCTTTTTAAGCCTGAAACATTAGTCATTTTCTCAGCAAAGCCATGCAGTCTGTCAAGATCACAAGACTTTATCCATTTGCTTGATGCTTTGGCAGGCTGAAGGTCACATTCCTGAATTAAAAAAAAAAATATATATATATATAAATCTACAGAGGATAAAGAAGTGCTTTGTCTCTCAGGAGGTCTGGGTTTGTCAATTCAGCCCTTTGCTCACTCTAGGCTGAGTACATGGCATGTCCACCCTTGGAGCCAGAATCTGTCACAGGAGGAGTAGATATGTATCAAATTTGGAGCTTTTGGTCATCCTGGGGAAATCAGTCCTGACTTGTCTGACCTGAGACTCTGGGCTGTGGTGTCATTCTGCAGTGATTTCTGGTTTACTGTATTACCCCATTTTTTCCTGACAGCACTCTCTCTATTTTGGGAAGCAGAGGTCAGGGTAAAGACATGTCTAAATGACATTTTCTTCTTACTGTTGGGGATTAAATATTCTCCCAAGACTCCTCTCTGTTCCCTTCCAAGGAGGAATGAGCAATTTGAACCCTGAATGGTCTGAGCAAATACAGGCTTGAAATCACTATGAGAGGCAGGGGGGTTGGTTCCCTATATATTTATTTCATGGAGTTTTCCATGACTGTAATGAACTTTGTTCAAGCAATTACATGCTCTCATGTAGCATGTAGCAAAAGAGGTCGGGGGAAGGAGGGAAAAGTAAAAAGGGATTTAATTATGCTTGGTCACTCTCTGGCTTACTCACTGTTGTCTGTTTGTTCCAGGATTTTTCTCTTAACTATGCATCAAGGATATGTATTAACTTTGCTGAATTATTGAAGATAGTTGCAAATGATGCATGAAATGAAAAATCCTTCTTCACCCTTTGCACAGACTGCCAACACACAATTCTGTGCAATCACTGCTGAGCTGCACCGTAATACCAGGTATACCTAGATACCCACAAAAATTTTTGGATTTAATGGTAGTGGGAGTTTCTGTTCTTGATATGTCTCTTACTCCTTTCACCTGTCAGATTCAGAAAAAACACAACCTACTACCAGGGGAATTGCCATCACTGAAAGCAGTTGCACCCACTATAATCTTACGTTGGTATAACTGAGGGTAGCATTTGGGACCAAGTCGAATTAAATAGGGATCCTTCTGGTGTGTTTCTAGAAATCAGTCCCTTCAGCTTCCCTCAGGTTTATGAGCATACACGTGGTGTCTTTTAATATATATTGAGAGCAAGCTTGGGACAGAATACATAAAAATTGCCTAGAAGTTGCTACAGCTTAACATACATCTGCACAACGAGGAAAATGTGTAGATGAGGCCCTTAGTGATATGGTTTAGTGGTGATCTTGGCAGTCCTGGGGTAAAGGTGGGACTTAATGATCTTAAAGGTCTTTTTCAACCTAGTTGTTTCTATGATTCCATGAATTCCTAAGTTGTAACAGGAGGAAGTGGTATGCACAGGAACAAAGCTTACGCTGTGCAAGAGCGGGAAATGGGGTGGTGAAGGAAGGGAGGGGAAAGCATACCAGATGGTGGAAGACTGGACTGTTAGATTCTCAGCCCCAAAGAAAATGCGGAGGGTGCAAAAGTTGAGCCACATCAAAAACAGGTCTAGGAAGAGCACACGTCAGGGTTGAGGCCTCTGGGTTGTCAACATTCATCCCTAGAACAGGAATGAGTAACTTCCAGTGTTGCTCTCCCTGCACTTGTGTGACAGCACCAAAACAGGAGAAACCACAGAGCCTCATACCCCTGCCTGTAGAGTTTGCCATGGGCTCAAAGCAACAGGGAAGTCTGCACTATGCAACATACGGATTCACTGCTTTTTCTCTTTTTAAATATGTTTTTCCTGCAAAAGGAATCTCTATTTTGAAAAGCTACATTTCCATATAGCTACAAATAGAAAGTTGCACCCCATTTGTAATTGAGTAGTACACATGGATGACAAAACTCTGGGATCACAAGAATTTTTCAGCAACTTTGCAAGCTTCTTTTTTGAGTGGTGTTTACTTTAGCAAAACATCCCTTGCTCAGAGGCCCCCCTCCCGAAACATTATAGTTGCCTCATATAATTTGAAAATCTTCTGAAAAGATGTATTATAAGAGTAAGTTATAACATTAGGGTTTGGAGCTTAATTGTGGCTGTGCTGCACAGCTGCTAACACCAGCCTCTTCAGAATTTATGTCCTCATCTAGGTTTTTCAGGAAAATTTAATTTGAGGAAGTTGTGTTTATCAACTTCCTGGCTCACTGTCAACAGCATGCTGCTTTCTTTTTAATATGAGGTGCTAATTATGTTTTTCTCAGACTTCAATATAAATGAAATGTATTTGGCAGTTGCCAACAACTTTGCAGAGTATGATAATGCCATCATGCAAACTTTGAGGTTCTCTGAGCATGAGTTTATGCTTTTGAGTTGTGTAGCTTAGAAGTTTATTTCACACCGTGGACAAGAAGATCTGACCTGCAGAGGTTACTACTAGAGGCACCTGTTTTGCAGATGTTTTTGAGAACATACACTTTCTGACACTTTCTAATAGCACGGAATATCAGAAACACCAGTTTTTTGTGAAGATGGAATGCAAGAAACCTAGTCTTTTGTGAAAATCTTGTGGCGTTAACAAAGAGTTTGAATCAAACTAAGCAAGAGTGCACCTGTGAAATTCCTTCTGGATCCCTAAACTGAGAAGAACTAGGTAGCTCTACTTTGAAAGGGTGGCTTCCTCTTGTTTCTGATGACACATGATGATCTGTGTGCTACTAATCCCCATGAGATTTTTTGTGCAAGAATCATAGAATCAGCTTGGTTGGAAAAGACCTTTAAGATCATCAAGTCCATGAAAATTAACACTTAGTGTTCAGTCAGGGGAAATCACAAAAATCTTTCTAAAAGGAGGCTGATCTCTTCCATGCACCTCCTCTGGGCACAGTGTGTGTGTGGGGGGGGGGCTGTGGCCCTGAAATCCCTTTTCCCTATGCCACAGCTCTGGCATTGGAACACATCCCACTAGGAGATCCTCTCAGACATGACCTGCCCAAGTAAATCTTGGAGATCTTCAATTAGGGATTATTAAAGGAGTATTGAGCCTCTTCAGTTCCCACAATAAAAGAAAACAACAATTGCAGGACGGAAGGGAAGGAATTGGTAAAGGCTTAAATACAGTTTGAATATCACATTGGAGGCAGAGGCAATGTGTTTTCACAGGCCATCACATTAGGGACAGAATCACATTAGTGCAGGACAATCCTGCCATTTCCTTTGACACTGACAGTCTCAATAGCAGTGTTTTGAAGCTAAATAACCTGTGGGCTGCTGCACAGAAGAAAGGATGATGAGGTATCGATTGCCTTTTAGTTAGTGAGAGGGAGAGTGAAAGGGCACAGTCTATTTATAATGTCTGGTTACCACCGTGGATGGAGTGAGACCTGGAAAACCTGGGAAACCTTTGTTTTGATCAGAGGAGATAATTTCACTGAAGTCTCCAGAGCCTTTGCAAATATGCCACCTATATAAAAACTAGAGGGCTGAGCAGAAAGGTAATGTAGGAAGCCATATTTTGAAATTATTGGGTCTATTTTGGGATTCAGAGGTTGTTGGGGTTATTTTTTATTATCCTTTATATTTTTGGAAATCAAACCTTATTTCAGTTATATTGCACTTAAACATTATGCTCTTAAAACTAGCTCTCAGTTTATAGAAAATCTTTAAATGGAAGAGGCTTTTTAACATTTTTGTACTTTAAGTCAAAATTTTAATAATCCCTTTTGCAAAATAGGTTTTACATCTTCCATGCAGATATATCTATAATCTTTCTCCCTATCATAATAAAAAGACACTTCCTTGACATTTCTATCTCCTCTTTTTCTTTTACATTAAATATTTCTTTAGAAGAAATATGGAAACTTGTACTTTTCGTTCTGCTCCTGCTGTGCTATCATCCCCATAGAAGGACTGGTGTCATGTTTGTATTCAGCACGACTGCTTCGTGGCTTTGTTTCCTTCCAAAAGCAGCAATGTTTGCATCTTCCTGGCAAAAGCTGCTCTAGGACCTGTGTGAGATGTTGACAGGATAATTTACAACATTCACCTCCCTTTGAACAGTGTCTTTGACTGATTCGCTCATGCTTGTGCACAGCAGTTGCCCTCCTGAGGATGCACAGTAGTGGAACACCTCTAGGGACTCCTAAAATGCTAGCCAGGCAACAAGGATAACATCTTTGTCCTTCCCCCAGGAGCCACTAACCATGCACAGGCATAGGAGATAAACACATATTTCTTATAACTGCAAGAAAAGAAAAATAATTCAGATCCCTGAAGAGATTTGTGATATGAAAACGTGTCCCTTATTCTTACCCAAACTAAAGCAAATTGTCTTCTCTAGTCAGTTTGATTTAGGTCAGCATGCCAAGAAATGCAAGCGTTGACAAGCCCTTAAGAGGGACAGATTCCTCAGAAATGAAGATATGTCCAGTGTAAATGTGCCCACTGGCACCCCACTGTCCAGTCCCTCATGATTTTAGGCCATTACATCATCTGTTACCATTTCCATTGCTTCTCTTCTTCCTCTCACAGAGGAAGAACCTATTATTTTCCTCATGTTTTTTCTAAGCGTATATTAATGATTAGTCTGGAGGAAATAATGTTTTCTACAGTTGAAACAGAGAAAGTCTGTCTCAATCTGTCCTCCACCACACTGGCTGCACAGTTGCTCATGGTGCTCCTCAGCATGCCCAAAGCCAGCCCTGAGGCCAGGGACAGAGCAGACACCAATGGTTTGGGTGGTCCAGCTGTCTATTTGTGCAAGTGGGTGAAATGAGACCCTTGGCTGTCTTGGGGACAACTGCAGTAACCTTCCTGCTGGTACTTGTTAGTGTCCTTGCTGGTACTTGTTAGTGTCCTTACTGGTACCTTGCCATGATAGATATACTTTGGGAAAGCTGCTCTCAAGGGCATAATACAAGAGAGTGAAAAAATACGAAGGACCGTAGGAAACCCTTGCTCGTGTGCATTGAAATTCACAGAACACTGGAACACTTCTCTTCTGCAGGAGAAAGACATTTTGTTAATAAATACCACATACCTTCATTCATGAAGCCTTGAAAACAGCATGTCAGGGGTCATTTGCTGCTGTTGGTAGACTTTAGAAAATTAAAACCACCCTATGAGGTAGGAAGGTTGTCTCCACAATGGCATGGAGAAGGAAATTTGTATTCAGAGAGTGAAAGACAGGTTTCAGCCAGTGGAAGTTTGGGGTGATCCTCCGCAGAGACATCAGAAGGCACTGAAGAGTCTGTTCCAGGTGCTTTGTGCATGCCTAACTGTAAACACATTAATAATAGAGCAAAGAAAGGAAAGATAGCCTGACTGCCAAGCCAAACTGAAACAGATCAGTGATGAGCATTGCAGACCTCAGAAAGGGCACAGTAGGAGTGCTAACTGCATCAAGTATTGCGTTTTGAGTTGCTCTGTCCTGCGCTGGGCTGGGCAGTGCTTACACTACATGCCCAAGGAGCCCACTCTGACATTTTTCCTCAGTTTAAAATTTGCTTGTACGATCTTTCTGTGCAGCAATTTTGGCACAGATACATTCTGCCCCTGCCAGAATGTGCGCCGTGTTCATCCTTTTGTTCTTCTCAACATAATCATCATAATTTAATTTTGCATAATTAGAAAAAACCCAAAACCCTTAGGCTTTAAATACCCTGATTTTGTTGGGGTATTTTTTTTTTTTTCTGAATGAACATCCTAGAGTAAAACACTAATGTTCCACTTCTACGATTGTATTTATACACTTGAAATCACTTGCTATTTCTTTCTGTCAAAATTAATTTAATCTCATCTCGGGAAAAATAGTTAATTAATTTTAGTTAATTCAGTCCTCTTCTGAGTTCAATTTCCTGCATGAGATTTTTCCCATTTATCCATGTGTTTGTTACAGCCACTGCATGAAATTTATAATTCACCATTGCTTCAAATTTATGACTCGCAGTTATGTCATAAAACCCAAAATGGACAGAAACATGTAAGCTTCATTTATTTTGACTCAATATATGTTTTTTTAATTCTAAATGCCAAAACTGCAGCAGAATCCCAGTCATTTTTGTTCATGACATGAGAAATATTAATAAACCAAATAAAGGAGACCACACTGGAAAATGCAAATTCTAAAAAAATCACAAGGAAAAGCTGAAACTCAGGTTAGGAAAATGAAAGGAAAGAATCCTGAATTTTTTATCAGAACTGTGTTTGGTCTGCATTTTTGAATGTATTTGTCATGCCTCATATACACAGAGAACAATCATAAATCAGGTGATTTATTATTTTTTTAGATTAAGGAAAGAAATGAAAAAGAAAACATAAAGAGGTAATTTTTTTTCTTTATTACTGTGTAGTTGTTGACTTTGGAGTGACTTCAAAGACTTTACGTTTCTTCCAGCATGAGAGTAACATCAGACTCACTCCATATACAACAGATCTACGTTTGACCTATGCAGACATTTTCCATCTTGAACTGTCTTCACCGTATAAAAGGAAACCTCAAGTCTCTTCTCCTAAAACTTGTAATGAAATTGAATATTGTTATATTTCAATGAAAGAGTAATCCCAGTGCAGACAAAGTCTAATAGAAGTCCAAGGATGGAAACTCAGTAGAAAGTTTGAAGTGAGATAATCAATCAGAAAATCATAGAAGATCTTCTTACAAATGAAAAATTAAGATTTTTGGTCTCACATTTGAGGTTAGTGGGGGAGGGGGGTAAGAATCTGTAAGTGAAAATAATGCCTCTGTCCCAGTATTTGGGCTGTGGATTGAGCTTGACGCGGCTGTTCCCAGATGTCCTCACTGCGCAAAGTTTGATTTGGAGCTATAACCACTCAATCACACAATTTGGTACCTTGCAGATTAAAATAGTGTTGCTGAGATGCCCATCTTCTTTTCTGAGAAGTCATTTTGTTTCCTTTCAAAAGCAGAACACTGGGGCTTTGCAGTGGTGATTGTCATAGGATTTTCTGGATTTATTTTCTGATTAGGAATGACAAACTGCATCAGTCTTGACTTCTAGGTAAGTCTGATCACTGCTTAAAATAACCTAGTATTTAAACTGTAGTTTATGTTAGAAATACAGAGAAAACAGGTATAATACCATAATTTTAACCACAGTTTCTGTGACCTATATGCTTTAAAGGGTGATAAATATTCTTAAACACAATTGCTTATTTCGCAGAGAACAATTTTTACAAATCTGTCTTTATTCATCCAGTAATAAAGGCAAAAAAAGGCAAAAATAAATTGTTTCAGCATTAAGATTGGTTAACTATCCAGCTAATTCTGTGTTTTGAAGACTAGCATGGTACCTGCATAAACTGTGTTTTTACATATGGGCATTGTGGGGGTGGGAGGGAAATAAGCTCCAGTTAACTATGTTAGTATCACTGTGTAAAATAGTTACTAAGTTGAACTAGTTTCATCAAGAATGGGCATCTTGGTACTCACACTTTGAATTAATACGCAATGCTCTTTGAAGTCATTAAGACAAGTTTCCTGTTGGGCTAAGTGTCACTGGGGTTTTCTGCTTGGGTGGAAAGAGGCAGGCTCTGAACAAGTAGAATAAGGAGAAAAACATATATCAAGCACCTGAGAAACTTCTCTCATTTGCATGAACTTATAGAAAGAGGCAGACTTGCAAGCAGGGAGGTGGTAACTTACAGCACTCCATTTTTGCAATTGCAGAAAAGAGGCTGATTTTTGTAGAGTGAATATGGATTATAGGACAGCAAATAGATAGAACAGTCAGTCTGTGGGACATACAGGCAGTGCCAGGAAGTGGCTGCCTACTTCCAATTCAATCCATCCCATTTTGACCTCAAAATTTTTTAATACTTATAAAGGTCTGTCAGAACTAGCACAGAATCTGGAATCTGAGGTTTCAGGAAGATGTATAGGACCAATGAATGATACTTGTACACTGAGGAGGATTGGCACTTGAATGTGATGACAAGTATTTCTAAATTACAGTGGTGGGTGGCAAAGCAATCCATAGGGAAATTAAGACTTTTTATTTTTAGGAAGGTGGAAGAGCAACATGCTACGAGAAAGCACGAAGCAAACAGAAGTGGGCTGGGGGAATATAGGAGATAAGCAAGCTATGCAGGGCAAGTGCATAAAATGAAAAGCCACATGGATAAAATTAGAAAACTAGAGCAAAATTTCTGACTCAGGTGTAAATCCTGAAGTATGTGATTGAACCTGGGGTTTATTTATCCAGAACAACCAAGAAAGAAGAAAAAGACTAAATACGTTTGCTAAAAGAAAGAAAAATGAAATTTCTGTCATGGGAAACTGGTTAAATAGCAATATGTTTGGGGTTCTGAAGCTTTCTCGCAGTCTGGGACCCATGGCTGCCAATCCATGGCTGAACCTTATCAGTGCTCACTTATCAGAGATGGCTGCGAATGGCCAGGTATCAGGAGGTAATGGGAGAGAGGCTGGGTTATAGGGCACCAAGGCAGCTTTCTATAGGCAACACCACTCTGCAACAGCGTTTTTCCCCCCTGAGATGTAGCTGGCCACATGCCAGATTGGTTATTTTCCCATGTCCTTTCCATTTTGTAATGGGAGATGGCAAAGCACAGAGACACCAAAATAATGTACAGGTGAGTCAGAAATTAAAGAATTGAAAAGGACTAAAATATATTGTGGAAATGAGGAGATACCAGTTTAACATAAGCATAGCACCAAATGGACTTCGTTTTCACCCAGAATAATGGCTGTCCTACATTTCTGTCTGATACAGCACTGTTGTGGCACCTCAGCTTGTCAGAAGCACTCAGTCCTGTGAGAGGTTTCCCACATGTGTGCTCAGGGTAGAAGCTGCTGTTCTCAGTCTTCTGTAAAGATCACTGTAATTGTGGTGTCTTTGGACTGTAAAAGGATCATTAACTCCCCACTGATCTTAAATGTTTATCGGTCTTCTTTTCACTTCAATTGATTTTCTAAACGCAGGTGTCCCTGAAACTGGAGTATTTGTGTCTCTGAGGATCTGGGTACATGGTTTTTCCTTCTATCACAGGGCAAGGGCAGGAGGGAATGCTTGCTCAGTGAGAACTGCTTCAGGAGAGGTGACTATGATGCTTACTTGTTTTCTGTAAGCATTCTCTTCAGATTCTGCCAAGCCAATTTGAATGTTAATGGTACTTTTTCTCCTCCATTTCTCACAGATGCAAAGTGTCCACTGCACTGTACATACAGCTCACTGATACATACCCGTCAGTAGCTTCTGTCCTGCTACAGAAAACAGAAGGATTCCATGAAAAAACAAGTTCATAGGTTTATAACTTGTCAAAGACAGGGAGAAACACGTGAAAAGCATAAAAGTTAGCAGCTTGGGGTGGGTGGAGTGGGAATTTCTAGTCTGAGGTCTTGTTGATTTTGGGAAAACGTAATTTAAGAAGGATTCATAGAATCATAGAATAGTTAGGGTTGGAAAGGACCTTAAGATCATCTAGTTCCAACCCCCCTGCCATGGGCAGGGACACCTTGCACTAAACCATGTGGCCCAAGGCTCTGTCCAACCTGGCCTTGAACACTGCCGGGGATGGAGCATCCACAACCTCCTTGGGCAACCCATTCCAGTGCCTCACCACCCTCGCAATAAAGAACTTCTTCCTTATATCTAATCTAAACTTCCCTTGTTTAGGTTTGAAGCCACTACCCCTTGTCCTACCACCACAGTCCCTAAGGAAGAGTCCCTCCCCAGCATCCTTATAGGCACCCTTCAGATACTGAAAGGCTGCTATGAAGTCTTCACGCTGTGAAGACCTCTTCTCCAGGCTGAACAGCCTCAACTCTCTCAGCCTGTCTTCATACGGGAGGTGTTCCAGCTTCCTGATCATCCTTGTGGCCCTCCTCTGGACTTGCTCCAACAGCTCCATGTCCTTTTTATATTGAGGACAGCAGAACTGTACGCAGTACTCCAAGTGAGGTCTCACGAGAGGAGAGTAGAGGGGCAGGATCACCTCCTTTGACCTGCTTGTCATGCTTCTTTTGATGCAGCCCAGGATATGGTTGGCTTTCTGGGCTGCAAGCGCTCATGTTAAGCTTCTCATCAACCAACACCCCCAAGTCCTTCTCCACAGGGCTGCTCTGAATCTCTTCTCTGCCCAACCTGTAGCAGTGCCTGGGATTGCCCCGACCCAGGTGTAGGACCTTACACTTGGCTTGGTTAAACTTCATAAGGTTGGCATCAGCCCACCTCACAAGCGTGTCAAGGTCCCTCTGGATGCCATGCCTTCCCTCCAGCATATCAACCGAACCACAGCTTGGTGTTGTCAGCAAATTCTCTGAGGGTGCACTCAATCCCACTGTCCATGTCGCCAACAAAGATGTCGAACAATACAGGTCCCAACACTGATCCCTGAGGGACACCACTCATTATTGTTTTCCAACTGGACATTGAGCTGTTGACCACAACTCTTTGTGTGCGGCCATCCAGCCAGTTCTTTATCCACTGAGTGGTCCATCTATCAAGTTGATGTCTCTCCAATTTAGAAACAAGGATGTCATGCGGGACAGTGTCAAACCCTTAATAGAACAATCAGAATAAGCAAAATTGAGATGTGTGAGTTTTCAAATGTATCCATTTATATGAGACTGGACCCAAGGATCCTGAGGTACATCTGCTCTCTTCTTCACCCTTATACTTTCTGATCTTCTACCTATGGAAACTGCTGGACTTCCTTGGCCACATAGGAAGGAAACTTTGACTTTCCAAGCAATTAACATCAGTTTGTGAAGAGACTTGTTTGTTTGTTTGATTAAATGGTGTTCAATCTCAGCGGGAGACATTGGCCATCCAACCTTTCTTCGCTGGCTTCATATTCCCCCTGCCTATAAAGTTAGGTAGATGTTTTCAGAAGACACCTTCTTGCCTAATATGTTAGAGAAAATGGGTACTTGGACAAACCTTTCCAGCTCAAGACAGCTTAAGACAGCCAAGAATGTTATCAGAGTATACAAGCTGATATCAATAAATTGGTCAGGAACAGGTTTTACATTTGAAGTGCAGTAAATAAACGTACAGAAATGTTAAAGGTTTGAAAGTAAAACCTTATATAATAATACTACAATTTCTTCCCTGAAATGTTTTATAATGTATTCATTTTAGGGAGTTTACTACGTTTAAACATCTTGAAAAGGAAAATACCCTTGAAATCAGTATTTGAATTTTCTATTATTTTTTTCTTATCTTTTTTATTTAATAACTATATTTTTAACAGCATTAGTGATTTTAACCTGTAAACCTAAATGCTTACTTTTGTCAGACAAATAAACTAAACCCAAACCTAAAATAGCCTCTTATGTCTGAGGGGATTTTCTCCTGTTAATTGAAAATGAACTGGAACTAAGCTAAATTACTTGAATGCTTAATCTTTTTTTGCTATACTAAGGTTACTAGTGGGTGCAAGCATAGTCACATTTCTAAATAGAAATAACAACCTATTTAGTGTTCCAGCTTTGGTAAATGCTGAGAAGGGTGGTGACCTTTAATACCAGAAAGAGTATGAGCCTTTCAAACTCACAGGCATTCTTGCTAAAATACAACTTCTTAAAACTTAGATCTGTTTGTAGCTGAGCGAAATGTTAAAGAAACTTCCTGTAAGAAAGCTGATTGCCTCCATCATTAATGTAGAGAGAATTTAATCTTCAGAAAATTGAACTAGTGTGCAAACAGAAAAATAAAGACGCTATTTTAAGGATCAAGCAGCAGGATAGACTGGATCTCTTGTCCTGAGGGAAAATTGCAGTAGTTACAGCTCCCCATGGCGTGAAACTCTTGCTAATCTTCCAGGCATGTGCTCCTTTTATCATAAGGCATATCTTACTTACAGCACTTTGAGACCAGTCTTCAAGATGATGTATGTGGGAGCAATTCATGTAGGAAAGCAGAAGGGGGAAATTGACCTCTATCCCTAGGGAAACTCTCAGCACAAAGAAGGCAGGAGAGACGATCTTTCAAATGCATGTGGCAGATAGATGGTGGTTAAGTGCTGCTCTCAGCAGCAGAGATGTTGGGACTGGTGTCCAGCAGAAGCTGATTTGTTGAGCAGGGATAAGGAGGGCTGGGGTAGAGCTCAGCTCACTGCATCTCAGTGAGGAAGGAACCACGCATTAACAAAAGGCAATATTGCATTTACGCAGAGAACAGGCAGAGGCTCTTTAAATATCCTCTCAAAAAAAAATTAAAAAATAAGGCATTTCCTTGACATATTATTTTTACCAGCAGGCAGATCCCCCTGACTCACAGCACTTCACAGCCCCTTGTTAACTTTCTTTTCCCATCCTTTATGTACAGGTGCTGTCTTACTCGACTGCCACAATTAATATTACCTAGATACGTAAATATGTAGTACAAAGGTGCTTTTGGCTCAGCCCCTGAAACCATGGACATCAAGAGCTTGATCCCCAGCCCATTGACATCAGTGGGAGTCTTTCCATTCATCTCTGTTCATCTGTGCCAGGCCAAAGCAGGATATAGATGAGAGAAGGCAATTTGGCCATTGCGTTCTTCTTTCAGCAAGTCAAACTGTTTCTAACGTAACTTCTGCTCCTGAGTTGGAGATATTTGTCAATGTGAAGTGAATTTCCTTTAATAACTACAGAGGGTTTCATGCAATTTCATGATGGGTCTGAGAAGTGCAGTGAAGAACTTGAAACATGTTGGATATATCTAAGGTAAGGAACACTTTTATTATGGGTTTTTTTCTTCATTTGGCAGCTGAGCTAGAGGAAGAGAAGTAAAACCAGTTTGGAGCAGAGCAGGTGGAAAATAAAGGTAAATGAAACATTGGTATGGTGATTCAGATCTAAGCAGCATCCCTGTGCCCTGACATGCAGCAGTGGGGACAGAGCAGTGGCATAAGAGAGGGGGCTGAGAGATGATGTTCAGGTGGCAGGTAAAGCATCAGTGTCACTGTAGAGTTTTCACTTAGAAAAGGAGTAACATTTTCTAAAAAAATAATTTCTCATTAAATATTGACCTGTCTTTCAGAATAATGGATTGCTACTTTCTCCTTTGGGACAGGTGCCAAAAATGGTACCTGGGGTGTGTCCTTTGAGCTATCAGCTTTCTTGGAGGAAATATACTGAGTGACAGTTGAGATCAAAAGTAATGATTTGCCTCTTACTCTTCCTTTATCCTGATGTGAGCATGGCAAAGGCTGGAGACTCAGGTGAAAGGCTCACATTAAGTCAATTTTCTGCCTTCTCCCAGTAGCACCTCAGATGTCTTAATATCTGGAGTGTCACTTATAGGTCAACTTTATTTTGACAAGGCCACATCCCTGGTACGCTTGGGATCACAATCAACCTCTATCAGCTCAGTTCATTGTCAGAGAAGTCTGCAGGTGAGGTTTCTGAGCAATGGCCAGAGAGCCATCTGCTCACAAGTTTGAGCTTTAGTGTGAGTGGAATGGAGAAAAGAGGCAATGCACACACCAGCCTGCCCAAAAGTTATCTCCAGAGGTAAAAATTGAGATTTTTTTTCTTTCTGTACATATAATTTCCCTTAGTACATCTTCTTTTTAGAGTTGTAGATGCCCATTATCTGCATATAAATTGTCATCATTGTTGGAATAGAATTGAAGTTCTGGGACCTCGGACATGGTTACAGTATTGCCCACTTCCATTCCTGAACAGTAAATGCTTATAATCATCTCCAGCCACTTTGGGGATATCAATTAATAACTTACAAACATTAGAAAGAGGTTTCTAATTATTGATCTTTTAAGTAATCAGACTGAGCACATTTAGTGGTTTGGTGCTGAAACTGGATCAGATATATCTTGGATTTTTCATTTATGGCTTGTCAAAGTAACCGTGGCTGTGAGACTTACTCAATTTTAGGTCATGGCATGAACTTCCACCATTGAGATTCTTTCTGAAACCATAATTTATCTATGCTAACAATTTATACTAATTATATAGAAATCTTGTATTGTCACTTCATAGAAATCACCCTAATTATCATGATGTAAAGCTATATTATACATGTGGTGTGTGAGAAGCATGTTGTAAATACGGACCTATGTTCTGTTCTATCTTACTTGATCAAACAAGGTTTTGATTGATTAGAAAGTAAGTGAAATAAGGAGAAATAATGATTTTTTCCTCACACTTACAAGTCTAGCTCTCCCTTTTTCAGTCAACTTAGTGTAATTGTCTACAGAATCAAAATCTCCATGAATTATTTTGAAAGCAATACAACAGCCACTTATATGAGATACAACAATAGAAGCAATATATCTTGGATGTATAGCCAGGATACCAATCACAAGTTGACTGTGTTTTTTTACTAAATATTCATGACAACAAAAGCATGTGTATTTAACTCTGTCAGATTATTGCCTTGGTGGAGTTAAGAGCTAATTTACACCACTGAGACTCCCACTTATTCTGTCAAATTTCAGAATTTTTCATTAAAAAACTTAGATTCTAAAAGAGGAGGGGGAGGAGAAAAAGAAGAAGAAAATATAAAGTTAATTTAGACATGAATAAATAAACTACATTTAACCTTTTTTTCACGGCTTAACTTTCAAAAATTACCTTGCTGTAGGTCTAATGTAATTTGCATTCTCTGCCACCAAAAAACACTTGGAAACTGCCCGTCTCTCCCCTGCTTAAACCCGCTGAGTTGCATGTTGAACAGTAGAGGGTGCCAGGACACAGAATTGGGGGACTGGAGCAATAGGCTTTTCTATGCTCTTTTACCCTTGAATCCCGTGAAATTCTGAATGTGTCCACATGGCTTATCAAGTACACCAGAAGCTGAGATATTATTATGTTCCATCCCAATAATGGCAGCTTCTGGGTCGAGTTACTGTTGACAGAGCACCATTTTTACCCTTTTGAGTGGAAAGCAATAACAGTACTTGATAGCACTTCAAATTTTCAAATTTATCTTTATTTTCCAGAAGTCAGCACAATGTTAAATCCAGTATTCGTAAAATCTTTTTTCTATGGTAATAACTAAGCCATTTTAGCTTGTAGACCCAACTCATAATTACACCAGCTTCCATTGCTGATAGGCTGAAGCTAACAAACCTTCGGTTTGCATACAGGTTGTCACTGAACAAAATATCTGTTTAGCAAACCATCAGAATTTGTGGATGATGGGAAGCAGATGTGTCATTAAGCACTAAATGGAAATATCATTTACAGTAGATGTCATGTTTCATTTTGATAAACTGCAAAAAAAACCCATGTGAAGGATGTAGCGGTGTGTATCCAATGCTGAAAGCAGTGTTTTGAAAGGTAACATTATTGATACTCCACTAGGCTGGCAAATCTAAGATTTATTAGAAAATATGATATATGACTTGAGCATTACCATGAAAGATAATGAAATGTTATCTGATATATGGGATGGTATCCCATATAAAAAGCTCGGAGAAAAGAAGCTAGAAGCAGCAGCCTTCCTTACACTAACACTTTAAAATGCGATTACTGTTTTAAAGTCTTTCATACACGAGACTTCTCCATCCTGCATAATAACAGTACCTATCCCTGCCATGGCACTATGAACTTATGAGCTAATTACTCCTCCCTACTATGATAAATACAAACTTCACTTTGTAGACCAGCCACATGAAGTGGAGGGACTTAACTGAGACCAGCAAGTTGGCATAAGCTGTTTGTGGACTTAGGGTTGCTGTAGACCAATCTTCCTTCATGCTCCAACTATCCTAGCTGAAGAAAAATTGTTGCTGTCATTTTTCATAGCCTGTAATGATCAAATACGCCTTAATGTAAATAAGAAGACACAGTGAAACATGCTTAATTATTTTGTTGTTGGGGGAAAAAAATTCTTCAATTTATCATGCTCCTGTCACTTGAGTGCCAATTTACTATTTTTTAGGCAGGCATCTCTTTGTCATTTTCTTCATTCTGAACATTCTTCCTCCTTTCTCTTCTTCCTATATAATCTCATTTTTAATGTCAGTCTGCATAGAATGTTCATCTTCTAAATTGCAAGTTAGTTGGGAGAAAAATGTATGGAAACAACACAGTTCTTAGGGCTGTTCTAATTCCTGTTTTCACAGTCCGTTTTGTTAAGACTCTGCTTCAGATTTCCACTAAATACTTCTCAACAATTATGTTTTTTCTTTCTCTTTCTGGAATCTTTTTCTCTTTCTGTCTAGGTATTATAACCCATTACGCCTTTTCTTTGGGTATTTACAATTGTTCCCATTATTATCCATGTGAAATATGTATGAAGCAAATGCAAATCATGCTACATTATCATCATAATTAATAGTAAAGCTCGCTCTGCACTGACTAGAGATCCGCTACTGAATAGGTACAGAAAGGTGTTATTGGGTCACAAAGTGTGAAGTATGATAAAATCATAGAATCACAGAATCATAAAATAGTAAGGGTTGGAAAGGACCTTAAGATCATCTAGTTCCAACCCCCCTGCCATGGGCAGGGACACCTTGCACTAAACCATGTGGCCCAAGGCTCTGTCCAACCTGGCCTTGAACACCGCCAGGGATGGAGCATCCACAACCTCCCTGGGCAACCCATTCCAGTGCTTCACCACCCTCACAGTAAAGAATTTCTTCCTTATATCTAATCTAAACTTCCCTTGTTTAAGTTTGAAGCCATTACCCCTTGTACTACCACTACAGTCCCTAAGGAAGAGTCCCTCCCCAGCAAGGCTGCTATGAGGTCTCCACGCAGCCTTCTCTTCTCCAGGCTGAACAGCCCCAACTCTCTCAGCCTGTCTTCATATGGGAGGTGTTCCAGCTTCCTGGTCATCCTCGTGGCCCTCCTCTGGACTTGCTTCAACAGCTCCATGTCCTTTTTATGTTGAGGACAGCAGAACTGTACGCAGTACTCCAAGTGAGGTCTCACGAGAGGAGAGTAGAGGGGCAGGATCACCTCCTTTGACCTGCTGGTCACACTTCTTTTGATGCAGCCCAGGATACGGTTGGCTTTCTGGGCTGCAAGCGCACACTGACGCTGGCTCATGTTAAGCTTCTCATCAACCAACACCCCCAAGTCCTTCTCCACAGGGCTGCTCTGAATCTCTTCTCTGCCCAACCTGTAGCAGTGCCTGGGATTGCCCCGACCCAGGTGTAGGACCTTACACTTGGCTTGGTTAAACTTCATAAGGTTGGCATCAGCCCACCTCACAAGCGTGTCAAGGTCCCTCTGGATGCCATGCCTTCCCTCCAGCATATCAACTGAACCACACAGCTTGGTGTCATCAGCAAACTTGCTGAGGGTGCACTCAATCCGACTGCCCATGTCGCCAACAAAGATGTTTAACAGGACCGGTCCCAACACCAATCCCTGAGGGACACCACTCATTACAGGTTTCCAGCTGGACTTCGAGCCATTTACCACAACTCTTTGTGTGCAGCCATCGAGCCAGTTCTTTATCCGCTGAGTGGTCCATCTATCAAATTGATGTCTCTCCAATTTAGAAACAAGGATGTCATGTGGGACAGTGTCGAATGCTTTGCACAAGTCCAGGTAGATGACGTCAACTGCTCTGCCCCTGTCCATCAGTTCCGTGGCTCCATCATAGAAGGCCACCAAATTGGTCAGGCAGGATTTTCCCTTAGTGAAGCCATGTTGGCTGTCACCAACCACCTCAGTGTCTTTCATGTGCTTTAGCATGGTTTCCACGAGAAACTGTTCCAAGATCTTGCCAGGCACAGAGGTGAGGCTGGCTGGTCTGTAGTTCCCCAGGTCTTCCACTTTCCCCTTCTTGAAAATGGGGGTTTATATTACCCTTCTTCCAGTCATAAGGAACTTCATCTGACTGCCATGATTTTTCAAATATGATGGATAGTGGCTTAGCAACGTCATTCACCAGCTCCTTCAGGACCCGCGGATGGATTTCATCAGGTCCCATGGACTTGTGCACGTTCAGGTTCTTAAGATGGTCTTGAACCTGATCCTCTCCTACTGTGGGCCTAAGGTCTTCATTCTCACAGTCCCTGCATCTGCTTTCCAAGACTTGGGTGGTGTGGTCAGAGCATTTGCTAGTGAAGACTGAGGCAAAGAAGTCATTAAGAACCTCAGCCTTCTCCAAATCCATGGTAGCCAGTTCTCCTGATAGCTTCCGGAGAGGGCCCACGTTGTCCCTAGTCTGTCTTTTATTTGCTACGTACCTATGGAATCCTTTCCTGTTATCTTTCAGATCCCTTGCCAGATTTAATTCTAGCTGGGCCTTAGCTTTCCTAACCTGGTCCCTAGCTTCCCAGACAATGCTCCTATATTCTTCCCAGGCCACCTGTCCTCACTTCCACCTTCTATAAGCTGCTTTTTTCCCTCTAAGTTTCCTCAGCAGCTCCTTGTCCATCCATGGAGGTCTCCTGGCCCTCCTGCCACACTGGGTTTTGATGAGTTATGGTTTGCTAAGCAATGCCTTGACTTGCGATGCAGGTCTGCTGGGAAGCTACAGATCAGTCATTCCATTGTGAATAGTGGTGCTGGAGAATCACTGTTTTACCAGAGCTTGGCCAGATCAACAAAGGCAATTTGCAGATATCGTTGGAGGGGTATTCTGTCCTAATCCTGAAAAAGTGTATTCCTTTACCCAAACCTTTGATCCAAACTGGAGTCCTGATGGCACTTCTTGAAATAAACAGTGGTTGGACATAATGAGCAGTTCACCACAATGCATTCAGGTTTGGGTACTGCTTGTGGATTGTAAAGACCATGAGCCCGTACCTTCCCATGCACATTACATGAGCAAAGGGGACTCCTAGAGGAAAACAAGGGTGTTGAAATGCATCAGTTTTGCACACCAGCACTTGTTTAGGGAAGACTATTAGGAGAGCGAAGGGAAGTGGACACCAGTACATGCAGCCATGTGGTACAGCAGGTTTCCAGATGGGTCGGAAAATCTTCCCAGGCAGTGGGTCAGCACTAAGGAGAAAAGGTGCTGGTCATTGTGAGACAAGCATGCCACCAACAAACTCCTGAGGTGGTGGGTGTTCTCTGAGGCTGTTGGGATTCACCAACCTGCCTGTGGAGCTGAGAGCAATGGACTTGCTGTGCTCATGCTCCTGCCACCCAGCAGTAGCTGAGCAGAGGAGCAAATGCTAGCATGGGTACTGGTTTACTGCTGTCCTGAACTGTGCCTGCAAGCCAGCACCTCTCTGAAAACGGAAAGCACTGTTGTTTTTTTTAAGTGCCTAATGGCTCTAACTGACAAAAAGTGCTGCCAGGGTGACACAGAAGACAGCAGTGAGGACAGGGAAGATGGTTATGGATGGCTCTTACATGCAGAATGACAGATGTGCCTCACTTTTCATCGTTATGCTGCAAAGTGCTGGGTCCAATCTATGAACTGATCTCCTCCGTGCTCCCAAGCCTCTCTGAGGCTCACACCACAACTAATGACAAATGAACAGCAATCAAATTAATTTCAGTAAAGCAATAAGGAATCAATAGCAGTAGAGTGTAACTGTTAGTTAAACCGTTAACTGCACGTAACTAATCGTGCTCAGAAGTTGGGGTGCTTTTGTTCTGCTGACATTTATAAATTGCAAAGCCTTCACTTTCATAGTTTATTATGTCAGATGAATCCCTTGGGAAAGTATTTTCCTCCCAAATTATGTTTAAATGTCTATAATTCTGTGCTGAATGCAATTTACCAACAATTGTAGTGCTTTAAAGCATACAGTGAACTCCCTTATTTCTGTATCAAGCAACTTGACATTTAAGATAATTTGTTAACTGCAGCAAAAATATATAAACAATATAATTTTCTTGTAAACAGTTGCCATGTAAGACGCGCAGTATAATTGGTAACCTCTGTCGCAGGCACGAACAATGCCATTGAGCTGTGGACGTGGGTGTACAAAATCAAAAGAATTCCACTGGGTTGCACCTGCACTGTGTCTGCTCAACTGGGAAAGTAAAACAGCCCACAGACAGGTTTGCTGCTGGAAATGGTTCTTTAGAGGGGAAAAAAGGCATTTTCTCTAAGGCTCATTCATCCTCCTTCTGTCTCTCTGCAGTGGGGCTGAGCTGCCTGGATGTGGCAGAAGCTTGTGAATCTGTTGGGTACCAGTCCCCAGCATAAGCAGTACCGCAGTGCTGGGATCGTACTATACAGCTATCTGGGACTTGGATCCCTGCTTCTGGTGGGGGCAAGGGAGCAAAACGGTCATTTCTGAGTATGAAAATGCCTCATTGTCCACCACGAGTCAGTGCCAGAGCCCTGCCAGCTTCATGGCAATGGGGCACCTGAGAGCCTGTGAGAGGGCAGAGCTTGGGTCCCTCTTCCCAGGATATCAGCTGAGTTTTTGCAACATGTATGACCCATAGTTATGTTCTCAGCAGTCCACTCTGCTTTTTATGTGCATTTTTGTGCTTTTGGAACAGAAAGAAACCCTTTGTTTCTGGTGACCAAGTGTATAAGGATATACCTCTACACATCTTATTGAAGCTGTTTTTATTAGCAAGGTGACAGACATACACTGCAGCATACAGCAATTCATAAACATTTTGGTTGATGAAGAGAAAATATACAATCACTAAAAGCAACGTATTCAAAGAATTTGCTTAGAGATTCCTGGTGATACGATTCTACCTTAGCCACAGTTTGGAGGATACAGTAGAATTTCTTAAAAATGCTGGATGTTTCTTGCTAGTCTGTTGTAAACTGCACCAACACAACACATATTCATTAACTCACTGCAATCATTAATACTCTGTAAGCTGTGGTTCCTAAGAAAGCTTCTGAGAGAGGAGAAAGAGGATTTATTTCTAGAGGCACATTATTCTGAAGGTACCCTTCATCTGGCCACTGAAAAGGTTCATTTTCCTCTCCTATTCACTTTGCTTTCTTGCAGGACTGTCTTTTGTGAACCACCTGTCTTTGCAGGGTCTAGGGCTCTTCTAGGTGATAACTAGGCTGCCACAAGCTTTCCCCATTCAGATGCCCTCTCCTATTATTATAGCAGCTACCCTTTGTGGATGCTATTGTCCTCTTCTATTTCTCTGGAATCAAAATCAAACGCTCTGTTTCTCCCAGTGCATAATGGTGGAAACATGCTTTTCACAGAAAAGATCTGTATCTGTGGTTCCACTAGTTATCTGCCTCGGTACCGAAGTCTTTATTCTGAGTTTATATTATGAATCCTGCTTCTATTCAAATTGTGCTTACAGTATATTTAAAGGCACGTGAAACATTTGCAAGCACCTTATCTTTATTTAAAAATAAAATAAAATTTTATTTCCTTCTCAAATGCAGTCTTTTAGGGGAATAAGGGTTTATGTACTCCTGGTGCATAGTAACGGTGTTGCTAGGGGGACAGTATTTCTGCAGAATCTCCTTCAGCTGAGGTTTCATCTTAACATTTGTCAACTCGTTCAGTGAGATAAAGCAGAGCATTAAAAAACACCCCACACTACTCACATCACCTTAAACTTTCTACAGATTCAAGGGTTATGGTAACAAGGACTTTTTTGTCCTCTCAGTTAGGGATGGTGCACACCAGCTTTGTACAGAAGTAAATGAAATCAGACTGCTCATTTAGTCTTCAAAATCTGTGCAAATGATGTTTTTGTCTTCATGATCAAGCTTTATTACCAAGTGGGAAATGCACATTTAGCACACAGAGCCATAATGAAGTAGGGGTTTGTTTACCCAAAAAGGCTAAAAGTGGAAGATGTTCAGGCTCGTTTTGCTTCTGTGAAAGCTGAGATTTTGTAGCAATCCACGAGCTTTCCTCATAAGTGGCCAGGATGCGCTGTGTGAAGACCTATCTAACCAAACACCACCCCACACGCTGGAGTATGTACTTGCCTTCAAATGCACATGTATTTGTGAACATATGTGCTTAAGCACACACTCAGGCACCAGCATCAGGGAGACAGAAAGGATTGCACTGAGTAGTTTTATTAACAAAGTTAATCAGATTTAAGTTTCTCTTTTAACCCCATCAGAAACATCATGGCTATTCTTTTAGATCACGAAGGCCTTGACTTCAGACAAATCACAATTTAAAATGAGCACAGAAATCAGATGCTGGCCAAGGCCTTTTATTTGCATCAAATAAAGGGAACGATAAGAAACACGCATCCTTGCATTGATTCTTTAAGGCCATATGACACTCCTATAGCAGTGGCTTTACCTGTTTAAGCTGAAGCATGTCCATATTATTCTTGACAAAAACATCCCAACTGTATCTCAACAGAGGTGATTTTCAAAACACAGTCACAACATAGGATTTGCTCTTATATTTAATTAGTTTAGTAGAAATTAAGATGCTGTTTCTCATAAACACATCGCTTGTTTGTTTTTCCTTAAAAATCCATTAGCTTCTATTCAGACCTTTAAATATTTATAAGTTTTAAATAATCTTTTAAGGCATCCTCAGAGAAGACATTGACTCTTCTTTTAGTTAAATAGCTCTTATTTTTCTGGTAGGGGAATTGTTTAAGTACTCAGCCAACTAATTCCCCAAATTCATCACAATATTTTTATACTCAAATGTCTATTTTACGTAAGCAAAGAGAAATACAAGAGACAAATTGTTATATTTATGTGTAAGCTGACCTACTGCTTGTATGATGGGGATATTATGCAGTGATTCTGGAGCTGGCTGTAAATTGAAGATGCTTTTAAATAATCACCTCAGGAAGTTCGCACCCCTCTAGATATTTGTATTAGAAGAAAAGTTTTGCCACAAAATATTTCTCATCTTCATATTTCCTCCTTAAAGCCATCTGAAGTGTTCAGACTATTTGTAAAATGGGTGCTGGAGAACAAGCAATGAGGTTTGTGATGAAAGCCAGAATTAGAGACAACTCCGGAGATGAGCAATATAACCCCTTGCCATAGCATCTTCTCTCACAGCTCGTGGTTAAAACATGCTGCAAGTGAATGAACAGAGGCTCGTGAGCTGTGTTTTTTATTTAGTTGGCTTTATTTGGTCTCCTCTTTTTGCTGAGCAGAGTTTTGGCTTCTTTGCTTGCTTCTGCTACCAGCAGAGTTACTATGTGCCTCTAGAATTAAATTAAATGCCAGGCTTAAGTTGTTTCTTAAGTACAATTAATTGCACTTAGAGATATGGCAAAGACGGTCTCTGGCATCATGCAAGTTCAACATCATTTTCCTTCATGTTCAGCTTGTGAGGAATCCCTCAGCTAAAACCAATACTTCTTAGGCACATTCTGCTGAGAAGCAAATCTGCCTTTTCAAATTCAAAGTCTTGTTTCCTCTGCCCACCACATTGCCCCTGGCAGCTATTTGGCAGCCACAGCAAATTCGCACCAGCAGAAATTTCCTCACTGGTGGGGAAATAAGTAATGAGGAAAACCCAAACCACCCATACACATGGTTTCACCCTACAAAGATGTTCTTGAAGGTCATTCATATTAATGCTCTTAAAACAAAACAAGCACTGTATGACTGTAGCCAACACCAATGTAAGCATAGGGTGTTTTCTAGCATTAGCCTAACCCTGTGGTGATATGATAAGAGATGTTCCCTTTTTTTATTCCAGGGACAATATTCTTGTTGGCTGATTTAAGTGTTTTTATTGGAAATAGCTTCCAATAATAACCTGCCTTGTTAGTACTATAAATTCTGCAGGCTAAAATCCTTTGTTTCTCATTAAATTAACTAATTACTGTCTCACTGGATCAATGAATTTAGGAGCGACTGACACAATCTTGCTAGGAAAGGAAAGCTGCCAAATTCCATCACTTTGCTTAAATCTATTACCCTAGGATCTGAGCACTGGCAGAAATTTATCACCATGTAATTAATGGTTTTAGTTGGTTGAGTGCCATATCAAAACAAGGCAAAGATACAAGTTTTAAGCTAAACAAACAAACAAGGCACCAGAGGAACTGCATATACAGTTTATTAAATTAAGGGGTTTTTTTAAACACATAAAAAAATATTTTTGGGGAAAAATACCCAAACACATAGAATTCTGCCTATCCTTGCAAGGCAGATGATGTTCAGCATGCCTAGAAGTAGCATTCAACTGGCCAAAAGCAGCAAAGGCTCCAGGCACATGCTCAGGAGCTGCGAGGGGTGTTGGTCCACCCAGGCACACACTGCGTGCTCCCCAATTTGGCTAGGAGCAGGTATCCGTACACTTGAAACTTGCCTCAGGGATGAATCTGCTTTGCATAACCAGGCAATCAAATGTCAGACTGAGGATCCCGTGCACCATGATAGGCTTTACCCGACCCTCTGAACCTTGAGCCCCACGCCTATTGTTTGTGATTCCGATAAAACCCCACTTATTTGGTTTTTTGCCTACCTCTGCAAAGGAATATTTAGGGTCCTGTCCTATGTGAGAAATACAAAAACAGGATTTCATAGGATTAGAGATCCAATTAATCTCTAAAACAGTTGATCCATAAGGTAGGAGGACTAAATCTTAGCAGGTTAATGATGCAGTCAAAGCCATTTCTCAGCTGCAAGCACTGCACTATATCCTACTCCCAGCTTAGCTATCCAAGTGGGTTTATTATGTTTGCTGAGCTTTAATTTATACACATTTTAACATACTCTTAGTTATTTTTAATTTTAAACTAAGAAAGCCTAACAAATCTCTTTCAATATAATTAGAATTTTTCCTTTAGTTTGCTATTTAGTCATTATTTTCTTATTTCCACTTTATTTTCTGGGGATAAATCTTCTTATTCATTTGTTTCAATGAAACTTGATGAAAGGTCATTTAAATTGATTCACCTTTCTTATCTCCTTTGCATTTATTCTATAATCCTACCTTCCATTGTGTGGAGAATAGCTTTCTTTTCACTGCTTGTTTCTGCCAGAAGAAAAATAGTAACCTTTTATTAAATAAATCTGGGAAAGCTGTGCTCCAAATCCATATTATCACTAGCTTGGGGGAACATATTATTTCACAAACTTAAAAAAAGAAAACATACAGCACTTTTTGGAGTTTGCTGTTAGATGGCCTGAACTTACTGCCTCAAGCCCCTTAAATGACCAAGGGGAATAGTTTGGTATAATTTGCAAAAGCAAATGCACACACAAAAATTCAGGCAGCCAATTGTAAGAGCAATTTTCAATTGTGAAGCTGTGTGGAGGTGAGGAGCACCACTGATCTCTGTGATGCTGGGGCACGTGGCCGTCCATTTTTTTCCTGCTATTCCCAGGTATTTCCATGTTTAAAAGCACTGTCCAAACTCATCAACTTGCCTCTTAACACACAGCACAGTTTCTGGAGCTTTACCAGGCTTCAGCCTTGAAGGGAATATTTCTGGTTTTGATTCCTAACCTGGAATACATACTATCTACCTCTTTGTGCACTTTTTAGCTTTTTTAAATGCAAATCTAAACTGAAAAGTGCCAACTGGACCAGAACAACTTTATGCAAGGATAAAGGATTTGATGTTAAAATAATCCTGAGCAACTACTCAGTTTGCCTTGAAAATTTACGTGAGTGCATACTTTTATATCCTGTTTATAGTCAGTTGACAAGAGTGTCTATAGGCTCCTGCACTACTTTCTGGACACTTTCTAGTTCTGTTTCAGACAGAAGATTGATTTTTTTTTTTTCCCTGATCAGATGATGTTCTGTGATGTAGGACAGGTTTTATACAAAGACAAATGTTATTTTCTAACATTGGAATGTTTACAGAAGCAAGAGGAGGAAATGTAGGATTGAGATGTACGTTTAGGAAAATAAAAACAACCCAAACCTTTCTGTTAACAGTATGTTCACACACATAAGGGTGTATGTTCCTCATTTTAAACAACTAAACCAGTATCGCTTTTTATATTGTTGCCAAGGTTACTGAATTTTTAATAGTCTCCAGAGGGTGGTGGTTTTAACCCACTGAATGGCATCATTGTTTAATATTAAGAATATTCTGATGAAAGCTACCTCAGCTATGGAAAATCAGTTCTTTCTTCAAAAACACCTAAAACTCCATTGCCATTTTAAAACCACTGGAAAGAGAAGGCAATTTTCTGACTACAAAAGTGCTGCAAATAGCAGTTAGGTAAAATCACCCTCCGCATCACGTCAGCATGGGCCCATCTGGACCTGAAAGAGCTCCCCATGCCTGGCAGCACTGTCGGGGGTGTGTTCAGGGGTAGCTCTGAGTTTGGCAGCCCAAAGTTTGCCAGTGGCATCTGTGAGGTTTGCAGCATGGACATGGCTCCATGCTGCTGGTGGGAGACCTCCAGATGCACTTCAGTTACGCCTGCAGTGAGCCAGGCGATGCCAGGGATGGGCAAGCGAGGCTGAGAGGGGATGTGTCAGGCACAATCACTTGGCACAGGCTCAAGAGCAGGGAAGGTGATGTTCAGAGGAGAAGAAACATTTTTTAGATCAATGTCATGGGCAGAATACAGATAAGTGCAGGGAAGATACAGAAGCTGTCTTCAGGATCACCACGGTGATAAGAATGCAATGAAATCTCACCTTGTAATCACTGAAATAAAAAGGCGGGGGACCCTGACTGCAGTGCAGAGACAACCAGTCCCACAGAAGAGTGAAGATAAAAGATGATGGTAAAGAAAGGGAGAAACACTCAGGACCTAGCCTTGATGACCCCTATTTCAAAATGGGAAATGGATACCAACAGGAGGCAGGATTCCTCCAGAATTGACCAGGTTTTAGAAAGACAGCAGGAATGAGATCCCTTAGCAAACCAGACTTGCATACAAGGGAGTCACTACCACTGTGGGATTTTTTCTTTTCCCCTCCTTCCGTAGTCACTTGCAGAAACTGCATTGTGGCACAGCACATCTCACATTAACATTGCTTGTTCCTCCTGGTGAGGCATAAATACATGAGAATGTGTGGAAATGGCCTTCCTCCTCCATGTTGGAGGTTGCGTCAAAGGTCACACCTGCAGAACATGAGAGAGAAAAGGACATAAGTCAGCACGCAAAGACTAGAAAGAAAGAGGGGTAGGCTCAGCTGGGGGACAGGGATACTTGAGTTTTTCAGTCCACTCTTCGCTCAAATTTGGCTAGCAGGCTATTGAATCCATGACATGCAGCCCACCATCCTCACTTGCCCTGTGAAGCACTCCTTTTGCGTTTGAAATATACATTCTGCAGCACCCCGCCAGAGTACTCTCAAGGCAAAACAAGGTTTTAAAATCTCTAGGAAGACAGACTCAAATAAGTTAGAAATCTCCTTCCCCTCTGGTAGCCCAATAATGTAAATGAAAACTTT
The DNA here is from genome assembly GCF_004027225.2 of Strigops habroptila. Classification (NCBI taxonomy): domain Eukaryota; kingdom Metazoa; phylum Chordata; class Aves; order Psittaciformes; family Psittacidae; genus Strigops; species Strigops habroptila. Next base: position 10,322,813 of record NC_044281.2, read on the forward strand.
TTTGGTTTCATTAGGTTTCAGAAAGCTGCTTTCCTCTAACTACCTGTGTGTTCAGTTCTGCAATGCTCTTCTGTGAGTTTGGCTCTTAAGCGTTGAGTGCCACTGCTCGAAACTGGAGCCACACTACTGGGTGCTGCTATAATGACCTTCCTCATGAATATGTATTGCCAGATAAGTAAAGCAGAATAAAAGATTAGAAACTTTTAACACTCAAAACTCTCCAGAGCTTCAGTCCTGGAGATTGGAAAAGTATTCTATTTCTTCAGGAGCAAAGCAGGGAGCGATCTTGGGGATCTTTATGGTCCATTGTTGTGGTTCCTTGGCCTCTAACAAAAAATAAAAATAGAACAGAAAACCCATTTATTGCGCTACTATTTTCCATTCAAAAAGCAGTAGTGTAAAATGCAATGAGAGTTTTGTACAAAATCTAAAAAATTAACCATCAAGGAGTGATAAACTAATTACTAAAGAAAAATGTGGCTCCAGAACACACCTGGTTATTAAGGAGTTTGAATCCATTTCAAAATTAGATCAAATTTAATTCCGCACAGAATGGATAGTAGTTGATATAATCATAATGAACATTACCATGTACTGTGCAGTGAGAGAACTCAGCTGAGCTTGGCAAAATTCATTCCTGAAAACACCGCCAACACAAAAAAATAGCTTCACCCACGGGTACAATACTGTGGAGTTTTAAAAACACTTCAGAGTGATGTTAGAGTTATGTTTCAAAAGTACCTACTTAAGTTTTGGAAACTGCTCCATGCTACTCATTCCCCAGACTAGAGTCCTGGATCTCTGATGTTATGACTTTGTGTGGTCATTCAGTGACCATCTGTCACTTATCTCCTTTGGCTCCTCTTGTCCTCTGCACTGATCATCATTGATTTTTTATCTTTTTTTTTTTTGCAAAAGGAGAACCATAAACTAAATGCAGCAATAATTGCGTTCAGGTCAGGGGCAAAAAAGAGAAAAAGAAAAGCCCTTTGTTGCTCTAAATTGTTTATGTGTTTCTAAAGTGTTGGTTAGAAGCAGCCAACAAAAGGAGACATCATTTTATAGAAGCCCTTTCGCACTGGGATCATTAAGCTCATGTCCACAGTTTCATTACCAGCCTTTATTTTCAGAGAGGTAAAAGTCATATGCAAAAATATCCATACTAAGTTTCTGTGCTGCATAGAAGTGTCATCTCTGCTGCCTCCAGTTCCTCAACCTTTTTGAACTCCATTTGACTGTTTTGTGCTTCTCACAAAACCTACAAATTTCTCCCAAAATCACATTGCCAGTGAGTCAGCTGCTCTTCCCTTCCTTTCAGGACTGACTTTACCCGCCACACACACAACACCACTGCCACTACTCTCTTCTGAACAGCTCACATCCTGGGGCTGGTTTTGGGTTCCTAATCCCATCCCAGGGTTCCCTAGTGCCAACCTGGGGAGCCCACCCAAACCACTGCCTTGGGCTCTGGAGATGGCCCTGCTCTGCATGGCCCCACACTTGTGTTAGGCCGATCAACAATCAATCTGTTTGCGATGCTGGTTCTTTCCTATATTCCAAACAAATACAGACTTCATAAGAATACAATATTATAAACAGAATCACAGAATTTTAATCTACTATTTTGTCAAAAATTATCTTCAAATGCCTTGTAAAACTGTCCTGAGCATAAGATTTACTTTTTACATTATCCTGTAAATTTCAGGTATAGTAATGTTTCTGTTCATTAATGGCATAGTTATCTTTGGAATAAATTACATTTAGCCTGGTATTAGCATTTTATCAGTAATCAATAACTCCTTTCATCAAGCTAGTTCTAAATCTGGGAAAAAACTGACCTTATGCAGCTATCTTCACATGAAAGCGATCATACTAAACTCTACCTTGAGGCAAAAAGTCCAAAGGGATTTCATCCTGAGGATTCGCTGTTTTCCCTTTTGAAAGGGTGTTTCTCCCTGTTTCTGAAGCAACCAAGAACAAGAACTAGATCTGAAGTTCTTTGATATTTATCCAGTATGTCCATTGATTAGGTACATCTCCTACATAAATACTTTAGGTGCATGTGTCTTCTACCTGGGGAAATAAGAAATTGAGATCTGTCTCAGTGGGATTTTAGAGATCTTGCACTCAGTGTTGCAACACCCAAGATAGATACATAAAACTGACATTTGTACCTTGCTTTTCCTGCATATTGAAGAGGGAGGAATCTGTTATTACGCAAAGAGATTTGTAACGTTCAGCACCCTGCACAGACACTTGTATTTGGAAAGCAACACCAAGTGCAGCTATACAATCCAAAGAGCTATCTTATTCATGAAACACTGTCCTACAACATCCATTATTTCTTTCAGCTTTTGTATACTAATGGAAGCAGTATCTCCAAGCACTTTTAGACTGCCCTGGAAAATCCCAACTTCATTTTGCCTTTCCTAAAGATAGAGGTTCTCTGAATAATGCATGCAGAAACTAGACTTCTCTATAGAATCCAGCCATTTTCGTCTCCCTTGGAAGTTCCAGAACCATAGTACTGTGATCCTACCAGGTTTAGATCTGTATGTTCTGATGTATGTATGTATGGAGACTATATGTTCTGATGGTTATAGACTGCCACTTAGCAGATTGCAAAATACCTGATTAATACCTTAGCTGAAATCATACCTTTGAGATAGTACATTTAACAGAAGAATGACTTCGTGGTTTATTTGGCCTCATTTATGGGATGCTATTTTAACTTGGATGAAGTCTTACTACAAATGTGGTTAGAAGATCACGAAAGCGCATTTTGTGTGAAGGATGCCACTTTTTCTCTGCTATTCTTAATATCATGGTGCATAACTGCAAAAGTAGACTTGGAGGAGATAATCCTATCAGTCATGGGAACACAATAAAAATAAATGCTCTCTAACAATGCTTTTTAAAATATTTATAGTTTCCCAAGTTAGTAATTTCTGTACTGCTTACTGATCTCCTTGGAAGACCATGCCATTGCGCAGGGCGATACAGATCTGAGGACAAAACAGGACTTTCAAAAGCCAGAGCATCTATCCCAATGAAAAGTCTTCCCTCTATCTGCTTTCCAGATTATTCTTTAGTCTTGCTTTCTCGTATTTTCAGATCGCATCTTCTCCTCTCTGATTAGCAAGAGGTACATATATTTTGCTGGCTTTTCTTCTTTTCACCAATGGCTTCAAACCCAAGAGATAGTTAGCTTTGTCTCACCAGTTGTGACACTGGGAAACAGAACCTGCTTCAGCCCCTTTCTCTGACTTTTCCCCTTTTTGTTCAGCAGAACCTTGTTCAGGTCATTACTTGCAATTACCTTCATGTGAAGTGAGTCAGCAACAGCAACCACAGGATTTCCTTAACTCTTGAACTCCCAGATAACTGCTATTAGGACTCCTTGGGTGGTGACTCCTCAGAGGAGGATTGGGTTTGGGGATTTTTTTAAGACGAAGTGTTTGCACAGGTTTATGATTGTGAAGGGATGTGGTAAAGGAAGTCTTTATTGAATCATAGAATCATAGAATCATAGAATCGTAAGCGTTGGAAAGGACCTTAAGATCATCTAGTTCCAACCCCCCTGCCATGGGCAGGGACACCTTGCCCTAAACCATGTGGCTCAAGGCTCTGTCCAACCTGGCCTTGAAGACCGCCAGGGATGGAGCATCCACAACCTCCCTGGGCAACCCATTCCAGTGCTTCACCATTGGCTTTATTATTGGTAGTACTTTGAAATGTTTTGCTTGAAACGTGCTTTCAAAGTGTTTTCTTTTCTTTGCATTTATCTCTGCTCTGCCAGCTTTAAAATGTTCTTTCAAAGACTTCTGGGAATTATAGCTTAATGTGAGTGGTTTTTCCCAAGTAAAGGTTTGCGCTAAGAATGCTGTTTTCTTTCCAAAATTAGAATGTGTTGAATTCCTAACTACAGCAATTGGTCTAGCACCTTTTCACGAGAGTATGAGTTAAAAATACCGCTTGTGTGAGGCTGCAATTGAAACTACACAGCCAAAACTCCATTTTGAGAGAAAAGTTGTTCAGTTAACACCATTTTGTCCAAGCAGTTCTTGGTGGGGAAAGTGGTGGGGAATGTTTTTATCTGTCAAACTAATCTGGGGTGCAGCTTTTCGCATTAAAAAGTACTTTAACTTCTAATAAACATGGATTTCAGAGCACATGTACATTTACTTGGTCATTTTCAATGAAGATTAATTTCTTGGGGAGCACAAAGTCTGCACAAGAATCCTTAATTTGGAAACAGTTTCTGATTAAAAGCTAGCAAAATGTGTTGAGGCTTCCAATTACCACAGGAAAACAATTAATTGCTTGGCTAGCAGTTCGTGACCAGTGTTTTTTCAAAGACTGTTAGAGTCTGGGACTAAGAAACTATTTATAAATGTAAACTTTATATGTGTCAACTATGTACATATGTCAAATATAAATTTATATTCAATTAAGCAAGCAATAATCAAGAACATTCATACTGATGCACTGAAACGGAGACCAAATCTGAGAGTAAAAAATTCTGTCTGACAATGGTTTTTACATCAAATGATTTTAAGGATTGTCGTCTTTGAATTTCATTCAGCAAGAACATAATTTGGTTTTGGCCTTCCAGAGTTATGACGTATCCTTGCAGAATGCACATTTTTCGAAGCACAAAAATTAGCAAGGATTTTCAGTGTATGTTGCTATTGTATATTAATTCCTTAATGTAAGGTCTTCTAGCTGTGCATATTTTGCTACTGCTTTCTTTAGTAATCCTATCATCATTTCTCTTTTATTTAGGCACATTGCTAATGCCACTCTCAGCAGTGAAAGCAAGTTCTAACTTATGGTTTTACACAAATGAATTGTACTCCGGTTCATAATTCAATATTTATATTTTAAATACATTCAATGTACTTGATGCCAATAAAAGTATTTTGGGGAAATACAAAATTAATTTAATGAAATATAATACATTTCACTATCTCGTCTTTTGCAAGAAGAGGGTCTAATTCTTTTCTCATTTGCACTAGTTTAATGTTGGTTAAGCTCAATTGGCAGGAGTTAAATTATTTTTCATTTACTAGAGTATATGTGACACCAGAGATTCATTTTTATATATCTTGTCTTTACATTTCCTAATACAGGGTAATGATGCTAAGCACCTGCTCAAAACATGATTGCTCATTCTCATGATTTCCATTATATTAAAATATCACCTGGGGAAAAAAAAACCCTATTGTTTCATTTAGTAAGCAAGTTCAGAAACCAAGTCTGTTAAAACATGCCTTCAATCTTGGTTACATAAATAGCCACCCAACATTATGACAATCAAGCTTCTATCTACCAGGATGCACAGAGCTTGCCAGAAATAATTGCAGAGTGGTTGCAGTGGCCAGCCCTTTCCCTTGTTCCAGCAACACTTTCTAAAGATTTTGCTCATTCTCACGCAATGAGAGTAAATGAAAATAGAGAATGTCAATCCATGCACCTCTAACCTTTAAAACTTGATCCTGCTGTGATTTTGTAATACTGGAAGGACCATACACATAATTCAGTTTATGTGCAGTATATGTTCATGGTAATACTTCTTTTGACCTTTATGATATTTTTTTCTATGTAGAAAATAACACTTTTAAAGTGGCAAATGGTAGAATTATGTAGAAAATAAGGGAATCAAGAATAAAGAAGGAATAATAGCAGGTTTGACATGTAACTCAACAGTTCAATATGGGCATGACTTGCCTCATTGTGTAGTTTATGTATAGCTTAATTATGAGCAAAAGTACAATTTACTCTAGCATTATTTTTTTGAAGGCCTGTTTTATACATCATCTACTTTCCTGGCACTTTAAAACCATGTTTAACCTGTATAAAATTAACTGTGTTTATAGGTGATATCTAAATGAGCTGAACATGACTTTTTTTTCCTCCAGCCTATTTCCTAAATCAGACACAGTAACTTAACTCAGAACAGAAGAAACCTGGTGAGTTTCAGCTATGGCGAGATATCTGCAGCCAGCTCAGTTTCTGTCTTGTAGTAACATGTCAGATCACTCACAGAAATTTCCTTTGGCCATCTCCTTGAAAATGGAGCCCCATGGGTCAGCTGGGATGTTGCTCATCTGTCGGACAGAAAGGGTTTTATACAAAGGTATACTATAAGGACAAAGAACTTTTACTTTTAAAAAAGAAATGGTAGGTAATTTCTAAGGTGTTTTACCTCCACTAGAACAACTTTTTCCATATAATGCAAAAGATGAATTATAATAAACAAGTAACATTATTGTAAGTAGAAGGGGGAGGGAGGGAATTTTCTGCTGTGTAGATTGCCATCTTATCGGTTGTCGAAGTCCATGTGCATTTGTCTTTGAATCATGCCTTCAGGTGGTAGCTAACCATCCCACTGCTCAGTAATTACTCTTTGGCTTATTTATCAGAATTATTGTGTTATTGCCAGCATTTGAAGAGTTTTGTGTAAAAGGAATTCACATACAGTTCACCTTCAGTTATCTAGTATTAGTTGGCATTTCTTAATACCACAGACTTCTTTAGGACACATATTAAATAAAAGCTATTTTACCTACATCGAATAATGACAAACTTCAAACAATACACAATCCAGTTACCTGGCTTCCCAAGATTCAGCGAAATTTTCAATCCAGTTCAAGCTAGACATCTTATTCACTGAGTATTCATTTATACTTAGAAAGTTAAACATAGGGTAAACAAGGTTTTCAGTTAGAGGTCATTATAGTTCTATATGATTGTTATACAATATAATCTCCCAGAACAAAAATAAACAACAAACCCATGCTCTTCTCTCAAATCTGCTTTGCCCCAGAAAATATCCATATAGAATGCTTACTAAAAAATAAATAAGGGGAAGAGAGGTGGAGGAAAATATCACAAACAAAATTATAGAAAATAATATGAAGCTTTAAATTTCACCTTTCCCAATGAAGTTAGCAATAGAAAGTCACAAGAAAAAGATAAGTTTTAAAGTCTACTGTGTGATAAAGACATGGCAACCTCCCAGGAGATAGCTGTCCCGCTGATGAAAAGGAAGGTCCACCAGCTGTTTGTGCCTCACAGATTACAGTCCCCCACCTGAAGCGCTCCCCCCACTGACCTCTCACCACAGACCCCTATTAATATCACTGTAGACTGAGAAAGCCGTGTTTCAGTATCTAGGATAAGAGAAGATGATAATTCGTTACCATATAATGACCTTCCAGAGTGGGAGCTCATCTCAATAGCATGTTAAAGAAATCTATTCAGGTATAACAGAATAAATAGGCCAAACTATATCAAAAGTCCCTGAGCCATACACTATTTATTGCCAATTGAAAGATAAGCTCCACAGAAGAAGCTACTGTATATTCACTTTCTAGTATAAAACTATTTTTAAATCTTCAAAGATATATTTAAAAACTCTTCCAAAGCTACCTGTCAGTCTAAGGTCCACAGGAAGAATGAGCTTCTAGCTCAAAGCTTTGAACACTGTGACTAGCATTAGTTTTCAGCTTAAAATTTCAAAATGTCTTACATTAAACTTTATTAATATGTATAAACTATATATATAAAGTATACTGGCATTTCAAGGGACTTGGTGAAACTAGATTTAAGAAAATTGCACAACACATACCCAAGCAATAACTAAACAATCATCTGCCTTATTTACAAACATGGTTCAAAGGCTTTTTTGGCTATATACCCCCTTGCTGTTACCACCTTGGGAAAGCAGTAGTTAAATTTAGGACCTGAAGCTATAGTTACAGATTAGCAATTAATCAGTGACAAAGAGGCATGTATTAATGTAATGTAAGTAATTAAAAAAAAAAAAAAAAAAAGGAAAAGAAAAAGTATTGTTATGTTTCCTGGAATAATAGCAGAAACAAATTCTCTACCAGCACAAGTGGTTGTGCCTACTCACTTGCATGTAGTTCTATGCAAGCCAGCCTTCATCTTAGTTCAGAAAAATTATGTATCTGCAAAGCAGTACGTAGGATTATCTTTTCTTGCTTTAGAGAACTGCTTCAGCTGAGCCTGCCACTGGAGATGAGTAATAAAAGGAATTTTAAAAGAGCTTTTGCATATTATCAAATCATTATACAGAGACTGGAGATCACTCCCCTTCCCCTTCCCCCCCAAAACAAAACAAATCTTTCTGTCTTATTCCTTATTAAAAAAAAGAAAATCTAAACAATTCTACAAGTCTTCTGAAATGTCTTTAGAATCTAAGCACTAAATGACTTGGTGACACAGAGAAGAATAGGTTGATAAAACGCAGAAATGTGCAGGAATGAATGTTGAAACCCATACTTGTTACAGATTATATTTTGGGAGACATCCTGCAATTTGCCCATATTGTGTTTGAATGAATAGTCTTAAGATATAGCATAAATTTTAGGAATATATAGTAGAAAGCTTTCTTCATACAATTTCCCAGCCCTTTTAGGCAGCACTGTTGTCTGCTGGGATTTGTTCAGACCACATTGAAGGCCACAGAAAAGGCAGAGTATCTGCCTTGGCAGATATCTCCATGGCAGCAAACTTGGCAAGAAGTCAAAGGCAATGGCTCGATGGTAAATAACTTAGTCCCATGAAGGAACACCATTAATTGTGCATAAACCAAAAAGCTCAATGATATTGCAGTTGCAGCTAACAGCTAAAAACATTGCTTGAAGACAATGGGAACAAAGATTTCAAAGGAAGGAAGTTTTTCCATGTTCTCCTAATACTGATCGCTGTCTGTGCCAGTGCAAGGGTGTAATCAGTAATAAAAGTTGCAAAACTTGTCTGAACTGAGACACCGGTATGTTCCTGGTTTTCAAGTGAAATGAAGCCATTTTAACAGCAGAGCCAGATAATGTACTTGTCTTCCTAGGAGGTAATTTGTTCTGCAAGTCAAAACTTGCTCATGTTACCTGTGGTGTGAACATCTTTTCAACCTACCACCTAAAAAATTTTTTGCTAAGTGCTTTCGGAGTAATTGCATTCACCTTATAGACACAATCATAAGAGCTGGAACTATTAAATGTAGGACCCTATAAAGAGGAGAACATTGATTAAAATGGAAGTTACAAATGCTGATAAGTAAAAGCGTGCTGGACATGATTAAAAGTGTGCATACAGGCTCAAAAAAACTGTAGATATGATTATCAGTAAAACCAGTATGCTTTTGGTATCATGAAGATTTGCTTCGACCTGTCAGTCTGTGATGTGAAGTCTGATAGTGACCATTAGCAATGAAGTCTTTTAATGCCTAGCCATTAAGTATTTTAAGGCATAGACATTCTCCTAGTCAGTGCTACTTCCTGCACAGAACAGATTGGAAGAATGATCTTTCTGTTTAAATATCAGCAGAATAGCTAAATAATGGATAAGAATAACTGCAGTGTTACTGAATGTTCAAATACAAGATGTGTTTAACACAATCAAATTGCTGTGACCACATGTTGACAAACAAGATGGATCCTATTTCACATCTCATCAGTAAACCATGCTTTATTCTCATTTGAGAGGTCACAGGGAATGGAAAAAGCTCAGAGGGGTGAAAGCAGTGGACTACGTAAGTTCAGTCCATGCTGCTCTCTCCAGGTGTCCAGGATCAGCTTTCTCTCCTCTGCATGTTTCAGGGCTACAGAAATGCTAGCATTGACAGAGCAATGAATTAAGTGTTAAGAGCCTGACTCTTTAACACTGCCTTCATTAGCTTTAACATATTCCATTACCTTTAGTTTACTACCTTCCACTGGTACCAGACATAACTAGGCACTTATGTTTTAAATTACAAACTTAATCTAATTTCCAGAAAGGGAGATCTTGTTCCCTTTGATTTGGGATTGGGAAGCAAAATGGCCCGGGTCTGCAGAACTTCCACAAACATTTTCATTTTACTCTAGTGAGTAAATACTAGTACTAGACAGTCTATATCAAATCAGCTGTAAAACAGTTGAAATAAAAGCAGCAGTATTTTGCCTAGATGATTATACCTATTAACACAAAAAGTCATTTGATGTATATGTGAAGAATTCCAGCGGTTGTCTTTTTGATGTCAAGTATGAAAGAGCATAGACTTCATTAAATGGCACATCAAGAGGATGAAAATGCAATCATTAATCTATGTTTTATGACATTCTCCTAACAATGTGTTGTAGAAATCTATATTGCTTCAAATAGAAAAACATCCTGAAAAATTCCTTGAGTGTTAGAAAGACTCCATACTTTTCATTTTTTCTGCTTTTGAAATTTCCTAAGCCCTCTATTTTATACCTGAAGATAGCCATACTCATCCTTTTCTCACTGATGTAATTTTAAAATCTGCTCAGCAGAGGCAAGGTTAGGGATGTAAAATGTAAACATGTATCCACTATGCTTAAGTCCTTTGTCTTGGCCATGAATTACTGCAATTGATCTGTTTGGTTCTCTGAGCATACTGAACTCCTGGTGCGGTGCACATATCCAGACCTATATAAAGGAGGTTAATTTCTTCTCATACTCACCCAACTCCTCCTTCTAATGCACCAAGGAATGTGTCTATGTCTGGTGACACCACTCCAATGTCAGATTTATTCTGGATTAGATACTGTTTCTAATCAGCAAGGAAATCCATAGCTGGCAAGGAGGGCAAATCTCCATCCTCACTAGCAAGGAGAAACGGGATGCTGCTTTGGGTCAAGCCGCATCCCGTTTTTAGAAACCTGATTTTAGAAAGAAGTATCATAGCTGTGAACACTTTGCCTGGCCAGACTAAGCCTGCAGCACTCAGCTAATCATCTCTGCTTCTTGTGGAAAGGAAAAAGAGTTATTGTGAAGCTTGAACATATTTGGAAAGAGTCTGTCCAAAGAGAAACAAATTCCCCACTGGGGAACACCAATACAGGCAGAACAGAGGGGATACAGAGGGTCAGTGCAAGTTCTGCAGTATCCACCTCCAAAGGAGCCACTCAAGATACTCTGTATTAGTACAGTGCTGGATCGCTCATCTGCTTTGCTAGCTGCATCTTAATGCCAGGTCCTATGACGGTATGAGCCAGATGAGAAACTGGAGACCTCATTTCCCAGTGCAAACCTGCTGTATCTGGCCACAGATGTATCTAAGCTCCTTTGTAGTATCTGAGCATTGCAGTGCAGCTTATGTGGTGGTTTGGTTTTTTTTTAAAAAAGCCTCTATTAGTTCTCAGTTTGGTCTTAAAAGTTCAAAAATATGTCTACATATTCTCCTATGATTCAAAATCACTAGTGCAAATAAAACCCCTAAAATGTACTGTAACTTTAAAAAACAAGACACTTGATGATTAAAATGATGAATGAAATCCCAATAAAGATTTTGATTTTTAATATTAGAGATTGATAAAATTGATTTGACTGTGATTATGTTCTGAAAGTAGCTATGTAGATAATTTTCATCTTCCCTTGTTTCACACACAGATTGATGAATTTTTGTTTGATGAAGAAATATAATTCAATTCATTGTTGTAGCTTTCCTTTTGTATTTGCATTCCCTAATATGCTGTTGAATAAGTTTTCTGGAAAGAATATTCACTTAAACAGAAGCTCAAAGTAAATATTGGAGGACGTTCATGTAAGATTCCTTCTTCTCCAGCCTGTAAATGAGAATATTAACACTGGAAATATGTTTCTGCAGTACAATATTTATCCAATAACAATAACGTGACCTACTTATGCTATTAAAACCAACCAATATAGTTGGAAATAAACATGCAGATGTTCACTATACCAGAGAAGCTACTCTACTGAATATATTTTCTTTCTACTGAATAAAAGTAAATACCAAAGAAGAAAATATGCACTGCCAGGGGGGGAAAGGGAGAATTTAAGTTTTCAGGCTGCAGGATTTGTCAAAGCAAATTTTGTCATTTAAAATACTCATGTATTATCTACTTACAGGGACACATATCATTCAGTCATGAAGCAGAAGTGATGTCATATGACTTAACAGGGTAATTTGCTTTCCGTACTCCCATTATCGAATGCTAAGAATAATCATGCCAGTATTTCTGAGCTACCTGTCATAGGGAAAAGATTTACTACAAAAAATGTTAGTAATTCTGAGTGAAGGGTAAATTCAACATTTTTCTAGTCTTTTTATAAGCTTTTGAAAAAGAGGAACACATTTTTCCGGGTATGATACCTTTTTGATAACAGTCATTTACATATACTTAGTGCAAATCCAGCATTCGGCATACAGGAATTGTGATGTTTGAAAAATCTGCTTAACATCTGTAGATGGAAACCAAACCCTACAGGTGAAAGACCCAGCCAGAGGGCACCAAGGTCTTCCCAGGCCCACATGGACTCTTCCTGGTGAGCATGAGGTTGCTTGACACTGAAGAGGAGTGTCCCCAAGACATAGAGATTCCTCCTTTCCTTCATACCTTTCAAGGTTTTACTACACAGTAAACACTGTTACAGTAAATAACAGTATAATCTTGTTTCCTACATTGAATTTGCCTCAAACTAGGGCACCATACCATGCTTAAGTCTGAAATTGACTGCATACACCAATAGAGCATGTGGCCTCCCTGGTACGACAGGAGGGGTGTCTGGATCCGAGAGGAGAGCCTCGCACATCAAGGACCAGAGGCTTTTGTGATCAGGGAAAGCAAAATAAAGCTAAGGGAGATCCTCAAAACGATGAACTTTTGTGGGAAATTAAAACCATCAGCAAAACCTCGAGAATATACTATGAGATCTATAAGAAGTTGATCTCTGGGCCAAATGAACAAATATTTTTGGCACTTAGAAGTATTCATTGGTCGAGGCATAAATACTAATGAATTTTGTTTCCTTCCTAGGCTGGCAAGCCTAGAGTGGCAGCTTGCTGCCTGGCGCTTGAATATGACAGGACATACGCAGAGGTGTCTGTCCTAGCACTGTCCTCAGTTGTGCACCATGCAGAAGAGCTGCGCCAAGACTACAACTGAAACACAAACTCACATCCATCAAGAAAGCATCGTGACACATCTGCTTGGTGTGTTTGACCCACTGCCCTCATGTCTTGCCCTGGATGCTGTGCTCAGGACAAGAGATTTTGAGGTGTCACCCTGGTCTAGGGGCAAAGGGTGAGCAGTCATCCATGGGGGCCCATGGGTATGGGAAGCAGCCAAACTTCTTGGGACAAACACCCAGGGAATCACCTTTCTCTAGCAGTCAACAAGGCAGAAAGGCATCACCATGTTAGCTTTTGCAAGGACAAGAGTGCTTAAGGCTCCCTCTTGGAGGCAGACTCTTGCCTGGGTTCATGTCTTACCAGTTTCCGCAAAAGCCACAGTGCTCTGGAAAAGAGACCTTTTTACTCCTTATGCAGACAAATTATTTAAATTAAGCCTTGACATATATGCCCTTAATGGCAATTTTTCCCTATTAATGTCAAGCTGAATTGAAACAACGTTGTTATCTGATATTAAACCACATGCATGCACCTGTATGAACCCACCGCTCTATGTCTGAACCATTGCTCACTTGGGTATGGAAACAAATGTAAACTAGCAATTCCCAGGTGCCTTGGACTGTGTCCGAACCTTACAGCTTACTCAGCTATGCTCCTGCTGCAACCCCTCCCACTACTGTTTATTTGCATTCAAAAACCATGATTGTCAGATTATGCATTAAAGCACACTTTGAATCAAATAAAGCCTGTTTGAAAGCCTAAGAGATGTGAGAAGGAGGTTCTTTCTAGCAGTATTTCCCAGGCAGGGAAGGATAAGTTTTAGTATTCTCTGCCTAGGCTTCACGTAGGTGAGATTTTGTCTTCCATCACCATAAAATACTCACAATCTTTGTATCTCCCCCATGCAGTAAATAGCGCAAACAGTAATAGAGCTGTCAGTAAAGTGGCTGAATCAAACCAGCACTTTTTTGAGTCACCCCTTATATAGTGGTAATTAAAAAGAAAACAGCACTTCAGATTTTCTGCTCAGACTTTTCGGCATTCAGCAAGGAAAACATCTCTGAACACCCCCTTTTCTCTCAGACTTTTCTCCCTTTACTCTGAAGGTCAAAGGTTTAATTTGTATGCTCGTCTCTTTCTTTCACTTTCCAACATATCCCCAATTGAAATTTGACACATATACCCATTAGCTGAATTTATTCTTTTTCCATGCTTCATTAACAATGCTCTTTGCTATATTACGATGCTAATGCTCATCATAAAATGCTCTCCTATGCAATGTGGCTTACAATGGATGATGATTGATGGTATCAAAGGTAACATGGAATCTAGAAGGTATAACTTTACATGCTGAAATTGCAAGCTGTGGCAGGAATATCAACAGTTAGGGGCAGATCCTGACTTTGCAAGGTCTGTTAGAGGGTGTAAAATGCCAGCCAACTTCTCTGACACAACAGCATTAACCCAGCTAAAGCAGAATCTATCCACCCCTGCATTTACCTAACCCAAGTTTGTCACAAGGAACTTCTGGCTGAACTTGATCTTAATCTATATTATTCACCTGAAATGTTGAATATCATTTTCTCCACTAAATTGTGCACGATTGGGTCTTGTAACTAGGAAATGAAACTCAGAACCATAAATGCAAATGAGCTTTTCATTTTAAAACTGCAATTTCCTTTTTTGATGTACTGTACCACTTGTCCATGAAGTTTTGTCTTTTTTGGAAAATGATATTTTCCAATAGCGTATAAGTTTCACAGGGTTGCCATGGAAACTGGGCCGCTCTTTCTCCCTCTTTCTTTCCATCTCCAAGTCTTTCACCTTGAGAGGAAAATGGTTGTCATTTACAAAGCATAATTTTGCAGGTTAAACTTTCTAAGATCACTCTGATAGTGATGAAATACAATCCCAAAGTTCAGGGACAGGGGAAGAGGGGAGAGTGCTCATGTATTTCTAAAGGTGACAGCCAAATCCTTCACTGCCTTTTACCCTCACTTTAGCTGCAGGGACAAAGGGTGCAAGTCTTGACACACTGAGCAAATGACTTGGGCTCTCTGCTTTACAGCATATTTACAGGCTCCGACTTCTCTGCCCTTGCTCCAGCAGGGGATGTGCTGAGCCAGACCTGTTTCAGGGGCACATCAGTGGCCCCCAGCAAACCCACACATGCCCCTAGAAGCCAGGAAGCCTGGCCACAGCCTTGGCCTCATCAGAGGCTGCCCTGTGGGAAGGCCAAGAGGTGGCTGCTCACCCCCAGTGGCCCTGATGGAAGAGTAAAACAAGCACAGGGAGCACACAAAAAGCCTGAGAGCAGAGAAATGCCTTTGTAGCTAGGAAACAGGGCTCTGTTTTACCTTAATGCCAGCCAAGGTTAAAGAAAGCCCTTGTAAGGGAAGGAGAGAGGGCTGCCTCAGAGAACAAAGCACTGTTCTGAACAACTTATTGGTTATTCAACCGGCTGAAGGAATGTGCCAGAGGAAATGGGGGATGGAGAGTGTTGGGCTTGTTCTTTTGTCCAGACTCATAGACCCTTCCCCTGGCCTAAGACTGGTTTGTTTAAGTCTCCATAGAGGGGTCATGTACATCATGAGCTGTATCCTATGAGAAGCCAGGCACCAGAACAAAGTGGATGATCTTGCAGTGGCTGTACTGAAGGGATCAGGAACTAGTGACAGTGTGCCCAGCTATGGGGCACAGGGGCCTTGCCATGGCCATATAACATAGCTACAAAAGCAAGACCAGAACACAATGCCCTAAATCCAGGGACAAAATCCCTTATCAATCTGCCATCCACTTAGGTAGATTGTTTGCCCATAAAACCTGAAAAGTATATTAAAAAAAGGTGTCTATATAGAAAATATCTTAAGGAAAATTGGAAGGCAGCATCATGAGAGAAAGACCTGCTGCTCTTATGCCAACCTGAAACAAGAAAAAATGGCAATCCTTATCATAAGTGCAGTCTTTGAGGTTTTGCCCAGAGGAGTTTGAGATGAGTTTGGGTAAATTTTGGATAATCATCTGAACCTCTGAATGTTTGCCAGCATTATCCAAGGTTTACCAACCACTCACTTTAACCCCTGCAAACTAATTAGCTAATGTGTGTAAATGCTTGAGGAATGATATGTCAGGAGGAGTTCTATTAGTAGCACATATTTAGCAGGGAGAAAAATGGATGTTAAAAAGGAGGCTATTTAACAAATAGTGCTTGAAAGCTAAAAGCAGTAGTAAAAAGTTCATTGGTTTTGTTTTGGTTTTTTTTTGCACTACCAATTCCACCTATGGAAGGCAGTGCAACTTTATATTCTTTGTGTCAGAATATTCAGCTCAATAGAGGGGGGTTTTCAGCTTTTAATGAATAGCACTACGGATGTGAAGAGAAGAGGTTTGAAAAAGGCTTTGCAGGAACACTATACTGCACTTTTACTTGAAGAAACACCTGATATGTTTTCCAGCTGTTTCCTACAGATGTTGTACATATGTTTAAAGGTCAGTGTTCTTTTGAGAGCATCCGTAGCCCCACTATCGTTTAGATAACAAACAAACATCTCATGCCAGGATAAAGGGTTTTAAATACAAAATGTTACAGGAATAAAGAAGTCTAATCAGCAGATGAGGAATGCAAAACAGGTAACTCTGAAGGAAAACCCACCTAATATTTTCAGTGTTGTTCCAGCTTTAGAGCGCTGGGAGTGGTCCCATGGGAAGAGACCTTGGAAACAGCACATTAGGTGGTGGAGAAGCTGCAGCGCCCCATGGCTCTTGTTCCTCCAGTCACCCTGTCACTAGCAGAGCTACTTAAGCACGTTGTCCTCCAGAGGTCAAGTGCCTGGCCCCATGCAGTCCACTCCAGAAAAAACAATCTGCCTTGTAAGCTACCATGAAATAGAAAAATAGTCACTCTCTCAGAAAAATAATGAGACTTTAAGGCATCAAATTTTAAGATTGCTATGATATTCAGGGGAAAGGGGGAGAATCAGATTGGGATCACTCTTGAATTTCTGAAAAAAACAAAATGCCAAAGGTGCTTGATTCAGTGTCGGCTTCTTCAAGAGAAAGAAATTAAAAAGTATAGCCTGGCTGTAACATACTCTTTGCCTTGAGAATTAGTACCGACCATTACAAATAAAAGACATAGGTTTAATACTGGTATTTATTTTCTTCTTTTGTTTTATTATGAAAATTATCCTGTGAATGATAGCAATATCTTTTAAAGCACATAATCCTGTAAAACTGAATAGTAAGACTTTCAGATGTTGATGTTTGGGTTAGCAGTAGATAGTGCTTAAGACTGGCCTCCGTATGACTTCCAAGAAAACTAATGAGGAAGATTATAGTTTTAGTAATTCCAGATTAACTACTGAAAACAAAATCGCAGCTCACAAGTATTTACTCTGAGGTGTTTAGTCTTCATATTCTGGTGCAGCCTAGGTGAATTCATATCATGAAAGGAAGTGCCCTTTTCCTTGAAACACCATGTCTTCCTCTGTTCTCTGTATCCAGTCACCTATAGATCTGGTCAGGAATAGCTTGTACAAAAAGAAAACTGTGCAAGTTATGGTACTTTTGTAATAGCCCCTTATCCACCTGGCAGTTTATGAGAGTTTTCATAAACCTATTCACTTCAGGTATTTATTCAAATACAGTGCTACATTAGCAAGCTGTTGCAGTACTTAAAGGTATCTCTCAGCTGCATATAAAGGAAGTGCACATAATTACCATTTGTTTCTTTATGGTGTTATATTACAAGAAAGAAGCAGAAACTGTTCTGGGTTCTGTTGCAGAATAAAAATTCTTCTCAATATACTGGTGAGTTAGCCAAATAATTTAGAATTCTCTCTTGGTGTGACCATTGAGCATTTTGGGGTATGTTTTTCTTTCCTATTGAAGATATCTGGTTTTCCTTAACAGAGGAAAGCTCATGCTCTTTAGATTAAGGACATCAATTTTTATCCCCCAAACTTGTCAACAGATGCACAGACTGGTCTGATCATCATGTCTAGATTATGCTTATAGCCAGATTTCCACAGGCTCAGGGTGACTTTGGGTTGCTTTACCTTCCCTTCTCCCACCCATAGACTCAGGTTGTCTGGGCTTCTCTTCACTCATGTTCTGTCAGTCTACTGTGTTTCCAATATAACTTGTTTTCTTGAATGTGTTTGTACAGAAAAATAAGGCCATCACCTTGGTTAAGATTCCTCAAAACTAGCATGATAACAATAAACAAGCTCTGTGTATTGCTCAAGGGAAGCTAATGAACAAGCATTCTGCATTTGATGTTTGATGCTCCCTCAAACAAGGTTGCGGTCTTAGTTCTTAGACTGTGAGTGAAGTGAGAAAAGACCTGAACCTTCTAGTAGTCATAAAGAAAAGTAGCTAAAGGCAGCCAGCCAAGAGGAGATAGTAAAATGGACACTGAATGTCATGCAAATGTCTGTATTTTTCCAATGTATCTCTCACAGAGAAAAGTTCTTACAGGTTTTAGGACATGGTAATTTAGGGAAAACAGTGTAAAATTTCCTATTCACTTCTGACTTTAAATTCTTATTCAAAAGAACGAGGAATATATTGTACAGAGGAAATCATTGATACTTCTGGGCTTGTGAGTCATCATTTCTCAGTGAAATCCAGTAAATAGAATCATAGAATCATAGAATCGTAAGGGTTGGAAAGGACCTTAAGATCATCTAGTTCCAACCCCCCTGCCATGGGCAGGGACACCTTGCCCTAAACCATGTGGCTCAAGGCTCTGTCCAACCTGGCCTTGAACACCGCCAGGGATGGAGCATCCACAACCTCCCTGGGCAATCCATTCCAGTGCTTCACCACCCTCACTGTAAAGAACTTCTTCCTTATATCTAATCTAAACTTCCTCTGTTTAAGTTTGAACCCATTACCCCTTGTCCTACCACTACAGTCCCTAAGGAAGAGTCCCTCCCCAGCATCCTTGTAGACCCCCTTCAGATACTGGAAGGCTGCTATGAGGTCACCACGCAGCCTTCTCTTCTCCAGGCTGAACAGCCCCAACTTTCTCAGCCTGTCTTCATATGGGAGGTGCTCCAGCCCTCTTATCATCCTCGTGGCCCTCCTCTGGACTCACTCCAACAGCTCCATGTCCTTTTTATGTTGAGGACACCAGAACTGTACGCAGTACTCCAAGTGGGGTCTCACAAGAGCAGAGTAGAGGGGCAGGATCACCTCCTTCGACCTGCTGGTCACGCTTCTTTTGATGCAGCCCAGGATACGGTTGGCTTTCTGGGCTGCAAGTGCACACTGCCGGCTCATGTTAAGCTTTTCGTCAACCAACACCCCCAAGTCCTTTTCTGCAGGGCTGCTCTGAATATGAAAAAGATGAAATGGCTGACTGAATTTATGGAAAACTGATGTTCTAGTGCAGTATCTGCTACCAGCTCTTTGGTACCCTGAAGCAAACTTGAGCTTAAAGCTGCCTAAAGAATGAATGCAAGATACTGTTGTAGTAGAGCTCCTTTTGTCTGCTACATTGATCCAGAATTAGCATCAGGGGAAAGGAAATTTAGTAGGTTATTCCTTCAGGCCACTTGCAGCCCATATAAATCCGTCTTGTTCATATGAAGCATAATAAATATTGTGATAATTGCCAAAGTTACTGTACTCATTTCTGCTGTTCTTGCATACTAGGGTGCAGCATCCCAAGATGAAAGCATAAATGAACGGAGATGTTAGCTCGCTCAAGCTATCAACTCCATGAACAGGGTGATTAAATTTTCAATGAGAAGGCACTGTCCATTTGCAGAATTACCTTGACTTGCATTTAGATAGAAAGCACCCTATTTGCACAGTTGTAGTTCTTGGTGGCTTTCCCTTCAAATTCATTTCTCTGTGGGCACAGCAATTTAATAAACTATAAAACACAGGTTTAATTACAGGAAAAAATTGTAAGTTGGCTATGATTGGGACGCTTATACACTCAACATGTTCATTCACAGTGTTGTCCAAAGGGTCATACATGCACACACCCCCCCCCCAACTTTAATTCAGTCACTTTTGCAGAGTGAGCAATGCCACAGAGGCATATGGTTGTGCCCAGTCATGGCTAAACAAAGCCACTTGGTTTATATCTTCACTCCCAGTCAAACCCCAATCTGTTCCCAGTTTTAGTCACTGTAAATTGATGCTATAGTCATCCCTTCTCTTGTCAATATGTATATATTTGATCCATAGCAGTATTACTGTGATGGTGACTCTCTATATCTGTAGATGGGGAATATACCCAGTGCAATTCCATAAGTAACAGAAAATGTTCATTTTTGCTGGGTTTTTTAGGATGTTTTTGGAAGTACTTTGCTTACTGCCTTCAGAAGCATTTTGAGCATGGCAAGAAATTACTATCCTGGCAAGAGTATTTCCAAGCCTCAAAGCTCTTACTAAATACTTAGCGTGAGGATAAAGCAACAACTGGAATTATTATTATTTGACCACCTCTAGCTATAGTTTTAAGTGTTACATAGCGATTTAGCAGAAGGGTTCCCATTCTGCTAAGAAACACTTAAAGCATTTGCTTGGTGTGTTGGCAAGCTACCTTCAGGACTCATCTGAGGACAAGGCAAGGCACAAAAGCTAAGCCGCAGCAGCAGGGAGCTGACAAGCCAGGAGTGTACATTCTTAAACAAGTTTCACTTATTAAAAGAAAAATGTAAGCTTCTTTCCTCCTTTCCTCCGACATGTACTGCACAGACAGAGTCCTATGATTACATGGTGTGCCAGTGTACCCTAATCTCCACCAGCCAAAGGAAATAGGTCAGCAGAACAATTAGGATCAAAGTGCTATGTAGCCTCCTCAGCTTGAATTCCTCAGGTGACACCTACAGATTACTTAAGCTTTAGGCACAGATAATACAGGCTGTCACTGCAGTATAAAGAAAGGTAGATCTGAGATACTCCCCATAAAAATTTCAAGCAAGTACCTGTCAGTTTGCTGCATTTTATTGACCATGACATTCTTGACTATTGCTCACAAAAGAAAACAACTTGGTCTATCTTTTATTACTACCCATAGCCAAGGGCAATGAAATACAAGGACATACTCATGGAGGTATTTATTTGGTCTTCATCTTAGATGAAGTAACAAATATTTGAATTTTATATGCCTGCTTCTAATACTGAAAGGTAATAGCATATATAGCTTCTAATAGACAAGGAGCAAACCACTGAATTTTCATGTGTTGAAGATAAGACAGTTGAAAAACCACAGGAAGGCACAGGAATGCAAATACAGAGTGCTGACATTAAAGCAGCAAATAATGAGAAGAAGCAAGCTAGCAGACAGAGGTAAAACAGACTGTTCAATAGCTAAAGACTAGCTAAGACATGACAATTTGAGTGGGGAAGACTTTGATGATCTCTTAATTAAAAAAAAATCTCTGCATATGGTAAAAGCTGATGAGAAGAGAAAAGAGGAAAAGGAAATTTTGAGAGTTCTGTTTAAATTTCTCTCTTTCTTTTTTGTAATTTTGCTTCATATATATATAAACCTCATATTTTAAAATGAAAAAACTTCTGATATGGTAATTATGAATATTGAAGGTCCCCATCTCTGACAGCCTTAATAAGGAAAAAACCTCTATTTAGTTGGATCTATCTTCTATTACGCAAATAGCCCAGAAGAAATGTTGATACCTTCTAGACTGCCTCTCATGATTAAGGGAGAATATTAAATATTTTAGTGACTTTTGTTACACTGAAGGAATTCATGGTTGCTGTCAAATGGATCTTCATATAGAAGCACTGAGTTCATTGAGGTTGATGAGCATACTAGCTCCCTGTCATTCAGGCTAAAATGAAAAAAAGCCATTGTGTTCCCATAATGGATGTGACAGTTTAAACAAGAGAAGCTATTCACCAAGGTACAGCTTGACAAGGCCTTTGAAGATGATGAGTCAGGTTTTGGAGGGTTAGGTCCTCCCAATCATGCTAGGAGAACAGAGTCCATTTTTCTTCTCTGAACTAGTTTCTGATTTAGGGGGCTAATAATCATGCTCATAAAAGGTACAGCTGAGAGGTGACTTGTATGTACAGTATTGAGAAGTGGCATGCAGCCCTTTCAGGTTGATGACTGTGACCGCAGTAAAGCATTAGTCAGGCCCTGAAGACTGGATCTGCACAGAATAGGGAGATAGTTAGGGTTAGCACTTGCCCTATTGATGTATTGCTGTTAGAGACAATTTAGAATGTTTTGAAAATACGGAGAAGTAAAGGAAGGCTATGTCTGAAATGATAACAAAATGAAACAATTTGTGAGTGGAGAAATCAAGTAGGATAATCAGAGTAAATGGAGACCAACCAGAAATTTCCTTTAGAAGCTGTCACTTCAAGATATCTTTATACCCCCCAAAAGCAAAGTGGAGTCCAACAAGCTAATTACCTCTTTATGATGTGGATGCAAACCACTACTAATCCTTGCCTATTTGACCTGGCATTTTAATTTCTCAAGTTTAAGCAGACAAGACGTCAGAATCGCCAAGACCTCAAACTCCTTGGCCATGAGGAAAAGAGAAATGGCTGCTGCCACACAGAAAGCCTTCCCTACCTTGCAGAATTAGTCCCTCTGTTAACTGCTAAGAGACAGGAGGTTGCAGAAGTTAACTACTAATGCTTTCCCAGTCCGTTTAATCAGGAAAGGGTCATATTACAGCTGAAATAAGATGTTGTTCTCATTAAGGCA
Source organism: Strigops habroptila (assembly GCF_004027225.2). NCBI lineage: Eukaryota > Metazoa > Chordata > Aves > Psittaciformes > Psittacidae > Strigops > Strigops habroptila. Next base: position 10,345,420 of record NC_044281.2, read on the forward strand.
CTGAATTTCAGACTAAGATTAAATTCTTGATCCAGGTACAGATTTGTCACAGAGGGCAAATCAATTAAAACTTCTGTTACCCACTAGTAAATGGGATAATTATTTGTTCTCCAGACCTTTTTGTTTTTGCCAATTAACCCATATTTATTTAGCCTGCAAGTTCTTGAGGAGAATGTCTGTGTTTAGCCTTCACACATCTATGATGCTGGGGCCTTAACGTCATTTGGGATCAAGCTATAGTAGTGCTTTTAGTATGTGCCAGACAGCAACAGAAAATTTAAGCAAAATAAATGTCCTCAGCTATTCCTCATTTTATTTATAAGAGCCAAAGAACAAAATTTAGTATAATTATGGTAAAAAGCAAGGCTATTGAACATAACCAGAAATAAAGCTAACAGTATACCAATGACTGATGTCAATGCTCTAGATAGTAATTGTAACTAAAACAGTACATGAAAAGAAGACAAACCAATTAATTTTTAATCTGTTTCCTGTTGTTACACTATTTTATAAATCCAGTTTTCATTATAGAATTAAAGCTGGAAAAGCATAACAAGATAAAACAAATATGCAGTCCCCACTTTGAGTTCAATAACCTGACATCACCCAAGTAGCAAAAACCTGGAAATGTTTTTAAGAAGGATGTCACAAAACTACTAGGCTTAGTAAAAAAGGCAAAATCTTTCACTGCAGATCCAGATTCTGTGTCAAAGCCAAAAGAAGGTAAACTCTCCTAATCAAAGTTACAAATTAACCTAATTAATTTTATAATTAACCTTGATAATTGAAAGGAAAAAGGGTGACCTTCACTGAGTTTGTTCAGTGTTCAGTTTCAGACTATACGCAAATTCATTCCTGCTAATAAGGCCACTACTACCAAATGTTGATGGGATAAAGTAGAAATTAATTAGCGCATGCAAATGAAGATTACTTTTATTATACTGTACCATAGTTCCTAATTTATTCTTCCAAAACATAGAGCTATTTTTATATTAAATATTGAGGATACTAGGTCTTAGTCATGTGCAAACTTTAGCCTTCTATGAGAAAGCATATCTAAATAAACAAGATTTCTAACAATAAGATTAGTATTTACTTAGACTACATCTTTAAAACAAACTATTCCCTAACTGTTTTAGTGAATGATCCTACTTGGAGTAAATTTTGCAGGAGTTAGTCCCTTCGGATTTAGGTCATCTCCCCTCAAGTTGACAAGTAAAAAAGCTGATTTGTTTCATTTCGGATTTAGTAAAATAACAGGATTTCATTAACTCTACAGAGCAATGATCTTCTGCATCTGCATACAAATCACTGTCTACCATCTGGTAACAAAAATAGCCTGGAATATGTTTTAAACTGTTTTGTATTCCAGTGCCATCAGCTTGAGCGACTTCCTGGAAAGGCTTTGAAGATCAAGTTTTGTGCTGGAAACCAGGATGGTGTTTAGCATAGGCTGTCCACTAACTTCTCGGAATGAATGGAGTCATCTCCCTCCCTGTCTTACTGCAGTTTGGCACTTTAAAGGGTAGGGGGTAAAGAAAACCTTCTCAGCTGCTCTAGCAAATGCTATCACAGTTATCTATAAACTTGACTAAGAGGTTTGTAAAACATGTCATCACAATGTTTTGAATCAGCACTCAGCAGAGTGCTCCTGAAATGGGCTTGAGGAGATTATCCCTTCCTGAGGAAGGGACAGGAAGGTGTGATCCCCTAACTGCATATAACCCATGAGGTTTCTAAGGGATGCTCGAGCTCAGTGGTGCTCCCTGGTGGGGCTTTGCAGCGGCACTTACCAGCAAGCACCAACGTGGGTGAGAAAGTGTTCCATATAAATGGCTTAGCCCTGATTTCCTCTCTCCTACAGGCACTGGGTAAGAGAACAGGGGAGTGACAGTTTATAGGTGATCAGCCAGAAAAAGAAGTTAAATGTAAAAAAAATCTCTGCAACTTGCCCTGACTTACCTGTCTCACAGTAAATGAGGGGAGGCAGTAAACACAGGCTCCACTGTGAGACTGGCACCTTTTAAATGATTACTGAAGGCTATCTCTTTCTGAAGTAAAAAATCTCATCTGCTCCAGCCACCTTAATAACAAAAATTAAATATTGTATAGTTCATTTGTAAGTAATTCATTCCTGTAAGTAATGTAAAATGGATGCCTGTATGGACAGTCTTATGCACTGGAATTGATCCTGGAACAGGTCAAGAGAAAACAAACAAACAAACAAAATTGTTTTGCTTTAGGGACTTACTGGGGCAGATGTAGGCAGTACGCAACAATGGCCACTAGTATTTTTACGTTCTTGTGTCAAATAAGAAGCAGCCAAAGTCTGTCCATCATGAAGTGCTCGCCTCTTCTGCTCTCAAATTCACAGTTAGTGTAGGAGAATCGAGGAGAGGGAAGGAGGGGAGTGTAATTATTTTGAGTTTTCTCATTACTGAACCAACGTCAGGATGCATGTTAGATGCTTCAAAAATGAAAGAGGCAACTCTTGATGCTGAAGAGCATCTTGGGGTCCTTGGTTTCAGCACAGAATGAATTCTGTGGCCAGCGCTGTCAGCCCCAGCAAGTTCTTGAACCACGCACCATCTACCAACTAGGTGTTTATGTGTCTCTCTAGGTTTATTGTTATGTGTAGTATTTCAAGAAACCTTGGACTTCAGGAAACACTCCTACCCACGCACCTGCTACAGCATGCAAAACACAGCTGTAATTCCAGCCACTTCTACTGGATGGTCTATTTTATTTCCATGAGGTACGAACATGGAAGTTACAGGGATAGAGCCATCACAAACTGGCATGAATGCACTGGGGGCAAAGGGAAGGTATCGAAGGTATTATTTAAGGAAAATAAAAGTCTTTAATACTTGCGTTAGGGAATCTAATTCTTCAGAAACGTGAATAAGAATAAACAAGCAGCTGCAGAGCATCTGCCAAAGCCACAGCCTACTGTACTAAAAGAGATTTGAGGTGTGAACTTCATTTATTTATTTCAGCTCTGTGTTGCATCTGCATCCATAAATATAGTATCATATAGTCAATAGCACTCCTGACTGCATCACACCTGATCTTATATATAGTACCGTGTATACAATGGCACTCCTGACTGCATCACAGCTTATCAGGGCATACAAAAACACACAAAAAAAGTGCTACTCAGAGCAAGCAGTAGATTAGAGTCCCTTACTGGAAAATCAAATTCATGTTATATTTTATTTTGCATCATCTCTATCTGGTCTCTTTCTAACATTTGTAATTGCTACTGATTTTTATTATTGATTTTTTAAGCAATATTAATTCCAAGGGACTTGTACAATCCAGCCCTGATTCTTGGCATGACAGTATAATAGAAGAGTCCTGTTCAAGTCTCTTGTGCAAAACCGGACACTGATGATTGCACATCCCATGTGCATATAAAATTTAGGGTGCCCTATGTTTATTGCCAAAGCTGTGAATAGTGGTTACTTGAAAGACACAATACTATATACAGTGCTTTACCTGAAAGGCAGAGATCAGCTTCAGTTTTCATGTTAAACTGACTGGAATAGAAGCTGGCACTTTACTGGTTTAAATCCTTCTCAAACCACAAAGCTGGTAGCTTATGTACTCTATCAGCGAAATTATATTCACATCACCTCAAAGTCGTTCACCCGGTAAAGTCCTCTCATCTAGTAACACCCAGGGAGTTGGAAGTTAGGTTCTATTCTTAGATTGCAGAATAATATTTTGGCTTTCTAAAACAATGAGTTTCATACAAAGACCTCAGAGTCTCCTTACAACCTTTTAGGTAGATAAATACAACTGTACTATAAAATAGAGGCTCAGAGGGATTTGCTCAACACACAGGGAGAACATGCCCATGATCACATAGAATGTATTTTATCATTATGAAGGCCAGCTGGAATAGAGCACCTTTATAGACAGACATAAACCAGAGAGTTTTTACTATTTCCTGAGAGTGTAACTGAACATACTCTATTTTGGTTTCTCTTTCACACCTTGTGTACTGATTACAATACCCACATTCAGATTTTTTTACATTATATTTCCTTTATTTCTCCAGTATAAGGGATCACAGAAAAAAGCTGTATCACATCTGGTGGTACTGTGTCAAGAACCCATGCAATTTCCTTGGTTAGACTACTCAGGGAATTATCTTGGCTTGTGCTATAGAAATTCAGAATTATCCTCTGTTTTTTTAAAAAAAAATACTTTAAAATGATCTACCTACAGCCAACAGCTGGTTCCCAATGTGACTGCCGGTTTCAATGAAGAAGCTCTTTAACAGCCTGCAGTATATATTCTGGTGTTGCTACATCCAGCTTTCCTGAAGCAAATGCAATACTTTTAAGACATATGTCTGTTCTTCATTGAAGGCTCATGTAATGAGAAAAATGAAAATACGGTGCATTCTATCCCATGCACAACAGCAATACCTATCCTACAAAGAATCTGGAGACTTGTTCTTTACTTCAATTTACAGTATGTTTTAGCTCTTCTTCTATTACCTTTGAAAGAAAAGAAGCTAAAACTTCATGACGATTATCAGTAGTAGTGAGAAACTTCCCAAGTCACAAAAGCCATCCTTTGAGTACTGAATGCCCTGCTCCTTTCAATGACTCCTTTCCAAAATGCTTTGCAAGTCTGCTTACTACAGACACCACCCGATGGACAGCGCAGGATCTAGGGGCAGATCAGAGACTTCTGGCCCTCACACTCATGGCTGGCCAGAAGCTGTCTGCCTCCTGTCTCTAGTCCAGCAGCTCAGCTGGGAAGGAGGCAGAATGACCCTGACTTTACTGGCAGAGTAATAAGTCACTTGCCAATTAGCAAGAGCCAAAAAAAAAGGAAGTTCAGAAGAGCTTAATGCTGCTTTGCTTTATTTCTACCTGTGTTTTCAGTTTTTATCAATGTGTTATTCTCTAAAAAAAATTATAGTAGTCCAGCCTCTAGCTGAATATCAAATTTACATATTCTAGGAATAAATTTTTCTCATTTATATGATTTGATTTTCTCTCTTATGTGTTTTATAAGGACACAGAGCCAAGAAGAGCTCCACATATCCCACATGTGCAATACCGCCCAAAGCTCTGACCTCTCAGGTTGGGAAGGATGACAAGCAAATGAGGAGGGCTGCTCCCCAGTTTCACTGCCTGGCTTGGACCACATGGACCAGGAGTGCTGCAGGAGACCTTCAACTTGAGTGAAGCAGTGTTAAAGAAAAAAGAGCCTTTCTTCCAGATCTGGCTATTCACGTCCACCTGCCAGCATTGGGCATTTATTATCACTATCTGTCATATAGCGTAGATGTGCCCAGGGACTCACAAGAGCTTTCTGAACCACAGAACACTGCTCTGTCACCTTTCTTTTCTTTACTTCTTTCCTCGGGCTAAGAGAGAATATTACATATCTCTCTCAAACTAAGTAACATGAGCTCACCACCTTGCAGAGTCTATCTGCTCTGGGCTATTCAGGAGATTGCCCAGTACAAGCAGTTCTGAGGCTTAATTTTTTTTCCTGAAGATAAAGGCACTTGGGACCTGTGGGAGGCAAAAAATGCCTGAGTCTTGCCTTCTAGAAACATGTTTCAGGAGGATCTTTTTGCATGATGGTATTTATTTTACTGTCTCAGTCTAGCAAGGAGCTAACTTGGCCAATTGTGCTCTGTTCTGATTGAGTGGGATTCATAATATTGTCATTGATTTATGTGATTATAGGGATTATATCTGAGGGAGCCAATTACTTCAGCTTTCATCTGAGAGGTTGCTGCAGAACTGGGTATGACTTCTGAGTTCCAGATTATGCTATCAATGCCTTAAAATAATGTTACAGAAATTATTTGATCTCACTAGTTAATATACAGTTGGAAATAACTAGGTAAACAGAATTAATGAAAACAGGAAGCAGTTCCTTTATGTATCACATAAGACTGAGAAGTAAATGTTGAATGTTAAAGTTACCACTTAACTACTCAATCTCTGTATAATGAAGCATAATACAGAGATCTTCTATCAATACCCCTATAAAAGAGAAAGAATAAAGAAAGACAGAATGCAACTGTCAAAAAACAGCTTTCTGTGAAAGACTAAGATTTGACTATTTTCAAAGACTCGTTTTCCATTTTCTGAGATAGCAGGTAGGCACCTCATCAACTTTCCTGAGATTTATGTTCAAATAAACTAAAGCATTCTTTATAGAAAACCTGATTTTAGTGAATGAAAATTTTTCCAAGCATATTGAAAACACCAATAAATATTCCAAATAAACATGTGGGTACATTTTAATGGAAAATATTTAGGTTGTAAAATGTCTAGTCTCTTATAACCAAAAAGTTTAGGATTTTTTTAATCTATCTCATCTGTTTAAGCATTAATTTGAGAAAATTACAATGAGCTTGAGAAATCATTAGAATTTTATTATTCTTCAGGCAAAGCCAGCTTGTGATTTTCTTAATTTGAATGATGGCAAAACGTGGGTGCACTTTTTAAAGCCTATAGGAAGTCAGGAAGATACAAGGACATGTGAAAAATATGAACAAATACCAAAGATGGGAGCCACTGATTATCCTTCCTTCATATTTAGCTGTGGAGTTGAGTACTGTGCTCCTTATATTCAGAGCATAAAGTATATTCACCAATTCCTGCAAGGCTCTTGTAAAACAACGTTTCATTGAAGTCTACTTACATGTCCCATTGACGAGTAAAAGCAGATCTGCTTACAAACTGTCCAACAGCACAAACACTGAAGTGATAAACCAGAATAGGTGTGTTATTTTATGAACAGAATTGCTTTCCTATTGTCCTATTAATGAACTCAAACCAGGTGCCCATCTAATTCTTCTAAGAAGATTTATATTCTTGTGGCAGTGATATATCACAGCTGTCACATGAAGATACTATTTATCTTTGCATTTATTTTTAAAATAAGAATCATTGTGATGCCTAAGAAGCAGAACTATGACCCTTGCAACCAATACAAGCTATGTATTAGACTAGTCTGCAAAATGCTTAACTCTGTTGCAAGAAAGACACAAAGGCTTTTTCTTTGTCCCCCACTGTTTGGTGGTGTTGGTGGCTAGTACTTAGTGTAGGAGTGTGCTGTTAATGGGATTACTTGATTCAGTCTCCAAAAGAAATTAAATGCTTGGTGGGCTAATTTCATGTCAATACCAGAATGCTCTTCTATCAACTCTGTCGCTATGTTCACAGGATGAAATGAATAAACATGTGCAATCTATTTGTGCAACTATGTCAAATGTAAAATGTCAAGCTAAGATATGTAAAATGCAGAGCAGAAGGCAAGCAAAATATTTCCAGGGACCAATTCAATGTAACAGTTTAAAATAAGCATTTGGGTTTTGAAACAAGGGGATGGTTTTGTTAAATTTAATTTTTTGTTTGGTTGGTTTTTGCTTTCCCTATCATAAACCTGTAAGCTACACAGCACAGTTAAAAATCAGGCAGTTCAATATTACTGAATAAATCCAGCACTCACATCTTGTACTCTAGGGAGGAAGATGTATTTCCTATCTGATTTGGTTCATGTCTCCTACAATAACAAAGAAAGAGGCATTCTCCCTGTGCCATTAGCTACAAAGTATAAGATGCCACCGACAATTAAAGAGGACACTTTGGACACAATTGCATCCTATTTACAAAAGTCCAGTTGTGATGCCTGACACATATCTGAGGGGCAAAAAGCCAGCTCAGCAACTGTGACCAGTCTTCAGTCACCAGCCATTAAGAAAAGGGAATATATGGCAAAGAGCAAAGTACTGCTGAATTAATCTTCCAATGTTTCTTAGTTCCAGCCCCACGCTGTCCAAATAGTCAAATATAAAGACAGAGAAGAGTAAGCAGAAGTTTGCATTCATGTAAATATTTATACCTACTACAACAGGAATGAGGCTGTCAGATACTCTTTCAGTTCTGGTCTTAATTGAATGCTTAATTGAAAACACTCCCTGTAACTGTCTTACTGGGACTGATTTATTTGTGCAAGTTGTTTGCAAGTTCAAATCCACTGCCAGACTTGTTGTTTCTTTTAGAACTAAGTCTACAGAATTGCACCCATGTGTTGACATTGAAATGATACAAAAAATGTATTAATCTATTACTATCTCTTAACTATTTAACAAAAATGTCCAGAATGTTTGTAAACATTTTCATTTAATAAAATAGCTTATGAAGTGAGGAAAAACTGGATGAAGCAGCAGTAGATTTATGGGGGGAACATGACAACTTTTAGAAAATGGTCACAACGAGAATACATTTTTAATAAAAAAACCCATGTATCATCTATATATGGATGTATCTGTACGAATATTGATAGATCACAGGAATTGACTTGAGGCAAAAAGACATAAATCATCGTTTATGGAAAGCCCAAGAAGAAATTACTTCCTGTTATTTTATATTCATCTCGAGAGCAAAGAATGCCATAAGAAAATTGGACAAGAGTTCCTCTCCTGTACATACACAAATATTAATTCACTCATTTTTCTCCCTTTACTTGACATTTAGTTTGTTAACATCCATGATATGGCCTTTCCTTCCCTATTGGAAAATGAGGACATGAAGCCAAACAAGGTAACAGTTTAAGTTCACGATCTGTAGTTCTTACAGATGTTTCCATTTCCCATCAGTGTTTATATTTACATGATAAGGAAATGGTCTAGAACCTAAACTAACAAATCTAAATCCTTCAAACCAATTGTTTTGTCTATTTTCTTCTTTTGTACAAACAGCGGGAATACAGGCCCTGGGAGTGAATCTCTCCCTTATCTGGTGATTGGGCCTTTACTACTAAACACATGTGCCCCTAGTGAGAAACAATCCAAGAAAGTCCTGGGAAATAAAAATTTCCATCCCCAGAAGGCAGCCTTACACCCATGAGGATAAAGTGTGCCCCAGCTTGTTACTCTGTCTACCAACAGCAGCAGCTTTCACTCAGAGAGTTACTAGGTGCAAAAGTCTAAGACGGCCAACAGGACAGCAAGGTATTTGTGGGTCCATGCAGTAAAAAAGAAAAGCTGCCCCAAATCTACCTCATATAATTTTACACACACTCAGATACACCACACACCCCCCATAAATCCCTGCATGTGGCCCAGTTCTCATAACATGCTGTTTAGGAATGGCAGATTTTGCAGTAGTTGCTGAATTGGTATTTAAAACACAGATTTAAATACCTGAAAAGGTGTCTAGAACAAAATTTAAATTTCTATTTTAATGTAAATGCAATTTTATGATACATTAAGAGACAGCAGTAGTGTCTTTAGAAGCAGTATACATGGATAAGTGGTAGGGTCTTAAATGAGATTACATGCTTATGCAACTTAGAGCAACTACTAAAACTGTAATGAAGGTACAGTCTGCACAGATTAGGTTTGGAAATGAACATCAGGGTGTATATAACATATATAAGCATAGCAGAAAGATCAGAAAAGTCATATTATATCCAATTTTCTCCCAGTTAATGGACAAAAGTAGAAGTTGCATATGGAAAAATATGCGAAGGTTGGTATCTTTCTTTACATACAGACACACAGGAAGACATGCACACCCTTCCAACCCAACATACCATCTAGCTAATGCAGTACATTCCTGCACAGCTTGAAAAGGGGGAGAAAACTTCCATCATGCTGCAAGCATTTTCCCTTTTTCCCTATCTTTCACAGCACACGTGCACAGTAGTCCCTGGCTAAAGGCATAATTTTAGCATATGTATGAAAGAAAATCCTTCCAGGAATGGTGATTATTGACTTGCCATTTAAAAGAAAATGGAGAGCAACTGAAGCAAGATTGGACATCTATTGTGGATCGAAGCCACATCAGACACAATTCACTGCAGGATGCTGGAGGCTATGCCAGAGCATCAGCAATGGAGGTGAGAATATTTTACTGTGAGCCCTAGCAAAATACATTCTTTTTAAAAGAATACCTGAAAGTGAATAGGCAGAGAATGATGTAGAAACCTGACTCACTGAGGCCACAGGCTCAGAAACAACAGTTTTGTTTCTATTCTCACCCTTTCCTGCTCACAAAGAGCAGGGAACATCCCCAATAAGAACTGATAACAGAGATCATAAAAAGAAATCCTGCAACCCTCCATTTTGGAGGAATTGTTTCAGAAAACAGGAAGCACTGACTTAAAGGCTTAAAGCTGCCTTTTTCGCTTGCAGGCTGGTCTCTCCAATGCCAGCAGGTGATAGGACATTCAGTTCATGCTCTGGGCAGCCCCTCCATTTCTTCTGGGTTTCCTGGAGGTCCCATGCGGCTCTGAGCCTCTTTGCAGCCTCTCCCTGTTATCTTGTAGCATCTCAGGCACCTACGGAACAGTAGATTATGGAATTGTCTTTCAAAATTGGAGACAAGTTGTACTTTTTGTGTTATACAATGGCCTTTTTATATAGATGGTGGGATTTACAGCGTTACTTACATCCCCTTTTGGGCTTGTAAAATGTGATGCACAAAGCAGTACTGTAGGCAAGGAGGCTGGCATCCTATAGTATTTTGCATCAACACCTTACTAAAACTCCCTGGTATCCATGGCGTGATAGAGCAATGAATCCTGAGGTGTTTAGAGACCTTTTAGGACATTCATCCACATGAGGCAGTGCCACCACTGCTCCTTCTGTGCCCGTCTGACCTGGCTTCCTCCTGCAGGAGACCCTGGTGTGCAGGGACCATGTCAAACACACCAGGCTGCAGCAAAGGTGCTATTTTTCCCTTTGGTAGCATGTTTTCTGTAATTGTGCCAGAAACATCTGGAAATACTGTTGTATATTACCAAAAAACATGCCATTGCTTTTATTTTGTCCTTTTGAGACTGAAAATGAAATGCGTTAACATTTCACGAAGGAGTCACAGAGTTCTCAGCAGTGTTCCCCATCTCATTACAAAAGCTGATGTTTGTTAAACAGTGACTCAAAGATTGATAAATGGTCAATTGGAAATGAAGTTATTTCTTAGAAAAGAAGTGCCAAACTAAATGCTTCTGAGCTTCCTGATTATTAGAAATGGAGTTAACTAACTTCCAATTTTACTTGCAACCTTTATCATTATACTAGACCTTTAAATCGGAGTCCAAATCCAAGAATCACAGCTTCTGCCTGCCTCTGTTTCTTGTAAGTTTGAAGTCATAATTTTTAACAGCAGAGCCAAAAGGAAGCACTAGATTCGGCCTTTGCAGGCAAGCAGAATAGATCTGACTACGGCTGGTAGATATTTGGCAGAAGTGCTAACAAGAGCCCATCGCAGCTCACATTATCTGCTGGGACAGATAAAGCAAACCCACTTGCACAAAAAGGAGGGGGAAGGGAGCAGGGGAGGTTTAACAGTAAGCAAAGGATTAAAATCGAAGCAGAAGTATATTTATATCTATAAGAATTATGCTTACGTATACATACATGTATGAATGTTCACAACAGCCTATTTAAACATTTTGCCAAAAGCTTTGGGGTGGTCAGTTCAGGTCACAGAGCAGAGATTCAGTGAGCACAAAATGAAGGAGAAAAGCTCATAGGAAAGGGAAACAAAAAACTCATGTGAAAAGAGAGAATTTAACTTTTTGGGGAGGAATTCAGAAAGGAGCTGGCTAAGATAAGAGAACTATTGCAACCTGACTTCTTTATTTCTTATTAATGTGGAGCAAAAAGTGTAATGAGGGTATGTGAGAGATTACAACAAACACGTTGCTGGGGCACCTAGGAGAGATAGAAAATCCCTGAATCACTTGCCAAGTAGATAAGGAAGCTTTGATATAAAAATAGCAATGAGTATCAGCTATACAGATGTTCAGTACCTTTGTTCCCCTACCAAAGAAAAGCCCGCCAAGTGAGGGCTGGTATTTCCAATTTCATGTCTGATAACAGATCTAGCTCAAAATGAGAGCTCAGGTACTGGGGCACAGCTCACTGCACAGGATTTTGCCAACACTCCCAGCCTTTATTTCAATACCCTGTACTTCTACTTACTGCAAAATAAAATAAAAACCTATCAAATGGAAAGTTAAAAAAGAAACTCAGGTCAGAGCGTCTGTTATCAGCAATGTACTTCAGCGGTGGCTGAATGCCAAATAGAGTAATCCCTGGGATGCTGGGATGGCACTGCTCAATGCGAAGGGAGGACACACAGCTTGCAACACCCAGGGCTTCAGCCCAGCTCACAGAGAAACCCAGGAAAGACAGAAAGAAACTTCCATCCCGTGGAAGAGAAAAGTGGCATTGGTTCATAAAAGCTTCTGGAGGTTTATTCAGCAGTAATCTCCCCTGGGCTCTCCTGAGGGCAGCATTTTGGCCTCTAAAATTCCAAATATTTAACTGTGCCAGCCCACACCCTCCAGGAATTTTCATGGTAAACTGAAAAGATAAGGTCGTGCAGGGATGTCTCCGCCAGTCCTGTGCTCCTTATGCACCAGGCGACCTCTCTGCCAGCCCCCCCTGCAGAAGTTTAAGTTTCCCTATTATGCTGCAATGCCAAAATGAATCCTTTATGTGGAACCACTCCTGCAGCCACCTTACCCCAGCAGAAGCCAACAATAAGCTTCTGCTGTGTCCAGCACAACAGAGATGAGCCTTGAAATCACAAGTAATATGGTGCTAATGTTTTCATTATGCATTTTCAGAACTTTCATTTTAATAACTCAATATATTCCCCAGAGCACAAGACAATTTTCAGGCCAAATAGAATTAATAAAGCTGGGTAATGTTTGCATCTTTCAATATTCGCCTTCCTGTGAGAAGATATGTTTATGTTCAGCAACCTGAATGCTACAAAAAACGTTAATTTATACCATATCGCTACAGCTAAGCTTGGGGTACAGACTACCAAAATCGTGTGCTCTGCTTATTATAACTAATACTCCAGCTAGAAAAGAGCTTTAGTTGTCTGTTACGGATTTCTTAATTTTGTGCACTTTTTAAACATATATACATGTGCCAGCATATTTCACAGGCCTTTTGATGTTTTATTATTGCTGTATGTGGGTGGTTGAGTTCCAGCTATAGTTTGAAGTGCAAATTTGCCTCTCAGTTTTCCTATGCACAGGTTAAAAGTACAGTCATGAAACAGCCCCCACACATTTTTTTTTTTTACTGGGTTTCCAAAGCAAAAATATCAAACAAGGCATTTTTCCTCAAACATCTGCATTATTAAAAAAAAAAAAATCAAAAAAAACCCCAACAACCAAACACAAAAAAACAAAACTAACTTTCAAATAAATAAATATCAATCAGCTGTTAAATAAACATAAAGAGCTTCAAGGCCCACTGTCCTTATATATTTCTCTGTATCCCTGCGGCATTAGCTGTTATGCCTGCCCTGTTAAAAACCTCTTGGGAGCAACAGACACAACAGCAAAAGGAATCACAACGGGTTGGAGATTAACTCGGCGCCTGCCGCTTTCAGCCCACTGTGTGATTCTGGTGCTTTGCATCATATTGTGACTCATATGGAAATGAGGAGATGGATCCCAAACAGAGCTTTACTTTAAAAAAATCAAACAAAAAATCATCTCTTTATTAAATAAGCATTTCCATCTGACATACTGAAAACAAATATGAAAGTGTTAGCTACGAGTTGTTTTTCCTTCTCTATTTGGCATTCTTGCAAAGCAGGACAGCATTTTCCCAATTCTGCTGGTCCATTGATCAATGGCAGTAGCAAACATTGCTCCTGGGAATTTGGCTGTCTGAAGATGTTTTAAATCCTATCAGCTGTGCTGCACATGCCAGTGAACAGAGAGGGAGGCAGCGTGTTATTTGGGTATTTTGTCTTCTATGCCTGAAAAACTTTGGATTGTTATCTAGATTTTTCCATGGAAACTAATGTTTAAAAGTAACCCCAGAACTCTCAAGTTTTGAGTGCTGTCTTGAAGACTAAAAAGGCCTAAAGGAAGCTTGCTGACTTTTAAAATTAACACATTTTAAAAAGGCCGAAAGTTGCATAAAGAGCTTTCCAGAAAATCAGGTACAAGTAGAGGGACCAGACTGCGCCTAGGTGGGGTGGAACTGACCCTCAGCCAGCTGGGCTGAGCTAGCTCAGAGCAGCCTAGCAAACATTTGCTGCTGGTGCAGAGCTGCAGTAACTGATTACTTCTGGGCGCCAAAGGACAGCAGGGAGAAAACTTTGTTTTGCAAAGTCCGATTTTCTTCCCACAATGATCTTGAGACATTTCATGCTACGTATAGCCCTTTTACCGCAGTAACCTTGTGAAAAAAGCTGAGCCTCCCATTGAAAGAGTCAGACATTGAGAGAAAGGAACTAAAGAGGAGATTTTATCCCAATTTCTTTGACTTCAAGAATCTCAAGGTGCTGCTTTTTAAGCTTAATGAGAGCAGACAGAAGTGTGACTTTCAGGTTGTGGATGCTCCTTTTAATGATGCCAAGACAATTAGAGCTGAAGCAGTAACTGTAAATGAGTGGTTATAAGTGACTTGATCCCATACTGTTGATATGCTGTATGTTTCCCAGAAGATGGCTGTTCTGCTGCTGCCAAGCATAAGAAAGCTAGGTGCAGTACCAATGATCATAAAGTGGGAGATTTTTTTTAATCTCCATGCTGTCCAATTACCATGCTGTCCAATGGTAATAGGATTCTTATTCCACCAAATGCTACAATGACAGAAGTGAATTTGGCCTGTGAATTGGTCTTTCCTTTACTCATTTGGATTCATTTTGCTTTATTAATATTCTTAACCTTTTCCCTGGAGACAGCCTTTCTTTTCCTTCTTTTCCAGCTTTGTGACCCCTTTTCCCTTGCTTACCCCTGATTTTCAATATCCTTTTGCCACTGCTTTGTACCCAATTTACTGACACCATCTTTCTCTTTCCCCTTCTCTCTCAGCCTGATACAGGCTATGTGTTTTCCACTAGGCTGAACTGTGAAAGCATGTATTTTCATTTGTGGGAGATAGGAGCTATTAAAACCAACATTTCCTTGCTTCAGTCTCAGTGAGAGCTTAAAGGAGTTGTTACAAGGATTATTTTTCCTCTACTTACTGGAAAACAAAGATAAAATTGTAGCTTTCAAGTAGGTCATTTAATCTTAGAACATTTACTTGTGAGGTTGTCAGCCATGATTTGATTTCTCATCTTCTTTTGTTCCAAGGTTAAAAACCTTTCAATTCATTTATATTTATAAACAATGTTCCCACTATATTACATGCATGGATTATTAGGAACACCTCCCAGTAGAGTACTGTCAACTTTTTGTACATAATTAATTAAAAGCCTCAAAGCTACCTTTTATCAAACTTTCACAGAGGTTTAGCATATCAGAAATCTCAAAATGAAAGAACTCTATTTAGACCAAAGGGCTATCCAGCTTACCCAAGTAAGGAAATACTCTTTATTTCATGGGATTAAAAAAGGAAAAGGATTAAAGCCAAAGTGGAAATCACCTAGGGCAGAATGTGGTTGCACTGATAACAGAATTCTATTTCACAGTAAAGGAAGCCAAACCCTGACTCTAATTAACAGTCCGGTTCTGATAAAATAAGTCAAAGGAGAGAACTGCTAGCCCAAAACTACGATCTTACCTGCAAAAGAATTGAGGTGGGAGTAATAACTAACCCCTAACGGTTAAACTGTTTATAAATCTTCTGGGAGAGGGAAAAAGACTGGAAGTGCAAAGCTCTGCCTATCTGCATGGCTGCTGCTTTTTACAGTAGTTCCTCAAAAGCAAATTGAGCCTTTCAGCATCAAATTAACTTGCAAAACTTTGAATTGGAGGCCAGGTCAAAATCAGGAAGGCCCCATGCACGTGGGAGTCCACACATCATCATCCTAATTCCGTACTTGCCATGTGCAGCATGTGCAGGTAGGTTTGGGATGGCTTCAGAGCACTGGGGGTGAGCTGACTAATAGGAAATACTCCTTCCATGCCTTTAAAAAGCCCTTTTTTTGTGTGCTTCCTTCCCATCCTAACAGATGTAGCTCTAACTAAGAGCTTTCTGCCAAGGGAAGTACCACAGTGAACGTGATTTATAGGCAGCTAACATCCTTTTGGTTCAGACCATCACTGGTACGTAACAAATAAATGCAAAACTCTCAACAGCATGTTGCAATGTTTACTATTTTACTGGCACTTTTGGGTCAGGGCTTGTTACCTGTAAGAGCATTATTACTATGCATGAATTTTTCTGTGAAAGTTAAAATATTTGGGGAACTTGAGGACTTATTCACCTTCCTTCCCTTACCACAAACTACCTTTGAAACCAGGCTCTGCTGTAGGTAGCAGTATAATGCACACAAGAAATACTTCTCATGATTTCACATGTTAGTGGACTGGACCCTTTCATAGACATGGATTATCTGGAATATGACTGGTGGTTATGCTCCCACTATTCACTCCAATGGTCAGGAGATAATGTGGGCTCTGTGTATGGAACGAGGAAATCTTTGAGCCACACTGCCAGCTCTTACCACTTTTAACAGCAGAGTGAAACCATTTCCCAGGATCAACAACTTTTTGTTTCTCAAATGGTATAAAAACCAGCTTTGCAACATGGCTATCTGCCAAGGAGTTTTCCCTCTCCTGGTAGGTCACCGCTGGTGCAGCAGCACATTAACTGAACAGACAGTTTCTCTCTAGAGAAAGTCATGTATTTAGTGTCTCAAAGGCTAGGTTACGTGTCAGCTTTAATTTGAAACCTGAGATGCTGTAATTCAGAAGAAACTCTTGGCAAAGTGTTCATGATTAAACAAGAGGGCATTTTTTTTACTAAAAGGAGTTCTCCCATTCTGCTCTCTCTTAATTATCTTTAATGAGTAATGGTTTACCTTGAAAAGGTAAGAAAGCAAAGGCTAGCAGACTTTCTCTAAAGTCCCTTATGCTACTAAAAGATAACAAAAGTTAAAGATCCTAGTGATGGAGTAATTATTCTTATCTGCCCTCTTACCAGTGCCCAGAGCACCATTATACTATCTATAACAAAGAAAAAAAATCCCCTTTCCAGATACTGAAACTGGCATTTTTATGTAATAAGTTAGGAATGCAAATATTACACCTTGAAGCATTCTGAATGAGCCATTTACTGTAAGAACCGTGAAGACAATGGTGCATTTTACATTGCACTTATTCTAAGATGTCTGTTCATTTCTTCTACACACATTAGCCAAAATCCACATGGCTATTCCTACAGAAATAGCTTACTCATCTCAGAAGTTAATCCTTGTTTTACATCAGTGAATCAGCTCACCACATTTTATGCATTCTCATTATACATATCTACATCTAAGGTCCTTATCCTGAGCTTCACTTATATTCAGTGGAGATCTAGTAAGGAAGTCTAGAACAGGGGCTACCTTAAGATAAAATAGATGTTTACATTTACTCAGATATATCATACCCTGACTTTTACCATTTGAAACTAGTTATCCAGTGGTGATAGAAAGATCCTTGGGTAACTGCCTCAGATGTGCACATTTAGAAACACTAAATACCATTACCCTGAGTTCCTGTTACAGCTCTATATACTGTCAAGCATGGAGCTTTGGATTCAGAAGTTTATAGATGCAAAAAGCAATCAAACATTTTTCCTTTTCGTTGAATAGATAAAAAGAGAGGCTAACGTAAGGTACAACGCTAGCCAAAATCAGTACCTGTTAGTGATCTGTAGTCTTCAATGAAAGGGGTGAAAATTTTCTCTCTGTGTAAGCAGCAGAAGCCACTTGAAAAGGCTTGGACATTGCCAACATCCTTAATCATAAAACAGTGAGATTATATGAACCACAGTAAAAAGCACTGGTTGCCACTTCAAGATTTCTAGTTGAAAGCACAGGACACCCTCTTGTTGTCTTTCTTCGTCCTTGTAATGTCTTCCAGAAATGCTATAAACCCATTCTCTCAAAGGAAAAAAACCAAACCATTGCTACTAGTGTCTTTCAGGACATCTCCTATAAATAGTTAAAACTGCCCTGCTTTACTCAGTTTAATTATTTATTTGGAAAATAATTACCTTAGATGTCAAATCCATTATCAGGGAAGTTGTAAATGATCCTGAAACAAAACAAAAACAAAAAAAAAAAAAAAAAAAGGCTGTCTTCTCGAGATCAGTAACCTTAGCATAACAGACACTATTTTAATTGTTCTTTCATTGCAGAGTCATATAGAATAAGAATAAAATGTGAATCTCAGAGTGTCCTGAGATTTAGAAGAGCTAACAAAACCTACACATCACAAGAAGTGAAGGATTTCCCATTGCAGATGCTTGTCTGTGCCTGTCAAAGTCTTGCAGAAAATAATATATCCCTCAGCAGCAGCAGAATAGGTAAAAGAAATAGTATTAATGTAGACTCAGTATAAAATGTGAATATATTATGATAGAATATCATTGTTAAAGCTTGAGTCAATGAACTTGAATTACTTTCTCTCCATCAAAACCTAATCCTTTCAATCATTCATATGTGTGCAAAGTGGATGCCTACCAAGACCAAAACTGACATGCTTCTATTCCTTACAGAAAGGTAAAATTTGGTTATTAAAGTTATTAACTATTCAACTGATTTCCTAGCAGTTTGCACACATCTGCCCAGTTCTATGAAACATCAACCTTGCCCACCTCTCAGAAGGACACTGAACTTTTTCACTAAACATATTGTTGCTGCTAAGCACTTTCACAACACTCATCTCCTGTCACTGAACAGAGGAACATGCAGACTGGGTCAGACCAAGATGTGTCCAACCCAGTAACCTATCTCCAGTAGCCACTGAAGGCAGATGGCCAGGGAAGACCTGAAGACTACAGCACAAAGTCTGACACTGCCCTTAACAGTCCCTTGTCTGCTAATCATCCTCAGCCCAGGGACTGCTGTGTCAGGTTCTTTTCTCTTAGTCACATCGATTGGACATCGCCTGCCACAACGTGCCCAGTCTTCCCCTCGAGCCATGGAAAGCTTCAGCTTTCAGCATCTCTTTCAGCCCAGAACATTACACAGAGACCAGCCTCTCTGCACAAATGTTGACATTAATTGTCTTCTGTCTATGCAGATTTTCCAGTTGTGCCTATTTAAGCATTACAGTCTATTTCTAATTCTGTACCACTCTTTCTAATCATATCCTATTCTATACATAGCATATTTGCACTCACACATTTATGCTTATTATTGTGTTGTCTGGATTTGCATTTCAGTGTTTGTGACCTGTAAGACACTCTATATTCCTGGAATACTAATTCAGGATTGCTATTGGAAGCGACCAGTTTGTACTACATGAAAGTGTTTTGTTCTGTGACGTAAAAGCAAGCCAGGTATTTCCCTTTACCCAGAAAATCAAGTCATCGTCTCAATATTGTTCCTTGCGAGGAACATTCCATAAGATAGAAAATAAGAGGAATATTGCTAGGTACAGACTAAGGGGTTTACATCTGTTACTTAGAAAAGAGCCTAGTATCTGTCCTCACCTGTCTAAGGTTCATTCGCATGCCTACCCTGTACCTCTAGTTTGTTTTGGCAGATTTAGACATTTAAGGCCGGGTTTTCTGTTATTTCTACCAGAAGCCAACTTTCTAATTTCCGAACATATAAAGTGTTGTTGTTTTTTCTACCATCTCTCAAACCTTGCTATATTGGATTTGAAACCTTCTCTACTTCTCATTTACTATATGCCACTTTTTTTAATTGCAACCAAAATACCATCTGTGCTGAAATTTGTTACATGAGGTTTTTGCTTTGAATATCAACTATTTCTATAAAACATCACTTAAAATCAATTAGTCACTTTGGACATAAACTAAACAAACAGTTACATATATCTTCCTACGCCTTTTTTCCTTTACCTTTTATGGTGTTTTGAGAAGCACCAGATTTGCCTGACGAATGGTTGCCTATTTAATGGCAACAGATGAAATTTCTGTAACAGCAGTTGGGAAAAAATACAGGAAAGAAATATATCGCTCTGCTTATCATCATCCTGAATGAGGGAAAATATCCTGAAGCTTAGACTAGTGACTAAGAAGACTCCAATCTCCATCTGTCCGTGAGGCTGGTATCAGCCACAGGGTGAAGATGCTCAGTGAGGATCCCATGCCCTTCAGCAAGGTGACAGTTGGTCCTGGGAAGCGCAGATGCAGACCCCAATGAGGAGAAACTACTGCTGCAGGGGTGGGAACACAAAATTGCAATCGCAGCTGAGCCAAGGAGGAGAACGAGTTGGGAAGGTAGCTCAGGATTTGCAGCTGTATAAAGGCAGGAACACAACATACAGAGGCTAGAGGCAAGCTTATTTGTTTGTTTATTTAAATCAAATTAGAGATTGCATTGGAGTGGGAAAATACAGATCCTATCTTTTTTTCTTTCGTACTTTGTCAGTCAGCTCTTCAGATTACAAACGCTTCAGGGCAGGGTTCACCTGTCTTCTTGCATCTACAGAAAGGGCCTTACTTGGCTTTTCAAATAAACGTGCTAGGTAATAGAAAAACCATAAACAGAGAGGATGGTACTACTGTCATTTCCAGCAGGGCCCAAAACAAAGCTTGCTCTTCTTACATAAATTATACAGTAATGAATAACTGCATTTTGCACAAACGAGAGCTAGAAACAGCCCATATTGACCTGTGGGGGTTTATACACAGTGAATCCGGAAATGCACCTATTAGCAACCTACTTGACTAAATAAGCTTAATCCCACTGCCCCTTGCCCCAAAGTTTGTATAGCCTATAGATCACATGCATGCTACTTTAGCTCCTTTCTCTCTGCGCACATGCAGTTTAGACCTCTGATACAAATTTTTACAGGATTGCAGATCTTAAGGCACGTCAGTAAGAAATGAGGGATTTGGAAAGTAAAAGAACAAGCCTTACTATTAGAGTAAAACAGTTTACATTCACTATGTAATTCTTAAAAATCACGATTGCCTTGCGAAGGCAGAGTCCCAAACAAAGCAAGCTCTGTAGGCCTGCTTTTACTAAATGCCAGACAAAGAAAGATGTAATTTTAAGCAGCTTAGTCCGTGTAATAAAATGGAATATAACCTTAAAAGGGTTTGGAGTTGTTTTTTTTCCCTGAAATCCGTAAGACAGAAGCTTTGCTACTGTCGGGAAACAGTTTTACTGAGACCACCTCAGACCACCTAACATGGACATGAATAATGGAAGAACACACTCATCGCAATAATCCTCTTGGGGGGCTTTCCCAGCACCTTGGAATAAGCTGCTAAGAAGTATGAATGAAAGCAAACTATAGCCTTAGCTGGGCCCTCTGTGTGGCCCAGAAGTCCCCCCACATTTGCAGTTTGTCTGTCAGTGTGCTCACAGCGTGCATTCTCTATGTAACACAGCCAATCTAGAACAGCATATGTGTGGTATATACCATAGCCTATGCAGAAAAAGATACAAAGTGTACACATTTCTTTTAGGCATACACAGATTTGTAACTCAGGATCAAAGCAAATCAGCAGAGCTCTCTTGGCATCTGTGATATGATACCAATTTATAGACTGAGGCCCTATATTTTAGTTACTTTTTGCTATATACCACATGTAAACCAAGATTGAAACTTCTTGCAGACACTCTAAGCTTAGGCTTTCTTTTCAGACCAATGCAATGTTATCTTTTGAAAAATAATTCAATATTAATTCAATAATTAAAAAAATAGTTTAGTACATCTTTTGCATGATAAACCTTACCAAGTGCCATCTAGTCACAAAAGCAGCACAGGGCAACATGACCACATCTTCGATTTGCTTCTGCTACTGAACAGCTTGGCTTGCCCCTGTGCTTTTCAGTAACAGTAGATTTGATTATACTTTTCTCAATAAAGTCTGCATCTGAAAGCATCACAAGACAGAAGAGGTTAGAAGAAAAGGGCTTTAGTCAGTCAGTTGTACATTGCCACAATACAACCTGCAGTTGTTGTATCTCCAAAACTACTTAAGACCGAAATAAGGCTTCCCTTCATGTTTTTCAATAGTTTACAAAACACAGCTTACAATAATTCACACTTGCTCAACAGCAGTAAAGGAAATGTCTCTTCATTTAAAGATAAGGAGCCTCCAAAATGGAAGAAAACAAAGAAAGTGCCAAAAATACAGACATTACAGATTTGCTCTGGAGAATTTTGCATAGTCCTGCATACAAGAAAGTCCTTTCTAATGGAGCTGTGGCTGAAGTTCAGCAGAACATACTAATGTTGGCAGGAATATTGCAATAAACTTGCTAACAGGGAAAAACAAGATTCCGATATGTGTAGAAAAAATATGCGTGGTGAACCAAATTAACAGAAGCATTCCTACTTACAGAATTAGTAATACATCTATTCTTGTTTGCTTTAGTCCATATACACCAAGTTATACCCCCTCTGGGTATGGACTCCTAAAAGAGGTCCCTGTTTTGTAGGGATTCCTAACCTCCAAAATGCATCAAAATCACATTTAGGTTCTTTCCAGGCTGTAAAGGCACAGAGACCTTACACCACAACTGAAATGCATGGATCTCCCTGCTCACAGGTGGTTAGTCCTCCAGCTCATGGAATAGCACATACTCATAAACAATACCAAAAATATATAGACCTGCCATGAACATCAGAGTCTAGATCTCTGCTGCTATTCGTATCTAACTTTCCATGCCATCTTATTAAGGACTCTGTGAGTATGTAATGTAATTTAGAAGAGCTTTTCTGTTCATAAAGCTAGGGCATCTCCAGAGGAGTTAATATTTGTTCTGGGGATCAACAAGCACTATAACTGAAATTAAAGATGACTTTTTCATCTAAAAAATCCTTTCTAAGCCTCATTGACTTAGTGCCCTATGCACAATCTAGAATTTGGAGCAAAACCAGAGACCACAGAGCCATAGAGTCTGATGACAGAAAAAGACAGTTATTGGAGGGTTTTATCCAATTTGATCATACTTATAGTATATCTCAATTTCACACAGTGTTTTAATCAAAGTAAGCTTTTATGAATATCCACTTCTACCTATTCTAATGGATCTTAGGAGTGAGAAACCTATATGCTAGAAAGCAGGAGCTAGCTATTAAAGTAATTCTCATTAAGTAACATAAAATTCAGAGAAACATATTTCAAGAACCACTGAGTTAAAGGAATTAGGACACAGATGCAGTCACTAGGCATTTATTAACTTCCCTTGGATAACAACAGTTAATTGCATAAACTGGTTACAAAGAACACAGTTTTGAAGAACCAGATCAAACAGGTGCATATGCCGTACGTGATTTGACCACTTAGATATCAGAAGTGCCATGAACTGTGCACCGAATTGGAAAAGCATCAGCCACCCTCATGTCCTGCCCCTCCCAGAACATTGTTTTGAGGATGTGTGTTCTGAATGGTAAATCTTTTCAAAGATGACTTTTTCATCTAAAAAATCCTTTCTAAGCCTCATTGACTTAGTGCCCTATGCACAATCTAGAATTTGGAGCAAAACCAGAGACCGCAGAGCCATAGAGTCTGATGACAGAAAAAGATCCCTCAGACAAATACCAAACAATTAAAAAATGTGTTTCATTTCCCCAAGGAAATTAGATCTAGAGGAAATTCAAAACACAAAGCTACTTCCTAAATTTGCCTTTATGCAACTTCATGTTTCAAAGAATTAATATACAGTGCCAAAAACTCTATTGATAAAAATGAGAACAGTATCTCAGGAAGTCTCATTTTCCTCTGGAGAAAAAATCAGTATGATATTTTAGGGAGGTTTGCTACCCAGACTGCCTCAGACTATGTCAAAAGGAAGCAAGCAAGCATGTGAGGTAGAATAGTGTCTTCATTACAGTTTAACTGTTGCACGTATTTGGTTTGTGATTGTGTCTGCAGTTCAAACCTGAATGAGGGCACTAATACTCCTGTGCATTTAGCATGTGTTGTTCAGAAATAGGGTAAATTAGACAAAGAGTTCAGAAACATATTTCTAGGTGAGGATGGTGACAGAGCTCGTTAATGGAATCTGCATTCCAGGTCAGGGGTAGGTGGTAACTCTCACAAAGGATTTAGAGTCATGGTGACAAAAAGAAATGACGCCAACATCCCTGACAAACAGCACAGGAAAAACGGTGGCATTATTTAGGATATGTGTATTTGGCTTATCTCTAGAAAACAATTTTTATTATTTAAATATATATCAGAACATATAATTAGATGGGGTAGGGATCATCACTAGAAACCTAGCCAACAACACATTCTGGGGAGGATTGGTTCTTGGAAAAGGATCAAAATCCCTGACCCATTAAACTAGGGGAAAATTCATCATGTGAAAGTAAGGATGGTTGGATTTGTTGGGGCCCATATAACACTGCAAATACGACTGCAATCTCTGAATGCCTACCTGAGGATGAAAAAACTTATTGAACTTACAAAAGCCATGCATCTCTCAGCGAAAGTAAATACCACAAGGGCTCTTCCGCTCCATGATACACTCTTGAATGTTTTAATTCAGGTAGGCTCTGGGCTTTCTGTTGTCACTCCTTCACAACCCTTTACATATGTGCTTAATTTGACACACAGAGCCAAAGGTTAGTTCCAGCAAAGCCCTGCAATATCCATAACTGCAAGATCAAAAAACTCCTACTGACTTCAAGTGTGAAAGATCAGAGACTGCAGGATCAAGCTTTATAGCAAGAAGGGTCAAGCAGAAAGTTTCCAACCCACAATATGAGCACTGTTTTGTATTATCTGTCACTGCTCTTCTCTGAAGGACTAGTTCCTCTCTAGCATGGCAGTTCCTCTTTTTTCTGAATGGCCAGTATCAGATTACAGCTTTACACTGCAGTTGTTTATAAATGTTCCTTATGATATTTCCTTTACTTTTTTATCAGGCCATTTTTCCAACATAAAACAGACATTTATTGTTCATATTTAAGAGGCAATGAACCTGCAAAAGCAGCCTTCATAAACCCTGGAAAGCTCCTCAACAAGCAAAATGACTAACTGTGATGGACATTCACAAATCACCCCCTATCATTCATCATAATTCCTGAAGTTTCATTAATTCCTAGAGGAAGGCATAAATGTAATGCATGTCTTAAAGAGCCAGCACGCTGGCGTGCTTTCTAGGGTTTTAAAGTAAATATGATGCTCTCTTCCTTACTCAGGAGATGCAGGTTTTGCATATGCACATGAAGAAGTAGTACCCCCACTCAAAATGAGGGGGTACTTTTCTAGCCAGTCCTATAAGCATCAATTTTGCTTTCAGAATGGGCAAATGTTCAGTTCTAATTCTGAGTCCACTGAACTCAACATTTTTGCCTTTGAATCTCATGCAGAATTATATGTATAAGGCCTTTAATCTACCTCTGATTTTGAGCGATCAGTTTAAGAGTGAAGATTTGATTTCTAGGAGAACTGAGGGGCCACCAGTGTCTGTGCCGGTGCTGCCCAGGATACTTTGAAGAGGATACCTGAAGCAAAGTAGGGTCTAGCTAAACTGTAATAGCTTGGAGGATCACAGAGACAACATATGTCTGTAACAATCCATAAAACAAGACAAAGTATTGTCTTTTAAAGCTGGAAAGCTGATAAAAAAGAAACAGACAAAACAAGCCTTTTCAGTGAAGCCTGGTGCTATGAAAGAATCTGCGTTCGCTGCAAATGCTAAAGCAAGCTTGACATCCTGTGGCCAGAGCCAGCATGGGAACGACTCATCCATTCAAAACCTGGGCTCACGCACTCAAGAGATAATTCTGCCCCCAGGGGCATATATTTTCCTTTGGGATGGGTGTGACAGTCTTATGACAAGTGAGTAAGTATCCTGGAAGAAAGGATACAAATGCACACACTAAATATATCTGGCAAGGCATGACTAGGAGCTAATAATGATTCCAAGTGAAAGCTCACAATGTATCATCAGGAAGTAAATATGGGATGGGTCCCCTCTGTAGCCCAGAAAGTCTGTATGTCCTCTCTGCTAGAAAGAGGGATGCAAATACGAATAGGGGACCAGAGACTGGAAAAGGAATAAAGGAACTAGAGCACAGAAAGCCTACATTCGACTGACTGAAACAGCTGCAAGCCGAAACATAAATATTTCTGAAAAGATTATTTAGTCATGATCATAAGGTCTGTTTAACAGACTGCTGCTTCTTTTCCCAGCACAGATTTCACAAAAGGAAGAAAAGCTGTCCTTAAAGTATCTGTGATAATTGTTATAAAACAATCACATATAGCAATCTCAGCTTATTGATGCACTAACAATGCACCACATCAATCATTGTAAACCTTTCCAAACCTACACGTGCACGTAATTTGGAGGAACTCATCATACAGTGAAGATAGCAAGGCGATTAGATAGAGCTTAACACGCAACAAATTATTTCTGTTGAAAGAGCAAATGATAACTAAAGGGATATCTCTAGATTTAAGGTTGTGAGGTAAGACCCAGTATTTCAGCTGCACAGTACCTTGGGATAAATCATGTTTGCACAATTTACAGAAGATTATCTTTGAACTTTCCAAATTACTGGTATACTTTTAAATAGAAGTTAATAGATTTATTGATAGGTTTGTTAAGATAGAATGAGTATTTATTTACTCTTGTTTTCTTTTCCTGAGCAAACAAAATTAATAACTTATCCAGCATACATTATATAGTCAACCATGGCAAGCTTTCCAAGTTAAATGAACAGCCTTTGAACCAGGAAACAGAATGGTCACATTAGGTAAAATAACTGATTTCTCCGTAATCTTATCTTAATTATTCACCCACTGTGAATTGCTTTCTAGTATCTTTGCTCAGGACAGATATAGACCTCTTACTATTTTTGAATGGCAGTGTTTTGATTTTACAAGAAGTAGATGTTTTTATTTTTCAACAACCTTTATTTTAACCTTTTAAAATCACTATATTTTATTCTATGTGAGAATATGCAGCAGAAGCTTAAAAAGGAGAGACAAATTCCAATCCTGAAGACAAACATCTATGAAGCATTTTAAGGATTCAGTTACTGCCTCTTGTGGTTTTGATATTTTTTACTTAATTTCAGAATATTCTGGGTTTGTTCACATTCAGCACAACTCAAATTCTTAACGGGAAGATTTACCTGTTAGAATGAAAAGTTATTAATGATACAAAAGAATATGTTGAACTCTATTCCAGCTCATCATATAAAATAGATTTTAACTCTATATATAGAATTAATGTAGCTGATAATAATGTACAAGCATGGGTTTGGATTTAAAGTAGACTTTCCAGGACTTGAAATAAATAAATAATAGTTAATTTCACAGATCTATTATCAAAGTAATTCCAAGAAGATAGCCTCCATGGTCTTACCTCACATAGCCATTCTTCTAACTATAAACCTCATTTTAGTTGATATGATTTCACTCATTTGATTTTGCCTGAAGAATCCAAAACCTTTGGTGGTAGACCAAGATCCAAGATTAGACCAAGATCCTGACCAACTGTTTAACCTAATCTACATTTCAACCAAACTGAAACAAAATTTATAGTCACTTCTATTGACCAACACTGGCTCAGCAAAAAAGACGCCTGGAATTTTACATGTGTTCAGAAGGTGAATAGAAGAAAAGCACAGCTCTTTCTGCTTAGTTTATTCATTGAAAAAGGTGTCATCAACTTAGACACTGTACATTAAATAGAATATTATTCTACACATAAGCATGCAATGTGCAATAACTAGAGAGAGCGAGCTACTCCAGAGGTAACAACACATTACTGCAAACAATGCCTGCCTGTTTCTAAGATTTTTCGCTTATATTTTTTAATTCTGTATTAGAAAATGATAGTGTGCACAACCTTATAGTTCAAGTCAGATGAGTCTTGCCCTACACAGCAATACCCAGTGACAGACCCTCCAGCCTGTGGAGCTGGGAACTATTTAAACCCTCCTTAGTTGAAGAAGAACTTCAGCTGTGCACATGAATAAGCGGACCACTGTCAAGAGCTGGGATTTCTTTAGCAGGTGTGCAAACACACAAGTTTCCACTTTGCAAAGGTAGTTGATAGCAATTATAATCACACTGGAGATGTGTCACTCCAAATTTGTGAGCTGTTATTCATCAATACTTACACTAGGAAACATTAGGTTATTCTGCAGGATGCTGAATGTTCCTGTTGATTGAAACTACTTAAGGATGTCAAATCAAGGCTTTTCTTTATGCTGTACCACACCTGTTCAATTTCTATCTCATTGTTATCAGTACTGCAACAGAAATAAGCACTTCCTGTACAAAAGGCCCCACTAACACTTCCAAAGATGAGAATTTGATTTGCAAACTAGCTTGATTTGTGGAGTAAAAATCTCAAGGGTACTTATATGTAATTTTCAAACATAATTATAGGCACCTTACGACTAAACTTCTAATGGCATGTAGGCAAAATTTTAGGTAAAATGAGTTCTTTAAGCAGCCTGGCATCAAACACACATTCTTTAAACATCTGACCATAAAAGCCACATTTTCAAAAAGGGCATAATCCTATTGCATGCCAATGTCATTTATGCTCTCATGACATTAACATTCCCTCAAAAATATTACCCCAGCCTTCCATACCGGGCATTTATAGATTACTGACATTGGCATCTTTACCTTTGTAAAACATGCCGCAGAACCCATGCCCTGGAAGATGCCTTTCTCATCCCAAACCTTCAGGACAAAAAGCTGTATGAGCAGCAACCATTGGACAATTCAGCTGGCAAAATTAGGTGGGAGAGAAGTGGGATGGACTGAAGGGTCTGTTTTGGAGAGCCACCCCCTTGTAACTCTTAATGTCTATGGTTTCCATATCTTCCATAGTTGTACAAAATACTTTCAAGGCATAATCCAGGTTGGGCTTGTTTAGAGTCCTGGTTTTATCTGTGCATGGAGCATGTTGTGTAAATGTGTCTAGCCTGTGAGAGACTGCATCTGCTCCCTGGGTGGATGACTGAAGTTTTATAATTAGATTTGTGATTACATGGAGTATATACAACAAATACCTCTCCAGATGCATATTGAAGTCTGCATATATTTGTGCAATGAAAACACAACACTGGGGAGGGAATCAACAAAAGCTCAGGAACAATGAAAAAGCAGGACTAAGAATAAACAGAACCATTGCTGTACTAATAGATATTTTCCAGCAGATGGAATCTTACTATTAGATGATATCCAAAATACAGCAGGAATTGTTTCATGCTCTAACATCTGACTTTAACAGCATGACCTCTAATACCATGCTGGACGTAACTTCAGTGCAGGCTCAGAAGAAATTAGGAACATGACTTACTGCAGAAAATAGGAGTAATATTTGTTGGCTTATAGAATCAGAGTGAAGGATGATTTAATTGCAGATTCAAAATACCAGCAGTGAAATCATCATGTATTTAGAGTTAGCCTATTTAGTTATTTAACTGATGGCTGGTGATAAATTGAAATTATATCTACATTTATAAAAATGTAGATATAAAATTCTGAAATGGCTTTATCTTAGAACACAAAGTTGATAGTGTTTATGTTTCAAGTGTTGGTTATTTTCTGAATTGAAAGAATTTCTAGAAGCTGAAGAACATGAATGGGAGTGCTGAAATACAGCAGTTTTCAAAGCTTTCAGAATAGTCATGATGAGAAGAAAGTTGTTTTAGGCTTCAATTGATAGTAATAATGAGGTACAAATGTTTTGATTTGTTATTCGCTATGTTTTGGACAACTGAAAGACAGACTCAAGTGCAGATTCGAGGAGGGAGAAGCAATCTTTTTCTTGGTCCCTAAAAGACTTGTAGTGATGGACAATAAGGATCGTGGTATCGTCTTCATCTACAGTAAGTTACAAAATACACTGATAATAAAGCGAAACTACTATGCTGGAGATTTTCTGACCTGACTGAATCCCTTGCAACCTCTTTCCAAAAATGACAGCATTTTTAGGGGGAGTAATCTCACTACTGAAAAACATGGAGAGCCAGTTTATGGGCTGGCTTGCCCTATAAACACACACACAAACACAATGTTTAGGGAAGGCTATGCAGACAGAGGTTCTGCACAGCATTTAAAATGCTGTACATCTACTTTTAAGAAATTAAGAGTGAATAGGAGATGGATGGACAGGATAAGACCTCAGAGGAGCAGGAAAACAAGTAGAGCTCAGCTAAGATGAAACAAAAGGGTAAAATGGGCCAGCATCTTGCAGTGTTGCAGGTACACATATACCACAAGTTCTTGCTGCTGGTCAGTACCAGCAATGAGGGCTTACACACAAGACTCTCTGCAAGGTCAAGGCATTTATCTGTTTGCTAAGATCAAACCCCTGAAAAAGGATTTGCTGCATGTGACAAACCAGCCTAAGAGCATGTACTCTCTCTTGTTACAGCCGAAGTTTCAGCAAGATGATGTATCACTGGACTTGCACTGAAGATGAGACTCCATGAAATATGCAGAGCTTTGCAGTGTGTTTTGTTCCTCTTGCCATCTCTTCCCTCTCCTACGAAACCATTCTGCTCCATTTGTGGTGATGTGAAATACAGAGATTTCATGTTTAGCACACAGCCGCTCCACCTTGGCGTGGCATTATGCATAGCAGCTGAGGGCTAAGTGCCACTGACACTCCCCCAATCTGTCCAGGACCCTGATGCAGCTGGAGTCTTGGCAGGTTGGCACTTTTGCAGGCACTGTGAGATACAAGTTTCAATCTGCTTGTTCCAACTCAGATGTTAATGTTTTCCCCCCATGCTTTTTAATCATAAATAATTTTCCATGAAAAAACAAGGAGTTAGGTATCCGATTTCTCTCACCTTTGTACAGTGTTTTGAAGTCGTCTTTTGGTTTTCTGCTCCATCTTCTCCTGCTCTTCCAACTGCTGCTTGGCAACACAGATTACTGTGCAAAATATGAGCTCCCAAAGATTGCTCATTTCAATAAAATTTTAACCAGAGGCAAGCATGTAGTGTAAATGAAATGCAGTATTTCAATAGAATAACTGTGATTTTGGTTTTGTTTTTCAGTATGGCTGAAAGTTTCCACCTTGAGGACACAACGTGGCTTCTGCTCAAGTGGACCAAACAAGGCATACACAAAAATTTGCAAAATGAAAGACTTGTTGGACTGGAGACTCCATTGTGAAAGGAGTCTATTCACTCTTTGCCTTACACACTTGCTCGTGAAAAACTGTCCAGTCCTATGGATGGTACGGTATGAAATAATTCACATTGTTTAATACAAAGCATAAGGGGGTGTAGAGGACATTAGTTAATAGCTAAAAATTAAGAGGCATAAACAGTTTCCCTGCATATGTATGGCAATTTAATACGGCCTGGGGAAATTTCCAGCACCATTTAAAAATGCAAAATGAGTTAGTTTCAGAGAGTCTTGACTACTTCTTCTGTGATAAATTTTTTCCCGAGAAATCAGTTTTTCATTACACCTAATGAATGTCTTTTCCAGAAAAATCATGGTTTTCCAATGACACTTTTTTCATTATATGACTTGTCTTTTAGATAGAGCTGGCATTAAAAAATAACCAGGGTTCAAATGGGATAAAAGAGCTGAGAGGCTTTTCTCTTAGATTTTTACTTTTTTGCTCCATATATTCTCCTGTACTCAACTCATTCCATATTTTATTTTTCACAGACTTTACTATCCATATTCTCAAAATACCCAATTTTTATATCTCCCTTCTGAATTTTTTTATTGTTGCCCTGGGGTTTACAGTACAGTGTGTGCTATCTGGACCCCAAATAGGTGAATTGTACTCTCCAGGTTAGTTGGAGTTATGAAAGTGTTTCTAGCAGAGTCTCTCTCCCTCTCTCTCCTCTTTCTCTTTTTATTAATCTTTGATAACCTTCTTTTTGATCTGCACACTACACCCTTCTAATTTATGGATGCTTTTAAAACTCAGGCATAGGATTACTTCATTTGATTCATGGAAGGCCATGAGCAGTTCAAATTAACCTTTTGCTTCCTTGGGGAAGAAAAAAAAATTCACTTTGGGGATTTGTTTCACCTGTTGAGAAGGAAGCTGTCTCTTCTTATTTACTGAGATTGCCTCAGTACCATGGAGATGACTCATACATACTCTGCAGGGCTTAGATGGCACTGTAAATTCACTGCTGGACACCATGGACTTGATCCAGGGCAAAGAGAGGTCAAAAAAATCATTCCCATTGACTCCAATACTGAACCTACATTATACTGAGTGCACTTTGTTCCCACAGAAATTAATGGAAGGTGGTGTTTAGTATATCAAAGAACCATCTAAAGGTGACACCATATTGTTTTATCTACTGAAAAACAACAGCATGAAGTGACATCATCACACCACTGACAATTGCATTCTCTGACCTTTCCATATCTGTTTACCATCATTTTTTCAAGATGTCCCAAGAGAGATGTGGTCAGTGTCCAAAGCATGTGTTAAACCCTGCTTTTCTACCAGCCCACAAAGGGGGCACAGTATTTGCAAATACCTCAGTGAAATGAGAAGAATAACTCCCTAATGGAAAAAGGCATAGAGACCACTTGAAAGGAAAGTTCACCCAGGATGGCAGGTAAAGGTCTAAAGACACTCAATTTGAGGCTTCTAAGAGCGCAAGGCACTACTTTGTCAGGGTCTCAGAAAAGAGCTAAGGAAAGCATTCACACAAATATCACCAAAATGCTGAAAGAGTTTGCCTGTGAGCAAAACAAATATGATGACTCCATTTCCTGATACATGCATCAGAATTGGAGTGCAAACACTTTCAAGCATTGGATGTGGTTGCTGTGTTTGAGAAACAGCTAGATCAGAGGTTTTTTCATCCCTGTCTCTGGCCATCAGACAGGAAGCATCACACCATAATGCTGAGAAAATAAATCAAGGCAAGGGGTGAAAGAAGAGCAAACACTGAATTCTCTTTCTGCTTTTCTAAGCATTTTGCAAACAAGAACTTGGCAATTAGAAAATGCACCCAGAAATGGGGTTAGTATTAGTTTAACTATTAATCCTTCGAAGTTTCTCTTCTGTCCCCCTCAGTATTCAGAGACAAACTGATTCTTTAAAACTAGTCCACAGCCCTGGCCTAATTACTCAACTGCAAACTATTTTACGTAACTAATGTAATAAGCAGCACATCGTATTTTTCAAATCCTGTTAGTGTGCATACCATTTTACAGGCCTGCAAGAAAAGCCATGAACCTAGAAAGGCAGCAGTATTTTGTGAAGGTTTAATACAATGCCACATTGTGCATACCCAGCAGGGCAGAACAGGGCAGTAGCAGAGGGCCTTTCAATTTGAGCCTTTCTGCTCACACCATCCATTTTCTACCTCCAATAGCACAGGTTGCCACTATATAAGAAAAAAATAAATCCCACAAGCAGGAGAAATGTCAAGATGAATGTTGTCTTTTCATCTTCACAGAAGCTGCTTCCTGGCATTAAATTTGAGCATTACACCCTGCATGGCTTATTCTACTTCCTTGCTTTAGCCTATCTCCCTGTCTGCCTCTTAATGAATCAGGACTCAATAAAACCTGGCTCAGTCCATTATACTTGTTCACTTGTAGCTACTGGTAATACACAAAGCATATCTTCACCTAGGGTTTATTATGTCAAGTCATGGTGCAGATTAGTAGTTCATACCAGACTATATATGATATTTCAGTTATCTTATTTGACCACCATTTTTGTGTTCCTGATCACACAATGTGAGGGTGTTTTGCACCAGGCTGTGCTGGTCCAATACAATTGCAGTAAGAAAGCCACTCAGGCTTTGTAAAGTACAATTCACAGGGCTATTTATTAGAGCTAACATTGTAAGAAGAGATAATCTTACACCCTTTTAGATAGTGGGAACCCCAGCTGGTGTAGCATCGCAAAAGGCCTCTGATCTATGTGCAACACACCATGCAGACTGCGTCCATAGAACAGATTCTCCCCTTTCAGTCATTTAACTTATTATGTGATTTTTCTTACAAGGAAACAACTCTATTAATCATTCCCACTGTCAAAAAGAATTTTCACACGATGACTTCTTGCTGCACAAAGAAGTGCACAAAAACAAAGGCAAGACCATGCAGGTGGGGTAACCACAGTACCAAGGGGGACCTGCCGCAGACTCCTTTGTTACAGTGAGGTGGCTGGGTTTCTCCTGCAGCCAAGACATTTGTGCAGCACAATGCATGCCTAAAGGTCACACTGGATGTGCGGCAGGGCACAGTACAGCACTGCACAGCACAGGTCAGGGTCTACACAGTTTGGTTGTGTTGTGGGTCACTGACTCCTCAATGTCCAATGGTCTCCTGGTCAGGCCCCCCACATAGGGTAAATAATGTTAATATGACTGGAACCAACACACCACATTACGCTGTGGATTATCTGCTCACTGACGACAGCATTGCAGATGGAGACTGGCAGGGCTCAGGAGGCATATAGCAGAAGCAGCAGTTTTATCACCCTAAAAAATCTACAGATTTCTGCAGGTTTTTTAGGTTATCACCCTAAAAAAGATACAGAGTTATGTGGGTTAAACAATGAAAATACTGGCAATTTATGGTTTGTGGTTTAATTCGCATTAACAAGGAAGAATTGGGATTGAGTGTTTTTCCTGGAATTACATTGACTCTTTTCATACAGAGAACTATCTGGGCCACATAACCCAGTTTCTTCCTCTGTTTCTTCCTCCTCCTTTGTTTCTCTGCATAAGGCAAGCACTCTCATAAATCAGTCTTCTCAAGTTCTTCAGGAAATAACTCAAAGTGCCAAAGGGACCAAAGAAGCAGCAATAACGATAGTGACACCAGAAGCTGCAGTAGCACCTGGACCTGCACTAGCAGCAAAACATGCAAGATTTATAGGCATTACTGAGCCAATGCAGAAAACATAGCTGAAGTCATCAGCCCAGAGCGAAGCAAACTTACTGTGCTGTGGCACTGGTGGAAGATTTTTCTTCAAGGTCAGTTGATCCCAGAGGTTCCGGAGTTTTTAGGAAGAAACTGTCTGCAGCATACACGTACGATCCTAATTTTATGCTGCTTTTCTGCATCTCCCTACCAGCCTAGTGAGAATAGCTAGTGTGTTGAGACATATGAATGGATTATATGCAGCTTTAAACTGCCAAACCCTTCACTGCAGTGAAAAGCATAAAACCTCAGCACGGTGCAGAACAGATGTAGGAAGGAAAGGGAGAAGGAAAAGAAGAAGGAGTGAAGTATCAGGATGGCCCATTTTACTCTGCATAATTCAAAATACTACAAAAGAAGGGAACATGTCCTCCTGACACCTTTGCTACCTAGAATTGCTCTTTAATATGCATCCCAGCTGGCAAAATGAAGTTTAATGCCAGTGCAGTTAAAGAAATGAAACAGAGTTGAGATATTCTCAATATTCACAGTCAGATGCTTAAAGAAGATGTATGAGTATTTATTTGTTCCTTGCAATGATATAACACACAGATGACTGCTATAAAAGTGTTTAGTTGTGGCTGACCTCTTACAAAATACTTCATGGCTATGGTTTATGGGATAGTGTGGTTCAACCTTGTGAGTCATGACTTCATTCATTTTTGATGAACAACTGCTGTCTTTTCAAAAATTACTTCAGGAAATGGAAGAACACTGTCTCTTTTATAATCAGTGCAAGCAGACAGTAGTGTCAGTCACACATAGTCTTATTTTACAGTAAAAAGACCACAAAATAGGAAAGAATAACATGAATGTTTCCATGTGCAAATGCAGATAATTTCTCTTTGTCAGAACCATGGCAACATTACAAGAGAAATTGGGACCAAATGCCAGAATCACATAAACCTTAAAAATCTCCAGTAATTCAATATTAACACTTTCTTAGTACAGTGTGACATTATATACAGGTGTTCCAGGAGGAGAGAGAAAATGGCAAGACAATAAGCTACTAGTGGGCAGAACTGCCTTTATCTTTCACCTATGTGTCGTGGTTACATTTTGCAATGAACAAGTTAAACTGGCTCTGTTTGGCTTCACCAGGAGCGTGCTTCACTGCAAGCATGAGTGTGAGCTGAACAAAGAATGGACTCTGTTGCATTATTTACAGCTCTTTGCACAAGCCACTTTGCATGAGCATTTATTAATTGCCTGCAAAATCAGCGAAATATGTTCTGTGTGTGTCAGCTCAGCACATATTGAACATAATTGCACATTTGAGCCACACGGTTGTTTATGTCACTTTGTAATCACACTAATAATTACCAAACAACCAAGTAATTCAATGAACAGTAAATGTAACATTTAATTACTTTATTAATTTCCACATAACATGGAAGAAGGAAAATAACCAGCTTGATCTACAATTTCACTCTACTTGCAAACCCTATCTTTATGCAGATATATGGGAGAAATTATCAAAACACAACACGGGAGATGCATAAACATAACTCAGTGTTTGCTTGATGTTTTTTGTGTTGGCATCTCTCCTGCATGGAGCTTTGAAAATTTATCCTATAATGTCAGGCAACTTCAAGGCATCCTGGGCTTGGAAAATTAAAAGGAAAAGAAAAAAATAATTCTGCACTGAAATACAAATTCCACCTTCTGTCAGGAACTTACTGATTAGAAAACTCTTTATAGGTTAAGCCAACCATTACATTTTTATGTTGCTATATATTTCACAACATAAAAATAAAATATTTGCTCCATAAAACCTTTCAAAACCATAAATACTGGCAGAGTCCACAGTTCCAGACGAAGTTGCAATTTATTATTTATCTGGTTTTATATTCTGCTATGGTATCTTTTTTCTTTTATAAGCCTGGCAAGCTTCCCACAGAAGTTTCTTTATCAGCAGTTATTTTAAACTATAGTCCTTCATAGTCCACACTGAACCAGTCCTGAAGAACTGAGTAAGTTTTAGTGGCAAAGCATCTTGGTTTGGGGAGACATGATGAAATCTGTGCTGTTAATGAGTGTTAAGAAAGCTTTTTAAAATTCAAATGCATCATTCTAAACGACACCTGAATTCATGCTAAATGAAGTGTTTCTTCATCCACACTGCCTTTGGTTATGATGCCCAAGACAAAGCTCAGGTTTTCACTATCAAATTCTGCAAGCCAGTTTTATCTGCCCTCAGAGGACAACATGGAATTCTGAACCTGAGTTTCCCCATCTGGAGCCTCTCTCATAGAATACACGGGCCGAAGTGTGGAGTATTTTAATGTTAATTTTTATGAGTCACCAAGAGAAGTGCATTTGAAACCTATGCTAACATGGAAATAAAGATGTAACGTCTGACTTGCATAAGGCTATTTTTCCTAGAAACTGCCACTGGATGCAACAGTATTATCAGAACGTGGCATCCTCCCTGGAAAGCAATGTCTGCCATCCCTGACCAGCCTATTAGGCAGAAATAACTGTGTTGCACAGCTAACACAATGTGTTTGACTTTTAGTGACAATGGCAAAGGGTCCGGGCCAGCTCTCACAGACAACATGCTATAAGGTTCAAAGGACTCAACCAAACCTTCATTTGTCCTGGCCTGTGAGGCATTGGGAAGGAGCTAATTATTTGTTCTTTCTTAAAGTTGCACAGTGATGATCTTCTTAAAAATTGAATATTCTATTGAGTTTGCTATTTAATAATAGGGCAAATGGAAAGGGGTTAGCACCTCTTAAACTAGAACTTAAACCTAATGCATAGTTTACCCTAGATGAGAGCTGAAGCCCACCTGTATCTGCCCCAGATAAGCCCGGAACCTATCTCAAAATAATTTTTTTAGTATGTGTTCATTTATAAAAATAGTTTGCACTTCTTTTATAGTTTTGATTATCTTTCAGACATTCATTGACAATTGACTGCCTGGATAGTTTACCAAAAGATAGAATATGAAAGTAGTGAAATAGACTGAATATAAAAGAGGCTTTAGTGCAAAATGTAAACGCTTTGCTTTGTCCTTGATGTTTAATACTCATATCTTTCAGCTCATCTACTTTATTTATTAGACTTTCACCTTATGCCTCACATTTACTCTGACACACAGAAGTTCTCTAGTTCAGAGAGTAAATATAGCACAATGCAAAGGGTTATGAACATAAAAAATTCATTAGAGAACAAAGTAGATGCTCTGATTTTCCTTGATATTTAATACACATATCTCTCAATCCATCCACTGTATTTCTTAGACCTTCACCTTATCCCTCATCGTTGCTTTGACAGTAAAACCTTCTTAGTTCATCAAGGGGTAAGATTGCTTGTGCTGAGTACTGTATAGCGCTGCTGCTGCAATTGCTAAACTTACCAGGGGTTTTGTAGCTGGAGACACTGCCTCTGGAGAAGAATCTGAGAAGTTTGGCATAAAGTCATTGTTGCTGAGGCCCATATATCAGACTGTTCTTGTGGATAAAGGAATTAGTCGTCTTTATTTGAAAGCATTGTACCAGGAACTCTGCATGCATGTCAGTGCTGCTACTAGCAAGGATCTGTGACCATTTTCACTTCTAACCTCACCAAAGTGATAGATCTCACCTATTTCCAATTGCATTATGTACAATAACACTGATGTGTAAGTCAGCTTGGCTTCAGTGAACACCTTGATTGATCAATTGATGTCTGCTGTTTTACTATGTATATTTTTATGCACAAGTGCAATACTGATTATTTTTTTCACCAAGTTAATAATTAATATGGAATAAAGGCTGATGAAGATAAAACAGGACAATCAACAATTATAAATGAGGCTGGAGTTGTCCTGGTCAGAGCTGCCCTATCAATCTACACTTTCCACCACTGTCTGGAGTAATTAGGATTTTGTGCTGTCACCAACAGTCATTCAGCTGACTTTAGTTTTTAACAGCTAATTTTCAAAGAAGTCCCTTGATAATGTATCTAAAGACACTACAGTGCTGATCTAGAACCAAAGCTTAAACAAACATCCCATTAGTTTCCCCAGACAGAGAAGAAGAACTGCCTCTAGAACTGAGACAGTTTGTGCTAAATACTGCTACTGCTATGAAAAAGAAAAAGTAACAAAAATATAATAATTTGACTAAAATAGTGTGTTGAAATGTTGATAGAAATCTAACTTACATAATACAAAGACAAATGCAAAGGATTAAATTACCATATAATTTTGAAACCATTACAATGTTTCTGAGTGATTCTTTATTAGGGAATCTCAAAAAAGCATGTAATTTCATCTTCCATGAAAGCTGTAATCTCTCTGTTGGGTGTGTTAAAAATGGCATTTCAACCTCCACTCTGAAAGTCTTTGATTTTGTGGGGCTTCTGTCAGGCTGCTGCCATTACTTTAATGCATTTTGTGTATATTGTAATAACATAAATGTTTTAATGCATTTCTTCTCAGATCAATCTGGACAGGTATCTCTGAATCAGTCTTGTGTAATGATAGGTAAAGAAGTTATAATTGGATCAACAGGAACCATTGGCAATGAAGAAGCGTTTAAACTTTATTTTGTTCATTTCCCTGTAGCAGAACTTGTAGTAATAGACTCTGAAAACTACTCCTAGTTATATTTTTAGTTCTTGACTTTTAGAAAACACTTATGTGAGATAAATGAATTTGGAAATGCGCATGAAGTGCAAGCTAAAATGCATATCTCCCTCATAAATCACTTGCAAACCATTTTTATAAAACTCAATAAGCCATGTACAGTGATGGCAAGAGACATACTTTTGAACAACTGCAAGGCATCATATTGAACCTGTCAAGAAATAGCCTCCAGTGAACATGAAGCTGCAGAAGAGAAACCTCACTGCTCCTTAAGTGAGGCTAATTTATTAGAATTATTAGAAAGAGAAATTTTGTTTGGCAGGTGGCATCACCACACTTTATACAAAATTTGTGACTCAGTATCCCTTCCACTGAGGTAAATAGAATATGTCTACCACTGAGTAACAGAGCATAGTGTTGGAAGCATAACTTGGGTCTTAAAAATAAGTCATTTGGCACGATGGCCAAATCAACCACCATTATCACTAATCACTAATATCAGCAAAACATTATCGCTATTTGGAAACAAAAATCACCATTGTAAGGGTCTCTTCAATGTCTTTCACTCTTATATATAATGTTGATGGTAAGCTGACAATATTGAACCTCCTCTCTTGTCCATATAATTGAAAGAATAGAATTCATTCAAGAAGGTCATCTTAAAATCCCACTATAATCATCTACATGCCATTTAATTTCTATGTGGAAACTCTACTTCTGTAACTATGCTATCATTCTAATGAATTAAGTAGCTTATTCATTGGAAGAAAATAAAATGTTGAAGCTTTCAGAGTTCAGCTGGGCATCATTTACTGATGGTAGCAAGAAAAAATAGAAAAAGGTTAAATTTCCTACTTAAGCAGAACCATCAGGCAAACGCTTAATGGTATATCAAATAACAGTACC
The DNA here is from genome assembly GCF_004027225.2 of Strigops habroptila. Taxonomy (NCBI): domain Eukaryota; kingdom Metazoa; phylum Chordata; class Aves; order Psittaciformes; family Psittacidae; genus Strigops; species Strigops habroptila. The sequence goes on from NC_044281.2 coordinate 10,385,667, forward strand.
ACTGTCCTCAAGCAATGGAAAGGTTTTCAAGCTTGCGTATATTAGCCCACACCCTTTAACTGGTTTGAAGACATGTGCAAAGACCCAGTTACTGAGTTCTACCTTTGATTATTTCAGAAGTTCCTTATTCCAATGGCCACTACTGTCAGTAGTGTAACAACCTATTATCTGATTTCAATACTGGAATCAGGTTTTAGCCCACTGATTGGCTGATACTTACCCACATCAGCTTCTTCTTCATGTTTTTTTACCACTTATTTATGCAACCTCTTGAGTACTCCCTGAAAGGTTCTTGAACTAATGCTGATCAATAACCATAAAAGGATTTTAAAAAGGATAATTTAACACTAGCACTCTCTCACAGCTGCCAGAGAAAGCCAACAAACACAGAGTCCAGTGTTCAACCTGATCTAACCACAGTAATTAGACACTTCAAATGTGAGCCTTATGCACATGGCCTCTTGCTCAGTAGAGACAAGTTTAGCCTTTGGCTTAACCTCTGCTAAAATCAATCTGAAATAGCTGACATGTAATCTTCCTGAGCATTATCATTTAATTCCACCAATTCTTATTTCATATCATTAGGGATATGCTGTATGATTTACAGAAAATACCACTTTCTGAAGGTCTGTTATGACTTCAAGAGTTTTCTGATGTCGCCAAATATGTCTTTCTTTGCCTGGAGAATGGCAATAGGTTATTGAACAAGTGGCCTTTTGGATTCACTACTCAGTTCTGAGGCGTTTTTTTCATGATTTGACTAGGTTTCTGCTCACACCATTTATTAGGACAAGTGACTGGGTTTTGCTTCACTTGGAAATTGGCTTATTCAAGCAAAGAGCTACATTGTGGGCTCAAAAGGCCTCCTGTCCAGTTCTCCTGGGCTAAATGTACCAACCTTAAATGGGAAAGATCATTAGGAGATAGATACCCGTAAAGCCAGAGAAGAGGAAAAGTAGGAGAAACTGTAATCAATATCAATGAGACAAAAATCAAGAGGAGAAAATTTTGCTCTGTTTGAGGCATTTATTGTTGTTGTAAAATACTAGATCTCAGACTTGCAATAGCAAGTCTCAGTCTTATCTGAAGGAACCTGGCATCTAAGCTCCCAAGATAGTCTAGAAGATACACAAGTACAGAGAGCTGCACAGCCAATCAGGTACCTTTAACATACAACTTGAGCAGCTGAACTGACCACCAGAAAATTATGTTAAGAACTAGGTAAAAGGTTTTAAAATACATTTAAAAAAAAACCAGAAACAAACAAACAAAAAAACCCACCACCAAACCAAAACAAAAAAAATGGAACGGGGCTTTATGACTGTTTATTTAAGAAAGATTGACAGGTAAAAGTTTTAGAAGTGATCTGGGTCAAATTTGCAAAGGTATCTGGTCACCTGCAATGCAGGCAGCATCTCGGTACAAGGTAATTTGACACATAAGAGAATTATTGACTCATCCACTCCTACAGAAGGTCAGCCCCTAATCTGCTGTGGGGCTTTATAAAGCACCTTTTCTAAGTTACCACATATTTATGCATCTGGCCACTTTTTGACACTGAGCTGCCTAAAAATTTGAAAATACAATCTAGCTCTTAAAATACTGAGCATTCTTGACTTAGCAGAGCTTTCTTTCTCTATTCCTGATCATAAAGTACAGATGGATTTGCCTTTTGCGGCTACTACATGCATAGCTTCTCTGTGCAAATTCAAGCTAAAGTTAGCACTAGTCAATATGTTTTTTCTGCTTCTTATATCTTATAATTAGCCAAGATTACAACCCCTTTATATATGTGCTTTTCCTTTTTGTTTTATTTTCCTGTAGAGCTCCCAGTATAACAGGAATCTGTAGACACTGCTGGTTCTTTGATACCTTTTCATTTACCATTCCACAGGACTGAAGATAATAGGCTTGGAGCTATTGTACTTCTCCATTTCTCATATGGATAGGAGCAATTACATTTGAGAGAAACTGGACTGAGTAAGAGCACTAAGCTATGGATCAGCAGAGCCAAAGGCCCTAAAAGCAGCAGGCCATACTGGGGAGAGTGGGCTCTATTAAACTTTGTCTTTTCTTTTCTCAGCTAGAGCATTTCCTGATTTCACCAGGTGGCACAAATGCTGGACATGGAGGAGAAGTGCAAGCAGAACAGAAAGACCTTAGCAGATCACTTCAACTGTCAATGAAACTGTGGCGTTAACCTTTCATGAGTGTGTAAAAGGCAAAGATGCAATTGAATATGGAAGAAGCAAACATTGCAGATTCTTTTTGTGCACTTTCACATGAAAGTGAATACGTGCATTAGGTAAAATAAATTCTTTTTAATGATTATGATGATAAAAAAAAAAGGATCACAGTGTATTCTGCTAGCCTGCTAAGCAAAACATTTCTCCTTATATCATGGGTTAAACTGTATCTTTAGATTCCTAGGGATTTTTTTCATCTTGCTATATTCCACAGAAGATTTAAGGGTAACCAAACATTATCATTCTTGCAGAATAAAGATTGTAATTACAAGAAATGTAAAGAATCCTACTTGACCTTTAAAAATTGCATGCTTAACAAACATATTTATGACTGCAAACACGTCAAAAATGCTACATTTTGCAGGTATTTATTAAAACCATGATCACACTAAAAATATTTTCCTTTCTTTTTGCTATAGCTTGGGGCAATGCTTAAGTATGTGTGGGAGCACTGCAGTTTCCCAATACAAAAACTTTGCCTGTTTGGGTTTTTTCTTCAAGTGTCAATGTATCCTGCTAATAAGATATAAGCAACTAAGACTACTGATATGTAAGGCAACTGTTAGTGTCAGTTAAGAGAAAGCTGAGAATTTGAGCGTAGATCTTTCTAACGATATTTTGTCTTTGCTTACTTACATAACAAACCCTTCTGTGGGGAATGTGGGGAAAAGAAAATCCTGCATCAATTCCCTGAGCATATGCTCTTTCAGCACATGCTATTCCTTATGTACATTAATAAATCAGTAACAGTTTCTCCTAGAAGAAAGTCACGGGCATTGGCATGGTCCAGTCCTTAGCAAATTGTAGCATCCAAACTACAGACATTTGGAGCATAGAACAGTATGGAGCAGTCACTCTTGTAAACGTGTATTTTCGGTCTTCTTTAGATATGGAAGAATTTTTCTTCATGCTTTAAGATTTTGGCACTGGCATAAATCCAGGATGAAAACTGCAGCACAAAAGGAAGATGTTCCATGAAGTTATGAGTGATGGAAAACAGGGAGTTACGATGCTAACTACTTTTCAGCGTTAATTATAGAAGCCGCTACCAGGCATATTCTATAAATAACCACTCCCTTCTCTAGAAGTAACAAGAGCACTTTCTGTAATCCTGTTATCACACTGAAACAGGAATTCTCATCATTTTGCATCTGTATTTTGATACAGACATTTGTCTCTCATACAGAGCATTTACAATCCTGCAGACCAGAAGAGGCTTTTTCTGTTCATGACTGTATAATACATCTGAAGTAGCATAATTACAGCAATGTTTTATGTATTTGACCACCTCTTCATAGCCAGAATTGGGAGTAGTCTTTCTTGGACCTCTTACCAGCAACCGAAAAAAGTTTGGGAATCTCTGCACACATTTAAAGTTAGATTTTCTGATTGTTTGGGGCATTTCTTGAGCCTAATTTCATAATTTGGTACAAAGAGGAAGCTGAGCTCTGCACTGGTGCAACGACCCAGCAGCTGAACTGGAAGACTAGTACCCAAAAGTGTTACTTATGTTGGTGTCAGACCACAGGCAAGGCTCTGAACTAGCTATCTGGAGTGAGTTCTCCTAGATTTCCCTCTCTTTTTGTTTGCAGGCTTGGGTGGTTACTTTCATATTTGAATGTTCACTCCTAATGCATTGCTTTAAGGACTTCATGTTAGGGATTTGAAATTCTCTGCTCTTCTTACCAGTATAGGTCACATAGCATATTTCTGTTCTTTGATTATGAGATTGCTGCAGTAAGCTTCAAATTTCCAGAGCAAACACTTGCAGTTATACATTCTGTATTTGTTGTCTTTACTAATCTTGGCAGAAAAAAACACTTGTGAGAAATGTAGCTTCTAATGGTGATTTTTGTCTGCTAAACACATTAAGGTGACATCTTCGGGCACTTCAAGGGTGTTTCCAGGCTACTGACTCTCTCCACACATCGGGAGCTAAGCATTCACTACCTATTCAGGGTCACTGTTTTAATTACAAGTGTATGGTTAATGCATATGCTTGCTGCTATTTTTATTATTATTATATTTATTTCTTAGGTTGGAAAATAGGGCAGACAATTTGTGACAATATCATCCAATATCAAATGTGAAAATTTTAACCAAAACATGTTTCAGAGGGTGCTATGGTAACAAGGATATGATGTCAACTCGTGATTTTCACAAAAAAAGCTCATTTTCATAATTCTAGGAGCCAAAATGGCCAGCTAATTCCATACATTTCATAAATAAGGAAATTAAGGTTTTGCTTGCTTTTGTTTTGTATTTGCAAGTGATCTAAGCATATGCACAGAGGAGCAGTTTTAGGAAAATGAAATTTTGATTGGATAATGCCAAGTCTAGTTTAAAAAATATGAAAAAAATATTAAGCTTACAGCAGGACTTCATACTGTAATCTTTGGTGAGACAGTCTGAGGTAAATTACTTAATAGCTATCCTATTTTAGACTTTTAATAAAAGTGCTATACTCTATATGTTGAGTATATTCTCATTTTTCCTTCTTTCTATACAATCCATTCAATATGATATATATTGGTTGAAAATATATTAATATCTTGCTACCAATGAAAGAACTTTCATAAGAGTGATTGATCTAAAAACTGATAACCATTTCAGCCTGAAGACATGTGATTTTCCCTTCCCCCATCATAAAAATCTTACGCTATCTTTCCTTACTACAGTAAGTGCAGTGGTTCCCATTGAGTTGGAGCACCCTGTTGGAAAAAGTCATCATTAAAGAGGCGAACCCTTCTCACATTGCACTCTAAAAATGTCAAGAGATATTTCTGAACAGCCCATAATTGGTCTTTCACATATTTCCTATGTCAAACGTTTATGACTAACATAAAGCTCTTTCATAGAAAATTTTTGCCAGAACTAATATCACAGTTTTGAAGCACAAGAGCAGAAACATAAGAGCTGCTTTTTACTATATGTTCTACTCTTCCATAGCACAGAAGGAAAAAAACCAGCTTAAACTAATGCAATCTAATGGAGAGATATTCACACATACACAAAAATAAAAGTCAGCATGAATTATGTTCTTAAGCCTCTTTATATCTTAAAAAAGTTTTATTCTGAACACGTAACTGTTTTACTGAGAAAATGTTAATAGCAATACACTGAGAAACTTGCAGCTCTGGGATATTGGAGACAATCTCCCTGATTAGTATCAAAAACCTGATTACAGATCAAAGTGTTAAGCTTAAATACCAGTTAAAAACAAGGTTAATTGCTGTATCAGGCTTCTCATGAGGTGGGAGGCTAAACCAGAGCTCAATGATTTCTGCTTCATGCTGGGTTCATTTTTTAAGACACTTTTTAGAACAGTGTTCTCAGGTCACGAATAAGGGTAGTTGTCTAGTTAGACAACTGGCCATTTTTCAGTCAGCTCCACAGAAAGCTCAATACTTCTCATAGAAGTGATTAAACATGACCTAAAATTACTAGAATCCCCCAAAATGTGGCATTAGTGGTAGTCTTGGCAGTCCTGGGGTAATAGTTGGACTTAATGATCTTAAAGGTCTTTTCCGACCTAGTTGATTCTATGATTCTATGATTTTTGAAACTACAGTGAAGGAATATTAAGACTACATCATAGAGAACTTTCATGCTGTTTTCTTCCCTTTCTAACAACTATCCTTTCATGTAAAGAATTCTGGGATTTCCTTTTCTTAAGGTAGCTAGTACAGAGGTACCTGAAAGCACTGGTACATCTTCACAGGTATTTTCCTTTTTTGCAAATTTCCATATACTGAGATCAAAACTATGTGAAGATGACATATATATTTAATGTATACTACCAGAATTATCCCAAAAAACCTGTTCTAAATCAATGTCTGTTCTCATTTCTCCCTAACCAGGTTTATTTTTTATTTTTATTTTTTTAAATTTAAGCTGTAGATCCATGAAGAAAAAACAATTGCTCCCTGGGGTTAATATGGTGCTTCAAAGAAGGAGCATTTAATTCCCATGAGTACAGAGCTGATTCGAAGTAATCCTGTAAATGATGAGCTGAAAAGAAAGAAGCATTTAACCATGCAGAAATAACATGTTTCATTGTTCTGACACCAAGAAATTATCCTGTGCAATCTGGAGCTCCATCTCCTGGTGCTTGTCAAAGAACTAAAACAATTTACAAGTGTATCCTAACCCATACCTCAAAGCACCCAGGCTGTATTGCAGAGGCAATTGCAAGACTCCTTGCCCCACAACGAGTCTAGTTTCAGGTTTTAACCCCTGCAGGCAGGGAAATGCAACTTTGCAGAACACTTTTCCAGTTTGCTCTGGATTCATTGAGTCATTTCTTCAGCTCCTTCATCGTGGCCTAAGCTTAAAGAATGTGAACCTGCTTTCAGTGAAAAACATGGGAGTTTGTGCACATTGCCCTGCTCACAAGACTGCAATTATGCAAAAGCACTGTGCAAAATAGAATGAAAATTATGCATTCTAATTTATTTATTTAATTCTCCAGTTGTGAGATGCTGAAGGAACTGTCATTTGAGGGTCAAAGTATTGTGTAGGAAATAACTATCTGAATTTCTCAGTTAAAGTGGAAACTTTTCATTTAAAATTTGAAATATATATAAGATAGATGTATGTATGTATGTATAGTTCTACATACAAGTTTCACCAGAGATGTTAGAACATGATTTCTACTTGGCAAAATATAACTTGGCCAGAGGAAATACCATACAGATAGGTGTACTAAACATAAAATAAACAAGTGCATGGAATACATGAGGGAACAGATAAATCAAGGTTAGGATGCCAGTTTGGAACGATGCACTATATGGTCACAATGGGAGGTTAAGTTAGTGAATTTTATCTGTGCATCATCCACAAAAACATCCATAATAGAAAAGACACTGTAAATTATACATTTCAGGAATATTTCTGAAAGAAGAAGAAAATTAGCATTATTATGAATATTAGTTATTGTATTAGAATCTTTTCCTGTCATCTTGCTGGTAAATGTACCCATTCTTCTCTTACTTGTATTAATTTTTCTCCATGAATAGATTCAGAAGTGACTAGCCCATCATTTCTTAAGATCATTATAGGAGTCATTTAAAATGTTTTCACTTCTATTATTTACAAGTAAATAAGCTATTTTATTCAGCCAATCAAAACCACCTTAACTAAAATATATTGCTGCTGCTCTACAGTAACTGGATCATTAATTTAATATACTAGCTTCAATTTAGATACAGGCTTCTTATCATCAGCACTGCCAGTGAAAGCATAGTCAATCTAATAGTTCATTTTACAACTTTTCTATTTTTACTTTATTTCTTCCTCATTTGAAGGCTTACAGGATCACTTGGAAATCTAAATCTACTCAAGAGAGAACTCTTATGAAAGAAACAGAACATATAATGTGGGATGGTGGTTTCCTTGGGAATGAGTGGTAGCTGTGATCTGCATTTAAGTAATGGTCACTTGTGGACTTTTGATCAAGTGCATATTGCTCTCCCCATTCCTTTTGCAGCCTGACTATTGGCATTTGTTGAACCTAAGTCCTGTTTTGTTATCCCAGTGTAAAAATATATTAGCCTCACCAATTTAAGGTAGTTTGTTACAGATTTATCCTACTGTGAAAGTGAACATTAGCCTGTATTCAGCTGCTCAGTAAAGTAAGGTACACCCATTTGTCTTTCGGAAACAACTCTTAAATTTCAGAAACTGAATAATGCTTTTAACATGTGTTAAGCATAAAGAAGAACAAAATATTAAGAGGAATATGAAGGGGAAAGAATAGAAAGATGGACAAATGAAGAGCTTTTGCAATTTTTATTTTTTTTTTAAGAGTAGGAGCATGTATCTACTCTTAAGTTTAATCACATGTAGTCTTGATCCTAAAAAGACAGATAAGAATTGATTTGGGACTATGAACTGCCTTTCTTGTGAATCACTATGCAGCAAATTCCAGTAATATATGTCCATCCTCCCACAGGAAACAGAAAATCCTAGAAATCACTGGCATTATGTATGTGGCAATTCTCTTAGAAACTATCATTGCTACTCAAATTATTGCAGATTATTATTACCAGGCACATGCCTGATCAATAACAGGCTTTTATTAGTTCCCTTACCGACCTTTCAATGTATTAGACATGGCTGATGTTGTAACTTAAAACTTGCCAGGAATAATGCAGAAAATTTTCAGAGCATTGGTTTGTGTGGGAAACTTCAAGTAGCTGTGCTTTTCTGCTTTTTTATTGCAGCAGTCTGATGGTATTTTAATGAACTCTGACCTTAAGTTCAGACTTCAAAAACACACAAACACATAACAACTCTTTAAGGCGAGTTTGCTATGCTATGCAAATATTTCTCCAGGCATTTGCCCCTGTGACTCTGCATGAATCACATACAGACCTAGTATGCGCAGGTGAATATGACAGGACATGATAGTTGATCTACATCAGGTTTATTACACAACCTGCAATGATTTTTTAATTTTGATAGTATAATTATAAATTATAATCATTCTTATAAGATAATAATTACACAGGCTGTATTATTTGCCTGTTGGTGCAGCCGTTAGAGAACTGTGAGAGGTTTCAGATTTCCAGATAGAGATTTCCCACAGGAATGAAATTAGCTGGTCCAGAACCTAATTAAGCTTGTATCCTAAAAAGGAGAGCAGAGAACTGGCTCACTCTCCCTCTTGAAGAAGGGTCTGCTGGGGAGAGTTAGTATAAGGAGGATTGAGCTGCACAGCTGCTCAGCAGGCTTCGTGTGAGGCTGCAGGCTTTTATGCTACTTAAAAAATGCAGGCTAGGCTGGATTAGTATTAGCTTAAATGTGTAATATGCCTGTAAATACACCAAGTCTAACTTGTCAGAACAGTTCTGCTTAGCCAAGCAGTCTGTAAGCTGCTCTTTAGCTGCACAACCTCCCTCACTGCTGTAGTGTGCTAGTAGTGTTGTACCTGGTTTCTAAGAAGCACATGCTAATTCTTACAGTGGTAGCATGTACTTGTAAATACACAGAGATCATTACAATCATGACCTTTTAAAATGAGCTAATGCTTCAAAATACTAGAGCCAAAGGCCTTTTAGGTATTTATGATTCTGGAACTTTGTTGCAAATGAATCTCAAATGCACCACGAAACTGAGCAACCCTGAATAAGACTACCTACTCTGGGATAGAAGAAAAAGCTTCTTATAACAGAAGTCCTCCTAAATGCATTCCTTATCCTCCTGATGTTTATTTCCTGTGTTGATGAAGATCTCCAGCTTCACATCATTAGTAATTTCAGTAGCATGTTCTCATTTTCTGTCACATAATTAATGAAAATATTGACTGATATCTAACACAAGGTCAACCCTTCCACTAATAACTTCTGTGCAATCTAATTATCCTCATATTTTATGACTTATCATTAGCTTCCTCTTAGTGAGAAGCTTACCTTTCTTACTACCCTTGTGATATTGTTCAGCTTAACCCACACAATCTCATCAGATACATATCAGTTGCATTACTAGAAATTAGGTCCACCATTTTCCCTAACTCACAGAGCAATTCTTCTCACCAAAGGCAGCACCACTGTCCTTGGTGAAACAATGGTGTACTTTATTAGATATATTTCTTTGATTTTAATTATTCATTCCTTCAAACTATTTTAAACCTTATATGATAGAATCAGAGTCTACTGCACCCAGTTTGCATTTTAACTGCATAATCAGATTTCGCTGTTATTCCTTCTGCTGTTCTGTGTAAAGTCCTACAGCTGTTATCTAAAGGTAGATATATAGTCAGATTTGAGCAGTTAAATTACAGTGTCTAGGGGTTTTTTTTAGATTATTTCTGAATTATAGTGCCTAATGTTAACAAACTCATTGAAAAAAAAATGAGCTTGTGAGTTTTGAGCATATGACTAGAAAGAATAACCATCTTCATCTAGTCCTACTACTTTAGAACTAGCTGTTGCTTTTTAGCCTGTACTTAGTGTACTACAGCACACAATTGGAGTACCTTTTTTAAGGAAGACCAGCACAATGTCCTTACCAAAGAAGAAGTAATGATTACAATAAGATAATAAGACTAAGACAGGGTGACGGACAAGGAAACTACTGGACAAGAATATAGCAGACCTTACATGCTGTGTAACCTTGGGCAGGCTACAGCTCTGGGGCCTCAGTTTTCCCCCCGCTTTCTTCCAGAAGTGCACTGAGATCCATTAATGCTACATACTAAGAAAACTATTATTAACTATTCTACTAGAGACCAGAGGCCTGGTATTTCCCAAAACCTTGCTAAATTAACCTAATCAAAATCACATAAGAGGTCTTAAAGCACACTCCTTCGTGCATCCACTCAGCGTGGTTGGTACCTTTCTTATCGAAAGGGATCTCCAAGTCTTTTCATGGTTAGAAAGTCAAATCACTCTCATTAGGCATTCCTAAAATGTAGGACATCAGGACATGACTCTATCTGATATATAAATAAATTCATTGACACTAAACAACCTCTAACCTTTCCTTCTTTTAGTGCAAACTTCCAATGTCAGATATGGGGACAATCAAGAATTTCCAGTAACTTTGAAGTGCACTTGAAGGCTTAACACAAGTTTCTGTTGAGGGTTTCCTTCTTGCTCCTGTTAAATTGGCCTTTTGAAGACTAAGGGCTTGTGAGCTTTGCATGTTAAAGGCTAAACTCTTGTTATAGTGAAACTGATTTTTTTAAGGCTTGAGGGAGATTGAAGGTAAATTGAAAAGAACGCCATGGAGTCCTTGTGCAAGTCATTCACCTTGTAGAGCTCTAGGCTGAGAGAACTCAAATGCCACTTTACATAACAAGCTCAAAAACACTAATTTAAATAACAAGCACAAACTCCACTTGGGATCCACACTGAGGCATTTGTGGATTGTGCAGCCTGAACTCCCAAACACTATTTGAAGAAAAAAAGAAGAGTAATTCTTTTTTTAAAGTGGTAATTCAGGGACCAAGTTGCCAAAGCATTTGAACATTTCAAGGTCTATTGCTATATCAAATTGTTCTTAACTACAAGTATTAAACTTTAAAAGGCACTGAGTACTTTTTTCAAATTCAAATTATTAGCTGCAAGTCTCACAAGGATAATAAATCTATGCATATTCTTGTCACTTCAACCTCAGCAGAAAGTACAATATTTGTGCTTCAAAGCTGAAAATTCAGTGCTTGCTAACAAGTGATATAGAAGATGTCTCAACACCATCTTAATGGCTTAAAAATGATACACGAGAAAGAACTAAAACTCCTATATCTGATACTGATGGAATAAAAATATTTGGGTGAGTGTAATAGACAGACTTAATGGAAGAAAGATGCAACACAAACCACTAAACAAAAAAATATCACATCTGTCCAATGAAGTCCTTTGGAACACTTTATTAACTGGAATTCCACACAAGTACTGCTATATATTTGTCCAGTCATTATAACTTTCTCAGCTATGTTAAAATGCTGTAGGTAAACTTCAGTGGAAGCATTTGCAGGTGGTTTGGACACCTCTCCATATTTAAAATGAATGTCATAACTAAAAAACAATGCTTTTTCAACAATATGGAATGATATTTGCTGGTTTTTACAGAACAACCTCGCATTTTGAATGAAAACATTTATCCAGAAGACTGTTTAACTTCATGTTAGAAATAAAGTTATTTCACCTGACCACCATCAGTTATAAAGATCTTTTGCTCACCAAAAAAGGCAAGATGCTAATTTTACTTTTTTAAAATGAAGAAGAATATATATTTTGGAAATGGATCCCATGTCCTCCAAGAGGACAAATTTTATTAATGTCTCTTTTTTAAGCCAGCTGAGCTCAGTATTTCACAGGTTTTAATATTTTTAACATTTTTCAATTCAAAAGTGATTTTTAAATCCTTTTTATGACCAGAATTGTACTCTTACTCAAGAGCTAGATCATAGAATCATAGAATAGTTAGGGCTGGAAAGGATCTTAAGATCATCAAGTTCCAACCTCCCAGCCATGGAGAGGGACACCACACATTAAACCATGTCACCCAAGACTCTGTCCAACCCGGCCTTGAACACTGCCAGGGATGGAGCATTCACAACATCATATTCAGAAAGAGAGATTTTCAAAGATATCTTAGTTCCTATGAAGATTTTTACTACTGTTTATATGTCCTGGTTTCAGACTGAGCAAGCAGCTGTGTGGTACTTAGTTGCTGGCTGCCATTAAACCAAAACAGTATGTTAAATAAATATCTAAATACAATATTAGGGTTATCATTAAATTAGAACTAGGCACCCCCGTTTTTAGCTATTGTGAAGATGATGAGTTATGCAAGAAATATATGCAGATGTAATGCAAGTATAAGGCTTAAGTCAAAAGCAACAGGTAAGAACCGAAATGTTTGTTTTCAAATTCAGTTAGTTGCAGCACATTGGAATTTTTCCTTATTAGTTTTCCGAGATAGTTTTGCAGAAAATCCTACAATTCATATACAGTCCAAGCTCCCATTCAGTCAATGGGAACTTTGCCCACTTGCAGTACAAGCTGCAGCACTTGGCCTTAAGAATATAATATAGCTATAATGACTCATTATTGAATGTTTATTTTAATAACAACTGCTTATTAAGTGTATTAATCTCAGCTGAATGCAAAAGCTGTTTAGTCAAAAGCTGTTTTTCTTTACATTAGTATGCAATTATTTAACTGAAAGGTTCAAAGAGACACATCTAATTACAGTGTTGCTTTAAAAGTATTTAAGAACCGTTATTAAAATATCATCTGAAACATGCTTATGGACCTCCTGTAGTCTTGTTAAAATGCAAAATTCTGTTTTCAGATTAGCACTTACAATAGGTTTCCTTTCAATACTGAACAATTCCTCACAATATCCGCTTAATGTAAAAGGTTTGAACTGTTTCCTGTAAAATAAGAGCAAGAAGATTCAAGAATTTCTGTGTATTTAGAATGGATATGTCTATGCCCAGGCTGAGATTACTGGTTAAAATTCAAAATTAGTGACACGCATTTGCAAACAGGCAGTTAAGAATCTTATTGCTGAATTGGCATTTATGGGAAAAGAGTCTATTAATACTAAAAGTAGTATTGGCCAAATAGTTGGCCATGTAGTTTGTCTGTTATTAGAGAAATAAAGATACTTATCACTATCTGCAACAAAATCATTTCACACCTTCAAATATTTGTCCTCAAACTACTTCTACTTGCCTATAAGAAAATATCACAAGTATATTGGTTGTAGTCTGGTGGGTTTTGGGGATATTTGTTCCTCCATCATGTGCTTCCAATGGTCTGCAGAGGACAGATAAGTGGTGCATATCAATCACTCCACAGAAATTCCTGCTAAGCTCTGCACACCTGACACATGTGAAGAGAATCATCAGAGAAGGTATCTTCGGTGGGTAATGTAGCATGTCAAAGGACTGGCAAAATTCTGGTTGGTTTTTAAGGAATTTTGATAAAACGACAGAGACTTGTAAACAGGCATATTGATGATAAGAGCCAGGTGCTCTTCCAGCAAGTTCCTTCTACAAAGAAAGCATGATGTGGTAGAAGTTCAGCTCACCTGCTGAACTTGAACAGGAACAGCAGAAGGCTGCAAGACAGTTCCCAGCCTCAGAACAAATTCTCTGCCGTGTAGCTTAGGCACAAAATAACTATGCTTGCTGAACTATTGAAGTACAGGTTTTCAGTCTTTCACAGACATAAGACATTAAGAAAGCCTCTTAGATTCTTTTCTCACTAAGCCCCTAAACTGCTCAGTTAACCTCTCTCCACTCTTAGTCTTCAAGCCTACATATTATTATTATTCTTTCTTTCTTTCTTTCTTTTTTACACTGATGTTAATGTTATTGATCTTTCTGACTCATGTAATCCTGTCACTTTTTCTTCTCTGCCCTCTGTTTCTTATTTCTTATGGGCAGGAGTTCTCAGTCCTCCTTGTTCAGAGCTCAGGTTGTGTACCTGGGTGCCTCCAAGGTCAGTACATGCTGTGGTTGTACCAAACAGGGACAGAAGAGTTGCAGACAAGGAAGGAGGGCAGAAAAGCTGCAGGGCACCTTGCAAAAGGTACTTCCAGTTAATGCTAATTAGCCATAAACCTCCCTAGACCGCTTCACTGAGGGACAGACTATTGGCTTGCTCCTTAAGATCTCTTGTCATGCTATCAGCTTTGTGTAAGTAACAACTAAAGAAAGCTCTGAGATTGTTGCCTCTTTCACAAACTGTCTCCTTGTGTCACTTTGCTTCACGCTCCCTTTTTGCATCCATCTGTTTTTTTCCTACTGGAGTAGGATTGCTATTTTGTCCTGTGTTCCTATTGCTCTACCAGAATCAGGGCATCAGCCTCTGCCAAATATCAAGGTTCATTAGTAGGGCTGTGGGTTGCTCCTTCTAAACAGAAAAGCAAAGACATGTCACAGTACTTATATTTTACTTTCGCTCTTTGTGGAGACAGTAATACCGAGCCAAGATCTGGATGGCTTCACAAGCCTTGAGAAGCAAGACTTGTTTGGGGAACACTGATGTAGGAGACAGGAAGAGCAGCCCTGGACCACCACCTCTGCAGCAATCCCTGCCCTCAAGTGACAGGCACCACTCTCAGCTCCACACACATGAGATTTCTGACTCACACAGTTTCCCCAGGTAGAACAGTCGCAATGCAAAGACACACACAAAGGATTAAATACCACATGTGGAAATTTCAGGGTTAATTTTTCCAGGCACATAATAGCATAGTGGAAATACAGGTAATTTTCTGTGCTGGGGAGCTAATGCAAAAGCATTGGTAATGTCCAATAGTAACAGAAGTTGTGACTAGTGCAGGAGGTTCTTACTCCCCATCAATGTGGTCCCACAGCCTCAGTGACCTTAGCATAGAAGTTCTGGATCTATCACAGGTCATCAGCAATAAAAAATACAATAAAATAAAAATAAAATCAGGTCTGGGACTCTAAAGCATCGATTTAAAAGTAAATTTCTTTAACTTGTGATCTAATTGTAGATTCACTCTTGGGATTTGCAATCCTATTACTGTACCACTAGACCTGGAGAGGGCTTTAAATAAAAACTGAAAAGCAGAAAAAAACCCCAAACCAAGAAACACAACATCTGCAGCCTCCCACTTTCAGAAATGGCTTGGAATAAAAAAGTTTGAAGTTTTTAGTAACAGCATTATAACGCTTTCCAAGTAAATAATTATTAGCCTCCAGCTCAAACTTGTCAGCGAGGTGAAAGGCAATTGCTATTAAGGCAGCCCTATGGAAGGTGCGGTGGGAAATCAGCTGTCAGACTTGAAGCACAGTTGTATTCTATTTTCTTCCCCCAAAAAGTATCTAGATACATTAATACTCTACATTAAAAATTACTGGCTGCTAGTTTCCAAGTGATGTGTCAAGAATAGCACATAACATAAAAAAAGTTCAGAAGTATGTGTATGCCATGATTCCTTTGCAAAAGGGGCCTTGTTGATTCCTTGCCTTTTGTCTCCTAGTTCTGCGTTCAGTATAAAAGCGCTGAGAAGGGAGTAGGAAGAGACTTTCAGTCTCCTATTAAAAATCCTAACCTAATCAGAGCGCTGGTTGCCTCTTAACACCCCGAGCAGGATCTAAGGGGCTCTTAGAGGTGATTATGGGCAACTCCTCAACACGACACATAAAAAGAAGGGCAGAATAGCAACAGGAGTCCTGGTCCCCACTGTGAGACCTAACTGGGCCTAGCGGCAATTATCAAACTCTCTGCATGGGAACCCAGCAAGAGAGTGGCGACAGCTCTTAAACCTTCTGCAGGACATTAGACAAAAGTACTAAAAAATACTAGAGAATCACACAGGAGTACTTAAATATTACTTGATCATTAACATAGTAATTACATCAGCACTGTTCCTGCCTCATGCCATAATTAAAGAGTTTTCAGAGTTTTCATTATAATCAGTAGCAGTTATTTCCCGTGGTTCATTGCCCATAAAACGTTCACCATGAAAAAAAGAGAGAGAAAGAGACTTTGCCATCATGCCAATTAACACCCACTGTGGTGCTTGTGCATCCCTCAGCTACAAATCCCTCTGGTGGATGCTTCATCAGGCTTCAGGGGGCCACGCAAGGCACATTTGTTCCTGAAAGCTTTTAATAGAGGCTTTTAACTAAGATTTTTAATGGAACCTTTTCAGAGGAAGGAGGACACATCTCAAGTATGCCTATGGCTATTTTTTGTTTTTCTTTTCACCAGTATGTTAAGGACAAGGTTCTGTATTTAGTAGGTTATGTGGAATGCGCAGCAGTGCTTCTACAACAATGCAGACCCCAGCTACTCTGCAGAATGCATTTCCTAAGGTCGTTATAATCCATGACATAAGCATATAGAAAGTGAACCATCAAAATGAAATTTCAAAGAAGTTCTCAGATATGAATTTATCTAACAAGCTTTTACACATTTTGCAAATGGGAATGTAAATGATGGTTCCTATCTACCAACCAGACTATGCAATTAATTAATACATTACGAGAGAAGAAAGTTTGACATTTAAAGCAAGATTGGGTGGCTCAGTGCATTAGTTTTTACAGTTTTGATCTGAACTGGGCAAAGAATTACAACATTCAGTCAACTTGAACTGTTGGTATTGATCTGCATAGAAGATTGGAAGAAAAGATATATTGTTTCACTATAAGCTTTTCCTGGTTTTATTTTCTTTGCAAGAGAGCAATATTTTTCTGAGCTCAGATTGAGTGCGATGGCTCCATAAAACAGCCCAGGAGGCTTCTGCAACACCATTAGAAGCACATTCTCTCTGCTCAGAAGATACTGAGCATAGCGTTGAGGAAATGGAGTCCCTTGGTATATTATTCCCACAGCTGCCATGATGAACAAGCACTTGAAATTCAATTGAAATAACTCTGGGCTGTGGTGACTGTGATAAAAGTAGTGTAGTGAATTTCCCTGCTAAGACATTGCTTGCGATATGAACGACTACTTCAGAAATTAAATACCTTGAGAAATCACTTGGGATGGGAGAAATAATATTAGGATAATAATTGTTGTTTTTCAACACAGGTTTTATTTATTTATTTTTCCTTTTTCTCCGTTCTTTTTTTTCTTTTTCTTTTTCTTTTTTTCTCTTTTCTTTCTTTCTTTCTTTCTGGGATCCAGTTTTCCACAAGCAGATTGTGGTTGCCTTGAATTCATGTGTTAACTGAAATTACCCTTCAAGTGCTGAAAGGAGCTGTTGGACTCGGTGCAGATACGGGCTCTGGCACACAAAAGATAATCTGGAATGTAGCTGTGACTCAGTGTACAGATCCTCCTGTGCTCCCTTCACTTCCATAAGGTAGGGAAGAGGTGGGGATGCAAAGCGTGTTCTCTCCCCCTCTCTCAGGGTACAGCTGGCCCAGGCTGCCTCATCAGACTGGGTTGCTTTCATCTCCTTTGAAGAGTGTTTCAGTGACTAGAAAAGAGCATGTTAGCAAGAAATGATAAGCCAAGCATAGAACAAATTCTATCATACCCTCCACAGAAAGACCAAGCTGGTAAGAATTAACAGACTACGCAATACCCTTTGAATAAGCGCAAAAGGGAACCTTCCTGAGAAAATGGAGGCATCTCCTCTCAAATTAATCCATGCCATCGAACTGCTGTAACTGAGAAGACCGTTTGTCCCCAACTGTTTAACTTTGCCACATTTTGTACCACCTGCAATGACATTTCATTACTGCAGAGTGACAGCAGCAAAACCACCATGCAGCTATCAGCAGGAAAGGAAATTAGTGATGTTATGATTAACAAAACAGCTCTGATTTAGCCAACGCAGAGAGAAGACAGCCTCCAAAGGAATCAAATACTGTAAGTATCAGGCATGAAATATCAGCACCACCCTGTGGTTCCCTCGATCTACTTCCTCTCCTTGTGAGGGTCAAAAGGGACTGGGTGTGACCAAGTGAACTCAGAAAAGAGAGCATGGGGTTTCATTCTCCAGTCCTCTTTCATATGGCTTATAGTAAAAACTCACCCTGCTCTCCTAAAAGGTGTTCTGAAAAGACAGGAGATTTTGTGGGACTCAAGGAAATCCCTAATGAATACCCTGCTTGTCTGCAGCCAACATTCTGTCCTGTCTTCTTCATGTTTGCAGCTCTTTAAATTGTTCCCACACGGCAATGCAATCTGATGGCAAGCTTAAAAGAACACAGATGAAAACTAATCGTGGTTCAGTCATAGTTTTTAAAGATTTCCCTGTTCTTGTAATCTCTGATTCAGATAATTACCTGGGAAATGGGTGTAAGTGCGGAAGAAAACTGCTCCTGTAAAAATCAATGTATGTAACAACTCCTGTTACAATTAGAGTGGTTTGATTGTACAAACCAGTACACAAATGCTACCCTTATTTTAGCAGAGTCTTCATTAAGGTATTAGATTAAGAAAAAAATTATATTAGCTGCCTATCCTTATGGTATAATTTTATTTGTTGCAGCAACTACTGACATAATTTTGACTAAAAACTGATGGTCTCATATAAAAGCAATAAATGTCATTCAAGAAGATACTTACCATATATCAACAGGTGTGAGGCTGTCTGTTGCTTTCCCCAATGCAGCTTGATAGTTAAAACAATCAACAAAACACAGACTGAGCTTCCATGCCAAACTTTTTTTATTAATAAAGAGGATAAGTCCCTATATGTGTGTATCACTAAAATCAATGCAAATGTTCTTTCATTTTCTTTTTGCATTAAAAAGCTTTACAAGGATTTGATAATTTTGTGTATGAAATTCTGTTACTCTTCGACTGCGGTTTTCTACCTTTTCAGAAAATTAAAACCTGACATATACATAACTAATAGCAGGGACTTAACACCCCCCAAAATTACTCACCCTTTCCTTTTGACTGACTTGTATAATGAAATCCAAATGATAAATTTATCCAAAATACTAAGTTTTAGGATGCATGTGACCATCTGTAGTATAAGGTGTTACCACATCCACATGGAAACATAATAAAGTGAACATTACAGATGCACTCCAACAAAACATCCATTTACAGCAGACAAATGAGCAGACAATCACAGCCACAGCAAATCTCACCACTGGACCAGTCAGCTCAGAAAACTGTCCTGAAAAAGACCCATGTCACCAATTTATAGGAAAAAGCAAATATTAAACATTGGGCAACTGGGATCCCAACATACCCTGTTCCTCACCATAAAGAACAGGGGAATCTGTAGCATGTAATTTTTATAAAAGTTCAGGTTTCTAGTATTGTTTCCTTCCCACACTTTGAATTGCCTCTACTTTGGGTGACTTCAAGCTTTTGTTAGATAACGTTTTGGTATAGCATTGAGTGTTTTCTTCCCAAACAGAAAGAATGAGAAAGGATCTGTACAGAAGTCTATCAAACTGAGTGAATAGAGCTAACTTTGGCCTCTTCAAGGACCTACGTGGAGGAATCCCATGGGTTAGGGCTCTAGAAGGTAGGGTTGTCCAAGAGAGCTAGTTTATATTCAAGCATCACTTCCTCCAAGCTTAAGATCAGTGCACACCTACCAGTAAGAAATCAAAAAGGGCAGGAGACCTGCATGGATCTGGCACAACTCAAACAGAAGAAGGAAGTTTACAGAATGTAGAAAAAGTGACAGGTCACTTGGGAGGAGTACAGAAGTAATGTCAGAGTATGCAAGAATGCAATGATGATGGCTATTTTGGAGTTAAATCTGGCAAGGGATACCAAGAAGAAAAAGAAGGGCTTCTTTAATTACATCAGTAGCAAAAGGAAGACTACGGAAAATGTGGGCCCACTGCTGAATGAGGTGGGTGCCCTGGTGAAAAAGAATATAGAGAAGGAGGACTTACTGAACGTCTTCTTTATAGAAAGTATATTAAATATTCTACCCAGCTAAGAAACTCCACACAATAAAACTTTGATTTTATTTAAACACCAAGGGAAACATCAAGATGATTTATCAGCAAAGTGTATATTGCAATTCTACTAGTTTACTAAGAGTAAAGAAGGGATTTGGGCCACAATACGGAAAATGCAACTATCACTTTCCCTCGATTACAAGATAATGAATATTCTGAATCTTCTTTGTACAGTAGATCCCATCAAAACCAATAATGTCCTTCTTATTTCATTTAAGCATTTTAATCACTACACTACTTCTTCCTTCAGAACACTGCATATCAGCTTTTAAAGCGTAGTAAAAACTAATAATTTGCAGTCAATCTAGAAAAATAAATCCAACTCAAGATATACATTTTCCATGTTTTCTAACTTCAAATTTGTGGAGAGAGGATTACTGTTTTTCCCACTACTACAAATATTTTTTTCATATTTGGTTGTTCGGGATTTTTTTGATGGGAGTAGAAAACATCTGGCTACCCACTGCCACATATTTTATAGATTTTTAAAACCTCATGGGCATTTGATTGCAGTTGTAAATAAGTAATTGTTAATGCAGCATGACTCATTCTGTATTGGTCAGGAGCATGAAATCTGACTCTTCATTATGGCAGGAAAAAATATAGGAACAATTAAGTCAGAAATAGTTTTAAAATTAATTTCATCACAGAACTGACTGTGTTATTATATTAACCTTATTAAATTACATATTAGTTATGGGTAGGGAAATGCCTTTTTTACACCCACTCCTAAGGCTTACTTAATCTAAGGCCATCTCAAAACCAGCCAAATCTAAGGAAAAAACATGGATATAAATGCTAAAAAAGGCAAAATAATCTAATCCATGATGCTCTATTCTACACAGGTTTTTGTTAAATTCATTGCAGAATACGTCAGTTGCTCCTTTAAGGAAAATTCCTGTTGAACCAGTTAGAATTCTGGCCAAAAGAACTGACCAGACCTGCACTACAGAGTTACACGGCATCTAATGGTGTGAGTTGGTCAGTTTAGTTGAATTGGTGTTAGATCCCCGATGGAAATTTAAACAGAGAAAGCTAGAAAAGGCATAGAAAACCATCACCTCTTTAAATTGGTCTAATTCCTGATTTTAAGCAAGGCCTTTATTTCTCTTTTTTCATCTCATTATTCTTGTCTTTGAAGAATGTAGCTACTGTGAGAATTTTCCATCCAATATAGCCAGCCCATACATACAGGACAAGGTGCTATAAGAATACGGAGAGCTATAGAGCACTGCAGCTTACAGTTCCATTTCCTTGCTATATGAAATGCTCCATCCCTGGCAGTGTTCAAGGCCAGGTTGGACAGAGCCTTGGGTGACATGATCTAGTGTGAGGCGTCCCTGCTTCTTCCATCTTTGCATGTTTCATGTGATTAGGAGTAGTGCCACATTCTTGGCCTATACACGCAGTGCTATGTCTACGGTAAGATTAGACTTTAGATTATGCCCAGAAGTTACATTTTCAGTAATTACTTCACACATTTATGCATATGGTTATCTAGCTAGCTGAAACCCATTTCTGTTTGGGATTATTTTTAGTTTCCCTTGCCTTAATGGAAAGATGCAAGGAAGCAGCTTTAGATGGACTTTCAAAAATGAGTCCTTCTTATCAGAAATTAGTGTTCTGTTGAATTTTGCCAACAAGGTCATTGAAGTTTGAAGAATATGAGATGATACAAAGCACCCAGATGGCCCATGCCAAAGGAAAAAGTAGTGAGGCTTCTTTTTGCTCTGGTGTGATTTTCAGCATATACATAGTATTTTTACTTGTCTATATTATATGAATAATTCTATTGGAAAAACTGTTACCTTATGCAAACTCATTTCCTAGGCCTACTTTTCTAAACATGACACATCTTAACAGATGAGGTACCTTTTCACTGTCTAAAAAGCATTTGGAAGTGAATGGAAGACTTTTTATCCTTCAGATACATTTGTATTGATTCCTTCTGGAGCTGAAGAAAAAGATTTGCAATGGCAGCCAAGAGCTAATCTATGCCCCTGTTTTGAGAAACTTGGCTGTAATCTTGAAATAATCTATTTTAGCACTGCTTACGCCCAAAGTCCTGAAAGGTGGCCCTAAGACAAGTGCTACATGCTTACCACTGGTATTCGTTTCAGTTTGGGATTTGGTGGTGCAAAAGCTCACACTCCCTTACCAGGTTTGAATGACTCAGGTATAGATGGACTCCAAGGATAGGCTGAAATCTGAGTCTTCTAAATTTTCTCCTGCCACTGGACCAAGCACGTTACTGAAGTACCTTCACTCCAGTAGTTGCAGATGTTTGCACTTTCAGAGAATGAGGAAATATTTCCTTCACGGAAAACAAGAAAAGTTCATCCGACACTCTAGATTTAAGCTGTAAGTCCAGCCCATGCCCAATGCTGCTGAACAGTGGTAAGAAAACATCAGGCTGTGTAAAGCAGATGGGCTTTCATATCAGCTGGCTGCCACTTGCTCCGGGAAATGCTCAACAGACAGAAAAGCAGCTGAGCTGACTTGTACTCAGGGCTGCACTGTACCACCTAAAGGCCAACAGGACTGATACTGCCTGTGCATGTGTAGTTCAGATTTGCTCCATTCCGTTAGATAAATGGAGATTTAGAAGAATGACCAATTCCTCAATGTAATTAAGCCAAACCTATGATATTCTCAACTTTCAAAAACAATACCCTGGGTTTTCCTACAGCAGAAATGATTCATTACCCAAAAACACGTATAATGTCACGGTCATAGCATCCACTAGCATACAT
Organism: Strigops habroptila; assembly: GCF_004027225.2. Classification (NCBI taxonomy): domain Eukaryota; kingdom Metazoa; phylum Chordata; class Aves; order Psittaciformes; family Psittacidae; genus Strigops; species Strigops habroptila. Next base: position 10,408,550 of record NC_044281.2, read on the forward strand.
CTACCTGAGAGTCCCAGACCCATCTTATATTTAGTAAGAAAAAGCAAGGAGCCAATGCTTCACTTCGTTATCCTCTTCTCAGCTAATTTTCTTTTAAATTTCATTTTCAACCCTTTCTGCATTGCAGAGAAGTATGTGTCAACAGACCAGAATTAAAAAGGTGACAAACTGTGAAGAATTAAAACTTCTAATTTAACAGATGAGCAACTGCAAATAACAAAATCTCAGACAAACACAATTTTAATGAAAGGTGACATGCTGGAGATAGGGTGTTCTTTCCCCTCTCTCTTCATCAAGTAACAACAAATTAGTTTAGGAAGCCATACAGTAATGCTGTGAATGCAATAACAAATTCATATCCTGTGCTGTTAGTTTTGTTTGCTTGTTTGCTTTCTGAAACCATATATGACATTTCTTTTGTAAGAGTGTATTTTCTTCACACTAGATGTGTCAAGGTTTGTTCATGTCTGGACTAGCTCTCATTCTTATTATTATCAGGTACTGCTCTTATTTTCCACCTCCTCGGTGGAGCTTTACATTTTATCCTACTGAGTGTTAGGGGGAGGGCTGGCACTGCAGCAGCCTTTCTGGTGTTTTCTAGCACCTTGTGGCATTTCACATGAAGAGAACTGGCTGGATACCTGTCGGCCACTCGCTTGTAATGAAATTTCAAGCGTGATAAACATCAGAAGGAAAACTAAGCATGTATGTAAAGGAACATAGTGACAGCAAGTAACACTCCTTTACTCCTTTTAGTGGGGGTAAATTCCAGTCAAATCATAAACACAAGTGGCTTCTCTGAAGTCAACAAGCCAAATCCAGAGCAAACATAAAGGAACAAAGCCTTGTAGAAGTTATTGAGTAGCCACACTGATTTAGGCCAGTTTGGGATTCTGGCCCAGTCAAATTCAATCTACCTATCTTAGAGATGAATGCAGTATTCTGAGTACACCCAACAGTGAATTAAAAAGCCAGTAGAGTGCTAAAACCTACTTTAAAAGAAATAGCACTACCTCCTTTACTCAAATTTAGATCAATGCATGTAAATTTCGTAAGCAATTCACCTACTGTTGGTAAGAATCACTTGCCTATATCTCTGAGGATCACATTTAAATAAGTTTTCAGATGTATGCAATTAAACTCAAGTGAGCACAAAGAGAGGCTGAATAACTTCAAATGACTTATTAATAAAAAATATTGTGTTTGCTACATAGTAGGTGGTCACCACATGTGGTGTTAGGAAGGCCTCAACCTAAAATGCATTGTTATACATAAGATCACTGAAGTAGCTCATTTTGTCCTATGGTGCTTCAAAGTGTAAAGCATGACAATGATTTACGTAAATTATGATTATGTGAACCAAATAACAAAAAAATGTGATCTAGATCCTATGAATGAAATTTCCAACTCAATGACTGTGAGTCTTTGAGGTATTAGACTCAACTCTCAGCATCACTTCCACCTAGCAGTCCTGCATGTAACTTCCTCAACAGTTCATAACATGCACGGTATAAAATTCCCCTAGATAGCAAAGTACCCTAATTTTTACCTATTCACTATTCAGACTGTCTCATTTATTTCCATACCCATGGCAGGTGTCACTGTAAATCAACCAGTGGGAGTCTCTCATATGCACTTCAGCCTCACTGGGTATTAATGAGGTTTTTCATTTAACTTCCATTAAGGAATGATTTCATGAATTCAGCATATGGGACTTACAGTTTAAATTGTTTACAAGTGACACTTTGGCTCTGCAAATGTAAAGTATATATGACAATGGGGGCTGTTTGCCCATGTAAGCCATCTGTGATTAATTGTTGTGGTTTTTATGTAATAAACTGAACCTAAAGCAAATGCCACAACTTACATTTTTCCACTCTGAAACATAATATATGTTACTGCATGAAGTAGCTATGCCTTTATAGACTGCAGCTAAATTTCTTCATAAATGAGTCTGGTTTATGCATGTTTAGGGAAAAAGGAATTTAGCAGTCAACAACATCCTAGAATGAATAATGGAACTGGGAGGACATTTTGCTTAGATGATACCTGGCAATTGAAAGGCCAGGAAGTATTAGCAAGCAAATAATGGAAATTATTGGAAGAAATAGCTGAGATGTGTCCAGTGTAAGCAAATGAAAATTCTCACAACACCACATGAAGTCAAATGACAGTCATACATTTTAAACCACAGTTACACTAAACATGTATATTTCTCACAGCAGCTAGGTGGTCTGGACTGTTACCTCACTGTGCTGACTTGGTAAAAACACAAATCAGAAAGAGACAAACACTTGCTCTAATATTTACCACCAAAACATAAAAAAGAATTAATGATTTGGAGGAGAACATGAGAACATCATAGTGATATTTTAATTGGCAACATAAGTTTACACAATGGGAAAATTACTGTCAGATCTTTGGAGGCATTTTGGAACAGGGAAATATGATAAATACAAGATCTTTTCTTGTTCATGACAAATTTGTTCCAAGTTGGGGGCATAGCATGGCAGAAAACATTAACATGCTTGAGTTGTTAGCAAGAAGATAAGGAAGATTGACATAAGCATTTTAAAGTACTCAAAAAGAGTTGGTAGGATGGAGATAAGTAACGAAACAACACATTTTTTAATAAAGAAAGGAGGTAGAACAAATATAAATGCAACATGAAAATGTGACATTATCAAAGGGGCAAGGTGGGGAAGTGATATTTGCAGTTGTATTTGGGTAAATAAGAGCTGACAAAATTTAGATTGAGTTGGCTGAAGTACCTTGCAATAGGTGAATCAGGAGTTACTGTGCTTTCTGACACTGAATGTGAAAGAGAAGGAAGGAAGAGTAGTAGCTGGAGATTTGGGCAAGGACAAGAGTGATTTGCTGGGTGGGAAGGAGTGTGAAAGAAAAATCATACTTTCATTATCTAGAGACAGTCTGGGATAAGTGAGCAGCTAAAAATATGGAAAAGTGGATGGAATATGACCAGGACAGATCAAGGCACAGGTCAACCAAATTTCTCCTTTTCTTAACTGAAGAAAACAGAGGAGAAATCTCTGTATATTTCTATCAACTTCAGCCCTGACCTACTGTTGAAATCATTCCTGTCACACTAGAAGAGAATATGGACCCCGTCTTCAGAAGGAGAATGTCAATTAAACAAAATAACTAGTCAATACAAGTATCAAAGACTGCAGTTCTGACCCTTGAGCAATTTTTAACACAGCAGGTGGTGCCAAGGCCATCCCTGCACTTAGTGACTGCTCAGCTGCAGGCTGATGAGGATTCACAAGACTAATGGTTATGAATTGGCCTGATTGCACACCCTTTACATGGTGTGCGAGAATTGCCTATTGCATTTATTGCTCTTTAAATAAAAATGAACATCCTCCCTGGGGAAGTACAGTATTTATTAGCTGTTCTCATGAGGATTGCTGTTTACCTTCCAAGCTATCTGATTTTGCTGCAGATTCTTCTTTGAATTTGCCTCTTGACATGTTCAGCTGTAACAGGGTTTGGGTTTTTTTCTTCATAGTACCTGGTGCAGTGCTGTGTTTTGGCTTTAGAACAATGAGAACAATGCTGATAACACACCAATGTTTTGGTTGTTGTACAGTAGAACTTACCCCGATCAGGGACTTTTCAGTCTCATGCTTTGCCAGTGAGGACAGGCACGGGAAGCCAGGAGGAAACAGAGACAGGATACCTGACCCAAATTAGCCAAAGGGGTATTCCATACCACAGCACGTCATGCCCAGTATATAAACCGGGGGAGTTACCCGGAAAGCCCAGATCGCTGCTCGGGTTGGGCTGGGTATCAGCCGGCAGGTGGTGAGCAATCGCATTGTGCATCACTTGTGTTTATTTTTCTCCTTTTTCCCTTTTAGTTTTATATTCTCTCCCCTTGATATTTCTCTTATCATTGTTGTTATTACTATTAGAATTAGTAATATTACATTGTACTTTAGTTATTAAACTGTTCTTATCTCAACCCGTGGGGTTTACATTCTTTAGATTCTCCCCATCCTGCATAGGGAGGGGAAGGAGGGGGTGAGCAAAAGGCTGCATGGTGCTGAGTTACTGGCCGCGCTTAAACCATGACAACTTTTTATGCCAGACTATTTTTTCTCTTCACCCGTATAGATCATTTCAAGTGAGTGACAGAGCCTTACCATATGCTTCCACTGTCACGTAAGACTTACTCCTAAATCACTGCTACCATGGAAATATATATTCCAGCCCATAGAAAAGCCTGGATCCTGGCCTTACCTGTAAGATCAAAATCTGGTAAAAAACTCCCACTCACTACAAAAATCAGATCCTGTAGCAGGGGATCCTGGGTTCCCTTCCTCTAATGCAGAAGGATCTCTTTAAATCAGACCTTTCCTTAAGAAATTAACTATGATACTAGCTTTATCAGAAAGAGGAAAGGAATAGATGTTCCACTTGTTGCGGCTTTTTCTGTTGCACAATATATTAAATAATAAGCCTGAGCATTAATTCAACAGGAATAAAATGTGACGTAGAAATGATGCATAAATTAAAGGATTCATTCAAATTAATAAAAATACTGATGGCGCAATGCAGAACCATCTGTAGTGTGCCATATGCCAGGTAGAAGGACAAATAAAAATCAAATAAGATAATTAATAATCTTTCAGGGAATAGTTAAATAATTTCAATAAATTCGATTTATGGACATCATTATGTTTTTTAAGCAGAAACATACTGTTGTCATTATTTATGTGCAAGATGCAGACTTAATGTAGAATATGTCACCTAATTAATTTAAATAACACTTAAGCAACTCTACAGTATTTTATGAAACCTTCTCTATTATTTAGTAAATTTAGAAGCCTGGGAAGAGAGTAACCAAGTTCCTAACTCTTTCAATTTCAACCTAAAGAGGAAATAGGAGCCCAGAGACAGATGTTCCTTAACTCTAAAAATCTAAAGGTAAAGGAATAAAGGAAGTTGCCAGTCACACAAGCCATGAGAACTTTGGGGGGTTCCAAGGACACATGGAAGCACCTTTGGAAGCAAGTAGGATCTTGCTGTACAAAACTTTTCCTAAAAGGAGAAAAGGTCTGTTCACTGTAGCCAAAAATAGAAAGTACCAACACTTTGATAGAGTAATCCTCAGAGAATGTGAACAAGGAGTCAGGCTGCACATCTGCACAAGTTCCCTGAAAATAGAGTTGTGGGAAGAAACCAAGAAAAACAGTTTGCAAGCACCTGCAGAAGGTGAGATGGAAAGACCAGTTAGATCATTTCCAACCCAGACCCTTTCCTGCCTCAGCAATATTGTACAAAGCAGTGTAAAATATCATGTGAGGAATAATCTAGTTTGAAATTTTCTGCATTGTCCATTAACATGAGGTTTCTGTTGATTCTTTGACTTCCTAATTGATACATCTTAATGTCCTAGAGATACTTTTAGCAACTTTTTCTTAATCACATCTTCACATTTCTTTGTAGAGGAATTCACATCTTCACAATCTATTTCCATTTTGTTCATGCATATGCAGCATTATTAGATTCTAACATCTCTTCTTGTCTCCCAAACAAACCAGGTTTCAGTCTTCTAATCCTTTGTCTGAAGTAAATCCCTCTAACTATAAAAATGATTCTGTGGCTCTGAACTCCATTCAATTTGCCAAGATATTTAACTCCAAAGAAGATAACCTTACACCTAAAAAGCCACAGAAAAGAACCGTATTTTCTTGCTCCACAGCATGAGAACTCTGTATGCTTCCCTAACTTTTCGTTATCCTGCAAAATCATCTCTAATTTCTCATCTGTCACCTCCTTGAACTTTGGTAGTGTTATACTTTGGTAGGTCTCTCCCTGCCACTGAATCTCTTTTGTATTAACTTCCTCTAAATATGCTTATCTTTCATTTTCAATGGCTCTAAGGCTTGAAGGGTTGCCCGTTATTTTTGGTCTATACTTTAAGCTTTTTTTTCTTTGGTTTGGATTTTTACAACTCTTCACAAGTTAATGTCATTATGGATTTCATTAACCTTATTTTTCTGCCCTTTTTATAATTATAAAAACTAATACAAGTATTTTATGAGATTACACAGAAGAAACATTCTTGTAGCAGCCTGCACACTGCTACTTTTTAATTTAGTGATTCATCTGTCTTCCAGATTTTGATGTATATTGCATGTCCATACACAAACCAATTGCTTCAGGAACACATTTTCAGATACATGAAGAATTAATAAAATTCATACTATACCCATCATGCTCTCCCTCGTTTCTATGATGTTTGCAAGAACAGACTTGAGTTTGAGCATCAAGGTCTATCCTCTGTGAACCCAAATCACTTCTTCATGCCTCTAGATCATTAAGGGCTTTCATCAGTCCTCACTTTGTTAAATTGGCCAACTCCTTTACACAGTTCAATTGCACTGGTAGTTTCTCTGGCATCAGAAAGAGGAGACTCTGCCATCTGTACCTCAGGCACCACTCTGAGGCCACTCAGACACTCATGGAGAGATCAGGGCCTGAGAGAAAGACCGGACTGCACTAACAAAAAGGTATAGTTTCTGGACCTGCACTGTACAAATGCTTTTAACAAACATATTTGTATAGGAGAGTATGTTATAACTTGCTGTGTGTACAAGCAGTTCTGGTGCATCTTTGCTATTCTTCTTAATTCACCGGAACTATTAACACTCAGAGCTAGTTGCAATATCAAGAACATAGTCAGGTGCTCTGCAGACATAAGGCAGCAGAAAGTTCAGCCACAGAGAAATGCAAGCATTGGTAGGGAGTTGGGCAAATTATGGCATCAATCCTGCAAAAATCCACATCTGTTACAAGCAAAAATGAAGGGACACACAAAGCAGGAAAAGCTGCATTGTGTCTAAAAGCCAACGTTAGCAGGCATTTGGAGCATCACTACCTGAGGAAATTTTCTCTCCAAGAAGCAAATGAAGTTCCAATCCAATTTTTTTCAGAAGCAGGGGCTAAAGATTAGTCTTAGGCTCTACTTTCCTTGCCTTTTTAGCCAGGTAAAGATGGCCACAAAAGTCTGTGGTTACAAAAATCTGACAATATAACCACACGAGGATGTTTTCAGCTCTTGAAAATCAGACTTTGCACCAGCAGCTATTCCCCGTCTCCTCCAAAGATAAGAGACAACAGGCAGTTATAAATATAGGGCAGCACTAAAAAATCGTAAGCATCAATCAGCATGTTAAGTTCAGGATGACAGATGGAGGGTGTAACTAGCAGCCTTGCAGCAGGTAGACTGACCTGATTCAAGTGTTTAGAGGGGGTTCTCAGTTCTTCCCAGCCACCAGGAGCCCCCTGGGAAAGGTGAGCTGCTGTCCTTGGCAGGAGCTGGCAACAAGGTCTCCATTTCTGAAATAAGAATGCAGACAAGCTGCAGAAGTCTTCCTGCTTATTACATTCTTATTTCATGCAGTCGCAGGAATGAGGGTATTTTAGAATCTAGAGTTTAAAATGTCAATATCGAAAATTTGCTCAGTCTAGGTAGTTTGTCCCTAGCTGATGTTTAGTTTATCTAGCTGTGAGTGTATATGTGTGTGTATACATATATATAAAAAATGCACGTTTATAAAATACATATATAGTACTTCCCTTAGTTTCAGAATGTCATTCCCTGTGGCCTTACTTCTATTACACACATCATTCATTAGATTATGAAAACCATTAATGTCAGGCAGCACGACCAAAGGAATTCACTAAGGGACCACCATTAGCATATCAAGTAGCTATTTCTCAGCTAAATATTCCTGACAGCCCTCATTACATATGATGGATGAGATTTATAAGAGGTAGTAGTTTCAGAAGAAAATAAAATCTCAGCATTCTACCACATGTGGCCCAATAACTAGATATCATTTTCTGGCTGGCTGTTTGCATTTCTTTCTTTTTTTTTTCCTTTCAGAATAAAAGAGTTGTAAAACTCACAAATAGATTAACTACTTAATTCAAAATTCATTAAAAATTGTGAGCCTGATTTAGCCTAGTTTCTGAATTCTGCAGGTGCTTTAGTCATGGGATATCAAACACTGTGTGTCATCATAGCCGTATTGCCAGCAGCCTGTCAGAAATAAAAAGAGATAACTGAAATAGGAAGTAAGGCTGTATTTTAAATGGCCATGTACTGCGGAAACTTTTTAGGAGTTGAAACCCAGCATTTTCTAAGGTAAGAAACCCAGTTTTAAAAGAAAAAGAAATAACTGTAGCAATGTCTTCAAGAGTCGATGAATAGTTATTGCAGTGCCTCATGAAAAACAGGCAATTGCACAAGGAGCCACAAACAAGCCCATCTAAATACCTACTAACACTCACAGCCTCCTGCTAGGTAGGTACGTCTATGGCAACTGACAATGGGAATACAAACTCCAGCACTTAATTTTACAGTGTGATGGGAAATAGTTTGAACCTTTCTGCTGTGCATTTCCCTGTAAATGTCAGTCATGGAGCACATGTAAAGCCAACAGATTTGGCCCTTACACGCATAAAGACTGAAGCTTTTTTAAGTAGAATTGACATTTCTATCCTGTCACAGTTGAAAATGAGTGATGTTCAAGGGATCAAACGTTCTTTCAAATAACCTGGGCAAAATAGGTGTTCTCACTAAAGGACAACTAAGCATTTCTCTACCTAGCTAGTTATCTTCAGGTGGGCAGCTGCCCAGCCGTCCACTAATCCTACCCAATTAACCTCTTTTCCTGGTTCTAGATCTGCCCCAAAATTGGATCCAGTATTTTTTAGCCCTTCTCCTCTTTACTACATAAATAAACATTCTGAATGGAGACGTCTTACTCCCCTCAAAATCAGTCATTGATATTGGAACTAAAAATATATTCTGAAAAGTTGAGTCAAAGTATGTTTTGCTACTCATTCACACACTTTTTGTGTGCAACTGTCATTCAGCTTGAGGATATCTGGGACTATGCAGAGTGAAAAAGTGAACTCCCTCCTCCCTAGCAGAAGACACACCAGTGTATTACAGAATGTGCTCCTGCTGCCTTTGCTGCCCCCACTTCTGTCAATGATTGTATGACTCAAGTCCCAGGATCTTCTCAAAAATTAGAATTAGGAGGAAGGGCATAGTCTTGGGAAAAGTATGTTTTTCTATCATACTTAACCACTTTTCAATGTATATTACATGAGGTTTGGAATGCAAGAGAATGTTATACTCAAATAACTTTAAAGCCTGATCATCCTTGGCTATGGGTGAAGAAAAAACAATACTTCTAAGACTTAGTAACTGCTGCAAGTGTCTGGTTAGCAATAGGTGAAATCTGCTAGTCTTTATTTTTTATGGCACTACTGCCTGCTATACCAGCAAATCAAACCATAACCCACTAGCCTTTTCCATCTCACACAGGATGCCTTCAAATATTGCCAGACTATCAACAAATTTCCAGATGCAACCTTTTGGACAAATCTTGCTAGATTATCTGAAGTTTACTAATGAATCAATTTCTCTGGCAACCTGATTCCAATTTTTCTGAATTATAGCCTTCTAGTATTTCTGTACTCAAAATTAAATGCTGTATGTTTGGCACAGCTGAGACAGAGGGAAAAGCCCTGGATAGCAAAGGCCCTCAATGTGACATCAACTTCCCAAAATGTCTGATTTTTCCAACTGCATTGACATTAAAAACCTGTATTGCGTTTATTGGAGAGCTTTCATTTTTTAACCCAGTTGGCTTCTCAGTTTATATTTGCCACCCTGGGTCTCATTTTCTTATCCTCCGCTCCTCCTTGCAATTTCTTTTGTTGTGGATTTTTTTCTTCTTTTTGCTTACTTGTCCTGAATGCTCATGAGTTAATATCATTTACTATTCCATTCTTATGCTGCCTATTCCTTCTTCCATACCATTCATGAACATGTTAGCTAAGATGTAGCTTCTCCAAGGACACCTACTGTTCTCCTTATTGTCCTTCAATTATGATGCTTTATATGGATTGTTCATATTTGAAACAAAGTAAATTAACTTTCCAGAGCAGTTTTCATGGGAATCACTATCAAGTGTTTTGCTCAAATCTATGTACATGTCTCTTGTGGTTCTCTCATGTACTGATTTTGACTTTTTTTCAGAAACTGCAATACAATTTGTCTAGCATGATTTATTGTCAGTACTGCTAAATTTTCATGGTTCTGTTACCCTCTAAATCTGAAGTGATTTAACTTAAATGAGGCAGAGGACTCCTTTGCAAACCAAATTATAAAAACAGCAGGGCATTAATTTTATTATTATTCAGAAATAGTATTACTGCAGAATCAGAAAATAGGCTGGACACTTACTGCACAATGATCACCAGTGACACATGCTGATGTAGCAGGAGGATGTATTCAGTCAGTCTCTTCGCCCAAATTTAAATCCCACCTACTACTTATTAACTTCACTGTTATTTAGAGGAAGAGTCTTACCAGTAACAGAATGAGGTTCATGAGAACAAGTCATGTGAAAACAGAATGAGATACAGGGAAGGCACACTTTAGAAAATTGCTTAGATCATTGGAATAATATTAACTCCCCAAAGAATTGTTTTCCTTCCAGTATAATCCTGTAGCATCTGTATGCACAAGTCCTGAAGTGTTAATAACACTCTGAGGTACCTTCTACCAGCCCAAGGAAGAACCCAGATTTTTTAAATAGATCATAATTTTAAATACTACCTTTTTTTTTTTTTTGTGTTCAAACTCAATGAAGTGTACTTTTATCTTAATGTGTGATTCTTCAGAAATGCAAAGTGCTCATCCTTTGCAAATAAGTGCTCTAAACCAAATGAAATTTGCCACCTGAAAATTAAAGGGTCTCAAAAAACTGCATACCTTTGAAAACCCTGTCTGATACAATGGTAAGCAATTACAAAACTACTGAAGAGCGACTAGGTAGCATTTTCAACACTGTAGTCCAAGATTGCTCGCCAAATGCATATTGAGATACCTTAGATTTTAATGGAGCTGTAATGAAATATAATGACGGTAATACTTACTGCCTATGAAGGCACTAAAATGTTTACAATTACCTTTCCCAAGCAATTAACTTCAACACACTCTTAATACAATAGTGATATTTATTATGCAAAAAGAAAACTGTAATTGCTTATTTTCAAGACATACTCTGAAGGCTTTTCTTCAGACTGCCTCGGATTTATTCTAGTATCAACTGTTCCATTGAAATGAAAATGAATAATTACTTATAGAAGTTCAGTGCAAGAAAATTAACTCTGCCACATGTTGCTTGTGAAATATTAGTTTAAAAACTCAGTTCTCATCAAACAGTACGAACAATAAAGCACAGAAAACTTCACAGATTATGTAAACTGTCACATAAGAGTAAATATATTTGTTGCTTTAACCTTCACAATTACCTGTGTCCTCATATATTAATTCTCATACTCTTACTACCTGAACAATTGTTTAAACAGAAGTTTATATACAAAGCCATGATATATCTTGAGAATTTAGAGTTAAGAATTCATTTAGTAGGGCTACAATCTTAGTCTTCCCTAGCTAGATATTGGTTCAGAAGTCTTTCCAGTGAACTGTAGGAGTCAATAGGTCTGGGGAAGAAGGCGGTATGCTAAAGGTACCCCAAAACAGCCATTGGTCTACTTCTGCCACTGAGATGATTTTCACCTGCTCTTTTTCATGGTATTTCATTTATTTAGCATTTCATTTCTCTATCTGCAAAAGAGGGACACTAATACTGGCCTCTTTTGTAAAATGCTTTCAGGCTTATATACAAGAAATCGTCTAGATACTAGTTATCATGGCCCATTCTGATATCACATCCAGAAATAGTTATAGACTAGTAGATAAATCTGCTTTGTAAGTCTTGAATAGCAGAAGATGTAGCAGATGTTCTGTATTATTAGGAAAAAAATATGGGCAGACCAAAAAATAAATCACACTTGTTTCTTCTCCTTATAAGAAGTTTCTATGCAACTTTCCCTAAGGAGTGATTGATGATTCAGCCATTTCCATCCTTCCAGACCTCAGCCTTAACAAATGCCATTCACTCTATATCTTCATTCACAAGAATATTAGAAAATATTTAGACAGATTCAATATACAAACATTCCAGCAACACGTCTCAATACTATAGACGGAGAAATGTACAATGCTACTGAGTTAGATTTTAGAGTATACAAGGGTTTACGGAATACTTTCAGTACGGTTTAGAGATATTTTCCTATTGCTGTGTATTGTTTCAAAATTAACATGTTTAGAAGAAACATTAACTGAAGGTCCTAGATTTTATATAAAGTCTATGCATAATATAAAATCATTTTATATGCATCATATAAAATCTTGCTGCATAAACATATGCAGCAAGCAGCATAGTTTACTTGCATTGCCATCTTGGGCTGTTTGCTTTCCTCGACCAGCCTCCACCCACAGTAGTAATCCATATTAATAGGAAGATAGTCTCAGTGGTGATGCTTCCTTTTAACTTTCAGAAGGTTTTTCAAGACAGGCTGCAATCAGGAGTCGTGCCTGGAGCCCCGCTACATGCACTGCACTCTCCTGACAGCAAGTGGGCTGTGCAGATAAACAGCAGCCACCTCATGAATGTTTGACGGCAGTGTTGTCTATGGTATGTACATTATTTTCATCCAGATTTACACCTGCATACTGAATAGAAACAAGAGCTGTTCAGATATAAGTGGCATATTTACACATTAAAACAGCAGGAACCTGTATCAGACGAGCATACTGCTTTCATGCTAGCCCTGCTCATTGTGGTGCTTGCTGGGAAGATCTTTAAGACATGTCGCTGCCCATTTTCTCTGACCATCTACAGTCACTTAATCCCACCTAAATCCTTTCCCTCTTGTAGGAGTGACAGCTTTGTGTTGCCAGAGACATGTAGCCATAGCAATCAACAGAGCAATTCCAATTAGAGCTTCATTTTCACAGCATGTGGTGCAGAAAAGGGAAAAGAATATATAATATATATATACTAATATATAAAATATAAAATAATTTATTCTTCATATGCACTTGGGAAATCATGCAATGCAGGCCCAGAACAGGTAGTTTTCTTCTAACATGGTGTAAGTCATTGGCTGGATCAGAGTTGTTCCCAGCTTATTCCAGTGTCTCTTTTACAGGTGAGAGTGTACATGGTAGTATCAGGCTCTGATACCTTGACATAGCAGCTACTTTGTGGGAGGATATGTCAAAATACAAGGTCCAAGTCTCTGCTGTAAAATTTCCCCTGTTGAGAAAATGGCTAACAATTTTCTATGTAACATTTCTCTGTTGCTTTCTCTCTCTCAGGTTTATAAAGAGCAGACATGTATTAGAGCCTTCAGAAGCACCACTTTACAGGAGATTCATATTTCTTTGTGCAGATCTTCACACTGGCAGTCAGTCAGGAGGGACAGGGAAGAGCAAAAGAAGGGTACCTCTTGTGGAATGAGACAGAAAACTATAACGAGAAATAAAGAAAAGGAGTTGAGATAAATGTGGAGGCAGGAATGAGGCAATGAGGAAAGACCTGGAAAACAGAGAAAGACAATGACAAACCCTGGTAGGGATTCATAAAGAAAAGTTGAAAAATAAAGGAGAGGAATGTAAAGAAAGAAAAAACAGGAAAACAGAAAGTATATGAGAAGGGATGAGTAAAACAGAAATAAAACTTTATTTGGGGCTGGGGTCTGTAGATAAGGAAAAGGAAGAAGAAACTGAGAACACAAGTATGTGCAGGCTAAATTAATGCTCTCAGAAGTGGGGATATGATGGCTGCCTTTAGCAAATACACAGTGCTTTAACGCTAAATATATACTGCCAGGAGCTTTAAAACTTGCCTGAAATAAAGCTTCAGGTCAGATGATGGAAAGAAGCTAGAGGAGGTATTATTAATATATGATCTTCCTTTGACTGCAAATGATAATAATAATGCATGAAGATTTGACCCTCTCCACAGCATCCGATACTGCAGTTGTAGAAATCTGGCAGCTCTGCCTCACTAATACAGCACTGAGATTAACTTTTTCTTTCTCTTCCAGTGATTTTTAGGCAATTATCCGTCTATTTCTAAACCCTTGATTTGCCTATTACCATGAATTTCCCATAGCGCCTTCCATAATATCCCAAGATAAACAAAAGCACCAGTATGTGAAAATCAGGGAAGAGAAACAGAACTTGAATCGTATCAAATAATCATATCATCCTCCCTATAGAGAGAAAAAGCAAAATTAATCTTTGTTGTGTGCATCTGGTAACTTTGATAATATGGTCAAAAAAACACTTTTACATAAGTTTATAAGTAATTATGTAAGTAATAAAGCCATACCATATTGCACAGGGAAATACTGTGTTTAAAATTGACACAAGACAAAACTAACAGTTTTTAAAACAGAAGTTTTAAAACAGTACCAAAATCCTCTAATTATCTGTGATGTTTCAGATAGATTTTTTTCCCCTACTAAATATAGTAGGTCTTTTCCAGTTCTTCCTTTTTCTTTTTGTCTCCCAAATGGGAGTGGAGAGATACAGAAACTGAGCAGAAAAAGAACACCTGTCTTTATGCAGAGATGTGCTCTTATCAGAGCTGACATAAAGAATGAACTGCTGTTTTAATCCTAAAAAGAACTAGGAAATATAGGCCAACATTTCTCATGAGAGTCCCAGCTCAAGTTTGGAAAAAGCATCCACCTAACCATACGATAACCCTGAGAATGGCTGAACTTAATTGTCAGGGAAGTCTGCTTTTTTCTTCCCCCTTTACTCCCCCCTTCCTACTAACCATGAATCTACTATTATCATGACTTGCACGTAACTCTGAAGATGAATTAAAAAGCATGGCATAAGTCCCAAGCATATCCATCCCAACAAAACCCATATTTCAGTTTTAGGATTCTGTCTGGGAGAGAAATAGGTATCTATCAATGGCTGTGAATTTGAGCAAGAGTAGCTGACAATAGCAGCAGGTGAAGAAGTTCAGAGAAATATCTTGTGTATCACAATGATGAATTTCTCTGTGTTTATAGACTTCCAATACATTAAAATTATTTGCTTCCCTATATGTCCAAGTAAAGGCTGCTGTCGTGGTTTAAGCCCAGCCCGTGGTAACTCAGAATCACGCAGCCACTTGCTCACTCCCCCTTTTATCCCCCTGCTCCCCAGCAGAATGGGGAGGAGAATCATCAAAAGAATGTAAATCCTACGGTTTGAGATAAGAACAGAACAGTCCAATAACTGAAGTATAATATAAAACTAATAATAATACTAAGGGAAATAACAAGGGCAGACAATATAAAACTAAAAGGGGAAAGGAAAAACAATAAACACAAGTGATGCACAGTACAATTGCTCATCACCCACCAACCGATACCCAGCCTGACCCGAGAAGCGATCTGGGCCTTCTGGGTAACTCCCCCAGTTTATATACTGGGCATGATGTGCTGTGGTATGGAATATGGTTATTCCATATTTTTGTCACTCCTTCCCAGTTAGGCTGATTTCAGCCTGCAGTACAGTCAACTTTTGGGATCCTCCTGTCACTCCAGAAATGCAAATGGTTTCTACCCTTTGACAGCTTGATGGCATCAGGCTACACTGTGCACTGGTATCTACTAGAGCCTTATATTCCTGTGGGACTGATGTGCCAGGTCATCTGATCCACATAGTCCAGTGAACCCGATTGTCCCTCTTCTCCAGCTGCTCACTACTTGCCTTTGTGAAAAAGGGCTCAAATGAAAAAAACCATATGACTAGTACTAATTCAGAAATACTAGACAAGTTAATGGGACTCCTTTTTTTCCAAGTAATACTTCCATGCAAGGATGTATGTTAGCACAGTTTGCCCTTTTCAAGCGCTGTGTTTTTCCCTACATAAAATTATCCTCCTCTATACACACTTCAGTAGGTTATGGCAAGCATAAAGCCTGCAGATTTGCATGAGATGCCATGCTCCACAGTAGGTTGAAACTGACAATAAACTGAAACTACAACAAACATACAAGGCCTTTTTTAAACTCTTGTGAGGTCCTTAAAGTCAACTTATATCTATTTCTTTAATATATACAAAGGATGCCTTATATGACAAAGAATATCCAAGTTTTCCTCATCCTACCAGCCAAAGTCACATGAAATTCAAGCACAAGTTCAAATGAGAAACTGACTGCTCTTTTAGTAGTCCAGGGCAGTTAGGTTTGGATAGATTAGCAAGAAATCTTGTCCTTCCTCCCTCTGCAAAACGGTTGAACCAGAAACGAGCTATCTACAAGTCAGACAGGAAAAATGTGATTTCCTCTCCAGTGAGAAGGTATTACTCTAAATCACCTTTTGCTTCTAAAAAATAGAAAATATATTAAAAGCAGAAAATTACAAAATTTCTGTGATGTACAAGACATCTCAGTGCAACTTTTCCATTATTCAGCATAATGAAACACAAAATAAACTGCAGGGTTTTTCTGAAATATTTCATGTTTCTGTTGTCAAGGATTTCCTTCTACAATTTAATTGTTACTAAAGCCATCCTTCATTCAATTACACATTCCAGTCTCCTTGGAAGTAAGAGATGCTTCCTAGTTCTAGAGAATGTGAGAGCTGAAGCATGCTTCTTTCTTTGCAATATCCAGAGTGTATTTTCTAACATTTAAAGTTAGAAGCAGTATCCAAAACACTACAATGTGTCTACTTAAACAGTGGAATGAATGCCAAATTCCTAATAAAAATCTCAGGTCCACTGCCTCACTGCTTTGGCCCTCAGAAAAACTGGGGAGCAAATAACACACCTTAAACTATTATGAAATGTTGTGCCAGAGGAATCCTTTGAAAGTATGGGGTATTCAAGTGTTTGCTGCATGAGGATGTGGTAGACACCATAAAGGTGCTTGCCACAAGATGGCCGTGCATATGAATCTAATTCCTCCCTCAGTGGCTGGATTTTCTGTGGGGGATTCAGAGAAATTCCCCAACCTAATTAAGCAGGCATCCAACATTATTAAGCTTTGTCCTGCGAGGCACAGAAAAGAACAGCCTGATGTTAGTACTGCACAGCAACTGGGAAACAGAACAGCGCTGCTTCAAACCAGTCTCAGTGGTGTCTGAAGGCATTTGCAATTGACTGCTGACAGCAACTCCATTAAATAGGTCAGTTGGCCACGCGTTAAAGAATTAGTTGTATAAGATAGATATTCTGGAGGGGTATGATTTTCACAGTGTGCTGCAGTGTTCTGTCAGGTTTGAGTCTGGTCCATATTACAAAATCACTTTCACAACTCAACAAACTAGTACCCATGCTGACAGACTTAGGAAGGGCAAAGGACTGAAAAATCCAAGATGGAATTGTCTTATGGTGATTCCTATAGGTCATGATAGAAGTGGAGGGGAAAATTTGCTTTGCTTCCTCCTAACCTGCTCACATTCAAATATATTAATTCATTCTCCACAGCCAAGGCATTTTATTTAATGAAGAAGTTACGTGGAGGGGGGGGAAGTATAGAACAACTTGAAATAGAGAAGAGAATGAAGACTTTTTTCTTTCACTGTGGATAAAGGACAAAACTTATCTACACAGAGTTGGTTGTAGTTGCACAGAAAAACAAGAATGAAAAATGGCAAGGGAAAAGGATTGTGTGGTAGAAGGGGACAGTAGCACTCATTGCTGGTTTAGGGTCTGGTTTCAATTTGTGTAATACTCCCTTTAATAAGTTTGCCTTATCAAGATGATCCAGTAAAAGTCCAAAATGTTAACCTAATGGAAATAATTTGACTACATTTTGTTAGAATTTCCCATTAACAATATTGACTTTTAGTGGCTTTCTTAATTAAACATTAGTGGAAACATAAAAGAAATTAGTAACAGACTCACCAGTTTAAGTCCGGGAGGCTTATAGACCTGACAGCTAAGAGTAAAAGCAGTTTCCAGAGCTATCTTCCCAGATTGTGTTGGGAAAACACTTCATGACATCACTGGAGAGGAAGCATTAGGAAATTATCTCATGGGCTGCATTCCCATGTTCGTATTTCTAGATGAATATCCAAATGCTTCTCTCTAGTTTTGGATTAGCTACTGAAGATACAGACTTGTGACATAAGCCCATCCTATGTGTTTTTTTAAATTTAATTTTTGTGAAAGCTGAAAACCTAAACTGACTTTTTAACTATTCCCTGTCAGTATCAGAGACTTTTCCCATTTCTGTGGAAGGTACTGTGCTTTCCCTCAACAGTATTGCCAGCAATGTATCACTTCTCTTGGAAATATTCTTGGAAGTTCATACAGTGCGAGAACTGTAGACCAGTAACCCATCTACTCAGCTTTCTAGTTGGTCTTACAGTGCAAGAACTGTAGACCAGTAACCCATCTACTCAGCTTTCTAGTTGGTCTCTTTCTTGTTCTCCATATCTTTCCCAAAGCAGTATTGAAAATACATTAAATTTTGCTGCTGTTGCTGCAGCTGCAGTTTCTTCCAAGAGATTCTTGTCTTCAGCACCTGATCAACAAATCCAGATTAGCAATCTCATTAAGAAACGCTTTCAGCACCTCTAGACAGGCACAAGCTACATAAAAAAAATACAGACCTTAGGACATAGTCAGGGCACTGTGACATCTGCTTCACCAACTGAATAACATGTTTAGTGCTTTTTCTTTTAATATTAGCATATAGGTATTTGAAGTTCACCTATGCATATGCACAAAGCTAAAGTAGTGGGTTGTTATATCTTACCTTAATGTGTAAATGGGGCCTAACAGACTTCACTGTAATTACTGGTGTTCTTTCAGCCAAGAAATGTCTAAAGAACTGCATCTAAATGTGGCCTGCAGGAATTCTGGTAGGGGTCTCACAGTCTAATCTTTTTGGATACAGATTCCCAAGTGCATTCACAATTACTTTTTTCCATGCACTTTCTGCCAAATATCACTTTTCAAGTTATGAGAATTATGTGCTTCTTACTACAAAATCTAATTCTTTGGGTTTAAATTCTGAAACTATCCAGGATATGTTGTCTTTGATCTTGTTGAAGTAATTTTTCATTCTTTTCATCAACTTACTTCAACAAGCTTTCATGTTTGGCATCATAAGATATTTTCTATAGCTTTCAGGACCAATTTTATAGTTCTGTTTCACTCCTTCTCCAATTTTTTAACAATATATAAGAGTCTGGAGTCTTGATCACAACAGACTATTCCAAGGTCTGAGCCATCAATGCCATATAAAACCAATTTTTTCCAAATCATTCAGTCATGTTTTGTTTTTCTTTACTGTACTAGATAAGTCAGCATGTCACTCAGAGGAACAGAGGAATATGCTATATGCTTCTTTAGACCAAGTTGATTCCCTCTCGATTACTACTTTTTGATACTTGGATAATTAGATAATGTGTCTGGTTATTCCCAATAACCAATCTGACTGGTAGGTTTTCAAAACGAAGGGAGAAAATCCTGTTCTTTAATTTATGTTCATGGAGTTAGAATGGCTTACCATGAAAGGAAGACGTCTGAAGATAAAGAATAATTTTAGAAATATCCTTATTTTAAAAAACCACAAAGAAAGGAGAGGGAAAGAGTAACCATTCGTGACCTTACCGAGTCTTAAGTGTTCAAGAAAAACAAGATACATTAGACTGATGTTTTCTACCTTTCAATTTGTTAAATATTTGCTCTTGAGTAGATTTTCCACAGCTGTCTCTTTTTGCACTTGATCTTCCTCCTTGATATCACCCATCAAATGCAGTCTCAGCACACACGCTTCTCAACTGTTGTATGTGCCCTTCACTCTTTGATTGATGCACAGTTTGCACTCTTTACAGGGATTCCACAAGGACAAAATTTGTGCAGGCAAAATGCCAGAGCAATCTTCACTGGAAAGCCAGATGTTTCATTTCATCGGTTGGCTGGCTAGCAAGGTTTTACCAAGGGAGAAAAGGAGAGATCTGTGTCTTTTCCTCAAATCAGAGTTAATTCACTATTAAGGTAGCAGCCTCAGATTTTGAAGTGAATTGGGGTTTTTTCACCATTCATTTGGAATGAATTTGAAAGCAAAACAAGCAAAGCCCATCAAAATAATTGTAACTCTAGGTAAAAAGAAAGAACTCCAGTGAGGCTTTGAACACCTTATAGATCATTTTTCAGTTAAGACATTCACAAACACACACAGCAAAATGCTATCATCTGAATTGAAAGAAAAGCATGATGGTTGTGATTGTTAACTGTGTTTGTTTTTCTGATGACTAATTTATTAAGGACAATTAAGACAGCTAAAGCATTTGAACTGATTTTCCATTTGTTTGGCTATTAAAGTTCCTCTGTGAAATGTATGTTTATTTAAAGTATCTCCAGCTACCCATTTACAATGCATTTGTTAAATTAGTTAAGAGACTTTAATTGGGCATTGGGGATTTGTTGTGCTATTCCCAAATCCGTTTACTAAAAATACATGAGAACAGTGAGCAATTTATTTATAACCTTGTTATATTAGGCCATAACCAACATCAGAGTTTTTTCTTACCATGTTTTTAATTTGCATTGACAGAATTCAAGCCATGTTGCTTTTTTTTTCTATTTTTAATAGAGCAGCCTGCAAACTGTTTGCAGTTAAATACAGTAGAAACACCTGTTATATTTGGAACAATGATAATAGAAGTGGATTCCAGAAAAAAAGTAACAATATTGAATCAGCAATAGAGCATGCTGTCTTTTTCCCTTCCGTATCCCATTAAGATCAATAATTTGAGCAGTTAACTATATTTGAGATTACAAAGGCACTGTATTACATTCGCATTATCATCAAACATTCAATTTCTTCTTTTGATCAGAGCCTAGGATTTCATACCAGTCGAAACATAGTACACCAATAAAACTCCTATTACAATGCTTGTTTAGTGACTGCCCAATTCTCACCATTATACTGAGCCATTCTGCCAGACCCTGACACCCCAGTACCAGACCTAGATGTATGAACGTCTTCTGAGAGACAAGAAAAAGGAGGGTTTTTTAGAACCCTTAGCTTTAAAAAGTCTAGCTTCATCCGAAGAAATGGGAAGAAAAGACAGAATTTTACCACAGTGCAGAGGCCTAGATCTGTTTTTTTACCTCAGGTAGCAGGAAAACAAGGATTATTTAGAGGGTGATTTTTTTACAGATTGCCAGATGATTTTCTGTATTTACAGTATTCTCCCTGTACCATCCTATCAAAGTTCAGTTTATTGTCCACAATGTATTTTGAAAAGAAACAGAAACTTGGTCTTCCATTTTCATGGAACAAAAAATGAAGAAAGTATCTATAGATCCTTCTGTTTTCTCTTAAATACAATAGTCAGCCAACAGGCAGCAATGTATAGGAGGGTTATAGACTTGGCTTAGGCAGAGGTAACCTGGGAATTCTGTCTGAGCTAAAAGACTTGGACCTGGGAGAATTGATGATGATAGGTTTCCAGAATTTCTTTCCCCATCTTGCCTACAAGACTCCCTGCTTGGTCACTACCAGTTTCCAGATGATTTTCTTTTTTTTAGCTCTCCTACTTTCATTAAACAATCATAAAAATCAAACTACCTCCATGGAAAAAGAAAGACATTTTAATGTTTTGGGGTTTTTTAACCAAAAATCATTCTATCTGGCAAACCCCAAAATGAGTAAACTACGTGCCACACATTTAACTAGAGAAAAGTTCATAGATCAAGACCTTCCTTTTTTGAAGCCGGTGAGGGATTTGAAACCCATTCCTACTGAAATGAATTACACATATAATAGAATCATAGAATCACAGAATAGTTGGGGTTGGAAAGGACCTTAAGAATCACCTAGTTCCAACCCCCCTGCCATGGACAGGGACACCTCGTACTAAACCACGTCGCCCAAGGTTCTGTCCAACCTGGCCTTGAACACTGCCAGGGATGGAGCATTCACAACTTCCTTAGGCAACCCATTCCAGTGCCTCACCACCCTCACTGTAAAGAACTTCTTCCTTATATCTAATCTAAACATCCCCTGTTTAAGTTTGAACCCATTACCCCTTGTCCTACCACTGCAGTCCCTAAGGAAGAGTCCCTCCCCAGCACCCTTATAGGCCCCCTTCAGATACTGGAAGGCTGCTATGAGGTCTCCACGCAGCCTTCTCTTCTCCAGGCTGAACAGCCCCGACTTTCTCAGCCTGTCTTCATACAGGAGGTGCTCTAGCCCTCTTATCATCCTTGTGGCCCTCCTCTGGACTCGCTCCAACAGCTCCATGTCCTTTTTATGTTGAGGACACCAGAACTGTACACAATACTCCAAGTGAGGTCTCACAAGAGCAGAGTAGAGGGGCAGGATCACCTCCTTTGACCTGCTGGTCACGCTTCTTTTGATGCAGCCCAGGATACGGTTGGTTTTCTGGGCTGCAAGCGCACACTGCTAGCTCAGGTTAAGCTTCTCATCAACCAACACCCCCAAGTCCTTCTCCGCAGGGCTGCTCTGAATCTCTTCTCCGCCCAACTTGTAGCTGAATATGTTGGATTTAAAATATGCTATCTCCTCAATAGTCTAAAAAAGGAATACTCTTCACATCCCTGTAAAACTTAAGCAAAAAAAAAAAAAAAAGCATATATTGCTGGGGGAAATTCTTCCACTTTGCTATAGCTTTTAAGTTCAAAGCAAAGACTCCAAGAAGAAGGAACCAGTTTCAAAGTTTCAGCCCTTATGCCACTGTCAAGAGACTGCAATGGGGATTCAAATGCCCCTCAGAGATGAGAATGTCTGCACACCTCTTCAGACAGGGCATTCACGTCCAAGGTCAAGTTATTTCTACAACAAAGTCTTACTGTTAGAACAACATTGTACAGGCAGATGTCTGTGCTCACCCAGAGCCTAGGGAAAGTCACTGGACTGCTATGCCAAGGAAAGTGGTTCATTCCCAGGAAACAGCATGTAATTAAATGTTTCAACTTCCCGGAACTAATCTTTTCTGTCTTGTTCAATGCAGTTGCTTTAACATAATTTTCACTCCTGTTGACACTGATCCTTTGTGATGTGATGAGTAAGTTAACAACTGTAAATGTTAACAAGTAATTTATTTAAGCTGTCATAGAAGTCAGACTGCTTTCATGGTAGGGGAAATCAACACCATGCTCTCTATGCCAAATATTCTTACTGAACATAATATTGTATGAAGCTTGAGTTGCTTTCCATAGCTCAAAGAACATTATA
The DNA here is from genome assembly GCF_004027225.2 of Strigops habroptila. Lineage (NCBI taxonomy): Eukaryota > Metazoa > Chordata > Aves > Psittaciformes > Psittacidae > Strigops > Strigops habroptila. Next base: position 10,431,686 of record NC_044281.2, read on the forward strand.
CAAAAATATCTGTTACACAAAAAATTGCTGTCATTTTTCAAAGGACTGCATAGCCCTGGTACATGAGGAAAGTCCTGAACTGGCACAAATTAGTGTCAATGTCTGTTTCAATGGAGCTATTCCACTTTACACTGGCTGACTTCCTGACCAGGTATATATTGTTTAGCAAGAAAAAAAACCACTACGAAACACAGAATACTTCAGCAGGGGACATAAAAACAAGGGAGCACAATCATCCATAAATACCCTCCTGTCCCCCTACAAAATGCATGTAAGATAATGTACAAAATGCATGTAAGAATGGGGATTTTTTTTCCTCTTTACCTGTAAATTATTCTAATCTGCAGAAATCATATTATATGTCACAAAACTTCTCCAGATGGTGCATCACATCTTCTAATTCAAGTTTTGAATTTAATTTCCCTTTCTAGCTACACCTAACATGATAATCTTCTATTCAAAACCAGCCAGCTTTAGTGTTACTCTAATCAAAGAGCTATCCTTGCTTGTTTGTCGAATGCTGTACCTTTCACCTCACTCTGACAGCCTACAATTAATGACACTTTGCATGCAGACCCAAGCACTGCTTGAAAGACCACAAATTCTTTATGCTGAATTAGGACCTGGTCTGATTTTCCAAATGTGTTCAAAAACGTTTTACCTAGGTTAAAACCTTTATTTCTTAAGTGTGCTCCAAGCATATGGAAATAAAAGTGGGAAAAGCTTAATGAGTCCTTTTGGGCTTTACGACTGCGATTAAAAGCTTGGAAAGAATAAGAGGTAATAAACCGATTGATAGCACTGTACATCCCGGCATAAGCAGCACAAGGGAGACTATTTGCTTGACTCTGCAAGAAGCTTACGGCTAAGTCTTATATTCAAGAACCAGAAATAACAATTAATACACTTATATGATTGTTCTTAAGAGACCGTAGATGTTCAAAAATGTATAACAGCAGTGGGAAAATGTGGAGACAGAGTTGATTTTTATGTTGTTTACTTGCATGTTATTTCACATAGCTTAAAGCAAATGTAGTTTTAAATCCTAGGCAAGATAAACACTGGCAAGACATTTTGAAAAAGAAACAAACAACCAAAACGAAACAGTGAAAATGACAAACATTTCACATAGCTTATCAGGAAGCATCAAGAGCAGCCTTCTTGGTGAATGGAGAGTTTAGCAGCTAGCAGCTAATATTCTCACAATGCCATCTTGACAAATTTAGCACTCCAAACCCTGAGAGCCCAGATTTATACCCATCTGGCAATACTGAGAGACAAACACTCATATATCAGATGTGCTGCAGAGCTAACATTCCCACGCAGAGAGCAACAGTCATCCTGTTTTGATCTCAAACTATCTCCAAACATCATGTATTTCCTGATTTTGTTGTCCTGAACATTGTACTATGCCACAACAGGGGAGACAGATCCAGCCATTTGGAGCTGCTGGAAAGCACTCACAAAAAGCCCGTAGGCAATCTGGGGAAGAAAGCTTATGCCAATAGTATCAGAAGATGTCTACAAAGGACATGAAAACACGTTTGCTTCTGTGACACAAATGAACAGAACTGCATCTTTACAGCAGAGAGCAAGCAGAGATGACAGAAACCTGTAGGCTGGCTAACACTGAAGTTCACAGAATGAACCTAGGGTTATATTCTAGTTCCAGTGAGTTTCTCACAAAAGAAGTACACTGTCAGTGATTGATAGAACAAAAATGTCTCTTTAGTGTTCATTACACTATCTTTCCCAGGTGCATAATTTCATTTCTATACTACATGCAATGGCTGAAGATACAAAAAAAAAACAGATTATCTGCTTTTCTTCCTGTAGTAGGAAAGCAGGGCAGCACAACAGCAATCCTTGGAGCTAGTGACTTCTCCCTGACTGAAACCACTTTTAGGGAAGGTTCATAGTGCATCAGAATGCCCATGTTTACTTATCCATGAAATGGGCATAACGCCTTCTATGCAGATTTTGAGGTTTACTGATTACATCCCTGACTGGACAGTGCCTTTCTTTCACATCTGCAAAGTGTCTAAACAAATGGTCTATTTTCATATAAGAATTACTCCTTACAGCTTTCTCTTTTTGTTCACAGGGGAACTGTGCCATTTAAGGGCCATTTTTATCATAACAAGAAAGCCCTGTAGTGAAAAATAATGAAAAATTGAATTCCATGAAAATTCCATGAAAAATTGGTCATGGAATTAATTTCCTCTGACCAAAACCACTGCTTTTTCACACATAATTAGAACCAGGTTCACCTCAGGCTTACAGGAAGTTTTCCTGACAAGAAAACAGAACTATGAACAACTCATCACCAGACTGCACAAAGAGCCACAAGGAATAGTTTAATGAAATCAGGTTACCCTTTGCAAAGGTTGATTTACACTTTTGGCCCTGCAATGGCAGGGATGAGGAAAGAAATAAAACCAAAAAAACACATGGCAGGAAAAAGATTGAGGCACACAGAGAATATACAAGAGGTAAATACTTCTGTATAGATGTCAGGCTTAACAAGTAGCCTCTATGCATTATCAAGAAGAAAAGAACGGAACATTCAAGAATTACTACCCAGAGAGAATAAGAAAAAATTGAAACTTCTAAGGAAAAGGTAAAGAATTCATATTTGTCTATTTCGTGATTGTAATGATGAAATAAAGATGATAGCACAGTAGGTTTGCAAATGAAGTCCAAGTTTCCCAGTGTTACAGACACATTAATAATAACAGTAACAAAACCAAGAATGAAACAGTCTGAATGTTGAAACTTTCAAAATATGAATAGTAGTATTTTCAAGCATGTCCTTTCCAATATTCAATAGCATCCTAGAATAGGCCTTATATAATATTGATGTACTATGAAGTGGAAATGTTTATACATTCATGCGTCTTTTAATATACATGCGCACCTACATTTATAGTAGTTTAATTCACGGATAAGAATCTGAAATTAAACGTCTTAATCCATACTTAGCTAAGCACATCAGTAGTCATATTTTCAAAGGAACTTGGGATATAAACTCCTTCTTATTCCAACATTAATTAATTAGCAGCGATATATTTAAGTTTCTTGCTTTACAGAGAAGACATTATCTTTCCCCCAAACATACTAACATAAACCACAATATATACCCATATCTATCTATCTATCTATCTATCTTCCAGCATCTATATAGACACACTTTCAAATAACAAGGTCTAATGACCCCTCTGAGGTATAGAAATGATTAAAAATATGGAACATCAAATTCTTATTTTAACGACACCTCTGAAGGGAACAGCAGGAACAAGAAAATAAAACTAGACCAAATATCCAATCTAAAAACTCCCTAGTGAGGTATGGCAGTCTAGGAAATTATAATAAATGAGATCAAATACAAATTGCAGTATGAAAAGTGAAAATTCAACATACATGTATGAGTAATACAAAATTACATTAGTAAAGTGACATCTTCTGTTAGCAGAACATCTACGGTATATGAAACCACCTTATTCAACAAAACCACGCTCTTTCAAATTTCCCTGTCCTGGGTTCAGCTATAGCAGTCATTTTTCTCCTGCTTAGTAGCTGGTGCAGTGCTGTGTTTTTTAACTTTCAGCCTGGGAACAACGCTGATAACACCGATGTTTTTAGTTGTTGCTAAGTAATGTTTATTCCAACCAAGGACTTTCTCAGTCTCATGCTTTGCCAGGGAGGAGGGGAAGCCGGGAGGAAGCAGAGACAGGACACCTGACCCAAACTAGCCAAAGGGGTATTCCATACCACAGCACGTCATGCCCAGTATATAAACCGGGGGGAGTTACCCGGAAGGCCCAGATCACTGCTCGGGTCAGGCTGGGTATCGGTCGGCGGGTGGTGAGCAATTGTATCCTCTCCCCTTGTTATTTCACTAATCGTTATTATCGTTGGTGGTAGCAGTAGTGGTTTTGTGTTATACCTTAGTTGCGGGACTGCTCTTATCTCAACCCGTGGGAGTTACATTCTTCCCATTCTCCTCCCCATCCCTCCGGGAGCGGGGGGAGGAAGAAGGGGGGGGGGGGGGGAGTGAGCGAGCGGCTGTGTGGTTCTGAGTTACCGGCTGGGCTCAAACCACGACATTCCCAAATTTGCCTACACTAAAATACATCTTACAATAAAGTATGTGAACCAGAATACTTCAGAGGCAGTAAAAAGCTGTATTAGCAGAATTCCTAACCTCCACCTTCATTCCTTTTCTTCAGAGTTGACTGCAGTGTGGCTGCACAGACACTCTCTGCACAAAGCCCTGCGGGGCCCAGAACTCTCTTACGCAGCACTGCGTCTGAGTAGCACCTGTACAAGGAAGAAGTAGCATAAGAAGCCTCCTTAGGTCTAGACCATCATCTTGTTGAAGCTGATACCAACGGTTTAATAGGAAATGAAACATGCACAGGCAATAGCTGGTTATACACACATCAAGACATACAAAAGCCATGTGTGGCCTCCTTGTATATGGTAGCTGTTTGGAGAAAGCAAAAGATATTGTTCAGCTCTATCTCCAGCCTAGCTATGAATAGCAGGGCACTCACCAGGAGCAAAATTTTATATGGTGCATTTTCCTCAAAGACCTTCACCATCCATTTCTTAGACCAAAGGTATAGAGAAAACCTAACTTTTGCTTTATGAACCAACACCACTAGACACACACACCTAGGAACACAGACTTCCTCCTTCACTTGCACACTACCAAAGGGGTCATCACTAACCCCAGCAATAACAGGCTATTTCCTAACATATCCTATTTTTTAATCTCTTTTTTTTTTTTGCCTCTGAAAAACTACAGTACAATCAACTACACAAACGTATCCATGGAAAAAACCTTCACATACATAAGGTTGCACAAAGTTCATCCTTTATATGTGGAATTACCCTTCGCAAAAAGAAAGAGTGATGTTCTTTCATTTGATATACAGTCTTCCAAAATCCTCCAACACCACATTCAAAGTAAAAAAAAGCAAATAATTGCATTTTCTTCAGATTTATCAGGAGGTAAAACTAAAGGTATAGCATGTATTTTTAGTTCTGCTTCAAAGTTGAAGGCCAAAGAACATTGTCACAGCATACCTTAGATCAGCAACAACACTAGACAAGACAGGTTATCCCTTGCTTTATGGATGCCAGGGAGGTCAAGCGTCCCCTGCTTCTGTGTAGAGACATCCCACACAGCACAGTGCTGGCACTCTTTGGCTATACTATCTGCTCTCGTTTGTATTTCTGTACTGGATTCAGCACAGTGAGGAATGCTCCTGAGCAGTTTATTTTCTCCAACCATTCCGTTCAGCTCCTCTCACCCCTGGGGATTAAAAGGAAATATCTGATAGGTAGACAGCTCCCTGTGTATAAAAAAATCTAATGTCAGAGGGAAATCAGTAGCTGGCCAACTACAGTAAATACAATGAAGGAAGAGAAACTGTAAAGAAAGACATTTGAGATAAATTGGCATTCAGAGACAGTGTATGAGACATTGGCTGCCTACCAATCCACCTGAGGGTGCAATGGGTACTGGGAGGTTGCCATATTGTTATCTTTATCTTACCCAAAACTTCTCAGCTGATAGGTGGGATTTCCTGCTGAGATGTCAAAGCTGTACACAGAGCTTTAATTACCATTAGCTAGAGTAATTTATTCTACTGAAATAAAAATGTCACTGATGGAGACTGCTATTGCTGATGTGATGATTGCTGAGAGCACTGACACATGCTAACACTGATTTTAATGAGGTCATTTGTTGTTTCTCAAAGAAGTGTTCCTTAAAATGATACATCATTAGGAAGCTACCAAACACCATAAACAAGAATCCTGTCATAAAAACATTCACTCTTGTAAAGAAAGCAGAAGATGACTGAGACATTTAAGTTCCAAATATTTACTTTGGCCAAATGATTGAATTCAAACAGCAACTCACAAGACAACGTCATCATCATCCAACTCTGCAGATATTCCATCATGCTATGCTTCAGCACTAAATTCCACATGCACATGAAAAATAAAAAGTATACAACTGGGCATAAAATTGTGGATTCTCACTCCTTCATAAATGATATTCACAATCTTTTTTATAAAAAAGGATCTTTTGGGGGGGGAAAAAGGAAACAATTATATTAGGGGAAACTATTATATTAGAGTATCTAGCTCAGTACAGGAACACCTAGCAAATAGGTAAATATTTCTACATAAGAATTTACTTTAAGGAATTGAACAGTGAAACTGGAGGCCTTGAACTTGCAGGCATTCCAGCAATTTCAAGTTTTGCATTTGAGAAAAAACACTGCCTTCATTATTTTCTACTTCAGTGCTTCTGAGCAGGAAGAATTCAGGTCAGTGTTGAGTCTGAGTTACTGCTGATAACTGTCAACAAATAAAACTCTGCCCTATATTTCATTCTTTTTGAAAAATAAATGAGCACGGGGCAAGGAAATTGCCTATCTCTCTGACAGAAGAGTCTGCTAGCTGGTGCATTTGCATTTTGAAATTACTTTTGAAGACACAGTAATGGGCTTTCCACATTGAGCTTGAGACACATAAGACAGCACCAGATGTGGTCATATTTGCTTTTGTTGGTTCATGGCATGTGAACCTCATCTCAAGATAAAAACCAGTTATGTTCAGGAGATCTGATATAAGAATTAACTAAATGTTAATAAGAATTTTGCTTTAGCTCTGCTAAATATGACAGCAACCTAGAAGCACAGAAGGAAGGATTTATTTTCTGTGGTGGTGGTAAGAAAAGTTAAAGGTCTTTTTGACTGTTTATAGCTTTCTCCCCTGTAAGTTCAGTACTTTTACATATGTGGCTGTTTCTTTAATAGATTAAAAATAAAATCTCTATAATGCATTCTTGAATTTAAATTATGCTGCTGTAATTGTGCAGTCCCAGAAAAACTGCATGTGTGAGTAGAAGCCTCTTCTCACCCCTCAGTCCTCTGGTCTGAGACAACAGGATGTTGTCCTTCAAGGAACATCAATATCTATGACTTGACATGTGTTCGAAACTAATAATTTAGTCCATCCTTATTCCTGACAACACTGGGTAGCTTTATGACTGTATACATGTCCCAGAGAAACCATTGGGATTTAGGCACAAACTTCAGCTCTGCATGTCATTCAGGATGAGTGAGCATAAAAACTAAGGATCTAACCAAGCAGAAATCAGGTCTCACAATGCAGTAAATGGCCTTGTAAGTTTTATTGGCATTTATACTTTCAGCTCTTTCTTTTACTGCCTCTGACTACATTTTCTCTCTTATATATAAAATATAGAATGGAGACTTTTTTTTTTTTAAACTTAAGAGCTTACCTAATTGCTCTTTCTTGTCAGTAACGAATTAAAACTAGAAACTGTGAGTAAAAGCCATTCCTTTTCAAGTAGTGTTTCCTTTAAAAATGTCCAAGGCATTCAATATGTTAATTAAGTTTTAATTAGTCATTTTCTTTTTGCTAGGAAAATGCCTATCTTATTGCCAGAACAGCACGACAGCATCTTCAGAGAGCACGCTACTAGTTCTTTTTTACAGGAGAAAATAAGCCACTCTGACTCTAGAAGAGGAAAGTTATGCTATGTTAAAACTGCAGCATGTACTTTGAACTGGCAAAAAGCAAATAAAGGCTTTGATGTTTTTAATATGTGTTTCTGCTACCAGATGTTCTACATTGCCAAACAAAACAAACACTTAGGAGAATCTCTGCAGTTTACTCAAGGTAAACTAGACCTATCAAATCAGCAGTTTGAAATGATTTTACTGGGGTCAGGTTTTCACTCAAGACATTGTCCAGCCTTCCCTCTTAACTCTTCATGTTTACAGTCTTTTTAAATCAGAAGAGACCTCAACAGTAACAGAGTCTTGGCCTCACAGCCACAAAGTCTAAAATAAATATATGTAATACTCCTCCCCTTCCCTAGGCCTTTCAAGTCCAAACATAGAAGTTGTCTCTCTGTCTTTCCTTCAGTTTCTCCCGGATGTGTGTAATGGAGCTCACACTTCTGTTACCTTTGAGAACACAATTCTCATTCAGATTAAGTGCATTAGCAGTTCTTGTGCTAAGCTTCCCCGAAAATTAATACTTCCCTTCTATAACTTACAGACACCATTCGCATCTCCTCTCAGCTGTGATTTTAGCAGGCTGTGCAAGTTAAGCCTTTTAAGCATTTTCTATGAGTGTTTAATATGTAGACAACAAGCTGGGTCAACTAAGGCAATCCCAAAGTCTCAAATGCTTAGCTAAAGACAAGGTCTGTGGACCTGAATTCAGCACTGCCTAGTACGCAGCCAACACTAGGCAGCATCTACCATACAATCACTCCCCTTCCCTCTGACTATATTACTAGTTGCTGCACCTGCTGCCAATACACCTTTTCTTGCACATGCTTGTGCAGAGCTCTACCAAACTTGTATTAAGTTAGTCTGCTACAACCCTACGTACATTTTATCACATTTTCTAATAATCTCCCTGGTTTTAGACATGATTTGCTTTAAAATGTGCCTGAATTTTCCATCCTGATAAATTTATATTAAAAGGCTTGCTGCTAGCTACATCTCTTTTAATTCAATTGTGATAAGGTTAGTTTCCATATCTACAATGAATAACTGGTGTTATAAACCCTGCTAAGACTGAGGCAAAGCCTTCATTCAGCGCAGAGGTCATTCCTACTTATGATCTTTGCCCATCTTCACAGCAGAGAGGTGCCATTTCCTTCAGTTTTCTTTTAGGTGAAGCCACGTTGCCGGTCATATTCTGTTAAACACCTGAGGTGCTTAATTGTATTCGATTTAAAATTAAGTTATTTGAAAGGTTAGCCTTTGAATTTTCATTCACCAGAAACAGAAGATAGCATAATTCTCCATTTACAGTGTGTAAGAAAATAATTACTCTTACAGAAGCAAGGTTCCCATCTCAATCATTGTATTATTATCACATTAAATAAAAATAAATTTATGCATTATATTCATGCTGTATGGTTATATTGCAAGAAAGCCAGAAAGAAATCCAGAAACCACGGCTCTCTACCAGCGAAGATACAAATGAAAAATGAGATTAACTGTGTCCAAAATGTATGAAATTATTTGAGTATACAAAGAAGTTCTCAAACTTGGAAAAATTGAACATACTTTATTAGAATGTCACCTTAAAGGGACATAGCCAAATGAATTGGCACATTCCTAGCTTTGTAAAGTAAAATAATTCCTTGAACCACTGGAAAGAATTGATTTTTGTGTTTTTTATTGTAGCAGAGTAGTAAAAGTTAAAAGATGAAAAAGGCCCATTATTTCATCCAACACATAGAAGTACATTCGCAACTGCTTTGTCCAAGAAAATTTTAATCAGCTCATGGAATAGCATTTCAGCTGTTTCTCTCATCTACTACTTTCCAGTCAGTTAAATTTTAGTGTAAGGAATTTTTCCCAAATTTATCCTCTGCGTTATCCAATAATTCTGCAATCTTTTTAAAGTGAAATATTCAGGTTAATGAGAGTTCCGTTACCGACTTCAAAGTATCTGTGATTTCTCCTTTAAGGTTTGTGGGGGTTTTTTTGGTTTTGGTTTTGTCTATGTGTATTTGATTTTTGTTGTTTGTGTGTTCATTTTAATGTATTACTATTGTGCAAACCCATTAAAAAGCATTACAGAGCTTCCCAGGTTTGGGACCCTTTATCCAACTAAATAACTATTATCATCAATAGTTTCTTCCCACTCCATTGTCTGCAGGGCTATGCAGTCAGAATGTGCATACTCCTTCCCATTTTCCGCCCGATCTCCCCATCAACTACTGAAGTCAGTGTCTCTCACTGACATCACATTTGTCACCCCCCTGCGTTTATAAATCCCATGACATTTCTCAGGCACACAGAAGCACACAAAGGGAACCGGGAAGGTAAAGCAACATTCTCTAACACCGATAATTCAACATGAAGTAAAAGCAAATTTTTCTGTACCACAAAGTATGGGTTTCTTTCACTTGAGAAGAAAGGCAAGTCCATTTACTGGTACCAGGGTTAGGCACACATCCTCTAATGGTCCACATACCTATCTACACCTGTGCTCGTGATTGAACTACCACAAGCATGAAGCCTGCTTGTGGGGGAACAAAGCATCTGGCAAATACTCCGCTCTCTTTTCACCATAATGAAGACAGGCACTTGTAGCAAAGGACAGGATGTGTAAAATGGATACTTTGATATCTGTGTAAATTCATTTGCTGGAAACATGGTAAGAATTAGCAATTTTGAATGGTGCTTTGAGGTCCTTGGCTGAAAAGTTTGACAGAAGTATGAAGTAGCATAACAGTATCTATTATTTTTATACGAACACAATTCAGAGCAACAGTACAGGAACAGGTGCAACAAATATCTAAAGAGAAGGCAGAGGAACACAAGCTCTTATTCCTAAAACACTGCTATGGTTTCTGGCTCACAATGTACACCCAACCAGTTCCCTCTGAACAAACACTGTCCAATCTGCTGTCCCATTCCATTATGATCAGCTTGATAAAAGAGTGAAAGGTTGAATATATTCTAATGGGGTCTTTAAACCTCTGATCTATGGGCAGATGCAGAATATCCTTTCCTGATGGATTCTGTGATCATCTGCATTTCCCATCTTTCTGGCATCTTTACTCACTGCTAGCTTCCATTCTTACACATCACTGAGAAAGGAGCTTAAAATAAAAAAACAAGTGGGGAAAGCAGAAGCAATCAATCCAAGCTGTCTGGGGCCTTCTACAATGTAAAAACAAATTTTGTTTGATTTCAACTTACCATAGCAGAAAACCGAGGCATGTTTATCTAGATTCCTACTCTGTGATACCTTGCTGGAATGTTGCTTTAACATATTCATTATCAGGGTTGGATGATCATTTTCATCATTCACTTGAAATGTGATGAGTCATTAATTAGTATTAATCACAAAACTGCTGTATAAGTGCAAAGACTATGCGGACCTATGTATGCATCATTAAGCTAATATAGCTTAAGAAATTGACTGGACTTTCAAAGGTGTTAGCTACTGAACCTGGTAAGAAGAACTAGCTAAAACTCAGCTAACTTAGTGCCAAGTATACTGTACAGATGGAGCACAATGATTTTTGCAAAATTTTTCATGTTCCTAACAAAAATATTATTACTGCTATTGTTCCTACTACCACTAGACAGTTCATGTTCTTGATTCCAAGGACACCCCTGATGTACCAAGCACTATAGAAATTAAACATGAGAAGCTGCCATTGCCACAACGGCATACAAAGAGGACAACACAAAAGAAAGCACTGCTCATTGCTTAAGCAAGTTCCTTCTGCCATAAAAATGAGAGCTAATCAAAAGAGATACATCTGTCTGTGAATGCAATACCATGCTAAACGTCCTTTATGTTTTCTAAATACTTGCCTAAAGAGGTATGGAACTGAAAATTAAATAGCAATGAAGAGCATAATGCAAAAAAGAGGCATTTTATCAACACAATAAATAATCCTACCAGTAAGACATTGTTAGTTATAATGTCTGTTACTGCTGAATCTTTCTGTAATTGTTTACATTTCTAATTAAAATAAGAACATATATGGAGAGGCACCACAGCTATTCCTCCCAGGAATCCACCTCAAAGGCTGCTGCAGCTGTATTGCAGAGATGCAGAAATTATATCCTAAGGTACACAGCATTGGTATCTTTCATTTAATTGCAAGATGGTTTGGTGATACGTTTGAACAGGTTCCAAAGCTCATGTTGGCTGTTGCATGTGAGACAGAAGATTTCTGGTGCCATGAAGGCCTAGAATTAGCCTGGATTTCTGTTGCTAGAGTAGATAGTTAAATGTGAACAGCGACATATGGCTTGCATATGCTTGGACATCTGCATATGTGAGCTTGCAAAGGAGAACAGCATGCAATCAAAAAATTATATTTCATATATGATTTCCTGCACAATTTTTTGCTTGAAAATTTCATTTTTTCAAGGACCTCAGTATATAGAGATGGTAATACGGGATTCAGTTCTGGAAGAGGCCCCAGAAAATATCAAGACAGTCTCAGCTATTGTAATTAACCATGATCATAAACTGATCAAGCTTAATACCTTAGGCTTATTACAGAGCTTTATTAGAAAACTGTTTGCACATCTGATCCCTCTGAAGATTAGAAACCTTCTTTTAATGTATTTCTAAATGTATTCATGGCCATTCGCTCCTGCATAAAGATGGTCGTTGGCTAATGCAACAATTCTGCTTCCCTGGTGTTTATACACTGATGTAGTTAGAAACAATTCTCCACTCAGTTTTCACTTGACTATATTTTAAAACATATTTATTTTAGTTCTCCCTATCCTGATCACATGAAAGTACAAAAAAAAAAACCAACACAAAACCTTAAAAAAGATTGAATAAATGGACAATTTTTATGGTTTTCATTTTTCTTTTAATTGAAACATCTCCGATACAATCTAATGTTAAACTTCATATTTTGTTCCGACTAGATCACCCATTCCTGGGCAAACCGTGTTTCCCATCGTGTTAAGCTTTCTGGACTAGAGGATTGACTGAACAGCCAATACAACCACTTTATGGTCTTTGGGTGTGAAGGTGAAGAAAGGGCAAAACAAAGATGGAAGAAGGAACTGGTCATACCAATGCCGAAGTCCCACTGGTGTCCTAACCATGTGCCCAATGAATCTGTGAACTTTGTAACTCGAACTAGCATCTTAAATTAGCACCACAGCCAACTGCTTTACATAACTACACTGGCTTTTTCCTTCTAACTAGAAGCACTAAAATTATAGCATGGTGGCACTTCTGAGGGAAGCGGATGGACTAAAAAAAAAGCTCCTGAAAAGTGTGCTTCTAATGGTCTCAGAAGAACCATAGACAAAGTGGTACTATGAAAGCATAATTTTTCCAAACATTGACAAGGTTTGCTGGCTGAGAAAAGCAAACGATGTTTAACAATGGCAGATGGAAAGGAAATTACTCTTGCATGGGTTTGAGAAACTTTCTTTAGCCTGCTCTATCTTTTGCCAATGTCTAGCAAGTTCAGCTGGATGACAGTTTTAGGCTGACTGCCCAGGTCCTGTTTAGCAAGGCAACAGAGGTCTTTTTCATGATTTAATCAGCACTGAAATCTCTGTTAGTGACAACTGGGTTTCAGAATGCAGAATGTTCAAAAGAACACAGTCCTGCAGCGTTAATCGGAGACTCTCATTGCAGAATTAATATGCATTTTCTGTGTAAATACTTTCTCCCAGTGACTTTGGATTTTCCAGGATAAGTGATTTAGTAACCTGCAACAGAAGTGCTGAAGATATCTGTAAGATAATCTATGCAAGAACTGTGTTATAACAGAAAAGCAATAAGCAGTCTCTATAGCCAGTCTCCCAGATGCATGCAGCAACACAGGTACTTTAAGAAGGAACATAAAAAGTCAGTCAGTGGAGCTGACAATGAATTACAAGCCAATGCTGACTTCAGTGTTATGAAAGCATAGTAAGCTACAGAATGACGCTTTAAAATACAGGATTATAAATACCACTGAAAGCTATGAATTGTTCTGGTTCTTTCCGTAAATTGAGAGGCTGATCAAATGATGCCCCCTAATAAAATATCTTGAATATAAAAATCTTTGGACTTAAATAATCTGATCTCTTCACATGTGCTGAGTTAGGGATGCACTTGGGAAACAAACGGATAGCCAGATTTGACAGGTATGATCTAAAAAAACCAATAAGCAAACCAACCCATTTTTAAAGTCATGTTATTTCCTTTTCATTTTCTTTTTTTATTCATATTTCTAGGAATGAGAATAGCTATAATCAGGACCCTTCTGGCAGATACTTTCTTCATACATTCCAGGAATGTGGTGAACGAAGAAGGCAGTAAGTGGCATTTTAGTTTTGCTAACTTTAGCAGCTTTAACTTATAGATATTAATTCAGATCTAATGATGCTTTGGAAGACAAGGATTGACCTTTATGGGACTTCTACCATTCCAGAGAAAACGGCTTGATGTATGCATTAATCTACTCAAAAGGAATCTCATGGATCTTAAATGCCAAGTGAACATGTGAAATACCAGGTTTTAAAGTGGAGTTTGCACAGCTGCCACACTGGTTTAGGAGGGAGCAACTGCAGCCACAGCTCTGAATAATAGGAAAACAGAACTCTGGATGGAAATTGCATTTCTGCTCTTTGGCAAATTCCACCGCTGATGCACTTTGCCTTAGTTTTGGCTCTCTCTCCTGTTTATTCTTCTTTCTATCCCCACACCCCCCCACCCCCCATTCCTCCTATGCCTTTTACATTCTCTTTAATAACACTAATTCTTTGAATTACTTAGCACTTTTTTTTTTGCAAATATTGAAGTAAGATTTAATATCTGAGTCAGTTACAACAATTAGGATTTCAGCTCCAACATCAATTTGAGCTAGTTATCGTGTAATTCGATTCATGATGTAGGAAGAACTGTAAAACATCTCCACCGAAATCAGGGTTTGTTTGTTTTGCTGTCACTGTTGTCTGTAGATCCAGATCAAGCAATTAAATGTTTTGCAACAAATACAAAATACTGTAGATTATAAATATTAACAGCACCCAAACAATTTCCTGCTATCTTAAAAGTTAGAGTATACTTGGTTTTGATGTCTTAAATATTGGGACTCTAAACACTATAGTTCCATTCTGTGCCTTGAATAAAACAATACATTTTTTTATTTCTTTTGTTTTACTTTGGATGCCACTACCTTCAGTGTTAGCACTGCTTTGGAGTAAAAATAGATTTAAAAAGCTAAATGAGTCCTGCTACCATGAATAGATTCTGAGATATGTCAGTATGAGCTTCTATATGAAAGAGAGATTTAACGTATGAGATACCACAGAAGGGGCCATCCACCCAGCAAGGCTTTCCCCAGTAATCTATTGCACAAGGCATAAAGGTGCCTCAAGGTAAATTTAGATGTCCTAGGTTGGGCACAAATCTTGTTAGTTTCCTGGCCTGACTAATATATCTTACTTCAGTGAAGCTCTATGATGCTCAAAAGCTCTGAAAATTAAACCAAATGAGTGTTGTTCTTCTCTTTAATGGACAGACAAAACGAATGAAAGGAAGACTCTACCTAAGATTCACAATTACATAAACAAAATCTACAGTGCAAAATATAAAAATATGTGAGAAGAACACAATATAAATCCACAAGCAGATAGAAAGTGTGTGAAAGGCGTTTGTTACTGGTGACGAGAAAAGAAACAACACATTGGACTTGGAGGTAAGCAAATGTTTCTGTAGGGAGTCTGGTGCTCACATAAGGTTTTATGTACCAGATTGATTCATTTCAATCCTACTGACTCATCAGAGACTAAATCCCTCATACTTTGGTTTGAATTCACACATTTGTCTCATATTTACTCATTCGAAAGAGCTGATTCTAAAACAAAACCCTGGAATTATACTTCTAAGAGAAAAAGAAAAACATTTAGATCTCAGATACATTTTCATGTTTTTAGGATTTCCTTAAAGGATTATTGTCTGCTTTATTCCTCCCCATGCCTGTTTATTTGGCAACCATGAGTAAATACAGTGTGTAGTCAATGCTGCTTCTTGTACATATGCATGTGGGCATATTCTGATAAACTGGACTGGTTGTCTTTGTAGCAAAATAAGACTATACAAAATGGTTTCTAATTTTTTACCTCAGAGACCTAATATGCAGATAGGGTGTGAAACAAAAACTCTTTTGGATTATAAAAAATATAGTGAGTCTTGGCTTTCTTGCATATCCTTAACTGAAATGAAGCTGAGATGACTCACCACTTAACTACACTACGTTAACTTCTTTGATTTATATAATTTCTCCCACTCTACCTCTGTAAAAGATAGACTGGTTTTGATCTCTTGGAATGAAGTTACATTTACCACTCTTGGGTCACCTTTTCCTGCCATCTTCTGCTACAGTACCATTATATGTACAGCTGATGTCACTGAGTTTGAGTTATTCTTCAGTCATACTAGCAAATAACTGAGATGAATGAAATCAATATTATTTTCCTTATAGATGAAATTAATTTAGTAACGCATAAGAGCAGTAGACTTTTCTTTCTTTGTCCACTACAATCCATCAATCTATTCTGCTTGGCTCTTGAATTAACATATCTTAATTTGTGGGCAACAACTCCTTCTAGCATAATTAAATCTTTCAGTCTTTGATTCCAAGTCTTTTATATAGTCTGGGCATTTTCCTCTACTAGTAATGATCTTTGATTGGGATATCAAAATATACAATAAAAAGATACATCCTAACAGTGTATCACTTGTAGTTCCAAACAAGACTTCATTTGATTATCTTTTAAGAAAGATCATCTTTAGTTAATTTGGATTCAAGTTCATGCAAAATATTTTCATGGAATTTTGTTTGAACTGAAGGAAAACACCAGCACTTTTTTTCTGCCTGAAAAGATGCCAGCTGGAGCAAACTAATGAGCCCCAAAAAGAGAACATTTGTACAGCTGGAGACTGAATGTTATCAAGCTGCTTGTTTTTGATTGACACTATAACAGTCATGGTAGTGTAAGGTGATCAATAATACTCCCTTTGTGACAATGTGAATAGTATCATCCAAGAGTGGTTTTTGAACAAAAACATTCAGAAGTTCCGCTCAATTTGGGTAAGCATCCAAGGCTTCACATCTTTCTTCTAATTGCCTAACCCATTAAGGTCTTCAAATTTCAGTCAAAAATAGGTCGATCAGTGGCTTTCTTAAAGTATTCAGGATTGCTCTGGTACTTAGTATCAGCCCAAGCCAGGAAGGATAATGAACAAGAACAGTTTCTTAAATCGACAGCTCTTCAACTTTTAAAAGATTTGCTGTGGAAAAGGAGTTTAACTCCTGCTATTTACTTTGAGAAAGATCATTCTTCTACATCTGTTTCAATTTGTTGTGTATTTAATACATAGAACAGCTAGCATTGTTATTCATGTTGATATATGCAGCTGTGTACACAACACAAATTATTAAAACATTTTACAAGACACATCAACATGATCCTAATCCAACTCCAATGGAGACAGAGTTCCCTGGAAATACGTAAAATAGAGACTCATCTGAACACAGATGAGTTGCAACTACAACCAAAAGTGTTTCTAATCAATGCAGGAGTAGACAGAGAGTAAGAAGTTTCAAAAAGAAAAGAAATAGAAAATATGAGCACATATGAGGCAACTTGAAGAGGCAACAGGAGCACTTCAGGTGGAAACATGGATGCATTTAAGATGCAGGAGATGAATAAGATTATAGGTATGCATGTATGAAGGCTATAGGTAGAGACTATGAACAGCTCTAAGCAAAGACTATGGAGGGCTGTAAGCAATGTTTTTGTGTATTTTTGCAAAGTAGTAATGCTGTGCGCAGAGCTAAAGCAATAAGGCTCAATATCTTGGAGACGTGGGGTTTTTTTCATGTTTTATTGTGCTTTTGGAGTATTTAATGCCTCACTAGATCTAAAAAACCCTAGGGTCCTATGCTCATTTCAATTCAATTAAGATATACAGGCTGTGCGAAATATACATCGATAGGGAGCCACAATTTCAGAAATAACTGCTTATCTGTGCACTTTTTAGCTCATTATAACAGACTCATGGAATCCAACTTTAAATAAAGGCTGTTGGTGGACTAAATTACAACACAGTATCAAGAGACTTCATGAACTAGAAATATTCTATTTTATTAAGTTTTCATTATATATGTACAGTATAAGTCAGCAAGCATTCAGTCTCTGCTAACCAGAGTCCTGTTACTCATTCTAAATTTTAAAGGCAAATATTTTCCACCAAGGGCACCCTGTAAATGAATGGTAGGTTTTGGCCCTCTCCCTATTAAAACAGGTTTGACAGAGCGTCCATCTCACAGACATTTTGGATCTCCTTCCAGAAAGCCTGCTGAGTGCTCGAGGACACAGCGCAATCCTCTCTTCCATGCCGCATGGCAGCATCCTTCCATGACAGTATTTTTCCATGCAAACATACCAATTCCCTAAGACTTTATACTCAAGATGATAAGGATTATTTGTTTTTTAATTCTTAATAAAAAAGTGATTTATCTTGTAAAATTGCTTACTCCAGTTTGAGGCAAAGACGTGGGCTTTGTCCCTAAATCCTCCCTCAGCGACAGCGCTGACACTCCTCTTTCCCTGAATATGGCCTCACTGTCCAAAAGGCTATCACACAACATGCAATAGCTGGTTCAGGTTATAAATATATTGGTATATGCCAAAACGTTAAAAAATGCTCCAATTGCAATGATGCTTGCAGGAAATCAGTACTTTTTAGGTTTCTGCCTCTGTCAGATGCTTGAAATCAACCAAGATTTGCAAGGTGCAGGGAGGCCTGTCAGGGAATGACAGCATGTTTCCTCAGGCAAGCAAAAGTAGTTTCTAATCCTTTTTTTTCCAAGAATGAGAAGGCCTTAACAGCTATCAACACCACATGTAACGCTCATGATGTGCAGGTCAGGGAGCCCTGTTGCCACTCTGCCAAAATGGACTAAACCCCTTCTAATCTGCAGAGAGATTCTCTATCAGCACCCACACTGCAACAGGCTAGATGAAAGAATTGCAGCCTGGGGAAATGTCTTTGATCATTGCATTAATTTCCTCCTCCTGGGCCTTCATCATTTAGGTAAGGAAGGTGCCTGTTGGTGCACCTGGGATGGCAGTCCCTGAGGCTGCAAGGAGGCAGTGTGGATGCTCCCAGCACAGCTGATGCCACTGAAGGGTGGAGAAAGTGCTAGAAGGGGGCAGAAGGAGCTGGATCACTATTTTAGGATGGGTCGTAGGAGCTCTTCTGTTGGAGATTGCAGCCTGTAAGGGTGTTCTAGAGATTCTCAAGTGAAGGAAAGGCAGAAGTCAGAATGGTACTAAGGATGCCTCAGTGCTGGAGCGCCTGTAGAAATACCCCTTTTGGGTGTGCACTGCCTCCATACGGCAGTGTTATTGGCTCTGTTCTGTGCTCTGATTAAGCACAGTTTTAGGTGTGTAATGCCTTCCTGCTCCACGGCAGTGGAGCAGGCGGGTCCTGCCGTGGGGTGCTAGGTCTGCTTGAGGCCGGTCCGTATGCTCAGCTCTCAACGTGACTTCGGGGCAGCAGTAAAGCACCAGCGAGCAGGCGGGTGGGTAACTTGTGTGATCTGGGGGGGGTGCCGCAGCAGCAGCAAGGAGAGGCAGAGCTCTGTCATGTGCTGTAGGTAGCCTAGCAGGAGCGGGGGACTGTGAGGGACCTGGCGGGAAAATAGGGGGCGAGCTTTAAAAGACCACAAAATCTCGCTGAAGAAAAGGTGTGGAAGAGGCAGCAAGCGGCAGACTGACGGGAAACTCCGGTTCCAGGGTCCCTGTCCCAGCTGGTTTCAGTAGCTGTATGTCGAGTTACAGGAGCCCGGCGAGGAAAGGGAGAGTGCTGCCTGGCCCCGGCGGCGCGGTGGCCCTGCTGCGGCCCGGTGAGTGCTGTGCCCCTTTGTTTGCTTGTTTTTCTTCCTGTGGATATCGGATCCCAGAGTAAACACGGTACAAACATAGCTTGAAAGCACATTAAGGCTCTTTAGACACCTCCAGCACTCGGCTTACTTGTTGCAAATGCACCTAAGGTGGTGATAATCAAATGTAATTCCTTACAGATGGTGTGAGAAAAGTCAGTGTTGGTGCAGTTCTTAAAGGGCCTGAACAAGGGAATATCTTATACCGTAACTTTTTCTTTTTAAAACTTTCTTTTCGGAAAATAACAGTGACAGTGGAGATTGTACTTGGCTTAGGTTCCTTTAACTATAATAACTGTAAAATGTGGGGGGCTTTGTTTTGGTTTTTTCTGATATTTCTGTTATAGTAACAACCTTTGTGTTTGTACACATTAATGTGCTTGCATTGAAGGACTTTGAGAACATCCCCATTATAAATAATGGCAGGGCTTGATTCATCTTTGAAGTACGTAAGAAAACTGCAGTCAATTTTTTGTGGTATTTGATTCTGTAAAGTATGTGTAAAACGGCACTGCTCTGAAAGTCATAGTGAAAGGTAGCATGCAGTCTCAGTATATAGTTACTTCTTTGGTTTAACACAGAGTAAAATAATGAAGAGTCTTACCCTGTTTTTCCATTTTGCTTTCTGAAGTCTTTCAGGTCTCTCTTGTAACACTAGTTGGTATTAGTATCTAGGCAGTTAACTCCAGCACTGAGATGGCATGTGCCAACATCAGAAAAATAGCACTAGGAGAATCAGTTGGTATTGTAATATGTGAAACAGGCATGTAATGCTAACAAATCTGTCTTAATTTTCAGTATGTGCGAAGTATGAAGTTCTTTACCACAAAAGTTTTTGGTAGAGTGGGGTCAGAGACAAGGTCTTGTGATCATTTTCTTCACCACTGAGGGATTTGAATAATAATTAAATAGCAGTAGCTTAAAAAAGAGAAAGAAAAAATACATGTAGAACAGACACTGTTCTTCTAAATTTGCTTGTCTGGTATTTCACAAGGTTATTCAGAAGTTGGTTGATGTCACAGTTCGCATTCTTCTCAAACAAATAGTATCAGCTCTTTCTTAAATAATATATATAAAAAAATCAATTGCATATATAACCAGTAATGGGCACTGTGTGGATTAGCTTATTAGTGGTTCTGAAGTGTTAAAATGAAATATAGAACCTGGCACAAAAATTGAGCTGAATGCCATTCAGCTGTCGTCTGACCAAGACACTGGCTGCTGAAGAATCTTATACTTTATCCTTTCTACTTACAACCTTTTTTGCATGTTTCTTTCATTGAAAAATCACAGTGTTTCCTAGTAACTATGTAGTCAAATACAGATGTGGCACAATGTGGCATAGGAAGAAACTAAGGGTCCCTTCTGTCTTGCCAGGGAGCTGGGAGAGTTTGCTGTACTCCTACCCTCTACTGACAGTACTGCAACTTTGAATTTATGGGCCTGTCTGTGCCAGGTTAGAAGGTTGTGGTGCCAATGAGTAGTAAGCCTCTGGACATGCAGCATGCTGTCTCCAGTGTCTTTGAGATGGTCTCTGTTCCCTCTTATGGGAAAGCTGGAAGTGACAATCTATGTTGGCATCTTGGTCGCTGCAGTTCAGGATGCTTTTTCTGCTACACCTAATAGGTATCAGTTCATGTGAATACAGCAAGCTCTGAATTTCAGTGACTGAGTGTCTAGCATGTGTACAATTCTGCTCTTGGACAGCTGAGAGCAATAATCTCATGTTGTCCCTATATGAAGTGTCCATAGTCTCATCTCAAGATAGATTGAGTGAAAAAAGGTAGGGAATCTTTTTCTTGATGGCAATTGGTTGTTGTCTTAGGTCACCTTAAAAGAGCAAGTAGGGGAAAAAACCCTAAATCTGTGTTTGTGTCTCTAACTTGCATCACATCTCCCAAACTGTCCTCGGAAATTCTAGTTATTTGCTGAAGCTTGTTTGCCACTTGAATGCAATTAAAGTTGAGGTTGAAAGTTGGTTTTTGAAAACAAAGGGTTATTACATGGGAAAACTAGGGAAGATGAGGCTAGTTGGTGAATAAATTTAACAGCAGAACAAAATATCCAATTCAAAATGTTCCAGATTTTTTTCTTTGCTTCTTAATTTGTAAGGAAAGGTAGCAAGCTATTTCTTTCTTTTGAAGGTCACCTTTAGAGGCAATCTGTAGTTCATGGTACTACAGTAACTTCTGAAGAGTTAGGGGACAAAGAAAGAACCACTGAATATCAAGACCATTGAAAGTTATGATTGTGGCACCAAATTAGAGACAGGCACCTAGTATCTCAGGCAGTCTAGGGGGGAAAAGAAAGGAGTGTTGTTTATCTGGAGTAGTAAAGTGTCTTAAAGAATGGTAGTGGGTGGTATATAACTTTTTCATTATCCTGTCACACTTGGAGATTCTGCTTTGCAGCACCTCAAAGTTAAGAGCAAAACAAATTTATTGCAGTGTATCTATCTTTTCAGGTGGGTTTTTTGCCATTTTTTCCATCTAGGTTTCAGCCTTGATATTAATCATTTCTCATATCATTCCCGAGGTGAGATGAAATAACAAGGGACTGCAATGCTAAATTCAGATCAAAGGAAGCTACTGCTTTCCTGTTTGGTGTGGTTTTTTTTTTTTGTTGTTGTTGTTGCAAATCTAAAATTATGAGATCAAAAAACTATTTATTCTGTGGTAATTTCAGTGTCAGTTTTGAGGAGAGGATATTCTCTACTCCAAAAAAAAAAAAAAAAAAAAAAAAAAAGAAAACTTGTCTGTGCATTAAATAGATTCTGTGGCATTTCGAATATGGTGAAAATACTTTTAGCTTTTGATGCTCTACTGAAAGTGAAAAAGCAGATGCAATTTAGGACAGGAAGATGATTTATTTCTCTTTATGTAGACACACATATTTGTGTATGGTGTTTTAATTGGAGCTGCAAAAACTTCCTGCCTACTTCACATAGCCAGATCTTTGTGGTTGTGTGAGATTGGTTCACTCTATGTATAAACCCATGTTCAGTTAACTGATTACAATGTATAAGCTTATGCATGCAGAGGAAAACATAATCCAACAAACTGGCAACATGAAAGGCATTAAGACACATGGTAATGATTGAAAATAATGCATTTAGATTATTATTTCTGTAGTTTTTTCTTTGAGGGGTTTCCAATAAAACAAAGGGTTTTATTTATCTTTTCTACATATCCTCAATTTTTAAAAGCAAAGATTAAAGGGGTAACTGAATCAGTGGGACAGATCTTCCTGCAGATTCTGCCCTGGTTCTGTAGCTGTCCAGAATGGAGAATCAGGGAATCTGTCAGAATGTACAATGGCATGTCACTACTGCAAAGTAAGTCCATACCTTAGACCTCCAGGCAGACTTCGCTATATAGTGTATGCTTAAATACAGTCTGAGATGTGGTAAAATTCTGGCATGGGTTGCCCAGAGAGGTGATGGATGCGCCATCCCTGGAGACATTCAAGGCCAGGCTGGATGTGGTTCTGGGCAACCTGATCTAGTTGAAGATGTCCCTGCGCATTGTAGGAGGGGCAGACTAGATGACCTTTGAAGGTCCCTTCCGACCCAAACTGTTCTAGGAATTTATGTATAGTACCTCTCCAGAACTGACTTGGTTTTTTCAACACATATGTTCATATGAGGTTTCTTTCTTCATGGACTAAAGCCTATTTTTCAGTTTGCAGTGCTTTTCTGAATGTTCATAAGGTATAGAGGAGTAGCAGAAACAAAGGCTCATGACACTTAGTATTCAAATAAGAAAAAAAACTCCTAATGCCCAAGGGAAGCTGATACCTGTCGAAGCAGTAATTGGGTCATAAGATTTCTGCTTAGTTTATAGTTATATTAATTAAGAAGTCACTTCTCAAGTCAAAATTTCTGAAGTCTGAACGGTGTTGAGGTTTAACTTTGCTTGCATATCAGAAGAAGACCTCTTCCTATATGAGAGGAAGAGGTAGATTAGAACATATCTGACAGTCAAAAGACCAGAACTCCTGTCTGTCATTGTTCTAAATCTCTTGTTGTAGGCCCACTTGCTTTAATGGGTATGATTTATTGAATTACCCATTTTGCATCAGAAGCATGATTGTTATTCAGGTGATCATAGCCAAAGGAATACAGCAGAGGAGGGAAACTTTAAAGGTAGAATATTTTTGTTCCTAGCTAGTGGATAACTCTCTCAAACAGGGTCAGAGCTAACACAAAAGGGCTGATGTAGCTGTGTTGAGGAATACACTGTTTTCCACAACCCAGTCCTTTTAGCTGTCTTTATCAAAATAGAGACTCATTAAGGATTCGAAAGTACATGAGTAGAAGTAGATTGGGAAATGCAAAAATACTTCTGCATTTCAGAAACATCTGATGTTGTGAATGGAAAGCTGTGTGAACAAGCTGTGAGTATCAATGCTAGTACAAACACTTTCTTCCCGGTTTTCCTCTGGATAACTTACCCAGCAATTACTTGGAAACAGAGTTTTCACAGAGTATCTCTTGTGAGGGCAGTTACCACCCTAACGACAAAGGTGAAACCCTGAACTCCATGCCAAAGCAATAGTTTCTTCTATGGCCTTATTGTTTGGTTTTGCATTATCTCAAGAGCTTCAGTCTACACCAGAGGCTGGGGCAGATGGGTAGTTAATAGTTTCACAACATAAACAGCTGAGGTTGTTGATTGATAAGGGTTCATGAACCTGGTAAGTAGTTCATGAACTGCCATTGTGCAGCAAGCTGGGCTGTCTTGCTGCTTGCTGTACTGCAAGATTCCAGTGTGTCATGGGCACATGCAGTTGTGACCCTATAATTTGCAGCTGTGAGACTTGGAGCTTAGTTTATGTTCCTACAAAAAATTGTGGTTACCTTTTACATGCCATTTGTTTCTCAACCATAGGAAGTACTGCATACATGACTTGCTTTCCAGTGTCTGTTTGCTTACTGTTTAGCAGGTGATTATGTTCACTGCCCATCTGTTTGGTTTCTCCTACTTGCACCATTTCCTCAGTCACATCTCTATCATTGAGATAGAGTCTAGTCTATTCCTTATGTGTAAATTACCATGACTGAACAACACGTGATTTGCTTTGATATTTTCTCTTGTTCCAGATGAGAAAGCATATATAGGCCACCTTCCATTCTGTAGTCTTCAACATTACAAGACACATGCAATCTGAAATATGAAGGAGGTAATCTACGTGCTTAAGTGATAGCATCTCTTCAATTAGTGTCTCCTAACTTCAGGATAAAGGGAATGCTAACAGGCCTGCAATAATAGGCAAGATAGGTGAGGAAGAAAATGAATAAGTTAATATCATATAGTGGTTATGGTGGGCCAAGGCAGAGAAGAAACTCCCTCTAACTGATGCAAGAAATTTGAGCTAGAATACCAAACTCTGGGGTTCTTGGGTGCAGGCCAGTATTTCTTGCGAGATTATTATACATTCTAATGTGATTACCCTTTCTGTTTAAGGTTTTCCTGCCTGCGAAGTGTTTGTTTCCTGAGGAAAAAGTAGGTATAACCCTCCCACAAAGAAGCAGCAGAAAGAGGCATTCCTGAGTTACTGGGGATGGGGCAAGAGAGCCATGATTACTTACAAAATATACTCGCTAAGACCTTGTGAGCCATGCGTCAACCCACAGTGGACTTGAAGGGTATTACAGAATAAACATCTAAAAATGGGTTTATAATGGAAACCTTGACAGACCTAAAAGCAAAGCAGTAAGCAGGTGCCACTATAATTAAGAGCAGTGACCCTTCAAAGGAAAGGGTTGCTAGCAGGTAAACAAACTGCCATCGTGCAGCTCACCTCATTAAACAGGAAAGTTAGGAAAATTATTGGAGAAACAGCATCAATCAGTGTTACCTTAGACATCGGTTATAAGAGACAGCTGCCTGCTGTGAGACTAATGTAGTGTATTTACTATTAAAAACAAGGCCTTTGTTCTGAGAGTTGTGCTACAGGTAATCCGCACCCTTGAATTTATATCCTATTCACAGTTGTCAGGTTCTTTAATATAACTTTTAATCTTGTCCTTTCCCCCCCCCCCCCCCCCCAATCTGACATATGCAATATGCTAGGTCAGGTGGATAGAAATATTCCAATGAGTTGAGCTTCAGATAGTCTCTTGTGTAGTGGATGTGCCACCATAATTCTGTATGCATACTCTCCCACTTTTTAACTTTTACATTTCAATATGTCAGTGTAATAGTGTCAGATCTTGACATGTTTCAAGTACATGGGTTACTGCAGCCAGTTAAAGCTGGCTTTTTGGTATGGTTTTCCAAATGCTGGGGTTTTTGTTACAGCGTGAGTGTTGTTTCAGGCAGTTTCACAGAAGTATGGTAAAGTTGCTGAATTAACATGGCTGCTTTGAATGGCAGAGGACACTGTCACAGCTAAAGCCTTACATCGTAATGGACTGCAAAATCAGTACTGTTTGAGTAGTGAAAGAAAACCCACTGTGGAGTTTGGAACTGTTTTGTTCATTATCTAGCATATATCACTCTAGAGATTTACTTTGCATATTTTGCTCTGTGTAAGAGCTCTTCTATGGGGCAGTATGATCTTGGATTTTGTGGTAGGGAAGATAGCCAGGTTGTCTCAGGCTTTACCTCATGTTACTAGAGTTTTGGGGGAGGTGGTGGTGGTGGTGTTTGTGGTGGGGTTTGCTTCCGCCCCCACATGCCCCAAACAGATACCTATGTCTTGAGATGGAGTACTCTGCTATTTTTTTAATCAAAGATAATGATTTGGACTTGCCAGACACTGGTTTTAAGGCTGATTTAAAATTCAAATAAGCTTACAAAGCAATTGCATTAAAGTGGTGCAAAATCGTATGTAATTGCTTTCAGTTAGTTTCTAACCCATCTTGTTCTGTCTTAACTTCAGATTCCAAGCCTTAACTGTTTCTCTGCTGGAAAATAGAGAAGCTTAATTGTACATTTAAACTGTAGCATCTAGGGGGAAAAAAAATTTCCCCACCAGTTTGATACTACTAGATTCTCTATCTGTTCATCTTGAACTATTACCAGAAAAAAAACGTGCAAATTAGTTTGAACTCCAAACTAAAGACTGCAGCTTTGAAGCAGCAGGATTCTTTTTTTCCTCTGGCAGTCTTTACTACTAGGTGTGGCAGACTAGTACTGTGGCTAGACTGGTGCAGAGTTTCTTTAGTGAAAATGAATGTATAGGTGCAGTCTTAGTGAAAATTAACCTGTGAATTGAGCTGTATTTTTTGAAATGACAGGTTAATACCTGTTGTGTGTGTTTGTAGTGATTTGAAAGGAGCTTGAAGCTATAAAGCTTACAGCAGCTGTAATTTTGACCACTGAAGAAGCATAGCATGGCTTCTGAAGGTTTCACTTGCTTAATCTTTTTCTAACTCCTCACAGATTGCTTGTTTATCAAACTGGCTGCTTTGATAAAGCTGCTTATCTCAGATCAAGAGCACAGTATCTTTCTACTTCAATTTAGACTCTCATTCCAGGAATTTAATATCTGTTTTGTTATCTGGATCATCACAATAATTTTGGAATACTAAGTTGCATTTAGCAGCTACTTTAAACATGACATCCTGGGAGCGTTGTTTGACACATGGCTGACCATGAGCCAGCTTGTGCCCAGGCAGCCAAGGCCAACAGCATCCTGGCTTGTGTCAGAAATAATGTGGCCAGCAGGATTAGGGAAGTGATTGTCTTTCTGTACTCAGCACTGGTGCGGCTGCAACTTGAATACTGTTAGAGCCTAGAATAGCCTTTTGGCTGGAGATTGAGGCTTTACAGGGGGGTGGGGGTGTTGGTCTGTTGGTCTATTCTGAACACCTAAAATGTCTTTCCTGCAGCATCCCAGGAAAATGCTGTCATTCAAAATAAAGGAGAAGCAGAAAGGTCTTACTAGCTCAGATTCAGACTCAGTGTTGCAAGAACTCATTTAATGCAAAGAATGGATTATCTTCCAGTTTTAAAATTACAGTAGTGTGTAGCTGTTAAAGAGTAGAGGAAAAATTGGGGTATTTTTAGCTTCTGATTAGAAACCTATTGTAGAGGTTAGCTGGAATAATGACAGCTTCTTTATTAATGCATGCAGGCTGCATATTATGATAGCAGCATAGAAGAAACTTGCACTTATTTTGTTTTCCTGCCTTGAAAGATATGTGAACCTCTAATGCTTTAACTGAAATTTTAAGCTTCTGGAGCCATCTGGTTTAACTAGTTCTAATATTTTCAAATAAGTTTGTTAGGCTACTGAAATAAATGTAGTAGCCTTTCTTCCTTTCATAAGCTTTCTTTTGGTAACTTAGATTGCCTTTTTCATATGAAATATTCTTAAGATACATGATCTTAGACTAATCATTAATCCATATTTTGAAAGCTATGCTGACCTTGCATTTATAGATGTGGGTGGGCAAGGGATGGGTGTGATCATCCATTCTCACACAATATTGGACAAAGTGTTAACAGCAAAATACATTACTTGCAAAGAGGGTAAGCCAATGGTTCATGATTATTATGTTCCAGTACTGCTTTTCAAGCAGTAGTATATCATGGAGCAGCACACCATGAAAAGAAATGCAGATGTAAACTTTTACCTTTTCTTGACATTGAGGAGCATATTCCCCATTAAAATTTTACAGTTGTTTATTCAAACTTGGGAGCTCACTCTTTGCCTGAAGCCTGTCTGAATATCTGTGTGCCTCCTACAAGACCTGCTCATAAGCAGTGGAATCCATAAATGTGCTCTCTTGCCTCCAGCTTTGCCTCTGAATTATTGCTCAAGGGACTTAAAATATAGTTATCTTTGAGTCCATTGTTAATGCTTGAAATTGAACATTATTACCCATTTAGTTGCTACTGAAAAAAAAAAAACCACAAGAAGGTAAGCTCCACTAGATTAGAACAATGGTCCTTCAATCCTCAACCCTGGCAGTAGGAGATTTTAATTAGGAAGAGCACGGAAGTATCTATTGACCATTCCCCTCATACTTACCCAACATCCTGAATGGCTCTGCTGGGGATTTGCCTGTTACACTTAGCATCTGTTTATAGGCATGTTTTACATGTTCAAAACTAACAGTATTAATATGAATGGTGGGGAAAAAGCTTATGTCTGTTCAGGCTTCAACATGCAGTTTCTGAAGTGCTCCTAATGCCACAATGTTCCCTCTTTATGAACCAAGTTACTAAGCATCAGTTTGTAGTTAGGTTGCTTTTTTTTTTCCCTCTTAAAAATACTTTAACTCTTCAATTCAAGCAAATGACATTTGAATTATGTCCTAGACGGTTAATCTGTTCTCCACAGTGAAGTGCAAAAATTTCAGAAATACATACTCTGTTCTTCTGCCACCCATACGAAATATTGTTTATGCTTCAGGCCTATTGCTTCAGGAGATTAGTGATAGGAACAGCTGCTCCTTCACAAGAAGAGTAGAAAAGTCCTTCCTCTCTGACCAGGGGCACTTTTCAGCCACTTTTACTTTATTGCCATGACACAGAAGCATGAAAGATTTGATTTCAGACTTTAAATAGTAATAATAAGTGCATAGGAAAGGAACTGTAAAACTTCAGTTGTGAAGTTTTTGAAGTTCTGAGCCATCTCCCTGTGCTCAAAAGGGTTTGTTCAAAACAAAATGAAACTACCAAGCCTTGTACAGTCCATTGACTATTATCCACTGCTGTTGTTTCATGTGGGCACCAGTGATACAGGTAGGAGCAGTCTGAGGAGTGTTAAGAAGGATTACAGAGCCCTGGGAGAGGCAATAAGGGACTTCTGGAGTGAAGGTAGTTTTTCCAACAATCCTCGTCAAAGGGGAGGGGTTGGAAAGGGCCAGTAAAATCTGGCAACTCAACAAATGGCTACAGGACTGGTGCCGCAGCTGGTGATGTGGCTATGTAGACCATGTTTCTTGCTTTGAGAAACCTGGTCATCTGGGGGCTGGTGGAGTCTAGCTGTTAGAGAAGGGGAAGAATGTCTTTGTTCGTAATTAGAGAGATGTTCATACCTGCAGGGCTATGGTTTTATTGGCATCACAAATATGTCAGGATGGCCTCTATGACTGGAGCATTGGAATGGAAGGATTCAGGGTCCTTATGAAGGACAGGAAGGGGCTATGAGGAGGGGTTGTGACCATCTACGTCAGTGACCAGCTGGAGTGTGCAGAGCCCTGCCTGGGGATGGATGAGGAGATGACTGAGAGCCTATGGATCAGGATTAAAGGGACAGCAGGGATAGCTGACATTATAGTGTGGGTCTGGTACAGGCCACCCAACCAGGAAGATGGTCTGAGGGCTGGAGCGCCTCTCCTAGAAAGACAGGCTGAGAGAGCTGGGCTTGTTCAGCTTGGAGAAGAGAAGGCTTGAGGGAGATCTTAAAGCGGCTTCCAGTACTTGAAGGGAGCCTACAAGGAATCTGGAGAGGGACTTTTTACAAGGGCATGTCCTGTAGGGACAGGACAAGGGGGAATGGCTTTAACCTGGGAGAGGATAAATCTAGCTTAGATATTAGGAAAAAAATTCTTTACTATGAGTGTGGTGAGGCCCTGGCACAGAGAAGCTGTGGCTGCCCCATCCCTGGCAGTGTTCAAGGCCAGGTTGGATGGGGCTTTGAGCAACCTGATCTAGTGGAAGCTGTCTCTGCCTGTGGCCGGGGGTTGGAACCAGATGATCTTTAAGGTCCCTTCCAACCCAAACCATTCTGTGGAATTCGGAGCGTAAGACATAGAGTACAATCAGTATCCAACTTCAGATGCACCTCATTGCTACTGAGTTGAACATTGTAATTACAATAATAACTCTGCAGTACTTTATACATAAATTATTTAAATTATACCACATAGATTATTCAAATTTTATCTCCAAGCAACACTTCTAAAAGCCTGCTAACACTCGCATTACAACTCATTGCTGACATGCAAAGCTATTCAAGCCTTTTTTTAATCTTTTTGGAACTAGACTCTGCAATGACTTGACTTATTTCAGGCTGAATGACTCTTGGGTTAAATGTATTTGGTGCTGCTGTTATAACTTAAGATCTGCCTTCAAGCCCAGTTGATCAAAAGCTGGTGCTATCCAGTCTTTCCTTTCCTCGTAAGAAAGCGGCATTCTCTGACTCTTTTTTTTTTTTTTTTTTTTTTAATGCTAAGTAAAGCCTGCCCAGTAAAAATAAGGAATTTGCACTTCTTACCTTGTAAGAGCAGCCATGGCTAGTGTAGTGATTTGATGTGGTATTGATAATTATTCACTTGAAACAATCCTAACGAAAGACTAATATTTGCAGGAGAAAATATCTTCTTGAGAGAAGGTCTAACCAGGGTGAACCTGACTCCTGGACAACTTCCTTTTTCTTGATGTTCATTCCTCTGCTGCCAGTGCTGGCAAATGAAGCAGGTTAGGTACCTGTGATAGGTGCTCCAGCCTATCAGAGAATATCACCAGGGAAGAGTAGTGGGGGTTACACCTTTGCAGTTCCTCATTAGCCTGAACTCAGAAACCTAGTAAAAAATGATCCAGAGTTTCCAAGTACAATATATATATATTTTTTTTTTTCATATTTGCTTTTTGGTTACTTTTAAAATGAGAAACTTCTTCAAAAGTTGCAGTACTTAGTATAGACGATGAAGCAAATAAAAATACCTTTTATTATTAAAATACATTGTATATGTGAATGAATCACTCTCCTAGACTTTTATTTTAATTTTTCCTTAAGGGAAAAGGAGTGGAAATAAGAAAAGCACGACTTTACTGATCATATTATTCCTTTCTCTTTGTTAATTGGAACAATACAATGAAAGAGATAATTACTGCTATGTTACAGTTAAAGTGCAAGAGAATGCTCAACCAAATCTAGGGAGTATCTTAATATCGGATGCTTGAATTCTGATGGTTGGCTAAGTTTCTTGAACCGTTCGAACCATCATCAGCGCAGTTCATGTTCCTACTGTGGGTGCTTATTAACAAAGAAACTTTAAAACCCAAAAATGAGGGGATTTGTGGAGTCTGTACTGGATGTCAGTACACCTT
Organism: Strigops habroptila; assembly: GCF_004027225.2. Taxonomy (NCBI): domain Eukaryota; kingdom Metazoa; phylum Chordata; class Aves; order Psittaciformes; family Psittacidae; genus Strigops; species Strigops habroptila. Next base: position 10,463,213 of record NC_044281.2, read on the forward strand.
GCACTCTGGGCTGTATTGTGTTCGAAAATGCTCTGTGTATCCCTTCTGATTGAAGGTTTCTTGTGGCCTTGCCAAGTGCTGGACAGCAGCAGTATTGTGTTTAGGCACCACGAATTGAGGTTTTCCCCATACCACAATAGAAGGTAAAGTAGTGGTAAGGTATGGAATTACTTAAATGCACTGAAAATGTTTCTGAAGGTCCTGGGACAGCGTCCGGAGTGTTTTACAATCACAGAACAAAGATCTGCCTCTTCCAAAGAGTTTAAAAAAAAAAAAAAAAAAAAAAAAAAACAAAACCAAAAAAAAACCACCCACACCAACAAAAACCAAAAAAACCCCAAACACATAGGAGATAAGTAAGATCAGATGTATTCAAGCTAAACAAGGGACTTGAAGAGAAGGATGAGTTATAACAGGCAGCGTGTTACCTAGCCTCTTTGGAGTTGTCAAGTGTAAGCTTGCATTTGTTGGCACTAGATACGGAAGTTATGCCAGATAGTGACAGGACTTCAGGGTTGGGTTGTCTTGTTTCTTTTTCTGTAGTGATAGGGAAGGGAGGAGAAAGAGACCAAAAATGCTGTATTTTTGGTGTGAGTGATTTCAGCATATTAGAGTCCCAGACCAAAAAGGAAAATGGAAAACAGTGTAGAATTTCTGCTGTTAGAAAGCATGATTATTTTTCCTCTCATGGTGTTTCTGAGACACATAGGCGTGTCTTAGAAATATACACTTGTCTGAGACATTCACTACCTGTATCTAAATTAACATTTTGATAGCAAGGTCAACTTCAGGCACTTGGTAACCTTTCCCACAGAAACTAGTTCTCAGGATTTTTATGTTGGAAGCTGATGAGTCACAGCACCTTTCAGGACAGTCTTACTACCTCCTGAAAAGAAAGAAAAGTAAGTCTCAGTTTTGTAATCCATCTGCATTGTATTGCTTCCTATTACAGTATAAGAGGATAATCAGTATCCCTTAAAATGGGAATTGAATGCTCGTATTTTTTTTATGGAGTCATAAACAGTCAGGCCAGTTGCACACAGAGCAGTCTAATGCTTACCAACCTAAATTCATCTGAATGGCCTGCATTTTAATACAGCCAAATAAAGGTGTTATATCTCGGTATGAAATATTTAGGTCATCCTTAGTGACAAGAGACTGTATCAGGAAGGTAGTGACTCCAGCAAGGATCTGGAAAGCAAAGTAGGCAACCAGCTGAGGGACAGTTCTCTTGGGAGGCTGTGGGCTAAGGTGTGTTCTGGGTTGTTTGAGAGTAGATAAGAGATTGATGTCTTCTAGAGCACATTTAACTTGCAGAAGTGATGACTTTCCTACAGGAATGCTGGGTGAGTTTGGTGCTTGTGCTATGCAGCAGATGGAGAATTGCACTGGCAACTTTTCCCCTTAAAACTTGAGTATTAAAAATTAAAAGCTGTAGAGTCTTGAGAATATTAACCTCGGAGGCTACTGATATTTGAATTGGTAAATGTATCCTACTTTAAGATTGGATGCTGTATTTGACCTTAGATATTGTAGCTGTTATGTATATATTAATGTGTGTAGCAGTAGGTGCACTCTAAAATAAATATTGTTAAACATTGCTGTAATATATGACCCGAGTTTAATCACTGAGGCAAATTACTAGTTTGAAATTCTAGCATCTCTGCAGGAATAACTTCTGTGTAAAATACTTGTTTTTACTGAACCAGCTGTGATATAGATGGGATTAGAGCAGTGCAATCTTTATCAGTGCAGACCTGGGATGTGGTTGGATTTTTTTTTTTTATTACCCTCTGTGGCAGTCACTCTTAAATCTTTGTTTCAGCATCCCACTGGGGGGTGTTGTGTGTTTGGGAGGGGGCACTGTTATTTAACCTGACAGCTCTTTGTTGCAGGGAGGCATAGGCACATCGCAAAATGATTGAGGTATGCAAAGGGAGGTGTCCTGCATGACTGGCAGTACTGGAAAGACACATACCATGGCTAGACAATGTAAGCTTTGAGTGATAACACATGATAGTAGTATCGGTAACCACATGTTTGGCATCAAATACATAACAAATAGGTTAGAATACCTGCAGCAAACCATAATATTTTCGGTGGGGTGTGGCTTTGTGTGGGGGTTTTTTTTTTGTTGGGGTTTTTTGTTTTTGGGGTGTTTTTTGTGGGTTTTTCTTTTTTTTTCCAGCAGAACTAAGGTGGACCAATATTAATAATCTGGTTTTGGGAGCAAGGTCAGTAGAAGTTTTAACTGTTCTATCAGTACTTTAGTCCAGTAAAATCACCCAACCGATGTTCAATATTATTAATGTTCTTAAATCTATTACTGACCATGGACTATATTAAAATGAATCACTGAATTGTCATGTGCAAGAACCTGGTTTGCAATTTACAGAGGACTCTGTTTTAATCCTCTTATTCTTAGACATCTTAATTCCAAATTCCTCAATGTAATTTAAGTTTTTCAGTTCGTATAGTTCTTTAAAAATCATTGGAAAGTGGCATTAAGCCAACACAATGTGTCTGAAAATCTCATGCCTAAAGTCTTTTTTTCATTTTAGAGTAGAAAAATGTAACAAAGGGTATGCTTTTAAAACTGTCATTATTTATGAAAAAATAACTAACCATTTTGCAGATGTGGTTATTTGTAGGAGAGATTAATATTGCTATGATACTCAGCTACCTGATGAGAAAGAAAACTAGACCTGTTCAAGTTGCTGAAATTGTGGAAGAAGACAACTGAAGATCTAAAATTCCTCTTGGGCTTTGTATATCTTGAATTATAAATGAAAGGAAAAACTTTCAACTTTGTGTCCTTCCATCACAGAGTATTAAGTTAGCTATGCATGTATAGTAACTCACTAACAATGACACATAGCTTGAGGGTCTATACAGAGTTAAAAGGCTGCTTCCTTGTGTAGGCTGCTCAAACGTTTCATCTTTGCATGGTCAAGTAAGCAGTGCTGTATGGGATGACTTTCCTCAAAGCAAATGGGCATAGAGTTAACAATATCATGATACACAGCTGCTGAAGACCAACAGTAAGACAGTTTTCTTCCTGCAGTGATGCAAATCATGATTCTTCCATATGTTATTTCTTGGTGGTAAGGTTGTAATACCTCTTCTAGGTATAGTATTTGTAGTACCCTGTGATTTAGATCTTGACTTGCAATTTCATCTTTTAAATTCTGGAAAGAACCACAAGAGTTGCTTGGGGTTTTTTTGTTGTGGTTTAGAGGGGTTTTTGTACTCCACCCTAATCTGGGTGCGTTTGGCACTCCTAGGACAGTTCTAACTTCACCACACATTTTAGCCGTGTTTTGGGTGAGTCAAAAGGAGAAACAATCTGAAATTCACTGTGAATCTCTCTGAAATACATAAGACAGCTTGTATATCAAGTCAGACTAATTCAGTGTATAAACAGGAATGCTCAGTTGTTCCTAAATAGAAGTTCAAAGAAGAAAACAAACATTTTATTTGCCCCTCCCATTTTCTTAAGTATGTGTTTGAATTTGCCTATTTCCTGCTTTGACATGCTGCTTTAAAGTTAAAAATACTTCAACAAATCAGAAGTAAACTTTAATGTTGCATACAAATTCTAAATTAATCAGCTTTGTGCTTGGACATGATTTTATTATATAGCTAGTGTGACTGGCTAAAGATGATGTTACTTCAAACCCCTGAGGTTTATAGCCCACAATTCCATGACAATTTATCCAAAACTCCCTGTAAGATTCCCCATGTTATCACTGAAGTATTTTCTTGCCTGTAATTACTGTTCTAATCTACTGTTGTAGACTGTAGGTTGAACGTGTTATTAAACATGCTACAATTAAATGTATGTTTCAAAGGCACAGTTCTGTACGTTTTACACAGAACTGAAGATAAGTATTCCATCAATTAATCCTGTTTAGTAGTGTAGCTTTCATGGTTCAACCGTAGCAGGACATCAGCGTTCTGTTGTGCAGTTAAGAACAATTACTAGACTTGTACATAAAGCTTCATTTCTTTTCTTATGCACAGTACTACGGAGTGTTTGTATCTAGTACGTGCGTAGCAGTTAATCTTGTGATGGCACTTGTACTTCAATAGAATCTTCTCATAGCAGGGGATGCCTACTGCCCTATCACACAGGTAAATCTTCATATACAAAAAAAGTGGAATTTGTTTAATAAGGAAAACTAGTGCTGTTTCCAGAACAATCTGAAGTTGATCAAAACAAGACTAACTTTAAATCTTCTTGATCCCTCTGTCCAATAAATCTGTCTCATTTGTAGCGTGAATTGTTCATAAGTACAAATGGTTATGAACATTTTGGGGGGAAAAGCCATTTACCTGAACAGCACCTTCTGTTCACCTTTATTCTTGGATACTGTTACCTGCATAGTAAAGTCCCACACATACATCATGAAAGGCTTTTGGAAAGGTTTTCTATTGGTTTATATGTTCCTTTGCTATCAGACAGTCAATCAGTCACATGTAAAACACAAAAAAGAACTTACAGATATCCCAACAGCCTTTTCTACGCTGATAGTCATTTTAAAAGATGTTTTCCAAGGAACTTGAAACTGCTTTGTCTGAGCAAGCTGTTTTCTCTAGCATGTCTTCTATTTTGCAGAAGCAGCCATGCTTTTTACCATTCATTCTGAATGTGCTTTTTCACTAAAAGCATTTCCCATCTGCTGACCTTTATTTTACCACCCATGTACTACTTTCATAATTTAATATGATGATCGGTAATGATAATGTTGAAGGATGGAACTAATTCCTAAACCAACATTCTTTTGAAGTATTTTTAGTTTTTATATTGATAAACTAAATGCTTAAAAGATGGAAAACAAAATTTCTTGGAAAAATTAATATACACCAGCTTTTTATTATAGGAGAACAGGGAGATTAGGGGCCAAATACTGTAGAAGATTCCAAAAGCCTGTGTGAAGTAGACTTAACACCTGCCTCCAATGAATTGGCTGGGGTTTTGGTCGGGCCATTCTACTATATTGCAAAAGATAAGAACGTAAGGAATGGAACAGGCATAGAAATTAACCAATGGCTTAAAAATTCAAGCAAAAGTATTCTGTTTATGCTCATTAACTTGTCATTACAAATAACACAATGCTTTGTGTAACTTTTTTGTTTGTTATGACTCATTCTGTTTATACTCGCACATCCCAGCTCGAGTGCTGTGTTCAGCTCTGGGGTCCCTTACACAAGAAGGATGTGAATATGTTGGAGCAAGTTCAGAGAAGGGCTACAAAGGTGATCATAGCCTGGAGCACCTCTCCTATGAAGACAAGCCGGGAGAGTTGGGCTTCTTCAGCCTGGAGAAGGCTCCCGGGAGACCTTAGAGCAGCTTCCTGTGCCTAAAGGGAGCCTACAAGAAATCTGGAGAGGGACTTTTCAAGGGCACGTAGTGACAGAACAAGGGGGAATGGCTTTAATCTGAAAGAGGGTAGATTTAGGTTAGATATTAGGAAAAAATCCAGGGTCCCCAGAGAAGCTGTGGCTGCCCCATCCCTGGCAGTGTTCAAGGAGCAACCTGGTCTAGTGGAGGAAGGTGTCCTTGCCTGTGGCAGGGAGTTGGAACTAGATGAGCTTTAAGGTCCTTTCCAACTCAAACCATTCCGTGATTCTCTGATTAAATATAACTAACCCAACCCATTCTGTGATTATGATTAACTTAATAGTGAAAAACAGACACTTGAAACTTAGAACTCTATACTGCAAATTTTCTCACCATACAAATTGAGCTTGGTTTAGAAATTAATGAATTGGATTAACTGTGACTGATTAAGGAAATAAATGTCATTTGACACTTAATTCAGAGGCTGTCATCACCTGTCACAGCTTCAATGTTCATTAGACTGTCTCAAAAAGCTCAGTAAGTTTATCTTGTATGTAACATACATTCTTTCAGAAATTTTCCATCTGATTTAATATTCAAATAGCACTTATTCTTCTACTTCAGAACTGGTTATTAAGTGTGGACAGTTGCATATTCTCATACAGAGTGTATTCAACACATTCCAATTTGTTTCTTACATTGTTTTAATTTCCTGACTGCTGTCTTCCTGCTGCTCTCCCTGCAAATAAAAGGACACCAGCAGCCCTCCCCACCCCACAGGGTTCTATTAACTGTGAACAGACTGTGCAGGTTAGAAGAGTTTGCCAGATCATTCCAGTCGCTAAAGAAATAAACAAGCTATACCACTGAAAATCTGTGGAAAAGCAGATTTTTTTTTTAATCATCCTTAACATCTTTTATTACTATGAAATCTGAGATTTGAGCTCTGTTAACTGAGACATGTGAAGGGGGGAAGGGGATGCCTTGCCCAAAGTATTTATAACCTAAATTGTTAAAGCAGAAAGAGATCAGAGAAGGAATAGAGCACAGACAACTGAGGTGACTTTTGCAAGAGCTCAGGGCAAGGCAAGAACTTAAGTCCAGCATCCTGATTTGCAGTTCAAAAACCTGTTCTGCTAGAATTAACAGACTGCACAAGTGTTTGGTTTTCCTCTGCAGAATCCTTTCAGCTTAGCATTTCCTACTTGATTAATTAAAAGGTTGTTTTGGAAAGGTAACATGTACAGTTGCAATTACTTCAAGTTCTATTGTTTCCCTCTCAGCTATCACACATGTCACTAGATCAATTCTGCAGAGAAAGCTATAGCTCATGTAACTGAAAGAGGTATTCTCAAAGCTGAGAGAGACATGGGAGTCCTCATTAGGAAAAGCAGTACCTGTGGATGGAGCAATCCAGAGAGTGAATGAAAAATGATTGGTGCCTTGGGCACAAACTAGTGATGAATTTCATTACAGCCCTTTGGTAGTCTTTTTTTTTTTTTTTTTTAGGTCCAAGATAAGCTGTTACATGGAAAGGCGGTGGAAGTATGGCTGCAAGGCACCTGGGCTTTGACTGACAAAGAGTCTGTTCTAAGTCTCAGTGAAGTATTCAGTTTGGACTTCAGAGGGCTCTTGTTGTATTTGCACTTCTATGAGCATACCTAAAGTTTTCTCTTATGTCCAGTATGCTGGAGAATACATGGTGTGTCAGGTCTGTCTCCCAACATCCATTCACCTAATTCGAGCATGATTTCCTCTTTAGGCTTCTAATATTCTGGCTAATCTACAATATTCTAATATTTGTGGCTACTTCACCTGTATTTAATTAAAAATAGTGCACTTGTTAAAGATTTAACTTTCTTATCCTCAGTAGAAATTTGTAACAGTGTTATGTTCAGGTGAAGTAGTGAAATTGGGGGAAAAAACCCTCACTCATAAGCATTTTCAAATTATTACAGGTAAATAATAAGCAACTTTTCCCTACTGCTGTTATATGATGATAGCTCTCTTGTCTCAATTTCCATTTTCCAGTGCTAAATTAATTTAACAGATACTTCAGACCTCAGTAATTTACTCGCATTAAATGCACAGCTAGGAGAGTTCTGGGTTTCTGCAATGGAGAGGTAGAAAATGCCATGTGCACTGTTAATAAGAAATTGTTTTCCTCAGCTTTATTGTGTGATTATGGCTGCAAGCAGATGGAAATACATAGAAGCATGGAAAAAATACAATAAATATAAGAAGAGAAGGCATTTTGGTCAGGATTTTCAAAGACCTCTGGGATATAAATGCCTAATTCCTTTTTATTTCCCATTAAGTTAGTCAGAATACACCTCTTTTATATAGTTTTGAAAAACTTAGTCCTTTTGTTAATACTCACCATGAAGTTACACAGATTAATATTTGGGTTTTCAGTTTGTTGTGGTTTTTTTCTCTGGAAAACATGCGATGCAAGGTTTACATTTGTACCATAAACAGATGAAATTGTAGTGATCCCTATTGGCTTTAGGGCTTTGGAACAGACCTTTTCAAAGAAGGTCAGGGACCTTTGCATGGAGGTAGAATAGGATGCACTAGAGGAATATCGGCAACATGCTGCTGATTTTTATCTTACTAAAATACAGTGACTTAAAAGATGAGGGCTATGGCCTTTCTCAGATCCAAAGCAGGTGCCTTTCCTCTTTTTTGAGTAACTGGATTTGTAGCTCAGGTGTTTGAAGTAAATGCCTGAATTGTAATGAACCCAGCCCTGAGCGTGATGGTAATATGATTGAGAAGTAAATGTACCAGCACAACTTAAATGTTATAACCTCTCACTTCCCTTCTGGGGAAGAAAAAAAGGTGTTTTTCCTGGAGTGAATTCTTGTTTGCTCTTATGGCATACTTTGTAGTTTCCTATGCTCCAAGAACAAAATGTAGTTTCTAGCAGAATTCTATTTCATATTAACAACAAAGAATACTTGCAAACTCTATTGAAGAGAGCATATTCCACTCTAAGATGCTTCTGGAAAACTTGATAGCATGTGTTTCCTCAAAGGTAAAAAGGCAAATGTAGCCATCTGGATGTTGTTTTTCCTTTCTGTGCCTTCCACAACTGGTCTTCCTAGAGCCAGTGCTTATTCCAGCTCCCTGTCAGTCCTGCAAGCCAGAGATAAGATCTCTGCCTTTTAGCACAGTGGTTTATTTTTCTGCTTGTTTCTTTCCAGGTCTCTGTTCTCTGGCATGTCTAGTAACTAGATCAGCATGATAAAGCTTGTCACTGCACTGAATTCATTGGAAAAACTGGAGATAACCATCCTGATTTCCAACATTGTTTTTCTAGTGACACCTCAATGATACAATGGCTTTATGTCATCCTCACATGATCTGTGTTTCAGGATGAAGTGCTAAAATGCCTTTGTCCATATAATTTGAAGCAGCCTTGGGCTAACTGTGTGCTGCTCGGAACTCCTTGCACGATGCAGTGTGCTTATACTCTTAAGCCTGTGTCAGTGAAAACAAGGTGGGCTGTCTAAACTACACTTAATTTTTAAGTACATTGGAAATTTCTTCAAGCTTCTATTATATATGTATGATTTCAGTTGCATGTAGGGTCTGGAAAGAAAGAGCAGATGAATGTTTTATATGTAAAATAATAAAGTGGTTGTATGGCATCCTATATAGAGAGAAAGTGACTGTCACGTGTTATGCTGCTTCAGTGTAAACTTTCTTTGTGCCAGCTCTTCTCAATATTCTTATTTTTCCAGGAGAGGCTTGCTTTTTCCACGTGTTTTTGCAAACTTTGGGGGTGGAGGGGTATTTGGGGAAGGGAAGTGTCCTGGGTTCAGCTGTAGCAGTCATTTTTTCTCCTTCTTAGTAGCTGGTGCAGTGCTGTGTTTTTGACTTTCAGCCTGGGAACTGTGCTGGTAACACCGGTGTTTTTAATTCTTGCTAAGTAATGTTTACTCCAATCAAGGACTTTCTCAGTCTCATGCTCTGCCAGTGAGGAGACGTAATCGGGAGGAAGCAGAGACAGGACACCTGACCCAAACTAGCCAAAGGGGTATTCCATACCACAGCACGTCATGCCCAGTACATAAACTGGGGCAGTCACTCAGAAGGCCCAGATTGCTGCTCGGGTCGGGCTAGGTATTGGTCGGTGGGTGGTGAGCAATTGTATTCTCTCCTCTTGTTATTTCCCTTATCATTATTATTATTAGTGATAGTAGTAGTGGTTTTGTATGGTACCTTAGTTTTACTGGACTGTTCTTATCTCAACCCGTGGGAGTTACATTTTTCCAATTCTCCTCCCCATCCCTCTGGGAGCGGGGGGAGGAAAAGGGGGAGAGTGAGCGAGCGGCTGCGTGGTTCTGAGTTACCAGCTGGGCTTAAACCACGACAGGAAGTTTCCAGAGTATGATAGGACTGGCAGAATGAGAATCAAAGTTACAACAGCTCAACAGAAACTGCAAAGTGGAAAGAGGGACCAGGCAGGCTGGCCTCAGAGATGAGGAATGAAGATGCTTGGAGCCAGAAAGAGCGGTGCTGCGAGGCAGAAAGCAACTGGTTGACTGAATAAAGACTGAAAGTAAGGATGTGCTTGAGAGAAAACACACTAGGCAGGGAGAGCTGCTCCCCTTTTAATTCTGTTTTACCTTGTATCTAAAATTGGTTCTCTTACTGGATTTTGTGCTTTTGGTGTTTATCATGTTTTGTTGCTCACTTATTGATTTATTGTGTTATTCCATCATGCTTTTCCACTAACCAGGTATGTAAGTTTGCATCTTGCCTGTATCTAACATCAGTTCCTCAAATGATGAGGAAAATAAGCCTTTTGGAAATCTCCCCCTCCAAGGCAATGAGGAATAGTCTTCCAACAGGAGAGAATTACTTCAGATGCAGCTGGTAGAGTGCAGGCTTTTAAATCTGAAAATACGGATGAAACGTACAGAGGCAGTCAAATAATTCTTCTAGAGAAAAAGGAGGTTCTTTCCTGTTCCCTCTGGTGGGAGACATCTTTGAAGATTCTCGTGTGAACTCATAGAAGCAGCTTCTTGTTTAATTTTTTATTAATCATTATTTTACATGAATAGCATGTGATTCCAGGAACTGATTGTAAGGTGGTTACCCTTAGCAACCTGTTATTTTCCTTGGATCACCAAATAATGGCCCCAGTGTTATGCAGCAGGTGTTCTCCATAATAACTGCAGGGAAGCTGAGAGAATACTACAGTAATATTATGCATTATCTAAACAGCAAACAGCTCTTCTTAAGAAGACTTCCACTTTCTGGTTTACAGCCTTCTGTTTCTATACCCTGGAGTTCAGAAACTGTATTTCAAAGCACTGGGAGTGTGAAAAAAGGTTTGTGATTCAGACAAAACTAGAAAACTAGTATTTTTTCCAGGAGAAACTTACTTTGTTTCAGATTGCCTTGTCAAATGGAGGAAGTGAAAGCAAACACATTTGAATTCTGAGTAAGGGATTTTGAAGTCTCTGATGCTTAATAATGAATCTGGCTTCTTTCAGTGGCAGTCATGCAGAACCCTGCAAAAGAACTGTGGTAGTGGAGAATCTTGCCTCTATCGTATTTCCTGGAAGCCTTCACAAGGCTGAAGATAATAATGGGAAAAGAGCTGGAGGATATGGGTAAAATGGTTCATGAATATTCCAAGTCTGACTACTGATTCATTCCTTTCTATCTCTGACTCTTGCCTGCTTTAAAGTAAACACGTGAAAGATCCCATGAGAAACTCCTCTCAGGCATGCAGGCTAGCAGGAGAGTTGTTCTTAGTATGGTGTCATGGGAGACACTGTTGTATGGAGGGAACCTGAAGGCAGACAGTCTTCTTCCTTCCCACTCTTCCCCAGCCAAATATCCTCTGGGACAATTCTGAGGTGAGTTTTGGGTGTCATGTTTGCCTTCAGTTGGAACAAGTCCTTTGCAATTGAGACGAACAACAGGAAAACAGAGCCCGGGCGCAGAGCTGTGAAGGTCTCAGATCTGTTATTTATCTCCTAGATTTATAGCTGGGGTTATTTAATTTACCATTTCTGTTTTCAAAGCCTCCTTCTATGAAAAGGTTTCTGCACCAGGAATCTGCTACTAGCCTTAAAAGCCTGATATGGAAACAGCTTGTCCTTTAATCTAGATAGACAGTCACTTGGAGACAACAGTGGCCTTGAGACCCTCCCCCTGTGTTCATAAGTATGTCTGTCCTTCGAATTTGACAGATATGAGAAACATCACTCAACAGGACAAGATGAACATCTAAAATAATGACTGGGGAGGAGGAGGGGAGCTTAGATCTTTTCAGCGTAAATATTGGCTAAATAGTTTTCCTCTGAATTCAAGCATATAATCAAACACAGAATTAACTTGTATTTTAAGTCCAGATCTGTTAAACTTGTCCTTGTATACTTTGAGCCCACTCTTTTGTAGACTCAAAGTCAGAATGTTTGCACTTTGCAGGGTTAGGCTTTTGAAAAACGCCTCCTTTGCAGTTCTTGGTAGGACTTGCTATTGCTGTCTTTACTCAGGGAAAAAAATCTACTTCTGTGAGAACTGAGCATTCGGTGTCTCTATGGAGAAGACCTGTAATCTACTTTTAGCAAATTAAAATCCAACACGGTTTGTCTATATTTCATTTATGCCTCAGGGCAAATTAATGTTTAAAAAAAAAAAAAATCCCTTTGAAATGAAAATGGTGAGCCCTCAGATTAACCTACTTGTAGTGGTTTTATTTCAGGTTTCATTTGGGAATTGAAAGCGGCTGTTAAATTACTGGTAGGTAAAACATCACTGACAATTTGCTTGCGTTTTTCTGGCGATAGATTTTCACTCACTAGAATTAGAAAATATGAAAGTAACTGTAGCTGGTCTTAAAGTTTTGTTTTAGTAGTCCAAAACTTTAAGTTCTCTTAAAGCAATTATGATCTTAGAAATTCATATTAAAATTAGTCAGTAATTACTATATTTAAAGCAGTGTAGACTGGGGGCAGCTCATGTTAAGTTTCCGGTGTGGTTTGCTGTCAAATGTGTCAGTCTTTGCTGTGCTGTAAGATGGCTAGAACTTGAAAGGAAATTCATTTTTGTGCAAAGTGTAAGGAGCAAGGCCCAGTAGAAAGAGGGAAAGCAAATATATTTATAGATCGACCAGTGTGTCAGTGTGAGGAGATCCTCCCATGCACTTCTCAAAGGTTTTGTCGACGTAGAGGAATCTCAGTGGAGGGGAGAAAGTCCAGCAGATTGAATGGGAGATGATTCACTTCTTTCTGCAGAGCACTCTCTCATAATAAAGTCCTGCCTCGTTCAGCATCGTTACTAGACAGGCTGCTTAGGACACCATAGCCCACCAGGATTGTTTCTAGTTTCTGACTCTCAACCACTAGGATATCAATTTTCAGAAACTGGGAGGGCTACATCTCAGCATATGTGACCACGTGTATTTCTCCTGATGAGAAGTATCAAGTAGTAGAAAACCTTGGTTTTCCTTCTAGACTTATCATTGCATTTTCAGGGCTTTAAGGGAAATGTTACTTTCAACAGTAGCAAGCATTTATTCATTGGGTTATTGTGTGTGTTGTGAAATAAGGGTGATCGAGGGGTGTCCCAGTTGTATTTTATTATTTTTGACCTGAGTTACCATGTGCAGGTCTGATTGCTGTAGGCTAAGGAAGCCTGTCCTGCATGTGATGTCTCACAGTAGAACTGCTGAAAGCACATAGTCTGGTGGTATTTAATTACCTTATAATCAACTTGTGAAGTGAGTGAGCAAAGCAGAATTCTGATAAGGAAAACAGTATTGAAAAATACTTCCCATATTTTAATTTACTATATAGTTTACAGACTTGGAAATTACTTATCTGTAAAGCAGAGAAGTGCCTTTTTACCCCATCCTCATCTAAAAATATATGTGTACATTGTAGTTTATTTAAAATACACATTGTTCTGCTCTCTACACAAAGCATCCCTGCAGTTCTTGGAGTTAAGGCTAGCTTTTCTTTTTCACCCTAGCTCTTCTACAGCTTCTGAGCTCACTGTCATTTCTTTTCACCAATTAAAACTGACTGCTTCAGTGTGGAAGGAACAAATATGAAAACCCACTGACAGCCACAGTAGCGATTTCATTCATGGCACATAAGCCCAGAGGGCGAGTGTCAGGAAGCCAGCAATCTGATAGATGCTTAATCCATGTTATGCAAAAAATGTGTCTTATTAGGGTTGGTTTTTTTTCATGTTTTGGTTTAGAAGAGCCTATTATTTTGTGAAGCCTAATTTGACTTGCTACATAGAAATGTATTAGTTAAATAGATGCACTCTTCTATCTTGTCTTGGATAGTTACAAGGGTTGTTAGTCCATTTGCTTCAGGGCAGACACAGATCACCTCAGAGATCGGAAAGCAATTGCCTTTCATGCTGAAGCAGTACTCTGTAATAGTTGGTGTGATAAAAGGGATTAATTTTCCAGTACTTCATATTGTGGGTAGGCATGGTAGGTTTCTGTTCTCTGTGGCATTCTCTCTTTACTGAGCATGAGAAAGGTAGTGACTTACACGTAATGGCTTTCCTGCAAAGCCTTCAATACTAGCCACCACCAGAATTAAGGTACTAGAATAAATGTCCTGCTTCTGCAACCATAGCTGCAATTAAAAAAATCCTATGGGACTGATCTTCCCTGCAGCATTGCATATTACGCAGACTTCTACTTGATCAAGGTGTTGCAAGATGCTGTCATCAGATATCACACTGGTATAAGTAACTTTGTATGGTAGAAGTTACTGAAAATAAAAGCATTGTGTCTTTTGATAAGGAGCCAGCTTAGGAAGCAGCCTTGCAAAACATGAGTGTCCATTCGTATATGCTGAATGGATCACCATTTACACCAGTGGAAAATGGGTATGCGCTATTGTAAAATCTCTCTAAACATAAAAAGTCTTGGTCCTTTACCTGTAGCAGTGAGTAATAAGATCACGTGTACAGAGCCAACAAAGTGTGTTCACCCTTTTGTCCTTTTGTATGTTACAGTTCCACTATTTTAGCATGATTGTATCCTTGGCAGCTTTTCATTGTAAAAGATATTTTGCAATTTGGTCTTATCAAACACCTTCCCCCCCCCCCCCCCCCCGTAATGCTTATATAAAGATTTGACTGTTTATATGTAATATCATTAAAGAAAGATGTACCTCAAGTTTTATACTTGGGTTAGACTCTGAGACTTTTTACTAGTTTGGTCTTGTTCAGCCCATTTCTAAAATAGAGAAAGGATTTGGGCTGCCTACTTAATGAGTTATAAAGTATTTTGGTCTGACATATTATTTTAGTTGGTTCACATTATACATGCAGGGAGTGCGTTCTTGTTTCATAGCTTTACCATTAGGGGGCAGGGGGATGTTTTTTCTTTGTGGTAATCAACACAGAATTTTTGTATGGTTACAAATAAGCTTTTAGAATTTTTGGATGGTTAATGATCATCTACTGGCACTTGTGAAGGCAATTCATAAGACAGGATGTCAAGCTCAGCCTGTTGTAATCACAGCCTCAGCCACATAGTCTTGCCCTGCTTCTGTAACCATAGCTTGGAAAGTTCCTTGCATACAACCTAATCCACTCTGCTTGTAGACATAAGCTGCTGTTTAGATCTCATTAATTAGCTTGCAAGCAGAAAGGAAAGTGACCTTTCTGTGGCCTAATTCTTCAGCTTCAGTTCAACAAGAGCCAGTGAAGTGCCATGTAATTAATAAGAGTGCAGAAAGAAGTAAAGGTCACATTTTATGGTCAGAGAGATTAATTTCATAAAGAGGGACTCAGTGTAATTTTAGAAGCAGTTATATGTATTCTGTAGCACAGGTACTTAATTGAGCCATTCCCCATGTTTTACCAGTACGATAAGAATATGTTTAATAATTTTCTTTTGCATTATGTTTCTGTGTGCTTAGTCATCAAATCTGAAATGACATCTAGGCCTAATTGGACTTGCAAAGCTCCTCAAGGCAGTCATACTTTGAATTGTCCATGTTTGGGTTTTTTTCTTGTTTAAGAATAGATGAAATTTCTCATTGGTGTTTTGGTAGTAAGGCAAGTCCAAAAGGAAAAACAGCAGTGGTGTCCCTATATTTACTGCCGAATAGTGTTCAGCTGCTCTTGTTCTATACCTATAATATACAGATATTTAATACTTTCTTGTGTATGATACACCTTCATGAGAATGTCTTTATCTTAAGATTATATATTCATGTTAATGATCTCTCTGCTCCCATTTACAAGGAAAGGCAGTAAAATGGACCATTAACATTGAGTTTACAGTTATACACTGTTTAGTTCTGGTTCCTTTTATGAACAAGATTATGTCAAAAGAGCTAAACATCCAGGCACATGTTGACAGGATTAGACCATGCAGCATCAGTCCCAAGAGGAGTGTATATTTAATTTCCTCTTTTCATTCTAATGGCGTTTTAGGCAGTGGGCATGCAGGAGGAAGCCCTGAAGCCTTGGCTGCTGTCGTTAGTAGCTGGAGATAAAGGCAAAGGAAGAAGTAGGAATAGCAGAGTTGTACCTGTCAGCGATGAGAGAGCTGTTATTTGAGATGCCCCCTTTTTATTCTGACCAACATAATGGAACAGCAATTCTTGTACCAGAAAATGTAGTTATTAGTGTGGGCGCTTTCAATTCTAAATATTCTGTGGTCCAGCAGGAGTAGTTGCCGTGAATATCATGCATATACTTTTAAACTTGTGCCAGCAAAATTTCATTGCTCCAAATGTTCACAGAAGTAAATTCAAAAGAGGTGAAAGCATGGTTGGAGTAAAATCACTGAAAAGTTCGAATGTATTTATTTGAAATGTATGTATTGGATGACTCATCTGTCTTTACTGGAAGTACCTCAGGCCCATAATATTTATGGGGACCTGCAATATAACAAATAATTCTCCCCAACACTACCAGTTTCGTATGTACTTCTGTGGTTATAAAATCTTTTCTAGCCAAGCAGAGCACATTTGTAAATGGAGTCAGCCCTAACCCAGCAAAGGCTTTATTGGCACACATGGGTCTTGCCGAAGGCTGCATATTGTTCTAGTGTTCAACAGCCACAAGTTGTAAAGATCTGAGCCTGCCATCATGCAGCTTTGTAGGCCTATAAAACACCTCCAGACCCAGCCTTTCAATTCAGTAACCTAGTAAGTACTTTTAAGGCAATCTTTATGTCTAGATCTACCAATAATATGTAACAGGAAAAAGAAAATAATACAGATGATCCTGTTGTCTCTGTAAAATTTCAGCCAGTTCTGGTTTGGGCTGGTTTTGGTGTTTTGTTTTTTTGGTTTTTTTTTTTTTGTTGGTTGGTTGGTTGTTTTTGGGTTTGTTTTTTTTCTTTTTTTTTTTTTTTAATTTATTTGGGTTTGTTTGTTTGTTTGTTTGTTCTAGTTAAACTCTTCATAAACTTTGTGCTTGGTCCAGAGGTTCCCCAGAATAACTTTCAGATATAGGTTGGTCAAAGGAGTGATAAGCTGGAAATAGAGGTCAGCAAAATTTGTGAATGGTTTATGTCAAAGAGGGGAGGGGAATGGATGTATTTTTGTGTCTATATAATATGTATATTTGCACGTACATGCTCTTGGCAATATTTGGTCAGGCTTTAATAAAGTGTGTTACTTTACTGAAACAATTTATGGGTATCTGAACACTGACAATTTTGGAGATCAGCCACAGCTGTAACCAAAACGTTGGGTGGCATTTGCAAGTCATCCTGTGGTATTGAAGTTTCTCTGAATGTGAGCACCTGATACGTTCTCACATGATGAGCAGATGGCACATAACTAGATGTGGAGAAGGCACTATGTCTTTCTCTGAAGCAGCCAAGGGAGGCACTGTGCTTTGGAAATGCTCATTTGACAAATTCTGTTATTCCCCTTCTGCTGCAGGAGCTGAAGATGTTAGGAGGGCAGTCGATGTGTCCTTCCTTTCTTTGTAGTGCATAATAGTCTCGTAGTATTTGTGCTTTGTATCAAAACTTTTATCACTGTAGACTGATGGGAAGCAACTGGTGGCTTATACTATAAGAGGTGGAACATTTGTTTTCTGAACTCTTTTTTGATTCATTTGATTTGCTTGAAATCTGTTCTCTAAATCTGTTTAAAGTTACAGTTGCAATCAGAGGAGTAAGATGAAAACTAATAGTAGTATTTTATTCCATGCTTTCCAGCTTATATACATTTCAGCAATTATCTGTCATCATTCTGAACACACTTTCTGTGTAACCATGCACTTTCTTATGTCATTATGCCTTCAGTTTCAATCCTTTTCCACTTACACAGATCTACGCACACAGAACAATCAGCTGGCTGGGGAAACCTGTGACAAAATCCCTGATACATTTTTTTGATCCACATACTTTGTTTTCCCTTTGCTCCCAACCACTCCATTGTTTGACTTCTTTTGTAGTCGCAAATGTGATTCTTCCCTATGCTCATCTCATTGCACTACAGTGAGAAAGGGCAGTCTGTTATTAGCAGTTGTGATGCAGCAGATGAAGAGTGTAAAAGTGTGTTGAAAAAAACATATAAAATTATTTCTAAAGGCCCATGACACTGTCACTTGCATTCATCTTTTGTAAAAAGCAATTCAATAATGCCCCCGAAATCATCTAAGCTTGATTCATTCTGTTTTAGCAGCCGTGTGTACTTCTGCTAGCAATTGGAAACTTATCTGTCTGAAAAGCAAGTGTCAAGGCTTTTATTTTGAGATGTAATATGCCATAATATTTTGAAAAATGAACCAGACATGCCTCATTGGTTAAAAAGTGTGCATTTATGTAAAAATGTTCAGCAGGCTGAGTATATTATGTGGGAAATGCCAGCATTCTAAACTTTGATGTAAAGCTAATGCCATGAGACATTTTAGTATAGCAATGTATCATGGAATAATGTTTCATTAAAAGAGACATTTGGAAACATTAGACAAAGTACAGTTATGCAAAATGAAATATTTTACAATGTAGCTTCAACTCAAATATTAATCTCTCAGTGCTTTATGGCAAAATGGTAATCACAGGTGAAGACAAAGCTGCCTACACCACAATTCATAGCTTGTTCCTCTCATGTTTGTATATTGCACATTATAGAAAGAAAACAATGGAGAGGGATTCTTGAATGCAGTGCTGTTTAATGTGCCCCATTTTGAAGTATTTACTTGAATTCCATGAAGAGGTATGGTACTCAATTACTCAAAGACAGCATCTTTTCTCTTTATGCTGTTGAAGAATTCTCTCTTCTTTTATGTTTTTTGTGCTCTGGAAGAAAATATTGCTGTCACTTTCAGTGGCATTTGCCTTTCATCTCACTGCTTTTCAGTGGCTTTCAAGTCTCTAAGTGGTATCCAATTTATTTCTATTCTGATGCCACTTCTGTGAAGCATACCTTTCTGCCAGCTGAGTGCAAGCTTTAGGTGTTCTGTATTTGGAAGCTATGGTATAAACAAATTGACAATATCAAGTGCAGCCTATCCTCTTGCAGGCAATTTCCACCTGTTTGCTGTATACCATTATTCCCCCACTTCATTCAGCAGAACCATTTACTTTCGAGAGGATTGGGATTTACTCTCAGTCCACAGAGCTTGATTCTGTGGACAATTCCCTTGGATTTGATTCTCCAAACATCCATGTTGCTCTGTTTGTAATATACATACCAGAACATGCCCATAAAATAATGTTGACACATACAAAAAATGGTGAAGGTGCTAAACCAGACAGATTACTTCTGATTGCTGTTATTTCATTAAACAGTAAATTATAAAGGCAGTATTCCCTTGGAATTCTCCACACAATTCCCTTGGATTTGTGTGGAGGCCATATGCTAGACATGAAAGTAAGTCTCTGTATTCCAAAGATACTGGAGACAATTATTCCCTTCACCATGTTTCTTCATCTATTTTGTTCCACTGTTAAAGGTTTCTTCAGTGTTTAAAGTGGTTTTTCTGCTATATTGCTGATGAGCTTGTAACTGCTGTACTGGGGTCTAAATTTGCCTTCAAGTGAGCTCTTAAAGATGCTACATTTGTACTAGCGTGTAAAAGAACAATTTATTTTCCTACTTGCTTTTCCTTTTCTTACTTATCTCAGCCTTCTACTGCCTTTATAATTTACTGTTTAATGAAATAACAGCAATCAGAAGTAATCTGTCTGGTTTAGCACCTTCACCATTTTTTGTATGTGTCAACATTATTTTATGGGCATGTTCTGGTATGTATATTACAAACAGAGCAACATGGATGTTTGGAGAATCAAAATATTTTGCATACATTCATCAAAAAGCTTAATTAGGGTCTTTTAAACACATAGGTATGGGTATAGTTTAGAGAAAACATACAAATTACAATTAAAGATAAGGCAGATGGGAGAAGCTCATGGTCTTTTTATCTTGTTTTCCTGTGAGAGGGTTTCCAATACTTGAAGCTTTAATGGCAGCCTTAATAGAGTACAATGCTACTATTGTAAGAAAGTTTTCTATTTTTAAACGTACTACTATTACAAGTTATTATTTAAATTATTTAGATTTGCTGACATTGAGGACCTTAATGCAGTGCAAACAAGCTTTGCCCAATATAACTTCTAAATTATAATAGCTTTGAAGGATTATTCTTGTTTATGTATCAATTATAATTGCCACATTTCCTTTTACAATTTTTTTTTTTTTACAGAAGCTGCTAGTATTAGGTATCTTCTGCAAAAGACAAACACCTATATTTTCTTCTTTAAAGATGTGCTTTTACGTAATAACTGCTTAAGCAAAGCCATTCAGTGAACCTTAGAGAAAGCTAATGATTTTTAGTCAGGAAAACTCTAACTGGGACTTGAAGTATATAAGGAGAGGGGGAGCCAACAGAGAAATGATGTAGTTGCCAGCATATCCAACATACCTTTAGTCTACCTAACCAATAAGGAATAAAAAAGATATATGCCAGAACACTGCAGTTTTCAGTGATGCTGTATTTATCCTGGGAAGGTTCACTGAGACACCTGGGACTCCCGGTGTCTCAGCCAGGTTGTACTTCGCTTACCCCTATGCAGTTCTGCATTCTCTGAAATATTCAAAGCCTGGGTATGTCTTGCTGCATAAAGAAAAACCTAGTTTTCAGAAAAATAATATGTGGAAGTGACTGCTCTTGGGGGATAGTGCCATGTTTTGACTGGTACATCTTGGTGCCAAGTGTCTGCAGAGCTTAGGGGTTGCCCAGACTTTGTTCATCATTTAGTCTTCCCCAAAGCTACCAAAGGAGGGAAAGCATAATGAAATGGATCCCTGCATTGCAGTGCAATCTCAGTCAGGCCAGGAAAGCCTGAAGTTATGAAGGCAGGCAGTAGACAGAGTTGGCAAAGTTTACAGTGTTCTCCAAGGCATGCTGAAATAGGTTGAAATCTTTTGGTAGACACTGAGGATCTTTGTTTTGATACAAATAAAAGTAAACAGAGATTCTGACTGACAGAAGAGGAAGTGGAATAAAAAGCACCAAGGGAATAAGAATTTTACCAGTAAGTTATAGGGACCCAAACCAAGCAACATCATCTTCATTCATAATCATAAAAGACATTCCCAGGGTATTTTCCTCCCTCAGCTTTCCTTACAATACCAAGCTTCCAGTTTGCTTGGTCATCTTTTATAGATTTACATGCTGGTTTACTCAGGGTGAACAATGAGCTATTTGTCAACTGGGAAAGAAGAGTTTTATGTGAAGACAACCTCTGAATTTTTATTAAGTTATGTGGCAAATCAGTTGCTTGCATATATGTAAAGTGAAGGACAGACAAAGGAAGCAGCAAAGGTCAGAAAAACTGGGAAGTTTGAAGACGTTAGAAACTTGACTCACTTTAGGGAATTGTAAATGCTTGGTAAGGGATGGGATGATAGTACAATGCAACTTTGGCTTACACTACTGATGTTCATGTGAGTACAAGAATAGAAAATGCTTCTATTAAAAGTAACTGGGAATCAATTCCTATGTCCAGCTGGCATGTGGGGAAATGCCATCATTCTGGTTCATAGCACTGGTCTTGTATTTCTGAAAAACAGAGCTCAAGGCTGACTGCTCAGTTTTCAGTGAGTTAAAGGACTTCAGGCATGTTAAGGTACATTTAGGGTTTGAGAGCAACTTAGGCTGTCTGTATAGACATAGCCACAGCAATTTAAAAATGAAGACGTTCAGTAATGAAGACAGTAATCAATTTCATGAAAAAATCTGATAGTTCCTGAATTTCTCAGAAGGCTTTTGTAGAAAATGGAGTATATGTTCTAGTGCAGTTCAAAGAACCTGAAAGTCTTACTGCTTCTTCTTGATTCAGGTGCTAGATTAAATTAATGAGAAAGATGTGGAAGATACATGAACTGAGGGGAATTTTAAAGTGAAGGGCAGGATATCTTTTAAGTGAGTGAAAGAATAGGTAGGCTAATATTAATGTGCCTGGACGTTTTCGTCAGCTTCATTTTAGTCCCCTGCAGATGGAGTTAGAGTAAACTCAAATTCCCTTGGTATTATCGATGCTTCTGTACAGCTGTACATCCTATTCCCACACTCTAGCGAGGCTTAGCTCTCCCTTAGGTGCTCTATGTATTGCATATTCAGGATTGGAAATATATAAAATGCAGAAATTCATTCCACATGTGTGCTACTAGATAGTTACCCTATATGAGAAGTAGGTCCAGTATGGCCACAGGTAAACATAATTTTGATGGGCATCGAGTCCTCGTGGGAGCATGTCCAGTACTTGTACTCCTGTCAATGACTTGGGCAAGAACTCCAGAACTCTTAAATCCAGCCCAGGCTCTGTAGATAAGTGTCAGAATTTTCCAGGATTAAAACTGTCATGTCTGGATGGACTGTGGTTTTTTCTTTACTCATTGTTTAAATCTTACGTGTTTTCAAAGAAAAATTAGTACATGAACAAGCAAGACCCAACTCTGCATCACTTGGCACATACTAAAGACAATTGGAAGTAGTTAATTTTTCCATGAAAGGGGATTTATTTGATGTCTTTTTGTGCATTTTTTACTGTGTGCATATTATGACCAAATGCTCAAGTACTTTGCTTGCTTTTTTTCCTTTTTCTTCAGCAGAATTCTCACTGATTTCAACAATAGTTTCTCAGAACTTAGCCTTAAGTCTAGACACATACCTATTATTAGAACAGATCGCCTATAGTCTGTCTGGCTCCGAATATACTCCCTTTGTTGTTCTGTCTTAGCCTCATCACAACTAAGAGGTCTTGTTTTATTTTGCATCCAGATCTGACCACAGTGTGTAATGGCTCTAAGCCCTCAACCTTTAGGAAAATTTTAATTGGGAGATTTTTCTTCTTACGTCTAATTCACACCCAAGAGTCTTATTAGGATGGCTTTGTTGATTCTACTGGTAAACAACATTCTTGTATCTGAGCTGAACTGAGTCAGTTACATTTAACCTCCATCCCTGTAAATGTAGCACTGGGCTGCTGTTGCCATAAACAAGGCTGCCACTGAAAAAAATGGGGGTTTGGTTGAACTTAAAAGATCATTTTGCTACACTTAATGCAAAGGCTTTTTCAGTTATAAATGGGTATAATGGGAAAATATATCTTATGCGAGTCTCAAGGCTCCTTATTATTTTTTCTCGTAGACACATTTAGGAGCACCAGTCATTGGTCATAAAGGTCGTACCATTGCAAGAAACATCTCACCTATTAATATTTTTCAGGTGTGAAACCAGGTTCTAAACAAAGTTTTAAAGCATCAAGGCTATGCTGTCCTCTGCATTGTCCAGCATCCAGACCTTGAATGTGGAGAAGGGATTTGAAGCTAGGAGAGATGACAGCCTTCACCCCACCCATCTTCTGCAAATAAGAACCCTCCAGTCCCAGTAACTTCTTTGTTCCTTTGACAGGAAGCATTTGTCTTTAAATGGGAAAAGAAAGGCTAGATTTGTTTTCCATTAGCCAGATGTCTGTGAAGAGATGTCCATGCTAGGCCCTATGCTGGCATGTGTGAGGCATCCAGCAGGGCACAGAAGCGTGGGCTTTGTCTCGGGTGTCTGACTAGTTGCATTGTCTGGATGCTATCATTTCACAACTGAGTTTAATGATGGGATATTGTCATCATGGGATGATATCCCATAAAACCATCCTATAACATCACTGATTTTATGGGATGTGACCTTAGGGAACTGAGCTCAGTTCCATCATGACAGATTAAGTTGTTCATACAGGTATCATCGTGTTTGCCCTGTGTTAGTTTTTAAATCTGTATAAAGTGAGTGGAAAGTTATGTTGTTGTACAGACACATTATTAGGACAAGTGAACCAAAGCAGCAAGTCAGCTATTCCACTCTGACAGCAGTGAACTTAGTGAAAACAAGGGTTTAGTCTTTTCTTGACCTAATAATATTTTCCTCTATTTAAATACAAGATGAGAAGGGCAGATTCCACTAAGGAATCTGTCAGGAAAAAAAGATGCTCTGTCCTCCATTGGGCAAGCTGCAGCGACCTTTGTGTCTGCAGTCAGAGCCTGAAATAAAACTTGGGTAGCATGCTGATAGTTTTGCAAAGGCTGAGAAAAAGAGCTTTGTTTTCCTTAGTCATTCCTCTGAAGTTCTGCTATAGGACCCAACAGCGAATGCAATAATTTACATTGCTTTTTTTGAAGAAGCCTCAGGTCCACTGGGCAGAAGCGAGCCTGCATAAAACATGTAGCTGTTGATATGCAGAGCATGCTGCTTTGTTGGTGAGTTATAGCATCACAGTTGCTTAAAAATGTAAGTATCACCATGAATAGAATTTATATCTCACTGATAATCCACCAAAAGATAAATTTTTCCCTTGCCTTGATGACTACTTAAATAAAAACACCTACTGGGAAGGTACGACCTGTTGTAACATGTAAAGAGTTCAAAATAACCTCATAATTAAATGCTCCCTATATCTAAGGAGGTGTTGATGGATGTACACTGTTGCCACACTTCTCCCCCAAAGACAATGTTTACCTGTCTTCTCTCTAATGTTGGGGTAGAATATAGCTAGGTTCTGCATGGATTTGCAAGCTGCCCCCCGATCTGCTAAAATTCATATACCACCTCAGTACTGAGGTACTCAGGTGAGGTAATCTGCCTAGTTTGGCAGATAAAGTGTAAATAGCAGCACAGAGAAAGTGCTAAGATAAATAGCTGGAATGCGAATGCTATAGAACCTTGTTTTCAAGCAAGAATGTAAGTTGGTGCTGTAAAACTTTTTTCTATTACAGCTTCTTCTAAGATTTCCAGTGAATTTTACAAATACTGTTTAAGTAAGAAAGAGATCACAATCCTTTGGGAGAACATATGAATTTTGTTACACCTTTGATTATGAACAGAGAAATGGTCTCTCTGGTCCCTGGAGATGACCAGCAGATGCTTAGCCTCTCCCAGGATCTCACATAGTAACATTACTATCAATAACTATGATAATACTTCTCTTTCCCATCTAAACTTCTATCAGTAGCTAACAGACTACTACTTCACACTTTAAGACACGTCTCATTCATAGAATCATAGATCCTAATTTTTTTTTGCCATCCCAAGCCCATCTCCATGTGCACCCCAATATTATATACTATAAGCCTCTGAGAAACAGATTTCTGGGATGGGAGTCAGTAAAGACTCTGAAAGTTTGAAATGAATGTTTCTTGGACCTATACAGAGTTACAGGGTCTCTTCTGGCTTCTTACAGATTTTATGATACTGAGCTGATTTGCAGGTGGAGTCTCCAAGTAGTGTTTCTAGAAGGGGAACATCTATCTAGCTATCTAAAAGGAAGAATATTTTAGAAGCTGTGAAAAGTTGCAGTACTTTGCTAAACAGAGGTAACATAGGAAGCACAGTGCCTGTACACTTACTACTAAGAGTTCAATAAAACTCTGATCCTGCAAATGTGCCAGATGAGAAATAAGAAAAAAATAGAAGTAGCCACATGATTTCTACCTAAAGTGATTGGTTTCTTCTTTTAGTGCTAGAAGCTTTTGTTGTAGTTCTGTATTCTTACATGCACACATACACACTTACATTTTAAGCTTTCATCTCCATTTGACTTTGTACTCCTGCTGGCAATTGTTCAGTTATTTTACCAGGGCTTTTCATGAAGAATAATGATAAATTCAGTAAGTATTGTAGGAAAAGAAAAGCTTAATGATTTTGCATAGCCCATAAAACTTTTTATTTTAGAGTGACTTTTTCTTAACAATAATTTGGAAATAAAAATTCTTTGCAAGACTGGGAAAACAGTAAGTGTAAGTTAAGTTCAGTAGATACATGAAATATGGCCATACACTTTTTAAAACTGGAAATCACAAGTCCTATTCAGGCTGCAGATCTTGCACCAGTGATAAATTAATGTAAAAAAGAGAAAATGTTTAAGAAAAGCCTTAATATTTTTCATGTGGTTAATAGGTGTTTAAAGACTTCCCATCAATGTAATGACTTCCATCAGTGTTGCCATGTGCCTGTTTCCTTCATAGTGCTAAATACTAGTCCTAATAAAAATAAATAAGTGGGAAAAGTAAGAGATGGCAGGAGTGTGAACAGCCAAAAAAACCCAAGAAGAACAAATCCCATTCACAACTGGTTCAGACTTTTATTTCAAGACATTTGTTGTGCAGTTACAAATGCCTGTTTATACATGTTTCTTCTGTGCTGCAAATGCTCATAGCTTCTTTGCTATCAAAAAAAATCAAATTGAACATGCATGTAACAAAAGAACCCGTGTGTCATGTTGTATAGATCATAGCTGATTCTAGCTTGGTGAGAAAGGAGAAAGCAAGCCAAATTCAACTTGGAGGCCAGAAATAAGCATTTACCTCATGAATCAGTAGAAATTGCTCTGATAAAACTGAAGTAAATATTGCCTACTGCATGGTGGGAATGTCAGTTCAATTCAAAATAAATAATGTACAAGTTTTGCCAGTCACCTAATCTTTCCTTTTCACCTCTGCAGCCTGGGAGCTATTTTAGGGGAGTGCTGACATTTCATATCCTCAGTGGGGCCCTTTTGTTTTCAGTCTCTACTTAACCATTAAATATAGGTTGTTTCATTTATAGACCATGGGTGAACAAACAGCTGCTATCTAATTTGACAGCTACTAGTAACTATGCACTGATTTCCTATTTAACATTTTGATTTATCAGTTGTGGAGAGGGTGGATGGGTGATAACATGATGAAGAAGAGAGGTGTCGTCTTTGTTCTAGCACTGTGGAGAGTACATTTATTTCATAGCACTTGTATTGCCTTGAATTTCTACACGTCTTCAATTTAGAAAGGAGTGTTTTCTCTCATCTCTTTTGAGATGGCAATTTCCTTTTGCCACACTGATGAACTAATATTCCAACAAAAAAAATGAGCTGCTGAAACACTGTAAGTCACCTGCCTCTCCTTTTTGCACTAGCAGTGTTCTTGTTGGAGTGTTATCATTCATTATTGGTTTTGTTTTTATGTTGCATCACTGTGCTACTTCCTGCCATTCATTTTAATCCTATAAGGGTGGATCAGTTTCTAAAGTAACCTCATGACTCCTCACACCTTCTAAAAGCAAATCTCAGAGGAGAAAAGGCATGTTTGCTTTTTCACCATGAACTGCTATTACATTTTTGACATTTAGAATTCTCTGTAATCAAGGTAGTCCTAAAAATAAAGTTCTAGCCAACCAAGAGTTTGATCTGATTTCCTAAAAGTGATTGTTGCCCTGTGTGTTGCCTACCTATTATCAAGTACTTGAACATGATAGACTAAGATTTTTTCCACATAGGGGTTTGACTCATATCTTGGGCTTCTTGTTCTGCTAATAAATGTTGCAACTTTTCTCTCAGGCTCATTCATTTTATAAAGAAAGAAGAGACATGTTTATAATTTATTCTCAGTTTCTGTATAATACAAATAGGACTCTAATAACTGAATTCTCTTAGTAACTACAGCATGCGTTTGGAGGAAGACCTCATATTTTTCTGTTCAGATTTCCAGTGACAGAGATCCATCACCATCTAGGGCAGTTCTCCATTCTTGAAAGAGAATATTCAAGCCAGTCTTATGACTTCAGAGCTGTCCTCTGCAAACCAATTTTAAATTATCTGTGGTTTGAACATTATTTCCTTTAAACTAGAAATTAATCTGCTGTTAAAATGACAAATTTTAGTACAATTTTTAAACATGCTCTGTCACATTTACTGAATGGAAGATATTTTCATCCTATGATACATTTTCATTATTTTTATTATTTGCTTTTAATTATAGATCAGAATTATTGCTAGAATTTTGTTCCTGATATTTGTAAAAACCATGTCTCTTATGCTCACAGATTCTCCTAGCCATAGGCTTCTTTCCATGTCTTTTCACTTTCTTTGCTGCTTTTCTAAAATTTCTAGCTCTGATTTATAGTGATTACCATCAGCTCTCATTCATAGGTGATTTGATTCCAGTAGGAAAGCACTGATTGAAAGTAGTTTTACTCTTTTCCTTTTAAACTCTATTTTCTTGTGCTTAAAGGTCGATCAATTCCCCATGTTTTTGACTACTACACTTTACTGCTTGTGTATACACTGTCTTAATACTCTCATTACTTCAAGTACGTTTATAACAGCGGATATCAACACCTGCTAGACCCCAGAGAGAATCTTTATAATATTCACAATTTCACAGGCACATTTTCTCTCCAGGCTGGAGACTGCTTCTTACTGATGAACCTTTGTTATATATAATATCCATTACAGTGCTGCAATGAAGAATTACCATCCAGTCTATGTGATTTCTCTATTGCTGTTTTTCTGAGATGCTGCTTCATTATAAGGAGGAGGGTTACATCATTCAGAAGTTACAGTGAACACATAATATTTAATTTTCCATTCATGTGATTTCCCAGTAATTAGAAATTATTATTCCTGAAGGAGCATATGTAGGCATCTAGATCCTGGATGTTGTGACTGTTGACATTTTTCCTTCTAATGAATAGATTGCTTACAATGTCTTGCATCTACTCAAAAAGTCTAGTGCAATTTCTTCATCTTTTAAGTTGGATTGGTCTTTCTTTTTGCTGCTTAATAGAATTCTTAAAATAATTTATACAATAGTCCATATTCTTTCTCTGCTCCAGAGCTCATTTTGATATTTTATTCCATGGGCCAGCAAAGCCCTTTAAGACCTTTCTGATAATTTTGTGTGATCTCTCTAGATTTTGGATAAGGTTTCCTGCGACAAAACTGTAAAGAAGTTTATTTTGTAGAATTTTATAAACCATAATTAATACACTGTTTTCTTAATATACTTCCTACACTACCCATTTTGTAATTAATACAAGGGATTCTTTAAGTATTAAAACTAAAGAATATTACTTCTGGAAATTCCCTAATTAGCTTCTCCATAGTTTGAGGCAGGACAGAGTAGAGAACGAGGATCTCCTCAGTCAACCTGCTGGCCCCACTGCTCCTAATGCAGCCTAAGATACCATTGGCCACCTTTGCCAGAAGAGCACATTGCTGGATCATAGAAAACTTGCTGTCCACCAGGGCTGCCAGGTCCTTCTCTGTGGAGCTGCTTTTTGGTGGGTCAACACCGAACCTGAACTGGTGCATGGGGTTATTCCTCCCCAGGTGCAGGACCCTGCACTTGCCTTTGCTGAGCTTCATGAGGTTCCTCTCTGCCCAACTCTCTAGACCATCCAGGTCTCACTGAATGGCAGCAAAGCCTTCTAGCGTATTAGCCACTCCTCCCAGTTTTGTCTCATCAGAAAACCTGCTGAGGGTACGCTCTGTCCCTTCATCCAAGTCATTGATGAGCAAGTTGAACAAGTCTGGGCTGCGCACTGACCCCTGGGGAACACTGCTAGCTACAGGACTCTAGCTAGGCTCTGCACCGCTGATCACAACCCCCTGAACTCTGCCAGGTTTGTGAGGTTATTTTGAGGGTTATCATAGCTTTGATTTCAATTCTGATAGATCTGTAGGCTTGAATGCCCTCTGAAATATATCTTCTGAGGATTGTTGGTACCTTTGTCTTCAAACTGGGACATCAGCAGTTGCAAGTCTTATGGAGCCTGAAGTAATATGGAATCAGATTTCTTCAGGGGCAATGTTTAGACACAAAAGATAAGAATATGGCCCTGTAACTCAGAGTTGTGAGAGCAATGTGAAGAAAACACTGAGAAAATAAGAAACTTTCATTGAAGTTGTGATGAGTTGGTTTCTGTAAAAGCAAAGAATTAGACTTCCCATATTTGAAATTGAAATTATATTCTGTTGTTAAATACGGGACTGAGTTAAAGGAAGAGCATATACAGTAACTGTCCTAAAATATTTCTTCAGGAATACTTTGAAATACAGTGATATTCTGATTGTTAGCAACCTGGCTATGTACATTTGTTGCAATTTCAAGGTGAGGTGAATGTATACTTGGGATTGAACATGAAGAGTTGAAACAGCCTATAGGCAACTATGTAGTTGGTTCCCAGAAATTACAATTTTTTTTTATCTATATACATATATATATGTATCTATTATAAATAGTCACAGCCTGCATGAAGAATTAAAACTACAATTTCAGTGTTTTATTCCTTACAATAAAAGCCTAGTCCTATAAACCTTTCCTCCTAAGGAGCAGTTCTTAATACAAGTACTGCCTTTTTAATTAGTAGGACCTTAAGGGTTTGATACTGGGCTCAAGTTTATTTCTCAGTTGTATTTCAGGAAGTTACAGTGCTTGTAATCACAAGACATAGATCATCTGGACAACTCAGTAAAGCACCAGGCATGTAGTAATATATGGATGGCTTTATAGTAATAATAACAATGCTGTTTCACTCCTGGGCAATGCACTGCAGGATCTGTGTACCGATTAGTGATGATACTGCATTTTCAGAAAGGGAGAAAATGAAGTATAGATAGGGAGAGTAACTTTTCCAAGCTCCAACAGCAAGCAAGTGGCAGGGATGATAGTAAAATGCCTCCAGAAATAAGCAGTGGTGCATAGCTTTCAAAAGCTAACATGCCTACCCAATCCAGGTGACTGTCTTGAATAAAACCTTGCTGTTATTAAAGCCTGAGATCAGGCAGCAAATATGCAGCACAATAATGTCAGTGTAAATACAGCTTTTCTGTTAGAGGGTGAAAACGTGGAATCAACTTTGATTCCATTCCAAAGGATCTTGCTTGCACAGGCCAATACTTACAGGATTATAACTCCTACCAACTTTATTGTGCCCTAGTAAAATGGAGTTATAGCAGCAACAGTCAAAACTGGAACTTGCAAGCTGGTAGAGAGTGCAGGGCTGGCTGTGTTTGTTACATAGCTGTTCTAATAGTTTGTCATTTTATAGAGTCAAATGAAGTAAGACATGATTAAATTTAACTTCATTGCCCTTTGAGATCAGGACACGTGCATAAAATAAAGCTATCCATTATGAGAGGTATTGTTGCAAATGGCTTTAGAAAATAAAATACAGTTTTAATTCATTTATTTTTTTGAAACCACAGCATCTTTGGAGAGAAACTATGGGCTGAATGAGCATATAGAAGAACATGTCTTTTCATTTCAAACAATTGGCTGCTCCAAGTAGACTGGAGGCACGTTAATGGTGTGATAATTTTAGTATTTTCAATTACAGAGCAGTCTGAAAAGCAGAGGAAGTGGACCTTAAACCTCTCTTTATCCATTTCCTTCTTTTTATGCAAGTACATGACACAGAGACATATCAGTGAATGTGACAAGTAGCACTACTCACAATGTCAAATGAATTCTGGCAGCATATTCAATAAGGGAAGACTTTTGAGCTTCTTTTGCTTAGTTATACTCAACTGGACAGCCATTTGACCTCTGAACCCCTGAACTGTGATTTCTATCAGGTTCCTAATCTTTGCAGATTAGGAAAAAAATAACTTCTCTGAAATGTGCATGTCTGGTTTTAATGCTGTACTGATGGAGCAAAGAAGGAATGCTTTTATGCTTCTATTGAGCATATTTAATATTCTAAACTTTAAAGTATGTTAGTGCAGAGTTGTTCATGGTGTACCTTATGTAGCATAGCATTAATGTTAGTCAATTTTATTTTTTCTGATGGCTCATCCATGGTCCATTAAAACTGTTCTCAAAGGTAAAAATGACATCTGCTAAAAGTAACTGCACATTGCACAGCCTTGATGTCAAACATGCAAGTTGGAACCTGAGTCTCAAAGGGGAAAGGAATATTTCTCTGGTTTCATGGGCATATGCTTGAGTCAGCAGCTAATGTATCAAAGATTCCCTAACGTCTAACCTAAAATGTTGCTGTTACTGATTAGGTCAGAGTTTTGACCTGGTGATAAGAAATCAAGTTTTCAAGTCTCAAACAAACTGTCATTTACACTTGGGAAGGAGGAAAGTGACCCATGAAGTTTCCATCTGCTGATAGAATAAACATCTGTAGTACTCATAACTGGCATGAGTTCAGTAGCAGTGGAGCTTGCAGTGAGTGATCTCTGGCCTCTTAAGTTACTAACGCCATTAAATAGTAATGGCTTCAAATGGAAATTACCTCAGAGACTTCTTAAAAGACTGGGTTCTGTCTATTAGAGATACCATACATGCACAAGACTCCCAACATGTACAAAGTTTAAAGGCTTACTTGAAGGGTGAACATGAAAAACAAATTAGTCACAGAAATAGACACTGAATACCCACAGGTAACCAAACCATGAGAGCTTTTTGGCGGATAAATATATTCAGTGGCTCTGTGTTTATGTGCCTCTTACTATAAATCACAGATTCTGTATGCATTCATGCTTGTGAATATATTTTTCTATCTCTATTATGATGATTCTTTTCATATATTAAATAACTGTAAAAATAAACTTCAACAGAATATCTTAGCTCTTCAGTGTCTAAGTTTTGTTATACTATAAATAATACACACATTGATTCACTGTCCCAAAACTAGAGATTTTTCCAGGACAGCTTGAAAGATAAACTGTTTAACACTCAAAGAGGAGGAGATGCAAGTTCAAACAGGAGGAAAGCTCTTGTGCTTTAAAAGGAAAGCAATTTTGGTTAGTAAGTTGTCTACCTCAGAAACTGCTGCAGTTTTTTGTTTTAGCAAAACTGCTTTTTTGTCTTAATATAAGAAACTATAGGCTTAATTCTTGAGCCAAGTATTTTTCCTACCTACCCACTGGTATGTCTAGGAAAAAGAAAAAGGAGACTTGGACTTGACAGTGACAGTAATGTTATGAAAATGTGGAATCATTTAAAAGCAGAGTGCTAAACTCTTTTCTGGTCTAAATGCCAAAAAGCAAAAAAGACAATGGCAGTAAACTCAGACAACTCCAAACTATTGTGTTCGTTCTTGAATTTCCGCTGTCATTGCTGTATGTACGGCTTGCTGTGCTAACTGCAACATACACTTCTAGAAGTGCAACCTACTAGGAACACCAATAAGGCAGTGTTTAAATAAGTCTAATATTCTGATTTATAAAATATTTAAATGAAAAAAGTCATAATTGATATGATGCCAGTTCTTAGTCCTAAAAAATGTCGTCATTTGTTACAAATGTCTATTCCTTAAGTGATATTTAAAATATTTTGAGCACAGAAGTAAATAAATAATAAAAAACAAAACAAAAACCCAAAAAACAAAAAAACAAACCCCAAACCACACATACAACTTGAAGTTGGGAAATTAAAAAATTAAAATTAGAAACCGACAATTTGATATATTTATAAATTGCAAAAATTGAGAACTACTCAGCTTTCCAGCAAAAATTCTGGCTTCCAGTTATTCAAGTGCAAAGACTAATAAAAATATCATGTGTGTAATTATGTACCAGGTATGCTTTTATTTTATAATTATTGTAAATGAAAAAGACTGTACTTATCATAAAATCATCTAGTGGTTTTGGCTGGAAGGGACCTTAAAGATAATCTAGCTCCAGCCACAGGCAGGGACACCTTCCACTAGACCAGGTTGCTCCAAGTCCTCTCCAACCTGGCCTTGAACACTGCCAGGGATGGGGCAGCCACAGCTTCTCTGGGCAACCTGTGCCAGGGCCTCGCCACCCTCACAGTAAAGACCTTCTTCCTCATATCTAACCTAAATCTACCCTCTCCAGTTTAAAACCATTACCCCTCATCCTATCACTACACTTCTTGACAAAGAGTCTCTCACAGTCTTTCCTGTAGGCCCCCTTCAGGTACTGGTAGCTGCTATAAGGTTTCCTGAGAGCCTTCTCTTCTCCAAGCTGACCAACCCCAGCTGTCTTAGCATATCTTAATAGGAGAGCCCTCTGATCATATCTGTGGCCCTTCTGTGGACTTTTTGTCTCTCTCTTTGTTGGGGGCCTTAGAGCTGAAGACAGTGCTCCGGGTGGGGTCTCATGAGAGCAGAATAGAGGGGGAGAATCACCTCCCTCAACCTGCTCATCACAAATAATCCCATTTCAATATTAATTTTCCTTCCTGCTTTAATCTTTTTAAATGAATGTTCCTGATTTCACATGTTAATCTCTTTAGAATTTATTTGTTGTTATTCTAACAACTGGATTATAAACCCAAAAGTTCGCAGTCCAAAGACTAATAGCACCAAGCATGCTTAGTGATGTAATATCTGTAAAAGAGTTCTGTCTAGAATTCTTATCTATTCATTTGGAAGTAGGTCTTTATTTTCCCCTGGTGCTATCCAATTTAGGAGATTCAATTCTAGAAGACTAATAAATTAATTGTGAAATTATTTTATGGGAAAGCTGATATCTGAGCGATATCTGAAATTATTCTAAAGCTTCTTTCTAGCACTTACAAGGTTGCTAAACTCCAATTTCTAAACCCAAGTTATGGCCATAAATTTCTCTTGCAATCAGTGCATGTGCAAGCCAGTTCATACCCCATTAGGATTCCATGGTGGACTATG
The DNA here is from genome assembly GCF_004027225.2 of Strigops habroptila. Taxonomy (NCBI): domain Eukaryota; kingdom Metazoa; phylum Chordata; class Aves; order Psittaciformes; family Psittacidae; genus Strigops; species Strigops habroptila. The sequence goes on from NC_044281.2 coordinate 10,497,441, forward strand.
ACGCATAAACATGGCAGTTTCCTACACCTTTCATGGAGGTATAAGGAATCTATATAATGAATAATTAATTTGTAGTTGAGGATCTGCAGAATTTTATCTATATGGTTTTATGTGATGATACTGGATAGGCCTATGTAAATTATCTAATAGCTCATTTGGGAAATGGAGAAGGTAGGCTTCTACATAGCTGATGTTTTGCCATGGGAGGCAAATGGTTTCTATTTTCCTGGTGGCAATTTTTTTATCGTCATTGCACCATACTAGAACCCAAGGGAAAAAACCTATACTCATCATCTTCCATAGAAAGCTCATTTACATAATCAACTCGATGATTTGAACAAGTTGAATGCATATTTGAATCAACTAGATAGACAGTCCCAGCTGTTTCCAGTCAAACTGTTTTACACAATTGTAAACAGAAATGGTAACATGGATTCCCTTCCATGCATCCCTCTCCTGCATTTTATTTTTGCAGGCTTTGTGTCACATAGTGAATACTATATGAACACTTCGATATGTTTACTTAGTCAATGTATAGCCATTCTATATAATATTGCATAGGCTGATATAAAGCGTTTGCGGTAAAACATCTTCTGTTAAAGCTGTTAAAATAGTCCGTTAAACTGAACTTTTGATTATGTCTTTAGTAGTAGAACATACCATTGTTCAGGTAACAGAATAGTTTTGATTTGTGAACGTGTCGTACACTACAGAATCCAGGCTACAAAGCACTCTTTCTATCAATCCACGGCTATTTCTTTGTATCTTTTCTGGGTAAATTGTAACCTCTTTATGTGCAGGTCTTCCTTGTTATTGCTGTTTTACTATTTGAGTACCAGGGATTTTGTTCCACCAAACTCATAAAATAAGCTTGATTAATGATAATGCCACAATTTTTAGCAAGTAGATTTTTCACAATAGCTAAAATTGATTTGATCTGCTTTTGTAAAGAAAATTGGGATTAATTTTGAGTTATTCTGCTTTTTCTTGGCGGGCAAAGGATTATTTGAAGCTCATTTAATTTGGTACAGTTGGTTTTGGCTTTTTGAACTAGAGGAAAAGGTCTCTTCAGCCATTTTAGAGTTAGAACATTCAAATAAAAAAACCCAACAAAATACACTAATCAAACCTCATTTTAAAAAAGTTCCAAGGCGCGTATGTTTTGGCAGAGAAATAACTTGGCAACTAAAAGTTCAAAAGGAAGAACATAAGGAAGGAAGCCTTTGCTATGGCTTCCATGCTTTACAAAGTGCAATGAATTGAGCAAAAATAAAGCTGTGCCCATAGGAGTTGCATGGAGATTGGGACTGAGTGCACACAGGGTAGATTGATTAGGTTCAGCGTTGCTTCTGTTTAGAACAGAGGCAAGACACTAATGCTTAGCTAGAAAGCATGATATACGCACAAGGCATAACTTTACAGTGCACCTTGAATACGGGTTATGATTTTGCTTCACTTCTTCACAAGCAGATGCCAAGATACTCTTGACTTGGATAGTCAGATAAATCATTTACAACAAAGTATTTCCTGCAGTCCTATGCTTGGTTATCAAGTTAACAGCCAGTAAATTTTAAGGCCACTTCTCCTTCAATGAATATTGGAATGTCAGTCCATGGTCAACTTATTCCAACTTTATAAATTATAAACAGCTTTGTGCAACCTCTGCTTTGTTCTGTGACCCAATGAAGGCAGTGGTCATTTGGTCATTCAGTGCAGGGTTAAGGGGGATGACTAAATATTAAATTGTTTATAACTGTCACTCTCCAATGGGCTCTGAAATACATGTATTTGGTGAAGTATGAAATATATGTTTTCCTACAAAGTTATGGGATGGATAAATTTCACTAGTTCTGAGTTAAAACTTTGTAAAATCAGTACTTTTAGTCTGTACTTACAATATAGCATGTTGTTAGACCCTAGTAACTGCTAAACCCAAGAAATTAAAAGCTGGAGAAGAGAGGCATGTAACTTTCTCATGTGGATTGTGCATCCTTTTAAAATTGAGTTGATTTATTTTTTTCCTTAAGAAGCCATTTCTTCTGTAAAATCTTAAATTTTGTACCATCCTTCTTACCATCTGTGTCTTGGCTCATTGAGGTACTCAACGGATGAATGCATATGACCATCTTAATATTAAGGGGTTTGCCTCCTTAGCAAAAAAGAGCCAACAAAGGAGGGTTTTTCAATCTTCAACTGACTTGTTAAAAGTCTTTATTACTAGAGTTTGTGCAAGAAGCACTTGCTTTTGACACTTCAGGATAGATTTGCCATGCCAGATTTTTACTTCCAAAGAGTCAATTTGCTATGAATATTACTAAGAAACAAAATATGAATGGAATTCTTTAATAAGAGCACTTCAGAGAGCAAAATTTCACTTTAATTCCAGGCAGTGGACTGTGTAAAGAAACCAATAGAAAAATAATTTTAACTGAGTTCTAAAATTATTGTTCAGCTTGTAGGAAGTTGGGTGTTACTTATACCAAAGCAAGTATACGCATGATGTAATGTGCATATGCATTATAATTTTTAGTTGACTTCTAACACATCATATTTTCAGGTGTGTTTAAACATCTATATTTAGGAATTACTGAAAGCATTTTTGATGCCTTAATCTTCAACCACATTAATTCCCACTTCGACTCATTTCTCTGCTGGCAGCAAAATACTGGAGTCAAAGATGTAGGCCAGTTTGAGCAGCACTACTAACGAGAATGAAAGTGCAGCCTACCACTGTAGAGTCACACCCAGCTCAGGGCAGGAAAATATCAGAAACTATCCCTGCCACACTTAGTGTAGCTCACATCTAAAGATAATATACCATGTCACAAGATAGTGCAGTTGGAAGACACCTCAACAAATGATACTTCAATCCCAGCTCTTGCCTTCGAACTGAAAAGAGCTATCCTAAAAGATTACAAGCCACAGTCTCATGATGCATCTCTGGAGAACCTGCAGAGGACCCTTCTTGCTGTTAGTAATGCAGGAAATTATGGAAGAGAAAATACATTGCAGTTGCATGTTTTTCTAGTTCAGTACTATTCCCTGGTGTCCTGGGTTTAAACCACGACTCCTGGCAAGTGTCCTCCAGCCAAGTCCCACTCTAGTAACTCCAAATACTATAGCCAATAGGGTGGTAAGTTAATGGCCAGACTTCTCTCCATGTCTTGACTGAGATGCATTCATTAATTTAACAGTACGTTATCCCAGCCATATAGTTGTATATTTTGCTGAGTTGAACAGTTTAATAATTGAGATATTATTTTAGATTCTTCTTTGTGTGTACTGTTAGTGAAGATGAATACACTCCTGATTTAGTTTAATTTGTCACAGATCCGGGCACCTGTTTCTCTATCTGAGTTCCTCCATATCTCAGCTGTGGATATTTTGAAGTACTTTGGCAACTGAGCTACATCTTCACTGGTTGAACATCATACTTCAGCTGCAAAGTTATTTACAAACTTTACTGATCGAGCTGCATATTCTTGGGCTGAATTCACTACAGACAGCACTTTGCAGATGGATTTGAATTCTTTACTAATCATGGGAGATGAATTAATTTATTTGATTAGCACTAATTTGCATTATTTGCTGAAAATGTTCTTCAATTCCCGCCCTAAAGAGCTGTGTTGTGTTGCTTGTGCTGGTTATTCACTTACTGCACTCTACTTCAGAGAGGAAGGCATTCTGGTTGTAGATGAAGAGATCCTTCTGTCTGCAAATACTTCCTAAAAAACCCTCCTTCCATGATACACAGGGGAAGTACACGTGAAAGCACATTTTCCTATAGGCAGTCTTTTTAAAGTTCCTTGTGCTACCATGTGCTTTATTTTCTCATTATTTGTCATGGTTATGCAAGTACTATTACTATGGCCATCACTATGGCAATGCCATTCTTTTTATAACAATGCCAAAAACAGTTTTATGGATGTGTGGGTGCACTTGCTGAGGTTAGGTTCTCCACTAAGCAGTCACTCCACTAAGCTGCAGTCAGATGCGCATGGCAGAGACACAGAAAAGTGTAGTGGGTGGGAAATGAAGTGTAGACTGGCGGTCCACTCACCAGTGGTGAGTTAGGAGGGTACCTCATTGTACTCTGCGCAACTCATTGGACCATGCTGCCTTGTTTAGTTGCCTTTGGTGTGTATGAAAGAATATCATGGTGTAATTCCTTTGTAAATAAGCAAAATTTATGCAGGATACAAGGTACAAGCGTGTCTTCATAAAAATTTACCTCTATTCTCTGCTGCCAGTCTCTCTGCTGCATAACTTTTTACAACTATTTTTTATAAAACTGCTTTAAAATGCCTGATGCTGTTTCAGGCAATAAGTCTTCCCTACACCTTACCCAAAGAAAGTGTTCTTTACTTACCTATGCAGTGCTTAGAGTAAGAAATTTTTTTGAGTATTGAATGTTCTCACCAACTTAAGTGGTTCCCAGCCATCACTCAGAGAAACTCATCAGGAAAGGTTCCATGAAGTTGCTGGATGACAGGGCTGACATAGAGGCATACTTACCAGCTAGAGCTGTGCTCTATTTTTTCATTAATAAAAGGAAAAATTAGCACACTGGTAAATAATCTGAAGAGTTAAATCAGTCCTGGCCCCTAAATTGCATCCAGATAGGGAAATTAATTTTGCATATTTGGCTTGTTCGGAGTACAGTATAAAAAGACTGAGATTAAAGACTGAAAATTAGGAAAATGGGCCTTTTATTTAATAAAGGAAATAAAATACAAGTGGATTCTGAATCACAAGGGATACAACTTAGGCAAATGCATGAAGATTCAGTGATTCATTTTTTCAGCTGGCTAAAATTTATTGGAAAATTAATAAGGATAGAAATACCCTCACTTTTCACATTTCCACTGGAGACAGCTTATCTCTCTAACTTTAGTTTTGGTTCCAAGCTTTTGTTCTTATGCAGCACTGATCAGAGATTTCTGGAAAACTAGGGTTTCATTTCTCAAAACACAGGTTTCAAAAAACATGGTTTACATCAGAAATAAAATGAGAGCTGTCTGATATATTCACCAAAAACACAATGAAAAATGCAATGCAAATTCAAAGTCCTAACTCTATGTCTAAAGTTAGAATTGTTTTCCCCTGTCTATCACTTTAGATTTTTGTGCATTAAATTTTGTGTGCCCTTTTATCGCTTTATGCTTTGGTGTAATGAGATCCTTCTGAACCTTCTTGTAGTTGGCTTACTAGTCTGTAGTTCTCCAAATCCCGTAAGAACTGTCTTGAAATCTTGGTGTCACATTAGCCACCTCTATTTTTCTGTCACCAAGGTAGTTATAAGCAAAAGGTTACATATTACGATGTTACAGTAATTTCATACCTGACTGCCTTTAGAACATCTTACTGAATATCACTTGGTCTTGGGGATTTGTTGCTTATTCATTTTACCAACTTGTTTCTAATTCTATTCTACTGACACTTAGATTTGAGATGGTCTGTCTGACATGTCCGTCATAAAGGAAATTTGTGGTATAACTTAGCTAAATTCATTTGCAATGAGTAGGGGAAGGAATTCATTCTCTTGACTTATTTGAGGACTTCTTTCTTACTGTAAATGTGTATTGGCTATACAGAATCTCAGGCAGCATCTCTGCTTCTGGCATATTTGAAAAAAGATAGTTTTAAGTTTTATGCTTTTAGCAAGTTCATCAGGATTTTTGGCCTTCTTGTTATTTTCACATTTTGCCTATATTCGTGTAAAAAAAAGGGGGGGGGAGGCAGATTTTCAGATTTTCTTTGTGACATACCTCCTCCACTTTTTTTCTTCAGTTTTGTTCCCTTCACTCTGTCCTTGATTTTGTAGCTACAAGAGGCATCTGGGGCTGGCTTGGGCTTTCTTCCCTTCCATGCCCCTTTGCTTTGCCGCACTGTTTCTAGCTTCTGAATGACTTGCCAGTACAGATTTTACTTTCAAAAGTAGAACATGTGGATCCCAAGACACAGCAATATGGGAATAGGCTTTTTGAGTGATTTTTACATAAAGCTACTTTTTTTCAGGCAGTGGATCTCATCTCTTTAGCTCCAGTAGGTTTTGTATCGTATTTTGAACCTTTCATATTAATTCAATTAAATTACAGTAAATAATCCTGTTATTCCTTCATTCTTGATGTTGTTTTGTTAGAGAATTTTTAGCGCCTTTGAAATCTACCAAAATAGTAAACTTTTAAGCGAAAAAATGTATCTCCTATAAAAAGATGGTATTTTCTGTGTATGGTGTCGAAACAGTGGATTCTAGTTAGAAGGTGCCTCGGCAGTTTTGTATGTTAAGTAAAGCTGTTATAGATGGTTACTTCATTCTGGTAACATAATTGGTCTGTTGGCATTACACCGACATTACTTCAAAGGATGAAAATAAAATTATGAAGTGCTGCATAAAGCCTGACATGGCTACCTTTAAGTTTAATCTTCCCTTTAATGCTGTAGAGTCTATAAAATATGCATTAATTCAGGTTTTTAATAGCTTTTATTAATCCATCTTTCCTTTGTAAAGGAGACAATATCTAATATGTATGGTCCTTCTCTTTATGCTTTCAACCTCATGATAAATCTTATTATCTTACCTTGTTTTAAAGTTACTTAACCCAGTTTGGTTGTCTGGAGCATGCAAAGCGATAACAGCTCCTGCTTTACTGGTATCTTCAGAATAAGGCGGTTATCCACAAGGTATATAGTGTAGGTGTACCCCAGTTCAACTGATTGAATATTAATGCCTTTCCACATAAGCAAATGGCAAATGGTTCATAAAACTTTAACATATTGGCAAAAGAATCGTTGTGTGATGTACACCAATTAATATGTTTCTATTGACTATGTACTTTTCCTTTGAGTACATACTTTCTGTAATATCCCTCAGCTTGCTGCTTTCTTAATGAACCTTCTATATTATATGGGAGAACAATAATGAAATTGCATGAGTAGAACAAAACTATCAGTGATTTCAAGTATTATATCACAAAATAATACTAAAAAGTAATAATGGGATGTTGCTTGAACATCCCTATGATGTTCTATGATACCTAGAAGTATCATAATTGTAGTCATGCTTCATAATTGACATAAAATACATAAAAGCCAGGGTATGACTGGGACCAAAGAGAGGAAATATAGATTTCTTCTCTTTGAACTACATGGATCTTTGTAGGGATAAGAGTTAATAGCTACCATCTTCCTGAAGGAAAAAAAAAAAATAAGATGCAGGGAAGGTTCATTCTAGTTTCTGTGGGTCTCATGGATTTTTATCTGGAGCAACATAGTTTCAGCCATACTCTCTGTCCTGGGCTTTCATGACAACATCTAGACAGAAGAGTTGTAGGATTTTGCTTTCACTAACATCTCTGAATGTGTATTAAATACTTTTATTCTTGCTATAGTTTCATCATTAAAAATGACTTAAAAATATCTATGTCTTGAGAATAACTGGTTAATATTTTTAACTGAACACATAATGTCACAGTGAAACTTACTGCCACCTGCCAGATACTTGTTTAGGTTCTGTGAAAAGCAGAATATTTAGGTTTTTTTAAGATAACCAAGGTTATATGAATGAGTAAGTCTCCAAAAATACTATAAAAGAAAATCTTCATGCTTCAAGATTTAAGCCAAACCCTGAATACTGCCATTACTATTAGAGGCTTAGCTCTTTCACAATACTAAAAACTGGATGCATGTTTCTCTTTCCTCTCCACCCTCCCTTAGTCCCTTTGAAAGCTTCAAGTTACTTCTGTAACTTTGTAGTTCTATAACAAAACAGGTAGCACTTATTCTGCATCCTGTTAGATTGACTTAAATCATCATATTTCACTTCATACTGAAGAACTGTACTGTGAGTGGAGCAGCTGAAAAGCTTCAGTTTAGAGAATGGTGAGAAGCAGCAGTGGACTCCAGTATGCTAGCCAGTATTCATGTTAGAGCTCCCCTTGATGGTTGTAATGTATCATTCCTGGGTTTTGATAGGATCTTGTATCTTTTAATTTTGATGCACTAAAATCCTAATGTTGAGTTAACACTAAAACCAATGTTGATTCTCTTAGTTTTCTAGGAGAGAAGTGGTAGGCAACCTACTGAAAAAAGTTTGGGGAGAGTGACAGAAAACTGGGAATCAGTGGTTACAGGCATATGTAGATGAAAGCAGGGTTTGTGGCAATGATCAAGAGATTAAAACTGAAGAGATATGAGATAAAAGAAATGGAGAACAGAACAGATACCCATTTGTCCACTACTATGTATGTGGCTGACTATTCCTACAACCTGGGTGCCAGTGAAAACTGCCCACTGCTGGCTGTTTACAGTGTATTGGATGAAAGGCAGTCGCTGCATAACCATCTGGAGCTATACTAGGATGAACCAGTACTGATATTTATTTTCCAGTACCTGTGCATCATTAGCTGAGTTATTTTTGCAGTGAGGGCAAAGTAACAGGAAGCGCTGCAGGGTTTTCTGAGGGAAGACTGCCTCACAAATCTGACTCCTAAACTGGAAGACTTTTAGGCTGTGTGGAACTGATGATGGGCTGAAAGCCTCTGTGATAGAAAGACCAAGATCTAGATAGCAGTATTTTGTCAGTCTCAGCTGATGTGTTTTAGGCTGTGCCACAAGTCTTGGGAATAAAAGGGAATTGGCTTGATGCATCAATATGATGACTGGCTTGTCAAATAGCTGAAAAGACTATTGTTTTGTGTTAGCAAGTTTGGTTAGGTGATGCCCTTGCTGTGAAACACCATTTCTGATTCTAGAACATTTCTGGTAGATCCCTGAGTCACTCATCCATAACTGCTCAGCACAGCTGTGGATAATGGTCCATTGTCAGGGCCCTTCCCTTTTTCCAAGGGTGCTCTGCATTATGGAGCTAACGTCATTATGCTGCAGACCAACTTTCTGTTACATTACATTACATTGCAGTACAACCAGATGTAAGGTGTGAACATGGAACTCGGTATCGTTTCCATCTTAAACTCAGTACAGTCTAGCAGCTATGTGTTTTGCAGATGCCAGGGAGCTGTTCAGATGAACAGCTTAGTTGGAAGAACTAAGGAGTTGACTTGATAGGAGTGTATTTTTTAGTGAAGGACTGGAAAACTCTAGTGTAGTGGAACTAAATTTCACAAAACAGAATGAGGAAACAAAAGCAATGCTAAACCCTGGTCACTGCAGCTTTCATCCTTGCTGACTCAAGAAATGTGAGTTGTTGACTGCAGCTCTCAACTGGATTTATTCCAGGTTAATAGAATCAGAACTGAACCTGAAATGTGGAAATCCATAGAGGAGTCTAAGTTATCCAATGAACATAGGAAGGTTGAAGTAGTGTGGCCTGTCATTCAGTAGGTTTCAATTAATTTCTTTGCTAACCCACAAAATTCTTGTATGACATTAAACAAATCAATCTATTTTGTCTGCAATCCCCCTTTGCTAAAATAGAATGAAACTTTAAGCTCATAGGAGAAAATCTGAAGATAAAGTAGGTCAGAAAGACTGATAGCAAAAGAGGAGTTTGCAAATTATTGCAGAGAACTGAGAGTAGAGATACTATTGAGGGAGAAGGTGTCTGCTGGAGCAGGGGGTGGTGGGTTCTTTGCTGCTCAGCATCTCATTCAGTGAGTTACCAGTAATGCTATTCTGACTCACTGGGATCATATTTGCCTTTCTGATCTTAGTACCAGGAAAAATTACTACATGTGGTGCCCAGAATCACACTGTGGAAGAAAGATGGAATTGAGCATTAAAAAAGATGGTGGGATGGGGAAAGAGTAGAGAGACAAGCTGCTTTTCTTTTATCACCTTTTGCAGTAGAGGATGCAGAATGAGTAGAAAGAATGTAAATTTAAAAAAGAGGGGGAAAAAACCCCGTGCAGATTGAGAGAGATGATGAGATGAAAAGGAATGATTCAAGTAAAGTAGAGTCCAGACTCAATCCTGCTGCCTTGCAGACAGCAAAACGTCCTCTGTGGACGTGGGATTTTTCTGTGCCAAGAAGTTACAAAAACATTAGTATCATCTTCAAAGACTAATGTGAGGAATTGTGGATTTATATTTTCTGAAAACAGGGTTATACCAGTAAGCTTCTGGTAAAAAACAGAAAGAAGTGTTCTGCAGTTGCTGCAGGTCTCTGGGATTTCTTCTCTATCCACCTTGGGATATTCTGATATGCTTTCCAAATATCCAACACAAGGAGCATTACCAGTAAACAGGAAGCCAGCAGAGGACATCCGTAGTGCTTTTTCATTACATTCTTTTTTGTTTTCTTGTTAGCACTCACATATTGGAAGTTTCGGAGCATGTTGTTTCTGAAATTCTCATTAATAAGCTACACTATAAATATGAGTGTGCTGTTTTATAAATACTGCTTTTCTAAATTCTCTGTGGGCAATAAATATGAAAGTTAATTCCCTGGAAACTAGCAGAATTAAGAAGCTGTAATGTAATAACGGTGCCTGTCTCCTTAGCTACCTTTTTTCAAGCAGTTTGTGATTAGGTCAGTGTTGCTTCTTCCTTGCCACCCATTATTCTCTCTTCATCCCATTGGCAAAGCCAACAGAAGGGTGCATTATCAGTTACATTTCTGCTGAGAAATAAAGTTACCTTGCTCCCAGTAACACTCTCAGTGATGCTAATGAAAGCCAAATGTTATTGCTAATATAAAGCTGGGGGAAGAGTGTTCACGGTGGGAATCAGCGATCTCTCTGCTGCACTATAAAGTAATATCCCATGCAGAGGCTTTACAAAATGACTGGGGCAGCTGTGATTGTTTTGCCTGATGCGTGTTGGCATGGATAATAGTGCTGTTTGCGCTTGTCGACATTAGGATGATCTATCCAGTTTATTTTAGCAATGTGGCCTACAAGAATGTAGAAGTCAACTACCTGTTTAGCTTTAAAGGCTACTGTTTTGAAAAGTTTTCAATTGGTGGTTTGCCAGTTGCTCATGTAAGAAGTCCAATCCTGCAACTGAGGCACAATTATTCACTAACTAGAGTGACTAAGTTAATTTCTATTGAAAACAATCCACAAAGATAGCTACTATAGGGTTCTTCCATTTGTAATATGTGTTAAGAACAAGGGAGGAGATGGTAACAAACCAAACAGTTGGGTTTAATAGATGAAGTTTTGCAGGCGAAATCAAGTGTGAATGGTCATTGTCTATCTCAGAGAGAGCAAGCCCATGCAAAACATGTCTCCACCACGCAACCTCTAGAGAATAGTTAGGTCAGTCTGTTGGAATATCTGAACATCTGAATTTTGTTTCCAAAATAACGCTAGTGAAATCCTCCCCAGTCTCTCAGTTTTCTTTCTTACAGCTGTGATTCCTGCTGGCACAGAAAGCGCTGAGCTGACTCAAGCACGAGTGAAGAGTGACACCAAGTGGTTGAGCAGTTTACTCCTATGTGATTTTTTTCGGAATATTTTTCTGCTTTATTTTTGATTTTGAAATATCGCTCCCGTTTTTTGTTTTTCTTTTCCTTCTAAACAGTCCTGATTTTGTCACTGAATATGTTTCTGTTTAAATACACACACACAAGCTCTCACTTGTAAACATCACCCAGATTTATGTTCTGATTCTTTCTGTCCATATAATATTTGTGTAAAATCTCTTTTCTCCAGACTAAGGCAGTTTCTGGGTTTTAATGAGGTATGTGCTGAGAAAGATGTGGCACTTCTCAAAGAGGAATAGAAAAGCAGCAGCTGCACTGCAATTCTTTTGACTGCAGAACAGTAAAAAGAATCAGCAGCAAAATGTGCTTTTGAGTAAGGAATGTTCAGGGCAGAGAAAATCTAGTCATGCTAGAATAATGCACACTTCTTTCTCCCTCACTTCTTTTTCAATGGTACATATCTAGTGGCAAGCTGTTCCCCTGTTTTCTTCATCTGAGCTCTGTGTAGGACAGGTATGAAGTAGCCCACTTACAACCCTGATTTAAAAAAAACAAACCCAAAATTGATAGAACTCTTGAATTAGAGCCTACTGCCAGAAAGCTCTTTAAATGGTGGTTTCATTCGTACAATCAGCAAAATAACAGCTCTGGTGATAGTTGTCCCCTCGTTTATCAAGGAGTAAATGGTTCTTGGTAGCCTTATGAACAGCCAGTTTTCTCAAATTAGGTAACCATTGTTCTTCCAGAAAGAAAAGATCTATTAGCCTGAGGTGTTGCTTTCTGTGGGAAGTAGGAGGACTAAGTCGAAGTAGACTTCCCTACCAAATATCCTGATGACCCTAGAAAAAGCGTATAGTTTACTGAAGTCCAGTACTTTCATTTTTTGGGGCCAAAAACACAAAGGAAAGGGAATCAATGCTGAAGGACACTCAGATGAATGACAGACAGAAAAAGCATGTGCCTATCCAGAAGACAAGCCTAATAAAGGGAGCACTGGAGAGAATAACAGTGGAGATTGCAGAATGAATGTTAATTTGAATAGAAGTCATTGGAAAGTCTCTGAGTTAATGGCTAGTCCTGCTGCCCATGGGGAAAATAGTAATTGTGTAATTGCTTGCATTAAAAATGATGCCAAAGACAAATCGGTTAAAGAACTGTGAATAATGACATAATTACTTAGGTCAATCTGCCATGCTTTCTAAAAATATCATATTTAAATAACTAGTGTTTCCAAAAAATGGCAACTGTTTTAACTGCACACATGAAATTGTTTCCATAAGCAAAATCTGGCATAGATAGTAAGCTCTCCGCTGTTCGTGTAGGACAAGTGTATTTGTGCGCTGAGTTGGAAGGTGACAATGTTTTTAGATGGTGCCCTTGTGATCTCAGTAATTATCACTTCCCCTGACAGGGTAACAAACTAATAGAGCAAAATATAGTTTGCAGGTACAGTTGTGAGAATTCAAGTAATTCAACTGCTACTGCAGAAGCAGCTGATGTGTCAGGATGGAGTGAGAAAAACTGCAAGGGATCACACTGTGTTCTGTGGAAAAAGTAAGAGCAGGATCTTCATAAAGGGATTATAGCCATTTTATATGGATGTCTCCAGTTGATGCTCTAGTTGATTTCAAAATCATAACATGCAGATTTTTTTTTTGAGTTTCAGTAAATACTGTGTTTGAGCATTGCTGTTACATTTTTGTTTCTTGCAAATCAGAAGCTGCTAATAATGAGTTCTTTGATTTTGCAGGTAAAACATTAGTATGTCCTCAGCACATGTATGTGTTTTATACAGGAAGTGTGAAGCTCCTTATTAATGTTCCTTGCATGCCTGTTAACTGGCGTTGCTTTGGCAACCTCTTCTTCATGCATTCCATTTATCTGCTGAATGGCTCAGCAACCATTATTTTGCATAATATTGGTATCAGTCCAGTTTTGTAAGACACACAATCAAATTTGTTGGTAATAGTAATTTTAATGATCTTTTTCCCCTTTTTTTTTTTAGTTATAAATAGAACTGGGTTTTTTTTAATGTGTTTTTTCCATGCACTTTTCAGTTTCAGATGAAAAGTAAAATTCTGGGCATAAGACATTGTTGCCATGTCAGCTACCTCCCCACCTGCAACAGACCGATGCATAAATCTCTTTTCTTCAGCTGTGGCTTTGCATAGTTTACTGTAGTGTAACCTTATATTTTGGAGCATCAGGTGACTGTATTAAATATCACGTGCTGGTAATAGCAAATACACAGCCCTTTTTGTCCACGCCTTTTGGAGAAACAGTGGTTGTTTTAGTGCCAGAGTTGCCTGATTTCCATAGACATTTGGTGTTCTCTCTTCGTGAATATCGAAAGTTAATTAATAAGAAATCTTCAAAGAAAGACTGTAAAAAGAGCTGCTTATGCTATAACAGGAATTCCATATGGCTTTGCATTTCCTACATTAAAAATCATTTTGCTATTCCTCATTCATGCTTTAGCAAGTTGAGAGCTATGTTACCATCTTCCTTTGCAAAAGGGCATCAGAGATAGCACAGAATATAAGCTAAATGCTGGAAAAAAATTATTGTTGCCAATCACTGGCAAACTAAGACTGTCCCATATCTTTCATTTGAAATCTGTATCTCATAGACCTGAGGCCATGGGAGATTGTATCAGGAGGTGTTTAGAGGTGATGCTGTTTATCTTCATTTGCAATAGGAAGTAGATTTTTATGTATTTGATCATTCCTAAGCCAAGCTCTTCAGTGGTTCATGCCTGCAAATATCAAGAGAGTTCCAAGACACCAAGCAGTAGCCACTGGAAGATCATAGAATCATAGAATGGTTTGTGTTGGAAAGGACCTTAGGATCATCAAGTTCCAACTCCTCTGCCGTGGGCAGGGACACCTCACACTAAACCATGCCACCCAAGGCTCTGTCCAACCTGGCCTTGAACACTGCCAGGGATGGAGCATTCACAATATCCTTGGGCAACCTGTTCTAGTGCCTCACCAGCCTCACAGTAAAGAACTTCTTCCTTGTATCTAACCTAAACTTCCCCCGTTTAACTACTAAATTTATTTCATAGTATTGTAAGCAGAGAACAACATAAAAATAGCATTTTTTTTTTTTCCAAGATGGAGATCCAGGAAAGAGAGCATGCTTGTGTGTGGTTTGTTGTAATGCAGATTTAAGTCCTACAGGGAAAAAAAATCACCTTCACTTTCAAGATCCAGGCAGGTTTTGTGACATATGAGGTACCATATGGGATGTTGCTGGATCGTGGGACTCAATTTAGCTCTTGCTAAAGCTGTTTTATCTAAGAGATATTTTGAATTGTTTTCATACAGTTTGCAGAAGTTAATAAAATATCATATGAAACAGTCTCAGAATCCATCACAAGCATTTTGAATCTCTCCTCTACTGTCAGAAAAAAAGGCTTGAGAGCTATTTAATATTGACTGGTCTCCCTTGAGGTGCCAATCAAATCAGCTGTAACAAAGTGACCATGAAATTTCACAGTATTATCAAGAACACTTCAGAACTGTCACTTTTTGTAATGTTCTATGTGTCAAAACAAAAAGGACCAGTCAAATGTATATTTTCTGGTAAGCTTTCCATTGACCCTAGCAAATGGATATGATGCATGACAAATCTAGTAACTTTTGTTCCTGGTAGAGAGTAGTGGAGCACCAGACTTTCAAGGAAATCTCAGATTTTATACAGTTTGTGCTTTCAAAAGCTATGGGCAGGACCAGTTTTTCCAGTAAGAATTAGAAGTCAATGTGATCAATGTTAGCTGAAGGTACTTAAGCGAAGTCTTGGCTCTTATATTTTCAAGGAGTCTCCGTAGATCCTGTTTGTCTAGTATTGGTATGGCTGGGGTTTGAGAGTCTGAGTGTCCTTGGGTGTGCTCTTACTAAACTGAGGAAAAAGTCATCCTTAAATCCTAATATAGGCAAGTAGCAATAACAAGCAGTTTCTCATTCTGTAGCTAAGAGTTATGAGCTGGTCTTCGGGTTAGCTGGATCAACCTAAGTTACCATTTGTTGGTTTAGGATTTTGCAAGATAGTTATCCTGCTTTTGCTTAGTGAAGACACAGTCTCTTTTCTATACTTGCATACTCTATCTTAAGGCACGCATCATCAGAGATGATAAACCTCAAGTACAGGAAGTCCCCATTTGCCTTTTTTCTTATTTCTCTTTATTTTAAACTATTTGTTGAGGTTTTCAAAGATTCTTGTAGACTCATCTGTTAAAGACTAATCCACATAAACTTAACAGAGAATGATACAATACAAATTAAAAACAGTCTATCCTTTCTGTACCAATACAATACTATGATCTCTCTCCCAGGATAAGTAAACTTTTACAGTTTTCCATAGAAATACTGCACCTACCAATTTAGAAGACCGTTAAGGGAAATATCTTAAGGAACCTAAAAGCAGCTGAGCAGATAGAAGCCCACTGGCAATTGCATATCATCAGTAAAAAAAATAAAACCAAATTTTGTATCTCTTAATGATATACAGTTGATACATTATATGAGACTAAATTCTCAGTTAGGCATCCTTATCTAGCTAATGTGCAACAGCCGAAGTGCCTTCTCTAAGTATGCCATTGGTAGTCTAGCTGCTTTTTTCAACTCTCACCAAGTTGCATTCACCACCTCAGGTGTGGTGCAAGGGTTAAACCAGTATCAGCCCTTATTATTGCACATTATTAATTGACAAGACATAAATGACTATTCATTATTTTTCAATGAGGTGATTATGCATGAGGTCTTAGCAAATCATTTAATGAAATCATCATGCTGTGCATGTTAACATTAGAGCAGTACCCTACTCACAAGGGGAAGTGAGGAAAAGAAAAAGAATCATTAATGAAGGGCTGAAAACTAAAAATAATACATTATTTTTCTAATGGAATTCAACTACCTTCTGTAAGAAAACAGGAGAATCCAAGCCTTTTTTTTTTTTCCCCTAGGTTTTCTACTTCTTCACCACGCTAAAAAGTACAAATAATCAACAGAGTCTTGCCACCTATACAGGTGGAAGCTGCATGTTTCCTCAGCTTCTTAGATTCTTACACATTTCAAGGCTTGAAAATCAGTGGTATCTCTTTGCATGGGCCATTTTTACTTGAATTTCTTAGGGGAAAAAATAATTTGTTTCTGCAGATTGTTATTTCTAAAGAGAAGGAGTTTACCAAATTTTATTTCACCTTTTTTTGTATATGCCAAGTAAATTATTTTACCACTGTTTACTTCTGCTTTTATTTGCCAGGACACCAAACACAGGTGTCCTTTGCATTTTTCATAAAAAGATTGACCATGTGATGACTGGCATTGAACGAACAGGCATTTGAATAAATTCCTGCATGACAGAATAGAAGAACCAGTCTTAATGTGCTTTCAACAACCTCAAAATTTTTCATGGTTATGCTACATCAAGGGAAATCATTGTTCAGCGTGCTCAGAACTCTTCTGTTAATTTTAATGGAAATGTGAGTGGAAATACTTGAAAAATCTTGAACTAGTGAGTAGTATTTTCCTCAGTTTTGAAACGGTCCTATTCTTAGAAGAATTAAATGTAATTCTATAGAAATTGTTCAAATATAGGTCATCATTCTTTCTGTTTGATTATTTTGTATTTTAGAAAATAAGTTTGTTACACTTCTTTTAAATGCTGTAAATTGGACCAAATTACCTTTAGAATGTTCATCACTTTATATTAAATTATCTGTTACTATCTCCACTGAAAATTGTCAATGAAATTTACAGTAGCAGGGTTGTCTTTGTGGTTGAAAAGCATTCTGCATTCTGAGAGATTTTAATGAATACTTCAAAAACCTCAGAGATTAATTTAGCTTTTCTGTGACTTTCTGTAAGTGCTTCATTAGGGTTATGTTTCCTTTTCAGCATTGGCAGGCATTCTTAAAACTGAGTGAATGCATAAACATTGCAACACTGTCATCTAAAATCATTTGCATCCTGTCCCCTAAACATCCTACGCATTCAGTCAAAGACCAGAAGACATGGCCAATTTAGGAAAGCTGCTTTGGAGGGAGATTAGGGGCAAACAATGCTGGTTTCAGATACCAAAATTAAGAAAAAATAATTTGTCTCATTTCCCACAGCTGAGAAATATTTGTTTGCCTATGTAGCCCAGGAGGTTCTCCCATCCTGCATCATTGTTTATGGTTGTCAGGCGTATGAAGAGTTTTTCACAGGGCTCTGTCACTCAGTCACTCAGCCATGATGGCCACAGGGCAAATTAAATAGCTGCATGATATGCTACAACAGCCTGTTCAGAACTCTTGAGCAAAAGTCTAGTCTCAAAGATCTTTGAGAGCTTAAGAACAAGGAGGGAGAGGAAAAAATGTTTCCATAGCACAATATTGATTATGGTTATATTATTTTTTCCTCAATAACTCATTATCTCTAGTCACCACCAACTAAACAGTAGAAATATTTCCAAGTATGGAAAACGTGACTGTCTATTGCACAACAACAACAAAAAGGTCAGCAGGACTCTCTTAGCAAGTAGGAGTGACAAAAGTGCACTTTTACTTTGCACTTTACTTTGGGACTTTTAAGGCCTGTTATTCAAGAGAATTTCAACCCTTTTTTTCTTTTTTTACGTGGCCCAAATTATTACACTAAAGCAGTGATGAGATCTGAACAATCAAATTACTATTGCCTGCAGACTCACTGCTACAGCTTCCCTTTGGAAAAACAGGCACAAAGTGCCTCCCAAGGCAGCTGTAACTCAAAAGTAGGAAGTTTTCCTCAGCAGCTGCAGAGATCTCTAGACGTGCTAACATTGTGACTTTGCAAGGACTTACAAAGGAGGGGGAGCACAGGTGTATTGGAAGATCATAGACTTTCAGGCACTGAGGACTGGATAGAGTTAGACAGTAAGCCACTCCAAGAGTAGTACTAGAAAAGCAAATCGAAGATGTGATGCAATAAGAAAAATATTACTATGAATTGCAGATAAATAATTTTTGGAGGCATGAACAGAAACAGTGAAGAAGAGGGATGGCTTCTAAGCAACATTATTTAAAGTCTTTAAAAAGAGCTGTGCTTTTCTTCTTCAAAATACTAGTGTTTTCATCTCTGGTTTTTGCATCTTCCATTTTGCTGGGGTTATGAAAAACAAACCTTAAAAATTCAGAGATGGCTTTGCTTGTCGAGAGTGTATATATTATTGGAATCATACTTAAGTGAATAATACTTTTCAGGATCTTCACAGTAATGCCTTGGATTTAATTGCAGGAAGTTAGTTTTATGTCATGGCATAAAGGCTTTCACAATTAAGATAGTAGCCGTGCACTTCTATTTTTCCCTAACTTCTCTTTGGGTTATTAAATTTTTCTTGAAATCTATATCAAATACCACTTTGGTTTATTAAATTCTTCCTGAGGTTTACACACTTTTGTGTTTCGTTGCAACTTGTCACACAAGAGAAGCACAGAGTATATATAGCGAGCATTCTCTTGGCATTGTCCCACCTAGTTACTAGCACAGCCTCCCTGACAGGACATAGGGTCTTGGTACAAAAGGCTGAACTGCTTTTTCCCAGTTTCCAATAGTGGTGGATGACCCCCTGTCATCTTGTAACTCAAGTTGATAGGAAGAGCTCAGACTTAGACTGTTCAGTTAGAATTTTTATACATTAATTTGTATGCATTTGTATCATTAATTTGCACGGCTACAGCTTTTAAATTTATGGTAGAATTGCTATTTCCAATGAATTCTTTTTGCAGATTCTTACAGTAGAATAATAGTGCTTTTCAATCCAGTTCAGAGTCTCAGAGTTCAGAATAAGGCATTTTAAGGTCTAGAATAAGAGTTAACAAGGGTTATCTCCTCCACAGTGATTTCCTCATGTGGATGAGCTCCTCAGATTTCTTGCCTGATTAGCTCTTCAGTGTAAATGTACAACTACCATTTTTCAGTTTCAAATTGCTTCCAATCAAACCAAAACCAAACCCAACATTGCCATTGCAGGTAGCATGTCAACATTTACTGAACATTTCTTTCCATGCAGGTTTTATGTTTAAAATAAACCTTTTCCCTTTCTAAAATCTTGGGCCCAAATGACTAATCATGGTTTTGTTGGTTTTGGTTTTTTTTTTTACCTCATTCGTTATTTTCTATAATGGCTACTGTATTACAATCATTCCTTCCAGAGAAGCAAATCCATCTCTACATACTGAAGCTGTTTTCAGCAACTTGTTTGTTGCTTTTCTGATTGATGTTAGCACTATCTCAGAGTGGTTTGACACTTGGGCAGCAAGCAAACTGATCTCTAAAAGGCTCTGCCCTGAGTGGCAGGGCTGTATATGACTGCTCTAGTGTGACCCGGAACCTCCTAGTAAAGGAAACATTCCTCTGAAGGGACCACTCCCTCACCTGTCAACTACTGCAGCATCCTAGCTCAAAACATATTTAAACATATTTAAAACCATAGGGGTTTACTAGTTTAAAAAGTTTTTAGTTGGAAATTGAAGAATACTTGTCATGGAAGGTGTTCTGAACAAGATTGTATTTTGAACATCTTTGAATTCTGGGAGTGTCTGCATTAGATTTTGCATTTTAACATACAAGTGGCTGTTGTATCAGGACTGAGGCACACTGGATTCAAGGGTACTGATGGGATATGAATTTTGTGGCCTAGATGAAAAGTGTTGATGGAGATAATTATTTATGGTTGCAAAGAGATAAAATATTTCAGAATCTTTTGGCAGAATGCAATACATGATATTGTGGACCAAATTAAGTTTGGGATGGAGCTCTGAACATCCCAATCTAGTTGATGTCCCAGCTTCTTGCAGGGGGGTGAGATGACTTTTCAAGGTCCCTTCCAACCCAAACTATTCTATGATTCTATATCTGAAAAAATTTGTTCTAAATCTTTTGTCCTTTTTTAAAAAGTCTACTTTTAAATGGAAAATGCTATTTTGAACAAAGCTATATTCAAATTTGAAACATTCCTTGTAAAACCCCCTACTTTCTTTGACAGAAATTATTTGCCAAATTTGCAAATACTTTTAGCTTCCTAAAACGATAATGCATGACAAATTTCCTGCTCAGCAAATACAAAATTTTGCCTATCTCTTTGCCAAATACCTTGAAACTCAGCAGAAAAAACAGATAATTACGCTTCCTGCAAGCTCATCTTTGCAATTAACTAGGTAGTAAAGATGGGCATGACTCCCGGGCCTGAATTAAGGCAGCCTGGGTTTTTTAGCACATTTTAGTACCATGACAGAGATGCCTTCTGGCTTTCCAGCTTTTCTTCCTTTTTTTTTTTTTTTAAATTAAAGGCTAGACATATTGTCTTGTTTTCCTATTACCAAATCTACGATTCTCATGTAATCATGTTGCTGGCTGTAGGTGCTGGCTTTGAAGGCTTCAGTATGTTCTGCTTATCCCCTAATTTGGCTCGGACAATAGCCAAGATAAGTTATCCAGTTAAATCTTTTGTGCAACTGTCTGGTATGGTTACTTCCATTCTACAAATGAGCAGGCACATGAAATTTATGTTCAATCAGATCAGCTCCTCCCCGCTGCCCAGCCTTACAACATACAGCAGCTAACTGGTGGTTTGGAGCTGTATAGCAAAGCTGATATTCATATCTGAATACATTAATGCTGAGAGACTGGGAGTGGAAATCTAGCTGAAAGGATGGGCCCTGACAGGAGGAAGGCTTGTGAAAGTACAGCTCAGAACTCTTTTTTTGCCAAGATAGTTTTGTATTCTCTTGGTTTGGCAGGTGACAGGAGAGCACGGGGAATTATTCCTCTCCTTGGGCTTTACCGCTTAGTTAACCGCCTGCAGCAGCACTGTTGTGTTTTCCATAACAAAGGGAAACTGCATATTTTTGATCTGGCTTTTATTAACACTGTGAAAGAAACAAGAGTTGAGGTTCCCATGAGGAAGCGCTGCATGCGCAAATGCTGTGAACTGCAGTCAGAACAAAACCGTTCTCCTTGGTGGAAGAACAGCTGCTCATAGAAACTTCAGATTCAAGTTTGTGGATTACAAAGAAATCCCAGTTCATATTTACTGAATGTCACGGTAACTATATTTAAATGAAAGCTTGTTCAATCCATCTATCCCATAAGCTTCTACGTCCAATAAAGGAGGAAGGACTGACTTATGATAAAGAATAAGGAAGACATTCCTTTATTACAGGAACACTTAAAAATGTGAACTAATTACTAGGCTGAAAATTCCAAAGGCACTGGCTAAAAACACATGGGAATCTAATATGTACTGTAACCGGATACACCCATCCAACCATGCTGCCGTGCACATCAGTCTTTCTCCTTCATTCGGCTGCATGTATGGGAGAGAACAACTCCAGCCTGTGTTTCGGTGGTAGTTCTCCAGGTGAGGGGGAAATGCTGTGGGAAGTGCTCTGAGTTTGTGGATAATAATCCTGTAAGGTGGCAAATTGTGGTTTCCAGAATCAAAGAAAAGTTTTGAAAGTTTGCTGCTACAAACTTTAATGAGACCCTGACCGAAGCCAGAACCACAGGTACGTTTGGATGCACTCATTCTTTGGGCTGAGCATACATGCTGTCACACTGAAAATCTCTGTCTTCCCTTTCCTGTGTGCACTTGGGATGGAGGGGGAGTGGGGGCCCAAAGTCACATACTGCTGCCTTCCAAAAATAAGAAAGTGACCTATTTAGAAAATTGTGATCACAGGGGGTAAGTGGGGGAGGACTGTTTTTCTGGTTTTAGTTTAAAAATGAGGCATTGGTCAAATCTCAAATTCTAAAAGCACACTCCTAAACCACTGTGCTAAACGGAAGATAAATGCGAAAATAGGACAAGTGTATTCTCTGTAAAAGACTGCCATTTTGATGAGATGCAGCTAATTGCTTTTAACCCTCTGGCAAAGTGAAGAAAATAGCTGCCTCCAAAATTTATGACGTTTCTTCCTTTTCCATGAAGGTATCCAACAGAATTGTAACCTGCAGGCAGTGTTAACATGCAAGCTGTGTTATCTGCACAGCAGGATGCAGTGTTGCTGATAAAGTGAAACTTTCCTAACACTGATCTGATTTGTAAAGAGATAAAAAAAGGGGTCAAGTCATGAACAAATACTTGGGTGTATCAGAGCTGGAGTAATGGAAAAGGGAGTTTGGATTGAGTGTTCTAGCTGTACAGACAGCATTTCTTTTTCTTCATTAAGAAGGAAAGTGTAGAAATTAGTAATTACATTAATATGCTTTATATTGTTCCTAAAAGGTCCTGCAGAATTAAACGTCTCTGAAGAGTTAAGTGTTCTTCTATTAGACAAATTTAACAGGAGAGTAGTGGAAGTCTTTCAGTTTTGGCGTTTTTTTTCCTTAACAACACATTAAACTTCAGGTATTAAAGCACATCTGTGTGAAAGGCCATGCCTGCTTTAGGCATTTCAGGTGTGTTTTAGTAATGGACTGACTTTTCCCCAAATCATTTCAGGACTTAAGTCCCTTTTCCTCAGGAAAATATATTACTATTTATACAAGCTGCAGAAATTCTGCTGTCACTACAAAAAATGTTTGGTCTGTACAAGCTTGGATGCATGTAATCTGAGGCTCCACAAAGCCTCTCATATCTTTGCACAGTTAATCACCATGCAGAGTTTGTTAGAAGGCCCTTGGGCTTCTTCTGGATGCTGTTTTTAATACCCAACTAAATGGGATCAGAACAGTACCAAAAAAAGACCAAAAAAAAAAAAAAAAAATCAAAATCATTACAAATATATTTAGCTGTGTTACATGCGTACTTGCTTCATGAATACACTGTTATCCCACATCTCCAGTGTTATTTTCTCCCCAGAGCTGTGCTCTTTTGAGATGGCTACTCTGAAATGCTACTTGAAATATATCAGGTTTATTGATGTCTGGCTGATGCCTTCCCATGCAAAGAAATACACCTTGAATAGGATTTGATCTGCTCTAGTATGAAGAAAAGCAGACAGAGCTTAGGTGATTCATGATTTATTCTCTTTCTGAATTTGACTGTACTAGTAAACCAGCTGTAAATGTATATATATATGTAAACTGTAACCTAGATGTTCTCTGCAAATTTTTAATCTCTTCTCTAAGGACATAGTTCTGTGTATCCTAAATTACATCCTAAAGCATGTAAATCAGCCTGTCAGCGAGGAACAAAGCAACTGTCCCAAATTTCAACACTGAGTTTGATATAGTAGATACAAGTCCACAAAAAGTCGAAAAGAATTTACAAAAAGTCAATGAGAAATGAAGGTAAATATTTCACTGAGAAAGGGTACAAGATGGACAGAAACCACAGGGAAACTCTGGTTCAACATTTTGTCTCAGGGGAGACAAGAAACAAATAACTAATGATTTTAAGGAGAGCTCACAGCCGAAGTACTAACTGGGGGGAAACCTTCCTTTATTTCTGAATCTACCCTCCCACAAGAAGCCAGGTATTTAAAGACAGACACATTTACCAGTTGTCTCCATATGAAAAATATAATAGGGCAAAAAAGAGTGGAATACTAAAAGCCAGACTAAGTAAACCTGCAGTGATTTTATAGCAAAGGATTCCAGTGTAGCCTCCAAAATATCAAAGTTGCAGAAGAATCATAAAAAGAAATTTAGAAGCTGTTCAGTGTAAATGCTTCTGACAGCATTCTTATTCACACAGCTGCACTATTTAAAAACAATTCTGTAAGAAACTGGGGTGTTTTTTACATGATTGGAATATTCATAGATGAGTGACTAGTACAACTAAATCTCTTCTAAATGAGATCCTTACAGATTTACAATGGATGTCTCTCTCAATGGAAGTTGCCATGGTTACAGCACAATTCTGCATGGAGCACACTTTCATCACAAATTGTTACACATTTATATACAAATAGTTGGAACACATATTTCCAGCTTCTTTTGAAGTGAGAGCTACAAGGATAGTCTTCAGCGAAAATTCCATGTTTGAGCCTCAGCACAGTGATGGTCCAGCTGTGCTCAGAGACATCGGATAGTTCAAGTTGGGGTGGAATAGGACCTCCTGCTCAGTCAGCTATCAGATAAGCCTAGGTTAGTTGGGGCTTTATCCAGTTGGATTTTGAAAGCTTTCAAGGTTGGAGACAGCACAACTTCCCTGGGCAACAGTCTTGTGTGCAAGAGGTGGTAGCGCTGCTTTGAAAACTCTTACTCTTTGCTTCCTGTGGCTGGGGTAAAAAGCACTTTTGTACAATCTGTCTTAGGAGAAAGACATTAGTGACTTACAGTCAGTCAGCTTTGCACTCCAAGCCTGCAACAAGACTCTCCACATTCTGTTGTCTTGCTCACAGTATGGAGTACAAACAGCAGAACTCTTGCTCCAGCCTCCTTTCCTGTAGTGATGCTCAAAGGTAATTTCAGAAGCCTCCTTGTGTAAAGACAAATGCTCTCTGGGCAGCCAGTTGTCCTGCTGAGGAGGTGTTATTAAAACATTTTTTTTTCTTTATTACTCTGCTGCATTTTATTGCTCTGGCTGCATCAGAGCATGCCATGCTTACTGAACAGAATAGTAACTGCTGTATAATCTCATGTCGCAAAATGCCCAGCATTCTTCATTCACCGTTTCACGATGTCCTTAACTCCTGTAGTGGACTTCTCTATTTGCATAGGCTCAGACATAGTTGTTTAGAATGTAATGTTTGATACAACTCTGATACAACTCTGAAAATGAGGGAGGAGACTTTCTTTTCACCATTTTGATAAATTCAGAACTAAACCAGCCTTTCAAATGACTTTGCCAGCAATCCTCATGTAACTAATTTGGCTCAAAGCTTCTTGGCATGGTTTAGGAGACAGGGTACAATCTTTTTTCTTCTTCTCCCCCTCTCCCTTATGAGTCCCTGATAAGTAACATAAATTAGAAGAACCTGCAGGAGGCCTAGACTCTTCTCTGAATCTGAAATAAATTTTTGAACATATGATTCTTAATGTTTTAATTGCAAGTACAGATTCAGAGGCAAGAAGGAAAACTAAGTTTCTAAACATATTGACTTGTAACAGAAATCAGGCCCCAAGTGCTGTCTGTGCCTATTCCCAAATCTTCCTGTTGAAATTTTTGCCTATTTATGTCTATATACTTGGATATTTAATGCAAAGTTGTCTCAGTAGCGCTGTGAGGAACCCTGATCTAAGTAATATGCTTGGAATCTGACTTGTCTCTGTTGAAAACTAAGTTTGCCTTTTGTTCCTCTTTGGGGTTTGGAGTTTTAAAATAATTATTGAAACAATTCTACAAATAAAAGCTGCTTATCACTTACTGCAAGTCCAGCAAACGCCTTCATGTGAAACATGTTTTATATGTGTGTGTCTACACAGCACGCACAGATCTTCCCTCGTATTCATCAAAAAAGAGACATTGACTTTGTTGTTTGATATGCAGGATTTTCAAAATACTCTCTGGTAAGCAAATGACCATTTAAAAATAAAACTCTAAGCTTATTTAATGATCTCACTATTGAGCTTCTCATTCATTGGCACCGTTTCCACTACTTTAATAGTCTTTCAGAATCTTCCAGTAGGGAGGAGAGGATTTTAGTAGAGTTATTTTCTTTATCTTTCAGCAATTGAAAAATCTAATCACTACTAAAAATCTTCTGGGCTTTTATTAAGTTAGCTCTGATTTATGTAGTTTGCCATAAAGTTCATTAAAGACTTCATTAATTTTTCACCAATCTGTAAGAGTCTTATCACTGCTGTTTTTATTAGCTCAGATATAATTAACTAGGTTTGACTTCTTAAATTTGGGGGCAAGTCATTTACCTGCCCTATCACTACTTTTATAATAATTACATTTTGCTTTGTCGGATGTGAAATGGTTCTCTTCTTATCCATCAGTTCCAGTGATTAGGACACGCTATTTCAGACTAAGTGCTTGCACTGACATTTCGATCTCAGCAGTTTATGTTCTCATTAGGTGACTGAATCCTTCGGTCTTTCTGCTTCCCAGAAGAATCATGGGGTTTGATGCTTCCAACACTAAAAAAGACAAAGAAAATTCCCATTGACCAGTAGCTCAGCCATGAACCCTGAATGGATGATGTCAACCTGGAATTCACTTGTTGTTTTTCCAGTGCCTTCCCTAGAGCTTAGTGGTCCTTTCTTGGAGCAAGGAAATATGAAAAATCTGCAGAGGTATGTTGCATGCCAGACTACCAGTCAGGGCACTGATTGGAAGTGTTTTGTAGTATACGATTCTTCAACAATCTTCTGTACTCTGGTAAGACTTTTCCACTCCCTAATGCACTATTATCTGTGCTATACAATCATCTATTTGACTTGTAATCTCTACCAGTGATTTCCAAAGAGATTGTCATTCCAGCACTGTTGGGTATACGGACCCACTCATGGCCTGGCAGATCAGCTGAATCATTCCGTTATGGACCAATGACTACCAATTCTAATACACCATTTCTCAATGTATGATAAGCCATGTACTCTTATATAAATTTGTAGGAGGTAAATAATAAGTAGGTATTAAAGGGAATGTTGGGAGGTGAAGTGGGAGAGAAGAAAGTGACGGTTCTGTGGTTTACCTCAAACCAAAGGTTATTGACTTTTTTCATCCAATAATCTAAAAACAGCTACAAGAAATTAATAGTAAGTGTATTTTTAAAGGAAAATTAGGCCGGTACCCATTCTCTCTTTCTTTCAGAACTGGCACTTCATAGTCATTTCCTCTAATACTAATCAGTAATAATTAGAGAAGAAACATGATCTTGCAAGAAAAACCCTGTTTTATTCAGAATTACTGTTACAGTTTCAGATTTTCTTTCTTTGCCCCCTTCCATTTGTACTCATCCTTGATAAAGTAAAATAACTGTGTAAAAGCTATCAGTGTGATTTGTATGATAACTCTGAGCCTTCTCCCACTGCAGTATTAGGAGCCTTTTGTGCCAAAGGAATGTTTCAGTACAGAAAGCAGAGCAATGCACTTGGTAAGCACAGAGGCTGTTTGGAACATTCATGGGAACTCCATTACAGACACAGTGACCTGACAAATACGTATATTGTCTCTAATACCTTAAATTCAGTGGGTTTAATCCCTACCTTTGAGAAGATTTTGACAAACCATTCATTTGAAGGACTTCTGGGATGCACAGGTGATGCCAGTTCACATAATGATTTTAAAGCTGTGTTGCTTGTGTTTACTTTTTAATACAAAAGAGAAATGCATACAGAAAGGCTAAGGAGGACCCTTTGCACACATTTGATACTCTACTTTGAAGCAGGAGTATGTTCTGATATTTAACTGAGAGTTTATTCAGAGATATATTCTTTAAAGGTAAACTTTCTTTAGTAGCAAAAGAGTGAAAGCATCTCAGTTAACCATGCTCCTGACTTCTCCCTCTTGACAGATGGGAAACTATTAATATAGCTTATTTCTAATTCTCATGATTGTTACAAATAGTGCTTTCCTCCCATACAACATTTTTGATCTGAAGAGCTTGAACAACCTGTGTCAGCATGGGAAACAGAATCACCATCCTGCCTTTAGATCTTCTGATCATAGCCTCTGGAGATTATATTTTCTAAAATGCCAAAGCTTGAGTAGGTACTCATAATTTTCAGCACATGAAAATGAAATTAGACTTGATTAAATGTCTAAATTAAAATACCTTGTTCTATTTATGGTTCTTGATTAATCTTTTTAAAACTATTGTACTAGTCTTAAGGTTTTCTCTAAATTAGCAATATTTCCTCTTTAAATTGCTTCAGAGAGGCAAGCCCTGTGTCTGCACCAAGCAGCATTAACTCCAGTGGGAACGGGAGCTTGCTCACATAGAATTCACAGCTTTGAAGACAAAGATTTAACCTTCTGATAGCATACATATCAGATAAATTAACTTGCCTGCAAGGAAACTGCAGCACTAGGATTTCTTATTGTATACTTGAAACTTCAAATTCACAAAGATGAAAAGAAAACAAACAGAAAGAAAAGCTAAACAAATTACTTCCAAGAAGCACAGAAGAGGAGAGATAGAAGTGGGTATTTTGTCTGTTATTTCATGACTTTTTTCTAATTTGAAGGTAAAACAATAACATTATTGTTGTAAATTCTTAATGGAAAAAAAAGAAAGAAAATCTGTCAGTTTGCAATGAAAAATAAAAAATCTCAGCCTTGAAGTTGAAAGATAATTGAGTTCTTTTCACATAAATACAATTTTAGGAAGATTTATTTGCAATTCCCTTTGAGACTGATTGGAGTTTCAAGGGCTGAGCACCTCCAAAATCAGAATATAAAAGCTTTTTAATAGCCAGCATCTTTTAGGATAGGGAATGCTGAGAGCCTGAAAAGCTGGCGAGAGCTGCCTGTGCTGTGTGTCAGTGTTTGCAAAGACATTCTGTAAAGCTCAGAACAGACAGGAAGGCCACGGGGGAGGAAACATCCCTACTAATTCACCAGCGCTGTTCTTTGTTCTCTTTCTGATTTATCTGTGCAGCTCTGCATTGTTCTAGCCACTGAGCAGCTGTGGTTTATCTTTTTTGATGGCCACAACAGGACCTATCATTGTAGCAACTGACCAGAGGTGGATAAAGTTCTTTAACAGCAACTAGTCCTTTCTGATGCACTTGGCTGTGTGCCTGTGACTCCTGATGCTTCTTTTTAACAAATACCTCTCAAGCTCCAAGGCAGTTGCTACCCACTGTTCTCCTCCCAGCTTCTGTTGTCCCTGGGCTTACACTGTCTCATGCTACCCATAACTACCCCATCATTGCTATCTTAATCTGCTTCTTCCATCTGCTGCTTCTGTACTTCAAAAGCCCTCTTCCCACTCTACACCTTCAGAAAGATACTCCTTACTGCCACTGTTGTTGAAAATAGAGGCATGCACACTCCAAATCTGCACTTGTCAGCAAACACTAGCTTGGTTGTTATTCTTTTTATTTTCCTTTTCCTTAGTAGGTATTGTGCAGGTGGAGATTCGAGAGTGACCTGAAAAAGTTTGTGCTGGAGGCTTTTTCCATGTCCTGCATTAGTCTTTTATTGCAGCCTTACACTTGTTTTTCACACAGACAGTCCACCAAATTGCTTGCTGATTTCACTCAGGCACACCCACATACAGGCAAAAATCCTTTAGAGACTATAAAAAACTTACACTCTTTTGAAACAAGATATATAAAGTGTGGTCTTTAATGGGAGCAGCTGTGATGTTATTCGCTCTAGCTGTTGGCTCAACAGTAACAGGTTCTTTCTCCGATGAACACTTCTCTTCATCCTCATGAAATTTTTGCTTACCCTTCTTTGATAGCCTTATGAATATTTTAAACTGTCTTCTACCAGCAATACTCCTCTTATATATTATTTCCCCTAAGATCAGTTCTCAATTTATGTGCTACTCATTTGGCAAATGTCTTGCTCAGAATAGTCATGCACTCTATAATTCAAATAAGCATTTGAAGAGGCGTAAGCTTTGAACATGTGCACAAGTATCTTGTGAATCAAGATGCAGTAAAGTAAGAGACCAAAATCTGTCCTGTGCACATGTGTAGATTTTTCTCAGTATATTCTATATCGCCTGTGTTTTGAATGTGTTTTGTGGTGGGAGATAAGAGCAGAATAGCATGGGGCAAACTTCAGTGTGAATTTGTAACCCTTAGCTACTTCCTGATAAATATCAATGCATGATCGATGCACAGTAAATTATAATTTTAGACATTTATCCTGTGCTACTGCCCGTACATTTATTCCATTGTAGCAGAGATGTATGCTATTTTTACTCTTCTAATAGAATTCTGTCTCACTCAGCTTTACAGTCAGTTCTCACTGTCTATAAACAGTAGCAGTCTGTAATATGTCATATTAGACCATCTTTCATTGGAGGATCTTAGAAGTTAGTTACAGTATATAGCACCCAAGAGAGTCAGTTAAGAAATCTGTTCTCACAGGAATCTCTTCAACCATCACAGAGCTGCATCTTCTCAAAGACAGAGTTGCAAAACATACAAAACAAGTCTCAGCAGTATGCATAAAGATTTCCAACAATATGAAAGGAAACATTACATGGAATTGAAGCTGATGCTATCAATCTCATTTTTTTTTCCAAATGAATCCTAGAGAATTTTTATGCATTCCTTCAAAGCCAATAAATTGCCTCATGTTGTCATCAGAATTTTCTTTGGAAATGAAAAGCAGTGAAAAAATGGCGAAGCCACCACACAGTGCATTATACATTCATTGTCTGACCTACAAAAGCAGTGGGTTTATTACTGTTAGTCTCAAGCACTTCTGTTACTGTGTGCACTTTGTATATTTAAACCTATTGTTAGATGTGAAAGCACTCATTTCACTTAATTTATAGGGAGAAAAGAAGCTTACATGTTTTTGACAAATCTACCTAGAAACAGCAGCACTAATATATTTTTTAAATAGGGTGAAAGATAGAGGGGGGCCTTCGAACCAGTAGTAAAGGCATTTTTGTATTCAATGTAATTTAATGAAAACATCTGTCATTAGGTCTCAACTTGTCACCAATTCTGGACTTGTCATTAATTCTCTTGGGTTTTGATTAATCTGCTCCCTGTTGGTTTGGATTATACATATTCATTGCTTAGAATTCAGAAATAACTACTTAGCTTCAGAATTTTCAGTTATTAAAATTAACATTTGGTTAATGTTTTCTTATTCCTTATTTCAGGCCATAATATAGAACTATAGTTAAAGCATTAGAATTAGCATTTTGAAACAGCTGTATGTTGTGAATTTTTTGTTTAAAGGTGATTTTTAGTCTTTATGTAAGGTGGAGACAGGCAGAAGGCGGCTTTATTGCTCTGGTTCAGTGTCTAGAGAAGTAGTGTGCTCCCACTACCAGCTCAGTGCATTTCTTTCCACTGTGAGTGGCAGAGAGACATAATGCTTCAATGTATGTACAGTGTTTAAACAGCAGTCAGATAAGGGGTCTGATATAGAGGGTCTATTCTCCAACACTTGATCAGTCAGTAAAACCCTCAGACTTTGGTGATTTCAAGTTACTAATTTATGACAGGGATACTGAGGGAAAGCAGCTTGGTGAGATTAGAAGAAGAAGAAAAAACAGCCCTGCCACATTTTGGAGGACAAAAAGGATATGGAGCCCTGATCTTAGTAAGTTGTTTGGAAGGAACAACAAAACTTATTTATATAGACATGATAACAGATGAGTTGCCAACCGGCCTTATGGAAGTCTGATGAAAAGCTGGCAAAACACTTGGACTACAGAGTGGGAAGTAAGTGGCAGTACAGGATAAATGGAGAGCAAGTCTTTTTGTCTGTATATTCTGCCATCATTCGGGATCTGGATTGTGTTTCTTTTCCTGTCCTTATGCTGTCTCCTGGATATAAGGTTGAAAGGATTACTTGGATTTCCTGTAAGAATTCCAGATTCTATCTTCCTTCTACAGACTGCTTTTCACAGGGCATTTTTGACCTTAGAGATAATTAACTGAATCTGGGGCTTTGTCTTTTTTAATTCTAATTGAGGAGAAACAGAATATCAATATTTTTCAGATGATAACGTCTGCAAAATGCTGAGGTGGCTTTTTCAAATACTGTATATTTTATCAAGAATATCTTTCACTTCAGGGTAAAAATAAGATACAGTCATTTAAATGCATGGTGTGACACAGACATTTTAACATCTAGTGCATTATTTGTTGAAAAGAGTGTAAAAGAGTAACTGAGTTTTCTGGCGGTATTGCAGAAATAAAAAATATTAAACTATAGAAAAAGCTATATTTTCTACTTCTGATTCATTAATATTTTGACGCTTGGTGCTGTGCTCCCAGTTAAGTGGATCCTTAACTTTTCCTGAGTAAAGCAGTGATGAAATTCTGTGAATGGAACTCACGATTACGAGATTCTTTTTAAGCTAATGAACTGATGCGACTTCCAAATATTTTGGGGAGTATTTTGCATGTTGCATATAGACATATGTCTGAGTTTATTCAGGTCCTGTAGTCCTGAAATATTCATGTCATGCAGAAACTTGTCTGAATATAAATGTCATCAAAATCTGGTGCATTCAAATCACAGCTTCTCAACTGACTGTTATTTCTGTAAACATCAAAACTCAGATCTAAACACATCTAATCTTAGTTTAGATCCAGATCTAAATTTCATAGTGGAAACTGATCTGTCCTATTCTTAGTATATCCTATCGTTAGTGGATCAATCTCAAATCTGCAAAAGAATGGATGATTTTTAAGTAATCACATGTCTATAATAGTAGCCAGTGCTGCTGATTTTGAGAGCCTTTCTTTAAATTTCAATTTTAAAAATCCAGTTTTAAAATTTTATACTGTGATTAAATTGCTTCTCTGACTGAGGTGTGTTTGAATAATCAATCTGTTGTATTCAGTTCACAGAGTTATAATTCATAGCTTTCCAAGTAATTTTTCCTCAAAAATTATGCAAATCTCTGTACAGACGTGCAGTAAATCCAAATCAACTGGGATCCTGTTAGATTTATTTTTCAAATGTCTTCTCTTTGTTCTTCACAGCTGAAATGAGAAATATTTCTATTTTCTGGCTTTTGTTTCCTCTAGGAGGGAACTTACTTCCAACATGTGAACCTCGCTCTGATCTTTTAAATAGGAAGAGGTACAGTGCTCAGTTCAAGTTACCAAAACATGAATGAAAGGTCATTTTTAGAATTATTTTTACTGTAATATATAGTTATTATAGTTGCTACATGCACACATATATGGAAATAATAGCCAGTGAAACAGAGCAGAGGTGTTGATGCATTTGCATGTAACAAATCTTTACTGTTCTCTTCCCACAGCTATATTTCTTTGGGTTCTAATCTAGTGTTTTAAGCCCCTAAGCAGTCTCAAGCAGCCAACAATTAAAGCTCTGTAAAAATACTTCTATTTCCTGTAACTATGGAATTTCCCCTAATATTGCATATGTTAGCTTAGTGGGTGGCTTTCTCTTGGTGTGTTTTTAGAGCTACACCTCAAAAGAATGGTGATCAATTTTTAAGTAATGAAGCAACTTGTGGAAAAAGGTGGCAACAGAAATCTCATCTTCTGTCTGTTTCCCCATAATTGAAATCTAGAGCCCAGTTTCAGTTCAAGGCAGTGAGAACTGAAATGATGTAGTAGCTGTAAACTCATCTGCTTCACCTCCATTTCAAACCTGCCTTCACTGCCACTCGTCTGCCCTACTCCACTCCTGGTCCTTGATTAAATCATGTTTAGTGCTTCACCCAAGTTCTTCATAAGCTCTTATGTGCTCCTGCAGGACCTTGCAATCTGATTGCTTCTGCTCCACTCCAGATATTTCTCTGTTCCTTGTCTCCTGCCTTTTCATATGCCTGGACATTGCCCATTAACACCAAAGTAAATAACTTAGAGAATACATGGCAGTGCACCTTACTGATCATTGGCACTAGGGCAACTATACTAGACCCACTCACAGAAAATAGAGGCAAGTTGCCACCTTTTCTTTGATAAAGGTTAAATGAGCAGATATCCTGGAAAAAATCTTGGTCCAGTTCTGAATTTCACCATGACACAAAAGACTTGGCCGTATAGGAAATGCAGCTCAAGATAGGAAATACAGTTCCTTGATGTTCTGTTGATTTAATGAACTGCAGAATTCTGCCAGAAAGCTATGAAAAGGAATTAGAATTTTCTCTTATAAAGCAGGCTATGAAAAGAAGATACAGAAGATTATTCCAGCTATACAGCAGATCCTGGATTTGAATTAAACTGTGACAAGGGGTATTCTTAAACTCATGACAGTTATTTAACAACATTTGTGCTCTGCTTGGATAAATCATGGAAAGCAATGTTTTGTCACAAAGGTAGTCCATGATTAACATTGAATAACTGCTTTACCAAGCACCTCTTGCTACTCCTAAGATAACAGAAGTAGCTGCTTACTCTCCATTATACAATTATCAGGTTCTAATCCCTTTATAGATCATAATCTAGCTTTAGGCCTTTTCCCATCCATAGCTATGCCTCTAATTGAGTTTACTTAGGAAGTGAATTGTGCAGTTGTCAGTAGCATAACTGGCAGACTCATTTTTCTACTTTTCAAACAGCTAGCCATGCAAACAGCCATAATATCTGGCAGAGCCTTGCTCTTTGTCAGCTAAATATTTCTTCTTCATTGTCTGTCTAAAATACCTTCTATCTCAAGAATAATTTGCATGTTTCTATGGCTTCCTGAAAGGTAGGAGAGTCTGTAAAGATGCTGTGATTGTGATGTACAACAACACAAACCGATCTAGTTATTGTATTAGTCTGCAGGGGGTTTTTTAAAGGAACTTTGTTTACCTAAAGCAGTCTACCCAGAATCTAACAGGACTTGGAACTACTATTCTATCTCAGTTCAATTCAGAGAAATGGTGTAAGCAAATCAGAAGAAGACAGTACTCCTCCCTTTGAAGCCAGTGTTGAACGTGGAAATGGAAATAGAAAATACAGTTTTCTCATTGACTCAAGTGAAGTAATGCAGATCCAAAAGGCAGTTCCAAGAGGGGGTAGATACATACAATGTCAAGACAATATCTTAGAGGAACAATATAGAAAGAACTAGCAATACAGAAAGAACTAGAACATGGTTTAGACATGGCTATGAATCAAGAGAAGTGCTTGGCTAATTATGTGATTTATACAGAGGATGGTGATATGTTGACAGCAATGCTAATCGGTACCAGTCTTGCCACGCCCTCTGCTTACCTTGCAAAGAGGAGAATTAAGGTAAATGAACCTACAGTCCAACAGAGGCTAGCCGTGATTGCCATCTTTAGTTTGCCTCTAGATGGACAGAGATTTGCAGCCCACTGGAAGGGTGTCCAAAAAGTGGCCATCAAAAGAAATCAGGGGTGGGATATTAAAATATAAAAGGTGAAAGTCAGACATGACACATCATCTTTCAGATCTACATATCCCAATGCATCATCAATGGCACAGCCCAGAAGTGATGAAGATCCCACAGTGAAGAAAAGTTAGGTAATGATTCAGGAGACAGACTCAAGAGTGTGAGGCATGATGTGATACACAGAAAGAGGAGACAATCCTCTTTCCATTTCTCTGAACAAGACTGCACTCCCCCAGATGTATTTAACTGCCACTATGAAAGGCATTGTTCTTCAGGGTGGAAAGTTTTTTAATTTACCAGTATTATCATTTCAGATGGTACTACCAGGGTTAAATCCCTTATGTGCCTCAGATGGAAGTTTACAAATAAAGCCCAATGGATGCAGGCATACATTTCCTAGAAAATACAGGTGTAATAAAAAAAAAGCCTATCTCTGATGTTTTCAATCTCAAGTGCTTGCTGTTGCTGCCTCATACTCCAGTAAAGCTGAGGGAGGAGAATGAGAACTGCAGTAACTGGCTGTATATCACTGATGCTATGGCAATAATATTGTGTCTGAATGGGGGAGCAACTCAGATTTTAGTACCAGCACATTTGACACACAGCATTTTGTCCATTGAGACTAAATAAAGTGTTTGACCCTCATGCTCACAAAAAAGGAAGTCTTCCTCTGGGTGAAAGCTTGTTTATTGCAGTATGGGCCCAAGTTCTTCTCTGTTCAGCAAAAATCATGTTTCAGTCTGCATTAACTTCTAGCAAGTATTTATATTTTTTGCTCGTATTGCAAAAGTGTAAAAACAATGTGAATTTCGATACTTACTTCATTGCTTTCCTGAATGGTGCCACAATGCCATTAAATAAAGCTGTTTTCAGCAGGGCTTTAGCTACTCTGAGATTAGTTTTACTGTATTTCATACGCGAGTTAAAAAGCATTTCCACAGAGTTACGGTATAACACAAAATCTTCTGTTCATCTAATCTAATTATTTCAAGTATGACTGGCACTCCTAACAATTGCCATAGTAATAATAATAACCTTTGTTTATTGGGACACTCTTAGTGCCTAAAATGAGAAATCTCAGCTTCTGAAGAGTTTTCAAAACATTTTTTTTACTTACAAACTTTTAGAAACAACACAGCAAAAAGGGATATACTATAGTGTGTGTGTCCTTCTGAGTGCCAGTGGCAGTTTATCTGACTAGGCATGAATGGTAATTAACCACACCAATATTTTCCTTGTAATATCACCTGTTTCCCCTTTTTAATTCCAAGTGGATTTCCTGTGCAAGATAAATTTACAAATACAAAAATCGCAGAAATTACAAAGCATAATTGCTACAGACACTGAACTTTTCCAGATCTGTTTAATAATAATAATCATAATAGCAATAGATATGGTGCCCTTGTCATTGAAGAACATAATTTCGTAAATAAAGCTCAGTGTATGTAAAATGTTCCTTCATAGTCAGTACATGAAAGTACTCCTAATGAGTCAGAGAATAACTATTGCAGTTCATTTTACTTAATGATGCCTCAGCTCAGAATTAGCATACGTTTCTTTTTGACAACTAAATGGGATTACCTGAATATAACTACAATCAGAATTAGTCTCACCCAAAACATGCAAAAGTAAAAGTTTTTTACCTAGGGTATTACTTGTTTTTATTTCATGCCACTGAATTATGCAGGCGTCCGGGAGCACCCATCGAGCACATAAGTAGTTTTGAATATCAGTGGCTTGGAAGAATCAGAGAAATAGGACCTTCAGAGATATGGAAAACTTACATAAACCAATAGTTTGTACAAGATTTTTTGTGTTACAGAAGTCCAGCAAACTGCAAATCTAGATAGGAGTTTTATGTAATAATCAGCATTAAAAATTCCATTATCAGAGCTACTAGGGGTGGATCAGGCATGATGAGAATATGCTGTGTTTATTGTCTGTATTAATGTCATCTTTCCATTTTCTGATCATACTAAAACCTTTTTTTATTAGGAGATTAGGCAGATGTGACTTGGAAGATATTACACACATTCTGATACATACGACATTGTTGAAGGTGCTTTTTCCTCTTTAAGTTTAAAATGTATTTTTCCCCAGTAAATTCCCTATGGTATATGCATTTTTGTTTAAAACATATAGCTCCTTTTCTTCTCTGAGGCAAAACTGCTAGGATTTTTATTTTCATTTCCTTTTGGATAAAACTTTAATCTACATCTGCTGGAGACACAAGAAGCGAGCTCTAAAGTAGGATTGCTGGAGAAAAATTCTTCTGGAATGATTTTTTTCCAGAATAAAATTAAAGTTTGGGGATCTTATGTAAGAGAAGGGGCACCCTACTACAGCTCATCTTCCTCCTGTTGCTTCATACAAGCATATCAAAGTAATATTCCTTTAACTTTGTTTTCTGTGTATCTAGATGTTCAAGACACACCAAAAGTCAACATAATTTTTAACTCAATTTTCAGTGATAACAATTACAGCATCATTTTTATTTTGATGAGTCTAGTATCTAGCACTATTCGCCTGATGAACTTCAGGCTTTTGTCAGTTAGAGAAAAATAAAGAATAGCTCAAATCTTTCATCGTTGAGCAGAAAACGCTAGGAAAGCCTGCTGTTCCTCTCAGCCCTTCACAAAACAAGTATAGAGAGGTTCAGTTCTTTTCTTTCTCTAATTCACCTGTATGGAGATATTGCTGGAAATGACTGTAAAGAGCAGCAATGAAGGGACACACGTGAAGAGGATCACCTTAAAATACTGTTGGCAAACTGAAATTTATTAGAACTCCATTGAAGAATATGACTGAATTTAAACAGAGAAAGAGAGCTGGTGGTAGAAAATTAACATAAACACAGGTAAGTCACTATACAAGAGGTATGCAGCCTCTGTTCACATAAGAAACGTGCTGCGTGAGATCTTTTTTGCTGCATCTGAACATCCACAGTAGTGACTGCTAAAACGTCACCTTCTTTCTGCAGAGCAGCAGAAGATTGTCCTTTCTTACCAGACCCTAATTTGGCAACAACGATGCACACACATGACTTCTAGGCCTGATTACTGCAATTCATTATAGCTAGGAATGAAGTAATTTGCCTTGAGACAGCTCCAGTTATATCAACCCACTCATTCAGCAGCCAGAGCTGTCAGCTCCCTGCTATCAACTTTCCACCCTATTCTCTGTCCCAGCTCCCTGTAGAACACATAATCCAATTCCAGGGTCTGATCTTTCCCAATGGGCATGGGATGGCTAATCAGAAACCATCACTGAAGCTGGCACTGACTGGTGCTTGTTTTGGCACCAGTTGCTGAAGATTGGGTGCGCCTGGAGATTGAGCTGACCTCTCCCTTACAGATGGGCTCTCTCCACCTGTTTTCTAAGCCAGCTCCTGCGTTCTTTGCCTACTCAAACCACCCACTGAAATGAGGATGTTTTGCATGCACTCAAAATGAGCAGGATCCCAATCTCTTTCTTCTTCTGAAGAATATTTAGTTAATTAAGATGCTGAAATAGAACTGAGGCATTTACAGTTATTATCTAAATTATTGTTATATGTCAATGTTTTTATCTGAAAATAGTATCTTATGTTATTTGGCTTCATAAAAGACTCTGCAAGTGCTGCTTGCCAGTTATTATACAAACATAGATTCTGTAATAAGAGACTCATGAGACTGAACTCTCACAGGATGGACCAAAAGTCTCTCACAACAGCTAGTGGGAGATGTCTAAACAAAGAGCATTGAAATTGGGTAAGCACACGGGGACACTTTCCTTGATATTCCTTCCCAATTTCTTACAGTCTTTTCCTTAGGAAACTCCTGGAGGGATTGCCTATGTTTCTGTGTTTAATAGATTTTTGTGTGTTATATACAAAGTTATATATATTATGTAGAAAATGGTTATGAACAAATAGTCATTCTCCTTGCCAAAGACAAGAGTGACAAGAGTAGACATAAGTGTGAGACTACGTTAATGTTATGAAAACAAAAATTAAAGGGTCATCTGGTCCACAGCAAGCCAAACAGAGATCAAAACTTCAATTTGTTTTCTTCATTCTGCAGTCTATATCTGTAAGCTATCTTAAGGATTGGTAGCTCTCTGACAATGTTGAAATTCTCTCCTAGGAAGGAACAGCAGCAAGTGTACTGATCCTGGTTAGACACGCAGTTCAGCCATGCTGAAGCCAAAGCGAGACCAAGGTAAGCATTGCTTGTAGACACAGCAAACCCAATTGTGTTAGTAATTAAAGGAGGCATTTCAGTCATAGTTCTATACTAGTCTTTATGTTCCTCATATACAGACATCCTGTCTCTACATACTGCTGAAAAGAGGAATGTAGCATGGCTATACTAGGTCACACAAAAGGTGATTTCTCCTCCATCTGTGATGCCAAGGGAAGAATACAGGAATAAGTAGAGTATATGCACATGTACAACTAGTATTTCCCAGCCTGCAGTCATTTGCAGTCCTGGGGCATTTTGAGGTTATCATAGCTCTGTCAATATTTTCCGCTTCTAGAGTTCTCTTTTTTTGAGATGCAGGCACTGGAAGAGCACCCTCATTCAGTTTGCCTTTCTGACTGTTACTGAGCACTAAGTTTAGTTTTTCATACAACTGTCATAACACCTAGATTTCTGAGTCAATGTTCAGCTGGGAGCTCATCATTTCATGCATGATTATTGTGCATCATTTATTTATATTCAATTTCACCTGCCATTTTATTTGCCTACTCACTCAATCTCGTAAGGCTCTTTTGCAATTCTGGCTGTGTTTTTGCCAATTATGACTCTCAGAACTGAGAGGAAGTATTATATGGACGTTGAAAATGGAAAATAAAGCCATAGTAGAAATGCCATGCAATAAAAAAAAAAGAAATGTCTTTGCGTTTTGGGAAATAAATGGAGGTCATGAAACAGCACAAAAATAATCAATAGATTTTGACTGATGAAATCAGAGAAGATGGTTTACTATGCAGCACTGAAAGAAGAGTAGATGTGATCCACTATGTTTGGATCAGCTTCTTAAGCAGTAGCATAAGTAAAGTAAGAATCTGGTAAGAAAGACCATATTCTGATCACATTATAGGAAGAAGTACTGGAAATCTGGTGAATGTCCTGTCCCATTTTACCCACTCCACAGCAATTTAGCTTTACATGGTTCATCTCTAGACCTTTGGAGATTCTTCTGTTACTAATTTTCATACTGGTTATAGAAGAAATAAGCTTTCATATTTTAAATCCAACCTTTTCATATACTAAACAATCGTAGAAAACAAGGTCAAACAATGGGATCTTTTTTAAAGCAGGTAGTACACTGTAAATAACTCCTTGGAAATGTGGCCATTGAAGGCAACTCCCTATCACAAAGCTTGGACAAAACACAGTTCTAGGAATATTGCCTGCTTTTCACTTCATAATTACCATTTCTCAGAGCAAGGATTTTGAATTAGTGACCAAGTAGAAACATCACTGTGATACCAACCTCCTCAGCTACCTAAATATAAATACAGATGCTCAAGTGAAAGGTGAGTTATATTTCTCATTGATTGCTCAGGTATTATAGCATGCAAGCAGGTTAAAGGTCTCTTCTGCTGTCTGGCCTGATTTCAGCAACTGCTGGGCCCACTCTAGTGCAGCCTCCTGGCAAAACTCTGCACAGCCTTCTCCCTGCATTGAGGCTATAATAGCCAAAAACTAGGCTAGGCTTGAGCTCGAATGATAAGATTGCAGCTATGGAAAAGCAGCTGTTTCATCATTACCTTCCTCAGTGGCTGACATGGAAGGGAAAAGGGTGTGGGATGTTGACTGCAGTAACAATGGTCACGTAAAAGGAAAGATGGAAAATGTCAAGTGTGACTTGTAAAGTAGCTAGAGGAAATCAAAGTGCATTATAAAATGTTAAAATCTGCATACTTACATATTTAGCTGGGTTTCCTGCCGAATGCTTTGTAGAGATACTGGACCACAAGATTTCCTGGTTTGTCATAATTTCTGGTGTAATTTATTAGGTTGCCACTTGTGTTGCTAGTGCTAGAAGCAGGATTGAATCTGGAAGCAGTGTTCCTTTAAATCCATATTAGAAATCAATATCCAGAAGACTTTTCAAGACTAGAATATGATGTGGTTGTAAAGCAAACAAAGGAGCAGCAGTATGAATGACAGCTTTACTAAAACATTAGGCTTCACCTAAGGCCAAAATCATGCGTAAGTGGAATAAAATTGCCACTAATGATCTTGGTCATTAATGTTTAATTATGCATTTCATTATGTAAAGTTCTTATTGTAAAGGAGTTCATTGTAACAATTAGAGTGCTTCTTTTCTAATTTATATGCACCTGTTCTTAATTACTACAGTATTGAAATCAATACTGAAAAATGCTTAGGTACTTCATATTCTACATACTGTACTGTATACAACTAGGATTACACCACCTTCACTGAGCTCTGCTGACATTGGATATATCTTCTGCTGTTCAACACCATACAGTTATTAGCTGCAGATCAAGCTGACATCTACTAAAATATGTTCCTCTGTTCTAAACTGAGGTCAAATCATTCTTCCTGTAAAATCCAAGTTTCATAGTGAAGGCAGAAGTTATCTGAATGAGTATGAAATTGATCTTTATAAGCCATTTCAAAATAATATTTTCTGGTTTCTATATTTTTAACTTCTCCATTCTAGAGTCTCTGTCACTGTTATATACCACTACTATATATAGTATACATAACATAACGGTTAAGTCAACTTTCATGGCATTCGTTACCATAATATGTCCTGACAGAAATAGTTGCTAGGGATAGTAACTGCGTGCCAACAGCAAGAAAGCTAGCTTCAGACATTTCATGTGAGATGACAGACTAAAAGTCCATTATCAATTCACAGCTCACACATACCAGTTTGACACTAAAAATAACCTTATTCTTTGTAATTTTTCATATATAGCCATATAATCTATATAGAAAGTCCAGTTTATGTAATATTTAACTTTAAATGAGTAATGGTGCTTTCTTGTGTAATTACTTAAAATTTTTCTTGATATGTATCTGTGATTATGTTTAACAAGCAACCCTTCAACAAGTATGCAGTGCTTAAAATAGTAATCCTTTTAACTTCAGCAAAACATCAGTGAGGTTAGAGA
This sequence comes from Strigops habroptila, assembly GCF_004027225.2. Classification (NCBI taxonomy): domain Eukaryota; kingdom Metazoa; phylum Chordata; class Aves; order Psittaciformes; family Psittacidae; genus Strigops; species Strigops habroptila. Next base: position 10,539,797 of record NC_044281.2, read on the forward strand.
GCTGTGCCCTACAATTGCTCAGACCCAGCAACAAACACAGGAGTAGAATGAGAACCCTCCCAACTTCTCTTATTCCTCTAGCCTTTTGGTTTTGAAACCTATAGCCCACTGAGATTTCAAACGTTGCTACTTAAAGCCATTAAAGCTAAGAAATGGTTTGCGGTAAATTGGACTTCAAGCATACCGGGCACCTGTAGGAAGCCAGGTGTGGCTTTCTAGATCATATCTGATTCCTCAACTGTCAGGCAGATATGAGGCATGCCTCAGGCAAAATGTGGCTTAAGGTGTCCTTCCAGGTACCAGGCCTGTTCTGGTTTAGTCTTACATGTACTTGAGTCAGACCAGCCACACTGCCTTTCTCTCTTCCCTGGCCATCCTCCCATATATTCAAGATACAGTAGCATTACAACAAAGGTTCTATGCAATAAATGGTTTTTAAACCACTTAAATCTCTGATCTGATCCATGTGGTCTAAGCAAAAGGATTTTGATGTATGCTGTCTCGCACCTATTCCAGAATTCACAGTATTCTCTTCCCCTGTAAAAGCAAAAACAGGGAAAGTGGGGAAGTATCATAGCACCAATATGGTAGCAGGAAATGTTAGCAATAGTCCATGCAGACTTTTTAGCACAAAAAAGAAAACTGACCCAATACACTAATACACGGAAATAACAGAATCAACCTACTTGTCATAGGAACCCAAATGAAAGTTCATTCCCAGTTATGACTTAAAGGTATGATATGCTCATAATAAACTATAGCATTTTTCATATGAGAATGGAGTTCTGAGACACATTCTCTTACACAAATTAAAGTTTTTCAGTGCATCCTGTACTGGATGTACTGAATATTTGCTGGTATCTCAAGATGATGCCACAAATTTTGCCCATGAGATTCAGAAGAAGGTGAAAGAGGGCAAAACTGTCTTCATAAGATGAGTCTAGCAGGAGGAACCTTCAAAGAAAAACTGACTGATGTAGCAAATACGCTAAAAGCATAAGAACAAAGAAATACTCTCGATTGTGGAGAAGTTAGGATTTGGATCTGAACATTTCAGACTCAAGAAAACACTAACAATGCTAGGGCTTGCTTCTAGCACAAATTAAAGGCTATTCTTTAGGGTTTTTTCTAAATATGATTTACAGATGCTACATCTTCAAGCCATATCTTAATTACATTGCTCTGATGGTCTGGCTTTAATGCACGTTTTTAAACATGAAGCTGACAACCTGATAGCATTCATTAAAAATGTTTGTTTAAAATATTAATTTGCATCCATTTATTTATTTATTTTAACTTGAAATAACCATTCAAAAGAACAGTCCTGAAAGATCACTTTGTTCAGAAGGATAATACCAACACTGCAGAAATGTCTGCCATATAATTACATTGTCAATCTATTTTAAATTATGCAGATAATTACAGTTTATCTTCACAGAAAAATACTCTGGACTAAAATAATTGTCAGATGTAATCACAGAATCTCCTTAATTCACTTGCTCAAATATGGCAAATGTTTTAGGGTTTAGGTTAATGAAGAGAAGCAAGTAATAGCCTTGTTTTGGACAGGCATTCCTGCTTTAGCCTCCGGTTCACTAGAGACTGGTTGTTTCTATTTCTGTGCCTTTCCTACGTAAAGTACTAGTTATATCGACCTGTGTAGCAATTTTGCGACATGCACAAATTATGTATCAGTCTCCCTTTGTACAGAATCCCAGCTTTGTGATGCAGTACAAGGCTTTTGTCTGGTTTGGGATCAATCACTGAGATCCTGCTGCTGTAAAGCAGCTGGAATTGTTCATTAATCTTCCAGTCCAATAGTTTTCTCTTTCATGAAGCAAAATTGATTTCCTTATTTAAGCTCGCGAAGAACTGGAATGTGCACCTCTCTTGATTCATAGCCCAGGATGGGCAGTAACGGAGAAGGTATGAAAGCAGCAGCTTTTAGGACATCAGAAATAGGAGTTTTAGGTACAAAAGTGTGACATTTACTCATGGGTGGACTGCATACTGCACGGTAACTAGATAGCACTTTGAAAATAGGATATTTAGATTCTGAGAGATGAGATCCTTGGGGAGCCTTAGGTGTTTTACAGATTTGGTTTGTTTATTCTGTGCTGGAGAGCTTCCTGACAGTTTATATACTACAACAAATCACTTTAGTTGCAAGAGGGATAAATTTATTCCACTGTGTTTGAATCAGCTGAGAAAACGAGAAGTAACTTTGAGTTGGACTACTGATTAATTTACAGTATCTTTTCCAAGGACCAAAACCAACTCCAAACCCAAGTCAAATCTTGGTTCTCCCCTTTGATTTAACTGAAGTTCTGTGACAGTCTCCTACCTAGCAACTGACATTTGAGGAGCTATATTGTTTCCCATTCCTTTCCAATGTAGTCTGGGAGTGGCTGTACGATTCTTGCAAAGCCACCAACACAAATTCTTAAACCAAACACTGAAAAAGAGTGTCTGTATTACTTTGAATTTAGTCTACACTTTGTCCACCATCCTCATCTACTTTGTAATAAAAATGCAAATTATTTAAGCCTAGAATATAAATAGTATTCCAGACCTAGATCCCAGTTCCATATGGCTATTTCACTAAGTTCTTATTTTGTCCATTTTCTTTCCACTGAGAAGATACTCAAAACACTGCATTAATGTTCTGTAGACAGAAAAGAAACAGAGATAAATCAGCTAGGTATATCACAATTACTCCCTGGTCTGCAAAATAATTTCCTTGATAGCCATTTTTCTTACTGTTTGCTCCTACTTTCAGAACTCTCTGCATTAATAATGACGCTGTGCATCTAGATATTAACTATAGTAGGGCATAAGCTCTGCTAAAGGGAAGTTTAACAGTCACTGTCTGTGCAAAGATCATCTTATCTATGGGTTCTACCCACATGGTTGGTTAGAAGACGCAATGAGGAGTGTACTTGCATCTGTATTGCATCAATAAACAGAGCAGGGAATTTGTACCGTTAATGACAAAATATCACACCCACAAAAGGGGAAAATGTAACACAGACCTTTGATGGTTCTAGTTTCTGTTCCTTACTCATGTTATGTAGTCCTTTATCCCATATAAATACTTGTGACTACAAAAGATAAACATTTTACAGAGGTGTTATCCACCAGATGGTGGTGTCACTGTTTATGGTTGTTTCCAGCAGTTGGAATCAATATCTGAAATGTAAGTCAGACACTGGAAGACTTTGTAAATGTTTTTTACTGCAGCTTGGAATTGCAGCACTGGAATCTCTGACCTGTGGACACTGGCAGTTTAGGGTCTCCCGACATCTTGGTGGTTCTGTAATTTCATATAGCATCAGCAGAACTTAGCTAAGCATGCAAGGAAAGAGCTTGAAATAAATACCCTTCATGTTCAACACAGAGTATGCAGGTCACCTTAGGGGAAAAAAAAAAAAAATCAATAAATGCCAAGAACAAAGGGCCAACACAAAATATAACATACTGTTACTGCAATGCCCAGTGCTGTACACAGCTTCCTGTCAACAAATGCTCAGAAATAACAACAGATGGAGTGAAACCCCTCTTTTCATAGTTGTTTGGAAAGCAAAGCAACTGGAAACAAACCCATTCCACCAGGGAGAAGTGTTGTTCTCCTCCTATGAAATGGGTGACACCTGAGTTGTCTTAGACCAGGGCACAGGAGGGGAACCAGAGACAGAGTCAGCTGGATTTTACATCACGTAGTTATTTCTTTGAAATAAATGTTTTGCATTAGTTCTCTCAATCTTTTTATTACCATCGGATCTAATACGTGTGTATGTTTTGTTTTATAAGCAAGTGGAGTGCTAGATGTACTTTGAAGGATCTGTTAAAATGCCACTACGTGGAGAAGACCTGAACTAGATGAGGTTATAAGTAGTGTCTTTTTCTGGATTACTTCTTACCTTCATTTACCACATTTTTAACTGACTTTCAGATTCTGGTAGAACTGATTGCAGGCTAGAGTCCCTGCAGTACAGATAGGGTAAACAGTTCATTCAAATCTGAGATACGGGAAGGCTTAAGTAACTGTGCCATTCAGAAGGCATTACCCAAATTCCTGTCTGAGGAGAACTGCATGGCTAATGAACTACACAAAATCTACGCAAGACTTCAGAGTGCTAACTTGCTTAACTTCAAAAAATCACGTTTTGGCCATCATTTCTGCAGGGATTAGTGAGATGGGTGCTTTTGGAAGTACTTTTGAACAAAAGAACAGATTAGTTGAGAAAATATAACTTTGGTACTTCCCATCTGCTTTGTCAGCTTAATGGAATCAAGCTAGAATGAGGTACTAAGTATCATTACTTATGGGGCTGAAGTGGAAGGCCTTTATTCTACAAATGCCAGCATTAAAAGTGAAGGGAAATCCAAATACCAGTGAGAGGTAAATTCCTACATAAGAGAAGAAAATCAGTGAGCTATGGCAGTTGTCTGAAAACCTTATTAGTTCAACGAATCACATTTATATAGACACTAATAATTATAATATAAATAAGGCAGTCAGAATAATGTAAAATAGCCCATCATATAATACGCTATATGTCAATGTTATTACCATAGTGTTACAATTACTGAGGTTTAATAGAGAAATGTAAGACACACACAGAAAGTAATTGAGATAAAAGAGCACAGTAAATTGGTGTAGTACTGCAGAGAGTGATGAGCCACAGTTATTAATTTCAACAATTACAGACTTACAGAGCAAGTTCTGCTTCTCTTATCCCAATGAATGATTGTGTTAAAGCATAGTCCACGCTCCTAATATAATTCCCCTACCTCATAAATCTGTAAGGTTTGTTAAACATCCCACCTGGATTTTCTGCAGTGCTGCACTGCTTGTGTTTGAGTGTTTCTTCTGCAGCATTAATTGCAGATGGGGAAATTTCTTGAAGTGCTGTAAAATGTCTCTGCTCTTTGAAGTATCTTTTCTGAATGTAGCAGACATGGTATCAGCCTGCCTCAAAGCCAAGGACATTCATGGATCTCAAATGAAATAAACCAATTCTTTTTTGTGTCTCCCCCTACACTACAAAAGGAGAAAATAATCCAGGAAGATACAGTAGTGGTCACGTTTCTACAGTGCAGTGAGAAAAAGCAGGACAGATGTTTTGCGTAGCCAAAGTAATTGCTATTATAAGGAAAAAAGTCAAATCCAGAGAAATATTTGAAGTCTAGGAAGCAAGTCACCCTGGCATTGCCTTGGCATGATTTACATCAGACATTTCCTGGAGAAGAATTTCCATTGGAGAGGGACAGGGAGAGGCTCTGCTTGTGGTTTAAGGAGTAAAGGATACTGTCTGACTCAGTTGGCTTTGGATGTCAGCTGCATGAGATTTTATGATCAATCAGAAAATGCACATAGTGAAGTGCTTATAGGGTAGGATATCCAGCAAAAACCTTGCTGAGCTCCTCCTGTGATGAGCTTCTCCTGTTGAGCTCACACATCCTGTGAGCTCTCCCACTTGTCCAGATGTCACAGACATCTGGACATCAAAACTCTCTGGCCTTATTGCACTACTGGTTTGTGAGTAGTTGTCTGGTCTTAAAATAGCCTGAAAAATTAGGGTGACCTAATTTTCCACACACCCACAACATCCAACAATTAATTCTTTTATCCCCAGAACAGTCTTCCCTCCTCCTAGTTGCACATGTGTTCCTTCTGCAGCTTCTTCCCCACACCACCTTCTAATCCCAGAGGGCTGCAGAGAATCCTTAGCCTAACTGCCTTGCAGATCAGGAAAAAAAGAAAGAAGAAAGCGTAAGATTTACTGTGCCGGTTGGGGGGAGGAAATGCAGGTATCCTGAGATGCTTCAATGCTTTTAATGAATGAAATTGTACTGTGAACGAAATGCTTTCAAGGAGAGAAGGAAACCATTTTTTAAATGTTTGCAAGTTCAAGTTAGTAATTAATGCTTTGCATAGCTGTTAATAGGGGAACAACTAAGGCTGGATGAGACTGAAAATACCTGTTCTGAATTTGAATTTTTGCAGGCAATTGGACAATTAAAAAGGATAATGTGCAAATAAGAAGGGAAGATAACAGCTTGAAAATTCATTAAAGGAGAGGCTCAAAATCTTTTGATTTGCAGAACCCCTTCAGCATAGTATTTAATAACTTTTGCAGCATTCCCAGGATTTACAGTTGGAAATATTTAGACTCTGGGAAAGATCAGAGGTTTGTGCCTGTTTAACAGTATCACCTATGAGTCCGAACATAAGAAAAAAATATGTAAAGCTGTGAATGGGAATTACTGCTGGGACACACATATGCATTTTCCTGCCACTGTAGGAATGTAAGATTATTAGTCTGGGTCACTTTGTCTCTGGAAGAAATTCAAGAATTCATCCATAGCCCTTGTTTTTCCAGCTGCTTTTCTTCAAAGGTATCTAAGAGGGCTCCGTCAGCATAAATCTTTCCATGAAAGAGCAGCTTCTACATCCTTCCCCATAATACGCACACCCGTTTTCAGTCTGGTTCGTGGAAGGTGTCATGTCTGATGAAGGCAAGGAGCAGTGTCAATTGCCTGTTTTATGGGCTCCTCTGGATAAGATATTTCACAAACACCAAAATAACTTCTTCCTGTTGTGAGGGGCGTGTTTATGTTTCTCTGTGTCAGCTTAAGTAGAATGTGATAGCACTAGTTGCTATTCATATGAAAAACTATAAAGTGCTGTTCCAAGTCTATAATTCCATCTCTTTTGATACAGACCAATTAATAGGATTTAGTAGAGTAAAATAAAAAGTTGAAATATGCTTTCTATTAAAACAAACTCAAAGTCAAAAAAAAGCATTACAGTTTCTTAAATGAGCTATTTCAAGTTTGAGGGCATTTTCAGAATTGCATTTCAGACACAGAAAGTCCAAATCTTAACTTTTTACGTTGGTTCATATTCAAAGGGATGTAGAAACCTTGAAATGTTTCATATGATGGAAATCCTTTTCCTCCACTAGTTATACTTTCATCTGTTACTTCTCCTCCTGTCCCTGTCTCCTCCCCCCCACCCCCCACCCCCCCCCCAAAAAAAGAGGAATTAATAATTTTGGTCATTGAGGTACTTGTATAAAAATTAAAGTAACCTCGAGCTTTTACAATATAATGTGTATGCATTCACTTTGAAGTCTGATCCAGTACCCACTGACATCAATGACTAGACCTCTTTTGGATGAGACTAGTCACTGATGAGATTGGATGAGATTAGTCACTGAAATGAAGATGCTGTGTTACCAAACTCTCTGCCCATATTATGAATCTTAGGTAAAGACCCCATTATTAGTTTATGCTTACATCGAGCTTTACAAATTCCACAGGATTACTCTGTCTTAGTGGTATTGTCTTTAATGTTCAGATCTCTTCAAAATTCTCCCTCTTTTAATTAAGAGCTATGTGTAAAAATACTGTTAGTTCATAATCAGGCTGCAAAATTTATATATTAAAAAAAGTATTTATCTTTTGAGGAAACTTACAATAAGTTGGAAAAAAACAACCGAAATCTGTTTACCCCTAAAATTAACACATCAAACTTTATGATTCAAAAGCAAATGTTGCAAATATAGAAAGTTAAGTAATTTGCATAACTCAGACAAGAAATTTCATGTAACCCACTGTCAGTTTTATCAGTATTATGTTAAATTATTTCCTGCATTTGCTTCATTAAGCCCTGATAACATTTGTCTGTCTTTCTGGATTGAAATCATATTAGCATGACTAGAAGAGGAATCTGCTGGGAATGATTTATAAGGAACTTGGTGGAGCAGCTTATAACAATACCTAATCCTAGAACCTTAGCTATGACCTTTATTAACCAGAGAAATACTTCCAGTTATTAAAAAGATGAACTTCAAGAGCCAAATTTTACTTAAAAGCACTAAAAATAAAACCAAAGCCAAAGAAAAGCAGGTTTGGGAAAAGGAAACAGGCAATCTGCTTATGGGGGAGAAAAAAGAAACACGTTTCCAGACCAGAGCTGAGTAATTATCTAAAGCCAATTTCTGAATGCCAAAACCAAGATAAAAACCCCAGATGTGACATGACAGGCAGTCATGCCCCTGTGCCTTGTCAGTCATATAACCTTCCTCAGTGAGCACTGAAGTTGGGAGGCATCAAGTGGATCAGAATCATTCTGTCCTGCATTCCTTGGCTGAGACAGATTTGTACTTGTACTATCATATACTTGCTGTGTTTGGTTGTTTGCCTTCTATCAAAAGAAAGATGTTTCAAAACCGTTTAGAGTGGAGTACAAATGAATCCATACCCTATATGTTGCTGTTAATATACTCTTAGGGCACCCAGTGGACCTGGTTATGGAGCAGGTCCTTGTTGTGTTCAGTTACTATTCTGCTCATAAACATTTTAATGGAAACAACTAGATATAGCTGTGTCTGCACTTAAATTGCTCATTGTAATTTCACATCAGTTTCTATTCTGTATCAATTTTCTGTGCAAAATATCATAGTATCTGTTCATGTATTTTGTGCAGACTGTATAGCAAGAAATTTAATGTAAAACATCTGCAGCAAGACAAGATGATCGCATAAACATTATTTCTTGCAGAGGTTCTGACTATAAACTACACTGAAGTATGTTTCTACTGCATCAGCACAATCCTACCTTTGCATTTACCTTTTATCATCCAAATGGAGAACAGAGGAAAATAAAATACACAGGGAAAAGTCAAATTTCCAGGCACATAATCAGCGTGTTCAGACAGAACCTGACAAAGCTCTGAAAATTATGTCCCTAATCTGTAAACCTATTCAGTAAACTGCATTAAATATCACTGCTGAGTATCTGTTTATGTGCCTAAATTCCCAGTAAGCCATATTGAAAATTACTTTCTAATGTGGAATCACTAGAGCTTTTTGATAGCGAAAACTCTACACACATGCTAAACTGTTCCAGAGTAATTCATGTAGTCAGCAATTTGCAATTTTCAGAGCCTAATGGATACAGTAGACACTTAAGGGATGTCTCCACTTCAGCAGCAGCATTGTGCTCCATCACATTACCCTGCAATAAAAGCAACAGCACACAACATAGCTTCATAAAAGACAGTATAACTTATCCTTGGAGTTGAGATTTAACCTTGAAGGTTGGTATCCATACCCAAGTAATTTCTCTTCAATCATGCCCATTAGGCATTTTCTAAAGGATAGGAAAGTTTGCTCAGTATCAGACATGTTTCAGCTCCAAAGGTAGTTACATGCAGTCTCATCTGTGTATAAAATATAATAAGCATGCAGCTTGCCATCAACACACAAATAGCTTTTGTCAGCAAACATGCTAATTACAAAAATTTGTGTTCCAAGACTTTCCGTGTTAGTTCTTTAATGGACTAAGCACATTAGCTGTATTCTCATTACATCAGTTTGGATATGAGGATGAATGCAAGTCCCAACACAGGTTTCAGGCACTAGAGAGTGCAGATTATAAAGATTCACCTAATAGATGATAAATTTCACCAAAAAAAAGAGTAATTTTTACACACAAAAATGCTCTGAATGGAATATCTATTAAACACAATGCATGCCCTTTGGAAGTCAGTGGAGCACGTGGATCCCCTCTTGTGAGATTTTATTAATAAAATCTAGTCAGTTTGCATGATTTGTAGCTTCCTATTTGATCTTTCTACTTCAGAATGTTCAACATCCTTCGTGGAACATAAGCAGATGAGTTATATATTTGTACTTCTTAGATGCTTATAAGGATTTTTCCCTTTTATTATGATCCACCAAACTGGAGTAGAATTCAATTAATAAAACATACTCTTAACTCCAACTGGCCTATAATATGATAAGTCAGAATACCAGAGCCACTGCTGTAAATGCAGACATGTCAACACTTGAATGTCTGGTGACAAGTAGTTCATTGTGTAATTTTAACCAAAATAAATTAATTTTGTGGGGACAATTTAATAAGATTTTCCAAGCAAACTATATATAAGAAAAAACTACCCTAGTTTCTGCTGCTGAAGTAGCAGTAGGAGTAAAAGCACCATTTACCAAACAGGAAGTAAACTCATGGGAAGAAGGCTCATTTTCAAACCTCGAAACTTGGCTCTATGTACTGAAGTAAATTGAGGACATAGTACTGTTAGCTGCTGGTGAGTTCTCTTCTTTGGACTTTAGTAAATCTGGGGATTAAATAACAATAAAAATCCTTGGATGGCGAGACAGCCTTTGTTTCATATGGTTATGCAGGAGAAGAAACACAGCCCTATGGTACTGAGTCCAGTCCCAACTCACACTGTAATCAACACTCCTGTACTTAGTGCCCAGGCAGAGCCTCACTGACAAGGAGAGGTTCCTACATGCACAGGCACGGACATGTCAGCAGATCACAGGTATAATCACTGCGTCTTCAGTGGGGGGAGGAAAGAACTGTGAGAAAAAACTTGAGGCCAAAAACTGCCTAGAGCCTAAACACTGGCAATGACTTCACTTTTCGCTTTAGGACAGAAAGGAAGGTAGGAAGTCCTATTATGTGCGGGGAAGAAAACAGAGGCTCACTGGTGAAGTCTACGAATTGAAAAGTACTAATTTAACGCATGAGTAGTAAGTGGAATGATGGCATCTCTTCAAATGAATTCATAAATTAAAAGGTATTTCACATTCTTAAGGGAACATTTTTGTTGGTCATAAAGAAATTAAGAAAACTGAAAACCTCTGAGTAATACATTGTAATTGGATCCACAGGTTATCGCTGAACACTTGTGTTAAATGAGGAAAATAACATCTACAAAGGTTTTGAGCTTAAAATGAAAACTGTAGTAAGTCATTCTCAAAGACAGTTTAGTTCTTGGCAGCTCTTCTAAAGAACACATTGACTGATCTCTGCCCACATAAAAGAAGAGCCTATACTTAGTGCATTCAATAAATTGAAGGTTTGGATATTCCAAAAGGGTGTGGAGAACATGGGGAAAACGTAGATTTTCAAAATAGATTTTTAAAAAATCCCAGGTATTTCCTTCTGTGCAGCTGCTGTGCTCAATACAGTGAAAGCTGGTTCGATATTCCATATGCAGAAATGCACTGCATATGGAATAGAACTCAGCCTAGGTGAGCCCTTCTGACCTTAAAATGGAGACATAACTTAACTGAGTTTTATGGGACTCGGTAACATAGGCATCTGGCCAAAACAAGTTTTGTGAGAGTATTCCTTTGCATTATAGTTGTGTATTTAATGAGACTTCATACTTTTACTGTAAATTAGTATCTGAATCAAATGACTTTATTTACCAGGCTGTTTCCCTATCTGCTTCTTGTTCTTTTTTGCTCGTATTTCTCTTCCTTCATAGACTTTTTGCCAATTGTTTGTCCTTTTCCACTTTAGTGTCCCCTGCTACATACTTTTTTCAGTTTTTACTTGCATATCACAATTCATTTCTCTTCCTGCTTCTTTCCATCATCATCATCAAAAAATAGATAATAGCATCTTGCTGCTTTGCCTCCATTGCTAAACATATTTTACAGCTGGGAGATTGACCCAGGTAATAAATAATTTGCTAGTTTAGTAGTTCGCCTTTAAAGTATGTGTCACTGCTACAAACAGAACAGAGATCTTCTGCATTACTGGACAAAGCCCTAACTTATTTATTAATTATTTAAAGAACATTTTTCTTCTCTTTTACAAAACTGAAAGCACCTTTATTACAATTATAGATATAGCATCTTCTTTCAGAGATATACATACCATTTCATCAGTGAGAAATCTGATAGAGCAGTTTTCTCATTCCCCATCTCTGCTTTCGAAAGGCAGCCACGTTCGACACTCTGCCAGTGTTCAAGTTAGTCAGTAAGCACATCAGCACCACTGCCATTAAATACAAGTTCTTTTACAAGACTACCACACTTCTAAACCCACTCCCACCTTTTTCATACATCAGTTAAGTTTCATTTCTGTGGTTTTGTCCTCTGCATTAACTTGTCATGCCATGCCCCAAATCATACATCGAACTGGCTTCCGGTGCACTCTTTACAGAGGATGCAGAAAACACAGAAGTGTCTCACAGAATTCACTGATCACGCTGTGATTTATTATGAAATAATGAAGAAACTGATGGGCATTAGTTTCAAAGCTTTGAATCAGGCCCTTTGAGAATGGATGAAATTGGCTTGTATTATAAGATAGCAGATTTAAAGAAGAATTCTTCAAGTTTGGGTTGTATTACAAAAGATCCTGAAAAGATCCTAGCTAGCTTTGTCATCTATTTTGCAGTGAATTAAATAATTGTTTATACATGTGACATTCTCACTACAGGATTAAATTCATAATTATTCATTGTACAGCAATTCAGAGTACAAACACTCATGGAAAATACGAAGGCTCTAATCAAAACTATTTATAAATAATTGGTACTGAAGTAATTTTTCTGTAACAAGAATTTACCAGAGGGAAAAAGGAAACTCTCTAAAATATTTATAACAACACGATTAATTAGTTAAGCAAACAATAATTAATTTGTTTCTTTTGTAACATTTATTGCTGAGACTTAAAATGCATGGATGTTAGGCAGGGTTTTGGTTTATGGCAGTCACAGATTTTATAGTGCATGAGAAACTTGTCTTGTGTTTAATTTAAACTTTCATGGCATCCAACTTTTCACTTGAGCCTGCACGGGATCAGCACTTCCTTTTTTTGTATGCCTCAATGAAATTACAAAAAGAAAGCCATTTTATTTCACAAATGAGCATTTATTCATCTTAACGCAAATGGTTGAGGGTACACCTTGTTCATTAACACAATTACTGACCTAGCCAGAATTAAACGAACTCTGCATTTAAACTAATATGCTCTATGCAGCAGTGAATAAGGGTACCTAAACAGCAATTTAAATGCATCCATTTCAGTGGAATGAGTTATTATAAAAGAGAGACTTAGTTGATATTAGAAATCATTTCCTGCCCAACTCAGCATCTTTATATTATCTCCTGTGCTTATTTACTTTTCATATCATCACCACTTTTGCTTTGCCAGATATGGTTTTTTTAATTATAACATCAGTTTCTCTCAGCCAAGAGTCTTGTTTTCCATAGTTGCTCCTTATATTAGAACTTTGCAGAAATTAATGGTGATGTGGCATTACTTGTTGAGGTGATGCTGAGGACTTTCTAGACATTCAGAGCTAAAAATACACTTCCAGAAGAGGTAGTGGGAAATAGTCCCACTTTCAAATATAGGTTCCTAATTCAGCTGGTGACACTGACCAACACTAAGCCAGCAAGTTCATTCAGGGCACCTCTGAATTCAGTGGGCTTAGAAAGGTTCAGTTCACTATTGTCCTCTGTGCATAATTTAGGCATTCTTTCTCTCTGGTGAGACACTTGTGTGCTGGATTCTGTCTCTTTGTTTTTAATGTGCATATGATGACTTTAAAAAATTAGGTATCTTGTAAAATGTAAAAGACAGTGTTGTTAGAATTACATAATGCTGAGTGTAAATAAGGGTTTCCCAGAATGGCATTCATAACACTTTTGCACTAAGAACTGACTTTTCAGTAAAGACATCAGTTTAAGGCCAGATGAGGTAAGAAACGTTTTACTTTTTTACAACTGTTGTAGTCAATACTGCCTTTTTTATACTCTGAACAGTCAGAATTCAGTGATAAATGCAATCACTTTTTTTAGAAGTTTAGCTTAACCTGTCATTTATTTTGTATAAGATAGAAAAATTATCTCTTCATAGTTAGGATGGGACAAATGAGAGTTATACAGCTGCCACAAGAGTAATTGCAGATTCAGAAAGCTGATAATGAAAAGACATTGTAGATATGGTAAGTAATCCTACCATCTTCTCAGATCTGTGGAAGCCTCACAGTAGCCCTGAAGGTGAACTGGAACATCACATTCATTGTAAATATTTAGTCATCTCTTCTCCTGACCCTCCCCAGATCTCCTCCACCTAGAAATATCCATAAAGGCTGTAGTAGCTATCTGTGCTAGTTTTGGCTGGGATAGAGTTAACTTTCTTCATAGTAACTAGTATGGGGCTGTGTTTGGATTTGTGCTGAAAACGGAGTTGATAACACAGGGATGTTTTTGTTACTGCAGAGCAATGCTTACACAGAGTCAAGGCCTCTTCTTCTACTCACTCTACCCCATCAGCGAGCTGGCCGTTGGGAGAAGACACAGCCAGGACAGCTCACCCCCATTGACAAATGGGATATCCCATACCGTATGGTGTCCTGCTCAGTATATAGAGCTGGGGAAGAACAAGGAATAGGGGGATGTTTGGAATGATGGCATTTGTCTTCCCAAGTAACCATTAACATTCGATGGAGCCCTGCTTGCCTGGAGATGGCTGAACACCTGCCTGCTGATGGGAAGTGGTGAATGAATTCCTTTGTTTTGCTTTGCTTGCGTGCGCAGCTTTTGCTTCACCTATTAATCTGTCTTTATCTCAACCCACGAGTTTTCTCACTTTTACCCTTCCAATTCTCTTCCTCATCCCACTGCAGGGAAGTGAGCAAATGTCTCTGGTGCTTAGTTGCCTGCTGGAGTTAAACTACGATGGTATCTTATCTGTTCTCCTCTGAATGAGGTGCCAGTGGGCAAGTTGAAGCAACTGAACTAATATGACCAAATACCATTTAACTTTCCATGGCAATGCCTTGAACTCAGTTCGGTCCTTGGTTACATCTGTATAAAGCCAGAAAAGTTCTACTTACAAGAATCTGACTGAGTGCAGAATTTGATTGGTTATTTTTCATATCAAGTTAGGAGGAAATGGCATAAATGTGAAGTTCAAAATCAGTGTCTCCCAGCAATCCTTTTCCCACAGTGTTTCCTTACAAACTTACAGAATCAATATTTATACCCTATTGGGTATAAACTGAAGGTTTCTGTAATAAAAGACGGTGAAGTTAGTTCAGCAACTATTTAGAAGCCCTCAGAAACAACACATGCTAAATCAAGATATTATTATAATAGTGAAATGTATGGGGCACCAACTGGGATATACACTAGTTCATCCTCTGACCCAAACCTCCCTGGAACACACATTGTGACTGCATCCTGTTGGCAACCTTGAGTACCTGCTGCTAAAAATCCACCTATTGCAGTATAGTTTGATGAGTATGCTGCTTATCTTATATTCCATATATTCTCTCTTACAACATCCACTGGCCAGTATCAGGATAAGAAAATACCCCTTCCTGGAGAAGAACTTGGCATCATGTCCTGCAGGGCAGATGAGAGGTTTGTGCAGCTTCAGTTCAGGCTGCTGTTACAGCAATGTGGAATTGAGGTCCTGAAAAACAGCTGCTGTACATCTAGTGTCAAGAATATGCAGGCTCGTGTTTGGTTCCTATCATCAATCAAAATGTAGCCTGAGTAGTTCTGAGAATAGCCAAGTATGTGTGGGAACACTGACACATTAAAACCACCCTTCTTAAATAAATTTTTATTAATGAATTTATTAATATAAATTAATGAAAAATAATTTATATTAGCATAAGATCAATCAGATCAAAGTCTAACCCAGAGATTCTCTCTGGGAAGACTTCCCCTGTGATTTCACTTCATGTTTAGGTCTGTTGATCTATGCTGGAGAAATTGCATAACTGTATTTTTGGACTTTATCAAGTGATCCAAATTTCCTCACAGCTCAGATGTTGATTCTATAAAGTTATTCACGTACTTTAGACATCTTGAGAAGCCCAAATGCAGGGGCTAGTGTTCTTAGGCTATCTATAAATGTTGGCAGAGGGTGAGGGCTATTATAGGACATGTTTCAGAATAACATCTAAATTAGCATTGATATTCCCTCTTCCTTTGTGCCTCCCAAATTGTAATTTAGATGGCACAGTCCAATGCTTAGGGAGGACAAAGTCAACCTAGTATTATCTGTCAACTTTCAGGGGTGCTCTAGGTACTAAAATCATAGAATCACAGAATCATAGAACAGTTTGGGTTGGAACAGACCTTCAAAGTTCACCTAGTCCAACTCCCCCTGCAATGAACAGGGACATCTTCAACTAGACCAAGTGGCCCAGAACCATATCCAGCCTGGCCTTGAATGTCTCCAGGGATGGTGCATCCACTTCTCTGGGCAACCCGTTACAGTATTTTACAACTGTCATTGTACAGAATTTCATCCAGCCTGAATCTGCCCTCTTTTAGTTTAAAACCATTACCCCTCATCCTATTGCAACAGGCCCTGCTAAAAAGCCTCTCCCCATCTTTCTTATAGGCCCCTTTTAAGTACTGAAAGGCTGCAATAAAGTCTCCCCAGAGCCTTCTCTTCTCCAGGCTGAACAACCCCAACTCTCTCAGCCTTTCTTTGTAGGAGAGGTGCTCCAGCCCTCTGAGTGTGTCAGTGGCAATGCTTGTGTAAGCCTGTCTTATTTTATCCAGTATTTAGGAAGAGCTTATTATATTTCATGGCACTGTGTGGTTTAATTGTATGTGTCTTTTTTTCCTCTGACCCTTTCAAAATGAAGACTCTTATTTCCATGTATCCTTGCAGGCTATATGCCATTAATGATCATCCAGGCCACAGCTATATGTTTATTTCTGTGCATGATTTCCCACTGGCTCTCTGAAGTCTTTACTTTTCAAGTCATTCAGTCTTCTCTTGCAATATGTGAATAAGAGCTGATTTGTTCCTAAAGATAATCAAACTCTGCAAGAAGTGCCTGTGCTGGTTTTTATACACTACTCTTGCCTCTAAGCACAGAAGTACTTCTTAAATAGAAGTGTTAAAGCAAGTGAAAGGCAGGACGGTGAATCAACTAGGCACTCATGTTTAGGATGAGATAACTCAATGCTATTTCATGATCTTTTACTTGCAAAGGGGAACAGCAGTTGTGATTAAACACTGCCTTATATGTGCTCTTTGTAAGCATCGCGCAGTGCAGATGCCGGTGCGATATGGATAAGTTTTGAAGGCTTGTGCTTAAAAGAAATGTATCTTTAAGGCCAGTTCCTTACGTGGATTCTCTCCTAATTAAGAGCACCTGCAGAGGCCTGACCAGACCCTGTGGTTCAGCAGCAAACTGCCGAAGGGCTCCAAAAAGGCAGAAACTTTGTGTTGTCTTTTAGCCTAAATTATAGCAGGGTTCAAGCCTGTGCCAAGTGGAGTAAAGCTGTATAATTTATGAGCTATGAGGGCAGCTCTGGGGCCCTCTGAAGAGATTTTTATCAGTGTAGTAGCATAAACAGTTTTACTTTACTTGAACGTTGGGAACGGGGAGCACTGGAAGGCCTGCCATATAAAGGGGATCCAGCCTGAGCAAGTATCTGTGTAGCCCACGGATATTCAGGTAAGTGTGTTTGAATTCCTCTTCTTTTTTGAGCAATGGCTGAGGAAGAGGTTATGCTGAGCTCTTCTGCATGGGCTGTGTGCTGCGTGGCTATGCAAGGTGCAGTTTGAAGACAGCGGTTTGGTTTTTGCTGTTAAAGTTTTAAGCCTGTTAGAGAGGATCTCTTCTACTTCACTTGATTCGTTGTCTGCCTTTTCTTTTGGAAGGCCAGTTGTGCCAAACCTCACTCGTGGTGTAGTGGGACTCCCCACTGTCATGCAAACTGTACTCGGCCGTAATGATGGGTTTGGGCCCTTGCTCTGTGTGTGTTTTGAAGAAGTCTTATTCCTATGCACAGGCAGATGTAATTTAAGGACTGGTCCTTGAGTTCAGTGGAAAACTATTAGGTATAAGCAGAACTTGTAAAGAATTACTTTATTTGCTTGCTATATATTACTAATGTAGTTAGATATAAAGCATGAAAGATGGTTTGTAATAAACTCAGGATGATTTTATAGGACAGAACTCAACGCATTACATTTTTTCTGTCAGGGTTTGAGGGGCTTTAGGAGACTTAATCAGCTGTCACTGCAGCTGCATGTTCTTCTCAGCAAATACTAGGCAGGAGGTGAGAATACCCTAAAAGTATCAGCTAACTGAAAACAGAACTAATGCAATGTCCGGTTGACCCACCTCCAGAAACAACAGATAGGCTCCAGGAGCATCTGGCTTCTGTTTCTGTCTCAGAAGGTTGTTTTTTCGTGGTGCAGAGGTTTTAAACCCCTCCTTGGGAAGGGTTTAAACTGTTATTTTGACTCTAATCATTACAGGAAAAGGGATGCCTTGAAAATCTGAGTACTATGCTTCCCTCCTGCATATCCCCAGCAAAAAAATTAAATGTAAAATGACCTTAAAAGCCTTTGTTGGTATTGGTGCCTGACAGTTACTCTTAAAACAGCTGCAACAGTTGATGTCTGAATTTAAATATATATATTTAAAAACAAGGAAAGACAGAAACCTCTTTGAAGTTGCTCTATTTTTTATTTTCCTTGTAATGTTATGTGCTGACTGCTGCAGAGGGAGGGGTGGGGAGATAGATACATTTCAGGCTCAGCTTGCAGCAGAAGGGGACTTGTTATTTAGAAGCTTTGTCTTGATTAAAAGCTGCAGCCCTGCCCTCGTTAAGCACTGTCAGCTGCCATAACTCTCTTGTGCTGCCCAGTTATGCCCCATAAGTCTGGGATAAGAAGCTCTTTTTGCGAAATGATTAAGAGGGAGACTTTTAGAAATGTTTTACATTATGTAAGAACTGAGTCAAGCTGTAGGTTGTCCTTGGACTCGAAATAACCAGGGCCACAGTTCCAGCCCAAACATGAGCTCGGCACTCTCATCTTGGAGTTCTTCAGAATTCTAAGCCATTATGGTCTATGACTAACTCTGCCGCTTAGATTGGCACAGTCTCAAAGGGAAGGTATTTCCCTGCATCTGGAAAAAAAAGTGGATGCAGTCAATGGCCTTTTAAAGTAGACTGCAAGAGAACTATACAACAGCTAGAGGCATCATGTGTAGCTCCTTTAATTTCTTCAGCGTCATCCTTTTAATAGGTGTGTGTGTGCCAGTACCATAATTCTCCTTTCAGAAGTCCAGTAGAACACTAAATGCTTGACTAGTTCACACCAATGACTGTTATGGGATCTGCATGGTTCGTTGTTGTACATTTAATGCAATGGGTTTTTTCTGTAAACAATATCAAAGTCAGATCTCTCTTGTAGAATCTGAACATCATGAAAAGTTAAAGTATCTTTTGATTAAAAACTTTTAATATGTGAAGGATCCTATCTAATGTTGATAAGGTTGTTCTTAGTGTGATTAAATAACGGCATAACTTCATACAAACAACACCCTCAAAATATACATTAGGAGTGTATGAAACACACATGGGTTTAATTTCACTGGGTGATTATGCAGGCTGTAACATCCGCTATGGCTCATACTTCATTTTTGTTGTACCCTTCTGCTCATTGTGATTGTGTTTAGCTTTGATCCAGAAAGCAAAATGAGCATTTGAAATAATGAGCAGAAGAGGAAAAAGTATTGTCAAGGTCAGTTTGGAAGTTTCCCTTTCCCCTGGTCCCCAAGACCAAATCTGAGATTGATATTCATCCTTGCTTGAAAGGAGGAATAGAAAGCTGTGCCTTTGAGCAATTTAATGTTCTATCAGACATGCTTTGTCCCTGAAGTAAGGTGTGCAAGTTATAATAGTTGATGTGGTCACCTTGTTTCTCATTGTGAACAGTCACAGAATACTGGTCAGATGAACCAGACAATAGTCTCCTTGGATATTTGAAGGTATGTTGCTACCTGTAGTGGATTTTTTTTGTAATACTGCATGTGATGTCTCCCAGAAATAGAAGAATTTGGAATCTGATTTTTCTACTTTTTCCATTTTCAGCCACCTGACAGATAACAGCAGTTTGTGTATAGGTTTTCTATTGCTTTGTATAGGTCTTTGTGAACCAGGCAAATCACTGCTCAGACTCGAGGGAATGTATGGGTCAGGAACACTGCATACTCACCAGGTTGTCTAATGTCTGTTTAGACATTGCCTGTTTCAGGATTATTGTTTTTTTGTTTTATTCACATCACTGCTCATCTCACAGTTGTGATGGTCCAAGCACCTGACTGAAAAGCACATAGATCTCACTTCTCCTCTGCTTATTTTCTGTAATATTTGCATTTAAGACTTGGTGCTCCTAACAGAGAATTGAGTTGATTGTAACTAAGATCACTATCTACCAATCTCTACCAAAATGTTCTAAGGGTTTTACGCTTCTACAAAGCCTCTTTAAAAGGCGATTTGTTCTCAGATTACTGCATGAAACAGTTCTTGTCATAGGACTGAACAGTGGAGGTATACCAAAATCTTTCACTTGCTTCAAAAGCTTCTGTTGGAGATCCTCTGTCCTGTCTTGGTGCTGAGGGCACTATGTGTATCTTGTTGGTCATTATATTGCTGTGACTCCTCCAGATAAGACAGAATAAATAGCTCACCAAACTGAACAAGCAAGCTCAGAAGAACTAAGCAGACCTATGTATATAGGGAGTATGCATTCTGTAATGTGAATGATGGCCAGCGCTTAAATGAGAAGGTAATACCCAAGTGTAGTGTATTGGTGAGTACAAAGGTAAGCCCACCCTGGAACAAAGCAGTGTGTGGTGGGGTAGCTCTGAAAGAATGCCGATGGCAGACATCAGGAATGTATCTTCACGCCTACAAAATCCCTGCAAGTGAAAGTAGTGTCATGACCTAAAAGGCCAAGAAGTCATGCTGAAAAAATATAAATCTGGAAATCATCAACTTGAATCAGCCTACACTTTGAGTCAGGAAGGGCAGCAGGCTTGGGAAATAGGAGCATTGTGCACTTTGTGCTCAGTGTCCAACACTTTGCAAATTGTCCACCTGTGCTCCAGTCAGTGCTAATGCCATCACAGATGGGAACAGCACACTGGAAGTTTGCCGAGTGGTGATATGGCTGCTGACTGGGCAGCTGCCTCTGCAAGGCAAAGGGAAATCTTAAAGAAATTGGTGGATGAATGGGATTATACTTGTTCCTAGCATCAAAACCTCACAAAAAAAGGGGAGGAAATATTTGGGGATATGAAGGGAGGCAAGCTTTTCCAACCCAAACTATTCTACGATGTTGCACAGAAACAGCATGTTGAAAGAGCAAGGATAGAATGGGTGTTGTCAGGCATGGACATACCTGCATAAGGTATGGACTGCGCAGTGTGACGAGGCATAGTTTCATAAGCACTGTGTAGTTTGGGGTTTCTTCAAAAGAAAACAATAGACATCTATCTCCTGGGTAACTGTGTTAAAGAGAGAGGAAAATGGTGCCACCAGGACTAAAAAGAAGCAAATCCAAAGTGTGGGTTCTGGCGGTGCACATTAAACTCCCAGTAAGCCAGAAAGAAAATACGGTTTAGGGTGGCAACATCATTTAGAGGACAGGGATTCCTGTGCTGTTATAATTGACTTCAAATGTAGTTTGGTTGATTGTAATGAAAGGACTAAGAAAACTGGGAAAAAGTAATTATGTTCTCTATATATGATTTCTGTCATACTCAAGATAAATATTTCAATTTTGATTAAAATCTATGGATTCCTTCCTCCTTTACTTAGGCACTTCTTATATAAAGCTGCTACAACCCTTTCTCTTTATCAGTGTAGAAGTCTAACCCTGCAAACTTGCTAGAGAATTGCTTTACCCGCTTTCTCTTTCAGCTAAAACATAAAATTACATGTGCATGAAGTAGCTTGTGCGTTTTACAGGATCAGAGCATACCATGTTAAACTTTAATCTTGCCAAGTCTTTGGTACTGTCATGGTCTTGTCTTCCTTGGATGTTTCCATTGATGAGCATTGCTTATTCACGATAAGCTTAAGCACAGTTCAGCTGGAGCTGCTCTAGTTTTGGTCCATTATGCAACAAGAAAGATCAGTGTACTTCCTTAAATGTTAGCTTTGATTTATGATTTCTTTTTAATCTGTGCTAATTTTGGGGCTACTTGGCAGTAATGCATAGCTTGAAAAAGAGCATTAGTGACTCAAATGTTGTTGCCAGGTTTCTGTGGTTTACATTTGCCCATACCAGGCATTAAGCAATTAATTTCAAGGTCTTAGGCACAGCAAAACAAAACAAGTTCTCAGATGTGGCTTACTGTCAGTTTCAGAAAACTTTCATTGGCAACGAGGAATTTGAAAGAAAGAAGAACAGAATATTTATAAACAATAACTCTATGACAAAATGCTTCTGTAAGCAGAAACTAAACTTAGCATTTGCAAGATTTTTACCTGTTTTCTGAGTATTGTGAAGCACAGGTAAACTGTTTGATAGATCAAACAAAAGGTCTTGTATAAGTTGTCTACAGTTCTACACATACTTTTTTTTTTTTTTTTTTTTGACATCTTCCTGAAAACTACATTTGGGTTTTTTCCCTTTAAAATCTTTTTTCTTCATTTGAGGTTGTTAGACACAGCTCAGGTGAAAAGTTGTCTTTGAAATTGGTGCCAGGTGTTGTACAGATGAATTAAATTGCCTGGAGCAAATGTTGAGTAAACAGTGGGTATACAGCTTATGGCTATCCACACTTAATCAAAGTCAGTTTTCCTTTAGTGGGTATAGATAGCCACAGAGCACCTGCAATGCTAGGAACATCTGACGAGCCATATCATGGTGCATAGCTAAAGCACTTTATTGACCAGGCTTTTTCATGCTACAAAATGGGACAAACTCACTGGAAAACAATAAAGATCACAAGATTTTATTTACTTGCTTCCCTTGCTCTTCACCATCTTGATATGTTGCATATTTTTTAGTTGAGTTGGTTTATTCTGGCTTACATCAGAACCACATTGAAAGTGTTGGATGACATAGGACAGTAACTCCTTGCATATCTGGGCCAGGCATGAGCTTTCCAGCACTGCTGCATGACTTGTCTCGCTTGTTTAAAACCAGGCTGAAGTGTGGGTCTCAGTAGTTCCCTGGTCCATTAACAAACTGTGCACTGTGCCGAGGTCTGACACTGAGCACACATGTGTGTGCATGCTGAGGAATGAGTGAAGAGCTCTTTAATCCTAACAAGCCTCTCAACTGCTCCCTGCTGGCTGGAGTGAGCAGTTGGACTGGAGCCTGACTGCACATGGATGCCTGGCACTTGGGAGACAGCACCTCCCACCTGGGACACATAAACCACATAAAGGGTTAAGGATTGCTCATGTAGTCAGCTACAAATCGCTACCCTGTGGCTGCCAGCTGCCTGTGCTCTGGCCTTGCAGCACAGCAATCAAACAGCTCAGCTGTGACCACAGGTGAACTCGGTTGGAGCACATCAGACTGTCTCCATGAGGAGCAGCAGATGCTGCAGCCTCTGCCTTTCAGCTGAAAGTTGTGCTGCTTAGCAGTGGTTAAAGACAAGGGCAGCCACTCAGGAAACAACCTCATCTCTTTGATGTTCGCTGCTGAAATAAGTCTTTTCAGCCTTCATTTTGGGTGCTTTTAGGCTTCCTCCCCTTCTTTGAAATCCCAGAACTCTTCCTCAGGTCGTGCTAGGCAAATGCTGCAAATCTTCATGAGCCAAACTGCATTCAGCCTCAAGAAGTGGGGTTTTCCTAATAGGTCAAGATGACCAAGAGCATGTAGAAGCTCACAGATAGACTGGCCAGTGACCAGTGCAAAATTGCAAGGCTGGGTAGCTTGACAACTGCTCTGGAAAAGTAATTCTCTCTGCTTGATGTCATTCCTTGTTGAGACCCAGGATAAACCGTGTTTGGGTAGATGACAATATATAAAACAAAGGGTATTTAAACCACCAAATTACTTGAAGCAAGCAAAGATTTTGATGATGCTGGTTGCTTTAAAAGTATAGCTGAATCTTCAGCATAAGTACAAACCACCTCTAATATTTCTTTGTCCCATCTGTCTAGGTATATATTCTGACTTCATGGGGGGTCAGGAGGGTTTTTCTTCTGAGGCATAGGTGGGAGTTAAGGAAAAATGTTTCAACTATACACTGTTGTTACCAGGAAGTTTCTTAATAATGGTAGTTCAGAGAAAGCTTAGCAGAGTATTAGCAAAAGTGTAAAAGGAAACCAGGTAAAAATGGCTTTTGCAGAGAATTTGGGTTTCTTGTCATGAAACATGCTTTCAAGTTCTTGTGTGGGGAGATCAAGCAGACTGAGAGGAAACCAACATTTGCCAAATACTTTCAGTATTTCTAACAGGTGTGCAGACTACAGCTTTCGAAAGCTTCATTAGAATGCACAGTTAAAGACCTAAAAGAAGCAAATTTTTTAGCATTATATTGTCTCATTTTCTCCTGACAGCTTTGAAGATGATGTCCACTTTCAGCCAAATTTGACAGGCAAGTGTCACTATCTTTTTAAAGATAGTGAAGTTCACTAAAGTTTCATGAGATCTGTTGTATGAGCAGATCTGTTGTATGTATAGGAAGAGAGTTCCTATAGCTAATGCTAGAGAAGTTGCCCATGGATATGTTAGGTGTTGCCCATGCTGATCCTGCTAAGATTTGAGACTAGCAGCAGGGTCCTTTCCCACTAAGCATGATGTGGCACAAGAAGCATGGGGAAGTACAGTAGGACAAGTAAGAGTGTGGGCCTGAGGATAAGAGTATGGCTTCTGTTTTTCTAACAGAATTGTTCTGTGCTGCTAATGAAGTAATTTTAAACCAGCTTTTCATAACAGCTCCCTAATGTACCCTGTAAATGCCCCAATTAACATGTTGGAAGCTGTGAGGATGTGGGACTGTTACTAAGGGGAATTCCTAGCTGGATAAGAGTCTTCTCTCCAAAAAACAAGCAATGTACTTGCTGTGCTGGAGAAAGAGCTGTTCTCCTAACTCTTCTGCTACTATTTAACAAAGCAGAAATCCCACTTTTCTCCTCCTGTATGAAGCAGTGGACCCTGCTTTACTACAGGCTGCCTGCAACACCACTTTCCTACTTAATAGATGTAACCCAAACAAAGCTCAGCTATGTTGTTTCTCCCAAACCCCTTCACCTATCTTCATGTTACCTGTTACCATCACCCCATTCATTTTAAATAGTTGGCCTCTGTAGTTAGCTATCTTTATCCCCTTAGGGATTCTATCTGTCCTACACTTGTAGGGCCATTTCCTATTCTCATGAGCCCTCGGAGTCCTTTATTCCTTTCCACGTACCTGTTTACAACCTACTTATGAGGGCCCAGCTAAGAGGGCTAAAGGCCGAATCCAAAATTAACTAAATACAGCTGTTCCACAGGGAAGCATATTTACCGATAAGGGCATCAAATTACAGGAAAAAATAGAGATGCAGAACATGAGTCCTGTACAGCCAAGAGCAATTAATAATATTCAGACAATGGCTAAACCAGCTGGGTAACAAGGTTCAATATAGCCAGGAAAAAAACAACAGTGCAGCGAACTAAGTAGAGCTGTTCAGGCAGCCTTGTCTTGCCTCCTACCTAGGTAACTAAGATGTAGTCTGTGTTTTTGCCTGCTGCCCAAAAGGCATGATTATTCTGGGGGGTCCCTCAAGGCAGAAGGCTAGCACTGTGGATGTTGTTCTAGCAATCCTACAATGAATGTACACTGGGTATCTGCTACAGGAAGGACAGGAAGGATAGCTGCTTCAGGAGTCCTTAAAACCTCCCCAGGCATGGAGATTCTGCAGTCTCTTCAGATAGCTTGTTCCAGTGCTGTACAACTACCCTCCTTGTGAAGCTTTTACAGATAGCTTGCAGGGTCTTGCAGACCTTTCCTTGACTATCATTTCATTTGATTCCTCCTCAAAATGCGCTCTGGCCTCCTGCCTTAAAACTGAAAATCTTTTTCCTCCTCTTCCTGAATGTCCATAGAAAGACAATCTTTGAGAGTTTAGGAAAAATAGACAGGCTGCTCCTGCTTTCAGTGCCTGCCCTGGTTCAATGTTAGCATCACTAGGAATGTCCAGCTTTGCCTCTGAGTTAAGGATACACTTTCTAGTCTGAAGAACTATGTGCTAGGAACTATAAGGAACCTGGACATAATCATCAAGTGTAAACCTACACAACTGTGGGACACCAAGATGCTGGGGAAGGGGTGTCCAAGTGGCATTTATGAGCTTCTGTCAAAAGCTTATAACTTGGCCAAACTCGGAGGGATTTCCTCTCCCCATCCTTGGAACAACACAGGATCCCTCCCTGACATGTGTTCCTCTCATTCTGTTTCATACGTATAGTCTGCTGCATGAGGCATAGGAGAAAATGTTACCATAATTCTTGCTGAATTGACAGAGCTTTCCACACAAGCGTCTTAAAAAAGGGGCACAAAAAAGAAACCCCACCAAAAGAAAAACCCCACCAAACTCAGCCATGCACTGGGCATGAAATATTTAAGTCCAAATGATATGCAGTTGTACATCTTATGTGAAAGAAGTGATGAGCAAGTATATTAATATGTATTAATGTTACAAGCTTGGCCATTAACCAGTTCAGGTTATGCTTTATCTGTTGTGTTCTCTTACCTATTATGAGACTGGTTAAGTGAGAGAGGCAAATAAGATTTGATTCTTGGAGGGTTTAAATCTTAGCATCTGAAGTGCAGGATGCTTTTTAAAGAGTGATTAGTACATGTTGGAAAACACTATAAACCACTGTATCTGTTCCTCTGTAAGTTCACATCAGATGTGATTAATCTCATAAAATAGTAATAATAAGGTTTTTCTTTTAAGTGTTAAGCTTGAACTCAGTCTCAGAGTTGAAAGCCAAGACATTTCTTCATTCTGGTTCATTGTCAATAATAAAATGTATGTAGGCCAAACTATATTTTCATTGACAATTGCATAACCTTATGGAGTTGCTGCTGGCTGAAAATAACTAATTATCCTCTCAGCCTCCATTATTTTTGGTGTTTGTTTTTGTTTGTTTGTTTGTTTTAATGAAGAACAAGGAAAAAGCAAGTCTTCAGCATATTCTTGGCTGGACCTGTAAAGCTGACAATAAAAAAAAGCAGAACTCCTGTGTTAGTAAAGGAAGCTATTAATCTACCAGGATACAGAATTCATCAAATGCATGAGTTGAATATAATAGTGGAAGAAAGTAAGATGGAGTACCAGATACTCTGAAATGTAGTATTGCTATTGATTGGTGGTGTTGGAAATGCCTACACCAAATGGTGCAAAGGTAGTGGAGATGGTGAACAACTAGGTATCAGTAAGGTCTAATCTCTTCATGTTTTTGAAGTGATAGCATAAAGACCAGGAACTCAACTGGATGTACTCCCTATATTTTTCTCTGTAGGTAAATCAATAAACAACTGGATTTTTCCTAATAAACTCTCCAAAGGTAATCCTACTGGTCTGCTTAACTACACTGTGCACAGTAACAGCAAGACTCAGGAAGGTCAGTGTGCCTTGTGTAGATTTCAAGCCAGTTAAGATTAGTGTTGCTCAAAGGACACGACTACCGATATAGCCTGTCTAATCAAGAGATTATGAAATCTCTAATCATCATTGTTTAGGAGGTAAACTTTCATCTGTAGGAATGAAAACAGGATGTAAACTAGCACACATTCTGCAGCACAAAATGTGCTTACAGTAAAGATCCCCTGTGGGACTGTACACAGCTTTGGGCTAGAGGAAGCTTGATAGATGGAGCAGTTAGTTTCCCTTTCTCTTGCCAGCTTCTCTGAAGGGGGGCAAAGCTTTGAGTGGTTATATACCATATCAGAGGTATGCTCTGGGGAAGAAAGGAAATGTGGCAGAGACATTTATTGTAAGAACTGAGTGTAGTTATGTTTGTTAATCTCTAGTGGTATGCTATCTCTATGTGCTGTATTCAAATATTTATTAACATTACAACTGATCCACAGATGTTTGGTTTAAAATTGGCTTAAGGAAATTAGGGGCTGGAGTCAAAAAGCTTCCAATTCACAGGTTTTAAGAAAATAAGGGATAGTGGAGAATGAAGGCAAAATCAGGCCAGTACAAAAGGGAGTACAGAAATTTCAGCACACGACACTCCAGGAATGTCATGCAGAGCATGAAATTACCTTAAAGCTCTTAGGGCTCTCTCTGCTGCAGTGAAGTAATGGAAATGGACATGGGAGAAGTAGTTGACCTCCTTGACCTGCAGGTGGTTTAGCCTTGCTACTACTTCAGCTAATGGTGATGTAGTGACACAAAGCTTGCAAATGATATAGTAACATAATTGTGGTTCAGAGAGAAAACAGGCTTCTGTAACAGAAATATAATCAAGTTCTTAAGGGGTGGCAGTTGATGGTCAAGTAAAGGACAGACATCAAATAACAAGACAGGTAAAGAAGAAAGTATATTTATAAGCGTCCTGGTGAAGGGAAAGGGAGCACTCTAAGTTGACATTAAAGAATCTAAATAAGTAAATACACCAGTGAAGGGAATCTTATCAGTGCCCCATTGAAGAAGCAAAAGCTTTAATTGGAGCCTGAAATAACTTCAAGAAATGGAGCAGTCAGAAGGGAAGAGTTGGCATATGTGAAATCTTCAATTGTTCCCTCATTTTCTACCCTCCTCAGTCAGATTGTTTTTCTTCTGGTTTTGCTTACGCTCTCTCCCAGTGAAGTTCCAGTGTGGTCACAAATGATTAGTCAAATTTCCTTAGTATAAGTTCTCCCATCATCTGATCTTCTTTTAATCTCATTGCTGAGAAATATTAACATGGTAGGATCTCAAACATGTTTAAAAACAAAACCCACCAACAATATACACGCAGACTGTCCTATCTCACATTAGTTCTGCTTGGTCCAAACCAAAATATCCAGTATTAGTAGTGTGATCTGAACACTGTATTCAATTTGCTTTTGATTATCTCAATGTAACTGACAGTAGAACCAGCTCTGCTCTGTTGATGCATTTTTGGATCATTAGCATCTAGACAAGCTAGCTGAGATCAGAACTCTATTTTTCTAAACACTGAGCCCTGCACAAAACAAGACTGTAAAACCCTTGCAATACTAAGATTAAGGATAATCAACCCTTAAATAACAGTCTGCTGGGGAGTAGGCTGCTAGTTCAGAATCTGAAATAAGTGAAAGCAAGTCTTTGTTCACAGACTGAACTGTGGTTTCAGCACACAATAAAATTACAGTATTTTACAAATAGCTGCCTGCCAAATGAATCACAGTATAGTCTATGTGGACACTCTTTATCTGGCCCCTTAGTGAGGTAATGCAGCTTAGACAGAGCTTGCATGGAAAAAATATGCTGTGTCTTTGGAAGCAACCGGCTTCGATGTACAAACGCTGACAGTATCAAGGAAGCTGAACAGACAACAAATCATTTTATTGCCTCTTCAATATAAAACTCAAAAGAGAGCAGAGAATCTTAGTGCATCAGTGAAATAAATTCTGGTGGTCTTTGGACTAAAACATAAGACAAATATTGTGGTAGCCACCCCCAAGAGCAAGTTCTGAAGCTTTCGGAGATATGGTATGAATTTTAGGATCAGAAGATGTGTACAATGAAAACTGAAAGTCATCTTTTAAGCTGAAAATTCCAAACTAGGTGAAGTTAATTTCTTTGCTTCTCTCCCTAGTGAACAAGGAACACACTATTTTACATTTTGCGTGACGAATTTGGGGCCTTCAAAGAAATGGAGTGTGCAAGGGACCAGGTAGTGAAAAACATGCTTAGTTGGGGAACAGATGTGTAAAAACTTGGGTCCATAGCCTTTCAAGACTTCCATTTATGCTTATCTTATGCAGATAAATCATCTTTTTTTATTTCACTTTACATACCACATATGTAAAGCTAAGTAAGTCTGTGTGCACAAGTAAAATGCCTTCTGATGATCCTGCAGGGACTGCCTGCCTGTGTGGTAGAACAGAACTTCTTGTAAGCTTGTATTACTGTGTTTAATGCTCTGCGTGTATGTGCGCTGTTACGTGACAGTGTTGCATCCTTGTAAGCATTCCAAAGCATTAACCCATTTCTAAGAATACTTTATTACTGACCTAATGGCAAGCATGCAGAAATGTGGAGAAACGAGCTGCTGATTTACAGGTTAAAAGATTTATTAAACAGGAATTTTCACAGTCAAGCTGCAATACATATTGTGGATCTTTAGTAATAGCAGATTGATCTTACACTGGTGTGAAGCCTAACTGTAGCATATTTTATGAGTATCATGAGCTATTATCATCAATCATTCTTGCTAGAGTTGCACTGAAAAAGGTGAATAAACTTAAGTAATTGGGCCTTTACTTGAAATGTAAACATATGATTTAACAGATTGCTGGAACAGATTATATATTAAAATGAAACTGAATTGGGTTATTTCAGAAAATTAACCAAGGTTAACAAATGTTGTATAAGAAAAAGAAATTTCCCAGAATTCCACTGTCAGCAGTTAAAATGCATTCAGTACTAATCATATGTGACAAGCATAGAAACAACTAACCCCAGTTGGAACACATCTAGAAGATGAGTTCTTGATTCTGTTGGCATTGTAATTGTTTTAAACTGAATTCTGAGCCCATCTCTGGTGTTGACATGCTATTATAAAAGTAAGGGCAATTATATCAAGAGCATCTGTGGATGCCCCATACCTTGCAGCGTTCAAGGCCAAGGTGGATGGGGCTTTGAGCAACCTGGTCTGTGGAAGGTGTCCCTGGAGATGGCAGGGGGGTTGGAAGTAGATGATCTTTAAGGTCCCTTCCACCCCAAACCATTCTATGATTTGTCATTCTCTAAACCTTAAAGAATTTTAGCAAGTGATGTGACTTATAGCTTATGACTTCAGGATGAGCAAGGTATGAACTTGGAAAGAAATAAATTTAGAAGTACCTTCGAGCTCTTTGATGCCAAACGACTTAAAGCAACAACAACAGAATATATAACAACCTGTTTTGTCTAGTGCCAATAGCCACTACCATTCCTTCAGCCTTTCTGTCCATGTTCCCAGCTGTGCTAACCATTAAGTAAGCCAAAGATGATGGTTGTATTTAGAATCTCTGTGGTTCAACCCTTAATACAGATGCATAATCATAAGTTTGTTCTTCACACCAGTCTGTCTGCTGGAAGCAGCATTGGTAACCAGATCTTGCTTTTCCTTTTTGTCTTTTTATCTATAATATATAAATAGTTCTGGTTTGTTTTTTGAGTAGTGATACTTTATGGGTATGGGTTTTAAAGTAGGAGAAATTTTAAATGTCGGGCAGAAACATTTAATTCAAGGAACCAAATTTGCAAACTTAAATAGTGCTGGATTGGAGGTTTTGTTTGTTTTGTGTGGTTTCTTCTTGTTGTTGTATGTACTAAAATGTTCCGTAATGTTTAGTTTGTTTTTTTATTTCACAGGTAATATTTTACTGAGAAAACTTGAAAAGAAATCCAATAGCTTACAAAACTATAATGCCCAACTGTATTTAGAATTGCTTGTATCTGTACAACAAAGTGGGAGACTCAAAGGGGCTAGGTTTTAAATTAACTACCTGAGCCATGTGATCTAGCAAAGCTTCCAAAGAATGAAAAGTATGTTTAATCTGGTAATGACTTGTTTGATCTCTTCCTACCAAAGCAATATAACTGGTGTTGATTTCTCAAGAGTTTCTCTCTCAAATCCACTTAACTTTATTCTTAATAACTTGGAAATAATCTCCCTTATACTTCTAAAGCAAAAATTTAAGGCTGAGAATTTCAGGAGTCCAGTGAAGTCCAGAGGCCCAATGCCTACTGAATTCTAGTGGAAACAAAACCAACTTTCACAAGCGGCTCAGCCCAACATTGTTTTCCAGCAGTTTCATTTGAAAACACATTTGACTTTACTGTGGCTGTAACTGCCATGACAGAAAGCTCTGACATTTGAAACAGATCTCAACAATCTTAGTTATCCTTAGTGTTTTATCTTCCTGCCTCTTTGATGCTTCTCTTCTCCCCCACACCCTCATCTGCTCCAGCCTCTGGAAGAAAAGCAGGGAGGATATATGCAATGTACTGGCACCTCCAGCCTAGGCCCCATCTCCATGCAAGTGAGCATAATTCAGCTCTTCTCAAGCTTTAGGGAGATTTGCAGGGAACAACCGTACAGGCACAAACTTCTTCTCATACTGTACCATACTTCTATCTGAGGTTTGGGGCTTTTTTGGTTTGTGGGGCAGGGGGTTTGCCATACGAGAAACTTGCAGCCAGCTCTCAGCTTGGCAGTCAGGGGGTGAGTTATCATTGGTACTAAATGTGTCCTGCAGAGAATGGATAACCATGGTTAGTCAGTGTTTGAACACCTCATTCGTGTCAGTAATTCACTAAAGAAGTGGAGAGAGAGAGGTAGTTTTCTTTGTACTCTTTATCCAGCCTCTGTTTTGGAAGTAACTGTGTATTGTAACTGCTAGTGGTTGTGGTGCTGATGCCTTCTGCATCATAATTTGTTCTGTCAGTGAAGGGATATCGTTTTTAGTTATTCTATGGTGGGTGCTGCTGGCTTGCTTTGTGTTATTTATGGCCTGTAATTCGTTCTATATTTTCAGTAGCTTTATATGGACCTAGCTTGGACTCTTAGCATCATAATTCAAAGTGTTCCATCCTTTGCTCTCCTACTAGTTTCTCCTAAATGAGCTTACATATATGTTGTTTGATAATTATACATTGTGTAAAGCCTGCAATATAGCCACTCGCTCTTCTAGATTCTTCATTGAAAATAGATCTATTCTTTGTGGTCTTGGGGTTGTGGTTTGGAGGTTTTGAATTGTTTTGGGTTTTCTCACCCCCACCCCCCATGATCAAAAGAATGTAAAAACTTCTAAACTCTCTCCTGCTACTGGTCCTGCTCAGGTTTGAAATATGGTGTGCTGCCATCATAATAGTAGAAGGCTTTTTTATGTAAGGAAATGAAAGGGCAGTATTGCACACCCACTTCAACCCTCTCTCACATACACACACTTTTAGTTGCCATTTCATATGCCAGTAAAGGCCAATATGAATCAGAAACTTGATTTGTTGTCAAATGATGATAAAAAAGCCACTGAGTTCCTATTTTTTCCAGTCTACACTACATACAGCCCCATTTTAGTTCCTTGTACACCCTCCTTACATGGAGCTGTTAAAATATTTGTCATGAGGATTTTGCTGTTTTCTGTTCTGGAAAAGAAGTGCTTAAACTCCAGCTCTCTGTAGAAATACTGGTAATGACACAGGTTTTTCTTCATAAAATTAATACAACAAGAGGTCCCTTAGAATAGGACATTCCTGGTGGAAATAAGGTGATAGAGCAATCTTTTTTTCCTCCTCACCACCCCACCCCCCCCTCCTCCTTTCACCCCAACATAGCTCCCGGAGAATAGTAATAACCACTACAGCTAGGCAGCAGTAATCGACATTAGGATGTGGCCCAAGGCAGAGTTGGCTCCTTTTCTATAGTAGGTCCTTGAGTGGCTCAGAAAATGTTGCAAAGAGCGGTGGGAGTAATCATTTTCCTACCTTTTGACTGCATGAGATAAACCTGCATTTCACTCTTTTCTTGCACACAATCGCCTCATCTGCAAAATGAGGAGGAGGAAGGAGAGGATGATATTTGTCTTTGTTATCCACATGTCCTTCATCAGCACTCCTTACTGTACTGTAACCTCTGTCCTCCCTTGCATCTGTTCTCAATTGATAGGTTCATTGGCATTGTAATAAAGTTCGGTTGTCATTGATGTAGACAGTGAACATAATAACTCTGATATTTTCAAATATGTAGCCTGATCCACATCACAGGTGACTTCCCACATAAGTAATATGGTAAATGATGCCAAGCTCTATGTAGAGCACTTGTCTTCAACCCATCATTTGGGGCAACTGTTTTCTTTCAATACAGGAAGCTTTACCATTCAAATCAAGTGATTGTGTGTGCTTGTTTGCTGTCTTGCAAATGCATATGTATGCTATATTACATCATTTTTTTGTTTAAACATAGTACATAAAATTCTCAGTTAACAATGGTCATGAGCTGAGGCGCTCCAATCCATAGCTAAGATTAATACACATCATAGCTGAAGCACTGCTTAGATTTTTTCTGGGCCCATCTCAAGTAAGTCCAAGCTAATAGCAATTTTCTACCTTTTTTCTGCTGCCACTCCCCCAAATCTTTTACAATACTTGCCTACCTTGGGGCTTGGGAGGGAAGCAGTCTTTCCAGCCAAACTGCTGTTTTGGCCTTTAATCAGTTGGCAGGAGGAGCCAGAGTTAAAACTTTAACTTATTTGCTAGATTGATGACTTCCTGGCTTTCCTTCATTCTTTGTTTCTTGCTTATAATCCCAAGCCGGTGCTTTTAGATCCACTAAATGCACTAGATGCACAGTGGGGCTTTGGAGGCCCATGCAGCAGAGATTGTATCTTTTCATCTTAGGAGGTAGAGAGAACAGCAAAGGCTTATCAGGAGCTCTGCTGTGGGACTAGACTGCTTTCAGCAAAATGTTTCTAGTCTAACTGTAGTAGAGAAAGTCTAAAACATATAAATTGATCAATAGATTTAAATGCCTGATGGACTCTCTTTCTTTGAAACTTCTCCCAAAATTGCCTTTCTGAAAAGCACAGGATAACTTTGCAAATGGCAGACATGCTCCCTTCAGGTTTGCTGGAGCTCCATGCAGTCTACAGCAGAGCTAGTACTTGTGCTGTTTCTATCTTCTTTCTATTTTGGACATGCTAGAAAGGAGAGTGAAAGCATAAAGAAGTGGCATCTCAGTAGAACTGTCAGCAAAAATTCCCGTGCTCTGATAGGGCTCTTCCACTACCTCTGAAACTGCCTCCCTCTGAGCATGACTCTTTTAGCTCCAGCTTTCTCTTAGTAGCATGACAGGTATGACCTTCCTATTGATAGGCTTAACATAAGAAAGGATATACTCTGTAAAATAAAGGTGATAGTTATAAATTTGCGGAAACATCTTGGGGTGGAGAGTTCTAAATGAAGGGAAGAAAATGTGTTCTCCACTGAAAGATTATTTTCAATTTTACCAGGAACCACCCCTCTCTTCCTAATCATTAACCAGAGTATCCACAACTGAAATCCATTCCCTGCACCATCCTCTCTTACATCCAGTCACAACTAAAAGCAGCTACTAATTCCAGTCCTATTGAGTCACGTTTGCCCAGCTATACTGCCTTCAATTCTGGTACCGGCCTCGGGATCTTTGTGCTACATTACAATATGTAATGTAGGCAAGTCCTCAAATCATCATACTGCCTCATCTTAAACAGGAGGCTTTTCCTGATTTAGGATAATTGATTGCTTTGTCATGAATCTCTCATTCATAGACTGATCCCTTGTTTCCTGACTCAAAAGTTGGAAATGTTGTCAAGAGTGTATTACTGCAGAGAAGCAGAGGGTAAGGTAACATACAATGCCAGTATATCTAGTGGCCTCTGTGAACTTCTTATGAACATATGCAGTTTGCAGTGACTGCTTTTCCATTCAGCCGATTAAAGAGTGTGCAAACAAATATGTAACACTTAAACAGTGTGTGTGTGTGTGTGTATGTATGTATACATGGGTGTCAATTTCAAGGATTGAAGAGAGCCTAGAAAATTCTTAAAATATACAAGCTTTTACTAGGCTTCACAAACTACTTTCCCTTTGGCCTGGGACCCAGTATATCCATATTATAATCTCTTGGCATGAAACTCTGTCTCTGATGGTTTAATTCTTCTGAGAATAACTAACACTTCACCAGAAACCTTATTTAAGCACAGAAGGTGACCTTCAAACAAATCTTTTTTCTCTTACTTGAGAACTTGGCTGGAAACTGGATGGGAAGCATGCAAAGCTGGGCATTGTACCATGAGCTCCGTTGCCTCCTTTTATCTTGCACCTCACCTCCCTAGGCCCTCTCTGGCTGGTGTCACTGCAGTGAAATATCTGTAGCTTATTCTTTGTGAGAACAAAGGGCTTCACAAGCTGGTTGCAAACCAGACCACTTCTTGTAGAAGTGGTTCACCAGGTGGTAGTTTTCTTGCCAAAAGGGAGGCTAAGCTCAGTTCTTGGGTTCCTGTTGACTTCCAGGCTCGCCAAGAACTGGGTGATGCTGGATGTCTTCCGAGTTCTGAGTAAAGCAGGAGGATGCAACCTTGGTTGCCAAATGTTTATTATATACCACTGCCCTTTAGCTGCTCATTGGTATAATAGGTAAATGGCTGTAATACTTGGGGGAATGCTGATCAGGAAGACAAACATTTCCATATTCATGTGAGCTGTTTCCTTGCTCACAAAAGCCTAAGTTCCAAGTAAGTGTTATGCTACTTGCTGCATAGGAGTGAACGAGGTTTTGCGTTACTGTGGGGAAATACGTCTGGTCTGGAAAGGGAGGCAAAAGACATCAGCAGTAACACCTACACAGTTCAGAAACCTCATTTCCTCCAAACCATCAATAACCTTGCATGCTAGCAGTCTGTGAACAAAATTAACATTTACAGGGACAGCTACTGTCTGTCAGTCAGCTCAAACCAGAGAGCTGCTGGGTGAGAGGAGGTGGATATGGCATCCTGCTCTCCTAAAGATTACTTTGTCCCGAGAAAACAGTCCAGATTTCAGTCACACTGTGTAGGTGAGTTGAGGCCATGGTGTTCCTAGTGTAAGTGATTAATATGGGACACTGTAATCACCTTGGTGGGAGATGGTTCTAACAGCTTGGGATCTTACTGAACCTCAGTACTTCTGCTGGTGGGTGTTGCCATGAAAAAACAGGGAGTACTTACAATTTTGGGATCCTTCAACACTGGGCTTCCTGGGTTGTGAATGCAGATGTATTGCAAAAGGCACTTTTGATAATAAGTATATTAACTACCAAATGCATACCCTGTAGCATGATATTCTCTCCAAGAAAACAGGCAGTAATGAAACCAGATTGCGCTGGATAAGGAGCGCTCAACAGCCCAAACTGGATTTTGGCAGGAAGAACACCACAAACAGTAACACATCCCCTCTTGCAAAAAAAAAAAAAAAAAAAAAAAAGGGAGGGGGGAAGTAAAATTTAAAGGTCAGAAAAATACATTAAATTGTTAATGACCAAATATAATCAGAACCTTGATCTTGATTCCAAGAAAAGGCACCTCAAGCCATTATTTGGTATCTCAAAAGCAGGCCCAGGCATTGGTTTAATAATGGTACAGACTAAACTTAATGATGCTGTCTGCTGCTGGTTCTCCCATTTTGCTTAGCCTATGCCTACCTACTTAAGCTACAAAAACTAAGAGGCTGTTTCATTTTTGTTGATAACCAGAGACCCTTATGGGTTTTAAATGCATTATACAAAACAGATGATAACCCCCTGTTCTTGAAAAAAGGCTGTTCCAGTGTAGTAAGAGGCAGTATGGTTAAATCAGAGTGAATACTTGTTCTCAGCCCAGTTTGATACTGTCTATATTAAATAATGGTTGTCAAACTTGGGTCCCAGAATTCCTATTGTGAGTATAAAATCCACAAGGGATAAACAGGAGGCCATTTTTTTTTTTAGTGAGTATTTAGCATTCTATAAATAAACTCGCAGAAGTTGTATCACAAAACTGAGACCATATGTAAGAAGCTGCAGAATATGAAACCAAATAAATGTAAATACTTACTGGTATGAACATAAAACTGCTGCCTGCCACTAGGATTTCACTGAGGAGAACACTTCTGGTGAAGAACACAGAATGGCAGAGCAGTGGGATGAAGGGAAGGGGCAAAACAGTCCATGGCCTTCTAAACAACAGAGATCATGATCTAGGAGGGACCATGGGTGGACAACCCCTCCCATGTGAGCTACTAACACTAAAAGAGCTGATGGGTTGGTTTTGTGTGTGTGCACAACATTTGTAATACTCCAGTCCTTTTTACTCTACTACCTTTGAGCAGTGACCTATTGGATGCCCAGCAGTGCAGACCACTGGATCCCCACACATCTAGAGGAAGACAAGTTTGGTGCTAGAGCAACTTTATACTGACCAGCACAGTAAGACAGATCAGCAATGTGTTATTAGCTGTGTGTAGTAAATCCAGTACATGATCTGACAGATTTCCAGCAGGCTGGTGACTTGCATTCACTCAGGACACCCATCAGGTTTACTGCAACTTGTACCTGAGCCTCTCAGTTATGGAGGAGACACAGTTCAGCCAGACTGAATTGAGTACACAACATAGATCAAGCACTCTACCCAGAATTGTTGGTGAAGGCTGAAAAGGGAATGAATGTAAAGTGGCACAGACTTCAAAGAAGGCTCAGAAGGGAAGAGGGAAGAATGGTGGAAGTAGAAGGAACACTTTGGTTTTATAAATATAAATAGCTGCCACTAGCTAAGCCATGCCTGTAGCGGCACAGAGCTCATGGGAATTGGTGGGGGGAAAAAGGCAGGTATTAGCATATTCAAAGATCATGATCCTTTTCAAGTTAATCAAGGCTGAATGGCTCAAACCGCATCTGAAGAGTGAAAGCTTAAAGGCCATCATAGCTATATGTAACATCTTGTCCCAGATTATCTAATCACATGATTAACCTACTGCTTCTGGCAATCCAAGACAGTAACTTGCATAGAAAAGCCGTTTACATTATTTTATTCCATGCACACCACGCACATTCCATTTTCTACAGTCAAATATGCTGTATTTAGGGTTCGGGGTGGGTGTTTTGTTGTATATTTTAGTGTTTATTTCCTAAGAAAACAATCAAGCTCCAGGCACTTCAATCTCCTGTAGTTTTCACCATTCTAAAACTAAGGCAAATTGCTAGTGCTTTTATGAGTTAATTTTCTTCATCCTTTGTTTTGGTCATAGGACCTGTCCTACTGATTTTTACAAGACACATGCTGATTCATTCCCTTTGGGGGAAAAAATGTAGCAATATCATCCTGCTTCTTACCTACGAGAGGCATCTTGCACGTATCTTTCAGCCATCACTCCCCTTGCTTCCTAAGCAAGTCTGAAATGATTATGCCACAGTTTGCTTTCAAATAAAGAAATTAATGTTTAGCTCAGTTTGGGGGTGTGAGGGTTTTATTCTTTTGGTGACTTGTAACATGTCAAATTCTGAATGTTCTAAGTCTAACCTTCATGAAAACAAATTCTCTTGGTATTTCATAGTGGGGGAGAGGTGTGGTGGGTGTGAAACTGGAGATTCTCTAACCATCCTTCAGACAGCTTAAAAAATAGTTTCCAGGGCTGTGCTTTTAGGGGTTGTAGTTTTTTGTTAAGCAACTTCTCCAGAACGCCTGTCAGCTGGCAAATGCAAGGAGAATTATCAGGGCAACTAAATTACAAGGAAGGGAAAGGTTCAACAGAAGCAAATTGAGGCATTAAAATGACTGGGATTGCAGCAAAAGTCAAGTACTATCTGTCTTCAGAATTCAAGCCTTAAGTAACAGGTTTGATTTTACTGTGAGGGGTTCCTTGTACAGCTGCTGGTTTTCTTCCAATGCATTTTGAAATATATTTACACCTTAGGTCTGTTTCATATTGTATTTCAGACAAAGGGTTGTATTCAATGGAGATCTAAAAGAGTATAAAATCAGACCAGTGCTGCTGCTCAGTATTTAAGAGGCAACTGGTGCTTTTTTTTTGCTATAATCCACCCTCATTACATCGTGATATTCTCCCTAATCACTTTGGCCATTTTAGGTGTATTGTGAACAGAAGATGTGTCTCTTTTTATCTCCCCTGCATTCCCATCTATTTGTTTCTTTCTTATCGACAAATATCTATTCATTGGTCCTATCTTTTTTTTGCATTTATCTGCATTAAAATGTGTCACTCATTACCTCAGGGTTTATACATAAATTAAAGTCTCCTGCATCTAGCAGTCCTGTTCTTCCTAGCTACTGCATCACCTAGAAACAAAACTATTGTTTATAGCAGATACTTGCATTTCTATCCCTTAACTATTTCTTAGTTCAGTCAGTCAATTTTTGCAATTGGATTGTGCTGAAGTCCTGTGAGTTTGACAGAATAACTGTAATCATCATTGGAAAAACAAACACTATTTTGTGCAAGAAAGAAAAGGTTTCTGATTTCTGACCCTTTTCTGAAAAGAGCTTTGAGAGTTATTTAGATAGAAAACTCACACATTTATAAGCTTCAGCTATATCAGCTTTACCCTGAAATACAAGTCCAGCATCTGGAAGGCAGTTCATATTTAAATGTGAATTTCTAGTGAGCTACTTGGTATTTTCTGTCTTACGAGTGTACTTAGGAGGACTAATCAAAGAGTTTTCTCTCAACTGCTCTGTAGTCATAGTGTTGGTTTTTTTTACTCCTCAAAGTACTGAACTACTCTGTATGTAGGTATGTTCACATTAATTTTTCACATAATTTAAAAAATCCTACCATACATAATATAATTTCTTGTAATAATGTTAAGATGTTCATGGCGAAATACAGAGAATGCAGTAGAGCAATAATGCAAGGTAAATTTGATTATATAAATGAGGTCTTGATAATTAATGCTGATCTGTAATCTTTGCCTTGTAGATGTGTAATAAGCCTTCCCAAAACAGTTGCATCAGATTTCTAGCATTTTATCCAGCTAGGGGAATCAAATGTTACTGTTGTTTAACTCTATAATCATACAATAGGACAAGCGGTAACGGGTTCAAACTTAAACAGGCAAAGTTCAGGTTAGATATAACCTCTTTACTGGGAGGGTGATGAGGCACTGGCACAGGTTGCCCAGAGAAGTGGTAAATGCTCCATCCCTGGCAGTGTTCAAGGCCAGGTTGGACAGAGCCTTGGGCGACATGGTCTAGTGTGAGGCGTCCCTGCACATGGCAAGGGGGTTGGAACAAGATGATCTTAAAGTCCTTGCCAACCCAAACCATTCTATGATTCTATTATCATAAAACTCTAAAGCACTCTGATGCTCCTAGAAGGGCTCGGATAGGCAAGTCTCTCACATGTAGTACTGAGACCTTCCTGGGTGAAGGAAGATCCTTTCCTAAATGCCTCTCTTCTGGCTAGCAGAACATGACTCCTTTTGCCAACTGCCGCTACTGTTCCTCCAGACTGACCCGCTGCCCAGTGGCTACATCACTTTCCACTGGCACAGCTAATCTGGCAGGTGTAGAGGTCAAGGGTGCTTATTGCTGGTGTGAAGAAAGTGCTGCTTCATGCTCGACTGGTAAGAGTTTCTGGGATAATGCAAATGTAATGGTGAAAACTTACAACTAGATTAGGAGCATCTGAAAACAGACTTTGAAATATGGCACAAAATAGCCTGACTTTAGTTTCCAACCATGCCACTTTTCAACTGTGTAACTCTACCCCAGTTGAACAATTACATAGTATTCAATTATGGCTTTGTAATGAGGAGAATTTAATTTGTTTGTTACCTGTACAAATAATTCTAATCTACCGATCAGTTGCCCTCGTTTGAATGTTGCTGTGTTAAACTTCAAATACACATGTCTAAACCTAGCTTGCAATGTTGAAGCAACTTATTAAAAAAGATATTTGACATGTTTGGTCTCTTAGATATGTGCAGCTGATAACTAAAGTTTATGATCATAATTCCATTTAGTTAAATGTGCAGTTTTTCCAGCAGAAACACAGGTAATATTAGTATCATGTCTGAACAAACTACCTGTAATTGCTTCTTGTCAGAACTGATGTAAAAGGACTGGGAAACAAGTCAACTCTTGATTATTTGATACTGGATGTTCTATTGTCTGATGCAAGAAAAAAAAATGGGGGAAAACCATTTACTACTATCATCATCTTATTTCTGTAGCGCAGAAGTTACTTCACAATTACATAACCCATAACTATGTCCTTTGCAGCTTTGGTGTCTTTTGTTTGTAAATTATCTCAAGGAAATCCACAAAGCTGCTACCAGCAGACAGAGGCAGGAATTTTAAGTAGTTTTCAGGACAAGCTTTTTACCAAACATGGCATGTTTCATGGCCAGTTCCTGGTAGCAATCTTATTTAATAAACATTCTTCATGTGTTTTGGACCTCCTTGTGCTTATGATGTTACCCCAGTAGTCTTTTGCGGCACTCCTGTGGATAAGAGGCTTAGGGAATGCTTTGCATATAATTAGAGTAAAATCTCTAGTCCTTTTTCTCCCCCTGTGAAGACAAGAGTCCAGTCATCTCCAGGACAGCCAGTAAGTGTAACAGGATCTTTCATTTCTTTCTGTTATCCTAGCCGAGCAGACAGTATGTTATCAGACAACGACATGGTGAAATATAATTAACTTCTACAGAATTGTTAAGAAAATTGCAGATGCAGAGCAAGAATTTGAGTCTGTTCCAAACTCCCTAAGTCTAAGCCACTAGATGTAAACCTGAGGGCAGAATTTGGTTACTTTGTTGAACCGGGAATTATGGGAAGTCAATTAGCTTTTCCTGTCCCACAGACTGTTTATGAAACATCAGAGGGAGCAAAGGGAGAGAAGTATTCCTTCAGCTTGTGAGCAGAAGCAATAAACCTGGAAATATGGCTTTTTATTTTCAGATTTAAATGTGTTGTGGGCATAAAATATTCTCCTAGGAAGCTGGTTGGTTCATAAGTGGGAACCATGATATCAGATGTAATAAAGACATATTGGACCATCTCTTGTATTAATTCAGAAGTGTTGCAAGTTTTGCAACTTTTTCACATAGGAGGGTTTTAGCTCTAAACTATAGGTGGTATGAAAACCTGTTGCACGCTAAATGTACTCAGCAGCTTGTATTGTTTACTTTGTAAAATAGGCAGTTCGATAAGTAAACACCTACTGGGTGATCAGGAAAGAAAAGAGAAGACACATACGAAGTAAGTGAAGAATATACCTGGATCAGGTGTGTTAAGCAGTAGTGAATGAGAAACTTGCTGTTAGTGTGTTCGTCACCGGTCTTTAATGACACATCATAACTATTTTCCTACTATTCATGTGTAGAGTGTTAATGGGATAGGCTCAGAAGCTCAGAAAGAAACAACTGCATTACATCATTTCATCTTGAACTGTTCTTTAGAGTTGTTTTAGATGTTAAGCAAACAGATAGTGACGTGAAGGTGGTAGAGCAGAAGATAACTTGGCTGTCCAAATGGATTCACCAAACACCTGCATTTTAAAAGGGTTATGGTAAACTTGTTACACCCTTATCAAGCAATGAATGTTATATAGTATGGTTAAAAGTGTGTTTCTGGGGGTGTTAGATTAAGAAATGTGTTAGATAATTGAAAATTTAATTTGCCAGTGATGGATCATCAATAGCTAAAGCCAAGCAAGGGTGAGGGGTGCTACCTCAAGTTAGATATCAAATCTAGGGGTGGCAAGATCATACTGTCCTCCAGAGACAATTTCTGGAGGGAAAGGGTTCAAGGGGCAGAAGGGGTAGTCTTCCCAAGCCCACTTTTACAGAATGCTGCAGTGTCTGATTTCAGATAAGGTCTTGGATAAACTGCAAATAAACTGGGTTATGCAATTAAATCAGACTAGGTGGTTACATATGCACATGAAGTATCAGGTTGTATGATAAGCTCTGTTGGAAAAAAAGCATCAGCCTGAGTCTTGAATTGCTTGAAAAGAAAGGGCGTTTTACATCACAGCGCGTTAAAACTCTTCTGGAGTACCATTAGCATAACCTGTTTGCTGTGTAGTCAGTTGATGATTGCTCCTGGATAGGCCTAAAGGAAATGAACACTTTGAAAGCATAAAGGGGTGCTCAGTGGCAAGGAGAGAGGAATTCTGAAGCTACCTGGGACCAAATGAATACTAAGAAATCCTTCTCATCAGGGTGGAGTGAGGAAGAAGCCTTTATTCTTAACTCTCCAAGCAGTGTGCTGGTAGTACAAAAAAGGGATTCACAACACTAGGCTCCTTTTATCGCTCAGGACAGAAATTATGCAAAAGGACCAAATCTCTGAATATCCGTGTTAAGAATCTAACAGCACATTGGCTGTTAGATAATTGAAACTGGATAGAAGGAAAGCAGAAGAAACTTCTGGTCTTGCAATAAGTAGATTTTGTATGGTCCCTCCCATTTCTCTCCTCTGTCTGTAAGTGCTTTGTATGTAATTCAGTTATCTATTTTGGATTTCGTATAAACAACCTTGCTACTTTTTCTTAACCTGAATTTAATAACCCAGATTTTAATTACTTGAAGAAATTTAACTAATGTCAAGGTATTCCACCCTCTACAGGCATGGTAAACTTTAAGCTGGGATGCTGGGACTATTTTCACAATGTGCCCTCCCCACCTCCATCCAATATCACTCCCAGGTATCCGAAGGATAACCAAGTGTACCTTCATCAAGGTGCATGGGCTACTGTAGAGATGGCAATTCAGAGCTGTAGGTCAAAGAAACATCT
The DNA here is from genome assembly GCF_004027225.2 of Strigops habroptila. NCBI lineage: Eukaryota > Metazoa > Chordata > Aves > Psittaciformes > Psittacidae > Strigops > Strigops habroptila. Next base: position 10,583,863 of record NC_044281.2, read on the forward strand.
TTGGATTGGCAGTATTAGCCAAGAAGCATCTTGGTATACATTAAGATAGCAGGGCCTGTACAACTAAGAATACTTAATGTTTCCTGTCACTGAATTTTGGCAGCTTCCTGTTCAGTGTGTCAGCTGCTATGAATGGTATTCTGGAAGATATAAGAACATGGATTGTATTTCAGGGAGAGAATTGATTGACTTAAGTATTGAAGCATTCACCATGTGTTTTTTGTTTTGAGAGCCTAGTACTAGGTGATATAGAAGCTTTCATGCTTAGCCTGCATGAAAGTTTTTTATACATTTACTTCTAATTGAATATACAGGCTCCTAACCAAAACTGATAACTAATATTGTAAAAATTCTACCTACAATACCAAGGGTACCAACTAATCAACAATATCCTCTTTTAAAGTTATGGATTTTGGCAGCTTTCAGGGGATTCAGGAGCAAAGTTGTAATTACACAAGGGTTTAGGGTTTGGTTTTGGAGGGTTTTTTTGTTTGTTTTTCCTGAGCTGCAACTGTACAAACTGAAATCCTAATCAAAATTGATCCTGATAAATTTCAAGGAGTGTCTTCCCTGTCAAAATGTCCCCTAAAGGTTTCAAGTACTACTTAGTTTTTCACTCTATCAAATTTGTTCTTTTTAAGGTCACTGCACTTGCTCAGTCAACAAAACTTCCCCATGACTTTTTCACTAGCCACTTTTGCTTTCTCCTTCTCGGTTCCCTTTTTCTTTTTACCTCATATTTGCATTTTTTAAATCTGTTCCTATTCATCCAATTTACTCCTTCATCTGTATTCCAGAATATCCATTGCTTTTATGATTTCTTACTTGGTCCAACAGACAACTCTCTCTTTCCCCCCTCCCTTCCCCATCATTTGGTCTATTCTCATTATTATTCTCCCTAACTCATTTTATTAAGCTCCCACTTAAACACTAATATATCATTCCAGGTGCAGCTGCATTAAAGTAATACTGGCCATTAAATTATTTTAAATTAATAGGCATGAGTTGTACTCCTTTTGTACTAAAGAAAATGAGGTTTTATTGGCAAGGAGACAGAGTGAAGCTGACTGTCAGAAATTCTATATTGCTTTTCCAGTTGTTCATCTGATCTGGTATGTAACTTACTGCGATGTTCTTGTGCTTCTAATTTCAACCTCCAAGCCTATGTATTACAATACTCATCTTAATTCTTGCTAGCATATTTTAATTATTTGCATTCTCTTACAAGTCTTGTTCCTCAGACCAGTAGAAACTATAATGCTAATTCAGTATGTCTAACTTTGAAGCACAAAGTGCACATTTTGGTCCAGGAAAACTACTAAAAATCCAAAACAGTAAATCTTTTTTAATAGTAGATATATTAAATGGCTTCTAGGTTTTGTGTCTCCTTCCTCATCACTGGTTTTGAGTCGCTTTTGCTGCCTCTTCATAGCGCTGCAGTAGTGTCAGAAATGTCAATGTGGTGGTTGGGTTTTTTTATGCCATCATTTATCATGGAGTTAATATTAAATTGAAATGTCAAGTTAATGTTCACTGTCCAGAACAAGATCATCTAGATACCATTGGAAAAGAGCTCAAGAAAATATTTTTCCTTTATGTTCCTGTTAGTTAAGACTTAGTTTTCCATTCCAATTAGGCTGAAAAGAGAGAATCTCTGAGGTTTTATGTAGGATGAAGGGCCTGTCTGTCCAATGCTGACTCAAAGAGGAAGACTTGGAATCACTTCCTCTTGTCTTGGGAGAAGTGGCCTATATGGAAACTCTGTCACAGTTCAGGGTTACTGTCTGCCAGTATAGGATGTCTGTGAGGATGGTATTGCAAGGGCATCCTTTGCTATGTCACACAATAAATGTGATGTGTAGGGAACATCAGACTTCATATTATATCATAGAATGGTTTGGGCTGGAAGGGACCTTAAAGATCATCTAGTTCTAACCCCTATGCTGGGGCAGGGACACCTTCCACTAGACCAGGTTGCTCAATGCCCCATCCAACCTGGCTTTGTCCAGGGATGGGGCATCCACAGCTTCTCCGGGCAACCTGTGCCAGTATCTCACCACCCTCACAGTAAAGAATTTCTTCCTAATATCTAATGTAAGTCTCCTCCCTGTCAGTTTAAAGCCATTATCCATTTTCCTATCGCTACATCCCCTTGTAAAAAGTCCCTCTGCAGATTTCTTGTAGGCCCCCTTCAAGTACTGGAAGGCTGTTTTAAGGTCTCCCCAGAGCCTTCCCTTCTCCAGGCTGAACAAGCCCAACTCTCTCAGCCTGTCTTCATAGGAGAAGTGCTCCAGCCCTTGGACTATCTTTGTGGTCCTCCTGTGGGCTTGCTTCAACAGGCCCATGTCATTCTTATGTTGGGGGCCCCTGCACACAAGCTGCAATAAGGATGCTTGCTCAGTGAATGCCACAGATTTCCAGGTAAAATCCAATCATGGTTTAAAAAAGATCATGCGCTTGCATCTATCTGCAGTAATTGCACATGAGAAGGACCTCTTAAGTCTGTCACTGAGAACGGGACCAATATATCAAAGCTGTTTGTTAACTCAAACAAGATTCTATCTAGGAGCAGAAGACTGGAAAGCATAAAAGCATCATTGGGCTGATTATCTCGCACCAGTAGATCTTCCAGGGGATTTCCATGTATATAATGCTTAAATATTAAAAGTGTTCAAGAGTTTGCCCTTGCTGAGGTAATTCTCTATTGCTATAGCAATTTCTCTTTTTCCCAGGCATACAACAGTGAGGGAAATCTAGGAGCAGGAATATTAATCTAGTCAGTGCCTGAATATTGGGAAGAGGGATGTATAAATGACAAATAGCTAGAGCTTTTTTCCAAGACATTTCAGGGACATTATTGTACAGTATGAAAATTGCCAAAGCTGAAGATAAAAAGAATCTCTTACAACCTATGTCACTATAAAAATTGGTTAAATGTGTCAAATGAGCTACTTTAATGTTCTCAGACACTTCCTTTCAGGCATTCTCCCAGCTCATAATACCTTCTGAATTTTCCCTAAAATACTGCTTCAACATATCTGCCATCCACTTTTGCAAAGGGGGAGGTGGGAGCAGAAAGCTTTTTGACACTGCCAATTCCTTCAGGCACCTGACTCAAGTGACACTTGTCTGTTCCAGATTAGTTTCCATTTTGATTCTCTTCAGGTCGAACCTTTTATTTTCTTCTATTAAAGCAGTGAACATATAATCATGTACATTCTCCACCTCTTTAATTTTGTCTGAAAATTATTCTGACCCTTTGGTCTTAATTACCCTGAAACAATCTTGAACTACATTTTAAACCACTTTGTGATGCAAGCCCATGTTCTACATATTAATTATATTTTTCAAATTGAGGATTCCTGCCATCCAGTCTTCAGATATATTTGAATTGCACCCTGAAATAGAGGTTTGTAGTTAAAACTCTTTCTATAGAGCAGTATCTCTAGTTAATAAGAGCCCAATTCCAGTCCAGATGTAGCTAGTAAAATGTTAACCCTTCAACTGCCTCAAAAAAGAAGTGAGGGCAAGGTTAAAAACATCAGTTGTTCACTTTGTGCCTTTCTTCTATTATGATTTTCAAATATGTATGCATCAGTATAACCAAATTGGGCTCAAAAGGGCAACTAGATTAGCAGAATTTCAAAAGTTGTGGCTTTTTATAACTGTCTTGTCTTGGCCAAGAAGAATCATTATTATAATTCCATCTGGATAAAGGATGCTCACCACCTCAACAATTTGTTCACTGTTGTCTCTATCGGTATGCACTCTGATACCCTTCTCCAATGTCTTGTTACTGGTTGCTAGCTCTGGAGGAAAACAGCGAGAGACAGGACTAATGGAAGAGTTAAATTAGCCCACTTCCACACACCACCTTTAGTAAATCTCCACCTGAATAAAGGGCTTCAGTAGCCAGAAGGAAGAATAGAAGGTAAAAACTGTAGCACAAGAGAGGCAAATCTGTGACTGACTCCTCAGAGCATCATTGCAGGGAATACCTGCAATGTCCTTCAAGTCCATTTCCTTTCTTACTGTAGGGCTATGTCAGACCTAATGCTACTTGATCCATACCTTGTTGGCTTAACCTTAGACCTTCCTCTCTCAAATAGAGAAGCAAGCACTTTGGTTTTGCATAGATGGGGTATCAATCCTCTACAGTGAAGCACTACTGTTACTGCAAGAAACCTCATGCAGATACTGGAATTAAGGTAGTCTAAAAATACAACGTACACCATCTTCTCTTTAACAGAGAAAGACAGATTACTGCTGCAATTAAAAACACTGCCTGAAAGGGCTTTTCTTTCTCCTGTATTTCATTCTGTGTCCAAAAATTCACCTGAAGAACTCGGAATTTTAACACTTTACTGTGATGATCATAATAAAAGCAAATTTTGTGCTTCTTTTTCAATGCTAAATAAGTAAAATTACTACTTCTTCTCTTTATTCTTGAAGTGTTAGGTAAGTTATTATTAACCCAAATCACTATGTTTGAAAACATTAAATCATTGTCCCCCATAAGTAAACGAAAACCATCCCAAAGAATTCACAGGACACTGCAACGGGGGGAAAAACCCCAATAATTATTGTTATAGAGTACATCTGTATATTTTGGGAAATATAAACAGTGTTATTGTGTTTCTTAAAGTAATTCTAAATACAGGGTATTTTGGAGGGGGTTTTACCATTGCAATTTTAAATTTGCAGTCTCTTTGGTGTGTAGTTTAGAGTTGAATGTACAAATCAATGTTCTAAGTAAGGAACTACCATCGTTGATTTTAGTTAATGTGCAACCATTGAGAGGAATCCTAAAACAAAACAGTCCCACAACAGATATCCCACTCTGGAAAGAGCATGGTAACTTATGCTTGACAGTACAAAGTAAAATGCATGTATTTTTCAGATTTATACCAGGTAAATTAGGAGGTTATCATTTATTTTCAGGTTAGTGATCATTAATCTATCTGCTAAAACCCCAACATTCTGATAAAAAAACTTGATTGTATAAGAAGTGTCAATCAATAGAAACAGAGTCTATTAACAAACTGAATGCTGTGTACCTAATTAGGCTTGTCTGAGCTAACTGCTCCACGAACATTTCTTCTTATGCTTCAACTAGAAAGCCATCCTCAGGGCACAGCTTGTTTTCTATTCCTGTTGTGCAGCCTTAATCTAGTAAAATTCCACCTCTGAACTCATTAAAAGATTTTATTTCCTTAATTACAAGATACTTGTTCCTTTCTTCTGCAAGACCATCTCTCCTGATTCCATCTCTGCATTACATGTTTTTAGATTTTGGCATATCTAAGCATTAGAGAAACAGAATCTGAATCCATTTTGACTGTGATTGGAGAGATCTGATCCCTGGAAAAGGGGCTGTGCTAGTTTGAGTAAAGGTAGTAAGACTTCTTGTAAGTCTTAAGACGTTGCTGGAGTAGTGATGACTTAGATATGGAAAACATGTTTGACCAGATTAATAGTTTTTCCTAAGAGGATTACTGTAAACTGCCTTGCAGACATGAAGTGTTGAATCACAACAGTGAGACCCAATTTTTTTTTTATCCGAAATCAAAGGCACATCAGGTTTTGGATTTAGCTAACATCATAACATCATGCAGTGTAGCTAGGGAGAGTGGCACTGGGCTTTGTTGTCAGCATTCTTTAGGTATCGTAATCTTGGGTGTTTTGGTCTTCTGTAAATGGTCATGACTTTGCTTTCTATGCTGCATAGCTTGATTTAAAATACATTTTAAAGATTCACAGAAGAACTGGCAAAGGTCAGACTATACTGGCATAGTCAAAGGTGAGGCAGCTTCAAATATTCTGCAGTCGAACTTTAAGACTATTATCATGGCTCAAGAACCATGGTCATGGTTTTCTATGAAACCAGTATCAATGGTTTGTGTTCAGTGTGCTGCACTACTAGTTCAAGCAAGAAAACCAAGTAGCTGAAAACTAAACAGTTATCTAAAACTTTTTAATATTAAAAATTAGGAGGGAAAAATGACCAAAAGAACTGGCTAAACAATGTTGTATTTAATCATGCAATGATTCGTGAACAGAGTGCTGCCTCCAATTCCTTTTGGGACATTCTCATGAAATCTCACATTTGACTCATTGCTGGATCAGGCTTCCTGTGTCTTGGGGAAAACAAAGAAGGAAAAAAAAAAAGGTATTATGTTTGAGTTTTTAAGTAGTGTTTTGTTTGTAAAACAAAGTGCCTTTTCTGGAAATAGGCATCAGACTAATTCCAGGACTACAACACTGGAGCCGAAATGACGTGTGTTACAAATACAATTTGTGATAAATTTATGGTGCTAGTCAGCAGCTTTAAATGTAGGCTTTGCTTCCTATAAATCTAGAATGAAGAGATTTTGGTGGATTTGAAATGTAGAATATTGTTAACATTAACACAGAGTGATTGTAAAAAAATTATCTAAACTTCTGCAAAAATACAAGTACCCATGCTTTTGAACATCTTATGGACATCACAGTCTCCCTCTGTATTTAGTTAATATTATGTATTCTCTTTTATTTATCCTTTTACTTATAATTAATTTATGTGTAGAGAATAGGCTAGTACATGTGGCTCTGTGTTTTCCTACTTTTCCTACAGCTGATCTACAGGAGTGGGCCTCAAAACAGCAAAGGAAAAACTTCTGTGAAGTGGCAAAACAAGAATAACTTACTCTTCAACTTAATATTTTAATAGATCCCCTCAGCACAGACACAGAAAGGTTGTTCTTAATGCAGAATTGTCATTATGAGTAAACTGGACTTAATAATTATAAGCTACTAATATGAACATGAGCAAATGAAGGTGAAGCAAAGAGGCAGATTATTAAGGTAGACAGTACATAGTTTCTGGAATATAGTTCCTGCTGTATTCTCTTCTGTGCCTACTTCTGGCAGTTGAAAGCAACAAAACACTTTGCTGCTTACAATGAAATATACTCAGATATTTTTTACGATGGCTCAAAGAAACTAAAAGCTAAAACAATTTTCTTGAAAGAGCCTTTCTTCATATGCAAAGATCTCTATGGGAAGGAAAGCAAGATTATCATTTAATGATAGCTGTGCATTACTGCTTCATTGTCGATGTGGTTTTATCTTTTATATTCTTCTCTTCCACTGTCATTACAGAAATCTCTATTGAAGCTGAAACTTGAGAAACAAAGCTAACTTTGAAGTTTAATCCAGAGTTTAGTGAAGTGAGCATATTAATTTTTGTAGATTTTGCATCAGCCATTTGGTACACTGCATTTCTCAGAGCCACACATACTAGCACACACACTGCATACTAGAGAAGCCTAAACATCTTTATCAAATGGAAAAAGAAACTATGTCATCTTGGTTCATACTGAATTCAGTATGTATGAAGCATTTCATTAAGAAGCAGATTTGTTATGTTGCTATGGTGGTTATGTGGTTATGCCATCATGTACCTGGTAGAAATCAAGATTTTTGTCTGTACGTATGCAGTGTACCTAAAGAAATAACACAGCTTTCAAAATACATAGCTTCTAGCATCTAGGACTCCTCCAGAAATGGCGCAATCTGGAATAGGTCTAAATGCTTGGCAATCCTCCCCCACCCTGCCCATTCACACGCACACCAGCTTCGTGAACTGCCATACTCTACCTTCCATAAGAAATGCTCTTGTCCTAATTTGGTGTATGGTCACAACCACATTTTTCAGTAGTGATTGTGACATGCAAAGGACATGACTCAGCAGGACCCTAAAGCATGTGCCTCACTCACAGCACGTTTACATTCCCTTGATATGTAAGGAGCTACTAAGCAACTGAGTCCAGGTGTCAATGAATACTTGCCTGTGTAAAGCCAACAATATGTTTTAAACTCTCGAATTTGTGCCTGATAAAGGGTAAGTACCATGTTCCTTTATTAACTTGTTTTATCATCATTTTCAGGGAAAAAAATTAAAGCAAGCAGACTTCCTTTAAGCTCACTAGGTGACTACTGGAAATGATTGCTTCAGGGCCATAGAAACCAAATAATCCTTTTTCCACATTCTCTTGGAACATCACCAGCAACAAGCACAATGGGGGGTGGAGGGAGGAAAGTCTTACATCCCATTGTCTCCACAGGACTCAGTGTTCCCTACGGAACATCAGTGTCAATTTTTCCAACAGCTTACAGATTTGTCAGAATGAAAGCATCTTTCTGCCAAAGATAATGTCTATGTTTTAAGCGTATGGGTAAAGAAGACAATTGTGTCATCACTTGAATATGGCTTGCTTGTTTAAGCACTTCAGTAATCATTCCTACCTTGTAGTTTGCGGGTGCTTTGCAGTACTTAAGACTAAATTGTATTAAATCCTAGCTTCAAAAGTCTCAACAAAGTAGTATTGTTACAGGAATCTCCAAATTATGTATGATACTTTTTATATATTTTTTTTAAAGATCGGTGTTGAAATAAGTTCTCTAAAAAAGCTCTAGTGGTCAGCTTTTTTTGTGGGAGGTTTCTGCTGTTTAGTTCTGCTCCTCCTAGAACGTGACAAAATGAAACTAAAGGAAAACACCTTTTGCCTCCTCTCTGAACTTAACAACATGCATTTTTTCCAAAAACAAGAGAGTTCAAGACCACACAAATATTATTGCTAAATTTTAATCCCCTGAGAATAAAGTCAGGGTAAAGCAAACAAAGTCCATTGAGGAGAAGCTGTTCTTATTAGGGCATTAACTTCAGCAATGCTGTGAAAGGCCACTCCAGTGTATGTTCGCTATGCAAGCATCAGATGGGAAAGCATTCTCAAGCTGCCTCTTCCTGAATGATATTGAGGGAAAACTGTTTTAAAACTTTATCCTGGGAAGACTATTTCTCATCAGTATCTCAGGAACAAAGTACATATGTATTGTATGTCCTTTACATCACCAAGGCATGGCTGTCTGAGAGGGATGATGAGTAATAACAGTCAGTGATTAGAGACTTCAAAGGTCTGCAGCGAGGATAGTGAGCCGGTGGTGAAGAGAGAGAGTTTATGTTTAACATATGAGCCCTTATCAGCAACAGATTTGTTTTTCTTATTGATTCCTCTGTACTTGGCACTATATAGTTACAATTCTACCTTCGCAAGTGCTGCCACTGAGGAACCATCAGCACTAGTTTAAGTTCTATGTTTCCTGACCTTCAAAGAAAAACTTCACATGACAATTTGGTGATGTCCTAACATAGACATGACTTTTCTGGAGCTGCATTGGTAACAGCAGTAGGAGGAACTGGAGGAGAGAACAAAGTCAGGGGGAAGACCACTTCGGACGAAATCTATTTTAGAGCATGTCCCAGATTGAGTATCTTTGGATTTGTAGCATTTCAAGGCAGCGGTCTGTTGTGAACATGACTGTCCCTATCTTGCAAACACCTCACCATGAGCACAGACAAAAATGCATTTTTTTTTTTTCCCAGCATCATTAAAGAGAGAGACTGATTTGAGGATATATCTAAGATAATTTTGTGTCACTGACCATACAAAATTAAAATCAACTCATAATCCCCACCCCAGCACAAGTTAGTGAATACAGAAGTAGTATGCTGCTCTGCTCTGCTCTTCCTGAAGAGTGGGTGTGGTCTTATTTACATTGGCAAATGTATTCCAGCTGCCTCAACAGCTGGAAATTCAACAGATTAGGCTCTGTTGAAGTATACACTGTGAGAAAAGGACATGGCAGTGCTGTCCCCAGAAGGAACAGAATCGCTGGACTGGTTTCCTACAACTGGAAACAACAATGTCTGTCTTTCTGGGGCCTCTGCACAGATGATACCATAAATTTATGTCATGTTGGGAAAAAAAGAAGCTGAGCTGCTTTTGCTGAGATTCTCAAAAGTACAAACTACTGCTTTTATGAAGACTGAATCATCTCTGAAAAGGTTTCTATGGCCAAGGTATTTTCTCTGTATCTGCCAGAGTTTAGGAAAGCCAATTTTATGAGGACAAGAGAGCAGAACTATGTGTTGTCTTTATTTAGATGGCATTATAACCTAAAATTGCTGGGTGACCTCACTGGTAGTTCCAGCCAAAGGGCTGAACATGAGCCATACCAAGACAGAAAGCTGTGGGACACCTGAAGCAGACAGAACTGGGTGCAGTGCACAGATGTTTTGGGGCAATTCTATCTGCCTCTGCCAGATTCTTGAAGTCTAGTTATTTCCTTCTCACTCAGCTTACTGAACGATTGCTGATCAGGTTATATTAGCATTAAGACTGCTGTCTCTTGCTCTCAGGAGATCACTGACTTCTGAAATGAATGCTGTTTCTGTGCTGGTTTGCAGTGCAACACAAGTGGCAGTAATTTTGATCCACCCTGCCCTCCCCTGCAAAAATTACTGTTCTCTGAGTTTTAACTGTAACCCAAAACTTAATGATCAGCAATAACCTCTGAAAAATAGCCTACTGCTGCTTTGCTGTTCAGACTAAGTGGGGCTTTGTGCTCTGCACACATCTCAGTGCTCAACAGTCAGAAGTTTTGTGCAGCAATTTGAAGTGTCCTGTGAAAACAGCAGCTCTGGTTTTAGAACTGGAGCACTACCATAATATTGTTCTTACTAGCTCAAGGTTCAGTTTCAATGTAATAATAAATAAAAGCCCCCTGTTCAAATAGTTCCTTAAAAATACAGTAGTTTAAAAAGGAAACTGCAAAGATAGCAACTATTCCTGTTGAGGGAAGTGACTATAGGCCATGCAGGCTCTCCCTCCTGTAAATGAGGAAGAAGAGAATTACAAGAATCAAACACTGCTGTCCTGAATGATGAAGGTGACACTCAACATCATGTAAGTGGACTGATCTGTTCTGTAATGTGTGCGTGCTGCTCTCAAGAAGGGGGTACATGCATTAGTTTCAGGCGCATCATAGCTGGTAGTTCATTTTCTTATTCACTGCTGTTTAGAAGCTGCATAACCAAGTCTATTGTTGTCTAATTAGTCATAGCTGTGATACTGTTAGTATCTTCTAAGATGGGGCCAAAATTTGTATACTTCTCTTAGGGTAAGAAATGTAGATTACATGAAAACTGAAGCCCCCTTAGAAAAAACAGCAATGAATGCTTGCCATTCTTATGCTAGGAATTTAAAACACCTTTATATATAAATGTTATTTCAGAATCACACTGTCCAAATGAAGAACTTCTCAGTCATTTGAGATAAACTTAAATAAAACCCCATGAGCTGTTTTGGAGATGAGAATTTCCCAGAATCTCTGCTTCACATGGGAATTTGGTAATGAGTCAGACCAGCTCCAAGTACCTGTGAGCTGGAGAGCCCCAGGCAGTCTCTTTTCATGTAACTGGCTTGCCTAAAGTACTCTTATTCCAAGCATTCTTGCAAATTATTAATAAGTATTGACTTTAGGTTTAGCTTCTGCTTAGGTTTAAGAAACAATGCTTTGAAGCTCCTGTGTACAGTTTCCTTCTTTTCATTATATATATTGATTTGCCAAAGGATCTTATGTTGTGCTTCAGAAACATATTCTCAGAATCTTAGTGAACTAAAAATGTGATAGATTACAGGCTTTCAAATTTCAGATTTGCAATTAATCCTGTGGATTTGTCTCATATATTTAACTTCTAATTAATAAAAACTAATTCTGAAAATGTGAATGAAATTAGAGTGTTTACCCAGCTACAAAGACTTATACTAAACTACCTGGGGGGAAAAAAAAAAAAAAAAAAGATAATTCTCTGAAGTAAATACTTTTCAAAGGCTATGATTTAAACAACTGTGTAAAGGTACTAGGCTTAGTAACTACATAAGTGGTCTGATAACCAAAAGCTACTGTGAGACTGCTTTCAGTGAGAACCACTAGTCACTCACTTTCGTATAGGAACAGGGTGAAGCACCATCATGGATCTTCTTTTTGTTGTTGTTTTCTTCTGAGAACTAACTAAGAAACCTCAGCAGTAACTTATACTGATAACCTGTTAAGAAGCTATACAGATACTCTTCATATGTTTAGAGAAAGCCACCTATTGGAAGCAGTTCCACAAGCAGACATATTTATTGAGAGATGGCACCATGATGAAGTGAGAAAATCATGGTTGTCCTTAAAGAGCTCAAATTCTGCCCCTACCTGTCCAGAAGGCAGTAATACTTGTTTGCTTTCTAGATTAATTTTCAGCCTTGAATTACATCACTGCAAACTTGTGGAGCATTTTGGTATACATTCAATAACGTAAACCTGTTTAAAATACTGAACAGCAAAAGCTGCTCTTTGTATTTTAAACGTTCTTGGAATGCTCTGCTTTACCAAGTAAAGGTACGAACTCAAATTCGTATGTTTCTCTTGGAGAAGTCTACAAGCTATATTACAGCTACCATTAGAGGCTCATCTCAGTTTATCTGTTGTACATATGGGTATGAATTTTGAGAGGGGCAGAAAGACGTAATAGTGTGAGTGAAATCAAGTGTTTTCAAGCATAACTTTTTTCTTCCCAATTTCAGTGTTAACAAAACTGGCATTAAGTTTGTCTCAGACTGGTTTGCTTCCCCATTAGTTATCTAGTCCACTAGTTATCTCAGCAATGTTAGTCCAACACAACCATTGCAGAAATGGCTTTATTTTTCTCTCTGCTTGTTTATTGACATTCCCACCCTTGAATCTTCTCAGAGGTCTCTCAATGCTCTAATACATGCCAAATACATCACCTGACATGTCAGGAAAATGCATGACAAACATCCCCTCTTTCACAAGCAGTCTCACTATCCCATGCTTGTTTGAGGAAATGCTTCAAAACTTCTCTTCCTTATCTTCCTTTCCTTTGATAATGGGATTTATTCATCACTGTATTACTCTGTCCTGCTGCTGTAGCTTGCTCGGTGGAATTACTATTAGTTTACAGCAACAGGCATCAAGTGAGGTTGCCAAGTCATGCAGCTGAAAAATAGCAATGAAACAGGCCTCCCCATTTCTCTGCCTCTCTTTCCAGCTTCTAGCTCTGCAACATCCCCGTCGCCTGTCTCTCCACGTAATTTCACAGGTATTCATCTCCGATTTTTCTCGTTTCTTGTCATTTAGACCATATTCTCTGTCTTCTCTTCATGCTTCATCTCTTTGTGTATCAGCTAAAGTTTACTTTCTCCTTTGTAGCTGTTTATGCTTAAATTCACACTCCTACTTGTGTCATTAAAACTGTAATTAACATCCAACTGTGCAAAGCATTTTGGGGCAGCAACACAGAAAATAAAGCTGCAGCACCTAGCAGTACTGTCAAGTGGTTTGGATATAACAGTGTTTCCTAATGTCATTCATACACTTCCTGGTGCCTCCTTATTTGCTTTCTGTAGAAATGGGGTATTTTAACATGCTTTTACATCATGGAATACAGGTGGAACAAATACAAAAATATTTTTTTTGGGGGGGGAACCAACTACTTCAGTGCATGCCAGCATTTCAAAGCCACGGTCATGTATTTTAACAGTGATGTCACCCTGAAGGTCAGCATCCTACTGCTCCCTCCAGTTCCCATTTATGCAATTATCAGGCATGGAAGTAAGTTTAAGCTAACTACTTCCCTACACTGTGGACCAGTCATCAATAATTTGATGAGCCTTTCTGTTGATTTTAGGTTTTACTACTGGTACATTGATTTAAAGAAAAGCAAACAAAACATCCATTTCATAATTTGCTTTATTTCTGCCAGCAATATTTTTGTTTGTTTTCCCTGCCAGTGCATGTTCTTGGTCCCCTGTCATCTCTGTGGGTGTCCCTTTGAGGCTTTGGATCTTTGGTAAAGAAGGGACGAGGCCGTGTGACATCCTTGCGTATTCGTTCAAGCTTAGATTACTGAAGCATATCCACAGTAGTTCTTATTGGTTCCCCTTTCCACTGCTGAAATTCCAGAGACGATTAGTGCCTTCTGAGGTATTCAAAACAGGTAGCCAGTAACTTAAGGATGTCCTGGCTTTCTGATTCTGCCTGCTGATAATGGAGGAATTGCAGTTCAGCTTTAGAAGAGCTAAACTTGTATTACTCAGTTAAGTCTAGGTCATACATAAAGACTGCCAGTCACCAAACTAGTGGTTAAAAATTGGCAGGTACTGACATAAAAGATACTGACCGTCATTCTGTTAATTTAATCTGCTCACTGATTCTTTCAAATCATGTCAAGGACAGTATCATTAAATTTTTACATTCTGTTTGAGAAAAGGGCGTAAAACAAATTCCTCAGCATGTAAAGAGATTACATTAAAGTCAATATTTTCTCTTTGGTCAGGTGGGTCAGTTTTGGAATTGATCCAGTTTGCTTTCCTAAGTGTAAGCCTTCAGAGGAATTTTCAGTTTACCCCACCCAGCCAGCAAGCACAGCTTTGTTTAATGTTTTGAACCCTGCCTAGCTCCAGCAGAGAATATCCCATATTTATTGATACAGAGATCTTCTATGAATATGATAATAAATTCTTTGTGCTCAGCACTCACCCCGCTCATGTGCTAAAGGAAGCAGCTGACTGGCCTCTCCCTTCCATCATATCCTCTGGTATGAAGATAGTATCTTTCTGCAACCATTGCATACAGAAAAGATGCCACAAGCAAGCAGGTGTTCTCAACAGGCAGGAAGGAAGGGAGGAAAATAAATAAACCCAAGTCTGCAAATAAACCCAAGTCTGCAAAAGAGGAAGAAAGCTGTGACACACTGTCCTCGCTTTCTAGTATCTTACATTTTGAATCTTATCCCAGCCCTGCTACCAGCAAATCCCATGTGTCTTGAATCCAATGAAAGGGCTTTGGGCTGCTTTAGACAGTAGGGCTGGCAAGTTATGTTTCAAACAAATAATAACAAAACAAAGGAAGAGCCATTTAATAAGGTTTGCCCAGCAGAAGTTTTCCTGTGGATAAGCTACACTGGTGTTTGTCAGCTTTGCAAAATTAACCAAAGGTCCGTGAGTCATACTGGCTTTTTTCTATATTGCAGAAAAAAGCTTTCTGTGGAACGAACACTCGGGTTGTTGCTGCACCATCACAACCTTTTACATATGTCCTTTGATGTTTATGTAGCCTTAAATAATATTTTTCATTGGCTCTAAACTTATTTTTCACTAAAAATGTCAGGTTATGTTTAAAAACAAAACCAGAAAGCCTAGCCCTTTCCCAGCGGCTGCATGGCACTTAGTTGCCAGCTGGGGTTAAATTGCAACACCCGCAAAGAGACAAACTAAAATACTTCTAAAACAGAGATCTATAAAATGTGTATCTTGACATGTTAAAAAGAAATAATAAAAATCATGGGCTTCTGTTTAAACTAATTTCCTGCCAGTATTTACACTTGTATTTAAAATTATACAGACTGTGTCATTGACATCAATACTTTTGCTTAAAAACCTACATATATGCCCATACATGTTTATACACTGTCTGAACAGGGGAGTATGTACATGTTGTTGTAAGACAATGTACATCTTGTTATAAGAGAAGGGTAAGAATTGTTTTAAAAACCAAAAAAGTTCAGATGGATTGCCCTTTCTGTCCCATCTTTTGAGTAAAGAAACTTTCAAATTATACTTTCTAGTTAGAGCAATACTAGCCAGATCCACTTTGAATTATCATTAGAATTTATACAGTTGAAACCAATTAAAACTAACTAAACAAATCTTCCAAGCAAAGGCTTAAACAAGATCGCCCAGTTTAGCAGGAATGTGGAAAAAAGCATACGCAGTCTCTACTAAAAGTACCATTTTTATATACGGCCTTGGAGTTAAACAAACTTGGGCTTTAAATTCATTGCAAATAAGCCAAGTAGCCCTGAGGCAGTGAAATCCCCCAGAGGACATCACTGCCTACTTCCAAGCATGACTTTAATCACCAAATCACTACTTGCTTGTAGGGATACTTAAGCTTGCCCTGATGCTTAAACATCTTCACTTACTTTCTTGCCATAAGCAGAGTTTTTGCTGCTTCAGTACCCAATCTCAGCACCCTCTCATATAGCTTGGGAATGAATACGCATCAAACTACTGAATAGTGAAAGTACAAGTAAGTCTGTACAATACAACTGACCACATACGGTTATACAATAAGTACATCAGTAAATTCAAAGCAGAATAGATGACTCAATGGGTCATATTTTGAGATCCAGATTAGGAAATGATGTAATTGAAAAGTAAATGTCTTCTGTATGATGCCTTGATATTTCACTTCAGCAGTTCTTCTCAATGTACTTCTGAGCAAAGCCTCCTGTAGTAAAACTCTTTCACTCCTAAGGAATTTGGTAAAATCTCTTTGGTAGGCAAGTCAGCATTGACAACAGCTGTGCCCCGTGAACCATTCTCTACCTCCTCAAGGTTATTTCTGCTGCTAGCTATCTCCATGAATCTCTCCAGCAAGCTGAATAATACTTGTTGGCCATTGTCAAATATGAAATAGCATTTCTGACTTTGATTCAGGTTCTCAGAATGAATGAAGGGCAAGGACAGAAGCTAGAAAAGAACAGGAAAGAAAACACGTGTAACATATACCACAAACTCAGCTGTGTTGGCATTGCCCTAAATTCTGATTAAATCTTTGGACGATTCCAAATAAAGGAGGAAGTTGATGTTTCAAGCAGTTATCTTGGCTTTTTCTTGAGACATCAATATTTCAAAAGTAAGAAAATTAAGTTGGGTTCTTCACAGAAGTTAAACTTGCCAGAGGGGTAGAAAATTTCATTTCAGCAAGAAACAGTAACATTTTTTTCCCTACTTAAATAGCAGAAAAAATGTACACCTTCAACTACTAGCTTTCTAAATGAATTTCTCCCAGTTAAAATCTTTTTCAATATATTGTTCCTCATCTCCAAAGAATGCTCACAAGACTCTTGCTTCTGCCTACAGTCAGAGGCAGTATGAGGATATAAGAACTAAACCCGTGTGCAGAATTACTAACTGGGTGTCATGAAGCTCTCCTGTATGGCAGCAGGCTGCACAGCAGTTATCTCCCCTTGAGCAGGGATACCTCTCAAGGTTGCTCCTTGAGGCTGAAAGTCCCTTTACCTGTCATCATGGTACTGAATATCCTTTTAGTTGGTTTGAGTCAGGTGTACTGTCTCTGCTCCCTCTCAGCTGGGCCCTCCTCACTTGCACAGGATAAGAGACTGGAAAGTCCTTGATCAGGCTAAGTGCTACTGAGCAACAACTAAAACATCCGTGTGTTATCAGCATTATTCTCAGACGGAAGCCAAAACACAGCACTGCACCAGCTACTAGGAAGAAAATTAACTCTATCCCAGCCAAACCCATGACACTGGGTATAAGAACACAGGTGGAAGCAAAATCTAATTTTTTTTTTTCATTGTTTTTTTAATTGTGAGGAAAAGGTTGCTTCTAAACAAACTACTACTTCTATGTATATGTGTGTATATGTCAGCCTTCTATCCCTCACATGCAAAATTGGGCTGTTACAAGGAAGAGAAATCAGCATATGAGATCTGTCAGACTCTGCCCAATCTCACACATCTTCTCTTTAGGCTTGCATTTCACAATTGAAGCATGACACTATATCCTGTCACTTCCTTTATCATCTTCTATGCCAGCACAACTAGCTGACCCAAAACTGGGGTCTGCTGACCAAATGCATCAGGTCCACAGGGTACTGGAAAGAGGTCATAGCACTCTACTGAAGCTGGAGATGTGCCTTTAGACAGGACCCCATCTTGAGATAAGCTCTGCTAGAAGCCACAATCTGCTTTTGCAGCATTGTACCCCAAGCCCTTCCATATTACTTGATAGGATATATTCCTTTCCTGCAGACCAATGTACAAGCATGTACCGTGTGGTATTACTCAGCAAGTACACACCCTAGGGGGGTGAGGGGGGGGGAAGACAGTTCTGTTCTAAAAGTATAGTAACCTATTGTTCTGTTTGAAGCTTGAAAAGTCAATCTGGATTTGTTGCATGCATTTGTGTTATCCTGAGCTATCAGCAATGCTGGCTACCCTACTCTGTTGTACCAGCTCCCTGCAGCATAGAAAGTTGTTGCACATGCTTTACAGGGAAGCATATTCTCTGCTCCTCATAGTAATGCCTGATTTAATAGTTTTTGTTCTGGGTTTCTGAAGCTGAGGTATAGAGACTCACACTTGATTTTCTTTAAGTATTGACGGGTGGGCAGTTCTTGTACTAGAATGTATGGTTAAAACTAGGCAGAAGTAACCCAGTTGCAAGATACAATGTACAACTATAGGGAAAATATTCTAAATACAAACAAGCTTTTCAATGTACCAGATGAAAGCCCAGAGAAGACTAACCAGGATGATTATAGCCTAACTCAAAATACAAACGAGAGTCACATTTCTTAACAGGAAAAGATACTCTTATCTCATAGTGCTGGCAGGCCTACTAATAATGGTCCCTTCTGGCTTTAAAATACATGGCTGCGTATCAGAACGTGTAACAGCTGGAGAGGAGGAAGGCTTCCACAGAGAGAAACCACTAATATAGAGATGTATTTTTTTACTGGTATACCTTGCTTGGGAGAATCTCTGGAAAGTAACTATGTAGCATCAGTATCTCCACAGTAAGGTAAAGTTGCCTTCAGAGAAGCTTCCCTACCGCCTTACCTACATGCTGTAATTTTTCTAAATACAGTAAAACCAGTACAAAATCAGCCAAGCCTGAAATTTTAAAGGACCTTTCTGTAGTAAACTTCTTAATTTCAATTGATTCTATGATTGTAGTGCTCATTCTGGAGTTCTCGATTTTGGGTTTTTATGATATTTTTACATTATTTGCATTTTATTTGGAAAAGCTCACAAACCCCATATGCTCTATTTTATTACCGTGTACAGTTCACTCAGTAAAAATCTGAAAGAAGAAGATACAAACCTTTACATTTCTTTTATGTTCTTTGAACTCGGTGGATTTCTTTCTAGACCAAAGAGCAGCAGCAATCAGTCGCACCTAGTGATCAGCAGTGGGTACTGGGGTAGGTGTCTAATGGCCAGTGTCAGAAGCAGCTCTGTATTTTATTTGTGAGAGAGATAAAAGACCTGCCTTGAACTCAGGAATCATTCAAATCCATGTGCAAATGATGTGATGTAACAGTAACAGTCTGGTTTAGATCCTCATAATCAGTTTAACACTCCCTGAAACTTGACCTGAGCAGAGGTTGTCAAATTTTTGCACTAGTATGGTTTGTACTCTAGTGATTGATTCCATAAGACATTGGGGAAAAAATGAGGAAGGGAATGTAGGTGTTGTGGTTTTTTTCTCCTCAAAATAAATACTACAGAGAGAAAAAGGTGTTGGAGGAGATTTGAAATTAGAAAGTCTGTTCCTCAGATATGAAATTTATGGAGAGAAAAAAAACAACCCAACAACTGATTGGAAAAGTTCAGTAACGATTCAGCATCACATCACTGAAAGATTGGTGTAGCATAACACACAGAACTGATGTGGGCTTAGGTCCTGATTGATAGGTCTACATGTCTTAATCAGTTTACTACATTATCTGCATTTTAACAACTATTCAAATTATTAAGGAAGGTTTACTCTGAGTTTCCTTTGCTATGTGACTTCAGTGTTGTGCTTATGTGGGTTTTTTTGAGTCTTACAGATATCAAGTTTTGTTTGGTTTCTAAGCAAGTACTATTAATCCTTTACATTTTTACTATTTTAAACTGTTTTTGTGTTCTAGGGACATATCACCAAGCAAACATTCACATAATGACTTTGGGAGGGTATTGGGGTGGCCGACTGTGGGGCAAGGCTTGGACTGAGACAGGACTATGGAGAAGATTGGATTCTGGATCTGCCAGGCCAGACTGAGGTAGTGCTGGTGTGAACCATCTGGTTTAACAAAGGGTCAAGTTTAGAAAGGATTAGGTGAATTAGTTCAATTTGGTAATATAAGAGTCTAAAAGAAAAATGCATGTTCCTTTCACAAATGGGGAGGGGGTGTTGATTTGCTTGTAGATTGAAGCCTGCTACAGAAACATCAGTTATTGTTGGAGGAAACTGCTGAAAATTGTATGTGAACTTCTCAGAAAGAAAGATGAAACAGTCTAAAACTTATTTGAGATGTCCCTACAACTGCACTTCAGCCTCTGAACACACTTTCTATAACTAACCATTACAGAGTAAGCTGGTCTATTTTGAAATAGTATTTGCTGTGAAGTACTCCTATATATTGCAGGTCTTCTGTCATAAACCAAGACGTCTTCGGTGTTGTTCTGTAAAGAGTTTTAATTTACATACGGTATTATTTTTAGTTCTATAACTGTTGTCTAGGAATCAAATGTATCCTCACGAGGGGCTCCACCTCCAAGAGGGGGGGAATGGTTATCATCTAAATACGATTTTCCAGAGTTAAGTAAATGGCGGGTAATACGTATCCCGTTCTCGGAGAGGTATCTCGGCACGAAATCCATGCTCCATCCTTCGTTCCTGAAAGACGCTTTTTCCCCTTGCCACCGGGAGCACAGACAGCTTCCCGGCTGCAGACGAAGGCCCGTCCCCGACCCGAGCGGCAGGCCCGGCTCTCGCCGAGCCGCCGGCCGTTCGCCGCCGGGGCAGCGGCCAACGACGCCGCCGCAACACGGGCGGCGGCTCCGCTCCCCCCTCCGCCGCCCGCCCGGAGAGGGGGCTGCAAGGCTCTGGGCCGGGGGCTCGCCTGGGCCCCGCGGCCGTTGGCGGCCAGGCGGCACAGCTAAGGCCGGCGGTGCCTGTGGTGCGCGGCCTCCTGCCCCGGGGCTGCGTCCCGCCCCGGCCGCCTCCCCGCTCCGATCGCTTGAGTGATGAGCGCAAGCCGCCGCAGGAAGGGGGGGGAGGGCGCAGGCCGCGCTACGCCATTTTCGTAGTCGGTAGTGGAGCAGGGGAGGGGGGAGCGGAGTGAAGCGGCGGGGGGGGGGGGGGGGTGGGGAGGAAATGGCTCCGTATTGGGTGAAGCGGGCTGCGGGGACGCGTGTGTAGAACGGGCCGCATGGTGCGTAGTGTCGAGTGTGGGGCCTGGCGTAGCCGTGGTTGGTGAATAGCGTGGCGGCAGCAGGAGCTGCAGGAGGAGGAGGAGGAGGCGCTGCGGCGGTTTGGTACCGAGCGGAGAGGGAGATGCACACGGCACTCGAGTGAGGTAGCTATAAAACCCCATTTGTTTACATTCCCTCCCCCACAACCGGCCGGCGCTGCGGTGAGGGTGGCGGCAGGCCCCGGGCTGGCGGCTGGGGGGGGCACTGAGGGGCGCGCAGGGCTTGCGGACGAGGAGAAGGAGCCGGTGACGATCGGCAGTAACGGACACGACCTTCCCCGGGATGCCGAGCGGGGGACACGGCGGCGCGGCCGCCTCATCACGTGTCGGCGGCGAGACCCGCCACCGGGCCTGGGGTCTGCGCGGGTGGGCGAGGGAGGCCGGCGGGAAGCCGGGGGGCGGTGGTTGGGGGGGTGGGGGGAGCCGTGCCCGGCCTCCCCTCCGAAGTAGCGGAGCATGAGGCGCAGCCGTGGCCCCCTGGCACATCTCCCCCACCCCCTTTCTTCCTCCGGCTCTCGAGTCGACCATGCGGCAGGTAAATCCTCCCTGCCCCCCTTTCTCTCTTGAGGGGACTGGGACGTGGCGGCGGCTACTGGGCCGTAACTGCCCTCGCCGTTTTGGGCGGAGAGAGAAAAGAGGGGGGGCGGCAGGATGCGGCGGTTGGTTGGGGGGCGGGCGGCGCTGCGGCGTCCCGCTGGGTCCCGCGGCAGGCTCAGGTCTGTCCGGGGCGGCCGGGATCTCCGGGCGGCGCGTAGCGCTGCTTCGCTTCGGCTCTTGTCATTTTCTTCTCGACCCAGTTCCCGTCCCGAGTGCGGTTTGGGAGTGCCCGTCCTTGCAGGGCCACGGGGAGGTCCCGGGCACAGGCGGACGGTGCTGTGCTTTCCCGTTCCGCACAGGCTGCCGCTGCTGCAAGGAGAGGGTCGCTGCCAGCGGGTGTGCGGGAGGGGTCAGCTTCGGGGCTGTGTCTGTCTAGGGCTCTGTAGCGTTCTGTCATAGTGGTTGAGGGGCAGCACAGTGATGGTGGATGATGAGAAATCCACGAGATTAAATCTTGCTTGGCCTGACGTTCCTAATTAGCGTTAAAACGGCAGAAATGGCACTTGGGCTGTAAACTGTATGTAAGCTTAAAGTTATGAGCGGGTTGGGAGATGTCGTCGCTGGCTGTAGTATACTGTACACAGAACTGAGTGAAAGGAATTGATCTACTGATCTCAACTGTTTCTACTGCTTATGCTGCATCCATTGGAAACATACCTAACGTTGAAACCTTGGAATAAAATTACTCTTTAAAACGTTTAGTTACCTTTGTCTTTTTTGGGGGGCTCCTGTAGAAGTGTTGATACCTGCTAGCTCTTGAACTCTTGCCTCTGAGCAAGACTTGCCTGACTTAGAAACAGCTCAGGTTTCTAGCACCCTAAAAACGATATGCCTTTAAGCAGCAATCATAATTTGTTCTTCTAAGTGAAGATAACATGTCATACCATACCTCAGTATGATAGTACTGGGGGAAACTGCAATACATGAAGCCTGATGCACTGTTGAGAAATGTACACTGGAAGGCCTGGTTAAATTTTCAGAAATGGGGAAGCAGTTGCCATCTAGTTACTAAATATAATTCCTGGAGTGTTTCAGCTGGTATGTTCTAGTGTCGCTTACAGTGTAGTAACTGATACAATGACATAGAAGATTATTTCTGTGTAAAATAGGTATCCTATTACGTTTTAAAAAGTCTTATTTTAACAGAAGACACTCGAGAGTTTCTGTCACTGAAGAATGTGTTTTCCATTAGATGCATAGGGGAATGAGCTTGCTGTCTGGACTGGAGGAGCATATGACTCAACTTCAAAGCAAGAGTCAGACTTACTCATGGTAACTTCTTAGGCTAGCACTCAGTTACGACAATATAAGAAAATAATGTGGAGAAAGTTCTGTGGTTCCTAAGGACTCTGAGACCAGCATGACTATAGACTTTACTAACTACATTTTTGTTGTAAGCTTAAAATAGTGGTGGTGGTGTCCTGCAGCTCTTCTTTTTAAACTGCTTTCAACACTTACTTCTGAGAAAGAAAGTATACAGCCATGCCATCCACTTCTAAAAATGTGGCCGGTATATAGTCTGAATTAATTGTGTATGTTTTAGGAGATTAATGTGGCAGTTCCATAGGGTATGTGCCTTAGTGTCCACAGAAGACGTGGAAGGATTGTACGCAGTTGCATATCTGGAATAGGCAACATGAAAAGTGATTCTGCCTAGGTAAAAAAAAAAAAATTCTCCAAAACAACGAGGTTTATTTTAACTAATATTCTTTGCTCTTGTGTGGGTCTTCGTGCCTTTTCCAGGTTGGCAAGTTTGGAGTATGTATTCAGTCAGTCATAAATTGTGCAATTACAGAAAAGTCTTATACAGTGATGCAAATGTGTTCATAGGCTTGGCTGTCTTAACATTTGTTTCTCCCATTACAAAAAAAAAAAACCAAACAAGTGAAATTGGATCATCATGGTAATTCAAGTATATTGCAGAAAGTTAATGTGAAAAAGCACAGATCCTGGTGCTGACCTCTGTCTACTGTGGTGCTTGGAAATACCCCTTGTTTAATTAGTGATCTCAGGCTAAGATCTATGTGACTTTGTAACAGTATCAATTTTCTGGAGTTAGATGTGAAAAGTCAGCAGGAGAGTATTGAGTGCATTTGGTACTTAGGCCTTAAATGTTAATAAACCATTCGTTTTGAGTGCTCAGTAGGAAGCCTTCATAAGATACATACTTTTTGTGTAGTTAGACTTAACACAAATAAGATACAAATGTATACACATGGAAAAATGACTATATCTAACCTGGCATAGATTTCCTTGGTGGTCTTCACTAAGTCAAGCAACTAATTTATATACTTCAATCCATAAAACGTTTTTGGCAAAACAATGGCTGATTCAAGTAGGAAGAAACTTTTAAGTAGTGCCCAGATTACATGGACCTCAAACTTGGGTGTGTATAGTCCCAAAAGAACTATGTTTAGACTTGTTTGCTTTGGCTGTCTGATTTTAATGTTGTTTGATCATGATCGTACCTATTGTAATGACTGTTCTTCCTGTCTCTGTCACAGTTTTTACAGAAGTGGAAGTTTATTTTGAATGTATGATGGGCACTTGATAAATTGGTGATAAATCAGTCTGAATTTGGAAGCAGTTACATGTTTCCATCAGATGGAATTACTGAAGTAAAATTGCACGAGCTACTTAAAAGCTGAGCTCCATGAAAGTTTTCCTGCAAGTCAAGGTTTGGTCCTTAACTCTGGTGAAACTTAATGAAAAGATCGTGATACCTTTGCAAACTACAGAATCAGGGATGGACAGGCATAACTGTGTGTGTCAATGAAAATTAGAGCAAGAAAACCTCATTCCATTTTCTTCGCAGTTTGGCTATCAACTGTCAGAGCGTTCGCTATTTTATAGCATGTTATAAAATGTTTTCAGAATTGTCAAATGAATGTATCCTGGCTCTTCTCAACACAATGGAAAATATCAGTAGAAGTTTCAAAGAAGGAAAGCTTAATTGGAGTTCCTCTTAATTGTGTAGGTATGCTTTTCACAGAATTAGCTTTAGGTGCAGGGAGAGTTCTCTGAAGACTAAGAATTGCCTTTAGGGAAGTAATTTCTGTCCTAATGTGAAGAAAACCAGCATCGCTTCCTGTTTTTCTATGGGAGTCCAACTTAATTTAGAGAGCAATTATTTAAAACAATTTTACCATATGACAAGATCTCATTTTTGGGGGTGGGCCACTGAAGTTACCTTAAATAAGAACTAGTAATTTTAGTTTGATAAAGGCCTGAAGTAACACCTGATGCAGAAAGAATTTAGATTGGTTTTAGGTCATTCTTAAATTGCGACTGAGATATTACTTGAAATGCACCCAATAAAATCTGGTAAAGAAATGTGTACCCATTAGGCAAAGCTATATCAAAGCTGTTCTTTAAGTTTCAAAAACTGATTGAAATGCTGGAAACCATGTCTTGCCTACATTGTAATCTAAAGGAAAGAAAGGTACGCACTGTGTCAGTCCACCTATTCATAATACTTTATGTGGTATTGCATCAGTGCCATTGCTCCTTTTATTTCTCTCTTTTTCTATGTAATAGAAATCTGACGGGTTAAAGTTAAAAAATAGTTGTTTGAAGTCACTTTTCTTTTGTTACCTGTTGTGATAATCCAAACCCTGTACAGGTTTTAATGCACAAAAAGCTGGAAGCCAGCATGAAAGACAGGGAAGATGATGGTTTCCTGATGTTCATCTCAAAAGCTTCTGAGAAGAAGAGATGCTGAAATTATATGTAGGGTGTTGTGCCCATGCTGGGGGACACAGTTCATTACACTGGAAATATCCTAATCTTCTGGGTATCACATCGTGCTGCCTCATCTTCTGCTTTCCATTTTCTGACTTTGTTGCTGCAGAGGAGGAATGACTCAGCTGTTGTCTTTTCTCTCTCAGCTTTTGATGACCTATGAGCTTCATTCTCCTCTGGCTGTCACCTTTTCTATAGCTTGATGCTTTCCAAAGCAGAAGCACGAGTGAAGAAAATCTTGCTGGTTGGTCTAATGCAAAATCAGATTGCTACTAAAAATGTATGGACCTGTTACAAAATTTATACTGCGCTATTGGAGAGCCTGAATTTAGGTGTATTTGTCTGTTACTGTGGCTCTGTGAACAACATGAACAGAACAAGAAATATTCCTAAATGGATCTTGAACATAAGCAAAATTAACCTAGATCAGTTTGGTTGTGTTTATTGGGAGATTTTTGGCAGTGCACATTAATAAAACTAATCTCTAGGTTTGGAGTTTTTTCTGCGGGGGTTGTTTGGTTTTGGTTTTGGTAAAGGTTTTTTTTTTGAAGAGCAGTTCTAAGAGAAATCTCATTTTCACTTGTGAGGAATATATCTGTAGTTTCATGATAAAGTTTGCTACAGAAACCTACTCCTTTTTTATTCTGTGTTGGCACATCATCTTAGTATTAAAATATCAAGTATGTACAAAATGTGGAATATTAACTAGAGAGGAGTTAGAGCTCTGTTAAGAGGTACAGAAAATGGTACTCTGTAAGCATTTGATTTGGTGCTTAAGTGACAGAGACTTTCTGAAGTCAATGGCATTAGGTAGCTAAACCAATCTAGAACTGAGATAAAGTCTGCGTAATGGTGGAAGTTAATGAGTAACTATGATCACATCTGAAACTCATTAATCACAGTAAGTCCTGTAAAAATATTCCTGTGGTTAGTCTTTTTGTAAATGCATACGTGAGATAAAAAGCTCTTCAGATTAAGAATGTATGAAGGATGTTTTATGCAAGACTACAGGATTTCCATAGAATTATGCTCAACAGACTTTGTGCAGTGTTTCTGCATGTAGGTTGTAAACACTTCACAAATAGTTTCCAATCACAGCTCCTAGTAATGACTGCTGTAATAAAAAGTGAATTCCGGATAGGTGCTGTCATACACTTTCTGTATAAAGATAGATGTATCAAGATTACTTGACTTGTAACACATTCATAAACTGATCTTAATGTGTTTTTATTACAGCTGCATTTTTATCACTGCAGTGTGGTGATTACTAGTGGACAAAAATAAGATATTGAATTCTGAGGAGTAACTGTAAACGATAATGGATTTACAGCTGGTGATTGGGTATCTATAAATAGTTCCTCTTTTAAGCAAGCTAATTGCTGATGATAACATGCAGCCATACTTGGGTTTGAGTATCAAAGCCAAACAAAGGAAAAATACATGTAATACCCAAGGTACTCTCCTCAAATAGGTGTTTTGAGTATTTTGTTAATATTCAGAGCCTTGGGCAACATGGTCTAGTGTGAGGCGTCCCTGCCCATGTCAGGGGAGTTACAACTAGATGATCTTAAGGTCCTTTCCACCCCTAACCATTCTATGATTCTGTGATTTGATTTGCAATATTTTGTCAATATTGATTTGCATTCTAAGTTGGACTGAGTAGCACTGTATACCTGGATGACTGCTTCTAAAGTTGTTCATGTTAGTAACCATATGTCATTTGTACAACTGAAACTTGAGTTTAACTCACCTTGCACAAATCCTAATAATACCACAACAGTGTTTCCTGCGAGGGCAATAATGAGCAGGTATGCATCTGGGTCAAAGGCTTATTTTGCCACTGTAGGCACTACTTCATTCATATCATATGCGGAACAGTCCAGAAGAGTTTCTTTACCGTCAAGTGGAATATCGTAGTCTATGTTATAACTGATCATATTACCCTCAAGGCTCTATGCAATTTCTGTGATCCATTCCTGTAAAGAAAGACATCTTTTCAGTCAGGGCTCCACTACCTTGATAAGTACTCTCACTCCATGAAATGCAAGCCATATAATTTAGGCTATATTTATTGGCTAGTTCTGTTTGCAGAGCATAGAAGCATTTTATTTATTGTTGACCTGAATATATCTGTCTACAAAAGACAGTATCTCAGCTGAAAAGTACAGTTCTAACGTGTACTAGCTTACACGAAAACTTAAGAGAGATGCTACTTGGCTGCAGTCCAAATAATGTGCTAGCTTTGCATTGCTCCATATTTGGTGTTTGTGGTGTTTGTTTGTTTGGGGTTTTTTAATAAAAATAAAATATTCTTGTTTATTCGATGTCTGATATAGTGTGTAAACAGGATAGACTTTCCATCATTCCTGTTCTGAACTGCATATTGAGGCAACTGTCTAGCAGAGGCATTGTATTATGTAATGGTGCTTGAATTGTCCAGCTGCTCTCAAGACTTGTACCATATATTCACTTAACTATATAGTAGTTGGAGCAGTAACAAAATTTAGCTTAGTACTGTAATCTGCCCATAGATAACAAAATGTGTATGTGTAACAAAATTTAGCTTTTTATTGTAATATGCCCATAGATAATTTCTTAATGCTTGTAATATATTCTAGACTTCTATTTTATTTGCTTGTTATCAAAAGCCAAAATTTCCTCCCATGCAAAACTTACTTTTTGACACGGTTACTGTTTTTATACTACAAGTAAGAGATTGAGTTTTGTAAAGTGTGTAGTCCAAATTTATGCATCTTCGTCTTGCAGGGTGAGGTACAGAGCATGTCAGGAGAATTTCGGTTTCAGTCCTCGGGGCAAAAATTCCCGTGCTGGCTTTTGCTGACTATGTATGTTAAGTAGTAGGGAGAGGAATGCAAGGGGCTTATGCCGACTCCTAAAAGAATGGATTAAGATGAGATGCTTTAATAATGCTGCAACTGTAACAAATTATTATGACTCACTTCTATTTCTTTGTATCAAACTTTGTGGCTCAAATTAATTGCAGTAAACAGTCATGCTAGGCAATGTAAACACTTTCACTGTCTTTGAAGACTGTACCTGGTCTTGTATTCCTCATAGAAACTGCTGTTTTGTCAGTGCTAAGTGGCTGCATTTGTCTAATGAAGAGTGCATTATTGTTGTGCTTTTTATCCTTTAATGCATAGGAACACCTCTCATAGTTTAATTGTGGTGTAGATTAAGCCAAAACCCCTTAAAATGTATGGATTTAATATTTTAATGGGTTTTTGTTAATTGGACTGTGGACAAATCAAAAGTGTTTTAGAATAAGACAACATACTGTTGTTGAGTTCTTAGTTTAAAAAATGAAAAAGGCAAATTGTCACTTCAGGGAAAATTCTGAGTGTTTCTACAACTAAATTAATGTACTGGAATTTTCTGTCTTACCATAGCTTAATTGTTAACAAAAAATTCAAAATGTGGACATGAAAGGCAAAGGATTAATTACATTTTATAAACAAAATATTCTCAAAATAAAACATTGAGAGGAGTGCATTGTTCTTCAAATAAAAATGATGAGTTTTAACTATGAAAAAATACATTTTTCCTGACTTTTTGCCCATATCTTATCAAAAACATCACACAGTAGTTCCAAGAAGTGATTGAATAATAATCTGAAGTAATAGTCACGTGCTCTACTGTTTTCTCTTCCGTACATGCAACTACGGTTTGCTTTGGTTTTACTTTTCTTGACAAGCAAAGCAAGATCCTTAACTTTTCTACCTTATAGTCCTCTTACCACTATCCACTTATTAAACATTACATTTACAGTATTAAAGCTGAAAACTAGAAAGTATATTTGATTTAATCAGAAATGTGTAAACAGTGAACTTAGCTTATCAGACAAGAAAATACTTTCTAGTATTTGTGCTTATTTGTTGTGCTTTGCTTTGAGGATACAATTATGCTGGCCAAAGATAAGATCCATTGTTAGCTTTGCTAAATTTCTAAAATGGTATTTCTACATTTATTATTCAGGCATCAGGTTATAAGATTTCCCCCCTATATTGGAAACTTCTCTGGTCAGGGACTATGGTAGAGCATTAGCTAGGTACGGATGTCAAATACAGGTTTGGGTGCCAAATAGCGAACCTATTTATTGAAGTATTTAAACGTCTTAACCTGGCAGTGAGGTGGCCTGCTATGTTATGCTGGTGCCTAGATATCATAAAAACTTAAATGACTATGAAGAGGATCAGAGGATTCACAAGAAACTGTGTTGTGCATCTAGAAATAAGAAAAGTAAAACCTCAGACTCTTCTAACAGCACACAAGTGTTTAGGTATCTTCAGGTGTTGATAGCTGGAATGAGAAGCTTGTTCTCAGGATTAAATTCTCATACTGTTTAATGATATTTTAAACTGAGCTATTTTAGATGTTAAAATAAGTTTAGAGGTGTGGATGGATTGTAACTGTCTTGATTTGTAACTGGTTCTTCCAGTAGATTTTAATTTTGCTGATGCATATCAGTTTGATGGATTTCTGTCAGTTTAGCCTGGTGGTTTAAGCCATCTTCTACCACATGTAATTTGAAATACTGTAGTTTTAATTGGCTATATTTTGTAGAAAAGATGTGCAACCCTGGTCACATAATGCATTTACCTTCAATAGCTTTAATATGATCACAGTCGGGTATTTTGTAATACAACTTTGATGTGCTCAGCAGACTCTGGAAGGGGATGATGGACTGGCAATTACAGTAGCAAAAGGGGAGGGAGGGAGGATCATTTTAACAGAAAAAGCTGACTCCACTATGCATGGAATAATAAAGCATTTGTTGCAGAAACTCATGTTTACATTCTGTGAATCTCTTAAATATTTTTGAAGTTGAACCTGTGAAATAATGGTCACAACTGACTATTGACCCTTTGATTTTGGAGGTAAAGTCCAGTTTTCATTTGGTTTCAGCTATCAGTGCCAAAGAGCATAAACATCTTTGGGAAATTTGATAACCCATAATTTCAGTGGTAGGCTGCCAAACCATTTCTGTTCATCAAAAAGAGAAAAACTACAAATATTTTACATCACCCTTTGCGGAATGTACCTCTTGATTAGTCAGGATGGTTGTGTTCTTCCAAAAGAATAGATTTGTTTCAAGATTCGCTTACTGATCACTTGTGTTAAAGGTAGAGACAGCAAGTAGGTCTTCAACTAACATTTTTTTTAGCTGTTTCTTGTAGCATAGTTTGACAGTAGAAACAATTTCAAGTTTTAATGATGGAAAAAATCACAAGAAATTGGTTCACTTGCTTATTAACTGAATTGACAGGTTTCATGTGATTAGGGGGATGTATGAAAGTACTGGGTTCCTGATGAAAAGGAACCCATTTCTTTACTGAATTTCCCATTTCTTTACTGAACCCAATTCTTTACTGTATTTATTTTCTTTACTGAAATAGGTTACAGAAATTACATAGAGCCTTGAGAAGTAATAGGATCATGTAAAATGAAGACAGCCCCAATAGCAAGGGAAAACAATAATGAAGATGGAAGGTACCAGTGATCCAAGGAGTGGCACAGAAAACGTTAATGTTCTAGTGATCCTGCTGGGAAGGATGGTGACCACAATAGTACTGAACCAAACAAACAGTTCAGAAAATCCTTAAAGTAATAATAATAAGAAGACATGGTGACACTTAAGGAAAATGACAGGGGAACGTCTGTATTTCAGGACAGGTATAGAAGAAGAATGTACCGAACTGTAGTTACCTTAAAAGCCAGGAAGTAATATCAGATCAAATTACAACATAGCCTAGGTTAGATATTTAATTGTAATATAGTTTTAGAAAAACTGGTAATGCAGTCTCACTTTCCTGTCCTTGCTTGTCTGTGTTGCTACTACAACATACCTGCACTTGCATGGTGATTGACACAGGGAAGTACATATACATAATGTTATTTTTAAGTTTTAGCCCATCGGTGTTTTTAATTGGATTGGCTAAGAAGATATCTCTGTTTGCATTATATATTAAGGCTCTTAAGGGTTGTGCTTCCTTTCCCCTTTTCTGCCTCTAATCTTGCAGTAAGTGTAATGCTGGGTTTAAATACTATATTTTCATTTATTTGCCTCAGAGCTGTGTCCCTTCAAAGTTGCTTTAATACCTTGTTAAGAAAGGCTAGTAGTTCATAGTGAGTGATTTTTGAAGCCAGTCAGTATTTGTGTCATTTTGAATTGTTGCCTCGATCATCACACAGCCCTGTAATGAGTAGCCATGTAGATCTTTAACAGTAGTCTTGGCTAAAATAAATGAGAGCTAGGCAATGACTTCTGTTAATGTCTTACTTGGAATGTGATGGAAATTACACATACTGGTTCAGCATTTTCTTGGTGGATCTGCCTATTGAAATATGTACGGATATTTTATGTCACGTGTCAGACTGGTTCAGTGTTACTTCTCAATCAGCCGAGATGTCCCTATGAACACTTTTGTCTCCCACAATTATTGAACAAAGGCATCTTTGGAAGCCCACTAACTCAAGATATGAGTGGTTCCAGCAGCTGCCTGTTGTCTCCCAAATGGTGGCCTGTACATCCATATGAGAAGGTGGCTGTGTCTTGCTTAAGAAGAGTAGTTGTCTTGATTTGTAC
Organism: Strigops habroptila; assembly: GCF_004027225.2. Classification (NCBI taxonomy): domain Eukaryota; kingdom Metazoa; phylum Chordata; class Aves; order Psittaciformes; family Psittacidae; genus Strigops; species Strigops habroptila. The sequence continues at coordinate 10,615,748 of NC_044281.2, forward strand.
TCTTGACAGAATGAATTTGCTAAGAAGAATTTGAATGGCACATTGACAGAGGGCCTTATGAAAGTCTGTGACAGTGCTTCATTACTTTAATCTCCTATTTAAAAAAAAAAAAAAAAGACATCTTTCAATCAATGGTATATGTTGTCAAGTAAAAAATTTGCAACCCCTAAATTCTAGACATGGACTTTAATAATTATAATCCTCCAGGCACTAATTTGGCATAGCACTTGTAACAGAAACATGCCTTAGTCCTGTTTTTTAATGGACTTTTATGCTTGATAGCTTAAATAAAGTCATCAGCTTAATAGTAGACATGCATCATCCCTTTTGGGCTGTAGCTGTGATAGGAGGGATTTTTAATTGTAATAGTGTAAGAATTAAACACATACCAAAGCCATGCCTTTAATGCCCTTAAACAGAATTCAAGTATTTTAACATAGCACAAGGATGAAATAGGTATAGTGAAATAGTGGTTTAAGTTACAGGAAGAAGAAAAATACTGCAACTGGTTTTAACACTTTGTTGCAAACATTATTCTTACTCTGTATTGAAGAGAAAGTTGGAGAAATTATTCTCAAGTAGTCTTCAATAGGAAATTTGTCCACTGCTGTTTTTTCGATGTTATTTGAGTACATTTTGAGGTGGCCAGTTGTTTTATTTGTGCTATAGCCAAAATACTCTCTTAGACTGCAGATCAACCAAATCTGTAAGCTGGTGTTGCCACCAAAAGCAAGGCTAATCTTTTTTTGTGTGGACTGTGGTGTTTGTGCAGCTGCACAGTGAGCCAGATAGGAAAAGTAATCTGTCTTGAAAATAATCTTTTTATTATTTTTCTAGGCCATTTTTTTCTGCAGAATCTACTTGTACAACTGCACAGTGAACAGATCAGCAAACAAATGTGATGCTATACAAAAATGGTTTCATGGTAGTGAGTGAACGAAACAGTGGGGGAGGGCAGGACTGCTGCTTGAAGTACAACATCATCTTAAAATATTCGTTGAACTTCAACCTTAGTTCTAACAAAAACATTTGCTTTCTCCCAGTAAAAAAGTAAAATATTAAAATGCAGGTGTAACTGGTTCATCTTTTCAAGTATTTAATTCTTCTAAGCACTGGTATCTTAAGAGAACCTCATTAAACAGTAGAATATTGGCACAAAATCAAACCAGCTCAGTTATAAATTTTGTGCATTAATAGATGTTTTATGGACTACATACACTTTGTATATGAAAGACTGAAACCTAATTCTTGGTAAGCAAAACTAATACTTACAGAATTTCCAGCTGTTTTGATGGTCTTATATTCTTTGGAGCTTTGAGAAGGAGCAATTTCTTACAAATAACTGACTTTTTGAAGAAGGCTGTCCATTTTTCTTCTGTTCAAAATAAAGTAAATGCCCCTTTCCAGATAACTGAACTAGTAGATTGCTGCTGTATTAGTTTGGCATAATTTTCTAGCATGCTTAGGATTTAGCATTTCAAATACTTAACATTTCAGATTTTTAAAGTTTTGCTGGTGTGTTCAGTTATGCATAAATGCTGTCTGTGCTACTTAAGTCTTATCTGGTATTAAGCAAATATGGCTTGGATCAATTAGTTAAAGGTCTCTTCTTACAAAGTGCCCCTCCTACCAGTCTGTAGATTTTCAAATGAATGAGTTTTACTTAAATCCACAAACCTGTTTCCCTGAAATTGAAGAGGGAAGAAAATACAGGAGATGGGTGAGAACTGAAGTTAGAAATGGTTAATTGTAGCTTTTTAGCTCTGTAGTATGTTTTCCTATTTGTGTATCCAGAAGCTAATGTCAGCTTAAAACTGATAAAACAAAAAGAGATTATTATTTAAATGCTTTTATGGCTTTCTTAAAGTATCTTTTAGTAACAACGATATATTAAATTCACATTAATATTTTAAAACATAATTTATCTTTAAAATGTGTGCTAGAATAATAGGACTTTCTATTCTTGCATTTGTTAAAAACTTGAAATTTGGAAAATAAACTGTGGGTTCATTTGGATTTTCAGATTCCATCCTTTTTCTGAACTGAGTATGAAATACTCCACAGTTGCTGGAGTGGAAGTGGTTGGGGGCTGCAGGCATCTCTCCTGCATGTACATTGATGTAAATACCTGCAGTATAGGAAATAATCTAAATTTTCAGGAATTGTGAGAAAAACTGTCCTCACGTAGTCACAAGCTTTATTTCAAGACTTAGTTCTCTTTTTTTAAAAAAGCCATTTCTCATAGAGCTGTTATTCTAAGCAGTTCTTAATAGAAATTAATGACATAAACACTTTTCAGTCGTGAACAAGAAAAGTAGTTTGGTAAGAATATTGCTTTGTCTTTATTTTTAACACCTTTTGTCTTTCTCAGTTCTCTGAAACTTCTGGTTGCTTGTGAAGTGTTTCTAAGGCACTTTACTCATTGTGGCGTTCAAGCTGAGTAACTACTTAGAGAAGTCAGAGATACTCTTTGAAGATCTCTTCTGCATAATAGAAAAAAAGGCAAAACATTCTTCAGAGAAAACGAAGAGTTAAAAAGGGAGAGAAACTAACATAGCTTGCAACAACACATAGGAAGAGGAGAACATTTATGCTACAAATATTTCAGGTTATTAAAATTGTTGGGAGCAAACAGGAAGGGGGGAGAAAATCGGGCACTTTAAAATATTCTAGTCGGTGTTGTACATGAACAGTGGTAGATGTGATAGATGTGACTTTCAGTTGAGTTTGAATTTTGTGTGACCACATTACTTGAACCAAAATTTGTTGTTTTAAATGAAGCCTAACTATCAACTAGTTTTCTAGTTTCGGTGAAGCAGTTTGTGATAAATAAACAAAGTATTTCCCAAAATCATGTTTGTATTTCAGAGTTTAAATGAAGTCTTCTGAAAAATAAAGTGCTATAAAAGAACAGTTGAAATAGTAGGCATTATGGAGAAGTTTTAGGAATCCAAGGGAAACTGAATGAAGCAGCTGTAAAAAAAATACCAACTTTCATCAGAGTTGATTTAGTTTAATAGATGAAACACCATAGGCACAGTGTTTTAGTGGTTTAACACATGATACTGTGAGTTTTCCATACAGAAAAGAGAGCTCTGCTGATGTATTGCTCAGGTTCTTTGACCTCAAACCTTTGATTTAAGACCTTGTATATGCATATGCAGTCAGTACTGCGTTTAGTATGAATGATTTGCTTGCATTGATGAATGAGGAGATAAGGGGTGCATTTGGCAGCACTGTGTGTGGTTTCTGCTCTGTCAGCTGGTGTGGCCGAACTATTTATCCTACCTACTGTAAATTTACACATTTGTTCTAACTTTGCAGCTTGACTTGGGGTGGAGGTGTCCCACTGCCTGCGTGAATCCTGCAATACTTGTTCTTGTTTGCAGTTCAACAAAACGTAGTAGGTGCTGCTATTTCCAGCTGTGGCCTACGGGTGCTGTATTTTCTTACCTGACAGCTAGCTAGGAGAGATTTCCCTCATGTCTCCCGGATTGGCTGCCCAACCATTACTGAGCTGAGGAGGGAAGGAGGGGAGGCAGCTGGGAGTCAAATGAGTGAATAAAATAAGGCAAAGGCTGAAAGCAGTAATAGGCAGAATCTTTTTCAACTTTGCAGCCTTGTCCTCAGGCTGCCCTTCCATATTCTTTTGAAGGATTCAAGAGTCTTAATGTTTTTATATTGAGATCAGCTATGTACAATTCTGTGCCACTGAAACGTATAGGATTTGAACTTCAGCTTTCTGGTATTTTACACATATAAATACTGCCTGACAGGTTAAAGATGACAGCTATTTATGACTGCCTAGAGAATAATGAAGCTTGTTTAAAAACAAACAAATAATCAAGTCTTAATAGTTCTTCTGTTTGAGACTTTTTTATGATGGATATGTTTTGTAGGCATCTTTGTTCTGAAACAAGAGTTACATTAGAAGATACAGAAGATTGTATAATAGAAGATTAAAAATATTGTGCTAGAGTTATTACTATTTAAACTGAAAATAGTGAGACATCTAATTGATCTTAAAATTGGTCTAATAGTGCTCAGCTCTTGTATTTCAGCAATGAATCATGATCATCAGTTACAAACTATTTTAACCAATAGGGCATGGAGAAAAGGTACCATTGAAAGCTAAACACTACAATTAGAGATGCATGACTAAATTTTCAAAGTAATGTATTAGCAGTATTGTATGAGACAGTCACATGAAAAAGATCATGAGGTCGTGGAAAGGATTATGATCATGCTTAAGTCATGAATTTCCTGGTAGAGATATTTTAGTCTGAATCCGTGCTTGTTTAAATGAGAATAATTTGACTTTGCTTGTTCTGGTTTTATATTACCATTATGTGGCAAAGAGTGAGAAAAGGTGTCTTATCTACAAAAGTAGTATCCTTTGAGTAACTGAATTTTACTTAAACTTGAGATGCTGTTTTCACTAGTGAGAAAGTGAAGTTACAAAATTACTGAACAATTTGCCAGAGCATTACAGTACACTACATGTACTTACCTGCTGCCGCCATCTTCTGTGCAAGTGTATTTAAGTTCGCTTTTCTCCCAGGGCTTTCATTTGTCTTGTGTGTGTCTTAACTGCTTGTTCCGGCTCCTGAACCTGTTCTTCCCATTCAGTAACGTTCAACGTTGTAAATCCCGTTGATGAAAATCTGCATATTCCTATAGAAACGTGGAGCTCTGTTGATCTGTCACCAGATATACTCCTGACCCAGTACCTTTACTTACTGCCAGAATGTTTCTGCTTCCTGGGATGATGCAAGTCACAGAGCTCAGGTTCTCAGCCTGTGTGAGAAAGAGCATATGTTCTTTATTTAAAGGTTATGTTTCCAGAGTTTCTAGACAATCATACAATCTGAGGGTTGACTCAGTCCAGTGACTTTTGGATAAAGGTTTGCAACCTGTTTCCTTGTATTCCACCAGTAACAACTCTGTGCTCACCTGTTTCCTCAAAGGGGAATGCAGAAAGCTTCTGGAAGGTGCTTTGAAATGCTTTCAGTTTTTCCATATGAATGTCAGTGATGTATGTATAAGAACATTAAGGATGCCTTAAGTGGAGTCCATGAGTGAAAAGGACTATATGAAAATAGTATCTCAGTAAATTTTGGGGATGAACTAATTTACTTGAAAAGGTTGTTGCAGCCCTTAGAACAGTAACTGGAATATAGGTGATTGAACTGGAGACTGGGGTTATTCCAGACTGATGGTTGAACTGTTGTTCATAAAAACAAAACAGTAGTATACCGTGATTACCCAGTGACTTGTGTGATGTCCCAGGAATCAATTTTGATGCAGATGCCTCCATTTGACAGTTACTTTCCTGATCTTATATTTGTAAGGGGTCAGTATTGCAAAAGAGAGTTTTGTTGTGTTGTTTTTTCTTAATCTTGCAAACATTTGAAGCTTCAGTAAAAACTCAATTGTCATCTTTTGTGAAGGTTATAGGAAAAAATTTCCTTTGGTCTTTTTTGTTAACTCATTTATTTTCTATATAAAGTCATTAAAAGTTATCCCTTTCCTTCTTTACCTCTGATTCCTTTCATCTATCAACCTGTTGCAAACATAGGAGCTTCCAAGAGAATTCTTTTTTTTTCTTTTTTTTTTTGTGTGTGCATTAGCGTTGAAAGTTCTTAAGCACAAAAATCAAGCTAATATTTTAGGAAATTAAAATGGACTTTAAATGTTTGTGGTTTTCTGCAAAGCATTTTCATGACCAGTTTCATGAAGTGCATTTTAGTTCACAGCTGGGGTGGGCTTGAGAAGGGTGGTTAAATTTACCATTTCTTGTCTGAAAGTCAGTAACATGTTAGGATGCACGGACTAGGTCACTTGCATCTTTGTGAATGTAGGGTCAGTCACAGCTCTACTCAAGGTGCACATAAGGAACTAAAACTGCTTTCAGTGTAAAAAGAGATGAAAACTTGACCTGTGTTCTTGTTATTTTACATCCTTGCATTTGCTGCAGTGTTGTGGTAGCATTTGGGTATGCAGAAAGCAGGATGGGTTGAACTTCTGTCCTTACCCTTTCTCTCAGCTCTTGTTTGTCAGTCATATTTTAAATTTAACTAGTTACATGTGAAAAGCTGTACTGTACTTGTTTCCTTTGTCTATTTTAGTTAACCATGTTAAACTGTTCAAACTTGTCATTCAACTATTCAGATTGATTGGGAAGCTTCATGCTGCTTTCTTTTTGTTGTCTGCTCCTTCGCTGATAGGATGGCTTGACTGACTACTACATGTATGTAGCAGAACTGTTGTAAATGTTCCACATTTTGATTGGCTTAGTAACCAGCAGAACAAATTAAGTCTTGCTAGAAAACCCTGGCAGTCTTTAAATTATTTATTTTTTCCTTAAAAAAATCCCCATGTATTTTAGAGGTTATTCTCTTCCCAAAATGAAGTCTCTAGAAAATAGAATTCATAAAATACAGTTCTTGGCTTATCTTTAGCTTTCTAGTTCATTGGCATTTTTACATAAGCTCGGATTCTTTTTTCTTAAAAGTTTTTCTTAGAAGAATTATTCTGGTTTTACGTACATTTTTACTAGCAGATGTAGACAAAAGAACACTGTCATACTTCGTAATGTAGTGAATTGTTTTCAACTCTGAACACAAGATCGACTTCTGCAGTGTCCTCTTGTTATCTGACATTGAATAGTAACTTTCTTGCATTTAAAACAAAGTTGAAAACCACATTGTCTAGATGATAGAATTTCTAAAAATTGGTACTACCTACTTTGAGCTAGACTGCGTCAGCATTAGCAGCACTTTTGAGTTGCATAAATGGACGTTTTCTGTATAACCTGATTTTTAAATTAACATCCACTTAGTTCTTCAAAATCAGTAAACTCATGTAAGTAAAACGTACTAAAAATACAAACATTTAAGCAATACATTGAAGTTCATCAATGACAACTTATTTTTAAATCACTAATTATCAATCAAAATCAACCCTAACTATTCTATGATTCTGTGATTCCATGAAATAGGGAATTGTGCAGTGTGTGTGTTTAGTGGGGGTACTTCAGCAGCACATAAGAGAACAAATGATGTGTAGGTTTTCAACTGTATTATCTGCCTGTCATCCCCATAATTAAGAAAATATTGTATGGGGTTTTTTTAATATTTTTTATTCTTTTGTAACTTGTATTTTAACAAGATTTCCAACATTATAGGTTATCATAAGTACAGATGCCTCTGAAAATATACACAAAAAGTGTTCTGATATGACTGACTGTAAATGCTGATCTTTTTATTGTAACTGCCTCTTAAAAGTGTGGTATGTAAGACTGCATCTCTAAATACACAGAGCCTATCTTACTGTTGGATAAGTATATCAATACAATTTCTGCAGTAAAAATACTGCAGTTGTGAATGGCGATATCTAAAAAGATTTGTGAGTCATTCAGTTGGTACAAAGCAGCACCAAACTGATAATCGTGTAGTACAAATGCTGAGATTGCTCTTACACCTAAGTGCTTCCCCTTGTGTTTCTTGTAGGAAACAGAGATGAAGGTACACATGCACACAAAATTTTGCATCATTTGTTTGCTGACATTTACCTTTCATCAATGCAATCATTGCCATAAAGATGGGCATCACCGTGGTCCCAAAGGGAAATGTGGACACTACCATAATGACTGTCAGATCTCAAATGATTCCTACTTCCAGAATGGAGGAACAGAATCTATGCCGAGTAAATTTTCAACGTTGGAAGCTGAAAATGAACAAAAATACTACATTGAAAAGATTTTTGATCGTTATGGTGAAAATGGAAGATTATCCTTTTTTGGCCTGGAAAAGCTGTTAATAAGCCTTGGCTTAGGAGAGGTAAAAGTAGTGATGATAAATCATGATGATATTGGCCATGATCATGTTTCTCACTTATATGCTTTAGAAGTCCAGGAAGGAAAGCATTCTCACTCTCATAACCATCCTCATAGCCACTCTGATGCAGAAAACCAAACCACGGTTGGTATGGCTGTAAAGAGAAATCATAAATGTGACCCTGAGAGAGAGACAGTAGCGCTGTCAGTAAAAGATGATGGCAAACACAGTCATGACCAGAGTCGTCATCATCGTCATCACCACCCTCATCTACATCATCATGACCATAATGGTACACATCATTCTCGTAATGATTCAGTTAGTCACAGTGAACATGGAGAACAGAACCATGAACCTTCAACAGAGACAAACACAACTCAAGATCAGCCAGAAAGAAAACAACGGAAACAGAAGAAGAAGCAAAAGAAAATCAGTGAGACTTCAGGAGATTATGCCCCAGATCATGATTCAGGTGATCAGCATGAGCACAATCGTGTTCATAAACTTGATCATGCACATGATGCATCCCACTTGCATGTACGCCGTCATGAACACAGTAGTGATCGTTCTACTAGTCATGGACATCAGGATTCCAGTTTAGGTAATGAGGATGGACACCACCATACCAGCAAGCGAGAGGCACCTCGTAAGCAGAGTAGTGTAAGAAAACGTGCTCTTTTTCCATCACGTAGTCATAAGGATCATAATGAAGATGAACGTGATCGTGAAGAGGTGAGTATTAAATGAACCAGTAAGTTGACTTTTGCTGTTGTTGCATAACACTTGAAGGTAGATACCCACAAATCAGTGCAGAAGCACTGAGACCATTGCATAACACAGGTACCAGAGTGAAAAGGCGAGAGGTTACTGCCACAGTTTTGAGTTTACTGTATGGGTGTTCATTTCTGTCTGCTCGTCTTTTCTCAGAGATCTATCTTCATGCCTGTTTATCTGTATAAAAGAGCTCCTTAAAGCTTTCTGAGATACCCTGCTTACAGGTGGGGTTGTTTTTCTTCCCAATATTAATGAATACTTCACTCACACGCTCTCTCCTTTTTTTGGACTTCTTTCTGAATCTAAGATCATTAACATGTTTGGAAACTGAACAGAGACTCTTTCTAAAAGAAACACCTGCATCTTTTCAACATGCTTCTAATTTCTTTGTCCTAAGAGATTGTGAAGCAATGTAGATGTAACTTCAGTAGCACTGTGGTCAGTGTAAACTCTTCCATTTCTCCCTTCAGCATCCATTATTTCTGCCAGAATCGTAAATATACTTTCCCCTCCCCCTTGCAGTTGCCTGCTAAAGCAGGACATTTTGCTGTCATGGTTTTAAACTAGAAGTCAGGATAGGAAAGGATGGAGTGAGTGCTGAGGTTGAGGTTTTAATCTGAATTAAAAACTGAAACTCCAAACAGAGAAGGTCAATAAAGAGAAGTGTTAGAAAACCTGTTTTGGATTTATGTTCTTGCACTCCTTTCTTGTTGCTCTTTCTTCATTGCTTGTACTTTGTAATGGTAAAGACTATGGAAACTCATTTTGATTGACATCTATCAAAAATGATCTTAGTGTCTGAATTTATAGTGCAGATATTTTTACTGTTTCTTTCCCCTCATAAACCACTTAGATCAGCTAAGACATGTTTTAGCACTGGTGGAGTGTTGTGGGCCAGAGTTTCCACTTTCTGTTTGTGTTCTCAAGTCATATGCTAAATTTTCCATAACTGTAGTTTTTAATGAAATAGTTGCTTTCATACTTAATTTGTGTGTACAATTTGCTCGCAGTGCTTAAATGTTACCCAGCTGCTACGATACTATGGTCTGGAAACCAGCTCTCCAATATCTCCTGAATTGTTTATATACATGTGTCCTGCTTTGCTATACCAGATTGAGAGAAGGCTTTGTATTGTACATTATGATGAGCTTGAAGATGTTATGAAAAGTAAAAATGCATCAATTGAGAATAAAGATAAAACAGGTGCATCAGGTAAGTGTGTAACATCTAAAGTCTTCAAAATCATTTTGCATTGTACATACTAACTTGAAAGTTTAAAATGTCATACAACTTAGTATTGACTGTAAAGGAATGGTTACAATTTAACATATTTATTAGAAGAAATTTGAGACAGCATGCTCCTTTAAGTCAGGAAACAGCATCCTGTTTGGTAGTATAATAGCTTCTCCTAAATAACCTTGGCTCAGGGAGCCTCTCTCGTATCTTTTTATCCTTTTTCATTGTTTTCACTTTTTATTTTATGTTTGCTTATTTTTACTTCCATTTTTTTGGTCTTCTGTCATTGAGGCCTAACATCCTATCTTTGGGCCTATGGCCCAGGCATTTTGGCCTGGATTCTTTTCCCACATATCTTTAGATGTTGGACTCTTCTGTAGGAACATGGGCAAGGTACAGAATCTTTGGGGATGGAATGACCTATAGGGATGACCAAGTCTGCCCACGGTTTGGATTATTTTCTTAAAACATGTTAAATACTTTCTCTCTTAGTGTGACTGAGGTGGTCTGTTTGATTATCTCGAAGTTGGAATGTTGGAGCATGAGTTTGGCATAAATTTTCTTAATAAATTTGACCTGGATTTATGAATTGAGGAACAGAGAACAGCACCTTTGTCACAGTTCATTTACTGGAAGATATTAGTTTAGCTGTTGCTGGTTTTATATTCTAGCAGTAATGCAAATTTGTAGAATTAACATCCAGAATTTTTTGTGAACTGAAGAAATACAAAGACTTACGCAAGACATAAGAGCATTTAAATTGCCGTTTCTGACAACACTTCCCTTTTCTGACTTCCAATATCAATTATTCTATACTGCTACTCTCTTAAGCATATGAGAAGTATTCAGTCAAAATCCTCTGTTGGCAGTTTCTTGGCAGTTTGCCGAGAGTTAAAATCAGTAGACTTTTTTTCTTCTTACTTTTTTTTTTTTGAAGCTAAAAATATTTTTACTACTGTTAAAGCGGTTATTTTTAGGGTGGCATCCATTGTGATTTCATAACTGAGTGTACTTCTAAAATACATGCTTACTCCTGCTGTCTTTCATAAATTATAGTGGAACTGTTGACATGTTTAGCTGTGGTGTAGTGTTAAAAATCTAATAAATCTTGGGTACAATGTTCCTGTTTTGAGAATAAAGATATTGGTAATTGTGAATATTTATTAGTACATACGTGCTTATTAGTACCATTCGAAATAAAGCTTGAAGTAACTACATTCTCATAGATGATAACCGTTGGAAAGAATGCATTGCTGGTAATCTTTCTTAACAATGCTGGGTTCATTAAAATAATTAACTTGTTACACATGAATCTCCTACAGTGACACAGCTACTATCTTGTTAATTATTCAAAGGTGGTAAACCAAATATACTGTGTGTGTTATATGGCAGCGGATTGTTTCGTGGGGTAGTTTCACTGTGGTAAGGGTTGACCCCTGCCTTATTACCAAAAGGATTTCTAGAGTAGCTCTAAGCATTTTCTGCCAATTAAAAGGTGGAAACCATGTACAAAACTGCCGTATTGCACATGCTTTGAGCCAGTTTAATTAGAAAGTTTCTACAGATGAGTGCTGCTTTTTAAAAGAATGCATTTTCTTTCTCTGTAATGAGTAAGGCAGTAGATGTATAACTCAGCTTGATGACCTTCAACATTTTGAGAGACTTAATTTGCAAAATTAGTGAAGCATATTGTGGACATTTAACATGTTTTATGGCAACTCGTATCTTAAGTATAAATAGAACTTTTGCCAGTTAATTGTAAAAAATTGGGGTTTAAGTTACTGATTGTGAAAACGCAGTAACCTCTAAAACAGGTCAGCTTGGTTAGATAATGATAAATCATTCTTCATAACAATTTTCTGTATACTGTTAACTACAGTGAGACTTCAGTTTTTGTAATAATCATCTTCCTTTCTTAAGGAAGTGAATCACAAAATAACAAATCTTAACTGCTATATGGGGATTGTAGGAGGTGTAGGACAAATGTCAGTCGTGAGTAACTTAACCTGCAGGTTGTAGGATGCTACGAAAATGAAAATGTGTGCTTACCTGAGCTAAGGTAAACCTTTTTAGATAAAAGTATTTGCCAAAGTTATGAGCATGCAGACATTATTAAACACTGTTTTTCTCTGATTTTCTTCAGTTTTAATTAAAGCTTTCAAAAAAAGCTGCTTCATTGATACTAACCTGTAAGGTCTCTATTAGTTCTGATAATACAGTTTTCTAAAGCAGTTTAGTTAACTGATGACGAAAAACTGAGGAAGCCACATTGCTTTTTCTTCCTGTAATTTACAGATAGTTCTGCAATTAGTTCTGCTAATAGAAGATTTTAAAGGACTTATGCATACAACTGAGCTTTCACAGTGTCCCTTATTGGGAGAAGTGGCATTGAAATCAAGAGCTCCTAAACAATTTGACTTAAAAGGAAAGGTACAGGCTACTATGAATCAACCTAATAGAAGTGATACAAGTAAACAGTAACAGGGGGTTTTTTATAATGGAGATCAGTCAGAGCTGTTGATTAAAAGTATTTCAGATATCTTGTAAATCTGCCTGTGGTTATACCAGTGTTCCCTGAACCCAGCAAGGCTTTGCTTCAGTGGAGCCTTTCTGTTATCTGCAAGTTTTAACAAGAAAGCAAGCTAGCTAACCATTGTTGACCTTCCAGGGCCTTGCTACCCTTTTAGTCTATTTTAATGTACAGATAGCTGTCCAAATCTGGTGTGAGAAGCTGTCTTTTGTTTGTTACCCACTGTAACAGAGGGCCCTTACTGAAGAAATTGCTCAGTCGCAAACCTCTTGTTTTTTCCCACAGAGAGATTTTATAAGCAACTGCATAATAACTTCACCTCCATTGACAAAGCTTTATATAGTATTCCTAGGAGTGTTAACACCAAGATCTTTTTAATTTAAGAGCTCTTGCAATGTTCATAATATTGCATATTAGTTCCACTTCTGTAATATTTTAGTGTTTTGAACACTACAGATCAATGAAATCTTTCAATAAATTTTTTTGTCAGAATTTTGTTATAAGTCTTCCTTAGCAGTCCTTTTTATATGAGGAATGTTGGTACATATATGTAACTGTGGGGCCATGTACAGCTTCTGTATATAATACATTTTTTTAATCTTTGATTTGACAGCAACCTTTTTCTGATAATTTTGGTTACGTACCATTTTTTAAAAGAGTTTAGACAGAAGCTGATGACCAACATCTGAGAGATGCACAGATTCTGTATTCTAATTCTCATGTGCCTTATCTTAATCATGGTGCCATGTTTAGATAGTGTATAATTCATAAGAGTATGTAAGACCTTCCAAGATGCATTTGCCAAATCTGTGCTATGATATGTGAAACTGAAGACATAATCTCTTTTCCATTTATCTCCATGTAAGGCTCTTGATCATCTAACCTGGCACTTAACATCATAATGTCTGTGTCCATATTGGAGATCCAGAGTCCTGCCAAATGACTTTGTAATATTTATTTGGGCTACTTAGGCATGCGCACATGAATTGAATTACGTGTCCATGTGTGCTGTTTCTTTCAGCAGAGCCTGTTAATCCAGAATACATGACTGAAGTGCTCTGGGGATGAACTAAGGCTGCGTAGTGGCAGCATTTTGGTTAGCAGGGACCTGCTTCTGCTCTAGACCTACTTTTCTATTCCCATTTTCCAACCTCGGTTTCTTAGTTCCTCATCTGATGGCGGTCTTTGCCTTTTCACCAGCTCTTGTGTTTTCCTCTTGGTATCAATATACATTTTAGTGTACACTGTATACTTTCTAAAGATTTTTCCAGTCAGATTCTCCTTGTGGATGTGCTTTTATACCCTTTGCATTTGAATTGAATTGTTTCCTTTTCTTCACTGTTGTGGAATGACAGCTACAGACTTCATAAGAACAAAAATCCCAAAATAGAATTTAAACCAGCAGATATTGTAAATTTTGGTGTTGAACAGACCAGGCCTGCAGCAGCCACAATTCTAGTGGCAAAGTCTTGTCAAATCTGATCTGTAGAATTCTCGGAACATTTGACTGCTAAATCACAGAATTCATTGAGCAGCTACAACATATTCATTCCTTCTCTCTTCTCCTCTTCCCTCCATCCCCCCCATTTCTGAGGATGGTTTTACCCTGCTTGATCTAAAATGAGTGGACCTGTAAGCAAAATTCATGCACCAAAGTACGGAAATGCTGATGATCTTACATGAGTTGTTAACTTCCATGAAAGCTGGCAAACTATATCGGCATTTTTGATTAAGAATGAAGCTAGCAAAAAACTTAGAAGAACCTGAAGCATTTAGGCTAAAATAACAACAACAACAAAAAAGTTCAGATTGAGGAAGCCATGTTCATGAAAGATCTCAGCCCAAACAGTTAATGTTTGTAAAATAGGAGCACCAACTACTGCTGTCTTTGGGACTATGAACCTTTTGAATTGTATTGTTGTAATTAAACAGTTTTTACTTACTGTTCTTTGAAGTTTCTGTGATGGAAAGAAACAAGAGAAGATGGAGAGGCAAAGAGAGAAGTGAAAAAAGACAAAACATCAGTTTTTAATTCTTAGCCTTATTGATGACTTGAAAGTAGAAGAAAAAATATTTTATTAGGGTGAGATGCTGACTGCAAGAGCCATGTTTCTTTGCCTATAGGATTATGTTGGGTGTACCATATTCCTATTATCACATAATGCTTTTTGTTGATAGCAAGTTAATTTCAGCTCTTCAAGCTCTTACTATAGCATTTTCTTTTAAAGTTCCTCTGTCAAAGGTTGAGTCTTACTTGTCATAAATAAATACTTATGTTTCAAAGCACCAGGTGAAATGAATGGTGCCTAACTGAACATGCTTCTCCTAACAAAGAAGAAAAACTGATTACAGTTAAATTTTGCAGGCAGAATTGTTTTAAAAACAAGTTAAATATGAATTAGTACTCAAAGAACTCTGTTAAGTTAAATAGCAGAGACTGATTCGTTGCAACACAAAATCTTTTGCTTTTTGTGTTTCATTAAGGGCTACAGAGGTATGCCTGGAACTTACAGCCAGGAAGAATTGCTGAGCTCCTTTTAGGGGATTGTCCTCTGGTGTCTTTCACTATATTGTACTGTACTGCGAATAACCCTTGTGTCTTTTACTGGGGACTTCAGCATTGCCTTTTTGAATGAACAGTCACAATTAGGTTAAAGGAAAGTGACATTCTTGAGAGAGAGTTGAAATTCATTAACCAGCCTTAAAAGTCTTATAAGTATTGTTCTGATAATCTTTCTGTATTCATTTCTTCCCACAGCCTGGTTTTGTGGTATCATCTCTATCACCGTCATTAGCCTGCTTTCCTTACTAGGTGTGATCTTGATTCCCATCATTAACCAATGGTGCTTCAAATTTCTTCTAACTTTCTTGGTAGCTCTGGCTGTAGGAACAATGAGTGGAGATGCACTACTCCATCTCTTGCCACATGTAAGTATGGTTTCCTTACCTTTTTTTTTTCCCCCCTTACACTTAATTGTAACTGGATATAGAATTTTCAACAAATTGTTTGACAAGTATCAACAAATAAATGTTCACTGATGCAGATGCAGATTGACTTAACTGTGAGGGACAGCCTGAAACTGTTTGAGACTTTCTGTTAACAAAAAGAAAGAAAATGTGGATTAAAGTAGTTGTGTATTCATAGTTTTAACTTCTGTCACAGTATTTTGAAACATCTAATGAGACCAACAAGAGTATTTAAAGTTAGCACTATTTCTTGTCTACTGATACCAGTGTATCAGTACCACCAGAAGTATTTCAGGGGGGCTAAACTTCCCTAGCTTTTGGGGAGAAAGTAAGCTCTAACTTACTAAACCAAGATGTTGTCCCAGTTCCTGGGAAGGTAAGCAGGTTTTAGTTTGTGGTGGTATACTGCAATTCTAAATGTTGTTACCTTAATTCTTTCAGCAAAAAGTCTAATGTTTGCATGTTTTCTTGGTGTAACATTTAATAGAAATTTCTGGGCATGTATTTTTTTTTTGATGTGTGTATTTCATATCAGAAGTAAGGCTGTAACTGGCTGTAACTGTTCAAAAAAATCATCTTTGGTTGCTAATGGGAGTGTGGGAATGGTAGTTCCTTGTGACATTCTGAGCGTTAGTCTCGTTAGCTTTAGCATTGTGACAACCTCATTATGTTCAGCATTGTGACAGGAAAAAGCTGAAACTAGATTATCTCCCACTCGCCTCTAAAAAATTTCCCAGAGGAATAATTTTTTATTCATTAGGGTAATGAATAGTGTAGTGAAAAGTTTCTGTAGTAAAATGTGTTTGTGTTTTAAAAACAAACAAAACCAACCAACCAAACCCACACAAACGCACAACCCAACTTTTAAAGTCTTTTTATGCTACTTTTCTGGCAATGTTACATGTTTTGTCATCTGAGCTTGGATCCATTTCAGTCTCGTGATTGCACCAGGTCATGATGTTTTATTATTTTCTCTCCTAAGTCACATGGAGGCCACAACCACAGTCACCACCATGGCCAAGGTCATGTTCATGAACACAAGCGTTCTCATCGACATGCCCACGGACATGGAGTGCAGACGGAAGGCTTTCTAGAAGAAAATGATCCAGTGCTGAAAGGTCTTGTGGCACTTGGAGGCATTTATGTTTTGTTCATTATTGAACATTGTTTAAGAATGTACAAGCATTACAATAAACAGAAGGTATGTGCTAAAATTGCATGCTATGTTAAAATGTATTACCTGAAGTTCTCTTCTGCCTGTTGAGGAATTGTCTTTGTGATGATTCATTATATTGTGAAGATGAACAAGTGCTGCTTATCTGCATTCTGTTTGATTTTGTGTGAGGAAACCCTTTTCTAAAAGAGGCAATTTGGGAAGACAGAGAAGAAATCTTAAGCGGTGAGGCTGCAGCTTTTTGGCCAGATATATTTGGAGGTAGATCTAAGTAAAAGAGATTACAGCTCTTTCTCCAAAGCACCGTGACTTTTGCAAAATACGAAAGGCAGTGTGTAGGAAAGAACTGGTAATAGAGCGGTACAATTGTCAGACAATTTACGAGAAATTTAACTGTATACTGTTAGCTAATGAGGCCAGTGTAAAGAGCTGTTCAGTTTTTCCACATGAGAAAATGCTGAAATTTGCAGACCTCCTGCTTTCTATAAATTGCCAGTCAAATTTTAACTTGATTCCCTAAAATTATTGGATTTTTAGGGCTGGGAGCATGTGGTCTAAAAGGAGAGGAAGTACCTCAGGGTACTTGAGTGACAGTGGGTAGAAATTCAAGTGGCCAAAGAGCCATATTCTTCCAACAGTCAGTATAGAATCAGAATCATAGAACGGTTAAGGTTGGAAAGGACCTTAATCTGATTCCAACCTCCCTAGCATAAATACACTTTCAACTTTTGCCTCCATCGTTCAACTTTGAGGAATAAATGGTGAAATTGTAACCACCCAAAATGAGTGTGGAAACTTCTAAAGTTCTCTGTTTTCATGTCAGACTTGCCGCCTCAGCTGGACGGGCAGCGAAACATTTTTTGTGTTGGAGGAGATATTTCTTAGATCTTCTGATAAAGAGATAAAAGCTGTCACATTGGGCATATCTTCTTTGAGTTTAATTAAATATTTTAATCCCCTACACTGCTTTGTCAAATGTATGATCTCTGTTGCATGGGTCTCAGATAGGAAAGTAGCAAGCTTTTCTCTAAAGGGAAATACAAGGAAGTTATAGGAGTATAAAAAAATGGAAGTTGAACAAAATAGAGGAGCTGTTCTTGCTGCATGTTTGCTTTGTTGAGCAAAATAAGCAAATATAATAACTGCCTACATGTGTTTCTGGGCCATTAGTGCAGTCCTTGCCATTATGTATTTTGTTACTGAAGTGAAATACCATCTGTGTGTGAGTGAGATTCTATGGTGGGCAGCTAGGAATTTCCACTGGGATAGATATCGTTGCTGAGCCTTAAAAAGATTAATATTCTGTAAGTCCCATACTTCTGATAGATGTATCAAGAGAGAGTAACTTAGTCTATTTTGAAGAGATTTTTGGACAACATTTCAGTTTATTTCCACTGATGTCCTTTTACAAACTAGATGTTATCTGTTTCCTGTTGCAGAGTAAGCAGAAATGGTGCAAAAAAACCCAGACTGAAGAATCACCAATTGGAAGGAAACTTTCTGATCACAAGTTAAATAATAGACCAGATGCTGACTGGCTTCAGCTCAAACCCCTTGCAGGTAGGCATTCATTTTCAGAATTTTCTCTGACTGTGAGATTCAAAGTAATGGCACGTAAGCTATGGCATTGTAGCATGTAACCTCTTGTACAGTTTTGCTGCTGTTATGCAAATCATTGTTAATAAGACTTAATAGGCTTTCCCTATTAAATCTTTCTTTATTTTGTTTTCCTTAGATCTGAGAGCGCTCTGAATGCTTCCTAATATGCTATACAAATGGTTCTCAGACTTCTGAAGCAGTGAGGTTTTGGGTGGCTGCGGTTCTTTGGAAGGGGGGATTATTTGTTTGGCTTTGGGGTGTTTTCTGGTTAAGCTGTGCCTGACTAGCTCAGCCCTGGCAAAAATGAGATCAGAAATGAATACACACAATCTGAAAGGGGTTACCTGTTTCACTTTGAAGGTTGCAGCCTCTGACCAATTATAGTTTGGCTAAGAGGGCTAAACAAAATTAATTTATTTTCATAAATACAACTAAGTATTCTGAATTATTACTCAAATATCCAAAACAACTTTCAATGCTGTTCCTTCATGGCAGTCTGGATGCTCATGTGGTGTGTACCCATAAGGAATCGCCCTTCTCAAAGGGGCGAGGGGAAGGGCTTTGCTTCATAGCCTTCCCTTCCTGTTGCCTGCATGGCTGTTGAATTAATTTGTGATGAAGAATCCATAGGCTTTATTTACACCAGTGCAATTTTGTTATTTTGGATGGTTTCTAAAAGGGAGAGTTGGGACTTCTCAAACAACTTAAAATGGAATTTGGGACATCGATATAGAACATAGAAAGGCTTTCAGCTGTGAGAATGGTGGTACATATCATCATGTCTTCATTTCTTTCAATGTCTTAATTTTCTTTCAGTGGGCAATCAGAGGAATTTTGCTTCTAATAACATGGAGCACGTACTGGTTTCATTACACTGCCTCTGAAAATATGCACTCTGCTGATCAGTAAATCATTCATGCTACAGGCACTGGAAGCCCATGCTGAATTTGAATGTTTAATTGTGGTGCCACTACCACTGACCTGAACGGCCATTCCAAGTGATGTTTAAGAACCTGTTTCTCTAGAATTCTTTGAACTCTTTGCTGCTTAGGCACTCTGTGCCTTTTTTTTTTTTTTATTTCACTTACTGTCTGCTTATTTTTGACTCTGAAATATTTCTGTTATATTATTGTGCACTAATAACTTCATTGCCCAGAACCGCTTTTTTTTTCCACAACTGGTTTTGTTTCCTGGAGCATAGATTGCCAGTTTCATGTATTTGTTAATACTTTAGAAATATTAGTAGACTTAAAATTAATGCACATCTGCCTTCTGCATAGTTTTCACTTTGTATTTCTTTTTGTAAAAAAAGCTTTGATTGCTAGCAGGGTAATATGCCGCATTGAAGGAGCTCACTGTATGACACAAGTGTCTGACATAAAGATGCATGCAGTACAGAAACTATTCGAAGACCTGTTGTATCAGTGGCAGATGCTGGAATGCTTCAGTGAAGGCTAAGTTGTGACCTGTATGGGTGTGCATTGAGTAGCCAGTTAAAGTTTCCGAGCCATTCAGATTCCATCTACAACGTGTAAGACATTATTATCATTCTGGCAACTCATTTTGTAATGTTGAACCATAACCTTCGTCAGTAGCAAAATTATAGGCTAAACTGAACGTAACAACAAAGTTGCTAGACTGGGATGTGTTAAAATACTCCTTTTGCTTTTGCAGAGCAGTTAAATGCTTTGCTCAGTGATGCTCAGTAGTTGCTGGTGGTATTTTAAATAAGAATTAATGCCATTTCTCTCCCATCCGGCTTCAATGTAGGAGCAGACGACTCAGTTTTGTCTGAAGATCGACTCAACGAAACTGAACTAACTGATTTAGATGGCCAGCTGGAATCCCCTCCCAAAAACTTCTTGTCTGTAGAAGAGGACAACAATATGCACCATTCTCACAATGATATCTCACACGCTGCTCAAGAGCATGATCTTCATGATTCAGAGTATGACAGCCATGGCGAAGATAAAATGATAGCTAGAAAGCACAGTCACCACTGGCATCACAAACATTCCCATCATTCCCATGGCCACTGTCATTCTGGAAAAGACCTGAAGGATACTGGGATAGCTAATATTGCATGGATGGTAATTATGGGAGATGGCATTCACAACTTTAGTGATGGCTTAGCAATCGGTAAGCAAAAAGCACTGAGTATTTCTCAAGTTTCTTCTTGTCTTTAGTAACTTCGGTAATATTTTACTTATCAGTGATCACAGGTAAGGTTTCTACTTAGCTCCTGTGGTTGCTGGCATTGTTTAATCTCCTTCAGAGCAGAAATTAAAAAGTCATCAATTGCAATAGTCTTCCCTTTGTTAATACTCTCCTGACTCCTCCTATCATTACAGTGATCTTGATGTAGCGACAGTTGCAATCTCTGCCAAATGAAGATAGGTGCAGACAAACCTCCTTATGAATTATGGATCACATGCAATGCACATTTGTTTTTTGGATCTTAATATGTCCCTTTGAATAATAAAAAAGGGCCTTTCAGTCTTATTTATAATGATACATGTTTATAATATTAATACGATTTCTATTATTATTAATACATAGAATTATACAGTACTTGTAAATAATAAATGGCTATGGTCAGGTTACTGAAATACTTTTTTTAAAGTACTACTTAGGATAATTTATTTTTTGTTTGAGCAAAGTATTGTGTTGGCTTATGGTCAGTATAGCTTTATTTCTAGCCAAATGTAGAAGAGATTGAAGTACCAAGAAGATCTTAGTAGATTTTTTTAAATCAGTTTGATGCACATAGACTTCTAAATGTGATTCGAACTGTAAAACACATTCATTTGAATATATGTCATACAAATCGAAATGATGGTGAGAGTTCTGAACTGCATACTTTTTACTAAGGTAGCAACTAAGAGTACACAGTTGTACCAAACTACTAGCAGAAGGAACATACTCACTTTGAAGAATGGGGGATAAGCTACTTATTAGGGTATTCAGTTAACAATGGAATCAACTACAATTTTCCACTTTCTCCAAACAATTTCTAAAGAAACTAAACTCCAAAAAATAAACTTTTTTCTTCATTATCACATTAAATAGGTTAAGACATTTAGACAGTGGCTTCTAAGACCAAAAAGGATCTCTGCACTAAAATCGATTGAATTAAATTAGCTTACACAAAAGTTACTGAAAGAGGTTTATGCCAGTGTTTTTCGTCTTTTTATTTTCCACGTCTGATTTATTAATATTGCTGATACGAGCTCTACAAATAAGCATAAAGGATATGCTTATTTGGAGGAGCATAAAGGAGGTTGTGGGTTAAATATTAGTTTGGATTTCCAACCTGGAAAGGAGAGAGCTAGACTGTTGCTCATGTGCCTTCTTGACTGTCCTAGTGTACTTGAGAGTTCCTAAATTATTAGCTTGTTGCCTTTATGTCTCTCTTTTGCTTAGTGTGTTCTCCTCTCCCAGGATTTGGCTTTCAGGTAAACTGAGTAATGAAGCCTGCAGTGGCAATGCACGTAATTCAGTTTATATACAGACAGGACACAGACATAATGAAAAACCATGCATTCACGAGAGCGTGCGTTCATGAGAGCATGCATTCTAAGAGAAGAGTGTCACCTCTGGAAAGGCTGTTGATGAAATTTTCTGACATGAAAATAGTAAAATATCATTTGACTCTTCTTTTTTTTTCCTTTTTCTTTTTTTAATTCCCTTTCCCCAGGAGCAGCTTTTAGTGCTGGACTTACAGGAGGAATTAGTACGTCTATAGCAGTGTTCTGTCACGAGCTTCCCCATGAATTAGGTAACTAATTTAATATACCCAGTGTGTTCAGTCTTTTCATCTGTACAAAACAGTTATCTAAAAGCTGTTGTGATACTCATCCTGATAAGCATAATGCAATGCAGATGCTGCAGGGGTGACCAGAACTTCAAAGAGTAGTGGAGCAATATTGCTTCATCAGAGTACATAACGAGAATGTTAAGCAGGATTATACCGCAGGTTATCTAGCTACAGCAGTTCTGTGAGGCTTTTTGAACATGTTTTTAAAATGCTCTTAGGAGCATACAGCTTAGTTTTGGTGTTACACCTCTCTGCATTTTATAGAAAGCATTTCACACTACTCCCTGTGGCATTGTCTTACACAAAGTTAAGTAAGTAAAATTACATAAGTAAACACAAGTTTTTACATAAGTAAAATTCTGTGTAGGGGTCTTCAGAAGATGCTTTGTACCAATTGTAGCTGAGTCCAGTAGGTGTGGGTGACTGTTTAGGGTATAAACCTGTAGACATTGGTGCCAGTGCTGCTGATGCATTGATTCTTCCCCTGTAATTGAAGCATTTCTTCTTGGGGTTAGCTAACCAAGAGGAAACCTGTTGTTTTACTGTGAACCATAAGGCACATTGCATGCACCTTGAGACTTAAAAAAAGAGCAGCTAGAGAGAGGAGTCGTCGTCTTTATTGCCAGTAGCATGAAACTGTACTAGATTAAATTCTCTACAATAATTTATGTACTCATAGTGAATGCAGACTTATTTATCTACTTACTGTCCTGAGAAACACTGATAATAAACCCCTGT
This sequence comes from Strigops habroptila, assembly GCF_004027225.2. Lineage (NCBI taxonomy): Eukaryota > Metazoa > Chordata > Aves > Psittaciformes > Psittacidae > Strigops > Strigops habroptila. Next base: position 10,638,421 of record NC_044281.2, read on the forward strand.
GTTCTGTCTCCATTTTAGGTGACTTTGCTGTGCTGCTTAAAGCAGGTATGACAGTAAAGCAAGCTATTGTGTACAACCTCCTGTCTGCCATGATGGCTTACATAGGGATGCTGATAGGCACAGCGGTGGGACAGTATGCTAACAACATCACCTTGTGGATCTTTGCAATCACTGCAGGCATGTTCCTCTATGTGGCATTGGTCGACATGGTAAGAGTGTTATGTTATTTTTGCATGCCGTGCATAAAACCTAGGGCTTGAAATGGCACCTGCAACAGAACTTATTCTGTTATAGCACATATCTGTAGACGGGTGTTTCTGTTATATGACTTTAAAATGTTTAATATACTTTGGGAGGATGACTTTCTGGTTTTATGGATGGGCCATTACATGCTGGAGATCAGTCCAGTATTTAGAATTGTTTGTCACTAAAATTTAATCTTCACATATTTGGAAAGCTTAGTCTGAACTCTTGGCATGAGCAGCTGGTAATAGATGGGTTTTGTGGTGATTAGCTTTTTATCTGGTGGAATATCTGACACCTGTCACTAGCCATAGCTAAGAGTTCACTTCTACTCATCATACTCTCCCTTTTCATGCGCATGGAAGGGGAAACCTTGGAAGTTATGGAGACAGAGCACTATGCTCTGTCTTTTGAAACAGTTCCCAAAATATACTTGGATTACTCTTAAAAGCATCTTTAGATTTGGCACAGCAATATTACATCTCTGTAGAAGTAAGTCAATTACAAAATCTGAATTACATGCAGATTTTCCATTCAAAAAACATGAAGGTGAGAATTGGCGGCAACAAGTGAAGCACAAGTCTCTGATTAGGTTTGGTATTGCTTGGTGAATACAACTGTGATTTATTAAAAACAAAATAATTCTGCAAGAAATGTTGCCTGCCAACATGACAGCTGTATAGCAATCTTCAGTAGTGATTACTTCAGTTATTCTTAATGACTTAACAGTACTTTGAAATCTGGCATAGTGCTTGCTGTTAAGCTGCCTGGTCTGTTTGTTGTAGAGGTGATAAACATTTTGCACACCAGTATATTTTTTTATATTTAACAACTACTCATTGGTCAAATTAATTGTCAGCTTTATGTATCTTTTTGGAATACAGTAATACAAGAACAGATGGGTATTATATATTTGATTTTCTGATAATTTGTCATTGTTGTACAGTATTCAGGTACTCGGAATAACCAAAACTGTTCTAGCCTAATGAAGAGTAGTACATAGAGACTTGTGCTGTGCACTACCCGAAGTTTGTACTGTATTGTTTTTCACACCGAAGTGTTTCTTGAAGGAATTCCTTCATTTACCTCATGCTTTCTTGAATTAATTTCTTTATAAAACTCTTAAAGTTATTTCTCTTCTCTATGGGTGGTTTTGTAAGACACTTCATAAGATTTATTTTTACATCTTCCAAGTCCACTATTATTTATTTGTTGCCATTGTCAGTACTGTTTGACTTTTCTTCATAGGTGAGGAACATAAGAAATATCCAGAGTTTTCAAAATTTTTTATAGAGCCACATAGAATTTCTCTTGAATTACTTGGAGCTATTATTCCTGTATTTAAAAGGGACATGTATGTGAACACATCTAAGCATGTAACATGAGAAAGGAATGGCTAAAAGTTAATCAGCAAAGACATTATAAAGGGTGTATTTGTAGCAATGTAATTACTGTAGAAATAGTCAAAGCTTTTTATTGTGTTTATTTGAACATGACAATTTTAAATAAGTAAAAGAACTTGGAAGAGCAGAACTGGAAGAATGCTGGGCTGGTCCTTATCTTGGGGAACTTTGCATAGATGTGTAATCCAATAAAAGCTTAAGAAAAAAAAGTGGAAAGGAAAGGCATTTTTAGTTTGTTTTTAAATACATGATATGATCATGTTTTTATCAGATGTAGTGGTTAGGTAGCAAAGCTATGTCTTAGTGTATTGTTTTTATAACTGAATCCTGGAGTGTTTATTCTGTATAGTATCAATCATCTTGTAAACTTGTCTGTATATAAATGGAGTAGAGGGTGAAATAACTTCAATTGCTGTTTCTTTTAGCTTCCAGAAATGCTTCATGGAGATGGAGATAATGAAGAGCATGGTTATTGTCCTGTGGGGCAGTTCATTCTTCAGAATCTAGGCCTGCTGCTTGGATTTGCCATCATGCTGGTGATTGCCCTCTATGAAGATAAAATTGTACTTGACATTCAGTTTTGACCCAATTCTGGTAATCACTGTGGTTACAATAATGTTACTGTATGGCTTTGAGTCTGCACTGTTTCACTGTATGCACATTGCTCAGAGGAAAAGCAGTGGCTTGCACTACTTACACAAGTACAGTATATTCATTTCTATGTAGATTAATTTCTGCTTTTTTTCTAATTCAAATCAGATGAGATTACCCAATGCATCTTCTAAACTCAAGTGAGTGACAATTAGGAAATACTAAATCTGAGAAATAAATGCCAAGCTCATGTACTATATAGGAAGCACTGCTTGTTTAAGAAAGAAAAAGTACAGTGAATGATCTACATTTGGGAAAATGCCATTTCATTAGTACATTTGAACAGAACCCAGAAAATGTTACAGCTGAAGTTCGTACCTCTGCAAGGAACCCGAGTAAGCTTTTAGTGCCACGTAAGTCTTAAGCAGCTCATATATATATATATATATATATATATATCTGTATGTATATATAGATATATATAGAGATGGATATATAGATATATACAGATGTGCATGCATGTATGTGTGTGCGTGTGTGTATATATTCATTCTGTGCTGATTCTTCTGCATAGTGGTGACTTGAAGTATTAAATCTCACAACAGCACATGACTGGAAACCACTGGTTTAAATTTTAAAAAATGAAACCAAAAACCTAAACACTGTTTAAATTCTTAGAATATGTGTTAAGCTGCACTCCATCATTATAAACTTCATGTGTAAGAAGGCAGGCTGTTGCAATATATTCTGCAAAGTGCTATGTTCTGTCGAGGATCAGTTTGACGATGTTTTTCCTGACTAAGATTTATTTGATGTTTGTTCCTTGATATTAGTAGGAAAATGCAAAATGCAGTAGAATTAGTGTTAGCTTGGGGAAATCCCTGATGTTGGAGTTATTGAGCTATTTCTGGTTCTTTTTTACAGATGCTAAACATGTATTGTGTGCCACTTGCAGCATAAACTACTGAAGAATTGTGGCTGTGAATTTGTGCAAACTCTTTTAACAGAGAATCCATATGGGAATTTCTCCATTTTTTTTAACAATTATTTTGGGCTGTTTTCTCCTCCTCATGTTAAAACAATCCAAAGTGTAAGAAAGACACTAGTTACTGAACCTGGGCACAAAGGTTAAATTGTGGTCTGTGTATGTAGTACTGGTAGGTTATTTACAATACCATAATACCAGATCAGAATCTGTTTCTCCAATGCCTTTGGTATCGGACATTGTAGCACCAGCCATTTCTGGCAGTAGAGAGTAAGAAGATTTCTACTTCCAGCATAAACAAGTTAGTTTCTATGATGTCTTCTTACAGTTTTGGTATTAATTAGATTATTAAAAAGCAGATATGACAGACCCATGATATTTGTAATTTGGAAGGGTAGACTGAAAATTTGGGCCTTAACTTCTGGGATCAGCTGTCCTAGATCGGATTGTGCTGATATTCTTACATTGCCAGACGTTAGTTCCTGTACCCATCTCCTTAAAAACATTGTGAGTTTGTGAGGAGTGCAAGTTGATTCTGTAGTACCAGTTCTAAGCATGGTAGTAGCCTTTTTTAAAACACAGTTCATCTTCTTTTATGTGTATGCCAGGTAAAAGCTGTATTTTGACTATGTGCCGTAAGTTTTGTTAGGTCTGCTTGGTGCCAGTGTAACTGCTAAGAACACTGATTCTAATGCCTTTAATGAGAGCCAGTTGGTATCTTCATTCCATTTCAAGTTAATGATGTGTTTCCTATGGCCCTTTTTACTTTTTCAAGCTTCATTGGTCAATTAATTTTTACTGAGGGCAGCTCATGTATTTTAAAGATATTGGTTGGTTCTTGCCAGTATTTCTTCTAATGCAGTATCAAGAAACAGTATTAAGGGTCCATTTCAAAGACGGGCACAGTTTCTTCAGTGAAGAAGCCAAAAGCCCAGAGTTCAGGCATGCAGCCATTTGATGCTCTGAACTCCGGTTTTCTTTTTTCTTCTTTAAAACACGTTTACTGTTGGACCCTAATTAGCAAACACACTGTTGTTGGCTTCAGATGGTGACTGAATTTCTGCAGTGTAAAGATCCTGGGTGACATGTTTTCATAGTGCCCATGTCAGGTCACCGAGTACCATTTTCAAAGAGACTTAACTCACTGCATACCTTCTGAGGATCTAATTTTAAACAACTTGTTTCTTTTGTATTAAACTGACCCTTTTCTGTTAATTCTGTTGAGTATAAGGGGGTCATTATGTGGTTGAACTGATATTTTGTCAAATAATTTTTCAAAGGTTATTTCTTGTAAATCTGTTCAAATGAAGATTTCTGTATTTCAGGTAGTAGATTTACTTTTGTATTAGTTGGAATATGGTTATAGCTTAATACACTGCCTCTATAGAAAAATAGTTAACTTCCTTCCAAGACCATCTTCAGACAAGGGAAAAACATGGTCCTTGAAGGTAGGTACTGTATTTTTCATGAAATATGGGTTATTTCCTTTTATTTTCTAGTATTTATTACAAGTTATGAAGAGCAGTGTAACAGCTGTGGCTTCTATGTGTTTCCACCAGTACTGAGTTCCAAATAATTCTAATGTGTGCTTTTGAGTCATGTTACAGACAATCTCAATTCCACTACATTTCTACTTGGCTTCAACATTCCATTCTGCTTGAATCCAGAGTCTCATTTAACTTGTATTTGTTGGAGGGCATAAATGTTACTTGTATATTACAATGCTGTCACTGTGTGACATCCCATATGAATTTTGATGTAGATCACATTGCACTCAATCTGCTGTGATTATGCTTCGAAAATACTGTAGTTGCTAGATGCAGTGTGATTTCATTTTTTTTAATTTTTTTCTTTCCCTTCCCCATTAACAATTAAGTCTATGGTTTAAAATGTGATTCTGGTCCTATAAGATAACTTGCTGAGCTGTCAGTCTTTTTGTTATAACTAAATAGTTTTTTTAAATTTTATAAAGCTGGAAAAATGATCAAATGCTGTTTTGTTCATTGTCAACAGTGTTGTGTTCATTTTATGTATGTTCCTTATAAATAAGGAGCTTTCAGAAAAATAAAATTATTCAAGGAGCAGATATTTTTTGTTGGCTTTTATAAAGTTTTATTGTGCATCTTTGTATTTTAGTATTTGTATTTCAAATCTCATGAAAGGCACAAATGCAACATCAGAAACAAATTCGTTGTGATTTCTCTTTTAACGTGGCCTTTCAGGACCAACATGTGTTCTTTATAAGTGATCTGGAATATGCACCTACCTCCCAAAATGGTAATAGGTTTATGAGTTAAGCTGGCATAGTAACGCCACACCCCGTCTGATCCAGTGCTCTTCGGGTTTGTCTGAAGCAAGCGTTATTGCAATGACGAAGTTGGTGGAATGGCCTGTAGTTGACAGAGTCCCTCTTCTCTCGCTGGTCTTGTACAATGGGGCCAGATAACTTGGTCGCTTTGGAATCTCTGATCTCTTACATGGCTTTAGCCATATCTGCAGTAAAGAATAAAATAATCCTCCTCAGTTAAAAAAAGAAATAGGGAAACAGTCTTGGCTTTGCCAAAGTATTGGGACATTGGTTTGTTTGCCTTATAACAACAGATAGCCCTGAAACCCTGTTTCTTCTTTCTTAGCAGATTGCTTCCTCTCTCAAAACATGCAATACCAAACTTCCTGTTGCTGTCATTAATAGCAGAATAATCTTAGCTCCTCTCAGACAATTTATTTCAACACAAAACGTTTTGATTAAATTGTTTTTTAAGTATTACCCTGTTCATTCTTTGAAGACTAGAAATTCAAGAGTATTAATTCTACAGTATTTGTTAGTATATAATACTATAAAATGTCACCGAACAGGAGATACTGACCACAGGCACTGTATCATAGAGGACTTTCGGATGAGATTCTCCGAGCATCTTAGTTTGCCTGTTCCAGCGTGCTCCATCCAAGAACAACCCCTGAATGTAGACACCTGAATCAGTTGGAAAGGATAGCATGTTACCCAAAACCTGCAAATGTTCCTAGCTGAGAGCAGCAGCTAGTGCAGTGCACTTTGCTAACTGTCAGTTAACTGAGTGCATGGGACTTTGTGTGTTCCAAGTGATGATCAAATAACTTTTGTGTGTAACACAGTCATATACTTTATGACTACAATTCTGTAAAAAGTTTTATAAAGTTACAATGCCTAGTGATATCACAGTGTATCCAGCCTTTTCTGAATGGTCAGTGACAGCTTAAGAATTATTCTGTAGTACAGGACACTATTTTTAAACTTGTCATTATTATAAAGTTTTCTGTACATACTACATATTGTCAGCTTTAAAGTTTCCAAACTTGGAGATTTTATCATATAAACTGTCTTTCACTATTTAGTCTTCACATTGTTTCATTGCTTACGTTTAAAATTGCTACTTGCTTATACCTTTCTAAAGCGGTTCATTAATGGAGTAAAATAAAAGTTTGTTTAAAAACCATAAATATCTTTATTTGACATGTCATCATGACATGACATGTCATTCCCTCAGAATTTCAGAAGGAAAAAAGGTAACAGCATCTGGTTTTCATCAGATTTGCACCCTCTTGTTCTGTAGACTGAAAACTGTAACTTCCAAAACAATAAACATGCCCCAACAGAAAATGACTTGAACTGACTGGATGTGGCTCTCCCAGGCAACATGCTAAGCCCTTCTTTTTATACAACTTCCAGTCAAACTGATCCTCAGAAAGTTATTAAAAAGAGTATTAAGAACAGTTCTGTTTAATCTCTCCTTTTTCTGAGGAAGGGTAAGCTAACAAACATATCTGCAACTGGAACCTAAGGTAAATAATGTATGATAAAGCAGTCTGATAAAAAATAGAGCTTTTCCCTGCTTAGAGTGGTCCCCTATTGCACGTTGTGATCATATCAGTAAGACACTTTTCTAGGGATAGTTAAGGTAGCATACGCAACTTCTCTACTGAATGCTTGGTTTTCCTTGGCTTAGGCATCTTCAGACATATATACTAGTAGAGTGAAATAAAAGGATTAAAAAAGGCAAGCTGGATATCACTTGAAAGTTTGATCTGTTGTGGAAGTTTAGGTCAAGGAGTGTCCTCTGTTGGTGTTATTTTTATCTACATGCTAAACCAGGATGTGAATTAATCTGAGCCATTCCTAGGGATTTAAAATTTGCCTCTTCACTTCTCATGCACCTTGTGGGGAGCAGTGCAGCTGTGCATGTTTGCCATCTGAATTAATGAACTTAATTGCATAACTGAGCCTGCACATTAATGTTGTCTTCTAAACGCATCAGCAAAGGCAGATAATTGTGTGATGCTTTTGCTTACCATCTTCAGGAGCAGTGTCATATTGCTTATCTTCCAGCACTTCATAATCAAATTCTAGTTGGTCTATTGGAATGGTGTATTTTCTGGCATAGTTCTGCTGGGCACCTGTTAAGAATGCTTGAGTGAAGAAGAATCCTGAAATCCAGAAGACTGGTGGAGCTCCATTTTCATACCACACCTGCAGCAGCAAAAGAGAGAGGAGGGAAAATAACCAAACAAATCGGCCTTTTATTTAGTACTTAGGAAAGCAAATATTTTCTAGATTAACAGCAAAGTAATTTTTTGCTTTGTGAATCCAGGGCTGTCCTTGGGCTCTTTGTTCTTTTCCTAAAGCAGAGGAACTTTGGATGGCTGACACATCTTTTTTAAATGTCACTAGCTTCTGGTTTTTTTAAAACAAAAAAAAAATCACATACAATAAAATTAGTTTCAAAAAGTCTGTTAAACATGCATCATCCCTCTAAGTTCATCAAATCCTCCTTCTCTCCCTTGTTACCTTTGTTTCTCTGTGCAAATGACAGACCTCTTTTGCAGGCTGTTTTCTCTTTGAAAGGATCATATTTCCCTTCCAGTGCCAAAGTCACATGTTGCAAGTGTGTACACCAAGTTGAAGATGAGGCGGGATGATACGTTGTCTGATTAAACTGCTGTTGCTTTGGGGCAGGGAGCTGTGTTTTGGGGTCTTTGGTTAATTTTTTGTTCTGTTTTTAATAGCTTACACTGTGGAGGCATCTGTATAAAAATGATTTTTAAAAATTGCAACATTCATCGGATTGGGTTGTAATATATGACAGGTCTGTTGCAACGCTGAATAATTACTGGGTGCAAGAAGACCTTTTTCTGTGCTGCAAACATCAGTTTTGAGTAACACCTGAAAAATTTCCTACAGTTACCTGCTGCAGAGAATTACAATGAAGAAACTACACTGGTTGTCTCTGCTAGTAAGGAGTTTTCTTCCCAATAAATAAAAAGTCATCCTTGTAGCTACTGTTAGGCTTCCTACAGATGAAAGTGGGAGTTACTGGGGCATGGGGACTGTGTGATTGATGTGTGTCTAACACATAAGATGGAGGTTCTCTGGAAAAGCAGATTTTGTGAATATCCTTCTAGACCCAAAACTGGATGCTGCTTTTGCTATTATATTTTAATTCTATTTTATTTTTAATTTACTTTTGATTTTAGTTCTATCTTGGGACCTACGGAGTAGGGCAACCTGCTATAAGCTTGGTTTTCTTAAGTTGTCAGAGATTACTAAGCCACAGAATGGTGCTGAAACTCTAGCTATTACTCATTTAAAGTCAAGTTTTGGGAATGCGCTCTTGCAGGTGAAAGAGCCCCACTGATTAACTCATCCAGCTTGCTTTCAGCATTCTACTAAAAAGCTTGGTATTTGACCTTTAACGTAATATTTTGTGTTAAAATGTTTTTAAGTTGGCTCACTGGAAAAGAAACTTGGTGGTATTTTACTAAGAAGTTCTATTTTAATTAACTTCATTCATGGCTAATTAACCACCACCAGATCTGTATGAAGAGGCCCTTAGTAAATTTACCTCAGAAGGCCAATTCTGTCATACGGGATTACTGACACACAGCAGCTGTTCATGAGGTGGAGGGTATGTGGCAAAATGTAGTGCTTCATTAGATGCTGTGATGGGCAAAGGGCTATACAAAATGGATGCTCAGATGAACTGAACCTGTCACGTACTTATTCAGTGGAAGTAATTGGAATGGGTATGTTCACTTGAGATGTCACCTGCCATCAACAGACAAAAATAAGAAACGGCATTGAACAAATATGTGTAAATAAATGGAGTGTGCTCACCTGCAGAAACTTCAGTCTTTGAAGGAAGTCAGTCACGTAGCTGCCCAAAGGCTTGAGGCTTGGGTAAGACTTACTCATCCATAGTTCTGGAATTCTGCCTTTCAGAATGCTGTCTACCACTTCTTCCAGTTCAGCAGACATCACTACTAGCCCCTAAAGGAAATTTTGGAAACGAAGATATCAAAATACTTTGCCTAAGCAGCTTGCTTTAATGGTAACGTAGTGCTCAGATGTATCAACCAAACCACATAACTTTGTGTGTTGGCAAACTTGCTGAGGGTGCGCTCAGTCCCACTGATCTCAGAGCACTTCTGAGTTTACTAAGTGTAAATGCTCTTATTTATAATTATTTTAAGTTAAGTTTCCTCAAAACTCTGTGACATTGCTACAAGTGCCTTATTCTGAAGAGGCAGACATTTTAGATTGTAGTTTGGCTTTAATGGGGAGAGGAGTGGTGGTTTTGGGATAAATAAAAATTGCTTAAACTGTTCTTTTTCCTGGGGTTTTTTTGTGAGGTTCCCCCCCCCCCCCCCGATTTTTTTTGCACAGCTTTAGCTTCTCATTCCTTTTGATTCTGAGAACAAACGTTGACTTTAGACTGTGGTATCTTAACTGGAATCCTCTCGGGCAGTAATTTGCTATTTTTGAGGTGTTGAGAACATCTGCTTTCATCTGTAAGAAATTCTGTGAGGTGTTTCAGTCTTTCATACCAGTGAGGCAGAAAAACAGACATGAACCTAGGTACTGCTTGTCTTGCTAGCAGAGCAAGTAGTTGTTAGCAAGTAGCAAGAGCTAGCAGAGCTGTAGTTGAAAACTTTCTGATTTGGTTTCTCTACAGTAGGCACAGTAGTGCTTTTATAGTCCATTATACTCCTACCAGTTTTCAAGATACAGATCAATAAATCTGTTTCAAATTTGGATTCTTTAAAGTATTTGACCTGAATCCAACTTCAAGGTCAGTTTTGTAGGGCACCTGCATTGATAGCTCAGAGATCAAGTCTAGGTTCTAGGTAAATGCCTTTAAAGGTTGCCTTCAGCTCACCTTTATTGCTTTCTGGATGTTAATACAGGAGTCTCGTATCGTCTGCAATAACTTGTTAAAGCGTCCCATCTCTTGTACAAGCACAGTATTCATGCTTTGAGTATAAATAGTTGGATATTGTCTCATTGCTGCTTCAGTGTCAAAATTTGGAGGAAGTTTGCTCAGGATGTCATCTGTGACTTCATGGATAACTTCATCGGTGGATTTTGCACCACCACCAGATGCCCGGGACTATAGGGAGAGCCAAAAATTTACATTTATTTTGACAAAGAGGAGTTAGGAGAGTAATTAAAACACAGGAAAATAGAGCTCTTACAAAGGCATTGTTTAAAAGATCATTACAGTTCCAACCCTCTTTCCCTGTGATTGAAATGAATTTGTTTCAGAATTTCCTACATTATTGCAATAAGTTATTAGCTTAGAAGTAGCAAAATCTGGTTTCCTACATATTTGCGTCCTCCTCATTTTTTTGTGGAAATTCTACTTACACTATGAACCAGTCTTTCTGCCCCATCTTCAATATCAGCACAGTGGCTGACCAGGTACTGTGAAATAGCACAGAGCAACACCAAGTTCTGTCTCGCTGTCCCTCTTGCTCTCTATATTCTTTATGCTCTTCATTTTCCTCATGAAGCTTACAGTAACTGTAGTATCCCTACATTGTACCTGGCTTTCAAATTGGATTGAAACTGGCCAAGAAGTTGAAAATTGTTAAAAGCTGGGGAAGTATAGGAGGTACGTTTCCTTGGAAAGACAGGAAAAAATACAAAGCCAAAAAAGCTTTAAAAGATTCTTAAGTAGAACAGTAATTTCACCAGAATTGAGACACAACATAATAAGGTACAGTAAAAACTGGAAAAAAAAAAAAAAGTGAACATACTAATGTGGAGATATAGTAGAATGTTATGGCAAGGTGGTGTGTGATTTCTACACTTTACATACCAGTGTAAGAAGAATGCTGTCAAATAACAGTTGTGTTTCTGACTGATCCTTGGTAATATCCGCATTTGCATTCATTCCAAATATTTCTGGGGAAGGATTCAGTGGAAGTGTCTTTGTATAGTCAATATAGCTTTGGTACTGAAAAATGGAAAAAAACCACAAACCCTCTAGACCCACACTCTCCTGTGTGATAAATTAAGCTGATTACTATGTCGTTTCTACCTACAGCAGATACAATCAAGTACTTCTCTTATGCCTATTCTATAGTGCTTTTAACTTTAGCAGGCTCGCTCTTTTACCGTCCCCTGTGTGCTGACCCACACAGAGCAAAGGCAATGTAGTGGGTAGTAGTTGGAGGTGGGTTTTTCATATTATTTCCATTTCTTAGAAGTCAATGGAACAAATTCTAATAAAACACAAGATTAAGTCACAAAAGCAAGCAGTGACAGGGTAAGCTCTGAGGTTCATATCAATGTCAATAAAGATAGACCTGTTTTTGAAAAAGATAAGTAATATCTTGATAATCCTGTTGTTCTGGGATACTTACATCTCCTTCAGGAGGAGCAAAATAAAGGCCACTTGGATCAAATTTATAATCTATATTTGTAATGATTTCTGAGGAAAAGAATATGTTTAGAACACTACGGAGCGTACGCCGATCCCAGTCATCGGTGACTCTGCCACCGTAATTACATTCTCCAGTCATATAGCGAAGAGCATCATATGGCACCTCCTGAAAAAAAAAGCAAGAAAACAATCTGAACTGTAGCCTAGCACTTCTCTGGGCAGCCATATTGGTGTCATCGTAGTTTAAAGTCATCCAGAATTCTCACTGGGAAGTTTAAAAGCTGTTAGTTACTTCCGCTAGTTCATGCTTGTAGCATTGATCTCCTGATCTTCAACTACTTTAATAATCATCCATCAAGTCACCCAGCATTGCAACTTTTGAAGAATAGCCTCAAAAGTTTCTGTAGTAGTCCAGCTAGAAGTTCCTGAGTACATGTTTATGGAAAACTTTACCAAAAATATCTCGTTTGTCTATACATACTTCTCCCCCCTCCCGAGCACCTCCCTTTCACTCTTCTGCAGGGAAAGAAACACACACCTTTTTGAAGTTGCTTTCTCATGATGAATCACAATTTATCTATTAACCACATTGATAAGCAAAACCACTCCAGGCTGATAGTGGTTTGAAGCTAACACCCCTTTCCTGCCCCTAGCCGTAACTTTTAGCAGATTCTGGCTATAGTGGGTTGCCTATAAAGTTGGAACATAAAGAAGTGTTATGTATTGCTAGCAAATTCCACAGCAGCTTTGAAACACTGCCTAGCTCTGCAAACAGGGAAGGAAATGTCATCTGCCAAATTTACACAAATAGATCAAGGTTGTTATTAATCCACAACAGGCCAGGGTCTAATATTATCCCTATCTTTGAGTAAATCATAGTTAGCAATAAGTATTTTAGTAGACTATTTTACAGCTTGCAGTAACATCACTTAACAGCTGAATCCACAGCTCCTGTCTAGAGACAGGATAAGATTCCAATGAATAAGGCAACTGTGTGGAACAAACGCTGCTCTGTTTTGCATGGCAGAACTTCTAAATTCTAATTTGAAAGTTTCTCACATTAGTTATATACTGATCATAGTGCATTAACCACTTAAATTGCTTGTGGTTAGCACTACTGCAAGTAGACTTTGGTTTCTAATTCACCGCTCCCAGTTGGCCATGGCAGCACTCAGCCTGCCTTGGTACATGCACTAGCAGCCCAAGAAAGTGCAAGCAAGGACTGGTGACCACAGTGAGAGGTTGCTGTACCTCATACTGGTTGAGGAAGGTGTGAAGCTGCTGCACGCTGATGCGCAAGTCGGTCTCATTGAAGCTGTATGGAATGTTCCAACCCAGTGGTCCAAAATTCCGCCTTTCTTGCACCAGCGCATGGAAGAAGCAGAGGCCATACAGCAATGTCTTGAACTCAGCCTTAAAACCAAATGCAACAACATTAATTAATCACAGCTGGTTTAAACCATTTTTTCTCACATCCTGTACAACAGTGCTGTCTTTGAGTCACTCAAATCCCAGCCTCTCCTGCTCTACTAACATACTGTTTAGAAGTAAGTCAGGGGTAGCTTGTTCTTGACATACAAAGGCATAAACAACAGTTTTCATAAACATCAGTTCTAAATACTTAAAACAGTGTGAACCCTCAAAGCAATTTCATTTTAAAGCTATATATCAATGTATATCTAATTAATATACATGACACATACAACTGTGTATGAGACCACAGACCTCTGATATTTTTTTTTTACACCACTGTATTATAAAACACTGCATAAAATATCTCTGTTGGTTTTGGGTTTGCTTTTTTTCTCTTTATCAAGAGGCCTTTGAAGAAAAACTTCAGCTAAGAACATTTGATTTGGTTTTCAATTGAGACTATGTAGCAAAGCGGATTACCCCATTTAGAAGAACTATATTAATTATAGAAAAATAATGTAAAATAATATGCTTCCAAACAGACATCTAGTTATGAAAAGACTGGGGTTTTTCCCAGTCTTACTCAGTTGGTTTTTTTTTTTTTTAACTTGAGAGCTGTGTTATTAATACCCTACCACAAAATTTCACTTGTAGAAGTAGGAGAAAAAACAGTAAAAATAAATAAATAAATAATTTCACTATTGCCAGTAACCAAAAGTGTTTCATTGCAGTGGAAGACATCTATTTAATCTGGGAGGTTCTTTTCCCCCAGAGCACACATACACAGTCATCAGGGTCTGCTTTAACTGATTTGCAAAGTTACAGGATGACATTACTAACTGGTTTGCTGCAGCTGTTGAAAAATTCAGGATCAGATATTGGATCCATCATGTACGAACTAATTATATTGGCCCGTAAACCTTTGGGTGCTTCATTAGTCATCTTCACTCCATTCTGAAGCACAGACACTGGGAACGTGGCAGATGGGTAACTGGTGAGCCAGAGTCGGAAATCTGGATGTGTTGTATCAGGGTTCAGCTCCTATAATAAACACATATAAATACAGGCAATTAGAAGACGCGCTAAATTAATGTACACCTCAAGTTTTATTATTAAAGCCATTTTTTTAAAGTGGGAAGATATACCACTTCTGCTTACAAAGTGTAATTTCTTAGATACTTTAGACACTATAATCACATATAAATTATATGTGATTATAGTGAAAGTCATGGTTATAAATGACAACTTCTCTTCCACAATTGGTATATTTTTATTCAAGCCTTTCAGTATTTTGAACTAAACATCCTCTCTGTGCATGTTTATGGAATATATGACCAAAATGCACTTATTGTCATACAGGTGTTCTGGGAAGGGCTATAGTAATAGTATCACATCAGAAATGTGTTATGTTTATTAAGGGAGAAAGAAAAGAAAGAACTATACACTAGTACCTCTTTGGAAACCTATAGCTGTTCAAGAGTAAAATTCCTTAGCATACTGCCTTTCTGCAGCAATAGACATATGATGAAAGACCATGCCCTGAAGAGACTGTTGTAGCAGCTGGGATTTACCATTCAGGGAATGGGCCAGACCCGTCATGTTTGTGAGCACTTTCTATTCCAGCAGGCAGAAGGAAAAAGTCAGAATCAGTATGTGACGATTACCCTTTTATAATAGAAATCATCATGAAATATTGCTAAGCTGGCTTTTCAGCCACCTGAATGGATCAGACATGCCTTCAGAAGTATTTATAAGAAGGAAATACTTTTTTTTACCTCACAGACTTTTTCCAGTGTTGGCATCCATGAACTTGCAAGATGGCAGTTTTGCAGAACTACCCATGTTCCTTCCTTTACTGCCTTCTCTATCATTTTCATGGCTATTGGGCCTTGGCCTTGACCAAGTGACAGAGAACTAAGCTTTGCATCCCCATATCCCTGCATACAGAAAGTGTGGTATAAGTAAGAATAATATTGCATAAATAGAAAAAACCTTGTGGTATGAGACTTCACATCTATATGTGAATATTAATACTAAATATTTAATGTACAGCATATTTTAAAATACAGTTTAAATCTTATTTTTCATGTCATTCCAGTTGACTAAAAACCTCTAATTTATCTAAAGTTCCTTACTTCATGCAAACCGTTAGTAGACAAACATGCACAAGCATCAAATACATTAAAAAAGCCTGGAGATATTAAAATACCTGATCATCAGCAAACCTGACAAGGGCTGCCATGGGGTCTGCACCAGGGGAAAGTACAAATATCAGTGGTGCACAAGCATGACTGTCCGAAAATGCTTTTGACAAATCAAATGGAGGTGGCTCAATAAATGGATGGCCCAGGTTGTGACTGATAAATTCCTGCACCATTGGTATTATCTAAAAGAAAAGGAAAGAACAGAAATAAATGTCCTACTTTTGTGTAAGCGTTAACACACATTACTCTAAATATTTTAATATAAATTTCAAGGACAGCATTCTTGCACGTAAAATCAAATACACACACAGTCCAGAGGAGTCAATGATTTAGCACGTGTAAATCTAGGCAAAAAAAAAAAAAGAAAGATGCTTTAGGAGGGTTGAAATTGGAAGTCCTATGCAAATGATCCTTAATCCCATCTCTGTCACCACATCAGAACAGACTAATGTGCTGGTGTAGAAAAAAAGATTTTTTCCTGTGCTTGCTCGATCTGTATTATGGAGAGGATTTCGATTTTCAAATCTCATAATGCAACACCTTTCAAAGGAGTTAAAATCTTGGCTTAGGAAACTGCTGTATACAGTACTGTTATACAGTACACTGTTGTACACACTAGTGTTTCACCTTCCTACTGAAGTTAACTGGGTTCTGTACCAAAATGAGAGACAATTTATAAAATGTCAGCTTAATGCTTTCATCCTGTAAACTCTTATAGTTCTTTTAAATATCACCATCAATTCTATCTCTGGACACACTCTAGAGTATTTTACCATAGCCACCTCCCCTTTAAAGGAATGCAACAGTATTCACAAATGGGATACTGAGATTTCATCTCTGAACACTAAATTCAAGAAATGCTGAAGGTTTCAAACAGCAATGTTAACTCAACCACTTTGGTAATTTTCATACTGCATTAGTGTAGGTGTTTTCAGTTAATAAATACATAATGTGACCAAATACACAGAATGTGACACAAGGGAAAAAGCTCCAATAGCATTATTTCTCTTGATTGTCCTGCTCACAAACTCACCTGTGTTTTTATTTACTTTAAAACTTACCCTGCTTTACAGGTGCACTGTGTCACCAATTAGTATAATGCCTTAAATTTGAGAGCAGGAGGGAGGCTGTAGGCTACACCAGTTGCAGGCTTTAAAGATGGAGATGCTCTTGAAAGAACTTGGTTCAGCTTCCAAGCTTCTGAGTGATTTTAAGGACATGTATGAATATGAGAACCGTTTAAAAACCTTCACAAACTGGCCTTTTAGAGAGAACTGCAAGTGCACTCCGGAGAATGTAAGTCTGATAAATGGTTATTTTTACTATGCCTTATTTTTTGTATACTGTGCATGAATGTGATGCTTTGTTAAGTATATTCATACTCAAGAAGAGTTGTGAACTTCTGCTAAGTCTGAAGAAGATGAAAAATTAAATACTCTAACTTTCCTCTGTTCCCAGCTCAGAGATACTGTAGTAGTGTGATTGGCTTCTGCATGTCTAGCTACAGAAGTGAATATAGTTACTTCTCGTTTTTATTGGTTTTTTGTTCTTGTTGCTTAAAAGTTAATTTCTTGTATTAGTAGTCTTTCTGATTGCAAGTTTTCATTCATAAAAAAGAAGCCTACACTAGAAGAAACAAGCAGACACCCAGCAGGAAGGATGAAGAAGAAGAATGATCACTACTTAAAATTCAGAAATTGAAATTATTTAAATTGTAGAAAGCTTAATGTTCATGTCCCTGCAGCCTTTGGCTTGAGCATTAAAAAAAAAACTAAAAACCAAAAAAACCCCAGAAATCCACTTGACTTGTACTTTGGCTCATGCATAAAACTTCCAGGCTGGATCTCAGATGGGTCACACTGCAAAAGTTCTCTGAGAATGTGTGAAGTTTGATAACTAACACAAACTTACTTAATTTTTAGTGTTCTGACCAGATATGCTCCCTCTATAACCAGTTAAAGATGTAGTGTTCTACTTACATAACTTATATTTAAAGATTCCATACATCCATGGTCTTATGCTATTTTTTTTTTTCTCTGAAAATATTCTCTATAGTCCTGGCTACGGCAGAGCTCATGCACTGCTTCTGAAATGCATGTGTAGCATGACAACATCTACTAGATGTTTTTTGGTAGAGCAAAACTACTCTGGCAGCCTGCAGATGCCACAGTTGTGCAGAAATCTGTTCACTGCTTGCAGCCTGTTCATTTACTAGTTGCTTATCTGCCTGCTTGCAGCCCTTGCACTTAAAATGTATTTTTCACCTTGATCTATGCTGATAGATATTGTGGGGAAAGGCATTATTTGTAAGCTCTCAGAGTTGGCTGATGTGAACATGAGCTGTGTGTTGGATGAGGCTGTAAACTTCCAAACTGTCACCTGCAGATGGCAAAGGCGGGCTTTGTCCACTGTCCAGATGAAAATGAACCAGATGTGGTAAAATGTTTCTTTTGCTTGATAGAACTGGAAGGCTGGGAACCAAATGATGACCCATGGTAAGCACAGATGTGACAATGTTCTTGAAGTATTCCTCCAAACTTCTTTAACAACATCCCCTTACTCATTATAAAATTACCAATTTCCTCTGTAGCAGTTCAAAGAACTGAAGCCTACTGAAAGTTTATCTTACTCAGTAACTTTGAAATAGTTCAACTAGCTTTTATCTGAGATACAGTAAAATCTATTTCATGTGTTTTCTGTATGACACTTTTTCTGCTGATAGCAGAAGTACTGAAGAGAACTGTCTGTTCAGGTATCTTTATTGCTTGAAATGTAACTTTCATGGGTTTAATACCTGTTCTTATGCTGGGTTTTCATTGCAGGAATGAACACATCAAACGTTACAACTGTGGCTTTTTAGCCCTCACCAAGCCCTTTGATGACCTGACCATGGAGGAATACTACATGCTGGAGATGACACGGCTGAGAACCTTCCTTGTAAGTGTTAACCAAATAATCTTAATATAAGCTAGAAGGAAAACAAGAACTTTCATCTCTAAGATTTCCAATCATCAGCAAGGAGTGATTGTGTAAGGCTAGAACACAGCTTACTTTTGAAGTAATGATTTAGGTGCATTATTGGCTAAGAAATCTGCACCTGAACACTTCCTAGTGTAGTCAACTGTCTAGCTTTTGAAGGAAAACTGGTTTCCTTTAGAAATGTTTTTCCAACAAATCATTAGAACAGAAAAAATATCTTGGGTACAATAATCAATCAATTCAGGAAGCTTTATAATGAGCAGCTCTATCCTTCTCAGGAAGGATAAACAGCACATGTGAAAAGACAAAATTTGACCAGATCATTGCTTCATATTTCTAGATCTCCATGTAGATCAGTCTAATTAAGCTTTCAAACTCTAAAGCCCATGGATACTAAGAATCAAGTGAACCAAGGTCCCAAGGTCCCTAATGAGGCACAATAAAGGTTCTGCATCTTCCTTCCTGGTGGGTTTGCACAAATGAGATCTTTACTTTGCTGATAATTGATATTGAAAATACACCTGGTGACTGTCAAGGTTAAGTGTTTAAGGTCTGTATACACCAAACTCAAATACATAAAAATAGGATCACATGCTGCAGTGGGAGCAGCCTCATATCTTAAAAGATGGACCAAGAGTGAGAAGATGATGTTGTCTAACCTGAACAGCAAATGCTTTAAAGCAGTGGTCCAAGGTCCAATATTGTACTTAAACTTCATTGTACTGAAAGTGTACTTTAAGTACAATATTGTACTTAAAGCAGTGTTCCAAGGTACAATAGGTTTCCTATTGTACCTTCCAATAGGCCATAATACTACTTTATGTAATATTTTCTAAGTACATTATATATAAAACTTGAAGCAGCAGCTTCAAGTGGGGGACAATTTCCCCCCAAGAATATTGTCACCAACTGCTTGGAGGGCTATGCATTAGGCTGATTCAGAGCATGCTTGCCATCTTGAAGCATTAATATCCTAATGCATCCCAAGAAGCAAGATTGTGCCTTTTCCCACAGAAGAAAATCAAACTCAAGCCTCCATCCTTCATGTGATGTAAAACACAGCTGAAAGTAGGTTCACAATTTACTTTAAAAGTATACTAGACATACCCAAAAGTGGTCACTGAACTGAGGCCTACTGGCAAGACTAGTTGAGAAGTTTCTGAATCAAATGGGACTACGCATGCGAAATAGCTGGCAAACTCATCATTCAGGCAGCAGTATTAACCATAGGCTAAAAGTAGACTTCAAAGCTAGAATTAGTGGCAGATTAGTAGGATTCTGAGGATCTAATTTTTGAATGTAGATGAACTACATGGTTAAATTGCTCAACTGAAAGTCTCAATCTTTTGCTTTGCTTTAAGTGCAAAACTGGCAGAAGCATAATAAACTCTTTTGAAGAAGAAGTCGCTGCAACTAGGCAGCGTCTTATGGATAACTTTGTCTCCAAGCATCAGTGTGCACCACTGCCACCACTGCCTCGCCATGCTGAGCCATCTGCCCAACGTTCTAAAAGCTCATACCGCCAGTCAAAGAAACTCCAGAAGTGAAGTGTAAAGTCTGAAGGTTTCTCTTCTTCATATGGTACAAACATTTATATTTTTATCTGAATACTACTATAAACCTAAATGGTTGCGTGAGGAAGTGTAGTGAATTCCTTTCACAGGCTTTCTGGAATAGAAGCCCTAAGTGTTTATACTAACTCCTATCTTTCACAGTATGCTTTGTCATTATAGCTAGGTGTGGACTAATAGTAGTTCCTCTAACCTGAGTATATATGACAAGTGTCCAAGCAAATACTTGTATTCTGGCTTTTTAGTGTGTTGACTTTTTTGGAATAAAGATTCATAACTTTGAGCACTTTTTGTGATCTGTGCCACATTGAAGACTTACAGCTAGACAGACTAAATCAGAACAGTTCTGCTTCAAAACACTTTCCATAGAACAAAACGGATCTGTGTGTCTGCAATAATTGCTACCTTTAAAGCACCTACATTATCTTCTTAGATCAGGCAAAATTCACCACAGATAATGACATCCATCAAAAAAGACATGTAAGCAAATACAGTAAGTGTACTGAAAAAGGAAAGTCACAAGGCTTGTAAGACAGCCTAAAGGAGGAAGAGATCTGGGGATTTTGGTTATGTACACTGAAACTTAACCTAAAGGCCTACCTTCTGTTTTAAATATTTTTTTTTTAATTACAATTTTAAAATTGCTGGGTTTTTTAATCTCATTAATTCCCATTTTCCTTTATGACAGACTGTTGTAGAATGGTTATAGACAACACAGTTAGAATGCATAGTTGTAAATACTTTTAGTTTCCAAGATGGACAGACCTTTTTGAATAAAAGTTTCATACGTACTTTATCAGGCCTCAGGCAGCGAATGACAAGCATCCTTTGGAACTCCCCCAGTTTGTCTTGCCACTGCGCAGGAAAATCCTCATTCTGGGGATTCTAAAAGCATGTATTTCAACATTATTTAAAGCATTTGTGAATTACCTATAGTGAGAGTAAATTATCTTTTAATTAATTGCATTAGTCCATTATGTATTTTTTCTTAATCTACAGAAATGGGGTTGACATGCTTAAAGCTTTAAAACAAAACTACCAAAAAACCCTCAAAACCAAAAAACAAATAAAAGACACAACCAACCTTTAAATAACTAAGAAGCTTCTCTTATAGCAGGGAAGTTACAGTAATTTTTAAGTGTTTAAAAGATGATAACCCAAAGTTTTTCTCTACGAAGTAGAGAAGGAATGAGGTAGAAGAAACCTGAAAATGCACTTTGCCTCCCTCTTTCTGATAGAACTGTCAGTCTTCAATATTACAATGACAGCCATATAATCAATGACAATCATATTACAGCACTACCTGACAACTGTGAGTTAGGTTACATCTGAATGCAGAAAATTAGCACAGGAAAAGAAGAATTGGAAAATTAAGTGAAACAATGCATCAGAGAACTTGGTTTGTAAATGACCCATGAATAATCCAACTGTTACATTGTTATTGCAGTTATCAGATTGGGAACAGCAGTCGTTGTGTGGCATGTTAACTTCTTATTAAACAGAAGTACAGTATGCCTTTCTGGAAACATTTTCTCTGCTTGTGAGCTTCTTGCACTTGCCTGAGGAGGGCTGGCCACAGACGTATGCAGACAAACCCACACAAACTGCATTCTGAGCAACTTTGATTTAGCAAATCAAATCATAATGGTGCTCATGTTCTGCTAAGGATCTACAGCATGGCTCCTGCCTTCCTCAATTTCTAGGCACTTTTGGTTTCAGACTGGAATCCAAAATGCTGCAATGTTTTTATATTAATATAAGGAAAAAACAGGTACCTCAGAATGACATAGCAGCTGTTGAAGAGTTTAGCTAATAATTTACAAGCTTTATAGAAACCTGAGTGAATTGGGAAACACTGAGGACTCCATTGAGTATTGCCACTGTGCTGAAAACTCTTCACTTCTCCATGAGAAGGGATGAATGAGTAGCTTTGAGATTAAGTTAGCCAGCTAGAGGAGAAGCAAGTTTCAGTCCCTACTCCAAGATACGCAATATAACTTTAGATAAAATACATGGAATCCTTGAATTGGGAAGTTGAAGTCAGGTCTCCCCTACTTTTGGAAGCGACCTGATCTATAACAGTAGGAGAAAAGTGCATCTCAAACTCGTTTGAAAAAGTCCTATTCAGTATGGCTGCTGATGACAAAGTGGCTCATGCAACACTGATGTGTGTGTTCTCTCTAACACAAATGCATACATGCATGAAACTGTCATTTTAAAACAATTTGTGTATCACTAACAATTAGTGGGAATGAACTATACTAGCAATTAAAATAAATGCAACTATCAAAAAGGAATCTTCCCCAAGACTATTAACTAGTATTTTTGAAAATTATACTGCATTCACATGAAAGTACTAGTATTAAAGCTAGGAAGGTAATGAAAGTGTTTTTACATAACAGGTAAAAGGCATAGTGACTCTTCTGTATCAGGACAGTGACAGATAATTCCATTCCTAGCACTTCTAGCACTCCAGGTTCAGTAACTGAATGTTCTTGGCTTCAGTGTTACCATTTGTCAGATTCTTTATCAGTTATCTAACTGATGACCTGATTCCATCAGTCTCATTTTATTGAATGCCACTTAAATGAAGGAATTTCTAGTTATTTCAGTTTGGCTGTGTGAATGGACATGTAGCCATCACACACTTCTTGAATCTTTACTTCCAAAAGTCAGTACCTTTCATTTATATGGGGCATTGCTTAAAAAAGCTAGAATTCCAAAGGGGACATAGTCATCCCCTCCCTCAGCCTCTTTTTCAAATGCCATCATTTCTCTTTTCATTTTCCAAGCAACTATTTCCCAAAGAACAAAAGCTCTCAAGTTGCTGTATCTTTAAGCCCACATTTAAATAGGCAGGATTTCAAAATCCTTGACATTTACAATGATTAAAACACATGGTGTGTTAAATGGGTATAAGAAGTCCTGGGTCATTAGACTGAATATTGCTGATAAATTTTCATCATTTAAGTTAACAGTAAGAAAAGTGGTTCAATGGACTAGCACAAAAGAACAGCATTATCTGAAAATGGAAGTGATTATGGTCAGATATAGTGCAAGTAGGAAAGAAGGATAACTTTTTAAATCATTTGTCCGGGAAGCATGTGTACAATGAGCACTTTGCCTATCAAGAAGCAGAAGGGAGGAAGTATGACAAAAAAAAAAAAAAAAAAAAGAGTTAATAGTAACATTAAACATGAAGCAAGTGCCCAAATTTAGATTCTAAGGAAACAGTGGTGAAGTCAAAGACAAAGTCATTAATGCATACATAAGGTCACTGTGAGAATAAGGAATCACAGGTCTCCCAAACTCCATTCTAGTTTCTCTACATGACAATAATTGTTTATTTACACTTGTTCAGGAAAGGGGTATACTACATAATAGCAGGAAAAGGCACCCTCAAAGCTTAGTAAGCAAATGTATAAACTGACAAGGAACAGCAGTTGCCTTAATTTACCAAATTTCAGTTTCACCTTCCCACTCCAGGTTTGTTGCCTTTTTTCAATCCATATTCAATTCAAATCCTGACTTGCTATTCAGAAGCCACCTGACAAATTGGCAATAATCTACTACTACACACCATTTGCTTAAATATTTACATTCATATATGTAAGAACATACGATGTAAAATGACAGCACTTTCTTTTCCCTGTATAAATATTTTCAGTGTGTTAATTGGCTTATGAATGCAAGCAATCAGGAATGTTAACATACCAAACTGTCGTATACTAATTTCCATCCATCCTTCAGTTGTGCAAAATTCTTACGAATGTTTGTGAAGCATGGCAAATTTTCTAGTCGACAAATTTCATCCCATGATTTTTGAGGAAGCCAGGTACATGGATTAGAAAATGGATTCTCCAAACCTATGCCTCCAGTCAACAGGAATTGCCACTCATTCTCATTAATCTACAAAGAAAAAGCATTATTCTCAGGACTAAATAAAAAAAATATAATGATTTTAGTATATCATGTAAGAAATACATTTATCTGAATTCTTGCATTAGTTGAAAAAGCTTCTATACAACTGCTAAAAGCTTATACATGGTTAAAATGCATGTGCTTCATTATGAACTTTAAAAGTCCACGTAAGAAACATTTTGTAAAGAATTCCTAGAAATCAATAGAATTCAGTTGGCAGAGTGCTTGATTTTGAGGAATTCTATGCAAAAATAAACACATTTAGCACCTTAAGTGAGAAAGATGAGTAGTTTCTCAAATCAATGGTTACAATTCATTTTGATATTCTCTTAGAATTACATTAAAATTTTACAAAATGTTCACTGTAAGAACAACACAGGCTGGACTTTGATTCAAATAATGTTAGAAAAACTGTTATCATCGAACTCAGTTTTGACATACCTTTTTGTTATATATTTACTTTATTCTAGAGAATCTTTTTCAGTGCTTATAACTGCTTATTACAATGAAAATAAACCACCACAAAATCGAGGCTTAAGTGATCTAGTTATTTATAAACTTATTTTTCTGTTCTTTTACTACAAATTATTTTTAATTACTCACCAATTTTTCATATTTCATGAGATTCACAGTTAGACAAAAAGAGAAGAGCAGCTTGTCCTTTTCAAAGAGGGAGCGACAAATATTGACATAGAGTGAATAAGTAAAATGATCCTTGAGAGTCTTCAACCTACAGGTGTCGGAAAAAGAACAACCGTCCATTAATATCACTCTAAAGAGTGTGCAGCTCTGCAAACCTATTACAAATCATTGCATCTTCTTTGTTCTAATATACTCTCTGGTTGATTACCCCCAAGCAATCAGTAAATGCATGTACTATTTTGTGAGTAAGTAACATGAAAAAAAATAAAGTGCAATTACACTTCACATAACATGTGATTTTCAGAGGAAGTGAGAGGTCCCTTTTGGGACAGGCAGAAAAGAGCAGCAATTTAAAAACTCATTATGAATATGAATTCCAGAGCCAAAACCAAAACAATCCGTCTTTAAAGGTTATTTGAAATATGTGCACTATAATACAAATATATTTACACTTCTGTGATTTATTACAAATCTTTTTCTTTAAATACAAAACAAGGAGGCCATCTATTGTTTTATAAAGGTTTAAGTTTGAATACCTAGTCAAAACAAGGAAAAGTCCATTTGGGTGGTTAGAAATGCAATATCTGAATTTTCACAAGTATTTCAAATACTTTTCTCAAGGTAGTAACAAAGATGTGGAGGGGTTCTATGGCTTTTTTTCAACTACACAGGTCATCAATCTCTTGATAGTGAGCTACTCAGGGAGTATTCCTGCAGTTCAGAGATGGTGATCATTCAGAAACCTAAGTGTGATCTATCATAATTGAAAAGAGGAAAGCTTTTGATAGAAGATCAAGATTGAGAGCAACCTATGTTGTTTGATCTGTGTCTCCTTTTCAGGCTCGTGTTTCAATATATTTTTTATTTCTTCCATTCAGCTAACAAGAAATAGACCATTTTAAATAATATTGCTGTAATATATGAATGCTTCTGAGTTTTTATTAGCATTTTAAGTTCTTTCAAAATTACTGATTCCTCATCAGTTAAATGGGGATTTTTACACAAAATACTGACACAAAGATACTGGGACAAAATGTAAACTTTTTTTCAAGTTACAGAAGTGACATGGTTTGCATGAGAAAAGGATGATTACAAATTCTCAGCACAGAGCCTCTAATAAAAAATGTCCGACTAGTGAAGATAGCCCAAGACAGTCTTACGTGAGTTGCTAGTTCACAGAGAATTTTCTGTGAGTCTGTCTTCCTCTGCCTTCACTGGGCAAAATCACCAAAACGGGCTTAGACCTGTCATTCCCTGGGAATGCATACTGTCAGCTGGGATTGAGGTCCTATATCTTTATATTTCTGCTTACATAGAAGTTCTGAATCAAACTCAGGTTATTTTATTTATTACTTACTTTAATTTAGGCAAGGGGTTTTTTTTTTTTGAGATGTGAAAGACTAAGATTTAAAGTCAAAGAGCTAGGTACATAGAACACAGATTGCCTTATTGGTAAAAGCCTACCTTGAATGTAGTTTCAAATGCAATACTAAATATTAAGCTTTGACTTACATGATTAGTAGCAATATCTTTGTTAAAACAGTTATGCTAGATTGCCCAGGCATTGACATAATTCTAATGAAAAATAAGCTTCATAACCAGTATGCCACTAAGTTGAACACTACACATTAAGTCACACACACTAAGTATTACCTCACCGGGTAATACAACTTACTTGTATTTATAGAAATTATGGACAGTAATGGATAAATTCAGAAATTGCCATTTGCAGTATTAAGTAGAAACAATTTCTGTATGCAAATTGGGAGTAGTTTCCCTCTCCCGTACTTTGTTCATTTGATGAAGAGGCAAGTAGCTAAGTAACAGAAGCAACGCTCTGTGATTTGAAGATCAAATAAAACCTCTAGAGTTTAGTAAATGATGTGATGGAACACTGAAAAACTTTCTTTAAACAATCTCTGTGTAGACAATTCACTTCAAGGATATATTTTGAATATTCCTAATGTGATCATAATAGCAAGGTTCATCACATGTAAAATAAATTCAGATCATTAAAAATTGCACAGTTTCTCCTGTTCTCAGAAACAAGCTGGAAGAGGGAGGGACACCTTACTTATAAAAAAAAAAAAAAAAAAAAACAAAAAAACAAAAAAAAACCAAAAAACCTGAATTAAATAAAAATTGTTTGGGTTGATAATTACTGCCTTGCATACTCTACAGCCAAAACCCCAGTCACAAGACTTCATTCTCTCTGACCAGCGGTGTGAAAAAGTTTCCTGTCTGTTTCTTGAAGACATGCAAAGTCATTACATGAAATATAAAATCAAAGCAAGTGGGCCATTTTAATCTGATACTTTGTAATTTCACACACAACTTGAGGTAGCAATTACTAAATAGAAGTAGTGGAATATGTTACACTTGTAATATATTGTACCATTTTGTTCCTATGAATAAATCATTTTCCAGGAAAATATCTGACATACATATGGACAAAATACATTTCAAAATGCAGTGCTCGAGACAATACGCTTTGGAGAAATGACAGTAACATTTCTGGAGTAACTAGAAATACATCACTAACTACAAATGGTGAATTATCACTCTTACCTTGTTGGTAAATCTTCTGATTGCTCTGAATTATCTATAGACATAATGAAAAGGTTAATAAACCACATGAGTGAATACTGGTACATTGGCTCAATGTTGGCTAGATCAGCAATAGAAAAAAACAACACTGTTGAATGGATAGCAATAGGACAATAGCCCATACGAGCAGCATCAATCTTCTTTTCTGTCTCTTCAGCTACAGCTTGCTTTTCAGAAATCTCGTTAGCCAGAACTTTTGAAGAAGATAATATCTGGATAGCAGTTTCATCCTCCAAAATATTTCCTCCTGAGGCTGAAAGAACTTCTAAAATCTTGTCTTCTATTTCTTTCAGCTGCCTAAAATAATATACGAGATTTTTCACATTCGAAAATTACAGCTGTTTTCTGTTAGTTTCTATAAAATAAGACAATGTGTAAATTTTATTCTTGGTATGCAACTTACATTAAAAAACTTCTTATTAAACATTCCCTTAAATTTGTTAAAAATTTATCCACTTAGTCTAAAAATGTATGGCTAAGGGAGGAAATGACAAACCACTTTGAATACTGCACATTTCATGCTTTGACTCATGGGGAAAGATGCCCTTTGCGATGTAAAATCAGTGCAAATCTAGCATACAATGAAAACCTTTCTAAAAGACAACCTTTAATATTTAATGAAAATTTGTGAGGACAGCAAATCATGAGCCAAGATCATTGAAGGGATGCATAAAACCAGAGGACAGGATCAAGAGTTACATTTGCAATGACACAACCTGCAATTCAATTCTTTAATGTTTTTTAATAATCCTACAAATAGGAAACCATATCAGAAGAAGGAAGGCACAAACAGCAGTAATATAAGTAAGAGTACGCATTCAAATCAGCCTAAAAAAACCCAAACAGAAGCCTAAGTTTGGGCTCTCAAAAACAGCAGTCTTGAATTTTCTGTTGAATCAAACAACAACAACAAGGGTCTCTGAAATATCTTTCCCATGAGTGTAGCTCCTTAACAGAAATCTGCTTCTATCTCTAACAAGGTAAGTTATCTTGATACCTTTTATTCTCAGCCCCCTGAACGATGAGGGCTTGTTTTTCTTCTTCAAGATCTGGCCTTTCTTTTGCAACTACAATTCCAAGAAGCTGATCTTGCATTCCTTCTGAAGTTATCATGAAGTTCAATAATGTTACCTGTTAGAAGAAATATTTTTTGAGAGATAGTACACTTACGGCCAGGTGCAATTAAAATGCTGCTTTGTTTACAAGATGACGTTTGAATAATGTCATATATTATGCTCAACCAAACTTTGAGAGTAAATGAATTGCAGCTGAGGGTTTAAGATTATGTGTTAGAAAGCTAACTTCAGGATTAACCCAGAAAGTTAACCACAAAAGCGATGTGACATGAATTTACAGAACTTCATTCCGCTCCTCGAATTACACTGAAAATTTGAAGACTCAACTTAATGTACAGATTTTGTAAGTAAATGTGGTATCATTTGTTTTCCAGAATTGCTCCATCTGAACATCCCAGTGCAAATGGGATGCTAGCCAGTATCTTGTAAAAATATAAAGACCAGGTAGATCACATTTTCTGGTGTTTAGAAACGTTTCCCCCATAAAATTTTTGTTGTTTTCATAAAGTAAGTGGTAACATACATGCTGGGGTTGTACTTCAAACTATTATTGCCTCTGCCACATGTTTTCTCTCTTTATTGGCCTCATTCACACACAATTTGTGGTGGTGTTATTACAGGGGTATTTGTATCCTAGAATTAGGATAGCAACATATTTTCTTTTTTTCATGAGAAAATAAGTGACTGGAAAAAAAGTCACTGTTTAAAAGAATTCCCATCCTATGACATATTTATAACAGATCCAGAAAACCCCACATGCTCTTGCTGAAGAAGTGGCAAAAACGTACAGTATTTTACATGAGAAAGGGATGGAATACATTACCAGCAGAAGGGTAGAAAATAGTTAGATGCATGGAGCTCAAAACCAAGAAAATAATCTACTTATCAAGACTGATGAAAGTATTGGTTTTCATTAAATGACTAGGTAATAGTAACTACAGATTCTTTAGGCTTTTTTTGAGGGGGTACAGATACCATCGACTTTTATTTCAAAAGAACATTCACCTTGAACATAATGATCAGTTAGAACATGGAATACCTGTGAAGTTAACTTGTCTTGATCTGCTTCTGCCACTAACATCTGAAAGTTGTCCAAATATTGAGGCTTTTTTTCATGAGTTTTGCTTTTAAAGTTAAGAAGGTACTATTTTAACTTTCTTCAAATACATCACTAATAGTGTTTTGTTACAGCCTGAACTGAAAAAAACCATTTAGTAGTGCAGATAGCACATCACACTGTTCTTTCACACAGGAATTTTGAGAGGAGGTTCAGTTCTATATGACATTAAGAATCAGTAAGATCTTCACAAGCAACATGGCCACATCTGATTTACATCTTCCACATCTGATTTACAATTTTAGTAATGGGAAATAAAAGAGGGACCTGTTTCAAAACTTCAAGAGTTTTCTATAAGCTCAATTGTTGTTGTTGTTGTTGTTCTTCTTCTTCTTCTTCTTCTTCGAAGTAAAAGGCTACAAACCATGTTATGAGTTAGCTGTTAGTCAGAGCTGCCATGCTCTGAAAGGTTGGCTGGTTCAGACATCAGAACCTCTGAGGTCTAAGCACAAACTGCTGTATACATGCTGAATTTCTCATTGGTCCACGAGGGACAGGCTAATATTTTTTATGGACGTGAATAAGTCACCTTTCCCTCAGCAGTCTTGAAAATTATCTGACTTTTTTAGTGGTTTTTACTACATTTAAGTAATAGTTCTAGAAGCAGAAAAAAGCTAATCCAAATGGCTAATAACTGCAAATACATGCAAATACATTCTATGTAGGTACTTATAAATCCATGACTTCTGTCTCTTTGCAGGCTTTGCTATGTAAGACACATTAGAATTCGGTAGTCTCTTTCTGTGAGATATGAAAACCATACCAATAACCATTTTCCATGGTCTCATTTCATTAGCTAGCTCCTGAATAAACCTCATGACAAATTCACCAACGGATGCTGAAATTAGCTTCAGACTAAGATATTGAGATACTACTTTTCTGCCTCCTGCTCCCTGTTATGTGAGCCACCATAAGTCAGCTAGCTCGGCAGTGTGTGGTATAGCTGGGCATATACCCAACCATGTCATGAAGGAACTGCTCCTCATTAGAGCAATTATCAACTTAAGTCTGACTGCATGCTGCATTGAACCCAACTAGAGAAGTTTCATATAGCTTTAAAATGTGTATGTACATTTTTTTCTGCATCAGTATTCCTTCATTGTCGAAACAACTTACTGTTCCATTTTACTGAATGTCATAATAGCTTAGAAAGTTTTGATTTCAAGGATTTGTGTTTCAGTATATGTCTATGTTTAACCAAACTGTAAATATACAATACTTTCCTATAAACAATTCTTCAAAACCAGTAATAAATGAAAGGGGGAATACATCTCCCAAGCAACTTCAAAAAAACTGAACCACCAATTTAATTTTTCAAAGCAGGAAACCACCTTTCTTTTTGTCCTAACATAGAAAAATAAGAATAGCTATAGTTATCAATTATATAAATCTGTAAATATATTTCCTATCTGATATAAACGAGGCACAATGCCAAGAATTGCTCAGACTCCTGTCCCTAATCATACTACAGATAAAAATCACAAACATGCAAGCCTAATGCAGAGTTTGAATGTGAGCTGACTATTCTATTAAGCCTTTGAAAATATTCTTATAATAAAAGATGACTAAATAGCATCAGGAGATACAGCCTAGGAACAGTGATAAAATTACTCAATCAATTAAAAAACTGACAGTATGAAAGAATGACAGTATTGCAAGGTGAAGTATTAGGTATGAGAAACGTCAACACTTCTAAGATGACACCAGTCTTCCAGCAGTGTAAAATAAAAAAAAGCAATGTTGGCAGGGAAGGGGGAAAAAATGCCAAAAATCCTTCCCTGGCTTTAGCCAAGGAATCACTTTAAAATTAAAACAGAGTCGCACATTCATTTACAAAATTCTCACCTTAACAGATGTTTCAGGAAGATAATGTGGATTTCTCAGCTTTGTTGTAATATAAAAGCGGAATTCAGGAGCATACTCGATAATGGCATCTCCAAGGCAAATGCATATACTCCCTGACTGCTTAAATGTCTGTTTGAGCAAAAGCGGCTCTAGGATAGGATCAAGTTCTTCCCCAATATTCTCCAGTAGCACTTCAGAATAACACAAGAATTAGTAGATTATTCTTGGCATTTACATTACTCATTGACTGTTCCTTACAATACATACATATAATGTGTATTTACAGTGTGCAAACAATAAAAAAAATCAATATCTAGAGATAAGGTTAAGTTTCTTCAAATGTTCAGCTGATTGAAAAATGAATTAATGTACTTTTAATTTCTTTTTCTAATATCATATCAATTTGAAAAAAAAGCTACTAAAATGCTATCACTATTACTGCTGCCAATAGCTTAGAACAGCATTCTAAGTCTATAATTTTTAAAAAGGGAAATAACAACAAACTAAATACCACGAGCCACAGCAATATTTTTGGGTAACTACTTCTGCTTCAATTTTCACTGTAAGAATATGAGACTGCCAAAATCAAGAAAGAAAGAATGGAGAATAAACAATTTCTTCACTTGTACTCTAGTCAGCCACTGAAAAATAGCTGAAGTTGCAACTATGTGTTTCATTAATTTATTTCTATTTGAGGGTAATAAGACTATTTGCAATAAAGGTACTACAGAGAATACAAGAATCATTAATGATCACAGCTTAGCAACACAGTATTTATAGTCTTGAAAGGACAAATAAAACCAATATTACTTTTGAGAAATAAAATTATTGTAACATGAAAACAAAGAAATGACAAATCTCATAAAGCAATTAAGATACAAATTAAACTGAGTATTATGTTGTACTAAGTAGTATCTTATAACCTGAGGTGAGGACTTCAATTATTTTAGTACTAATTTGACTCAAAATGAGAAAAAAAAAAAAAATTCTCTTTTCCTTAACTATGAGGACATTTGATACTCACTGGAGTTTCATTTCTTAGCTAATTGTGCCCCCTCCAGGTTCTTCTGTAATTTACACTTCCATTAATCAACTTACCAGGACTGCCAAACTGAATGCAATTTTCCAGTGTTGTAACAAATTGAGAGTCGCTGAGTTTGATGATATGCAAATTGTTGGCTTTTTCCATATTCTTTATCCATTTATTTGCTTGACCCTGAGGATCTATCATCAGAGGCCATCTTCTTGCATTACTGAAGGGAAAAATACAAACTTTCAAAATTGAAATATAAGCTCTTCAGTACCTTAAAGTACTTCTTAAGGCAATTTATTCCTTTTTGTCATTAAAACAAAAGTGTGTCACTATGAAATCATAGTAGGCGCATACTCAATTATAATCCTTAATGAATTTAAGAGGAGATAGATTAAAGTTCTTTGTTTAAAAAAACCCACAATTTTTCTCTTTCAAAAAAAGTACTTAGAATAAGACTTCTTACTTCCCAGAAAGTTTAATCACATTTAATTTTATAAGACTTACTTTCAAAATAAAAATAGCACGCTTAGTTTTGAAATTTTGAACAGCTTTAATACAGTCATAAGTATAAGTGAGCATTTTTCAAGTGAAAACGAATGGAAATTTCTACTAAAGAACCATTTTAGAGTTAGTATAAAGAGAAATGTGTAAGCAGATTTAAAGACCTTTTAATCCCTAATCTTTAAGCAGAAATGGACAAAAGAACTTCTGCGTTTTGTGTTTGGCAGATTTAGTAACTACTTCACAGATCTTTTGTATAGTTCTCTACCACATGTAGTTACATTACCAAGATATCTAAGTCTAGTGAAACATTTTAACGGCTAATTACAATTACAGCAATAACCACCTAAATTAGAAACCATCTAAGCAGGCAAAAGTGGGAATTCCAAAATAAATGCAGTCCTAAAAATTTGGATCAAGGGGCCCAGTCAGATCCCATTTGGTTAGGAGATATATCTGTATATATCTACTACCAGAAGATAAAAACTGGTAATAGCTTTTTTTCCAGATTCAGCATAAAAAGAAATCTTTCAGACCACTTCTATGGCCTCTATCATTATTACAAGTTACCTTACACACAGTGACAATGGCAAATCAGTTAAGATTAATATTTTTTAAAAATTGAACTTCTCTCTCGAAAAATTTTAATTCACAAATAAAACTTGTCATGTAAACATGTCTGCATCTGTATTCTTAGTTTCCTTAAAAATACTAAGATGAAATGTATGCAATTAAGTAAAACACAATCTCTTTTTTTGTCTGATCATCATTTATACATTTTTTTCTTAGAGTGATGTTTTATGGAAGGTTTCCATAAATTGTCAACAGAAAGTGATAAGCCTTGAATTAGAAAAAGGTACAGAGGAAGTAGTTGTAGATACAGTGAAAGGTCTAAAAGACAATGCTCAGACAAGTTTAGTTCAATGCAATATAAGTTCTTGCAGGCTTATTAGTAGTTTCAAAGTTGCTGGCAGGCAAAACTGTGTAACACATTATACACCTTGATCCTCTTTCAAGAGAGTAATTTTAAAATAGGTAAAACACAGTTTAAGACAGAAAAATCCTTTATGTTCTCTGTTACAATCTCTACTCCATAAACTTATTAAGGACCAAGCGTAGTTATAAGGCCTATTTAATACATATATAAATACTACAACACACAATAAAATGCATGTAACCTTTATTCCAAAGGTTCAGCTGTGACTCAGGCACAGTTCTATGAGGGGCAGCTGTGTGACTAGATTATCATTACTGAACTTCACATTTATTTCTTTTTTAAGCTGTGAGAGGCTAGATAAGCAAAACTATGCAAAATACAAAAAGTGAAAACAAAGCTGAAAGGGAAGTTGGTTGCTTAGCAACTCACAAGAAGTTATGGAACTTTGCAAAGAAGAAGAAAGCAGAAACTAGTATTTTGTTTTTGGCAACTGTTGTCAGATTTGGCAGCTCAGCAAGATCAAGAACCAATCCTTTCCAAGATGCAACAGAGGCAAACATTTCCCCACCTCGATATCAGCCTTCTGGCTGATGTACAAAGTGTTCTTGATGCAGTTATGAGCAAATTGATGTTTAGCTTAGTAGTGTTAGTCCTAACTATCATGTATGTGTATTACTGAAAAAAACACAACTCAGAAATCATGACTGATCCTGCTTGCAGAATCTCTGCACAGTAAAATGTGCACAAATGAATGGGACGGCTCATATATATATATATGGAGCTAGAGAGCAGAAGCAGCTTGAGGTTCTTTGGACTGAAAATGGACATTGTGAAAACAAAATAGCATAAGTTTAGGAGCAAAAGTTTTGCAAGAGA
This sequence comes from Strigops habroptila, assembly GCF_004027225.2. Lineage (NCBI taxonomy): Eukaryota > Metazoa > Chordata > Aves > Psittaciformes > Psittacidae > Strigops > Strigops habroptila. The sequence continues at coordinate 10,673,064 of NC_044281.2, forward strand.
AATCTACCATGAGTGGCAGTAGCCTGAGATTATACATGATATGCTATACACGGGTTCCTTCTGTGCTATGGATCACAAATTGGACTTGGCAGTGACCCTTCACCAGCTGAAGAAGGATGGCTTTCTTCTCCCTTATAGAATGATTTAGGAAATTGGGTCATCTAAAAGGGACCATGCCCAGCCTACCTATGAAAGAAGAAAGTTTTCACAAGTAAAATGCATTGAGAGATTCAGGAAATGCATTTGTAATCCACCAGGATGGTGCAGTATCTAAGCAGACATTAAGTTAAAATGTAGACTTTGTAAAGTTACAAGTATTTTGAATAATTTGGTACCACAGTAGGTCTAGAGAAGTAAACAGGAGGATTTGAAATCTGAACATCTGTCAGATGAGGCAGTAGCATCAGCAGTATTAGAAGACAAACTCACAGTAGGTAACAATGTTCACCAATGGATCCCAAGTGTAATGAAAGAACTGCTGAGCTCCCAGATTGCTAGGTACTTCAGTTGCTTATGAGAACCCAAAGGAAGACCCAAAGGATAGATGGCCAGGTGATTTTAAGAATAAGATGATACAAGGTGATATAGCGATTGCAAACTGTAAACTGAACACAATGAACTTACATGTTAAGCATATTCTAAACCAGGCACTATTTATGTCATTTGCTTGTAATAATTTTGCTTGCTCTTATTTTAAATTTGAGAAAACCTCAGCCAAAACCTACAGTATGTACCTCTTTCCCTAATGACTTCACATATTATTTTCAGCATATCCCAGTTCAGACCTATTGTGTAGCAGACATGAAATACTTAAGACTGAATAACTAAAGGGTAATTCTCTAATAACAGCCAAACACATAGCTTTCATTAATGATAAAATCGTCTTCATTGATGGGAATGCATAAGAGGTCACTATGTATGTTTGCAAATTATCCCTGAATAGCTCTCCAATTCTGTTTTTTGAAAGATCTGTTGTTATAAAAAGCTTGAGTTGCATTTTACATGGTTCCTGGGGTCCTTATATAAAATTAATCTAGCCATAAACTCGTAACTACAAGCCATAATGTGTATCATCAATTTGAGGTAGATTACATCTCACATTTCAAAATTAAAAGCTATCATTATTTACTTTTAAAATGCTAACCATCTTTCCATTAGTTTGAAGATAATTTTGATCAAAGCTTTATAAAAAGTGAAGTGCTAGGATGTACTGTAGAAGTGTTGAATCCATTAACATTTGTCAACTCTTTAGCCTGATTGAATTATTAATACAGTAATTGCCTAAAAAAGTGTAACATATACAGTCATAATCCCAGTGTATATCCTCTAACTTCAATGAGTAGTTTAGCTTCCAGAAGTACAATCAATGCCAATTTTTGAAGTCACATGAAAGTACATTAAGGTTCTTTAGATAGCACATTATTTTGTCCTGTTTCATTTTGCCCTTTCCCACATATCCAGTTGCCAAAGCAGAAGTATTACCCATGCGTCTGTGCTTCCACAGGTTAACCCTATAATATGCAATTTCAGTTATGTATGAAAACCTAACATTCACTCTACAGTAAAAGAAGTATTCATTCACCAGTACTATACAACATGACTCTTCAGTCTGTAGAACTGTCAGTCTAAGAAAACTGTAGTAAAAATGAAAGATTTATATTAGTAAGTTTCTGCAGTAGCGCACTGCATAAAAGATGTATAAATGTTAGCTACCTGTTATCATAGACTTGACAACCATTAACCTGGCTACAGAAACGAATTGTAAGAATTACTTATTCATCATCCAGAAAACAGACAGACATGACATAAATGTGTAGCAATCACAAACAGAAAAGCAGTTAAAACAACGTTGTTCCACAATCAATTCAGCTTCACCTGTACTAAGAACAAAACCTGAAAACTAAAAGTCAGTAGGAATGCATTAGCAAGCATACTGGGCAGGACTGAGAGGATTTTTTGTTTCACAAACACAAAGTCCAAATGAAAATCATAACTGCTTATGCAAGATCACAAAGCTTAGTGTATTGCAAGCATCCAGCTCTGTATTTAACAAAAGTGCCAATGCCATACATATCTCAGTCATCGGTAGACTCATTAACCTAAAGCTAATCGCTAGTGAGCTGCAGATATTTCTAGATGTTAAAACATTACGTGGTCAGTTCCCACGCTACGCATTGTCAAAGAAATCAGTGATGTTTGCACAGATTGTGACATTGATATATACCAGGTGAACTCTGCCCAGACAAACATATTTCTAGTGACTAATGTGAGACAGATGTGCATGTATTAGAACACCACATAAGAATGTAGAATCATCTTTAAAGTGAAAGGCAATAATAATAATATTTAGAGTTCATGGGATCCATATTTTCTTTCATGAGTAATTTTGAGATTTCAGAATTTGTTCCACCTGCCAAATAACAATGAGAATATCTTTAAATATACAGAATTTTAAAAATGTTTAAATCAAACAATATATTGTTAGATAAATTCAAAGTATTTTATTTGGATGTAGCTTAAGATAATTACAAAAGGGAAAAATTAGAAACAAAAAGGGGATTTCAAAATGAAAAATAAATCCTTCTTTCCTTATCGGAACGTTCTTCAACTTGTGATAAGACTATTGTAATTCTAACTACATTACAATAGGAAGCTGCAATTGTAACTGCTGTGCTTTTAACTATAAATAGTATTTAGTAAATTCCAGCACTCCAAAGATGTAATCAAGTTTCTGCTATGAATTCACTTTTTTTTTTAAAGTTCTTTGAGGACTGGACTGGGTGCCAGGAAGACTTTGTGGTGCCCCATTCATAATTCCTACTAAAGAGGTCTCTAAACTAACCCCAAAACCAAAGTTCTCTTAGCTGTTGTCTAGGAATATGCTGGGTTGTTCTGCTTCAGAAGGGATCCTAGGAATTACTAGTCTGTATGAAGTACTGGTAGGGAAATGAGGCCCTAAAGAAAACAGATGCCAAATCGTCAGTACAGATATACCTTTTCACCTTTCATCAAATATCTAAATCTCACATGGATGAGGAAGACCAATATCTAACTCCCAGCTGCCTGACGGAATGTGAAAGCCCACATTTCTGAAATTGGAGGTTATTGCAGGAACACATTTTCTTGTTGAAGCAGTTTAGAAGTACACAGAATAAAAGGCAAGAAACAAGAGGAAGAAACTGGCAAGAACACATGGTTGGGATCATCTTCTGTAAGAAAGACTAGAAAGTCCATTCTAGCTTTTTGCACCTCCTTTACTGCCTTCAGTAAAGATACGCATGGGCCTTTTTTTGCTGTTTTGTTACTGTGCCCTAGCAAAATAAAGATCCAATTCCCAGTGCACAAACCAATGCTTCCAAAATGTCAAGGCTTTATATACTAAATATGTTACAAGCCTGGATGTTAATCTCCTACCAGTTGGCAACATAAACTGGAAGACTGTTTACAGAAAGCTAATCAAGACATTATCTGTATTTCCAGTGCCATCTTAGGGGAAAAGTATGTGACCCTCATAGAAATATTAGCAAAATAATCTTCAGTACCTCTGCAGAGACACCTCGTGGCAGCAGCTGATGGTAGTACATTTCTTTAAAATTAAAGTGCTTTTTTAAGGAGAATTACTTCTGTATCTACTGATTATACTACAAGAATAGTACTCAAAATTCTACTCCTGGAGCACTTTAGGATGTCTTCAACTGAATCCAGCGTGCAGCTTACTTGTGGAAAAAAAAAAAAAGAAAGAGGGTGGGGGGGAGGAGGTATCATTTTATCAATCCATAGGAGTTAAGAAGGAGGGGAGTGAATTCACAGATTGAAAAACTTTACCTTATAAAGTTAAAAAGTATTATTAGTATTTTTTATAAATTTGAACATCACAGGCATTTTATAACTCTGATTGTTAAACTGGATATACAGTAGAAAACTGTCTATAAAAACAGAAAAGCATGTTGTGACAAGCTACTTAATGAATATTTTTCCTTTTTGGTTTTTACTTACGAGATAATGATGCCATTATCAATAGAAAACATGTCATAAGGTAGTCCAGCAATATTCCAAGCTCTGATCTTTATTGGTTCTCCCAGGGTATTTGTTAAGGAAAAATCATCAGAACAAGGAATGTTTCTTGTTTTACATAGCAATACCCACTTTTTAGTTTGCATCTAGATAAGAAGAAAACAAATATTAACTGAAGTTCTGCCTATTCACAAATTTTTCAGACCATTAAAAAAATGTAGTTTTCAACCCATTTCCCATAACATATGCTACATGCAATATCACTAGATCTTCAAATGGAAAGAAACTCATCTTTCTATATACAATGTCTAAAAATGTCTTTAAAAAATGCCTTTGTGTGTGATTTCTACATATGAAATACAAGTTTATTTGGTCAGAACCTTGGTATGATTTCATTTACCATTTCAGCAGTAGTCTTCTATATTGAAAGTATAATTAATAATATAATTTACTCATATTTGTTTGAAAGAACAGTACGAAATTTTCTAAGAAAAAATGGACGAAGGAAGTACATTGAAGGAAAAGTTGAAATAAGGATTACATCCAAATTCTGTGTTCAAATGAGGTACATTAATTTCTTTTCTCTCTTAATTTTTAGCAATATTTTTTATACTTTGACTTGATTTTCAAAAGAAATGGAGATTAATTTCTTTGGCTGAATTCAGTGGCAGGTTTTGGTGTTCAAAAACTTCAAAGTCAGGGTAATCTTGACACCCAAAATTTGTTATAGCTAAAATCAGGTTCCACGTCAAAATCTTTTTGTATTTAGAATTTCTTTCACTAAGAGTTACAGACACAAGTCTGCTATATTATTGAGCTATTGTATCTTTTGTCTCTTTTTGTACAGAATTAGTCCACTTTTAGAACTTGCTTAATTGCAATGCTGCTGAAATAGAAGCTAATTTAGCCACTGAATGAGAGTAACCAGAACCATCAGGTATAAAGTTACCAGCAATTGCTTCAGTGAAGAAAAAGCGACTAAAGGACTCTATGCTTTATACCGCAACAAGTAGAACAAAGGAAGAATTTCCCTTAAGAGTCTTAAAAACAAAAATTCAAAATCCTACAATAGTTTCAGTTCCACCTATGAATTCTATTAAAATATAAATAAAAATTATAAACTTTGTAATAGAAGAAAAATTAATTAAATTTAATTATTACAAAACACAGGGACAAAATCCCTGTACACCTTACTTGTCTATAGCTGGATGTAAAGGCTCCTAGGTAAGCTACAATTCCTGATGAAATAAGTATATCTCCAGTCAAATTAGTGTACTTCTGTCCCAGGTCCAAAGCAGTCTCATGCCAGCGAGTTTTCTCGCCCCCAAGGCCACTAATCAACTGTTCTGCTCGCTGCAGTTTTTTGCTGCATAAGTCAACCTCAGAAAGAAAAAAATGGCCGATTATATTACAGGATGACTTTAAAGACATTTTACAAATATTAGAAGCATTCAAGGATTATTTTCCTGTGCAGATGTTTTCTTAAGTAATTTCATCAAATAGAAAGAAAGCACTTTTGTATTATAATAAAAATTTTAAAGAACAAAACCAATCTCAGTACCGGTACAGTAAAGTCTATTCAGTTACTTTTTCAACCAAATAAAGGAAGACGACCAGTATAAAACATTCAATTCAAAATAGCTCTATATGCAATATGGAAGATAATCATAGTCAAGGAAATTATCTGTATGTCATAAAAGAAACAAAAACACCTTAAAGACATCACTTTCTCATGAAAGTAGGTGTGTTTCTGCAAAAAAACTAACCAAACAAAAACCCCAAACCAAATCCCATCCTTATGAATACATAATCTGCATTTCTGCTGTTGGTTTTTAACTAAGCCATCTTTCCAGGCATGTTTATAACCTAACAGGAATTTAATTCAGCTGTGTTAGAATTCTTTACTATTTAGTAGAAACACATTTCGGCCACAGGATAGGAGGAAAATTATGTCAACTCTTGCTGCTGTTTCAATTCTCTCTCTCTTCTGGTAACCATAGCAGCCAATTTACACCACAGTAACAAACTGCTTGCATAGTTTATCCCTTCCTTCTACTTCCAAACCACATCAGGATGCAGAAGAAACACACAAAGAACTGAATTTAACTACAGACAAGAATTAAGACTCCATTTCAAATTCCCACACTATTTTTGTAAAAAAGCTCAAGATGATGTACTGCAAATCTTAAAAAAAAAAAAGTCTTCTAAATATTGCCTATTTCTGCACACATGACAGCTATTTACCAGACAGGAGCAGAGTTTACCAAAAACATTCTCAAAATTGCATTAGTAGAAAAGGCATAAATAAACTTTCAAAACTTTAAATGTACTGACTCGCAAGTTAGTAGATGAATCAAATTCTTAGTACAATCATTGAAAATTTATCAAAAGCAGATATAAGTGAGAGTGTAGGAGAGGGGTATCAGCTGGTAAATTCATAACATTTATTTCCTATTACTTTAAAGCATTTATTCCCTATGCTTTGCCCATTTATGAGTTCAAGACCATTACACCAAAATAAAAAGATAGTTATCTGAAATTACGACATATTGGCAGTTAAAAGGAAGAAATACTTGATAAAGAAGCAAATTTTAAAGAATTTTACTGGATATCCATCATATACCTGATTTTCCAAGTCCGCCTTCTCCTGTTTCTTGGATTCCAATGTATGCTGGAGTACAGCCAATTTATCTTGAACCTCCTTCAGATCTGCTTGTTTCTTTCTTAGACTATCCATAGCAATCTTTAATTCTCCTTCAGCTTGATTCAACTTTAGCTTTTTGGGTGCAACATTTTTTGCCACTCTAAATAAAGTCAAAGAATAAATTAAACATCTGAAAGCTACACTCTCACTCCAAGGGTTACTATTTTAAAAATTAACATAGGAAAAATGAAGTAAAACCTCTGCAACTCAGTAGCTCATGCAATATTCCATTTCATGATTTGATGATATCTGAAGACAAGTGATTTTTCCTTAATCTTAGAATCATAGAACAGTTAGGGTTGGAAAAGACCTTAAGATCATCTAGTTCCAATCCCCCTGCCATGGACAGGGACACTACGCACTAGACCATGTCACCCAAGACTCCTTGAACACTGCCAGGATAGAGCATTCACCACTTATGCAGTTTCTGCAAATTTTTCTTTAATAACAGGTAACAATTAAAAGCAAAAAGGATTATGCTTCCAAACTGTGTCCTATTTGAACACAATTTAGAATCCATTATGGATTTCTGCCATTAGAAATACACAAATAATCATATCTATTAAGTAACATTCACAGACACTGTACACACATATACAGCCAACTCTGTACAAAAAATAAAATACAAAACACAGAAAAAAACAGCTTTTCACATCCAAGAATCTGTTTTCCAGTTTTCAGGATTTCAATCTTTTACACAGCTGCTTTTGTGAGGAGAGTATTGGAAGTAACATATTATTTATCTACCCAAAAACAACAAGCAAGAAAATGTGCTAGAACGTCCCTATGCTCAACTGAAATAGTGTTTCACAAGTATTAACCTCATAATTAATGACTCCATTCTCATACTCTTTTAAGTCGTAGATCTCCTTCAAAGTAAACCTTTTAGTTAACTTTCTCTCTATCAATTGGTACTTGCAATGTTAATAGTTGTTCTCAATTTGAGAAGCTTGCCAAGCATGCATTTACTAATTTTCTAGTAAAGTAACAAAATATCCCCTCAAATGAAGGCATGCATTACCTACCATCACTCAGCTTTCAAACTACAAGTTGACTTTAGTCACCCAGTGCTGATTTGCTGTTAAATGGGAGTTCCAGATGTTTCAAAGTAGGAAATACCACAAAAAATAAGCACATTTTTTCAGTGCATTGAATAGGATGTGTAACAAAAAACATCCCTTTGTCTTGATATGATTACCAGAAACTTCCAACAACATTTCAATAATGCCTCTATTTTGTACAACACTCTAAAAGGAAGATAACTATTTTCTGAGCACATTGTTGCTCCCATGCCTTTTTAGAAAAATTCAGAACTGAATATCAGGCTCTACACCTTAACATCAAAATAAACTGATCTCTTTAATCAAATTTATTTTAACCTTTTAAAAGTTATCTTTATACGTACTTACGTATCATAAAACTCCATGGCTATGACCCATTTGCACAGACCCTCTGCTGCTGTGGAAGCATTTCGAACTTTCTCTGGTACGAATTCTGGATTTGTAAGATACTGTTTTCTTATGATAGCCATGTAAGCTGCAGGAATGTTATCCTTGTCATATTCATGAAGAGATTGAAGAAATCTTATGTCACCCAGAAGTCTCTTAGCAGGACCCCAGAAATCCTCGATTTTTTTCCCAGAACCTGATGGATCTGGAATCCTATCTGCTTTGATGCCTTTAAGGATGCATATAGCTTCCATTACAAGCTTGACACCAGAAGGAGGACTCTTCATGGATTTAACCACTGTAATATCCTTAAAATTATAATTAAAAAACCCACCTTTAGAGCTCTGAACACAGGTGTATTGATTCTTCTATTACAATAATAACCCTTTTTATGTCAATATAATATTTTCCCATATACACTTGCTGTTCTCATACTTGATATTTAAATACACTATGATCTCAAATTCATAGCACAAGCCTGCATTGTCCATGCATATTTATCATTTTTGTTTGCTTGGGGAGGGATGTTCAAACTTGTTATTTCATTTTTTCCTTTCTTTCTGTTTTTTTCTTTTAGGTACTATGCAGGTTAAACTAACACTGACATCTAAACAAAAATATCTGAAATCTAGTCAACAATCAGTTCAGACAAGACAAAAAACTCTTATGTGTAATTCATTTTTTCTGCTTCTAATTCAGTAGTGGGCATGGCACCTCAGTTATGGAGCACAGATGGTCCAGTGCTATGCTCTACCCTTCACTTCAGGCTCTAACAGTACTTCCAAGCTTACAGGATCACAGCAGTAGTGGATTGTAGATTTAAGATAACAAGGTAAAAGCTGCCTTCAACCCAGAACTAATGAACTATGCTCTCCAAGTACAGCAAATAAATCAATTAGTATTCTGGTCAGTTACTGAACTCCCAGAGTGAGCTGAATGAGAGAAGAGGCAGCTAAAAGGGAGACAATTACTGGGTAAGAAGTACTAACATTATAAGAAATAGCAGGAAATTAATAAGCAAAGTTTTAACTGCAAATATAGAATAATAAAAGAATTAAATACTTCTACGCATATGTGTACAATTAATTAAGCAAGGGGTTTGTAATCTAAGGATTTATGGAGAATAATCTCTTTTACTCTTCCCAAAGAATAACTCTGCATGAAAATACAAATATTCTTTCTAAGAGCTTTCCTCGGAGAATACATACTCTTAAAGGAGTTTTAGATTCTCATGTTTATTTTGCCAATTAGTGTTAGATTTTGAGAGCTTGCCCGTGGCTTCTTTGAGGTCTAAAACTTTGGCAATTTGGATAGAAAGAGCATCTGAAGTGAGTATGGAAAAGTCCAGAAAGAATAACCAGTAAAGCAAATTGATGTATGAGAAAAGACTAAAAGAATAGTGATTACTTAGCTTACAGAAAAGAAAACTGGAAGTGCAATGAGTGCAATCTTTAACTGCGTAAAAGATAAAGAACCATGTCCACAGGGAGCAGGACAAAAACAAGGTTAAGTCGTAATGAGTAAAATGAAAAGTAAACACCAGGAAAATCTTCTTAATGATAAATGTGTAAAGTAAAAGAGATTACCAAGATTACAGGTTGAAGATGACAACTTCCAGAGGTCCCTTCCTAGTTCTAAATTTCAGTGTCTTTGTATATGTATTGCTACAGAACTTAGATGTCAACAATAAATAACATTTAAAATTGCTATACTTTCTCTAATCTTTGCTGAACTAAGAGCCATATGAGGTACAGAGTTCCTTTTGACTTCAGATGCAGTACTGAATTATGTAGATCTGTTTCTCCAAACTAAGCATTTAATCTGCACATTTATGTACATGGATTTATGGGCACAATTTGCAATATGTGTCCTGCTCTGCTTTCCATCAGTGGTGGCCAGGGTGAAGGGTGAATCAAAAACAAGAGTCCTGTACAGGTACTCGAAGCTCTTCCTGGGCACAGGGGTTTTTTGAGTTCATCATGATATTTAAATATATTTTAAGCAAAAAAACTCTGAGTTTTTTTCCCTTGGAAGTTCCTACTACATTTTTTTTCCTCTTGTATCACAATACTCCCTTCTTGGAGACACTGAGCACTGACAGCAGCTGAAGTATTACTTCATTAGCCTTCAAAGCCTCATTCTTATCTTGTTATTCACAAGTATAATGCAATTGCCTTGAAGTGACTAAGTAGCCATTCGCTATTTTAACAAAGCATTGCAATGATTTGTTAAAACTTTTGAAACCAAGCAATAGCTGTAGATAAAAAACTCAATTTTATCTGTTTCCTTGAAAATTTTTGAAAATCTTATTTTCAGCAACTATAGCTGGAGTATATAGTCCATTCATTATCCAGGCAAAGAAAACCTGAATATCCATAAAATCAGAGGCGACTGCCTCCATTGTCATACTCTTATGAGGGCTGGTCCCTTAACACAAGGAAGTACAGAATTTCAACATCAGTTTCTAGATTCTGAAGAACTGGATATAAAAATATTATTTGAAAGGCTGGCAGGTTCTGAATAAGAAAGCTAAAAGCAAACATTTTCTAACTAACTTCTCCATTGTCGAGTCAAAATATTTTTGTAACTATGAATTTTGAAGCGTCTAGAATAATATTTGATCTTGTAATCCATAAAAATTTTGTTACAGCTTTTTCACCAGACAATAAAGACAAAGTAATATTTTGCTTTTTAAAACTGAAAGATTTCAAGAAGTTCCTAAATTATAAAACTGTGTAAGTAAATGTAAAATCTGAAAAGGCAGATATTCCATACTTTTGATATCTGAATGCCTCTCCAGCATGTAAATACATATTGTTAGCCATACCTGTGCAGTGAGAGTGTCCAGGGCAGCCAGAGCATTTTCTAAAAAAGGCATGGCTTGCGCTAAGTCAGCATCGCATTCATCTTTGATGGCTTTTGCAGCCACAGCCTGCTCATTTGCCACTTCTTCATCAGCTTTCACGACTTTTTCAGTTTTGGCTACTTCCAAAGATTCTTTTTCAATAACAACCATCATTTCATCAACCTGTTTGCTAGCTACCCGTAACTGAGGTTGCAGAGCCTCCAGCTCAGCCTGCATGGAGGCTACTTGAGACGCAGCAGAGTTCAGTTGCTCCAAGCCAACTTCATATCTTCTTTTCAATTTCATCACCTTACTGAAAATAAATAGTACTTTATTATAAAGATATTTTACCAGTAGTTGATCACTTCATTCATTAGGATCCAGTCCCCAAATTTCACGGTACTCCGAATAATCAAATGCTCTGCCAATCTTGTTTGATTTGCTTAACAAGTAGTAAACATAGCAGGGATAACTTGAGCCATAGTCTTGAACTATTCTATGATGTATACTCAGAGATTGGGATATAGACAAACAAGTGATCACTTACAGGTGAATAAATGATTGTTAAGCTTCCACCTTTTTGTTGGCAGGAGCTACAAAATCAAGATTGCATGGTAATAACAGACATGAAAAGAAGAGGGAAGAGATGGGGATATACCCGTGAAGATTATTAGTTGAGGTTGAAATAGAATTACTATCATTTGGAAAATCATTTTAGCAGAAGTGAGTGGCTCTGGGGACAACCAACCATGTCAGAATCAAGAAATTCCAAAGGCACTGGATAACTACATTCAAAACAGTGTTCCTTTAGTCCTGGAATTTCTTGCTGCATGCAGTGTTTCATACAGCGTGTTGATCAAATTAAGCACTTGTCTTAATTGTTATGGTAGTGTCTTATCAATGAGTAAGAAAGGAAAGAAAAAAGAACTTTCCCTCACCAGTCATGAGAATAGAACAGAGAGGCACATGCATACAGAAGTCCTTTCTGCACAGGCACAGCACAGCTGAACCCTGCTAGCAAGCCACTGACACCTCGCAAATTGAAAGCTGGTTTCCCAGATATCATCTTCCCTACATCATCCAGAGAAGCATGGAGTAAGCAGGCTGCATTAATTACCCTGGTAGCATAATATACATAATCAACATATAACAATGTCACCATGGATGTCAGAAGTGGTCTAATGCAAGTATGTTTTGAGAGCATCAAGTCAGTCCAGTGAGAAAGCATGTGTCCTACAAGTCCATTTAAATTAACTAAAAACAATTCACTTGTTTTGTTCCAATTAGCTATAAGAGAGAGAAAACATTTTTAGTGAACCTGAGTTCCTCTAAAAAAGGTCACATTATAAATCCTTACGTGCGTTTCTTTTCAAGTAGACTTTTAAAAGTGTAGATCAATTCCAAGTATGAAGTAGGTGTAACATAGTTGTGTCTTTGAAGCTCTGCACAGTATAAGTCCGATAAATCAATGGTAGATGTATGAAAGCTTTTACACATATCAATACACCCAGTTCGAGTTTCTTCTGACATTTCAACATCTTCTAAGAAGCGAAAGGCAACAGCTTCTAATGCATCTTCAGGCCATGACTAAAACAAATTAATAAATGCCTTTCTTTTATTCAGTATTTCACACTCATAAATCTTAAAACATTTTTCAGAAAAGCATTTTTACCTCAATTCATAGGTAAAGTTACCGAGGCACAGAGAAATGACTTCATAATGAAAAGATCAGCAAATAGGACAATAACAGAACTAGAAAGAACCAGACTACTTAGGGATTCAGTTCAAGCCTACTGTCTTACTTCATCCAATAGAAATACTGTTACTAAAAGGAACATTTTGCATTTTCATTATGTCTATGTGTGTGTGACTCTCTCCACTCTTCCTCTTCAAAATAACCTTTAAGATTAAGGTTACTGTTAAAGATACAGTACTACATTTGAACACTTGATAAAATCTAAGTTGCTCAGATTTTTTATATGATTAAATTCTACGTCTTAAATATTCTAAGGTCTTCTGCACATAACAGTCAGAATATAGTTTTATTGCAAAGTAGTGGGGAAAAATCTGCATCAAAAGTTCTATTTTTGACAGGCATATCAGTTCCAAACATTTATGGCACCCTAGATTCTGCCAGTCCTAGTAATAAAACACTACATATTTAAATCTGTAATGTCTACAGTTCTATGTTCATTCAGGTATAGTCTTCTACCACAGTCAGTTATTTTCTTGATGATTTTGCATTCAGCCTATACTGGCCTTTATTACAGTCAGAATGGTTCTAATGGTGTAAATTACTTAAAACATGACACTAAGAAAATTCAAGATATTTTCCACTGCTAACTTGACCAAAGAGAATTGCTTGTTGTAAAAAGGCTTGAAGTCATGTTTCTATTGAATAACAACATCAACTTTGTTTTTACCTGAAACCAGTCCAGTGTGCAGCAGTTAACAAGGGCCGGAAATTTACGAAGGCGATTACGAAAAGCATCTCCAATGGGACTCATTGCCAGTACTATGTGCAGCTGATCTCGACAGCGAGCAACAAACATGTTAAAAAGAGCTATAGGGCTGCCGTCTGTCTGTTTTGACCTGTCCTGTTGGCGATCTATTTGACGCATTTGATCACAAATTTCTTGTTTCTCATCTGCTGCAAAGAGGTTTGGCACTTCACCTGCATTTAGTAAATTATTAATGTCTTCTAAGAATGATTCCTTTTTAATCTGTGTATCTGTGAACAAGAAAACTCCCTGTGTTTCTCCTTCAGCAGATTTTCTTAATATGAATTTTAAGTCTTTATGCCACTCACTGTTACCATAACTTTTAGTTATTTCAACCTGAAAAAGGTTGTATTCAGCCATATGGGCTGCTAATCGAGTAAGAGATTGCCGACCACTACCTCCAACACCAACAAGGAGGGCATGGCTGCGAGGCTGTTTCAGAATACGGGAAATTCTACAAATATGTTCAATAGCAAATCGGAACAGGACAAGCTGCATTGGCTTTTTGCTCGTGTTATTAAACTCTTCAAGGTGACTCTCTACAACTAATCTCAATTGATCCACATCATTAATCTCCCTGTATGAAGTGTTCTCTCTCTTAGGGTCATGAAAATCACAAAACATTAGGCTACGCAAGTCATCTTCTTCAACTCTGCCATCATTGTTGAAGTCCAGATTTTGGAAAAGTTCATTAAAGTCTTCATTTAAGTCATTTTTCACTACTTCTTGGATAAATCCAACAAGCCAAGCCCGGTCAGGATTATCCACCAAGCGATCATAATACACTCTAAGAACCTGTATAATAAAAAAATAATTCTTTAAATAGTTGTTTCTGCTTTTGTATCTGTACTTCTTTTAAACAAGTTAAAACAAATACAATTCTGCAAAAGGCTTCAAAATATAAATGTAAACTTCGCTACACAGAAAACACAACATAGATATTTAGAATTCATTTGAACCATTAAGCCCAGTAATAATGCTTCTGAAATGGAAATCCATATGGAAATACATACAGACACATATATACATATATTTATAAATGTTATTATATAAATGCATAAAAGGCTGCTGCAAAGAGGATGGGAACATGTTGATTTTTCCACTACAGCTAGATAGGACAAGTCATAGGGTTGTATTTCAAGAAAGACAACTGCAACTGGGTATTTAGAATGAAAAAGATAGTGAAGAACTTGAACAGATTGCCTGGAAGTCTGAACATCTTTCATCCTTACTTAGAGAACTGTAAGAAATTTTTAGAAAAAAACCCAAACACCTCAAAAGTTACTGTCGTTCCTCTCTTTAGGTGATCCTGCTTTGAGGAAGGATGATGGGCTAATGATCACTTCCATAGTCACTTTATGCTGATTTGATTCTATGAACTATAGCTAAATATTTAAAAGCAACATTTTTCAATAACTTTGTTTTCTTTTAATCTACAAAAAAAAACCCACAAAACAACAACAAAAAAAAAAAAAGCAAGCAAACACAAAAACCCCAAAGAGCAGATATCGCTTACATGAGGCTTTTGCCTTGTTTTTAAAAGGCATCATTCACTTCAACTCTTTTAGTGTGTCTATCCTATTATGACTGAAAGACAAGAAGCATTTCCTGAAGACAGTAAGCTCAAAAATTTCTTCTAAAGGCGGTCCAGAATTAAGGGGGGGGCGGGGGGGGGGGGAATCTCACTGTTGATTTGGCTTTTTTTGGAGGAAAGAGAGAAGAAATAGAAAACACTGTGCAGGCATTAAGAGTAGCAAACTGAGTCTACATAGTCACATGAAAGTGAAAGTTTAAACAATCAACTTTACTATTGAGATACAATTCATATTTTTTAAAAAGTCTGATTTCCTCTGCCCCTTCTCATCAGTGTGATACCAATTCACAGCTATTAACCAATAGGAGATGGAATTACAAAATACACAAATTCACACTTTTCTTACTTATAATAAATATATTCCTTACTATTGGGTGATTTACCTCGTGAACCCAAAGACGTTTTATCATGCTGTCAGATTCTGTTGTTTCAGGCCTTGACAGGCAAACACCTTGAATAACACGTGAAAAGTCACGGAGATTGAACAAATAATGAGATTTGGCTGGAGTAGGAAGCAGATTCTTCATAGCTTCTTTATATATATGCATGGTTCCGTTAATAATCTGTGGAGTCAGTTCTACATATTCTGACGGAAAGCTATAACTGACAAGTTGTAAAAGGTGGTAAGAATAGAATGATTCTCATAATCCCATCATATCTGCATATGACTTAATAAATATTTTACATGTACACAGATTTACTTATAAGTTCATGCCAATTTTTAATTTCTATGATTATACTTCCTCACAGGTAGTTTTAAAAAAATCTTAGTTCTGTCACTAGATTAACAGATTAACTCTACAAATCAAACCTAGTAACTTTGCTGATGCTGACAAACTTTGCTATATTAGATAGCTAATTATACCCTTCTCATTTTTATGACTAACAATTGGGAAGTCAGGTCAAATAGCTCTTGCTGTCTCCTGGGACTTCTTTCCCTCAAAGGACCAGAAGCTGTCAAATCACAAACTTGGTCTGGAAACAGGATATGATCATCTTTTGAGGTTTAGCTGTCAGAATGGATAGACAATGAAAGTTGAAGTCCATTCCTAATAATGCAATTAAAAATTACATACTGGTGAAAGGCCAAAGAAAGAGTAAGCCTTTTCAAACCACAGGAAATTTAAGAGCAGTTTCCAGTTCTATTCTTTGAATAATGACTAACCAAATTCTATTCTTAGTTATTATACGTGAAAGAGTTCTGTATTACAGAAATACCTCAACTAACTGAATTAGCCCTAGGTAATATAAACCTATGTTAGAGACACCAGAACAAGAACTTTTCCATCAGAGTATTTTAAGATGAGCCCTATTTCTGTAGGGTAATGAATAACTCAAAAGGCACAGGATATAAAAGATCGTCATTTCTTTTCAAGAGCAGTGTCCTACAAACATATCTTGGAGACTTCCTAGTGCCATAATTTAAACACTGAGTTTAATTTTTCCAATACATAGAGATTACTTACCATATTGTTAGATGCCAGTCTAGGATTCTGGAAAAAATTGTGTACATGGATTCGTCATCAAAGTCATTAATAGTAACTGTATTGAAGTGTCGCAAGAATCGTGGTGTTACTGGGTTTCGACCACCACCTAAATATTAGAAAGCACTAATGCTATAACTAACAGAAAAAAAATTTAAAATAAAGCAGTAAAAGCCTAACATTTTTTCCCTAATCTTTGATTCAGCTAGCAGGCTCACATTAAAAAGCACCACACCTTGTCATAAGTCTAATAAAAGCAACATGTAACAATCAGTTCTTCTGTAACCGATAGTCTGCAAAATACAGATTGAATTCTCAAGTTGTAGATAGATTGACACGATTTTAACTATGCTTCTGTTATATAAGCAAACTTTTATTACAAACTCCAAAACCACGTTCTTGATTTTCAAAGCATCCTAATGAAAGAAGCCTCTACAAGTAATGTTGTATACTTTATTCAATTTAAATTTTATCCCAGTTCTAGAGCTAGGAGTTTTTATGACTAAATTGTGATTTGGACAATGAAGGTATTTATGGAAATAAGGGGGTGTAAATAAGAAATTTATTGGATACTTGCTCCTTCTGTTTAGAATTCAGGGTTAAGCTGCTGCACAGTGTGTTCAGCCTTCTTACAGCAGCCAATCAGAAAAAAACTAGCTGAAAAGTGGGCAATCTACCATCCTGTCGTGGGTTCAGCAGCAGCAGTCATTTTTTCTTCTTCTTAGTAGCTGGTGCAGTGCTGTGTTTTTTACTTTCAGCCTGGGAATAATGCTGGTAACACCGATGTTTTCAGTTGTTGCTAAGTAATGTTTACTCTGATCAAGGACTTTCTCAGTCTCATGCTCTGCCAGGGAGGAAGGGAAGCCAGGAGGAAGCAGAGACAGGACACCTGATCCAAACTAGCCAAAGGGGTATTCAATACGACAGCACGTCATGCCCAGTATGTGAACCAGGGGGAGTTAACCAGAAGGCCGAGATCGCTGCTGGGGTCGGAAGAAGGGGGGGAATGAGCGAGCGGCTGCATGGTTCTGGGTTGCTGGCTGGGCTTAAACCACAATGCATCCCTGACATTAGGAGCATAGATAAAGGCAACCAAATTAGCATGGTAAGTTCTTTTAAAACATGTGACTTTGGAGCTAAGGCATGACTCTGCACTAATAAAACTAAGACTGCTGGCCTAGAGCCATCTCACATTCAGCCACCTGAGTCTGCAAGCAGAATTAGTGATTGTCTATATTTAACTGTGTATGCGCTACTAGTATCTGCTGAGGAATCTCAGTATTTTATGCAAAATAGGCCAGTTATTCATCCTACTTCCTTCTACCCTAAGGTCATCTCTCAGCCACAGCAGATTACAATGCTTCTTTAAATTTACATGTGCACTGATGGCAAAATTACACAAACTATTGAGATATAAATAAGACTTTTACCCAAGAGATAATCCTTTCCTAATATAAATTTTAAATCTATTTAACCAAGTAGCTTTAAATGTTCTTTAAATAGCTTTGTATTTGTTTCAATAGCAATAACACGTACAGATTTCTGATTTTCATTTCCTGCTGGAAGAAAAAAAAATAAGCACAGGATAGAAAGGAGAATATAACTTTGCAAGTTCTGGAAGTAGCTCCCTGTACAAAGCTACTAAAATAAAATATTCAGCCTCGAATTTAGCTGAATTGTAATATTTGACACAAATAGTTAAGAACATAACTTATACATTTGCTCAGTCCATTTTTCACCATATGACCAGAAAAGTACTGGAACAAAATTAGCTACAAGCTTTCCTGGGAAAGGAAAATTAGAGTCAATTTCAGAGCAGTTGAAAATCACATTATCACTGTCAAACAGGAACATAATATGAAAGGATGATTTGCAGAAAAAGCTTTATGAAAAATGAACATGTAAAATTTCAAAATCCTTTCACAGTTTCCTTCTGCTCACTTATTCTACACACTGATAGTTTGAACTATGTGGATGAACACTGTCTCTAATTTAAAATGACTGTAAGAGCAGTTTTGCTTCTTTAGGAATCAGACAGGTGAAACAGCAGTGGACCCCTATCCCATTGGGCATGCATCACCAAACACAAAAGTAGTCTCAGCAAAGAACTAGCATGTTCTTTTGTGTGTTTGTGTGTGTAAATAACTCTACAAAATAAAGGAGGAGCTCTAAGGAGGCTGAAGCAGACGAGAAGGAAGGTACCAATCACAGTTCAATTTAATACTGTAAATGTGCTCAGCTATGGTATGTTAGAGGCAGGGCTGTGAACAATTCTGTAAAAAGAAATTGTTATATGGTTCCTGCAGTAGTGAAGTAAATAGATTATATAGTTTCTATAAAACCAAACACAACAGCATCAAATAAACATTAATTCCTCATTTTAACTGATAAAATATGACAGATTTTTTTTTTTTTTTAACTAAATAGGTCATATAGTAAATGTGTATGCAGGTTATCAGAAAAGTAATGACCTCTTTACATCATATGCTTTATTTCTTTTTGGACAAATAAAGTAAGGTTTATGTGCTTAAGAACATCACCTAGTCCTATTTAGACAAGTTTTGAAGAAGAATAAAAATGACTGAAGGCCAATGAGGGACCTCATTAGACTACAGGGATTTCATAAATACTTGGTAGATACATTCTTGTTTTCCTGAGAAGAAATATTTCTTTCTGTCAGAGGCTAATACTAGTCTCTCTGCTACTCCTCAACCACTCTACTATGACTGCTGCTCATGTTTCCTGCAGCAGTCAAGCAAAGGGTTCCTTGAGTCCTATCCATAGCCATAAAGACCCAAACTGTAAAACTATGCCTCAATAAGCATTCAGTCTTTGGAAACCAAAGGAACATGAAAAAGCATATAGGACACATCTCTTACCTGGTGGTCCCATTGCACACACAATCTGAAGATCTATAAGTTTAATCTTTGAGCAGTCTTTAAGGTCGTACCAATTCCAGTGATCTAACCACTGCCGTAGTAATTCAACAGGTGGTTGAGCACCATAGACCTCTCGTGCTGGCATATTAACATCATCTACAAATACAACCTGAAAAGAAAAACAGAAAGGATTTTTCATTTATACATTTTACTGAATATATACCACTATTCTGCTTGATTCTGGAAACACTGCACATCAATTCACTCCCATTAAAATTAATGGTAGTAATAAACATATAGTTTTGAAAAGTGCCCCTAAGCTCATAATGCAGTTTCTGCTGAGATAAACAAAAATCAAACTTAAGAAGTAACTGTGGCATTCTAAAGCCATTACAAAACATATCTGCCAAGGAGAGAAAAAACTGTGCTTCTCATTTCTGAGTATATTTAATGAAAGATGGTAAACTAATACTTGCTATTTAAACCTTACTCTGCTACATACATGGCTTTTCTTGGAAAAAAAGATGGAGTCAAGACAACCCACAAAAATCTCAAAAGGTGGTGACAGATAGATATGTATGCTTACATACTGGTACTTTCAGGATGCCTGTAGACTTCTTGTACATGCAGCCTTGTTTTTTATTTCTTTTTGGTATTTCCCAGCTATTTTCTTTGTATTTAAAACTTATTTTCATACAGAAATGTATTAGTTACCATTTTTTTCCCAAAAGGAGGTCCAAAAATTCCTTTTCTCCTTTTGTCCATCTTGGACATTATAATATTCTGAGTCTGAGCTGCTGTAGTTTGTGCTGAAAAGTTAATGAGCAGTGGCGTGTAGGCATCTTTATTCAAATTATTTAAAAGAAAATTCTGGAAGGATTGTGAAAAGGAAAAAGTTAAACTATCTACACAGATCAACAAATTTTATAGCACTTTAGCAAATAGCAATCAGACATTTTTGTACCATTTTTATCTCATTTAAAATTATTCATTAATTTATTTAATTTATCTCTAAGAAAACTCTAATAACTATTTCATCAGATAAACCAATATTCTTGAAAAATTGAAACCATAATAAACTTAATTTGTCAGGGAAAAATTTCTACCTCCAATATAGACATTTTCACAAGAAAAAATAAATATATATATACCTAGTGTATTATATAAATCCACTATGTTAATATTTTGCACTTCATACTACTACATACTACAATTACAGTTTATAAATATTGCCTGTACTAATCCACACCCAAATATGTAAAGGTATCCACAGGACCTAATACTCATGCCTAGTTTTGAAGGTTTTACAGGAGTATTTTGTCTGAAGGGCATAGCAAGCATATCTAATGATAAGCTTTAAAATACTACCATCAAGACTGGTAGCATTTTATAATGCTAACTGCCTTCCAAAGACCCGTACATTAGCTGCAATTTAACCTCTGTGAGAAATCTGGATCAAAGTCAGCATTTCAAGTGAGACTGAAAAGGACTCATTTCTTACCCACACATGAGTAAAAAACACAGGGGGAAGAAATCCTCCCATCCCTCCCAGCAGTTACCACAGACCATTACTGCAGAAAAAGTAATGTTTCTAATGACTAGTCTGATCTCTGTCAACAGCTGTTGAGACCTTCCAGACTATATAGGTTTTTTTCCAACAGAAAAAAATGTTGAATCTCTATCCTTGATGGAAAAATCTGAGCTGCACCACAAAAATATAATAATGACAACTTATGGAAATCACAGAGCAATGGAACTTAATGGCCATATTTATTTTATTTCTTTGATCAGGTCTGAACTCCCCAGAAATATCACATTCTTAACAACCATCCCAGAAATTAACTGGGCAGTAGAAACTAGTTACATTCTTTGTTGAACAAATGTTTTATTGTACTTCTGACATTGATATTCTAGGAACAGTCCTTTGTGAAGAGATCTCTTTCCAGCCTTAATATTTTTCTCAAAATTATTTCAGAAAATTAACTTAAAACCAAAAATAAGTTAAAATAATCCTTAGTCAGTAATTTCAGAGTTAATTTTTATCACAGAAAAGGAATGAAAGTTAACAGATTCAAGACAACGAAGCCAAATATATCTTATCTGCTTATATATCTTTTAACTTTTGCTCGCTGCAAAACAACTGGGTGTACACAGGCTTCATGCTGATTGCACTGGAGCAATCAATAGAAGCAAAATCCTCTACATAAAGACATACTGGTGGAAAAAAGTACAAACAAAATAAAGTTTGTGCCACTCAGAGGAACAGCTTCTACCTTCTCTCTCAGGATTTTCTTGGAGAATCTCAGTAGCTAAAAATGCAATAATGGCTTTGCCTTATCTCCACTTATGTATCCCCTTTTTGCCTCAAAAGTATACTTTCCCATGGATATAGATGGAACCCTGTGAAAAAAGCTGAATTTGGAAATTTCTTTAAGTGAACCTCAACACCATGAGCATTCTATTAGCACAGTCCTCTTGCCTGTCAGGCTTTAATAGTCTCCCAGAAAGAGATGCCACCAGTATTTAAGCCGTAGCATTTGGCAGATCTGCCTGAAAAATTAAAACTAACATTTTTAATCTAGACTACTAAAATAATGTTCTATATTACCCACATTGTTATTTTAGTAGCCACATGACAAAATTAAAATTAACAAAGCATCACTTGGTGACTTAAGATGAAAAAAAGAGGAAACACTATCCCAAAATAACTGTGACTCAATTATGTCAAAAAGATAATAAAATCTGCTTTCAATCATATAGTCTGACTTACCCCTTTAGACAGAAAGAGTCATATTTGTAGACACGGGAAAATAACCCAAAACCTTTATCTTGAATTCTTATTCTAATACCTGAAGCTAAAATGCTGTTTACAAGATTGTCATTCCCTTTGATTAGAATTTCACAAGCTCTGAGAAATATATCGCATTTGGCTGTATTAAGTCATTACTTACATTAAATGTTTTTATTACTTACTATCATGTGTTTTGATTATCATTAGGCCCAATCAGAACTAAGTATATCTTGACACTTTCAATATAAAAAATGCACACTGGTAACTTAAAAAACAGCTGATAATGATTTGTTTTCTCTTCAGTGCTCATCTTATTTATTAAACAGAATTAAAATCATATTCAAAGACAAAATTAATCATTTCCTTACAAGCTTCTCTATGGTACACACCAGTACAAAGATACAGAAAGGTAAGGGGCAAAATATTACCCAGTTAAATCTTTAACTTAGATAACAACAACTTGATTTTTTTAAGAACAGCACTTCTGCAAATCAGAACGCATGGATTCAGATCAGCCCTCCAGAAAATGAGGAACATAGTGTGAAAATGTGTATGACTTAGGTGACCTGCCTACTTTTACAGAATCTTATGGGGGATGGAGGCATGGAAATATATCATCATGCAATTAAAGAGTTTATCATAATGAATGTACAAGAAATGTCAAAGTATTGTATAAGATTATATATATAATAATCTCTTTTTAGTTACACATATTTCATTTCCTAATATATAAAAAATTCATCTCTCATTTTTCTTTTTTAAAAAAAGTTGAATTATTACTCACCTTACCCCTTTCATAGCTATTTCGAACATCAAAATTGAAGTACTTACAGTAATATAGGTACTCTTCCCAGTTCCTGTTGGCCCCACAAATATAGAAGGTTTTTGATGTAATGTCAGCAATTCCATCAATGCCATGTATCGAACAGTATCCAGAGTTGGTACAATTATTTCATTAAACATCATATCATCACGTATAGGAGGAGCTGATTTGAGTGTTTCCACCCAGGGTTCCCAAATTCCTGCTCCCTATTTTAATGTATTTAAAAGTCATATATTTGTAATTAACAGGAAAAAAGAGCATAGAACCAATGGAAATAGAAAAATCAAAGTTCTATGACTTAACAGGTGGGGTTATCAACAAATTTTTAAAAGGATTAAAAAAATAATTTCATAGGTTGTTCAGTTTGTTTCAGAATTTAGTGTTTTCAACTCAAAAGTGCTCAAAAAAATAACACGCCTCTGCCTGAAGCATGCAACTACTGAAAGACAAAGAATGTATCTTATTTTTTGTATCTGTACACATATTTTATATATATATACACACACAAAATGAAAAAATACATATACTTATTTACCTGTTATATACAGTATATAAATATGTAATATATTAGGAAATTATTGTATAAAAATTTAACCACTAAAACTAAAAAAGCATAGTCAGGCTTTCCACAGACTCCCATAATAAATACCTCCAAACTACCTCCCAATTTGAGGGCAGATTAATTTTGGTGCTGAATCTCCATAGCAAAGCTTTCTTTTTCAGACCAGGCTACTAGAGGAGTCATAAAAGATGTCAAAACTCTCCAGCAGTAAATGAATATAAGGAGATGTTAAAAAACTGTAAATAGCCCTGAAACAACTGTATGTTCTATCTTATCCCCAAAAAATTCTACCTTGAGATAAAAGTCATATGAAACTCCTAGAGATCATTCTCTCTTTATGTCTTTCTTAGAGGGGGCATATTCTCACCTCTGTACACAAAAACCCCTTTACCGGAAGAACATGTTTTTATGGATCATGATCAGAAGAAATAAAGCCTTTACTAATGATTGAAACCTTGGCCACTTGGTGAGATGCAAGAATCATCTATGAGCTGAAATCTAGACAAAAGTAATTCTTACACTTCTACAGGACTTCACAGGAATCACAAACTCAAAAAAAAAAAAAAAAAGTACATTTATTTTATCTCAGTGTCTCTGGAGCATACCAGATCCAGAGTGTGAAGTTCTCCTCTCCACTGGGAGAGATGCATCAAACATTCACATCTTAATCCCAGGAAAAAAAGGCAGAGAAGAGGCAGAGAGGTAGCCTACCACAGTAATGAAACCTAAGAAAAGGGCTGAATTCCAAAATAAAATAATTTTGTAAGAAATCAAGAATAAAAAAAAAAAAAAAATGACAGAGACAAAATAACTGGTCGAGTTTTGCTGCAAACTTGTTCTGCCACAGCAGGCAAATATTCTGGTAGCCAAGAAGACAGGCTTTGGTGCTGCAAGTCCCAACCAGGACACTAGACCATCACTAGCTTGCAAGGATGGATGTCTGCCCTATTCATTGATAAAAGAAGTAGGTGGCAGAAACAGATTTATAGCAATAATACACACCTTGTAGGATTCATTGACTACTATAAAATGGAAGCTCACTTTATATTTTGCAATCCTCACCTCTTTGACAAACCGATAATCATAAATTGTTGCTTCTCTTGGAAATGGGACTGTGAAAGCTTTTGAAGACTGTTCGAAATTGGTCAACAATTTGTATTGTTTGTTTGTGTCCTCACTAAGTGATCCACTAAGCATTTCTCGCAGAATTTTGTCAAATTTCAGTCGACCATCGTCCCTACAGCTGGCTCCTACAGACCATGTCAGTGAAAATAGAAAAATACCCTAGAGATGGAAAACCAAAATGTAACTGCAATAACTGCATATTACAAAGTTATTATTCATTGAAGTCAAAGAAACCTTTGCCACAAATCACAGCAGAAATACACTGGACCAACTTGATTTTATGTATATAGTATGGAACCATACTGCTAGTAAAATAGAACACCATTATGTTAACTATCAGTATCTGATCACTTCTGTCATACAGCAAAATGCCCGACCTGCTCAGCGCAGAGCTGTTACTTTGGGAAAGTTCAAGCATAAGCTGCTTTTTATTCCAGACCAATTTAGATTATCTTTCTGTTATTCAAAGGCCAATCTCATACACTGATAGCTATGTCTTGTTCACAGGGCTTTCCTTGAATTACAATCCTTATATGGTATCGTTCTAACTACTAATAAACTGAGATACCATAAACTGGAGAATCATATACAATTTTGGCTGGTTTGTATAAAATTCATTCAATTTTTATTAAGATATCAAAGACATCAGACTCAACTATGTATCAATTATAAAAAATGCAATAGTATTCTCCTCAATAGACATTACAAAATATGTAATTCTAATTACAAAATACAGGTTTTATTGCTTGTGAAGTCCATTTCACTAAAGCCTGGTTTAGAGTTTCCTATTCTTTACGTTTAACAAACTGCCTACCTCAAGCCAAGAGAAAATGTCTTGGTCATTCATTTCCTTAACTTTGGCTTCATCAGCAAATTCATCCATCATGCAGTCCATCAGATTCATTAGTGATCGAATTAAGTTTGTATCTGAAGTAGGAGACAGCTCCTGAAAAGAAAGAAGTCACCTCAGTTGCATGTGTGTTTTACTCATTGAAAAGAGACTGATAAATAGCAGGGGTTTATTTCCTCACTCCGAAGATAAAAAACCCAGTAGCGTAAATATGTCTAAAATACATTCAGAAGTCAGTTAAACAAGACACAGAAACCTTGCTCACAGCCTTCATCTTAACAGCTGTTACTAAAAATTAATAAATATAAATTAATATGGTCCAAATAGAACAATTTGTTCCTTTGGCACTTGGAAGTGAAAACAATTCATACGATCTTCATTTCTCAGAAAAGTAATTCATCCTACCTTTGTGTATTTCCTAATAAACTCAAGGCAGAGTGGAGCCATTCTGTCAAACAGGCTTATTATAAATTCTTTATGCACAGAGCTGATTCCTGAATGCAATGTATTTAGCCAAGACACCATTAATGGTCTCCAGCCTAACATCTGGGGTTCCATATAGATCATACCACACCTTGAAACCTAAAAATAAAAGAACAAACAGGTACATAATGGGGCTACAGAACGGATGGATAGAGGCAAAGCAGCTGACATCATCCACCTGGACTTGTGCAAAGCGTTTGACACTGTCCCACACGAAGTCTTTGTGTCTAAACTGGAGGGACATAAATTTGATGGATGGACTACTTGGTGGATACAGAATTGGCTGGATAGGTGCACACTAAGAGTTGCGGTCAATGGCTCAATGTCCAATTGGAGACCGGTAACGAGTGATGTCCCTCAGGGGTTGGTGTTGGGACTGATCCTGTTCAACGTCTTTGTCGGCGACATGAACAGTGGGATTGATGCGCCCTCAGCAAGTTTGCCAATAACACTAAGTTATGTGATTTGGTTGATACGCTGGAGGGAAGAGATGCCATCCAGAGGGACCTTGACTCGCTTGAGAGGTGGCCAATGCCAAGCTCATGAAGTTCAACCAAGCCAAGTGCAAGGTCCTACACCTGGGTCGGGGCAATCCCAGGCACAGCTACAGGTTGGGCAGAGAAGAGATTCAGAGCAGCTCTGCAGAGAAGGACTTGGGGGTGTTGGTCAGTGAGAAACTAACATGAGCCGGCTTCAGTGTGCGCTTACAGCCCAGAAAGCAAAGCGTATCCTGGGCTGCATCAAAAGAAGTATGACCAGCAGTCAAAGGAGGTGATCCTGTCCCTCTACTCTGCTCTCGTGAGACCCCACCTGGAGTATTGTGTACAGTTCTGCTGTCCTCAACATAAAAAGGACATGGAGCTGTTGGAGCAAGTCCAGAGGAGGGCCACAAGGATGATAAGGGGGCTGGAGCACCTCCTGTATGAAGACAGGCTGAGAGAGTTGGGGCTGTTCAGCCTGGAGAAGAGAAGCTGCGTGGAGACCTCATAGCAGCCTTCCAGTATCTGAAAGGGGTCTACAAGGATGCTGAAGAGGGACTCTTCATTAGGGACAGTAGTGATAGGACAAGGGGTAATGGGTTTAAACTTAAACAGGGGAAGTTCAGGTTAGATATAAGGAAGAAGTTCTTTACTGTGAGGGTGGTGAGGCAGTGAAACATGTTGCCCAAAGAAGTGGTAAATGCTCCATCCCTGGCAGTTTTCAAGGCCAGGTTGGTCAAAGCCTTGCGTGACATGGTCTAGAGTGAGGTGTCCCTGTCCATGGCAGGGGGGGCTGGAACTAGACGATCTTAAGGTTCTTTCCAACCCTAACCGTTCCATGATTCTATGATTCTGTGTCATCTTCTGTGATTTTCAAAGGGTTTTTTCTAGCTACAAGAACATAACATAACATTCAGTGTTACACCACACAGCTTCTGGGATTATTAGAAGCTGGTATAAAATGTACAGTGGGACTCTCTCAACTCTGAGACAGATAAGGTTCAAACTTTGCTTTATTTCTTCAGCCAACAGGAGACCTAATGTTGAAGACAAATTTTCCTCTTAAATAGAATTAGTTCCCAACATTAAGATCACAAAAGATAATAAGCTAACTACTAGAGTGCCTAAAAATTGTTTTTTAATTGTTTTATGTAACTTTTAAGTAAAAAGTGCTTCCCAGTATGACTATGCAGATATTTTGTTCTGTTCATATTATTATGAACCTTTTTTCATATTCAAGAGATTTTTTTTTTTTCAGTGATTGTTGGTTTTACCGGAATTTTTCTGGGATGTAAGCGATTTTATTTTTCTCATCAGGCACTTGCCAGACCCTGAACAGTTATGGAGTCTTCTGTATATGTAACTTACATTACACATGTAAATATGTAATATGTCACATTATATTGCAAGATTATGAAAAATTTAAACAAGAAAACCAAGTTACAATCGGCAACAACACCTCACACTAGACCATCATCAAAGACAAATACTCACAGTAGCAGGAGAAGCAACTTCTAAATCCATTGGTTCAAAAATGAGGCTCATCTGATCTGACATTTTGATGATCTCTCCACTCATAAGGCACAACTTTTTATTATCATCAAGCACAGTATTCATATTCTCAATCCATACTGCATCCACTGGTCCATCAAAAATCAGCCATTTTCTATCTGGAGTCTGGTAGCAGAAAATACTTTTAATCAAATATCTGCAATTTTATGTTTACTGTAAAATAAACAGATCTAAAGTTATTTTCAACAAAAGCTAATTCAAAATTTCGGTTTCTGAAATCACAATCTATATTCACAATTTAGTTTTATAATGTTAAAGCATATACTGTTTAACTATAGAAGGTTAATATCTTTGGTTTCTTTCAGTTATACTTCATAGAATCATAGAATAGTTAGGGTTGGAAAGGACCTTAGGATCATCCAGTTCCAACCCCTCAGCCATGGCAGGGACACATCGCACTAAACCATGTCGCCCAAGGCTCTGTCCAACCTGGCCTTGAACACCGCCAGGGATGGAGCATTCACAACTTCCTTGGGCATACCTGTATACTTGCAATACAGTATATTGCTTCTGTCAAACTGCAACATAGACAAATACTTTGACTTACAACACAGTGAGATTGTTAATACGAGTTACTACTACTCACTACTATTACACACTTACCATGGAAGTCAATAGGACTAATTTAAGGAATATGGTAATACCTAAACGTAATATATGGGAGTTTTTCAGAATATAAGCAAATAGTCATAGGTGTTCATCATACTTCTTACAGGAAAATACAAGGCAGTTATGCAGTTCTGCAAATGTTATTAGAGATGGTAAACTTTGCACTGATCAACTTCAATATACTACTTAAATTTCTGGGTCAAACAGTTTGATAATGCAATGACCAAAAACGAGCACAGCATCAGTCAGAAAGATGTGTCTTGTATTATACTCAGTGAAAATATTTCAATGGACTTTAATGGAAGGTCAGCCAAAGGCCACACACAGACAGCAGTTTCTTCCAAAACAAACATCAAAATGCCAATATACATTAACAGCACAGATTTGGGGCAAATCAGACAAAATATGGGATGACAATATGGTAGAAAAATTAAATATTCATTTATTTATAACATGCAAAAAACCAAACCCTGGCCCTTTATCTTTACATAAGGATTTCTGAAACACAAATCTTAATCTATCAGCACCCAGAAAGCACTTTGCATGGCACTTACTACAATCCAATCATGCCAAAATGCAGTCTCTGCATTCAAATGATTAAGCATGTGAATCCTACAAATAAAATCTAAAAAGTATAAATTGAAAATGCTCTAAATTTCCCAAAATGCTCTAAGCCTGATAAGCTCTTACTTGAGAAGCAGCAAATGCTCTGAAGTTCACTGCTAGGACACCATCTGACCATTCATGTGACACTGGATCAAATTGTCCATACAGCTGACCCATAGTTATGGATTTGGGATTTAAAACAGCGATTTGAACTTTGTTTTCTTCCATCAGCCCCTGCAGACACAAAAGTAATAAAATCTTTTAATTTTAAACACGTGATTTATTATTCCTTTTTAATTATTATTATTTGTCATAAAAATAAAACTAAAATTTGCTTGAACACAGTTTTCACCAAAAATATTTATAAAAATGTTTAGATACCTTCTTACTTATGTCTCCCAATGCTCCTGCCAGAACTTTATACGCACTTGTTTTCCCTCCAAAAGGCTCACCGACTATCATAAAGCCATGACGCACAATCATCATCTCATATATCTGCAGGATCTTCATAGTAAATGAATCAGTCATTTGCAAATTCATAGCTTCACAGTTTGTTTTGATGGCTTCCAATAGGTGATTGTAGTCTGGTTTTGGTAGCTTCACACCAGGAAACAAATCAGAAGTAATACCCTATTCAAACAATTAATTAAAAGTACACTTAATTTCATAATAATTTGGTTTGAAACTCATGCAATAAACCCTTTGTTGACTCTAAGCAGACTAATACCTATTTTGATTAAAATAAAATAGTTATTAATTTTACGTCACTCTTGCCTCAGCCAAAATTCTGAGGTTTTAATTTATTATTGATATTTATTTCATGTATCTTTTTCATATTTATCTGGGCACACAGAGAAGCAATTAACTGCCTAAGCATGTTCTTTCGTGATAAACATTGGCTTTTATAAAAATAGTTTATAAAACTTGCAGTTAGAAATTGGAGAAAATGTTATCTTTTTTCCCTCAATAACTGAATGCGTTAAAAATCAAGAAACAAAAAACTGGACAGATCATAAATAACTTAAAACAAAGTGAAGGAGAGTTTTGAGCAAAACAAGACTTGGAAAGCATGTTATCATTTGCATGCTCCTACATAAACACAGAAGAGTTATGTGTATCTCAAAGCCAGATGTACCCGACTACACTGGGCACCTGAACAACAAAGGCAAAACCAGCAAAATTAAAGTGAATTACAGAGGATATGGGGGTTTCCCATTTCTTTCAAGCATGATATATAAATTGAGGGAAGAAATAACTATTTTTCATAATAAAAATATAAAAATTCTTAAAATCATATTCAGTATTTTAAATTATATTACTACTGCTGAACTCTTTTTATAATTCTTTCTGTATCTGATAAGAATTTCAAACAAAGCTATTGCATTCTAGAACTAAAAGAATTAAGCTATTACAATAGCCACATAGTCTAGGCCTCATTTACTGCTGACCCCAGTGGATAATTACTGTCCCTCAGTGGATAATTAATTACAGTGACATTGTGGCATCATGCTCATTCATCTGTGTTTTTCCTTGTTACATGCATCTTTTCTGTACTGCCACAATCATCTACTTTAATTCCATTAGCCTCACATTCCTTAGCCTTCTTTTGCTGTTTCCAAGTCAATAATGTGACACTTCCTAGTTTCAACTTAGGAAATTTTTCCTATTTTTGGGATATGCCAACAAGTAAAATATTAGTATGTGCAAGGCTGTTTCATCTCTAAACCAACATATATTTGTTAATCCAAGACAGTGAAAAACATACTTCTGAAGTATTACTTCTTAAATATACTTAATTTCTGTACACAAAATTGTTAATGTTGCTATTCTTATTCTTAAAGACTGAAACTTGGAGAAACAATTAGTGAAGATGCTTCAGCTTTCCCAGACTTCTGTAAATTTATCTCTGCTGTTTCCAAACTTATGAAAATATGAATTCTCCCTTCATGTCATGATTTGTTTTCAGGAACAAGTGTCTAATTTAGGCAAAATCTTATTTAGAGTAACAGTGACCAGAGACGTATGTTCAGTTTCTAATTAATTACATTTTCATACAACTTTGGGCAAGGCAATTATCTTTTCCAGATTTTCAAGATTTTCTTCAGATTTCTAAGGCTTTTCCTTAAGATTCCTAAAGGAAAGAGCTTCCACATTACTTTCATGCACTCATGCATGTTTTCTTATAGAAATTGCCTCATTTTATTCCATAATGAAATTATACAAAAAAAGTATTATACACTGTACACAAAGGACACACACAAAGGACAAGGTTTTCAGTTTCCAAACATTTATATACACCAACACAGACCCTTTCTTGTTTTTCTAACAGAGCACAGAAAGCTCATAGCTACTGAGGAAGATTTCAGATTTTTCCTAACGAAGTTCACAACTCACATCTGTGTTGGGAATGTCTGGTTAGATCAGAGGTATATTAAACATGCCTACCCTGCAGTAGCAGATTAGAAATCCAATCTGAATGGAACATATAAGGAAACAGACCGCTAGTGGATTCTGTAAATCAGGTGAGCGAGTTGCAGATCATTTTCTTCGGCTCAGTTCCATATTGAGATCAACTCATGACAAGAATGAATGTGGGCCACTTAGTCTATTTACTATTTTGCATGTTTTAAATAAAAAACCAGATTTTCCTCTTATAAGAGGAGACTATTAGTAACCACCTGTTTCATGAGAACACTTCTAAGGTACTCTGAAATCTTGCATATATGACATGTAAAAATAGTATGTTACCATTTCAAGCGGTAGACTTGGAAGAAACTTTCATTGGTCTAACTCCTCAGAACCAAAATGCTTGCTATATTTGCTAGGAAGGAACAGTTAAGACTAAGTTTTAAACTAATTACAAGCTACATTAAAAAAGACTTTGGACCATCTCTCTAATAAACCTATTGTATAATATTTTTATCAACTAGTATTTTTAGCAAGCTCTTCACATTATTGAAAATCTGTATGTTTTCTACCTCAAAAAGTGGTAAATCATGAGACAAGAATTTCGGCAGGTTGACATCTGTAATGGATCTAAGGAGCAAAATTTCTTCATCTTCCGATGGATATTTCAGCTAAAAGATGTAAAAAAATAGTGTTAGTTGATTTTTATAATTTCAAAAACTAGATATTACACTTGTTTGTTTTAAAGCACACTTCCTGTTTTGCAACTATTTTGGCAGGTTCAGGTCCACTTGATAACCTCTTTTGTCTCAGTAGATATCTTAGTTACTGATTCTGAGTTCTGTAGAGGGGTTTTGTAATATTAGGATTATAGGTTAAAAAAAAAAAAAAAAAAAAAAAGGAAGAGAATTACCAATTATACTGGTCTATCTAAATAAAAAATACTGAATTAATAAAACAAAAGCTTAGTTTTTTATAAAATGTATGCATTCATCTACAACACAAGCCAAAACAAAATACTACATCCTACACCATTTTTCTTAAGAGTGATGAAAGTCACATGTGGCAGATATTAGCCAGTGTGTTACTGCAAAAGTGCTCACATACTATGGCAAAGGAACCTGCTAAGAAAGGCAGAGCAAAGCAATAGCCAACATGCCAAACAACTCAGTAAACCCACATTTAACATAAATTCTCGAAAGATAATCAGCACACTTAATAGGTACATCATTCAGTGACAAGCGGTGTGGTGAATGGTCCAGTAGCTTTACCTCTTCTTGACTTTCCACAATTTATGCCCTAATACGTACCCTTTTCATTTCCATAGGTATCACAGGATGAAATTTTAAACAAGTATTTGCCATTATGTAGAACATAACAGTATATTCTGTTACAAAAGAGACAGTTTACTAAAAAGCCGTTTACCTTCAGGTTGCCAGCAGCAGTGAGTACTGATTTCACAGCTCTCATTCCATAATCGTAATGGTGCTGAGAAGACAACTGCTCTGAACACAGACGATACGTTGCTACGATTTTGACAGATAAAGGTCGAGCAGTAACAAACCCACAAGAATAAAGAACAATCTCTGCAATCATGGCGTAATCAGGAACCATCATAGCTACTGTTCTAAAGAGAGCCTATTAAACATACATATGAAGAATCACATCAGAAAAAAAACCCCACATACCACAATATTATACACCTTTTTTTATACAGCTAGAACTTCCACTACTTTTCATATTCTACCAGAAAGTTTTTTGAATTATCCTCTTTCATCTATACAAGTAGTATTTCTGAGTCTTCTATTCATACAATTACATCAAATATTATTTTCTTTCATTATTTCATTAATACAGTGATAGCCAATTAAATTCAACTATCACAATTATGACTACAATACATTTAATGGCTTTTCATAGATTATTAGAAATACTTTATTTTCCATTGTGACAACTCATGGCTGTAGGTCTTCATTCAAGAACAAAAACACATAAACCACTACAAGCTCTAGAACAGATGGGGGAGTGCAATACAACTACCACAAGTACGGTGATGATGTCAGACTCCTACTAGCATTGTTTAGCTGCAACCCATGCTTCAATTTCTCCATTGTTCTACCAAACAAGCATCAGAATAATTTTAAACAGCTAAAACTTTCACTATTTTTCATATCCACTAGAAAGTTTTTTGAATTATCCTCTTTCGTTTATACAAGTAGTGTTTCTGAATCTTCTATTCATACTATGTGCTAGTGAATAAACTTCCCATACAGTTCTGAGAAATATTTATAAAGACTGCATTTTTCTATGTTTTTATTAATTTATCAAGATATTTGCTCAGCTTTCCTTTTCTTTCTCTGGAGACAGGACAGATTTCTTTAAAAGGGTAAGAAAGCATGTTGCACTCTTGAAACAATCACTTAAACAGAGTAGAAATCTCTTACATTTAAAACACCACAAGTCCTTTCAGATCAAACCAAAATATCAGAAACCCTGGAAACTAATAAAACCCCCCACATTTTTATTCAATATTAAGATATTATTCACTGCTTGTACACTAGAAAGCATTGGTGTACACTAGAAAGCTTAGCCAAGAAACACATTAACTTGGGGGTTTTTTAACTTTTTTTTTGTCCTGACAGTCAGACCTTGAATCAAGCAACCTGACATTTTAAATTTCAGTTTATTCCTATTTTCAGTCTAGTTATTCTTTTAAATTTATTTTTCTTCTGAGAGAAGATTATTTTTTCCTCATATCATCAAAAATTGAAGGTCACCAATGTTAAATACTCTTAATTTCTATATTAGACAAAACGTCATTTCTTATTTTTACTTTCTGTATTAGCTATTAAAAGTAATCAAATTACAAGTGTTATAGTACCTTAAGATTATCAGGAAGCTCTGAACGCCCAGCGTAACCAGGATTCATCGTAATGAAGACTGCACATGTAGGGTTCAGCTTCAGTTCAGTTCCTTCAAATACTATTATCTCAGCTCCTGAATTAATGCCTATGGAGAAATAAAAACTAATGTCATTGCTGGGCAGGTATTGTTGCATCTTTATTCTTTATCATACGTAAGTGAAAGTTCTGACTAAAATAACAGGTTACCTCTTTGGATAGTAAAAATCTGCTGAGCAACCACAGAGAGTACTTCCAAATCAATCCTGTTGAATTCATCAAAGCAAGCCCATGCCCCACAAGTCAATAAACCCTAGAAAAAAAGAGACATATGACTAATTAATAGGTAACTACTTATTTTGGACATGCTGATCAAAACAATTCTGCAACAAGAAAAAGCTTTAATGTCCAAAGGAAGGACTTACATCCATGATCCACAGCACTAACCCCTAAACAAAAATCGCTCCAGAAAGAATGTTTCAAAAAGAATTACAGAAATTTTAAAAAAAGTTTGCTTGTAAAAAACCCAAAATAATTAAGACAAAAAAACCTGTACAAACTGATCTAAAATCCTTATTCTTCTGTCATACGCAAAGTGCCTATGAAACACAAGCATTTTGTGTGTTTTACCTTTATAGTCAGTATTTTGCAACTAAACAAGGAGGAAGTTTTCAACTAAACAAGCCTCCAAACAATGCTCTCTTATTTTGTCTATGCTAACAGGGTTCACAGTGACAAAAGGCAGTGTAAGGACTTCTGCACAGATCAAATTCACCATTTGGTTATGGAATCTCATGGAATACCATGTTATCTAAAGTGTTATTAAATAATAATTCTCTTTTCCTACAGTTCTGGTTAACTTATGGGGTTTTTTCTCAGATATGCTGCCCAAATGCTACTGTACTGTCTCTGCAGCACTGGTAGCCTGTTATTATATGACAGTATTTCATGCTTTGCTACCAGTATCTCTAAAATTCCCATTTAAGACTCAGAATTTTGCCTTCATCATTCTAAATAAAAACTCTTAATTTAGCTTGTTTTGGTGAACTTCCATCACGCTGAATTTTGAAGATAAATCACATCACTCAGAAGGTAAGAATAATGCTGGGGAGGAAAGCATACTTGCTCTATTTTTGTATCATTCCATTCCAAACCAGGACACTGGGCTAGAAGACACACATGTCCATTCAGGATACTTTTTCATAATACAGAGCTGTCTAATAAGGGTAATATTGAAATGAATATATGTTTGATTTGTATAATATAATGACTCTTACCAGCTTATTTGAAGTTTAGATTAAACCTCAAGTCCCCTAAAATTTGCAATCAGGTATTAAAAATGCACTTATTGAAATGGCATCTATATTGCCTATTTAAAGCAAATAAAATCACTATGGTATATTTCACTTTCAAAACACATAAAAAACATTCTGACATCTCAGTTGGATTCTTACTTACAATAAAACCTATCTGCACAATATTAGCATCATACAGTAGCCTGGAAGTGGCTAAAGATACATTTAAAATACCTTAAGACAACTTCAAATGCCAGAATAATAAAATAGCTTTAATATAATTGAGAATACAACCATCACAATTTATCCAAACCTTAAAAAATTTTCCTAGTTCAAGGTAATCCAATCCATCAGAACAATTGAAAACCACACACTGTTTAGCTACAGCCTTTGCTAAATCTTTTGTAGTTTCTGTTTTTCCAGTTCCAGCAGGACCTTCAGGGGCACCTCCAAGATGCAGATGTAGTGCACCAAATAGAGTTCTGGAAATAAAACAATTGGGGGTGGGGAGAGAGGGGAAAAGGGAAGTACAAATCTTTATGCTATTTTTCCAGCTGCTCTAACTTTTATAGAAACTTTAAAAACTTTGTTTCATGTCTGCATTTTCATATGATGGTACAGCTTGCTTCTGGCCAGCTACAATTTACAAATGTGTAGCAATGTATGAAGTTTAGTAGAAGTTCACAACGAGGAATAGCTTACATTCCACTATCTATAGCCTCCTGTAATTTATCACTAATTATAGTTTCACAAAAGATTTAATTATATCACAAATTTAAATGCTTATACAGGACCAAATTTATTCCACCAGAAGAAATGTAGCCTATTCTAATTATGCCTGTTAGAACATAAAAAAAATACAAACCTGTAATCATTTATTCTCGGGATTAATTAAAATATCTCAGCTAAATAAATTCTTCCTAATAAAGCACATTCAGCAGCTTGCAGGTTTACCTGTAGCATCTGTCTGTAAGTGGAGTAATAACCAGCCTAGGGGTATTGCCAAGATATTCATATCCATACCTCAGTCCAGCATTAATCATCTTTGTTTCTAGATGCCCTTCCTAAGAAACAAGGCATTAATTTTATAGAATAAAAAAATTAAAAAACCACACACACAAAACAACAAACAAAGCCAGAAACCCCCACATACCCACAACTCAATACTATTTCTCAAGTTCCTTAGCAGGCCTGATGCTCTTAGAAACAACTGATTGCTCTAGGACACTAGTTTCAATGTGACTCGTACAAAAAAAAAAAAATAAAAAACCACCAAGCAATTAATAGATACTAAAGTATCAAACAAAAGACCATTTTTTACATTAACCATTATCCATACGAAAGTCCTACTAACCATATAGCAGAGTAGAACTGTCTTGTTAGCTACTTAGAAGGTTAATGACTTTCTAAAAGGGTAAACAGAAATAAGCATCACCAGCAGCTACAGTTATGGTCAATCTGATGACTGATCCAGCAATGTACAATCCCTACATATATATTTTTTAATTTCACACGCAATTTCCTCTGTATTATGGGAAACCTTATCCTGATGATTGTAAAAGTATCATATCCTACCACTATACAGTATAAACACTGTTATTTTTCCAATAAATGTAATGCTTAAAATAATATTGAAAATAGGTCACATGAAAAACTCCAGCTCAAAATTGTCATCCCTATAGTATTCTCTATTCTGCAGAATCAGAAGACCAAAATACAGTCTCTGACTGAACAAATTTTGTCTGTAACCTCCCCCCTGCAAATTCAGCAATGTACTGAGACTCAACAGTGATGAAAAAAGTAATTTTAATTAAAAACTGTGTCTGGCTACTGGCCATTCTAGTTAGCAATCCATAAAAGGATTGGTTACAGACATTATCTTATCAGCAGAAATTCCCACAGTAGTGTAAGCACTCTCAGCATAAGCAAGCAAGCAGAAATTGAAAAGCTGTGAATAGAAATTACCTTCTAATAGGATTGAGAGGTATCACTTACCTCCCAGTAGTACCTAAGCTGACTTAACCATTCAAAGTCATCCTCATCTTTGACTTTCTTGCTTACTAGAGATGCAAGAACATCCCTAGCATGAACATCAAGCACAACAAGTGCTCCTAAAGTCACTCGATTCTGCTGAGACAGCTTTCCTCGCACCAAGGTGACAATGTCCTCAATTTGTTTATTATTCTGTTTCAGATAATCCTCTAGTGCCTGCAAAAATGTTTAGAAGTTAAGAAGTTGCATGGCTAGTCTAAGGCATGATTATTTTTTCTTAGTACCACTTTTATGTCTCTGTATTAAAAAGTTCTTTCTCACTGTAATAGTAGTTCAACGTCTTTCATTCACTGGCAGTTCAATAGGATTTGGGGTTTGGGGGGGGGGGTGGTCCTACTTTTACAGGACCATATGTAAAGCATCAATGATATGTATCTGGAAACAAAATAGCACACATTATTTTCTTCCCAGAACACAGGAAATAGTCAACTTTTTATACATTTCACATTAAGAAAAACAAAATGCCACATGCGTTTTAAAGATCTATATATACAATATAAATTCCTATGATTAAGGGACACTGTTACCTTAAAGAAAAACACCTTTATGTCCAACAACAGTCAGAAAAAAAACCAGTTCTATAATTCAAAAAAGTTAACAAGAAAACGCATTATCTTGTTAGTTTTTAGTTTATTTACTTCTGGTTACAGTGTGCGTTCCATTAGTTCAATCATTTCTTTTACACAGTAATTGATAGTTTCTTTCATGCTAATAAGTTGCTGGTAAAGGAAAGGGCTTGTATCATGACATTACTTAGATGTGGTTAAGTGCCTTACTGAATTGAAATTAAAAAGTGGGAATAACCTTAGTAATACATTGACACCAAAGCATGTTTCTATAGAGGCACAGCTTCTAGTTGTCTGGAGAACAACTCATCTAGGCCTCTTTTAGATTTTCCTCCCTGCTAGCCTGCTGTTCCTCTCCAAATACTGGCACTGGTAGCCCTCAAGAGATTATATGGTTTTGAAATATCTCATCTCAGCTAGTTATTTTCCAAACATTAAGTTCCAAAAATCATCTGCTTGATATGACTTCTTTTTATGCATAAGAATGAAGCAACAAACACAGAGCTCAAAAGCATTAGAAGTCCTGACCAGCACAAAATCTGAAGTATCTCTCTCAAGTCAGGGACAACAACCCACCTGCTTACCGCCAAGCTTGCCTCAGCAAACATGAGATATCACTTGAGGCACAGAGTATGTCCTCAACTCCTAGATCAGTAACATTCCTCAGTGCTATCCTTCTGACCATATGACTGCATATCACTGAGAATGCACATGGCCAGCAAGACAATGCTCTCAAAGTTTATGAAACACCTCTGGTTTTATACAGCATCTTAGTTCATTATTTGGTTTCAATAAGAAATTTGCACCTTTGATTTATGTACAAAAGTTATTTGTTGGAAACAACTCAAAAATGTTTAAAAGGGAGCATGTGTGTGTATGCATGTGCATGTATGTGTGAACACATACTTAATATTAATTAAACAGCTACAGGCTGGGCAGAGAGGTGATCCAGAGCAGCCCTGCAGAGAACAACTTGGGAGTGTTGGTTGATGAGAGAGTGAACTTGAGCTGCTTCAGTGTGTGCTTACAGTCCAGAAAGCCTACCGTATCCTGGGCTGCATCAAAAGAAGTATGACCAGCAGGTCAAAGGAGGTGATCCTGTCCCTCTACTCTGCTCTTGTGAGACCCCACCTGGAGTATTGTGTACAGTTCTGGTGTCCTCAACATAAAAAGGACATGGAGCTGTTGGAGCAAGTCCAGAGGAGGGCCACAAGGATGATAAGAGGGCTGGAGCACCTCCTGTATGAAGACAGGCTGGGAAAGTTGGGGCTGTTCAGCCTGGAGAAGAGAAGCTGTGTGGAGACCTCATAGCAGCCTTCCAGTATCTGAAAGGGGTCTACAAGGCTGCCGGAGAGGGACTCTTCATCAGGGACTGTAGCGACAGGAGAAGGGGTAATGGGTTTAAACTTAAACAGGGGAAGTTCAGGTTAGATATAAGGAAGAAGCTCTTTACTGTAAGAGTGGTGAGGCAGTGAAACTGGCTGCCCAAGGAAGTTGTATATGCTCCATCCCTGGCAGTGTTCAAAGCCAGGCTGGGCAGAGCCTTGTGGTGACATGGTCTAGCACGAGGTTCCAGCTGGCATGGGGGTTGGAACTAGATGATCTTAAGGTCCTTTCCAATCCTAACCACTCCATGATTCTATGATTCATGAATGACTTAAATGATATTGGCATCCTATCCCAGAAAGCACTGAAGTGCTTCAGGCAGAATGCAGTACTTTCGGCCTCTCATATGGTCATTGATTGTCTGTCATGTTTCTTATACTTTAGTATATAACATAGGAAAAGAGAAAAAATATTGAAGGCCCTAAGATTGAGAGTTCTTCTCCCTGTCACAGATTTGGAACAGACTGTCAGGAGATGCAAATGCCTCTTCACCACCTCACTAAATACAAGCCCCTTTCCACAGCAGAATGAAGATTCTTGGGCTGAAGCCAGATGAGCAGAATTCTCATGACAACAGAATTGGACTGAAAGCTATAGGAAGGACAGGTTTCCTTGCATGCCCATGTACAGAAAAAACTTGATACAGACCAGCACAAGAACTTTTGTCTAGGCTGAGAATTCTGTAACAAACATTCCCAAAAGCAAATTAATTAATTTAACCTTTGCTTAACTTCCTCTAAAATCTCTAAGATTAGTTGCCTCATCTGATGGTGGCAATTCTGGAACACTTCCAAATACAACAGGGGAGATCATTAAGCCTTAGTGATAAACAGTAGAAAGGTTCTAAAAAACACATATCCTGAATCTTAATTCAGTGCCTTAAGTACCTTTATTCTCTGTAGCACTACTAATAGATTACAAATTCTGTACCAGTCAGGCATATATATTCATTATTTGACAAGGCTGAGGATGGTATATACCTTCTAATGCTAGTCCTAGCCCATCTTCATAAAAAGAGCTTAACATTAATGAAGGTAAGTTAGACTTCTGAACCAGAGATGAACAGATAAGCTATGCTAGTGCATACCACCTGAATACCCCACTGGGCTGCTTTCACAGAAACATGTAATTTTTGTGTTGTCAGAATTCACTCTGACATAGCGCAGAAGCATTGGTGCCTATATCCAAAAGCAAATACTAACGTGAAAGTCTTCAAGGATCACATTTCAGGTAGATCTTTAAAGAAAATACTCAAAAGATTAACTATTCCATTGTACACCTATTCATCCAAAAAGGTTATTATCAAAGGTCTGATTTACTACTCCATGATATCAATTTGACTTAATTTAAATTTAAAAGATTCTTACCGCTTGGCCCTTTCTAATAGACATCTGTACTTCCACTGTCCAGAAAGTTTGGGATACACAAAGAACTGTTTGTCCGGGCCACTCTCTTACCCAATTAACACGTGCAGTTTTTGGATAAGCTTCAAGTGCCTCCCCAATGACCTAGACAGGAAAAAGCACAGTATCACTACATGCGAAAGCAGGTAATGTTCAGATATAGAATTAATTTAGGTTAGATTGTATTACTGAGAATAATGTGGATTCAGCCTCAAAAATTCAACTCTATAATAGTGATAATTTTGCAAGCAAATCTCTCAATAAAGCTCAAAAGCCCAAAATGTCATAATATGAACAAGCGATCACACAGAATTTCTGAGAATTTATTTCACTACGCATTCTAAAATGACTCTTGCCATCAGATACATAAATTTTACACATCCATCTACAATGAAACTAGAAAGCAAGCACAAACACAATTTAGTTAGAAGTGGCATCCCACACTGAAAGTATTCTCATCTATTAATTCTAGTAAAAACCCAGAGCTTTTAATTTTGCAGATGATATTATTTAAACTTGTATCTAACTTCGAATGTATTTTCTAATAACAGAATAATTAACCTGGTTCTAGTGCCCTTCAAGAATAATCACAATGAAATTAAAACTTGCACTGGAAAAAAACTTCCAGTCTATATCAACAGGTCATTTCCCCCCATTAACAAAACCCAAGAAAGAACAGTCTTATTATCAACAAACTCCTCAATAAATTTAGATGGCTCTTCAAACAGTGAAAACAACCTGAGTGAAAATCTACCACTTGTTTTGCAGTTTCAAGCCTTTTTGCTTTTAGCAATCTACACATACAATAGCTTAAATTAAAAAAATATACATCTATGAGGGAAAAATGTGTCTGCATTAACATTAAAACTATGTAAATGTTATCCAGCGTAGATCATTATAAAAGTTCTGTAGTCAAGGGTAAATGGATGCAAACGGTGCTTAAACATTTCTTAGTCATGCACCTCAGTTTGTCCATGTCTGGTGTGCACCAAAAAGATCAGGTTATTCACTTTCT
Source organism: Strigops habroptila (assembly GCF_004027225.2). Lineage (NCBI taxonomy): Eukaryota > Metazoa > Chordata > Aves > Psittaciformes > Psittacidae > Strigops > Strigops habroptila. The sequence goes on from NC_044281.2 coordinate 10,715,456, forward strand.
TCTGTACTGCTAAGCCACTACAATAAACTCTTGTAACTGTAAGAAAGCATGTGTACATTCAATCACATCCCTTGACATTGAAAAGGACCGCAAAAAAGACGACAATAGAGATGGTTAAATATATGACACAATAATGAGACACTGTAAACACTAGAACAATAAAATCTGAAGAGGTAATGGTCTTTATTAACATAGTCATAATTAAGAGAAATAGTAGAAAAATAGAAAAAAACTCAAATCTGGGCAATCTTTCAGCTTAATCTTGTCCCTTAATGTGACATCAAGTGGCATAAACAATCTCTGGTAAAGTGACATTAACTGACAACAATCTCTGGCAAAAAGATCCTTGGTGCAAGCATTTTTTTACTCTACTATTTAATGTAAAGAATTTTAGATAATTTTATGACCAGTAATTGACACCAGAACTAAAAAAACTATGTAACCTTTAGAGACTGAATTCATTGGTTTCATGTTCATGCTAGATGCAAGGAATAAAAAGTGATTCCAGTATATGTTCATGTTTACTGAAGAAACCAATGCTGAATGACATTAGCCTAGAAAATAAGAGGTTGGGACTTGTTACCTTGTGGATAGACTTCAGCATAGCTTTCTCCAGTTCAACCAGCCATCTTTCAACCTGACCTCTAGCTGCCGATGTCGAGATTGTCTCTATGAGTTCCACAGTCTCTCCTTCATGACTTTTAATGTGTGTAATATCTAATGCATCGGTAAATTCCACTTTTGCAATTCCTTCAAAACACTTTTTCAAGTGAGGTTGTACTCTAGAAAACAAAAATAGTGTTAAATAGCTACTGACAATTTTTTCTTGCCAATACTACCAAAGAAGATCTAACTAACTAAACAACCAAAAAAACCTGAACCATTTTCTAAAAAGACCATTCCAAGTTTGTTAAAAAAGTTTATTCTCAACAATAATTCTTGTGTACTACCCCCTGCAACATGCTTACCACAATTTTGGAAGACAATTTTAGATATGTAAAATATTACTTATGATCTCTGTCACGTATAAACTAGTAACAATAAACGAATATCCTTTAACTGCTAACCCACATACAGTACATGAAATTCCATTATTTATACATTCCCAGCAAACCAGAGTAAACATCAAGAAATTTGAGTAAAGCAACCAGGTATGACCTTAACACAATACCTTTTCCTCACAAGATCTCTTGCCCTGTTCATTGCACTGTATGAATATTTCTTTGTGACTGAGTTGGCTTTTTTTTTTTTCATATCCCTTCTTATTTTTGCATGACCTTGCACTAAATTCACCAAACACTATCAAGTCTGCATATTGGAAATCAAACCCAAGTTTCTCCACTTATAGCAAAGGCTCTAAGTGCAAGATCACTTCTGCAGGAATCATCATAGAGTTAATTCCAGTCAGTATAAGGAGAACTTATACTGAGTTATACTTTTGTCTTCATACTCATTCAGTATAATGCTGAATGTAGTTGGGGAGTAGAAATCCCAGCGAGAGTTAAAACTTGGCAAAAAACTTCCGAAATACTTTAATTAGGACTGCTCCTAAAAAGATAAAGCTCAGGTCAGCAGTTCCATCTGATATTCAATTTTCTCATGGGATGAATCAGGCATGTTCATTTTCCCATGAATTACTACATGGATTTCTGATTCTTCTGAAAACCAGTGTATGGAAGGGTTACTAGTTTAGAAAACAGAACTGAATTTAATTACCTATATTAAAAATTACTCTGTGTTCACCTGTCATAAAATCTAACAATCAGATACTTAATGCCATAACTCTCAGTGAGAAAAAAGTGAGTTCTGGGCTCAGAAAAACAATATGACAAGACTATCTGCATGCACTATAAGTTGCAAATACAACTATTAAAAATTACTATACCGAGTAGGATCTTTGGTCTCTGAAAGAATCTCAAGGAGTTCATCATTCGACAAGAAAAAGAATCTTGGGAAAAACAGACGCTTCTTCTCTAGGTATTCATTAAGTCCCTTGAGAATTAGCTCCATAAATTCATTGCACTTTCTCAGTTTTTCCAACATACTGTCTATTTCTGCTACTGCCAGAACGTGCTTGTCCTGGAAAAGAAATTATTCCGGATAAAAATGTTAATGCCTTCTTAAGCAAATCAAAAAGCACCGCAGGAATTCTTAAGCAAAACCAATCTCCATTTCAAATTCTGCTTTACTCAAACCATTGTCAGGTTTACAATTTACTAGCTTTCATTGCAGGGTTCACTGGAAAATGAGTTTGGCAGTTGGCATTAAAAAAATTTTTTGCAAAACAGAACCCTTATCGTTGAAAATGCTTTTCAAAACAGAATCAATTCAAACAACAGAATTCCCATCATTTTGTTGGAGCAACACCAACTTGTACTGACTATTCAATTGGATTATGTAATTAAGTAGCATGAGCAATTAAAAGGTTTTGACAGATGCTTAAAAGTGTACTTTCATGACAACAATGCAGCCACATCTTATAAGTGGTAATCACGTCTCAGAGTTCAATGCATAAATAAATGAGCTTTCCTTCCATATAAAGTATATAAATATATATTTGAACTTATAAGTATTGAGATGGCAAAGTTGCATGGAGGCAACAGTGACATTTCAGTACTAACATTAACTAGTAATCTGATCTAAAAAAAAGATATTCTCTGATCCTAAAACATTTACTTGCTTGAATACACTTTCACTAGTAAAATGTAGAAAGCTATACTTGCTTTAAGAACATAAATTATATTTTTATTTCTTTTTACAGTAACACTTGATAATATGTACTACTGGATAAGTACTGGGTTTCTTATATTTATGCACTTTGTAGACGACAAAATATATATTGAGATACAGTGCATTCCAAATGCTTTCTACTGCTTTCCATATTAACCTCTCAAATTAAATGAAAGCTACTGCATAAGATGAAAGTTAGGTCAGTTACTACAAATACAAAAATGATTTTGCAGAAGACCTAAAGGTTGCTAAGCTAAGAAGCTTTAAAACAATACAGCTGTCTGAACATTAGGTACTAGCATTTAATATACCTTATGACAAATTTATAGCCTAATCATCATTACATTTTTTAATCTTGCTCACCAAGTATGGGGTTTGGGAAGCAAAACACTACATGCATTGAAAAGTAGGAAATTATGCAGATTTGTGATGGTGGAAGTCAAACCAAGCAAATGCTTCTACTCAGTTCCAGTATGGGCTTGGGTTCACCTGTGACTGAATTTATTCTAATTCAGTTCTAGTTCAGGCCTGTGCCAATACAGCAACTGACTTGTTAACTGTGAACTGATTCAAACCCATTCATGTTGCAATACGTAATGTTTTATAATTACGAAGTCCTGGCAAAGAAATGAGGAGTGATTAACCCCAATCCCCTGTTCAACTTCCGAAAGTCTGGGAACACACCTTCTGCCATATCAACACCTAAACCATACTGCATTTCCCCAGAATTTGAATGTGGCCAGAATGACCATAGGTGACATGGAAACAGAGCTAACTAGAATTCCTAGATCCCCTCTGTTCTGCCCAGTGAGTCTGCACCCGTAAGCACACATCATAGAAGATGGTATACGGGATTAAAAAAAGATACAGGTATATTCAACAATAAGAAACACTAAAAAGATTGGTAGGGAGAATTTCAGACTAGTCAGTCTCCTGAAGGCTTTTAAGAACTGCTGACAAAGACTACTACCGCAATGGACCGCAGAAATCAAAGATGCACCCAGACTATTTCCACTTTGAACAGTTTTGTCAGAGACCATTACAAATATAGAATGTCCCACTCAGAAAAGTCCCTGATGGGGTTTGCAGAACAACACAGCCTCACAGAACAGAAGCACAGGTGACTCATGTTGCAAAGGATGAGAGATGAGAGACAGGCCAGACTGCTGTGTAAAGCCCAGAAGGTGTAAAAGGTATCTGTAAGAAACAGACTCTGCATAGGGTGACAATGCAGATCTGACCCAACAACCTGACTGCTGTGCAGCTTCGGTTTGGAGAGTTTAATAATAAATTCCAAGTTCAGCTTCAGTTCAAAAACTCATAACATTTTGAATTATTTGCAATGTGCATTCAGCATTGGTTCAATTCCCTGCTCATGTTACACATATACTTCCAATCTACTGAAAAAACCCAGAATTGTATGTTTATCTAATTGATCTTCATGAGGGTGTACCTCCTTAATATAATAATCACAGTGTTCCTTTGTACTACATTTACCTACTGTCGCTTGCCTCTTGCATCACACCAAACCAGAACAAACTCAATAACTACATATACTTTTCATCTAGACATAGACAATTAAGCTGTCAGGATACAAACATAGTTCATAATTGGTTTTCTAAAAGTTTTTTTATGCACAAGCAACTGCGTAACTACATGTTGTCAACAGAAGGAGGTTTTGTTCCCTTTCTTAGTGTATTTATCATCAGCAAATAGAACTAAGTGCAACTGGTAAAGCACATCAAAGCTGTGTTGCCAGTTTTATAAATGGGAGTCTTCGTGCTTGTTTTCTCTTTCATATGAGAAAAAGTCAGGCAAAAAAATAATTTATGCTTCAACATAGATTTCCTATTTACAGTTCTGCTAAAGAATGAATTAAAAAAAGGTAAAGCCATCATTCTCAGTCTTATGAAACATCAGTGTAACTTTGTCTGTGATACTCTCAGTGTCAATTAGGGAAAAAAAACTATCAGGAAAATAGTATAAATCAAGTGTATAAAAGTCGTTTGAGCACCCTATTAAAAGACCATCACTAACTCTAGTTTCCAAATACAATTTTTCACATATCACAATTTGCAGCCTCTATTTTGTTCTTTCTTTCTTCCCAACAAAGACAGAAAAGCTTCAGTATCCCAGATATTTTTAAATGTATGGGAATCACTAAGTAACTTAACCCTCATTAACATGCACTGCTTAAAGTAGATATTTAAAATTAAGGAATAAAGTATGATTATTCAAATTTGTGATGAAAAGCTAAGCAAATAGAGTAATTTTATAATACACAGCAATTTCATAATACAATGCAAAAAAGCACAGACAGACTCAAATTAGCTATATGCTTTAAGAAAGACCATTCATATAGACTGAGGAAGAGCATTCTTTTAAGCCATGAAATTAAACACTACATTTGTGGAAACAGACTGCCATCTTCTGGAAAACAGTGCCTGCTTGTTCAGCCAAAATCAACTTGAGATTCTTAAAGTTCTATTCTGCCATTTGTACTCTCCTGTACAAAAAAGAGATTTATCTTTTTTCTGCAGTGATAACACGTATCACATTCAAAAAATACTTTATATTTGATTAGCACTGAATATATGAATTAGAAGATCTTATCAAAAGAGATCATTCAGCACACAATATCCAGAAATATAAGCCTAACTACTGAAACAAAGAACATTCATATAATCTCATGAATTGATCCTAATAACTGTGCTAACTTCTGGAAAGTGTCAAAGCAGCAGACTGGCAAGACAGTAACATTTTGAACTGCCAGGCATGTGCACTGATAGTGTCTGACAATTGCCTTACGTACAGATTTACAGTAAATCAGAATAGTACTTTTGAAGTAAGTTAAATATCTAAGCAGTTTAAAGTTACAGAGGAATCTCTACCATTCAATATGCAAATAAACAGCATTTTTCAAAACGAACAATCAGTACTGGACACAGTGCTCCAGATGTGGCCTCACCAGGGCAGAGTAGAGGGAAGATCACCCCTCTCAACCTGCTGCAATGCTCTTCCCAATGCAGTCCAGGATACCATTGACCTTCTTGGCCACAAGGGCACACCGCTGACTCACGGACAACTTGTTCACTCTCCACAGAGCTACTTCCCAGCAGGTCAGCCCTTATCTGTACTGGTGCATGGGGTTATTCCTTCTCAGGTGCAGGACCATGCACCGTATGTGAAGACATTGGGAGAGCTGGACTTGTTCATCTTGGTGAACAGGTTGCCCAAAGAAGTGATAAATGTGCCATCCCTGGCAGTGTTCAAGGCCAGGTTGGGCGACACGGCCTAGGGTGAAGCGTCCCTGCCTATGGCAGGGGGGTTGGAACTAGATGATCTTAAGGTCCTTTCTAACCCAAACCATTCTATGATTCTAAGTGGAAAGCGAAGAGCCAACTTCTCAGCAATGCAGCAAGGGGCAATAGGTACAAATCTTTGCTTGGGAGGTTCAGCTTGGACGTTAGGAAAAAAATATTCACTGGGAAGGTACTGCAGCACTGAATTCTCTGAAGGTAATGCCAAGAAATGTCTGTCCTTGAAGATTTTTGAAATTTGGCTACACAATGCTTTGGCTGACCTGATGTAGTGTTGGCAAAAGTTCTGCTTTTAGAAACAAGTCAGACTAAAAGTGGTGGCCCCTCCCAATCAATGTTCCTATGGTTCTATGTGAAACAGTTCTGCAAAATCATTTTTTAAAGAACCTAAGAAAGGGGGGTAATATGAAACAGAAAGCAGATTACTGTGTTACCAAAACATACTAAAAATTCATTCTATATTCTTAGGACAGCAGTACTTACCTCTAAAACTGATTTCATCACTTCCTTCCATGTCTTAACCACAGTAGTGAATCGTCTACTTTCTTCAGGCATCTGAGCCATGATGTCAGGAGAACTGAAAATTGGCTCCAAATAAAGCCAGGTAGCCTGTACCTTCAGCCATTCATCCAGGATATCCTGTACCAGTAACAGCTTTGCTTCCCATTCTCTATAAAATAGCATTAGTTCAAATGTATTAATTGATACTTCCTGTAAAACATTTCCAGCTGTCCTGCTTTCAGCTGGGATACTTAATTTTCTTCCTGGTAGCTGGTGCAGTGTTTGTTTTGGCTTTAGTCTGAGAACAGTGCTGATAACACACCAATGTTTTAGTTGTTGCTCAGTAGCACTTACTTGATCAAGGACTTGCTCTGCCAGTGAGGAGGGGCCAGGAGGAAGCAGAGACAGGACACCTGACCCAAACTGGCCAAAGGGGTATTCCATACCACAGCACATCATGCCCAGTATATAAACTGGGGGAGTTATCCAGAAGCCCAGACCACTGCTGGGGTCGGGCTGGGTATCGGTCAGCGGGTGGCGAGCAATTTGTATTGTGCATCACTGTTGTTTGTTGTTATTTGGGTTTTGGTTTCTCTCTCTCTGTATTTCCCTTTTCATTATTAGTATTATTAGCAGTATATTATACCTTATTTTAATTATTAAACTGTTCTTAACTCACAGGTTTTACCTTTTTTCTGATTCTTCTCCCCACCCCATTGAGGAGCAGGGGGAAGTGAGCAAGTTGTTGCATGATAATTAGTTGCTAGCTGGCGTTAAACCACAGCAACAGACTGCTATAATCTTTTTGGAAATTTGCATATTCAGCAAGTGCAACAGGTATGTTTTAAGACATCAGCAGAAATCATATTCACCTAGCCTGATTTCCTGCATAAGAAGTCCATAGTAATCACCTCTGGTGATTTTGCTGTTACCAAGAGGTAGCAAAAATGCAGCTTTCCAAAAGGTAACTTACACCAAAAATACACCATAATGAAGATGAAGAATTTGGAATAATCTCTGGCAGCAACTCAGAATTCTACCTGCTTTGTTGGGTTATCGAGAAAAGCAACCAATCTGTTATTGCCTAGATCTCAAAGTCTGAATTAATAGTAATGACTTGCATTATTACAAATGCTGTCAGTCATCAAACAACTCTTGATGAAATTACCATGGTGTGCTTCCTCTTTTTTCACAGGCAAAACCTACCATTTTACACTAATAAGGAAGAAAGTCTTACACTACAATACAGTAGTAACTAGAGAATTAATGCTTTGCATTCATTTAATAATGCTTTTGGAAAGTACCTGTATGTATATGTACATATATATTCATATTTATTAATATGTGCTAAAATCTGAAATAGCATTTCTGCAGGTTAATAGGAGTTTGGAGGTACCTATGTAACTAGATAATTATAGCCAAACTTTAGATGAAAGAGAGAAAACCAGACTAAAATCTATGCTCAAAGATGGAAGTACAGAAATTTTAACATGCAATGCTGTTTTAGAATTTAATTTTCTGTATTAGGAAACAAAATTTTTCATCACATCCCTGTCTTGTTTTCATTTTCTTTATCTCCTTACATAAGACCTAATATTTTTAACGAAGAGCTAAAAGATTGAGCAGTTTTATAATTTAGGTAGAAAGTTTAGACTATATTCTCTTAGTCTACAACCTTTCCCTCTATACCTCAGATATGTTTCATCTGGTAAAACAGAGATAACGGTATGATGCATCTGGTACATTAAGAACAAGAGCATGTTCAAAATGTTTAGTAACCTCTCCAATGCACCAGCACTCCCCATATTGTTACTTTAAATTAAAAATCAGCTTTATGAGATTAAATGGCATGTAGCTGACAAAAGCTTTAGCCTTTTAAAATGAGATTAATCCGCTGCTTAAGGGAATAAACAAAAGCATCTGAAGTCCCTACAGATGAAGCAGAAAAGATTTATTTGGTAACATTACTTGGTGACTTTCTATTAGAAAAACAAAAAAATACCTTATTCTCGTTTCATAAGGCTTAACGAATGGAGAGCCTCTCATAGTCTGAGTTTTGACAATGTGATCATCCAGCAACATCTGAATATCATCCACAGATGACAAAATATAGCTTCCTGTGTCTCGATAGATATGGAGACCAAACTCGATTTCATCCCATTCAGAAATCATTTTCACTAAAGCTTTCTCAAGTGAATGCTCTTTGCTGGCTGTTTCACTGATGGTCTCAAACTTTTCCAGGAATGGTTCAAGATTCATGTCAATATATGACAAGAGATTTGAGTCTTCAGAAGGAGACAGTGGTAAACCAACAATTTTTGACATCTCTTCCCAGTGCCTTTCTTGCAAACCAGGATTACAAATCACCTGGATTAGAGGAATGTGGTGTTTGAATTCCTCTACTTTTGATCTAACCTGTCTTGTTATTGCTAATGCATTTGGAAAATTTTGGAAGGATTTTTCTAGTTTATACAGTCCCTGCCAGTAGCTTCCTACATCTACTTCTACTTTGTCTGCATCCACTTCTGCAAATGGTCCCTCTGTCCAGTCTTCATGTTTTTTGTTGAATTCAACAGCCATATCATAGAGACGAAGATATGGAGCAAGAGTATTCCGGATGCTTCTATGCTGAGGGAACTGAGATACTGGCCATCCGAAGGACTCTTCTTCTGAATTAAACTGATCCATCTGTTGAAACACAAATGAGGGCTGAAATACAAAGCTGTCTGGATATCAGGTTTAGGTTTAGGGGATTAGGGAGGGATTAGGGAGGTTTACTGGTGTCTTCAACAAGCTTCAAATTAAGTTTTGAGTTACTAAACCAGTAACTATAACTGCTGCCACTGACTGCAGTTAAAGGAAACTAACAGTAACAGCTCAGCGTTCATGCTAGTCAAATAGAGGAATATGCTTAGAGATTAAAAATGGTACCTGGCTATTCCTCTATAATTTGCATTACCACAAAGGCTTTAACAGATGGCAGGTAATACTGAGCATCAGGAATTGCACTTCCAAGAACATAAAATTATAATTTCTACATAAACCCATGTAAACTTAATCCACTCTTATTGTGCAAAGTGCTGCCACATTAACACAAGACTACACAGTAACAAATTACTGTGCTCAGTAAATTTGCAGTTTAAATCATAAAGCATGTAAAAATGTTTCATAACTGAATTAAGAATTATTTTGCCACATCTCAGTAACTGCATTACTAAGCAAACTGATGATTCTGATAACACAAATATTAAGATTTACAATTTATACTATTGGACTAGATTAGACTATAACATGTACCTTGTCACCAGCAACATCCAATTTCGCATTTAATGCTTGAGCTTTCTTCAAATACTTGTCAAGTTCCTGAACATCTCCAAATGTGCTAAATTCTTCAACCTGCTTAGCGTAGCCTTCCAGTTCCTCAGCAAATTGCTGACAGTGCATCTAATTAAACATCAAGCAAACACATACTCATTTTTAAAAAATCACAATAAATTTCTGTAAAAAAAAAAAAGGAATAACTATTCTGATTTGCTACAGTAGGACACTTTATACTTGTAAAATATCCAAGACATCCAACATATTTGCACAAGTAGCTATTCCACCCAAATTACAGAATTTGCCCTGGATCCTACTGTTACCCACAGTGATTTATTGGGCTGACAGAGGGTTCTATGTCGCAGGATATAGTTGGCCATAAAAACTTCTACTTTTTGGGGTAGATGTAGTCAGCAGACCAATAATAGAAAGTTGAATTCAAATTCCTAGTATATCTCAAATTAAAACAGAATAATAGGATGAATCAAATTACAGACAAAGCCAAACACTTTGACAAGGCAGAGGGGTTTCTTGTCTTAAAACCATACAGTTCAAGGACAGCTTTTTCCTCGTACATACAACTCCACAACACATACTTCACATTGAGTATCAGTAGTGATCAGTGCCTGAAACATCATACCATACAAAGCATCAAACCATACAAAGCAATAATGTGTTTCAAGATAAGAGTCTATGCTGCACATTTATTTATACAGTAACACTTACCAGCTACTTCTTTAAATGTACTGCATAAACAGAGAAGCTCAATATCTTAAAATATGTGTGATCTAAGACAAAATGATGAGGAGACTAAGGAGCACAATAAAACCAAAGCAGACAGCTCTACAGGCAGTAATTGTAATGAATCAGCAGCCTGGTAATTAGCAATCCTTGTGGAGAGACCCCATCACCCAGATAATATAAGAAACTGTACTGTAGGAGGCTAGTAAATAGGATGAAAAATTCTAAGAGAGATAAAATGCAGGTAAAGTGTAACAGATCAAAAAATAAGAACATTTAAACCAGATCTGGATCAAGATGCACTTATGTTACAAAACTACCTTATTTGACATTATCTTAACAGCAAAATCACACTTACAAATAAATGCAGGATTTGTTTGGGAGTTTTCTGAGCTATCACAGAAATTTCATATACTGCCATTGACTTTAAAGGCACTGCTTATGGGCTTAAATCAAGCCATGTATGTGTCTTTAAAGGATGTATCTGAATTTTACTATTTCATATACAGACAACTTTCATCAACATTGCTGGAAGTTCTGTCACCGAAGAGCTTCCAGAGTACAAAATGTGAGATGTGGCTTGTCTTGCAGTATTCATGGATATGTGAGAAAGAAATGAGTGGCAGGCACGCAGAAATTAGTACCAAGAATAATACAAACACATCTACTTCAAACTTCTTTTAAAAATATATGGGAAAATAAAAGTGGTTATTCAACCCATTATGTCATGTCCTATATGCCATCCAAAAATAGTAGGTCAAGGATTTTTTAAATATTGTCATTACAAACCTTAAGCTCTTCTTGAAATTGCATAGTTTTTTCTTCAATTATCTTTCTGTGGTCTTCAAAGATACCTGGCATTCGATCACGCCACTGAAAAACACTACTGTTCAGTCGAATGTCTGCTGGTGAAAAGCTGATGCGTTCTATCAGGAAAACAATATATTTTACAGCATCTGCTAATTTCTGCTCCAATTCGATTACGTCACATGTTTCTATGTTCTTTACAGTGTCCTGGGAAACACAAATTAAAAATCAAGACTTTTTTATATAATTTAATGCCAAAATAATGCCTGAAGTAGTTAATAATTAAACATTAAAAGCTAATTTTTTACAAAGAAAATTAAATAAAGTTAAATAAAAAAATGTGACCTGAAAAGGTGTTCATTTGGAACAGGGTGGTATTAGCCATTTTTAAAGCATATAGATTTTTAATACAACGGCCCAACTAGCTATTTTATTGAATAAAACTTCAAAGAATGGGTGAAACTGCAGGCACAAAGGTTTGGAGTAATGGAAGCCAATCCAGATAGCTTGTTCTAAGTGTTGCAGGTTTGGGAAAGAAAGCATTTTGTTACTGACAAAAAATTAGTATAATAACTACAAGAGAAAAGGAGGACACAACTTCAGAAAGGGAAGCACTGCATGGCTCCATGTAGATTTAGGTCTTCCCTGACAGTAAGAATGTAAGGAATATAGACAGCCACTGTACTGCTCAGTATAATTAAAATAAATTTTACACTGTTCTTTCAGTCCTCAAGAGTTGGTAGTAAATTGCGTTGATACACATACTCATTGCTATAGATCTAGAGAATATTTGGCTATTAAAAGAATCCCCAAAGACTGATAAACCCTTTCAGCAATCACATGGAAAAACTATTAGAAGGGCTTTCACACTGGTACAATTATTATATACTATCCATGGTTACATGCAATTTGTTTATTCTCCAACACAAAATTATAGCATAGTGCCATGTTCTCAGATAGCACATAGTTCAACTTCTAAAGATTTTACTTTTTACTTGAAAAAATTACTTCAGTTATACTCCATGTTAAACTTTTATCGAAAGTTCAAATCACTCAGACCCAAATTCATCCAACCACTCAGACACCCAATTTATTTTAAGCACATATCTACATTCCACACATTTAATAGTGGGCACATATATCAGAACATTGCTGAACAGCAAGAGACTAAGACACATTACCTTTCAAGTGTGAATATAAATGCTTTGCAGAACTGGAGTTTGAATACATCAAAGAAACAGCAGGGTTTTGATTATAAAAGTAGTACTTGTGAGTGAGATGGGATTTTACAGTTACCAAACTGCAAACCCTACATCTGCTAAATTTTAAATCATCATTTAACAAAGGATGTAAAGGCAAAATTACTTCATGTTACTTGCCAATAAGTGCTTTTTAAAGTTTCCTCATGAAGAATTAAATACACCCTAAAGTTCTCTGCATCTCAGGTTTCAACTCTTTGATTAGTTTAGGATATTGAGAATGAATATTCAGAGTCTTCCACATCTAATTTGATTACTTGAATTTAATTTAGGAGAACTAAGGGATATTCACTGTGTTACTACGCTATCTGTTCAGAAGCCTGAAAAACATGCAGTCTTAGTTTTAATTCTATTGGCATATCGCCCGCACTACAGAAATTACTTGGTAGCTGGTTACAATAGCTAGATGGGGATAGAAATACAACCATGCACTTATTCCAAGCCATCATTTACAAACACATTGCTTCCTGAAAAATGAGTGGAAAAAACTTCCAGGTGATATCTATATTACTAACTAAATATGTATATTACTAACAAGCTCAATCACTATTCCAGCCAGCCACACTGCTTGCTAGCATGCTGCCCTACAGCAGTGGTCTCCAGTGTTCTTGATCACACATCCTTACTAGCAAGGAATTTTTCAGCATGCACCCCCAATTTATTTATAAATTATACACACATACTACAGGATGGTAAAAAGCTGACACGTTCTATCAGGAAAGCAACATATATATATATGGTATACGATACATATATAAACACATACATGTTTTCAGCAAGCATCACTTGAAACATCACTGAAAAATTGTAGAGGTTTCTCTTCATGAGTCAGATGCTTAGTTTTTACTGTACTAACATACTGTATACACAAAAAAGCATGCACAATAGAAATTAAAAAAGGATTAAATGGAGATGAAATAAAAATGTTGAATATTTTTATTAGTTTTACAGAAATCTTGTTGCTTTCACTATTAATAATATATCTAGTGAAAGCAATATGATCAAATGTGCTTTACCTAATACTTCGAGATTCAGAGATTCAAAGATCTTGTTCTAAGTTCAGTTTATTTCAATGCGTTTTAATGGCTGTCATAGCCAAAAAAACCCCAAACCCTCAAAGATACATAGATCCAAATGGAAGAATTGCATCATTGGCTGCACTTAGTAAATCATGATTCCCATCCACCACTTATGCAAAGGTTTTTGTTGAAATTAATCTAGTAAATATCCATCTTCCCTGATGTCACTCAGTTGTTCTTGCAAACTAACTGGAAGGTGCTGCATTTTTAACAAATGCATTCAAAACCCACTGAAACATTTTGTAAGACTAAAACAGCTCAGAAAATTCTGTTTCCAAGCTTTTAAAGTGTACGGATATGGGGAGTGGAGGAGTGGCACAGTTTTCAGCAACAAAATCACCTAACAATGGAAACATTTCCAAACATCCATTTTCAAAATTCTCCCTCCAAAGCAGGATTTTCTTTTGAAAAGCAGTTAATTTCTCACTCATTCTGAAAGATGTCACCTGTACCTTGAAGGACAGATTAAGTGTCATTTTTTTACCAGAAACATCTGCGAGGTAACATGTTACTGACAGCCACTTGTCAGTAGGTCAGCAGAATTAGGAATACTTGTATTTTTGTAAAAGAAAAACACATAATTCATCTTTAAGTAGCTCAGAAAAAGGTAGTTCTTCATGTACGTCATTACTGAAACGGAATCTAGCAAATACCATAAACAGAGATATAATAAACATCTGTGCTTTCATCCAGCTGTACAGCAAATCTCCCACACTGCATAATTTGTTCTAATACTTGTTTCTACAAATCTTCAGCAATGTTTTCCATGTGCCTTCAAACAGAAATGCATTTCAGTTTGTCACCATATTGTTTCTCATGTATTATTTCAGCCACTCAGATAGCAGGAAGAACAAGTGTTTCCCCAATGGTATGTGGCTTTTTCTTTCACCATTGAGTAAGAAGAGACTTCTGAGTCTTCTAGCATGGATCATTACATTTTGTAGGGTACTCGATTAAGTATTGCATGACTTGAAACATCACTTAAAAACTGTAGAGGTTTCTTTTTATGAGCCAGATGCTTAGTTTTTACATGTGTTGTTGAGCGTGATGGTTTCATACTATAATTAACTAATATCTCAAGCACAATAGACATTTCAGGCAAAGTTCATTGTTAACAACACTGGATGTAAACTCATACTTCAAATACTTTTACTGATAATTCTGATTTGTTTTGGGGATTTTTGCCAACTAGTCAAATGTGACTAGAACCATTATTTTTACTTTGTAATGTGGACAACGCAGAGCTCGTAGTAGGGGTAGAAGCATCAGCTCTGCTATTTTCTTGATGACTTGTGCTCATATTATTAGTATCATCTTCAATCAAAAATTATCTAGTTTCTTTGAGGGCACTTTACTGTGAGGGTGGTGAGGCACTGGAACAGGTTGCCCAGAGACATCGTGGATGCCCCATCCCTGGAAGTTCAAGGCCAGGCTGGATGGGGCTTTGAACAACCTGGTCTAGTAGGAGGTATCCCTGCCCACGGCAGAGGGGTTGTAACTAGATGATCTTTGAGGTCCCTTCCAACCCAAACCATTCTATGATTCTATGATGATCTTTTTAAGCCAGTTGCCCATTTTGTGAGAGTTAGGTTAATTAAAACTAGATAACATAATCCACAAATCTATTTAACTGGGCACACAAACTGCAGTATATAGTAATACACTGAAAGCAAGTGAAGAAGTGAGGGTGCCACTGTGAATCCCTCTGCATTGTGGAACACCCACTCTTTCCTCAGGAAACTTCACATACATATGTGACACAGGACCCTCTGATATACAGATTACACATTAAATATTGCCAAAGCTTAATTTCTTTCTCACCTTTTTTTTAGATAAAAAATAAATGCTATTATGTCATGTACTTCAATGGATCATCTTGTGCACCCCTGAGCTGCACACCCCCCTACTTTGGAGACAGCTGCCCTGCAGGGCTTTGGTCCATGCTAACTGGCATTCTTGCCAATAATACCACTGTATAGGGTAAGTGACAGCACAGACAGTGAACTATTCCAAATCAGCAGTCTGGTTGCAGCCATGATGTTTTGGTGAGCAAAGCAGAGTTTAAATGTATGTATAAGGGCCAGGCTATGACATTTAGTCTCATGGCCAAAGACCTGTCCTTTTCTGTTTTGCAATACAGATACAACACAAGAGTGACTTTAACAAGGCCAGAATCATACCTGTAAAGGGGGTAACCTGCATATCTTACTGCTTAAGGCCAGAGCAATAGTATTGGTAGCTACTTCTATCTTGGACTCATGAAAAAAAGAAGAGTACCTTAAGCTGCATCAGCTCCTGTGTGTTAGCCGGAAGAGAAAGGGCTTTTTCTGATATTTTCTCATACCCATCACATAGTCTGAAAAATACATTAAAAAACCAGTTTGGTACGTGTGTTTTGCTTGAATCATCCTTGGACCAATCACATACATTTATAACAACAGAAACAAGATCAACACATCCTTTGAAGATTAAAAAGATTCAAAGGCGTAAACAAAATTAAATACATTTCAATACACATTTTCCGCTTGAGAGTTACCTCATATTTATGTCTTGAAGATCGTCAAGCATTTTGGAAATCACTTTTTCGCGGATGTTTTCTGCTCGCTTTCCCAAAGCACTTATTAAATCATCACAATGCAATTCAAACAATCCTAGACGGAGGCGCTGCAATACAAATATATCAGGCATCTGAACACTGGATAGCTTTTACATATTTTCTCCACTGTCATAAGCAGAATGCCAGGGATCTTACCTAGGAACTTAGTTAAACCATAAAATACTTTTAAAACTTTCAAGTGAAGAAGGGAAAGAAAAAGCCACAGTTGCGAATAACTGTTCTGTACTTGTACATTAAACTTCATCTAAATGTTACCTCTATTGCTTTTGACCTTGACAAAAAAACCAAATCTACTTCCTCAAAAATGAAGGGCATCTACTATCGAAATTATAGAGTTTGAGAAACATCTAAAATATGGTAATCTTGTGTTACTGTTAGAGGCATATAACACTCCTTAGGATTAAAAAGGGACTCTGCCTCCCAGTGGGTCCCTGAATCCAATGCTGTCTATGACTAGTGGGCAAGTAAGCTTGACTTTCACACACAGACTCCCTCATGACAGGCCTGTAGGTACTAGTTTCTCCAGAAGCGAGGTTTGCACTGAATGCTACAAGAGAAACAACGTAAAGAAAACCACTTTAGCCTTCTTTTTTCAGAATAGATGTACAAAGGATTCTTACCACAGAATATCATTACAGGGACAAAAAAAAGCGTGTTTCATGTTAAAGAGCCTCTCTCTGCCTTAGATGCTGGGAAGGAATTTGTAGGTGGCTGGACTCACACTTTATCTTCTCTTCCGCATCTAAGAGGAGCATACTCTGAATGTCTTCAGAAGCCCCAAAACAATTTCTAGCAAACATAACTCTTGCGTAATATGACAAATACAAGCCAGAAATGCTAAAATAAATAAATAAATAAAATATTCTATTTCACTTTAATCATCTCAGCTAATTATCAGCACCTTTGACAACATTCTTAAGCACAAAATCAATATTAAAATTATATCCATATCTCTTTTGATTATTTTTATCATTTACCTTCTCAGAAGTACATTTTATTTCC
Source organism: Strigops habroptila (assembly GCF_004027225.2). Classification (NCBI taxonomy): domain Eukaryota; kingdom Metazoa; phylum Chordata; class Aves; order Psittaciformes; family Psittacidae; genus Strigops; species Strigops habroptila. The sequence continues at coordinate 10,732,830 of NC_044281.2, forward strand.
TTAGCAAGTTTCTGGTACTTTATAATTTCCGCTTTCATTTCTTCAAAGGTATATTCCCCTGACAGGAATTGATCAATATCTCGTTCAGCTTGTTTGTTTATCAGGAAGTTGTACTTATCATACAGCTTGAGATGTTCCACAAGTGCAGCACTTTCTTTGATTATTTCTTCTCTGATCCTTTTCTTATGTTCATCCAGGATCTCATCTAGGATAATGGGCTTCAAGATAGTTGTTGAGAACTCACCTTTTGGCTTTGGGAAAAAAAACAAAACCAACAAACACATTTTCAAATTACAGTTATGTCTGTAGCTCATTTATGTCATGGAAGTTAAACATAGCTAGAAAAAATCAACTGTTACCTTAAAACCTTTCTAATTAGAGTCCAACTACAAGCCTAATTTTGTAGATACAGCTATTTACAGTCTACTCCCATATTTTTTTTAAATCTCAGCTTATGGATGTTTGCCTCCAACAAGCAAGAAATCGGAGCTGCTTCTTGCAGAAACTCACACTTATTTACTTACCCAAAACAATTCTATCAACAATTTTAAATTTAACCTACATGGACTTTATTTTTCCTGAATCACAAGCACAACTTCAATTTTGCTATCAACTGATCAATCTGTAACATTAGTAATATGGAAAACACGTTCCTACAGACCTCCAGAAGATCTAGAGCCTTGCTCTTGTACATTTAGACATGCTTCAGATGCTTCATTTTTCTTTTCACAGGTTATTGGTTAGTGCTTTTATAAAGCATAGCATACTACTCAGGTTTCTGCTTGGTCATGTGTTCAAGCATATTAACAAAAACAGTGAGGGTTAGTATCCTTAAAAATCAAGTTGGTGCTAAACAGAAAGGACAACAGAATGTCCAAATTATATTCCTTCAGGAAAAAAGAAATGTTCACCTCCCACAGCTCTCTGGGAAACAACTAAGATGCACCACAAGGCGTTACTTTCACTCTCCATCATGAAAACTAAAATTGCTGTACTGAAAATAATACACAATCCTAAACCAAGTAAATACTTTATGATAATAATAATTATTATTATTACTATTGTTAGTTCACAATATGTTTTTACTTAACTTGGATTGTTTCCTGTTTGAATTATCATTTTAACCTGGCTGAATGCATAAACCAACTAAAACATCAACAGCTTAAAAATTATAGTTTAATATTTTTTTAAGGATAGTCTGCTCAAAAGTTTCCATATTTAAAAGACAGCATCCTTTCCAGTACCAAAATAGAACGTATTTTCCAGAATACTGCAGAAATATGTTTAAAATTTAAATGCATCCATTTTCTTTGTAGTACATTTGTAGCAGCTGCTGCAGAAAATAACTCACAGGAGAAAATAGCATTCTTGGGTTTTATTTACTTAGAGAACACTCATTAGGCTCTTTATTAATAATATTAAGATTATTTCAAATTTTTCCAAATATCCTGAAAGAATATTGTAATATTACTATGCAAGTTCTGACAATAGGGCTATTCATTAAAATACCTAGGAACTAAATGCAGCAACAATATAATGATAAAACAAAACTCATGAGTATTGTAATTTCTTACCCACTTAGAAAATAATTTGGTCTCAATTCTTGGTATATCACTGACAGCTTGAATCATAATAGTGTAAACATTCAGTAATGTATCCTCATAGTCACAAAACTCAGGTTCAAACTTAATATTGTCATTCTGAAGGATTGGTTTCAGGATTAAACCTGGCTGTTTGTAGGCTTGGAACGATTTCTAACACACACACAAACAAAATGAAAAGAAAGAAAGAAAATTATTAGTTAACCTAACTCCTGCAGGAAAAGTCAAAGGATCATTAAGAATTACTCCAGCATATGCATTTTAAATTGCCAGGATTTTACTTGCAAATGACATGCTATAATTGTAACAAAAATACTCGTGCAAGCAGGAAATATGTCTCTGATGTAATTCACATAACCTTATGTTCATTAAGATGAAATACAACATTATTTTTAGTAGGCACAAGAGGCATCCCCTATATGCCAGCCAACAACTTTTATAAATTGGTTTGCATAGACTGAGGCATAGTAGCCTTACAGCAGTAGCCCTCACAAAGGTAGCAATATATAAAATTATTACATGTACAGCAGTACCTGTATTCATCATTTGGTGCAGTCACTATGAATCTACTAATAAAGAAGTGTTACATCCAATTATATTTGCTACAAAATCCACAAAACTGAGTATTATGAAGGTTATATTTGCAGTATGGATTCCCATGTATTCCAGTATGAAAATTTGTATATGCTTTTGTCCTTGGTGGCATGACTTGATTTTCTATTGTATCTTTAATCTAAATCAGACATCGCTTAACTTTCCCATATCTGCTAACATATTCTAACTACACAAAAAAATTAAGAAACATGAGGAAACATTTTATCACTGCTAGGTAGCATAGGATCATCATTAGGAAGGATAAGGTTACAAAATTTGTACTTATTACTAATAATAGCAGAAAATAGTACTGTACACAGCAAAGCTCACTTATCTCAGAAGTATGAAAAGCAACTACAAGGGACTAGGAATAAAAAAGTAAATACTCTGCTTCCACAACATAGGTCCTCACTTACATTTTCTGCATATTGTTTCATCAATATTATTTGGAGCCAGAGTTCTGTGGATATTTGACGGCAAGGCTGCATTAACAGAAAGCTGAACAAAGATCCAGTTGCACTCCAAGACATCAAATATCAACAAGAAATATTTACCTCTACTATAGACATTATGTGCGTGCAAAAGAGAAACTTCTTTTTCTTACTTTTCCCCAAGAACTACATTGCCAAAGCATGTAGTAGACACCTACTAGTAGCAGAGAGGGTAAGACTTCTTTACAGATGGCTATTACAGAGAGACCACTCATGCAAGATGCAAACAGCCTTCATATTAATGAATTTCTACTGTATGTCTAACTGACTGCAATATGTTCTTGAGGATATCAAATTTAAAATATCTTGATATTTCCCTTCTTATATGACCAAAAAAAAGTTATTTTAACTCTACTTACTAAAAAATGCGTTCCTAAAATATTGCTCCTCTTTTTCCAGAAAGCACATGCCACCAAAGTTTATACTTACTCTTCTATTGTTTTTCAAAAGAAGCAAAATAAAGAGGAAATAAACTGTATGTACATGGATAAACGATGCTGCTAGTATGCATATGGAAGACTACTTACTGCAGGTTGAGCAATTAAATCTGTAAAGTCTTGAAATGAATGTAAAAGTAAATGTTGTAGTTGACGAGTCATTAAAGTGGCAGCACAACCGAAGAAAGACTCTAATTTCCTGGTGCTGGCACCGCTGGGTACTTGTTTCCGTTTATTTCCCTGGTAAAAGATTTTCTGGACTTCTGGAAGCCAACTTAAAAGAATACAATATCTTTAAGTTTTTCAAGTGATGAGCATTAATAGACCTGTGGTTTTAAGTTAATTGCTTGGATTACATGCAGTCAAAAGATGCTGCAGTATGCTTGGGAAATTACATAACTTAAGTAGGTCATATGGTAGTATCCTTAAAATCTAAGGAATCATGTCTCTGAAAATGTTATCTATTATTATGGAACCATATATAAAATAAAAGATAGCATGATAGTCAAGTTGGCTGTCTTGCTTTAGCCTCCTATTTCTCAGCCAAGAGAGGCTTTGCAGGCAGCACACTTAAGTGCCACGGTTATACAGTTCATTATGCAGCCTTGCAACCTCAGTAGCTGTTAGGATTTAAAAGCAATCCAAAGGGAATTCTGCCCAGTTGCCCTCAATCAAAATGAAATTGGCTCTGGTATTGTTGGGAAATAGGAAGAAAGCACAGAAGAGTACAGCCTTCAGTTAATAGCAGAAAGGCATCTTCAGGGTCAGGAAGAAATACATCTGAAAACAGTAAAGACAATATGTAACAGAATCATGAGCAGGTACAGAAATAAAAACCTTCAAGGTTAATAGCATGAAAAACAGTTTATTTGAGACTATAGTGGTCTCAGCCATTATTTTATTTAATAAAAACCTGAGATAGTAAAAATGCAGTAATATATAACTGCAGGAATCAAGCATTATTGGTTCAAGAAAGATCAGATGCATACAAACAATGCTTGGTCTGGTGGAGGGTGTCCCTGCCTGTGGCAGGGGGATTGAGGCTGGATGATCCTTAAGGTCCCTTCCAACCCAAACCATTCCATGATTCTAAGAAAAGGGTATGGAATTCCAGCAGTCTGTGCTTGCAGGGCCTGGGCAGAGCTCAGCACTGCTGGATGTGTGGCTGGGAGCCCAAGGCAATTGCCTGACTTTAGCATCTGGGAGGTTTTTAAGAAGCGACCATGGGATTTGGTAGGCGTGCTGTGGGTTTCTGGGGTTCCTCACAGCCCATCATTACTTGAAACAGTAAAATTTGTACTCTGGTTGGACTTGATGATCTTAAAAGTCCAACCTAGTTGATCCTGTGATTCTGTGCATACAGTCTCGCCTCAAACATCTAAAAAAGACCTAGCAATTTCGATGCTTTATTTGAAAACTTAACTGCAGCATACTGAGTGCAGTACCAAGAAAACTGCCTTTTGTCTTTTAAAACATCTCGGACAATACAAACGTTATGATAGCCAAATGCTTTACTTTAGAAAATCTCAGTCATGATCTCTAAAGTAAATATATCTCATTAATACAACAATTTTGAGATGACTCTGCTCTCAGATGCAGCTACAAAACTGAGAATATACAAGCTGAAATTCCAAAGTCATCAACATATGTTGTACAGAGATACTGCCATTGTAGTGATACTAGGCTAGTCTTCCCCTTGATCAGATGCTTCCTTTGTGTGAAGTAGGGATAGGGCAAGTCTTATCATATATAATAAGTTATATCACAGTTTATATTCTAAAATGTCATAAATTAGTAATAGTAGCAACATTATATTTTCTCACTTATCCAGCACAAATCAGTCCACAAAATAAAAGCTTTTGTCATAACAGACTGAAACATGTATGTTGTTAATCTCTAAGAAGTGAGCAAAATACAAAACCACCAAAAGTTAGAATAAGTGCACAAATTGTGATACCATGCTCAACATTCACACAGCTTTTGTTCAAAGGCCTCAAAGAATTTCACAACACTGCAACTCATTTTTCAATATGTATGATTAAAATGGGTCATTTCTTCTCCCTCCAGAAAATTCAGAGTTTCAGAAACAGCTGAAGGAAAAGTTAAATCTTTAATTCTAACTTAAAAAATATGGATACACTGGATCATACTTCTTAGATAGAATCAATCTGGATTTTCCAATTTCCTTTATGATTTTATTCTGGAATCCTGAGAGGTCTTCAGCTTCTGGTTGATCGTGAAATATTTTTGTATCAAGAAGGCGGAAATTTCTGAAACAATATAACATGAATATTTTAGGAGCATATTCACCCTAACTTGGTTGTTGTTTGGTTTTTTTGTTTTTTTTTTTTTTTTTCCACAAAACCTTTTTTATATTTCACAAAGCTTAAAGGATTTTTAATCATAAACACTTAAAAATAATGTTCATTTCAGAAATTAGCACTTATTGCTTCGGAACAACCACACAGAAGCACTGCAGTACTGTCTGTACACATGGTCTTAAACTGAAGTAGTAATTATTACATTTGAGCATATTAATAACTATTCTCAGAGTCAGAATTTATGTATATGTTAAATAGCATTCCTTTCTTGGACTGGATGGCTTCTCATAAACACCAGGAAACGACATAAAAATAAATAAATGACCACCTAAACCTAGCTTCAAATAATTTCCAGGTTTTAGATTTTTAAAAGACATTGGCTAAGTTTTGCCTCCTACTTAGCACATACAACAAAAATAGAAAAAAAAACCCAACAAAAACAACCCCAAAACAAACTAAAAAAAACCAAAACCAAAAAAATAAACCACTCCCAAACCAACCAACCAGCCACCAGAACCAACCCAACCCAACAACCCACTCCCTGCAACTTGTTCCGGCTCCTGGCCTGGACAGATCAGTTCATTCTCTTTTGTATCACCAGTCAAGAAATAAACAAGCAGTTTGGTCTACTCGGGAAAGCAAAAAATAATAGCCCATTTAATGCTTTTTCCCCTTGTTAACCAGATAAGAGGGGAAAAAAAGTGTATGTGCCCTACTAGGCAAGACAGCAACCCTTCTCTTGGGAGACAGACTATTTTGAATATTCCTGACCTGAGAAAGACCAAGCTCTAAAGATAATTAAACATGAAATGGCTAAACTAGACCTCATAGCAGCCTTCCAGCATCTGAAAGGGGCCTTCGAGGATGCTGGAGAGGGACCTTTCATCAGGGACTGCAGCAACAGGACAAGGGGTGATGGGTTCAAACTTAAACAGGGGAAGTTCAGGTTAGATATAAGGAAGAAGCTCTTTACTGTGAGGGTGGTGAGGTACTGGAACAGGTTGCCCAAAAAAGTGGTAAATGGTCCATCCCTGGCAGTGTTCAAGACCAGGTTGGATGGAGCCTTGGGCAACATGGTCTAGAGCGAGGCATCCCTGCCCACGGCAGGGGGGTTGGAACTAGATGATCTTAAAGTCCTTTCCAACTCTAACTATTCTATGGTTCTATGATTCATTTCAACTTTCATGTGTAGCTTCTTGCTTAAAACTGCCTAGATACCAAAGGAAATGAAGATGGCAAAGTGTTCCATGTGATTTCTGGGGAAGTACAGATAAGAAACTTGACCTCTATTGAGGAACAGTTGACAGAAACTATTCACAGGATAAAGTTAGAGATAACACGGAGTGTATCTGGGACAATGGCTTTTGAACAAAGCCATCAGAACCAGGATGAGATGCAATACTGTAGGCAGCACAAAATTCAATAGGGCAAACTGGAAATCTGAAGTTGTCACCATCCATTATTTCCCTATACAGATTCAGAAATCATTGAGCAGCTGAAACCTAAGAGATATAGGTAACACTCACTTAAACGAGGTCTCCCATAAGTTCAGAACAGCAAGCATCGCAGGATTTATTGCATGCAAATTTGCTTTCATGTAACTGCATGCTGACAAGAAAGACTTGTTCCAAGGCTTTGGCACTACTGCTATTCTAAAAAAAAAAAAAAAAAAAAAATCAACCACAAAACCAACAAGATACAGTAAGATGAATGTAGATGTGTTAAGAACCGAAATATATATACATTTGGTTTAATAATATAATTGTTTTGCATCCCAGAAAGCACAAAATTCAGGAGATAAATCTAGTTTTCTGCTCATTATTCAGATACCAAAAAAAAGTCTTCAAATATTGACCGGTGTATAAAAAAAAATAATAATATGAAAGAAATATTGGCCGGATCCTAAGAGATCTGTAGCCTATTCATGGTCCCTATATTTAGCATGTAAGAAAATCATTACACATATATAATGTATTTAGTCCATTCATTTTTCTACAATAAGTCGTATCTCTGTTTATGTTCCTAACACCAAATCTGCAAAAGCTCATAAGTTTAGAGCCTTTTCATAAACTTAGATTGCTTTCAAATTTTTTAAAACACCAAGCTATTTTGGTGGAGTTTTTTATATACTCATAGCCTTTATTTGCTTTAAAAATTACTGTCAACTTCTACAGACAGTCTGATTTTACTATTAAAATACAAGTAGTGCAACTTCAGTACTATACATTACAATCTTCAGGTTGCAAGGGAAAAGCAAAAACACTCCTGAGAACTGTCATATATTTGTAACACTTTTGTTCTCATTTCTGTAATGAACTCCTACTAAAGAAAAAATTAATTCTGATGTAAAACTTGCATTCATTTCTCAGTGAATCTGCATTCTATAGCAAACACAAACAGCAGCTACAGGAAGTTAAAAAGTTTTTCCACATCTATCTTACGTATTTCTTCAGAAGAAAGTTTCATATTTCAAATACAATCAATGGAATAAAACTGTGTTACCAACAATTATCCTGCTAGAAGAATTGTGTAAGTTTGGATTTGCATGTAAGCATGAGACATAAGCTTAAATACCAACTACTGTGATGTCCTACACAGTTCCTAGGAGATATGGAAGATCTACAAAGAATCAGATGTAAAAGATGTATCTTTTACCCAAGGGATGGATACAACAACAAAAATAAGTTAATCATGTATTACTTCTCTTTTTAAGATGCAAATTGCTTAAGTAACATCTGTCACAGCCACCCCTTTTGTTATAATCTAATGCCTACCATTTGATATCTAAAAGCATCTACCTCAAACCACAGGCCAGAAATTATTTATAATAAAACTACTCAGTAATGCTACCCCCAATACAGAACCTGGTTAGTACTGGTGGAAATGTTTTGTTTCTGCACCATTTGTAAGATTTGATTCCTCTAAAAGGCAAACATATTGCACCATTTTTTGGCTACACCTTTGAAAGAGGTAGCTCTTCACCTTCACACCTCAGGAAGAATTAAAGTATGTTCTAGGAAAGTTGATTCTTGGTAGGCTGATTCACGCTGGACAGATGTATGATCCTGGGAGTAGCACTACACTTGATTGCAGTAGACTGCAGACTTTTTAAGTAAAGGGAACCAAGATACTCCACTACCCCAAACTGGAAGTTGCTACATACTGGAAAACCCAGCATCTATCACTGTTTACACTTCATATTGCTGAATTGTTCTGAGGAACAAGTCAGCCTGTATTTATTACATTCTTAAATCTGTATATATATTGAGCCAAACTGTCACAATCTGTAAGCAAGACAGAGCTTCAGTGAAATCTGTGCAGAACGTGACATTCTTCCATTGATTACAACAGTTGAAACCTAAGCATTTGGTTGCCTATGTCAATGCCACGGAGTTAATTGTTAGACTTTTTACCAGTTAAGTACTGCTAAACAAAACTAACTCCAAATGATCTTTCAAGTGAAAAGACAGAATTTTTCCAAAGATGCTGTATAACGATATTATTTGAATTTACACAATGAATAACTAAGTCTTATTTACAGCTGACACTGACTACTATTAAGAGTGTTCCTTATACATGCTATTCTACCCCCTGTTCTGTAGTTAGTGTTTTTGAATAAAGAGATTTTCTTACTCTGCACGATGAGGAAGATCATCTTTCTTGTCTTCATCTTTTTCCCTGGTGTCTCTTAAAACAAAGTCAACTGAAAAAAAGTATTTAAAAAAAAAAAAAAAAAAAGAAAGAAAGAAAGAGAAAAGGGAGGGAGAAGAAAAACCAAAATAAGCTTAGCAAATAAATAGAATCATAGAATCAATCAGGCTGGAAAAGTCCCTTAAGATCATAGTGTCCAACCATTAACCTAGCATTGCCAAGTCCACCACTTCACAGTATCTCCAAGTGCCACATCTTCTAAATACCTTCAGGCATGGGGACTCCACCACTTCCCTGGGCAGCCTGTTCCAATGGCCGATAACCCTTTCAGTGAAGAAATTCACCTTTTGGGTGAAGATACTGATAGCCACCTCGCTACAGCCTCCTTTCAGGTAGTTGCAGGGAACAGTAAGGTTTCCCTTGAGCCTCCTTTTCTCCAGGCTAAACAACCCCAGTTCCCTCAGCTTCTTCTCATAGGACTTGGTCTCTAAACCCTTCACCAGCTTGATTGCTCTTCTTTGGACATGCTCCAGCACCTTAATGTCTCAACCAAATACACAACTCATTGAGATGAATGGTTTTACCTAAATATACATGAAAAGGGATTTAAGAAAAGCATTGTTTATAACATAATGCTTTTAAAAACTACTGACAGATCAATAATAATGACTATTATTATCTTTGGTTATAACAAAGATAAGAAAACCTGAGTATTCTTTTTATTAAAATGTGCCTCTAACATCCAGGAGAGCACTTTCATATAACAATTCCACAATGGCAGCTCTCAGCAGCAAACAACACTCAATGAACACTTTTTAGTATTAGCAGCTTAGGAGAAAATGCAAGCAAACTTCTGGAAATCTACCTATAGCCTTTTTTACACTCAGAAGATAGTCTTCTTTTATTTCATCAGTCAGTGAACGTATACTTCCACTGAGTACTTTCAGATGTTCTGGAATTAAAGCTAAGATGTGGTCTATCCATGCCTGATCCACTGGGGCCACATTTGCTGTATCAATTCCATGGCGAATGTAATAGTAGTATTTCTGCAGGATAAAAGGGTAAGATGCATCAAGTAAGTCCAGTATTAGACAGTCATTGCTACTACAGATTTAACTAGATAGATGGGCTTATTTAGTAAAAATAAATGTAATTAGTAATACTTTATGTGTTAAATTACATCATTAAATCTGATCTCAATACTTTCATCAGCCTGTCAAACGGTAGTGGGTAGAATAATGATAAAAAGCTGCCAAGATAGAAAAACAGGGTATAGTGGCATAAGCTTCATTCCATTTCTCTGATAAGAGCTAAATAACAAAAATTTCATTGAAGAATGGACATAACTCATAGAAATATGGCTTTTGTTTTGGTTTTGCTTTTACAATTCTACAGGTTTGGTGAGATGCCTCTCCTTTGCACTGTCCCAGTACCAACCTTTTCCTTAATTAAAATTTCCAATATGTAGTCATCTATCTCATAATTCCAGTGTTGCCATTATTATCCATTAGCTCTGCGGCTGGTCCATATATTCAAAAAGCAAGCCATACATTCTGGTGAGTTTTGTTTGGATACGCAACATACTGCTCATTGTTCAGAATATGAATGTATAACACAAATAAGTACATCTGCTTGTATGCCAGCATTTAAACAGGCATGTGAAATGTGATTAACAAAAAACCCCAGAGCACTAAAGGAAACACAGATGAAGAAATGTACCAGCTCAAATTCAAAGAAATGCAGAATGGACTATTTACTGGAAGCTTACCAATGTCAGGAAGTAACACATTAACCTATTTCAATCCATTTATGCCAAAATGAACTTAATCCATCTTAAATAGATCTATCTTTGTACATAAATTACAAAATTGTGTATACAATTGTGTCATACAAGGTATCTTAAACCAGAATGAGAATGAAGAATATCCCAGCCTTTAGATGAAGATAACTCAAAGAGAATTGCTCAACTGGTCAAAGCAGTGCACCCTCCCCTTGCAAGTTATTCTCGCCTTCAGCAAATGTAGAAAAGATTCATTTATTACTTCCTGACATTGGTCATCCTCCAGTTGTTATTCCATTCTGCAATTCTTTGATTCATGCATACGTTCCTAATGCTCCATTCTCAACAGTAACATTATAAATGACATATGGTGTGAAACTAATAGTGGAAAAATACATCACTGTCAGTCATCTCTCATTATGTCAATCATCTTGTCAAAATTTACATAAAGTGACTGGCACTGCATTTCATTTAATACTCTAGAAAACAGTCTTTAGCTACCAAAATATCTTTCTCTATTGGTGCAGAAGAATCTGCTTCTGAAGGCTGGCTTCCATCAGGAGGCAGAAGCTGTTCTTCAGGAAGGTCTTGGTGCCTGAGACAAAAAAATCCCCAATAAAATAAAGAGTACACATCACATTCTTCAGATACATTTTACTGGTTTAAGTAACATCTAATCATCCTGCATGCCAGTTGTGAACAAACAGAACAAAAAAAGGGAACTGACAAAACTTGACAATGAGCATATGACATTCCGATTCAAAAAGAACGCTGCAGCATGTGACCAAGTTTGTATTTTACCTGCTAAGGCACAGCTTTTAAAATTGGTGATATAGTTCATGCTCACATACATACTTTTTGGTTCATTTATCAATAAGGAAAAACATGTTATTCAAAGATAAGGAAACTCACAATATAAAGTCAACAAGAGCACTTCTGAAACGTTGTTTTTTCAGATGGCTGGTGCTCTGTGGTTTAGAAGTTGATGGTCCAGCACCTCCTTTATTACCTGTAGAATGCTGTATCTTCTGTCTCTTGGATCTCACCTCCAAATATTCTTGCAGAAAACACATTTTGAAATTAAGTTTAAAAAAAGGTTCAAATACACCACACATACATTTATATTTCCGAGAGGTTTTCTTTATTAGTACTAAATATATTAACCTTACCAGATAAACATTCATTTTTTACAGTAAACTCATCTGACTCATCGTCTTTCTGTTCTTTGCTCAGACGGAATGAAGGACAAGTCTGCTGCCACAGTGGTTTAGACCTTATCTGGAATAAATATTTTACATTTTAGTTTTACACTTGTTGTAGGTGCTACTAACACACACTTCAAGACTTCTTAAATATAGCAAATCAAAGATACTGTAGCCTAACACATAGAAGGAATAAGCTAGCATAAAAATTGTACAATAAAGTACTACTAATATGTTGCCCTCAAATTCTAAATATCCAGACTATTAGAGATAAGCATGTTAAATTTATACATGATATTTGTAAACTTTCTAGTTATACGCCTTACTTAAATATTTTCAAATTTGGACAAATACTGCACTTTCAATGTTTTCCAAGTATTGAAATACCAACGACGTTCCACATACAGGTATAATAAAAATACATAGTGCAGAGATAGAGAACATACAACTCAGCACATATTTGAATGAGAACTATGGTCTCCACAAAACCATGCTGTGACAGAGATTTGAAACGAAAGCTTACAAAAGAAAGCCAACAAAACTACCTGAGGCAACTGTGGTAGTACTAAGTTCTCTGTTTTCTTTGTCGACTTCCTTTTGGCACTTGGACTGGGCTTGGGAGGGAAAACAAAAAAAGGAAAATCACAACCAGAAATTTAAATTACCACTAACGTCAGACTTTCGTGACTAGTTAAAATTGTAAACTAGCTCCAATTCCATTTTTACCTCTTACATAACAACTTTTACACATACAATTTCATATCACTTCCCCATTCTTGCTAGAGTGTTTCCATGTAGAATTGAACTTTGTCAAATGACTTTGAAAAATCAGAGCTCTGACAAATTAATTTTAGGCTGGGAGGCATATATGCTACCTTTCTGCCAAGATACACGTTAAAACATTACAAGATACCATTAAATAATAAACAATTTTCTTATTCCCTTTCTTCAGTCACCATTTTTAAAATGTAAAATGGCGTTTTTTTTCCTAATCTATAAACTTTCATTTAAGAGTATCCAGTGTTTTCTGCTTTTCCACACTGCTGATCCCTCAGCATCAGACATCAAAGCTTGCTGTCCAAAAGCACTCCCTGACCATGCCCAGGACTCTGGCTAGCACATTTTGGCAAGGAACAGCACCTTCCTATAAACAAACAAGACAATCTAGTGGTAAAAATAACTGCCTTGGGCTACGCTATTTCTCCTCTGGTTTACACCAACACCTCCACCTCTGCCACTGCCCACACCATGTCTTTCCATACAGCTGTACTTGCAGCAATATTGCATGCCTATGCTACAGCCATTCTGCTTTGTGTCTTATGCAAAGGCTGTAATGGAGGAAAGACACAAAGCACAGAAAGTTTGTGTAGACGTACCTGAGCTACCCTTAAACAGCTTGGGTTGGCCATCATTTGCAATGCAGTTGCTGTGGAATAGAACTCATGCAAATTTTAGGCACTTAACTATTCACATGAATTCTGCAGTCAAGGATAAACTCTGGCAATTCCCAAGTGAGCCAAAAATCAAACCAGACTCCAAAGATAACCTCCTTCAGTGATAAAATATCTACAGACATACATTATCAGTTGTTAGCAAACTCATTCCAGTTCTAGGGTGTTCTTCCCCTGAAGGCAATGGGGACAAATAACTAGACTATCGCTAGCTGAGTCATACAACAAAATGGTTTAAGTATCTTGTTTCAAAATCAACAGCGCTATTTTTACTGAACAATAGATCCGTATTCCCCTTTACTCCAAGATTAAACACATCCCTTTGAACAGAGATCAAAATGCCTGGTGAATTGAAGTGCACTAAACACCAAGCAGGCCAATTTTAATATTTTTAACCTAGCTCTTTGGCAAACACAGGAAAAGTGAGCGAAGACTTTGCCACAGTAACCACAAATCTCTTTCAGTCCATTATTTAATGCTCTGGCCAGTCTATCTTCCAGCTAGGCATGGCCCACATGCAAGATTTTTCACACCTCAAAACTCTAATGCCTATACCAGTCTCACAGTCTGCAGTGACACAGATGAGGAACTTACTTCAGCACAAATAAGGGAAAAGCAGTATTATAACCAGTACAGAAAGATTTACATGACAAGCCTGCTTTTGTCTGGTAAGTGGAGCACTTGTAACTCTACTGAAAAAGCCATTTATTTCTCTGTAGTCTAACATATTCAGCTATAAAAAGATTCTTACCACAAACCATGTAACAGCTACCAGTCTCTTCTAATACTAGCAGGAATGCATCTCCTCACAGTGCATCCACACTGCCCCCATAAAGCTACTTATCGAGCCAAGAAGCCTAAAGAATGCAGTGTAGCCTATGGACAGTTTGGATTGGTTTGGACACAGCTCTATACGAACATGCTATGACAGAATGATAGGCAAAATTAGGCTGAAAAGGGCCTCTGATTACCCGGTCTCCTCCTCAAAGCAGTTCTAACTAGAAAAAGTTAGGTCAGATTGCACAGGGCCTTGTCTGGTCAAGATCTGAAGTTCTCTAAAGCCACTGCTGCTCTGGGCAACCTTCTCCCCTGTTTAATCATGTCACTGTGAAGAACGTCACCCTTATGTCTACTCAGTTCCTCCCTCCTGGCAACTTGAGCGCGTTGCCTCTCCTGCTGCTGCTGCACAGCACCAAGCAGAATCGGGCACCATCTTCTCTCTAGTTTAGGCAATGAAGAGAGTAACTACATTCCTCTGCCACTTTCTCTTCTCCAAGCTGAACACACGCATTTCCCTCAGATTCTCTTCATACAGCAAGTGCTCCAGTCCCCTAACCATCCCAGTGGTGATCTCTGGTTTGTCAACAGCTTTATGGATGCTGGACCAGAGCTGGCTCAGGGAAAGTCACCTTAGGAGGTTCTGCACTCTGAGTTAGAGACATGTCTTGCATAATGAGACTGAAATATAAAGCTCACTGTTTCTCTAGTCCGGATTTTAAGGCAGGTGGTGGATGCTATCTACTACCCTCTGAAGGGGGTGGAGGGGGAAAAATAAAATAAAAAAAAAAAATCTTTTCTATAGAAGAAAATGGTTTTGAATTCCTAAAAGAGTATGGTCTACTTCTCTCTGTGACAAGGTCCACAGTCTTAATTCTTAGATTCCTAGTTATGAACAAATAACAATATTTTTCATAAATAATAGGGCTACAGAAATGACTAAGACTACCTGCTCTTTATACACAACATTACACAGTTTTGTACAGATTTTCTTTTGTTGAAAACCAGAATTCAACACCACGATTTATATCTCTGAGCTGCTGGTACTGATGAACTCAGTGTTGAAACTAGCTCCGCTCAGAACAATGCCAATATTTTAACATACTATACTGCAAGCTTACTACTAGCAATAAGATATACTAAAAAGAGAGTCCAGGACAGTGAGGACTATCTCAGATAGTTAGGAGCAGCCAACTCACTCCCTCTGATATGCACCTCAAGGAAAGACACACACAGAGGAAAACTGGTGAACTTTTAATCCACTGAAGGAAGTTACTGAAATATTTCAAAAATCTCACAGATTTCATTAGAGGAAAATAAATCTGAATGAGGACAAAACCAAAACAGACTAAAAGAACAGGACTGACGTACTAACAAAGAACAGCAATAACTACATTAACCAACTACGACCCAATTTGGCCACTAGGAAAATAATACAAATTAGTGTCGGTTAATGCCCAGTGATCTAAAACCACATTAATCCCTAAAAGCTTCTACTGGCGTTTGTCTTCAGCATTTAAGCTTCCTGCAACTCTGGAAATAAACTGAACCAATTAAAATCTCGTCACGGTTCATGTTCAAAAACAAAACCCCCAATTTAAAGGAAATCTGGGCAGCTGCAAGAAGAACTATGTTGTTTCTAAAGACCTCGTTTAAGCAGTTGATAGCACAAACACCACAGTTGAATTTTTCTGGAGAGTACCAGGCACAACCAGCCTACAACTAATGGAGCAGCGTACTAAAGCTCGGCTGTCCACCAGCTCTCTGCTTACAGAGCACAAGCATTTAATTAAGTGTCAGGGATACAACCTGTGATTTCAGAAGCTTAATTCAAGCGAGTCATTCAAGGTTTGAAGGCAAAACACCACTTTTTGGATGAGAACCAGCCCCCGCCGGTACCAAGTGCACCCGAGCGTTGGGTCCCACGGACAGCGAGCGCTGCCCAGGCCCTTCTCCTCAGACAAACCCCGCCACGGGACCCCCAGCCTTCACCCGCCGCTGTCGGCGGATGGGGCGGGCAGAGCTGGCCCGGGGCTGCCCGCTGCCCGCTCACCCGCGTACCTGCTCGGTGCCCATGCCTGCGCGGCCGAGGCAGCGCTGCCCCGACGCCGTCACCTAGCAGCGCTGCGGCAACCGTTGGCCAACGGCCCGGTGCAAGGCTCGGCGCGGGGTGGGATGGGATGGAGGGGGTGCAGCGCCCGCCGCGCTCAACTGTCGCTCCGGGCCGCCTGCAGCGGGACGCAGCGCGGGGAACTGCGGCTGCTTCGCTGCTCCTCCGACCCGCAACGCGTTACCTCAGCAGCAGAGAACGTGCGGAGCTGCTGCAGGGAAGAACGAGAGGAACGCCCCGCACCTGAAGCCAAGTTACAGATTGTTTCCTGCCGCCAGGTGGGCTCACCCAGCCCCAGCTGCATGGGGTGGAGTACCCCGAGGCTTCACAAGGCTGCCAGCTCAGGTGGTGCTGATGGAGACCGAGTTGCTGTTTACAAGCTCATAGGCGACAGAGATTAACGGATTGCATTTGGGATGTTTGTTTTTAAGCTACTGCAGTGTAGTTGCAGCTATGTCAAGCTGAATTTCAGCTTTGCTGTGCTTTCACCTGAGATTGCCTTCCAGTAGAAAATGCTCATAGAATCAGCTAGGTTGGAAAAGACCTTTAAGATCATCAAGTTCAACCATTACCCCAGGACTGCCAAGACCACCATTAAATCATGTCACTGAGGGCCTCATCTACACAGCTTGTGAACACTTCCAGGGATGGTGATTCCCCCACTTCCCTGGGCAGCCTGTTCCAACCCCTGATCATCCATTTTTCCTAATATCCAATCTAAACTTGAGGCTGTTACCTCTTGTCCTACCACGTTATTTGGGAGACCAGCCACCTCCTTCTCTTCAACCTCCTTTCAGGTAGCTGAGTCTTCTCCCAGCCTAAACAACCCAGTTCCCTCAGCCATTCCTCATAAGACTTGTTCTTCAGAACAAGTCTTGATACCTCAGAAGGGTATCAAGCCTGGGTGCTCCACCAGCTTCAGTGCCCTTCTCTGGAACCACTCCACCAACTCGGTATCTCTCTTGTAGTGAAGAGCCCAGGATTGATACCCTTCTGGGATCTGCCAAGTTCAGGAAAATAAGGATAGTTAAAATTGCTTTGAGTAGGAGGTACCATTCACTGCTGTTCAGGCAGGTATTCCTTCTTACCTTTTAAATTAAATGATGTGTATCAATGAGTGAATGCAGGTGCTTGTCTTTAGGCAAACCACTGAGACGTGCTCCAACTAAACATGCAAAATACCTCAGCTGTGCTTGCAAAATCTTCATCAGCTCTAATGGCCGGACTGGGGTGTCAAAACCACAACAGCAAACAAATATTTCTTCAGGTGCTGCATCATGCATGAGCCCAGCATGTGCACAACAGACTTGGGATTTAAACAACCTGTCTCCCTCCCCCCCCCCCCCCAGTAAATTAAAGAGTACAAGAAAATGAAAAAATCTTTTTCAGTTTCATTGGTAGTTAATGGGTGTTCCCTGCATTATGAATCTGATGCTTTGACCCATCTAAATAAACTCCTGGTGTGGTTTGCTGACTTCCAACAGTTCGCTGTGGCCAGGTTTGGATTTCAATGGGATCTGAAACAGCTGTTACCATGTTAGGTAGCTCGTGAATTTCAAATGAGAGGTTTTGTGATGTTTTTCACAGCAACTCATAAAAGGTAGCACGACAGTTTACCCTAGAGTTGCCCTGCTGGAAAATCCCTATAAATGATTGAGGCCTGTAACATACCTTGTGAATTGTACATAGAGCTTTATAAGAGTCTATATATCAAGTTTTCACCATAAAAGTCCCTTTGTTAAAATACCACAGGCAAAGAACAGTAGGGTATTTCTGCTTTGTGCAGCTGTAGAAAATCCAACATCACTTGGAACTCCCAGTGCATTTTCTAAAACAGTACCAAAGCCTGGTTTTGATTTTGAAATGAGAAATACCCTCATACTCAACATATCTTTGGGAGATTCAAACAAGCTGTACACTGTACTGGCTAGAATATGTAACAGTCCAGCTGGAAAACATGCAAAGGGAAATCTTTGTACTTCTCTTTAATACTGAATCATTCAACTACTATATATCTACAGAAGGCAGTAGCATGTTTAGAGCACATCACCACACACTGTTGGATGTTGAGATTTCTTTTCTTAGAAAGTGACATTTTGGTTTTTCATCATTTGATTAGGAAACTGGAAATAGCTCATCTGCTTGTACTCTTCAGGGGAAGAAAGGCACAGTTAGGTTGTTAATGTTAGGAATGTTACAGAGAAAATCATATTTGTATATACAGTATTTTTCATTATCAGAAGAACTTTCTTACAGAGAACTACAAACATCTGTGTTGCTGTTCATTCTTCCCCCCCCCATTTCATTCTTTTCCTGCAGTGACCAGTTAAACACATTTTACTAACACAAACACAACACCAGCTGATTTTAATCAGCACTTCCAAGGCCACAGGAGGACACATAAGAAAAAAAATGGTTTAAAGCTAATTTTTTTGCCTTCCTGTGGTTAACATAACTTTCATCTGAAATCCCACATTCATACCTAACAAAACAATCTAACTTCAGCAATAAAAATAAGATCAAAAGAATAAAACAGTCAAAGGATGAAGAGTAGAAGGGAGTACTCTCAAAGTGCATACTCCTCAGCATCTGTTTTAGAACCGTACTAAAAGGAATTAAGAAACATTGGAGCAGACTACTAAAAAAATCTGTCATTACCAGCCAAAGTCAACAGAACATGAGCATTCAGTATCATACAGTTCATATATTGCTATGTGATAAGAAGTATAGAAAAGATTGGGGTATCAGTGCAAAATAAAAGGATTAGTGACAGTAAAATTAAATACAGGAAGAATAAGAGGCCATAGGTCTCTTTATCACTAAGTTTTCATTTTCTGAAAGATTTGGTGATGTTGGGTTTTTATTCCACCTTGATGTCTCAGTTAATTCTGGAGTAACCAAGAATACATTTTGTTCTCTCTTCCAGCAGAGGCAAAAGTATTCAAAAAAGTATTCAAAGCATAAGCCAAAATACTATGTACAGTGAAGTGTTTTACTGACCAGATGTTTTCTTTTTAAAGTGAAAAAAGTGATCCTTTAATTTTTAACCAAAGTACTGGCATGCTTTGTATGTTATGATTAGAGCAAATAAATAATGTCTGAAAGTACAACAAATGTAATAACTCCTGTGTGCACAAAAATTAAAGTTCTCAGATTTGGGTATTTCCTTAAAAATAGTTTCAGGAAGGGCTTTTCTCTTCCCCAGAGGTTTCAGATGGCAGACTGCAAAACATTAGCTAGCATGAAAATGGAACAAGATGTTTGAATGCAATGGAATCTCAGCTTATGAGATGCCTTCAACTTGTGTCTCAAAGTCATATTCCTCAATCACTACATGGGATAGCCACTTAAGAATTCTTATGTACCTGCTTTTAGTTAAGAAATTTCTCACACAGTAGTAGGTGACTCAGCAGTTCAGCTTCATGATGTTACCATTCATTTGGTAGACTTTCTATGCACTGACTCATTCTGTATCTCACTCACTTCTCCAATGCTCAGTGGTCCAAGCAGTATTTTCAAGTCTGTCAGCTGCCAGGTTCTTAAGTCACAGGATGATTGCTTTCTGAAACAAACATGTAATTGCACACTTTCTACCTTGCACCAATTTTACAATATATTTTTCCAATAATAACTTACCTTAGTTGGTAAGTGTACGAGCACAACTGTCCTGATAAGATGGTCAGCTATTACCTAGATGATGCATTTTTCTAACATGTCTCCTTCCTTCGAAGGCCTTTTGAGAAGACAGAAATGTCAAGCTGTCTCAAATCACTACTAAACAGAAGAGTTTCATAGATGTCTTAAAACAAAAAAGAAAAAGCAGGCAGTATTCTGGTAAGAATCTGCGACACAGGGAATGTAAATATTCAGATAACTTCTGAACTTGATGGCCACAAGCAACACCAAACCAAGCACATGAATACACTATTTCTTTCATTAAAAATAAAGCCCATTTGTACATTTCTAACAATGAGAAAGCTTTCATTTCATCACTGAAACATGCCTTTGTAGGAAATGCGTTATCCAGGCCACAACAGGTTACCCCCTCTTTTGAGTGTAATTCCTTTTCTGATTCTGTGAAGAAATGAAAACACAGAAGTTTTGAAAAAAAGACAAGGTTTATTTTGTTTTTTGTTATATAAAAAGGTCATGAACTGCATAGAAATATGACTTCAATCATCTTAAAATGTTACTCATCACTCATTCACACTTGGTAATTCCCAGTAATATGGCAGGAAGCAAGATGGGCTAACAATTGTCTACAATGTATGTATTTACATTCACTTGAAGTTTGCATGAACAATAATACTTTAAAATAAATGCAGTGATCCAAAGAAAATCTGATTCAAGGTATATTTTAAGTTTATGTAAAGTACAAATAAAGTCTTCAAAACTTAAGTTCTTTGGATAAGACCAATTTTCATTTATTTAAAGATTAGCTCGAAAAGTAGTAAGAAATGTAAACATCAGATACCATGATAAAAATCTTAATAACAACAACTTTGTCATAAAGTGCTGGTATATGTTTTCAGCTTTATTTTCCAGATGTTAAAAATAGAATACTAATGTACAAAGACTTTCACAAGCTTCCCAGTTGGAATTTCAGCTCTGTAACGTATTTTAAAATGTAACAAATTTTATAAACATTCTTTTCTACCTTCACCTGTCACAGCTTTTGACATTTTCTTCCTTAAATGAAATTTAACTTCTTAGTATGTACAGAAGTTTGTATTTTTAATTTACCCAGTTCAAATTGGACTCCATGCTGGTGGAAAAAATAAAAGGTTAGGTTAAGACTCCACTGGGAAAAGCCAAGGCCTTTGAAAAGTAAGGGTATAAGGTACCTAAATATGATTCAGCAACTGCCTCCAGCAAAGTCACTTAGTATATATTATCAGTATCACTGAAAAAAAGTTACATGAGAAGTAATACATAGAGGAGACTCAGTGTGGTTCATTTGTACCTAGGCATCTGAGCTTCATATGTGCTGAATATATTCGTTACTTCCTTTCACGTGAGATTAAGTCGTGGAAAACTTTTACTTCTGACAAAAGTAAGCTGAAATAGTCTTACATGCCTTACACCTCAGTCAACTTTTCACTTGTCAACATGAGTGTCACCTAAAATAAAGACAACAGTCCTGAATTCCCCCATGCTTTATGGTGATACCTTATATTGAAATCTCTTGGCAAAAAAAACCCTGTTCCTTCCTTGTGTGAAGAAAGATAAAATACAACCTTTTACCTTTCATTATGTTCACCTCAATCCTATGTTGTTCCAGAACCTCAACCTGCCTAACTATTGACAAGCCCACAGGCACACTTCAGATTGTGATACTTTATTACACAGAACAAACCAAATCCAAATCAAAGACAATTAAGTCTAAGCTCTGAGGAGTGGAAAATCCCAGAAGTATTTTAAAGTGCTGTTTACTTTTAAAATATTTACAAGAGTTTTAATACATTCCCTACACAAAAAGACTTCCAGCCTCAGTGTTATGATTAAGATTTTATCTTGTCAGTATTAGTTTCAGGCTGTTAAGGCATGATTGGTATTTGCTTAAAATTGACATAGGCATTACTTCCTCAGAGCCTAGAAACAGGAAGTGAAAAGGATATAATTAAAAACAACAAAACAAAACCCAACAACATCCCCCCCTCCAACACAACAAAACCAATAAACAAACTAAATTTAAAGGCTTAAAACAATTATTAGGTAGTTTGTCTTTAAATACTAGCACACTGCAGTCCGTTTCTCAGAGCGGGCATGAAGGTAAACTATTATGGATAACAATAACTGACAGAAAGATGCACTGCACTTCTGCATTAGAGGGGCATAATGAAAAACTTTTAATTGCACTTTCACTGGCAAAAATTGTTATTTTCAGTTTATTCAGTTAGTACTTTTAACTCTAAAGAAGCTTTTTGGTTTGGGTTTTTTTGTTGGTTTGTTTGCTTGCTTGCTTGGGGTTTTTGTTTGTTTTTAAGATGAGGAATAGGTCGATATAGGTAGACAATACTATTTCAGAGGTTTTATGAAAGCAAACTAGTTTATCAAATATTCACATCAGCGTGGGACCCTCATCCTCTCCAAATATAACTTACTGATAAGGAGCAAAGGACCACTAGCACATGGACTGACAATCTACCCATTTTCTATTCAAGCATTGCAGAAATCCAACTCAGTTTCCTGTTGGAAAACACACAGAGTGTGCATTATAATTCCTAAGCAGACCAGATCTATAAGGCAGAAACATTTCCTTAACTACTAATGATCCTAGAACGTAGTTTTGCAAATGGCCACAACAGATGTACCGCATTCCCAAAACATACCAACTTCAGCTTCCATTTAAAGTGATGAGAATGGTCACCAGTAAGCCCAGTAAAACAGCTAGATTCAGTTTCCCTGCTTAGATCAATTTCTTAAGGCCAGTCAGAAAAGCGTGTGTGTATGCAACCACTGTTTGGCAAAGCTTCAGTTTAAACAAACTTATTTTCAGGTTTTAGTTTGTTCACTCTGGCATCATTTTTGGACTAAAACTTGAAAAGTGCAAAAATATTTAATTAAATCTTCTTACAAAAAATAATTCATTTTAGTGGCGCCACAACCCCAATTTTTCAGGGGTTAAATCCATTGCCAGCAATGGATAGAAAAGGAAGCACCAGCATAAAAGAATCAAAGTGCATTTCTAGTATGCCAATGCTGCACGAATTGGCAAGCCATAATCTTACATTCGCCACTGGAACAGATTATGCTAAATTCATTTTATAAAAGTCTATATTACACATTAACATATGAAGTCTGTCATGAAGTCTTGGGGATACTGCAATGAATCATCAAAACGGAAGCGTTTGGAGACCATACTGCTGTCCTCTGGTATGTTTTCTTTGTCTTCCTTGTTGCTACAGGTACCATTACAACTAGATTTTACATTCCGCTCTTCTGAACATTTTGTGGTGTGTCCTGGCATCAGAGAAGAGCAGCAAGTTTCTTCAGGGCTACACAAGAGTGTGAACTCCCCTTGCTGCAACCACAAATGAGAAAGACAGGCCTCTGCTGTGGGTCTTTGCCTTTGAAAGAGAAAAGGGTAAAGTTCCTTAAGTTCATTTCAGAAATACTAAAAACATAGTGAAATAGCTCTGACACGTGTTAAGAAATCTTAAGCAGAATTAACACTGAGGAGTTAATGTTCCTGGTTTTCCACTACTACCATGGCTGCTATAAAACACATTAGACCCACAACAGTTAAGGTTAAGTGTTAGCAACATGCACCTAAATTTGACAGTCTTCCCTACTGCTGAATGTCAGAACTGGTAAGCTTTTCATCAGAACAAGGAGCAGGTATTCCTCAGCTGGTATTCATAGTCCCTTGGACTGTTTTTAACATTGTCTATATAATTGTGCATGAGCTTATGCTTTTGAAGTCCTATGTTTTATACAGACCACTGTAAATAGGGAGGCTAATGAATATTTAGTAATTAAGTTTTCAAGGAGGGCCAAATAACATGGTGTCATCAACTCTATCCAACTCCATCAACTCTATCCAGCAGTGTTTTACTCTTGCAATTTATGTGGTGTAACCCCTTCCAAAATGTAGTTACTACCAAACAAAATACAAACTCGCAAATTGTTCCTCTGGATAACCTAGTATAGCACTACTAGAGTTTTCATCATGTTCTGCATTGTTAAGGTCCACAGAACTGCTAGGAATGCAACAGAGCCCACTACTTGTCCTTAAATTTACCAGAACATGTGAATATTTTTTGGTCAGAGACCTGTAACTTTATAGAGTTGACTATCTGAGGACACCTTTTTCCTCTTAAGATTCCAGAAGGTATAGTCATCAAGAATCAGAATGGGGGGGAATGTTATTGAGGATATAATGAAGACATCAAGATGCTCAGAAGCAAGAAAGTGAGTAGTGACTGTGACAATGTCAAACATCCTGCAGGTCCACACTAACATTTATCAAAGCAGGCTCTTCATAATTGCTTCCCTCATAATACTGTGGTTCTTGAGAATTATTCTAGATGCTGACAAACCCTCTATGTGAGATGCCAGAACAGAAAGGACTCTTCAGATATGAGTTTATATAGAGTCCTTATTTCACCAAAGTAGGCACTTCATAGATACCCCTGTCTCCTCCTACCAAAGAACCTCTTTCTCAACTAAACAGGAACACTCCTACTTGCTGCAGGCTCTCTGAAGAAGACAGGCACTACTGTCCCACCACAAATGACAATACTTAGCACTACAATTGGTAATACGTGACCATGCCTAGTAGAACACGACTAACTGACTTCACTAAATATTACTGCCCCAAATATATCTTTTAGGGTGGTGGTGTTTGGTTTCTTGATTTTGGGGGTTTGGGTTGGTTTTGGGGTTTTCTTGGCATGTGGAGGTGGGGTGGGTTTTTTTTGTTGGTTGGTTTGTACTACATTTGCTGGTGCAACAGTTAAAAAATATCCAGATTTAACACTATGCAGCAAGTGCAGATACAGTTAATGTCTATAAAGTTACAGAAGTGTGCCTTACAAACAAAAAAGTTTGTACTTTTGATCAAGAACATCTTTTAAGAGGCTGAACGTGGCAAAACTATGTATCTTTGAAGAATGTTTGCTCAGTCAGAAGACTGCGAAGTTGTTTTTTGTATGAAATGTATTAAAATAGAAAGATACATGAAAGATAAGTCAGGAAACAAGAAAGCACGGCATCAAAGAGATTGCATTTTGTCTCTCCAAATTGCACAATACAAGGTTAAATTATAGAGAAGAATGTGACCTTTCTAGAATATATTTCATCACATTTGCTAGCAATCTGTCCTCTGAATGAAAATATAAAGAAACTCAAAATACGAAACTCAAAGCACAAGCTGGACTACAATAATAGCCAGACAGTGAACCAGAGATCATTTTCATACATTATGGAAGGGCATAAACCTACACATAATACCAATGCATTGTGAAATGTTTGACTGATTGTATCAGTGGTATTAAGCTCCCAAATTAACATTCGCTTCTGCTAGGTGCTCCACAAGCATAAAAGATAAGATTCTTGCCTGGGGGAGTTTGTTACTTACTCTGGATTTTTTATGAGAAGTTTTTGAATGAAGTCTTTGGCAGGCTGTGAAACTGACGAAAATGTTTCTTCTGAATAATCCACATTAACTTGAGATATATTAAGGTAAGTTTCTTGATTATCAGCTCCAACAAATGGAGATTCTTGCGTCAGCAGCATGTATGAGATTACACCTATGTTCCTGAGATAAAAAAAAAATCCTCAATGCATAATCCTACTAGGATACCTAAACGATATACCCTCCGTATTTATTGTGCTGCAGATCTAAGCTCCTTATGGATGCCACACTCAGAGAATTAGAAACATCATGCGACACCTCAGTTTTCTGTGTTTCAAGGACGTACACACTCGAGGAAAGCTATGTATATATGTCAATGAAAGGATTTCTGAAAATAGCTTATTTTCAGTACAACTTTTTCCTCCCATTGAAATTGTTAGGAAAAGGAAATATACTGCTTTTACACAGCCCACTCTTGGACACATGGCAATTCTGGAGGATAGAACTGCAATAAGATAGACTTTCTAATTTGCATGAAAATAAAACCCATCTTGCACTACAATTCTGGATGAAGTAACAAAGACTGAGACTTAGTCAACCTTTCTGTAGAATTGACATCCCAGCTGTGCAACAATATCCTCGTGCTGAAATGTTTTTCCTCCAAGAACATGAGCATGAGTACCACATCATCATGTGGTTTATTATAAATCTCAGATAGTTTCTTGATGAGTAATAAAAATGGGTTTGTGATCCGACAGATCAAACCTTAGTACTCATTACAGTGAGGAATCACGCACAGCATCTGCTGTGTTTGTCATTCTGAGTACAGCACCAATAGTTTGGTTTTGTGTTTTTCCAAAAAGCAAGCAAATAAGTGGTTAAAAAGAACATTCACAAACAGATACAATTGCTATTATGAGTTGAGAATTTCAAAGAGTTAATTAGATCATAGCAACTTTTAAAACTTATTTTTAATTATTTAGATGCTCAAAAATGTTTTGTTTTTAAGGAAACATCTCAAAACCAGCCTTTACACTAACATAACTCATGAAATTAATAGGCTACAAAAGTACACTTAATAAAGTTGTGGATCAGTTTAAGACACTTGTCATTTTTTATGACTCATTCTGCAAATAATGCTCTAAAGAGACAGAAAGTTAAAACATTTACTATTTAGTGACACAAAAATGGGGAGGGAGGAGTGTCCAAGACTAATCGCTATCTGAAACAAGTCATACAAGAGTAAGTAATGCCTAACGTATACTATCCAATCACTTACTGTTCTCTTAGAACAAATACCTAGTTTCTGCATGCTTAGAAGCCACCTGTATTCCCTACTAGGTGTGCAATAGACCCATATACAGTAATTCCTGTAAGCCCCAAGTTATATCCTGAAGGCTCCTTCCCCTCCCAACTCTACCTCTTTTGGTCAGTCCAACAGAAGGAACCCAGATAGAACTGCAGAGTCTGGATCTGGCTCCTGATTGTTGAATGGTCATGACTACCTCAATAAAATGAATTATCATATACAACCTACCACATATCTGTAGCTGTGGTAATGGGATCGTAGTTTAAGATTTCTGGAGCTAGATAAAGAGATGGAGAGAATAAAAACAGTTTAGTATATTTACTCAAGTGGCCTTGAATATTCATACACTACATTTCTGGCAGGTTTTTTGCCAACCATTATTATGAGTCTAAACATGCAGTTTCAATAATCAAGTTTACTATTTTCAAGCCACCAGGGCGGAAAAATGTTATTTCCATTTGATTAGACACACTGATGCTTAATTGGTTCACACTAATAGGCACACTTCAGGCATTATATGGCCTAAAGTCTATTCTGTACACATTCCAAATCCCAAGATATTTTCTAATCAGATGCATGCCCATAATATGGTCTTCTAACGGGTTTTCAAGTGTATAGCTTTTTAAGGGGAATGCATAGACTTCAGTGTGTTAACAATGCAATGCCAGATGACCAAGCCAATTTTAGGCTCAGTGGCTGTTAGCATATGCTAGGAAGCAAGTTACTGACTACAGATTGAAGTGGTCTTGAAATTGAGTGTAGGCAAATCATTAAGGAAACCTGCCCCTCGAGAGTGCCAAGTGTTACTGGCAATCTTTCCCTTTTCAAGGATAATTTTTATCTCATTAAATCATCATACTAAACAGCATTCCTAATTCAAAGAATATTTCTTTGTGCATGCTAATGTTAAATTCTTTTGATTAGAGTTGAAATACAACAGCCAAAATTTCCTGTTGATTTAACAGTCTGCATCACAGCAGCAGTAAATACTGTAATGTTAAATTAGAGATGCACTTGTTGATATAATTTGGGGTGGTTTTTTTTAGTGGAAATATTTGTAGACTACTCTAAGAACAGCTCAGGACATGTTGCCTTGTCCTGTTGTTCTTTCTCCAGTAATGACTGATAAGCAGATAAGCACATTACATGAAGTGTTTCTGCTTTCTCAAAACTGCACATCAGAAATTGTGAAGCAGCTCTTCCATACCTAGATACTCTGTTGTTCCCATGATCTGCCGTAGTTCACTAGAATTCTCAAGCTTCCGAGACATACCAAAATCTACTATTTTTACATCACCAAGAGGATTGACACTGCTCAGCAAAATATTCTGAGGCTAGAACAGGAAAGATTTGATTCTCAATTAATAAAAACACAAGCTGCAAAACCCACCAATGTAAATCATAAATCATTTATGATTTATCGTTTCTATTATGCAATACTTATTACTAAATTTTATTTTAAACAATTATTTAACCTCTAATAAACTCCTTTTTCTCATCATGTCTGTTAGGTATTTAACAAATTACCTTACCACAATATTAAATAGAAGATAAAGTAGTAAAATAAAAACTCTGCTGCAGCCTCACCTTTAAATCAAGATGAACAATGTTGTTTTCATGCAAGCAGCGAAGTCCTTCAAGTATCTGTCTTATAAGTCTTACAATATCCCTTTCCCCAATTCTGTCATCCAGATCTGGGACACACAAGTCAAATATTTCTCCCCCAGCAGCACTGAAACACATTCATGAACGCTTACACATTAAGTTTGAATTTTCAAGCTTAAGTGAGGAAAAATCTTATGTATAGTACCATTGTATATAATATATATTCATATTCTCTGAAAGGCTGGGAATATTATTACTTTTTTTTTTTCTAAATACATACTTATGCCAAGACACATAATATAGCACTTAGAAAACGGGGGGGAAAAAAGTCTGATTATGCTTTTCTGAGATAACGAAACAGAAATTCGTGGCTGACAACCTCACAATGCTTTGGTACCCTCAAGCATGCTTTCCTGTAAGTGAGTGTGAAGTTTCCTTCAGGAAGGTGAGTTCTATCATCATTCTCTAACAGAAGGAGCCTTTCTCTTCAAGTCAAATCTAAAGTTTCTTCCATTTGACCAGTTCCATAAATAATTCAAAGCAAGAAAGCCCAGCAGTAGTCTGAATTTGCAAGTAAAACCCATTATTTTTCATTATGTGGCTGTGGTGTAAATGCATGAACTACAATACAATGAACAGTCAGAGCTGCTGAAGGTTATTTCTGGAGTGGGAGAGAATTGTATACTTGCCACCCTAGGTCCTGCCATTCTGATGGAAGACTAAAAATCAGAGAGGTACCAGGAAGCACACCTAGCATGCTGATGATGATTAAATACGCAGTTGCCTAGTCAGTTAGTTCTTCCAGAACTCTAGCAGACACAGAATACTCAGAAATACAAGGACTCAGCTCTGTCACATTGAAATTTACCATTGCCACACTAACAACAAAGATGAGACTGACAAGCTCCATGTTTTCACACAGGATCTCAAATATGTCTTCCTCAGAAAAAGGCTGTTTGCTTACAAACCCCCCTACTATTACAGCATAAAGGAAGTATGGAAATAACCGTGTTGCATGTGGTTAATTAGTTATAGTTCTATACTCTGCCACAGTGTCAGCTGTTTCCTTTTGTGCTTGGTTTGACATCATTATTCAGCCAGCTCTAACTACCTGGAGTTTCTCTCTCTCAAAGATAAAGAGCTGCCTCAAAACTACCTATCAGTAAGCCTGAATTTTATCGTTCATAAAATGATAAGTGTACAAAAAAGTTAGATAATGGACAACATGGATAAACACAGTCACTAACCTGCTGGAGCTATGCAAGGTATCAGTAATGCCTCTCTTCTTGCCTTTATGACAAAATGTAGGTGAGCAGCGGATGGCCTTTACTTCAACTTTAACAATGTTTTCAACACTGTTTCCCACAGTATTGTTGTATCCAAGTTACTATGTTACACTCTGGATGGGTGGACACACAGATGACTGAAGAGTGACTCTACCCAGCTCACTAGACCACAGCTAGAATGCAGTATCCTGGTTTTGGCTCCCCAGTTCAGGGAAGATATTAACAAGCAACTTCAGCATCAACTGAGAAAGTGAATAAAAAGATCACCAGATGACCTGTAGCATACATAAATATGTATCTTCAGAAAAATAACCTAATAGAATCCTACACAATGCAAAACTTTGAACTTGCAGGTAACAGCTCAGGAACAACCCAGCAACACCAAGGGCCACATGTATGAGGAAAAATACAGCTAGAAGGGATATACTTATTAACTATTTTATGATTAAGAGACTCATTTCTTGCAATTCTTTTAAAGGACTGCTTCAGGGTTCTGATAATGAGAAAACAAACCAAAAAAAAAATAATCTGTATTCTGCTACAGAGGACATAATTTAAAAGCATAATCAGCCCTTTCCTCATCCCAATAGAACTAGGAACACTTACTGCAAGACTTCTGAACTCTACTACAAAGTAGACCATTAACATCACTGTAGCGTAAGGAAGTTGTTTCACTACAGAGCTTTAATAAGCGAGACAGTTAGCTGAGCTGAAACAGAAGCAGGAAGACATTATGGCTTTTATGTGACCTTGCACTTGTTCTCAGCAAGAAGTTCAAAATGTGTCAGCTGGATTTTACTTCTACATTATTTATTATTTTAGCCTTCTTGGAACAACAAATAGTATGTTAGGGATCATCTAGTTCCAGGAAAAAAGCAAGCTAGATTCTTTGGCAAATTTGAAGGAATTTATCATGGTGCGAGCAGACCACCATTAACAGTTCTTCAAATACTTTGTATGTGAAACTTAAATCCTAGAGAAAGGCTTCCTGAATAGTTTCACAAACTGCATTTTTGTTCCTTACATTACAAAGGAAACTTTACACATAAAGCAAATATGACAGATAACTCAAATTCAATCCCCCAATTAAACCTGTTCTCAGAGCTAATGAGAAGCAACAGGGACATCTCAACAGATACGGGAATTCTGGAGGAAACAGCTCCAGAAGCCAAACAGTTTTAAAACAACAAAACCACTAAATTTAGAAGGTCAGAACCCACAAAAGAATTGTAGTTTTTCAGTCACCAGAAAGCCTCAAGTTGTGACTGAAATTCACAGAACATGGACATGCTCAGCTCTCAGCTTCTCCGAAATCTGTCTATTTGGTATCAATAGCTACTTTTTTGTGGAGGGAGTGGGGTGGTGTGATTTATTATGCATCGAAGCACTATGCACTTTCTAGATTCAAGAACATTCTCTCTGGCCAGCTTCCATGAAAAATTTTAAGACAAAAAAAATATTCCACCCTAGAGTTTGTATTCAGGTTTTAGATTAGGTTAGCCTGACCTGAACACTGATCAGAGCTTTTTACAAAAATCCAGCTAGCAGGAGAAATAATCTGCTCAAATTAAACAGGCAAGTTTTAACCAAAATTACCCAGATGAAGTGTGCAAAAGCCAAAAAAATATTCCAATTTGAAATCATCTACAAAACAGTTATGCAGTAGGAAAATGACCCTCTTTTCATTTTTCAAAAGCTTTTTTGTAAAAAAGTAAAAATCTTTCAGTCCATTTTTTTAAAGTTCTGAGTACAGAACTACTATAGGTTTTAGTCTTTTTTGGTTTTTAGTGCCTTATTCCATATTGTTTGTCATAATTCATTAGCTGTGGATGTAACAAAACACATATTCAAATTAACACCAATTGATTCAATTCTTGCATTTACCTAAAAATAAATTACACCAAAAAAGTCCTTAAGAGCTTATAAAGCATATCATAATGAAATACTAACACAATATTGTACTGTTGTAATTCTTCTGGGTCTTCAGGCAACTCATGCAAAACCAAAAGAGTATACTGACAGATTTGTCACTACGAATGTGGAACATCGAAGAAGGTATACTTACTATTCCAACACTAAGATGATTTCATTTGCTGTTTCATAGACTTCATGGAGATTAACTATGCGAGGATTAGATTTCATTAATTCAAGGACAGCAATTTCATGAAGAATCTCTGCTTTGCAGTCTTGACCTCTTCTTCTTTTCTTTAAAAATTTAGCTGCATACTCTTGGCCTGTGGATTTAGCTATACATTTTCTAACCACAGCACATTTTCCTCTACAAAAGAAAAAGGAAAAAGTTAAGACCTAAGATATAAAAAGCACATAAATTGCCATTAGAAATAAAAAGGCATGACACATAATTGGAAACCAAGAAAAAAAATTAACAGGGGTATGCCATGATTGGCCTGTTCTTACACTATTCCCTAAACATTCACTTTCAGCCACTGTAGGAGAAAGGATACTAAGCTAGATGAAGCTTTGGTGAGAGTCAGTACAATTCCCTTTATATAGGTTAGCTAAGCATTAAATCAGAGTATGAGGTTACATGGATATTCTCAATGTAGGATCACTGAACCATAGAATGACTCAGATTAGAAGGGACTTCTGGAAGTGTCTAGCAAAAGCATGCACCTCTTGCTTAAAGCATGGCTAGCTATGAGATTCTGCCAGGCTGCTCAGGACTTGCTTCAGGTTGACAGTATTACATAAAAACCCCCTTCATCCACATTATAGTACCTACAGGATACAGTAATAAACTAAGCAAAATGCTGTGAAATGCAGAGGATGAACACGGATAAAGCATATTTGTATGCTGGGGACAGGGGGAAAGTTTTCAGTGCAGAAACTTCTAAAGAAAGTTTACCCTCACAGATCACGTAGGACTACTAAAAAACGCCCAGGCATCTACAAAATGCTTAGAAACATCTTAACAGAAAAACACTACTGCTTAGCATTCTCTTCCTCAATTACAGCTAGACAAAGTGTGCTGCTTTATTTCCTAGCCAACTGTTTAGGTATGGAAACAAAAATGTATTTTGGCGAAGAAGTGTTTATAAAAGAAAACCACATTCTGTAGTTAAAACACCAAGCTGACCTTTTTAAAAAAAAAAAAAAAAAAAAGTAGGGGAAAAAATGCAGTTTTTTAAGCCAAGTTATAAACTGAAAAAACAACGTTTTATAATCACAAGTTTTGCATTCCCAGAAATGCCTAGTTGCATACTTGCAAAGTGTTTTCAAATGATAAAACATTATTAAAAAAACCCAACCCAAAACAAACAAACAAAACTTGAAGAGCTAAAATAAGTTGCATAAAGTTCAAAAAACAGTTCTAAAACTATGTACAAAGAACAAGACATACACTTCTGTCTTCAAAAAAAAAAAAAGAAAAAAAAAGGCCTTTCCGTGCATATTTTTGGTTACCACAGCATAAAAACAAGCTTCATGAAGAAGCTCAGTATGAGCTATCCCAGTTGCACTTTTCCAACTAAATTAGCTTCTTTAGTAGAAAGGACTACGTTGCCCTACAGGGCTTTGCCCTTCTCATGCAAAAAAACCCCAATGCCTAAAAGGAACATATCATAGAATCATAGAATGGTTTGGGTTGGAAAGGACCTTAAGATCATCTAGTTCCAACCCCCCTGCCATGGGCAGGGATGCCTCACCCTAGACCATGTCACCCAAGGCTCTGTCCAACCTGGCCTTGAACACCCAGGGATGGAGCATTTACCACTTCTTTGGGCAACCTGTTCCAGTGCCTCACCACCCTCACAGTAAAGAGCTTCTTCCTTACATCTAACCTGAACTTCTCTTGTTTAAGTTTAAACCTGTCACCCCTCGTCCTATTGCTACAGTCCCTGATGAACAGAGAGTCATGTCTGGGACTTTTTTGGAAAAAATCTGTAGACTTCAGTATTTAACGAAAAAAAGGTATGAGCATCTCATGAAAAATGAGATTTCCATTTGCAAATAACCATGTCAAACACCGTTTGTACAAACTGACACTTATCTAGAAATATATTCAACAAAACAGCTTCTCTGTTATCATTTATTTCGTTATCAATTAGTTGTAGGATTTGTCTTTTTTTAAAGCACTGAATTTAGAAAGGTAAGGCTAGAAAACTCAGAAGAAAAATTCATTGAAGAGGTGAAAGTTATTTACAGCTTGGTATATGCACACTTGATTCTAGCAACTATCTGTAAGCCTGGGAAGGCCAAGTTCTTTCTCAGTTGTGAAAAATTCTTAAACCAGCTTATTATTGCAGACCATTTTAAGTTATTGAACTGAATTTCGCAATATAGCAAAGCTTAAGATACTCCCCCACAGCTTACATTCTTGTTTTAACACCACATCACCCTGTCAACCACAAAAGTTTCTCTAAAATTAAAAAAGGGGAACTTTGAGTTTCATGGTTGAGTTTCATGAGAACAGCAAGATCTTCCCTGATAAGTTTCTGCACATCTTCCTTCTAGTTGCTCCGAGTGTAACAGCTTTGAGGGGTCAGCCCTATCTCCAGATTGATCATGTAAGAATTTCCACTTCTTTATACTGCATTTGTAGTGTGCCAATTATAAAGATAAAATTATTAGACAAAAAAAATTGGTTTAGAGCAGTGGAATTTCCCCAGGAATGCATCATGTCATATCTGAAGTACTGCATTGAAGCAAGCAAAGCAGTTCCAACTCCTTGTTGCCTGCAAAGGAACTGCTTAACCATCACACACTTTATAGCCCAGTTTTATGAGATAAAAAATGATTTCAAGTTGTTTTGATATCCCAAGTTATAAACCACAGAAATTCAACTACTTCAAAAGAAGCCAAGCCATCCACATACTGGGGACAAAACTACTTAGCCCACTAAACAGAACCTGCCTACTTTGTGAGTCAGTCTTAAATACCAAAGGACCTAAAAGATAAGGGTGTGGGAGGAAGAAATGGGACTTGGGAAGTTTAAGTAGAGAAGAACAAAAGAACCATTTACTAAGTAACCTGAAGAGGAAGAAGAAAATTGCAAGTGAAAAGAAAAAGCACATTAAATCTTTTAGGGAAGCTACAAAGGTGGATTTTACATCACTTAAACCATTGTTAATACTTAAAACATTAAAAGACTAAACACAGACATTGTTAGACCAGGAAAAGTCAAAAGTATGTTTGGAAAACATACTACTCT
The DNA here is from genome assembly GCF_004027225.2 of Strigops habroptila. Lineage (NCBI taxonomy): Eukaryota > Metazoa > Chordata > Aves > Psittaciformes > Psittacidae > Strigops > Strigops habroptila. The sequence goes on from NC_044281.2 coordinate 10,767,694, forward strand.
GCTTCTGTTTCTTTACATTTTGGCACTTATCTTGTTGTGCCTGATTTTGCATTTATAGTAAGTTTTAAAGACTCCATTTTGGAATCCACACAAAATCAATACTTTCGTTTGCTTTAGACATCATCTCACAGGTTGCATAGTCTGAAAATCCAGCAGTTTGACCATACTGGAGCACTAGAGGATGGTGCATATAAACTGCTTCTGCAGAGCCCAGAATTTAAAACTAGAGTTGACAGAGGGGTAAGAAAAGAGGAAAGTTATGGGCTGCAAGGCACGTTTTTATAAAAGCATACTAGATAAAGCACATGCTAGAGAAAGGCAAACAAGTAAAACCCCAAGAGAACAATGAAGGCTGAATAGCTTACAAAATGACATGCAGAGGAGCATCTCTGCTGACAAAACGACTTGTAGGTACAAAAGATTGCCAGGTAGCACAGCAAGGCACAAGAACTGTGAGACTGACCAATGCCACTTCTATTCAAGGAGCTTGGAAACACAACCATGGCATTATGCTTGCATGGCTTTGCACCCAATTCACTGAGTATTTTCAAAGTATGAATTATCCCAGTGATCTCAAAAACACATTGACTGAAACAGTATCATAAATATCAAAGGCTTTTTTTTCCTTTGGTTTTATTTCCTATTTTACTATTGCAAACATGAGCAAGGCTGCAAAACCACTCTGAAACAGCAGGTTGTTCGAAACTTAGACTTAACTGCTTGAGGCTGAAAAGGGGAGAGAAAAGATCTTTGTTTTCTGGACTTCAAAAAAATCAACCTAACAACCAACTCAAAATCCCCATTCTTTCCTTGCAGTATAACCCTATATCATCTCTTCTTTAGGTTATGTACCTGGAATGTGATTTGTGACTAGACAGGGGAAAGGGAAGGAAAGGATCATAATTCCAGATCTACATGCCTATGAAAGCAGGCTAAATCTGACATGAAAAAAGGCTGGCAACTTACATCTCAGCGTATCTTTTCCTGGTCCCTAGAGAACCTGTTGAATACTGCAAAGAAGGGGGTGAGGAAGAAGAGAGGCATACTTCATTCCCCATCTACTACCATAAAAGTTTGCCAGAAAAGGTTTGTCACTGGACAAATAATTCTCTTGCAGCAGAAACTCCTCTTACTGAAATAAACAGAATTAATCTCACCTTCCCAGCTCTTTCGATTCAAGCATATAAAAATTGTGGAAATTGTCTGTCTTGATCTGTGTGTGCAGAGACGTGGCTAACAAGCCAGAAAGGCTTTTATTCTCCAACTTTCTCCTCGACATGGTCAGGAACAGGTCTCCCGCTTCTACCAGTCACCTGTTAAAGCAAAACAATTCAAAGACTTTTGGGTGTTCCATAATTTCAGCACAAAAAAGTATACAGATATTAGAGTTTAGGTCTAAGCTAAATAGACTAAAATAGCTTTAAGTTTGTTTAGTAGTGACCTGAAAACACCACATTTAACCTCTGTAAAAATAAAACCTGAAAGGAATACAAATGAAGACATGCTAAGAAAATTAAATGATTTTTTTTTTTTAATGTAACAATTTTAACATTTGAGATGAGTTGGTTTTACCCCCCCCAGACCATACCCATAACATATTAGGAATAAGCTTCAGTTCTAGTAAAAATGCTAGTAACTACTTCACTATTAATGAAAAGTACTTATTTTTTTTAAGCTTCCTGAAAATAAGTTTTAACTCTTCCTTGGATTCTGGGTAACTTCCAGCAATTCCTTTAAGTTTACACTTTTAACTGGTATCCCTAGGGGACTTAACCAAAACTCCTTCCTGTTTGTTCTCTGTAACAGCAGGAATAGCAGGAATAGCTAACCAAAGAGGGGGGAAAAAAAGAGGTTGGTTTTTTTTCCAGTGGGAAGATTCACATTCTTATTAAACTCACTCAGAGCTTATCCAAGTTTCATTTTAACACTAGATTATTTGTCAGAAAGCAGCATGAATGGACAACATCCTCTTTGCAAATTCAGATCATTTAGAACCAAATGATGTCGTAATCTTGATTAAATTAACTTAATAAACCAGTAGAACAGCACGTTATGGAGATACACCCACCCACACTATTTCTACTACTGTTAAAAATAAAAAAAGTAAAAATACTGGGTTTTGGCATTCACATTTATAGGCCTAGGGCATTTCTGCAGGCAAAATGCAAAAGCAAGGCAGAGAAAGGTTACTGAAGGATAACAGAAGTCTTAATTAATGGTTTATTTTAAGTTACATGGTAAGTTTACCTTTACTAGTGAAGGAAAAGAAAAAAATCACAAAGTTACAGACCAGACACAGTTAAGACGCTTACAGAAATACAGTTTCAGTCTTCAAATGACAGAAGCGTAGCATCAGAAATTTCTGGGGGAGCACTCGAACTAGTTACGATTCAAACGTAATCCAGCACCCATCAAACATTGTTCAAATTACCAGTTCTTGGAACATGGACATTCATATTGGAACTATTTGGGATTTAAATCATGATTCATGCTTTAGCAGGAGACAAAAAAAAAAGCCAACCCACAAAAACCCCACAGAGTTTAAGAATATCTTCGAAGTAGCATGAGAAGCACGAAACAGTTCCTTAAAAAATATGCATTTCATTTTACTCAGTTATATGGCAGCTTATCATTTAAGAGACTGATTCAGGTGTCTGAAGTTTTACATGACTCTCCTTAGAGCTGTACTCACTGAACAGTTTAACTGTTAAAGTTAACTTGTTACTGCAGTACTTCAGCACAAAAAGATTTATTTATATTAGGCACTGACCTAATCGATTAAGAGCTTACTATTGTCAAATGTATTATGTAATCTCTTGCTTTAAATCATTATTCTAAAGAGTAACTACTAATGAGAACGTCTGTCTTAAGTTGAATTAACTGTTCCTCTGGTAAGGCACACCATCTCCTCTTTTTAGCTTGATATCACCAATAATAGAGGAAAAACATATACTCAGGCAGAAAACCACAAACAGGCACGTAATCTATCGAAGAGAACTAGATCCAATTTCAAATCCAATCAGCTATGAAAAATGACACAAGCTCTAATACACTGATTACTTCCAAAACTGAAAGTGACACCTGTGCTGTTGCACGCTGCACCAGAAGCCTCGCGTAACAAACATTAGAAGCACGGATCTCACAGAAGTTTGCAAGCTTCCCATTAAAGAGGAAACCTCCCATCAAACTATCTTTAACTAGGCAAAAAGTCACTCCATTTAAGTACTTCAAAAGAAGTCAAGTCCTTGCTCCGGACTAGGAACACGTTCAGCACAGAAGGACCTCGAACGAGCAGCACCAGGGCACGACGCGCTGCTGCAGGGCCCGCACCTCCCCGGGTGTGACGGGTGGCAGGCACCCGGCGCCAGCACCCCGCCGCGGCCGGCGAGCCCTGCGCGGCCACCCGCGAGAGCAGGGCTGAAGGATACGCAGCACTCCTTTCGCCTCCGCCCTGCCCTGCTCTGCCACCGCACAGAGAGCTCCGCGGGGACTGCTCGCGCCCGAGTGCGCTGAAGCCGGGACTGGCCGCCGGCGTCAGGGCGGGACGCGGCCCGGGGTGCCCCACAGACAACCCCGCTAGCGCTGTGCGGGGCGAGGAGACAGCGGGTGGGAGAAACAGCACGACGCTCCCGCTGCCCACCGAGCGCCCCACCGGACCCGCCCTCCCTCACCCGCGGCGGCCGAGGCCGGGATCCGCAGCGCCGGCTCGGGCACACTCACCCCTCCTCACAGGGCTCCCAGGAGCCCCTCACACAGGCCAGCGACCGCCGCACCGACCGCCCCGCGCCCCGCCAACCGCCGCAGCCACACGGCCGCCGTTTGAAAAGCGCAGCCCGGCAGATGTGGCTGCCCCGGCCGCGCCCGCCCACCTCGGCCGCGGAGAGCCAATCCGCGCTCGCCGGGGCGAGCCGTCTGCACGGCGATTGGTGGAGCGCCCACCGACCGCGGAGCGCCCCCGCCCCGGCTGCCCTCGCCCCTCGAAGGCAGCCGGGGCGGGGCGGGCGAGGCGCGGGGCCGCTGGCGGCGGCGGGCGGGAGCGGCAGGTGCTGCCGCCGCCGCCTACCCAGCGCCTTGGTGCGAGCTGAGGGGGCAGCGCCGGCGCGGCCCAGACGCGGTCCTGCGCTTCCTCCTCCTCCTCTCGCGGTGCTGGGAGCCGCGGCCTTGCGTGACCTCGCTGAGGCAGACGGGCTGCCTCCCACCCCGCTCCCCAGGGTGCAGGGGCCGGCCGGGCGGTTGCCTGGGAGCCGGTGGGGGGACCGTCGGCTGACGGCGCCTCCGGGGCAGAGCCATTTTGTTTCGCCACCTCAGAGAGCGCAGGGTGCAGAGAGCCGCCGGGTTGGGCGGGATGCGCCGATAGTACCTGCTAGTCGCAGCGCTGCAGTGGGGGTTATCGGTGTGCGCTGCAGCCAGGAGAGCAAAGGGGAGAGGCACTGGGGCAGCGCAAGGTGCATGGGGCGCGATGGTGGTGAGGTGAGCTGCACCGCGCCAGCCCCGCGCAGCGCGGGGAGATGTGCGAAGTCTGCAGCGTTTCCTTTCGCTTCTGGTCTAGCGCAGCTGGGGATCTGACAAAGAAACCCACAACCGCAATGACAAAACCTGTGTGCGCTTACCAGCAGTGACTGCATGCGGATGGGCTTTTAGGGTATGTTCATGATGCAGCCCGCGCTCAGTCGACTGTATTACTGTCTGGGTCCAGTTAAAACTGGTATACCAGTACTCACATTTGCACATGCGTGTTCAAAGGAGAACAGAACCTGCTTCTTGGTGCTTTTATACAAGTACAGAGCCTGGTTTTGACAATTTCTTTTCCATGCACGTAAGTGGCAATGGTGTGATCAGAGCCTCTTGCTTTAGGGAGCCCAAGAGAAAAAATAAGAAAGTTAAAAGACTAGCTTGTGGTTGCAAAGACCCTTTTTGAGGATATAAAATAGCCTAAAGCATGATTTAGAAATAAGAAAATTAGAAAGAGTTCTAAAATAGCTGCAATTTGTTTGTCAAATTGCTTTCCCCCATGAAGCAATCCAACCAGCTGCCCCAGAAATTTGCAAACATCCGTTTTATTTGCCATAAAGGCAGTAATAGTAACGTAGCATAAGAGTTTAAGAGCTACAGATTTAATTTCAGCAGTGCATCATTAGAGTTACTGGGTTACTTTTGTTTATGCCATGGCACTGCTGGTGAAATGGGTAATTGCAGTGTGCACGGCAAGTACAGTACCTAAGTCATGCTGTCGCAGCAGTGCTTACAGTAAGATTAGTTGTATAACTGAAGGTGACACACACAGTTTGAGAAAACTGAAAGTAGTCTGGAAACTTTGGAATATGTTACACCATGCTCCTGGCACAACAAAACTCACCTACTAAGAACCAGAGCTGATTTTCAAGTGTAACTCCTGCTTGCTTGACCTTCTATCTAGATTTCTAGCATTCTGAGCTGTGGCTATTTTTAACAAAAAATGTCCAAAATCTTCACTTTCTCCCAGAGAGTTCCACCATCTCTGCAGAGTTCCAGCTGGTACCCTTCTTCATTATAACATGATTTCAAATACATCTAAATACAACGTGTAGAAAAGATTGGTTTTGTTTAAAGGTGTTCTTTGTGCAGTGTGAAAAGCAAGCAGCATTCCAAACATACCGAATGATCCACAGGAGCGAAATTAAATGACGACTACAATTAAGATGTTCTAGGTTATTATAGCACATGGTGCCAAGAAGTAAATGACAGTGCTTATGTCTGTCTCCTTAGCTGCTTGTGTGTGTTCACCAATTCAAGGCCAGGATTTGCTCTACTTTCCCTTTAAGTTCTGAAAACCAAATAAATACTAAAAATGCTTCATGACATGGATGTTATTGTAGTTGTGGTTATGTTTATGTAATGCCATAGAAACATGTATGGCACTTAGAGAAGGGTATAATTGACAGGACTCCACCCTGAGGACTTTGGAATTTTACTTAGATACACCACCACGGAGAATGACAAACAAAGGGTGGAGAAGGGGGAATGGTAGGCTGAAGGTCACCACAGTAAAGGATCACGAACTATGCTTATTATTAATGCATACATCTGGCCATTAATTGCTATGTTTTTAATTATCCCACAGGTGTTAGCGTCATAATTCCCATTATTAATAACTTCTCTTGCTTTCCTCAATTACAAAGGTGTTTTTTAACAGTCTTTAGAGGCTCTCATGAACAGAACTATTTCTTCTTGATCATTATCCATTTGGCAAAGCTGTGGTGTACAGCTCACGTTGATTAGAGCCACAGGTGTTTTAGGAAGCTAACGTTGTGGAAAAAGCTCAGTTCCCTCCAGAACTGCTGATTTCACGCAAACCTGTCACAAGGTTGATGTACTGTGGACTGAATAGACGGCAACCTACCCTTCTCAGCAGGTAACTATGGCACTCGAGTGGGGGACAAGTGCACAACATTAAGAGCCTTATAGATGGAAGCTGAAAATGTCTGAGCTGCCTTCTCCAACTCACTTGTGTTAACTTCTTTGGCAAGACATTGGCTAGCCAAGACCCAGATATATAGCACCAAAAAAAGGCCTCAAAAAACATGAGGCAAAAGAGTAACTCCACCAATATGTTAAGCCTCTTTGTGACACAGCCATTCCCCAGGGCTGTACATGCTTAAGTAATGCAACACCACACTCAAAACAAGGCCTTACCTGAGCATCTTCAGAGTCCTGCAGGTCAAAAGCCACGGGCAAAGATCCACATCTTCTACATGTTGCCTCTGCTACTGCCGCCTTCAAGAAGCAAGAACAAATCTGCCTGCAAAGTGGCTGACCGTCATGGTGCAAAGTACCCACAACTATTTGCTTGGTGGAAGAGCATGGAGCTGGCACATCAGAACACCACAGAGAGTAGTAGGCTAGCTGAAAAATGTGCTGATTCAGTGCATCTCAGATCACAGCATAAAGCTGTCCATCTTAGGGAGGTTACTCCAGTACTCCCTGAATGTTGTTTCTCTCACTCGGAGAGAGGTAAAAAAGCAACACCCCTCTGCCCCCCAAAATCACTACCCTATAGAGATCACCCCATACCCCAAACATCTATAAGAGCACTGTTAGCTGAAGCAACCTCCCTCATACCAAATGCCACCCTAAACCATGACATACTCAAAGCACACAACGACATTTTGCCACAAGCCCCTCAAAATTGGCATGCCGCCTCCTGCCATATCTGCAATAGTCAGTTCTGGACATGACCTAGTCATTGAATACAGATACCCCCCTCATCCAAAAAGAATTATCAGGTTTTATTTAATACACATTGTTTAAAAAAACCCTGACATTTTTCTTTGCCCATGCCAAAATCTCTGCAGAAATCCCACCACCTTTGTACAGGGAAATGAAAGCAAAAAGCAGTAGTCAATGCAGCGGGCAAAGTCTCTGTATTTCACCCAGTCACTGCTTACCACAACTGCCTCAGTGTCACCTGGCACGAGATGCATACAGACTTGGAAAAAATGAGCAATTGCTCAATACATGGCATCAGTTATCAGTGATCTGGATGAAAATGTCTTAGGAGTCTAACATCAAGAATGGTGGCAGAGAGCAGAGCCTGAAAGGGCTCAAGTCTCAAAGCCTCTTCTCTTCGCACAGCATCTCCCCTTCAATGATTTAGATTAGCTTGCATCAATTTCTGCTAGCAGCAAGGTAACACAAAATTACTTTCTAGAAAAAGTTTGAAAGTAAGAGAAATACCACTTCAATATTAGATTCTACAAAGAGTTTATGTAACACACAGGAGAAGTGACAACTGGCCATTTAACCGTTGCAGAGCAAAGGTCTCCTTGGACTGCGTCTCGGTGGGGAGAACCCTTGCCCAGGTGCTGAATGAAGACCAGTATCTCTTCATGGAACTAGCATTATCTGTTAGAAAAGATGAAGGAAATCTTTGGTGTGGGCCACTGACTTGCATTAAAGACAGAAAAATGCATTCTTCTCTGAAGATGTTTCCCTGTGAAAATAGTGTTCCTTTGTGTTACAGCTGCTGCTGCAAAGCATGCCATTGCCAGTTCTGATGCTCCATTCAAAAGCAGAGACTCTTAAGTGATGCCTGGGCCTCTCCAACATGGTGACTGTAGTATCTGGTGCTTTGTTCATTTAATTTGTCATAGTTTTTGTTTCATATGCAGTTCTCGTTCAAATTATGTTGTATATGGCTGCAGAATCCTTACTTTCTCCGCTTCCAAAATTAGGATTTGTAACGTATGGAGCCAGACTCCATGGGCCACCAGAAGTCACTTAGAAAAGTTGATGTAAGAAAAGAGTATCTTGTGGTTTCTCTAAAGGTTTTAAAATACTGCAAAGGATATAGAGTGAGCTACAGATAAGAGATACTAATTTAAAGAGCGGTGTTACGGTATATTCAGAGGCTTAATAAAAGAGTTGATTTCCAAAGTGGATTTTTGTAAGAAGATTTATTTTAATTAAGTGATTTCATGATGAAACATGGTCTTAAACAAAATAGAGGTCAGTATGAAAATAAAATTATACACAGAAAAATCTTTTTCCCAAATTTTCTGAGTAACAGCAAATACAACAGTCCTGTATTCAACTGAGGAGATAATTATGTAAATCTATGAGCAGTCCAACATTATAGTACATTCCTTGAAGCCAGGCACAACGAAACACATTGTGCGCCCCTGAAACACACCACATTTTGTATCTACTCTCTCTGCCTCAGAGGAAAAAAGAAGTGAAATGTAATGCAGTGTAAATGGAGAAAAGGACATACCCCACCTTAATGCTTGAAGCACATATTCCCCATTTAGTGTTCTGTGAAAGACATATACCAAATTCAGATGAAACTTAAATTGGCTTGTAGAAAGATAGAAAAACTTGGTATTTGTATTTGATATACAGTCTTGTGAACACTTAACTGAAAAATATGGAAAGGATTAAAAAATACACCACGTGTTCTACTTAAAGCTTAGAAAGAAATACGCACGCTGTATTCTCAGTGCTTGAAATTCTTTAAAAACAAAGAACTTGTTACAAAATTATATCAAGTAATTGTCAAAAATGAGGGAGATGCACCTATATACCTGTTAGATTCTGGATGCCTGCATCCCCACTACAAAAACTTGTAAAACTATATGAGCTTTCAAACATGCTGAATAACCCAAACTGTATCCTAGCACGGGCAAGAATATCGACTGACGTGGGGGCAACAGTATTCCACACCACATCCCTCTTTAAAATTTTCTCCTTCCATACTGTATCAGCCCTTCGAAGTATTCAGTCACTTACACAAAAATCAGCCTTGCTGAGCAGGATTCATAGATGCCCCCAAGGCTATGTCATTCCAAGGAAAAACAATACAAAGAAAAAGCATCTTCCTTAGATGATTTATGTACTTATTATCTAATTCTTCTTCCTCCCTGCAATGCTGATAAGTAACAGCAGTCTCCTGAGTGTTGCAGACTCATTGCAGAAAATGGCCTGCTCCATTATGGTCCAATGTACCAGTTGTCTTCTCGTTCAGGACAAAGTTTATCTAAAGCTTTTACTGCCTCAGTTACCATGTTGAAGAAGAAAACTTGCAAGGAATTCTTCTTTAGGATCTTATACTGACTTATCCAATAGTCTTGACTTTCAGGTAAAGAACCAGGTCAGCTTTTAGGTAGAGAAACAGATCCTGAAATCTTCCTACCCTCTTACACAGTATTTTTTCTGACAATGTCATCAGAGTGTGAAGGGAGTCAAGACTCACATCAGTTTGGCCAAAGCTGACTAGGTCATTGAGAATACTGAAATTACCTTAAATAAGCTTTAGAAATGTCCTGTCAATCCCTCTCTTGGTGGAAATTCATGGTTCTTCCACTACCATAACACAAAGCCCAACCAAAAAAACCCCAAACCAAAACACCCCTCCCTCCCCTTACATTTTCACACATCTAAATGTTAGGAATTTGGCCCATCACATTTAAAATGCAAGTCAGCTTTGGTAGTGATGATTTAACTTCTTATCGTATGCTATTTCTCTTGCCAAATGCAGCTAGTAATAAACACAATTATTTGTTCAAACAATAATAGTAAAGAGGACTTCCAGACACCACCCTTATTTTATTTATAAGCCTTCATTTCCTAACAGTAGTCAAAATAAATAAAAAAACAACCAAATAAACACACACACCCCCCAACACACCCAAACCCAATAGAACAAGAAAAAACAACAAGTTTTCTGATTGTGTACTTTGGATTTTCAAAACCTAATAATTAGGGAAAATGTCTTGCAGTTGCAGTAGCACTAATGTATTTCAGGATGCATAGTCATTTTTCCTGGGTACATTATCATAGCCCAATTTTCAAGCAAAAAGTATCCCCTTTTGTATACCCAGTGGTCAGCACAGCTCACTGTCCCGCTCCCTCTTTGCAAAGTGTAGTCCTTTTTCTGTCTGTACTCTTTTAGTCTTGTCTTCACTCTAGCACTATTCCATGGTTGCATTTTGTATGCTTTATCTGCTGTGTGGAGCTGTCGTTATCTTATCATTACAGCACCTACAATTACATTCCTTCCTTAGCATTATTTATGAGGCTTTAGAGATTTATTTGCATACAGTAATCTTTATAAAATTACTCAGGTCCAATGTCTGACGGAAGTCAGCATGGCAATCAGATGTGATGTCTCAGCAAAATCTTCTTCTGTTGACCCAATTTACACTTCCAGATGACTATTTCTAAGTATAAAAATTGTAATTCTCATTTTAAATGAGAGATGCCAAATAGCCAGTGGAGTATGTCATGACATGCTTGTGTTGCATGTAGCAGGCAATGCAGGATGAATGAGCTTTCGGAAGAAACCAGCTCAGGGTCTGTATTGACAAAGCCTCCATCTGTGGAAGGCACAGTCCTCACTAAGGTAATAAATCACCTGCTGACGTGATTTCTGGATCAGCACTCACCTGCCTCACTGCAGGAGCTTCTCACCCTTCCAGCCAACAGCCTGAAGCAGCCCCTGGGAGCTCAGAAATTCTGGCACAGAAATCACTGCAAGAAAAATCCCCTGCCTCGCTATGAATTGTGCAAAACCAAACTCAAAGGACATTTTACCCTTGGCTACCTAATCAAAGGTATCCAAGAAACTTGTGACTACTTTTCTCAAACTACTCACAATCTAGATGTAACAGTGATCCTATAGACTTTCTGGACCGAAGGGAGCTCTTTTGTTGCAAAAGAGACCAGTTTAATTCTTGATGAAAAAAATAAACCCACATCTTACTCTCATACTACAGCTACAGTCAGGATAGGTGGTCAGCTGTTGTCTCTGGGTGATTTTAGGATTATGTGCAATTAAACAGGAGAGGACAGGCAGCCTTTGGAAGGTAGCCCAGAATAAGGGAGACCAGAGTCTTGTGGAGTTTTGTAGGTCTGTGCATTGAAAAGCTGACATTGATGTCAGCACAAAACTATGTTAAATTAGTGGAACAATATACCTCCTGAGTGCTTAGAAAAAGCCCACTAAGTAGACAAGGCTTTTGCTAGTGGGGCCTGACCGAGAAGTCTCCGAAAGTTCTGAAAAAGAAACAACTGAAAACCAAAATAGAAGTTTCATTATTCAGAAGTTTAAGGTAGGGAGGATTGAAAGAAGCATCGCTTGGCTCCCTTTCCCATTCACCATAACTAAGAGAGCTGTCAGAATACATCTGTACTTAAATTTTTGTTATCACCATTCTGGCATGTAATCTGACTGCATTTGGGACATAAAAGAAACAAGGTCAAAATTCCAATTATCAATTTAGAAGGGGGCTGATCAATTGTTAGTAATTATTTCACATAGTCCTCAGGAGATATTTTAGCTGCACTCTGAATACATACAGACACTACAATGGATTGTAACCATTCCAGAGGAGTCCTTAGCTGTCATCCTTTTACCTACAGTCAGGAGGAGCCTTTCTAAGCAGTGACCAGAAGGTCATTATTACTGATATTCAGTAGAACTGTCAAATTAATCACAAATTTACCTTAAATCACCTATGGCATAACACGACTCTGAGCAAAGCCTATGAAGTAGAGCCCTAAATGAAATTTCAACCTGAACAATACCTTTCTTAACAGTAAATTATCTTAGAAAATACTAGAAATATTTGAATAAAAAACTCTTAACAATGAGCACTCTAAACAGTGGTAGTCTGGTACTGAAACTAGTCAGTCTGAAACGGAATAGAAGAACTCTGAAGCTTGTGGTCTATTTAAAGAGATGCAAAACATAAGCCAATACACACTGTGCAAACTCTTGTGTTTTTATGGTCAGCTTTATAGTTTTGCATACTGCTAAAAAAATGCATTGTAAAAAGGCTTTTAGCCTCACTGGCTTTACAATAAAGTTCTTCTTTTCCCTGACGATTCACCTAATGTACGTTTGTTTTTCCAGCAAACAAGCAATTTCAAAATCAACCTCCTAACTCTTTTTTATTGTAAAATACTTAGGCCAAAGGTTAGCCTAGTCCAACAGCAGCCACTGTGGTTGTGCTAATAAAATTATAAAGGATTTTTTACTTGCAATTGGTAAGCCAGTCAACCCAGAACATTTCTGCTGTTCTGTCTGGGACCACAGAATTGAGTTGAAATGCAAACTATTTAAGAAGCCAGGTTTGAGTTATTATGGTGAAATTTTATTGGGAGTTCAGTTTGCTTGCCCAGGGAGGAACGGATGAGAAGAGGAAACAGCAGTGATGCTTGAGTTTCAATACTGTAAGGTTAACGTTAAAGCTAAGTCTGTAATCTTAATGACTAGAGACCAAATTTTGCTCAATACCCATTAGCGCTAAGAGGAATAAAGTACCCCTCCACATAAAAACAATGGCAAGAAAAACGCAACTACTAGTATCATTTAATACAAATCAGTTTCATTCGCTGAAAAGGAATTAACTTGCTTTATGCCATGGGAAATGAACTTATACTGGCTATTCAAACACAGCTGCCCTTTTGTGAATAGGAATTCCCTCAGTCCAGAGACAGTGTGCTTTCAAGTATCTCCACAAACCTCTGCAGCTACCACTGCAGAAATTCAGTAAACATCTGCAATGAATACTGCTGAGATTACATTTAGCAACCGGATGGTACCATACGAATGCTTCAGAGGGAAGCTTTTTTTTCTTTAACTACTTTTAAAGGGATTAAAAATACATAAGAAACCACAAAACTCTTTTCTTTCCTATAATTTTAAACTGAGCAAACTATCAGTCCGGTGCTCTGCCAGTTTAACTCATGCCAGAAACTTTGTCTGATGTCCTGCCAGCACGCTGCTGCCTAGATTTTCAGTTTCCCCAAGGATGACATATATTCACCATACCCTGTATGACCCGAGGATAACCGTTTCAGTGCGGAGTTTATGTGGTGCCCAGCAGGCCTGTGTACACACATGGCTTTCACCCTAGATGCTCTCTAAGCCATAGTAACACCTTTTTATGACAAGTTCACTACAGGGGTAATGAAAATTGTGTTTAAAAGCAAAAAAAGGCAATTATTTGATGAATACTAAGGAAAAACAGCAGGCGGGAGGTGGGAGAAAAGTTCTGCTTCTGGCGAGCAGGATTGTGTGTTAAATGGGCTTTTATTTTGGATTGAAAGGCGGCTTTCCTGCATTACCCTGCGAGGAGCTGCTGATGGTGTCACGGAGAGCAGATGGCCATCTCCTGCCTGCTGTGGGCAAAACCACTGCAACCCTAACTGCTGCTGGCCTGCAGATTTTGAATGGGTAACTGCCAGCTACGGAAAGTCCTGCACTGCATAATTTCATTGATTACAAGCTTTTCCAGTGTGTTTAGGAGTGCTATGGTTAAATTGACAGCTAGCATACCTTTGCTTGGCTGGGATGCTGGGACCTGCGAAGAGGTGGGCCTGGCCCTGGAGTGCCAGAGACAGAGGCCACTTGAAGTTGCCATGGGTTGCAAGGACGTGCTAGCTGCTTTTTGGCTAGCAGTGCATGTCTCTGCTTCCCAGCGGAGCAGGAAAGATGGGCACCACATCTGAACTCTTGCGGGGACCCCCCCCAGCCAGACTCTGTCTGATGGAGATGCTGCAGGCTAAGTTGGTATGAGCTGTCATCACACTGTAGCTGAAGGGAATCTTTTGCCTACTCCAGGTTGGCTGGCTTTGGTTCCTCCCAAAATGCAAAGCTCCTTAGCACCATCCAGAAAAGCTCTGAGGAGATGCACAGCTTCAGAAAAGCTTCTCAGCCTTTCTCTATTTAGAGCCTCATGCACACTACAGCACATCATAAACAGAAGCACTCTGGTTGCCTGTTGTGATCATCTGCAGGACAAGAAAGTTGGTTTTCACTTGGGACACATTTAACGGGAATGGTTTCCCACACTGAGGGGAGAATATTCTAAGTAGTAGCCAGGAGACATGGGTGTCTGAGGAGGCTCAGGCTTCCTTTCCTATACTCCCTTCCTGGTAATCTCTTCAGAGCAGCAGCATTGCTTATATCATCACAGAGAGCCAACCAAGTGCTTGAGGCACCAGAGGCAGCTGTATCTGGGCAGTTAACTCATCACTTTGAAATTGCATTTTGCTGGAGTCCCACAGGTGATGTTGGCAGCGAAGGAGGAAGCAGCAGTTCCTCCCCAGTCTCTCTTGGTCTTAATGCTACAAGGGTTCTGGATTTTATTTATCTTTACATATATCTTTTTTAACTGATGGCTGCCCCACTGGTGACCCTGTCACATCTTTACGGAATTCCGGATCATTATGGATGATTTCCATTATTTTTACATGCATAAATACAGAACAAATGTGTGCAGTAGATATATTTAAATAAAAATTGTCAAGATGCATTTATTGTTTTAGTTTTGTACAAAAGCATAACTTAAAAGGCAGACTAGTATAAACTTACTTTGTGCCAAATATTTAAACTTTTCATTCCAAAGAGTTTCTGGTTCAAAACTTGTAGATACAGTTTCCACCTGGGAAATCTCCTTTTTAGACCACAGTAACACAGTCTTGTAAAATCAGAATTCTGCAGTCCTTCAACCAATCAAAAGCTGCATTCTGCTTCGAGTGCCCGAGTTTTAGCTACTCAGTGGATGGATCATATGAAACATGAGCCATGCTGGAGTGACCTGATGAAAAGTCAGTTTGCCTACTGCTCATTGGTGTTCTGAAAAAAGATGTGCATTAGGATCTGTGACATGCAATCTTAGCAAAGACTGATAAATATATGTGTAAAAAATAAGGTGACATGTTTGGATTTTGCTTTGATACTTCATACAAGCCAAAAGTAGCATAAGAAAACCTGTTACTGAAGCGAGTCCCAGATGTCATGCAGAAGCTCAATTATTCCTGAAAAAAAAAAAAAGAATGCTTTCACTCTGATTTTGCAAATGGGTTTTCCTTTGCACAGGTAACATCTTCTCAGTAAGCCTGAAGGGTTTTCTCAGTCTTTGCTGCCACCACCACAGCTGCACCTGCCTTCTGATTTGGAGGGTGCAGTGCCAGTCTTTGCTGACGACATCTCCATAGACATTCAGCTCGGCTGGAAAACAACTCCTGCAAGAACAAGCAGGATACGTCCCTGAGATGCCCTTTCAAGAGTCTCCAAAGTGAGAACATTGCTTCACAAGCTACTTTCCCCACAGAACAAGGCTTGCTGTGCTTCAGTGCTACCAAGAGGGCTAGTGCAAAGCTAGATTCATGTTCTTGTCGTCCAGTATCCAAGTGCAACTTCCTGGGATTTTAAAAGGTGGTGGATGCATTGCATGACAGCAGCTGTACAAGAAACAGCGTGCAGCTGCACAAGTGTTCCACAAGACCATCTGGAGGAAAGTACCGAAAATAGATGCAAGCAAGCCTCGTGTATTTCAGCAAAATTAAGCATAAAGAAACTGGTGTCCATGCAGTGTTTGATATGCCATAAAAACTCTTTCAAATAACATTTGATAAGAAAACTATTTATCAGTGAAAATGCAAGCTTAGACACTATGAACAGTTTACATCTTGTAGGTGTTCACTAATATGGGACAGTGGCATTATGACCAGCGGCTCACCTTAAAGTAGGTTACTCATGGTTTCCAAATGAGCTAGTGTTTTATGGTGCTGTACAAATAAAAAGTGGGGAGCATATGAAAGATCTGTATTAAACTCCACTGCATTAAGTTATCCAATGCATGAAAAATGACCCAGATGCATTTAAAATAAATGCATATTACAATATCACATATAGTATTATAAAATTATTACTTATGTGCACAGTCCTGATATCTATAGACATGGCACCGTGAAGAAAGCCTGGTTCCTAAGTGGTTTTATAGATACTTGATAGTGATGCAGTTTGCTATCAGTCAGATCATAATGTCCCTTCAACTTTGGTTCATTCAGTGCAAAATATTTTTGGGAGTTTTTTACTCTTATAAAAATAAAAGGCATTTTTTCCCCTTGAGAGTGCTTAAAGAATAAACACTAGCGGAATGCCTGTTCAAGCATGGAAAGTGACCAAAACAGAAACTGTGTTTTAGTTTGCTTGTTTCCTGTTTACACTCTAAGAAACATAATATAATGAACCTATAAAAATAAACAGAAGTCACTGTGTTAGGGTTTTGTTTTTCCTGATATGCTGTGATAAATTGCTAGTTTCTTCTTAAAATAGTTTCCATGCAGTATAAAGCATAAAATCAGTCTTAATGGTTATCAAGTTCATTGTAACAGCTCATCTTTTGTCATACACACCACTGGCAAACACGTTTCCACAAACCTCCTTAATGCAAGCCATTATTGTTACATCCTTTGTTGCTGACTTTCCTTCCAATTCACTTCTGCCCCAGGAAGGTGAGCATTATGGTGCACACCATGCAGGCACTCGTAGTCTTCGGTAAAGCAAGAACAGGATATGCTATTATAACATATGGCATAAAGTAATGTACCTTCAGGAATTAAAAAAAAAAAAAATAAGGAAAAAAAAGGGGGTTTTGATAATTTACTGTGTAGGTAAGGGGCTGAATGATTTCACATTTTGACTTGAATTTTATATTCAACAACTTTGATGAAATCCAGTTTTCGGGTACATGTCAGTTTTGCCGTAGCCAGGTTGATCACAACGTGGGATTATGTTTCTTGTTTGCTCAAAACATAAAGTTAAGAAGTTTGGCTGTCCTGAAAAACCACAGATTGCAAGACTTGGTTTTCCCTGCACATCAGGCACACTCTAATTTCACTGTAGAGAATTCTGCCACTACCACAATGCTTTTTAATTGCTCTTTCATGGAACCTCATTATTTGAATTGCACCATGAAACAATTTTTCTCTAGGAAATCCAAGACAAACGTTCATTCATTCGTTGAGAAGACAGATCCACAAAAGTCCAATGAGCTGGGCACTGTGGTTTGTGTGTCACTCAAGTCCAAAAGTACTTGTCTCTTCAACTGCTGTCAACAGTTTTTCATATAACATAGAGAATGATGGATAAGGGGGAAGGTCCAGACGATTAAAACAAGTGTGAGCCCTGAGGGGGGGAAAAAAGAGAAGGTGAAGAAGTACATTATTAAGAAGTTCAAAAGAGAACACACAGACTGGTATGTGCTTGCATAGAGATGGGCAGATAGTATTCTTTCAGAATACTTTGTTCTGTCAAATGATGTTTTCCAATTGAACACATAGCGAGGTTTAATCTACTTTCTTCTAATTATAATAAACCAGCAAGAAGCATTTATGAAGGTCTTTAGAAGCACACTGACAGCCCAAAAGGCATGGGATAAATTTTATCCATTAAATGTGAATGAGAAAAGAATGATGCAGCATGGTACAATTCAAATAGTCTCTTCTGAAATCTTGGCTTTAAATGTATCTTCTGAGAAGGGTTTTTTTGGTATTGATGATACTTGAAGACTGTATTTGTAACCAAAAGCAAGATATTTCAGTACACTGAATATGCATAAGATACTAGATTTGATGAAAATACTCTAGATACACAGGAAACAATCCCACAGTAGTAAAGGACAGACAAATGAGATGTTCTTCCTTCTACATTTCCTTGGCATATAAATCTTGTTCTGCCTGTGCTGATTTACACTATGCACATACACGGCCCTGCAAGCCAATGACCTTTAGAATAATACCTTTTGTAATTACATGAAACTATGCACGTACCTCTAGCACACCACCCTGCTTTCTTAAGAGGACAACCACATGGTTTAAATCTCAGTTTCCAAATTCCACGTACCTCAGTTTTTTGACACACTTTGATCTGACTCAAAACCTCTTCTAGGGAATGAAAAGGGAGATAATAAAGGTTTCTCCTCATAGCAGAATAATGGATATCACTGCCTGACCTCAGGGCAGGCTAAGGGTAATACTTTCTAAAACACTACTGTGGATGATCCTTCTCTAGTGAAATAGATAGCATAACTTTTAATGTGATGGACTCTTGAGAAAGAAATGATGCGAAGAGAAGCTGGAGCAAAGACCCACTTTAGATGACTTTAGAGGATGAAAACCTTCTTGTATTTTGGCAGGTCTCAGTTTATTCTTTTGCAATATAACACATCACAGAGTTATATGAATACAATTCAGGTGAAAAATTTTCCCTGCAGTGACCTGCCCTTCATCGGTATGATCCGTATTAAATGTAAATGTGTAACATAATGCCAATGCAAGGACTGAACAAGCTCCCTCCTTGCAGCAAATTAACTCCTCATTTAATCTAACCACTCCCAGAAACCTGAGTGTCTACAACAGACCTGTACTGAGCTTTCTCTGAGCCAGAAAGTGCTGCCTTCCATGGGAAAAATTCACTAATTGCTGTTTTAGTGGCTTTCAGCTCCTAACTACAGGGATGGAACATGAAGTGAAGTGGGTTAATCTCATTTGTTAAAAACCCAAGAGTCTATTACAAACCCTCATAGAAGCTTAAATACTCAGTTACAGCCTTAGAGTCTCATAAAAATATCAGGCTGAAAAAATATATACTCAGTACAGAAAGCCACACTATTATTATAAACACAGTCCAAACATCACTTAAATCACTTAAAAATCACTGCAATCACTTAAAAAAAAGCATTGAATTTCACAGCCTCCCCAAAATACAGTACTCTTAGAAGTATACTGCTAGTACGTACTGTATAGCAGAGGGGGCATTTCCCCACCCTGTATTCCAGGAGCCTGGTATTCCAGCCATCCCTCTAAGGCTCCTGAAGGAAAGCTTCCTTTGTACTCCTGGTTTGCCTTTCCAAAAACCTTACAAAGTAGTATCTGTGAATTTTTGAAGCAAGAGACTGATTTAGACCCAGCAGCAAATGTGCAACTGGAACTCAGTGATCCCTTGAGTTCAGTGGAGAATGTGGGAGAGTCTTAGGCAATTAACAGTCTAACCACATGCTTCTGCTGCATGGAGCTGAAAGCCACTCATTAGAACTATGGATCATGCTGTGTGGGCTGCAAAACCACAAATTATAAAAGACATGGTATATAATTAGCAAGGGATTAATTAGAAACTGGTTTAATAGTAAGCTGACACGTTGTTTACATTTACTAAGAGAATTGAGTTTTATCTTAATTTTGAGGGCGAGTTTGAAAATGTAATCACCTACTTTGGAAAACCAAGCCATTAAAAAAGACAAAAACTTAAAATCTTTGTCTTCTGAGGCAATGAATGCTTTCCTCACCCTAGCAAGCAACTTCATAAGTCTTCAAAAAAAAAAAAGATTTTTTAGCTCTGGACAGTATTTTCCCTTTCCAACATTTCAAACCACATAGGCACTAACTGTTCGTCTTCCTGGACTCACATCGTATGACAATACGAAAAACCATCTTGGTTCCTGAAGTCTAGATTCCCAGTTAATCTTCCCTTCATTCTGACTGCAGTAGTAAATTGAGTGACTTAGGGTTAAAATCCAGCAGACATAAATACTACCTGCATGTGAATCATCACATGCATGTATATAATGTACAGCTATGAACCTGGAACCGATTTTCTCAGCATGTAAGTGAATGTAAGAATCCCCCTAC
The DNA here is from genome assembly GCF_004027225.2 of Strigops habroptila. NCBI lineage: Eukaryota > Metazoa > Chordata > Aves > Psittaciformes > Psittacidae > Strigops > Strigops habroptila. Next base: position 10,787,650 of record NC_044281.2, read on the forward strand.
TGATTTAGTGTAATCTACAACATAGCATGAGATAAGGAAGTAGAAGCGTCATCAGGGATAGCAATAGTTAAGCTAAACCTGTAATCACCAGTCTTTTCAGGGCCTTTTACATGCTGCTGACTTATTAGTGTAAAAGCTAGGCATATACAAGCTAGGCTAATACAAGCTAGGCAATCTGACATGCGCCTCACAGAAATGTCGCTATTTTGATTCAGCAGAACTGATTACACAGCAGTCAGAACAGTGGGAACTAGGTGAACATCTAGTGAATACTTCTGTGTTTATATTCACAGCTGCTTAGACCATAAGCACATACCTAAGTAACTATATGAGTTGCCTTATATGTCTAAAAATCAGGAAGAAGAGATGGGGATGGGTATTTATACGTTTTCAGCAGTGCAGTAGTTCTTTTATAAACAGAGGAAGAAACAAAGTCCACTGCCTTGTGGAGTCCTAACTTTGGCCACCCTCACACCAAGCAATATCAAATTTCACAAGCTCTCCCACTAAAAGGGCAATTTGCAAAGTATAGCACTGCTATGAGCGAGTGCAGGTGCCTTAACACAAATAGTTTAGTTATCTGACAATCAGTAAGTCACGGAGTCCTGGGGCAGCATTCTCAGCACATCCAGCAATGTGTTTACACATGCAGGGCTTGTGTGGAAACCTCTTTAAGGTTTGCTACTCGGGGTCGTTGTTAATGATGTCTTACCTTCAAGCCAGCACTACTCAGTGTTTGCACAGCAAGTCTTTGAAGCTGGCGAGAAGCAGGCTGAAGCTACACTGCACACAGGAACTATATACATAAAAATGCAAATACCACTTTCTGCTCAGGGCTTAGCCCATTTAAGCATGAACACGGAAGATCATTTATGTTTTATGAGATCAAAGTTCCCCATGTATGAATGCCAGGAATTCTCAGCTCATGACAACTGTAGATGTTTGTTATACAGAGTTGCTCGCTTTTGTGTTGTTGGTTTAATTCGCACATTTTTATGTTAAAAACTATCCACAGAAACAAAAGTCTGATGTTTCCTAACCAAGGGAATCATAAATGAAATTTCAAGGGCACAATACATTCTCCTATATTTGAAGGGTTGGCTTTTCCTCTGTATTTGCTGAACACCTTATGGTAGCAAAGTTTCTCCCGTGTCTCACTACATGAAGCAGTTTTACTCTGCAGTTTGTTACAGCCAGGGCTCTGCTAACCTTTTCATGGGAAATTCTGAGCATCCTATTCTGGCATGTCCTGATCTTTTCCATGCTACAAGATGTGCTTGTTAGCACCATGAATTCCAGTATTAGAGAATATACAGAAAAAGCTCCCACAATCTCTTTTCTTATTTAAACTCACAAGAAAATCTTGTATTTTGAAGTTAGAAATAATAATATTTAAAAAATATCAAAGCTTTTTCTTTTTAAACAAAATCAAAGCTATTTTATAGCTAAATGATAAAGTAGACTTACCAGGCTACAAGGTATTACTAGGCACCCAAAATGTATTGAGTATTTGATTTGAAATAGCAATTTCCAGAATTTGCTTATCTTTAGTCCTCAGTTGCCTGGCTCTCATTTGTACTGTACACTGGAAAGATGGCTTTGTTTAAAGGTCACCTGCTGTGCCTGTGGATTTCACAGTGCCCCTTCTGAGTCTTTCACTTTCTCATTGTGGTTCGAACGGCAGCCTGATGCCTCTGCTTCTGACTTTATGCTGGAGGAACAAGCTAAGGGTTGTTGGTCAGAGAAACTCAGTGTGCTCTGACAGACGCCTTGTGCCTAAAAAGAGACTCTGAATGCAAGTTATTCCTGAGGAATCTTGCTTACTAGGAATGGGCTAGGATTAGGGTTGAGTTTCCTCCATGGATCAGACCATCACAAAGCTACTATCACAAGCTATAGGAGGAGCATATTAAAGCTATATTGTGCCTTTACCATCTTCACGTATATCAATTGACCCTACTTGTTCTCACTGAAATCTTCACCTTCTCTTGTACCTGTGCTGAATCCTAAGCCAAATGACCCCCCTCCTCAAAATACAACCCTTCTTCAGTTCATAACTTGCCTCTTCCATATTTGTTAACACTCTTGACATCAGACAGAGCATAAAACTTAAATCACTGAACTATACTGTAGAGACTGGCTAATGCAAAAAGTCTGATACTAGCTTTTGCTATTTAATTTTATTAAAAATTTTGTTATTTAATTTTAATTCAGATTAATTTTTGCTCCTAAGTGATGATCTGCATGTTCAGTAAGTAAATACTTGCACACTTAATCAATATAGCAAAATCCAATTCAGAAGTAGTTAACATTCTGAAACAATTTTCCACAACAAAAGCATTACGGTATGATGTCAGCCACAGTTACACTGCCTTGTCCATCTTATGACAATAAAATTAAGTTCAAAGAAAAATGGATGCATCAAGACACTGGAACAATGGGGAAGGAAACTGGCATGTAAAGCACAGTATATCTGCATATTCAGATAAACATAACATAAACAGTTAAAACTTGTTTATGTTTCTCAAACATCCGTTATCCTGGTAACTGATATTCTAAAGTATCTCTAGCATTAATACACACAACAGTTGTACCTTGGAAGAGCAGTGATCTTCCCCCACTTCTCTACACAGAACCTTCTTGGACCATTGCTCCCCCGTAGAGAGGCAAATCCTTCATAAGGTATGCTGGATGTGCCTGTAACAAACTGCCAGGGCAAACAAAACATCACGGATATTGGGTACACAGATGGTGTGCATTAGAAATGTATTTATATCAGCATACCCACTAAAGTCCAAATGCCTATATAAAAGCATTTGCAAAATAAGGAAATCTGTGAGGCACAAGTAATAAATGCCACTTCAAATAGAGGGTAAGGGAAAACAGACCATTTCATGACAGGACTCTAGAAGAGACAACTTATCAGATTAATTTCCTTCAAAGATTTCTCTTTGAAAGAGAATATGTAAATACTGTAGAGTAAAATACTATTAATATCAAGTTACCTAAATTTAGGCCTAAGTGAGTTTTTCCCTACTGTCTTTATTCTGTATTAGGAGGAACTACAAAAAAAGTAATAATGGCTTTGTGTCACGCTTTTTGGCTATGTGGATTTCAATGTCTTTGTAAACCATTATCAAATGCTATAAGAAAAGGACTAAATTTGGAAGGTTAGGTAGAATGTCCACTGACATTTGCTGAAATGCTGTCTGTTGAGCAGATTTAATTATAGCCTGTCATGAACTGATCAAATGTGGTTTTTGACAGATCAGAGGCTACCTGATTTTTAATGATTTAGATATTCAGAAAAAAACCTTTTGACTAAGTGATGTTATAGGAACATATAAGCAGACATCTCTGGCTCTCTATCAAATGAGATGTCCCACACTGCTTTCTACAGACCTTTTTTATGTATTTAAACAGATTTTAAAAAAATCCTTCATCATACTCATCTAGGTACCTCTGACCAGGTGCAAATTCTGAATTGCTAAAAACAGTGGATTTCACAGTACATGAAGAACATGGTATGGTTTGGGGTGCGGGTTTGTCTGTTTCTTTACAGATATGATGGATGTAACCCAAATTGAAAAAATTTAAGTCAGTAGTAAACCCACGTGTAAATATTTGTTGAGAGGTTTTTGTATTGCATCAAAAGGATGACTGGATTCTGCAGGCTGGCTTAATGAAAATGGAATTGGGCTGATTTTCAGGTTTTCATCACTCTTTTCTACTTTCAGGCACTGAAACTTCCATCTAAGCTTTCTCCTTCCTAAGCTGTACAAATATTATTAAAAGTTCTACCTAATGATATAACCAATTACAGTTTTCCTTTTCAATCTTTACTAGTCTTAATGTACTTTTATTCAAACAAAAGTAAGGGATTATTGACATCAGATACTTTTATCTTAAATGTATTTTTTAACTTAGAAATGTATAAAAGTATCTGTGAGCTTCAGTCACTTAAAATTATTACAGGTAGACTCTGAGGATTGTCAGGTTCTTTCCACTGGCCAGCATCACCATCAATTTTGGATGTCACATACCTGGACGGGACTAGTTTAGAATCTAATTTTAATGATGGGCACTATTTTTACATAGATCAGCTGATTTCTCACCTGTAGAAGTCTTAGTCGTTGTTCATTGTTGAACCTCTCCACAGCAGCCCAGAACCACCGAATTACAATGTGATTGTCATGATAACCTGTTAAAACAAGAAGAGCCTTTATACTTCTAGCGGCTACAAAAGTAGTTGAGAGAATAGTTAGTAAGCTTTTCCTAGTTTGGCCCTAGTCACAATAATGCCATATTTTTTATCCCATAGCAGCAAAAGAGAGGAGGTGAGAGAATAGTCTTACAATGTTTAAAAATCTTAAAGGCAGAGAATTAATTTCTAGGACAAAAAGGAGTGAAATCTCTTTGGGAAGCATTTCTTCCATTAATTAATCACTAACAGGAATGCCAAATCTTGAAATATCCCAATGCAGTGCTTTTTATGTATCTAAAGCTACAAATGATGCTGCAACCATCTTTCTCAAAGTAGTTCCCAAATCTATTGTTCTCAAATTATCTCAACTGCTAGCCTGCAGTCACTGGGATTAATTCTAACATCATGTCTTCTTTGAGAGTGGAAAAGAGGTAAATCCTACTAAGAATGGTTACCATTCCATTTGTCTCCAGTGTAGGGGTGGTACTCTACTAGTGTGCAGGTGAGCACAGCGATTTGCGTGGAGAAGACTGCTCTGTTATGCTGTCCAGACAAGAACAGTAAGGGAAGAGCTGCACGGGGAAGCAATGAAGCAAACTACAGTGGACAAATTACCTTCTGAACCTTCTCAATGCAAGCTTAACCACAGAACTTCAGAAGATACTACAGGTGTATTTCATGGGATGGTCGTTTAGTGTCTTAGAAACTGGGCAATTCCAGGCTCCCCGACATTGTCAGTAAACAATTCAAAATTAAAGCTACCTCCTCTATACTCCGTATTATTTCTCCAATCACTCAAGTCAATTTCTGCTGTTCCAGCTATAACCAGTTCCAGTTCTCTGGCATCAAATACAGACACGAGCCTCGCATCAACTACCTGTAAAAGGAAATAAAATGCATAGCACATTTCTTCATTTATCAATTATTGTCTCCCCATAAAAGGCTTGTCTGCTACTAAAACATTTATCAGGCCACATTTCTCTCATGAATGGAAAGGATAAAAGTTTTCTTTCTTTTTAAAGGCAAATAAATGGACTACTTTTTCTTATACCGCAGTTCCATTTAGTTTCATTAGAGGATCACAGTGACTGGGAGAGAATTTTATTGGCAAGTAATACTGAATTATTTCAGGGCAAATTAAGTTCAATACATTCAATTTAATTGTCCATGTTAAAACAGGAGAGAGAAAATACCTTAAAATACACTCAGTCTACTGTGTTACATGGTATAGCATGCACACAAAAACCTCAAAGGCCCAATGAGGAAACAGATGGGTCACTTTAGCAAGGATTCACTGCTAATCATACAGATAGTGATCAATAGTACTTTCTAGTTTAAAGTAGATGTATAACTATGGGTTCAAGTCAATGACTAACTTTTTTTTTCTTTATTTCCCCCCACCTCCCCTGATATCTGTAAGGACACTTCTGATTATAAATGTATCTGGTTTTTGGGACTCTGTATTTGGGAAACGTATATGAGGAGAAAAATATTTTGAGGGAATAAAAGAAGAAAATAAATTTCATTTTGGAGTTTTTTACCTCATAGAAACCACGAACCAGACTTTCTGTTTGTTGTACAACACCTCTCTCAATTCTCCATTTCACCATTCTTTCTATATATTCTTTCTTATTCTTTTCCGTGACCGGGATGTTGGCACCTCCTGGCTTTAGTTCCCGCTCTGTGATCTTTGGAAAAAAAAATTACCAAGAGACAACACAGAATTATAAAGACAAAAGAAAGAATTGTAATAATGTATATTTTTAAGCTGAAGTAATTCCTCAAGAGCACTAGCCAGGAATGACTTTAGTAAACTGGAATATGTGAAATAAGAGAACATACAACAAAGCTTTTTTTGGCTAAAATAATATTTGAAATCCCAATTAGACTAAGAGTCTTCAGATTTAGTATAAAGAATAAACTGAGAAGACGAAACAATCTTTATAGTGACTATACTACTGAAGTCTTTTAAATAATACTGTAACAAAGGTGCTGTAATACCTCTGAATGGTAACTCTGCTGCAGTTAAATTCAGGTAAACTACCTCCAGCAGAGCAATCCAAGATGCTGGTATTTCAGATACACTCCAGAAAATCTCCTTAACCAGAAAGACATGTTTGACCGGTTACAAATAATCATTTGTCCTTATATTTCGACACTGTTTTCATCAAACAGAATTTTATAAAAACAAGTTCAAATCAGCATGGACACATCATTCTTGAGCCCAAATAAATGCTTCCGTAGCAGTAGAACACACAAAGGAAATGAAATTAAGAATCTTGCACACCTGCCCAAAAACTTCTTCATTTACAGTAAATGTGAGATCTAGGATATCATGTATATCATTGTCTTTCATCCACTGCAAACTCTGGTGAAACTCCTCATCGAGATATTCCAGGTCACTCAGGTCACAGAGTCTAACATAAGAAAGAAGAAAACACACAAATACAGATGTCAGCAGTAGTGTGTGGTCTGTAACCAAACTCAGATGGGACAGTCCTGAAAATCAGACTACAAATGGGAGCCAAGAGAAAAATCAATAGAATAAAGAAGACACCACTTCAAATCTCTGTTTATTTGCCTAGTAATAGTTACCGTATAACACAAAATAATTTTGTTAATATACAAAATTCCAGAATTTATTAATTTGAAGACACACTGATTTTAAGCTTATGCTGAGTCTGTCCCATGTGTCCTGTGAAGAATATTTTGGAATTTTGAAAATACACAGATGGAAGAGACAAAAAAGGCAAATCATACAGGAAATGGGAAGTTTTTGTAATGAGCAGCTACTATCTTTTTTACTTATGTGACTACACTGCCACCTCTCTCTTCTCCTTGTTGTGTGGAGAAGCCTGTTCAGAGATCCTGTCTACCCAGAAATATCTTTTTACCTTTTGCCATATTTCCCCTTACCTGGTCCTTTTACAAAACCAACCTGTAAAGCCAACTTCCCCTTGCTGTCTTTAACAGTTACTATTCCACGCTTTGAACATGTCATCAGTTAATAATATTTAATAACGTGGCAATTTCTGCCATTTCTAACTCCTTAAATCCTGTTCTGTCAAACAGGACACTGGGGCTATTCATTAAGTAAAGGGCTATTTAGCTGCAGGGTTCCCTGCCTGCTTATATCCTTGGGTCCATAAAAAGTCTGAAGAAAGCTCTGTACTCTTAGATTGATGCTCAAGTGTAGTTTAAGTGACATCCTGCAGTAACGTCCCCTACGTCAAAGCTGATGGATTGGGCACAAAGTCCCATTTGCAGAGGTAGACTGGATGGCTCATCAGTTGTGAGGAAAGGGAAGGTCCAGGACTTAGATGAGAAAGTTGCATGAATTAGGCTGTGTACAAAGGTGGCTGTCCCTCATTTTTAATTTTACTGTTTAGAGAACTACCAATTTAAATTATTAATTCATCAGTCATAAAATTTTAGTATTAAAGTCCATCTGGGCTAAGTCCTCATTTTCATCAAAATGATGCTGTTAGCATTTAGGTACTTTTAAAATATACATACAGTAGGAATTACTCCACACTACTAGAATGTATGATGTTTTATACAAAAAAACATCCTTCCAGACTTCTCAAAGCAGCTTTCAAATGGAAGACAAAAAGTGAAGCACCTTCAGTTCATTAGGTCTTATATTCCAGACATGCTGAGCAACTGCAGCTCTGATTATTTGCAATCTCCATTTTATGGAGCTTTATTCTGATATACTTCAGACTTTGTTTTCTACTACTACTCCTGCTCTGGCTGAAATAATCAGTCTACCTTTGAGAATGGGTCTTGCAGTCTAAGTTACAAAGTGATTCATATCCTATCCTGTGAGTCTCTACAAGATAAACGAATAAGAATTCTATTCATACCGGGAATAAAACCACAGCATTTCACTGTACAACTTCAAACGTAAGATTTTGTAGAAGAAAGTTGGTAACATGACGAAAACAAAATACGAGGTTTTCATACTGATCAGAAAGAACATTTTGAGTTATTAGGTAACCATCAGCTAATAACTGTAAGTAGAAACTTTTTCATTTTAAAGAAGTCCTGGATTGAAATGAAATTATTACATTTATAAAAAAAGGCCTGTCTTCTTTGATGATAAATCATAATTTATCTGTTCATAAAACAGCATCATCCATGGGGAAGGAACCAAACAAAAAAGGAGACAGAACAATTCTACTCACATTCGGAGGAGGGCTTTATAAAAGGGTCTTGTAAAAAAGGCATCTAGCAAATACTGATGTATCAGAGCAAGACCAAGAATTCGACCACTAAACCTGAACCTGGAAGAGAAAGAGTTACAATCATCATACTGAAGCTTTGTGGTTTGTAGACTGCTCTGTCATCAAAACTTACATACATTTCCAAACAGCATTTTTAAATCAGAAAGCTGTGTATAAATTGTGGTATTTTTTTGTGTTTGTTTTTTTTTTTTTTAATTATTTTCTTGAATTTCTTTTACATTCTCAGTAAGGCATGGAAAAAAAACCCCACAAGTCTGCAGGGTATGGAAAGTTGCTCAGATACCTAAAATTGCAACTTCTCAAAAATGTCAAATCCATATTAACACAATCAACCCTGCCAGACTAGCCTCTCATAGAAGTATATCTACCACACATCCCATATAGGATTAACTTGGTTTTGTGTTACTGGGAGGCCAAAGGTTTTTCTATCCTTCCTCAGCCCAACAATTCCTGCTGTCTGTCTTTTCTGTTTACAGTGGGTCCTTGCTCCCTCTTCTGAATGGTGATTATGGAGTTCTATATACATTTTCATGAATGATGGCTGGAAGCTTTTTGATGTATCACAGTGCTCTCCAGCCCTATGTCAACAGGATCTAAACAATCTCCTCCTCTCCCCTCCCTGCCCCCTATTATCTTAATTTTGTTGGGTATGTAAGGAGGTTGGGTGGGAGGGAGTTGAATAGATTTCAGATCAGATGGAAGCAACTTTGAAATAGTAGGGTCTTCACAAATATTCCCAAGAGAATAAAGATCCATTGTGAAAAATCCTCAACATCTCTGGAACTAGATTTAAGTGTAGTGTTATTTTTCAAGTAAAATAATGTTTCTTAAATTGATTATGCATCCTCAGCAACAGTTTTCTTGGAAAGATTAGGGCTTTACTGTAGCTGCCTGTACACTGGGTTTGCAAGATAAGGATGTGACATGCAAAGCTTTCCCCTTCCATGTATGACAGCTTGTCACAGCTGAATTTTCTGAATTTCCCCTGAGGCTGTACAAGACCAGTGGTGTCACTGGCATCAGAGTCCTAGAAAAAGAGGGGGTCATGCCTCCCTTACCCCCTAAGGTCTCTAGTCCAGCACTGCAGAAACCAGAGACTAATACAAAATGTTGGAAGAAGCTGCGCAGCATGTAAGGATTTTTCTCCTTTTTGCCAGACTCTTCTTACTTTTCCAATACAGCATGTATCATTTATTGTTGCGTTACTGGAGTTCACCTCATAGGTTGCTTCAACTGGATTCAGCCAACCATTTCATTTTCTATTAATTTTTAAAACTGGTAATGAGATTCCTTTGTGATACTCATTCTTCATAAGTGGCTTCCAGTAAGTAAGAACTTAGTACGTATCTGTCCTACACAGATGAGCAGTCGCCATGCTACTATTATTGTAATCTAACCACCCACACAACAGAAATATCTGTTAATATTCACAGCACAGCTTTACAGACTTCTGGTGATGCCATGGCTTATATCAACTGAGGGTGATTCAAACTGGTTTATAATTGTGAAAATGGAATTATGTAAAAATCCTTGATAACTATTTTAGATGTGTGTATGCATGGACTTTGCTTAAGAGCTATGTCATCAGCAGTCCTCCCCCCACCCATTATTAAGTTACCTTCATAGATTTCCATCCAACAGATAAGTTGGTTTTTTCCCACTGAGGAGACCTCTGTTCTCTTTAGGAAGACTCAAACAAACAACATATAGTAACACCTGTTTGAAATCTCCCTTAATCTCCTTAGTTGACAAAAAGCCAATGTTTCTTTCATTATTTTTTAATGCACAAGAGACTAATACTGCTTTCATGAAATGACTGCTAATGTACGAGGAACGCAGAGAGTTGTATTGTGAAACAATCCCATGGTACATGTTTCAAATCATACGTTTCGCTGACCTTGTGAGAAATAAGATAATTTAAAACCACAAGAGAAAACAAAATCAGGGAAGTTAGAAGAAATGCAGTTATTTTTCTGCTGGTTAAAAAGATGGGATTCTGGTTTCTGTGTTTGAGCAGATATGAGCTACAAGTGGGAAGAACAGAAAACATAGCTGAAAAACAAAGAAAAATTATTCTTACCACTCGTGGTGATTGTCTACAAAAGCAGACATGGGACTTATTTGTACTGTATAGGTATCGTTGGCTGAATATTCAAACAAACCATAATATGGATTGAAGAGCTCTCTAGACACCAGGAAAAAAAACTCTCTTGAAGGTCCACTGTAGTCCAACCTTTAAAGAGAAACTTGACATTACTATAAAGTGTTCATGTGTGCAAAGAAATGCTTTTTTTGAATCTACATTCTTTACGCTCTATTTTAATTAAAATTTAATAAGCTTTTAACCAGAACCCTTATCCTGCAGATTGCTTAATGCCAAGGTATGTGAAGTCCTCATGGGGCTATTCTGAAATGGAATAGCTTGGGAGGACTGGAATGAAGTGCTCTATGCGGGCTGCTCTCATAAAAAAATTTGGCTCCAGCTGTAGAGGCCTCTTTGCCACAGGAATATAACCAAATAATTGAGGGTAGGGGGGAGGAGACGACGAAAAGAGCCAACATGAGACCTTTCTGCATCTGACAAATTAAGAATGAAAATGAGCAATGGTCATATTTTGTCTTTGCAGACTTCCAACAATAGGACAATTTGAAAGATAATATTTCAGTTTTCCCAAGCAATATCATCTGAGATTACTTCAGTGATTTATCTTTCTTTGTCTAAGTTTTCTTGTCTCTCTTCCAAACATGAGTGCATTTAAATGTCTTTTGGAGAGTGCATTTCCTTTGGAGGTGGTTGGGGTTTTTTTTGTTATTTCAAAATTCCAATACTAATGGAATCTAAATAACCCCTTCTTCCTGATTCATAAACAAACTCATTGCTGACAAAGTACTGAGACTGAATTTTGACATTATGCTGCAGGTCATCAGTGAAATGAGTTAAGTATGAAGTTAGTGCTCTGGTAGAGCTGGAAAACAGAATATCAGGGATTTTCCTGTGGGGAACAGAGATGATTATAATCCTGACAAATAGATATATATCTTCTGGAGGTTGAGACTTTTAAGAAGGTCTTGGTTTAGTACTAGAACAATGCACAGACAGAAGTATCACAGAGAAGGTCAGCTTTCACAAAGGACTTCTGTTACTCATGTTTTGGCTCATGAACTTTTATAAAAGAGAAACATAGATGAGAGTTGTTTTTGAGGATGAAGTTGTCAGGAAAGTAAAAGCTAGGTACCATTATCAAGTTGAGGACAAAGCCTCTTTCCTCTGGTGAATGAAAAACATTTTCCCTTCAGTCATTTGGAAGCACTTCACTTCATAAAGCTTCAGAAGTGAAGTACTGAAACAGATCCTTACCCTGGCAAAAAGGGCAGATTCCATGTTCAAATTGCATGACAAAACCCCAAACAAAAACCCCAAATGGTTTGATATCATGGACAACTGCTGGATCTTAATCTTGGCACAAACACCAGGATCAAGTAAAAGCTCATCTGGAAGACTCCTGCAAACTTCTGGGATAATCAGACTCACTGTGAAATCTTACGGTAGGATAGAACCTGTGTGCTTCACTACCCACCATTTCATACAGCTCCTTTTGTATGCAGAGTTACTATGAGTCACGTTAAATAAATCAATCATGTGAGTCCTGCACTGCCAGTCAGATTTATCCCACAATTAAAGGCTTGGCACAAGGGTGAGAAAACTTCATACAAGAGGCATGCAACCACACAACAGCTGCAACTGTGGGGCATTTGGGTATTCAGGAGCAGAGTAATATGTTGTTGGCAACATGACTCACGTCTCCCAGGAAGCACCATTAACACTTCAGATTTACCACTCTCAAATGCAAAGCAGCTTCTGCTAATAGTTATTAAAACTTAGGGAAATAACTTTAAGAAACCATACTCTTTGTATCAAAATTTTCTTCATATATCACCACATGAGGTATGAATGTAAAAGCGTTAAACAAATTGCACGACTACAGAAACTGAAGGTTCAAGGAAGATACCAAACATTATGAGACTTATGATAAAAATCATATGAACAGCAATAACTATGTCTGAGTTGCCCCACTTACTAATTTCTAAACTAATAAATCAGTAGTTACTAAAATGTTTTAATTTTTGATGATTTCATACCCATTACCAGGTAATGGGTAATGGTAATGGGTAAGAGGAAAAGAAATGCAAGAGCAAACTCCCACTTACAAACTTAAGAAGGGAGGAGCAAATAGGAAACAATTAACTTTCAGTATTCCTCCTCCTCCTCATTCTCCTCTCCTCCACCCTGACCTGTCTTTCTACACCTAGCCAAATGAAGTTTGATACATATCCTTGCACCATCTGTGATGGAACAATAGTTTGCACACATCCTTTCTTCATTCAAAACACATTTCTAAATAGACACTTGATGTCATTTTAATTTTGCTTTGCTCTTAATTAACTCATTCTTTTCCATTACAAAGAGAGTCTTGTGTAAAGTAGGCTAGAACGAGAAGAGGATGTGTCACCTCCATTTCCAGGTCACTCTTCATCTTGCTATATCGAGTGATGAAATTCAAAAGACAGACAGCTGATGAAGGGAGACAGTCTATCTCGATCAATCTCTATCTTACATATGACTTTAAAATTTTCTCTTTTATTTTTAAACCTGAGTTGAGGTTGTAGCTGTGAAAGTAAAGGTTGGTAGGGCTGTATAAAAAAGGCCTCATACCTGCATCCCCACCCTGCTCTGTCAATATAGTGTAATGTCATCCCACACCAGCCTTGTCATTCCAGTTCTGAGTTTTTCCTCAGACAGCATGGTGATATTATTTATAAGAACAAGTCCACACTTGGCTCTCAGCTGTCAACATTATTCTAAGACTTCTGTGAGTCCTTATTAACTCTAAGTACTTCACGGTGAACTTTAAACAAACAACAGGATTTAGGGGTTTTCAAAGACAGATTAATTTTATCTAATCTTGTATGAGATGTTTCTATTACAATTTAGCTATTTTCAAGACTCACACATAGCATGGCAATAATGCACACTACTGCATTCTAAGAGCTGTGTGCTGCAGTTTCCTAAATACCAAGGAATAAAATTTTGAATGTATTTACAAATACATTCATTAAATGTATCAATAAAAATATTTGTGCCTAAGGCAGTAGGCTTTAAGATCTGACAACAGGGTCACAAATCAAGAGATGAAAGAGGCAAAGAGTACACTGTTCCAGTTTCACTTGCAAGGAAAATCTAACCACATCTTGCTTTGCAATGCACATCTCACAATCTGTAACATGTTAGACTTTCATTAGACACAGACTGAGCATTCCCTGAAGGGACTTTGAAACATCAGAAATATTTGTATTTATTTGACAAGTAGCAACAGCCTAGTTGCTTTTATTGCTGACTCAGGCCCTGGCCTGGAGAGGCAGTGAGCACCTCCTGTACACTGCAGGCTTTCAGCTCCCTTTGCCTCAGACAGGAGCTGAATTAAGGATTGAGTCTCTAGCCTACTCTTGAAGCACCCTCCCTCCAACAAATGGCAGCTGTCTTTTAACAAGCACTGGAGATATAATGTCAGCACTGACAGAAAGGAAATATTAATCACACAAGAAAGTTGTTTATTTTTTCTTTGCTTTCCCAGCAACATTCTAAACACACACCAACTGTTGTGAAAATTCACATAAACACTTGCATTGCTTCTGCAAAGGCAGGATACATTACATTTCACAATGCCTAAAAAGTCATCTTGAACAGCTGTATGTTCTAGGCTTATGTATGTGGCATTTCCTGAATGTAATCCTTCCTCTTTTCACTCTAGACCACAAGATGTTTGGTGAAACAGCAGCTGCAAGACACACGGAGTTTTCAGATCACGTTTACTTCCCTGTTCTACTCACCCTTCTTCCCCAACAAACGTGACATAGAGTTTATTTCTCTGCAGGTCTTTTCTTGAGTAGCCCATGATCTGGTTAAAGGCATCTTCTAGCAAGTGATCTCTCCTAATGATTAATCTGAGGAGCAAAATAATTTTGAAATAGCAATTCATGAAAATGAACCATGGTTGGAAACATCTATTTACACTGAAAGTAACAGGGTGACTTCATAGACACACACGTTTCTGCTGGATAGTTTGATACCGATCAGGCAGCTTCTGAATGTTAGTCAATGTCCCTCAAGGATCTACTTCAGATTTCAATAAAATGTCTCTCCTACGAAGAAGTGTAGTTTTGCCTTTTTATACCCTGGATCTTCCTTAAATCAAAGGCTTCAGTGGGTAAGGTCCTGAAGTGGGCATTTTCATTAAGTTTAGATCCTTTTGTAAGGCTGGGCCTCTAAATCAGTCTTTCTGTAAACAAGAATCTAACCTTTTATGTAAAAAGCAATCTCTTAACATGGAAGAAGATAAAACTGTGGGAAAGTCACTGAATGATAACTCCAGAATCACATATCCTTACATTATCCCCAGTGTAAGTGTGACGGGACAAAAAGTCTAGAAGGAATGGCAACTGTTTGTGCAAAACCAGACTGAAGGTTCACATGTGAAAACATAATGTACCTTCTAAAAGAAAAATTGTGAAAGTGAGGAAGTGTCAACAAGATCTAAAATAAGAGGTGAAAGAATCCTTCTTACTTAAAACATTTTATCTTCTGCCAAAAAACCCGTTTAATTAGTTTCCTGAAGTGCAGCTTGCTTTACATTCAAATACTGCTGTATGTGTGCATTTGATCAGTTAGTCAGACTGAAGCTGGGAGCTGCTGCTGCCCGCAGAGAGGCAGCTTACCTCTCCACACAGCCTCTTGCAAAGCCCTTGCAGGCCTTACTGCTTGTGCAGAGATCAGTCAGTGATTGCACTGATCCTGCAGAGGACACGGAACCGGAGAGGCCAGGAACTGGCAAGGTACCTGTGCAACAAGAGGACCCAGGCAGTATGCAAGTTGTCCTGAGCTCCTGGTTTGAAAAAAAGGAGCAGATCAGTGTATGCCTTGGAAAGGAACAGAGAAAATGTCTGTTCAAAAATCAAGCTGTTGTTCTGCTTAAAAATCCATGATGTGATGGCAAATAGGTCAGGAAAAAAAGGTGCAAGAAATGCAATGGATCTTACAGCTAGCAAATGCCATCCTCTTCTACCAGCTAATTGCCCAAGTATTCGTGACAAAATTTCATAGATTAATCTTTAAGCATTTGTGATTTCACTACATTACAGGCAGAAAATGTCCAAGCCCTGCCTTTCAAGTGTGTCTAAACACCATTTGAAACCCACTTCCGTTGTGGAAGACTTTTAACAAGCCCACAGAAATGAAGTCTGAGCTCTGCACGAATTCCTGCAAAAAGTGACTGACTGGGTTAAATAAAACAAAACAAAACCTACCACCCAAAAACCCTACCTTCTAACAGAAGAAATGGTTAAAAAGAGTTCTAATGCTTCATGGCTACTATGAGAGTATCTATGAGAGTTTGAAAGCTGGCACAAGACTTGGTAATTTACACCATTATGAAAGTATCTTTTGACGATGATCCTTAACATGTATGAAATCACTCGATTACCAAATAAATGAAGGAGGGAAGACCTTGCTCCAAGCACTGCAGCATTCAGAGTGCTGAAGTAAAAATATTAGCAGCTTTTTAAGGCAATCCTTAGAATTTAATAACATTTGATTTTATGAGTCCTCTTTACTAAAGAGGACTGTGATATCAAGACAAGCAATTATGTACAAAAAATAAGCCTATCTAGTTTTTTCAGTGGAAAAAGACATGAGAAAATACAACTGTTTGTATCATAGCACTTGCTGTAATGGAAGAATTCAGATGCCTCCTGTTCTGCATGCCTCTTCCCAAAGTGCTTTTTGGCACTGTACTGGTAAGATTGTTTGTACGAAAATGTACTTAGAGGAAAGATAGAAGAAGGGCTCAGAACTTGCTGTATCCTCTGCTATGAATCACATGCTGGCACTAAGTCTTTTATGACAGGCTTCGTATTTCCACAAGTGCAAGGGTAACCATAACATCTGCATTCCTTCTACTGGGAAGAAGCTTGTAGATGTGCAAGGCAAGGCAAGCTGCCTGAGAAACAAATCCAGTTTCATGAGATTCTTCAACATACTTCAATTTTCCTGGGCCTTGTCCATATCCTTTAGTCTCCAACTTCCTGTAAAAGTTTCTCAGCTTGGCTTCAAAATCTCTTTTGTAAGGAGCTGGAGCTCGGGCATTGGCACGCTGAGTACCTGCAGGAAGGAATAAGCAAAGAATGAGCTGTAGTGACATGAACTGATTAATGTCCCGTCCTGTTCTGAAAAGACTCAACAGCAAAAGGCAGTGCATGTGTTTGGTTTGGTCACCTTTATAAAGAGTAAAGGCTGTGTATCTTCAAATCTGCTCTGCATCCAAGACTTTTTAGTTGCTCACTTCCAATAGTATCACCTTTCTAAAGTACATCTCAAAAGAGCAAATCCAGGTCAATGCAAAAGATGGATTAAAACCCCAGCATCATTGGAAAGATTTAACTTCTGTTTGTCAAGTACACTTTACGTCTAACCTTTTAAAACAGCTCCTGAAATAAATGTTCTGCTCTGTTCTGGTTTTAATATTATCAGGAAAAACAGGAACTCAGAAATGAAGCATAAACAGACTGTACTCTGCTGTGCCCAGTTGAATACATCAAGCTGAAGAAGGAAGACTTTTGGAAATTCCCTAGTAGAAGTTTTTCCCTGGGGAAGTACAAGGGAAAAAAATATCGGAAGAATGGAAAGCCTACCATTAAGTTTGTGTACCTTTACACATGTGCCTCCAGGCGCATACCTGATGGTCATCTAAGTGAATTTATTTTAAAAACCCCTGGGTTTTAAGGGTCAAGGTCTTAAAAGCAGGGAGAGATGAGATCTGTGTGCCAAAAAATTGGCATACCCCATATACATGTACATCTGCATGTACAAGTCTAGTCTATACAAATTAGGTGTTTAGTCAGATCTGTTCTAAATATTACAACCATTAGAACTTCCACTGCCTCCCTGGATAAACTACTTCAACTGACGTGACTGCAAGACAGTGTGCCAAAGAGGCAATTAATCCTAGTTCTTTTACGTTCATCTTCTCACCCCAAGTTCTTATAACATTAAATTCCACCCCTGCAAGGCTGTGTAGACACCCCCACAAAAAAAATCGGAGAGTGTTTAAAGTTTCTCATGCCCTACACTATACACATGTTGCCAATGACTTCTGTGCAACTGGTGGTCATCCAACAGGCCCATAATGCACTGGAAATAAAAATGAACAGTTTAGAAACACTTACATGTACACGTCTGTCTTTTAAGTGACAGTCAGTTCCTTATGTGAGTTTTCTTTTGGCTCCCTTTATGAAACTAAGCCAACACAGAAGCCTTTATTGCTATATGGGTGAAGGCATGAGAACATAACATTTCAGATTATGAAAGAGAGAGAATATGTATTTGTTCAGCTTGTGGGCAGAGATGAGGAGAAAAGAGAGCAGCTTGCTTAGCCACAAAGCATATGGGGCTGACGGAAAAGGCGACAAGCACATCCTGCGGAAGTGGCTGCTGGAAGAAGCTGCAGAGTTAATCTCTCTGCAGAGATCAGAGGGAGAACAAGTGAGATCAGTATTAACAGTGAATGCCATTTACAGGTCTTTAAAAGACCTGTCTGACCAGAAAGACACTTGCCACTTGTTACAGGCCTAGCACGGCATGTAGGAGGAATAGAAAATGTCAGGGAATTCTTAAAGCTCTAACGGGAACATACAGGACCCCTTCAGAAAATAAATCACAGTCATTAATCTATACTGGTTATACTCTTTTACTGAGAGCACCAAGGGCTTCTAATGGTACATTCAGCTGAATTCTCTAGAAAACCCACAGAAACTTGAAACTGTAAACAGCCTTTCAATTACTGGCCTTTTCCCCCTACTTTGTTTATTTCGCTTTGGGTGAAAGTAGGTACAAAAATGTAGTCACCAAATAAATGCAACAAAAGCATATTTTAATCTTAACCCCTGAAGGAAGCTTTTGCTGAGAGAGAATCTGGTAACACATTACTTCACAGTTCAGAAATCAGCAGTATATTATTCTAGCAGCACATGACAAGTCCTCGTTGCAAATCAGATGCATATGCCAAGAAATTCCTGGGCAATTACAGTGATTACTTCCGCCTTGGGAACAAAAGATGTTAATGGAAGAGCTAAAAAACACCAGTGATGTGATAATCATATTTGATTTTCAAGGAGGTTATATTCTAAAGCAGATATAAAGAGCAGCTTCATGACTATTCATCTTTCCCAAAAGAGAAAGTACAACCAATTGTGACTGATGTGAACAATGGATCCTTAACACACAACCTCGTGCAGTGCAGCACAGCCAGTTTAGCTGACAAAAGGGACACAGAGCCCACACAGAAACGATGGGCTATTTACAGCTTCTCATCAAAAAAGTCATTTGTACACCAATACAAACACGCATACTTGCAGAATGACAGGGAGATTCAATGCTCTCTATATTTTTCTATGAAATAGAATAGAGATTACAATTTTAAGGAGAAAGAGACTAAAACCATCACTGTTCATCCTTTACTGTATGCTGCTACTTTAAGGAATAGATAAGAATATTGCATGTTAAAGTTTGAATGCATTTTGAAATTACTTTGTTAGAGTGAAGTCCTGCCCAGCATGCTTTGGTGCATGTACTAGTAAAGAAGAAATTTTAACTCTGAAAGCCAAACCTGTCACGTTTGCAGTTGAAAATAAGATGCACATATGCAGATTTCATTCTTCTTTTCAACAAAACAGTTTTATCTAAACCACAGACATATCAAAAATATCAATACATCTGAATATTATATTTTGCTGCTTTGCAGAATGTCGTAAGATCATTAAGGTCTTTGCATAGTTTCTTTGAATAGGTCCTACACAGGTCTTATGTCCAGCAGCAGGAAAAGCTACCACCCAGGATATATTTATGAATGGTTTTAATCAGGTTTCTTGCAAAGGGTTTTATGATTGTGGACTGGGAAATGCCCATAAAAATCACAGTACTTTTTCTGTTAAAATTTTCTTATTGTCTGGAACTACCTAGAGTTGCTCACATCCCAAATGTTCTCTATTTATGTATACTTTTGTTCTTAAATTTGTAGAAATTCCCTTAAGCCACTTCTGATTTACTGCAGTGATTTTATTTTACTTAAGTATTATCTTCTTGAGAAAACTAAGAATAAGGCATCTGTAAACTTCTAATTGCTCTACTTAACCTTCAGAGGTCAAATGGAACTGGCCATATTTGACATAACTTAGGTCTGACCTGCGACTTAGTTAAAATGTGAAATATCAATTTCATTCCCTTCTGACGTGTACTTCCAGACAGCTGCAATATGCTTTCTGTTGAACTCACGTTAAGGGATAGCAATCTGGCTTTACATAAAATTGTCATTGCCCCAAAGCCCCATTAACACTGTTATTTTAATGTACGGTTATTAGATCCATACTTTTAATTGTCTAGGCATCAGGATCCTGGCACAAGCAGTCACTTAGTTGTTTCACATCATTGAAAAACAAGTTTGCAAGTTGTACAAGTCAGAACAAAATCACAGTCTCTGAAGTTGTAATACACCAAATCTTTTCTACCAGCAAAATATCTTCTGAGCCCAAGGCAAAGATTCAACTTTGACAGTCAAATGCAGTCACACACTTGTTGACTTTGCTCAAACATAGGACTAAATAAATCTTTGTTTTTGCTGGAGCAACAGAACTTGGATCTTGTTGGAAATCATTACATGCAGCATAATATAAACTATATTATGGGACTATCTCTACCGTATTATCTTACAGATACCATCATAATGAAAGTACTGCAGTGACAAGCTCATTGATCACTCAGAAGGTGCTTTAGCTTATGTAACTTTACTCATCTAAAAGTCAGGAACCACAATAGGTTACAGCTACCCAATAGCAGGTTCTTGGCTTTAGGCTGCCGTGAATTTCAATTTGGGAAGCAAACAAAATATTATAGTCAAACAATTATTCTTTTGGCTTTTGTTCTCTGACTTCTGGGAAGGCAGCTGGAGTGTGCTCCTGACTTTACTGATCTGGAACGGGTCCTTACCAAGTATGAGAAATGGTTTTGCACAGCCCTTGCAGAAGCTGTGCCTGAGCAACTTACCTGGAGAGTTCTGAGGCGAAGACACCGGCGAGCCTCTTGGGGACTGGCAATAACTAGGATGAAGTAAGGCATGTGGTGGCACATATGACATTATCTCCTCCTCAAACAAGCTGGTAAAAAGAAGCAAAAAAAGAAATAATGTGTTTATTTCTTGAATGGCATTTTTCACTTTTTAGGAATAAATCTCTAGTTACTAACTTGCTTTCTTTGGTAGTCACTTGCCTATTTCCACTCTATAAACTGAAAGTGCTACAAAATATTTTATTGCCATTCCCTCGATCAGATCTTGAAAGTATTGGAAAACAGTAATCACTACTTTTGGGATACACCGCTATACTTAATTTGGTATTTGTTTTCAAGGTTAAAATATACTTAATCAGCCTTTAAAATTTGCCTCTTCCTTTCCCCCCCCTTTCTTTTTTAACTTATGTTCTCATTACAAGGGGTCAATAACCTTAAGTCACACTTTCATAGAAAAAAGAAGTGCAATACTGCACAAAGACCAAGACAGAGACAAAGATTCTAAACCTCCGGGATTAAGAATCACATCTGAACTTGTTGAGCATATTGAATAGTAGGCTTGTTGGCGTAAGTTATTTCTTCATTTTACCTTTAATGCTAACACTGTTGCTGAAACAGGTATAACATCTAGTCTGTTCAGGCTGAGTTATTTCATGCTTCATCTTTTATTGACACACAACTTTTAAGAGAAAAACAATGACGTTTTGCAGCCTAATCACTGCATCTTTGTACACAGAGTCTATATATATATTCAATCTTTTTTCCAAAATTGACACAAGCAAATCCAAACAGAGAGTATCTAATAGCAGAATGGATCTGATATCAAAGCCTGTAGTATGTTAAACACAACACAGGTAAGAATAAACTGGTGAGATACATAAAAATTATTTTCAAACGTTGAGCTGCAGAAGTATCACAAGCCAATCTTTTGCTATAGAGCTCAACCAGTGAAATCAATGTTCAAATAAAGGCTGTTTCTTACTAAGTTTGTTCAGTGAAGAAATACCTAGAAAAATTTTTGCATGAGATGGTTTTTTTTAAATGGCAATTTCTGGCAGTTCTTTTCATGTTGATGACCATGCATGTTTTTCTCCAAGTTATATTTGATGCTGAAAATGTGATAAAATATAAACCACTATTTCAATCTGGGATGAAATTAAAAGGTAAAAAGATGCTTTGTGTTGTATACCAAACAACATGTTTAGAAGAAGAAACTTAAAAATATTTTTGCTTAACATCTGAAATATAGTACAATGCTATTCTTAGAGTATTTTTTAAAATGTGATGAATTCTACCTCCTTCAGTCCCTAAATATATAGGGGTTGGTTTGTTTGGTTTTAGTTAGCTGCAACTTAATAAACGAGATGTGAAAAAATGTACGGTGTTCCCAAGCAATAAAAATATCAGAATTAGTGATTCTACCCAGTTATTTACTACATCTCAGAGTGCTTTACAGGACAATTATATCATTCCCCCCTCAACTGAAGAAAGAGAAGCATGGGAACAGGTCTTCCCCAAGGCCATCCAACCAGCCAAGCTAGATACAGAACCCAAGTTCTGAGCCCCAGGAAGATTGAGTCATCATGATTAGAATGCAGGGTTTCGTAGGGTTTCATAGGTTTTTAGGGTTTCATAGAGAAGGGTCATGATGACACGCTGTTAGAAGATACTGTTAAAAGTAAAAATCTACTAATAATGGTAAGAAAAGAAACTCCATCATCTCAGTACACCACTTAGCCTACCTTTGATTTTAGACCAGTATGTATTCAGAGTAAGCTCAGAATAACTAAGTCCAGTTTTGAGGTTTAACATTCAACGTTTTAAGAAACTAATGGAGACATAGATATCATTTTCTTAATAATACATCATTGGAGCAATAGTACTATTAGATTATTAATGAAATTGGAAGAAAATCCTCATGAATGCTTTTCAGTTAGGTATTTTATTTTGGGGAAAAAGTAGATGCAGAGTTAAAAATCTGAAGAATATGATAAAGTTATTCTAGGGACACGCTGCCTAATACTCTTCTTTTAAAAATTACTTATACTGATTATTGCTTTTCTACAAAAGAAAGATTGCAATAAAAATTTTGAATTTGCTTTATTTCTACTATAAAAATCATCTGCAGTCTTTGCTGTTAACAGAACACTAGAGGGAACAAAACACAGTCAAAGCGCAGTGATAAAATCATTCATGCAATCTTTACTTAAAAACAAATAGCCGAAGCCAGATTTTAATGTGTAAAACCTGTGTCATCTCCACATATCAAAACAAAAGTCTTACAAAGGTTTTTTAAGAAACAATATTTGCATTTTAAAATAAGTTTCAGCAGCGGTTTAAAATAAGATTTATTTTTTTTTTAAGCTGTAATTAATTCAGAGATTTCGGGACCAGAAAGGATTATGATTATGCAACCTGACCTCAGAATACTACTACTAATGCCAATCCTATCTCGCTAGATTCAATTTTAAATGCAGTCGTGAATTTCTTGATGCACTTTATGCAAGGGTTTAATTCTAGCAAAAAATCTGCCTGATTTTTTGAGTTAGTTGGTTAAACAAAAAATATTAGAGAAGCAACTTCCCATTTCTTGAAAGCTCTAATAGTATTTCCTTTATTAAAGGAGAAAATGATTGACAGCCCAGTGAAGAGGCAGCAAAACACCAAGTAGTAAAAACACATCTTAAGTATGAACATTCACAAATAGAGACTTCCCAAACAATGGAACTAAACAGATGCATTCTTAAAGCAATGGAAGGCACATTCTTGAAAAGAGGTCTAAACTGTATCACCTAAACGTCAGAGCTGAGTGCAACAGGACAAGAAAAGGTGATCTCGGCAAACCCATATAAATCAGAAGCACAGCACTCTTGCACTCGCCTTTCCTCAGACAGAATGCCACACTCCATCACTCCTATGAAAAAACATGACCTCCAACTACCATCTAGAAACTGAACGTGATGAAAATAAAACATCTGATCCTTGAGTTGTAGCTCTCCCAGCTGCAAGTCCAAGTACTGAAGGGGAAATGATTAGACCGCTAAATCAGCACACACTACTCACTGAAAGGCTCCTTAGTGGCTGCCACAGCATATTCCACACGTGCATCAAAAGAAGCAGTGCCTACCTGAGTAACATGACAAGGTCTGCATCACTGGATAAACGCACCAACCCAGGCGTTCCCTCTGTCCGGATGAACTGGATCTTCTCCCTGTGTAAGCAAAAAAAAGTTTCCAAAATATCTTTTGCAAATAAGGCACCAATGTACACCACAGCAAGAAGAAAAAGTACAGGGTATATCATAAAAACCTCAGAGTTATGATCCTGTATTTCAGAAACCATTTTTTACCCCTGCCACTCCATGTCCATATGTGCAGCAAAATATTACAACCAAAAAGCTAATTTGTTCTGAGGAATGATTCGCCTGTTGCCCTCATCTGCTCAATGTGCAGGCTGTTTCAGGTAGTACAGCCATTTGACCAGTAAAAAAACCCCCCAAATTTTAAAATCAATCCTTCCAAGTTCACACTAGCTGTGTCCCTGAATGCAAAGGAGGCTGAGCTCTGCAGGAGGACATTACTATTCTGAAAGTGAACTGATTAAAGAGGTACCGTCTGGTTTGAGTTTTGAACCTTTGTACAAATGCAAGCCACACATTACAGTGCAACTTGTGATTTTAAAAGTGAGGCTTTTATACCACGCTGCATTTAAGATCTCTTCCCAAAAAACCATTGTAGTATTTCTCCCGCTCTGTCTCACCCAAACACATGCCCTTCTTATGCCTATTCTGACAGGCTGAGAACTGTAGATCTTTATTTTCCTCCTTTTCTATTTTCCACAGAACATGTATTCTGCTAATATGTCATTTCAGGTTTGTCAGCCAGGATTTATTTAGAGGCTTTAAAAACAAATCTTTAACATAGAAGCCTCATTGCAAAACTTGTTAGAATGGCAAACTGCAAAACAGTGCAGCTTGTTGAATTTTGGGAACTTGCAGGATGAGAGGAAAAGGTATCAATAAGTAACCCTATGAGACTGGAAAAAAACGAAAAGCAATGCTGACTGCTATGCCAGCCACTGTGGATAGGCATCTGGAACACAGAGCGCTGCGCTGGCAGCTCTCTGCACACAACAGACCACAACCATTACACCAGATTTTTTACATTTAGTGTCCAAGGAAGAACAGATACAGTCATTTAGTCCTAGTCACTAATACCCAAGTTGATATTTTACACCTAAATATGTGAACCAAAGTGTTTTTGTGGGGGATACACTTTGAGAGGGATCTTGCCACTTTCTGCATTTCACTTTTTATCATTCCTAGACTAAGCATACAATGGAGTTATAAGAACGATACAAGAATCGATCTCACTGGACTATGCAAAAACCTGTAGATACCCATTCTGGAGAAACACTAAAAATTCTTATTGCTACAATACTACCTCCAAGGTCAGGACAGCCTTTCTGTAAATGCGCATTGAGAAGACAAGGACAAAACCAAATGCCATTCTGCCTCATGCTCCCAGCTGTACACATACTTAAATGACTGGGCACATTTGCCATGCCATCCAGCTGTCTTGGCACATTTTGAAGACATGAGCAAACCTCTTATGCCAGTTGTTCCAAATACTTTCTTGTAGGTACCTTTATTTGGTAATAGCAGATTACCTCTGTTCCCCTAAACCTTATTTCAAGGAGTTACAGAGAAATACAACAAAGAACTACTTTCAAAGCTGTATAAATATGTTTGAATAGGCCAAAAGTCTACAATCAGTTATGTTCCACTGCCAATTTTGAAGGAAGGAACTAATTCTATTTAGCATTTAGTATTGAAGTGGGAATAGCAAGCTTCACTAACTTTATTACCTGAGTGAATGATTCCTGGTAAGATCTGGTTGACGCTCTTGTAGAATCTCAAAAATATTGGGCTGCCGCAAAAATGCAACAATCTTGTCATTGTAAGCTGAAAACATCAATAAAAATACCAGCTGAAACAAGGAGATACCAACAGACAGGACTGCATTCCTTCTGAGATCTGAACAGGAATGACAGCAGACTTCATCTTTACAGTTTTAAGTTTAGCAGCATTGTGCTAATACTTTTTCATGTAAGGCTACCAGCTGTACTATCATTTAGGGAACACGCTTCTTGATTATGAACCAAATCTCATTGTGACATGTCCTTCCCACTTTTAACACGTCTAATTCTGTTAGCAATTTCCATTATATTTTATCAGTCACGCTCTTAGCTGCAGTTAAACTAGAATATTCATTGCTAGAATAAAATTGCAGGGACCTTGGTTTTCACTGCACTCAAATCCATTCTCAAACATTAGAGTCATTGGAAAAACTCGTATCAAATCCTCACACTAACTGCTGAGCCTGCAGTGTATGCACACTATGTCCATGGCAAGGGGAAGGATTTAAATTAGCAGAGATTTTCAAGTAAACATGCCACAGTACAAAGAGCCAGTTATAGTCAATCAGATTAATTTATCTTGGTTTAGCACAACGTGACAGCTGTTCAATTCAATAAGCTAAATTCTGTTCTTGGTGGCACAGAAGTCGGTAACTTTGTGTGTATGTAACTGAGAACAGAAGTTAAGCTAATGACTAATTCCAAGCTGATTAACACTTTCTGGAATCCTGCCAAAATAGATGCTCAGAAGTTCTAAAAAAAATCACTGGGAATACATGGAGTCTAATCAGGACACAACCTGGCTCACTGGCTTTAACTGTCACCACACAGAGTAAGAGAGATAGGAAGGTGGAAGTTTTACATCAGTTATTTGGTTCTGCACAGACACTTTTCAGTGTTATTCCTGCAGGTTCCAACTGAACAATTGGGAAATGCTGATGGACAGAAATAATTATAACAAGTAACAACTTCCACCGACCCCAACCAAATGCAAAACCCAGCAGTGCACGCTGACATGACACACTCAGTCACGGAGAACTTCTCTGAAAAGAGGCCGGATGCTGACATACCCACTGGAACCACGTCCTGGTACTGAGCTCTGCTGACTGTATTAAATGTGCTAGATGGTCTTGGCAAAACTGGTGGTCCTGAATGACGGGAGTCCTCTCCGACCTGAAAATGCACAAGTAACCACAATGACTGTCTCTATGCCAGTGTACGTACTTGGTTATATAAAAGTGAGAACTCATATGGCTTAAAACTGAGCATGTATGTAAATGCTTTGCTGGATCACTATCCCCAGTAACCACTGCAGCAGAAAATCAGCTGTGTTGTATGACACCCATCAGTAAAACATTATTTAGTATACTGTGCCTATTAATATGAAGAATCAAAACTAAATGAAAGTTTATTGCTATTTTTAAATAACAGTCCCCTTCTGAAAAGCAACTAAAAAATTCAAACTAGGATTCCTTCAGAGGGACTTTTGTACTTCAAGGACATCTTTGTCTGTATCAAAGGTTCTGAAAATCAAAATCTGCTCCTTCATTAGCACATCTATTACCTCTGTGCATTAATGGAGTTTCCCTAAATCTGAACTAGAAACAAGCTTGTGGCTGAAGCAGGAAGATAAAGAAGTGAGTTCACATTCAGGCAAGGCAAACAGGGCCAAAACTGGTAAAAATATGTTTCCTACAATCATTCTGTAAAACTGTTCTGATTTTTTGTGGTCGCCTTCTGGGATTACAAATGTTTCATAGGAACAATTTTTACGGAAAAACCACAATGTAAAATTGTTCCTGGTAGCATTTGTGATGTCTGTGCAACTTCTGCATTCTTCTGTTTTTTGAGGCTTCAGTCATTTCTACAGTGTCAGTATTTTATACTTTGTTTATATAAAACATTTTGTCCAACCTCTTTTTCATCCTCCTGGACCTTTGTTTACTTCTCAGTTCCTCGGCCTACATATAATGGTTAGCATTTGAACTACACTTCCAAGTTTCGGAGCTGTCTAAAACATCTACCTGCAAGATATCAAACCATTATAAAGGTTGTTTTTAAATCCAGTCTCTGAAATCATGAAGAAGCAGAAGTCCTGAGACATGTCCCAAGACTTTTGTGCTCTCTGATAATACCCTCTCAGAAAAATAAAAAACTATTTCCTGTAGGCATTGTACTGGAAAAGGAATACCATTATTATTAGCTCCAGCTTCATGCTGCAATTCAGCTTTAGCTAAAAAGGCACTCCTGTTAACATTTCCTTTAGAGCATCTCCTTGTAAAAAAATGGGTCAATGGCTTCAAAACATCAACATTTGTGGCAAGGCAAATCCAAAGAAAGTATTTTGAGAGGGCTTTTTTTTTCATTAAGTATTCATCTTCTGCAATAACGTACAGTTTCTTGATGTAATGGTTTAAAAATAGGAAGAGCAGCTGCAACTGTGCAATATTTAAGTCATAAGCACAGAAGAAAGTGGTGTTCAGACTCATACATATGCACATAAATAAACATTACATCATTAATCCTAGAATGGGAATACTTATTGAATTGCTATGTTTAAGATTCCTATCTGGAATTATATTTCCATTTAATTCAAGTTACAATTATATATGATGATATGATATATGATATAGGCTAACTACAATTATTTTGCAGTACTGACAACTTCAACAGCACCATTTACTTTAAATCTTTCTATTTTAAGTGCAGGACATCTGAATGCTGCTTAAAGAAAGATACTTTCAGTGCATATTTAATAAAGTTAAGAAAACAAATATTAACAAATACAAATCAATCACAACCAAAATATTTGCTTTAACCTATTGAAGATCTAAATAGCCATATGAAGACACTTTCAGCTTCCTTGCCTGCTGCAAGACATCATTGACTATATCACACCACCAAATTGATGGAAAAGGTTATTTAAAACCATTTGTAAAATATACCATACATTGGCATGTCTAAAGTATTGTGGGTGACTAAACCATGTTCATGCAGGATGTAACAAGATATGCAGCCAGTGGTATAGCACCCACTGCAGCTCAGCAGAAGCCCAGAGAAGTGGCAGAGAAGATTCATGCCTGCTCTGAAACAGACCTTTGGCAGAACTCCACCTGCCACCATGAGCTATAAAAAGCATAAAACAGAGCATTTCTCTCACCACTCTAAATTGTAGTATCTTTAATTCCTGGCATGGAATAGCCTTCCCCTGAAAAGATAACTTACAGCCAATAGTAGTATAAAGGTTAAAGAAAGTACAACTGAAGTCTAAGTCATTGTACATAAACTTGCTCACACGTAAAAACAAGTTACAACAATACAGAAACTGCCAGTGAAAGTGGTTCACTGTGAGAAATCAACAAAATATTTTTTCCATGTATTTCTACTTAGAAAGCAGAGATGAAATACATATGCAAATGCATATAACAGTCTGATAAGTCTGTATGTGTTAAGATTTTTTTATACTTATTCAGAAAATTGCACATACAGTTACATCTGGCTGTATATACACACTTGCACTTTTTACCCTCCCCTCTTTTTGGCAGAGTTATATCAACACAGTTAGCAGACACCATGCTAGACAACAATACATATTTTGACAGTGAAAAACAGCATCTGGTAATCTGTAACCAGATGCTCTCCTGTGGTTAAATGGGGTTACTGCAAATTAAAAGTAAGAGAAACACTCATGTCTGATTTTTTTCCTCTGAAATCATACATTTCAAGGCAACAATGGCTAGCAAATAAAATAATAAATCTTTGCAGATGAGTACCATATGCTTACAGAAGAATCATGCTTCTCACAACACAGAATTGTGAGCAGAATGATGTGAAAGAGGATGATCTTAAAAACCTGGTGGTTCCCATAGAGAAGGGGCAGATCCAGCTTACCTCACCAGCACTGTGGCTGCGTTGTCTCGTTAAGTGCTGCCGATGGACTAACGCACTAGTGGGCCTGCTGCTCTGCAAGGGAAGCCGGGGGTCAATGAACGTGGTAGTGCGGGAATTGTGGTCAACAAAGAAAGCCTAGAGAAGAAGAAAGAAGAAAGAATCTATAGCAAATTGTAGCAAATACTTTGCGTTTTTTTTAATATGTCCAAGATTAATGTCTATTCAGGATCTAGGTTTCATTTGCTGCGTGAGGCTTTGGAAAATCTTCCTCACATTATTTTGGCTTGCATTTCCCTTCAGCAGAAGAGGGATAACAGTTTTCCATCTCACTGAAGGGATGAATTCTTCAACATCTTACTTCATTCATGCCTATAAAGCCCTTTGAAATTCTCATCTGACAAACATCAGAAGTAGGAAACTTTATTATGATTGTCAAGAAAAGATGACTTCAATGTTTAATAAAAGTAATCCCAGCGTATTCTCCCTTTCATTTCCTTACAAGTGTCTAAAAAGATGTCATTAACTGGCAAAACCATTCCCTTTTGTGAACTATTTACCATATAATTATGAACACAATTGGGTGTATACATGTCAACTGTATGATTGCATCCTGTGGTGAACTATGATTACAGGCCAAGAGGCATTTTTACCATGCTCCTGATACAACTTTTCTAGATTCAATAACCTTTAAAAGAAAAAGAAGAAAACAAAAAAGGTCGATTGGGGATACAAAGATGATGGCAACAAAGCCATTTAAATCAGGCAACTGGTGAGAGCTCCCACTTACTGGCCGGTCAGCCATTTGCTGAAAGCAAGGTCACAAGGGGCATGTATCATGGAAAATGAAAACCTCCTACAATTCTGTCCAATTTGAACCAAAAAGGTTTCTAAGCCCTGAAATTTAAACTTTTTCCAAGCCCTGAAATTTAACCTTTCCCCAGTGTTAGTGTTGCAGCTGGAAAGCAGCACTGTTCTATTTCAACACACTTCAGTTTTGTCAGCCACAATGCTAGAAACGTGTGGAAGTAGCTAAATAAAGATCCCAATTGTGAGCAGCAGTGTTACAGGAAAGTGACATCTGGTTTGAAGAATCAAAGAATCTGGACCAGCAGAGGTGGTCGGGGACTGGGGTGCCACTTCTGTGTTTGGTTACCAGTGAGGTACTTTGACCACAGGTTCATAAACAATTTAGTCCTGCGGTGTCAGCAAATGAAACATTCTCATCTTCCCCCATCCCAACCACTTGTTTCATCCTTTGCGTGCCCTTCCTGCCGTGTGTGGACACAAGTGTTTGTGTAGGCACATACTGAACCCAGCTGGGGAGCTGGTCCAGGCTAAAATTACTCTCTTTTTGTCCCTGTCCCTGCTGGTTCCTCTAACCTCAGACGGCCCCCCAGGGACGAGAGGAGAGCAGAACTGGCTCTTTTGGCAGCGACACCAGGTTACAGCATTCATTAAATCATTGTTTCAGACTGCTTAGTACAGGCAGACCAGAGAAAAATGCAACTGCCATGAAGGTAGGTAGACAAACCAGTGTATCGTGCTATACGGCAACTAAATACCATTGTGGATTGTGGTGGGAGAAATTGTTCATACTTCCATTTCCCAAGGAAGGAGAAGCATATGGAGGAACACCAAAGTAGCAAAACCTTAGAATTGCTCCTGAAGAGGGCAGCAAGCTTGCTACAGCCCTAAATAGCGTACAGGCCTGTACCTGTAACCTGTGCCTTCAAGCAAGGAATCACATTACCTTCACAGTAAGGAAAAGCTTTGTTTGGATCATCTGACATAGTTACAGGTATGCAAGTGAAACTGTTCCACAGTTCGAAAACTATAAAGTGTATGCAGTAAATGCAATTTTAATTGCAACGTTTGAGCCTGAGGCAGGACTTGTTGACCTTGACAAATAAGGATGTCACCTGCAGTGCATATACACAGATTAGAGGGTATGAAACCAGTGGGAAAGCAGAATGAAAGCTATTCTGAAATTTCAGTTTGGGACCTGGAAAATGACTGTAAGAGGCTGCTGGAACATATCTAGGCTTTCTCAAGATTTTGCTCCTGATGGATAGGTTTATTTCACTTACTAGCAAGTGGTTGGTATTGTCTTTATTTTTAATATCGCTGTACCTACTAGTCTGGTCTATGTGTATTTATAAGATGTGAAGCATTTTCATCAAAACAAAGGTTTATTTCATTAAGTCAATGTTATACTGTAAAATCACTTAGAAAAAAAATTGGATTATGATTCAATATAGCAGAAAGTACTACCTACAGTTGTGCTACACAGTTCTTTGAGTAAAGCAGCAATCCAATATTGCATGTAGTGTTCTTTAGCACTACATTTAACTGAACAGCTTGGTTTAAACATGAAGTTAAAGACAATCATGTTTTACTAAAGATGAATGCTTACAGGCCAGCTAGTAACAGCTACTTTAAAATAAAGCATAAGTTACTATAAAGCATAAGTTACTACTCTGAAGCTTCAGTGAAGATAATAATTGGAGCTTCAAGGATTTAGGCTGATCTGGACATTGGCACACAGCTCAAAACACAGTGTGGCTCACAGACGCCTTTCAAAAACATTCCTCTCATAACTGCTGTCTAACTATAACCCATAAATCTATGATGCTTGAAGAGACATACATAAGATGGGTAGTTCCAAATCTACAGGTAGTCCATTAAATATGGATAGTTGCCCAAGTTATCTTTCCAATTCAAGTCTATGAAGCTTGCTAAAATACTTTTTCTTCCTATTGAAGACATTTGTAACCAATTACAATGGATTCTTTCATTGTAGAAAGAAAACCCAAAAAAGTCCTACAATAACTTATTATGAATTTGCATGTCTTGCAGAGATCTAGCTAAAAAGTATATACGTTTTTATCTGGCTTTACAATATGAACGTGTTTACACATATTACACAAATGCACTGGGGTGCATATCTGTATAATACATGTGTGTATGCATATGTATGCAGCAGTGCAGAATTTCAAAGTTATGGGACTGAGTTCAGCTCAGGGACCTATCTAGCCTATGTGATGCTTCCTGCTACCACTTTTTCCAGTTGTCTTCTGCCTCCCTGTGGTCAGTGACTGATGATGGTTCATCTGTAATGCCAATCTGAAGTTGCATCCTAGTTACACCAGACCTTTCAGGGAGAACTGCATGCCAAACGGATTTTATAGTCTGTGGTGGATGTATGGAGGAGTCGGAGGAATGGGCAGTTGGGTTTTGCTGTGCAGCTTTGAAGGGAGTTCAGAGGTAGGCAGTCCCCAGCTGACCTTGGCAGACAGCCTGTGAAGAGGACAAGCAACCACGACTGCACTGACATTGGGAAGTAAAAACTCTACTACTCAGCACTGAATAAGGGTCAGAAAGATCACTGTGCCTTGTGAGCAAGCGCACCAAGCCTCTTACTATGATATACTTGGAAAAATAAAGGAAAACCTCATCTCAGCAGGAAGAGTAGCCAGGGAAATAAAATATAATTATATATTGTGGCATGGCTAATTTCTATTTTCTTCTCTTTAGCTTTATGCTTTAAGAAAGGCAGGTCCAGTTTCGGTTTGGTCTCATCAAGCACTGGTCTGACCATGTACTGGCCATCATCTCTCTCAAGTGCTGAACAGGCTTTTCTACTAGCCACAAGTGCTACTTGTAACAAAGGCAAGTCAACATAATGAAAATGAACAATACTGAGCCTAAATCAAAGTGAAGAAATCCCAGTGGGGATTTAGTCAGTGCTTCCTCTTGTTGATTAATGTTGTGGTATCATCACTGTTACCAAATACCACACCAAAATCCAGAGGTCTGATTGTCTCTGTGGAATGCCTATTAACGTCAATTGAAAATTGTTGTATTCTTCAGGAGAAAACTGGGCTCTGAAGAGTGGAACAGGAAAAGAATTACTTAAAACAGAAAAGAGGAAGGGAGACAAGGAACAGCATTAGTATAACTGCACATTCCTAATTATGTTTCTAATGAAAAAAACACAGTGCTTTCCAGAGTTGTTAATCCCAAGAAGAAAACAACCCTCAAGCACTTTTGCTACCCTTCAGTTTAGAATCTGCCTGTAATCTTTGCAGCCATCAAGATCTTTATTTATATGGACACTCACAGCTAACCATACCAAGACTTACAAATGTGAGAATTGAGAAGCTTGATTTGCTTATAGTCATAGTAAGGACTGCTCACATGAACTGATAGCCTTATCACTTCCTCACATGCTAATCACAGTCTATTTTTAACCCTAGCTTCCACACAGAAAATCATATTCTAGATAGTGAGGATACACTAGTTTAAAGGTACATTATGACTATAAAAATGTCTGTTCTTTGATTTTAAAATATGCTGTTGGAAATTGAAAAGTGATACCTGTTTTGAAAAGCAGTAAGACTTACAACTATTCAAGATCCCTATTAATGAAAATTATTATACACAATTTCTTTCCTGTCGACTAATAAATAATCAAGAGAATGATCATACCTAGAGCTATCCCAGTCTTAAGTGCAGCCATTTTATCTCAGAAAGTGATGAACACTAGACCTACTTATAATTTGGGTAGAGAAATCACCTAGGAAAATGGTACCAGTGCAAATAATGTACAGTAATAAATCCCACTCAAGACTTTGAGGTTGAAGAAAAAAAAAGCCCTAGGGAACAGCTTAACAGTTAAACAAGAAAAAAACCCTAGTATAAATGGTTCAACAATAGGTAAATAAAATTCAGTAGATAATAACAAAGTAACTTGACATCTAAATTATCTTACAAACACACAAGGAAAACTCCAAAGAACTTCACTGAACCACCTGTATTTACAGAGTAGATATTTCTTTTCAAAAGAAGTTTTAACTATCCAAGGGAATCTAAGAAACTTATTTAATTGTAAAAAGGCTACAGATTTTCTAGCAATTTTCCTTGTAATGATTAATACCCACTTCTCAGTCTCACCCCCCATTTATATAATGCTTTGTCAGCACAGACAAGAAATTCCAATCTTCTTTTGGCAAAAGCAGGAGTAAAGGATGCACAACTTTTACATCTGGAGAACTACGTGCACTTATGCTCCTGTCAAGAGCACCCAACTGAGTCCTGACATCACAACATCTAAGATCAAGCACTCGGAGCTGCACACATATTACAGTTACCTTGCCCTGATGGTCATGTTTCATTTCCCAACCTCTTGGCAGCTCCAGCTGTTTGTTGGCAAACATGTTGAGGAAGCCCACCAAGTCACGGTTATGCTGGTAGCGCTCAAAGTGGTGGGTGTCCCGCCGGACTTTGGTGATCATGTGCTTCAAACACGTGTTATTTGTAAACATGCGGTAGGCACTCTGAAATATAAGTATACAATTTCTTCTTACTACAAAAGACAACGTTTCCACTGTAAATAAACAATCTATAAAACCTTAAAAATTACCTCCACCTAAGCCATAATGGTATGAAAAAATGGTCCTTTTTCTGAGGTTTTGGGATAAGTGTCTGATGTTTCTTATTTTTGCTTGAGATATACGAAGTTTCATAATTGACTCACTTCAACAAAGTGTAAAATATATTACAGATTCCATTTACCACAGTTGTCTGTGGAACTGTGAAGAATCCTATAACATTAAAATTGCTTCATAGATCATCTGGAATGATGAGTAAAATGCAGCCATAGACTACAGCAATAAAGCTGGTAAGATTTTCTGCAGGACAGAGATACAGAAGCTTGTAGAACTTCTCACAAATATAAGTAGGTATTGTTTCCACCTTTTGATTTTTCAAAAATAACCTATCATTTCCCTGCCCATGGCAGGGGGGTTGGAACTAGATGATCTTAAGGTCCTTTCCAAGCCTAACCATTCAACGATTCTATGATTGCATGTCCATGTATAATTCCTCAGAGCACAAAGGAATAGGGAAAACTTTAAATAAAAGGGGTAAAAGTTAAGACCCCTCCCCAAAAATAACCCCAGCCAACCAGAAGCCAGGTCTTCCTCCAGGATTAGCAATACACAGAAGCCACAACACAGGCCCTCGCGCTGCACTGTGCTACCACCTAAATCACTCTATGCCCCTACACCTCTACTCCCTGGCCAGAGATCTTATCTACCTCTGTCCTATTTTAAGGACAGAGATAGATAATCCTATTCAAGAAAAAGCTATGTGAGCATACATATATATAAAAACCAAACTAACATTGATCACTAATTTAAAAAACACTCAGTTATTAACAAGCATCCTTGCAGGCAGTAGATTTTTCATTCCATTACTTCTGTTTACACTATACACAAAGGAAAGATACACTGGGAACAAAAACCCAAAAACCAACTATATAAGAAGCAGCACTGAAGAACAGGCAAAACAAAAAGGAAAATGTATATTAAGATACTTTTTTTCTTCAGTGTGACCTCTAATATATTTTGATATAAACCAGGCAATCTGGGGGGGGGGGGAAATCATCCCATAAATAGCAATGTGATCTTAAAAAATAAGCATCATTTTCATTCTCAGAATTGTCTCTCACCCTCTGCTAAGCACAGTAAGAAAGCTATTGCTTTGATAAACGAATGAGTTTTGTATCACAATAAAGATGAAGAACTAATTGAAAAATAAAAACTGTAGAAGCTATAATGCCAACTAGTATGACTCATAGCCCACCACTTGTAAGGAGTGATGATGAGTGTTTGTATTTAGCCTCCTTATTTACTACCATTATCTTAGCATCAAACACTGAGCAATATCTTTATACACAAGACAACTATATTTATAAGCACGTATTTATCAAAGTATTTCAGCTGTAGACACATAACTCACAGGGTTAGAATGCAGCACTGTAAAGAATTCTGGGCTGATTAAGAAATTTCACAGGGGGAGACTGGAGCAATAAAGTAGTCTGGAATCTGGAGGTAGAGTGAGGCAGCACATTCTCTCTTCGAAAATCTAACAGCAAAGGGAATGACAAAGACTTCCAGTAACAATCATTAGCAAGCATCACTGCAAACAGCTTTATCAATTTGAATCATACAAGCAAGAAAGATTTAAGAACATGTTTGTAGAGGAAACAATATGAGTAGACTGTCTAAAGAAGTTACAGAATGTCCATCAACTTGAAGAACATGTTACACGAACACATGAGATGGCATTTGCCAAGAATGGTTTAAGTATAGCTCATTCTCTATATCTTTAGCATGGGGATGAAGCCAATGATGGCCCAAAGTCTTTTCTAGTCTATATTTTACCATTTCAAAATGCAGTAGCAGATTCAAAATATTTGTAAGCTAGACTACACAATTTTAGACTTTTTCAATTCAAATGTTCCTGCGTATATTTTACCCAGTCAGGTACCAACAGAAAAATGCTCTGAATCTCACATTTTTTTTCAACAGGATAAGCCATAATCTTCAAAAACTAAACAGCAATGAAAACGAGTGGTTTCATTTTCATGCAGACTTTCAGGGGGAGAAGTCAGGTTTTGCCCTATGTCACTCTCATTAAATCGTCTATGAGATTAGTGCTCCCTTTAGGGGGAAGAAGAGAGGAGAAATCTGGGGGCTTTTTAACCTGCATTAGAATGGTGAAAGTCAGTTTCCTCTCCAGCTCCATCCACCGCGTTTGTGTGCTCTTCAGGCCTGTCATTAGTCATTGTTCTTCGGATGCTCTGGTACCTAGGGTTAGAAAACTGGACTTTATATATAGTATATGGTACCTTTGATCCAATTCTGCCTCCGAGGGAGCTTGCCCATCTTTTCTGCCATGCAGTTTAATATACATTGAGCTCTAATTTCTGCATTAACAGCCATTTAAATTTCTGAAAACCATTATCAGATTTTTTTTCAGGCACACAGCTTATGAACACAGGTGGAATAGAAAAGCCCTAGAAGCCCACATGCCAAATTAAAAGGCCTTACAATGGCAAATGCACTTTTGCAGAGCACACAGTTCACAAACAAGGGTAGTTCTTACCCGGCGACTTCAGCTGTTCCATTTGCTGTATGGAATTCTGACCTCTGGAGAATCTGTGGGGCTGGGGGGGCTGGGGTCGCTGCCATGTTGTTGTCCTCGGTTCACATGGTCCACATAAATATCCGTCCATGGCTGTCAATTCGAGCTTCCCAGTCTAAGTAGCAATAAAATACTGTGAACTATGGAGGGCTTGGGGTTTATTATTTATTTAGCTCTGTCACTTTTGTAACCGTTTCAGGTTTTGTTTCAAGTTTCTGATCTCTCTTTACATGATGACTTCAGGACAGAACTTTCTTGCTAAAGGGTTAGAGATGTGGCTTTTCCCTATTTTATCCATAAATGAAATTCCCCAGTGTAAGTAATCCATATCTAATAATTTCTATTCCTTTCTCTATTCAATTTCCCATTAACCAGTAATTGTAACAGGAAAGAAAAACCAGAAAAATAAAGTGTTCAGGATACTCAGTCTCATGCTCTTGGACTGAAGATCTAACCTGAGGCTTATTGCAGAGCAAAAGGCCAACGGATAAGTACCAAATAAACCTTGCAAAACTTGACACCTATCATTGTTTTTCCCCAGCTATATTAACAGTAATAAAATAGCTTCCAGTTCTCCTCCTGGATTACATGTTAAAGGTAAGAAGACCTGCCAGTAAACATGGACAATTGTAACAATACAACTCCTTCATATTAAATGTATGTTCCAAAATTGCCCCACTAATACAAATATCACAGCGAATTCACCTTCTTGGTGCAAGTTGGTAATTATACATGATGTCCACTGGTTTTGCAACACAAGCTACAGTCTTGGAAGTCTACACGACAGAGACAAACCAGGAGAACTAAGATAAAGCCACTGGGGCCTTTCCCCAACCACACCTGGCTTCTCAGTGCTTAGCAGAAACTAGTTGCATCGCAACACCTAGGCTTTAGTTCGTAAGTTCTTGGGGTCAGAAACACTTCTGCCTAATAGCTGCTTACAAAATGAGCAAGATAGCAAGACGCCAATCATATTTTGTATACAGAAACAGACATGCCTGATTCTTGGACACTGCAGAGACGTGCAAATTATTTAGCAATTTAGTTGAAAAACAGTCTCTGAGAGCTCAGAAGGTTTCTAGAAGAGACTTTCCTATATGCAAGTCTAGGTGAAAACATCAGTCACTGCACTGTCACTTCAAGAACCACTGGCAAGCAACCAATGCTGAATTGGTCACTGCTCCATGAGGAAAGAGGGCATAAAAGTGTCTTGACAGCAGAGAAGAACTAAATTGCACTGTAAATTATGTAATACTGTCAGCCTTAAAACCTCAGGCTGTTACTGTATGCGCACTATAACTTCTGTCAACTCTTGGAGGCAGCAAGTGGCTCACTGCATTACACTGTAGAGCCCAAGTTGATTCAACAAAGAGGGACGAAAGACAGGTTTTGAGATAACTCATTGTGTCACCTCCACACACAGATCTGTGTTTTTAGCTGGCCACAATGCAAATTACTCTTCTGTCTTAAGATGCACCATCAAAACAGCCTATTAAGTGTTTAAAACACTTCTAGTGTTAACAAGAGCTATGTCAGCGAAAGTAACTTAGAAGACTGAGAGAAAAAAACAGAAAAATCAACACAATAGGATAGGAATAAGAGAACCATTTAAGGTACAAATTTGAATTCCAGAGAAAAAAATTCAAAAATTTTCTACTATACTGTAAATTTAAAATACAAGTTTAAAAATAAAGTTAGGTCAATGCAAAAGCTTATGGTTAAATCACTGTATTTGCTATTCAAACTAACGTCATTTATATCTCAAAAAGCAAACAACATTCAACTTCTCTGAAAAATGTTTCTATTTCTTAAAAATTAAAAATTATTGAAACATGTTCCTGTGCAAAGGTCCCATTTCAAAAAAGTAGTATCTTCTGATGAAATAAAAATACTCCAAATTTGTAACCAGTCTGCAAACTACACAAAACATGGAAGTATTCTGGGAAGGACAGAATTGTTCACTTGGGGGAGAACACAAACCAACCACCCAACAAACCCAAAAAAACAGTTTAAATTTGTGAATTCGCTATTTTGCTTACATGTTAAACCCTAAACCACTGTATGATAGTTGAGATTTTTTGTGTGGTGATTTCATGTCCAATTCTGAGACACAGTCACCATTTCTGTAACGTGGTCTTGCAAAAGAAAAGCATTTTGCCAGCTCTCAAATTCAAATACACACGTTTAAACACTTGGGCAATGGCTTCTAAAGTAAAGCACCTGCATCGGTGTTGTTATGGATAAGGATATCTTCCATTAGTCAAATCTTTGTTAGCCAAATGTGTTACAAATTACTTAATTTGCCAAAGTGCAAAACTATAATTCATCAAGGTTGTGTGGTCAAGCTTACTTGTTGATTTTTCCTTTGGAATATACGAATTGGGGCAAAAATGTTGCATGTTCTAAGCAGAAATACTAGATTAATATTTCAATTTTTTCCCTTCTTCTTTAATTTAACCTACACACAATTGAAAGAAATACACCTATTTTTCTTTCTTAGTTTCAGATTCTGGTGAAACAACAAATAGATTACAACCCAAATTACAAAGAAGTTATATTTTATAACTCAAAATTGTATTCTAAATGTTTTCTCTATTTTTCACTATTATAATATTAAAATTGTTACATATCCAAAAGCAGAGCTTTGGAGAGAAAAACTGAATCTGGACAACAGTTAGAATTTAAGATTTTATTCACATTAGCAAATGAATGATCTACATAAGATTGCATTGCACCTGGATTGTAAAGGGGATATGTGCATGCGTATGTCCATGTACATGTGCATGCCCAAGCACGACTGCATAAAATCCCAGCAAATACCACACAGCCAAACTTTTTCCATTAAGATTGCAATAGTTTTTCCAAGTAGTTATTGTAGTGTATAGTTTGCTTCTGAAACACAAAAAAAAACCCCTATGCATAAGCCATGGTACTATAGAAGCTATCTACGTATTTCTCATTTATCACACTGATCTCTGAGTACTCCCTGTCATATTCTCTGTCTTTTTCAGTATGAAAAGTGATAAAAATGCAAGTGAAGCATATGTCTCCCAGGCACAATTTTGTAAAAAATAATGCTGGTTTATTGAGGTGGCAGTTAATTCACTTTAGGATCTGCATGCAGGACTCATTTGTTATATGCACTGATTGTAACAGAAGCAGCAGCAAGCAAAATCTTCTCATCATCCTGGCTTTCCAATACACAGTTCTATCTGTGTTCTGCAATCAGGCTCCTTCCAGTAACCCTCTCCAATTACAGAGCAAACAGTTCCATTCGATGCTGTGAATAAGGATCTATTCATTTTACACTAAATAGATGAATTCCTGACTCCTTTAAAATAATAAGGCTTTGCCACAGATTTCAATGGGTCTGAATTTTTTTCTTTTTGTTTTAAAGTAATGTTTGCTTATAGCTGTTTAGCCTTTTTTTTTTTTTGTCCTTTCTCCTTTCTTTAAATATCTAATACTGAATAGGTTTTCACTGCCCCAAGTTTAAGCACATGCATCAGTCCAACAACTGGAAGCAATGTATTTTTCATATGAATTAGAAAAATTACAATTTATCTGTCAATTTAGACTCAACTAACTGTTGCTTAATAGCCAGGTTTATTCTAATCCAAGAAGTCTTTACATTGCCTCAAAAAATGCAAGGAAACCACAGGCACCTTTCACATAATCTGCAGTGATTAAAGACGTTATGTATTTCTTTGTAAATCACCAGCATACAAGAAGTATTCAGAGATTTCAGAGTGCTTGACACCTTTCCTTACAAGTGCCTCACATTGCATATCATCTCACCTCCCTACTCATGTGCACTGCATACTGAAAAGGCAGCACCATACCTTCCTTCTTCTCCACAAATGTCACTTAGCAAGTCTGTATACACCAGACATAATTATGAACACACATCCTGATAGCTTGCAGACTGAGCACAATACCTTTTACAATAACAGCACTACACTTAATCATCACTTAGAACTTCTCAGCTGATCATTCTCAGTTCTCACATTTAAAAAAGTAAGGTAATGACAGCTCAGTAATGAGATTCAGGCAGCTTATCCCCAATTAAAGTATGAAGAACCTCACTTGGTGGTAGAGCCTCATCCACTCTCTGGTACCGGCCAACATCCTGACGTACCGAAGGCAGCGACCTCAAGGGCTGATGGCCATTGGCTTGAGCACCTGGAATCAAAATACCCACAATTATTTTTTCAGTCAATGTGGGGAAGCCCTACAGTTGCCTCTAAAGTGAATAAGACAAGCTAAAGCTTTTTCAGGACTACTGTATTTAGGATATATCTAACAGTCATATATTTTGGGGGGGCAAATAAGTTATGTCTACAGTTCTAGTGAGTGACTTCTCTGGGATGCACTGCAGTCCTGATCCTGAAAATGTCACCTCTTGTGATGTGCCACATCCACCTGTGACCAGCAGAAGCTAGGGCACAGCAACAACAGTGTGTGCCTGAGCCGTATTCCAGCAAAGGACAAGGACAAAGCTCCACCTGGCCCTTGCTGTAAGGGTGGGAGGTGAAGCTGTTCCTTGACCTTCCCTGCTGCAGCCACACTGATCTGCAAAAACATGGTCCATCCTGACCCCTCATAAAGAGAGTCCCAAATGTCTAGAAAATGCTGTAAAAAAGAAGTTTTGACAGTATTTGAAATAAATACCAAAATTATTCTTTCAAAATCAAAGAGCTGCTTATGAACAGAAGGAAGTAATAAGTCCCCAAACTTTTGAAATGTTACGGAAAAGATGCATTCAGAAACCTACTTGATTAGACCCATTTCAATCCCTGAAGAAATTTAACAGATAATCCATCATCAAATGTGCTTAGAAGCAATCTGTTAGGGTCATATATTCACTTTCAGTGATTTTTAGTAAGACATAAAATTCTCCTCCCTTCTTTTGATTACCCTTATGTTTTAATGCTAATATATAAACATGTGAAAGAAAGGGCTCAGATATAAAATCCAGTTTGCATAGTTTTTGGAATTTTGTCCCCTCTCATTACCATTTTGATTTGCAAGCAGGGTAATACTGTGGAGTTCTTTCTTCCTCTTTATCCTCCTTCTCACTACCCTCTCAGGAATTACAACATATCCAATTTCAAAATAAACATGTCTTGGATATTTCAGGTTTGATTTTTTGTTAAATCAAAACCCCCAAGAGTCTGTTGAAGAGGGGAATAAATCTCAAAGGAAAAAAAAAAAACAAAACCAAAACCAAACCAAAAAACAACAAAGCTTGAAAGATGATGAAACTGAGAAATGAAGATCTTTATTTTCAGACGTTATGTTTTTAATCATTTTTACTTGCTGCAGAAAGGTCACTTCAGAAAGTGCCTCCTGCAGTAGTTACCTCCAGTAGCTCCTTCAACCTGTGCTGTGGCACCCCCGCAAGCTGCTTGGGCTCCTTCAGTTTCTTCATCCTGAGACTGGCTATCGGCAGCAGCCGCCTGCAGGCTTCTTCTTTGCCAGATTTCTTCCCCTTCCTCTTGGTCTTGTAATTCACCTGCCTCAGCTTCCTGTCCTTCCTCCTGAGGTAACTGTACCACAGGCAGAGAACCGGAAGTACTTGCAGAGTCCTGTGTTTCAGCACCTGGCTCAGTTCTAGCTGCATCGGTGGCACAAGCTCCCTCTTCCTCCTCCTGAGAAGAAAAAGCTGGCGTCTCAGGAAACCTGGCATTTTCAAATGAAGAACACCGCATTTCCACTGAAGAACGTCGCACAGTCGCGCTTTCATTGCAAGAGCTGTCTGCCCCTTCCACATCACTCTCCCCTTCTGGCCGGGTACTGGCCTCACTGACGCTTTCCGTGCGAGCAGGATCACTCTGCTCGGTTTCTGATGATATCTGGGAAGGTTCAGACCCTTGATCAGTGGATTCCGTTTCACTAATGCCCCTTCTGCTCCCAGCAGCGGCATCGGCAGCTCCTGCATCCACACTGCTAGGAGGCTGCTCTGCCTCCTGAGCGGCACACGACTCGCTGCCAGCCTGGTCTGCTGGGGGGAGGGGGGTAGGGGGGGTGTGTGTGTGGTGGGTGCTTCACTTTGAGAACCTTGAAGGCTTTCACTTCCTGCTAACTGTGATGGTGGAAGCTCTGGGAGAGTCTCTTGCTGGTCATCAGTTGATGGCAAAGGAACTTCAGAGGCTGAAATGTTTTCATTCTCTGCAGGTCCTTGCATTACCTGATCTGATGAGTAACTTAAACCATTTCTTTCACCATTCCTTGTAGCACCATTAAGCATTACTAAACCACCGTCGTCTTCCAAGGAAGATGGAAACCCCAGGTCTTGATGTAGCTCATGTTCCTCTTCATCTGAGTCAATGTGAAGCATAGCGTTAAGTCTTGTGTCAGTAGGGAAGCTACTCCTCAGTTTTGGGGATGCTCCACGTGGACGCTCACCACAGGCAGATGTCCCAGGTCTGGGATGATTATTGTGTTCTATTGCATCCAGATAGTCATTTAGTGAGTCCTGGCGGCCTCTGGTAGGTGATGATCTTGAAGCACCAGAGGTCAACTCATCTTGGTCCGTTTCCAAAGTTCTACTAGTCCTTAAAGGGTGTCTCAGGATTGCTTCTCCAGAAGAATCCTCAAGGACTGGACCATTGGAACACACGGTGGATGTATCGTGATGTCCTGGTGGCATATCCTCATCATCGGAGGGGCTCCCCAAGTCTCCATTTACAGAGTTCACCCCCAGCAAAGTGCCAACTGTTTCTGGTGAAGCATCTGCAGAGATACAAAGGCTGAATGTGAAGCACAATCCAGCAACAGACAGTTCATTCTACTTCATCTGCATCACAGAAGTGGTATAAAAATACACTTCTTTCAAGATGTTTGCTTATTTCAATCAGACAACTAAGGGAAGAAAATACTATTAAAACAACAGAAGCATCTACAGCATTATAACAGCAGTTACAGAATTTTCACTGGATAGGTCTATATTATTTTGTAGAATATAGAAAATTTAAGGGATATGAAGTATGAATTTAAAGCGCTTTCATTCTGCTTTCAAAGGACAGAGAACTACCAAGCATCTTGCCAAACTATCAGCAAAACCAGTCTCACCACCAAGGAACTGGTTTTCTACAGCGTATCTCTCATATCCAAAAGCAGGATTTCCACACAGCCAATCACTAACATCAGCTGTCAGTACATCCTTAGCAGCATGCAAAACAGCATCTGAGATCACACGAGGAATTGCAAATTACGTACGAGTATAATACACAACATTTATTTTGAGTTAATTTATAGGACTTCCCACTGTAAAGAATGGGAATCTACTTAAGTTCATGAGATATTAGCTATGCTATGGGAATACATATACAAGAGAAATAAAAATTGGCCATTTCATTTGAGAGACAAGATGGTAATTAAACAGGCACAGAGTTGAAAAATCCAGCTGTGTCTGTACACCCCTGCAAGAAACCTAACAGTGATGTTGATGAACCAGAGTGCCTGGCAACAAACAGGACTGAAGACAGAAGCATTTTTTTAATGGTGACGAAGCAAAAATATTAATGAGATATGTG
Organism: Strigops habroptila; assembly: GCF_004027225.2. Taxonomy (NCBI): domain Eukaryota; kingdom Metazoa; phylum Chordata; class Aves; order Psittaciformes; family Psittacidae; genus Strigops; species Strigops habroptila. The sequence goes on from NC_044281.2 coordinate 10,832,608, forward strand.
ACTACATGGCTACAAAAAAGACAAGAATGTTTTATCAAGTTAAAAGAGCAATAGCTCACTACCAAAGAGATTATACCAAGTCTAATGAGGGAGAATCTAAGATCATAAACGTGTAAATAGGCATACATGATGTTATAAACATGTAACTGTACCAGCCATGGTCTGCTAGTTGCCTTCAGAACAGGAAAAAAGGGAAATAAAATAATTGCCTAACAGAAGTATGTATTTTTAGAACTGTAACAGATATTCTTGGTTCTAAGCAGGACAGAGTCCTGTAAAAGTGGGACAGGACAGAGTGATCTGCATGTAGACTAGCAGAGGAGGAGAGCTCAGGAGGAATCTTACTTGCAACTGCTCATCTCATCCAAAGGTGTTACAGAACAAAGATGTTGCAGAGTGAAGAGAAGCAATGAACTTGATTTACCCCTATCTATCCATAAATGAGAATCATAAGCAGATTCATTTAAAATCTAACTAACAAAATAGGAAAACAGTACGATACGTGTAGTTTTGGAACTAGCATCTCCAAAGCAATACCTGACATATCTAAACTTTGATTTCCAATAGAAAAATCTATAATAGAGGACTGTACACAAATGAGAAAGTATATTATCATGGAAAACCCCTACAATAGAAACACACAGAAATTCTCTCCATACGACTATCTGGAGATCTCAGATCATTGACAAATTCTCACCTTCATGAACAGAAAGATGTGAATTTCCACCTTGAATTGGAGATACCCACTTACATGATCAGCTGGGAGCCTTCTGCCAAGGTTATAGCTGACAAACTTGGTCTCTGCAAAAACAAAGATATTGGGTTTGGGTTTTTTTTTTTTTGTGTGTGTCTGGTGGTTTTTGTTTTGTTTTGGGGTTTTTTGTGGGTTCTTTTTTGACTGGTTGGTTTTTTTTTTTTTAACTAGTTTTATTTTTCCAGTATTTTGTGTCAGAGGCTTTTATCATCTAAGGGTTGGCATGACAGAAGGTAATTTCTATTACAGTCTTGAAATCAGTCACACACTTTGGCTTGTATAGAAAAGCACTAACACCCATCTCTTCCTAAGTCCTAAAGAAATCAAAGTGCAAAGGATCTTCTTCCCCTAGCCTCTTCCTTCCCCCAATCCAAAATGTTCTATAACTAACACAATCTTTCATTTTTTAAAACCTCCTGCCCCCTTGTGGTATTTTACTATATACAAAATTCCCAGATAGTTTCTTCTTATTTTAATTTTTGTTCAGTAAAGCACTTATGCACTCCTATTTAGAAAAGCTATTACTGCTTGGATTTAACTTCAAATAGGTTCTTAAGAGTTACTGAATTCAGCGGGACTCAGACTTGATTAAGCACTTGTGTCAGCTTGAGACTTCGGATTAGATCCTAGGCTACACATTCTTATTAGGCATAGCCAGAATTCACAGCCTCAGCCTCACTCAGCACAGCTGGGACAGCTGAGGGGAGAGGAGGGAGCTACTGAAGATCTCCACAGAAAATTATTTTTATGCAGATAAATTTATATTGGTATAAATACCTCTCCTTCACTGGGAGCAGCACCCCTACTGCAATAGGAGCGACAGACTAAAACAAATGCAAGGTCATTACTGAAATAAGCTGCAGCAGTTTGCATTTACTTTTAGCAAAAAAAGTTCTGAATGAACAACGTGTGGCAAAGTAGCCTCCCCATGTTGCTCTACAGGCTGCAGAACGTCAAATTACTGTAGTAGTGTCTCCAGGATCTGTCACAGATTCATCGCTCTGTACTCCAAGGACAATTCTTCAGCTAGACTTTAAGGTATCCTCAGAAGATTACCATTTGAGGTTTCTACATTTTACATAAGGTTTATATTACTCTAAGCCATTCAGGGTTAGAGAAAGCCACAACATGAATAAAGTCTGCTTCGTATTCAGTTGAATCAATACTAAATGATTCTCATGCTCATTTATCATATTTTCCATGAAATTTAAAGCCACTTGCCATTTTGTTACATAAACTTGTGAGCTATGACAACAGCTGAAAGTGGGGCAGAATTTTAGTTCAGTCTGTCTAGAAGTGGCTGGTTCTGGACTTCACCATTTCATTCATTAATACTGATCACTAATAGAGGGAGAGACAAGTTATGCATAGAGTACTGTAAGTCACTGGAGTTTGTTCATGCAAGATTTCAAGTTCACATGACAACCAGCAGAGGATTTCAGTTGTCCCTGACATCACCAAAATGAAGAAGAAAGTGAAGATGATTACTTGCTTGACCAAAACCAAAATACGAATTAGCAGTCAATTGTACACTTGGTACATTTCTATTTCATATCTATATAAACCACTCCTTTACTTTTCAAAACTTTTGGTGAAATGTTGTCTGTCTTTACAATGTCTAGGAAAAAGGAACCTCTTGAAATGACTGGCATGCAAAACCTGAAAATGGACAAATAAATTACAGGTGAAGAGGCAAAACTGATTTAACATCAGTTTTAACAGCAGTATGACAAAACCAAACTGAATACTTACCTATATTCTTACTAGATAATTGTTACACAGCCCTTCCTTCCCTAAAAAGATTTGATATATTAAATATATAGAACTTAAGTATGGAGAAGAAAACCGGGAATGTCTTCCGGAGTACTGGTTTGAAAAAAAATAGACGAGAACTGACAAACACAGCAAATGGGCAATTTCCAGACCTCACGGCACTGGGAATCCCAGAGCAGAAAATCATTTTGGGTTTAGCACAGAAACCCTGAACTAGGTTTGAAACCAGTCTGAATCTTGGTGCTATTTTTGAGTGCATAGCAGTGTGCAAATTTATTAGAAAAAGCTGCTTGCTCAGCTTATCACAATTTGTTGAAACTCAAAGATGAAGCATTTCTTAGAAAGGTTAGATTGTACATACACCTGAACTGCTCTTGGATACCACTATAAATCAAATGGGCAGGCTTTTACTTTATTTAATAATTTCTGTATCAGAACACATCATCAAAATTTTAAGCTACTCTTACAATTTTATTCTTACTTTACTTACCAGTGTAACCACCACTTTGGAAACTTAAAGCTGAAAACTGTTTTCAAATTGAATTTGATTTTCTCCATTTATGCAACTTGTTACTCTGATGGGAATATCTGTGAAAAAGGAGGCCAGTCATTTATATCCTGCTTTTTGTGCAAAAGCTTGAGGATACTGCCATGCCCTTAAACTTTCAGGGAAGAATATATGCATTTTCTTTCACCACCATTCCTCATGGGCCTCATCCAGCCGCCTTTTAAAGTTAATGGAGGCACGTTAACTTTAGCTGTCTTTGAGTTAGGTCCTATATAAAACACACTTGAATAATTCAGTTCCCCCCATTGTCTTTCAAGGAATTATTTTTTTCTAATAAGGCATATATATGTAAAAAGATCTTAGCAAAATAATATACTCTACAATTACTGCTCTGTCTTACATGTAAAATTACATTTCTGCGCACACCACTGCATCTCTTGCAGACCTCCAGCCATTTGCTTCACACCTGCAATGTATCGCAGTGCCAAGTCTTAGGCTCTTCTCAGTACATATGGTTGTATGAAAGCCTTGCTGGATCATCCACTTGACTATGCTATGTCCCCTCCAGCAACTATCATGAAGTATAAAACATCTTAGAAGTTTCTACATGAGCTGCATCTTTATACCAGAACAGTTAGCTATCAAATAATGAACAGATTTTTCTTTTAAATAACACAACAGGTGAATTTTGAGTCCCATCAGTGCATTATTCATAGCAAAAGGCAATTTTAATTACGGAGTTCCACCAGCACTATCAAAAATAAGGGGTCACAGCCTTACAGTTCTAGCCAATAATCTCTGATTATTAAACTGACAATTAACATACTTGAACTGTAAAAGAAGTGAGACAATAAAATCTGCTTCTTCTAAAAAATTTGCACACTATCATGTAGTATTGTGATAATGCTTTGCTTCTTGGCTAGCTAGCTAGAAGGTAATGTTTTTTGTAAAGGTAACATTTTTTGTGTAAAGAAATTAAGCTGAAAATAAATTATAGACACGCATATACACAAACATGGGCACATACATTCAGAACAGCGTTAGAAATGCTTACATCCTTCAGTCAGGCAATGAGTCTATTAAAATCCCTACTAAATTTCTCACTACAGACATAGCAGAAATTTGTTGGTCTGTGCCAGTAAGCCAAAAGCAATGCTGAGTCTCCCTTATCAATGGAAAATAGCATTAAGAATGTATTCATTTACCCAATTGCATGCCTCTCCAATAGTCTCTGAACTGGTATGGTTAATTTCCCAAGAAAGCGCTTGATGATTGGACGACTCTTGGCAAATTTGTCTTTAACCTCAATTTCCAGGACATCTGTTAGAAGTGCAACAAAAGAATATTTCTGGAAGGAAAGAACATATTTGACACCATATCAATACACCTCTACTCATAAAATATATACATAACTACTACTAGCATGCAGTGAATTCCAAAAGTAGTTTCTGTATTCCAAAATAATGTCAGCATCATTTATTAAGCACTCTACTTTTTGCATATGTAACCAGCCTCCCAAGAAACCCAGATCCTTTCACCACTTCTTGAAAATAATTGCTCACTAAGAAACTGCACTGGATAAAAGCGTTTTTATGGTCTGCATCAGAAAGGAGAAAGCAATGCATCCTAGTGCTTGCGATGGAACCTTGCTGTACTCTATCAGGAGTAGAAGAGTAGCCAGGTCAAAGCAGGAAGAAAGTGTCTCAGTCTAGGCTGTGCTTAGTGAACTTCCCATCCAGCACCACACTTTGTGTTCATTTTTTTGTATGCATGACAGGAAGTCAAAAGGACAATGTGTATACAGTATTGTCAGGGGCACTGTAACTAAAGGAGGATAATTTTCTATAGATTTTTGCCCCAAAGTTCACACATCATCTCAGCGAGCTACAACAGAAACTTTTTCCGAACTTGTGGCCTTTAAACAACATGATGCTGATTTAGAAAAGATTTCTTGATATCTGGTTAAGATCATTCTTCTACTTCTCCCTACGAGGGAACACTGTCACTTTTCAGCCTAGATCAATTTTCATGCAATTTATTAATACTTCATCTTTGAGATCTCTGCTGCTCTGTCAACTGCCTAAAGACAGACGGAAGATTCAAAAGTGGTACAGGGCAAATATCTGAGCAGGCGTGTTGGCAGACACACACACATACACACAGTGTGGTAACAAATTTCCTCAGGAAAGCAAGCTCAGAATCAAAAGATCTTTATTTTTCCTCTAGATTTTAAGATATAGTATAATATAACCTACTTACACAAGCCAGGGTCTTCTGGTTATCCCTTTACTATCTGCCATGTATAAGACTTCTGAGTAAATGTCAACCTGAGTACAATGTCTAATACACATATGGCTAGATAGCTGAAGATGTATTGAACAAGGAAAAAAAGAAGGATTAACTCTTCGGTTCAGCTGTCGACATCAGCTAAATATATTCAAATCAGCGATCAAACTGGGTCAGGAATAAAAACACTTCCTCATGTTCGGCTTCTGTTGGAGCCGGATTCCTGTGATAAACAGAACTCAAAAATTTGCTACTCTGTTTGCTATAAAACTGGAAATTATTTTGCAGAAAAGAGTAGATGTAAACCAGGATCAATTCTGCACCACTAGGACAGCGTGTGTAATGGGATCATAAGCTGCTGTTGTCAGAGCATTGCTACAGGGGAAGATACAGCAGCTAAAGCAAACTGATACAGTGCGTGCACCAGTGAGCATTATCACTTTTCTAATAAGCTTCAAAACCAAGAAGAACTGGAGTAGAAAAATGGGGAAGAACAAGAGCAGGTTTTCTTCCCATCTACTGGATAGATGGATGGACAGACAGAAAGATGAAGAATCAATTTAGAGATTAGAACTCCGATTTTCTGAAGATTTTAAGACTTCTCTACATCTACAGTCTTTCGCACAAATACCCCAGAGCAGTGCTAATCCAGCCCACTCAATTTTCCAGTCTTCCTAAACAACACATTAACATTCATCAAACACAGCACAGGCATCCGCTCATTGGAAAACAGGCACAGATCAAGAATGCTGCTCGCCCGTCCTGAAAGGGTTAGGGACTTGTGCGAGTTCTTGCACCTTGTTTCCTACATGAACATTTATCTTGAAAGGCACAGCCTGGCTCTTCTGTGCTCAAAGACAGTTGTGGGGCTGAGTTCCTTCTCTGAGACCTGCAAAGCGTACCCAATATAAACACATCTGGAAAAATGGCTTTTGCCAAACTGCCTTTATTTTTCTCCCTTGAGTGGTGCTGTAATGCCTCCTGGGCTTTCCTTCCTACAGCAGTGGAAACAGAGGCTACAACAAAAAGCATCCCCTCTGTCTGACAAAACTGAAAGCTTGCCACCTGCTATGCACAATGAGAATATCATTTCCAAATGAACAGTTGTTGCAATCACTGCGCATAAATGCTCACTTATTGTGCCTTTTCTGAAATAGTCTTCTCGCAACATATAATCCATTTTAATTAATTTATTTTTGCAATTTCAAGAAATGTACAGGGCTGTTGAGTGAGTTCAACTCTTGTTAGCAGAGAAGGGAATGAAAACCTCACAGCAGTGCAGCTTCAATACACAGCTTAAATATGCAGATGATAGCTGTTTCTATCCAACAACGGGGTTCCTAAAATGACTACAATTTCTGTGTCACTTTAAATAACTAGCTACAAAATAAGCTCACAGCCTTCAGAGAGTAACCACTAATGCATAAAGAGAAAAATACAAGCCTGGTACACTGCATCAGCAGGCAGACAGCTCTTAAATGGGATATATTACCTCTCTGTGCCAAATAGGATTAGTTGTGTTACTGATGATAGTCGACCTTCTTTCCTGCCCATGATGAGCAAATGTAGGAAATGTACTTTTCTTGCCTGGCTGAATGGACATCTTTAGATAAGGATCAGGGTTGAAGAACATGCCTTTTTTAAGTCCGGCTGCTCTAATATCTATAAAGCAAAACAAGAAGGAAGGAAAAAGGAACTGAGTAAATTAAAGCTAGTTCACAAAGTAGTGCTTTCCTAAAAATACTACCCAGGAAATCAACTCACCATAAACTACTAAAGAGAGACGTAAAACTCTACTCATATGTTAACTGGATCCACTGTACAGAAGACAGTTAAAGCAGGAAGTCAAGTGTTTTCCCAAGAGAATATAGGGAAGAAAGGTATCAACATCCTCATTTGTATTTTAGCATCCAGTTAGTCATTTTTAAAACAAAAAGCATGAACTTGTAGCTCACCTGAAAATGTTTTTCTCAGCATGTAAGGTATTTCCACTCTTAAAACCCAAACACCACAAAAAAACCATCACACAGTACTTGCTCTCTTTCTGGCTAAGGGTAAGGGGCTAAGATAAAAAACTGTATGGAAGGTAATGCAGTGAAGTCATACCTTCCCAAAACTGAAACTTCGATAAACAGAACTTCAAATACTTATTATCAAGGTTGCTTTGGTTCTTTGGAAGAAGATAACTTGTATCACATAAAAGGAGGCAAAGTTTTCTGAAAATGCTTCTTTCTTCCTAGGGAAACCTTAGTACTGGGGCCCTTGCAACTTACAACAATAAATAATAACTTCCTCGGGTGCATATTCTCATGCCTAAGGACTTTAATGATAGTGCAATCTTCAACAAGAACAAAAAGGGGTATTTTCATTTGATATTACACTTTAAACTTAACTGTAAAATATTTCTCTGTTTAGGTCTGCTGAAGCACAAGGGTTTTGTGTCTTTTTCCTTTAGGTACTCTAACATGCTGCATGTAGTCTTCATGACTTTAATGCAACTGGCACATACATACTTAGATGAGCAGTCTACACATGCAGGTAAAATTCACTGCACTAAAATGAAATAAATGCCATGCCTGTGACTTCACTAAATAAAAAAAAATCCCCAAATCCTATCCAATGCTCCAAACAATAAAAGGACAATTGCCTTTAAAGGCAACTACTTTGCATGTGCAAACAAGCAACCAAAAAATGTCCTGGGAAATAAGTTCTAGACCCACCAGTCAATACACCTTTCAAAGTTAGGAGACTCCTGGGGGGGACTCAAACTCTTCTGTTAAACACAACAGGTTTTTCAGAATGCACAAAACAATTATTTTTATAGTACTCTATATGAGTCTATACAACTTATCCGCTGTATCCCAGTTAATTGCTGGAAGACCATTTCAAGAAGCAGGAGTTTGTTCTGCTCTACCCCTACAATCTCTAACGGTTTTCACTGTCAGCTCTTCAAGATTCAGAAGCAATTTTTTTTAGTGTCTATGCTGAAGCTGAATATGCTTTAGTCTCACACAAGACTTCCCGTGGCATAAAGTGCTAATTGAAACAAGTGAAGCTGGTAGACCGTACCCCTACAGCTACTTTGCTGTAGTGACAGTTTAGCTCTGTTACAACTAAAGATTTTTTTCTGTTCTAAACCACCATTTGCAGCCACTGCTTTTTTTACTACTTTAATGTGATGGAACCAGCTTGCATTTTATTTGAAAGCTATGCTTTCCCTTCTTCAATCTGAGAGAACTGTCCCTTGTGCAAACTGGAAATTTCTCCAAATTTTTTATGCTGGGATCCATCGAATCAATTTCTTTCACTCTTGAAGATTCATGATTCTGGCTTGTTTCCAAGAAACAGAAGTTCTAAGGAAATGACATCTTTCAAGCCACTAGAGTGTGCTCCTACAGAGGCTAATGAAGGAGAGTGTTCCAGCTTTGATGTTATTTAAAACAGCAATACTTTTATTATTTATTTTGTTCTAACAATTATTTGTAAACCACAGAGTAGCATTGGCTTTTACCTGATAATGTAAAGCTGACTAACTTCCTAGAGTGCTGGACCCCAGAAGCACCTTCATCCGTGCCTTCTACTCCCATCTAAAGAGAGGAAAAGAAAAAGAATTAAATGTACCACAGAAGTTTTCATCCACTTTGTACTTGCTTGAGGATGTTAATGCAATGGTAAATTAGAATGCAGGGGAAGAATCTGACCAACTATTGCCTATTACCACCGACAGGCTAAAACATTTGTTTCTAGGAAAATACCTACTATTTAATGCCACACATTGCTAATACACCATTACTTGGAATCTTCCAAACAGAACATATATAGGCTTGTACATGTGCAGACACTATTAATCAGAGGAGACTGTATTTTCTTACAGGTTTCCCTTTCATAAAGTAAAATCAACAGTGTGGATTGGTAATACATATCAAAGCACTGAGCTGGCCAGTGACAGCATGTGTTAACTTCTGTCACTTTCCACAAATAGATAATTTACTGGGCAACAAAAAAAAGCAAAGAGATCAAAGAGAGACTAACAAAACCAGAAATGTGCATTGGCTATCTAAATGTGAATGTGGTCTAAAAGGTTATGCTTCATAGATTTTCAGTTTTTTTCTGCTGAAATCTCTTGTTAGGTAAAGCACTACTTCAAAATGAAAAGTTTCAAATGTGCTAATGTCTTAGGAATGTCTAGCTCTTTCAACTAGCAAAAGAATTTATCTTTCAAGACAGAGATGTCCTCATGATATATTATTCAGCTGGATGCACATCAATGGAGCTGTCTTTAAAGTCAAACTGTTCTCCAGGTAGGCACTGCACATCCAGGCAGAAGAGGTGCCACAGCCCAATGAAAAAGGTCCAGTCAAACACAGCACTGGGCATTAATATTAGTGATAGAACAGGAAGTCATCTGATCCATTGATCCATAAACAAAAATAAGCAGAATAAAAACTCACACACGTATGTGTAGAAGTATGTAACGCAGTGTTGAGCTGCTGAAGAGATGTTTGAAGTTACCAGATTGACAAATGATTCTGGAGCCGTGGTAGCCATGAGGAACCCACTCTGCATTAACTGAAAATGTACTCATTCCTATTTATATTGCTTTAAGCTATTTAACATCATTAGCTTTCAAATACTGCCCACGATGATCACAAGCACATTGGAATTCCATCAGAATTAGCAAACACGTGGAAATTCTCCCATTGCAAAGCTCAAATACTTCATATGTAACAGTCAAACAGAACAATGAAGAACCAGCAACGGCACTGATGTCTGGTGTACGCATGCGCCTCAGAAGCCTTGCAAGGAAACATACCATGCCAGCAAGCACCACTGCTCTCCAACCAGCCCATTTCCTTCCCTTGCTGCTGGCTTCATGACACATCCCCGTTCTCAGGGCAGGACATTTGTCACCAGAGTACTCAAAACTATCCCTTTCCCATCCAGCATGACATCATTACACTATGACTTTATATGGATGCATAAGCAGTGACAGCTAGTAGAAAAATTATGAGGGCATCAAAAGCAACAGGTTAATTCCAGATGGATCACCTAAAGACACCTAATCTACAGACACATTCCCTGGAAGCAGCAAGAAGTGCATCGCCCTGGGATGGTGACACTGCCCAGGCAAGGACAGAAGAACGCTATATATACCAGTTTACTCTTTTGGGTTCATTTTAACATGCATTGTTTTCTTGTTAAAAACGTTATTCATCAACAAAAAAGGCCTTCCTCATCCTATACCTATTTTTCTGCTACATCAATGATTCTGAACAAATTGCTTACATTGCTAATCATTACTTCATTTTATAAAAAAAATAGGATTTGCCCACAATTCAGCTATAACAAAATGAATTGTAACAGTATCCCCTGGCACTTCCCTGGTTTCACTATATAATCTTTTCCTGTTCCATTATGATCTGAATAGCAATTTCAGTTTTTCTGTGCCAAGCACAAAATGTCACCCCAGCATTCCTGCTCCTATTTTTGCACTACAAAGGCTATCTCATCTGGTGTAACAGAGTGTTTCTGAATGCTACATCAGGCCTTGTATTTTCACTGGTTCAAATGAGCACAACAGCATGTTAGTTGGCTGCTTATCCAGCCTGAAATGCCTGCTGTGATATGCCATCAGTATGAGGAAAACCCAAAACATGTCTCCCAGAAAACCATGTAAAGAAAAAACATAGAATGATCCAGGTAATTTACTGCAGCTTAAAGAAAGGGGAGTGGGCATGCCATGACTCTCTTACCACTTCCACAAACAGCATTCCCATAACAGACACAACTAGTGCCAAGAGAATGAAGTATTCTCTACTGCACACTGCTCAAGCTCAACACCAAAACCATGAAAATGGTGTGAGGTATTAACATTTAAGTTATGTATAACTAACTCAATATGATATTTTGAGGAAGTCTCATCTAAGCTGTCTTATGACAATCTAATCAGGGAAACTAACACTATTACTGGAAGTCTATACTGTTAGTGCAATGAAACATTTATATAAAATTACACCTTCTAGCAGGTGTATAAATTCTGTACAATACCCAGGATCCTCTGTTACCTTTCAAGGGAAAGAAATCTAAATACCAACAGCCAGTTTACCTGTCAAGATTGACCAATGACTCTGAAAGACAGGTCTTCAGGTAGCTACCAAGTAAATAAATGCTTATTTAAAGACAGGAGTTTGGGTGTCCTTTTGTGCAATGAATCTCACAAACACTGGTGGGTAGTATGACAAGGTCAAGAAAACACTCAAGCTCAAATGGTCTCTCCACACGGTATCATCACTCTGCTTCTCAGTAATCATAGAATCACAGAATAGTTTGGGTTGGAAAGGACCTTAAGATCACGTAGTTCCAACCCCCCTGCCACAGGCAGGGACACCTCGCTGTAAACCATGTCACCCAAGAAATGATAATGATATAGTGCAGCACAAAGCCCATTTTTAAGAGTTATTTTGGGATGCATTTTTTGATTTTTTTCAAAATCAGGCTACCTTTTTGTCTTTAGTTTATAAATTGCTATTAAAGACAGTGGCTGTCAAGCTCATTAACTGCAATGTATTTTCTTCTATAAAATATCAAGAGTTCATATTGCTGCTGCAAAATGCTATTATTGACAGTTAGAGGTGTCAATTAAATGATGCTATCACCTAGGTCTGTCATTCTAAGAGAAACAAAAAAAAACATTTGGTATAATGAGAGATAAAATCTAGTATAGCACATACAGTATCATAGAGCCATAGGATACACTGGTACATAATATAAAATGCTGAAAAAGCACAGGATCAGAATAAAAGCTCTTTAGTCTGAATAACCTGTGCTATACAGTATCTTCAATATTGCAGTCATCAGGACAGCATCCTGACAGATATGATCTTAAGTATTTGGCAGTTAACATCACTGAATCGAATCTACAGTGAAACCTCATGTCAACTGAAGAGATAGCTTGTTACATAGATTACTTCCATCAAAAGCAGCTGGATAGAAGTCTGGAAGGCTCTTCTCCACTCTTTAAACAACTGAAGAAAACCCCTCCTCTAAAACTTTTAGTGTTTCAAAAAAACAAGTCTTACAATGAAAGCATAGTAAAACAACAATTATTCTCAAAGTCAGAGACTTACTACATTCCAAGGGTATATGAACACTCAAATTAATTCTTGCAGTTTTGTCCAGTTTCATTTTTATACTAACAACTATCTCAGCAACTCTGAGTTATATAACTAGGGTGAAAAAAATCTCTATTATGGTGTTAAATTCTAGCAAACTAAGCCTCAAAATTGAAACCAAGCAAAATCAAATTCTTGGCATAAAAGATGTCAGTTAAGCTCAGTGACTTTTTACTGTTACTTTATCACAAACAATAGAAAACCATGAAAATAATTTCCCAAGTTTGGTGATTTTTATCCAGCAACATAATTTTTTGCAAAAACTTGCAGCCACTGGTAGAACTACAAGACTTACATTGATTGGTTTGTCTGACAGTTAATATTACCATTTTATACAAATACAATGAATAAATAGGCTAAACTTACCATCACAGCAGGGTTTTTCACAGTGATACATGGAGTAGTAGCTCGGAGGGCTCCACTAACACCATGGTAGTATTTAAAACAGATCTTTATTTCAGCTGAAAACAAAATAAAAATCACATTAAACCCTTCGTGACTGACCCCTGGTAAAAGAGAGACAATGAAAGGAACACAGGCACACAGGGAGTCATAGTTCGCTTCTATTCACGGAGTCTGAGTTTGGGCAGTTGACTGATACATCTTTGCTGTAAAAGCATACAGTAACTGTAACTGAAATAGATTTTCTCTCAACCTGTAGAAAATTGGAAACCTGTCTCTAAGGAAGTCTACTGGGTTCTTAGCTAAAGAGCTGGTAAATGCTGGGTTTTTTTTAATTTTACCTAGATTTCTACTCAGTCGGTTAAAAAAAACACTATCAGCTCATTTTTTCCAAGTTCCTGCACTGAGATGTCCATGGTCAGTACTGGGTAAGAAAGGTCTAAGTATTCACAAGCCACAGTTCACACAAAGCCACTTTTGTATGTTTTGTATGGATCCAGAGAGAAGGAAATGAGAACAGTATTAATCACTGAAGACAAGTCCATTTCAATGCAATAGGGTTAATGTGTATTGTTATTTTTCAGCAGATTTGTAAGCTGAAAATAAAAAAATAATTACACATATGTTTTATTCTTAAATAATTTAATCGTATGAAAATGGACAAGACTCTACAGCCTTATTCACAGAAGTGGACTTCAAAACACTGACGAAAATGTTTAAAAGTTATGCAGGTTGTACTAACTCCTGCAGATCCTAACTGTTAATATTCTCCTTTTTGTGTGACCTTACAAACCTTTTACTATTGTTCAGTATGCCGAACCAAAAATACTCCTGATCCTGGTAAAATAAGACAATAAACATACACAACTTGAGGATGAGCTAAAATGCTGTAAAACTCAAGCTCTTAAAGGTTGGACATTAGTGCAACAGACATTTTGATGTTCTGGTAGGAGTGGACATGCGAGTATGGTTGATTATGGTGGAAAGCTATTAATATGCTGTTCGATGTACTCATGAAAGCTCATCCTATACAACCAGAATCCATCATTCAGTGATCCATCTTCAGAAATTCTTCAAGAGGAAATTAAGATTAGAGCAGCTAGTTATGTCCTCTTAGTGTGTTGGGTCCTTCTGTTATTTAACAGACCAAAAAGTAACTTATCTAATTCTGCAGCTTGTATTTCACTACTATTTCAATATAATCAGCTAATGAAAAGGATTAACGAGATATTTTTAGACTAGGATGATTCTCGTCAGACTTTGGAAGAAGTTGCACAACACATATCTGAAGGAAGCTTGAAGCACTTTATATTGGAACACAGGAGAGGTAAACGTTGCACCATGTTCTGGTCTCACTGAATAAAGTTTTGTTTGCTAAACTGCCTTTACTGCAGACAAAAGAGTATTATGTTTAACCGAAGCCTGACCTCCACTGTTGTTCCTTTGCATTCTTTCAACCAGCAGAACAGCTACAATTATGGCTGCCCTTGATCCTGTGGGATTCCCTAGCTGGAACAATGTCTCTGTTTTCCTTCTCCACTGGGATAACTCTTCTGTGTAAGTTTGATGAGGGTTTACCTCTGGGTACAGAAATGGCCACAAGCAGACAGCAATGGCCAGAGGCGGGAAGAAATTGCAGCAGCCAGTTCAGAGAGACCACAGGATGTGCATGGAAGTCTTGGCAGTTCAATTCCTCTGACTTAGTTTAACAATATGTTGGTAGTCCTGAAGAATGAAACTGCAATATTTTGTATAAGGTTTTGAGACACATACAGCATGGTTCCTTGAGGGTTGAAGTATTTCATCACTGCAAGATAAAATACCCACTTATGCCTACTCAGATCAGAAAACCATCCTGCAAGCCTGCTCAGCCAAAAAGGATTACTTATTTATTTATTTAAAAATTTTCTGCAGTTACAGATCAACATTTACTTACTATCTTCCTCCCAGAACAAAGAAGAGGCACCTCAGAACTACTCTTCAAAGGAAAGTGTCTGGCTGACAGTGCCTCCAGGGATTTATGAGGTGGAGGAGCTGCTGATCCCACTTCCGCCTCCTCACAGCTGAGTTTACACGCACAGCCAAAACATGCTCTATTTACCACAAGCTTTAGAGCAAAATTCAAAATCCAGACAGGATTTCTAATTACCTACAAAGGTTTGTAAGACCTAAAAATTACACATCAGGACTTGCAGGTTCTTCCTAAACTGAGCAATTCTTTTGACCTACCAACAATGCTTATATCCAAATGAACACAAAAAGAATTTCTAGCTCATGTAAAATTGGAGTGTCAGCACTTGTGGAAGTTGGCAAGACTTATACCAAGTGGTGGACTATCCACAGTGTAAAATGAATATATTAAGTAACCAGGACTCAAGAGCATCTCTTAATCACGCTGTGAACATACTGTGACTACATGAGACCATGGTAAGCCAACGAACTATTCCACCAAGACTTCTACTTTCCACCTGCACCGCTCAGCTTTATTGTGACCCAACTTTATTTTTCAGAGAGTTTCTGGAGCTGCTACTTATTCAATCTGTTGTCATTGACTATCTTCTCTCAGTTGATCACTTCTGAAAGGAACCTAGCAATGGAAAGGTTATCAGTTGCTTCTATCCACAGACAGTCCACAACATGATGGTGGGCAGAAGTTACATATTCTCACTACACTGATATGTACATTCCCCTAAAGGCTGAAATTCAATGCTATGAGCTTTGCATCCTCAGATTTCTTTCTCTCAATGACTTCTATGAGCATATAGTACTTTTCAATACCTGTACGTGTCTGGCAAGAGAAGAAAACAATGTTTGATTCAAGAAATAGATCTGATGATCCCATTCATATAAACTAAATTTAAAAATATAATTTAAAAAAGAGCCTTCAGGACTAATTGCTAGAAATAATCAGAAAAAGTAGAGCACTTAAAACATGACATGGAGACTTTTTCTCCCACTTCCTAAAAGAAGCATGACTGATTTAGTTTGGGCTTTATACAGCACTACAGAGAGGAATGGCAGACCTGTGGTTACCATGTGTTTCCTTTAGGGAAAAACTTGCACTTCTCTTTTTCCTTTCCTACTTCTTACCTCAACAAGTTAATTAGATTTGTATATGATCTGTGATGAAAAAGTTAATAGCAGTAAAACCACCAAGGGAATGACATCTGTACCTGACCACATGACTATCTGCTGTCTCCTTAAAATATGACATTTCAGAACAAGAAGTATTTTCATTCATAGGGAAAAAAGAATGACTGTACCTAGCTCTGTGTTCTTGATACCACACATGCCCCATTGTCATTGACATTCTTCCAGACATCATACAGACCACAGGAAATTCCTTCTTCATTTAAAAATAAGACAAAAAGTAAATTGGGGGATCTATGATTCTTTAAAAGTTATCACACAGCCCTATAAAAAGTAATATATATGTTAATTAATCTGAACACTCTGTAAAACCATAATACCCTTCTTTAAAAGCCAATAGCTGTTATCATTTTATAACCACAGTTTTACAGCTCATGTCCATTACATAAAAATATTGGAAGTAACAAACGTTTCTGGGACTCAAACACTGACATTTGAATTTCAAAAGAACTCCTGCATGAAATTACAGCATTGTACTTCCCTCTATGGACCATGCACTCTTGCCTCTTCAATAATAAAGAGATCAGCTTACACCCAATAATAGCTTCCTTTTAAAACATCACGAATTCCCTGAAGTCTCCTGCTTTAGCTACCTTTTTACTGCCTGCTGAATTTCTTTCCCTTAGCATGACAGTTCAGTGAACCTTTCTGTTCGGACATTTAGCATTCTATTCTCTGCATCACTTTAACTATGTACCTTTTTGATTACTTCCTACTGGGAAGTAGCAATTACAGCAGCAGAACACAAGTGCAAAGGCTGGCTGCCTCCAGGTACTTGCCACCTCTCTCAGCAGGTATATCACAGAGTTTATTTTACAGAAGTAATGATAAAGAAAAAAAACCTAACCAACAAACACCCAGAAAGTGACTTAAGCAGAGTTACAGAAAGCTTTTTAGATAAACTAGAATCAATAAGAGAAAATGTTTATGTCCCAGTGGCCTCTTTTCATCTAACCTGCTTCAAAGGAAACTACTTGGACACATGGTTGTTCAGATAACGAAGCCTACTTATCCATGCCAGCCCCACTCATTTTGCTGTCGCTCTGAGACATTCCTACTTACCATCACAAGCATTGCCTATTATATTACAGTTTGGCAAAGCATTTAATTATAATCTAACCTTTAAAACAAAACACTGGGGTATTATATGCTTAAGGAAGTCAACAAGGCTTGTCACAAATGTAAAAAATACAACCCTGATCCTGTTTCAGTTATTTGTGATACTCAAAAACTGCTGTTAAGAGACAACAGATATAAATAGCAGAAGAATAGTAAGAAGTCTTTCTAACTCAGTGAATGTGTTTATAAATAGGGTAGGGACAATAACCATGAGTCCCCAGACGGACCACTGAAAAGGCACAGACAAGTGTTCCAGGCTCAGAACAATCCCATATGAGAAAACCATGACCTTTATAAAGTTTAATTTAAATGGTCAAAATATATAAAGACTGAATACAAGTAATGAATTATGTTGACAGAACATCCATTAACACTGTCCGTTTTGGTAAAAACCATTAAAAATACCAAAACATGCTCATATCTCTATCTATAACAAAAACACTGTGCTAGGGCAGTCCTTAAAAGTTAAAAGCACATTAAGTTCAGTTATTAGACTCCTATCTTTTTTCCTTCAATATCTGTTATCTTTTTTAACAAAAAAGGGAGCTGAAAGTGCACTCTGCTAGCTACAAAGTATGGCCCTTTCAGTCCTAATACACTATTTTTGCAAAAGTTACAATTTCCTGGAAATAGGGACTGACTATGGAGGACATGACACAAAACCTCACTTGTCATATAATACCAGTGTAATGCAAACTCATATCTTACCACATTTTCTGAATACCTCTCACAGTCTACTCATGCTACCAACCCAAGATTTTAAGCACAAAACAGGCAGCATCTATGCAGTCGCTGCATCCAAGTATCACAGTGTGGCACCAGAAGTAATTTAACCACAGTGATTGATGTGACAAGACTGGCAGTCTCTGGATGAATCCCAAAAGCTGCCACGATGGATTACTGCTCAAGATATAAAGCCATGGCATTGGTAAAGAAAATATACGCAAATCAATATATTTCTATTCTACTCACAATAATGACTATGACATCAAATATCATAAAAAACAACAAAGACATTACACTATAGGTAGAGTAGATGAAGGTGTTTCTTGCGGATAGGATAATTAATACTCATGGGACCAAGGCTATAACTTACAAATACAAGTACAATACAATCAGGAGGCTCTTGGCCTGTGCCTGTACTAACAAACCAGGCAGGACCATGCTGGGGACTCAAGTGTGAGCGCAGAACCATCCAATCTGCTGAACACTGACCATGCATTCCTGACACAGGGAGAAGTGTTGGCCGCATGGGTGCAAGCCACGATCTGTTGCTTGCTCCCAGCAGCAGAAAATAGCCCCTGGCCCGTTTTACCTACTAGTCCCTTCTGGGGACTCTGCATATGAAGTGCATAAGCACCAGTTACCTGTTGTGTGACAATGACTGTACCGTACTGAATCTCCCTCCCATGGCACCTTCAACATGACCTGTCCTTCCCCATATTGCAAAAAACTGACTTGGAAGCTGCAGTTTATAAATAAGCACCAGCATTTATCAACTAGTCTTCATAAAATTCAAGCTTCCTTTCACATGCTTTTTCTACCACCAGCCTTTCCATGGATCACTTCAACCCATCTTTCTGCTATGTCTGCTCTCCATAAGGAATACCATCATCTCTGTTCCACCACAATGCCCCAAAGGGAGACCCTACCAGACCAAGCTCAGACTGCTACACCCAGAGAAACACTCTGCTATCTAAAATCACTCGTGAGGCAATTGCAGCCTCTCCTGCATCAGAGACTAAAGGTCCTGGCGTACTTAAGGACCTGAACAGTGTGATGCCATGGTAAATACCAGATGACCATACGAAATGCGAAAGCATTAAGCTGTGTTGCAACTTCACATTACTGCCACTTGTTCAGAATAATACTCCCTGAACAACTTGTTCTTTCCTTTCACCGGAGCAGGATGAAAACTGTATTGCTATGGCCACGTTTAGCAGTCCTTCTGCAGTTTACACAGCAAACTTGAGGGAGCCGTCTAGTGAGTCATTGTTTTCCTTCCTCCACATTTTAGCAAGCCTCAGAGCAGGATGTTTTAAAGCCACCTTTACTATGTGAGTAAGGAAACAACATCTTGGGCATACTGATGCTCAAATTCACCTTCTTGAATCTCTACAACGACTGCATTCCCTTTCATGCTTGCATGGCACTTCTGCTCCTTCTGCTGGAAAAAGAAAAAGGAACACCTGCCTGATACCGGTTGGCTCTGCAGTTCAGAGCCGCTCACTTTTGTCTCGAGGTGACAGCTTAAGGACACCAGCTGTTCCTGATGGTGAGCTGGACTTTGTATTTTGCAAGCATTTTCTTTCTCCTTTGCATACTCTTCCCCCCCCCTTCCCTCTCCTCAGTCACTCCACTGAGATCCTGCTTGTATTTCTGGAATACATTAAATTCATTTCTCATTATTTCACTGTTGATTCCTTTGATTCTCCCTTCTCAGGGTAGAGTTTACAGATTTTTTGGTGTTGATTTTTGTCTAAAGCAAGTAAGAGTTTTCTTTGATCATCCTTGTTTTGCTAATTTTGGATGCTTTGTGGGGAATTAATGTCTGGTTTTAGTATGAAGGTGATGAGACTCTCCCTGCCCTTCTTTCTGCAGGTTGCTTGATCTGAATAGAACAGATGGCCAACTATGCCTTTACATGTTAGTTGGGAAATAGGAGATGCTGAATCCATAGGAAGGGATTTTAAGAAGAATAAATGGAATGACTGGAAAATTGAGTTACAAAACTAAGGATACACAGTAATGTAAAAATCAGAAAAATGTTTACCCAAGGCCTGCCTTTAAACAGAAGCATAAATTCCGCAATCCTCAGTGAAACTATTAGTAAGTTTACAATTATGCTCACGGAAAAACACCCCCCCCCAAATTAAGGCATAAGATGCTTTTCTTAATAAATAGAAATCTGACGATTGCAGAAAGAATGTGAGGCCAAATCCAGCTGACTCCCACTGATTACCATTAATGCAATTAAATTGGAAATATTCCTTCTGCATGAGATGCACCTGCAAATGGCTTGTTAGCGATCTTACAAGTCTCTGCACTTCGTGCCCTACGGAGATGTTACATTACTGGCGAAAGGATATGTAATGTCCCTAAGCTTTGAGACTGCTAGGGAAAAAACACAACCAAAGTCTTCGGGATAATACGCACGCTGCCTGACCTCATCACTCAACACTAGCAACTTCTGTTCCTTTTCTTGCCAAAAAGGAGGCAACTTCAGGCCAGTTCTGACTGTAAGTACTAAAGGATTAATGTAGTTACAGCATAACTGTTAAGAAGCATCATCAGTCCTCAACTGCCAGAGCTGGTTTGAAGCTTCTCAGGCTTGCAGCAAACATCTCCCTCCTCTCCTTGTGCATAGGTAGAGCAGGGAGCCTACAATCATGTAGGTATAGCAGTATATAGGCAGTGGCAATTAAGCACTGTGTTCCAAACATGAAACAGCTCCAAGCCAGAAAACCCTGCAGTGACATAAGCCCAGCTCTAACTCAGTTATATACCTAGATTTCCATTACCTGCTGAAGCTTCTCTACACATCAGAGCACAAGCAGTAGAAGACTTGGTCAAAAGTAATGTCATCAAGTTCAAGTGGGAGACTTGCAAGTCTCTGCACCAGGGGTGGAAGGACCCCATGCACCACTGTGGCCTCTGAACAGACTGCAGAATCTGCACCCTGCTGAAAAGGAACTGGGCTCAGGATGGACACCGAGCTGAACATGAGCCAACACGTGGATTATATTAGCATCACAAATACAACAAACCACCTCACAGGCTGCATTAGAAGAAGTGTGACCAGCAGAGAGATGGAAGTTACTGTCCCCCTCTACTTGGTACTGGTGAGGAATACTGTGCCTAGTTTTGGGTCCCTAAGTTCAAGAGCATGAAGAAAATGAAGAGAGGACAGCAGAGGGATAGAAAGATGGCTGGGATGGAGAAAACGTGACCTATGAGAAGGGGCTGAAGGAGTTGGCCTTGCTTAGTCTAGTGAAGAGGAGGTTAAGGCAAGAGAAGTATTAGAAACTCAATTCTTTCCAGTTCTATCAGAAGATTTTTAAAGTGGTAATGGCCCCAAATTTAAGCATTGGCTATTCAGATTTGATGCCAGAAAAATCTTTTCACTTGAAACAATACTGCAGCACTGGAAAAGGTTACCTGTCCTTGAAGGTTTTCACTACTGTGCTTTACAAACCACTGCTGACCAGGTCAAGTGCCAGATAGAGCAGGAGGTTGGATGCAACCAGCATTCCTACGCTGTGATTAGTCTCCAAATAAGTTTAGATTGATCCATTTTGTCCATACTGGTCCCCCAGACTTTGTTCCCTCTTATTGGAGACGCTGCTTCACAAACTCAGGGACATTGCTGCTGAATCTGGGATTGTTCTCTACTTGCTTCTTTCATTCACAGTGAAGCACAGTCAAGTTGCTAATGGTCTGCTGCATGTCATTACTGTGAGGAGTGAATATGACAAACCTCTAGTACCATGACATGCGATTGATACATTCTGCCTCTTATAAAAGGTACTTCTAAACACAATAAATCTACAACTGTAGAGTTCTTACCAAATTTGGAAAATAATGGCAGGTTAAAGCATAAGAGATATCTTAACTTCAATAATCAGGTATGTATGTGCTCCATCCCTGGCAGTGTTCAAGGCCAGGTTGGATAAGGCCTTGAGTATCCTGGTCTAGTGGGAAGTGCCCCTGTCCAGGGCAGGGGGGAACTCAATGATCTTAAGGTCCTTTCCAACCCTAACCATTCTATGATTCTATAGTTACAGGGGATATTAGCCTCTCTGTTTGCCTCTCCCTCTACCTCCCTTGCTATGACAGTGGCATCATAACAGTGGTACAGTAAGAGTACAAATTATATCAGCATCATGGCAGGAGAAAGATGCTAACAAGGGCACTAAGTTCACCTCTGTGGCTGGCAGTGACAGTGCCTGCAGAGCACGGCAAGAACCCTCACAGCACAGCTCTTTCCACAGCCAGCCCGGTGCTGCACCGCAGAGGCAGTAACACTGTGGTTGCATCTGAGCTGCACAGCCACTTGCTGCCTGTGCCTGGGCTGTGATTTAGAGCTTTGAGGGATAAAAAAGAAAGAAAAAAAAAAAAAAAGGAGCAGCTGCCTGTATTTGCATCAGAGGTGCTTCAACACCTATAAGCTACAAGAAAAAGCCTTGCTGAGCAAACACGGTCACGTATCTGTGGAGCTTCTAGTTTAAAAAGTGGAATCGGAAATTCAGTTAAGTGTTCCAGGGTAATTTTTGTTGTCTCACTAGAAACACAGGTGTCACTGGTGACATATTTATCTGCCATACTATGTGCTAGAGCAACAGATGCTCATAAACATTCCTTTTTACAGTTCTCAGCTGCTGCTAATTGCTTGTCTCTAGTTCATTGTATGGCAGCAGAATTGTTCATTAGTAAAGCTAACCATAACCAAAGAACACATTTCCTGCATTCTTTCTATCAGTTGGTTGCAAAAAGCAAAGTCAGTTGCAACTGATTTTAAGTCAAAACTACAGGTTCTTGAGGCATTAGCCTAGGTTACTCACATGAACTAATAATGCTGTTCAAGAGCCTCATCTCCATATATTACAGAGCAACACATAACTGGCTAGAAGATACAAACATCCTTGAAGTCAAACAATACTGACAGAGAATATGTATAAGAAAGATGAGGCAATGAACTCTCCTAACGTACTTTTTAATCTGCTTTAATATACTTCTGTCTTTGGCTCCAGGAAAGTTAATTATCTTGATGTTTATTATTCTTCTTGATCTTTATCGTCAGTTCAATCATTTTTCCTGTAATGAACTCCTGAAATTGGATTTAATTTTATCCTATTAAAAACTTGGCAGGATTCAATGATGAGTTCTAGAAATAAGAAGTTTTCATAAGTATTTATAGTACAGGGTACACAACACCTCTTGAAATACACGTACTGCTGTTATGTCATTTAATTAGAATAAAAATTCCTGCCAAGACCTACAGTTTAATAACTGAAATAAAGTAAAATATAATAAAAATAACAGTAGTAGTAATGAAAAGGGAGATAACAAAAGAGGGAGAGAAGTAAAATCCCAAGACCTGCAGTGTACAGTGTAGTAATAGAGTGGGAGTATTTCTACTTATTTATTTATTTATTTATTTGTGAGGGAGGATTCTTGCTGTGAGACTAAACAGGTGGTAGAGCAGCTCACAGCTCTTTTGGGACTGACTGCCACTTTGATGCTTGGCATATCAGAGTTTCCAGCAAGCTCAGACATAACATTTTAGGATTAGAACATAAGTTTCTTTAAGGGGTCATACACTTTAGATGGTAAGATAGCTCCTTTTCATCAAAAAGCAAAAAACCAAACCAAACAAACAAAAGGCACACAGCAGAGTGGCTTAGCTTCCTATGTACCCTGGTCACCTAAGGAAGTGGCAGAGCTCTCTGATTTGAAGCTTGGCTACAAATACTCCTTATGGAGTTCAGCTGAAGATTTTTTCTTCCGGCCACATGGAGACTCTATTTCAAAACTGCCTAGTGGATTTCCCAGCACAACAAAACTTTAGCTGAGAAATCCTGGTGCAACTGGACAGGAGACTGGCATTTCCTGGAGACAAATCTAACCTTCATACTAACAAACATTAGCAAGCACTACTAGCTTATTACAATTTCCTTCATGTGCATTTACTATCAATGTTTGTCTAGCTGAAATGTTAACTTCTTGGGAAGGGACTTCATCTTTCAGTGTGTATATACTATATGACACTGCACAGGGCAACTTCTTCCTCCCTTAAACTGAAGCACACTAAGAATATCCCTATATTCTAGTTTCATCTTGGATAGAGTTAATACTATAGAACATCATGCTCAATATATAAACTGGGGGGAGTGGGCTGGGAGCCACCAATCACTGCTTGGGTCGAGCTGGGTATCGGTCAGTGGGTGGTGAGCAATTGTATTGTGCATCACTTGTCTTTCTGGGATTTTACTTCTCTCTTTTGTTGTCTCCCTTTTCATTACTACTACTGTTATTTTTATTATATTTTACTTTATTTCAGTTATTAAACTGTTCTCATCTCAATCCACAGGTTTTACCTTTTTCTGATTCTCCTGCCTATCCCACCACGAAGGCAGAGAGGGAGTGAGCGAGCAGCTATGTGGTACTTATTTGCCAGCTGGAGTTAAACCATGACACCCTAGAATACAAATGTACACCTAAGCTCAACTCCATTTTTATAACAATGAGCAAATGCACTGGAAAATGCTCCCCCTTAGAGCAACATAACTAAACCCTTTGGTTTATCAGAGAGATTGAAGAAATGGATATCAAATGCCATCCTGTTGACTTGCCTTGACACAAAAGCATGCTTGCTTTTTGATATGCATTGGATAAATAGGTACTCACATTCCATAAAATAGGGGCCAGGTTCAATTCGCCACACAATTTGTCCTTTTTGTGTGCCAGTCACTCCACGATTCTTGGAATCCCAGAAATTGGCTGGAGAGTTCTCATCTGAAAGAGGAAATTAAAATATCTGTAGCATCAGTAGTATTTATAACAGCAGTTTTCTCAGTTTTATGTTTGTCCGTGGTTTGTCCTCAAACCACGACAATGTTGCAAGAGACTCAGATACAGAAAATTACTTTGATAAAAAAAAAAAAAAAAATTTAAAAAAATCAAACTAACTGGCAAAAGATAAATGGATTCTCTTTCACAGTTTTTAGTTGGATCAATTTATGCAGAGCGAGCAGACGTACATACGGCCAAAGTAAACATATGGTTTCCTGTAAGAGATGACTTGCCAAGGTAAGGTATTAAATTCCAAAACTTCCCTAACTCAACAGAGAGGCTGTTGGGAGTGGACAGCTCACTGAAACTTCATCACAGACTCATCTACCATTTTATGCAGTGGTGCTATTCTACGATGTGAAAATCTAACATTCATTCCCTACCTAGGAGTACAGAATTGCAACTAGAGGTATCAAGACTTTATTCAGTTTTTAATATCCTACGTTTCAGAAACTAGTGAGAATATTTGTATACATACACCAAAATATCTGACACTTGCAGTCTCCTGACAGGTACAGTATTATTCCTTATCAGTGAAGCCGAGTTACAGGCTCAAAGCGCAGACCTGTCACTTAGTAAGCCAGACGTACAAAACAGACATTCACCAAAATACATTCAAAAGAGAACAGAGAAACAAACAGTAAGTATCTGTAGATCAGCTTAGCAGTATCAGTATTTTCCCCTCTTGAGATAAGCTTTTCGTCCTAACAGTAACAAACACAGATCTTGGGGTTTGGTTTTTATTCACCAGCTTGTATTCAGGCACCCAGAACACTGTATGAATGAAAGAAAATCAGAGTGAGTAGCTGTTTGAAAGGGCACAAAGGTTAGTAATGATCACACAGAGGAAGCTGACATAAATCCAACTTAACTCTTTTATACACAGAAGTTCTTGATGCATCATAATGTTTCACAAGTGCATTTAGGCAGCTGTTTCTTAACTGGACAATTATACCTGTGACCTCGAGTACAACATTCAAATTCTTTCCAGTGCTACTTGATATCCCTTAGTTTTAATGTTAAAAACAAAACAAAACAAGTCTACGTGGTTTACAATGGTGTTCTAACCGAAACAATACACAGTTGACTTATTTATTTACTTTTTTATTCTCCTAATCTAAGGCCCCACTATTATCTTCCACAGACAGAACTCTGGGAAGCCATGAGATATAGCTTAACTTCTAGCAACTCTAAACTAGTGCCTATTTTGTTCCACCATACAAACGTGGTTATCCAAACCCCAAACCATCACTACCAAAAATGAGCAGATTTAAGAGTTTCACAGTCATCTGAAACAGATAGTTTTAAATTATTCAGTGTTCTCATTACATCCAGGTAAATAAAGATGTACTGTATGAAAAAAAAAACCTCACCTCCCCCTAACATGCTATAGTTCTTCCCAATTTCTGAATTTCTGTATTTAATCAATTGGAGAAGAGTCTGTTCATAATTCTAAGCAGGACAGATATTTGGCATTTATAACCATCAACATTACATTTTTTGTTCTTAGCTTATTCAATAAATGAAGCAACTCTGAAACAATGAAATATGCCTTTAACAGTGAGATGTCTAACATTAAGGCACAATAAATTGTTCTTTGTTCTTTAAAAGCCAGTAACTAAGTAAAGTCAATGGTAATTTTCACAGGGCCATCAGTGAGCTTCAGAAAAAGTCCTACATGGACTGAGTCTTGAATTCTGAGCTGACAGTTACAAGAAAGGAGAACATTTTCTTACACCTTATCTAAAAAAATCCAACATTTAAGGACGCGCCTGGATTTTCAGCCCTTTCATGAAGGAACAGTCTCCTTTGCAGCAACGGAGACTAAATCATTGATACTCTGCCCACAGGCACGCTGCCATTGCAACAGAAGGTGGTGCAGACAGAGGGATGGGAAATGCTGACAGACCACTGCCTGTCAGCAATGGACTCAAATGACAGAATTTATTCTAGATGGCTTTGATTTTCTTCTGAAACAGATTTTGTTATCCATTCACACAGGGGGAAAAAATAACATTACTAATGCATATGGAAAAATAACTTTGAATCACAGTTCATAGACTTTAAAGAGAGAAACTGAACAGAAAAAAAAAATCAAACAGCACGAAAACATTAAAGTACACAATGTTGCTGGAATTTACTTATCAACACTGCAATAAAAAAGCCAACAGTGACAGTCTCAGTAAGGTTAAGCTGTGCAAAATGAAAACCAAAAACCAAATCAAAATAAAAAGAAAGTGGGAGCACAAAAAGCAGTTTCACCACTACCACTACCTCATCCCTCTTCTCCCCCAAAACATATATATGTATGTACGTGTGTATAGACACACACACACAATATGTATATATTCCATAGGGAATAGGGAACCTCAATTCTGAGAAGTTCTACTCCCCTTTTAGCACATAATTATTACTGTTTGTGAAACTGGCAGCTGTTCCAGAATCTGGGCCAAAGAGTAGATATAAATATCACTTCCCAGAACATAAAATATGCAACAAAATACTGTCTTACTGCATTGGTATCTTGTCCAGTGGGTCTATACTTCTGAAAGAAATAAAACCATGCAAGTTGCACAATAGCTTTCTATCCTCAATAATTCTTAGGCACAAAATATTACATAAAGTAACTTATTTCTCAGAGCTGCAACCAACCCCTGCACAAATCAGTGTATGTGAGACATGTTCTACAATGAATAGTGGGTAGTAATAAAAGTATCACTGTGTGGAACTTCACACTGACCAGTTCTTGAAATCACTGTGAAGCAAACGCATTACAAGTAATAATGTTTTCTTTATTAAACTGCTAAGCAATCAGCCACACCTGAAGTTAGGAACTGAACTAATTTTTTCCACTTTCAGGCTTCACCATCATTACCAATGGCATCTGTAATACCGACAGCCTGTGCTCTCCATGTCAGCACTGTAACTCCCCACCCCTGCCCACAGCTCTGCCCTGACACGACAGCAAATGGGCTGCAGTTTCCTCTGGCATACGTCAATTCAGTATGGCTATCTCATCTGAAAAGCAATACAGGTAAGTAGAAAAGTGCTGGATAAAGGGATGCAAAGTGATGAAAGAAGAAGGTATCATTCTTACATAATAGGTTTTCACAATAAAATTATGCCCATGAAAGAGTAAGAGCCATAAGAAGCTCCAGTATGCCCATGCCTTTTCTGTATTGGGGGCCCAGAGCTGGACACAGCACTCAGATGTCTCACCAGTGCTGAGGGGAAGGACCACCTTCCTCAACCTGCTGGCTAAGGCTCTCCTAACGCAGCCCAGGAGCCAGTGTGTGACCTGGGCACACTGTTGCTCTTGTTCAACTTCTTGTCCACCAGGTTCTCCAAGTCTTTTTCTGCAAAGCTCATTTCCAAAGCTCCCTGTTTGCCTATTTCTCCAGCCTGTCTGAATGGCAGCACAATCATCTGGTTTATAAACTGCTACTCCCAATTTTGCATGAGGATATTATGGGAGTTTGAAAGCCCTGCTAAATCAGTATCTGACATCAGGGGTCAGGAGGCTTATGTGGAGTTCACATTTTGTTCTTTGTGTCTTATTGCTTTCACTATTTCTGTCTTAGGAAAAAGATGAACCACCTGAAACCCATCACCTTAGGAGTCACCTTGCACAGCTTAAACAACAAATAAATAAATAAACAAGTAAGATACAGTCTTTTATAAGGCAGTTAAAAAAATGAGAACTGGTACCAATTCATATCTGAAACAAGCTTTATAGTCCCAGAGCAAAGACTGGTCATATGCAAACCAATGCTTATCTTCCAGTTCCCATTTCTGTGGTCAGTAGCGTTAGGTTATGCGATAAAAGGCTTGTCTCCATGAATACAAAGGACTTTTATTCTTCAAATACCAAAACATTACAGAAGTCATGAACTCCTAGTGTGGAAACATCATGGATTGCTTAGTGCATAGGAAAAAATTTAACAGTTCCCTACAGCAACCCAAGACCTTCAAACTTTTGCATACTGATCTCTTTTCTGTAACACATTTATAAAAGATGCCTATATGCAGAGCTCAGAGAGAAGGTGAAGGTGATGCTTAACAGATTCGGAATGTCACTGAACGGTTTTAATCATACACAGTTTTAGGATTTTCATCTTTCACTACCATATATGGCCATTCTAATTCACAGCTCTTGAAAAATCCTTGCAGCTTAGCTCAGAAGAGATCAATCATGTTTGTAACACCACTGTATCCCTGCATAATTCCGGGATTTACATCCCAATCTCAGGTTTTTTTATCCCTTTCTGGAAGATGTTTTATGCAAAACCTTTTGAAGTGTTTGTATTGTTTATTCCTAATTTGAAATTTTAAATTGAGTTCAGATTGTCAAAACGCTGACCTTCTTAATTTTAGGTTAAATTTAATGACTTCTTGGGCACTGAAGAAGATGCATGGGATGCATACAATTATTAAGAGGGGTGTTTGTACTCAGTCTGGGGAAGCTTATAAAGCATTAATCTAAATGTCAAATGTTCTCTTACAGTATATACCAGAGGAGCTGGAAGGCTGGTAGATAGCAAGGCTATGAAGAGTTTTGTCTCAAGCTGAGATTCATGGATCTGCCTCCAGTTTCTCTCCTAAGCATACTATTAAGAATGGTCATCCTTTCCCTATTTTACTGTGTTATTTCAGTCAGTCTTTAAAGGTAACAGGTCTGTAGTTAATCTGAGGATATTTTGTAACTGAATTATGAGCCAACCACCATGAGATCTCCAGGATGCAAAACAGAAATCTGACGTGCATGCATTTTACTGCATGACTTCCAGAACCTCAGTCCTGGTGCCAGTAAGTGCACTCTGCTTTTTGGTGTGAGCACAGACTTCCAAGCAGTAAAACAGACTTCCACCAAAACGTAAGACTAATAAACAGTACTTACTGTGGATTCTGAGCGACTGACTGGGGACGTTTGTAACACTAACTTTTGTGCAATACTTTCACTTTGGTGACCTCTACTAATTTTAATTCTAGAAATACTAAAAAAAATCCAAACCCAACTGTGGGTAATCATTAAAACAACAGTACAAAGTTTACTGAACTAACGAACTAAATCAATTTCCCTCAAATATGCTTAGAAGCAATTGAAAACTGCATCAGGACACGTTTAAAGAAGATAAATTTTGTCACCTGAAGCCTCACTCCTTTTCTGGAAAGCCAGTAAGTAAATTAATAATTTCAAGGCAGAGCTTCCATTGCAAAGAATTATTATAATAAATCACATTATGTCAACCCATATAAAGCACGCTACATACCAGTGACTACTGTACAAACAAGTATTTACCCACCACTACATACAACTTATGTTCTGTGAATTCCCCATCCCCGTCTGTGAATAATTCACAGGCTTTCTGGTGGAACCAAAACATATCTCACAGAAGACAGCACTAGCGTATGCAGTACATTGCTGAAATTAAAGATCAATACTTAGTTGCACCTTCTAGCCTTACCTGCCCATTCCAAAGGATGCCTGTGGATCCTAAACTGCATTCCTCCATCTGAGAGAAATTAACAAACTGAAGAATAAAAGAAAATTACTGTTTTACAGAATGGATTCTGAAAATAGCATCCCTGTTCCCAATCACAAGCAGTATTTTCCACAAAAGTTGCCTTCTGGACCCTCCAGCTCAAGTTTAAAGCTCTGCATTAGCACTGCTGTACAATCTCAACTCCACAAGGCGCGTCTGTCCTCTCCCTTCCTCTTGTCATTTGAAGGAAAGGGTTTTAGAAGGATGTTCTCAAACTCCCCAGCAGTTTCTAACAGTGACACACAATCGTCTGCCTCTTCTCCTTTAATTAAGGGTTTATCAAGGTTCAAGCAGCCCGTGTTAAAACATACGAAGTATTACGTCCTTCAAGCTCAGCTATTTGCAGCCACTCCCCTCTGAAGGGTACAGGATGCCGAAGCCCCATCCTCCCTCCACTTCCTTCCTTGCCTTTTCCATGGGAGGATTCCTAAGCACGGCCACGGCCCCGCAGCATGGGGCGGGCTGATGTAAACAGGAGGATGGTTAAATCCTAGAAATGATGGCAAGGCAGCCACAGCAGCGAGCACAGCGGGAGCTCACTGCAAGTGCTGGCTTTTGTTTACTCAGTATTTCGCTCTCCCACATGACTTCCCCACAAACCCAGTTATTTCAGAGAAGACCAGACTGCTCTGTGACATTTGGAAGGGATGAAGCTGCCTTTAAATCAGGATAACTCTGCACTGGGCACTCCTGGGTGGGGGGATAAGCAGGTGGCAGAGAGCTGCTATTGGTACCTCTACCTCTTTCAGGTTGATGAATGACACCTTAGTGCAGGTGCTCTGACAAGATTCCCAATGCTAGATCCTCTGACTGCTCACAAGCCTCCTGATGGATGCTGGCAGCTGACCTATAACTCCCTCAACTTACAGCAAGGACCGAAACTGCACCAAAGCTGCCTCAGCACTGCAAGAACAAAAGGGGTACTTTAAGGGTATCTCTGCAAACTGATACATGGGCTGCAGATCCAGTCCTTCACAGCACAGACTTCATGAAATTGCACACTTGTGAAGCACTAGATTCAAGCTCTCAAGGCAAATCCTGGTTTTTCTAATAATAGATAAAAAGGGGGGACAATACCTCCCTCACTTCGAGTATGAATGTTTATTCATACTCATGGAGTGTCATATGCTTATTCATACTCACCTTAAAGACTCAAACAAATGCTCCCAGTTGAAGAAATTAAAATGGTCTCTTTGCTAAACAAAGAGCTGAAAGATACTGTATCACTTTTATGTTTGCATGAGCACCTCTAGGAACTGTATTTTCAAAGGACAGGAGGGGAAAGAACTCAAGAACTGAACTATTGTAAGAGAAATTTAAAACACCAGTGTGTACTAAATGTTTGGAAACTGTTCTCCCTTGAATGGCAACAGAGCAACCTCCCAAAAAGTTGAAAACAACAGAATTCTTGGACAGTCTCAAAAGCTGCCTAAGCAGCTACTAGATCCTACTACATGCTATCACAGATCTCTTTGCTCTTCACAACACTTTGGAAAACTTGGATGGTAATGAAAATATAAGACACATCTTTAGCTAAGAAAAGCAAGGGCAGCAAAGGAAGAGGTCGAGGAATGTACAACAGATGCTCTTACAGGTTCACATAGGAGAGTAGTTCCTGTTGGGGCAGGAAGGTGATGGTGCACTGCCAGAGGTGCCAGGGGTGACACTCTGAACTCCCACCTGGACACAAATATCTGCCTTCAGGTGACACATTCCTGCTATATTAGCAGTGAAGGATCATCATCATCTAAACTCAAATAGCTAAGATTGTGACCCAGGGTCAAAAGAGCAGGGAGGTGTTTGTTCCTCACTGCACAGCAGCAATTTGTTCCCTTGCACAACCAAAATTAAGGTTCCCACACCTCCACTTGCTGCCCCTGCGCTGTGGGCAAGAGGAGGAAAGAATCCAATTACATTCCCTCAGGTGCCCTTTGTGACCCCTACATACACATATACTATGTTGCTGACATTTATTGCACTCTGTTACTTTACACAGCAAGAGCAATTATTCATTTTTACACCTGTGACTGAGAGGATGGTCAGGAATAAGCTGTATTTCTCTAACACTTCACGCCTACTTCAGCTGAAGAAGCAGAGCAAAGGCAGAAGCCGAACCATACACTCCATCCAAACACTAAATAATGAATTTATATTATGAACCTTTTTGCTATTGAAGCTTAAACTAACAGAGTGCAAGATCCTTGCTCTCATTTTCATACACAGCCTTTATCCTCACACTGGCCATTAGATGGACTATTTCCTCCTTTTTCAAGAATTATGCCGCTGCATTTTGTTTCCTTCTGTATGTAACACTTCAATGTGGGGATCAGAGCATCTCCATGTGCCCTCACATAATGTGATATTTCAAGGCAGCTCAAAGGATTAGTTAACTAGAATGCAGGACAAAGATACTGCAAAAAAAAGAAATACAATTTTTTTCAGACATATGACACAGGACAACGGCAGGAATAAAGTGGAATTCCACTTTTGCATATTCAAAGAAAAGACATCATTGAAATTCAAAGCATTCAAAGACAAAAATAAATCCTTTCACCCATCTCACTGGCAAAAATTCAAAAGCGTAACAATAGGAAGGAAATGACCTCAAGCTTAACCTCTTTCCTGAAAATCTTATTAATCCTCCTCCATAAAATGATGTGCATTTCATTCCCATCTACACTTCAGGTTTCATAGATGTGCCAGCTCCATGGTACAAGTGCTCTGTGCAGCATGGGTCACCGACCAGATGATGAAGCTCACCTGGAAGCCAGATGCTACCCCACAAGCATACACAGCACTTGGATGTTTCCGCAATGCACCATGAAAGACTGGATACTACGAGAAAGAGATAATGTTAGACAAAAAATTAAGCTAGAGAACAACACTGAATAAACTCTGACAGATGGTGCAGCATGCCCTAAGACATAAAGGCCATTAGATACTTGACCGTATCGCAGAAAAGTCCCTACATCTTTGCAAACTGCTAATAAGTCACCTATCATTTAGTTCACTGAGGTCCAGCTGGCTGTATGTGGGGGTAAATACAGCATCCCTCATCTTGTATGTACCCTCACATACATATACATGACACACCTCCTCCTGAAGGAAGGAGCTGAGGCAAGAGCTGCACCACCTCTCATGTCAACTCACAACCATCTCAGCTGCTGATGGCTTGGGGAAAGTGACATCTACAGGAGACAGAGACAGCCTGTTCCTCAGGGGAAAGCCAAAAGCAGTGGCCACCAGGCAGGGAACAGTTTGGAAATCCAGATTTAGGCCACCAATGGCTACTGAAGTTGGTCTGCACTTACAATCTAACATAGACTAACACAGTGGGCTACCATATTATAAAGATTAGAGAGTAAGGGGACAGCAAAGATGAAAGCCATATATCGAGGAAAAGAGAAGCCTGTCTCTCTCCTGCAGCATCATCCTTGACACTTGCAGAAATCTTTTGGTTTTCTTTCTTTCAGCATTTCCCTGTGTCTCACACCTTGTTAAAAATATGATACAAACCCACCTTCACAACCATAATTCCTTCTCAATACACTCAACACATCCTCTCTGAGATACCCACTTCCCCACTTCCCCAAACACATCCTAACACTCCCACAACCTTGTAGCCTAAAGGTGATTATCTCCTGTTTTTATTGGTAGCAAATCCAAGAAAACCAGAAAACCCCTCTGTGTGTACAAGTATCCTAAAGGCCTGTTATTCTGGGACAGGACTATTAGCAGATCTAGAAACACAAGCCACTTCTCCTAATCAACTGTAAAAGGTCATTCTGGGTGTAAATACTGTCAGAGCTAAATTTACAAAAAAAGGCTTTTCTGTGTCATATTTAACGTGCCAGTCTAAGTTTATTGTGGAATGTTTTTCATCATTCTCCTCCTCAACCACAACCTTATATGGTGTCAGATAAGCACTTGTTTGCTGGCAGTGCATGAGCTGCTGAGCTTGCTGGAGCCGCACGCAGAAGAGGCTTGCAGCTTCCCAAGAATAAAGGGCATGTCCTTTTATCTGTGACCACATTCCCATCACAGATCTTTGCCAGAAATACTAGAAAATATAACAAAGTATTCCTGCTGTGGGAGACATGATACCAGCAAAGCTGTGCTTTTGTCAACATAGCCTATCCTGCCCCCGGATAGATTCTGTTGGTAAATAAACATTACCAACAAAAGCACAATTTTGCTAGTGCAGCTGCACTTACAGAGAAGGCTTTCTCTGGTGTGACTGTCTTGGTACAGATCATATGTAATCTCACAGCCAGTGGAAAAAGTGAAGGATCATTTATTTTATGGCCTTCATGCTGGTTTTTATGGACCAGCAGCATCTGGTCATGTATGCAGATACCCAATGCAGGAACTCAGGGGTTTGTGTTATGTTTGTTGTTGGGTGGTTTTTTCCTGGTCAAACATTTCTGATGTGGAAACAGTAGAAATCACTTCAGGAAGGGCCAGATGGTTATGGCAGCCCTGCCAAGTCTACCACTGGGGTGGTAAACCCCATCCCTCTTCCCTCCCTCATAGTCCCAAAATGTTCTTAAAACAATTCCTCCTCTGCAATAACATCATTATTACAATCCAGCCTGCTGCTACTCTACGACAACAGTATGTAGTTTAACTATCTAAGAACTGGAATATTCAGGCTAGTTGAAAGTTTGGACAGCACTGAGTAGCCTGTAATATACAGGAAATCAGATGTAATGATCTCTTCTGGGTTTAATTTTGGTAAAATTTAGGCTCATTTGAGAACCATTACTAGCTCATAAGCTAACCTCAAGTACACTTTATCCCACATGTAACTGACTTACTCTTCAAAAAGAGGTTTTTCTTGTGGAACAGTCAGTGAACAAAACTGCCATAACTAAGAGACCTTAAAATAGAGTCAAGATGACTGTGTGCTACTTTTAGCTGCTTTTTTGTTTGCAAATCTAAAAATAAAACACCATTTTGAACCATTATGAAATGTACATGTGCCCTTTAAACATCACACGCATCACTGAAATGCACATGTATAAAAAGCACAACAGGCTAGAAGAGATTTTTAAAATGTACACGTTATTTTAAGTCTGTATTGTGAAACTGTTGCAAGTTGTCTTTTGTTCTATTTATATTTATGAAATTTTAAAATCATCTACCAGCAAACAAGTACTTGGCAATTATCCACCAAAACTTACTGAAACATTAGGCTTGAGTACTCACCTTTTTCTCCAGATTACATTTTGCAGTATGCCTCATGCTGGCTACCCATGGAGCAAAATAAAATTTATTACCAGCATATTTGCTATGACTGATCTGTAGGTTTGCACAGAACATTTTCTAGTTTCCTTCTTTCCCTTTTGTCCATCCTTCTGCTCCCTTTTCATTTTTCCTACAGCCACTCATACAGTAGAGGAAACTACTCCAGTTTAGATGGGATTTCTAGTAGTTGTGGTACAGCATTATCAGAAACCCTGTCAGTGGTGAGATGGGTACCCTAAGAAGTATCTAAAGCAAGTATTAAGCCTGTTACTACCTGTATAATAAGCTTCAAAACTTCCTGTCCTAATTTTCAGGAGCCATCCTAGCCCTAATTATCAGCAGCCACCCTATTTCCTATGCTCTACAAATTAATAATGATACGAGAGTACTTTAAAAAGTCACATAAATTTTGCAAACGTTTTTCTACAACTATTGTGCTTATTTCCTTTTTTTGCCCTCTGGTCCTAAAACTGAAATAATGATATACTGTAAGAAACTATAATTTACTAATGAAGTTTCCAGGTTAATAAATTTATCAAGTCAAAGTCTTTATCAAGACAGATGATCCTCAAAACTGCTGGAAAGCCAGAACTAGTTATTGATCACAGTAATCAGCAATCTTTTTAAAAGCCCCATTCTAACTTACTCAAGTGACACAAATTCCTCAATTACTGCAATTACCTTCTACAAAAACTGACCTGAATTCACTGGTGCATTACCCACTTGATGTGCTATTTTCCCACTCATATTCTAACAGACATATTACTGGCAGAAATATTTACATTTTAGCAAGTGCTGGAAAACATTCAAACAGCACAATGGACAAGCTCAATCACTTCAGATCAACCACCTACTGGATGTGCAACATCTTGACAGACAAGACTTTCTATGCGCTGCAGAGATACAGACAAAGACCAACCAACCATAAGCAGCTACCCCTGAAAAGTAACTTCACGGTCTTCGCTTGTCAAAACAAACAAACCCACCAGGACAACAGTGGTGTCATTCAGCAAGAGCTTGCACTTCAGTTCATGTCACACCTTTCAATGAAAGAGCCACAGGCCCAAACAGATTCATTATGTAGGTATAATAATTCTGTATATATTCTGGAAAAATCTTTAACTGTATATATGCAAATTGCAAGCAAACAAAAAGGCAAAGTTCAGTAAATATATCTCCTTTATAGAACTGCACAAATAATATGCAATTTAGAAGAAAGTACAAGACATAAAGATATGTACTTCTTCTTACATCCCCATAAGGGCATGGAGTATCTTAATGAGCTGAAATCTCATTTGTGGGGAGCTCTCAGGTGTGTAATAGGAAGGAGGTGCTCCCTTGCCGGATGTCATGTTCTGCTCATGGCCACGGAGGAGAATGAGTGTAACCATCAACACAACTTCAGTGTTTTAACTGCCCATACATGCTTACCCTCCTCCAGTTATGACAAGCAGCTTTTTGTGCAGGTGAAAACGCCAACAAGAACCACTGAAAGTTTTCCACAAAGATTTTTATCCCCTCCCCCCCGAAATAAATAAATAAGAAGATGAATTCATCATTAGCAAGGGTGTAAAATTCAGCATGAAACATTCTGAGCCACAGAGCCAGCATCACCCAAAGAGCTGACCCAGCCTACACACGTGATGATTCATCAGCTGATCTTATGAATAACTAGTTGGTAGTTTTAGTTGGCTTTTGACAGTAGTCCCACCTTTGGTTTTCCCAAAGCTCTAATATCTTTCCTAGAATGAACCAGCAAGGAGCAAAGTCAGTGCCAGGCGCACTCCCCAAGGGTCCTGTGGAGGTTCATTTAACCACTCAATCACTCTTGCATTTTCAGCCCTTGTTTTACTTGGTTGGTTGGTTTTTTGGTGTCTGAAAGTGTTATTTATTGCTAGGGACAAAGGGCTAAAACAAAAAGCCCTAGAAGCATATACCCACAGAACAGATAAAATACCCAGAAAACGGAGTTTTCCTGTATAAAGCAACTGACACGCAGGAGGTTAGTTTGGGTTTTGCTTTCTCAAATGGTTGATGGTTTGAACCCTGGATCTATTAAAATGGCGCAAGTATCTCTGAATTTCCAGCATTGTGGCATCCCTCAGCATTGGTTGAAGACGACTGATTCATCACTGAAAGGAAAGACTGCCTCTGGATTCCTCAGCTTCGCTTTTGATTGCACTTGATTATGCTTGTGGTTTGTGACATTGTCTGATCAATATTCTTCTAAATCTGTTCCAGGCTTTTGACAGTCACACTATGAGCTAGCATTTCATTCGCAGTGTTCAAAGTCCATTCCCATGTCTAATTCAGAAACATTTCTAAAAATGGGTTTTCTCCTTGCCAGTTCCAAGTGATTGCTCACTGCCTTTTAGAAATCCTGGTACTTTCTAGAGGTTGTCAGTAAAGCATGTTTCTGCAGCACACATCTCTTAAGGATCTTGTGGGATTTAATATTCCCATAGCAGCTGTTGTTTTTTAAGTTTATCTTCAATATTATGAGCTGCTTAAGCAGGAATGCAAACTAGGCTATTGTTGTCATCTGACAGTAATAGGTTTCTTAGGGAATTTATTAGAAAGTCAGAGAGCTTGCTGGTTTGGAATATAGAAAATATTTAAACAACACACATTTGTCATACTTCAACTTTTCAGTAATCTACACCAAATGTAAAACCTACTAACGAAAAGATACAGCCAAAAATACAGGTTCTAACCCAAGGCAGGAACAAGCATCAATGCTTTCCTCTTGTGCCTCTCTCAAAGAGTGAACCCATTAACTATGACATTGTGGGTACCTCTGCAAAACCTTCCTTTCTACAAACCACATAACCTCCAGCTTAAGCAAACAGTAACATCCTATGTTATTTATATATGTATATTTGCTAAGGCATCCAAATGGCTGATAAGTAATGCTGTGGAAAACCTACAGATAGAGAGGAATAATAGGTCAGCATAAAGAGAACACATCCATGCAAGCAGTGTGCTAAGGAAGGCTATTTAAAGGAATATGCTGAATCACTATCCTACACTACCTTTGTCACCATTACTACTTACTTTCCTGGCTAGCTGCGCTAATGGCACATTCCTCATCTTGTAGATTTTCCATTGCTGAAAAGCTCTTCCAGGCTTTTTACAGTCTCTTCATCTGAAATGAGTCTATTCCAAAAACTTTGTTCTGAACTGGCATAAAAGTAGGCCTAAACATTATAAGATTTTGAAAATTATTAATGAATCCATTGCTACTATTTGACTTCAAACGTGCTGAGATGCTCTGGAGTTGTGAGAAATACTTCATACTCCTAGGTCTGACCAGATTCTTCCTTTTACCTACCTCCTGCTTTTGATGTGAGGATTCAGGATTCACTTTAGATTTAATATTAATATTTATATTAATACTTAACAGAATGAACACATTATATAGGATAATCTGAATTCATTATGAAGCCCAGCAAAGCTACATGAAGTGAAACATCATCTCTGAACCCTTACTACTAACGTTGCACCTGAAATTAACTATTTTAAGTGTTCCCAAAGACATGTTTTATTCCCTTATTGGTAGATTACAATAACCAGCACTACTCAATAGGGTGGTGTATATCCAACAAGCACGTATGCAATATACAAAAACAACAAAAAAGAAACCTCTGGCTTCAAAAGTATATAAAAATGCTTTTTTAAACAACAACAAGAACTCCTGTTCAGATTGGTTATACTGCACCTAACTATGTACAATTTCATACAGTGGGCTTTGATCCTGAAAGCTTTGTTAATACAATTTGTGAACTGAGTCCCTGGGGCATAATTTTCAGCTGAGATATGTTTCTTCATTTTTGTATAAGTGTATATTGTGTGTCACTGCAAACACAGACTATACCATTTTGGCATCTGGCACTAGCATACTGACTTAGCGGAATTTAACAGCACAATTAAGGAAACACTGCAGACTAGGAAAAGTGTTTTTTTGGATGAGCCTGTGGCTGAAGTCTGACCCAATTCACTTTTCAGAAGCATGTCACGTTTTTTCAGCCCTTTCCAACCAAACAATATAGTGTGGTTATATATTGTAATAATATTCGAGCAGACACAGGATAACCCAGAAATAATTCAGAAGCACAGCACATTCTAAATCTGCACATATACTTTCAAAGATGCTATTTTTGCAAGGTATACAGGCACAGGAAATCTGATTTGTTCACTTCTGTCTCAGTGACTGCATTCTTGTACTGTCCCTGACCTGGTTCAGGTTCCCTTGGACTGCAGCCTGGGGCTTGTTTACTTGACAGAAATTCCCAAGTTTCTGTCAATTCTTTGCTGATGACAGTTTGTCCTGGTGGCTGTATTTGCTGATTTTCTCTACCACGCTCTGGAAACCATCCCCTATGCCTTAGTCTGGAGCTGCAAGCAGGTACATATGCTGACCTACAAGTCAATCTCATGTCAAGCACTGGTTTTCTTTCTCACATTCCTGCCAAATCATATAAATCAATAATTTGTTCAGATTCTTCAACAGGGACAACTTGCAACTCCTAATATATACTGCTACTTCACTCCCAACAGTCATGTTAAAAAGGTCATAAACCAAAGTACCAAACTACTGTGGCTCCATAAGAGAAACGTAGCAAGTCACAGACAAACACTGACAACAACTACAAAACCAAAGGCAGAGACCTGGACCATTTTCCAACTCTCTCCCTTTGCAGGGTGGAGAAACCTTTAGACAGAGCTTCACAGTTCAGTTTTTATTTCGTTCCTGCATTTAGCCAACTGTAATTGTTTTGAGACACTTCACATACCAACAGGGTCAACTCCTTTGCAGTTAAACTGTGATTTCTTCTCTCTATTTTGATCTCCATGTATTTTTCTGGAGTGCCTAAAAAGCTGGCAGTGTATGTCATCTGTGTGGAGATGTGGTATTTGTGTCTTGCATCAGGGACGTCTGTGTAATACACTAACACAGGGCAAGCTGGCTAATTACTGCTGCATCCAAGCTCAAAGTTCAGATCCAGATGTCAAACCTGTTAAAAATTCAGGACCATCTGGTTTTACTTTTAGTTTGGCTCATCAGAGAGAAAATCCAAAATCATGATGTTTGATGCTGGCTTCCTCATCTTTGTCCTGAGTTGCTGCGTAATTCTTGGGAAGCAAAGAAACTCCCAAAGCCTTGCCTACCTACTGTATAATATATATATATGTTACTAAAATGGTGTCCTCTTACTTATTTTTAGACTAACTACGTGGGATTCCAGCCAGTTGCCAGCACAGTGACTCAGCAAAGCCCCATGCAGAGAAACTCCATGTTGGGACTCTTGCAGCCCCAAGAGGAGGAAAGCCAGGTCGTGGATCTGGCTTCACCTAAATGCACCTGCTTTAGGTGACAGCAGGACACCATTAGAAAGGGCTCCCGAAATCAGAATGCTAATTGTTTGTGAGTGATGAAGTAAGGAGCGAAGCACATTGCCCGTGCAGCCTTCGGATTTAGGATGCTATTTTAAGAAAGCTTGGTAGTCCTCTACTCAGCATCTTTACATTACTCTTCTTAATTTACACGCAAGTTTCAAGTTCAGGGACATCCTTAATTTTACATTAGAGATTCTGCGAGTCACTTCCCAATCCACACGTTGTCTTGTGATCACACCTGGAAGTCTTAAAATATGCCCTACATTTCTACCAGCAAAGCTCAAGTGCTTTTTTTATATATATATATTTTTGTCCCAAATCCTCTTAGAGCATGGAGTACATATAATAGATTTGCAGAGGATATCTGCAAATTACTATCTACAGAACTATCAAGGGTGTCTATGATTTCAAACACAGTATCCTCTATTCAGTAAGCAATTTATTTCAGGAGGTTGACTCATTTCCTTAAAGCTTTTTCAGCTATCTGTTGTGACTGAAAAAAAATTCAGAAAATTTAGAAGTACTCAAGGAAATGAGCCAACACATCCTGGAAGAAATTCATCCAATACATACACAATAAGATAAGTCAGTCTTGGATTTCTAAAGAAATGAGCAGGAGGAAGTTCTAAAAGAACCTGAAATATTTTCTGTGAAACACAATGTTTGTTTCCCATCATCGTGACTCTCTTTACGCCCACTTCAAAAGCAATATATTATGGCTAATCAGGAAAGTAAAGTGGTTTTTGTTGGGTTTTTTTCTCCCTGTGGAGACAAAAAAACTCTTCCTGAAATACTTTAGTGAATCTCCCCAATATTTAAATTAAAAATACTGCTGTCATTATGCCTCAATAGAATTGTATTTCAGATCCGTGGTGCTTACCCCTAGGGACATATGGTCTATGGTCAAATTGCATATCTCAATATGAGGCTTTTTCAGTGAGATGCACAATGCACAATAGAACCACCTCAACACAATGCTCTGGGGATGCTGGCAACCTGGAGGTCATCCCCCAGAGACATGGAAACAAGAAGTCCCTACCTTCAAGAGTAATGTAATCAAGTGTACTGTCTTGGAAAGCTCAACTCTTTGAAAACAAAAGCAAAGAACAAGAAACATTTTTACAGCCTTTCCAAGAACCACTCATTCCCAGAGTTAACATCTGAAATCATGACAGGAACAAAGGAAAAATCCATTTGCCAAACAACATAGATTTCATGAAATAGTAGTTACTACAAATTCCTTTTTTCCTTCTCTGGATTCTCACATACTTATGAAGCACAGTGAGTGTGACACTAGTATTCTGAATGTTCTTAGTCATTAAATAAAAAAAAAGGCAATTATTCATTCAAACGTTTCCATGCCATTGTCTATTAGACATGCATTTAGCAGCATGGCAATGCTGAACAGATGCCTTTGGCTAGACAATGTATGTCCATGTGCTGGGCTGGCACAGGTGTTAAGCCTGTCTTTCACTTGGGAGGCTCATGCTGTATGCACATACAGGTTTTGGAAATGTAACATGCTCCAGACATGATACTGAATCTCCCAGAACATGTTAGCATCACCAGCCAGTTCTGAGAGGCAATTTCATCAATGCCACCCCACTGTTGGAGAAACGATCAACTGGGGCACTCCCAATGGAAGGAAACTGCACCCTGAGTTTGCAGCACAAAGTCATTCTTCAGACAGATTCAAACAAGAGGATAAAATCTCTGTGCCTCTTCTCACATTCTCCATTACTCTTGACAATCTTTACAGTTTGGATCGGTGTATGTTCGGTCTTTCCAGCTGATTGCCTTGGACACAGTATTTCTATTTGATTACTTTTCTGTGCAGCTAGAAATATCCCTTGATCCCTGTATGTAACGTCATCTTTACTTGGTCTGCAAAGAAATGAGTTTCCAAACTTAGCATGCTCCTTTGCAATCTACTAACTCCATCAAACACAAGTTTTTAACATGCAAGTTCCAACAACCAGCAATATTTCATATTGTAAAGCTTTTATCTCATACAGGAAAGTCAAGATCCAACCACTCTTTTGCTGACATAGTTTCACGTTGCAGCTAATAGAAGCACAGGATCAGCAGGCGGCCCATGGAGGAGCAGCCTCACACTGCCACTTGCCACGCTCCACTACACAAAGCAGTTGTTTAACTGCATAGTAAGTCAAATCAGCAAGTATCCAAAAGCAAACTATAACCAAATTAGATCACACTCAATGCAAGCCAAAGTATCAGGTTGAAAAAAATAAATAAATCCTTTTTTCAGGTTGTGTAGCTTATTACCAGAAAGGTAATTTTCAGAATGAAATTGCTCAACCCTTGTCTGAGCAAAAAGAGTAATGCTAAGTGGTAATTCAGACCCTTGAATAGCAAGCAAGTCGGATCTCTCAAAGAGCGAGTTCGTCCTGCTCCAGAATTTTGAAATGAAATACTTGTAACAGGCTCTTCGCATTGCAAAGAATCACAACACTCTTGCTTTAGACAAATACAATTTTAGATTAATGTACTTCATATCCAACTACCCAAAC
This sequence comes from Strigops habroptila, assembly GCF_004027225.2. Classification (NCBI taxonomy): domain Eukaryota; kingdom Metazoa; phylum Chordata; class Aves; order Psittaciformes; family Psittacidae; genus Strigops; species Strigops habroptila. The sequence goes on from NC_044281.2 coordinate 10,876,062, forward strand.
ATAGCTTTAATTTGTTCACAATAACTAGAGTTTCTGGTGGGTAGATAGCTACAATATTACCAAGATGTCAATAAATATTCCTGAGTACCAAATAACCTACCACAAAGCAATTGGTGGTTCATGCCCTAGTAAAACAGAAGAGTGTTTTCCATTGGCAATTAAAATGGTATTTTATAACAAAGTCTTGATTAACTACATCTAACTGCACAGCAGTCCTGAGTGAAAAGACATTATTCAAGCAGTAGCATCTTATTAACCTATTCTTCATTACCTCTCGTGCAGTAGATACAGAAGAGTGAAAAAGGAGGTTGGAAGATTGCCCTGGATCTATTTCAGCAGAAGAGAATTTGGAATTTGCAGGATCAGTTTACTCCAGATTAATGCACTGACAGTATAAATAGACTTTTCCTGTAACAACCAGAAGAACTGCTAACTTGTCTTCAGCACCACTGTATCATATTCAGAGTAACTGGAATGACTTTTTTCCCCCCATACATTGCCTAGATCTTTTTTCTTACACACACACTTTATTACTTTTGTAATGAGATGGATTATCTCCTCAGGGTTAAGATTTACCTCTTAAACAAAAAGGATGCTGATGTATTTACTTCTAGTGTCAAATCTTTATGGCTCATGCCATGAAGATGAGAGCAGATGAAGCCAAACACTGCTTATGACAACTACTACATGGGTCTGCAGATTAAACTGGATGTGATCAAAGGTAAAAGAAACACAAAAGGTCATGTTCAATTCTTTAGAAGCAGTATCATTTTACCAGTGCCAAAAATCCAAGCCAATTATATTAAAATCATCACTGGAAGTCAAAAAAGGAGATAAACACCTTGCTTATTTACATTTTTAGCATGAAATTTCAGAAGTAAAAAGCTTTCTCTCTTGCAGTGTTAACATGCAACACCAGAAAAGGACCACAAAACTGTACAGACTAATGAAGGCAAAGAAGCTTTATTAATTTGTGTAAATATCTTGAAAGGACCAACAGATAACATTTCCATGGGGGTTTTTTTATTCCTAGCAGAATATTTATAAAGAGCAGTAATTCCCTGGGACTCTGCAGGCAAAACCCAGAACCTAGAATTAAATGAAACTAGGAACAAAGGCTTGCCAACTCAGCTACTCCCAGCAATACAAGTAAACCCAGAGCATACATAAGTAATTACAAAAAGCACAGACTTGCACTCCTATTACAGCAGTCTACAAATCACATCCCATCACACCCTGTCTGCTGGGGTCACTGCTGCACATTGCAGCTGAACAGGTCAAGTGGCAAATTACTTACTGCCGAAGAGACAGTTCCTCTCGCTCCTGCAGGTTCCCAGCAGCTACCCCTGCTGCTCTCCTGCATCCCATTCGAGATGCTAAACGGGCAATAGAGCTTTCTGTATTCTTGGGAGAACAAATGCTCTGCCAGCTTAGGGCTGCTCAGCCAACGGGCAGTATACAGTAGCACCAAAGACAGTAATCTACGCTAATCTGAAACATGGTGATTTTTATTTAACTGCTTGAGCAGGAGAGAAGTGTACTCAATTAAGTGTGCTGTAATTAGGACTGCTCTTCTGAATCAAAATCTTATGTGCCAATGACTCAGACCATCTAGCTGAATGGACAACGGAAGTCATAAAGCTGTTTGCATCATTTGGTGAAATGCCACTGAAGTCAGGTGGGCTGTCTTTGATTTTACTTGCCAAAAACATATCACAGGTGTGGGGCTTTTCAAAGGAAACTGGACAATGCACTTTTCATCCTATTGCTCAAATAATTTACAGGAGCACATCAAAGGAAGCGTTGTTGCCCATACACTGAGTACTATCCCATCAAAAACTCCTAAAAGTCTTACTCATTGTTGACTTTCGCATATGAAAGTCAACAATAATTGTCGCTTCCTTACTCAGTATTTTGAAAGCAACTGCCTCTCTGTAAATGTACTAAAATTCAGAGATGCATCTATGTTGAAAACTTGAACTGAATTTTCTTGAACTGAATTTTCCCTTTCCCTGCAGGCAACCATCTGCTGAACTATGCTGTGCATGAAACTATATACAAATTAAGCTACAGTGAACATAGAAATATGTTTTTTCTTTTTTATAAGGTCATTACTAGATCTTTATCTCAGTGACAACAGTATGTGCCTGCTACTGCACTATAATGTTTTTTCTATGCATATTTCAGCTTATAAAGCCAAACCCATTTAGGCTTAACTGGCTTCATATGCAAGAAAGCACTTCCACATTTGCTGGCAAAGATAAAGACCACTGATTAAGGTCCTGATCTTGCAAAGCACCAAATGCCTTCAATTCTTAGTCCTCTTCACAGATGACACATTGTAGGTCCAAGCTTTCAACTTTAATCTGTGAAAAACTATCTTCAAGTGCGACTCCACTCATGTGAACCACATTTATGACCATCAGATAAAGTTTAAGTTCCCAAGGAAGGAATTATATAATGGAGCATGAGAGTTCATACTATGTCTGAGAATGAAAACTTCTAATGGCAACTGAATAGCAACAATCAGAGAATTATTATCAGGGGAAACCAGAAACTGCATCTTTAATCACACTTTCTGTAAGAAAACTAGAAACCGGTGACCTCTATCCATAAAACCTTCTATGTACAGTCAAAGAGTGCTTGATGTTAACAGTGACATGCAAGAAGAGATCAAGCTGAAATTGAATTCTTAAATATGCCCTTTAAGGATAAATAGGCTTTGTCCACCTCCCTTAACATCACATTATATATCCACATAGCTATGCCAGTTAGTTTTAATATATTCTATACGTTTTCAAAATAAGCTCCTTTACAAATCACTTAACACTTTGCAGTACTCATCTTGCTTCTTCCAGGCAAAGTAATCAATCTTTGTTTATCTTTTCCTCTTCTCCTTTCTACAGCACACGGAAAACGAGTGTTTTTTAATGGAAATTGTAGGTTCATTTTTTGCATTACCGGACACTGGGATTTAAAGGAGTAATTTATTCCCAAGGTCAGGGCAGGAATAACAAGGGCAACGAATCTACTAATTTTTATAACTTTTCAAGGACTACTGACACATTAGTGACGGAATAAATGATTAGTGACTTGAAATACAACCAAAGACTAAACAGTTTGATATTAACTCTGAATGACTGCTAGACAAAGGAGGCAAATATCATGAAGAGAGTTTGACCAGACCTTGAAACAAAGCTCTGAAGCAGAGGATTTGCTTGCCTGGAAATTGGCTGCCCACCAGAGTGAGAGCAATGGAGTCGTGGATGCTGCTGGGCAAAGAGACAGGAAACACTGCCAATGCAGGTTTTGTAAGCTTCGTTTTTCCCAAGGGGTAAACGCCAGCTAAGCATAGTCAGTTTAACTGCTCTCTTGTGGCACCTTCACCTTACAGCAATACCTCTTTTATGCCAAAGTGGCAAACTGTATAAGGGCTGGGTACCCTTCAGGCCTAGCTGAATGTTTTTCTGTACCAGAGGAGCTTGGAGCATTCTCTGGATTTTTTTGTTCCTCAAAGAGCAAGATATATCTTGACGAGCTTTCCTACAAAAGAAGACCTATCAAGATCAATACTGGCACCTTCAGTAACCTCCTCCAGTTATAATTTATGATCCAATATCAGCATATATTAAAAGGTTATATTAAGCATATCCACCAATAAAGTGTAGGTTTGGAGTCCTAGTATGTGTGTTTCTCATGTTTTCCAGTGCCACTGGTTTTATCTACATCAGCCCCATCCTTAACATACTATATTTAACACTCAGCTTATAACACTTCTCCATTAATTCAGATTTCGATAGTCACTGATAAATGACACAGATGAAGGAGCCAAGAACTTTATAAAAAATTTACAGGAGGAATTCTAACACTGTGCTTAATGCAAAACTAATTCATAATCTATTACTTACATGAAACAAATCAATAGATAAATTCATGCAAGTACTTTTCAATCCGGTTGCCAGTAATTCGGAGTAACTGTTTTTCCCAAAGTATTTTGAAAATACTACATGGCATGTTGATTTGATGATAGAAAATAGCTAAGCAAATGTCTTCAAAAAAGAAAGTCAAAATGAAAGCCAACCTTCTTCAAACAAATAAAAAAACAAGCTAACACAAGGCAATTTTACGGCAAAATGGAATATTACCAATTCAGAAGTGTACATTGTTTTTCATCATCCAGTGTTTGTATTTGTTATCCTCCCATCTGCTGGAACAGCCACTTGCATCAATAAGGCAGGGGGGGAAAAGACTGCTTTCTATCCAAATGATTATGAATGTTCTCATGCCAAAACCTCTTGCAGTGGAAAGATACTGACACCACAGATGAAGGTGTCCTCCCTGCAGCTACGTTTGTCTAGTTCTCAGGTCAGGAGTATCTCAAAAACTTAAAATAATACAATTAACTGAAAAGTTTGGTTGTTCTGGCAACACTTTGTCACAGCTTGAACTTCTTCCAGACAGAAATATCATCCTACAAGATTCTAGGTTTTGGTTTATTTTTTTTAGCAGGGAAGTAACTCTTTTCTTCTTAAAACAAATACAACCAGTGTATTTTAATGTAGTGAATCTTTTACAGTATGTGTTGCATACAATGAAAAATGCATAGAGAAAGCACCTTCTAGTTATGTCTTCTAACTTTTGCAATAAAGAAGGTATTGTGCTGTCCATACAGTGATTTTTAAGCAAAATTTACTAGCTCACAACTGAGGAAGGGAAAGTACCAACTTCTGTGTTGGGGAAAAAGTATCTTTGCATGTGGGTCAGGATCCAGGAAGAAAGGAAATATTAATATCGACATGCAGGACCTGGAAGGAAAGCTTCTGAAGCCCCTTGGTTTGTTATAGATATTTTTTTTTTTAATGACTGTAAACCTCACCTCATATATTAGGATACAATTCCTGTATTAGACTGCCTTCACTTTTCATTATCCCACTCAAGAGGTGACTTTTCCCTAAATACAAAGCAAATGAAATATTTCAGGGCAGCTTTTTCCACACACTTTTGCTTATCACAACTACCAACATCAGACATTCACAGGCCAAAAGAAATTCAGGTTCTCCTCCATAATCCTAGTTATTGTTGACTACGAATTTTGCTTTGTTATACGTATTATTTAAGCATGTATCTCCAATGGGAATTTCACTGACATCTCGACATGCACAGATATGGCTCTTCCAGAGCTTCAGAGCCATAGCTGGTCCTTTTGTTTATTTCTGAAGAGAACAAAATCACCACACTGCTTAGATATTCAGATGATCTCATAAAAACCACCAAAATCCCCACTGGTTGATGACAGCACAATGTCAGCCTCCTGGAAGCCTAAGCCAAAGCCTACCATGGAGCCAGCTGGGCAAAGACCAACTCTTCTACATAAAAAGTCAAGCCTATGGTTTGCAAACAAAATAAGAAGTAAGCACAACTTAATACTGTTATGCCTAGTAACTAGTCAATACACATGAACAGCATTGCTCAGATTTGAAAGTACAGAGAGGCACTCGTACTGCTAAAACAGGAAGGGGAAAAAAAAGCCCAATGAATAATCAGGCTTTTCTGGAATATAATGAAGTTATTACTTTGTATGTGTTCTATAATGGGAACTAGAGAAATCTTCTCGGAATAAAGCATCTTAACATTTTATAATCTCTCTATCTAATGTTGGCCACTATTTTGAATGTATTAAAGGCAGCTTCTGTGAAAGCTTTTTTTCTTTCTAATCTTGTCTGACCTGAAATGGAGAGCCTCCGAACTCCATTACCATAGAAGGCTTAGTATAAATCCAGATCCTATCTAAATTGCCCTATATAACTTTTCATCAGGGGCTCTTGTTTTGGTTTGGTTTAATTTTGTTTTGTTTTCATAATGCTGTTGTGGATCTGTGCTGTAGGTATAACAAAAAGCCAAGCAGCCTGCGAAAAGCAGCTGCTGGAAATAAATACAATGACCTTTGATAGCCAGCATTTTAAATGTGCTAAGGATCTCTAGAATAAGGGCATTCAACTCTTAACTAGGACTCTGTAAATTAGGACAAAACTAGGCCAACCTGGGCAACTCGGCCATGGGAGTTAAACTTATTGAACCAAAAGTAGGGTTTGCTTTTCTCTCCTGACTTTTTATTTATTTTGTGCTTTCTGATTTCTTTAAATACGAGACTTTATGGCAACCCATAAAACTCATCAGGATTCAACTTCCCTCACCATCCCACAAGCAGTGGAGAGCCAACCTGCTCATCCTCCTGAATAGTTCTCACTTCCCAAGGAGGTCATGGTACCCTGTTGCTATGCAGCAAGAAAACTGGTGTGTCTCATAGTCCCTTCAAACTGAGCCCAATACTTTGCTCAGCCTTACTCACCACAGGACTCCAGAGCCTGACCACTCTTCCCATAGCAAGATGCAGATTCCTCTTAATTAGAGGATAAAAGGTCTGAAAAACTCCAATAGCATAAATATTGCTTGGAATGAACATTTTTAAAACACTCATGTACAGAGAAAAGCTGGGTCAGTACTGAACAAGATAACTTCATGGGTCTAACAGGATGCTACAAGTGTTTGTTAAATTCTATAGTCTTCTAGCACTTCAAAAGATGAAGAAGGCTTTCAATCTAAAACCTAGTGAGGTGGTTTTTTTGTTTGGGGCGGGGAGTGGGATTTTGGTTTTTAAGTTAAAAAAAAAAAAAAAAAAAAAGAAAGAATGGACCTCTTCCTTCCTTCTCCTTAGGACAGAAAGACTGAAAATTTACGTTTACTCCTCGGAGTTAGCACAGGTACAACACCTCTACTAGAAAGCCACCTCTCCGAATTTCATCACACCTTGTCACTTTCAAGTGACAATCCTCATAACTGGTCCTGAAGAAGAAATGAGAAGCCCATTCTAGGCAGATTTAAGCTGAAATTGAAATAAACCTGCATTTCACACTTGACAATTTCATGTTTCATGCAATGCTGCCTGATGAGCAGAGCTAAGACTCAGAAATAACATTTCTCCCTTCCATGTAGTCTCAGTGGGACACCTTTCTGTGCTTTTATAGACGTGTTATCTACATCTCCACGCATTTTGCCTCTGGAGCTAGAAAGATGCTTCAACAAAACTTGATGGACAAGACTGTTCAAGAAGTGGTACTGACACTGTAGAAAGTTCAGACAGTACAAAACCAGAAATAGTTAGGAAAAAGCATGTTTGCCTTCACATAATATGCTGTCTCTCTCACATACACTTTCCTTACAGTAATCCTTAGGAATACACTGGAAAAGAAGATAACCCTCTGTACAAAGCAGTCCCTCAACAAGAAAACAGGTCACATTTTAGCTGCACACAGTGATGAAACAGAGGAAGACATGAGTATGGTACTAAAACCAGCAAACCCACACATGTAACTAAAAACATTCTTTAAAATACAAAACTCTAGAAAAACTGAGCATAAATTTAGCTATGCAGAGCATTTTTTGTAGTTAGGTTCAATCTGCATTTAAAAATGAAAGACTAAAAGTTACTGCAGAGGATTATCCTGATGACATTATAGTGAATTAATGTCTAATAGAACATGCAGACCAGTCCTTCTGAATAAAATGATTCTGTCTTTCTCCCCTATGGCTTTCCTCGTTTGAAAAGATAACAATTACTTTCATAACCATTTAGCAGGCCAAATGCTTCACTGAAGTTGTGCTGCACCAGAAGCAGCTCCATCTAATACTCCCTAGACAATCATCTGCAAACCACCCAGCAGTAAAGGCAGTGACTCTGGTTACTGACAGTCTTGTGATCAACTGCACCACCCCACGTCTGGGTGAATGTGTACAGTGGTTTGTAGTTAAGCTCTTAACAAGAACGGGATCCAGTAGGTTTGGTGGGATTCCTAGTGAACCACTGCAGATTTAACCACACAGAAAAACCACACTCAAAAGCACAGAACTGCCTTCTCATGATACCAACTAATAAGAGCACATTAATTACATAAATTAATGAATGAAGAGGCAAGACAGCTTCCAGTGTGTCATTTTCAATTCCTTTTATATTGGATTTATTCTACAAAATTAATCTGAAGTGAAAATGCACCTGGATCGCTTCCGACCTTTGCGAGATCTCTCTGTACTAATGCCTGAGCTCAGAATGATGCTCATTTTTAGAAATTCACCTTCTCTTCATTTACAAAATTAACAACTGTTTTTCCCCCCCTCAAAACATTGATCCAATTGATGACACTTAATTGTACAACCAACATTAACAAAATAAAAAGCCACATTACTGTATCTTTAGTTATGCCAGGATTGGGGGGTTTTTTGTTAAATAAGTACAAAATATTCGCCTTTTTCTGTTCCTAACCCCTTGAAAACTGGTGCTTTACTAGAAGACGTGGGGGGACACTGAAGGTACAGCAGTAGGCTGGCACAGCCCCAGTGCTGTCTTGTGTTATGAGTACAATTTATGCTGCCTTCAGGAGGCAGTGCCAGAGCAAATGTGGAAGTGAAATGATTTACATTCTAAAGGAAGAACAGGAACAATAACCTCAAGCAACTACGCTGAATATTAATAATGTGTTTGAGAACAGTGCTTTTGTTTTTAAATATATTCACCCACAAACATCCCTCTCCTGAGAAAATAAGAAGTGAGTGTCCTCAACTTCCAAAGGAGTAAGTGGGAACTGGGCATACTTCATGGCAACTATTACAAAGAACTTAAAATCCTGCAATCCTGTGAGGTTTAACTTAACTATGTCTATAAATTTTAGGCAAATTAAAGGTTTTTAGATTATTCTTTTACAATTATTTTTAATCAGGTTTTTATTTTTAAAAGATTCTAGATACTTGAAAGAGTTTTGCAATAAGCCTAAATCAAAGATAGGCAGGCATGCTTATCAGGCTGAATATATCCTTACCTCTCTGCTGTAAAAAACTGTGCAACTCCACCATTCAGAGCGATGAAACCACTAATCTTAAGGGAAAGACTCTGCTCAGATCTATTTTAAATCAGTAACAAAATTCTCACCAGTACTCATGGATTTCAAGTGGCAGTGGAGACAAAAGCTAATGTGAATGAGTTCCCTTCATCATTTAACAAGAAAACAGGAAAGCCAACACACTCAAACACTCTGGTATCACACGGTAGTATGACGGAGGTTTTAGGTACCAAAAGGCATAAATTTGGCTGTTCCTTATTTGGTAGGTTCTTATCCTGTAGTAACCTAACATTGTTTTGTACTTTAGGGGCTCAACACACTGAAAGTAGGAATATTACTAATCATGAAAGTAGGAATATTACTAATCATGAAAGTAGGATAAAAATCACTTATAGCCTACGATAAGAACCAATGAGAATTTTACAGAAAGATGCTGTATTTTAGCATCCTGAATACCAATCATGAAGTGCTGTGAACCATGAAAAAAAAACAATGGGAAGGGGTGTCAAAATTTTATTCAGATGAGGCTCTCGATGTATTTAAATTAGAGTGTTTAAGCTCCATTTAACAGTCTATGCATTTTACAGCACAGATCACACTTCACTTGCTAATGCTGTTGGGAGGATTCATTTCTGTTTATTATGGAGACACTCCATTTAGGTGGCTTAAACGTTAGCACATACCCCACAGTTCATTCCAGGAGAGACTGCAGCCCATGCAGCAGCTCCAATACATATAACCATGTAAGCACTGGAATAGCACAAGACAACACTGTACAGTTTGTGGAGCTGCAGGAATGTTGGAAAAAAAAATCAGACGAAAGAAAAATGAGAACTGCAAACAGCATCTACACAGCATGTAACATTAAGTGATGCAGAGATGGAACATCTTGGAAGGAGCTGGCACAGCAAATATCTCTCCAAAGTTCTACAGAGATTTATTTCACTGCACTAAGTTTAGTCCCAGCAGGGACAAAATTCCAGCAGTCAGACCTGTCTCCACCAGTTTCTGCTATACCTGCTTTTGACAGGTTGAACTGACAGTTCCTTTCTACATGAGTAATTAGGTTCGGAGAAGCAGTGCAATTTTGAAACAAATCAACCTATCAATCAGTCCCACTTACTGAGCAGTGGTTAAATTCAGAGAGTAATCTAGTGCACGTGAACTGGATTCCTCAAGAAGACGACTAAGCCCCATGTACCACTACAGCTATCCTCTAGCTGCACTCCAGTTCCTAGTGTTGACACACAGAGATTGTCCTTTGGACAACTCCAAACCACATACACAGTAGGAATGTTCGGATCTAGGGACATGATTAAATATAACACAGTGGAAAATCCCAACTCAGATACGCTGCTCATGGTCCAACCACTTTGCCCTACTGACCCACTCCTGAGCCACATTCTTTGCTAATGCACACACTGCCCACAGGCCCTTCCACGCTAGCCTAGAGCTCTTTCCAGCTCCCTCCTATGAAATATCCTGGACAGCACAAAAAGGCACATGAAAGAATCTCTTTAGAGGATTTCCTTCTACAAGAATTCTTCCTAAACAGAAATTCTCACTCCTTCAGAATTGATAGAATTCTAGTTCAACAAAATCAAAGACATACAAAACAACTTTTCACAACTGTTAAGAATTTACTTGTCAGAAAACCTGGACAAACACTGGACAGTAAGCATGTCAAGTCACATGTGCACACAGTACTACAAATTTTTCAGTATATGAGCCAGTCACCAGCAAAGTGAAAACAGGAAACTGTATACACACATCTTCTAGCAGGTCACTGTAGAAAGAGATCTACATTAATCAGAATCATGTTTTACGTAGTTCACTACACTAAGAAAAACAAAAAGAAATTCCAAGTAATTCTCAGCAGTCTTACCTCAACTTTATCTTCAGACTAGTCATGTAGTGTGCCAAAACACACCTTGGAAAAGGAAATATGAAGTGGCAAAACACCAAGAAAAACACAGAAATATTACAATTACAGAAATATTTCTGACTTACCTATGTGATAAAGTCCTATCCAGTCAGTCGGGTCTACTTCTTCCTTAATATCCCAGAAAATGATGAGGTTCTGAGACTGCCCTAAGGTGTATTCGTACATACTGGCTGTCAAACTAGACCTGCTATCCGAGGTCACTAAATCTGTGTCACTGTTGGCACGCTGCAAGTTCATGTTCTCAGCCATGGGGCCCTGAGATGCCAAACTCTGCAGGTTCTCTGGGCTCAGAGTATACCGTAGCTGCGGGTTGCGGCGGCGCACAAAAAGCAGATGTTCTCGGGCTGAACTGGCCATCTCTTCTCCACTTCTGTCAGTTTACGTGAAAAAGTTGTTGTTCAGAGATCTGTCATGAAGAAGAAAAATAAGGAAGTGTTAAAGTCAGACAGCAGCTTACTCAGTCAAATATTAAATGGAGATGTGTTAGTGCAAAAATGTTCCTAAATGTTCTTAAAATAGACTGAGAAGAATCTTTTACTTCACTGCTCTACCACTTCAGTCACCTTAGTGCCTGTACATAAAAAAAATAAGCATGAATCGCTTGCAACAAAATTCACAGTTAACCACACACCAAGAAATAACATTTATAAGCCAAAAAGCAATAGAAAGGAAAACATCCAAGTCCATCTATCAAGCAAGAAGAGCCACAGTAACAACACTAATTTAAGTCTGGTAGTAGCTTAAAGACTGAAGAGATAATGAACTCAGCTTCCACCAAAGATATCACAGCAGTATATAATGTAGTTTCACTTAGATATGTTAGTTTCCAACAAAACGCTCTACACACTGTATGTTTAGAATCAGTGAAGTGTTGATGATACTAAGAAGGCTGGACACATTTCACTAGAAATATGGTATCACTGCTATAAAATCATTTTATTTTTTAAGATACAAAACATAGCTTCTGAAATCCTCTATACCATACAAAAACACATGAGACCACTGACTGGGGTACTTTACACTATGGATATACATTCAGCTAGCCCATGTCAACTTCTTTATGCCATCAGATTCTGTTGTTCTTTTCCATATATCAGAAAACAAAGGCCTTACAAATTCAATAGCTTTTCTCTAGCCCTGCGGACACAGTAGCTGATCTTCACCAAATGGCCATGCCAATAACATCACACCATACCTTCAGCAGCAGAACTTGCATCTCTTCATCCATAGCTGAAAGTATTGCCATTTGAAAATAAGCCCTCACATTACTCACAACTTGAGACAAATCATCAGAAAGGAAAGACAAGAATAGCAAAGTATCAAAAGAGAGGAACAGCTCGTAGGAGCACAGAATCGACAAGGAGGAACCTCTTGCAACAGAAGGAGTATGAAAATTTCCTTATCTAAGCTACGTAACTTTGACCAAAACAGTTTGCCTTTTTCAAAAGCTATAGTTCGTATCAACTCGTTGTTTATTTTACAGAGGAAACAAAACAGTCCTCATCAGGGAAAACCATTTGTCTTCAGAAGAAACTGAATCTTCTGGTAATATGTTTTTCAGTCAAAACTGTGAAAATGATCTTTCGTGCTGTATTTCCCTGGAATAGGAATCATGCATTTCCTCCAAATCCAAATCAAACCAAAGCAGTCCTCCTGCCCAGCAATAACTCCAGAGCTCAGCAGGAAGAAATTGTGCCCTGAGCTCTTTACATTCTTCACACAATTTGAAAGTAGTATTTCAATGTTTCTGGCTAGATCACAACTTGAGCAGTGACAACATCAATTATTCCATTATCATATCTTCTCTGAAGGATGTGTACTGCAGGAAAGATTTCCTTATTTTTATACATACAAATAACCAATATATGAAAAACGTGTGTATTAAAAAAAGCAAAGAGATACCTGTGTATTATTCTTGAGTTTTCTCCTTGGTGTCATAGCCTTCAGCTATCATACGCAGACCTATTTGTTCTCTTAAAATAACTCAAGCACTGTCAGACAGTGCTGAGTGTCACCTGCTATTATGTTCCTTGTTTCAAGCAAGGAAGCCTATAATGCAGAATTAGGTAGAGCCCACGAGAAGCAAATGGATTGGTTGGCCACTTCCATAGTATTATAATTGTAATTAGATCTACAGTACACTACCACTATCAATCAAACATCTGACAACTGGTTTATTAAACAGAAACCTCTGCCTCTAGAGGTCAAAAAACACTTAAATATTAAGAAGAAAAACCAAGTAGAGCACTTGGAGATCCCAAGGATTGTGATTCAGAAAAAATGGGATTTTAACAAGAAAAGGTGGGGGGGGTGCAATTTTCCCATTTTGAGAGTTTTCTTTTCCTATTCCTTCCTCTTTCCCCACATGATGAATCTGCAAAACCTGCCTCTTTCCTTGACTTCTATTTCCTATTACTCATCTTCAGTTTTCTTTTTAATAACAGTGTATGCACTCTCCCAGTGCATCACAAATTCTTCTGCCATTTTTCAGCTTTTAAAATGGAAGGTGTTTTGAGATATTAAAAATAATAAAGGGGAAAAATAAAGTTCAGCTCATTCAGTTATATGCAATTCATCACACACTGTACGTGGTTCAGAATCAAATATTACTGAAAAGGAAAGAAAAATTCAGTTCAGTAATTCTACATACGCAGAAGTGACATGGAGATTACCGTATTTACCTCACAAAGTACATGACACAGTCTTTCCTGACATGAGCAATGTTTTGGCTGCATACACAAAACATGTTATTTTTGGTGCTGGACGTCAGCGGGCTTCACTAACTCCTTTCTCTGTCATGTTCCCATGTACCCTGCGTCTGACACCAGTGCCAGTAACTGAAAGAAAACTTTGGCATAATGGGCCTTAAATGAGAGTCACGGAGTCAGTATCTTGTTTGTCTATGCAGAGTATTATTCACTAGATCTGAAAATCCTGGATGACTTTGAGACCAGAAGTCTCAAAGGGCGGTGGACAGGGTACCACCACCCTCTGCACTAGGAGATCAGGTGAGATTAATTCACAGATTGACAGCGTGCCGTTAAGTTAATTTTCTTCTATCCCACAACTAGAGGTTTATGTCACTTTGAACTAGTGTATCCAGTGGTTTTATGGCAGTAAAATCACTGCAAAGTGTCATGCAGGAGGGTACAAGTTCAAGACAAAGTTTTAATAGGGGGGATTAAAAAGTTTCCTTCAACTGCAGAGCAGTACATTGTAGCCAGGGCAGCACTGGCATTTGTTGGAACATATTGGAAGTTCATATGTGGCAGATGGACAAACTCATCCATGTTTAAGGACACATGAGAACTAACTTGTACTAGCTAGGACCATCCGACAGTTTGAGAGATGAGAACAGACTGAGAAAAAAATTAAAAAATCATAAATCCAAGTGGCTTAAAGTCACGATTTATACAATGATCCCAACAAATCACATAACTTAAAGCAATTGAAATTATTTGCAATGAACAAGCCAAACTAGCATGTAAATGAGCTCCTATTATGGAAAAAATGCCTCAAAAAATCCAGGACTTGTAAGCTTTTAGAGTGTTTTCTCAATTCAGTGTAATAGGTTATAAAGGGGCCCTAGTGTCAGACAGTACTCTGCTACATAGCATCCCACAGTAAGCTGAGAGGTTAATTAAGGAGATTTGTAAAGAGAGAAATATGAGATTCATATTGTAAAAGGGGAAAATACAATTGCCATAAACCCCAAACCATACGGAGTGATGGAAGGGAAAAAAGGGCCACTGCTTTCATTATGTGCAAGGGAAGAAAACTTTACACAGTGCCTTCCTGCCTACAAAAGGAACTGTTTATCTGACATTTGGTTAACAATTCCCAATGTCTGGCATTAATCACATAACTAACAGTACACTAATGCATACATCCTACCAGACCTGAAAATAAGAATTATCCTCCCACCTTCAATTTCTGCTAAGCACCCCTAAGGCAGTATTTGGATCCAGACTATACTGTAAAGACAATATTCACGATTAGCTTGTGTGCACCTGCCCTGCCATGAAGGTTTGGCTAATCAGGCTGAATGTGACGACAGCAGCAACTTCACTAAGTATCACACCAAGCTGGCAAGGCACATTATTTCATGAAGGCAAGCTGAAACATGGAAACTGAATCAAAAGCACAGCGAAAATACAGGCATTTGAGAAACCAGCAGATACTAACTTCAGCAAAGTAGTTAGTTGAAAAGTGAAACCTGTACAAAAGCTGCTTATCTGTATCACAGAGTTTCCTTTAATACCTGACAAGCAGCTTAGAGAGAAATATGACTGATTTCCTCTTAACCTCTGAGTGGCACAGGTTCAGGATTATTTCTAACTATACTCCTCAGTTACTAATCTTAGAGGGACCAGAACTGCGAAAAAGTTCCATTTAATACACAAAACAGAGATAAGAAAAGTCTCCTTGCCCAGTCTTCTTCACTGAATGAGACTGAAAAGGAACATCAAACCATTTCTGACATGCAGTCAAACATTCATGAATGAAAGTCCAGGAGTTCCAGCACAGGAATAACAACAAAAATCACATCCCACCATGCAAAACAAACCAGAGTTCACACACTGCCATGTTTATCTTCCTCATAACAGTGATTCATTTCTTGTTTATGTTAGTGATCTTTTATGTGGCTTACAGGTCTTGCTAACAACCTCTTCCCACAGCACTTACTGTAAACCAACGATACAGGACTGGCCCTGAGAGCACGAGCGGTCACCCACTGGACCAGACCTGCACCCTGAGCGGTGCAGGGAAGCGACAACTAACACATACCACGGGGGGGGGGGCTGGATTCATGCCACTGCACTGCAACACCAGGTCACCACAAGAGGAGCGAGGTGAGGAGGTAGCAGTGTGGCAACCACCAGCCATGGCTGGGAAGGGAGAGCGCTCTGCACCTCAGCATCCCTGTTGCTGTACATCAGACGGTCAGATGGTCCAGACCAACTGGCCTCTGCATTTTCTCCCCACTCACAGAACCATTTAGGTTGGAAAAGACTTTTAAGATCCACTCCAACCACAAACCTAACACTGCCAAGCCCACCACTAAACCATGTCTCTAAGCACTCCATGCCTTTTAAATACCTCCACCACTTCCCTGTTCAGCCTGTTCCAGTGCTTGACAACCCTTTCACTGAAGAAATTTTTCCTAATATTCAATCTAAACCTCCCCTGCGGTAACTTGAAGCCATTTCCTCTTGTCTTATTGCTTCTTAGTTGGGAGAAGAGAACATCACCCACCTCGCCCCATCCTCCTTTCAGGTAGTTGTGGAGAACAATAAGGTCTCCCCTGAGCCTGCTTTTCTCCAGGCTAAACAGCCCCAGTTCCCTCAGCCACTCCTCACAGGACTTGTTCTACAGACCCTTCACAAGCTTCACTGCTCTTCTTTGGACACATTCAGATGATGCTTGATATCTCCCTCAAATGCTATTCCTATGCTGATATAAGCAATCCACATAATTATACAGGCAGAATTAAGAATAAGAAGAACAGAAAACATGCTGGTTTCCCAACTACACACTGTGTGACATTGCTTTGTTCAGTACAAAGATCTATAAATGCTATAATAAAGCGCGCAAACTGACCAGCTCTAAGTGACTGAGAAAATAAAATGCTTCTTTAAAAAGTTCAGAATTTGGGCATTTTTCTCCCCAAAGAACCCAAACCTAGCCTATTTTCTGAGATAAGGTATGACTACAATCCATTTGTAGCTATCCATACGCTGACTTTGAACTTGTTAGAAACTCTGGCAAAAGCAGAAATCAGCATCAGCTGCAAAACAGTCAGAAATCAGAGTCAGCTGCAAAACCTGGCTAAGAAGCTGGGTGATGGTTAACCATATGGTTAACTCATAAGCTGAACCAGTCTGCATTTATCCTGCTCTCAGCATTAAAGAGCCTCCAAGCTCCTTTAGAGCTGCTGTG
The DNA here is from genome assembly GCF_004027225.2 of Strigops habroptila. Lineage (NCBI taxonomy): Eukaryota > Metazoa > Chordata > Aves > Psittaciformes > Psittacidae > Strigops > Strigops habroptila. The sequence goes on from NC_044281.2 coordinate 10,892,838, forward strand.
TAGTACCTCTGCCAGCAGGACAGAGGGGCACGTCCCAGTCACATTCACCAGCTAGATCATCAATAACTGATTTTGCTTGAGACAGAGAGATGAGCTCCACAGCTCCTTAAATTTCATTCCAGGCCTATATTCTATTCATTATATGACTATTTGGAGACACAGATTTGGTCTGTTTAAACACATATCAGATAAAGCTGACATGAAGCATCCTTTTCTATACAGACAGAAATAAGAGAAAAGCTTCCCCTTTCTGCCCAGATGCCCTTTTCTTGTTATTGCTCCTGGAAAATTTCCAAGAATTTCTACTCATCAGGTTTTCTGTGATCCACGAAACGGAATTTCTCTCAGAAAGTACTTTAATGTGTGATTATTAGGGTTCTTCTCCGTTAGCTAACATTTTATCAGATTCCAGTTAAACTAGAATGCCTGGATACTTCCTATTCAGCCATCCAGACAAAGAGCGATGTAAAAGCTGTCACAGGATTCAAGAGCCAAGAAAAAACAGCTATCTGAGTTCTCTATTTTTCTCCATTGTTTAGAGAGTAGACGGTAATAAGGCCTTTCTATTTACATGACCATGGCTATATCCTAAGTCTTTAGGATGATTCAATATCAACTTGTATCATGTAGTGGAAATTGAGTATTTTTCCAGTAGATCATAAAGTTCAGTATTCCAAAATTATAACCCCCATTATGCTACATAACTGCACAGTTCTGAGCATCAACATCAGGCAGAAAACTGATGAGATCCTTCAGCCAAAATATAGCCATAACTGTTCAATACTGCTACCTAAACTGCCTGAGTGCTCATTAGGTCTGCATGTTTTAAATAATAGGTTCTGCAAGTATATCATACAAATAAGTGCAGTGATGGATATGTTGGAGGAAAAAAAGTGATCATTCTAAACCTAGAGAATTTGTGATTGAATTAAAAGCACAAGAGAAATGTTATAAAATTGAAAAATCACATCATTACACCTCTGACACCATTTTCTTTTTAATTACAAGGATACTGATGATAAAGAGAATAAAAGGGAAAGAAGTCTCTCTTTTACCCCCGTTCTTCCAATTTGCACATTTGACAGTAAATTTGTATTCACTCCTTTTCCTTGAACAACCAGTTTTGGATATTTCTTTCATTTGGGGTGCTCTTGAAAAGATACTAAAAAATATAGGGAAACTACCATCATAACTGACACAGGACTTAGATACAGTTTAAGCACTTAAATGTTCTTCAATTTATTTCTTTCCAAATGGAGTAAAATTCAAATTTACTTTAATTCAGCTTTAAATTAATTTGATGTAACTGTCTTGAAATATAAGTTGTTTTATCCAGAAGTGCAAAGAGACAAGTTAAATTCAGAAACACTTCATTTTTCTGCTGATCTGCTTACTTTCTCCTCAACCCCCCGTAGACTTTCATTATAGGACAATTACTGGACACTCTTAGAAGCAGCTTAGCCCAAAGCAATGATGATGAAAGAATTTAATAAACTTGCTAGTTTCCAGAAACTAATCTATAAGCACAGGATCGTTTAACCAGGTTTTCTTTTTAATCAAGGAAATTGCCATAGAAGTCAATTAAAGCATCTTGAAAGATGCAGCATTTTGTAAATCTTCTAAGAGAAGCGTTTTGACTTCTTCACTCAATCCATCTCCACAGGAGTGCCAGATTACACTACATGCCCTACGCCAGGCAGCCGCTGTGCTAGGCAGCTGGCCTCCTCAGTGAAGAATCAGAGGCTCCTCCAAAAAGCAATTCAGAGAACCAAAATCACTCCCTCTCTTGACCCATGGAGGAAGATGAAGTAACCTGACGCCAAGCAAAAGAGGACAGAATTTTGTCTAGATGCCCTTTTCCTTTCCTGGCCTTCTGAGTCATACCCAAACCACTGGCAAAACAACAACAAAAGTAAACTGTGCTGAGAATACCCTGCCTTTGATCTGCTAACTCATCCTCTGAACTCACGGCCAGGAAACCACAACCAGCACTGGAGTTTACTTCTGGAAACTGTATTCAGATGTTTTAAGGTGAAGCTAAAAATTACTGCGGTGGAATTTTGCAGGGATGTTGCCATACAGGAGGCGGGGGGGAAAAGGAAAGAGAAAGAAAGTGCACATGCACATTCTAGTCTCCTCTGGACTCCAATTTGGTGACTCAGCTCAGATGCTAAACATCAGCTCAGATTAGAAAACCACCATACACTGGCTGAAAATCTTCCCTAAGGGAGAAAACATATACTTCAGCATAAATATGTATTTTTAAAAAACAGTCTATGCAACACATTATTTGGCCAGAGAATAGCTCAGTTCATTCAGAATGTGAATATCTATTTTAAACCCTTTCAATGCATTTTTGTACAGTTCCTTTGTAAAGGCAGCCCTATACACATTTGTAGCTGGAAACACTCTCATATTACCTTAGCTGCTTGGGTAAGGCTTATATCCTTCCATCAGGCAAAAGTTACTGTTCAAGCCTATTATGAAGACCATCATTCTGAAGAGTTCTGTATATTTTTGACAGGTCTATACACCCTGCCTAGCAGCCCAGCAGGCACTGTTGTGCTTTCAGTACAATTTATCATATTAACTCTCACATAAAACCATTAGCATGGAGCTAGCTGGTACAGAGAACATCTGGCCACATTTTGACCACATATGGTCGAAAGTCATAAATACATATCCAGAAGCTAGTATACACATATGTATAAGTTGGCATGCCTACAGATATATCAGTTTTACAGTGTACCTATCAACATACTGTGTTGACAGTGTGGACAAATGTCCTATGTCCTTGCAACACTATCCCCACACCTAAGATGGAGTAAGCAAGCCCTGAAACATTTCAAGCCAACTCAGCCAGGAGAACTACAGTGTTCATCACTGAGAGCTTGGATAACTTGTCTGAATTTGCACTGAAGAGATTATGGAGGATTCATACAATCCCTTCTGGTGCAGTCGCCAGGCTATGGGATCCAGCTGCCCTTCAGATGTACCTTTGTATTGCTCTGCGGCTATGTAAGTTGTCCATGGCCTAAAACTCATCCTGTCTTTCACCAGACGTAGCAATGCAAGAACTGCACATAAATTTATGAGTTAAACATAACAGATATGCTCCTATCCTCTAGACTATTCACATGCAGAAACAAACTTGACTGGAAATTTTAGTGCAATTTCATAGCCCAGAGGCTATGCTCCATATGTGTTATATGGCCATGGCCTGTGTATGTATTATACAGCCCCTTAACCTCTTCCCGGAGTGGCAACTGCTTTAACCAAAATTGCAGTAACCTTACCTGTAGCACCACCCTCAAAGAGTTGAGTTCACAAATGAGGCAGAGGCTGAAGGTACAGACACGTAACCATTAAACCCAGCAGATCAGGAAACTATGGCCTTGGATAATTCATGATACCATATTACTCTCTATAAACTTCTAACATCAGAATCCCTACTGCCAGAGGCTTGATCTCCAGTGGTCATGACACTGATATATCTACTGCTAGTTGCTGTCAACTGGTTGACCTGAAGAATTTCCCTTGAAAGACTTATGCAGCTGCTCTCAGTTTAGCCTTTTGCTATCAGGTCACACAATCCATCTAAAATATAGCCCCTTCAAATGTCTATATCAGAAAAACAGAATGTAATCTTTGGGAGAGATTTGTCACAGGATGGGAAAATGTGAATTTAATTATTTTGTGAATAAGCTGCAATATATGCTCACACTTACATATGTGAAAGCCCGCAAGAATGTATTAATGACAAGAAAAATGGGCAGCCCATCTAACTCTCCTGAAAGTCCCTCCTGTCTTTAGGACTTCCAGAGTTCCCCAATTACATGTCTTCTCCAAAGACTTTCACAACAAGGGGCAATAAAGACCAAAATACAAAACTTCTGCAGAAAAGAACAATTTAGCATTTGTCTGTCCAGGAAAGTAAATAAACACATAACCAGAAGAAAAGAGTACAATGCCAAAAAGCCTGTCAAACAGAAAGGATGTATGCCTTTAAAACTAAAAGGAAAATTGCCAGGCCAAAGAAGCCATAATTCAAAAAGCCATTTATAAAATGATGCACTTGACAGAAAAAGAAGTACAATTATTTACTGCTTACTATCACTTTAGTTCTGCAGTTTCATTCCAAATCTCTGCAATCCATACCAATGCAGGTACTATTCAATGAGTGTCACATCCAGAAATGACAGCTGTAGTTCAGCAATACTCAACGGAGCCTGATTTAAGTATTTATTTGGCAGTTATTAAAAGCTACTATATATACCATGCAATAAGCAACTATCTAAATCTATTTTTATTCAATTTTAAACTGGAAATCTATTCTGTACTGATGGAAATCCCTGGAATATACCATGAATATGAATGAGCACTCATTGTTCCACTCATCCAAGTCCAAATCCAACACAATCACTCCCATTATCAAGCTCTGTCTTCTATGATGTAAATTGGATTTCACTCACCAAAATGGTATCAAACCACCAGAGAACAGATACATCTCTCACGCTGAGAGATTCCTGTGTTACCAGGAAACACAGAAATGCTCTGTTCCTCTTAAAGCAGCACACCTTTCAATTCACCATATTTACTGATTTGTTACAGAACAGATATTATCAACTTGAAAAGTGGCATTTCTTTGTGTAAAACATTCATCCACTGACTGAAACATGCAAGCAGACTAAAAGTAGAATTAAAAAAAGAGTTGCCCACCAGTCTGTAGATATGAATTTCCCTGATGCCCCATTTTAAGAAGTTCTAGCCTGGCAAAACTGACCAGGAAGTGGGGGTGGAAGATGCCTAAAAAAGACTCAGTTGGTCTCCTCAAAGAACAAAGTAAAATCAAAAACAAAACCAACTCAAAGTCTTGTTTACCTAAGTCTTATAAATAAACTATAGATACAATCAGTAGATCAGGAAAACAGGAAACAATTCTTTTTAAAAACAGACAATTTTGCTGGAGTGAACGTAACTGTTCATGAGCATACATTCAAATTTCCATCCTCCTGCCCCTTTTACCCTTCTGGTATTTGAATTAGGAACATTTTACCAGGTTATAATGTCCCCAAAGAAAGTGCATTTCCATAAAGATTTCAGGAGACACTTCGGCTGAAGTAAAACATCGGAACATTTTGGCTTGCCTTCAGTTTAACTGAGCTTTTTTGCCCGAGAATATACTAAGCAATCAGTTACGAAAGACATCCCTGAAAGCAGCAGAAGTAGTAGAAGACTTGTTAGTTAGGCCAGCTCAGAGGCAACGCTGTTTGCTTGAGGACTGTGCCAGGTATGTCCTTAAGGAAAAAGTACCATTAGCAAAAATATTTCAATGCTATTTTATTTTGCATAACAATATTCCTAGGTTCACTAGGAATTTTTATTGAGCTTTGCTTCAATTCCCTGCCTTCGTAACACTCCAAACCACACAAGAACTTGTAGCTAAATGGTAAAAATTAAGCCCCCTACTTATATACACTTTTTTGAGCAAAACTTAGAGCATTACCACACTTGCCACACTGCTAAAATGCAGTGCTAATTATGTTCACTATATGAATTTACAAAAATTGCAGAGAATCAAATAGCTATTAATATAATCTTTACAGAAATTAAAGAGATAGAAAGCCCTAAAGATTTCTTTCTACACTAAACTTACACACTCTTTTAAACTGCTTCCTTATAACCTGCACAAGAGAGCCCAGAATAAGGAAAAAAAGGGCAGCTATTTGTCTGAATTCTCTTTGCACTGTTTGTCAGTTTTATACAAAGACGCTGATCTTCACCTTCAATGAATCTAAGTAGAAAGTATATCAAGGTGTTGATGATACTGCCCTTCATACTTACAGGATATATCACTTGTCATAGTCAACATATTCTGGCTCTGAAACAAACCAGCTCTGTTGGTTGTCTTTTACAAACTAGAAAATAACAACATGCAAACATTTCCCAGTCTAACTACTTGTTTTAAAAGAAATGCAAACGGCGATTTTATATTCCACTTCAGATTGTCCCCAGAAATATCTTTTAGCTCAGAATTTCATGCTTGACCATTACAACAGAATTCTTATATGACAACTACTTTACTATTTTTTTCAAAACACTACTTAATAATTTTAAGCAAACGTTTTAGCCTGATAACTCAAGAAACAGAGTACTACTTCATTTTCGTAAGAAGAAGTCAAATTGGTATCTAGTTACTCTATTCTGGACAAATGCTCTTCCACAGCTGTGTGAATCAGATGAAGTAATTTATATCAAAAGATTATTAACAGAAGATGCCTGCATTTATTATGATGCAGCAAGAACATCGGCAGGACACAGACATACTCTCTGCCACACAAAGTCCTTGTCTGCTTAATACTGAACAGCTGCAGAGCAATTGTTGAAGCTGTCAGAGGTGAGGAGCACAGCTCTGGGGCAACAGAGTCTACTGCAGGGAACAGGCTCAAAGCACAGAAACACACACTAACTTTCAAAGAGAGAAACAGAACGGAAAAGGGAGACATAGTAAAAGCTTTCTCTACTAAACAGTTTAATGATTTACAGTGCGCAATCGTAATCACACTCAAGCCAAAAATAGTTAAGAGCCCTAAGGAACTCCACTATGACAAAAATGATACTCACATCACCTGCAAGTGTATCCCAATACACGTTTGTCTGTGTCTGGTCTGAGTTCTCTATATGAGAAAATTGTTTGAGCTAGAACACAGATCACTCGGGAGCAAGAGGTATCAAAGCAATCACCACTCATGCTTCCTTGCCTTGTGAGTACACATTACAATTAATTATTTAGTTCAGTGATCACATGCTGCTTTTTTTTTTCTTGTGGGATTATTGCTGCAATTGCTGCTTTCCTTGGTTTCTGCAGTAAATGAAGCAGAAATCCTTCAGCAGCTAAATGAACAATTAATGAAAAGACCACAATATGAACTGGGCTATATAAAGATGAGACCCATTATGAATTAATACTTTTACTATTAAATATACATGAGTTTTTAATAAGTTGAGCCAAAAATAGAGATGTATTGCTGGATTTCTCCAGGCTGTACAATTTTCATTCATCTTCATCCTGGAGAGAAATGGGCCATTGCTAAACGGAGTCTCACTGTGCATTTTCACATTGTCGTCATTGCCCCTAATTCATCATTGCACACACAAAAAAAAGAAGCCTTTGGGATTTGAGCATAAAGGATTCTGAAGGCCTCCACCCTCTGCCATAAGGTTTGAAGGAACCTGCAGCAAACTGCGGGTTTCACCCATCTACCAACAGGCACCTGTCCCTCAGCAGCCCAGCCTCCATCCCCAGTTTGTGTGTTGAGAAAAAAGCCATTTGAAGTAAGACTCCTGCAGCAGATAAAATCATCAGCAGATGCAATCACTAGACTTAAATAAACCTGAAGTAACTATTTAAATCTTTACTTTCTGGGTATTTAATTTTTAAGAATACACGTATTCTCCTCATTCCTTCGTCACACTACTAAGGAAAGAAGTCTAAAATTAAGCCAAATGCAACAAATCCATATTTTCTGTTTTGATTTTAACATTCATTTCCAACATCAAGTCACGTTATAGATGTAAATGAACAAAAGGTTTTAGTAAAGACTGGCCTAATTCTGGCTGTGGGTGAGCGCCTTCAGGAACGTTGCACAATTCTATATAAATCCACCCCAGGGCGTAGGTGCTACAGCACCAGGAAACAGAAGAAGATTGAAATCAGTGTTTATAAATACAGCCAAGAAATCCTAGCACACATACCACCAAATATATAAACAGAAGTTAAGACAATCTCATCTGGAGGCCTAAATTTCCTACACTTATTTAGGTAGGGGAATTCTTATTTTTTAAGACATTCTGGTTTGTGTACCCATGTTTTTAAGATGACCTTGGTGTACTGAAATCCAAGCACACGTATTGAGTGAGGAGTTGCTAATGCCGTGCGACAAAAGGAAACAAGAACAAAGACATCATAGCATGCTGTATCCTAGTATCACCTTGAATTGCTCTGAAATCTGAAATGATTTTGGTTTGATTTTGAATTTTCTCTATTGATCAATGTGTAACAACAAAAAGTAATTTAATCCACATCAGAGATACTCCTAACTAAAAACAATGACAAAACCAAAACACCTTACAGCAGAGGTAACTTCCAGCTTTTTATGGCTAAATATACAGTTTTAAATCAGAGTTTCTAGAAACAAAAATACTGATATTCGCTATTACCATTTTCATCTTTTTTCTGGGGTACGGCAAAAAAGGTGCAATAACATGACAGTGATTTTCACTGGAATGTTTTCGGCTTACTCTTTGGAAGATAATTTGGAACTTGAGCTTTTCATAGACACACAGCTACCTACAATTACTAATCCAGAGTAAAATTCAGATGATTTACTGGAAGCTCAGAATATTATAGACAAAGCAGCTCAGAATATAATGGACAAAGAATACCTTCCCCCTTCTCCCTCGCCCCCAGATTCATCCTTATAATACTCAAGATTTATGTTTGGTTTTCCTATGACATTATAGTCATAATGGTGAGAGACACAGATTTTTTTCCAGTGTTTCAGAAACAATGAATCTTTACCCACAGCTGCAGAAATACACAGAATCATTTAAAGAAAATACAAAAAACATTGACATCTATGGTTATTTTGGTGCCTTTACTATTCACAGGTGCATTCTGGGCTTCAAACAAATATCCCTCCCCAACCATCCAGGATCCAGGACTCGGGAAAAGGGGATTTATGGGATTTTTGTTGTGGTTTGATTCGGGGGTTTTAGCAGTAGTGGTGGTGTTCATTGTTCTTTGTTTTAATTGTGAAGCTTAGGGTTTTTAATCTAGTATACTATCAGGCCCATCTGTTGTTCTTTTTTCTGTCGTCATGCAGAATATGTTGTCTCTCAGTATCTGCTTTCCGTGCAATGGCAGAACCAGATTCTTCTGAACATTCCCACCACCACCCTAAGCTCTTCCAAATGCCTCAAAGGGAGCATATTGCAGCGTGATCCCCACCGCAGATCAGGCTTAAAAATCCAGCTTGTCCTACGGCAGCCATCTGTCTGCCTCTGTGCACCCTCCAAATACCAAGTTTTAATAATAAAGTTATTAATGTTGCACCGAGCAAAAGAATTCCTCCTCTAGACACGAGCTTGCAGGGATGGCCACAACAGCAGGAAAAGCAATCAGCCATACATTCAAGGCAAACTTTATAGTCTGGCATCTATTTCCAAAAGGTGGAAGATATCAAAAGCTCTACCTAGACATATTTCATAAGACAGAAGCATTCTCCACTTCGCTATTTATGGGCAAAGTCCTCTTAATGCTCAATCTGGCATTCCCCTTCCAGTTTCCCTGTCTGTCTCCCACCAGTAACTGAGAAAAGCATAACAAAATAATAGTTGTATTGCTCTACTTCTGTGAAGAATATTCCAGTATTTCATAGCTTCTCACATCATAAAAATGAAAGGGAAAAGATACAGCTAGATATACTTGTGAAAATCAGGGACTTTAACAGGGGCATCGACTTTGACGTTAGCTGATAACTTGGGTAGCGATGCTAACAGTTACAGCACAATGACAACCAAGGAAGAAGGAACTTCCTTGCTGGGTACCATGTTGCAGATCTCAGGCACAACCTGGCCACAGAGAATGGCAAAGTCAGATTCATCTAAGAAAAAAACTGACCGAAAATAGCTATATACAACTTGATCAAAACCCAATGACGTGAGAGAAAAAAAGGAAGTAGAGAAGAAAAAAGTATTTTAAACCCCCTATACTGGCTGTTTGGGATTTTTTCCTGTTAATGGAAATGACCCTGCATTGTCTCGCATTTGGACGTTAACTTCACAGGGTGACCTTCCCAAAAAATAAGATGCAATGCAGCTTTCTGGTTAGATAATGCCATTGCCTCTGTGTCAGGCCTCCACTCGTGCCAAATTATCCCAGCAAACCTCTGTTGCAGGTTATTACTAAGCAGAATTAGAGAGAAATCACTAGAAGCAAAGCCCTGCATACTGACTGGATTTCATAGTCTGCCCAAACTACAATGTCATTATTTTAAGACATATGAATGAAGTCTGTGAACACTGCCAGTCAGCTGGCACTTTTCTGTGCTTTGATTTTTATTTTTCATCATTTGTCTAATAAATTGTGTGACTATATCGTTCGTCAAATTACTATTACCACTAAATTATCTTCTCCCTATGATGTAATTACAGCAGCTCAATAATAAAAAATGGCAGGTTTAGGCAAGCACCCTTCCATCAGGTTCTAGGGCAGCAAAATTAATCTGTATTTCCTAAACAGCAGCAGCAGCAGCCCAGTCAAGGGGAGGATGTTGACCTCCTTCACTAACAATCCTACCCCACGCTGTAATGTATACACAGGCCTCAGAATAAAGTACAAACAAATCTTACAGCTGTCAACATCAAAAAACTTGGGAAGGATGCTGGAACTGGAAAAGAATACCAGTTATCGGACAAAGGAGTGATACAATAGCAAACCACTTTTTAAAACAATGCTGCTAGAACCCAGAAACTGAACACTTGGGAAAATCACAAACATCAGAAGCAGCAATTAGCTTCTCCTGCCATCACAACCACGTCCAGTGACAGCACAGGTCTGCTGCTGCAGTGCCACAGCTTTGCAGACACTGAGGAATCAGATCACTCATTCATTCAATAAGCTTCACTGGAAGCCTTTTATAACACCCTGCAAGACTCCAATACTCATCAGTGATGCCAACTGCAGTTAGGAAAGCAGAGACTGCTGAGCTTGGCTCAGCAAGCCTCCAGTACTAACCTAATGTAGACTGTATTAGTTAGCTTCAAATTAATATTCCTACTGGACATGGCAAAAGTTTTGAATCCAAGTGTCGTAACACTCAGTCACTAGTTTGTGATTAGTAGAATCACTAAGAAAATCACTAAAAATTCAGAGGTTTCCACTAGTACTGGCTGTAGGAAACAAAACAGACTATTTTTAAAGTCACCAACACAAATACAATTACTTTAAATCCGTCCCTCTTTGGCCACAGAGGAACATCCCATTGATGCTATATCTTGTTTAGAACAGAAACAGAGCTTCAATTATAAAACACCCTATTCTCAAACAGACTTATTTTCTAATATTTCTTACCAGTAAAGAAAAAATTGCTTTGTAATTGCATCCAACCTAACAGAGATGTAAAAGTAGTTCCCACTGCAGCTGACCAGAAGTCAGGATCAACTCTGAACCGATATACACCACAGACACTCCTGCCAACTGCTTTCCATGAAAATAACTTTCTGAAACCTACTGCTTTCCTTCCTGGCATCTTCTAGAAAATGAGCACCAAAAGTGCTGCGTTAGCAAAACCAACCTGTACTGCAGTGGATCAGCAGAGTGTATTTGGACCATCACTGTAATTGTGCACCTTCCTTAATACCTTACCTTAAGAGCTCCAGTTCCTGAAGCAAACAGTAATAAAAGACCTAGCAGATCTGGCACTTTAAGCACACTTAAAGTGCCAGAGAACACTTGTGGCATGTAAGTGTTATGCAAACCTATCCTTCTGATGCAAGGGAAAAACCCTAGGACAATATGCCAACCTTCAAAGCAAACTGACAAATACTTATTTTATAATAAAGACAAAGGTTTGGCACAAGTAACAGCGAGCAGTTCCAAAACTAAAGTACTGCATGACTGCAAAAGATTAAGTGTTAAAATTTGCTTCCTTCACTACGAATTTCAGTGATGTAGCTAACCTCTGAGGTCCTGAACTACATCCAGCTGCAGCCAGAGGCTGCACATGCCTGTGTATGTCAAGATGGGATGTACTCAGTCTGGAATTGTCCTCAACACTCACAAGGCACTGGACATCAACGCGAGGGGAAGCTGCAGCTGATCTGCTGGAGTTCAGCTCTGACCAGCAGATGTACAGGGAGCGTAAGTTAAACAAAAGTAAATCAATAGGCTGTTAAAAAGCGTTAATAGCACACTTAGTGGTTGGACAGACCAGTCTGCAGAGAGAGAGGCATGGTAATTAAAAGATCAGAAGATACAGCCACAGATCCATCAGGGAACTTTCTAGTGGATCAGAAAATTAAATTGTTCCCATTACAGTTATGCCACCAGCCTTTCAGAGGTAACTAGAATCTGCAATTCTTTCATTTCACCCTTCAAATAGTCTCACTGTTCTCTTGTGTGCACACAGAATGCAGGAGGTCTCCTGGCCCCAGCACCTGCGTTTATGCTCTAACAACACACTAGAAAAAGCTTACAAATGCTCACAAAGTATGCTATGTGCACCATAGGTTAACCAGCACCCAGCTACGACCACACCACTAAAGGCAGAGTGGGGGTTTTGTTGGTTGGTTGTTTTCTTTGTTGGGGGGGGGGGGGGGAGTGTTTTTTTAAATCAGGCAAGACCACTGGAAATTCTTTTAAGCCACCAGGACATTATCTTCTGCTGCCTACGGGCTAAAGGCACGATTCAGTTGAGAAGGCATGATAAAACATGCACTGCCATAGAGGGTGTCAAAAGGTGTCGTAAGGCCAAGCAACAGTACAAGTGACAGAAGCATACGACACCAGAAAAACAATTCCTGAAAAGCACATGACTCCTTAATGCTAAAAGGTATAATTTTGGCTATTGCCTCCATTTAATGAGCAATAACCAAACAGATCCAAATATAACATGGGCTTTTACAACTGTCCTACAGTTTACATACAGCCTGAGGAACCTTTTCTGTGTTAAGGCACAGTTGTATTTGGTGGAGCACACAGTAAAATACAATTTAACGTTATCCAGTAGCAGCGTGGCCAGTGAAACATCAGCACGGCAGTTCCAACTGCAGCCAGAGGACATTTAATGGATGAACTCAAGCACACATGCAAATCTACGCTGACCAGGTAAAGGTTAGTTAGATTCCTGCTGAAATTAATGGGAGCCTCTCTGCCATGTCAGAGCACTTGGGATCAGAACCAGACTGAAAGGCTGATTCAGCACTACGATAAAGCCTAAAATGCAATGTGCCTTAGGTCTTTCAAATAAAATAACATTCTCATGACAAGAAAGTCTAACAAAATTGAGATCTCATTTTTCTTAATCACAGAACAAAACAAGCTCAGAAATACATTTAATGCAGCAAGTATTAGTTTACTCACTTCAAATTTCCAATCTGAAAATGTCATTTCCTATTAAGCACCACTAAGCCTAACCTAACAGGCATAAAAGCCACAGCTAAGGTGGCCATTTCTCCTTACCTAGAATTCATAATGTTCCCATTATTAAACCACAGTCATGGTTCAGATATGACTAAACTCTTCTATTATTAATAGATCGACAGTGGAATATTCAGCTTCCCACAACCAGCTATATCATGGGCATTAAGCACTTGCTCTGTGGGGGTTTTTGTGGTTTGTTGTTTGGTTTTGATTGTTTGGGGTTTTTAAAGCATTACCATTTCCACTTAGTCAACAACGGTGTAGACCCCCTGCGTTTTGTAACATTACATTACTTTTGTTAAAGATAAAAACAGAAGTAAGGAGGTACTGGAAATACAAAATCTATTTTACATCTAACATCAACTCCACATAAAAACAAGAGACATGTTTTTCCAGCAGAATTTAAATTCTTACAAGGCAGGTTTTAAGATCTATACGAGGGAGCAGAAAGGGGAGCAAAACAGACTAGTGAAGAGGCAGGAACTAGTCAGAGGCAACCTGAATGAGCATACTGAAATTTCTTGAGTCATGAGAGTCCCAGGAGTATGCTTCTGGACTTAATGTTATTCTGTAAGACACATACGAAACCCACAGAAACTACTTACTTTTAAAGCAGATTTTTTTCCATTACTTTCTGGGTTTGAGGTTCTTCTTCCTCCATTTGCTTCAACATTCCTTATCAGAATGTGTCAAGATCATCTTAACCGTCCCTGAAACACCTTTCAAAGTATGATGCGCTAAGAAAAGGGATTAAACCCTCCCAACATGTTCAACTGAGAACTGCTATATAAAGCTCTCCTCACTTCTCCCTCACAGCTTCTCTAGTTGGTACCTGAGAGATTTTAGTACTGTATTGCCATTAACTATGTGAATACTTAAAATTACTTTCAAAATGTTTATGAAAAAAGACTTAAGAGCATTGTCAGAGTTCATACTGTTGTTCTTGTTACCAATTCCTTATTTTTAATACACACCACTAGGATCTAAGGTTTGAAAACTGAATGACAAAACACTATGCAGAAGACACTTTGCCAGGAACAGTTATCCAGAGCCATGTTTTATATAAAAGAAAAGCTGTCACCCTCCAATAAATAGCGGCTTTTATTAGCAAGCTGCCTGTTAATCCATACTATTTGTACATAGTCAATGAATTAAACTGCTCTAACTACCCTGAAATGCACAATTAGGTAGAGAAGCAGAGTACCCCTAATGATTTACTAAATACAGTACATTAACAAAAGTAGATTTTGAAATTAAAAATTAATAAGCTATTAATAGGATGAGACAGCTTGTGACTCACTCTCTAACAAAGGAAACATGTCAGGGAACAAAGAAAAAAACTCAGTAGATTCCAAGTATGACATTTTAAAGCTATATGCACAAGCTATTTATTTCAGTTATTAAACACAACACGGTGATGTGTTCTCCAAGGGGACAAAATCAACAAAGAGAATATGTCAACCAGGAAAACATGGTCAACATTAACTAAAAAGAAACCATGTCAGAAGATAAGTCATGTCCTAAAAAGCAAAGAGAAGAGGGAGAAACTTTCTTGCACATCATAAATAGATTTCTTTGTTAAAATGTTTTCATTAAGCACTTTTTGTGTTTTTCTGACAATTTTTATCCTCAGAAATCTTTGCTGTTTTCATCTGATCCAGTCCCATACCTGCAGACCAGAAACTGTAACGAAGAAAAGGTGCATAGTCTGATTGTCAAGATGTACTTTGAAAAAAAGCACAAATCTTGCTGTCTGCCCTTACTTTCACCACGCCACTTTGCCTCATGGAAAATTTTAATCTCTGCCTTGCAGGATGTAGAAGTACAGTAGTTTGAAACAAAGCATTTGACTAAAGAGACTGGAGCTTATTTCAGCCATGAATCTCTAAGATTACCACAATGCCAAAGTCCTCTTTAAATTAAATACTTAAAGTGCTCTGCTCTCAAATATTGTGGTGCTTCTGATGAAGCACAATATATTTACTGGGAGAAACCCTCTCTTTTTAGAAGAGTTTCCTATCAACCAGTAACTTCTCCAACCCTTCTTGTGAAAAAAGCTTAAACTAAAGTAAAGGGCTAATGTTCCAGCCTCCACTGGACAAGGACCTGATTCTAGCCTGACCGCATCAGTATTTGCCCAAACTCCTACTCTCACACCGCATTTATGAGTTTAGATTATATAACTACAGTCACTAAACACACAAATTGATATGCTTTTGGCATTCCTTTCTGTTATCTTTGGGAAAAGAAGGGAATGTCTCAACTCTTTTTATACACTTTTTAGGAGTGGTATTTTTCCATACCTCTAATTACCAAAGTCACTGCAGTGATTAAGTGGATTTTCCTGATGTTCCTGAAGTCCTCTGATGCCCTATAAATGGTTAAGTTCGAGGCTAATCACAAAACCCTTCCAGCACTCAAAGGCATCATATCTCACTGAAGTGAAGTAAAAGGAAGCTCTATCATAGATCAGTCTTCTCCCATACAAAGTGTACCATCTTATTTCTCCCAAAGAATTCACTTTGACAAAATTACTTGTGATGCTTCTGATAGACCAGTTCAGTGCCAGCAAAGCTGGCCAAAAATAATGGAAAACCAAATGCCTCATTTGGAAAGACTGCAAAACTCTGCACGGTACGTGGCTGACATTCTCTACTTTATGTCAAAATATTTATCAGGTTTTCCCCAATGATAACTACGCTGATTTGTATAAAGCTGTAGTGAATATTTATAAAGCACTGTATTGATCCATATGCAATGAATCTTTCATTCTGTAAGACCCTTATTTTTCAAAGAACAGAAATGAGAAGGGTTAGTAAAGCATATGTAAAAAACCAGCCTACGTGGAGTATTGGCACTCTCTGCCTTTCACTCAGACTGTCTCTGCTTTCTTTTCTTCTGCTCCACTTTTCGGCATATTGTTTTCTGTCAACATGGAAATCAGATGGAGAACCCTTCTCAGCACTGCTTTCTTGGGGCAGTGGCACCAGCTTTCAGCCAGTTCCCCAGAGGACGACTAGAGCATCCTGCAGCTCTTTTGATCCCTCCATCAAACCCAAACAGATGCACTGCCACCTGTCTGCCACCTATCTAATAAAGGCAACCAAAGTCCCACAAGGGACATCAGTGCTGTTGCCTTTCAACTGATCACTGCTTTCAGAGAACTACTCTTCTGTTCCACACTCTAACGGAGGCTTACAGTCAAACCAGCGGGGCTGCAACTAAACGTGCCAAATGGCACATTAAAATAACATTTTGCTGGCAAGGAGAAACAGTTTTAAGCAGCAGAGCTGTTTTTAATGAAGCTTCAACATTCTTATGCTGGAATTTTTTATCTTTCCAACTTTTCTTCTTACTACAGCCTGTCTTTGCCACCTTTGTCTACTGCTGTCACTCTGAGTTACTTAAGCGCATTTCTGTAGTTCTCCCATGCAGCAAAGCAAAACTGGTACCTCTAAATGCAATTGTTAAAAAAGCCTGTCCACTACAAGCCAGGGCTTAATATAAACACAATACCTTGAAGTATTACTAAGGCATAAAGCTCTGAATTCCTGAGATTTTATGTTTATAATAAAGCTTTACAAAGCCAATTATTATTTTTTCAATATAGTTTTGGAGTAAGATACAGAATCTACTGTATGAATTTTAACTATACATAATACCTCTTTTACCACATCTCATCATCATCACTAGGAAAATAAAAGCTTTGTTGCTTTCTTCCATGCTGACTCTGCAACTGCAAAGAGAGATTGTGGTTAAATGTATACAGTCAGCTCCAATGACTTTTACTGCTGTTTTTTATTAGCGGTAAAACAATTTCCCAGCAATCTTCTTCCCTTCAGAATTAAAACCACAACACTTAGATGTGAGGTTTTTCTCTTCCCAGTCATAAACCTCCAGTGATAATTCATATTTAGGGTTCCCTCAGTGACATGCAAAAGCGGTGAGAGAAATATCCACAGAAAGAGTAAAAGCTTCCCGTCTAGAAGAATGTTAAGTACATTTTCTCCTTTTAAAATATTTATCAAACTGACGATTCTAAGGTTGCACTCCTGAGTGAAGCTGAACATGGCAGATGGGTGATCTTTAAGGTCTCTTCCAAACCAAACCATTCTGTGATATATCAGGTTTTTTCATCTGAAAGACTATGTCTAAATTACACTAGTTCCTTCCACTTATCTCTTTTCTCACTTGAGAATAACTATTCTGGGCTGGCTTCCTATGAATGAGGAAAATAAATAAACTTTGACATGGATTCCAAGTCATAGGTACCAAACATGTAGCTACAGAAAAAAATCCTGGGAAATCTGTTTTCCAATTAATGCCAGACAAAAAACTTGGACTATAATGTTGTTCTCCACATTGCTCAGAAGGACTGGCGTAAGACCATTATATCAGGCTACCTGCTCCAGGGAGAAGGACAACACTCTCTGAAGTTGCCCTCAGAAAGACTGCCTTACTCCTGCTCTGTTAGAAGCTCCTCTGCTACCCAGGACTCAAACCTTCTCCAGCACAGAGCTAGGGGTCTGCAATTAGATTTAATTTACCAGACTTAAGAGCCTAACTTTACCACTAACTCATCACCAAGGGAAAGATCCCTTCTGTTGTTTCTCTCAGCAGAAACACAACCCAACTCGCTGTCACTCACACTTCTGCCAACTCGCAGAAGGAACTGTCTCTTCTGACCCACTACTCACAAACTGAGCTTACTTTTGATTTTCATAGCAGTGAATGCAAGGAAAGAAATATGAAAAAGTAGGACTAATCAGGAAGTTAAAAGAAAGCAAAATTAAGAGAAGTTCACTTAGGGGGTTGGGGCTTCCCTTTTTTAAGCCAAAAATTTCAGAACACAGAAGAGTTACATGTAAGCAATTCTTTAGGGGAAATGATGTTTTGGAATCTTTATTTTGGCATCTTACTAAAAGTTAGCCACATACCACTGTATAATTTAATTGAAAGTGACTAAGTAAAGCACAGAACTGACAGGTAGTACAACAGACTTAAGTACCACTTTTATTTGTTAGAAGAAGCCTGCAGAATTTAGTCTCATGCTAAACACTACACGATAAAAATAACGGTTTAAACCAGGGGGGAAAAAAACCCCAACAAATTAATTAATAATAATAATAATAAACAACCACACAAACCTTTACTACTTTTACTACACAACTCACTGTACCTTTTGATTATCCTTCAGAAACATTCAAATAATTTTTAGTAGTGAAATTACTGTAACACTTTTTTTCTTCCCTTCTTAAAAACCTGAAAATCATAGAATAACAGACTGCTTTGGCTTGGAAGGGACCTTGAAGATCATTTAATTCCAACCCCCTGCTATGGGCAGGGACACCTTCCGCTAGACGAGGTTGCTCCAAGCCCCTGTGTCCAACCTGGCCTTGAACACTGCCAGGGATGGGGCAGCCACAACTTCTCTGGGCACCCTGTGCCAGCGCCTCACATCTTCCCAGTAAATGACACAGACACAGAATTTTCAAGGATTAAATGAACTGGTTTTATCTCAGATAAACTACTGCTCAGAAAGAAATAATTTTTTATAACCTCCTCTAAATATCTAATGTGAATTTGTGCAGATGCTTTCAATGTAGTAAGAATCCTGCCATAGTGTATTTGGGATTTAAGAGGATGCCCTTCTACTTTTAGTAAATGCATAATCTAATTAATTCAACCTCTCTAATCTATGAGAAGAACTGAACCTAATCAGGAAGAAGAAATCAACCATAATTTAATTTTATCCTGCATCAAGGCATCAATGGGTGGTAGGAGACAGAAGCGTTAGTATAGCAGTCATTTGCCTCTTATCTCAAGTGTCTTTTTATGTCTTAGTTCTTTCTCAGTAATGAATCTGACTTTATAGAAACATCAGTTTCCTAAATATATTTAAGGAGGGCAGGAGAAAGAGGAAGGCATTAAAACACTTATCAACTCATTAATTCATCACTGATTGGAATTGGAAATCAGGATTTCCATCAAGTGTATCAACACGGTTGATCTTTTTTCTTTAGGTCACTTACAGCATCATCCATTACTGGGTTAGAAAGTACATCTGTTGGTTTCAAATAGAACATGAACATAGGTATATCATGTAATGGTCATAAGGTAAGATGACATAAATGCTAGAATGAAAGCGGTTTTGCTATTGCCTATGCTGTCCCTCTGGACATTGACACACAGTGTGTATCACATGCTGTCCAAAAATGAAATGTAGTCAGAGCACTTGTTCATAAAGATGTTTACTCTGAAGCGATTATGATCCATGAAAATTCACATGGGAGTCTGTAGTAGCTGCAGATTCTTTAGAGAGTCTCCTGACAGCAGCAAAACTCACCAGAATTCTGTCAAACTAATGCTGGTGCTACTGGAGGAAAATACCAGGAGATGAAGACCCTAAACCACAAAAATGGTGTCAAAAAGCATTATCAGAACCCTCCTACTCTTCAGTAGCATTGGAATATTGAAAACTGCAAGTTAATGATACCTGGGCATCAAGCATGTGGTACAGATCATAAGACAGCTCATAGATCACACTGTAATGTGATCTATGTAAAGTGATGGAGGCCACAAGCTAGGCTCTTCACAGCACATTGGTTAGAATCCCATCAGGCATCTCTGTTCCAGCACTTGTGCCTAACAACTCTTAGTCGCTTCATTTAAGGAAACTATTGCAGTACTAGGGTGGTACTAAGGACTTCAGTAAGAAATAAAAAGCTTCAGGTTTCCACTGCTGTTCCAAGACACTTCCAGTGCTGGGAAGTGGTGGACTCCCCAGTGTTGGACACTTTCAAGATTTGGCTGCACAGGGTGCTGGGACATCTAGTCTAGGTCACACTTTGCCAAGAAAGGTTGGACCAGATGATCCTTGAGGTCCTTTCCAACCTGGTATTCTATGACTATATGATACTGCAGCAATGAATCTGTTTCTCCATTTCATATTGGGGCTAACTAGTAAGCCTAACTACGTAATGGTAACACCTTCATTAGTTATTTTCTGATAAACATTTTAGAATGAGGATTACAGTACCTTATTTACTGCATACCATACTGTCTGCATCTGTATGTATTCCTACAAAGGCAAGTTGCCCAAAAACCTGTCTTCAAATAGCTAAGATACTAAAAGAAAAAGACTAAAATAAGAGACTGAAATACTATTTCTACAGTTCAGTAAATGCTGTTTATGCTCACACTAGCCAGGCAAATCTTGCAAGATTGTGAAGGATGGATGCTCTCTCTAATCAGAATGAATCTCGCACAGAAATGTATCTCAGGTCATACTAAGATACCAAGATAATGTATATGACGAAATCTGTTTTCACAACATGTTAACAGAATAAATGATAAAATACAGTTACACAATGCAGTTTTGAAAAAGTAGTACAACCTTCCAGCACAAGGCTATCAGTAAGTCACAAATACAGTAGCAAACCAACCAAAGAATAAAAGATTGAAGCTGCTTTCACAACGCTGCAGATTTCAGGACATTCCAGATAGGACGTGGCATCAATAGTAAAACTCAATAAAAGTGACATATTCTAATTTCCTTCCAGGAAGATGTTTTGCTAATTCCTTTCAGGGCCCACTACTTCACTGTATTAGCCTTCCTCTCTCTCCCTTCTCCTCCCTCTTGCAGTACCCCATGCCCTGAGGCTGCCGGAGGCTTCGCCTTCCCTTAACCTTGGCCGCTGAACTACACAGCATCAGGCACATTCAGGAGGGAATGCTTGACTCCTGCATCCTTTACTCCCTCCTATTTATATTCACACTTCTAAAAGGTATTTCCTGAGCATAGAAAAAAGAATCAGCATGACCTTAAAGTTGTTTTATGCATGGGTATCTACTGCAATGAGCAGGAAGCCATCCTTACTTAACGCTGGTCTTAAATTATGCAGCTTTTGCTGCTGCAGATAGTAAATCATTCATCAGCTTAGCATCACGGAATTGGAAATGAATTATTAGCCAGAGTGTGCCCTGGTGCACCATAACAATGTGTGAGCAAAACTGTTATGAAAATATTCTTACTTTTTTAAGTACTGTACACTGAGTGAATAGTCCAGAATAGACTTAGCCCCCCTGTAACCAAGGCAACAGGAGCTGCCATGCAGCTCAAGTCTACTATGTCTCAGCTCTGGATTTTCAGGTTTTCTGTTGTAAAATGGAAAGAAAGCCTACGTTGTGTAGGCACATACACACACACTTACATATTATATAGAATTATAAAAAATACATGTGTATACACATACATCTAAGTATATGAATGGAAAAACCAGGGTTGAAGCTATAATTTTTTTAAATCTCAAATTCAAAAACTTAACTAAATAAAAAACTAGGATGTTTTGCATTTGCAAGTAGAGGCCCTTGCTTCAATAAAGCTCATCTACCAACAAGACATGGATCATGTTTATTAATGTATTTATGATGTTAAATTATAAAATCTTCATGCAGCACTTCAACAACATTCATGCCAAGTGTTCAAATTCAATGGGACATGGATACAGACTCCTAGATAGTTTATACAAATAAAACTCACTAATGCATGGATGAAGAAGCGAGCTCATAACAGCATTTGTTAGACTTGAGCCTCCAAAAATATATAATAGCATTAGAGGAATCTTTCATATAACTTTATGTCATCTCTCCCACACAAAGATTATTTTTTAGGTTCATAAATACATTTGTGAAGAACAAAGTGTTTGCTCTTTTTGAAGAAGGATATGCCTTCACCCTGAATTACCCATACATTTCTCAAATTTGATATACCAGATCTACTTTTTTCCAGGATTAAATGGAAAACCATTTTCAGTGAGTAACTAACACATAAATACTTTTGATAGCTGCTTCTAATGTTATTTTTTAGGAAGTTTTAGTGACATAGTGAAAATTACATTAAAACACTCCTTATCATTCTTCATTTCTGCCTTTACCGCATACGAACAACTATTTTGCAGAAGACCTCCACAAGGAGATGTTGCAACATCTATCTGATCTACGTATTTACAAAGGCTGCAATACCATAATATTCCAGAGACACTTCTAGATTAGACATTTACCACCGGTGAGTCATCGCAGTATCTACATTCATTGGTATTTATAACAAACAATGGCAATGCACAAGAACCCCACGTGAAAACAGACAGATATCACGGGTAGATCATCATTACGCAAGAAAAAGATGACCCTGAAAATTACAAATATCCCTTGTACATGTCGTACTGAAGCAAAATACGATACAATGCAAAAATAATCTATTTCTATGCAAGTCACAAAACTATGTCGGAATGAGAGATCTCTGAGTAAAATGAATTTCATTCAAAATGTTCAAAATCAAAAGGTGAAACTGAGGAACTCTGCTGACAAGCAAGAAAACCTGCTAACAATAGTTACAGGGTGATACCACTGCAATATAGTAACAATCCTTTACCTTGCATAGTAAGGTAATTATTTTATTTAATGTATTATTTTATTTAATGTATTATATTCCATAGTATCTCCTCCTTCACTTCCTGTAGATTTTTCTCCTGGTGCTTCTTTTGCTGGCACTTTTCTAAGTCCTCTAACAACAAGAAACACTCCAGAATTATGAAATTATGACTATTATTCTATGATTGCCAGGTTTTTGTTTGCCTTCATATATTAAAAATCCAAATCTATAAAAGACAAAATATTACATTCACCAATACTGTGTATATAAACACAATAAATAATTTAGAATTAGATTTATAATATTTTAAAGCCTGGATTTAGAGGACTCCTGTATATCCTCGATCATGGGATACAGCAGTATCATACCCTGAAAGCAAATTAAAACAGGTTACTCGAGTGATATTCACAATCACCGATAAACTTTCAAAGGAGAAAACTAGAATCTTTAAGGACTAATCTAAGTAGATTCAGTGTATAATATACAGTAACTTCTCCATTCACCTTGAAAATAATTTTTATATGTAATGTCTAAGAACACTACTTAGCCATATTCTAAGAATACACAGGCTGGCTTAAACCAAGGCTAGCTTAACTGATTTTCCAAGGAGCTCTGCCAGTTTATACATGATAAAGATCTCACACTTTATCTTTTACCTCCATGAGAATGATCTGTTCTCTAGTGCTTGCATATGCCATAGTTTACTGCAGGTCAGAATTCATAACTAGAGCTGCTCAGCCTGAAGTCCACAGAACAATGGGAGTCACGAAGAAGCTGTCAGGTTTTGTTTGAGAAAATGACTCCTGCTCTCCACTGACATTCTTTCCACAGTGTACCTGCATTCTTAAACCACTGACATGGAAACCTCACTTGTGAAAGCCTAAACTCTTTACACTTCAAAAAAAACCCCAAAAATAGCATATATACTACACAAGACTTCTTTAGCACCGCTTAAATTCATCAAGCTTTCAGAAGCATTTTTTTATAAAATAATATTTTCCATGTTTGAAAAGGTAAACTTACTTGTTTATACAGAAGTGTTATGATGGACTTTGCTCTTTGTGTGTCTCAAGCTTCATTTGCTGTCGCCATGGGAAAAATGTAGGAAAGAATCCAACCCTCAAGTTTTCATTTCTATCCCAAAATTTGCTAATGCACAGACATTCTGAAAGTGGCACAATCATCACAGCACTGTGAGACTGTACACAATCCTTCACTTAAACTGGAGCCAGAAAAAGCAGGGAAAACATCCCTTATGGTGACAGAAGCATGATGGAAGCAGTCTGGGCAGTGGGAGCAAACTTTCAAAACAAACAAATATACAAACCCATCTGTGTTCTCTTAACAGGTAGAAGTCAAAACCTGGACGCCCAGGATGTTTTGGATGCTTGGGAAGAGACAGTCTGCGCTACAAAAAAAATCTCTATCAAACAAAATCATTATTGACTAGAAACATCCACAAGCATCAGCTTTGAGAAGCTTCCTATTTGGATTTCCTCATGGAAGGCTACACTCAATTTAGATTGGTCTATCTGGCTTTAACGGACTTGGAAGAAAAACATAAATCATTCTGACATTTCAGGAACAAAGAGTGAAGCTCCAGGTACCCTCCAAGCCACTGCCCAGGGTGTATTCATGTGTTAAGATACTGAGCAAGGTCCCCAGGCACGGATCAAGCAAGGTGCTCTGCCTAGACAGATTAAGAAACAAATCCCGTCCTGATGAATGTAAACAAAAGAGAATTAAAGAGAGAAAATAAGTATCAAAATGAGAAGCAGCTGCCAGGTCAACAGTATGGCAAAACCTCAAAACAATGTCCAATTTCCTAGAGCCTGACTGGGCTCTCAAGAAGTCAGTGGGAACTTACATATATTGATCCAATATAGGATCCAAAATAGGACTTTATACCTTTTCTCTGTAGGTCTGCCAGAGCAGAGCACTATGTATGCCTGAAGAATGGCTCTAACTATCCTGCTCTCAATTGACAGTGTTCAGTTAAAACTGCAGAGGAAATGCCAACCTTGCCAGTATCCCTGTGGAAACCTTACCGCTCTACGAGCACCTTTTTTGTCCTGAACTGCCCATTGGTTCCCTGGTGTTCAGTAAACCTATAAAAGGCCAAAAGCATCTTAGAAACTGAGAAAATACGTTTATTTTTCTAAAAACCTTAAAAGTTATGACTTGTGGAATCCATCCATACCCTCATAGAACCAACTAGGTTGACAAAGACCTTTAAGATCATTAAGTCCAACCATTACCCCAGGACTGCCAAGACCACCACTAAACCATGTCACTGAAGGCACCATCTACACAGTTTGTGAACACTTCCTCCCTCTTGCCTTCCACCCTTCCATTTCTCTAGATTGAGGACCTATCCTCCTATTTGCCTGTATCTTCTTCCCATAACAAAAACTATTACACATGATACCCTGAAGTACTCTCTCCTTACTTAATTCATCAGCCACGCAATACTGAATGCCAGTTGTGCAGCCCGTTTACATGAAAGAGGATGTGTGAAGATTCACAAATAAGGCCACCCTGGAGACAGAAGTGCTAGGCTAATCATACATATTGTATAAACCACTCTCTGTCGCCTTTTCTAAATTTATTTGTGGAAGGCTTATTTTTCTGCATCCTTAGTAGAATCACAGCGCAATCCAGGTCGGGAGGGACTTGAGGCAGCAATTCCTGCATAGTTAGGCAGGATGAAACTTGTTCCCATGAAGGAGAAAGGCATATATTTTCAAAAATGTTAATCCTGTAGCTTCTTCTTTGATTAAGAATTAATAATAACTCTTAAAATCTTAGCCAATATTGCAGAGGAATACACTTGTTCACCAAGAAGCACCCACGCTACTATAAGTATTATACAACCAGTACTCCACAAAAGAAATGCCTCTTATCCTAGCAAACAACAAAACTGGGATTAATATGTTGATAGCGAGAGCGTCCCAAAAATTGCAGTGGTGCAAGATCTGTGCAGCACAGTGAAGGGTTTATAGCAGCAGTGAGAGAATGCACAGACTTCCAGAACAGAAAGTTTGGACTTGCAATTTCACTGCTTTGAACAGGGAACAAAACTTTAATGGGAAATGATCCAGGAAGCTCCATGTAGGGAAAGAAAAAGAGGTTGGTCAGCGAGAAGCAGGTACCCAAATTAGGATGTATATTGTTAAAGCTGAAATCTGGATTGGAAGAAAAGTAGAAAATGGTAGACAACAGCCACAGCAAATGTGGATTCAGGATACAGTAATCTCAGCTCTGCAAACCAGCATTTAAGTCCTCTCCTCAGGATGAAGGATACTATTCTAGGTCAAGCTCTAATTCACTATATGCTGTATAGACCCTGAAGCAGTACTTGCAAGGCTACCATTATTAGCCTCAACAAATGCTGAAGTAGAAAGCCGAGAAATCAGAGCAATGCTACAGAATTGCAAACATCCACACAACAAAAAACCAACATCAAATAGAAATTAACATAACACACAGCAAGGGTTAATATAGATTCTGTTCAGTGAAAGGAAGCAGATAGAAAAAGAGATCCTGACAGAAACAATTATCTGAGATCTCGGTGAGAAAAGAAGCAGAACTCATCTTTTCTGAAGGATTAGAAGCCACATTGTTGGCAGCAGCACAAGCCAAACCCAACACAAGAACGTCTTTGACTCACTGTCTGGTCTTGTTATGCTGAAACTCTCATGGATTTACTATGGACTACAATTAGGAGCATACAGTTAAACATGACTCTCACCTAGAAAAACAGACCAAAAAAAACCCACACCACCAAAACCACAAAAGTCTCTTCTGCAGTTTTGAGGCCTGGTTCTGAATTTCTCCACACAAGAAAATAAAGCTGACAAACCAGAGGAGTGATGCTAGAAGAAAGGAAAGGAAACAGTTATGTTGACTGTATAGCTCATTTGTCTGAAACCATGCCCTTTTCACTTCATTTTTAAAATCACTAAATTTTTAAGCCTAGTTAAATGTTTCTAAAGCTTAACCATGAGTTATATTTCACATTCATCTTCATCTCATTGTAATATTCCTATACAATTTGATCCAAAATTCCTCCTAGACCACAGCTCAAAGTTTATTTAAGAATACACATTCATCTATGTCCCTGCCTATGGCAGGGGGGGTGGATTAGATGCTCTTTGAAGGTCTCTTCCAATCCAAACCATTCTGTGATTCTGTGATATTCTTTATTACATATAGTCTGTTTGCAATATATCCATGGTATTATCTTCTACCTGAAAGCCAATTTCCGTTTCACTGCAAGCAAAGCAGTGAGAGACAATGATGACTTTTTATGCACTGATATAGCTGATACAGTACTTTGAAGGACACCCATGTTCCCTATTGATTTGCAATTAGTAAAAAATGGAAAAATTCACAAGACTTACTGAGAACTCCTCCCATTCAACAAAAACTACTGCTCTCATCTAACAGAGCTTCCTTGAGCTACATGTGCATCAAGGTTTCTAACTTTGAGGCTTCCTAAAAACATGAAGCCTCTTATTTTGCACAGTATACACAAATACCATACCAGTATAAAATACAAAGTTAGTAGTATTAACAGTGTTTCCTTCTAGTGCTCCATTACCATCTCTGAGGCAAATACATCAAATAGACAGCCTTCCTTCACCCTGCGATGTAGCATGTGTCTTGGAGCAAGGGAGAAGCTTGCCAGTTCCATCGCCCGTCTTCCCAATACTCTCACAATTTGCTCATTAACCAGCTCTACACCAAACATACGCATACTTGTTGAACTAAAATGAGATTAGGATATAGTTAACTGATCAGCAAAGAACTCTAAATTTCAGCAGTGCTGCACTGCTGTACTATTTGCACAACAAAACCACACAGGAAAAATAGAAAGCCTTTTCCTTCTCTTCAGTGCTGTGCAATTTCTGTTTGCTTAGGGTAACGCAGCATGAACACAAGTCACCTAACATGCGTGAAGACAGCATGAACTGATTTAAACACCAGGGCTCTAACACTCAGCACTGGTAAGACTGTACCCCAAATACTGTGTTCAGTTTTGGGCCCCTGACGACAAGAAAGACATTAAGTTGCTGGAGCAGGTCCGGAGAAGGGACTTGAAGCTGGTGAAGGGTCTGGAGCACAAGTCTTATGAGGAACAGCAGAGGGAACTGGGGCTGTTCAGCCTGGAGAGAAGGAGGCTCAGGGGAGACCTTATCGCTCTCTACAACTACCTGAAAGGAGGCTGTAGCGTGGTGGGTGTCAGTGTCTTTTCCCAGATAACAAGCTATAGGACAAGAGGAAATGGCCTCAAGTTGTCCCAGGGGAGGTTTAGACTGGATAGTAGGAAAAATTTCTTCACCAAAAAGGTTGTCAGGCATTAGAACAGGCTGCCAGAGAAGTAGCTGAGTCACCATCCCTAGAGGTATCTTAATTTAAGACGTGTAGATGGTGCCATTTAGGGACATGGTTTAGTGGTGGATTTGGCAGTGCTGGGTTAACGGACTTGAGGATCTTAAAGGTCTTCTCCAACCTAAACAACTCTGTGATTCTACAGGGTAACAGCATCAGCTGGTGTGCCAAATAATCACATAAGCCAAGGAAAAGCAGGTATCCGCGGGGCTTGTGGTTGTGTGGACATCATCACCGATATGACCTTACAGACAAAATCCAGCTTCCATTCAAAGAAAAAAAAAAAAGAAACATTCAAACTGATGAGATCCAAGTCAAACAGTTTCATCTAAAACGCGGAAATTTTGGCAGACTTTGTTTCCACTCATTCTTTAGCTGTTACTGGCTTGCTTCCAGTATCAGCAGCCGAGTTACTTTTCTTTCAAATGAAACAAAAGTTACACCAATAGGATCAGACTTAATAATACCTGGCAAAAGCAAACAGGACACAAAAGGAAAGCCAGCGGAAAGAATGAAAAGGAAAATAGACGAATGCAGTAAGTAAATTTTAAAAAATGGCGAAAAAAATGACAACACCTGAGAACTGTACAAAGGCCATCACACGGATCCTGGGAGATGTAGCAACTGCCACAGAATTAGCTTCTGAGGACAGAAGTCAGTCAAACTAACCTGCCTTCCTGCAAGGCACAGGCTGGAGAATTCACCCATCAAATCCTGCATCTCACCTCCCCAGAAGCTGTGTATTAACTCATCTAACAAGACCAGAAAAAGTTTTGATCTGTACTCAGCGGGAGAATACAGTATATCCAGGCTTCCCCACTAGGCAAGACACCAGAGATTCCTCCAGCATCAATGGAAGACCAAATGCTGCATCTCTTCTCTGTCCCTTGAACTTGTACGTGTGCATGAAAGTCTGTACACACACATCACTGGGTTACACATTTTTCCCCAGCACTTCTGAAAAGGGTATTTTGCCAGAGAGTATGTGCACATGTACACCTCTTGAGCCAAGAAATAGGGGACAGGCCTCAACTGTCCAGATTATTCATGCAGCCTATCTTCTAGCACAGCTGCAGAGCACACAGAGTGGGCTGCAGGTTGGATGAATGGGTCTGGTAGTAGCAACCTTCCATCACCATTTTCCTAGAGCTATTCTTAACCCTTCTTCTATTACCCTACAAGTCTTTAAATTTAGAGGATTACAACATTACAGCTCTTTTTGTGCACATAGACTCTGTACTAATTAATGTAATGGAAATTTGCACAAAAGGAAGTGGTCCCAAAATCAGAGTTTAAATAAACACTGGATACAGATGTAAATGAGAATTCATTAATGCTGGAGGAAAAAAAGTGTTTAAACAGTTTTATATACTTGATATGGTATTTCTTCTGTTTTTCTTAATGAAACATGTGGATTAGTATCCTAAATACTAATTCCAAGAAGCATCATTCCCAGTGTCTTGCCCAAGCTGTAAGTTTGTATTAACACCTTCCTGTTTCGTGGCAATTGCTTTAAAGGCAGTCACTTAAAATTGCAATGCAGTGCTTGGCCAAGATCCTCGCTGGAACCACCACCCATGCCAGGCACTGCTTCATGTATTGGGAAGGACTTCAAGGACCTGGGAAAGGACCTAAAGGTCTACTCAAATTTTCTCATACAATTTTTATGGCTCTGAAATAGGAGAAGTTTCAGAAATGTCATCTTATTTGCTTTACCTCCTACGCTGTTGTCATCATTTGCCATTTATTTTCCTTTGCCATCTACTTTTTCCATTTTTGAAGTCTTCAGGAACCCTGTCTATGTCAGCTAAACGAAGAGAAGACTGAGAGGTCATCGGATTACCAGACATAAGCACTTACTCACAGAGAAGGCGATCTGGTAGCAAGACCTTGCAACCTTGCTGATAATAACGCAATAGGATCTAGCAGGTAGCAATTAAAGCTAGATCAATTCAACCTTGAAAGAGTCTGCAATTTCCTAGCAGTGACTGCAGCTGAACCTTGGAACAGTTTACTGGAAAAGATGAAGGGCAAAAACACAACACTTATCATCAGGCAGAATCTTTGTCACATGGTATGTTTGTAAAGCAAAGGCTTTAATTTATCTCTGGAAGAATTTATATAAAGGCTGTGGAAATGAACAGCACTTCTTTCTGGGGTTTGCATCTCTTCATCTACAAATATTTTTCTTTACTCATTCTTTGTGAGCCACAGAGAGAAGGTGGTACCTTTTAACACCCAAACCATGCTCCTTAGACAAATACTCCCAGATGACCTGCAAAATGCTGTAAACAAAACATAAACAAGGATCATTTAACTGAAGTAAAGCAGATTGCCAGATCTGGTGTAGGAACAGATTATTTCACTCAGTTAGACTTAGCATTTTGGTTTGCATTTTTGTGTGTGTTGTCTAGGGAGCAGGGAACTTAGTAATGGATTATTTTGCTTCTCTCTGTTACATGGATAGTCTAAGGATATCACACTTTAATAAGCCCCGAGCATTACTGACCACCCCGTTTCTTCTGGTTTCTAACCACACCATTCAGTTTAATGCCACTCTGGTCAGTATAGTACCTGCCTGAAACCAAACCAACATCGATCTACTGATTTGCAGGAGATCAGGCTAAAGCCCCCATAATCCCATTACACCTCAAATACTACAAAATCATAAAAAAGACCATTCACCTGCATTTCACTTATCTTCAGAGAGTTACACATAAGGCATGAGTCAATCCAAAACTGCACATTAATATGAATAAAGCTTAACCTAGGCAAAATATTAGCATTTAAATACACAGTGATCTACAGCAAACAACAAGAAAATAATGTGTAGGAGAATATTCTGAGTAATAACACACTAAATTTACCTGTGTTTGTCTTCAAAAGCAATTTCAAAGATGGGAAGCTCTAATATTCATTTCATCCATAAATTTCTCTATTCCAACAGGAAATTCACCATGGTTTTTTTGTTCTAAAACCTTGGGGGGGGGGGGAGAAAAGAAAAGAACCTGCTTCTAAAAGATAATCTAAAGTTTCTGTTTTGTAAAAATACCGCTGATTTGCAAAAGAGAAAGGAGTCTGACTTAAATTTCTCCACATCTGCAACCACAGCTCTCCCCAAGGCATCTGATTAAGCATCTATGGTAATTAAGTAGGCACTTCAGCATTCTGCCAAACTATATGAAAAATATGCTTCAATACTTGGATGATTCAGGATTTCATCTGCAAAACAGTTCAGGTCTTAAATACACTCCACTATAAAACACAGATTTTTTGCTTAGTGTTCAAATTTGACCCACAATTCTTCAGCAACTTTTTGCAGGGCAAGGACAATTATCTCCTTTCCTTCTAATCAGTTTGCCATAATGCCACCAATTTTCAGTCCCACATTTCTATCACAGAAGGAACTACCTTCTGAAGGCTGATCAAGTACATGACACATTTTGGGCTTTTTTAAATGCATTAAGCAGAACCCCAGTCCTGCACTAAGCCTCTGGCTGCAAGGTCCGTCAGAAAATGAAGGGAAAAAGTCTGAGAGAGATGGTTCAAAACTAAGTGTGCAATACCCTGTGTCTGATACCGTTCTATCAGAATCACACATGAAATTTAAGTTTTGCTGTACAGTTCCTCTTGTGACTGAAGATCAGTTATATCAGTACATATCTGAACACTGTTTAAGACTGCTTTCATTTGCTGAAACAAAGTTCAACTACATAGCCCTACAAATCTGGTTGCTTGAATTAAAACCAATCTTTTACTGAAAAAAAGCCAGAGTCTGAATGCCCATGCTGTTTATGAAACCATTTCTTTCTATTTTCTAAAAGAAATATTATTTTATGTAAATACCCCCTTACAATTTCTTGTTTGGAAAACTACGATTAACATAAATGCTTTATAAAGACATTAAATACAAAATGTCTCTGATAGTGAACTACCTACACACCTAATTTCACAACCATATTTTCCTAAATAGCTATGCACATGTGAAAATTTAATACAAGCCAAGTACAGCCATGATGCCGCCACGAGTTCTTATCGCTACAACGTGTTCCTACATACTTAATGAGTTCCCTGAAAGAAAAATAAGACCACAGTCATGTCTTTGAGCCAGCAATGTTATGTCAGCTTAGGCTCTGGTGCAGACGATAGAAGAAGTTAAAACAAGGCATTAATTTTTCAAATATGATCATGGTTTATACTGTGCACACTATGCAAGTAAAACCAAACCATGCCTGTTACAATCACGTTCTAGATGAACGCCAACACTTACTTTCCATACCTCTATTAAGACTAAATGCCTTGGAGACCAACCAAGTATTTAAGGTCCAAACTTGCCTCTCAATCATGGCCCATGATGTAAACTTCGCTACATACTGAACATTTATAGATTATAGAGTCAAGGAAGGGTGACTATGTTCTAACAGAACAAGAAAGAAAGAAAAATAAAATACAGTAGACTTTTTCCTCAAGGGACCCATCAAAGCTGGAAAATATGGTTTTAAATATTGTATACTGGATTCAATATAGGGAAAAGCTAAGCGTATATATCAATTTATTCAAAATGTAAACACTGAGGAATATTGTCAGAATAACACAGAAATGGAACTGAATTGTGGAAAGGCTTAGAAATCAAGTGGCTTTGATAGAACTGATTCTTGACAATACTGTATTCTCCAACAGTGACAGTATGAGAATCACAGTATGGGAAATCCGTCCTTTCTACTCAGTCTACTCTTACATTCACATTCGAACACGCTACCTTGTACCACCAATACGTTGTGCCAACTTAAATGGGACCCATTTTCTTGGTTTTTGAAAGAGAAAACAATTACGGCGTGCTGCTCCTCCTAAAAGTCATCAGTTGAAATGAAGAAACATGGAACTAGAACAAAGGAGAGTCATAATTGCATTGTTTAATTATTTTTAGCCTATTAAATAAAGGTAACATGCCATTAATAGAAGACAAACATGGGAATCCTTCTACAGACTAAATGGTGATTTGACTTGGCTATTAAATTTGAATTTAATTAAAAGAAGCCATTTAACTCTATGTCTCTTTCCTACTTCCTCACAATCTCCAACTGACAAGACCTGCTTTCCCACTGTCCCTGCACTTTGTAAGGGTGCTGGTCCATACTGACTTACCTGTATGTATCACATCTCCACAACTGTATATGGGCTAAGCTTCAAGGTGTGCACTACTAGTGCATGCACAGACATTAAAATCCATTTACAAGAACAATCCCACCGCATCACTAGAAGCATCCTATGACTGCTTTGTTTGCCAATAACAAAAAACAAAGCAAGATTTTTGTTGTGATGACAATTTGCAATACCACAAAAACTCTCACCCACTTCTACACCAAATTTTTGCATACACCATAAACATATTTTAAGTGAAGAGTCTTCGTGAATTCAAGTGCAAAACTGCTAAATTATCCCTACTTATCTTTCCTTTCAAGCATAGTAGCTACTTATTTTTTGCTCTTAGTCAGTTAACCCCACACATGTTTTCTCACACCTATGTTCCTTATTCTGAAACACCTCATAAAACAACTACTCCTAGTAAGTTATATAAAGCATTTTGTAAGACTTCTCTTAAAGAATCCAGAGCATTTTAACAAGTTTGGAACTTCTATCAGAACAGAACATTTACTGAATCACAACTGAGTGTATCTAATTGTCTAGAAAACATTGCGAATAAACCACAAATGTATGCCTTGGTTCAAGTAAAGCTCAGCACAGTGTGGGTTAGCCACGTCTTAACCCTGCTGCAGGTTGTGATGAGTCACTGTTTTCTGGAAGGGCAGCAGAGCACCACCTGCAACTTGTCAGTGGGCTGAAATGTGATGATGTTATCCAAAGCTTTTCTCTAGCAGGGAAGTCT
Organism: Strigops habroptila; assembly: GCF_004027225.2. Classification (NCBI taxonomy): domain Eukaryota; kingdom Metazoa; phylum Chordata; class Aves; order Psittaciformes; family Psittacidae; genus Strigops; species Strigops habroptila. Next base: position 10,926,756 of record NC_044281.2, read on the forward strand.
GCCTTTACACAGAATGCATTGAAATAAAACAATATTTCCAAAGCAAGTTCCATTTCGCCTCCACACTGAAAGCAGAGCATAAAACGTATAAAAGGTTCTCACTGCAACAGCAGTCAATTTGTTTACCTTATTTTAAGGGTACCTTTGGGTAACCAATAGTTACACTAATTTCCAGTCAAATTCTGCCTCTTCTTTTCCCCCAGACCTTTCCCTCACTTTTGAATTATGGTATGTCCTTGAGCACAGTCATTAGTTACAGTTTAATACATCCCCACAGCCCTAATTACACGGGACACTGCATGCTATCTCATGGCAGAAAACATGGGTTTCAAGTATGTGTGAAGTGCTACTCATCTTCCTCGGTATTTTTCAAAACATCAGGCTGTTGAATCATCCTCTTGCAATTGCACAGAGGACCACACAGTAATAGTCATGCAACTGCAGATACAATAATTATAAAATATTACATATATTCCCTGTACCCTTCAATGTTCTCACTTTGACCAATAGAACTGTACAGCTACCCATATAGTCTATAATCAGCAAAACCCAAGAGTTGTCTGTCCTGTCACCTGCCCTGTGAAGAGCCAACAGCAAAAAAAAAAACCCTGCATGCTGAATTATCTAATACCAGTCTTATGAAAAATTAACAAGCACAAAGCAACCAGCAAAAGACAGAAAAGGAGGGAACTAAAATATGCTACCTGCAGGATTATGTAAATCCTTCTCCCTTTCACAACAAATACAGCAGTAAGCTCAGTCTGCAAATAAGGGAAGGAAACTGCAGGTATCTTCCAGATCCTATTGTCTCTCTCTCAGGTACCTGATCAACTTACTAGTAGTAAGTCTATCTTACTAGTTAAACTCAGAACTGTTATTTTCAACGTGCATTTAGTTTCAAAGATTGGTGCTGCTATCTGAAGTCTGAAAAAGGACTTGTACATTCAAAAGCCTGTTTACACGCACACACAGAGTCTTACCAGTTCACTCAGTATTAGGTGTACTTCCACCTCCGATTCCCCCCAAATCTTGTCCCATTTGTGCATTGCTCTGAGCCACTTCAAATACTACTGCCATGGAATGTATCTGGGTTTGACTCCCATGATATTTTATGACAAGCATGAATTAGTTATGCTTTCTTAAAACTTGTTCCATGAAGGTTTTGCTAGACACCTCCTACATTTTATATTATCTGAAACAATGGCGGGGGGGGGGGAGGGAGGAGTCATCTATCAGTTTCTCTGTATTTTCCATGATTCTTTACGTATTTGTCATCTCCTTCTCACTGACCTTTTTTTACAAGATGAAAAAAGACCTACTCAGCTTAGTTTCATTAAAGCTGTTCCATAATTTTTAAGATCTTCTGTCTAGGTCTGCTATATTCTTCTTTAGTCATTCTGAAATGGCTGCAGATTTAGGCAATACATTTAAAAACGCTTTCATGATTTTAACCTTCCATCTAAAGCATAAAATCTCCTGGACCCTGTACAAGAAGAAAAAGCTATTCGAGTCTCTATTTTTCTGATGCTGATGTTCTTCGACTGCTAAAGAACAAATCTTGCTACCCCTCCTGTTTAATGAATATAGGAAGAACAGAGCAAGACACTGTAACTAGGGGGCTGGTACTGTTAAAGACTTTCAAGACAATGTTATCTCAGAGGCTCTTTCTGAACCACAAAAGCTGACAAACTTTCCATCCACTTGTCAAAATAATGGCAGTTTCCACTTCCTAAACAATAAAACATACAGTATTTGTTTTTCTAATGTTAGCTTGCATTCCAGGATTTTCATGAGAACAAATCAAAACAGATTCATTAAGGCTTGCAACAAACCTAATTTGCTTAAATTGCTACCCTTTTCAGTAAGACTGATGCTCTGATGTGCCATTCTTTAATCTTCATGATACAATCCATTTTGTTGAACTACATTTTCAAAATTCTCTTCCTCCCATTCATTTTATTTACTTTTATATTGCCCAGATCCCAAATATATTGAGAAACACCCCCCGCCCATCAGCCAGCTCTTTCATCATCAGCAACAGAAGCAAATCTGAGTCTCACAGCAGGCTCCTTATACTGCACAAGTTTCATGTCACGGCCCCGGTCCTGTTCCTCATGACCACTAATGTGCTAGAAGAAAACTACTTTAGAGATCTAAAGTACATATAAATCACATTTACTTACAACTCACACTCCTGGCTTCCGATTAAACTACTAATAATCCTAATAAAGCATCCTGGATCACTTCTAGACTGATGCTGCAAAATTACTGTATGCAGAAAACATTGTAAAAACGTTACAAATCTGTTCTCAGCTCAGAAATGGCTGTAACAATTTCATGATTTTGCTAAAAAAACCTTAACCTAAAATTAGTGCTCTGTGCGTGGGCATGCCAATGTATTTTTAACTTTTTTAAGAGACTAAAAAAATTCTGTGTACTAACCTTAATCTTTTATGGCTAAGTTCTATAAAAAACACAATAAACTCACTCTAACTGATAAAAACCCATATGCATACCCGCAGCAAATGAGTTTGTAGATTGATCACGATTGCTCCTTGCTCCATTTGCCTTGTTGCATATTTTGGAAGATAGCATCCCTCTCTTCCATTAAGGAAAGCTAGTACGTGCCACCCTCTCCTGGCGCATGGGACAAAATCAGGGACTTTCAGCCTCTGAGGTGCAGTTATCTTTAAGAAAAATTAGAGCAGTGGCACAGTTCAGCAACTGATAAAAAATGTGACCCAAGGCACCTGCTACAGCCCAGGCAGAGGGGAGAGGGAGCTGAATCCCAATCACATCCCTTGTTTTCTGGGCACAACCCTCTTTCAATTCACATTTTGCCAGTCTCATGGTTGGCCAGCATGGCTGTCTCCAGAGCCATCCCCAACAATTAGAATATGCCCTTTTAAAAAACATTTTTTTCTATTACCCTCCACAAGGGTAATCAAACTTCACCTCACCCTTCAGGCTCCCATCCTTACTAAACCAGAAAGGACAAGAAAGAAAAGGATGGCCAAAAGACCATGAGAATGAATGCATATGCAGAGAACTGCAGAGACCCAAAATTATCAGAGGTCTGGGGAGAGATGAGAATGATAAGAGAACTGCAGAGGTGCCTGAAGACAAAACTGAGAGAGAAAGAGAAATTAGTGACGGAAGGAAATCAGAAGAGAAAGCGCTTTGGGACATAGAAGATGATGAGATAGGAAAACTTCTAAGAAAGGAATCAAAAGAATAATTTAAAGATAATGGATACGTGACATTTCAGAATATATAGTCTCAAAACTCAAATTGTTTCTGTTCTGTGGTTTAATTGATTAAAGTTCTGTGGTTTTGTAATTAAAAAGTGTAATTAAACACACACTAATGATACTAGGGGGAAAAGAATCTCATCATCTGATATAACATAAAATCACTTGGACTTTTACATTATGCAAGTTGAATTTAAAATAATCAATTCCATAATGGTTGAACTATCACTCAAGAACTGGAGGGTAAGTCAGGCATAATTCTTTATTGAACATTATTTCTATGAAGGTATGATGCTTATGAAGCTTGACAGTGTTTTGGGGATGCATTACTTCTCTGTCCTAAGTTTCAGCTGTAAACAGGAGGATGTATTCTCTACTCTTGGGTTTTATACCACCACCAAGACCAATATTACAGTGTTTGTAAATCAAAAGCAATACAGAAGTCCTTAATGGATTTAATAGATTTAATCCTTAACAGATTTGTCACATTTAAGAAACAAAAGTACTGCTTAGGGTAGCATTTTTTATTAAATGCTTTTTGAAAGCAAGGTAAGGGTGGCAAGAGGAAGCTTTTCACATTGAAACATCACTTGACATGAAAGGGCTTTCTCAAAACCAGAAGTCTGGAAGCATTTGTAGGAGTTCAGATTTCACTGATCTGATTTGAAAGACTGTTCCATAGCCGAATCCTTACAACCAAGAGCATTTTATCCCCAGTTCTTTCAGTGTTACTTCCGGGCTTTGCTAACTGCATTGTGCCAGAACAGCACACTTCTGGAGTAGTTCACAAGTCCAACTCATTATTTCAACTGCAAACGCCTATATAAAAATTCTTCCTGCACAGTCCAAGCAGAGCAGTGCTATAAACACTTATAACTCTTTATTCCTTGGGTCCTTCCCACGTACAGATACTAGCTAATGGATAAATACTTAAATATACTCTATATTTCTGTACAAAAAAGAGCAGAGAGTTTGCACTCTTACACATTCAGTTCCTGCCAATTGTAAAATGGGTGATATTCTGTTCACCTTGGCAAAATTTCTAGCCATGCTATTCAATATAAACTACAGATAAGTAAAACATCACCTGCAGATGAAAATGTGACTGTAGCACCTAACTACAGCTTCAAATATTCATGCTCTGGAGATCACACACGGACTGGTTTTAATTTATTTTAACAACAAGAAGAACTGAACTTTTAAGCAAAGAGCTACAAAAATGCAAAGTATGATTACATTTACATTTTAGTGAGATAAAGGGTCTTCAATCAAGTTTAGTTAGACTAACTATCTAAGGTTTCACAAAGACGAGAGAGCATGTGCTCTCACACACCCCGTGAGTATATGGAAAGTAGAATATTCATAGAAGAAAACTTCTTCCCCATATATAGGAAATGTGAATGTATCATGCAGTACTTAGGCTATTTTTCTGTAGTAAACTACATTTCACTGAATTTGCCAACTAGTTTCTTAGTACATTGCACAGATTGAAGGAAAAACTGACCAGATACACCAATCAAAGCAGATTACACTCTGTTAATCCACTTAACAATTTAAGCTGTACTTGGCCTCACAGAAGAAGTGTAAACCACAGTAGACCAATTAAGTGTTATGCCCATTTCCATCTGCTGGAATCAGGCCTGTAAGTGTCTCCTTTTTCAGTAAACCTCAGTAAGCTTGAAAACATTCAAGAAATAACAGTAGTACTACACACAAGACCAGCTTCCCATACGCAAATCATTAAGTACAGCATTCAGTCGAGAATACTCAATTTTTCTCCATAGGATGCAAAACTTCCCTTAACTTCTGCACCCTTAGATGATGCAATTTCTAGGCTTCAACAATCCGCATTGGATTTAGGTTGTCAATCTGAAAGTAAAAGATTTCATTACCCATTTCCCAAGAGGTAATGAAAGAGATTTAAATTTTAAACGTATTTTGTATAGAAGAAGAAGAAGAACAGGATAAGCTACATAATGAGAATCTGCTGTGACACTGTATGGATCCTAATCATCCTGCCCCTGCTGCTGTCAAGACTGCAGGTGCAGGGACTTCATAACTGTTTCTGTACTCACAAGGAATGATTATGATATTGATTTTTCATGGGGGTACTCATAGGAGTAAACATTATTCAACCTATGTCAGAGTTGCGAACTAAGATCAAACGATTCGACAAACAAAGATTGCTTGCAGCTGACCTACAGCCTACACCACAAGTCATGAAGCATATTCACAAGAAAGCTAAACCCTTTACTCTTTCAACCCTGCTTTTTCTTTTCCAAATGATACACAATCAGCTAAAACACTAACTCAATGTGTTCTTCCTTTGGGAATGAAGTTTGGATAGATGACTTGCTCCAGGTTTCTCTTAATTCTGAGGCATGTGAAACTCCTCGTCATCCATACTTATAGACTGTTTCTGTTCTGTTTAAAAGTGTTTCACATGTGGTTAATCAATGCATATTTCAGTTGAAGTCTTTGTTTAATTTACAGATAGCCCACACCGTCTTATGCATTAATAAAGGGATGTCATTAATTTAAAAATCACATTAAGCTGTCAGAAAACTTTCCAAGTATTAGAGCCTCACCAAAGGAAAACAGAAGAAATTACACAGAAGAAAGATTTGAGGAAAAGTATTCCTATTTTTCCAGATTGAGTACTCGAGAGTTTGTCAATGCTTGTGTTTGCAGTCTCCCCTTTTTTTGGGTGGATTTTTATCAAAGCACTGGAAAGAAAATCCCTCACATGGTGACAATAACAACACATACCTTGAAAACGAGACAAAGTAACATGCACAAGACCTGAGATTTACATTTTCTTCTATGAACAGATTCAAAATAGACTGTGTCACATAAAAAAACAGCAGTGTAAATTTACAGTTTAAAACAAAACCCCATAAGATTAAAACTAAGGGGTTTTTTGTGCCAACACATGGTAGTTCTCCCATTAAAATAAAAAGAAAAATTAAATATGTGTATTAGTCCTCCTTATATTGACTTTATTTACCCCACCCACTTATAATCAAGAAATGTGAAATAAGATTATCTACAGAAGCAAGAAACACAACTTGTTAGCTTTTTTTTTCCCCTTGATAAAGGGCTGTCTCCATACAGCTGACAACTGATGAAGCTTATGCCAAGAGGTGTTGAACATACTACTTGCATCTGTAGTGCCTCACACTCTTTACAAACTGAGATAAGCATAAGCAAGCTTTAAAAGAGGCTTGCATAAGCAAAAAAGAGGCTTGCATAAGCAAACTTTAAAACCCTCTTGACTTCATGTTCTTCAAGCCTGGGCAGTTAATTCTTTCAGTCGGTGATCTACCTTATCACGATGAGCAAATGCATCTTAAGTTCAATGTGAGTCAAAACCAGACTGCTCCATAGTGTATCTAAGCCAAAGCCTTTCACCTATTAACTTACCTCAGCTAGAAATCCAGTACTTAAGTCTATGTCTTTGCACATAGACAGTATCAGTATTGAGGAAATTAAACAACATAAAAGCAAAGATTTCTTCCAAAACAGTGAGTCAGTTTTAAAAACCCAGGATCTCACTGGAAATTAGTATTTTCAAGACTACGAGGCAAAATTAAGACACCCACAGTAAACAAACAAAAAACACCCACCCAAATGCAACTAAAGAAAATAAGGGTAAAACCCAGCGATTAGTCCACCTCTGAGAACATCAAGTCTGACAACTTGGCTTTATTTACCTATTTACTATAAAATATGCTTAAATCAACGCAAACTGTTCAGTGTAACTAAACGTGTGACACCGAACTAAGGCAAGAAGTGGAAATTGTTACATGTCTGTTGAATGTTAAGGAGCGTGACAATTTACAACTGTTGAGCAGCAGCATCACGGTGTTTACAGTGGCTCTCTGCATTAACCAATAGCTTCCTAATGAAAAATACCAACCTGTCACACTTAACAGCCCAACGTAACACATACTTATCCAAGTTCAGAACAAGTTCACAGCACACACTTCACAGAATGTGTTTATAAACACTGAGCTAAGCCTAAGTCGTATTTTGCTGGAAGTCATTTCATTCTAAGAAAGTCAGAACACCTTTTAGGAAACAAAACAGAGAAGTGGTGTCGTATCTACACACTCAGAGATTATCAGGTGAACTTTTGAGGCAAAAACACCGTGTAAGACAACCAAGAACTCTGACATTTATTCTAGTTCTGATACTTTGCTACACATGCTTAAAAGACCCTAACAGCATTTTGGGAAGATCTGGACATCACTCAACATGGCCTTATTCAAAACCTAAGAAGCTAGCTGTATATGAAATAATGTGTGTTATGTGTATGTATTTTTTTAATAAAGACACAAATATGAAACTACAATATACAATAAGCTTTCTTAAGTGTTACTGTGTCATAAATGATTGGCTTCTCATTTTTCTCTAGGAAAACAGCGTGCAACTGAGCTTCTTCTTATCCAAAAACATGCAGCAGCATCCTTACGGCTACATCTGCACTCATATGCAGAACAGGCCAGGAAACAGAGGCCAGGAAACAGATGCTGAAGCATGCAGTGCAGCACACTTACTAAATGCTCTTCTCTCGCAAAATGGAGCCGTCTTATCCATAGCCCGTTTTGGGATAGTCCCTGGTCCAGGGCTTTCCCTGAGCTGTGCCTCATTTGGGCTGCTGACACTGGCCAAAAGCATGCCCAGGAGCCCACCAACAATTACACGGTGCCACAAACCTGGGACAGCATTCAAGTTCAGGCTCTAAGCCCACTCAGACAGTGGGTACAGCCACAGCCTTACTGACCCCAATGAAGGTTCTGCAAGCCCCAGAGAGCCCACCATGTTTGTAATGTTCCTGTTTTCCTATGCCACACAAATATTTAGGAAATTATTTCCTTGACAACAATATTTATGTTCATGAAGACAATGTAGACATTTTTATTAGAGCAATGACTCAAGAAGCATAAATTATACTTTTTATGTAGCTATGGCTACGTTTTGAAGAGATGATAAGTTTACAGTCTCTACTTTTTGTTATTTCTAGTGGGAGAAATAATTCTTTCATCAAAATACCAGCTCAAAACAAACTCAAATTCGTAATGTACCAGAAGAATAACAAGATCAATCAAGCAGATGAGCTGGTTTTAAAGTGCACCTTAAACAAAGAAACATACAGCTTAACAAGCACACCTTTTGAAGCTGAAACATTGTAACCTAGCACAACGAAGCTCACATGCTCTTGAAAGAGCAAAGTGAAGGAATCGCTCAAAGAGAGGCATATGCCTTTTTGTGACAATCAGGATCCAAAGGGAGCTGCTGGTTTTGTAAATTTTTATTGCTACTTTGCCAATACTCAGCATGTTTAATACCCAATATAGTGAAGCTCTTGATACGGGGCACCTAGCAAATGACCACTTTTGAGTGTCTCTTCAGCAGGCTCCTCACAGACCTCGCTGCTTCCCACCAGGCTGCGGCTGACCCACACCACTCACCATAAGGTGCTGCGGCTTCAGCCGTCACAGTCCTTCCTGGCAAACTCTTCCTTCTTACTGTGGCTACTCTATCCAACAAGAAACAGTCAATGTTTTCTCTTTTAAAAGATGCTGCTGGTCGTTCCTGGAAGAAAATTAATTTTGCTACTGCTTTGGGCTCATCTTATTACAGTCCGAGCCTTTAGGGAATTTTTAAACTAATGACATTGTATTTGTCAAGCACAGAAACTTTTAATCTGATTTTCCAAGTGGATCCTAGCCAATGGATCCCGGCCACCACAGCACTTAACACAACACATCTGACTGTCCTCCATGCAATATTTAGGTGGGCTTATTATCGAAACGTAAATTTTTGTTACCTAATATCTTTCCCCAGTGGTCAATACGGGACATATTGACAATGTTATTAAAGTTTTTATGACTAAAAGTCCACAAGGCAAATTATATGTGTGTATCTACAGCTTCACAAATGAGTAGAGGCATTCTGAAATACAAAATCTGAACAAGAACACTACCTGAACAACTCCCCAGTTTGTCCTCAAACCTCATGGTTTGCTGTATATCAGCATCAAGGAACACCAGCTTGACAGGACAGGTTTATGTTTTGGTTTTAAATCACATTATGTATTTTCAAGAGTTTTTTCATTTCCAGTGCTAATACAAAGAACAAAACCCCAAACTATTAATTATGTCACAATGACCCCTTAACCGCCCAAAAACCAAACTGCTCAGATGACATCAATCATTCACTTTTGGGTACTTTCTTAATTCTACAAGACAAAACAGTGCACTGTTTCAAGCATTAAGTTTGGCTTAACTGTACTAATTGAGTCTTTTGGACAAATAATGCTGGATTCACATTTCTATTTCAAATTCATTTCAGAACACACACAAGCTGCAATTGTGTCATGTACAAAGGTTGATGACTACACTTCAAAGAAAAGATCCTCTTTCAAAATTTTCTTTTCATCTTTCAAAGCTATCTTTCAAATGTAATTATTACCTTTTTTTCCCCAAAACTGCATACTTCAGGGCAAATCTATGAAGCAAACTACAAAATACAAGTATTATTGTGCACTAAGCAACTGGTATCAGCATATCAGTCCTCCCCAATCGCAAAAAAATAGGGTTGTGACACAGAACTGTGTAAATATAATACAAAATACTGGCACAATCAATACAGTCATCATAACCGTGTGCATCCAAACCAGATTTAGCCTCAGACACTTTCAGTTTTTCCCTGGTACTAGAGGGAATCATGAGAAGGAGGAATAGCTCTCCACAAAGAAGACAGAAAGATACGAAGGCTGTGACTAGCTATTTGCCTTGAAATCTAAATTCATATACATCCTGTCAGCAGAACCTGGAAACCTAATGCCAACATTATCAAAACAAGTAATGGAATGGTTAGGTGTTGGAAGGGAAGACTGGAACATGCACGCTCGTAATGTGAGCGACTACACCTCAAACTAACAGTCCAGGGCTCGCACTTCTAATGAGAATTCACAATCTGACTACAGTCTTTTACATGACTACTCTGAAGTTTTATCAAGATGCTCGGAAGAGAGCATGCAAACACTGTGCTACTTTCACCACGTATGCAATCAATTTTAAGAGAAGACACAGGTTTCAAGCACTGATGTTCGCATTTCTGTAATTAAAAATAAAAAATTAAAAATTAAAAAGTGTTACTTGAACTCTTACAGTATTCTAGGATCACATCCTACACGTCATCCCATGAAGAGGTACCCTTGTAACACAGGTCCATGCTACACAAAGCTTTATGACATTGGCAATCTTAATGCCAGAGAAAGGGGTACTTTCAACCTTTTCTTCAGTATCACTGACATCCCAACTGATCACAAACAAGCTGCACAGAGGAACATCACGGAGGCCCTGAATCACTGTCTGTATAAACCATGCACAGTTTACTTCCATTCCAATGGAAATGACATGGAACTTTTCTCGGATACTAAACTCAAATACCAAAATAATCTGTAACAATAATAGTTCATCCCATTCTCACCTTGCAAAAGGCCCAGATAGGATGAGATAAACACCTCATATACTGCCATTACCTTCAAAGTGCCAAAACACAGGCTCACAAGATTGCAAGAATACGTCTCCTTTCCTTTTAGGTTAGAGGGTTTCTACATGAAATATTCGATTCGGTTCCATCTGTTGGGCAATTAGATTAATAATCTTCTTACTGGCGAGTGAGTAACTTCACTCAGCCTCTGCCCCTTTGTAATACAACCAAAATATCAGCAAGGGAATATGTGAAGACAAAGGCTATGACTGTGCCATGCATGATGACAGCAGGATGAAACAAAATTAGGCTCAGCTACTCAGAGCACCCCATACCGTGAAAGGCAGCATTGATGGATACGGTCTCAAACAAGAGGTTTTGAACATGCTGCTTAATTTTAAGCACATATTTACATCTCATTTTCAATTATTAAGTAACATGACCCGAAATAGGTGTTTTGTCACCATTTCTCTTGTATCAGTACATGTCAGCCAATGGAGTAAATGCAATTCCCTAAGCATCCTGTCTGACTAAAAGAGAGGTTTTGAAAAAACAAAATGCTGAGCTGGATTAAAAGAGAAAAAATGGAAAAGGAGTTACACTTAATCTGCAGATTACATTCTTGAATAATTAAGACCCATATGCAGAAAGCCCCCTTATTTTGCAACATACTGGTGCTTTAGCTGCAGTTTAAAGCATATTGGCACATAAAAGGGGGGAGGAGGGGGAGTTAAATTTTTTACACATCCTATTTAATCTTATAAAGGGGGCAACGCAAAATTCATTCCATTTCTTTTCGGAAAATCTGACAAAACAGTGTGTTATTTCTAGCTGGCAGCCACTGTACTATCATAGGGCTTCTTAAAGGCATAACACGGTAAATTCTACCAGGTTTGAAAAAACACTGAAAGTGTAACACAAGTAGAAATGCCCATTGGCCAAACTGACTTTAAAAATAAGTAGCAAGATAGTAAATAGGATTTCAAAGAAGGCAGGGGGTCCTTGAGGAGACTGGCAAATGCTCCAAGCCAGACCAATTCCATAGTGCCAACAAGACTAAAAGACACACCGCGAGCTTGCACTGGCATCACCAGAAGGCTGTTTATGAAGACAGATGAACGGAAGCAAGGCTTTGCAACTACAGTTCTGCGAAGTCAAACTGCTACCAAGCATAACCTTAAAAACGGTCTCCAGTCAACCATATGAGCTCTTTGTAATCTCAGAGTCCTTTTTAAGGTGATATGTTTAAATTCCAGCATAAAATCCAAATAAGGATAGAATAATAGATACACGTGGACCAGTGTCTAACATCCACTGTCCTACCTCCAGCTGACATGGAAGCATCCACATTTTGGGAAATGTAGAGCCTGAACAGCAGGTGACTGAAAGGCAGCATTAGGTTCACTCCTTTCATATGCTAATAATGACATCATACCTTACGGCTTGAAGCTGCAACCATCATCTCAGAAGGAAAATTTTACTAAAGGAGTCGAAGAACTGGGCAAATTGCTCACCTGCATATAGGAAGACTTTTTTTAATCCATTCATGACATAGATTTCTTTCCGTTCCTCAGTGCTGTGAATAATTACCACTGAAATACTTGTACTGAAATAATTGCTGAAGGAAGAAGAAAATAAATCTATGAAAGAAGTTTTTGAGCGTACAAGAAGCAGCACTGGACGTTCATGGAGTGAAGCAAGGTAAGGTGCCTGCTGGGATTTTGGGTACAGGCGGGATTCAGGGCTGAATCTCTGACAAACATTCCAGTGCAATGTAGTGTAGTGCAAAGTCTCTCTCACACAGCATCCCAGAAAAGAAAAAAAGATGTTATAAATACACTCCCCATGCTCCTGACATATATCCAGCAACAAAATAAGAGATAATAAATTATGTAACTATTACGATCCACATTCACCACGCTCCCTTCATTTTGACATCATACACCCCCAAAAAAAGAATTATTTTTTTATAATACCCTCATGGTTTGTAGTGACAGAAAAGGTAAAGAGAAAAATAAAACAAGTGTACTAAGAAAAATAAAATACCCCCACACCAACGACCAATGCACAGAATGGTTAGAATATGAATCTAAAACGATTTTTCCCCCTGCTGTCATTGTGCTGTATTTCGTGCACACAGGAATAGAAACACACATTAAACCCCACTGTTTTGAAAACAACATGCTTGAAACCTGCAGTGATCTTTCTTGCCCACCACGGACACCGCTATACGAAATCTGGAGAACAGCCTTATGCATAAATAAATAAATACACTAAATGGCGAGGGAACACAAAGCGGAGGAAAGAAACGCGGCGCACGAAGTGCCGAATGCATTCTCCGGGCAGGAAACGAGTTATAATTAAATGGCCCAAGAGCGATTAAAATAAAGCCAAGGGGCGCCCTGCGGGCTCCGCGGCAGCCCGCTGCCCGAGCCTCCCGCATGACAGGGCAGGCGAGGCGGGCGCCGGAGCGGGAGCAGCGGGGGCCCGGCCCGCACAGCGCGGAGCCCGACCTGAGCTCCGGGGATACCGCGGGCGGGGGCCGGGGGGGCCGCACCTGCCGCGGCCCCGCCGCCTCTCGCACGAAGCCCCGCGCCGGCCCCGCCGCGGCCCGGTGCCTCCCGGGTGCCGCCGCCTCCCCCGGCTGCCCCTCCAGCTCAGCCACGTCCCTCGCTCCCCCGGGCGGCCCCCGCCGGCACCGGGCGGCCCCGCGGCCGCGGCGGCGCCCACTCACCTCGCAGAGGCGCGCACTGCGGCTCCGCGCTCCGCGGCGGGGCTCCGGGGAGGGCGGCTCCCGCGCTGTGCCGTGCCGCTGCGGAGCCGGGCGGCGGCCGGAGTCACCCCGTCCTTGCGGCAGGCGGCTCCCGCCGGTGGCGGCGGCGGCCCCTCCGCGCCCACGGCGGGGCGAGCGCCTCCCCGCGCAGGGGCGCCCGCGCCGCCCCCCGCCCTCACGCCGCCTCAGCGCCGGGGCTGGGCCCGCCGCCCCTGCGCCAGCCTCCGCCTCGCCGCCGGCATCTTCCCCTCAGTCAGCGGCACCGCGGCAGGACGCGGGCGGCTGGGGGCGGCCGGGGCCGAGGCCGCAGCCCCGCGGGCCTGGGCGGCGCCGGGGGCGGGCAGCTCCCCGCGGGCAGCCGCTAACAAAGCCGCTCCCCCCACACGCACCCCTGGGTGATGCGGCCGCCCCACCGGCGGAGGCAGGGGGCCGCGGGGTCCCGCCCGCCCCGCGCAAGGCCGCGGCTCGGCGGCTGCCCGGGCCCCGCCGCGGGAGCGGGCTGAGGGGGATCCCGCACCACCGAGATCCGCCCGGCGAGCCCCGGCCCGAGCGCCCGAAGTGGGCAAATCCGGTCAGGCTGGCGAGAAGCCTTCGCCGTGCGGATCCGGGGGAGACGGTCCTGCAGCCGCTACATGTTGACCGCTATTGACGAGAAAGCACCGCTGAAATGTGCTTTGAAATGCCAGATTCTTTGTTTAATTCACATGCAGTTATTCGCTCTGACAGTTATCAGTGCCATCAACGTGAATACGAGGCAGCCTCTATCACTGTCTCAGTGTCAGTTACCCTGGCTGTTAGAAAACAGTTAGGTGAAATCGGCTCCGCATTTGCTACTTTTCCGGCGATTTTACTTGCGCTTTGTCCATCACAATGGATTCAGGAATGTTTTCATAGGAAAACGTGGTTGCAAAAAAAATGTAAATGAAATGAAAACTTAAAATACACGCAGTAATTATCAGAGGACGAATGATGCGAAACACTGCAGAATCCCAGCCCAACAAAAACACGGTACTGCCAATGACAGGAGAAATGGGCACACTGGACTTAGTCTTACACAATCCAGGTCCTGGTTATTACTATGAGACAACGCCTCATGCTTTGTTTTCTTTCCTGAGTCACACGAAGGCAAAATCTTTGCTCAAGCAAGGAGCACATCAGTCCTAACTACTCTGTATACTACATCTGTTTTCTAAATTATACGTAGCTACCAATATATGGGCAATAAAATGGGTTTCTGTAGACACCATTTCTTCTGAACAACCAGCTGACAACTATATTAACGTAGTGTACATCAAAATACAAAGTAGATTTTGTATAGCTTACGGCGTATGCCCAAAGCTCTGGCCTTGAAATCCTTTCTGTGTTGAAGCTTATGGCACTTTTGTCTTCAGCTTCAAGAGAAGGAGGGAATTTGCTGTTCAGCCCTGCTGTATGATACCAGACAAGCTGCTCCAGATATGAGCGTATGTGGCTGTATTCCAAAGTAGGGCAAGCTATGAAAGTCAACACTTCCATCTATCCAGAGCTTTAAACCTTTGTTTTGGTTCTTTTCTGTGACTTGCACATGTACTGGCACACACAATGTAGTTTAAACATGCCTAGTGTGCAATTGATCAGTCTTGTACAGATTTTCCCTGACTCCTCACACTTAGGAGAGTGCTAGTCTGACATAGGACTGCAATAAATCTGTTTGGATTTACATTAAAGGCTCAGATTTGGATGATCATATATAGGTTAGTGGTGACTTGGGCATTCTTAGATACATCTCTCTCTTCAGCAGTACCCCTTGACTTGGCATTGACAATATAATGCCTATTTTACTTTCTGAAACAAGATGAAAAGAGAAAGAAGGATGTGTAATGCCAAGACTTTCATAACATTTATAATTATTTGTGCTTTGGTTTTGGTTATCCTGACATTTTTATGATGATGAGAAACTGAGAAGATGAAAACCACTAGCTAATGAATTGTTCTCAGTGGATTTGCAAGCTGCAAAAGCCCTTTGACAGTGTGCCACAAGTGCAGACTGTCTTTAAATTAAGACTTCTCATCTGTCAATTTGGAAAACTATGTAAATCATACACTGGATTTTCATGTTTCCCTCAAAATGTGTTTTAAGAATGTTCTTGCACCCATGCTAGAAAAATCCTATTTCCACTGAGCAAAATATTAATTCATATGAATCTTTAAATGCTCTCGACTTTCTCCAAGACAAAAAAGGGAGCAATCACAACAACAGTAAAATCGGAAGTATTTGTAGGAAATCAGCACTACTGCTTTACCGTAATTACAAACCACTTCATTTCTATGCTTGTATTTCTGATATATTCACATTACATGTGATGTTACATGCAGCGTTACATGCACAGTTCCTTATTAACAGCTGCTCTGTCTTTAGGATTCTGTTCTATTTAGGATATCTGTTCTATGATTTAGGATTCTGTTCTATTTTCCCCAGATGTAACTGTGGCTGTAACTGCATAGAGTTGTGTGCACACTAGAAAACAAAGACATTTCACAGAGGAATCACTATGTCTGTTTTCACGGGTGCTTCCGTACCTACAGACACTAAGATAACAAGGAATAGGCTAACTTTTCAGAGCCATGCCCTGAGGCAATGGGTAGTTAACCTTCAACAGACTCCAAAATAGAGAAAACCAGCCTGTTTTCTTTAGCAAACAACTGTCTTCTCTTTCCAAGTCTATTGCTTCCACGCACACACGTGGTCCATCTCATCTCTCCTTTGACAAAAAGTTAATACAAGAGAAACCAGCATAACAGAGACTCATACAAAGTCAGCTTTCCCAAGTGGGTATTCCTGCTGCCTTCAGGTTCTGTAGGAGAAATGCAGTGCACAACACACCATAGCACCTTTCCAGACTGAGAAATAGCTTGTTTAAGTTAAGTTACAATGTATTTGGGGCAAAGGCATTATTGGGTAAAAATTGGAAAAATTATATAAATCTCACTTGGAGATGAGGACCTAAAAATAGCTGAAGTAGTACTAGAATTCTAAAACTTCCAAAGAATGTGTTATGTTCTTGGAAAAGGTTTCACTGGAGAAAAATCAATTTTCAGTCATCTCCATCAATTATTTAGTAAAAAACCCTGCAAAATGCTGTGAACTCTAAAAATCTTTACCATAAATACAAATTGGACATCCAAAATTTCTGATTAATGCCCTTAAAGTTCTGTATATGATGAGAACCTGTGACACACTGACACACGGATGCACCCTCTATAGAAAGGGATTTTCAGCTGCTTTAACTTTGGACATTGGAAACTTAACAAAAGATGCATAATCTTAATACAATTCATTAGACATCAATATGAAAAAGCAATATACATTTTGCCTTACTTAATTCCCACACAAATTCTGGAAGGGTGGGCTAACAAGAACCTTGTGAAGTTCAACAAGGACAAGTGTAAGGTCTTGCACCGGGCTAAACATAATCCAGGAGTGCAGCACAGGCCGGGATGTGCCCAGCTGAGAGCAGCTCTGTGGCAAGGGACCTGCGGGTCCTGGTGGACACCAAGCTCAGTATAAGTGAACAGTGTGCTGCTGTGGCAAAGAAAGCCAACAAGAAGCTGGGTTATACCAACAAGGGCATCACCGGCAGAGATAACGAAGTCATTATCCCACTCTACACGGTGTTTGTCAGGCCACACCTGGAATACTGTGTTCAGTTTTGGTCCCTACTATACAAAAAAGATGTGGACAGGCTGGAGAGGGTCCAGAGAAAGGCCACAAAGATGATCCAAGGACTGGGAAGCCATATGAGGAACGGCTGAGAGAACTGGGTTTGTTGAGCCTTGAGAGAAGAAGGCTCAGGGGAGACATCATCATCATGCTCCAGTATTTAAAGGGTGGCTACAACGATGGAGACTCCCTTTTTACAAGGAGTCACATGGAAAAGATGAGGTGTAATGGGCACAAGTTACTCCTGGAGAGATTCCAAGTGGACACACGAGGAAAGTTTTTCACCATGGAAACAATGAGCCATTGGAATAATCTCCCCAGGGCAGTGGTGGACTCCTCAGCATTGGACACTTTTAAGATTGAGCTGGACAGGGTGCTGGGACATCTAGTCTAGGTCATGCTTTGCCTAGGGTTGGACCACATGATGTTTGAGATCTCTTCCAAGCTGGTACTCTATGAGTCTATGAAATACTTAAGAGGCAAGTACAGAAAAAGCAAAATACAACTTTTCAGTAAATAGTAACTAAAGAAAATAAAGCAATATCCCAGTACTTCCCATCTCCTTTCTCTTTCTTTTGGTTATCGTTTACAGCAAACAAGGAACTTGATGAATAATTACTCAAGGTCATCATCTAGCACTGTGTGATCAACAGTAGAGTGTGTGAAGAACAATGCCCTTTGAGAGGGAAACTTTGCTGTGCAACAGCTAGAAGTGTTAAAAGACAAGAAATGCTGTTATTATATGAAGATTTTGTATTTTCCCAGCAAATCAATTCTCTGCAAGACAATGGGCCAAGCTGAATACCCAAAATGAGAGTTTCTTTGCCATAACCATTAAAAAGCCAAGCATAAAAAGGCTAAAAGGATCAACTGGAAGAACATTCACATGGGATGGAAATGTAATGTTTCACAAGACTTCTAGACAGTTTACTGCACAGCAGGTGAAAGTATTAACTGAAAAACTCACCCTAGGTGCCAAAATCTGCAGGACATTCTCTGGCCTGTCCTGCCACTTTTGTGCTGCACAAAAGACTTAATGAGAGTGAAAACCATCTGCAGTTCCCCAGCTGGGGATTTTTGTGATATAAAAGAGTCTGTGAGCAACTGTGGAGTTGCCCACCCCATGGCGGCCACACGCCCCTGCAATCTGAGCAGAGAGGGGGGGGCACAGTGAGGGAGGGAAAGCATGCCTGGGGTTTGCTGCTCCAGCCACCTGCAGATAGTCCATAGGCCCTCAGGAGCGGTTGCCATCTGGTACTCTCTGGTGCCAGGGCAGGCATTTATCTAGCCAGAGAGGCCAGGGGCTTCACAGCAGCTCTCCACTCTTCTGGTGTACAGAGAAGAGACCCTAATCTGGCAAACTCCCATGGATATCTCCAAGCGCTTACCTGAATTGGCCTTCTGGTCTTGGACCTAGAGGAGCATTCATACATAAAGCAAATAAACACATAGCCAAGTTTTGGTTTAGAAAAAATTCAACCATTAATGAGAAGTATATTCGTTGCAAATATTAAAGCCATCTCCTACCAATAACATTGTATGAAATTATGGAAACAGTTATTGCTTACAGAAATGAAATCTGCTGCAGTTCCTAATGCTTCCAGATAGTTACTGAAATGTACATGAAGATTACTGAACTGGGGTTAAAGTCATGGTGATAAAAGCAATTGTCAGTTTCTGTTGGTACTTGCAGAGATTTAATTTTAGAACTGTACCCTTAGGCAAGTAATATAGGATTAGATCCATACACAGTGTATCCGAAGTCATACTGAAATGCCACTTGTAAAACACACTTTCATGATCCTGCTATTTGACTTGTAAACATGTCAGTCAAATCTGCAAAGAAAGCCTGCAGTATATGTAGGAATGTGTATTGAGGTAGTATGTTACAGTACCAGTGGATCATGCTTTTGTAAAATCAGGAAGCTTCCATAACTGAAGAAAATATACACATTGTTCTTTTGGAATATTCTTGCTGAAGCAAGTAAAAGGAGTCTGTGGGGAAACAGTTCAATACCATGCTGAGAAGACAAAAAGATTATATAAAGATTAAATAGATATAAAGATATATGAAGGCATCAAGACATTCGTGAGGCTGAAAAGAGGATGACAAACCTGTATCAGAATGTAAAGATCTGTACTGACATTAGGGGAACAATTCCTGGTTTTCCTCAGGGAAGGAAGAGCAGAAAAGGCTCAAGCAGGTGGCCACATCACTACGATCACTAGGATTCAAACCCCAGAGTATTTATCTGGTGCCCTTCTTCATGTTAGTTTACACCTCTCTAGACAATAACAATGGTCATGTGAATTACACATTTGTCAATAATTTGACTAAAACCCTCAAATGATCTCTTTAGGAGTCTCACTGCTTCCCACCACAGCAACAATTACCACGTAGATGCCTTTAGTAAGCAAATACAGAAGATATTAAGTGAGCGAGCTGTACTACCAATGAATTTCCTTTAAACGATTTGAAGAAAGCAGTAATTTCTTTGGCAACCAGGCAGCAGGTTACCCTAGTGACATTAATTCCTTCTGCATCCTACATAGGACTGAATCTGGAATTAGCAGAGGTGGAAAATGCCCCTGCAGCTCAGGCAGAAATAATACACTTCTCGCTGCAAGTGGAAGCTTCTCTTCAGGAGACGTTTGTGCTTCACTGCTCTTCATCAACCAGGGTAACATGCATATACATTTCACTAACAGGCATGAGCATATCATGAACTGAGAGAAGAACTGTCAAACACTTGAACCGCATTTATCCTGCACAGAACGAATAAGCATTAATGCCAGAAAATAAAGCCACCCTGAAAGCCTGAAGAAGGAACAAAGAAGCTTTTTGCCTGTGCCTAATCCAGCTAAACCTTCTTAAAGTCCCATTCGAAATAAATACTTGACATGATTTCCATCCACAATAGCTTTCTTGCCCATTATATCCTCCTCCATTTATGAAAGGACTGTAAGTTTATATTTAAGAATCCACAGAGCCTAAAGTACAGATACTGAGACTGTTGTTTTGGCAAAAAAAAAAAAACAATTCAGAATGGTGGAATTACTACGGCTTTACCTTCCCCAGCTCTTTTGCCAAATTTATATAGAGAAGACCTTCTTTCAGTGACTGCATAATATACAAATAACGGGGACCTTAAAGCCAGTGTTCAGTCAGTTTTCTGTGTACAAGTGTCACCATAACCATGTCCATCACAATGACAAAGATAACCACAAAATCCCAACAGCCATCAATATAATCGCGCTGCCTATTGAGGCTCAAAGCAAAAGGAGGATCTTGTATTTTCATATTTTTTTCCTTGTCCTTACTGCATGGTGTTATACAATTTCAATGTTCATTTTCATCTGGCATTTTTTCCTTGGCATGCCATAGAAAGAAAGCAGTGGCAAACCATTAGTTCATATCAATGACAACATACATTCCACGAGAATATAAATCTAACTCCAATTTTTTAATGTAGTGTAAGCTATGTGGCCACCCTGAAATGCTGCAGTCTGTCTGCTCCTAATGTATATTTATTTTACAGTACCTCACTGGGCAGCTCTACTGTGCGAGCCAACACTTTTGTTCAGAAATCAAACATTCAAAGAACAACCACAGGAGTCGAAAGCGACCTGTAGGTGTACCTTTCTCTTAAAAACATTCTATTTTCTATTCTTTTGATTCTATTCCTCTTGTAATAGAAAAGTTTTACAAAGTTCAAAATTCTCACTCACATTTCCAACATCTGTTGTATGTATTACAAAATAATTAAACAAAAAATTAGAATTGTGAGGCTTATAGATTCTGCTTATAATACCCAGGCCTGATGATGTGGTGGTGTAGCAACCAGTAGGACTGAGAACAGAGGCCTCAGCTGAACATAAGAATAAGGGCTCCAAACTAAAGACACAACGAGGCATATTAACATGCCGCAAAGTGTTTGTGCAATAAGCATGCGCTTAAATTCAAATACAAACTTAACTGCTTAACCAAAGAGGGACAAATTTAAACATGCACTTCAAGTTAAGCCAAACATCAACATGCAAAAACATTGCATGTATCTGTGAAAAACAATCACATTCCACATCTAGAAACGGCTCAGGAGAAGAGTGTGGTGACACATACGGAAGAAATGATAGTAACAAAGAACATCAGAGGAAGCAACAATATTAGGAATCTTCACACTGGCAAAGAACAGCAAACAAATATTTGGGTTTACAGAGTAAATGAAAATACAGTGCAGAGTGTAGGAAATAAGGCACAGTAAGAACTCTCGAGTGATCAACAGTACAGGTAACTGCTGTGCCTTGTAACTGTTTGCCTGCTACCTGTAGAGAAGAAGAGTGGTGGTATATACTGCTGTATACTGCTGAATCTGCAGTAACTCTTGTTTATGTAATCTGTGTACTGGCGACTAAACCCGAAGCCCTGCAGGTGCTTTTGGAAGACCAGAGCCAGGAACAACAGGAATTCTCGAGATAAGCATTCAAAACTCAAAGATAAAGAAAATAGCTAGAGTAAGACCAGTCCTGAGTACAGCTGCACGAACTCTCTAAAAACTGATGCACAGAGAAATCTCTGCAAGTATTTATAGTTTTAAATATTGTGATACACAGATGACACACTGCAAGGACACCTGCAGTGCAGTTTGAATAGATCAAACTCTTATCCTGGCATATTTGGATCAGGAATACCTGCCAGGTTTCAGCTAAGCTCATATCATCATATTAGGCAATCCTGTAACTCCTGTGCAAGATTTCGGGCTGGTGTGTGATTTCAGAGCAGAAATCCAAACTACTGCATGGCAATTATTCCAGGAGTACCAAAACCACATGCAAGTGTCTCTCTCACTGACAAATGTGGGTTTGTTTTTATAGCAGCATTACTAACTTGAGGTAAGCAGCACACTGTTCTACATCTGTGGCCTTGCCTACTTTGCTTTATACAAAACCTAAAATGTCATCTGTCTATTCTACAGTAGAATTCACAGGGTATCATTCTTGACACATCAACACCCCTCTGTCGCTTTTGGTTAATAGGTGTTTCGCGTTTTACAACCACAGTTGTTTCGCAAGGCAGCTTTAGACTTCAGTTACACTCAATTTATCCAAACTTTGTTTGTAATAAAGACCCACTTTCTAATCCCTGAAGCAAAGTACCAAACTGTGTATTATGAAACTTCGATTTACACATCAACAGGCTGCACATGAAAAAATTTATCTCACCCTCAGGACTCTTGTTAAGGGGACAAAGATGCCATTACTTGACAAAAGATACTGGAGACTTTTGATCATGCCAGTTAGGCTATGTAAGTGATCTGGTTAGTATTTGACCACATTAATGCAAGGTGAGTATTCTGCAAGGTGAATATTTGTACCTGGGTTTTACCAGTGAATAGGAAAAGGACTCTAAATTCTGACAAGTCTGTTCTAATCAGATTTGAATAGCCCATTTAATTCAAAGCTAATGCATCTTATTAAGCATGAGCGGAATTAATTTCCTAGGGAAAACCTGAATGCAGCAGGAAAAAGAGGGAATAAATGTTACTTAGTTTGGCCTTAATGGCTAATTCATGGTACTTTAGTACACTATTATCAAAGGTGTCTGAATAACTTCAGTAAAGGGCTATAATATATTACTGCAGAAAACATCATCTCCACATAATATTCCTGTGAATAATGAATGCTATTTAGGCATCAAGATACCATTTTCACATGGAGTTATAACATTAGTTCCACAAAGCCAGGTATGACATTCTGAGGAAAAACATATTCCAGGCAATATAACTATTTCAAAATCATGATTACAAATTGGTATATTTTGGAGAATTTTATTAGTGTATATTTGTTAAACCTCTTAATTTGCCTCAAATTACATATGATTTGGAGAAGCTTGCTGAAGCAAGTATTTATTTCAGGTATAAGGTCTATTTTTTGTCTGAGAAGCGCTATGTTGACACATGAACAGAAAGTGGCAGGGAAAGAAACACAGGTTCTCCCACAGCAGGCACACTAATGCAAAGCTTAAAAATGAAGCAGCAGCAGCACATTTTGCTTAGACCTTTGAACTGTACCATATGGTTGATGGTCAATTAGGCAAAGATTTATCAGTCCCTGACTGGAATGTGTCCAGGACTCACTATTTCCTCAAATCTTTGAACCAAAGGACTAGAACTGAACATTTTCTGGACTCACACAACATATGATGCACTTCCAAATCTTTGAATGAAGAAAATGTAATATATATTTTCTTGGGTACATGTTCCGAGATTTTAGAATGAAAAGATACCTGTGCTATAAAAGGTAGTTTCATGTTACAGCTTTAGCCAAGTTATCATCTCACCACCATCAAAAAGGTTAAGATGCAAATCCTTACCAATTCCCCTCAAGCAGTCCCACCACTTACTTTACATTTGCTTTAACAACCACCAAATTGCATGGCAAAGAATGTTCTGTTCACTAAAATGACAGACCACTAACCCACTAAAAGCGTGGGGTTTATTGCTGAGTTCGCAAATTGAATGGGTTCACTATGGAATCCAAGTGGCACAAAACCTGGTATGACAGACAGGTGATCCCATGACTGGGAAGAGACAGCAAAGAAGGGAATGAGACAACTTCTGTTTGGAAGCACAACACTGTTATGTTTCTAATCTAAACATTAACTGTTTTCTACTCCCTAGACACTTTGCTTCTGCTTTTAGCTGTATGCTGAGTAAGTTCATTTATATCACACTGAAGTGCAGCACTAAATTCATGAGCAAGTCTATGACTTCAAGTCTAAAAGTGCTAAGAATAGATTAAGAAATAGGAACTTCAGAATAAATCCAGCACTTTTTATCCAAGAGAGTATTGGAGAGGATATCGAGATCTGTAACATAAAATGTTGCAACTGCATAGGAAAAGATGTAACTTTTTCATTGAAGACTGTGTATTTCATTTATTTGATAATGGACCCAACCACAAATACAATATTAGATTGAAGTAAGGCATGATTTTTTCCCCATCAGATTATGTAAGGCAATAGAAATGTAACAAAAAAGTTTTTTATGGTGAAAATCCTAAACCAAAATTTGGCAATGCTGAAGTCAGTCAAACATAAAGCTTTTATGTTAAATTGTAAAAGCTTCATTTTAAATTCCATGTAAGACTATATGGTTAAATTCTGCTTTTATAGACAGATGGTAGGGTTTTTTCATTGCTTGTTCATTAGGTGTACTTGAGTGCATCTATTCAGTTCACTGAAAAAAAAAATGAAAACATAATTTGCAGTATTGTAATCCACGAGGCTTAATTCCTTTGCATTTCAATATAGCAACAGATTCCACTATCACTATTGCTACAAAGGGATTAAACTTTCCCTGGTGATTTTGTATAGCGAGGGAAAAAAAATGTAATTGAAGGGTTCAATTGGTTTCATTTGAAGGTTTTTGTTTATTTGTTTTTCCTTTTCATAAGTGTCACCTCATCATTGCAATTCATATTTTCATAATTGTTGGAATATTCTTCTACTATAATAAAACTATAAAACATTTATATAGTCCCATTTTTCCATGTCACCCATTTGCTGAAACCCCGTGGAATAGTAAATAACTTCTAACATAGCAAGTGTACTGTGGGAATAAGAATACTACTTAAAACCAACTACAACTGTAAATTTACTAGCAGCACTATATGTATTTACAGCATTTAGGGGTTCACATAGTTTACAGTGTAATACTGGTGCATTGCAAATCATGGCTATTCTACTTCTATGACCTTTCCCAATGTGCTCCATTAAACTCTGATCAGTGAAAATGCTCTTCCTTGATTTGACAGGTTAATGCAAACTTTATTACCCTAACAGAGGGGCTTGACAAAAACTTGACTGCTGCTCTGGCATTAAGTGGTTTTATCATTATTATTTTACACATACAATATAGTTCAATAAAGAAGCTTCAATTACTTTGGCAAAACAGTCTTTCTACACTGATAAGACACTGCAGGAGATGGCCAGGGTTCTTAGCGAGGTGTATATCAAAGGACAAATGAAGATACTAAATGGTTTTAGCTGGAGTTATTCATGAAACAGCACCTTAGCTGGATCCCAAGAATTCTGACTCCAGATTCTCAACAAGCAAACACTGGTATGAAATATCTGACATTATATGAGCACCTGACCACCACATTCTTGTTTTCTGTTCTACAGCACAAGGGTACATTCTTTCTACAATCTGTTTGCACTGTGCATGTTCAGAGCTTTCCTAATTTTTTTCAGATTTATTGGAAAGGATGAGAAGGAATAGAGAGAGGTCATTTAGTACACTGCTTCCAAACCTTTTTTAAAATCCAAGGACCAGATAGTACTTCGGGGAAAAAAAAAAATCTACGGAAAATGTTGCATTCTTTTATTTGGTGGGAAGGCATGTGGTTAATATTTAGCATTTAGGCAAAAGAAGTTGTACTAAATTAAAATGTTACCATATGTACCATTTTCATGTAAAATATTAATTAGAAAAAATATAATAATATGGCCTAATTCCTGCCTTTACTTGTCAAAAGTCAATGACACATAGCTGCTAACACACAAAAATGTATTTGTATGAAGTTGTAGTTTGCTTTTTGTAAATGCAATTCTTTACACATAAGGAGGCCGTCATCTCTTGTTTAGGATACCACCAGGGCCTGTGGACCATGGATTTACACACATAGGTATAGTCCATCCTTCTGCCCTAAGGAAAAATTAATTATGACTGAACCATTTCTGAGATATTTTATGTAGGACATCTGAGCAAATGACAAGAACACTGTCTTTGGCCACAAATTCTATAAAGAACAGTGATTACCTTGAAAATGCACAGTGAGATTACAACATATTATACACTTGGTGTACATAGTGATGGATTCTGATTAGAAAATCTAATGGACAAAAAATCTGTCCTAGTAAATTCAGCTATTAAGTGCTATAGACTTCAGTAAAAGCCAACATTTCAGCCCTATTTTCTATGATTCGGTAATTTTGAGCATACAAGTAAGAATCTGTGCTCATTCCATTCCGCAGCCTATCAGTCACTGAAAGATATTCCAACTCTGTTGTATTTTTTAAATGGTCTGGCTCTGCTCTGTTGGATACAATTGTGCATTCTGGCCACAATCACAAGAACCTCTGTAAGTGGCAGGAAAAGTCACTTACAAAGTCCCCAGAGCTAGAGTACTTATCTGTGGCTTCTACAAAAAATCAGGAGCAAAACATCAAACTCCATGGTGTGAGCAGCTGCCAAAGGTCAGCGTTAGCAGAAGAATTTTAGTCACTCATCAGTACTCTTGTTGAGCAGTATGTCATCTGCAGTTTGACGTAGAGAGTTAAGAACATAAAATCTGCCAGCATTTGAGGAAACAAGGTCTGAAGGGAGAAAGAGTATTTTATAAAGCAGTATCTAGGGCAATTGCATTTTAACATAATTAAATATGGCACCGTTGGAAGTACAGAAAACCCTGCATTGTTTGTAAATGCAGTTAAGCCTTTTAATCAGACCATTACCTTTTCATAAGTACATCAACAAAAATGACAGCCAGTAGAGAAAAATAAAACAATTAATATTAGAGTATTGCTTAGATAAACTTCAGGATGTTCCAAACAATAAGCAGGGTGATACATTTTGCTGAATGTATAAAGTTTTGAATATAAATTAAACTCTGCTACTCAAGATAACTAAATGCGTTGGCTGCGTTAGTATCTGCTAACGATGCAAGTTGCTTTAAGAGATAAGAGACCAGATCTTGCACTGCACTCCAGTGTACTCCTTTAGACCCACAAGAATCCCAGCATAAAACAGATGCTAATGGTATAGGTTATGCTCCTCTCCTTTTTCCCTGCTGCTGGCATAAATCCAGGCTCAAATCCCCTAGTCCTGTGGTTCAGTCCCCACAGGACCAGATAAACGACATTTTTCCCCTCACTGATGAATGAATTCTGTACAAAGTGGACACACGAATTCGAAAGGGAAAAAGGTTATATTCTCCTTTTGTGCATGCATTTGGTTTACAGCATTCGTAAGTCTGCAGCTCCCAGGATTTGGGCCACACTCATCAAAGCTACGCAGCAGTCTCTGGTTATTCACACAAAAACAGCTCAGCACTTCAAAGAATGCACAATGTAGGTTTAGTAAGTAATAAGGCAAAATCCTTCCCCAAATATGTGCTGTCTCTTGATTATATTGCAAATTTTCTTCTTAAAGACTGCATAAACAATTCCGGAATCCAAATAGAAAATTTTAATTAAAAATTAATGTATCCTGTGTGAAGCCTTTGTTTTCTGTGCATCTCTGGTTTAAATCTGAGGCTACTTATCTTACTATCTGACGGGGTTCTCCTGCTTTGTTGTTTATTTGTTCTGAAAAAGTAATTCTTCCAGTAATAAATTGGAAAGACAACAGTCATTTACCTCTTCTATCTATCATGCCAGTGTCTTAACCCTTAGAGACTCTCACACTTCAAAAATAGGCCAGCAGAAACATTAAGCTTATGTGTCACTGGCATTAAGGCAAGACCTTAATTCCCTTACTCGGAATTTATCTCTATTTTCCAAAATGCACTTAAGAGGCAAATCCTTACTTGGAATTTAATTCTATTTTACAAAAAGCACTTAAATAGGATTTGCAGCTTTCAATTTTTGAATTTAAAAATAGGAATTAATATTACTAAGTATTCCTATTGATTTAGAACTGAAACTTGTGATTACTTATTGGGATTGGAGGTTTTCAGCCAGGTAGCCAGGACGTATAGAAAGTCATACTATGGGAAACAATAAAAGCTATGACAAATCGTTTTGCATTCTTGCAATGTTTTTCTTAGATTAGAAATCAACGTTTCCACTGCCAGCTCCTAAAGCACGAGACAGAACTCTATAAAGAACAGAAGTTTTCTTTCATTTTCACAAAATTGATGCAATTGTTTCACACTTTGTTGAATTACACAGTTGCAAATAAGGAATGGTACTGTTCCTAGGAGTACTACTGACAATCTGTTTAAAATGGATTCAAACACATAACAGAATTCACTGTACTCTGCTTACATGAAATATTGCTTCTCAGCAGGAGTGTAGGTCACTGTTCCAAGTGTACTAAACGTCTGGTAAGATTTCATTTGATTTCAGGGAAAGAGGTGCAAAGAATGACAATTGAAATAATTACAAACATTTCTGTCATTGCAGGACTATCATCTTTGACTGGTTTAGATGTCATTTAGACTTGTCATAGATCTTAAAATCTCTTGAAATCTATGCATTAACTTGTCATGTACAATGACACTCTGATTATACTTCAGTTCTGTATTCTTGTAGTTCAGTGCCTAAAAAGAGGGTATTTGTCTCTGAAAGGTAAAAGAGAAAGAATGCCTAGTGCCACATTAAGTTTTTAAATGCTAAATCCCTGGAGATATGGAGCTGGTCTGGTGAAGCTGAAAGAAACTAATAAAGACAGAATGTCTTTATTTGTATTTATCTGCCTGTCTCAGAATGAAACAGGAATGATATCAAAGTGTCATTATTTCTTCTAATTTCTTAGTACTATACACAAGTTAAAAATGATAAATCATGGCACTTTGGCTTCTAAATACTTGCTGAAGTAAACCTGAGTGCCTGAATGCTATTCTTTATTTACAGCAATAGGACTTCTATATACTCCTAAAGGAGCAGATGCCATCTCCTATTTTGCAGACTTCCCAGAGAGGAGCTGGACAGCAAACTGACACATTTTCTAAATATTGATTGTCCCTTGGTCTAGCGCTCTATAATCTGTTTCCTGATTTCCCAAAGTGAGAGTTCTGATTCAGCATCAATATACCACTTAAATTGCCATCTTATTGGACCTTTCTTCAAGTGAATTAATAGAATACAGATAAAATGCCAATTCTTTTACAAGTGTTTCACACTTCTTACATGTGCATTTACACACAAGAAAGATTATCTATTGGAATATTCATTAAGATGAGGTTTGAGAAGAATGTTATTTATTCTGTCCACAAGGTTGTGCAGAAAAGACTGATAAATAGTTCAGTATCCTCTCTTTTTTAGAGAATATGAACCTTCACAGCCAGAACATTGAACATGATGTATACAGCATGTTCATTTCCTAATTAATTACTGAAATGGTAAAACATTAAAAGAAAAACTGAAGTAGGAGAAACATTAGTCTTATTTTAACATTTTAACTAGACTAGACACTTCTTAGTTGTCTACAAAGTAAAGACAGAATAAAGCTGCAGAACTTGTATTTAAATTTCAAATGTTTTTGACAGTGTTCTGAACTGCATGTACTAGGGTTTACTGTAAAGATAAACTACATGTGAGAATCAGATCTATATTTATACACATCTAAAGTTCAAGACTCTTTGTTTAAAGCTTTCAGTCTGGGCTCAACAGCACACAAAAAAGCCCCCATATTCTAGGAGAAAGCAACAGGATGGTAAAGTACCTAGTAACTCAGTGTGTCCTATTGAAAAGTAGGAAGGCTTTGTTAAATCATAGAATCATAGAATGGTTTGGGCTGGAAATGACCTTAAGATCATCTAGTTCCAACGCCCCTGCCGTGGGCAGGGACACCTCGCACTAGACCATGTCGCCCAAGGCCCTGTCCAACCTGGCCTTGAACACTGTCAGGGATGGAGCATTCACCATGTCTTTGGGCAACCCGTTCCAGTGCCTCACCACCCTCACAGTAACTTAGATACAAATTTATTACTATATTTTCTGCTTGTATGTACATACACACGCATATAAGACAGAATCATCTCCTTGCATGTTTCTTATTAAAGACTATAGTCTTCATACAAAATCTGATGGGTTTAGTTTATTTGGTCCTACTGTCTATATCCTTGAACTCCTAATTCTCAGTGTGACATCATCATCAGTCATTCTAAAGATGCTAATGATATTACAGATTACCTCAGACAGGAAATCAAACAGAAAAACATAAATTAATCATACCAGTCTGAATTCTGCTTTCATAAAATTAATCTTAACAACAAGAAAATAATTCAAGGAAAAGGAATGAAACACTGGTGATCATCTGTCATGTTTGTTTTCCTCATGATACATGCAAAGCATCACTTGGACAACCCAAATGGTATTTGGTTGCTTACAGAGAGGTATCTAGCGCCATTTTAGACAACCTCAAGTATCCCAGCTGGCTTCCCTTTGCTTGGGACCCCCTCACATTTTGCATGACATCTGTTAGCCCTCTGAGAGTATCTTCAGTGGCCTGCAATACCTAAAACCAGCGCTAGACTTTTATGTTTAGGCACTTGAAAGCCTAATCCATACTCCCTTTTGCTCTGGTCTACACTGTATGAAATAGACCAGAGTATTAGCATGGTATATTCATTTTACACTGCCAAGAGAAGTAGAAAACTGAAAAACAAAAGTGGTCTTCTGCTGATTAATGTTTGAATACAACAGCATCTTTAGTGAAACATTAACTTCATGTTCACTGGTTTGCATTCTTACACCACTCTTGCAAAAAACCAAAAAAAGATTAATTTCTGTCAACAGTGCTGATTTGACACTCAAGTTGGGTATCTCAGGGTCCTGCTGTTGTCTGTTGTTGACTATTATCCCTCCTTGTCTGAGACAAAGCTGTCAAACTGAATTAATATTGTATTAGCTCACCATAAAGAAGGGGAGGAGGGGAAAGGATGGCAGATCACAGGCAGGTGAGCATAGAGAGATAAAAACCAGAACGTTGTTATCTGATATAAAAAATTAGGATTATCAATACTGGCAGCATAAGGAGGAAAAAATATGTTACATAGAATACTTATAATGCTGTATTATTATGCAATATATCTAATAATACATTTACTGTAAGACTCTATAGCAGCTAATAACACTAAGCCAGGGATGATCTTTTCATGACACTCTGCACAAAAGCTGGTCTACAGCTTCCGTAAAAATCTGACAGGTTTCTAGAAAGAACAGATGAATGCAAACAGACTGGCCAGCACAAAACACAGAATTATTGCCAGTAAACCACCACAGTGGCAGAAATACACTGATAACCTGAATCCTCACTAAGTTTTGCAGACATAACAGTGTAGGAGTTTTAAGGATGGATCGAAGAACAGTGCTTTCAGCATATTTATGTTGATATCCTTCAAAGTGTGCAAGTGAGGAGAATTAACGCCCACACACACACACATATGTACTTGTATATGAATTAAATTAAAACACGTTGGAGCCCAGCAGAATGGGCCAAGTGAACTCAGGAGGTAGTATCTCATTAATGATAAAACATATCAGGCAGGATGAAGAAAAGTCATTAAAGGTTCTGAAGTGGAAACTTACAGCTAACAATTTCTACAGCTTGTATCTGATGCAGTAAAAAAGGGCAATTTAGAAGAAGGGGAAATACTAATTGAAGCAACTCTTGAGGAAAGCAGATTTACAGCAGTGATGGAACAGAGTGGAGGCTCTTACTCCTACAAAGTACCTTCCTTTGCAGAATGCTAACCTGGATGGACAAACTGCTCCAATTGAGCAGATTTGATTTATCCCACCTTTCAATTCAAACTTAAAGTTCTACCTACTGCTACAGCTTTCTCTCATACCATCCAAGGAATCAAAAATAGAGATCTTTGTATTAGTGTTTGCTCTCTGATTTACCTTCATACCAAAAGCGTTCTGCATAAGTAAGTAAGTGAGCGAGATGAAAAGAATTCCAAAGATAGTGCTGGCAGCTCAGACTCCACCTTGAACAAAGACTTCAGTTCTATTCTACTACAGTAGAAGGAATTCAAGAAAGATCAACGAAATTATGAAGAAGGAAAGTATTTTACATGTGCTGGAATAAAACTCTGTTAACTGATGACACTTGTAACACATAATTATCTACAAATACATGGCAAATCTAAGTAGAAATTGAAAGAAGTTATCAGTATAGTATAAAGGGTATAACTAAAATCAAATGTCATTATGAGAAAGGAAAATGTAACAGCACCTTTAAGCAGTGAGCTCTATTGGAATAGGGAAAAACTTCCCAGAGAAAGCTCCATTCCCTGAAAAATTTGCAATCAGATTGAAAAGCAGATTGGAGACAATATACAAAAATAAACTGGAGCCATAAAACTGCTGAAATAATAAAAACATTATGTGAATTATCCTATTTTTTAATATATCTAATTTACATCAAAGTTTTACTGAGATACGTGAGCTGCTGTATGCATTACACAAGGCACCAGTGTTTTGGTAAGAAACAAAAGGACACCTGTGCTCTTAACCACAAACCAAAACATTCTTCTACTCCATTTTAGCTTGGAACTTTGTGCAGCAATGATGGTTCCACCAGGCATATATGTAGGAAAACACCACACCACAGTTTGCCACTAGGCAAACTCTGGAGGAAATGATTCTGATTCGAAGAAAAAAGTAGGTGGTCCATCATTATAATGCACCTGCCTGCCCCATCTCATACTGCCATATAAACAACATCAAAAATAAAAGAAAATACTATCTTCAGGTTATTTTGAAGGCTCCCGTGAAACTGTGAACAGAACATCTGGAGCAGAAAAGGACATAAAATTGTTTCACTTCAGCTTTCAACGCTCAGTTCTTTGATCACAGTCATCTTAAAAGTTTCCTGTGGAAAACATGCTACAGTTTGATGTATACGTTCTACATTTTTATATGAAGTTACTCTTACTGAACTACACACTAATGTCTGAAAGCAAACAACATGACTAAAAAGCTCAGATCAATCAGTTCTTTTAATGCAACCTAAATTAAGAATAGAGCTTGATCTGTTTGTTTCAAAATTTATACAGCACCTTCAGAATTAACTATGTTTCTGTCAAATTTTGTTACCCTACCTTAGTTCATGAAAGGATCTTTGAAATAGTTTCCATTTGACCTACATATCAGTTGCTTTTTTATCTTCTCACTTCCTATACATACTGTTCTACTGCATAAAAAATGCATCCCTACATTGCCATTGTGTCAATATCCTCTGATCAAAGAACAGCCCAAAATACAATACCAGTAGTTATTGAGAAACTAAACAATAAAAACAATGTTGCTTTTAATGTTCAGTGATATTTATGCATCTCTTCCATAGGTGAGAAGGTTAAGAGTTACTTAATTTATCGTTTTTAATCTCCTTTTTCTTTATATTCCCTCACATCCCACGTTTCTTCACAAGCCTCCTGGCAACATCCCCCAGGCAAAGGCTTCCTGGAGCAAATTCTCAAGTGGAGCAATGACATCTGTGCATCAGCTAAGGATCATTTTATTACACATACATTTCTGATCAAATGCAGTGTTGGCCTGTCTGCAGTGTCACTCCTTTTGCTCAGAAAAACTGCAACCCTTCCTTCAAAATAAAACAGTCATGCCAAAAGATCCTTAAATCAAAACAATTATATTCATCAACAAAATGCAAAATTTTCAGCATTAATGAATAGGCACCAGCTGCAGTTGCACAAATTATAAAATGCGTAGTCACCATGTTTAGATGCTCCAATAAAAATAGTTCCTCTCTGCTGCCATCTACAGATATATTTGAAATTGTTGCAAAATCTACTTTTCACTTCCAGATACGTATTAAGAATAGGATCTCGACATGGTTCACCCCAAACATCTAAACAATATTACCTCAACATATTAGAAGCTTCAGGCGAAGCTGAGCCCAAGTGACAGGTCGTCAAAAGGTCTTTAGGTGTTGCCACGGTGATTTAGATGTTGCCAAGTGATGCTCAATCCTGTGCAAAACCTTATCTGGGAATTAGGTGCTCATGTTCTTTGTCCAATGCATGGGAAGAGTAAAGTCTCACAGAGATGCCCCTCAGAAGCCAGATGAGCTGCCAAAAGTGAAAGGGAGATTCTAAATCTCATGGACATCTCAAACACTTTCGCTTGAGTCCCCAGAATATCTAGTGCTTACTGGTTGTAGCATTGCTATTTGATGCCTGCTTCAGACACCACATTGCCGGTTTCACAGCTGTGTGTTCTAACCAGGAGGTTGCAAAGTCAGTTTCCCTCTCTGCATAAAAATGAACCTCAGTAGACCGAAGTGGTACATTTGTAAAAGACTGACACCTCCAATGCACAGTGGAGACAGTGTAACTCAGGCTGCTCATCTATACTAAATGACTGCATGCCTGTTAAGTATAAAATACTATGCTTGCTTAGGGCCCAAAGTGAACGTCTTTTGACATGCAGTATCATGTATGAAAACAAGTACTAGCCTACAGGTTAGCATGCTCTTGCAGAGCATCTTCCCTCAGGGGTCTGACCCTACACCCCCTGCAAGCTGACTTTAAACCTCTTCAAATGCTACAGTAACTCAGCGTTTGGTTGTAAAACATGCTTCTTATTGCTACCAAAGCATGAGGAGAGAGCAACGCGCAATCCAGGGAGCGCTCCTGAAGCGCTACAGCCGCCGCGCACCTCAGCCCGCGCTGTGTGAGACAGGGGCGGGCCCGGCTGCGCGCTGCCGCCTGAGGCCGGGCCCAGCGGGACTCCGCGCTCCGCCCCGGCCTCTCCCCTCAGCACCCGGCCCGCGGGGGGGGAGCGCCGGGTGTGAGGGAGGCGCGGCGGGTGGAGCCGAAGCAGAACCTCTGTGCGCACCCCAGGACCCCGCTCGGCAGCGGCGCACCCTGACGCCGGAGAGTGAGGCTGAGCCCCCGCCCGCCCGCGGCTCAAACCGCCCTCCTGCGTGAGGGGGGAACTACCGCCTCCCAGCGCGCTGCTGCGCATGAGCCGCCGGGGGCCCTGTCCCAGGTTCTGGAGCGGGGCCGTGCTGGGGGTACCTCAGCCATGGCTGGTGCGGGTCCCCGCAGCGCGGCTATGGCCAGGCCAACCATCGTGCCCACGAGACTCAGAGTGACCGTGCCGGAGGCCTTCATGGTGCTCCACCTGAGGATGAGGGTGGTGGAAGAGCAAACCAGCGCGCTGGTGCGAGACCTGGAGGAGCTTGGCATCGATGGGCAGAGGTAGGCAGGAAGCAGGGTAAGATTTTCCCCTTGAGCAACCTGGTCTAGTGGAAGGTGCCCCTACGCATGGCAGGGGGTTGGAACTAGATGAGCTTTAAAGTCCCTTCCAACCCAAACCATTCTATGATTCTTGGAAAGCTCACACTTGGTTTTCCTCTTCTTGGTCCTCTTTGCACGCCTTTGCCATGCTTTGCTCGTCTCTCCATGAGGGAGCTGGTGCTGGCAGCATCAGCAAGAACAGGCTACAGCAATATTTCACTGGAAACCTTCCAGCTCTGTGAAACGTGGTTTCTAATCTAATCACATCTGTAACGCATACGCGCAATGTCAGGTAGGTTTGCATACAGTCAGTCTTTTCTCCTTTTCAGCCTTGATAATTTCCACTCAGAGACCTCAGAAACACCCGCTCATCACCCAGCCATTAGCCCTGTGCAGGCCAGGGTGGCATTTATGGGAGAAAATACACTGTGGAAGAACTGTGAGATGCTGGTGAATCGAATGTGTCGGTTAGAGAGTGTTGTACAGACACTGAAATCAAACATCTTCCAGCTGCAGGCAGAAAAGGAACTGAATTCCAAGCACACAGGTACTAAAAAGGGGGGGGTGGTGGGGTTTACTTCATTCTTCATTATCCCTACAACTGCTTTTTCTGTCAATTAAAGCTTTTTGCCTTTTCCTGTGCAGCCCAGTTGGAGCACTGCCTGAATGCACTCCACGAGGAGCATTTACAAGAAATGAGGACTGTACAGCAAGAAGCAATGAAGTTGCACCAACATCTGAGTGATGTGAAAGAGGCTGAAGAAAAGGCAAAAGAAGAAGTTCAGAGACTGAGTACTGCTCTGGAGATTACAGCTTCATCCAAGGTACAAGATTATGATCTTCTAATAGTTTCAAGCATGAACAGACTTGTTTTTAAGTACATTCATCTTTGACATAGTTAAACAGGATGTATATTCCAGCTGGAAAAGGGAATTTATGATATATTGTTGGTAGTAAGAGCAAGCACTTTTGATAATGAGAATCTGTGCTTCCATCAATTAAAAAAAAAATCACATAGGAAATCAAGAATAAAAATATTTGGGATTTGTAATTCTCTCATCTTTACGACTTCAGTTCATCCCATCCCAGCTTTTCTCAATAGCTTTTCTGTTTTTCCAGGAATTTCTCTGGTGTTTCAGTTTTACATGTCTGTTACTATCTCCCCTGAAGAGAACTTCAATGGAGTATGTTACTTAATCTCACTAATTGTATTAAAGAATGTGTTGCTTCTTAGCGCTCACACTCTTATACTCAGTGCTTTAGAACAGAGAACATGAGGCTGGAGATAGAAATCAAGTTCTAGCTGTTAGTATGGCAGTTGCGTTCTATAATACCCACTGCTTTTGCAATAGTTACAAACATGACAGGATAAAAATATCTGTTCCTTTCATCTTCTTTAGATGGATGCAGTAACTGCAGCTGAGGAACTGAGGAACGCAAAACAGAAGATTAACTGTAGACTTCAGGAGGTAAGTACAGGAGCAAGGAGCTCAGTAGGAGGCTAAATTTGCCTAATACTTCAAGATTTGAAGAAGATGATTCTTAAATAATATTCTGGGTACAATTTTGGAATGTGCACAACCCAAAGGAATCTGCCAGCCATGCTCATAACTAAATACCCAGACAGAACATCTTTCATATATGATCTTCAAGTATTTGTTCCATCTACTTAATTAGACCTGGGTCAGAAAGTGTTTATTTTTCTAGCTCACAGAACAGCTTTCCCAGGAGATCAGCTTGCGGGAGTCTCTGGAGGAATCCCATGCAACTGTGTTGTGTTACGTACAGGACATGGAAGCAATAGTAGAAGCAGAACGAAAGCAGGTTTGAGAAACTTTCAGTCTTTTGTGTCTGTTTTCATTTTCTCATCTGGGAGGAAGAGCAAGAACTTGGATGTTTTTCTTAGAAACTAGTTAAAATACTTTATAACTACAACATTTTCTACAGATGTTGATCAGAAGACATCATGTAGTCAAACTTCCTGCTCAAAATAGGAGTATCACAAACACTGGACTGAGGAATTAGTGGATTTGTTCAGCAGCACTGTTCAAAGACTGTGATTCCATGGCTGCTGTAGACATTTCTGGTAGTACTGCCATAATGTTCGAGTTAAGATTTTTTTTTCTAACATCCAATCTGAACACTTCAAGCTTAACTTTGGGACCACTGCCCCTTCCTTAAATCATTCAGTGCAACTGAAAAGAATTTGACTTCATAATCTTTGTAACTGTCACTCAGATTTGTGGGTCCTGCCTTAACCTCTTCTTCACCAGGCTGTACAAACCTCTTATAATTGAGGTACTGTTAAATAGAAAAATATTCTGTTGAGATCATAGACTTTCTTGGAATAAGAATGCCTTCTCCATCAACTGCCATAATGACAAAGCTATATTTTTGTTCTCAGCTGTCTTTGTATTATCTAGCTATTTTGGAGTGTGGGGAGGGGCAATAGTTCATAGTAGAAATGAACTGGCTTACACATAATTCACTTAATAACTCTGCATGCATATGCACACACCAGCCACATGCAGTCACTCTAACACTTCTGAATTCATAGCAACAGTTTAGTAAGGATAAAAGAAAGCAAATAGCAAAGTATCAAAACTTGAATAGCTGAGGTTTGTTGTTTGGGTTTTTATTTTTTGA
Organism: Strigops habroptila; assembly: GCF_004027225.2. Taxonomy (NCBI): domain Eukaryota; kingdom Metazoa; phylum Chordata; class Aves; order Psittaciformes; family Psittacidae; genus Strigops; species Strigops habroptila. Next base: position 10,964,623 of record NC_044281.2, read on the forward strand.
TGATCATCAAGGTCTCTTTGTTCCCAAAACATACAAAGTTCTGTTAGAAATTACCAGTTTGGGGTTTTTTTACCCTACGTGCCTTTTATCATCTTTGTGTTCTTCTACAGCAGAAGTGGAAAGATGATGGAGACCTTATTGAACCATATGAATTATATACATCATGTGAGAAACAAAGGCTTAGTTTCATTAATCTGTCACTTGCTGATGGGTATAGTTGACCATGTTGCATTCACCTTCAATAGCTTGTTCTTTTCTGTAATCTTAATTGTGCAAACTGTTAGATTCTGCCTGTCATGTAAAGATGATTATAAGCACACATACACTGTGTTACATATAGAAATACATAGAGTTACTTGCCATAAATGTCTTCTGCATAAGACTGGGATGAGCAGAGAGGAGAAGCTGACCAGGCTATATCTCTTCCACTTAGATTAACTTTTCAGCCTCTGAAATCTGGTTAGGTTTGCCTGACTGAATTCTGCATCTTAAAGAATAATATGTAATATCATTGCAGGTACAGATACTACAGGAGGATTGCCAAGACTTGTGTAAAGATGTCCAGCTAGCCCGAGTGAGGCTGCAAGAGGAGGAGAAAAGAACTGCACAGCTGGAGCAACAGTGCACACAACTGAGAGCTGAGCTGGGTATGACTTGTGGATTCTTGTCACATCCTTTTAGCCCTTCTCTGACTGCTTCCACAGTGAGAAGAAACAAGCACCAGACCTGTTACCTGAAGAAACTTCTGAGTGAGCCCTTGATTCCCTCCCTACCCTGCTCATGCTGAATTGTCTTTTGTTGTCTTCCTATTTTTCCAGTATGTTATACAGCACAGCAGAGTAAGAGGCTAGCTATAATAGGCAGGTTGATTCAAATTCCAACTAAAATTGCTTCTGGGTTTAGATCTGCGTGGTTTAGCAGGGATCTGATCTAACTACTGTTCTTTATCAATGCACAGAAATGTTGTATATGGGCTGTGGGTTATAGTTGGCACAAATCAGTTTCTTACACACTTGACAACTGAATAAGAGCTGTAGTGTTATTTGACTTGCTGAAGCAATCACAGAAGTGGTATGTGGAGGAGGCTGGCATGATGGCATGCTTAATTTAAAAATAAATTACAATTACTCTATGGAATCAATTTTTCAAAGTAGTTTTGCTGAAATACTGAAGTTGTCAAGGAAAGTACTAAAAAACAACATATTTGTAGCAGTCTTACCTGTTTGTGGCATATTCAGTAACTCAGCTAAACTCAAACTTTAAATCAAAATGTCACCTTTTAAAATTACCAAAGAGATAACAAAGTCTGCTCTGACATTCTTTTCTATTTTTAGACTCCAGGAACTGTATCATTTCCCAGCTTGGTGAAGAAACAAAAGTAAGTTGTAAACAAGTATTGGTGAGGAAAATAGCTAAATAAAGATCAGAACAGCCTATGTGAGGCCTTTCAAATGTACCATATTCAAAGGCAGAGTTTTTATGTAGACAAACGCCAAGTGAAGGTCTTATTTTATTGTTTTACCAGTTTGGGGCTGCTCTACTTGCTTTTTGAAAGATTTAACTTTCATATTCTACTGAAACATCAAAACCGTGATACGAATGCCTGCCTTGGAAAGCTAGAACTGGCCCTGAAACACAGTTGTGGTAGCACAAGTACTGCATATAAAGGAGATAGATAGGCTGGTGATTAATACTACAGAAAAAGTCAGAACCTTGGTCAACTGGGTACTGAATGGGCGAGGAGGTATGCTTACTGCCTATGTAGGGAGTGTGGCTGCTGTCTGAAGTCTTCTCTGAAAGAGGAAGTTTCAGTAAGATGAGGTAAAAGTTCCGCTGAGCCATGGAGTCTCACAATGCTGGCAAAGGATTCCTTAATTTGTGAATTGTACCACTTCTGGCAGGGAAATCTTTTAAGCTCAGAAGCGTTGAGATTAATTATACTGGAGACTGAGAAGTTTGAGCTCAGAAGGATATGAAGTCACCCTCAACTTTCAAAGCTAAGTTAGAGCAGGTAGCACTTTGGTTGTTATTTCATAGTTTGGAAAGAGGCTTGTCTTATATGAGCCATGCCCAGTGCTTGCAAGAACACATAGCAATGTGACAATAGCTTAAGGAAATAGGCAAGTACAAACCAAAGATTTGGTATTTGTGAAGTGTCTGGCTAAATGACATTTAAATTTTTTTCTTAGTGTTCTGTTTTACTGCCCTTTAGAATGCACAGCTGTCCTTAAGCAAAGAACGCAAGGAGAACCTGCAACTTCAGTCTAAAATGACCACCTTGCAAGAGACAGCAGAGAAAGTACAGGTAATGAGAATAGTTACTCTTGTTTATAAGATGGAAATAAAGTATAACAAAACAAGTGATTACAGTGAGAAATGATTATATGTTAATGGGAAGCCTCAAATGCAGGTGAGGAGACAAAAATGTAATGCCTTCTGGTAATGCAGGCTAATTCAATCACTAGCCTAGGTAACTGTTCCAGATTTCCTAGCCTTAAGGCTGGAAAATGTTCTTCCCAATACTTATTTTGAATCAGGTATTTTTGAAAGTGTCTGCTTCAGGGGCCAAGCCATGTAGGATTACTGCTGCTCCCTCTTCTATCTACCCTTGAAGTAGTACATTTATATTCCTTTGCACCTTTAGGTTCTACAGGAGTATGTTTCTATTAATGAGTCAAATATGGAGTACCTGGTTGACTAAACTTTCCTCTGCCTCTTGGGGAAAAAGGTTCAATTTTATCCTTATCTGTAGATAACCAACTATGAAATTAGTAGGGGTCTGTTTTCAATTTTTGTCTTCTTTGCCTTAGAAACGTTACTTTTTTCTGAACTTCAAAACTAGTAAGTGATTATGCTTGATGGGTAGTTTAAACTATGTTCTCTTTCTTCCACATTACTGTAAACTTCTAACACCTTGGAATAAGCCTTCCATAAATAGGGACTACCTGAACAAATGTTTTGGAGACTTTTATCTAAAATAGATTCTTCCACATCCACAAGAGATTTTTCAAAAGTTTCTGACAGGCTCCTATGCAGAAAAAAAGCCCCAACCCCCTGAAAACATTTTTGTCATCCTCCTCCTCCTCCTTCTATCTAACCAGGTCCTTAATGACCGCTTAAGCCAGCAATGCTCAGAGCTCAGCACCACACTCCAAAGTGTTGCCATGGAGAATGCTAAACTCATTTCAGACCATCAGACTGTGCTTAAGGTACGAGCCTAATATTAAAGTCCAAGAAAGTTTGTAGCTCAGATGTTAGACAAAAGACTAATTCCTAATACCGATAATCTTTGGGAATACAGTAAAATACTTCACATACAGCAATGGAAGTTCTATAAAGTGTTAGTGTCCTTCTTTGCAAAGATTTATTTTCAGTACAGAAAAAAGAGGTTATATGTGTTTGCCTGTTAAATCTTCCTTAGCATTGTGATGTAAGGACCCTATCAGTAGCTAAGCGTTTCTTAGGGTCTCCAACAAACACAACTGCTCGTTACATCTAACATTGTAAAAGCACTGGTAGCACAGTGTCACTAAGCTTTTATTCAACCCTTCTGGAACCAGTCAAGTTCCTTACAGAAGGGGAGAGAGTGTAAATGTGATAATACTAGCTACAGAAATATCCTGTAACAACCAGTAAGAAAGGGGAACATACAAATTAATGGGTATTTTAAGTACTTTAAAAGCAAAAGCGAAGTGGAAGTAATAAGGATCTGAGATTAAATATATATATATATATAAAAGCTAGGTAAGGTGAACTCAGCTTTGACACCCTATTCAAGCAGCAGCACACCACAATATGCAGAACTTACTTATGTTGCAGGAGCTCAATGACAAATGAACAGATTTGTAAATTAATTACTCGTCCTTCATCGTTCTGATGTTGGTGTTATTGCCTGGGTCATTTTTCCCCTTTAGGCAGAACAAGACAAGACTCATAAGCTGCAAGAGCAAGACTTGCTTCTGAATGCTGCCCATGCCAACATTCTTGGAGAGCTGCAGAGTGTGCAGCATGAGAGGTCTCAGCTTCAAAGAGAGCTGTGAGGAGTTTTCTTGTCTGCAACCTCTTTCCCCCCTTCCTCCATTGTATTCTCACTACCTTGATTTCTGCTTCTCTAGCATTTGTCACTTGTTAACACAGAAAGGCCAGTTTGGTATTTAATATGAAGACCATCTTCTGTCCTTCTATTGTGCTAGAACTCCAGCTTGGCTATTTTTTCTTTCTTTAGGGAGGCCTTGCGTGCAGAGCATGGCAAATATAGGCGGAAGGCAAGCCTTGCTGAGAAGGCAGCAGCCACACAGAGAGAGCTTCTGGAACGTACTGTTGCTAGACTGCAAGATGAACTTGAGACAGCTTTGCAAGACAAAAGATCTCTGCTGGCAGAAAAGGAAGATATTCAACAGGAGGTACAGAAAACTTACTTGAAGGCTGCTTTCAGACCCACACCACTAGGGTTCTTACTGACATACCAGTTTTGCTTTCAAAATTACTATTTTTTGCTGTTGCAATAGCCAGTGTGACACATTCTCCCAGCTATGCTTGCATTTTGACTTGTAATGTCTCCTCTCAGAAGCATGAAAAGGGAGAGAAGACAGGGCAGCACTGCAGATACTATTTCTGAACTTTGGACCCGACTTAAAACCTTCAGATCAACTGTTCTGAAGATGTGTAGTATTTCTATGAATCTGGATGTTTTCAGGTGACAATAATTTCACATTTCTTTTGACAGATAAGGACAAGAGCAAATGAAACAGTACAGGAAAGGAATAAACTGGAAGTACTAAAAACAGAGAATGAGGTATCTTGCAATATATTTGGCTGTTCTTTAGTGCTGTCTCTCTCAAGTTTTCCTTTCATTTTGCCTAATCTCTCAACTCAATTATTTCTAAATATGGTTATGGTGAATATATATATTTCTAAATATGGTTATAGTGAATATATATTCACTGTAACTATATTGTTCACTTTGCTGTTTGATATTTTTCTTGTCTCTATGGATGTGTCCTTTGGAGCAGCAACCTTACTGCTATCTGCACAAGGCCCTATTTGTAGTACTAAGCTTGTTATGCTATTATGGCAACTGATAAATAATTTTCAGCTTCTAGTAGCTGTTTATCTATGTAAACTTTGTAAACATAGTTTACCTATGTAAACTATGTAAACTTTACCTATGTAAGCTTCCTTACATATGCATAGCCTGGAAAAGGAAAGGTAGAGTTTGTGGTATGAATGAGAAATTCCTTAGTGTTGTGACTGAAGTTAGTATGATTCTTTCACTGTTGTAGAATTGCTTTCTAAAATGGGAGAGACTATATCTAACCCATTCGTAGTGCTAGGGTTTTGTGATATTGTGACTGTGGAAATCTTGAAGGGGTATGATTAGTGTTGGATTTTCTTGTTTGTAGCTAGAAATTACTTCAATGAAATTCACTTTGCAAACACTAGAGCAAGAGAACAAGAGGCTATTGAATCGCCTGGCTGCACTGGTACACGAGCAGGTAAGCCACTAATGAAGTGGGTAACTGATGACCTGATGGAGAAGTAACTGTAGGAGGAATCAAGATGTTCTTTGAAGTATCTGTATTTTTTGGAGAGTGGCTGATGAAATTAAGGAATCAAAAAAGGGAAAAAAATGAAAACAAAAGAATATCTCAAATGTTACTCCATCTTTTTAGATGTCTGTGTGGGATGAGCTAAGAGGACTCTATAGAGCTTCAGGTATTGGAGATTTAGGTCTGTCATTAAAATCCTGACTCCATTCCATCTTCTAGTACAGGCATACAGCTTGTACATCTGTACATATATATTCAGCTTATGTACACTGGGAAGGTATTAACAACAATTTTATGCCCTTTGTGGACAAATCTGCACTAGGGATATCATTCCTCTTTTTAACTTGTTCCCATTCCATTATTTCTCATTACTCTCAGTCACCCAGATCAGGATACTTGACTGGTTCCAGAAGGGTTGAATAAAAGCTTAGTGATACTGTGCTACCAGTGCTTTTACAATGTTAGATGTAACGAGCAGTTGTGTTTGTTGGAGACCCTAAGAAACGCTTAGCTACTAATAGGGTCCTTACATCACAATGCTAAAGAAGATTTAACTGCAACACCTTTTGAATGTTTGTTATTTGATAAAGTCACATTTCTGCAGTAGTTAGTCTATAACATATGTATATCTTCTTTCTGTTTAACATAGAACTCCTTTGGCAGTCATCAGTTACAGAATATGAATCAACAGAGCATTCAGAACCTTTAAAAGTAGCTTATTATTATTTCAGTCTTTACTAAGTTATTTTCATTCTGTACATGCTTTCTCATTCTTCTAGTTATTACTGCTTCTCTGTTTCCTGTTGTCAAAGGTTTCTTTCATCTCTCCGTTTTTGTCACCTCTGCTCTAGGACAGTGGCCTTCTTGTGGCCATCTGGAAGGTTGTACCAATTTGAGCAGCTCTTCCTAAAGATTAAGCTGTCTTGTAGAAATTAATGCCATTTGTATTACTTATTTTTTAATATCTGTTTTAGTGGTTCACCTAATTGAGAATTTGTACCTGAAGCAACAGATGAAAATTGAAATACTCAGAGAGAAACAAGACACTGAGTACTTTTTTTGTTGCTTTTTGCCTTGTTTTTCCTATGGAATGGTGATGTCTGCCATTGCTTTCCTCAGTATGCCCAGCAGCAGGTGCAACAAGTGCTGGCAGAGCTGACTGACAGCAAGAATAAACTGACCTGTGACAAAGGAAAACTTCAGGTACATCTCAGCATCCTATTTGTCAGCTCAAAAGTGAAACAACCTAAGATAAGGTTGCTTAATCTTAGCTCTTTGGTAATTAATTTGGAGGGAAGTGCTTATTGATCTTCTCTACTTAATTTGTGTACTGTCAAGCACATATACTGAGAGTTCTGTATCAAAGTCATCTTCAATCCTGCTCATACTGCCTTATAGGGTGACAAAATGCTGTTAATGTAGCATCTCTATGATTTGTGATTATTAACTTGCTTAATGTGTGAAAAAAGTAGGATGGCTAAGAACCATTTCTTATTTCCATGTTCAGAAGCATTCCATACTCCTGGCACTGCTGCAAGCATGCAGGTTATGTATAGAAGAACCTTTTAATAAAACTCTAATAGATGACTGATTTTCCCTGCTCCTTTTCCTAATGATTTCATGTACTGCAGGTGGCAAGCCTGCAGCACCAGCTGGAAGCAGCAAAGGATGATAGCAGTAAGGCAACAGCCATGCTGGAGCATGCATTAGCGTCTCATAACAAGATGAAAGCAGCTCTGGGTGTAGTACAAGCTGAGCTGGCACAGAAGGACACTGAAATCAACAACCTCAGAAGAGATAAGTAAGTGAAACTAATACTGTTTCTGTGATCTATCAATCAGCAGTGTGGTGAAGACTTACAGTTGAAGAGTGGCATCTTCTCCATGGCTCTGGCTAATAAGCTATACAACAGATCTGGGAAGTTTCCTTTCTCCTTTCCTACAACACTGAAACGTACTTAGTACCAGTAAACCAAGTACGCCAAGTGCTTGTAGCTAACTCTGCAAGGTTGGCAGGCCTTGTGCATCCTGTGAAAAGTAGGTAAAAACCAATTTAACTTCAGTGACAGGCAGAACTTAATACGGTTAAGGTAGAGAACCAAACTGTGGCACGGTCACCTCTTCAGAGGAGATGTGCCCAAATTGACTTAATGCATGATTTTATAATCCAATTTCCATTTTCAGGAGCCAGACTCAACAGAAAATACAGATGTTGGAAAGAGAATTGAAACATTGCCAAGCCAAAGCGGTTGCCATGGGAAGGCAGCACTGCAGCCAGGTAGAGACCACATCTTTCCATAGTAACAGCCACTGCTGCATTTTTGGTGTTGAGCCAAGTACCTTTTCTTTTTCTGAATACAATATGGTGTGACAGAGTCATGTGAATCAAGGCAAAAATATTCTATTCACTTTGGGCTGTGGAACAGGAAAATTGTTATCCCAGTGTTGAAGGAGGCAAATATCTCCTCTAAAGAAAGATTCCTTGGCACAGGTGAAGGTTTTACAATCTGCAGCTGGATACACAATATGAACAGATATTTTGGAAGTTTATTACGCTTATTTTTTTTCTTATTAGAATGGAGGAGGAAAGAGTCCAAGGAATTGCTGTCATCTCTCCTCATAATACTTGGTATCAGAAAGATTACTTCACAACCCAAACACAGTCACTACTGGCAAAGAACACTTTTTTCCAAGAAAGTCATGCCTATATGACAAGTTGTTCAGATCCTTCTGACTAAGCCAGTCAGTGGATTGGCATTGTAAGGATTTCCATCTGGATGCCTGTCCTTAAGATGTGTGTAATCAGACAGTTGGTGAATACACTGTTACTTCCTCGAAGTTGATAGTGACTGGAAAAGGAAAAAAAAGGGTCCTTTCTAAGCTTTTTCATATGGGTAAGTATAAATCTGATTTGTTGTTACTGCACAGGTGGAACCGCTTTGTAAAGCACTAGAAACAGCTAGAACAGACAACAAGAAACTTGTTCTTTGTTTGGAAGAAGTTTTGCAGGTCAGTAACACCCTGCAGAGCAAGCTGATCCAAACTCAATGTGAACTGAAATGTAAAGAAACTGAGAATCAGCAGCTGGTGATCTGCAGGTAAGAGCAAATCCATAATACTACACTTGAGGAGAAACAACACACTAACATCAGAGCTTTACAGCTTTACTCATCCATCAATATCAGCACTGACTGTATATTGAGCCAGCAACATCATAAAGATAGGTTCAGGCAGAGCTATAGAAATGGGCTCTTTCATTCATTCCCATAATGACTCTTTGACCTACTCTGCTATACTGAGGAACTGCTTACCAGGGTCATTATGGCACTTTTCCACACAGCTTTTCCCTGAGGATAGCAGATACCACTTCCACTTTTGAAGTGGCCTGCAGTAGCTTTAGCAAGGAGAGCACAGAATAGCTGTTTAAATTCCCCACCCAAAATTGAATGTCTGTAAGTAAAACCTCAAACCTAAATGTAGATGCAGTCTGAGTTTCCTCATTATCCTTTGTCTAAACAGGCTTAGCAATTTTCTGAAGGAAGGTAAGTTCTCCTTGCATAGGTATTGTGAACTTCCTTTTAAATAAATGGAATATGAAATAGGAGAAAACACGTTCCAATCTTTAAACAACAGTGATGCAGAAAGTATATCCAAAAGTATTTACAATTTAATTGTCTTTCCTGTTCTTGTGTTTAAAAGATAAAGCAAACATAAACGCGAATAACTGAATTTGTTTCTGCTCTTTAAAGGGAACAGTTAATGGAAAAAGACGAGACAGAGGAAAAGATGTGTGCTGCACACTTAGAGTCTTTGAAGAAGCAGTTTCAAACTGAACAAGAGGCTTCCAGGAAAGCTACCTGTCACAAATCTGCTGAGGTGAGAATGGATAGAGATTAAAAGACTTCAGTGACAATTTTCCAACAGACCAAGAGCAGCTCATGACAAGTATTTGTCTCCTTTTCCGTTCATCATGGAGTTGTCTATCACTTTTATACAAAAACTAGAATTTTGTCCTGTGGGGGACAGGCATTTTAGTGGTCATCTGCAGCAATATCTGTACTCTCTTCACTGTTTCAAGTACCACTCTATGCCCCCCAAAACTATATACTTCACTGTACACAAGACCTAAACATTGATATCAGTCATGTCAGTGACTTCAAGAGGATAATCTGGGGTTGTATACCAATCTCCAGGGATAAAATACTGGTTTGGAAATCTGCTTTGTTTCTTGGGGGCTGGATCACAAGCATAACCTTTACTTGTGCCAAGGCTGGATCAGAGCTCAACATAACCTTAATATTATTCAAATCCCAGCATTCATTTTTCCCTTTGTTAAAAGGGTATTAAAGAAAAGTCAAAACACCAGGTGCTGTAGCATGCTTCAGATACAACAAATTAGTTGGGTGTGCTGCTTATTAGTTGTTGTATGTAATAAACTAATTCTTCAGTTAATGTGAACTCACTTTTTCCCCTTTCCCCTAGATAAAGAAATCTCTTGAATCTTCCAAACTGCCTGAATTTTCCTGTGCTAACAGGGAGCTGCAGCTGAAAGTAACAGAGCTGGAAAAGTCTTTTTCCAGTTATAGGAAAAAGCTAAAAAGTCAAAGAGCTCAAGTTAGACAATGCCTAGCTTGTAAAGCTAATGCAGAAAGGATAAAGGTATGCACATATTTTTCAATAAAGGCAAATGTCCTAGTTGAGAAGTCCTTCTTTCTCCTACTGAATAGGACTGCTGTTGATCCTTTGCAGTGGAGCTGGACTTGAAAATAAAACTAACTTTGGACTCCAATTCTGAACAGAAGATTAATAGTTTGATAGCACAGTAATAGTGTGGCTTCTCCCGTCATCCCTCCACACCCATATCAAATTTGATGCCATACAGTCCCATCCCCCTACTAGATTTTTATAGTAGCATTTGTCCTCTTTATTATATTGTCAGGTAAAGTGATAACAGCATGAAAAAGTGGTGACACCCATGGAAGCATTTTTGTGCCAAATCTATGGGCTTGTAGAAGAGGTGGTACAAAGAGTTTATGAACTCAGTCAAAAGATACTCCTATAAATCTTACTGTGTCTGCTCCAGAAAGCCCAAGTTACAACTTAACATACATTCACTATATATCTGACTCTAGAGGGAGACAGTTTTAGGGGGGTTTATATGACAGAACTCTAAGCTATTTACAGTTGGAGAGTCCTTCCCTTACATTACAATTTTTATTTGTGCCATGAAAAGATTGCATATAAATTAATGTTACTTCTTTTTCTACTCAGGAACTGGAAAAAACAGTCAAACATCTGAAGAAATATAAAGAGGAAACAGAAAAGAAACTGAAGGAAGCTAGCATAGACTCAGAACAGGTGAGACTAGTTAGCATTAGAGTAATAATTCACTGGAAGTAACAAGATATTATTTCAGCACATGCACCAAGTTACCCTTTCAATCTCAGATATAGGTCTCTGGTGAAGAGTGAAGTGCATCCATGGCCTTTTCAACTAAGTGACATCTATCATACTTTAAAAAAAAAATCAACCAACCAACCAACCAACACCAACCCCAAACCAATCAAAAAAACCCCTTTAGTTTTGTTTTGATCTTTTCTGTGAATCACTTCTATTTCGTGGGGCTTGTAAGAAGAGCTTTTATCCCATACAGCCTCTTGTTTTTATCAGGCTTAGGAAATCTGCATTAACCAACCAAACAGAAGTGTTGTGGCCAAGTAAATTGCCCCACTCAGCTGCTCTTGTGTCACTCTACATGTGACATCATGAAAAACCACATTTCATACAACCACCCACCCCAAGAAGTCATTTGTCCTTGCATCACCTTATCCTTGCACTACTGTACCATAATAGCCAAATTATTATAACTTGCATGGGTTACTGTAGTAGTTTGGGGTGAAAATCTAGGGGTTTAGATGTTTTATAGGGTATTAAGCAGCATAAAGTATAATAAACGGAATAAAGGTGCCCCAGCCTGAGGTCTAACATGCTGCTTATCAACCCAAGTACTGTTCTGTGATAGAAAGAGACCTTAATAGCAAGAGAGTATTTTTATAGCATTCAAAGTTAGTCTTCCCTCATCATTCTCAGGAATTTGTGGTAGTCAACATCCAATTTCCCCCTGCTTCTTCCCAAAGCCTCTCTGGTTTATGCTGTGTTAGAGACCAAGGTTGACTTCACTGCCCTCCCTAAGAGAGGTGCAACTTCGTAGTGAGGACCTCTCTGATACTGCTTTTCACAGCAATGGAAGAAGGCATCACAGAGAGCTCCTACCCCTATGTACAGGAGAAAGATTGGATAAGAAAAATTGTGAAACAAAGCATATGCTGATCTTGCCTGTTCTTGCACAGAACTCAAGAACTGGAGCACAGCATGCACTGACTGTTCTCTCTGCAGTTCTAATTACACTGTCTTGCCTAGATCACAAGTAGCCTAAAAGCAGCTCACCGTTGGTTCAAATCTAAGTTTGACTACCTGCAGCTAGAAGCTGTGAAAAAACACCAGCCAAGGAACCCCGAAGACAGCAGCTCCAACAAGGAGGTAAAGCAGGCAAGCACATTTGGTTCAAAGGGGGAAGCAAACAAAATAAGCAGGGTATTTGGTAGCTCCTTATCAGTCAGGATTACAGTTTCCTAAATTTCCTTTTGTAGTTCCTTACACAGGGGTGGAAAACAGACCCCTCTTCTAGTTTAGCTTGTTTCCTCCGTTCTTCCCAAAGGACATACTGAAGCAGCAAGGAGTATTACAGGTACAAGACAGCTTAAAGGGACTGCTTCTATGCTTAGGAAAGTTCTATTGCCCGTTTTGTTGATGCGCATTAACCAAATACTTGTCTGAAAGCTAACAGCTAGTAGATTTCTTTCTCTGCATTCACCTCTGTTTCACTGGTTTTCCTTCCCCTCATCCACGCCTTTTACAGATACCTTTTCAAAAGCCACGCTTACCTTGTTTGTGTAGATTCCTCAGCCTTCTCCATAACTGATAGTTCTTATAGAGGTGTGTAATTAGCTTTTTAGAGATGTATGTATGAAACTGCTGAAACTTTAGTCTCTTCTTTAGTAAGGACAGAGATTCCCCAAACAGTCACCAGCTTCATAAAACACGGCATCTTTTCCCAGGAGAAAAGGCAAGAAGAGCATCCCACTCACACCTCCCTGGACAGCACAGCGAGACCCAACACCTCCAGCTCAGCACCAGGAAGGCCATGTGAGCTGGGCAGGAAATGAGCAAACTTGTCTGGGTGATTCCCAACCCAGCAAGAACATGAGCTGCCACCAGAAAACTCCCAACCAGCACCCAGGTGCTGGAGGAATTGGGAACTTTAGTTGATCTCACATAATTAGATAGGTCTGTAGCACTGAGAAGGTATTGCAGATAAAAGGTGCTCACAGGGCACCATATATAGGGGACTTAGGATTGCTTGTTTAAGTCATAAACTCTGATTTGAATTAAATCATACCTCTCACCTGGTCTTTTTGACTCAGGTTCTTTGCACTGTGGGGCTGATGTAACTACCATTTATAGCAAAACAATTACTCTTTGAATGTTGATATGCTGCATCTTTCCTTTCATCTCTTTTCTTTAACCAGCTGTAAACTAAGGCCTGGCAGGTGCTATCAAAACAAATCTCAGACTGGTTTGCAGAGGGTTTATGTGAATGCCCAAAGACCAAGTCATGTGCCTGTGGCTGGATGCTGACGTGACTGGGACAGGGTGGAACTGGCAGGACTGGCTGCTTCTAATGGCAGATGATACCTGGGTCATGAGAGAACACAAGCCTTGGGCTATTTTATGAGCATAAAAGGAACACATTAGGTGTGTGATGTTATACCACACATCATCTTACTGTCATAAGAATTAGTGGAATTTGTTCAACCTATCCTACTGTGGAACAGCACACTGGGGAAGGAGTAGTTGAAGCAGCTGACTTACATCATAATATGTTGAAGATGATTGTAACATGGACAGTTTTCATACTTGTTTGATGAAGGATCAGCTCATCTTCATCTCAGCTTACTCTTCCACGCGGTTCACTACAACCTAGCTTTAATACAGATGTTGCTGCATGCTGATCTGCTTCAACAGAGCTGTTCACAAGCTCCTCTGTGATCAGTGGTACTATTTATTTCTGTAAGGTCTATACATGTTATTTGCAATACTTTTGTGGGGTGGGAAGTCTCACATACAGCTGGAGGCCACACTGGAATTAGCTCATTCTGCTCCTCCAGAAATTTGGACCTGAACTCTAACTTACAGGATAGGACCCTAATTCACTGTGACCTCAATCTCTTCTTGAAGCAAATGGCTGTTCTAAGGAACGAGGGGTGGCTGAGCACACTATTGAAGCTAATGTACATCTGAGCTTCACTAAAATGTGCTGCTTAAAAGCAGGCCTATGCAATATGGCTTTTGGTTTGTCCCAGCCAAGCTGGTTCCTTCAGAAGTCAAATGGCATCTGTGCCACACTTGCTCCGTAAAGCTGCTTAGGTGACTTAGCATAAGCCATACCTCTCTACCTCCACCGCACCCTCAGTTTTGCTTGCTTTGCAGCGTAATCACAGCTGAAAAACAGTCTTCTCAAGCAGCACTTGCCATTTGACACTCATGTTTACATTGAATGCTTAAGCAGGTTGCTTAACGAGGGACAAATGAGTGTGACCTTTGCCTGTGTGAAAGGACAAAGCACATGGCAGCTGTGTTTGTATGAACTGCATGTTGGCAGGGCAACAGCAACAGCCACCTCTCTGTTTTCCTTCTCTGCGAGTTTTTTACCAATATAAGGAGTACCTAGAGGGCTGCTACTTCACCCCTTCCCTGTTCCAGAATCCCCTGCTCTCTCTAGGGCTGTGCATCTGTAGTTACTTTGATTACTGATGTGCAAAGTTTGATTATATGGCTATGGCCATTAAACTTGGGATTTATATTTGCATAGTGCCAGTCTATTCCAGGTTCAACACCTCCTGTTGCTTCTTCTAAGCCTGTTTGGGGTTTAGGGTGGAAAGCAGTAAGATAGGGTGTAGCTGTGAAGGATTACCGTATCCCAGTACCTTTTATCTTTAGCACTACCGTAAGTTTTGGCTGTGTCTGCTTTAGCAATGGGTCACCTGCAGAATGAAAGAGCTGGTCCAGATGTCCAGGATGTGTTTTGGATTGGGTTTTCCTTTGGATTTGCTCTGGTGTGATCCTGCTGACTGAATGCTCACTAGCAACCAGAGCACTTCTGGAAGCCATCCTCTAACTTGCTTTCATTTGAAAGGAATCTAGTCTGTCTGCTCAGACCCTGCTCTGCGGTGTGAACCACAGCAACCACAGCATGGTGAGTGGCAGCTCACCCATTGGAAATATCAGAAGTACACAACAGACAAGATCTTGTTATTTTCTTTAAACACAGTCATTTCAACAAAGCTGTAGTATAATCTAACAACACTTCTGCCACCTGCAGGGTCAGTAATTGAGCTCTACATGGCTAGCCTGTCCCCAGGCTTGGTAGCTGCTAAGCCTCTCAGTTACAGTAATATCTGCAGTATTTAAAAATGAGTTTTCTAAGCAGCAAAAAGGTTGCTTGTTCTTTTTCTTCCTGTCAAGCTGTGGCCTTCAGCAAATGGGGAGGGCAAACAGCTTTCTACACTTGGCAATGCTGGTACTGACCACGTGCTAGACGAGCATAAGCATCTTCTGTATCCATCTCGTGTTCTGTGCTTTGCTTTTGCTTAAGCTGGTCAGTTCACATGGGCTGCGCTTGTTTAAACTTACTTTTACTGGGGAGCTCACATTCCCACAGTGTCAGTTTTTGCCTCATGCTTTGCCTCAAGTCTTGTCTAATCTGTTACTGCTGCACCACTACAATATAACATTTGTAATACTGTGTAAAAATGAAATCTAAGTCAAAGACTGTTCATCTCACAACCATAAATGCAAGTTGGATATAGCTAAGGAAAAAAAAAAAATCTAAGTTCTATCTTCATATATAGGTGTGGGGGTTTCTTCCCACAAGCATTTGAGGAAGATTTAGATAACTGGCATTGAGACAAGTAGCATCTCTTCCTTCTAGATGCTCAAAATTGTTTAGCTCGTCCTTTCGGAACACTATTTGCTAGCAATATGAATTTTCCAGGCCATATTGACTGGGTTTCATTAAATGCAAGTGGGCTGAAAGGAAACAGCAGTTACCCGTGGTCCCGTGAGTAACTAGAGTTACTTCTTGCCTTGGGAGGCAACAGCACGGCTTGTTTTCTGTTCAGCAAACTGCCTTGCTGAAAAATACTATTCAGCCTTATTTTGCTCTAGCACATAACATATATTCATTTCTATATACTCCTTCTATTTATGGTGAAGCTTAATTTGCTGGATTGGAAGCAATATGCTTCCACC
Organism: Strigops habroptila; assembly: GCF_004027225.2. Taxonomy (NCBI): domain Eukaryota; kingdom Metazoa; phylum Chordata; class Aves; order Psittaciformes; family Psittacidae; genus Strigops; species Strigops habroptila. Next base: position 10,980,542 of record NC_044281.2, read on the forward strand.
ATCATGTTTTCTGACTGTTGAACTGTCAGAAATAATTAAAACCCCAGATCATTTGCAATGTATGTTAAATAAGAAGCTACATGATACTATTATATTAATTTTTGCTCTATTCAGTAGGTTCTGTCTTTGCTAAATGAGTAAACATTATCATTATCCTCAGAATTTTTATTAACACGTTCAGAACAACAACAAAGGTCACACTGATTTCAGTAAATAGAAATCAAGCTTCTTCAAATAGAAGAGCTGCTGGGAATACGAACTCCTAGAAAATTCTGAAGAGCTGAAGTAGTGAGTTCTGCATCCTCTGCGGATTAGTACGAGCCCACTGCTTCTGTATTATAGTAATTTAATGCTGCACATTAAAAACCCCTCATCACCAGTGATCAGGGCTTCTTGAACCACCTCACTGGTAACTAGTTGTAATATTGCACATCATAAATTTACCCTAAAAAAAAAAACCCAAAACAACAAGCTGCACTGGGCTTCAGTTTGATTCTATATACAAGACTGGGATTACAAAGCAGCGCATCACAGGAGAAGAGCTAATAACAGACAGACTTGAGCATGTCAGTTTCCACCCATATGTGATACAGTTCAGATGCTGGAAGTAGAAGCAGTCCACTAAGCCATATATGGCCAAGTCCTGCCTCTGACCACCCATAGGAAAAGTTGTACATAAACCCATTTCCCTGGCACTGCATAATGCAAAGGTTAATACAGAGAGTATCAGTTCCACCTGCCACAAACCTCATCATACAACTGCGTAGGTATACATCAGCTTCCGAGCCATTCTGATATTTCCACTGCTCTGATAAATAAGTGACAAGTTAAAGGCAGCATCTCTTCTCAAGTCTGTCTGATCAGTCTCTATTCCCTGTAAAAAAAAAGATGGAAAGAAGTTATCTATATGCAAAAATAATATAAAACTTGAAACATGAGTAACAATTACAGTGGAAACAAATCACATATTCATGGTTTATATATAGGCTTTTAGCCACACAGGAACAAAAGTAGTAGCATTCTTGTGCCCTCCCTCTTTAACGAGTTGCCACATGTTGCTAATCACAGAGTTACATAATTACATACTCAGGAGATCAGCTGTAAATTAGAAAGCCAGCTCACAAACCAGGAAAGTACTATCTTAATTTGTCTTGGCATGCAAAGGAGTTGTTTCTCCAACCAGCATGTGAATACTGCCTGTATCTTCCACAAGATGCTGCTTTGAACTCCAGCACTAACACCCATGTTCCTCACTTTACCAACCCTTCCCATCTTCTAAACACACTTGCAATTTTACTACCTCCCGATGCCAAAGCTAGGCAAAAACTTCCTCCCGGACCAGACTTGTAAACGTATGACACATCAATTAGGATGTTGTAATACAAGTCAGAGCAAAACCATGGCTCAGAGGCATTTAGGCATTCTTAATAATTGGTCATACTGCTCCAGCATGCTCTTTTATAGCATGGGCAAGTAGATACAACTTCCAGATACAATTTATTGCTTGCAATATATACATGAAGTTCAGCTACTTATTCAGGTGAAGTTGTGTAGCGACCCTTTATGCTGCTACTTCATTCAGTCTGTTAGTAAATCCTTCAAAATTCGTAAACCTGTGAAATTAACAAATGCTTAAATATACTACCAGGTGACAATAAGATTTGGGCTTCCAATGACAAAGAATTACAACACAAATTAAAAGAAACTCAATGACCCAGATCTTATGTACCTATTTTAACTATGGCTGATAAATGACTAACATTGACCTGACTTTATTCTCTGTACCTAACTCACAAAGAAACAGTACCTCTAAGGCGAGGGGAGGAAGTTCAAGCGCCTTCTGGTAATAGTGGATTGCCAGGTGCAGTAATCCCAGCTGGTGAAGGCCACGGCCAAGGTTGTAGAATGACTCTTGACATGGTCCACGCAGGTCCAAGTACCGGTGAAGGAAGGAGAATCCCTGTACACATATCATGCACATTTGTGAATGTGTCCTTTAACAAGATGACAGCAAAGAATGCTGGAGAAGAGGTGTTTAAGTATATCTACTTAAACTTCTGATCTGTGCTTCCCCACAAAACCACAGGCAAGTTGATGGCAATAAATAAGTCGCATTTGATTCCTGAGACTATAAGCCCTGTGCTCTGTCAGTCTCACTGCCTTTGGCCACAATGGGTAGATCTCTTTAAGAAATTGAGCACACAGTCAATGAGTATAGTGACTTATGGCACTACTTTCCTAAATGTATGTATGTAGGTATGTGTTTACGTGCTATACACGCAGGTAAGACTGGTTCATGTTCAGAAGAGCCAACCACCTTAAAAACAATTGGGTTTAGTTTAGAGTAGCTGAGGACCTGCAGCTTTTGTCAAAATCAGCGCAAGCTACAGTTTTTCAGCAGTTTCAGAAGTCATGAGAGCTCAGAATCCTCACTGTATTCTGCTGACTCCGAGCTCAGTGGCCACAGGAATTAAAAAGCATCTCAAGTTAATGAAAATACTTGGTGGAGAGTAGAGGAAATTACTTTCAAAATTTTGGGAATAATCAGCCCGGGATTTGTAACTGGATCTGGCGGATGAAAGGAAAATGTGAAGAAGGAAGCTGAAAAACTGAGGGCAGCCTAAACTGGAGTTCACAACATCTTTAAGAAGAGAGTTGGGAGAGGCACCTAAAAGGGGGAAGAGAAAACGAAGATGGGGAAAGAAACCCAAACCAACACACTTTCTGAGTCTGTAAAGTTTGCTCCAACAACGCAGTTTGTGAGACATGTCTATGAAGGGCATGGGGCATGGATTCTACCCTATAGGAGTTCTTCAGAGCAAGGCAGGGCAAGAACAGTTTGGAAGACAATCCAAACTACATCCATCAACACTGAAATCAGTAATATTTTCACAAACAGCTGGCAGCTGCCAACGCCTGTGTGGGTAATCACTGTATACGCACAGTAGAACAAGCTACATTTAACGAAGAGGAGAGGAGATTCAGATGGGTGTAACTATAGTTCAAAAGCATGTTCATATAGCACGTGTGTTCACGTTTCACCACTTCCCTCTTTTGAAATACGATTTTAATTAGGAAAAGTTACTTAAACAGAGTTGTTGTAGCCATAACTGTCTGCAAGATACAAGGAGAGGAAACACTGTAGGTAAAAATCATCACAATAACTCACCTGTACTAGAAGAGCATGCCTTTTCAACACATACTTCTGAGAAGCCATGTGGATGAAAGTCAACCCAATACAAAGACTGTACAGAGGTTCATCCGGGTTTGCACGAAAGGCTTGCACATACTGTCCTAAAAGCAAAGAACTGAATCAAGATGTTTGTTGTGAAAATCATTCCTGAGCAATTTAAGAGCAAGAAAGAAAATCTTCACATTAGAAGTGTGAACTAAGAAGAGAGAGAGTTTAATATACCTACAGCAAAGTACACAGGGAAAGACATGAAAGAAAAATTTGTATTTTCAGCACTCCTTGGATTCTGAAGGAAGAATGCTGACTGTGATGTAAAAGTAAGCAGAAAACAGTCCAACACAGAAAGCAAACATAGTCCTTGCTGGGATTTATATCCTGGAGGCCACGCATCTTAAATGTGTGAAGGGCTTCACTGCAAGCAGTAGGTTTACTTCAAAGGCCTGCTTACATGTCCAACCACCTTTATTCGCTCTTCAAATTGGTCTGTTTCTGCCCTTCATCATTATCATTAGACTTCAGTTATCTTTGCAAGTTGCAATGTGTGCTGAAACTGAAACATGCCAGCTTAATTTTTATTATCAAAACTCCTAGCGATGCTTTGTGTACAGAATATTAAAGCACCAGTCTAACACTGTAAAGCCACCTATAATTTTCTGATATATGAAAAAAAGGAATTTAATAAATCTTTCTCAGAAAAAAAACATTTACTTGATATATTTGTTAGTATTAGAACATTAATGCTATTACCAAGAGCATGCTTGAAACTGCCAGACACAAACGCATTATGCCCATTCAGGACACACAGTGCATGGTTATCAGGGTTTTTCAGCATCAAGCGGAGACAAAAGCGATGGTGCCGGACATCCTGAGACTGCATAGTAACCTGATTGAAGATGTTCCACAGCTGAGGTTTATTGACATTTTCCATCACCATGATTCTAGAGAATAAAAATACAAGAAATTAACAGATGCTATGTAGCAAATGCTGTATCTGCAATAAAAACTTCAACAATTCAGGGAAGATAACAAAGCAGAGACACTCAAAGAGCAAATCAGAGACTGAGGCAAAGTTGAGAGAGACAGACAAAAGCAGTGGTTGTGTCCAAATCACCCACCCTGCTGCATGATGCATTTTTTGGAATCAGAAGCTGTCAGAAATCTCCTTTAGTTTCAATAACCTTATCTCTTTTAGCACAAGCTGAACAGCATCGGCCAGCCTCCTTCAGCAATATTTTCAGCAGTATGACTACAGCCTCAGCGGAGGCAATTCCAGAAGAGTTTGCTCCACCTTCTTTGTACCCACCTGATATAGTTGTATGCTTTTCTGAAGTTCTTGTCCAGAATTGCAGCAGAGAGCCCAAAGTATTCCAGCTCCTTGCGCTTTTGTCTATCATCATAAAAGGAGTAATATTCCAGGGAGGAATCCACTAGAAGCTCTGCCTCCTTGTAGCGGGAGAGGTCACACAAGGCATATATAGCCTTCAGGAGGAGGTTCCACCAGTCATCTTTTGTCAGAACACTCGTGAGAACAGCAAAAATTGCTAAAAATATCCAAGTGAGGAAAATTAAACCAAGAGTGCTAAAGTCTTAAGAAAAAGGTGAATATGTTAAACTGATCTTCTCAAAAACATCTCAGCATTAACAGGTAAAATAAAGATAAAATATTTACTCTTTCCAGTTTAAGTGCAGTCTGTAGAATGCCAGCAAAAAAGCAGTCAAAACTTGGGAACAAACAGCAGGAAATACACAGAGTTCAAGCTGTAAACATACTACATGAATGCATTAAAGTTATTCCTCCCAATCTACCAAATGATGTTTAAGAATGTGTAGTCTGGCTCAACCAAGCCTTGGACAGGTAAAAAACCCCACACCACTTTGAAAACATGTATTTCTGTTGTGTTCTAGATTTGGATGTATACTTGCACTGAGGAGAATACTGGACCATAAAAACCTCTAGAGGTCCTTCTCAACCTGATTTAGTCTGAAATGTTATTATTCTTCTCTGAATAGAGATTGTTCCCTTAAATCGTATTATCTTCATTTTTGCTACCTTCTTTGCCTAGAAATAAAGCGACGTTAACATGAACTGAGTGGATTTAGCATGCAAAATAGCAATGTCTATTGCATTTTTCAGGACTGAGGAGTTCACCTTTTTGTTTTAAATAAACATTTATTACCTTTTGCATCGCAATTTGCTGTCTCTTGGTCGTCATTGTCAGAAATTTTATCTCTTGACACCTTAATAAGATAGAGGTGTCTCTCTCCAGACTTGGAACTAGATATCAAACACACCTGAGCTCTGCTCATTGCTACCTAGAAACAAAATTAAGGGCAGCATTTCGGATTACAGTAATACATCTTATGAGAAAGGCAGCTTTATGGCCAATCCATCCTACTCATGTTGCAGGCAAAAACAGCCTGCAACTTAGAAACCCCACAACAGAGCAATATCATGAGAGAGAACATTCCCAAGAGTATTATGTCTGCATTGTCTCATGCTCCAGTGCAAACCAGGCTATGCAAAAGAAAGATACAAACTCTTTAAATGACTTGAAAGACTGCTCCTGGGATTGGAACATCCCTGTATAGATTGAAATCAAACTGTCTGCATAGAAGCATAACAAGAACAATGCCTTTCTGTATCACTTTCAGCAATATGTGGATAGTCAGCTACTCAACTAGTGTAATACAACAGTAATGGCTCTGACCAGACAGATAAAATTGAGGTCTAAATACTTCCTTCCCTCCCTATTGATAAACAAACAAACCCCAATAAATACAAAATGGCCACCACTGTATTTAATGGCTAAAATGACCAAAGACAAATTTGTTTATCACAAGAAAATACATATCAAGTAATTAAGAAAGTAAAAAGAAAATTGTTGAAATAAAAGCCTGTATCAACGCTTCAGGAAAGTACTGTGCTGATTGCTAAAAAGGTAAGAAACAGCTTTAGTATTCACTGTGTTCTACATCCACTGAGGAACAGGGAGTTAAAGTCACTGTAGTAGGAATTACACACACCAGTGGTCCTCTCTTCTGACCACTACAGGCAGGAACACCAGTATTACAGGCTCCCTGCAAGATAAGTTGTGGCTGCCCCATCCCTGGCAGCGTTCAAGGCCAGGCTCGTTGGGGCTTTGAGCAACCTGGCCTAGTGGAAGGTGTCCCTGCCCAGGGCTGGAACTAGACGAGTTTTAAGGTCCCTTCCAACCTAAACCATTCAATGATTTATTATCTAACAAAATTATGAAACCATTTGTGTATAAAACCCACCAGCTTTCCTTCTGAGTTTGTTTGTTCCTTGTCAACTCATAGCAGTCCAATTTCTTAACGTGCAGCTGGAAAAATTGGCTTACCTTCAACAGCATTGCCAGCATTGTAAGTAAAGTGTCTATGTAACCATACATTTTGCCTTGAGAATACAACAGCGTCGAACGATGGAGGAGTAGCTTTAATTCCTAGATAATATTGAATATTGCTATTATTCAACCGCTTGCACAGAGAGAGTTTATAAAACAAACAATTTTGACTCGATATAGTACTACCAGGATTGTAAAAAGCTTACAGGAAGCTGTAACAACCTTTGCAGCAGCAGCAGGTAAGATCTCCCTAAACTGCCCTGCAGTAGTTACCGCTTCGAAGTCTCAAATTTCAGAGGAATTTGGCATGATTCTTACCTATAGTGAAGGTGCTGCTAGAGAAGGGATATAGAACCTTCACTATGTCATCAGTTACAGTCAATAAAGGCCGATCCATGTAGTTCATATGTACCAACTGCTTATCACCTCAAAACAAAGTGATTGGTATCAAGACTGGTTCTCAGTGCCCAAGAGCTTGTACATCACACAGAAGTAATCAGGTGGGACAGGGGAAATACCAACGAAATGGTCAGGGAAAAAGAGCCATGAGGACTCATCCCCAATACTCTGTAGTGAATCATTTGCTGTGCTCTGAAGGCTCACCATGCTGTAGATAGCAATTCTCAATCCTTGGCCCTATATAGGTGACATCTTTGACCACTACCATAGTTCAGCAGGATCACATACTCTAAACTGGAAGAACACTTCACGTACCTGCTGGGCGGCATTAGCATCCTGAGCCAATGTATCTGGATCATACATTGGTTCCAGAGCCTCCAGAGCTTTTTCAGGTCGGCCGAGCTGCTGCTGAAGTGTTGAAAGTGAGATTCTTGCATCCAGATGCAGTGGAGCAAGGTCAACAACTTTGGCATAGCTCTCTGCAGCACGCTCCATGTGTCCTAAAGCCTTCAAGCACTCTAGAAATATCATGAACACCACAATAGACTTCCATGGCAGAAAAGGCTTGCAAAATGTTTAACATAATTTGCAGGTACTTTTTTCAGTTAAAACCACCCAAAACATGTATTAGTGAAGTGAAAATATTTAGAAATGTGTACTGCTGCATCCACAGTTTCTCTTAAGATCTCATTACTTGATACAGGATGGAAGGCAGAATAAATGCTGTTTACAGCATATTCTTACTTACATGAGAATGAAGTACTTTTAGCTGAAGTAAATTTCAATCTATATGAAGAACAAGAAAACGCCCCATGACAGGACTGTCATAATGAGCTCCAAATACAGTTCTGCAAATACCAATTATCATTCAACATGTGAATCTAAAACTCCTGTGACCTTAAACAAAGGTCCCTGGAAGCGTTCAACATGGTATTATCTCTCAGTACCACGTGTTCAGCAGTCCTACTTCTTCTCACCTGCATGCCGAAGCCAGACAACAGCCAAGTTGTATCGTTCTGAGCAGACAAGGGAACTCAAGAGGGGCAGTGCTGAGTTGTATTCTCCAACATCCAGAAATGCCTCTGCGACGTCCAAATACAAGTCACCCATTTCTTCCGGATTTTGTTCCACCAGAGTGGTCAAAAGAGGCTTAAAAGAACCAAACCACACAAAACACTAAACGCACAAATAACCAACGAGAACATTTCTTTAAGTTATGATTATTGGAAGCTTATGGGTTTATGCTATGATTTTTATTGTATTTGCATGCTGAACTACACTTCCTTTATTTAAGTGTTGGCAAATGCTTTCACTCTAGGCTGTCTTGCACCGGTCCAAGAATTTCACCTCTAGCAGCACAATATGAATGCCCCCGCCTGTCCCTCATGATCATGGCCCCATTTCCGAAAACTAACAAAATAGAACCAGAGTCCTATTCCATTGTTCCTAGCTGCAGTATGCCAGCAGCCAGCCTGCTTTAAACACTCTAATTTTCTCACAGTACATGCTTCGGGCCCAATGGGACACCCAGCAAAGAGCATCGAGGGGGTACTGAGAGGCAGGGGCTGGGACAGGCAGTGGCTCGCCTCGCAGCAGCCCACCAGCTCAATCCCAAGATCCAACTAGACAGGGGAAGTTCAGGTTAGATGTAAGGAAGAAGCTCTTTACTGCGAGGGTGGTGAGGCACTGGAACAGGTTGCCCAAAAAAGTGGTAAATGGTCCATCCCTCGCAGTGTTCAAGGCCAGGTTGGACAGAGCCTTGGGTGACATGGTTTAGTGTGAGGCGTCGCTGCCCATGGCAGGGGGGTTGGAACTAGATGATCTTAAGGTCCTTTCCAACCCAAACCATTCTATGATTCTATGCTAGTTTAAAAGTGAAAAGATCTGAATTTCAGAATACCTAAAGTCACGTTTTTCTATTCTAGACATTTCAGATCCAGTGGGTAAAATCACCCACCAGTGGGGAGTGCTCTTCATGAGAGAACAGTCTTCAGATGTAGTAGGGCTTTAAAACAAAGCTGTGTTCCTTAGTGGTCAAGAAGCAATATGATCTTGGGCCTGTAACAGTACATGGGCTGTGACTTACTGTGCTTTATGCCACTGGAGGCATAATTTATAAGGACAAAAATAGTATTTCTGCTATTACAAGTTTGTTAAGTCTCTCTTGGAGTGGGAGGGAAGCAAAAAGAATCTCCGCATATGAAGACAAGAAAAATTACTTGCTTTGGTAATTTATTAGACTATCCTCCAACTTCTGAGTTGGTTTCTACTTACGCTGAGTGGCTCTAGTATGTTCAAGTGAACTAAGCACACCATCAGCTTGACCGTGATGTCTATGGGTACGCCCTCAGGTATGCAGCAGCTGACCTTCTCCACAGCTGTGAAGAGAAAAAGAATTTCCTTCTGAACCCGTGGGCTTTAACAAGCACTTAACAAGCTCCACATCCCCTCCAAGCCATGTTCAGCTCCACTGAAGAAAATACATTCTCATTGACTCTAGCAAATGTTGGCATAGGCCTGGCCTCTCCCTTTTCTAACTTTCTTGATAGATGGAACAACTTCTTCTTACTGTCTCTGATCCCAATAATTTCATAGTAAGTATCAAGTGCTGGCAGTCTGCATTGATTTTGACAGCAGGATCCCATAGGATGTGTCTAGGGCCTTTGCCCTCTTAAGATGTGCTTGCTTCATAAAGCTTTCCTTGAGCAATTTCCTTTAGCAACTCCTTTAACACCTGTGCCTTCTTCTCCCTGCTTTTTGAAGGACATTCCCTGTGGTAAGGTTCTTATTAAGCCAAGTCCCATGTACCAGGGATCTGGCTATATTTATTGTTGAGCACAGTTAACTACAGAACTTTACACCACACACAGACAGAATGCAAACATGAGACAAAGCAGTTACCCATGACAATGCTAGCAAATTAATGGTCACGCAGTAAAACTCCATTGTCATATTTCCCTCATATGCAGCCATGCCCCCTCCTTAACTACCCTGTTTAAATTCTCTTTCACCTTAATTCTTACACCAGACATTCAAAGGGTGATTGCTACAACGACAGAAACCTGGGATTTCCAACATAAGGCTTACGTGCTACCTCCTACATCCACATCCTCTTACTGCAGATCACAACCTGCAGATTAACTCATCATTCTCTGAACATCTCAATTTCCAGCATGAGCGTAACTATCCACCTACTGATAAATTCTTACAAATAAAGAATTTTCTTGTGGAAGTGGGTAAGCCTGGGAGAACACTTTTGGCTTTGGTGGCTGCCTGGGTTAGAAGTAAGTTCTGAGTAAGGAAGACAGTACACAAGAAACCTTTTCCGGATGAAGCCCTATTTCTCTGCTAGATATCTTTCCCAATTTTTATATGGTTGCAAACTGGTTCCTGAGCTGGTTCCCATATGATTAGTTCATAGACTTGCACAAAATTAAAAAATTCAATTATTTACCTGCAGCACTGGATTCAGCAACTGGACTACTTTGGTCATCAGGTGCTGCCTCCTGGCTTTCCTCAGTTTCTGCCACTGGCCCTGTACCTTCTGAAAAAGATTAGCAGATTACCCCAGTAGCACCAGCAAAGCCAAGTTAATTGCTTTTGAATCCATAATTGATTGGTAGCTTACTCTGAAAAGTGGACTTCATTGTTTTTTGGTTGTTGGGAGTGGTTTTTTGGACAGCAGAGCAGGAAGCAGTCAAAAAAGATACAAACCCTCAGAGTGGGGAACCAAGCTCTTTTCTTACGTTGTTAACCCCAGATAACTTGGCAACATTGTGTTATAATTCCTAGACTCATTATAGATTTGCTTCTTATAAATTATCTGTTAAAAGTCTCTATCAGGGCAGTTGTTCATCAATGAACTGTACTTTTACTTGGTCCATTAAAGCAAAAAGCCAACACAAGTTGGCTTTGTACCGGATTGCTGAAACAACCAACCAGTTTAATCACAGAATAGATTGTCTGCTTGTGGAGTTAGGATGCTGTGATCATTCTACATTTTCAGTCTTGAGCAATGACTTCCGCAAAGCAGGTTTCTCAAAGACAACCTACTTTGTTCAACTATAAGCTAATAACCCTAGACTTGTATATACCAAAACACCGAGATGTTTAATAACAGAAGTAGGCTTTATAAAGAATGTTAGTCTCAGGTCAAAGGTTGATATTCGTAATTATAGATGCCACTAAGCGTATCTATCTTTTTTTCAGAAGCTATTTAGCTGGCAGAAATAACTGGTCTAATGTGAACACTCAGAGGAATGCTTAGAACTTTAAAAGGCCTCCAGTTGCCTGGAGAACGGTCCTTGTCCTTAATGAGTCAGCAGGGCTAACTGGACATCAGAATAACTCCTTACAGAAAGCCAAGGTCATGCCGCATAACTCATTAAAAGCACTGAAAAGAGAAAAGCCTGTCAACATGCATCAAAATATACCCAGGAGTTGAAAAGGTAATGGAAAGAAAGATGTCAAATGAGCAGCAGGATCATCCTAACTGCTTGTTAACTACTTACCTTTTTTCTCCGCAGTTGGACTTTTTTCTGCTACTTTCTTTTCAAGTACAATTCCTGCAAAATCTGTAATAACCTAAAACAGACGAGTAACTTGGATCATTTTAAAGATTTAAAGGATATAAGAAGTAACCAGCCTGCATGGCCGTTGCTTTAGACATCACAACAATTAACAGAAGAAAAGCTGCATTCCTTTCACGTGAGGTTAGTTGACTAGTTTGATCACCTTATGTCTCTGCCCACTATTTTTGGACTGCTTAGATGATCCAGTCAGCACCTCTTTAGCAAATACAACAGTTACTTTCATCACAACTAGAAAAGTTTTTAACCTTTATAGCTTCTTTTAATGCCTTTCAGAAGATGGAAAAGAAAGCAAAGCACCAGCTAAACAGCTAAGCTCTGCACACATCTTTCCAAAGAGCTCCAAGGATTCCTCAGCATAATACACTGCAAGGAAACCATCTGGTTTCTGTCAGTTAAAGAAAAAAGTAAGTAAAATTCACAGCTACATACAGACATTTTACAAGAGCCCTGATCATACACATCATGACCTCAATAAAACCAGTGTAATCCAACAGAACTCCTTTGAAAAATAAATACCAAAGACAGACAATTCAAGATATTCACTTGCCATTGGGGATCTGCGAGGAGGGAAATGCACACGTGTTAAGAACTGCTGGTCTAAGACCCAATGCAGCTTGGTATTTTGTTCATGAATTGAAAAGTAAGTATTTAAGTTATTACTGTTGCCAGAACAACAGTGATAAACACAGAGTACATGACCCTCAGAGGAACATACCAGATGATTGTACTGAGACAGTTATTTTTTAAAGGCTCAGTTTACCAGTTCAAATACAGTTTTAGCTACCCAGGAACAAGAAACACCATTACAGGAATGGACCCAAGGAGAACCATCAAGAAGAAACAGAACAGTTCTATGACTGAGTACTGTATTCACAAATCTGGCAGCTAAATACTGTGTACATAGAATTGACTGATTTTTATAATGGGAAGACATAAAGAGAAGGGTCAGAGGAATTGTTTGCAGGCTTATGATGCTTTGCACTGACAGTGAGCTAAATAAAATCTGAAGGAGGAATAAAAAAAAAGAGGTAGTTTAATATCAGCAAATAAGAACATTCACAAGGAGAAAGTCCCAATTAATAGTGTCTCTTCGATCTATCTTGGAAAGCATACAATGGCCAGATACTAAAGTCTTTCCTCTCAAAGCCAGACCAAATCAACTCCGAAACATGCCTCAGAAGTGAGGCTCAAAACCTACTAGAAAAAATTAGGAAGAGATAAGGATCTTCTCCAATTCCTGATGCCTTCGAGTCAAGATGTATTATCTTTCTGGAATGTATGATTCATGCTTAATGCGGAAATTATTACTCGTAACACAAGTATGCCAAATAAAGCATGATGGTCTGCACTTGAACCATTAGCCATTCACTGTCACCCTTTTAACCTTCAACCTACAGAATGCCCTTTGCTGGTAGTACTCACAAAACCACCTTGTAGGTCTTCTCTGGCTACTAAGATTATGGCAACTGTAGAGAAGTAGAAGAAAGGATCCCAAAATTTTAAACCTGGAACAGCAAGTCTATAAGCCCCCAACTTGCTAAATCAAGCTGTTAAAGTCAATGCTTATTACTACAGAACTAATAGGAAGAAATCTGTACCTGATCAGCTCTATCACTACAGAAACGTGACCATACGTAAGCACTACAGGAATATAAACTGTCTTTCCTGACTGGAAAGAAGTGCTGACCATGATACAAAAATGCATTTAACTCTCCATACCGCCAATGCTTTGTCATACTGTTTGGAAGAAATATATAGTTCAGCTGCAATGTTAACATCTTCCATGGAGACAAGGCTCTGGTGTTTACTAAAAGCTTCTTCTATTATGTCAATAGCAGAAGTCACATCATTGGCTTCGTAATAGCTCCTATAAAACAGATATGAGATACAAAGACAATGAGAAAGGGTGTGTTCTTTTCTTACAACTGTTTACATCTTTTATGTATTCCAAATAATTACCATTTTTATCTCCCCTATATGTTAGGATATCAGAGCAGTTTTGACCACAATAGCCCCCACCTCGATCGAGGTATTAATAATGTATCACATTAATCTGGTTTCAGAAAGAACTTCAATAATAATATTGGTACAATACTCATTCTTGCATTGTTGTGGTGCATTTCACAACCACAAAGATCAAAAGACTTAAACTGCTATGAAACAGGCTAGTGAGAGCTTTCTACAAGTTCTGCACAAGAAAGCTGAGATATCAAGTAGTTAAACAACTCACTAAAAACTATGATAAGAGAGCTACACGCTTTAACCACAAGCCCTGTCTGTCTCAGACAAGCTTCTATGACTTGATCTGCTCTCATTAGCAGAAAATGAGAGGAGGCAGATTTCTCTTTGCTCCAGAAACAAATCACAAATTACACATATTCTGTTGCAGGTAGCTTTTATTTACATTGAATACTTTGTTTCATTCAGATTTGCAGGCAGTAAGTTTCCATGGCTCTAGTGATATTATATAGTCTAAAAATGTACTGCATTTGTATATAAGTGCATACTATTGGCATTTTTTTAGTAATCAGTATTTGCATTTTATTCTCTTACTCTAAGGGAATGCAACACTTCTAACATAATGTGTTGATCCTGTACAAGTCAGGCTTTGGAAACATCATCATAGTTCGAGGGGGCGCATGCTTGTGGGAGGGGGGCACCCCCAAAAAACCCACCTGCATTCCTTGATTTCAGCCACATATCCAGCTTGAATCAGCTGCAGAGCTTATTAATACCAGCTTTTGAGAAACTCTGGAAAACCAAATCACAGTATTTTTCAATCCAACTTACTTTGCCATGTCTCTAGCCAACTGCATAAAGCGCTCTCCATCAGTGGGAGACAGGAGATTCAGAATCCGCCTGTAGCCATCCATAGCCATCTTATGTTCTCCCAACTGTTCATACAGGCTTGATCTCTCCCACAGGTAACGCACGTTGGTTGGGTCGTATTTCAGAGCTACAAGAAAAAGCATATTAGCAGCCTGGTTTAGGAAAAAGGCAACAATGGATTTCACCTTCATTTCTGTGACTAGATGAATGTTAACAGACACTCACAAGGTTTTTGTAAGAAAAAGACATATTAAGCATTCATGAATCTTATACCAAAGTCCCATCAGACGTATCAGAATCTTAGCAAACTGCAGGAAACTAAATTAGAAAGCAGAAGAAAACAGAATTATTTCCATTATTACCTAACATTTATTTTAAATTATTAAAATGGTGGCTACACTACCTTTTGTGTAGCAAAAAATGGCCTGTTTAATATTGTCCTGTTCCAGTGACATTTCTGCTAGTCTGACCCATTCCTCAGTATCACTCGGATTTAAGTGAGCTGCAATCAGTTCAAACTGTAATGACTTCTCCATATCACCCTGGTCTTCATAGATCATGGCAAGAGTGGAAAATGGCTCATGAGCAAGAGGAGCTGTGAAGAGACAAAAAGAATGATTAAGAGCTATTGGTTTAAAACCACCTGGAAAACAAGTAACTTGCCTTTCTGCAAACCACAGACATCAGAATTATATGAAACATCAACATTTCTCTGTTTAAATTCATAAAAAACCTGCAGACAAGTCTTCCAATTATTTTTTTACAATTATTAATGCTTCATTGATAATAATAGTTTTATAATTATTAAACAGCCTGAATCTAACAACAACCACTTATAGCTTTATTCTACGTTGTAGAAGTCATGCTGATGTTTATACCTCAGTTCTACAAAGACAATAAAAGCAAACTGTGTAAAGCTAAGCAAAGGCCCAGGCCTCTGCAGAATTATGGTGCGACTTTCTTTTTATAGGCAAAACAATAAAGGAAATGCACTACATATTCTTAATTCTAAACTACATATACAGTGACTTCCTTGTATTGAGTATTGCCATCACCAGTAAAGCCACACTGCATTGTCCTGATGCACATGGCAATTTCACCCCATCCTTAAGGCCAAAGAATTTCACCATTCTAATGTACCTTGTCGAATGATTTCCATACACATTAGAATAGCTTCCTCACGTTCTCCTCGAGCAAACCTGATGTTGGCCTCTCCCATCAGACCCCTCAAGGCACGAGGAAGTTTGCTGCGAGGTCTTTTCTCCTAAATGGAAAAGAGATATTATTTCTACCAAAGATTCAGTCGTACCCACATTCAAGAGCTGGTCACACACACACACACAATCTAATAACAAGTTGTTTAAGTATTAGCAATATTAAAATGACTGACCAAAATACTTGCTAATTTTCATACCTGACAGAGTAACTCCAGTAGCTGATACAAACACAATCCACACACTAGAAAAACTCACTTCATTATTTTTTGAAAGTTTTCAAACAGTAATCTAGATTAATGCTTTAAAAAACAAATACAGGTGACACCGACATAAGCAGAAGTATCCCACATGGAACTCTGTTCTGGCAAGTTTCTTAGCAAGTAGCTAAAATGACACAAATTGGCATTTATGCACTATGCTTCAAGTCAGGAGATACAGGGAAGTTTAATGAAAGTTTAAATACTTGCTTTCATCATTTTCTTGGTCTCTCGATTAAGTACCATCTCTAACACAAAAACATCTCCAGCTGTGGGTTGCTCAGTAGTTTCTTCTTCCTCTTCTTCTTCTTCCTCTTCCTCTTCGTCCTCCTCCTCCTCTTCATTTTCCCCAATCATGGACGCAAAGACCCGATGCACAGATTTGCTGACGCCATCTGAAGTTTCACCTGCTTGAGAAAGGAGCAAAAAAGATTTATGATATAATCAAGAGTACACACTGCTTATCAGGACAAGTGCAGAGAAAACAGAATTCTTCATAATTAGTAGCCCACTTGAAACAGCATTTCCATAAGAAAAAGACCTGCAGAAATGCAGAAAAACTATTAACAACCTCTTTGGTTTTAAAACTCTGAGTTATTCATCACCAATGCTTAGTATACCCCAGCCTCTAACATTTCTTGGATATTTGAAACAAAAGCATGGAAGAACACACAGCACAAACCAACGGTTTATTCAACATTTTTCTCAATCCATACAAGAGAAGCAAATTAAGCAATTTCCAAGCACTGAACTGCATACATGGAATAAAGCTTTCCAGCTGAAGAGGCTAAGTGAGCAGACAATTATACTAAATAATGCAGCAACCCATTTTTAGAAGTAATTTAAAACAAGACTTTGTAACCATTCTATCCATGACAGTACCTTTTAATGTGTGTAAATGCACAATGCAGATTATTCATTTCTCCAGGAAAAGAATTAACAAAATTCTTTAAACCAAACAAGAATATGATGCTATTTTCACATTTTTAACTTTCAATTTTTCATTATTAAATTAACCCAGGGTTACAACCTCCCACAAGTCTGCATATATGCAAAATATCAAAATATGTAGTGTTCGAAGGTTTCAGCTGGGGGATTGGGCATCTAAAGACCTGATTAAAGAGTAACCACAGTTATCAAGTTGGGAATGCAAAAATAAAGCTATCGTGTATTGCCTAGATACAAGAGGGAACTGGGCACTATACCTGAGTTTATGGTGGTTTTGGGGTTGGTTTTTTTTCTGACTTGGATGTATTTGGTTATTTTTATTCTGACCCGGACATTAAGCATCTAAAAATCAAGACTCTTCTTCCCCCCATCTGAAAAAACCCTAATTATTAATTTAATTTTCTTTCTATTTCGGTCTCCTTTGCTGCAAGAACCATCTGAAGATTGTAGCAGACTACCTCTGAAGATTCATGTACACACAAGTGATTTTAACAATTACCCTTTCTAACAAACAGTTTTATTCTGAATATCGTAAGTCTGATTCTAAATAGCAACAAACAATATCAATGCTTCTTTCATTCTGACTGCTCTTGAGATTTCTGTGTTCTCTGTCTGTATTCTGTCTTCTGTGTAAGAGCAGAAGTACCGCTATCACACAAATCTATCAGGATATGTTTTTCCTTAGGTAAAGGTAACAGGCATGAAAACACAAGTAGCAGGAAAAAGCACCCTGGAAGTATTTCAGAGACATCAGCAAAAGGAAAGGGTCAGTAAGGAATCACAGATACCTGGCTCCAGCCACACTTCCAGTGTTCATTTGCTATCCTTCTAGGATGAGATCTGGCCATACTTTCAAAATCAAGGCACCACTGATGCTCATTTTAGGTGAGACAATTTCAGGCCTATTTTTGAAATTTAAGAAAATGGAAGAAAACCCCAAACAAATATAATTATGAGAATTTCCTGTGAAAGTAGCAAGAGGAGTCTAAGAACCAACACAAAGAGATAAAAAACTGCACTCTGCTATCTTGTAGCATTGGCAGTCCCACAAACTATGCCCTGACAGGTGTATGGAGTATAGCTTCTGAAGAGATGTCTAAAACAGGCTGCAGCACTCTAAATCCCAAGCTCAAATCCAGAATCTGAGGCATGGAATCAACAAGCACCGACACAAACTAAAGAGAGAAGTGCTACTCCTACTACTTCCTGCAAGTCCTTTTGCTATGCAGGAACCCCAAGGAAGTTATGCTTACTTTGCTGAAACACCTAAGGAGATACTACCATCCCAGTAACTGCACAAAGAAAGCCAGCCAGGAAATCTGTAGCTATGAATATCCAGCAGAAAATAAGGAGAGAAATAAATGTAGGAACTCTAAACAGGCCAAAAGATAACTGAGCAGGAGAAAAAAGAAAACAAACAAACAACAACACAGAGAAAAACCAAAACTCCTCTTTTTAACTGTTTTATTTCACTTTGGATGACAATGGAGGAAGGCAACACTCACCCAGTAGAATCAAATACTCTGAAACATTCAAGTCTCAGCAAACGACTAGCAAAGAGATTAACACAAAAAAAAAAGGCAAAACAAAACAGAGAGAAGACTTTTTGAGATAAGTTAGAAACTTCAAATTATTTGTAACTTAGAGAGAATTATTTAGAGAGAGTGAATAATTGAGGCCATGCGGTTAAGAAGCCAGCAGGGGAAAAACTGAGAGTTTCCCAGAAAAACATGGCGAATTGGCCAGATCCAGCCCTCAAAACGCTCGCAAAGGTAAAACCCTGGCTATGACTCGTAACATTCCACAAAGGTACACATTCTAACAATATGCTTCAATACCCACAGGGTCAAAAGCAGCAGCCAGGTGTTTATAAAAAGTCAGTTATCAAAGAGCAAGTGCTTTCAATGACCTTTGAAATATAAGTTATTATGTTAACATTTACCGTCAGTTTCATCCTGACTTTGGGATTTCCCAGACGCTTTTTTGGATGATGATGGAGCCTCTACATCTTCAGTGTTTTCCTCAGCAGACGCATTTTCACCATCCTACACACACCAATAAATTAGTTATCAGCTTTAGAACATGACTCATACCTTTTCCCCCTAATAGTTACAATCAGCATTTAGACCACAGGTTTCCAGCTTTTGCACTGCTACTGAAACAGGTGGAATAGTGCAGTATTTTTAAATGAACCTACCCTAGCATTACTTGGTTTCAAGACATTTATATTGTTCTTAATATGAGGTGACTCAGATGGTGACTGCTCACATTACTTTTGACTGAAGAGACTAGTCCGTTGTTTATCTGGCATTACGACGAGGGAAGATAGTTGAGTATGAATAAGAAAGTTACAAATCCTTTTAGAAGCCTGCCTTTTTAAATACAAAATGAAATACCAAAATAGCACTTGTTATTCCAATAATAAGAATTAGGGTGGTGAGGCAGTGGAACAGGTTGCCTGAAGAAGTGGTAAATGCTCCATCCCCGGCAGTGTTCAAGGCCAGGTTGGACAGAGCCTTGGGCGACATGGTCTAGTGTGAAGCATCCCTGCCCATGGAAGGGGGTTTGGAAGTAAATAATCTTAAGGTCTTTTCCAACCCCAACCATTCTATGATTCATAAGGCTGCCCTAAGATATCACTTGTCTTTCTATGACAGCTGAGTTATCCTGAATTTTCTGTCTGAAGACCAGGAGATACAGAAATTCAGTTGCCTTTTGACATAAAGATGGCAAAGTTAAACTACAACGCTCCAATCAAGCATACAGAATTGCTCGTAACACCTCTATCTGCTTACTTTTAGCCACAAAGCTGTGTCTCCCTGTAGTTATTGCTGTCAATAAGCCACAACAAAATGAGTCAAACTGGATCTCTTCCTTAGATCTCACACAGAAGATGGTGGGGGAGTGGGAGCAGTATATGCTGGATGATTATATCAAAACCTGCTTCTGCCCATTGCTCCACCCTAAAGATGAAACTAATTATGGTGCCTGAAGGTAACTGACACTAACTTTTGCCATGTCCAGGGACACAAACCGCACTGGTGTGAACCAAAGCGTTGAATTTGGCAGTCCTGAAAGGTGTACGCTCCCCTGAACAACTTGCTCTACAAGAACCTGATGACCCTTACAAGTTCCAGTTATTTTCTTACAATTTTACACAGAAATTAGCAATTATGCAGCTGCAATCAATAGCTGAGCAGCACAGCCATTAATGTAAGCCCCACACACACACAGAGGAGAGCGCTCCTGAGGCGGTCCGTGCCGCGCCAGGAGCTGCCATGGCGGCAGGGAGCGGCCCGGCCGGGCCGTGGCGCTGTCAGGCGGGGCAGGCTCACCTTCTCGCGGCTCTTGCGCTCCTCCCGCCGCCGCTCGAACTCCTCGAAGGAGATCTTCCCCTCCAGGTAATCGATCAGCTCCGGGCTGAAGCCCGACATCGCGCCGGCACGGCCGCGATGGAGCACCCGCGGCCCGCACAGGGGGAACCTTGTTCAGGGTAGGACGCCGGTCCGTCCCGTTATGGCGCCCGCCGCGCCCCGCCCCGGAGGTTCCGCCCCGCCATGGCTCGGGGGAAACATCGCCCTGAGGGAGCGGGCACCAGCGGGGTTCAGGCTGCCGGGAGGGGGTCCCGGGCCCGGGGATGAGCGGAGCCGTGGCGGTGGGCGCTGCGGCTCTGCCCGCTGCCTCCGAGCCCCCACCGGGGTAGGGCAAGAGGCGTGAGGGAAGCACCTCCGTTACCGACACCATGTTTTATTTCCCCCAAAGTTACTTTTACGTGAGAAATGTTTCTTAACTTCATACACGTACACAGTGGTGCAGGTGACTTATTGGGGTACGGTCAGAAACGGGTGTGAGGGGCTGGCTGTGAGGTACAAGCAGCCATTGGGCTCTGGGGCTGTGCCAGAGCCCATATTTCCCCACTGCCTCCTAGTCTCCCAACTAGAAGACTTGTGATAAAAGAGTATCCAAAAAATTGCTGCAGAACACTTTAGGATGTCTAGTTCTAATAAAATGAAAGATAACATTTATTTACCATTTTTGAACAAAGACAGTTAGCAATACTTAAAAGCACACTGTTGCACTCATTTATTTACATCTCAACACACACAGCTCTCTGGGCACATCGTAGCAGGCAAACATCACATACTTGTCAATGGAAAGCAAATGTGCTACTTGCAGCATGACATCAGATTCCATAGGTAAAAACTGTGATAGTGAGGAAAAACTTAAATTGTCAGGTAACAGTTAAAAAGTCAAAGCAGTAATATTTTGCTGGGAAGGTTACCACTTCGCATGAAGTTCAAAAGTTAATCCCTGAAAAAGAGAGGAGGAAAAAGAAAACAAAACAAAGGATGTGAGACAAATACAGAAATATTTATATGCAACCAGGGTATGATCAAAGCTAACACTGGCTGAAATACCCCAACTGAGTGCAGCAGACCTCTACTTCCAGAAAACAGTTCTGAACACTGAAAAGAATGACTGAATTATGCAGGACAAACTACTTCCACCAGTCGTTTTCTTACTGCTGCTGTAACTTACAGGAGAGCTACAGCATCCCTTTTAAAGTTCATTTTCATTTATTTATCATGCAAATACTCATTATGCAGTGCAATCTTTTTCCCTGACACAAAAGCTTGGCCAAATGAGAGCTTAGTATTAAAATCTGAGTGCAGTCTTCATTATGATTTGGGATAATAAGAATAGTGGAGCTGTGGTTTTGATTACAAAAAGACATGGTTAAGCAGGCAGAGAGCTTATATTCCTAAACTGAATATACTGATTACAAATTAATCTCTAAGATCTTGAGTAAATCACCGAAATGCTTAGATTCAAATAATATTTTACCTTGGTCAGCAGCATCTTTCAGCCTTTGAAATAATTTGGGAAAGAATTTTTCCTTTCTTCATAATCTGCAAATGCAGAAGCAATAGGATCCGAGTAGAACATGACAGGCCTTGGTCCTTCATCGTTCATGGTGATAGTGGCTGGGAACTTCCTGAGATCAAGACCCCTGCTTGAAAAATAAGCCTGCAGCGTTCTGAAAAACTGAACATATTGCATATGTGAAAATAGTGTGCCCAACAGAGATTAATTATTTCCACTGACACAAGGTAAATGTAGTATGTGTTCCTATGTGGGGTGAAATCCTCTATTTTGACCATAAACTAGTACAATATAGACAATATAATTCAGACATGTCCACTCCATTCATGGCTCATACACCTTAAAACCACCGTTTACTGATCATCTATGCTCCCCACTGAGGATTCAAATCTTGTAAACCAGGCACAGCAAAACCCTTGCTGAGAGCAAACACTACAGTTGCGTTGGACATTTCTCTAAGAGAAATGTTCTCTAAGAGTTAGCAACAGCAGGCAATTGATTTGAACTGGCCCCTTAGATCGCTTAAAAGTGGAAATTAATGCTTCTTAAAACAGCAAGGAAAATTTGTGGGAAACTGATGTTTGTCCTTCACAAATTGCTCATAATATCTTGTACATGTTCTCTTAATTCTCAGCTGTAATTAACTTTCAGATCTTCAGCTGCTATTCATAACCACGTGTCAGATGCAAACTTACCTTATCTTCTGGAAGTACAAATGTGCAATCAACAGAGTACACATTTGAGAGAAACATAATCACAGACTGGTTTGGGTGGGAAGGGACCTAAAAGATCATCTAGTTCCAGGCTCCCTGCTACTAGACCAGGTTGCTCAAAGCCCCATCCAACCTGGCCTTGAACACTGCCAGGGATAGGGCACCCACTCTCTGGGCAACCTGTGCCAGTGTCTCACCACCCTCACAGTAAAGAACTTCTTCCTAGTATCTAACCTAAATGTACCCTTGTAATTATGACAATGATCATTCTTCTTCTGTTTCATAAACCAGGTGGTTGCATAAACAAAATACATCTTTAAAATCTAAAGCCGCTGGATGGAAATACAAGGAAGATTTATGCCCTACTGCACACCGAGAATGTCTCTTCAGTTAAGGGGTACATCTTGACTGAAGAATGCTCATCCAGTTGGTGGTTATTGACTACACAAAGTGCACAGTGACTAGCACTACATTTAATGGGCCCCTCTTAGCTTTAAATTTAGAAAATAAGAAAATTCTCATGATGGAAAACAAGAAACCCACACAAAACTTAGGCTATCTTGCAGCATTTCCTTACCAGGTCTCTGTTTCTAGGGTTATCTAGAGGTTTCCATTTTTCTTCTGGTTGGAAAGGAGCACCCTTTACCAGTCCTCTCACAGCCAATACCGTATATAGACTCAGCAGCACCACTTTCCACATGTTGAAGAGATGAACAGACTATCTGTAAGAAGGACAATGAACCAGACTCCTTAAGTCATACAGAGCTGTCACTGGTAACAAAGAAAGCAACCAGAACAATCCAGTGGAGTGCTGAAAATAATTTAGCCATGGCAAGGAAAATCTACCTCCTGCAGGTTACATCCGTGTGCTATCAAAGTTTCTTTGTTTTCCTAGTACTAATGTACTAGGAAGAACGAATTATTCTAAGGAAGTGCTTCCCATACCAAAGCTATTACTTGACACTGGATTCTCTTTTGAGAGGGACCAGCATGACATTTAACAAAAATTACTTACATTCATAAATGTACACTGGTTATTACATACAGCCATTTACATTGGCTCATTAGTTCCAGCATCAGATCTTTGTGTGCTCCAAGAAAAATGCAGAAACATGGCTTGAGATCCAGATAACTCACTTTTAAAAATTGCATTAAATGAAAGTATACTACATACATTAATAAATGCAATAACACCACAGCCTGGTACAAGACACTAAAGACCCATTTCACAATTTGACTCAAGGAGGGGGGGTGGAGAGAAGGAAGAAATCATTCTCCCTCTCACATTCTTTAAAATAAAGCTTACCAGTGAATTTGGCTCTGGCTTGCCCCTTCTTGGTTAGTCTCCTTGTAATCTGTGAACAAACTGATCTCTGCACTTATATTTCTAGTGGACTGTAGGTGGGTGTCAGTGACGTTAGCAGGAGTTCAAAAATACAGTAATGATTCCATTTCCATCCATGACATAAAGACCCTTGAGAATTTCATCCTTAATACTCTTAAGACCTGTTGCTATCGAACAGTGCAGTTAAAACTCCTCTTCCCTAAGCCTTATTGCAGAAAATTGGTGGTAAGCATATAAGAAGTTTAAAAAAATTCCCAGCAGACATGGCAGAGCTGTATCAAAATACTACTTTTTAATTAAAGTAATTAGCCAGATCTCAAGAATGGTGACTAACAGGTAACTACAGCTGGTTGAATGGTTTTCAAGCAAGATGAGATATGAGATAGGGATCATTTTCTTGATGCTGGAGAGAGATAGAGAGCAAGTAAGGTCTGTTTCGAGATCCGAAATCATAACATTTTAATGGAAGTGTTGCTTTCCTACCTTGGTCTTAGCAGCAGTTAATATCCTCTTGTCAGACTAGAAGCTAAGACAAGGACTGCAGTGAGGACTATGTTAATTTACCTTTACCTTATTTCACAGTTTTCTTCAGCTCAGATTTTTTGCTTACAATTTCATTATACTCTTGTCTCCGCTATTTAGATGATACTTTAGTTAGTACCACATAAAACACATCCCTAAATAGACACATTAAAACTATTTGACCATTATCTCACTCCAGATTATAGATAGTTATTTCTGACTAGATGCTCTACATCTTTGTTTGGTTTAAATTTTGAAAGCAAAACAAAACCCTAACACCACCCTTCCAGGCAGGCAAAGTTGTGGACATCCAAACCTCATTAGCGACACAGTAAACAAAATCCTAGCAGTGTTGTTGTCATGACTGCAATAACATATAAAAATACAAATCAATTTATCCAGCTTGTATATTATTCTACAGACTTGGAATAATAAAAAAAAGATTATTCACACCCCCATCAGTTACTTCTCATAATAGACAAGTTCCTTAAGAATCAGAACAACAGCAGAAATAGAACTTGTAAAAAGGCAGGACTCAATGTAAGGAAACTCTCTTTGGTGATTTTCTAAGTAGATACTTTGTTCTAGTTTAATTTTGTGCATAAACATAATGAAGTAATCTGTAAATTTGAAACAAGTTTTATTACTGTAGTAATTAAGGCAGTTTGGTTGACTGATGAAGTAGGCAGATAGGCAAGAGATTCAGTTAGCATATGGGGGTTGGACTAAGATGGTCTTCAGAGGTCCCTTCTAACCCTAATGATCCTGTGATTGCATGAGCTGTCTTAAAAAAAGAAAAACCTACAAACTTGCATTGTTGCTTTCTGAGCTCAGTGCGGTTGAGAAACTGAGCTAAAAGTCTGTTTAGACTTAGTGCTCATTTTAATGCTTGTTTTTTTCATGGTGTTTTCCTTTGTTTTTTTTCCCCTGTTCATTTGGGGTTGGTTTGTTGTGGTTTGTTTTTTCGTCGTTGTTGTTAGTTGGTTTGTTTGCTTGTTTGGGTTTTTTGTTGGTTTTGTTTATTTAAGATAATTACATTATAGCTCTTCCCTTCAGTGAAAGTCAAATATAAGCAGAACACATATTACAATACTATTAGTACAGTTACACTGATTGAACAAAATTGCATCCTCCTTTGAGAACAGTAGCTACTTTAACAAACACTTTCCAAGCTAGACGTCAGTGTGATGCCTTTATAATGCAGCCAAATTTAAGCATTAGGTCTTGACAAATTAAGTATATAGACACACATAGTCAGTAAATGGAATCTTTTGCAAGTGGCTACACTAATTATCTAGCTCTAATGGGACAGTAATGTTCATGCATGTTTGAATGAAACTGCACTGAAGCTGAAGATGTATGTAACACCGTTTGGTCAGTTTCATGTAAGTTAATTCAAAAGGTAAAAAATTAAAACAAATTAGTTTAGCTGAGAACAAGTTTTATACACATGTTGCTCTATATAAACTATATTATTCACCAGATATTTTCCATTTTATTGCATTCCTGATGCATGATAGCAAGGCATGTATAACATGCTTGAGTGAAGATATTCAGACAGGCTTCATTAGGGATGATCTTTATTGTACTCTACTTGAGATGGAAAAAAAAGTGTTTTACATAAAGTACTGCTCTAACTGCCATGCTTTTTTATTCACTGTTTTTATTTGTTGCTTAGAATCCCAAGTATTACAAGTTAGAAAGAAAAGCACCAAACTGCTCCACATGAGTACCTGAGCAAAGACTAAAGGCAAACAAACATTCATCACGACACTCATTAGCATGTTTGTACAACAGAAGTACAGGTAACATTCACGACACTCCACAGAGTATGAGTGGTAAGTGGCATTTTTTGTGAATTACAACCATTTGTAGTATTGCAACCATGTCAGAACACCATACAAAAATATACAGAAGTGTTTCTTTAGCAGAGCATATGCTATACAACGTTCTCTTTAGTCATGCACACTTAGGTAAAAAAAAGACAAGTTAAAAAAATGTGAATTATACGCTGTTGACAGGGAAACCATCAAACAAAATACAAACATCCCAGAGTAGCTCCCACTCAAGTTGCCCTCAGCTTCAGCAAAAAAATTACCAGCATCTAAAAGCACAGTTTTTAAAGATGCTGAGATTTCCGCTTTCAGCAGTTTCAGCGTCAGCTGAAGATACCTGTTCTCCAAGGTTTTCTCAGCTTCTCATAAACAAGGACTTTGCCAAGGCTCATCACACATTGTATGATCTGTATCTGAGAATTCAGTTATAAACATTTCAGTAAGCACAATCATTTATTGTAGCATTATTCAAACATTTACAGAGAAGACCCTGTCAGCATCTCTAGAAACATGTAACTATTAAGAGTTCGTTCCACCTACACCACCAGATTTACGCTAGCCGTATAAAAACTGAAAGCAGGGAAAGAGTTAAAAATAAGTAAGACAGGTTGCTTATGAAGTGATTTCCCCAAAAATTACGTTTTTGGGAAATTTATGTAATTTAATAGTAATAAACACAATTTATGAAATTTGTGTTCTTCAAAGTTTTAAGTCCTCATAAAACCAACCAAACAGCAGCACCCTCTCTCTCATCCAACTAAACAGGTATTTTGGCCAACATTATTCCAATTATTATTATTATTATTTGTGCTTGGAAAAACAATTCAAAGCTAAGTAGGGAATCATGTTGCTAGGCCTAGGTTACACGGCTTTTCTAGACTATTCACCATATATAAAGGCCTTAAAGGTAACTCTTCCCTCTCAATGATTTTAATACTAGACTGTTCCTCTATTCCTGTAGCTAAAAAAATCAGCAGTGATTAGGATTACTGAAACAACATCATCACAAAAGAAGGAAGAAAAAGTTAGGTGACCAGAACAAGGGTTTTTAAAAGTTCTAAACTAACATACAGAAGGAAGTAGCAGGAAAGACAAAAATTGCATGTTATCTGCTGTGCCACAGCATCAGCAGCATCATGGCAGCCAGGTTAGTTCTCAATGAGAGAAGGTTAATAACTTTGCTTTGTATGGCTTCAAACAATTACTGTGATCAGCTGACATGCAGTCATTTTGCATGGATATCTAAATATGCCACAGTTCAATGATAAGCTTTGAGATGGCATCTTTATTCAAGAATCAGTGTTATACAGTACCAATACAGGGTGGGGTCAAAATTTTCTTTCCCCCCAAAAACATACCAAGAATCCTATGGAGACACATAAGGAAAGCCAGTGGTGGCTTTTCCCAAGTTCTTCATATTGAAAAGTATACATAAGAAATCCATCTACTGTACCAAAACAAAATCATAATATCTTGACTATTTCTGGTTTTCTGTAATGGATTGAGAAGAACAGAATGTATAAATGTTTTATTAATATTTTCCGTAAAAAGTGAAATTCGTTATTCAAAACTTCCAGAGCTTTAACACAACCAACCAAGCAACCCACCCCCATCTAGCTTATTTCTCACACTGGGGTAGATATTGATACTCAATGGCTTAAATACAATATATTGCTTGAACTACAATTGGGGGGGGGTCTTATATTGAAGAAACCAAAGAACAAACGTTTGAAAAATAATTTGACACACAGGCTTCGAAGTTGAGACAGATATCTGAGACTAGTTCTTCTTCCTTATTTTTCTTTTTGTCACAATTGAAAGACTTGAGAAACTAAGGGTAGCTAAAGCTTTCTAATTTGGGTTGGTGTGATTCCAAACCACAAATATACTGTACTTGTCCTAAGTCTTCATTTCCCTAAGTGTAAAAGGGGGTTAAAATAATTTTGTAAAAGTATTTTCCCCAAATCAAGTTTCAGTATGATCCACACAATTATTTTTGGTCAATTTCAAAAATCAAATATAAGGCTACAGAAGCCCACAGGCTACAGTTTGAGTGTATTCATTGACTGGTTTAAGGCACAGTGCTTTTTTCGCTCTAGAAAGCTACCAGTTTAAAGCCACAGCGAGGAATTTCATATTCCAGTTTTGGTCTGGCACTGTAAGTAGGTGTCACATCTACTATGTGTAGACTTCTGTAAAATATTTGAGTTGTCAGGTGCTGCAGTCTCAAATACTGTTTTCACACTCAAAGTGACATAAGTGGAAAATACTGAAGCCTGAATTCTGAACTGAGCCCAAAGTAGCGCATTTAAAGTTTTATGAAACTAAACATCAACACATTTGCATGTTTGATACTTTATATATACCCTGAAATGATTGAAGTTGGAGGGAAAAAAAGAGTCTTTGCTGGTATCTCAACAAACATGCAAAACTTCAATAGAACAACAGTCTACAGGACAGCTGCTGCCTATTTTCACTAAGTCAGTCATGGTCCCTACTGTTACTGTGACACTGTGTTTTTTACCATAGCAGAAGGATACTGCAAATCAAGGATAACTGCATACAGAAGGAGGAACTGGAATGATATGCCACCAAGTAACAAGTTTGTGTGTGCCATTCCTGACTTTTATAGACACCAAATTAGCTCTGATACCACATAGATTCTTGCAGAATCCAGACCACAACCTGCCAATAACTGTAGAGAGGCTTACAAGATGTGTTTAGGACAGCATGAGTAGCAAAATCCGTCTGCATTTATGAATGCAGAGTGAGACCCAGTGAAATTGAAGACAAAACATCACGGCTTTGAATCAGGTTTTCATGCTACAAGGCAATAAGCACGCATTTAAGGCAGTTACGTGCTTAGATACCTAAAAAATTGAGGTGCTGGGCAGATTTGCTTAAGTAAGAGCTATAGAATATTCTCCTTAGATGCTTAAAATTTATTTGTTAAAGCAGTAATGTTTATTAACAAGATGAAATATACAGATTTTATTTAAACTTTAAGATAAGTGAGCTGATTAAAAGCTTTGAATACATTCTTCCCTAAGTAAGAATAAGCATGAGAAAACGTAATATTTGCAAAAGGTTTTCAAATAAACTTTTAGAGATTTTAAGGATTCTATTATGAATACTAAAGTTCTGGCTTTAAAAAAAAAGGTAGAAAACCTACTTAAACATAAAAATTATTTGCTTTCAATTGTCATTCCTCCACACACATTTCCAGAGGTATACAAGAGCAACATCTAGCTTTGGTGACAAAAGTGTATCTCTCCTAAAGGAATGGTGATGAAAGTTTTAAAACCTTTTACAGTACAGTGCCAAGTGCTTATACAAGCTAGCTTGATTATCTCCCAGAGAAAAAAAGAGATGTAAAGAGTCAAAGCTGTAAATGAAGTGACTAACATTGATTATGAAGTGGAAAATAAGCATGAAGAATTTAGTCTGGTTTACAGCCATCAGTCTTCTAGTAGCTTAGTGACTTAAAACAGCAGCACAATTATCATAGATGCTGTAACCACTTACAAAAACATTTTCAGTAACTCAGAGTATTGAAGGTCTGTGAATGTCCGTGTTTTTTTCCTTGGTATAAATAAGACCAAAGTCTAAACACACCCACCACTGTATTGAAATAAGCTTAATGCAATGAAAGCTTCTCAAACATTTACATTTATTCACAGGCACATAATTGACTTTATTCTGTCCTGTCAGATGTATTAGATTTCAGAAAAAAAGTTAAGTAACAAGTTCTTAGCCTTGTTACTAACAAACACATGGAAAATTAGACTCCAAACCAAATACTGATGTATGCAACAATGCTTTTTGGTGTGTTTAAGTATCAATACATTTTATTATTTTTTAAACACCGACCTTAAAAGTAGCCCAATTAGGTTATAGTTGAAAAATTCACTCAGACACACAAGCTGTCTCTGTGTCTTCTATGACATATTACTACTGCCTTGTTTAGGGTTTTGTTGTGTTATTTATTTGTTTGTTTGTGTTAAAACTTTGCAAATTAATGTTTTGGAATGAATTGCTACATGCATCAGCTCACTCAAAACCAAAATCAGAGCAGAACTCTAAATATGAGAAATATTATTAACTCAGATTTCAGTTACTGCAATTTTTTTGGAAACAAACCAAACCCCCCAAAAAACAATCCCCTTTTAACATAATGCTGAAACATGACATACTGCAACTAACTTTTAAATCAAAACTGAAAATACCACCTTTAGACAACATTCATTCATTCAATTTCAAGGTACATTTGGTAATTCAATTAAGAGGTAATGGGTTTTCCTTACCAGAAAAATACAGACCTTTTATGAACTGTTAGCTATAATGATTGCAGCATGGTAAGACTATGAGGAACACATGTTTCATCATATCAGCCACAAAATATTACAGACTTCAAGAGCAATTCACGGTATGGAGATGTCACTAAAGCTTCTCATTGAATCTCCCTCTGCCTGTGCCAAAGAAAGATGCTGCTGTACATATACGCTGTACCTAAAATCAGTGACATTTGGTACTCTAGGTCCTTACCCGTGTTGTTTTTTATTCTGTTTCTGCTTGATAGCTTATAAAAAATTAGAAAGAGGTACAAAAGAAAAAATAGTAGCTTAATCTCAACCTAAATGCTTATGTGGCATAATCTCCATCTAAATGTGGTGAACATCCACATGGATGAAGAACAATGGCTCTGCCAAATTAATACTGTAACTTCCGAAGGAGAACAACAGAATTTGGGTCTGCATAATAATACAAATCTCCCCTTCCAGAGCAGAGGTCTAACCCATTACAAGTTAATTTGGGTCTCGATCTTCTCTCACCCAGTCTAGATAATCTAAAATTTAATGAAGAAACTGGAAATTTAATTTAGTTAAAGGTACTAAGAGACATTACAATACATTTGCCAAAGCTGGTTTATAGATGCAGCCTACTCATAATAAAGGATATTTCAGTATATTTACACTTCCTCATACACACAATTAGAAGTATTTATATTGTGTTAGCCTATGTTTCTGCAGAGATTATAATTATGAACAGTGGCAGAACTAGAGATTCACATAACAGAAGTCTCTTCTCCAAAAGTAACAACAATCATTGTATTTTACCTGAAAAACAATTTTAGACTATTACAAAATCTTGTCCTTTTCAGAATGGCAACTAGGATAATTCATCCTCTCTTAGAGTGGAAGGAATTGTTCTCTGGACTTGTTCTAAACCTATCCCCCTCCACTGATTATACAGAAAATCTAGTTGGGATTAGACACCTAATCTCTCAGAGAGAACTGCTTGCTCTCCTTATTCTCATTATTATTTTATTCTATCAACAACTCCAACAAATGGATTTGTGCATAAAGAGCCCATTAATATGACAAAACAAAATCAGAATATATACAGTAGTAAACCAAAACGATTATGAAGGCCAAATAAAATTATCATCCACAGAAATCAGAACCTTTCACAGCCAGCCTTTTACCAGCCCCAGCGCAGTGCTGCCACCATCTTTCATTCACAGCCATTTGAAAGTAGAATAACTACTCTATTCTTGTATGTCTGAACAGCAATTTTTAAGTTAAACCAACTGGTGGATTTAGCTACAAGTATATTTAGACACAGAAATTATCTTACATACACATACTGTAGCATACATTTGATTAGAAAGTATCAAGATATAATCTATTGAAATAACTTTTCCCATTTATAGACACTAGGTATAATCTAACCTTTTTTAAAAAAGGTTAAGACCACAATACCAGCACATAGATTACTGACAGCAGTGACAGTGGTTTGGTTAACTACCAAAGTCCTACTCAGTTAAAGCAGTTTGAATGACTTAGTGATAACCTGAACAGCTGACTTGGATATAAGCACACAAAACACATGCTTACTTCACATTTGTCCTTCATTTCAGAAAGTTGCTGTTTGAATTAAGTCTTTCCAGCCAGCTCAAATTAATTGACCCTAATAACACGCTTAGAACTAACTGAGGCACTTTAGGCAAGATTAATGAGATACCATAAAATTATGGGTCAGGCTGGCTGTACTACTATATCAAGAACATACTTGATTGGCTGTGGGTAGCAGATTTCCTCTTATTCATGTAAGCTGATTGAACTGGTCTAGTATTTCTGTATGAAGATAGCAGGTATCTTGGACAGAGCAGAGACAGCTAACACAGAAGCAAGTAGTAGGCTCATCTCTATGCAGAATCAATGCATCATTTTCACTTAATGGCTACTGAGATTTCTTCTGTTGGCAAAACACAAACCCAGGGGACAGAATTCCTTACACAAAGCTATTTTAGGCTTTATTATAAATGGCAGTCACTGTAGCATCTAGGCACTAAGATAGTACTTTATACAGAGCTAAAAATTATGGGTCAGTATTTCCCACTATTACTAAGAGTTTGTCCACATGAGGAAGTTAGCACTGTATGGCAGGGCATGAGTTGTTGTTAACTATTCCATATTAATTTCATGTATGGACATTTATTATGAGACAGCTGACTGAGAACAGGAAAAAAGCCCTGCCTTGTCTACTTGGAAACTGTGTTACAGCAACTGCACCATAAACACACACCATACCTCAATGTTTGCTAGCTTCTACACATGGACAAGGTCCAAGGAGTGATTTCAGAATTGACAAAATCCCAGAGAAAACTGACAATGTTTTAAAACAACATTACAGCAAATTATTTATGAATCTGCTGGTATTCTTCCTGAATAGAAAGCTACACAGAATATTGTTGTTTTCTCTCTCACAAAAAGTAAAATGTATAAGACTTTCAATAATCTCACAAATGTTCAACTCATACTGATTGAACAAATGATCTGATAGAAATAACAGTTCTAAATAAGCAGTACATTCTAGTTTGTCTAGTCACAACTGTGGCAGCTTTTAAATGAGCATAAAATGATTGAAAGTGTACTTGGCTGTGTAGTTTTTGTGATAGTCACAGTGTGCTTGAAATGTGTTGAGTTTTAACCAGCATAATTTAGACCTGCAAGAGATGCAAGTTCAGAACATATGCACTGTATGGCATAGTGAGTAAAAAAAAGTCTGTTTCAGCAAAGTAGTATAGTGAAATACCAAAGTGTCTACAAGGCAAACAGAGTACTGAGATGTTACACTGATACAATTCATGTGCTTAGACACAATAGTTAATTCACTTAATTTTCACAGTCAGGAGATAAAACACCATGAAAAGCTTTCTCAGCAACATGTACAGAACCATGAACTTTTCATAAAGATTCCCAGTTCTGTCCTCTTTCCCATAGAATGTAAACTACGGATGATATTGATCTAGGCATTCCTTTGTTGAAATTTGCCCCATCTCCAATGTTAAGTTTCTAGGCTGCACTATTCTTCCTATGCATAACAAATGTTACACAATACAACACAGCACATGTAGAAGAAGAGAAAAAGTCACAAAGTCTGGTACTTTGTATAAATGCATTCGTCCAAAGGCCAGCATTGCAACAGACAAGGGAAGTGGAACTTTGGCTGCAATCTTCAAGAGTTTACTGTAAGAATATAAAGAAAAATTGCCATTTTTGTAGCCATATATGCAGAAGGTATGCAAATATCATGTTTCACTTTCTTTTGAAAAGTAATTTCTAGGTTTCGAGGCTTTGTTCATTTAAAAAGGGAACAAATAGGTCTAACTGGCAATAACAACTGATACCTAAGCAATTATTCCAAAAGACTAATAAAATGTAATTTAAAAATATTCTCATATTCATTTAGAAATAAGACAAAGACTTAATGATCATTTGAATTAACAGGTACTGGTCAAGAGGATAGACTATATTGGGTATTATTCATTGTCTTCCATGAGGCACTGACTAATTGTGTATCTGAACAAGAAACACTCTTCCCATCAACAAAAACAAGCGCTCAGAACTTATCAACCCAGTAGAAAGCACATTTCCACAAGTGTGCCCATATAAAGGAGTTACAAGAACTTAAGTATAATGGTTTAGAATTCACTTTTCCTTGTAACTTTTTGACAATAATTGCTAAATGCAATCCTTTGGAAGGATTCAATGAATTATGAATGAAAAAGTCACAGTTAAAGAAGACTTTATGAGACCAATTGTTTAGATAGCAAATACTTCATTTAAGTCCATGTGGTAAATAGAGGTGATTTTCTCAGCTTAGGTAAACTACAGGTAATTTGCATGCATTTTACTTAGTCTTTAAGATTTAACCGTAGAAGTTGAGGAATCTGTATGTAGGCTGAACGGTTACATGTCTGTGCAGCATAAATTGCGTTTTACTACACAAATGAAGTAGTAAGAAAGAAGCAGGAAAACAAAAACTGGAGATTAGGCTACAGTACCTGGTTTTCACTTCAGAAGTACGTGAATTCATGAGAATTTCTAAAATGCATGTGATGATAATAGCTGTAGATCTACATGGATCAGGATCAAGTCTAACATTGTACCTGCAAAGAAACAGTTTAAAAAGCTTGTTATTTCTAAGCTAGGCTTCCAAATAAAAACCAACTTGAGAACAAGCATGTGCTGATAACAACACACACACATGAAATATATATGGGCATTCCAGCCTGATTTTAAATCCTTTCTGAAGCATTACTTTCTTCAAAGTATCACTGATTCACTCAACGCCTACTTATACCATAACATAAATCAGATTGCATAGAAAAAATCCAATTAACAGAACTCTTTGATACCATAAAGTAGCTAATAAAGAGTCAAATGTTAGCAATTTTTATTATCTTATTCTTTTCTTCTACCTTACTGGCAATTTAAGAAGTTACCTGAGATTTTTTAACCAATAAATTAAGGATGGCAAGTTGAGCAGCACGATCCATGTGAATAAATTGAGAATTGTAACATGCATCTTAAGACTGTTAACAGCTTCAACAATTGTGCTGTTGGAAAGAGACTGTGTTGCTTCTGAAATACTGTCCATTGAACTCCGGTTTTTGACTGTGTGTATACTGGAGTTCTTTGAAGCTTCTTTTGAGTCGCCTGAATCCTGAAAATAAAAGACAGAAGTCAAAAACATGAACGGGCTTGTAAGAACACATGCTGGGGGAGGAGGGTAAAGTTCTCAAAACAGTATCATACCAGCTCCATTTTAAGAAGAAAATTTGCAGTTTATCCCTCAAAAAGCAAAGTTCAATAGTTCAGTTTTAAAGCATCTAGATTTAAACAGAAATTTCTCATACACTAATACTTTCTATGTCTTTGGAAGAAAAGAATGGGGAGTGGAGATGCCCTGACACCAATGCAGTGATAAGAAATGGAGTTCCTGGATGGAGGAAGAACAGAATAAAAGAAGTAATAAAGCACACGGGTGAAAAATCACAGATGATTATTCATGGAAAAAGATAGAGAAGTAATGCAACTGCAACTAGAAGTAAAACACTAGTTGTAGGAATAAACAACAAAGATAAACTAATGAGTTGGCAGATGCTGTCTTCCAACGGAAAAAAAAACCAACCCCAAACCACACAAATAAAGCAAAACAAAAAGTTATACAGAGATGAAAGAAGGGAAGGAGAGGATTTAAAACTAAACACACAAAAACCACTCAAAGAAACCATGGAAAACTGTCAACAACTTTTTCTGGCAGACTGCTTTTTTAAACTATGTTCTATGTTTGCAAAGAAGAAAGGTAGGTATTAGATGCTTGTATCCACACCTGCTTACATCTTAGATCTTATACCTTAAAGTAACTGAAAAAAGAAACGAAGTTCACTATGCATGAAACCCAATGCTTCTTCACTCCTATTTAAACAGCTCCAAAATATATTGCAGTCTCAACCCATAGCCATCTGATAAATCATATTCATCATCTCCCAGTTAAAAAACCCCCTGAACTCCACAAGCTACCTATCTGGAAAAAAACATTTACCTTTAGTATAGATGTTACTTAGAAATCATTTTTTTAGATAAGGCATGCATAATCAAAAACCAAAATTTATACAAAAACTCTTGTTGTTCTGTCTGTATTCAGAGACTAAGTTTCCTTAAAGGTACTTCAGACAAGTTTGCATTGCAGTGATCTTGAAGAGTGCCATAGTCACATGCAATGGAACAGGCTACTCATGCCCGGCTTTTCTTTCACATTATACACACAGTAAGTAAACTACAGCCATCCAGTCATCACAGCACAACTTAATACTACCAAGGTAAGATGATAACAAGTCATAATACATAGGTTTGCCAGACAATTTTTGGTCACAGTTCTGAAGAGGAAACAGACCTACCCCATTGAGTGTGTTTTGTTCTGCTTTTACATTCACATGCAGTTTTATAACCTGAAAGACAAAAACAGTTCAGCTTTTTTAATAATGTTTCTTCACACAAAAGCTGTAGTATAGAAGAAAAAAAAAAAGGGGGTTAGTTTTGGTCTCTTTTTATAGTTAGATGATTCTGCAATGCAAGAATTCCCTCTGCCTTTTTTATCAGCAGCATCCAAAGTGCTCTATTAAGGAAGGGTTTCCAAGCACAGAGAGAAAACTTACGCTGCTCTGCTTTCTTCCCTTCCACTGCACTCAACAGAGAATACAGAGTGGAAAAATTGACATACTCCTTACCTCCTCCTGCTAATTCAGTTCTCCCTCACTTCCTGCAGAAACCCATAAGCAGGCCACATAGGAACCATGTCAGATTTATTGCAGAAGGGGAAGTAGTGTCAGCATGGGGACATCCTTCACAGGGTAACCTTATGTCACAGAGAGCTCAATTAGAGACAGTACTGTTCCTCAGGCTCTGGTTTCAGCTGCTACCTACCTGCTTCAGACCACCTGTAAGCTGCTTTGCTTTGTGCCCCTACTTCCAGATGCATGCTCTAATGCTTCCCTAGTAGCTTAGTAGCTGATTTAACCATATATATATATATATATACACATATACACATATATATATAACCATAGAGTGAATCAGGTAAGCTAGAGGCTCTGATGCAAGGAAGACCATGGAAACTGAATGGCAGGGATATTTGGATCTTTGTGGCACTACACAGATCATATTAGACATAAAATAAGACTATCCTAGTTCTACAATATATATACCCTCCTTCCTTTTACTCCATAAAGATTTAGGGAAAGCCTTTACAGAAAAAGTATTCTACAGAACATACCAAGTCCACCCTTTGCTAAAGTTTCTCTTCAAGAGAGTTAAGTAGTCTTTGATGTTATAACATTACCTATCCATAAGTTAAAAACTGCAGTGATGTGTGGACATATGGGACTGTGCATTTGGTTAGAAAAAGTGTTACCAAGAGAAGAAAAATAATTCTAAAATTACAAGATTGTGAGAGTTTAATAAAAAAGACCCATTTCAAGTCTGCAAATAACAACATTTCTTTTAAGCACAAAACATGGTAACCTAATTTTGCTTTTAACACAGGGTTAATTCAAAGCATACGAAATTTTGAATTCAGTTTTCAATTCACAATGTTTAGCCTTTCAGTACCTTAAACAAGTATTGAAGATAAACAATGACTACAGCAAGTGCACCACAAGTGGTCCAGCTAACCAAAGCAAGGGATAACGCCCCGCAGAGCCTTCTGGGTGTAATCAACTTATCTTTTTGAAGCACAGGAGGTCTAAGAAAAGAAACAAAAGCTGCTGTTATACTTTTGTAACCACATCAGACCTACAATGATCAAAAAAATTCTGTTTAATGAATGACTGAAAAGAATCAATTTTTCCTGACTATTGATAAAACACTGGAAAAATGAAGTTAGACAAATTTTAACACACATACCAACAGCTACATAAGCTACTTTGCAAGGAAAACTTTCATATCAAATGAACAGTTATCTTGAAAAAAGCATTCTGGAATGTAGGTCTGCAATGTGTTATTTTTACTTCATTTGGGGAACATAAAGGAATTACGATTGAACATAAACCATGAGGTAATGCTAACTGTAGACCTGCATCAGTCACCAAGTTCTTCTATTCAGTTCAAGAGAACAAGTACTTTATTACTGCACAGCTGCATCATGAAAGTGACTCCTGTACACACGTTAATGCACTGCAGCATTCAATGATCATACAACAGTACGTAACAGTAAGTCTCCAAGAGATTAATTCTGCAACAAACATCCTTCCCAGACAGGAATTTCTGCTTGCTCATAGTCTGAGACACAGAAAAGCTTATTTTAAGTTTGTGGAGTCCAGCTGATATGACTAACAGACAGATATGAATCTGAAATGACCAAGATGAGCTGAGAAGGTGTGACAATGAGGGGAATGCAGTGGGGAGGAAGTGCAATAGAACTATGAAAAAGTCTGTACTTCTTGGACATTCATGGGATATCCAGTATTAAAATAGGCATTGAGAACAGAAAAAGCATTGGAAAAGACAATTTTAAAAGCCTTTGCAAAAAATATTAAACAACCAATAACAAAAAAAGACACCAAACAGAAACAAACACCCTCCACAAAAAAGGCTAGCTAAGAAGAACAAAAAGTTCCACAGACACCTAGTGACAAATTCTTTGCTGCTGGCCATATCAGGTCATTTCAGAACACTGCGCAAAAGTCAAGTGAATACTATCTACTCTGGAAAGATTTGTAGAACATGAATGTTTTGGGTTTTTTTGCCCCCCAAAAAATTCGAGAGGAGATGAAAAAGTGTGTAATGCATTAGAACTGTGTAAGGCACTAGAATTTCAAAATGAACCAGGTGACTTACTTTGGGTACACAAAATCCTACTTTCCTGCCTCTGCCTAAGACATTTTTGGGGTTTGCAGGAAATAAAAACTTTAATGAAAATAGTATGAATTGAGCTAAAACCCTTAAAAATTAAGGAAGAGTTGTTTCAAAACTTAGAAGTTCATCACTTTGTCACTTTAATACTGAAGCATCCACTGTAATTTAGAAACAAGATGGCTGAGAAGAAATAGCTGACACCACATCTATTATTTGGTAGAAATATAAGTTTTTGTTTTACAAACCTCTGTGTTTTTTAATGCAGTTTATCCAATATAAGTAATAAGGAGTGGATTGCAATGCTTACAGTCCCTTTCTAACTATATACACTTATTTTTTGAGCTACTGAAAAGAACAGGTCAGTTGCTTCTTCCCTAACAATCTTTGCTCAAAAACAACCTGAAAACCTTTCTAACAGCTGGTGAAGGAAATGAGAAAGCCATTGATATTCCCTTTTGGAAATGTGGAATAAGGAATATGAGGTAATAGTCATACTTCATTAGTACTTAACAACAACAAACCCAGATGTCTAAAATAAGGTAGGAACTATATATTGAAGGATTCAATATGCCCAAGTATTCACACTGAAGCAAAGAGAAAAAATTGACAGGGTCACAATGAGCTAAAAGAGCATAATTATACAGTGTAATGATGTTTTACCTCATCAGAGTTAACCATAGTGAAGAGAAGAGTCTCAGAGATGTAGAGAAAAATACTCCACTCCAGTAGGCAATGCCTGTCCCAAAAAGAAATAGAATCAGGGACACAAGGGGGAACCATGCATCCCGACTACTCAGTACAGCAGCATCCACCTCTGGTAGTGACAGTGATTCCCATATCTCTCTAAACCAGTTAAACCTGCCAAAAACATGAAAGCAGTATTACTTATCATTTCCATTGCCATTACAGTAAGATATCTATCAACAATTCCTCCTACAACAGCAAATAAAATCACAGCAAGGTGTTCACAATTACTACAGATAAAATAATATTCCTCCCCACCAATATTCTTAGTGAAATTTCTGTTTTGGAAACTGCTTTAAATAAATAAGTTATGCAAACTCACCCCTGCAGAAACACAACAATGCTTATAAGAGGTTCTACTTTGTAGGGTTTAGCTGTCCTAACTAGTTCAAGGGAAAAGTCTGAACACTGGCCTAGAATCAAGAACAGAAAGCATCTATAGTTATTATTTTGCCATGAACTTTAACAAAGAAGGTACATAACAAAAAGTAAATTCAGACAAAGGTTTGAAAGTTTACTTTAAATCAAGATAACTGTCTAACAGCAGTACTGCAAGTCATCATCCTTCATCATCAAGGCCTTTATTCACTGGATTGCCCATTTTAGGTAATGTCACCAGAGCTTCTAGAGAGATTATAGTGTTTGTTACAAACACCACCTGAATTTAAATAGAAATGTATTTTGTCTGAAGACATGTCTAAAAGTTAGTCTGCAACTCTCATCTTCATGCAAGAAATAGTGTGTTTTGTGCAGACTAACAATATGTTTTAAAATTTTACATGTATTTTTAAGTAGACTTCCATTAATTCCAAAATACTGTGCAACAGCAATCATTCACAAAGAAGGGACAGCAGAGTAAAACGATAAGGAAATATGCTGCTACACTACAACCTAGGAGGGCTGCCAACAAAAACTGGAACTGAAGAACACATAGATCCAAGTACCTGCACAAGTTCAATGATGCTTAATCATAGAATCATTTAATCATAGAATAGTTAGGGTTGGAAAGGACCTTAAGATCATCTAGTTCCAACCCCCCTGCCATGGGCAGGGACACCACGCACTAAACCCTGTCGCCCAAGACTCTGTCCAACCTGGCCTTGAACACTGCCAGGGATGGAGCACTCAATGCACACCAGTCAGCTAGCCTTTCAACAGTAAATTGGGCAATTTCTCTAAAAACATTTGATTGATAGAAGAAAAAGATTCCAGAAAGCTACCTGTTGATACCAATTTGCTCAATTGTCCTCCATAAGTAAGAAGAATATTAGAAACAATATAGACCGGAAGAGCACCAGCATGGAACCTGATCATCTGAAAGACAAGGATATAATGATAACTTTCAATTTCTATATATAAAAAGAGATAAAAAAACCCCACATACAGAAATACTATCTTGAAGCCAGCATGATAATGTGATTAGAAATTCTTTCTTAAAAGATTCAACCAGCTTCTCATTTAGATACGTAAGGATTTGACAACCACAATTGGCAATTACTTTTACATATAGAAAATACTCAGCTCTCTTACAAATGGCTGATCAAATGTGTTTTGATGAATAAACAAATTATAAATTAATGGGGTTTCTTTTCTAGTCAAAACAAATATTAAATAACACAGTAGCATGTTAATGGTGTTTCAATAAGAAGAAATAAAAAAAGTAAAAGGCCACTTTCCAAGCAAAACCTGCATATAGTTGTACATGCTTTTAGGCAAAGAATGGTTGGAAGCAATTTCATGTATGTTTTAACTGGTTTTCACTGTCCCAAGTCTTAATTTATGTACAAATACCACAAATTTTTCTAAAACAGCAACCAAATGAAAAGCCCTTGATATAAATGCATACATTCAAACAGAGAAACTTGCCAATAATATTCCAGCGCTACACTTAGGTGCTTGCAGATTAATTACATTTTAGAATCACGAAACTGCAGGTGACTAGTCTATTTTTACCGATACCAATGTTGAAATGTATTCTTCATTGATAACCAAAGAAAATTTGTGGAAAAGGAGCATATGGATTTACTTAAGACTCTTTTTCCCCCCTCTAATGTTTAGTGGATGCCATATATACTTTAAAGTTTTAACACTACTGACCCATCAGGCAACAAAGTGAAAGTGACCTACAGTGTCATCCCTCTGCAGCTATTCTGCTAACCACAGAGTCAAGTGCTCAGCGTTTCCATTAGCTCTTTAGAGCTTGAGTGCTTTTCTGCTCCTCTGAAAACTGAGCCCTGACATTTATCCGGATGGGATGCCTTGCCAAGTGACAAGGTTTTAAACGATCATTGAATAATGTTCCTCTTAGCGTCAGGAAGGAATCTGAAGTGCCATAGGAGGGAAGGGAGGAAGGGAAAATTTCTATAGATGCTACTGACAAAAACCAATCTAGTAGTAGAAGGTTTTCTTACTTGCCCAAGAACCTGTAAAAGTGAGGTCTTCAGAATTACCTTGATAAAAAGACGACATATTTTATTAGTTTATACAATGGTAAGCATAAGTAAAAAATACTTTCATTTTTGAAAAGCTGACTTAAGTATTAGAATATAACAGCATAATACTTAATACATATACGTAAATTTAGAAGTACAGCAATCCCATAACTAAAATGTACAACAACTTACCACTTATTTTTAAAACAGAGATGTTTCAATTTTTTCTTAGAAATGAGTCTAACTTTCAATACTGCTCCAGCTCTTGCATAATACTTGGAACATGCATTACATTTACAAAAAGGCCAAACAGCCCATCTTTAGATTTGCTTAGTATTTGTTTTGATTGATTAGGTACATATTTTAAAAGACTGAATTATGCAAAAATTACACAGCAATGCAAACTAGCCATAAAATAAATTTGTATTACTCACTTCATAGTGACAGTCTGAGGAAGAGTAAATATTTAACTCTGGAACCCTGCTGTCATTCTGAGGCTGAGCAATATGCAGTTTTGCAGAAATCTCAGTCAAAGATGGAACTCTGAAACAGCAACTCAATTTGTAATTGTTCTCCTTATAATCAAAAACCCCCAAACATGCCATAATCTTCAACAAGTGCGCATAAAGCAGATTTAGTACACCAAGCGTCACCACAAGCTATGAGCAAAATGGTATAATGAACTTGCTTATACTATCACGAAGAACTACATAATACTCTCAATCCACTGCCCCCTGAGCTATGAAGGGACATGGTACTAATGACAATAGACAAGTTTAGCATTAATGTGCACATTGCCTCACAGAATACGCAAATATGCTGAGGAACAAGAATGGGAAGGACAGTTCTCAAGAATACAGTTCAGTTTCCTGCAAGTATTATGCTGTTAGAAAATACAGGGGGGGAAATAGGGAGGTATCCTGAAGGTAGGCAGTTTTCCAACCATCTAAAATCAAGTCAGGTTGTTTAACTGCAATTCATGAGTGACTCATATTTCAAGCCATATCATTTGATTTTGCCAGGACTAGGCTGCTGAAGCAACTTAGGGCTGCTGTGTGATCCAAACCCTGGCTTACAGGAAGAAGCCAGCACCCATAGCAGCCTCTAATCCCCACTCATGAAGGGTCAAAGATTATGCCAAGAATTTCAGACCAGCAAATCTGACTTCCTTTTTGAGCAAATTCGTGAGTACTATTAAACAAACAGTAAATATTCTTAGGAAAAGTCAAAATGACTTTGTCAACAAGGGCAGAAAAGTAAATGAGGAAAAGAGGCAGAAGCCAAACTCATGACTGAAGAAGTTATATCAGAAATACTACCACAACAGGATGCAATCTTCCTTCAAAAACCTATCAAGAAATAAGTTATAATTGTTGAAGTCCTTACTTCGCTACAATTATGGAGTCTTCATGTGACCAGGGTATATGAAGTCTGTAAACACTAGGTTTTCTTTCTGAAATGGAAGAGAGTTAATATAAATTTAAATAAGAACAAGATGTGGCAGCCATCTCCAAAAGCTAAATGCAGGTAAAACAAAGGTGGCATTTAGACCACTATACTGAATCACTGGGCTTGCAGTAACATTGCAACTGACATGGCAATGCCAGTCAGTGCAGTTAGCATTGAACAAAAATGACATTTTTTAACTATTGTTGTTACAGAACAAGACAGAGAGACATCAATGTTTAAAGGCAGGACAGTTATGGGAAAACTTCTGGTTTTCAACACAAAGCTGTAGCTTCAAGCTAATAAATCCATCACTTTTTTTTTTTTTGGAAACAAACTCCTTTAGGATCCAATTTTGTTTCAGTTTATGTAGCTCAACATTCAAATTTGAGCCCCAGAATTAGCAAATAAAAATCCTAGCCAGATGTTCTGTTCTTAAGAAACACTTTCAACATAATGCAGAATCCTACTGAAAGTTCAACTTCCATTTGCTGGGAAGTAAGAAAAACAAACAAAAGAGGACTAATTCCACATTTTCTTTGAGCTGTCCTTCTTAACAGCAAGTGGAAGTGAGAGATATTAGCAGAAACATTTGAAGAGATTACAACAGTATTTCCTAAACCTCACTGCATGGGAGGACTTCTGCTTCCACCAGCTTCTGCCTTGAGAATTTTCCTGGTTTCCTCTGGGATAGAGTTAATTTTCTT
The DNA here is from genome assembly GCF_004027225.2 of Strigops habroptila. Lineage (NCBI taxonomy): Eukaryota > Metazoa > Chordata > Aves > Psittaciformes > Psittacidae > Strigops > Strigops habroptila. The sequence continues at coordinate 11,024,671 of NC_044281.2, forward strand.
TCTAGAGCTGGTGCAGTGCTGTGTTTCAGCTTTAGTCTGAGAACCGTGCTGATAACACACCGATGGTTTAGTTGTTGCTCAGTAGCACTTACCCTGATCAAGGACTTTCAATCTCTCATGCTCTGCCAGTGCAGAGAAGCACAAGGAGCTGGGAGGGAGCAGAGACAAGGCACCTGACCCAAACTAGCCAAAGGGGTATTCCATACCACAGCACGTCATGCCCAGTATATAAACTGGGGGGAGTAACCTGGAAGGCCCAGATCGCTGCTCGGGTCAGGCTGGGTATCGGTCGGCGGGTGGTGAGCAACTGTATTGTGCATCACTTTTCTTTCTAGGGTTTTATTTCTCTCCCTCTTTTTGTTGTCTCCCTTTTCATTACTACTACTATTATATTTTACTTTATTTCAGTTATTAAACTGTTTTTACTCAACCCACAGGTTTTACCTTTCTTTTCCTCACAATTCTCTTCCCCAACCCTCAAGGGGGTCAGGGGTGAGTGAGTGGCTGCATGGTACTTAGTTGTGTTAAACTAAACGGTTAAATCACGACACTTAAATTTATACTTTGGAAGACTTACATTTACCTTTGAGTGACTGGCAGTGGCTCTCTATATAAATTTTGAAAGCTTGATATATCTAGAGCATTAAGAAGAAAAGGAAAAAAAAATCATTTACATTCTCCAAACAGTGGTTACATTACCAAAAAAAATTAAGTAGTATTCTTACTCGGTTGAAGTGCTGGAGCTGTACATTGTAAAGTAAGCCAGTTGAATTTAATAGAATTTTGCTTGAAGAAAGCCCTATAAAGGATGTATTATTTTCACATATTAGATAAAATTATTTGAGCACTCACTGCATCTTCTGATTTTTTTTTTCCAGGAGACTCGTGCTTCTATATATATTAGTCAAAACCCCCACATTTCTTATTTGTCTGTTACTAACAAAAGTAGTATTAACTTTAGTAAAAACAAGCCACAAAAAAAGCCACTCCTGATCATTGGAATTTTTAGGTACATTTATGATCCAAATATTAGTAATATTAGTTTTCCATTTTTTTCCCCAAAGTAATGAGCTATACTTACCAAATGAAAACAGATGTGTTACAGGAATCTGTACTGTTCTGGAATCCTCTTTGAAGAATTCACAGTCCAAAGTATACTGCAATTCAGGATATTAAATAGAGATCTAAACCAAGCGCAAGACCGTAAAGCCTTTGCATTTGCCAGATTCTATTCATGGGCTCAGGCAGAGTCCAGGACACAAATACTGAAAAGCCACCTCTCTGCACTGCACTGATAGGGTTAATAAACGACTGGCAGGTAGTTTGTTCCTGCACACAGCCGTACAAGCTTGGGTAGCTTAAGCATGACTTCCAGGTTACTGTAGCTCTCACCCATTTTCAGCAGCCTTCAAAAGGCTATTCAAACAGCTGAGAATGACCAGAATCCAGTTCACATTCCTGCTTCTGGGGTACATCTTTTTTTTATTGGGGGCACTGGGGAGGTTTGAAAAGGAGAGCAACTTCTCCAAACTCTGGATACAATTTCCTAAGCAAAAAGAACCTTTAGTTTATCTCCCAAAGTTTAATCATGCAAAAGCAGGAATGATTTGTACCATCTCTAATAAGCATTTAGTTCACTTGAAAATTATTTTCCATCCCATTGGAAATCCAGCATTTGTTTACTTTTTAAAAGCAGTTTCCGAGCTTTAACACTGGACTGAAACTTAGCAGGTTACATTTCACAAGTGACCTCTTGTCTATCTTTGCTTATTCAGAATGTTGTATATAACTAATTTAACTGCAAGATGTCTCTGTCAAAAGTATCTTCAGATACAACTACCATCGAGAATTATAATTACTTCAGCTGTGAATAATTTCTTGTTTCATGGATTATTATACTACAGACACAGAGTCTGTATCTGTGATGTAGAAAGGAATGTCATACCTACTTAGAGTTTAAATTCCAGTTCAGTGTTCTGCCATTTTCAGGACTAACTAGAAAGGCCTGCCAGACCCAGCTGGGCAGTATGCAAAGTCTGCTTAGATTCACTGCAAGTGTTCCTCTTACTGGGATCCTGAGAGGCCTTGATGCAAAGACATCCAACTCATCTGTGAGATTCAGAACTATCAAACTTTGCACATGTCAGTCTACCACATTATTTGTGGTCTCAGAGCTTGTAAAATTATCTGTGCCATGCTCCCCTCAATCCATATGTGGTGCCTTCAACTACCTATGGCATTTTCTGCTACCCTGGATAACGGAACTGACTGTTGAAAAAGATAAATATTCATTAACTTAATCAGAATATCACAAAAAACAAGTAAGAACATTAGAACTTCCAATAAGAACCCGACAAACTGGTTTGAGAACGGTTGCTTTGTATGTTTCAAGTACTATCCATGCCTTGCATTTGGGATTTTAAGTGAAGATATTTCTGAGCTTACAGAAAATAAAGTTCCATTCAAACCACACTGGAGTGTAAGTCTATGGTTTCTAACTTAGCACATATTTAATATACTTCCTTTTACTTCCGTCGTAGCATCTGAAAGCTATGAACACACTAAGCAAGCAATTTCTGCATTTAATGTTTTTGTTTACCTTATTGCCAACTGTGGGTGGTACCTGAATGACAATGTGAGACAAAGAAGGATGGTCCTGAAGTTTCAGCATTACAACCTTAAAAGGAAAAGAAAAAAAAAAAGAAAGCCATTACTGAGCATTCCCCTTAGTTTGCCCCTCTCCAGTTCCCAGATGTCCACCTCTTGTACCTCTTCCTCTGGAATATGACTGCATATTCCAGTGCTGCAAACAGAACAGATCCTTCTCCCATGCATGCAGCTACCCCACGAAACACCTCTCCCTCCTACAAGTTATGTACTATCCTTACCTTGGTGGTTGGAAGTAACTCAGCTCTCCAGGATAAGTCAGTAGCTTCCAGGCTGTAAAAATTCATGTACATTAAAGGATGAGCGTATTCATTATGCAAGTATTACGTTATGACAGTGGATTAACACACCAGCTTTTTTCTCTCTCTGTACGGATTCATGAGACTTTAAAATGAAAACAAGTTTGGGTCTACTGCACTTAGCTCCACAGTAACTTATCAAACTATAATCATTTCAAATACTGCAAATCTTGTTTTTGCAAAAACAAGTTAAGTAAAGCTCTAACTTTGTCATACACAAAACATTCAGCAATTATTAGCCATGTAACTCTAGACACATAATGAAAACTCGTAATAAGCTAAAACAGCACTGGCATGTAATGAACACATTTTTATTAGCACCCTTTGAACATCAAAAGTACCAATTTTTCCTATGGGAACATCTAAAACATACCATGTAAATCAAAAATTGTTAGCTGCTGCAGAGCTTGAAGCAGTTCTGAAATGGTATATACTTATACATTGAACTGCAGTCGTTTTAAGTTATGATTTTTAGAATACCAGGATATTTCTCTCTCCCTAAATAAATTGTGTTACATGATCTCAGGATACAGTCCACAGCAAAACCACTATTATTAGATGAGGTTTTAGGTAGCAGTTCTGAACTAAGCTAACCTGCAGTTGATGCTGATCAAAGGTTATACAAAGGAGTAACAGCCAATTTTTCCTTGGATCAGGAAAAAGTAATTATGACATCTGGCTATCCACTGGAGGCAAGAACCTGTGGCTATATACCTCAGCACAGACCCCAGATAAACACTATAGTTCAATTCCACCTGGAAGCTTTCCCTAATCTGAAGGGTTGACTGAATTTACTTTGAGCTTGTTTTGCAAATGTAAGCTAAGCCAGTGTTTTAAATTCATTTTGTAACAATTGTAATGACCCGATTCAAATAATCACTAAACCCACCCACATTTCTAAATATTTTTCATATGACAGTAGGAATTTTGGAATAAGAAAAAATAAGAGATGCTTCAATCTACTCTGTTGAAGGCTTGGAGTGACATTTGATGTTTTCTGTCAAAGGATTCTAAAGAGATGCTTTAGAAGATGTAAAGATGTAAAGAGAACACACAATTTAGGAATCCAGCTCAGCACACAGCGCCCACAAGAGAGCAACAGGAGCAACTTCTCACTGCTATGAAGGTCAGAAACATAGCTTAAATAAGAAAAAGTTTGACTATTCTGCATTCATGCAGTAATTTTAAGAAAACCTATTCTTTACTGTTTTCTTGGTGATACAGAAAGCATGAATTATTCACAGTAAGAAATTTACTTCCCAATCTCTTTCTTCCTAAGAAGGAAGATATTTTACATGATTTAAATTCAAATGTAGTCCCACAAGATCCATTTGAATATAGCACAGGAACTGCTCATACTCACCACATTGGTGAATTACTGTTCATACAGCCATAAATCCAGCTACTTGTGTCCTGTAAAGTCAATACCATAAAAATAGTACATTACATATGTGTGTACCTATATCTATAAATATATTAAAAATAGCAATTCTTTATCCTAAACAATGCAGGAGTTACTGCTGATAATCTTCTCCAAATTTCTACATGCTAGCTCTTTCAGTGCATCACATGTCAGCAACTGTTCTAAAAATCTTCTGATGGCAGAATCTTGTTGCAATTAACTTAGGGAAAAGAGGAACAAACTTCCATATTCATCTCACTCCTTTTCTATTACGTGTGCCTGCGGCAGCTATCACTATAGTGACCAAACTCTCATAAGGATGTCAAATGCCAAAGTGTAAAAGCAAAAAAGATAAACACAGTCTCTCAGATTTCCTCAGTTATTTATAATAAAAGATATCCACCAACTTTTTTCCTTATTTCACAGTGAAGTCAGACTTCTGTATTAACAGCAAGTGATATCCTCCATTAAAAGTCTTACATCATAAGCTTGGAATCACAAGGATGAAAAGATGAAACATGAGAGTGAAAGGTGGGGGTTTCCAGAAATCATTTAAGATAATTTCCATTTGCCACCTTTAAGATATTATAACAAAGGCAAAAGTTATCCTATAAAGCACAACTAAGATCACAACAACTTTGTAGATATTGAAGATACTACTGGAAGAACAACTAGAAAAGCACAAAGAATATACAATCTTTTGTTCCCACAGTGGTGGTGTGAACCTCCTCTTTGGTAAGGGAAGGAGTGGCAACAGGGACAGGCAGGATGGAATGGGAAAGCACCTCAGTTTTTGTTGCCACTGATCTAAAATACGTTATTCTGAAAAGCACATTTACCCACCTCCAGTTTGCCAAGACATTCCATTCACTCCTTTCAAAAAAATATTAAAAACAATCAAAACCATTTTGGTTGAGCTTATGTGTCTTGAGCTAAAAATCTAAGAAATGAACATTATGACCTCTCCTCTCAACAGGGGAGACAACTGAGAAGTTGCTGGGTTTTCATCTGGCTTCCATTCTTCTGCTGCTTAGTGGAAGATCTCTGTAGCCTTACAGGCCCACTTAAATTTTATTATGGGAAAGCAAACTTATAAACAGCTTTCCCAAATTAGAAGTATGGCTGAATCTTGGCAGCATTAAGAATAACTTCTTCATTCAAAACCATCAATACAGAACTGCACTAAAGTGAAAGAGAAAGTCATCTGGGGGTAGCCATAGGAGAGGCAAAACCAAAACATTTAAGGTTCAGATGGCACTGAAGGTTTCAGAACTTGAACATTAAGTGCAACATGATAAAAGAGGAAGTACATCTAACGCAATGTATTAGGTTGTGAACGTAAATGTATGTCAGCAATTTCAACAATTGTTCATTAAACTGTCTTAGAACTGCAGTAAAACTGAATATAAAAAAATTCAGCTTTATAAACAAACTCAAGACATTAAAGTATTTTCTCACCAACAGAGTGTTTTCACAGTAAACATGACTGTATGATTTTCTGTGACTCGCAAGAGGAAATGTGAAATATTTTCCATCCGAATCCTTAAAAGAAAGAAAAAGAATTGCTCATCAGTAACAAAAATAAATATAAAAACACAAGGAGGAAAAAAATGTTACTTACATTGTAAACTGAGTAAGTCCACTTTGAGGCTTTGACTGTAATCCACGTGAAAGTTCCTAAAAATAAATGTTTTTATATGCCACACTGCAGGAACTATTATTCTTGTCTCCAAAATCTTATCTTTTACTTATCGCCAAGGTCTTATCTCTTACCTGTAAATGGCCATAAATTTGACAAGCTTTAATCAACACTCGGGATTGTTACTGCGTAGAATTACATGCAACAGCTAGCATCAGTTACACAGGAAACAGCAAAACTCTAGGATCCATTATATAATTACTATATATTCACTGCGAAATAAAAACTCTATGGATCTTGAAACAAAGCTCTTAAGGCAACAAAATGAATAAGAACCTGTATAGTACTAATGTAATTACAGGGTGACTGATTAAAGCTGACGCAACATTAGAAACAGCCCCAATCTTTGTTCCTGGCTTTTAAGAAAACTAATACAGAAACTTGTGTAGAAGCAAGTCCATGATGAAGTGAACAACATGTACAAGAAAACAGTAACAGTTTAAAGAAATGTCTGGAGAAAAAGAGTAAGACAGAAAAAGTAAGAGATCAGCAACATAAACAGTGCAAGTTGTCATGCTAGAAGGTTAATATCTTTCTTCTATGTAACTACAGTAACAAGTTTATCATGGAAATTTAGCTAAGTGTCAAGAAGTCACCACAAATAGGAAGATGCAAACATGAAATCCAATTTAAATCTATTCCTCCTTATTGTTAAAACCTGACCCAATAAAAAGGCAAACGATCAAGAAAATCAGTTCCACAACCTCTTTGGGCACTTCCAGTGTCTGACCACCTACTGCCTGTGTGTTATCACCGTGCACCTACGAGAAGAATCCAGCCTCACCTCTGCAATCTTTCATTGGGTAGTTGAAGACAGCAACAGAATCCCTCTTAGCAATCTCCTTAGCGTGAAAACCCCAGTTCACTCAGTCTCTCTCTCCCATGTCCTGTGCCCAGGAGCTACCCATTTTGGTGGGTCTCTGCTCCATACTCACTTCAGTGTATGTCAATGCCTAAATGCCTTCTCCTACCAGGACAGCCAAAACGGGACACCGAAGTTCAAGCTACCTTAGTAGTTCTGCAATAGCTTACATTAAGAAAATTCCTGAAATAAAATGGTTTTCTTAAAATAGTTCAGCCCACTTCAGCAAAACCAGGAACACAGCCATGCCCTGTGAAAGTTCTGGTTTGTTCCTAAGACTTTGTGCAGTCAAATTTCTCACCCTTAACTATGCATTTTAGCAGTTACAAAGAAACCATTTGTGTGCAGTCCATTTGACCCTGCCATGTCATGAAAAAAAGGAAGATGAAGCAGATCTGAATATTCAGGATTTCCACGAGTAGCACAAAACTAACACAATGGCTCTACAACACCCATACTATCTCTCACGCAATCATGGGATGTAAGCATATATTAGACTGTACTTTTGACATCCAGCTATTCCCATTTCTGAGATTCTCTATTGGACACCCTGATGTAAATATGCCTCCAGCTTGTCTCCCACAATATAAGCCATATAGAAATGACAGATTTTTGTGTGCTTAAACCACACAAAAGCTCACAGTTTGGGTCTATAACCCATATATCATTTTAGCAATGTCTGAAGAAAGACAAGATGTATTCCAGAAGTTTGTTAGTAAGAAGATGTAACTGTCAACAAGTGAGTATCATTGAATCATGTTCAAAACAAAACTGCTGCTCACCTGTGAGTTCTGTAAAAGCTTCAGGATTTTCCTCAAACATCTTTGCAGGATGTCTCACAAAGTGGTGATTCAGTACAGACATTCTCTTCTTTGGATCCTCAGTTATCTAGAAAGATAGTAAAATAAAATTTGAGAACATGCTCACTTACATAACTGTATTGTTAGCTATGACATGATCATAGCTAATAATACCGTTTTGGGGATGAAAGGCAGGAACAATTGTTACAAGACATGGTACATTTTCTATTCCAAATTCAACAATCTGAACAAATGAAGTGCCAGCAGTAGTCAATCACTGCAATACAGAAAGTCTGAACATGTTATGTGAAATAGTATATATTATATAATATACATAATGTTATATATTATTATATATGTAATTAACATTATTATTATATATCATGTTTTAAAGCATAGCTGAAACTTTGAGAAGTTTTATATGCTTGCCTGCTCAACACAAGGAAACCATTCTATCAGACTTTCTTTATAGACACACCTGCATTCTTCCTGAAATAACACACTTATGCCAGAGATTAGGAAAAATCCTCAGTTATATTTACTAGTCTGAATTCACAAATCCAGCTTACTACATCACACCTTAACGTTTCAAGCATCCAAACAGCTGTAGAGCTACAGTGGGATTTGCTTTTGTCTGCGGTTGGTTGGTTTGTTTGTGGGTTTTTGGGGGGTGGTGGTATTCAAAATAACATTCCCAAGACTAATTTTTGCCTATTCACCTTTTCAGAATTGTGGCATTACAACTGATTTCTGAAAAGTTTTACCCTCCAGCACTCTGTCAGTCAACTCCAGAAAAACTGTACCCCTTTTGTGTCTCTTTAAATCACATGCTAAAGTGAGCACACCTAAGAAACTAGAGAAGTCTGTCCCAAGGAGCCTCAAGGAGAACACCTGGAAGCCTTTCTCTTCTATGTCTGGGGCTCTGCTGTTATGTATTTTCAACCTCTTGGACCTTAACTCCAATTCATGTTTAGTGCTTCATAACATTTCAGAAAGAACAGAGTACAATGGCAGATCTCTCCAACAGCCTTCAAAAGGTAAGATGCAGGGTATTTATTTAGAAAAGCAGTAAATAGTGGTACCTGAAGGTAAACAGACATGCTAGTATTTTACTTGCATCCTATTTTTGCAAATGCTATTTGCAGAAGAACACCGCAAATACATACTGGCCACTATGACACCACCATATGGCTAGAATTATTATGTCCCAGTTAAACTATCAGTTTTTCACCCTTTATAGTCAGAGAAGGTAACTTGAACACACACTGAGAGATCATTCGAGGCTACACAGCTAGCAAGATTTGTTTATCCTGGTTCGAGGTCAACTAAACCTGCTGCATATGGAAGAAAAGTGTAGTCCATGCCCCAGCTATAAAGCATCAAGCAGTCAATAATAAAAACCAAGATACACCTAATTATTTCTGACACATTGGTCAAACAACACAAAGCCAAAGGATTTTTCAGTGACTGGTACAAACCAGCAATAATTTTCTCAGCATGACTTAGAATAATCAAAAAGGAGTTTTCTGTATCATAGGATAATATTTGTCCTGATTAAGCATTCAGGAATGGAAGTAGAAAGTGCGATGGGGAAATATACAGGAGATCACATATACAAACCTGCCTTGTATTTTCATCTATGAGATCAAAAAAAGCTCTAATGGTAGCCAGGATCAATTCTTTGCACCTAGAAGGCAGAATAAGTAAAGTTAAATCCAGAAAGGAAATATCCAGGGGAATAAAAGTGGTCAGAAGAGACACTGCAGTAATATTATGCTGAAGTTATATTACTGTATAATGTGATAACAATAGAGAACAGAGGGATGTAGTCAGCCAATTAACCTTTGTGTCATTAGCTTACCACACTATGGAGAGATGGTCTGTTGAGGCCCAAGCTCTAGGCACAGCTGAGCTCTGTTTGGGGAAGGAAAAAAGTGCAGATTTTGTTAGTATTCAACATTTTAAAATTCTAAGCAAGCCTTTCCCCTCCTTATTTAAACATATTTGCACAATTATTAAAAAGAATAGTGTTTATCTTAAGAGCTTCAGGGACTTGGGTACAACAATGACTTCTTCAGTCAAAAATCTTACAAGTGCTGAAGCACTTGAAAACAGAACTTGTAATACAAAATGTCCAAGTTATCTCTGTTACATAGCAGAGACTACGGAGAAAGGGCTAATAATGGTGTGAAGGAAACTTACCAAAAATTTATTTAAAGACAGTTTCTATGACTAATCTTACTATTTTAGTAAGTGATCCTGGCACACAGGATAGAAAACTGCTGCTGAAAAATCAAGGGCATCCTCAACAGAAAGCAGCAGAACATCACGGAGAAAGAACTGGACAGTTGGAAGCTATTCCTTTGTATAAGTGTATTGCATTGTACTGCATTTTAGGGACTAATAATATCAAAAATGCCTCTCAGAAATGGAGCTCTTCACCTAGTTGTACAATTTGATTCAAGGAAGCTATGAACTACTAATGCATTACAGCTGGTAAGAAAAAAGCAAACCAAACCACAACAAACTAACACCCAACCCAAACCAAAAATGTCCAAATCCACAAAGCACAAAAAACCCAACCCAAACCAAACCCACATGAGAAAGAACTGGTACCAGTCGTACCACTACATGAGCGAGATCTCATGCAAAATTCTGGCACCAACACTCAATGAAAATGAAAGTAAAGCAGATGTAGGGAATGGTTACTAGGACAAAGGGAATGCAGAGTTAATCTTCTTAGCATAGCAGAATCAGAGCTGAGACTATTTATAGACAGCTTTCTGCATAACGGACAGGGAGGTAAACACCAAGGGAATGCAACTATTTTAGACAACATTTCAAGCCAATGTTAGAACAAATACAATTAAGAACTGGCTTGTGCACTAAATGGAAGTTGGAAATTACACATTTTCTCCATACTGGGGAGTGTTTTCCACCTTCTCCCATGTGAGGAACAGGCTGATGGCAGCGGGGTGGAATGACAAACCTACTTTATACATCTCTTGATTAATTTTGGAAGGAGATAGATGCCTGCAAAAGCAGAAGACTGGACTTGATGATCCAGTACATCCTGTCTATTCCTCAAATCTTTGAAAAGCAATGAACACAAAAAGAAGATCCCAAAACAGAGCTCTCTTTTTATAACCAACCAGTCTACTTGTATACTGCACATCTGTCAGTCTCCATATACACATCTCTGGCAAAAATGCTGCAAAATGAAATCTGAGTTCTGGGTCTGAAAAGGTGCAAGAAGGTGGTGAGAAGCAACAGTACCAAGTGATAGATGATTCAAATCAACCCCAACACATACTGTGCCAGTGGACACTCATTTATACTACATCAACTAGTTATGATTTTATAACCAACCATATACTATCTACTTTGTGGTTTTATATTTAGTTATGCTATCCTGCACATATAGACTATAATGAGACATCAATACATGCATTACATAAATAACTATTTAACACAGCTCCATGCAAACCCCAAAAAGTAGTTTGCTTTTTTACCACAACAGATAAGGCACTGTCATGTTGACTCGATCTTGGTAGAAAAGCCAGTCCTGAACGAACTTGGTAATCTCTGAATCCTCCCGCCACAGAAAGGGTAGTTAAATTTCTTAACTCTTGGGCCTTTAGAATCCAATGATTGTTTACAGCTGTATAAAAATCTATAAAATATATTAAAATAAATCACAATTTCCCCCGTAGGTCTATTTGACATACAAAAAAAGCTATAGAAACATTTAACCAAAAGTTTCTGTAAGCCCCCCCTAGAGGCATTCAAGCTCTGATTATCACTTTTGAGTCACATAAGGAAAGATTATTATTATTTTAACCCCAAGGAGGTAGCAGTTATGAAAGCTAGATATGCTTACATCTTCTATATCAGCTGAGCACATATATTGTTACAGTAGCAAGCCATAGATAGATCTGAAGGACAGCCACAGACCAGAAAGTCAGCAAGGAAGAAGCACTGCATTGCAATCAATCGTAGGAGAATTAACATAAGCACAATAAATCAAATTCAGCAGCTAAAGATAATCTGTTCCTCTTGGATGCCACAGAGAATAATGAAAATAAATGTTTTTTCCCTTTCCTTCACCAATTCCCTAAACATCCACATGTAGCAGCACAATTATCACTGAGCACATATTACATCAGTATAGTTTCGTCAAATGTAGCTTTTCAAGAAGTGTACAGTACATGCATAATGATGATACTGTGGCATATTTTTTTATGCCACAGTTATTTAGGTGAGCAGAAAATACAATCCATCTTTTGTGTAAATATATTATATACAATATATAAATAGATCTATATTGAATATTCTCACCTCCCAAACTTTGGGCACGACAAGCATTAAATTTAGCAACTTCTACAGAAATCATGCTATTGAGGCAACTCGGTTGATAAAGAAAGCCATTAGAGAGGTCAGGTTTTACAAATAGAAAGGAAAAATGTCATTCACTGGAGAGCTTAGAAATTTAGTTATATGCTCTGCAACTCACTAGAATTACAAATTATTGAGAGCTCCAGAAGCTGAAGTCCCCATAATCCATTTTATATCACACTTTACTTTCGCCCAGCATCCCAGCACTCTCAACCAACCACCTGAGTAACAAAGGAATAGATTACAGTAAACTGAATGGCACATTTTGCTGTTGATTTGCAAGAATCCCATCTGTTAATGCTTGAGATGCTCAACAAAGAAATACAACATAATTAGATAACCCGCAATACTTACCAGTAAGATATTTGTCCAAAGGCATTACAGGTGCAACGTGAGGTGTGGCTTGTGTAATGAGGAGGTTTATAAGTTCAGGCTTAAAATTCTTCAGAGTAAGCAATGCTCTTGCAACAAGACCACCCATGGAATGACCTACTATAGCAACACTGCTTGGTGCAAATTCTCGATCCTTAAGCAAAGAGTAACACATCAAAAATAGACTGGACATTGAACTACGGTGATCAGTTCTACATTTTTTTTCCACCAAAATTCACTCATGTCCTCTCAAGGATAATATTAACTAGTATCTTGATGAGGTTACAAAAAGAATACAAATTTATCTGCTGTCTCAAAAAAAGGTGCTTAACATGAAGTTTCCAGGTCAAAAGGAAATATTATATAGCCTGTGCATACGTAAGAAATTTAGGCTTATTTTAATTTCTGAGAGTCTTGGGGACATAGAATATCAAAGAACTTTCCTAGAGAAAACTGGAAGTATGGGGATGCTGTATTAATATTTTAATAAGCCAGGGAAAGTTTATGTCTCTACTACAAAAAAGCATACATTGTGCATGGAAGGATTTATTTAGAAACACAATATAGAACCTAACCAAAGCTCTGGGATTGTCACAAGTATTAAACATCTATTAAAGAACAGCAATTTTCTGCTGCATTTCTATCACATTCAATTATCTACACACATTATAAAGTCTCCTTCCCTTAGTCATCATTCAGTTTTCCAGCAGAAAAGGCAGCCAGAATTCCATTCCCAAATCCAAGTACATCATTCAGCATACATCACTACTTACCTTGTACAACTTAAGAATTACTTTTATGCATTCATGCACAAACTTGGTCTGTCGTTGCAGACTACCACCATACAATGCAACCAACTCCTCATTAAAGTTGACACTGAAGAAATTAAAATGATACTTGAAGTCAACATCTTCTGCTTTTCTAAGTGCAATGGAGCCAAGAGAACGTACTAGGAAAAGAAACCACATCAATTAGAACAGTCTAATACTCACTGCTTAGCACCATTGTAAACACATAAATATATTAAGAAACAAATGTTATCTTAAATACATTGTTCATAAACAACTTGAGATGAAAGAGTAAAAAAAGGATGAAAAAATCTAAAAGCAAATAATCTCTTTCCTCATGTGCAACCACACTTGTTTTACAAAAACAGATTTGAAAATATAAATAGAGAAAAAGTATCAACCAGTCACTGTCAGAACTGAACTGTAAAATGGGAAAAGATATAATAATTTCCTATTTTCATAGGAATCCCTCTGTTTAAAATAAAATAGCAAACATATCGTAATAAGAGCTTACAGAAGAATGTGGAAAAGCAAAAGCTGATCAGATGAAAAGAAAGTTTAAAATGAGTTACCAAGAGCTGCATGCTATGCTTATGGCAGTTAACCACTACCTGACCACTGACTACAGAGATATTTTATATCAAAACCAGATTTATAAAAGATCAAGGATTGTGTTCCTCCACCTAAGGACTGCTTTTCTCATCTTATTTGCACCTTTTTTAGCACCACTAGGACAAGAAGGCGAAATGAGCATTCTTGACTTCAACTCCAGAGGCACTGCTACTGCTAGACTTTCCTAAAATGCCCTTGAAGACTCAAGGACAACATTCCCAAATACCACTGAGATGTATAGAGGATGAGAAAACCAAACCCTATTTGATGTACAGAGGACTGGAAAACCAAACTTTTCCACCTGAAACCTTGAGGGAGAAAATGTTTGTTTACAAGGTCTTGCTTCTGACCTGTCTTCTCCATCTAACCCTGTCTGCTATCTAATACCGCCTTCTGAGTGCAGAATTGTCCCTGAGTTTCCATGGAGATATGGCAAGATGGAAACAGTAACAGCTGCAAATAAAAAAGCATGGTAGGGAAATAAGAAAATAAAAGAAAGTCCCAAAAAGCAAGTATAGAAAATAACTAATGAGGGACAGAAAGGTCTGCCCAAATCCGGCACACAGAAGCAAGGTTCTTCTAGAGTGCAATGGTTTCAGATATCTGCAGCCTGCAGAATCCTCCTCCTTGGAAAAGTTTGCTGTATAAAGTAATAAAGTCTGTATAAAGTGATGTATCAAGCAAATTTCAGTGAAGCTCATGAAACAGGAAAATAATATTTTTGAAATATTTTATATGTTCAAAGACCCAAACAGATATCATCAGCATGATGAAAATGATAAATCTGATTTGTAGTCAATCGTTTCAGCAATCCTAACTATAGCTAATAAGCAATAAGAACACTTTCAAAATGGCTTGAAAAAGACAAAGAGTGTTTAAAAGATCAAGTATCTTATCACATATTTATACCTTGGAGGTCATGGTAAAATGAACAAGAATACTGCCAAAGATCACAAGGCAAGTGTGTGACAGATTCCTAAATAGAACCGGGATCTCAGTTCTCCCAATCTCAGGCTCGCTCCCAACAATTAAACCAGACCACCATCTTCTACTCCAAATATGACTTTTGTTTGGTGCCTACGAAAGATGAAGAACTAACATGTTTCAAAAAGTGCCTGTAACACATCAAAACCTCCTGAAAGGAGGTTGTAGCAAGGTGGGTGCTGGTCTTTTCTCCCAAGTAACAAGCAATAGGACAAGAGAAAACGGCCTCAAGTTGTGCCAGGGAAGGTTTACATTGGATATTAGGAAAAATTTCTTCACAGAGAGGGTTGTCAGCCATTGGAACTGGCTGCCCAGAGAAGTGATTGAGTGACTACTCCAGGAGGTATTTCAGTGACTTTTAGATGTGGTGCTTGGGGACACAGTTTACTGGCGGACTTGGCAGCATTAGGTTTGTGTTTGGAGTCGATAATCTTAAAGGTCCTTTCCAACCTAAATGATTCTATGAAAATAATGAGCCCAGCAAAGGCAGCAGCAGCACTCTTCTCTTCATTGCTCAGCAAATATTCATATCTTTTAAGAAATTATGAAAAGAACAGTAGCAACACTTTCTCTGCTCATCTAGGTATCAAAATGACAGTGTTATCCCACAATAAATTCTTAACAAAACATGAATTTTCATAAATTCCATAATAAACTAAAAACTATTCTGAGCCATTAAGGCAGAAGAATTTATTTGATCAAAGATTTTGAAAAATGCACATATGACTTATTGCCAGTTTCCCCAAAGCAATTTCTCTAAGTATTTAAATATTTACTGATTCTATCCACACATTATATCCATAGCATGTAGCACTTCTATTCACCCAGTTTAGGTTTTTATTCAGATAGTTCCTTTTGATTCCTAACATGCCCTGAAAGTACCATTCTATTTCCTGCATAGTGATGTGCTGCCATGTTTATAGAGACAGCATTAATTCACAGATCTGCAATACTTTACGCACAACTACAAAAGTCCATATGGCATGCCTCATAATCATTCTGTTTGCAGTCTTCTTTGGATGCTGTTGTGCCTGCATGGGTTTTCTGAAAGTCTGAATTGGTAAAATATTTTACTTTGTCACAGGTTAAGTGAGTATGTACCTAAAGAAAGTAACTTTGCAACGGTTCTCTGAAATCAGATAATTTAATCATCAAGCTTAGTGCAAATATGAGGAAAAATTATCACAGTAAGACATCAGGGTTTAGATTGTGGTGGGTTTCCCCATTCATACACATCAACTTTGCTAACATCCTAAGAGTGTTACTAAGAGTGTTACTGTTTCAAAGCCCATTTGAGAGAACAAAAATAACAGTCTGACAAAGCCAGCCTGAGAGGAATACTGTATACCTGAATAAACACTGAAACACAATACTTCATGTTCATCAAACTACTAATTTCTGTATTTACAATGAAAAACTAAAATGCCTTAAAACAATTACTTCTTCTCATTTGGAGCCTTGAAGTGTAAGAGGGTATAACCTGAAAACCAAAAGCAGGCTGTGTGTAAAGTGGGAAGATGATGTGAAGGAGAAAACACCACTACATAAAGAAGTAGGAAATAATGAAGCTACAGAGCCAGCCACAAGATGATGCCTATTTCAATAGCATGTAATTACTTCACATCACAGATGGTAGCTTGTTCAGTTTCTCCTAATCAAATTCAGGTCTTGTTTTATTTGGCGTAACTGCACTAAACGTGTTCAAATCAAATCCAACTAGATGTTTGCAATCAAAATTACAGCAGGGGTGCCATAATACGGCATAAACTGTACTGCTTCTGGCTTGCAAAAGGTAAAGTCTCACTCCAGAAAAATATTATAGCTCAACTGATCAACTGATTTCAAACAAAAAAATGATGTATTTTGACTGCTTGAACTTAACTATGGACTAACAAGGATATTTACATCTTAATAGGATTGATCGTCCTGACTTGATATTATTTCAAATAGAAAACTTCCTGCCACTAACGCATCAATATGAGAGCTCTTCGTAACATGCCTGTAACTCAGCAAAACGCTTACCTTGTTTGTAACTGCCAGCATTCCCAGGAAGAAAAAGAACTGGAATTCCTGTCAATAGGAGATTTTTGTTTTCTTTGGCGTAGTTCCCTTCCCCATAGAGATAGAGCTCATATGCTGGGTATCGTCTGGCTGTTTTCTTGGGTAATTTTATTTTCTGTTGCAAAAGTTAAAAAGAAACCAAATACCTTTTTTATTTTGTTGCCAACAAGAAAATGTAGTGTCTATCCAGTCATTTAAATGATGTGGCTTATGTTTCGTGTATTGTTTTAAATTACAGTCTAAAGAATACAGAATGAAAACTGGGTTTTGCTTTAAAAAAAACCCATAAAGTATCAAGTATTTTGTTTAAGTAGGTATAACTGTGCATAACGAGTGGCTGCAGTTATTTATTTTAAACAGCTACTGACTTTACCTGGCTTTGAAACAAACTGCAAATAATGCAATTACGTATCTTTTAAAGATGCACATTCACAAAGTAAATCCAGGGGGAATTCCAGGGGGAAAGCATGTCCAAACCCAACCACTTCTCCCAGGACATCACAATTTGAGACCAGAAACTAGGGCACGTGAGTGATCCTAATGCACCTGAACAGTTCTGGAATCTTTTCCAATACCATGTAACTCCAAACAAGGATGTGCCTCTGTGCCTGATACCAAAGATAAATCTTGATAACAGGGGTACGTAGGCGACTGTCAGATGACAACTCTTACGTCAGGGTAAATTACAGATGTGGTGCAACTCAGTTCTCTTAGATGATTTTGAGAGATGTAACCTGCAATGGGAATTTAAACCAAACTTAATATGGCTGGTAAGAAAATAATAAACCCACGATACTTCAAGGGCTTGGTTTTGTTGTGGTTTTCAGAGTCAGTTTTGTGGCATAGTGACAACAACCTGATTTTGTATCAACTCAGGATCCAATTTACACAGTCAATTGTCATCTTAAAGGTGGCCACATTTCTTGTATTAAAACAAAGAAGATAACAACTAACCACCTAAGCTATCGCTTAACTCATTCCCAAAGAGAAAAGAACAAAATCTCTTTGAGCCAGAGAGCTAGGTGATCATTAACCCTTAGACCAGTAAGTTATGACTCTTAGAGCCATATGACACTTCTTTAAGCCAAATAAGTGGTAAGCAGGAAAACATTTAACTCCTGTATGGAGGTTGGCTGGTTTATAATCCTGAGTTTGTAAGACATGGACTTTTAAAAATTCTAAGAACACGAATATACCTCCTATACCATTTGATTGCTTATGTTACAACAGTTAAGAGATACATAAGATCATTAAAAATAAATTTATTAAGGTGTAATCTGTACTTTAAGGAAACACTATTTTACAGAATAAGGTCAAAACTAAACTCAGTTTTGCATCAGAAATCTTCTCTAAAGTCTCTCAGAGATGCTTCTATTTCAAGCAAGCAATTATTTCACGTATTTCAGTTGTTTCAACTGCATCTACAGTAAAGGCAATTTAGCTTTAATTCCCTGCACACACACACACACTCTTTCTCTTCCCCTGTCCTTCTCTGTCTTTCCTCAACTAAAGACTATTTCCTTTCTCTCTTAGCCTTCAAATTGTTTGCCATATTGGTTATTTTCAACCTCTTCTTATGAGGTTTGATACATATATTTAAAATGTATACTTTATAATATAAACATATTTTTATGGTATTATGTAATATATTACAAGAAAATACTCAGAGCATGTTCAATTCCTTCATTGTGAACAAAAAACGTTAAGCTTTGCTCAGGGCTTATGTCTTCAGATCATCCTTTCAATGTTCTTTCCCTTTTCTCCATCATCTCGCCTTTGCAACTTCGCTGACCTCATTGTCCCTTTCTCATTCCTTTCTATTGTTCCTTTTTCAACAGCTTTCAAAATTATGTGAAGAAAAAAAATCCAAACACCTTAAATTATTCAGTTTCCATTACTAAACTAAATGCTATCATGATACAGTTCTATGACTTCTTAACAGATCAACTGTTAATCCACAGTATCTTCTTGGTTCACTCTCTTTTCAAAAACTTCTACAGAACATACAGTCAATAAGCTCCCCTTCTATGGGTCAATGTTGAAAGCAAAAACCTACACAACTCATGAGAATTGTGCTACCAAAATATTGGGGGAGGGGGGGTGTCAGTAAATCACAAAGCTCAAATATTGTAACACAATAGCAGGGCGTAACTCTGAAGGAAAAGAGTTCATGTTCCGTAACAGTGGTTTTAAATTCTGAATTCCCAAGACATTGCATATATAATTGGTTGTAATGAGCTACAGTAACTTTTCACAATGTCAATGTAGGCTCCATTTTCATCCTGGTTCCCAAAGAAATCAGGCTTAGGTGAAAAAGTCCTCATTACTAACTTTCAAATCTCTTACCAAACATAGCTGAAAAGAACGAGAACAGGCTAAACTCAAACGCTGCAATTCAACAACTCACAAAATAAAAGATGGTTAAACTGATTCCATTACTTAGCATTAGCTTGACTGTGAGCCAACCCACACCGTCAGACACAAAAGAACTGAAACCTCCTATGTTTAATTGCTCACATAGTTGTTTTGTAACGTGACACCCAATCCGGAAGGGAGAACAGGTACTTTTCACCTTAAATTCCTACTATTTAGAGGCAATACAGCCAGCTGGGACTTGCATCTCCTGCATGGAACTACTGCTTGCCTTTAAGCCTTGCATCTCCTACCAGCACAGCGCTTACCTAAAGATGCTAAGAATTTAAGCCCTGACAGAAGGAATAAACACAGAAAACGTGTGGTGGCAGATAAGAATTTCAGGCAACCACCAATAACATCACATAGATTTTGCTAGTAACTTTCTGCTGGTTGGCCTCAGATTGAAACTGAAACGGGTTTTGCCTGCTAGATCTGAGAACTTACCACATAGTATTTAAGTATTTACAGCCACTTAACCAATTCTGCCCTACAGCACTGACAAAACAACCCTTGTAGCTATACCAAGGGTATCTTTTGTAGGCTAACATGATTATGTCAAGGTTAACAGATCCAAAAATTAACTGTCTGCTTCATGACCAATTTAGGTACTAAGGTTTTGCTTTAAGATCTCCTTTACTGTGCAAGCTAGCTTGCAACCTACTTCAGAACAGAGTGTTATTTAGAATAATTAGATTATATCCTAGATAATGCCAAATGAATGTTTAGGAGCCAATAAATTATGCTTTGGGATGCTTTTAATAGGACAGAAATTCCTATACTAAGAACTACTGTTACAAAAGATAAACTGTTTTTTAACAACTACATGCAGCATTAGTGGTGAAGCTACATACACTCAGACACATCTTCCCCCTATTAAACCATAACACTGTGTCTGGAAAACAACAGTTCCATCGGCAGTCTTCTCTCTCAAACTGATCCGAGGTTTTCAAAGCGGTTTTTAAAAGGCTTCATTAGCAAAGCGAGAGGAGCTTCAGAGAGATTTACAAGTTCTCCCATACATAATTGGATATGCCACCTACAAAGTGCTCACCGAGACGACTTTGCACTGCTGTTCACTAGCTTGAGAAATACCCTCATATGTGCATCTCAGTGATTCACCAGCGTTTGCTTCACTGTTCTATAAAGTCACAAAAAGGACCAGGAAGTACAAGACTGCCTCCTGGTCAGTGACAGCTCTGTGAGTGCTGCCAGGGACCTAGCCCAACCTCTTCCTTTACCAAAGCCTGGATAAGCTTTTAACTGCTTTTACGAGAACCACAGGTAGCTACAGTCATTTACAGCTTAGAAAAGCGGAAGCTTTTCTATTCATTTTCTTTGTACAGGTGGCAGTACCAAATACCTCGGTTACTTTACAGGCAGACCACCGCTTTTCCCTTGTGTAGCTATCCCAGGTGCACCCGTACAGGAGGCAGACAAAGCAGCGCTTTTTGCCAAACACTCCGACCCCTCAAACGAGCCACAACTATTTGTGCCCCATTTACAGCTCTGCAGAGGCCGCCTCAGCAAGTTGGCGGCCCCCAAAGTTCGGGGAGCACTTTGAGGCTGTTCCTTACCCTGAGGCAGAGCAGAGCAGGGGAAGCCAGCCCCGGGAAGGCTGCGCCTCACACAGCGGCTCCCGGCCGCGGTGAGGCGGGCGGCGACGCCCCAGCGGCCGCCGGGCCGCCCAGCGGCAGCACCCCGGGAGCGGCGGGAGCTCCCACCTGTTACAGCGCCGCCCGCCGCCGCTCTCACTCACCAGGTACTCGGGGTACTCGTACATGTAGGTCATACTGCACCGGTTCTCCTCGTAGACCAGCAGCACGTCCCGCACCCCCAGCAGCACCAGCGCCGCCAGTGCCCCGTAGAAAAGCGCCGCCAACGCGGGCAGCCACCGGCCCGCCTGCCCCATCGCGCCCCGCCGCGCCGAGGTGGGGAGCGGAGCCCTCGTCCCCCCGCGGGCTGTCCGCGCACACAGGCACGGCGGGGAGGGGCGGGAGCGCCACCGCCCGGGAGGAGGGGCGGGCTGGCGCCTCAACCTGGCCGCCGCCGGGAGCCCGAGGCCGCCATATTGAGGAGGTCCGGTGCTTGTCCGGCCGCGGCTCCGCTAGGCTGAGGAGGGGCCGTCCGTCGTGTCGTGGCAGCCATTACGGGGAGGTCAGGAAACTATCTACGGGCTTCCCCCACCCGGTAGTTTGCTGGGGGGAACGGTGCGTCCGCCATCATAGGGGGGTCGTGATGTTACTGCGATGCGCCTGCTTAGGCCGGCTGAAGGGGTGCCCCCGGTCTGAGGGACGTGAGGACGCTCCTTCCCCTCCCTTTTTCCCCCTTTGGGCCTCAGGCGGCGACGGCTGCTTGTGGGTATTTGCGGACTCCAAAATGCCCCCCGGGTGTGTGGGGCCGCGGATTTAGCCGCGCTGGCAAAGGGCCGGGGTGCTGACAGGAGCCGGGCCAGCGGCTCGCCGGCCCCCGCGGGGGGGTGCACCTCGCTGCGGTTCGCCTTGCCAAAAATGAACATGCAGGCCCCAGTGCTCAGGTGCTTGTAGGGCTCCTGGCCTGTTAGCAGTTAAAACATCCGTAAATCTTCAACATATAAAAGACATTCTTGAGGGTGGCTGGTGGTTTGTTTTGTTGGGTTTTGTTTGTTTGCTTTAATTAAGCGCTTTAAATAACTGACATTCGTTTACTATCTTTAGGCATTCTTCCTCGCTGGGTTTTAGTCTCTCTGGGACTGCTACCACGATGCACCCACGACTGCTAGTGTTGCTCACCAGTAAAAACTAACAAAAATAACTGACCAAAAAAAGTTACTGGTTTGGGGGTTTTTGTGTTTGGTTGGGTGTTGGATGGGTTTTTTTTTCAATTACAGAGGAAGCGATACTAACATCGGCTTGCTACTACGAAGGGTAGTTACATACGAGGGAAGTAAAAAGCAGAAAGACATACAGTCGCATTTTCAACTTCTTCAATTCTTCTTTCCCCCTCCTTTAAAAGAAACAAAGTCTACTCAGTTTTCCAACAGTATTTGTACCATTTTTATTTGTAAAAATAACCATCTGAATGCATTGCAATAATAGTTTACAGTTAGGGTTCTTCATTACATTAATAGAGCATTCAGTAGTTGAAAAAGTTACTTAAATGTGCTTGAGAAGATTCAGGTTGAATTCCAAGTCATTCACTGAATTAAGTCTTTTTCCTCATTTCAAATGTGACATTTACCCAAGTCCTTACACTTCAATTTACAAAAGCAAACAATACCAACAAAACCCCACTGAAACCATCAAACAATATTTTATATTGTTTATTACAAATGTTATGCAAAATATAACACTGGCACCAGATTGTTTCACCATGGTTTGTAAAGATATATTGCACATGCTAAAGCATAAAATATAAGACAAAACCTACAAAACATAAGATATTTGCTTTAATATGTAGATCACTGCATAAGAAACGCATAAAATTACATTTTATACACACACTCAGATTGTCACTAGTTTAAAACGCCCTTTCCTATAACACTGACCTAAGGTTTACTTTTTGTGTAATAAGAAAGCATTTTCAGCACTGCAAAAATTATACATTATTCCTATAGAAATTTAGCATATTAATTTTCATTTCAATGCAGGTAGAACATATGAAAAGAAACACTTTATACATTCAAAGAAGGTCTGAAATGAAAATTTACTGGTAATATATTGCTTTCATAACACTCAAATGAAAAAAAGAAAGACAAGTTTCACAAAACATTTCCATATTACACAAATATAAAAAGGCACTCTAATATTTCTTACATGACTAAGAATAAAAATCACAATTTTTTCCTTTAAAATCATCCTCAAGATACATAACCAAGTTTCTCAACAGTACAATGGATAAACAATTCATTTCATGTGTTTGTTCTAACTCAATAATCTGGCAGTTGTTCACTGCATAAAAGTACCAAACACATTATGGTGCCCTTTTAGTAGCGATGAACAGAAATCCCCTGAGCTATTTCACAGCAATTTCAGGCAGTCCAGAGGTTGTAACTCAGTATTTATGAGAGAGACTTGGGACCCCATCCTGCTATGGATTCCACCTGCTGCTGCGGTTAAAACACAGGATGAAACGATCCTGCTAATACACCTGGGCAGATGGCTGACCCTCCCCAAATACCCTTTGTTTGGTGCAGACACAGAAGTTGTCCACGTACTGTAAATTGCAGGATCCAGGGTTAAGTGCAACAATTACATATGATTACTCTAGTAAAAAGTCCACAGAAAGGCAAGGTGATTATTTACAAGAGTAAAATTATACCCATGCTTAAATACCTGCCCTAAATTACAAATGTGTTTCTACATGTGATAAATTATATTACAGGTTAATGTACTAGCATACCAAAAAAGAGATTCTGGTAACTCACATGAGATGTGGGAGAGGCCAACACTGGGTACTTCCAAGTGCCTTGCTCATGACAGTTTTCCTCCTAAATACAGCATTCTCAAAACATGACTTTCACAATGCCTTTAAGATGCTAAGAAATTATCTGTTTCTACAATTTTGGGAATATTGCATACTGAGACATTGTTAGTTTCAGAAAAAGCTTTTATCAGTTTAGATTTGGTTCCTAGAAGGATCAAAGTAATTCAGTAATCACCTACGCTTCTATAATGTTGTATAATCATTAAGAGGCAGCACTTGTTGCACTACACAACTACCAGGTATTGCAAAAATACAGAAATATTTTCAGCAACTCTGTATAGTAGCAAGTAAAAATACTGGTTTTTATTTTATTTTAATGGCTGCTTAAAATAATACATCATCCTTTTTGTAAAAAGGAATGTTTTTCTCCTAATGAAGCAACTTCATGTAGGAGAGCGTAACTTTGTGTATTTCAGGGTGATTTATAACTAATCCTGCCAAAAAGCCTACCTAAATCTCTGGTTACAATAAGACTAAAAGGCTGATCCTGCTCTTAGATGGGTGGCAGCTATTTCCCATTTGTTTATTTGTTTTCAGTGCCATTATTCCACAATTAGAAAGGAAAATTCAGGATGAAGAAACCACTGAAAACTTTAACAGTTGATCTCTCCTCTTATTTTCAGTGCTTAGGGTAATGTGGTTATTGCTTTCTGCAACTTTTAAAAGGAAAAATGTTGAGAAAAATCCATCCTAAAAATCCTATTCTGTGCTATCTCTGAGGAGGATACCAGGGTTTCAGGTGCTCCATCATTGTGCTGCAGAAAATACAGAGTTGAGGGAAATGTTCACCTTTAGGGACACTATCCCTTGTGATTTTTTGTGGTAAACTTTAGAAATTTGTTAATGTTCAAGGAAACTATTCATTTTAGCAAGGCAAAATAAATCTTTTTCCTAATTAAAGAACCGGAATCTGCCACTAGATTTTTAACAATTCAATGGAACATGGCTAAAAGCTGCAACTAAAATAAAGGTTCCTTCCTTTTAATTTACCCTGCCAAAAGCATGCACTGAGGATGCTCATCTCATCCTCCCAGCACAGATGTAGCTCTGCAGAGAGCCTGGGTGTGAAACCACACCTTGATTCCATGCTACACTACCCGTTCCCCTTTCCTGTTGCTGTACAGTGCTCTCTCACTTGCCTTTATTTTAAATGAGGGAAGGTGTTTTGCTTTCTGCTTTTTACCAGTACAGCCTGTGGACTTTATGTTTCATACAAGAAGATGGGCACTCTCCCAAAGTGCATCAGCCCTTCCTTTTTCTACTCAGGCTATGAGTCTTGCCTAGATTCACATTTCATTTCACATCATGCCAAATAGTATGCACAAATGCTAACTAGGAGAACAAGCCATAGGTATTTTTCCTGGGCATTTGTTTCATTTCAAATAAATATAAACACATTTACATTAAAAGTATATGAACATATTCTTTAGTCTGGAAAAAAACCCAACCCGAACTGTGGTCAACACATCATCAGTTATAAATGTCAACTTGAAACCTGCGTCATAAAATGTAAAATTCACTCAAGACTACTCTTTACCTCAAAAGTTTATATTTTTATGATTTAGAAAAATCTAGTTCATTATGTCACTCACATTTGAAGAAAAATAAAAGTAGCAAAGTCTTCCATTTAATTACTGAAGCATTTTGGTCCTCTTGGTACAGCTGATTAGTTCGTGATAGCTTTTTGTTTAGTTTGTTTTTGTTTACAAAGTCTCATTCTTCCTTTTGTACATCTGGTGCAGGTGAGGGTCGTGGTCCGTTTGACCTAGAAACTTTGGCAGAAGGAGTAAACATATTCACAAAGTTGACACTGCTTTAAAAGCTGGTGACAATAGGCTTTTTTAGCATGTATCTCTGATCCCTGCACGGTACACTGCCATGTTTTCTGGTGTTTGGTAGTTCAACTTTTGGTGTTACGCTTTCATTGCTTTACCTTTGCTCTGTTAATCCAAACACTGTTAAAAGTATTTTAAAATTTGATACTGTTTACAGTAAAAATAAGTTATTTAAGCATAAAAAAGGAAAAAAATCCATTTAAGTTGGCAAGTTATTATAAACTTTTACAAACACCTTTGCCTACACCTAATTCCCCAACCCCCCTTATTTTTTCTGGTATTAGATTCGTGGCTAATGGCTCAGGTGACAGAAACGTCTAATGACCCTAACTCTGTAGTGCAAATAAACTGTAGGTGTTTGTGCTGAATTGAAAATATATAAGGGCCAAGTGATTTTCATTTTATACCAGTGGTTCCACTAATGTCTGTGGGGAAGTACGGTGAGACAAGTAGAATTTGGCCTTAAGAGTTAAGAACTATATTTTTCTCATTGTGTGCTGCAACTAAGAACTGTGAAAAGTGCCTCTGTACGTTTAAGTGCTTAATACACACAGAATGTAAAAGGTTTCATTTCCTGTAGAAAAGTAATACAGGCAGGTTTAAGATTTACAACTTTACCTTTGGTTTATGTAAAAAAAAAATAAAATAATAAATCTAATTAACAGAGCCCCTGGAAGCAGGAAACAGACACACGTAGGAAAGGGGTGATGCTCCAGCCTATGAAAGCTACACCGGAAATAAGTCTGTGTACTAAAGGTACAGCTAAAACATGTAAGAACTTTTTACAAACAGTTCCCTGTTTATTTGTGCTGTCAAAAAGAAAAAAGGCATTTTCTCTTTTTTTCTACTTAAAATAAGAGGTAGAGGTTTTCCACAGGGGCACTTAGGGCCTAAAGAAAACACCAGGAAGCCGAAAAGCTGCAGAACATTAATGGGAATATGTTCCAGTAAACCCCTCTAACTTAGTTATTTAAAGGCTTGATTCTCATGAACACTACAAATCTTTTTAATACCTACTTGTCAAGAGTAATAGTTAAGAATATGGCCATGGGACTTAAGCTGTTTAAAAAGACAAAAATAAAGCTGAAATGAACCAATAATGAAAAAAAAGTTTCTGAATACCAAAAAGTCAAAATGTTTCAGAATCCGAATCATTTTCATTGTACCCATCCTCTGTTCCTATGTTATTACTTAAGGGCTTATTGTAAGAGTTTATGCTACCCATACTGGAGCCATCGCAGAGGTGTGTCCTGCCCAAATTGTCTTTTTTAAAACAAACGAAGTTGAAAGCCGTCATTGAACTGGAAGGAGAAAAAGGCATCATGGTAGCCAAAATGAGTGCCAGGCAGTCAGCCACGTCTTTGTTAGGAGCGCAAGCCAGGGCTGGCGTATGACCTGGGCACAAATGCAGACAAGGCAATGGTTAGTACGAAGGGTACTGAGAATGGCACTGAGCATTCCTCATATACATCTCTAGGTGATGTTGTAAGCGGGAGATGTATGTTCAGTTACAATCATGCCAGGCAACAGGGGTATGTTACTTACTTTAAATTAGACATGCTGGGAGAATACACACTTCATGGAGCATTCAAATCATTGTGACCACAACAAGCACTGTATTTTTAAAATTAGGCAGCAAACAGACTTCACAATATGAATAAAAGCACTTGCTAAACACGGTTCTACAGCACGGACAATATGATGAATACAGAACACAGGGAGTAGAGCAACAGAGACAGAAACTGGCTTCAGTTTCTGTGCATATGAACGAGTCTCATTCTGAGAACAACGACTTTCATCAGAACATGAAAGATACTAGTTTAAAAATATTTTGAAGTAATAAGCAAATGATTTTAAAGACAGATCAGTCTTTAAAAGTTGAGTATCAGTTGAGTACTCGACTCAGAAAGCAGTTTATTTAGGAATTAGAAAAGAATTAGACTAGTACACATGGTAAGTGTATGGCAGGTATGGCTACGTGGATGTTACCTGAATTTACATTACATTAGAAGAATAACAACTGTATTCAGAAAGCATGGTACGCAATCTAAATACAAATTAACAGTATACAGATGTCAGTAAAACTAAGAACTTGGGAGCCATTAAAAGTTTGTCTATTGCTGTTTAACTTGGCTCTTGCCCAAGTGCTGCCCCTACAGCAGCTCTTCATATATATAAAGCTTGGAAACCAGTATACTGATTACACTTGCTATCTATATATTTTGCAGGCTGCTGTGTAGTACTCCAGCACTTTCCAACAAAACCTCCTAGGAGCAAACAAATTCTTTTCCAGATGGCTAAATCTTAGGGGCTGCAGCAACAGTAATTTGAGGCGGTGACCACTACTGATATCCTACTGCCTCACGTAAGCCAAGAACGCCTGCAGTGCATGTTTGTCCACCAAACTCACCTACACTGTGTACAGTTTCATAAAAAACTACCCACATTTAAGCACTGACTGCAGTGACTGCATATCCTAAATGGACTTTCCTCTTCCACTGAGTTCCAAGCATGAATATTTTTAGAGTTGTACTTACACTAAGACTGTACTTAAATTTCTCTCTTTTAAACCACATATGCAGTTGTTCCTAGAAAAACTATGTATAAAATTTAAACTTTCATTTCATTCATTACATATGTGCAAATGAGCTGTATCTGTGTGCACAATTTTAATGATAAAAACTCTGGTTAGAAGCTAATCTGGTTCATTTTTCTGTCCCCTGTCTCTCAAATGAGGTTAGGGTCAGATGACTGGTGGAACTTACTCATGCAAGTGTATCTAGGTAGCATTTGGTTAATAATAAACGCTCACCACTCGGTTGTTTTCATCCATAGATCTCAAATTTCTTGCAATGATGGGTGAGTAGTAGTATTGTTATTTTATAGATGTGGGAAGATGGAAGTACCCAATTGTTACATTAATGTCATGTACTGTAGGAAAGACTAGCTTATTTCAGGAAGACATTTTTGAAAACAATAATTTAAAGCACAGCCCTCTATGGGCTTTATAATGTTTAGGGAGGACTTCGTTGAGATCTGAAACAAAATTATCAGCTTTATTAACTAATCATTTATTTTATGAGGCAACAGTAATTTACTTGCATCTTGGATTAGGTCAGACAATTGGTAAACACCAGCTTTGATCTCAGAATGAACTAGGACACAATCAAACATATGTTGATGGTTTTCTTCCTACCCATTTACACATGCGCTGCTTGAATGCATAATCCTTAATTCTTCTGCAAGGCGTCAGAATTATCCGGTGCCACTTGCATGTTTAGGAAATTCAAGTTACCACTGCACTCAAGCATTAAAAAAGACTAGCTGTTGGCAGTACATGCAAAATGAACAGTAAAAGGGACCACTGTGATGTTTAGAATACATTTTCATATTAAAGAAAAAGAAATAGTATCTTTTATTTTATTTTTTATTTTAATAGGTACTCACACAACTCATTGTCTGTTCTTGGAGGGATAAAAGCATCAATGATCTCTATCATCAGCTTTTAAGTCTATTGCTTCGATCTGTTGTAAAATTACCTGTTGGGTCTACTGAACATTGCCAAAGTGTATTATTTACTTACCATTTTCATCTACTGCTAGGACACATGCCCCTTTGGCTAGCAACTTTTCCACCACCATCTTTAAGCCACTTCGTGCAGCAATATGGAGAGGTCTACAAAAAACGTAATGACTAAATTCACCTTCAATTTAAAATAGACTTTCTAAAAAAAGTTAGGTAATACTTAAAGCAGACCCAGCATCTGAAAGACAATGTTTTCCTTTTTTGGATCATTACAATCATATTGTAGACATTAAATTATATTACAGCCTTTAAAATAATCATCACATTCTACATCTATAAACCATACACGCAAGACAAATATAATTACCTTTACATACACAAAAATTGCTTAATACTTGTCCAGTCTAAAGGCTTTCTTTAAAAAGCTTTAATTTTTCCACTGTTTGCAGAACACAATTGATATTTTAAAGGAAAATGAATCTGAGACTGAAGAAATGCCTTTGTTCCATCCTTAATTCTGGCTCCTAGACTGTTCAAAATCATTGTATTGCCTTTATATCCTTGAATTGCGAATCTCTGTTACCACAGAGCCACTGGAAATTAAAAATAACCACTGGTTTGCTCCTTTCCTGGGCTGACACCCCAGTGCTGCTGTTTGGGAGCATCTAATGGGAGAGGAAAAACAATTTCATATTGGAAGGGCAAAAAAAGGGCTAAGATGGAATGAATTCTTCTGCAAGCACTAGATGATCTGCCACCTAAACTCGTGGTTGAATCTTCTACGGTGGGATTCCCCCAGACTAGTCAAATAGTTGCACCTGAAGTAAGAATATTGATGGGTTTAACTCTGATGATAATATATGGTATGGATGGGAGTTGTACATAAACATCACCTAAAAAACCTCTGAAAATTAAATGAATTATTTAGATTTAAGGTGAAGCTGAAAAAGTTAGGAAATGCCAGATATATACTTACATATTCACACGATTAATAGACATTTTGATACAGTCTTCAAATAAATGACCTCATATAATTTTTCCACCAGACCATGTATGGAAGTGGCATCAAAGGAATTAAAAGTGAAAATGCAGTATAAATCTGGTCTTTTCAAGGGCCTCAAAAAAACCCATCAGAAACTAACTTTTTTTGTTCAATTTAAAAATCTGAGACATTAATTTAAAATGCTAAATTGGAATCTTGTTTTAAGTCAACAGAACTTGAGAGGATCAGGCTATACTTACGTCTGCAATGCATTATTTTTTGCGTTAATAAGGCTCTGTTCTTGTATCTTGTCAAGTATTAACAAGGCACATTTTTCATGACCCTGTAGATGGGGGGAAAATATAGTGTTAATTTGCTGAAGAAATTGAGGCAAAAGAAATGTTACATATAGAAGTGAAATTTAATAACTCAATCTGAAATACAAAACATGCGACTCAATTTAGAAAGATGTGTAGTAGGTGAACTGGAGGAGGCCTAAACTACCATTTACAAAGTGCCACTGCAAGGATGCTTTAGCACATTTAGAAATCTAGACATTCACTTGTCTTTCAACTCTTCATTCACTATATATGAATTCACCTCCTCAGCTTTCAGAGAAGATTGCTGTTTCTCTTGAGAGCCATTCAATGGATTATTTATTATAACTATAGTAGAACTATAGTAACACAGAAAGAGATGGTTTAATCTCAGAAATGAATACTGTACTTTCGGGGTCTTTAAATGCCTTTCTATATTATTGATAAGCTACTACAAAATCCCTTCAGTGTGAGAGCTCTAACAATGAAACTGTGGAAATAATACAGATCCAGGCTTCTTTCTGATGCTGTTTCAAGCACAGCAAGTCACAGATGCTGAGCCTGCAGCCGTGGCAGATGAATAGCTGTCTGAAGGACCTTGAGAATTCAGTGAGGCTTATGTATCTGCAGAAACTGAAGTAATACTATCACACTGGAGTTGAATTTGTGGCTCAGAGCAAAAGAAAAGGCTCAGAAGAGGGAATTCCTTGGGCACTTTTTTCTTGCAAAAACAGCAGTAGCAATTGGAAGTAAGAGGAAGAAAGGGTGGGAAGAGACACCAGCACCAATCTAACCAGTGCCTCTGGTGTTACTGCTGCTCTATTAAAGAGAAAATTTTGGGTTTCTTCCACAGAAACTGGAGAGTAACTGAACCTATGTTACTTACAATGAGATTATTTGGTAAAATCTGAAAGGGTTTTCCATTGCTTCTCTTAGTGTCATGTCCTCATGTTTCAGCTGTCATAAGAGGTACCCACGTTTCTCAATTTACAAAACTTTCATACAGACTTGAGAAAAAGCTTGGAACAACATTCCCTTCCTCACCACAAGTTTGACCACCACATTTCCAATGCAGAAAAAATTTTAGGAGCATAAACACACACACACATACAGACAGACAGACTGTGACAAGAATAGAAGCATACAGAGATCTTCAACTTACTTTACTGCTAGCCAAGTGCAAAGGCGTATTCAACTCCTTATCTTTTAATGTCAAGTCAGCCTTGGCAATGTTCACCAAAAAGTCTGAGGTATAGAATAGAAGTCAATGAACAAACCCAGTGGGCAGACAAACATGTAAAAATAGAGGGGAAAAAATTACTATTTCAATATACATGTGCATGCATGCTTAATCACTTAAGCCTTTATGTGATGGAAGCTTTATGAACATGAAGTGGCAATAATGAATGAGAACAGACTAATCTTGTGCAGTTAATCAGCAAGCGAGGGCAGAGCTAATAGTTCATTCATTGTGCCCCAAACTGTCAAACATATCTTAATTTACTTATGAACTTCCCCATTTGCAGATTAGCAAGTTCTGCCTGAATCATCTTCTCCTGACAACAACTGTGGATCCCGCTTTGAGAGGACTAAGTGGATATAAAGAATTCAGCAGTCTGTGCTGTTGAAGCTAGAGAAAAGGGAATTCTGTTAAACCAATATGACTCAAATCTGTACACCTACAGTATATAGTCTAGCCTGGAAAAAGCAGCTGCTGATAGCTGCCATTTCAAGCATAGGACTTCCCATAATAGAGCAGAGGAAAAGGTTACATAATCTTTTTCACACATGCAGTTTTACTGCTCCATAAAATCAAGGGAGTAAACAGGGGAATAGAATTACTGCTCCCCTCATGCTCCTTACAG
The DNA here is from genome assembly GCF_004027225.2 of Strigops habroptila. Lineage (NCBI taxonomy): Eukaryota > Metazoa > Chordata > Aves > Psittaciformes > Psittacidae > Strigops > Strigops habroptila. Next base: position 11,057,012 of record NC_044281.2, read on the forward strand.
TGTGCTCTTAGGAGGAAGTAAGACACAAGTTTGTTCCTGTAAATGTGCACCAAGACTGCTGAGAAACAATGGTCGAGAAGAAAAATAAATTTTTTACAGGTGTAGAAGTAGCTTCTTAGAGACATCCACATAATTTATTTTCCTTCCTTAGTTTTCACGGGAAAAAAGTGATTACTTATTTGGGATAGTAACTGCGGTAGCATTCACCCTTCAAGACAAACAGAGGATGTACTTACCTACAGCACCTACGTGACCGTTCTCAGCTGCCATCATGAGCGGTGTTTTCCCTGCGTGATCCGCAGCATTCACTTGTGCGCTGTGACTCAGGAGGAGCTGGAGGCACTCCACGTGATTGGCGAAGGCTGCTGCGTGAAGGGGCGTTCTGTGGGGAAAGTAACAGGACCACAGCTGTTGCTAAAGAATGGCAATATTCCTGTTTGATTGCCTGCCCAAGAACCTGGAAGTGCAAGACATTTTTAACTTATTTTACCTACAAAACTTACAGTTATCACCAGGGGAAAGCTATAGTAGCAGCATCTGAAATAAGTTAAATGATATTTACAGTCTCTGTCCTGGTGCAATATTGACTTTAAAAAAAATGAAAGCAGATGGTGGACATGATAGTGTGGAGAATCTCGTATTAGCAGCGTATTTATTTAACAGAGCACATTGTGTAACATGAAAAGCAGTGTAATCCCTCATTCTTATTCATCTGATTTTACTTTTTTAACAAGCCTAAGATGGGAAGAACTATTAGAAAAGAACAGATCCATTACTAAAAAAACCCTAAAGTATTTGAAGTTATAGTCAAAGATACTGCACAACAGCATTACTATAAAAGGCAGAAGGAATTCAATCCATTTTGAAGGTTATCAGTTTTCACAAGACTGAGACACTAGAATTTGTTCACTGTCTCCCTGTGGCATTTTGAGTCTGAAGCATGACTAATAGAGATGAAACTTGGTACACAGCCCAGCTCACAGTGTTACATCAGGTTTTGCTTCTCAAAAAAAGTGAGATGGTCTTAGCCTTACAGGAGTAAGTAATCACCATTACCGAAGGTCTTGGATTTGTTTTAATAAAACAATGAGTATTCTTTTTTTAGAATTTCAGCACTTTTAATTAAAGATATATATATACACACACGCACACAGAGTGAGGACAGTATGAATGTGACAAATTAAAGATTTGGCTGAATGCATATGTATTGCTCTATCAGTATAGTTTTGCTGCACAGATGTTTTCAGTTGTGCACCCTTGAAAATGCCAACGTAACATTAAAGCTTTTCATGACATACTTTTCTATATGTACATAGCATCACTCCATTTAGCAAAGATACACGTTTAAACATTTAACAAAGTAAGCAGGTTCAGGGAAATAGCCTGTAGTCGTAGATGTTCTGCACAAACAAAATACTATTTCTTAAACCACGACAGTTACTTTTCATATGTACTATGAAACTGAATACTTCATAGTATTCCTGCTTCAAGTGAGCCACTTTGTTACGGTGTAAACTGCTGTCTGAAAGAGTCAGCATGGCGAGTCTTAGCTCAACCGAGATAGTTCCAGAAGTTCAGAAAGACTTATGAAAAATACTAGATGGATTCATGAAATGCAGTTTGTTTAAGAAACTATTACCTTCCTTTGTCATCTTCACAATTGACAATGCTGGCATCGATGGCTCCAATGAGCAGCGATGCACAGTTTTCATGATCATTGATTCTGCAAAAGAAAAGACATTTTCAAAAAGGTTAAATCTACATCTTTTCCCATTTTACAGTATTAATTCCCTTCACCTCCCATTACTGTTTTTTACTAGTTATCCTAACATACTTTTCCTTAATGCTTTCAGTCACATTTCTGAATAATCATCTCTCCACTTAACCAAACTGTACCTGCTACTATGGATTTCAATCTCTAAAGCAAAGCTGATCCTGCAGTTCACTATGCACAAAGGTAATTGAAAGTTCTGCACAAACCTAGGATTAAAACCTTAGTATCTTAAAATCCTTTAGTTTATGCCAAATACACCTGGATCTGGAAAACACTCAGACAAGGCACTTTTTTTCAAAGCCATCATTTGAAATCCAGATTTCAAATACTATGTTTCAGCCACAAAGTATTTTATTTTAAGCAGAATAAAAGCAGTGCTTTCTATATGCTTTTATTTCTCTAATATGTTACTTTTCTACTTTCCCGTGATGTGGACTGAAAAAGGAAAACCTACATGATAGGAACTCCTATTATTATTTCTGGAAGACATTCCATCTTCTAATAGAACACAGAATAGAATACAGTTGCCCTAACTGTTGGCAGGAATTAAGAAGGTTTGCATTACAGTGCTTAATTCCTTACTCTTCTAATGGCTTACATGTTTTAATAAGCATAGGCATAACTCATAATAGCCACCACCTTTTTGTTGTCCATAAGTAATATGAGAACTTTGGATACAGAATTTGCCTCTACAGCTGATCAATCCTTTTGGCTAGGGACCTAGGAAGAAGTACCAAACCTTTAAGACACAAGATTATCTCAGAAGGTAAAAAGACCTTCTGAGGAAAATCAGACTGGAAAACACTCAGCTGAGGATGTCTTGGCAAAAATATGGCCTGCACAAAGCACCATTCTAGCATGACATAGATGCTTGTTTCAAAGTCCTTTCTTCATTAAGGCTTTGTTCCTATTGCTAAAAAAGAATCACCTTGATTCTGACAAATTTATTAACTTTCAGCCACTGGCTTTCAAAGGAACCTCAAAAGCTCATATGTACACACACCAAGGCAGTATAGCCCAGGTTCATGGCCTAAGAAAGGAAGAGCTATAAAGTTCCACCCTATGTGAAGAAAAGGCATAGGTCTGTAATTGTCAGCAAGGGAAAAGAAAGGGAGCAGAAATGCAACTATTTAATTATAAGTTGATATTTTATCAAAAAGCCTAAATGTATTAATTTTATGCAAAAATACTCTTTATTCTGCCACTTTTTCAGCAGAAGTATCAGGACAATTTAATGATCAGCTTTAAAATAACCTCAAAAAAGCATGCTTTCTTCTCATACTGCTACTTCTTCCAGACATATCCTAAAGCAACATATTTGCATTTGTTATTGGAGATTTCTACTTACACAGCACAGTGCAATGGAGAGAAGCTATTACCATAGAATTTGCGGAAAAATTTTTGTTCCAATAGTACCTCTATGCAGTTTTCATGACCTGTAAGAGATCAGACATGTCACAGTGTTGGGCAGAGCAAGTAATTCACTTCATTATTAGGCTTACATAGATTAGAATTTAATACTTGAAGTTCCAAGTTGAACACAATGTGTATATAAGCTCTTCCATGATAAATAATAAACAGATTATTTATTTTATGACAGCAGCAAGATAGATTCAGGCTAATATTAGCATTTATTGAAAGAAGAGGAAAGGAAAAAAAAGGTATTTTTTAAGTGATGTTCTGTAAGTTGCCTTAAGCATCTCCAAAGATGATCTTAACTGATGATACTGAGAAGTTTTATCCTCATATTAAGCAACAAGATCAGATGATCCAGGTTAGAATAATCAGTTCAGAAGAGCCATCTATTCATGTGGTGTCTCGCATCAATAAATAAGAAGGCAACACCTCAAAGGAGCACTCCTGGCCCCACAGAAATCAATTTCATCATTGACATCAGTAAAACCAGAATTTCACCCTGGCCTCCTGTGACAGGGAGCAAAGCCACTGGGAGGTAATGCTGTAATTTCCTTGGCTTCTGAGCTGAAGGGCAAACATAGCAAATGGTAACTACGGAGAGCAAATAGAGGGGAGATAATTTACTTCTTCATTTCAAGCTTCTCGAAGTGTTAGGTTGCTTTGTTGTCATGTTTCCCTAAAACTGAGGCCACATTTGAACTTGGCAAAAGCCCACAGGGAGAACCTTACCGTTGTAACAGGCCCAGTGCAGCGGTGTATAACCTTGATTATCTTTCAAACTGCAGTCTTCCTCTGAAAGTGCTATCTGCAGTAATTCACTCAGCCAAGTGGCGTGACCCAGAGCTGCTGCAAAGTGCAGAGGCGTTCTGCCTCTGGCGTCTTTACATAAAATAGATACTTCTTTCTCTAACAGCATCTGAACACACTCTTCATGCCCAGTCATAATCTGGTAACAAAGAAATGAGTAAAGAGGTTGACATAATACAGATTCTTGCCCAGGAAATACGGAATAGGATTGATGCCTGTGAACATGAGATGGCCTGGATGGGATTCAGAAGGCGGAGATGAAAGCTCCTTTTCTCCCATGAGTACCTGTGATAACTGATCTACTGAAATGCATTTGGCACTGTCTTTCAAAGGCATTGATTCATAGTGTGTGGAAGAGACTCCACTAAGTGAGGCACAAAAGCAAGGAGGCGTTTAAGGCTAAGGAAACAGATGAAATAGGGGTGAAGTTCAGAAAACCTGAGAGGCTTCTCAAAACCATGTTTGATTATGAGAGAAGAACTGAGGGATAAAAGGATCAAGACTATCGTCAGAAATAGGAAAAGCTGCTTTTACAGCTGGCCAGCTACCATCAGTGACCTCTGTTTGATACATAAGTTAGCTCTGGTATCCTGGGCATGTTAATGCATTGCTATCAATACAGAACATATGCCATAGCTTTTATTATGTGCCAGACTCCTAAGCTGAACTGCTCACTGCAGTTATCAGAGAGTTCTGTATAAGTATCACCTCTTGCATCAACTTCACATTGGCTAAGAAGGTGACTCCCAGAAAAGATGTATCTCCAGTTTCACTGCCTCTGTATTAAAAACTTCAGCTTTGTTTATTTACACTGTCTCCCCAAGAAAAATTAAATAACTGGGCAGCTCTTTTAAAGAAATTACTTTCAGAATTCATAGGTGCTTGGTTATAAGAATAATGATTGCTATTGTAAAGTGTCTAGAGCCAAGAAAAAATGGTCTCATCAGTATTTCAGCTAATCACTTAAAGCAAACATGAAAGAAAGTCAAAAGCTCAGCATTACTGAGAGTGGACCTGTCCTGCTTTTTACCTTAGTGGCTGTGCTTGCTTATGTTTCCAATCATTTACAGTATTCCCTACATACAATATCCCAGTATTTACGAGTGAGTTGTAGTCACAGTAAAATGAATAATTAAGAATCATAAAAATTAAGTCACCCCTCGATGTAAAGCTGTGCATCCCAGGAGATCAGCTGCATCTACAGAGGCTTCTTTTTCAAGTAATAAAGAAACAGCATCAATGTGCCCATATGCCACTGCAAGCATCAGTGGGGTTCTAGAAAAAAACAAAAACAAACCAGTCACAGCTATAAAATGACATGCTACTTCCTAATGCTAACTTACAGGAACAGAGAGATCAGGAAGCCCTGCATTTCTCTCCATTCCTACCCACAAACCTGTTTCTTTCTGCACACTTGTTTATATAACACCCAAGTGAAGACCTTTTCTATAAGGTTATGAAGATGTTTAACAATCAACTACCATGACTGAAATACAGACTCATTTGTAAGCAATTTACAGAGCAACATCATTCAAAACAATCTGTTCTCTTAATAACCTACAGTTATTGTCACCTCCGTGAGCTTTACAATACCCAAGTGTTGTGAATGAATGTCCCTGCTAGCCACCAAGATGACAACCACTCAAAGCATTTCTTTTGCAAATGCTGAGCAATTGCTTAAAAGGGATGAAGGGACATTAGGAAACTGTTCAAGCTAAAAATGGGACAAACGTATCTTCCATTTTTTTCTGAAAGAGATCTATTCTCCTTCTATTTTTAGATAAGAGTAATCTCATTTAAAATCATATGTACAGTCAGATACGTTCCAGACACCCCACATGAGTTTTTTAATCCATATTTTCACTTTAAAAATGGAAGTTATTGTCCCTCTATAACTGTCATTTAATGAGAAGTAAAAGTTTTGTAGGAACATCTCAGATGTTTATTTGTCATGTCAAATAAACATTCTGTCCCATTGCATCAGCATAATATACCAAGTAAACACTGAAACAGCAATGTTTGAGAAAGAACAAGACTCTACAGAAACATCTCAGGAGCTTGTTAGTTTCTATTGAATCTGGTCCTTTGCATCTATGAACAATTATTTAATGTATGAAGCAGAGAATAAGATTTATGTATAATCCTTTCTGAATGGCTTAGGTCAACTGATTATGTACTTTATAATCTGTGCCAAAATCTGTAAGTGCAGGAAATAAAGTATTTCAAATAAATGGGGATTTTTGGTGAGAAATCTGAGATGCTGTTTGAATCACAGAGCTGAAAAAACCTCCATCACAAATAAAACTTACTGTCCTTTGGCATCTGTCACGTCAGGGTTGTCTGCAACTTCTAGCAACAACCGTAAACAAGGTGTATGGCCGTTAATGACTATAAAGAAGAAAAGGCATGTTCAATTAAAATATGTTTAATTTCAGACACTTTTCCACTGGAATGTTTATGGATAAGAAATTTCCTTATAAACAAGAAAGATATTCCACAGTGTAAGAAATTAATATTCACACAATTTTCATCTAACTTGTGCCTGTGAAATGGTGAGCTGCTATTTTCCTGACCTTGGTAAGATGAGGATTAATTCCCTTACATACAAAAATCCCAAATGAGTAAAGCAGAAACTGTGATTTTCACTGGTGAGATTTCTACTAAACCAGACAGCATTTCAAAATCACACAGACTGAGCAGACACACAAGGCTTTTTGTGACCAGGTTTGGAACCACAGCAGGAAGTAGGTGGTCAAAGCTCCTTCTTCTTGTGTGCACCGTAGAAGCGAGTTCTTCAGTGCTGCTAGGAAAACAGAATGACCAACCATACAAATGTCATACTTGTAACAGCACATCGCACCAGAGACTAAAATTCCCTTTGGGTTTTTCCATCTTTTCTCATTTAATGCCACTGGAAGCCACAGCTACTTCTCGAAAATGGTATTTTCATTTTAAATGTAACCCACTGTTGTTTAAACAGCTTTGAGTTACTACGTTTTGCAGGGCCTGACACTGGAAGCCCATCTGTGTGTCAGATGGCTTAAAGGCTTCAGCCTTTCATGGGATGAAGAGATCAGTATTTTCTTCTTTGAAAAACAATAATTCCTGTACTCAGTAGCTATAGATTGTGCTCTTATTACAGCAAGTCATGCATTCACACTGCCTACACCCTGTGGGCTGAGGCAGAACCCTTGGACACCACCTCTGTCACATCACATTTAAATAACTCATCCAAAAATAATCTTAGTTGCTCTAACCAGACAAACAAAAGACATTTTTAGCTATTTACCACTAAGTGATGCCATATACATAACATGTAAACAGTTCTGCAGGGCTGATGAGTCACTGGCTTAGGGGATAAAAAGATCTGTTCTTTCTCCCAGCGGGAGGAAGAGAAATCATAACTTGTTCACACCAACATCTGACAAGGATTTTGGCAAATTAATTTTAGAACAGATACTCTCAGAAACTCTTAGGAGCTGACCCAGTGACTGCTAAGCATTACAGACCCTGCAGGGAACATTAGTTTTGCCAACAGAGCTACAACACTAACCCTAGGGGAACAGTTGCAATGGATTCCCCAGCCTAGCCAGAGGAAAGACTGGTGGTAATAAAATTACACAGGGAACATATAATTTAGGCTAAGGAAATTCTCCATATTATGAGGTCAGAGGAAGTTTGTTCCCTCAGGGGGCTAGGCAGAAAAAAAGAACTACTTCATTAGGTGATTCCTCTACTGAAGTTACAAATCCCTTTACTGAACAGAGCTCTGCAGAATCCTGTAATCCAATCCGCCACCTCAGGCCTCCATAACTGTTGTGTTCAGCAACTGTGTTGTGTAATTAGAAGGAATGAAGGCAAACATGTTGAAGGGGATGGGCGCACTTGCCACCTTGTTTCTTTCCAGTGCACTGCATTGCACTGGTATTCACTTTTGAGTGTGCAAATGCGCACTGACACTCGAGGAATTCATTCCACAAGAATGCCTTTTGATTTCTTAAAATATCCCAATTTACCTCTTACACTTGCACTGCAAAGTGGCACCACGCAGGGTGTCCAGTAGATGGTATCACTCTTTGCTCCTAAACACAACGTAGTGCTGGGAAACAGCATAATAAAAACCATCAGTTGCAAGTGGCTTATTGAATAGTTGGAGATTTACTCCAGAGTTCGTTTCCCCAGAACTCTGCATAGCTCTTGAATGGAAGGTTCTAAACTTATGTCTTAATGGATATTAACCCAAAGTGCACTTATGTGACATTTGAAAGCCTCTAAATTAATGACAGTGATAAATTTCCTTTGCTAAGAGCTCATTCAGCCTGTCTGTGGCAGTATTTTCCCTTCTGTTTAAGGCACACGGTCCCTTCAGTGTCTTATTCCTGTGAGTAGGATTTTCTTGACTTTTTGTTTTATTGCACACCTAGCTTACTTTGCTTCACTGCACCTTTCAAGAACATTTTGCTTGTGTCCCTGGGGTTTTTTTTCATCTGAGAAGAATAATTATCACAGACCAGAAAAGTCTACAGTGAATCTTCCTCCTGGTTTTACGTGGAAGGCACTCATACTACAGTGACGCAGGCAATTAAAAAATAAAGATAGGAAAAAAAACCCCACAATCAGAATTTGTATGAAGGTAAGAAATGTGCATATTAAAATAACACCTTCTGTTCAACAAATCACTTAATTTTATTCAAAAGACTTATTTAAAGTTATACTTTCAGTCAGAGCTGCTAAAAAACCCAGCAGCAACAAATAACTTTGTTACCATTTACTTTTCTCAGTATTGCAGAACCCTCACAACTCAGCTGTGACAGCAAGAAACATATGTCACTGTAACCAAATGTTTAAATGATTCAGAATCATTGCTATAGTGATGATGTACCAGACAAAGCCACACTTTGTTCATCATCATGCCCCATCCCTGGCAGTGTTCAAGGCCAGGTTGGACACAGGGGCTTGGAGCAACCTGGTCTAGTGGAAGGTGTCCCTGCCCATGGCAAGGGGTTGGAACTGGATGAGCTTTAAGGTCTTTTCCAACTCAAACCATTCTGCGAATCTGTGATTCGGTGTATATGCATTTAATACAAGCAAGATTAAAAGATAAACAGAAAGACAATGAAGCCTGGCCCCGAAAATATTATCCAACGAAGTATTAATTTTACTTCCCACTAGAGGTCACTGCGATGCTGTACTGAGCCCCTCGAGGAACAGCCAGAGGAGCAACGTTCCCTTTGGCACCTCTGTGTATTTATCTGACAGGTACCTATTAAATAATAACCTTTAAATAAACGGCAGATTCCACATTCTCCAGCTAATTAGGCACGTTGCATTATTAACACTCAACACGTGAGGAGTGGAGCAGACTCCCAGCAAGAGCAAGTTCAGAAGCTGGCTCAGGAAGAAGATACTGACTGAAAGGGAGTGAATTTCTATAGTGTTGCCTCTGCAAAAGGTTGGAAGTTTTGGACACCAGGATAATTTCATCACCAACCAGGAGCCTACCTGTACTTTCAACCTTTCTTCCACAGAAGCAGCAGTGAGGCAAGTGTTCTCTCTTCCCCTGGTTTTGTGGCCAAGGAACCATTAAAAGAAGGTGTCATACGAGAAACATCACACATCTTAAAAGAGTAGGTGGTAATAGAGGGGTAAGGTAAGGTAGAGGCAAGCATGTAAGGGCAGAGCAGTAGTGGTGTGGAAAACCAGGAGATTTTGTGTGAGGGAGGACTGAACCTCAGGGACAGAGGGAAGGAAAAAAACAAGGAAATGAAAGATAAAGGGTTAACTGTAGGACACCCTCCAGCAAACAAGCAGCAGTCCTCAGTACATGTCAAAATCTCCTGTTTAGAAGAAATGTGCATAGGGATAGTAGGTAGGTAAAGGTGACTGCTTCTGTGTTGTAGGGTTTATATCACAAGTGTAACATAAGATCATACTCACCTGAGGCGTGGAGGGGGGTCCTTTTGGTGACATTGTCTTTTACAGTGACAGAAGCACCCTGGCTGATGAGAGCTTCCACACACTCTGCATGTCCTTTAAACGCAGCCAGGTCCAAAGCGGTGCGTCCCTTCTCGTCCTTAATATCCAGATCTACTAGAGATTGGAGAAGTACTTCCAGGGCTTGATGATGACCATTATAGGCCTAGAAATACGAAATGTGTCATGTAAAGAACACAACTCTTGTCTTTGAAGGATTTTCATGTAAAATGAGAATAAAATCCATCATTGTCACAGTCTCCTGAACACAGCAGATATTAGTTTTCTCGATTCCTTACGACTCTCTCCTTGACTTGAAAGGATTACACTGTAGCCAAGAAACTAAAAAATTCCTCGTGTTTAGGGAAGGAAATTGTGATTGTTGATTTGCTCTAACCTTCTAATACAACCCAACATGAGGAATTTCGGGCAATAATTAGCCAATTGGACACAGGTGAATCAACAGTTCATTTCTCACATTCTACAGTACCTTTCAGGGAAATGTTTGCTTTGAAAGTTAGATTCACTAGGGTGATGCTGGGCAGAGGTCGCATGGATCATCACCTAACTGTGTGCTAACTTCAACATAGCTGCTGGTCTCCAACTAAACAAAAGCAATTCTCAAGCCAGATTTTTGTGCAAATACAAACACAAACTTGACCTGCTGTTCATAGCTGATGCTTCATGGATTATTTCTACCAGCAGGATCATTTGGCAGAACAGCTACAGTGGACAAGTAGATGCACTTCCAGACCTAAAGCCACATTTAGGTGAACAGTATGAATGCAGGTGACATTGCAGAAACCCAATGGATAGCCCCAGAAACTGGAAACACTTCATTCAGCTGTGTAGGGACTGCTCACCTCTCCTTACTGACAGACTCACAGAGAACATCCTCTTTCATTTATATATGAATGTATAATGAGTATTACTGGAGTTATATAAATAAATATTATATAAATCATATAAGTATCTTATAAAATTATATTAATACATTAATGAAGCAGAAGAGAAATGCGAACATGAAGAACCACAGAGACACCGAATTTCAAGGATAAGTAGTGGTGGCAGCATCTTTCTCCTACTGACCATTGTCAAAAGTTCCAAAGAACACGACAGTGCAGGGAGCAAACAGTTATTTCCCTGTCAGACCAAGACAACTACTTAAGGAAAGCAAAGGCAAAAGCAGAAGAAGAAAAGCAAAAGGAGATTAGGGCACAGGGAACCCACATCTCAGTAAATACTCTGACACAGCGGTCAGCTTTTCTTCTTCAGTACAATTTTCCTCAGTAAACAGCTTGCAACAACCTGATCTTTGACACAATGTGAGGTATCTATCTCGAAGGTGCCATGCAGACTGTACAGCACATCCTCTCCTTGAAAGGATAATAAAATTGACTTTTTCTTCCACTTTGTTTGCCTTGCAGTCATTTACTCAACCATCACCATGATCACGCACTGTCGCCTGTGGCACACTCTCAGGGCACTGCTGAGTTTTAAGCATGCTTCTGCAGACTTTGCTGTGGTTTTTGTACTCTGCACATCTCCAGGAGAACATCAGATCCACGATCAAAACCACAGGCCCAACCTTCGGCCCCAACTTTATAAACTACTTATAAATAGAAGTTGCAACCTTCCATTCAATTTCACTTCAGTGTCAGTGTCTTCTTACCCGGGTATCAGAATCAGTAAGAACCAAACCAAGAGCTTCAACTGCCGAAAACATAATTAACGATTCCAACCCACAACCTGTTTTTGCTACATCTAAGCATACATCCTTTCCCAGCTTCAAAACAAGTCTATGATTAAACTTGCTTCAAAGACAGAGATTAAGGAATTATTCTAGGAGATACGGATCAAAAACTTCACACAAGTCTCATACTTACAGCTAAATGCAAAGGACTTTTTGTAGCTGCAGAATCAGATTCCTCAAACATGTTGGTTTTTTCCAGAAGCTGGGGGAAAAAGCAAAATAAAAATCACAGTCTTAAAACATCTTTGCATGAGGCAGGATGAGTTCTCATGGGCTATAAACCAGCAGACAAAGATATACTTTTGTCCTCAGATGTCTGCACTGAGTATTGAAGGACTGAGTATTGAAAGAATACCGAGTATTGAAAGAACTTCACAACCTTTTCTGTGAAGTAACTTTCAAGTTGTTCCCCACAGGGTAAAGTATAAAACTAGTTGAAAAGCTGGTCATGAACATCCTTACCCATATTCGTTAGTCTCCCTGAAATCACTGGGCCCGCTGAGGTGAGAAAGCAGCCCTCAAAAGGCCCGATGAGTGGAGTAGGGCCCTCGGTAAGCTTACATTGGGAAACGCGCAGCTTCATGGTTACACAGGTAGTACGGATGCAAGCCATGTTTGATACAGTGTTTAGGATAACTCTGACACATAATTAGCATTAGGGAATAATTATAACTGTGCTATGAGTCATTCATAATCATTTTTATAATTTATCAAAGTAGAACCTGCTCCTATAATGACAGCCTTACAAAACATCCTTGAACTCTTAATCTAGTAACATGCATCGCACTTCATGTTCCTCTTAATTTCAAGGGGTCCCAAAGCATTTTAAGGCTTAAAAATCCAGGCATTTCTGTCCATCTAGAAGGAGGAACTATGGATCAGTACCACTTCACAACAGCACATGAACCCTGACAACTTACCCAATTGAGGCTGCAAAGAAAATCAGACACAGTATTGACAATTCAACATTTGTTGAGCAGCACTGCTCAGCTGCGTGGCCTTTTACTTCATAACTACTCAAAGAGTTAGTCTCCAAATACCTTTGTGACTGGAAATGAGCATTTTACAGAAAATTAGTAATAGGAGATTGTAAAAAAGGAAAGAAAAGCATGACAGGTAACTAGAACTGCCTTGTAACGTTTATAAGGTTACAAGTCAATTTTTCATACAAGCTTTTTGAGGGTTTCTCTGATTTTTTGATTTGGATTTGTTTGACAGAGTAAGGAATTAATGGAAATACTGAAGCAGAGAAAAGGAAGTTTTTGTGACAATCTGGACAATTCTAGGGTATGACAACATAGAAGACTCTCCAAAGAGAACAGTGAAAGCCTACGGTAGGTTTGCCTACGCTGCAAGATGATGGCGTATCCTAATCTCTGATGTATGCCTGAACTTTTGGTGTAACAAATTAGTCTTTAAGAGACCTGTATCAAAGATTAATTTATCAAAAAAATCAAACTAGAATACAGGCTAGCATTAATAATGCATAAGGTGTCAGAAATCTCTTACTAAACAAGGACACTAATCCGAATCCTATGGAAAAACTAGAAAATTAAGCAGTAATTTCACTTGTTTGTATATTTTGTGCCTTGTAAAATGTCAGGACTGGGAAAGAAATGTGTGTTGATGCAAATAGCACTCATAAGCAAGTGGGTGTGTGCATTAAGAGGTAATATGAATTTTAACGCTCCCTGCAGCTATGGGGAAAAACAGCCAAAACAAAACCAATAAACCAAGACCCACACCAGTTTTTCAGTAGGTTTGGGGCAGAGTTAGGAAACACATTTGGTTTTACCATGTGGAGCCACCTCCAGTTTAAAATACTGTTCTTCTCTTATATAAGACAGCTATAAACAGGATGAAGCAGTGGCCAGCTCTGATTTTCTCTAGTGAGTAAACAAACTAGAACAAAATCCCACCGAACAAACCCAAGCACTGAGCCTGTTCCTCTGCCTGCCTGATCCTGGCCTTTCCTCCGAGTCCATAAGGCCAGCACAGCAATCTAATTTAATCACTTTTAATTGCATTTATCATCATCTGCTGAAATTCCAGGATCAAAATCTTAAAGGAATACTTCCCTAAACCTGTCAGAAGGCTCCAAAAGTCTCCTGGAACAAGGCAGGTAATTGCCTTTCGAACAGATGAAAAGAACCACACAGAAAATAGGCAAAATTAAGGCTCTAAAGGAACAAATTGTGGGATTGGAGAGTCCCTCACAAAAGGCATCTCCATGGCTTAGAGTTAAAGCAGCTTAGGCTGATGCAGACTAGGCTTAATGAGCTTATTACTCATAAAGCTGAATGTCTCCATCAGAAAGTCAAGCGTAAACAAGAATTTCATGGTAAAGCCAGCAGCTCTCAAATAGACAGCCATGCAGCACAAGAAGAGAAATTATAAAGGAGAGCAAGAGAAGGAAGATTAAAGACACAGCACTAATAATTTTTCAGTATGCCTTGTCAAGCACTGCTTTATAATGATTAAAACTAAGACATCTGAAGGATAAACATCATGCACAAAGAGACGAAAAGTACCAGGTCCAAGTTACCAAGCAGTTCTCCAGTTTCACCAGTGTTTCTATGATCCTAAGAATGTATTTATAGTAAATTAAATATACTTCTTGTAAGAACACATAAAGCAGTGCATCTTTGGGGTGCCTCTAGTTCCATAATGCTTCCATCTTAGAGTAAGAAGCTATCCACAGTTGCATCTGTTTTTACAAAGGTGAATTTACCGCTCAAAACTACTTGCCCTGAGAGCCATGGGAGCTTAAATCCACAGATGCCGCAGAGCAATCCAAGCGTGTCTGCTGTGCTGCAATACATACCTGCCTGCTTGAAGGTGGCCAATGCATTTCAGTGAAGACAGACAAATAAGCATGAATTACTAGTGGTTTATGGTTACAGGTGGCTGACTGGAGAATGTCCCGGCATCTCTCATTGCTAATTTTTTGTGCCACACATTGTGTCTTTTAGCTGATTACACTTCTACATATTAACTGCCCACAGGTTTTAAGTGGCTGTCAGAATTGTGCAGAGACACTGCAAGTGAAATTGGTGGGCACGCCTCCTTCTCATTAGGTTATAACCTTTTAAAAGGTAAGGATACTCTTACTCTCTTTCTGCTTCTGGGAAATTCCCAGCATGACCCCTTCACTTCCCATTAACAGTGTTACTTAATGCTGTATGTGATTATTCTGTAAAGTCTTCTTCACACTCAGAAACAGGAGCTTAAATGCTTTGGGAGTGAGGCGCAGACAAAGTAAGATAAAACACGTCAATTACTCACTTCTATTGTTACAAACTAATAGCACTACAAGGCTGCTATTATGAACTGTCTTCTCTCCCCCAGCTCTGCATGAAAATTAATAACTTTTACAGCTCTCACAATTGTATTTGTACAGTAAGGGTATTTACAGGCATACCAGGATTTATTGCTTGCTTTTATTTTATTTATTTGATTTATTGCTTGCTAGTTATAATAAAGGATCATATAGCAGGATATGGTGGGTGTGTGTTTCCCCACCACCTCCCCCCCGCTTTTTTTTGACTCATATGACAGCTAATGAGTCAGGATACTTCAAACCACAGACACTAACACTGGGTGCTATCTGAAATCCTAAAACAGAACAGAACATGTGACTCTGTAGAAGCCATCATGCAGCCACACGGCCAGTTAAGTGCACTGCTGGTAGTTATGTCAAACGTTTGATCTAACTACCACCGAACTGAAAGTGACTTTTCTGTAAGAGTTTTACCATTTTAGTAAGGCAATAATTTCTACATTCCATACTTCCGCACTGTTAATGAAATTCTTCAGTTTGGTGCTATTAATACTAGTTGTAAAATGGCAGAACATTATAATGATTACACGTGTATAACCCATAAATAGCCTTTACTCAAACAGCAAACAGCGTTCAGAAATTTTCACGCATGCAAAGAGCTGATCAAAAGGCAATTAAGACAAAAGAAATAGTTGGGCATTGCCCATCTGCAATAATGACAGCAATGTAGCTTATCACAAGGTCATTCAGAAGTGGGGATTTGTCATAATTTTTAATGTCCCTTTCAGAACTGAATAAAAATACATCAGGCAGGATGTCACTTTGAATCTCATCTTCCCTAACAAATTGCAATAGATCATTGTCTCTACTGGGGAAAAACATACCGGCAGCAGCTTCTTTTAAATAAAGGCTTTTCCAGCAAGTAGCGAGCGCAAGATTGAAGACTCTCATCATTTGTTTCAGATGAGATAGAAAACAGATAGAATTAACCTCTGTAGTACTTTATACCAGGGAAGCACATTTTCTAATCTCAGAATTAGTCTTGACTGAATAATTCAAAGGTGAAGTGGTACAAACATATCTTCGTGGGGACAAGCAATCCTACGAGCTTACTCTGTATTTGTAAATACAAATGATTACATTATTTTAATTTGATCAGGTTAATACCAATACACATCCTTAACACAGTGTCTGATATGTTTTCCCAAAATCAGGCTTTAAAAATCAGATTAATCAGTGTTTACATCAATTTCACTCGTGTGTAGATTATGGGTGAAGTTAAAATAACACAAGCAAGAGAAGTTTCACAAGAGCTTAGGTAGACTGAGTCTGAAGAAATCTATTAGTTGTTCCATGCAGCTCTTTCAGTACAAAGTTTAAATACCCAATACCCTACCAGAACAGACACCACCATGCAAACAGGACACTTACCTGGCATATAAGAGAACAACGTTCGAGTCTTTAAACATATCTAAACCTCAAAATTCAAGCAGATCTCCAGGCCATTGGCTGTTCTCACGCAGGACACTAATCTTCTGTTGGAGCTCTTCCGCTTCATACAAAATCGTTTCATATTAAGCCATATGAGTGCCATACTCAGTGGGTTTTACAGGAGATTCTCACCCAATGAGTATTTATACAAAGCACAACAGCTCCAAATGAGAGCAAGAGATCCTACCCAGTACCAGCCAGCATAATGTGATGGTCACTTTCTGGGATGTACAAGTCCAATTTCTTTTTCAGCCAGGGCAGAGATTTGAAGTTGGAACTTTTACACTTGAATCGTGTATATCATGTTACTTTCTGGCCAGAAAGTCTACCTCTGAGGTTCTGTAAAGCCTCATACATTGGTTTAAGGACCCTCCATTGAAGCTTTTGTAAAATTTCATACAATTGTGTAAAAGATATCCTTGAAATATTTCCTCTTTAGCTAGAAAATTTGGGCACTGCTGAAATACAGTGACAGTCAATTCTTAAAATGTGCCTTTCAATGGTATTTCTGCTACTCTCCTCTCATTTGTGCCTCTACACACAAGTGCTTTTTAAATGTAGACTCACTTGAAGATGTGTAATTTACATTTCTTCTCTGAACCACTTAGAAACTGGCCACAAACTTCCAGAAAACAGACAAGTGTTGGTTCCATTTCACATTGCCAAATGCAGAGTTACTTTAACATCCAGACAAGTGTCATGCCAGTCAGGTACGTGCACTTGACTCACACTCCTAAGACTGACTGAGGAAAAGCAACAGACTTTCTAGCAAAGCTTGAGCCTGTAAGCAACAGCAAGAAGGAATTCCCAATGGAAGTAGGAGCAGCACACATGCAGTTGCTTGAAGTACATGGCATGCTAGTTAGGAGTTGTGATTCTTCTTCCTCAGGCTTTATCAGAGTGAATGCAAGGATTTGCAAGATACTAAGAAGTTTTAAGAAAAACAAAAATACACAACATGCAATAATTTCTCATTTACTCACTATATCCAATGGAGTTTTGCTTCCAATCTAATTAAAAATGTCAATTAGAACAATTAAAGATAGAAGTATTCAAGTATAATGGTAATCTGCAAGTGTTTCTAGGTTTTTTTGTATTGATTTGTTTTTCCTGTACAGTAAACTGCATTGCAAGTAGTGCATGAACAGAACCCTAAACCAAGACCTGATCCTGTGTGCACCCATCTCTATGCTGTCCACCTATGGATGCAACACTCCTGAAGCAATGAGACTACTGCCTACTGCAGACAGCCACTGTGAATAAACACCAGCTGCCTTACTTTGTAAGGGAGGAGGGGAAAGAGGAGAATAATAAGAATGCTTAAGATCAATCTACTCAACTGACAAAATACAGACAAAAAATACACACGCTGTGGAAGACTTTGCCTGATGAAGTTAGATTTGCTTTGTAACCCTCAAATACCAACAAACCAGTGACAGTTTCTTTCTGAAAGTCTGCTCATGCAGGCAAACATCTTGCCTTGTATAAATATGCCTGATTACACCCTAAAATCCCAGCGCCCACAGCTCTTTCTGAGCTATACAGTCTAATGCAATGCCATATGCCATCATCAAATGCCCTTTTCATTTGATTCAGTAGATTTGATAGAGTCAGATATTCTTCACACATTTACATTTAAACACCACACACACACATACACAGACAAGTATTTAAGTAATTAAGGCACCAGCAGAAGTCCGTGACCTCTTTCCAAACTGAAGGAAAAATGTCTCCTGCAGTTCTACAATGGCCTTGTTATTCTCTGTCAGAAGACAGCAGATAGAAGTGCCTTGCTTTTCCACCCCAGGAAAATAAATATATAAACTAAAAAAATAAAGACAAAATCTGTCAGAGAGACAGAAAATAAACCTCAGAGACGCTAGGCAATACTCCTATCCTACAAGCCAAAGTGCCAGCAGGGTGCCAGAGCAAATGGGAAACCCTTGCACTCATTCACTTCACAAAGCAGCCTTAGAAGTCTAGAAAATGTTTTTAGGTTCAAAATTATCTACTTTCCAAAAACATAAAATCTAAGCCAAAATGCACTGCTATAAGCTAACATATATCGCCATACCTAGCATATATAGGCTCCTATTGATTGTTTAACTAGTAGGTGTATCTTGCACTAATGCTGACATTGGAACTTAAGTAATTAAATCAGTCTACCATGATTCAGGGGGTTCTAGGACTAAAAGAGGAATTAGGTTCATTAAAGTTATTTTCAAGCGTTAAGTTCATAAGTTCTTTTTCTTTTTATAACCACTCAAGTTAATGACTTTGCGCTTCTCCACTTCCCATGCGGGAAAAGCTCTCATAGGCATAGGTATGAAGTCATTCACCACATGAAACACTATCACCACTGATTTCAGGCAAAGCACTCCCCTTAAGATAGAGGATGTTGGTCATGGGGATGGACAGGCATTTATGAAAGAGAAAACCCAGAATGTATCCCCCGAATGAAGAGATCTGTGTCAGAAGAAGGCCTAGGGGCTGCCACTTCGACAAGCATCTGAGCCAGATCCCCACATGGCAAAAGGCTTTTTAACACCTCTCCCTATGGTTCACTCGTCACTAATTACCACTGTCCTGCTCACAGACGGAGGGATAAACAAATTCTTGCTGATAAGAGACATATATAATTAGTAGCAGCCACGTTGGATTTATGGGGTCTTGTGATTTCAATCCCTCCACAGGTTAAGGAACCAAGTCCTTTGAAGGCACAGCTTAACTATTTTCCAGTGGTAACAGCCGGTCTAATAAAAGGTGTTTTCTTTCTCTTCAAACCCAGCCTCTCCTTTCATGGCACAGCCAAAACAGCCTTCTGGTAGCAAGAAATCTCCCTCTGCCCCTTCTCCCTGTCACACCCGGCTATGTGGATCACTATGCTTCCGGCAAGCAAACAGACTGAAATCTGCCTTTCCTTTTGCACATGGTTTTCAATGAAACCATGCTCTCCTCCCAGCTTCTAATGAATTAGCCCCTGTGCTGATTTGATTTCTATTAGCCAAAAAGTGAATTTCATTTGCTGTTTGAATAAAGAGCAGATTAAAAGAAAAAAATAACCACTGATTCTTACAGTCAGAGAAGAGATTTCATTCGAGGAGACAGGCATTTAATTCTGTTTGCCCTAACACTGCACAGAAACCTATTTTTGCCAGCACGAAGTGCTTGACTGGCTCTCCTGGCAGACTTTTAACATGAAATCACAATTTTAATTTCACTCTGTTCGCACCAATAAGGATTTTGTGGTAAGAGATCATTTCAGTGAAAAACCCCACCACAATTTTATTGCTTTCAAAGTAGTTTGGTGATGTGATCAGCTCTAAAACACCAGCTAGCGATCATGCCCGATATCCCTGACTACCCAACACCCAAGAAGCCAGTGCTATTCTAAACAAACGTGAGGTTATTTTTAGAAGCAGGGAAGCAGATGGGAGTTTCAGTTGCTTGTGAGCACACATGCCCACCATTCAGCCTTTATGAATGGCCCCTTACAGATGGAGAAAGAATTCCAGAATCTGCTTCCACTCTTCTCTTTTTAGCAACATCGTGTCATTCAATGCAGGGCGACAACCCCACTAATATCCCAAACAACCTAAAGGTCCTCCAGGAAACAAGGAGTCTGTCATCGAGCTCTGTGGTTGAACACACAAACACAGATTTTATTTGTTTAGGTCAAAGGATATGACCTTTTTGCTTTTAATCTTTATTTCTCCTCTCCTCTCCCCAAGAAGAAATACAGCTAAATTCCAGCCAAGGTGTTGGGCTCACAGGAAACACGTAAGTCAAAAAATGAAAACATATTTTTGTAGATAAACCAGCCTTTCCTAAACTATCCCCAAACATGCAAATATCTCATCATGCTGAGAAGCTCTGGTGCTTAAAGCACAGATCAGATCCCTCAGCAAAGGGAACTCCACTGGATACTGCATCTTCTTCTGCAGACTTTCTTAAGTGACCATTTATTTAGAAGTAACCTATTTTAAATAACTGTTAGAAAAAACAGGGGGAAGAGAGGAAGAAAAATTAATGTTATAAGGTCTTTGATAAACTTGATGTATTCTGGAACACTGAAATAATTCCTTAAGATTTTGCTGAAGTTCGGTGTTGTGCATGTAGAGAAATACTAGTAACCATTATTCATAAAATCAAGATTATTGTTGCACCCACTTTGCCTTAGCTTTGATTAAAACTTCATATTTTATATGAATTCTTTCCTCTAACAGCTTTATGCCCTTAAAGAACTGCCTTGTTCTCGGGAAGATAATTCCTAGATATTTTCATCTATGAGCTATAAATAATATTTACCCAAGGGATAAATCAGTAAAATAAAAGTGAAATTGGCACTGAAAAATAATGGTTTTATTTCAGTAATCCTGCCTGAAAATCTTCTTCAGGATGGAAGGGATTGGAAGTATTTTAGGAGTATTCTGTATGTCAGAATTCCTGTGATGCAGATTAGTGTTTCAAAGTCAGCACTTTTAAGACAGACATCAATTTAAAAGTCATGCCTAGAAGCAATTAAGCCTTACAGGATTCTTCATTCAAATATGAATAACTAGTGCAGTCAAAGTACTGCAGTTAAAAGCTACAGAAATAAAGATCATGGTTCATGATGAAGTCCTTGTCATAGGTCCACCACAGAGGGCACAACAAACTATGACCAAGCCACCAGCGAGCCTCACAAGACAGCGAGGCTCCTTTCCATCTGGACCAGATGAATGCCTACTGCAGCTTTCAGACACAGCCTCCAAAGAGCCATGAATAACCATAACTGTCAAAACCAATTTGATTGCATTATGATTGTGATGTCTATCAATGACACTACTTTGTCAGATGAAGACAGAATCAACAATTAGCTTAACACCTGGGAGTCTCATGTTGGAATAGGTGATAAACCTAGGCATGAGGATTATTTCCATTTCATCCCCACAGCACAATTACCTTTCATCTATTGAAGACTTTGGTCTTGGCCCTTTGCCATCCTGAATCCAAGCAATGCAAAGAGATCAGTGTAAAGGTGGTGTCTATATCAATTAGTCACTGTTACCAGATATAAAGTTATAAAACTCGGGGCTTGGTAACTCACTAGAGCTAGGGGACAATTGCTCACACAAACAAAATAGAATCACCTTCTTCTGACAGTGGGTGCAAAGATGGTGAGTCCTACTGTTGATACAGAACAAATGCTTTCTGCTACATTTAGCTTTCCTATTCCAGAGAGAAAATGAGGTGCCTGTCAGCCTCTAAACACCAATGGCAAAATCCTGGTCCCCACAAAACTTCGAGGCAAACACCCTCGTCCACAGTAGTGGTCCTTTGCATGCAAAAGGCTAAAATTCACAGCCTTTTCTTTCACCAGTGTACACACAACAGCTGTATAACTCTGGAAATTATGCTTGACCTTGGGTTTCTATACTGCAGCTGTAGTCACAAAGACAGGAGACTGACATGGAGAAACATTGGATTTCTCTGTCCAAATATAGAACACTTGCTGCACAGCTGTCTCTAGCCCACAGTTTGCATTTCATCCTCCAGAATTAAAAGAAAACCCAACACCTCTGATAGGCACTGCATTCCCAGCTCTTCCTTTTGTCTGGCAAGCCTAAGCAACACTGGGACTCGATAGCAGGTCATTGTCTGCAACTGATATGTTGCCAGACAATGTGCACAGCAACAAGTGAAAGAAAAGAGAGGTGACCTTGCTCTGTGCCTGCTCCATGCCTCACGGCACACAGGGGCTATGATACGAAGGCTGAAAGAGAATTCCTTAGTGAAGATGCTTTTATGGAGGTCTGCTCATGCAAGTCATGCAAGAATCCGGTGATAAGATATGGGTAAGGTTTCAATACAGACTGCTGTAGCCATACAAGTGTAGACTTGTACACAGCGCAGAGGAAGCTACTTTATATATATATATGCCCTTCAAATACAAAGAACATTTCCTTTTGTTCCAGTGGGCAGCAGGCTTAGCAGAGGACCCTTCTATCCACATGGGCAGAATCACAAGAGATCAGCTCAAGGAGAAGGCTCTGAATACGGAAAGGCCAAATTCGCTGCCACAAGCAACAAAGGAGCAGTGATATTTTAAGTGTCCTAAATATACATGCTTGCAGGTGGGAGCTAAAAATGTTTAACATCCCACCTGAAATTCTGACCCAGGGCGTAATTACTGGTCAAGGTTTCCAAGCTGCTGTGACCCTCACGTAGGCCAGCTGCAGTATTTGTCCTGCAGTGGCAGGAACTGACAGCACTGGTACATGTGGTGTGAAAGCAGCATGTGCTGTGCAGAGCTCCTTTTCAATAACTAAGAACTTTGACTCTTCAACAAAGAAAGAACAAACCAAAGAACATAGAACAATAACCAGCACACAGTGTTCTTACTAAAGCAGATCTATACAATATTCTAATTAGAGCTCTTCATTTTTTAAGCAATTAAAGTCTATTTATATGTGACACAATAATTTTGGATCACCCTGTATATCAGGCATTTCAGTTAACATCTATCTTCACAACACTTGCTTTTACAAGTCACAAACTTCTATAAATCCATACTACATGTCTCCCAAATCCAATTTTTGGCTAAAAAATTTTGGCTTCTTATGAGATGCAATTTCTAATTATTCAGGTTCAGGATATTAAAAAACAACAGCCAGTTACATTACATACAAGGTTAATCTTGATGCTCTATCAATGCTGCTATTATTTCACCGGGGCAAAAAGGCATTGCAGGTATGCAGCTGACAAAAGCTATTTACTCACTTAGTTTGAAAAATCAGATAATGTGCCAGGTAAATAAGGCACATATGCTGCCATGCACTGGGAACTATCCCTTACTGCTGGCACATACACATACACTGGGAATATTTTGATCACAGTTAAAAGTAATTCGAGCACACATAAACTCCACTCAGAGACAACACTTAAAACACCAGCTTGTTGAACAAGGACTGGATTATCAAGATGAACATGTTTCTAAGATCCATCTGGTTGCATATATTTGAGTTTACTGCACCGTATTACAGGTTTTTATAGATTTCTGAATATCCAAAGAACTCAAATAGTAACCATCAGGGGAGTTCATAATACTGGCATAGGCACATGTATATCAGCAGATAAGAGACTTCTGAAACTGCCTGAGCACTCACCAGTTCCAAACACTGCCGGTGCCCATATGCAGC
This sequence comes from Strigops habroptila, assembly GCF_004027225.2. Taxonomy (NCBI): domain Eukaryota; kingdom Metazoa; phylum Chordata; class Aves; order Psittaciformes; family Psittacidae; genus Strigops; species Strigops habroptila. The sequence continues at coordinate 11,080,687 of NC_044281.2, forward strand.
AGCGTAATGCACAGTGTTGTACCCCTCTTTGTCTTGGATGGATGGATTGGCATCATTCTGCAGAAGGAACTCCAGACACCTGTGGACAATTCACTAGTGTAAATGTGAGCTCACAATATTTAACAGACTCGTCCCTCATCACAACTAGGAGTGGCACTGAAAACTGGCAGTTAATTCTCGCAGCACCTCAGATCACTTTTCACCAACAGCTCCTCACATTCACCATTATTTCAAACAGAAAATTCCCACTCATCTTTGAAGATCAGCTCCATAAAAAACAATCTTCAACCTAATTTTTGCAGGTAATCTAGATTACAAAAAGTATTTTCTATGACAAAGCCTGAAAGAAAACTATAGAACTCTGTACCATGATGTAAACAGCCTAGAACTGCTACAGCTCATGTAAAAAATCTTATATCAAACTACTGGCCTCCAAATATGCACTATGGCCAGCTGAAAAATAGACTTAGCTGCGTTAGTTTCCTGGTATATATGTACATAAACATATTTTCTTCTTTGTTGTTTGGGTTTTTGGTTTTGTTTTTCGTTTAAATCATGTGCTTTTCAAAGGATCCCTTAATGTTCCTGCCACTTTTTCTTATACCATCATGAAACCATCATTCTGTTATTAGTTCTGTCTTTCACAGCTTGTAATTTGTGGTGAATGTAAGGCTGTCATATGAAAAAAGGGATTTTTAAAACAAAAACTCATTAAGCAGCTAGATGAAAATGTCAATCCGAGTAAATGCATCAAGGAAGCCATTGGCTACTTCTTTTTGTAACATACATACTCAGTGCAAAGCATTAAAATAAGTGCATGATACTAAAGAATTATTATATTACTGAGGCAGTACATTTTCAATCAAGAAACAGCAACAAAACAGAAACAGACACATTAGGTAATATGTGCACAGAGAAGAGTGTAGAGCTTTTTTCTTCAGGTTAGCCCTTATTAAAGCCAAGCATTGTGTTTAGCAGAGCAATGAATGAGCAAAAGCAGAGTGTAAAAGTGCAGCCCAAAGCAGTGGCATTCTCCAGAAATGAGGTCTAACTGCTTCACTGACACCAAACTTACAATGCAGCTTCTTTTTCCTTCATCTCAGTGGCTCTTTCAAGTTCTTCAGCATTTTCATGGGAGTTACCTAAAATATTCTTTCTTCTTAGCATAGAAGACAGAAAAACGCAACTTATTTTATAAGTATCATACCAGTGATTTTGATGCAGTCTGCCACCCATCCCCAACCTCCTCTTCAAGGAGCTGACCTCCTCCAGCCAACAGTAAGAATTATATAAATTAAATGAGCGTACTGCATGGGTCTGCAGTTGACAAGTTTTGCAAGCTACGGAGACAACTACAATGTGGTAGTTTATTGACCTGCAAATCAATGCCAGGGATAAAAAAAAGAAAGAAAAAGAAATCTGGTTTTTATCAGAAACAGTTTGACCATCACTTTCTAGAATCCTTCCGTTTCTCCCACAGCAATGTTGTGCATTTTGTTTCCTTTGCAGAGAGGAGCTCAGGACTACCAAGCCTGCTTCTTCCTACAGTAACCTGCTAGTTCTTCTCTAGGATTTCGAGAAACTTTAATCACTGATACGAAATCAGCCTATTTGATTCTGCATTAGCTGGGTTGCTGACTCTTCCTCACTTTCTGTGAATCATCTTGGAAACAATGTGTGCATCTTCTGGAGAGGTTCTTCAGATTCTTCAAAGAGCTCAGCATGTCTTCATATTCCTGTGCCCTCGGATCATTTTTGTCACCTCTGATTCCCAGTTGGATGGATGGCATGAGCTTTACAACCATAAGCTTTCTTGGCCACCAAGGCTAATAGAGAATACATTTACAAACTACTGTCATCATGGATTTGTAGCTTTATAGGTTTGTAGAAGGCCAGTTTGCTAATTTCAATCCATATAACATGCAAATTCCAGACTGGATTCTGCACAATGCAGAACAGTACATTCCTCCTTTAATATGCATTTTCCCATTTGTAATATCAAGATCTGACGTTCTTCCCATGGGTGCTAGCAATAATGGGTTGTTCTACAAACCCAGGGTCTGTCTGATGTCCACTGATTCAGAGAAAACTTAATTATTAATAAAATAACTCCCCTGAATATTAACACTGTAAGCTTATAAACAGTACTCATGTGCTATGCTGAAGTCCTACCTGCATCTGCTTTCAGTTAACTACAGATCAGTGAGACCCCAGAAGAGGATTCCCTGAACAGAATAAGTGATGATCTGGAGAAACAGCACATACACAGAAACTGCAATCATCTATTTAATTAAAATGCTGTTGTGATTTCCATTGCAGGAACAACTACTTTCTGAAGACCACAAGCAACAACCGTTACCAGAATAGCTGAAACAGTAGGGCAACCTCGCTGCACCAAGACTTCTCCTTGCTCATTACCTGCCCACATCCAAAGTTAACTAATTATGAAGATTCTTTGGACTGAGATTGCCTGACCTTGGGAGTTTTCTGCCATTCAGCAGGAAAAAAAAAATGCTGACCTATAAAATCACAGACTGCAAATGGCATTTCATTTGTGTAACAAGACTTCTTCCAGAGTATCTCAAACTGGAAAATTTAATGAGAAGACAGCATCACAACATCAGATTCAATTTAGGTTTGGACTATGAGGGCAAATAAAGGCCACATACTCCTGACAATGTTCAGGATGTGACTAAAGCAAGCTTTTCTTTTTAATTAGTGATGGAAGTAGATACATCCTGAAGTTAACCAAGAGCTTGTTTAAATGCAGGAACTTCACCTACGAAGAGCCAAAAGCTGAAAACCACACACCAAATCACCACTGTCAACATCCCAAGTAACACCTCTCCTGAGCAAGACAGAATTAGAAACAGCCAGTGGTGAAAGCCTTCCTACAAGCCTGCTCTGATTGTAACCCCAAGCACAGACCTTTGAAGATCCTGCTGCCTTCTTCCCAGCACTGTTCAGGTTTGAGGGTGAGAGGGAAGACATCTTTTATATTAGTATTATCACAGCAAATGATGAAGAAGCTACCAAGGCTCTGGTGTGGCATCCAAACCTCTACCATAAAGTTCAGCCAAAGTTTTCCTGTGAAGCCTCAGTGGCTTTGAGGTGGTATTCTGCTGGGAATGAGCCAAATGTATTTTTACCAGACCTTGCTACACAAGAAACCTTACTGTCTAAAGGAATGAGACAGAGAAACATGGGATGACCTAAAATAAATACAGGTCACTAACAGTTTTAAGAGAGAACTAAGAGGATAATTGAGCTTCTTTTGTAGAGTATGTTGTAAGGAAGAGATTGCCAAAATATGCAACTATCTGGGAATTAGGAAATGCAGTCGCTAACCACAGGATTTCTAAGTGTTGCAGCTGTTTTCCCCCCTTCTCTCAAGAACAGCACTGCATTCTGCCAAAGGATATTCCCCAGTCCTCTCTCTTTTTGAAGCCTCTGAAAAGCAACCTGTTTGGCCAGAGGAAGCATTTTTATCAGCTCTGACAGTGGAGAGAGACTGATGGGTAGTTCTACCCCACCTCTTCAAGAAAGTCTGTCAGAATGGCTAAATGTCTTCCTGTCACTGCAGCCCACCTAGGAAAACCTCTCCTGCTGTCTCTTGCTCCATCCCTTCTGATGGACTTGCAAAGCAGATGTAGAAAATTCTCTAAGTAGAGCTTACTCTTGTGAGGAAACCACACAGAGAAAAACAGAAGACAATGTGGCGGAAATAGTTCAGTAGGACACCGTGGCTGCAAAACTGTGTGTTACATCAAAAGTAACTGAGCTGAAATGCCACATCATCTGGGGATTTGGCATACAGTCAGAGCAACTCAGTGTGGAGTTATGCATACATCTGAGAGAAATTCCTTTGCTAGCGGGATCATTTTTTTGGCTCAAGTGAAATAGCATCATGAAGAGAACAGAATGACTCTAATTTAGCAGAACACTTTAAATAAGGAATACAAAGAGGTTTCCTTACTTTCGGTCTATGTCAGAAGCAGCAGCATAGTGCAAAGGGGTGCGTCCCCAGTCATCTGTTTCATTAATATTGGCTCCTGTTGTCACCAGTGTCTCAATACAGTGGAAATGACAATTTGCAGCTGCATAGTGCAAAGGTGTCCTGCAACATAAGCGACAATTTGTTACCTCCTATTCCAATATGTACCACCAGGGATAATAAGAAATCTTAACTGCTGCATTGGTACAGATTGGTACAGATTTCCAGCAGTCAACATCAGTGCCTTATGTTCCTGTGATGAAATGCAAAGTTATGGAAATCTAACAAAATATTGTGTTAATAGGAAGTTTTGGTGCTCCTACAAAGCCTAATGGGATACAGATCATCAACCTGAGCCTCGCAAACAGCCTATTTCCAGTGACAGCCTCTGCTGCTGCTCTGCATACACACTACTTTCTTCCAGCTGGAAGGCAGAGCAAAGCACAGTGTCCCTCGCAGCATCTTATTTAGGTGGCATAGCAACACTCACAGCAACACTTCATATGGGAAAAAAAACCTCTGGGAGGCACGTGAAATAGCAGCAATCCTCCCATTGAAACCCAGGTGTTGTCTTGGGCACGCAAGCACAAGAATTTAGGCAATGAGAGAAGCAGTCAGGAAAAAAAATAAACCTGTGATATTTTTAAACCAGAAAACTCGAGAGGGTGGGATGGCTTTTATGTATTTAAGGAAGTCTGCACCTGTCTGTCTGGCATATAACTGTGGCAGCAAGAGTTCTGCAGGGAAGGCCAAACTCCTACTTTATTTTACTGTCATTTTTCATAAAAGATATGATTTCCAGACTGAGGCAAGTCTTTCTTCCTTGCCTTCTAGATTCTTTTCTTTTTCTTTTTAAAATAAGCTTCATAATTTACTTACCTCCCACATTTGTCTTTCTTATTGAAATCTGCTCCACTGCTTTGCAAGAGTTTTATACATTCAACGTTACTGGAAAGAGAAGTAATGAAAACAAAACATGAACAAAACAGAAGTTTACATCTGTGTTGCCCCCTGCCTCCCACAATGAGAAAGTTACTCTCTTTTGTATTATTTGCCGTGCAAAACCAAAGTACAGCCAACTACAATGTGACATTTCAATCAAACAGAACATGAAGCTTTAGAAATTGATTTCCTTTTTTTCTAGAAAACATTAAACTTCCCCTTTTCAGAAGAAAAAAAATAGTTTTCCAAATAGAGGGCAGTAAATGTGATATGAATTCAGTGTGTTTGGAGGTTTGCAATGGGAGCTGTACTCTAATGCTTCCCACACTGAACTGGCATTTTATAAGAGAATTTTAGATCAAAGTTGTTGCTAGCTCATAAAATGCCAGTCCAATAATGAAGAGGTGACATTTAACGAATTCCACCCCCGTTCAGCAAAGCATTCAACAGTAATCACTTTGCTCAAATCCTATTTACTTAGTGAGATTTAATCACAAGAGTTACTTTTAGGGTAACTCTTTTACATGATTTGTTGACTATTGACAGATTTAAGCACATCTCTAAGTGCTTGGTTGAATAAGGGGCATAGCTATTTGAAGTGATTGTCATATCAATATTGCATTTATATAAGTGGATGAGTTGGACTCTGTTGCTTTGTAACTGTTGAAGTAATTCACCACATCATAGCTGCTTCTTCATCTTGTTTAAAGCCAGGTGATTTTTAATAGAAAACAAAACAGCTCAACTCTCACATCTTTTGTAATGCAAGCGAATAAATACATGACTCCAAGCCAGAAAATGACATAAAGAAGTGCAGCACTTTCCAAGACTCCTTGTCATTCACAGGGGCAATAAATCATTTGTGTTCACAATCAGATGAGCAGGCCTTTGAAGCATGTTCTTTTCCTAGTACCCATGCAACTCCCATTAATGTAATGGGAGTAACAGGCATGTGTCAGGAAGAAATGAAAGCCTTTTCTATAGCTCCAGCTCCAGGAAAAAAAAAAGACTGGATGCAATATGTTGGCATATGTTCATCCCTACTCTAATTTGCTATTGCATAAAATAGCTACAGAACGCTCACCACAATGTACTAAAAATAAAAACACTTGTTAGTGATGACAATTGCAGTAAACCACTGGAAAAATATGGTTTACTTTCATGAGCCACTCTTGCTTCTTATAAAGCCTCTCCTCTTCTTTCAGACTTCCAGGTTGTTTTTATTACTCTTTTGGGGTGCAGCCTTATTGAACTACACTATAATAATCTCCATCCAAGCAACAGTCATCCCTCCACTATTAATGTCAGAGAAGTATCAGGAAGAGTAATACCAAAAGAACAATAGAAACAGTATTTGGATCAATTTTATTATTTTTTTGTAATAACAAAAACTTTGTGATATTCATTTTGGTCCACTGGGAAGAAAAACCAACTTCCAGAAAGACCGCCAAGTGTTTGCTGTGGATGACCATTTCTGCTTGCTATAACCACAGAGAATCCAAGCTGGGTTCTAGCCAAGGCTCCATTTCAGCTGTTTGCTGAGCCATAAAGTACTCAGCAGAAGAGTCAAAACTCAGTGCTTGCCAAATGCTTTGTTGTTTTGCTAGGTTAACTTCACAGCACTCCACTGACAATGACTTGGAAATATTTAAACTAACTGGATGCTACGTTTACAACTTAAATTGATGCATTTCACTTTTCATTTGTTTCCATTTCTGGCCTCCCTGCACTTATTAGGAATGCTGCACCCTGAGAGAACAACAGTCTTAACTTTCTAACGTGGAGGTTGAGGGTTGGTTGTTTGTTCTGGGGTTGGTCTTTTGTTGTTGTTTTGGTTTGTTGCTTTTTCTTTTAGAAACTTTTTAATTTGCGCATGAAAAATGGCAAAGAGGGAAATGAGCTGCGTTTGGCCTCCAGGGTTGCAATCTGATGGGCACTGTTGCATTTTCAGACAAGGACACAGTCCAAAGGCGGAGGCCGAGAATAACTCCCCTGCCAGCAGCATCCCAGGAGCTACAGCTCTTCCTCCTTACTCGCTTTGTCCCAGGAACAGATGATTTCCTGCTGACTGCTGGCCCTCAGCAATGGTTGTCGTCAACAGACAGACCTGGGTGAGTCTGCAGTACCCCCATCCATAGTTGAGGCAGTCTTCCCAGGAAAGAGTTTTACCCTATACCTGAAACCCATGCTTCAAATCACCCAGCTCTCTGCAGCAGAGGGAATCAGACCATCTCCTCTACTTTGCAAGCAACCCCTACACGAGGGTAGTGGAAAAAGACAGGCCCAAGTGACCCAAATTTGACATCAGACTGCTTTGCTTCCCTTGCACCACAATAAATTCCTCTGTGGATGGCACAGTCAAGTTGGCTGGCACCAAATCTCCAACGAAGCCACGAAAGAACTTACAACAGCTACAGAGGCAGCTACTCACCCTCCTGCAGCAGCAGCGTGGAGGCACGTTCTTCCAAAACTATCAGGGGTGTCTATTTCAAAGCCTGCAGACAGCACGTGCTCATTACTAAACAAGGACACTATGCTATACTTTTGTCCTAGTTAAACCACAAGAAACATTGCAGAGACAGAAAAATCAGTTAGTTGGGAAAGAAACAGAACGCAAGCAACTACAGTCAGAAAGAGGTTGTCAGGGGAACGGCGAGCAGCTGCTCCATCCAGTTTGGCAGCTCTATAAAAAGAGCTGCAAAGGCAACGAGCATCTATTTCCACATCCAGCTCCTCGCCACATCCCTATTTAAAACAGTGTGACAGGCATTTATGAGGCAGATACTTATCAAGAGGACTGCAGCAGCAGGACATGAAGACAGAAAACATGAAGAAATGAGGAAAAACCACAGAGTCAGACTGAACATGAAATGGGGCCATTTTTATTGCATGCGGTTTTTGGGTTGGAAAGAGGCTTCCAGGAGATATTCAAAGATGCACAAGGCCAAAGGATATAAGCCTGGCAGTACTGACTCTGGTCACCCAGAGCTGCTGCTCTCATTTCAGATCTAGTGGTCAAGTCCAGAGCATACAAAGTTTAATGGAATGGATATGTAATTACCGTTTTCCACGCTTTAGCCTACAGGACTCAAGTTTAGGAGAAAAAGTCATTGTAGGAGATTTTAGGTGTATAGTAACAAAGCAATTTCCTAGAAAAAGCATATGGTCTGCCTTCTGATTTTTTAATTCATGGGAACTCTTGCCTGGAAAGAAAGAATTTGGGATTTGGCACCTGATAATGCCTCTTTTGTAACACTTGCGTCAGCAAATTCCTTCTTCTTCTGCTTTAGGCTCTGGTGAGGATCCTGAGAACTGCTCTCTCAACACTACACTTTTTTCCCATCCCGTGCTCACAGAGCTTTGGCCAGCCTAACTCCTTTACTCTGTCCAAATTCAGAAATACACTTTCGCTATATCTAAAATATGTCATCATCAGTGAGATGGAAATACCTGCGGCAGTGCAGGCCCCAAGGAGATAATTTCCTGAATTATTCCTTTGGGGAAAAGAACCCAAAACAAAACAGTATCTCACAGTCCTACAGTTCGGAAAAAGGGTCCTCAATTTCCTCCCTCCTCCTGGTGAATTAATATAAACTCTCTAAATTGATATAAACTCTCTGCATCTCTAAACCTACCAGGAGGAAAGAATTTTGGGCATGAACAATACAGGATGTGAGGAAGTACCAGCATGCCGTTAGGAAAGCTTCGCGTGCTCCCGTACACTACAGCACACAGGCGAACACAGCAGCACAGGAAGTCTTTCATTTGAACAATTCACAACAATGAGTATAAAAGGGGCCATAAGCAGCAGAGACACACACTACTGGAGCTGCACAGACACTGGGGGATTTACTTACCCGATGACAACAACTTCCTGCAGCAGTCTGAGTGAGCATTCAGTGCTGCTAAGTGTAAAGGGAACATGTTGTGGATCCCACACCTGAAAGGCACAACAGCCTCATTACACACAGTGATGTGAAAATGCAGGTTACATACAGACACGTCATATGAAAAGCTCCTTCCTCAAAAGCAATGTTTTTTATCCTTTTCAAGGAAGATTCTTCCTTGGTTCCTGCCATTTATTTTTATCTGTATTTCCTTAGCAGCCTTCTCGGGAGTTAAAAATATTCTGATACAGCAAAATCTTGGCTTTACGCTTTGAACAGAATGTGGCAGGAAGGTTTCTAAAAATTCAAGGCGAAAGCCAAGGTAAGGGAGGAAGCGAGAGAGCAGATATTGCTTGGAGTCAATTTCCTAGTGTGGGATGCACAAATTTCTGCATCAGCTACGGGAACTGCAACTGTCATTCTGAGGTATAAGTAAATGCCTAAATCGTCTTAATATTTTTTCTGAATCCCATTTTTCCTGCAGTTAACATCCTTCAGATAACTCTTATGTGGGTTTTCTAAGCCTCCCTTTCTTCCCTATCTCTCCTCTGGGGTTAGGGTAGCTGAAGGCTCTTCTTCACACTTTCCTTTAGGCTGCTGTGACACATACAGTTTTCTTCCCACATCCTAAGAACCAAACATCTAATTTTCCTATTTGCTCCAGCTCCTTCTCCTCACACTCCTTTTCACTTTTTCCCCACTTTTGACACATGACTCTCTTTTCAATTACACTATGAACTTCCCAGCACAGGCATGCTGGGTAAAAATAAAAGTAGGCACCTATCATAAGTCTAAATCTCTATCAGGCAACCACATTGTTTTTAAACAAGCTGAGCACTCAGCAGCGTTTATTAATATCAGCAAATGATCCCAGTTCAGTCCCTAAACATGCCACTGTTTACAGTCTCAGAAGACTTTTGGGTTTGGACATCTTGGCTTCTGTCATTTAGCATTGTTTTGTGAAAAGCATCTTGTTATTCTAGAAGTATTATCCTACCGGCAGCCCTCCAAGTGCACATAAACACGCAACCTCTGAAACCAACTATCTCGACAAGATTATAATCTCCTGCCTGCTTCAGCAGATATATTTTTGAAAAATGACAAGCTCTTGAACAATAGCAGATGGATTCATATCTGCCCTTCATTTCTGCAAGACAATTGGTGGACGGGTGAGTATGATCACCTCGTGGAAGAGGATATCAGATACAGATCCAAAGATGAAAGAACTTGTCTTTCTGCAAGACTCACAGTAAATCATAATAGCTTACAAAGCTTTAGACAAAAATGAAGGTGGATGTTTATAAAGACACTTTACTCTCTCCAACATTTTATACATAAATGTATTTAACTGAGTTTGGTTCGTTTTTAAAAAACTTACTGTTTCCAGAATCCACAGGCCCATCTTTCCTCTGTCTTCACACTAAATGTGTCCTCCTCATTGCTTCGCTACTCTACAGAGTGACTTGTGGTGCTGTACAGATTTTAATTTTGCTAATGTCAGCATCTACATCTAAGAGTAAATACGTTAAGGCAACCTCACAGCCTGTTCTTTGAAGGGAACAGCACAAGCTCTGCCAACCTGCTGCATATGATAAACAGGTTGCATTTTTTAGCTGTGGATTCATTTATTTAAGCTAACATTGGACACTGTATTGCTGTGCTTCTTTCTACATGCATTTCTCTCTATCTCCTCCTCCACCTAGTTACCTGAAGCAGTATTTTTCTTCTTTCAGGTCAAGATTTCCACTCAGCACATGACTTGGCCAGTTTCCATCAAAAAACACTATCTGCACATCTGCTCACCAGTATCACACTTCTATACTGTTGTTCACATTGGTTCCTCCCATCACTCACACACTTTCCCCTTTACATGCAGTTGCCTCTAAGACTGACTGATCTGTCTGCAGTTGTTGCTAACAACACTGCAGAATTTTCACAGCCAGTTCAGGGAGCCCAGCCAGAGTTATTTACATGCAGCACATACGAAAGCCCATTCCCAGTGTTTCAATGCTCCTTGTTTAGCACAGACAGCATCATTTGGATCTGTCTGGTATCTCTGAGATGACTTCTTATTTCACTTATTTCTGCTGCTGGAAAAAGTATTTCATTCAATCAATGTTCCAGTCAACCAAGTGTGAAATAGAAATTTCTAACTGGATAATCCTGATTCCAAGAGTAGACTATCCCACTGCATCTCATTTTCCCTTTAAACCTCAAGATAAGAGAGTTACTGTACTGGAGAAAGAGCTAGGAAAAATACACTCTATTTAGACACCAAGATCTTCATGCTGCCTACGTTAATAAACCCAATGACGTTAGCTGAAACCTTCGGAATTTCATTTTCCATGCCATTTGAAGATCTGTTCCACACCAGTTTGCATGGTGACAGTTGTACTTGATAAAGGAATATGAGAAAATGTGCCAGTTTCTTAAACACCATCAAGTAAACAAACAAAGTGCCAAGAGCTGCAAGTATCTTCAAAATCGAAACCAGCTCATTTGCATCTGCAAGCAGGTTTTCCTAACTAGGCAAGTCAAGAAAAATCACCAATTCCTATCGTAGGTTCTAGGTAGAAGACTCTTAAATTATATACAATATATACATATTATATATTATATTATATTATATATTATGTGGAGGTAGTTGCCAAAAACTTACATTCATGAAATCAGATGCTGCTATTAAACACTTGGTACAGATATCCGTCATGGTATTGCGTAACTTTGGTCTTACACCCCTTTCTTTACCTTTAGGTTTGCTATTTTCTCTGGACAGATCATAAGAACATGAACGTAACTAATCAATACTCAAGTACTCTTAAATATCAAGCACCTGTCAATGTTTGAGTTGACAATACTTATCATACTGTGAGAACAGTCTTGACATGTGCAAGAGAAAAGAATTGAATTGAAGCAGAAAGCAGTAACAACATTTAGAAATGTGTGTAATTTCAACTCTTTGTCCTTCTATTCAAGAAAGACTCCCAAACTCATGAATCAGATAAAAGCAGTCCTATTATTTCAGCCACCTGAATATCAGAAACCATGCAACATCAAGACAGGCTCCACTTCTATTGAGATCAGAAATGCTTAGTAACACCTGCTTTGCAATACTGCATTTATATTGATTATCCTATGTCATACCAAAAGATACAAAACAAAAGAACAATCACCATGTCTGACAGGCCACTAAACATTAAGCTAATTTAGATACTAAGGAATAGGCCTTGGAAGGCATCTGAATTTTTTTCAGTTATGTTTCCTATACGAACTCATTGCTATGGACTTTCTGGAATAACTGTGATCGAGATGCACTTTACATACATACGTCCTTCATGTATGTTACATACCACTGTGCCCCATCAATGCTTTAGGAAAGAAAAGCAGTACTTGTAACCATGTAAATGGGCACAATAGGAACATAGCAGGGTTTCCTTTCCCTCCGCACTTCCCAAGTGTTCATATATTAGCCTCATGTCACCCACTCAAGCACAGTACAATTATGCTTATCCCTTTTAACCTTCACACTTCAGAACCTGAAAAGTAACTGTGTTTCCAGGCATCAGACATAACACTTCATCATTAGAAACAGCTCCACTTCAGCCACCTACTTGGCAGTATCAGCTCCACTGGTTATGAGGGTGTTAATCAAAAGCTCATGTCCATATCTTGCAGCCACGTGTAGAGGGGTGTTACCATCCTTATCAACACAGTCGATTTCCCCTCCTGCAAAAAACGTTTTATTACAGTTTAACACTGAAAGATGAAGCACGAACCAGAGACCACAAACGTTATTTCTCTCTAGTGAATGCAGCATAACCAATCCAGCCACAGAGACACTGAATTTCAGAGATTAAGAACCAGCACACAGCAAGCTGTCTGCTGTCAGCCGCTGGTACTGAACATGGTCTGGCAGCAGCACCTTCACCTCTCTCTCCAACTACAGTGGTGGAGAAAAATGATGGGAAATAGATGAATAGGATGATATACCACAGTCAAGTACATGATTCAGACCTGCTGCTCATCTACAGGCACAAATGGATGCTTCAAACTAAATAACAAACTGCTGAAACTATGCTCTCATTCATAAAGCACTGCTACTCAACCTTACCTGTAAGACAGCAATGTTAAATAGTTTGTTCAAGAGGCCAGCAGGAACACACTACAAACAACAAGCATGTTGTGTGCCTTTTCTGTGCCTTACCAAAGAACAACCAAACAGTGCTTAAGTAGGACTGTTGCAATTTAAGCCTGTCATCTTCTGGTTTATGCTCACAAGCAGGAAAAATATATTATTTCTTTCTTCTCTGTCACAGCTTTTGACCCACACAAAGATTGCTATCAAGCCCTTGTTTTCTTTTTGGACCAAGGGAACTGTAACTTTTTCAGTCTCTCCTTGTAAGTCAGGTCTGCTGCACTCCAACTATTCTCACCCTTCCCTCAGCCCTCTCCAGCTGGCTCACATCCTTCTGGAAGTAAAATGTCAAAAGCCAGAAACAGTACTAGGGCTGACGTCTCCTAATGCTGAGCTGAGCAAAATGATTACTTCATGCCCACTGGCTACACTCCTATCTACACATTCCTGTACATTGTACAGCACCATGTACATTGTTGATCATTTTTCTACACACCAGGACACAGTTGATCTGTGGTCACAAGCTTCTGACCCTCTACAAGCCCCAGATCCCTTCTTGAGGAGCTGCCACCCACCCTGCTGTTGTCATTCTGAACGTGTCCAATTGATACTCCTGCTTGTGTGGGACCTTTGCTTTGTTTTACTTGCATTGTAACTTCTGTCTCCAACTTTACAGGATCATCTTCCATTCTGAATCCACCTTCTGCCAAACTAACAGTCTCTCCCAACTTCATGTTTTCTCCAAATGTTAAAAGCACATTTTTTCTATTCCTCTGTCCAAGTTGTTAATGAAAATACTGGATAGTTCCAGGCCCAGGAGGGAAATTGAACACTGCCTCACTACACCTTCCATTTCAACAACAATCCATTTATTACTAATCTCAGAGTGTAGTTTTTCAACAAGTTATACAGCAACACCGTGACACTGTAATACTCCACTAGTTTTTTATGAGAATACTTTATGAAAGCATATAAAAAGTCTCGCTAACATCAGGATATGATGATATTTACTGCATGTCCACTATTCACAGGAGATAACAGGCCACAACTGCAACAATAAGAGTTCTAGTAAAGCACTATACAGCATTTTCTAACTGTAAATAAAGGTCAGTGAAATGCTGGGACAGTTTCCCTGAGATGGAACCTCCACCAGCGGAGGTCTCCACTAACAGTACTTGTCCACGGAAAAGTCAGAGGACTGTGCTGCGTTCACAAAGCCTACTACCCTGCAGTGAAAGAGAATTATGATGTTTTGGCATCTTCTACTCTTGAGAACACTATGCCAGATATTGCCCACTCCTCCCTAAGTGATTACAAACAGCTTATGCATTTGCTCATGCCAGAATTTTTGGCTGACCTATGTAAAATTCTCCAGCTTTTCTTTTTCACCTTTTTTAAAGATAGATGTTACATTTGCAATTTTCCAATTTTAAGGTAATCAGTTCTTCTTCTACAAGTCACTAGAGACAGCAGCCCGGAATTGAGACATCTTTAGCCTGCTCATTAAGTACTGCAGAATGAAACTCCATTTCTTAAAGTCATTGACATTTCTCTCTCGCATGGCAATGAGGCATTAAGTCACTTGCAACCAGATCTGTGTACAACACTAAAATTAGAGGGACAGCAAATGAAGGAAAAAAGAAGCGAAACCCAAGTAACTTGAAGAAGAGTAGAGACGCGTGAATGACAGATGAAGAACTTCCAGTCCTTTCACACACAAATCCAACACAGAGCAAACAACAGCTCGAAGTCAGAGACCATATTTGACTAAATAACTAAAAATTGCACTAAAGCACAGTTTCTTCCAGTCTGCCTGAACTCCTTTTATTATTACTATTTTACTTATCCAAGAAGAAATATGACAACGGTTTGCATGATGACCTGAAAGAAGCATGATGTACTGAAGACCTCCATTTTAACATACAATTGTGTGTAAATATAGGTGTCATTACATTTACAGTGTAACTGTTCAGCCATCTTCAACATCTCACACTTAGGTTCCAAGTTAGGGATTTTGGAAAACAAAAAAACCAAACCACCAGCCCCAGACCATCCTGTCTGGTATAGCGGCCAAAGCTGGGAAGCATAAGTAAGCAACCAGCAATAGTAACCTCTGTCAATCAGAAACAGGCCTCTGCCAGATCTCCAACAATAATATTTGTTATACTTTGTAGGTTTCTTGGACAAAGGAGATACTTGATAAATGACTGATAATCAGGAATCCTGGCTATGCGAGAACAAACAGGTTGGCACTGGTCCACCCTCCTGAGTATTTATTGAACACTTAGTGAAGACAGTGGCAAGGCATAGAGCTAAAGGAGGTGAGAGAAATACAGTTACCGAGTGGAGGGTGGAGAAAATGGTCTGAATTCTAAGAACACCAGGGCTCCCAAGGGAGAACAACTAGTTTTTTCCAGGTTTTAAGTAATTTGAGAAAGAAAGTTGTGTCTGCTTCTCAGCAGAAAAGACAACCTAAATAGAGCTTTGAACTCTTATTTTCAGGTTAAGAATCACAGCAGATCAGCTGACCACTGTCAGCTGGAGGAATACAGGATTCTGTTAACAACCAAAATCTCAACTTGTAGTGACATGCTGGAATGAGAGCTGTCAGAGCAGCTCAAAGCCAGAAGCTGATAGAGAGCTGAGCTCTCAGAGCAGTCCTTCGGCACTCTGGGTCAGAACAACTAAACATTGCAACCTTGGAAATGCCTCATCTTTTGGAGAGTCATTAAACAGGCACAGAAACTCACCGTTCTGAATGAGGGTCTGCGACCGTGTGAACCTTCCATGGACAGCTGTCATGTGCAATGGGCTCTTCCCATCCTTACTCTAACAGAAACAAACATAAACCCAACCATTTAGCATGTAAAGTGGTGGTAACAATTTGAAGTCTCTCAGTTCAACATCCTACAGACAAAACCTCCATTGGCTTCAAAAGTCTGTAGAACTGAAGCTATACATGATGATAAATGCAGAAGGTATAAGCATACAAGTAAAATAGTTCCTCAGCAATGAGTAGCAAATGAGCTGGAGTACAGCCTGTGCTTACAGCCTGGCTGTACACAATAGATGCTAGAAACCTACAGATTTATCACATATTATTCTTTAATTTATTTTTAACCAACATTTCCAATTCAGTCAATATTTTCCCTAACCCCTGCAACAAGAGGAATAAAGAAAAGCAGAGGAAGCATAAAACTAAGTAGGAGCAGTCTCTGAGGGATTCAAGAACTATGTCCTGTTTATCAATCTGCATTTTATAGATATATCCCAGAATAAAACCCATGATATTAAAAAATTCTGGTTAATAAATTTCCATGCAATCAAAAATAGGATGTCTACAAATTACAATTAGAAAACAGGGAAAGAATGTGAAAGGAAAGGTACAATGAGTAGAGGTTAATATTTTTTGTTCTAGAGAAAGAAACTGAGATTGGGGAAGCCGAGGAGCTGAGAAAACAGCAAGGGAAGGGTAGGAGCCTCACTACTCACATCACTTTGTGTTTATTGGCATGGGGTTTTGCATTCCTTGGCAAGCAAATCCCTAATTTCATTTTAATAATTGTGAGTTTAAATAATGCACTGACTACTCACTGATCTAAAGGGACTTGCCAAAGGTGTTAAATGCTAAGAGACCAGTTTTACAGGTGGGAAACTGAAACACACAGAATCTAAAGTACAGTAGTCTAAATCTTATATGAACTCAGAGATGTCAAGTCTTTCGGTATGTATACCAGTATCCTCTGCTGGATAACAGCAAGGCCCTTTCAGCTTCATCAAGATGCATCAATTATATCTCAAGAATATTCGGATATCCTAAAAGAATCAGACTTTGTAAACTCAGGCTCTAAAACAGGTAAATAAACAACCTTTAGATTTTACTTCCCCAGTGAAATCAAAAGGAACTTTTTAGAATTAGGTTTAATTAAATCCATACTGAAGGGGAAGAAAAACGCCAGCAAGGAATAGTTCCTTGACTTACCACCACTACCCAAGATAACATTCTGATAGAGCTCCTGGGACTATATTTTAGCAGTGATTAATGCCTTCAGGAGAGTTGCTGGCCTAGAGTTTAAAGCCGTCATTATATTTATCAAGGTACTGAAAGCTCCTCTGCTGGGAAGCAATCTCATCCAAACAGTTTAATGATCAACTTTCTCAGCATCACTCTACTTTCATCAAGGATTTAAAGCCATGCTGTCCTCAGTATTATAGTTTCCAGTCTCCTGGGATATGCAAAATGGGATAAAGTAAAACTAAAGAGCTGCAATGGAAGTTTTACCTGTAGGTTAACATCTGCTCCATTATTCACTAGTAGTTCAAGACACAGTGCTCCGTGAGTGGAGGCAGCAGCGAAATGCAAGGGAGTGAATCCATTATTATTAGGCTGATTTACATTAGCACCGTAGTCAATCAGCTCATTAACAACAGAATCCTGACCATTGTAACAGGCAATGTGAAGTGCAGTATTTCCATAGATGTTCATTTCATCAATCTAAAATGAGACAAGGAGACATAGTTAAAATTATAGACATAGCTAACCATTTTACATAACACATCGCATACTGCGAATGGAAATAGCTGGAGGCTTGAACTGTCACAGGACATATTTCTCACCAGCAAATTTCATTGACAAAAATATACTCCCTGAGAGCTTAATTTGGAATGTTTTACCTTTACTATTATTAACTTTTTATCCTACTGGCCATTTCTAAAAGCCAGTATGAAGCTTAAAGCTGATAGCAGGACCATGTAATGCTGGTGATGATGACAAAAGCTGGAAAGCCTTTACATGTAAGTGGGAAAGTAGGATAAATAAGAAGCTCACAATCTTTATTAAAAAGTAATTAAAACACTGACTATAGAATTTCTGTGAACAGAATCAAGCTTAAGAGCTCTTTTTATAGATTTCTTTTGGGAAGGGAATGAAGGTGTCGGAGTGAAGGGAAGGTGAAACCACATAGCCATTTACACTTCAGTAAGAAACCACTTTCGGTAGCTCAGCATTATAAAGATGTAATTAAGATTATGTTACTTCTTGATGACTGGCTTTGTATTCAACTGCTGTTCTGTAAAACAGGACAAGACAGATTGTACAAAAGATCCAGCAGTGATGTGAATACACTTCCACAAAATACAGGCATCTCAAAGATCACACACCCAGTGGTGGAGAATGTGGAAGTTAAAGGTAGCTATGAGCACAGTACTGTTAATAGCAGGAAACACCTATTCCCCTTCAACTTCACAGTTTACAGCCCGTGAACAGGGACTTGTGACATTTTATTGGCAGTCGAAAATGCCATGGCAAATGTAATGGCTTTATTTGACATCTCTGATTAACCAGTGCAGGCTTTTCTGGTCATCTCATTGCTGCTTTGAAACACTTACACTAAGAGAAGTCTGCGCTCTGAAAAAAAGTTCTTTTCCAGAATTAAAGCAATCCTTTTCCTTCCCTCTGTCAGCTACAGAGGAAATACAGGTCCCTAAACTTAAACAGCTTCAACTGCTGTTTAGTAAAGTTTGCAGTGTATATGTTGAGAACAACCATTCATCATATCAAGGGGAACGCTGAGCCAAGGGAAATTTCATTATTCCATCTTCCTCTGCAGGAACAGCATGTATTTCCTGATTTCTTCAGCAAGGTGGCCTGGAACTTACTGTCCATATCGAACATGTTTTACTCCAGAATGTTTCCTGGCTCTTGAACTAATAAACCACATGAAGCAAAAGGTGGTGCAGAAAACAGGAACAAGTTTCTTTAGAAGATCTGCCAATGCCTGTAGCAGCATCCATAAGAAGGAAGAAAATAATATGGAGAAACATGGAAGCCACCACATACCTCTACCCCCAGGTTAAGGAGGTGTTTCACAATGTTAATCTGCCCATTGGATGCAGCTGCATGAAGTGGGGTGTAACCCTTCTTGTCTTTACAAGTCACTTCTGCACCATGATTAATCAGTAAGGCAACAACTTCCAGGTGACCTTCAAAAGATGAAAGATAGTAATCAATGAGTATACCATCCCACAGCACCACTTCTCCCAAATTACTGCTTTCTTGTTAATTTCTTGTTAATGCACTGCCCCTTTTGCTGCTGTTTCACAATGCTCCCACAATTTTATAAGAGGAAAAAAAAATCATCCTCACAAATGTTCCTAATCCTTGTCAAGAAACCCATGCATTCACCATCACCAGATGTGCCAAATTTCTCTTTCCTGCATTAATTTTACAGTCATTAAAAGAACAAAATCACACCTCTTTCCCATTTATTTCTCTAAAAAATGACAGTTTAAGGTTTATTCTCCCTGTTAAAGAAAGAACAGTGAGCACAGGAGCATGACAATACAAAACAGCATCCTACTGATGTCATCTGCAAACACAACTGCTAACACTTTTTGGCTTTTGTTAGCGATACAAAATAACTTCAATAAATGATAAAATGAAGGTATCTCCTCTTTTCTAGCACCATTGAGGACACAAAAAGCTGAATTTCAAGGGAGTGCAGAATTCGATCCAAAGCCTACCAACACAAACACAAGATTTTCTACTGAATCCACTGATCTTTGGATCAGGTTTTTGACTCTTCAAAACTGTATCATTAACACAAAAATGAGCAAAAAAATCCTGAATATAGGTCTAAAAATGTTTGAATCTGAACTCAGAGTCTATACACATATACTCAGTCTGCAAACTAAAATAACTGCAACAGCCTCAATGTCACACAGATTGAGAGCTGCCTGCCAGATCTATGGGACATCTGTCTTCAGGAGTGAAATGCCTACTGCTGAATTAGGATCTCCCTATAGAATATAGGGGAAGAACTAAGCATCTCAAAATGCAACTTGTAACCCACCAATATCTCCAGTTTCCTTCTCTCCCTGAAGGTCTTGGACCAACTGGCCTGTCTTCCATGATAATGCCCTAACCGTCAAATTAAATCAAGGCTGAGGAATAGTCCTTATTGCACCATGTTGAAGCAAAGCTGTCTTAGAATTAAAAATCTATTATATCGAACAGCATATAAAGCTGTGCACCATCTGAGTTGTACAGCACTTTCATGACAGTTAGTTCTGGACCTAGGGAACTTTATGGACAAAGTCTGAAGAGCCCAAAGATATTTAAGCATTCAAGAAACTAGGTGAGGGTTTGTAGGATAAGATGCTTGGGTCTCATTATCTAAATTCTGTCTAAATTACACCACAGACTCCTAAATAACATTGATAATTTAGGCCTTAAACGTTATCTACATATTTTGAAAAGTACATTGTGAATTTCTGAAAATAATTAAAAGAGACATGGAATTGCACAGCACAATGTAAATCCTTTCACCTCTACAGAGTGGAGTTCAAAGCTCGCTAGCTCAAAAGCCAAATCACATTCATTGGCAAGAGTCTCTCCATCTGTCTGTGTACATCAAAAAATGCACAATATGCTTTTCGCGCAGTTTGAAATCTCCTATTGTCTCGTTTCCAAAAGTGCCAAGATTAAAATCAAGGTTTTGACAGGTCACATGGAACAGTTGCTGGCTGAGGGCACACAGCACCTCACCAATTATTATCTGGAATATACTGCTTGGCCAACAAAAGCTCTTGAGCAAGCGTGACGTCTCTCACAGGCAATCTTGTTCTGGTATTTTTAAATTATAATGCCCCACTATAAGAAATTTTCCTTTAACTTGAAAGAAATTATAAGGTCAATTGATTTAATTAAGGAGTATTTGGTAACATCACTGACATTTTGAATAGACGGATCAGTTACTCTTACCACTCTGGAATAAAAGATAACAATTTGTTCCTAACAGGAAGAAAGCCTATAAAACACTTCCTAACAATATCATAACTTAGCTACTTATAAACATAGATAAACAGCAAAATTTATGATCACATTTATCTGCATTTTATATAAAGTAGTTTTTAGCAAAAAATGAAACAAATATAACCCATATGTTTTTCAAGCCCAAATATACTTCAGGCTGGAATTAGAGCCGGGATAAAAAGACCAAAATGAAAAAAGCAACACAAAAAGACCACAATTAACTGTGTTGGAAAGCAAATCACAGCCAAGTCCTCACCAGCTGTAAAACCATAAATGGACAGCGTGTATTTAGACCTTCCCTCTTCAGGGTAAATATAACACTCACTTTCCATGGCCAGGTCTGCTCTTGTCTGTTTTAAAACACACTGTTGATTTGTGAACAGGAAATTAAGAAGGAGCAACAGTCCAAGCCTTACCCATGTACGCTGCCCAGTGAAGAGCTCTTCTGTCCTTTTTGTCAAAAGCATTGATGTTCGCCCCCTTGGCTAAGAGCAAGTTCACCATCTAGAAGTAACAGCAAGTAAACCAACCCTGTAGATCACACACTCAACAGTTTAGAACAAGTAATTCTAGCAAGAAAGTTGGGATCACAAAATCCTGCTGTTGAATGATAAATCCGTAAATTACACAAATACTGTTCAAAGCTGTGTGCATTAATGACATGGACCGGCGATGGTCATGAGTAACCCAGACAAGTTCTGTGTCCACAGAGGGGGCTGAGAGCATGCAGAGGTGCTGCTGCTCCAGTGTGCTTCAAATTCAGCTTGGCAAACAACCTGGAAGAAAAGCAGGCCTGGAAGAGAAACATTGCTCCCAAGACCAATTTAAGGGGTTATCTTGTGCATTAGCACAAAATTCCTCCAGACCATGAAGTGACAAATGAAATCTGCATGATCTTTCAACAAGGAGTTCCTATTTCTTGCCACGCCATGGTGATTTTTATTAAGTTCCCATATGCCATGGTGGTGTGGACAGGCACCAGGCTGCTTCATACGGCACTGGCCTTTTAGACAGCATGGCCAAAAGGTGAAAAGCTGCTTTCCCCACTGCCAATCATCCAATATTAAAAGTAAGAAAAATCAGGGGGGAGAAAAAAGGGAACTGAATGGAAAACGCATTCAACAACTGTCTTTTTCAGCAAAACATTCTAAAACCGTGAATTACAGAGCTAGATGATTATATTCCTCTTGTACACTGCTTTGCCACAGAGATAGGCTAGTAACAGCATATATTCAGTTAATATTTCTCATATACTCTATCCAAAAGCTCAGGAGCTTTAGATTATGACAGTCAGACTCAAGCATTACTCTTTCCTACAGTGCAGTATTTTAAAGGCCAAATACCATCATTGTTTTACAGGAACTACCATTCCTCTTCCTTCTTTAATTACTGTACAACTGATCAACTTCTGTTGACAGAAGCCTACTGATCAAGTCTAAGAGGTTTTATTCCATATCTAGATCTTCAGGTGTGGAACTGGCACCTGGACCTAAAGACATTAACAAAACCCCTTACATAGGGGCTTTATTTACAAAAGTTTGGGTTTTTCATATAGAAATTCATATAGTAATTAGGCTGGAAGGGTTTGCTTGTATAAGATAAGTAGAAAAACCAGAAGCACATTTTTTAGAAGCCTAATTAGAAAAGCAGACTGACTGGATCTCACATTGCTGAACACTTCTTCAGTATGAAATGAATCCATTAGTTTTCCCTTGCTATTCTGCCACTCTTATTTTCATAGGCAGTCAAGCTCAAAAAAGCCAAGGACACACTTGAGTTGCCAGAGCCATTGGCACAGCCAGCTCTCCAAGTGTGCATGCACATCTCACTTGCACGCTGGCTCTGCACAGGTACTTCCCAGCCACTAATTTCTGCAGGTAGGAAACCTATCCCACAGTTTGGATAGCAGCTGAATGATAGGAATTATTTGGGTCAGGCATATGGGGCTCAGTCTAGACCCAGCCACAGCAGGTCAACTGTTTGAACTGGGAAATCAACTGATTAGTTATGCTCTTAAACAACTTGCCTCAATGTGGCCATTCAGAGCCGCATGGTGCAGAGCCGTCCGCCCGCCTCGGTCAGAGACGTTGACGCTGCTCAGCATGGGGATGATGACCTCCGCACACTTCACTGCCTTGTTTGCAGCCGCCACGTGCAATGGTGTCTGCCAGTTCTTGTCCCGAGCATTGACATCAGCTGAGTGCTTAATCAATACTTGCACTGCTTCCTGCAACGGCAACACAGTTATATCCATACCTTTTTACAAGGGCATGTAGAGATAGGACAAGGGGAAATGGTTTAAAACTGAAAGAGGGGAGATTTAGATTAGACATCCGGAAGAAATTCTTTACTATGAGGGTGGCAAGACAATGGAACAGGTTGTCCAGAGAAGCTGCGTCTGCCCCATCCCTGGCAGTGTTCAAGGCCACTTGAACACTTCAAGGTTGGACAGTGCTCCAAGCAACTTGGTTTAGTGGAAGGTGTCCCTGCCCACAGCAGGGGGGTTGGAAATAGATGATCTTTCAGCTCCTTTCCAACCCAAACCATTCTGTGAGTCTATAACCAAGCAGTCTGAATAAATACACAGCCCACCTTCTCGACAGCTCAATCGTATTACCTATGCATATTACTTATGTGTATCAGGCACGGCCAGGAGGAGGGAAAGTGAACAGCATTTATCAAAACAACCTTCCAGGCCAGTGAAATGGTATTGTTGATTCAAATGCCAGAGTGCACATCACCTCTGCTGTCATTTAAAGCAGTGTCCTCATAATCAAACTTTCCCAATTTGGTTTTCAGATGTACAAAGCTGCCTATGCAGACAGCCCAGCCTGTTCAGTTGGTTAACCTTCAGTACCTCCACCATCATAATTGTGCTCTCACTGAAGAAATAAATGTGCTTATTTGAGCTCACTGTTACAGAGATTATTTACAAAATAAAAAGCACATGATTTTGGACAGTAAAATCATAGCAAATTGCTGTAAGTTTTATTTATAAACAGGAAAAAGGAGAAAATAAAACAGAATATGTGAAAACAAGATTTTAGCTCTGCAAAAACATGAGAATCACAGGCAAGGGTTGGTGCTGGCGTCCCCAAGTTAGCATTAGCATTCCTTCCCTCCCTGAGGGCTATGCACAGGGCAAGGGTCTTCACTGCAACATCCATTCTGTCAGCCTGAGACCAAAAAACATCTTTTAGAGTTAATTTTGTTGGTTTAAAAGTGAATATTTCCCAGTGAGAAAATGTCCTGTTTTCTCTTGAGAGGCTGTTTCACTGGAGAATTCACAATTAGTTCTTTTCTGCTTCTACTCATGCATCTGACATTAAGCAAGTCAGATGAAAAAACAAGTCTCTCTCAAAATTACATTTTGTTTCTTCCTTTTTCCCCACAAACAGAACACAAAAGAACCACTGCGACATGGTAGCATTCAAGTAGCCTTGTCTGCTAATTACAACTCACAGCTGGTAAGCGGGAGAGCCCTGGTCCTACACAGTACCTTATTCTTTTTCCATAAACTGAAAAGTTTTCTGGAAAGCCCAGCCAAAGTTTTATTAATGAATAATAAACACATACGGTGTGTTTATATAGCACTT
This sequence comes from Strigops habroptila, assembly GCF_004027225.2. Lineage (NCBI taxonomy): Eukaryota > Metazoa > Chordata > Aves > Psittaciformes > Psittacidae > Strigops > Strigops habroptila. The sequence goes on from NC_044281.2 coordinate 11,105,054, forward strand.
TTGTATGCTGGATGGCCCAGGAGAGTGCCTGCAGTCTGTATCAACAGTACATCCATTACTAGGAGTTTTAGTTCTTTGTCCTCAACCGATCTCAGCAATTTAATTTTCTACAGCCATATCTCAAACTCTCCTCTAATGGATTTGTTCAGTTACCAATACTGCATCTCTTAAAGCACATATAAATGACATATATAACACTGCTGTTGACTCAACAGGATTTTGTATTTTAATTACAGGTCTACTTTGAAAACTCCTTTAAATGTAATTCACTGGAGACCTGTAATTCACTTCATGACCTGGGACATGAAGTCAGCAGGAAAATTCATGCACTTTGACTCTTCATGAAGGAAATTTAAAAGGTTAAAGGAAAATTATTAGAAGTAAATAATATGGACTGAAAAGTATAAGCTAAAAATATTTAGACTTAAAAAACCCCCATCAACCATTTACACATTTTTGTTTATTTCTGCAAATCTGCTGCTCTGTCAGATTTGGGATCAAAATGTTAAAGTCCTTATGGAGAAGTTTTAATTTTATTGCTTGTAAGAGCATGAGCTATTCCTTTTTATTAACATACCTAAAAATGCATGCAGTCCACAGCTATGGTATAAGCCTCTGTATTCAGTGTCTCTAGCTATCCCGAGTCATCAGAGTGAAATCTCTTTACTTTTTCAAAGCATATAAGGCTGAAAGCTGATACATCCATACAATCCTACACAGACAAACCTGAGGGTTGTTGATTTGTAAATAAACATTTGAAATACCTAAAGCCCACTTGAAAACTCATTAAGTCTTAAGTAAAAATGTGCTCATGCTTTTAATCAATCTATAAAAAAGTCCAAGGAGACAGCTGCTGAATCCTTTGTAGTAAGAAAGCTTTGTAGTAAGAGATTGATAATAAAACTTAAAGCTTGTAGGTGATCATTCTAAAAGCAACTGTGCTCACAGGAACTTCAAAAACCACACCGAGTCCTACTGGTCAACTTCTGGACCATGAATTCCTTGCCTACTATCAATGTGAACTATGAATTCAACTATTGCTATCGACTACTATCACTATCAGTTTCACCTTATTATATTGAAGCTGCACATTTGTTAGTTTGTGTAGTAAAGTAAAAGCAGCACTGAAAGACCCTGCAATATTGAATCTTGTTTCAAAGTTATTACCAAAAGTAGCAATCATCATATAAATAACAATGAAAAAAGACCAGGAGAAGAAAGCTATATGTGTTTATAAAATACATAATAGACCATGAAAAGGCATCAAAGGCTGGTGCCTTGCCCTGCTGCTTCTCTGTTTTATCTGGGTACTCACTTTGAGGTACCAGAACTGCTGGCACAATGGAAGACAGTTTCTCATTGTGCAATTGGTCTTCAGCTGACAATGAGTTAAAGATGAGACACAAACCCACAGAAAGACATACATTTTCTGTTACGACTGCCACTGACAATGAAAATCACGTACTCTGACACATCCAAAAAAAGAAACCAAGCACACTGCAATTCCCGCATCAGAAAGATTGTGGCTGTTTTTTAAGGTTTGAGTCTGACCTTTGTTTTCCAACATGGCTTTTTGTATTTTGCCTCATTGCAGCATTCATAGTCTATCAGATATTCCTTTCAGAGAGTTTCAGTGGATGCCAGCAGCTGGGAAGCTCAGCCAGCAGCCAAACAATGCCCAAGTTCAGAAGCGAGCCCAGGATTCCTGCCTCCAGGCTTGGCAAGCGCTGGGACTGTTACAGAGGTGATTTCAGTCCATCAATCTCTGGAAGACAGCCACCCTCTGTCTCTTTTACAGCTCCTCCCCTCATCCCCAGCAGCCAATTTGGTCTGCAGTTGGGCTCACTGGTAACTAAGTATTAGGAGGATAGAAGCATACAGGGAGGCCCAAAATGGAAAGCCAAGAATAATGGTGCAGTTGAAAACAGTCATGCCTGAACTGCATTCCTGATAGTTATTGCTGCTCTTTTTTGAGATAGCAATGGAAGAAGTACAACATGATGCCAGAAGACTTCTGGTTGTCAAGTAAAAGAAATATAGGCTAATCCTTCTTTATGCATGAATCAAATGCATTAACAGAAAAACTAATGGATGCCTGGAAATGCAATTAACCAAAACAAACTATGTGGTAATACGTGTCAGATCACATACGTATCCACTCCCTCTGGCACACGCATAGCGTGTGGATTTATTCCTCTTTATTTCACCACTTGAAGATGATGCGGCCCCTATCGACTCTATTCCATTTCTGTCCTGGACACCCGCTCCAGCTGATGGTTGCTCAGTATGACTTGCTATGGTAATGTAAAGCATTCCACAAGGTGAAAATCAATCACATTCAGGCTCAAAAGTAGCTATAACTAACTGGTAAAAGCTGGCCACCAGCTGCAATGCTAAAGGCCCTGCACACTGAAAATGCTTCCCTGAGTGTGTCACCATGCTATTTACTACTGCTCTCAATGGTTTGCTTTTTCCCCCCAGCATGTAGTTTATGTGCAAAAGCAGAGTAACCAAATCTTACTCACTTCACTTCTTGAAGCAACTGCTCGATGGAGAGGAGTCAGCCACATATTGTCCTTGGCATTAACACGAGCGCCTGCAAGTAAACAGCAGAGGTTACATCCATGCCTTGGGTGCGACACTGAAAGCCTTGCCCAACTGTTTCCTAGTAACAAGAGCTGAGCTGTTTGTGGTACTCTCAGTGCTCCCCATGACTCTCCTGGCACCCTGTTCACTTTGGAAATGCATTTCCAGATCTTGGATAGATAGGAGCTGAAGTGTGATTCAGAAAGAAAGGAACTGGATGGGTTGGACTGTTATCAGGAATAGCTTTGTTTACAGGACATAAAAGAAGCAAGATTTGTTGCAGGAGATTACATATGTATGTATGTACACGTATGTCTATGTATATGCACTTTTTACATCCACTGATACAGTTAGGGAGAAAAAAAAAGCGACCCTTTGCTCAGAGCATGGCTGTTGTCTGCAGACAGAATGAAGGGAAAGAGCCTGAACAACAGTCTCTTGTTTCCAGTGCAATCATGCAGACCACTAACAGATATAACTGCTTCCCTGCTTCACAAATCTTGCTGGGATTGAGAAAACAGGACCAGGAAATGCTCAGGTTGAGGAGAAAACTGGGCACTTACTATCTCAGCTTCTGCCTGCGTTATTCAGCAAACATCAGAAAAGGGGGGATGAAGGAGACTACCCGTTTGCTTCTGTGTGGTTCAGTGCTAATGTGCACACTGACAAAGACAAGGTGGGGGTTGCTTGGCAGAAGAAAGGATAAAGGAAGAATATTTAACAACTACAGTAGTTCTGGCTGACTGCAGACAAAAACAAAAAGATCCTGCACATTTGTGTGATAAAACAGATTTCTGTAAAACAAATATTAAAGCTGTTCACTGATGTGATACCCCAGGAAGGAAATCCACTAAACAGGACTAGCGAAACTGATTTCAAAAAGGGCTTAACCTGAAAACATTGTACCTCTCTGGTCTGCAGGTAGCAGTACTAGTCTGAGAAGACTAGCCTATGCAGAAAACATTTAGAGAAGCACAAGCGTCATGCACATAACCTGGATGAGCATCTGAACTTCATGAACAAAGGGACTCTTAAGCTTCCTTTTGCATCATAACTTAAGTGCATACAAAAGCCTGTAATTAATAAATCACACTCTCTGAATCAGAAATACTTTCCGAGAGCTGTTTCTCAGGAATATTAAGGTGCTTGCCTCTGAATCACAGTGGTTACTGGGAATTGCGCTAGACAACCAGAGAAGAAACAAGTTCTTTCGTATTTCCACAAGTTGGGATATAATTTTTTGGCTGCAAGAAAAAGAAAGCCACTTTCCTAACTATTGCAACAATTAAAGGCAATCCTCTGAACTCACCTCAGAACCTGGTACCTGTAGTACAGCCTGCCCTCTGGAAAAACACCCTTTAGAAAAGACAAGTTTCAAAGAGTTTCCTAATGAATCTGCCTAAGCAAGGAAGCTGTTAGTTTATTCTGTCTTCGCAAGAAGGCCATTATGGTCAATACACATTAGTATCCTGCCCTTTGCCTACACTGCCCGAGGCTCAGAGGCACTGTAACGTAACAACCTTCACCATCAGGAAGCTGACAGACAGGACTCCAAGGCACCTTACGTTCTTCTGATTTGGCCTGATAGGCGTCTTGGGGATGCAAATTGCTTGGATTAATTCCTAATACTGCTACCAAATACCTCTTTTCAGGTTTAGAAATTTATTTTGTATGTGCCTTGGGTTTTTGCCTTATGTTCTTAACTAAGGTATCATTTGGTTTATTTCTACCTATTCACCAACTCGTACAAGCAGATGGTTGCAAATCAGAAAGGCTTATGTGTGGAGTAGCAAAGCGTGACAAACGTATCATTCCTCAGCATTCAACAACTCCAACGATCATTGGTGAACGTGAAGATGATTAGAAAACCAAGGGAAGTGTCTCCAACAGCAGTTATTCATGCCTTTCACTGATCCACTTACCCTTTGAGAAACTGAAATATTTGCCAAGAAAACAGCTAAAGAAAATAATAAAAGCAAAACAATACCAGTATAAATAAAATAATACACAGCATGCTGTCAGCCTTTTCTTCCCTGGCTGTTTTCCGCATTCCTTTACCTCTCTCTGCTTTGGGGCTCTTTACGTGACAAAGTGAAATTGCTCTTACAGCTCTAATTCAAAGCATTGGCTGAATACATTTGTGATTTCTGTTTTTAAAGAGCTGCACAACTCAGCTGTCACCTGGTAGAGGAGCTGCTGTTGTCCATTTACTGAGGTGCACATCCGCTGAAGAGACATTGTAAAATGCCAAAATTCAGCTTTGCGGTTCCCAGCAGTTCCTTGCAGACGATGGTTAATGACAGTGAAAACCTTCACCAGCACTGATGCAGTCCTTCAGGGACAGAAAATATCTGCCATGTTAAAGGAGGCACCCAGGGAGCAATGCTCATGTTTTCAAAGGCATCCTCTACACATTGCGAACTTGAGTGTCCATCCTGTGACAGCTCAGGGGACAGCTCTTTGAAAGCACTGAATAAGAACAGAAATTCAACTCTAAGTCCTCAAAAATGCTAAGGCACCCAAAATGAGCTGCGTCCAAAAATCAGAAGCTTCAATTTCCAAGCCCATCCCACAACACTTCCTCAAAGTCACCCGGCAATTCAGTGTCCGTCTCTTCACTCTAGACCAAGTACTTTAACCATGTTTCAATGCACTTACTACATTATTCCGCAAATTAATCTGTGTATTTATAAGGACAAAGAGGGCTGATAACACACTTACATTGGTGTATATGTTTGTCCTTCATAGCCCAATCTTCCTTGAAAAGATAAGCTGCTTTAAAGATTTCCCTTAACATCCTTTCAGGTAGCCACAGCACCCACTTGCCCCATAAAATACCGACGTAGAAAGAACTCACTCCAGAGTAAAGCCTTTTCTCAGCCCCATCTTCTACACTCTGCCCTTGGGAGAGCTCGTACCCTTGGGACTGAAGGAAAGGCTTAGCTGTTGGATTTGCTCTGTGAAGCTAAAGTAGACAACATAACATATAACGTTACAGATAAGATCAACAGAAAGGAAACTTTCTGTAATCCACTTTTCTTTAATATGGCTGTTTTGTAATCTTTACCATCCTTCACTCTCAAATTTTTCTGCCAAAAGAGGAAATAAATCTGAAAATGCCTCTGTTCTTCTGAGATCCAAAATAAACAACCTGATGCTGGCTTTCAGGAATAAAGTTTACATCTCTTTATCCCAACCAAAGTACAATTTTCCATCCAGTACATCTGCCAAAGCCACAAGGTCTCTAATAAATCTAGATTCTGCAGTCTAAATCTCTGATATTAGGGACAGTCAACAGAGGAAGGAAACTACTTTTTAACCTATTCATGACATTATTAACATGTACTTTTCCAACTCCTGCTATGAGACACAGCAATAGATACCCAAAAATATAAGGAATTCACACACACCTCACCACACACACACACACACACACACACACACAATATAAAGCAATGATCAGCACAAATAAAATATAACAGAGCGACACCATCTGATATATGGAACTGGGACCCAAAACATGAGAGCAACACAACACTGTTGCTAGATGTGAACACAGGAACTGAACACCTTCATGGCAGAAACAGCATGTTAGGCAGGATCTCCTTGGAGGCAAGTCTGAACCACTTGCTAGGGAGAGAAATGGCCTGGGGATCCCACCAGGTGAGAGCACACAGGTCCTGGGTCACTCATGAAGGAGAGAGGAGACATCTTCCAAACTTTCATGCAAAGGGGATACTCCTAATTACCAAGGATAGGAGTCTCAAAGCCATGGGAAAGGCAGAGAGAAGGCTGCCTCTCCAACCCACCTATTCTTTAGCCTGCTATTAAACAGGAAGCCCTGAATGTGTGTTTGGGTTACACAGCACCTTCCCTTGCTGCCTACACAACAGGGGTGGCCCAGAACCTGCTGTGCATGTGACCGTCTCACTTCCAAACCCACGTGGCAGAGCTTAGCAGGAGCCTTTCCAAAGCATGCTGGGGTTTGTCCTTTTCCTCAGCTATTGTGCAGTCTGTGAAGGATAGATGTCCACATTGCATGCACTCCCCCAGTGCATAAACTTCCTGCCAAGAAGCTTGGAGCCTCCTGAAATAGTAAGGCATGGTAATATTGCCAGGATTGTAAGCTCCTTGGTGGGGAACAAGGAGTAAGGAGTTGAGCTCAAACACTGTGCCCTTGGGCACCAGCTGAAAGCCCAGGAAGGGGAGAGGCACAAGCACACATGAGAGTGGAACTTGTATTTGCCCTGACAGTTCTTCTCGCACATCTGTGACTGTGTCGTCATACAGAGCGTCATTTATGTGAGATGGTTGCTCTTGTCCTTCTCCTTCTTCACAAAAAGGAGGTGAAGGAGTAGTACTCAAAGCTCCCTCCTTTCACATAGCCTGGAAAAACAAAACCACACAGCACAATTCCCCAGTTTGAACCGTATGATTATGAATCAGACCTTTGAGGTGGTGTAAATCTACCTACCTCTGACATTTAATCGGTCTGGGTGATTCATACCAGGGATCTGACACTCTCTCTCCTCTATCAATTCCAAACAGAATCCATTCCACTGACTACCTAGAAAACCATTTCTGGTCTGTTTTCAGCCACCTGGGAAGAAGTTTTATTCATTAGACACTACATTTATTTGTGCTGCCACCAGTTCATGGGCCACAAATCTCAGAATGTGCATATTTCATTTAATTTCTCTCCTGAGCCCTGTACAAAATGCAATGGGTTGCTACTCCTCCTAGCTTCTACTCATGCTGAGAATATTATTGACTCCACCAGCAAGCATTTGTGTGCTTTCTCTCTGTGAAAACTCAACAAAGTTTTCTACTTATGTAACTAAATTTTATGATCAGGTTAATTCCTTTTGATACCCTTTTACTAATACAGCTTACTGAATGAAAAGGTGAAACAAAGGAAAGATGCTGCAGTTGTCTTTGGAAGCTAGTTCATGGAGAGATCACAGTAACAAAGAGGTGTTTATAATAACTCATAAATCTTCTCCAAACCTCAGAAACCTCCAAACCTGCTCTTGGATACGAGTACTCACGCTTATCATGAATAATGATACTTCAGAGATTAAAGGACAATGAATAAGTAGAATACGCAACACAAGATTAATTTTGACTCAAGCTGAGCTAGTTAGTGAAGATCCAGACAGCTCCTGCAGACTGAACCCCAGCACAGTTCCACTGACAAAGTCTAATTTTTAAAAGCCCACATTTTAAGTTTTTCACACTCACCTTGATATATAAAATACCCCCAAGATATATCCTCTGCATTTTATGCTGTTAACCAGACAAACCCTATAGCCTGTGGATGACATTTTGTCAGTGAGATGCTGGAACTAAGTGTCCCAGAAGAACACTAGGAAGTCTCCTTCCCTCATTAGCAATGAGATCAAAACCAAGAATGTTCACCAGGACATGTTTTATGCTATTGGGATTCGATGAAGAAGTGGGCAGAATGGCTTCACCTTTTTCTTTATGTGGATATTATCTGTGCTGTAACTTGCAAAACCTGAAAAAAGACATTGCTCCTGCAATCTTCTCACACCACAGTGGAACAACAATATATGACAAACACCACACACACACTGCAAGAACACATGTACAGATCAAGTTCATTAACTCTTACCTACCAGTGAAGAAAATCATGTTCACATTTAGCATACTGAAAACCCACCCAAACATAACCTACCCACAGAGGAATGTTCATTTAAATCATGCTGCTGGCATCAGGGTTAAAGCAGAAAGATCTGAAGTGTGATATATGTCCAACTAGTTACCCTCATTAAGCAATCAGACAACTCAAAATGCCCCAAAAACGTACAGAGAAAATGCATGGCTACAGCAAACTGAATTCTCATTTTCTGCCTTCTCCAGGTGTGGATAGGCTGGTAACCCAAAGAAATATCCTTGTGTGGCCTGCACGTGCCCATTAGCAACTGATCTACCTTGGAAATTGGCTGGTGCTCTAAGCCGGGGGATGGATCAGGTAACCTCTAGAAATCCCTTCCAACCTGAATTTTTGTAGGATTTGAGGTTGGAAATTAGAAGGTGCCTCAATCACAGGACTGACAGTTCTGAAATAACTTTCTAAATAACCAAGTAAAAAAACCCCAATATTTGAAGAAGCAAGGCTGCTTTCAAGGGGTTAGATAATTGTACCATAAGGATCCTTTCAATCCCACATTCTAAAACCCCCATCACTTTACCCTTACACTTCTCCAGTTTGGAAAAAAAACTGCAAGCACATCCAGGACTTTGCCATGAATTGTGTGCGCTTCTTGAGAGGTGTCTGCTTTATGCTTCGTTCTGACATATTGTGATCATGTTTTTTATCACTACAACAGTCTGGAAACATTTTTTGATTTTTTTGTTTAGATACCTCCTACTGCACAGTTTCTATTCTCCAAATCAACTTCTCAACTCTTAGACTCAACGTTCCTAATGTAAATACCACTTACAATTCATTCAAACTCATCCATAACTTTTTCGCTATTATTCCATAATAATTTTTGCTTAAGAGGAATTCTTGGCTTGTACTCCAGGACGTGAGCCTGCATTTCAAATATGTACTTCAGCAAGCCACAGATATTGTCAGTTTGAACGTTTAGATGTTTTAAAAACCTAGTTGCTTTGTTTATTAATTCCACTCAGTCACAGTGCATGTCTTATAATTGTATCGCCACATTTAAAGATATTTTCTAAGTTTGCAACAACTGCAACCAGCTCTATGAAACTCAGACACAGGCCAAAGCTCACTCGCATATGCTTTGCTGGGTATTCCTTGTAGCTTTATAATTAGCTAGCTACTTTACCAGCTAATAACAGTGAGGGGTACTACCTTACCTGACAAAATGAGAAGCTCGATGATGTCTGCATCCCCCAGGAATGACGCAACATGAAGAGGAGTTCGTTTCTCGGCATCCTACAAAACCATAGATTATACAGTTACAAAACATGGTCAATAACTGCAAGTGTTAGTGCTAAAGAGCAATGGATGTGTAGATCGTGTTTATATTTCTATGTGTATTTCTGTTTATAATTAGAAATACAATCTCAACTAGTGAAAGAACAAAGTTCATGGTCTAAACAACATATTTCCTCCCAATAAACCTCGACTTCTTTATCACTTGGTTCCACCAGACATTTCAGGGACACTGTCTTTCCTCTAATATCCCATTTACAAGCAGATCAAATCTAAGCAAATCAAATCTAAAATGAGGAAAGACATCACCCTTGGGTCTCTTTTGGAAACATTTTCCACTGTCAGTATTGCAGTGGCATAATTCAGATGCTTTCAGACATCAGACTTTGCAATGCAGTTTGCATCAACAATGCAACACCAGACTCATCAGAAGGATCTCTCTGGAGAATGGTTTGAAACCACACATAAGGACAAGATGCAATCCCCTTAAGTCCACGAAGGTTCTTGTACACCATTTGGCCAGCAGCCCGAAATGGAACACAGATAAAGAAAATATTACCAGTCAGATCTGTGTCTTTCAACTTAGAATTGCTAATAATCATATATACAACTTCTGAAATACACCTACTTTTATTTCTGTAATTTTCAGCCTTAGGGAGTCACATTTTCACAATTTTCTACCTTCAAGGGGTGTAAATGCAGTGTTTACAAAACCAGAAAAAACCCACCTTTCTTTTACTGCTTTATTCAGATGATTCCAGAACATAGGCCTTTAAAAGAAACTGCTACACATTGTAATATGGGCAACAAAAACCATAAGAACTCCTAATACTGCTAATCATGTTATTTGACCCATGTTTTCTACTTCTAAATGTATTTATTTTCAGTTTCTTATTAATATAAAATAAGTTCTAAGAGACTTATCAATCAAACTTATCAAATTATCAAACCTACCAGCATTAAATACTGTAAACTGGTAACAGATTCACCACTTCCTGAAAATGATACCAGCACAGAAACCCTACTGGTATTTACACTCTCTCCCTGAAACATAACTCTGAGACTGTAAAATAAAGTATCACTTTTAACATGCCCAAGAGGTCATCAACCGCAAACTATTTTGGACTGCCTTCAAAGTATGCTATAAATGTGGACAAATCAGTGCAGCAGAGCCAATTGTAATGTGAATGCTGAAAGCTGTTTTCCAGCACTGCAAGGCACAGAGCCACTGGTCACCAGAATAAGTTATGTTTAAATTGTGTATTTGTATGGTTTTTTTCAAACATACACGATGTACACAGTCCTCAAATTCTGTTGCAGTGGATTTTAATCTTCTAGATTGGGCATAGACATAAAACACTTAAAAGACAGATTACACGCCACCCTGGTTGTTACAGGTCAGAGGGAAAGATGTCTTATACAACTTCACCTCCTCACATGGTAGGCAAATTAAAACAATATTAAGCAGTGTCCACCTAGCAGTGTCCACTTAGGAACCAAAATCATGAGCTGGATTCTCTCATCTGCTCAGCTCCTAAAGCATAATCCACCGTGGACTAGCTTATATAGGCTACAGAAATGCATACAAGAACTTTCATAAGTATTGCTTCACATTACCTATCCTAAAGCTATCCACAACAACAAATATGCAAAGACTGATCAAACATTTGTACACAAATAGAATCAGTTTTATTTCATTTTCTTAGCTTGTTTATTTCAATGCATGAATCTGTCCTTCGCACAATGTAGTATTTGTAATAGCTATGTACCTGTCAGTGATAAATTTTGCAGCAGCTTCTTGCAACACAGCCAAGCTCGGCAACAGAATAGAGTAGTTTGAAGCTGAATGCTCATGATACAAGACCAAGCAATCTTCTGTAACAAGGAACTAAAGGTATTCAGTGCTTTATTGATTATAAGCAATATTGTATACTAAACTGTAAATCTGATGGACATTTGGTATGTGAGGGAGGAAGGGACATGAAACAGAAAAGTAGAATTTTATCTTTCTGTAGCAGGAATAACTCTCTGAAAAGTATCCTCCGCTTTCACTTCTTAAAATTGATGTAAAATCCTATCAAATTAAGTGAGAATCAAGTCTTCAGAAAAAGATAGGCTTAGTCACACAACTGAATTTAAGTTTAATTTCTCCAAGGGAAAAAAACCCTGAAGGTCCTCCATTGATCACAACGAGACACAAATAAGAATTCACCCTCACGTGAACTAGCCAATGACGAAAGCCAGAGTGTGGTACAGAAAACTAAAAACACATGAAAGAGCCCTGCAGGCAATGTTTTCAGGAGCTTGGCAGGGAGAAGTCCACACGCAACGCCTGCAGCTGAGCATGCAGCTGAGCAACTCAGTGGAGGAACATCCTCAAGTTCCTGTTTACGCTCTGCACACGGCTGACACAGAAACAGAGGAACTGGAGCATCTGCCTATCTGCCCAACCACAATCCTTGCATCCTCCTCAAAGCCATGTACCACTTCAGTAAGGTTTAAATAGCTCACTGGCTTTGCGTCTGGCCCATGCACTAACATCTATCCAGCTACAGATGTCCTTGTGGCATGATGGTAGTAAAAGGAGAACAAGTGGTTCAATAATGATCTAAAGAATGAAGATGACAAAAAGAAACAGAGGAATAAAAAGAAAACTTGTCATTTGAGGGAAAGGTCTGGCAGTACCCCAAACCTGACCATACATTATCAAGGCAAGGAAAGGAGGTGGGGGGAAGAAATCATAATAGTATTACAAATAACAGTAAGACAAATAATCAGACCTGCTTCAAGTTCAGTTCTCAGAGGAACAAAAGGTCAGTAAGAGACAGCAGATAAGCTAAACAATGGCTATAAAATCATGCTGAGGCGAGATAAACACTCTCTTCCCAAAACTGTGTCAGTGACTTCTGTTAGTTCACAGAAAAGACACTGCTGCATTATCTGTACACATTTGTTTTAAAAAAGTATACAGATAATGGAAATCAAGCATTTAACAAACAGGCAATCGCAGACAGAAGGCCTCAGCAAGAAAAACACTCAACACATGCTTAAAGCATTCAAGTGATCAGAGGGACACTGATAAAGCCCTTCACAGGCTTGAAGTTAGGCTAGTCCATAAGTGCTTCACTGGCACAGAGCCTTAGAGTACGTGAAGAGAAGCAGAACAAGAGCTTGGATCAGTCATATCAGCACATGTAAAATAATCAGTCATGTTAAGAAAATGGCCAACAGTTTCTCCTCAGCACAGCCTGTATCTCAAAGGAGATTATGGATTTGAACTTTTATATCAACTGCAGCTGTTCAGATCAGAAGATGTTTGGGACAGAGTTATTTACTAGTAAGATACAAGTGCAACTACTACAGAAAATAAATGTATTCTGTTTTTGTCACCAAGCTGCCTGAGCAGCCAGCAGGAATAGTTCAGCACAGAAGGAGTTAACACACCACCAAAACCAAGTTTCATTGGTAGAAGTGCTTGGATTTCACCTTCAAGCTGCCAGCATCTGCCTGGGTGGCAGAATAAACTAAACTGTATTAGAGACAAATGAATGGCTACAGCTTCCATTGATACAAGTCTAACCAAAATATTCACAGAAACAAACCTCCTGCTCAGTTGTTCTATTTACTGTTGTTACATCTGAGTATGCCTTATTTAAAAAGCACAAAGGGGCTGGTACCATTAAAACAAACAAACATTCAGATACAACTTGACTTCAGGAAAACTGAATTTTGGGAACTCATTAGGAACTACTGCTAAAAGCAAAAGAGCAGCTACTTCTAGGGCTATTTACAACCCTTCAGAGCCAAAAGCTGATGCTGTACAAGGAGAATCTCTGCCACTTCAGGATTTCCTCCCTCTCAGATTCTTTTATTAAAGCCTGTAATTCACAAAGCAAATCAAATGCTTAGCTCTGAGCACCAGCTGGGAGGTGAAAGTCAAGCTGTGTAACTTATGCCTGGTGCTCGCTCTTCTGCTATTACCAAGCACAGAAAGTCCTGTCTGAAAACAGATCTCTCTTCCAGCACCTCCCATCCCCACAGTCTTCAGTTGAACCTCAGAAACAAAGATTTTTCTGGACTGAGTCTTTAATTGCCAAGTGCCCATGAGGTGGAAGAGGCAAATACTTTGATCTTCTAGAGACAAGAAAAATTATCTTCCCTCTCCCCCCCCATCTAACACTTTCCTTCCTCATGGTAGCCTCCTCATTTCCTTCCTACTGTCAGCCTCACGCTAACAGTAGCCGTCATGCTAGAAAAAGATAACTTTTAAAATCAATTATTCATGATAGATTGAGACCACAGAAACTGTTATTCTAATTAGTGGAAATGTTTTAACATTCATAGGAATTTCTAATGTACGGCTCAAAAGATAGACTTAAATAACCCCTCCATTTTATAAACACAATATTGACTTGGGGAGGTGATGATGTGGGAGCATATATCACTTCAGTTGGTGGGAAAAGCAGATTCAGAAAGTTCAGGTATTTCAGGCTGACATTGCTGCCTTTAAAGAAAATAACACAGCAACAACCAACTCTGCCATGAGCTTTTAATGGAGACATCCTTGACTGACTCCAACATTTTAAGGACACTGATAAACATGAGTCACCAGCACAGATATATATGACTTAGTACCCACTAATATCCTAGCATGCTGTACAGAGCAACTCATAACATTTCAGAGTCTCAGTAAACTCCAGCAGAATCTTCTTCACAGTTCAAACATCTTCTTTATGAAATATATTTAAAAAAATATTTATTTTCTAAAAGAAAAATATTCTCAATTGAAGTCACGCTGGCTACCTTGCACTGCAAACATCAATGCAATTTCATATTCAATTTCCTTTCACAACTGAGAATAACTATTCGCAATTTCCTTCTGTAGAAGGAAATTTCTCTGTTACTTCCCTCTCAAATTAATAGCATACCAAACAATACTAGTCCTAAATACCCACTGAAAACACAGCTATCACCTAGCACCAAACTGCCAGACTGTGTCAAAGCAGAAGCCTTCCAAAGTTCTTGACTAAATCCTCCAGAAGACTTTCCAGGCCAGCAAAACTACATCTAGAAGAGGAGCATCTACTTCCAGGATAACTTTATTCTCCTGCAAGACTCTACAGTGCCAAAAAGAAAATCATCATTCCTTGGATGAGAGCACAGACAGGGCTCTGGTTCCCAAGATTACTGAAATACCATAACAAGGTCCCCCAAGTCAAACATGTCACTCCAAAATGAACGACAAGCTGGTTTTCACATTAGCTATTGCAAGCTTGCAAAGCCTTTCAGACTCACAATCCTAAATGTGTGCACACTTGTACCTTCAAGCACTCAGACCCCATCGAACAGCATGCTTAGCAATATTGCAGAAATATATATAACTCGTGTGTGTGAAGACCTGGATAAAGACCTGGCTTTGTAGCTCTGCATTAATGGAAACAAGCCAAATTCAGCTAAACCATCACCTTCTCCTAACCTCTCTCATTCTGGTGACAGTGGGTGAGGGACAATGTGCACAAGCAGCTCTTGGCACCAACAAGCAGTGAGAAGAAGCTGCAGCTGGCAAAGCATTGAGCAAAGAGGCTACGAGGATCAAGCCCAGAAGGCTGTATCAGCAACCATGTCCCAACAGTAGAAACAGAAGCAACTAAGTTTTGGGAAAGCAGATGTTGCTTCAACAGTCTCACTGTGCAGTGAGCGGGTATACTTTTTGCTTTCCAAAAAAAATATGAATGCATGGAAGATATTCTGGGGACATCAAAGTTTTGCATATATTTCATTTCTTAGGGTTCTATCCAAGAGAAAATGCAGGATTAGGGGATAAAGAGTAAAAACAGAAAGAAAGAAATCTCTGGTTTGGCTTGCAAATACCACATTTGTTATGGCGAAGAATGATGGAAGGGGTTTTTGCCTTTTTTTGTTTGACATTGAATATTTTGAAAAGTAACTAAACCAGAAGACCGAGATGAAAATGGAAATTCTACAGGAAGGATTTTGGTTTAGTAGAAAACCGTGACATGGTCTGGATGTCACGACAGTGGTCTGAATGGTCCAACCCAATAACCCAGCTGCCCCAGGAAAACAGGCTGCTGAACTCTGCCCACAGGCAGACCACACTTCCCATGGAAACAGTGCATATGCAGTACTCAGTGGCAGGGACTCTCTCATCGCCAGCCAAGTATAACGCTGTCCATGCCCCCATGGTGCAGAAGTAGCATCATGTTCCCCCAAAGCACAGCTAGGGATTAGGGAAGCAGAATGAACTAAACCCACACTTCTAAGCCAAACAGTTACAGCTTTCACTTGGTTGCCAAATAGAAGTTACAATTATAGCAGCATTCAGAATGTAGCCATTTCAATCAACATACACTTCCTGGCTAGAAAAGATGCTAATTACTTTACCAGACCAAAAAAAACCTCCAACTAAGTAACCTTCTACACTTCTGATTTGCTCTAAACTTCTTCCCCTGAGATTGATTTTCTCTTAGGAAGTATGCATATACGTCCCTAATTTTGCATAGTTTTTCCATGTGCTTTTTAATTCTGCCTTCCAAATACCTCTCGCTGCAGATTCCAAAACCTCATTTTTAAAACTGCAGAAATCTGGGAAGCTTGCTGCAGAAATGAAGTTTTATTTTGTTTCCCCGTCTTACCTATATGTGAACTATTCCAATATTAATGCAGCTAACCAAAATGACCAACAAAGGACAAATCACTGCCAAACAGTGTCAGTGTTTCCTCTCACGTGAGAACCAAGCACTAGAGAAGCACTAACATGGAAGTAATTAAAAACACCCTTAAAATAGAAACGTAAGCACGTGGTGCAAATTGCCAGCTCACAGCACAAGGGGGGAAAATGCTGTCTTTTGATCTTTCTTTAGTGACGTTTTAAGCATGTGACACTTGTCTGCAATCACTGTCCAGACACAACCTTCAGGATTTGTGTTATTTTTCTAATTACTCCAAAGAACAGCTTTGGTATTTGCTCCTGACACAACAGCTCTTCAGCCAAAGCGTTCTTGGATAGACTTCTAGCATCTTAAGCAGGATTCTGGGCAAGACCATTCAAGTTCAATGACTATTTCTATTAAGCACTCACCTACGAAACACATATTCTTCATTCAATATCGCACCTGACAGTAGAGAGCATCTCCCTAGCAACCATCACTACCACACTTGCAGCCAAAGGATATAAAAACATTTGAGAAGCCTGCAATAACCTTCTACAGGAAATGCTATTTTGAAAAAACAAAGTGAAATATAGAGGAAATTTTAGGACTGTCATGTTCATCTAGGTTAGGGGGTTTTTTTATTGCTTGGATGGTTTTGGTTTTTTCCTTTGGCTTTTTGAGACCATTGGTGAAAACAAATAAGGAAGAAACTCAAGGGAGATGATGCTTTAAGGAAGGACTTTTAGGAACTTTTTTGAATAAAGCAACCAGGTACAGATAGTCAAAGGGAAAGCTTAACATCAAGGTCATGTTTGGTCAGATTCTGCATTTAAAACAGCAACAAGTCTTTCCTTCCACTTGACAGCAAATGGAGTGGAGCCCCAGCTAACCAGATCTGTAGGATCACTTCTCCAGTTCCTTTCTGCAGCTTTGAACCAGATGGTTGGACCCCACTGCCTGCAAAAGCTGCAGCGCCAAGACTACACCAGACAAACTGCTGGGGTTAGCTATGAATAAACTGATGGCTTTATGTCAGAAAAAGACATGAAGAAAAGGAAGGTTGATTCAAAAGTTCAGGAAACACCTGGAAATCATCGTTCTGCTTCTGCTTTATATTCTCACCACTTTCAGAGGCCACAGATGGTAGTCGGGACTGGCAGAGTTCATTTCTAACAGTAAGGATTTAAGTTAAAATCAAAGGTAGGGGAGAGGGGGGAACCCAAGCTTATGCAAAAAGACCAAGTGAGGATTTTTTTTTCACTGCCAAACACTTAACCACTACTTGTTTACAGCTGCTTACCATTGTTCTGGCTAGAATAAGTCGATCTGCAGAACAGTAATTCCTTTGTGGGCAAATCGTGGCCAAGATACTGCTTCCTTACTCTCACTGCTGAGACTTATAGTGAAGCTTTATTTCAAGTATAGTCAAATGCTGAATAGCAGCTCCTGATCTGCAAAGACTCTTCATAAAAGGAAACTCTACAGAAAGTAAAAACATGCAGCTTTCAGCTGTTTTCATTCATTTTCTCAGTAAGAGAGAAAACAATGTCCCCGACTGACCTGCAGATTTGGAATAATTACCATACACTGAGAAAATTTAAAGTCACCTGCCTGAGATAATTACATTTCAAGAGAACCAATTAGGATCCCACTGAATCCCAACATCTCTAACTTCCAAATCATTTCCATTCTGTTACATGTTAATTACTAAGAACATGATTAATACTGTCATTGCAACAGCTCATAAGCATGGTGATTACGTATCACAAGCACGTAACATGCCAAGTCACATACCAAGGCGTTGACATCCTCAGTTTTGTAGATCAACATCCGTATCTCTTCTGGATCACCACTGAAAATCGCTTGGACCAGTGGCGGCTGGAAAAACAAAACAGAAGCAGCAGCATTACAGGTTTGTTTGTTTTCTGTTTAAAAGAAGAGCGTATTATCCCTGCTAACACTTACTAATGCTGCCCACAAACACTGTATGACCCCAGTAACACATCACCAAGAGTATCTCATCAGTAAGAACTATCAGTTTGCTTGAGGATAAACTGAAATCATGAGTATGTTTGTACATATAATGAGTGTGTATGTGCAGAAACAGGGACCCTCATTAGAATGGCAACTTTTGTCAACAACACGCAATTAGCCCAGATGTTCTCCTTGGCATGTAAGGGGGAAACTAATTACATCAGATACTGCTGCATGCTTGCTGTTGGCACAGATTAATGGTCATGCAATACACATTTAGAAACAGAACATTATGCAGATAATGAATTTCTGGGCAATTACTAAACATCTTGTATCTTTTTACTGAATAAATATGCAACGAGCACAGTTAATTTTAACCACCCAAGAAGCGAAATAATTATCTTATTGTTTCAAGTCTGTTATTATGCTATTATGAATCGGAATGCATAAATAAATAATCAGGCATACGGGAGAAACAATATGCCATGCTCATTCCTCTGGCAGTGCTGGCGTCACTGCCCATCAGTGGGAGGGAGTGCTGCATATGCTCAGCTGCTCCGTTACGCGACCGGAGCTGGCAATTTCAAGTCCTTCCGCCTAGGTTTGCCCTGGACAAATATTTGAGTTATTAACTGAGCTGGCAGAACGTAATCTAGTGAACTAAAAGAACAAAAACCTTGCTGCTGGACACTTGGAAAAAGAAGATCTCTATACAAAGATCCCTATCCCCTGAAGCATATAGTTGAAACAGGCGGTGGCCCCACTTCCACCATCACCTGTCCTGAAGGCAGTGTGTGCCTCCCCGCAAGCTCACTGCTCACTTCCAGGTTGCCTCGTGGTCCTACCAGCAAAAAAGAGTTTCTGGTGCCACGTAATCACCAGTATCTAAAATAACTCTGTAAAATGGAAGCATGCAAGACTCCTTCAGCACATAAACCCACAACAGTTCTTAAAACTCTGCAGAATTTGACTATCTCGTAAAAAGGTTATCTCAAAATTCATAAACAAGCTGGAAGAACAGAGAAAATACCATTTTTTGCCCAATCTTTTCACTGCAAAATTCATCATATTCAAGTGTGGAAAATACATTTCCAAGTTGATGGTGTCTATTTTAAGACATATTAATCCCTTATGCCCTTGAGAAAGATTCACACTGGAATTTCATTCTTGCCACTCCTCTGCTGAAAAAAGGACTAAGGCAGCATCTTTTATCACAACTGTCTGCAGTCTTCTGTATTGTAGTAGATGTTTGAAAAAGAAAGAAAACAAATTGCATTTCACTTGAACCATTTAGCATGCTTCCTTCCCAGCCAATGTCAGAACAACCACAGAGTATTCCCCACCAGAGAAAGCAAACACCAGACCTCCAAGTCTGTTCCTTTCTTCCTCATCTGCTCAACTCAAATCAGAATTCAGCTAAGACTGAGACGGTCTCATTTCTGCATTTTTCTCTACCAAAACAAGTGGTTTAAAGTGACTCTAATCTTATGCCCACTAATGAAAATTTCCTATCCTTAGTGCAAAGCTAACACTAACACCTATGAAGAACCAGTGAATGTTTATGAAATCAGAATGCTCACACTGAAATATTTCCATTTCATGTACATTTATCACAATATTTAAATAACAAACTAAACAGGAAAGCAGTGAACTCGATTTCAAGTTAATGGCAACACAATCCAGTGGCCAAGCAATAAATACCCCCAGCAGCTCAGATTAGTCTCTGAACCTACTTGCAGGTACACCTGGTACCCAACAAAAGGTATCAGCCAGGCTCTGATGACACATAAGCTGAGATTTCAAACAGAGGTATCGGAACCAAGAGAAACACTCAAGTTCAAACATATTTTCAAGTTCAAATATTTTAAGTTCAAATACTGTTGGAGGTGATGTTTTTCTTTTAATAGCGAAAGAATAAAGTACTGTGCATTGTTACATTAATAAAAGAGGAAAGGCTACAGTAAGAGAGTTTGACCCTTCTTCCCTCTGCCAGAAATCTGAATCAGGCACCTGGGTTTACACGAAACGCTTGACCTTTTTAATTAGCATCAGCTACTTAAGACAGAAAGTAGACTGAGAATAACACTGTGTTCCTTTAGACCTGTAATGTATATGAGACCCTAATCTCAATTTTCGTCCACCACCACATATCTACATGCAGCGCCTTATATCAAAACCCAGTATTTATTGTGCCTCTGAAGCAGTTTATAAGCCTCAGACTGTTGATATACACAACATTTGCTGACAGGAGAGAGCTGCCATATACCCATTTGCAAAGGCCTCAGTCCTTCAGCCCTTATTCCCATGAGATTTAGCTTTTACAAATTAATTACAATAGAATCTATCACTGCTAATTGTGATAACAGAGATCATAGAGAACAATCAGAGCCTGTGAATTGGAAAGAACAGCTAAAACCAGTGCAGTTTAATAACCATCGTGAGTCACCGCTGTGCAGCCTTCTCCAGTTGGGCATTTTTCTCATTTACTATTTCATGATCTTACTTCATGTTCAAAGGTATTAGCTTTGAAGTGAGCAACACATTAAAGAATCTTTATTACATATTAACACATTTCCATGCGGGACTCACAGTCATGTATAATGACCTGTTTAGGAAAAATATGCCAGAAGTATGTTGCAGTGCTGTTGCTGCAATTTGAGGTCAGAGCTGAGAATGTGCATCTGCATCCATCAGCACCATGGAAAAAGTATTGCTCCATTCGACACCGGACAGTGATGAAATGAAACTTGT
The DNA here is from genome assembly GCF_004027225.2 of Strigops habroptila. NCBI lineage: Eukaryota > Metazoa > Chordata > Aves > Psittaciformes > Psittacidae > Strigops > Strigops habroptila. The sequence continues at coordinate 11,125,967 of NC_044281.2, forward strand.
GCAGTTATGTACGTGTTGATGATGGATGTCCAATGACCTGAACAGATTACTTTCTTGATCTTCAATGATAATCACATTCATGCATGAACTTTTCATAACTTCATTTTTCCCCCCTAAATTCCTGAAGGGCAGATAATGACACTTCCTAATTATCGAAAAAGGATTCAGAATATTTTGGGAAAGAATTTCTAAAACCTATGACAACATCATCAATGGGTTATTTTCCTTTACAGAAATATTTTACTTTAAAATTCTTCAAATGCAGAAATTGCTAAACATTCAGAATAAAAAAAATGATAAGAACAAACTAAAAGCAAGCACAGAGCAGGTTATATATAACTATTACTAGAATGAAGCAAGGGTGCAGGTTTCGGAATGACAAACAACTGTTTCACGAGCTCAGCTCTCCAGAGCTTCCAAATTCTTACAGAGAGTTTCAGCTGGGAGTGTTCACATTTTTTTCCTGAAAATATACACCAGCAGCTAACACAAACCTTTCCATGCCACTTCTACAGAGTTACTATTCTAAGTATGAAACTCATCAGCAAGTTTTGTTAGAGTGTTCTTTACTTTGTGCTGTAACTAGCCGTATGGTAAAAATAAAACTTTATCTGAAGACGTGTAGGCACATATCCCCATCTTTACTGCACACAGGACAATCACAAGCTGGATAAATTGACCCATAATTTATCCAGGTAAAATTAGCTTGTTGACCTGAAGGCACAATGATTTTTTTTCAGCGACAGACAGCTTAAACCCACATGGAAGAATGTCTTGCAGAGACAACAAACCACACTGGTAGAAAACAATTTGACATTGTGAAATTCTCCTCCATGGATCTGACAGCACAGGGGAAAGCCAAGACTATCACCAAGCAGCACTGGCAGGTCTCTGAACCCCAGATGAGATGCAGTATTTAAGTGGACTGTCTCAAGTACCATTTTAATTACTATGTCTGAAGTGGGTGCTGAAGCTCCTTGCTAATCAGTCAGAATTTTCGTCAAGTAACTGTGACATACATTAAGTATTTTGTCTTGATTCTAGATGTCCTGACTCACTAAAAAGGATCACTAAAAAGGACTTAATTAAGCCAGATTTTCATTTGACAGGAGCTGGAGGCACATAGGGAAAGGATGATCGATCCCTATGCTGATTTGATATCATATACCATCATTTGGTCCTGTGAGTGAAAAGAAGTTGTGTATTGATCTTTTACTTGTTCTAATTGTATTACATCAAGTTGCTGGACTAAACACTTGGATATGTCCGCGTACTCATTTCTCTTTAACCAGCAAGACAATGTAGCAAGACACATAATCATTTCAAAGTGGTATTGATTGTGCCAGTGTTTTGCCAAACACCTCTATCTTTTTCTGCAGGTACTCCCATTAATCAAGATTACAAGGCTGTTTTCAATGTCATATCACATACACATATTTCCTTCCACTGGTTACAGCACAAGGACTGCTCCTCTTCCTAGTGTTCATAGAATCATAGAATGGTTTGGGTTGGAAAGGACCTTAAGATCATCTACTTCCAACCTCCCTGCCATGGGCAGGGACACCTTGCACTAAACCATGTTGCCCAAGGCTCTGTCCAACCTGGCCTTGAACACCGCCAGGGATGGAGCATTCACAACTTCCTTGGGCCACCCATTCCAGTGCCTCACTACTCTCACAGTAGAGAGCTTCTTCCTTATATCTAACCTGAACTTCCTCTGTTTAAGCTTGAACCCGTTACCCCTTTTTTAATTTAGGACTTTTATCCCCCCGAGCATACAACACATAATGTCTCAAATGCTGTTTTAATTTACAAGTCCGTATGAGTGAAGAGTCATTAACAGGATTTCTCTTAATTCTTAGAGCACATTTCCCTGGTGCTTAGTATTTATACAGTTCCATGTACAGAAATTATTCAACACTAATCACTTTTTAACAAGCCTTGCAGTCTACTTTACTTGCATCAGGGGTTAGCCTTTTACCATGTTTTAAGAATTAATTGCTGAGTAAACACAAAGAGAATTTCGCTCTTAATTTATCATCATTTCAAAGACCGCACTTCTGTTACTGCAATTTCTATATAGCAGTTTCTGACAGCAAAGTACTTTCACAGAGCTGGTATTTGGAGAAGAATGTTCTTGGATGGTTGCTAAAGGGTGTTTCAGAGCAACTAGATTTTTACTGAGCAAATCCTACGGAATACTTGTCCAAGCTGCTGAAGGACCAGTGGAGAGAATCAAATTCGTAAACAGACTGTACTGGTCTTCTGGAAGCACTATGGCAAACTGACAGCATTGTTAAGTGAGTTGATATTCTTACCTAAATAACCTGGACACTTCAATATTTCAAATACAACAATTGTATCTGAAATACAATTCAGGAGAAAAGTTTTTCAGTTAATTTAATTCTATTTTCTTATGTCCTTCCATTTTTTTGCAGACTAGCCCAATTATTTGTAAGGACTGCACATGAAACGCTGCAGAAAGGACAGCATGTATGCCCACACATAGCTACTTATTTCAATTTGTTCCACTGTATTTCCATGCTCAAGGACTTACATGACACTCAGAGGTATTCAACAAAACACAAATCAACATTCCTGAAAGTAAGAAAAACTCTGGGCAGATGTCCCTTTAATATTTTGAGAGAGCTTCGTGCTGTTTTTAAGCTACCATTTAAAGGACACTTAAGAACTGTGCTCTGACACTCCCCCCACACCAATGACTTTATAACTTGCTGCCACACTCTGCTCTAAGTTGCTTAGAGGGATGTGCTGGGCATTTAAGTTTCATTGCAAGAAATGTTCATTTTTCCTGTAACAGCTTCCCATTTCCCTCCATGTCATTTATAACAGCCTCTTTCTATTTAGCTTCTCCAAAACCTCAGGCTGCATTTACCTTTCAGACCATAAAAAGGACTTTAGCACTGATGGTGCATGGCACACAGGGAACGTACTGCAGGAGCAGTGGAGAATCGATCACTACTTCATTTGCTGTTACGTTCTCCTGAGATCAGGAAAAAATGTATATATAAACTGTAACTAGAGCGTATGTTTAGCTCCAAGAGGAACTTTTAACCTAGATTTTTAAAGAAAGAGGAGCTGGAGGGGGGTGTCTGCATTTGCTGGGACAACCCAGCATCTCCTGAACCTGCCCACAGCCTCAGTGCCTGACAGCCTGTCCCTCCAATCTGCTGATTCAAATGATGAATGGCAAGTGCACCAAAACACAGAGAAATGCTCAGTGACCAAATGTGAAAATACCCCAGTGCACACCTATGGCTACCAGTCTGGTCTAACCCTGAGGCACGGGTACTGAACAGCAGCAATGGCATCAGGAGAGGATGTCTGCAATGTTCAGTGCGTTATAAACAATGCTGGGTTTGTATCCAGTGCTTTTCCCCCTCCACCCAAGATCAGTTAAATGCTCAGAAACGCATAAGTGGTTCTGGATTTTAAGTAATTGTTCACAAATGTCTGAATAATTCATGTTATGCTAATGTGTTCTGTAGGTAGTTCCCACTTAGGCATGCGCTCAAGCCTTTCCCATGGTGGCTTCACAAATGAAGACTTGAATATTTCCAGAAATCTTTGGTGCAGAAATAGTTGGAATATGGCGATTCTAACATGATCATCAGATATTGCTATTGCTGATGGCATTAATAAAACCAGAGTTTAACCACTGATATACATTGCTAGCTGGATGACAATTAATCACAAGCTACCCAACAGCTACAGAAATACAGCGGCTCCAACCTGACTCTGCTGGGCAGCTTGTGCAGGCTGCAAAGCTGCCTGCAGCCTGGGAGGATGCCCACCCCTCTGGCTGAATTCTGGTATCCGGTACTGATCAGGGTGAGAGGCTGGAAATTCAGGCCTAGCAAAACACCCTTCTGCATCTTGAGGATGGAAAAATCCAATCATCAGCTTTAGGCGATTTTCCAAAACTACGAGCTCTCCTTCATTACAGCTATTGTACATCATTAACAGAAGGGCAAAAAAGAGCATGATCACTGGCAAAGGGTTGATGTAGTAGCAGTAAAGATGCCTGAAACAAGATTGTCCAACGACAAGCTGAAAAACACCTTCCAGCAAGGCTCTTGCTTTGAACACTGCTTATGCTATGTTTGGAAAAGAACAACCTGAACTGCTGAGAGCACGGCTCAACTGTGAAAAGGGAGCAGGGCATCACAATGCATCCTGCATTACCTGCTTTTAAATTATTTCCCCTCCATATAAGTTAGGCCTTTGCAACAGCTAACTGGATTCAGGACTGGAAACCCAGGCTGAGCTCCCATGGGCTTCTGGCTCTCCGCTCCCAGTCAGCTGGACCTGGCTTTTACTTACACCCCACCCACAAACTCCACGTCTCCAGCCAGACAGAGAACACAATAGATCTGATTCCATAATTAAACATAATCACAATTCATTATTTAGTAAGTGATGTGCAAACCAGAATATACTTCAGTTCACTTTCTCATAAGCACACTGCTTGTGAAGTAATAAGAATAAACCTTCTTCACACCCCTGCCCCCCTGCTACCCCCTGCGCCCTCCCATTCTGGTCCTCCCTGTGCCCAGCTCTTTCCCCCTTCTCTACTCGCCTTCTCCAAGAGATTTAAACCTTTGCTTCTCTCCCTGCTGCCCCATTCCTTTGCTGCTGGAGCATAGAGGGGAGCTGGACTTCTTAGGTGATGCACACCTGAACACCTTTAATTGCAAACACACACTATCAAATACACACTTGCATTTCAAACAAGTGACAAAGCAAGCAAGCCGTAAGCAGAATATAAACTATCTGGGGAAAAAGTATTGCAACATATTGAGACTGCTGAAACTTGAACACCACATTTATTTAGTCAAGCTTTCATGATACTTAAAAAGGAAAACGGTCAGGATTGATTCTCCTTGTGCAGTGCTGGATCAAGCCTAGTATTTCTGTTCGCACAATTTCTGATATGCCATTCTGGACGGTGCAAAACAAGCCTCTCGGCAGATCTATTTCTGGCTGTCAGCTTGGCTCTAGACTTTGGCTCTCTCCCATTTTTCATTATGAAGCCTATCAACTGCCCCAAGAATTGCTTATGTTTCCAGGTGAAGTGAAGGTTACATCCTGCCGTTCCTGGAATCCTGAAATACCTCTACACACCACATGCACTGCGAGCGGTCTATGTTTTGTTAAATTTATCAGTTAAAGGCACTGAAGTATCTCATGAGATGTTAAATTTAGATCACTTCTAAAAAGGAAAAGAGCTAAGCATGTTTAATTCAGCTTGGCCAGTGTCCTTTCCTTCATTCTCATTACTGGAGGCTGTCCACCAGTCTTGATTTAAGTGGTGGAGTTTTCGATTTTGGCATTTGGGGTTAGGGGGGTAGAGTGTTTAAGTGCCTGCAGATCGTATCAGAAAATTAGTTAATAAATCCTGTCTTGAAGTTACATTAATCAAGTGGAGACAAAGACTCAGCATGCTGCAGACTAGTTAAAATAAGAAAGCATTTTTTAAAGGAGACAAAAATAAACATAGTAGCATAACATTTGTTATATTCACCAGCATTTGTTACCCGTTTTAGTGTCTGCCACAGACAGCATAATAAGGTCTGTTGAAATATCTGCAGAGATTGAGGATAATCAATCTAATGGTATCCTGAATTTTTCTTGTCCTCTTTGTTTGTTCAAAGTTTCTTGGGATTTTGTCTTGACACAAAGTGTGTGTTGTGTAATATCTCACAACAAAGATATCAATGACACCATTAAATACAGTGATGGGATTGTAACAGCACTACCAGTGAAAGGATCCAATTCTTTTTATACATTCCCAGCAGTGAGTGCTGCACTACTAATCCATTTGAATACTTCTTGTCACATCCATATTTTGACTCCCAGAGCTTTTTCCTTCCCCCCCTTCCCTAATAATCCATCTATCATCTAGGCAGAAGCAGGGAAGAAGGCCTGGCACCAAGGCAGTGTTTCTGAACAAGAGTACAGCAGTGAGTAAGATCTCTGGGGGCATAAATTCCAGCTGGTGTAAGTCAGTTTAAGTGAACTCCCAAGCAAGAGGCACTGTGCCATGTTACACCACCTGCTTTCAGAAGAGCCCTGTGCTTTCTCCCCACCAGAAGCACATATGAGAGGTGGCCAGGCAGCATGAGGTTATGAACCTCAAGAGAAATAAAAGTTGGAAGCAGGGCCGCAGCAATGCCAGTGACAGGTCTGCTCCTTGCTAGAGTTTTAATAACAACACAGTTAGAGGAGAAGCTCACTTGAAAAACATCAACCGTACCGAAAGCTTCATTTCCTGCTTGCTTGTCTTCAAACACGCTTCAAGCACACCAGCAATTTCTTTTTCAATCAATTGCATAGGTGTTGAATTCCACAACAACAATAACAACAACAAAGATTATTAAAGCCAACCCCGCGCACCGGAGGATGCTCTGGGGAACAAACAGGTCCATGCTGGCTGCAGCTACACACCTAAACCGACATGTCTCCTCCTTTCAGTGGCCCCACAGCCCCACATCCTCTGGAGACTGCTGACATTCTGCCTTCACCCAGCTCTACCAGCAGCAATGGCAGCCAACAGAAGAATAAAAAAAGAAAAGAAAACAGGAGAGGAGCGGAAATGCTGCAAGTTTATCTTCCTTCGGTTTATCACTTATCAAACCATGACTTACTCCTCTCTTCCTTGCCGAGGTAAGCATGAGCAAGGACCTCTTACACACACTGCAGCTGGTTTAAGCAATCTTGCCATATTCCTGTTTCAATGCAGCAGCACAGTGAGACCTGCCTTTCTTCTGGCATCCTGGACACTCAGTGGTACAGAATAATAGTCCACTGAATCTCTATCTGCACTGTAATTAAGTGCTATATCTGATATAGCCAGCATGCATTGATACTCATCATACACTCTAATAAAAATCCTTTCATTTTTAGAAAATTAATCCTGATTTAGGGAACTGTAAAGTGGCATCTGATCCTGTAAGATCTCACTCAGCAAGATTAGGACTTCCGCTGGTTAACAGGGTCTGGTTTATATTAATGTACACACGAAGAAGGCAGCTATGAAACAGAGAGTGCCCTGATAAATCTGCAGATACTTCTGAACTACAAGAGACTACAACGACGTCGGAGGGCAGGTTTCAATGCAGGTTACAACCACCTCACTGAATTATACAAACAACTGGACTGGAGGAAGATGAGGAGTACGGAGGAAAACACAGCATGTCCGTTAGGAAGAAATCCAGAGTTGTAACATGGCAGTTTTGTATAAGAAAGAATTTGGGACTGCAGTTACTAACTGAATGTAACTGAACAATGTTATGAAAGAGGAAGAGACCTTAAAATAGCAATGCAGCTTGCAAAACACACAGTAGTCCTTCCACACTGCTCAGTTCTGCATAAGCTGTGACTGGATTGAGACATTTGGGGCATTACTTGACTTGGAGACCAAAACAGAGCTCTAAAACATGATTTACAGGGAAGATCCAAACAGATCAGAGCTTTGCAGCCTACATAGAAGAAAATTTAAAGGGAACATGAGAACAATTTGCAATAAAAGCTTGTTACTAAAAGAAATCATCTGCTTTCCACAGATATACAAGACACACATAGCTCGAATGGCAGTCTGCAAGAAGGATGAATCTCTGCTCCATTAAAGGCAACACAAACCAGGACACTGATTACCAATTCAGCTGAGTTACAATCAGTGAACTGCAGAAGATGATAATTTCAAGAACAGATCTAGTCTAATGATCACTGAAGGTCAAAGGGATTCTTTTCTGGCTTTTTAGGCTTCGGTAGGCAAGAGATTGAACATACAAAAGCAAAAGAGCCCAAACACAATTCACACCTCACTTACATAAAAACAAGGCTTAATGCAAATAGTATAAGCTACAGCAGACTGCACTTCCAATAAAAAGCAGAGAACATGCATTTTCCAGCATTTCAGGTGAGTATTACACCATAAAAGGGGCAATTACTTAGTGTGGCACAAGGTGCTAGAGAAATATCTACAGAAATCAATAAAAATACATGTATTTCCAAAAGCTCAAAGTGAGTCTAGTGCCTTTGGGTGGAAATACACTAATATGTGCCATGACTTCAGCAGAACTTTCAAGACCCTGTTTCATTCACTCATCAGAGGTTAATTACAGCTGTAGCTTTCTTCACATGAGTTCACAAGCTGAGTTTCTGTTAAGGACAGATATATTTTGCAGTCACAATCTCACATGTTCTTGAATCTCATCTTCTTAGCAGTGATTTGCCACGAGCTGTCACGGGTGTCTAAACCAAGCCCCAAACAACAGCAAACCTCTGGGGTCATGAAAGTGACATAAGGGAGGGAAAAGGCATTTTGGGGACTTGAGCAAAACCTGAAACACCTGACTTGCTTGGTCTTACCATGATCTTGCTCAGGTCCAAGTAACTTCCCCTTTCATTGCATTTGACACACACCACCACACCAGCGCCTGTCCCCTAAGCACCGCAGTGAAGCAGTGATGAACGAGTGCCATCCCAACAGCCTTCCTCCTGCCAGCTCCAGAAAACCCCAGAAAATCTTCCAACTTCCTTTCTCATACATCACCAGTGCCAAATAACACCTTAAAAGACATTCACCGCTAATGTTTATGTTTCCTGATTTAGAGGGTCATGGAGCTCACAGTGCGCTTGAAGAGCACCATTATTACCGCTTTCATAAAATAGTAAAATCCTTTGCAGATTTTAGTCACTGGCATTCACCTTCTGCATAGCAAGTATAAAATTCAGATTAAAAACATTTAACTACTGAGGCTGATGACAGTGTTATTTCCATTAATAGCAGAGTAACTATGTGCGAACATGCAGATCAGTCCGTAACAGCATTTCATCTCTTTCTTTACATTAGGCATGCTACAGTTGGCATGGAGCTCCGCTCAACAACCGAAGCAGATGTTTTACCTCTATTTTGAATCTGGAACAGATTAGCAAAGTTAGCTTGATTCAACATATCCTGATAATAGCCTCATACTCATCATCAACCAAACTATTGAAGCTGATGGGGAGGGAACAGAAGAGGGAGAATGTCAAGCTTTGCTGATGAATGCAATGTCAGGTAGCCAGGTCAAAGGAATGAAATGGAAATTTTAAAAGGTTTCAAAATTGGCTTCACTTCAGAAACCAGTTCAGGATCTTCCAAACACAATGCATCTGACTGTGACAAATCCAGCAGCTTCAAAATGACTTTGTACAGAGCCAAATTAAACCAAAAGATGAGCCTGAGAGCTGTAATGAGCTATTACACCCTTTTTTCCAACAAGTTACCATCACAAGTTTAACACCTTTGTCTGGATACCCTCTGGAAAGGCTGCAAGATGTCTCCGAGACCACTGTCACAGTTTAGAGACTCAGTGTGAGCCTTCCCTTCATCACACAGAATTCCATGCCTTAAATACATTTCCATATCTGAGAAAAATTCATCTTGAATGAGAACGTCACCCAGAACTGTAAGTGTATGCATTCACATCAGCTGAAAAAGCAGGATACAAATCTTCCTTCTTCTCAAGTAGCTTCCAGCCACAGCCACGATCTCTTGCTGAAACTCCTCAGCACAGAGAAGGAAGGCTAGAAAGGGCCTCAGCACCCCCGACCCCTATAGAGCTATAACTCACTTTGTATAAGCAGTTCTCTTCACTATCACTGCCAGTCAAGTGGTAAGGTTTGCAGTCAGACACTGCCCAGCTACGCTAGAGACCTTCCCTCTGCCCATATCACATCTAGGCACATTAATCCCCTCCGGCCTGGGATAATCATTGCCCAAATGGAGCTTTCCTTTCTGGAGATGAAGGCTTGGTGGGGGGTGCTCAATCACAGACTTGACCCGTGTGGCATGGCCAAGACAAGCCCCACTCTATCAAACAACAGGGAGGGGACAAAAAATCATCCAGCAAAGAAAAGAGAACACAAAAGAGGGAAAGAGTGCCGTCTATTTCAGATACCCTTCTGCAACACAAAGTGCTCAGAGAAGCCAGAAGGAAAAAAAAAAAGGTCACTTTTTACAAAACCCTTTTCAAACCCAAACTGCAGGTACCATTTGTAATCCAAACCCCATTTGTGATTTTGCTAGAGAGGCCGTTGCTTATTAAAGCTGCGAGTTAATTAGACTTGCATAGCTTAACACATCAGCCTCTCATTGATTTTTTGTGAACCATTCCACTTCAAAAGCGATTAACTTAATATTTGGTGCTGTGTGATATGCCCCATGAGTCTGATGCCAAAAAGAACACTTGCAGAAAGGAATACTATAGAGCTTGATTAAAAATATAGAATAGTAGTGGGGGTTTTTTAATAGAGAGTTTATACGTAAAAAACAACAAATCTGTATTTTGAGTCTCTAAAGACTGCAGATCATGATCTCCTCTCCAGTTCTTTTGTAAATATTCCTGTATTAATCTGGTCAAACTTAGCATATTAGTAAATATGTGACCTCACTACAAAACAAAAAGCAATCCACCACCACTTAATCAGCTAATGCTTGTAACTGCTTGTTGTCAAGGCAGTGGCAATGTGCTTTACATTCATTTTTGCCTGCGCTGTTAAGCGGGGCATTATCCTCAACCTCTCACTAATGACAACAGCAGAAAGAGCTGGTGACAGCTTGATCAACTGCCTAATGAGATCAGGAAAGCTGAATTACAGTAACCTAGCTAAATGATAAAACCAAACCAAAACAGAGGATTTCCAAACCCAGTCTGACTTTACTGTCCTTCTATGATGACACCACTCCTTGGCCACCCACTCTGGCCACACCACTGCAGATGCCTGTGGTATTGGAACACTTCCTTTTAACTGGGAGCTCTTCAAGTCGTGCCCATCAGAGAAGAGGATGTTTGAGGAGGAGCATGGGGAACACATATGGGCTGCCACTAGTTACCCCAGATGCCTTCTTTGCTAAGGGATCATCCTATTTGAGATGCACCCCTTATGTGAACTGAAGAAGCAGGTGCTAACATTCCAAAAGAAGGTTTTCCTTCTAAAGGTTCCTTCTTTCTAGAAGTTTTCCTTCTAAATGCCATGTAAATGCCACACCAGAGTCTGTGTAACTAACTTAGTAATCATCTCCATTTCTTTTCACAGTTTTTTACAAGTGACTCAAGTGAAGCATCAGAAGCTAGTGAGATCTGAGAGCACCTAAGCTAGGCCCAGACTTGGTTCTTCACTTGCTCAACTCTTTTTCAAGGAACTGGTTTGGTAAACCACTGTCCTATTTTGTTGTCTGGTTTGTCCATTCTCAGGCCATCCTGCCACACTGAACTGCAAATCAAAGCAAATCTCTCTGCATCTCACACCCTCCTCTTAGTCCTTGTTAAACTCCTGCCTGCTTTTTGTGGTAATGATTGTAATTCAAGACCTGTATGTCTCCTCTTCTGATGTCTTGTTTACACTGGTATATGTAGCTTACCACTCACTGGCTGCACAACACTTCAGACGAGTATGTAGGAAAGCAGAGCCTTGCTGTGTTACAGACCTCAGATTTTCAGTATATGACAAACAAAATGCATTCGAGGGCCACCTAACACTGCATTTAAGTTAATGGCAAAATCTTTCGAACTACTCCAAGAGACAGAGAGCAATGTTTGGTACTTTTAAAAACCCCACCCTCAACATATGAAGCTGCATGACCTTTTGGAGGAATGGGAAAGGTTTCAGAGGGGTAGGAAAGGTTGTGCCATCTCACCATCTTCATTCAGCTTGATTGCAAGGACCTTAAAGAAAGGAAAGAAAGGGAAGAAAAGAAAAAAAGGAAGCAGTCTGTTCCCAAAAGTCTGATGAACTGTTTCCACTGAGAGTTTTGCTCGGGGAAGTACAGGATTCTTCTGCTTGCAGCCACTTCACGTAGGGTTCAGATTCCCTCCTCCTCTGGGAAAAGATGAGTAAGACAACAGTTTCTCTACACTATCTACAAAGTCTCATCGACCAACTGACACTACACTGTAAATGCGACTTGGCCCAAGGGGAATTCAGTCCCAATGCACTGAGCTAAAACAATGCTTGGCAGGGAGTTTAAAGCCATGCGAATATGGTAATGCTAGCAAAAAAGGTGGATGTACCCTTCTCCATCCCCATGAGAGGCCTGTACAGATGATTTCAGGCTGTTTAAACACAGGCAGAATCTTAAGGCAGTAACTGGAGAGAAGGGAGGGAAAACCAGCAAAGTCTTCCTGGTGAGGACAAGCCACACACAGCACCCTGCCCTCCAGCTTTGGACTGCCAGCTCTGTGGTCTAGACATCAGATATGACTGGACCATAACTGGGACTGTACTGGTCCTGCTCCTCCAGACTACAGGGGCAGAGTGCATGTTTCTGATGTATTCTAACTCCAGTTCACCTGTTCCCTGAAACTGTTTGGGTCCCAGAAGTATTTAATTATTTCTCACTTGAATTTTATTGACTTTTATTTCTGTCTCTACAAAAGGAAAGAAGAAAAAAAAAGAATAGAAAAACCAGCTCTGAGTCATATTAAATATTTGAGTAGATTTCTGCAAACCAAGAACAAGATATTTCTAATCTAGGTCATCTTACAAAGATATTGATGTCACTGTGCTAAATGTCTGCTGTCCAAGACAGAGTTGCCTCTAGCTGACTTGCTGCACTGACACAGATTCTGAGAAAAGCCTCAGGAAATACTTTAAGGAGGTTTCTGTGAAGACAGAAAAAGACAAATCACGTTTCTAAATGGCTGCACCCAACCCCAGCAGCCAGTTCTGTTTCAGATAATGGAAGTACCACAGAACACAGCTTGCTCTTGTAAGGAAGTAAGGACTGATAACATGCCAGTCTTTTTGCAGTTTTTCACTGGAGGGCTATCCGACTCCAGCTTTCATTCGGTTTGCTGTATTAAGAGAGCAGAAGTTGGCTGCGATGCACTCTGAGTTTGCTAAGCACTGTTTAACAGAGATAAGGGGGGAAGTAAACCACAGTTGGACGTCACTTGTCAGCCTCCAGCCACACTTGACTCAGGCTGGATATGTGCAGTTATGTTCAAACCCAAGCCAACATACCCTTTGCTGTGCAAATCCTACACCTTTGCAACCAGCCATGTCTCTCTTATTGACCAAGTTCAGCTTCTTTCTCTTTCCCTCCTGACAATTAATGTCAAACTGATCCTTTCTGCTAAAATTCCGGGAGGTTAGGATATCACAAGAAAGGAAGAGGCCCAGGAAGCTATAATTTTGCAGGGAAGAATCATGATTGCCAAAGACAAATCAGCAACAAATACAGGAAAGCAAAAAGGAATGCATACTCCCTCATTTGCTACAAGCATGAGAGCTTGTAGATATTCAAACACACAAGCTCCCTGATGATCACCACCCATGTCCTCCACAGCTTCCCTCCTGGCTACAATCTCAGAGGTACAGATTCCATCTTTCCAAAGCAAGGTCACTCGGAAAAGATTCATCTTTCATGTGTGATACAGCAGAGCTAACTGGAGAGATAAAAGGCAGACTACCTGCCCGCTGCAACAAGTTAGGGTTTTTTAATTGCATATGGACAATTAGATGTGTTTTTAATAAGGACAAAAGTGGAATACCCAGATTTAGGGCTACCTCTGAAAACCAAGTCCCGAAATGCAGAGTGTAAGGAAAGCTCACCATGTGCACAGGCTGTACTCCAACCTGTCTTATTTACTGAATGCATGCCCATTCATTACCAGCGTTACATGTGCCAGCAGCACCAGTGCGCTGTGACTCAGGGCAGACAGCAAGATGCTCTCCTGCTGTTATCATCAAACACGACTCAGTTTTCATGCCTTCATGAAGAACTGTCACACATCTCAGCTTAAAAATAAAGTTACATGACCTGTCATGAAGGTGAAGCAGTTTTCCTAGCATGACTGCAATGCACAGTGCTGTCCCCACAAGCCTCAGCTGGAAATTTAGGAACAGCATAATGAAAAGGAGATTAAGAAATGTAAGTACTAAAGATTACATAGCTTTTAAATAAGAGCAAACCTTTAGAGCTATCCAGGATGGCTTTAGGAAAACTACAATGTTATGCAGCACCCAGAGTGGTCACTTCAGTTCAAACCACCACATACTGCATTATTTAAAAGATCTGTGCTTCCAAAAAGGCAGGAATTATCCCCTGAATTAGAGTTTTCAGGTAATGCCTGAAGCTTGCCCTATGATGGTGATGTCTTTGCAAACCTCTGTCTGGAGTTTATTTTAGACTCTCTAATTTTTGCTATTTTTTAAAAGAAAGTGGTAAGAAATTTCATTCTCACAGTCAGAAAACCACTTCTCACGTTCATTTCTCCTAATCATTTCTCACAAACATTGCTGTTCAAACACCATCATATGTGCAAAGTGTAATTAAGATGTTCTAGATAAATGAACAAATGACAAGTCTGTTTGCATGACAGGAGGTGAAAAAAGCCCACGCTGAACAAGCTGGAGGTTCCTGAAGCCTATAAGGGGATAACTGCTGGTTTATAGCAAATCAGAATTGTGTTATCTCAAATTGATTAAAATTGACAGGTAAATTAAATGCTGCATTTACAAACCTCCAGTGACAACTGCAATGAAAATCATAAGAAATGGACAATAAATCATACTCAATAAATCATAAGAAATGGACAGATTAATGCTTCTGCCATGTTCTTCTGCCAAAGCCACGGCAGGTGTCCCAGGCAGACCATGTTTCCACTGTTCATTTTGGAAAGTGACGAAAGTCGTACTGAAGCTGGTAAAGATAGGTGCTGTTGCCTCCAACCTAAACAAAGCACTCGTTGCACGTTGTGTGCAAGCTAGACAGGTAGCAGGAGAGTGTCAGAACTGCACATGGCCAAAAAATACATTTATTGGGTATGCCAAATTTGCAGGTTCTCTGAACACATCTCCTAGCATCAAAAATGACCCATGACTGGTTTGTCCCTGGGCCTTCCCGTCACAGACCTAGGGGCCAGAACTAGTGAGTGGGTTTGAATACCTCCTGTGTGCTGAAGGTCTCCCTTTTACTAGTTCAACATCTCAGCAGAAGCACCTGAACTGCCCCATTTCCCTTTTCCAAACTGGGGCTCAGAGCCACCACACTTTGCAATTGGAGACAGTGATGTTTTCATTCTGCAATCTCAAAGTGCTTCATAAGGGTGGACCACTGCTTCACACGCTAAGAAACAAGCACAGAGAAGCACATGTAAAATTGTTATAGAACTGATTCTGCTTTCAAGTATTTTCAGGTTTTATGTTTTCAACATTTGCAAAGCACTGAAAATATTTCCGTAGTAGCTTTTGTTGAGTGACAGCATTATTAAATTCCATAAGTAAATTGGCATTTATAGAAGAATTGGTGATAAGATCTGTAAATGAGCTCCCAGGCACCAGAACAAATGGAATTACAAGAAGCTAGGAAAGCAGTTTTGTGCCTTCCTTTTCTTCCTGTTCCACCCAAAAATGGCATTCACGTGAACAGAGAACCAGGCATTCGTAAGTCTGTACTGGCATCACAGCACTGGGGTCACATCTGCACACCATTCATTAAAAAAGCCAAATTTCTAAGACCTTCCTCATTTGTACTTTCTGCCATAACTCTTCATTCTCACTCCCAGCCATCTGCTTTCTCCTATGGAAGCAAGGGGTCAGGCTGTGAACGTCAATCCCAGCCCCTTTCCAAGGGAGGTGCCACAAAATCAAGTCAGAGCTTGATTTTGCCGAATGTCACCTAGCTCTGAATCTGGTTGCAAAGCCAAACATACGAACATACTTAGAACATTTCTCCTTAAAGGCCATCCATCAGAATATCAACTGGGGACAAAGATTTCCAGAGGGAAACTGTATGAAGTGATTGAAAACCACATTTGTATCAATGAGGCAGAACCCGACACAGGGAGTTTCACAGCTCGGGCACTGTAGACACAGTGGAGCAAGCAGATGAGGGACACAGCACTGAGCTGCTCAGGCCTCCCATCCTCTGCAGATGCACAGCATCCTGGTTACATCAGAGGAACTTGTGGGAGTCGAGTGCGCAGCTGTGTTAATCACAGCTAATCAAAAGCCAGAAGAGAAGACCTGGGTCCTGAGGAAACGTAAAGATGAATCACTTTAGGGAGTCTTTTTGCATACTTGGTTCCCCCTGCCAAGGTAACATTTTATTTCCATTACCCTCAGCTAGACTCCTTAGACCTGTGGCACTGCTTGTTCCCACACTGGCCCAGAGGGAGTGCTGAGCAGCCCAGGGACTTGTCTTCCCCTCTTTCCAAAGCAGCCAGCCATTAGCTGTGAATTAGTCTCAAGGAAAGGAGCTGGATTAGCGACTGTTCACTTTCTAGCACACCGCTGTCCCGTATCACACCAAAAATCCCACCAACACCCTCGGTCACACAGATGGCACAATAATTAATGTACTGCTAGGGGGCAAATCACCCTCCTCACCCCTTCTCCCCATGGGACTCGTTCAGAAACCAAAGCAGAGCAGCAAGATGGTCTGCACCCCCAAGACCCACACTTCACAGGATCTATCACTTAGGTACCAATTAACATGCTGTCAGCTGCCCAGTACTCCCAGAGAACAAAACACATCCCATATCTAACTAGACAGCATCACATCAGAGAAATAACCAACCCTTTCTCAGACCGAAGGAAGGAAGGAAGGAAGGAAGGAAGGAAGGAAGGAAGGAAGGAAGGAAGGACAGGAGCAGGTAATTATACTGAGCTATAGATACAGAAGATGAAAAGCGCTTTATGGAAAATATAAAGCAAGAAGTATATGTTGATTTTAATTTCCCAAAATGTTTAACCATAGGCTGTTTTTTGCAACTGTTTATCACAGAGCTGCCTAAATCCACTGCCAGCCACGGATTTAGCAGTTATTTACAGGCTTATAGTGTAATTCTGGAAGCCTTACATTGTACACCCACTTTGGTCACCATGACATCTGCCCAAAATGAGATTCTGGCTGCAAGTATCATTGCACTGCTGATGATGATCCCTGAAAGAGATCCTAAGCAGCAGGTAACTCTCTTCAGCCTCCCTCTGACATGGGATTCACTGATACAGTCCCTCTGTAGGAAAAGAAGGGTTAATCTCTTTAAAGAACTATAATTAGCTGGACAGGAAAGTCAATTCTGTCTTCCTGATTCAGCGGCAGTGAGTGCCAAGAGCCTGAACACACACGCAGGGAGAGCAGACACACACAGCCTTCAAGAGTAAGCCCTAGTCCAGCCCCGTTCCTTCAACGCAACCAAGCACCATGTTTGCCTCCCTCCTCTGACACCTGAACTTACATGAGGGACACGGGCTGATTTCTCTTTAGCAATCTTCTATACGGAGGATAACACTCCGCTGCTTTGCTTTTTAAATCTGAGGAGGAAACCCAAACTGTACCATACCCCTTCTCCTGCACCAGTGCTGCTTGAACTTCAAATATAGATAATCCTTCTTTTTTTTTTCTTCTTTTTTTCAAAGACCAAGCAACTTTAGTATAACACAATTACAATAAGTGGCTTCTAAATAAGACCTTCAGAAATAACCAGTTCCTGTAGTTGATACAAGCAGCTTGCTTTGTAGATCTAGTTCAATAAAACATTAAAATGCAATACTGGATGAGTTTTGCAATACTTTGTTTTCCCCCATGTAAATTTGATTTCATTTATCATTTCGGCCTCAAGTCAGGAGTTCAATATTTAGCTCCTATATTTAATTACATTTTCTTTTCATCATGGCCTTTTCCAGATAAATGTTTAATCAGGGTGTTCACTGTAATATAAAAATTACTAGAGTGAAAAGAATGAAGTAATAATGTTCTCATCCTTATATGTAATGGTGTATGTTAAATTCTAGAAGGTTGATTAAAAAAGGGCAACGATGTCACTGAATGAAAAACCCGTTAATAAGCCCTCAAGGAAAAAATGAGCTAAGTAATGGTAAAATTAACAACCAGAATATGAAACCATCACACCTTTTAGAGAGTATCAGGGACCCATTCATGCTTCAGTAAGATGCAATAAAAGCAAAATATGAAGTTCAATGCGTCTATCACTTGTACACTGGGTCAGAGACTAGAAGTCTGTGCTACCCCGGCAAATAAACTATGTGTCCTGATACAAATTCCTCATAACCCCAAACCCTCCTGTTTCACAAGAGCACAAGGAATGCTTATTTTTGACCATGTCTATGTGCAGCGTGAGTGCTAAGTGCTGATACTGCCGTCATCTCTGTTACCCATCTTTCGCTTTGTCTTTGCCGACAGTGAATAGCTTTGTTTTCTGTGATTATTCAAAATAAAACTTGCTATGGACCAAACATTTCAGTTAACAGAAAACAGGGAAATTTACTGCAAAACCTGCTGCATAAAAAAATTATATGTTTCCTACATATTTCCAGGTAGCTCTTCCTGGCTATGGCTCTGTAATGTAATATATATATATATATATATATATATATATTCTCTCTCCCAGTCTTGTCTGGTTTGCAGTCCTGTTTCCTGCACCTTTTTCTTTGTTGTAGTCACTGATGAGACCTTTTCTTCCCGCAGAAATTACTCATTTTTAATGGGCACCATCAGTCTTCTCTAACTGTCTTTACTTACTGTGCATAAACCAAACTTTCAACTCTTCTTTTTTCTAAACCATGTGAAGACATGTTGTTCATCAAAACCTATTCACAGACGAAGTTTCCTTCTAAACTAGGCAGGAGGTAGTTGTTTTGCTTCATAAAGTGTGAATTACAACTTGGATTTTTCAGCTTGGGTTTTTTTCATTTACTGTCAAATAGGTTTTTGACATTTAAATTGGATGCAGCCACATAAACCTTCTGAAAATATGTAACATTAACTGGATTTTTAGACAAGCCTTCTTTAGGAAACTCTGCAAGGTTTTTCTTATCCATCAACATCCTCCATTTAGTGGCCTGAAGAATGTATGGCTTCAATTCCTTCTGCCTGTCTTCTGTGCCTCCCAGAAGTTAAAGCATTGAAACTACCAGCCATCACTCTAAACTGGGAGATGTCAGGTGACAGTGACAGGCACTATTCTGGAAGTCAGTCACCTTAACTATCATGGTCTTGAAAACATAAAGACTGAAACCTCTAACTTAGCCACTGCTTCTGTTCTGGAGATCTGAACTGCCAGAGTGTTTTGGCATTTCACTTTCCCATTCAAAAAACTCACTGTGTCTCAGGGCTCTGGCAAGCCAGGGGCAGAGGTGAACTGTGACAGCCTAAGGTGCTAAGGTCCCTAAGCAGCTACACCACACCTCTCCAGAACATGGCATGTGCCACATCTGCAGCCCCTCAGCCACCAACAGCACAGCACAGCTGGCTGTGCAGGAGGAAGGGACAGTCCTGCTGCCCCTCCACCCTGTCCTAGCCACTAGCTCACCTACAGATCTCTGGCACTCAGCAGTCCACAGCAAACATTTCTGGGGGGCTGAATCTTACTCTTCAAGAAGGAATGAGTATTTTCCTGCTCGTTTGAGAGTCTCAGATGCTCAATGAGCAGCCCGGCAAACACTGGCACACAGGATGAGATAGGTGTGCGCAGCAAGGAGCAAACAAGGGTCCAGGACCATCCCTTCCAGCCAGACAGCACAGCGGTTCGCTGCTACCTTGAAATCTTGCTGGCACTTCAGTTGGGCTGTGCCAGCAGGGATAAATAAGCTTTTGCTAGTGCGACAGCAGCGCTGGCAAACCATCCATTCTGTTCTCCACCGATTGGGGGACAAAACAGCAGAAAAATGTTTAAGATGAGTCTAACAGCCGTGAACCTGTAGCAGAGAGGGAGGAATTCCTCACACTGCAATCAAATCTGCCAGAACTTGTCCATGAGAGCCCTTATATGGGGCAAAAAATTTCTCTATTGAAAGGGTTCGACCCAGTTAAAATTAATGGTGAGAAAAACTAAAGAATGGATAGTGCTTCAAATGCCTCATGCTGGATTGCTGTTAATGCTTTGAAAATCAACACAAAGGTAAAGTGATTTTTGCATTTAAAGCCTAGCTTTGCAAAAGGGGAAACACACTTTGGCCAGGAACCTAAAACATTTTCAAGGACTGAGGTCCAACAGGACACAGTTTTAAGAGCTCTTCTTTCATAACAAACGCTTTTACAACATTTTGTTCCTTTGTTCGCTTAAAAAACAAAAAACAACTGCCATATATGCATGCAAGTGATATACAGATTTCTTGTAAAGATTTCCTCAAGTACCCAGAGGAGTAATGGCCCTAAGGATGACTGCTAAGCTAGCCCTGGGCTAGGTTATTTGGTATAACCAGTAAGACTTTGTCTACACTGCGAGGCCAAAAAAACCCCAATTAAAAAATCAGAAAACCCCCACATGCCTTGGATTGGCACAGACACGTTAACAGAAAATTTTAGTGTAAGCAAGATACTACATACGTATTGTAATTCAGATGCGGATATATGCATATGTGGATATATGCACTATGTTCACCCTGTTCCACAGAAGTAGTGCTGGCCCAGACAGTTGACTTAATGACACTGTCAGAGTAGGACTAACCTACTAGAAAAATCTTCACTTATGCTTTTCCAGATACACGGCATTCCTCCTCAAAAACTTACAGATCTGTGATTTACTGTCCCAGACCCGTGATTTACTGTTAGGCCAAGAATAATTCTCATACTCGCCAGATCCTCAAGTCTTCAATGTTTTATTTGGGTGCTTTTCAGAGCCGGAAGAGAACTTCTGGGACAACTGACAGAAAAACCAACTGAGACCAAGGGGCTGTGCCCAGTAACTAGCAATATGCAAGGGTATCAGAAGATGGGCAACCAAAACAAACTACATCACTACAGGTAACTCTGTGTTGTTCAGTCACACACACTTACAAGCACCTTTCTACTATTTGCATATGCTGGGTATGTCAGGCATCCATCTGCTTGAGTTTCCCTCAGGTAATCCATCCCTGTGGACGGCCCAGGCTGCAACAACTTTTTCCAAACTTGCCAAAGACATACATGTCAGACACAGAACTTTCTCTGAAAGTCACATTTGCAAATACCCACGCCAAACAAGATGTCAGACCTGAACCAACAGCAAATTCTGCCTCTGAAAGCATCGTGACAATAAGCCCATCAGCTCCCTGAGAGTGTTTGTTACTGAGGAAGACCAGACAAAAAGCCACTGCCGACAGAGCTGAGTGACTCCCGGCACTCACCTCAGCCAAGGCAGTCCTGACAAAAATATCATGGGACTGCAAAGAGCAAGCCAGTCATCGTGCAAAACAAAAGGTAACAGACACAGCAACCTTATTTTGTTAAGCAGCGCAAGACTGCCGTGTGACAGAGTGATGCTAATTACTCTATTTCAAGAACCCTTCAGAGTAATGGACAGGAGGGAGAGGGGAGAGAGACAGAGAGTAATTAAGGCTCTACAATTACTATTTTTAAACACAAGAGCCCTCAGTTCCAAGCTGAGCCTCTCCAGAGCAGCTCGGGCTCCTGCAGCAGGGATGCTGGGGCTCAGCGCGGGCCGGAGCAGCGTGGCACTGCCAGGCAGTGAGTCCCCAGTTCGGCCCTCGCAGCGGGAATAGGAAGCTGACACAGGGCCCGCGCTGCCTTGGGCTACCAGCTATTATAATGCACTGCTGGCAAAGCTCCTGCAGCCATAGAAAGAGAAGAGGAAAATTAACTCAGGTTTAATAAACACTGTAGGGTAAACATGATTTCAGATAGACACCAGATATAAATACTTCAGTTTTTCCTTAAAGACACAGCCAACTTCCAGCCAACAGTATCAAGATCATAAAACAATGAGGTCTCCCATAGCTTTTCCTTATGTCTATCTAAAAGAAAGGTCCCCAAGAGGTGGGTGGTTTTTCACTCCCCATTTCAAACACAGGATCACAATGTCTCGGATGACATAAGAACACAGTGAGAATAGGGGATGGTGTATTACTTACTGAAGGCAGGTGTCTGTTACAGCCCAATCAGCTAGAGTATCCGTTGCACCAGATAACCTTTCAGTCAAGACAAACAATATAACTAGGGCAAGCGTGTTTGTAGGGTCAAGACACAAACAGAAACCCACACAGAAAGCCTGGAAACCTTCACCCCTATGTAAGAGTGCTGCTGGGAGCACGCAGCAATATGATGGGCCTCAACTTTACAGATCAGAAGGATAAACACATCTCCAAGTTGCAAGATGCTTTTGCGTGCTTGGAACCTTGATATCTTGGTGTTGCAAAATACCTGCAGAAACACTCAGACAGCAGAAAAATTACTAAATGTAACCAGAAGAGAAAAGCATATGGTCACACAAGACACTTGTCACATAGTCTTTAGAGAATAAAAGAAAAACTCTTCCTAATAGCTAGCAAAAAAAATGATGAAAATGCAGCTTCTGAAGCAACGGCAAGGTGAACCTCAGCCTACGAGTTTGGCACACATCCTAAGTTTCAGTAATCTGTTATAAGAAAAGATATCCTGAGCCTTAAGCTACTCCTCAAAATTGTCAACAATTTCATTTTTAGTGCAACACCATCAGGATTCTTCCACTCATGCAGGTGCCCCTCTCAGCAGACAGCGACATCAATGCATTGATTTTGACACTCTGTCAGTAGAAAATCTCTAACTTAAACTACACTTGCTGTCACAAACAATTTGCGCTGTGCCATACTGTGCCCGCCCAAAGTTTCTCCCTAGCATGTTGTTGGCAAGTTAATGAGAACATATCCGCTAGCTCAGATCAGCGCATCCTTCAGAGCAGCAAGATGAGCTGCAGATGACGACACCTTAGAAGGTTTTGGTACAGCAAGTATCACAGAAAGCAGCTGAAAACAAAAGATAAATTAACATAACCATAACAAAAGATAGAAAGTTGTACTAAGGGACAACCCATCCACTTTGCTCCAAAGTCCTGTTTTGACTGGTAAGTATAAGATCTAGCAATCTGTCTTCTGGAGGGGACTTGCACTGTGAAAGGCTGCCATCCAAATAAGTCCCATTTAAAGCAAGACTAAACTCTGAAGGCAAGGAGGGAATAAATCATATGAGTATCTGTGGGTTACAGCTAAATGCCAGTACATTTCATGGGATAAGACAGCCAAAATATATACAAATATAAAAAAAGAAGGATGAATTCTCCATTAGATAGGACAACATGAGATAAAGGAGGCCCCAGCAAATGTTGGTCGTGCTTCCAAACATCATGGACCTAGTTAGGCTGGGGCAGAACGGAACCAATACGTCCTTACACCCTCAAAAGTCTGCATTACAGCAAAGCCATAAGATCATGAAGGTATACTGCAGACCGGAATCATGTAAACACCAGAGTCCAATTATATAGTCTCTGCTAAGAAAATCAGATCTACAAGACTGAGTTACCTAAAGGTAGTGAATGAATTAGCAAGAGGGGAAAAAAGGGGGGAGGTGGGGGTAGAACAAACCACGGGTTCCCCTGCAACAGCAGAATTAACAATAAAAATGTGAATACCCTCCAGGGAGTTTCCACTCTGTACATGCTTCCCAATTACTTCAGAGCACTCATGTTTCAGCAGAGAGTGGGAAAAAGGCAAGATGGCTCTGCTTTTTAAACAAAACGTGACAGGAGGCCAAAGATTGATCAGTGATGGAAACCCACCAACCCATACAGCAACTCCTATATTTCTGTTATTCATCAGTTATCAGCAACATGACAATTGCTTTTCATCATTAAGCAGCAAGGTAGTATTTTCACGAAGGGAAAATGCTGATATTGAGGAGATCTTGCAGGGTGACCAGCGAGCAAGCCACAGCTGATATGGCTGGAGCAAAGAGGTTCTCCAAGGGCACCAGCACTCAGCAAAGCCATTCTGCATTCCCATCGAGAGCAGAGCCTGCTGTTTCCCCCACCCTCAAACCTCTTCTGTCACACGTACTTCACAAAACCCACATTCATTTTTGTCTTCCCACGTCTTCCTGAAAGAAGAACCTAATCCTGTATTGGTAGAGACAGGCGGTTGTTATTATTATCTACAGGAAAAACAAAAGATACTCATCTTATCTAAGGCTCAGCGTAAACAATGGATGGGGAGAAGGGAAGTGGAGACCGCACTGCAGCACTACCATTCAGTATGGCCCTTCTGAGCACCAAAGGTCTGAGTGTCTTGCCCCCTTTTTGAAGGCAGGGAAACGGAGAGGCAAGGACAGGGTCACTGTCAGAGGAGGGGCAAAGGCAGAACCCACCACTGGCAGTGGGACCCACAGGCAGCACTGCCTGTGCAACCCAGGGTTATTTAAAGCAATGCTTCTAAGATGTGGAGATCAGCACATGAATGAGTCATGGTTTTCTCCACATTAAAAGGGGAAAAAGAAAACTGTTTCCCATTGCACAGGCAAGCGATTTCAGCCATACCACACTCATGTGATTGCATCTACAGGGGACAAAAAGAGGCACTGTGCAGTCGGATACAGCCCAGCCCAGATCCAAGTTAATCACTTCCTCAGATCGGGTCACGGAGGAGCAGTGCTGTCACAGATGTTTACACCAAAGAGACAACCAAAGAGAACTGCATGAGGACAGAGAGACACTTATAATGGCAGACAACAGAGTGAGAGCCAGCACCACTGCACCTACCCTGCTTGCCTCACAACAGCACTCACTCTCCTCTCCAGGGAATGAGTATGTCCTGCTGGGAGAAGCTTTGGTGCTGGTTTGTATTTGAACATCAGCTGGCACAATAACAGTCTAATTCATGGTAAAGGCTCCCTGGGTGATGTAACAAACAGCCTCTTTTTTTTGCTTGTTTTCTTTAAAAAGACAGAAAAATCTATTGCTTTTTCTACAAAATACCATGAAAAAGTCAGCAATAACTATGTTTATGCAGACTTCTGGGCAGGAACAACTAGCTAGGACATTATTCCAAAAGAAAGACACAATCATTGGTATAGATCCTTGTCAGACAGCTGTTTTGCTTCCTTTTGAATAAACTAAAAATACAACAGAAGTTCTTGCTGAAATACAAGGTAACTTCTTGTTGATTCTGAGGCGATAAGAGAGAGAGGACTTAGAGGACAGCAGAAATCTTTTACGAAAGAAGGGAAGAGCCATGTGTTAGTGCTAGGTAAGAATTCAAGCAACAAGTCTCCAGGGGAATATGGATCTCCAGAAGTTCAGTTGCTCAGTAAGCTTCAGCTGCATGAAGAAAACATTGAAGACAAACAAAGCATGCCAGTGTTCAAAGTCAGGTTCACAAGCAGCTCCATCACTTCATTATACTGGAAAACAGCAATAGGAAAGACAGAGTCATAACTAAATGTTTTGCCACCACTTCTTGCTTGACAGCACAGAATCACTTTTCATACGCAGCCATTTCAGACCTGAAACAGAATTAGATGTGCTGCAGCAAGGATTTATAGTTTCTTCTGAAGGTCTTAACGTTACTTCCTGCCAGAGCAGCTTGGCTGGCATAAAAGGAAGGATATGCTGCAATACAGTGGCATTTACTTGCAATTATTTGTTTGCCTCAAAACGTTAGCATCTTCCAAACATCTTGGGTGGAGGAAGGAGGTGACAAATCACGTAAGGGGTGGCAAGAGGAAGATGAGAATTTCCATTACAAACTACGTGTTAGGTAGTCCCACCCCAAAAAGGTCATGATGCTATACTGGAATGCGAGAAAAGAAAGTTTATATGTGTCAAACTGCAAGAGTCACATTCACATTACTTCAGGGCAGCTCACATCCAAAACCTGCATGAACACTATCAACTTTGAAGGTCAGCTCCTAAAATCCTTACAAGTGATTCTTGTATTTCAAGCCCAGCTTGAAGAGAAGTTTGGATCAGCTTTCTTCAGATATTGCAAGAGTATTTAGCAAATATTTTCACACATCATAAGCACTTACTTTCAGTCTCAGAAATGGATCAGGAAAAGGCACAAAGTAGTTTTCCAAATAAATTTTACACCGGTAGATACCCTATTATAAACACTCATGGCTCTAAGGAGACCTAGAGTAAATAGATGATTTGACTGAAGCCTTAGCTCACCACAAAATACTTACGGATGAGCTTGACATTCAGCAAGAGACTAAAAAGAAAATCAGGTAATTTACTTTACAGAGGCCACAATTTGCTGTCTGAATCTCTAATCCACTTCAGACAGATGAAAAACTATCCTTCATTTTACCAGATGAAGTAGATTTTTTTAAAGAAGTTAACATTCACTGTTGTGGAAACCCTTTTGAGGATATAGATTATGTTACAGACAAAGTGACCTATTCCTGAAAGCTTGTTAAACCGAATCTTTAAAAAAGCCCTACCACTACACCACTTTCCCACATATCTTTGCTCCGTTTTCCTTCATTCCAGATCAGTAGATGGTAACCAGGGAATACAAAAGACACGTGCACAAATTCCCCCAGCAGAGCTGGCGTACCAAACAAACATCTACAGGTCTCCAACAAAAACAACAAAACAAAGCAAAAATGTAGTAAATGAAGCTACACTTAACTTCATTATATGAGCAAAAAACCATGGGTATTTCCTCCACCAAAAACACCAGGCATGCTGATAAACAGCAAGCAATGGCAACTAGCCAAATAATGCATCATAAGTAGCAAGAGTGCTTTTTACTATCAAAAGACAACAGTGAAATGAGTTGGACTATAGGAGTCCAGCTGGGAAGAGATTTTAACAGAAGGATATTCATGGATTTTTAAGTTTACCATTTCAAACATGTACATATGAAAAAGTTAATGTTCTTCTGTTTCTTCACTTTGAAGGTCATGAAGGAAGCAAAAATAAAGCACTCTTTGATACAATCATAGCCTACATGGAGATGCTATTTATCAGTATGAAGCTGTCTGAAGAAAGACTGACTAATTTTCTTTAAAGCAAATCCCAAAGTCTTCTATGAACACTTCACATAAAAAATCCTCTGTTTCACGTTTTTCAAGATAAAATCTGGAGGGGGAAACCTCTAAAGTTTGTAAATCCTTGAATTCCTGTGTTAAATAATAAGCATTAATCCCTGTTTTAAGTTAAACCTAGAAAAGCATATTTTAAGCAAATGCAGCTTTGTAGCCTTTGCAGATGAATGTACTTGGGTTTGCACTTTGGTCTTTCCCCTCTCCCAGCACACTTATGAGCTTTATACCCCAGCAGCCATTTCAAAATAAGCCTTTGAAAAGGTCTTTCGTTGCACTCCAATGTGTTCTAGCAAAAATTGAAAAGCTTCAATCTAGCAACAAATAATGTGTTAAGATATAACTATGTTCATTAAAATTCTCCATGAAGCTTGAGCCTTCCCATAGCCGGACCTCATGCTATGGAAAGTGTCCATCAACTCTTGTTCTGAATGCTGTCCACAGACTGTCTTGATGACATCTAACACACACTCACTCCTATTCCTGTGGAGGACCTGCTGGACAACTGCACGGCATCAAGAGGACTGGCACCACGAGCCCAACTGCGAGATTGTTATCCATTATATGGCAGGGCCAAAAATCATTCTGCATTTCACCAAGAGGTTGCCACGAGAAGAGATGGCACCCAGTTCCCCTGCAATAATGGGACAGATATTTGAATCAGGGGTTGCAAACATACTGCTAGGTTGGTTTTTTCCCACTTCCTCCTCCTTTCACCATAGCTGACACTGGCTGAGTGAAGTGCACATGCACATTTATGTTCAGCATTGCCTCCATCCCAGAACACCTTCTATGTGAGAAGCAATACCAGTACATGCATGGTGACAAGCTGGCAGGTCTGCTGAGGTCCCACCATGTTGTGATTGAATGGCCTGGAGAACATGGTGATCCAAAGGTGGTGATCTGGGTTTCAGCACTTCCAGATGATGTCAATAAATACAGGAAAGCACAACAAAAGCCAGAAGACTCTCCCTTCCAGAGGGAAAACAAAAAATGGCACAGGTTTTGGGGGGTTGCTTTTATTCCTTGCTTTCTGAAACAAATGCCTCCCCATAGCCTTCTTTCTTCACCTCTATTGCTTAGGCAGCTTCATTTAGTCGATCACTGGGAACTGGGCTTCATTCAGCACCTTAAAATCTGCTCGCTCAGATTGCTCCTTCAGGCATTGGCAAAGTTTTTAACTAATAAGCACTTGCCTGTTAAGCTGAAGATAGAATTACTTATAAAATGAATTATGTATCTAATGCCTTGCTGGTTGAACTGGTTTTCATTAACATCTGGAAGAAAGGCTTGATAACAGCTTAGCATTTTTGCCTGTGTCCATGCAACCTATGGCCAGCTCTGCCCAGAGGGCAGGAGAGGGATGCCCACAGCCCTGGGCACCCACAGAGACCAGGTCCAGCCACTAGTGACCTTCACGGCGCAGAGGGAGACGGAGCATCAGTACCACAGCCTGGGGAGAGGTGGTGGCACGTTCACCAGGACAGCAAGGATAAGGAGGTTTCACCTGATGAAAGGATAATGCCATTGCAACTGTAATGGCCATTTACTTACCCCTGAGTTTTTACTTGCTAGCACTTTAAAGACAAATAAGAATGAAGCCTGATGCAGAGGGGAGAAGAGAGGAAAGACAGGGATGGTGAAGTGAAAGCTCAGGTTCTGTTTGCAGCAAAATAGCTCAGTTCTGGTGAAAGAAAAAACTAGAGGAGTCACTTGAACTTCTATGTGCATTCACTCCAACACAGCAGACAAGGACTCCCAAAAATTCATTAGGCAATACAAGTCTACAAATTGTACGTATGCTTTGAAGCAAGCACTGAGTTTACAATGCAGACAGAAAACATCCTCAAAGTTTCAAATGAAAGGCCCGAGTTTTCCAGAGTTAAAGGAAAGTATACATGCATCAAGAAGTCAATTTTCATTCTGGAAAATGCCTTTTCCGTTCTGGAAAATGCCTTTTCTCTTTTGTAACTAAAAAAGGATCAATATTTTTTCAAATATTAACAAATGCTTGCATAAGCCCTGTAAAACTCGGCTCACAACAACAACATTAATGAGGTTGGCTGGCATTTTAACAAGAATGGGCAGAACTTATTTGTCATTTTCTTGTATTTAAGCCAAGTAAGGCTGGCATGGGAGGGCAGCATCTAAGTTTAAGATTCGTAAGTCAAACAGTATCAAAGTAGTAACAACAAAGTAGCCTCAAGAATTATAATATCAGGTAATCACCACTAAGAAGATGGAACTGCAAAATTTGGAGCTTATTTATTATGTTGGGGGGGTTTAAATTATTACTATTATTATTATTTATTTCAGCTTTAGCCAACTATTTTGAAGGCTTTTGAAATTAACCAAGGCTGCTGAATGTTGCTTGGGCTTCATTGTCAACTGAATTCATGTAGGAACGAAACAACGAAGTATCTGTCTCTCAGCAAGTATGTTAATCTTTAACACCCACAGTAGGACCCTCCTCCTCTTAAGAGAGAGTATGGAGGAAGAAACCCTTCCCAAACTGGACCGGGCTTCTGAAGAACACACCAGAGCATGAATGATCCATACAAATGCCATATCCTACCTAGTCCCTCTGACATGCTTTCCGTGTCTGCTGAGCAGCTCTGGCTCACCACAGACAGATCCTCTGCCCACACAGAGCCAATTATGAGTTTCTTAGTCACAAAGAAATCATGCCAAGCGGAGTTTACCCTGTAACTTTCTGCTGGGATGGGCGATTCATCTCCTCTTTCAACATGGACAGAGGCAGACAGTTCTGAAAATTGCCAGTAATTATTGGCAGCCTTTCACTGTGCTTCTTTCGGTCAAGAAATTTGTTGTGTCTAGAAGTCAAAACTCGAAGTAACATATGTAGTATTTTAGACACACACAAGTATATTCTATATACACACATACATACTATATATGCCATAAACATATTTTGAAAAAGATCTACAAAGTTGGGTTCCAGGCTTTAATCAAACTCAAACAATTGGGGCATATGAGAGAACCTTTCTGGATGGGGAGACCATTCTCCATCTGTGTTCTTTCAGCATCCTTGCAATTTCCTCACAGTTTCAGAAGCTGACCACAACTAGGAATGGGACAACAGGTTAGAAGTGGATCCAACTCCATCACATGCTTCTTATGCTCTTTACCCACGAGAGTTTTTGCAGGGAAGAGCAGGGGCAGTTTGCTGGGAGCAGGCTGTTTGGGGTTTCTTCTGCCAAGTCTCTTCTGGGACTTCATGTTACGCAGAAGGGGTAAGGATGGCTGAAGGGAGAGTCTGAGCTATAACACAAAGTATAAGCACTGTAATGTCCTAAGTGGTGGACAAAGGTAGTTGAACCAGAAAGCAAGCAAGCTGCTGCGTTTACCATACGTACGCCATTGTTATAATAGAGGCTCTATTAAAACAAGAGCTCTCCAGTATCCAAATTTGATCAGTCAATAGGTGAGACACATTTCAGCTGAGTAGCACATCCTTCTGATATTTAAACTGCATTAGAAAAGACAGCTGCAGTCAACTACTCCTAATAAATACATTATTGCAAAACAAAATCACATACACCCTTTTTCTGTGTAAACATACTACTGTTTTACAACAAGTACGTGAAATAACAGTTAGATTTTGCTCTACCATAACATCTAATAGTGGATTTAGGGATACCATCATTCTGCATGCCTATTGCATCACAACAGAGCACGGATAGTATGGTACGGTGTAGTATAGAGTATTCAAAGGGAAATTATGTGTGAGTTTCACTACATCACTGGCGCAACACACCATGCCCATGCCAGAAAAACTCGCCCTGGCTGATTCAGAGTGCAGCAGCACTGTTGTTAAGCGGCAGGGAGGAGCAGCTCTGCAGGTGCTTTAGGCACTTGGGCTTCCTCCTTGCTCACGAGCAGCCAGTTCTGTACCAGACACTCCCTGCCCTCGCTGGCTACAGGGCAAGAGCCACAGACTGCTCCTCAGGGCTGTGCTCCTCTAAAAGCAGGCTCAGGTTTTATATGCCTTTTTAAAGATGTGGAAGCTCCCTGCCCTGTATTCCTTCTGCAGACACCCAGCGCCAGACTCTCCTGCGGCTGATGCAGGGAAGTCCAAACACCATCAAAATCCACTGCATTTCCATAAATCTCCCACAAAGGTATTATGTCTGAGAACAACAGCTGAGCCACGGCAGAAGCCAGGCACTATGTGAGGTCACTGAGATACAACTTCTGCTAGTGCACGTCTCCAGAAACCCAAAGGTGCTTCACAGAATGGTTTGGGTTGGAAGGGACCTTAAAGACCATCTACTTCCAACTGCCTGCCATGGGCAGGGACACCTTCCACTAGGACCAGGTTGCTCAAAGCCCTGTCCAACCTGGCCTTGAACACTGCCAGGGAGGGGGCAGCCAAAGCTTCTCTGGGCAACCTGTGCCAGGGCCTCAGCACCGCCACATTAAACACCAAATATTATTAAAACAAGCATAGCAGCACAGCTAACTCATTTTTATATCCTGCGCCATTTAAACCTAAGGCTATTGGCAAAGTCCAAATCACTAGATCAGAAGAATTACAGAGGACACAGTGCTTTTAACATCTATGCACCTGCTGAACTTCAATGACAAGTCAAGTCTTGCTTATGTATAAAGATTTAGGAGGTGGGGATGACTAACGTGAATGAATGCATTCATTGGGAAGTACACAGGAGAGAAAGGGGAACAGTGCTATTTTGTCTGTGACAACTTTAATAACCACCTCGGCACAGCTCACTCTGAAAAGAAGCGACAGAAATGTAAACCACCTGGTCTGGCTGGATGCCTGCATTGCAGGGCACTTGACCCCCGGACTTCCCGAGCTCCCTGCTATGCTGGATCTCCAGCAACAGCCTGGATGAGTAACGACCAAACAGCAGTGACATGCGGCAGCGGGGTTACAAACAACTTCCTGCACCAAGACATCTCCTGCTGTAATTAGAGGGAGGCAAACAGCATGGGCAGGGAGAGCCTGCTGGTGCTGCGGGACGGGGCACAAGCTACACCAGATCCATCCTGCTCCTCTGCCTTCCCCCTCAAGTAACCCAAGAAGTCTCTTTAGCAGCAGGTTGAGCAAAGGAAAAACCTTCATGAGGAAGTGAAGCAAAACAAGATCATCTTTTTGAGTCTTCTGGTTTACCTACAGGCTTCTTGCTCACCCTTCGAAACAGAAACTAGCTGGGCTTCCAGCCACAAGGGCCAGGCAGCTTAACAACAGCAAACACCAAACAAGCAACGTAAAACCAAACGAACAGCTTTGATGGCTGCAGCAGACCCTGGTCAGCAGCCACCACCTTCCCCTGTCATGACTCAGTACATCCTCTCTGCGCCATCACATCTGGCTGCTCATGCTGGACTCTGCTCAGGGTAGCACACAGCTCCCAAACTGAAAACTACCTGCTTGTACTAGTTGTTGGGCCCCAAAAGGACCAGACAGGGAGGTATGCATAGGAGTGCATTGGGGAAGTACCATATAAAAGAGGTGACGAGAACAACAAAAGGTTTTCCTCATGACTTACTGCCCGGGCCCAAAATAAAAGAGGAGCAGTGAGGTACAAGGGCTGGAACCACCAGCGCCGTGGCCCAGGGAAGCCAGGGGGCCATGCAAGCATGCACACCAGACCCAAGCCAGGCACAGAAGGGCCAGTGTCTGTAGGAGCCAGCTGGAGCCACTGTCCCCAGGTAAGAGCAAGCCGTAGACATGCAAACTGCTGTAGAAAATTAAACTAAGTTTGTAGCTACAACCTAGCCTAAATTTCTCTTTTAAAAAGCTACTGGAAGTTGGTTGGGGATTTTTTTTGTTGGTGGTTTTTGTATTGTTCTTTTATTCTCTGTTCTCTCTGGAAATGAACCCATAAGCACGCTTCAGTATAAACAACCATTGGGCAGTATCACTGTTATTTAATGAGCCCTAATAAATCCAGATAAGAGACCTAGAAAGATGGTATCTCTCTTAGTTCTGCAGAGTTCACCACATAATTCATCGTCACAGTCAATAACTTCCATTATTCCCCACGCTAAAGAGAGAACAGCATTTTGCCAAATTTATTTGGGGAAAAGGAGGCAGAAGCAGCTTTAATTGTATAAATTAAGTTAGGCCGTAGCATGGAACAGATTGACCTCCCAAACCTCCAATTATGTGACTAACCCTGACAAGTTGAGAATCGGATTTCTTCCAGTTTTTCTTGTGAAACTTGTGATTTTTCCCCCAGGTTGTTACAATCCTTTTCTTTCAGTACAGTGATAAAACCAGAGCTCTACACTTGTGCGCAAATCTAGTCTGTTTTGCTCAAGTAAGATCTTGAAATAGAATTGAAGCTCTAAGGGTGGGTGCAGCCAATTTGTTTTGATAATGTTTCCTGTTTATAACAATCCTAAATTTCACTGCATAGGGGAAGGAGACCATCGGTAAGGCATGGAAGGAGGGAAGTAGGATGTATACAGCATCCAATTCGTTTTACCTGAGCTTACAGACTTCATCACTTTTCAAACCTTGAATAATCCAATCCACAGGTGCATACAGAAAATGCACAGGGTTCAATGAGCAGGACACCTATGAACCGTCTCCACCAGAGAAAAGTCATCACAGTTGGAACTAGATGATCTTCATGTACTTTCCAACCCTAACCACTCTATGATTCTATGATTTTCCAAACCCCATATCATAAGCATCCTCTGAACATGCTACAGAACAAGGGGAAAAGAAAAAGCTGACAGGTTTCAGGAGAGAAAATGCACAATCTGAACACATCTGAAATTTGTTACAGGCTAAAGAAGTAGGTTCAAGAATTTATCTCAGCAGAAAACAACCAGATTATTTGAAAGCTATGCTATACTTCACAACTCTTGAACACTGCCTGAAACCCAGACTGACTTCAAGCCTCCATCCAGAAGACAGAGGTCAGCTTCTACCTGGCAAGATCGACCACACTGTCAGAGATCACTGAGATCAAAAGCAGGATCTCACAACACGTAAGAACAGGGAAGAGAGAAGGACACAACCAAAAAGCTCAACACTTGAACCTGAAGCATTCGTGAATTTCTCTGAATCAGTATTTTCCAGATAAAAAGTCTCAATTCATGAAGCTTAGAGACTCCCATCTGACTGGCAAAAGAGGAGACAGCAGGAGACAGTAAAAGTGGTTTTCAATTCAACTGGAATAACAAGGCAGGGGAGAAGCAGTGAGTCTTGCTCCCTTTTACCAACTACATGTTAAATCCAGGCCACTGCTTCCACTGCCAGACATTAGCCCACAATATATTATTCAGTTCTTTCATTATTAATGAGGCACAGCAAAAGAAATCATGGTCTACCTCTGACTAATACGGGTTTTAAAGTACAAGACACAGAAAGTGCCCCTCAGCGTGAACTTGCTGGAGCGGTGACCAGCATTTTAACACAAACACTGTTATACTGCCTTATCTTTGGAGCCCTGACTGCTGCCCACGTGGTTTGTTTGCCTTTGTATGGAAAATTTCCAAAACCTACGCACACAAGCTCTCTTGTGAGAAAGCACAGAAGTCAGCCCCGCGCCATGAACACGGTCCCTTTCTGCCTTCTCAGCACTGGGAGTTTACTTTGAGCTAACGGCATCTTTGAGAATAAGCTTTTGTAGCTATTTTCATCATGCATAGTTATGTCAGCAAACAGACCAGTGTGTTCCATCCCTGAGCTTCTTGGACGGCTGGCAGGAACATCCCACTGACTAGGAATAACGTGATGCTTCTTCACGAAAGAGGTGAGGGAGAACCGGTGGCAGTGGGCATGGAAGCAGGGCCCTGACCCACTCCTGATCAGCAGTTTAGTGATGAACATGTTCCACCAAGTCAGAGTAAGACTTCCCACTGGGTTTTGCTGCTGAGATGCAAAGAAAGCAGCAAAACCTTTCCAATGCAATGGTTTATGGAAGAAACAGAGGTTATACCAACAGGCACAGAAACAAGAACCAGTGAGACAGATCAGATAAGAGTTGATTTAAGACATTGTAATATTGTCTTCCAACTCAGAAATACACTGCGACCTTCAAAAGAAGGCAAGCTTAAGTTTCTATACATACTTTGATACGTGACAACTTACTCGCACTATTGTTCTCTGTAGAAAATTTCCAGCCTCTCTTTCTGTTCTGTCTTCTGTTGTACTAGTCCTGGCATTATTCCAGCTGTATTTTGACACAGTTTAGTGTCATATTAAATGCTGCATTTTGAAAACAGCTTCAAAAGCTTTCCATTCCCAGCAGAAGCATAACACAACATTGCACTTTTGTACCTTGCACACTGGACCTGTTTGGAGAAAGTTCACTCCCAGCTTAATAATATTATGTGGAGGTGCATGTGCTGCTCGTAGTACTCCTCATTCTTAAAGATAACATTAGTCATTACATCAAGTACTCATGTTTATGTGTTATATCTTAATTTTGCATAGAGTACTATTAAAGTAAAATTATTATTGGTCAGTATATACACAAACCCACTACTGGAAGAAGAAAGCCTCCAGTACTGGAGAAAGGCAGAAAGCCTCCAGCTCTTTTAAAACTACCTTGCTGACATGTCTAAGCACGTACCTACATCAATTTTCACCGTCCCTGCTAAACTCTGGGCTTCTCTTTCTTCACTACAGGGTATCAGCATCACACAGCGCACATACACACGCATTTATATCTCCTGAATATCACGAGAGATAAACATGCAATTAACTGATTTAAAAATATATAATTATTGATTTTCTTTCACAAAGCAACCTGCTTTCATTTTTAAAGGCAATTACGTATTTAGTAAGTACACAAAGGAGGCTGGTCCTCCAGCTTAAAGAAACAGAACAAAATAGTTGCATTTTTCCAAAGCCTCCGAGGGTTTTCAACAGAACTGCAGCTCCAAGCAAGTGATGAGCTGTAGAGGATGGGCTTAAACCACCACTGATCCAAGCACCAAAAGCTTTGGGATGTTCCAAAATCTCCCTTGATCTCATCTCTACCATGCCAGCCTGTGAAGGGTTATCCACTGAGTCTACAAATGCACCATCACAAACACATGCACCCATATTATAATGCTGTAAAGCCTATTCAAAAAGCAGTTCTCAGGCCCAAAGATAGATTTTGTGATTCAGTCTGGTTCCTCACAGTGTAATCTTATTCCCTCTTCTCTTGATCTACCCAGATTGAATTAGTCAGTACCTGCTCATCTAGAAAAACAGGCAGCTGTCACTTCATCAAGCAAGTTTATTTGTAGATCTAGGCAACTAGGCCAGAATGTCATGCAGTGTGTCAAGTTAACGTATAACTAAGGTCACTTCCAGCTGAACAAAGGCAACCAAAATCCTCCAGCATATTGCATTACCAAAGTTTGTCACAGAAAATCAGATAATGCTAATACACCAGGAATAGTCACATAGATCTGATTTCACGGACCACTGATCCCTGGACACTAGAAATGATGGTGGAAAAAACTATGCATATGAAATTGTCTGTCACAACGCAGAATAGTGCCATTACAGAATGTGGTTGCTGTTAACCGCAACAAACTGATCTATAGTATACATGTAATCAAAGACAGCAGAGATCCATTTAAACTTGCAGTTAATATGAAGAACAACAGGACAAGCAGAAATTGTATTTTTTGTAATTAAAAATCCAGTAAAACACTTTTTAGTGTCTAAAATAATATGGTTAACAAATGACTCCTTGACAGCTACATCATGTTCTCCCCTTTCTTATAATGTTAAGACATAAATAATTTCAGCCTCAAAGAACTGGAGCAGATTCTTGAAGGTACAAGCTTCATTGGTGGGAAAAGAGATCCCTCAACTTAACCATTAATAACAAAGTAACTAAAGCTTATTATCATATCCAAAAAGGAACATTTCCTAGCTTTTAACCAGGTGCACAGAAGGGAAAGGACAGTATATGTCAGTTCCAATCCTGTTTTCATTAACCTCGAGAATGACTGGCATTCATTTGTGACGACTGTCAATATACCGGTACTAGAATAAAGTTGTTCACAGGGATCTTAAAGGGATATAAGAAGTGGTAAATGCTCCCTCCCTGGCAGTGTTCAAGGCCAGGTTGGACGGAGCCTTGGGTGACATGGTCTAGCGTGAGGCGTCCCTGGCCATGGCAGGAGGGTTGGAACTAGATGATCTTAAGGTCCTTTCCAACCCAAACCATTCTATGATTCTATGATACACGTGGTTGGCTGCAAAAAGACAACTGTTTAACAGTTGACATCTCCATTGAAGAGGTTTGGAGAGAAAGTGAGTAATGGTGTGTAAAGAAAATCTGAAGTAACTATTCAGAACTGTCAGCACCATCATCCCCCCAAAACATTAGACCAAAAAGAAGTAGATATGACACACACAACAGGTACCAAAATAGGTCCTCCCAAGTGCCATCAGCCAATGCATTGAGACCCCAGGAGAACAATGAATACAGCAAAGCTCAATTTTAAAGCAAGAGATGTCAAACAGAATTCCTAAGCCCATGCCATCCAATACACTCCCATGATTTTCCATTCCATTCCTTCCAGCAACATCCCCAAAACCACTCCGGTTGCAGGCTGTTCCAGCAGCCGCAAGAAAGACAAACTCAACCGCAAGGGAAAGATCATGTTCAGACTGTATTTTCTCCTTCTGGCAAGGGAAAAAGCTGGTGTAATGGCCCAGCAGGAGATGTTTGGCACAAAGAGGAGGACACCTTGATTACGGCCACGGCAGCACACTGGAAATACCTGGCACAGAGGCAGCAAAATGCCTGTGGCTTGAGAAGGAGAGATACCCCATCGGTATGTGAGCACGGGGGAACACGTGAAGGCAATATCTGCTTGTGTTGTGCCAAAACCTCCCTCTGGCCAAGAGCCACACAGCAGGTGCCAGGCACCTCCGAGAGGAGAGGCATCTCCTGAGGGTCCCACAACACAGTGGCCACCACGGTGGGGCTGCAGGTGAGGCTGGTGGCCAGTGTCAGAACTAAATACAATCTGGGAATTCCTATTACCTTAGCCTCAACTACTCCTCTGGATTAATACTTTAGTTCAAAAGCTGCAGCAGGTGCTTCACAAGCACTGCAACTCCAGCTCAAGGAGCTCATGCCAACAGACATAGAAGAAGCACAGACAAGACTGCCTCTTGAGCATTCCCAGTGCCAGGAGGCAATATCCAGGGGGTAAACACTAGAGTGGCAACACACCCATAAATTTTAGTGGAACCAGGTTTTTATGTCTGCATATCTAAAAGGTAGTTTCTGAATGGCAATAATATTTACCATTATTGTTATAGACCACTAATGTAAACCAGAAAGCCATGCTGGGGAAAGGGATGTGTTCATTAGGGTATTTTATGAGAATTGAATTGTAAAAAGTAAGTGATAATCAAAGAAATTGATTAACAGAGAAGGGAGATTTCTATTTATCCCAAAGGCAAACAACTGTACTTTATGTTAGCACTATGGTGCTGCTGTCTCTGCCAGCAGAAGACAAATGCATTTCTTCTGCTAGCCTGAACCTGCACACACTGTGTATACATACTGTAGTTACAAAGCATATGCAGGGAGTTTCTACCAGACCTGCAAAACAGATGGCCCCACAAGCCACAGACAACCCTCCCAATGACTCCTTTGTCCTGCCATCCCATCTTCACCTTGAAAGGTAAAGTGGGAATGAAAGGCAAGCAGGAATGAATGCCTTTCAGAAGATCAATATTCCCCCTAATTTGCGCCTCCAAATAAAGGAGCCTCTCATCCTCTGACAGCGTGCCAGGTCTCAGAAATCCCAGGCCAGTGAACGGCACATGTGAAGGCACAAACTACTCAGTGGAGTGATTTAGGTGCTCATAAGCAGTACAGGATGCAGCCCTGCTGCTCAAGTGGACAGAGCCTGAGGACAGGGGCTGGTAGCAAGGGACCCGCGCTGCTCTGCAAGTTGTGGCTTGGCGTGTTTTCTTTGCTGGCTGTTAGGTTCACAATCAAGCTTCTATTTTACATGCAAGCACTTAAAGGTCGCAAGAGATACCGTGTAAACCAAAATACTGTCTCCCTTTTCACAGAGTCTTCGGGGGAAACTAATTGTGGTTTAAAGGAGAAGGAAGACATGCATGAGAAACAAATCAGATAGGACCGATAAAGGTGACATTACACGGCTGTAAGGCATCTTGCTAAAGCAGCCTAAGTATAGAGGAGAGCAATCAGTGGGTTACTGGGTGTAACACTGTGATGTGCTGCCACATCCTCGCTCTACTGAGCCTCAAAAAGAAGTGGCTAGAGACTGGGGCTTGGGGTGGGGAGGGGTTTTGGTGGTTTTTCTTTTAAGGAAGACTGTAAGGCTAGGTTAGAGGACACTTATTTTGGCATAATAAACTTCACTTCCTTGGCT
Source organism: Strigops habroptila (assembly GCF_004027225.2). Taxonomy (NCBI): domain Eukaryota; kingdom Metazoa; phylum Chordata; class Aves; order Psittaciformes; family Psittacidae; genus Strigops; species Strigops habroptila. The sequence goes on from NC_044281.2 coordinate 11,165,166, forward strand.
ATGTTGAAGCACCACGCAGTTTGGGGACCTCCTTGGGTAGCCAGTGCTTGGGCCAGCAGAAGGAACTGACAGCCACTGCCCCAGTTCCTTGGGACCAGGGAGCAGCGGCCCAGGCTGGCTTTGGGCAGCCAATTTCACCGAATCCAGGTCTTTATTGCGCTGTTCACACAAAATCCTGCCATGCCATAATAAAAACCACAGGCCTAACACTACGTTAGTCCTAATTTTTTAATTACAGTATTCAGGGATTTAATTTTTTTTATTTATATCTGTCTACTGAACACATTCCTGAATGTTCAGTAACACTTCTTACCTTTTAGAGACAGGATAGGATTTTATTGCTGGTTTATTCATGAAGCTACAGGGAGCCACACACCAGGAAAAATTCTTTTCAATAAAAAAGCCAACATTTTTAGAAATCCAACTGCAGCTACAAAAGTAGGTGCTTTCTAATACCACGACAGATTGTTTCACACACATATTTTAGCTGCAGAAAGTTCAAAACCAGACAGAATTCAAAATATGAGGCACAGGATTTTATGGCCCTGTCACAGAAAATGACTTTCGAAGAAGAATGTTTCACTGAAATGGTTTCAGCTAGGAAACAGGGAAAAGTATCTGGAAGGTTCAATGTTCACAAGGTAGTCTGGTGTAAAAGTCATTACTGGCACGTGCATGTGCAGTCATGCAAAGCATTCTTCACTTAACAAGAAATACCTGGGTTTGCCTTACCAGGCCTCCCAGCTGGGTGCTAGTTTTAAGGACACATGTTGAGCTGATCCCTGTGGTCGCAGCAGCCTGCCCACAGGCTGGCTGCAGGGGCCTCCTCTCCCTACAGAAACCCTGCAAGGCACCAGTGCTGCTGTGAGTGTAAGTCAAGCAAAATCACAGCTGGCAGAACACATTGCATAAAATTATTTCAGAAGGCAAGAATAAAGCAGGAGAAAAAAATCAGAGAGTGAACAGATGAAAATAATTATAAGACAATTTCAGAGACAGGCTTTGGGTGGCTTAAAAGGAAGCAAGACAAAGTTCAGGAAGGGAAAAGCAGAGACAGCCCGAGGGTCTCGGCTATTCTGATAACAAGGAGAGAAATGTCACAGGGGATCAACATGCTGAATTTAATAACTGTTTGGAGCCAGGATGAGGTGGGAAAGCAGGCGTTAAGTTTTTGTGGAAGATGTAAGCTTTGGCAGCAGAAAGACAATAGCTCCAAGTGGTGTACACTGACTTTCGCATGCTCTGGAGGAGTACAGTAAAAAAGGGAAACCAGCATCATTCCTTTTTGAACACCAGGCTCCCCTCAGCTACCCAGTACCATCAGTTGTAACATAAGCTTGCCACAGGGCCAGCCCCTCTCTGAACGTTAAGGAAGCGTGGCTGGTTATGTGCAGACCTACTGCAGCTTTACAAAACCAGACAGGCCGATTCCTTCTACATTCATGAGGAAGAGGAATGCTGAAGCCTCCATGTTGGGGCAGCACAGTCACTGAAAAGACAATTCTTAACATTTGCAAGAGGAGATGCTATAAGCATGATGCCTGTTTTGCTCCTTCCCAATAGAAACACAGCAGCACATCATTCCTGTTCTCTACTCCAGTCCCCCCAAGGGCTCCCTCTGTTTGGAACAAACACCTGCAGTGGTTTCATTGGGAACTGACTGGAATGGGAAAGAGATCAACAAGCTCAAATGCTTTCAAGAATGCATTCAATATAGCTGTGAGACCCAGCCAACCTGCTATGGTAAAAGTAATGTTTACAATGTGGTTTGAGAGCACGGACTTGAAAGAAAGAACTGGCATCAGCCACAGAGCACTCCTGTCTTATCATAAAGGCTTTGCAAATCACAAAACAACCTGTCCCAGGTATTTCAGGCATGCGGAAATCACACTGCCTGTTACTCTCCTCATCTAACTTGTCTGTTTGTTTTCAAGATTTGATTTTATCTGTTCCACCTTGAAGGCCTCTCAAGCAATTACAGTGTACGTTCTGCAACCGTGAGAAACAGTTAAGTGTACTCTCGGATCTGCTGTGTATAGGTATCTGCCCTTAACTTTCTTAAATCACTATTCCTTTCAGCTGGAATTTATTATAAAGGTAAAAAGAAGCCAAATATATCAGACCTTTAAAATCCACACAAGCAGCAGAAATTCTGGTTTGTCCAGTTGCAGCCAGAAGAACAAACTATTCCAAATTCTGAATATTTAACAAAGATTATAAGATGTTAACTTCTGCATCTGGCAATCCACTAAGCAAAAAAGCCTTTTTCAAGCAAAAGTTCTGATACCAACAGGTCCATGTCACCCTCCTTACATTAGAATTTCTATTCAGTCATCCTTCAGCTATACCAATGCAGCCAAAATGCCCTGAACAGACAGCTCTTCTACACCTAATAAAAAGAAAGCTTCTGATGAGAAAACATCACTTTATCTCTCTTCCCTTCCATTCATCTGTCTTGTAACATGCTGGAAATATTTGTACTGGCATGCAAGAAAGCAACTATAGTGCACCATTTAAGGATTAAAAATGCTTCTGAATAGAAGAGTTAGAATCTACAAGCCATTGCTACCTTATAATGCTGGGTAGATTCAGACACTGTTAAATTCCTTACATATTTAAAAGGATATTTTAGAGTATATTTATTTTCCCTCAGTTTTACAGCTTTCATTAAACTAGACAATGCCATATTTTTTCCCCTCTTTGCATGCTGAAACTGGAATTGCTTGCCTTGGCAACAAAGTCCTGTAATTTCTACGTGGCGCCTTTCTTCTCGTACCACTGACCAAGTTTGCTGCAGCTATGGCAAAAGCTCGATCAGAAAGCTGCACCACCAGCAGAAAGTGAAGAGCACCCTTCCGGGAGTTTGCAAAGAACAGTCACAGAAAGCAGGTGGTGGGTTCTTTTATCTGCTTCCTGATTCAGAAACAGCTGAAAACTGCCCAGGTGCCAACCCATCTCATCACACTTGTATGAGGAACAAGCCCAGCACTTACTGTTCCTTGTTATTCCCGCTGTGGCTAGAGAGCTTAGCAAAAGCCCAGGGTCTTTAGGGGTTGTTTCTGCTGGTGTTGTGAATCCAAGTTGCAAAACGAGTGCACAAAGCTGCATTTCCCTGAACAGGGTAGAAACATCAACAGCAGAGACTTCACTTCTCAGAAATCCTGACCTCTGCCACCCCAGAGACTTCCGGGAACAAGGCATTTTATGACTTCTCAACATCATGATCCTCCTTCCCTTACACTGTCAAAAACACTGGATGCTACTAAATGCAGGGAGGTTCAAATGCTGCTGAAATTTGGGTGACCAGAATGCAGCCCACCACAGTTAGAGCTTTTTAGAGGTGAATCAATTATACCAAATGGTACTGTAGTTTCAAAGTCTGAAATGATAGCAGTCTTCCCATTTCTCTGAATCTTTGCAAGGAAAAAAGAAGATATGGGCCCTTCATTAGGATGAACATTTGCTTCCACGCTTTTTTTTGTGGTTTTCTTTTTTTAATTACCTTAGCATCCTCTGATGCCTATAAATCTGCTGTCCAACAATTTGCTCTGTATACTTCACAACGTTGGTATTACATTGACTAAATCCCTGGCTTCTCACTTCCCCTCTTTTAAAAAGAGGCATAACATTTGCCTGCCTCCAGTCTTGTATTTTTCCATCCTCCACATACTCAAAAATAATCTGTATAAGATTTCACATTGCTATGGCTATCGTACATTTTAATTTTGTATCCATTTTTAGTGATTTCAACCATTATTTGCATACCTTCCACATCACATAACTGATCTTTAATACTATTTGTCACTGTCTTCAATTTACATCTAACATATTTATCAAATCATTTCCATTTTGTCTAAAAAGGAAAAATATAGGCTGTTTATAAGGCCAAAACAAATGGAGGAAAGTCTCTTCAAAAGAGTACAAAGTGATGAGCCACAAATGACATATGATACCTAAAACTATGTGAGAACTAATGACTCTTGCCTGTGCTGCCACCAGCTCCAGTCTTTTTGTGGTGTTAGAAGAAAATGATCCTAGTTCTTCTGAAGCTAAGAATGAAGGGGATGGTGAAACTTCAGCAGAGATCCAAGGGATTTCTACCAGCACACGCAAGGGAAGGACTGCTGCAAAGGGAGCTTTAACAGCTACCTTTCATCTGACTCCACAGCACTGCAGATTCCATGTGGCAGTGTCAGGAAACAAAAAAGAGAGACTCTGCTGAAAACATAAAAGTGGGGGAAACGGAGACATCCAACGTTTAAAAGCCCTCTGACACAAAGTGGGGACAGAGAAAAGCACAGACCATCTTCCGGCAGGCTCTGAAAACACAAGAGGTGTGAGGAAGCACAATTTGTTCTGGCACATGGGCAAGGGAGAAAAGGCTCCTCAAAACAAGGAATAATAAACATGGCTCTAAAGAAAACCATGGTTTAGGCAACTCAGAAATCCAAGAAACATATGTTAAGGGTCTATACATGCACTATGTAGTGCATATGTTTAAACACATGTATGTGGGACCATCAGCCATAGTACTAAAATGCAATAGTCATTAATGTATTCAGTGTTGCCCATTCACTGGGTTTAATACCCTAGGGCTTGTGCAAAACTAGACACAAGTCTGAATTTGAGAAAGTGTTATGTACCTAACTGGAGGAGCGTTTCTGAATGGGCTGGCTGGACGGCAGCTGGAGCGCAGGATGAGCCACCAGAGTTGGTAAGAGCCATGCCAGCCAGCTAAAGAGGTAGCTGGATGGGAAAGCAGGAATGCTGGGTGGTAACCACTAGGTACACTTTGGGATTAATAAGGAGAGGTGTCCATTGACTTCTGTTTCCCAGACTGGGGAGAAAAGAAAAATAAACATTGTTTCTCCAACATTCCTGCCTCCTTTTGTATCAAATACAGGAGCTGTGGGGCTGTGGCAGAAAAATCTCATTTGCAGAAGAGAGATTAGCTGAATTGTCACTTTGCTCTGCCTTGAGAGCTATAGTGAGAACCTCTTCCTCTCCCCCTCTCTTCCCCACTCCCAGGCCCCCATAATTAGTTCATTGTTATAAACTGTTAAGAGCATTCCATTCCACTCCATAAATGAGGGTGAACATGGGAAAACCATTTGTCTTGGTAGACAGGAGGTAAGTGAAACACCTCCTTGATACTCAAAGCAAGAGACCACTATATAAAAATGTAAAGAGTAGTTAAAATCTTTGAAGTGTCCTAGCTCTAAAAACGTTATACAAATAAAAGTAGGCATTAATAGGCAGCACATTTTCAGCCACAGCAAGGCAGAAGGAAGAGTAAGATTCAGACTATACATTTTTTGCTTACCTATTTCTGGCCCTATTTGGTCACCATATCTTGTGGCAGTGTATGAAGCTACTCTTGTATCAGTGATTTACTACTTGGGACTCTGTAATGAAGACTAATAGCCCAGGTAGCAGAAAGAGAGAAGAAGAGGAAGGATTACACTTAACTGCACTTAGTTAAAAAAAATAAATAAAAATTAACCTCAGGAATAAAACCAGGGCACATGAAGTGTTCTAACCCAGGAGGCTGTACATACCAGCAGCAAGAAAACAAGACCCAGTTGCTTTCTCTCATTTCAGTCATACTGGAGCCACCTGAATTCTCCAAACTGGCTATTATGAGGCACTGCTGCTGCAAAGCTTAAATCACTCCCATGGCTCAGACCTTTGAAATCTTCCATGACACGGTCTACAGTCGCTGCGGATATGAAAGTGGCTCAAAGGACATCAAAAAGCAGGTAAACCAGATCATTAAAAACATACGATGCCAGGTTAGAAATCAGCCCTTCACATTAATACAGACAGAGCCAACAGCAAAACAAACCAGCAAAATGATGGTTAGCGTCACTCCGAAAGGCTGAGCCAGTTTCATACTTCTAAACATCACATATTCAGGAAAATAAGACAAGATCTATTTGGAGAATGGAGGAATAAGTGGCATAGAGATGGAATGATTTTCTCTCTGAAGGTGTGCTGAATCTTCTTCATTCTCCCCTCTTTAGGCTACCTTTCGAACTATTAAAAACAAAACAAACAAAATCCTGTATAAAGCCTAACCGAGAGCTGATGAGTATAACTGAACTATCACACTGATTCCTAATTTCCTGAGCAGTCCTACAGGATTAACCTGACAAAAATCATTGTTGCAAGAGCCCTTTATGTTTCGGCGCTCCAGCACTCCTCCAAGGGCTTGCTTCCACCTTCTCCATGAAGGTGACAGAAAGCCCAAGTGACATAGTGACACAGCTAAGGTCTGCCGGAGCATCAGCGCCACTGACCTACGGGACCTGCATTCAGAGCCCACTCACCCGGGCAACTCATGTTGCTCCCTCTTCAGCATCAGGTTTGAGGGAAAATTCTGTGGGAACAAGCCAGGTATCAACTGAATCAAACACTTCCAGCCTGCAGCACTACAGAGCTCCAGACAGTTCTGTGCCACGCTTCCTGTGTAAGCAGCACAGTTAATTAACTCTGTGTTGATTAATGGTGCTCTCTCACATCAAGAATTTATTGAGTCTGTTATTATATACAAGGTCATAATTGCCAAACAGCCACAGCTAAATACCATCCCTTGCAGTCTACTCCTTAAACATCATAATGTAAAATTAATTGGTACTTGTTTGCTAATTAATATGAACTATTTTAAGCCACGCACCATAAAACTTACCACTGGTATGCTCTTTTCTAAACAGCCATGAATGAGCACAACGATTTTAATACCTTGGGAAGAACCTCCTCTTTTGAATCGGGGTGGGATGGGGGGAGTCTTTGTTCTTTGTAGTGGGACTTTTCTGTGCTCAGGCATTTACCAAAAGAGCTATTCTCAAATAATTAGTCAGCAGTTATTCTACTTCCATGGCACATTAAGACAGACCAGCAAAAGACGTTCTTTGTGTGAGAACAGGAGCGCCCACACCAAAATGTCTATTCAGAATAATTATTTTGGAGTAGCTGCTTCAGTAAATTTCCAAGCACCACTGAGATCAGCTCCCAGAAAATGATCTAACTTCGCCTCAGGGTAGCAACAAAGATCAAAAAGACATCTGAACTCCTTTGTCCCTTCTGGGATCTTTAAATCCAGGGTTAGCCTCTGTTTAGGGAAAGGGCTGGCAGCATACCAAAGCAGATCCCCACTGTGAAAGAGAGAAGCCCACACGTTGCATCCCTAATCCTAAGGACAGGGAAGGAAATGCTTTGCACAGACATGGCCCCTTCCCAGAAGCAAGGAGCTGGGGCAATCACTGACAATAAAGCTACACCAGCTTTAACCAACCTGTGGCAGCCCCCCATCTCAAGGCAAGTCAGCATACAGACCTGCCTGGCAGTGGAGCCAGAAGGCAGAGACAGCATCCCAAGGTTGGACCTGCCAAAAGTAGGGAGAGCATCGAGCCCCAGGAGTCCACCAGGGAACAGACCATTGCTCCTGCAGCCTCACGTGCTCCCAGCCAGGAAAAGCCCCTTCTATGTGTATTTCTGCAGGCACTCTTAACTGCCCTCTAAGGGCTTGTCAGTAATGCAAACCTTTTCTTCAACCACATTTGTTTCCAAAAAAGGGGCACAGGCAGCATAATCTAGGTCTGACTGCTTTTTAAACTCGTTTAAGGCAGACATGGGCAGAGAGATGGCTTTTACATTGATTCCACTGACCGTTCTACAAGCACCAGGGATCACCACACTACGGGGAGTACAACGCACATGAACTTACGTGGTAAGGCACAAGTCACACAGCTCTCCTCCGGTTTATCCCTCTGTAGAGAGAATTACCTTATGGGTGAAACATCTACCATGGCTTAAAATCATTACTGCATGTGTTCAAGGTTCAATTAGCATATTAGCTGAACACTTAGTTAAAAATAGGCAAAAATCTGGACTGTTTTCTCTCCAAGCCTACTGCTTGAAAGCAAACAAAATATACCAACAGAAGCAGTGTCGGGAATGAAACACTCTTTCTCAAATGCAACATTATTCCTGGGATTGCATCCACATAGCTGAAGCACAGCTATTTAACCCAGCACTCATTTTTGATGCTCCAATATCCCAGCAAGCAGCAGTGCAATTCAATCCAGCAGACTCTGAACAGTTCAATAATCTCACAGGGCCAGATTATACACAAAGAGATTTTGCCACTTCTGTGGGTCAGAGCCTTCCCTTTTTGCTGGGCACTGGGCAGGCAGCTGTAAACAGGCACTATAGGTGAAAGTCTGCTCCATGCTAGAGCTTTTCGGAGGCAGAATATAAAGGAGCAAAGCTTAAGGCATGAGTTACACCTGCTTGTCCACCTCCTCTTAATTTTAACCTCTACAACAGAGTCAACCAAAGAATTCTCCAGACAAGTGTCTGAAAGTGTTCAGGTCTTTAGAGACCTCTTTAAAAGGGCTGGAGACCATGTGTCTGCACAGAGACATCTCTAAGGAGTCACACAAGAGCTTTCAGACAGTTGTCTGGAGTTGTCTTCAGCCAGCCCCACGGGAACAAGAAGTGCTGAAGATCACATGCCTGCTCTGTGGTTTGCCGTCATTTGTGTCTCCTTTTCCAGGCAGCTCTCTGGTAAAGCACATACCTGCCTCAGAGGACATGAAGCAGTCATAAAAACCCACTGAAGATATGTAAACTCTGCCCAGGAACAGGAAACGGGAGATCTTGAATGCAATCCCTGATTAATGTGAAAGCCATGTCTATGCCTGCAGGAAGAGGCTAACAGCAAAGCATGCTGTAACCAGCCACCCCAGGTGACTGCACCTGCACTGTCGAGCATGTGGGTGCTCCTGGGCCGCACAATCTCCCCACCAAAAGTGCGCACATCCTCCTCACACTCATGTCTGGATAGTTCACCCTCTGAGCTACACGGCTGTGTGAGCTAATCTTACTCTTCTCTGTGGAGGAGGACAAATCTGTTCAGCTCCATTTGCTCCTGTTTGCAGAGAAGAAACAACACTCCTCTGGGTAGCAGGGGTGATGCACAAATTCACCAGTCCTCATGAAAATGCTTCTAAAAGCAGTACCCTCTTCTAATTAGAAACTAGATTATATGTCTATAAATATGTACATGAAATAAACAAAACTTTGTGAGAAGACTGCTCAGTTCCAGCCCAACATGAAATGGACTTTGTGTGAACATACCGAATGGGCACCATCTGATCCACTGAGAGTTAAGTTCTCATATTTGAGAGGCTATCTCTATTTCTTTGATGGACCCAGTTTGGTGTGTGCGTTCTGTGGCCAGCACTCACACAATCCTGGATTATTAGGAAATTCAGTCTAAACAAGTGGCACTGACACAACAGGCTGATCTCACTTCTACCGTTTGCACTGCCAGAATACAACGCTAAGCCTATGACACAGGATTAGTGACCAAAGACAGCCACCCACTGCAATCAGCATAAACCTTTACCTACCAGGTAACCCAGAAAGCACTTCCTAACAGAGCGCTTTCTCTTAAGAGAACCAGTGCTGATTTTTACACTTTGGAACAAATATCTAAACAAACTATATGTTCCCTGAATTTAACACTGCGCTGTGAAACTGCATGCCACCATTCATTTCTCATCTTGCGACATCCTAAGATTGGCATCAGCCCACACGGTAAACAGTGTTAAAACAACATGCAAGGAGGAAGGGCACCAGTGTGAATCAGCCCCTGAAAGAAGTAAATCAGGATTTGCCTCTTGCTCTGTCGCCCTCTCCCTTCTCAGTCTGACCTTGGTCACACAGCTTCTCTGTATCCCAGCTCTGCTGCTGCAACCAGTGCCAGTGGGCAGCAGCACTGCACCTCCAGCTACACACATCCTACATGCTCCATCTGCAAACCCCCCACCCCAGAATCAGGGCCACATCCAACAGAGGAGCATGGTTAGATGCTTACATTAAATCAGGGCTTGCTTACATTAAAAGAAAGAGATTTCCTCCTACTAGACTTGATTCACTCTGAGCGGGATGCACCAGAATCACTCACCTAAGCACGCCCCTTTCAAACAGAAGCAATGGTTGCAGGATCTGGCATACCGTGTTTACTTGACTTTGGAAGAGCACTTTGGAAATGTTCCTGGAGTCAATGACTAAATAAGTCCCTCTCTTGATTTTAAATTGGAGATAAATGCTGCATGTCACATTGGCAAGCATATTAAAGCAGCTGGAAGCACAAAGACAATATCGGCTATTTCAGGCCTTTGTTCTCTCATTTTTTACCCTTGGCATGTTAAACAACTGAAGACCACACTGAGCAAATCAGTGTTTTACCAGATAATACTGCAGGCTTAGAGCTTCGAAATCCCAGGCTCCCAGCTCAGGCAGAGACACCAGCCCAACTTCCTGGCCTGTGGACCCAGCCTCCTACCGCCCGCAAGCTCAACAGCACAGGCACGGCTTTGCTGTGCTGCCTTACTGCACAGAACACACAAGTAATAACCTTGATTAAAAAACAAACAACACACCTAGGATGGCAAGAATGAAAGCACCAGTGAAAAGAGGACATGTTGCCCACCTCTGTCTATTATAAGTATGGGGAAAAATGAACTTTATACATAGAAACAGAGAGGCAGGTGCTGCTACCAACACGTTACTATAAATACAAAGCAGCTTCCCCATATTCCTGCAAAGCTGGTCTAGATTCAATGCAGCCGAAAGCAAAACTTCATCCAACGATGAGATTTCAGAAGGCAATCTGCAGCCCTTTCACCTTGGAAAGGCAAGAAGCCTATCAAGTTAAAATGGTGTTATGATAAAATGCATTATGTTCTCCATCTGAACGGTACTGCCTACATTATTAATGATGAAATGCATATGATAGCTTTTTAGCGCTCACACTAGTTCCCTTTCCCAGAAATTATTTGATCATATTTAGAATGTGAAAGCTTGTGCATCTAAGTGCAGCTGACTGCTGCCTTCAGTTTCAACATGACAGAGAGCAATAGAATGACAGAATGGTTTGGGTTGGAAAGGACCTTAAAGATCATCTGCTTCCAACCCCTTGCCATGAGCAGGGACACCTTCCACTAGACCAGGTTGCTCCAAGCCCCTGTGTCCAACCTGGCCTTGAACACTGCCAGGGATGGGGCAGCCACAGCTTCTCTGGGCAACCTGTGCCAGTGCCTCAGCACCCTTACAGTAAAGAATTTCTTCCTAATATCTAATCTAAATCTCCCCTCTGTCAGTTTAAATCCATTCCCCCTTGTCCTGTCCCTACATGCCCTTGTCGAAAGTCCCTCTTCAGATTTCTCGTAGGCCCCCCTTTAGGTGCTGAAAGGCTGCTCTAAGGTCTCCCCTGAGCCTTCTCTTCTCCAGGCTAAACAGTATCAACATGTGGCCCTTGGAGGAATCCTATGTATACATATTTCAATAGTACAAGGAGCTTTCATTGAAGCCCAACTCCTTTACACAAAAAAGCTAAAGCCTTAGCTCAGTAAACATATCATCAGGTATATCTGTTCGGGCTGTGTGCAGAAGTCAACCATTATGGTTTTGCTTACTTCCTCATAAAGATGCAGCAACATGCAGCTGCCAGGAGGAAGCAGAGGCTTTGCGAGGGCCTTCTCCCCAAGTACTCCTTTTAAAGCAAGAAAGCAAGCCATTACAAATAATTCCAGCACAAAAATGCACGTCCCTGCATAAAACCAGCTCGTAACACAGAGCACAAACACCACGCAGACAAGCCTACGTCAGGCTGGGAGGTTCAGCCCCACATGGCAGAAACAGCCATGTATTAAACAGCCTCCATTTTTGGTTGTACATCTGCAGCCAGGCAAGACTTATTCTTCCCCTAAAAGCAAAACACATGCAAATGTGTGTCATCAAAAGGCAAGCAGTTTTTCAGAATGTCACAATTACCTAGCCACAACTAAATGCTGTAATTTGTTGACCAGCTCCTTGCAAACTTCAATAATGACCTCAAACCCTTGGATAAAACTGCAAAATAATTTCCCCCCTTTAAATGTAATTTTGTAATGCTTTGATTCCCACCCATCACCAGGCTGAAGGGCTCCAGCAGCATGCTGCTACTTGTTTCTAGCGCAGCAATTAAAACAAAGCTGCAGCCACACACAGCAGCTGTGGGAACTTTCCAGCCCAAGCTTTCCAGCGAACAAAAACAGTGGCGATTGTCAGATATGTACTTCTGGAAAAGAAACTTTTAATTTGAAAATGGAAACACCTGAAAATGCATTTTTTCAGCTAATAAACATTCCAACTAAATGGTTAAAATACAGAGGTTTTCTGCCAGCAAGTGTAGCTCACCTGTGTGTTCTGCCATACACACCGGCAGCAATGTGTGAAGCAGGGCATTCGAGAAGAAAAGCAGGAATAAAAACCAAGAAATGGTCAATGTTATCAGAATATACTTTGAAACATTTGCCTATAGGCTTATACCTACAATTTCTGGCTCCTGGGGGCATCTGATGACACTAGAACCTGTATGGGTACTACAGAAAGAAATAAAAAAATCTGGAGAACAGAGATTAAAAAAAGCCTAAAAACATAATATGATGAAGAATTAATTATTTTTTACAAATCACAGAACCACAGAATGGTTTGGGTTGGAAGGGACCTTAAAGATCATCTAGTTCCAACTCCCCTGCCATGGGCAAGGACACCTTCCATTAGACCAGGATGCTCAGAGCTCCATCCTCAAATAATAGCTCCTAAAGAGAAAGCTGCTCATTTCTCAAGCAAACAGTCAGAGATCTGCTGATGAGGGGGGACAGCTTTACGAAGAAGAGAAAGCACTTGGCCCAGCTTCTCTGGGTGAACACACCACCCTGCGATGGGCCAGCACGGGAAAACCCTTCCCGCTGCGCCACATCCCAGAGCCTGCCTCTCCGGGAATGAACCAGCAGGATCAGCTACACCCAGATCTCTAGAAACAATCCACAGAAGTTTTCTTCGCTGGCTTTCAGGGATTTGCCCCTGAGACCAACAGCACTGCCACAATGGAGCGGCACCAGCTCAGAACCTTGCCCAGGGGAGCCACAGCGCAAGCAGCCGCCGTGTTCAGCAGCCAGCCAGCTCCAGTTTGGGCACTTGTATTCCCAGGTCACAGAAATCATCTGCTCCCACCTCGAGCAAGGATCCAGATAAAAACACTACCTTGCCCGAACCAAGCCATTACACAAGCACCCAAGCTGGGAGGAACATTTATTTCTCTGCTAAATGTAGTCATGACAACCACATCTTCATTTAAGAGATGAGCAGGAGGAGGTCATGAGGCACTTGTCACGCAGGGATAAAATACCACACCTCAAGTGCACGCAGGAGGGTAAGTTTTGCCGGATGTCATCTGCAGTTGAAGGAAACTAACATCCTAACACGACAGGCACACACCCTGTCAAATTCAGCCCAGGCATTTAGGCACAACCACTGCGAAACCTTTACAGTAACACCAAACAGCAAACTGCTGGAGGATTTCTCTGCTAAAGAAATACCCGTGATAGACTTGAGCATGCTACACCGCTCCAGAAACCCTCCTGATTAAAGTGCTTCTTGTTTACCTTGAACAAGCTACAAAACTATCAGGAAGTGATGCTTTTGCAGAAGCCATGATCAAAAAAAGCCAGTGCCTTCCTTTTCAAGCCTGTATCTTGTTCTCTTTGACAACTCAAAGCTTCCCTCCCCTACCTCCTTTAAACAGGACCATCCCTGGAGGCATTTAAAAGACATGTAGGGACATGGTTTAGTGGTGGACTTGACAGTGTTAGGTCTGCAGTTGGACTTCATGGTCTTAAAGGTCTTTTCCAGCTTAAATGATTCTATGTGTCAGAGCTCTGGTGCCATCTATACCGGATGGCAGCAACCATCATTCCTAAGGTCTGGACAAGGGCAGGAATGCTGGTACATCCCATTTTTCCCAAAGTTTTTATTTTATTCTAAAATGCAGAGCCATGTCTCACAGTATATGTGGCATGCCCAGAACAGCACGGCTCTAGAAAGCCAATGCTGCAGCAATGGAGTTATTTTGGTCCAACCACGTTTTCATTTCACAAGAAGTAAAGAAAGAGCCACTCCTGCTGGTAAATTCCTCCTCCTTCCTTCCCCACAGTTACCTTTGTTTTGTGGCTACCTGAGTATTTTGTACTAAATTGGATTGTCTCTTCCTTGCTGTGAGCCCTTTCAAAAGCACCTGGCAGCCTGCAAATTAACACACACCTTACTATTACCTAGTAATAATATGAGGTAGGGGAGGAATCATGGGACCTCATGCCATGCAAAATTAACCTGTGGCCACAGGGCTCAGGTTCATGACTGCTATTTTACACAGCAGATTCAGGGGCATCTCTCAGATGCTTTTACTTGTCAGAAAGAAAGGATACACAGAAAGACAGCCTTGCCAATGGAATGACTCTGAAATAAGTTAAAAACACACCATCATTTGGAAATGTAACTGGTTTTGTTAGGAGATTATTTGGTACTGTTGTAGTTATTTCGGTTCTAAGTGTCTTCAGATGCAAGTCCAGCCTTTGCCCAGCTGATTTTTATGATCTTTGACATCTGTTTAAAATTATTTAAACATCTGTTTAATGCTGCTTCTCTGTGATCACAATAAAAAGGATCCTGATGGTCAGCACAGAACTGTCAAACACAGGAAAACATTTGGGAAAGGGAGGGAGGGATAGAAATGTTCCTTTCAGTTCCAGTCACACTGCATTACTTTCAGCAATCAAGGATAACAGGCAAAATACCAGGAGATAGGATGATGTTTTGCAGTTAATAGCAGCCTAAGTACACACACTAACCATTTATCTGGGCTTCATTACCCTTAATACAAGCATACACATGCTTGTAGGGGTAGCCTGAAAATAATTGTCTTGTTTTGTACATAGAGGGCCTGAGCTGGTGACACTGAAGTCATGGCACATTTGACCCCTCCGGTGCACTGGTTCATGGCTGGACAGAGCCTGTGTCTGTCTCAGATCTACAGCAAGCTCCCCACTGAATTTGGCAGCGCAGGCATAAAGCACTAAGCACTGCTTCTCTTAAAAGCAGCGACGCAGGCTTCAACTCTACGTAACTTCCCATTTTATTTTTGTTTATGGAAAACATTCTCAGTGTCTTTCAAAGAAAGAATGATGCATTTCCCCTGTAAACATGAATAACTATAATCAACAGATAGGCAGGGGAGAGCTTGCATCAGCGTGTGACAGCCAGACACCAAGAAGCAGGATGTCCTCACGCACAAGCCGCTCTGACCCTCAGTGCTTCTGACACAGCACAAAGGGCACATTTGGGCCAAGGCGTGTGAAGGCAACCTGGTCTGCAGAGGCAGATTGCTGGCATCCCAAATCGGACACAGCCACACACAGCACGACTTCACTGGCTTTAAATGGGAAGAAGAAGAGGGAGTTAGCTACAGAGATGACCTGCAGGCCTGTGGGCACTGCTGGCAGTCCTGCAAGGAGGACTTCAGTTGGCAAGGCAAGCCTGGAAATGGGATGGGGACACTACAGAAACTTAGATTCTTCCACAATAATTTTCCAAAAGGTAACTCTCAGAAGTTTACATAGAGAAATATTTTAAGCTATTTTACCCTCTGAACAGAGTGCTGACAGGAGCAATTGTCTGTGTCTGCTGTCGAGAACCATCAATGGAAACCCTGAAGATTAAAAGCACACTCAGCAGGACTTTGAGTAACAGGCTTTCTCTTGAAAAGTTTGCAAGTGGCAAAAAAACAGTTCTCAGGAAACCGAATTACTCAGTGTAAGTATGAAGAATAAGCCATGCAAAGAACTGCAGGCAGTGGGCAGGGACAGCAGCGGCAGGAAGCACGCTGAATCTGATGGTTGCTCAGAGGACAGAAGAAAGGTGGGTCCCCATAACGACTACTGCTCAAAAAAGCAGCCCCACAAGTCAAAAAACAATCGATACTTTCACACTTATAGAGCTCTGGTGAAGGAGAAAGGCTCATGAGGAGGAAGGAATGGCAACTCAAAATACAGGAAGGGATAAAGAGTTGCAGTGAGCAGGTTTTCTCAAACAGCATGGGAGGGGCACGGCAGGGGTTTTCATGCCCTGTCCTATGTCCAGAGCCAGGCTCAAGCCATGTCAGTGCAACTCTGGAGACACATAACCTGAAAACCTCTGGCCACCCGCTTGTTGGAGTGCTTGTCTTCTGTTCCTGCTGCACTCTAGCTTAAATGCAAAGGCCTTCATCACATGCAGCTGCACCCTCATATAAAATACTAACACTTATCAAAATGGAACAGGTACAACCAATAAACTGGATGGGGAACAAGACAGAATTGAAAAAAACCTTTTCTTTTTCAGTCCTTAAAGCAATTTGAATGCTTGCTGTAATCAGCATCCACTATAGAGATGGCCAAAAAAAAGGGATGAATAAAAGCTTTCAGATTTAGAATAAGTTTTGCAGTATATGTATAAGACAACCAAAATATTAAGTATATCTGAATGTTTACAACTGCACAGACATGCCACTACAGACAAAGATTACAATCCTAGGCATTTAATTTAAGTCTTATGAGCTAACTTAGGTTGTTTTCGACTCAGCATTTAGCCATTCAAAAATGGCTAGCGGGGGGTTACTGAAAAAAGGAAGGCCTGAAAGAAACTCATGCAGCAAAAAATGACGGTAGAATGCACTTGCTGCGGTTACATGATTTAAGGGTTTCTTGTGGCCTGACTGATGAGCTAGCAATTACCATCACTGGAAGCAAATTTAAGTAACCTACACTAATGCTAAACCCTTAAACTAAGCTCTCCTGCCTAACGAGTGAATGCAGCCAGAAGCACCGATAGTATCTTCGAAGGATTAAGCATAGCAATAGCTTAACACTTTTCAGCTATATCAGAAACGATGTAATAATGAAAGTCTGTCTTCAAAGCCTGCATAAGAAACTGTGTGATTAATTCCTCAGCTGTCTGAACGCTCCACGTGCTGTCAGATGCGGCTGGTAAGAGAAGCCAAGAAGGAGGTGAGGAGGAAACAGGTTACTTACAGAAATGTGTGTTTGAACTCTCAGCGTGGAGGTTCTTCTACACGACGCTCTCCTCACTCATCAAGAAAGTCACGGACCCAGAGAAAAGCATGTATTATAGGAATCAGTGACAGGCAGAGGAGAGAGCTCTCGGTTTTGGAGTCAACCTCCCCTTGAGCATCACAACTAAGACCAGACTACACAGTGCATAAAAAGCAGCTGTGCTCACAGCAACCCAACCACTGCAGGTATGTTTGGTACGCAGTGTCCCACGTGCTGTAACTCCCATTGCAGGACACAGCAAGCACACGGGCTGCTGTGGCCTCTGGTGTTTAAGCAAAAGGAAACTGTTTCCTGAATCACTGCAAGTTATCACTGACACAATTGCCTCGATCCTCAAGAGCAGGAAGAAATGCAGAAGGCGGCTGCTCCCACAGCCTCAGCGAGGCTGAGCACGGGCAGGAGTTGTTACAGGAATGCAAATATTCCCAGGCACATCATTCTTCATCCCAGCTTCACCTCTGTTTTGCCTGGGTCTGCCTATAAACACATGGGGCTGCTGTTAATGTGCCTCTTCTAGTTAAGGGGTGGGCCAGCCTGGACATAGCGCTCTTCAAATCTGCAGTAGCTAAGAAGTAGAGCTTGGGCTGACACACGCAGAAGCTGCAGGCTGCACAGCCCCACTGCCTTGGTTACAACTGCTCAGGCTGCACCTTGGAAAGGCTCCACCAGCGACAGCCCTGAACACACAGAAACAGGCACACATAAACTTCTGCTTTCAATTTAAGAAGAAGCACCACAGGCAGCTTTGAAGGTGTCCTCCCCCTCCTCCAGTCTCTCAGAAGTGAAAGAAAAAGATCTGGTGGAGAAACTGAAGAAAATCAAGAGTGATCCAGTAGGATGAGTACAGGTAGAACACCACATCCCTTTGTGACAGGAGACACATAACCACAAATAAGAACTATAAGCCTGACATACTGTGTTCCTGGCCACAGCCTGACCAGGAACCACCATCAGTGTCCACCAACACGTAATGGCAGCTCAAAGAAGCCTCATCCCTCAGCTTTGAGGGTTCTCAGAAGATAAGGGAGAATGCGAAAACAACAGCCTATCATTTTTTATAGCTCTACCGACTTCATAAAGATGTGGTCCGCTTGACTTAAATCTGTTGTGACTTCTGCTGCTGAAGCAAAATCCTTGCTGCAAGATGCCAGCAAAGGTTTAAAACCTCTAAAGACAGTAAATTCAAGGGCTTCATTAAACACATGAAAAGCACTGAAATGGTACAATTTTGGTGCTCTGTAACATATGTTTTTTTAATATTAATGCCCGCAGCTTAGATTTTTCATATGCAGATTCTACCTGAATCTCCCTATTTGAGACTCAGTCTGTGCACCACAGGGTAGTGAAGCCTCGTGGTGTGAAACACTTTATTTGCCAGTTGTAAGCACCACATCTAAAGATGAGGATGTTCAAGAGATATGTCAGGAGGGAGGCCACAAACACTGCCTTCTGCTACACGCGAAAACGCATTACTGACTGTGCTCGGTCATAGAGTGATGCTTTTACTTTAGAAGCGGCTTTACTCTTTTTTCCTTTCGAAACTCTTCTAAACGCTCTATACAGCAGCTTTGTGCATGTGGAAGGTTCCCTCAGAAAAGCATACACAGGCTGCAAGAGAGGCTTGCGATCTCTAAGGAAGGGGTATTTGGAGAGGGGCTGGCTGCAGACAGTTCTGAACCCAGCAGGAAGGTCTGAGGCTCACAGGACACCCACACTGCAGATCACAGGCAGACCTCCTCAAATTAAAAATAGCAGATTAAGGCATGCAAAGTGTGTAACAGTTGGTAGGGTATGTGGATAAATCAGGATGTGGGATCCATAATATCAATTTACTAAATATTTTTAAATGCTTTTAACTACCAGCAATGTGAATACTGATTACAGCTGTCTGCCCACTGCTAAATTTAACACGATCTAAGGGTTTAATACTATGTTTTTTCCTAGTAGCCTGTGAACAACGGCGGCAGCTAAACAGAATAGGCACTTCCTAAGTAAAAAGGCAACAGGAAAAATAATTTATACGTATGGCACAACAACAAAACGAGGGAGAAATCCCGAGGAAGGACAAGCAGAGCCGAAAGGCCTTTCGAAACGAACCAACGTCCACTTCCATTGCCTCCCCACCGACGGGAGATGTCAGGATTTCACCGAAGACCGCGGGCCGACGGCGGCACCCGGCGAGCGGGCACCCGGCTGCCGCGACACCCGGCAGGCTGCGACCGCCCCGGCCCCACGGCTCCGCGCCCCCGGGGCACAATGTCCACCGGGAGGAGACGAGAAGCGCGTCTGCAGCGGGCGAGGGGCAGCGGGGAGCCAGCACCACACGGCCGCTGTGGGCCTTGCCGAGCCCCCCGCTGAGGAGAAGGGCCTCCCCTGGCGGCTCGGCCGCCCCGCACAGCGCGGAGCCGGGCTGAGGCAGAGGCTGAGGGGGAGCCCGCCGCCCCGCTCCCGCCCGCCCCGCGGCGCCCACCTGGTCGGCGAGCTTGAGCACTGCCATCCTCCACCGCTGCTCCCGCGCACATGCAGCTCCTGCGGCGAGCGCGCCCCGCGACCGGCGCTAATGCTGCTGCTGCTGTTTGTGGTGGCGGCGGCGGCAGCGGCTCCGCTCCGCGCCGGCGGGGTGGAGGCCGCCTCGCCTCGCCTCGCCCAGCCCAGCCCAGCCCGGCCCGGCCCAGGAAGCAGGGGCGGGCGGGCTGCCTCGCACGGGCCGCGCCGCCACCGCCGCCTGCCGCCGCCTTTGTTCGCGCCGGCGGCCGGTGCCTGCGCGCAGCGGAGCGCGGGGCCACCCCGGGGGCTCTCCGCGCCCCCGCCCCGCCGGGCAGCCCGAGGGGCGGCGCCGCCGGAGCGGGCCTGCCCCGCCGCCCGGGCCCGCCCCGCTCCACGGCGGGTGAGCGGAGGGCGGGGGGTGAGCCCGGGCCGTAGCCGGGGGTCCCCGGGGGCACCTGCCACACGCCGCGGGGAGCCCCCTCAGGAGACAGAGCCTCAGAGCGGCGGTGGAGGCCGTGCTGCCCCCGGCCCGCTGCAAGGGGGACCAGGCTTAGGGCATAATACCCTTGGCTATGAGCTCATGAGGACCGAGGTGTTCAGGCGCACTGTGGCTCCCACCAGGCTGAGGGAATGCGGGGAACATGCTACTCCAAGCCCGCATGAAAGGGGAAATCGAGGCCTTTACCTTTGCCTTTTCCCATGTGTGTGTGCATACGCAGAGAAACTGTTTGTCAAATCACATCCAACAAGCAAAACTGTCAAGAGTTGCTTTGGTTTTGGTTTGGGGTTTGTTTTTTATCTCTTTTTGGATTATACAGTGTTAACAGCTGCCTTGCAATAATCTGGTCCAAGTGTTTTCATACTCAATATATTATTTCACTTCTCAAGGACCAGCACATCAGATAAGCTGTACTTCTTTTTAAACAAGCAAGCAAACAAGCAGCACAGTCCCTGCCCCGTGCTGCAGAGGAAAATAAGCATCACCCAGTGTTGCTGTTGAGTTGACCTGGGACAAACTGAAGTTCCACCCTCAGATCTGGCTGTCAGCGTGACCTGAACACCAGAGCCAGGCTGCACAGCCAGGCACGTAAGGGAGGGGAGGAAGCACGAAGGGCTAAAGTCTTTCTTACCCCTCAGTACTGACGAGCTGAATCCCTGAAGCACGTGATTTGATTCAAATAATTGGCACAATGCACAGCAACAGGAGTTAGAAACACACTGACGGTAATGAGGGTAATTACATTTTTCCAAGGACATGTAAGCGGAGAGCAAAGGAGTGAAGATTCCCTCTTCCCCTCCTCTGTGTTGCATGAAGAGGCCACATATCTCCCTACAAGTTAAATTCTGCCCCCGACACATCTGACATGACTGTGATTTATGACTTTTCAACCCTTGATTGTAGAACGGGGTGACTTTAGTTAAAAAAAAAAGGGGGGAAGTGTCTTCTATGGAAGAAAACTAATCCAAGAAGGAAACAGATGTTGGTTTCAGGCTTCTGAGGCATCATTATAAATAGGGATTAAAAATAACATACAAGTCACAACACATTTTGACTCCATCTATTTAAAAGGGGTCTTAATGGAAAAAAGAGTGTTACTATAAATCAGTCTTTTAAAGAAAAATAAATACAAAGCAGCGAGAGAGAACCCTGTACCTGTTCAGAATGCATCAGTTCCATCAGGTTTTCTTTTTAACCTCTTCACCCTCATGCCAGAACACCTACAAGCATTATGCTTGCATCAGCAGGTTTGCTGTGTGTGGAACCATGCACTAAAGAAGGGCGCTGTGGACCGGAGCCTTTTTGTGTCCCACTGGTTCAGTCCACAAATTCCGCTTTGACAGTGCGTTCCCAGGCTCTGTCGAAACACAAGCTCACCACACAGAGGTCAGCAGTAAGCAGAAGTTAGCTTCCAGCTGAGAACAGGAGGGAAAAAGGGAAGAAAACGCAGAGAAATATCAGCATTATAAGGAAAGGTCTCGTCTGTTGTTTTCCATTGTAAATGCCTATTTCCAAGGACTTAGCATTCCCCGTAGCATTTTCCCTGCAGTTAAACTTGGTGGATACATAAGGAAAATGATTTTTTAGATTTGCTCTGTGCTCCAATCAGAGAATCTGGTAAAAATCTTGTACCTTCTTTGGGACCCCCAGCTACCCTCCTGTCGGGGAGCTAAGCTGATGGTATGCCATCTGCATGGAAATCTGCTGGTGCAGTAGGAGCCCAGTTCCTTGGGAGTAAATAACTGGGCTAGATGGGAGCTAGTGTTGAAATACCTTTCTGAAGTTTCTGTTCCCAATAAGCACAGTCTCGTGCCAGCTCCTCTTTCCCAGGCCCCACAGGACGGTGTCTGGGAGGACCAACCCTCTAGGACACTGCTCCTTGGGAAGGTTCCCGTGGGGCACACAGGACAACAGAAAGTGTTCACATCCCCTATGAACAGGGCAGCACTCCGTTTAGAGAGGTCCTTACAACTGTATTTACGCTATCCATTAAAGTGCCCTTTGCATGAACTGCCAAGATTAGTCACAGTGCTACAATCATTACCATCACAGTAAGGGAGTCCAACGCTTCTCTGAAAGTACAATGTCCTCCTCTCCTGTTCACAAAATAGCACCAAAAAACTGCGTTACAGGCTTTTGACTTACCATGCAGAATTAACTCTCTCTTCTGAGCCATTTTACTCCACAACTTCTTAGCCCTGGCTGGTACACTGACAGTAGTTTCATAGCACATTTTCATGTGAAACCATGCAGTATGCTCAATTGCCTTTTTGGGGAAGAAGAGGCACAAAGACATTAGTATCCAAAGCTAATATTTCAAGTAATGGTCATACCTGCAACTCTCAAACCCATAGCATTATGTTGACTTCCCACACTGAGACAATAAGAAGTATCTTCAAAACAGGTGTGCAACAGCTTTAATGAGAATAAGCTTGAGCTTGCCAGATATCATCATCTTGAATTAAAGCTGGTTTTGGAATGGAAAAACCCCCAGGGCTACAGTGGGCCTCTGAATGGGAAGTGGAAAGAAACTCTCTAAGGATGGCTGGTGCATTTGTTCCTTATTGACCCGTGCCTGATCCTAAGAGGATTCTGTGCATCCAGGTGGAACTCTTCTATGAAACACAAACACTACCCCCCCTTTACATATTTTAAAAAGCAAATTGGAAATATGAAGCCTTGAACTTTAGCACTTCAGCAATTTCTGGCCAACAGCAAGGAAGAACAGAACTGCCCCAAATAATTTGCAGTTGCCCATACTGAGATTTCCTGATCTTCTGGCCATAACACAACAGCGCTCTGTAGGACACGAGCCCACAGTAACAGGCCTCTGCCAAAACCAAAGTTCCTCCAGTTCCATCTGAAACTGGATGAACGCCATTACTATTAGCAGTTTTACGTGCGTGAGCCACTTCCCCATGCAGACTTTGTGTCAGCACTTGGCATTCTCATACCCACTTGTGCTCAGCAAAACTCCCAGGCACACTTAGATTTAAGCATGTGATTTCAACAGAACTTAAGCATCATCATAAGCGATCTGCCCTTTGTTAAGCTCTCACGTGCCACTTTCACGTGGTGTAATATTGTGAGTCCAGGTTTGGGCATTGACTTAGGGCTTGAGAGACTCACTATCAATTCTCTGTCATGCCAGAGTGCTCCTGCATGGTCCTGCTCTCATGGTGCCTCGCTTCCTGCTTGTACAAGGAAATTCTCCTGCCCTGTGAGGTGCAGCACTCTGACACGGCTGGGGAAGGAGCTCAGGTAAAGGCCACCGGCTGCTGCTCTGGGCATTACTCTGCCAACACAGACTCAGCATTAAGTCTTCCCATGCAGTATCAGGAAAACAACATCTGGGAGCTGCAGCAGAGGAAAAGAAATCAACCTCACTGATATAGATCCATTTGCACTGTACTTAAATGCTACAGAGAACTGGGATGTGGGGGAGAAGCGGGTGAACAGACCGAAGGCAGAAGCAGGGTCAGGAGTTCTCCCTGCACCACTGTTCCTCCTGCAGCAATACAAACGTGTCTGCAAATTATCTGCTGGATCCCCACAAGCACTCCTACATCTCAGACAGATCTCAGCATTAGGCTGACGTTTCCGCAGCCTAACAGGATGTGGTCACTTGAAGGCAGCCAAAAGTCTGCACCACCTCCCTGCTCCTGCTCTGCCTGCACAGCTGAGCAGCAGAGGCACGGGGAAAGGCTCTGTTTTGCTCTCCAAAGTCAGGTCTGCTGCTGTATTTAAGCAGGATGATCACTCACAGATGGAGGGTGCAATTGTTCCTAGACATGTGTTTGGCTCCTGCCTTGTGAAGAAAGCTAAAGTAAATACAGTCAGTATATTCCTTAGTAGTGTTTATTTGCCACTGTTGAGCACAGATGAAAGGCAGGACTGATGGCAGAAGATACATTTGTTATCTCTAACCATTTCTGATGACTTCAGATGTCTAGCATGCCGCCGGCCTCTACCTGTTGCCTACCCTCTAACAGCAGCACAAAACCACCCTGCTGTGCTTTCTTTCCCCCTTACAGACTCAGTGGGAGTCAGATTAGAGTGATGTATAAGCATCATTATGAGACTGCAGTGGTGGAAACAAGAAAAAAACATAGGGAGCTGTGTGAATTCGAAATAGCAGGGCAAACACAGGCCACAGCAGGAGACTGGGCAAGCGAAACACCAGAGACAGTAACTAATTATTGCTGTCACCATCTTCCCCCTCCTGCACCGCTACAGCACACGGGGTGATTGGGGGGTGGGATGTGCACAGTCACCTCAGAAAGCACTTCAAGCTGCCTGTCATTGCCCTCTCCAAGTCTTCTCCCTTCTGTTTTAGAATGATTTATTTTCACAAGGAGGAATTTATTGTATTATTTTTTTCCCCAAAGGAAATTCTTTTTTATCTCATGAAGTTATTTTTCCTCCTAGATCTACTTGTTTAATAGTTGGGGGGGGCAAGGGAGGAATCAAACAACATGAATCCATCCACTGATAAGAGCAGAGAGGGGAGGAGACCTTAGCAGCACCTCCTCTTATACAGACACAGGCCTCCTCTCCTTTCAAATACTTGTTGATTATACATCTGCAGCCCTAGTTAATGCACAGAGAGGCTTAGACATATGATACAATTGGAAACTGTGAATTTGAAGCTGAAATCATAACTATTGCAGCCTTCTGCTGTGCTAACAGAAAAGGAATAAACGCTCCCCCATATGTTAAGGTGTTCTTACAGGTGGTCCTAGCTAACACCTCTCTTGCAGATGTCCGTGTAATTAATACTAGGTTTTGAAGAAAGGGGAGGAGTTACGGCAGATGACAACTAGACAGGCTAAGCTGGGTTAATTCCTTTCCGGTTACAACAGCCTAGAAATGCATGAGGATGATTTCACTGACAGTGGTAAGAATCTGGCTCACTTCAGTTCTTAAAGCAACATGTTAGTGGCCTGTGCAAAGACGTATCTTTGCCATCCCTGACAAGAGACTGCAACAAAATTTTCAGCAATGTCACATTGCCCAATGCTCGATCTAGAAACCAGGTAAGTCAGTAGAAAGACACGTCAATTTCCATGGGCTTTGGACAAAGTTTCACGTGATGCAGTGAGGACAGGACAAGGGGGAAGAAGCAGCCCATGCTTTGTTCTGGTTTGTATCACACAAAGAGGGCCAGAGAGATCTGGGTCATTTTGCTGCCTGTTTGGTATTTTTACTTTTCTCTCTTATGCTTCTTTCCTGGAAAATACCAAGTTATCCAATTCTGCTTTAAGTTTTCCAACAGACAAAAACCAGCCCTAGAAACCTAAAAATCCCAACACACAACAACCACCCCACCACCCCACTGGACACTTCACCCCGTTACGGAGCTGCTGGCTGTGGAGTCTGGACTCCATACAAAACCAGACACTCTATACCAACTGGTGCTAAGGTACTGCAAAAACAAGAAAAAGAAATGAAGGGGAAGAAAAACTAAGTCAGTGAGAGAAAAGTTCAGTATTTAAACTTTCCGTTCGCAGCCCTATTCCATTTATGGGTATATAAAATATCTTATGTCTCCTGTATCATTAATCAAATCTTCATTAATCTTCTAGGGGAAACATGGAGAGAAAATAGAAGACACAAGAAAAGTATGCTTAGGGCTTCCTTGTGCATCGTGTAAGTATATATGAGTTTAAAGTATTCCAATTCTACCCAACTCACCCTCCCAACTCAGGACAACAGTCTTTGGACTTTATAAGCAGTATCTTCCAGTACTTGTGGTCTGAAGTGATTCACCAGCTCTGAAGTATTCTTTTTTAATCTAAATCCTCATTTTCCACTGCCTTACAAGTATGCCTGACCTTTAAAGAATTCAGCAAATGGTCTCCAGGGGGTAGGATTCCTGTTCCATTGAAACATCCTGTGTACCCCTCTGAGTGCAACATCAGGTAATTGTACAAGTTGTATTTATCTAGTAAGTCATACTCATTAGAAAGATATCATTGATAGTTCAAATGGGCACTACACCAACCCCTCTTACACATTCACTTCACCTAAATAACCTATTAGCAATTAGCTATTTGTAATCCCCAGCTTTGAAGCCTCTTTTTTCCTTTCATCCTCAGGATCAAATTCATTGGACTGCTCCACTAATATAAAATACCAAAGTTTAATCTCAGTTGCATTACAACATCATCACTACTTTAACACAAGATTTCATGTCCTTGGTCTTTTCACTTCTCAGTACCTGCATAATCTTCACTTCTGCCGGGTACTAGGTGCAGCTGGTGGGACACCAATAGATGCATGCCAGCAATGTTGAAATCTACCAGCCAAACCAAAATAAGTTGGAAAGAAACGACCAGGTCAATTGTCCAAGGTTGCAGTCTTGGAAGTGAGGAGCATTGCACAAGACAAATTAGGAAGGAATCCTTATCAATCCATTCTCAGAGTGCAGAAAGGAAGAAAGGGCCTGTTCCTGAGCCTCTGCCAGGACCTAATGAGTCCAACTCCAACTCTAAGACTCAGGTAAGATTTGGGACTGTTCTGCAAGCAAATTCCTTCTCCAGATTCAACTATATTTTCCCCAGTGCGCAAAATCCAGCAAGAGATTTCATTTTCCAAGTCACATGAAGAACGAAATCCCATCCCTGAAGTTACATTTAATTAGAAGGGCTGTGGAAGCACACAGTGACTAACATGCAGTTGCCACCAAGGAGGGAGTAGCACTGTGGTAGTTTTCTCTCTGATATTAGGGTTTAGCTCATAATCCAAAGGCAGGTTTTTTCCCTTCCATCAGGGAAGTTATGTAGCAAAGAGCTCTGTGGGGAGAACGATGTGACAAAGGGTGTCAGTAACATTATTTCTGGAGAAATGCTGAAAGCCTGGATTAAGTTCAGATCTGCTGGATGAAAGCTAATGGAAACAAATCAGCCTAGCAGTCTGTGGTCCATGGTGCTTCACAGGTAAATATACAACATGCTACACAGTACTATATGTTCCCTTACAACAAGGGAACGCTAGACCAGAACTTTGCAGAATGAAGGTCTGTGAAGTAAATATATGAATTAAATAATTAAAATATATGAATACAGTAAGATGAAAATTTACAATTTGTTTTCAGGAGAACAAAGCTAGAGGAACAAAGATGTATATATTATGGTACCAGCCTACCTCATACTAGTTGGATCATCACAGGCCATGCTAAAAACTGATAGATGTCCAAATTCTTCCTAGAAGACAAATCAGAAAGAGCCATTATATACTGTTTTGCTGTAGCAATACTGGGAAACAGCAGAACGCCAATATTCACGGTTACAGGCCACAGCTTAAAAGCTTGTCTGCAAACTGAAGGGGGTGCTGGGGCCCAGCTTCGTGTGCCTACAAAAGGCAGAAAGGCAGAGGAATAGCCAGCGGAGCTCTGAAAATAAGCAGAAACACTCAGCTCTTTGGGGCACAGAATCAATGGGAGTGGCAGACTTGGAAAGAGGTTGTTCTGCGTTCAGAAACAAAACTATCTACACACTCCTGCAAATTTAAAACAAGATCACATGTCATGGCTGATTCACAGGAGTTCTTTTCTTCTATGAGAATTCTACCAAAGCCAGATTTCATCCTGCCACTTGTGCAATACAAGTGCTTTGTTTCTAACGTTTCTAGTACCTGATCCAACTGCAGTTTGTATCGCAATACTTGGCCAACTGTACTAGCCACTACACAGGCTGAAGAGGACAAAGTTCCTCCCCTAAAGAGCATGAACCTTTGGAATATGAGGAATTAAGGAAATCCAGCAGCACAGTTATCTTAGTTTGGTTTTATTAAATTTTACCTTATACGCTTCATAAATGCTACAGAAACTTGCATTTACTGACAGCATTCATTCTGGAGTGGGGGGTGGTGGTTCTTCGGATTATACATTTTGAGCTGTTTTATTCCTCATTCTTGCTACTTCCTTGCTAAAAAGTGGGATTTGACTTTTCACAATGGTTTATACTGTAAGCCTCAGGGAGGAAAAATCCATTTTTCTTTCTGTGCTTCGGTTAAAGAAGGAAATAAGTAACATGAGCCATGAAAGGACTTTGATCCAGAACTAGGGAATGTAAATGCTTTACAGATGCCAAATAAGGATATTTCCAAAGAAAAAGAAAACAAAGCATTCCCTGCCCCAACCCCTTTTCATTTCCAAACAAGGTAATGGAAGGAGAATTTTGTGAGATTTTGATGGAAGTTCCATTTCTCTAAGAGGTTGTTTTGGTTTTAATAATTACATACATTCATCAGAATATACAACTGATTGTTTTGACATGGGCTCATTGTGTTCCTGGGAGGGAAAAAAGAAGCCTATTTCTTTAGACCAGGAGTGTCTCTTATAGCCCTATAGCACATGGAGAGAAACAGGGCAGAGAGGCAGGAATCCATCCTTAACTGCAATGATGTTGGTGAAGTCATAGTGACCTGCTGATGGCCACACTGCCTGCACAATGCATCCTAGGGAAGTCCACAGCACGTACTGACACTGGTGAAGGCCATCCAGAAAGTGTCACAAACAGAAGATCCTGTGGTTGGCTGGTTTTACTTGTACTGGATTTTTGGAGAGCAGACAACCTTGCTCTGACTTACAAACATCAACATCAGTTCATCTTGCATGTTCTTTACCAAAACCTCTGTGGCTAAGAACTGCTGAGAGTCTTCAATAAACAAACAGAAGATCCAACTGACTAAAATATGAAGCATTTCCAACTAAACCCTTCTTTCCCCTCTAAGACATGAGGAGCCTGCCCTCTCTTTATGCGAGTTGGAACAAGGTATCTGAGAGCAAAGTCATGACTGCAAGATTGAGTAACTGTTGCAGACTATCCAAATCCCTTTTAAATGGATTTGTTTTTCACTGTAGAAGCCTTTTAAAGCTTATACAATGTGCATATTTGCTCTATGTTTTTAAAAAATAATGTGAAGTACCCATTATGTATGCAGAATACAATAGTTATGGATATACAATGCCAAAAGAACATGTGTTTTGCACAATATTTTGACTTAGCAATGCATGGAATAAATAACGCTCAGCACACGTGCCTGGTGGCAAGATGAAAACCTATGGATTCAGCCCATACAGATGGGCCCTGCATTTGCATGATGCCTCAAGGACATTTGTGAGATTCTGCATGAGTGCAGATGTCTTCCCCAATCCTCTTGCAAGATCAGGAGATTGGGTCAATGGCTGTGCTCCAGATAATGTCACTATTAACATCTCCAGACATAATCACAGATACAGCTACAAGAATAAAACAGGTCAAAAATGAGCTTCTAAGCTTATGGTACAGCTGCCTTACTCCCCTCTAATTTCCTAAAGCCCAGAACACAGTGAGAACACAAAAACACCTTGCTGGTAGAAAAACAGTGCCATGAAGCAGACATTTGGATACAGGAGATGAATGCTGGAGCTCAGAAATGTAAAGCCTACACCTTTGTGGAATGGCAAGGTGAGAGCTCATTCCATTCTCTCTCAAAGCAAAACTGTGCGAATGTATCAGGATAACTTCGATTCTTTACTTCACATTAAAAACATTTATTCTTGTATACCAGTACTAATGATTTAATAATGCATTAAATCTTAACTCTGCTGTCCAGACATGTCATTAGTAACTCATAGTTACAATAAATAACATTGCAAATCACACCCCTATCATGCAGCGCTTCCTGGCAGGTTTTGCAGTTCCTTTAGCACAGGAAACCACACATTTCAGTACAGTATTTAAGTGATTCCATGACTTTCTGTGTTGACTGTGCAGGAAACCAATTTTCTAAACAGTATGTTATGGATTCAAACCCACTTAGGTGGAAGTGGGGAGGAGGACACAGTCAGAGAGGCAGGAAAAGCTATGCCTGTATTACTAGAGTGCTCCCCACGAAAGAGCAACATCTTGAACCAGTATGCCAAGTAGGGCAGACCATTTTCAATCACGACAGCCTGCAATTCAGTGTGAGACTCCTTACTAAGTCCTCCATGTCACACTGCTGATTTGCTAGCGGCTTAAGATAGCTGACAGAAGGCTGTACTCTTCCAGCATCAGGACAGATGGCCTGAGTTCACTCCAGCAACTGAGTTTAGCTGATATGAAAAAAGAAACACTAAGAAGCATTCTTACCATAGCAATGAGACACAGCCAAGCCCTGGAAAGGAAAGGGAACCTGCCTCCTGAAGGATGGAAAGCATTGTTCTGCCATAGTAAATAGCACCAGCTGGGCTCTCGGTTGTCTTCTTGTGGGTAGACTGCTGGAGACAATCCCTGCTCTAAACATGCTTTGCAATAATTTACCCCAGCTGCAAGTAAATGTTTAAATTTTCAACAGCTACTAAATTGCAATATTTCTTAGACGCAAATATGAGGGAGAATAAAACAGATCAATCCACTTTATCATTGGAAGAAAGAAGAGGAGGGGATTGTGAGCATCACTGGCACAGCACACAGCCCAGGAGCTCAAGCCCAGGGAGCTGGGTGGCCTCAAGAGACTCCCACAGGATTTAGAGTGAATTTACCAGCTCAGTTGTGGCTTGCAGACCTATATCTCCTGGTCTCCTCAGAGGTCAGACCCCGGCACTCCTTCCTGCAGGCGCTAAAAGCAGCACTAAAAACCGATTGTCTTCCCAGTATAAATGCCTTCTTCCCACGGATACATCCTTGCAGAAACTGGGGTGAAAAGTGTCAACTTTCAGGGATACATGGTAGTTAAAATGAAACAGAGAACTTCACATAACTACATACAAGATGTACACAGATCAAGTGTGAGAGAACAGCGGATAAAATTAATTATTTGCTTGCCAAATAAATTTTCCTCCTTTCTGGGCCTAATGCTTTAGCTAGTGCCTCTTCTATTCTGACAGCACCTCTTGGAAGAAGGTAACAACTGTTCTCTAATTTATTGTAAGATCCCTTTGATTACCCTCAGCCTGGTTTCCAAGAGTTGATACCAAGTGTCACAATTTCTGTTTTCCAGAAAAGTTTAACCACAGAGTCATGGAGCAAATCTTTTGCCAGAGCAGGAAGTCCCAGTACCCACTACCGTGCTTTAATCACTACACACTTCATCCATCTTCGCACCCATGCACGCCCGATTTCAAGCACATAAATCAAACTTTTGACAAGGCAACACACAAGATACACTAGACAATTCCACATTTTAACCCTAAATTAAAACAGCAAAGCAAAGCTGTTTGCTTGTTATTCTACATAACACTGGACCAAGGATCCAGACCTTAACTCTCCATTCTCAGGAAATACATTCTGGAATAAACAAGAACACACTTGAGCTAAACACAGTGGTAGTGGGTACTTCAAGCAAAGTCCAGGACTGCTGCCTTGATTAGGATACCTGAAGTTTTGGTTTGGCTTTAAATATGGATGTGGTATAACAAGAAAATGATCCAGCTAAAGAGGAAAACAATAGGAGTAAAACAATATAAAAATTGAGCAGATTAAACATGGTTGAAATGAAATGTAAAAAATAATTGCTCATCAGTTGGGGTTTGAAAAGGGGGACTGAGCAGGGCTGAGGGTTACAACTTGTGTTTAGCAATGGAAAGAGCACACATTCCTAAAGAGGGGAGAATAAATAAAAGGGCTGCATGTGTTTACAGAGAAGTGATTTGGAAGCAATGATAACAGAAGTATTGCAATCAGTGCATGTTAATTCCTTTGGGGGAAAAAAAAAAAAAATCACTATCCATAGCAGCAAAACTCCAGAGGTAGGTAACGAGGAGGCCCTAAGAAATCCAAAGGAAGCAAGAACAGAGGTAAAACCTTTAACAGATGTGTCAGGAAGTTCTTTGATAGCTGAACTGCACAGGAAGTCTCAAAACATCTCCCAAATGGCAGTATCTGTATCACATAGACATCCCTCAGAGCAGTGCTAGCAAAGAGCCTCACGCGAGGCCTCTTCTCTAACACTGGAGATGGCTTTTTAAGCCTTGCTTGGAAAGTGATTAAAAATAACCCAGTCAAAATGGATGCAACCCAACCACAAGTGAAACAAGTTAAAGTGCAAATGTGGTGGTGCCTGGATTTTGTGCTTTGTTTTGGTGTGGGGAGGGTCTTTTGTGTGTTTTGGTTTTAAATCACTGCATATCTGCATGAAAAACAAAGGTTTTTGAAGGGTGTACGACTGCAGTACATGGCATTACATCAGCATGAAGGATGTAGAGCTGGCAGCTGACAAGCTGTCATGAACAGCAGACTTGCATTTCTAACACCAAGAGAATAGTCAACATAGGAAAATGTAATAACTCCAGAAAGTTTGTACTGCAGGCCTGTCTCCAATGACTGGAACACCCAAGAGCTACCTCAGTACAAAGTAGTATAGAAAGAAACCGTAACTGGCCATAAGAGAGAAAACAGGCTGCACCCAGAACCATATATGTATTTTCACTTGCACGTAGGCAAGTAAATGTGTATTAATTCTAGAAAGTATATGCATATTAATACTGGTAAGTTATTCTCCCATCTTCAGACAGTGATTCAGAGAAAGATCTTAATATATAAGCCATGGAAAGGCTTATGCAATTCCTAATTGTAACTTCCTACAAATAGCGAGCAAATGATAACAGCATTTGGTAATTAAACATCTCTTTCCTGTAAACTCCACAGGAACCTTCAACTACAATCTTACACCCAAACCAACAAAGTCAAAGGGTGGTGATGATTAGCAGGGAAGCATTTTGGACACAGATGACTTGTTCATTAAACTTAGCAAGTCAAGAAGCCCATTTGAATCTTCAGTAGAATACCAGATTAGAGTCAGCAAAAAGCTTAGGGAAAGTTAAATAGATTTTCTTGCATGAACCTTGGTCAGCTGCTGTCCTAAGGCCTATCATACTCTGTGTGCAGCTGGCAGAAAGTTTCAGACAACGTCCTGAAGCACAGTATCAGCGCAGACAAGGAAAACTGTTCTTAGAAACATGCTATCAAATTAAGATAAACCAGGCTTTGAATCAACTACCTGAAAAAGGTACACTTTGCCTTAACACCAACAAGTTGCAGAATGTGTTTAACAATGTCTTAGATTGCACAGGCAAAAACCACGTGTATCAGCAAGCACCTCCAGCCTTAATTTAGCTGCTAAGCAGGAAGCCCGGTTTCTAAGAGGAGAACTCTGCAAGAGAGGCTTCTCGGCGACCACCTGAGCGTGCTTCTTGAGTCATAACATGTGAACGAATCGCCACAGAAAAGCATGAGGCAATGGGGCCTGTGCCACAGACCCCAGTCAGCTGGAGGAGTAAGTTTCACACTTGTGGTCCAATATGCTTCTCCAGCATCATCTGGGCAAGCAACACAGACTATGGATACAGCCTGCTGCTGCAGGAGGCAACAGTTTTGTGGAGCTCTAATGGCAGGTACAGCTGTACTGCTGTGTGGGTAACAAAATGACCCTACAGCTTGTCACTGTGAAGTTGTGTTCACCCTTTTCAAGAGAACAAAACCAGGCTGATTTGCAAGGTGCGCTGTCTCTAGTTTTCTAAGCTTTAAATAAAAACTGTACCTGAAAAACTATGGTAGTTGTGTTAAATGGTAACTTACCATTTTATTTTAGAGATGCCTTACACAAAGTTTAAGTTACCATGGTTACATCTTTTACAATAAGTATCACAATAAACAGGGAGGGATAAAAAACAACTATGCCCCTGATTTTGCTTATTTATTTTTTAGATGTCAAGGTGAAGTTGGGGGCTTTTTTAGGTACTGACACGAGACTGGTAGCATCATGTAACTGGTAGTATGATTACTGCAATATTAACAGTAACGTTTGCGTTTAGCTGAATGTCTAACAGATACGTCAGTGCTTCTGCCTGCTCTCACTGAATATGATGAATCTTGTCACAATTAGCTTCGAACCCAGTGTTACAGAAATCTCTAGCTGTATCTCAGCAGGGGTTTGAAGACAAATCTATTCATCACCGTGTTTTTTCTGTGAAAATATAAAATACATGTACAGAAACATCTGCAAAGCCATGTAGAGAAGAATTAAATGTTTTTGTATACATTTAACTTATTTTTATTAAATGAGGAAATAGTCTTTTTTTTTTTTTTTGAAGGTCATTTCTTTGGTCTTAAAAATTCAAACCCAAGCCACCTGGTTTTCATTTCCTGGCATATTCCTTCTGTCTCAGCTGCATACTGTGCGAAAAACAAAGGCTCCATTCTTTAATTGTGAATATCAGACGCCTTTAACCTTCATTCTGCTGCTAGTGCCTTGGAATGCGAAAAAGCTAATATACAATATCCTCTTTTATTAGCTAAAATAATAAATGGCCAGTTCCACTCCTTTTATCAGCTGGGCTTAAGATCTGCAGATCCGTAGAGAGTTAGACTTCAACAGAGACAAAAACATACGGCTTTCAAAGCAAAATCACTGTATCTGAACACAGTTCTGTTCTACTGTTTAGGGTGACAGGCAGGGATTGAAGGTCACTATTTCTAATGTTACTTAAGAATAGGTTGGAAATAAGTCACCCCAGAGCCTTATCGCCCTACTGTGGCTCAGCACAGCTCAGCCCAGCCAAGCTCAGACCAGCTCAGCCCACTCCAGTTAGCCTATTCAGAGACTTGTGTCATGTATGGTTTTAACATTAAAAACTGGTGCATTAGGACCAGTCAAAGCTGGCATTCTTCAGTGAGAAACACAAGCCATCAGAGGAAATGGGGCTGGAGGGGAGACTTATACAGCTCATTGAATCAGTTTATTAGCCAGCTCAGTGCAGATGATTGCTAATAAAGCAAAGAAAAATTCATCTATCAGTGGAAAGGAACACTTAGATATTATGGTGAGCAAATTGTCTCCTCTAATTATGATTGCTAACAAGAGGGGACACAGTAATTGACTTGAGACCCATCAGATACAGTCTTGGGATAAACAGATCGAGTCCATTCATTCACTCCCCCACTTATTCACAATTCATCAAACATTTGTTGCTGTTTTGCCTGCACATAAAGCAACTTATAACTTCCAGAGCATTTGGTGTGGGACTTGCATTAGGAGCAAGTGCACATAACTGGATAAAGAAGAGGCACTCCTCACCCAGTAGCATGCTAGATCTCTTAACCAGGCTTCTGGGAAGCCTTACAAAGCCCCACCACAGTTTCAAGGGGCACAACTGGGAGGGGAGCACAGGGAAGGCTGCAGTCTAAACCGCATGGGCCAGAGGGAAAGCCAACCCTGGAGGCCAGGGCCAGTAGAAATCTCCTCCAGCTACTACTGGTGAGACACAAGGCTCTCCAGCATGCAGCATCACACTGATGTACACATTTATACTTTGGATCAGAGAGTCACATTTACCTCTTCCCTTTTTAATCAACTGGCAAAGAGTGAGATTCTGCAGTTGGTTCGCAGATGTACATTAAGTACAGGCAATCACTTCACTGGCACATCAACACTTCCCACATCTAGTGAAGAACCACATATTTGAAAGCTGTTTCCCATCCCACCCTGGTCTATTAGTAACAAGGGTATTCATTACAGCAGCTTAAATAGAGGGAAAATGTTGCTTCGATTGGAGAAAAGCATGTAGGAGAATAACCGGTGTGATGCAATGCAATGCTATCTGAAACTTGATTTCACAACAGTCATTGCACCAAAAGGTTTAAGAAAGTGGCCTTAAAAAAACAAATTTGTGAAAAGTAACTGAGAAAACGCTTGTACCATGTAATCTCTGGCAGTCGTATGGAGGCAAAATTGGTAAGGAAAACACCTTGATTTGGTTTGTCTCTCAGGCAAGTGAACAGAATGTATGTCACAGTGATAACAAACATTCTTAAGGTTTCCTAGCCCTAGACCATTTTGTTAATGACAATCATACCAAGCTCCAACCTTTCTTAACATGTTAGAAGCTCCTTCCTTTTTCAGAGAGCAGAATTCCTTCAGTGACAAGAACAAAATTCTGGAAGTCTGTTTTGCTAGTTTTTAAGGACTCTTTCACGCAATCTTACTTAAAAACCACCACATCCATACTTTGCTGCATAATTCTTCAGAATTCTGTTAAAAAAAATCAAAACCTTATACTGGGCATCGAACTTCTTGTGAAAAAACTGCCACTCATGAAGCAATCTCGGGGTCTTATGTCTATAATGACAATTGCCAGTGCATGTCAGGGTTATTTGCAAGCCCTCATTTACTAACTTGAATTCCTCAACTCTGCCTCACGCAGCAGCTCAGGCTTGAGGTTCTGCTGTGCTTTGTAATGAGCTTTCCAATGTTCCCTCTGGAGGTACACACAAAACAGCATCACAGAAACCCCAGCATTTCAGTAACCTTCTGACATCCCATTTCCTTGTCTTGACAAGAACACCTTGACAAGCTCCATCTGACTCCTACAATGACTCTACTAAAAAGCAACTGAACAGGCTCCATCTCTACTTTGTAGAGGAACAGCCCATGTAGTTCAGAGTGGGCGAGAAAGACCAGTATCAGCTTTGCCAGTATAAATATTCATGCACACTGCACTCCCTAGTATATCCCAAAACAATTAATTAATATGACTTGGGCAGATGTATTCTTCAAGACTCCCTGTACCTGGTATGTTCCAGCCTGAGCAGCAGAAGCAGAGTGAGAATTTTCCAGCAGTGACTGATTACCGTGCATCTAGGAACTGCTGCCGTTGCAACTGTAACAAACAGAGGCAGGGAGAATCTCTCTTCAGTGCTCTCACTGCCACCACAGCTAAGTATACCAAGACATGCAGGGGTGAAGAGTCTGATATAGACACAGAAGGACGTGTAGAGGTTTCAATGCAGGGAATGAGAAGGGAGAGATGCAGATTAGATAGATGCCATGGAAAAATGAGGTAAGCAAAGTGGGTACAACTAAATCAGAAGAGCAGGAGTGAAGGAGGTACATGTCTGAAACTGTATCAGAAGAGGCAGAGGTATAGAAGCAAGAGAACCCAACTACAAGTGAATATAAAATCGAGAAAACACTAGATCGTATTTTGTTGCTCTCAAAGTAGCTCAGACTAAACACCAAAAAATTGTCCCAAACTTTTAAGAGCAGCATACCTTACGGATAACTGCTAACCTTGGCTAATTTTAGCTCCATCAGCTCAAGCTGTAAATTGGCATGCTTGATGGAGAAGTTTAGACTGTAAGGAAATGTAAGTAGATACAACTGTTGTGTCCTTCTTTCCATTAAAAATGACAAACCAAAAAAAATCAGTTACAATCAAGAATCACATTAAGTTGTAAAATGAAATATTCTAAGCTATGAAAAGCCCAAGGTAGTATTGCTTATTGCAGTATGGCTTAACACACTCTAAATTCACATTTTTTCCAAAGGCATCATTGTAATTGATTTTAAAAAAATACAGACACAAAAATCACATACCTTTTTCCCCCTGTAGACCCCTGCACCTCATTCTGTGTAGTGGATGAGCCTGTTCAGAAGAATTGGGGCTGTCAGTGAGGGTTTTGTCCATAGAGTTTCTTTTGCAATTCACTGATATAGGTAGGAGCTGTATGTAAATCCAGGAGGGGGGGTGTGTGTGGGTATGTGTATGTGTGGAGATGGGAAGGAACACTTGGTTCCCTTTACAAAGAAACCTAAATAAGGAAGTTGAAAGACTTTCTGGACATTCAGATTTTATGCTTGTACCTGTATTTACTAAACAACACACAGTAATTCTATTGCAAGGTAAAGTTCTCAGTTGCCAAGCCACGGCATGTCTCCCATTTTATAAACAAGCAGCAAAACAGCAGACCCTTTGTCCACTTAGCCTATTTTTCTATATTAATGGCACAATTAATTACTCATTAATGGAATTTAAATAGCAGTGACCCAATCTTTCCATTCATTTACACACTTAGACCTTTGTTGTCCAGAATCAGAAAACTGCAGGTGAGCAGCAGCCATAACCTCAGAGTAAAACTTCCCCATTCATTAATGATTTCAAATTGCACAGGAAAAGACGTTGTCTATAGCTGGAAGGATGTCATACTAGTCTGTCCAAAACCTTTTTGCCCCTGGGCAGAACAAAAACGGAAGTCAGTATTCTTACACACTGTCCCCTTTAATCTGCCCATGCCAAATGAAACTTGGTGTGGTTGCTAAACAACATAGACAAATTCTTTAAGAGCTGCTGTAGGCTCCTAGAGTCACATCAAACAGTCAATGACGCAGACAAGGCCTTTTTAGGCAAGAGTTCCGCAGATCCACAGAAGTCTGAGGAAAAAGAGAAGGCCTGCTGATGACTCTGCATATGAGGAATTGTGCTTCAGTACTGCTGTTTCAAACCCGACTGCATACCAGACACTTGGGATAGCAAAACACCCAAAGATGAACATGACAGTTTTATGTACAATTCCATTTCAAACCTAACTCCTTCCCTTTCCCTTTCTCATGAAAGAAAAATAGTATCTTCCTCAAAAGGACTTATGAAAATACTTTTGAGAATTAAAGTGACGAGCTTGAAAGATACAGAACTGAGCACAAGCTGAAATTGCTCTCCTCCACCTTACTAGTAAATTTTTATACTTTGACTTGCTTATTAAATGATGACTTTGCTAAGATGCAACTAGAATTCACGAGCCATCATCTATTCCTACCTGTTCCACTGCTCTCTTTTGGCTAGTCTCTCAGAACTGGATTTTTCCCAGCTCTCCGCCCTCTCTATTGGCACTTTCTTGGTCCTATCTTGCGGGACTACTGAAGAAATGAAGATGGCAGGCTATCTGTAATACAAACAATATTATCAAATGAGAAAGCACTACAAATAGACCAGAACGTGTGTGTCACTCTCCAAGGGAACAGTTCAGCAATAAAGACTTCAAGAAGTTCCAGATGTTTTCACCTAAGAAATTATAGAATAAAGCACACTGCTGGAAAAAGTCACTTTTTTCATCTCCTTACAAATTAGCACCTTCATAAACGAAAGGGTCCCAAGCTGTTGTTGTGCCACCCCAAGTCCCTAACAAAAACTTAGGCCTTGAAAGGTAGGGTGGAATTTACTTACATGCTGAACAGCTAAAGAATCTCACGTTTATGTAAAAGAGCAGAGAGAAGTCTGCTAACAACACTGCATGGATCGTGGCAAGACGCAACTTAATCTCTCAACTTGAATCAAGGACTCTCAGAACAACATGCCTGACAGCCAACTACTACCTGTTGTTATCTTACGATAACATACACTACTACCAGAATTATTTAACCTGGTGTTTTATGTGGTTTACTGTCAGGTAGCAAGAGCTTTTCCTTTTAAGTACATGCACAGAAGATAAAAAGCAAATGAGGAAATAAAACACTTATCTCAGGCTGAAGCATTTCCTATGTCAAGCACATACTTAGAAATGGCCTCATCTCAGGTGTGGGAGACATCAATTTCCTAGCTGTTTACAGGAATTATAGCTCAGCCTATAAATATTACTCTTTTTATACAGCCATGCAAGCTAAAAGATATGCCAAATGTGATCAATGTGCATAACTTGCGCAACTGATTTTACACGTGATTTACAATAAGCTGCTTAACTCCTGAAAATTTAACAAGCTAATCCAGCCTCACAACTAGGGTACTGCGGATGAAACAGTAACAACAAGCAATTAAACACTCCCTTTTCCATGGAAATAAACTGCCACTACTACAACCATCAGCCAGACTACAGCTACATTATTGCATGACAAAGATACACACATTAACTACAGTTTGTAAGTTTTTCTTATTTATTCAAAAGCTAGAGGATGACAAAAAGGGTTAAAATGTTCGATGCCACCTATTTATTACATGAACAAATACTTAATTCCAAAGGGACTCGTTTTACAAGCCCCTCTGTCCAAAAACCACACACAAATTATTTTTTATACACAAATGTTTATTTCTCAAATAAACTTCCCCTTTAAACACAAGGAATGAAATCTAAATCTTCATAAAGATGAATCCAAAATGAAATCCCTCCAGTACATCATAATCACTTGGTTTTTTCTTGGTCACTACCGGCTTTAACTGTTTAACATCAAAAAACAAGGACATATTTAAAAAATCATGCTACTGGAACCCTAGCTCTGCCTCTGACCAGCTCTAGACTGATCTCCAATACTTTAAAATATTACATCATCAAATCTGAAGCGTTTAATTGAAGAACAGCTGTGCATGAAACACAAACAACTGAACAAGAAGATTATAAGATGTAATCAAGTTCATAACGAATATAGGTGTTCTTTTCATCATTATAGATTCGTGGATAATGTGCTATCAGAGCATCCTGTGATCCTATGTAGATCGAATTATAGATCTTCCAATAAACGTCTCTGACTTTCCTGGCAGGGTGAAACAAACCCTAGAAAACAGAACACAACAAAATTCATTTAAATCTTAAGGTCTAAATTCTGTTATTGAATTTTATCATGATTTGCACAATAAGCATTTAAAAAAGCCATTATAACCACTTATAACAAAGAAGTTACCCTAAATGTATCATTCACTATTTCTGTGACTATCTAAACTAGCAAGTAGTAACAACGAATTATTCAGAGACAGATTTTCTTCTCTCTTTTTCTGCAGGGAGACATTCCACTGAATATATGCCTAGTTTTGTATTCTTCTTTTAAAATAAAAATTTAAACCTCCTGCAGTATATTTGGTACTGAATCTTGTCATTGGCTTTGCTAATTGTGATTTGTGTAGAAAGCTACATAGGAACACATGAAATAAACTATTATTAAACCTAAAAAAAATGAGCAGAATGTGAAAGCTCTAGAAAAAACAGTTCTGTATAGTAAGAATATACGAGTAGTATTTGCAAAAACAATACACTGTGCAAGAGACTTCCTTCACCTTCCTACTGATGTATCTTTATGCTGAGGCCTCCCCCCAAACCCCACACAGTGAAATTCCACGTAAATAATTAATGAAATGCTGTCACGTTCTCTATGCTGACGTGCATGACATTCATCCTTGCTTCCCAACTGTTATCTGAGTTTAGATTCCACAGCCAATGCAGCAAGAACTGTTGTGTACAGTAACACAGAAAAGGAGCCTTCAGATTTTACTGCCACATACACATTTACAGAAGCTGACTAGTGTTGATGTAATGGTATAAATTCTGACCAACGCACTGTTCTCTTGTACTTCACTCTTACACAGTTTTAGATGCCTTACTGTTTTTCTTGGCTAATGATGAATAATGTTGATTTAATATTAAGCCTATCCTCTCATTTATTTACCTCACTTGTTACTTTTTCTCATAACCCCTTGCACTATTTATTTACTCCCCAGTCACTAATTCATGTCCTCAAAATTAGTGAGACATTTCCATCTTACAAGTCAAACAGAGGCTATTTTAGCCAGCTTCTATTGTAAGTTGTTAACCTGCTACTTCTCTGCAAGTTCCTCAATGTAATTGGATATCTTGCTCTACCAAAATCTCCGTGTATTGCCTATTTCAATTACTGAAGTCTTTGGTACAGAATGTCAAGTTTAAACAATACTTGAAAAGGATGAAAAGCTACACTGTCTTCCCTTGCTGGAAATCACCTTCAGTTGACCTTTTTGTCTCCTGGAAAGAAGTCCTGCCTGGTAATTGCAGTCCCTGCTATCCCAGCACACACAAGGACATACCTGTAAACAATACTGCAACATTCTGCAGGGACCAATGGCAACTCTGAGGCCCTCCAGAGCCCCCATAACTGCCTGAATGACGTGAGGAGAGGTTTCAAACACGTTAGGCCATACGTAGTTTAGCAAATGGTTAAGAGAATCTTCACAGCCGAACCCATAAACACCAAGAGACATATGTTGCACCACAGCACTGGCGGTCTGTCTGTGTACAAGATCCCTGCAAAGAGAACGATGGTCTGCTAAGCAACATGACTGGACAAGCATAGTATTTCAATAACACTTTCTTTGAAAGCACTAATATGCACTTTTAACCCAGCAAGAGGCTGAGTAACAGAAATCAGTAAACTAAAAAAGATGGAGTTTCCTAATAAATTACTGTGCTCAAAAGCACTAACAACAGAAATTATCAAAAGCAGTTTGGATGTAAGAAGTTTTGACTCACTTAAGATGCTTGTATCATTTTAATCTTCAAAAGTATTACCAAAACAGGAATATATACAGATTATGCTGGTCACTTAAGATTAGCAAACAAGGATAATGTGCCTATTTGCTGTCATCAAGACCCAGCCATATACTTCAAACACAGGACTACAGCTAACTGTACTAGATAAAAAGTGCACTCACCTGTCCATTAAAGCATCTTCAAGCAATGGTGTAACAGCATAAATGTAATCTTTTCCCATCTCTCCAATGTATTCAAACAGGAAGGAAAGAGATTTTAATACACCATTCTGGACATTCAGTTCTGGAACTCTGTACTCATTCATGAGCGCGGGCAGCACTGTGAAAGGTGAGCATGTTTCAGCTACAATAGCAATTGCTACTGTAGTACATACTCTGTTCTGCCTTTCCTGTACTTTCAAGTTATTTAGCAGTGTAGCCAATACATCGTGAGGTCTGGAAGAGATAATATGCACATTCAGTGAGGATTTGGATAAAATCAGTTGAGCTTCAAACAGCAAGTGGCAGAAAAGCATGGCTTAGCCATAAAAAAGGGTTTAGGTAACTGGGAAACAACACAAACCATAAAACTGTAAAACAGCTTTTGCAACTGCACAATCTTGTTTTTATAATCAATACTTTTTACTTTCTCTACACTTAGCTTTTTTCCTGCCTTCTGATCTGCTTCTTTTAAACTCTGGAGGATAGCAGTAGCCTCCCCTCTATCACTCTGATCCCACAGGTAATTACACACTTCTCTAAAACCATAAACACAGACAGAGACAGGCATGTCCTGTATAGGTAAGTGTAGCTACAGCATTCCTTGGTTGCTTGCTGCATCTGCATTAAGTCAGTAATTGGTCACTTAATTAAGAATACACATAAAGACGGGAACTGTGTTTCGTTCTACAATTTGGTAACTTGCAGTATCACCTTAGTGGCAAAAAAACCTTTGCAAATCAATAAAGTATTGATTTGGGGAAAAGTAAGAGAAGAGAGATTGAGTATTCAAGGCAGAGTTTATGGAAGAATACAGAGGGTCTGAATGTGTATCACAGTATCAAAAATTCATGAGGTAAACAACTCTTCCTACTAAATTAGTCTCTAACCCTGCTAGCCTACAAATTTAGATCAAAAGTGCAGCACCCTATGTTAACAAGGAATGCGTGACCGTATTCTCCTTCTACAAAACAAGTAAAATCAAGTCTACACATTTAACACACTAAATATAGAGAAGTTCAAATATTTTGTCACTAGAAAATTCACAATCATCAATATGTTAGGCAACTGCGTGTACAAGTGGATGAGCATTGAACCAACTTACCCAATAGCTTTTGCAATATAACCAAAAGTGTTCACTGTGGCTCTTCGGATGGCTTTCTTGTGAGCTTTTAATAATTCGAGCAGTTCAAAGCAGATCCTCATCCATTCTCTTGCAGAAACATACTCTGCACCTCTGAAAGAGAATAAAGCGAGTTTTCTTTTCAGTGGCATCAGAAGTTTTTAAATAACACCACATAAATTGAAGCACCTATTTATTTGCTATCAACAGAGGGATACTACTAAAGCAATTTCCAGATTTAGGTATCTGTTAACATTAGACCTCCACTGGTTAACCGTGTACTCAAAATTTATTGTATTGTATGCATTCTAAGTTGGCATAAAGGGACAACACACTTCTTACAAAGTGTCTGCAAGATAATATAATTACAGTATGTTCTACAGACTGTCTGTTAAGTATTTAATCTGAAGTTTTATGCCTAAGAAATACCAAGAGATACGACAATAAATACCCAGATACCAAACCTGATAATCAACTTCAGCTTTTGCTACGGTAATTGCCCACATAGAGGGTCAAATATTTTACCACCAGTCAGCTTACCTGTCTGCAATACGCCCAACAAGATCAATACAATTTTCCTGTACTTTCTCATGTCTGTTCTTCAAAATAGGTGTAAGCCGTGGCAGCAGATCTTTGATTGGTGGTGTCATCTTGTGCATACCTATTGAATCCAAAGAGGCA
Organism: Strigops habroptila; assembly: GCF_004027225.2. NCBI lineage: Eukaryota > Metazoa > Chordata > Aves > Psittaciformes > Psittacidae > Strigops > Strigops habroptila. Next base: position 11,209,178 of record NC_044281.2, read on the forward strand.
TATTTAGGTTTATAATACCTTTTGATTTTGCTCTTGAAAGTATTATCATTACTCTTTGTAGTGTTAACAGGCGTGTTATCACTACCCAAACCTACCTATAACATTCACGATAGCTTTAAGTGCTCCGAGTATGCTGCCCAGTACTTCAGGATATTCCTCACCCAGGTACTCATACAACACAACACCCAAGTGTCCCATCAGTTTTTCCTACAACCAATTAAGAAGATTTAGAAGTTAGGGGTTTTTTCCCTTCTCACTACTATGCCATATTACAGCAAATTTGGTAGGAGAAGTCAATACAATACCTCTTGACAAGTCTTCATGACAACTGCGGTACGAGAGATCAGGTCAGCAGCCTGCTGCCGAACTTTAGCTGACTTGTTGTTCAAACGCCACAAAACTGTACCACAGATTTGCGGCAAATAGGGTTTCACTCTTTTGCCTAGAGCATTAACCACTGTGCCAAAGCCATTCAGCATCACAGAATCCTGTGTGTAAAAACAACAAGGAGAAATCAGCCTAATGGCAACACTACATATTAATTAAACAATGTAATCTAAAATTGCTGTTAAAATTATAACATTCCAGAGCTTGTTCCTGGATTTCAGCACTGATTACAGCACTGACATCTAAAAAACGGAGTCTAAAAGTCTAATTTAGAAGCACATGTTTTTGTACAACTAACAGTGAGCTAGCTTACAATTAAAGTGAACCAAATACTAAATACCCTCGGTCATACCTCTGTGGTCTGTTCCTGAAAGGCGTACAAGATACCATCAATAAGTTGTTCTTCCAGCTTATGATCGATGTCTGCTGCCCCCAGATTTCCCATGATCTTCTCAATTGTTTCCATGACCATTTTTCTGTACTGCTCAGCCTCATCTTTCAGATCATCCACAATTCTGGAAATTATTTCTGCTGCTCCAACTTTGTTTGCCAGCTCCACAGTTGTATCAACCAACTGGAAGACACCAATGTTAAGTGAGCAAACATTGTTAAAATCTACTTTCTACATCTTGAAAATACATCTCCCTAATCTGAAGAGGAGGAACAGCATCACGCATATTAAATCCACTAGGAACAATTGTTTTTCAAGCATCCAATGTTTTAAACACAAATGGGGTGAACCACCCCATCTTACAACTGATGTAGACTCATATTCACAGATGTAAAATGGCTCGATAGCCTCCTAAGAACATGTAAAACTTCTAAACCACTAGTCAACAAAATTTTCAGGACAAAAAGACTAAATTTAGCATCTAGTCTGAATGAACACTCTTGTATGAATTTTGTTCTGCTGAAAATGGTTTTCCAACTAAAGAAAAACAAAATACCTGTCTGTAATTCCTTCTGTCCAATGCCATTCTGTGCTGCCAGAAGTGTTTGAAGAAAGGTGGCAAGATTTCTGTTTTAATGTAATTTGCTTCAACACCATCCGTACCACAACACTGCTTTACCACCTGTCAGGAAATAAAAACCACAACAATTTTAATTCTGTGTAGGCTTTGGGATGGGGGATTTTTTTGCCTTCGTTTGGGTTTTGTCAGTTAAGAAAAGGAAAAACGTACATATTTAACATTAACGTTAAACAATCATCCTCACATACCTTCAACACAATTTTTTTCATCTCTTCATCAGGAGACTGGAACTCTCTGATAAGGATTAGCATGACTTCTCTGGTATAATAGTTTGCATACTCAGCATCCATGAGTGGAATCAGGTAACCAATAGCCTTCAGAAAGGCAGCCAAACCCTATTTAAATGCAGAAATATGTCTCTAATGAGTTACAGAAGATATACATCCATTTCAGTTCAAACTAAAAAAGTACTTTAGATATACCTTTCCTCTGTGCTGACGTATACCCTTCCATAAAGGCTTCAGAACAGAATCAAATGACTCGATACCATAGGGAGTAGCTGCCTCAGCCAAAGCAGCGATAGCCAAAGCACTGATGGTGCGGACTTTCTGCTGCTCATCCACCAGACCTGCAAAAGAATGGTGTTTAGTACCACTTCTTGTGATTTAAATTCGAAACAGCAAAAATACAGAGGAAGTATAAAAGGGATTAACTTATTTTAAGGAAAAACAAACCTATTCCTCTTTCAGAGACAGACAAACTTTTTCAGTGTCAAAAGAACACATAATAAAAGGACCTTACTATCACTAGTAAGTAAGCCTCAGCATTGTATGAAAAATTTTCCAAATACAGAGCGAATAAAACAAATCTTTGCCTGGGAAAGCAGAACTTACCATGTTCAATAATTTCAACCAAGCTCCTGAGATGAGGCAAGATAGCACAACCCATAAGAATAGCAATCTGCTGTACAATCTTGATGCCGGTATGCCTAGCCTGCCAGGATTTCTTGCTTTTACAGACAGCTTTCAAGAATGGTAACAGAGAAGGAATGCCCAAAGCAGAGGCAACAACAGCAAAGGCTCGGGCTGTTGTATTTCTGACATATTCATCCATATTATCAATATCGGGTCGCATTGTGGAGATCATTGTTGCCAATCCAGCAGCCTGAAGGAAAAACAAACACAACATACCAATTGGATTTATGAACGACATAGTTAACTCTTCTGCCATGCCTATAAACGCGCAGCTGTATGTAAGCTAATTTGGTGCCTTAATGAAGGATGAAACTTTACCTTAGCCAAGTTTGAAATAATTTCTCTGCCTTCCACTCTAGCATAGTAGTCTTCATCAATCAGCAGTGGTTCAATGACAACAAGGATCTGAAAAAGATGAACAAATTAATCTTTCTTTTAACACTTTTAGTAGTATTTCTAGCTCCTACAAGATTCCATGAAACAGGATCCAAGCTTAAAGCTTTATGATGACTGCAGAAAACTTAAATCTATTATGCTCTTTTTAGAGCTCTTTGTCTTTATAGGACCTGGCCTGAAGATACTACCTAGATCAGGTAAGACCCCCTTTCCACCCCAATGTATCATTTTTACATCACATCTTGATACTATAAAGCCCACACTTCGATCAACTACAAGAACTTAAATGTCTTAAGAAGCAATATGAAAGGAAATTATGTTAAAAAACCATGCCACCATCCTCTTCTGATATGCAAACAGAATACACACTTCTCCCAGCACCGATCAGAAAGAGCAAATCGAAGTTGAAGCAATAATCTGCAAAATACCTTGTGTACATATGGTCGGACCAAGTCATCCAGTTTGTAAAGAATTCTGTCGATGACTTTGACAAGCAAGTGACGCTCCTGATCTTCAAGAGTTGGGGACATCAGCAGAGGCAGGATCTGATTAAACAGCGGCCCTGCTCCAAACTCTCGAGCTTTATCAGTAATTTGTCGCAACGCAGCCTAAAAAAACCAAAAAGCTCATCAGTTGAACTAAGGAAACAACACTGAACAATTACAAAACAGGTAGATATTAACCAAGTTAAACTGTAACCAAAGGCTTCAACATATTTGCTCCTACCACTGCAGAACTCTACTTCAAACAATTATATGCTCATCTGTTAAAAAAATGAATGTGTGGAGAGATATACCCTGATGTTAGCCCCCAGATGTTCAACTTTCAAGAAAAGCATGCTCCTGGTCTAACATTTAAGAATGGCTCCGCCTGAAAAGCAGCTTACACAGCACTTTTTACACATTTCTCTCTACACCAATCTAGGTAGCTTGGTGTAGAGAGAACTGTGCAGCAAAGACTCGAATGTATTGCATGATGTGTAAGGCTGAAACTTGTAAGAGCTACCTTGCTAATTTGAGTCTAAGAAACAAAATGCAGAAAATTACAAAGCCCTGTAAGCATGAGCACTATAAATCAAGTTTCTCATAGTTGTAAAAAGAGGAAAAATAATTATATAAGCCATATACTATCTAGTGACTGAAATTACTGTTTCAAAGAGCAGCCATATTAAATTACATTGAAAGACAAAAAGCCACACAGACATAGAAGAGGAAGAAAGCACTAAATGTGTGCCGGTTTTGGCTGGGATACAGTTCATTTTCTCCACAGTACCTGGTATGGGGCTATATTTTGGATTTGTGCTGAAAACAGAGTTGCTAACACCGGGATATTTTAATTACTGCTGAGCAGTTCTTACACAATCAAGGCCTTTTCTGTTTGTCATCCCACCCCACCAGCGAGTAGGCTGGGGGTGCATGAGGAGTTGGGAGGGGACACATCCAGGACAGCTGACCCCCAAAGGGGGTCAAAAGGGACAACGACCTGACAAAAGGGATGCTCCATACTTTATAGCATCATGCTCAGCATATAAACCAGGGCAAAGTTGGCTGGAGACCACTGCTCAGGGACTGACTGGACATCAGTGAGTTGGTGGTGAGCAGAACTTGTCTTTGTTGGGTTTTATTTATTTTGGCTGGTTTGTTGTTTAGATTTCATTTATGGGGGGGGGAGGTTGCTTTTGTTGGGGGATTTTTGTGTGTGTGTGTGTGTGTGTGTGTGTGTGTTCAGTTTTTTCTTCTTATTATTTTTTTATTTCAATTATTAAACTGTTTTTATCAAAACCTGTGAGTTTTCTCACTTCTACCCTTCTGGTTCCCTTCCACCTCACACCATGGGGGAGTGAGCAAGCAGCTGTGTAGTGCTTAGTTGCCGTGTGGGGTTAGCCAGATTAGTTGCCACAACAACAAATATCAAAGTTTAGGAGATTATTTTACAGAGAACCCATGGGCAACTGGAACCAAACCTGAAAACAAATACAGATTTTTGAAAAATGAAGTGACATAAATGCATCTGACAAGTGATCTGACCTTTCTCATGGGAGGTGTGCCATTCTTTATTTTCAGAAGTAATTTCATTATTTTTCTCTCCTTCTGTTCTTCAGGACTCAGAGTTGATTCATCAACATCAACCTACAAATAATTCCAGACAAATATGAGTATTTGCTACATAATCAAAAGAAATGAGGAAACTTTCATCAGCATGAGTGAAATCTCATTTACCAGCAGTTTATCGAAGTACTGGATATCATCTGGTTTCAGGAATGGGAGATTGCCAGATGGCTGGTCATTAACACTTTTCATAGTCCGGTCTTCTGTCTGCATGTGGAATCCAGTCATACCACCCAAAGGTGTTGGAGTTGCTGTAAGCTTCCGAGCTGGGGTGCGAATAGGTACATAACCAGCTGGTGGGGGAAGAACCTACAGAAGAATGAACAAAATTTGTCTTACCACAACAGACATAAAAAGAGGAAGGCAGCAAATACAAAAAATTACTAAACTTCTATCTTCCATTTTATTTGTTTGGGGATTTATGTGAGTGTTACTGCATACATTAGATCCCATGTTCACAGCAATGCAAACAAATTCAGTGACAGTTTATATTCGTGTTTATCCTGTACTGACAGCATTTCAGAAGAAAGCTCACTTCCACTGCTGAAAGCTTGGACAATAAACTCTGAAGGCCCTTTACGTGGTATTAAAGAAGCACTTCAATATCTGTATCAGCACAGTGTACTTGCTGATTTAGAATTTGTGACTCTCTTCTATGTTTTTCTGCATGTGCACTTCATATTTCTGAGTCTATTCAGAGCTCATTTCTGGCCTTGACAAGGCATTCCCAACACTGAGAAGCAGAAGAATGACTGGCCTTTGAGATGACCTTCAATTCCTCCTTTCTAAGAGATCTACGATAAATCAGTAATCAAATTCAATACTAAATGCCTACAATCAAAAATTAATACTTCATGTGAAACATTCTACTGCTGGGACAACTTGCATTAAAAAAACAAAACAAAACAAAAATCAATATCCCTTAGCAGGAAAATCCCACCATGGTTGGCTGCATTTTAATCCAGATTAATTACCTTATATCCTTCTGGAAACATAGCATCCAATTCTTCATCAGAAAGTGGTCTGTTTCTCTCATCAATTTCCCTTTCCCAACGCCAAGCCTGCAGCTGTTCAGGAGTCATGCTCATGATATGACCTATATTCAAATAGAAGGAAAAAATATTTGAAAGTATTAAAAAACCCCAATCCTTTGTATGCAGAAGGAGATGACTTGTTTACTTAACCCTCCAGTGCTCTCTTGGGCCAAAGCCTCCATAGCACTTGAAATACATAGCCAGTAAGATATCAAACTTTTAGAAAGTCTTTTATCAATCTTTTACCAACTGAACTGAACAGACATATAACCTTAGCGCCAATTCCCCTCCAGAACTGAGTTGCTGTGGGCATTAAAATGGTAAACTGAGCATATAATGACTGCTTTCATACAGGCAGGAGAACACGTGAGGCAGAAGTCAATTTCTAAATACAATATAAAGGTAAATGCTTCATTTCCACAAAAGAAAGTAAAGCCTTAGAGAATGAACTGGACTTACCTGGTGTAGGAGTTGCCATGTTCATGGCTGGGGTACCAATGGGTGTTTTGCCAGGTGTCAGAACAGGAGTGCTGCCACCCATCTGGCTAGCAGGTGTTTCATCCCATCGTGACTTCCTTTTACTTGCTCCTGGGGTTGGTGTCTCACCAATGGAATCACCACCTCTATCTGTACGAGGCGTCTCAGCCCATCCACTGCCATGTCCCGGAGTATCTAAGGGGAAACAAAACAATTTTAGCAGAAAGCTTAACAACGTATACTATAGCATCAGTATCCAAACCCATTTTCAATATCTTGTCTACACAAATCAACAAGAATCAAGTAAACAAATACACTACACAAAAAGTAAAACCTGCCTTGATGAATATGAAAAAAATTACAGGCATTACACTAAAAACATCCAACAGAGAACTTAGTTTTATGAAAAGAGCATATAATCTTCTTACTGAATCTTAGCATAAACAGATAAAATTCTAAAAAATGCAAAAGAACTCAAATATTCTAGAAATTTGACAAAATACTCCATGTACTCCCTTGTTAAAAGTGTAATAAGGAACAATGGTGTTTCAAGATTCTCTAACACATCGGCCTAATTCAAATTAGGCAGATGAGAAAATGCTTCTAAACTTATTTTAATGCTAACCTCTTCAAAAAACCTCAACAGTTCAGAAACACACACAAATGTATCATAAAGAGCCTATTCAATGTGAGCTCCTTTACACATTAAAATCCCAACCTGCAACATGCATTAGGTATAACACAAAACTGTGATTCCATTTTGGAACTGAGGTGCTTTCACAGATGTGAAGTAAGCTAACGGGCACAAGTCAATGCTGCAAACTGGGAGGAAAACATCATTTCACATCAACCACTAGATGTCAGAATACAGTTACACTTCTTGCCCGACTTCTGAATCTGTTTACTTAAAGTAAAACAAAAAATCCTATACAATTAACCATTCAAAATTTATGAGGTGCTTTCCAGTTTGCCACAAATACCTCTTTCTGTTTTAGGTGTTTCATCCCATCGATTTTTACGTGCGCTGGAAGTGGCCCCTCCGTGGCCTGGTGTTGCATGACCAGGCGTGTCCCGACCGGGTGTTGCAGCTCCTGCTGGTGTATGACTGGGAGTCGGATCCCATATTTTTGAGCCTGGGGTGGCACCAGGAGTTTCGCTACCCTTTGCACGGCCTGGAGTTTCATCCCATCGCAGAGAAGGTGTATGTCCAGGAGTCTATTCAAGACAAACCCAGAAGTATTAATATCTCTCATACTATACAGTAAAACACTGCTAGTTACTCTTTACCAGTAGAGTAACAGACTTCTGAAATTCAAGAGGCATTAATGTCTTCTGTAGATAAGAACACTAGGATTATTACCTCTGCTTGATCCCAACTGGATAACTTTTTAGGCGTAGCACCAGGAGTCTGATCAGCTGTCTGATCCCAACGCCGTTTGCGTTTTGAAGGTGGCTGAGATGCAGCTCCATTGACGACCTTAAGCTCTCCAGCTTTAGCTTTTTCAGCTAGTTGTTGCCTAATTTCCCTCTATTCACGGGCACAAAAAGACAAATATAAGAAACAGACTTCATAAGAATTATACCTTTAAAAGAGATTTTTCAGCTGTATCATGTATTTTATGCTACTTTTTTAGGTTTTGCTCAATTAACATGCCATTAGCTACTGTTTTAATTTCAAGGTTATTCTCTTTTTAAATTCCTCTAATCTGATAAAATAGCTCTGTGCTGGAAGGGGCTGTTTTTAAATTGATTTCTTATAAAAGCCATTATTACAACAAATGCAATCGCATGGAGAATTCTGAGTGCTATCAGCTTCTGCCACCTTTATGCATGCCTTAAAATCATTTCACACCTCTTTCCAGCAAGTTCCACTTCAGTAAATTAAAGGTGGATGTGTTAGAAAATGTGTTCATGTGACTTATATCCTACAACATTAAAAAGTCCTAAAATTCTTATTTAAAATTGAGATGACATTGTTAAAACAGCACTAACCCAGCCTAGTTTTCACTTCTCAGTGGATCCGTAAGTGGTTAAGACTGTCAGAATTATGAACTAATTCCTCCATAAAGGTAAGTCACATAGGGTAAATCAATGTAAATCTACAGAGGTCACTGAACTACAAGATCTTGCTCCAATTAATAATATGGCACTGTAGGTATTACACAAAAAATTTGATTATGTTACAAATACCTTCTTATATATCAATTTTAATTGCCATGAATAAAGCATGCACTTTTACTACTACTTTTTCTAGTATTTAAAACCAAATGTAGACCTTACACCAGTTTTTAGTACCACAACATCTGTTTTAAGTGCTTCAACAAAAGCGTTTCAAGATCTCCCTGGATTCCCTTTACAAAGGCCTCAAAACCCCAAACATATCTAACATGGAATATCACCCAATCACTGTTAGTTTTTTGTAGAAAAGAAATAACCAACAGAAAGTCCAAGTACTATAAAAAAAAAAAAACACAACCCAGATTAAAAAATATTGAGACGATTTCTCCCTCTGTTGCTTAAGCATTATTAGAAGAGATGTTCCATTGTCAGATTCTACTGCCTTCTAACACATGAAGAACAGGATCTTACAAAGAAAACGACTTTTAAGTCAAGACAAACGTCAAGAGAATTTCTGTTCCTGCTTTCTTAACATGCTTTCAAAGGCTGTAAAATGAAACTAAGTTCAAACGGAAAACCCTCCCCAATCCACACACCTCTTCCTTTGTTAAATGCTGTTCACGCATAACATCCATGTATGTTCTGGCATTCATTTTAGGGTCTGGTGTCTTCCCTCCTGTGGAAGAGAACAGCAACAGGAATGGAGCACAATGAGTAAAGGATAAGCAGAAACTGCTGGCTTTTTCTATTGTCCTGCTCTAATATTATATTATTCCATGATCATTTAATTTTACTTTTTGATTGAAAATTTTTAAAATTACATGTATCTTACGTTTATTCAGTTTGCTGATCAATTTAACCTGTTTGAACACAAACATAACTACTGCAGTTTCAAACAAATATTTTAAAGCCGATATAAATGGTAAAATGACAACACAGTTAAAGAGTCTTCAGAAGTGATGGGTTCCTGGGTTGCTAATCCGGAATACGTACACTTTCGTGCCTTTGTCTCCATCAGCAGTTCTGACTTCAAGCAGCAGAATAGAAGCCTAGAAAATTATCTCTTTACCATTAGTAACACTTTGGAAAGATATTTATATTCAAAACATTACCTTGTGTAAGCTGTTAAATCCTAGTTGTTATCTGACTACAAATAACTATCGCATACCTAAGTAACGTTTAAAATGTTTTAGCATAAAGACCCATTTCTAAGTTTGACAAATCTGGACACATCTCCCAGATCTTCTAGTGTCATATGGTAAAAGGGCTTCATTGAAAAAAAACCAAACACCCAAACAAAACCCAAAACAAAAAACCCATGAAAAACCTGCTTGATGACACTTTCCCCCGCTCCTCTTCTCAAGGGACAATTGTGATTGGGAGCTGACTGCAATACAGTACACATACCACCACAATGATACTCACAGGTAATGGGTTTTGTACACCATATGTTGTTTTATGCTGTGTATCTTGCGTTAAGTAAACTTTTAAATACTTTACAAGAAGCCCAACTTTATAAAAATTAAGACTTGTCAAGGAAAACACTTTTGTTTAAGAAAAATGTGCAGATTTGCCATACAAGTGGTATAGCATTATGATTTAGGGAAAATAACACACTCTTAAACATTTCTATGCTGAAGATCATTGCCCAATTGGCTGTGTCATTCTGACACTAGCTTTGATAGGACCTTCCTTTGGAATACTTTTTCACCATAATCTACACAGGATGTGTTGAACTGCACCCTTAAGAATGCAGACAGGACTGGCATATAGCAGTACTGCTGTAGGAAAGAAATTAAGGACAGTTAGTATGGGCCTGTGAATTCTGACAACACATGTTTATATCAATTACAATTAAGCAAGTAAAATAATTAATATCCCTATTAATTCATGCAGGCTGAAATTCTCATTTGTAAAACCTGCAAAACAGCTACTGATTTTAAGCCAACAGGCACCTCATTGCCACACGTGAAACTCAATCACCTGAAGACCCACTAATACCCCTTTTCCTGACTTCCATTCTAAAATTATCAGAATAGACTTGAACTATTAATAGTATCAAAGTCTCATATTTGCTTTTGTTTCTTTTAGTTATACCACCTAAGTTTACATAGGATGGTAAGAATTAGGTGCTCTATTTTGAGAACTAGCATTTCAAAAGCAGTAACCCTGTAAATCTCTGAATCGGAATGAAAACTTTCAAGGTACTGAAAGAATATGAGCACTCAAAACACAAGCTGTTCAAAGTATAACGCACAACCCAAAACAAAATGAAAAGAGAAACCTTTAACCCTTTGTGTTTCTATGGCAATGGCTCATTATTTTCTTGTCCTTCTACCTGGAAAGAAAACTCGTATTATAAAGATGAAGAATATGGCATCTAGGTTTTCAACCAAATCTCTATGAAAAGGGGATGTTTAAAACATAACTAAGTTTACAGGCATGCCAACAGAAATCAAAGGGCTAAAGACAACAAATTCCATAAAGGGTATGGAAAAGTCAAAATAAATTACCATCTGCAAAAGGATCAAGACGCTCAGGAGAAATTATCATCATCCGCCTGTGCTTTTTGTACTCATCTTCCCGATCTGCAATCTTTTGAGGACGGTGCTCTGCAAAAGGATCATACTGAAAGCCAAGAAAAGCTTGTTAGTCACATATGTATGAAGAACTACATGAAAAGCATCTGGTGGCCTGTATTCATGTTCAGTAAACAGGCCTACTTTATTTTTAATCTCAACTATGCAGGACTGTTAGAACAGCGTGCTAATAAAAATTTTACTTCTGTACCTGGAATTTTTTTAACACAGAATTTCTTATGAAATAATTTCTGTTTGCTATTTTAACACATTTATTCACTTGTTACAAAAGCATTGCACACTGTCAACTTTTCCCCCTCTTTTTGCAGGGGAGCTTAAAGCTACTTCATATGCTTTTAAATGTCACAGAAAAATACTCCAGGAATAGAAAACCTAAGTGATTACATTTTCTTTACAAAAATAGAAGTATAAAGGACATTAAGTTTTTAAGTTATTTTCATTTTTGAAATATCTGAGCTATCAAAAATAGTTTAGTGGATGTGCCCACATTGCCTTTACATGCAGAAGTGCTAATTTTTATCACCCTGTGGAATTCTAAACTAAAGCAGTAACAAGCTTACAGCAGAATTAAAATACCAAAGCCCTTTATACACATCTTGTTCTTCCAGAAGCCAAGACCTGGTCTCAAAAAACTTTAACACTTTTTTCCCCTAATACCTCCAACAGTATTTTATCGTGCCTTCCATCAAGACGTACCTGTTCAGTAGACTGTGGTATGTCATTAAGCAATGCCACTGGAGCATGGTACCCTGGCTTCTTCTGGCCAAGCAAACTTGTAGAAGGGTAGTCATCATCATCCTGTCAGTAAAAAGACATGGCAAATGTGTCACGTTGATATTATATTCAGATAAAATGTCAAATTAACATCCTGTGGTCATAGAAAAGATTAAAATGGCAACTAGAACAGTTAATTCCAAATTTTCGCAAGCTTTCTCATACTTTGTTTTATTTTCGTTCATTGTTTTATTACTCCCGAACTGCTCAATCAGATAAACCTACCCACATCATGGAAAAGAGAACTTTTTCTCTGCAAAGCTCAAGTATTCTGCAATATGCTACATTTGATCAAGTATGCTGTCTACATTAGTTATACAAGAAGTCTGCATTTCATATTAGAACTTTTTATATACTTCCCTAGTTTGCATGCCAAAACTGGCGCAGAGAAATTCAAATCAGTTTTTCTTGAAAGCCAGCTAGGTAGAGAACAAACCTTCAGTGATTAACCCTATAAAAAAAGCTTCAGAAACAGTGAAGAATTCAGAAATACATTCACGTTTATTGAGTTACACCTTCTCAATCACAATGGCAGTAACAAGCACTCAGAACGTGTGAGATGCTTTTGCTATTTATTTCCTCATATTAGTAGCCGGCTACTGCGCAATAATTTACAGCAAGCAAAACTGCTCTTAAAACCATGAAATTATTTCAGGGAGACTCTGTAATGGGAAGTTTAAATTAACAAATTCTTAGAAGTCTGCAGATGACCATCCTGGTTTCAGCTGAGACAGAGTTAACTTTTTTGCTGACACACAGTAAGAAACTAAGTAAGTACATCCCTACATAAATATATCAGCTAGTACTAAACTGAACATAACAATCTTCCTTTTAAAAATATAATTCACCCAGAGAAATACGTAGTTGCCTATGTATTTATGGTTTACAACTGTAGTATCTGCTCCTGCAACTGAAAATGTTGCCAAACGTTTAACATTAGAAATTAACATAAAATAATCGTACAAGTAGGATACATAAGGAGAACATGATACAGTGAAAAAGCCAATTCTAAAAAACTGCTCTGAAATTTGAAATGAAGTTGAAATACAAACCTTAACACAGTCACTTAAGCTTCCTGGACCAAATAGTATCAGAGATTTTTTTTCCCCCACCATCATTTTTCACCTTGGCAGCAACAACAGAACAAAGTTAATTATTCCAGCCAAGGCTAACTCTGATTAAAGCACCAGGCCACAACTTTTCCGCTTCTGCTTGGGCCTATATGACTTTCAAAGCACAATTCATAAAGTACAAGACATACTTAAGAACTTAGGAGAAATATTTGGTCCAGTATGACTTTTACTTCAGCAACTGCAATTAGAAATTACTCAGAATTAATTCCAAAATACTTAAAAAGAATGTCTTAAAATAATATATCAAATCACTTACATCTTCCAATTCAGTTGCTGCAATAGAAGTGACATATCCAGCAAACCTGCTGTCACTGCCACCATAAATTTCTTGATCGTAATATCCTGTGGAATCAAGGCCTACTCCCTGTGCTTCATCAAGAGCAGGCTTTTTTCCTTGAATTTCTCGAATTTGTGCTTCAATATCTAGGATAAAAACAGAAAAAACAATTTAAAAAGGTCTTTTTATACTTACATATATACAAAATATAATACGTTACTATGCACAGCAAACTGAGTTTTTCACCCAATTTTAAATATTATCTCTAAATAAACAAGTTTAACATGTAAAACTATAAAATCATTATGTTTATAAAAAGCTTTTCCTTAAGTTGTAATATTATCTAGCACAGATTACTTTAATTGTATGGCCTAAGGCAAACCATTCAAACCCACTGTTAACATATCTCATTTTCCAACAGAGATAGCAGGGAAGGTAATTTACACCATAGTAACCATAGCATCATAGAACAGTTAGGGTTGGAAAGGACCTTGAAGATCTAGCTCCAACCCCCCTGCCATGGGCAGGGATGCTGCACACCAGACCATGTCACCCAAGGCTCTGTCCAACCTGGCCTTGAACACTGCCAGAAATTGGGCATTTATTATTTCTCAACACTCCACTAACACAACACTTCCTCAACGAATGTAATCCTGTCCTTATAAAAGCCTTTCAAAATGTTATCACCAATTCACAAACCTGTTTTGCTGATTTAAACACATCTGTTCAAAAGAGCTATCGTGTGAGTTGTCTATCTAAGAGCATTTAATAAAACAACACTGTATTATGTTACCTGACATTTTGCAAAGCTGTATTATCTTTGAACAAATAATAACAATAATAAAACCCCACCTCTAATATGCCACTGGATGAAAAAAAAACCCAACAGGACACATGGGAGATTCATCTTTTTAACGTGTCAGGATGTGACTCTAATCAACTCGGGTGGCCATCTTTGGCCTTAGAAATTTGGTTCTTTGAGAAATAGTATTAACTTGTTAACCCAGAAAACAAGGAACCATGCTTTAAACCATGCTTTCCTCCCCTGATGCAATGCAACACAAAAATCAACTACAGTAACCCAACTGTCTTCAACAAATGTAACTGTGATGTATGTATACTAAGGCACAGCTAACTTCATAAAAATTATTACTGTTTCCATCTGAATTTTATTTGATTCAATAGACATCTAAAGACAATTATCCACATAATGTGAATTTCAGGAGATCAAACAATTATTTTCATGGGAAAAATATACCCAAGAATTGCATTTCATGGCTCAAGGAATAGGTCATGCTTGAGCAGGAGGGTGGAAGCTCAAAACTCTCTTCCAACCTCACTGATTCTGTAATTCACCCTTCCCAGCTGAAGGGGTATTGCTGCTACATTAACCTGATGGATATTTGCCCACATACAAAAGCTACAGGGAACTCTAGTCACAAATAATCTTAAATCTTGATTATTCACTATATTTTTTACTATTGCTGCTCATTTCTCTTTTTTAAGATGAATAAATTCCACAGAGTTTTCCCAGTGAGGTATCTTGCAAAACACTCTATACAAAACATCTGCTAACAAATCTGTCAGAAGGATCAGGATACTTTAAAAAAGACATAAGGATAGGAGGGGGAAGAGGGAGAGGTGGTTTTGGGGGTTGTGTTTTGGTTTTGTTTTTAGATGTTTGCAGGAATGCAGATCAGAATTGTTTAGTTTAAAAGTTTAAACTGTCAGCCCTGTAAACCTCCAGACTTAAAATTGAGGCTGAGTCCTTTTCTTAAATAAATATAATAATAATAATAATAATAAAAAACAATAATACCAGCACTGTAAGCCAAATTACACCTCCTGTAGAAAGGCACGTTTTCTATCAAGGTAACCGAGGACGTAGTTTTGCCTGACAAATCTTTGCTACATAGCTCTGAGTAAGAACAGCAGATTAAGTGTTCGTGTCCAGCCTGCAGGCCTGGCAGTTAGAAACACCAACTCCACTTTAAGTACAGGAAACCTGACAGCAAACCTGCAATTCCTGCAGCTCTCTAGTAGGGAAAGAAAGACACAGCAAAGGAATCTTTTACAAGGGCAGGTGTGATAGACAAGGGGGAATTGGTTTACACTGAAAAAAGTTAGATTTAGATCAAATATGAGGAAGAAATTCTATAGTATGAGGGTGGTGAGGCCCTGGCACAGGGTGCCCAGATAAGTTGTGGATGTCCCAACCCTGGCAGTGTTCAAGGCCAGGCTGGATGGGGCTTGGAGCAACCTGGTCTAGTGGAAGATGTCCCTGCCCATGGCAGGGGGGTTGGAACTAGATGATCTTCAAGGTCCCTTCCAACCCAAACCATTCTATGATTCTGTTTCTAAACTCAGCAAGAGTCCCATGAACAGAAGACACATCACAGTAAATGATAAGGAGAATCTTGCTCCAGGCAGTAAACAGCTTCCACCAAACTTTTGCAAGCATCTAGAACAGTGTAGCTTGGACAGTCGCCTCTGCCTTAGAGAAACTGCCCTTGAGCTCATGAGAAACTGAAACCTAACAAAAGCCTTATAATCCTGCCCCCAGGGACATCCAGCTTCCCCTAAAATCCTGCACAGCACAGGGGATTCCAGTGAGTCCAGAACCTGAGACACACTGCTCCCCAGTACATTAGTTACTTTCTGGAGAAGCAGCAGCAAGAAACTACTGCTGAATTAGGGATCCCTGTCCTGCCCACAGAAGTCTCTGATCATCTTCAGAGGCATACTAGATTGTATCCTGTTTACCAGTTCTCACAAAAAAGATCTGCGAGAGAAGTATTTGAGTTGTATCAGTTCCAGAAGCACGCCATAGGATGACTTCATAAAAATGAAATACCTTAAGGTATTTTAGTTATTTCTGTTTCTTCCAAAGAGTAGATCAAGTTCCTGATTCCTTTTGCAGCCTGGTGCAATGCAGCACTGGGGTGAAAGGGAATACCCGAAGCTTCCCTTGCTACCAAGGACAATACTACTAGCACAGTAGTGATTTTAGAGTACAATGACATTGTTTCTTCTTTCTAAAAAGCAGTTACCAGAACAACACTGCCTCTTTAGTGGCATATTACGTCCTGATTGCACATCCATAGCTGTCACCAACTTCAACCCCAAAAAAGCCTATAGATCTTGCCTACAATGCAAGATCATCCATCATCTGTCTGCTGAATAAATCTAACCATGTAGCTCTGCTAAACCAAGCACCATGAAGCACCCTGCCATGCGGGACAGGCCATGGAAATTTGCTTGTGCATGGGCTCCCAGCACTACCACCATTAACAGTCTATCAAAACAATTGTGCAATTTCTGCAGCAAAAGTGTTAATACAAAAATATTTTCCTATTAATAGTTCTTATGAACACTTCACATACTAAAGCCTTGCTATTTTATTTTTTAAATAGCTATATTTACTGTAGAGGGTACAGATATCAGTTATTATTGGTCTTGTCCTTTACATTTCAATGACCACACAGCTGTCTGCAGACTAAAGACATTCTCTCTTTCTGACACCAAAACCTACTAGGTTATCTATACCATAAAACAAAGTCTGCAGAGGGTCTATAGGGTTAATAAACCCCCACTTACAGCCACCAAACTAATGCCATGCAGCCTCTAAGTACTGGTTTAACTGAAGCACTCTGAAGAGAGCACCCATCTGGTGTGCCACAAACCCCTTTAACCAGAAGGTCTAAAAGGCCTGCAGCCAGAGGTAGCCTGATTGCCAGTTTAGAAAACAACAGATATTTAGCTGGAAAAGGCTATTTTGACATTAAAAATGTGTTTACCTTCCTGATCTAACTGGCACTTTCTTTCAAAAGTTCACACCCTATTTAACAAAGCACTTAAATACAAATCAAATTAAGGAAGAGTAAGCACAAAGCTTAAAAATACTTCCGTAAAGCAAAGTACTCATTTGAAGGTTTAGTCAACAAGGACATAAACAGAAACTTCAAAGCAAAGAAACAGTAATGGGAGTGAGATTTTAAAAAATGGGGAGAGGGATAATATCCTACTGATCATTCCCTTTTCTATGTTTTAATGCAATATCTTTTGGTATTTTAAGAGAGGTAACTTGAACATGCACAGTTGATTTGAAATATACCATAAATGTTGAATATTATTAAAGTCAACATATCTGAATTTGAAGCCACTGAAAATCTAGCTCACAGCCAGCTCATGACAGGCTTTCAAAATACATAATCATTACCATACATGTAGTTCTACTTACAATGTCTGGAGCATTAAGACATTATTCAGCAGATCCTGTATTGCAGTAGTATTTTGCAGCGTAAATAGTTCTACGTTTTCATGCCTTATCATACTTCTGCACATTTAGCTTGCCCTGTGCAGCTTTATTTCTAGCTACTTTAGCATTCTCATAAATGTTAGGTCTCTCTCATAAATGGAGATCTCTTTGGTCTTTTCTGAGCAAGAAAAAAAAAGGATGCAATCAAAACCTACCTTTGACAGCATTCAAAACTCAAGCGTTTAGTGAGGCTTTATAAGCTGCCATTTTAAACTTTACTTTGCAGCCTAAACTAAAGAGTTCTCCCTTAAACTATGTAACTGAAACATTCTCTAACTATTTTGAGACCTCTTTCAAGTTGTGCCCATAAGACAACAACCAATAGGTATTTAGCAAACAGTGCAAAGATGTGAAAAATCTAAGACAATTTCATAACAAACCACTCATTTTGGAAAACCAGCCAGAAACCCAAAATAAAAAAAGACAGAACTCTGAAGAAAAATAATCAGCATGTCCAGATAATGTCTCCATGTTGGGAAAGACAAGAGCATTACATGACCATATCCAGTTATACAAAATTATTTCACTACCTACATACCCCCCCCCTTAAAATCTGCTCTGATACAACACTGGCAAAAACAAATGCAACTGGAAGCGTGACAATGTTTTCATTAAAGTCAGTGCACCACCATTTGCTTCAATAAATAAGGAATTTCAGTTAAAACAACAGCTCCCAACAATTCCATTTTATTACTGAAAGCTCTTTAGGTAACGAGAGGCAGAGCACTGTGCTGGGCAGTACTATCTCACACAAGCCTCATATCACAGCATATAAACAAAAGACAATTTCTGTAATTCTAAAAAAAAGTTCTAGAATGCCAAAAATTAAAAGCAAATTCAAAAGTGAGGACAACCGTTAAAGCTTTTCCTCATCCATAAACCCAAATTATGCCTGCAGTGTTGAAGACTACATTAACCTGACTTCCATGAGAGATGATACTTCTCCATTTGAAAAGCTTTTGCATTGCAAAATTTACCACGACCCCCCCAAAAGCAACAAATACCCAGGTGCCCTGCCTACCTTACTGTATACAACCACAGTCCAGGGCAGGTTTTGATTACTGAATTAGGGATGTAAATTAACACAAGTACAGCAGATTACCTATTACACACAGAAACATGAGTAAAAATCCAAAAGCAAAACCACAGAAGCTGTAGGATTCTAAAAATTATTCTCCCTCGCCTGAAGATATTTTAGAGCAGGGCAAGCCAAGAAAGAAAGTCCAAGAAGAATGCTTTGATTCACGCTATGAGGAGCTGGAAGCAATAGTGAACGCAGCCACATAGCATCTCCGAGAATAACACACTGCCTGTGAAAGCCCTCACTCATTAAACTGCTCAGACACCACTTTTCCTACGTAAACACCCAGCTGGCAGAAGCCTGAATGCTAAAATGGCAGCTGAAGTGCTTGAGACATCACGCTGATTTTTTTCCCCTCCTTCGGGGCATTTTCTCAAGCATTTAGTAACAGCTCGGGCCATGCCGGCGCTCCGCGGGTCACACCGGTTCACCCTCCCTCCTGGCCTCCTGTTTACTACAGACACAGACCAAAGGGCTCAGCCAAGAGAACAAACGCGTGTTATTGACATTTACGATGCGCGATGCTTACCGCGCCTGCCGAGGGCGCGACGCAACCGCCTGGAACGGGCCGGGGTCGGGGCCAGGGGAAGGTGCGCGCTGCGCAGCGACCGGGAGCGGAGGCGAGGAGCGGCCCGCGGGCGGCCTCGAGTGGAAGCGCTGCTCAGCCCCGCTCCGTGCCGGCAGGACCCGTGCGCCCCGCGGCGCTACCCGGCACCGTCCCCGCTCGCAGCTCTCCCCCGGGAGCCTGCCAGCACCACCGCCACCCCCCCAACGGGTGCACAGCGAGAGCCCTCCTCGCCTCAGGCTCCCCGCGCCGGGCCCCGCACCGCCCCCCCCGCCTCAGCCCCGAGCGCCAGGCAGCGGCTCGGCCATGGCGCTGACACAGGCAGAGACGCCATTACAAACAGGCCCGGCCCGCCCGCCGCGGGGCGAGCGCGCCCGGCCCTGCCCGAGCAGCCGAGCCTGGCGGCACACAGAGTTAGGGAGAAGCACAACGAAAAGACCGGAGCCGAGCGCGCAGCTCCTGGGCGCGGCGCTGCGGGTGATTCTCGGGCTTTTTACCTTCGTGGGTCTTGGCGATCTTCGCCATTTTGTCCACAGCGAACAACGCCGAGGCGGAACTGGCGCGGCCCCGCCACTTCCGCTACGAGCGAGGGGGAAGGCTGAGAGCCCGGCGCGCAAGCGCAGTGCCGCGGTGAGCGGACCCCGCTCTGTCAATAGGCGGCCGCGCGGGGCCGGCTCCAAGCTCCGCCCGCCGCGGGCAGCGCGGCTGAGCGGCGGGAGGGAGGGCGCTGAGGCGGCCGGTAGCGGGTTGGCACCGGCAGGGCGATGGGGCAGCGGGCGCCGCTCGGGGTGCGCGGAGAGCAGCCCTGACAGCGGGGGTGGGGGGGTGCTGGTGCATCCGCGGCTGCCGGCGGGGAAGGGGCGGCTGGCGCTGCTCACGGCGCCGGCCTCGGGAGGAGCGGCCGCCGGGTGTCGCAGAGCGGGACGAGGCTCGGAACGGGGGTGAGCGGTTTGCGGTGCCGGGCTGGTGATGGGAGTGGGGTGCAGGCAGCACTGTCCCCATGCAGATGCGCATCTTTCCACACCACCTGGGTTTATCTGTGTAAATGTCGAGGTTCCCGCCCTCCGTGCTTTTCAGGCCAGTTGTTGAGGGACAATGTCTTCTAATGGCCTTCACACAAGAAGCTATTGTGTGTATGAAGGTACAAAGCACTTCAGTGCTCCCCTGTTACCTTCAGGCTAGAGAAGACAATCAGTGGCATTCTTCCCGTGTCTGGCTACAACCAGTCTCCTTCACACTTGAGACACCAAAAAATGCTGACACTTCCACTGTGGACAGCCACAATACAATCACCAAACGTGTTACTGTTTCCTGAAAACTTGCTTCTCACAGATACCGGTCTCTTCCCAAGAGCCAATCCCACTGGAATTTGGATGCTTTGCTATGTTTGCCAAATTGCTTGGCCTTTGTTTCATTTTACCAGGCCAACTGGCCCAGTACCAACAGATCAATTGCTTGATGTCAGAATAAAGCACATATATATATATACTTGCCACAAGATGGGGACAGAACTGGATGACACCAATTCAGGCAATCAAGTCTGTTCAGTATTTTAGTAAGGGCTTGAAAGAGGGAATGGAAGCTATGTTTCTAAAATTGGCAGATGACACCAAACTGGCTGAAACCACTGGCAGGTGGAAGAAGGAATTCATAATTGTCTTCTATTGATCCATACAAGAAACAATCTAAGATCGAGGTGAACTTTAATAACAAACAAAGTACTACATACTGCAATTTGAAATCAAGTATATGAGTTCAAAATAGCCAAAATAATCAGAAAGTGATCACATGTGGATAGCGAATCAAAGCTAAATGTCTATTAGTAGCAACATGCTGCCAGAGAGTAAGTAAATCTAATTCCAGGCCATTGAACGTGGCATTGCATATAAAACCTGGAAAGCAATCATTTTGCTTTACTTGGCAGAGTCAGAGCCACTGATGGAGGACAGGACGAGGAGTTCATTTTGGGACTCTGCAGTTCAACAAAGACACAGGCAAACCTGACATAGTCCAGAAGAGAAAGGAGGAATGATGAGAGGTTTATGGAGTATGACCTAGGTGAGAATTTAAACAGAAATTGTTTAGCTCTTCTGCAGTAACTGTCCTTATGCAGCTTCTGCATTTCACCTGGAAATTATGAACTTTTTTCCTCAGTTCTATTGATGTAATACATACATATTTCAACATCACTGTCTACAGTATACATCATAACTGAATGGGATTGATTCTGTCCACATGCAAAGCCCTGGAAATGCTCCCTTATAGTCAAGTGTTGTGAAAGAGTAGTAGTAAGCACAAACCTAAAACACCAAGGCTGACCACACAACTCAAGTTCAAAGTCCATGATTGCTTGATCATACAGCACATCAATGATATTTCATAACACAATGTAATATGTAATCTTATATAGCTTATTTACTATCATGCAGTTTTATTGTACAACTGTTAAGTTTCTGATCTCCTCAGAAGCCTTTGCAACAAGCCAAGCTGAGTCAACTTCAGAGCTTCTGATAAGGTAAAATGCACAAATCATTTGCAAAAAGGGTGATAAATCCATGATGGCAAAACTCATTCACTACTCACTCACCATTCCCCTTATGGAAGTTGGTAGTTCGTATTATGGTTTTTTGAGGATTGTCTTAAAGAAAATAAAGCCAAGGTTGTGCATTTGTGTGAATATGTATGTTTGATCACTCAACTGATCTATCCATCTGCCTGTCCATCTGACACATGAGGGTGAGCTTGAGGCAGACAGTAATTCCCTACTGCAAGAATTTAATGTAACTATTTTAAGTAAATGTCACATGCTCGGCTTCACGATGAAGATCAATTTGCAGTAACTTTCTCTTGTTCCTTCAGCCTGACTTCCAACTTATGTTAGGCAGAACATTAGTTGCAATATTACATTTCCTCAGTTATTAAACTGAACTGAGCTCAGGGCTTGCGGCCCCAAGGAACACTTCAAAATAGTAGTTTTGGAATATTCCATTTCCCACATAAAAGGGAGTTCTGTGCCATGAGAGCAAACAGGAATTGCGCTGTGATGAGCAATGAGAAAACTGCTTTCTGCTTGTGCCTCTCCCACTGCTCCCCACTGCCAAATTCTGTACGCTGCCCTAGTTTCTTTGTGTCTGCCTGTCAAAGCCCTGAATATATCCTGAACAATATCTCTGTCACAGAATACTGGCAGGGTAGTAACTTACCAGTCCTATTTTGCCTGCCCAAATTCCCACCCTTTTCCCCCTCATAGACATGTGCATACATTTCACAGACATTCCTGTATGGGTTGGAAACAGCTTGGGTTTAAGAGCCCATAAGCTTTGTAGGTCTGGAAGCACACCCAAGTTAGACCTGTGAGGTCCTGCTTTACGTAACAGATTCAGGTCCAGTTTCATGACAGATTAAGCTATCACTAGCTGGCACTGCTGCAGAAAAAAGTATCCAACTACTCTGCCTGTCCTTGATTCACCTAGAAGTTTCTGGCACTGGTTCGCTCAAAGAAGCCATGCTTCTGATTACACCCTCCCGAAAAGAACTTCGTTGTATTAATTTTTTAACCCACACCCAGCACAATGAGCTGACATGATGCAAAAAGCCACAAACCTGGTCTAAAGTCCCAGTCCTTTGAATTTACCCCAGGTCTGTGCTTGGCTTCATGCGCTGGGGTCAGTTTATTGACATTTATGTGTCTATTAAAGGGAAAAAATTCTTAAAGAGATTAAATATTTCACAACAGCAGCTATGTTAGAGCTTCACGGAAACTTAATGAAAGCTTCTCACACAATATGAGCAAAAAAAAAATAGCACAAAATAAAATCTCTTCCGGTCCCATTTTTGTTTCTGATGTCAACAAGTAGTAAGGTAGAAAGGACCCTTTTTCTCACAGAAAAGCCAATGAGTTAAAAACCCACACTTCTGATGATGAACTTTTTGGAGGGGGTTGAATGAGGGCTGCTTTGTGTTTTGTTGCACAGTAGGTCTGTGCTATATGAGTTCAAAATAGCCAAAATAATCAGAAAGTGATCACATGTGGATAGCAAATCAAAGCTAAATGTCTATTAGTAGCAACATGCTGCCAGAGAGTAAGTAAATCTAATTCTAGGCCATTGAACGTGGCATTGCATATAAAAATTGGAAAGCAATCATTTCACTTTACTTGGCAGAGTCAGCACCACTGATGGAGTATGGGATGATGGAATTCATTTTGAGACTCTCCAGTTCAACAAAGACACAGACAAACCTGACATAGTCTAAAAGAGAGTCAAACACAAACCATCCCTGCTTTGTCTGTCACTGCTGGTAAGGACAGCCTGACAAACATAACTGAAAGAGGGGATGGGGCAGTCCCCCGTGCTCCTAAGGTAATGTGGGTTCCCCCTGGGGGAGCCGGAGGATCCTTTCCTAGACTTTACCTGAAGAGGAACCGGGCTCCAGCCCCGCAGCAGGCCTATGTCACAGCACCCCAGAGCAGGAGGGAGCTGGGTAAGGGCTGCACCAGCCCCACGGATAAGCAGAAAACACCACAGCGTTCCTCCAGCAGAGAGGAGCTGCAGCCTGTGTCTAGAGCTGATCACTTCCTTCCTGAGCAGTTACATAAATACAGCCTGTATAGCTTTGGGAGTGGGACAGGGTGCGAACAGAGCAGCTGGGTTTCAAAATTGGCTGTGGGCATGCACCAAGGTTTCAATGTTTTTCGGATTTTCAGGCCCACCAAAATCTTATGGAAGTGTAACAAGTCTAATCCTTTTCACAAGAGGTTTACAGCCAAATCTTTTCATTATTGCTGTGCCAGAAACACCCCGTTCAGTGGTGCTATGTGAAATACATGAAAATTCTCTATATTTTATATTGTAGCTCGCAATTAATCCATTTAAATGTGAAATAGTTCATCTGCCCTTAATTCCTAGCTGCATCATTTGCAGATCATGTAACTCGCAACCTAATCACAATCCATGTGCAAGTCAAGGATGGATAAATACCAGGACATGCAAGCATTGTGCCTCAGTTCAGGGTCCCCAGTCAAGAGCTGAACAGTCCACCAAGTGTTCAATTAAAAAAAATTACTGTTTTATGGAAATAGGTTTTGCAGACTCACTTTTGAACAACTTATGTGTAACACATGATTACATACAATATAAAATGTATGATGAGACAAACGATATCTAAGCAGTGGCTCTTCAATTGCAGGGCAGTTGTACAACACACTTTTGTTGGGGGAGCCTGTGTTTGAAAAGCAAATTATGACAAAGCAGAAGTAACAACACGACTTTTTCACGTCTGTTTGTAGCATAATGATGCTGTGCGACTACAGCCGGCTCTGTAGACGCAGTGGTATGTTTTAATGACGTTGGTAATGAGACAAGGAAGTACAAAATGAAATATAATCTTTTGCAAATAAGAAAATTTAGTTCTAAGTAACTTTAAGCTTGGTGGCTTTGTATATAACAACAAAACTTTCCAAACCTAAAAAGCCCTACCAAAAGAACATAATAAGGGTCCTTGTATAAGATAAATCATTGTAGCTGACATAGTTTTAGAACCTTATGACCTTCGTACAAAATTTATTGTAACCAAAACAGGACTGTAGCTAAGGAGTATCTGAAACTAAGCAGATGTTCAGGAGGTGATGTAGTGAACTGATAAGTAGAAGGACGAGGACAAATCACTAATTTACGTCAGCAGTGTTACCGAACTAATTAAGCTGGTGTAAGCAGCTGCGCATGCTTCAAAGACTTCCAGAACAAGAGTTCAAGGAACAGCCAAGTGATGAAGATTGTTGGAAGAAGTAAAACGACCACCAAAGACCACTACCACCTTGTTACGAGCATGTGAAAATAGGCGTGGAATTATGTAAAACGATTCTCAGACAACTAATGAACATGTATGACGTTATTCGGAAAGGTAATGAACGTGTACGTTAAGCGACAATATAATCATGGTCTGATGCTTAAACGAGACACACATTAGGAGGAGTTATCCCGTGTCTCCCGGCGCCGCAATAAAGAATACCTGCTTGTCGACTTAAACTTTGTTGCCGAGTTCTTAACGAGTTCTACGAACCAGTAACCCCACACGCATCGACCAGGAGCGGGCTGAGCACCGCAGCGCTACACACCTGCGAGCGCAGCCCTCTGCTGAGGGAAGCCGAGCCGAGCCGACGTTCGCAAGATCCCTGCCACTCGCCCGCACAGCTGTGTGTGTGCCGAGGGGCCCTTCTAGACCGCTCCCACCGCCGAGGGCTCTTCCCGCCTGCTCCCGCTTCCCGCGGGGGGGGGGGGGGGGGCATGCAGCGCGCCCCAGCCCCCCCACGGTCACGCGCGCTGCGGGGCAGGGTGGGGCCCTCTCTCACAAGCCCAATTATAGCCGTGCGCGGGGCTCGCGCGCTGCCGGGCCAATCAGGAGCAAGGCCTCTTCCCTCCTCCTCCTCCTTCCGGCCCCCCCCCCCCACCCCCGCAGTCTCGTGACCGGGCGCGCGCCGCTCCCGCCACCGTCCGGCCGGCCCCTGCGCGGCGGTAGGCGCTGCTCAGCCGTTAGGCAACCGGCCGGGGGGCGGGCAGCCGGCGAGGAGCGGAGCCTGAGATGGCGCGGAACGGCCGGTCACTCGGCAGGGCGCTGGCTGGAGGGCTCGCTGCTGCCGCCCCGCCGCGCCCCACCGCTGTCAGGTACGCGGGGAGAGGCGGACTGACCGCGGGGGTGACAGCCAGGGCCGCCGCCGCCGCCGCCGCGCTGCTTCCCTCCCCTCCCCGTGGTAACCCCGGGGGAGCCGCGGGCAGGGCCGGGGCTGCCTGAGGCGCGCGATCCCTCAGCGAGAGGTCCCGGGCGAGCCCCTGCCCGGGGAGCGCGGTGCTGCCCCGGGGGACGCTGGTGCCTTTGGGGAACGGGAGAATAGCCCCGGGTCCGCGTTCGGCGGGGGAGGCTGAGGCGCTGCCCTCAGCTGCGGTGCCGGTTGGCTCCTTCCAAGGCGGCCAGTGCCGGTGGGAGAACAGACCATTATCAGGTGATGAAGTTGCCTCTTCTTTGCTTGAGCCGGTTGCATAACTTTGAGCAATCCGTGAAAGAAATGAAAAACTGAGTAAAGCGCCCGGATGTTTTCCACTTCAGATAATGCAACAAGGTCCTTATCCCCTGATCGCATGTGAGGCTGGCTGGAACTATCTGAGAAACAAATATGCTTTGGGGGAAGGGTTGATCTTTTAGCTGGAAGGAGAAGAACAAGCAGACGAGAAAAAAAAAGGTTCTAATGTTATGGCAGTGCCTCAGTGTTTCTTTGTTAAATTCAAAGTCTTACGGTCATGCTCATAAGCCAGTGAAAAAAGTGGAATAGAGATTGGTTCATGATGTCAAATTTTAAGCATTTGGCATAATTATTACTCTACAGTGGTATAATGCCATCTTACTTGGACCAGCGTTTCTCACTGATTATCCTTAGTGTTTTCATCCTTTAGGATATGTTTGCAATATTAAAATGGTTCTATCTATCGCTGTTTTCAAAAGGAATTTATTAGAGTCTTGAGGGCAAAATCAATTACTGGGAAGATGTTTGGTATAGGGAAGCTCATTAAGTAAATGGTTGCAAACTAAGTTTGAAAATGTTTCTAGTGTAAGCTGCAAAAGTATTGGCAGATGGTTTTAAGCAAGTGCAAGCTGAATCCAAAACAACACTGTAGCTTTGAAGCTGGGGATGCTTTCACATTCTGTACCTGTTGTCAACTTAGCAGACCCCTTGCAGTCCTGAGTAGCAGACTTCAAGGACTCAGGTGGTAAATGAGGCTCATTCAGACTGAGATGCTAATGAGGACACTTGTTGGCAACACTCATTTTTGGGGGGTGGGAACAGCTGTCGACAGAGAATTTGAATGAGATCAACTCATGTCTCACAGACCATAAAATGGCCATCAGAGACCACTAACCTTGTGGAACTAACAGTTGTGATGGCAGTAAACACAATTGCCCTGGTGTGCTCTTACTGCTAATTCCAGTCTTTATAGTCAGGAGTTCGAGATCCCTTTTTTCAAAAATATTTAATCTTCAGGCTTAGAAAATTTTGTAGCTATTAAAAACGATCACTGAATACAGATCACTTACATATGTGTGCCATACACCAGTAAATGCTTCCTTTCAGGTCATGGAAGTCAGGTGAGACTGTGGTTGGTGCCCAAATGTTTACAGAGAAAGCAGCGAGTGGCAGGAATTGAACAATGCCAGTAAGAGCAGTGTGAGCGGATATGGTCGTGTTACTGTCAGAGGATAATACAGAGGTGGTAGGTGTGTCTGAATGCTAGTAAGGAGTTGACTCTTCTCCTGTGGCCTTGATCAGGTTCACAAAAACATGTGCGACAGACCGTTGGAATCCATGCTTTTGTGATTGCTTGAAAAAGAGGTGTGCTTTCCTGAACTGGAGCCAAGCCCAGCACACTGTCACACCATCTGTTTTTCTTCAGATAAAATCGTGAGAGAGACGAAGTCTCCCCGTGTTTGTTAGCATTATAACCTCTCTTAACCTTGCCTTCCTCCAACAGCAGTGTGATTGTGAAAGGGATGTTGTCTTACAGCAGCTATCAGATTAGGTGTAGAGATTGTTTTTCAGCCCTGTAGCTGAAACAACTCTAGATAAAACTGTATGAAAAAATATACTGGCACAGCATTACAGTAAAAACAAACCAAGAATAGAAACCTGGCAGCTAATTTGGACTGTATACTGTATGTAGTCCTGGATGGAGAAAGTAATTTAAATTAGCTCTCCAGAATGAGGTCTGGTCCAAACATTTGAATGCTTTCTATGAATCCGGTTGAGGCAGCTACAATGTTAATGGCACCCACTAGCATTTCTGTCAAAGCAGTGCTCTTCCTTAACAGTCTTGTCCAGTCTGTGTGGAAAAAACCCAAACTATGTCCTCCACATCCCTTGAGATACAGCTGCAAACATTTGCAGAGTTTGTTGTCGAGACCTTTAAAGTCAACCTATTATTTAATAATTTGGACACCATACTTCTGTCCCATTTCAAGTAATTCCTTTCCAACTGCAGAGATTAGAGTCTGTGTTGTCAGACATCTTGCTTTGTATCACAGCTGCTTATTTATTTTTAAAAGGTCTGCACAGATTGTTTCTAATCCGCTGATGATTATTTTCCTCTGAACTCAATACCAATGTATTATTTGCCTGTCTCCTAATACAGTGTCTCCTAATACAGTGACCATATAAACCAGTGTGGTCACTCCCAGATTATTACTGTGTTTCTTTAGAATTCATAGTTACATTGATTTTTTAATGAACCTGTTAATAATAACTTTAATTGTTTAGAATTGGTAAATGTAGCTTGCTAAACTGCTTTGGTGGTTAGTAAGAAAATGCATCTATCTGTTCACTGTGTTTAGAAAAACTCACCAAAACAACCAAACAAGTCTAAGACTAATTTGGGAAGGTTGGTTCCATTTTTGACTGTGTGAATCCAGAAGTATGGTCCTGATTGTTTTATTAGAGAAAGGACAGTAAAAAACCTAGGTTGCTGTTAAGCTTGTATTTGTAGAATCACTGACAACAAATAGTGGCATTTTTAGCTTCCTTGTGCCAAAAGTTAGAGCTTTTGAGGTAGCATTTTGTGTCTTAACTGACTTGCTCTAGGCAAAATCAATAATTTAGCAAAATAGCCCTATTAATCACAATGGATATTTGCTAGATTTTAGTGGAGATGTTCACAGGGAACGCAGAGGTACAATCTTAGAATGACTAGCATTTTTAAAGGTAATTTGTTAAGTTTTACTTACGAATACACTGTGTCTGAGGTTTTGTATGGTATATTCTGAAGGAAATGATGAAAGCTGAGTAAACAGTGCACTTTCTGAAAGGACTTTCAGAATGAGATTATCCTTTTAAGAGAAGGATGGCAGCAGAGGGATTGTAACAGAGTTCAACTTCGTATCTCCAGGTGGAACCTTCTCTTCTTTGCATATTCCAAAAGGGTAAAGTGTTGCAGACTGTGCGTTGATTTTGCGGTTAAGAAAACCTGTTCTGCAACCTAAGTGCCTAAGAGGCTTGTACATGAACTCAGGCTGCCAATGTTTAATGAGGGCCTTTGTATTTTACTCTGCCACTTACTTTCCTCGTGACTGGGGGCTATTTTTAGTTTCTCCTAAGGAAAATGTTTCTCCCTTGTGTTTTTAATGGTCTGTGTCCTGTTACAAGCATTTGGTTTTGGTTTTTCATCTGAATCTGACATTTTCTGGAATGTTAAACAACAGATTGTCTCACCTGAATGTATTGTTATTTATTTTGCTGACACAAAACACATCTAAGAACTTTTTTACTGTTTCAGGCACTTGGCTTCTTGTGGTATTCTGATGACCAGAATTTCTCCGTCGCGAGTACCTGTGATGAGCCATACTTTTTCAAGAACCTTCTTCAACATTGCTGCACCACTAGTAAACAAAAGAAAAGAATATTCTGAAAGAAGAATTATCGGGTTTGTATAGAAGCATGGAAAGAGACTTTATCTGCTTATTGATTTTGTGTTTGCTGTGGTTAATCCAAAGCACTAGAAGTTTAGAGACTGGCCATCCCTGAAGACACATGCCCCAGTGACTCTGCCCAGTTGGAGACTAGAAAGGAGTTTTGACTTTTGGAATTTATAGAAATCAGGCTTTTCCAGTCTGAAATTGAGTATAAAAAATACAGGAACTCAAACCCCTTGTCTCACTGAAAGAAACAGCAGAAATAATTCTTCTATTCCATGACAAAACAAAAACAACCTTGAAAGGGAAGAAAACACTATTGAGTTCATCTGGTGAAATGGGAATAAACCAGCAAGTGTGAAAACTCTGTTTGTTCCCTTCTGTCCCAAATACATGCCAGTGTTTGCATTTACGTTATTGTCGTGGTTGAAGCCCAGGCAGTAACTCAGAACCACGCAGCCGCTCGCTACAGCTAAACCCAGCACAATTATGTTGTACTTCTCACTCCTCAAAATTTTCTTTTCTTTAAAAGCAGGAAATTAGTTGTGTGATGAAGAAACTTGGGCACATAGAAAAAGACTTTGAAATCCTGTTTACCTTTAAAGCTAGTGGGAAAATTCCAGCTCATTTAATGAGACTGGGATCTGACCCCAGTCTCTGGTCCACAATAGCATGAACTATTTGTTTAAAAGCATAATGTTTTTGACTATGCTTAACATTCATTTATGTGATAGTTTTTGAACTGCAACACATTTTGCATATTCACTTAAAGAGAGCCTTTGTCCAGTACTTACTGTTGAGTACTGTTGAACATATGCTTCATTTTAAACACAGGTAGAATTAAGCATGTGCTTCAGTTCTTTTCCGAGTCAGAACTAAAACCTAAAAACCATACCTACGTAATACTTTGCCACATTGCAGTAGAATCAAGTAAAATGTTGCCATCATATTCTTTCATGTGATTTCAATATCCTACTTGAGCAGGGGAGTTGGACAAGATGGTAAACAAAGCTTCCTTCCAACCTCAGCCATTCTGTGATTCTGTGAGGTTTTTCCATTGCACGTAGTTTTCTTTTTAATTAAGCTTTTTTATTTGGGCTAAAATAAGGAAAGTACTGTTCCTCTATTTAAACCTTATGAAATACAGTACTTTAGTTCTGATATACCTTTTCTTTGGAGCTGTGAAGTGTGGATTCTTTGTGTGGAATGTCTAAGATTGACCTAAATGAAGACCAGCTGTGCTGGAAAAAGTATTTTTCCCATTTGGAATGGATGCATGTTTACCTGATATTACAGAAAGTAGCAAACACCAGGTTCACTGTTCACTAACTTTACTGCTGGATGCTGTGTGGTGTGTTGCTTCTTTATGCAAAAGACACCAGTTTATTACTTTTTTTCCCCTCTTAATTAGCAAAGGTGCATTTTTAATTTCCAGAAACAATGGTAGTGTTTGCAGGTGACTTGTATGTTCACCTTCCAAACTGCCTATGCCATTTATACCTTCTTTGCAACTTTTTAATACTGAATTTGAAGTTAATATACCTTGTAATTGTAATGTTAATATTTCTTTTTCCAGGTATTCTATGCAGGAAATGTATGAAGTTGTTGCTGTTGTGGAGAATTACAAACTATTTGTTCCTTGGTGTAAAAAGTCAGATGTATTATCGAAGCGCTCTGGATACTGCAAAGCACAGCTAGAAATAGGATTCCCGCCTGTAGTAGAGACATATACGTCGGTTGTTACCCTCGTGAGACCTCATTTAGTTAAGGTAACTTTTGTTGTGGGTGTGTTTTTATTAGCTGTAACTTTCTGTAACCTTTGAAATTCAAATATTCCAGGAATGTCTTGCTTCAAAACAAAATTTGTAATTGAAGTGCTTTATGTAGCTCAAAATCTGTGTTTTGAGCCACTTTAGATTAACTGATGTGCTTTTATAATATAACCTGGCAAATGGTGGTGAGTTGCTTTTTAATTTGCCATTGTTGGAGAAACTAGCAAACATTAATACGAGATACCATTTTTGTTTGGTTTTGTTATAATTTTGTCCAAGCCTCTCTAAATGCAAAATTAATACTGACTTAAAAGTTATCTTTGACAACAATAGCCACTGATGCCTTGGCAAAATTGGTAAGTCATTACTTCTGACAATTTTGACTAGTTAACATAAGAAGTCGAAAACCTAAGTGTAGGATCTGCTGAAGAGCTTGTTATTCTGTGTATGGATGAGAAGACACAAGAGTGGATTTAAAGACCATTTTTTAGAATTACTCTGTTCAGAAGAGAAGCAGTGGTATTTCTCCTCCTTTCAGGTTTTCAAGAGCAATAATTAAAGGAAAAAAGTAAAGGGAGAAATTTTAAATGATGCCTGGATCTTCTACCTACTTGTTTGCCTTACATGTTCAAATCTGTTTGGCAAGGAACAGCTCAGAACAGATTCCTTACAGCAAAACTGCCTCTCCCTTCATGTGGCAGATCCTGATTATTTCTTGGATTAACTAGTGGAATTACTACAGTTATTGCTGTTCAAGAGAAATGTTTAGATATCCTATTTCGCTATTCTTTTTTAGGCTTCCTGTTAAAAGACACTGCTCACAACAGAAAATGGGTATGGGTTTAAGTACAGGGGAGACATAAGGTTGGAAAGGAATATGCTAAGTGCCTTTATTCAAGGTGCTTACTGATTCAGGGAATCAAAAAAAATCTTTCTCACTTTACTAAGAAAGCTGAACAGCTACAATGGAAAATCTGCATTTTACATGCTGACTGCTCTCCCTTTCTACTCTTCCCTGACAAGACTGGCTTTTCTGTTTAGACAGCCGTCAGGTTGACTTACCAACTCTTTTCCCCTCTAATTCACTCAAAAAAGGCAATTCTTGCGTCAGAAAAGACCACGGAAGTGGTGAGGAAATCCATTTCTTTAGAATTCCTCCTCCTTGACTTACTAGCCTTTTCTCTGCTGGGATTATTTTTCCTAGAAGTTTACATTATATTCATGTAGCTGTAGGAACATTTCTAGAGAAGCAACTGTTTGGACTACTTCCCTGGCCTCAGAAATAACTCTGGGCAAAAGCACCTTGCATGCTGGCCTAGGATGATGGGCTACTGGTGACAACAAAATCAGCAGTGGAAAAATCAGATTGGTAGCAGCAGCTACCAGGAAAGCAGGGAATGTGTTTGCTACTTATACGGTTGGGAGGAAGGGGGACACGCTGGCAATTTTCTTGTTCTTTCTGCCCTTCTGGCAGCTGCAGGAAAAGCAAACTCAGCTCTTTGTGGCTAATCTTTCCTCCACTCCTCCCCTTTCTGCTGAAGAAGTAGCAAAGCACTGCATCTCATTCCTGGGCAGAAAAATGTAGGCATTTTTGTGCTGCTGATTGATCTTGGAGATGGCTTACCTTACCATGGCTTTCAAACCATGAGCAATACCTATGCATTATGTGTAGTCTTGTTGGAGCAGAGCTGCTTGTGGTAACAGGAAGAACTTATAAAAACAAGTTAAAAAAGAAAAGTTACAGACATTCTCTTTAGAAATTCCAAGCCGATTGAGATTACAGCCTCACAAAATTAGCAGTATGTGCTAAAAGCAAAATCAGTGACAATAAGGATCCTCTTGTCATGAAATCTATGAAGCCAACTACAGCAAATACTTTGTTTTGAAGGAGGATTGTATGCAAGCACTACTGAAATGTTAGTTAGCTATGGTTTGCTGGTAACTAAAAGCCAACATATAAGCTGATTATGAACTTGAGTGTATAGTCTTACTGGCTTCATGGTAACTTTTGATCACAATAGTATCTTGTGACAGATGATGCTTGGAATTTGTCTTCAATGAGGTTTATTTTGATGCTAAGCATTCCTATAGCCCAAGACTACCAGCCTATATATCAGTATATAAGGCATTCTATATATGTTATGAAGGAAAAGAAATATAAACCCAGTAAATATCTGTATCTTTTGCTTAAAGCAGTGTTGTTCAAAATTCTGGTATATAGCATTAGCATTATTTTGGTGTTTCATGCATCATGCTAGAGATCTGGTTTATGACTCTCAACACAAACATTTTTCCTCTCCCTTGAAAGGAATTCAGTTATTTTGCCATAAATGACACTGTGCAAATGGGATCTCATGCTTGGTGCACTATAAGAATAATTCTAGCTATCTCATGACCTTCACTGTCTAACAAAACGCAAACCAGTAATAGCAGTTTGTCGCATCTCTACAAGCCTAATTGTAGCTTCACTTTTTAAACTTTATTTTAGGCATCCTGCACTGACGGAAAACTATTTAATCACTTGGAAACAGTGTGGCGTTTCAGCCCAGGTATCCCTGGTTATCCAAGGACATGTACATTGGATTTTTCAGTAAGTAGTGGCATTCGGACTATGGCATGCTGGGAATGGAGCATAGAAACAGTATCTTCAAATGTGCTTTTTTGGTTTTTAATTAAATGTGTGGTACTAATTTATTTTTTTAACACAAACCCTGAAACTAAGTTAGTTTTAGCCACAACTATCCAAACAAATTTTGGGAAGTTTACCATATGGAAACCACTACAGTGTCCTGTACAGCAGTCTTGTGCGAGGAGCCCACATATCATGAAACAGTCTAGGGACTGGCATCTCTCACCCTACAATTCTAAACATGCTGAAGTTTTCAGTCAAATACAAAGGGAGAAATACTAAACGTACTTTGCTATTTCCCCTTTAATTGCTCTATAACCTAAGTGCTCTTGGTACTAGAAAGTAGGTATTCTCCCATCTGTCCTGTTTGGCCTGCAGTTTGATCAGTTTAATTGCCTGGCTTCTAATTTTACTTTTTCATGTATTTTTAGTGTTACATCTTCCTTCTATAATGCAGGTATAATAGATTTTTGCTGTCTTTCACCTCTATGATGGGATATAACTGCAGCTCAAAACTATGGTTCTTGAAATCTAGTATGTGATTTAGTCTGTTACTCCTAGACAAGTTGTCTTTCACTCAAGTTATTGCTTTTCCATTTTGTCTGTATAGTCTGTCATCACATTGTTTTCTCACATTTTATAGTGTTAAGGGTAGGTGTTGCATTGAGAACATAACTAAGCTGGAGTTCAGAACAGGATGCAAAATTGCACAGAAATGGATTGATCCTGCTGCCCTCTACTGGGATACTCTGCTTTAAAAATTATCTTCTGTAAATAACAAAACCAGCTTTTGAAGTATTTGTAAACTAGCACATTAATCTCCTCAGGTTACTAACTCTCAGCTTATTGCTGTATTGCAATTCATGCAGTTCAACAGGAAAAATGAATCTATAGGCACTACAAAAAATACGTTTCTCATGGGATTTGCCAATGACATTTCCATGTTATTTGCTCATGGTATTTTCATTTCTCCAGGCAAATAAGTGCCAGTTCCTGCTACTAACCAGTGCCTGTAAATGTTTAAACCCTATAATCTAAATATTGAGTCTGTGAGGAAAACTCCCACACTACCTGTTGACATTTCAGGTCAAGAACTTCAGTTAAAGGGAGTCAAAACTGGACTTAATATGGACATTTTCACTTTCTTGGGGAAAAACTACCTATACTTCTTACTGCTTACCCCATTTTGAGGTGGCAGAAGCAAACGTAGCCAGCTGAGCAGCAGGTTGCCTCAACAAAAGCAAGTCCTGACAGACTCTAACCCTTACTAGTTACTGACCAGCTGTGTTACTTGCCTCTGGGCCTGTGCAGGTAGGGATGATAAG
The DNA here is from genome assembly GCF_004027225.2 of Strigops habroptila. Lineage (NCBI taxonomy): Eukaryota > Metazoa > Chordata > Aves > Psittaciformes > Psittacidae > Strigops > Strigops habroptila. The sequence continues at coordinate 11,244,566 of NC_044281.2, forward strand.
CATTTCACAACAACCTTCTCCAAACATACCGTGCAATTACAGATACTGTAGAAAAAACTTTGATTTCAAGAATGCTCATTTGCTTTAGAAAATGTAATTTGAGTTTCAAGTTATGCTGGTTCCCACAAGCTACTGCATCCTGCTTTGCTAGCCTGATTCTAGGAGACACATACATGCAGCAGGGAACTTTTCTAGTTTCATTTCAGCTCTTAAATGCCTTGGTATATAGATTGAAGCCCACCACCATTTTTACCATGTGCAAACTCTGTAAATGTACCGTGTGTACCGTACCTGAAATAACTGAACATGATGCCAAACTCCTTATGCCTGCCCTGCACAACTCTACATGCTCTGAACTACAGCTTTCATACTTTCAAAAGGCACATTAATTTTACAGGTGCTTGAGGTCAAGCAAATTGTAAATGAAGCTACACTTGGCTTATGGGCCAAGTGGTTTCATTATTTCTGTGCTCCTGCATTGCAGTTAATGTGCATTACTCATAAGCCAGTTGAGAGAAGCTGCATTTGCTCAATTTGGCATTTAATCTGCTGACTTCTCAGGAATGACAAAAATACTTAAATCTCAATCCAAAAGACATGCTATAGCAGGAGTGATTAAATTGCAGGAGAGCAACCTGCTTTTCCTGAAAGGTCTGTAAATCATTTTGGGAAGCTGTATATTCCAAAACAATACCATTCCATAGCCTTAGGGGAATATTATTTAACTAGACTGAAGACGAGCACAGCACAAAACCATAATTGAAGACTATTAGACATAAAAATGACCTTTTCTTCTGAGGGTGGAGAGAAAAGGCAACTCCCTGCACGCCTGCCTTAGCTTTAACTGATGCGGTAGCTTCAGTTTAAGTGCAAGACTCAGTAGCTAAAAGAAAACATAGAAGTTCTGAGTGCTGTGGTAAGAGGCCAAAGGGTGCAGCACAGAGAACTTACCCAGTATGGCCATAAGCTGACGTTGCCTGCCTGTGTCAGGACAGTGTGTTTTGGCACACAAACTACAGCTACCAAGGTGGAAAGACTGATTTAAAATGCTGGTATTTCACAGGTAACTATTTCGAGCTAGGTTTAAATGCCTCTTGAGTTTGCCCCAGCTTACCTGTAAGTCTGCTGCTGTGCCATGCAGGACTTCCTTCAGACAACTCGTGGCCCCTAGGTGAATCCTGTGTGCAAAGTAACCGTGTTATTGTCAATAGGTTTTCATTATCCTGATTGTGATGCATCATTTATTAAGTGAAATAGAGTTTAGATAAATGGAAATGATTACCTCAGAAAACTGAACGAAGGGATTCTTCTAATTGAAGAACTTGGGGAGACAGTCTTCTGACCAAGGAACAAGGCTTTTCTTCACACACATTCACCTATAGCTCTGTTTTAACCATTCTTTCTCCTGCAGCTTGCAGACTAACTGGAGATGCTTTAATGAAGTTGTCTTTTTGTAACAGCATTTTACCACAATGGCAGATCCAGGAAAAACAATTCTTCTCTCTTTTCTTAAACAGGTTTCTTTTGAATTTCGTTCACTTCTACACTCAAAACTCGCTACACTATTTTTTGATGAAGTGATCAAGCAGATGGTAGCTGCCTTTGAAAGAAGAGCATCCAAACTCCATGGCCCAGAAACAAGCATACCTCGGGAGCTAATGCTCCATGAAGTTCATCAGACGTAAAGGGACCTGCAAGAACCTCCATTACAAACTTGTCTGTACACTTCATTTGTTCAAGAGGTGTCGTGCTCCTCCTTTGGGGCATCTGTTTCATACCTGAGCTTTGTGTGTGATTTTGTACTGTACAAACCACACCGGTTCAGCCAGATGTATATAGAATGTTCAAGCTACAATCAGGTATGACTTAAAAGCCTTATCAACAACAGACACTTGGCAGCTACTGTAACACAAGGCGTCACAGGCTGCCATTTATTAACTTGTCAAACTGTTTGTATAATCACAGTGTAAGTTGTGCCTTATCTAAGCTTATGGGGTTGTTTTTCAGCTTTGTAACATACAAACTCAAATTAAGTTATTAGTAGCATGAATGTAACTTAACAGCATCAACTCAGCCAGCTCTGCCCCAGCAGAGGGAAATGGGCTGTCTGGGCGTGTAGAGCATTTAACAGCCTGAACAGTAGCAGGTGCTTGTCAGCCAAGCGAGAGACAAGGGTAAGTCAGGAGCCTCCAGCTGCTGCTTAACTCTGACCAGCAACTGCTATAGAAGAACACCACAAACTGAATGCTCTTGATTTTTCCAGAAATTAAACATTAAGGGGTATATGTAATGTGAGGGGTGCTAGAAATCAAGTGCAATGATTCCAGCTGTAGCCAGTGGCTGGTAGCTGTGTAGGCTCCAGCCACCAGTGAATGTGTAGTACAATTTGGCAGGTGGAACTTGCTGACCTGCAACTTTGACTGTCACACACTGCACAGGGGTTGGGATAGATATATCTCATGTAATGTAATCAGTTCCCAATTCCAACACAACTTTAAACCAAGTAGATGAGCAGTGCAGCTTTGAGAACTAGGGCACAGATACACAAGGTTCTGTACCACAGCACTCTCCTCCCTGGAAGAAGGGAACAACATGTCCTCCACCTACTGCAGACAAGCATGCCCAAGGCCAGCTCTCACTAAAAACCATTCAACAGAGCTAAACCTTAGTTCTGGGGTTTTTTTCAGTACTATACCACCATTTAATTGTCAGTCCATTACAACAGTAAAAGCCCTCTTGATTAAAACATCTTCACTCGTTCTATTCCTGACATTCTTTCTAGTCTCTGAAGAAACATAAGTAAGGCCTGATCAGATTTTAAAACCTATCTGCTGCCTTGCATTACCCAGTTTCCTTACCAACATTAGGTGAAGCTTCTGGTCCTTTCTCCAGTGTCCAGAAGCCACATGGTTGCTACAGACTGGTGTATTAAATGACATGGAAGGGGTCCTTCAGGACAGACAGCCCCCCAAAGCAGTTCCAGACCACTTCTCCAGAAAGAGCAATTGAAATTTCACACCTCCCATTTGTGAAGGATGGCTCTTATTGAAGGGAGGAAGCTGGGGAAAATGACAGTTTTACAGCACTGAGAAGTTGTAAAGTGATGCTAGTTGTTGAGATGAACATAGACAAGTTTGGGAATCCTCCTGTTTTGAAGTTTAGAAAGCAGAGATGACTTTACACGTCCATGTTAAGAGCTGTGACAGGTCAGCACATAGCAAATAAAGCCATCACTTCAGGGAAAGCAGCATGTAGTGCTAAGTAATTCAAACAAAATCCTAGAGCCCAGTACCAGAAAGCTGAAAGACAAGAGTGGAAATGGAAGGCTCAAGGCAGGAGATAACCACATATTACACCTCAGCAAGAGAAGTATTTAAAAAACCCACAATCCTTTCTTAGCAAAGAGGACTTACCTGTTTCACACCCTCAGGGCACTTTCCCTCCCCAACTATATGCTGGGCCACCCATTCCAGCACCCCAAACAAGCAGTACAGACGGGGCAAAATAAAGTCAGTGCACATGCCTGATTTTCAGAGCATTGTTTAATATTTCAAAGAACTGTAGTAAGGTATTTCTTACCAAAACTAAAGTCACTTGTAGTTCTGAGAAACATTCTAGACAAAGGAATGTTTCCTGGAGGGAAAGGCCCTGTCAGATTTCTAGTAAATCTGAGAAGCAGCAGCAGGGGTTTAAGGTTCTCCTGTGACTATGGCTTTGTGTGCAGATGAATAAGGTGATACAGTTTGTAACTTTTGAGCAGCTTGTTTTATTACATAAAGGTCACATAACTGTGTATTTGCCTACTTCGTACACAATTCTCTAGTCTCACGCACAGTGGCTTCCAAGTTCTTCCTAGTACTGGCAAGCACCGATAAATTCCGAAACAGAATATCAAGTGCCTTCATTAAGTTTTCAATCAGGACCTTGGTAGATGGATCTTGCACCCAGTTATCAGGAATGTACAAATGTCTTTATTCAAAAAATACAAAATAAATTATCTGTAGGCATGGACAATGACTGTAAACAATTACACGTGTGTTAAATGAAATCCAGTAACTGATGGTTACAGTGATTCTTTTCAACACCAGCCTCACTGCAGTCACTATCCACCCTCCCGCACTGACAGCTCAAGTTTCTGAAATCAGAACTGTCAAGTCTTTTGACAGCCCAGCTCATGATGCATCCCCAGCCCAGGAATTAGAACATGCCCCCTCCCATTCCTCCCCCCATCCCACCCATTCCTCCCATCGCCGGCTCCTTTTCTTCTTTTGGCATCTCGGTGACCACTGCTTCTGCTGTCGATAAGAGAGATGCGACACCCGCAGCATCCATCAGAGCAGTTCTCACAACCTAAAAATAGGGAATAAATAACTTTATCTCTGCTGCCAGCACGTGAGGTGGGAGAAAGGAAAGCTGAGAATTAAGACTGTTTTGGGTTACCTTCGTGGGGTCTATGATTCCTTTTTCTACCATATTTACGAAGTCCCCGAGCATTGCATCGTAGCCAACTTCTGAGGGACTCTGCAGGATTTTCTCAACTATTAGTGATCCTTCAACACCCGCGTTCTTTGCGATCGTCATTGCTGGGATTCTCAGTGTCCTCTTGATTATTTCAATGCCTGTAAGAAAAAAGATGTTTAGAATTGCCTACTACCTATGTTGCTCCTGCTGCCAAGGCATGCCCTCACGTGCTGGAGATCATGCAAGGAGAACCCTCTGAGCAAGAACACGAGCTGTTTTTAGCAGTTCCAGAGAAGAAGGTTCTCTACTAGACACTTGTCAATAAATGACATCTTTGCAGGATATTCACACATGTTTTTGGTTGATTTCTGCAAAAGGTAGTAAGGAATGTTATTCCTGTACCAAAGCATAGAGCCCTTTTCCATTTGATTCACCACACAATCTCTAAAGTGTTCTTAGATTTTATGTCCGCTTGCAGCGATGACAGTCAAGTCAATTCTTCCATTAATGGTTTGCAGTTCTCTGCAGGGACTACTGCTGCTTTGTGGTTACTGGTTCTTTCACACCCTTGCCAGGGATGCAGCGAAACCTCCTTCCTACTGTAAAGCTGAGGCCATCATACCAAGGGGACATGAGCTTCTGAAGATCATGTAACTCCAATTTCAGTGAAAGCAACCTGCACTGAAGTCTTGTAAAGCCTCGGGACAGCAGGATGTCTGTTCTTAACACTTACACGCACACATGCGAGTAATTTACTTACCAATTTTCTGATCTTCATTAGCTGGAACTAAAGCATCTAATGCTGGAATGCAGCGAAGCAGCGCGCAGCCGCCGCCCGGAACAATGCCCTCCTCCACGGCAGCACGGGTCGCGTTCAGGGCGTCAGTAACTCTGTCCTTCTTCTCATTCACTTCAACATCACTGGTGCCACCAACCTGCAAGCAGCAAGCCATGTGTCAAGAGCCACACACTAGGCCTGGCTGGGGGAGCGCTGCTGGCAAAACGAAGCAGCCACATGGAGTGAACTGAAAAGCACCAGAGCCCAGCTCTCCCCTGTGCTGCCAGCATTCTTCCCTATCTCAGCACTCTAAAAGCTAAAGTAATCAACTACAGCTGTGTGTTTCAAGTTCTTAATACTGAATCACAGCACTGTAAAAGCAGTCAAAGTGCTTATCCCAACCAGTTGCGAAGATTACGCAACCCACAGAGCAGTAACTTACACTGGCAATGAAGGACTGATACTGCCCCTTTCCCAAGAAGTTTAACTTCTCACCTTCAATACTGCTACTCCATCAGAGAGTTTGGCCAACCGCTCGTTCAGCTTCTCTTTCTCATATTCGCTTGTGGTGACCTCCAGCTGCTCAATGATCTCCTGAATGCGCTTTTCAATTTGAGCCTTTTCACCCTTTCCCTTTAGGAGCATGGTATCATCTTTTGTCACAATGACCTCTCCAACTTTACCAAAGTCATGCGGCTGAATATCTTCCACATTTAGGGTCAAACCCTCTTCTCCAAATACCTGAGACAAATTATGTGAAAGGTTGGAATTCACAGCTCCTCCATACGTGCATTTTTCACTCAGACACACAAACACATACAGCAGGCTAATGGTGCAAAACAATCACACTACTGCAGCCAAGCTCAACAAAACTCTTCCCTTCTGCTAAGAGCCCAGGCATGTGGGTACCTCACAAACTGGCCCTCAGAACAGGGAACTGCCCCCTTCCCATTCATGACTGACTCATGTAACACTCCAATCCCAAGTGCCTGGAGAGTGGAGCTGTGTTAGAATCCTCCCTGTATTTTGAGAAGTTATGGATATTGGCACTAAACTGACTTTGGACTAGAACTTGCTGGCTTGTTATTTTGTACCCATTTGTTACATTAACCATTAAGTTTAAACATTAAGTTTTATTTCAATAACTACCTTTAGATCCCAGTATCATGCTACGAAGTGTATATAAAAAACTGCAGTATAAAGGGACACTCATCAGCTCATCAACCATTTGCAAACTTAAACAGATATTCCACACATCTGAAAGAACTGTATTTGCCATACTCAAGTCTGGGCACTTGTGAGACCATCAGTTTTATAGCAAGAAAGCATTGCTATTTCTAAGCAATTTCCTTGAAGCTCCTCCATCCCCTTAACAACCTGAACGCTGCAAGGAAGTGGTGTGTAACTTCAGCCATTAAAAGGACATATTGGTCATGGCTGGGCAGGGCTGTATTGCACAGCAATTATCAATAACCCCATTAAAATAATAAAGATTGAAACATTAAGAGCTGCTGTTACATTCTTGAAAGAAGAGGACACAGCGTGTCCTCTAATACAAGCCACGGACCTAAAAATAGACATTCCTTCCCTCCTTAAATACCGTTAGCATTTCTTTGAGCGAAGAGCCAAGTTAAAACATCATTACTTACAGCACCACCAGTAGCAATTGCCATATCCTTAAGCTGGTTTTTCCTGTTGTCACCAAAACCTGGTGCTTTTACAGCAACAACTTGAAGACCAACCTTCAGTCTGAAAAGAAGAATTCAGAGAGCAACACTCCACATGTGTTCAGAGAACAAGTCTAATTACTAAACCAAATTATTTCAGCGCAGGTCTAACAAGCAAACAAAGAGGCCTTCATGAACTGAGCTGGTTTTGCTCAAAAAGGTAGTTTGGAAACAAGCAAAGCTCTGTCCAAACTGATGCAAACTATGGCTGTAGGCAAAAGCTGCTGCTCCTTTGGTGCTGGTAAGAGCCCAGACCACAGCACTGCACCACAGCAAATTCAAACAACATGCTTCTGTACACGTTCCTTTAAAAGGATGAAAATGCAAAAAAAACCCCAGCATTTGTCCAAAAGAATGGATTTTAAGTCTCACCTGTTTAAGACTAGAGTGCTGAGGGCTTCTCCATCAACATCTTCAGCAATAATGACCAAAGGTTTGCGGTTAGCATTGGCAATTTCAAGAGCGGGGACTATGGACTGTACACTAGAGATTTTCTTTTCACTGATTAAAACATAAGCATCCTGGAATTCACATTTCTGGCCTGCAGAAACAACATGCATTATCTGAAAAATCCGGTTGTAAAAACGTATCAAACATTCTCCTAAGCTGAAGGAGGTTCTTTGGAGCAACTGTCGCACTTTTCAACAGCATTAGAGAGAGACACAAATCGTTCCATCCAAGACTCCGCTTTCAATTCTACACACTCTGGAGCACTGCAGGGCCAGCTCAGTGTTAGCACCGGCACTGTCCACACTCAGCAGAGAAGAAAAAAACCCCTCAAGATTCCAACCTTTTACCAAGAGTTAACAGTTTCTGATGAGGAAGGACCCCCTGTCCCCTTTGCTGTGTCACACAGTGTAACAGACAACAGAGTCTTTGCAACAGTTACTCTTGCAAGTTAGAAATAAAGATAAGGTATCTGACACATGTTACTGTTAACTCACCTTTGGTGGTATTAATAAAATATGGCGAGATGTAGCCTCTGTCAAACTTCATACCCTCAATGATCTCCAATTCATCGTTTAGAGTTTTTCCATCCTGTTTAGATGCAAGAAAGTCTATGTTAAAGATCCTTTATTTACTACCAAAGACACACGTGTAGTTTTAGGATACTATGCCCCACAGAAGGAAAGGCTCTGCACCATGTCAGTTTTAGAATCACAGAATCACAGATCGGTTTGGGTTGGAAAGGACCTTAAGATCATCGAGTTCCAACCCCTCTGCCATGGGCAGGGACGCCTCACACTAGCCCAGGTTGCCCAAGGCTTTGTCCAACCTGGCCTTGAACACTGCCAGGGATGGTAAGAATGAACAGTGATCAAACCCTGCTCTACATGAGCTGGAGAGGAAGGAATTACAGTGGGATACCTTATATGAGCAGCAGCAGCTACATCGCATGGCACAAAGGCCAGCCCTAACTGAAGAGGAGACAGTCGCTGTGCACTTGGTCTGTATGTTGGCTAGTTCTTACCTTGACAGTGATCACACCCTTTCGTCCAACTTTCTTCATTGCATCGGAGATTATATTCCCAACTTCCTGATCTCCATTTGCTGATATTGTGGCAACCTGAAACAGTAATCATTTCATTTCATTTCACAATGCAAGTGATTTGTTTCCTCGCTATAAAGAACATCAGAACAACCCTTTTCAATTCTCCCATTTCCTGACAGCACAGGACAGGCAGCTGCTGCAGCACAGCCACACCAGGACACGCCACCACTGCTACAAGAGCTCGTGGCTCTTGGGCAGATCCCTGCACTGGGCTCACAGAGACCATCCCAATCCACAGCCATGGGGGGAGGAAATAAGCCATGAGAGCCAACGCATCTGGTGCCTCAGACCCAGCTGGGCACTGCGCACCCACCTCGACCTGAACCTCCCACAGCAGATCTGCCACCCCCTGGAAGTCTGCATTCACCTCCCATCCACAAACAAGTCTGTGCTCTCAGCACTTGTTCCCAAGTAAAACAATTAAAGACATATTTTGGAATGAAACTTGAAGATGAGGAAAACCATCCAACTTCTAGCAATGTTCTTGAAGGCAGAACATTGGGAATTTTAAATAACTCATGAAAATGAAAGCATTACCATGAAGACCATTCAATCAAATGTACTCTGAACCTTGCTATATAAAGAAAAATCCTCAGGAGTCATGGCTGCACACCCTAACTCCACTAAACCTGAATTCACAAAACACATTTTGACTAACAGCTATGTAAGCTTGGTTTAAATATTTATTGATTTTAACCTGTGCAATTTCTTCTGGAGTTGTAACAGGTTTGGACAGCTTCTTCAGTTCAGCTATGACAGCATCGACTGCCAGCATCACCCCTAAAGATGAACAGAGTATTTGTGAGTGAACAAAACAGGGTAAACAGCACTGAACAAAACCCAAGCCAACATAACCACCCCCACCGGGTTTGAGTTTCAAACCAAAGTCCACATTGCAAAATACATCAAGTTTGCGCATTCAAAAGCAAGTGGCTGGCAGTTCTAGTTCCTTATTGTCATCTGTACACCTAGCGATCATCTTTTGGAATTGGTGGGGGACATTTTCCATCATGATTGAAGTTCATGGCAAATTTATTTACATGGCACCAGTAAATTTATATACTTCTCAGAAACTAATTACATGCACAAATGGCTTTAACTGCAGTTTACCTGTGACAAGTTAAACAACTGCATATAAAATAGTAAAAGGATTAGAAAAATGAACACTAGTTCAGAGTAAGTAACAGAAACAAGGGGGTTCTCTACATGCTGCTCTTCATACAAAGCTTTAGGTGGGTCACCAAAAAGCAACTTATTCAGGAACCCAGTCAAATCTGGGACATGAAAAATAACAAAACAGAGCTTAAACATTAACAAGAAGGGAAAAACCTTACCCCTCCTGATTTCTACTGGATTAGCGCCTTTGCTGATCTTCTCAAAGCCTTCCTTGGCAATGGCACGTGCAAGCACCGTTGCAGTGGTGGTACCATCTCCCGCTTCTTCGTTTGTATTGTTGGCAACATCTTGAACTAACCTGGCTCCAATATTTTTGTACTTGTCTTTTAAGTCAATTGCTTTTGCTACTGTCACACCGTCTTTTGTCACTTTGGGACTTCCCCAGCTCTGTTCAATAATAACTGTTCTTCCCTGGGGAGACAAAGAACAAGTATTAAATTAAAGCCACATAATCCAGAGCATATGACTAAGAGTTCAGCTGAAGATCCTTCTGAACAGCCACAGCAGAACAGAAGCATCACCTCAAAGCACAGAGCTTTCAGCTGGGGCTTTTTCCCAAGCACACACACTACCAAGGTACTGCAGAACTGGGAAAACAGCTCCAAGGTCTTATACTCTCACAGAAGGAGGCTCCATTCCCGAGCCCTAACGCTTCATATCGCAGACCCAGAAGTCTGCAATTAAACCAAGGCTGGCCTTACAGAGAAAAGAAACTGGAGACATTCCCTTTAACAATAATATTTTCACCTAAAATTAAAATACATCAACATAATGAACTGAATTTGCAAAATTTCCATGGCACCATGATAAAAAGTCTATGTGATTGAGAAAGAGTAATACAAAGCTCAATTCGTTGCACATTCAGGGGGTTGGGGGAGAAGCAGGGACTTGCAAACCTCAGTAGTGATTAGCAAAGGGAACTAAGAACACAACAAATCTGTGTGAGCGTGTTGCAATCATTTCTCAAGCCCTGCAAGCTACCAGCCCACACTTGCACTCAGCGGAAAGGCTGGACTATCCTATGTAACATCTACAGGCACAGTGAATACGGGAAACTATGGACCATTCAGTGAACAGAGGGCAGCGGCAGATGCATCTGCACAAGAGGATTGCTTGTTCCCAGACGAATTCAATAGCTTCAACAGCTGCCCCGATCAACCACGTTCCAGTTCGAGCTGGAGGAGCAGAAACGCAGGAGCCATCCCTTGTCCAGCGCTGCCCTGAGACTCTCCAGCGACCCCAACAGCCAGAGCTGTCAGCAGAGGGGAGCGGAGAGCAACTGCCCCAGCTCAGCACCGTGGCTCCCCGCTGACCCTGCGGCACAAGCGCCCTCTCACCAGGCCTGGCTCTGAGCTCCCTGCGCTGGCTCGGGCACAGAGCTGCCACAGCCCATCACACAGCAGCGCGGCTCCGGCCGCGGGCAGAGCGCGGCTCACGTGCTGAGCACAGCAGCTGAAGCCTCCCGTGCTCCTCCCCAGCACACGGCCCACCCGCACCTGCCCCAGCGCTGGGCTCCTGCCACGCGCGAGGCTGCGCTGCCTCTCAAGCACAACGAGCCCTAGAAGCGGCTACAGAAATGATAACTTGAGGCCTTGAACTTGTGAAAGCTTTACGTAACTCTAAGTCAGTGCTACAGCACAGTTATGCCAAAATAATGCACCGTCTGACTTCTTGCTGCCATTTTACCTGACCTGCACTTCTCCTAAATCTGAAAGTGGTTCAAGAGGAAGAAAAGTTTCTCTGGAGGATCCTGCTAATGGTAAGCTCTGAACTGATTTTTCTTAATTTTATTCTATATTTTGACATGGGCTTATTGTTTGTCTGGTAGTTATGCGGCGAACAGTTCAACAAAATCTTTTTATATCCTATCATATTAAATGACTTACACTCAGCAAACATCTTTTATCTGTGTTTCTGAAGCAAGAAGCCCCACCAGTAAATACACACGCATTTTGCATGGTCCTACAGCTCAAGAATCCAAGCATTTACACAAACTAGTTCTGACAAGGAACTCCACATGTCAGCTGCAATACCAAAGGCTGTGTGAGACTGCAAACCACGTTCCTGTAACTACAGAACAGTGCCAAAGGGAATTTTCCTCATCACAATGAGATTTCTAAAAACGCCGGAAGCAGAATCAATCAGCACAGCACAATCCCTCCAGCTCCACACATGCATGAGCGCAGCAGACAAAGTGAGAACACTGGAACAAAACCCCCGCAAGGTTGCAGTAAGTTGCATCAGGAACTGCCCTTTAGCCAGTGCATTGGAACGACACTGAGGCATTCAGAGTAGCCTGATCCACAAAAACAAGAGTTAAATTAACCGACTACACTTAAACTTTGTTCCTTTATGGAAATCAGGCACAGCTTGCTGACATCACAGCTCCTTAACCTTCATCTGCTCAGCTTCTGGCATTTCTGCCTTTGAATAAAGACAATAGAGCACCAAAAATGTAGAAGAAACACATGAATGAATTTTACAGAGGCCAAGCAGCCCTGCAAAGAGCTACCATACATACACTGTGGTTATATGAACAGATATTCCTATGAGCCCAAAGCAAACCAGCGTCTCTCCCTTAAAAAGGAATCTCATTTCAAGCCCTACTGCACACATTGCATGACTGTGCAGAATACAGCAGCCAGGCTTCCAAAGGACCTAGATCTTACAGGGATCAGACACTGTGTCCTGTCCTGGAACAGGAGTTAATGCCACTGCCGTGGAACTTCACTTCAGCTCGTAACACTTACCCATCAACTGAGAACTCAGCGTTACCTTTCAGTACTAACAAGGTGAAATAAGTATTCAAAGTGCAAAGTGATATAAAACCACAACAACAATTAATGAAACCGCACGCTATTAACCCACCTCACGACACAGTTATCCACTGCACTGCCACAGGCCGCCAGCTGAGCCAGGGCAACCCACAGCGCACATCCCCACAACCTTCACACTGCTTGAGCAAATAAACTGCCCCTCTCCCAGAGATCCGGTTAATTTTACTCGGTGGCCTTGAAAAGCGCTCGCGCCATTGTCATTGCTCAGGTGACAAAAAGGAGAACATGGCTGCAGCGTGCCCATGCCCTGCACCTCGTGGCCCGGACCTGCACGTGGTAACGATGCAGCTCTACTGAGCCAAAACCAACAACAGTTTTCTCCTGTGGCGTTTTCAACCAGGTCACAGCGCTAACATGAAGTAAAAGTCAATTCTTCCCTTACCTTTGGCCCCATGGTGACTGCTACAGCATCTGCTAGAAGATCTACTCCCTGAAGCATAAGAGCTCTAGCATCTGCTCCGAACTTAACATCTTTTGCATATGCTCGTGTTAGATGGGGGGCGAGTGCTCTGGACACTGGTCTTATCTGACGGAGTACTGTCGGTAAACGGAGCATGTCTGCAAGATTAAACAAACCCACATGAAAATATAACCGTTATAGTTTTGCACAGCTACTTCGGGAACAAAAGCAAAGCCAAACCATTCACGAGGCGAACCAAGCGGCCGTACGCTTCCCGCTTTCCCCCTGGTTCAAGCGGAGCCACGCACAGGCAACCGCAAGGCACAGGGCTGGGAAGCCCCGACCCTCCAAGCAAGACCCGTGCGGCGGCAGCTCCCACCGAGCACCCTGCAGCAGCCCCGGGCTCCCCGCACCAGGCCCTGCCCGCCGGCGGCACAGTACAACACAGCGGGGGGCCCCGCGCCGCGGCTCCCGAGCAACGGCGAAGGGCGGCGGGAGCGGGCCCGGGCCCCGCGGGCCCCCGGCCACATGGTCCGCTCCGTCAGGACACGCGCAGCAAGGTCAAGAGCCGCCCGCCCCCTGCCGCCAGCGCGGCCGCGCTGCACCGCCAGGCCTCGCCGCACCGCCCCGCGCCACGCCGGGCCCACCGCCAGGCCCCGCCGCACCGCCCCGGCCCGCCGCCACACTGCCGCTCGCCCGGAGCAGGCCCCGCCGCTCACCGCGAGGGCAGCCCGCCCCCGAACCGCAACCGGTGCCGCAGCGGGAACGGCCCGTGGCGGGTCTCCCTCCCCAAGCCGCGCCGCGCTCAGCCGCCGCACTCACCTGTGGGCAGCGCGGCGGGAAGCAGCGGGCGCCTCCACCGTCCGGAGCGGGAGCTGAGCGGGCAGGTCTGCGCGCAGGAACAGCACCGCGCCGGGCTCTCACCGCCTCTGCCCCGCCCCGCGCCAGGCGCCGGCCCATGTGTGGCTCCGCACCGCCGGGCCCGGGAACCAGCATAACCGCGCGGGCCCCGCCCCGCCACCACCCGCGACCGCGCCCGGGCCCGCGGCGCCAGCACTGCCGCGCGCATGCGCGGGGGGCCCCCGCATGAAACACCCATGTTCCGGGGCCCGCCACTTCCAGAACCTTCTGGAACGGTCATGCTCGCAGAAGGTCAAAGTTGAGCCGCACTCACTTCCGGGCGGGTGCCCTGCCCCAGCCGCCGGCGGGTGCTGCACGGAGCAGAGCCGCGGCCCCCCCCGGCACCGGCGGCCTCCGGGAGCGCGGCGCGGCCACAGCGGGCCCCCGGTAACGGCAAAACCGGAGCCCAGGGCGGCCGCGGCGGGGGAGGGGGCGGCTCCGCCTCGGGGCGGGGCGCCGGGCGCGCATGCGCAGGCCGTGACCTTCCTCACGTGTGCGTGCGGCGGCGCGGTCACTCGGCGCGGGGAGCGGAGCGGCTGCCATGGTGAGTGCCGGGCCCGGGCCCGCTGGGCGCGCTGGGGGGCAGGCGGGGCCTGCCCGCGGCACCGCGTCTGGCTGCGGGCCGGGGTCCCGGAGCGGCCCCTGGGCATGCCGCCACGCACGGGGGGTTCCGCAGGCTGGTGGAGGCCGGCGGCGGGCCCTGCGGCGCCGGGCTGAGCCGCGGGAGGGAAGGAGGGAGGGAAAGAAGGAGGGAAGGAGGTGTCGCGGCTCGGCTCGGCTCGCTGCGGTGGCCGCGCCCCGCGGGGTCTGGGGGCGCCGCAAGGTCGCGCAGCCCGCGGGGGGTGAGCGGTTACCCCGCAAGCGCCCCGGAGCGGTAGAGCCGCGCACCCCGGGGACAGAAAGGAGCCCTTCGGTGCTGCGGGCTTGGGCGCTCAATGTGGTTTTCGTAATCTTTTATAGAGACCTTGAAGGGAAACGGGGTAAGGGCAGAGCCGCGCTCGCTGTTGCTGTGATTGCTATAATCCTGCTAAAGTGAGGAAATAGCGTTTCTTAAAGCTTAGCACAGAATGCTCGCTGTCATGAGTGTGGCTGCTCGCTTCTCTTACACACAGAACACCTCTAGAAAGAAGCCCCAGGATCAAGCTGTCTGATCTGCACAGGATGAAGGCGATCATCCTGTGGTATAATGTTATTGCTGTAGTATAACGTTGGCTGGCAGGACACACCTCTTTCATGTAGCATCTCCATGCCCTGCCTGTCATTTTGACTTGTCCCAATTTTAAAGTGTATCTGTGTGTGTTGATGAGCATCAGTAAAGGGCACGTGGATGCCAGGCCCCTGTTTCTAGCTCTTTCTGTGGGCTCCGGGTACCTGTCCAGCGAGCGCTGTCTCCATGTGACCTGGCCAGTCGCCATATCTTTCCTCCTAAATCAAAGCAAGTTCCTTCTTCCTGACCCCTGCTCGTTGGGATTCAGTTAGCTAGTGCATGGGAGTTAGACTGCTCTTCCTGGAATGCAGCCAAGTGGCAGTAAGGAGTTGCAAAAAAAGCCTCAAAACCAACCCAAAAACCTCAACCGCCAGAACCAACAACCAAACAAACCCCCCCCCATTTCTGCTTCAGCAGAGGCAGATACTGAAGCAGTCACTATAGAAATATGCCTACATTCCTCTTTTCAGGGGCTTAAAGCTAAAGGTCCTTGTAAAGCTGCAGTCTGTAGCAGCCAGTACGAGCGGCAGCACTCTCACCTCGGACTTGAGGTTGTGTGAAGTGCTGAGGCGTGAAAGTACCCTGAGGAGACTGACGTGAGGAGCCTGGCTAAACGTTAACACCACACCTGTCCCAAAGGGTCCTTAATCATCATTAAATCTGGTTGTGAATTGAATAAATATAGTTCATATAATCGCTAATTACGCTCACCAGCCTGTAGTGGCTGAGGTCTTGGGATTAAAACCCATGGAGCTTGCCAGGCAGAGGAGGCGGCGGCAGCTGCTCCACGTGGTGCTGGTTCATTTCCCCAGCTGCAGTACCTCTTCCCGCGGCTCTGTTGTCAGGATTGCCCAGCATCTGCTTGTGTCTGCAGCAATTTCTGATGCAATCAAAGGTGGCCTTTGCGTGCTACTATTAAAAAAGGGGTTTTTTTTAACTGAAAAAGAAATAATTTCAGTTTGTTTTGTGGTAATATTCCTCTTGTTTCAATGTACATTACTCCCACAGGCAGGAAAAGCATTTAGGAAATTCCTTCCCCTCTTTGATCGTGTTCTGGTTGAACGATGTGCGGCTGAGACAGTAACCAAAGGAGGCATCATGATTCCAGAAAAAGCTCAAGGGAAGGTGCTACAAGCGACAGTAGTAGCAGTTGGATCGGGAGCCAGAGGAAAGGTAAATATCCTGAGGCATTACTTTTGGGAAGGATTAGTAAGTGGTGTGGTGGAAGCTGGAATGTTATCCTAAGGAAGGAATGGCTGCAGTGTAAGTGTAGCGATGGCTCACTGAAGTGGATGACTGTGGTGGTTGAAGTTGGAAGTACAGATTCAAGGAGGAGGTAGAAACCTCAGATTCTCCTGAGTGGCTCTGGCCTTGAATTCCAGCGTTCCTTTGATCATTTGTAAAATGGAAAATACCTGCCTTTTAAACTGCACCACTTGGCAGCCAAAACCTTGAAGCCCCGGCAGCCTTCTGTGGTAAAATGATTGCATGTCTGAGTTCCTGTGACTTGTGAGTGGGGTTCAGTCCCACAGTG
This sequence comes from Strigops habroptila, assembly GCF_004027225.2. NCBI lineage: Eukaryota > Metazoa > Chordata > Aves > Psittaciformes > Psittacidae > Strigops > Strigops habroptila. Next base: position 11,261,138 of record NC_044281.2, read on the forward strand.
CAGCGTTCACTGGTGCTGTGCAGATACCATTGTCCATAAGGATCAGGCGTGCTGGACAAAAGAAAATCAGGAATCAAAATAGATGTGTCACATACTATTTTTTTTGTTAATTTTGGATGTTGAATATGTATCTGGGATCATAAGAAGAGCCCATCTTCACGAAGCTGCCAGTGGCTGTGGGCCTCAGCATCAGGGGTTTTTTTTCCCCACCAAAGCAGTGTTCAGTTAGTGGTGATAGTGGAAAACAGGTTAAATTTCAACTTGAGCATGTTGACTCGGGCTTTTTCTTTACTCTGATTCCTCCATACATGTCACACTGGTTTGTGTCATATCTGATTCTAAGCCTTTGTATTGTGAAATGGCGCTAATATTTAACTAACACGCTAATGATTTCTTTGTAATACAAAAATACAATTAAACTTAATCAGGTGTTTCTAAACAACTGATTTGCCAGCAACAGTGACAAGTTGAACACAGTAAGAGATGGGAAGGTACTTCTGACTGACACTTGGGAGAAATCAGCCTTGGCTATGGAATGTGGACATGGACTCTGCCTTCATTTGAGAAGGGGGTTTCTTGCTCTGTCACTTAATTTCTCAGGTCTTTTGGGTGTGAAGTCCTATTTAGTTTGTCAAGCAAAAACCTCACAGTTGTGTTTGCACTCAAAAAGAAATGAAAATCAATTATATACAGAAAATCACTGTGGTTCTACTGCCTAAATATTGCAGGAGGAGTCCTGCTTGACAACTGACTGGTGGCTTGTCTTCCTACCACACCTGGGTGTTCTAGTTTCACTGCACAAGTGATTTCCCAAATGCTTTATATGTGGATGGCTCACTGTAGTTCAGAGGAACTCTGTTACATCTGCCTGTACTGTGGGAAACTAAGGCTTGCTTTCATTCTTTCAGGATGGTGAGATTCAGCCAGTGAGTGTAAAAGTTGGTGAGAAGGTTTTGCTACCGGAATACGGCGGTACTAAGATTGTACTAGAAGATAAGGTGAGTATCCCAGCTTTGTGAATGCAGTGTAAGCTGGTTCCCAAAATGTCACACTGCCAGTGATAAATCCTGTAGTTACTTCATAGTGTTAGCAGCATGGGAACAGCTCGATCCAGCCAGCCTCTGGCACTTGTAGTACTCACTACTTCCACCCTGGCTTAAAAGGAGGTAACTAAGGAAGCCTCTGGCCTGACCTTTGCTGGGTGGATGAAGTAGCTTCTTGGGCCAAGCATGTTTTAGAAGGAGCCCAAAAAGGCTTTGAAATTACTGAGGGTATCCTTGCTTTTGCCCAGGAAAGCTTATGGAATTGCCTTCTAATGGTTCTTGTACTTTCTACTACTAAAACCAGTAACATGGTAGCTTTCCCAAAGGGATCTTACAAACAAAAATAAGTTGTTCTTAGACTGTGCAGCTAATCTTGGTTAGCTCACTTTTCATTTTGTGCTTCATGACTGTGGTAGCCCTGACTTCAGAACAAGACAGTATTTGCAAACCAGCCCATACAACAGGTACTAATGTTCCTTTTCCTTGCAGGACTACTACTTGTTCAGAGATGGTGATATTCTTGGGAAATACTTGGACTAAACCTGTTGCAGTATCAGTCATCCATTCCACGGAAATGCTGAAATTTTTCTTTCATCGTGTAAATAATGTCCTTTATAATAAACAGGCATCGAGTCTCTGAAATAACTTGTGATCTCACTGTAATGACGGAACACAAATAAAAGTATGTACAGTCAGAAACCAGTTGCTCTTGCTTTAGTTCCACTGGACAGTGAAAGTCAGACGACCACCAACCAGCCTTAATTATTCCAAACAACTTCATTTTATATCCTTATCTCTGTACTGAGAGTGTAAAGGTCTTTACAATAAACTTCTGAAACTATTCTGCTTCTGTCTCAGTTTCTGCTCTTGCTTGGTGAAACTGAGTCTCAGTTGTGTAACGCACTCATGTCTCTGAAACACGTCAGTTGGAGTAATGCATTGTTTTCCCTAAACTTGCACGGAGCTGGGAGATGAGTTTAAAATGCTTATCACACAGATGCAGTGGTGAAGGGTCCTTCAGCTGGCCTCCCTTGCACATTGAGCTTTATCTTAAGATAACATGTTTTACTTCTGTCTTAGCAATAGCTGAGATGCTGGTATACACACAAACAACCCTGTCACAAAGAGCTTGTCCCACAGCCATCTGAGAGCAGCTTGGTGCTACTCATACCCATGTTTTCTTACATAGCTCTCACTGAATTTTGCCAATAGAAAATAAGTAACTTCCCTCCAGCAGTAAATCAGGCAGCACTGGGGCTGATGCTGGCTTTAAAGTAAGTTTCTTTCTGATCACTATCTCAGGCCAGATCTCCAACTTTCCCATAACGTAAGCTGATTTGACAAAATTAATTTCCTTTATCCTTAATGCAACACCATTCCTAAATATCAAGACATTTATTTAAGTAATGCTGAAGCAATCACATTTGCATACTTCCAACTCTCCTTGGAAAAGGATTCAAGGTTGCTCATGTAGGAATACACAAATCTGGACTTTATACCCTGTGTTCTTAGTGATGCTTTCAGAGTTGGTATGTACACATTGACCCAGTGCAGCCTAAGAACGTACACTGCCTTGACATCTTCTGATCCCATCTTAGGTGAAATAAATCACTGTATGACTTACTGCTCCTGCAACTTCCAATAGCAGGAGTTAAGTGGTACTTCTTTCTCCATTCCATTCAAGCTGCTACAAAATCAACATTGCTAGATACAGTATAAGCCTTATTTGGGAGGTGACATGAAAAGACTGTAACAAAATACGTTTTTCAGAGCTTGAATAGCTGCAGTGGGGGGGCTGCAGCTTTGACATGTTCTGAAACAAGGTATTTTGTGCCAGGGCAGTTTCAGGTCCCTCCCCCAACAGCTAATAAATAGCACTGAGGTGAGCTGGAGCCACTTTTGTACTTAGATGCCAATTATCACCCAGCCACTCCATTAGGAGCTCAGTGTTTGGCAGTCTTGGCTATTGTGCCTTTGCTCCCCAAAACTGTGGGGTGTGCTGCTGGTTACCAGCTACCTGCTGCAGAACAGTAGGCAAACGTCACACAGTTCAGGTGGTTAAAAACCACTGAACTATGCCAGGTTGGACACGGCTTTGAGTGACATGGTCTAGTGGGAGGCATCCCTGCCCATGGCAGGGGGTTGGAACTAAGTGATCTTAAGGCCCTTTCCATCCCAAACCATTCTGTGTAACTAACAGGGAAGGAGCTAAATTAAAACATGTTTTAGTATAAAAGGCCCACCTCTCGAAACCTGCCCTGTTGCAGCTTTAGTTGCAGCAGTGCACTTCAGGGCTGAACCTCACCACACTTACTACCAGCACCCTGAAAGACAATTGATTGCATAATGAAACACAAACTGATTGGGAAGCACTGCCTTGATGATAAGGGAGGTATGCTGGTGTAGTCACATAGCAAAGGGGGGAAGGTATTTAACATGTTAACAAATGGAAACTAGACCCCATCTCAATGAGAATCAACTGCCAACAAAGAAATGTTTAGTCCTTTCAGCATTTCTTCCAATGCTGTCCTGCAGAGACATGAATTACACGGGATCCCCACTCAGCAAATGGTCTCATGACATTTGCAGTTCCTGACGAGGAGGCACTACAAGCTGTCAGGATGCCACCTGAGGCAGCACATCCCCCCTATCCCCACGTGCTGTTCCCCAGCCGAGGCAGCACCCCTGTACCAGCCTGCTCCCCGGCAGGATCACACCAAGCTCCAACCCATGCAGCAGTGCTGCCAAGTGCCCACCACACAAGCCCATCTCCCCCCAGCTCTGCCCCCAACCATGCCTGCAGCAGCTTGGTATCATGTTTATTCAATACGATATTTCATGTGGCTGCATCCACTAGTGTGCACGTAACTGATGAAACACAAAAGTCCCTTTTCCTGAAAGCTTTCATGGGAATAAGTGATTTATGGATGTGGATAAAAAGCAAACCCAAAACATTCCTCAGCCTAATCCAATGAAGGACACGCTTGAACGTCTGCTGGATCGATAAACAGAACATTGAATTCTTGCACCACGAGGCTATCACTGCAAGCAAGGACAAGGTAACTGTTACACAGCCAAGGTGATCCATCTGTTTCTTAGTCCACAAGGGAATGCCAAACTCTATACGCCTCTGGTTCTATATCGGAGGACAGAATCAATCACAAATGCTCTTTGCTGTGTCATTCCTGGAGGAATTTAGACTATTCCCTGTTTTCTAGACTACTTCAAAGCTTCGATTTTGGTAAAAAGGTTACATATTGCCCTACCTGCTCTTGGGGGTGGATACAGCCCTTCCCAGCCTCTCCTCAGGCTGTCTGAATCCCAAGGAAACAAGATGGACTCCATCCACCTCTGCTCATTTCCTTTCTTAACATTTCAGAACCACCATTAGCAGCAGCTATACTGTTTCCATAAAACCTTTACCATCCTGGTTGTTATCCTGCCATAGTAAGAAAAGGATGAAACTTTTACAAACCAGCAGAGGAGAAAGGAAGGCCAGGTCCCTCACAGCACAGGAATAGACAGTAAGATTGTGACTAAATATTCCATTTTTCACTCTTGGAGGTCATGAGGCAATGAGGACCAGGTGAAAACCAAACAAGTTGATCATACTTTGTTTAAAACCAACTGGACATCCAATAAAATAGAAATAATGAGCAGCTTCCACGAATACAGGGTTAAATATCAAGGGGCAACTCAACAGATTTACAGACTTTAACATCTTCATTAACAAGCACTGCACATTTATTTCCCTTTCCTGCAAACCCACGAGCCAGTTGCAGATTGAACTAACAGATATTTATCTCCGAGAGGTGTTTCTTCACAGCCAGATTTATTTCTATTTTAGAAGCGAGGTGTCCATGAAATGAAAGTCAGGGACAAATGGAAATGTCAAATCCTCAGCTTCTTTGTGGTTTAGATAACAGTTAAACCTTGAGTATGGTGATAGAAAAAGTAAAACCAAAACAACAGAAAAGCAAATCCAAACAGGCTGCTGAATTTTAAAGGACTTAAATTTTAAAGACTGTTTGAATTGCTTTTATTTTGGGGCTGGCTAATATCAATCTCATAAAAAATGAATCATAGAATCACAGAATGGTTCGGGTTGGAAAGGACCTTAAGATCCTCTAGTTCCAACCCCCCTGCCATGGGCAGGAGGTAATGGGCCACTTGTACCCTCCATTCTCTTTGCACCAATTTCTCCCAAGGTTATGAACCTTTCCATGGGTCTTACACAAACTGCTAAGAGGAGTTTCGCCATAGGGTCCAACAGCTAACCTGGGGCAGGAATGCTGACCAGGGGTAAAAATGTAACTAATGCAAACTGACCCGGGTGCCTGGAGCTGGAATGCCCCCTCTGTGTTACCGTGTAACGTCAGTGGAGCCACCGTTAGGTGGGTGCAGGCACCCGCGCAGGAGATGACCCCGTTACCTGTTTCTGGTCGCTCACACATGGTCCAGCTTTCGGCTCTGACCCGGCCTCCTGAACAAGGAGAGATCCTGCTCACAGCATGGCCTGACCAAACTGAGCATTCAAAATGCACTTTGCTTTCTGATGAGAAAACCTAATCAGGGATTTTCCAACGTTTCCAATACAGAAATGTTTCACATACTCCAGCTCTCATTGGGTAGAAGGGAGAGGTTTTAACACAGGGAAGCAGATGTTATTTAGAGCAAATGAACCGAGTGAGGGGGAAAAACCACCCAGCATTCACTCTGCAATGCAGTGGAAGCAGCAGCAGCTACCAGTGTTCTCCACTGTTCGGGAAACAACACACAACTGCAACCATTTACTTACTGATTGTGTATTACATCTTTACCCTCTTGCTGCATCATTCTTGCTCACAGAAGCAGCTCACCCTTACTCACTTCTTCTGTACTCTTTCCTACTGTTTATCCCTTGGAAACAAAAGAGCTTCCAAAACATTTTCTTCTCACTTATCCTACAAAAATAAGCGACTCAAATTTTCCAAAGTCTCTACTTGCTTGTAAGAGTGACCCATTTATCAGCCAACCCTGAGCTAGCAGTGCCTTTTTATGTTTTCTTCCCAAATGCAGTCAACACCCGACATAGTAAACCTTGAAACCTAAGCTGTTTTCCATTATCACAGCAGCCTGTGACCTCTGCACACCAGTCACAAGAAGACCTTGAAAGGCTTCAGACCTACTTTGTTTGAAGTATTTTGCCCCAAATCACTGTTGTTGGGCGAGGTTTTTTAACTCATTATTCTTAGCGTTAAGAACTACGTATCTTTAATGTAGGGCTTTAAATATAGCGTAAAAATCCCAGCCTTATGGTTTGTATTGTATGAAATGCCACAGCCTCGGTTGTGCTGCATGGATAGAGGACTGACCTTGTGGGAGCGCATGCACAGCCAGGCGCTGGCAGTGTGGTACTGATGGAACGGGCTGAAACCTGCAGAAGGCACCTCCTCAACAACCACTCAGCTCATTCACCTCTGGAGCCTTCCTCTCACCAACCCGGCAGCTCCGCTCACCGCCCCGCAGCCCAGCGGGGAGCCGGCCTCACGCTTCCCCGGGCAAGGCACCGCAGGACAGAAAGCGGCAGCAACCACCATTAAAACTGTCCCCATCTCCAAGGGGAAGGAGGAAGGGGAGCGGAGTTTGTCCCTCACGAGTACAGCGCTCACAGGAAATCTGCTTCTCAAGGAGCCACCTCAGGCAACCGGCGGGCTGCCCGCACGGCTCTGCCTCACACCCGAGCACCGGGGCAGCGGCCGCGGCGGCCCAGCCCGGCGCAGGCGGCGGTTCTTCCGCACAGCCCCGCGGCCGCTCCGGGCCCGCCCGCCTCCCCTCAGCGCCGGCTGCTCTCGCGAGAGGCGCCGCCCCGCGGCAGTTCCCGCTCCCCGCCGCGCCGCGGACGTTGCCCGCCCCTGGCTGTTCCGCTTCCGCCCCCCGTCTCGCCGCCCCGCCCGGCGCTGCCGCATCCGGGTCCTGGCGCCGCTGTCACTATGGTCATGGCGGAGGGGACGGCAGTGCTGAGGCGGAACAGGCCGGGCACCAAGGCCCAGGTGAGGCGCCGCCGCCGCCGCCGGGCTGGTGCGCGGGGACGGGCAGCGCCGCCGCCGAGGCGCCGGGCCCGGCTGGCCGTCGGGGTGTCGCCGCGGGTCTCGCCGGGCCTACCGCGGCCCAGCGCTGCCCGCCGGGGCGGGCGGGCTGCGGCGGCGGGCCCCGCTCCGCGGGATCGCTTTGTTCCCTGCGGCCTGGGCGAGTCCGGGCCGGGGGCCGCGGCGCTGCCGTCTCTGCGGGCGCGGGGAGAGCGGTCGCTGCGGCACCACCGCCCCCCCCGGCCCGCGGGTTTCGGTCGCCGTGCTTCCCTCGGGTTTCCAGGCTCCGGTTCGGGAGGCAGAGCCGTGCGGCGTGCCGGGGCGCGGTGGCTGGCGTCGGCCGTGGGACACCGGTAGCCGCGGTAGCGTGTGAGAGGTGGTGGAATGACCGGATGTTGGCTGAGGGGAAGCGCTGCTTCCCCGGCTTTCTCCGGGCAGGGGGGTGGTGTGGCACCGTCTGTGTGTTGCTGGTGTTGCTGTTAACATCCTGGATCCATATGGAGCTGAGCGAGGTCCCCGTGTGATCTGGGGGTGCGGGCTGGGACTTCTGCACCGTCACACGGGCGATACCTGGCCTGCGCATCAGGACGGATAAGTCATCCTTCCCTTGCATAACCTGCGCTCCCGCAGCGAGCCCGGGCCGGCGACAGAGCGCTCCTCTCAATAGAAATTAAGTCATTTCTGTGCTCTCAAGGTCATCGTGAAAAGGTACATCTCAAACATGTAATCTGCGGTTTTTAGATCATGTCAGATGTGTAATCTTGATGCCATCCTTTGTGAGGGGAGCTCATGGTCAGAAACAGCAGTGTATGACACAGTGTTGTAGAAAATGCATCTCTTCTATGCTTTGTCATAACGAACAGAGGTAGAATTAATACATAACCTGGTACATGGGTTCATTCTATACATGTTTAATCTGTGAAGGAAACAGAACATTGTGTGCCTTTGATAAATCTGGGGTATGCTGAAAAATAAGCTGGTAAACTGGACATAGACCTAGGTTTGTTCAAATAGCATAGTTCATGTAGGTTGAAGAATTTTGTGTATAGTGATGCAATCATACAGGTTTTATTGTGGCTGTATTTAAATTTTTAATTTTGGATGGCACCGTGGTATAGCTATTCCATATGTAAATACAATTAATGGTATTTCAGCAGTGGGTATTCACAGATACGTTCTCTAGCGTAGGCTCTGTTCTCTTCAGAATAGATTGCTAAGCTTCACAGCTGGAGCATTTTCATCCAGCCACTGTGTCTGTGAGGATGGCTGTGGCCAAGTGACAAATGCACGCGTCTGGGATGACTGTAGTTGCAGCAGACGTGAATCGCTGCAGAACACTGCTGGATCTGAGGTGAAGCTTCAGGAGGGCTTTATGTGATTAGCAGTATTAAACACGGTGGGTTAGCAGAGCTGACAACCATCCAGTTATGCAGCTGCTGACTGTACCAAGAGGGTGTAGTACCAAGTTAGACCAACTCTGCGTTGTATCATCTCTGTTTAGAGGTGTTCTCAGTAGTGTGTTACTACTAGAACATATTGGGATTTTTAGTTTCATAACCACTGTACAGTGCTGCTCCCTATAGACCTCTTTTCTTCCCCAGTCTCACATGGTCTAATATGTGAAGAAGGCACTGCATGCAAATACTTCATTTAAAAAATACAGCCCATATAGATGTTACAGCAAGATGTAGGGGAGAGATAATGTTTGTAATATGCCAAGAATTTAATTTCAAGATGTTCTAGTATTGTAACATTAGGAACATAAGTCTCTGTTCTTGCCAAGACTCTGTGCTGCTTCTGTTAAGATGTAGCTTCCCGGAATTGTATGAACTCCATCTATCTTCCTGCGTGTCCAAGCTTATTGCAGGCTGTGTGCTTTTCTTCCTCTGCCTCTGTGTTTGTTAAATTGGGTTAAACTTTTTCTATTAACAGGATTTCTACAATTGGCCTGATGAATCCTTTGAAGAAATGGATAGCACATTAGCTGTTCAGCAGGTAGCCTTACTTTTGTGCAATGTCGTTACTGAGTTCAGTTTCCCAAGTTTCGTATCTTGGTGAAAACCCAGGGCATGGGGCGTGCTCTGTGCCTGATCAGGATGGTGTTGAACAGGAGCGTATTTCATAAGCACCCTACGTATATTTAAAAAGAAGTAATTATTAATTGTGTGTGCAGAAAAAACTCTAATTCCCACGTCTGGTTTAAACAAAACAGATTTAAGAAAATGGTGGGGATTCCTGCGACGTTCCTTTGTTTTGGGACAGATGTTGTAAAAAGCTGTAAAATTCACCCATTCTTTTACCTTTTCTAATTGAGCAAAGGCATTTTTCAGACCTGGCATTTTTTATACCAGTTTTTTTACCCTGCCTATCTACTCCTTAATGTCTTAACCCATCGATCACTCCTTAAGAGAAAAAGTAAGTCCCTGAAAGATGCAATGTCCTAAATGTACTGTCTTACTACAGTTACAACAAGATCTCGATTTATTTTTCTCCCCTTTCCTAGTATATTCAGCAAAACATAAGGGCAGACTGTTCCAACATTGATAAGATCCTTGAACCTCCCGAAGGCCAGGATGAAGGTGTATGGAAGTATGAACATTTAAGGTGAGAATCCATCTTTTGCCAACATAGTGTCCTGATTCTGAGTTCTGTTCATCGATACTGAGTCTTTTTGAATATGACAGATGAAAAGAAACTTAAATGCAACTTGGTATTTCTACTATTAAACATTGTTATTCTTTGGTATTAATTATTTTCTGAATTCCGTGTTTTTTCTTAAGGTTTATGATGTGCTCTGATCTAGTGGTTTTGATGGTTTTGAAGAAAATGTTTGGACCTCACTTCAGAAGTTGTATTAGCGTGTTTTGAATGTCAAAATACAGTCATGAATTTCCATGGCACTTTCTCCTAGTATCATCAGTTCTCCATCTCCGCTAACTGGGAATGTGATTTCCAGATGCTCCCGTTGCTTCTTCTGAAACTTGCAGGAAAATAGGCGTTAAATGGGAAAGCAGGAGTACCTGTGTCTTACAGTTCTTTATCTAGTTGTAAGGAAACCCAAAACTTTTTGTCCTCCAGTTTGTTTTATGCAGTGTAATAAATACATTCAGCCTTGGTAGTTTGTGTCTGAAAGTCTTTTTCAGTTGTAGTGTAGGTTTATACGCTGTTAATACATGTGTAGTCATCTTTTTTCCCTGCATTACTTTAGTATCCTTGTGTCCTGATTTCTTTTTTTTCTTTAATAAATACAAATTACCAAATATACTTTCAGGAATAGGAGTAGTTCTAAGCTACCCCTAGATTTAAATATCTTGACTTTTTGCCTCCTGTTTTCTTTTTTTCTGCTCTGGAATAGTTCCAATAGATGCAGGGAATCCTCAAAAGAATAAAAAGTGTATACATATGAATTCCTGTGTCCTTTCACATACACTTAAAATCAGTGCAGATTCACAGAAGTGACTTGTCACTAAGTATTTGTTGCTTTTGGAAAATTTGGTCAGATTTTCCTGCAGGATGGAGGGGTGGATTCTCTTAAGTTAAAGAATGCACTTTCAGGTACATTCTAGTGAGGGCAGTGTTTCTAGCAGCCCACTCTATTAATGACCTGTGGTGGGACTTCAGCCACTTAATTGTTCTGGAGGAAGTGTATCTTAGAAGGATGAAACGCTCCAGCTATCTCAGTTTAAAACTTACACTCTTAAGAAATTGATTTTCTTGAAGTGTTCCTTATTCTTTTTTAGCCTGTATTTGTGAAATAGCACTTTCTTCCCTAACAAAGTTGGGATCTGAAACACTTGCACTAAATTATTTGTTAAGCTCAGCCTCTATTCTCAGGTAAGAATTAAAATGTAATTGTTTTGCTGAGTAAAAATAAAAAATATGCTGGTATGAATTCTGTTTCTCTCAACCTTTTATAGTCCTTTTATAGTCCTTTTATAGCGTGTCAATTCCTAGCCTATTGCCTTGTCAGATGTGACAGCTGAAATTATTTGATGGTATTCATTAAGTATGATATTTCTCATGTTCTGTTGTATTTCTTCCACTTGACAAGAATCATTTCCCACACCGTTGAGGGATCTGTGACAATCAGAATGTATAACCTTGATCTTTATTAGATATTTCCAGTAGAAAAACAAACTGTGATTTTGATGCTGCTGTGTTCAAATTTTTTAGGCAATTCTGCCTTGAGCTCAATGGACTAGCTGTCAAGCTGCAGGTAACTCTTTTCTTGGTATTTTTATATTGTATGAGGGAGGAGACTGGTTTTGTATTGTTAGATACAGAGTTTGCAGAGTTTTTGTCTAAATTATACATGCAGACTTAAGCAGTGGTTTGAGGTAAGAGTTTTCTAGGGCGTTAAAGACTTAGACCAAATAATCCTTTTTGGTGGGGGACAGGACAAGAAAGTGATTTGAAAAGATCAGCCTGTTTTTGCTGTTGGGTCGTTTTCATAACTGACCAATTGTTTTAACAGAGTGAATGTCACCCAGACACATGTACTCAGATGACAGCAACTGAACAATGGATTTTTCTTTGTGCAGCTCATAAAACTCCCAAAGAGGTATGGATGTGTTCTGGAAAACTGACCCTACTGATGTAGGATTTTCTTTCACAGTTCATATCTTCATGTGGAGACCATTATAGGTGGCTGCTTAGTCAAACTGAGAGTTTATGTATGTGGGCTAAGAATGTCACTTAGTTTCCTTCTTTCCCATTCTGTAGTGGTTGCAAAAGAATGGGATGAGGTAGGAAAGAACTGCTTTTTAACACAGTATTAGAGTCTTTGCATATTCCTCTCTTTTCTCCTTTAATTTGTGTTGAGACAGCCTGGAACTCAGTGGAAAAAGGTCTTTGTTTGACTGAAAGAAGAGTACATGCTGAGAATAGGGTGTCCTCTTCAGACTTTGGCCTCGATCCATAGCACTAGGCTTGTGAGCCTGACACTCTGAGAGTGGCTGCATGTGCACATTCTTGGGGGAGTTACTCCTAAAAGGCAGTGGAGTCATAAAAATCCTCTATGTTGAGTGGGGTATCAGCGTGGCAGTAGCTTGTCCAGTTACTTTAAACTTTGTTCTGATCTCCTATTGAACCACTTGATACAGCTTTTTTTTTCTTCTCCTTCAGAAGGTCTTTCTCTATTGCTGTTGGTTATGGTGATAGTGAGTCTGTCATATTTATCTTTGTATTTCCCCTTCCAGAATAAGGTATTGGTTCTTTTTAACCTTACTCTTTTGTTTTGTTTTTAATTTCCTGAGGTGACTTAGCTCTGAAGGCCACTTCTTTTCCACTCCTTCCTTTAACCCTCATTGCCATTGAGTATATTGGCATGCAGTCAGTCTGTTTTACTCAGCCAGACTGGAGAATTTCAGGCTGCTTTTTATCTCTGAACATGAACATCAGTCATCTACTGTTTTCCATGTTAGTAACAGCTATCAACTAATGGTCAGATAGTGGGTGATGCAACCCGCTGACAAAAATGTACAACTGAGAAGTCTTCTTCCTGAAATTGGGGAATGGCAAAATGGACAGACATTCCTGTGCTCTCAGCCTGTCTCAGAGCTTTGCTTTCTTCCTTCTCTACATGTACTTTATTGCAGAGCTAGGACTTGACTTACTACTATGTTTTTGGTTATCTAATGATTTTTGGTTTTCTTTACTGAGGTAAAAAGCATTGATACACTTAGGTTCAGGTTTGCTTGTTTTGTTTGTTTGGGGTTTTGTTTGGTTTGTTTTCGGGGGTTTTTGGTTAAGTTTTTTTGATAAGGTGTTAATTTAGCCTGTAAAAGAAAGAGTCTGACAACTTGACTATGTGAGAAGCAAACAGACTGTGAGGTAATGATCGTCTTTCCTTTCAGTGGGTTTATGTATTATTATACAGCTTCACTTAAGGAGCTGCATGAAATTCACTGCTCATGCGTAGTCACATTTCCATAGTAACTTTTTTCTTGCAATAATTCACATGGGTTGTGATAAAGAGAAGAGAAATGGCTCACTTAAGGAGGAAATGGAGTTGGACCTTCAGAGCAGCCATGTGAAACTTCTGGGAATAAAAATGACCAGTGAAGTTAAAAGCATCAGGAAACATAATTAAAATGTGTCTCTTTAAACAAGTTATATGACAGCATCATGCGTGCACTCATACACGTGCTCACTCACTGTCTCTTTTTGTAGTGTCCTGCTATAGACTACACCAGACACACACTTGATGGAGCTGCATGTCTCTTGAATAGCAATAAATATTTCCCCAGCAGGTAAAAATGCTTTCTCTCGGGGGGGAGGGAGTAGTGGTACCTAACCACTTACAAAGCATATTGAAAGGCATTTTTCGTGGACAGCTACTGGAAGTAGCTCAAGTCCTGCATGTGTCACTTGTTGGTAGGCCTGTTGTCACATTTAAGCCAAGGAAGAATTCCCTGCCATTTACTGGATGTGATGGGTGCTTTTTAGGTGGCAACTGCTTTACTAATACCTGTTGGTGTTACGGCGCTTCCAGTGGTGAAGTGCCAACCTAAAGAACAGGATGGCCTTCAGAGAGATGCAGTGACTCAAAAGACACTATGGCACCAAAAGCCTCCAGAAGCCAACACCAACCCATTGTGGGATATCAGCGACCACAGAATAGAGAGGCTGAGTGTACTTACTGGGCAGCCCACATGTTGTCTCATAGAAACCTAACTGGAGAAGTCAAAACTGTGCTTATCTAGGAATCCAGTATTGCCACGGAGATACAACTGGAAGTCTTTTTCCCTTTGCCCATCAGTGCTAGAAACCAGGAGTGCAGGCCTTACCAGAATAACCAGTGGTGTTTAACTAGAGGCAAAACCTTGCAGCGTATGATTTTTAAATGTGCACTACGTATTGACCTTTCTATTTTCCTTCCAAAAAGAAACAACTGCAGACACAGGTATCTAGCTGTAACACTTAAGTCTAAATTACAAATGCAATTTTATAGTATAGTTTAACAATCAGAACTCGTGTCAACATGTATCTCAGTAGTCCTTTTGGTAGAGCTGTTTTGTAACCTCCCTCCTGGTGCTTACAGGGTTAGCATAAAGGAATCCTCTGTAGCCAAATTAGGATCGGTGTGCCGAAGGATTTACAGAATATTTTCACATGCTTATTTTCATCACCGGCAGATATTTGATGAATATGAAGTAAGTAGTTTCAAATAATTACATCTTGGAAGAAGGGCATTTACTTAAGTACTAGCTGTGATGTAATTGTATTACAAGCTATCTGATAGCCTTACCAGAAGATCTGTGTTCAAGTGAAGTATTGATTATAGTAGATGACAGTTTTACAAGAACTGAATTTCTGTGTTACATATATAACAATGAAGATTTGTATAATTAGTTTACCCAGTTATGGTTTCATTTGGATAAAAGGTCAGAATTTGAGAGTTTTTCTACAAAACTCAAATTCATATTGTTTTAAAGATTCCTGAATGTATTCCAGCACTTGGTGTAGTCAGTACTGCTTATAGATGTATGGTTCCTGTTTAGGTATGTCACACAACAGTTAAGGAATTAGAATTGTAGAAGTCCAAAGACACAGAGTAACTGGTGTGAGCTTGTGCACCTCCAGTAACTGTCAGTTTGGTTTTTTATGGAAAAGGAGAAACTTCTAGATAGAAATCAGGGGTATAGCTGGATGTAAAAGAAACCTTTGCCAATCCCACTTAAGGTTGCTGGAATAGCTGTAGGAGGGCTCTGCCCTGGTCTGTTGGGGATAGCATATGTAAGAGATGTTTCACAATACCTTAAAATTCCCTTTTGGAGAGTGGATCAGGACTACACTGATATTTGAATATATTCTTGTCCAAGTGCTGTTGAATGGAGCTGTGACTTCAGCCTGAACTTCAGTAGGGTTTTTTGTTAATGGCAGTAACTATAAGCAAGCAGTAAAGGAAAGATTTAAAAGAAGTAATATAAATTTACCGTTTAAGCATTACTATGTCTAAGACTTGAAATCTAATAATCAGTTACATATAAGCAGATTTTTTTAGTATGTTCTGCTCAATTGTTTAAAATATTCCTTCTGTATGTATTGTTTTTCCCCTTTTTTCGTCTCCAGAATGAAACTTTCTTGTGTCACCGGTTCACTAAGTTTGTGATGAAGTATAATCTGATGTCCAAGGATAACCTGATTGTACCCATTTTGGAAGAAGAAGTGCAAAACTCAGTGTCAGGGGAGAGTGAGGCATGATGGGAATGGCAGTACAGAGCCTGTACTGAACACAAAGCAAACATTAATTATGTACTGTATATATCATTTTAGACACTTCAATCACGTATCCTCATAGCTTTGTTTAGTATACTTTTTGTATGCTGTGTGCATTGCCTTTTAATATGGGAAATACTTTAAGTTATTCATGAGCTGTATATTCATCAATGTGGCACTCATGGTTTTTAAATAAAAGTAGTAGTATCTGTTTATAATGCCTGTTAATAAAAGAATTTACAGTTCTCTAAAATTGCTGCTAAACAATCATTGAATCACAATCCTGAAGATGTGTCTGATTGGGTGGGAAAAAAGTGAGATTAAGATTTCACAGCAAGCCATTTTGTAATGCAGTAGCTGTATTAAGTCTTAGTTCAAAGATTATTACCTTAAATATATAATTCTGCAGGAAGCTTCTTGCAATGTAGCTTATTCCTAATTTAGCTTTTATTTTTTTAAGATGGCTTTGAAGATTACTTTTGGATGTGCATATTTCTGTATGTGTATATCCAAATGCTAATAGGATCTATAGTACTAGTAATACCAAAAGGACAATTTCACTATGCTATTGAACATATATATTCTTGATATACGTTTAACATACTCTCTGGACTTGTTTTGTTAACAGCAGAGGTTTGTGCACAGCAGGGGACAGGTTCCATCCTGCTAAGGCAGACTTCTGCTGGTCTCCAGTCCACAACTTCTCTAAAGAGTAACTGTGGCAGAGAAGTCAATGGCTTATACCTGTGTGTATTTATGGCAACTGCTTACAGATTATACCTCATCAATACTCGTGTTACACTACAGACCACACTAGCGCAGTCTTTGCTTGTATTCCTAGTATAAACCTTCTAAGTATCTGAAATACTGACCCTGATTCTTTGCAAGAGTTAATTGTTTTTAATCAACATACTTTTGTTTTTCTTCATTCACCAGAATTATATTCCTTAACAGAAAGATTTGGATTCATGCTTCTGTTCCCTATCAGGTGTTTATTTCAAGTTGTGTTTGCAGATTTGCAATAACTGACAATTTCCATGAGTGCTGCTTAATTGTGTTATGTCTAGAATGATAGAATTAAATGTTTGAGATGCATACAGCAGACGTACTGCTAAGACTACATGAATGCAGGGTCTAAAAGCACTAGCAATGTTCGTATGTTAAATGAATTTTGCTTAGCTGTTTAAGAAGTTAGCTGGTTGTTTCTCTCTGAGGTTGCCAAGGCCCTCGTTTTATTTCTTTAAGCAGGTCAGAATGGGCTAACTCAGCTGGTTTTGGTAATCTACACTTTGTTTTCTACATTATACTTACTTGGAAAGAAGGGAGTCCACCTATTTTTAATAAGTCATTTTTCATAATACTACTAAACATGCCTTAAATTCTGTTTTTCTTTCTATGAATCAAGCACACCTCAAGCAACTGTACCACCTGGATGTAAAGGGAATTTAAACTATCAGAAAATGGAGACACTAAAGTACTTCAACAGCTCTTTTTGTCTCACGTTTATCGCTGTATTTAATTGTCAGCAGGCTAATTGCATGAGATGTTGTCTGAGTGAAAGTAGCTTTAGTTACTGTCTATACACTTAGCTGTAACTTGCCTTGTATGGACCAGGTTACTCGATTTTGATAGCTACCTTGAAGTTCATGCTGCAGGTAGGAGAGAACTGTGTTCTGGAGGGAGTACAATGTATTTAGCTTGGTTACAGTCCGCTGCAGGACCATCCAGGGTGGTCCTGCAGTGCAGACACTCTGCATGCTGCTGTTGGCCATGGTGACTGAGACAGGAAAACCCATGTCACTGGTGTTGCTAATGACATTTCCTCTGCAAAATTGAAGAAAAGGATGTGGTGCTCAGGACTGCATTAAAATTTTAAAACCTCTTTTCTTCCTCTTATGCTTTAAAGAGTTTCACTTCAAAACAAAACTTGGGAAGTTTTGGTCCTGTTTATTCTCATTGGGATTTGCACTGTAAAGTTAACTTGCTCTACTAATCTGATTTTATATAAGGCCTAAGTGAAACACTGCTTGTATTTTCCCTTGCTGTTGTTTACATGAGTACTGTGTACACACATGTGCCTGACGGTACCATAGAACTTCAGTTAGCCTAAGCAAACCATTGATTTGTCTAATAAATAGTAACAGACTTAATTTAGACTCTACATAATAGGGGAACTGAGACTGTCTTTGAATTATATTGTAAAGAAAAGGATAAAATTAAACTGTTTCTTTATCCATACTGCTATATTTTGGCAAGTTATTCTTGTTCTTCATGTCGTCCAAGAACACAGGCAACTGAGTGCTTCCAAGAGAAAGGTTGGTGCTCTCCCATCTCTGCTACAGGATGTGCTGGAGTGAAGTCATATTTCTTCTTTCAGAAGTAGAGAAATGTAATACTCATTGCCATCCTGAAGTCAGAGCTCAAATTTATACCCCTCAAATCACAAAATGATGGTTCTGCAGTTAAAAAGGAAGATCTCAAAGAAGATCTTCCAGATACCGCAATAAGCACAGTGTGACAGGATGTCACAGATGCAAGGGTGCATTGCAAGAAAAGCGTAACTTTCAACTAGCTTTTTCCTTAGTCACTGAGGTTCTTCCTGAGGTTTGCATTAACACAGCTTGCAACAAGTCAGGCACAGTGATTTTGCTACTTTTAAGATTTCAATTATCTTGCAAGTTGTTAAAATTTAGCTGCTTCAACAGATCAAAACATGTCACCAGACCAGTTCCTGTAATCCACTTTGTCTCTTTCAAATCACACTAACCTGAAGTCCAGAATGTTCACTTTCAGTCATACCAGTTGTCTAAATTCTGACACAGGAATTTGGCTTCGAAAAGTCTAAATCCTAGCTGACACTGTTCTCAAAATCAACCATAGGGAATTGTCAAGACAGCAACCTGGACATTCTACCTCCAGAAGATTAATGGACTAAGAACAAGGCAAAACAGCTTTTAATAGATGGCTGGGCTTTGTGAGCTGCACGGAGCTACAGACAAAACTGCAAAAAAGGACTTTAGCTTGAGGAAAGGCATATGTTGATCTAACACATTTAGTGTCTTGTCAGCACGAGGCAAATGTAAATGAAGAAACTGGCAGGTGATTTAGTAAGTGCTTTTAATGGCGAGAAGCTTCCTATCAGAACTATAGACCAGATCTTAGCATTACAAAAAGAAAACAGTATTTTACAGACCAGAAACGCTGAAGTTAAGCAGCAGTTTATTGCAGCTGACCAGGAACATAAATAAACTGTTCTGACAACCAGGAGCAGGGCACAGTATTAGCGGATAGTTTCTTCCTGCTTGTAAACACTAGAAAAGTATTTTCTCTCCAAACAATTTAAGCATCAGAAAGTATAAACAGACTTTTGCAGGGGTTCATGAACAGCTGCCTCTATCTTTGTTCTTCTAATAGCTGTTGTCACATACAGTTAAGGGACTTTTCCATTACATTTCAGGCACACAGGCTCCTAACTGGAGCCCTGTTACTGAATAAGTAAGTGTACTTACTGGTTTTTCGGTCAGAGAATGCAGCCATGCTTTAAGTTTGATTTGCAGTTCTTTCAATAAAAAGATGAGCATATAAAATACATTCTGGTAAAATGAAAACCGAATACAGTGTGTGCATACATATATCTCTATAAATAGGAGCATACAAAAGCCCCATCTTGCCAGACTTATTGTGACAGCTCTTCTGATTGACAAGCTTTGTTTAATTACTGGCTGCTGCTGGTCACAACACTAATAAAGGCACACCTTAATGCTCTGGTTGATGTAAGACCAGGTGACTAAACAAGCAGCTTTAGTTAGAATCCCCTACACCCAAAATACACCCTGCCCTCTTCACTCTTCCAGGTAAGATACAGTTGGCCTTCAGAATCTTGAACTACAAAGAACTAAATGGAAGATTTTCTGTGATTTGTTTCAGAAGCATTTTCAATTATTTCTGTTTCAGCATCCATGCCCGAGGAACATGGGTGATTATTCTGTGCTCTTCAACTGGTGCATGAAGTCAGCTAACCCTTGCAGAGCCTTCACGCAGGCTGAGCACACCCAGCACAAACTCCGTGACTCTGAAGGCAAGCCTTGCCAGCAGGACCCTGCTCTCAGCTACATGCCCAGCAGGGATGAAGCACTGGTACTTACAGTAGTCTGAAGGGCAGGATGAGCATGCACTGAGCCAGAGCAGCTTTCAGAGTCTCCAGCAGTGCCTGGTTCAGTGGCTCACAGAGAACAGGGCGCTGTTTTCCCTTTCCAGATTTTTTCATTCTCCTTTTAAATCCATTCAGTTTCATACACAGTGTGCTGCAGCCAGTTCTGCAGTCAGCTGAACAGATAACGTGATTTGTTTCAAACCTGCTACTTACTACTCCCATGATTCCCTTGAGTTCTTGTATCAGAAAAAGAATGCTGAGGAATTTATTCCTGTGCTACCCTCTCCAGCTGCTCACTCTACAGGTATCTATCCTGGCTCTTGTCAGGTTGAGCTTTTTTCTAGATGAAGAATTGTGTTCTATTTTTTTCCAATACAGAACCTAAATGTAGCCCTGTGAGGTGAAAGACAACAGAGCTACAAAAACAATCCAGATGCATGTTTCTACCACAGTGGCAACTTTAGATATGGAGAGACAAATGGCATTAAAAAACCCAGCTGTCCTTAACTATAGGAATTGCTGAGTGGGGTCAGAAGAGAGAATTCAGCATATTTGCATGGAATTAAAAAGACCATAAAGAAATTCAGAGGTTTGCAGCACTGCTGACACCTGTCAGACTCAAGAGTGAGGACTAAAGTACAGTTAAAACTGTAGGCTACTGAAAAGGAACGTGGCTCTATTTCATTTCAGGAAAAAAAGGCTTTCTGGCTAAAAGGGGGGATATTCTAGAGCGTACCTGTGGACACCCAGAGCATACTCAATTTCTAACCTTGTTCCAAACCAGAATCTCCCTTTTGGGCATCCTGTTAATTCTAAGGGGAGAAGGTCTTTTAAAAAAAGATACTTACTTATCTGAATTTTCTGCATTCTCAACAGCTGATAGGAAAAGATCTCAGTTAAAGATTAAATGAATCTTTTTATCCAATGAATATAGTCTAGGAAGATTAACTGCATTCAATTTATTACTTTATACATTGTAACATTTAAATAGTTGCAGTTCAGTTTTAGGATTCACTACTCAGCCATCTTGAGCAGGGATACTGCTTTATACAAGGTAATTTCTTTGATATACTTTAAAAGCTTTAACTTGGTGTATTCCAATCTGAGTTCCCCCATCCTGGTCATCTCCTGGGGTGCTTGTTTGGGATCAGTTATCCACGTTCCTGTCACTGCATTCATTTGCCCACTGTGTTTAGTGCCACCACCTACCCTTGTGACAGGGAGACTCCCAGAGCAGCTGGTGGATGCCACCCCACCAGAGCAGTTAATGCAGCCCAACACGTCTCAGTGTTTGCAGCACAGCACACACGGACAGGTATCAGAACCCCCGAGCAATGCGAGAGCTGTACTGCACACATTGAGAGGAGTGTTGTGAATACATCTGCTCAGTCCTGTTCCAATTTCTCATTTTCACCACATTATTTTGCATTAGCTTCGGTGTGATAAGCATTTATAGTTTTTGCTTCTAAAACTAACTGAAGAAAAAGCGCCATTTTTAGTTACAGTCACATTTACCTCCCGGAGATGCATTTTTATTCAGCTTCTCCACTGTAAGATGTAATTTCAAGACAGCAGCATAAAAGTAATGCCTGTTCATGCCTTTCCCCACAGAGCCCTGCCAGTGTTAACCTCCCCTCATGCATGCAGCTCCTCCCCACGGTGAGGATGGAAGCACAGCTACTTCATCCTTTGAACATTCTTTCTTGTATTTGATGCAGTTGAATACACTTAACCCAGTGTGAGATGCATTTAGCTGAGAAACTTTACATATATACAGCAGCATTTTTGGATATAGTCTAATATCTAATATTGCCTGTTAAGTTTAGCCTACTTCTTCCTCCTATGTATTACCAGCATCATGCACGTTGCTGTCAGTGCTTCTTAGCGAGTTTCTCAAACTGCTTTCTCATAGACTGGAAGTTATCTTTCACGGGTGAGTGGTTCTGAATTTCCACTCATGAGTGAATTATGAATACATCATTATACAAGCTACATTCTCAGACAGCTTTTGGCTTAGATGTATTAAAATCCTATATAGGTGAAATTATACTACAGGAGCAAGTGTTTGCCTACAACCTCCAGAGGCTTTCTGTACAAACATAGCTTAAATTGTTAAAACCTGGTGTAAGACAACATTTCTCTAGGCTTTTGCATTTATGAAAGGCAAGTCAAGTGAAAATTACATTAAAACTTCACAACAGCCAGACAGTTTGTTTTCTCCAGCAATATTTACAACACGCTTTAAAAACAAAACAGAAACATTCTTCCAGCTTGTGGAAAATACTAAACATCCTCATTCCTTTCTCACTCACACAATTCAAACTGTCACTGTTTCGCAGCATTTGCTTCCTTGCTTGTCAAAAGCATTAACAAGTTAGCAGAGCACCCAGTCATGTAAATATTCTATTAAAGAGAGACAGAAAACCAAATTACTTTGCAGTAGTAGTATTACTACAGTAGGATTAACACAACAATGAAACAGACAAAAAACCAAAATGAGTCTGGGAAAAGGCATAGGGTTACACCAATGCATTTAAAGTAATATGATTTAAAAAAATCCAAACCAAAATCAAACACATTTGTGTCAATTATGTACATGTCCATCTGATGCAGTTACTTACTTTATCACATACATGTGACCTGAGTGACTCCATCTTCTTGGTCAAATTGTCCATCATCCAGTTCCCTTAATACTCCATCACTACTACTGAATCCTGGGAAGCCTCCATACTGGGAGGATCCCTCCTTGAGCCAACACTGCTTAGAAGGAGATAGGTGAAACTCATCAGGTGGTTGTCCAGTTTCTACAGGGCGAGAAGTAGCGGTGTCTAATCCAACACTTCTGCTAGAGACTTTGCCTCTTTCCTCCCCCATAACTTGTCTTAAGGATTTCTTCTGAAATACAAGAGGATGTTTAATGTTAGCTCACTTAGAGGCATTTTAACATAAGGCAGCATTTAACATTGTTTCCAGCTATGAACTCTGTGGAAAAAAAATCTTTAAGGTCCTTTCCAACCCAAACCATGATATGATTCTATGAATTTTAGCACCAGGAGCTACCCATGGCACTCACATCAGTGATGATGCAGCATCTCCAGAGGCAATGTCAGTGCCTTGAAAGACAGCAGAGGAGCATGGTCAGGAAGTCAGAAGTGCTCTGCCTGGAGCCTTGCTGTCAGCACAGGCACTCCTAAACCAGGAGATGCTTTGCCAGGGCACACAGCCCTGTCCAGAGGAGGACATCTAGCTAAGACAGAATCCAGCCTCAGAACGCAGGATACAAGCACTCTTGCAGGGAAATTTTACACAAACACAACCCTTTAAAAACAAAACCAGCCCACAAATGTTTTTGCCATGCTCTGGCAAGCTCTGTGCCTCCCCCTTCTATACATTGCTGTTTTTTTTTTTTCCCTGAAACCCTTTTGAAACAGTAAAAACAATGGCCCTTGTGGCTAAAGGAAATGTATTTAGGGAAGCTGTTACGGGAGACATTGGGAAATTACATTAAGGGGAAATAATGTTGCCTCAGGAGAAACAGAAGGAAATAAGCTTTGCCTGGATGCCACAGTAAGAGGATGGAGAAGTCTGCTGAAGGGAAATAAAGGAAAAAAGAGAAAAGAGAAAAAATAACCTCAAGCACTGTGTGTTTCTATCTTGGATCTCCTCCTCTGAACTATTCTTGTAGAAAAGCAAATGGTCTGTGATAAACAAAGAGCCCACTGAGACAGTATAGCCCTCCTAATCCAAGAGGCTTTTGAACCATTACATAAATCAGAAGCCAGGTCATAATGCATTATCCCATCAACATACAAGGCACAGAGATGAGCTGTGAGGACATGAAATATACCCTCCTCAGAAAAGAGACCCTGCGGGAATAAGAGACCAAGTAATAGGGGTTTTCCCCCAATTCTTACTGAAGCAAAATTTCCTTTCAAAATGGAAATGCTAACTTTGACCCAACAATTAAAAAACCGACAATGCCCAACAATACAGAATCACAAGAATTAAATGCCTTTACTGAAACATTTGCAAGGATTTGATAAAGACATACAGCTGTGTCATCCATGTCCAGGGGACATCTGCAATAAGCATATTAAAGTTTGTAAAGCAAAAGTTAACGCTTTCGGATTTCAGTAGCCTGTTTTGCACCTGAAATCTATCTACTCAATGCAAAGCTAGCACAGCATCCTATATTAGTTAGGTATTACTAACAAATCTATGAATTTAAATTGTTTGCCAATTCAGACATTTTGGTAAAAAAGCAATGAAGTAAAAAGATGAAAATTTAGGGGAAACCCAACACAATTGGTAAAAACAAAGGAAAATGTTACTCTGCTGGATGTTTCAGCTTCAGCCTGCACCACCTATTTATCCCATGCTAAAATAACCTTGGCACACTGAAATTTCCTGATGGAAAAGTAAAACATTCACTGGTACTTAAAGAGCACATTTAGATACTAAGTTTGTTCAGTCTTTAAACACAGTAATCCTGATGTAAATGGCTACAAATCAGCTATTTCTTGTTTACTTCTAGTATGTTAATGCTTAAGTCAAAGGCTTCTCATTATAACAAAGTAAAATAACTAAAAAACACACCATTTTATTTGTATAAACTAAAGCTGCTGATCAACTTGCAACTGGGTGACAGAATTTAAACTGTAAGCATAATGCTTCCTATTTTTAATTTAAACCACATCTCAAAGAT
This sequence comes from Strigops habroptila, assembly GCF_004027225.2. Lineage (NCBI taxonomy): Eukaryota > Metazoa > Chordata > Aves > Psittaciformes > Psittacidae > Strigops > Strigops habroptila. Next base: position 11,285,327 of record NC_044281.2, read on the forward strand.
TCATCAGTTGCTCAGGCTGAATGCTTTCACAGAGCTGGTTTGTATTGCATCTCTTGGCAGAATCCAGTCTTAACCATTCTAACTTGTATCATGCGGTTATGCTGCCTTTTAAGAGAGGCTTATAGTTAGAAATAATATGCCTTACCAAGGAAAGAGTATTCCTATCAGGAGTCCATGCCCTTATTATACAGTGTATTAAAAAAAGTATGGAAGTATAAGGAAAAGGATGACTATTTCATAATGACTGACACAATTATATTTTTATGTATTTACAACACTGATATAAAAATTATGCTCCAAAAATACTTTTGGAAATGTATTAGGAAAGCATGTGAAAACAATGAAGTCAAGCATACGAGCAGGGGTCAGAAGCTTTGAAAGCTGGAGGTACTTAGTACACGGAGAAATCAAAGGAATGAACAAACATATGAGGAGCTGGGAGAAAAGAGGGTATGAATGAAAGAGATTAAGACATTGGCAAGAGAGACTACACAGAACACTAAAGAGAAAAGAGCATGAAGCTCAAGTTCTGTAAATGAGGAAATAAATTATAGATAGTGTCCAAGAACTAGCTGGGAATTAAGATGGCAGTAGAGAGAAAAACAGGACTTTAATTGCACATGCAGAATGCAGTTCTTCCAGGCATGGAAGTAATATTAGGGGACGCAGTGAGAAGGAAGTTAGGCTGGAGATAAGCAAAAGCCTGGAGAAGAACAAGAGAAGTTAGAGTGTATTTTAGAAACACTAAGCAGAAGGAAATAAAAATTATGGTAACAGACCGGACTGAAGGTAAAAAGGACAGAGAAATATCAAATACAAATGCAAGAAATTTAGAGACCTGCGAAACTGTTGATACAGATGGAGGAAGAAGAGACTGGGTATCACTGCCTTATAATAGTGTACAATACTGCAAATGACAGAGTTTGTAAAGTTCTACTCTAGTGCTTGACATGAATGAGAATGCCCATAATTTTCATAGCTGCTTAAGCCATGTTGATTACAGAAAGGTTGAATGGCCATTGAAGAACAGAAATAACAAAAATGAAAATCCATTACAGGATGTTGGAAGACTTGACAAAGTCCACCTGTAGCTCATCCTTCTTTGGCCACAGCAGGATTTACTACAGCACTATGTAGGTGCAGTAACTGTTGTGACCTTGGCTCTGAGTAGAACACAGTAACTGCCAGTTACTTAATCCCCAAAGCACTTTTATTCAACCTTTTACACAACTTTTTTATCAAGAGCCTCACTCAAGAAGGGCAAGGAGTTGCTGAGGTCCAGATGCAGGAATCTTAAATCCTCTACTTCTGTCACACATTTTCATGCAACAACAGCTAACATCCCTTTATTCTGTTACCCTCCAAATTACAGTATCCTTTGCACAGCTTGACACTTGTGTTCTTCTACGAGTGTGAAAGTAGATGTTTTGGGGGTCAAAAGAAAATGTTTTCTTTTTCATGTAAAGCAGATTTCAATCAGAACATTTAAGACTTCCTGAAGACTTCTAAAGAAATAATTACAGCATAGCCAACCTCATCCACCTGAGACACAGTAACTTCTTTGCACAAAAGAGGTTTTTCGCATGCTCATGCTCTTCTCTGTGGCTTAATTTAAGAGCTATATGGCTGAGAAAAAAGAAAATATATAAGTTAAGCTGCAAAAGGCCTCTGCAATCTTGAACTTGTTTCAAGGGAAACCCTCTTCTGCCACCTTTTTCCTCATGAATTTTTAAGCTTTGTTTCTGTATCTAACCATTATGTGAATGAGGCTGATCTTTTTACAGTAATACCATAAAGATGTTACTCACCTCTGGTGTCTGGACAGCAGAATTCCACATAACAGGTCTTTGAAGAAAAATTACTTGCTTTGTGGCCAGATTTCCTTCACTAGAATTTAAAGAAAATAATTTCAATATTTTAAAGGCAGTAACAGTCACTGTAACAAGTTCATACCTTTCGGAGTCAACTGTAAGTTGTGAGCACATAAGTCCATGGCAAGAAGGGGATAAGATTACCAAGCATTAATGCTTTATTAATTCCTGAACAGTTCTGTAATCACATAAAAAAACCACAGAAAGTACAGAGCTGGCTTAAGGTGTTATACATGCAAATATGCATGCAAGAAAAAATTTGTATTGCTATGCTTAGTTATTTAATGTTTATTCTTGAAAGTTTAAGTACCAGAGCTCCTACTTTAAATCAAAGCCTGCACCTTTATGTCTGCAGTAAGCCTCAAAAAGTCTTTCACCTAATCTTCACTGTCACATATACAGCAACGTATTGCTACCTATTGACACCACAACAAACAGGCCCCATCTCAACAGATCCACAGCTTCAACAAACCTCTCAATAACTTATGGTATGGAACTTGGGAAGTAACAATCTCTACTGCTAAGTAGAAAGTGTTTTTCAGTCATAACGCGACATCTAACTGACACTGCAGGATAAGCTTGTTATCTTACCACCTATGGATAAAAGGTCTCAGCTCTAGATGCACAAGATAAATAACACTGGCCGTTTTGTACATGGAAGATACATGCATAGGAAGGACAAGAGAATATAGCAGGAAGATAAATAAAGGGGGTAAAAAAAGAAAGAGGAGCTTCAGTTTTTAGTCCTGGAACTTTGAGAAAGGTTGATACTGTTGTAGAAATATAATTTCAAGCAGCATGTTTTTTATTTTCCACCCCCAAAGAAACACTTTTACAAAAATAAATGTGAAAGGACAAATTTGTTCCTCAAACCAAATCAGATGTTACTGACAGGATGTTTCAGAAGCGTTGCACTCTCTTAGTACTCATGATAAATCCTTTTCAAATTTTTATGTATTCATTTTCGTCACCTTTCTATCAGAAATTCAGGTCAGCACATTGATTGCTTATGTGCTACAAAGCCTGACTCTCTGGCACTGCAAGAGTGCAAGAATTTCAAGACCAGAGCTCTAGGATGGGAGGGTTTCAAGAATCCCTGTGCTCTCCTAATATACGAGATACTAAATTTTGACAAACTCTTCTCCTCCCAAATTCTACTTCTGCAGTATTCAGTGAGATCTTCAGGCATATAAAGGAAAGACACTTAAATACTTTGGCAGAAGAGCAACTACAGATTTGAGAGCATGTTAAAGAAAAGTAGCGAAATAGAAACACAAAAGAGACATGTAGCAAGTTCGCTTGAAGTATCTATGATTCCATCTAGTCTATCAATCCTAAAACAGTATTATTCTGCATAAGATTATGGAAAGAACTACTAGAATAACGTAAGCTTGTACTTCAGTATGGGTATGTCACAATGTTAAGAACCACACACAGAAAACTGAGGTAACTGGTTCAGGTCTCATGCCAGGGCTAGGACTGATAGAATTAATTTATATTTATGATTAGGGACTGGCTCCAAGAAAAATCAGGGATTAAAACTGTTCCTCTGAGATCAGGAAGAACCTGTTAACGGCCTGCCCCAGAAGACCTTCTGGAACTAAACCCTGAAAGTACAGAAACCAGCACTAATCCCAGCATACTCAGCTACATCTCATCAGTACTCAGTGGCGATGGTTTTGTGACTGTATTTAGTCTCTCAGCTGGACTGAAAGGAAGATTGTGAACTCAGGTCATGGCGTCTGTTTGCACGTTTTCTTTGGATGAGAATAGAGAACTACCTTAAACTCCAGCTTGTGGGGAAAACAAGGAGGCAGAAGAACAAACTCATTAGTTTCTTGCTCTGAGAGTCCCTACCCCGCTATTTGCATTCATTAAAAGAAAATGTGTTACAATTTTATGTCATGACAAGGAGATCAGCAATCCTGCAACCTCATTCCAGTTGGCTAGGCATCTCTCCCTGCCTCAGTCATGTCTGTTTTGATAATATCAACTTGGAAACCTCTCTTCTAAATGAGAAGGCTGAGCACAGTCCCTGGCATGGGGAAGAGCCTACGGCTTATTTTGTAACAGTGTCTGCATTCCTTCAGAGAAAAGAAAAAATCCCCAAACTTTAAGCTACAGCTTGTACAAATTCTACTAGAACAGAGAAAAGACGCGATGGTGAGTAGACAATAAGTAAACTAACAATTTTCTAAGTCTGACCTTATTAAAATGCCACACACGACAAAGCGGCTATGAGCTTAATTCACAAAGAACTCAATGACAGTGGGATTTCCACAGAATTTAAATGAGAAAAAGCGCTCAGAGCAAGCCACTCCATAGCTTCCCTCACATTTCCACATTCCCTCTTTGCCTCATCAGCCAGGGCATTTTGAGAACTTGCATTCAATAGTTTGTCATGATAAATTAATAACCCCAGAGTCAGTGTTTTGCACTGTGTTTGCTCGCCTGCTTTCCGGCGCTCGAGGACAGTCTGCATTGCCCCTTTTCAGGGACTACAGTAATCAGTGAAGGGAAATAAAGGTCACTGCAGAGTAAGGCTGCTGAAACCTTTTCCTGTCTCTTCTTTTAAGAGGGATGAAGAGCAACAGAAATTCTTTTGTTAAAACACCAGCAATTTGCTTGTCTGCTTATGCTGCACTGGCAATATATTTGTCCTTTTACATGTATTTATTAAATAAGTCCTCCAAAACAATCATCAAGTGGGAAGCCAAGTTTTCCTGCCAATGGCTCTGATTTTTATAGATTTTTTTAAATGCACAAACATTTCGTACGCAAAGCACTTAATTCTAAGGTCAAACAATGTTTTCTGAAAAATGAACAAAAGGAGCAGGATGATGGATTCTTTTAACCCATTCAGGTGGTTTGAGTTTCCCAAAATAATAAAGTTTTGCACTCCTTTGGAATTGCACAGCATCTAGATTTCAGTTACGAGACAGACACCAGCTTGGGACAGCCTCCTGGCTTAAGGGATCTGTTCAATGAAAAATTTAAGACACCTTAGAAATAATTCTAATTTTAGACCACAAATATGTATGAAATTCTACAAACTCATGGTAATACCATATTAGTAACTGCAGTAGTACTAAGTTACCAGCAAAGCATCTTCTAACATATTTTTCCTCACTCACTAGATTTAACTCCTAAAAGGATGATTAATTTTATCCTTGATACATAACTTCTGAACTTGGCATAATTACTGTCAAATTCTTGTCTGGAGACATTTAACTAGTAAGTAAGAGCTGTATACAATGCAGAAGTCTCTTTAGGTCACGAATATTATTGTGGATCTGTCTTGTACTCTTTTATGCTTTTTTGGTCAAAAATTCTTTATTGACTGCTGACACAGTTTAAATACCCAAGATATGGATGGATACAACAAATGTTGCATCGTATGTACTTTTTTTTAAATCATTCTGTTTTCTCATATCCCTGGAAAAAGAGAAACACTGTCAGAAGATGGGAACTTCTGTGGATTTTATAGCATGCTGACCCCCAAAAAAACCCCAAACCCCACAGTGCTTATTTTTCAAACAGCTTTGCATGAAACAGCAACTCTCTATGTTTCAGGAATATGACATTTACCATTGCTCTATTTGTAGCAACAAAGATTACATTTCTCAAGGAAAAGTTTCCTGCATCTGAAGTGCCTTAGCCATTGAGGTAGGAGTTAAAAGGACTAAGTAGGCCTAGAGACCGCTGCCCCTGCCTGAAACAGGACAGTGATCCATGACACTCAGCTGTCACATGCACAACACTTCACACAACAGGACATTTGATTTTATGAAGAGGAACATCTGTAAAAAAAGAACTTCGAAACCAAAACCACGCAGGAACAGACATGACAGCTGCTGGTTTTCAAACTGCTTCAAATCCTAACCATGTGAAAAAGAAGGAGCACATCAGTGGATGACAACCCTGTCACACTCCAGAACCTGTGTTAGCCTGTTGGTCACAATCTCTGTTTGCAGACAAGCAGTGGGCATAACGGCTAAGAACAGATCACAGAAGATCTGACACATGAGAAAGTTTTGCAATGAATTAGAAGAGGAAGACAGAGAATAGAGCAAAATAATGTGGTGACTAAAAATGGGGAGCAGGCTGCCCTGTTAACAATTCTATTCTTACATAGAATTTTCTTTATATACTTTGTACAATTTTATTTTTAAATAAATATGAAAACATGACTTTGCCAGATCATCCCAAGATGATGCTCATTTTGTTTTCCCAGTGTTTCTGAAGTCCATTAATATGCAGGCTGGGTTTTGAGGTCAGAGTTCCAAGTCTGGGAACAGACCAGCTGTTCGGCAGCATAAAGTGTCCTTCTTTAGTGAGACATTTAACTTGCATTCCTAGGATAATCCAACACCACAGTAATGGCATCTTTCATATCAGGCACATAGTAACCATCCAGGAATTTCTTCTCCTCTATAAATACCAACATCAATGCCTAAAAATAGTATTTATCAATCACTACTTAGCTTATCAGGACGGATACATTCTTTTTTGGAGTCCAAAGCATTCTTAATCCCTAATTAGGAGTTCTTTTTCATAGGCTTTTTAAGAAAACTGAATAGCTGTATATGAGTTATACCACAGACACACAAAACATGGTTTATTATATTTCTCCCAAAAGTATCTCACAAGCCACAGCAGGACAACAGAAAGTGTTAGACAATTCATGCAGATACCTACCCAGCCATTTAGGCCAGAAAACAAATGCTTTTTATTAGGTCTGAATTATTCCGGTGTTGATACAAAATGAATCTAGGTTCAGATTTGACCAGGATACAACCCCTTTTTGCATGATCACAGACATCAGTGGGCTGGTTGTTTAACAATGCTACTTCAGACATCTCGTGCAACTTAAGTATCTTGCTGGTATATTACCTTCTTATCAATCCAAGGAACAGATCCAGTCTAATTAATGCTAGCACTTCCTACAGCACTTTCTCTGTTTATTTTTCTTCTTACAGCACTCAGCTGCTTTTAAGCAGCCCTGCCTTTGCTCTGCAATCTATGAGGTATGAAACAGCCTACAGTTTTGTAAGAATCATATAATTACAGAATGGTTGGAAGGGACCTTAAAGATGATCTAGGATTTTGCCTGCTGCAAGCACAGACTGATACTCAGAGTGATTGACCAGCAGCTGCTCAGGACAATCTTGACTCTGCTGTCCAAACTCTACAGGGATGGGCACAGTTACACTGTTTGCAGGATACAACAGTTTTGAGGTTGAAACCTCTCTCTCATTCTATGACCCATAGCACACCATGACTACTCATGTCCCATTGTCTACTCACATCCTTCCACAAGTAGATCCAGATCCCAAAGGCTCTCAAGCTCTAAGGTCTGGCCAAAAATTTCAGCTGTTTATTAAAACCAGGCTCAATGTTTCACATAGCCTTAAGTTACCATGTTCAAAGCACTTAAGACTCTGAAATTAGATACACTTAGACTATGAAATTTTGTTTGAAGAACTCAACCAAAGGATAACCATTTTTTTCATATTCTGAAAACTGTTTCTTTCTGGAGCAGAAGCTTTAGAAGTTCAGAATTTAATAAATTACAGAGAAAAACAAAACAAAGACCCTTCAAAAAATAACAGCAGAACATGCCGTATTGTTTTACCACAACTTCTTCTGTCTTTGCATTTAATCAGTTGGTTAAACTATTACAAAAATACAGCCTCCAAAACACTGCAACACCTACCGCCTGACCAGAATAACCTTCTTCTCACATGGGTGAGTTGATTTAATTATGCCAAATCACTTGAACAAAACTCCACTTTCTTGGAGCAGTTCTCTTAGAACCTTTCATTCACATCCTTTTTCATGCTGTCTTGATTTAATACAGTGAGGTCTGGATCCAAAGATTACTCAAGTCACCCACTCTTTCCATTGTCCTTAATGAGCCCTAAGCCATGCCTCAGTACATTTGTTTGTTTTCAAACCTTGGCAATCTCAATCTAATGGGAGGGGAATTAAAAAAGAAAAACAAGGAAAAAAGAAAAGAAAAAGGAGAGAAAACAAAGAGGTGTATGCTTAACCCAGCGTTTCATTTGACAGTTTTTAGCTTGGTACCATGAAGAAAAAGCACAGTAATTTTTGTTGTTAAAAAATCCCCAAAAAACAAACCAAACACAAATCTGGAATCCTATAGGGAATCCAGGTCTACTATTGAGCTCTTCTTATGTTTATAAAGCCCCCTCAGCCATTTAAATAAATATTACAGTAAGAGAACTGAAATCCAGTAGTTTGGTACTATATTCAAAACGAAACATATTGTCTACATCAAAGAAGAGTAACAGCCCAGTAACTTGCTGAATTAGCACATTCTCCTCCCTAATTTGCAATAAATACAACATGACTGTCCTGTGACAACATGACTTTTTACACAGTCTAAACCAGTCATTTGCCAAGGTCCTAAATTAGTGAAACATTTCAACACTTGTTTGAACTTGAAGCGTATGAGTAACCCCATTGCTGGGGACCAGCTAAAAAGTCTCCTAAATAAAATCTTTCATGTTTAGATACAAACAATGTATTTAAATTCAGGATTATCAGTTTCATTTGAAACTCACTGAAGCCAGCAGTCCTAAAACAGTGTTGTAAAAAGGACTCCACCATAATGCTCCTTACATCTCAAGTTTTATATGCAGTCAACATTATTAGCATTTTTAATTCCTTTTACATTTAAGTACAGAAGTAATCATTTGATAATTCTGGGATGTACACACCAAAATGCTGTAATATATTGTTTGGGTACCTGTCATGTCGTACGATAGGTGTAGGCAGGACACAGGTCAGGAGCCATCCAAACTCAGCCAGCGTGTGCAATAAAGGTCCATAATCTGTTTTAATTTCACACCCCTACATTAATAATTATAAAAAGTAGTAAAGAGACTCTGTACAGGTTTTATTCGCATTTCTACACAAATTACAATGACTCTCCTAATTTATAATGAGGTAACCCTTTGAGATGACATTAAACTGTGCTGTTTGCTGTAGATTCACTATTTCAAACTGAAAACCATTGCAGAAGTTCAAGACTACGGAAGACTAGGAAATCAGACAGGACATACTAAGTTTAGGTACGAGCTCTGATTCAATAAGACATTCAAAGCACATCCCACTTGTTAAAGCTTGTCAGGTAGCTGAATTAATACCTAAAACTTTTTGAACACCATAAAAGATGTCTCAATGTATTTAGGTTTTTACTTCACATCTGAATAATAAGCACCTCATATAGCTAGATACTTCATATATGTGAAGTATATACTAGCTATGTAAGTTTTGGTGGTTAGTGATTTGTTTGGGGTTTTTTGTTGTTGGGTTTTTTTTTTTTCTATTTTCCTTTTTTAATTTAAAAGGTCTTAGGTTTATGTTGTTTCTTGTCACATTGATAAATGTATTTATCATTGAATATTTCAAAAAGAAGCCGTTAGTATCCTTCAACAACTATTACTTTCAGATCTCATTAATACCAATAATCTTATAATACTGAAACATTAAAAAACATTAGATTATTTTATTGCTGTACTATGCTACAGTAGTACATGTAAATTTATTAGGAAACATGAAGTTTTTCATACTTCGCAGTAAAATTTTACTAAGAATATACATGTGAAAAGCATACGCAATTAATTCTCAATTTTTTCCTTGTGCTGTTTCTAGGTTTTGCTATTTTCTTCCCCTTTCTATTTAAGAATACTTCAGCAAATCGACAGTGGGACTGCTGAAATTATCTCTAAATTGGTCTCAAGCACACATATAAAAAACCAACGAACCAAACATTTTCCTTGGTGGTTGAATTTGCTGGTATGAATGCTTGCAAGTATCAGGCCACACTCCCTGCAGCATATTTTTTTATGCACATTGATCAATGGCCACAGGCCTGACTTGATTTTTATGATTCAACACTTTGGCTTATGCAGGTGGCTTCAAGAAACCACCCTGAATGTTCATCTATCACTGGTATAAGCATTCTAAGGAAATAAACCAAAGAAAATATGAGTAGGAAATAGCTTTGCTAAATAATCACCAGTTTACCTCAATGACTGTCCATTGTTCAACAACTATAGCATCATTTCCTTTCCTGTTAGAACCTGGAACCCCAGCACCTTCTTCTTCGTAGATAAATAATCCTTCTAAAGATTTAGGCAAATAGTCCCCTGTGAACATAAAGGCAAACATAAACTGAAATATAAAGTTTTAGGTTGGTATCTTGCTGAGATACGTACATGGACTTGTTTTTTCTCATTGAACAGTCCTCTAAAGTAAAATAAACCAAGACAGCAAATAACTCGAATTTGTTATTTCTGTGTCTGGTGACAGGTTGATAAATTATGTGAGTCCACTATATTATTCAACCCCCTTTTTGCTATACAAATTGAACTACGAACCATTTCGTTTTCTCAAAAGCATTAGCACTTCCATGCTCGGATCTGAATTCCAGTTTCCTGTATTCAACATATCCCCCACAGCAGATGGGCATAAACCTTCTTTACTCAACTTCGATATTGTATGCTGACAGCAAGGGTGGCTTTTAGTGTGGTGGGAGAGACCATAAAGATAAATGAAGCATGAAGTGCAAAGCCTAGCTACTGTTACTTAAATAAATACATAAATGGCCACAGGAAGAGCCTCAAACAGAAGTAATTCCTGCTGGGAAGGAAGTGTCAGATCACAACCCCCTGACTCACTTGTTGAAGCCTGACAGTATCCGGTTAGCCCAAACTGAAGCTGAGCATTAAACATTGGTTCATTTTATGGTTTAGCTTCTCCTAAGAGCCATTGGAAGCCTTTTGTGCGGATGTACCTTGACTGCTGACTATCTTAAACTAAATCTGAGCAGTAAAATTATTTGATCCTCAGAATATCAGACTTAAATCCTCTCCAGTGTTGCACAAAGAGATTTGGGGAGATGATTGTTTTTGCCACAGACTCAGGAAAGGAAGGAAAATTTCAGGAAAACACCCACCTAGTAAACAAAGAAAACTTCTGCAACACAACTGGTCTGGTTTTAAAAATTGACCAGATTGGCACAGAAGTTGTACTGTGTAAACCAGGAATTCCCTTTTCTTTGAGCACGCTTGTTCATGTACCATAAAATACCAACTATTCCTTCGTACTTTTTTAACTATATCGCATACAGCAGATTTAGGTAGTTTGAGTTCTGATTAGATACTTGCATGCATATATATCTCTTCCATGTATTTGTAGAGATATTGGACATGTTATTTTTAGATTGCACAAATATAATGTGATTGTACATGCAACTGAATATATGGCTTCGGGCACAAACACACGAATATCTACACAGCTCCTAGTAATTCATAAATACTCAATCTTAGAAACTCATGGACTTTGACTTTTCTTCTGCTTCAGGCAGATACTTAAAATGGGCAGCCCACCTACAACATGCTTGAATATTTCCATCTTTTTCAAATACAAGAGAATAACTCTATTTTAAACAGTACTGACACAAGATACCTCCACTCAGTGGGATTTTGAGACAAACTGATAACTCATAAAATGTACCATGTCAAAATTCATCTCTATCAAAAAAGCTACATATGTGGCTAACGGGTTCACCTGCCCATTCTGCCGATTACAACATCTTTGTTAATACTTAAAAAAAAAATAATACAAAAATTGCTGCATGACAGATAACAAACCAGAAAAAGCAAAAATATTGCCATTGCCACAGCACTTCTATGACAATGAGGACCTCCAAGGCAGCTACAAATGGAAGAAACACTACAATGATCCAAATGGCTGCTAAAAGGACTTACCTGTATTGCTTTTATGACTGCATCCTCTTTTGGCAGCAGAACACAGAAATTAGTGATTATTAGGATTTGACAATGATTTTTAAGTTCTATTTAAGTTAAATCTTCCTCCTACCTTAAATTGGGTATTGCAGTTTGATCCTGGTAATAACAGACTCTGCACAACATCTGCAGAGTCTGAACCAGAGGAGGATTTCTGCAGCTGCCTGACTTGGATTGGTGTTTTTATTTAAACAGTAGATAAAATTTGCTCATTTCATTGAAGCTGTATGAAAGAACAACTACTGCTAAAGACACCTCACAGTTTAAAAGCAAACAAAAAGTGAGGGTGACAACTACATTGTGCATATATAGACAATGTATGCCTGTACATGCAGACATACAAGAAGTAGTTCTAGTAATGAGTCCAAATGCTTAAATACTTTTCCTCCCCAAAAAAGCATTTTAGGTTTCCCTTAGTTGAATGCCAAAATCTGGTTATAAAGCTCTTCAATATTCCCCTCAAGAACAAATGTTTTAACTTAAGAACTCAGTAGCTAAATTAATTTCTTACTGTGGTTACAGAAACTTATCAGCTGCAGAATTCCATCTACAGAGCGACCTGTGCCTTTGCATATATCCAGTTTAATGCAGCAGCATCCCACCCATGAGTCTAACTGAAACACATACCAGTCAAGTGGGGCTGAAGCAGAAGCACCAACTGCTGCAAAAAGGCAGCATGAAATCCCTTAATAAGTCATAACCTGGGTATTAAAGTTATTCACATAGAGAAAGGCAGATAGCTACAGGGGAATGAGAAGACTGTAAAACTGTTGTTGGACAACAGCTGCAAAGATTAATTTCAACAGCTGCCAAAACCAACCCTCAGTGAATTGTAACATATCTCCAGAGAGTTTTTTTCCAGCTCTAAAAAATCTGTACTGAAAACTAGGAGTTTGATTTCTCACCTCTCCTCCCCCAAAGGAAACTTTGTTCTTCCACTGACTTCAATAGATAGGAATTATAATTTAAGAGTGAAAAAAGATGACTAATACAGACTGCACTAGGAGGCTGTTTAAGTGCACAGAATAGGCAGTTTGAGAGGGACTAGCTGCCAAATTCAATCTGCGGTACATATCGTGGTGTTGATTTGTTCCTCTGACAATCACTAAATGTACTGTACTGCAGAGCTCCAGAAATGCAGTGATTCACACCCAAAACTGAACTACTGAGAACAACGAAAACTGAGTTCTCATTATTTTCAGGGTTTGATTTTTGAAGAACCCACATCATCTAACTTCCAGAGATTTTCCATGTTCTCCTTTTTTTTTTAAAGCCCTTTGCTAATCCAAACCTTGCAAAGGGGATGCTGAATGCATTTTATTTTAAATCAGAATAGCAGGAAAAAAACATTTAATAAGACATATAATACTAAAACTATTCAAAACCTCAGTAATTCTACCCTCCTTGTATAACTCCTGTAACAAGCAAATGTAAAATGAGTTATGAAAGCCACTTTAATGCATTATTAAACTACTGCACTTGATATCAGCCTGTGTACTGCAAAAACTGTTTAAGGTCTCTGGCACCTTTTTGCAAGACTCTTCTCCACTGCAGGCCTGTGTTTTGCTTGCTTATGGTGAACTGCCATAAGCCATTCTAAAGGGACACCAACGACTTAGTAGAAGACATGAACAAATCCAACCAAAGTATCACATTACTGAAGTACAAATTCTAAGTTTGCTATCAAACAACATTTATTACAATAATAAATTCTGAAACAACTATGTCACACTCTCTTGGTCTATTCCCCTAACGCTGGAGTACTATTCTTTGAGTAATTGCACAACAGTAGCTACATACTGGTTTTTTTCAACACTTCTAATTTCTGGCTCTCAGACAAATTCAGTTTAAATGGAAATTAATCTTTTAATTACATATTTTACCAAAACAGAGTCTTAAGAGTTCAAAATACTTCAGCCCATGAAGAGCTGCTTCTGTTGCCAGCAGTAGTACAGCAATGTCTTGCAGCTCTGCCAAAGCATAGGATTTTGGGCTGAGCAGGGTGTGCAGCAATGGGCACTGCTGACATCAGGCCTGTGTCTGTCTTCACCAGGAGGATGAAGGCGAGGAGCTCTGAAAGAGCTAGTATGATCTGTCAGAATAAAAACTGAGATTGAACTGAAACTGGCAGAATAAAGAAGAAATTGTGGCCTGAAGCACCACAATTGGAACAATTGAGGGCTCACTGAGCTGTAGATTCCTGCAGAGAGCAGGATGGACCAGGGAAGACCTCTCCCCCTGTTGTGTGAAATGGTCTTGGAGGGTCTGCCTACAGTTGAGGGCAAGGACAAACCCAGATTTCTCTACTCTGTATGTCTACATCTGACTAGAACAACCTGCAGAAATATCCTGAATCTTCAGGATCAACAGCTGAATTTTAATGCAATTTGGTGTTTTGGAAAGAATTTTTAAGCCCAGCAAATAGCTGGAAAGAGCAGGAAGTACGGAAGTCTGACTTAGGTAACAGTACAACAAGCACAATGAGAACTCAAAGCGCTCTTTTGTCTCAACAGAAGTATTCAACAGAGTGCAGCACAGTATCTGCAGTGATCAGCAGAATATGAACATGAGGGAAACATCTATCTTTTTTTTTTTCCCCATTATCTTTTCCTTAAAAAGCAACAACAACAAAAAAAAAACACCCCACTACCATAAAAGATTAACTTCATTATAACACTACTTTCCTGCTTTGGAAATCCTCAGTTTGATAAAACAAAGCAGGAATTTCAATTATTCAGAATTACAACTGCCCCAAACCCAACTTATTCTCTTTTCAGGTTATCAGGTTCTGTAAGTTTACAATGATTATCTGACCATGGTTACATATTGCCCTTCACATCAAGCAGCAAAACATGATCTACTTTTTGCAAATGATGTATTTCTCCATAAACAAATAAAAGCTTCATGATATTTGGGGACACTACTCACCTTTAGAAGTTTCCCAGTGTACAAAGGAATCAATTAATGACAATCCTTGTTTATAATAAAATGTGGTTAATTCTAGCCAGTCTGCTTCCAGTGTACTAATAACTGGCCCTTTTCTTGTTACTTTCATAGACAACACGCCCTCATGATAGGTCCAGCAGGTAGAATCATCATCAAAAACATTGAAGACTGTATATAGCTTGTCTAAGAAAAAGGAAAAAAGAATGAACCTCTGGAAGACAGTGCTCCAAAATAAAAACACTATTAATCTTTTATTTCAACATGGGCTTCTAATTCTAAGCAACACTTTTAAGAATTGTTTCCTGATGTGACTGTACTCTGCTTGAGCCCTAAACACACTCGGGATGAGTTCTGAGGGGGGCACGCTCTGAGATACAGGAAAAATTTGAACATACTACACTTGGGTTGCCACTGGACCTTTTAGGTAGGTAGGTTTTCCATAGAGAAAATACACTAAAGCTAAGAAAACCCCAGTGGAAACAGGCTTCATTTCTGCTATTCATGGAACTTCTGACTACAAATATTTGAAATTAAACAGAAGACTGAAGACAATTTTCTACATTTTGAAGTATCAGGAATGCCTTGTACAGTACTGCTTTATACCCATTACTTTCTGAAGATGACTTGAGTACCAGTATAATCAGTTGCCTACTGGAGTTTCCCCACACAGTAAATGATGAGCGAGTTAAGCATACAAAACCTGCATATCCTCAAATGCTTTTTATATCTAGGCATTAATACAGTGCTATTATAAAAACAGAGTCAAACAAGCATTCACCAAAAATTAAAATTCACAAATCCATAGCATTTCAGGAAATCACTGGTGACAAGTTATTAAGTCCTAGCTATATAAATGTATGCTACAAATACACTCACACGTATGCCACTGCTGTGGAGAAATAACACACAACATTTTTTGGCAACTGCTCTCAGATTGTCTAACCCTTCAGCATCTGAGCAGCCTAAATCAACAGAAACCAATCTCTAGAAAGCAGTAGTATTCACACTGCCAAAAGAAAGGAACTTGATGTAGCTGACACCAGTTGAGATGCCAGCCTCTCTAGGCTCTAGAAATAGAGGGAGATTTCCAAAGTTGGATTTGGAGTATAAGTAGTCTGATTCAATCTCTGGGAGAACCTCTCTCTGTTTTAAGAAGTGTTATCACACACACTGCAGGTGACATCAGGTGCCTGGAATAAGGTGCACTGAGGACAAAATCTGGAACTCTATCAGTAAGAGATGACTCTCCTTTTTATACAGTTTTATTTTACCTCCTCCACAGGTGGTTGTACTAGCATAAAATGCGTTAACCCTGACAAACTTTAATTTCCTTTCCTATGTATCTTAAGTGGGATCACTTTCATTTTTGTTCTTCATAGAAAAAACACTATCAAGTCTCCTGACACAACTATTCAATTGCTCCTGAGTATCAGAAATGTGCCTTTGCAAGTGGTCAAAATTCATACATTATGACCTTGAAATCTAGAACTCAGAGTTTTGCTTTTGAGCAGACCTAAATAGAAATGATATGCTGAAGTGGCAGTACATACCTACATGTATCTAAGACTGTCTTTGAAAATTCCCATCAGTGCAGTGGTTGGTAATCTACCTGGCCGCACCAGCCTGCACTAACAAGGCTCCTTAACAGAATAAAGAGTTCCTGCTTTTTACTTAAGAGGTTTTCTATTCTGCTACATATAGCAAACCACTATTTCAAACTGTAAGGAGAGTTAAGCTTTAACAGATTGTGCTATAGAGGCTGAGTTGTATCAGTATTAAAAAATAAGAGGAACATTGATTATCTCAGTGCTTGGAGTCACCATTATCCTGACAGCCTACAAACTGGAGAAGGTGCTTAGCTCTTAATAGGAAAGTGAAAAGGTTGCATTTGAGAGCAATTAAAACATGTCTGGCCCATCGAAGAAAAACCTATTATGTCAAAATGCAATCTGACATGAAAGTTTCATGCTGCCTGCTTTCTACACAATACTATCTTCCATTAGTTCTCATGATTTACATTACTTCTTCCTTTTCATCTTTCCCTCCTAGAAAGCCAGGAGGCCTTATAGTGCTTCAGTATCAGAAGTCACTGTTTCAGGCACTCTCTCACACAGACATAGGCAAAGTATCTTCTACAACTAAGTTTTCTACCACAGCACCAATATTTTTCAATGATACTTTTCCTCCCTATACTACTTCCTTTTCAACATTTACTTTTCTCTGGTGCAAATTCATTTTGTAACAATTATTGTCTTTGATTTCATGGTCAATGCATTATTTTAAGTGATCTCTTTCAGGATGCTTCTTGAAGGCACGTTAACCAGAAAGAATCCATTATGAACGGATTTGTTTGCTGTACATTATGCGAGGTGGCTAGAAGCACGTAAAATTACAGCTCTAGCTGGAAGGGGTTCTCTTTGTTGTCAGTTTTCAAACAGGCAGAACTGGAATCATCATAACATATTCTTGGCAATCTATTACATGTTTATGATTTCAGATTAAGTGAAAACTATAAGCATTTAGGAAAAGGATTTAAAACAACGCTATCCTAAAAGAAAAGATTTTTACCGCCACATATTAGTTATACATGTATGAAGCAAAAAAAGCTGTTTGCACCACTTTTAAATCAGAATTACACTGTGGGCAATTTTTGTTGATTTGTTTGGGTTTTTCCTTTTTCTTTAAATTACAACCTAGAATTTATAATATTCTATATGAAAAGTTAAATATTTTAATGTTTTACCACAGTCCACATACACATAGAGCAGAAGGTAAATACTACTGTTTTATCAGCTGGCAACTTTTTTAGAAATACGTATGTATTTAACAAGATGCATCTTCCAAACTAAGTATTTGATACAGTAGAACATGCTGTTATTTTTTTCCAACACCTTTTTAAAACAACAGCTCAATAAAACACCTTATTTCTGCAGTAAACAAGCAGCATTTATTACCATCTCCTTTCCGTGGTTTAACAGGGCTGACTTCTTTTCCAAACTGGAAATCTGCGTCCTGTAACAGACTGCTTTCTCCTTGCATTTCCTCCTCTATTCCACTCTCAGAGGAGTGACCAGTCAACGTCCCTTCATTCCAGTTTTTATAGTTTTCATCAGAATTTTTTCTTCTGTGTTCCCTATTTCTTCTGCCTAGCGTTGATTCCAGTTCCGCGCTTCCATCTGTGCTTGTTCCATTACAGGCTTTAGGTTGAGGAAAATGTTGCGTTACAAATCCCACAAACTTCTTCCCTCTTTTAGCAGCTTCGTTAACCTGTATTTACAACAGAAATTTATCTACGAAGTGATTTTAGAATTGCATGTATCTCAAAAACCCAAACCAACAAACCTAATCACCACCAAACTTTTATATACATGCTCTGTTTAACTACTGCTGATTTTCAGGGACATAAAGACACAACACTGTACGATAGTAGGGTGGCTTGTCTTTGCACAGTGCCTGGGTTTCAAAGAAAATGGAAGTCTTCCAGCACGTCTCTGGACTCAGGCCAAGAAAGGTGGCCAATGCTGGTGCCAACTTCAGTGTATGAAGTACTTCATTTAAAACAAATCCAAAGTATTTTACTTGCGGTGTCGCAGTGATAAGCGGTGTACTGGTGCAATAAGTACTACTGTTTCTCTAAACACGTGGTAACAGTCATACTGAAATTACCGATCACTAATACTACAGAAATATGTTTATCATGTGTCATGATTCATTATCCTCGAGTTCCCTCGGAGGCTACTCAGCTTCACTATTAGTGAGAACAGTGAAGAAACAGAGGAAGCAGGGAGCTAGAAACAAATTAAAACCTCTTAACTTTGCTTCCAGCCAGCGGTGGGTCTTTTTCTCTGCACTAAGGTCTCAAAATACAACTGTAGAATATGCATCACCAATGGGATGTGTCTGTTCCTGAAGGCAGGGTTTTGGTTTGGTTTTTTTTTTCCCTGGGGTAAAGAGTGCTGCCATTGAGGAAGCTGATCCCACTGCCATCTTGAGCCACAAGCTCCCGTGTGCTTTAAAGCCCTTCCAGGAAAATACAGAAACCCCAGCCCAGAAAGAAGAAATCGCCTGGGAAGTACTGGATATAGAAATTTTAAACAACTCCGTGATAATTGCAAAGGTCATTAAAGATCTCCAGTATGCTTTTTCCTCTACTACTTTCCTTGGCAGCTAATGTAAAAGATATCACTCTAGCTCTTGTAATAACAACAGTTTCCTGTTTCGGCAAGTCTTCAGTTCTGCAGAGGAAGTTAAACACAAAAAGAACTAGAACTAGCATTCCACTGGAAGTTCAGTTTTCTGTAACTATACAATATTTTTAAAAGCTGTGCCAAGTAAATATTAATACAGTTACTGTGTATTTTCTATTTCTGTTACAGAATCTTGCTTAAAAAAATGAATATATTCACGTTCATTAGGAATACCTTACTTAACCCAGAACAACATAAAACTTCAGATCTTTTTTGCTTAATATTAATTCCAGAAAAAGCTATCATGCAAGCATTTTATAAAGACCGTCTGAGAGTCTGGGCCTGATTCTGCTTTCAGTGGTGTAAGCTGCCAGTTTCCTAAAGCTTTACAGGGCTTAGTACCAAGTCCTAAATTAGAAAAAACAACTAGTGAAGAAAAAAAAATAACTCCCTGCACTTCAAGAAAAGACTTTGTAGCTTCTACGAAATAACCCAAGGTTAAAACTTAAAACTAAAAAACCATCAACCACTCAATACAACATACGTATATGGTAGAAATAAAAATCTGAAGAGAAGTTTGAAGAAAACCCTCCATTACCTTTTCTAACAGTTCTTTCACTACCTCATTTGTCAGTGTTTCATACATTAAAGGACATTCCTCAATCACCAGCCTGGGGTGCCTTTGTCCTCTGGGTGCTGCATGCTTCTGGCTAGAACACAGAAAGAAAGCAGTCTTTGTCAGTAGTTTGCTGCTAACTTGGGCAAATGCTTGCATATAGAATTCCTTTCTTTTGGAATAGTTATGAATGAAACCGTGGCAATGCTTCTTCATACTTTTATTCAGAACACAGAGGGTTTTGGTGTTTTGTTCTGTTTCATACACAAAGTGACAGGTACTATCTATTACAATGTTAGGGTAAGAATATTAATATTTAACTAGAATTTCATCTGAAGACTGTTAATAGACATCTTTTGGAAACTGAGCTTTATTGACAAACAGCCCTGCTTTTGTAATACATAAGCCCCAAAATCTCTGATAATGCAAAAATACCAACATCAGCTATAAATGTAGCAAGCACAAAACAGGTTCAGTTTTGTAGAAAATACAGTATGAATAGAAATGGATCTTTTAAACTGTTAACATGCTACTCTGTTTTTTGTAAGTAAAGCAGAGTTGCAGATATTGTATGAAATACAGTGTAGGCAAACACCAGAAATACAATGCAGTAACAATTACTTTGGGTTAGCTAATGCTTCAGTCACTCAGACATGAGAATCTGACAAGCTTTAACTTTCATTTAAAGAACAGTATTCATCATGTTGTATCTAAAGCCAGTACGGTTGTTATTCAGACAACAGTATTTGGTGTATGTCAATAATATAATGGGATTTTGACACAGTTTTTTGCTTTAGAAAGAAACATCAGTGAGACACTCTCAACTGTACATATGGCACCTGCATAGGAAATTGGGAGCCTACACCCAGCGATTTCACACGTAGGCTGCACGGTCTTGTCCTTCACCTATTCCAAGGGCCTGTTCAAACCAGAACTTCATAAGGATGCCACACCTGCAGGGACAGAGCAAGCTGTGGGAGCTGTATGCTGTCAGTGTTGGCTCTTAGAAGCCTCAGCTCCAGAGAGTAAATATTCTGCTTTCCTTACTCAAGCATTTGCCCACACAGACAACCTTCACCTTGTTTGCAGATGGATTTATAAAGGAGAGTTGTATGAGCAGCAAATGCCACGAACTACACTTGTTTAAGCAAAGTGTTTGAGAAGCGTCCTCAAATGAACCATGTTTTGCAGAAGCATTACTGGATTGGCAAGGGGCACCTTCCAACTCACGCCCTTCCAGTCTTCTAAAAGAAAATGAAAGAACCTTTGTGCCTTGCACTAGGACTCAGGATCAAAGGGGGAAACATGACAGCTCTTCAATGCAGTAAGAAATCCACTTTTCTAGTTATTCAAAGTAAGATAAAAAGGTTATCTTCTTTGCATTCAAAGGAAATAACGGCAAAGTTTCTTTGTACATTTTCTTTATGATCACGTGGTGATTACAATGCAGTGAACACAGGAATAATAAACAAGACGATGGAGCTGCAACATAAACACAAACTGTTGACTCTCCCTCACTGTCAAAACCAAGCTTTTCTATGAGCTCCAATCACAGAATGAATATTTCCTTCTTAAGAAGGAAAAATAAACTCTCTCTGACATACTAATTCACACTTTATAGGTCATTTTCCCTGAATAATGCTCTTATAGGAAGAGTGAAAATGTGAAAGTTTTGAAATTCAAGAGAGACATAAGAGAATTTAAAGCAGCTTACTACTCTCCTAGTGTTTTGTTTAATCTTGTATTTGCTGCAGGTTCTAAGACAGATGATACTTTATTATAAAAATGCACTAGAAGTAAAAGGTTAAACTAATAATTTATCTTCCCCCAAATTATGTAAGCAGCCTTGTATTTTTGTTTGGACATATTCAAAGGCAAAGTAAACATTAGCCTGTTGTGTGCTGAGTGTAAATTGCAAAACATTAAAACCATTAGTAATTTGACTCTCTGAGGTGCTCATTTCAAGGTGATAATAA
Organism: Strigops habroptila; assembly: GCF_004027225.2. NCBI lineage: Eukaryota > Metazoa > Chordata > Aves > Psittaciformes > Psittacidae > Strigops > Strigops habroptila. The sequence goes on from NC_044281.2 coordinate 11,306,762, forward strand.
ACTATGCATGTTGAGCAATCCACTTACAAATGACTTCAGTAATGGATCGATGTATTCAAATTATTTCACTGTTACCTTAATTTTAATCGTGAAAGTACCACTCGATACATGTGACTTGCAGGGAAACTCCTTCTACGTCCAATTGGCAGCATAATAGGATGAACAGCTCCCACAACATATCCTTTGCTGTAATATTCTTCCACCTTAGGTGCTATATCCAACACAGAACTGATCTTGATGACTTCTGGATTCGAGGAAGCTAAAAGCATTGAAAGCAGAAGAGAAGCACATGATACTGTGTATGTCCATATATTTTTTTGGCAAGTTCCTTTTATATAAACCACACAAAATCTATCCCAAGGCTTTACTAAAAAGCTACAGCTCTATTTATACAAGAAAAAGCAGATTCACAACTGATGCAACAGTATTCAACTAGTTGAAGTAGATATTTTTACTCGTTACTCTGATCTATTTTTAATCTATTTGGCAATGCTTTCTGTTGGATCTAGCTTTGCCAAGCTAATTCAAGAGCTACATCAGTACCTAAACACGCAATAGATCTAAACTTAAAGCAACTATTTTGCCTAGCCAAAGCCTCAAACATTCTGAAGCAATATCCTTCAACCCTAGTTATGAGGTAAATTCCTGTACATAGTCCCAATTCTCTTTTCCAGCAGACCTAAGTAAGTTCTGCGGTGTCACTAATTTCTAAGGAAGGTCTCTTGGGGTGTGTGCAAGCATTCCCAATCAACAGGCAAAAGCTAGGTACTATATGGCTATTGAGGAAAACTACACAAATAAAGGGAAAACTTTCCGGAATATGGTCTGTTTCACAGCTTTCACACAGAGAAAAGGAAGATTTCACACTGGTAATAGATGATATATTCTGCCACAGTCAGTCTGTGGCAGGTCAGTATTTCCTGTTCCCCTCAACTCCAACTAGAATTGCAGATGCTGTCAGAAAGCAGGAAATCAATACTCATACACAGACTGTAACTGAAGAGTAATCATGCCAGCATATATTTGTATCTGCAAAGGATGAAGATTTTGATGATGGCAAGCTCTTAAGACAGCTTGGCTTGAATTTGATGGTCTCTATCAGTGACCACTGCAGCAAGTGATGTACTTTTTTGTGTTCTGATGGGTCCCTCCCTTTCTTTGCAAGACTTTCAGTGCATTAAGACCAGTGTCCAACTGTATTAAAGGATACCCCACCTGGAATTAAGTGACCTCACACCACTTTTTCTGAGATACAAACATTTCAACATGCTGCTCTAAACATTCTCTTTCAAACCACACAATAAGGTGAAAACAATTAAATACACTAATTCGCCCTTGATTCTGTAATTAAATATATTTAAAGAAAAAAGAAGAGAGAAATGCAATGACATACATCTCATTCACCAATTTGTAAATGTATTGGTTAAGAGTTAACTTCATGTTCTTACATCCTCTAATCTACCTGCCCTATATTGTAGGTGGGCAAAAGCAAGGAATTGAAGGACTTTATCAAAGAAACAAGTCACAGAGTCTACTTATCCTACTGGTTTAAAGTATCATAAACCCGATGTTTGAATATTTAGTTTGCTTAAATCTCTTATTCTAATAAAGTCAACAAGAATTCTGCTGGTTCATGAGTGATGTGTTCTGTAAAACATCACTCTCTATACTGCTTTCCCACTACAAAACAGGGATAATAATAGTATAGATACATTATGAAGGGCTTTAAAAAACAGAAACACAAAACAGCAACAACAAAAAACCCCCATCAGAAACTAACGTTTTACAATACTCACTAGGTTTTAATAGCAACTTTTACTAAAGGGAAAAAAGAAGAGAGGCCTATTTTGCTTGTCACTGTAAGAGCCTTAACAGCTCAGAAAAGCTATCAAGAGAAATCAGAATCATGTGTACCACAAGAAATGCACCACTGAAAAGTATCGCTAGCATATATATCAATGCTTTATTGCCGATAACTAGCAACGTCAACCTATTACTGTAAAGTCTGACAGTTTTGGTCATAGGGAACAGGCTGTTGCACTTTCTTGTGCTATCTTGCCTTTCATTTTTTAAGCAGACAGTGTATCACAGCTCGCCTTTCATAGATGGATGATATTTTGCCCTTTTTAACACCTCCACCCATGATTCCACTCACAGTAAGTCTAGAAGACATTAAGTCTGTATTGTAGAAATATCTGCTGTACAGCCCACAAGCCAGAAAAGCAGGAATGTATGCAAGATGATCATCACTTCACTCATTTTGCAAATGTCTTAAGCATTTTTCATTAAGAAAATTTCCTTCCTGATGTGCTGTCAACAAGTGGCCAAATACTTCTACAAATAACTATAGCTAAATAGCTAGCTGTATAGTAAACTTCAGATGCATGACATGGAAGATGACGACAAAACAGTTACTTCATACATATTCATACTGCTATTCAGAGTGACAAGAACTTCACAGCATGTCATCTTCGTGGGCTACATCAATATTCCCTCTTTTGCCTATGAGGAGGGCTGTGAAAAAAGCATAAACATCTGCTTGAGTAGATACACTGAAACTATCCTTACTTTATGGCTAAACTGACCTCAAAAAATAGCAGCTGTTTTCATAACAGAGAGATGCCTCATGATTGAGACTGTAGAATTTACGGTCCTTGACAAGCCTTTAAAATAACACTTTAGAGTTCACTGCTCCCTTGCCTTTGTACTATTAAATCCCACCAAAATAAAAGACTGGCTGTAATTTTCTTGTTAGGGATTCTCCTGATGCAGAACAACCTCCACAGAACTCAAAGCTGATTTTTACAGTAGGAATGGCAGTATTTTGGGGACCAGGAAGAAAGAAGCCAAGGTACAGGGCACTGCTGGTAACCAGTTAAGATGCACAGGGACTCCAGCCAGTGGATTTAGACTATAGCATGGTTGACCTAGTCTGCATCACGGCTTGGGAGAAGATCAGGGACTTGTGAAAGCCTCCCCAGAAGGCTCACTTCAACTTCACATGATGAAGCAGAGAATAAGGCATATTAAATTGAGGTAACGCATTTATGCTTCCTGTATTTTTACCTTAATGCAGGACATAGCTTACTGTAGTATCTTACAAAGGATACTAAGCACAGATTTTCTGTTTTACTTGGTGCAAGATCCAGTGGTGGTAACAAGTCACTCAGGCAAAGAGAAATCTCAGATGCTGGGGAAGATACTGCTCTGGAAATCAGCAGAGTGCCAAGAAGTCCAAACACATCTTGACGGTGAAGTGAAAACTTTGGGCTAAAGTGCTAAAAGGCTCTCACTTAGGTTTCATTTAGCTAACGGATATTCAAGTAGCAGCAAGTATGTGAGCGAGGTGAAGGGGAGCCAGGGGGGGAAGGAAACCCAACATATTCCCCATAGTACTTTAGCCAATCCCTGTATTCCATAAGCAAACAAAACTCAGAAATGCCTCCAAGACAGTAAACACGCTGTTTTTTTCTGTATTCATTATCCTAGCTCTACAAAGTAAAGACCCCAAACACAAAATATTTTAAGGTCAAATAGACACACGGCTAGAAGCATTCAACAGAACAGTTTAAAATCCACTTGCTTACAGTTAGAAGCCTAAAAAAAGTTAGGCAATTATCTGAAACTGATCTCACTTATTTAGCATTTATAACTCCACAATAAGTCAATGAAGCTAAACACTTTTGAGTATCAGACTGAACTGGAGAAACCAAACCTTTACTGCTGTACTGAGAGGCTATTAAAAAAGATGCACCTTTATTTGCACTTGTTTGATGTGCTTTTTCTTTAAAGTCACAACCACCTTTACAACAAAGGCTTTACAGAACACTTTCAGAAACTTGTTACTTTAAAACACAGCAAAACTATCCAGAACACTAAATGATCTTCAGTGTCAAAAACCCCCGTTTCATTATCCCTTCTGTTATCAGTAGGTAATTCATATATGTACTCGGCAGCCTAGCTTTATTTCCAGTACATTACCACTACCGCTTACTCAACGTTTTGATTCTTCAAAAAGAACAAGCCAGTGAGAAACTGTTAGTGTAAAGAAACAGAACAACAAATACCGTTGTATGTCAAGTACTGTATAATAGAATGTGGCTTCTATAAGTATCTTGCAGGTTTTTGATACAGATTAATACAGATATATGAACAGACTGATATAAATAAACCTGTTACTACAGACCTTCAGTTAAAACTAAGCAGAGGCCAAGTTTTGTTTATGAAAAAGTTCCTAAAATGCAACATGACATGCACTTACACTTTTCCCCCTTTATCAAACCTTTCTAGCAATTGCATTTACTTTGAACCCTTATTATTAAGCATTTCCAATAGACTGGGTTGTTATATAAAACGCTAGTTACTACAAAGTGACTGCAAAACTGAGCTGTCTGTTCTCAGAGGGCAGCCATCTGGGCTTGTTTATATTTTCAACTTGGTGGAACAGGGAGTTGCTCTGTTAGAGACGGGACACCCTCGGGAAGGAAGTATCCCACAGAGCACTGTCTGCCTCTAGCTACGCATACAAATTTTGGTTTATTTCGGTCACAATTTCAAAAGACTATTCAGCAGCTACAAGCAAAGCATTTGGAAAAAAATAGTAAGATGAAACTGTAAGGCTCTTACTAAAATATCTACTGAGAGACTGAGGTGAACATAAGAGGGGAAGCTACTCCTGGTACACACATAAGAAACAGACTTACTTCTGCATAAAGTAGCAAGGACAATGACAGCCTGTTTTTGGAAGTTGAGTCCATTTTTACTAATTGTTACTCACTTAAGACTCAGGCACAGTGTGCTTTCTCAACAGTCACACTGAACTCAACACAACCATTACTCAAAGTAAGGATGGCAGCATCTGACTCACAGGAAACTACAAAAATCTCTAACAGTTTTTTAGCCAGCTTCCTTGACAAGGACAGCTGTGTAATTTGGAAGGTTTGGTTGTTAAAAATACTTCAGTAGTTTCCATTGTAATTTTATATAAGTGAGGACCTTCGTCACGATTTGTGTTTCAAAATAAAAGTCTTACTTTTATCAAAGCTAGCCAAAATGTATCTAAGATTTACTGTAATTTAAACAAGACAGAACGGAGTTAAATCCTGTTCCTTGCTTTCTCTGAATAGTAAATATATAACATAAAAAGATACCTTCTAAAGTAAAATCCAGCAATACATATTCATAAGCAGAATCTGTCTTTGTCTCAACTTGTGGTCTCTTCAATGTAGAAAAGATTTTTCCAGGGCTGCTATCATCTGGGTCTTCCAGCTTTCTCAGTCCGCACCCCATGGCAAGATCTGCAAGTGATTAAATCGCAGGAAAAGGCTGGGGGGAGCAGCAAGATCTGTCGCTCTCACTACGGGGGGTGGTGGGGGGGGGGGGGAAGTAACCAAATAATTCCCTTTGATTTTGTTTTCTATTAGCTGTAAATCCAAACAGAGAAAAAGTCCAGCTCCCAAATCAAAAAGCCAAGGTACTTTCCATTCATTTTTTTATATAGAAACAGCAAGCCCGTGATGATTTCAAGCTACGAACTTGGCAAGAGTAGGCTTCATTTCGCAGCAGTGCTAGTACAAACTAGCAGAGATTTTCCATGCCACGTCAATTTACAGCCAGCCCCCTATCAGGGCTCTCTTGCAGAGGACACCAATAGTGCTTTGTTTGTCCTTCTAGACTGGGTGAGGGGGGGCAGAAGGGGGAGAAGAACTGAAAAAGAAAGTTAGAGAGAAGCTTGTCTGTAACTACTTACCTCCAGAAGTTCTCAACTGCAGTCAGAGGGGAAAAAGAGCAAGTTAGTCAGAATGAAAGAATGAGAAAAGAGCCTCAACATGGTTGGAGACGAAAATCATTTCCAGAAAGGAAGTCAGCTTCAAGAGGAAATTGCTTCTGGCATCTCAAAGGGTAGAAAAGTAAATGAAAAGCAGTTTAGTCCTTATTTTAGATTTCAAAGTTTGGTTCCTATTTCCTTTCCACAGGAACTTTCCTCCAGAGGGAAAAAGAAAAAACAAAACCATGAGCATAGTGTAATATATTGCAATAATACCAAAAAAATGTAATACTTCCTTGTCAAGAAAATCAATCAGAACCCACACTGCTAAAATCAACTTAAGTAAGTCGTTTTGATAAACACTGAAAAATGACACTGCAATATTCCTCATTTCAAACCACAACTTTTTCAATGTTATGTATGAATATAGTTACAAAATTTTGTTCCCCTTTTTTTCCTGGTGTTGAACAACCGAACTCCTCTTCTCTTCTGCCAGGCTGACCTCAGCTGGTACAGCCAGGGACTTCCAACACTGTTTCCTACACAAATTTTTAAGTCCTTAAAATTTCGTATGATTTTAAGAGCTCTAATTACTCTTGCATCAACTAGTGCAAGTCACTGTAACTGCATTACACCTGATGCAGACCATGCTAATGCATGGGGGAAGAAGGAACGGTGACTGATTTTCTAAGGTCCTGTTTCTGCTGGAATGGGCAGTTAGAAAATTTATCTTTTTATTTTTAGACTGAATCTAGAGAAACTGAGTCATCTACATAAAACCAGAGATTCATTAACACAATTTAGAATGAAAGGAACTGCACATTTGAATTTTACAAGCTTTTTACCTTTTTCACTGAAAAATACTGATCTTACCAGTCAATCACTGCAAGCGAGGCATTAACCATTTGTGGTTTGCTTCTTGTTATACTGCAAGCAAAGCGATCTAACTTTTATTTAAGCAGCTTACCAGGAACGGTAGGTCTGCAGGCTATACCCCCTTAGAAATCCATGTTATAAAGTTACTTATCTTTGGAAGAATTTTAAGATCACTTAGTGCAGAGCCCAGGACTGAAGCTGTAATTACTGCATTCAGTCCTTGGAACAAGCTCCCAAGTGCTGAAACCCAAGAGGAAATCCCTCGGTGTTGTCTTCTTGATTAAAACCTAGGAAAACATCGCAAATAAGCAAAATTCTTCAGCTTCCTGCATGTCTGCTTACAGAGAAATTGCTCCCAAACACACTTTTGTCTTAGTAAAGGTCATCCCTGAATTGTTGCTATAGCAGACATACATGTAAATTGTCCACTCAACCTTGAGAATCCTGCTGCTCCATTCCACGGAGTCCATAAGATCCACTGTAACCACTTGTATAAAGCCACGGCACGACTAAGAGAGCTGCAAGTAAAAACTTTTTGCAGCGCTACTCCAGTTGCCAGGTGGTTGCCCTTTTGGGGTTTTTTAATGTAACTAAAGAGAACTACATTTTTCATGAGGCCAGAATATTGTATTTTGAACTCTTTGTGACAAGGCTGAAACCACATTTCAACCCTCTCACCAAGACAGGATTTTTCATAGTATAAAATGAACTCTTAAGACACCAACACAGAAACGCTATTATGAATAAAACCAATGGTCCTTGATTTGGGTAACCCTACATTAGTTAAGCAGATACAGGCTGCCAAGGGGAAGTCAGTCAACAGTTGCCATTGCAGATTTGACTCAAAAGCCATTAGACTGAACCCATAAAACCAAAGATCCCACGTGTCAGAATAAAAAATACCAAACCAAAATAAAACCAACCAAGAACTAGCAGCACCCCTCACAGGAGATCAAATCTGCATTAAAGCACCCGAATGACTCAGGAGAGGAACAGGATCCTAAGGCTTCTAGATTCAAGAGCTGCTTAAGGAGCTGCCTAAATAGCATCCTGTTGTAAACTGAATATAAATTATGGAACACTCTGTTTTCAGTGACCCAAAATGCAAAGGCTACAAGAATTGGTATCAGAGAAGAACAGATCCCTAAAGCTACCCTGCAATTCACTTAAGATGTGGTAATCACAGCAACCCCCACTGAAAGAGCATGTGACTCATTCATTGAAAGTCAAAATGTAAAATTGTATGTGGACCAAACATGTTTCCCACTTGGGGTGATAACCACCCATGTCTGCAGCTTACAAAAGCACATAAGAGCACCACTTCAAAACCTAAATTCAAAAAAGTCACCATTACCATGGCTACAGATCAGCCACCACTGACACAGAACGTTTTTAAACAGAGGACAGACACATTCATAAGATACAAGGGGACAAATCACAAACACAAGTTAAGTTAGTCAGATTTCTCCAGAAACTGTGGCTATGTGGACAGCTACAGGACTCAAAACCAATGCATTAACCTCCCCTCCCCCCCCCCCCCCCCCCCCCCCATTAATCATTGCAAATTGCAACACTTTTGAACTTCACAGTTCCTCTCTGAACTTCTTTTTAGGCTTACTTCCTTTGTTTTATGAGTGAAGGCAAATGTAAAGTTTTTGCTTGGGACAGGATAATGACATAAAAGAAAATAAAAAATCCATCCAAGAAATTCCGCAATTCAGTTAAGTATTTTTCATATCCCCATCCTCGAGAACTATTGCTTCAACAAAACACTGACATTTAGTTCTTCTTCCAGTAGAAGGATTTGATTAAAGCTGTTTTGTCCATGATTTAAAGATGTTACCAAAGTAGCAGTGTTCCATTCTGAAGGCCACTTGTTTTGGCAACTTTAAATTTATTTTTTCCTTCACCCAATATTTATTTTTTTTCTCCTTTAAAGGAATAATTTTGTGAATGTACCAGGACCAGTCTTGTTAAACATGTTGACTTGAGCCAAAAAGGCCGGCTTGTCTGCAATGGTATTTAGCTTAATGTTCTAAAAAGAATTAAGAGAGATGACAACAGTTTGTTTGAATGACTGCATAAGCACAGTTTAATGATAACAGTTCAATGCCATTTTCTGTTGTATTTTTCTAACCCATACTCATCAATACAATTAAATAAACCAAAGTTACAATCCAAACAGTAGACACTGACCAATGTGAATTAAAACTTTCAGTTACCAACCCAGAACTTTACTAGAAGTTGAACTACAGAAACTTGTTTATTATTGCTGTGTTACAAGTAGGTTCAACATAAAGAGCATTTGATTTATAAGATTTCTAACATTTCTCTTACACGAGATCTACAAATTTACTAATTTGCACATCCCCAGTATCTCACTTACCAAAGCTGCAGTACCTAGATCACCTGCATCTGCCACATAGTGTCAAATAACACAGCCATATGATCAACCAAAATCACACATTTGACAATGAAATTGGATGTTCTAGTTTATCTGATTAAAAACAACTGGAAGTATTATGAGCAGTATTCAGTTTACCTTTAATGTACACCCTTTATGCAGACTCCGGCTCCACTGACAGAGGTACAATATGACCACATGGGGCCCTTTAAATTAGTTTCAATACTTCTTTAAATTATTTGTGACTCCAAAAGTTTAAGAAGGCCTTACAAGACCTACACTTTCCCATTACACCTTGGCGACATTATTAAACATTGTTAGAAGTAATACTGTTCTGCTTTCTATATATCTATTTGGATTTTCTGCTTAACAGCTTACAAGGGTTACATACAGGATTGCACACATGTATTAAGACACTAGCATTGTATTTCTGATCCTTAAAATACTGATTTAAACTTTGTTTTTACTTAAATAGGAAACAGAAGACACTTTTATACAGGTGAATTAAAACTACTGTAGTACTTCCAACATTACGAACCTATTTTACAGTAACTTTTGCTATAAAAAACTATTTACAACCCTACAACTCAGATTTTGGAACTATGTTAAACAGAGAAAAATGCTTCAAGAGAACCATGTGTCCTACTAGTTTCTGCTCAGTTACTACTGGAATGCAGTTTAGCCATTGACTTACTATCAGCTATTTTTAAAAATTAATTTCAGAATACAAAGAATTCCCAGTTAAATATTAAAAATGTAAATAGATTTGCAGGGATGATGAATGGACTTCTGATGCTTAAGATTAGAAGTAGCAGGAACCAAAGATGTTAGTGAACTAGAGAATTCTATTTAACACATTAGTCCTTGATCAAACAAAATACAAGAGAGAGGTAACTTCAGTAAGTTTTCTGCTTGTCTACAGGTTTTTATCCAGTTATCTAATAGAGGATGTTAGCACTAGCATTTTGCCCTATAAACATAACATGAAATAGACAATGGTTGCTAGAAATACTGTAACAGCTAGGTCTGTAGAAAACAATACCAGCCAGGTCTCTAAATTCTAAGGGGTGGAAGCCAGAAAACTGATCTAGTTTGCTAACACATGAATGTAACAAGCAGTGCACAAAGATGGTTATTTGCTGTTAGTTACTGGAAGTCCACAGGGCAGAGTTCTAATCTGATGTGTTCCTCCCAGCATGTGTGTAAAGCCTTGCATCTATCAATGGGAAAATGCAGAAGACCCAAGAGAATGTTACCCTTCTCCAGCCCCTAAAATCAGTGAGGGATCAGGATGTTAGCAGCTGCAGTTAACTAAATGACTTGCATAAGAGCACAAGAATCCCCCATATTATGGAAATTTTAAGTGTCAGGAGAATAAAACTGTGTAGTTAAAGAGAATAAAAAAGTAATGAATGCTGGAACATCAAGATAATGCAATTGTAGGCTCTACCTGAGGAAATGATGTGGCTCTTTCACAGCACATACCATTTGTGTATCCCTGTAATGGAATTCCAGAAGTCAGTTATTGTGCCTCAATTTTGCCTGCAGAAGAATTCAACCACTGGAAGCTTAAAGGTTCAGTTACTATTGGTTTGATGTTATGCCATCATTCTTGGCAAGCAGTCTGAAGAAAAATGAACTACAATATCAACAGAGAGCCCTCAGTATTTCAACAGTGACCTGTGGCTCCTGGAGGAAAGCCACCATTCAGAGCTTGGTCTTGGTGTCTTCTAGGTCTCTCAAGTCAACATGAAGCATTGTTAAGACCTGGTGATACAAACCTAACAGCACCTCCACAGTGACGTTAGAAGCCCCAAAGCAGAACGCTGCAGGTATAGTTGTGTGCCTAACACTGAATATCCTTCCCAAATGATCAAGTTCATATGCAAGTAAAACCAAAGTACATGTTCTCTGAAACAAAGGCCATGGGATCAACTCATTATCAACAATTTAACATCTGTAGTTATCAATAGAAAATAAACTACATTCTGTGAGTATCTGGACTAGAGCCACAATCTGATGACATGTAAATGACTGCACAGTATTTGTACACTTGCAAGCCAGTTCCTTAGCTGAAAGAACCTTCCTACAAGGACTTCGGATTAAATCTTCTGAAGTCTGGGTCAGCGCGTATTTGTTTCATGATAGAAGAAATAAGGCTCTAAGAACCTTTCTTTGGCACCTTCAGAGACAGCACTTCATTAAAAAGTGTAATAATTTACTAGATAAAAATTCCTCCATGGAAATGAATTATTGTTACAATGTGCCAAGATGTCTGTAATATTTATATTGAGGAATTCTAAAATCTGAATATCAAACAGAACAACTGGACAGATGTTTAGTGGTACAGACTGGCTCAGAAACACAACGATCTACAGCAGATGAGTATTTCCCTCACCAAGAATGGGCTGAAATTCCCATGTATCCAACAAATCGTGTATCTTTTTTTATATGAATTGGTAAAACAATCCCCCACAGCTGCTATAGTAACAAGTATTTTAAAATAGAAGCTATTAAGTTATATTTGGGCAGATTTTTCTACCTAGCAAAAGGCAGAAAGTCACTTGAACAAACTTGCAACCAAGTCATAGTACATGGCATCTCCTTTCACAACAATTTGCAAACAGCATAAGAACAGAACTAGAGTCCACCTCTCTTCCTGCACAATATGAAAGAATGCTACTAAGTGCTATAAATCTTTAAATATATTTACATATTACACACAGATTATTTACTGTCTGCAGCGCCCACTCTGTAAGATCTCTGAATAATTAAAAAAACCTAAGCAAAACAAAGCCCCACAAAAAGAAACCCCCCAGATTACTACAGAACAGATAAAACTGAAAAGCTGAAGGATATTTACATAAAGACCTCAGTGCACTCCTATTAACTAGAGGCTGTATTTTAACCTTTGAGGAATCGGCCTTTTATAAAATAGATGCAACTCCAGAAGGTGAGAGGAGAAGCAAGTCAAAATAAAGACAATTATCTCCCTGCAGACGAGGAAGTGGTATTTCATCTTGTGATATTGTCAGGGAGTACCTAAGTTCTGCACAAACAACAGAAAAAAGTCAAAGAAACAAGGAGAAGTTTTCAATGGTGTTTGTAATAGCAATAAGTTAAATCTTGCTTTTTTCTACAGCTAAAAACATACCAAAAACCAAATTTATTGCTTATGATACACGAGCAAAATGTCAGCGTCATAGGAGGATAAACTAGTAATCCAATTTGATTATAAAAAGTTATTATTCCCAAGTACTAAAATGATACATAAGTTAAATACCTTAAAAAAGTAAAGAATACCAATTAAAAAAAAATAGACAAACTTTTGGAATTAAAATAAAATGCACAAATTTAAATAACCAGACTTTAATCCACAGCACAGAAATGCTCTCAGTATGTGGGAAAATGGCTTTTGCTTTGTAACTAATGTATCTTTAAAATTTATATAATCCAGAAATTAAATGTTAAAATTTTCCCTTTAATAAGAAGTATGCTGGTTTCCAATCTATGTTAGTAACCAAAGTTTATACAGTAGGCTGTGCATCAGAAATCCCCATTTTGTCCTGTAACAGTATTTTTACTAAGAAATGCAGGATAAAATCATGGTTTCATGTGTTTTTACCTGTCCAAACGACAGTATTTCATTTGATTACTTTATGAAAAAGAGTGGTATTTAACTTTGGCATTTTCAGGTAAATGTTAGGAGTTAGGAACAACATATCCTCCATGTGATAGGTATGTTAGCAAAGTAGATAGCTAAAAGAAAATAAAATTTGTTTTACAGTCTGTAGAAGGTGGAATTTTCTCTTCCATTCTGCAAGCTTTTCTAGGATGAAAATGGGGACTTCGTGTGTATTGAGGTTTCCGACTCAGATGAAGGATGTGAAAAATTTCTTCTCACAGAATGCAACCTCAGTTCCTAAAGAGAAGGAAAAATGTGTTGTTTCTTCTATCTCAAAAGGTGTCCTGTTTACTACATTAACAATGCTTCAATGAAAACTTACAGTCTACTTTGATACTGCGTCAGCAAGACAGACTTAGTTCAAAAAGGAAAACCAGATTTCCATTATGGACATAGGTGAAGTCAACAGTGGCAAGAAATATCTTCCTTCATTTACAAGTATGGAATCTTAGAATGAGTTCAGAATTAATTTATTTACAAAAATAATCAAGTTCTGTTCATTGATCATATAAGCCTCAGTAAAGTATGCCAAGTTATTACAGCAACTGTCCCCTCTTTCTAACTGGATAGGGAAAATGTATTTCTATAATATGCTACAGTGCAAAACTATTTCACCAATTACATGTTTTTGTCTTACTTTTGCATTCTCTGCAACACAGATTAGAGCAATGCATTACTGTGGGAATTTATAATAATGCTTACATATACTTTTTTAGTAGCTAAACTTCAGATTTACAAGACCTGAACTGACTAACTGATAGCTGTCCTGTTTGTAAACCAACAGATAGGCAATGGGCTGCGATTAACTAATTTGCCAATGGATGCCACTAGTTGTTCACAAAAACATGGCAAGATTCAGAAAACAGGGTTACCGTTTTAGGTGCTGGCAAGAACCATTTTTGGAGTAATATTCTATTTATTCTTACGATCAAATTCTCTTATAGTCTCCCTTTATAGCTCAGCTGCTCTCTATGCCACTTGTGGAACTCCCATCTGTTCTCTGTTCTCTTCTTAACCAATCCAAGTCCTTTCTTCCCATTCCTACTATGCCACATGACAGACTAACTAGCCTTGTTTTCTAACCTCACCTTCCTAGCTCATGCCTTTTCAGCATCAACTTTTTTTTTTTTTGCTAATCTTACCCACCTTTTTCACCTCCTTTCTGGCTCTGACAGACAGTTTCCTAACATAACCAGCTGTAATTCCTACATTGCTATCCGGATATTCAAGCCACCTGAATCTCAGGATTTCAGTTTCTTTCCATCATCTACTAGCTCTGCATCATGCTGTGCGTTGCTTTCCTAACTATCCAGGGCCATCTAGTGCCAGTGTCCCTGCTCACTTTAGCTTTCATTACATCAACTTTACATTCCCAATTTATTTCTCTTACTCTTTCCTTAGTTTTGACTCCTACCTAGAATATTGAGAAAACAAACACATTTTCTCTCTCTACTGCCCGGTCCCAAAAGAACAGAACTATGCTCAATCTCACCTCAGCAAGCTTCTAATATTTTTTTCAAAGCTACATCTAGGGATAAATCACAGAGACACATGCACAGACAGTGAGTCACATCTTAACCAATAGCAAGTCCCTGCTACAAACTACTGGGCTGTTTAAAAGCTATCAGATAAGAAATGGACACAAATTATAACATGTGCAAAGCATGTATTCTTCCCTAGCTTCATTTCATTAAAATCCTACTTTTTTAAGTGCAAGCAACTAAAAGCAGCACCTTTTTCCCCCAATAAAAGCATGGTGAGCACCTGCCAGAGTATAACTCCATGAATTCAAACCACTGTGAATCACACAAAATGGGGAGAAAAAGGGAAAAAGCTGAATTGTCTATAAAGAAATTTAAACAGTTTTCAGAAACAAAACAAATAAAATCATACACTGAGTACCGAAAATTTCCCTCCCTGTGGAAGGAAAACAATCCAAAACACACAGGGAACTTGGGCAGTTGAACTAGAAACAGACCAATGATGAAATAAATGACATGGATTATATAAAGTTTGTTTTACATCACAGAATTATTAGGAAATGTATAAACAGGCATAAAGCAGTAGGTAATACTGCAGACTCTGCACTACTATTTACCAGAGTTGCAAATAGCAAGCACTGCAATGAAACAACTAACCGCAAGTTCCACAGCAGGCAGCTGCGAGCTGCTATGTTGATGATGGATCTCAGCCACACAGGAAGGACTGGACAAGAAAATCAGTGCAGGTAGATCAGAGCTGTCCAAATGGCTTAATACTGAATGCTCCATAGTGTCTGTCGAGTAAAGAGAGAGGGAACATACAGATCAGAGGAAGCAAAAGAAAAACTCCATTAAACTGGAATGAGAACAAACTATTAGAATAAAAAAAAAAAAAAAAAAGATTATAAAGAGAACATAGAATGGAACAAGGCAAGAAAAAGCACGCCATCTGCAGCTTTCAGTGTTAACATAAAATTCACAAATTCGTTTTTCATGGTGTTTAAAATACCTGTTCTACAGGCAATGGACCTTGCTACAGCTGGTGACAAGCCTCTTGTTAAAATATATCATAGAATCATAGAATGGCTGGGGTTGAGAGGACCTCAAGATCATCTAGCTCCAACCTAGAAATTTAGATTCATGTTCCTTAGACTAAGGTAACTTTAAACCAAGGCTTTATTCTCTCTCTCACTTTCACTGCATGTATAAATGCAGTGAAAAATCCAAAAAAAATACTTACCTATACAGAAAATACTTGTAAGGTTTAATTTTTTTTGTTCCAGATGGAGTATCATACAATAACACACTAATCACTGTACAAGTGCTAGTATAAAGTTACTATGCTCTTCCTAAAATGATTACACCAAGACTTCCTCTTACAGAAAACAATTTACGTACATATAGATGCATATGTATATACAAACATGTATAAACACACGTATATTTAAGTGTATCATACACACAGAACCTAAATTTTACCTTATTACTTTTATTACAGAGAAAAACGGAGTGCTCCAAGTTCAGCTGAATTAACAGGACATTCACTACCAAAAGGCTCAGGTGCTAGCATCATGCACCATTATGATCTGAATGCACATGTACATGAACTAGATTACAAATTAATACCCTAAATTCTGACATAGGAAGATGCTCCTCTGCCTTTTCAGTTAGAGGCAATATAATTACTGCCAATATACTGTAGACTGGAAATGTTTAAGCAAAAAAATATCTTTGACCATTCAAAAAAAGCATTTTCTTATAGTTAAGTAAAAAATCCAATTTTAAAGCTACCCAAAAAGATTGTGGGGAATAGAGAACAAAGTAGTGACATAAACCAAACATGCAAACAAATCTGAAAACCAAGATATGTTTCTATCATCGTTAGGATCTTACTGTTAGAGAACTCAATCAGGTTTTCGGGAAAAACCATGGTAATATTTACTACCTTTGTACTTCTGTGCTTGTCCAGAACATTTTCTGAAGAAAAGGGTAAACTTAAAAGCAGCAGTACAGCTGCACACGCCAATCTAGTACCCAGCACTTTTAGTTTGCAAGAACTGCATTAAGGAAGATTGCCAGACTTTGTCAGCTAGAACTAGTTTATTGTGGTGACAGGAGTGAAGAGTTTAGAAAATTTAAGGCTGATTTCCTCCCTCCCCCAAAATCTGTATGTCCAAGCTCAAATAAAAAGAATACCTCCTCCGGGGACCTAAAAAGTCTCCTATATGAAAAGACACTGTATGATCCCATACTGTTAATGTCAGCCAAAACATTCTGTTGGATAGAGACCATGGAAAGAGCAAAAACCTCAGACTAGAACCATGCCCACCCCGACACGTATACTGCACCTGGAAAAGATGACTAAGAACAGTAGAAAGACCCAAAAATCATAAGACAAAACAACAAACCCTCCCCACCTCCACGTGGCAGAATCTTTTACACCTTTGCTCGGTTTATGTAGACTGCAATTGTGTTGCTCACCTCCCCAGGTTTGTGTTGCTCATGGGTCTCCCTCATACACACACACACTGTCCAATGAACATTTACCAGGCCAGTGCCTCAGAACTCAAGATAACCAGTAAAACAAAAATTTAACTCACAGAATTAAATTTGAAACCAGATCTGAAACGAGAGCACATGAATTTCAATCTCCCCTTAAGTTTCTGCTGTTACTGTAGACTACACAGATCTTGCCACTAAACAGAATCTCCTAAGTGTCCTCTAGGAGCATCCAAATATTAACCTCCAAATTAGAGGATAATTTAGAATCTGAAACACTGCACAAGATCCAGTAGAGATGAATCCCCCCCCACCATGCTTCCCAAAAAAACAAGTGTCACCTGGCAGCCTTTGAAAATGAATGTCAACCTTACCCATTTGTACAGATGTAAAGATGAAATCACTTCCATAAATGCATGAACAAAACACACTATAATCCCCGAAAGAAAACATCTTCAAGTAAATACATGGGATCATCAGCAAACACATGAGCAAGGGGAAGGGATTAATATTTTTTATTCAAACCTGATCTGAAATACCAAATTTGGATCTAAGAAATACAGTTGGAAGTTGAGGAATGTGTTTTTTAACTTTTTGTTTAAGGCTATTACAGATTTTGTACTAAAAGTCACATGAACAAAAAGCTATTTCAGTGGTAGAATAGAGAATGAAAAATAAACTAGGAAATTGCCAGAACTGAAGCCTCCTTTGTTAACTGCTACATGGCTTACACCATTAGTGAACCGAGTTCTCTTTTTATACACCCACAACAGCAACGGAACAAGCTCAGAAATTTGGGATTTTCTTCTTCAACAAGGATTTAATCCATTTTGTTTGCCTAACCTTGTGACTTCATTAAAATGTGACTGTAATGTATGCTCTGTTTTAAGCTGCATTTGAAACCTGTAAGAATTCTACAACTGCCAACAGTATCTGGATACTGGCTGTACCCACCCTGCTCTCATCATATGACTTAGAGCTCCCAGTATAAAGTGTATGTTTATTCCTAACACAATTCCTAATGTAGCTGAGGCAATTAGCAGACTACCTTCAAGGCAAGGTCATTACTTTAGGCTTCTGCTCTCTCTCACATGGCCACTACTTAGCAATTTTCAAGCAGCAGACACATTTGCTGGGGTATTTTAACTAGACTACAATCAGTGTTTTTATGAAGCTGGGGAGCAGGTGGTAATGACCCAACCAGTTGTTAATACATGGCAGGCTGCTGTCAACATTTGCTCCTTATTTTTTTCCCTAACCATTGTTGAATGCTCAGCTACAGTTATAAGCTGATTATATTTGTTATATATGGGATATATTCAAAACTTTGAGTGGGTATGTGAAAAGGCAAGGCGAAATTTGAAAAGAAAGAACTACATTCCAGAACTACTAGTTACTACTGAACAAAGCTAACTAACTAAAAACTAAAACCTGTCAAAACCAATTTGGCATCATCTTATAATTAACAAAAGACTTGCCGAATTCTGACAGTTTTAAGGGTTTAACTGTATCTGTCGATCTACTTGAGACCTGAACAGAGCAGAGTTTTAATTAGAGGTAAGACTTTGAGAAAATGGGTAAGAATGAGCAAGAATTACAGTGAAGGAATAGGCAGGATCAGCAATTTCATGCTCAATTTCATCAAGTTTATATCTGCACTGCTAAAGCAAATCTTACTTCCTCTATCCTATCCCAAATGTCTTGTACAGGTACAAGAGTTCATGCAGTTGCTTGACAAACCTGTCTGAGGAACTGATCCAAGTGTAAGTTAGCTCTTTTTGGGTGGGGGGTGTAGGGCTTCACCTTTAACTACATCAATTCCCTGACCTGGTATACCATAGTGCCTCACAAAAACCTCTACCAGCACAGGGAAATGGGTGGTGTGGAAAATGGAATGAATTGCTGGGTTATGCCAGCTTTGGCTGCATGTGAAATCACTTCTAAAGCTATAAATAAACATAGAAAATACTGTATCAGGAAATAAGCAAGAGTGAATTTGCAGCTCATTTCCTATGCCATAGTAACCAAACATGCTTTGACTATGCATGCACATATGCATGTAATTTAACACATTATCACTTACCACAGGGTAAACTACTTTGCCTCTGCTATAACATAAAGCATGGTACTATGGCAATTACTGTAGAAGAGGAAGAGCTGTTGTGCTCTAAATCTACCTTGTAACTTACTTCATGCTATCTTGTTCGTATAGCCTTGGCCCTAGGAAAGATAATAGAAGTCAAGTTTCAAGGTGGAAAGGCTTATTTCTCTATCTGATCCAGTAAGTATGCACTCATTTTTCATTCTGAAATTACTATTGCTTTCTTTTTCTTAAAGTGTTTTCATACACTGTTAGAAAACAGAATATAAACTGGATATTATGATAACTGTGTTATATCACCTCCCTTTTAAGTATTCCTTAAAAACACGAATCACATATGAATATCTCTAATTCATATTCAGCTTCTATTTTTTTTATTAGAGTACTTGCATTTTATTCCAAGACAACACTTAATGTTACAGCCCCCTCTACTGGAAATATTTAGTAGATGTTGTTACACAACAGTTGAAAAAAATATTTTTCTCTTAAATGTAAAAGCATTTAAAAATACATAAAAAAGCCTGTAACATAGCTCTGATTCATTCATATCCAGTCTGCCATTTGTAGTTGAATAAGCATCTTTCACAGAAGACTCAGTGCTGCAATATCAAGTAAAACTACTGACACCTTTAGTCCTTTGTTATCAAGCAAATCTAGGCTAAATGTAGTTTAGACATTATTTCATATGTTGTGTCAACAACCTTACCGATTGAGTTAACGCCAAAGGACCTTAAACTGAGACCCAAAAACCCCCGACAACCTGCATCAAGTGACATGGAAGAACCACGTTTTAGAATGGCCATTCAAGAATCAGAACTGCACAAAAACACACCCACAGGTGGCCAACCAGCATAATTTTTCATGCTCCATAATCCAAAATCCCACCTCTCCACAATGCGAGGTGCTTATGTAAGGCTGCAAGTAATGAATTCAACTTCCCAAGATCCAGAGACAAGGATTTGTAACCATCACTTTGAAGAACTGAGCGAGGTTCACTGTTTTCTCTCAAAACATACTTTTCATTTACAGTTTTCTTTGTACCTCCAGTTTTCAAACAACTAGACACGTTTGCTTTGGGTTTTAGTTTTTCCCAATAGTTCCAAACCAAGTAATACTTATGTCCCCTGTAACAAAGCCTCAAGTGAAGAAAAACCTGGTTCTCTGCAACATTTCTGTTTTCCTTACTAATTCATTAATAGAAGACTTTTTCATCCCTTCCCCTCTTCTTTTACTGTTCCCCTTCAAGAGAGGGGACAGCTTTAACTATCTTTGTTTGATACTCACAGGTGCGGGCATGGCTATGGCATTCTGGGCAACTGGCTGGTGATGTGGTGCTTGAACTCCATGATCAGAATACACCTGGTATTACAGAAAGTAAATTAAAAAAAGGCAGAAAAACTTGCTTTGCAATTCTATGTTTTTGCAAGTTTTTCACATGACTTTAGATTCCTTAAAACTTCAAACTGTTGCTATGTTTAAAGTACTGACTTTTTAAAAAACAAGATTTCAGTATTTAAAAAAAAAAAAAAAAAAAACCTCTATTTTCCCCTCTGTACTAAAGTTTAGTAAAATCAGTTTATCCAGAGCAGTGTCACAAGTCACTTTCTTTGACAGATACAGCACACTACTATAAATCCATTTTACTTAGCTCCGATTGGAGCAGGGTTTAAGTGTGTAGATTAGCACATTCAAATGCAATTCCCAACATTATCACACTTACAAGACATTTTCATACAAATACTACACAGGCTTTCTTTGAATTTTACACCATCTTCTGAATGTCCACATACTGCTTCCTTCAACATCAACAAAATATATACCTGTGAACTGAGAGCATGTTACATCCAAATATTCCTTAACCAACTTGATGTATTTTCTTAGTGCTCACAGATTGCAAAATTTCTGTGTAAGTTTATATCTGATTTATGAAATACAAAAGGTAAAATAATAGCACTGCTAATAAGATTTATGATTATATAAACACCAAGTTATATGCACTTAAATAACAAAAAAGAACAACTCCAACAACCGAAGTCTTGTATTATTCAATACCTTTATAGGGAAATTAAATTAAAGTATGTCAGGATTTCCCACTTAAGATGTTTGAAATACCAGTTTTGGAACTTCTCTTGTAGCAATAAAATACTCTTCAACTTTTGTAACAATACTTGATTACTGTCCTAATTTATCATTTATTTTGACATCCCTGTTAATGAGAAATGAAATATCAAAAAGGAAAAGTACCAACCATAATACATTTAAAATTTTACATTAAGTTTTTCTGTAGCCAATTATTTACTGTCATTTTTAATATCCAATTATAAAGATAATAAAGCCTTATTGTACATTGAATATTTCTTAAGAAACATCAGAAATGCTATTATTATAGAAGCAAAAAAAATGAAAAGAAAAAATATTTAGCCATTCAACTACTTCATTTATTCTGATCTTCAGAGTATTTAGAACTGAGCCTCTACTCACAAAGAATTAATTCAGGAAATATTTATGGCTTGGGTAGACTAATCCAGCATTCTGAAGAGCCTAACTCCCATTGTACTTATATTTTCAAACAGACCAAACCAAACTGACTAGTTTTTACACTGCTGTCTATCATACACTGGTAACCCCTCTATAATATTTCAAATCAAAGCATCCTCTTAGAAAACTAGAAGAGATTCTTGAGGACAACTGAAATGATTTAACAGCAGCAGCATTAACTGTGGGAGTAAGTACAGGGAACAGTTGATGGTAAGCGCTCTGAACTACCTGTGCTTCAACTGAAAGATTGTTTTTCAATTGCAGATAAAAGCCTCAACTGTAAGTAAAGCTTTTATAGAAATACCTCTGGAGCTGCAGCTTCCACAAGGAGAGGTGGAGGTACACATCCGCCTTCCTGGGTAATCCCTATTGGCTGATAAATGACTTCGGATGGTTGCACATACAAGAATGAAGGTGAAGAGACAGAAGACTGAAATAAACCACATTACTTTCATAAATTATATGTTTTAAGCACTATGAACACCAAAGATTCTTTTAAAGCTTTTTCTTCATTTATATTTAGCAAAGAGAACAGTAAAATAAAGTGTCAAATTAATCTTTGATAACCTAAAGAGACCAAGTGAGGGGGAAGTTGGTGGGATAAAACAAAAATGTCCTTTAACTTTTATACATTTTTCAGATTTTATTTATGTTTTGGAGAGTATTTAGAGAAATCCTAAAATATATAAAATTGACACTCTCAAGCTCATAGGAACATAAGAGTTGAATTTTATCTTGCAAAAATGTTACATTAAAAGAATAGGTATTTTGTTTTAAAATAAACCCCCCAGTATTTCTGTAAGTCAGCACCCAGATTTCAAAGCAGCAGATGACATCTATTAATAGAGATGACCTGGCCCTAACTGGACAAGGCTGCTTGCTACTAAAATAATAAGGATGCTTTGGAACGGTTCGAGCTTAAGGGACTTGGTCCTCCTTTCAGCTTCCTGAAGTTCTTTGAGTGTCAAGATTTCCATATCAAGCTCCTTTGCTACAGAGATCACAAAACCAATAGTCTCCCCCCAAAATTATCAGGCTGGCAATTTCAAGTTCTTCCTTCTATCTCAAGGGTCTAGGTCTAGTTTCACCATATTTGTGTATCTACATGCTTCTGCTAGCAATACTCCAATGAAACATCACAGTTATATCAGTTATTGAGCTAGTCGATACTCATTTCTCCTATCAGGCAAAATATGGCAGTTTTTACCTGCTTCTGAGAACTTACTAGGTAATTTCATACAGACTTTTTGCCAGAGGGAAAAAGAAGGGGAAAATGCTTTCTTTACATCAGATTTGTATCTGATGTTTCAATGAACGCTATTTTAATAAAATGTTACTTCAGGTTTTTATAAAATTTAAGTGTTGGGAATAGTGGTAAAGTTCCCCCTACGTGCATCAGACTTTTAAACTAGAGGCAAACTAATGTTAAAATACTGCAACTGTATTTACCTGTGGAACAGACCACTGCCACTGACTTGGAACACACTGTGCTGGTGCCTAAATTCAAACAAAACCAGTATTACTTATGTGATTAAGAACATATACATACACCTATTGTAATTCCCAACGTGCTAGAGTCAAAACCATCCTCAATCTATGATCAGTACTTAATTAAAAGGAATATGATTTTCATTAAGCCCCCAAATAATTCAGGAACTTGGTTTCATCTACATCCACTCAGCCTCTGACTCTGGCATTTCATTAACTTCTGAAATACCGAAGCATCTTAAAAAACATGCTTAATTAGAAAAACAGAAGATACAGAATGCAGTTAACTTGCCAATACACATTAAAAACATGGACATGCTGCATAAATCCAGTAGTGGGCCACCAAGATGGTCAGAGGACTGGAGAACAGACCTATCTGGATGCTGAGAGAATTGGGTTTGTTCAGCCCTGGGAAGGATAAAGGTGGGAGGGGATAATTACTGCTGGCTACAACTAGCAAAGGGGGGCAGCATAAATATGACTAAGCCAGATGCTCATCAGTGGTGTTCAGAGCACAAGAGTCAAGGGACACATGTTGGAACATTGAACATTTTAAGTAGTTAAAAAGACTTTTACTATGAGAAGTATTAAGTATTGGAAGAGGCTGACTGGAAAAATTGTGGAAACACCACCACTGCATATATTTAAAATTCAACTCGATCTAATGAGCCCTACTTTGAGCAGGAGTTTGGCTTAGATTATAAAAATTAAGGATGGAACTAACCCAGTTGTCTAACACCACCAAAGAAAATTGTAATTTATTACATTTCCTCAGAGTTACATAGGCAGAATAAATTGTATTCTAGTTAAAAGATCTTCAGTGAAATGACAATCTCTTTTATATGACTATTCTGAACAATCTTTTTATTTCCTAAGAATAAACAGACTGGAGACAGTGCTGCAAATAAAGCTGCATGGCTGGAAGGAATACTGATGGTTAGAAACTAATTTTCAAATAGATACCTGATAATGGTACGTAGGAGACTGATAAACTGGTTGAGCCACCATCACAGGTGAAGTGGAAACAGAGCGCGACTTGAAAAGAAAGAAGTTACAAGTCTTAATGAAGCAATTTAATGAATTACCACTCCTATTAAGAACAGTTCTGGAGTACTGTAATGCTGAACCATCCCCCCTTCCTTTTGAAAACGGATTTAACTTACACTTAGATTCTTCAAAACCACTGTTTCTAAGGGCCTACCTTAGAGATGAAACAACAATCTTTGGCGTATTTACTTAGTTCTTTCCAGAAAGCATTAGGCCACCACCATCCAGAGATGCTGAGGCCATCCACTACCCTGACTACAGATACATTTTTTGTAAATACTTAAAGTAATTTAAGTTGTCACTGATGTTTTCCTACGCTCTCCACAGCCTCAACCCAACCTTCCCTTTTCCATTCCCCACCTCACACCAGCTTCAGCATTCATCTCATTTGGCAGTGAGCCAGCATAAGGAGCTAAACCAGCTAGAAACCTGCCTGGGTTTTGTGTGGGCCTAGTTTAGGTTCAGAGAAACACCAGCAAAAGAAAGGGGGGCAGAAAGGTATGGCCATGATAGAGGACAACACAGCACTGTGAACATCTAGTTCTAACTAGTTAAGCCTAGTGCGTGCAATTTGTAATTGGAAAGATTCAGTGCTATTTGTTTGAAATACAGTGGATCTGAGCCAGGAATTTGGGGAAATCTGGTTTTATTCATTACTAATTCTTCCATTGAGTTTTTCCCCCCAATATGAAGGGATTTTCCACTGAGAGATATGTCTGTGAATGCTGCTTTTACAGGAATTAGTAAGGACGCACCCCCTCTGAAGGTTCTGTGCCTTATGCAGACCCCATCAGTCTTGCAATCCTTCCCTCTTGTAAAAAAAAAACCCAAACCAAATATGTTAAAACACAAGTGATTGACAGCTCCTTCCTGTACATCCCAATAAATACTGCCTAAGGTACCCCAGCCCACTAAAGGCAAACAATTATCAAATTATCTTCCTCCTAAACCAAGCAGTATTCTTGAAAAAGAGTATGTGAATGACTATAAAATAACCCAATTTCATTTTTGTTTTTTTCTTCTCTTTTCATCCTCAGTGTAACAGTTTGCACCCCAGAATAATAAATGGAGCCAACCAAAGGTCATAAGCACCAGAAACTCCTTAGTAAAACAAAACTTCTCCTGTGGTAGGGCCCACTGATTCTGAACTACCCTGTCCTATAGGTCACATCAAAGCAAAAGTCCCCTGCAGAAGAACAATAAACTTAAGTAATACTTAAAAATGTAAACAGACTAATACAAGGAAGCCATTTAAACATCAAACACAGGCATAGCCCAAGAACTGGAAGCAGAAAGGATTTGAAAACACTGCACTCATCCTGGTCCACAGAAGAATATATATACAAAAACAAATGACTTACTGGCCATGGTTGCTGAACAGAAGCAACTTCAGATGTATGAAAATAAGCCACTCCATTATGGTATATGTAAGGATATCCACTTGATGTAGTTAAGTACATTGTAGCAGCTTCTGGTATTATAGTAGAACCTGAAATTAATATTTTAAAGTTTACTTACCAGAAAATTTTTTTAGATTCGTAGGCCACAAAACAGAAAAAAAGTCCCTTTTTATCTCTAGAGAAGCAAAACACTTGAAAGAAAGAACATGGAGCAGTGTGTACAGTGCCATCTCAATTCCCCCTCGAACACAAAATCAAAGCTGATGGTCACAGGATGTCTCCAGAGGTAGATGAGAAAGGGGTGCAAAAGATGACATGCATATAAATGACTAACCAAAGATACGTGTATTTTTTTAACCTTCAAACGTCCACAGGTAACTTCACATTGTAGGAGATTTTAACTGGTAACCTCCATATACTCATAATTAACTGGAACAGGATCCAAGCACTAAAAATAACAGAATTTTTTCACTACAAGGTGCTGCCTGCTCTCTCAGCAGACTGAGACTGTGTCTCTTGTGATGGCACATGGCCCGGTAAAAGCAAAAACTGGTATCTAGATGTCAGCAACACGGATACTTCTTGGCAATGCTCCCACTACGATGGAGGCTGTAAGCCGGCATGGGCTGATCCCAAAGCAGAGTTCCATCTCCGCAGCCCTCTAACAGGTACTGACAGCCAGCATTGTTCAAATAAAGGGATAGATCCCCATGCAGACGAGCAGAAGTGTGGGGTGGGGTTTTTTTTTTACCCTAGGAAAGTTACAAAAGTACACTTCATTCCCTGCTGCGCTTATAAAAGGAATGTTTTACAGCTCTAACACACAGCCCTTAGTGTGGAGCAACAGAACAACATGCCCTGGTATGCCAAAACCTGATGGAGCTTCTCTCACAAGTTGGTGATTCATATCCTACATTTGCAGTTGTTTATTACAGAAATAAAACTGCTTCTGGCAGAAGGAGAGGGCATCTTTTCTAGAAGAAAACCTTCTTCTGTCTCCCCCAAAAGAACATCATAACAGCTTACTTGCTCAAGATCAAGAAGTAATCTGACAGAGAAAACTTTGTCAGAATCTGACAAAGAAAACTCCTCTTACATAAGTGTTCAGTCTAAAATGCAAGTAAAAATACATACGAGGACTCCGTATTTGTTGTTTTCTGATTGCTGGACCAATATTCAATTTCTTATCTCTATAATTAAGTTTTTTAGCCTAGAATTAAAGAAAGACGACATTATTTTCTACACATATCTAGACACGCAAGAAACAAAAATCAAATGTACACAAGTCACTCACTAGGTTTCACCTTCCCCTGCTTTTTATGCAGAGTGCATCTCAAAAACCCCCAAAGCTATACTAATTCCTTTTCTATCCTAACTTTAAGAGTTCACATACACAAAAATTAATCATTAGTAATTTCAAGTATTACTTACTCCTCATGGAGCCTCCTGACTAACAACTGATACCTATGATTCTCAGCAGAATCTTTTAGTGTTACCACTAGGGAGTTATGTCAGCTCTGACAATCAAACATGTCTGCATAAAAGACAGCAGTTATTTTCCCAACACCCAACAAAGTTTTGACAGCAACTGATTTTCTAGTAAAGCAAATGAAAGCAATTGTGAAGGACAGAGTCTTTATGGCTCTATATGTACAAGAGACCACATATAGAGTAGGGAAGTAAAGACTATACGTCAAAGTCAAGAGCTGTACTATGAACTGGCAACTCCCTTCCCTAGTTCCAGAAGATCTCAGTCTAAATCTTATATTAGGTCCCTCTAAACCACCTTCTTAACTATGCAGACCAGACTTAATAGTTCAAATGCAAGCTGGCAAACAAAAGGGGACCAGACACTAAGAGCTACTTAGGGTCCAATATGAAAAGAAGTATTTAAGAGATAATCATAATGGGGACTATCACTTACCTCTTGTAAAATCTTCTGTGCATCTTCTTGGGTTTCAAAAGTAATGAAGCCATACCTAGATAAAAATTACAAAAGCTAAGCCTCTGAAGTTAGTTTCTTACACATACTGTACATTATTAATCGATATATAGTACAAGTGAATGAATAGCCCCTGTGGAAAGCTACACAAACCTCTCTCTGCATTGTTCTTGTTACTTGGTGTATGTCTTTAGTTCCTTTATTTCTATTAAACAAAGATTTTGATCTGAAGCTTGCCCTCACTCACTCTGGGTGCCCAAGATGAGACACTTGGGATGTTATTTTTTTCTATATTGTACTTCACAGCAAAGCTCCCACCTACTTCAGTGATAACTGTGAATACTCCATACTTCTACAAGCACTACCCACTATATTGAGTTCTCAGAACAAGCAGCAATGCGGACATAGTGTTTCTCTGTGATTTATTCTTGTCATTCTTGACATGACTAGCATTAAGCAAGAGTTCTGTGGTATTCTCATACTTTGTAACACAGCATGTTTTTCACCGTATCTCTTCTAACTAGTGCAAGAAATCAAACTGGCCTTCTACACAAACTCCTGCTGTATTAAACGCCTTCAATTCATTCCCACAAACGTAGGCCACTGAACGTGCCTTGTGCAAAAATATCTCCTCTTATAATTCAGGTCTGTAACACAACACATACGTTCAAGAATGCCTATTTGAGTACAGAGTCCAACAAGACTCTGACCAGCTAGACTTTTAAATCTGTGGGCTTTTCCTGTATTGTCTTCTCCAAACAAATTTGTAAACATTTCCAAGTTCAAAGAACACAGAAATTATTTTCTTAGCTTGGGACCTTACCTACACAGACTTTTCATTCTATGTGCTGTCTGGACAATAAACTAATAGACACAATCAGTCACAAAAATTTTTAACTTTCTTAAATCACTTGTCAATGACAAGCAATGGATTGCTTGGATTTCAACAGAAATACCAACACCGTTGAAATTATTTTCCAATGTATTTTCTGTGAGACATATGTTGGCAATCACAACTGCATAATAATTGGATATTCATGGTTATTGTATTATATGGACACATGTACTGCAAGACTCAGGTATTTCTTGGAATTTAGCAAAAGGGTAAGAGGCTTGGTAACAGATCCAAGAGCAGAACCAAGTCCAACATGCCATGCAGGTATAGCACTCTGCTATAGTGTGTATTTTGCTGATATATACAGCTGATATATATACAGCTCAGTGTGTAATTTGCTGATATGTATTATGGCAGTATTAAATGATGAGATTCAGACACCAAAGGCTTACTGCTCAGAAGAGAATTGACTAAAGTGAGCTGTACGGGTACAAATTCTCATGGACATTCCTTTCTGCTTCAGCCCTCTTTCCACCGTTCTGTGGCAGTATAGTTCCTCATCTTACTTCCTTTACTACTGCGTTACTTGGGTTCTAGTAATAACCTTACTACCCAGTCTTAATCTTTCTCCAGATCTGCTCTTTGGCATTTCTCTTATTGTTGACTTCCAGTCTTAGTCCCCTTTTCTGTAACCACAATTCATTGTCAAATTTCTCCCCTACGTTCTCGTTCCATAAATCTTCACAGAAAATCTCATGTTATTGCCATGCACTCCAGCATAATCAGATGTACCTCGCCTCTTCCCCCATTCTTAGGCTCCTTTCCACACTGGCTTTCAGTAGTAGAAATGTATATGTTTAATAACTAAATTACCATTTTAGGGTTATCTATTTAAAATATTGTCATAAGAAAACCCTGAAAGGACTACTGATTTTGCCCTAATTGCACACACCATCTTATAATAACGTAAGTATAGAGTTTTACAGTTATGCAAACTACAAAGACATTTCTATGTAGATGTTAAAGGGCAAGAACACATTTTTGCATACCTGGATTAACTGGGAACATCCATGACAAAACTAATAATATTCTGAGCTATGAAATTCATAATCAAATTTACTATAGTCAGCTTTCTGTTGGATTTTCAATTTCCACAACATACTTATTCTACAATACCAACCCCTTTGATACTCCAGCTCTGTCATTTACTATCTTCACTTCTTTCACACTGCCATATTGAGCAAAAAACTTCCTCAGATCATTTTCATTAGTCTAGCACAGTAAATCAGGAAGGGAAAAAAAGAGAAGAAAAGTTGGTTTGCATATTGTTTTATTCAATGAATATTTACTGTAAGACTTTTGATGGTCATACTTTGGATAAAGTTTGCTACAGACTAATGACAACTCTGGATAGGAAGAGAGAAGAATGAGGATGTATGAGCCTTCACAGCTCCTATTTAATTACGGCATTTTTATGTACAGCAATAATGCTAAAAAGCCTCCAAAATATTAAAACTCCTCTTTTACTGGATTTATATAACAACTTTTACAGGTAAGACCATTGAAGCAGGTTTACTAGATATGAATTTTAGTTTCTGTAGATTACATACTAGAGTGCTGTTTACAATATGAAACATCACTGCAATGTTTTCAAACTTCAGAATAGCAGAGTATGTAGGCTTCCAGAAAGGATATGCATAGGTCACATATGAAAAATATCCCCACTAAACCACAGTGACTTAATGGTCAAATTCACCTAATATACTATAATCCCTCTTTCAAAAGTACATTTAATAAGACTTCACAGATATGTATAGGCACACTATAGAAACTCCCCATTATAAATTAAGAAAACAAAGGTCCTTTTAATGGAGAATGGCCTAATCCACATGGAGGAAACTTGCCTTTTGAGTATGCATGGAGTAAAACAAGTTCCTAATGTAAAAGCTATGTGAACACTCATCTGCCTTCTACGAATCAGTTTTCTTTTACCATGTAAGCATATATCAAATATAGTGCCCTTAACATCACATTTCAGATGTTAAAGTTTTGTTCTACATGGTCCTTAGTTAATACTATACCTAATGCTTTAAGTACACTTCTATGCATAGATGCCTATATGCTTCAAGCAATTTCCATACTCATCTATACTTTGCCACAAAGAATTATATCAGAAGTACTATTCTACCTTTAAGTGAATGACTTTTATTGTTTTTAACTGTGTGTATACGATTTTATACATCCTCTCCTGCACATCAAAGGCTTAGCTGCCTCATCCAAGTTTGAGAAACAAGAAGAACTTAACAGAAACAGAACCTAATTTGAACAACTTTCATAACCGGAAAGAATATGAAGTTAATGCTTTTTTTGGAGAATTCTACCCTCCAGAGACATTTTATGGAAAGAAATAATGCAGTTTGCTTGCTACAACCCCCACGTCCAGCAGAGACAAATGATAGTAGAACCAGTTTATCTCCCCAATTAACTCAAGGATTCAGGCACTGAAACAGTAGAAAATACCCAGTTGCTCTGAAAGTGTGAGGAGTAACAACAGATAGAAGTGCACTGCGCAGGTGTGAAACACTTCAAGGTTTTATTAAGGCTCAGTAATTGTGTCTTCTCCTCGGAAACTGTTGTTTGAGAAACTATCCACCATGAACAGGTCAAAAGAATTCTGAAGTCCAGAACATCCTCTTGAACAGATGATCACATTTTGCACCTAAGCAGAAACTTGAAAGCCTGTGTACACAGGAAAAGAGATTCAGGCAAACAACTGATAGTTTCTACAGACCAATTGCGCAGCATATGCTGTAGGGTTTGCACATTACAATGTACAAAGGACATTACAAAGCATGTACGATGTACAAAAGACTCATAGTGAAGATTTTCCTTTCCCTTAAAATTTTCTCCAATGAACACCAAAACATTATCTGCTTAGAAATGAAAGGCCTGTAGTTTAAATTTCCCATTTCTGGGAGACTGCCTCTTTTAAGCTCCATGTTACATGTAGCACAGGTGCTTCATAAAGCTGAGCAAAAAAGCCTATTACAGAAGAGTTGAAGGCTAAAACAGGCCAAGAAACAACCAAAGAGCCTTTAAGATTGACCAGTGCTGAAAGCGTCATTCAATACCTCAAGGACATGACGGATGGCTACACAAAACTGTAAACTTGGAAAGCCAAAGGTTTATCTGCAGAGCAGTGTATTAAAGGGGAATAAGAAGGAAACACTTTTCTAAGATTCACAGTGAAAATTACCAAGTATCTGGACAAACATGGTATCTAGAGGCTTGACAGAAACACATTCAGGACTTGCTTTTTCCTGCTCATGACAGGACAAAGGCCCTTGTCAGATTCTTAAGAAAGGCAGGGCATATAGCACTCAAGAAAGAGTTCTTCAGACCAAGATGAAAACGTACCCAACTGTAACCTGTCTTACTGAATTATTTCTCTAAATTTAAAAGGCCAGACGTTTCCTCTTGTAAAGAGCAATCATTGCTAAGGTGACACACCAACTGGTAAAACGATAAAAGAGCTTGCTGGAAAGCAAATAATCTTGTATTGATTAAGTGCCTCCCTTTTTCACAAAAATAAATAAATAGCTTTTTTACCACCACCACCCCCGCAGCTGACTTAAGACTTTTGGGGTAAAAATACCCCAAACCCCAATGCTTTTTGCCATAAGATTCCCGTCAGAAAACAATCCAAGACTGACATATATATCCTATGATTTGAATACAGATTTAAGACTCTACTTGATATTAAGTCATAGAAATTGGAAGAGTTGCTAAAATGCCAACAATGGTTTCATCCCTTCTCTTTCTTCTCCCAATGAAATCCATCTTTATGTTTACAGATACAAACACACGTAATTCCTGTTGTTGAAATTAAGATTCGTAATAGATTTTGATGTACAGCAAGTGAACCATGAGGAGACCCTTCAAAATGAACAATATGACAATTAACAAAAATATTGACATATTATGCAGAGAAGTGCTTTAAGCTTTGAAATTGCCATCAAGAAAGAGCAAAGCCAGACAAGTCTTTTTACAGCTCTAGTCATTTGCTTACTATTAATGCAAAAAGCTACTGTGCCTCTTGACCAAAGCCCAAATATACTGAAGACCTTGTACAACATCTCCTGAATTATGAACGCCTCTATTTGAATTATCTCAGCCAAATGAGCCAGAAGATCCTGGAACTTCTTATGTTTATTATGCAAAATTGTCATTCTTCCTCCTCTTCATCTGAGTCACCACTCAAAAGGTCCTCAGCCTAAGAGGATTAAGACGGAGAAGATACTCTTGCTGGGAATAAAGAAACAGCTAAGCAGATGTTTTGCAGAAGTCAATGACTTTACTCCTAATCTGAAGTGGTAAGAAAATAAAAATGAGTAGCTGGTACAAAGATCTGGTACATGTCTTGTCACAAATGTTGAAAGTGGCTGAACAACATAAGAATGGCTCAATATTCACTGCTGTTTGAGGTTTTTAGGGTGCATGTGAAGGCATAACCATTCTAAGAATCCAGATCACTACTGTAAATTGCCCAGAGAAGATTTAGTATTTGTTTTGAAACAAACACTTGCTTTTAAGAAAATTACTATGGTAGCTCATGAATACGTGCACTGTAGCTCCTTCTTTGTATGAACTGGAAGAAAAGTGCTAGAGGAACTGAAGCTACTGCCATTTGTTCTGTTTGCAATCTTTAACACTGTGTTCACAGTTTATTAAATTACACCAAGTGTTACACATAATAAAAATCCTTCTACATACTTTTCTACCATAAACTCTGCTGATGACAAAAGCCATCTTCTTTGAAAAAGAGAAAATTTTGAAGAACCAGTATGTCAAAAGCCTGTAACAGCTAGGTGTACAAAGAGACAACTTTTTAGTAGTGTTACATAAATCAAGGCTTAATGCTTTATTCTCTACTGTCCATTCGAACATTGCAGCAAAGGGCACCTTACCACCTAAACAAACACACGACTGTATCCCACATCCTTTTCCTATTGGTATTTATACAGTTATAAATTATCATTTAGTAGAAAAAAATAGGAAAAAATACCTTAAAATCAATTCCTCCTACAAAGACGCGATTTGGAGTAACTGTTCCAAACCTTGGAGCACTGGTCAGACTATTTAATGGCACCGGTGACACAGTGTTGGGACATGAATACAAAGATTCAGTTTGCATCTGATTTGGTGTCTGCTGATTGAAGGAAAATATTTTTAAATATTTTCAGTTATCTCACACATTATAAGACATCACATAAAAAATTTCTCAACAGAAAATACTGATTTTTTTGGGAGGCACAGCAAATGCTGAATAACTGAACATTAATCATGTATTTTTATTCAGAATGTAGCCCAGCAAGCATTTAAACATAAGTTTAGTTTTAAGCAATTCAATAATTTAGTGACACACTATCGTCTCAAGTTTGACTTTAACACCTTTCTGAATTAGGCATTTAGGGCCTAACCCCCAATCTTAGCTTTCTGCTTGCACAGCATCCTCCTGTATGCATCCCAAGTTATGAATTTTATTTCAGATATTAATTTGTACCTATTAGAATCCCCTTAGCTTAAGCCTACACAGAAAAGACCTCTTCAACTCAACCTGCACTCAGTCACACACACACACATCTACAAAACTGCTCCCTGCAGCTGCTTCTGCCTGATTTTCCAAGTGGCAAGCGCCCATAATTCCACCATATAAAACCAACAAGCTCATTACAACTGATAAGAACAGCACTTGAAGACTAGTCTTTCACTTCAATACCCTCTTGGCCTACAAACACAGCAGAGTGATCTGAACAGAAATCCTCTTTGTGGAAGAACTACCAGATTGCCCTTGCCCCAGTAAAGGAAGACAGTACATGGAAACCATTATTTAGTGAAGCCTGACTGATGTTTTAACTTCCACCATGATTACACCTGTGAACCGTGGAAAAATACAGACACTCATTTCACTGGAAACCCTTTTCAGAACAAACTAATACTGCCGTACATAGTCAATCCTAACCATAGCTGTAAAGCAGCCATGTAGTACCATCACTAACTTCTCTAATAAGAAATGCAGTAGAGGCTTCAAGAACTTTTTTGTCAAGGTGGGGTTTTTTTGTTTGTCCCCATCCATAACTAAAGTTTACTAAAACCAATCCCAGACTATTGTGTCCTGACAGTACAAGGAGCCCAAAGTAAAAGACAAAGCAGCTGCTGCAGGCTGTAGATAAAAAGATTACTAGTAAGCAAAGTAGTGAAAACTAGAAGTAGGAATCTAGTGTTGTCAGCCTCCAACCTTTCTTTTTAAAGGATTTCATGACAATTTTTCTTACTATTGTGCAACCCTTAATTTGGAGAGAGGACTGACAAAACACATGCGAGCACATTTTAGAAATAGAAAGCTACTGTATCTAGTACAAAATTCTTCGCTTCTTGTAGTATCCACATCTATCAGCCTCTCAAAAACTAGAGCAGAAAATGAACAGTCCTCCTCACAGAATCCCTCTTTTAGTTACGCTGCCTGTTTTACTTCATGATTTCACCTCTCTCACAGGACAGCATCTTCTTATCTCTGCCAATAAGCATTCCTGGATTAAAAAAAAATTGCTTATCTTTGGCAGAACACACACAAAATGAAGGCTGACGCTTAAAGTGCAAGGAGAAATGGAAGATCAATAATGAGGAAGAATGTCAGGGAAAAAAGTTGCCATTTTGTTTGCCCCACAAGCCCTTCTAAGACTACTTCCTTTGCCATCTCAGAATTAATCCTATTAATGCCGAGTAAAAGGTTAATGCTATTGTTTTGGATACCCTAAAGAAATAAATCTGGTTTAGTCCACACCTACTCAGTTGTAGTGAAGACAAAACTCCTTTCCAAATTTACTAAAACACACACATTTGGGATGGAGGAAAAACCCCAAACCTGATCTGTTCAGGAGAAAGTATGCATTCCTCCTACTGGGAATTCTACCCTTGAGTAGTGCCTAACATGAAAACAGAAAACCAAACCAACCAAATCCACCACTTGCAGGCAAGGAACAATCATAATCACTGCAGTTCCAAAGGCTTTAGAAGGAGTAACATTTCCTGTTAAGAACAACTTTTGAAGGGTGATAAAACAAGTCAGTTTCTTCATCTCTCACACCAAATACAATATTCTACTTGTATAATCATGACAATTACGTACAGCACTAAAAAATCTGAATTTAACTATAACGTAACAATTAACAGTTGACACCACAGTCATAAGACATTCTTTACCTCAAAGATCTCAGATTTAATTTTCGCCATACAAGCTAAGAGTTTTAAGTCTCAGTAAAAAAAGCAAACAAACCCAGACCCCAAACGGAAGAAATGAGGAGTTAAACACATCACTTGTGAACTCCCAATACAGTAAAATCCAATTTAAAATGTTAAAATCCGTATTCCGACAGCTGTCTCAAACATCATTTCCTCTCTGTAATACCAATGTAGAGGTAAAAAAACAGTATTAAAAATAAAAAAATCTATGTGCACACCACCTAATAACTCACTTTTTAGAATTTTTTTTTCCTGAACAGTATGGATGTGTACATACATCTGTATTTTCCATAGAATCATAGAATGGTTTGGGTTGGAAGGGACCTTAAAGCTCATCCAGTTCCAACCCCCTGCCACAGGCAGGGACTCCTTCCACTAGAGCAGGTTGCTCCAAGCCCCTGTGTCCAACCTGGCCTTGAACACTGCCAGGGATGGGGCAGCCATTTTTCTGTGTTATTTCTTGTGTTTGGCAACTGCTCTTTACCTGAATTTATAAATTTTCATCTTTATGTTGAACACACCCCCAGTCAGGCAATCAAACACCACAAACACCTGGCGATTAACCCCACCTTACTCCCTAAACAATCCCTTTTTTCGCACTCCATATCCCGTAATGTCATGAACCAGACACCCATCCTTCCCAGGTACCCGGTACCGCTGGGCACTCGGGGCGACCGGTTTACCCCAACCCGAGGCTGCCCGCACCGCGCCGCACCACAGAGCAAATGGCGGACCCACGCGGCGCTGGGGCCGAGCCCGCAACCGCCGCCGCCTCCACCGAGAAGCGCATTGGCGGCACGACTGCGCTCCCCCCCGCCGCCCCGCTCTGCCCTCTCCCCGGAGCGGCTCCCCGGCCCACCCCCCCCCGAGAGCCGGCCTCGCCACCGCTCCCGGCTCCTCACCGCGCCGTCGGGCTCCATCTCTCCGTCGCAGCCTCAGCCCCGGCACGTTGCCGGCACGCGCCGACGCTGCCTCAGCTCCGCCTCGAGCCCGGCCGACGAGCACCGGCGGAGGGAGGCCTGCAACGGACGGGGGGAACAGGGCTGCGGCGGGGACCAGTGACGGGAAGGAGGCCGAGGAGAGACAGTGCAGCCTCTCCACAGCGGCCCCGCCGAGTCCCGCTCTCCCGCCGCAATGGGCATAGGGGGCGCCGCGCTGCCCGGCACCCCTCAGCCCTGCTTCCCCCGGGAAAATCGCTCCCTTCGCTAATTCGCGCCCTCGCCGCAGCGACCTCGCCCGCCGTCCCTTACGGCTCCCTGCGGCTCCTCACCCCACCTTCGCCCGCCCCTTCCCCGGCACCTACTGCCGCCGTCACTCAGCCCCCACCCCGCCTCAGGGCGCTGGGGTGAGCAGGGAGCTGCCCGCCGCCGCTGGCCTCGGGGCCGGTACAGCGTTCCCGAGCCACGGCCGCTTCCCGGCGGCCTACCCACCTGCTTGTGCCCGTGTGCTGGCCGGTCACAGGCGGCCAATCTCCTCTCCCCTCCCTGAGGGTATCCTGCCACCGGCGAACGCCCCGTGCAGGAATAACACCCGGGCTGAGCACCCTGCCTGGTTAGGGCGACAGCTCTGCGAACGAAGTTGTCGGTACTACCCCTCAGGACTGCACTGTGCAGCTTTGGCGCAGCACAGGAACCTCCCCTAGGTCTGTCCCCACCCCCTGGGGAGGCAGGTGGCAAAAACCATCCGCCGGAGAGTGAGATGGGGAGGAAAATGGGGCTATGCGTTTCACCTGGCCTCTGGGCTCAACCAGCGAGGCCGTTCCTCGTTCTGACTCACCAGGCTGTACTTGATGGAGGCAAAAACATAGTCTAGACTTCACAACTGTCAACATGAAGAAGTAAGAGCCCTTTCTGCAACTCAAGAGACTTCCTAAGGTTCCCGGACACTCTCAAGTAGGCAGGCTGCGCTGCAACAGCAGGCCTGGGTTGACCGTAGAGGTGTAATTTGGGGTCAGCCAGCAGAGAGGACTAGAAAACATCTTCATGGCCACTCCTCAGAATATTCCAACTCTTTTTTTCAGCCCTTACCAAACTGGAGGCGAAGCACCAATAGTAACACCCGTATCAGGTGTACTTCTGTGGTCACTTACTGAACAGCATTACAGCCTGTTCCCGTTCTGTATTTTCATCGTGTTTGCAAATGCAGATTGCCCTGAAAATAGCTCTGCTGATAAACAGGTCTGGAAAAAAGAGCGATTCAAATGTCAGGCTCATAATCAATGTAGTTACAAGGTACAGCCTGACAAAAATCTTTGATTTGACAACAGCAAGACTGGAATGCAGTCAAAGGTGTGCCAGGAGAACCTCCCCAGCTGTTTTTCAAAGTAATCAAGCATTCACAGGCTAAATAACAGCAGCTCAATGCTGAATACAATGTCAGGTTCACTGTAGGGTCAATTTATCACTGGCTCCTCTCCTGATTTACTTTTTTGGGTACTTTAAATACTTCAAATAAGATTATCTTGATAATGCCCACAATAAAATACATCTTAGTAGAACTCAAATCTTTGTGTCTTGCTTAAGTTTGCTTTATGAAAGTTATAGTGACCCAGCCTAAACCCCACAGCACTTCCCATACAAATGTCATCATTTAACTCACTGAGCGCAGGCAGGGCACAGACCTGCAGTCCTTACAGGACCCTACACTGCTCTGCACTTCTTTTCAACATCTACCAGCTTCTGCAACACTACTGTTACCACAGGGAATAAAAAACACCCCAAAAAACTAAGAAAGTTTCTAATAATTCTGTGCTGGTAATATAGAGCAATATAATGCTTAACGCTTAGTAGTGATTTTTATAGCTGTCTGAGAAAACTGTATAAAAGTAAAGGCAATTTTAGCAGAGCTGATGATATTTTTTAGAAATAGTTATTTTGTGAGATTAAAGAACTCTGCTGAATTGCCTTCATTGACTTTTATGAATATTTATCAGAAAGCAACAAAGCTTACCCTAAGAACAGCACTACGTTTTAATGATGTGAAAGGCAGAATAGGCCAAGCCTTTCATGTGCTTCATAGCTTGATTTGGGGAATTTAAAGTCAGAACGGCTGAAAGAAGACAGAAACATTCAGAAACATGAAAGTGTATTTTACATAGCTTTAATTGCTGGATCTTCTACATTACACCTCCTCCTCAAGATAAAAAACCCCACCAAACCTAAATCTGGGACATTTACATTTAAAATAAGGCAATTGTGACAAAAATAGGACTTTTGCAAAGAAATGAGAAAGATTGTGCTATTTTTGATTTTGATACTTTAAAAACTGAAAACCTTAAAATCCAACACATCTATGAATTTCACATGATCACTAGCAGAGCTGGCAAAAATATGTTGCCATGCATACAGGATTTAAATATTACAACAAAAGTTGCTGGGCAGCCCTAGCACTGTGTGGCTGCCTCATTAAGAGAATAGTATCCTGGCTGAGGGAGCCACTCTCAAAGAAAGTCAGGAGTGTGTCTGTTTTTCCTGACTCTGCATGTCAGCAATATACACAGCATGAAATGATCTCACCTACTGTTCTCTCCCACAAATTAAAAGGCAGTGCTGGACAAAGACAAGAGTCTGACTGTGCTGGTTCCTGTAGGCTCTTGCCTTTTGTCCTTTTTTTATAGCATTAGAGAAAGTCTGAGGGGTAAGTGAGGAAAGATAAACTGAAAAAAGCAAAAGAGAAAAATAGGGAGGAAGAAAAATTACCTGGGAGGAGGAAAGAGGAAAATTATTCTCCAGGCACAAAAAGACAAGGATGATTTTGAGAGTAATACATGAGCCTGGCAACAGAATGCAGTTTCACTGATTGATTCCCTGACCTTGGAAAAGACATGCCACCTTTTTCTGCTTCTATTACTTATCTGTAGATAATAATGCTAGCTTTCCTACCAGCATCTTCAGATCCTTTCATGGAAATATGAGCATTAATATATCTTTGCCAGTTGTCAGACAGGGAGAGCCAGTCTGTACCTGATGAAAGACTACTTCCTCCTCTCAATTTCATAAAAATGTCTCTCAGGATGTTACTAAATGATTGACTCCTGTCTCTGTTGTACAGACTACAACTGTATTTAAAATAATATCTGTAATTTATGAAGGTGTACACAGTGATTTCTCTATGAGCTTGTGAATGGATTCTCTACAGCTTGAGCCCTAACCAGAACCAATCAGAAAGCCAAGAGCTCTTATGTATTCAGGGACTTTGAAGACACCTTCTGAGAGTTAACAGTGCTTAGAAGCATATGATGATGGTGACCTAAGGAGTAAAATTATGGTCAGTGCTATGTGAAAAATGCAGGAAATTACTT
The DNA here is from genome assembly GCF_004027225.2 of Strigops habroptila. Classification (NCBI taxonomy): domain Eukaryota; kingdom Metazoa; phylum Chordata; class Aves; order Psittaciformes; family Psittacidae; genus Strigops; species Strigops habroptila. The sequence continues at coordinate 11,346,427 of NC_044281.2, forward strand.
GTTTCTGGGAGGTTTTCCATTTATTCAAATGGGTGTGTGTATTTCTCCGATACATTTCCATCTTACAGGCCCTTTTTCCTCACCATTCCTCTTCTTGGGTTAGGTGGGCAAATCTCCTTTCTAAAGGAGCCATGACTCCTCACCCTATCCCAATTTCCACCATTCTCTCTGCTCTTCGTCACTACCTCCTGCTTCATTTCTGGTTGCCCTGAGAATACGCTTGCTCACTTCCTCATGTCTCTGTCACCCCTTCCTCCTCATCATGGCTGCACTGATATCCACTACCCCATTAACCCTTACAGTCATCACAGGATGGGTACTGGGGGGCTCTGGCAGGGTACTGGGTACTCAGGGAACTGCAGGACTCTAGAATACTGTTGGGAGGGCTCTCACAGGTGTCAGAGTGTATGGGGGCTTCAAGGGATACTAGGTTCACTGGAGAGGTACTGGGTAGCTCAGGAGCCTGTTTGGAGCACTGCAGGGAACTTGGGGGCTCTAGTGGACTCTGGGGGGTTCTTAGGGCTGGGTACTGGGGTGGGTGAATGGGGTTCACATAGCTTCCTACGGCTGCATCAAGCTGAGCTGCTCTACTCCTATCCAAGTTCCACGTTTTCCCCACCCTCTGCAATGGATGATCAGTACTTTGCACTACTCTCCCAATACTGTTTTCACAGTGTGGTAGATTGTTACTACATAATGAAAGCATCCTCATTCAGTCCATCCTTGCAGAATATTAACATTATTAGCATGATTTCTAGCTCAAAATGTATCAGGGCAATGAGTGATTTCTTTCAAATTTGAAGACATAATTAGATTTTATAGCTTAGTTTAAAAATAACTTATTTTCCAGAAGTAATGGTTGGCATGACATAGGTTGTTGGAACTAAATCACTACATAAGACTGGCTTGTTTTGTGTCTCACTTCAAAGTTCAGAGTATATATGCTTTATTTATAAAGGCATTTATGTGCGTTTTATTTTAGACATCCTTAAGGGGGAAAAACTTTGTGGAAACTGGTGCATAAAAGTTCCATTGCTGATGGAACTTGTCGCAAGTAAAACATGAAAGATACTATTAAAAGTAACAGATCTGGAAAAGTATTTAAAAATGTAGTAGCATCTGAGTGAAATTGTAAAGCTTATCACTACTTAATAAGTGTCCCTAGCAAATAGAAGAATTATATTACAATCCCTTGTGAATCTGATAATGTGGTTATTAATAGGAAATACTAAATAGGTCTGCTGCGAAATCTGATTCCTTTATATATTATACAAATATAGTCCTCCAACAAACCACCACAGATAAGTGTTACATGGAAATATTAATAGACCTCCAGTTAGGTGAGTGAAGAGAAAATTGTTAGACTCCTCATTTACTTTAACTTAGTGTGACAGCCTTGGCTGGCTTCGCCTCTCATTTTTTCCCTACTATGTCTTCTTTAGTCAAACAAAAATTTAATGATTATGCTGAGTTTGATAAATTTTAGGTTTTTGCAGCTGTCATAATATTATATTTGACACGTTTCACTGAACTGAATATAAAAGTCTGCAGACAGAAATAAATGAGTAGAAAAGACTATAAGCAATGAAACACAGATGGGAAAAAAATAAAATAAAGTAATAGGCTTTGCCTGCTCTGGAAGTGTAGCACTATATGGATATAAGTACAATGTAATAACACCTCTATGCTGCCATGATGTTAAAGGCTCCTTGTAAGGTAAACAGGTTCTTTCTTTCCCAATTAATTTGTCTGTCATCTGAGAAAATGGCTCTGGGTTCTAATCCTACCTTTTACAACTTGATTCTTCAAATGTCATTATATGTTTAGGTATTGATCCGAAATTAAAAGATAAAAAAGAAAGTCAAGAAGAATCTCACTGAAGATAGGATGTTGCTTATCTATTCCACATACTTAGGGAAATTTTAAAGAGTCATGTTGTACTTTTATTTATTGTATTTTAGATCCAGTAGTCCCAAAAGCTTTTCTCTTTATTAACTTTAGCGATTTGAAGTAGAACAGCACACAAATACAGTAAAATAAGCAAGCCATTTTACTGTTGCCCATTACAATGTTTTTATTTCTTTTTTCGTGCACATGGTAATTTACTCCATACATGCAGTTTTTCAGATTCACGTAAGACAGCTGCTTCTGTTTTAGCAGTTTTCTCATTTATGGGGGAATACTTGCATATATCCCTCCAAATTTCTGTTGCTTCTGTAGCTACTGTCTGCTACTCAAAACTTGTACATGTGAAGTGAAAGAGAAGTATAACACAATTGCTATTTCTTAGAAACGCTATTCTGAATGGTTGAACGTAGCAGTAAAATCACTTTGTTTTGTCCTTTCCCACACTATACTGTATAGAACTGTATGGAATGGTATTACCAACCTACCATCTACCTTTCTCCTGTTAATGAAGAGCCTCTGTAGCTGCAGCCCCAATTGGCATCAGTTCAGGATCGTTATGAAGATATCAAACGTATCAAGAAGTGTTGTCTTTTCCAGTGTTTTCCTTCCTCCTTCACATGAGTACCTAATAGGAGTCAAAAGAGAAATGAAGTAGGATGAAGGCAGCCAAGTACAGGAAGAAAAGTTTATGCTTGGTCTCACATGCATTACGGTTTGATTTACTTTCCATGTCAGTTGATTGAAATGAAAATGGAATTTAATGGTAAAAAGGAAAATTGCAACTGTAAAATACCAGTTGCAGAGATGAAAGTACTGCATTTCACATCTTCAGACTTTGATATCCTTTTAAAGTACTGATACTGGTTTCTGATATTTATTAATCAATTTTAGAGAAATAAGCCTGGCAAACTTTAATGGGCAACACTTCATAATAATCTACTTATATAATGAAATAGAGTATTTCATCTGGAGATCTGAAATAGCTACACAATGAAGGCCCCTTCCTCTGAAAGTTTCTATTATTTTTTAAATATTACTGGATACTTAGGAAGAACAAGAACTCAAACCACTGATTTTTAAAAAGATTTGCTAATCTTTGACTTCTTAGCACTAAATTTGAGTTACTTTTATGTAATATGAAGAGATTTTTCCATTTTAATGCTTTTATATGTTAGAATCTAGCTTTATAAGGTCACTTACCTTGCCTGTGTGAGTGATTAGGGGATTTTTTTTTCTCCTTTTTTTTAATAATTGTTATTTATTTTGCTAAATTTGCAATTCACTTTTATCCTGCATTTTATAGAATACAATCCCAGAGCATTTGTGAGCTCTGAGATGTTTTTCACCTTTTGCCTTCCATTCAAATCAAGGGTTTCTATGTACTTGGACCAATAGGTAATTTAAATTCCTTTCTTATTATTTGTAGCATCTTACAGGAAGTAGTTCAGTGTACATTTTGGCCCACACTATAGACCCAGGGATTTACAAAACAAGAGACATCATTCTTCCTTTCATTTTCCCTATTATCCCCAAAATCACAAACCTTTGAGAAGTGCTGTGCTCAAGTGGTTCACTGAGCCTCTTTATGTATAATACCTGCTCATAAAAACACTTCTTGGCATCTTTGGGCATCACACTTGCAGAGTGGATAAGGGGAAAATCGTGCTGAATTTTAACAGCAGCATAGCCTGGGGAGTTAATACACTTCAGTTTTTCATCTCCCCAGATCTTGCTATTGAGTCTGACACTACATCTGAGATGAGATGAAGAGAGGGTAACTGGTTAGAATTAGAGGATTCTTCCAAACCACAACGTAAACACTTGTCTTTCTAAGTTTGCCCAACATAGGTAGAATTTTCCACTTTCATTGTGGATTTGTCTGTAAATCTCTGCATTTGGGAGTGAAACTCTCCTGGCCTTTTTTTTGCAGAATGCTTCACTTTTGCTAATCCTGTTGTAAGATACAGTGGGAGTTAGTATAGGCTTATTTAACTCCACTCAGAAAAGATACAAACAGTGCTTAACAATGCTTTCAATTTATGCACATTGGTACTCCCACAGTGGCAAATTTCAGGAAAATAAGCTTACATAGATTAGTCATTAGCCTTTCTTTTCCATGTCCTTAGAATATCTTCTAACCTGACATTAAGGAATAAGATATTTTGCAATAAAAGATTAAATACCCTTCATCCCTGATGGAAAGTATTTCGAATCTTCTTAAAATTCTGTTCAATTAATGCCAGAGGAATTTAAGTAATTTTGAGGATTACATTTTAATCATAATTAGAGATACATTTTAATCATAATTATTTTTAATTTGAGATGACTTTTTCTAATGAATTCAGAGAGATGGGCCAAATTTGCATGCATGAGAAACGAGAAGACATAAATGTTTGTAGCAAGTTTTCAAATCCATCTATCTAACTGCATGTAAGCTTGTATTTAGTAGTGGTATCGGGGACTAGGCCAAAGTCTGCCTATAACTTTAGTTCCAGTATAAAAAGGATAGACTTTACAGGATACCTGTTCTCTGCTTGCATCTATTACCTCTTTAAGCCAGCGTAGAAGCTCTCAAAAATATTGCTGGGAAACACTGCTCTGACTTTTTTCATAGGAAACCAGCTTTCTTTGGAATGAGTCAGATGCGGGTATAGCTCTTCACGCTCTTTCTTTGGGTAGCCAGTCAGGCACAGATAGCAATGTACTGCTGACATTGACACACTTCAGGTGCATCTAATGGGGGTTACTTGGACTGGACTAAAGCTTTTCCCAAGTAACTCCCACACAAAATACCTATGGTATGGATGTCATGCTCTCAGCACCAATGCTCCCCCTGTACAAATCCACTCCTATTAGATTATCTGATGCTTTTTCAATTGCCAGGAGCCCCCAGAAATAATTCACGAGTAGTCTTTTCTCCTGGTGGAAGGGGCTAGTGCATATAGCCTTAGTGGTCCAGGCTGCACCTGATTAATTGGTTTATAACCAAAGCTAGTTGAGCAATGCAAAATCTTTCAGAGCACACATTAAGAAGAAGGTTGTGTGTCTGATTAACAGGCAGAATAGCCTAAATTCCATGCTTGGTATACTGACCAAATTTCCTCCGAAGCCTTTAACTGCAAATTAGATATGAATATGGCTACTGTTGATGTTGCTAGCAATTTTCTTCTGAGGTGGCAAGATTAGAGACCACACAGTAGCTTTTTGATTGGGAGATTACCAGAATATTTTCTATCTCAGTAAGAAGAATTCGTGGCTAGTAGGTCTCATGTAACACTAATGCTGCTTCCCCAGCAGCTGCACAGTTCATGATAATCCCCATGTTCCCCCCAAATTGCATGTAAGTGCATGGGAACCATGGTGCCACATGTATTTCTAACACTGCATATATCCACTGAACTAGCAAGGGTGTAAAAGGCTTTGACATAGTACACTGGCAAGAAATTGTACCTATTGATAGGTAATTACCAGAGAAAGGGGGACATGGCATTCACCTATTGGATCATACTGTTCACAGCAGTTAACAAGTATGTTCACATAGCCTGAAAGGTAGCAACAACTACAATTAGATTTCTATGTACGTGTCACAGCCAAAGAAATACTAAAAGGAACGATCAGAGGAGTTAAAAAGAGCTCTGTGAAAAAGACGGTCATTGGTAAATGTTCTCATTAAGCAGAATTACCACCTACCTTAAACAAGAGCCATTATTATGAAGTATAATTAGACTTGAATAAGAACTCCTCTTTAAGACTCCTCCAAATCCTCAAGACAATTTCTGTTATAATGCACACAACATGCCTTCTCTTCCCTCCCCCAAACTTAAGCAAGTAGCAACTAAACATGGGAACTTGAGAAAGCTTCACTAGTTGTACAGGTGAACAAATTCTATCTATGTTTTGCCTAGGTTGTAGGCAAACCATTTCTGGCATTATCTGATGCTGTCCATTAAAAACCTTATTTTCAATTATTTAACTTCCCAAACTTTGATCACTTTGGCCAAAAATTTGAAGATGGGTGTATGACTTATGTAGTGACTCTTTATGTGAGGGTAAAATGAATTGTCAAACATCTACCCTTGAAAATCAGAATAGAAAACAAAGTGTTGTTTGATTATTTACAAAACCAAGCCAACACATAACATTTTACCATCCTTCCTTAAAAAAAATTGATCTACCTGATGCTAAATTTGGTGGAAGAATCACTTCCTTATCAGGGGTGTGTTCTTTCCTGCCTACAAAACTTGTTTCAAATGCTGCTACTTGCTATGCCTCTGAAAAATTTGTTCACAGAATCTCTGTATCTCAGATTTTACTCCTCTGTTCATGCCAAGCATTACCTAACCCGGGCTCCATTCAGTCTTTTCTGCAGCTGTGGGGCAGTTGTGCTGTATTGTGGTCAAAGTCAACCAGCAGAGCCATGAGCAACGATGTTGTACCTCCTGCTTGCAGTGACCCATCACTGCGCCCAGGTTGGGTTGAAGGAAACTGTCGGTTGAATGCACGGTGGCAAGAGCTGAGCCTGCAGGAGAGGGAGCAAATGGGTAAAGCAAGTCCATAGCAGAAACAGTGAAAGAAGTACCCTCAGTGGTGGCAAAAATGCCACAACCATTCTGGCAAGGGCATCCAGTAGTCCTCTGAGGTCTCCTGTGCTGAGTGGTCCATGGCAGCTGGTGAGCAACAGATAGAAGCAGTAACTGGGAGGATCCAGTTAGGGGAAGGAGGGAGAAGAGACACTGAGTGCCAGAACATCTTGCTACAGCTTGGAGGACAAGGAGGAGGGACACAGTAAAATGTCATACCTGGAGGCAGGTGAGAAGAACTGGGGTAGGGCTCAAGATGAGGAAAGTGGCCTCATGCAGTGAAAGTAGCCCTAGTCCTGTAGCATTTTACATGACTGCAGTATTTGTGCCAAAGGGTATTAAATTGCATTGTGAGACCATGGACCTTCATTTTGATGTTGGCTAATTTTTGGGTGGCTCTTTGCAGTGCTAATAATTCCTCCTTTTTTTGTGCACTGATATCAGTATAGAAATCAATACATTTCACTCCAAGGGCTTGGGCCTGTGTCTATATAGCAAGAAGTGGCTGTAAAATAGAATTAAACATGACCTAACTGAGGTCTGGTTTTACCCTTTCTCATACTTAATTGGTGTATCTGTTAGGGCAAACAATACTGCTGAAACAAAGGATTATTCCTTGGAGCTAAGAATTGGCAGGAATCTTCCATAACCACAGCGTTCTAATTATTAAAAACACTGAAATAGCCTGGAAGTCCTATCAGACAATGAAAAGAATTCATCAGTGACTTCAGCTGGAACAAGAACATCATTAAGATAGAGGCGTATCACAAACGTACTTCTCACTAAGTTAGAGAAGACACAACATTTATACTACCTAGAAAAAAATAAGATGTCTAAGTACAGTTAGGCTTTTTCAATGAAGTAGGAGGAAAGACAAAGACCTAACAAAAAAATTAGCAGGCACTGAATCAAGTAGTGTAAATATTTTTTTAAAGCTAACAAAAATTGAAAACACACTGTATGTTTTAAATTAAAGATTATGACCTTTTGACTATATTTGCTTTATGCTGACTTGAAGTTGCTGGGGTTTTTTTTCCAGTCTAAAAACTTAGTAATAGTTTTGTAGGCAAAATATGACTTGGGGTTGTCTTGCCAAAATCTGAGTGAAGCTTAGCAACGAGTATATCTTGGTATGAATAAATTATATCATTAATATGTGGGGTGTTTTTTTTTGTTTTATAATATCACAATATCATATTGAGGATATAATAGCACAAACAGACACAACAACCACCAGGACTTAAAAAAATCACTAGAATTACCACGTTTAATTTAAATTTAAGAATTTTCTCATCATAGCTTTGGAAGTTTCATCAATTTGAAAATTATTTGCTATCATTGTGAATGCATACTTGAAGAAATTGCAACTTGTTCCCTATTGCTCTTTCTCGGTCTTGCAAATTAGATGTTCCTGACACAAGAAAAGATGTCAGTTTTCATACTGCAGCAACCATGGTCAATTGGTACAGGAGCACCACTTTCAGCTCCCAGCAGAACACTTAATTTTAAAATCTTTCTAAAATGCACTGTCTAGGTGGAAACTACTGGCTTATGTAAGCTATACTGCAGCACAGCTCCAAGACTACTGTATTTTCATCTGGTTTATGATACAAAATACACCCACCAAGGAACAGTTGGGTGCCTCGAGGATGGAGTAAGTTGAGTGTACAAAAAAGCACATTAGACACTGCAGGCACTTGCTGACTCATATGTTAAGGCAAACACAAATAGATTTACTTTTTTTTAAAATCTATCATCTTGCCTTTCTTAGCTCGAGTGAGTTCCTTGACTGTTCTGGAAAATCTGTCTCTGTCATTAAATACACTTATCACCAAGCAACCTTGATTTTTTTTTTACTTTCTGTGCAAGCATTTTAGTGTAAATCTTCCTTTTGTTAACTTCTTTTTTAAATTAGATATTAAGAAATAGCAGACCCAATTGCTCTTTTCCTTCGTAATTCATGGTTCTCCACATTTACAAACAGAAGCAGATAGATACAGATACCTCAGAAGCATCCATACACATGTAGCCAGAAATATAGTACTAAAAATTAGTCAACCTTTTATTCTCTTCTGGAGAGAAGTTTAACTAAACTCTCTCTTAGCTGTGCCATATGTAATTATAAGACCTCTGCATTTTGGACAAAACAAATATGATTTGTGTTTCCTGTAGGTGTGATATCCAACCCTAGCTATTCTATGATATTTATGAAACTTAAAATCTGTAGCTTCCTTATAGACCCTTTTCAGTTAAAGACTTTACATGTCAAGGTTATAATTTAAGGTGAGAATTAAATTATTTTAAACTTTTTATTTCAGCAGACAAATGCATTTGACAAGAAATATCTCGCTAATTTGAAAAGCATAAAACATTTAATCTTTAACATCTTTAATATGTTATATGCATCTGTCAGTACAACATGCTACAAATAGTTTATAGTGGATGCAACAGATTCCAGCTATTGGAGTACTTTGCTGTTCCCAAATAATTAAACTGGTGATTAAACTTCATATGGTTTCACAAAATGTATTAAAAAGCTGCAACATATTTCTACATGAAGTAATACTTCCCTCTAATAACATACTGCATGGTAATTACCTTTTCCGTTGTCTTTAAATTAGTCGTCTTAGGTCAGGCTGTGTGACAGTATGTGGATATGCAGCTAAAAGCTTTTATTAGTTCTTCCTCCCTTTCTTTTGTTGCAATAACTTAATATCATGTTCTGTCTCTTGTACAATGCAGGCTGGGGTTGAGTCGAGTCCTCTATTCTCTTGCCAGTCTGTTCTTTCCAGTATTTTTTAAGATAAATGTTTCTTCAATATGTATATTTTATATCTTTTTTTCAGGTTAATTATTTTCTGGCCTTTTTCACTGAAAAGAAAACCCCAACAAGACAACTGTTGTATACATGTATATACATGTTGTATACATGTATATACATGTTGTATACATGTATACATTTCTTACATCAAATTTAGATGGAAGCTCATGCAAAAAAAAAAGGCTCAGTGATATTTAGACCTGCCCCTCAATCAGCATGTCTTTGAGTTGAACATGATAAATGCCTCTGTAACCTTGACAGTTCTGGTTTTTTTTATTTGGAATTGTATATTATATATTGTGTATATGTAGAAGAAGTTCACATTCTTTAAGTGGCAATTACGTCCTGTAGCTAGGCATTTGTTAGTTGCTAATGACTGGCTAGGGTAAGGAGGTTACCTCTTGCTTTTTCCTGCTTAATCATTGACTGCTAACAGGTGCCCACCACCTGCATTAGAAAACTACTTTAGAGAGAAATGAAATTTTCCACTGAGTCTTACTGCTTTTAAAGCCAATAGCTGTAATTTTGAGTAGTCTTACGCCTCCAGTCGCTATCAGCTCGCACAGCCCTACCCCTCCTATTTTCCATCTTTCAATATAATCCCTTTTCCTCAACTGCCTTTCCCGCTTTCTCTTTTCCATGCCCTTACCCTTGCTGCAGTCCCCTCTTACCCCACCTTTCCCGAGGTGCTCACGTAGATAATCTCATTACAACTAAACGCCACCTGGAGAACTGTGAAGGGCAGCACCACGCTCGCACTAACTCTTCACGGCTGACCGCGGCTCCCGGCCTGGCTGCCGGGACATAAGTAACCCTCACCGGAGTGCTCCGCCTCGCCTCACGCCCGGGGGATCGGCTGTTCGGGCCCGGCCGCTCCGCGCCGCCAGACGGCGGTGTTGGCTCTGTAACGGCGAGCGCCGAGCGCTGGCTGCGCTCAGGGGCGCGAGGCTGTGAGGGGCGCGGCGGTGCAAGCGCTGCCCCGGGCTGGCGGCCGTCAGAGGAGCGCCCTGAGGGGAGGAGGTGGACAAACCGCAGCCCGCCTCGTTTCGGACTCATTTTCAAGCGGCAGAGGGTCCCGACGTGAGTCTGCCGTCTTTTGTCAGACGCGCCTCACGCCTCATCCCGCTCTGCTGACCCACCCCCAGCAGCCGGGGCCTGGGCGCGGCGCTCCCCCCGCCGCCAGCAGCGCTGAGGCGGCAGCGCTCCCTCGCCAGCCCGGCACAGTCCCTCCGCCTCCCCGGCCGCGCTCCCAACGCGGGAACACGGCGGTTGCGCGGGCTTGAAGCGAGGTTAACCTAAACTCCCTTTCATCACACGCTGTTCCTGCCCTGACACCGGCGCTGCCCAAACCCTCCCAAGAAATGCGCGGGGACAGATTGACTCGGTTGTCCCGGCAGGCACACGCGCTCCTCACGGACGGGGGCACGGTCCCTCCCGCGCCCTTTCTCTCGGCGCTGCGGTGGATGCCACCAGGTTCCGCAGCTCACCCCGCTCGCTCACCCACAGCCCTACCTGCCCCTCAGCCGCTGGCCGCCGCGCACCGCCCAGAACGCCCATCCAGGCGTCCCGCGGGCACGCCCCTCACGAAGCCCATTGGCTGGCACGGCGCCCCTGGGGGGGCGGCCGCAGCGCTGATTGGCTCAGCGCCCCGTCCGTCACCGCCGCCTGTCAAAACACGCCCGGCTGCTGTCACAACACAGCGGTGCTGCTGCCGCCGCGGCGGCACTTCCTGCGTGCGCCGCCCGCACCGCGCTTCCCCGCGGCCGCCCCGTGTCTCCGGCACCGAGGGGGGGTGCTGCGGAGTCTGTGGGGGACGGGCATGGCTCCTCCGGAGAAAGTTGCCGCTGCCGTCGTGCCGTGACGGGAGCGCCGCGGGACGCCGTCCGTGTGCGTGTCCCCCCACCCCGCCCTCTCAGCGCCCCGGAGAAGTTGACACCGCGCGGTGGGGCGATGGCAGAGGCTGCCGGCAGCAGAGAGCAACCGGCGGCGGGCCGTGCCCTCCCCGACGCCGCTCATCGTGCCGAGGAGGAGCCCGAGTCGGCTTCGCTGGACGCCCCGGCGGCAACCGCGGGCAAGAGGCGGGAGCGCCGCAGCGGTGTCTCGGCCGTCGGTACCGCCGAGCGCTTCCTCGGTGGCAGCCTGGGGCCGGCGGCAGCATCCGACCCCGACGCCTGCCTGCTGGAGGCGGCCAAGGCCACCCCGCGGAGGAGCAGCATCATCAAGGTAAGGGTGGGGCGCCCCGGCCGCGAAGTTTCCGCGGGTCCCGTCGCCAGGTTGTCCGGGCTGAGGCCGCTCTCCGGGCTCCGCGGGGCGGCTGAAGCTGGCAGGGGCGGGAGCCGGGCTGCGCGGAGGTGTGGAGGCAGCCCGCCAGGGCGGGGCGGCGCGCAGCTGCCCTGTCGGCACCGAACAAGAGCGAGGGGGCCGCGGTGTTGCCTCCCGGGAGCCCTCCGGGGGACAGGGCCGTCTCCGGACCGAGCGGCTGCTAGAGGGGGTATCCGGGGGGAGCCCACAGGCCCCGGGGAGCGAGCCCTGGAGGTGGTCTGTGGCGGGAAGCTGCTCCTGCCGCCGCTGAGGGGTGTCGAGGTCCCTCCCGTATCCGTGCGTGCCCCGTGAATTTCGCAGCGGGGCAGCTTCCCAGAGAGTTGTGAAGTTTTTGTGTAGCAGCTCGTATCTGCTCTTGCTTAATATTCATGAGGCACCTGGAGGCAGAATAAATAGCTTCTGCTGTGGTGGTTTTCTTTGCTCTTGAGTAGCAAAATATGCAGCGTCACAAATTAACAGAAGGCGTGTTTGGAGGTTGAATGTAGTACAGATTGCTATGGAGCAGCACCGTGTGCTTAGCGCCCTTTGTGTGAAATTAACAGGTCGGGCATGATCTTAAAAGCCTCTGCCTTTGTTATAATCTGGAAAGGAAAATGGCCTTATGATTATGTTTATCTGTGGGCTTTTGTTTGCTTGTTTGTTGTTTGTTTGGTTTATCCTCCATTTTAATTTTTAAGAATAAACTAAGTGATTTCCAATTAAATGGCATCTCCTTGCAAGTACGTAGGCTAATCGCTAGTTTCTGGGGAAATGATGAATGAAGTCTCCTGGGCAGACTTAATTTAGCATATGGTCACACGTGATCCTCTTGTAGTGATTTGCACTTGGAAGGCATCGGGAGAGCTGTGGAAAAGGAGCCTTCACTTCTGCAAATGTGTGAAGGCACTGGGCAGAGCTCTAGCTCAAGGCAAGAAGCAAAGAACACATGCTTAGCTCTCAGAGCTTAGTATCTCCGTTCAAAGGAGGAATAGATAAACAGAATACTTGAGTTTTGCATTTTAAAGCTTTAACATTCAGAGGAGACCGAGGTAGTTGGGTGCAAAAGAGCCTTCAGGATCCTTTGAAAGTTCCACCTTGAAATATTAACCCAGTAAGTCCAACAAAGCATTGAAGTGTGGTTTTAGTCTTCTTAAAGGCATCCATGAGTGTGATGGGAGTGCTTCCAATCTGAAGTTACATAAATGCATAAATCTTTTACTAAATCGGGACCGAAGTTCTGTAAGTGTTCTGGTACAGAATGGTATTTTTCTCTTGGAATTGTGTGAAGGTTTCAAAAATTGAAAATACACAATCTTGGATTCGAATTAAAGAACGTTGTTTTTACAGACTATGCCAGTTGTAAGTTTTAGTGACTGGGTAGCATTTTTACTACAGGTTGATAATTTAGCAATACTACTGAGAGTGATAATGATCTGTCTTACAACTGCAGGAAATTTCTCAAGATACATTCTGGGATGATGTTTCTCAGCAGAGAGATTTCTGATAGCGATAAGAAAGTATTAATGTTATATAAGGAACGGGTAAGGCCTTATCTGAAATACTGGGTAAACTCAGTTTCCTGTGCTTAGGAATGGTGCATTCAAACTGGAGCATATGCGAAGAAGGGTAACTAGGATGGGCTGATAAGGTCAACGAATTGAATACTGTATGAGAGAAAATTTGATTTCTAGGACAGCATTGCCTTTAGAATTAAGGATGCCTATAAGAGATCCAGTCTGGAAACTAGAACATTATTCTGATCATTGTAAGGGTCTGGAATGATCTTATGACAGAAGTGGAATAAAAAGTACCATAATTCATCTTAAATTTAGTTGTTAAACTGATGAATTAGATTAGATACCATGGTTGTGTCTGATACCATGTATCTGAACTTGAGAATTTGCAGGCTGTGCATCTGTAAGGCATACTGTTGGGACCCCATGCAGAACATTACATTTATTTTCCCACAAGCTTGTCTCAGTGGCGTGTAAAAGTCTTTTGAATCACAGTTTTCCTTTGGCATTATACCAGTGGAATGGAAATACTTTTAACTTGGGATAGGAATTAAATAATTTGTCTGCATCTTTCAGGAACTTCTGGTGTCCTGGGAAATTTCATCAGGTGTTGAATGCAAATTTTAGATGGAATGAAGATTAAAAAAACCCAACCCCAGCTTATTTTAACTTTTCTGTTTGGGGTTTGTTTTTTTTCAGGACTTTAATGTTGCAGGAGTTCTGTTTAATCATGTGCTTTTCAGGGGAATGAATTTTAGGGTGTTTATTTTACTCTAAAAGGTCTGTACGTTCATATAAATTTATAGTCAGAATAGTATTCCATTGCTTTCTTTAAGCTGATCTTACCAGCTGAGAAAGGGGGTTTAGAAAAGCAAAGGAAGTTGTGCAGTAAGGGCAAGCTCTTGCTCTGCAGGAATTGAACGCTCTTGCCTTGTTTGCCCATTTCTCTCCCAGTTATTTAAAGGTGTCCTTTAAGCATGAGTGGTCTCGCTGAGTTAGCAAAAAGTGAAAATTCTGTAGATTGAGATGATCAAAGGATACTTTTAACAGCATTTTTTCCTGGCTGTCTTCTAGAACTCTGCAAGTTTCAAGGTTAGCATCTGAGAGCGCAATTCCAGTGGAAGCCAGACTTCCTTACGTTGGAGTGTTTTGGCATCCACAGTGTAACTGTGAAGTATAAAGGACTGAACAGGGACTTGCTTTAAAAAACTTTCCTGCAGCAAATTACATCTGGCATATACAGCAAGTAAAATATGAACCCTTCTAGATAATCTTCAGTGCATTCATGTGTTCTCTATTTGGCTTTAGAAACAAGAGAACTCATTTACGTAAAAGGGACAAAATGTAGCTGGAATATTTTTATTCCCCTTTTGCTTTGTTAATGTTCACAGCTTTGTAGATTGATGTAAATTCGAAAATCTGAAATAGCATTAATGAGAAATAGTTGTAGCTGCCTTTGTGCTTTAGAAAATTTCCCTAATACTTGTGCATTAGTTTTTAGGGGGTGTTTTGGTTTTTATTTCTCTTTCTTTCTCTTTTTTAATGCAAGGAAAGAGGTTTTATTATAGGTTTTACTACAGAACTGGAGCAAGAAAGGGGTTTTGCCGGGAGGAGCTTGCAGGCAGCAGAGTACAATGGTTGGGAGACAAAGTTAAAGGTGAAGAGAGTGCAGAACCTGACCCGTTTTTGAAGAAGCCTAAAGATAAACCATGCATTGGGTAAATTATTTGCGAAGTGTTTCCATTTTTCTTTTTTCGTGTGAACAATCCAGGGCCAATTGTTTGTAAATAAAATGTTTATTTCAACCACTTTTAGGTCAGGAGAACTGAAGACTACTTAAAGAACTGGATTTCTTGGTTTTTTTTAACGTGTAGTGCATTGCAAGCCTTCCTGTGTGGGGTTCTAAACACAGTTGACTGCTGTTTTCCTTCTGGCGTGTTCCTTCTGACATTGCCATGTAGAAGCATTTAATGAAGGTGTTGGAAGGCTGTGTAATTGGTTATGTAATGCCTACTGAAATATCTTGTAACTTTTAACCAAAATATTTCCCTGTCAGTTCTTCTCAGGCTTCTCTCTCTGCTTTGTTTGTGTGTAATACAAACTTTTGGGACCATGTGGGTTTTTCCTTCCTGGATCTTTGTGTCAAGATACTGTAGCAGATAATGCAGCTCTGCATTATGTCAGTAACAGCAGACCATGCCCATGAAGTGAACTTGAAGTAGAACTGCAGAGTCAGACTTTAACTTAGTCACCACAGAACTGTGAGACCTTTCTCTGAAGTTCTTCCAAAGACTATTTGCTTCTGTTTCATGCACAGATTTTTTTCTTTCCAAGCCAGCTGAGTTGTCCTTGCTTGTCATATACTACTAGTCTAAGAACTGCAAGAATTAGGGTTTTGCAATTGAATTCATCAGTTTAAACGTATCAAGAGAGCCTGTGCTCTTGTTTCAAGAATTTCTATTTATCCTACTGACATTTTTAGCTTTAAAAAACCCCAAACCTACAGTAAAAAAGAATGAGACTTGGTTTCTTTCAGCTTGTGTTCTGCAGTTTGGCGACAGAATTTAAGTGTTTTAAATAGATGATACATCTTTCTATGCAACATGACTATTAGACTTTTTTTCAGAAGACAGAATTTTTCAGGACTGTAGTGATTCTCCAGTAACTCTTACTTAGCTTTATGCTGTGAAAGCTTATATTTAGGTACTTGCTACTTAATAATCTCAAACTATGACTATCTAAGATTCATGAAAGCTAGCTAGTTAGTTGTTAGCCCAGTGGTGATTTTACCACAACTGCATTATTTGGCATATTCATAAGTACCTTAGAAAAAGGAAAATATTTAGGTAGAGAATACATGGAAGAATACAGTAGAGTCTAGAAAGTTACAGAGGAGGGCAAGAATGACATGCCTAGCCATGGAAAGACTGCTACAAAATGACATATCATCAGATTGGTCTGGAAAAAGGAATATAGCAGGTGATATTTTAATGTATGCAAATTCCAGACATTGTGGAGAGAGAAACAAGGAACTGATACTCGCTCTCTTTCACAGGATGCGAAGTGGGGAAACCCAGGGATAGTTATATAGCAGCAAGTTTAAAATAGATGAAAGCATCTTCTGACGCAGCATGTGATTGAATCGTGCACTTAACAGCCACAGAAAGCTGTGGCAGTCAGAAATGCAAATGAGATCAAGCAGGTTCAAAATGACAAATTGATGGAGGAGAGCTTCACAACGCACCAAAAGCATCTGGCTTAGAAAGCCCCTGAACGACAAGTGTTTGAAACTACAGCAGAGGATTGATCACTTTGTACTTTACTGCTGCTTATGTGTCTCCCTATGCATGTACTCGTGTAGCTGGGATACCAGTGTAGACTGACCTTTACTTAACTTGGTATCTATTTGTTAAGAAAAACTTAATACACTGTTAAGAGACACAGAAGACTGTTATCCAGTCTTGCTAGTGTAAAGATTTCTCAGGAATGAAAACAATCTTCTATGTTAATTAGTTATCTAGATTTTTTCTTTTTTTTTTTTTTTTTGGCCAGCTTTACCCAAGAGAAGCATTTTAGAGACATTTTTTTGGATTGCTGTGGCATAGCTGTTTGTAGTCTTTATAATATTTTTGTCACACTGCAGTGTATTCCATACAACTGCTTTTGTCAAATTAATTATATCCAGGAGTTGGTATCACTGAAGATGGACAGTTCTTCTATGGAACTGTTGCATTTAGCACTAAGATACTTTCTCCTGGAGGGCAGTAAGCTTTTCAGACTGGGGGTTCACCCCCATCTCTTCACTGAAAACAGCTCTAACATTGGAAGGTCCAGCGTGGCTGTGTCTAAGATGATAACATTGTAGTGGGAAGGATTTAGGTCTTGTGGAATTTTTTGTGTGAAGCTATCCATAATAATAGTCTGTGGCAAGGCAGACCACAATCCACTGAAGACTTAAGTGTATAAAATGGGATTCGGGTGCAGGATTTAGACATATGGGTGCTATGAAGCTGTCCTGAAGGCTCACTTAGCTTCTTATACCTTTCAGAGATGTAAGTTTTGCTGGAAAAGTTTCTTACAGAGATTTTTCTCCTGTGTAGGTCCAGAGTAACTTATACTTGTTGCTGAGCATTCTAATATGTACCTCACACACAAGTCAATCTATAAATAATAGGTGAAGGTTTCTTTCCATTCAACTTCTTGGAAGTTTTCGTGTTTAATTTAGACTTTTTTGTTTTTGATGGTTGGATTTGCCACAAAATACAATAATTCTGATTTCTATCCATTGCTGCACTCAAGTAAAAGGTTAAGTTAATTTCTGCTCAGGGAGAACTTGAGGCCTGGTTGAAAGTCTCTTAAAAATCAGTGGGAGCCTTTACACTGACTTGTGTAAACTTCAGTTAGTACTTCCAAAAAACAGCCCACCCGAAGGCAACAAATCCCAACAACCTGCAGCCAGGACAAACTGCTTCTATTGAAGTTTATAGCAAATTTGTTTCTTATGCTGACTGCTAACTCTGGAGTAATTTTCTTGTTGATTGGTTCCATAGAGCATATAATGTA
Organism: Strigops habroptila; assembly: GCF_004027225.2. Classification (NCBI taxonomy): domain Eukaryota; kingdom Metazoa; phylum Chordata; class Aves; order Psittaciformes; family Psittacidae; genus Strigops; species Strigops habroptila. Next base: position 11,364,114 of record NC_044281.2, read on the forward strand.
ACACATGACTAGTGATCTCATTATCCATCTCTACCCACAGGCTTAATAGCATTGTGTTTGTGGTATCTTTCCCTACAGGTCCATAATAGTAAAGATTATTTGAATGTATTCCACTGACACTACCTAAAGGTCCCCTCTTTCAAACTGGTGGGACAATATCCTGTCTGTAGGTTACCAGCAAGCCCTGTGATCTGCAAACAAGTTCTGGCAGGTCTTTTCAGGAAGTTATTTGATGTTTTTTGTAGGTAAGAGGTAGGAGCTGTTATGGTCAGTAGTAAGAGATGAAGTTGGTGATACAGGTTGATTTGTTCTCAAATTTGTTATGTGTACAAAGACTACTGTACAGGAGTACATAACAATTTAAAATAATGTTCTGTTGGAGTAGTGGTGCTGGTGGGTAGAGCAGTGGTGGAGGAATGCTTTCTACTGTTTTCCACATATGTTAAGCAGCTGTTAATAAAACTGAGAGCTGCAAATCCTATTTCTTATGATACTATTTTATTAATTTTGTAGTTCCACTGAGACCAACGCCATCTGTAACAAAAATGTTTTATTTGAAATATTAGTATGGGTTGGTTTTTTTCCTGTCCTTCCCCACAGTAGATGTGAAAATGCAGGCAGTTACTGTAGAACCAGCAATGCATCTTCTGTGGTGAAACATTTAGCTGATCATGCTGGTAAACCTGATCAGCATCATTTTGTCTTTCCAGGATGCACCTGGTAGGTGTACTTTTTAGTAATACCTTGGTGATTTCTCTAAGAAATTGGGAACAATGATTAACATAACTTTTCATTACCATGTATTCTTGCTTATTTGTTTTTCTTTTAGCCAGTATAACTTGGAGGCTTTGACATGCATGGCAGTGTAGGAACTACCTGACTAAAAAGTTAAGTTCTGCAGAAGGCGAAATGCCTTTGCTAAATACTAACAAGATGGATATCTTTGTATGTATTGGTGTGGAAGTGCATTTACAATCAAATCCTTGTTCTTAAATCTTTCTGTATTATAAATATTTTTGGTTTTGAAGCCTACTTATGTAGACTGTCTACTAGGAGAATCTTTTCATGTCAGAAATTTGCAAGTTTAGTGATTATTGAGCCCCTTCATGAAACACGTTTAAATAACTGAGATTATCTGGGTTGGAATTAGGTGATCTTAAGGTTCTTTCTAACCCTAACTATTTTATGATTCTGTGATTATTGCAATAACTGCATTTGGTCATGGTTCAATGTTAACGTGTATTTCTCAAGTTGAAAGTCTCTGACCATTAAGACTGTGTGCTAGCCCTAATTTAAAAAAAAAATAAAAAAATAACTGGAATCAAACCAAGATAAAATATTCCTGTTCCAGAGCACTTACCTCAACAAATTTAGTCTTGGGATTATTTTGGGCAGTATGTGTTAAGTAATGTTATTGTGACATGCCTATTTAAAGGTGCATCAAAGTCTAAAAGATAACTGACACCGAAGTATTACTACTTTGCTACTGTACTGGGAGGATTTTAAAAAGTATCCTAGCTGGAAATGTATACTGTAAAGGTTTGATTCTCCTCCTGAGTTGCATGCTCTGGGGGTACTGACACTCACACCCTGTCTTGGGTAATCCTAGCAAAACCAGATACAGAAAACATTAATTATATTCATACTTTATTATCCCCCAGAGGTTCTCCATCCTGCTGGACCTCATCCCTCCTGGTGGACCTGTGTCATGCTGCTTTGGTGCTTCTTCAAGGGGCAAAAGGAGTGTGTGTCTGCTGCCCAGTACTTTGTAAAGAGGTTCACACAAAGTTTGCTTGAAAATTAGTCTGACTATTGCAAAGTTGTTATGTATTGATTTGCATGGGTGTAAACAACTACAGAAGCAATAGGGTGGTGGATCATTAGGACTCCAAAATCATTATTCTTCAATGGAGGTTTGTTTTGGTAGCTTGGATGCAACTTGTGAACGGGCAATAAGAATCTCTGATATCTATTCAGAATGAAGCAGGCTACTCTAATTACATTCCTTTCAAATTAGTCTAGAATCGGAGGAACTATAGTGCTCATGATTTATTATTTTATGGACCCAAAGTCTTTCAGGTTATGTTGAGCAGTGATCCTTGCAGCATAACTTGGATCAATTTCCTGTATTGTATTACTAGTAGGCATAGCATATTTTTAATGCTATTAGGCAGTTTTGATGCATTGCTGATCTGTTTTGGTTGTAAGCTACAAAAAGTTTTTCTCTTACTTAGCTTTTCAGATAGTTTGGGGGGCAAACACAGCAAAAAGAGGAGTTGCTTAAATAAAATGCAGGGTGCATTTGTGGTTTAAGAGAAGCCTGCTGTTTATGCAAGCATGCCTGTACCCATCTTGCTTCTGTGCACGCTAGTGTATCTTTCTGTGTTTTGTGGTGCTGTCCTAGAAAGTGTATCTGCTTAAAAAAACAAAACCAAAACCACCTAAACCCAAAAGAATGACAAACAAAACAAAAACTTCTGCCAGGAGTATTGATGAGAAAGACCCCACGAATTTAAGAAACTCTGTAACATTGGATACTAGTGCAAATTCAATACGGTTTAAGGAGTATGTGTGCTGTAGTGACCACATGAGAATGTTTGTTACACCGTGCTTGTGAGAAAAAGGTAGGAAGTAAATAGCAATAGGAAGTAAAACTCCTTGATCAGGAATCGGATGCTACAGCTCAAGTAAATGGGAAAGCCATGAGGCAGAGCAGGGTGAGAGCATGTTTCACATGTTTCACAGAGCTCAAGTGAAATTCAGAAAATTGGATTATACATAATCCAAACACGGCTGTGTGGAGAGGCTGTCTTGGGGAGCAGGCAAGTCTGAATAAAACTGGGGAGCCTGGTTGGGAGCAGTGGAATCAGGAGTCAGCTGAGACTGCACAAGCAGAGTAGGGACAAGGTGAAGGGCAGGCATGACCAGGACTCATTAACAGCGTGTAGCACAGCCATGGGATCCACTTACAGACCCAGCGCTGAGCTCCCTGATGGGAAAAGTTGTGCAAAGCAGAAAAATAACAGTTTGTTGCCTGAGCTGAATTGCTTTGATAAAGTGGTCCATTGGGCATGTACAGAGCTCGAGGTGTGTGGGTATTTAAGGGGTGGGGGGGCTGAATGATAGGAAGTTCTGGGGAGAGGGAAGGGGCCTGCAGGAAGGTGCAGGGTAGCTGCCAGGAGGCCAAAGGGTCTCTTTTTGCAAGAAGCACTTCTGGCAGCTCTGATGGAGGGATCAAGAGAAAGATGAGTGAGGGCATCCTTGGTCCTGCTCTTGCCAGTTTGGTGATTGAATCTAGTTTCTTTCATCCCTCTCTTCCTGAGTGAAGCTTGCCACCCATTCTGGGGCAACTCCAAAGCCATTGGGGCATCTCGTGCTAAGCTTTCCCCACCCCCAGTGTGTTTAGGCAAGTTTTACCATTGTAAGTTAATGTCAAAGCGTTCTAATTGCATTTTTGTTGTGAGGATAATTTTTTGAGAGAACAGATATTTGTGGTGGATTCTGTCAGTTTTAGCCTACTATTGCTATTTGCACAGAAGAATAAAAAGCATTATGTTTTACTTAACATTAGATTTTCTCGTAAGACACTTGCAAAATACAGTATAGGCAGCTCATTGTAAATGTAGATGAGTTCTGGTTTCTTGCATTAAATTGTTTTATGAGCTGTACTTTGGTTTGGAAGAGCCATGTGATTTAATTTTTTTGTTCTTTATATTTTATAACAGTTTTCATAAATACCTGGTTAGAAGTTGCCTTTTGCTCAGCTAAAGTGCCTGCTGATCTCTTCAAGGCCAGAACTATCAGAAGAGAGCACTATGAATGATTTACTGTAAGATTCATTTTTCCAAATGAGATTATGTAGGGGCTTATTAAATTAATAAATGTAATAGTTTAATAAACAAATGATATTCCATTAGAGTATGACACACCTCCAGGCTACCTCATATAAATACTGTAATAAAAAATTCTGAGCACTGGCTAAAAAATAGGCAGTGGAATTCATTCAATATATGGAAAAAAGACTTTCTGGAAATGTTTTGTGTTCTGCAGTAGATGGAGCCCGGTCCAGAGACTGCCTTCAGTGGGAACGTTGTGCATGAGGTCTGAGATCTATCCTGGCACTCAAGTCTTGGCACTGGGGTAAACACAGATTTGTTCTAGGAGATAATGTATGGATATATCCTGAAGGAAGTCTTGTCTTCTAATGTTATGTAAAATTGGTTGTACTTGCCTATGATTTGGAAATGCAAGTCATAGTATTCCCATAGCTTGTGAATTTCATTCTCAGTGTTACGATTCACAGTGGCAGTTGCTCTCCCTAAAGCAATGCAGATTTTGAGTGTAAACATAGTATCTGCAACCTCTGAAATCAGTGGCGATTCTCCCATTTCCATCAGTGGAGGAAGGATTGGGTTGAACACAAATGCCCAATCACTAAACCCCGTTATTTTACTTCAAGATTTTCTTTTCCAGGCTCCTAAAGACTTAAAATGTTAATTTTGTTATGCTGATCATTTCAATGGACTGATCCAAATCTCATTGAGATCAGAGCCTGTTCATAGATTTGAGAACATTCTCCCAGTACCCTTGGTCACCATGGAGGAGCGTTTGCTGCAGCAATACCTCCTGACTTTGAAGTCTTGCTTTTTTTTTAACTGTTATAATTACTTATGTTATGTTATATTCTTGTTCTGAGCGTAATTACACAGACCAGTCCAAGGACTGTGGTGTCTTTCTGAAGAAGACGCAGCTAGGTTGCAGCAGTACAGGGGGAGGATAAGTAAGTGTGTTTGTCTGGGAGAGTGAAATGTGACTGTTAAGCAGCATGCTTTGCCTAGGCTCAGTAGCTGTGCTGGGAGGGCATGGGGAGCAGGTCAAGTTTAAGTGAGAGGGGGGAAAAACCGCTTAATTTAATGAAAATTGGGGCTGTTCAGCCTGAAGAAGGGAAGGCTGTGTGGAGACCTCATAGCAGCTTTCCAGTATCTGAAGGGGGCCTACAAGGGTGCTGGAGAGGGACTCTTATCAGGGACTGTAGCGATAGGACAAGGGGTAATGGGTTTAGACTGAAACAGGAGAAGTTCAGGTTAGATATAAGGAAGAAGCTCTTTACTGTGAGGGTGGTGAGGCACTGGAACAGGTTGCCCAAAGAAGTGGTAAATGCTCCATCCCTGGCAGTGTTCAAGGCTAGGTTGGACAGAGCCTTGGGTGACATTGTCTAGTGTGACACATCCCTGCCCATGGCAGGGGGGTTGGAACTAGATGATCTTAAGGTCCTTTCCAACCCAAACCATTCTATGATTCTGTGAAATGGGGTTAATACCTTCATTTGAACAGTGTAAAATCTGTAAGTATCTTTCACTGTAACAATGTGCTGTGAAATGCTGACATACAAGCACTAGGGATGAAATCTTGTGGCTGTTGGAGAGTCATTAGGAGGACTGCCCCTTTGCTTGAAGAATTCACCTTTCTGAGGGCTAATGCAGAGCAGCAGTGTTAAACAGGTGCTGGGAAGCTGCACCTTGTTGGTGCCTACTTGTGGCAGTGCCTATGACATCTGGAGAAGAGGGCAATTTTGTTGCTTTTCAAAGAATCGGGACTTATTTTGTGTGAAGTAAAATCCCTGCAGTTTAAGAGTACACTCATATCCTATAGCAGTACCTTGCCTTCCAGATAGGAGAGGATCACACGTTTTTCTTGGCTTTCTTAAGAAAATTGGCATATAGCTGGTGCCTGGCTTCCACATATCCCTTCTCTTCAAAGAGGGAACTGCGTATTTCCTTCAGACTAGCTTCTAACTTCTCCAAAGATAGCCAGCTCTCAGCTTGAATAAGCTGTGCTATATCCCATTGCAAGTGCGTTTGGCATCATTTTTAGAAATTTGAGGAATTGAAAGGAACAGTGTGGGCACAGTGTTCCATTCACTGCGTGAGGAAAGATCTACTTTCTAACGTAAAAAGGTTGCAGCATTTTCTGTCTTATTTGAAGTCGTGAGGCAAACGACATGACCCTGCTGAGATGTACCGTTTATGTGGTGGAGATGTGGTATAATCCAGAACTTATTTACTTTGAAATGCCATTTACTTTGTTTACCTATCTGTACACCTACTCAGGGATTGCAGAATGTCTCTGGCTTGTGTTGCAGCATATTGCAGCCAGGAGCCCATATTGCACAGTCCTCCAAATATCATTTGAAGAAAACAGCAAAGTGTTTACATGTCTGGATATCTGTGTGTTCTAAAGAGCATAGTGCTACTTGCTCAGTTTATTATCTTCCCATACATCTACTCATGTATGTATCACATATACTTTGCATGCCAATAGAAATTTAAAGAACACATTAAATTGACTTTTGAGGCTGAATTTTGTATTACACAATTTTAGCAGTGGGAGTTGGTAACGTTTTCTTTAGTGAAGCCAAGAGCTAAAGTTGGTAATTATTGCAGAATACAACTTCTTTGCAAAAGGAAAAAAAATACTATTTTAATTCAGCATTGCAGCAGAGATATATGTCTAAGAAGGCAAAGTGTAGTTTACACTGCCACAAAACTTGCCTATATTGCAAGTACTTTTTTTTTTTTTAGTTATCTCCTACTTTGGCTTTTTGTAAGTACAAGTTACAATGGTTTATCCAAAAGGTTTTTTAAGTAAATTGTGTATAGACAAGTCTTTCTTTTTAAACTGGCAGTCATGAGAAGTTACCTGAAACTCAAGCTGGGACTGGGTTTTCTATATAGTGATTTGCATTAGTTCTTAATTAAAATAAGTTTCTGTATGGACAAAGGCCATCAAGACAGATGAAAGTAAGCGTCAGAATGATCAGAGAATGCAAAAGAGCCAACACTGCATCCATGGGGTGTTGGGATTGCTGGAAAACTGGTGTGCTTACCTTCAGCCTGAGCTGGGGGTGTCTGCAAAAAGCCGCTGTTTATGTTGCTCTCTGAGAAAGGAGAGAGAAGCAGACTGTCTTGTGCTGCTGTGACGAACTGCAGTACAGAGCCCTGCCTGGTGCCAGCGGAATTGCTTGCACGGGGGTGTTATAGGCCTAAGGTTTCATTTGTTCTTATTTAGGCCTGTTGCATCAAAGTAGGATTTGATCAGTACTGTAGTTAGGTAGAGAAGAATATTCATAAGCCTTTGGCAAAACTCTGGGTATCAGAAGTGAATGTTATCTTCATGAATGCTGAACGTTGGCAGTTGTAGATGAATGGCATGTGTCAGGATAGGACCAATGAATGCCCCCTATGGAAAAATACCTGTTCCTTGCAGTTTGGACAGTGGAAATTGGTCTTTAATCTTCTTGACTGTGTATATACCATGTCAACTCTACGGCTAAATTAGTAAAACAGTACATGAATCTTCTGGGGGTGTGTGTGAGAGTTTGGTTTGTTTTTAGTGGTTGCTTGTCATGCCTGTCTATATTTTAATGGCTGTTCAAAGTGCATTTTCTCTTCAGGAACTTCGTACATTTCCAGTTACGTGTTGATATCTGAATCCATGGGCAGTGTTTGGGTATAACACTGCTTTACCTCTTTGGGTTTACTCCAATAAAGTAATTAATGGATGAATGAAAATATGGAGGTAAATGATATAATAGAATAATATTGTAGAAAAAATGTAAACATAGTATGTGTTTGTATAACTAGGCATCACCAATTATTTCTCACTTAGAGGTCTTGGCTACTCATTGATCCGTACACCAGATTTTGCTCTGTTATAGTACTTGAAGATTTCCTCCCTCTTTCATGTTCTTGAAATACTGTGGGTTTTGTTTGTTTCTTTTGGGTTTGTGTGGTCGGGTTTGTTGGTTGGTGTGTTTTTTTTTTGTTTTTTTTTTGTTAGCATTTTGCCACTGCATGTATAATGTGTGTTTTGGTTGCTGTATAAAAGACTTTACTACATCAAGAAAGTATTTGGGGCACTCAACTGTACTGGTACTGGCAGATCAACTGCAATTATAATTTTAAATCCCTTCTAGAAAAGGCTGGAAAAACTAACTTCATGAGCATTTAAGATTCCAGACATCAGGGAACGGATTAAGCATCCTTCTGGAAGGACCTGAGACGGCTGGACATATTACAGAGCTCTTAAATGAGCTTCTAATGATATTAGATGAGCCGCTAACAACCAAAGAATGACAAGCTTTTCTCTTTTTCTGTGATGATTTAGTGATCAATAGCAGTAAAATAATCCAGGCAATGCACTAGGGAGAACCGCTGTTCTTCTCAAGTGGTTGTTTAACTTTTAAGATAAGCTTCATGGTGTTTCTACTGATAGTAATGATTAATGATTCCTTTGCTGTTGACTGTGCTAGGGTTTTTTCATAGTTCCTATACTACATGAGAAGTTTGCCACTGCCTCTCCCAGCTGGTCACTTCCAGCCATGCTTAGCTGCTTAATTAAGTGACTCATTATGATGATGGATTTGTATTTGGCTTTACAAATCTGAGTGCTTTCTTCCCTGAGGACTCCACTGTGCTTTGTTCTGAGAGGTGTGAAAAGCAAGACGAAAAGTTGAACTGCCAGATAACTGCACCTAGAAGTATTCAGAGTGTCAGAGGAGAACAGCCTAGGAAATAACTCCCTTATGCTCCTTTTAATGTTTTGCAGTGGTGTGCTTGCTTTGGAAAGGCTATTTGGCCAGAGGAGAAAGCAGAGCTTGCTGAGAGTTAACTGCAGGGACCTTTCCCTTGTAATCCTATGTAAACATTCTGCTGGAGAAGACGCTGCTTGTCTAATTACTGTAGTGTGTGCTTGGAGCCAAAACACAGAGAGATACAGGGTGGTATTGGAGTATCTATTAATATAGACTACAAAGGTTGTGATGGACCTATAAAATCCTTCTCTTGGACTGGAGCACAGGAAGGGGGAGATGTGTCATGGATCCAGTTCAAATTTTTGAATAACATTTCTCCTGTATTTTTTTTTTTTTATTGTAAGCAAAGATAATGTGTCTGTGAAAGCTTCAGCCTGTTTAGCCATGCTTTGTCCACTCTCGTGAAGCCAGTGCCGGGTGTTCAAAGTCAGGAATAGAGCAGGCTGGCATCATTGAGTGTGTCTGCCAGCTCAGGGGAGCAGGCTGGTTGTGTAGAGCAGGGAAGCAGTGGAGAAACTTGCAGTGTGACTTAATGAGGCCCTGACACTAAGTGTTTCTAACCTTTGCCAGAGTTTGCCAGCCATTTTAAAATAGCTGCTTCACCTCACTTTGCAGCCAAATACTTCTGCTCTTTCCTATTTTTTCAATCTTATCTCACCACTTAAAAATAGAACATTTCATTTTATTGCAAAGCAAATGGTCATCAGTTAATGGTGAAGCTCATTAATTACGTTGTCAAGTTAAAAACCATACATCTACAACCTTTTGCCCACATAGTATTTTTTTTTCCTGCCCTATATGTTGAAATTAAATCAGTGCTGCTTTGAAACTATTGGGAATGTGCTGATGAAGCCACAGCAGTGCTGATCAACGTGTGAGTTTTGACTCAGATTTTTGATTTTGTTTTTATTTCTTTTTTCACTCACTATCCACTATAACCTTGTTAGTGCCAACTCAGAATCCGCCCCTTAATTTTGATCCAAAGCCTTGCCTGCACTGGGAAATACTTGGGAAATGGAAGACAAATTGGCTAAAGGTGTAAAAATAACACATAAAAGTCTAGATTAAATTCCCTTTGACTGTCAGCAAAAACAGTGCTTTTAGTTTACCATCATTGCAGTTCTCTGCTAGTGCAAGTTCAATTTTCAGTAACATTATGTTTTGACTTCATGCATTCAGCTGGTAAGTCTTATTTCTGTGCTGTACCCAAGTAGTTCAAAGCTAAGTATTGAAGTGGTTCTTTCAGTGCTTTTGGGGTTCTGCCTAAGATCACCTTGCACCACAGTTAGAATATCAGGGTCTACCAAAACTCATGGGAGTGATTCACTATGGTGCTAGGAAGAGCAGCAATATTGGGTTGTTAACAGACTCGTTGGGGTATTGGTCTGGTTTGTTGTTGTTTTTTTAATCATGCTTTCTAAAATTTGTGTTATATTTGACAAAAGTTTGGAGCTGTGATTAGTCTTTCTGTAGCAGGCTCTCCCAGCCCAGTGTCTCAAGCTTTCAGAATATGGAATGATAGTTTCTGCATGAAAACTAAGTTTGCATCATATAGGAGTTACTCTGCTCATTTCTTTTACCCCCATTGTACTGTTTAAACCTGTATTATTTTTCTTGCCATAATAATGTAGCGTTGAGTCTTTAGTTCAAGTGTGTAACAATAATTTGAGAGATGTAAACCCCTTGCTTTGCCTTTTTGGGAAGGAATACCAGGTGTTGGACAAAGAAGATAAAATGCTTTGTGTGCATTTAACTTTAAGACTGATAGTAAACGAAATACAGGCAGACACACATTTACAAGGTCATGAAGCAGCACAGTGAAGGTGTTTTGTTTTGGGTTTTTTAATAAGCTTCTTCCCAAAAGGCAGCACAGTTACAACACTGAAGAAGGTTGGAGAAAGAAATGAGAAGGCACAGAAAAGACAGGAAAGAGATTCTTTTACTGGATGAGAAACGAGTCTCTGCTATGAAGGGGCATCATTCTCCAGAAGCATGGAACTTTTGAACACCTGTATTAGAACAGAAATTAAATTCTTGTTTTCTTCTCCATCCAGCTTTGAGGATGTCATATTCTTCTCTCTTGTATTTGCCAACAGTGAGGTTAAAGAGAACGCAGTGTCTCTTGTGCTGTGCTGCTTGGCTGCAGCCCCAGCCTGGATGGCCAGTCTCCGTGCTGGCCACGGCTGTCCAATCCATGTGACTGGAGAGGGAACAGCATTGCTCCCTTCAGAGTTGCTTTTACTGAAACTGATGTTAACACCTGTGTCATAAATATGACAAATATTGCTTGTGTGACAAATTGTTACTCTTCCAGCAAGAGTTGGTTTTAAATCTTAGTGTATTTATGTCTTGTGTCTTTCTGTAAATGATTCTTCCTTTCTGAATAAAAGGATGAAGGTTATATGTATCTCTCCTAACTACCATGAAAAGCTGAGGAGTCTTGGATACTGATCACAGTTAGTATTCAATATTCATGTTTTTCTGGTCTGTCCCCTGAAGCTATTTAGGTTTCTTACTTTTCCAGACTGATGAATCCCTTTAGCCCCAGAATTTTCCTTTTTCAGTGGAATAATGACATTTTCTCTGCTTCATTGTTCTCCACCGTTTTTCTGAAGTCAGTTACTGGAAATACCTTTGGCAAGGCTGAAGCAATTTCACCTTGGGATTTGGTCAGCTCTGCTGGAATCTGTATGTTCTTGCCAGGTTGGATACCTTCCCTTTGGATTTCCTCTCCCTTTCTGGAGCTGCTGTATACAGTGTGGCAGTGTGACAATCCAGGCAGGTCATAAATAACTCTTGACAGAGGCCTTGCTACAAACTTAATTTCTTGGCTTTTTGGGAATCCTTCACATGGAGAACCGATCCTCTTCCTGTCCCATGGTTTTAATTCTGTTTCCCAAACTTTAACTTCTCTGTTGCTTTTAAAGGAAGCCTCCCCCTCCCCTTTACATTTTTAGTTATTATAATGCCAGTGTAAAATTCCTCTCTCTGGGGGGGGAGAAGGCTTCTGTGGATGTGCTGAAAACTACCCAAGGAAAGGATAGAACTGAGGGGAAAAGACATTTCACAGACACACTCTTGATTGGCAGTTCCTGAAATGAAGACCTCCCGCTGCAGTGCAGGGAATCAGAAATGCAGCAGTTTCATTCTTTCCTGCTCTGCCCTGTGGAGTTGTATCAAAGATGAATTAAGTTATGCTCCTCCATTCCCTTTGGAATTTGCCAGCAGTGTTAATACTCCATTGTTTTGGAAAGAAGCCTCCAAACTGTGTTATATTTTATAGGTCCTGTAAATTTTAATTTCTGACTATAAAGAAAAATACTAGGTTGAAAATATTTTCAGATTTAAATTACCCATACTTAAATGGATGAGGAAAATAACTGAAGGATACAGGTAGTGTGATGCTAATGAGTTTTATAGGAGAAACAATGGCAAGAGCTGCAGCGATTTGAACAATGTAATGGGTTATTTGAATAATGGCTTTGACAAGTGATAAAAAAATCTCAACCTGCAGTTTTTAGGAGGGGAAACAAACTTTCCTAAGAGGTTCACTTTGGAGACAGATTGAAACGGATTTCAGAATGATCACTTCTGCAGCCAAGCAGAAATAGTATTCCTTAGAGGCTACTGTTACCAAAAGTCAGCAAGTTATTACTCCAAATCTGTGTAGTTCTGTTTTATTTTTCATATATATCTTGTTTTATAAGCTTACAACCGTGGGAACGGAAATCTGCTGTCTATGAAATAGCTATTCCTGATGCTTTTGCAAAATACTTTGACATATGTGTTTCTATAGAAAAGGTGGGCTACTTTCTCAAAACTCCCGAGACTTTCAGGGCGGTGAAAACTCTTTCTCCCATAAGAGGGACCACCAAGAGAAATATGCTTGGTGTTGGGCAACAATCAGCAATTAGTGTGGACACTACAGATTATGTATTTGATATAAATCTATGTATTGCCAGAATATACAGATTCTGAATTGGTAACCTCTATGAGAGGGCCTGATCTACTAAAAAACCTTTATTTTAGGGGGTTGTCACATCTAAATAGGATGTCACTGAAAAATAATCTCATTAAAAGGTGTAATTACCAGGTATAAGAAAAGCACTGGGAGGACTCTGGATTAGTGTAGTCCAGGTTTCAATGGGGTTTGAGTGCTGAAGTGACACTTCCATTGCATGAACTGCTTGTTGAAATAACTATAGAAATAACTATGAATTGCATTCTTTTGTGGTAGTAAGTTTACTTCAGACCCATTACTGCTGTGATCCTGTCAGCCCACCATTTTCCTGCCATGTTATCAGCAAGACCCTTAATAATGGCAGGTGAAGCGCACATATGATTAATTGCAGGACAGTAGTTGAACATTGCTGTGAGCCAGATTGTGCATGGGCCTCCTGGAGAGAGGAAGGATTCAGTACAGTGTTTTCCCTTGTATTGCTCCTTCGCACAGCATATATAGGAGAAGTACACAGTCTGGCTGCTCTGCCTAAAGCCACTGGGATGTACAAAAGGGGGAATGAAGTGCCATGCACAATGCACTGCACTTGCTTTATTTTCTCATCTCTGGACTTGTTTGGAGCAGAGCTTGACAGAAGTGTCAACCAGGGCCAGCAGAACCAAGTGCTGAAACATTTTACTTAACCTAATTCTCTGTATTCATCACCTTGCTTTGCAGGTTTATTTCAGGTATAGATGGCCTTCAGTAGCAAGTCATCCTCTGAACATATGCAGTTGACCAGCACGCAGAGATGTTTAAGCCTACATGCATTTGCCACACATCTTCTGTTTTTCTACATAAATCAAACCCCAGGTCTGGAGGCTATAGTTTGGTGTGAGGAGTAGTGAGAATGAAAAGTTCTGCAGTTGAGCCTGGTTTAATTTCTTCCTCACACTCATTCTCCTGAATGTTTTTGCATGTAAAAGCTCTGATTTCTTTTTTAAAAGGTGAAGAAATACCAACTAAAATAGCTCCCTCTCTAAAACACTCCCCCAAGCCTATTCCAGTAGTGACATACAACTAGTAAAAATACAAGTAGATTTCTCAATTCTTTTTTCCTTTGAAGAAGCAAGTGGTGTAGGTTTGAGTTTAGAGCATATAAAAAAGCTTTAAATGCTAGTTTAATTTGACAGAGCCATAACTGTGTCACTTCTTATGAAGATGAGTTATTCATAACTAACTTCCTATTAGTATTTTTTGTCACCAGCACATTCTTTAAGGCCAAGAAATTCTCAAGTCCCATCTGTAATTTCTAGTTACCAATTGATTTATTTTTTTTTAAGTGGACACTAGAACAATTCACATAGTCAGGGGGACATTTTTCTGGAGGCTTTCAGTTTGGGAACTGTGTTTTCTCATTTCTAATTACTATACTTGGACCGTGTAATGAGAAAGCTATGCAAGATGTGTATTGCATAACATTCTAAGCGTGACTTTCTTGGCAAGGTCCAGTTGCTAACACTGTTTGTGACCGTCCTTTTGAACTCGCTGCTGATGCACAGAGGTGGATGCTGTGGAGCTTGTAACTTCTGGCAGAGTCCCTGTGGCTCTGCGCTTGGGTGGGGAGGCTGTCTAGGGAGCTGTGCTCTCCCTCCTGCAGCAGTGGGATGGTCAGCCCTGCTCATCGGGAGGGGATGTGGCAGGGAGTTGAGGGTGACTGAGGAGCAAGTTGAGGCTCTCGAGCAAAGGCACTTGTGGTTGTAAGCAAAGAAGGAAGCGGAGGCTGAGGGTGTTGCTGTGGGGTATGGGGCAAGGCATACTGGACACTCAGTTGTGTGCATTCCTCAAAGTTTTTTGTTCTGCACAATGACTTAAGTGACTTCCACTTCTAATTTTCAGAGGATGTTTATTCAAAAGTGTCACTTCTTATCTTTCTCACACTAATTTATTTTGCAGTGCCTTATAATGACCATCTCAATTGCTTTGATTTTCTTCTTGCTACAGAGTTGCTATGTTTGGCCTCACCACAGTTTACGTACTGAAGAGTCCTTTTACTCACTGTCCCTCCAGATGCTCTGTTTTATGATAGCTATTTTCTGATGATCCAAGCCATGTAATTGTTGAATCTGTAAACATTTTTATTGCGTCTTTGTTAAGCAACATATTACTGCAGAACGTTTTATGACAGTCTTCCAATTCCAACTGAAGGAAGCTAACATGCTTTCTCTTTTTTCCTGGGAGTTACAAAATTATGGCTGTCAAATGTACTTCCTACTGTAAAGCAGTATGATAAAGCAATGCACTGCTTGCCTGACTAGTGTGTCCATTAATTTAACTGAGTGTGATGGTTCAGAACAAATATTGTCCCTTGGGTTAGTTTACTGGTAGTTCCTTTCCTGTCCAATAGAAACCATTGGGTCAAATTAAGTTTAGATGCAAGTAATAGTTCTCTTACACAGTTACAATTTGGGTAGCATGTATTTTAGCTTATTATTTCATATGAAGATATTTAAAAAATCTGATTAACTGAAAACATAAAGAAAATGTTTTGTTTTTCAGTTTACCTTGTAAATATCACTGGAAACTGATGGCTTCCTTTTCTTTAGCTCTGTTTTCAGAGGGGTTGAAGAGGCCAGCTCTTCTTGTGCTGGGTGGGACCTTCCTCTAAATACTGTCTCCATGAGTCTTTCAAGGTCTAGAGAGGTCTCAAAGATGATGGATGAATTATTATTTCCTTTTCCTGTCTTCATTTTGTCAATTTTGTTCTGGAAGTAGGAAGTACAGGTAACAGCAGGCTTGGTTACAAATGAAATCCTTCAGGCTTTTCATGGGTGGTGTTTGTATTAAAATACTCATATTTAGCAAAACCTTGGTTTTGAACTCTTAATCCAAGAAAGATGTTTAAGTAATTAGTTGGGCCTTATCAGAGTGCTTTAACAAAGTGTTTGTGTACTTTGATCAAGATGAATTAGAGATTGGGTTTAAAGGATTAGTTTCTCTGGCATCAGTGAAGGATAACTGCTACTGTGCTGAAGCAACCTCAGGGTAACTAGCTGTGGAAGAAACTGCTGGAACCTCTCACTGTAATATGCTTCTGATGGACTTTTAGTTTCCTTGTCATTCTCAACAATGATAAAGCTGATTTGTGTGAAACAAATAGTATAAGGTAGCAAAGACCTCACTGCATTGCAGATAATTGTAGGCCTGTCTGTAGTAGCAGTGTCTAGCCTTGGAAAGAAAGCTTGGAAAGAAAGCTAAGCCTGGAGTATTAAATTGTGTTGCTATTAGTAAGTTTCTATAAAAGTCAATCTGAAGGATAAATTTGGACCAGATAAACCTTTTTGGGGAGGCAACTATGTTATATAAAGAAGGCGATACATTCTCCGAAATGGTACTTCTCTGCTGAAGAATGTTGGTCCCGCATAGATGTAGAATTTGTCACAGCTGTGCATGTGAAGAAGAAAACATTGTCGTTGAGACACAGAAGTGTTAGTTTGTAAATACAAAAATAGCTCATAAATATTTTTATTCCTACCCAAGCAATTCATGTAATGTCAACAGAAGCGTAGTGTGTTCTGATATGGAGTGATACACTACGGACTGGAGCACTTTGAGAAATGAGGGGCTTATCTTTTGTATTATTCATTCTAATCACAGCTTTTAAAGCACCACTTTTGTACGTGTGGGTCTGTTCTTTGCTCTCAGTGTCAACCAGACAACCTCCCACTGAATTTGTGATGTAAATCACTATGAAAGTAGACTGAGCCAGATACTGCCTTCCTTTATCCACTGCAAACTTCTTCATGGGGCTTCACAAATATTGACAGAGGCAGTTTTTAAGATAAGAATGAGACAGGGCATTGAAACAGTTTGCCCACATAGACACTTAATGTCATCTTTAGGTCACTTACATGTCAAGGGTCTTTGGGCAGTTTTACTGATCAATTCTAATGTTGGATTGGAAACACTTGGTAAGCCTGTGGCTCTTGTGTCATGATGGTTCATGTTGAAAGGAGAGTCCTCTCTGTCAATGTTGGGGAAAAAAAGATCTTTGATGCAGAATCTGCACACTAGTGTTTGAATACAGATCTTATCCTTGTGTGCTGCATCCTCTGTTAATGTTTGCAAAGATCCTGTTTACATCTGTCACCTTTGTAAAATCTTATGTCACTATTGGTAGAAGCTAGTGAAGTCAACTTCAATGTGTGCCATCAGTAGCAAACACTCTATGGGTTCAGTAAAGCTGGTTTATGCTGACCCTTTACAGTGTTCCCTGTGATCTAAAGCCTTTGTATATACCAAAAAGAAGTGAAAGGACTGCCCCTGTTGTGTGCAGTTCCTTTCAGAAAGGGGAAATAGCAAAGACGGGACCAACTTCTTTTCTATTTGTCATAGTGGGAATGATAATATTATAAAACAAGCATAAACATTTATATTGTAATCCCAATATATTATTATAGTATTATTACAGTTGGACTTGATGATCTTAAAGGTCTTTTCCAACCCAAATGATTCTATGGTTCTATTTAGACCTATCTTTGTGAAATTAATTTTTCAAGTTGGCAATTTTCTTGATTGGTCAAAAAAGTCACTGTATGTGGACAAATATGTACAGAAAATGCCATCTAAAGGATAAAGATATGCATGCTTTCGTGCAGATTTATAATCTTGATCTTGCATGTATTTGGCAAGAAGCCCGTTTTGCTAGAGGTTAAAAGTACATTATATGCTCCATCAGATTACGAGTTATTCTCAGAATAAAAACCACAACACTTTGTGTGAATTTAGCCACATACAGCAGACATTCAGCGCTGAAGCTGTTCTGTATGTGTGGTGATTATTTGAGATGTGCAATAAGTAAAGAAAGGGTGTGAGATTGAGCTGCCCTATGCAAACATTGATTTAAAGCCCAATGTATTTAGATGTAAAAACAAGCAGCTGCATTTGTTTAGCCCTTTCCTGATATCAACACAAACAAGTGATTTAACAGAAAACAGAAATGTGAAATGTATGATCTAAAATTGTGTTTGCATGACTTGGGTCAGGACTTTGCTTGGAGCCTCTGCTTTGTGAGCCCATGTGTAGCAGATCATCTGTTTGTGTTTCTTCACACATCTGAAGTCAAATGGCTCCTCAGTACGAGACTGAATGAATGTGAAGAGAACAGACTTGATGAGCACTACAGAGATTATTGGTGCTCTGGATACACAGACTGCATAAGTACTTTGTGCCCAGCTTTCAAGGTGTACTTGGGCCTCTCACTCTTTCACTGTATGAAAAGACAAGCAGAAGACATTCATTGTAATTTTGGCTGGGGGTAGAAGGGTGTGTTATCTTTATACTTCTAATGAGGCTTTGCAAAAGGCAAGAAATTTAAGAGAAGTAACTTCTTCTTTCAAAGTAAAAATAAATGGAATCATTGCTTCAGTCTTAGCTGTTTTCCACTGAGTGTTAGTGGTCTGAAGTGTGGAATGGGCTTGGTAAGGAAATTCAGGCTTATGAAAAGTTACTTTGCTCTTTAAAAAGAAAAAGTTTCTAAATCTGTTTCACTGCACACTCTGTAGCCTGCAGACAGCTTTTAAGCTCACAATTTAGTATTGCATTTGAAAAATTCAGGGTCATTCATGGTAAAGGAGTGTAATTTTGTGGGCAATAACTTGATTTTGTGAAGAACCGGTATAGCTTTTAGCAATAAGCAGAAGGTTGGAATTTGAATTAAAGCAAAATCTATTTGAGGACTGAACTATTTTGCTCATCTCCATATCAATTGCCATTGCATGTCTTTGTCCAATTTTCATACAAATAGGATAAAAAGGGTGAAGTACTGCAAGAGCAGCAGTTCTGCAGCTCATCAGAAAATGGAGTACTAGGCAGATGTCAGTGGTTTCACAAAATAGGCTTTTTTCTTTAGCCTCAAATCAAGGGGTTCATCACATACAGAGGCTGTACCTGGGTGCATGCTTCAGCATCTGACCTGCAGCATCGCTGAGGTCACTGTGGAATGCAGATGTCAAAACCTGAACAGTAAATCACCACAGCAGATGCCCTGCTGATAAGGATGTTGCATATACTTAGAGAAAGTTAATTTCATCAATGTTAATGATTATAGTAATAGGAAAATTGTTGACTAGAGTTTAGCAGTAGCTGCCAGCAAATGGGATTTGTAGCTTTCTCTCGATTTGTGGGCACTGTAAAAATTAACTGGCTTGTATACCAGGCTTGTGGTTGAGCAGCAAACTTACTGTAGTGCTAGCAGGGAAGACCTCCTAGAAACTGCCGGTAGCTCTTGGGAAAGCTCAAGGTTTTACATATGTTGCAGAGCTAAGGAGAGATGCCCATAAAACTTTTATTTATGGAACACCCAGTTAATTCTAATACTTCCGTTCCTCAGGCTGTCCTCCAGCTTTATCAGCAGGGAAGCAAATCATCCTTGTCTCTTACAGGGCAAGGAGAACATGCTGTGTCATACCCAAGTGAGAAAAATGGAGGCTTGACTTTCTGTTACCCTCCAGCTCAGCCTGTAATGCTTCAAGAAAGAAAAGTTAGGCGGCCTTAAGGCTGCTCAGAAAGAGCCATGTCTGCATTTGAGAAAAATCTTGGGCTTTGCTCATGCAGTTTCTGTGTCACGCTCTTGCTCTTTGTGCTGGACTTCCCAGCTCAGGAGGTGGGCCTGTGGCTGTCCTAATACAGGGGAGTGTTCTGCGTGCACAGTTTCTGCCCCAGTGCAAACCTGATCTGGAATAAGACATGAAGGAGTGACCACAGTATTGATAATAATAATTCCAGGCTTTGCCTACCTGCTCCATGCACATTCTCAAATAATTCACTTCTGCAGCAGGATTTGGATGAGTGCAAAGAGAGACTATATGTTTTTAACAACATAAATACAAGGAGTTTAACACTTTTTGCAATTATAACAGCAATCCATTATTTAATGTTTATTTGCCACTTTTATCACGTTTCCAGAGCAAAGTGACAATTAAAATTAAAGCTGACACAGTAAATCCTGCTCTGTGACAAGCTTGCAGAATTCCACTCTCCCACTCAGCAACAGTGAGTAATGGTTTTGGTAGGTGTGTGATATATCATTAGGGATTTTTTTCCCCCTTTACTATCACTGTAGGGGTGTGCTCTGAGCTTGGATCAGTAAGTTTTCCTGCCTTTCACTAAATGTTGCTTTACTGTTAGTTACGATACTTACTTATGAGAACCTGCTTTTATATGGCATTAATTACGGGAGTCAGGGCTCCTTTGTTTAGTGTTATTAATTGCCACTGGAAAAGGCTTTATTTCCCTTGTCTGATTTTTAGAGATGCTTTTTGCTATCATGGGTATATCAACCAGTTCCAAGTTACAGCCTCTGAGAGTGCTTTGCTTTCCCTCTGGGTCAGTCAGTACAGGTGGTGCACAGCCACGGACAACCGGCTCAGTGCTTTCATCCTCAAGTATTAGGAAGCCATATCTTTATCTTCTATTGGAAAGGAAGAGTTCAGTGACTGCCATGCCAGCCTGAACCTCTTGAAGCTTTGATTGGAGAAAATGCCTAATGTATTGGACTTTTGCAGACATCCTACTGCAGTGGGTTGCATCTGTTCATGTAGGCAGATATTTATGGTCTGCAGCTGCAGGACCAGATTGCAGCAGGTACCCTTGACTGCAGAGGGGAATGACTGCAGAGCTATCTGTTCATGTGGGAAACGTGCTGAGGTAGGCACCATGTGTGCAGGGGCACTATTTGGCAAAGTCTTGTGCTGAGTTCTTTCACCTTCTGGGTATGGTATGCCATGTTCTGCCCTACTCTGGTTTTCTTCTGCTCACCCAGATGCAGATGCTTTCCCACACTTGATCCCGTTTTTGGTTAAACTAGTTGCTGTATATTGCTAATGTAGCCAGCAGTGGGACTGGTGAGACCCTGCCATGGGAGGGGACAGAGAGGAGAGAGCTTTTACAGGTGCTCTCATTGCTTTTGGGGTTATGGGAGGTGATTTTCATCCGGTTTTTACAACAAGGAGCCCTTCTTGGAGTACTGTATGTAACAATGAAGGATATCTCCAGAGAAGCATTTTCATGAATTCTATTGCATTTACAGGACATACCAAAGATTAAGTAACAGGAGTAGTGAAATGTGGTTATTCCAACCTAATGCTAGCCTTTAATGATAAGTCAGAAGGATATTATTATGATAGAGGCTACAACTGTGATTAAGAGTCCACGGAAACCACTTTGATAACACTGTCAGCAGTTGCTGGCGTTGCTGGATGAAAGCTTGGTGCAGACTGCATAGTGAAGGAACAATGGTAGGGGGATTGCTTCTCATTTGTCATTAGATTCATTCCGCCAAAAAGCTCTTACCATTTTATTTCAGATCTGGAAGCAGATGTATCTGCAACAGATTTCATACAAGGGCCCTTGCTGTCATTAGGCTTTTGTGCAATATTTCCTTTTACACGCGTATGTGCAGACTGTTTCGTTGAACAGCATGGCAAGAGTTTAGGTATCAAAATTTATAGTACAAATTAAATACATTTTGGGAAGCTGACACTTGAAATGGAAATAGTGGAGGAAAATGAACATATTGAACCACCCACTTAGTGCTTACTCACTCTGTTTCTTGACACACTCGGCTTCTGCTGGGTTTGCTACAGCACAAAGTTTAAGAGGGTTGATTCTTCCCTTCCTTGTCCCTTGCATTGCTGTTCATGCTTGGAGAGAATATTGTTTCATGTTGATGATCTTGGAAGACTGCAGGGAAGCGTGGATGTTGGAGATGGACTCCACTTTGCGTTTTCTGGTCACAGGTAGGTATCAGCTGTGTAACATGAATAACTAGGGAGCTCTTGGCTATATGCCTGATAAACTTTTTTCCAATAGAAACAAATGCCAGAAAGAGAGGACCAGTGCTCCAGGGCCTGGTTTCTACAAGTGATGCCCTCATGTCCACTAATATGGGAAAATACAACTTTCAAGAACAGCCACATAGACTTTTCACATTGAAACCGCAAGTCGAGGTGAGCTTAACTGGTACATAACTCCCCATCTAATAGTACATTACACACAAAAAACTCTTTCAAATACACTTTGGGTAAGCTTGCAAAGTCAGGCACTCAAAGTGTAGATCCTTGGGTGCAATTATGTCTTTTAAAGATTCTCCTGGTCCCTTCTCAAATGTTGGCAAGGCAACATTTTTTTCCTAGCTTTGATCTTGGAACTGCTGAATTATTTTGATACTTTCAATTTTTTTTCTTCTTTAAAGGCAGGCACCTGACATGGAAAACTTGAGCTCAAAGAGTTGAAAGCTGGCAAGCAACTGCAAAAAAGGCAGGATCTTGCTAATGAGTAAGATTAGCAATAGATGGTTTCATCAGTTTGGCCTTCAACATGCATGACTTCTGAACGTACAGTTCAAAGACAGCTAAAAACATTTCCTCGACACTCTATATTTAGGCAGCATTTACCTAACGGCAGTCTAATCTGCTATAAAAATCTCGATGACAGTTTCAAGAAAGTCAGCATCCGTTTGTTTTCTCTTTCAGTTTGCTCACAGCCTGTGTAGGTCAGGCTGATACCCTTCGATTCTCACTTTCATGAGTAATGTATTTGCATTAATATCATAAAGCTTTTACATGATGAAAAGAGTATGAAATAAAAAGCATCTAAATCCCACTGCGAAAAGCCCCTCCATTGTCTCAGCATCAGGAAAGTAACTGTGGCTCCATTCGATCCTGTTGTCTCTGAAAAACTTTGTTTTCTACTGAAGTTTTTAAGTTTTACTACTAGCAGAGTAGTAATTTGGCTCACATGCACATGTGATTTTGCTATTTTATTCCTATTCTGTAGGCAGCAAATTGGAGAAAACTTCTCTGTGTGAAAGAAAACATGCTGTCACAGTTGTAAAGTCATCTTGGTCTTCTAGACCTTTTCTGGGAACCACGGCTCTGTCACCAGCAAACTCTCATTTACTGGGTCAAATGAATGTAGGGCCTCAAAGGTAGCATCACTGAGAAGCTGGGTGGCTCTGGTGGCAGTGAGAATCAGGATGGTACATAGGCACAGTTCAGTTCTCTGTTCACAGCAGAGAGTGTCACCCTGTAAATGGAGTGGTCTTCCCCTTAAGGATAGAGCTGTTTCTTTTGATGGTTTGGTAGCAAAAATAAGGCTCTTACACAGTTCCTCATCCCTACCCACTCAGCATACCCCCAGGGTAATGTATTTTCACAAGTACATATTGTACAGGTGAAATAGAGGTACTGTAAAGTTCTTAGAGAGTTTTCAGAACCTATAGCAAAGATAACTAACATGGAGACAATACATGTTCTTAACATTAGCACCTTTCTACAAATTTAAGCACTTGGATTAAAAAACAAGGGAGACTGCATTAACTTTTTCCTCTTCTTAAAGCCCTAATGGTTTGGTTAAAAAACCCTGCCAACTTTGATCAATATTTCTTCACATAGATAAATGTTGTGCTTGCTTTGTTGCACTTTCAGGAAAAAACAGCTTCCTCTGGGTGCATCAGTGTTAGCATTTCAGCTCAAGGCAGGAGTGAGTGTGCTCCTGAATTTAGCCCTCTGATTATTCCCTATTACTGAGCCTTGGATCTCGCTGCAGAGTGGTTTGGAGGAGCATGGCCTTGCTCTGGAGAGACCGGGGGGGGGGGTGCAGGATGTTCTGCTCCCTATTGTGTGTCCAGCCTGGGGCCAGGTTAGAGCTAGTCCCAGCAAAGCCCTTGCTGTGTGTATGTGGGGTGGGAGGTCAAAGCCTCAACACCAACTGTTCTGCTTTCCAAACCCATTCCAGCTGGGCCATGCTGCTTTGCTGATGTACAGACAGCTTGTGTGTGCATGTCTAAAGGGTTTTAAAGATTGGCAGAGCTAAGAGACTAGCGCATATAATACATGAAAGAAAATCTTCAAATGCTGCTTGCAGTAGTGTTTTGGTCTTGTGTGCATAATTATTTGCAAGAAGCTATTTTTGCTTTTCAGCATAGATGCTTTGTAATAATCACTGGTATTTTAAAAAATTAAATTCCACTTTTCACTAGTAATAAAAATCTAAGTAATTTTGCCAGAGTGCTGCTGAACAGCTCATTTTTCAAACTTAGTCATTTGAGTGTAATGTAGCTATTTCTTCTTCAATTATGTAGAAGTTTTATTAAGAAGCTGGAGTTATGCAAAGTTTTGTTTTAAAATGTTTATTAATACATTGGCTTGCTCTCTTTGGCTTAATGCAACAAATTAGGCTATTTTTAGGCTGCTAACATAGAAAACTATCCTGGATTGCAGTATTGCTTGAGGAGATCTGAGACAAGTCACGCATACAAAGTAAAGGGTACCTTGGGGACTTCCGTGCTTTGCAGGATATGCCTGTTTTGTAGTAGTGTCTTGAAAAGAAACAACACCAGGAAACCCAAAATACCAAGAGCTTTACTCCATACTGAAGGTCAGTAGGGAGTGGATAATTGGGTGTTGAACTTTCCTGGTTTGGGACTTGGTCCCTGGGTTCTGGGCAGTCATGAAGGTCTGAATTGGAGCAACTAAGTGGGCTCAGTTTCACTAGGAAGACTTCCCCATCAAGTTTTGTTTGCTGTCCTCACTGCAGGAGCTCTTGGGGGAAATATATGCCACCATCTCATCTGCTGAGACATAGTAGGATTTGGCATGGTCAGTTTTGTCAGTATCAGGCTGTCTTGCTGTAACTGAAGCTGGGCAGCTGGGTATGTCAAAGCAGCTGCT
The DNA here is from genome assembly GCF_004027225.2 of Strigops habroptila. Taxonomy (NCBI): domain Eukaryota; kingdom Metazoa; phylum Chordata; class Aves; order Psittaciformes; family Psittacidae; genus Strigops; species Strigops habroptila. The sequence continues at coordinate 11,388,379 of NC_044281.2, forward strand.
GAGACAGTGCTTCAGCATAAGCCCTGTCCCTGTGCTGTGCCTTGCCAGGCAGCTGGGAGCACTGAGAGCATCCCTTTTACAGGCTGTAGTTCTGCCCACCCCAATGAGCCTTGAGGACAGAAAGAGTAGTAGGGTTTCACAGTGTTGCATTGCCTGGATATGTGCCTTTTCACCTGGCCTTTTGTTTCCTGATAAGAGGAAATAAACCAAACCAATAATTCCATTCTTCTGCTGCTCTTAGTTGTACTCCCACCTCCGCCCCTCATGTCTTCAGACTGTTTCTCAGGTAGTGACGAGCTAACTGCTGAGGAGATTCATGTTTGGCTGCGATAGTCTATTTTGTGATGTATAAGAAATATATTTTCAGTGTCAGGGGACTCCTGCATGTACCCTGAGTCCATGTGCCAAAGGAGGAGAAAGAGGTGGATGGCGAAGTGAGAAACTATCCCAAAAATCTAAACGAAGAGAGCTTGATTTTTTTTCTTGAGTGTAAGGGGGGAGGTAAGTAACTGCTTTGTGCAGATAGCAGATGGTCTGTTAGATACTTTTGTTCATTCTGCAGTGCTTCATAATCACAGTAGATTTTAAATAAGAATTTGTTATAGTGGCTTAAGTGCTAACGTGGCATAAAGCCTGTCTTTTGGTAATACTCATTCTGCTGAGTTACTTGTACACACTGGCAAGAAAGCTTTTTAGTCAAGTCCCTTCTGAGTGACCTTGATGGGGAGGAAAAAAAAAGCCTTTAAGAGACCTATTTACTTTTATTATTCTTGGCCTGTCTTACTACTTTCTTACCCTTTAAAAGTGCTGAGATGGAAGCAAATTGGCATTTTGCAATGTATTGGCAGGGGACATACATAACCAAAGAAGAAAAAGAGGTAAAACATCTAAGTTATTCTCTCTGATTTTTGTGGGGTTTCTTGCAATCACTTTATCTCATTTGAAAATATTTTCCCTGCCTGCAAGCTGTGTGAAAAATCCATATACAGCAATGGAAATTGATTAATGCTCCTCAGGGGAGCAGTTCTGGCTATGAACTAACTATTGTCAAATGTAGAATGCAAACAAACTGCAAATTTAAGCTTTCCACCTGCCTAATCGCTCTTTGATGGTAGTATTGGAAGAAAATATGTGATAATCGCTATGAGAGCATTCCCAAAAGAGGTAGGAGTTTAAAGTCAATATAGCACTCTCTTATCAGTGGTGCACTAGAATCCTGTTTTCTTACTCCTCCAGGCCCTGCCTTGGTTATTATAAGGTTCGTAGGATGCAGCATAGCCTGGGAGAATTTGCTTGGGTAGTGGGGCTGCTTTTTCCTGTGAACAGCGGAGTTCAGCTCTTCCTATCTGGCTTACCATTTTCTTTCTCATAAGAAGATTGTCCCCACCTCTCCATAAGGATTTGGTTGTGGTTAGTAGGCTGGGTGTACTCCAGGGATCTAAAATGTAACGTAGTCATGCTTCAGTGGTGTTCAGAGAGAGGGAAGGATCTTTGCTCCATCCTCACAGCAATGTGGAGTTGTGGACAGGCCACCAGAGCTCTGTGCAAGTGTGTCCCTGTGTCTGGCACTAGCTCTGGCACCAGCTTCCCACCAGAGCAGCACACCTGCTGTGGTTTGAATTTTGGATTCTACTCAGCGGTAGAGGCTGAAGCATTAGTATTTTGCTTGTTTGCAGCCTGGCAGAGGGAGCATGTATATTGAAGCGCAGTGGTTTAGGACCAGCTCCAAACCTGAGTGCAATAACTATCTTTAATAGTTTTTGTGGTTTTGTTCAGGATGTCTGAGGTAAGACCATGGTTAAACCCAGTAAAAGATCCATAGAGAGCGTATCCAGCTCTGTTTGTCAAATCAGTTCTGTTCCCTTTCAGTTCTAGTTTTTCTTCCTTCCTTAAGGGCAGCAAGCATAACAAAGGAGAATGATGAACAGTCCTTCCCTGGGACTGCTATTTTCTTCCTTGGGTCATTTGGCAGAGAACTTACATTGACCAAATAGTTGATACTTGTGGAAGTACCTTGGAGCCAGTGGGGCTCAGGAAGCAGAGCAGCTGTGAGATTGTGGCTTCTAGGCTTCAGCCTACCTGAAAATGTGCCCCAGGCACTGTAGTGGCTTTAGCACAAAGATTAACCTTAGAATGGAAACTGCTGGGCCAATGGTGGAAGCATCACGGCATTTGGATATACAGAAGCACAGCCAAATGAAGATCCACAGCACGGTACTGATGTGCCCACTATGCGAACGTGTATGGTCAGTCAATTTGTTTACTGAAAATATCACTTAAAGCAACTCTTAAGATAAAATATCTTCTTTAGAAGAAGCATCTGCAGCTGTCACGTATTCCTGAGGAACAAAGTGATCACCGCATGCTTATGAGGTGCTGTTTCTTTCTTCAATTTAACTTGAGCTGTGAAAGACAAAGAAAGCTTTTTGCTTGGGGGGTGATGGTTTTGTTTGGTGTTTTTTTTCATCTTGGGTCAAGGAAATACCATTTGTAAACATTTTTTTTGTTTCATTAAAAACTACAAAAGAAACAGCATGGCACTGTCACCTCTGCAGTCCTTGTGGCTTCATCCCATACATGCAAAGGACAGTATTCAAACCTGTATTGCTTTATTAATTACTGTGGAGGCAGGCAGCAGGAACTGATCCGGACTGTTCTTGGTGGTGAGGAACATGAATGGAAACTGAGAATCCTTTTGTGGTTTCTTTGCTTCTCAGAATTGTAGGAGCTGTTTGATGACTGCGTGCTTCCTAATGACTTCTGCCTTTCCCCTTCCTCCTCCCCACCCCTTAGGATTTAAAATATTTAACTTGCTGAAAGACTTTGGTTTGAAATCCTCTAAGTGGGAAAGCACTGATTGTTAAGTGAGTTCAAGTGTAAAATTGGTTGTAAGTACTCGTGGGGGAACAGTGCAATGGAGCTGAACATTCACTGAAAATGAGAGTATTCAAAATAGATTTGTTATTTGATGTTCACTGCTGGTTTCTAAGAGCACAGCCAGTAAATACTGAATCCAAAGTCCATTTAAGTCAATCAGAACAATCTTACTGTAATTAATTCAGGCTGGATTTTGAATGAATTCCTTCTTCCAGGGTATTTTACCTGCAATTTCTATTGTAAGATGTAGATCACTTTTGCTTGGCTGTTTCATGAACATGATTGTATAGTGGTTTTACATGGCTGAGGTGAATCAGACTCAGATATGTATCTTAACCACTAATTAATTTATGGGAATCTATAATTAAGTAATTTTTTCTTTTTCTTTTTCTTTCTTTTTTTCTTTTTTCTTTTTTTGCATTTACACATATTTAAAATAACTTTCTAAGAAGCTTAAAAAGAGGGATTAAAACCAATGTTTTGGGAAAGCTAAAAGTAAAGTTAATATTGCTGCTTAGGGCTTGCTTTTGCCTGCTGAGGATTACCAGATGCTCAAAGTAATTTCATTTATTGCCTAAGCTTTGTCTGACCCCTCTTTAGAGGTGAGGGTTAATCCCCTGAAAAAATAACTCCGTTCTGTATTGAATGCCGTTAAAACTTGCAGAACTTGTTTGGGTCATTGGTTATATTCCATCATTCCTGTTACAGTAATTAAGGAAAAGCAGTATTTGAGGTATGTAGTGAAGCTGCCTGATGCTGTGCCCCAACATCATACCGTACGGTATTGAGGCGTTTTGCTATTTACCTACAGCTGTGCTGGGAGCGCTGTCTTGCAGTGCTGGAAGCTTGTGCCACAACTGTTTTGCATCTTTCTTTACAGCTCTCCACACAGTGCACCCTCTCTGGCTCTTCTCCTTCCCTTGTGAGTTGGAAGAACATGCTGGGTGTTTCTCTCCTTACCTTTTCCCTTTGCTTTGTCACAGCTAGGAAAGAAGTACTGCTGCTTTATCTACCACGTGAGCAGGTCCACTCCTTGGCCTGGCTTGGGGGGGGATGCTGTGCTGAGCAGGGGCCTCCAGGGCTGGTCTATAGCTGCAGAGCAAGCATGATCATCATTCCTGTTTGCTCAGGGAGGCAGTTCTCAGCCTTGGGGAGGGCTTGGACATGGGTTGTTTTGCCATGTGTGGTTATTTTGGTTAAAACTCTCTTAAAGAATTGAGGACTGATGTGTTTGTCTAAAACCCAAGACAATGTTAAAAGACAATCAGCGGGGTGGTAAAGTCAGCTCTCAGAACAGAGAAAATAGCAGATTTAAGGTAGACCAGGTAGTCATACTGTGGTTTAGCACGTGCATACATTTTAATGCTCTCTTTTATGGTCGCATTACCCACATACAGGGTTTTCTCTGAGACTCTTATTTCTGCAGCATGCAGGAGGGACTCTTTGCCTAATGATCAGCTCTTCACTATTTTGTTTTGTCATTGCTATGTGTGTACCCCGGGCTATGTTTACTACACGCTGTTGAAGTGATGTTTTCAGGACAGGATTATTAACTAACTCACGAGCTTTTCCTTGGTTCTCATTAGTATAATAGCTTAGCGTTGCTCAGGCAATAATTACTTTGCCTTCCTCACCTGCAAACTGAGGGCATATCTTTAATTCTATAGACAAGAGTAACTGAGACTGGAGAAAAAAAGTGTTGCTATGAATGCCTGATTTAAAAGGCTTTTATTTTGCAGAGTCCTTAGTATTACATATCTTCCGGAATGGATCAGAGTCGTCACATTTTTCTGACACATGATGACAAGGATGGGTTTTTTCCCCCTCTAATGTTATTCTTACAAGCTGCAGATCTGTCTGATTTGAAATTCAGCTGGTGAAAGATGGCATTTAATTTAAAAAAGGTCACAGTGTGGAGAGTGTTAAGTAACCTTAAAAGTAATCCATCTCATCAACAATTAAGTCTTTGTTTTATCAGGAAGGTGTCTGCCCTTTCTCTGCTGTTTGTCTGCTCTGAGCCAGAGTTCTGTGTGCTCCCTTGAGGCTGTGGAAGGAGATGATTGCTACCTCCTCCATGACAACTCAGGCCAGTATTCCAGTCGCTGCAGCAATGAAGTCTAATCCCTCCTTTCCCTCCTCTGAGCATTGTGGTCGCTCCGGGGGTTTTTTGGATGCACAGCACCAAGCAAGGCTGGCTTAGCCTGTGGTGTGGGAGCGGGTGCCCAGGACACATCTCAGGCAGCCTGGGAGTCCCAGGGTGTGACGCAGCATGGCCCCATGAGCTGGTGTTCCTCTGAGCCCCATTGCAGGAGGAATCCCATTACTGTCTAGTTCTATGGGATCTCATACTGATTTTTCGGCTCAGTCAACCAGTATTAGCATTTTTGCATTGTTTTCCTGGGACCTAAAGTAAAATGTTAATAGTGAAATTTGACTCTCAGGTTTTTCCTAATTTTATTTTATTTTAAAGGGAATAAGGACTCGGTGGTGGATAGGCTGTCTCAGTGCAGCCTCGTGACTGTGACACTGCAAAAATGGATGTTTGCATATGGATATAAAGCAGTTAATTGGGGACCAGTTAGATTTACAGTTGCTTTAATTTTTCTTTTTGGTGCCAGAAGAATGTAAAAGGCTTCAGTTTAAGGAGAGCCATGGCCAAAGTGGTCTCTCTTGCCTGGTTGTGAATGCTTTCTGACTACAGTATAATACACATCCAATGCAGAAACATAAATCATAGCTCTCAGTGAGCCACGTTGTGAAGGCCAGTGGATATATGACTGTATTAGCCTATGTCCTTGTGAGTAAATTGAGAGATGTGCATTGCCATGATGTAAGGAATGATTTTTTTTTTTATGTATTTGTATGTATTTAATGTAGATTGGGCAGGTAAGGAAGGCTGCTTGCAGCACAAAACAAGTCATGTATATTTGTTTTGTTCATCAATTTCCTTGCTTATATTCTTGATACTTGGATCTTGTCAAGATTTCACAGCACCTCTATCTATGCAACTGTGTTGGATGTGTGCTTAGCATCTGCTTATTCAGTACCAGTTTTTGTAACTCTGACATTTGTTCTTTGTATTCCTTTTTAAGCAATGAATACTGAAAAATAAATTGAAAAGACCACAAATGTCAAGAAAAAGTATAAAATTCAAAGAAAAGAGACTCTAAAGCAAAAATGGAAGCAAAAAAGAGGAAGCAATGAGGAAAGGGAGCGATGGTTTTTTCAGTGTACTTACTCTGTTATGGTCCATCCACTGTTTGAGAAGAAACAGATTAAACCAAGTGTGAACTCGATATATCTTGTTTTGTTGTCAGTGGCAAGGCTGGCCCTGCTGCATATCTGATGAAGTATCCTGTTTTGGACTCCAAAGCTATTTGACTATGGATCCCAGGACAAAAACCAGCAGATGTAAAAAAAAAACCAGCGGCAGAGATGCAGTTCCTGGTGGAGGGTGTCTTTCTGTAGTGCTCAGTTTTGTCTGGGACAGCAGCATAGGAAGTGTGTACAGCGGCGGGTACTGGTGAGCACTGGCTTTGCCCTTCTGGTAGCCGGTTAGACTGATGGCTCTGTTGGCAGTCAGTCTCCTGTAAGCTTGGAAGATGGGTCTCCTGTTGGGAGCTTTTAGTTTTATTTTTCCAAAAATGATTTAAGCAGTCCTCCAGCTGGTGATTTAAATTAGATTTTATGACAAGATAAATAGTAAATTAAACATTGTGTTTATTAGGTAGTCTTTTAACACCGTAAGTTTGGATTTGTTATTCTGTTACTCTGCCCTTTCCTGCACGGGTATCTCAGTGTCAGCTTCGAATAGAGGATACTGAAATTGGGGTATAGAGGAAAACTGTTGTTGGGACACAGTCACGTGGTAACTATTTCACATGGCAGAAAGTGGGAAAGACATGAATCACGTACCTACAGATTTCTGTGTCAGCAAAACATGGTATTTGCTGTAAATGCATGATTTTTTTAACACAAGAGAGGTATTTTTCAAGTGCTGTGGAGGGTGAGATATGGGTGTGTTAAAGTATGACCTTGTCTGGTGTTTCCTCTAAGCTTTTTGTGCTCTGTAAGTGGCATTTCTATTCGGTGTTGCAAGAGCCATGCTGACCTTGACAAGGAAACCCAAGGAAAGAAAACCAAAATGTGTTAATGCAAAACATAGGCTTTCTGGCCTGACAGGTAGAGTGAATAACAGAATCCAGGGAATTTAAGAGGCCAGGAATGTCAGCTGTGCAGTTAGTGGGGCTTAGAAGAAGGAAAATTTTCTTCTGGGTATTAGCAGCTGTGTATGTAGAAGTTGGGTGTAGCTCTGTGTGTAGGATTGATAAAACCTCACCAGCCGTATTCAAGTTTTGTGCAGGATGGGTTAAGAAAGAAGCAGATTAATTGAAAGTGTTTGAAAAAGAGGTTCTTGAGAGGACTGGTAGACTTGATTGTGAGGATAATGGGAAAATCGCTGGGTTTGAGTTGCCTTTGTCCTGAGCCTGTTTGCTTTCGGCATCCAGTGACCTGGGAGCTGGAAGGCTGCTGCTTTGTCGCCAAGGGCTGCATTTTCTGGCCTGTCTAAAGATGCTTGTGGGAGGTCAAACCACTTTTTCTGCCTGAGGAGCTGTTTGGAAAGCTGAGGCACTCCTCTGCCTTTACACTTGGGAGGCCTCTCTCTGAATCAGTGAATTTGTAAGATATTGGACCTTTGGTAAGAGCAGTGCTTCTGCAGTCACAGGCACCTTGCTGTGAAGCATTTGGGAGGCCCAGTTTGGTACCTTTCTTCATGGTGGTGCTCACTGTCACTCACTGCACAGTCTATCTTCCCTTAGCAGGCAGGATTAAAGCTCTTAACTGAATCACCATCACTCATCTGCATAAATACATCTCCTCTTGGTGATCACAAAAGACAAATTGCAAATCTAAGTACCAAAATAAAACAAAATTCACAAATACTCTCCTGTGGCTGCTGATCTTAATTGTAATTTACAATTGGTTTTTTAAGTTCCCGCTCCACCTGCCCAGTCCTCAGGGTTACAGTTCCCTCGTGGCCTCAGCTCAAGGAAGCAGTTAAATATTGGTCTTAAGGATATTGTTATTCGAGACAAGCCTTTTAATATTTTCCTACTGTTAAACCCCATGAGAACTGGACTTAATCCTCTGTTTGAACTTTAGCATGTCCTTTTCTATTTTGAATATGGATGTGTTTTAAATTGAAGCCTGATGGGGTAACTGTCTGGGGCAAAAATACTACTTTAGACCTCATCTGACATTTTGTCGTATAAAGAGGGGAAAAAGTAACCTTTAACAAGAAGGCTATTTTCTCCATTTCCCAGTTTTACTTTTTTATTACTTACGATGTTGGTAAGAGTACCAGAGATCTTTGCAGTACAGGCGGAGGTTACAGTGCTAAAGCACAACACACACAGATGAGTGTGCTTCACCTTTCTTCCAGGGAACCCCTTCTGAAATGCCTGGTGCCTGCGCACAGGCGGGAGGCAGCAGGGCTGCCTGGGTGGGTGCACAGGGGAGGCAGGCGGCAGGAGCTGCTGCCCCACTCCAGCCATGCACCCCCAGCCAGTCCATGTTCCCCCCGCTCCCCAGGGCTGCCCTCCCCTTGGGGTAGGGGGTCTGCTGTAGGCCAAGATCACCATGTTTCCCACCTGCTTTACATCCACTCTGCCCTCTTAGTATTCAAGTCACTAGCTGCTCTGTTTTTCTGATATAAACAGGAGCCCTCTGTGAATTAAGTGGAAACCCGTGGTTTCCAGTGCAGCTCAAGCTAGGTCCTCTATTGGTAAATGGGAAGGATGCTCTGTCGTGCCAACTGTCTCCCAAATTACTGTGCGTTAATTAAGTAGTTTAACAGTTGGTCCTGTCGTAGTGCTCTCTGGTCCTTCTACCTATTCTGGTTTTTTGCGATGAAGACAGAAGTATTTGCAATACTTTTTCTTTTCCAAAGTTGCTGATTATGCAGTAAAGCTGCAGACTGTTATGTTAGTTTTTAAAAAGAAATAACGTACCTCACAATTTCTTAATATGTTGTGCACCCAACCAAGTGAACCAAAAGCATGTAGCAACACCATTTTGTTACCATTCATTGCCGTTAAGGTTTGAAGATGTTGCATGCAGGTAAGCGATTGCTGTGCAGTTGCTAACGTTTTGATTAATGTAGATATCTAGCTGGAATGATTTTGCTGCCTTGTTTTTGCACTGCTTCCCTTTTGTGTTAGACTCACATACCCAAATCACAAAAGATGCACTGGAGTTGCTGCGACTCCTGCGCCATGTGTTGTGTGTTTCAAGTGTGGAAGAGCAATGAGGATAGACTGAGGTTTACTCTGCTGCTGTCACCCACCCAGGCGTGCTGCGTGGGTAGAAGGAAACTGTCCCTGCAGATTTTAAGCATCCTTATGTTTCATTTGTAATTCTCATTGGTTTTATTTCTCAGAAGAAGGGGCAAGAAAAATAAAGGAAGAGGTGAGAGGGTGTTGGAAAAGCAAGGGAGTGGGGGCAAACTGAGCAAGCGTTTGTTTCGTTAACTGCAAGAAGCCCTGTCAGAATGGCACATAGAGCTTTTGGTGAGGATGGAGAGCTCAGTGTCTTACAGTAGGCATCCTATCATCTGAACTAAGGAGGTGCTCAGCTGGGTGCTGGTAGTGTAAAACTGCTTGCAATATGGGGTCAATGGGAGAGAGGAGCTTTGGAGAGAGATCTGAATACAAAGGTAAAAAGGCAAATATCCTGAAACATAACCTTAGCTGCTGTTGTCCAAAGAAAAGAAGGGGTATGCAGAAAGATACGTCACAAGAAGGATAGTCTGGAGAGATGGAACTACCATGGGAAACAGAGCTATGGGAATTAGCTCTTGGAGATTTGGTATGTAGGGGAGAAGGAAGGCATTACAAAACGAGTAAATTGGATTTACTGATTCACAAATTTTTACCTCATGTCCCTTTAAGTTCTAGAAGTCTTGTGAGATGGAAATCCAGAGGCAAATTGACTTGTTGTAAGAAAGAGCATGAATGAACGCACATCACCCTCTCTAAACAATTTTCTTTTCAGAGGGGAAAAAAGCAAGATGCATTTGGTTTGTAATCTTAAGAGAAGACAGTTGTCAGCGAAGACCTTGATAATGCTCTCACTAGTATAATAGGAAAACTATGTATTCATCATCCAGGGAATCAATGCCTAGAATCTACAGTAAATGAGGCTTTTGCTCACTTAAGAGACTACTAAGGCTGTGACAAACTGGCAATTAATGTCATTAATGATTAATGTTTGATTGTGTTAGAAGCTGTATTTAATGATTAATAGCAACATCGGTGTATATTTATAAAAGAAGTTAATGGCTGTAGAACGATTTACTGGCTGAGGAGAAAATTGGTTGCTTCCTGTTAAATACCAAGTTAATGCTGCTTTAGTCAGAGATGCATTTGTAAGTAGGCAGCGTTGTTTGCTTGCAAGATCAACCTAACTTTGAGAAATTGCCATAAACACTTTTCACAAAGTTAAAGCCAGATAAATGGAGCTGAAAGAGAACCTGAAATTTTTTTATTGTTTCTCTCAGTATCTGTAAGTGAACTTACTTTTGTATTGATGTTTTTCTCATCCTTATCATGGCTCAATGAAAATGAGCATTAAAGAGTTCATTAAGAGGGGAAAACTGCTTTTAAGTCAAACACTCCCAAGTGTTTTGCTGATCTCTAGCGAAGAAAGACAAACACTCTGATGTGTGCTTTCTCAGCCCATGCAATTGCACGCTAGCTTATTTCATGTAATTTAAACTGTAGATTTACTACTCGGATTCTTTTTTATTCACATAAAGATTATGCACCTAAGGATTATTCCTTGATTGTGCAACACAAAATGAATAAAATCATACATGATTTGAGCTGATTTTTCCAAAGCTGTCATTTTGATAATCCGAATTGGATTGCTGCCCAAAGGACCCTGAGTTTTGTTTAAATACCTAAGAAGCACAACTCTGTGCAAGAGCAGGAGGTGCCACGATGAAGACAATACTGTGTTTGCATATTTGTTTAGCTTCTCAGTACACACTCTTATCCCAGACAAAAGTAGTGTCTCCAGACACGTCTGCCTTGTTTAGCTTGGAAAGACAGGGCTTGTATTACAGGTACTCTGAAAACTAGACAGATAGATCACCTTTTTGTTATTTAGCTTTAAGCAAGATACAACCATCTGTAAGACTTGAGTGTTATGATGGGCTTGAGACTGTAGAGGAAGCTGCTGTAGGTGCAGTGACTGCCCTTGGTTATAATTGTTCTGCGCTTTGTACAAGCAATATTTCTGTGCATCATTCCTGTTTGTTGGAAGCTGGATATTGCATTGTAGCAGTGCCAGTGGAAGGGGACAGTTGACTTCTTTTTCTCTATATTACTTGGATATAATTTTAGCATCTGGCGTATTTCTTCAGGAACAGCTTCCCAGGGAAGGCTTTTTTAGGCTCAGCACGGGCTAGTGCATGGGAAGTGCAACACATAGTCTTTGTCTTGGGCTCTTCCAGTAAGTTCAGGTAACCCTGGATAAGTTGCTTAGTATCTTCATGCTTTTGTTTCCTCTCCTACTTTTTGCCCTTGTTGTTTGTTTTGTTGGGATGATATCTTTTACTGAGCACAATGGAAAGCTCATGTTAGATTGGTCATCAAAGAATTATCTTAATGCAAATGAGAGAGCAGGTTTTTTCCTCTTTAGTTGTAGAACATTGACCATGAAAGGCGCTCACATTCTTTTGTTTTTTTATCTACTAATCTTCCTTTTGTTGGGGTTTTGTTTTTATTTTGGATCAGAAAGCATCTACTTTATGCAAATGCCTGATTACTTCCAGTCATTGATCAAACTGAGAGAAGGAAAAAGTGAGTCTGGGCTATTCTCATTAAAATTCAAAGATATTCTTTTACTGAAATGAAGGGAAACTATATTTTTCATTCTGGGTCAAATGCAGTGTTTGTGATGTGTCAAAATAGTTTATTCTGATGCGTCTGAAGCTAATCGTGTTGTTTTCCTTTTCCAAGGGAAAGTGAAGGTCTCGGAACAGGGCCAGGAGCTACGTTCCCCTCTGCGCAAGAGCTGAGTTAGCTTGAATTGAGCACACCACGTGGGGTTGTTGTTCCTGTTGCAGGGGCTGTGAAAGCAGCTCCCAGCGCTCAGATGCAGCCCACTGAACACCCACCATCCTTATCTGTCTCAGAGCAGGATTGCGAAGATTCCTCATGTGGGGGGCGCGAGCAGTGTGAACAGGACAAGGTGGTTCCTCCACAGCCGGCAAGGGACTTGTGTGAAAGGGAGCAGTGGTTTGCAAACCTAATGTGAATTTGGAGGTGGGCAGGTGTTTACTACAAGAGCTTGAAACATTTATGTAGTGGAAATGTCAGTATAGCTTATTCTGAAACTGCTAGAATAAACTGTTTTGGTTTTTGTTTTGTAACCTTTTGCTGATCCTGAACCAAATAAGCCCAACAGTTTGAAAACATTTTTTCTTTCATTGCAGCCGAAGTGTTTGGCAAAATTCACCTGAATATACCTGTTGTTTTGGTTACCCTGAAATACCAGCCCTGACAAAATGAATTGTCTAAAACGAAAGCTGAAAAATGTGAAGTCTGATCTCATAGCCAAATGTCTTTTCTACAGGCTATGCATTTTATAAATTAATTCAGTGGTTACATGAATTAAAAATAAGACTGACTGTTAGCACAAAGCCTGGTGATAATAATAAACCCACCTTTTCATCCTCATAACATTTCCTTAGTTGTGGTACAGACAGCACAGTAGTCACTGAATAGTAACAGTAGTGAACTGGTTATCATTCACAAAGTAGTTGAAACTGAAGAGTTAGAAATATGGAGTGGGAATGACATTTATAGTGTTGGCTGTAAAATACATGGAAATCCAATTCTTTCATAAATATTAATTTGACATTGGTTTAGCATTTAGTAAGAGGAATTGCTCAAGATGATAAAGATGCTTTATTACATCTAGGTAGCCTTAGGAAATACTTCTGTCTGCCATTTAAAAAAAGGTATGAAAAAGATATGAAAAGGTTTTAAGTTATGAAAAGCAAAAGAGGGTTGAATGTGAAGTTAATTGGGGTTTAGAGTACATAGAGTAGGGCCAAATTCTCCTCTACATTTACATAAATGGAGTCAAAACCCATTCTGAGTGAAAAAAGGAATGCATCTTGATTGCTTTCTAAGTTTGTCAGATGTCTTCAAGACATCGTTGCCCTGAGTTTGAAAATACCCATGTGGAAAGTACATGCTTTATTTCACTGTAGCACACATAAAAATGTCTTAATTGAGGGACCAAAATGATTCAGGGGTAACCTTTTGATTCCTTGACTGCTTTAAACGCAAGTAGGCAAGTTACAGAATCATACAATCGTTTAGGTTGTAAAAGACCTTAAGATCATTGAGTCCAACCCTTATCCCAGCACTGCCAAGTCCACTGCTAAACCATGCCCCTAACTGCCACATCTACACATCTTTTAAATACCTCCAGGGACGGTGATTCTACCACTTCCCTGGGCAGCCTGTTCCAATGCCTGATCACCCTTTCAGTAAAGAAATTTTTCCTAACATCCAATCTCAACCTCCCCTGGTGCAGCTTGAGGCTGTTACCTCTTGTCCTATCGCTTGTTATTTGGGAGAAGAGACTGACCCCACCTCACTACAGCTTCCTTTCAGGTAGTTGTAGGGAGCGATAAGGTCTCCCCTGAGTCTTCTCTATTCCAGACTAAACAGCCCCAGTTCCCTCAGCTGCTCCTCACAATACTCGTGCTCCAGACCCTTCACCAGCTTCCTGTCCCTTGTCTGGACACAGTCCAGCACCTCAATGTCTGTCTTGTAGTGAGGAGCTTAAAACTGAACACAGTATTTGAGATGCAGCCTCACCAGTGCTGAGTACAGGGGGATGATGGCTTCCCACATCTTGCTGTGTTATACACAAGCCAGGATGCCATCGGCCTTCTTGGCTGCCTGGGCACAAGCTGGCTCTTATTCAGCTGGCTGTCAACCAACACCCCCAGGTCCTTTTCTGCTGAGCAGCTTTCCAGCCACTCTTCCCCAAGTCTGGAGCATTGCATGGGGTTGTTGTGACCCAAGTGCAGGACCCGGCACTTTGCCTTGTCGAACCTCATACAATTGGCCTCAACCCATCAAGCTAGCACATCCAGATCCTTCTGCAGAGCCTTCTTACCCTCAAGCAGATCAACACTCACTCATCCCCGTGTTGGATGCTGCAGTAAGCAGTCCAAACTGTTGGTTATTTTTGTTGCTGTTAACAGTTCTCATTATAAGGTAGGCTACAATAGTAAGTGATACTATTTTATTTTATGCTTAAGAGTGAAACAGGCAGTCACCACCACTAATGGGCTGCTGAAAGAGGACCTAAGAGCATTTAAGAAATGTTAAACTGAGTTACTTGTGTGTCTTTAATCATTCTTCTGTGCAGAATAATCATAGTACATGAGTTGTGCAAGCATAAGTGTCTTAGGTCATGAAAAATGGTAAAACCAAGAAAGAACATTAAGGGCAGAATAATAGTATATAACCTTCTCACTGTAGTTTCAATACCCACAGCATTCCAGAAATGTTGATCTTTATAAGCTCCAGGGATATAGCTTGAAGTAATGTTTTCCCCATTTTGAAGGAAGGGGATATTTTGACTACCATTCTGTCCTACCTGATGGGTCCCTTGTTCTAAGCAGCAACACAAAGTAGCGTGAGCTTCCTCTGGTGACTTACCTGTGTACGTGGCTTCCCTCCCTATTCCATAGAATCAGAGGTGCCCTTTCAGAGGCTTTGTTTGCACTGTTGAGAAGTGCAAGCCTGGTCTGGGGTGAAATCTTGGTCTGTACTTGGAGTCTCTCTGTGAACTTTAATGAAGTCACTTCATTTTTGTTTCCTTCTTAAGTGAATCTACAGATTTCCTGAAGAAGGAATATTTCCAGAGAGAGGAATGCTTCCAGAATTGTTCTTCATTGTTTCCTTTTGTTGCTCTTTCTTGCCACATTATTTTATGGTATTCTCTAGGTCATGGGTTTGTTGTCATAGTGATGATACTAATCTTTGTAAAATAATAAAATGATTTAATTTTTTGACAGCAGGAAGAGAAAATAGATCAAGTTGTTGATATGCAATATCATGAGCATTCTTCTTGGCAGGAAATTTGTACAGATGAGAGGTCTCCTAACAAAAACCAGACTTTTATCTTCATGGGGAGATTTTAATCAAGTTTTCGACTATTAAAGGTTAAGGCTGTTTAAAGCTCTTGTTTACTTGTCTATTCTAAAGCCATGCCTCCTTTTTGAGGCACATGGTACTACACTTCCTTTGAAGAAAAAAACCAACAAACAAAACCAAACCACAACAAACCAACCAAACAGAAAATCCCTAAAACCTAGAAGTTAAAAAATGCTCCTGCAGTGTTCTTTGGTTGCTATTTTGGTTTGACATTTTAATGATATCCCAAAGGCCTGAAGGTCATTTTAAACCTGGTACCTCTATATTGTAGAGAATTGTCTTTTCTCCCAAAGCTTGTGGTTAAAGAGAACAGACAAAGCAGGTATTTATAGCAAAGGCTGGGGTCCCTTCAGCTGAACCTGCACACTCAAAGCTGCCAGTACTGGCTTGTATCGTAACTTCCTACTAGTGCAGGGTGCAGTTGGTCCTGTTATATATACAGTGTTTTCATATGAGTAGTCTGTTCACTGTACAAGGCAAACAAAGCTGGCTCCACCAGGAGATAAATTTGTCTCAAAATTCATGACTGTCTTCTTGTCTTTTAGTTGTATAGATTTTCTTTTGTCTAAACTGCAGCCTCTTGGGTTCAGTTTCTTCTTGCTGGGCTCGTATTTAAGGCCGAAGACATTTAAGAAAAGAATTTACTGAAAGTCCCAAGTAAAATAGCTCAATCTTGTGAGAATGCACAAGAGAAGTAACAGCTGCAGACCGCTCCATGAGAAAGATCCTTCCAGCTATCCCAGGACACTTCTAGTAGGACGAGAACGCCTAGAGGGGTATTCTGCAAAGAGAGTCCTTTTTGGCTTGTGAATTTATAACCCCCTTTGGCTTCTGACGTATAACAGCTGGGAAAAGTTGACTTTCTGTAAAACCCTGGGGAGATTCCTTTAACAAGGTAAGAAATGTAATGATGGGAGCTTCACTGTGAAATTGCAATTAAAGGCAAACAATTTATACCACCACTGAAGGCAGCTACTAAGTTAGTCCTGAACACTCTCCTTAATCTACCTTGAAATAAAACTAGTGTGACTTGTGTCCACAAACATCACCTTGCAGGAAAACATACCTTCGTGAGTAAGAGTGGTCATTTCCTCTTCCACTGCAGAGCCAGGGTGTGCTGTACTGCAACACCCGGGTCATTGCACTGATTTCTCCCTGAAAGCATTTAACCAGTGAGTTCCAGTTGCTGTGTTGCCTCTCTATCCTTGAGGATAGTATTTATTCTTACTACTGTGGGAAATGTGGGACAGGGGATTAGAGGGTTTCTATTTTATTCTGAAGTTTAATAATCTTTTATTTAAGGAAAAAAAGAAGTTTTAGAATTAGCTGAGTATATTGTTTGGTTTTTTCCTGGTTTTGCTTCCCCTTCTACTTCCACTGAAATACGGGTTTAGATACATTTGAATTTAGCTATTTAGGTAACTTAGTTCTCTCAGAATATCATCTTGGTATGAAAATGAAAGTAGAAATTGTTCAGAGGTAAATGTGGCTAAACTATAGTTTAACTAAACTTGATCATATGCTCTTGAAAATATAAGAATTGTCAACTACTCATTCTTTCCATACCATCGCTATTCAAATGTTAATGTGCTACCATGATTTTGAGTGGGAACGAAAATACTTATATCCCTCTCAGATTGTCTGAGAGTGCTAAATGTAACTGATGGTTTTCTTTTGTTGGATTGTGGACAGGAGGTGGCAACAGGTGTGTAATTCCTTGCTCGGGCAAGGTATAAAAATAACCACAACTGCTTGTTCTCCTGGTTTAAATGCATTGTTAAATGACGTATTTATTGTCCTTTTCATGATCCACTTAAGATACGCATGACTGAATTATTTACAAGAGGAAGACCCCAGGGACAGTGTGGCTAAGAAATAGGCCTTTTATCTCTAGGTTGAAAGTTCAAATTCAAACCAGTTTGGAAGGCTGTTTTAGCATATGGTAAACTGCATAGTTAATGCTCTCATACAGCTAAAGCTTAGACTTCCAGCAGGGTTCCCAGGCATCCAAGAAAGAGCTATGGATGGTTGGGGCACTGAATGCTTTGCTTCTCGTCTTACTTCGATTATATTGCCCTGGAAATGAGACTGGGACACTATTTTGAACAATTCCATCTGCCGTAGCAGTGTGTCTTGGTTATCAGTCCAGTCAGAGCCCAGCAACTGGAGGAGAAAGAGAGGCTCTAGCTGTGATCACATTAACCCAATCCTTGTTTTCAGAAAGTAGCAAAAAGGTGCTTTAACCATAACTGAAGGTAGGTTTTGCCTTCCCAATTGTACTGCTCTACTTTCCAGCCTGCAGGTTAAAGTTTTTCTCAAGTGAAGTCTGAACATGAAACTTCCTTTCAAGGGCCTCTCTCTTCAGGTGAATTGGCTGAATACTATGTTCATGGATGGTGCTTTTAGTTTTTTCCCCAGATAAGGCTTTTTTTGGTTGGTCGGTTTTGTTTGCTTGGGGTTTTTTTTGTGTGTGGTAGTCATACCTTTTTTTTTTTTTTTTGATCCAGTTTTATATAAATGTTTGTGGAGGCAAAGAGTATATTGAGAGGTGTCAGAAAGTGACTGTTTAGTATTAATCTTTTGGTTAATAGTTAAAATAATAGGGAGAACCAGTTGAAATAAACACTTTTCGTGCAGTTATGACTAGATAAAACGTTCAGCAGTATCAAGCAGTAGAAAAAACTACAGCATTCAAACCTTAACCACTCATCAAGATAAGGCTTTATTATACTCCGACTGATTAGCCATCTGCTAGATTTTAATCTTTAGGTGTTCATGAGCCATCAAACATTTGGCAATACACTTGTGATTACAGGGTTAGGTCTCTCTTTCCCCCTTTTTGTTGCAAATTTAGCTCCTTCAAAATAAAACCTAATTAAAGTAATGCTGGGGTGCTAGTCCAATAATATCTTGTGACACTTCACTATCAGATTAAAATATAGTAATGATTAATTAAATTCTTTGGATTTTATAGTCAATATGACACATACTGGTGTCCATTCATGCATGCTTTATGAATCTGATGCTGTGCATGTTAATGGGTTCACATCATTGTCCATCTTGTTCAAATCAGGAATGCTAGGATTTGCTATGTTGGAAGGACAACTGCCTTAAAATTAAGACTCAATAAATCAACAATATAATTAAAAAAAGAAAAAAAGGCAAATGCATTATAATTGTATTTAAACTTTAAAAAATGCGAAGTACCAGATTATGATAGAAAGTGTTTTTCTCCATTCTTCTTGTTCTGCTTTTAAAGGAAGCAGGCAAGAAAGTGGGCTGAAACATTCACTCGCCTCCTAAAACGAACAAAAGCCAACCAAAAACATGCCCTTTGCTTCCCCTTTTTCTCTCCTTCAAACAAAGACCCCAAATCTTTTGCAGACTTCCTGGAGGCTACTGCTGTTTGTGGGTGGAGAGCAGAGAAGAGCAAAGTACCTGGTAACACATCTCAGATGACCCATATCTTGAACTTGAATTCAAGGTATTCAATGTTAGTCTTGACATCTTGTGCACTTTGAAAATCAGATTACTGCAAAGAAGAAGTGGCTTGAGTTATGCATGCAGGTTGTAGGCTCGTGTGATTTCAAATCGCATGTGCCTGGTAAAATAACTGAGAAGGAAGGTGGCAGGGATTTGCATAGATCTAAGGGCCTGCTAAGTAGAAAAGCTCTGGCTTTCCTTACTGGAGAGCTGGGAAATGGTAGTGTTGAGATAAAAGGAGTTTACCTACTGCTGGTTTTGCAGTGGAAGGTTTATTGACTTTTCACAGACATCAAATAAGCGTTTGCTTGCTTTTTAATTTATTGCCCCACTGATGAGCTGAAGGGGCCTTTATGCCTCTGTGTGGAGCCCAAGCAGCTGTCTGAGTGCCCAGCAGTGCTGGGCTCGGTCAGCAGACCCACGCAGCCTGATTCAAAGCCCAGTTACTCAAAATCAGCAATGGACCTGGGCTGCAGAACCTGTAGACTGCTCCAGGAAGGGCACTTGAGCTGAGGGCAAGGCTTAGGTAGTCAGTGAAACTCCAGACTTGGTAAAGGGATTGGCATTTGTCCTTACCATGTGTATGAGCTTTGAGATCAGTAAGCACTTGGATGCTTTTGCTATTTAAGTATTTTTGCATTTTTCAATACCAGTAGATTACTAATGCTCCTAATCATAGAATCAACTAGGTTGGAAAAGACCTTTAAGATCATTAAGTCCAACCATTACGCAAGAACTGCCAAGTCCACCCCTAAACTATGTCACTAAGGGTCTCATCTACATGTTTTTTGAACACTTCCAGGGATGGTGATTCCACCATTTCCCCTGGGCAGCCTGTTCCAATGCCTGATCACCTTTTTGGTGAAGAAATCTTTCCTAATATTCAATCTAAACCTCCCCTGGTGCAGCTTGAGGCTGTTACCTCTTGTCCTATCACTTGTTACTTGGGAGAAGACACCAACCACTTCCTCTTGTTTCATTTAGGAAGATAACTCATCTACATCCATCTTAACAAAGACTGATATTAGGAAGGTATTGTTTCGAAGAATTCCTTTACCCAATTGAAAGGAAGTAAGTGGAGACGGAGGCAGTCTCATTTGCAGGATGATAGCCTTACTTTTGCAGCTACAGCTGACGGATCCCATGAGCTACCTCTTTCGGTGAAGCCACACACTATGCTGACACTTGCCCAGCTCTTTGCAACTAGTATAAACCATGCATAGAGGAGGGCTTTAGACAGAAATGTTGCAAGTAATCTTACTGCTGCACTTTATTTGCCAACTTATCTTATGTGGGACTGACCCTGATGGTTCTGGGAGAACATAAAACTGAGGCATTTCTCAGAAATGTGTGTGCATTCACTTGTGTATATGGAGACCTCTATCAAATGGTTTTTCAATGTCTAGTGATGGAGTTTCTGCCAGACCGTTTGGCACACGTTTAATCAGGGATTAGAACAGAAAGGAAATGTCCTTGAAAAAACTTAAGCAGTTAGAAAACACTTTGAAGTTACATTGCTGTTGCTTTCTTTGATCTCCAGATGTACCAGTCATTTTTATTCCCATGCATGCAATTATTAATTGGTTTTATATTTAATGTTTTAAGGGGGAACACTGTTTTACCTGTAATCATCAATAAAAGTGCTGTGATCCCATCAGTTTGCTCTGGAGCAATAGAACTTACGCAGGTAATAAGATAATGAGCTTTAGGTTTTTCCTAGAGGATTGTGGCCCTTTAGCTGTCACTTGTAACAGTGAATCCTCGGCTTACATCCTGTTCCTCCTGCAAGATTTTAACCCATAACATTGTACATTACACTACCTCACTGTAAAATATTACAATTTGTATTTATTTTATCTATGGCAGGGACTTTCCCGCAGTAAAAGAGAACTATGGAAATATCCAGATTCCCCAGTTAAAAAGATATGTGTGTGTGTGTCCAGGTTGTTACTCATGCCCTCTGCTACAGTGATTTGTTTCCTGGATCCACCACAAGCCACACTTGCAATGTAATTCTGAAGTATTTGCCATGTAAAAGGATTTACACAAATGGTTTAGCACAAAGGCCCGATTTTATAACCAGATCTAGAAACCGGACCACCAAAGTGAAATCTAATTATTGTTTCAGTCTGAGCACTAAGTGTGTTCTGTCTTAATCAGCCCATCTGGAGAGGGAAATGGGGCTGCCATCCAACCCAGTGAAATTCTTGAGAGGCTCATATTTTACAAGACTGCCCCACTGCCATCCAGAATACTGACTCGAAGAAATATTGACAGATACAAATACACAGTGCCCTTCGCTCTACCTGGAACCACTTTGGAGCATCTGTGGACCCAGGTAAATGTTGCTGTAGGGGTTACACATAGGTCACACCTGCAAGTTTGCCAGTTTGAGGGCTACAACATCATTTTTATAACTAAACTCTGAGATATTTTTATTGTCTTTCAAGTAATTATATCCCTTAATGAGCTGTGCTTAGATTTGGTCCTCTTCCTCTCAATTTATAGCTCTTTGAAGTAATTTCTCTCCTATTTGGAATAAAAGTGAAGTGGTCTAAGGGTTGTAACATTTTTCATGCAAGTAATGCAATTCACTTTGGATGTCGTGCTTAAAAGCCAGTGGCTTTTCTCTGTGACAGCAGAATGCAGCAGTGGGGGCTGTTTGCCCTGAATTATGACACAGACGGCATGACTCGATAAGAAGGCAATGTGTGGGGGCAAGACAGAATTATATCCTTGGGATTATGCTAAAAATACATTTGTGAAAACAAGTGTTTTCATGGCATGATTTGATTTAACCTGTCCTTGAAGACAACACACCTCTTTTTGCCTCGTACTGTTGTATCTTGCTTCACAGATGGCTATGGAGAAAATAAAGCACAGTAATAATGGTCAGTGTCCTGTGTATCTGAAGCTTTGCAAGCAGCGGTTGCACACTGTGTTTATAACCTCAGGCACTGCGTGATTTTTATACTTATCCCTGCTTGTCAGACCAGCATTCCCACTGGGTACAAGGGCTTGTTTGGGCTTCTCTCGTTGGAGCAATAGAGGAAATGATGTCTGTTTTTCAGAGCGCCTTGCTGGAGCATTGCCTCTATATCTGCAGTCTAGAAATGCTCAAAATTAAGATAATGTTATGAAAACAAACAGGTACAGGAGCACTCCAAAATAAACATAGCTTATGTTTTGCATTAAAAAAACGTTTATGAGAATATTTGCTGCTTGGAGCTCGATGTATAAAAATCAGTATGAAAGATTTGACTCCTTTTTGTCATAAATCAAGGTGCAAAGATTGTTTACTCTCTTGTATTCACCATTTTGCTCAGGCTGTCGAGTCCTGTGTATCTTAAGTCTTTCCCAGGGTCTTGGGGAATGCATGAATTTGCTTATAAACATTGAGCCGTAATATCCAGCTAGTCTGGGAGAGGGAGGAAAAATCAACACATCTTGCTCTGGTTTTACATCTCTGGAACATCTTGTATATCCAGATTACATTGTTTTCCTTGGTTAGAAATGAATCGTATTGTTGCTTTAAAAGTGCATGCCTGAATTCAGCTCAGTGCCTGGAACTGAATTACTCTTAGTTGAGCAAAGGGCTCAGTGCCCTAAATGTGGCTTGTCATTGCAATCATAACCTGGACTACCTGAAAGCAGGAGGAAAGCACCAAAAGTTTGTATTTCCAAGAGTGTGCTGGAGTGAGTTTGTGGTAAAGATGCTGCAGCTTCTGGCTATGCTGTTGTTGCATCTTAGTCTCTTCAAGGCATCGTGTAACCCACGCTGTGAGCTGAAGAACTGGAGATACTTCATGTCTTACTGCAAAACTGTCTTTGTAGGATATTATTTTAATTTATTTTCTTGTCAGCTAATAACATTGTTTGCATTTTTTGTGGGTGAAGCTCTGTTGCTGTTTAAATACTTCTGCAATGCTAATAGGAAGGAGTAGGATTTGGTGATGAATCCCTTTTCCAGTTTGATTCTGAGTTATTCCCTGTTCCTATTCATCATCCTTCCACCTCTGCCAGTAACCATGAAACAGTCTTCTATGAAATGAAAATTAAAGATTAGAGAGATCAGTAGGCAACAATTATCCAAAGCCTTTCCATGAGAGCTGTAATAAAACTGAAAGTCTTTTATGTAATGCTCTGCATCCACTGAAGTTATTCCTTTAAATAAGAAAATGGGGTATTTCTGTCAGCATTTGTCGTGTGTGGTGAGACGCTGTGAATTTGGATGAGTCCAAATGGGCAAGACTGTGATGCAGTACTACTCTCAGGGCTATATAACTCACGAAAATTATATAGAACAGATTTCTAAATGTTGTCCCAGAGTAAATAGAGCACATACTCATTAGGTGGATATGGAAACAGACTTTCCAAACTTCTTTTTGTCACTGAGCTGTGTTATTTTATTTTGCCTTAAGCAAAGGTTGCCTTGCCTGAAGGTGCAAGAAAGGCTAGAGCAGGGGCTGGTGGAAACTGGGAGAGAATAGCCTGAAACTGCTGTGGGGAGTGTGCGCCTGTTGGGCTTGACTGTTTAAAAATATTGTAAATGTATTTCAGTAAAGAAGAAGTCAAAGCAGCAAATTAAACACCATTTAGGATAAACTATTTAAGAAGCAAGTCTTCCTGGCTTTGCCACCTCCAGAGTAGCCTGGGTTGTAAGATGTGATGGCAGTAGCCCTGTGGAATGGAGGGGCAGAGTGAGGGGCTGCAGTAATCAGCGCTGAGCAGGGCAGGGAGTTGGAGAGAGAGTGGCAGGCCAGGAGCTACCTTCAGCTTTTCCAGAAGGACAGAACAAATTTGGGGTGATGGATAGGCCACCTTCTTGTTGCCTCCTTCTTTCCCAGCTTTTTCTCTTTGCTGCTGTAGGTGAATGAGTTGCTGAGATTGAAGACCTGATTTCAGCCAGGACAGCATGTGGACCACAGACACGTGGTCCATGGGCTACTACTAAGGGACCTGTTGAAATGAAAAACAAGTTTCCTATTCAGATGTAAATACACTTCAGAGCACTTCGCACTGCCACTAGAAAAATTATAGGAGTCTAGATGTTAAAAAAAGTTTGAAAACCAGTATTTGTACACAGCTGTTTCACCTGGTGCTTTCCTATCAGCATCCTAAAAGTTCCCTTTTCTGCTTCAGTGAGATGTGTGTCTGTGGGAGAGGAGTGGCTGTGCCACTTCTGCATGTTCTCTGCTACTTGTCATCTGAATAAATCTCTTCCTCTTGCCGAGGGGCTGAGTGAGACACATGCCAAGCTGCAATCTGGTTTTGCTCCATGGGAATAAAAGATCAGTCTGACTCAGCATCTTTGTTTCTAATGATGTGCTGGCTCTCTTCATCCCTCCCAGGCATCTGGTTTATGCTCTAAGCAATGTGATAGCTCATATTTAGGTTTAATTTTTGTGCTATTTAATACAGCATTTAAGATGTTTTTGTACACCTATGCCAGGCATGGACTTGTTCCACAGGCTAAGATTAACTGGATTGTGGATGTGGTGTAGCTGCTGGCACTGCCTTTGCTTCCCTGCAGAGAGGTCATTCAAATGCTACTGTAAATGTTGAGAAGAGGCCTGAACTTTAATTCCTGATAGATTTCTCCCTCCCACACTCCATGCCTTTTGAGATTCCAGTTTTGCTACAAGTTATGATTATTTACAAGCTACCAGTATTCGCACCAGGAAGCAGCAGGTGAACTGAAGTCAGAACGTGGCTGCATTCAGAGCTCTGACCTGATCCTCTGGAGGCAGACCCTGGCACAGCTTGTCACGTTGGAGGTAGTGCCTAGCTCCTCATGCTGGCAGGTGGGAATCACCCAGGAGCTCTGAAGTGTGCAGTGTTCCTGAGAAACAGGTTGTTTCTTCAGGATCCTACCTTAGATTTTCAAAATATCCTCTCCTCATCCTAAATAATGTTACTGAATCCTGCAGTGAAGTTGAATTTCCCTCAGTATCTTCTCTGCACTGTAACAGAAGAGCCAAAGGCATCTATAGGTGACCAACAGTTTTGTTTTTTATCGGTATGGTTGGTTAACTTCAAGCAAGCAGAGGCTTTTCAGAGAAGGATCAGAATTAATGTAGGTGGTTAGTTTATAGTACAGCTTGCAGCTTTTACTTTCTACTTGTCTGACTTCCTCATTGTCTCGCTGGGTTGGTTGTCTTGTTTTTGCAGTTTCACAATACAGTAAACTAGAATGATGCCATTCAGTGTTTACTTGGTTATAACAACAGTTTGTCTTTCATTCCAAAATCCCCATTGTACCATAATATGCAACAGAATGTCTGCAGAAGAAATTAATCATGACAAGAAGGAGGCAAAACCAAAAGCCCCAGAGTACACAATAGGCCTAATCAATCCATGGTGTTGTTTTTCTTTGCTAATTCTTTTTCTACATTTATTTCCTCTTTCCTTTTATTATTTTCTCCTTGTGGTTTGTCAGAAGATGCTAGGATGGGAAGGATCCAATTTTGACAGAGGTCTATTTAATAGCCTCCTCTGAGTTGTTGCCAAGGCAGTTGTAAATATAGTGTGACCAGCACTTGTGGTATTATACTTTACACACACTCAGTACCAACTGTCTCTTTGTTAGCATACTAGCCCTTGGATTTTGGTCTGCCTTCTTTCCTGGCACTGCTGATTTAATTTCACAGGCTTTATTAAAACCCTTTTTTGTTTAGAAATATCTTAAGGGCTTAAAATATTTCTGTAATATAATTCTGCTACACATCTTCTGAATAATGCATCTCTGACATAGGATTGTCCAGATTTGTCTTTGGAAGCAATCAAAAAAACAACATTTCTTTTTAAGAGCTCTTGTAGTCTAGTTTCAACAGCGTACATAGCAATTTAGCATCTCACAGAATTATGTGCAATCATGTAGGTGAAGCTGTTTCTCTTGTGTGTATTTTCCACAGCCCTCTGGATTTTTTTTTTCTCCTTAGAAGGTCTACCTCATTGTTCATTTGCAATTGCAAATAGCTCCACTGCAATAGCACCCAGAGGTGCTTTAATAAAACCAATAGCAGCTTATTAAAAGATGACCATAAATCAGTAGGTCTCTAGAGTAGATTTAGTGGCTTGGATATATTCCAACTGAAATTAAAATCACACTATTGTCATTAAGTTTATTAAGAAAGTATGTTGTGGAGATGAGAAGGGAAAAAAAAAGAAAAAAGTGATGTATAAAATGTAGCCAAGATATGAGAAACTGCTATTATTAAAACATAAATGCTTTGCGTCCTACTTTGGTAGGTAATTATTCCCCCAAAATGAAGTGCCAGAGGCTTCTACTAAATGCATCAGGGACTTTCCTAGCATTGATTTTTGCACGATACTCAGCTACTGCAGTAAGAAGTGACTGTAGGAAAGAGGGAGGAAAGGTAATGCAGGTATTGTGTGACATGTGGATTGCTAAGCATTTATGAGTATAATACAAGAGGCACTGCTGCTGGCAGCACTCTGCTTCAGCGCAAGCCTCAGGTGTACATGCTGCTGGGCTGGACTAATAAGTTTCCTTACCAAACTATTACCACTCTGAGGAGCAGATCCTCAGCTGCTTGGTCCACTGGAGCTGTAATTATGTACAGCGTGCAAGAGTCTAGGTGGGATTTATATCCATGCTAGAAGAAGTGAGGAATAGTGATGGTGGCAGACACAAGGTAATGGTTAAGAAGAGGTGCTGAACACAGGCAGTGGAGACCTCTATGTCCTGTGCCTTTGCAGGGAGCAAATGCGGGCTCTTTCCTCAAAAGTCTGAGTGAACACAGCTGTGTGCTGAGCAGCAATGAAACCCAGGCATCATATCTTCCTTGGTGCTAGGTTGCACTGGCAGAGCTGTGTAGAGTGATGGATGCTGCTGATGTGGGCTGAGATTCACAACACTGATAAATGAGGAAGTCTGGAAAAGCACAGCAAAATCGCTGTGGAGGATTTAATGTTTCCTGGGTAATAGCATTGTAGAGCATTCATCTGCTTGCACTTGGGCACCAGATGAATTCTCCTGAGCTTGCTGTAGTAATGCAAGTGCTTCATGAGGAGGGCAGGAGAATCCAAATTGTTGGAACTGCCATCCCTTGGGATATATTATTGAGGAGGTGTTATTGCAGTACAGGGCTTCTGCAAAAGTCAGTCAGGCTGGAGAGGAGGTGACCTGCTGGTGGTGACAGCAAAAGCAATGCTTTAAGTTGAGAATGACTGCCAGCCTCCATATGTGATGCTTGACCTGTGCTAGAAGGAAATTCAGATATCTAGATGGGAAGAAGCTGTTGTGTACCTTCTCCAGGTCCTCAGTCTGGCTGAGGTTCCCCACAAAGTCTCAAGCATGGAGACTTGTCTTCCAGGCTGGTGCATCAGAAACAAGAGGACTTGTAGACCGTAGCATACTGAATTGCCAATGTGTTTAAAGATGGATAAACCAGCAAAATATGGCAGCTTGTGATATGAGGAACATAAATAAGAAACAATGAAATTCAGCCTCATATGTAAGCAAGTGTATTTGGTATAGAAGTGAACCAAAGCAGACATTTAATTGGGGCAGGACACCTGACAAGTAACAGGCGGGAAGGAGACTTAGGTGGTGGTTAAATGAGTCTGCCTGTAGGTTACAGACTGCTTTGTGAAGCTCTGGTGCCTGCATTTAAAATGCCGTTTTACTTCTGTGCTTTTTCAGTGTCAGAATGACACAGACTAACTGGAAGGACTTTAGATAAGAGAGCAATAAATAATTAAAACGCTGGAGGGGAGCCTGAAGAAAAAAGCAAGTAGAGATTAAGTTTGGCAAAGTGTAGACTATAGAAAGCTATAAATCTACACTTCTCTGAGAGTAATAGCAAGGAAGAGAGCGCAGCACTGCTGTTGGATATGTGCGAGTGGATTCTTCTGGCCATTGGGTATGGTGAGGCTCTCCAGGCCTGGGTCTGCAGGACTCTGCCTAAACAGGCCTAACCAGAGGCAAAGCTCAAGGGATACCAGCTGCAAGAGAGTAAAATGGTTCCACTGGTTTAGCTTAGAATTAGGCTAGTTTGGAGCAAACTAGAAAGAGTAAATATTGAGAAGAATCATGTGGAGGGGATGAAGATTAAATAAAAAACCCCTAGAAAGTGGGAAATCCAGGAGATGGACTGTAGCCTTTCTTTTTACTCTTCTGCGTAGAGACATGGCAGATATGGCCCCTGGTACTATAGGAAATGTTACTTGGGGATGTTTTGGGGGTTTTTTTGGAGTGTTTTTTGTTGTTTGGGTGGGTTTTTTTTTTTCCTTTGGTTTTGTTTTTGTTACAAGCTGGAAAATAGATAGAGCTAGATTGAACGTACAGAGCTGCAGTTTCATTACCGAAACGAGCTATGCTCCCACAGATTGAATAGGCTTTTCCTTAGGAAAGTAATAAAGGAAAGAAACAGACTTGATAAAATAGCACAGTGATTTAAATCTGCTTTTAAAAACTATTATGTTGCAGTAAATCTTGATTGAAATTAGCAATGTAAGTAATTCTGATGTTAAAACTCATTCTGCTGTGCAGGCTCTGAGTCTCGAGGCAGTCTTAAGAGGTTTCCTCTGTTTTGCATAAAGTTTGCCACTAGTAATGTTTTTACTTGTTTCCTATCAAAACAAAGAAATTAGAAATCCAGCTCCAGAGCAAACAAGCTTTCCTGCCAGCTCCAAAGACGTGTGTTGGCTGCACTGATGCCTGTCTAGGGTAGAGCCAAGGGCTGCCTGGGGAATCCCGCAGGGCTCTGCCTGCACCCAGCCAGCTGCCTGCAGCCCCTGCCTTTCATGGAGCTGGGTGACAGCCACATCATGCCTCCTTCCTGCCAGGCACGGGAATGACAGGGTCCCTAACGTTGTACCCACATGGCAAAAGCACCCACAGCTTCAGTAAGAGAGGAATGATCTCCTCCTCCATGATCTTCATTATAAGCTGTGGTGTTTGATTGTGTGCAGGGATGGTGCTATGCTGCTCTTATTGTCTGATTGTAAAGAGAAACAAAACCAGTGCAATAACCTTTGGTGTGGTAATACTGAACAGGGCTTGAGTAATGCTGCCTTTCCTGTAGACTCCTGCACTCCCTGCTCAGCTCCCCCAAAGGATATGCAAAGCTCAGAGAACTCACCTTTCTCCTGCAGTCAAGGTCAAGACAATGAGCTGCTTGTATGATGGAAAACCGGTTTTTAGGACAGCTGGGGTCCTAGGCTGGGATGGAGCTGGTGAAAGCAGGGTTTGAAGTGTGTTTTCTTACCAAAGGCACTGACCCTGGGCTGAGCTACCTACCATACAAGGTAAGATTGAGTCAAAGCCTGTCCATTTTTGGAGCAAACTGCAACACTGGTCTGTCTGTGCCCCTATATTGTTGGCATCAATAAAGAATAAAGGGTAACAGAAGAAAAAAAACATCATTTTGGAAAAACTGAGAGAAGGTGTATGAATCTGAACACCCACACTGAGTACTTAGCTGCGCAGCCTGAGATTCTGTACCTGCCTGCTGTCAGCTATACGTAGAAATGAGACTTAATATTGTGTATTTACCAGTTCAACTAAAAGTCACGCAGTCCACTGCTACCTGCGTACTTGGTTGGGTGGAAGAAGGAGCAGAATTACTGACTTTGATCAGTGTCCCTTTGCTGGGGCTGTGAAGGAGATGCTGGTTATTCTAGTCTTGACCTATACAAACTGAAGGAGTATTACCACTGCCGTAGGGTAGCAGCGGTTTTGGGGTTAATCTGGTAACAGTGTGAACAGAATGTTTAAAACTGATGGTGCCTCAACACCCACCCTCCCAGAAAAGTTTCCCAGGGAACGTCACGAACTAAAATGCCCCCTCTCCATAAAGTGGAGC
Organism: Strigops habroptila; assembly: GCF_004027225.2. NCBI lineage: Eukaryota > Metazoa > Chordata > Aves > Psittaciformes > Psittacidae > Strigops > Strigops habroptila. Next base: position 11,417,819 of record NC_044281.2, read on the forward strand.
TGCCCTGAGAATGCTGCATTGTTTTAAATGCCATTAGCCACTGGGGACAGTTCTGTGTGGTTTGGGTCTGGTGGGTGCTTGGTGGGAAACCACCTCTAGGTGACACCTGGATGTCTTTTGTGTCTGTGATGAAGTACAGTAAGTGGCAGGGTAAGAGTGAAGGGAAGGGCACCTTGAGCACATTAGGACACAGCTGCTGTAAATCTCAAGCACTTCAGCATATTTGTGGAAAGATTGGCAAAATCTGAAGAACACTATTTGCTGCTAGTGATTCACAAGAGAGCCATTGCTTCTGACTTAGATTGAATCAGGTTCTCGTGACTTATAATCCAACACAACTCTTGGCTCTAACACAACATGCGGATCCAGTAGTCCACGAAGTTCGCTTGTCCTTTATGCATAGAGGAGAACTCCGTTGGCCTTTTTTGAGAGTTGCTTGTTTTTCTGACCTCCAGATCTAACCCTTCTCCAGTTTTCTTTGCTTAGTTTGAAACACCAGTTGCAGTAATGATTATGCCCATAGAGAACGAACAATGGGGATCTTGCAGAACTGTGTATCATTTATGCTGATAAATGCTGCCTCATCAATGTCTTGGGTTAGAAGAGTTTATGTTGCTAGTTACCATTGGTTTAGGTTGGGTTTTTTCCCACTTTTTAATTTTTAAGACAAGTAGCATATGTGTGGTATCCTGGAGGTACTCCTGCTGTTTGTTCATACATTTTTTTCACATTCCTCAAAAATGGAGCAGTTACATGACCTCAGGATGTTATTTCACCCGGAAAGACTCAGCTGACACTTGCAAATGTGTATTGCTATTTGGCAAGCACTGACTTGTTTAGTGGGTGTAAAAAGTTCAAACTGATGAAACTGCCAAGAATAAACTCAAGATCTTGAACATTTTTGTTTACTGTAACTTCCCATGTTGGGATCAGCTTTGTTCAATTTGGTTTGCTGCATATTGCCAAGGAGAAATCTAGGGATGTTGGAGTGTGTGAAATGTGTATTTGGAGGGGTTGTGTTCCAGAAAGGTTAGGTATTTATAACAGATGTGTGTGTTTCAGAGCATAAAAAGATTACTGTGCTTTTCATTTAAATACTTTTTTCAGTGGAAGCAAAATAGCAAAGGAGGATAATGTTGGCATAGACCAGAAGTGGACAGGGTTCTATCGCATCAACTGGATTTGCTGCCTAAACAAATATTTGCAGTGAAAAAATCCCTGTGCCTTTTGGAACAGTGTCCGTTCAGGCCAATTTTGGATTTGCAAGGTGATTGAGGGGATGCAGGAAGAAATGGTTGTGTACTCAATTTTACAGTTGCTTCTACGGTTATTGGACAGCACAGGAAAAAAACTTCAATCAAAAGCTTAGGAATTTTGCCCGAAGCAGAAAATATTCCATGCGTGTAGAGGCATAGGCATAGATATTCATGCCTTGATCCAATAAACTAAGCATGTGCAGAGTTTAAAAACTGTTGTAGAGTGTTTTAAAATCATGTCTATGCTGAAGGAATCTGCTGGACTGGGCATTTCTGCAAACACAGAGTATTGACAGAGGCCACATGGAGTGCAGCCCACCCACTGCTCTGCAGTTGTATAAGTGGAACCACAATCCAAATCCTTTCATGTGTGGGTACAGACCCCCCAAAAGTCTGAAGAAAAGGCTCTCTAATGAGAACAAGTTTGCCATGGCATTTGCAGGATCCCAGTATATTGCACACAGCAAGGGCTGTTCACCATGGCTTAATGCTCTGGAGCTGTTGGAGGCTGTCTCCTTGGAGAACAGGTCCAAGGCTCGCTTAAGGATTAGCCCTTTCATCCTTCAGCTAGGGCTGTTAGCATTAAAAATCACAGCAAATCTCTCGCTCGCAGTGCCAGGTTGGATAGGATAATTTATTAGCACTCATTATTCTTTAATAAAGGGAATTTATGAGTTCACATTCTGAATTTGAATAATTTGAATTCTGCTTGTTGCCGAGATATTTCTTATGATGTAGGTTTGTTTTAATTAGTGGTATTAAGTCAGAGCTCAGTGGCCTGAAGGCAGGAGCAGTTACCACATTTATTTGTTGTTTTGGAAATGTCAAGCAGAAATGATGGCTGTTTAACTTCGTGAGTGTGGTTTGGGGTTTTTTCTCTTCCTGAAGCAATAAAATTTTCTAGTTGTTATAGGAATTCGTAGGGGTGCATATGATTTCCTGTGAGTCTCTTAAAATAGTGTAGTCACCAGAATTTTTTATATAGGCAGTTCTTCTCTTACAATGGATGTAACCTTTTTTCTTTTTAATTTTTATTTTTAGTGTAATATTCAAGTTATCATTAACAGGCTACAGGGAAATGAATAGTGACGCATTATTAAAACAAACATAAGTGTTTCTTTGTAAGTGAACATATAATTAGTTAACTGCAAGCCGTTGATTCAGTTACTTACTGCTGGAAAATGTAATAAAGATGCTCATTACCATTGAACCTTTAAAAAGATTCAAGTGGCTGAAATTTGTGTCTCTGAGATGGTTTGCAGAGATGCTTTTCCTTGGTTGAGCCTTGAGAAAAGCTGTGCCGGGGGTAGTAAAACTGTTCCAAACACCACAGCTTAGGGGTCAGATAGCTCCTTCCACAAGACAGCTATGAAATGTAAAAATTTTTGTTTCAAAAGGAAATGTGAGTGATTTCCATCACAGAAAGGATTGGTGCTAAGTAAAACCACATAGGAGCCTTTACTCTCTCAGATAACTATAACTTGGCAAACAAAAGCCCCTTTTCATCCAAGGAAATGCTATGGGTAGATGTTACTTTGTTAATATCATGGTTAAAATTCAATCCTCTGTCTTGGAGAAGTGTCCGTTTTGAAGAATGAGGCTTAATTTCTCTATCCTGGCTTGCAACTCCAGGCTAGCCAGGCCACGGCTGCTGCACAGTGACAGAGTAGATGTTCAAGGTGGAATAAGGTGCAGCTGAACCCATGTGAGAGCTGTGGTTGTGTTGCTGAAGCTGTGCAGGGAACTGCAGTGCTGCACCGCAGAGCGCCGGTGGCTCACACCTCTGGCTACTCTCTGCTCTCTCTTAGACAGCAGAAATCCAGATGAGACAAAGCTGACAGAGGGTCTCAATGGGTTTCAGCCTAAAGGGCGATGTGTTAGCCGGGTTTTCACTCCCAAAATTAGCATGGAAGAGAGTAATGCATGGCAAGGAAATATTTTTTTCCTAACTGCATAGGTTTGAGAAGGCATCTGACAGTTTCTATTGCAATGTGCTCTGGCACATTTCAAAGTGTTAGGGTATGCCAAGAAAAAATAATTAACAACACTGAGGCTTTAAATCAGGTTGTAACTTCCCCATTTAAATAAGTCACTCAAATCTGTGTTTACTTTAACATAAACACTGGTGTCAAAAAATGAAAAAGCAGCCTCCTTTCACCCTCCTGTTTAATACTGCTCTTGACTGTATTGTAGAAAACCCTAGACAGACACAGCACATTTGTCACATAGCTTAAAAATGATGCTAGAAGATACCTGTTTTGCTGATGACACAGTCCTCTTGTGCAGCAACTCAACCAGTGTGAAAACAGAGACACACGCTTCCCAGTGGGAATAGGAAAGAGCAACAACTCCTAGAGGTTAAAAGAAGTGTAAGGTAGGACATGTTTCTGTCTTCTTGCAGCATTGTGATTCTCTAAGCTAAACATTGTGTCTTCCCCATTGTGTTTGATACCTTATTCTGTGAATGTGCCTGATCACTTTTGAATCTTTTTATGCTTAGTGATCGAAAGCACTGTTACTGAAAAGCAGGGAGAGAGGAGCTGACTCTCACGCTTTCCAAGTGACTTTTCAACAACAAGAGGTAGTCATAAGAAATAATGTCACTGACTGGCGCTGACTGGTTGGGCAGCAATCCATCTGTGATGCTGTTTTCATTCTAAGATATGAATGAGGGAAAAATGGAAGTCTACCAAAAGGTAATGCTTAGATCTGTCACAGCTGAGACCTCAGATATACAAGGTAAAGGGTGAATTGGCTTATGTTTTTGGGAAGGAGAAAGTTTCTAGGATGCTTGGGTAAAAGGTGGAATGTTACCTTATTAATAATAGTCCTTCACATTTCCAAGGATATGTCTACTCTTAAAAACAGATGAGATTTTAGGAAAAATGCTTCTTCCCACTCAACCCAACAGAGCAGCTCAGCAGAGGTGAGGTATAGTAGGTACACAGAGGTTTCTTCTAGAAACCCATGGTGCTTGCTTTTAGCTTTCTTGAAACTTATGCCTTAAGGCATAAGTTACAAATGTTTTCAGGAAGTTAAAGCATATTTAAAACCAATGTATACTGAATGAATTTCATGCTGAAGCACAGAGCTACTGTGGTGCTGCTTGTAGTGCAAACAGCTCATTCAATTTAAGAAGCTTTAGGTATGTATAGAACTGTCTTGTTCATAGGATTTTCCCCATAAACTCCCAGCTATGGAGACGTGATTATTGGAAAGCCTTTTTCTGCATATTTTCAGATACTTTTAAACAGCTAAGCAACTGCATCCAAGTGGTTCTGTTTGCAAGCGAAGCTGTTGCTGTTGTTGCATGGCAAATCCAGTACAGGGCTTAACTTACAAATGGGTTCACTGTCCCTGCAGCCCACAACGTTGCCTTACTCTGACTGCAGAGGAGTTGCAGAGTGTGGAGTGTAGGTATACTGCTACCCTGGCCCAGAGATCAAGCCTGGGTGTCGTGGAGCACCTCGTGTGCTTCTGGCTGGGCTGCATCCCCTGGATTTGGTGGGGTTAGCAAGCCTTCCTCTCTCTAATGCCCTGTTCTTTTCAGTGTGTCCTCTGGGAGATGAGTACAAAGAACAATTAGACTTCATTACTGACTAAGAGACCTGCTGTCAGTGCTATTGCTTGCTGGGTTAAAAAGCAAATTAATAAATACAATAGCAAGGCTGATGTGATCACCAAATGTGTTCTGCCCAGTTTATCTGACAAGTATCATTTGAAGTGTCTGTTTAGTTGTTCTTCCTAAGCCGTTATTTATGGCATACCGCATAGTGCCCATAATAAAGGCAAGCTCACTCTTTGTTTCTCTGCTTTATTGAAGCTATCAGACTGTGAGAGCTTATCAAAGTTGTGGGTGCAGCAAAGTGTCTGCTAGCTCCTTTTAGATGAATCCCAGAACAGAAAACCCTGCAGAACAAGGTCTCTGAGAAGTATTTTGGGGTCATCTTCCCCTAGTTCAGCCTTGCCCCATGTCAATTCCCTTGCTCCTGTTTCTGAGAGTTGCCTTTTCTTCCTGCATGGAGAGGGCTCTGCCAGCAGCCCAGCTGGCTGTGGCCTCTCTGGGAGGCCCATCACAGAGAGCTGGGTACCATTACAAGCAGCTCAGAGTGGTAGCATGAATTTAGCACTGTGCCATGTGGACTGGCTTGAGACTCTCTTCGTTTCAGCATGCCTTGTAGACTTCATCTGTGAGTGCCTCTAAACTAGCAAAGCCACGGGTTAATGCAATAGCTATCACTAAAATTCTTCCTAACAGCACAAAGTCATGATCTTGCTGAGGTTCTCCAAGCATGTACAAGTACTTGGCTATTCCTGCTCAAGAGCTTACTACTTTGTTCTCCTTTGAGCATTTATTCTATAAAACATGGAGAAAGATGCTTACCTGAGTAGTGGTTTTCTGAACAGTGTTTGAATTGAAATGCCCTGAAGGCAAAACGATAAAGTTTGAGGAAGAAAATCCAGGTCAGCAGATGTGCGCTGAATGCATCGCTAGAGCAGATTGGGCAGTGACTTGTATGGTACAGTAGACACTGTAAGCATAGACCATTCATCCAGTGCTGTTTCTGTGTTTTAAAAAAGGAAAACCAGAAAAAAGCATGCTGCTGTAGTGCCATAAATAACTTTGTATTTGTATTTTGTATTTGTATTGACAGTATTTAAAAGTGCATTTGAAACTGAGCCTAACTATTTACATTTTTGTCACTTTCTGATTTGTGGTCCTTACAGGTACTTGTTGATTTCTTCTCTGTGCTCCCAGTGATTTTGACTTATGCATGAAAGTGCAATTAAATACTTATGCTAATGCTCACAGAGCAGAGCTTGGCTTATAGGAGAAGTGCAAATATTAGCTCCATTTTATTTTTAAAGGCTTTCAGGTTCATTTCTTCAAGTCTCACGTGTTAAAAATGGAATGCAGCCATTGAAAAAAAGAAAAATAGTTTCTTCTAGCTTTGCCTTTACCCTACGCATTTTACTTGTAGACTCCCTGAATAATTACTTATCCATTTGATGTATGGTATCTCATTCCAGTGACATTGTTTGAAGATGTGAATTCTTGTTTATGGCATATTTCATTCTGACAGGAGTTTACAGAGACTTCTGTAGATATTTATCAGGAAATACTGACATATTGAGGTGAAGCAGCTTCTGTCAGCAATTCTTTGCTCCACTGGGTATTATGCATTGTTCTAATTGTTTTTTGCTTATAAAATTGCATACTCTACCATATCAGAAGCATGATGCGTTTCTGGGGTCTGTTGGTTTGTGGCTCTTCCCCTGACAATAGGACTTTTCCTCATGCTCTCTTTGCAACATTCCAGCAGGCTGTGTTGTAAAGGATGAAGTGGGGATGAGACATTCTCCCCACCCATGTGGCTCTTTCTTTTTTCCTTACCTCCTGGGAAGATGACCCTATTGCCTCTGGTGCACTAACAGCTCCTGACAAGCCCTGATGCTGACAGAACCAGCGTGATCCCCAGACTGCAGTGCCAGCTGCTTTGGAGTTGGGAAATTGCTCAGAGCAGCCTGTTTTGCAACAACAGCAGTAGTATTGGATTGTTTTGGGGTCTATATGCAATAGAGGCTCTGCTATGTTATTGGTATAATCTTGGATGTCTAGAGATAAAGGGGCCAACATGTCCATTCCCATCTCTCTGGCTTGTCAGCGGTTGTTTGAATGTGGCAGGTGGTCTTAAGATAAGTGGACACGGATGAAATTCGGCTTTCCACGTTTCAGTTTCTAATTCAGAGCACCCTAGAACTGCAGGTTGCTTATTCAAAGTGCAGCCTTCTGCAGAGTCAGACTGGCTCTCCGATTCCTCCTGAATGCGTGTGGAACCAGCACTGGAAAGCAGCATCCAAAGTAAGAGGGTATCAGGCTGGCATGGTGACATGCCGTGCTCCTGTGTTGATGATGGCTGTGGCTGAGGGGTTACTAAGTTAATCAAAAGCTACCCAAGAATTAGCTGAGAATCAGGGGACCATGTTCATTGTTTGTGTGATCAGAAACTTTCCCACAGTGGCATACAGGTTGGATTCCTGGATTGTGTAGCATCTGTCACAGGGTAGTAGGCGAGTGACCCTCTTCACGGAGAAGCAGGGAAAGGGAAGGTTGCACAGTCATCTCAGAAGGGTTGTCAGGTGCCAAGGTGATGACAAATTATGTTTTGTTGCCTTGTGGTGACTCATGTCACATATCACATCATACTGCTATAGCAAAGAGCACAAAGGGGCATGCTGTACATCATTGCTTTGCCTTGTGTACTGAACTAGATGTGAGCTACCTTTGGTAGTCCAGAAGATTCTTTCAAAGGGGTCCAAAATGTTCTCTTCATTTGAAGATGGTGGGAGCAGCTCTGTAGCTCGGTACATGTTTGATAACTGTGAGATGATGATGTAGCTCATGGGTGAGAAACAGAGGTAAGAGGTGTACAAATGGGGATGTCTGAATTCCGAGTGGCTATGATTGTAGGTTTTGTGTACCCCTGAAGCTGTCACCTCCTCTGACTTTCATATTTTTCCAAGAGATGACATCATTTTATAATGCATCTTACTGCCAAGTGAAACAGTTGAGACTAATGAAATGATTGCATAATGCCATTGAGAATGTGCTGCAAATACTTGGAAGACATGCCAAAAAATGAGCAGTCCATTGTGACTAACTCTTGGAGCAAGAGCATTGGTTAATTAAAACAAAACAACAAACCCACAAATCAAAAAGAAAGCAACCCCACAGAACTTTCTTTTGCATTATTAAAAAATAAACGCAAAAGAATATGGAATCCAACCAACTAAAAAATTAAGGAGGCTTTTGATAGCTGTAAAACTCCAGCAGCCTGCAGGAGAATAGAGTAATTGGAAAAGTGATGGCTGTAGCTCTGCTGAGAAGGGCATATACAAGTTTAGGCTTAAATGTATTTGAAAACATACATGATTGCCATGGTATTGGTTTTGAGTTGGAGAAAAGATTGTATCTTCCTCATCTTCAACTAGCTTTAACCACAAACAACACACTTGAACAAGAGCTTCTGTTTCCTACCAGAACCCAGGTGCTTCTATGAAGATGAATTTAGATCATATGTCAGCTTCTGTTTGGAAGAGCAGCAGTGCTGAGTGCTTCTGGAGCAAGACAGAAGGGCAGAACCTGTAAGCAAATGATTGCTGAAGAAGAGTGGGTTTTGCTTTGCCACATTGCAGTGCTGTGTGTTTCAGCTTGCTTTGTGAACAGACAGAAGCACTGCCTCACGCTCGCATTTGTCAAAGTGGGGTTTATCCTCTAGCAGAGCTATGAGAAAGTTTAAAGGACTTCACAAAGTGTTTAAATAGATGAGGAAAGAGCAGATTGTTGTTAATTGGCTTCATCTGCTCCTTCTGCTTGGAGCTGGGGAGAAGCTGCACTTGCAGCTCGTAATTACAGGTGGCTTCTAGTTCCCTGCTCTGGAGGAACTGAGCCGCTGCCAGCTCTTCTGAGCTAAGGCAGAGGAAAAAGTGGTTGCACAGGGCAAGGAGAGGCTCAGGGGAAGAAGAGCATGTGATCACACAGTTATGTGGAATGATGCTTGGTGTTGGGACAGGCATTTACAACAGCCGTTGGGTTGAAAGATTTTTTTGGGGCTTACCTCAATAGTTGCATTTATCCATTGGGGCAAAGGCGTATGTGCTTGGTTTGGTTCGGTTCCTTCCCTTTAAAAGCTGTTCTTACTCCCTGTCAGTAAGCTTGCCTGACAAGATAAACAGATAGTAGGTGGAATGAATTTATGGATGGTTTACTGAGCATCTGAAGAGAGTAACTAGTCATGAGATCATTAGTAATTACACCGACTTTGCTGAAATAATTCCTTTCCAAGTTAGCTGCTATCAGCAGCCATACATTGTTAGATTGAATCTTCTGATTCAGATAAGTGTGGATTAGAAGAAGTTAATATTCCAGGGAAATGATGGAACAACTGTATTTATATGGAGATTGCAACATTTCATTTGATCCACTTCACTGTATAGCATAAGCCAACAAATGTAGTTTTCATATGTTTGTGGAAGAAAATGACCGTAACAGATGCTGTGAGTTAACTCCGAGAAAGCTATATGATCAATAGAGCTATGTGAGAAGAATGAGATGATTAGGACATGTGATTCATTTCAACAGTCATAATGCGTTTCTCCATCCTGTTTTGGTATGATTAATGCAAAGCAGTACCCAGTAACAGATAAAATATATAGCACAGCTAAGGTGGGAATTTTAGCTGGAGTTATATAGCTCCATTGTTTTTTCCTGGGGATGTGCCAACTTTCTGCACTCAAGTGTGTGGCCAGTGATTTTCTCAGAAACAAAATAGAGATCCCTAAAGATGACTTTTGTGGAGAAAATACATATTTTGTACTAATTTTGGTCTCAAAAGGTGCTACAAGGTAACCATGGAAAATAGCCCAGCTATTTGTTGAAACAATCCAGCTACTAGTTCGAAAAACTTTTGTTTGAAATTACATTATTGTTTACTTAAACTGATAAATGAATCTTGGCAAGAGGAGACATTGAGGGTTGAGCTTAGAGACATGCAAATGGTTCTTGTTTTCAGCAGAGCTGCAGTCGGCAAGGCAAGAATGGCGTGGTGCTCCCTGCGGTTAACACAAAGCGTTGCTGGCATTGAACAGTCTTTCATGACCTTGTTAATCAGGAAAAATGAAAATGTGACAGAGATATCATACTAACCTCATACTAACCTGACAGAATGAGACACACTGAATTAGTACGCAAGTTTGGGGAGAATTTTGTGACATTACTGCTGGAATTGTCCTTTGTGGGGTTTGTAATTTCTCTTACTGGCTTAGTGTACTATTTTGGTTTAGAGAGCACTTTTAACCCTCTAAACAAGGTCACTTTTCCTTTAACTATGTGAACAATAACACTCATTGTCATCAGGAGGATTTATGAGCACAGTGAGTAGAATATGAAAGTTTACATTTTAGAGTCTTTCCCACACACAAAGTAAGTTTTAACCAACTTAAAAAAATAAATAAAGAATCCCCAGTGCAGTAGAAAGTAGTAAAAGTTATCGCTGTCTCCCAATGTAGTTACGCTGTGAACTGAGCTCAGAAAAACTCTAGGAAAAACTCTATACCAGAAAGCCTCCTTTTGCCAACAGTATGAGCCAGGTTCTAAGCAATGTGTACTATTTGGGAAGAAGACTCTGGGCTATTTCACCAGCAACACTATGGAAATTTGGCCTACCAATAGAAAAATAGCTAGAAAAATCATTAGCTCCCAGTGGTGTGCTGCGTGGAGGGACAGGGATGTGGTGTGGGAGGCAGATCCAGGAGCATCGTCTCTTCCCAGGAGGCCTGGGCAGGGAATGGTGGCATGCAGGCATCTTTCATGAGCCCCCATTTCCTGCTGCTGGGCTGGGGTTGAAGAGCAGTCCTGGGAGCGGGCCATGGCCCGGCAATGGCTTAGTGGAGTTAGCTCCAGTGAGCTAGGGGTAACGTGTTTCCTCACTCTTCACACAGGCCAAGGGGCAGTTTTGTGCCTTAAATGCAGGAGCTTCAAAGCAGCTGTTAACAGGCCCTTGAATGATCTACAACCCAGTAACATTAACAGAGGATAACTCCTCCTTTCAGAAACACGGGAAAAAAAATGGCATTATGCAGCCACGTCTCAGAAATGAGTGTTAAATGGCACTTAATGTACAGAGCCAGATGAGAGTTGGGTGAAAAGATGGAAGAGATGCTCAGAAAGGAGGATCTTGGCAGGGGGAAATAAAATCAACAGGCCTCAGAGTCATGACATAACGTATAACTCTGTAGCAGTGAGACAGTTTCTTGGCTCTGAGCTGGGAGAGGAAGTCTGGAGAAGATCAGGGAGCAATAAATGGGAACAGTTTATAAAGGACATATTCTGCCAGGCAGATTTGATCAAAACTTTAGATCAAATTACACAAGTAGGCAATGAAGTGCTTCCTCTGTCTAGGAAAGGATGAAAGTGCATTGTAATGAAGGGATAGCCTTGCAGAAGCTTCTTGCCATAGCCTTCAGGTTGGGATGTATGTGGGTATGTATTACCCTGAGCTGTGGGGTGAATGGGGCCAAAGGGCAGCTCAGGGGAAGGAGTGGGGAAGAGCAATAAGCAGGATTGGGAGGAGTATCCAGGAATCAGGTTTTGCATAAGGGATCAGCTGAGGAAAATAAAGGCTGATTCTGTACTCAGAGTGACCAGCCTGTGTTGTGTGCCAAGTCCTGACCTGGACTGATGGCAATATCATAAAACACCATGTGCTGTTTAATACTGTTACCCTATGAAGGCAGAGGTGAGCTGCAGAGATGCTTAAACTCAGCAGTGGAATTAATTTGCTCACATGCTTGGCTGCTTGGCAAGTCAGAGAAATAATGTAGATGGGAGAAAAAAGTTTCTAAAGAACTTAAAAATACGCTCAAGAAATGAAATGAGATTCAAAGTGGAAAAATAGAAGCTGGCATGTTTTGGGGGGAAATAGTCCAAAATGCAGATATTCCATGAAAGGAGAAGAGCATTGGAAAGCAGCAGTGCTGGAAAGGACCTGGAGTTGATCATGGAGATTAATAGGAGCTTGGTGTGTGACAATAAAGACAAGCCAGCATCTCTGTCACATTGCCTGCAGGGCTCTGGATATCCCTGCTGTAAGCTAGACACTTTGCCCAAGATTAGCAAACGAGTATGATTTTTAAAATTAGAATTTTGCATGTTTAAAAATGTTTTTTAATGAGTGGGCTGTTGGTAGAAAATTTATATTGGCTTTGTTAAAAACACTTTCTAATAAAAAGTTGGTTTGTTTTGTGGTTTCGGTTTTTTTTAGTGACAGCTTCTAGCTTGTAGAATCAAAATGTCAGGAATGGAAGAGTAAGCTTTTGCCTTAAAACTAGGTAAATTGAGGCAATGGAAAATATAGAGGTCTTAAGGCATCTCTTTTGGTACTGTGGTTGGTGTGTGGCAGTCCAACCTTAGCATTCTTAAGTAGGCAGATATGTGTGAGGAGCTGTGTGGGCAAGGTCTCTAAAGTTCAGCTACTGATCCATTTGCAAACTCAGTAAAGAACACTTTTGAAGTTTTTATTTTTATAATAGATCTTATTTCTTTTGGAGCCATGTCTGGTGTACAGTGCGTGACTGTCTTTGAGGAAAGGGCCTCAGCTATGTTAAGCATAGCAAAAAAAACCCCGAGTGGGTACTTAGTGTTTTTGCATCCAAATTGCGTATTATGTGGTTAGTGTGAAACAGGCATTAAACTAAAAGCATCAAGTAGTTAAAAACTTCAGAAGCTTCCGCTTGAAAGACTCTTGTTATTTTTAAAGCTGTAGCAATTCTAATTAGCAGACTTGTCCTTCACAGAGAAGAATATATCCAAAGGGCATGGCTGCAATCCAGCTGTAATTGCAAATGTTTCTTATATTCAGCAGTCACAACTGTTGCCATTGGGAAGCAGAGAATGCCTTCACCGTTCAGAGAAGGATAATTTTGGTGAACCTAGCCCTCTAATGAACACCTCGCTATGTAAGTAATTTTACTACCCAGTGTTAAGCAACCTGTGCACGTGCATTTCCAAGGATCAGGCACTTAGCAGCAGAAGGAGTGATGCTGACCTTCCCCCAGCATCTCTGTGCGGATAACAGTGTTCTGCCTCAGTGGTCCCCCAAATTCTAATTTAGTTTATGAAAAAAGACACACCATTAAATGGCAAATATTGTACTTTATTTTTATAGTGTTTGGGGGTATTCCCAGTGTAGTGGATTTCCTTCTCAACATACTGGTATGATTGTTTTCAGCTTTGAAGTTGATAGTGATGAGGGCTTCTGTTCAGCAGCCCGAAGCCAAATATTTGCATCAGTAGCTGCCTGCTGTTCTTTCTGCTGGGAGAGTGGAGGGTCTTCCACATGCAAATCGGGGAATGCCACTGCTGGGTATAACCTCACAGAGACCGCTCTTGCTGAGCACACTCATTTGGGAATAGAGAGGGATAGGTAACCTGCACTTTTTTCCCCACCCCTGTTGCTTTCTCGCAGAAAAGAATCTGTTTCCTGCCCATGATCTGCTTTTGGAAATGAAGTGATTCAGCCCAAGCAGGATAATCTCTGCATTTTCTCAGATTGTTGCTTAGAACAATTTCATCAGGTTCCAGCAGCTTTTATGAGTGTGTGTAGAGCTGGAGAGCATTTTCAGAGGAACATTATGCAAACATGCAACTCAAGGTATAAAACATCTTCAAGCTAGATTTTTAGACATGGCAATAAAAGAATGTATTTTTTCTTTTTGGGGGACTAAATGTGACTTGAGGACACAGGACAGGAAAGTCTATTATCAGTATGAACAGGCATCTAAGTTTAAAAACCCAAACTGATACTCTGCAATATAGGGTTTGTGGAAATCACAGTATTGGGGCATCCAGAGTTCTCCTTTGGTAACCGTGTATTTGGCACACGCAGGTTTTGTAGTGACACTTCTCAGAGCCCTGTAGCTCTTCTTGTTTTATACTCACAGAGTTTAGATCCCTGGTGTCTACCTCGCTACTAAAAGGGCTTCACTTTGGCGTAGTCGGTGGACCCTAGTGTGATTAGAAGAAGAGGATAAATACAGACAAAGCATTTCAGGTTGGTACATGTGGTCAAGCTTAGTTCTGCAAGGCTTTTGAGCAAAGAAATTAATGAGGATGGACTTACTAAGCACTACATGGAAAATGTTTATAATATTGAGATGGAGACTGACAATTCCCATAGGTATGGGAATAATCCTGCCCAAGGTAACTGAACAACTCAAACGCCTGCTAAGGCAAGGCCTGTAGGAGCTTCTCAAAATATAGAGGAAATACCTCAGGTTTTTCAGGTTTATACTTCTAATAAAATCAAAGAGAACATCCCATATTTCTCTTTTATCCTAAAAACCTCAGTAGTGTTTTCCTACTTGCATGTATTACAAGTGATTGTCTTTTCAGGCAAATGTTTTACATCTATCATCTAGGGCTGATGGTTTAAACGACATGAAATAGAAAAAGAATAATTCCATCTATTGACTCTGTGCAGCATTTTATCAGACTCATTGGAACTGAATTCACCATCTGTGCCTTTTTGTCACGGTCATTAATAGCTTTTCCTAAGCATTTATTTGTAAGAGGGCTCTATTTTCCCTGCAAGGTAAGTAACCTTAATACATGTGCCGATGTTCAGTTTGAGCAAAATTACGGGGTAGTTGCTGCATTTTTAAAAGGCAGGTTTACTTTCTTTTTCTAGTTCTGTCTTTGCAAAGGAGTTAGACTGATTTTTTGAATGAGTGACTCTCAACTAACCATCTTTTCTTTGCTTCTGTGCTGAGAGAGATTATTCCCTTGTGCATTGTGAGGCTTTCTTAAATAGACTTTGTTAAAACTGGTAAACCAGAAATGTCACTTACAAGTTATATTATGGGCTAGAGACACGTTTAATTGGAGCACCACGTCCTGTGTTTACATCAGAAAGAGAATACAGCTCTCTTGTGGAGTACTAGAAAAGACAACTTCAGATTGTGTTGTGCATTAATTTACCCCTGCTTGAATTTCGCAGTCTTAAAAAAGGCATCAGTTACTTTTGGTCCCTACTGAAGTAGCTCCCTCCAGCTTTGCAGTGGGGGTTAGCATTTAGCCCTAGCTGTACCTTTCGATGTCACGCTTGCTCCTTCACTGCCTCCTTTAAAACTCTTCTTACTATAATCTCTTTGATGGACTTCCCGCTGCCCCTTTCCCCCTCCTTCTCCCAGTTTTGGGACAGATCTGGGTCTCCTTGAAGAGCAGATGCTTCTGATGAACTTCAGGAAAAAGAATTTCTCTGGTCATGCTCCTCCTCCCCAGCTCCAGCCAGATCTGGCTGCTGCTCTTGCTCATTAGAGCGAGGATGCAAACAGCAGCAGATGCCTGTTGGTGGTAATTAGATAAAAGAAATGAGTACTGTGAATGCTGCAGTGAGAGGGGAGGTGCTTCCCAGGCAGGTTGGAGAGGGATCATTCCCACTTTGAAGGGCTGTTGTCAGACTTCCCATAACCCTACTTTTCTGACTGCTTGGCTAATTAAGCAAATGCACCTTCTATGTTCTGTCCTTCTAGTTTCTTTCTGTCTCTTTCTGGCTTTTACATGTCCCTCATTCTCCTATTCTCATTTCACATGGCTCTATTAGGTGTTAGGTGGTTATTTGTCACTACACAGGAGTGCAGATTACCATCACTTGGAAACACTGATTCCTGCCTGGCTTTTATTTCCCAGAGTGTGGCCTCAGCTGCCTGGGGACACAGAGGAGGAAGTGACCTTTACTGCAGCTTGGGCTGCAGTAGCTGTATTTGAGGGTAGTTCACCTGCAAGCTTGTGAGGCTAGTTCACCTCACCAGCAAGGGCTGGCCCTGGCTTTAGAGACAGGTTGTCTCCTCCTGTGGCTGGAGGAGAGGTGGGAGATCGCTGCACAGAGCAGCATGGGGCAGAGAGCTGAGGAGGGGAAGTTACTCATTAAGAAGCAACAAAAGATGAGCTGCCTTACAGTAGTTGTTGTGCTGGGCTCAGGGAGGACAACAGGCCTGGGTATCTCCTCTTTACATCCTCAGCCACAGAAAAGTCATCTTTAGGTGGGGAGAGGTGGCGGACAAGTGAACCTGGGGTGGGGAAGGTCATGATGACATCTTGGTTTTTAGGCCAGTGCTTTGAGTGACATGGTAGCCTGAAAACAGGCAGAGGTAGTTATAAATGGGAGGAGGAAAGACTGTTCCAGCAGGGCTCCAGGAAGAGATGCCACAAACACTGGGGAGCCTCAAAAGCATCCTCTTGTACTTTATCCAAATTGACACTTAACCTGCTGGCAGGCTTCAACCCTACTGTATTCCTATCTCAGGATGAGATGTGAACAGCTTGCAGTTAAGATGCTTTATGTCTTGGTTTTTTTTTTTTTTTAAACAACAAGCTGCAAGTAAGTGCTCCATTGTGTATTAACACCCACAGTTCTTTGAAAACTGTGAATAGGGTGCAAACTCCTTTTATGTTTAGCAGAGTGTGTGAAGTCCACTCCAGCTGGCTGGCTTGTGTTTTGCTACTACTTTGTGAGCTTCTCGGTTGTCAAATGGACATGAGCAGCAGCTAGCTATGTGTGATTGCAGTGTTTCATCCCAGGTGTGGCAAGCTCTCCTAATAAGCATTTTTGCATGGTATTCAATCTAGGCTTTTCCTCTTGTGCTCTCTTGCTGTACAGGGTGGACATCTACACAATCAGTTTCCTATTCCAGTAGCCAGAAGAAAATAGAGATACTTATTTATGAAGTTTAAGGGGGACAACACTTTTAAAGGGAGTGATGAACAGAAATCAAGAAGTCTGCATAGCAATCCTGTTATCTACCTTTCTATTTGGGTTAGCTCTCTGGGCTCCTCTCGCCTCGCAGCATGTTTGAGGCTTCCTGGTGGAGGCTTTTACATTCTTTATTTTCATCCAGGTATTGTGCTTGCAGAAGATGGTCTGGATCAGGGAAGCCTTGGATCCGTTCTAGGCTTCCAACCCAGCTGTGGGGTTTTCTTCAGACACAAAACCTTCCCTCAGGAATTTCTTAATGCTTACTTTGATTGGGAAGATACTTTGGTGTCCCTCACAGTAGTTAATTGGTTGTCCTTCTCTGCTTTTGGAAATTATGAAACCCCTTGGACATGGCTAGGTGAGATAAGAGACTGCCTAGACAGTTAAATTGAGTCCGTTCAGGGTTCAGCCAAGCAGAAGAGCCCTTCTTAGCAAATGAAGCAGAATGACAATAACTCTTTCTTTCCAGGCTATACGGTGATCCACTCTTGGAGCATATCAGGTTTGTGTTATGAATCCTGTGGCCCCTGTAAACGCTTAACTTGCTAATGACATTTGAGGCAGTTCTGTAACTGAGCTGAACACGGGCAGCTTGCTTTGGGCTCTTATCTGAGGAAAAAACAGTACAAATCAATGTGTTGTGAGTTCTCAGAAAATCAGTTACATTTTTCAAGGATTTGAAATTTGGAAACACTGTTAGGTGATTGATTGCTCTGATGCATTTGATGTACAGTTCAGTAAATAAAGATGCTAAGTAGGATGGCATATCGTTTTACAGTGATAATAATAAACCAGTCCAGTGAACTCTTTCTGCATTTCTAATGTTGTACTTGGTTTGCAATAGCCTGCCCTCACGTTATTTCCTTACTTTTCACAATAAAGCACGAAGTGCTGGTTATCACAGAGGAGTTAGATCTTCCCACAAATTGGCTTAGGGGAATGTTTTAATACATCTGTGGCCGTATCCTTGACTGTCTCTCCTGATGCTATCATTTGAAAGCAGATGACAGCTGCAGATAAAACGTATGGCATAGCATATGATTCACGTGGGAATGGAAGCGGAACCTCTGGGAAATATACTCCCTCTTCAGAGAGAAACATCAACATGTACAGTCGAGTATGTCACTTAATGAGCTTCCTTGGTCTGCAGGTCAGACCTGACATTAACCAAAGTGACTTGGAATAATTTTGCTCGGATGGCTTAAAAGGTCATATGTAAATTGAGTTTGTGGTCGCAGATGACTTTCTAATGGATTACAAGCTTTATCATGAAAGCATTGGGTACAATCAGTTTATACTTACAAGGGGCTCTGAGTAAGACTGATTAGGTGAAATTAAAAAAAGCAGAAAGCCAGGTTGAATTTCTCTTAGGGTTCACGGGGCTTATTTCTTCTTAGACACTGAGACCCCTTCAGTTTGGGGATTATCTCCCAAGCAAAATAATCACATTCCATCTAGGGGCATCTGAAACTAAGCTGGGTGAAGTACTGGGAAAAAACCTGTCAAGAGCAATCCAGCACTAGTAGTAAAATGGGCTGAATAACCTCAGACTGTTTGAAAAGGCCATGTTTACCATGTCAGCAGAGAGCACACTGCAAAGTCTGGCATAACATAGTTATTTTGCTCCTAGTGTACAAAAATACTGCAATGCCTCAGATAGCTCCTGAGAAAAACTGATAATGGCAGTGCTATATTTCTGTCCCTTGGACCTCATATTAATGTGGAGGGAGACCATTCTCACCCTGTATTTTTGCCTTCCAGCTACCTCAGGACTGAGATACTCTAGCCGGTTGCATAGCTGAGGAGGACATGGGGGCTTGTTTTCTTTGAGCAGAAAACAACGCTCTCTTTTTTCATGTTTGAAACCCATTTTACTGGGATATGCACAACTCTCTTCCGTCTCGCCACTAACAGAATTAAGGGAAAAGAAGTGTTTAGACAGACAAGTGCAGTATTAAAAGTGTAGTAAAGGACATGCAATAAAATTCTGTGGAAGGGCTGCAGAACTTGGTGGCTGATCATAAGCATTTTACATGCATGTTAATCCCACAGATGCTGCTGGCTGGTTAGCAGCTTGCATCTTTGAAACTGGAGGCTTGAAGAGGGAGTGACTGTGGTGGTGTGGTGGATTTGCAGGCAGTTGTTTTATGAAAGCTCACACATGGGAATGTGGCTGCTCTTGAGGATCCAGTTGATGTACTCTTACAGACTGGGGAATGAATGTAGCACCAACTTGAGTGGAGAATCATGTTCTTGAAGGTCAAACCTGAGTCTGTTTCCCTTTAAAGCTGTTTTAAATTCCTATTTTCAGATTCCAATGTTGACAGTCCTTGTTCAGTTGCTTTATCTGAGCCTGTAGCTCCTCCTGGGTTGGCAGGCTATATAAAAGCACAGATGTTCACTCAGGGTTTAGTCTGCAACTGCTGAAATAATTGCTCAATCTATGTATTTCATGTATTTATTCAGATATGATATTTTTATTTACTCTTCCTGCAGCATATAGATCTGAATTAAAATGACTTCATAATTGGCTTACATTACTAGGTAGTGTTGAGATGTGGGAACAGCTATATTTCAATCTAGAGAGTATTTGGGTAATGTCATTTTAAGAGCAAACATTTCTTATCTCTCACTTTTTTGGAACAAAAGAGCTAACTCATGTTCATTTGAAAGTGATTTTCATTTGTAATGGTAGGTCACGTTGAATAGTGTGACAGTATGACTCAAGTTTGTATAAATGACGTCTGTATGGCTGGCTTGTTTTGAGAAACAGTTTGAAAAATAATATGGGCCAAAGCATACGTCTGTACTGCTCCTTTTCCCATCTCAGTATGCAGAGGAGAGAGCTTGTTTCTGGAATACCTTTAATTGTAACTTACAATCAAAAGTGCAAAAGGCTGAATGTTGTTTATACATTGTAATGGTTTTTTTCTTGTTTATTCCTTAGGAGTGGTACTGAGAAGTGTGAACCAGACATTGAAAGCAAGCTGTTTATGTAGAGGCTGATCATGGGTGGTGAGCCTGCATTAAGAAACTCATTTGACCTTAGAGAATAATTACAGGATAGTCAGTTAATGTTCCAGTCTTCCCACGTGGAGTACTCATAGGTCTGGATGCTGGATATTTACTGAAAGTGTTGGGATAATGGAGCATAGTAAATGGGAAGATTAATTAGGCAGATGATCCAACGAAACTGTAAAAAAATTAGGATGAGAAAAGCGAACATCTTTCTAATTTGCTTTTCACACTCAATAGACATCTAGTTTTGACTTGGAGAACCACTGTTATAAAACTGAGGAGCTGCAAAGCACTGCCTGGAGCATGGTGTAGGGAAGGTGGTTGACAGTCTTTAAGTGAACATCTTTGAAAGTAAAATAACTTTTCTCTTGAGTACATGTTCTTGGGTGGAAGTGCCCATCTGTGACAAAATATGGGGGATGGTCTTTGTTTTGTTTTTTTCCCACCAAAGATTTGGTGAGAAGATCTCTTTATTGAAGAGATGAATTCTCTGTAGCCCAAGAACCAGACTGTTAAGCATTTGGTCATCAAGGACTGGAAAACTTTATCCATGAAAATCTGAGTGATTCTGCCAAGCAAGTGTTCAGCATAAAAGCTTCATTTTCAGATTCTTTGAAATTCACTATTCAGTAGTGAATGCATAGTAGATATAGTAGATGTCCAGCCATACCTAGGCATGAGCATGGAATTACATGTATGAACCTGAGGAGCGCTTTAACCACTGGAGAGACATGCTGAGGGAGGACCCATCAATGGCAGCTGTAAGCAGGAGGCTGGGAATGAAGTGCCAGATGTTGGGGCCTGGGGAGCACCAGCCCTGCCATCCCAGGGCAGAGCAGAGGTCTGGACACTCGGCACACTGCTACATAGAGTAAGGGTCTTAAACTAACTGCTTTGGGCTTTAAGTTAGGGTTGAAATGTGGAAACGTTTGGCACTTTTCTGTTGCATGTAACTCTTAAAAACAGGTTTTCAAAGTTGTTTTCCATTCTCCTTTAAAATTAAAGGAGACTGCAGCAGATAGACTACAGCAGTACCAGAGCTTCCTATAGGCGAATATGTTTGCCAGTCTGACCTTCAGTCACAGGATTCATTTATCACATTAGTGGGAGGGCTGGTTTCAGGTCACCTTGTGGGATCCTTCAGACATTCATCTTACTGCAGGTAGTGCAAGCCATATTAAATGCTTCTGGATTACAGGTCCCATAGTAATTGCTCATAATCTGCATATGGTGTGAAAGTCAAGATGCCTTCCTGAGCTGACAAGCAGTGAGGGAGAAAACAAAGCACAATAGCAAACAAAGGTTGAAGAGAGTCAGCGAGCACAGCCTGCAGATAGATCTGCGCAGGTGACTCCCCTGTTGGGCTGCATGTCAATTTGACCTGGTTTAGGGCTGGATCACAGCAGAGCATGTGGAGAACTTATGACCATTTTCAGGTTGTGGTGGTGCCCATCTCCTACTGTAGAAGTCTCCTGTGGAACAAAAGAGACAACATGGAAATAGCAGTGACATTATAATGAAATCATTATAAAGATTGACAAGCAGACTTTCCATCAGTTAGGTCCCCTCTCTTACACACTTTAGCTTGTCCATCCATTACCTTGCATTAGTTGGTCCATGGTCTGTTAGGCTGGTCTCTGGAGAAATTGAAATCTATGTTTATTACACTCAAAAGAGCTGAAATAGGCCAATAAGGTAGAGACTGACTCCAATAAAACCTGCAACTTTATAGAATGTCAGCAGTGGAAAACAATTCCCCTTTAATTGCAGACTAAAGAAACATTCTTATTTTGTAAAATAAGAATGTAAAATAATTTCCCGATTTTCTGTGTCTCAAATGTGACACAGTGTGGGAATTTGGAATATTTTGTGCATGTAACAAGGTTGATTTGTTTTATATGGAAAAAATATTCACCACTTCTGCAGTGGCAATTTATATTCCTGGAAGACTGCTGTTTAGATGGAGAGTCACAGTTTTGCTTGCAAGTGGAAGCAGGGTCTTGAACTGCTGGAACATATTCTTTGTATTACTTTTGTGTTTGATTTATTTGTAATACCACATTTAGGGATTTAGGCGCAATGTAGATCTAGCAAGGGCTTCATTAAGAATTTGGAGTCTAATCCATTAAAAGTTTCATATAAGGCTTCCACTATGTTTATGGTGTTTCCATATGTAACAAGCAGAGAGGAACAAGGAAGCAGGGATCTGGTCATTTGGCAGTTCAGTTGTATTCCCCCCCAGGATGAGGCATCGCATCTTTGGGGAGCACTTTTGTCAGCCAAGGCTGGAGGCAACATGCAAAATGGGTCTTGCTCTTTTTCTGCCCCATTCGTTCCTGGAAAACAGGCAGGACTTGGGAGTTTGGGCTTCTTATATGCCTCTTTCTGCTGTGGCTGGGCTGGGGAGCTGAAGGGAAAAGGTGCTAAATGGATGGCTAACTTTTCTACTAGTAAGGGTGAGGGAGACATTAATGCCAGTTTTAATTCTTGAAAGGAGGGGTGTGCATCTAGGAACAAAAGTCTTCCTTGTGCTGGTCCAAGGTGGTACAACCAGGCTGTCTCCTGTAGTGCATTTGCTAAGATTTTAAAGGATGTTATTTTCCTTCTAAAATAAAATCATCCAGAGAAACTTACTTGAGGAAGAAAGACCCAAACTGCCTTTGCAGAAATGACTCACTAACCAATTTAAAGCCTAATGCTCTGTGCTGTCTCTCAACAACTGGATTTAGTATTAACAGAGAGAGAAAACATGGTTTCTGATTTACTGTGTTTTCAGCTGAGACTGAGGAGTAATGGGGAGCTGATTTACAGTGGTGACTTTTGCGGAGAAATCTTATGCTCTGTAGAAGACAGCCCTCTGTGTGCAGAGAAGGTGCTGTGTGACTTGTGCTCATTTGAGGGAGCAGCTCTAAATGGGGATGGCTTGCTGGGGCAGTCCCTGCTGTGATGCAGTCCATGGCAGTTTATAAAAACATATGGAAACTGTACTGTTGTTTCAAATTAAACTGGAATAAAAACTGTTTTAGTAAAAAAATGTATTATAATGGGGAAAAAAATGACTTAACATTTGTAAATGTCCAATTAAGTTTCCTCACTTCATAATTCTCTAAGATTGGTTGGCCCACTAGGAAAACTCTTCTTCAACATGCTGTCTTTTGCATAGGTTGATATATCATTCAAATAAGAGAAATGGGCAATTTAAGGTAGAAGGAAGAGTAATAAATTAGTGGTGTGAATATATTAATCAGTCTCAGTACAGATGGCACAAAAGGTATCATTAAATTGGGGCTGGTGAGTAAAACCCTACTCTTTTAGTGCATCTTTCAATATCTGGCAACCTTATGAGCACTGAGGCTGGATTGCTCTCTAGTTGCTGGTGTTTATGCATCCATGTTGCTGCTGTTGGGTACATGAGGACTGTTGGGATACCTGCTGTTGCTGCAGGGCCTGGCTGTTGTTCAAGAGGGCACTCAGTATGCAGCTAAATTTCAGATGCCAAATTGGAATTTGGCACCTGGAATTCGGAATAGGCTTCCAAATTCCCCACCCTCCCCAACTCCAGTGTTTTAAGGTAAGCAGCAAGTGCTCAGGTTTTCTATTTAGACCATGGAACAAAATTAAAGGGCTTAAAAACAGCCCCTTTTTTTTCCCCCCTGATAATATGGTTATGAGCAGTAAAAACAAAGATGAGACTGGTTCAAAGAATTTACTGGCCTCTGTCCTTATGAACATGCAAGGCCATGGTGTAACCTCTCTAAACAAGGTAACAGTCAAAACATCTGTTAGTGTGGTTAAGAGGCGATGTGGTGGAAACATTCCGGAGCTACGACTATGTGCTGGAGGTTCATTTGAAGTAAGTGTTACTTCCTCCTTCAATTCATAAGTGTTGTCAGTTGCTACTGCCAGCAAAAATGCTCTTTTCTCAAACAACTGTTTTCCTTCAATGTTAGAGCATCTCCTTTCTGTTCCTCCTCCTCCCCCTCTCCCCCCCTTTAGCTGTGCAGTGGGTTGCACAGCTGGCCAAGCAGAAGGAAGAAGGAAAATAAGGACGATGCTTTCTGGTGGATTTATTTGTATACAAGTCCCAGTGGACCTAAGTATTAAATTGCTTCCATGTTTTTGAGTTGTCGTATCCAGAAGACTGGGCACACGTCACAAAAGCTGGATTTAGGTTTTTTTTAGTAGATAAAGTGGATTTTAGTCTTAAAGTGGATTTTAGTAGATGCTTGTAAATGACTGAACTTGAGTTTCTGAAAAGCGTAACATTGAGGGGAAAAAAAGCAAATGTTGGTTAAGTAGGAAATAATATTTAAAAATAAATCTTGGAGCTGCTGTTGAATCTAGCAGATACAGATTGCCTCTACCTATTAGTTTTTGCACATACAAGTGTTTGAACAGATGATATGAAGTACTGTTGGCTATAAAACCTGCCTGTCTTGTGAGCAAGTGATGAACCCTGATAGTCAATACCCTCTGAAAAGCATTTCTCTGCTAATCCTCCTTCATAAGCGTTGGTTGTCTGCTAAATGTCAGGAGGAACAGACTGGTCAGAAAGAGGTTAAAGAGCTCACCTCACACCAGCATAGGTTATTGCACTTTGATTTTTCACTTCTTGTTTTGTTTCCATTGGTGGCAACTGCTCAGCTATTGTAAGGGGAGAGGGAGGCATCTTCATCTCCAGTTGCTTACAGCTCCATTTAAAATGCAATTATCTGTTTATATGCATTCTAATACAAAGATGTCTGGGCTGAAAACTTAGCTGAAAGCAGTATGTGTGCATGCAGAATACTGGAGATGAGCTCTGAACCTTTAAATGTAGAGGGCTAGTCAGTATTTTTGTCATTTTTACAGTTAATGAATCACCTTTGTCAGTGACAGGGTAGGATGCTGTGGGATCACAGCTACACGGGAGGAATGGCATGTGTTAGGTAAGTGTGGGTGCCCTGGGGTTGCAATTTAGGCATTTTAACTTCCTCCTTCAGCCATTGGAGAGGCGGAGGAAATGATCCCTCTTTTCTGTGCTTTTACTCATTGACCTTGGAGCCTCCATCCATAGTAATTTATTGTGTGTTTGGGTTATTTCTAGCTCATTGTACAGTTACATAAATGCTTGTGCAGGAAGAGTGCATGGGGTGGGAATAGGTTGCTAGAGGGCTGGGGCAACGCAGAGGTCCTTTCCTTCTCTCCCTCCTGGCGGCAATGCCAACTTCAGTGGGAGTTGGTTTAGAGCCCTAGAGTTTGGGAAAAGGTGCTACTCTTCCTGCTCTTCCTACCTTTTCCTTTTGCAGTGTTTTGTCTTCCCTCATCTAAGTCTTAGTGTTCTTGCAAGCAATGGGTTAACATTGATGTGTTTTCTGTTTATTTCTGTCTCATCCCCCTTGCCCAGTATTGCTGGAACCTGATGGATCTGAATTGTAACTATCCCAATTTTAGTCTATTGACAAGGTGACAGGCAGCACTGGAGGTACCAGACATATCAACAGTCTCTGGAAGGATCCCAGGATTCATTAACATTTGGAAATTGCCTGTCTTTTGCCCACCAAAATTATTAACTCATTTTTTGCAGAGAGAGTTTAGATTCAGCAGAAATAAACAAAAATGCTGGCTTGCTCAAGGAAGCTTCCCAGGCATAGGTCATTGAGAAAGTGGGTTTCTTCATGCTTAAGGAATGCTTCTGTTCAAGGGGAACTTCCTTGAACACGTGCCCTTTCTTTGTAGTCCACTTTGTGTATTTTTCCGTGTGAGATACATTTACAGTTTAATCTCAAACTGATGCTTGACAGTGTAAGTTACTGTAATTGAAATCACCTGTCAGTAACTTAAAGAAGACATTGCAGCCTTGTCTTTCTGGGCATCCTCATGAACTGAAGCATGAAAGCATCATCTAGTAGTGTCTAAATATAGAAAATAACTTCTTTAGAACTGCAAATGCTGATATCCTCTAGAGACGTGCTTGGTTATTGTCAAGTTGTTCTACGCATGTACGAGCATATAGGCAACTTGGTTTCTGTATTGCATCTACAGTATTCTGTCATAATCCTCTAGTTCAAGACAGAGGTGTATACACAGAGGAAACTGGAAACAATGGTAGAGAGATTTTCTTGCCTTCTTGTTGCAGAAAAAGTCTGATTTGGAGCAGGGAGAATGAAAAGACTTCTTGAAAAATCAACAGAGCAGGTAGCGTAGTATGCTATATGTGGGAAGTTAAAGTGCTTTGAACACAGAAGGGGAAGTTTTAAATGCCTGGTGATGCCCAGGCAGAAAGGAATTGGTCCCACAGGTTTGCAGGTGGGTCAACATCTTTGGATATCAATTCAAAGAAGTTGGTCAGCTCTTTAAGAAACGGGGAATGAGCAGTGTGTTTGGGGGGACTGAAGGTGGAGCATGTGGGAGGCAAGTAAACAGCCCCAGCTCCGGAAAAGCATTGTGTGGGTTCAGTGCCTGTGAGAATGAAGGTGGATTTTGTGGTCTCCTTAATAACAAACTATAAAATAAACCCTGCAGGCCCCTGAAGGATGGAAAACATCTGTAAAGGATGTGCTAATCTTTATTTAAAAATATAAGCAAGAAAGTACATTCTGTTCAAGCTTTAATTTTAAGACATGCTGATAAAAATGAATTATATATGGAAAATATCTTTTATCTGTAACTGAATCTTCTTTTTATTACATGTGTGTTTCCATATGTGTGCATGACACATACCAGTAAGTATGGTCTGTTTGCATTTTATGCCTTATGCTGTTAAAAATCACAGCAACATATGACAAAAAAAAGCGATTCACTACATAAACAAGCCTTTTGTCCCAGTAACTACTTTTTTCAAGTTTAAAAGGGTTGTTTGTTTTAACAGAGTATATCTCGATTCAGAATGATCGTTTTGCACAGCTAAAGTGTAAGTATGCTCAGACCTTGGCTAGTAATTAGCTCTTCTTATTATCAGATAGCAAACTTGCCTGGGGGCCCGGGACACTAAATTGACATAATTGGCTTGTGGTATGGTGATAGATATTTATTTGTTTTTCCACAGACTTACCTTTCATGTTGTTTAAAATTATTGATCCGTTTCCAGAGAAGGAACACTAGAAAGAGCAGAGAAATCAGACAGCATGGGGCTCTACAATCAGGTAATAAAAGGCTCAGGTCAAGGAGTTTGAACTCTAAATACTGTTCATTTTCACTGAGTGACTCCCAGGGTCATGATGCAGGATAGTGGCAGGGCAAGAGGAGTCAAAAATAAGATGCTGTGTAGAATTGCACTCGTGTATGTTTGTATTTAGTGTAAAGCAATTGAAGCAAACGGCTGTAAAGCTACAGTATATGTGGCCATTATGTTTTGCTGAGAGACAGCAAGCAGAGCGCCAGTACAGAAGACTGAAATGATTAAAATTCTCACATGGGGGTTAATATGCTTATCATTGGTGTCCTTATTTGAGCTTCATGACTGTTAATCACCAGAGCCTGCATCATGATTAAGCCTACTGCATTGGTTGTGAATAGCTCTCCTGCTTGAAATGGGAGGAGACGAAAAGGCATGAGAGGATAGCTGGCTGAAAAACATAGCTGACAGAGTGATGAGGTGACAATTGAAGAGTCAAACTCTTGGTTAATCCAGGCAGGCACAGAATTAGATTGCAGTCGTGGAAAAAGTCAAGTAAATTGTTAGCATGGCTGAATGCCAGGCTGTTTCTTTTTTCCTTCAAAAACCATGGTGAAGTTGGAAACATGAGTGAAATGTTAAGACCCGTGAATAAAATCTCATTCTTTCAGCCCCTGTATAGCTGGAATTTCTCATCTGGAGTCAGAATGAATGGGTGAATGGTTATTAATATGTAATGAGATCTTACGGAAACAATAGCAATGCAAGCCAAGGAAAAGAGGGATTTAGAGAAGGGAACCATCCATGCGAAAGTTAGGCTTGCCAGGCTGGCATGTTAGTGATAGTAGGGCAGGCATGGTCCTGAAGGCTTGTGCCAGTGTTTTGAAAGATGGAAATAGCAGGATTCTTGGACCATGAAAGCAGGCACCCTCCTGACATTATGCTGTATTAATTCTCTTGTTCCACTTCCCTGACTTTTACCATGTTTTCTCATTCCACTGTAAACCGCTTGGGGCAGGGGTCGTGTCTTTTATTTGTCTATAAAGTGCTGCTACTTGTGAGGAACATGTTTGATTGCTGGAGGAACAGGAGCACCAATAGCAGGTCCCTGCATGCAAAATTCTTTTAAGTCTCTGCAAAGATGCCTTTTTTGCCATCTGTGTGGGAGCCTGTAACCCCTCAGTTTCTGAAAGCTGAAGGTGTACACTAGAGAAGGGTTCAGTCTACGTTCAGAGCTGTGTGCTGCTGACCAGCCAGTGCCTGGGCTGGATGGGTGTTTCCTCTGACCCATTCACTGTCCTTGCGCTGTGTCACATTGTCAGAGCAACCCCGTTAGAGCTCGTGTCCCTCCTGGGTGAGGGGCGTGCTGAAAACCTCCTCCCTCCATGGGACAACACTTTTTCAGTGATTACACAGTGTTCTACTGTACTACTTGCTGCACAGCTCCATGACTTTGGCTTGGTCACCAAGGAATTTAGAGGCTGGCCATTCCTGATAGAGCTTACACTTACGGTAGCAACATGCACCTTGCACTTCAGTGCACAAATAACAATACATTGTGGCTTTGCTTATTGGAAGATGGAGAATGAATATTTTAAAATACAGTTTAACACCGTTTTTTCCAAGCTTTTGTCACAGGGACTGTACTGTGATGGAACATGAACCTGCTGTGCCCAGTCTTAAAAGGATACTGTTTCCTGATAGAGGCTGAACAAAACCAGAACAGTCAGCCATCAAAACAAATAATAAATTTAATAAGAAACCTAAATAGTACATTATGTAAAAACAAATATTAGGCTATCAGTGCATGTAGTTACAGGTCAGTATTTACACAGAGCAGCAAAGAGTGCGTCTGGTCACACTGGGTTTTCAAGTCAGGGTGAAAATAGGAAGTGCTGTGGTAGAGATGCCACATCAAGACATGGAGTGATGTTCTGGGTCTGCCCTTACTGTGGGTGTGGAGAGGTCCAAAGATGGTGTTTTGTCACAAACCTGAGAAGTTTGAGGCCCTCTCCCCACCCTCTGTGCAGGCATCCATAACGAGTCATGAGTAATGTTTCGAGGAAAACACCCAAGAGTTTTTTGCAGCTTTTTTGCATGTGTGTTTCTCAATGGCGTTTGTTGGTGTGTCACGGTGCTGGCTTGACTTAGAGATTGTCCAAGTGAAAATCTTGCGTGAGGAAGATGCAAAGAGTAAGCAAATGAAGAAAGGCAAATTAAGTTGTTAGGTATTAAGCTTAGGATATAAAATGGGTAGGGTTACTTCTTAGTTTGCCAGGCTTGCTTAGATGATTTTGCCATACAAGCTTTTCCGGTGCTGTTTCATCAGCAGCATCATGCAGCATCTGGGCTATTTGCAGATTGTGTTAAATTTGGTTGCTAAACAACTTTTGGTGGTCCATTATGGACACAAATAGCCAACTAATATATACCTGGGAGAATACGTTAATTGCCTCTTACAATATGTTGCTGCTTTACTTGTGAGATACCTTTAATTCTTCCAACACCTTCCTGGGTATCTGCCCCATTCCAGTTTGCAGGGTGGCATTTCCCTTGCACACCTGAACCATGTGTGTGAGGGAGGGCACTGGAGGCTGAGCAGAGCAGCAGGTAGCCAGGAGCTCTAAATCCATGTCCAAATAGAAAGGGTAGAAAAAAGGCACAAATATGCACAAAAACAATCATTCCTTTGATACAGCTCTGAGATTTCAGCTTCCCTGCCCTCCACCTATCAATGTGTTACCTTTCAAGTTTGCATGAGCTTCCAGGGTCATTTCTACTTCTAAGATCAAAAGACTTTTCATGGTTGCAGAGGTGAAGCTGTGGTGGATTTCAGGTATTTCAGAAAAGCTTGACAGAAAGGAATTTAAAGAACTGGATCATAAATATAACTGAACAGAACACATATGAAGGTGGTAGGCTGGCTTTTCAAAGTGTTGATGTATGTGTCTCGCACCCAAAACAGCATGTGAAACAGATTCAAGAATTAAAATGCACAACATATACTCAGAAGTGGAGGAAATATAGACGTATAACTGTCTAATGAGGACTGCTTTGTGGAAGCAGTGCGGCATGAGCGCAGAGCTGCTAATTCAGTGTGCAAATTGAATTTGCAAGGATTTCAGAGCGGGGAAGACACCTGAAAGCACGATTTTCTAGAAGACAGCATGAATGACTTGCCTTTATTAGTTATCAGGATGCCTCTAGGAATTTAGATTTAGGACAGTTCAGAGTGTTTTAGGATCAGGAGGGGATGTGCCAGAGACAAAGTCACAGGCCGAACCCAGGACACAGGCTCTTAGTCCTTTGTGAAAGGACAGATCTGTCCTACATGCTCTGAG
Source organism: Strigops habroptila (assembly GCF_004027225.2). Lineage (NCBI taxonomy): Eukaryota > Metazoa > Chordata > Aves > Psittaciformes > Psittacidae > Strigops > Strigops habroptila. The sequence continues at coordinate 11,447,844 of NC_044281.2, forward strand.
TTTAAAGAAGAAAAAGCATCTTAAAAAACTGTTTGGTTTTTTTTTAATTTGTTTTTTAGTTTAAATGAAACATTTATGACCTAGTTGGTGATTGACCTTCTAGCTCTCTTGCCGTGATCAGGACTTTGCCAGTCTATTAAAGGATCTTTGCTCATCTGACAGTTACTTATGTGAAGCTGTAGTTGTGGGCTCTAACTAAAGCCAGGGATGCTGACACACCTCACCTGTGTATTAAAGAAATCACAGCACTTAAAACTTTCTGAAGGCTGTCGGCAAGTAGGAGAGTCTCAGCCACAGTGATCTGTCACTGCTGTTATCTTCCCATTGGTGCAGAGCTCTCAGAGAGGGCTATTAATCACCCTGACAAAAGCCTGGGAGCATGTGGAAATGCACAGAGAATTACCATAGCTTCTAAATGGTCAACGCTGGCAGGCTCTGGCAGTTGCTCCCTGCTTTAGGTCTAAAGTAATGATAAATTCATCAAAGTCTCTTGAGTTTTGTTTCTCTGGCCCCCTTTTTCCTTCTAGGCTGGTGTCAGAGCTGCCACATTTTCTCCCCTTGAGAAGACAACAGTCGATTTCTTACTGAATCCCCTCCAGGAGCACTTAGTGTGGCACAAGAGCTAGTTTTGGCAGGAGGGACTTCAGGATATTTAGATTTGTTGTAGATGTGGGCATTGAGGCAGTGGTGGTGAGGAAGGAGCAGAGGGTGGGATGAGAGCTGTTGCTGGGGGTGAATGTGCCAGCTTACCTTTAGCATAGCTGCTGGTGATCTGAGTACCTTAAGGCTGGAGTTTGTTAAGGTTAAGTTTTGAAAACACAAGAGTGAGGTTTTGTGTTTCTTGCTAAATTTTCTGTGGTTCTCAGCTTTAGGTTACAGGTTGAAGTGGGAAGAAGAAATGTGTTAAATTTTGTTCGTGAAGTAAGCAACCATTAGTGATTTGGGCATTTATTACATTTGGCCTTATCATTAGTGCTAGGGCTTGTTAATAAAAGAGGATGAGCAATTTTAAAAGCAGCAGATCCCAGAGTTGTGGTGTGGGCTGGCTTTGGCGTGTTCAAATAAGCTTTATTTCATTTTTTTCAAGTAATGATCACTTGATTGTGATAATGTCATAAAACTTTTTTGTACCATTTTGGGTGACAGAATTGTTCGGTTTCTGTCCAAGTCTTACATTGTATGCTAGGGTGAGTGAGCAGGTGGCTGGCAGCCATCAATATCACATATATACATTAATGACATTTCTTTTCTTATTCCAGACAAAATTTGGAGTTGTAGTTGAGAAGATGAGGGCTTGTGGATTATAAAAGGCATAAGCAGTTCAATATGATTTTGAATCCTGTATGGATCACATTGATAATGTGAACGCTGGCAGCATCAAACAGAAATGCCTTATGTATTGTTTTGCAGAGGTATTGGTGATTTAGGTATAGTTAGGAGTACGAAGTAGAAGAAAAGGTACGACAAAAGAAGCAAGGTGAAGTTTGTGGTTTTGGAGAAACTTATGATTTGCAAGGCCAGGTTTGGGCGTGCTGTTGGCAGTGTTAAATTTGCTTGTGTGCAGGCCTGATGTTGGGTGTGAAGTGTACAGAGGCAGCTGGGGTTAGGGTTAGGCTCAGGATTAGGATTGTATGAAAAAACAGGTTGATTGCAAGGTGCTGAGGAGGTGATGGAGTTGGGATTAAATCTGGTGCAGGTCTCGCTGAGATCATAGAATCATAGAACGGTTTGGGTTGGAAAGGATCTTAAGATCACCTAGTTCCAGCCCCCTGCCATGGGCAGGGACGCCTCACACTAGACCGTGTCGCCCAAGGCTCTGTCCAACCTGGCCCTGAACATTGCCAGGGATGGAGCATTCACAGCTTCCTTGGGCAACCCGTTCCAGTGCCTCACCACCCTCACAGTAAAGAACAACTTCCTTACATGTAACCTGAACTTCCCCTGTTTAGGAAAAGAGAAATAGATGAGCCCATGTTCTTGTTTAATCCTGTTGGGCTGCAGAATTAAGAAATACACTTTTTGTTGTCAAAGACATGCAGATTATGATTAATTTTATTGCAGGTTTTGTATCACCTATTTGATGAAAAGGCAACAGAGTCCATAGTGAAGTCCCAATTTTTAAAACATATCAACTGCATACTGCCAATTGCACATCATGAACAGGATTTCACCAGTCTTGGAAGAACTGAAAAGATATGAACTACAGTAAAACCGTAGAAACTGTAACACAAATATAAGCTTTACAAACTATAGATTAAAGGTCCCAGGAATATGAGGAATAATTATTAAACTTCAGCATATTTATGTTTCTGTCTGTTCTGAATTATTGTTCATATGGCTTGATATCCATGAAGATCTATACTTCATATAAACTTCTGCTGTAAATTACTTTTTCATAAACAGTTTTCATTCCTGGCAACCAAAGATACATCAGAAGCTTTCTCATAAAAACAAATTTATTACTTCTCATACTGCAGTATTGGCTTAAAGAGATTAAAAGTGACTACATGACATGATTAACAATTTAATTGAGTGTAATAGGAAGCCTGATGCTTTCTAGGTCCCAGCTTCATTGCTGCTTGCTCTTGTGCTTTACAAGCTTTTTAGTTATTATTGTAAAGATCAAATCATACTATTGTTTCAGCAATATCCATTAATTTTGCTTGTATGAAAGCTTAAAAAAATGAAGCCTTAATGAATGTGTTGAAGTGAAATACTGCAGACTGCTTTTAGGCCAGTACTGAAAGAATTACTCATCCTGGTTTTTTAATGTAGCAGATTTTTGCAGCATTAGTGCACAAGTATTTGTGCTTTGTTTATGTAGATATGATATTTGTCTGTATGTGGTGCCTTATTTCCATCAGACAGCGTAGACAAATGTCTACTTTGAAGGCCCTGATTTTAATATATACAAATCAGAGGACAGTATCCCTCTTGCATTGCAGGGTTTCAGAAGAGGAAAAAGCAGACTTTCCCCTATCCTTTTATGTCCTTCAGAAAGTCGTCTTCATTGCCAACTAGCCTCCTTCTCCAGTTTGTCTGAAAAATTCATGTTGATTTGCTGTTAATGAAATAACCTTTAAGTACTAGAAACATGGACTTTTGAAACACTTGACAAAAACTTTACCTTACCAAGCTGATGAGCTGGGAGCTCTAGTCTTCTTTCCTCATTTTGGTGAAGTCTCTGCTCCAGCACTAAACTGGGCTTCAATACCCACACTTCCTCAGGGTGTTCAATAAGCTGTTCTTAAACCCACAAATGATGAGAAACTATATTTGAGCTAAGCTGTAGTGAAACCTGCCCATGCACATGCCTGTGCATTCTCATGTGTTTTTCTGCAGGGAGGGACAACGTCTCACCTTGAGGTTGCTAGAACTACAGTTTTCTTTCTCTCACACAACGTAATTTCATGAGATTCAAGACCTTGGTCTGCTCTGTAATGTAAACATGTAAAATGATCTTTTGGCATTTCTGTCTTACAGCATGATATAGAGCACAGCACAGAATAAGAGGAGCTTTGTCTCTACAGAGCCTTTGGCCCTTTTCTATAATGTAACAGAATCTATGTGCTGAATCTGGAAACTGCTAAGAATTATGGCAGTTATTTCCTCTGGCTCTGAGCCATGCCTTTTGGCACCTTCATTGTTAAGGGATATGCAAGTGTTGGCTGAAAATGCAGAAAAATCATCACAACTTATCATCTTCACAAAATGTGTGAAGCCTTAGACTTTCTGGTTGGTTCCAGCTGCAGAGTTGAAAGTTCATGTGTCCATGCAGAGTCCACAGGTAGTGCTGAAGGTTCAAGTTCAGGGGTATGGGCCATACAGCAACAGCACAGGAGGCGAGGTGGGTGTGTTGTACATGTGTTAATACAGCACAGTGGGACATGACTGCAGAGATGTAAATTGATTACTTGGCATCTTCCATTGAAGAAGCAGTCAATTTTATTCTGTTGAATGCAAATCTTTCATGGTGTTTCTGGTTGACATGTCTCAATTTTCGTCTTATGGGAGATGAAGGAACTGAAAAGGTGTCTGCTTTGGTCACAGGCAAGGCAGAAAAGTTTTGTTCTAACAGGACACTGGATTTCACCATTGGAGATTTCTGGGCAGAGAGAGCTGTGGCAGGATCCTTCTGCCACCTATTAAAGCAGTGGTGGCAAAGGAACATAGGCTGTTTGTTCAGCAGCTCTTGCAGGTTAGTGTGAGGCAATGGGGGAAAGATAGCTATGGGTAGGTGCTTGCTTGAAGAGGCTTCAGCTTTCTCTGGCGGAAGGTGTTAGGTATTCAGCTCTGTGCACGCAGTACCCAGGGCTTCTGCAGCACCTTCTGCAAAGCCTACCCGTTACTTCCAGAGAAGTGCTAACTGATGTTTGGTCATTGCTAGTCTGTAAAACAGTAGTTGGCAGACAGAGCTTTTGAAAAGGAGGCTTTGGAAGGTCCCTTTATCAAACCAGCCTAGGTTCCAACGTGGGATCATATTGAAATGCAGTGTGGTGTGAGTTGACACTTCTTTTTATGCTGTAGCTCTCTATTGCAAATTGTCCTCCGCAGAGTGGCTTAAATATTATGTTTGTGAGTCTGTCTTGTAAATCTGGTAGAGTATGATATCTTCCTGGAGATCTTCTGCTCTCCTACTGTACGTATATTTTGGTTTTGTTTTTAATGAGAGTTGTGGATTTTGAAATTTATGGTGCCAGAGTAATTTCTACTTAACAGAGGTTAAGGCAGGGTATTGGCATATCTGGCAGTTTCCTTACAGCATTGCAAATACTAGGCTGCAATTGCTTTGTAAATTTCTTCAGCTGGTGTCAGACCTGATGGAAATGATTGTTGTAGGTGTTCCTGAATTGTGTTTTACCTAAATTAAGGGGTAACTGGTTCAAACTTAAACAGGGGAAGTTCGGGTTAGATATAAGGAAGAAGTTCTTTACTGTGAGGGTGATGAGGCACTGGAATGGATTGCCCAAAGAAGTGGTAAGTGCTCCATCCCTGACAGTGTTAAGGCCAAGCTGGGCAGCGTCTTGGGTGACCTGGTTTAGTGTGAGGTGTCCCTGCCCATGGCGGGGGGGTTGAAGCTAGATGATCTTAAGGTCCTTTCCAGCCGAAACCATTCTGTGATTCTATGGCTTAATCAAGGAAAACAGCTGTGTAAGCAACTAGAAATTGGAAGGGGTCTGAGCAATTTGGAAGGTGAAAATATTTGAGTTCTGGATTCTGCTTTGTTGCAGGCAAGTCATGTAATTTCACTGGTATTTCCTATCTTATAAAGACAAAATGCAGTAGAGGAGCTTATCGATATTTGCTGACTACCCACGTATAAGAATGTTTATTGAGTGAATGTGAGTGAAGTTACTGAGATGGAAACCATATGGAAGTGACTATGTTATTAGAGTTGTCATTATTAATAAGACTGCTGACTAGAACTGCCCTTTTTGATGATCTGCTGCTTTATCCAAAGAGAAGGTTTTAACTGGGAAGCGTGAAAAGAACTGGAATTTATATCCACAGAAGTGTGATACCAGCAACTTTAAAGTAATATTGTCAAATTCTGGGCTGGCAGCATTGCCTGTATACGCAGGCTGTTTGGGGAACATAAGGCTATTAAATTCTGCAATTACTCCAGAGATTGTGTTGCAGAGGCAATGTTCAGCCTCCCCAAAGCATCTATCATGGTTAGAATTGGAAAAAAAGCAAAAGAAGTCTTGCTGTCTCTGAGTTATTATGGAAATGAGGTAAGGGGAGGCATTTGCTGCTGACAAGAGGGTACTAGCTCTTCCTGGACCAAATCCTGCAGGACTCAGGCAAAGATCCCTCCCCAAAAAAAGATGAAATAATGATCCCATTGGAGTCAATGCCAGATTTCCCACCAGCATTGGTGGAGGCAAGATTTCACCTTGCAGCTGTAGGAGCAGTACTTGGAAATGTCTATAGGGAAATGTAGGAAGGAAGAAGGGAAGGAGCAGTGCTTGTAAATAGGAAGTTGTACTGCTTGGATGATAGTAATACCTACCTTTTCTCTGTGCAGAAAGTCTGTATTACCAATAGATGTAACTGCAATGGAGGGGGTTTTTTTTGCTGTTTCCTCTTTTATACTGCAGGACTTAGCTTTTCCCAGATAAATGTAAGTGATGCTCTACTTGGCAGTATTATGCTGACACCCTAAAACAGGTTCTCAATCCTTTTCAGTTTGCAGACATGCAACATCTCTCCATTGGAGAGGCAGATGTGGATAGTAGTGGTGAGCTGCCTGCATCAGGTTTACTTGTCTTGGTAACCTCTAGTGGACTCACAAGAAGTAGCCCATGAGGTCTGTGGAGGATGCATGGAGCGGGACACTGAGCTTCCATAGCTATTCCCTCATGTGCCAAGCATGCCCCTGAAATGGATTGTCAGACAAGTTATGGTCCAAAGCCTACAAACACCAAATCTAAGTAAAGGAGGAGTAAATTATGTTAGCATTGCCACTTCTAAGACAGAATTATCAATTACTTCTGTGCAGTTCCTCAATTCAGGTTTTCCTTCATTTGTGCAAGCAGTAAACTGTGAATAATCCTCTAAATTGGACATGTATGTTACTCTATGTATACATGATGTAGCCATGTTAGCATGCCATAAGTAACTGAAGTGTAAAAGAATGATTATGCCACTCTGAATATTTGCAATTTGAACAGGAGTATATTATTTTGAAAGAGATAGCCTTATGTCTTTCAAAAGATAATAGCCTTTTATCCTTTATAGCCTTACATAACTTGGCTATAAAAGAGGAAATAGGCTGGTGACAAAGTTATGTTCACAGTGCATGAACATGCTAAGCAGTGGCCTGTCTTCCTAGTGTGCCTTTACAAGTAATAACACAGAAAGCCCAGAGATATTTTCATTTTAAGTGGTTCATCTCTGTTATGGAGGGCATGACTTAATTTTGGTTTTTAAATGGCAGTTTTTTGTCAACGTCAGTGCCTGGTGGAGGGTGACTGGACTGAGATTTTGATTGTGGATACTGTCACAGAAGTATTGGTGGTAGCCACATGTCTTGCACATCGCCATGTGAATGTTGTCTGCTGGGATAAGCAGGAGTAATACAAATGTAGCTCAGGTGGATTGGGGGAATGAAAGGAGCTTATTCAAGGACCTCGGTGTTTCATGCTTGAATGTACAACCTCTTTTTCTGAACACAGCCACCATCCACAGGTCCTGCAAAGGAGAACTGCACACTTGAGTAGTTTCTGAATAGTTTTCCTTGTCCAGTTTTTCCAGCATGACACCTCATCACAGCATTGAATATATCACGTTATAATCGTTAGATCTGTTTTATCCAGTGGAAATTCCAAGGGAAAGCTAAGAACTGCAGTTGTTCCACCCCACAAACATCTGTTGTGAAGTCTGAAATGATGGATTTGGTTGAGTTTTCTTTATGCTTGCTGGGTCAAATCCTCCACTGTATTTTAAATTTTAAACAAGGTCATCTAAAACCAGAACCATTCCTTCTGTATAGGTGCCATCAGCTTTAATTCACTCCAAATGTGCTTTAATATGCTCCAAGGTTCATTGGTATTAATTGCAGCACATTTACTATCCCACAAGAGCTATTACAAAGCTGCGGCATTGTGCAGGCCAACGGGCTAGGTAACTTCCCAGTGCTCTCCTCCTTTGGTTTAGTTTAGTTCAAGTCCAACTCCCCTCAGGAAACTAACTGTACGAGTGGCACGGTAGCATTCCAGGGCTGTGTCCTCGCTGCCAGCAGGATTCATATACACTATACAGACAGGTCACCTGCAGCCTCTGCAGAAGTCTTAAGTCAGACCAGTTTCATGTCGTCATCTGCCCCTCCCCGTTTTTCTTTCTTCTTGTTTTCAGGTGCCTTGGCCATTTTCAGCAGTAACAAAGATTGGGCTGGCCCTTGCAGACCTGTGCCCTCAGTATGGCAGGAGACGGAGGTTAGATGAGGTGCTCCAAGGGCTGGCACTTGGCTTGCACTGCCAGGGCCAAAGCAACCATGGAGCTGCTCTCATGGAGAAAGCCAAGGTGTGCTTCAAGTTCGTCCTACTATATTCATCATGATTTTTGCAGTTGGCTTGCTTTCTTTGCTATATGTTATTGTTTGTAGTTTCTTCCTGTCACGTGGAGGGGTAAAAAATGTGAAGACCTATGTGAGTATTCCTCCAGCAGCAACCTGTATTGTTGTGTCCCTCTTTAGGACTGATAACATATGGAGTTAATTTATAGGTCATACATGGCATATTGCACTATTAGCTTCTTTGGCTTGTGTCCCATACAGATGGGAGGTGGAAAAACATCAGGGACTGGATGTGGTCTATATTTCTTTACCTCTTTACCTCTTAACACAGCACGGTATGTTTTGACTATACACCTTTAGGGACAGAGCTACCACTTGTGTAGATCCCTTTAGGTCATCAGCCAGCTTGTCTATACAGCTTTGTGGGACCACAAAGGCCAATGGATTGCATTAAAAAGGATGCAGTGTGAAAACAGATAGATATTCCTAAAGGCTAAGGTCTGTTTTTCTTTGCTGAGTCCTGTTCCTAATGCTCATTCTCACTTGCTCCATAGGCCTCAGCAATGACCACATGCGTTTTACTGTAGTGAGTTCTCACCTAGAAGTTGATAAAGACCCAGGTCAGTGCCTTTGCCCACAAGTGTCTTGTTCCTGTCATGCACATCATGTGGCTCCCAGTAGAACTGACAAAACTCCTATTGATTTTCATGCGAATATGATTAGGCCCAGATGATTGAAGTCCTCATTCAAGACTCATACAGCAGAACTCCATGTATCTGGAGCACTCTCCTCATCCTGAATGTTTCTGAAATGAGGAAGGCTATTGTCATGCATACATTTTTGTATATTGGTGTCTCAGTATTTTCTTAAATCCAGCAAAAAATCCCAGTGAGTTGAAGTGAATGGGAATTAGTGGGTGGTGTTCAAGAATGCTGGGGCACCACCCTGAGGAGGTGATAGGGGTGGAGGTGGTTGACTCCACAGGGTCAGGCTGCGGCGGAATCCATTGCTTGTGTCGATAGGAGTTTCTGTTTTAAATCTAGTGGAAGCGTTTCACTTATGGGAATGAAATAGTGTTCTAAAAAGCTGCTTTAAAGCCTTCCAGTGTTTGATGGAGAGTGTTGCTCTGTCAGCCATCGAGTGCAGAGTTGTAGAGCTCTGCTGGCTGGCTTAGGCTTTCTTTAAGCTTTTTTTAGAAGGGCTATCACGCACTGTTAAATTCTGTGGGAGTTTTCTGTTCTGGGAGGACTGCAGGTTCTGATCCAGTCTTCATTAAAAGGAAGTGTGTTCGTTCATGACTTGGGACTGGTCTTGCATTTCCACAGAAATAATTTCAGTTGTGTGTTATTTGGATCCTTTTAAAAGCCATGGAAGGACAAATTAAACCAACTTATTTTCCTGAACATATTTGGAAAACAGAGGGAAGTGATCTATGAATTTTTAAATTTGAAGCAATATGAAAAGAATCTTGAACTTTCAATAAATCAGGCATGTAATTAAATTTCTCCCCGCTCCGTAATTTTCTATTGTACACTTGTTACCTTTTTTATCATATCTATTTGCATCTTCACAAATCCAAAATACCATAATTTGAATAAAACAGCAGCTTATTCATGCTTGTACTATTCATGCGGTTTAATTGGTTTACAAAATACAAACGTTCTTTGAAAGAAACTGATTTGATTTCAAGAGGCTGGTAGCTGTCTGTAATATGTGGTCCTTCGGCTCACAAAAAACAAAGGACCAGAACTAGACATAAATGGGCTTGCTTGAACTCGCTTTGGTTTTACTCCTGTTTTGGCTGAGCTCTCGCTGTTGCTCAGTGAATACAGTAGGAAAATATTCTTAGGGTTGTAGCTAATTGCACAGACGAAAATAGTTTTCCACATGTGGAGTTTAAATGGAGAACTGAAAATACTTTTGAAATGCTCCACTTTCCCATTCTAGGTAATATCAAAATGATCTGAAAGACTGCAAAATTCATTATGCTCGTGGAACATCTGGGTGGACTGTATTACAGTGGTAGAGGTAACAGTGACGTATACCGATGTCAGTCGGGTTAGAATGAGGTTTCAGATGATTTTGATGTTTACATGATATGTAAAAGACAGCGAGTAGCTGGGAAAAATAGTATGTTCTTGCATTCCAAATTAATTACATTAATTAAATTTGATTTTAATTAGAAGTAAGAATTAGTTAAAATTAATTTCTGGTATTTTGTAAAGAATTATCTGTTAAGTAATGATTTGTAAATGTGGACCAAGATTTTTCACCCCACAGGTCTTAGTAAAGACCATATGGAATGGGTGACACAGGTGAGTGGTGGGAGGCACTTCTGTTGCTCTGATGTGGTCTGTGGGGTACTGCAGTGATTGAGCACAGAGGTGGGAGCTGTGCTGGGTGACTGCTGGAGTAGCAAAGACTTTGCAGGAATGAACTTCAATAGGGCTAATGGAAACAGAGTTTGAAAATCTGGCCAGATAATAACTCCTTGTCTAGGTGTAGGTTTCTGTTTTGGAAAATCAGTGTCTTTTGCTGTGTCTGAATATCATCACCGGAGACATCTTCAGTGATGCCACTGCAGATATGTTTCTGGTTGAGGGGAACACTTAGCCCTCAGAACACACTCCTTGGCCAGCTCCAGGGCATCCTATCATGTGGTGGTCCTGTAAGCAGGGGCTGAGCCTCTGCATCAGTCCCCAGGCATCGTGTCCAGACACCCAGCCTCCTCTGGAAGCTGGGAAGGTATTCCTCTTGCTGTGTCTGTCCTGGTTATCTGGCACAGATCTCTGTGGTATCATTTCTGCAGGTGCAGGAGGAACAGCCCTCATTGGTTTTCTGTAGCACCTCTTCCTCAGCCAGGAGAGCAAAATGTTCTTTCTCTTGATCTCCACTCCCAGCTGAACAGTCACTTCTTTGGCACCTGGGAAAAGGAGGAAAGGGAGGCAGCCCAGCAGGCTTTTCCCTCAAGGGTGGCACCTCCTAGCGGTAGCTGTATAATAGCAACAGGCTGAACACCTCAGTGTACAGGATGTCTGGTACAATTTGAATACAAACCAAGGAGTTAATGTAGAAAAATATTAGTCAACTCATGACACTGATCTGGGGGTTTATCTGGAGAATTATATATTCTTCTGCAGGAAGAACAGCATTTTATGGTATGGCTAGTTACTAGTCTTTTTTAATCTGTTATGTGTTCTCCAATGCAACCATGCAGGGACCATCGGCTGAATAATCTTCATATTGTATCTGGGGCTCATCTGCGAGTGTGGGAATATACGCCACGTATTTCAGGGAGGCTGCCTGCCACTGTAGCATCTTTAGTGATGTCAGCTCCTCATCTGTGTGCCTTCATGAGATTATACCCAACATTTACAGGCTAAACTCAGGAAGGGAAACATGGGGAGCTGTCAGTCAAGTCTCTCTAGCTGTCAGTATAGTTTATGTTTAAGCACAGACTGAAAGGCACAGAAGGGGCATTACTGGCAAAATAAATCAAATCAAGGTTGGCAACAGGTTGAAGCACAGGAGAGAACCGAGAATGGATGGGCAAGGGAATTATAAAGCAGAGGGAAGCCTCTGAAGGATACAGAGATCATAAAAATGGAAAACGCTGGTTACTGGCAGCAATAATCTGAACCCATACTGTGTTACCTCAATGGGAAAGTATTTACATGTCAAAAGAAAGTTTTATGCACAGCCTAATGTGGTGGTAATAGGAAGAAAAGAAAAATATAGTTGCACTGTCAGTTGTTGCTCTGTATCTTCATGAGTTCTGAGGCTGCTTTAAAGAAAATACTACCTCTATTGAACTACAGATTAATTAGTCGAGCTAATAAATAATTTAAGTCTTGAATTTACCCAAAGCATCCCTTCTCAGTGTAGATACTTTGCTAATAAGAAAAGAGAAGACCTTCTTCTTATTGCAATTTGAAGTTTTTCAAAGCAAAAGCCTCACTTTATGCTTTGCTAAGATGAATTAGACCAGGAATTCATAGTAATGAATTTAGCAACCTGCTGAATAGGCTACCATTTACCATGTAGTGCTTTTGTTGTACGAGAGATTCATTAGCTGAACCTCATTTAAGTTGTTTATCTCTTGATTTTCACAGAAGAAAAAAGATGTAACAACAATTATTTTTTTACTTTTTCTTTGGGTTTTAATTGTCATGTAAAGCAACTTTCTGTTTTTATGCAAAGCAGAAGTCAGCTTGGAATACTTGGTCGGTATAGGTTATAGAAGTATTTTACATTGGTGGAAGTAGAGTTGCTTACTTGATATTTATTGATGGTAGGAAGAGCTGATCACATCTGGTCATCTGCCTGGGTGTAATAAATACTGTGCCTGCCAATGGGAGAACTGGAAGGGAGCAGGTTTGCACCCAACCCAGGGATGCTGAGAAGGCTCTGCATTACTCAGCTGCTGTCAGCTGCTGATAATCTCTGAGCACCTTTGTGCCCTTTTTCCCTTCACATGCTGCTAACTCACATAAACGTAAGAGGCAGTGAGTCAGGAGGCCAGTGCTTTCGGGGTGAGTCAGTGGCCCATCTACCCCGAGGGCTGACCCTGGGTCATGTCCCTGTCCTTGATACGTGTTCCTGTCAGCACACTTCAGTAGGTGGTGAAAAAAGGGCTCTAGGTCCTTTTCTTGTGGTTGTGAGTGAGGCTGCTATGCCTTTTGGGGAGAAAAAGAAATGGGCCAGCTAGGTGGGAAAAGAAGATCAGAATCAGCTCAAATACTGTGACTGCTGAACAGCACATCTAGGACTTTGTTGATCCATAGAGGCTTTGATGACCTGAACCTCTGGTTGTCTTCTGAGAGAGGTAATGAGTGAAATCAGTAATTAATGCAATCATCTAATTCTATCCCTGGACCACTTCTGTGCCACCTCTACTGCACAATGAGAAACCTCAGAGCGCATTGTGTGAGTGGAGCCAGCTGCTGCACAAGTTTATCCTGCAATAGGTAGAGATGGCTGGCACTGACAGGATGGCTGAAGTTTAAAGTATTGATCTGGAGGGTAAATCTGGCTTCCCAAAAGCTGGTAACCAGCCTGGCTTCATTGGTAACTTGGTGAGCACTGCTTTTTGGGGGGTGGGGAGAGGACTTTGGTGGTTGGAGTGGGCTGAAAAACTGTCTTTCTGCAGCTCCTCTGAATGCAGCATGTACAGAGTAGTGCTCTGCAGAGCAGAAAGGAGTTGGCTTTGCACGTCTGAATTTGGTTTGACCAGTGAAAAATGGTTAATAATAATGTCACTGCTCAGTCTTCTATAAGACAATTCAGAGCCATCTTTCAGACACCTTCCAAAAGCCCTTTTCTGGTGCAGGCAGATTTGCAGGAACATAAGATATTCTTGTTCCCTAGAGGTTTTCCTCCACCTGCTTAGGTATAGGCCTCTGATGTTATACAGTTGCTATGGAAATAAATGACATCACTGTCTGGGGAACATGGCTTCATACAAGAAATCAATAAACTAGGGCAAATGAATTGTCAGGCAGCTATGTTTCCTCCCTGTCAGACTAACATGGAAAAAGGGAGGTGGCTGGATAATGAGAAAGTAGTATCTTCTTTTTTTTTTTTTTCCCCAAGGAAGTATGTGTTTTCTAAGCCAAATGTCTGTCAGTTCTTTCAGGCTTCAGAAGAGCTATCAGTAATCCCTTGAAAGATGTACAGGGATTTCAAGTCAGGGAGTTGGTAATTTCCCACAGTTACATCACATCTTTCTTCCAGTTATTTCCATTTCATTTTCTGGTTTGGGTACCAGTTGGACAGTAGAATACTGTAAAAGGAGCTGGGAGAGATGTAGTCAACTGACCATGGGAGATAATTGGGACTCCTGTAAATAGGCCATTGTCTCCATCTTTCAGCCTGCCTCCCATTCCCTTACTTGCTATCCTCCCCTCATTAGGTGCATCTGTCAGTGCCTGTGCCATCAGGCTGCAGGCAGCATGGGGAGGGCATCCACAGAGCCTGCCTGCCTGCAGAAAGCCAGGCACCACTGTGCCCCCCCTTATCCAGGGAATTTAGTACAGCCCCCACGGAGCCTGAGGTATGGGAGGTATGTGATGCTTGGCAGCCCCAAGAGAGCCCAGCTCAGTTATTGTGGTCATTTTACACATGAGGTGTCTTTTCCCTGTTCCAGGGATTATGGGGTAATTATGGATGGATTGCTGGAAACATATGAGAGCAGGTAGAATCTGTGCTGCCGTGTCATGTAGGTAGTGCCAGTGCAATAGTCCTCAGGAAGAATGCAACTGAATGAAGGTCCTAACAAAAAGCATGTGCCCTGAATAGGTATTTCTGACAAAGCTCATAAATTAAAGCAATTAAATTACAAGTACTTTAACTACTAGGAAAAAAAAAAGCCTCTTGAGTAAATGTTAACTTCTGTAGTTAAAACTCCAAACTGCTTAAAAGCATAGAAAAATTCAAGTCTATTATTTTGTGTATCAAACCAGCAATTATCATCAGAAGGAAAGCAACTAACATTTTACCAGTGATATTTTTCGTTGTAATGGCACTGGTCCTGACTAGCCAACATGTGGAGGAGAGTGTTAAAAGGATTAGCAGCAAATTCGCTCCTTCCCAGGAAGGTTGAACAGGGCTGTTCAGTGGATTTGCTGTCACTTTCTGAGGAATTAGCCAGCTCTTGTTGTGACTGGAGCACATTTGAATCCTTGGATAATTTCTGAATGAATCAGCCATGCAAGGACAGCACTTTCAGAGGTGGAATATCCCCATGTTGTATGTACCCATCTGTGCAGCAGTGGGCTGTTTTCCAATATTTACTTACACAAAAAAGCAGGCCTGAACTAAAACATACATAGAGAGGGAATCCAGCTCCGACAGGCTGTGGCATCACAACTGAGTTGTCAGTGTAGGGCTGCTGTGGTTTATGGCTGAAAGTTGTTCAGCACTGCCTACTCTGTGGTGAATGTCTTTGTAAGCATTAGATTTATCACTTACCACTTGTACGAATGCAAAGGAAGCAGTAAGAATATTACCCAGGCGTGTCCATTACGGCAGCCTGAGCTGGCCATAGAAAGGACATGTTGCGTATATGTAGTTTTGAACTAAGACATTTGAAAAACTGCCATGTATTACTTTTATGTGTGTAAGGCATGCATACTTGCATGTATGCAAGGTACAATGGCATGAGGGTTTGGTGTAAAACCTGTTTCTTGTAACACCCCTTAAAAGACTGCAGGTTTGCCAGCTGGGGTGATCAGGCTCACTTTACAATTTCCCTTTTGTGGTCATATCCCACCCAGTGTCCTAGCACAGCGGTGACTGCTATTCACTAGCCCCAAACTGGTATCAGCAGCCACACATGAGAAGGTTGAGTATGTAGCTTATTTTAAGTATTGGGAAGAAAAACATTATTGGAAGAAATTCATCTGTGCAAAACAGGCACTGAGATGTGATAGCACATCTTGGTAAGAAAAAATTCTTATGATTTACTGTCTGTTCTCTTCTGGCTCTCTTTTATAGAGTTGTATAAGATAGGAGGAACTTGGGGTTTTTTAGTGTCTTTCTGTTCAAACTACTAGTGCTTTGATGTGCGAGATCACCAAAATATCAAGAGCAACCTGCAGGGACATGGCATGTAGTTATTGGCAGAGGTCAAGCCCTATCTGCTTCACACAAACAGCTCTGTTGAAGTCAATAAAACTGTTTGTGTGACCAAGGCAAGCAAGATTTGGCTCACTTGGGAGATAGCTTTTAATAGCAGATGTTCGCTTAAAAAGCAATGATCCTATTGTCTACAGATGTCCTTAGTAATACAGAAGAGAACAGAAACAGAAGAAAGGTCTTGAGGCGCAGAACAGCTCCCAAAGTATATGTTTTTAATGAAACATCAATTATTTATGAGGGTGTTTGTAGCATCCAGCTAGTCCAGATGAGGAGCACTCATGCAAATATGATCAGCCAGTTCAGAGAAACTGCCTAAGTAAATAAAACAGGCACAGTTTTGCTTATTAAATACTGTCTGGTTTTCAGCTTTACTCCAGCCCATCAGGGAGTCAGAGTGTGAGAGGAAGGAAAACAATAGATAAGGGTGGAAAGTGAGAAGTATCAGAAGCCACAGATTTAGCTAATCATAGCAGTAGGTGCAGGCTGCTTGCCATCTTGGAAATGACACATACAAATATCTCTATGTTTGCAGGCTAGTGCAATGATTTAGAAAGTTTGTGCTGCAACTCTTGAAATTTAATTGTATGCTCCTGGCTATTCTGGGGCATGGAAGAGAGACTGGAAGTTCTCTGGAACAAGAAAGGAGTCTTGTTACTTACATAATGCAAAAGATGGGTCTGAAATATGATACATTATTTACTATATCTATTCCTGTGCCTCCGTAAAGCTAACAGAAAGTCATCTGTCGCCCCTTCTAGATGCCTTTTAAATGCTTTTTTTAGACCACAGATGACCATTAAAGACATCAGGCAACAGCGTCTGTGAGCGTATATAGTAGTAGCTAGTGCAGCTGTACCCCGGGGAGGAGGCACAAGCAACTCCAAATAGTTGAGCAGTCAGCTCCCACTTATCTGGGCAAGGTCCTTTCTCACCCGGGGAGATCAGTCCCCAGCCCTGTGCCAGGTCAGCTCTGCTGTGATACCCCAGCCAAGGCAAGCCAGCACAAATAGACCTGGCAAAGGTGCAGCGATTGCAGTGTGGTGATTTAATGTCCTTTATCAAGTTATCTGATAATGATGCAAATTCTTCTGTAAGATATGTGTGTATATACACGCACACACAGAGATTCAAGCTATCTTGTGCAGAGAGCAGCTTTTGGATGTGATGGCAAGAGGAAGTGATGTGTGGAAAGGATGTTAATTAAATGTCACATTTTGGAAAAATGAGATGCCAGGTCATTGAGTTAAAATACTGGTGCTGTGCAAAACAGAAAACAGGAGCCTCAATTATTTCTGGAAACATTATCTTTATAATTTGTTTATATTATGGTAGTTTCTGGAAGCCCCAATCACGATGCAAACTGCATTATGCTAAGTATGTTTGTAAGTACTTCAAAGCGGTCCCTTATTTAACGAGTGTTGAGTTAATCTCTCTTCCATATCCATATGTGAGAAGCCGCAATTACGTGTTCATGTATGCATAGAACTATATATACACTTGCATATTTATGTGCCTACACAAGAAGGTAATGTACCAGTACACAAGTAGCTGTATCTGTGAGGTAGGTAATATATATGAAAGTTACTTATAGAAAACTATTTTGTCTGTGGTACATTTAAGTAAACACAAGATGGAGATGGGGATTTGTTATAGGCCTCTCAATCTCAGGAGAGAACAGGCTAAATGGTGATTTCCAGAAAGCTAATTAACATGTATAGGGAGGTGCTTGGTATAATTATACAATAATAATAATGGTGCAGAAGCAGCAGCGATGTTTTGGGGTTGGGCACTCATGCTAAAGTACAGGATGTCTCCCCGTGTGTGGTGAGGTGTGTGGAAAGGGAAGGTGGTCCTGAGTGGGAGCAGACAGAGGTGGCAAGGCAGTATCTGCTCAGGTGTTCTGAAATCCTCCACTGCTGAGCAGTAACGCCCAGGAGAGCTCAGGAAGCTGACTGCAGGACTCTCTGAAACAATAATGTTGGTTTTTAACAAGACTTGGAAAACTGGGTTGATTCTGAAGGCCTGATGGACTCTTAGGCCCTTCCAGTGTTTAAAAAAGGCCCAAAAGCATAGCCCTAGTTAGCAGGTCAGGTTGATTTGTTGTTAGCAACAGGCTGACAGGGGACAGTTTGTATGGGGCTCTGTATTAAGTTAATACTCGAAAGTATTAAAGGCTAAAAATATAATTCCTACTTAGTACGGTTTAACCACTGGTAGATTTGTCAACTTGGGCTTTTTGTTTTGATAGGGTTATATGCTTTCATGGTAAAAAAACCCCAAACTGATTATATAATATGCTTGGATTTCTCTAAATAATTTGAACTAGTAATTTATTTCTTTTTGATTAAAAGCAAAATCCAGAAAACTTGCATTTTAGTGAATTAACCTGCTAAGTGGATTTAAAATCTGACATTTTGAGATGAATTGGTTAACATGTATGTATGAACAATGAGACCTGTTCCTGTCTTCCCCTCCCTATTGTTAATAGTGCAGGGTTTTGTTGGTAGAGTTTGCATATGGAAGTGCAGGCAGATAATGAGGATGTCAGCTTACAGAATGATGTAAATTGCTTTTGTTTTCATTCAGCCAAAAGTAAGGTAATATAATAAGGAAGATCCCCACTTATATAAATAAGTCAAGAAATTCTGTCATTGTTCTGTAGTGATATTCACCAAGCAGGTTTTAGGTCTGGCTTGAGCTATTATAAAAAATCTGCTCCAAGCAATCCAGCAAGTGAAGCCAGAAGTGCAAACCTAAATGCAGGTCGAGAGGTGCTGAGGTACCGTGTGGAAGTGCAACAAAATGGAGGACTGTGCAAGCCAATCCTAATGTGTAAGTAAGTGGTTCGATTTTTACCCCCTCCTCAGAGCAGCAACTGAATTGTGAAGACCACAGCAGCACAAGCAGCATGGTCTCACAGTGTGCAGAAGGTAATGGTTGGCAGTGCAGTAGTGGTGGACGAGGTTAAGATTGCTTCTCCTCCACGCCATGGCTCCAAAGGCATGCTGATCAACATGTATGTGTTTTGTGAATAAAATAGTTGTGAGGGAGCGCAAAATACATTGTTCTTTAGCTCAACAGACTCAGCTTCCATGGGCTGAAAAGCTTCAGTTTGTGCACAAACTATGGGGAAAGGGTTTTGGGGTTTTTTTGCAAATCTGCTGGCTGGGGACACCTGTGAAGAGTTTATGTCAGTGTCTGCTGCAGGACAGTTATGTGTGCCAGTTAGCAGTGCAGTGAGGAGATGTTTGGAAGGCTCTTCCCATCCCGTCCACCTGGTTTGGCAGCTCTACGACACCATGGACAGCAATGGGGTTTCAGTCGTGGGAAGCCAGTTTCAGAGAATGCAGAGCCCAGCACGCTGTTGGGCTGCAGTGGGTGCAGTTGCAGGTCAGTGGATGCCTGGCTGGCAAATTAAATCTGCCATTCCTGGGCTCAGTGACATCCAAATTAGAAATTAAGTAGAGAGAGAGGGAAGAAAAAAGTGATCATTTCACCCTGTCATTACAACTGCACTGGCCACTGAAGTACTAAGATGTGCAAATGCTCTGACTCTGCACCCTCTTTGAGGAATGAAGGTTTAGCCAGTAGCCCTCTAAGAAATCATTAAACAGAACAAGGCAAACTATTGTGGGTGTCATTAATTGAATGGGAACTTTAGATTGGAAGGGGAATGTGGCCCTCAGGTGTTGGTGGATGCTGATTACTTCCAGCTATTAATAATGGCCACAAGGCGTTTGCTGAACGTTGCTTTGAGGGATGTGAAGTGAGTTTTCAACCCTCACTAAGCAGTGACTCGGTCTGTGACCATAGCTGGGCACCTCATCTTAGCCAGGTTGGACTTGTCTTAGTGGTACTGGAAGGGCACAGTGTGGGGTGACAGAAACAATCCCAGGTATGTGATGACTTCTAAACAACTACAGACTTACAAGGTGAAGGTTCTTCATCCTGGAAAAGAGACTAGAGAAAGGCAATGCAGAGCTCTACATACTGAGAGCATCATGAACAAAACAGATTGGAAACAACCACTTACTTTTGCTCATAATAATACTAAGGTACATCAGGTGGCAGTTTCAGGACCAAGGAGTATACATTTTTTCATACAAGAAGTATTAAAGCAATAATACATTGCCAAATATATTTTGGTGGGAATTTCAAAAGCAGAGCTGGTTCCAAAAAAGTAAAATCATATAAAAACTAATTTGGAGCTATTAAACACAAAAACTCTGCTCAGCAGCAGAGCTTCTCTGTCATGTATATCTGTAAGTTGTCCAGAGAGCCTGTACCAGGAGAGCACAGGCTTGATGCTCTCCTGTAAGTCTCCTGTGTTAGTTAGCAGCTATCAAAGAAGGCATAGCAGGTACATGGACCTTTTGTTTAACCTACTTTGGCCATTGCATTGTGATCATGCAGAGGTTTATCAGCACTTAAAAGCTGAGGTAGGACTTCTTTTTCTTTGCTATTGACTTTTCCCTCCTGGATGTGCATTAGAAAAGAACATACTCTGTTTGCTTGTGAGGACCTACACAGACATGAAAGATGAAATTTATCCTGAGGCATAAGCATCCTGCCCTCAGGGGAAAGGAAAGCATCCTTCTCTCTTATGAGGCCTCCCACTGACTTCAGTGTGATGATTGTCATGACTAATGACTTAAAAGCAAACTAAGCGATACACAGATATTGGAGGTTGAAGAGGATGCATCTGAACAAAACACATTTTGTTTTTTGCCTTACCAGTACAAACGTTCTGGTCATTACAGGTGGCCTGAAAAAAAAGACTCAATTCTAGGAGGTGAGCATTTAGTTCATTGAAGGAAGAAAACAAAAAGCATGACACTGGAGGAACTTGGTACGGTGGTTCTTTTTTTAGTACTGACTGTGGTTTGTTGTTTTTTTTCCTGGCTGCATGCTTTTAGAGAGGAATATTTCCTCCCCTGTTGTGGAGCTGTATTAGTTTTTCAACAAAAGGCACAAGGGGCCTGACAGTGCACAGATAAAATCATACTGAGCTGTGCTTCCTGGAATGTGGCTCATCAAACAGGGCTTTGTGGGATGGTTGAAGAGCCTGTTTGGTTCAGATGCTATTTTAGCAGAATGCATTGTTTTCAAAGACCCTGGGAATTATGCCCGTAAAATGCATTCAGCAGTTACATTTATGAGGCTCAGTTCAGCACTGGTACGGGTGTTGTCTGGGGACCTTTAAAGGCTAGACATGAAAGCAGCACCATAATCCTCACATTGAACCTCATCTGTTGTGCTGGGCTGTCTCTCTCTGTGCAGCATGTCCACCGCTGTGCGCAGAGGCCTGGGGGTGGGCGAGGGTGCAAGAAGCCCCTATTGCCTCTTGCTGCTGAAGGAAGGGAGCTCTGTTCGGCAGGTTGGCTGGGACCTTAGGGGTGGTGGGTTGTGGGTTGTGCTGAACACCCATCCAGAGGAGCGGCTGCAGTGGTGGGGAAGGGTTGAGGCTGTTCCCCCCTGAAAAGGGCAAGCTGACGTGCAAGGCACCAACCAGCACTGCAGTCCCCTATTTTGGCTGGTGCTCCAGGCACAGTGCCTGGGGCCTGCAGCTAAAGGCAGTGCGTCTGTCTAAACCTGTCAGCCAGTTAAAGACAGCTGGCTGTGTTGTTGGGTGGATGGTGGTAGACCTGACCAACAGGGCCAGTTCCTGGGCAGGGGGTAAGAAGAAAGTTATCAGTCTTACGTTTGATGCAGAGTAGGCTCTCCCTTTATGGATAGTGCTTTCCATAGAAATCCTCTCTGCTGTCCTCACTGCCTTCTTCCCTAGCCTGTGATGGGGTGTGGTTGAGGGTACCAATTTAATATTTCTATGTAGCACTTTATAACAATATTTAAAATTAAGCCATGTATAGTTGTGCAGCATGACATAAATATTATATAGTGTTACACATGTTCTATGAAACACTGCAGATCCTTCCTCCTTTACTTTGCCTGGAGGCTCTGGTGAAATGAGAGACACAGCTCCAAGTACTAAGCAGAATTACTTTTATGTTCCATAGTACCATTCCTAAAAGATGACAATAACAATATTTGACTGCTTTAGGGAAGGAGTGTGTTGATAAATAGTGGCAATGTGTTTTGTGAGCATGAATAAGTAGGAAGATAATTTAAATACAGGTGAACAATTTCTGTAACTCCTAAAGAAGTTTTGTTGGTCTGTAGGGTCAAGTTCTTGGTTGGTCTGTAGGGTATACTTCTTCAGGGATGTTGCTGACTCTTATGTACAAGTTTGCACCATCAATAATTACATATATTCTAACACACACTAAACTGCCAAAGATGGGCTCTCAGCTGGATCAGTTCCCTGCTTCGCTATGTTGCTGTAGGATTGCACTGCTGACACAAGCGTAGGGCTGGTGAGACATGAGCATGAGAACACCCTATGCAGGAGGGGTTTGGGCTCAGTTCCAGTTTAAGCCAGCCTGGGAATTGCACCCTCTGCCTCTATGCTGTGGCCACTCCTGTCAGGCATCACCATCTGTTCAGAGCTTGAGGAGAATAAAGCCTTTCCTTCTTCTCTCCCAACATTTCAGAGCCTCTGAAGTCTGGGGAAGCTCTGAACTGAAGAGCATTGCAGGCCTCTGAAATTAATTGGCACTTTCCTGGGTTATGAGTGAAATAGAAATCCAGCAGTATGTGCTGATGTATTTCTTTATAACAGTTTGAGTATGTGGGTCTGGTTATGTAGTGGATGTACAAACCCTTGCTGTGTTGAATTTTCTGTATTGCAGCTGTAGGTTACGTATGTAATAATTTTCTTTTTGGTATTTTTTGACTGGCAAAACTAACAAATAACACGAAGTTTAGCTAGAATGGAGCTACGCTTTCACATTAAAAACAAAGTTACCTTGTTCCTGGAATAGATTTCTTCATTACCTGTGCTGATACAAGCTACACTAGCTTCCAGCTGTATGCTCCAGCCAGAAGTGCTTTAATGGTGCCCCTGCCCAGAGGTGTTTCCCTGGTGTACACAGCATATAAGTTTTCCTTATCTCTCAGTGTCTGTACAGTCTGCCCACATCATTTGACTAAAGTTTATGTCTTCCTGCTTACATGTCTTTTTCTTTTTTATGACTGTTTTGGGGGTGAGTTTTTGTAAGGAGGTGATGTAGTATAAAACCTTAGGATTTCAACTCTATACAGCCAGTTTCTTTAGCAGTGGTGAGAAATACACTTTTGGCAGGGGAAGTGCTCTTTGGGCTCTAACACTTGGAGATGCTCTGTGTCAGGGCATAGTTTCCCTATGAGGTGTATGCAATGAAAGGCTGCAGCCTTTGGTGAACATTCTAGTTCACCAAAGTACTTGTGCTCCAGCAAAAATAGGATGATAGCTCTCTGGATACCACACTCTGGAGCACAAGGCAGGCTTGTTGTATGGTGCATCAAGCTAGCTTCTGTGCTTGGAAACTGTCCTGGGTTCAGCTATAGCAGTCATTTTTCTCCTGCTTAGTAGCTGGTGCAGTGCTGTGTTTTTTAACTTTCAGCCTGGGAACAACGCTGATAACACCGATGTTTTTAGTTGTTGCTAAGTAATGTTTATTCCAACCAAGGACTTTCTCAGTCTCATGCTTTGCCAGGGAGGAGGGGAAGCCGGGAGGAAGCAGAGACAGGACACCTGACCCAAACTAGCCAAAGGGGTATTCCATACCACAGCACGTCATGCCCAGTATATAAACCGGGGGGAGTTACCCGGAAGGCCAGATCACTGCTCGGGTCGGGCTGGGTATCGGTCGGCGGGTGGTGAGCAATTGTATCCTCTCCCCTTGTTATTTCACTAATCGTTATTATCATTGGTGGTAGCAGTAGTGGTTTTGTGTTATACCTTAGTTGCGGGACTGCTCTTATCTCAACCCGTGGGAGTTACATTCTTCCCATTCTCCTCCCCATCCCTCCGGGAGCGGGGGGAGGAAGAAGGGGGGGGGGGGGGGGGAGTGAGCGAGCGGCTGTGTGGTTCTGAGTTACCGGCTGGGCTCAAACCACGACAGTTCTTTTTGGCGCCCAACGTGGGGCACGAAAGGTTGAGATAACGACAGATCTGACCAGAGTGTGTTTAATCATATTTGTGATAAGCATTCATTGTTACTACTCGTCACAATGGTGATTATTTGGCTCTCAGACGTGTTGCGCTTGATCTCAGAGTTTCAGCATGTTGTACCTTACTTACAGCCACTATTTGCTGTTTTAGCGTTTATCGGCTGGGGGGCCTGGGCTAAGGTTCTTGTTTCACTGTACTTCATGGTAATGACTTGTAATACAATAGACTCATTGATCATGAAACTGGTCTGGTTTGTGCTTCCAGCGTGGCCATCACCACTATACATTGGGAGGTATATAATGAAATATTTTAGCAATTGCATATCTTTTTTTTTCTCCTCGGGGGGTAAACTTACGAAGGAAGCATTCTCTTTCACCCCCCGTTCCCCCACCAGCCTATTTGCAACAGCAGTTGAGAGTTCTGAAGGTTTTAGATGGCCTTTGAGTACCCTTGAAACCTGCCTGCTGATTGTGCTGGGGATCAGCATGTTGGCACACATACGGAGTGTGTTTTACCCACGGCCATCCCGTCGTAGGAACATCCTATTTCGTTTAATGTCAAAAATTCAGCAGTATCAGGTTCGAATCTGGTCTAGGGTTAGACGACGATATAGGAGGACCACCAGGAGATTTTCCCTGAGGCTGGACAGTTATGAGTGGCAGGGTGTGTGGGATAGTATGGGCAAGTACCTAGGCCAGTGGGCCCCTCCAGTGCTTTGGAACTTCACCACTGAACAAGTGCAACATCCGGAAAAACTAGTAAAACACTTAAACGAGGTGTGCTGTCGTCCTGGTTATACCAGAGAGGGACAAATTTTGGCAACGTGCTGGGGCTTGGCCTATGCCTACAGAGCCCTGCTCAACACTATCCAGCACCTTCAAAGGGAAAAAAATGTCTCTGGATCTGATGGCAAAGCAACAGACAACGCAGCTATGCCAACTACAAGCACAGCAGCTACTCAGACCCTGACCACAACAGTCAACACAGCTACTCCAAGTACAGCAGCTACATCAACCCCAGTGACAAGCACAACAGCTACTCAAACCCTGACCACAACAGACAACGCAACTACTCCAACTTCAAATACAGCAGTTACACCAACCCCAGTGACAAGCACAACAGCTACTCAAACCCCGACAGCAACAGACAATGTGGCTACTCCAAGCACCGCAGCCACACCAACCCCAGTGACAAGCACAGTAGCTACTCAAACCCCGACAGCAACAGACAATATAGCTACTCCAAGCACCACAGCTACACCAACCCCAGTGACATGCACAGTAGCTATTCAAACCCCGACAGCAACAGACAATATGGCTACTCCAAGCACTGCAGCTACACCAACCCCAGTGACAAGCACAGTAGCTACTCAAACCCCGACAGCAACAGATAATGCAGCTGTTGGTGTTACTCAACTCCCAAGCACAACAGCTGCACCAACCCCAGCAATAGACATTGCAACCACTCCAATCCTAGTGGCAGACACTGCAGCCACTCCAACCACAGTGACAAACACTGCAGCTAAACCAAATGTCCAGTTTGTGACAATGTCTGTTGCCCCTGTAAGCAAAAGCAAACGAAAGGCACAAAGAGCAACCCGTGAAGCGAAGAAAGATGAAGACCCAGTGCCATTACTATATGCAACAGCACCTGAACAAGAGTCACTACTACGTGGGTCAGAGGAAGAGGAAGAAGAAGAAGAGGTCACTTCTCGACCCCGGACCTCAACCGAACTACGGAATATGCGAAAAGATTTCACCCGTCTTCCAGGGGAGCACATTGTCACCTGGTTGCTCCGGTGCTGGGACAATGGGGCCGACGGTCACGAACTAGAAGGTAGGGAAGCCAAGCAGCTGGGATCACTTGCTAAGGAAGGAGGAATTGACAAAGCGATTGCAAGAGAGAAGCGAGCCCTCAGTCTTTGGAGGCGGCTCCTGGCAGCTGTGAAGGAAAGGTTTCCCTACAAAGACGATATTACGAATCGCTCAGCCAACTGGACCACGATAGAGAAAGGCATCCAGTCCCTGAGGGAATCAGCCATTATAGAGATGATCTATCGTAGGCCGGATTCCAGGAACACATCCGTAGACCCAGATGAAGTCGAATGTACACGACCCATGTGGCGGAAACTTACACGGAGTGCGCCATCATCGTATGCCCACACATTGGCATCAATGACCTGGAATGACGGAGTATCACCAACAGTGGATTTCCTGATTCGTCAACTCTGAGAGTTCGAAGACAATCTCACCCCTTCCATCATTTCAGCTGTGGAAAAACTGTCCCAGGAGTTCAAACAATTGAGAGACGATTTATCCGATCTATCCAGCTCTCCACGCGTACCAACCCATGTCTCAGCTATCAACAGAAGGCGCCCTACTGCTCGAGAAAGAAAATATAGGAGGTACACGCCACGGGCCACCCTATGGTTTTACCTGCGGGATCATGGAGAAGACATGAGAAAGTGGGATGGAAAACCTACTTCAGCTCTGGAGCAACGGGTGCGTGAACTGAAGAGGAGAACAATGGTCAAGGATGATCCTCCCAGGAAAGCTGCTGCTCCAGTCTCTGGCGAGCAGTTTCCCAGATGGAGCGAAAGAGCTGATTTTACTCCAGCTCCTGTGATAAGGAATACTAATCCCTTTCTACAAGACAGAAGTGGAGAATTTTGTGATCACTATTAGAGGGGCCCTGCCTCCAGCCAGGTGGAGGAGAGGGATAATCGGGTTTACTGGACTGTGTGGATCAGATGGCCTGGCACATCAGTCCCACAGAAGTATAAGGCTCTAGTAGATACCGGTGCACAGTGTACTCTGATGCCATCAACGTATCAAGGGGTGAAACCCATTTCTATTTCTGGAGTGACAGGAGGATCCCAAGCGTTAACTATGCTGGAAGCTGAAATCAGCCTGACTGGGAGGAAGTGGCAAAAGCACCCCATTGTAACTGGTCCAGGGGCTCCATGCATCCTTGGCATAGACTATCTCAGGAGAGGGTATTTCAAAGACCCAAAAGGGTATAGATGGGCTTTTGGTATCGCTGCCTTGGAGACAGAGGAAATTAAGCAGCTGTCCACCTTACCCGGTCTCTCAGAGGATCCTTCTGTTGTGGGGTTGCTGAAGGTCGAAGAACAACAAGTGCCAATTGCGACCACAACAGTGCACCGGCGGCAATATCGCACCAACCGAGACTCCTTGATTCCCATCCATAAGCTGATCCGCAGACTGGAGAGCCAAGGAGTGATCAGCAGGACCCGCTCACCCTTTAATAGCCCCATATGGCCAGTGCAAAAGTCTAATGGAGAGTGGAGATTAACAGTAGACTATCGTGGCCTGAACGAAGTCACACCACCATTGAGTGCTGCCGTACCGGACATGTTAGAACTTCAGTATGAACTGGAGTCAAAGGCAGCCAAGTGGTATGCCACAATTGACATTGCCAATGCATTTTTCTCAATCCCTTTGGCAGCAGAATGCAGGCCACAGTTTGCTTTCACTTGGAGGGGCGTCCAGTACACTTGGAACCGACTGCCCCAGGGGTGGAAACACAGCCCTACCATCTGCCATGGATTGATCCAGACTGCACTGGAACAGGGGCAAGCTCCAGAACACCTGCAATACATTGATGACATCATCGTGTGGGGTGATACAGCGGAAGAAGTTTTTGAGAAAGGGAGGAAAATAATCCAAATCCTGCTGAAGGCCGGTTTTGCCATAAAACGGAATAAGGTCAAGGGACCTGCACAGGAGATTCAATTTTTGGGAATAAAATGGCAAGATGGACGCCGCCAGATCCCCACAGACGTGATCAACAAGATAACAGCAATGTCTCCACCAACTAACAAGAAAGAAACACAAGCTTTCTTAGGTGTTGTGGGGTTCTGGAGAATGCACATCCCAAATTACAGTCTGATTGTAAGCCCTCTCTACCACGTGACCCGGAAGAAGAATGATTTCAAATGGGGCCCTGAGCAACAACAAGCCTTTGAACAAATTAAACGAGAAATAGTTCATGCAGTAGCCCTTGGACCAGTCCGGGCCGGGCCAGATGTGAAAAATGTGCTCTATACCGCAGCTGGGGAGAATGGTCCTACCTGGAGCCTCTGGCAGAAAGTTCCAGGGGAGACTCGAGGTCGACCCCTTGGCTTTTGGAGTCGGGGATATAAAGGATCCGAGGCCAGCTACACTCCCACTGAAAAAGAGATACTGGCAGCCTATGAAGGGGTTCGAGCTGCCTCAGAAGTGATCGGAACTGAAGCGCAGCTCCTCCTGGCACCCCGGTTGCCTGTGCTGGGCTGGATGTTCAAAGGCAGGGTCTCCTCTACACATCATGCAACTGATGCTACATGGAGTAAGTGGGCCGCACTAATTACACAACGAGCTCGAATAGGAAATCCCAGTCGTCCAGGAATTCTAGAAGTCATCATGGACTGGCCAGAGGGCAAAGATTTTGGGATGTCACCAGAAGAGGAGGTGACGCGTGCTGAAGAGGCCCCACCATATAATGAACTGTCAGAGAGTGAAAAGCAATATGCCTTGTTTACTGATGGGTCCTGCCGTATTGTGGGAAAGCATCGGAGATGGAAGGCAGCTGTGTGGAGTCCCCTGCGACAAGTTGCAGAAACTACTGAGGGAGAGGGTGAATCGAGTCAATTTGCAGAGGTGAAAGCCATCCAGCTGGCCTTGGACATTGCTGAACGAGAAAAATGGCCAGTACTTTATCTCTATACTGACTCATGGATGGTGGCAAATGCCCTGTGGGGGTGGTTGCAGCAATGGAAGCAGAGCAACTGGCAACGCAGAAGTAAACCCATCTGGGCTGCTGCATTGTGGCAAGATATCGCTGCTCGGGTGCAGAACCTGGTGGTGAAGGTACGCCACGTAGATGCTCATGTACCCAAGAGTCGGGCCACTGAGGAACACCAGAATAACCAGCAAGTGGATAAAGCTGCTAAGATTAAAGTGGCTCAGATGGACTTGGATTGGCAACATAAGGGTGAATTATTTTTAGCCCGGTGGGCCCATGACACCTCAGGCCATCAAGGCAGAGATGCAACATATAGATGGGCTCGTGATCGAGGGGTGGACTTAACGATGGACACTATTGCCCAGGTTATTCACGAATGTGAAACATGTGCTGCAATTAAGCAAGCCAAGCGGTTAAAGCCTCTCTGGTATGGAGGACGATGGCTGAAGTACAAATATGGGGAGGCCTGGCAGATTGACTATATCACACTCCCACCAACCCGCCAGGGCAAGCGCTATGTGCTTACCATGGTGGAAGCAACCACCGGCTGGCTGGAAACATACGCTGTGTCCCGTGCCACTGCCCGGAACACTATCCTGGGCCTTGAGAAACAAGTCTTGTGGCGACACGGCACCCCAGAGAGAATTGAGTCAGACAATGGGACTCATTTCCGGAACAACCTCATAGACACTTGGGCCAAAGAGCATGGCATTGAGTGGGTATACCACATCCCCTACCATGCACCAGCCTCTGGGAAAATCGAACGGTACAATGGGCTGTTAAAAACTACACTGAGAGCAATGGGTGGTGGGACTTTCAAACACTGGGATACACATTTACCAAAAGCCACCTGGTTGGTCAACAGTAGGGGATCTGCCAACAGGGCTGGCCCAGCCCAATCAGAACTTTTACGTACTGTAGAGGGGGATAAAGTTCCTGTGGTGCACATAAAGAATTTGTTGGGGAAGACAGTCTGGGTTATTCCTGCTTCAGATAAAGGCAAACCCACTCGTGGGGTTGCTTTTGCTCAGGGACCTGGATATACTTGGTGGGTAATGCGGGAAGATGGGGAAGTCCGATGTGTACCTCAAGGGGATTTGATTTTGGGGGAAAACAGCCAATGAACTCAATTGTACGCTGTTGCCTGCTCTATAACACTTTTATAGCCCACCAGCTAGATATCTTCAGGTCACCAGCCATTGACCCTGACTTCCCTCCGATCATCACCTCAACAAAGAATGAATTTTGAGGAAACCAGATGAGCTCAGCAGTGACCAGATGAGTTTGGCGGTATCATCAGCAGGCAACAACCCGACACCATGTACCGTCCCTCCTGCCCTGAAAGACTATTACAAGAGATGGAACCTGACATCATGGACTGGATGAGTTCAGCAATTTTACAGGGATTGGTCCATGGACTAGGGAACGATATCTTTCTCTGTGTGTGGGTGTGGGTGTATATATATGTGTATATATGGGACAGGGGTGATGGTGTCCTGAGAGATGTGGGATCTGAGCATGACGTGAATGGTATGGAATAAGGGGTGGATACTGTCCTGGGTTCAGCTATAGCAGTCATTTTTCTCCTGCTTAGTAGCTGGTGCAGTGCTGTGTTTTTTAACTTTCAGCCTGGGAACAACGCTGATAACACCGATGTTTTTAGTTGTTGCTAAGTAATGTTTATTCCAACCAAGGACTTTCTCAGTCTCATGCTTTGCCAGGGAGGAGGGGAAGCTGGGAGGAAGCAGAGACAGGACACCTGACCCAAACTAGCCAAAGGGGTATTCCATACCACAGCACGTCATGCCCAGTATATAAACCGGGGGGAGTTACCCGGAAGGCCAGATCACTGCTCGGGTCGGGCTGGGTATCGGTCGGCGGGTGGTGAGCAATTGTATCCTCTCCCCTTGTTATTTCACTAATCGTTATTATCATTGGTGGTAGCAGTAGTGGTTTTGTGTTATACCTTAGTTGCGGGACTGCTCTTATCTCAACCCGTGGGAGTTGCATTCTTCCCATTCTCCTCCCCATCCCTCCGGGAGCGGGGGGAGGAAGAAGGGGGGGGGAGGGGGGGGAGTGAGCGAGCGGCTGTGTGGTTCTGAGTTACCGGCTGGGCTCAAACCACGACAGAAACACACAGTTGAGAGGGAAACGAGTGGGTTGGGATTTGAAGATGAGCACATGGGTGCTTGGCATAGTGCATCCTGTGCTCTCCAGTGTGACCTGCGGTTCTGGCTGGCTGTTTTGAGTCATGGCAGGAAGAGATCTCCTGGAGAGAGGGAATGTCATGAAAATTGGGCCCCTCCAGGGTGTGGCAGGGAGGGTATCTTAAAATAAACTCCCGCCCCCAACTTGCCTATCACTTTTGAAGTTAAGGATCTTAATCAGCTTATGTTAATTTGGCCCCACTTCTTAAAATGTGTAAGCATATTTATAAACACATTGTTAGGTGAAGCCTTAAAGCTAAAACTAGGCACAGTGTCTTGTAGTGCTAATTGGTGAATGGTAGCATGGAAGGGCTGTGTCTTGTCACATCTTTATTCTGGTTTTACAGTAGAGTCTCCCGCCTTTTCTGCTGGTTGCCTTACTTTCTTCAAATGGAAAGGGAAAAATACTTCCTTCTCCCATCTCGTTCTGCAGTCTGATGGATTTGAGATCAAGCTCGAGATAGGCAAACTTTGGGTGTGAATCAGGTCTGGGAGCTGCCTGGAGCTTGCAGAGGTGCTAAACAGTTACAGCTCTTGGCCTATCGTGACATGAACACAGGCAGAAATACTGAAGTCCTTCTAACTGGTTCCTCAAGGCACTGTTGTTAGCACTACCACACTAAATGACCTCTCTTACGTCGAAATCTTGTAAAATAACCAGCTCAAAATAGTTTGAAACTTTGCAGTCTCTTCACTCCCAGTGGCCCAACACAGTGCTTCTGTCTCTCTCTCTGATTTGAGCTGGGAAGTAAAAGGTCATAAAAGGTCCATAAAGATGGAACCTTTAAGCTATAGCAAGTAGTTATTAGGGAAAACGAGTGAAGTCCATAGAAATCCTGAATGAAAACAGTGACAGAGTATATTTACCACCGAAATTGTACTGGGCCAAATGGATTAAAAGTCAGGTTAATAACTTGCTTTCCAGAGGACTTTACTCTCAGAGTTCTTGCTTGTCCAGGGGTTTGGTTTCAGTGCTGTACTCAGATTCAGTGTTGCTTCATGGTAAGTGTGTAATTTTAGACCTTCTCAGCAGTTTGTTCTGTCCTTTTGGCTAATAGAAACAAAATGAATCATCTTTATCTATTTTAGCAATGCTTTCTCTATCTCAGCTAATGAGATTTCCGGGTAGATAATTCTTTAATTAGTTAGCAGTGTTTACAAACCACAGACCTGGGTTGGATACCTGAGAAGATAATGAGGGGAAAAGGAGAAGACCAATGTACTGAAAGAGAGATTAAACAGCTCAGTGTGTTTTGCAACACATGCATAAGATGGTCTTTTCAGCAAAGCATCTTATGGGTAAGGAGGGCCTGTGTGACTGGCTCTGCAGTTATACATTAGGGTACTGTCATTTATTACGTAGTTACACTCTTTTTTTCAGTAGGAATCTCACTTTTTCTTTTCCCTATCTTGTAGTTTTATGCTGATTCTTGTTGCTTTAATACTTTACTGTCTGCTGTGGTGCTAATGATGGTACGAGCAGTGATTGTATGACTTTGGATAAACAAATTAATTTCTCTCTGGCTCAGAGAAGTTAATCATGTTTCTCAGCGATGTGATGTAGTTTACTTGAAAGAGTGCTCTCAGAGGGATTGCCACAAGCTTACTGTCACCTGTGAGTGGAATGTGGACATCTGGAGCAGCATGAGGCACCAATCTGTACACAAAACCTCCCAGGTTTGCTGGGGAGAAGTGACAGGTGGACCATGGTCTGATTTGCTTTGCTGGAGGAACTTAAATTGCATAAGGAGATGGTGACGCCTTGCGCGGGCATGCAAGCGACTTCTTAATTAGAAGTAGAATCTATTAGCATAGGGATGCCAGGAGAAAACAAAGTTATTTTTAAAGCTTCCTTTCATTCAGAAACTATTTTTGAAATGCTAATGGTGGTATATTTGCCTTGTGCTGCTGTATCATAAGCAACATTTGCAAATGTTTAAATGCTATCCCTATTTTGACACTTGGCAACTTCAGCTGAAATTCTGCTGACATGTTTTTACAGCTTGTTACTACACGCATTGAAGCTCGAGCCTGGTTAAATACTTAGCATCATGAATGCACAGGCATTTAGTATATGCAGTATCTCTTTAGAGCCCGACAGAATGGTTCAGTTGTCACTGATGCAAGATGCCTGTGGAGCATCTGCAGTGGTTTTAGCAGAGGACCGTTGGACTGTGCCCTGCAGTGTTTGTTCTGAGAGCAATTAAAAGGCCTTATGTTGAATATTAGCTGGGAAGAAGACTGAAGAATCTTTCCCTGGTAAACCCAGGAAGTTTTTGGTCTCTATGGAGCTGAGCAAAAAGGAGATTTGCTCCCCCTTTGCTCTGAAAGTTAGGGGCTGTTTCTGGGGAGGCACTAACTTTTAGGAGAGCAAGCACACTGAATTGCAAGATGCTGAGTGCCCAAGTACTTTAATGAGTTTGGGCTTAAAGAGCCCTGACTTGGAAACTAAGGTACATTGACTCTCTTATCTGCAGTTGCTACAGTCTTTTGATTTTGAATTTGCATAGTCGAGGCTTCCATTTGAATGGCAAGAAAATGATGAGCTTTCAGCATCCTATTAACCTCTGAACACTGGCATAGAAATATGTCTTTTCTTTTGAACTGCCCTATGCTCAGTCCCTGTTAATTTTTATGACATTACTGCCAGCATTTAAGCCTTTGTCACCATGAAAATGCACAGACAGATGTTTTTAAGACACTTCATGTTCTCCCAGCTCTCACAGCCTTCTCTACCACAGAGCTGAAGTCTTTAGAAGAGGATAAGCAGAAGAATAGCTAAAAGCGATGGTAATTTGATGATAATAGTAAGTCAGTCTCTAGTTCGATTCCTTAGTGCAGATCAGAGTTACCCTAAGGAAGTATCTAGCCTAATCTGTCTAATGTCAACAGGAAGCTTTTCTTGTCAGGGACCATTTTTGCCATGCCTGTCTGTTGTGGATGGTGCAGGCACTTCCAGTGAACAGATACACATCTGGCCTGCAGTCTTACCTTTACCCGGCAACTCAGATATCTACCATCTTTGGGTATAGTTGGGTTCTGCCAGTTATTCAATAACAGTAATACAGTAAAAATTGCATGTGGAGCTGAGGGATGACATGGTGATGGGGAACCCAAGTGGCTTTTGGAGAACCATCCCTGCATGGCTCAGCTGAAAGAGCAGTGCTGTAGTTACAGGGCTTTCATTGTATAAATCAGTTGGGTTGTCTTCCTTCATACCTTTTAAGGAGCAGCTCCTGAATGCCCCAGGGATCTGGGCTGTGAGGTGTTTGTATCCCATCCATGGGTCTTTCCAGCTCCTCTCTCACTGTGATGACAGCTTAAAACTCTGTGAAATCATAAAATCATAGAATGGTTTGGGTTGGAAGGGAACTTAAAGATCGTCTAGTTCCACCCCTCTGCCATGGGCAAGGACACCTTCCTCTAGACCAGGTTGCTCCAAGCCCCTGTGTCCAACCTGGCCTTGAACACTGCCAGGAATGGGGCAGCCACAGCTTCTCTGGGCACCCTGTGCCAGTGCCTCAGCACCCTTACAGTAAGGAATTTCTTCCTAATGTCTAATCCTAATGTCTAATCTCTAAATGTTTTCTTGTGCAGTGCTTTTGCACATAAGCAATTGTTGAGCATTTTGCAGACATGAAAAACTCGGGTAGGTGAGGGGAATGGTCTGAGCATTCCTGAGTTGAGGTTTTGAGCAGATTTTGTATGTCAAGCTGCAGTCACTTCTGTGGAAACCTGGGAGAGCCAGGCTGTGTAGCTGTGGGCCAATGG
The DNA here is from genome assembly GCF_004027225.2 of Strigops habroptila. Classification (NCBI taxonomy): domain Eukaryota; kingdom Metazoa; phylum Chordata; class Aves; order Psittaciformes; family Psittacidae; genus Strigops; species Strigops habroptila. Next base: position 11,482,276 of record NC_044281.2, read on the forward strand.
ATGTGGGAAAGGCAGAGGAGTATCAAGTGGGCTGGGTAGAAGAACAAAGAGAATTAAGTGCTTGCTGGTAAGTATTTCCTAATGTGTGTAAGATCTAAGGAAAAGCGTGGTACAAATGATGTGATGGGGAGGCAAGGGAAGATACAAAAACCTCTCCAGCCTTTGTTGAGATGATAGTCCTCTATGGAAAACCAAAGGTTTCTTATCTTCTTAAACTAGGTAATTGTTCAAAATTCAGACTTCCACTAGAAGGTGAGTCATAAGATAATTGCAGTTGATCCATGGGATAGCTAACATTTTAATATAAGCAAAGGATCCTGCCATCCATTAAAAATACTGCTTTCTAGTGCAGTGAAATGTACAACTTGCGCAGTCTGGCCACCTTTCCAGCTGGAATAAGGAATACATACTTCTCATGTAAACACCATTGAAAGGCAGCTGTCCTTTGGCATTGCATCTCACCAGGTACTCTCCCTGCACTATTCCACCAAGGACTGAGGGGCAGAGAGCAGCAGAGAGAAGGAGCAAAATATCCTGTAGTGTCTACTTGTTCTGAAAGCCTTTGCCTGCTTGCATGCTGAAATAAAAATAGCTCTCTCTTGTGTGAGCACGGTAGCATCTGCCTGCCACAGATAGACAGAGCCAGCATCCGAATTGCTGTGAGCACTCATTTGTTGGGCTGGAAGAGTAATTGAAAATGCTCTTAATGTACATAATGTAAATGCAGAGGAATGTTTGTGGATGGTCAGGAGAGCACAGGGCTGCTAAGGCTGACAGTTTGAAAAATGGGGTTTTGTGGGGGGGTTTGAGGTTCTGCAGCCAAGTTCTGTTTGTAATAAACTGCAAAGTGAAAAGCTTGGGAAAAGATGAATGAGAAGGATTTAGCATCAGGATGCTTTGTCAGTGATTAATGGAACTTGGCTACTTTTGCTACTTGGCAGTTTTACCTCTGTGCAGTGCCTGTTATGCTGTGGACCAGCTATAATTGCATTGTCTGGAGCTGTTTGGACCCACAGCACAAACCAAGACAGAGCAAACAATTCTGGTGTCCCACTGGTTGGTCAACTTTTTAATCAAGTACATATTCACTACGACAGAGAAGCACACATTTTTCAGGGTTGGTTGTTTGGTTTTGTTTTTTTTTTACTTAAAAAGTCATCTTTTGGGAGGTACAACATCTTTTGGGGCTGTTATTAATCACTTGTCATAATGTTGTTATCTTGGATGAAATGAGTTTTGGAGTTCAGCTTCATCTCCCTGAAGGACACTGTTTGTTTATTGTTATGCTGAAGCTTACCTCCATTTTTAGCCTGGTGTCAGTCCTGGTCAAATAGTGGGAACTGCAATGGCTTCGTTCAAGTTGGGCAAACCTCCAGAGAAGTGTTTTGAAGAAGCCTGCAGCACGACGTGTGAGCCATTGGGATGCTTGTCATGGGCTCCTGTGTGCTGGAGGAGCACGCTGGCTGGTGCCTGGGTGCAGGCAGAAAGTGCCAAGAAAACTTGGGAGTGCCCAAAAGCTTGGCTGGAGCTTTCCCATAGCTTCCTTGTGGGAAGGATTCAGGCTCTCCATGCTGCTGGACCTGCCTGCTCTCACTCCTGCCAGGGGAGGAGTGGTGCTGGCTAATGGCTGGCTGGGGAGACTTGGGGTGGAACAGCAGGGAGCCTGATAGGATCAGTCATCAGAAGGAGCCACAGCAACATCACCTGCCAGAAATCTATTTTCCTAGGAAATAGGGATTCCCCAGTAATGATGACGAGGTGATCCCAAGCTTCTGCATCCCCACCTGGTCGTGGGGCTTTTCTGAGTTTTGTTGTTCTCGCTTACTCCTTGCCAGTCATGACTGCTAAGTGTACAGATGAAGCCTGGTGTTGCCATCATTTCTTGTCAAACTTTTCGAGGTCATAAGAGAATCACTCTTTTCTCAAGATTTCTGGCCTTGGTTACCAAAAGCAGTGGCAGCGTGTGGAGGAACAGTTGGATTTCACGCTCCTGCCTGAAACAAAAGCAGCATTTTTATAGGCATGCATTTATGGAAACAGCTGTATTTGTGCTAGGAGAGAAGGTTTTTCCTCCTTGTCTGCTGCCCCCAGCAAGGCTCTCTGCAGCTCTGCCAACCCTTGAGGCAGGCTACTCCCAGAGGTTGCAGGGATGCTCCTGACACCTTGGGAAGCAGGAGGGTGGCTGGGAACCAGATTGGTCAGTACTGGTTGTTCTTGTTATGTGCCAGAGTAAGTATCCGTGCGAGTTTGGGGTTGCATGGTCTCCATGGCTTTAAAAATTGTGTGGTTCCTGTGGCTACAGAAAATGTGTAAAATGAGGAAAATGAGAGGAGAAAAAAGTAACTGCCTGCCATGCTACCTTGCAGGATGGTTCATCGGTCATGCTTATGTTAAGAGAGCACCTGGAATTGGAAAGGACAAGCACCCACATCTGCCAACACACCTCAGCCCCAGCAGCGAAACCAAAATGGATCAGCATTGCATTGTCACTGCCACACACCAGTTTTGCCCGGATGCTGGAAGGGGACAGCTGGTGTCTCGGGTGTTGCAGTCCTTTAGGGGAAATTTGTGTCTTTCACGCTCCCTGTGTCTTATTTGCCTGGGAGCTACATTTTGCATTCTCCTTATTCAACATGTATAATGACAGGATTTATACGGCGTATCAGATAATTAGCTCCGAATGCATAATTTAGCTCCACCACTCTGAGTATGGGAAAGTGCCTTGCTCTTACTTAAATTAATAGGTGAAACGCAATGTGTTAAACTCAGCATGGTGAAATAAATGTCTTAGTTCAGGATCATACAAATGTTCCTCAGAGCTTGCTCTGCTGTCACCTGCCAGGGTATACCATACTGGTTAGAATAGATTTTGCTGCAAAAGTTCCTGTACAAAAGGAATAGCAGATCAAAGTCCTGGTTAGGGTTCAGTGGTTCCAGTTACTGCCTGTAATAGTCTGAATGGCAGTAATGGCAGTAGATCTATCAGCGTGCATAAATTACAAAGAACCATCATGCAATATTGAATGGTTTGTCTAGGAGTGGGTGCTGGCATAGTGTCAAGTGTATGAGGTGTGTCTGTGCCTGGGGCACTGGTGTGGCGGAGCCCAAATGTGATGCTACAGGCTCTACTGACAGACTAAGGAGCAGCTTGTTGGTAATTTCCTTCCATTGCTCTGGTGACTGAATAGCTTCCTGTAACATCATTTGTTTCGGGATGAAAGTGCTACTGTTTTTTCAGTGATGCGAGACAGTGAGAAAATACTCCTCTGTTTTGTTCCTAAGCTGATTAAAGACGTAGGGGAGAGGCTATTCCCTTCTGGTTTTGGCAGTTCCAGAAGGAACCGTGGTTGAAATCTGCATGACTTTCATGTTGCCTCTTTGAGGTTTGGTTGGCTCAAACAGTTGAGAGCAATAAAAACGGTGCCAGGGAGTAAGCCTGAATATGAATAGCTGTGCTTTCCAGCCATGGTGGCACACATCTCCTTTCTGAAGAGACATGCAGCTATTGTACAACGTGGAGCTTCGCTTATGTTTTTTTCAAGCCAGGTTGATGTTTTTGGGGTTTTTTTACTCCTAAAGCTCTGGACACAGTAGGGCCTTTTGACTGGTTTGCCAGATTAGAGGTGGCAGAGTTTAATTTGCTTCCATTTGAGTAAAAAGCTGTCCTGACCTCAGCAAGAAGAGGATCCTGTTCTGTACAGCTTTGCACTTCAGTGGGATAAATACATAATTCAGGCTCTTGCAGAACATACAAATCCTATCACTTTTCTTTGTGAACGAACAACATGCTGGTTCTTTGATTCAGGGCCAGAGTGGCTAAAATAGCATTTATTGTATTTACAAAGGGGCTCTGCTGTCTTTGTCAACAATAATAAGTTACCACTTACTGCTCTAGGTAGCAATTTTCTCGTTAGGTGTTTTAATGAACACAGAAATGTTGAAGTTTATTCTTATTTCCAGCATTCTTGTGTTAAATGCAGCTCCTAGATACAGAGGAACCAAGGCTTCTAGAGCAGGTTTTGGTTTTGAATGCAGGCTGCATTAATGAGTATAGGAATTACAATACCAGGCTCATCAGTTAAACTAAAATACCATGTAGTCCAAATGGAAAAGGTCTTTATTTCTAAAGCTTCTTAAAATAAAACCAAATAAAAAAGTTATGTAGCTAAGAGATGTTGTGGGGATTTGTGGTTAACAGGGTGGTTACAGTATCGGGACAGACTTGGCATCTGCTCTGCTGCCATGCTGAAAAAAGGCTGTTGCTTCATCATGCCTGTGGGAGAGATCTTTTGGGGGTGTGCTTTAGGTTATAGGGAAGATCCCCTCATATTGTTTTCACAAATTAAGCTCCTTTCCATTTAATAAAGGTTTTTTCTGTCTCCCATGTTTCTTTTTAAAACATCTTCCATCCTTTCCATATTCAATTATTCCCTATCTTCCATACTGGAATTGGAACCAAGGTTTTGTGGGGAAAATTAATGGAAATCCCATAAATTTTGAGATTTTCTGAAGAATAAATTGCTGTCTTCCAATCCCTTGGTGGTTTCCATGCCTCTGAGCCAGAGGAAAGTATTCAGATTCTCCAGATGACAGCCCTGGAAGGAGCTATGGGAGAGACCTCCACAGCATTATCTCTTCGCCTGTGGTTTATATTTTGTTTACAGGGAGTTTCCTGTGTATTTTAATGCAATCAGTGGTTGGTTGTCCTTTCTCCTTGCTCACTCTCCTTTCACACACTCTCTTCAGTGTCCTCGAGTGTTGTTGCGATTCTTCTTCCACTCTTCCAGTTCTGCTTTCTCTGCTCTCGCTGCTGCTCCTTCACCTCCCTCCCACTACTCTAGGACTTGCGTGCTGCTGGGGTGGATGTGGGAAGGTGGAGGTGTAGGGTTAAACACCTGATGTGCTTATGCGCTGTAGCAGGGAATGGGATTTCGTGACCCAAGAGAACCTGTTGAGTCCTGTGTTCTTAACTTCACCCAATGTGTGGGGAGAAACACTCAGGAAAGTGCCCTGAGGATGAATTTCTTAGACCATGTTAACATGTTTTTTTCAGGGAAAAACTAAACTACATTGTGTTGGCTGGAAAGTAACTCTGTGATGTTTGGTACAAGTTAGTCCTAGCTCAGTCTTCATTTGAGGTCTGCTGTTCCAGTACTGTCAGTTGTTCTGCACTACACAATGGGACTAGTGGTGTTTAATTATTTTGGTTCTCCCAACTGAAACGCATGTGCTCTTTCTTAATGTTCATTTAAACACCTCAGTGCCTGCTGCAACTTACTCTTAATCAGCTGGCTTCATTCAGTTACTCTTAATCCAACTCAAAGGCTTTCGAGCACTGCAGTTTCACTTCATTTCTGCAGAGGAACAGCTTGCCCTTATTTCTTGTCAGCTGGGTGAGCTGAAAAGATAGATCACATCGACCCACTGCTCCACTGAGGGCTTCCTTGCCTTTCAGTACAGCATCAAACTTGGCCTGGTTCGTGAAGGTATATGCGAGTTTGTTCTGTCCTACCTCTGCACTACCTTTTCTACTCACCTACCCCCTTGGTGCTGCTGTCTTCATCCACCAGAGCAAGAGCCAACTCTGTGCCACTTCTGCTATCAGGAGAAGGGATTTCTGTATCACAGACAACTTGATTGCAAACTGTGTTGTCTGTACAGCAATGCTTAACCATAGTGTGCCGACTTTGCTGCTGCACTAGGAACAGTAGGGAGAGCAGAGGGGCGCAGTCTCTCTACCTGGTCTGTTCCTGGTTGGTGCCTGCTGGCTGCATGGGCTGTGGGCAGCCTTTGTCCTTCTGTGATCTTCACTGCTGAGACCAAGGTCAGCAGCAGTTTGGCCAAAATGAGGTTTGAACCTTGATTGTTGAACCAGCGCCATTCCTCTGCCTGGGCAAGGCTTTCTTTCCATGCAAAGCCACTGGTGTCAGGGCATTTCAAGTTGATTGGGGAAGAGAATTGGTCCTTCCTGTGTTTCGTGTCTTCAATTTTTCGTGTGTATCAATCAGATGAAAATTAAGGTTGCTGACAGCGAAGGGACGTGGACAAGTAAAGAGGAGAACCATGTCTTTATTGCCATTTTGCATCCTTTCTTTTTCTGCATTCAGGATGGTGGAGAGAAGGGGAGATTGCATGACTTTATTTTTGCTGAAGATAATAATAACATTACAGGTGATGGCTGCTAAACACAGAAGTTGCACCTCAGAGAGAAACTTGGTACTTTTGTATCACTAAGCATTTTCCTGTAGCAATTTCAACATATGCAGAATTAGTAATATATATTCATTTCATCTTCATTTTAACAGAGTATGTTTCTGCTACTGTACTTCTGAAGTGATAGGACAAGAGGAAATGGCCTTAAGCTGCACCAGGGGAGATTTAGATTAGATATTAGGAAAAACTTCTTCCCCAAAAGGGTGGTCAGGCGTTGGAACAGGCTACCTAGGGCAGTGGTGGAATCACCGTCCTTGGAAGTGTTCACAAACTGTGTAGATGAGACCCTTAGTGACATGGTTTAGTGGTGGACTTGGTAGTTCTTGGGCAATGGTTGGACTTGATGATCTTAAAGGTCTTTTCCAACCTACTTAATTCCATGATGATGATTTGAATACAGCACCGTGAGAAAGTGTGGCTGTCCCTTCTGTTGTCACTTACTGTGTCTGGGGGGATTACTTAATCAGCCTTGCTTAGGCACCTCATGGTGAAAAGGACGTTCAAGGCACTGTCATTATTTATTCACTATTTTTGTGCTGTTTTTAGCAGGGGGAGGTGGTGGTCAGAGGGTCATTATGCCCCTGGTAATAGTGACATAGTGATACTTAATAAGTGAAAACAGAGGTTTTTAGAAGAGATGCAGATAATGAGATTTCACTTCTTCAAGAGACCACATCAGAAATAGTTAGTGCTCCCACTGCTGCCTTCACAGGTCCTGTTGAAGAGTTGCCTCCTGGATGTCCTGAAATCCACTGCAAATCTTCCACTGGTTTCAGTGAGGTCAGAGCTGCACCTCAGAACTAGTAGAAATTTCTGCCATAATCAGGCCCGTGATTTGTGAGTCATCTGAAGGTCCAATCTTAGCTTTCTGTCACCCTTTCTGCCTTTGCTGTGATTGTAGAGGGTGGCTGAAGCAGGACTGAGCTCTATAGATTGAGGTAATTTCTGTTGCCAGCTTGTCTTGTTAATGTAGTAAACAAGTCTTTTATTTAGGCCAGAAGCCTAAAGAAAGAAGCAGGTACCTGTCAACTACAGAATTAATTACTAGTAGCTCTTTAATGGCACATTTTTGTTTACCAAGTGGTGCTATAGACTGTATCGCTATAAAAAGTGAACACGTTTTAAATCATGGCTCTCTGTGGACAGGGGCTTTTGTTTCCTTCCACCACCAGAGGCTGGATGCCCAACCTTGGTGGCTGGTTAGGACTGCAAATTTCAATTATCTTCATGCCATTTCAGTAAGAACTGACTTTGCCAGGTTACTGTTGGGAGATACCAAAAAAGCCTCCTTACCGTGAATAGATGAGGTGCTACACTGGTTTGTAGGCAGATGTGTGGCTTTAATGGGTTTTTAAAAGTGGTTTAAAAGTCTTCCACTGAGGGAGGGAAAGGTAAAACATGAGAGCAACATCCTGAGGATGGAGAGTTTTGCTGGAGCATGATACCTTCCTGGTGGTGTGCAGAGGGCAAAGGAAATTGGCAACATTAACCCTCCCTTTTTTTCCTTATGTAGCACTCCTTTAGCTGAACGTATTAATGCTCCTATAGATAAAGCTTCTGTGAGGCTCTAATAAGTAAGGGTTTGCGTAGGTAGCTGCAGGGAGGAACAAAGATATTTGTTACGTGGTGAGCTTAAACCATGAAGTAAGCTGGGAGAACAGTGAATATGGAGCAAGAGGTATGAGCCTGGCATGTCCCCATGCACCAAACTGTGTCTGTCTCTGTAGCCAGGCTTATTTCAGGGTCAGCAGGTCTTGCTGCTGCTGACAGTGAATACAAAGCACAGTAGCCATTCATTTTCAGAGGATTTCTAGGTTAAGTTCGATTTTCACTATACACTTATACATTCAACGTACCTGAACTATGTTTTTTCTTGGCTGTTCTCAAAGGTTTGGTTCAGGTGTTTGTCTAGAATCTAAAACCACTTTTAAATCTCTATAGCTTTTTGTCTTATTTTAAGATACCTATGCGCTGCTTTCAACCTGACAGAGGGAAAACAGTTCTTACGGCTTCTGCTATGTAGCAATCAGTTTAGGTATCAGAGAGGCTTGGGGATTGCTGTGCTGTGAAGGATGACTCCCACTGTTTCAACACAATGACAGGGAAATTCAGGAATGCTGCAAGAAGCAAAGAAATATTGGCAGTCTTTTCCCTGGCAAAATTAGAAATCAGTCGACTGGCACTTTAGAAATGTCAGCTTCATGTTACAACTAGATTATTTTCTTTTGTATATGATGAAAATCAGGTATTTAACCTCAAATGAAATTTGGAAGAAATCCTTTACTTGAGCATTGATCACCATGCTACCTCAGACAAGGCTTATAGCTTAGCCTTATGTTTTATGCCAGAGTGTAATCATTTCATGCTCCTGGACAGATTTGGCCTGGCATGGACAAATTCTGAGTTGTTCTGTATTGTTTTTGAGCAGTTTTTAAAACAAACTCTGAAGTGCTGTGCAACTTTGGTAAACCACTTTAAAAGGGGGTTTAGAACATGAAAATGTGAAAATTTGGCTCTGTGACTAAGTAACCTGATTTCTTAAGGCTCTTAGTATTTGCAGCTCCAGTTGTAGACTGTGGTTTTAATACGGACATATAACGGGGACTAGGATGCATGGGTTTGGCTTTCCAAATGTGAGAATGTCCATCTTAACTCTTTTTCTGCATTTGTGTAAAGGTCACATGGATGAGCAGGGGAGAACAGGCATTTTCTAGTCTTCCTTTTTTGCTGTGTGTGTTTTAATCTGTTCTAGAAGCAGCCCAATAACAGTCCATTTTAATTCTCATCTGCTCAAGATACAAGCTGCAGATGTCCAGGAGGTTCCATCCATCCCTGTCCTGGTGGGGAGCCCATCTGAGAGTGTGGTGACCCTGAAGACACCCATTACATGTGCTGAGAGCTGCATGTACCTTGTGTTTATCCTGTGTGCTGCCACATCTGCGTTTGCCTGCATCTAAGCCCTCCATGGTGGCTGATGCTTATGACCAATTGGCTATGTTTTGTAGCAGATGCTTGGCTTATTTTATACAAACATTTCTTATGCATCTTAGGCATCCATTAACGTCCCAGGAAGTTCCTAGAGATCCAAAGTAGAAAAAAAGACCATGCAAGATGAGCAGCATTTAGCTAATCAAGACTTCCATGCAAGATTTTACACCAAGCACATTTCCCCCAAAATAATGTATTTGCAAGCAATGAAATTCTTAGAAAGAAATAGTAATAATGTACTACACAGGGAAGCTCTGTATGTGTGTGTGCTTTGCAGAAGTGAGAACAGTATTCCTAAGTCTTCCTTTCCTCGGAAATTAAAAACATTTTAATGCCTCACAACTTGAGCTCAAGCAGAATTGAATTAGATGAATCTGTCTCAGAGTCAGCAGTTGTGAGAAGGAATAAAAGACCAAGAGAGATGAAACTGTTAAGTGTGGTTCTGAGCTAGTGCTGACGTGAGGAATGGATGCCAACCTCCACGGTCACATAAAGAAAAGCTTTTCTTTCTCTCTTCTACAGATGCGTCCTGGAGGGTGCTTGCAGTGAGCAAGAGGAACCTGCAGCGTTAATAGCACACAGGGAGACAGTTCTGGCACAGAGAAAACGCTAGGTGGTTGTTGTTTCCTGTAAAGATAAAAATGGAGGGAGAATGTGCTATAGGAGTAGGGAGGAAAACACCCAAAACACATTTAACTGAAGTGTTCCCACACACACAAAAAATTAGTTTTTGAGTTTTGGGTTCAGTAATTTTTTAATACTTCGTATTTTCCTGTCTTTGAGAATTAGGCTAGTGGAGCAAGTTCATTTTAATCAGCAAATATCTGGAAAATAATCCTATGAATGTATAGCTTAAGGGTAGTATGATGACATCTTGCAGTGTAGATATTGGCAAGAATTAGGTAAAATAATCATAAAAGCTTACGCTACTTGGAAGTATTAGGTATCTTTGTTGTCTGCGACTCCACATATGGGTGTGGAGTAGCAGGGCACAAATGTGGTACAAGATTCAGACATCTGAGTGGCCTTTGCCTTCATCCTGCCATGGCAGCATCACAAGAGGAAGGGGAGCAGCAGCCACCTGCCCAGGTGGAAGCCCCCAAGGCCAGGATGCGGCGTTCCCAGGTGAGAGGGTGGGAGAAGGGGCCTCCTTCCAGGCAGCTGGAGCAGCAACATGGGCGCGCTGAGCTCTGGAGGGAACCACAGCTGCTTCTCTTTCTGGCTCCTAAGAAGGTTTCTTTAAGATGAGGGCTGAAGATATGCATAGGAGAGGAGAACGTGATCCTAAGCAGAAATCCCTCAAATCTTTATTTTCCTTGAGATACTGAGGACAGGTCAGAGGTTCTGGGAAGAAATGTCCAGGGTTTTGACCAGGGACTGAAATACAATTTTTTTGTGGCTTTTGTTTCATTTCCTGTTTTTGAGGTTACTAAGGGATTTGCAGTTAGGAGGTGCATATTCCAGCTCACTTCGTGACTTTAGGCCCGTGGTGCTGGAGGTAAGCTCTGTTTACACAGTTGCAGTTGACCTCTTTTGAATAAACTAAAAGCACTGGAAATATATTTCTGGCTTGCAGAGTTCAGGATGAACCCATCTATAACATGCAGTCACTTGAGTAGCCTAACAGTTGTAGCAATAGCTGTTGTTTTTCAGCTTGCAATAGACATGTTCTTTTGGAAAGGGTTTTTGAGGGAAGCTGGACCTGCAGAACCTGCTATTGCAACAAAACCCCAATGAAAACAGCAGTAAACCATCACTTGCAAAGTTTATGCCTCAAACCTGAGTGTCCCAATTTCGAAGTGGTTGGGGCAGATGTCAGTCTTGTGTCCTCTTTTTAGCCTGTGTGCAGGTGTCCAGGACCTACAGGTCTCAGCTGTGGGCTGAGACCACCCTTCTCACAAGGCTATAGCAGTGGGGTGGATGTAGCCAGCCTGCATGTTTCATGCCTCACCCCTTTGCAAAGTGAGGACCTAGAGTAAGGCCCTTGACAGCATGTGCTGCCTCTGCCTCATGTGGTAAAAACTGCATCTGGAGATAAGAGACAACTGTGTCCCAGCAGAGTTTGCATATGTGCCCTATGAGTGCTGAAGGTGCCTGCTGTGTTTTGAGCTAAAGGGGCCAGGGCAGTGAGGGAGACATCTCCTAGTGCAGCTCTGTGGGGCAGAAGCTTATGGTTGCGCTAACCAAAGCAGACCCTTTGGAAGGGAGGGGAATGGCCCATGGGAAGCTGCAGAGTGACTGGTGGCATTTCAGTGGGTCCCATCTGCCAGCAGGTGCTGCGCAGGCCGTAGGAGGAATGCGCTGGGCAGTGCTGACGTGTGAGCCCCAGTTCACAGAGTGCCCTCAGGCCTCCCTTTCCCCAGCCCAGGTGGAGCTTGAGGTAGCAGGCTCTTGTTTGATGTTGGCTCTTTGGTTTTCCTCCTCTTTGAGTGAAATTCTTCTAATGAGATTTGTCAGTGAAGTCCTCCTTACTTTGTAGCTTTTCCTTTGTGAACGGCCTGTGTCAGAAAGTAGTTTGTGGTTAAGAAAACTTCCTGTTTTGCTTCATGTTGTCTTCCCGGGTCTCCTGTTCCCTCCACGCTGGTCAGAGGTGCAGAAAACATCCAATTTAAAGAGCTCTCAGAGAATGAACTTTAGTAACTGGTAGGAGTTCTTTCTTTAGCAGACTATGAAGAAGTGGATGTGTAGTTCATTGAGGTAACTGTTGAGTGCCCCTTCCATTAAATATTTCCAGATGAAAAAATACATTTGTATAAAGTTGTAAAAATATTAGTAAGTCACCTGACAGGGATTACAGGGATTACTTGTTAAAAAAATGTAAGTGGTGGCTTTTATTTTGCTAGAAGCAAAACAAATAACTTGGAACTTAGACTGTCATTGGCTTTTTGAGGCTGCTGCCACCCTCACATCTTGGGGTGGCTTTTTAGCAAAACTCCTGAGAGTTAAGTGCAAGAAGAGTAAATTTTCCCCACATTTTGAAATAAAGGACTTGAAGATGTATTTTTAACTAACACTTTTCCACTTACAAGTGGAATATAAAACTTTTGCTGTACGTTGGTCTATTAAAAGCAGCAGAACTATGAAGATTCGCACCAGCTTAGAGACAGAGCATTTTCTCAATGCCTTATTAATTGCAAACTCTTATAATTGTATGTACTTTTTTTATTGGAAGGCAACCTTTCATTTCATGGTGTATGCAAAGACTTTGTGTGGACAGATAAATAATCTAAAGTCACCTGGTATTTCTCCTGGTGACATTTTACTTAACAACTTCCTACATTTGAGAGATAAATGGTGTGTTGCCTGCAGATGAACAATTTCTTTCCACTCCCATTAAATTCTGTGCGGAGGTGTGAATATATATAATTAGATACTTGGGACAGGCTGTGAAACAGAAAATGAGAGAGGAAAACTTCATTTCCGAAACCATCTCAATGTTATCCACTAATTAAAGCGACCTTCTTGTACACGGGATGTTTTGCAGCTGTGGAAGCATGGCAGCAGTTCCACATAACATTGGGACAGAGTTTCTGCTTTTAGCTCTCACATGAATGGAGTGCTGGAGGATGCACGATTCAGGAGTTGCTACGGCTGATTTCAATGAATCTGAAGTATATTTAGTAAGTATATTAATAACATTATAGCTCTTCCCAGAAGGTGCAGCTGAAGGTGAAGTGCATGCCCGAAGATGATGGTGTTAAGCTAAATCAGCCTGTTATTATTGTGGGCTGAGGCCAAATCTATTGTGTCACACCTGTGCAGTTCAACGAATAACTGGTTACTTTTTATGAAAGTATATTTGTCTGCAAAGTGCATTGATCTTCATTTCAAACCAGCAGGAATATGCTTAACAAACTAAATAAAGCATGAACGGCCGCCTGACAGCTGAGAAAGGCTCCTCTGTTCTGTGTTTAATTGTTATTTAGGCTCCTGGTGGAAGCTGATGCTTTCTGTTGTGCATGATCTTGAAATAAATTTTATTAATCTGACCTTAGGGCTCAGATGTTTTACTTAACTGTCACGTGGCAGAAATTTGGACAGATTGAGAGATTAAAGTTTCTATACAGGGAACAAAGTTGAGAATTATGATCTGTAAAGAACTTGCAGTAAATGCAAACCCAGGTGTAAACATGTTGAGGCACCGCGCAAGGTATAGTAAAGCAGCAGTTACAGTACAGATGCTGTAGATAGGAGGATGTAGATTCTTTATCTTGCTGTTCTCTTGAGACTCTTGGTACAGTAACAGAAACCTCAGAGTGTGCTAAAGGAAGTAGGGATTCTTGGGGACTATACAGCAAACATTTTCAATGCATTAGAGATATTAACCTGTCAGTTACTCAGCTTGGAAACACAAACTGAATGCTTTTGAAGTGAATCTTGTTTTTCATGAGTACACCGCATATCCCTAGAAATGTCAACTGACACCCACAAAATCTTGATTCATTAAGCAGCTGGTTAACTGGGGTGATGGTGTTTCTTTCCTGCTGTGATTAGTTACGTGGTATGAAGCGCAACACAGATGTTAAGCACATGGATGTGAGAGCGAGTGTGTATGCTCCTTTGATGACCTCCATTTTCTAAAAATGCTTGTGCAGATCCATACTTGAGGCTCTGTCAGTGGATTCCCTTTGCCAGGTGGCCAAGTGCTTATTGTTGATGTAGACTTCAGTTGGGTGGTGCTCTGCAAATCTTTAGGGAAAAGCACAGCCAATATGGGCTTCACATGCAGTAAGTAATTGCAGTGCTGCTATACAGTGTTGCTCTATCACTTCTTTGTTCTCTTTTGTCCCTTCTGAGGGGGAGGTTTAAGGGATATTGAGCCTTTGGGAGCTAGCTTTGCCCTTTTTGGGGAAGATGGGGATGCTGACATGATAGATCACCATCCCTGAAGCTTGGCTGTGTCGTGGCTGTCCTTGGAAAAAGGAGCATTGTCTTGAGAATCTCCATCTCACACCTCAGCTCCATCTTCTGGCTTCCTTGTTGCTTTATGGACAAAGTTTAACAAGGCACATCGCTAATGTTTGTCTTGTGTTCCCTCATCAGTCAAAGCCACTTTTGCAAGGAGCAGAGAAAATCTCCTATTTTTATGGACCTCCACAGTCAGTCTGGATAGATTCTCTAAATGCCATAGAAATGACTGTTCAGTTGTGTGACAGCTAAATGCTTTTTTTATTATCTTTGGAATCACTCATTTACATTTGCATTGCAGTCTATGTGTCTGTGTCTCTGCCACAGCAGGAAGCACACTCATCCAGTAGGAATGGTCCAGTGCCAGAAGGGTGAGCGCAGAGGAGGGACGCGGGGCTTCCCTGGCTGTGCCCCTCTCCATTCTGGCTGTGGCTTTCCCATGTCTCCCAATAAGGCCAATTTACAGCCTTCTCCGCTGAGTGGAGGAAGGCAGAAATTAATCTGGAGGGGAAATTGTTCTGCCTGAGCGGGCAAATAGAAGGAAACTGTCTCATTGACTGTGTTGCTTTAATCTCTTTTTATGAGCTACCTGGAGCGCAGAGCTCTTTATCTGACCCACCATCAGAGCTGGCAGGGGCCCAGCAGGATCTCAGCTAGCTCGAGCTGAAGGATTTACTGGCTCTTGCCAGCTGCCTTCCCCTTGGCAAATGTCCCCGTGAGCAGAACCAGGAGCAGGGTGTCTTGGTGCGTGCAGCTGGGTGCAGCCCCCGGGAAGCCCCGCAGCAGCTGTGACCCGAGTGCTGCACAGAGGCAGGGCTGGGCTCCTGCTTTTCCTTCTGGTCTTTGAAGACCCTGTGCGCTCCATGGCTGATGGGTGGGAGCAATGCCCACCTTTCCCAAAGGTGCAATCCTGCAGGCCCTTCTGTGGGCCAAGTGCTGCGTTCCCCTTGCTGCACACTGGCAATATGCCTGGTGAAACTGCTTTGCGTGTGGGCTGTGTTTAGTCCCACATGAGGGGGAAGTGGTGCATCCTTGTCTACCTTTCACCTCCTTCTGTCCTCCTGCAATTGCTCCCTCATTGCTGTTGACCTGCACAGCCCTTTGGCTGGGACTTTCCATCAGTCTGGCAGGGGTATTCCTGCTGCAGTATGAGCTAGCAAGGTCCTTCCCTTTCTTAGCCTCACTGGATTCATAGGTTTCCTACTCCTTCCCTTGTCTCTTCAAGGCATGGGAAGAAGCTTGGGTGTCTTTTCTTAAAACATCCACCTTATCATAGAATAGTTAGGGTTGGAAAGAACCTTAAGATCATCCTTGACTATAACCACTTACTTGAAGTGTGTGCCTAAGCTGCACTGTTTGAACTCCATGTGTGGCTGGGTGAAGATTTTCTGATTGCCTGAGAGACTGACTGTGGGCACACTTGGCTTGCTGAAGAGACTGAGTTTTAGTCTGTAATGTCTTCTTCTGTGAAGATAGGCTGAGAGAGCTGGGCTTGTTCAGCCTGGAGAAGAGAAGGCTCTGGGGAGACCTAACAAGTCTTCCAATACCTAAGGGGGCCTACAAGAAATCTGGAGAGGGACTTTTTACAAGGGCATGTAGTGATAGAAGAAGGGGGAATGGTTTTAAACTGAAAGAGGGGAGATTTAGATTCGACATTAGGAAGAAATTCTTTACTATGAGAGTGGTGAGACTGGCACAGGTTTCCCAAAGAAGCTGTGTCTTCCCTGTCCGTAGAAGTGTTCAAGTTGGATGGGTCTTTGAGCAACCTGGTCTAGTGGAAGGTGTCCCTGCCTGTGACAGGGGGTTGGAACTATATGAACTTTAAGGTCACTTCCAACCCAAACCATTTATGATTCTATAATATGACAGGGCCATGAAAAGGTTAAAATGACTTAATTGAAGAATCAATTACAGGTTAATGATGATAGCCAAACTCATGGCTTAAACCCTTATTTGTGAATATAAATATATATAAACCTTTATTTATGAACATAAAAATTTGCATGTGAGAAAAAGCAATCTTGAACACTCTAGTATAAATGTTAATTGAGCATGAACAGTGTGTAGGGAGACCACTGCGGATGGTCACATTAATCACCCTCCTGCCCAGATGAGCTGCCTGCAGTGAGAGGGTCTCAGCTGCACAGCCACAGCGAGGCACAGCCATGGGTTAGGTGGGCCACCTTGTTTCCACAGCCACAGTGCTGAGGAGAGCGGAGAGGGGTTCATGGGGAAACGGAGACACGCACCCTTCATGAAGACCTGGTGGGTTTCCTGCAGAAACCTTGAACCTTTTATTTAGAGTACATCAGTGGGATGTACTCTATGGGATGGAGTGGATGGGATTCATCCCGCCCCATTCAGTGGGATGAAGGCACTTGAAACATCTTTTCACCCGCTTTCCATTTTTGTTGCTTGTGAGAATTACAGATGAAGGGAGCCTGATAAGATTAGTTGACTCGTGCACATCTTGAGTCCATTTTGCAATTAAATGTACTTTCATTTTTCACAAACTCTTTTCCGGTTCAATTTAAAAATTACTCTTGGATAACACGGGAAATGTCTTAAGCCTTTCACCCCATTCAACAAACAGTGCATGTAATAATATAGGCAAGAAAACCACTGCAATTATTAGGCTTTTTCTCACGCAGTATCATTTACTATTATTGCTGTAATTTTTATTTATTAATAAGATAGTATTTATTTTTAGTTATTATTAACACAGTTATTCTGTGTTAATAGCCTAACTGATGAGACAATGTGTTCTGAGTGCCCTTTAAAATTTCCTTCTGCGTAAGAAGGGAGAATAATACAAGCAATATTAACAGTCAACCCTTTAGGCCAACTGTTGCCTCTTTTTAGTCATATGCTACCTACCCAGTGCTGTCCAACATCCTGGTGTGACACCTAGATGCTGCCATCACACAAGTATTTACCAACCACTAATTACAGCAGTAAACAATAGAAAAGAAAATATTAAAAGTGTACTGTGTTGGTATTTTTAAGGGTAACTAGCTGGTTTTGTTTCCTTCTACTCCTGTAGTTGCATGTTAGCTAACTTGCACCTCAGTGTGTTCTGCCCAAGGTTGTTTATTTCTCCCACGCTGATGTCTTGTCACTCTGTGGTTAATGTTATGTGTCTGAAGACAAGGCTGTAAATTCATTTTGAATTGGACAGCTCTAGGAGACAAAACTCTCACATGTAAATCATGGTCCATAAACAGATGAAGAGTTGGGTTTGAACACCAATCATTATTTGATTGTGGTTTTGTTTTTAAGCATTGAAATCAATGAACCCTTAGTAGTAAACTTTGTTACTGTCATTTTTTGTAGCAGCCAAGAGCTCCTTAAAACCAGAATACTCTCTCCCCACACAGCACTCCCAAATCCCTTGAGGGCTCAGTAACATAAAGATGAGATTTTCATGTGACTTGTTAAACATCAGCTTGGCTTACACAATACAAAGAGAGGTTCATGTGCTGGCACAGCTGATTTGGGAGTTGCTTGATAGGTGAGTTTTCCTTTCTGCCGTATGTGAACAGCCAAGATAATGTGTATCATGAAAGTTGCAGAGGAGTTCCGCAGGTGCCTATACAAGCTCAGATGTGAGTGCAGACCTTTCTGGTAGCGATCTGTTGATTGCTATCACACTGTTTACTGCATAAGCACATGCTGTGGTTAAAACATGCCTGTGAGACAAAAGCAGCCCAGCTGTGATCCCCAGAGGGATAACAGACCAGCCGTGGTTTCTAGCAGTGGCAGCTACAATGACATTATGTTACAGTGGTTTGCCCAACCCTGCAGCTGTAGACCTGGAGTGAATCTTTCTGTGGAATTTGAATGGCACAAGACTGTGCACAAGTCCTGGGCTGCCATGCATCTCGCTTCTATCTTTCTTCTTAATTTTCTTTTATAGAAGAGAAGGACTTGCCAGAAACATTTTCCCTACAAAGAAGACTGATGAGAAACATCATGTGCTTTCAAATGGGGCATAAAATGTACTCACTGATCAATTTTCTGTCCTTCTTAAGTCTCTCAGAGGTGAGTTCAAGGAAAAAATAATAAAGATGGGAAAAGCTTGGAAACAAATTCTCTTTATTTGCAACAACAACAAAAAACATAACTCAAGAATACTGAGAAAGGCTGAAACTCAGTGGCTTGAGAGGTGGAGGACAAGACTCATTTACCATAATGTTGTGCAGCTGCACTCCACATGTATTATTTTCACTTTACTGTCAGATATTTAATGTATGTGGGTAGCCAGTGTTCTCTTTTTGCTTGTTCTAAATATTTCATGTGTGTAATTGCAGTATAAGATGTAGTTCCTAGTTGTTACAACAGAACAGAGATTGATAGAGCTAAAAACCACCCATCAGTGTTTACGCACACTACAAATTTAATGAGATACAGACTAATAATAGAAAACTTATTCCTGTAATAAAGAAGAAGCAACCAAACTCGTGCCTTGAAGCTGGAATTACAGTTTAAGAAAAAAAATTAACCTCATAATAGCAATCCACTTGAATTAATTAGCTGTTTGGACTTTTAGACCAAATTTGCATAAAATGCACAAGGTGAATCATTTTCTCTTGTTCCTGGATACACACATGAGTTATTTCTGTATTGTTTCTGGAGATCACAGGGGTGCACAAAAAAGCATCTTTCTAGCTTGTAGCCAGCAAGCTCCTGGCTTCTCTCTATCCCAGAGGTTCAGATATGAAGCTCTGAAACTCAGTTTTTCACCATACAGGGTACTGTGGTTTGAGGGCCCAGGGTGTTGCTTGAGTTTTGGGTCTTGAAGGGAGGTTAAGCTGCATTGCTCTCTGTTCGAGGTGAGGCTCGGTTTTTGGATTTGAGCTCATAGTGAGGCAGGCAGAAAGAACATTACTGCACAGTTGTATATTATGTGCTTCCCATTTACCTGACAGATGACGCTACGCTGGTGAAGTTTAATGAGTGAATGAATTAATCATGCATTATCTGTGATGTGGTCCTTACGAGAGAGAGGAGTACATCAATCTACAAACTGTATCAAAGAGGGTGGGTGAAGGAAAGCACTTGGATAATTCTGCTGTTTTTTCCACAGTACTGTACTATTTGCTATTTTATTCTTCCGTAGTGTTAGATTTAAAGATACAACCTTTGTTAAAACATTTCTTCTTCCATCAGCAGTTTCTTATGTTTGCTGGTATCTCGGAAGACGTGCAAGATAATGATAAATGTTGAGTTTAGGGAAGAACAGTTCACTTTCCTCCAGCTTCTTACCTGTATTTTGACAGGCATAGCAGACATTCATTTTGCTCTTCCTTCTTGTTTAGGATTTTCACAGAGAAAGAAGGGAAGGGCTAAACATTGGAGGGAAAAAAAGGCAATGGGATAAAGCATCCTGTATAATGCTTGCTGTTGGGGAAGAATAAAAGGATAAAAGGATTCAGTATGAAAGGCTCCGATTAGATATGCACTATTGCGCGAGCTATTTAGTTTCAGTTGATTGTTTCCACCAGGAAGTACCTTCAGTGTGAAGAGACTTCTCGGGTTCTGCAGGAAGAAGGCAGCAACCACACACCAATCCTCAGGGCCTGGGAAGCAGGACAGGAGGACCATGCTCTGCTTTCCACCCGGTCTGCTGACTGCACAGACATCTGGAGATGAGGTTAGGTTGCCTGAAATTGTCTCAATCATGGCAGGGATGGGAGCAAGCCCTGTCCATCTCCAGGACCCAGGAGAACATTTAGCAAGATGCAGAGTCATCTTTGCTCATTTCCTTGCTCTTTATCAAATTCAGGTCTCCCTAATCTTGCCAGTGGCACCTCGAAATACAGGTTACAGGTTAAGCCCCCTCAGTGATCATCTTTTTTCTTTGTCAGTCAACAGCAGGGAGGTAAGGGGCAATTGGATTGATCGTTAGGCTCTACATACAGTGAAAGGTCTACAACTTCCCTTGTTTTTCTCCTTTAAGTAGGCCTGTGGAGGGAGAACAGTGTCTATATCAAGGAGGAGTAGGACTTTCTGTGTCAGAAGAGTGGTGGTGTTACAGCAGAGTGGGAAGGTGAATGCCATCTTACAGCTAGCTCCTTGCTACGTGTTCTTTGTTAGGAGTTAGCAGTTTGGTCTGTGGGATCTTTGCATGCAACTTACACATCTGAAGGTGCACACAGGAAGCCATTTGCATTGGGAAGTCAGTTACAGGTTGAACACATTCATTTCTCCATATGCTTCGTTGTGAATATGCACAGAATAGCACAGCTTTTAGACAGGCTGCTTTTTGATTACAATAAGTATCTCCATGTTTGTTGGAGCTCAGAAACTAAGTAATTCTTAACAGTGATTAAAATCAGAGATAGCTGAAGCAGTTTAACATGTGGATTGTGATTTGGCTCTTTAGTCTTTGTCTTCTTACCCATTTCTATCCATTGCAGCACAGCTGATAGAGGGCTGGTGTGGTGCACTGTGCACTCTTTGTCTAGGCTCTGAAGATGCTGACTTCCTCCCTTCTATTTCAGGAGGTCATTAGTGCTGATGAGATTAGAGGTTTATAACTTTAGGTCCAAGTCATTATTCCTAATTTAATCAATGCATTTGAAAATGTTTCCTCTAATAAAATTGTAACGACTGTACGTGATTTGTCATGCTTATCAAAAACATGGTTTTAACATTTTCTTATTTAAAGGCACTGAGCTTCTGGAGAGGAGTATACATTAGTACATCATTGCTGGGCTTATTTCCTGCCTCTCCGTCTCTCTCGCCAGTAAATCAGAATAATCCAGTCAGTGTAATCACAGTGATGTACAGCCAGCGTGGCACTGGAGTCAGGCTTTGCAAACATCTTACAGTCCTGGGAGAGGTCCCTTGTGCCAGCAGGATTGCTTCTCTGCCGCCACCTTCATCATTCAGCTGTGTGCTTTGCCTCCGTATGCAATAGACTATTAGCAGGCTTATGATAAAGGAGAAAATAACCCTCTATAATGCAGAGGTTTGACTGGAGAAATGGCTTTTATGTTGCAAAGGGAATAAGATAAATAGCCCCCCACAGCGGGAACTGATTTACTAAGGTGAGGCGGATGCAACGGTGTAACAGCAGAGCTGGGTGTTTGTTCAGAGGCTTTTGAATTAAACTAATCCAAATGTTTGGTTTTCAGGAATGTTCCTGGAATGTGTTAGGACTACTATTTAATTCAAATTAGCTCCATTTTTAAACAGTCTGCTGTACACATTTGGGTTCAGGCAGGTGAGGAAGGAGCAGGGGACGTGAATTTACTGGTGCCAGGTGGATTTATCCCTCTGTTTGAACACACAGCCCCTGTTTCAACACAGAGCTACTGCTATTTCATGTGCTGCTCCCCCCCGCTCGGCTTCTTCAGGGCTAGGCAGGAATGGAAATCCTGTATGTGATTTTGATGTTGCAGGTGATGAACTGATGCAAGGAGGGAGAATTTGACTGTGCCTAAGGTCAGATGAGTGGTCTATGGGAGGGCTGACATTTTTATTAGCTCACAGGGGCCTTGCTTAGTGACCAAAAAGCAGGGTGGAGGAGAGGCAGGGGTGAATGCAGTGATGATGGAGGGGCTGGGGCCAGGCAGTCTCTCTGCAGACGGGTGTCAACTCACTGGGGTTCTCCACTTGGATTTTTTGGGTGTTGGTGCTCCTCGTTGCTCCGAAGTGAAGGAACCTACCTGTATGGCGATGCTTGGGATATAAATGACTAAGTTCTCCTGCTCTCTGCCTCTCACCCTAAGCCATGTGTTCCTCCTCAGGCAACAGTCCAAAATCTATGTGGGTGAAAACACCGAGAGGTTTTTGTCTGCACTATAGTAGCGCAGCGGCAGCAGCATGGTGGCTAGTGATACAGCAGCGTAACTGGCAAACTGCAGTAGGCAGATGGCAGGTCTCACACTAAAAGAGGATGTGTAAACGACCAAAGATAGGTTTTTACAGTCTTTTTCAAAGCCAGAAGTTTGTCACTGTATGAGCTCTCAGTCTAAACATCCCTGTGAAATTTCAAGCCTGAAGTCTACTACTGGTTTATTAAATAGTTCTGGCATCTGAAATGGATGCTGTGAATCACTGTGTGCGTGCCTGAGTGTGGGGTGTCTTGGATATGTCGCGCATTCCCCGTTCAGCTCAGGCTAGCCAGGCTGTGCTACCCTCTGCACTGGCTGCTGGGATCCCCTCAGATGGCCAACCCACCTCGGTGCCTGCAAAGGACAAGTAGTAGGAGAACCAACCCTGGGAAACAGTCATGCACAAAATGCTTGGGTTGTTTGACAGGTTAGGGCAGACCCATCGCTCGTGAAGTGGTGGCATGTTGGTGTTGCTGTGCTGCCTGGCTGCCCCTCTCAGGTCCTCTCCCCACTGCTGGAGGTGTTGGTTCAGTTTGGTTCAGACCTTTGGTCTCAAGGATAAGAACTGCTGATGACCTTCTGCATGCCCCATGTTAGATCTCCTCAGATTAGATATAAGGAAGAAGTTCTTTACTGTGAGGGTGGTGAGGCACTGGAACAGGTTGGCCAAAGACATGGTAAATGCTCCATCCCTGGCAGTGTTCAAGGCCAGGTTGGACAGAGCCTTGGGTGACATGGTCTAGTGCGAGGCATCCCTGCCCATGGCAGGGGGGTTGGAACTAGATGATCTTAAGGTCTTTTCCAACCCAAACCATTCTATGATTCTATGATCTATCTTTGCTGAGCACAGCTGCATGGTGCATACCACAGCACCCTGGCTGGAGGGGTCAGTAGGGTTGTGCCTGTGTTCTTCAGACAGCTGAGAAAATTGGGCTGGCTCTTCTTCCATTCCAACCTTTCTTTTTTCTTGCTGATCTCTTTTAACAGGGAGACTCAGTTAAGGAGAATAGTATTTCCTGTGCAATGCAAATTTTGTGCAAATATGTAATACAGCTCTGTGGAACTGCCATATCCTGTGTGAACAGCCATGCTGGAGTTGCCCATTAGTAATATCCATTTTCTTTTTTCAGCCTTTTTAATACTGAAGGGAGATAATTTTCAGTTCCCAACACCTGACAGATACAGTAATGTCAGATACCTCAGCAGCAAGGAAAGGGAGATAAATGCAGTCACTGAGAATACAGAGACAATTTATCAGAAAATGAGGCTCAAACCGTTAGCAGCTTGAGCAGCAGCAGATCCTCATCAAATCAGCAGCAGCCCAAAACTAGCTCTAGTGATTAAACTACCCTCCTTTGTAGATATCAGTAGTGCAACTCTTGGTGACATTTATTGAGAAGTAAATGTGCTCCTTAGAGAACGGAGGTTTCCTTTTTCAGGTGCCTTTTTAATAAGGATGGGAAGTTAAACTGAGCAAGGTGTCAAAAACTCTTCAGCTTGGCTGCTTCTGAAGTGTGCTGCCCATGCCCGAGAGCCACTTCTACATGGACCTCTGTTTATGACTTTCTTCTCTGTCTATAATTTCGTCACCCCCTCCATGTATCAGTATTCTTTTTCTTTTTTCTTTGACTTGCTCTCTGTGACTCATGCTTTAATTTTTGTTTATGTTCCCACTCTGCCTAAGGGCTCCCCATTCACTGTAAGAGTACATTGCAATACGCAGCATTTTATTGACTCTCTTATTTAATTTGTAGCCAGAAAATGAAGTTAAGTCATGGAATGGGCTTTATTTATGGAATCAGAGAAAGTGTTTCCGAAAATGGCCAGCAGCACCAGTAGGGCCTGATTGCATATGCTGCTGGGCCCAGCCAAACCATGTGCGAACTTTGAAATTCAGGCAGAACCTGGTGGCTAGTTGGAGGTGGATGGACAAAGTTTGTATCTCTGACTGCTTTGAACTGAACAGAAGAACCTTTGGAAACATCAGAAACAGCAGCTTTGGAGAAAACAGCTGCAGATCTCACTTCATGCCAGTGATCCTGTGGATGTAGATTGAACGCTGTTGGTTAAAATAGTTGTGAGTTTGATGGTGGTAGCAGGGCCAAGAGGGACCTTGCGGAATACCCCCTGGAAGCTGTAGGTAAGTGGATGCTGGTCTGTCAGATAATGTTAGGTCATACAAAGCAATTAGCAGTTGGAAGAAGTGGAGTTGAGCTTCCTTAGAGCAGGGTCTCTGGAAAATGGGTGCTGCACTGTGTGGCTCTGCAGTTGTCACCTCTCCCAGTGAAACTCACTGGTGAGTGTTTTTGGAGAGGTGGAAAGTGCTGTTCAGCCATTGCCTTTGTGTTTCACCCGAATGCGGGTCTATAGTGCCTCAGCTGGGGGGAACCTGAGGCAGATGTGTGTGTCTGCGCAGGGTGATGTACCAGTGGTGGAGTGCAAGGATTCGGTTTTGCTAAGGGGCCTTCTTATGTCTGGTGAGTGAAAAAGTTGTTTGGTGTTTCCTAAGTCATGCATCAGACATATCCCATACTGATATACTGCATTTAGGAGCTATTTGCTTTTACATTCCCCTGCTATTCAAAGAATGGAGGTTAGCTGGGTAGTCCCTTATCCTGAAAGCGTGTAACTGGCAGCAAGAGGTATGTTTACAAAGAAGATACAACAACCCTGGGACTTAATTCAGTGGTGCGCAGTCCCTGATGCTGGCTGAGCAGAGGATCACTTGAAACTCTTGCTCTCAGGTATTTCCTCATTTTTTAATTTACGTTAGGGAGAAGATAAATCTCTTCAGCAGCATCTGTGCTGACATTTTAATTTTCAGATCAAAGATTTTAATTAAAATCTGACATAATTTGTTGTAAAAAATGAGAATGAATTGAAATTATATATGCAGATTGAACTAATGTCAATTTATGTATCAGTTTCAAGAACAGCTCTATCTGATTAATCCAAGCAGTAGCAATGTATGCTGGAAGGGGCTTTAGTTGCTCCTTTTGTATAATACAGCCATTATTCTTCCAAGATAATTACAAGAAGAAAAGTTTTGTGCTGGTTTTCCCAGTTTCTCTCTGCTGGAGTTCTTCCTCTCTCATTCTGCCTCTCTTCCCCCTTCTGGATGCTGCACAATCATCCTGGCAAGACATGATTGCTTTCTGGGCTTCGAGGAGATCTTTGTGAGGGAGAAAATGTTTGCCCTCATAACAGCTCAGAGTTTTACAGGTTGCACTTGGAAAGGGGGTGGTGAAATCCCTTCACAGCTCCATCTCAGGTGCGTGTCAGTGCTGCACGCCTGTGCTTATGCCTGTCCTTGTGCTCATACCCACGTGTCCTGTCTCAATCCACAGGACTTAATGCAGCTTTATTCTCAATTCCCTATGTTATTCACAGATGGAGTATAAACATGTCCAGGATGTGTATTTAAAATACAGTTATTTGCCAGACATTGTCTGTCTCTCTGCATAGGCTGCAATAGGAAAACAAGAAAACATTTTCCAGGCCTGCTAGTCCCATTCTTCCCTGTAGCATAAACACCTGCATATCGTAGACTTAAGAGACATTTTCTGTCTCTGGGAATTCTTATTAAGCTGTAGGCAGTGTGTCATTTTCTTAGTGAGGCTGTGCATATGGACTGCTTGTGAACCTGGTTGTGCTTTTGAATTGGACCATCTCTGCACAAAATTCCGCTGAAGTAAACGTTTTTTGTGTCATCACTGCCTAAGTGTATAGAAAGGAAATGGCAGAGATAATGGGACACTTCTGTGTGTTTTTTCTGCTATTGCATGAACAAGGCACTCAAATACAAAAGAAGAAAAACAATTACGCTAAAACTTTTAAGTTAAGAAACCAACATTCAGTATTATCCAAACTGAACCGTTTATTACCTCTTGCTTAATTACTGGGGAACTCATGGTTAAAGGGATATGGTTTATATTAAGAGATTTCGAGTTCATTTCTCCTATGGTCAGAAATGAAAAGGATTATCTTTCAGATATGTAGTCTGTGTTTTCTGAAGATATCCCAAGCAGTCTAGTTGAAAAAACATTCAGGGATGGTGTGCAATATCTTTTCTGCGCTTGCGAAGAAATGCTTTCGTTTACTAAGACAACTCTTCGAGTTATTTTTACTGCATGCTGATATATTCCTACCAGATGTGATTCATCAAACACGTAGGTTTAACACAGAGCAATGTCTGAAAGCAGAGGGGTAGTTTTGTGGCTCACTATAACAGCGTGTCAGCAGCGTTCACGGCTCCTCTGTCCTCTACTTCCTGCATAACTGTCGGTGAGTCTGAGATCAGCCAAGTGCTAAAATGTCTTTCAAGTTTCACTGAATACAGTAGATCAGCGTTAAAACATTAAACTGACTCAGCAGGAGCTGGGGATGTATCATTAGCTCTATGCTTCATGCAAAGCGAAGTAATGAACTTCTGCTTAAGTAGATGTTGCCCTGGTGTCAGATCTGTTGCTTCGGTGGTTGATATATAAGTATCTCTAACTGTATATAACAATGATATGTGATATCTGTACTTGAGCTTTTCAGAAATGTAAGGAAAACCTGCTTCATACCCAGTCTTGTATGTTGTTCTACTTTGATTTCAGAATTCAATTTTAAGGTCTGTGTTTTCAGGCAGCAGAGAAAGAAAAAAAGACTCTCCAAGTTTAGCATTAAGGTATCCAGACTGAGTGTGCCACCAAAAGTAAGCTATAAACTCTAGACGGTAACAGCCCAGCTCAGTTAATGTTCTAAAAATGTTCTACCCTTCAGTTCCTCACAGGTTCAGTTACTTCCCTTCTAACACTTCCAATAGCCACATTGACCCTGAAATCAAAGGATTTATTTAGACTCCTCCCAAATGTATCCTTTATAAATTAGTATTCTGGATGATTTCTAGATGGTGTGGTTTTCATAGTTTTATACCTTTTCTATTATTGCATGTGGGTTTCTTCTGGGGCATGTTGTTATTGATAGGAGAAAATTATGTTTTCTGTTAGGGTTTAGGAAGGAACCGATGCCTGAGGTCGGGTTGTGCCAGCCTTTTAACACAGAAACAGCACAACCGAAATGTCTCCATGTCAGTGTGGTAGTGCACAGCGCTTGCCAAATAACTGCGCTTCGCTTGGAGCGCTTAGGCTAGTGTTTGCATTTTCGGATACCAGCAAATGGTTGCAGGATGAAGCATTCATTTTTCATGAGCTCAATAATGCCATTGCAGTTTGCTGAGCTACAACAGTATGCTTTGATCAATAGAGAACATTTAGCAATTAGAGTCTCTGACATGCCTCAATTTACCTAGGAGCTGAAGAACTCATTGTCAGATAATTTAATTGGCTTTGGAAAATGACTTAGAAATTCATTATTTTCCAGAGTACATAGTTAAAAAATGTTTGCCACTTTAGTGCATACAAAGACTTGATTATTTTTCTTCTCTCAGTTAATAATGACCCCAGGTGAAAACACTGCCTGGAAAAAAAACTTGAATTCATTTTGTTCATATCTAGGCAGAAGGAGGAAAATATAAGCTTCAATATTGATTCAGAATTGGAAAAGAGTAGAGGCGAAACCCACTGAAATTCATGAGCTGTGGAGTTTACTATGGTAATTTGAATAGATTTCATCATTTTTTTAATCTTCATGTAAATTATCTACTGCTATTACAGTGTTTTGTACTGTTCTCCTGACTCCAAATATTACCTTAAAAGAGTGTAGCCAGAAAATATGGTACAGTTAAGAATGGGATTTCCATGAACCTCATACCTTGCTCCTATGGGCTAGATTCTGCTTTCATTATATCCAGGTGAGTAAAGAACAATTGTGTTATGTGAGCTAAGAGAATTTAATCTGATTCAGATGAGTAATGGCATTAGGGCATTTGTATTTTGCTGCTGCCCCCCTTGCTAAACTACAAGACTGAAGCATGTGCATACAATTCAGTCTGTACAATGACATTGTCCAGACTGTCTTCTATGTTTTCTGTATTTTTGCTTTAAGAAGCATCATGATAGTGTTAGAAACTGCACTAAAAAACTATGTATGCCATATGCAATAAGTAGAGCTGTTATGCAATTACATAAGGTAGTTCACACGAAAGAGTCACTGTGTTCGGCATCTGAGAGATGAGACTTAATTAAGACAGACAAATTCTCTCGGGTACAACAAAGCAGTTCTCTGGGTACAGCCCTGATTATACTGTAGTTCTTTTAAATGCATTGCCAAAGTCTTAATTATTATAATTAAACAGATATAAAATGTCTGCCCTTCACTGCATAAAGCTTTGCTTTAGGGTTAAAACTGAAAATTTCCCGAAGAGCTTTAAAATTGAAAGCTAACAGGCAAAGCAAATGAATTCTATAATTTTCTGAAAACTATCATTTTTAATTATCATCCTTTTTAGTCTTCCATTAAAAGACAGACACATTAAAAAAAATAGCTAAATGGCATATTTACAGCAATATGATTTTCCTGCAGCCACCAGCTAGAAAAGAAACAGCATTGTGTAAAAACAGAGCTCAAAAGTTGGCTTCTCCTAAATGTGCTGGATTTGGAGCAGTCCAGCCTGAGAATGAGTGTGTGTCCCCTACTCCCTGCCAGGGCACTTTCTTGCCCACCACTGGTCTCTTTTTCCAAGAGTTAGCAAGTCCTGCAGCTAAATGGAGGTGTATTCGTTTACCTTGGAGCAACGTCGTGGGGAGTGTTCATTGCTCATGCATCCGCCTGAAGGAACTGATGAAAAATAGCAAGAAAGAAGAAAAGAGGGAGCTAATTCCTTTAGAGCAAGAAAAAGGCTTTTCCTTAACAATTATCTTTTCACCATATCTGCTTATGTAAAAACCACACTGTAGAATCTGTGTTGCCCTGGTGGGAGGGAATAGCTCTACAAGTCTTGGAACCATAGAATGGTTAGGGTTGAAAAGTCAGAGCTGTGATGTTTAAAAAGGACTTGAGGAGATGTTAGGTGGACAAATGCATGGGCACACTTCTTTTATGCTGAATAGGATGAATGATGTGATCATGGACACTAAATGTGTGTGTAAGTGTTCATAAGATTAAATCTTAAAATGAGCAGCTGCTAAATCACACAGTTCTTGCAAATCATAATCTATTTTAAAGGGCCCACTGAATGGGCTGTGAGTTCTGAACTGATTTTTGTACATGGAAAATTGGCTCCTAGTGGTTAGCAGCATTTTCCCGTGAATACCTTTCCTTCACGCTTTTTACGCTTCTTGTAAATAGCTTCCATCGTTGCTGTGACTCTGAAGTAATGCAGAAAGTGTCATGTTTGCTTGGCAGTCATGGCTTCTGTTTAATTGTCTGCAGCGTAATTATAAGTCACACATCTTACCCTGGCTTTTGAGCCATAGCTCACTTATGCCATGCTCCTGCCACCATTTGTTTGTGCACACTTGTAAAATTAAACATTGCCAGTATTTAACAGATGTTCTTTAGGTCCTTCTCGACTTGCTTTGGGGAGCATGCCTGCTGCTGTTAGTGATAACTGTGCAAGATGATAGGGAGAAGCTTGTGGTTTAGCAATGGGGCCTGTTGCTTTCCATCCTCAAGTGGGCAGATACAAAACTTGGACTTCCCAAAGCTAC
Source organism: Strigops habroptila (assembly GCF_004027225.2). Classification (NCBI taxonomy): domain Eukaryota; kingdom Metazoa; phylum Chordata; class Aves; order Psittaciformes; family Psittacidae; genus Strigops; species Strigops habroptila. The sequence continues at coordinate 11,511,821 of NC_044281.2, forward strand.
TGGCCCATCTGCTCCCATCCCTGCTGCTAGATGCCCCCTTTTCTGCCATGCATATGACCCGCAGGCGAGGGGAAAGATGGAGACCCTGGCAGAGGCTGTCTTGCATCTGAACGTACTGAGATTTGTGCTTCAGAAACGTGTTTGAGTCTTACGGAAATCGTGAGTCCAAATCCAGAGCAGACAGTGTTTCCTAAGGGGCTTTCCCAGGGTCATGAGCAGAATTAGAATCCAGAGCGATTCCCACTTTTATGGCTGCAAACCCAACCTTTTTCTACTTGCTCAACATTTTCCAAACACTGAAGTGTACAAATCTATTGGAGATTAGAGGTGCTATTTTATTCTCATAAGTACTAAGTTATGTTGCAGTTACAGTATAATAGTACTGTGGTTAGATTATTTATTTTTCTTTAATACCTCTATTGCCACTAATTCATAATGTTTAAATATTAGCTGGGTGGAAGCAATTATACCAGGTTGGCGATATACTTAAGCTGTAAAAATGCACGTGCTGTGTGAAACCCAAGAGACTGTAATATTCAGACATGCAGCTAATTTACTTGTGGAAAAAAGGAATTATAATTATTTAGGAAAATATATGACCAGAATAAAATTGCATTGCAGTTGTAGTCCTGTATTTAGTAACAAAGAACAAACGACCAGTTTTCCTCTCCTGAAGACTTGAGCTCTGGGAAGTAGGAGAGCTCTGCCCTTGAAGATGGATAGTTTTGAAGAAATGTGATAAAAATTGTCATCACCATAGCAAATCAGTTATTCTTTAAATAAATAGGATGTTTATGATGCTGCAGTTTGTAACCTGCATCATTTACTCCTGATTTTGATGAGTAATGCAAATATTCAGTATCTGCATTGGTAAAAATTTGGAATATGCCTACTTATTAGATTCACATAATATGATTTAATGAGGGTGCTGCAGCTGTCTCTTGAGTACATATTTCCTTTGTATTAATGGGGAAATCTGTGTTTTGCTTTTAAGGGAGACATTTAATTTGTTGTACTGTTGCTAAGTAGACCATTGAAATCAATGTTTCACTTGTATGTTGGTTTTAGCCTTGTCAATTCCTTTATCAGTGCAGCGGCATGTTTCATGGCTTGACACAGTCCGTTCTTATATCAGCAGCATAATTCATAGCTACAACCTAGCTTTGCAGCCTAAGGATGTTGAAGGTGAATAGTTGAAGGTGAATATACTGTATGCACTGTGTGCATAGTTGCAAAGCTAAAAAACTGGACGGGAGTAAAATACGTCAGAAATTTTGGGGTATGTGTACACATACAGACATGCTTTGATACCCATTTGTACACTTTGTAGAGGAGCAGTTGGAAAGCTTTCCCTAATCCTGTTCTTGTGATGAAGCTTGTTGCCAAGGGACAGGAGAGCACAAGTAGGACAACCCAAGTCTATGGGCATGCCACGTGTGCAGGGAGGTGGACCGCACACCCACCGTGCCTGGGGAGCGCTGGGGCTGCTGCGGGGATCTGTCTTGTGGGTTCCCATGGAGGTGGTGCCTGTACCGCTGAGCGGAGCCTGCACACCAGCTGTACAAACTCCTACTCCTCAAGGATGCTTTCCTAAACTGATAAACAGCTTCCTTGGAGGAGTAAATGCATTTGTTGGGTATGCTGGAAGTTGCTTTTTTCTCTCACAGAAAGCTAGGGCCTTTAGATAGCATGCTTGAGGCAAAATTTCACCCCAAAGAGCATTACAGGTCAGCTAAAACAATTCTGCTATCTTGCCTACACAGTTCCTATTTGGCTATATGTATTCTATCTCAACCTATTTAATAATTCAATTATGAGTGACAATCAGAATTCAAAAATTTCCCATTAAAGTAGTTTCACTACTTTAATAATTTTCATAACTTCTTCCTAAATTTAAGGATTGGGGTTGATCTGAATCAGCATAAATGTGATTAATGAAGAAATAATTTAAGTTGATTAAAAAGGGCTTAAAATAATATGATTAGACTGTGGAGATTTGGGTGGCTTATTGGATTACACTTTTTATTCCTGGAGGATTGTTGTAAGATTCAGAATTAAATTAAATTGGTCATCTTATTTGGGCCTCTGGTGCCTGGTAATCTCCAGTGCCATGATACCAGGCCAGAAGGCACAATCATGTTCAGTGGTTTTCTCTGGAAAAATATGGGATTGAATTTTTGAGCTAATACCTAAATAATCAGGCAGAAAATACCTCTGAAATCTGGTCCACTCTCCATTATAAAGGGCTTAAATGAAATGACGTTTGATCTCATAGGGCATCCTTTTGAAGGAATCGGGTGCTGATGAAAGCCTTTTTAGTGATGGAGACTCCTCTGCCATGCTTGGGAAGTTGTGACCGTTGTCAGCTGTGTTGGTTTTGGTTTTGTTTTGGGGATTTTTTGGTGGGTTTTTGGTTTTGCCTTTTTTTTTTTTGTTTTCTTAAAGTCTTAGCTTTACTCTGACTTCCAGGTATTGAAAGTACCTTGTCCTGGGTTCAGCTGCGTGGTTCTGAGTTACTGGCTGAGCTTAAACCACGACATACCTGGCAGCACTGATCTTTGTATAATCATCTATAATCTGTGACAGTGTCAGTCTACATCTTGAGTTTCTGTGGGTCCATAAAGAAACATAACTTGAAGGACTTCTTGAAATACATTGATTCACTACTTAATTAAACTACCCAATTGAAATAATTACATTCTGAACAAAAGTGCCCAGATATGCCTTTATGAGGTCATAAGAAGTGTTCTTTAAAGTTATTCCTTATATTAATTTGGGCTTCTGCAATTGTTCGTGGCCAGACATCGTCTTCTAAAACAATTTGGAAACTATTAAATGTGTTTTCTAAAATCTTCCAGATTCTTGTGACTCTTGTGAACTCTCTCCGGTTTTCAAGGTAATTTCTAAACTGAAGTTGTCACATGATGGGCAAATATAAAGATATTTGTATTTTTCTATCCTGGGTAGATACTATGTTTATACAACCAAGAATACCACTGTAATCTTTTTGTTATATCCTGTGCTGATCATCTGCAATGATGAAATTGGATTTTTTTCCAAAATGATTGTTTCCTGGATGAGAGTCCTATAAATAAGGCCTCCCCTTTGTGTTTCTAGATTTATGACCTCATATTTTGGTCCTCATTGGAATATGTTTGGGGTTTGTTTTTTTTTTAATGCATTGCTTGTCGATCTTTGACTTTTGATCATTGACCCCTATTCTTTGTTATTCATTGCTGTTCGTATCTTGGCTTTGTATCATCTCCAGACTCCATGTATATTGATTTTATGCTTTCTTCCAGGTCACTCTAAAAATGCTAAATATCACTGGACTATGAACGGGTCCCTGTAGGATCCAATTTGAAGCATACCTACTTTATGAGTGTTTCACATTTACTGTTGCATTTGAAACATATCATTTATCTTATGTTTGATCCATTTTATGTCTTCTGAGTTTATTTTTATTGCTATATCTTCTTAATCAAAATGTCATTCCATACTAAGTCAAATGCATTGCAGAAACCATAATATATTACAGCATCTAAGTATATTACAATGACTTTATTATGTGTATCAACCAAACTTTTAATCTTATAAAAGAAGAGATACCAGGTTAGTCTGACAAGCCCTGTTTTCCATGAAGTTGGAAATAGTTAATGCTAGTCAACTTTTTATTCTTTCTTAATCAAACATTTTTTCAGCTTTTCCATTATTTTGACAATGAAAATTACCCATTCACAGGTATACTGCAAATCCAGCATTCGGAGGTGTAACAAAAGGGAGTACCAGTGGGGCAAGTCTTTCCTTAGCCATGTCTTTCTAAACATATTTGGCTTTTCCTCCTGAGTTACTACTGGGATTCTCTTACTATCATTTAGCCAATAAGTGCTCTTTACATGAACAACACCACTTTTCCTGCTGGTAGGATTCAGCCTCTGCCTAATATTTTCAAATGAACTGTCTGAACCTTCTCTGCTGTAACTGCCACCTGCTACCAAACCTTTCTCCTGCTTGTATGAACTCCTCTGGTTGCTGTTTCCTCCTCTGGCTATTTTCTTCTTTTACTAATTTTCTAATTTTCTTTATAACATACACCAACAACTTATTTTCAAGTTGTATTGCTTTCTTGTAGCTGGTTTTCTTTCCTATATAAGAGACAATATTTTTAACCAGCATAACCTTCTTTCTGGCTGTCTGGCTCAGGTAGTGTTTTCCATTCACTTATGAAAGTTTAGATGGTTTACTACAGGTCATCCTCTTCTATCAGGTTTTAAGGAGGACTTCGCACAGATGGAATGGGAGTCTCTTTAAAAAAAACCCCAAACAACAAAACAACCAAAAACTATCTGAACTTCCAAGTTCAGATAGGTCAGATTCTTGCAATTCCCTCTCAGTGATATTCCTCAACTTTAATTGTGGTTTCGCTTGTTTGGTTTGTTGTGGGGTTTTTTTTCCGCCAAACAAGGGATGCAGAGAAGGCCTTGCTCTGATTTAATGTCTGTGTCTGAATAACTAATTTCTTGAAAATGCTTAAAGTGTATGGTGTTTCGAAGACATGCAGAAGGAAACAAAATCATTGAATTCTTCTGTCATGGGATGCAGTGCATGATGCTGTTCTCCCAGGTGATTTGAAAATTAAAAGTCCATCTTCTATAGTTTCAAAAGCTTCAAGCCCAGTAGATTCTCTCTGGTTTGAATGCTAGCAGTCTGAGTACTCTGGATCACTGGGGTTTCTGCCATGGTTTATTCTGCAGAGGGAGTACAGCCTGTGCAATCATACTGGCACTTGGGCATCATGAGGAGGGTGGCCATGGCAGCATTCACAGCAAGCTATGGTTTTCCTACTAGCAGGACCATGGGTGAGGACCTTGAAGCTGGGTCAGGTATCTCTTCACTAGCTCTCAGGTGTAGGTGTGACTGCACCTACCCCTGTGCTAATGAATGGAGCAGCTTCTAAATCCTGTTTCAACTAGGGACAGTGGGAAGTAGCTCCAGTGTCTGTGTTTTGGGAGGATGTTGTAGCAGTGTCCTCTGTACTCACTGTGGAGCTGTCATATCTCTAACCAGCAAAAGAGATGAACATTAACGTTATGCTGAGATGCGCAGATATTGCAGTGCTCATTTTCCTGTTCCCTGGGGCCATAGCAGCCTTTATGTCAGGGGAATGCTGTAACTCTCGGTGAGCTTGCACAGTGTTTGATAACAGTATTTTAGAGTCCTCCTGGTCACAGTGCTCAGAGCTGTCAGGAATATGCTGAGACACCAGATCTTTGGTTTTCCCAGCTCTTGATATTGGATTTTCTTCATTTTTCTTCTACTGCAGGTTCAGGCTGGTTACATGCCTTGTGCATTTGTAATGCCTTTGCTGCATGTCTGTATACAGAGCGGATGGAGCATGGCTTCCCATCTGTCCTTCTATAGGGTGTCTGGCTTTTTTCTCCAGATGTAGCTCTCTCTACTGCGATCCAGGTCTTGGTCAGTACAAGGCCTGATCGCTGCAGTCATCTTTGTAACTTTGAAATCAATGCAGAAGTTTTAAGCAGATATAAATGAGGGAAATACATGTTGCCTGAACTTCACCAGTTGCTCTTGGTGCTGGCTTGTCTTCAGGTTGGATTTAAGGCACGCATTTCATCTATTGCATTTAAGTAGCTTGGGACTTTCCAACCTGAGAGACTCCTTTGCTGTGCCATGTAGTAAGAGTGGTGATCAGCTCAAATACTCAAAATGGGTACTTAATAAGGACCCCTGGTTTGGTTACTTGCCTCTCCTCCCTGGTCTCAAGCAGCACTATCTGCTGGGCTCTGGTACAGGCTCCTCAGTACAGCTTGCTTATCTGCAGAAGCGGGCTGACAGGAGCAGTGGTCTGCTTTGCGTGGAGGGAGAGGCTCTGTAAGGCAGGTCTGTGATTGCTGTAGGGTTAGTTGCTGTAAGTATACATGTGTCTTAATTTGAGTGCTGCAGCCAAGATCTCATTTCCCCATGGCTTGCTGCTGCTTCTGCTTGAAGACAGAAAGTGTCTTTCTGTCTTTCTTAGGTTTATATTCCCTAGAGTACAGGGATAAATTCAATCCATGTTCAAGGTACCCTCGGAGATTCATAAGCGTTACAGCCTGCAGGCAACCAAGTACTTCGAAATAACAGAGCATTTGGGAGTAGCGGTGGTTGGAGATGTTACGTCTGATGGGCTGTCAGTCCCTTCCAAATTTAAAGCCTTCTCTCAACTGGAAGTAGATCTGGCACTTGGGCTGTCATAAGTGAAGGTTTTGTTCCACAGGAAGAATTAAGAGGATTCATGAGAAATCTTCTGCATTGGTGGGGTCTTCCATAGGGTTATGTTGAGGTGCTGCGTGTATGTGTTGAAATGTCATTCAGGAATTTATTTCTCACTGTAGATGGTACTTAATAATAATAATAGTATTGCTTAATAATAAAATAATAATAGGTTGCTTAACAATAAAGGGATAGGCACTTGCACCTTTATTTAAGGTCTGTTCTAGTAGAAACCAGTTAGACGATGAACTGTAAAGAGAAAACATCAGGAACAATAATGGCAGAAGGAGCTGCGAAGTGGTAGCCTCATGACAGGCTTTCATGTTCTTGTGCTCTTGGAAGCTACTTCACTTTGCCTTCATAGCCCTAATTATAAAACCAAGTAGAAGCAGTAACTTCAGTTCTGTACCATGCCAGAAAATAAACCCTTCTTGCGTTGCGTGGTTTCCATTTCTGAAGTGTTTCCAGATGGAGTCTTCATGTGCTGCCGCTTTTTATTTTTGCTCTTATTTGTCATTTGAACAACAAAGGTAAATTTTCTTCAAGGTAAAATTGAATAAATTTGGCAATCCTAGTGATTAAAAAAAAAGAAAAGGAAAAAAAGCAAACACACATCAAAGCATTCCTTGAACAGCAAATCATTTTGGTTCAGATGTTTTTCTCAAAGATCTCCCCCAGACATTCTTATCTGTCTCTCTCCAGCCTTACGCTCCAGTATTTGAAAGGGATTTTTAGTACTGGAAGGAAAGAGGAAAGCAGACAAGCCATTATAATCTTGCCTCCTCTTGAACTTCTCCAGCGGAGATTATGCAGCATCCCAGAATAGTTAAGCTATTGTCTTCACTCTGTTTTCCTGCCCTTGGGGTCTCCATTTTGTGGGGTGACATTTTGATGAGAAGCTGACTGTAAAATCATTATTATGGGTCTTGGTGACAGTCCCCTGCCCATACCTGATGTCTGGGAAATCCTGGGGAATTGATAAAAGCCCACTGTAAATGCTGATATTACTATTCCCCAGGAAGCTTTTCTTCCCTTATGTCTGAGATTCCTTAGTCACTGCTTTCTCGTGAATGACAATAGTACTTAGGCTTGTGCGTGAAGCTTGAGCTTGATTTAAACTGCTAGTTAGTAACAACTAACTGGATATGCAGACATGCCAGCGTGACTATTTTGGTATTTGGAAAACTGCTGGACACTGTGTTCTGAAGTTATTTCTCATGTATCTATCCATGTTGTATTTTTGGCTGCCTTAAATTTTCTGTTTATTCCATTACATGTTTATCTCAGGTTTTTAAGAGCGCATGTGTTAAATTTTGGTTCCGGTCTTTATTCCACATGTGCTCAAATCCCTGAATTAGCAGGAATTTTGCCTTGAAGAAGATACCGAGGTTGATCCCATGCCATTAACATCTGCTCTCACAATCTGTTGACTGTGTGGTTAGCACAAGTGTGACTGCCAGCATCTCTGTGGCTGCCTGCACCAGCGATGAGGTTCAGCCCCTGTGCAAAGGTAGCTGCTTTGTGCCATGGGTTGTCAGCCTGGATGAATTTTGAGTGGGTAACCTTTTCTTTGTTGTCCTGTGAGTTGTCACAGTGGATATCTGATACTTATACCCTGCAGGCCTTGCCAAGACAGATTAGAGGAAGTTCAGCTCATTAATTTGTTGTGATAGCAGAGGCTGTGAGAACCAATAAAATCTGCAAAATGTGCAGTCCTGGGATGCTCTCTGAGGATGGCGAAGAACACTGCTTTGATTCACAGAAGAAGGTTGTGTGCTAATAATGAATACCAGCTTCCAATGATCGTTGCTACCTGTAGTAGTCATGTGCTGTCACTGGGGGTTCAAGCTTTGAACCACATCTCTGATCAGATGGACTAAGTGCATGAGATCTGGTTGTAGCTCTGGCCCCAGCATTGGCTTTCTGTGTTCTCTTGGATAGTTTACATAAACCTTCCCTGCTCTGATTTAATTTGTTATAGAAAAATTGCACCATCATTTGTCAACCTGCTACATGGTGCTTTGAGTGCCACTAGTGATTCACTAAATTCGTTATTTAACATTTAAAGGGGCATTTTCCCTCCACGATTCTGTAAAGCTCTAAGATTTTCAGGGACTGGGATTCTGTTTGTGTATAACTGAAATATTTAGAAGCATCCCAAAAAACCTCACCCTCTAGAGCTGATCATTTTCTTTTGGAAAAAAATCTCAGGTAATTGTTGGCCAATTAAGTGGATTATCTGGAGTTTCCAGAGCAGATAGCTTTTAGGATGTACCGTTTATTACAATCTATTTATGAGGACAGACTAAGCTGCCTGTTATTGATTTCTTAGTGCTAGGTTCATGGGAAATGGCAAAGATCAGAATGAAGCTTCTCTTTTAGCAACGGTGGTGCTCACTGTTGAAAATGTGAATTGGTTTTGGGGAAATGGCTTTTAGCTGCACTTAACAAGTTTAGCTCTCAGCATCATTACTGAATTTTGCATCCTTTCACAGAAGCCCTGCAGCTCTTGAAGGGCTTTTGGTGTCTTTGCATAGGTGGTGCTTTTTGCCCTTCTCCTCCTTAGTAGAATCCTGGAAGACTGTCAATGCTTTAGAGGCCCTTTAGGTAACTGTTTCAGCCAAATAATAATTCCTGATCTTGACCTCTGTGTGCAGGGTTGCTATACAGCTCTTATTACTGCCCTGTTTCTTAACTTCAGATCAACAATTTCTGTCCTATAGTTTTGACAAAGGGGGTGGGATGAGGTGGAGAACGTGTTTATTCATATTTTTTTAATCCCACGTATTTATTTCTGTTAGCTCTTTGATTTAAACAGCAGAAGATGGAGTGGTCAAAGGTCAGGATGGATGGGGTGGAGTTTTCCCACAACTGCTGATGGCTTACTGATCCCACTGTTTACACATCCAGTCCCTCTGACGAGGATGATGTGTTCAACAGGAGAGCTTCTCCTATTTTGGGATCATGCTTAGACTGGAGCTCTGAATCCCTCCTTTAGCAACGTTTAGAAAATGTTAGGGTGCAGTCAGGCCAGCACTCAGATATGTCTCCTTGGTGTTAACTGATTTCAGGACAGCTGTGTGTACACTGAAAGCTAGGCACGTGTTGAAGTGGTCTTGTGGTTAAGGTCTCGAGGTATTTTTACATAATGGCTATTATGCAGGCTCAGAAGCAGGAGATGGAGTCAGCCAGTTACAGCACCTTATAGGGGTGTCCAGAGAACTGAGGAAAACCATGGGCTGTGTCACTGTGAAAGAAGTGTCTTGCCTTGGAAAGCACAGGCTTTCCCATATAAGTAGGGATTTTCTTCTTGTACATGTACATTGCATGCAAACTGGTTGTGTTCGTTTCCAATAGCAGTGTTTGGTATAGAGCTAGGGTATCACTGGTGGAGAAGGTCTTAGGGTGGAAAATCTCCAAGTTAGTTGCTTGTTTTCACACTGTTGTAGATTTTTTTGGCAAACATCATCCTTCTTTCCTTGTCACAATAAATTTAATGTCATCACTACAAGTGACTGAGGATAAAGGGCAGTCCTAGGCCACTTACTGTGTGGTAAGATCAATTTTGATGGACCTAGCATCCTGGAGAAAGGTGGACTTTCTGCCTCCAAGACTCAGGGGTACATCTCATTGTGCTTTCTGATTGCTTTAGCTAATGAAAGGAGGAACAAGTGCTGTTGTGTGAGTGAATACTGTAGAGAGGGTTTTGAATTTATGTGAATGTTTTTGATAGGTAGCACAAGAGAGCAAGTTTGCTATTTATTCACGTAAGATGTTGGCAGCTTTTAGTTTGCTAGGTGGCTGTACTTTTTCCTCTTCTTGGTATCCACTGAAAGGTAAAATGGAGCAGGAATTTAGCCACGGGAGACACTGCAGCACAGAAGTATTCTTAGCTGCATGTCTTTTCTTCAGGCAACAATGTGTCACAATTGGATTAAAGTAGAGACTTAAAGAAGGACAACAGCTAAACTAAAATTAGCAACCTAAGTCTGTAGGCTCCGTTGAACTAAGCTCAGCATAAGATCAGTGGGGAGGCAAAGTGTATTTAAATAATCTTCTTCAGACTCTTATGTGAGTGGACCCCAGTGGAGGGAGAACACTTCTTCAGGAAAACACTCCTCTGCTCCCCAGGGTGATAGCTTGGACCTGGAGGTGTGTGGCGTGGCTTAACCATGGTGTCAGGATCTGGAGATGCTTGTTCAAGCAAGGTAGAACATGGTAGAACAAAGGCGAGTGTCTGGGTTGTCAGGCTGGTAAGACGGCATTTGAGCTTACAGAAACACATTTTGAGTTTTTGTAACACTAGAATAAACAACTTATTGATACTTATGAATGAAAACTGTCACGTTAAATCTAAATTAGCAGTTCTCAGTTTGAAAGACTGAGTATGTTTCTATTCTGTAGAGACCAAGAGGGGAATAGCTGATGCAGTTATAAGCTCAGTTAGCAATTGCAGATTTGCAGGGTTTGTGTGTATTATACAGTAGATTGGGGAGATTGTTAGTTAAATAATCCTATTAATGTCAGTAATACTCAAATCTTGTTAGTTTTAGGCAATTAGTCCATGGATTAGACTTCTATTAAATTGATTAAAAGATGCAGGGAAGTCCTACTTAGAGATGAAGAACTGCTGTTGTACAATTTCAATGTTCTTTACATAACACCGAGTATGAAACCACAAGTATCCATCAAAAATAAAAGCAAGGAAAGAGGACATAGAGGATAATCTAATTCCATCCAAAATCCCTGAGAGGTTAAGACTGAATGTTAAAAGGCAACTTTTGTTGATCCTCCACAAGGTTTTTCCTACCTTAGTACCCCCAAAATAACTGATTAATTCTGTGGCTTATTTTAACCAAAAAGCGCAGGTATCTCAGATCTAAAAATAAACGGCTTTTATTTTTCTGCAGAAAACAAATAGTCGCAAAGCAATTCCCACTTCTCTAGCAAAGACAAAAAGGGGTAGACATGTAGCTAAATCAGTTATGGTGCTCTGATGAGCTTTCCAGGTCTGGCCCTGAGGAACCACTCACTGTGAAGCGATGAATCATTGCAGATTCAAAGGTCATTAGTACAGCTTCCTATATGAAAAAAATAATCTTAATAAATCATCAATCTTAAATCCAAATATTGCCCCTATAAACCTAAAGAAATAAGAAAGAAAAGGCTTTCTTAGAACCTACAGGGTGACCAGCTGCATTCGTTTGTATTCATTAGCATCTGTTGCTTGAAGATTTTCATGGCCATAGCTGTGTATTAGAACACAGTATCTTAATGTAGGAACAGAATATTTTTGCAGAAAATGAGTTTAAAAAGTAGCTGACCAGAGGCACTCGCTTCATTGACTTTCTTCCTATTTTTTTAAGACCAATTCTCATAATAAGTACTACAGTGAATGGCTAGAGTAATTATTCTTGTCAGTAGAAGTCTCTGTATCAGTTTAATGGGAAATCTTTAGCATAAGAAGCTTAGAAGTGTATTTCGTTTCCAGCAGATCCTATGTCTGTAAACCCATTTGTTGAGGGGCTGGGGTTTTGGAAACACTTTATATGTTATTGAATGAAACGAGTGAATGACAATAGCAAATTTGGAGGAACATTTATACTAATTTGCTGAAAGTATCTATACAAATACGCAAACAAGCACCAAGACTCGTATTCTGTGTCTGGAAGAGCTACACAGGGTCCTGCTCAAATACAGACAGTGCAGAGTGGGCACTGCTAGACCAGGGGTTGCATTTAGGATTTACAGGGGAGTATGACTTGAGGAAGGATGAATAACACAGCACATGAATGGGAGCTGCAGGGAATCAGCTCCTGGGGCAGTGGAGGGTAGTCCAAGCTGCAAAGAGTTTGGGAATCAGGGGTTTTGGTGTCTCAAATGAGGTCCCAAGGGGCTGTAGGGAAGCTGGTCCCTGGTGCACATCTCATGGCTGGGCCCGAGGGCAGCAGGGTGGGGGGATGTATGCCTAAACCAGACATTTCCTCACCATGGGACTCCTCTTCTACAGAAAATCCAGGCAGCAAAAGTTCCTCCAACAGCAGAAGGCAGAGAACTGGGAAAGTATTGCTGGTGGCTAGGGAAATAGGAGGGAAAGCAATTTTAACAAGTGTTCCACTATTAATTACAGCCTTGAATGATGTTTTAAAAATATTTTTGATAGCTGTTGGATAATTTATATACTAAGGGAGTAGATGAAAATCGTGCAAAGAAAAAAGAATGATGTGCAATTTATAATTATTGTGAAATGTTTTGAATTGATAATATGTGGGAAAAGATTTAGATTTAGTTGCTGCGCTAAAATTACAGAAAGCTTTGCAGGCAGCTGGGTTTACATCCAGCAGGAAGAAGGTAGTTGGTACTGAAAAGATAGTCACGTGTCTGGCCAAGTATTTTCTGAAGAGAAGTTGACATACATGACCTAAAGAAAGCTTTGGGTTTCTTGCCTGGTTGTCCATTTTCCTACAGTGCTTTCTGGTTCTAGTACACAGAAATTACCAGAATAACTACTTTTCAAAGCAAATGGGGAGGCAAGAGATTGTAAAGTAGGTTAGGGCTGAGCAGAGCGGTAGTTGGAGCTCCCACAGGAGCAGCTATGACAGCCATGCAGTTGTACATGCAGCAGATATGGGCTTCTCAACCTAGTGAGAATGTCCTTTGCCAAAGGACACTGCAACACACAAATAAGAAAGCCCAAATTCTCCTGGGTGTGTATCTCAGAGGTCTGACTCATGACTGTTGTTTGGTTTTGTTTTAGTTTTGCTTGAGGTGTCCAAGGTTGCAGAAAACAGGCAGAATTGAGGCAGGACGCTCATCTGCTGAGCACCAAGCTGTCACGTATGCCCTTGGGCATGCTGACCCATCCCAGGCTCTCCTTCCAGCATTGCTTACGAGACTTCTTTCCCTTCTCCTCCCATGTAGGCTGACTCTTTTCTCATGCCTTTTTATCCCAAAGTTCCTCCTTTATTCTCTATCTCTTAAATCCTAGTGAGATCCTCTCCACCTGTGCTGGAGCTTCCCATGAAACCCCTCTTCCATATATATCTGCTTTGAAAATGTACATGACACAACTGGATAGCACCTCGTCACAGCTGGAGCGAGTTGCTGAAATCTGGAAGGCAGTTTAATAGCTGCAAATGTCACTCATGAAAACTTGGTATCCCTAATGCTGCAATCAGTCAAGTCGCTGTATATCTCAGTGTATTTTATAGCTCAGTAGGGAACTGAATTGTGGGAAGGGATAATATGTTTTGTTTTGAGGTTCAGAAGAACATGAATTATCTTTACATAAACATATCTGCTCTATTATTTATGTGCTTGTGGGATGGCCAAAGAAAACTTACTTTTTTTTTTTTTTTTTAATGTAATTATTCCACAGGATCCTTCAAACCAAAAATGTGGAAGAAAGAAAACTGTGTCCTTCAGCAGCATGCCATCAGAGAAGAAAATAAGCAGTGCTAGTGACTGTATCAGCTTCATGCAGGCTGGGTGTGAATTGAAGAAAGTTCGTCCAAATTCCCGGATTTATAACCGTTTTTTTACTCTGGATCCTGACCTGCAGGCTCTGCGTTGGGAGCCTTCCAAGAAGGACCTTGAGAAAGCCAAGCTTGATATTTCTGCTATAAAAGAAATCAGACTAGGGAAGAACACAGAAACGTTCAGAAATAATGGGCTTGCAGACCAGATTTCTGAGGACTGTGCGCTGTCAATAATTCATGGTGAGAACTACGAGTCCCTTGACTTGGTTGCCAATTCAGCTGATGTGGCCAATATTTGGGTATCAGGATTAAGGTACTTGGTTTCTCGTAGCAAACAACCCCTGGATTTGATGGAAGGCAGCCATAACACCCCACGGTTTGCCTGGCTAAAAACTGTATTTGAAGCAGCAGATGTTGATGGTAACGGCATAATGCTAGAAGATACATCTGTGGAGCTAATAAAGAAGCTCAACCCCACCTTAAAGGAATCAAAGATTAGATTAAAATTTAAGGAAATCCAGAAGAGCAAAGAGAAACTGACAACACGAGTAACAAAAGAAGAATTTTGTGAAGCATTCAGTGAACTTTGCACAAGACCTGAAGTTTATTTCTTGCTTGTGCAGATATCTAAAAACAAAGAGTATCTAGATGCCAATGACCTCATGCTGTTTTTAGAGGCTGAGCAAGGAGTGACCCACATAACAGAAGAAATGTGTCTGGATATCATACGCAGGTACGAGCTTTCTCAAGAAGGGCGGTTGAAAGGTTTTCTTGCAATTGATGGATTTACTCAATACTTGTTGTCCCCAGAATGTGATATTTTTGACCCAGAGCACAAAAAAATTGTCCAAGACATGACACAGCCTTTATCACATTACTACATCAATGCATCCCACAATACATATCTAATAGAAGACCAGCTCAGAGGGCCAGCTGATATCAATGGGTATGTCAGAGCTTTAAAGATGAGTTGTCGGAGTATTGAACTAGACGTCTGTGATGGCCCAGATAATGAACCCATTATTTGTAATCGTAACAACATGACATCCCCGCTTGCCTTTCGAAATGTTATTGAGGTAATAAATAAATTGGCCTTCTTTGCTTCAGAATACCCCCTTATCCTCTGCTTGGGGAACCACTGCTCAGTACAACAGCAGAAGGTTATGGTACAACACATGAGAAGGATCTTTGGAAACAAGCTATACACAGAGGCACCTTTATCCTCAGAAGCCTACCTCCCATCGCCTGAGAAATTGAAAATGAAGATCATTGTGAAGGGGAAGAAGCTGCCCTGTGACCAGGATATATTAGAAGGAGAAGTCACGGATGAAGATGAAGAGGCTGAAATATCCCGGAGACTGTCGGAGAACTTCTCAAGGGAACCAAAGCTGATCTGGCTGTGCAGGGAATTGTCCGACTTGGTATCCCTATGCAAATCTGTCCAATACAAGGACTTTGAGACATCCATGAAAGCTCAAAATTATTGGGAAATGTGCTCCTTCAGTGAGGCAGAAGCCAGTCGAATTGCAAATGAATACCCTGAAGATTTTGTCAACTACAACAAAAAGTTTCTGTCGAGGGTGTACCCAAGTGCTATGAGGATAGACTCCAGTAACTTAAATCCTCAAGATTTTTGGAACTGTGGTTGCCAGATAGTGGCCATGAACTATCAGACCCCGGGGCCCATGATGGACCTACACACTGGCTGGTTTCTACAGAACGGGGGATGCGGGTATGTTCTCAGGCCTTCAGTGATGCGTGATGAAGTGTCTTACTTCAGCGCTAATACCAAGGGCATTGTCCCGGGGGTTTCTCCCCAAGTCCTACATGTCAAAATAATAAGTGGTCAGAACTTTCCAAAGCCCAAGGGTGCATGTGCAAAAGGGGATGTCATAGACCCCTATGTCTGCATAGAAATACATGGGATTCCTGCAGACTGCACCGAACAAAGAACTAAAACTGTGCAGCAAAACAGTGATAACCCCATTTTTGATGAAAGCTTTGAGTTCCAGATCAATCTACCTGAGCTGGCCATGATCCGTTTTGTTGTTTTGGATGATGATTACATTGGGGATGAGTTCATAGGGCAATACACCATCCCGCTGGAGTGCTTACAGCCTGGATACAGGCACATACCGCTGCGGTCTTTTGTTGGTGATATCATGGAGCACGTTACCCTCTTTGTTCACATTGCAATAACCAACCGAAGTGGAGGTGGGAAGGCCCAAAAGCGCAGCCTCTCGGTGAGGATAGGAAAGAAAGCAAGGGAGTACACCATGCTGAGGAACACCGGTCTCAAGACTATCGATGACATCTTTAAGCTGGCAGTGCATCCGCTACGAGAAGCTACTGACCTGAGAGAAAATATGCAGGTATGACACTCCTGTCAAGTGTGTTGGTGTGTCCTGAAAGTGGGAGGGAACGTCCTGATCTGAGCTGCTGGTCGGGCAAATGTGCTGAAGCTGGTAGGAGCCAGTGAAGCTTCAGGCTGCATGGCTGTTGTCAACCTTTAGCTGGATATTGGAAGGCTGATAGTTACAGGCACTAACTAGCAAGCGAATGTGGTATTAGGCAGAAATGTTTTAAAAATCACTGTGCCCTCTCCGAACGCATGCTTTACTCGTTGTTTCTGTCTGAGAAGGCAGAACTGAGGGTATGTTTGTGTCCCCAGGCCTCACATCTCACAAACTTCATTTCCTCATTTGGAACAAGTCAGCAAGCTTTTGTTTTGCTAACTGAGCGAGGGTTATGCTCTTCATTTTCTTTGTTCGGGTGAGCGTACCACACAGTGGGTATGTCATTGAAGTCTTGTCTACACCAGAAAACCCACTGTGCAAAGAGCAGCACATTTCCCCTGAGCGTGTGTTGCCACCATTTGCCCAAGGGTACGTTCAGTGTAGGCACTGAATGCCACTTGGACTGAAGCTTCCTCCCTGCTAAATAGCGGTGTTGTCTTGGCTGGCTGAGTGCCTCTTGGCTCAGGGGGTCTCCTGGCAGCGTGGCCATGCTGCTCTGAGAGCAGCCAGAGCTCACTGCGGCTGGTGGGGCCCAGGTACACAGCACCATCACAACTGCCCGCGCTGGACCTTCCTGGTTGGCAGGAGGTGAAGTGGCAGGGAGGCCAAACAAGAACCAGCCCGTCTGGTGCTCTCCTTCTCTGCTGGTTGCTTAAGGGACAGCTCAATTCAGAGGTCCAAGCGCTGCCTAGAAACAAAACTGAGCAGCATTAAACAATGAGTTTTCTTTAACAGCTGAAATCAGCCATAACTATCTCCTTGGTAAAGAGACAGAAACAATTCATTTTTCTCTCTTGAAAACAGGAGAAAAATGCATAGCGCTTCATTGACCCTGCTCTGCTGGACAGAGTCTAAAGCAAATGAAATGTTGGCAGCTGGAAGTGTACAAAATGACATAAGTTTTAAATCACTCCCAAAGGAATAGTCTAAGCATATTTTTAAGAATGGGAAACTCTTCCCAGCCTTTCCTTTCCTGCAGGCCTTGAAAAGTAACTAGTTTAAACTGCTGACTCCACCTTCTGTCTAGGTCAGGAACTATATGTGAACTATGTAAAAGAAAATACTCAGAATCTGACTCAGAAACAGCATTAACGTGCCTTCCAAGCAAAATTTCAGTACAGGATCTTGTTTTGGAGAATGCTTTGTAAACACGCAGTCATTAGTTTTAATTGCATGCTAATGTATTTGATTAATGAGAAAAAGCCTCTTTTAATTAGCTGGGCATTTTCTGATGACAGTTTTTTCAGCAAGGTGGGGTGGGGGGAACATTTACAAGGTATGGGTTGTTAAAATACTCTCTAAATTAGATTTTGTGCATCTTGGTCACTTTTTGTGCAAGACAGGAAGCTAAATGATGGGAGCATGTCAGCTGTACATCCACTGACTTGATAAATAAATAAACCCTGGCATGTTAGTTTGGGTTGACCTGTATATCCAGTATTGATTCTGTTACATGTGACCTGTGAAGAGGAAAGAGCGTTTGGTTGGGTTTTTTTTTTATGATGTGGTAATGCAAGGCTGAAAACAAAGTGTTTTTTTCCTGCTTGCCTTTCCCATGGGAAATACCAGGTCTGTCGAACTTCTTCTTGCTAGAAGATGATAATGATGGGAGAACGAGGTGATTACAGCATCAAAAGCAATTTGAATGCTGTAGAGAACAGAAATAGCATTTTAAGCTGATAGTTTAATATGCTGGGGACCAGAGCTTGTCCCTGTTGGGGCTGGATTTGCAATGCAAAGTAGCTGCAGAGCTGGCAAGTGGGATACCTGGGCCTGGATGAAAGCTGGAGCTGGCACTAGGCTTGAGGAGCCGAGAATGGGCCTGGCGGGGAGCTCCTGTGTGCAATGGCACCCCATGGGGTGCCCAGGGACGGCGGGCAGCAGGGTAGCACTGCTCCACATCAGGGGTGAGAAGCAGGCAGGAGCTGACGAGGTGCTGGCAGGCAGGGGGGACAGAGTGGCAAGCGTCAACATGCACTCAAGTGTTTTCCTTCCTCCAGAATGCCATGGTGTCTGTCAAGGAGCTGTGCGGACTGCCGCCCATCGCCAGCCTGAAGCAGTGCATCCTGACCCTGTCCTCGCGGCTCGTGAGCAGCGATAACGCACCCTCCGTCACCCTCTCCATGAAGGATGCGTTTCCTTACCTAGAGCCTCTGGGGACCATGCCGGATGTGCAGAAAAAGGTCCTGGCAGCCTATGACCTGGTAGGTGCTTACCACTGCTTCCTCTGTCTTTCCTTACTGTTGTGAGTGCAGCAGGCGATGCTTGCCATGCCCAAACAATTGGGTTAAATGAACAAAGCTTTTCAAATGACTTAGGCTATGCAAAATTGTCCTTTAATCACCAAAATACCACACTGAGCTTTTTGTTGTTGTTTGGTTTTTTTTAAGCACAGTTGTGGCTAGCACAGGTTGGCAGTTGAAGAGGACTTTGTTTACAAAAATAGCAGCAATTCAGCATGTACTGGTGACTGTTAGTCGTTGTCCTTGAGAAGGGGCAAGATTTGTGTGCTGCCCTTCGCTTGCCTCCCCGCAGCACAGGGCAAGGCCATTAAACAGGGAGCTGCAGTGTGAGAGTTCCCAGGCAAAGCTGAGCCATCCCCTTTCCGATGCCTTTCAGCAGCACTGTTAAGTAATGCCCATGTCCCTGCCAGGCCAAGTCAGCGTTGCATGGGGAAAGAGAGGTCAGTATGATACAAGAATACTTATAATACTTATTAAAAGCTAGAGAGGCAAACTGAAGGCGTTCCAGGTGAATGCTGCTGCTCACCCTTGTATGGCATATGTCACTGCTGTGGGTGACTTCCAGCAGCAGAAACCACACTGCACCTATGAAACTATCCTTAGTAGATACTTTGCAGCAACCGATAGCAAGCCGCATAGTTTTGCAAACCTTGACTTAAATATTACACTATGGCAACCTGACTAAACCACAGTGCATGTTCAGTGCATGGCAGTTCTTTCTGCAGCTTATGTTCATAAGGAGTAAAATGGTGAATAACTTTAGAGGTATCAGATGGCTTCCAGAGACCCTGAAGTGTTGTGAAGAGTGATCGAAGCTTTGACCAGTATTCAATGTGCCAAATACTTTCCTTCTTTCCATCTCATTTTTTTGCTGTTATGACACACTTTTCAGGAGAAAATCAGCTTTTTGGGAAGAGGGAGACACTGATGTTAATTAAAAGGGAAGTACTAAAAATACTCTGAAATAATCCTTGGGTTCCTCCCAAAGTAATTTATATTACTTGGAGGTGATTAAGTTGTGGTAATAAACCACCAGCTGTAACAATACCAGAATGAGGATTTGCAAATCCAGTTGATTGCCACATTTTAGGTCGGACTTTTTTGCATAGATTTATTACATGGTGTGGTATCTGACTGAAAGAGCAAATACCACATAAATAAGAGATTTTTCTGCCTTTGGAGGCCTGCCTAATGGAGTTTTACCAAAATGAATGTGTCACCTCTTATCTCTGTAATTATATACTGAAGAGCACACATGGGACGTTTCAAGGCCTCCTTGTGCTATGGAAACAGTTTTTCAATTTAAATAGGTGAAAGGCCTCTTTTGAATGCAGACAAAAACACTTGTATAACTGCTTTAAATAATGTTTGCTCTCACATTTGTCTCTGATGGGGGGAGATGTACCTTGATTGTCAAGAGAAAGTGCAAGGAGTTTAAAATCTGAGGAAGAAGGGAATTCTTTGTGCCTCTGTAAGGGTTGATTTGATGTAATTCTGGTTAATGAGAACATGATACTTTATTTTTACCTATTTTGTCTGGCTGGGACTGCCTCTTACTTTACTGAAATGACTTGCTTCTGAAAAAGCAAAAGCTGGATTTAATGAATGTTTTTGCTACATTTTGGATATTTGCCTTTTGAGGCAATGCCAGCTGCAGAATATTGAAATCTATTTAGCCTTTTCTTTGTTTGAAAAAAAATAATGAACCGTCTCTATCAATCTTAGTATTTGGAAATACAGTGTGGGGATGGGTTTGCAGTTTTGGTGTTGAGAAAGGGCTCTTCCTTGCTATGGTGTTTGTAATGACTTGGTATAATCCAGGGTGTGTTTCTTTTTAATAATACTTTTTTGTGCAAATGAGAACACAAGGAGCTGTTGGTGGAAAGCGAGATAATATAAGCTACCATTTTATTCATTTATTTTTATCCAAGATATACTACAGTTCAGCCTTTTAAGTTGTTGATAAATATGGCTTCAAGGAACTAGATCCACAAGTGCCTGCTCCGTGTCTTTGTCTCCCCAGAAACGTCTCTTCACTTCAAAGCACTTTTTGGGTGAATAAGCCTGAGAGCAATTTTAAATGCGTAAAATAAAAGCTGTTGATGTTGGCCTCTATCTCATATGAATGGGCTGTGCTTCTTAATTCCTTTTACAAGAAACAGAAAATAGTTTGACCCTAAACCTCATGGTGTGATTGTAGGTCTGCCTCAGTCACTGGGCTCCACAGCACAGGTAGCGTGAGTGCTGGGCAAACCCTTCCTCGCCACCTCCAAACCCACCACATATCTCACATTCTTCAGAAAGTCTGCTTTGGAAATAATCTCTGATGAAAACAGCCTTAATGTGGTAGAATTTTTTCCCCTTACAGGAAATTGGGGACTGAACATACCTTTTTGGTTTTTTCCACTGAAATTATAAACTCTGTTTGTTAAATGGAGCATAGACAGGGCTGCCAGGCCAGGCAAACGGAGGTGCAAATGCTTGGAGACCTGCCACAATGATCTGGAAAACAATTAACTGTCTGTTCCCTCCTGCTCAGCCTTTGTCAGTAGGCTCCATAGACAAAGACTGGTTTGTGCAGTTTGTTTGTTTTTTTTCCTGGGCAATTAATTTTACTGTTGTGTTCCTCATTAAATATTTTCTTTTGAGAGAGGCCTTATTGGAATAAAATTGAATCTGCTTCATTTAAGGAACTGGAATGAATTTCAGGATTCTATTTATATTTTTTCTTTTATGTTTGCATTGCAGTGGTTTAGTGGAACTCAACTGTTGCTGTGCCTCATGCAGGAAGAGGCTTCACTGATGATTCTGAGTTGTATGGGAGTTTCTGCAGAGGAGAGCAGGGAATGGGATTTGCTCAAAACAAGAAAATGAGGTGGACTGTTGACAATACACAGAAAACATTTTTGAAAACTATGTTAACTAACAGAAGTACTGTTTAGAATTGTGTATTTCAACTTACAACTTTGGTTGATACCATACATAAGGGTATGATGAATAGATTCTGGTAATGTCGCAGATTCCCACAGATACACTCTACTATAGCATGTCACAGAGCTGTTCTTCAGACCTTTCACATGAGGAAAGACTCTCCCTCTCCCCTTCTACCTGTATGCTCCCCTTCGCCAGTGGCTGGGCATGGGAAGATGCTCACTCAGGTGGGCAGCATGTGCAGTGTGCCCTATAACCTGTCAAATAGATGTTGGTGTTCACTGATCACACCTAAGAAAAAAGGAGATATTCAATGTGGAGAGAAGGGATGGGGCCCAGCTGGACTTGACAGATGGTTGAATTATTCATTGCAAACAGTTATCCTGTGAAGTTAGGATTTTTTTTGGTTGAGAATTGTTCAGAAACAGATTGTGGTCTCTCTGTCTGCACGATATATTCATGTGCTGAAGCAAGCATGCATGAACTCAGGGACACTTGTGCGCTTTTCAGTTATTGGTTCAGCATTATTTTTTTCCTCCAAGATCAAATGATTGAATAATTTGCAAATCAAAAGGAATGAACAAGTGATAATAAATGTTCTTGGTTTTACCCAATCTTCTGGCTCATGCATGTACAGAGGGTTTTTTCTAGAAAAATAAAAGAAGCTCCCCAACTATCTTTACATGTTTTCAAATCATAAGCAACAAAAAGTGTAAAAAATGTTGAACATAGAAGCTTTTTGTAATATAAACTCATGCCGACATTAATGTTTTGTTCTCTATTCAAGCCTTTTTACTGGCATTCATCTTGTTATTTGGAACAGACAGGTAGGGAAGGACAGCAGTAATGTTGAGAAGATGGCAAGTTAGTTAAGAATGTCTCTGCCAACACATAGATGGATTGGAGATTTATGAGAAGTAATATTTGTGATGCTGCTGGGGAATAAGTTGACGTATGTAATGGCAGTGTTTTTGTTGACTCTGGTGTTGGTCCATGCACACTGGTAGAAGTCTGCTGAGGTGTCTGTAGAGATGAACTGCTCTTTGTCTGCTGTTCTTTCAAATTTAGTCTGTTTGGGTTTCTTTGTCTTGATGCAGGTGTGACAGCTCTTTATTCCCAAGGAGGAAGTCCATTTTCCCAGTTTATGTAAATGCAAAAAGACTAAATAGATTTTTGTGAGCTTTTCCACTGAAATTCATACTTCAGCTGGGACAGAGTCATCCCCAAAGGAACATTCTTCACAATTCTCTGAGCAGCTGAAGACAAGGGATATTGCAGAGCAGAGCATTCACTGCCAAGAAAGTGTCATAGCACATTGACGTCAAACACAGTCCAGTACATAGACATTGTCTTGAATTTGTATCTATTTGAAAGAGTTTTCTGTCCAAAATTGGACATAGACTGGGAAAGTGATTATCCTGTTTCTCTCTCCACTTCTTTCAATTCTCTCACCCACCACTCACAGTTTCTCTCTCTGATAGCACATGTCCCTCAGTCCCTTCTAAAGTAGGACCTGAAAATGGTCAGATCTTCTTACAGAATGAAGTCCCAGTTGGGTACTTCAGTTACTCTGTTTTAGATAAGCATATTGAAAGATGATGCCTCCCCCTGTTCCTCCACTGCCTCTGTTGTTTTATAGAGGATCACGTCCTTCAACACTCTGACACCACATTTCCCGAGAAATATTTGTAAGCAAAAACATGAAATCAGAATTTAAGGTGAATTTTATTCAGTTCCTTCTGCAGTTTGTGTCAGTAAGGTATTTCAGATGTTTCTAGCTGATGTAACCATCCCTGATAACTCTTCCTCTTACTGGGTTGTTACAGGAGAAGGCTCTGATACAGAAACCTGGTTTGGAGCATAATGGGACAGGGACAAGGCAGACTGATAGCTAGTGTTCCTTTCCATGCCCTGGCACCACGTGCACATCCTTCCTTTTGTTGCAGGACCTGCTGGCACACGATTGCCTGGCTGTTTCTTGTCCCAAATGCCTGCAAGATATGCTCAGTGCTAAAGAGGGAAGCCTGTTCAAATGGTCACGAGTTCAATTTGCACTTCAGCTGTTTTTCCAAATCAGTTGTATTTTTGTAGCCTTTTTTGTTTGTTTGGTGCTGTGTTTGCAGGGAGGGCTTGTGTGTGTGTTGGTTGGGGCTCTTTTAGCAATAGAGGCGTGATATGGTACTCCTTACCCAGGCAAAACTCTTCACTGTCAAAGAAAGGCATAAAAGATTGGGAAAAACGGCCATGAGGAGACACCTTTTTCATTTGATGTTCAGGCAGTTTCTCGTCTAAACTTTGGAATATTTATGAGAGGATTCTTTGAACTGTCCCTTTTGTATCATTTATCTTCCCAGCAGGAGCAGTGCTTTAATTTGCCACCAGGAGTTTTTCCTTTCTTTTTTTTGTCTTGGTGAGACTGCTGTGTTAATTTCCTCTCCCCTTTTCAGTCTGTAGAATAGTTGCTAATGAAAAGAAGAAATTGGTTCCTAGCACAGGAGTTCATTAAAGTAAAAAGAAATAACTTTCTTTTTTTTTCAGTTTGTACTAATCTTCTGATTAAACTGCCTCTAGTACAGACAAGAAATAATTTCTTATTAATAGAAATATGCTGTTCTCAGTGTAAAGATATTTTAAATTTCACTTAAAATTTATTCATCTTTGTAATTAACACATAATAGATGTGGCAAAGTAAAGAGTCGTTCTTGCCATGAAGCAGTGGGGTTTTAAATTAGATATTGCATGCTATCACTTCAGTGATACAGGTCAGTTATGTTTCCAGCCCATGGTCTGCTCCCCTTTCTGGATCTCATATACTGGACAAGAGAGAGCTGCCAGGTTTGTGCCAACTCTTGCTTCCTCTGCCTTTGTGGGAAAGTGGCGTGACTGTAACAGGGTGCTTCAGGTAGGCCAAGATGAATCAAGTTTAGGCTTCTTGCTTTAAGCATTGTGTAAGAATATTTAAATTAAATGAGCTATTTTCCAGAAAAACCCTAACCTATGCAGATGAGCCTTTGTATTCCTCATTCCCATTAGTGTATTAAACATGACATGTACTTCTGGGACTCGTGCCATGTGCATCTTTTGTCAGTCTGAACAACACCTCATTCACTTGTGAGAGCATTTCTGGCGCTGCAGCCTCTCCAGGAGGGTTAGCACTTCCAGGACTTGCAAAAGTCTTTGTGTCCCTGCTCCCATGGAAACGTGGCAGGGGTCCCTGAGGGGAGGAGTGGGGCCATCCTTTGTTCCTGCAGAGCTCTATGATGCTGCAGCATCTGCCAAGTGAGTGCAGAAGGGACCCTGCGCCCTCCTCATGGGTCTCAGCCCTCGGGACAGAGGGACCAATGTTGAAATTAGCAGCATCCCAAATGATGTCAAGGTGTGTGATAGTTTATCCCATTCATCCCTTTCCCTTCTGCTTACTCTAATTAGTATATGCTGTTGGTCAGCAAGGTAGCTTTATAAAGTACCTGCCTGTATCAGAATTGGGTTTTGTGTACTTTCATTCCTATTTTTGTCCCTTTTTCCCTTGTAGCTACATTAAGCACATCACTGAATATAGCTTATCACCTTTCTGACATAGGAAATGCCAGTCGTCCTGAGCAACCCTGCCAGCTTCAGCAGCTGCTAAAAATTTCCTCAGTGACTCCAAGTGGACCCAGATACCAGCATCCATCCTCCAAAGATTCCTTTTCAGTATGTGTTGCTTGGAGGTTAATCTCTTGAAGCTCAGTGTTCAGGAGTTAACAATCTGGTGGAGCGAGTTTCCTGAGGGAGTAGGATGTCTCTTGCTGGTTGAGTCACTCACCGAAGAGAGTTATCTTTTGGGAGCTGACATTAAACAGCAGCCTGATGGGCTCCTGGCAGATGGCTGGGACTTACACAACTGCCCAAGAGCGCTGCTCCGTGCAGGTCTGACCAGAGTAAAGATGCATAGAAATTCACATTGTAAACAGCAGAAACTCACTCTTAACATTCAAGACAGGTTGGTGGATTTTGAAACATTACTGGCAAAATTGGGATTGAAAATCTCAGTCTGTCGTGTGATAGCCCAAGCACAAATACAGGCTGGGTGGATAATGGATTAAGAGGAGCCCTGAGGACGAGGATTTGGGCATGTTGGTTGGCCAGAAGCTCAACGTGACCTAGCAATGTGTACTTGCAGCAGCCCAGAAACCAACCATGTTCCAGGCTGCATCAAAAGGATCATGACCAGCAGGTTGAGGGAGGTGATTCTGCCCCGCTACTCTGCCTTTATGAGACCCCACATGGAGTACTGAGTTCAGCTCCGGGGCCCCCACACAAGGGGAACGTGGACGTTGGACATGGAATGAGTACAGGAGAGCCATGAAGATGATCAGAGTGGTGAAGGACCCCTTCCACTAGGCCAGTTTTGCTCAAAGCCCCATCCAGCCTGGCCCTGAACACTTCCAGGGGTGGGTATCCACAAGTTCTCTGGGCAACCTGTGCCAGTGTCTCACCACCCTCACAGTAAAGAACTTCTTCCTAATGTCTAATCTAAATCTATACTCTTTCAGTTTAAAAGGGCATCCCCTAACCCCAGTCGCTGAGCTGAGGAACTCTGAATCCACTCTCGGGATTTGCCATGGGACAAAAGTTACTTACTTGTGTCAAGATTACTGCTGAGCCGGAAGACAGGAACAGGTTAAATTCTGCTTTATGAACTGTTTTTAATTGTCCTTGCTGAGCTGAGAGCAGTGAGACTTTGATGTCAGCATCAAAGGAGCGGAGGGCTGCTCTACCTACTCTGCAGAAAGGGAAAATTGACATCCTATTGCCACTTTTCTCTTAAAAAATGAATGTAATACCTTCATATCTGAGAGTGCTAAAACAGGCATGCCAGGAACTCCTGGGAGTGGGTCCAGTAGCTGGAGGAAGATATGGTCAAATTTAGATTACCAAATTGCATCATTCTCAAGCTTGCTTTTTTTTGTGTATGGTAGGATGATTTCTTGTGGCCATATATATATGTATATAAATATATATATAAAACTCTCACAAGTCAAGTTCCACTTCAGAGATCTGAGCACAGGAGAGTCAGACACTTTGGGTATCCTGTCCTAGCTTAGCTGCATTGACCTCGCTGGGCAAAACCTTGCTGCTGGCTAGCAAGTACAGACACAGACCCAAGGAGGGGCAGGCTCAGGGTGATGGGGCATGGGGTGCAGCAGCCATGGAGATGGTGGCAGTGCTTGGCTGGACCGGGCAGAGTGAGCACTGGTTCATAGGCCCTGTGTCTGCATGTGGAAGAGATGCATGTTTGTCTTCTGGCTGCCTCTGTAGTGACTTGCAGGTTTTTTCAGGGCTTCTCTTTACTGCTCAGACCAACTTTAGCATTTGCAGTTGGTGCCTAAAACGGCTCCTTCAGCACAAAATGACTGTGTGCTGTGGTACAGAAAAGCCAGACGGTGCGTAGAGATTGTAATTTCTTTCTAGATGACAAGCAAAGATATCAAAGACAAAAAAATCAACATGATGCATGAACAAGCAAGTAATAAGAATGACAGGCAAATGATACTATTGAAAGTAATTTCAATCTCAGACATATCCACTGGGCATGTTCTGCTAAAAAAATAATTTTGCACCCTGTAGATGTATCAGGCTTTTTTCTGTCTGCCTGTGAAGCTGGTAATGGATTTTGGTTTTCTCATGTTCTTGTTTCTATCAAAACAAAGGCATAGGTATTTTTATTAAGTGCCATCATAACAGGTTTAGTTAGAAATGAAGATGGCATGAGGAACAAAATTTGGATCTGAATTTATCCGGAATTTGGAAGTTCGGGTGTGACAAGTGACAGCATCTCTCCTCCCTAGTACCTAATTAAAACAATAAGATATGCTAATTTGCAGGTGTTAATTTAATACTGTCTTCCACTACTGGTTGTGTTTTCATATTTAGTGTGTTTGAAAGTAGAAAGGCTTTTAGCAGTTGTAGCATTTTGGCAGAGCTTTCAGATGGTGGCTTCTGCAGTTTCAGGATGTAACATTAGGCGGTATTCAGTTTCCTTCATTTCTAATTGACACTGCTCTCATGCTGCTTGGATTTGATTGGGGTTTGTAGTGTATGTCCCAGGAGAGAGAGATTATTCTCAGGCATAGTTTGTTATACAGCATGTTCTTGCCTTCTGGAATGTGCCACCTTTTGCAGTTTTGCAGAATATAGCATTGGAACAATTTGCTTGCAGGCCTGGGCTGAAGGGTTTTGGAAGGTTTGTTATCATCGAAGGAGAATGGCATTTGCAAACAGGAAGGCTTGGGAAACTTGTCATGTAACGGACCCTTCATCTGTTTGCTGTTTATGGGCTACTCTAGGAAGATGCATAAATAGGGATCTCTCTTGAATCTTGTGAGTAGGCCTGTTTAGGTCTTAGTTTTTCTTTCTTTTAAATTTCAACACAAATGTTGAGGACAGGATAGGATTTGGATCTGAATTTCTCCAAAGAGAAACTCCTGTAGCTGACTGAACTGCTGTAGTGCATAAAGTTCAGCACAGGCTTAAATACCTCTTGAAATCAGCGCTATTCATAACTTGGTAACATTTTTGATAACCATTTATGTCAAGGACTAATATTTCTCCTTTTGTTTCAAGAAATGTACTAATTAGAGCTCAGTTTCACATTGAATGAATTTTGTTTGTCTGCTAACTCTGCTTTCCTCTGAAATCATGTGTGTTTCCTTCATGTTATTTGCAGAGGTGTCTCACCGATGTAAACCAGCTGTTCTTTAGCTTCTGGGGCAAAACATAAAACATTTCCTGAGCAACTGTCACTTCACTTGATACAGATCTGGGAGCCCTGATATGAAGGAATGATCCAATCTTTATAGGGTTGCTTGCAGTTTGAACCTTGGTACTTTTCCGTGGAGTAGATGTTGCAGAAAACCCTAGTAATGCTGCTTTTTTCCCTGTTTATTTTGTGACAGATGATTCAAGAGAGCAAGGTTCTCATTGAGACAGCAGACATCACTCATGACAAGATTGTTCAGTGCCAGAAAGCAGGTAATCCTTCTTTACTGTGCAGTTCTAAATGGGAGATGGGAAATGATGTGCCATAATTTACTTATGGTTTGTGATTAATGCAGCATCTTTCACCTGGTATTTCAGAAAGCATCCGGGTTTTTCTCCGGCAGAATCCACCCTACTGAAGGCTCATCCTCCAGTAGCAATGCAGGCATGGGATCAGGAAAGAATCCTCAGCTTTCACCTTAAAAGCTATTTCTCCATCTGCTCTACAGCTCTGAAATGTCTGACAGCATTTGAATTAGTCAAATGAACTAAAAAGGCATTCAGTTAACAAGAGAGAGTGAGAAAGCGTGCTGCCTTTACTGAGCTCCATTCTCTATCACAGTTATTCTCTTAAACATGGACAACACAGCAGGTTTTGAAACTCACAAGACCAAGCTTGTTTACCTACCTTTACATTTGCTGTTTAGGTTTGTTTTGGGCCTGGAAACTTATACCAATATAATTCCATTGTATCACAGTGAATGTGTGTTGCTATACATTAATGTACATCAGGTATATGGGCGTAAACCACTGTAAGTGGGCTCAAAGTAGATCATATGTTACTGGTTTATTGTACTTGATGTCTTTATCAGGACAGCAGGCTAGACTCAAAACTGGGACATGTCTCCTGTAGTTTCCACTGATACACAAGATTAAGTCCTGCTAGAGAGATGTGTCCACATTTGGCGGTGGCAGTCCTCTACAACTATATCCATTGGCTTTCATGTATCAGAAACCATGCTGAATAAATAAACACGGTGTATTTCTACTAGGGGTTTACACTGCATAAATTAAATCTGTTTTCAGTTCATTTACCTGTACAGCTGCACCTTTCCTATCTTGCAGCAAGCCTTGAAGATCAGTAGTGCAAACACTTGCTACTGTATTTAATTTGCATTCTTAGCCATAGTCTTCTGGAACCACAACAATCATAAATACTATTGTTTCTGATGGACGTTTTCGGATTTGGCAAGTGACGCAGGCTACAGCCATTTGCTTCTATAAATGTAAATAATGAATGAGGCTGATGTTTTGTAGTAAATCTTTTAATTCAGCTTTTTAATTAGAGGAAATTTGGAAATGGTTTCAACAACAGCATTTAACTGATTTTGATGTGGTGCAAGAGCAGGGTGGAACCTAGTCCTTGCCCTTTGAAATACAGAGCTCTGGAGCCATGCTGGCACTGTGGTAGCAAAAGAAGGAGAGGCAAGCAGTTCTGTCTTGCTGGCTTTCATAGGCCTCATCTTGTGCCATGCTTTGGCTTCTGTGTATCTGCATAAGCAGCAGAAATATCCTCAGCCAAAGCCTTCATCAGATGCGGGGGGTTTAGGAATGGGACAGTGACAGGAGAATACAGCACCAGGAGCTCTTTCTAGAGGGTATAATTTAAAAGCAATACTTTGCACTAAATGATGCAGACCCTCAGCACCATCAGCCATCTTTCTGCCCACCCTGCTCTGTGCATGGAGATAAGAACCCACAGTACTTGCCTGGCACTGGTATCTTTGTGAGCAAGGGGCTGGAGGTGAGTGGGGAGAACATGACGCAGGACCATGCCACCACGCTGATGTCCACAGTTTCCTGCAGTTCCTCCCTCGTTCCTTCCTCAGCAAAAAGATTAACTTCTCAAGCTTGTTCTCTTTGCTGCTGTATCTACTTGTATTTTCATTTCTTTTGCTTTGTTAGCCTTAAAATATCGTTTCTGATTGAGAAGAAGGCTGGAGAGATGTGAAGTACTCTTCTGAAGCCTCAGGATTTAGACAAAGGAAAGGAATAGGAGAGAGAGGATCCCTCCCCATGCTCAATTGCCAGTTAGTTTGTTGCAAATGTTACCCAGGCAAATTGTTAAATATCATTCTCAATGTGGCAAGATGAAGCACTCAAAACTAAGAGGTTTCAGAGGTGCAATTGTCTGTGACGTTGTCGTTCACCTCACCCCAGTCCTGCTCCCTTTGGATATGTGTTCCTACCAGATCTCTGCTTCACATCACAGCCAGTTTTGATCCACGTTCTCTGTGCCACAGGGTCTGGTCATCCCTCAGAGGGCTTCTCAGGTGGCTGGTTTTGTTGGGTTTTTTTCATGTGCAGTCTCAGCTCAATGCACAGTGGTCAGCAACAGCTCAGAGGATGTTTTTATTGGTGCCCTGACCTGCAGGGCACAAATGGCTCCTCCATCTGGGGCAGCACTGTCTCCAACTTACAGGTCAGGTAAAGCGATCCAGAGGGAAAGATAACTAAAAGGATGCTGCATAAAGGCAAGGCTCACCACATGGAGCTGAGCACCATGAGCTTTCCTATTTTTTTTGCAGGACAAAGTGAGTCATTTGAAAGTTTTCTTTCACTTAGTTGAAGGGAAATGGTTTGTAAGTCAGTTGGTGTGAGGAGCACCTGCATGGGAATCTTGCTTGGTCTGCAGTTATTTCGACTGTTTCCCAAAGGAAGTGCTGCAGGAGCCCTGTTACCCTTGAGAGGCAAAACCTGCAGAAAACAATAGAGAAATTTTGCCTTGCGTAGGGTTGAACTGCCTCAGTGTTACCGAGCTCCTGGAGTTGTTGCAAGGCAAGAAGAAACCTATTGTTAGTCTTCCAGGAGTGCTTTGGGCAAGTTATGCTGAGTGCAAGCCTGCCTTGGGCTGTCAAAGGACTGACTCCTTCAGCGATGCAAGACAGAGCCCTCTGTGTCTACTCCGTGCAGGTGTTCTCTCGATGGGCGTTTCTCTGATGTAATTTCAATGAAGCTCAAATTTGCAAGTGACATTTTCCTTAAAATATTAGGGGAAAGCTGTGAAACAACTGGAGATGGAATTGGTTTCCTCAGCCAGGAGCAAACTGGGATGGGCCTCAGATGTTTTGGAGTGATTTAGTGCCAATATGACTTTTCATAAGGTACAAATTGAGGGACAAGAAGCTCTCTCTCTATTTTGTCTCTTAATCCATCCCAGACTTGGTAGAAATGTTTGCATACACTGTGCAAATCTTGTGGAATTGGTGGGCTAATTGGGCTCATTAGGTTTTTAATCTGCTCCCAGATTCCCTGAGTTCTTGTATCCAGCAACAGATTTGCAGATATTTGCCACAGAAATTAGCAATGAAATGTAACAATTCCCAGGGCTGCAGTTGGCAGTCTCAGTTCTCCAGGCTGCAGGAATAGCAATCCAGTGATTAGTGGTGTGCGTTCCCGACATAATTTATCAACATGAAATACAAGAGCTTTTCTGTATGACTGTGATGAAGATTAATGAGGAGCTCTGCTTTTGAGTCTGTATTTGCTGTGCTGAACAGGTACCTTCCTTGTCTGTCAAACTACCTTCTGAGGTACTAAATCACCTGTTCAAGGAGAGGGATGGTGATTGCCTTTTGTTGCAGTATTACCAGCAATGCAGACTGCAAGCAGAAGTGCTGGAGCTGTGTTTGTGCGGGGACCAGGCACATGCCTGTGTGGGACCCCAGCAGTGGAGAATTACATACAAAGTAGAAGCAACCACAAGGTTGAGCATGACATTTTTATTCTGGAAGATGCTCTCTAAGATGGAGTCTTAACAGGGAAGGGGTTGAAACACAGAAAGAGGTTGTAGAAACTACCAGCTGCAAGACTGAAATGTTCACTGGACATTTTATCGGGAAAATCAATCATGCATTGGGTGACAGAGCAATCTGTGTTTTTAGGAATGGAATTCCACGAAGAGCTCCATAATCTTGGGACAAAGGAAGGTTTGAAAGGAAGAAAATTAAGCAAAGCCATTGAGAGTTTTGCATGGAATATCACAGTACTGAAGGTAAGCACAGAAAGCACCACCTTGTGTTCTTGTTCACTTTGTAAGCAAACCTTTGCTCTTTTAGCTCACCTATTTGTACTCTTCTACTGATACTGTAGCAACATTTTATTTTTTTAATGGGATGTATATGCATTTACAGACATTACCCCCAATTACTGAGATTTATCAAATATATGTGTAATTAGATATACCGGTTTGGAAGCTGTGGAGGGGTATTTATCTAAGACTAATCAAAAGAGGAAAGATAGGTTGTGGTTTCCATGCTCAGACACCTGGTTTTGGTTGTCTGTTCTGCCCCGTGCACCCTGAATATGACCTGTCTGAGGTCATGGTGTCTCAGATACTTGTTTTGTAAAATGAGAACTAGAGCATCTCTTTGGGAAGGGATGGAGAAGGGGTGTGGGGTGCTGTCATGAAAAAACACAAGGAATATTGTAGATCCTGCAGAAATATCAGGGTTATGTTTCAAAACTGGGGCACTATCCAAACAGCTAAAAAAGGGATTTTCATCCCTCCATCCTAGCTATGCAGTGACACACTGCACAGTGATCGCATTACTCACCAGGCTTTAGGTACTGGTTCAGCACCAACCAGCCACAAATTGTCATGGGAGCTGCATGACTGAGCCTGGGTGAAGTTACCCAGGGACAGCCGAAGATGGAGAGAGGAGAGGATCTGGTGCAGCTACAGCAGGCAGCAAGCAAAGGACCTGAGCCAAGCATTCAGGTTGTTAGCATTCAGCTCGCGCCTTCCTTCACAGCCTCATTTCCCACCTTGCTCTGACAGATCACACTTTGATTTCCACCCTCTCTGTCTGCTGCTCCTTCCCTTCAGCTCCCATTAAGCAGGTTTCCCCGTCTGACAGCATCTTCCTATGACCCCGCAGTGCCTTTCCTTAGCTGGCATCCAAGGGCAAGCCACTTAATGAGAGGGAATTTTTACAAAGCTCCTCATCAAGTGTACACCTAAATGTAACATGCAGCAGTGGTAGGAAGAGTCATAGGAGGTGCATGCTTCAGCTTCATGGAGCTGGAAGGAACACTAACAGGTCCTGATCAGGAGAGGGAAAAAGGTGTTTGGAACAGAGAGGCTGAAGGGTAAAAAATGGGTGGGAGAGGTCGTTAGCAGAGAAGGTTTAGAAAAGACCTGGGGGCACCTGTGGTTCCTTGTGTACCTTGATGAGAGAGAGGGAAAGCAAGTAATGGAGTCAACGTAAGCTCAGTTAATAGGACCTCTGATTAGAGAAAAGGCAACCAATTCAGATGGAAAGGACTGACCTATTCCGGACAGCATAATTGAGGCAAGTAGCTAAAGAGGACCAAAAAAAACCCCCAAAACCCCAAAGCACTAGGCAGTTCTGAACATTCATCTGAGTAACTTTAGGTAAAATAAATGCCTCGCGCTCGGAGTTGCTCTAAACACGGTCAGGGTTGCTCTAAACTTTTCCATTTTTAGCTGTTCATCAAATGAGATGTTTGCACTTCTGAGGGTGACCCATAATTAATGAAGGTACAAGTAGGGTATTGGAGAAATGTTTTCCTTGAAAAATAATTGCTGCCTAGCACAGATTGTCAACCTGTTGAAGAGCATTTCAAACATCTAGTCAAGGACAAGGAATAACTGACACGTTTCATGTCTAAGCCACATAATACCTTTCTCACATAGTAAAATATTAACAGAATTTGTGGCAACTACCCATGGGTGTAAATGCAAATGAAACACTTTTTCATTCTGACTGAAGTCCAACTGAGTAATGACAATAGATAACTGAGAATGTGGTTATTCACGTGTCTGATATGAGACCATCAGTCACTGCTACATCTCATGTTTGGCGCTGACTCTCTTGTCTGTGCTGGTGGGAGCTCCCCAGAAGGATTTGTTGAGGTGAGACCAACCACCCTGCTCCACTCAAGCCATCGGTGTCCTCTGTGTGTCTAGTATCAGGGTGGTCACTACAAATATATTTCACTAGCTGCTGGTGTAGTGATGTAAGACAAGAAAAAAATAGCCCATAACATCTGGCAAATGCATCAGCTGCTTTACAGTAGATGAGGTGAATGAATGGCACACCACCAACAGGAGAAAGCCTCTTCGTGTGCTTCAGGTTGTTGGAGGCAATTGTATCGTGCAGCAGTAGTCAGTTTGTGTGAGGTGCCCATGAGCAATAGCAGGTATTATATCATGCTTGTGCCTGTGAGATGATTAATAGTCTTTTCCTAGGCTAGCGAAGCCAAGGCATATTTAATTAATGTATTTCTTTATAAAGACTCATTGCAGTAGGTAAGCTTTGAATACAAAGAGGAGGTGCAATAAGAAATTGCTACTGGCAAAATCATTAATTACTTACAGAGTGCAGGATTAAAGTATATTTTATAAAAATCATAGCTGTGGGCATTCTTCATGTTTAAAAATGCCCTGGGGTACTTCTAAGAGGTACTTAGTGAGAATGAATCAAAATAATACGTCATTTTCTTCCTTGGTTTATAGAAACTTAATTACATATTAGTAATACCCACTTTAAGGACAAAGTGTTTGCCAGAACATAAAAATGTTAGTAAGAACGCAGCTGTTCTAACTTGGGAACAGTCTAACAAGTCAACTTTTATATTGATGCCTATTTTTAACATGTCACATCTTCCTATTTGGTCCCATGTCATGTAAAATACTGGTTCCCTGTAAAGTGATACAGTAATATTGAGGGGCACAACATAAGTACATGGGACAGAAGAATCATGTTCTCACGGTGACATTATGGTTATGATCCCAAATTCAGTCTTGCTTTCATTTTTATTTCCATGCAGCACCATCTCTGTGCCTCTGTTTTCCTTTCTGTATTTAGTTAAGTGTAATTGCAAAGGTAGCAAAGGAAATTCTGTGTTTACCACTTCCCAGGGACCACAGTGTTAGGAACTGTTCATTTCATCCTGACGGGCATGCAGAATTGCTCGGCTTGGCCAAGGTAACCATTCTGGTCTGAACTTCTTTTGCTGCAGAAGTTCGTGATTCATTGTCATGAGATATTTCTTGTTTTTAAAACAGGTGACTGTCCATTCCCTGAGTGAAGGCTCTCATGTGGGTGCATGGGCTGGTGCTTGTTTCTCCCCACATGCTGGTGCTCCTCCTGCCTTCCCCTGGCGAGGTCACCTCCTCTCTGGCACAGCTGCTCCTGCCTGCGCTCGGAGAGAGCAGGGCATCAGGCTGAGTGAGGCAGAAGCTGAGAAGCCTCATTAGGACAGTTCTGGCCTTGAGCTAACGAATTCTTCTGAGAGCTGGGACATAACCACTTGCACTCAGTGCCACCGTAGTGCACTAGATGGCTTTCAGGTGAGGTACGCTCACTTATGTATGAGTGATGAGAAAGCAGGGCCAGCCTGGGTCTGCTCCCAGCCCTCTTGGCATGCAACAGTGCAAGCTGCTGCCTCTCCTTGGGCCGTTCTGGCTGCTCCATGTGCCTCTCCCACAGGATCTAGTACCAAGGGTTATCCAGTAACTGAGGCATTCTCAGCATCTATCATGTGCAACCACTGATTTAATGACTGCTTTATGAGTTTCTGAGAATGCTTGGAGCAAAAAAAGTTACTGCCTGCAAAACTGTTCTCCTTGCTGAGGCAAAACTGTCATGGGCTACCAGGAGGTGTTTATTCAGGCAAAGAAGTTGGGATTCACCAGAGTCCCAAGAGCCTCGTAAGTAAGCCAACCAAAGTTTTAGTGTGTTGACTGTGGTTTAGACCTAACTGCTCTCACATGGACATGCTTTGTCTGTCTGCAGATGTGTTTTCCTGGGCTATCTGTGCTTTGATGGATCAGCCCATACAAAGTCTAGGAATAGTACCACCAGATACTTGCCTGCATGTTAATGGTAAATATATAAATAGTTAATATACCAACATGCTGACTTATTTATAGACAAAACATGGGAAGGCAAAGATAAAGTGGCATTTACTCTTTCAGTCTTCTACTGATTTCTACTAGACTCAGACACCCAAATGCTGGAATCTAATCTCGGCTCTAAAATGTGTTCGGGGGGGGGGGGGGGGTTAAATCTTTTTTTTTTTTGCTGCCCATGGTAAGATTTCACCTCTGCTGCCATGTGTGTTCTCTCTTACTAGGACTCCAACAGTTAGTGCATGCTACAAGACATCAAGTGGTTAAATTTTCAGGGATCATTTCAGCACCCATCCATGAGTATATCTGCTAATTATCCTGCATTTAAATTAATGCTGATTAGATTTAGAAAGAGGTTTTTGAATGCAGGAGGCACACAATTATTAAATTGCTAATGCAGTTCACTCTTTCGGGGAGAAATCCACGATTTTACAATGTAGGTGGGATCAGTGCTAGCTCTGGTATAAGTGGTTTTATGCAGCAGAACTGTGCACAAAGAGAGCTTTTGGAGGATGATTGCCACAAATGACCTGTTTCTTCATCACAGTCATTTGTGACAATAGGCCTTCAGTCGCTTGGGAGACCTGCAAGATCCAGACTTCTCACTTGGGTGGCAGAGCCTCAGATGCACACTTTGAGGCTATTTGGAGAGATAAAAGCCAGATTTCTGAAAGATGTACATACAGACTCTCTGGCTTCACCTAAACTGAGATGAATTTAGCATCACTACAAGGTGACACGGTTTTCTCTAGGAAGAAAAGCAGTATGTTATCATGATGGGAAACAACACTCCTGAGCTTGGAGCAGGTGATCCTTGAACAGTGACTGTTATTCTAAAGCACTTTATGCACAATGGTGCCACACAGGGTTTCCACTGATCTTTGGAGGAACTAGGTCCATTCACAGCCTTACGTTAAGGATTATTATAGTGCACTATGGGAGTGTTTTTAATGGATACTCTACAATACTCTAAAACCATCATGTAACTAAGATTTATTTGGGTCCTTTCACATCAATCCTTTTTCCTGCAGTTAGGCAAGAACCTTGGCTTCGCTCCTTTGCATGCTACAGAGTGGACAACAAAGCAGCATGGCAGAATCTTAGGGACATTTCATGTAATTAAGCACAACAGCAACAACATATTCTACTGCATGTCATATAATTGCTGCCAAAGGATTTGCATGACAATTTGCACTATCTAGGTCTTAAGTGAGACCATGATGAATTCACAATCCCCTGTAAAGCTGCTGCACTCTGTGTACCATTTGTTTCTTTCCCTGTAAGTGTTAGTTAGGCTTCCCCTGCCTCCTGGAAAAATTCCACATATATTATGTCCCTCCTTTTCCCAGCATATCTCTGCAGACATATGCACATCGGCGCTCAATTTATGAAACTGCAAATATAGATGAAATGTAAGCCACAGTGTCTTAGCAACAAATTCTTGTGATTTGCTGTCATCTCTTGACAGTAATAGTCCAGCAAGAGCAGTAGGCTGGAGTGGTTTGTGAGGCATGGAGACTTCATACTGGCCTTTAAATCCAGGGCTCACTGTATTATTCCATGTCTACTTGTTTCCAGATCTCCCTAGATAAATGTTTTGAATGTGGTTACCCCAAAGGCTCTTCTTCCTGAGATGCTAAATGTCTCTCCCGGTGTCTAGTTCCCACGTTGTTTGCATTTCCTTTGTGCAGTTCAGAGTGGTGTTTCTCACTTTTAAACCTCTCCAGACTGAGTACCTTGGTGGCTTTTGAAGGCTCCGCTTGCCTTCAAGACCAGCTCAGCTACAGCGGTAATTCGCTGAGCCAGTCAGTCTGTGATTGAGGGACAGATTTTACAAGCATATGCGGAAATACAGAGCTTGTCTAATTACTCACCTAGTTATTAGATCAGGTTGGTCTCTTACACATGAACTGAGGGACAAAAAACGAAAAAATAACACAAAACTGCTGGCTTTCTGAGAGAGTGCTAAAGAGAAGGTGAAACAGTCCAACAAGGTCAACATCCATTTAGTCCCGTAAATACCAATCTGCTTAGCTTGAAGCAGGTTGTTTAAAAGTGGAGGGAAAGGTGAGGAAGAAGATAGGTTTAGGTTGTTTCTTATTGAGTGTGTGAAGAGTCTGGAGGAGAGGCATGGGAGTGCAACTTGTTCTGGGTTCTTGGGATACTCTGAATGCAGCGGTGAGTGTGATGGAGGCTCCAGCTTTGGAACTCCTTTGGAGGGCAAAGCTGTGCTCCTGGCTTTCAGGCTGTGCCACGGAGCTGTCTATGTCTGACTATGGGCCCACATTTCGTGGTTTTTCTGACATAGGGGGATTTAGAGTCCTTTAAATGATATTGAGTTACAAGATAAGGAGGTAAAAGCACGTGATTCACATGCAAAGCTGTTTTGATTAGTGTGTTTTGTAAACCAAGGGAACAAAACCGTGTAAATATTGGGTAGGTGGATCCTTCTTGTACATGCTCATTGCAGGGAGGTTGGACTAGATGACAATGGACCAGATGACCTTTGAAGGTCTCTTCCAACCCAAACTATTCTATGATTCTATAACAGAGTGCTGTTCTCTACTGATTTGGTTGGCAAATGCCTTCTGGAGCTCTGCCCCATACTGCTCACAGCACTGGCTTTTGTCTTTCTTGCCCAAGCCCAAAGGCAGGAACGAGAGCTCTTTAAAAGACGCTTAGTCTTGGTGGATTTTGTCAGTTGTATCTGGTGATGGGATCTTCTCAAGTTACTTCAACAGTGTATATCAGGGTAAAAAGAGTGTAATCCCAGTCTCTCAGCAGTACTAGTTAATCAACTGGAATATCCTGTTCTTCTTGGCTGTCAGCCATGCTGCCAGAGCATTGCTCCAGGGAGGATGTAGTGAGCAGTCTCAAACAAGTACAGCACGGCCTCAGTGGGTACCTGGCTGCTCCCTGTGAGTGTTTTTGAAGCCCTAATGGTGTTCCTGACAAGGTCTCTGTTTTCTTGGCCAAGGAAAATTTCAAGACATGGATTGGATTTAGAGCAAATTAAATATTCATGTGTGTTTAAAATATACATGAAGGCTACCCAGGCAATCTTAAATCTGCAAATAACAAATGCTACAGGGGGGACTGCTGGGGGAAGGGAGAGCAGTGATTGCCAGGGTTCACAGCTCTTGCTCCTTCATGATACTGTAAGTTTCTGAAGCGATGTGTTAAGGCATGGACTTGATCTTAAAGATCTTTTCCAACCTAGTTGATTCCATGATTCTGTGAAGTCCTAGGATGGCCTGACAAAGAGGAGAGTCTTTGTCCCATGTTAGTCAGTTATTACTGGGGTTTTGTCCAATAATGTCACTGCAGGAGAGTTTCATTGACTGGCAAGAAGCAATTGTCCAGACATTCAGATCAGGCAGAGTCGGTGCTTAACCATCCAGGCACAGGGGTCCACCTGCGCTCGCCTGCCTGCAGCGCTGATGCTTGTGATGGGCAGCACTCACCTCCCCATCTCAAGTGGCCCCTGCAGGACCAAACCCAGTTAAGAGTTTCTGTTCATTCAGGGTGCATGCACCATTTTATGACTTTTCTCCAGCCTTTAACAGCCATTTCAGTGCATAGAAAGCAGGACTGAAAGGGCCTGTTGAGAGGCTTTGTAGGTTCCTCCTGCTGCCCAGTGCAGGATCAAAAGAATATTTAACTGCTGTGGATCTGAGCCCTGCTCAGATATTTGTCAAGAAAAGTGCTTGGTATGAGGCTGTGGTGTTCTCCATGGTGGCACCCGGTGTCTGGGGGGAAGGAGCTGATAGCCAGAGTCATCTGAGCAGCAATGTGGGTCCCTGCCTTTTTTATCACTTCTCTCTTCCTCCTTCAATACCAGGGCTCTGCTCCCACGGGTGTTTCACAACAATGGGTTTAGGGACCCAAGTGTAGGACAGACTAAAAATGGAAGGTCACCAAAGCTCATCCAGAAAACAAGTGCTGTGAGCTGCCTTCCTTTGATGTAAACCCTTTATTTATTTATTTATTTTACTGCAGTCCAAAGCTCTGCATTTCAGATGTAAATATTATTTCTTCAATTCCACTGGGATGGGTTTGTACATGTGCAAACATACGTGCATGTATACATATATATAGGAGGAGAGACAGGCCATCAAATATGCAGAACAATGGTAACTTTGGGACAAAAAGAACAGATTAGAGAAATGAATGATGGTATGAAAAGCCTTGAGTGATATCTTGCTTAGCCAATTTTCCTTGTGTTTGACTAAAAGAAACCAGAGGTAGATGGCAAGCAATCTTGTGATGTGCCTTTTGAGTGATGTGACAAATTGCCAAAAGCCATGGATCCGATGCCAAGCTGAC
Organism: Strigops habroptila; assembly: GCF_004027225.2. NCBI lineage: Eukaryota > Metazoa > Chordata > Aves > Psittaciformes > Psittacidae > Strigops > Strigops habroptila. The sequence goes on from NC_044281.2 coordinate 11,552,268, forward strand.
AGCATGCATGCAGGGTGAGGTACACTGCATTGCAGCAATGGTGATGTGAGACAGGGCCAGGAGCATGTGGGGTCACTGTGCCTGGCACCCCTTGTGCCAAGGCCACCTTGGCAGTATGGGCTTTGAGCCCAGTAGAGGGTTGGCATGCTGAGGTGCTGTGTGTAGAAAACCAATTTTAGCGTCACTTCACAAATTGAGGCTTGTCAAGATGTTTAAATAGAGCTAGTCTGCCAAAATAGATGTCTAACTCTCTCCTTGTGTAGGCTGGCAGCTCAGTGAAGCCCCTGCTTGGTTGGCTGTCCTGCCTCAGCTACCCCTCTGTGCCTCACTGTCATCTCAGGTTTTACTATCTCTTCTCTCCAGCCTCAAATCCTCCTTCCCTCTGTGTTGCCCCAGTTCAGCATATCATCTCAATCATGCTAGAGCAGTGGGAGAACCACCATGCTCTTTGTCATACATGTGTGTCTAATTCTCCCTCATCCTTGATCTGGACTAAACTTCTCATGACTCTAAAGGTGTCTTCACCTGTGATGTGGTTTGCACTATGAGTTTATCACTCCATATTCATGCTGACTTCACCCTGGGGTAGCTGTATGGGATCTGGCACTGCTGTGCTCGTGCTGATGGGGCAGACCCATCACAGCCTGAGGCCCACTGTGCTGCTGTCATCTCTCTTCGCTACCAACCTGGCAGGTATTTTGGCATATAGGTGAGAAGGCCAGCTTCTCTCTAGGGGGTGTCATCCGGTCCAAAGATAATGCAAGTGGAAAAGTAAGTAATAATGTTCAGATGATGGGGTGTGAATACAGAATTTGTTCTCCAAACAAACTGCTCTGAGCAGTAACAAGATTCTTATCACCTATGAGGGGCTATATGAAAAGTCAGCAGGTAGGATTACAAGTTCCTTGAAGGTACTCATCCTTTGAAGAAAAGGAGCTACTCCTGCATGTATGTTTGCCTGTGCAGAACTGAGCTGGAAAATTGGTAGTACTGGGGGGAGTGTGTTGGGGAGCAGAAAGATGACTGAGTGGAGTAATATTTGTAGGTGGTTCCCCACTAAAGGAGGATTTCTTTGGTGTGAAAACTGGGTCAGTGTCATCTCCCGTCCCTTGAAGGAGGAGACAGTGAAGGCAGGAACTAGAAGTGGCATAGGAACTTCAGCAACTACTGCCATCATCCCCTCCCCTGCAACGGTGACATTTTCATCTGAGGCACAGATATCAAAGACTGCCGTACCCAGCAGTGGAGTTAATTAACACAACCTGGAAGACATGGAAGTTGGGAATCTTGTTTGTGCCAGTCTGACAACATGACCTCATTCAGAGGAATTAAAAGGGCTGTAATGAAAGTATAAGTTTCAGCAGAAATTCACACATTTCTTGCTTTTATCTGTCAATGGCTGTACTAACAAAGAAAGAAAATGAGCAGCTGCCTCTGTGAGGTGTTAAAGATTGCATTATAACCTAAGCTGAGCTGCCAGCCCTGCTTAAGCAGTGAGGCAATGTGCCAAAGGGGTGGAAGCTGTTCCTCCAGGTCCTTTCTCAGCCCATGGGGTAGCACTGGGCTTGTGCCCCAGGCAGCGCTCTGGCCCCAATATCTGCCACTAGTGAGGGGCTTGGAGAGACCTTTTCCTTCCCAGGTTGACAGCATCCTGTGGTGCCTCACATGGATCGTTATTCATGACACTGGAGACCTCGGTGGTCTTTTCCTTTGCAACGTTGCGTTCACTGTTGATGTTGCTCCAGGGTGGTCAGTTGAACAGTGTGGTATTTCTCATGTACCGAGACACACCAAATGGATGTTTTTTCTTGGGCTCAAGGACTGACTGTTGCTTAGAAAACTCCAGTTATCTCTTTATGCAGCTTGGAGGATTGTCTCTAAATAATACACTATAAGAGAGATTCAGTTGCATGGTTATTTATTATTGAAAAGACACGTTTCATTTTTAAATGATTTCAGTTGTATTTTAATCTCCATTATTTAGTAAATTCGCTTTACAACCTAGAATTTGCTTTTGCTATGCTCATCTCATCCCTTCCCAGCTAGCACATGCTGCTGCTTCTGACCCACGTAGAAATGACACTGATGGTGCCTGCCAGGGTGTTTTGTCTTCCTCCTGTTTTAAACCATTGAATAGTGCAGTTGTGAATCAACATTCTGTGTCCTGGTAAAGATCTGGCTGAGCTGTGATTGCTTCAGGGCTAACGAAATACGATGGAGAAAACTCCCTTTGTTTTCCTCCAAACGTGAAGCTCCGTGTGTGTTAGCTCAGCGCCCTGCCCGAGTCAGGGTACCCCACAGCCTGTGGGAGGAGTTGTACTCAAAGCAGCCGTGTTCTTATGCTGTTAAATTCCCCGGTTCATTCAGACACAGGTCTTTGTGCCACCGGGAGCTTCTCCTTCTGGCAGCCTGTGTGCACATTGCTGTCACACGAAGGAGCGTGTGTCTGAGTGAAGGGCTCCATTTCTAGGTGGTCTGTGGCAGGACAGAGCAAGGGGAAGTTGCTGCCTGAAGCCTCCCTCCACAGGCATTTTTTCCTAGATTTGTGTAGAGCTGTTGAGTATCAGGAAGAGACCAGGATATTGATTAGTACACGGTGGGAACATTGAAAGAGGATTGCTTGTACATTGTTTTTTCTCCTGCATTTGCTTATTGTTAAATCTGAATTGTGCCATTCTCTGGGAGCTGTAAACTGGCGCTAGTCTGAAGTGGTTATGTTTGAATGTCAGCTTTGGTGTGTGCCAAGAGGATTAACGTCTTCTAAAAATTACCTTTGTGGTATATTTTGAGTTCGTTACAGCTACAGTTCGTTGTGTCAGTGGATCACATACAGTTTCCCAGCGCTTATAAATGATGGAGTTTGACTGCCCCTTTTGTCATGTGAATTATGTGCCAGTATCTACAAAACCTCGCTCCCTGTGAGGAGTGTCTAATAACTGTGAACGGGTGTCTAATTTAAGCTAATTCCCTGGGGGAGCTCAGGAGGTGATGAAAGCTGCTGGTTGCTCCATTGAAACCTCCTCCTCTGCTGTTGCTGAGATGGTGTTTGGGTTTTCCCTGGCACTGTCAGTGGAGCAGCCTCAGTCAAATCCGGTAACATACTTTATAACTGAGTGATACCTGGCCCTTGTGCTTTTCCAGGGGCATGTCTCTCTGGAAGTGCCGAGTCCTCCCCCTTTCCCTCCAGAACATAGATAGGAATCCTCTCTCCACGTATCGAGATGTGCATAACACCATTGCTAGCCAGGACCTTTTGATGACTTCTGCACTACAGGAAGGAATACAGGAGTCAGGGGAGCTGAATTCTGAATCCAGCAAGCAGCGATTTTCTGGTTTGACCTTTCCCAGTTTCATTGTGCCAGTCCAGCTTCCATTACTGCCTTCTGACACTGAAAAGAGAAAATGTTCACCCACACTGCTTACATATTCTGAGGGCTGTGGTTAGAGTAAAACACTGTTTAACTCCATGGAGGTATTGATTCGTTTTTGTAGTCTGGGGCCACCAGCAGTAGAGGAGTAAAGACTTGTGTCTTAACATATATGATATGTTAATTAAAGAGTGCGGAGTAAAGACATCTGTGTTAACATATATGATTATTGGCAATATGGATCTGGAGGGAGGGCTTGGACAGTTAGTCAAAAGCCGCAAACTGCATTAAGTGGAGTTGCATGTGTTCAGTGGGACCAGGTATTTGCTTTGCAGTTATTCTTCCCCAGCAACCCTGGTAGATCCCAGAAGCCCTAAATGTGGCAGGTGTTCCCAAAGGTTTGCACAGGAGCTAGGGAAATTAGAGACCCAAGTGCTTGTAGGTAGGAACAACAGAATGGGAAACTGTATATTGTATCCTTGACAGCTACAGTCTTCTTTTACCTGTGTGAGTTGAAATCGAGTGCAAGGTAATGAGCCCTGCAGCAGGCAAAGGACCCTGCCCTATGGGTCATTTCCCCAGGTACAAGTAGGATCCACTTGGGGAGGAATGCTGAATCAAAACCAGCGATTCTGTTGCTTGTGGCAGCTGCTGTTTATTTTTAGATCACAAAAGAAGAAGATGGCCTTGCTTGTCTCAGGTAGGCTATGAACGTGAGAATGCAGACTAAAAAGGCATGTTCATAGCCTCTCATCCTTTCCAACACTCACCAGTAACTGTGGAGGTATTACTACAGCCCTCTATCAGGCTTAAAAATTGAGTTCAGTTTTGCCAAAAAGCCTCTTATTATCTGTGACATGGCATCATAATGAGCTGGAAATTATGCTTGTTCCATTTCCTTATTGACATTTTGGGGCAGTGAATATGTAAATGAATATTACATTCAGGTCTCCGTCCTGCACTGCTTGTTTTTGTGCTTGGCTCTCTCGGTTTGCTTTGTGTCTCCATTCCCATCCTTCGTGGAGGGTTCTCACATCCAGCCATGCCTGTTTCTGACCCCTCCCAATTTTCTCCTCTGCTCCCAGTTGCTTTGTTTCGGTAGCTGTCTGTGTGCTGTGTCAGTGTGCTGCTTGCAGAAATAACTATACCCACTCCTGTTTGTATTTGGCTTCACATCTGCACTGGGAAGGCAAGGCTAGGATTCTCCCAAGGGAGCCAAGCACTGTTAGCATGTGGGGCCCATGGCCACTGTGCCTACAGGACCCTGTTTGACCTGTGGCTGGGGGAATGTGAACAGAGAGGGTGGCTCAGCTCTGCTTCTGCTGAGCTCACTGGCCAGTCTCACCAGCAAACCCATCTTTGATTGCAGGGGACCAGAATGTCGGGGCTGGTCCTTGCACAGGGAATGTCCCAGCCAACACGGATGAGGTGGATAAGAGCATTTGCTTAGAGATCTTCTAAAAACCTGTTCCCTCCTAGCAGTTAGACAGCTGTTTGTGCCGTTTTATTCTTTCTTCACTTAACCTTTCATGTGATTTGGAGTTTTTGGTCTCATCTTAAAGCTTTCTGCTTTAGCATAAAGTTGTTTCTGCTATGTGCTGCTTGTGAACAGGCTGGAAACTGACTGCCCTTAGCATCTCGCATGACGGGAGGAGAGCAGCCAAACCAGGAGTGTCATATCCTCTCTTGGGGAGTAGGCATGGGGAGCTTAGGTGGCTTCTGCACATGCCTGTGCCCCAGTCAGCTGGTGATGTTTGCCAGAGCCACTGCAGCAGAAAGATTTGCAAACCATACAGATGCTAAGAAATTAGTGTCTCTGCCAGACAGTTACTCAGAGACAAGGAGAGCGTAAGGAGCTGTAGGCAGGAACAAGCACTGCATGAGTATGCTCTGTTACCTGTCCAGAAACGCAGCGCTCTGACTTGTGTAATTTCATTTCATCCTAATTAGATTATCTCAGTTAGCATTAAGCACAGCTGCAGGTATTATTTTTAGCTGTTGTCCTAAGCAGTAGTCTGAGGAGAGCAGTGAGTGTTTGTACTGCATCAACTCTAACACTCCCTCGCTGCAAAAAACCTCCAAACCAGCACAGGTGCCTGTCGGCTTCAGTCAAACCAGAATCAGCTCAGTGACAGTCAGTAAACCCTTTCCCATTTCTAATGAACTTAAGGGGCATTTTGCTGTCAACACTTGCAATGAAGGATATGATTCTGATGTTAGCTGGGCGGCTGTGATTCAGCGCAGAGGGCACCAGGGAGTGGGGAGGCTTGGGGGTGCCAGCTATTCCCAGCCAAGTGTTCTGCTCAGGGCTTGCTTTGCACAGTGTTTTGTTAGCTGCAGAATATTGCTTTTCCTGCAGCTGGGCATTTTATTAGGAAAAATGAAATGCAAGAGAACAGTGCCCTTTCTGCCTCATTTTTCTTCCCCTTGTTTTGTTTTTCTGGGACTCTCTGGACTGTATTGGAGTTACCAGCTGGTGCTGGTAAATGAGGGAAATTGGGTTTTGTGACCAAAGGAGGACTAAGAAATGAATGCCTGGACATACAGCTTTGACTTCCATCTCATGGCCGTGTATCAAAAATAAATAGTGCCCCAACCTCTCCAGTGATATGGGGTTTTCTTAGTATTGATTGTGCACTCCTGGGCTCCCAGCCAACCCTTTGATTTCAAAGTTACCACCAGAAATAAAGGCTGCTCCTACTGTGGAGGGGTTGACAGCGAGAGTCCATACATTTGTGGCGTTGCTTGCAAACTGCTAGATGTAGTGCCTGAGAGACACACAAGCAGCTGAACTGCTCAGCACATGGCTAACATCAAATTAATGCCATTATTTCTGAAAGCAAATTCCTGCTGCAACACAGTTACAGACAATCGATGTTCACATTCATTGCTTTTGCCAGCCTGATACAAGGTAATTTAATTTAAATGCCCAGATGAGAGAGAAGCAAGAGGCACTTCTTAAAAAAATGAAAATAAAAGCCCACTCTCTTCATACGTATAATGCCTGCTTGAAGGAACAGATTAGCAGCTATACAGTGCAATTGATTCGCAAGAGCCCATGGATTTCAGTGGAGAGCTCTGTTTAAAGATCAATAGGGAACGCTACAGCATGAGTGCTTTTGCCACTTAGGTATTCAAGCAAATGCTTCATGTTAATTCCTTCTCAGGCTTTGGTCTAGGGCCAGTAGGGTTTGGAAGGGCATTTGACTGGGTTTCAGAGAGCAAGCTGGCCATGTATGTCTTTGCCTTTACTTCATTAGGGAAATCCTGTAAGAGAATTACAAATACAGACCCTCTTTCCAAAGTTGCTATGGCTGCAAAGGCAGCAATGTACTCACGCTGGCAAGGCCAGCAGCCAGAATCAGAAGTTTTACTAAGTCTTTGCTTCTTTGCTAATTGCATGACCTTTTTTGAGGTTCTCCTTGTATGATGCAAGTGTTTGTTCATTTCCACCTCCCAGGCTGCCCTCGAGGTCTGTGTTTGGCTGTGTCGCATGATTTGGGAATGTACGAGTAGTGAGCTGACGGTGGGGAGACTTGTCCCAGCGTGGAGTCAGGGAGGCTGTCTGCTCCCTAGATTTTAACTGCAAGGCAAAAAGAAGGCAAAAAAAGCCACAGGTGTTTTTCAGTGGAGTGCCATACCGGCAGAGGTCTGGTGTTCTGTCTTCCCAACCACTCACATCACTGCTTGTGCTCTGGGACTGATTTCTTAGCTGTGCAACTGCCACTAGCCTCCTAGTTAGAAAACTAACCAGGCTAACATGGAGCACCACTGTAGATCTCTGTTTAATCATCCTCTCCAATGCAGACCTGTAGGGTGAGACCCAAATGGCAGATGAAATCAGTTTAAAAGCTTTAGGCTTTGCATGGGACAATATTGTTCTTAACATACCACATTTACAGTTTTGGAATCAGGCTCCATCCTGGGTCAGAGTACCCATCTGCAGTCAGAAAACCACTGGGGGTGTTAACAGAGTAGTCCATGTTAACAGAGTGGCCATAATGAGTGATCATACTAGAGCCACCAGTGAGGTTAGGATTTGATCTGTGTTGCAAGTTAGAGTCATTCTGAATCTTACCTTGCTTTGTTATTTATTTATTCATTATCATTTATTTATTCATTTTTATTAACCTCTTCTGTGTCCCTTTGGCTATGGTATTTGAACAACTCCTGTGGTTGCAGAGATCTGTGCCTCAAAGAGGACTGGACTAATATACTGCAACGTGCTGGGTGCTCAGGGCAAGCCAGGGCTGAATGGGCTCTGTAGAGTGGCTGTAATCCAGATTCCTGCCTGCTTTCCCTTGAGCTGCTGAGAGCCCCTTCTGCTTTTGTACAGGGAAATCCTGGCCAGGTTACTTTGGAGTTGCTGTGTGAATTTTACCAACCACCTGGATTAATGCTGGGATTGTTTTCTTGCTCTTACAACTGACTGCACTGGAAAAGAGACTGTGCATTGTAAACAGTATTTGCAGAGGTGGTTACCCCCTAGCTCTTCACCCAGCAGTTATCCTAAGTTAGGCACTTGCTGACAGGAGGATGCTGGCTGGGACATATCACCTTAGGGCTGTTGTATCTTGCCAACTTGGTGAGTGCCCTCGAGGCTGCCAGTGTTCCTTGAAGGTGTGGTTGCATTTTGAGACTCCTGCACATATCAGGTGTAAACAGGATATTTTCCCTGCATAAGTAGTAAAGCAGCTGTTAAACACAGTGCAGCCAAGGCTGGTTCTGCACTCCCAGTGCTTTTCCTGGTGACATGAGCTTGAGTTTTGCAGCTCTCTGAACCTGCTCAGCCTCCTGTTTAGCAAGAGACAGGTAGGAAAGCCTGGAACCAGCATCCGTTCATGAAATAAATGGAGAAGGGGTGAAGTGAAGAGTAATCTGGGTTAAATATTGAATACTAGGAATCGTTCCTTTAAACTTTCCTTCTCCTCTCTGTCATTTTCTTCATCCTTGCTCTCCTAGGTGTCCCAGCTGCTGGCTACGACACATTGAGCAGATCAGCCCTAGAGCTTCTGACCTTGTTGCTTGGCACAACCTTTGATTCACTTTTAACACTCATCTAAAACCTTATGTTCATCTTGTTTTTACCATATAACCTTGTGTCAAAGCCACACACGACAATCTGTTCCGCAGTGGTTTCTGTTTTCTGCTCTTGCTTACAAAGATTGAATGCTTCATAATGGTGACTGCCTTTCCCTGGGTGGATGTTTTCTTTTTCAGACATCTCTATGTGATATAATTGGTTCTCAGCTGTGTTTCCTTCTTGCAAATTTTTGCTAGACCCTGCTTTGGGAAGTGGGAGAGAAGGTCTCTGGCTCTCAGTAACATGCTGATACACCAAAATGAGATGCTTGGTTTGAAGTCTGAAAATTACTAGCAACTACTGAGAAATGTGGTGACTGAGGCCCCAGCGAGGACTCGGTTGGATCGCCCAATTTACTCAGTGGCAAAGCTGTTACTGGTTTCAGCCAGGTAGAAACAAGCTTTTGTATTTGGTTCAGAATTGGGTATTTGGGAAGCTACCCTCAAAACCCAGGCCTTAAATGATACACTGGTAGCACAAGGAGTGCCGTATAAGTGCCGTCTTTTATATTCATAGCCCTTTTATTTTCGTGACAGGAAGTGAATTTCTGCTATGCAAGGGTTTAAAATAAACTGGCAAGTAATGTTTGGCCCCTGTTTTTCCTCTGGGGTAACTCATTTTTGCAATCCTTTATTTTCCAGTAAGAAACGATTATACGCTTTGTGTATAGTCTTTCTGTACAGTAATTTTTCATGATGACATGTGCATTATGGTCTCTATCACAGAGAATAAAGCAAAGCTCTTGACATCTGCAGTAATAATGAAAAGGGTGGGTTTTTAAAGTCTGCGTTGATACAGAAATAGTCTATGTTTTCGGAGTACACAGTTCTGAAATGTGGATGTATCGTAGTCAAATTCGTATCAATTGTTCCCACATTTAGCTTTGAAGAAGGCATGGAAAAATATCTGCTTTTTGTAATAAGTTTAACATAGCAGTCTAATCATTTCATTAATCGTTTCCTCCCCAGGATCACATTTTCAAAGCCATGTACAATCATTTAATTGTGTGCCTCCTTATTAATATTAAACACAATTAAAGTCCCACTCTCACTTTGAAAATGCACCCCTTGTGGTAAATGCAGCCTCCATGCAGAGCATCCCAATATCACAGCAGTTTTCCAGCATTTCTGCTTTCCGAGTCCTGGGGCATGGACTGTCAGTGCCGTTACCTTACCTGTGTCACCTCTGAAATGCAGAGCAACACAATGCTCGTGGTTGTTTGATTTGGCCATGTCTGGCTTTTTCAGCCAACCATTGGAGGTTTTACATTGTGATTAAATAATAATCCAAGAGGTTGTTTCTTTGAGAAAAAGTTAAAAAATAACAGTAATATCATGAGTGTGATGTGGTACCAGCGGTAAGACCTCTGTTATTTATCGTTTGTTTACTCATCCCTCAAGCAGCGGAGAGGAAAGCTCCCATAATGTGCTGTCAGAGAATGTGTCTGCCAGGAGATAAGCAACTGTCTGCTTTAGTAAGCACCAGATTACAAAATGGCCTTCGCAGCTACTGTTTCAGCCTCCCTGAAAACACAGCCAGTTTTGAACGCCAGGAAAGTCTTACTGCTCAACATAGGATTTTCTACTTCATCAGCAGTAAAGGAAGGTACACGTGTGGGGCAACCTGCCAGTGCAGTTCACTTCTGCACAGGCTGAGCAGTGGCCTTTCAGCATCCTCCTGCATCCACCTAATGCTGGTGCAGGCAGCTGCCAATGTGGGGACTTCGGGTCCCGCCTATGCGATAGCTGTGGTCCCAGCACTGGTGGGTGCCCAGAACGAGCAGTGTGCCATGACCTATATGTCACAGGGTGTTCCCTAGAAAGCATAGGAATAGAAATAGTAACTATTAACGTACATACCCATGCCTATATATTTATATTTATGTAGAAATATACATGCAATGTGTACAAAAAGGGAATACTGTGGAGTCGAGCACAAAATGGTGCCGCTATCCTAACCCACCTTCTCTTCCCATTTCCCCAACCTCAAAGTCTGGGTTGTTGTTGCATGTCAGCTGTCATCCTGACTTTTTAAAAACTTAGGAGTTTGATTTGGCAAAAAAAAAAAAAAAAACCAAAATAAAAAAACAACATACAGAATTCATCCCATCTGTGGCCATTGCCAGTGCCTGTCTAGAACTGCTTGTGCTTCTTAAACCCTTTCATGGCTTGTCACTGAAACTGTGCAATATTTAAAGCCATGTCAGATTATCCCTGTTTTCTAAGTAGTATTAACCTGACAAGGTAAAGACATATAATCTTACAGTTGCCTGACAAGCTGCATTATTTGTACTGTAATGTTAATTTGTGCTGAGGCTTCATGGTTAGTTGTAGTTAGGTGTATGAAACCTGACAATTTTCCATAACTCCAAATAAAAACAGGCTCCTTGATCAGTTTTTCACATAGAACGCTTGATTCATCTCTTCTGACTTAATTTAGTGCCAAATGCTGAGTTTAACCTTTCTCACAAGTATTTGTTTTCAGGAAGGCTGATGATATCAATAGCAGAAGGGAGATGGATGGATAGATGCTGAAGTGGACTGTCATGATTTCTCTTTGTCTGGAAGAGAGATGCTTTCTTTGTAAGGGCAAAGAGGATTTTTCCGTGGGCAGAGATGATCGCCAATGACTGATTTATGGAGGTTGTTTCAAGGCAATCATATTTCTAAAGTTTACTCCAGCTTCGATCCAGTATTTAGTTCGTTAAGGTGTTGACACAATTTTGCTGACTTTTTTCTTAAGTGGATTATGCTCACAGCCAGTTTTTCAAAGCAAACAGATGGCTTTTCAAACAGAGCATGCCCACAGATTGTTTTTTCTGTGGTCTCTACAAGTATGACAGTTCTGTCAAAGGGGGCTGGTTTGTCGTTAATTTTCTTGTGACAGATGATTCAAAATAATTTTTGTTCCTTGAGCTTGCTCAAATGAACCAGCTGTTTAAAAATAAAAAATACAAGGAGTCCAAGACACAGATCAGTTGGTCTGTACATGAATGGAACCGCACTGTTTGGATAAGTCCATTTCTGTTTTTAGATCACTGTGAAATAAGAATGTCTTCAAAATATTGGAAGTGTGCTCAGGAGGAGTGTTTTTCTTCTTGGAACCTGAAGACACGTTGTGCATTTCCTCAGCTGAAATCTCTGCTCTGAATTGCCTGGTTACTTAAATGTGAAATCAGAATATGCATAAGGGAGAGCGGGTGGCTCATGGGGTGTGAAGTCCCTTGGCTTCTGGGGACTTCGGTCTTGGCAGAGCAGACTCAGGCTGCTCTCGAGCGCGGGTGTATCAAATCCCCAGTAGCTTCCCTTAAGTGAGCATCTCAGAGAGTCTCCTAGGCAAAGATACAGTTTGTAGGCCACCCTGAGAGAGATTTCCATGCTTTGCCCTCAACCTGAGAAGGATGAGGAGATATGAAGTCAGCAACATACACAGCTGAAGCTCTGTGAATACACATAGAGCTGTATTTATCTTGCGCTGCTGCATGGTGGGAAGTCCTCTGTGCGTGGTGTGGGAGTGTTCCCACTGCCCGGGGAGATGGTGGCCATGCCAGAGCAGAGAACAGGCTTCTAGAAGTCTTTCCCCATACACCACAACTAAAGGGACACCAGGTGCTTCGGGGTACGGGGCCTTCATCATCATCATTTTACCTCTCTCTTGCACTGGCTCTCCCATGTTTTGGGCTTAGTTGTTCTTGGTGCTGTAGGGATGTCTACTTTGAGTTGCTTCTAGTGCCAAGGGGATTTTTCTGTCCTTCTGCATGAGTACATAGTGCCAGGATTTGACTTGGAGAAGTTAAGGCTGCAAAACATCGTCACACCAATTTTGTCTGCTTGTTGGTGGAGCCTTTGCTGTCTTCAGTCCCGTGTGCATGATAAGAAAAAGTAGCAGCCCACTGCAGCCAGGTCTGTTTCATCCTAAAAACAAACTAAAACTACATTTTGTGTATTTTACCACCCTTTTTGATAACATTGTCACGTCATTCATGATACTCCTGTTGGATCTCTTTGCTTATGCTGCAGTGTGTTGTCCCTGTCACTACAGCACTAATGGCACAATTCCTCTGCTATTTGCAGACAGTGAAGGAGACAGGAGCATGCTGGGTGCTCAGGGCAGCTACAGGACTCTTGGATTCCTGCCTACTACCTTTAGCCATAAGCTCAACCACTGTCCTAAAAGCAAGATCACAGCTATGTGCAATATATGCTGTGTAAATTATTCTTGTTTTGCTTTTTTTCAAACCATGTCTCCTTGCTGGATCCCAAGCTATTTATCTGTGTATTCCCATGACTCTCATACTGCCAAGATAAAAATCTCTTCAAAAGAGCTTCATACCAAATAGCACTGAGGCACTCATGCAGTCCCAGTGCTTTTTGTTATTCTCACATTCAGTTGGATTCCCAGCATCTGGGTAGTGATTTGCATTGTTCAGCAGGGACAGATTCATGTCACCAGGAGATGAGGCAATCACACTCTCAGGCGCGGGCTGCCATCCCTGGGTGACGTGGTTTCCCACGTGGTGTTTACCAGTGCAGTGGGACTTGCAAGCCACTATTGTTTCTTCCTTGTGAACACTGTTTGTGGGGGCTCAGGCGGTGCGAGTCCAGTGCCAGGCACTGGTGAAGAGCGAGCTGTGCTCATCCTTCCTTTTAGCTTTGGGGAAAGGGAGAGCAGAGAGAAGCCGCCGCTGATGGAAGGTGTTGTGCTGTGTGACTCTTCCAACACATTTGGTTTGTTTTGAAAACCGAAGGAGGGTCGGTGATCAGTCACCCCTCCAGCGTGTCCCGGGTCCTGCTGTAGTACCTGTTGTCTCCCCTGAGACCCCACAAAAGCGCCTGTGGTTTGCAGGAGGTCAGATTAGGTTGCAGGGATGCAAATGTGACATTTTGCTCAGTGGAGGTATTCCTTCTCAGTACGCATATAACCAGCTGCAGCGGGTGGTGTACTTCAAGCTGTACTTTGGGTGACATTAGGAGAAGAGCAGCTCGAGTTCTTAGTGATACTGAATTTTAATAACCAGATGCATCTCCTGGCTCTTATTTATTTGTATTTTCCAGCACCAGAATCTTGTCACTTCATGGCACTTGAGGTATCAATATTGCATAAATATTCATTTTGGCATTTCTGAACACCAACTCCTTAATACAAATTTCATGAAACACATTTTTCCTGATAGTTACATCCTGTCAGTCACCTCACCTTTACGTGCTTTGAGAAGATACAGCAGCAGACCGCTGCCCGTAAAGTCTCTCATTCCCATTCGCCTGCTCAAAGGTCCCAAACAATACAGTTCAGTTGGCTTCACTGTAATGCTACAGGATGCTGTGTTTGGTACAGGTGTGCAGCTTGGCCTGCCTCTGCTAAAGGGGGGCCTAAGGCTAGGTAGCAAATCTGGGTGTGAGGAGGAGTGGGTAGCAAGCATCTCACAGCTCATATGGGACCCTTGGCTGGGAACACACAGTCATTGCCATGTGGCATCTGATGCCAGGACACAAGGATGGAGCAGTGGCATGGGGAGGGGCTTCCATGGGCCATCACTGCCCTGTCCCTGGCAGGTCCTCACTGTTGACTGTGGAAAGGGAAATGCCTTCAGCCACAGGCTTCTTAAGGCCAGGTCCAAATTACCTCCCAAGGGGTGACCTGGAAGTGGGGGGGAGTCTGATGCCTGTCCTGCTCACCCTGCCCATTGTGCTGGCTGCTGCCTTACTCAGTGAGCTTGGTGTTGGGCTGCAGAAGGAGCTTCAGTCCCTTCCCAGGGGCTGGCATTCTTGATGGGAAGAGGGAATTTGAGACAGGACCTGGGGCAACAGCAGGGCAGAGACACAAGAGCAGTATTGCTGCTTTTGGTCCTGAGCGTTGTGTGTGATCCCTGACTCTCTCTTGCTTGTCTGTCTGTGCATCCTCAGGGCCAGGGAGATCTCCTGAAGAACGCCAAGAACGAAGCCCTGGAGAACATGAAGCAGATCCAGCTGGCGTGCCTGTCGTGTGGACTGAGCAAAACTGGAAGCGGGCACACGGATGCCAAGTCCAAACGGTGCCTGGAGGCAATACAGGAGAAGGATACCGGAGATGAGAACGGGAGGCTGTGAGGGGCGGCGGAGCTGTTGCATTTGTCACAGATTTCAATAACTATTTTTTTAAAGCATTTAAAAATTCACACAGGAGTGCCCTCTACAGGGTGTCGATAGTATTAAAATCCTCACAATGTCAGTATTTTAATGCAGTTAATTTATCTAAGTTAAACTCTGGTAGTGAGATTTCTAATGAAGCCGAGCTGTCTGTATGCAAGTGCGCGCATGTGTGTGCACATGCAAATCCTGTAGACGCCCTTTCATGCATTACATTAGCCATTTGCTAATTTATTCCTTTGTCATCTTTGAGTAGGCCTGTTCATTCTGAAGATCAAAACAAATAAGGAGTAATTGTATCAGTTTTGTGCTTTATTTTACTCTCCAGCTTTTATCATTGAACTTATAGGTTACATTACTGTTACGCTGTTTAAACAAGCAAATAGAACCAATGTCACCGACAGCTGTTTTTGTGAGGGCAACACCAGTGGTTTGCTGCAGACCCTGAACATGATTTTTAGTGAATGACTCAAACCAAGTAAATGAGATATTAAATGCTCAGAGTTGCTGGATAGATTATGATTAGATTTGAGGTGTATATTTCACTGAGTTTTAGCAAGCTGCTCTTAAGGGTACACCCAGATAGCATGTACTAATGTAAGAACTAGCTGATTTATTTCATTCTGGTAAATCATTGCTACCTTGTAGATCTGCAAGACAGCTACAGCCTTTGCTGATAAGCATTAACTCGTGTAGTAATGAACATAGCTAGGCAGCCCTGTAGTTACAAGGAGAGCTGTGAATGTCCCTTGGTGACCATGAACTCTGAAGGTGAGCTTCAGGCTGATCCAAAACACCCAGTGGTGCCAGTATTGGAAAGAAGGTTTTACAGATTTCACAGACTATGAGCTTTACTGACAGAGGTGTGAGAGGTCAGACCCCACTTGCTGCCTTCTGCTGAAGATACTGAAATCAATTGGATGAAGCAAGTAGGATCTGGCCTTATGTTGTGCTAGAAATTCGAAGCAAGGCTGCAGAACTGCTACAAGTGTAGTGTAGAGAAATAGTTTGGGGGAAAAACCAGGCTACCAACATTTTTGTGCAGCAGTTACAAATATCCTGACACATGTCATATGTTGAGGGTCGTTCTAAGATTGGATGCCTCTTTGTGCCGCTGTAGAGAGGAGACAGAGAATGTCACGAAGCAATGCATCCTCATCCCTCCCGGTGTCCAGCTCATGTATGCTCACAACATTCATTTCAATCGTTTAAGTACTGTGCCCGAGTGTAGTATTTGTGTTACCTTTAACAGGACTAAGTGTTTTATGGTTATAAAAAAAAGACTATATTTATTTAAAGCATTGCTTTTATTTTGAAAAGCTACTTTTTAAATTAATTTGATTAACAAATATGCTAATTTTTCTGAACTTAACAAAAAGTAATTGCTGAAAGTTTGACCATTGGAGAATCTTATATAGCTATTGTGTTAAGTTATTTTTGACTTCTTAATAACACTATTATGTTCATGTTGCACATTACTGAGAGAGTAAAGCTATGAAACAACTTTGACCCATGTTTTTAAAGTGATTTAACACCGAAGGTAACTAGTGAGACTTAGATAAAGGTGGGTTAGAGTGGGTAACTTGCTTGAGAGACTGTCGTGCTCCAATACAAACCGTATTATTGCAAAGGTTAACTCAGGTGCCTTAAATACCATTTCAGTAAAACTTGCCATACTTGTTCAGATCCAGCCCTAAATCCTCTGTTTATCCCTCCATTGGATTATGCGTGTGTCTTCATCCTTCACTGAGGTCTGGAGAGGCGTGTCTCTTGTGTTTCAGGCAAGGCATGAAGCCCAGATCGATGGTGTAAGTGTGCACGTTCACATTTTGCCTTCCTTGGTTACCTTCCTGATTTCATCATGGGCTGTGTTTATATGAAAAACAGCACATGGCCTTCAGTATTTGCTGTTACAGAGGGTGGAAACTTAACCTAGCACTACCAAATGTGAAGGATCAGCCTTTGGAAAGCATCTCTCTTGGGGGAGGTTGCTTCAGGAAGGGTGGGTGTCTTGACTTGGTGATTCATTTTAACCTAGAAATAGATTGATTTTTCTCAATTTAAACAGCTACCCTAATGCCTTAACTGCTGGCAAAATACCTCCTAGTCCCCCTTCCTTCCCTGATGTTATAAACAAATTAACATAAAATTACACAGAGAAAGGCTTGCTTTCTTTCTCTGCTTATGTGGAAACAGTACCACATAGCTCTCACTCTATATGTATTTGCAGAACCAGAAGATAGCAGCTGGACATAGCATGCACGCACACACCTTTCATGCCATGTTTAGCATTCATCTTGTATCCAGTGTCAGGGTTGTGCTGCAAGGCCCTGTGTGTCAAAATACAGAGAATATAAGACCTCAGGCACCCTGGATTGCCCCAAGGAGCTGGGTTTGCTCCAGGCACTGGTGTGCACGGCTCTGCAGCCGGAGCAGCTGCACTCTCCCTCCTGCATGAAGAGAGGGCTGGCAGCAAAAGCTCATCTTGCCTTCCCCTGTGCCCCTTTGAAGTCACTGGGAGTGGAAGCGGGTGATAAAGCAGCAGTCAGTGTAATAAGAATTCAGCCTTGAAGGAGAACACATGCAAAAAATCATACCCAGCATCAGTACTGAGAGCAGCCCTGTGGAGAAGGACTGGGAGTGTTGGTTGAGGAGAAGCTCAACATGACCCACAGTGTGCGCTTGCAGCCCAGAAACCAACCATGTCATGGGCTGCACCAGGAGAAACATGGCCAGCAGGTCAAGGGAGGTGATTCTCCCCCTTCACTCTTGTGAGACCCCACCTACAGTACTGCATTCAGCTTTGGAGCCCTCAACACAACAGTGATGTGAAGCTGTTGGAATGAGTCCAGGGGGCCATAAAGGTGGTCCAAGAGCTGGGGGTACCTCTGCTGTGGAGACAGGGTGAGAGAGCTTGGCTTGTTCAGGCTGGAGAAGAGAAGGGTCCGGGGAGACCTTAGAGCAGCTTCCAGTGCCTAAAGGGGGCCTACAAGAAACCTGGAGAGGGACTTTTCACAAGAGCTTGTAGGGACAGGACAAGGGGGAATGGTTTTAAGCTGACAGAGGAGAGATTTAGATTATATATTAGGAAGTACTGTGAGGGTAGTGAGACACTGGAACAGGTTGTCCAGAGAAGTTGCAGCTGCCCCATCCCTGGCAGTGTTCAAGGCCAGGTTGGACAGGCCTTTGAGCAACCCAGTCTAGTGGAAGGAGTCCCTGCCTGTGGCAGGGCTTGGAACTAGATGAGCTTTAAGGTCTCTTCCAACCTGAACTGTTCTACGATCACCAGCACATGAGGGACTGACGCCTGGCCTTTCAGGAAGTAGTTTGTGACATAGCCAGCTTCTTGCAGTGGCACAACAACCTTCTCTGGGCCCTGTGCTGGTACCATTTGCCTGATGTCCCACCTGAATGGGTGAATGTTATTTATATCACTTCTGGGGAAGTGATGTCAGGAAAGGGTTACAGGTATTTGCAGTTGTTTACGGTGTGCTTTAGCAACTGGGAATCAGAGAAGCTCTCTGGGATGTGGGGAAGTGTCTGCCAGAGGCACTAGAGAAGTGAATCTACGCAGGTTCTCATTCCAGCTCTGCCACTGAGTCTTACATCTCTACAGTGTTTGTTTTCCCTGTGTCATCCTCTCACCTGTAAGGTAAGGCTGATGTTTTCCTTCCCAAGCACAGATTAGGTTACACATTTCTGAAGCCCCTTTGGACTGGTGCTCTCTGGAGAACACCCAGGCACTGTGTTAGGGCTGTCCTGTGACAGCAGTGTCTGCTAATTACTTCCACCACTGGTAAGTGCAGGTGAGCCAGTGTGTGCATGGAGAGCTGAGCCACGACCTGCTTCCCTCTTCTGCTTCCTCCAATGCTCAGGGGTTCATTGTCCCCCTGCTCGTGTGCCTGGGTCCTACCGAACTGCACCTTTGGTCAAGCGTAGCAGAGGTGCAGCCACCTCAAAGGTGGTAAGATCCTGCAGATTTCCTGAGCAAAGACAGGGTGGGTGGCTCAGAGAGGCACCGGCAGCACCTTTCCTGGGGCACGAGGCTGCAGCATGACGTTTACCTGTGTGTTAAGGAAAGGTGGATGCAAAGGTCTCACTTGGGTTTAGTGTCTTATGTACATGAAGGAATGCAGCCATGAGGTACAGGAAGAGGCTGAATTAGTCTAGTTGTTCAGAGCTGTTAATACCTGATTAGTCTTAAATCAGCAGGAATAGTTCTTACCAAATTTCACGTGCTGGCATGACTACCAGGGACTGACCCCTTCCCCCTTCCTCTCCTGAGCTCAGCATGAGTTAAAGCACCATACTGTTCTGCTGCTTTCTTCATTATTTTTTCATGCATTCTATTCCCTGTTTTTAAAGGGATAATGCAGCTTCCCAGCGCAAACAAGGTGACAGTTTTGCATGTTCCTCCTTCTGAGGCTCATCTCCCAAAATAGATCATTATCAGGTAATTGCATGCACAGAGGGAGCTTTCCTGTATAATAATGCTTCTCTTCCATCTATTCGTTCAGACTAAAACATTAGGTCATAGCCTTCTTGAACTCTGTCCCACTCCTATAGCGATAGACAGCAGCCTTGGGTGGAGGGCTAATTCAGGAAACTTCAGAAAAGAAAAAGGCGAGCGGGTTGCAGGAGCAATCTCTTCTTGCCTCCACTGCTTGCTGTGGGATCAAGAGCGGTGGCCCTGGCTTGTGTTGCAGCAGCAGTAGATGATGTAGGTGTTCAGTAAATCTGAGATTTATTTCTTCTAATGTGCAGTGCTTAGCAGGGGACAGGTGATGGTGAAGGATGAAAGCGTCTGGGCGCAGTGAATGTGCACTTGGGAATGGAGCAAACACCAAACACCCTCCTTCAGCACCCCCCCTCGCCTCCCTGGGCAAGCATGAAAATCCAAAGGTTTCCATAATATTGTACCTGTACAATGGTCTCCAAATTGCCACACCAAGCACAAGGCCATGTTTCCCCAGGCAACTGGTGAGTACCGCTGGGATGCATTTCCCAGGTCCAGAGAGTGATTGCAGTTTGAGGCTGTTGTGGCGTGGTCCCTTCAGGTTGCCTTTGCACAGTCCCAGGCTGAGCAGCCTTCCATTTGCTTTCCACAGCTGGTCCCCAGAAAAATGTTTCCTTTTTAAAACAACATTGAGGAATATGTGAGTTCAGTGGCTGAGATGTGAGTGACCCGGCCAGAAAAGTGATTCAAGCGCTGTCCCACCAGCTGTTCCTCTGCAACAGAGAGTACTGTGTGACCCTGCCCTGGGGCATGTTTTAATGAGGATTTTCTACTCTCTTTGATTGGTTGAAACAGTTTATGAATAAATTGCTTTATGAGAAAATATTCATTGAGTAATTTCAAGAAAATGTGAAGAACTCCAAATCTCTGCAGCCAACGCATGCGCAGGAGGCAGTGTTATGTTTGGCAGCTACTTGCTGTCCACAGTCCGCACCACCCTGCTCTGGAAACTGGAAGAAAAATGAATGATTCCAAAGGTGGGTATGAGTTATTGGTGGTGTTAGGAGTATTATCTCTGTTAAACTGCACAGCAGGGACTCTTTCATTTATTAAGACATGAATATAGCAGGGGTAGGAAGTAAATGTCATATTTGAGGCCGAAAGTAAGTGAGCATGGAGAAGAGGTTGCGTGTCAGCATATCATGTGTGGGGAGGGTTGTGGGGGTCTGTGTGAGTGAATGAGTGCTGGCCGAGTGTGCACAGGAGAAGCCATCACCCTTCCTGCAGTGGTGATGAAGGGCTGTCTGGGCAGGGAGTAGGTTGGTATCCAGTGGGGTGGGTTTCCCCCAGCAGAAGTATGCACAGAACTCAGTGAGGGCTGGGGGCACAGTAGCCGTGGTGACTGGTCCCATCCCTCACCCATGGTTTAGTGCAGCTGCAGCGTGGCTGTGGGAGAAACCCTCAGTTGGTGGGAGAGTCCATGGTTGTTTCCTGGGGACCTAGCGGTATTCCCACCATTGGAGTCCTGCTGGAGCTGGATGGGCTTGCAGTGACTGGGGCTGCAGCACTGATGGAGCTGGATGCGAGCAGCTTGTCGCTGTGGCCCAGTGGGTAGGAGTGCTGTTCAGTGTGGTTTCTGGCTGCAGGTGTCAGCCAGTTTTAAGTGACATCTCATTAAATCACCTCATTTGACTCTGGCATGTGAATACAAAATTGCTGTACTTCAGTGATATGATGTGCCGCCAGGAGCATCGTAGATATTTCTGCTTGCTGTAACGTATCAGGTGTGATTTTTTTGTAAGTCAAAACTGATCATGTTTTTTGACCCAAAAATATTAGTCCTCAAAGTTAGCCTGACTGAATACCTATAGTTCATCCTCAATCTCTGAAGTGTATTTAATCAAGAGTTTAGAATATGGGAAAGGATTGAATATGCCAGGTGAAGCATTAATTTTGGATGGCAACTGAAAATACAGCTAAATAAAATACAAGGTGCACAGGATGGAAATTAGAAGTAGACAAAGACTGGTATTAATGCAACTTGTCTGGGAGCATGTATGAGGAGAATGGAAGAATACAGATGAATTATTTGTATGCTCCTTCAGATAGAGTCTGGTGGGCCAGCTAAACGTAATACAATTAGAAATGAGATACAAATTATGATTCAGAGAGTGGGAGCTTCTAGTACTGTTTATCATGCTGATGGATGGAGAAGGGTACTGACAGCCGCAGCATTAGTGTGCTTGCGCAGGGGAGAGTGCGAGGAGCGCTGCTGCTCCCTCCTGCACAAAGCAAAGAGGCCAAAGTATAGAGCACTGCTGCGCTTTGTAGCTGCGCTCTCCCATAGTGAAAAAATGAAGAAAGAGAGTGTGCTGGAGAGGCAGAAGCGAAGTATTCAAAGACATACTGATATTGGCAAGTCCATTGCTTGCTGGTGTTGATGTACCGTTGATGTTGATTCCTGCCTTTGCCTTTGGGATTCACAGGCCCTGACTCAGCCGTGCTCTGCTAGTCCATTGATTCCTTCTGAGGCCAGTCCCAGCCTCCCAGTGCTCACTGCCTCCAAGGCAAGTGGTACGTTGTAGTATCCCCTTCTCAGACTAGCCAAAACAGTTTGGAAGCGATTGAGTGCAGAGTTTAAGAACTGCCATCAGAGTAAACCAAAAACACCAACTCAGGCTCAGGTGTGGAAACTCTGAGATTGGCTGGGGCTTGCTCTGAGGCACATGTCCCTTACAGCAAGCAGGAGCTGATCCTGTGTTTCTGGAAAGCCAGCTGCACTATTTAGGGTCCGAGAGGAGGCAGGATGTGTGCGAGCAGTGCAGCAGGCTGGGGGGGTCAACAAAGCCAGGTGTATCTGCGGGTCAGGAGCCATGCAAACTTTGAGCATTGCCACGCTCTGCTCTTCTCTGGTGTTTCAGACCCATGCCATATTGACCATCTTGCAGAGGAAAGCTTTCCCCTGGGCCAAGGTTGTCTGCAGAGCTCAGCCCCTTTGTGTCTTGCCAGCCAATGTGCTGGGTTGGAGCCATTACCTGGAGCTGTTTATCAGCGAGCTGGGTACTGTCTGTTGCCACAGTTGACCTCTTCTCAGAGATATGGAAAACCACACATAGACTTGCATCTAAATTGTTTGCGATTTGATACTTGCATTTCTCGGCATGGCCCGCTTGGCCCCTGCCACTGGGTGCTTTGAAAACATGGTGACTTTTATTTCAGTGATGTTATCCCGCCATGGGATGTGTTGGAAGAGCTACAATGAGTGCAGAGAATTAGTGCCGTCGAATGGTACTACTGAGTATGGTAGTTCTGCTTGTGCTGCAGTGTGTCAGTTCCTTAGAAGAGATTTTTTTTGTTGTTTTGGTTGTTGATTCTAACTTGATATTTCCTGGCAGGGTGATTGCAATAAACCTGTATTTGTGATTCAGCTGGAATTGTCTCTCCCAGGTCTTGAGGAGATGTGTTATGCAAAAACTGACACTGTGATCTGTCACACTCACTTTGTGCATAGAAGCTGTTGCCAGGGGATTTTTTGTTAATGCTTAAAGGTCATAATTAACATCAAATGAACACAAATGTCCTCGGGAAAAATGTTTCTACCAGGCGTCAAATTAAGGACAGATGAAAGTCGCCCTAGTCAGACAACGGCATTAATGAAGACTGAATGGCACCAGTTTTGATTTCTCCCATTATTTATATGAATTGGATGTGAAAATTGTCTAAAGAGTATTTAGTAATGATGTGCATAGGAAAGAGCCTTAGGCCTGGTGAGGAATTTTTATTGCTGGAGCCTCCCAGCTATCCAGCAAGAAAAAACAGAGCTCGTGTGTCCCTAGTACCCAAGGGAGCAGGTATTGGTAAGACCTGCCTATTTCTAGAAGGTAAATGGAACACAGATGGTGCTCTGAGCCAAATCCTGGAGAGGCTCAGTGCTGCAAGAGGCTTTGTGCATCCCTGTGCAGTACCCTACAACCCCTGGGAGCTCCCCAAGGGACTCCTACTTGGAGAAGCTGCACAATTAGCAGTATCTCAGCCTGATGGGGGCACGGAGCTGGGCACTGCCTGTAGCAGCAGCTCTGCATAGTGGGCTCCCAGCCATCTTGTGCAAGGCAGCTTTTCCTGGGCAGCGAAACCCTCTCCATTGTCAGTGCTGAAACTGGTATTTTTAGGCAGCAGTTTGTCCCACCTATTTGAGCTTTAGGAGAGGATTAGTTTTATCCTCACAGTGCCTTCTTTGTGCCACACCTTTCAACTATTTGTAGTAGAAACCCTTGCAGAATAACCAAGCCTTTACCAGCTGGCTGTGACAGCTTGTCACGAGGCATACACTTGTACAAGGCCAAGTCATGTATCTCTTTGGTCATTTTTGCATTCTTTGACTAACAAAATCCAAGATAGATGATGGTGGGGTTGTGGGGATTCAGGTTATGCCTTTACTAGACATAGGGGCAGATGCTGCTGTTCGCTAAGAACAGTTTTATGATACTAAATGGTTTGAACTCTCATATCTGCAAAAACCAAAGGATGAGGAGAAAGGGTGGATTTCAGCTCCACGGACCTTGTGCTCATTGCCTTAGTCGCTGGGACCTGAGGTGGACCACAGCCCTGCCACTGTGTGACCCCACAGGAGAATCCCCTCTAGCAAATACCAGACACTCCTGTCCTGAGCAGAGCAGCATTTCTGGCAGGAGAAAAGCCACAGGGAGGAAACGGAGACCTATCAGGAAGGCAAAGCACCACTGCTTGTTTTGTATGGTACTAACACTGTAACCTGGTGGGAACATGGAGATCATCTTCAAGAGACTGAAGCAGGCACAAGAGCAGTGTCATGAAATTCGGAAGCAGCATCAGGGACCCTAGGGTGTTTCTGCTGCTCCAACATAACTGAGGGTTTCAGCCCCATCAGTGAGACAAACTAACCTTTTCACTGGGACTGGCTGTGCTTTTGTAGCACATCATGAACCCTCTATTTCCTCCTGCACTGAAAACAGTTGCACCTTCTCCTGGGAAAGGCAAATTGATTGTAGGGAGTTCAAAGAACGAAAGCTGAGCAGGTGGCTTTCTAGATTACACACTTTTCTTGGCAAGAGCTACTTCTCTACACGGTGTGCCTGCCTGCAAGAGAGAAACACAGAGAGCACTTTAATTCCCTGGAATGGGAGCAGCAGCGGCTGGAGAGTGAAGGCTCTGCAGAGTGAAGCTGAAAGGATGAATCTGTTTAACTGCACATGCCATTAAAGCAGGCGGCTGGACTGAAAATTGCCTCTAATGGCATCCAGAATGGCTGGGGTGTCAGGTGGGGATTTAGTGCCATTGCCTGCGTGGTTATGTCTGCCAGAGAGACGCACTGCAAAGCACAGCCATGCCCCTGCCTTCTGCTGTGGTGGAGCACCAGCCCTTGGGCACGGGCAGAGCGGCGCAGTGGTGCCTGGCACGTGCCCTGCTCAGCACAGGGGGGCTGCAAGGACACAGGGTGTCGGGGAGGAAGGTGTGGAGCCTCTGATCTCATGCTGTGTTATAGGAGGTGAACATCTTCCTCTCAGAGAAGGCACCTCAGTCCTTTGAGGTCCCTGCTGAGTGGCTGGTTTGTGCCAGATGGCAGGGAAATAGGCCATAAAACCACCATTATTTTTAATGACTGTTCAAGGAATGGTGATGTTCATCTTTTCCTGGACGGGCTCCCGTGGGATTTCTGGTCTCCTAGGGCTGTGACTGTCATTATTTTAACACTATTGCACCCTGCAGTATTTCTGCTGTCCATGTCCATCAGGAAAAGGGGTGTATCCTCAACGGACACACAAGGGACATGGAGACAGGAAGTGCAGGGGATCAGCTAATGGGGACCCAAGCTCCATGTCAGAGCAGGGAACCAAATCTCTCCCTAGGAGTGCAACGCAGCCCTCGCCTTTCCCATGCAAGCCACAACTCCACAAACTCTGTGAACCACTATATCCAAGGAAACTTGTAACTGGGGGGTGTTAAGCTTTCCTTCAAGACAGATGAGTGAGAAATGATGAGGAGTAAATGTAATTAATGGCATCAGATGTCTTTTGAATGTAGGTTGTTTTGTAAGTGGTTGCACAGAAATTTTTGAAAGCAGAGTTTAAGCAGGCATGAGATTAGCCAAGATTAAGAAGGATTTCTGCCTGGTAGCCTAACTCTAATGTCTATCAGTAATCCTTCTTTCAGGTCAATGAATCTTCTTGTAAGAAGGAAAAAAATACAGGTTATACAAGAGAGTTCAGGGGTTTTACTTATCATGTGAAAGGGATTTAGAGCTGTTTTCAGCGCCTGAACTGCACCCAACATTTAATGGAGCCTACACTGTCCTCTCAGAGGAAGCCACAAAGACATCTTCTCTTGTGCTATGTTGATGCTCATATGGAGAGTTGCTCCAAATGCTCCAGTCACAGAATTGTACTGGTCCCTTCATAATAATGATATCTGAGCCCATCATTTAGGAGAAGAGATCATTTTCATCCCCAGAGATTCTTTTACCTGGAAACCCTAGTCTGCACAGCATGAGCACAGGCTTCAGTAAAATCTGTGAGGACCAAGCAACCCCTTTGCTTCAGTGAAACTACCCGTGTATCACACGGATGGTGAGAGCCTTGTGCTGAAGGGGAGCACAGAAAACCCAAGGTTTCCTGCAACTGAAACGCTTTACCTCTCCCACCACAGGTAGGACATTCTTACTCAGACCTCTGTGCTGCCAACAGCAAGCTGTGAGCTGGGCTACACCAGCTGCATTCACACCTTGGTGTGGGCTGAGAGGTCTCTGTGCCATGCCTGCTTGAAAGATGTACAGCACAGTCCCTGCTGCAAAGCTGTATCTCACCATCCCTGCTGGTTTTGTTTAACCACCTTCTTCCTCCTCATGGCTTGCAATGGGTTTCGAGCAAACAAACCTTTTTTGGCCATGTTGGTTCAGGCTTGTCCTCGGCTTGTTTCTTTCGGCTAGGATGAACAGAGGCCTCCCCAAGGAGCCTCATGCTGCTTGTTGCTGCACTGCCACAGTCCTTTACCTTGTTTCTGGCTCTGCTAGTGAAAAGTTCCCACTGCAAAAGCCAAAGGACATCAGCAAGTGCTGAGCATCTGGAAAAGAGGCTTGTTTCAGTGTAGGCAAAGTGATCATGGGAAGATTCCCAATGAGCATGTCGGGTCTCTTCAGAGGGCTTGTCTATCTCTGCTTGCACTTGGCTTGGCTTGAAGAGCCAAAGGCACTCTAAGTCTCTTCTGTTCTGTCATTAACTTCAGGCACAGCAGTGCACCCGGTCACTGGGTTAAAAATCCTTTGAAGTGCTGTATGAAGCCTTTGCTGTAGCAACTTCAGGTGCTGCAACTGATTTGATAAACTAAATTGTTTATCTAAAGCAGGTAGCCCCTGCTTTGCTGGTCTGTCCTTTTCATGCGAGTTTGTGCTAAAACTGCTCCCTTGGGCTGCACAGCCTGAGCAGAGGGTGAACAGCTGTGCCCATCCTTGCAGGCAGGGCCACTGTGTCAGAGAAAATGAAGATGCTTTTCCCCTAATGCTTGGGGCACCCTTGAGAGCCTGTGTATGTGCAAGACCAATTATGAGGTGCCACACCTGCATTTAACCATTGTCACACTGAGGCTGAGAATGTCTCCATGTGATAAATGTGTGAGGTGCCATGTATGAGCCTGTGGTGGTACCACAGAGTGGCCTTCATGATCATGTCCCCCTTCCTGGAGGGAGGAGGTGAGCCGAAGCCTGATGTCACATGGACACTCACTGCATGGAAAAGAGGCTTGTTTCAGTGTAGATAAAGTGATCCCCAGCTGACTTTGCTGAGGCATAAGTGTCCCTTCCACAGAGCATACATGTCATTTCATCATGTATGCTTTTACTGGGGCCATTTCTCCATTCATTCTACAGGCTTGATGAAGTTCACCTATTTCCAAGAGCTGAGCTAATGCTGGAGGTGCTCTCACCCCACAGCAGCCATGAGTCAAAGCCTTTATTTAAACCTCAGGGAGAAACATTTGTGTTAACATGCCAGATGTCATGTTTGTGAAGGGTTATGGTGTGAGCACGACTGTAACAGTGTGACTCCGCTGGTATGCTGTAACTTGATTGTCTATTTGTACCCCAAGAAAAAATCTAATTCAGTTTCCCAGTGGTTGAATGGTGCTAAACACACAAGAACAGCTAAAATGGCCTAGATTTGAAAATTAATTAAGATCAAACAAATTTGCCTTAAATTCAGACCATTAGTTAATGTAGACTAAATTTCTTGTTTGACAAGCACTGAGCTGGAGAACTACCCATGGATTCGGGGCAGCTCCCAGTGGGTTAACACACGGCTGCTGCTCAGTGATTGAAAACTGGCCGTGAGGTGAGAGAACAGGCAGTTAACCAAAAAGCTGTGAGGTAAAGAAGCCCCATCCTGTGAGGCCATGATCTGTCATTATAATCCCTCCTGCTTTGGCTGAGCCATATGGCAGTAGTTCTATTCACAGCTCATCCCTGGGGTGCAGGTGATGCCACTCTCCTGCTTGTAAATTAGCTGGTG